>NW_027362768.1:28380328-38380328 GCF_046119375.1 Phyllobates terribilis | reverse complement strand
CGGGTCAAATCGCTATACTATCCAGTTTTGGGCCTTTGGTATCTAAAAAAAAAGCAGTTTGAGTGTGTCGCTCACTGTTCAGCCGCAAATAGCTCTATTTTAAAAAGTGTGGTATACCCCAGTAAACAATAACTGTGGTTTTGCCATCCCACGGTAAAAAATCTCTATTATTCAGCTTTTGGTAGTTTTTTCCGTAAAGAATAACAGTAGAGTCTCCTGACTGTTGTGACACAAAAATATATCTCTTGAAAATAGTCTTGTGTAGGCCCGACATCCCAGTGTGGTTTCGCAGTTCCACGGGTCAAATCGCTGTACTATCCAGTTTTGGGCCTTTGTTATCTAAAAAAAAACAGTTTGAGTGTGTCGCTCACTGTTCAGCCGCAAATATCTCTATTTAAAAAAGTGTGGTATACCCCAGTAAACAATAACTGTGGTTTTGCCATCCCACGGTAAAAAATCCCTATTATTCAGCTTTTGGTAGTTTTTTCCGTAAAGAAAAATAGTAGTGTCTCCTGACTGTTGTGACACAAAAATATATCTGTTGAAAATAGTCTTGTGTAGGCCCGACATCCCAGTGTGGTTTCGCAGTTCCACAGGTCAAATCGCTGTACTATCCAGTTTTGGACCTTTGGTATCTAAAAAAAAAGCAGTTTGAGTGTGTCGCTCACTGTTCAGCCGCAAATATCTCTATTTAAAAAAGTGTGGTATACCCCAGTAAACAATAACTGTGGTTTTGCCATCCCACGGTAAAAAATCTCTATTATTCAGCTTTTGGTAGTTTTTTCCGTAAAGAAAAACAGTAGTGTCTCCTGACTGTTGTGACACAAAAATATATCTGTTGAAGATAGTCTTGTGTAGGCCCGACATCCCAGTGTGGTTTCGCAGTTCCACGGGTCAAATCGCTATACTATCCAGTTTTGGGCCTTTGGTATCTAAAAAAAAAGCAGTTTGAGTGTGTCGCTCACTGTTCAGCCGCAAATAGCTCTATTTTAAAAAGTGTGGTATACCCCAGTAAACAATAACTGTGGTTTTGCCATCCACGGTAAAAAATCTCTATTATTCAGCTTTTGGTAGCTTTTTCCATAAAGAAAAAACAGTAGTGTCTCCTGACTGTTGTGACACAAAAATATATCTGTTGAAAATAATCTTGTGTAGGCCCGACATCCCAGTGTGGTTTCGCAGTTCCACGGGTCAAATCGCTGTACTATCCAGTTTTGGGCCTTTGGTATCTAAAAAAAAAGCAGTTTGAGTGTGTCGCTCACTGTTCAGCCGCAAATATCTCTATTTAAAAAAGTGTTGTATACCCCAGTAAACAATAACTGTGGTTTTGCCATACCACGGTAAAAAATCTCTATTATTCAGCTTTTGGTAGTTTTTTCCGTAAAGAAAAACAGTAGTGTCTCCTGACTGTTGTGACACAAAAATATATCTGTTGAAAATAGTCTTGTGTAGGCCCGACATCCCAGTGTGGTTTCGCAGTTCCACAGGTCAAATCGCTGTACTATCCAGTTTTGGACCTTTGGTATCTAAAAAAAAAGCAGTTTGAGTGTGTCGCTCACTGTTCAGCCGCAAATATCTCTATTTAAAAAAGTGTGGTATACCCCAGTAAACAATAACTGTGGTTTTGCCATCCCACGGTAAAAAATCTCTATTATTCAGCTTTTGGTAGTTTTTTCCGTAAAGAAAAACAGTAGTGTCTCCTGACTGTTGTGACACAAAAATATATCTGTTGAAGATAGTCTTGTGTAGGCCCGACATCCCAGTGTGGTTTCGCAGTTCCACGGGTCAAATCGCTATACTATCCAGTTTTGGGCCTTTGGTATCTAAAAAAAAAGCAGTTTGAGTGTGTCGCTCACTGTTCAGCCGCAAATAGCTCTATTTTAAAAAGTGTGGTATACCCCAGTAAACAATAACTGTGGTTTTGCCATCCACGGTAAAAAATCTCTATTATTCAGCTTTTGGTAGCTTTTTCCATAAAGAAAAAACAGTAGTGTCTCCTGACTGTTGTGACACAAAAATATATCTGTTGAAAATAATCTTGTGTAGGCCCGACATCCCAGTGTGGTTTCGCAGTTCCACGGGTCAAATCGCTGTACTATCCAGTTTTGGGCCTTTGGTATCTAAAAAAAAAGCAGTTTGAGTGTGTCGCTCACTGTTCAGCCGCAAATATCTCTATTTAAAAAAGTGTTGTATACCCCAGTAAACAATAACTGTGGTTTTGCCATACCACGGTAAAAAATCTCTATTATTCAGCTTTTGGTAGTTTTTTCCGTAAAGAAAAACAGTAGTGTCTCCTGACTGTTGTGACACAAAAATATATCTGTTGAAAATAGTCTTGTGTAGGCCCGACATCCCAGTGTGGTTTCGCAGTTCCACAGGTCAAATCGCTGTACTATCCAGTTTTGGACCTTTGGTATCTAAAAAAAAAGCAGTTTGAGTGTGTCGCTCACTGTTCAGCCGCAAATATCTCTATTTAAAAAAGTGTGGTATACCCCAGTAAACAATAACTGTGGTTTTGCCATACCACGGTAAAAAATCTCTATTATTCAGCTTTTGGTAGTTTTTTCCGTAAAGAAAAACAGTAGTGTCTCCTGACTGTTGTGACACAAAAATATATCTGTTGAAAATAGTATTGTGTAGGCCCGACATCCCAGTGTGGTTTCGCAGTTCCACGGGTCAAATCGCTGTACTATCCAGTTTTGCGCCTTTGGTATCTAAAAAAAAAGCAGTTTGAGTGTGTCGCTCACTGTTCAGCCGCAAATATCTCTATTTAAAAAAGTGTGGTATACCCCAGTAAACAATAACTGTGGTTTTGCCATCCCATGGTAAAAAATCTCTATTATTCAGCTTTTGGTAGTTTTTTCGGTAAAGAAAAACAGTAGTGTCTCCTGACTGTTGTGACACAAAAATATACCTGTTGAAAATAGTCTTGTGTAGGCCCGACATCCGAGTGTGGTTTTGCAGTTCCACCGGTCAAATCGCTGTACTATCCAGATTTGGGCCTTTGGTATCTAAAAAAAAGCAGTTTGAGTGTGTCGCTCACTGTTCAGCCCCAAATATCTCTATTTAAAAAAGTGTGGTATACCCCAGTAAACAATAACTGTGGTTTTGCCATCCCACGGTAAAAAATCTCTATTATTCAGCTTTTGGTAGTTTTTTCCGTAAAGAATAACAGTAGAGTCTCCTGACTGTTGTGACACAAAAATATATCTCTTGAAAATAGTCTTGTGTAGGCCCGACATCCCAGTGTGGTTTCGCAGTTCCACGGGTCAAATCGCTGTACTATCCAGTTTTGGGCCTTTGGTATCTAAAAAAAAAGCAGTTTGAGTGTGTCGCTCACTGTTCAGCCGCAAATAGCTCTATTTTAAAAAGTGTGGTATACCCCAGTAAACAATAACTGTGGTTTTGCCATCCACGGTAAAAAATCTCTATTATTCAGCTTTTGGTAGCTTTTTCCATAAAGAAAAAACAGTAGTGTCTCCTGACTGTTGTGACACAAAAATATATCTGTTGAAAATAATCTTGTGTAGGCCCGACATCCCAGTGTGGTTTCGCAGTTCCACGGGTCAAATCGCTGTACTATCCAGTTTTGGGCCTTTGGTATCTAAAAAAAAAGCAGTTTGAGTGTGTCGCTCACTGTTCAGCCGCAAATATCTCTATTTAAAAAAGTGTGGTATACCCCAGTAAACAATAACTGTGGTTTTGCCATCCCACGGTAAAAAATCTCTATTATTCAGCTTTTGGTAGTTTTTTCGGTAAAGAAAAACAGTAGTGTCTCCTGACTGTTGTGACACAAAAATATATCTGTTGAAAATAGTCTTGTGTAGGCCCGACATCCGAGTGTGGTTTCGCAGTTCCACCGGTCAAATCGCTGTACTATCCAGATTTGGGCCTTTGGTATCTAAAAAAAAGCAGTTTGAGTGTGTCGCTCACTGTTCAGCCCCAAATATCTCTATTTAAAAAAGTGTGGTATACCCCAGTAAACAATAACTGTGGTTTTGCCATCCCACGGTAAAAAATCTCTATTATTCAGCTTTTGGTAGTTTTTTCCGTAAAGAAAAACAGTAGTATCTCCTGACTGTTGTGACACAAAAATATATCTGTTGAAAATAGTCTTGTGTAGGCCCGACATCCCAGTGTGGTTTCGCAGTTCCACAGGTCAAATCGCTGTACTATCCAGTTTTGGACCTTTGGTATCTAAAAAAAAAGCAGTTTGAGTGTGTCGCTCACTGTTCAGCCGCAAATATCTCTATTTAAAAAAGTGTGGTATACCCCAGTAAACAATAACTGTGGTTTTGCCATACCACGGTAAAAAATCTCTATTATTCAGCTTTTGGTAGTTTTTTCCGTAAAGAAAAACAGTAGTGTCTCCTGACTGTTGTGACACAAAAATATATCTGTTGAAAATAGTATTGTGTAGGCCCGACATCCCAGTGTGGTTTCGCAGTGCCACGGGTCAAATCGCTGTACTATCCAGTTTTGGGCCTTTGGTATCTAAAAAAAAAGCAGTTTGAGTGTGTCGCTCACTGTTCAGCCGCAAATATCTCTATTTAAAAAAGTGTGGTATACCCCAGTAAACAATAACTGTGGTTTTGCCATCCCATGGTAAAAAATCTCTATTATTCAGCTTTTGGTAGTTTTTTCTGTAAAGAGAAACAGTTGTGTCTCCTGACTGTTGTGACACAAAAATATACCTGTTGAAAATAGTCTTGTGTAGGCCCGACATCCGAGTGTGGTTTCGCAGTTCCACCGGTCAAATCGCTGTACTATCCAGATTTGGGCCTTTGGTATCTAAAAAAAAGCAGTTTGAGTGTGTCGCTCACTGTTCAGCCCCAAATATCTCTATTTAAAATAGTGTGGTATACCCCAGTAAACAATAACTGTGGTTTTGCCATCCCACGGTAAAAAATCTCTATTATTCAGCTTTTGGTAGTTTTTTCCGTAAAGAAAAACAGTAGTGTCTCCTGACTGTTGTGACACAAAAATATATCTGTTGAAAATAGTCTTGTGTAGGCCCGACATCCCAGTGTGGTTTCGCAGTTCCACAGGTCAAATCGCTGTACTATCCAGTTTTGGACCTTTGGTATCTAAAAAAAAAGCAGTTTGAGTGTGTCGCTCACTGTTCAGCCGCAAATATCTCTATTTAAAAAAGTGTGGTATACCCCAGTAAACAATAACTGTGGTTTTGCCATACCACGGTAAAAAATCTCTATTATTCAGCTTTTGGTAGTTTTTTCCGTAAAGAAAAACAGTAGTGTCTCCTGACTGTTGTGACACAAAAATATATCTGTTGAAAATAGTATTGTGTAGGCCCGACATCCCAGTGTGGTTTCGCAGTTCCACGGGTCAAATCGCTGTACTATCCAGTTTTGCGCCTTTGGTATCTGAAAAAAAAGCAGTTTGAGTGTGTCGCTCACTGTTCAGCCGCAAATATCTCTATTTAAAAAAGTGTGGTATACCCCAGTAAACAATAACTGTGGTTTTGCCATCCCATGGTAAAAAATCTCTATTATTCAGCTTTTGGTAGTTTTTTCGGTAAAGAAAAACAGTAGTGTCTCCTGACTGTTGTGACACAAAAATATACCTGTTGAAAATAGTCTTGTGTAGGCCCGACATCCGAGTGTGGTTTCGCAGTTCCACCGGTCAAATCGCTGTACTATCCAGATTTGGGCCTTTGGTATCTAAAAAAAAGCAGTTTGACTGTGTCGCTCACTGTTCAGCCCCAAATATCTCTATTTAAAAAAGTGTGGTATACCCCAGTAAACAATAACTGTGGTTTTGCCATCCCACGGTAAAAAATCTCTATTATTCAGCTTTTGGTAGTTTTTTCCGTAAAGAATAACAGTAGAGTCTCCTGACTGTTGTGACACAAAAATATATCTCTTGAAAATAGTCTTGTGTAGGCCCGACATCCCAGTGTGGTTTCGCAGTTCCACGGGTCAAATCGCTGTACTATCCAGTTTTGGGCCTTTGGTATCTAAAAAAAAAGCAGTTTGAGTGTGTCGCTCACTGTTCAGCCGCAAATAGCTCTATTTTAAAAAGTGTGGTATACCCCAGTAAACAATAACTGTGGTTTTGCCATCCACGGTAAAAAATCTCTATTATTCAGCTTTTGGTAGCTTTTTCCATAAAGAAAAAACAGTAGTGTCTCCTGACTGTTGTGACACAAAAATATATCTGTTGAAAATAATCTTGTGTAGGCCCGACATCCCAGTGTGGTTTCGCAGTTCCACGGGTCAAATCGCTGTACTATCCAGTTTTGGGCCTTTGGTATCTAAAAAAAAAGCAGTTTGAGTGTGTCGCTCACTGTTCAGCCGCAAATATCTCTATTTAAAAAAGTGTGGTATACCCCAGTAAACAATAACTGTGGTTTTGCCATCCCACGGTAAAAAATCTCTATTATTCAGCTTTTGGTAGTTTTTTCGGTAAAGAAAAACAGTAGTGTCTCCTGACTGTTGTGACACAAAAATATACCTGTTGAAAATAGTCTTGTGTAGGCCCGACATCCGAGTGTGGTTTCGCAGTTCCACCGGTCAAATCGCTGTACTATCCAGATTTGGGCCTTTGGTATCTAAAAAAAAGCAGTTTGAGTGTGTCGCTCACTGTTCAGCCCCAAATATCTCTATTTAAAAAAGTGTGGTATACCCCAGTAAACAATAACTGTGGTTTTGCCATCCCACGGTAAAAAATCTCTATTATTCAGCTTTTGGTAGTTTTTTCCGTAAAGAAAAACAGTAGTGTCTCCTGACTGTTGTGACACAAAAATATATCTGTTGAAAATAGTCTTGTGTAGGCCCGACATCCCAGTGTGGTTTCGCAGTTCCACAGGTCAAATCGCTGTACTATCCAGTTTTGGACCTTTGGTATCTAAAAAAAAAGCAGTTTGAGTGTGTCGCTCACTGTTCAGCCGCAAATATCTCTATTTAAAAAAGTGTGGTATACCCCAGTAAACAATAACTGTGGTTTTGCCATACCACGGTAAAAAATCTCTATTATTCAGCTTTTGGTAGTTTTTTCCGTAAAGAAAAACAGTAGTGTCTCCTGACTGTTGTGACACAAAAATATATCTGTTGAAAATAGTATTGTGCAGGCCCGACATCCCAGTGTGGTTTCGCAGTGCCACGGGTCAAATCGCTGTACTATCCAGTTTTGGGCCTTTGGTATCTAAAAAAAAAGCAGTTTGAGTGTGTCGCTCACTGTTCAGCCGCAAATATCTCTATTTAAAAAAGTGTGGTATACCCCAGTAAACAATAACTGTGGTTTTGCCATCCCATGGTAAAAAATCTCTATTATTCAGCTTTTGGTAGTTTTTTCTGTAAAGAGAAACAGTAGTGTCTCCTGACTGTTGTGACACAAAAATATACCTGTTGAAAATAGTCTTGTGTAGGCCCGACATCCGAGTGTGGTTTCGCAGTTCCACCGGTCAAATCGCTGTACTATCCAGATTTGGGCCTTTGGTATCTAAAAAAAAGCAGTTTGAGCGTGTCGCTCACTGTTCAGCCCCAAATATCTCTATTTAAAAAAGTGTGGTATACCCCAGTAAACAATAACTGTGGTTTTGCCATCCCACGGTAAAAAATCTCTATTATTCAGCTTTTGGTAGTTTTTTCCGTAAAGAATAACAGTAGAGTCTCCTGACTGTTGTGACACAAAAATATATCTCTTGAAAATAGTCTTGTGTAGGCCCGACATCCCAGTGTGGTTTCGCAGTTCCACGGGTCAAATCGCTGTACTATCCAGTTTTGGGCCTTTGGTATCTAAAAAAAAAGCAGTTTGAGTGTGTCGCTCACTGTTCAGCCGCAAATAGCTCTATTTAAAAAAGTGTGGTATACCCCAGTAAACAATAACTGTGGTTTTGCCATCCCACGGTAAAAAATCCCTATTATTCAGCTTTTGGTAGTTTTTTCCGTAAAGAAAAATAGTAGTGTCTCCTGACTGTTGTGACACAAAAATATATCTGTTGAAAATAGTCTTGTGTAGGCCCGACATCCCAGTGTGGTTTCGCAGTTCCACGGGTCAAATCGCTGTACTATCCAGTTTTGGGCCTTTGGTATCTAAAAAAAAAGCAGTTTGAGTGTGTCGCTCACTGTTCAGCCGCAAATAGCTCTATTTTAAAAAGTGTGGTATACCCCAGTAAACAATAACTGTGGTTTTGCCATCCACGGTAAAAAATCTCTATTATTCAGCTTTTGGTAGCTTTTTCCATAGAGAAAAAACAGTAGTGTCTCCTGACTGTTGTGACACAAAAATATATCTGTTGAAAATAATCTTGTGTAGGCCCGACATCCCAGCGTGGTTTCGCAGTTCCACGGGTCAAATCGCTGTACTATCCAGTTTTGGGCCTTTGGTATCTAAAAAAAGGCAGTTTGAGTGTGTCGCTCACTGTTCAGCCGCAGATATCTCTATTTAAAAAAGTGTGGTATACCCCAGTAAACAATAACTGTGGTTTTGCCATCCCACGGTAAAAAATCTCTATTATTCAGCTTTTGGTAGTTTTTTCGGTAAAGAAAAACAGTAGTGTCTCCTGACTGTTGTGACACAAAAATATACCTGTTGAAAATAGTCTTGTGTAGGCCCGACATCCGAGTGTGGTTTCGCAGTTCCACCGGTCAAATCGCTGTACTATCCAGATTTGGGCCTTTGGTATCTAAAAAAAAGCAGTTTGAGTGTGTCGCTCACTGTTCAGCCCCAAATATCTCTATTTAAAAAAGTGTGGTATACCCCAGTAAACAATAACTGTGGTTTTGCCATCCCACGGTAAAAAATCTCTATTATTCAGCTTTTGGTAGTTTTTTCCGTAAAGAAAAACAGTAGTGTCTCCTGACTGTTGTGATACAAAAATATATCTCTTGAAAATAGTCTTGTGTAGGCCCGACATCTCAGTGTGGTTTCGCAGTTCCACGGGTCACATCACTGTACTATCCAGTTTTGGGCCTTTGGTATCTAAAAAAAAAGCAGTTTGAGAGTGTCGCTCACTGTTCAGCCGCAAATATCTCTATTTAAAAAAGTGTGGTATACCCCAGTAAACAATAACTGTTCTTTTGCCATCCCATGGTAAAAAATCTCTATTATTCAGCTTTTGGTAGTTTTTTCCGTAAAGAAAAACAGTAGTGTCTCCTGACTGTTGTGATACAAAAATATATCTCTTGAAAATAGTCTTGTGTAGGCCCGACATCCCAGTGTGGTTTCGCAGTGCCACGGGTCAAATCGCTGTACTATCCAGTTTTGGGCCTTTGGTATCTAAAAAAAAAGCAGTTTGAGTGTTTCGCTCACTGTTCAGCCGCAAATATCCCTATTTAAAAAAGTGTGGTATACCAAAGTAAACAATAACTGTGGTTTTCCCATCCCACGGTAAAAAATCTCTATTAATCAGCTTTTGGTAGTTTTTTCTGTAAAGAGAAACAGTAGTGTCTCCTGACTGTTGTGACACAAAAATATATCTGTTGAAAATAGTATTGTGTAGGCCCGACATCCCAGTGTGGTTTCGTAGTTCCACGGGTCAAATCGCTGTACTATCCAGTTTTGGGCCTTTGGTATCTAAAAAAAAAGCAGTTTGAGTGTGTCGCTCACTGTTCAGCCGCAAATATCTCTATTTAAAAAAGTGTGGTATACCCCAGTAAACAATAACTGTGGTTTTGCCATCCCACGGTAAAAAATCTCTATTATTCAGCTTTTGGTAGTTTTTTCCGTAAAGAAAAACAGTAGTGTCTCCTGACTGTTGTGACACAAAAATATATCTGTTGAAAATAGTCTTGTGTAGGCCCGACATCCCAGTGTGGTTTCGCAGTTCCACGGGTCAAATCGCTGTACTATCCAGTTTTGGGCCTTTGGTATCTAAAAAAAAAGCAGTTTGAGTGTGTCGCTCACTGTTCAGCCGCAAATATCTCTATTTAAAAAAGTGTGGTATACCCCAGTAAACAATAACTGTGGTTTTGCCATCCGACGGTAAAAAATCTCTATTATTCAGCTTTTGGTAGTTTTTTCCGTAAAGAAAAATAGTAGTGTCTCCTGACTGTTGTGACACAAAAATATATCTGTTGAAAATAGTCTTGTGTAGGCCCGACATCCCAGTGTGGTTTCGCAGTTCCACAGGTCAAATCGCTGTACTATCCAGTTTTGGACCTTTGGTATCTAAAAAAAAAGCAGTTTGAGTGTGTCGCTCACTGTTCAGCCGCAAATATCTCTATTTAAAAAAGTGTGGTATACCCAGTAAACAATAACTGTGGTTTTGCCATACCACGGTAAAAAATCTCTATTATTCAGCTTTTGGTAGTTTTTTCCGTAAAGAAAAACAGTAGTGTCTCCTGACTGTTGTGACACAAAAATATATCTGTTGAAAATAGTCTTGTGTAGGCCCGACATCCCAGTGTGGTTTCGCAGTTCCACAGGTCAAATCGCTGTACTATCCAGTTTTGGACCTTTGGTATCTAAAAAAAAAGCAGTTTGAGTGTGTCGCTCACTGTTCAGCCGCAAATATCTCTATTTAAAAAAGTGTGGTATACCCCAGTAAACAATAACTGTGGTTTTGCCATACCACGGTAAAAAATCTCTATTATTCAGCTTTTGGTAGTTTTTTCCGTAAAGAAAAACAGTAGTGTCTCCTGACTGTTGTGACACAAAAATATATCTGTTGAAAATAGTATTGTGTAGGCCCGACATCCCAGTGTGGTTTCGCAGTTCCACGGGTCAAATCGCTGTACTATCCAGTTTTGCGCCTTTGGTATCTAAAAAAAAAGCAGTTTGAGTGTGTCGCTCACTGTTCAGCCGCAAATATCTCTATTTAAAAAAGTGTGGTATACCCCAGTAAACAATAACTGTGGTTTTGCCATCCCATGGTAAAAAATCTCTATTATTCAGCTTTTGGTAGTTTTTTCGGTAAAGAAAAACAGTAGTGTCTCCTGACTGTTGTGACACAAAAATATACCTGTTGAAAATAGTCTTGTGTAGGCCCGACATCCAAGTGTGGTTTCGCAGTTCCACCGGTCAAATCGCTGTACTATCCAGATTTGGGCCTTTGGTATCTAAAAAAAAGCAGTTTGAGTGTGTCGCTCACTGTTCAGCCCCAAATATCTCTATTTAAAAAAGTGTGGTATACCCCAGTAAACAATAACTGTGGTTTTGCCATCCCACGGTAAAAAATCTCTATTATTCAGCTTTTGGTAGTTTTTTCCGTAAAGAAAAACAGTAGTGTGTCCTGACTGTTGTGATACAAAAATATATCTCTTGAAAATAGTCTTGTGTAGGCCCGACATCTCAGTGTGGTTTCGCAGTTCCACGGGTCACATCACTGTACTATCCAGTTTTGGACCTTTGGTATCTAAAAAAAAAGCAGTTTGAGTGTGTCGCTCACTGTTCAGCCGCAAATATCTCTATTTAAAAAAGTGTGGTATACCCCAGTAAACAATAACTGTGGTTTTGCCATACCACGGTAAAAAATCTCTATTATTCAGCTTTTGGTAGTTTTTTCCGTAAAGAAAAACAGTAGTGTCTCCTGACTGTTGTGACACAAAAATATATCTGTTGAAAATAGTATTGTGTAGGCCCGACATCCCAGTGTGGTTTCGCAGTTCCACGGGTCAAATCGCTGTACTATCCAGTTTTGCGCCTTTGGTATCTAAAAAAAAAGCAGTTTGAGTGTGTCGCTCACTGTTCAGCCGCAAATATCTCTATTTAAAAAAGTGTGGTATACCCCAGTAAACAATAACTGTGGTTTTGCCATCCCATGGTAAAAAATCTCTATTATTCAGCTTTTGGTAGTTTTTTCGGTAAAGAAAAACAGTAGTGTCTCCTGACTGTTGTGACACAAAAATATACCTGTTGAAAATAGTCTTGTGTAGGCCCGACATCCAAGTGTGGTTTCGCAGTTCCACCGGTCAAATCGCTGTACTATCCAGATTTGGGCCTTTGGTATCTAAAAAAAAGCAGTTTGAGTGTGTCGCTCACTGTTCAGCCCCAAATATCTCTATTTAAAAAAGTGTGGTATACCCCAGTAAACAATAACTGTGGTTTTGCCATCCCACGGTAAAAAATCTCTATTATTCAGCTTTTGGTAGTTTTTTCCGTAAAGAAAAACAGTAGTGTGTCCTGACTGTTGTGATACAAAAATATATCTCTTGAAAATAGTCTTGTGTAGGCCCGACATCTCAGTGTGGTTTCGCAGTTCCACGGGTCACATCACTGTACTATCCAGTTTTGGGCCTTTGGCATCTAAAAAAAAAGCAGTTTGAGAGTGTCGCTCACTGTTCAGCCGCAAATATCTCTATTTAAAAAAGTGTGGTATACCCCAGTAAACAATAACTGTTCTTTTGCCATCCCATGGTAAAAAATCTCTATTATTCAGCTTTTGGTAGTTTTTTCCGTAAAGAAAAACAGTAGTGTCTCCTGACTGTTGTGATACAAAAATATATCTCTTGAAAATAGTCTTGTGTAGGCCCGACATCCCAGTGTGGTTTCGCAGTGCCACGGGTCAAATCGCTGTACTATCCAGTTTTGGGCCTTTGGTATCTAAAAAAAAAGCAGTTTGAGTGTTTCGCTCACTGTTCAGCCGCAAATATCCCTATTTAAAAAAGTGTGGTATACCAAAGTAAACAATAACTGTGGTTTTCCCATCCCACGGTAAAAAATCTCTATTAATCAGCTTTTGGTAGTTTTTTCTGTAAAGAGAAACAGTAGTGTCTCCTGACTGTTGTGACACAAAAATATATCTGTTGAAAATAGTATTGTGTAGGCCCGACATCCCAGTGTGGTTTCGTAGTTCCACGGGTCAAATCGCTGTACTATCCAGTTTTGGGCCTTTGGTATCTAAAAAAAAAGCAGTTTGAGTGTGTCGCTCACTGTTCAGCCGCAAATATCTCTATTTAAAAAAGTGTGGTATACCCCAGTAAACAATAACTGTGGTTTTGCCATCCCACGGTAAAAAATCTCTATTATTCAGCTTTTGGTAGTTTTTTCCGTAAAGAAAAACAGTAGTGTCTCCTGACTGTTGTGACACAAAAATATATCTGTTGAAAATAGTCTTGTGTAGGCCCGACATCCCAGTGTGGTTTCGCAGTTCCACGGGTCAAATCGCTGTACTATCCAGTTTTGGGCCTTTGGTATCTAAAAAAAAAGCAGTTTGAGTGTGTCGCTCACTGTTCAGCCGCAAATAGCTCTATTTTAAAAAGTGTGGTATACCCCAGTAAACAATAACTGTGGTTTTGCCATCCACGGTAAAAAATCTCTATTATTCAGCTTTTGGTAGCTTTTTCCATAAAGAAAAAACAGTAGTGTCTCCTGACTGTTGTGACACAAAAATATATCTGTTGAAAATAATCTTGTTTAGGCCCGACATCCCAGTGTGGTTTCGCAGTTCCACGGGTCAAATCGCTGTACTATCCAGTTTTGGGCCTTTGGTATCTAAAAAAAAAGCAGTTTGAGTGTGTCGCTCACTGTTCAGCCGCAAATATCTCTATTTAAAAAAGTGTGGTATACCCCAGTAAACAATAACAGTGGTTTTGCCATCCGACGGTAAAAAATCTCTATTATTCAGCTTTTGGTAGTTTTTTCCGTAAAGAAAAATAGTAGTGTCTCCTGACTGTTGTGACACAAAAATATATCTGTTGAAAATAGTCTTGTGTAGGCCCGACATCCCAGTGTGGTTTCGCAGTTCCACAGGTCAAATCGCTGTACTATCCAGTTTTGGACCTTTGGTATCTAAAAAAAAAGCAGTTTGAGTGTGTCGCTCACTGTTCAGCCGCAAATATCTCTATTTAAAAAAGTGTGGTATACCCCAGTAAACAATAACTGTGGTTTTGCCATTCCACGGTAAAAAATCTCTATTATTCAGCTTTTGGTAGTTTTTTCCGTAAAGAAAAACAGTAGTGTCTCCTGACTGTTGTGACACAAAAATATATCTGTTGAAAATAATCTTGTGTAGGCCCGACATCCCAGTGTGGTTTCGCAGTTCCACAGGTCAAATCGCTGTACTATCCAGTTTTGGACCTTTGGTATCTAAAAAAAAAGCAGTTTGAGTGTGTCGCTCACTGTTCAGCCGCAAATATCTCTATTTAAAAAAGTGTGGTATACCCCAGTAAACAATAACTGTGGTTTTGCCATACCACGGTAAAAAATCTCTATTATTCAGCTTTTGGTAGTTTTTTCCGTAAAGAAAAACAGTAGTGTCTCCTGACTGTTGTGACACAAAAATATATCTGTTGAAAATAGTATTGTGTAGGCCCGACATCCCAGTGTGGTTTCGCAGTTCCACGGGTCAAATCGCTGTACTATCCAGTTTTGCGCCTTTGGTATCTAAAAAAAAAGCAGTTTGAGTGTGTCGCTCACTGTTCAGCCGCAAATATCTCTATTTAAAAAAGTGTGGTATACCCCAGTAAACAATAACTGTGGTTTTGCCATCCCATGGTAAAAAATCTCTATTATTCAGCTTTTGGTAGTTTTTTCCGTAAAGAAAAACAGTAGTGTCTCCTGACTGTTGTGACACAAAAATATACCTGTTGAAAATAGTCTTGTGTAGGCCCGACATCCGAGTGTGGTTTCGCAGTTCCACCGGTCAAATCGCTGTACTATCCAGATTTGGGCCTTTGGTATCTAAAAAAAAGCAGTTTGAGTGTGTCGCTCACTGTTCAGCCCCAAATATCTCTATTTAAAAAAGTGTGGTATACCCCAGTAAACAATAACTGTGGTTTTGCCATCCCACGGTAAAAAATCTCTATTATTCAGCTTTTGATAGTTTTTTCCGTAAAGAAAAACAATAGTGTCTCCTGACTGTTGTGACACAAAAATATACCTGTTGAAAATAGTCTTGTGTAGGCCCGACATCTCAGTGTGGTTTCGCAGTTCCACGGGTCACATCACTGTACTATCCAGTTTTGGGCCTTTGGTATCTAAAAAAAAAGCAGTTTGAGTGTGTCGCTCACTGTTCAGCCGCAAATATCTCTATTTAAAAAAGTGTGGTATACCCCAGTAAACAATAACTGTGGTTTTGCCATCCCATGGTAAAAAATCTCTATTATTCAGCTTTTGGTAGTTTTTTCCGTCAAGAAAAACAGTAGTGTCTCCTGACTGTTGTGATACAAAAATATATCTCTTGAAAATAGTCTTGTGTAGGCCCGACATCCCAGTGTGGTTTCGCAGTGCCACGGGTCAAATCGCTGTACTATCCAGTTTTGGGCCTTTGGTATCTAAAAAAAAAGCAGTTTGAGTGTTTTGCTCACTGTTCAGCCGCAAATATCCCTATTTAAAAAAGTGTGGTATACCAAAGTAAACAATAACTGTGGTTTTCCCATCCCACGGTAAAAAATCTCTATTATTCAGCTTTTGGTAGTTTTTTCTGTAAAGAGAAACAGTAGTGTCTCCTGACTGTTGTGACACAAAAATATATCTGTTGAAGATAGTCTTGTGTAGGCCCGACATCCCAGTGTGGTTTCGCAGTTCCACGGGTCAAATCGCTGTACTATCCAGTTTTGGGCCTTTGGTATCTAAAAAAAAAGCAGTTTGAGTGTGTCGCTCACTGTTCAGCCGCAAATAGCTCTATTTTAAAAAGTGTGGTATACCCCAGTAAACAATAACTGTGGTTTTGCCATCCCACGGTAAAAAATCTCTATTATTCAGCTTTTGGTAGCTTTTTCCATAAAGAAAAAACAGTAGTGTCTCCTGACTGTTGTGACACAAAAATATATCTGTTGAAAATAATCTTGTGTAGGCCCGACATCCCAGTGTGGTTTCGCAGTTCCACGGGTCAAATCGCTGTACTATCCAGTTTTGGGCCTTTGTTATCTAAAAAAAAAAAAAGCAGTTTGAGTGTGTCGCTCACTGTTCAGCCGCAAATATCTCTATTTAAAAAAGTGTGGTATACCCCAGTAAACAATAACTGTGGTTTTGCCATCCCACGGTAAAAAATCCCTATTATTCAGCTTTTGGTAGTTTTTTCCGTAAAGAAAAATAGTAGTGTCTCCTGACTGTTGTGACACAAAAATATATCTGTTGAAAATAGTCTTGTGTAGGCCCGACATCCCAGTGTGGTTTCGCAGTTCCACAGGTCAAATCGCTGTACTATCCAGTTTTGGACCTTTGGTATCTAAAAAAAAAGCAGTTTGAGTGTGTCGCTCACTGTTCAGCCGCAAATATCTCTATTTAAAAAAGTGTGGTATACCCCAGTAAACAATAACTGTGGTTTTGCCATCCCACGGTAAAAAATCTCTATTATTCAGCTTTTGGTAGTTTTTTCCGTAAAGAAAAACAGTAGTGTCTCCTGACTGTTGTGACACAAAAATATATCTGTTGAAGATAGTCTTGTGTATGCCCGACATCCCAGTGTGGTTTCGCAGTTCCACGGGTCAAATCGCTGTACTATCCAGTTTTGGGCCTTTGGTATCTAAAAAAAAAGCAGTTTGAGTGTGTCGCTCACTGTTCAGCCGCAAATATCTCTATTTAAAAAAGTGTGGTATACCCCAGTAAACAATAACTGTGGTTTTGCCATCCCACGGTAAAAAATCTCTATTATTCAGCTTTTGGTAGTTTTTTCCGTAAAGAAAAATAGTAGTGTCTCCTGACTGTTGTGACACTAAAATATATCTGTTGAAAATAGTCTTGTGTAGGCCCGACATCCCCGTGTGGTTTCGCAGTTCCACAGGTCAAATCGCTGTACTATCCAGTTTTGGACCTTTGGTATCTAAAAAAAAAGCAGTTTGAGTGTGTCGCTCACTGTTCAGCCGCAAATATCTCTATTTAAAAAAGTGTGGTATACCCCAGTAAACAATAACTGTGGTTTTGCCATACCACGGTAAAAAATCTCTATTATTCAGCTTTTGGTAGTTTTTTCCGTAAAGAAAAACAGTAGTGTCTCCTGACTGTTGTGACACAAAAATATATCTGTTGAAAATAGTCTTGTGTAGGCCCGACATCCCAGTGTGGTTTCGCAGTTCCACGGGTCAAATCGCTGTACTATCCAGTTTTGGGCCTTTGGTATCTAAAAAAAAAGCAGTTTGAGTGTGTCGCTCACTGTTCAGCAGCAAATATCTCTATTTAAAAAAGTGTGGTATACCCCTGTAAACAATAACTGTGGTTTTGCCATCCCATGGTAAAAAATCTCTATTATTCAGCTTTTGGTAGTTTTTTCCGTAAAGAAAAACAGTAGTGGCTCCTGACTGTTGTGACACAAAAATATATCTGTTGAAAATAGCCTTGTGTAGGCCCGACATCCCAGTGTGGTTTCGCAGTTCCACAGGTCAAATCGCTGTACTATCCAGTTTTGGACCTTTGGTATCTAAAAAAAAAGCAGTTTGAGTGTGTCGCTCACTGTTCAGCCGCAAATATCTCTATTTAAAAAAGTGTGGTATACCCCAGTAAACAATAACTGTGGTTTTGCCATACCACGGTAAAAAATCTCTATTATTCAGCTTTTGGTAGTTTTTTCCGTAAAGAAAAACAGTAGTGTCTCCTGACTGTTGTGACACAAAAATATATCTGTTGAAAATAGTCTTGTGTAGGCCCGACATCCCAGTGTGGTTTCGCAGTTCCACGGGTCAAATCGCTGTACTATCCAGTTTTGGGCCTTTGGTATCTAAAAAAAAAGCAGTTTGAGTGTGTCGCTCACTGTTCTGCCGCAAATATCTCTATTTAAAAAAGTGTGGTATACCCCTGTAAACAATAACTGTGGTTTTGCCATCCCATGGTAAAAATCTCTATTATTCAGCTTTTGGTAGTTTTTTCCGTAAAGAAAAACAGTAGTTTCTCCTGACTGTTGTGACACAAAAATATATCTGTTGAAAATAGTCTTGTGTAGGCCCGACATCCCAGTGTGGTTTCGCAGTTCCACGGGTCAAATCGCTGTACTATCCAGTTTTGGGCCTTTGGTATCTAAAAAAAAAGCAGTTTGAGTGTGTCGCTCACTGTTCAGCCGCAAATATCTCTATTTAAAAAAGTGTGGTATACCCCAGTAAACAATAACTGTGGTTTTGCCATCCCATGGTAAAAAATCTCTATTATTCAGCTTTTGGTAGTTTTTTCTGTAAAGAAAAACAGTAGTGTCTCCTGACTGTTGTGATACAAAAATATATCTCTTGAAAATAGTCTTGTGTAGGCCCGACATCCCAGTGTGGTTTCACAGTTCCACGGGTCAAATCGCTGTACTATCCAGTTTTGGGCCTTTGGTATCTAAAAAAAAAGCAGTTTGAGTGTGTCGCTCACTGTTCAGCCGCAAATAGCTCTATTTTAAAAAGTGTGGTATACCCCAGTAAACAATAACTGTGGTTTTGCCATCCACGGTAAAAAATCTCTATTATTCAGCTTTTGGTAGCTTTTTCCATAAAGAAAAAACAGTAGTGTCTCCTGACTGTTGTGACACAAAAATATATCTGTTGAAAATAATGTTGTGTAGGCCCGACATCCCAGTGTGGTTTCGCAGTTCCACAGGTCAAATCGCTGTACTATCCAGTTTTGGGCCTTTGGTATCTAAAAAAAAAGCAGTTTGAGTGTGTCGCTCACTGTTCAGCCGCAAATATCTCTATTTAAAAAAGTGTGGTATACCCCAGTAAACAATAACTGTGGTTTTGCCATCCCACGGTAAAAAATCCCTATTATTCAGCTTTTGGTAGTTTTTTCCGTAAAGAAAAATAGTAGTGTCTCCTGACTGTTGTGACACAAAAATATATCTGTTGAAAATAGTCTTGTGTAGGCCCGACATCCCAGTGTGGTTTCGCAGTTCCACAGGTCAAATCGCTGTACTATCCAGTTTTGGACCTTTGGTATCTAAAAAAAAAGCAGTTTGAGTGTGTCGCTCACTGTTCAGCCGCAAATATCTCTATTTAAAAAAGTGTGGTATACCCCAGTAAACAATAACTGTGGTTTTGCCATCCCACGGTAAAAAATCTCTATTATTCAGCTTTTGGTAGTTTTTTCCGTAAAGAAAAACAGTAGTGTCTCCTGACTGTTGTGACACAAAAATATATCTGTTGAAAATAGTCTTGTGTAGGCCCGACATCCCAGTGTGGTTTCGCAGTTCCACGGGTCAAATCGCTGTACTATCCAGTTTTGGGCCTTTGGTATCTAAAAAAAAAGCAGTTTGAGTGTGTCGCTCACTGTTCAGCCGCAAATAGCTCTATTTTAAAAAGTGTGGTATACCCCAGTAAACAATAACTGTGGTTTTGCCATCCACGGTAAAAAATCTCTATTATTCAGCTTTTGGTAGCTTTTTCCATAAAGAAAAAACAGTAGTGTCTCCTGACTGTTGTGACACAAAAATATATCTGTTGAAAATAATCTTGTGTAGGCCCAACATCCCAGTGTGGTTTCGCAGTTCCACGGGTCAAATCGCTGTACTATCCAGTTTTGGGCCTTTGGTATCTAAAAAAAAAGCAGTTTGAGTGTGTCGCTCACTGTTCAGCCGCAAATATCTCTATTTAAAAAAGTGTGGTATACCCCTGTAAACAATAACTGTGGTTTTGCCATCCCATGGTAAAAAATCTCTATTATTCAGCTTTTGGTAGTTTTTTCCGTAAAGAAAAACAGTAGTTTCTCCTGACTGTTGTGACACAAAAATATATCTGTTGAAAATAGTCTTGTGTAGGCCCGACATCCCAGGTTGGTTTCGCAGTTCCACGGGTCAAATCGCTGTACTATCCAGTTTTGGGCCTTTGGTATCTAAAAAAAAAGCAGTTTGAGTGTGTCGCTCACTGTTCAGCCGCAAAAATCTCTATTTAAAAAAGTGTGGTATACCCCAGTAAACAATAACTGTGGTTTTGCCATCCCATGGTAAAAAATCTCTATTATTCAGCTTTTGGTAGTTTTTTCTGTAAAGAAAAACAGTAGTGTCTCCTGACTGTTGTGATACAAAAATATATCTCTTGAAAATAGTCTTGTGTAGGCCCGACATCCCAGTGTGGTTTCGCAGTTCCACGGGTCAAATCGCTGTACTATCCAGTTTTGGGCCTTTGGTATCTAAAAAAAAAGCAGTTTGAGTGTGTCGCTCACTGTTCAGCCGCAAATAGCTCTATTTTAAAAAGTGTGGTATACCCCAGTAAACAATAACTGTGGTTTTGCCATCCACGGTAAAAAATCTCTATTATTCAGCTTTTGGTAGCTTTTTCCATAAAGAAAAAACAGTAGTGTCTCCTGACTGTTGTGACACAAAAATATATCTGTTGAAAATAATCTTGTGTAGGCCCGACATCCCAGTGTGGTTTCGCAGTTCCACAGGTCAAATCGCTGTACTATCCAGTTTTGGGCCTTTGGTATCTAAAAAAAAAGCAGTTTGAGTGTGTCGCTCACTGTTCAGCCCCAAATATCTCTATTTAAAAAAGTGTGGTATACCCCAGTAAACAATAACTGTGGTTTTGCCATCCCACGGTAAAAAATCCATATTATTCAGCTTTTGGTAGTTTTTTCCGTAAAGAAAAATAGTAGTGTCTCCTTTCTGTTGTGACACAAAAATATATCTGTTGAAAATAGTCTTGTGTAGGCCCGACATCCCAGTGTGGTTTCGCAGTTCCACAGGTCAAATCGCTGTACTATCCAGTTTTGGACCTTTGGTATCTAAAAAAAAAGCAGTTTGAGTGTGTCGCTCACTGTTCAGCCGCAAATATCTCTATTTAAAAAAGTGTGGTATACCCCAGTAAACAATAACTGTGGTTTTGCCATCCCACGGTAAAAAATCTCTATTATTCAGATTTTGGTAGTTTTTTCCGTAAAGAAAAACAGTAGTGTCTCCTGACTGTTGTGACACAAAAATATATCTGTTGAAAATAGTCTTGTGTAGGCCCGACATCCCAGTGTGGTTTCGCAGTTCCACGGGTCAAATCGCTGTACTATCCAGTTTTGGGCCTTTGGTATCTAAAAAAAAAGCAGTTTGAGTGTGTCGCTCACTGTTCAGCCGCAAATAGCTCTATTTTAAAAAGTGTGGTATACCCCAGTAAACAATAACTGTGGTTTTGCCATCCACGGTAAAAAATCTCTATTATTCAGCTTTTGGTAGCTTTTTCCATAAAGAAAAAACAGTAGTGTCTCCTGACTGTTGTGACACAAAAATATATCTGTTGAAAATAATCTTGTGTAGGCCCGACATCCCAGTGTGGTTTCGCAGTTCCACGGGTCAAATCGCTGTACTATCCAGTTTTGGGCCTTTGGTATCTTAAAAAAAAGCAGTTTGAGTGTGTCGCTCACTGTTCAGCCGCAAATATCTCTATTTAAAAAAGTGTGGTATACCCCAGTAAACAATAACTGTGGTTTTGCCATCCCACGGTAAAAAATCTCTATTATTCAGCTTTTGGTAGTTTTTTCCGTAAAGAAAAATAGTAGTGTCTCCTGACTGTTGTGACACAAAAATATATCTGTTGAAAATAGTCTTGTGTAGGCCCGACATCCCCGTTTGGTTTCGCAGTTCCACAGGTTAAATCGCTGTACTATCCAGTTTTGGACCTTTGGTATCTAAAAAAAAAGCAGTTTGAGTGTGTCGCTCACTGTTCAGCCGCAAATATCTCTATTTAAAAAAGTGTGGTATACCCCAGTAAACAATAACTGTGGTTTTGCCATACCACGGTAAAAAATCTCTATTATTCAGCTTTTGGTAGTTTTTTCCGTAAAGAAAAACAGTAGTGTCTCCTGACTGTTGTGACACAAAAATATATCTGTTGAAAATAGTCTTGTGTAGGCCCGACA
The DNA here is from genome assembly GCF_046119375.1 of Phyllobates terribilis. Taxonomy (NCBI): domain Eukaryota; kingdom Metazoa; phylum Chordata; class Amphibia; order Anura; family Dendrobatidae; genus Phyllobates; species Phyllobates terribilis. Next base: position 38,358,680 of record NW_027362768.1, on the reverse strand, counting down.
TCCCAGTGTGGTTTCACAGTTCCACAGGTCAAATCGCTGTACTATCCAGTTTTGGACCTTTGGTATCTAAAAAAAAAGCAGTTTGAGTGTGTCGCTCACTGTTCAGCCGCAAATATCTCTATTTAAAAAAGTGTGGTATACCCCAGTAAACAATAACTGTGGTTTTGCCATACCACGGTAAAAAATCTCTATTATTCAGCTTTTGGTAGTTTTTTCCGTAAAGAAAAACAGTAGTGTCTCCTGACTGTTGTGACACAAAAATATATCTGTTGAAAATAGTCTTGTGTAGGCCCGACATCCCAGTGTGGTTTCGCAGTTCCACGGGTCAAATCGCTGTACTATCCAGTTTTGGGCCTTTGGTATCTAAAAAAAAAGCAGTTTGAGTGTGTCGCTCACTGTTCAGCCGCAAATATCTCTATTTAAAAAAGTGTGGTATAACCCTGTAAACAATAACTGTGGTTTTGTCATCCCATGGTAAAAAATCTCTATTATTCAGCTTTTGGTAGTTTTTTCCGTAAAGAAAAACAGTAGTGGCTCCTCACTTTTGTGACACAAAAATATATCTGTTGAAAATAGTCTTGTGTAGGCCCGACATCCCAGTGTGGTTTCGCAGTTCCACAGGTCAAATCGCTGTACTATCCAGTTTTGGACCTTTGGTATCTAAAAAAAAAAGCAGTCTGAGTGTGTCGCTCACTGTTCAGCCGCAAATATCTCTATTTAAAAAAGTGTGGTATACCCCAGTAAACAATAACTGTGGTTTTGCCATACCACGGTAAAAAATCTCTATTATTCAGGTTTTGGTAGTTTTTTCCGTAAAGAAAAACAGTAGTGTCTCCTGACTGTTGTGACACAAAAATATATCTGTTGAAAATAGTCTTGTGTAGGCCCGACATCCCAGTGTGGTTTCGCAGTTCCACGGGTCAAATCGCTGTACTATCCAGTTTTGGGCCTTTGGTATCTAAAAAAAAAGCAGTTTGAGTGTGTCGCTCACTGTTCAGCCGCAAATATCTCTATTTAAAAAAGTGTGGTATACCCCTGTAAACAATAACTGTGGTTTTGCCATCCCATGGTAAAAATCTCTATTATTCAGCTTTTGGTAGTTTTTTCCGTAAAGAAAAACAGTAGTTTCTCCTGACTGTTGTGACACAAAAATATATCTGTTGAAAATAGTCTTGTGTAGGCCCGACATCCCAGGGTGGTTTCGCAGTTCCACGGGTCAAATCGCTGTACTATCCAGTTTTGGGCCTTTGGTATCTAAAAAAAAAGCAGTTTGAGTGTGTCGCTCACTGTTCAGCCGCAAATATCTCTATTTAAAAAAGTGTGGTAAACCCCAGTAAACAATAACTGTGGTTTTGCCATCCCATGGTAAAAAATCTCTATTATTCAGCTTTTGGTAGTTTTTTCTGTAAAGAAAAACAGTAGTGTCTCCTGACTGTTGTGATACAAAAATATATCTCTTGAAAATAGTCTTGTGTAGGCCCGACATCCCAGTGTGGTTTCGCAGTTCCACGGGTCAAATCGCTGTACTATCCAGTTTTGGGCCTTTGGTATCTAAAAAAAAAGCAGTTTGAGTGTGTCGCTCACTGTTCAGCCGCAAATAGCTCTATTTTAAAAAGTGTGGTATACCCCAGTAAACAATAACTGTGGTTTTGCCATCCACGGTAAAAAATCTCTATTATTCAGCTTTTGGTAGCTTTTTCCATAAAGAAAAAACAGTAGTGTCTCCTGACTGTTGTGACACAAAAATATATCTGTTGAAAATAATGTTGTGTAGGCCCGACATCCCAGTGTGGTTTCGCAGTTCCACAGGTCAAATCGCTGTACTATCCAGTTTTGGGCCTTTGGTATCTAAAAAAAAAGCAGTTTGAGTGTGTCGCTCACTGTTCAGCCGCAAATATCTCTATTTAAAAAAGTGTGGTATACCCCAGTAAACAATAACTGTGGTTTTGCCATCCCACGGTAAAAAATCCCTATTATTCAGCTTTTGGTAGTTTTTTCCGTAAAGAAAAATAGTAGTGTCTCCTGACTGTTGTGACACAAAAATATATCTGTTGAAAATAGTCTTGTGTAGGCCCGACATCCCAGTGTGGTTTCGCAGTTCCACAGGTCAAATCGCTGTACTATCCAGTTTTGGACCTTTGGTATCTAAAAAAAAAGCAGTTTGAGTGTGTCGCTCACTGTTCAGCCGCAAATATCTCTATTTAAAAAAGTGTGGTATACCCCAGTAAACAATAACTGTGGTTTTGCCATCCACGGTAAAAAATCTCTATTATTCAGCTTTTGGTAGCTTTTTCCATAAAGAAAAAACAGTAGTGTCTCCTGACTGTTGTGACACAAAAATATATCTGTTGAAAATAGTCTTGTGTAGGCCCGACATCCCAGTGTGGTTTCGCAGTTCCACGGGTCAAATCGCTGTACTATCCAGTTTTGGGCCTTTGGTATCTAAAAAAAAAGCAGTTTGAGTGTGTCGCTCACTGTTCAGCCGCAAATATCTCTATTTAAAAAAGTGTGGTATACCCCTGTAAACAATAACTGTGGTTTTGCCATCCCATGGTAAAAAATCTCTATTATTCAGCTTTTGGTAGTTTTTTCCGTAAAGAAAAACAGTAGTGGCTCCTGACTGTTGTGACACAAAAATATATCTGTTGAAAATAGTCTTGTGTAGGCCCGACATCCCAGTGTGGTTTCGCAGTTCCACAGGTCAAATCGCTGTACTATCCAGTTTTGGACCTTTGGTATCTAAAAAAAAAAGCAGTCTGAGTGTGTCGCTCACTGTTCAGCCGCAAATATCTCTATTTAAAAAAGTGTGGTATACCCCAGTAAACAATAACTGTGGTTTTGCCATACCACGGTAAAAAATCTCTATTATTCAGGTTTTGGTAGTTTTTTCCGTAAAGAAAAACAGTAGTGTCTCCTGACTGTTGTGACACAAAAATATATCTGTTGAAAATAGTCTTGTGTAGGCCCGACATCCCAGTGTGGTTTCGCAGTTCCACGGGTCAAATCGCTGTACTATCCAGTTTTGGGCCTTTGGTATCTAAAAAAAAAGCAGTTTGAGTGTGTCGCTCACTGTTCAGCCGCAAATATCTCTATTTAAAAAAGTGTGGTATACCCCTGTAAACAATAACTGTGGTTTTGCCATCCCATGGTAAAAATCTCTATTATTCAGCTTTTGGTAGTTTTTTCCGTAAAGAAAAACAGTAGTTTCTCCTGACTGTTGTGACACAAAAATATATCTGTTGAAAATAGTCTTGTGTAGGCCCGACATCCCAGGGTGGTTTCGCAGTTCCACGGGTCAAATCGCTGTACTATCCAGTTTTGGGCCTTTGGTATCTAAAAAAAAAGCAGTTTGAGTGTGTCGCTCACTGTTCAGCCGCAAATATCTCTATTTAAAAAAGTGTGGTAAACCCCAGTAAACAATAACTGTGGTTTTGCCATCCCATGGTAAAAAATCTCTATTATTCAGCTTTTGGTAGTTTTTTCTGTAAAGAAAAACAGTAGTGTCTCCTGACTGTTGTGATACAAAAATATATCTCTTGAAAATAGTCTTGTGTAGGCCCGACATCCCAGTGTGGTTTCGCAGTTCCACGGGTCAAATCGCTGTACTATCCAGTTTTGGGCCTTTGGTATCTAAAAAAAAAGCAGTTTGAGTGTGTCGCTCACTGTTCAGCCGCAAATAGCTCTATTTTAAAAAGTGTGGTATACCCCAGTAAACAATAACTGTGGTTTTGCCATCCACGGTAAAAAATCTCTATTATTCAGCTTTTGGTAGCTTTTTCCATAAAGAAAAAACAGTAGTGTCTCCTGACTGTTGTGACACAAAAATATATCTGTTGAAAATAATGTTGTGTAGGCCCGACATCCCAGTGTGGTTTCGCAGTTCCACAGGTCAAATCGCTGTACTATCCAGTTTTGGGCCTTTGGTATCTAAAAAAAAAGCAGTTTGAGTGTGTCGCTCACTGTTCAGCCGCAAATATCTCTATTTAAAAAAGTGTGGTATACCCCAGTAAACAATAACTGTGGTTTTGCCATCCCACGGTAAAAAATCCCTATTATTCAGCTTTTGGTAGTTTTTTCCGTAAAGAAAAATAGTAGTGTCTCCTGACTGTTGTGACACAAAAATATATCTGTTGAAAATAGTCTTGTGTAGGCCCGACATCCCAGTGTGGTTTCGCAGTTCCACAGGTCAAATCGCTGTACTATCCAGTTTTGGACCTTTGGTATCTAAAAAAAAAGCAGTTTGAGTGTGTCGCTCACTGTTCAGCCGCAAATATCTCTATTTAAAAAAGTGTGGTATACCCCAGTAAACAATAACTGTGGTTTTGCCATCCACGGTAAAAAATCTCTATTATTCAGCTTTTGGTAGCTTTTTCCATAAAGAAAAAACAGTAGTGTCTCCTGACTGTTGTGACACAAAAATATATCTGTTGAAAATAATCTTGTGTAGGCCCGACATCCCAGTGTGGTTTCGCAGTTCCACGGGTCAAATCGCTGTACTATCCAGTTTTGGGCCTTTGGTATCTAAAAAAAAAGCAGTTTGAGTGTGTCGCTCACTGTTCAGCCGCAAATATCTCTATTTAAAAAAGTGAGGTATACCCCTGTAAACAATAACTGTGGTTTTGCCATCCCATGGTAAAAAATCTCTATTATTCAGCTTTTGGTAGTTTTTTCCGTAAAGAAAATCAGTAGTTTCTCCTGACTGTTGTGACACAAAAATATATCTGTTGAAAATAGTCTTGTGTAGGCCCGACATCCCAGGGTGGTTTCGCAGTTCCACGGGTCAAATCGCTGTACTATCCAGTTTTGGGCCTTTGGTATCTAAAAAAAAAGCAGTTTGAGTGTGTCGCTCACTGTTCAGCCGCAAATATCTCTATTTAAAAAAGTGTGGTATACCCCAGTAAACAATAACTGTGGTTTTGCCATCCCATGGTAAAAAATCTCTATTATTCAGCTTTTGGTAGTTTTTTCTGTAAAGAAAAACAGTAGTGTCTCCTGACTGTTGTGATACAAAAATATATCTCTTGAAAATAGTCTTGTGTAGGCCCGACATCCCAGTGTGGTTTCGCAGTTCCACGGGTCAAATCGCTGTACTATCCAGTTTTGGGCCTTTGGTATCTAAAAAAAAAGCAGTTTGAGTGTGTCGCTCACTGTTCACCCGCAAATAGCTCTATTTTAAAAAGTGTGGTATACCCCAGTAAACAATAACTGTGGTTTTGCCATCCACGGTAAAAAATCTCTATTATTCAGCTTTTGGTAGCTTTTTCCATAAAGAAAAAACAGTAGTGTCTCCTGACTGTTGTGACACAAAAATATATCTGTTGAAAATAATCTTGTGTAGGCCCGACATCCCAGTGTGGTTTCGCAGTTCCACAGGTCAAATCGCTGTACTATCCAGTTTTGGGCCTTTGGTATCTAAAAAAAAAGCAGTTTGAGTGTGTCGCTCACTGTTCAGCCCCAAATATCTCTATTTAAAAAAGTGTGGTATACCCCAGTAAACAATAACTGTGGTTTTGCCATCCCACGGTAAAAAATCCCTATTATTCAGCTTTTGGTAGTTTTTTCCGTAAAGAAAAATAGTAGTGTCTCCTGACTGTTGTGACACAAAAATATATCTGTTGAAAATAGTCTTGTGTAGGCCCGACATCCCAGTGTGGTTTCGCAGTTCCACAGGTCAAATCGCTGTACTATCCAGTTTTGGACCTTTGGTATCTAAAAAAAAAGCAGTTTGAGTGTGTCGCTCACTGTTCAGCCGCAAATATCTCTATTTAAAAAAGTGTGGTATACCCCAGTAAACAATAACTGTGGTTTTGCCATACCACGGTAAAAAATCTCTATTATTCAGCTTTTGGTAGTTTTTTCCGTAAAGAAAAACAGAAGTGTCTCCTGACTGTTGTGACACAAAAATATATCTGTTGAAAATAGTCTTGTGTAGGCCCGACATCCCAGTGTGGTTTCGCAGTTCCACAGGTCAAATCGCTGTACTATCCAGTTTTGGACCTTTGGTATCTAAAAAAAAAGCAGTTTGAGTGTGTCGCTCACTGTTCAGCCGCAAATATCTCTATTTAAAAAAGTGTGGTATACCCCAGTAAACAATAACTGTGGTTTTGCCATACCACGGTAAAAAATCTCTATTATTCAGCTTTTGGTAGTTTTTTCCGTAAAGAAAAACAGTAGTGTCTCCTGACTGTTGTGACACAAAAATATATCTGTTGAAAATAGTCTTGTGTAGGCCCGACATCCCAGTGTGGTTTCGCAGTTCCACGGGTCAAATCGCTGTACTATCCAGTTTTGGGCCTTTGGTATCTAAAAAAAAAGCAGTTTGAGTGTGTCGCTCACTGTTCAGCCGCAAATATCTCTATTTAAAAAAGTGTGGTATACCCCTGTAAACAATAACTGTGGTTTTGCCATCCCATGGTAAAAAATCTCTATTATTCAGCTTTTGGTAGTTTTTTCCGTAAAGAAAAACAGTAGTGGCTCCTGACTGTTGTGACACAAAAATATATCTGTTGAAAATAGTCTTGTGTAGGCCCGACATCCCAGTGTGGTTTCGCAGTTCCACAGGTCAAATCGCTGTACTATCCAGTTTTGGACCTTTGGTATCTAAAAAAAAAGCAGTTTGAGTGTGTCGCTCACTGTTCAGCCGCAAATATCTCTATTTAAAAAAGTGTGGTATACCCAAGTAAACAATAACTGTGGTTTTGCCATACCACGGTAAAAAATCTCTATTATTCAGCTTTTGGTAGTTTTTTCCGTAAAGAAAAACAGTAGTTTCTCCTGACTGTTGTGACACAAAAATATATCTGTTGAAAATAGTCTTGTGTAGGCCCGACATCCCAGGGTGGTTTCGCAGTTCCACGGGTCAAATCGCTGTACTATCCAGTTTTGGGCCTTTGGTATCTAAAAAAAAAGCAGTTTGAGTGTGTCGCTCACTGTTCAGCCGCAAATATCTCTATTTAAAAAAGTGTGGTATACCCCAGTAAACAATAACTGTGGTTTTGCCATCCCATGGTAAAAAATCTCTATTATTCAGCTTTTGGTAGTTTTTTCTGTAAAGAAAAACAGTAGTGTCTCCTGACTGTTGTGATACAAAAATATATCTCTTGAAAATAGTCTTGTGTAGGCCCGACATCCCAGTGTGGTTTCGCAGTTCCACGGGTCAAATCGCTGTACTATCCAGTTTTGGGCCTTTGGTATCTAAAAAAAAAGCAGTTTGAGTGTGTCGCTCACTGTTCAGCCGCAAATAGCTCTATTTTAAAAAGTGTGGTATACCCCAGTAAACAATAACTGTGGTTTTGCCATCCACGGTAAAAAATCTCTATTATTCAGCTTTTGGTAGCTTTTTCCATAAAGAAAAAACAGTAGTGTCTCCTGACTGTTGTGACACAAAAATATATCTGTTGAAAATAATGTTGTGTAGGCCCGACATCCCAGTGTGGTTTCGCAGTTCCACAGGTCAAATCGCTGTACTATCCAGTTTTGGGCCTTTGGTATCTAAAAAAAAAGCAGTTTGAGTGTGTCGCTCACTGTTCAGCCGCAAATATCTCTATTTAAAAAAGTGTGGTATACCCCAGTAAACAATAACTGTGGTTTTGCCATCCCACGGTAAAAAATCCCTATTATTCAGCTTTTGGTAGTTTTTTCCGTAAAGAAAAATAGTAGTGTCTCCTGACTGTTGTGACACAAAAATATATCTGTTGAAAATAGTCTTGTGTAGGCCCGACATCCCAGTGTGGTTTCGCAGTTCCACAGGTCAAATCGCTGTACTATCCAGTTTTGGACCTTTGGTATCTAAAAAAAAAGCAGTTTGAGTGTGTCGCTCACTGTTCAGCCGCAAATATCTCTATTTAAAAAAGTGTGGTATACCCCAGTAAACAATAACTGTGGTTTTGCCATCCCACGGTAAAAAATCTCTATTATTCAGCTTTTGGTAGTTTTTTCCGTAAAGAAAAACAGTAGTGTCTCCTGACTGTTGTGACACAAAAATATATCTGTTGAAAATAGTCTTGTGTAGGCCCGACATCCCAGTGTGGTTTCGCAGTTCCACGGGTCAAATCGCTGTACTATCCAGTTTTGGGCCTTTGGTATCTAAAAAAAAGCAGTTTGAGTGTGTCGCTCACTGTTCAGCCGCAAATAGCTCTATTTTAAAAAGTGTGGTATACCCCAGTAAACAATAACTGTGGTTTTGCCATCCACGGTAAAAAATCTCTATTATTCAGCTTTTGGTAGCTTTTTCCATAAAGAAAAAACAGTAGTGTCTCCTGACTGTTGTGACACAAAAATATATCTGTTGAAAATAATCTTGTGTAGGCCCGACATCCCAGTGTGGTTTCGCAGTTCCACGGGTCAAATCGCTGTACTATCCAGTTTTGGGCCTTTGGTATCTAAAAAAAAAGCAGTTTGAGTGTGTCGCTCACTGTTCAGCCGCAAATATCTCTATTTAAAAAAGTGTGGTATACCCCTGTAAACAATAACTGTGGTTTTGCCATCCCATGGTAAAAAATCTCTATTATTCAGCTTTTGGTAGTTTTTTCCGTAAAGAAAAACAGTAGTTTCTCCTGACTGTTGTGACACAAAAATATATCTGTTGAAAATAGTCTTGTGTAGGCCCGACATCCCAGGGTGGTTTCGCAGTTCCACGGGTCAAATCGCTGTACTATCCAGTTTTGGGCCTTTGGTATCTAAAAAAAAAGCAGTTTGAGTGTGTCGCTCACTGTTCAGCCGCAAATATCTCTATTTAAAAAAGTGTGGTATACCCCAGTAAACAATAACTGTGGTTTTGCCATCCCATGGTAAAAAATCTCTATTATTCAGCTTTTGGTAGTTTTTTCTGTAAAGAAAAACAGTAGTGTCTCCTGACTGTTGTGATACAAAAATATATCTCTTGAAAATAGTCTTGTGTAGGCCCGACATCCCAGTGTGGTTTCGCAGTTCCACGGGTCAAATCGCTGTACTATCCAGTTTTGGGCCTTTGGTATCTAAAAAAAAAGCAGTGTGAGTGTGTCGCTCACTGTTCACCCGCAAATAGCTCTATTTTAAAAAGTGTGGTATACCCCAGTAAACAATAACTGTGGTTTTGCCATCCACGGTAAAAAATCTCTATTATTCAGCTTTTGGTAGCTTTTTCCATAAAGAAAAAACAGTAGTGTCTTCTGACTGTTGTGACACAAAAATATATCTGTTGAAAATAATCTTGTGTAGGCCCGACATCCCAGTGTGGTTTCGCAGTTCCACAGGTCAAATCGCTGTACTATCCAGTTTTGGGCCTTTGGTATCTAAAAAAAAAGCAGTTTGAGTGTGTCGCTCACTGTTCAGCCCCAAATATCTCTATTTAAAAAAGTGTGGTATACCCCAGTAAACAATAACTGTGGTTTTGCCATCCCACGGTAAAAAATCCCTATTATTCAGCTTTTGGTAGTTTTTTCCGTAAAGAAAAATAGTAGTGTCTCCTGACTGTTGTGACACAAAAATATATCTGTTGAAAATAGTCTTGTGTAGGCCCGACATCCCAGTGTGGTTTCGCAGTTCCACAGGTCAAATCGCTGTACTATCCAGTTTTGGACCTTTGGTATCTAAAAAAAAAGCAGTTTGAGTGTGTCGCTCACTGTTCAGCCGCAAATATCTCTATTTAAAAAAGTGTGGTATACCCCAGTAAACAATAACTGTGGTTTTGCCATCCCACGGTAAAAAATCTCTATTATTCAGCTTTTGGTAGTTTTTTCCGTAAAGAAAAACAGTAGTGTCTCCTGACTGTTGTGACACAAAAATATATCTGTTGAAAATAGTCTTGTGTAGGCCCGACATCCCAGTGTGGTTTCGCAGTTCCACGGGTCAAATCGCTGTACTATCCAGTTTTGGGCCTTTGGTATCTAAAAAAAAAGCAGTTTGAGTGTGTCGCTCACTGTTCAGCCGCAAATAGCTCTATTTTAAAAAGTGTGGTATACCCCAGTAAACAATAACTGTGGTTTTGCCATCCACGGTAAAAAATCTCTATTATTCAGCTTTTGGTAGCTTTTTCCATAAAGAAAAAACAATAGTGTCTCCTGACTGTTGTGACACAAAAATATATCTGTTGAAAATAATCTTGTGTAGGCCCGACATCCCAGTGTGGTTTCGCAGTTCCACGGGTCAAATCGCTGTACTATCCAGTTTTGGGCCTTTGGTATCTTAAAAAAAAGCAGTTTGAGTGTGTCGCTCACTGTTCAGCCGCAAATATCTCTATTTAAAAAAGTGTGGTATACCCCAGTAAACAATAACTGTGGTTTTGCCATCCCACGGTAAAAAATCTCTATTATTCAGCTTTTGGTAGTTTTTTCCGTAAAGAAAAATAGTAGTGTCTCCTGACTGTTGTGACACAAAAATATATCTGTTGAAAATAGTCTTGTGTAGGCCCGACATCCCAGTGTGGTTTCGCAGTTCCACAGGTCAAATCGCTGTACTATCCAGTTTTGGACCTTTGGTATCTAAAAAAAAAGCAGTTTGAGTGTGTCGCTCACTGTTCAGCCGCAAATATCTCTATTTAAAAAAGTGTGGTATACCCCAGTAAACAATAACTGTTGTTTTGCCATACCACGGTAAAAAATCTCTATTATTCAGCTTTTGGTAGTTTTTTCCGTAAAGAAAAACAGTAGTGTCTCCTGACTGTTGTGACACAAAAATATATCTGTTGAAAATAGTCTTGTGTAGGCCCGACATCCCAGTGTGGTTTCGCAGTTCCACATGTCAAATCGCTGTACTATCCAGTTTTAGACCATTGGTATCTAAAAAAAAAGCAGTTTGAGTGGGTCGCTCACTGTTCAGCCGCAAATATCTCTATTTAAAAAAGTGTGGTATACCCCAGTAAACAATAACTGTGGTTTTGCCATACCACGGTAAAAAATCTCTATTATTCAGCTTTTGGTAGTTTTTTCCGTAAAGAAAAACAGTAGTGTCTCCTGACTGTTGTGACACAAAAATATATCTGTTGAAAATAGTCTTGTGTAGGCCCGGCATCCCAGTGTGGTTTCGCAGTTCCACGGGTCAAATCGCTGTACTATCCAGTTTTGGGCCTTTGGTATCTAAAAAAAAAGCAGTTTGAGTGTGTCGCTCACTGTTCACCCGCAAATAGCTCTATTTTAAAAAGTGTGGTATACCCCAGTAAACAATAACTGTGGTTTTGCCATCCACGGTAAAAAATCTCTATTATTCAGCTTTTGGTAGCTTTTTCCATAAAGAAAAAACAGTAGTGTCTTCTGACTGTTGTGACACAAAAATATATCTGTTGAAAATAATCTTGTGTAGGCCCGACATCCCAGTGTGGTTTCGCAGTTCCACAGGTCAAATCGCTGTACTATCCAGTTTTGGGCCTTTGGTATCTAAAAAAAAAGCAGTTTGAGTGTGTCGCTCACTGTTCAGCCCCAAATATCTCTATTTAAAAAAGTGTGGTATACCCCAGTAAACAATAACTGTGGTTTTGCCATCCCACGGTAAAAAATCCCTATTATTCAGCTTTTGGTAGTTTTTTCCGTAAAGAAAAATAGTAGTGTCTCCTGACTGTTGTGACACAAAAATATATCTGTTGAAAATAGTCTTGTGTAGGCCCGACATCCCAGTGTGGTTTCGCAGTTCCACAGGTCAAATCGCTGTACTATCCAGTTTTGGACCTTTTGGTATCTAAAAAAAAAGCAGTTTGAGTGTGTCGCTCACTGTTCAGCCGCAAATATCTCTATTTAAAAAAGTGTGGTATACCCCAGTAAACAATAACTGTGGTTTTGCCATCCCACGGTAAAAAATCTCTATTATTCAGCTTTTGGTAGTTTTTTCCGTAAAGAAAAACAGTAGTGTCTCCTGACTGTTGTGACACAAAAATATATCTGTTGAAAATAGTCTTGTGTAGGCCCGACATCCCAGTGTGGTTTCGCAGTTCCACGGGTCAAATCGCTGTACTATCCAGTTTTGGGCCTTTGGTATCTAAAAAAAAAGCAGTTTGAGTGTGTCGCTCACTGTTCAGCCGCAAATAGCTCTATTTTAAAAAGTGTGGTATACCCCAGTAAACAATAACTGTGGTTTTGCCATCCACGGTAAAAAATCTCTATTATTCAGCTTTTGGTAGCTTTTTCCATAAAGAAAAAACAATAGTGTCTCCTGACTGTTGTGACACAAAAATATATCTGTTGAAAATAATCTTGTGTAGGCCCGACATCCCAGTGTGGTTTCGCAGTTCCACGGGTCAAATCGCTGTACTATCCAGTTTTGGGCCTTTGGTATCTTAAAAAAAAGCAGTTTGAGTGTGTCGCTCACTGTTCAGCCGCAAATATCTCTATTTAAAAAAGTGTGGTATACCCCAGTAAACAATAACTGTGGTTTTGCCATCCCACGGTAAAAAATCTCTATTATTCAGCTTTTGGTAGTTTTTTCCGTAAAGAAAAATAGTAGTGTCTCCTGACTGTTGTGACACAAAAATATATCTGTTGAAAATAGTCTTGTGTAGGCCCGACATCCCAGTGTGGTTTCGCAGTTCCACAGGTCAAATCGCTGTACTATCCAGTTTTGGACCTTTGGTATCTAAAAAAAAAGCAGTTTGAGTGTGTCGCTCACTGTTCAGCCGCAAATATCTCTATTTAAAAAAGTGTGGTATACCCCAGTAAACAATAACTGTTGTTTTGCCATACCACGGCAAAAAATCTCTATTATTCAGCTTTTGGTAGTTTTTTCCGTAAAGAAAAACAGTAGTGTCTCCTGACTGTTGTGACACAAAAATATATCTGTTGAAAATAGTCTTGTGTAGGCCCGACATCCCAGTGTGGTTTCGAAGTTCCACATGTCAAATCGCTGTACTATCCAGTTTTAGACCATTGGTATCTAAAAAAAAAGCAGTTTGAGTGGGTCGCTCACTGTTCAGCCGCAAATATCTCTATTTAAAAAAGTGTGGTATACCCCAGTAAACAATAACTGTGGTTTTGCCATACCACGGTAAAAAATCTCTATTATTCAGCTTTTGGTAGTTTTTTCCGTAAAGAAAAACAGTAGTGTCTCCTGACTGTTGTGACACAAAAATATATCTGTTGAAAATAGTCTTGTGTAGGCCCGGCATCCCAGTGTGGTTTCGCAGTTCCACGGGTCAAATCGCTGTACTATCCAGTTTTGGGCCTTTGGTATCTAAAAAAAAAGCAGTTTGAGTGTGTCGCTCACTGTTCAGCCGCAAATATCTCTATTTAAAAAAGTGTGGTATACCCCTGTAAACAATAACTGTGGTTATGCCATCCACGGTAAAAAATCTCTATTATTCAGCTTTTGGTAGCTTTTTCCATAAAGAAAAAACAGTAGTGTCTCCTGACTGTTGTGACACAAAAATATATCTGTTGAAAATAATCTTGTGTACGCCCGACATCCCAGTGTGGTTTCGCAGTTCCACGGGTCAAATCGCTGTACTATCCAGTTTTGGGCCTTTGGTATCTTAAAAAAAAGCAGTTTGAGTGTGTCGCTCACTGTTCAGCCGCAAATATCTCTATTTAAAAAAGTGTGGTATACCCCAGTAAACAATAACTGTGGTTTTGCCATCCCACGGTAAAAAATCTCTATTATTCAGCTTTTGGTAGTTTTTTCCGTAAAGAAAAATAGTAGTGTCTCCTGACTGTTGTGACACAAAAATATATCTGTTGAAAATAGTCTTGTGTAGGCCCGACATCCCAGTGTGGTTTCGCAGTTCCACAGGTCAAATCGCTGTACTATCCAGTTTTGGACCTTTGGTATCTAAAAATAAAGCAGTTTGAGTGTGTCGCTCACTGTTCAGCCGCAAATATCTCTATTTAAAAAAGTGTGGTATACCCCAGTAAACAATAACTGTTGTTTTGCCATACCACGGTAAAAAATCTCTATTATTCAGCTTTTGGTAGTTTTTTCCGTAAAGAAAAACAGTAGTGTCTCCTGACTGTTGTGACACAAAAATATATCTGTTGAAAATAGTCTTGTGTAGGCCCAACATCCCAGTGTGGTTTCGCAGTTCCACATGTCAAATCGCTGTACTATCCAGTTTTAGACCATTGGTATCTAAAAAAAAAGCAGTTTGAGTGGGTCGCTCACTGTTCAGCCGCAAAAATCTCTATTTAAAAAAGTGTGGTATACCCCAGTAAACAATAACTGTGGTTTTGCCATACCACGGTAAAAAATCTCTATTATTCAGCTTTTGGTAGTTTTTTCCGTAAAGAAAAACAGTAGTGTCTCCTGACTGTTGTGACACAAAAATATATCTGTTGAAAATAGTCTTGTGTAGGCCCGACATCCCAGTGTGGTTTCGCAGTTCCACGGGTCAAATCGCTGTACTATCCAGTTTTGGGCCTTTGGTATCTAAAAAAAAAGCAGTTTGAGTGTGTCGCTCACTGTTCAGCCGCAAATATCTCTATTTAAAAAAGTGTGGTATACCCCTGTAAACAATAACTGTGGTTATGCCATCCCATGGTAAAAAATCTCTATTATTCAGCTTTTGGTAGTTTTTTCCGTAAAGAAAAACAGTAGTGTCTCCTGACTGTTGTGACACAAAAATATATCTGTTGAAAATAGTCTTGTGTAGGCCCGACATCCCAGTGTGGTTTCGCAGTTCCACAGGTCAAATCGCTGTACTATAGAGTTTTGGACCTTTGGTATCTAAAAAAAAAGCAGTTTGAGTGTGTCGCTCACTGTTCAGCCGCAAATATCTCTATTTAAAAAAGTGTGGTATACCCCAGTAAACAATAACTGTGGTTTTGCCATCCCATGGTAAAAAATCTCTATTATTCAGCTTTTGGTAGTTTTTTCCGTAAAGAAAAACAGTAGTTTCTCCTGACTGTTGTGACACAAAAATATATCTGTTGAAAATAGTCTTGTGTAGGCCTGACATCCCAGTGTGGTTTCGCAGTTCCACAGGTCAAATCGCTGTACTATCCAGTTTTGGACCTTTGGTATCTAAAAAAAAAGCAGTTTGAGTGTGTCGCTCACTGTTCAGCCGCAAATATCTCTATTTAAAAAAGTGTGGTATACCCCAGTAAACAATAACTGTGGTTTTGCCATCCCACGGTAAAAAATCACTATTATTCAGCTTTTGGTAGTTTTTTCCGTAAAGAGAAACAGTAGTGTCTCCTGACTGTTGTGACACAAAAATATATCTGTTGAAAATAGTCTTGTGTAGGCCCGACATCCCAGTGTGGTTTCGCAGTTCCACGGGTCAAATCGCTGTACTATCCAGTTTTGGGCCTTTGGTATCTAAAAAAAAAGCAGTTTGAGTGTGTCGCTCACTGTTCAGCCGCAAATAGCTCTATTTTAAAAAGTGTGGTATACCCCAGTAAACAATAACTGTGGTTTTGCCATCCACAGTAAAAAATCTCTATTTTTCAGCTTTTGGTAGCTTTTTCCATAAAGAAAAAACAGTAGTGTCTCCTGACTGTTGTGACACAAAAATATATCTGTTGAAAATAATCTTGTGTAGGCCCGACATCCCAGTGTGGTTTCGCAGTTCCACGGGTCAAATCGCTGTACTATCCAGTTTTGGGCCTTTGGTATCTTAAAAAAAAGCAGTTTGAGTGTGTCGCTCACTGTTCAGCCGCAAATATCTCTATTTAAAAAAGTGTGGTATACCCCAGTAAACAATAACAGTGGTTTTGCCATCCCACGGTAAAAAATCTCTATTATTCAGCTTTTGGTAGTTTTTTCCGTAAAGAAAAATAGTAGTGTCTCCTGACTGTTGTGACACAAAAATATATCTGTTGAAAATAGTCTTGTGTAGGCCCGACATCCCAGTGTGGTTTCGCAGTTCCACAGGTCAAATCGCTGTACTATCCAGTTTTGGACCTTTGGTATCTAAAAAAAAAGCAGTTTGAGTGTGTCGCTCACTGTTCAGCCGCAAATATCTCTATTTAAAAAAGTGTGGCATACACCAGTAAACAATAACTGTGGTTTTGCCATACCACGGTAAAAAATCTCTATTATTCAGCTTTTGGTAGTTTTTTCCGTAAAGAAAAACAGTAGTGTCTCCTGACTGTTGTGACACAAAAATATATCTGTTGAAAATAGTCTTGTGTAGGCCCGACATCCCAGTGTGGTTTCGCAGTTCCACAGGTCAAATCGCTGTACTATCCAGTTATGCGCCTTTGGTATCTAAAAAAAAAGCAGTTTGAGTGTGTCGCTCACTGTTCAGCCGCAAATATCTCTATTTAAAAAAGTGTGGTATACCCCAGTGAACAATAACTGTGGTTTTGCCATCCCATGGTAAAAAATCTCTATTATTCAGCTTTTGGTAGTTTTTTCGGTAAAGAAAAACAGTAGTGTCTCCTGACTGTTGTGACACAAAAATATACCTGTTGAAAATAGTCTTGTGTAGGCCCGACATCCCAGTGTGGTTTCGCAGTTCCACGGGTCAAATCGCTGTACTATCCAGTTTTGGGCCTTTGGTATCTAAAAAAAAAGCAGTTTGAGTGTGTCGCTCACTGTTCAGCCGCAAATATCTCTATTTAAAAAAGTGTGGTATACCCCTGTAAACAATAACTGTGGTTTTGCCATCCCATGGTAAAAATCTCTATTATTCAGCTTTTGGTAGTTTTTTCCGTAAAGAAAAACAGTAGTTTCTCCTGACTGTTGTGACACAAAAATATATCTGTTGAAAATAGTCTTGTGTAGGCCCGACATCCCAGGGTGGTTTCGCAGTTCCACGGGTCAAATCGCTGTACTATCCAGTTTTGGGCCTTTGGTATCTAAAAAAAAAGCAGTTTGAGTGTGTCGCTCACTGTTCAGCCGCAAATATCTCTATTTAAAAAAGTGTGGTAAACCCCAGTAAACAATAACTGTGGTTTTGCCATCCCATGGTAAAAAATCTCTATTATTCAGCTTTTGGTAGTTTTTTCTGTAAAGAAAAACAGTAGTGTCTCCTGACTGTTGTGATACAAAAATATATCTCTTGAAAATAGTCTTGTGTAGGCCCGACATCCCAGTGTGGTTTCGCAGTTCCACGGGTCAAATCGCTGTACTATCCAGTTTTGGGCCTTTGGTATCTAAAAAAAAAGCAGTTTGAGTGTGTCGCTCACTGTTCAGCCGCAAATAGCTCTATTTTAAAAAGTGTGGTATACCCCAGTAAACAATAACTGTGGTTTTGCCATCCACGGTAAAAAATCTCTATTATTCAGCTTTTGGTAGCTTTTTCCATAAAGAAAAAACAGTAGTGTCTCCTGACTGTTGTGACACAAAAATATATCTGTTGAAAATAATGTTGTGTAGGCCCGACATCCCAGTGTGGTTTCGCAGTTCCACAGGTCAAATCGCTGTACTATCCAGTTTTGGGCCTTTGGTATCTAAAAAAAAAGCAGTTTGAGTGTGTCGCTCACTGTTCAGCCGCAAATATCTCTATTTAAAAAAGTGTGGTATACCCCAGTAAACAATAACTGTGGTTTTGCCATCCCACGGTAAAAAATCCCTATTATTCAGCTTTTGGTAGTTTTTTCCGTAAAGAAAAATAGTAGTGTCTCCTGACTGTTGTGACACAAAAATATATCTGTTGAAAATAGTCTTGTGTAGGCCCGACATCCCAGTGTGGTTTCGCAGTTCCACAGGTCAAATCGCTGTACTATCCAGTTTTGGACCTTTGGTATCTAAAAAAAAAGCAGTTTGAGTGTGTCGCTCACTGTTCAGCCGCAAATATCTCTATTTAAAAAAGTGTGGTATACCCCAGTAAACAATAACTGTGGTTTTGCCATCCACGGTAAAAAATCTCTATTATTCAGCTTTTGGTAGCTTTTTCCATAAAGAAAAAACAGTAGTGTCTCCTGACTGTTGTGACACAAAAATATATCTGTTGAAAATAGTCTTGTGTAGGCCCGACATCCCAGTGTGGTTTCGCAGTTCCACGGGTCAAATCGCTGTACTATCCAGTTTTGGGCCTTTGGTATCTAAAAAAAAAGCAGTTTGAGTGTGTCGCTCACTGTTCAGCCGCAAATATCTCTATTTAAAAAAGTGTGGTATACCCCTGTAAACAATAACTGTGGTTTTGCCATCCCATGGTAAAAAATCTCTATTATTCAGCTTTTGGTAGTTTTTTCCGTAAAGAAAAACAGTAGTGGCTCCTGACTGTTGTGACACAAAAATATATCTGTTGAAAATAGTCTTGTGTAGGCCCGACATCCCAGTGTGGTTTCGCAGTTCCACAGGTCAAATCGCTGTACTATCCAGTTTTGGACCTTTGGTATCTAAAAAAAAAAGCAGTCTGAGTGTGTCGCTCACTGTTCAGCCGCAAATATCTCTATTTAAAAAAGTGTGGTATACCCCAGTAAACAATAACTGTGGTTTTGCCATACCACGGTAAAAAATCTCTATTATTCAGGTTTTGGTAGTTTTTTCCGTAAAGAAAAACAGTAGTGTCTCCTGACTGTTGTGACACAAAAATATATCTGTTGAAAATAGTCTTGTGTAGGCCCGACATCCCAGTGTGGTTTCGCAGTTCCACGGGTCAAATCGCTGTACTATCCAGTTTTGGGCCTTTGGTATCTAAAAAAAAAGCAGTTTGAGTGTGTCGCTCACTGTTCAGCCGCAAATATCTCTATTTAAAAAAGTGTGGTATACCCCTGTAAAAAATAACTGTGGTTTTGCCATCCCATGGTAAAAATCTCTATTATTCAGCTTTTGGTAGTTTTTTCCGTAAAGAAAAACAGTAGTTTCTCCTGACTGTTGTGACACAAAAATATATCTGTTGAAAATAGTCTTGTGTAGGCCCGACATCCCAGGGTGGTTTCGCAGTTCCACGGGTCAAATCGCTGTACTATCCAGTTTTGGGCCTTTGGTATCTAAAAAAAAAGCAGTTTGAGTGTGTCGCTCACTGTTCAGCCGCAAATATCTCTATTTAAAAAAGTGTGGTAAACCCCAGTAAACAATAACTGTGGTTTTGCCATCCCATGGTAAAAAATCTCTATTATTCAGCTTTTGGTAGTTTTTTCTGTAAAGAAAAACAGTAGTGTCTCCTGACTGTTGTGATACAAAAATATATCTCTTGAAAATAGTCTTGTGTAGGCCCGACATCCCAGTGTGGTTTCGCAGTTCCACGGGTCAAATCGCTGTACTATCCAGTTTTGGGCCTTTGGTATCTAAAAAAAAAGCAGTTTGAGTGT
Organism: Phyllobates terribilis; assembly: GCF_046119375.1. NCBI lineage: Eukaryota > Metazoa > Chordata > Amphibia > Anura > Dendrobatidae > Phyllobates > Phyllobates terribilis. The sequence goes on along the minus strand of NW_027362768.1, from coordinate 38,339,583 downwards.
GTCGCTCACTGTTCAGCCGCAAATAGCTCTATTTTAAAAAGTGTGGTATACCCCAGTAAACAATAACTGTGGTTTTGCCATCCACGGTAAAAAATCTCTATTATTCAGCTTTTGGTAGCTTTTTCCATAAAGAAAAAACAGTAGTGTCTCCTGACTGTTGTGACACAAAAATATATCTGTTGAAAATAATGTTGTGTAGGCCCGACATCCCAGTGTGGTTTCGCAGTTCCACAGGTCAAATCGCTGTACTATCCAGTTTTGGGCCTTTGGTATCTAAAAAAAAAGCAGTTTGAGTGTGTCGCTCACTGTTCAGCCGCAAATATCTCTATTTAAAAAAGTGTGGTATACCCCAGTAAACAATAACTGTGGTTTTGCCATCCCACGGTAAAAAATCCCTATTATTCAGCTTTTGGTAGTTTTTTCCGTAAAGAAAAATAGTAGTGTCTCCTGACTGTTGTGACACAAAAATATATCTGTTGAAAATAGTCTTGTGTAGGCCCGACATCCCAGTGTGGTTTCGCAGTTCCACAGGTCAAATCGCTGTACTATCCAGTTTTGGACCTTTGGTATCTAAAAAAAAAGCAGTTTGAGTGTGTCGCTCACTGTTCAGCCGCAAATATCTCTATTGAAAAAAGTGTGGTATACCCCAGTAAACAATAACTGTGGTTTTGCCATCCACGGTAAAAAATCTCTATTATTCAGCTTTTGGTAGCTTTTTCCATAAAGAAAAAACAGTAGTGTCTCCTGACTGTTGTGACACAAAAATATATCTGTTGAAAATAATCTTGTGTAGGCCCGACATCCCAGTGTGGTTTCGCAGTTCCACGGGTCAAATCGCTGTACTATCCAGTTTTGGGCCTTTGGTATCTAAAAAAAAAGCAGTTTGAGTGTGTCGCTCACTGTTCAGCCGCAAATATCTCTATTTAAAAAAGTGAGGTATACCCCTGTAAACAATAACTGTGGTTTTGCCATCCCATGGTAAAAAATCTCTATTATTCAGCTTTTGGTAGTTTTTTCCGTAAAGAAAATCAGTAGTTTCTCCTGACTGTTGTGACACAAAAATATATCTGTTGAAAATAGTCTTGTGTAGGCCCGACATCCCAGGGTGGTTTCGCAGTTCCACGGGTCAAATCGCTGTACTATCCAGTTTTGGGCCTTTGGTATCTAAAAAAAAAGCAGTTTGAGTGTGTCGCTCACTGTTCAGCCGCAAATATCTCTATTTAAAAAAGTGTGGTATACCCCAGTAAACAATAACTGTGGTTTTGCCATCCCATGGTAAAAAATCTCTATTATTCAGCTTTTGGTAGTTTTTTCTGTAAAGAAAAACAGTAGTGTCTCCTGACTGTTGTGATACAAAAATATATCTCTTGAAAATAGTCTTGTGTAGGCCCGACATCCCAGTGTGGTTTCGCAGTTCCACGGGTCAAATCGCTGTACTATCCAGTTTTGGGCCTTTGGTATCTAAAAAAAAAGCAGTTTGAGTGTGTCGCTCACTGTTCACCCGCAAATAGCTCTATTTTAAAAAGTGTGGTATACCCCAGTAAACAATAACTGTGGTTTTGCCATCCACGGTAAAAAATCTCTATTATTCAGCTTTTGGTAGCTTTTTCCATAAAGAAAAAACAGTAGTGTCTCCTGACTGTTGTGACACAAAAATATATCTGTTGAAAATAATCTTGTGTAGGCCCGACATCCCAGTGTGGTTTCGCAGTTCCACAGGTCAAATCGCTGTACTATCCAGTTTTGGGCCTTTGGTATCTAAAAAAAAAGCAGTTTGAGTGTGTCGCTCACTGTTCAGCCCCAAATATCTCTATTTAAAAAAGTGTGGTATACCCCAGTAAACAATAACTGTGGTTTTGCCATCCCACGGTAAAAAATCCCTATTATTCAGCTTTTGGTAGTTTTTTCCGTAAAGAAAAATAGTAGTGTCTCCTGACTGTTGTGACACAAAAATATATCTGTTGAAAATAGTCTTGTGTAGGCCCGACATCCCAGTGTGGTTTCGCAGTTCCACAGGTCAAATCGCTGTACTATCCAGTTTTGGACCTTTGGTATCTAAAAAAAAAGCAGTTTGAGTGTGTCGCTCACTGTTCAGCCGCAAATATCTCTATTTAAAAAAGTGTGGTATACCCCAGTAAACAATAACTGTGGTTTTGCCATACCACGGTAAAAAATCTCTATTATTCAGCTTTTGGTAGTTTTTTCCGTAAAGAAAAACAGAAGTGTCTCCTGACTGTTGTGACACAAAAATATATCTGTTGAAAATAGTCTTGTGTAGGCCCGACATCCCAGTGTGGTTTCGCAGTTCCACAGGTCAAATCGCTGTACTATCCAGTTTTGGACCTTTGGTATCTAAAAAAAAAGCAGTTTGAGTGTGTCGCTCACTGTTCAGCCGCAAATATCTCTATTTAAAAAAGTGTGGTATACCCCAGTAAACAATAACTGTGGTTTTGCCATACCACGGTAAAAAATCTCTATTATTCAGCTTTTGGTAGTTTTTTCCGTAAAGAAAAACAGTAGTGTCTCCTGACTGTTGTGACACAAAAATATATCTGTTGAAAATAGTCTTGTGTAGGCCCGACATCCCAGTGTGGTTTCGCAGTTCCACGGGTCAAATCGCTGTACTATCCAGTTTTGGGCCTTTGGTATCTAAAAAAAAAGCAGTTTGAGTGTGTCGCTCACTGTTCAGCCGCAAATATCTCTATTTAAAAAAGTGTGGTATACCCCTGTAAACAATAACTGTGGTTTTGCCATCCCATGGTAAAAAATCTCTATTATTCAGCTTTTGGTAGTTTTTTCCGTAAAGAAAAACAGTAGTGGCTCCTGACTGTTGTGACACAAAAATATATCTGTTGAAAATAGTCTTGTGTAGGCCCGACATCCCAGTGTGGTTTCGCAGTTCCACAGGTCAAATCGCTGTACTATCCAGTTTTGGACCTTTGGTATCTAAAAAAAAAGCAGTTTGAGTGTGTCGCTCACTGTTCAGCCGCAAATATCTCTATTTAAAAAAGTGTGGTATACCCCAGTAAACAATAACTGTGGTTTTGCCATACCACGGTAAAAAATCTCTATTATTCAGCTTTTGGTAGTTTTTTCCGTAAAGAAAAACAGTAGTTTCTCCTGACTGTTGTGACACAAAAATATATCTGTTGAAAATAGTCTTGTGTAGGCCCGACATCCCAGGGTGGTTTCGCAGTTCCACGGGTCAAATCGCTGTACTATCCAGTTTTGGGCCTTTGGTATCTAAAAAAAAAGCAGTTTGAGTGTGTCGCTCACTGTTCAGCCGCAAATATCTCTATTTAAAAAAGTGTGGTATACCCCAGTAAACAATAACTGTGGTTTTGCCATCCCATGGTAAAAAATCTCTATTATTCAGCTTTTGGTAGTTTTTTCTGTAAAGAAAAACAGTAGTGTCTCCTGACTGTTGTGATACAAAAATATATCTCTTGAAAATAGTCTTGTGTAGGCCCGACATCCCAGTGTGGTTTCGCAGTTCCACGGGTCAAATCGCTGTACTATCCAGTTTTGGGCCTTTGGTATCTAAAAAAAAAGCAGTTTGAGTGTGTCGCTCACTGTTCAGCCGCAAATAGCTCTATTTTAAAAAGTGTGGTATACCCCAGTAAACAATAACTGTGGTTTTGCCATCCACGGTAAAAAATCTCTATTATTCAGCTTTTGGTAGCTTTTTCCATAAAGAAAAAACAGTAGTGTCTCCTGACTGTTGTGACACAAAAATATATCTGTTGAAAATAATGTTGTGTAGGCCCGACATCCCAGTGTGGTTTCGCAGTTCCACAGGTCAAATCGCTGTACTATCCAGTTTTGGGCCTTTGGTATCTAAAAAAAAAGCAGTTTGAGTGTGTCGCTCACTGTTCAGCCGCAAATATCTCTATTTAAAAAAGTGTGGTATACCCCAGTAAACAATAACTGTGGTTTTGCCATCCCACGGTAAAAAATCCCTATTATTCAGCTTTTGGTAGTTTTTTCCGTAAAGAAAAATAGTAGTGTCTCCTGACTGTTGTGACACAAAAATATATCTGTTGAAAATAGTCTTGTGTAGGCCCGACATCCCAGTGTGGTTTCGCAGTTCCACGGGTCAAATCGCTGTACTATCCAGTTTTGGGCCTTTGGTATCTAAAAAAAAGCAGTTTGAGTGTGTCGCTCACTGTTCAGCCGCAAATAGCTCTATTTTAAAAAGTGTGGTATACCCCAGTAAACAATAACTGTGGTTTTGCCATCCACGGTAAAAAATCTCTATTATTCAGCTTTTGGTAGCTTTTTCCATAAAGAAAAAACAGTAGTGTCTCCTGACTGTTGTGACACAAAAATATATCTGTTGAAAATAATCTTGTGTAGGCCCGACATCCCAGTGTGGTTTCGCAGTTCCACGGGTCAAATCGCTGTACTATCCAGTTTTGGGCCTTTGGTATCTAAAAAAAAAGCAGTTTGAGTGTGTCGCTCACTGTTCAGCCGCAAATATCTCTATTTAAAAAAGTGTGGTATACCCCTGTAAACAATAACTGTGGTTTTGCCATCCCATGGTAAAAAATCTCTATTATTCAGCTTTTGGTAGTTTTTTCCGTAAAGAAAAACAGTAGTTTCTCCTGACTGTTGTGACACAAAAATATATCTGTTGAAAATAGTCTTGTGTAGGCCCGACATCCCAGGGTGGTTTCGCAGTTCCACGGGTCAAATCGCTGTACTATCCAGTTTTGGGCCTTTGGTATCTAAAAAAAAAGCAGTTTGAGTGTGTCGCTCACTGTTCAGCCGCAAATATCTCTATTTAAAAAAGTGTGGTATACCCCAGTAAACAATAACTGTGGTTTTGCCATCCCATGGTAAAAAATCTCTATTATTCAGCTTTTGGTAGTTTTTTCTGTAAAGAAAAACAGTAGTGTCTCCTGACTGTTGTGATACAAAAATATATCTCTTGAAAATAGTCTTGTGTAGGCCCGACATCCCAGTGTGGTTTCGCAGTTCCACGGGTCAAATCGCTGTACTATCCAGTTTTGGGCCTTTGGTATCTAAAAAAAAAGCAGTTTGAGTGTGTCGCTCACTGTTCACCCGCAAATAGCTCTATTTTAAAAAGTGTGGTATACCCCAGTAAACAATAACTGTGGTTTTGCCATCCACGGTAAAAAATCTCTATTATTCAGCTTTTGGTAGCTTTTTCCATAAAGAAAAAACAGTAGTGTCTTCTGACTGTTGTGACACAAAAATATATCTGTTGAAAATAATCTTGTGTAGGCCCGACATCCCAGTGTGGTTTCGCAGTTCCACAGGTCAAATCGCTGTACTATCCAGTTTTGGGCCTTTGGTATCTAAAAAAAAAGCAGTTTGAGTGTGTCGCTCACTGTTCAGCCCCAAATATCTCTATTTAAAAAAGTGTGGTATACCCCAGTAAACAATAACTGTGGTTTTGCCATCCCACGGTAAAAAATCCCTATTATTCAGCTTTTGGTAGTTTTTTCCGTAAAGAAAAATAGTAGTGTCTCCTGACTGTTGTGACACAAAAATATATCTGTTGAAAATAGTCTTGTGTAGGCCCGACATCCCAGTGTGGTTTCGCAGTTCCACAGGTCAAATCGCTGTACTATCCAGTTTTGGACCTTTGGTATCTAAAAAAAAAGCAGTTTGAGTGTGTCGCTCACTGTTCAGCCGCAAATATCTCTATTTAAAAAAGTGTGGTATACCCCAGTAAACAATAACTGTGGTTTTGCCATCCCACGGTAAAAAATCTCTATTATTCAGCTTTTGGTAGTTTTTTCCGTAAAGAAAAACAGTAGTGTCTCCTGACTGTTGTGACACAAAAATATATCTGTTGAAAATAGTCTTGTGTAGGCCCGACATCCCAGTGTGGTTTCGCAGTTCCACGGGTCAAATCGCTGTACTATCCAGTTTTGGGCCTTTGGTATCTAAAAAAAAAGCAGTTTGAGTGTGTCGCTCACTGTTCAGCCGCAAATAGCTCTATTTTAAAAAGTGTGGTATACCCCAGTAAACAATAACTGTGGTTTTGCCATCCACGGTAAAAAATCTCTATTATTCAGCTTTTGGTAGCTTTTTCCATAAAGAAAAAACAATAGTGTCTCCTGACTGTTGTGACACAAAAATATATCTGTTGAAAATAATCTTGTGTAGGCCCGACATCCCAGTGTGGTTTCGCAGTTCCACGGGTCAAATCGCTGTACTATCCAGTTTTGGGCCTTTGGTATCTTAAAAAAAAGCAGTTTGAGTGTGTCGCTCACTGTTCAGCCGCAAATATCTCTATTTAAAAAAGTGTGGTATACCCCAGTAAACAATAACTGTGGTTTTGCCATCCCACGGTAAAAAATCTCTATTATTCAGCTTTTGGTAGTTTTTTCTGTAAAGAAAAATAGTAGTGTCTCCTGACTGTTGTGACACAAAAATATATCTGTTGAAAATAGTCTTGTGTAGGCCCGACATCCCAGTGTGGTTTCGCAGTTCCACAGGTCAAATCGCTGTACTATCCAGTTTTGGACCTTTGGTATCTAAAAAAAAAGCAGTTTGAGTGTGTCGCTCACTGTTCAGCCGCAAATATCTCTATTTAAAAAAGTGTGGTATACCCCAGTAAACAATAACTGTTGTTTTGCCATACCACGGTAAAAAATCTCTATTATTCAGCTTTTGGTAGTTTTTTCCGTAAAGAAAAACAGTAGTGTCTCCTGACTGTTGTGACACAAAAATATATCTGTTGAAAATAGTCTTGTGTAGGCCCGACATCCCAGTGTGGTTTCGCAGTTCCACATGTCAAATCGCTGTACTATCCAGTTTTAGACCATTGGTATCTAAAAAAAAAGCAGTTTGAGTGGGTCGCTCACTGTTCAGCCGCAAATATCTCTATTTAAAAAAGTGTGGTATACCCCAGTAAACAATAACTGTGGTTTTGCCATACCACGGTAAAAAATCTCTATTATTCAGCTTTTGGTAGTTTTTTCCGTAAAGAAAAACAGTAGTGTCTCCTGACTGTTGTGACACAAAAATATATCTGTTGAAAATAGTCTTGTGTAGGCCCGGCATCCCAGTGTGGTTTCGCAGTTCCACGGGTCAAATCGCTGTACTATCCAGTTTTGGGCCTTTGGTATCTAAAAAAAAAGCAGTTTGAGTGTGTCGCTCACTGTTCACCCGCAAATAGCTCTATTTTAAAAAGTGTGGTATACCCCAGTAAACAATAACTGTGGTTTTGCCATCCACGGTAAAAAATCTCTATTATTCAGCTTTTGGTAGCTTTTTCCATAAAGAAAAAACAGTAGTGTCTTCTGACTGTTGTGACACAAAAATATATCTGTTGAAAATAATCTTGTGTAGGCCCGACATCCCAGTGTGGTTTCGCAGTTCCACAGGTCAAATCGCTGTACTATCCAGTTTTGGGCCTTTGGTATCTAAAAAAAAAGCAGTTTGAGTGTGTCGCTCACTGTTCAGCCCCAAATATCTCTATTTAAAAAAGTGTGGTATACCCCAGTAAACAATAACTGTGGTTTTGCCATCCCACGGTAAAAAATCCCTATTATTCAGCTTTTGGTAGTTTTTTCCGTAAAGAAAAATAGTAGTGTCTCCTGACTGTTGTGACACAAAAATATATCTGTTGAAAATAGTCTTGTGTAGGCCCGACATCCCAGTGTGGTTTCGCAGTTCCACAGGTCAAATCGCTGTACTATCCAGTTTTGGACCTTTGGTATCTAAAAAAAAAGCAGTTTGAGTGTGTCGCTCACTGTTCAGCCGCAAATATCTCTATTTAAAAAAGTGTGGTATACCCCAGTAAACAATAACTGTGGTTTTGCCATCCCACGGTAAAAAATCTCTATTATTCAGCTTTTGGTAGTTTTTTCCGTAAAGAAAAACAGTAGTGTCTCCTGACTGTTGTGACACAAAAATATATCTGTTGAAAATAGTCTTGTGTAGGCCCGACATCCCAGTGTGGTTTCGCAGTTCCACGGGTCAAATCGCTGTACTATCCAGTTTTGGGCCTTTGGTATCTAAAAAAAAAGCAGTTTGAGTGTGTCGCTCACTGTTCAGCCGCAAATAGCTCTATTTTAAAAAGTGTGGTATACCCCAGTAAACAATAACTGTGGTTTTGCCATCCACGGTAAAAAATCTCTATTATTCAGCTTTTGGTAGCTTTTTCCATAAAGAAAAAACAATAGTGTCTCCTGACTGTTGTGACACAAAAATATATCTGTTGAAAATAATCTTGTGTAGGCCCGACATCCCAGTGTGGTTTCGCAGTTCCACGGGTCAAATCGCTGTACTATCCAGTTTTGGGCCTTTGGTATCTTAAAAAAAAGCAGTTTGAGTGTGTCGCTCACTGTTCAGCCGCAAATATCTCTATTTAAAAAAGTGTGGTATACCCCAGTAAACAATAACTGTGGTTTTGCCATCCCACGGTAAAAAATCTCTATTATTCAGCTTTTGGTAGTTTTTTCCGTAAAGAAAAATAGTAGTGTCTCCTGACTGTTGTGACACAAAAATATATCTGTTGAAAATAGTCTTGTGTAGGCCCGACATCCCAGTGTGGTTTCGCAGTTCCACAGGTCAAATCGCTGTACTATCCAGTTTTGGACCTTTGGTATCTAAAAAAAAAGCAGTTTGAGTGTGTCGCTCACTGTTCAGCCGCAAATATCTCTATTTAAAAAAGTGTGGTATACCCCAGTAAACAATAACTGTTGTTTTGCCATACCACGGTAAAAAATCTCTATTATTCAGCTTTTGGTAGTTTTTTCCGTAAAGAAAAACAGTAGTGTCTCCTGACTGTTGTGACACAAAAATATATCTGTTGAAAATAGTCTTGTGTAGGCCCGACATCCCAGTGTGGTTTCGAAGTTCCACATGTCAAATCGCTGTACTATCCAGTTTTAGACCATTGGTATCTAAAAAAAAAGCAGTTTGAGTGGGTCGCTCACTGTTCAGCCGCAAATATCTCTATTTAAAAAAGTGTGGTATACCCCAGTAAACAATAACTGTGGTTTTGCCATACCACGGTAAAAAATCTCTATTATTCAGCTTTTGGTAGTTTTTTCCGTAAAGAAAAACAGTAGTGTCTCCTGACTGTTGTGACACAAAAATATATCTGTTGAAAATAGTCTTGTGTAGGCCCGGCATCCCAGTGTGGTTTCGCAGTTCCACGGGTCAAATCGCTGTACTATCCAGTTTTGGGCCTTTGGTATCTAAAAAAAAAGCAGTTTGAGTGTGTCGCTCACTGTTCAGCCGCAAATATCTCTATTTAAAAAAGTGTGGTATACCCCTGTAAACAATAACTGTGGTTATGCCATCCACGGTAAAAAATCTCTATTATTCAGCTTTTGGTAGCTTTTTCCATAAAGAAAAAACAGTAGTGTCTCCTGACTGTTGTGACACAAAAATATATCTGTTGAAAATAATCTTGTGTAGGCCCGACATCCCAGTGTGGTTTCGCAGTTCCACGGGTCAAATCGCTGTACTATCCAGTTTTGGGCCTTTGGTATCTTAAAAAAAAGCAGTTTGAGTGTGTCGCTCACTGTTCAGCCGCAAATATCTCTATTTAAAAAAGTGTGGTATACCCCAGTAAACAATAACTGTGGTTTTGCCATCCCACGGTAAAAAATCTCTATTATTCAGCTTTTGGTAGTTTTTTCCGTAAAGAAAAATAGTAGTGTCTCCTGACTGTTGTGACACAAAAATATATCTGTTGAAAATAGTCTTGTGTAGGCCCGACATCCCAGTTTGGTTTCGCAGTTCCACAGGTCAAATCGCTGTACTATCCAGTTTTGGACCTTTGGTATCTAAAAATAAAGCAGTTTGAGTGTGTCGCTCACTGTTCAGCCGCAAATATCTCTATTTAAAAAAGTGTGGTATACCCCAGTAAACAATAACTGTTGTTTTGCCATACCACGGTAAAAAATCTCTATTATTCAGCTTTTGGTAGTTTTTTCCGTAAAGAAAAACAGTAGTGTCTCCTGACTGTTGTGACACAAAAATATATCTGTTGAAAATAGTCTTGTGTAGGCCCAACATCCCAGTGTGGTTTCGCAGTTCCACATGTCAAATCGCTGTACTATCCAGTTTTAGACCATTGGTATCTAAAAAAAAAGCAGTTTGAGTGGGTCGCTCACTGTTCAGCCGCAAAAATCTCTATTTAAAAAAGTGTGGTATACCCCAGTAAACAATAACTGTGGTTTTGCCATACCACGGTAAAAAATCTCTATTATTCAGCTTTTGGTAGTTTTTTCCGTAAAGAAAAACAGTAGTGTCTCCTGACTGTTGTGACACAAAAATATATCTGTTGAAAATAGTCTTGTGTAGGCCCGACATCCCAGTGTGGTTTCGCAGTTCCACGGGTCAAATCGCTGTACTATCCAGTTTTGGGCCTTTGGTATCTAAAAAAAAAGCAGTTTGAGTGTGTCGCTCACTGTTCAGCCGCAAATATCTCTATTTAAAAAAGTGTGGTATACCCCTGTAAACAATAACTGTGGTTATGCCATCCCATGGTAAAAAATCTCTATTATTCAGCTTTTGGTAGTTTTTTCCGTAAAGAAAAACAGTAGTGTCTCCTGACTGTTGTGACACAAAAATATATCTGTTGAAAATAGTCTTGTGTAGGCCCGACATCCCAGTGTGGTTTCGCAGTTCCACAGGTCAAATCGCTGTACTATAGAGTTTTGGACCTTTGGTATCTAAAAAAAAAGCAGTTTGAGTGTGTCGCTCACTGTTCAGCCGCAAATATCTCTATTTAAAAAAGTGTGGTATACCCCAGTAAACAATAACTGTGGTTTTGCCATCCCATGGTAAAAAATCTCTATTATTCAGCTTTTGGTAGTTTTTTCCGTAAAGAAAAACAGTAGTTTCTCCTGACTGTTGTGACACAAAAATATATCTGTTGAAAATAGTCTTGTGTAGGCCTGACATCCCAGTGTGGTTTCGCAGTTCCACAGGTCAAATCGCTGTACTATCCAGTTTTGGACCTTTGGTATCTAAAAAAAAAGCAGTTTGAGTGTGTCGCTCACTGTTCAGCCGCAAATATCTCTATTTAAAAAAGTGTGGTATACCCCAGTAAACAATAACTGTGGTTTTGCCATCCCACGGTAAAAAATCACTATTATTCAGCTTTTGGTAGTTTTTTCCGTAAAGAGAAACAGTAGTGTCTCCTGACTGTTGTGACACAAAAATATATCTGTTGAAAATAGTCTTGTGTAGGCCCGACATCCCAGTGTGGTTTCGCAGTTCCACGGGTCAAATCGCTGTACTATCCAGTTTTGGGCCTTTGGTATCTAAAAAAAAAGCAGTTTGAGTGTGTCGCTCACTGTTCAGCCGCAAATAGCTCTATTTTAAAAAGTGTGGTATACCCCAGTAAACAATAACTGTGGTTTTGCCATCCACAGTAAAAAATCTCTATTTTTCAGCTTTTGGTAGCTTTTTCCATAAAGAAAAAACAGTAGTGTCTCCTGACTGTTGTGACACAAAAATATATCTGTTGAAAATAATCTTGTGTAGGCCCGACATCCCAGTGTGGTTTCGCAGTTCCACGGGTCAAATCGCTGTACTATCCAGTTTTGGGCCTTTGGTATCTTAAAAAAAAGCAGTTTGAGTGTGTCGCTCACTGTTCAGCCGCAAATATCTCTATTTAAAAAAGTGTGGTATACCCCAGTAAACAATAACAGTGGTTTTGCCATCCCACGGTAAAAAATCTCTATTATTCAGCTTTTGGTAGTTTTTTCCGTAAAGAAAAATAGTAGTGTCTCCTGACTGTTGTGACACAAAAATATATCTGTTGAAAATAGTCTTGTGTAGGCCCGACATCCCAGTGTGGTTTCGCAGTTCCACAGGTCAAATCGCTGTACTATCCAGTTTTGGACCTTTGGTATCTAAAAAAAAAGCAGTTTGAGTGTGTCGCTCACTGTTCAGCCGCAAATATCTCTATTTAAAAAAGTGTGGCATACACCAGTAAACAATAACTGTGGTTTTGCCATACCACGGTAAAAAATCTCTATTATTCAGCTTTTGGTAGTTTTTTCCGTAAAGAAAAACAGTAGTGTCTCCTGACTGTTGTGACACAAAAATATATCTGTTGAAAATAGTATTGTGTAGGCCCGACATCCCAGTGTGGTTTCGCAGTTCCATGGGTCAAATCGCTGTACTATCCAGTTATGCGCCTTTGGTATCTAAAAAAAAAGCAGTTTGAGTGTGTCGCTCACTGTTCAGCCGCAAATATCTCTATTTAAAAAAGTGTGGTATACCCCAGTGAACAATAACTGTGGTTTTGCCATCCCATGGTAAAAAATCTCTATTATTCAGCTTTTGGTAGTTTTTTCGGTAAAGAAAAACAGTAGTGTCTCCTGACTGTTGTGACACAAAAATATACCTGTTGAAAATAGTCTTGTGTAGGCCCGACATCCGAGTGTGGTTTCGCAGTTCCACCGGTCAAATCGCTGTACTATCCAGATTTGGGCTTTGGTATCTAAAAAAAGCAGTTTGAGTGTGTCGCTCACTGTTCAGCCCCAAATATCTCTATTTAAAAAAGTGTGGTATACCCCAGTAAACAATAACTGTGGTTTTGCCTTCCCACGGTAAAAAATCTCTATTATTCAGCTTTTGATAGTTTTTTCCGTAAAGAAAAACAGTAGTGTCTCCTGACTGTTGTGACACAAAAATATATCTGTTGAAAATAGTCTTGTGTAGGCCTGACATCTCAGTGTGGTTTTGCAGTTCCACGGGTCACACCACTGTACTATCCAGTTTTGGGCCTTTGGTATCTAAAAAAAAAGCAGTTTGAGTGTGTCGCTCACTGTTCAGCCGCAAATATCTCTATTTAAAAAAGTGTGGTATACCCCAGTAAACAATAACTGTGGTTTTGCCATCCCATGGTAAAAAATCTCTATTACTCAGCTTTTGGTAGTTTTTTCTGTAAAGAGAAACAGTAGTGTCTCCTGACTGTTGTGACACAAAAATATATCTGTTGAAAATAGTCTTGTGTAGGCCCGACATCCCAGTGTGGTTTCGTAGTTCCACGGGTCAAATCGCTGTACTATCCAGTTTTGGGCCTTTGGTATCTAAAAAAAAAGCAGTTTGAGTGTGTCGCTCACTGTTCAGCCGCAAATAGCTCTATTTTAAAAAGTGTGGTATACCCCAGTAAACAATAACTGTGGTTTTGCCATCCACGGTAAAAAATCTCTATTATTCAGCTTTTGGTAGCTTTTTCCATAAAGAAAAAACAGTAGTGTCTCCTGACTGTTGTGACACAAAAATATATCTGTTGAAAATAATCTTGTGTAGGCCCGACATCCCAGTGTGGTTTCGAAGTTCCACGGGTCAAATCGCTGTACTATCCAGTTTTGGGCCTTTGTTATCTAAAAAAAAAGCAGTTTCAGTGTGTCGCTCACTGTTCAGCCGCAAATATCTCTATTTAAAAAAGTGTGGTATACCCCTGTAAACAATAACTGTGGTTATGCCATCCCATGGTAAAAAATCTCTATTATTCAGCTTTTGGTAGTTTTTTCCGTAAAGAAAAACAGTAGTGTCTCCTGACTGTTGTGACACAAAAATATATCTGTTGAAAATAGTCTTGTGTAGGCCCGACATCCCAGTGTGGTTTCGCAGTTCCACAGGTCAAATCGCTGTACTATAGAGTTTTGGACCTTTGGTATCTAAAAAAAAAGCAGTTTGAGTGTGTCGCTCACTGTTCAGCCGCAAATATCTCTATTTAAAAAAGTGTGGTATACCCCAGTAAACAATAACTGTGGTTTTGCCATCCCATGGTAAAAAATCTCTATTATTCAGCTTTTGGTAGTTTTTTCCGTAAAGAAAAACAGTAGTTTCTCCTGACTGTTGTGACACAAAAATATATCTGTTGAAAATAGTCTTGTGTAGGCCTGACATCCCAGTGTGGTTTCGCAGTTCCACAGGTCAAATCGCTGTACTATCCAGTTTTGGACCTTTGGTATCTAAAAAAAAAGCAGTTTGAGTGTGTCGCTCACTGTTCAGCCGCAAATATCTCTATTTAAAAAAGTGTGGTATACCCCAGTAAACAATAACTGTGGTTTTGCCATCCCACGGTAAAAAATCACTATTATTCAGCTTTTGGTAGTTTTTTCCGTAAAGAGAAACAGTAGTGTCTCCTGACTGTTGTGACACAAAAATATATCTGTTGAAAATAGTCTTGTGTAGGCCCGACATCCCAGTGTGGTTTCGCAGTTCCACGGGTCAAATCGCTGTACTATCCAGTTTTGGGCCTTTGGTATCTAAAAAAAAAGCAGTTTGAGTGTGTCGCTCACTGTTCAGCCGCAAATAGCTCTATTTTAAAAAGTGTGGTATACCCCAGTAAACAATAACTGTGGTTTTGCCATCCACAGTAAAAAATCTCTATTTTTCAGCTTTTGGTAGCTTTTTCCATAAAGAAAAAACAGTAGTGTCTCCTGACTGTTGTGACACAAAAATATATCTGTTGAAAATAATCTTGTGTAGGCCCGACATCCCAGTGTGGTTTCGCAGTTCCACGGGTCAAATCGCTGTACTATCCAGTTTTGGGCCTTTGGTATCTTAAAAAAAAGCAGTTTGAGTGTGTCGCTCACTGTTCAGCCGCAAATATCTCTATTTAAAAAAGTGTGGTATACCCCAGTAAACAATAACAGTGATTTTGCCATCCCACGGTAAAAAATCTCTATTATTCAGCTTTTGGTAGTTTTTTCCGTAAAGAAAAATAGTAGTGTCTCCTGACTGTTGTGACACAAAAATATATCTGTTGAAAATAGTCTTGTGTAGGCCCGACATCCCAGTGTGGTTTCGCAGTTCCACAGGTCAAATCGCTGTACTATCCAGTTTTGGACCTTTGGTATCTAAAAAAAAAGCAGTTTGAGTGTGTCGCTCACTGTTCAGCCGCAAATATCTCTATTTAAAAAAGTGTGGCATACACCAGTAAACAATAACTGTGGTTTTGCCATACCACGGTAAAAAATCTCTATTATTCAGCTTTTGGTAGTTTTTTCCGTAAAGAAAAACAGTAGTGTCTCCTGACTGTTGTGACACAAAAATATATCTGTTGAAAATAGTATTGTGTAGGCCCGACATCCCAGTGTGGTTTCGCAGTTCCATGGGTCAAATCGCTGTACTATCCAGTTATGCGCCTTTGGTATCTAAAAAAAAAGCAGTTTGAGTGTGTCGCTCACTGTTCAGCCGCAAATATCTCTATTTAAAAAAGTGTGGTATACCCCAGTGAACAATAACTGTGGTTTTGCCATCCCATGGTAAAAAATCTCTATTATTCAGCTTTTGGTAGTTTTTTCGGTAAAGAAAAACAGTAGTGTCTCCTGACTGTTGTGACACAAAAATATACCTGTTGAAAATAGTCTTGTGTAGGCCCGACATCCGAGTGTGGTTTCGCAGTTCCACCGGTCAAATCGCTGTACAATCCAGATTTGGGCTTTGGTATCTAAAAAAAGCAGTTTGAGTGTGTCGCTCACTGTTCAGCCCCAAATATCTCTATTTAAAAAAGTGTGGTATACCCCAGTAAACAATAACTGTGGTTTTGCCTTCCCACGGTAAAAAATCTCTATTATTCAGCTTTTGATAGTTTTTTCCGTAAAGAAAAACAGTAGTGTCTCCTGACTGTTGTGACACAAAAATATATCTGTTGAAAATAGTCTTGTGTAGGCCTGACATCTCAGTGTGGTTTTGCAGTTCCACGGGTCACACCACTGTACTATCCAGTTTTGGGCCTTTGGTATCTAAAAAAAAAGCAGTTTGAGTGTGTCGCTCACTGTTCAGCCGCAAATATCTCTATTTAAAAAAGTGTGGTATACCCCAGTAAACAATAACTGTGGTTTTGCCATACCACGGTAAAAAATCTCTATTATTCAGCTTTTGGTAGTTTTTCCGTAAAGAAAAACAGTAGTTTCTCCTGACTGTTGTGACACAAAAATATATCTGTTGAAAATAGTCTTGTGTAGGCCCGACATCCCAGGGTGGTTTCGCAGTTCCACGGGTCAAATCGCTGTACTATCCAGTTTTGGGCCTTTGGTATCTAAAAAAAAAGCAGTTTGAGTGTGTCGCTCACTGTTCAGCCGCAAATATCTCTATTTAAAAAAGTGTGGTATACCCCAGTAAACAATAACTGTGGTTTTGCCATCCCATGGTAAAAAATCTCTATTATTCAGCTTTTGGTAGTTTTTTCTGTAAAGAAAAACAGTAGTGTCTCCTGACTGTTGTGATACAAAAATATATCTCTTGAAAATAGTCTTGTGTAGGCCCGACATCCCAGGGTGGTTTCGCAGTTCCACGGGTCAAATCGCTGTACTATCCAGTTTTGGGCCTTTGGTATCTAAAAAAAAAGCAGTTTGAGTGTGTCGCTCACTGTTCAGCCGCAAATAGCTCTATTTTAAAAAGTGTGGTATACCCCAGTAAACAATAACTGTGGTTTTGCCATCCACGGAAAAAAATCTCTATTATTCAGCTTTTGGTAGCTTTTTCCATAAAGAAAAAACAGTAGTGTCTCCTGACTGTTGTGACACAAAAATATATCTGTTGAAAATAATCTTGTGTAGGCCCGACATCACAGTGTGGTTTCGCAGTTCCACAGGTCAAATCGCTGTACTATCCAGTTTTGGGCCTTTGGTATCTAAAAAAAAAGCAGTTTGAGTGTGTCGCTCACTGTTCAGCCGCAAATATCTCTATTTAAAAAATTGTGGTATACCCCAGTAAACAATAACTGTGGTTTTGCCATCCCACGGTAAAAAATCCCTATTATTCAGCTTTTGGTAGTTTTTTCCGTAAAGAAAAATAGTAGTGTCTCCTGACTGTTGTGACACAAAAATATATCTGTTGAAAATAGTCTTGTGTAGGCCCGACATCCCAGTGTGGTTTCGCAGTTCCACGGGTCAAATCGCTGTACTATCCAGTTTTGGGCCTTTGGTATCTAAAAAAAAAGCAGTTTGAGTGTGTCGCTCACTGTTCAGCCGCAAATAGCTCTATTTTAAAAAGTGTGGTATACCCCAGTAAACAATAACTGTGGTTTTGCCATCCACAGTAAAAAATCTCTATTTTTCAGCTTTTGGTAGCTTTTTCCATAAAGAAAAAACAGTAGTGTCTCCTGACTGTTGTGACACAAAAATATATCTGTTGAAAATAATCTTGTGTAGGCCCGACATCCCAGTGTGGTTTCGCAGTTCCACGGGTCAAATCGCTGTACTATCCAGTTTTGGGCCTTTGGTATCTTAAAAAAAAGCAGTTTGAGTGTGTCGCTCACTGTTCAGCCGCAAATATCTCTATTTAAAAAAGTGTGGTATACCCCAGTAAACAATAACAGTGGTTTTGCCATCCCACGGTAAAAAATCTCTATTATTCAGCTTTTGGTAGTTTTTTCCGTAAAGAAAAATAGTAGTGTCTCCTGACTGTTGTGACACAAAAATATATCTGTTGAAAATAGTCTTGTGTAGGCCCGACATCCCAGTGTGGTTTCGCAGTTCCACAGGTCAAATCGCTGTACTATCCAGTTTTGGACCTTTGGTATCTAAAAAAAAAGCAGTTTGAGTGTGTCGCTCACTGTTCAGCCGCAAATATCTCTATTTAAAAAAGTGTGGCATACCCCAGTAAACAATAACTGTGGTTTTGCCATACCACGGTAAAAAATCTCTATTATTCAGCTTTTGGTAGTTTTTTCCGTAAAGAAAAACAGTAGTGTCTCCTGACTGTTGTGACACAAAAATATATCTGTTGAAAATAGTATTGTGTAGGCCCGACATCCCAGTGTGGTTTCGCAGTTCCATGGGTCAAATCGCTGTACTATCCAGTTATGCGCCTTTGGTATCTAAAAAAAAAGCAGTTTGAGTGTGTCGCTCACTGTTCAGCCGCAAATATCTCTATTTAAAAAAGTGTGGTATACCCCAGTAAACAATAACTGTGGTTTTGCCATCCCATGGTAAAAAATCTCTATTATTCAGCTTTTGGTAGTTTTTTCGGTAAAGAAAAACAGTAGTGTCTCCTGACTGTTGTGACACAAAAATATACCTGTTGAAAATAGTCTTGTGTAGGCCCGACATCCGAGTGTGGTTTCGCAGTTCCACCGGTCAAATCGCTGTACTATCCAGATTTGGGCCTTTGGTATCTAAAAAAAGCAGTTTGAGTGTGTCGCTCACTGTTCAGCCCCAAATATCTCTATTTAAAAAAGTGTGGTATACCCCAGTAAACAATAACTGTGGTTTTGCCTTCCCACGGAAAAAAATCTCTATTATTCAGCTTTTGATAGTTTTTTCCGTAAAGAAAAACAGTAGTGTCTCCTGACTGTTGTGACACAAAAATATATCTGTTGAAAATAGTCTTGTGTAGGCCTGACATCTCAGTGTGGTTTTGCAGTTCCACGGGTCACACCACTGTACTATCCAGTTTTGGGCCTTTGGTATCTAAAAAAAAAGCAGTTTGAGTGTGTCGCTCACTGTTCAGCCGCAAATATCTCTATTTAAAAAAGTGTGGTATACCCCAGTAAACAATAACTGTGGTTTTGCCATCCCATGGTAAAAAATCTCTATTACTCAGCTTTTGGTAGTTTTTTCTCTAAAGAGAAACAGTAGTGTCTCCTGACTGTTGTGACACAAAAATATATCTGTTGAAAATAGTCTTGTGTAGGCCCGACATCCCAGTGTGGTTTCGTAGTTCCACGGGTCAAATCGCTGTACTATCCAGTTTTGGGCCTTTGGTATCTAAAAAAAAAGCAGTTTGAGTGTGTCGCTCACTGTTCAGCCGCAAATAGCTCTATTTTAAAAAGTGTGGTATACCCCAGTAAACAATAACTGTGGTTTTGCCATCCACGGTAAAAAATCTCTATTATTCAGCTTTTGGTAGCTTTTTCCATAAAGAAAAAACAGTAGTGTCTCCTGACTGTTGTGACACAAAAATATATCTGTTGAAAATAATCTTGTGTAGGCCCGACATCCCAGTGTGGTTTCGTAGTTCCACGGGTCAAATCGCTGTACTATCCAGTTTTGGGCCTTTGGTATCTAAAAAAAAAGCAGTTTGAGTGTGTCGCTCACTGTTCAGCCGCAAATATCTCTATTTAAAAAAGTGTGGTATACCCCAGTAAACAATAACTGTGGTTTTGCCATCCCACGGTAAAAAATCTCTATTGTTCAGCTTTTGGTAGTTTTTTCCGTAAAGAAAAATAGTAGTGTCTCCTGACTGCTGTGACACAAAAATATATCTGTTGAAAATAGTCTTGTGTAGGCCCGACATCCCAGTGTGGTTTCGCAGTTCGACAGGTCAAATCGCTGTACTATCCAGTTTTGGACCTTTGGTATCTAAAAAAAAAGCAGTTTGAGTGTGTCGCTCACTGTTCAGCCGCAAATATCTCTATTTAAAAAAGTGTGGTATACCCCAGTAAACAATAACTGTGGTTTTGCCATACCACGGTAAAAAATCTCTATTATTCAGCTTTTGGTAGTTTTTCCGTAAAGAAAAACAGTAGTTTCTCCTGACTGTTGTGACACAAAAATATATCTGTTGAAAATAGTCTTGTGTAGGCCCGACATCCCAGGGTGGTTTCGCAGTTCCACGGGTCAAATCGCTGTACTATCCAGTTTTGGGCCTTTGGTATCTAAAAAAAAAGCAGTTTGAGTGTGTCGCTCACTGTTCAGCCGCAAATATCTCTATTTAAAAAAGTGTGGTATACCCCAGTAAACAATAACTGTGGTTTTGCCATCCCATGGTAAAAAATCTCTATTATTCAGCTTTTGGTAGTTTTTTCTGTAAAGAAAAACAGTAGTGTCTCCTGACTGTTGTGATACAAAAATATATCTCTTGAAAATAGTCTTGTGTAGGCCCGACATCCCAGGGTGGTTTCGCAGTTCCACGGGTCAAATCGCTGTACTATCCAGTTTTGGGCCTTTGGTATCTAAAAAAAAAGCAGTTTGAGTGTGCCGCTCACTGTTCAGCCGCAAATAGCTCTATTTTAAAAAGTGTGGTATACCCCAGTAAACAATAACTGTGGTTTTGCCATCCACGGTAAAAAATCTCTATTATTCAGCTTTTGGTAGCTTTTTCCATAAAGAAAAAACAGTAGTGTCTCCTGACTGTTGTGACACAAAAATATATCTGTTGAAAATAATCTTGTGTAGGCCCGACATCACAGTGTGGTTTCGCAGTTCCACAGGTCAAATCGCTGTACTATCCAGTTTTGGGCCTTTGGTATCTAAAAAAAAAGCAGTTTGAGTGTGTCGCTCACTGTTCAGCCGCAAATATCTCTATTTAAAAAATTGTGGTATACCCCAGTAAACAATAACTGTGGTTTTGCCATCCCACGGTAAAAAATCCCTATTATTCAGCTTTTGGTAGTTTTTTCCGTAAAGAAAAATAGTAGTGTCTCCTGACTGTTGTGACACAAAAATATATCTGTTGAAAATAGTCTTGTGTAGGCCCGACATCCCAGTGTGGTTTCGCAGTTCCACAGGTCAAATCGCTGTACTATCCAGTTTTGGACCTTTGGCATCTAAAAAAAAAGCAGTTTGAGTGTGTCGCTCACTGTTCAGCCGCAAATATCTCTATTTAAAAAAGTGTGGTATACCCCAGTAAACAATAACTGTGGTTTTGCCATCCCACGGTAAAAAATCTCTATTATTCAGCTTTTGGTAGTTTTTTCCGTAAAGAAAAACAGTAGTGTCTCCTGACTGTTGTGACACAAAAATATATCTGTTGAAAATAGTCTTGTGTAGGCCCGACATCCCAGTGTGGTTTCGCAGTTCCACGGGTCAAATCGCTGTACTATCCAGTTTTGGGCCTTTGGTATCTAAAAAAAAAGCAGTTTGAGTGTGTCGCTTACTGTTCAGCCGCAAATAGCTCTATTTTAAAAAGTGTGGTATAGCCCAGTAAACAATAACTGGGGTTTTGCCATCCACGGTAAAAAATCTCTATTATTCAGCTTTTGGTAGCTTTTTCCATAAAGAAAAAACAGTAGTGTCTCCTGACTGTTGTGACACAAAAATATATCTGTTGAAAATAATCTTGTGTAGGCCCGACATCCCAGTGTGGTTTCGCAGTTCCACGGGTCAAATCGCTGTACTATCCAGTTTTGGGCCTTTGGTATCTAAAAAAAAAGCAGTTTGAGTGTGTCGCTCACTGTTCAGCCGCAAATATCTCTATTTAAAAAAGTGTGGTATACCCCAGTAAACAATAACTGTGGTTTTGCCATCCCACGGTAAAAAATCTCTATTATTCAGCTTTTGGTAGTTTTTTCCGTAAAGAAAAATAGTAGTGTCTCCTGACTGTTGTGACACAAAAATATATCTGTTGAAAATAGTCTTGTGTAGGCCCGACATCCCAGTGTGGTTTCGCAGTTCCACAGGTCAAATCGCTGTACTATCCAGTTTTGGACCTTTGGTATCTAAAAAAAAAGCAGTTTGAGTGTGTCGCTCACTGTTCAGCCGCAAATATCTCTATTTAAAAAAGTGTGGTATACCCCAGTAAACAATAACTGTGGTTTTGCCATCCCACGGTAAAAAATCTCTATTATTCAGCTTTTGGTTGTTTTTTCCGTAAAGAAAAACAGTAGTGTCTCCTGACTGTTGTGACACAAAAATATATCTGTTGAAAATAGTCTTGTGTAGGCCCGACATCCCAGTGTGGTTTCGCAGTTCCACAGGTCAAATCGCTGTACTATCCAGTTTTGGACCTTTGGTATCTAAAAAAAAAGCAGTTTGAGTGTGTCGCTCACTGTTCAGCCGCAAATATCTCTATTTAAAAAAGTGTGGTATACCCCAGTAAACAATAACTGTGGTTTTGCCATACCACGGTAAAAAATCTCTATTATTCAGCTTTTGGTAGTTTTTTCCGTAAAGAAAAACAGTAGTGTCTCCTGACTGTTGTGACACAAAAATATATCTGTTGAAAATAGTCTTGTGTAGGCCCGACATCCCAGTGTGGTTTCGCAGTTCCACGGGTCAAATCGCTGTACTATCCAGTTTTGGACCTTTGGTATCTAAAAAAAAGCAGTTTGAGTGTGTCGCTCACTGTTCAGCCGCAAATATCTCTATTTAAAAAAGTGTGGTATACCCCAGTAAACAATAACTGTGGTTTTGCCATACCACGGTAAAAAATCCCTATTATTCAGCTTTTGGTAGTTTTTTCCGTAAAGAAAAATAGTAGTGTCTCCTGACTGTTGTGACACAAAAATATATCTGTTGAAAATAGTCTTGTGTAGGCCCGACATCCCAGTGTGGTTTCGCAGTTCCACGGGTCAAATCGCTGTACTATCCAGTTTTGGGCCTTTGGTTTCTAAAAAAAAAGCAGTTTGAGTGTGTCGCTCACTGTTCAGCCGCAAATAGCTCTATTTTAAAAAGTGTGGTATACCCCAGTAAACAATAACTGTGGTTTTGCCATCCACGGTAAAAAATCTCTATTATTCAGCTTTTGGTAGCTTTTTCCATAAAGAAAAAACAGCAGTGTCTCCTGACTGTTGTGACACAAAAATATATCTGTTGAAAATAATCTTGTGTAGGCCCGACATCCCAGTGTGGTTTCGTAGTTCCACGGGTCAAATCGCTGTACTATCCAGTTTTGGGCCTTTGGTATCTAAAAAAAAAGCAGTTTGAGTGTGTCGCTCACTGTTCAGCCGCAAATATCTCTATTTAAAAAAGTGTGGTATACCCCAGTAAACAATAACTGTGGTTTTGCCATCCCACGGTAAAAAATCTCTATTGTTCAGCTTTTGGTAGTTTTTTCCGTAAAGAAAAATAGTAGTGTCTCCTGACTGTTGTGACACAAAAATATATCTGTTGAAAATAGTCTTGTGTAGGCCCGACATCCCAGTGTGGTTTCGCAGTTCGACAGGTCAAATCGCTGTACTATCCAGTTTTGGACCTTTGGTATCTAAAAAAAAAGCAGTTTGAGTGTGTCGCTCACTGTTCAGCCGCAAATATCTCTATTTAAAAAAGTGTGGTATACCCCAGTAAACAATAACTGTGGTTTTGCCATACCACGGTAAAAAATCTTTATTATTCAGCTTTTGGTAGTTTTTCCGTAAAGAAAAACAGTAGTTTCTCCTGACTGTTGTGACACAAAAATATATCTGTTGAAAATAGTCTTGTGTAGGCCCGACATCCCAGGGTGGTTTCGCAGTTCCACGGGTCAAATCGCTGTACTATCCAGTTTTGGGCCTTTGGTATCTAAAAAAAAAGCAGTTTGAGTGTGTCGCTCACTGTTCAGCCGCAAATATCTCTATTTAAAAAAGTGTGGTATACCCCAGTAAACAATAACTGTGGTTTTGCCATCCCATGGTAAAAAATCTCTATTATTCAGCTTTTGGTAGTTTTTTCTGTAAAGAAAAACAGTAGTGTCTCCTGACTGTTGTGATACAAAAATATATCTCTTGAAAATAGTCTTGTGTAGGCCCGACATCCCAGGGTGGTTTCGCAGTTCCACGGGTCAAATCGCTGTACTATCCAGTTTTGGGCCTTTGGTATCTAAAAAAAAAGCAGTTTGAGTGTGTCGCTCACTGTTCAGCCGCAAATAGCTCTATTTTAAAAAGTGTGGTATACCCCAGTAAACAATAACTGTGGTTTTGCCATCCACGGTAAAAAATCTCTATTATTCAGCTTTTGGTAGCTTTTTCCATAAAGAAAAAACAGTAGTGTCTCCTGACTGTTGTGACACAAAAATATATCTGTTGAAAATAATCTTGTGTAGGCCCGACATCACAGTGTGGTTTCGCAGTTCCACAGGTCAAATCGCTGTACTATCCAGTTTTGGGCCTTTGGTATCTAAAAAAAAAGCAGTTTGAGTGTGTCGCTCACTGTTCAGCCGCAAATATCTCTATTTAAAAAATTGTGGTATACCCCAGTAAACAATAACTGTGGTTTTGCCATCCCACGGTAAAAAATCCCTATTATTCAGCTTTTGGTAGTTTTTTCCGTAAAGAAAAATAGTAGTGTCTCCTGACTGTTGTGACACAAAAATATATCTGTTGAAAATAGTCTTGTGTAGGCCCGACATCCCAGTGTGGTTTCGCAGTTCCACGGGTCAAATCGCTGTACTATCCAGTTTTGGGCCTTTGGTATCTAAAAAAAAAGCAGTTTGAGTGTGTCGCTTACTGTTCAGCCGCAAATAGCTCTATTTTAAAAAGTGTGGTATAGCCCAGTAAACAATAACTGGGGTTTTGCCATCCACGGTAAAAAATCTCTATTATTCAGCTTTTGGTAGCTTTTTCCATAAAGAAAAAACAGTAGTGTCTCCTGACTGTTGTGACACAAAAATATATCTGTTGAAAATAATCTTGTGTAGGCCCGACATCCCAGTGTGGTTTCGCAGTTCCACGGGTCAAATCGCTGTACTATCCAGTTTTGGGCCTTTGGTATCTAAAAAAAAAGCAGTTTGAGTGTGTCGCTCACTGTTCAGCCGCAAATATCTCTATTTAAAAAAGTGTGGTATACCCCAGTAAACAATAACTGTGGTTTTGCCATCCCACGGTAAAAAATCTCTATTATTCAGCTTTTGGTAGTTTTTTCCGTAAAGAAAAATAGTAGTGTCTCCTGACTGTTGTGACACAAAAATATATCTGTTGAAAATAGTCTTGTGTAGGCCCGACATCCCAGTGTGGTTTCGCAGTTCCACAGGTCAAATCGCTGTACTATCCAGTTTTGGACCTTTGGTATCTAAAAAAAAAGCAGTTTGAGTGTGTCGCTCACTGTTCAGCCGCAAATATCTCTATTTAAAAAAGTGTGGTATACCCCAGTAAACAATAACTGTGGTTTTGCCATCCCACGGTAAAAAATCTCTATTATTCAGCTTTTGGTTGTTTTTTCCGTAAAGAAAAACAGTAGTGTCTCCTGACTGTTGTGACACAAAAATATATCTGTTGAAAATAGTCTTGTGTAGGCCCGACATCCCAGTGTGGTTTCGCAGTTCCACAGGTCAAATCGCTGTACTATCCAGTTTTGGACCTTTGGTATCTAAAAAAAAAGCAGTTTGAGTGTGTCGCTCACTGTTCAGCCGCAAATATCTCTATTTAAAAAAGTGTGGTATACCCCAGTAAACAATAACTGTGGTTTTGCCATACCACGGTAAAAAATCTCTATTATTCAGCTTTTGGTAGTTTTTTCCGTAAAGAAAAACAGTAGTGTCTCCTGACTGTTGTGACACAAAAATATATCTGTTGAAAATAGTCTTGTGTAGGCCCGACATCCCAGTGTGGTTTCGCAGTTCCACGGGTCAAATCGCTGTACTATCCAGTTTTGGACCTTTGGTATCTAAAAAAAAAGCAGTTTGAGTGTGTCGCTCACTGTTCAGCCGCAAATATCTCTATTTAAAAAAGTGTGGTATACCCATGTAAACAATAACTGTGGTTTTGCCATCCCATGGTAAAAAATCTCTATTATTCAGCTTTTGGTAGTTTTTTCCGTAAAGAAAAACAGTAGTTTCTCCTGACTGTTGTGACACAAAAATATATCTGTTGAAAATAGTCTTGTGTACCCCCGACATCCCAGTGTGGTTTCGCAGTTCCACAGGTCAAATCGCTGTACTATCCAGTTTTGGACCTTTGGTATCTAAAAAAAAAGCAGTTTGAGTGTGTCGCTCACTGTTCAGCCGCAAATATCTCTATTTAAAAAAGTGTGGTATACCCCAGTAAACAATAACTGTGGTTTTGCCATACCACGGTAAAAAATCTCTATTATTCAGCTTTTGGTAGTTTTTTCCGTAAAGAAAAACAGTAGTGTCTCCTGACTGTTGTGACACAAAAATATATCTGTTGAAAATAGTCTTGTGTAGGCCCGACATCCCAGTGTGGTTTCGCAGTTCCACGGGTCAAATCGCTGTACTATCCAGTTTTGGACCTTTGGTATCTAAAAAAAAAGCAGTTTGAGTGTGTCGCTCACTGTTCAGCCGCAAATATCTCTATTTAAAAAAGTGTGGTATACCCATGTAAACAATAACTGTGGTTTTGCCATCCCATGGTAAAAAATCTCTATTATTCAGCTTTTGGTAGTTTTTTCCGTAAAGAAAAACAGTAGTTTCTCCTGACTGTTGTGACACAAAAATATATCTGTTGAAAATAGTCTTGTGTAGGCCCGACATCCCAGTGTGGTTTCGCAGTTCCACAGGTCAAATCGCTGTACTATCCAGTTTTGGACCTTTGGTATCTAAAAAAAAGCAGTTTGAGTGTGTCGCTCACTGTTCAGCCGCAAATAGCTCTATTTTAAAAAGTGTGGTATACCCCAGTAAACAATAACTGTGGTTTTGCCATCCACGGTAAAAAATCTCTATTATTCAGCTTTTGGTAGCTTTTTCCATAAAGAAAAAACAGTAGTGTCTCCTGACTGTTGTGACACAAAAATATATCTGTTGAAAATAATCTTGTGTAGGCCCGACATCCCAGTGTGGTTTCGCAGTTCCACGGGTCAAATCGCTGTACTATCCAGTTTTGGGCCTTTGGTATCTAAAAAAAAAAGCAGTTTGAGTGTGTCGCTCACTGTTCAGCCGCAAATATCTCTATTTAAAAAAGTGTGGTATACCCCAGTAAACAATAACTGTGGTTTTGCCATCCCACGGTTAAAAAATCTCTATTATTCAGCTTTTGGTAGTTTTTTCCGTAAAGAATAACAGTAGAGTCTCCTGACTGTTGTGACACAAAAATATATCTCTTGAAAATAGTCTTGTGTAGGCCCGACATCCCAGTGTGGTTTCGCAGTTCCACGGGTCAAATCGCTGTACTATCCAGTTTTGGGCCTTTGGTATCTAAAAAAAAAGCAGTTTGAGTGTGTCGCTCACTGTTTAGCCGCAAATAGCTCTATTTTAAAAAGTGTGGTATACCCCAGTAAACAATAACTATGGTTTTGCCATCCACGGTAAAAAATCTCTATTATTCAGCTTTTGGTAGCTTTTTCCATAAAGAAAAAACAGTAGTGTCTCCTGACTGTTGTGACACAAAAATATATCTGTTGAAAATAGTCGTGTGTAGGCCCGACATCCCAGTGTGGTTTCGCAGTTCCACGGGTCAAATCGCTGTACTATCCAGTTTTGGGCCTTTGGTATCTAAAAAAAAAGCAGTTTGAGTGTGTCGCTCACTGTTCAGCCGCAAATAGCTCTATTTTAAAAAGTGTGGTATAGCCCAGTAAACAATAACTGTGGTTTTGCCATCCACGGTAAAAAATCTCTATTATTCAGCTTTTGGTAGCTTTTTCCATAAAGAAAAAACAGTAGTGTCTCCTGACTGTTGTGACACAAAAATATATCTGTTGAAAATAATCTTGTGTAGGCCCGACATCCCAGTGTGGTTTCGCAGTTCCACGGGTCAAATCGCTGTACTATCCAGTTTTGGGCCTTTGGTATCTAAAAAAAAAGCAGTTTGAGTGTGTCGCTCACTGTTCAGCCGCAAATATCTCTATTTAAAAAAGTGTGGTATACCCCAGTAAACAATAACTGTGGTTTTGCCATCCCACGGTAAAAAATCTCTATTATTCAGGTTTTGGTAGTTTTTTCCGTAAAGAAAAATAGTAGTGTCTCCTGACTGTTGTGACACAAAAATATATCTGTTGAAAATAGTCTTGTGTAGGCCCGACATCCCAGTGTGGTTTCGCAGTTCCACAGGTCAAATCGCTGTACTATCCAGTTTTGGACCTTTGGTATCTAAAAAAAAAGCAGTTTGAGTGTGTCGCTCACTGTTCAGCCGCAAATATCTCTATTTAAAAAAGTGTGGTATACCCCAGTAAACAATAACTGTGGTTTTGCCATCCCACGGTAAAAAATCTCTATTATTCAGCTTTTGGTTGTTTTTTCCGTAAAGAAAAACAGTAGTGTCTCCTGACTGTTGTGACACAAAAATATATCTGTTGAAAATAGTCTTGTGTAGGCCCGACATCCCAGTGTGGTTTCGCAGTTCCACAGGTCAAATCGCTGTACTATCCAGTTTTGGACCTTTGGTATCTAAAAAAAAAGCAGTTTGAGTGTGTCGCTCACTGTTCAGCCGCAAATATCTCTATTTAAAAAAGTGTGGTATACCCCAGTAAACAATAACTGTGGTTTTGCCATACCACGGTAAAAAATCTCTATTATTCAGCTTTTGGTAGTTTTTTCCGTAAAGAAAAACAGTAGTGTCTCCTGACTGTTGTGACACAAAAATATATCTGTTGAAAATAGTCTTGTGTAGGCCCGACATCCCAGTGTGGTTTCGCAGTTCCACGGGTCAAATCGCTGTACTATCCAGTTTTGGACCTTTGGTATCTAAAAAAAAAGCAGTTTGAGTGTGTCGCTCACTGTTCAGCCGCAAATATCTCTATTTAAAAAAGTGTGGTATACCCATGTAAACAATAACTGTGGTTTTGCCATCCCATGGTAAAAAATCTCTATTATTCAGCTTTTGGTAGTTTTTTCCGTAAAGAAAAACAGTAGTTTCTCCTGACTGTTGTGACACAAAAATATATCTGTTGAAAATAGTCTTGTGTAGGCCCGACATCCCAGTGTGGTTTCGCAGTTCCACAGGTCAAATCGCTGTACTATCCAGTTTTGGACCTTTGGTATCTAAAAAAAAAGCAGTTTGAGTGTGTCGCTCACTGTTCAGCCGCAAATATCTCTATTTAAAAAAGTGTGGTATACCCCAGTAAACAATAACTGTGGTTTTGCCATCCCACGGTAAAAAATCTCTATTATTCAGCTTTTGGTAGTTTTTTCCGTAAAGAAAAACAGTAGTGTCTCCTGACTGTTGTGACACAAAAATATATCTGTTGAAAATAGTCTTGTGTAGGCCCGACATCCCAGTGTGGTTTCGCAGTTCCACCGGTCAAATCGCTGTACTATCCAGTTTTGGGCCTTTGGTATCTAAAAAAAAAGCAGTTTGAGTGTGTCGCTCACTGTTCAGCCGCAAATAGCTCTATTTTAAAAAGTGTGGTATACCCCAGTAAACAATAACTGTGGTTTTGCCATCCACGGTAAAAAATCTCTATTATTCAGCTTTTGGTAGCTTTTTCCATAAAGAAAAAACAGTAGTGTCTCCTGACTGTTGTGACACAAAAATATATCTGTTGAAAATAATCTTGTGTAGGCCCGACATCCCAGTGTGGTTTCGCAGTTCCACGGGTCAAATCGCTGTACTATCCAGTTTTGGGCCTTTGGTATCTAAAAAAAAAGCAGTTTGAGTGTGTCGCTCACTGTTCAGCCGCAAATATCTCTATTTAAAAAAGTGTGGTATACCCCAGTAAACAATAACTGTGGTTTTGCCATCCCACGGTAAAAAATCTCTATTATTCAGCTTTTGGTAGTTTTTTCCGTAAAGAAAAACAGTAGTGTCTCCTGACTGTTGTGACACAAAAATATATCTGTTGAAAATAGTCTTGTGTAGGCCCGACATCCCAGTGTGGTTTCGCAGTTCCACGGGTCAAATCGCTGTACTATCCAGTTTTGGACCTTTGGTATCTAAAAAAAAAGCAGTTTGAGTGTGTCGCTCACTGTTCAGCCGCAAATATCTCTATTTAAAAAAGTGTGGTATACCCATGTAAACAATAACTGTGGTTTTGCCATCCCATGGTAAAAAATCTCTATTATTCAGCTTTTGGTAGTTTTTTCCGTAAAGAAAAACAGTAGTTTCTCCTGACTGTTGTGACACAAAAATATATCTGTTGAAAATAGTCTTGTGTAGGCCCGACATCCCAGTGTGGTTTCGCAGTTCCACAGGTCAAATCGCTGTACTATCCAGTTTTGGACCTTTGGTATCTAAAAAAAAAGCAGTTTGAGTGTGTCGCTCACTGTTCAGCCGCAAATATCTCTATTTAAAAAAGTGTGGTATACCCCAGTAAACAATAACTGTGGTTTTGCCATCCCACGGTAAAAAATCTCTATTATTCAGCTTTTGGTAGTTTTTTCCGTAAAGAAAAACAGTAGTGTCTCCTGACTGTTGTGACACAAAAATATATCTGTTGAAAATAGTCTTGTGTAGGCCCGACATCCCAGTGTGGTTTCGCAGTTCCACGGGTCAAATCGCTGTACTATCCAGTTTTTGGCCTTTGGTATCTAAAAAAAAAGCAGTTTGAGTGTGTCGCTCACTGTTCAGCCGCAAATAGCTCTATTTTAAAAAGTGTGGTATACCCCAGTAAACAATAACTGTGGTTTTGCCATCCACGGTAAAAAATCTCTATTATTCAGCTTTTGGTAGCTTTTTCCATAAAGAAAAAACAGTAGTGTCTCCTGACTGTTGTGACACAAAAATATATCTGTTGAAAATAATCTTGTGTAGGCCCGACATCCCAGTGTGGTTTCGCAGTTCCACGGGTCAAATCGCTGTACTATCCAGTTTTGGGCCTTTGGTATCTAAAAAAAAAGCAGTTTGAGTGTGTCGCTCACTGTTCAGCCGCAAATATCTCTATTTAAAAAAGTGTGGTATACCCCAGTAAACAATAACTGTGGTTTTGCCATCCCACGGTAAAAAATCTCTATTATTCAGCTTTTGGTAGTTTTTTCCGTAAAGAAAAATAGTAGTGTCTCCTGACTGTTGTGACACAAAAATATATCTGTTGAAAATAGTCTTGTGTAGGCCCGACATCCCAGTGTGGTTTCGCAGTTCCACAGGTCAAATCGCTGTACTATCCAGTTTTGGGCCTTTGGTATCTAAAAAAAAAGCAGTTTGAGTGTGTCGCTCACTGTTCAGCCGCAAATATCTCTATTTAAAAAAGTGTGGTATACCCCTCTAAACAATAACTGTGGTTTTGCCATACCATGGTAAAAAATCTCTATTATTCAGCTTTTGGTAGTTTTTTCCGTAAAGAAAAACAGTAGTTTCTCCTGACTGTTGTGACACAAAAATATATCTGTTGAAAGTAGTCTTGTGTAGGCCCGACATCCCAGTGTGGTTTCGCAGTTCCACAGGTCAAATCGCTGTACTATCCAGTTTTGGACCTTTGGTATCTAAAAAAAAAGCAGTTTGAGTGTGTCGCTCACTGTTCAGCCCCAAATATCTCTATTTAAAAAAGTGTGGTATACCCCAGTAAACCATAACTGTGGTTTTGCCTTCCCATGGTAAAAAATCTCTATTATTCAGCTTTTGATAGTTTTTTCCGTAAAGAAAAACAGTAGTGTCTCCTGACTGTTGTGACACAAAAATATATCTGTTGAAAATAGTCTTGTGTAGGCCTGACATCTCAGTGTGGTTTCGCAGTTCCACGGGTCACATCACTGTACTATCCAGTTTTGGGCCTTTGGTATCTAAAAAAAAAGCAGTTTGAGTGTGTCGCTCACTGTTCAGCCGCAAATATCTCTATTTAAAAAAGTGTGGTATACCCCAGTAAACAATAACTGTGGTTTTGCCATCCCATGGTAAAAAATCTCTATTACTCAGCTTTTGGTAGTTTTTTCTGTAAAGAGAAACAGTAGTGTCTCCTGACTGTTGTGACACAAAAATATATCTGTTGAAAATAGTATTGTGTAGGCCCGACATCCCAGTGTGGTTTCGTAGTTCCACGGGTCAAATCGCTGTACTATCCAGTTTTGGGCCTTTGGTATCTAAAAAAAAAGCAGTTTGAGTGTGTCGCTCACTGTTCAGCCGCAAATATGTCTATTTAAAAAAGTGTGGTAAACCCCAGTAAACAATAACTGTGGTTTTGCCATCCCACGGTTAAAAAAACTCTATTATTCAGCTTTTGGTAGTTTTTTCCGTAAAGAATAACAGTAGAGTCTCCTGACTGTTGTGACACAAAAATATATCTCTTGAAAATAGTCTTGTGTAGGCCCGACATCCCAGTGTGGTTTCGCAGTTCCACGGGTCAAATCGCTGTACTATCCAGTTTTGGGCCTTTGGTATCTAAAAAAAAAGCAGTTTGAGTGTGTCGCTCACTGTTCAGCCGCAAATAGCTCTATTTTAAAAAGTGTGGTATACCCCAGTAAACAATAACTATGGTTTTGCCATCCACGGTAAAAAATCTCTATTATTCAGCTTTTGGTAGCTTTTTCCATAAAGAAAAAACAGTAGTGTCTCCTGACTGTTGTGACACAAAAATATATCTGTTGAAAATAATCTTGTGTAGGCACGACATCCCAGTGTGGTTTCGCAGTTCCACGGGTCAAATCGCTGTACTATCCAGTTTTGGGCCTTTGTTATCTAAAAAAAAAGCAGTTTGAGTGTGTCGCTCACTGTTCAGCCGCAAATATCTCTATTTAAAAAAGTGTGGTATACCCCAGTAAACAATAACTGTGGTTTTGTCATCCCACGGTAAAAAATCCCTATTATTCAGCTTTTGGTAGTTTTTTCCGTAAAGAAAAATAGTAGTGTCTCCTGACTGTTGTGACACAAAAATATATCTGTTGAAAATAGTCTTGTGTAGGCCCGACATCCCAGTGTGGTTTCGCAGTTCCACAGGTCAAATCGCTGTACTATCCAGTTTTGGACCTTTGGTATCTAAAAAAAAAGCAGTTTGAGTGTGTCGCTCACTGTTCAGCCGCAAATATCTCTATTTAAAAAAGTGTGGTATACCCCAGTATACAATAACTGTGGTTTTGCCATCCCACGGTAAAAAATCTCTATTATTCAGCTTTTGGTAGTTTTTTCCGTAAAGAAAAACAGTAGTGTCTCCTGACTGTTGTGACACAAAAATATATCTGTTGAAAATAGTCTTGTGTAGGCCCGACATCCCAGTGTGGTTTCGCAGTTCCACGGGTCAAATCGCTGTACTTTCCAGTTTTGGGCCTTTGGTATCTAAAAAAAAAGCAGTTTGAGTGTGTCGCTCACTGTTCAGCCGCAAATAGCTCTATTTAAAAAAGTGTGGTATACCCCAGTAAACAATAACTGTGGTTTTGCCATCCACGGTAAAAAATCTCTATTATTCAGCTTTTGGTAGCTTTTTCCATAAAGAAAAAACAGTAGTGTCTCCTGACTGTTGTGACACAAAAATATATCTGTTGAAAATAATCTTGTGTAGGCCCGACATCCCAGTGTGGTTTCGCAGTTCCACGGGTCAAATCGCTGTACTATCCAGTTTTGGGCCTTTGGAATCTAAAAAAAAAGCAGTTTGAGTGTGTCGCTCACTGTTCAGCCGCAAATATCTCTATTTAAAAAAGTGTGGTATACCCCAGTAAACAATAACTGTGGTTTTGCCATCCCACGGTAAAAAATCTCTATTATTCAGCTTTTGGTATTTTTTTCCGTAAAGAAAAATAGTAGTATCTCCTGAGTGTTGTGACACAAAAATATATCT
Organism: Phyllobates terribilis; assembly: GCF_046119375.1. Taxonomy (NCBI): domain Eukaryota; kingdom Metazoa; phylum Chordata; class Amphibia; order Anura; family Dendrobatidae; genus Phyllobates; species Phyllobates terribilis. The sequence goes on along the minus strand of NW_027362768.1, from coordinate 38,306,449 downwards.
GTTGAAAATAGTCTTGTGTAGGCCCGACATCCCAGTGTGGTTTCGCAGTTCCACAGGTCAAATCGCTGTACTATCCAGTTTTGGACCTTTGGTATCTAAAAAAAAAGCAGTTTGAGTGTGTCGCTCACTGTTCAGCCGCAAATATCTCTATTTAAAAAAGTGTGGTATACCCCAGTAAACAATAACTGTGGTTTTGCCATACCACGGTAAAAAATCTCTATTATTCAGCTTTTGGTAGTTTTTTCCGTAAAGAAAAACAGTAGTGTCTCCTGACTGTTGTGACACAAAAATATATCTGTTGAAAATCGTCTTGTGTAGGCCCGACATCCCAGTGTGGTTTCGCAGTTCCACAGGTCAAATCGCTGTACTATCCAGTTTTGGACCTTTGGTATCTAAAAAAAAAGCAGTTTGAGTGTGTCGCTTACTGTTCAGCCGCAAATATCTCTATTTAAAAAAGTGTGGTATACCCCAGTAAACAATAACTGTGGTTTTGACATACCACGGTAAAAAATCTCTATTATTCAGCTTTTGGTAGTTTTTTCCGTAAAGAAAAACAGTAGTGTCTCCTGACTGTTGTGACACAAAAATATATCTGTTGAAAATAGTCTTGTGTAGGCCCGACATCCCAGTGTGGTTTCGCAGTTCCACGGGTCAAATCGCTGTACTATCCAGTTTTGGGCCTTTGGTATCTAAAAAAAAAGCAGTTTGAGTGTGTCGCTCACTGTTCAGCCGCAAATATCTCTATTTAAAAAAGTGTGGTATACCCCTGTAAACAATAACTGTGGTTTTGCCATCCCATGGTAAAAAATCTCTATTATTCAGCTTTTGGTAGTTTTTCCGTAAAGAAAAACAGTAGTGTCTCCTGACTGTTGTGACACAAAAATATATCTGTTGAAAATAGTCTTGTGTAGGCCCGACATCCCAGTGTGGTTTCGCAGTTCCACAGGTCAAATCGCTGTACTATCCAGTTTTGGACCTTTGGTATCTAAAAAAAAAGCAGTTTGAGTGTGTTGCTCACTGTTCAGCCGCAAATATCTCTATTTAAAAAAGTGTGGTATACCCCTGTAAACAATAACTGTGGTTTTGCCATACCACGGTAAAAAATCTCTATTATTCAGCTTTTGGTAGTTTTTTCCGTAAAGAAAAACAGTAGTGTCTCCTGACTGTTGTGACACAAAAATATATCTGTTGAAAATAGTCTTGTGTAGGCCCGACATCCCAGTGTGGTTTCGCAGTTCCACGGGTCAAATCGCTGTACTATCCAGTTTTGGGCCTTTGGTATCTAAAAAAAAAGCAGTTTGAGTGTTTCGCTCACTGTTCAGCCGCAAATATCTCTATTTAAAAAAGTGTGGTATACCCCTGTAAACAATAACTGTGGTTTTGCCATCCCATGGTAAAAAATCTCTATTATTCAGCTTTTGGTAGTTTTTTCCGTAAAGAAAAACAGTAGTTTCTCCTGACTGTTGTGACACAAAAATATATCTGTTGAAAATAGTCTTGTGTAGGCCCGACATCCCAGGGTGGTTTCGCAGTTCCACGGGTCAAATCGCTGTACTATCCAGTTTTGGGCCTTTGGTATCTAAAAAAAAAGCAGTTTGAGTGTGTCGCTCACTGTTCAGCCGCAAATATCTCTATTTAAAAAAGTGTGGTATACCCCAGTAAACAATACCTGTGGTTTTGCCATCCCATGGTAAAAATTCTCTATTATTCAGCTTTTGGTAGTTTTTTCTGTAAAGAAAAACAGTAGTGTCTCCTGACTGTTGTGATACAAAAATATATCTCTTGAAAATAGTCTTGTGTAGGCCCGACATCCCAGTGTGGTTTCGCAGTTCCACGGGTCAAATCGCTGTACTATCCAGTTTTGGGCCTTTGGTATCTAAAAAAAAAGCAGTTTGAGTGTGTCGCTCACTGTTCAGCCGCAAATAGCTCTATTTTAAAAAGTGTGGTATACCCCAGTAAACAATAACTGTGGTTTTGCCATCCACGGTAAAAAATCTCTATTATTCAGCTTTTGGTAGCTTTTTCCATAAAGAAAAAACAGTAGTGTCTCCTGACTGTTGTGACACAAAAATATATCTGTTGAAAATAATCTTGTGTAGGCCCGACATCACAGTGTGGTTTCGCAGTTCCACAGGTCAAATCGCTGTACTATCCAGTTTTGGGCCTTTGGTATCTAAAAAAAAAGCAGTTTGAGTGTGTCGCTCACTGTTCAGCCGCAAATATCTCTATTTAAAAAAGTGTGGTATACCCCAGTAAACAATAACTGTGGTTTTGCCATCCCACGGTAAAAAATCCCTATTATTCAGCTTTTGGTAGTTTTTTCCGTAAAGAAAAATAGTAGTGTCTCCTGACTGTTGTGACACAAAAATATATCTGTTGAAAATAGTCTTGTGTAGGCCCGACATCCCAGTGTGGTTTCGCAGTTCCACAGGTCAAATCGCTGTACTATCCAGTTTTGGACCTTTGGTATCTAAAAAAAAAGCAGTTTGAGTGTGTCGCTCACTGTTCAGCCGCAAATATCTCTATTTAAAAAAGTGTGGTATACCCCAGTAAACAATAACTGTGGTTTTGCCATCCCACGGTAAAAAATCTCTATTATTCAGCTTTTGGTAGTTTTTTCCGTAAAGAAAAACAGTAGTGTCTCCTGACTGTTGTGACACAAAAATATATCTGTTGAAAATAGTCTTGTGTAGGCCCGACATCCCAGTGTGGTTTCGCAGTTCCACGGGTCAAATCGCTGTACTATCCAGTTTTGGGCCTTTGGTATCTAAAACAAAAGCAGTTTGAGTGTGTCGCTCACTGTTCAGCCGCAAATAGCTCTATTTTAAAAAGTGTGGTATAGCCCAGTAAACAATAACTGTGGTTTTGCCATCCACGGTAAAAAATCTCTATTATTCAGCTTTTGGTAGCTTTTTCCATAAAGAAAAAACAGTAGTGTCTCCTGACTGTTGTGACACAAAAATATATCTCTTGAAAATAATCTTGTGTAGGCCCGACATCCCAGTGTGGTTTCGCAGTTCCACGGGTCAAATCGCTGTACTATCCAGTTTTGGGCCTTTGGTATCTAAAAAAAAAGCAGTTTGAGTGTGTCGCTCACTGTTCAGCCGCAAATATCTCTATTTAAAAAAGTGTGGTATACCCCAGTAAACAATAACTGTGGTTTTGCCACCCCACGGTAAAAAATCTCTATTATTCAGCTTTTGGTAGTTTTTTCCGTAAAGAAAAATAGTAGTGTCTCCTGACTGTTGTGACACAAAAATATATCTGTTGAAAATAGTCTTGTGTAGGCCCGACATCCCAGTGTGGTTTCGCAGTTCCACAGGTCAAATCGCTGTACTATCCAGTTTTGGACCTTTGGTATCTAAAAAAAAGCAGTTTGAGTGTGTCGCTCACTGTTCAGCCGCAAATATCTCTATTTAAAAAAGTGTGGTATACCCCAGTAAACAATAACTGTGGTTTTGCCATACCACGGTAAAAAATCTCTATTATTCAGCTTTTGGTTGTTTTTTCCGTAAAGAAAAACAGTAGTGTCTCCTGACTGTTGTGACACAAAAATATATCTGTTGAAAATAGTCTTGTGTAGGCCCGACATCCCAGTGTGGTTTCGCAGTTCCACAGGTCAAATCGCTGTACTATCCAGTTTTGGACCTTTGGTATCTAAAAAAAAAGCAGTTTGAGTGTGTCGCTCACTGTTCAGCCGCAAATATCTCTATTTAAAAAAGTGTGGTATACCCCAGTAAACAATAACAGTGGTTTTGCCATACCACGGTAAAAAATCTCTATTATTCAGCTTTTGGTAGTTTTTTCCGTAAAGAAAAACAGTAGTGTCTCCTGACTGTTGTGACACAAAAATATATCTGTTGAAAATAGTCTTGTGTAGGCCCGACATCCCAGTGTGGTTTCGCAGTTCCACGGGTCAAATCGCTGTACTATCCAGTTTTGGACCTTTGGTATCTAAAAAAAAAGCAGTTTGAGTGTGTCGCTCACTGTTCAGCCGCAAATATCTCTATTTAAAAAAGTGTGGTATACCCCTGTAAACAATAACTGTGGTTTTGCCATCCCATGGTAAAAAATCTCTATTATTCAGCTTTTGGTAGTTTTTTCCGTAAAGAAAAACAGTAGTTTCTCCTGACTGTTGTGACACAAAAATATATCTGTTGAAAATAGTCTTGTGTAGGCCCGACATCCCAGTGTGGTTTCGCAGTTCCACAGGTCAAATCGCTGTACTATCCAGTTTTGGACCTTTGGTATCTAAAAAATAAAGCAGTTTGAGTGTGTCGCTCACTGTTCAGCCGCAAATATCTCTATTTAAAAAAGTGTGGTATACCCCAGTAAACAATAACTGTGGTTTTGCCATCCCACGGTAAAAAATCTCTATTATTCAGCTTTTGGTAGTTTTTTCCGTAAAGAAAAACAGTAGTGTCTCCTGACTGTTGTGACACAAAAATATATCTGTTGAAAATAGTCTTGTGTAGGCCCGACATCCCAGTGTGGTTTCGCAGTTCCACGGGTCAAATCGCTGTACTATCCAGTTTTGGACCTTTGGTATCTAAAAAAAAAGCAGTTTGAGTGTGTCGCTCACTGTTCAGCCGCAAATATCTCTATTTAAAAAAGTGTGGTATACCCATGTAAACAATAACTGTGGTTTTGCCATCCCATGGTAAAAAATCTCTATTATTCAGCTTTTGGTAGTTTTTTCCGAAAAGAAAAACAGTAGTTTCTCCTGACTGTTGTGACACAAAAATATATCTGTTGAAAATAGTCTTGTGTAGGCCCGACATCCCAGTGTGGTTTCGCAGTTCCACAGGTCAAATCGCTGTACTATCCAGTTTTGGACCTTTGGTATCTAAAAAAAAAGCAGTTTGAGTGTGTCGCTCACTGTTCAGCCGCAAACAGCTCTATTTTAAAAAGTGTGGTATACCCCAGTAAACAATAACTGTGGTTTTGCCATCCACGGTAAAAAATCTCTATTATTCAGCTTTTGGTAGCTTTTTCCATAAAGAAAAAACAGTAGTGTCTCCTGACTGTTGTGACACAAAAATATATCTGTTGAAAATAATCTTGTGTAGGCCCGACATCCCAGTGTGGTTTCGCAGTTCCACAGGTCAAATCGCTGTACTATTCAGTTTTGGGCCTTTGGTATCTAAAAAAAAAGCAGTTTGAGTGTGTCGCTCACTGTTCAGCCGCAAATTTCTCTATTTAAAAAAGTGTGGTATACCCCAGTAAACAATAACTGTGGTTTTGCCATCCCACGGTAAAAAATCTCTATTATTCAGCTTTTGGTAGTTTTTTCCGTAAAGAAAAACAGTAGTGTCTCCTGACTGTTGTGACACAAAAATATATCTGTTGAAAATAGTCTTGTGTAGGCCCGACATCCCAGTGTGGTTTCGCAGTTCCACGGGTCAAATCGCTGTACTATCCAGTTTTGGGCCTTTGGTATCTAAAAAAAAAGCAGTTTGAGTGTGTCGCTCACTGTTCAGCCGCAAATAGCTCTATTTTAAAAAGTGTGGTATACCCCAGTAAACAATAACTGTGGTTTTGCCATCCACGGTAAAAAATCTCTATTATTCAGCTTTTAGTAGCTTTTTCCATAAAGACAAAACAGTAGTGTCTCCTGACTGTTGTGACACAAAAATATATCTGTTGAAAATAATCTTGTGTAGGCCCGACATCCCAGTGTGGTTTCGCAGTTCCACAGGTCAAATCGCTGTACTATCCAGTTTTGGGCCTTTGGTATCTAAAAAAAAAGCAGTTTGAGTGTGTCGCTCACTGTTCAGCCGCAAATATCTCTATTTAAAAAAGTGTGGTATACCCCAGGAAACAATAACTGTGGTTTTGCCATCCCACGGTAAAAAATCTCTATTATTCAGCTTTTGGTAGTTTTTTCCGTAAATAAAAATAGTAGTGTCTCCTGACTGTTGTGACACAAAAATATATCTGTTGAAAATAGTCTTTTGTAGGCCCGACATCCCAGTGTGGTTTCGCAGTTCCACAGGTCAAATCGCTGTACTATCCAGTTTTGGACCTTTGGTATCTAAAAAAAAAGCAGTTTGAGTGTATCGCTCACTGTTCAGCCGCAAATATCTCTATTTAAAAAAGTGTGGTATACCCCAGTAAACAATAACTGTGGTTTTGCCATCTCACGGTAAAAAATCTCTATTATTCAGCTTTTGGTAGTTTTTTCCGTAAAGAAAAACAGTAGTGTCTCCTGACTGTTGTGACACAAAAATATATCTGTTGAAAATAGTCTTGTGTAGGCCCGACATCCCAGTGTGGTTTCGCAGTTCCACAGGTCAAATCGCTGTACTATCCAGTTTTGGACCTTTGGTATCTAAAAAAAAAGCAGTTTGAGTGTGTCGCTCACTGTTCAGCCGCAAATATCTCTATTTAAAAAAGTGTGGTATACCGCAGTAAACAATAACTGTGGTTTTCCCATCCCACGGTAAAAAATCTCTATTATTCAGCTTTTGGTAGTTTTTTCTGTAAAGAAAAACAGTAGTGTCTCCTGACTGTTGTGGCACAAAAATATATCTGTTGAAAATAGTATTGTGTAGGCCCGACATCCCAGTGTGGTTTCGCAGTTCCACGGGTCAAATCGCTGTACTATCCAGTTTTGGGCCTTTGGTATCTAAAAAAAAAGCAGTTTGAGTGTGTCGCTCACTGTTCAGCCGCAAATATCTCTATTTAAAAAAGTGTGGTATACCCCAGTAAACAATAACTGTGGTTTTGCCATCCCATGGTAAAAAATCTCTATTATTCAGCTTTTGGTAGTTTTTTCGGTAAAGAAAAACAATAGTGTCTCCTGACTGTTGTGACACAAAAATATACCTGTTGAAAATAGTCTTGTGTAGGCCCGCCATCCCAGTGTGGTTTCGCAGCTCCACGGGTCAAATCGCTGTACTATCCAGATTTGGGCCTTTGGTATCTAAAAAAAAGCAGTTTGAGTGTGTCGCTCACTGTTCAGCCCCAAATATCTCTATTTAAAAAAGTGTGGTATACCCCAGTAAACAATAACTGTGGTTTTGCCATCCCACGGTAAAAAATCTCTATTATTCAGCTTTTGATAGTTTTTTCCGTAAAGAAAAACAGTAGTGTCTCCTGACTGTTGTGACACAAAAATATATCTGTTGAAAATAGTCTTGTGTAGGCCCGACATCTCAGTGTGGTTTCGCATTCCACGGGTCACATCACTGTACTATCCAGTTTTGGGCCTTTGGTATCTAAAAAAAAAGCAGTTTGAGTGTGTCGCTCACTGTTCAGCCGCAAATATCTCTATTTAAAAAAGTGTGGTATACCCCAGTAAACAATAACTGTGGTTTTGCCATCCCATGGTAAAAAATCTCTATTATTCAGCCTTTGGTAGTTTTTTCCGTAAAGAAAAACAGTAGTGTCTCCTGACTGTTGTGATACAAAAATATATCTGTTGAAAATAGTATTGTGTAGGCCCGACATCCCAGTGTGGTTTCGTAGTTCCACGGGTCAAATCGCTGTACTATCCAGTTTTGGGCCTTTGGTATCTAAAAAAAAAGCAGTTTGAGTGTGTCGCTCACTGTTCAGCCGCAAATATCTCTATTTAAAAAAGTGTGGTATACCCCAGTAAACAATAACTGTGGTTTTGCCATCCCACGGTAAAAAATCTCTATTATTCAGCTTTTGGTAGTTTTTTCCGTAAAGAATAACAGTAGAGTCTCCTGACTGTTGTGACACAAAAATATATCTGTTGAAAATAGTCTTGTGTAGGCCCGACATCCCAGTGTGGTTCCGCAGTTCCACGGGTCAAATCGCTGTACTATCCAGTTTTGGGCCTTTGGTATCTAAAGAAAAAGCAGTTTGAGTGTGTCGCTCACTGTTCAGCCGCAAATATCTCTATTTAAAAAAGTGTGGTATACCCCAGTAAACAATAACTGTGGTTTTGCCATCCCATGGTAAAAATCTCTATTATTCAGCTTTTGGTAGTTTTTTCTGTAAAGAAAAACAGTAGTGTCTCCTGACTGTTGTGATACAAAAATATATCTGTTGAAAATAGTCTTGTGTAGGCCCGACATCCCAGTGTGGTTTCGCAGTTCCACGGGTCAAATCGCTGTACTATCCAGTTTTGGGCCTTTGGTATCTAAAAAAAAAGCAGTTTGAGTGTGTCGCTAACTGTTCAGTCGCAAATAGCTCTATTTTAAAAAGTGTGGTATACCCCAGTAAACAATAACTGTGGTTTTGCCATCCACGGTAAAAAATCTCTATTATTCAGCTTTTGGTAGCTTTTTCCATAAAGAAAAAACAGTAGTGTCTCCTGACTTTTGTGACACAAAAATATATCTGTTGAAAATAATCTTGTGTAGGCCCGACATCCCAGTGTGGTTTCGCAGTTCCACGTGTCAAATCGCTGTACTATCCAGTTTTGGGCCTTTGGTATCTAAAAAAAAAGCAGTTTGAGTGTGTCGCTCACTGTTCAGCCGCAAATATCTCTATTTAAAAAAGTGTGGTATACCCCAGTAAACAATAACTGTGGTTTTGCCATCCCACGGTAAAAAATCCCTATTATTCAGCTTTTGGTAGTTTTTTCCATAAAGAAAAATAGTAGTGTCTCCTGACTGTTGTGACACAAAAATATATCTGTTGAAAATAGTCTTGTGTAGGCCCGACATCCCAGTGTGGTTTCGCAGTTCCACAGGTCAAATCGCTGTACTATCCAGTTTTGGACCTTTGGTATCTAAAAAAAAAGCAGTTTGAGTGTGTCGCTCACTGTTCAGCCGCAAATATCTCTATTTAAAAAAGTGTGGTATACCCCAGTAAACAATAACTGTGGTTTTGGCATCCCACGGTAAAAAATCTCTATTATTCAGCTTTTGGTAGTTTTTTCCGTAAAGAAAAACAGTAGTGTCTCCTGACTGTTGTGACACAAAAATATATCTGTTGAAAATAGTCTTGTGTAGGCCCGACATCCCAGTGTGGTTTCGCAGTTCCACGGGTCAAATCGCTGTACTATCCAGTTTTGGGCCTTTGGTATCTAAAAAAAAAGCAGTTTGAGTGTGTCGCTCACTGTTCAGCCGCAAATATCTCTATTTAAAAAAGTGTGGTATACCCCTGTAAACAATAACTGTGGTTTTGCCATCCCATGGTAAAAAATCTCTATTATTCAGCTTTTGGCAGTTTTTTCCGTAAAGAAAAACAGTAGTTTCTCCTGACTGTTGTGACACAAAAATATATCTGTTGAAAATAGTCTTGTGTAGGCCCGACATCCCAGTGTGGTTTCGCAGTTCCACAGGTCAAATCGCTGTACTATCCAGTTTTGGACCTTTGGTATCTAAAAAAAAAGCAGTTTGAGTGTGTCGCTCACTGTTCAGCCGCAAATATCTCTATTTAAAAAAGTGTGGTATACCCCAGTAAACAATAACTGTGGTTTTGCCATCCCACGGTAAAAAATCTCTATTATTCAGCTTTTGGTAGTTTTTTCCGTAAAGAAAAACAGTAGTGTCTCCTGACTGTTGTGACACAAAAATATATATGTTGAAAATAGTCTTGTGTATGCCCGACATCCCAGTGTGGTTTCGCAGTTCCACGGGTCAAATCGCTGTACTATCCAGTTTTGGGCCTTTGGTATCTAAAAAAAAAGCAGTTTGAGTGTGTCGCTCACTGTTCAGCCGCAAATAGCTCTATTTTAAAAAGTGTGGTATACCCCAGTAAACAATAACTGTGGTTTTATCATCCACGGTAAAAAATCTCTATTATTCAGCTTTTAGTAGCTTTTTCCATAAAGAAAAAACAGTAGTGTCTCCTGACTGTTGTGACACAAAAATATATCTGTTGAAAATAATCTTGTGTAGGCCCGACATCCCAGTGTGGTTTCGCAGTTCCACGGGTCAAATCGCTGTACTATCCAGTTTTGGGCCTTTGGTATCTAAAAAAAAAGCAGTTTGAGTGTGTCGCTCACTGTTCAGCCGCAAATATCTCTATTTAAAAAAGTGTGGTATACCCCAGTAAACAATAACTGTGGTTTTGCCATCCCACGGTAAAAAATCTCTATTATTCAGCTTTTGGTAGTTTTTTCCGTAAATAAAAATAGTATTGTCTCCTGACTGTTGTGACACAAAAATATATCTGTTGAAAATAGTCTTGTGTAGGCCCGACATCCCAGTGTGGTTTCGCAGTTCCACAGGTCAAATCGCTGTACTATCCAGTTTTGGACCTTTGGTATCTAAAAAAAAAGCAGTTTGAGTGTGTCGCTCACTGTTCAGCCGCAAATATCTCTATTTAAAAAAGTGTGGTATACCCCAGTAAACAATAACTGTGGTTTTGCCATACCACGGTAAAAAATCTCTATTATTCAGCTTTTGGTAGTTTTTTCCGTAAAGAAAAACAGTAGTGTCTACTGACTGTTGTGACACAAAAATATATCTGTTGAAAATAGTCTTGTGTAGGCCCGACATCCCAGTGTGGTTTCGCAGTTCCACGGGTCAAATCGCTGTACTATCCAGTTTTGGACCTTTGGTATCTAAAAAAAAGCAGTTTGAGTGTGTCGTTCACTGTTCAGCCGCAAATATCTCTATTTAAAAAAGTGTGGTATACCCATGTAAACAATAACTGTGGTTTTGCCATCCCATGGTAAAAAATCTCTATTATTCAGCTTTTGGTAGTTTTTTCCGTAAAGAAAAACAGTAGTTTCTCCTGACTGTTGTGACACAAAAATATATCTGTTGAAAATAGTCTTGTGTAGGCCCGACATCCCAGTGTGGTTTCGCAGTTCCACGGGTCAAATCGCTGTACTATCCAGTTTTGGGCCTTTGGTATCTAAAAAAAAAGCAGTTTGAGTGTGTCGCTCACTGTTCAGCCGCAAATATCTCTATTTAAAAAAGTGTGGTATACCCCAGTAAACAATAACTGTGGTTTTGCCATCCCACGGTAAAAAATCTCTATTATTCAGCTTTTGGTAGTTTTTTCCGTAAATAAAAATAGTATTGTCTCCTGACTGTTGTGACACAAAAATATATCTGTTGAAAATAGTCTTGTGTAGGCCCGACATCCCAGTGTGGTTTCGCAGTTCCACAGGTCAAATCGCTGTACTATCCAGTTTTGGACCTTTGGTATCTAAAAAAAAAGCAGTTTGAGTGTGTCGCTCACTGTTCAGCCGCAAATATCTCTATTTAAAAAAGTGTGGTATACCCCAGTAAACAATAACTGTGGTTTTGCCATACCACGGTAAAAAATCTCTATTATTCAGCTTTTGGTAGTTTTTTCCGTAAAGAAAAACAGTAGTGTCTACTGACTGTTGTGACACAAAAATATATCTGTTGAAAATAGTCTTGTGTAGGCCCGACATCCCAGTGTGGTTTCGCAGTTCCACGGGTCAAATCGCTGTACTATCCAGTTTTGGACCTTTGGTATCTAAAAAAAAGCAGTTTGAGTGTGTCGTTCACTGTTCAGCCGCAAATATCTCTATTTAAAAAAGTGTGGTATACCCATGTAAACAATAACTGTGGTTTTGCCATCCCATGGTAAAAAATCTCTATTATTCAGCTTTTGGTAGTTTTTTCCGTAAAGAAAAACAGTAGTTTCTCCTGACTGTTGTGACACAAAAATATATCTGTTGAAAATAGTCTTGTGTAGGCCCGACATCCCAGTGTGGTTTCGCAGTTCCACGGGTCAAATCGCTGTACTATCCAGTTTTGGACCTTTGGTATCTAAAAAAAAAGCAGTTTGAGTGTGTCGCTCACTGTTCAGCCGCAAATATCTCTATTTAAAAAAGTGTGGTATACCCATGTAAACAATAACTGTGGTTTTGCCATCCCATGGTAAAAAATCTCTATTATTCAGCTTTTGGTAGTTTTTTCCGTAAAGAAAAACAGTAGTTTCTCCTGACTGTTGTGACAAAAATATATCTGTTGAAAATAGTCTTGTGTAGGCCCGACATCCCAGTGTGGTTTCGCAGTTCCACAGGTCAAATCGCTGTACTATCCAGTTTTGGACCTTTGGTATCTAAAAAAAAAGCAGTTTGAGTGTGTCGCTCACTGTTCAGCCGCAAATATCCCTATTTAAAAAAGTGTGGTATACCAAAGTAAACAATAACTGTGGTTTTCCCATCCCAAGGTAAAAAATCTCTATTATTCAGCTTTTGGTAGTTTTTTCTGTAAAGAGAAACAGTAGTGTCTCCTGACTGTTGTGACACAAAAATATATCTGTTGAAAATAGTATTGTGTAGGCCCGACATCCCAGTGTGGTTTCGTAGTTCCACGGGTCAAATCGCTGTACTATCCAGTTTTGGGCCTTTGGTATCTAAAAAAAAAGCAGTTTGAGTGTGTCGCTCACTGTTCAGCCGCAAATATCTCTATTTAAAAAAGTGTGGTATACCCCAGTAAACAATAACTGTGGTTTTGCCATCCCACGGTAAAAAATCTCTATTATTCAGCTTTTGGTAGTTTTTTCCGTAAAGAATAACAGTAGAGTCTCCTGACTGTTGTGACACAAAAATATATCTGTTGAAAATAGTCTTGTGTAGGCCCGACATCCCAGTGTGGTTCCGCAGTTCCACGTGTCAAATCGCTGTACTATCCAGTTTTGGGCCTTTGGTATCTAAAGAAAAAGCAGTTTGAGTGTGTCGCTCACTGTTCAGCCGCAAATATCTCTATTTAAAAAAGTGTGGTATACCCCAGTAAACAATAACTGTGGTTTTGCCATCCCATGGTAAAAATCTCTATTATTCAGCTTTTGGTAGTTTTTTCTGTAAAGAAAAACAGTAGTGTCTCCTGACTGTTGTGATACAAAAATATATCTCTTGAAAATAGTCTTGTGTAGGCCCGACATCCCAGTGTGGTTTCGCAGTTCCACGGGTCAAATTGCTGTACTATCCAGTTTTGGGCCTTTGGTATCTAAAAAATAGCAGTTTGAGTGTGTCGCTAACTGTTCAGTCGCAAATAGCTCTATTTTAAAAAGTGTGGTATACCCCAGTAAGCAATAACTGTGGTTTTGCCATCCACGGTAAAAAATCTCTATTATTCAGCTTTTGGTAGCTTTTTCCATAAAGAAAAAACAGTAGTGTCTCCTGACTGTTGTGACACAAAAATATATCTGTTGAAAATAATCTTGTGTAGGCCCGACATCCCAGTGTGGTTTCGCAGTTCCACGTGTCAAATCGCTGTACTATCCAGTTTTGGGCCTTTGGTATCTAAAAAAAAAGCAGTTTGAGTGTGTCACTCACTGTTCAGCCGCAAATATCTCTATTTAAAAAAGTGTGGTATACCCCAGTAAACAATAACTGTGGTTTTGCCATCCCACGGTAAAAAATCCCTATTATTCAGCTTTTGGTAGTTTTTTCCATAAAGAAAAATAGTAGTGTCTCCTGACTGTTGTGACACAAAAATATATCTGTTGAAAATAGTCTTGTGTAGGCCCGACATCCCAGTGTGGTTTCGCAGTTCCACAGGTCAAATCGCTGTACTATCCAGTTTTGGACCTTTGGTATCTAAAAAAAAAGCAGTTTGAGTGTGTCGCTCACTGTTCAGCCGCAAATATCTCTATTTAAAAAAGTGTGGTATACCCCAGTAAACAATAACTGTGGTTTTGCCATCCCACGGTAAAAAATCTCTATTATTCAGCTTTTGGTAGTTTTTTCCGTAAAGAAAAACAGTAGTGTCTCCTGACTGTTGTGACACAAAAATATATCTGTTGAAAATAGTCTTGTGTAGGCCCGACATCCCAGTGTGGTTTCGCAGTTCCACGGGTCAAATCGCTGTACTATCCAGTTTTGGGCCTTTGGTATCTAAAAAAAAAAGCAGTTTGAGTGTGTCGCTCACTGTTCAGCCGCAAATAGCTCTATTTAAAAAAGTGTGGTATACCCCAGTAAACAATAACTGTGGTTTTTCCATCCACGGTAAAAAATCTCTATTATTCAGCTTTTGGTAGCTTTTTCCATAAAGAAAAAACAGTAGTGTCTCCTGACTGTTGTGACACAAAAATATATCTGTTGAAAATAATCTTGTGTAGGCCCGACATCCCAGTGTGGTTTCGCAGTTCCACGGGTCAAATCGCTGTACTATCCAGTTTTTGGGCCTTTGGTATCTAAAAAAAAAGCAGTTTGAGTGTGTCGCTCACTGTTCAGCCGCAAATATCTCTATTTAAAAAAGTGTGGTATACCCCAGAAAACAATAACTGTGGTTTTGCCATCCCACGGTAAAAAATCTCTATTATTCAGCTTTTGGTATTTTTTTCCGTAAAGAAAAACAGTAGTGTCTCCTGACTGTTGTGACACAAAAATATATCTGTTGAAAATAGTCTTGTGTAGGCCCGACATCCCAGTGTGGTTTCGCAGTTCCACGGGTCAAATCGCTGTACTATCCAGTTTTGGGACTTTGGTATCTAAAAAAAAAGCAGTTTGAGTGTGTCGCTCACTGTTCAGCCGCAAATAGCTCTATTTTAAAAAGTGTGGTATACCCCAGTAAACAATAACTGTGGTTTTGCCATCCACGGTAAAAAATCTCTATTATTCAGCTTTTGGTAGCTTTTTCCATAAAGAAAAAACAGTAGTGTCTCCTGACTGTTGTGACACAAAAATATATCTGTTGAAAATAATCTTGTGTAGGCCCGACAGCCCAGTGTGGTTTCGCAGTTCCACGGGTCAAATCGCTGTACTATCCAGTTTTTGGGCCTTTGGTATCTAAAAAAAAAGCAGTTTGAGTGTGTCGCTCACTGTTCAGCCGCAATTATCTCTATTTAAAAAAGTGTGGTATACCCCAGTAAACAATAACTGTGGTTTTGCCATCCCACAGTAAAAAATCTCTATTATTCAGCTTTTGGTAGTTTTTTCCGTAAAGAAAAACAGTAGTGTCTCCTGACTGTTGTGACACAAAAATATATCTGTTGAAAATAGTCTTGTGTAGGCCCGACATCCCAGTGTGGTTTCGCAGTTAGACAGGTCAAATCGCTGTACTATCCAGTTTTGGACCTTTGGTATCTAAAAAAAAAGCAGTTTGAGTGTGTCGTTCACTGTTCAGCCGCAAATATCTCTATTTAAAAAAGTGTGGTATACCCCAGTAAACAATAACTGTGGTTTTGCCATACCACGGTAAAAAAACTCTATTATTCAGCTTTTGGTAGTTTTTTCCGTAAAGAAAAAACAGTAGTGTCTCCTGACTGTTGTGACACAAAAATATATCTGTTGAAAATAATCTTGTGTAGGCCCGACATCCCAGTGTGGTTTCGCAGTTCCACGGGTCAAATCGCTGTACTATCCAGTTTTGGGCCTTTGGTATCTAAAAAAAAAGCAGTTTGAGTGTGTCGCTCACTGTTCAGCCGCAAATATCTCTATTTAAAAAAGTGTGGTATACCCCAGTAAACAATAACTGTGGTTTTGCCATCCCACGGTAAAAAATCTCTATTATTCAGCTTTTGGTAGTTTTTTCCGTAAATAAAAATAGTATTGTCTCCTGACTGTTGTGACACAAAAATATATCTGTTGAAAATAGTCTTGTGTAGGCCCGACATCCCAGTGTGGTTTCGCAGTTCCACAGGTCAAATCGCTGTACTATCCAGTTTTGGACCTTTGGTATCTAAAAAAAAAGCAGTTTGAGTGTGTCGCTCACTGTTCAGCCGCAAATATCTCTATTTAAAAAAGTGTGGTATACCCCAGTAAACAATAACTGTGGTTTTGCCATACCACGGTAAAAAATCTCTATTATTCAGCTTTTGGTAGTTTTTTCCGTAAAGAAAAACAGTAGTGTCTCCTGACTGTTGTGACACAAAAATATATCTGTTGAAAATAGTCTTGTGTAGGCCCGACATCCCAGTGTGGTTTCGCAGTTCCACAGGTCAAATCGCTGTACTATCCAGTTTTGGACCTTTGGTATCTAAAAAAAAAGCAGTTTGAGTGTGTCGCTCACTGTTCAGCCGCAAATATCCCTATTTAAAAAAGTGTGGTATACCAAAGTAAACAATAACTGTGGTTTTCCCATCCCAAGGTAAAAAATCTCTATTATTCAGCTTTTGGTAGTTTTTTCTGTAAAGAGAAACAGTAGTGTCTCCTGACTGTTGTGACACAAAAATATATCTGTTGAAAATAGTATTGTGTAGGCCCGACATCCCAGTGTGGTTTCGTAGTTCCACGGGTCAAATCGCTGTACTATCCAGTTTTGGGCCTTTGGTATCTAAAAAAAAAGCAGTTTGAGTGTGTCGCTCACTGTTCAGCCGCAAATATCTCTATTTAAAAAAGTGTGGTATACCCCAGTAAACAATAACTGTGGTTTTGCCATCCCACGGTAAAAAATCTCTATTATTCAGCTTTTGGTAGTTTTTTCCGTAAAGAATAACAGTAGAGTCTCCTGACTGTTGTGACACAAAAATATATCTGTTGAAAATAGTCTTGTGTAGGCCCGACATCCCAGTGTGGTTCCGCAGTTCCACGGGTCAAATCGCTGTACTATCCAGTTTTGGGCCTTTGGTATCTAAAAAAAAAGCAGTTTGAGTGTGTCGCTAACTGTTCAGTCGCAAATAGCTCTATTTTAAAAAGTGTGGTATACCCCAGTAAACAATAACTGTGGTTTTGCCATCCACGGTAAAAAATCTCTATTATTCAGCTCTTGGTAGCTTTTTCCATAAAGAAAAAACAGTAGTGTCTCCTGACTGTTGTGACACAAAAATATATCTGTTGAAAATAATCTTGTGTAGGCCCGACATCCCAGTGTGGTTTCGCAGTTCCACGTGTCAAATCGCTGTACTATCCAGTTTTGGGCCTTTGGTATCTAAAAAAAAAGCAGTTTGAGTGTGTCGCTCACTGTTCAACCGCAAATATCTCTATTTAAAAAAGTGTGGTATACCCCAGTAAACAATAACTGTGGTTTTGCCATCCCACGGTAAAAAATCCCTATTATTCAGCTTTTGGTAGTTTTTTCCATAAAGAAAAATAGTAGTGTCTCCTGACTGTTGTGACACAAAAATATATCTGTTGAAAATAGTCTTGTGTAGGCCCGACATCCCAGTGTGGTTTCGAGGTTCCACAGGTCAAATCGCTGTACTATCCAGTTTTGGACCTTTGGTATCTAAAAAAAAAGCAGTTTGAGTGTGTCGCTCACTGTTCAGCCGCAAATATCTCTATTTTAAAAAGTGTGGTATACCCCAGTAAACAATAACTGTGGTTTTGCCATCCCACGGTAAAAAATCTCTATTATTCAGCTTTTGGTAGTTTTTTCCGTAAAGAAAAACAGTAGTGTCTCCTGACTGTTGTGATACAAAAATATATCTCTTGAAAATAGTCTTGTGTAGGCCCGACATCCCAGTGTGGTTTCGCAGTTCCACGGGTCAAATCGCTGTACTATCCAGTTTTGGGCCTTTGGTATCTAAAAAAAAAGCAGTTTGAGTGTGTCGCTCACTGTTCAGCCGCAAATAGCTCTATTTAAAAAAGTGTGGTATACCCCAGTAAACAATAACTGTGGTTTTTCCATCCACGGTAAAAAATCTCTATTATTCAGCTTTTGGTAGCTTTTTCCATAAAGAAAAAACAGTAGTGTCTCCTGACTGTTGTGACACAAAAATATATCTGTTGAAAATAATCTTGTGTAGGCCCGACATCCCAGTGTGGTTTCGCAGTTCCACGGGTCAAATCGCTGTACTATCCAGTTTTTGGGCCTTTGGTATCTAAAAAAAAAGCAGTTTGAGTGTGTCGCTCACTGTTCAGCCGCAAATATCTCTATTTAAAAAAGTGTGGTATACCCCAGTAAACAATAACTGTGGTTTTGCCATCCCACGGTAAAAAATCTCTATTATTCAGCTTTTGGTAGTTTTTTCCGTAAAGAAAAACAGTAGTGTCTCCTGACTGTTGTGACACAAAAATATATCTGTTGAAAATAGTCTTGTGTAGGCCCGACATCCCAGTGTGGTTTCGCAGTTCCACGGGTCAAATCGCTGTACTATCCAGTTTTGGGCCTTTGGTATCTAAAAAAAAAGCAGTTTGAGTGTGTCGCTCACTGTTCAGCCGCAAATAGCTCTATTTTAAAAAGAGTGGTATACCCCAGTAAACAATAACTGTGGTTTTGCCATCCACGGTAAAAAATCTCTATTATTCAGCTTTTGGTAGCTTTTTCCATAAAGAAAAAACAGTAGTGTCTCCTGACTGTTGTGACACAAAAATATATCTGTTGAAAATAATCTTGTGTAGGCCCGACATCCCAGTGTGGTTTCGCAGTTCCACGTGTCAAATCGCTGTACTATCCAGTTTTGGGCCTTTGGTATCTAAAAAAAAAGCAGTTTGAGTGTGTCGCTCACTGTTCAACCGCAAATATCTCTATTTAAAAAAGTGTGGTATACCCCAGTAAACAATAACTGTGGTTTTGCCATCCCACGGTAAAAAATCCCTATTATTCAGCTTTTGGTAGTTTTTTCCATAAAGAAAAATAGTAGTGTCTCCTGACTGTTGTGACACAAAAATATATCTGTTGAAAATAGTCTTGTGTAGGCCCGACATCCCAGTGTGGTTTCGCAGTTCCACAGGTCAAATCGCTGTACTATCCAGTTTTGGACCTTTGGTATCTAAAAAAAAAGCAGTTTGAGTGTGTCGCTCACTGTTCAGCCGCAAATATCTCTATTTTAAAAAGTGTGGTATACCCCAGTAAACAATAACTGTGGTTTTGCCATCCCACGGTAAAAAATCTCTATTATTCAGCTTTTGGTAGTTTTTTCCGTAAAGAAAAACAGTAGTGTCTCCTGACTGTTGTGATACAAAAATATATCTCTTGAAAATAGTCTTGTGTAGGCCCGACATCCCAGTGTGGTTTCGCAGTTCCACGGGTCAAATCGCTGTACTATCCAGTTTTGGGCCTTTGGTATCTAAAAAAAAAGCAGTTTGAGTGTGTCGCTCACTGTTCAGCCGCAAATAGCTCTATTTAAAAAAGTGTGGTATACCCCAGTAAACAATAACTGTGGTTTTTCCATCCACGGTAAAAAATCTCTATTATTCAGCTTTTGGTAGCTTTTTCCATAAAGAAAAAACAGTAGTGTCTCCTGACTGTTGTGACACAAAAATATATCTGTTGAAAATAATCTTGTGTAGGCCCGACATCCCAGTGTGGTTTCGCAGTTCCACGGGTCAAATCGCTGTACTATCCAGTTTTTGGGCCTTTGGTATCTAAAAAAAAAGCAGTTTGAGTGTGTCGCTCACTGTTCAGCCGCAAATATCTCTATTTAAAAAAGTGTGGTATACCCCAGTAAACAATAACTGTGGTTTTGCCATCCCACGGTAAAAAATCTCTATTATTCAGCTTTTGGTAGTTTTTTCCGTAAAGAAAAACAGTAGTGTCTCCTGACTGTTGTGACACAAAAATATATCTGTTGAAAATAGTCTTGTGTAGGCCCGACATCCCAGTGTGGTTTCGCAGTTCCACGGGTCAAATCGCTGTACTATCCAGTTTTGGGCCTTTGGTATCTAAAAAAAAAGCAGTTTGAGTGTGTCGCTCACTGTTCAGCCGCAAATAGCTCTATTTTAAAAAGAGTGGTATACCCCAGTAAACAATAACTGTGGTTTTGCCATCCACGGTAAAAAATCTCTATTATTCAGCTTTTGGTAGCTTTTTCCATAAAGAAAAAACAGTAGTGTCTCCTGACTGTTGTGACACAAAAATATATCTGTTGAAAATAATCTTGTGTAGGCCCGACATCCCAGTGTGGTTTCGCAGTTCCACAGGTCAAATCGCTGTACTATCCAGTTTTGGACCTTTGGTATCTAAAAAAAAAGCAGTTTGAGTGTGTCGCTCACTGTTCAGCCGCAAATATCTCTATTTAAAAAAGTGTGGTATACCCCAGTAAACAATAACTGTGGTTTTGCCATCCCACGGTAAAAAATCCCTATTATTCAGCTTTTGGTAGTTTTTTCCATAAAGAAAAATAGTAGTGTCTCCTGACTGTTGTGACACAAAAATATATCTGTTGAAAATAGTCTTGTGTAGGCCCGACATCCCAGTGTGGTTTCGCAGTTCCACAGGTCAAATCGCTGTACTATCCAGTTTTGGACCTTTGGTATCTAAAAAAAAAGCAGTTTGAGTGTGTCGCTCACTGTTCAGCCGCAAATATCTCTATTTAAAAAAGTGTGGTATACCCCAGTAAACAATAACTGTGGTTTTGCCATCCCACGGTAAAAAATCTCTATTATTCAGCTTTTGGTAGTTTTTTCCGTAAAGAAAAACAGTAGTGTCTCCTGACTGTTGTGACACAAAAATATATCTGTTGAAAATAGTCTTGTGTAGGCCCGACATCCCAGTGTGGTTTCGCAGTTCCACGGGTCAAATCGCTGTACTATCCAGTTTTGGGCCTTTGGTATCTAAAAAAAAAGCAGTTTGAGTGTGTCGCTCACTGTTCAGCCGCAAATAGCTCTATTTTAAAAAGTGTGGTATACCCCAGTAAACAATAACTGTGGTTTTGCCATCCACGGTAAAAAATCTCTATTATTCAGCTTTTGGTAGCTTTTTCAATAAAGAAAAAAAAGTAGTGTCTCCTGACTGTTGTGACACAAAAATATATCTGTTGAAAATAATCTTGTGTAGGCCCGACATCCCAGTGTGGTTTCGCAGTTCCACGGGTCAAATCGCTGTACTATCCAGTTTTTGGGCCTTTGGTATCTAAAAAAAAAGCAGTTTGAGTGTGTCGCTCACTGTTCAGCCGCAAATATCTCTATTTAAAAAAGTGTGGTATACCCCAGTAAACGATAACTGTGGTTTTGCCATCCCACGGTAAAAAATCTCTATTATTCAGCTTTTGGTAGTTTTTTCCGTAAAGAAAAACAGTAGTGTCTCCTGACTGTTGTGACACAAAAATATATCTGTTGAAAATAGTGTTGTGTAGGCCCGACATCCCAGTGTGGTTTCGCAGTTCGACAGGTCAAATCGCTGTATTATCCAGTTTTGGACCTTTGGTATCTAAAAAAAAAGCAGTTTGAGTGTGTCGTTCACTGTTCAGCCGCAAATATCTCTATTTAAAAAAGTGTGGTATACCCCAGTAAACAATAACTGTGGTTTTGCCATACCACGGTAAAAAATCTCTATTATTCAGCTTTTGGTAGTTTTTTCCGTAAAGAAAAACAGTAGTGTCTCCTGACTGTTGTGACACAAAAATATATCTGTTGAAAATAGTCTTGTGTAGGCCCGACATCCCAGTGTGGTTTCGCAGTTCCACGGGTCAAATCGCTGTACTATCCAGTTTTGGACCTTTGGTATCTAAAAAAAAAGCAGTTTGAGTGTGTCGCTCACTGTTCAGCCGCAAATATCTCTATTTAGAAAAGTGTGGTATACCCCTGTAAACAATAACTGTGGTTTTGCCATCCCACGGTAAAAAATCCCTATTATTCAGCTTTTGGTAGTTTTTTCCATAAAGAAAAATAGTAGTGTCTCCTGACTGTTGTGACACAAAAATATATCTGTTGAAAATAGTCTTGTGTAGGCCCGACATCCCAGTGTGGTTTCGCAGTTCCACAGGTCAAATCGCTGTACTATCCAGTTTTGGACCTTTGGTATCTAAAAAAAAGCAGTTTGAGTGTGTCGCTCACTGTTCAGCCGCAAATATCTCTATTTAAAAAAGTGTGGTATACCCCAGTAAACAATAACTGTGGTTTTGCCATCCACGGTAAAAAATCTCTATTATTCAGCTTTTGGTAGCTTTTTCAATAAAGAAAAAAAAGTAGTGTCTCCTGACTGTTGTGACACAAAAATATATCTGTTGAAAATAATCTTGTGTAGGCCCGACATCCCAGTGTGGTTTCGCAGTTCCACGGGTCAAATCGCTGTACTATCCAGTTTTTGGGCCTTTGGTATCTAAAAAAAAAGCAGTTTGAGTGTGTCGCTCACTGTTCAGCCGCAAATATCTCTATTTAAAAAAGTGTGGTATACCCCAGTAAACGATAACTGTGTTTTTGCCATCCCACGGTAAAAAATCTCTATTATTCAGCTTTTGGTAGTTTTTTCCGTAAAGAAAAACAGTAGTGTCTCCTGACTGTTGTGACACAAAAATATATCTGTTGAAAATAGTCTTGTGTAGGCCCGACATCCCAGTGTGGTTTCGCAGTTCGACAGGTCAAATCGCTGTACTATCCAGTTTTGGACCTTTGGTATCTAAAAAAAAAGCAGTTTGAGTGTGTCGTTCACTGTTCAGCCGCAAATATCTCTATTTAAAAAAGTGTGGTATACCCCAGTAAACAATAACTGTGGTTTTGCCATACCACGGTAAAAAATCTCTATTATTCAGCTTTTGGTAGTTTTTTCCGTAAAGAAAAACAGTAGTGTCTCCTGACTGTTGTGACACAAAAATATATCTGTTGAAAATACTCTTGTGTAGGCCCAACATCCCAGTGTGGTTGCGCAGTTCCACGGGTCAAGTCGCTGTACTATCCACTTTCGGGCCTTTGGGATCTAAAAAAAAAGCAGTTTGAGTGTGTCGCAAACTGTTCAGCTGCAAATATCTCTATTTAAAAAAGTGTGGTATACCCCAGTAAACAATAACTGTGGTTTTGCCATCCCACGGTAAAAAATCTCTATTATTCAGCTTTTGGTAGTTTTTTCCGTAAAGAAAAACAGTAGTGTCTCCTGACTGTTGTGATACAAAAATATATCTCTTGAAAATAGTCCTGTGTAGGCCCGACATCCCAGTGTGGTTTCGCAGTTCCACTGGTCAAATCGCTGTACTATCCAGTTTTGGGCCTTTGGTATCTAAAAAAAAAGCAGTTTGAGTGTGTCGCTCACTGTTCAGCCGCAAATATCTCTATTTAAAAAAGTGTGGTATACCCCAGTAAACAATAACTGTGGTTTTGCCATCCCACGGTAAAAAATCCCTATTATTCAGCTTTTGGTAGTTTTTTCCATAAAGAAAAATAGTAGTGTCTCCTGACTGTTGTGACACAAAAATATATCTGTTGAAAATAGTCTTGTGTAGGCCCGACATCCCCGTGTGGTTTCGCAGTTCCACAGGTCAAATCGCTGTACTATCCAGTTTTGGACCTTTGGTATCTAAAAAAAAAGCAGTTTGAGTGTGTCGCTCACTGTTCAGCCGCAAATATCTCTACTTAAAAAAGTGTGGTATACCCCAGTAAACAATAACTGTGGTTTTGCCATCCCACGGTAAAAAATCTCTATTATTCAGCTTTTGGTAGTTTTTTCCGTAAAGAAAAACAGAAGTGTCTCCTGACTGTTGTGACACAAAAATATATCTGTTGAAAATAGTCTTGTGTAGGCCCGACATCCCAGTGTGGTTTCGCAGTTCCACGGGTCAAATCGCTGTACTATCCAGTTTTGGGCATTTGGTATCTAAAAAAAAAGCAGTTTGAGTGTGTCGCTCACTGTTCAGCCGCAAATAGCTCTATTTTAAAAAGTGTGGTATACCCCAGTAAACAATAATTGAGGTTTTGCCATCCACGGTAAAAAATCTCTATTATTCAGCTTTTGGTAGCTTTTTCCATAAAGAAAAAACAGTAGTGTCTCCTGACTGTTGTGACACAAAAATATATCTGTTGAAAATAATCTTGTGTAGGCCCGACATCCCAGTGTGGTTTCGCAGTTCCACGGGTCAAATCGCTGTACTATCCAGTTTTTGGGCCTTTGGTATCTAAAAAAAAAGCAGTTTGAGTGTGTCGCTCACTGTTCAGCCGCAAATATCTCTATTTAAAAAAGTGTGGTATACCCCAGTAAACAATAACTGTGGTTTTGCCATCCCACGGTAAAAAATCTCTATTATTCAGCTTTTGGTAGTTTTTCCGTAAAGAAAAATAGTAGTGTCTCCTGACTGTTGTGACACAAAAATATGTCTGTTGAAAATAGTCTTGTGTAGGCCCGACATCCCAGTGTGGTTTCGCAGTTCCACAGGTCAAATCGCTGTACTATCCAGTTATGGACCTTTGGTATCTAAAAAAAAAGCAGTTTGAGTGTGTCGCTCACTGTTCAGCCGCAAATATCTCTATTTAAAAAAGTGTGGTATACCCCAGTAAACAATAACTGTGGTTTTGCCATCCCACGGTAAAAAATCTCTATTATTCAGCTTTTGGTAGTTTTTTCCGTAAAGAAAAACAGTAGTGTCTCCTGACTGTTGTGACACAAAAATATATCTGTTGAAAATAGTCTTGTGTAGGCCCGACATCCCAGTGTGGTTTCGCAGTTCCACAGGTCAAATCGCTGTACTATCCAGTTTTGGACCTTTGGTATCTAAAAAAAAAGCAGTTTGAGTGTGTCGTTCACTGTTCAGCCGCAAATATCTCTATTTAAAAAAGTGTGGTATACCCCAGTAAACAATAACTGTGGTTTTGCCATCCACGGTAAAAAATCTCTATTATTCAGCTTTTGGTAGCTTTTTCAATAAAGAAAAAAAAGTAGTGTCTCCTGACTGTTGTGACACAAAAATATATCTGTTGAAAATAATCTTGTGTAGGCCCGACATCCCAGTGTGGTTTCGCAGTTCCACGGGTCAAATCGCTGTACTATCCAGTTTTTGGGCCTTTGGTATCTAAAAAAAAAGCAGTTTGAGTGTGTCGCTCACTGTTCAGCCGCAAATATCTCTATTTAAAAAAGTGTGGTATACCCCAGTAAACGATAACTGTGGTTTTGCCATCCCACGGTAAAAAATCTCTATTATTCAGCTTTTGGTAGTTTTTTCCGTAAAGAAAAACAGTAGTGTCTCCTGACTGTTGTGACACAAAAATATATCTGTTGAAAATAGTCTTGTGTAGGCCCGACATCCCAGTGTGGTTTCGCAGTTCGACAGGTCAAATCGCTGTACTATCCAGTTTTGGACCTTTGGTATCTAAAAAAAAAGCAGTTTGAGTGTGTCGTTCACTGTTCAGCCGCAAATATCTCTATTTAAAAAAGTGTGGTATACCCCAGTAAACAATAACTGTGGTTTTGCCATACCACGGTAAAAAATCTCTATTATTCAGCTTTTGGTAGTTTTTTCCGTAAAGAAAAACAGTAGTGTCTCCTGACTGTTGTGACACAAAAATATATCTGTTGAAAATAGTCTTGTGTAGGCCCGACATCCCAGTGTGGTTTCGCAGTTCCACGGGTCAAATCGCTGTACTATCCAGTTTTGGACCTTTGGTATCTAAAAAAAAAGCAGTTTGAGTGTGTCGCTCACTGTTCAGCCGCAAATATCTCTATTTAGAAAAGTGTGGTATACCCCTGTAAACAATAACTGTGGTTTTGTCATCCCATGGTAAAAAATCTCTATTATTCAGCTTTTGGTAGTTTTTTCCGTAAAGAAAAACAGTAGTGTCTCCTGACTGTTGTGACACAAAAATATATCTGTTGAAAATACTCTTGTGTAGGCCCAACATCCCAGTGTGGTTTCGCAGTTCCACGGGTCAAGTCGCTGTACTATCCACTTTCGGGCCTTTGGGATCTAAAAAAAAAGCAGTTTGAGTGTGTCGCAAACTGTTCAGCTGCAAATATCTCTATTTAAAAAAGTGTGGTATACCCCAGTAAACAATAACTGTGGTTTTGCCATCCCACGGTAAAAAATCTCTATTATTCAGCTTTTGGTAGTTTTTTCCGTAAAGAAAAACAGTAGTGTCTCCTGACTGTTGTGATACAAAAATATATCTCTTGAAAATAGTCTTGTGTAGGCCCGACATCCCAGTGTGGTTTCGCAGTTCCACTGGTCAAATCGCTGTACTATCCAGTTTTGGGCCTTTGGTATCTAAAAAAAAAGCAGTTTGAGTGTGTCGCTCACTGTTCAGCCGCAAATATCTCTATTTAAAAAAGTGTGGTATACCCCAGTAAACAATAACTGTGGTTTTGCCATCCCACGGTAAAAAATCCCTATTATTCAGCTTTTGGTAGTTTTTTCCATAAAGAAAAATAGTAGTGTCTCCTGACTGTTGTGACACAAAAATATATCTGTTGAAAATAGTCTTGTGTAGGCCCGACATCCCCGTGTGGTTTCGCAGTTCCACAGGTCAAATCGCTGTACTATCCAGTTTTGGACCTTTGGTATCTAAAAAAAAAGCAGTTTGAGTGTGTCGCTCACTGTTCAGCCGCAAATATCTCTATTTAAAAAAGTGTGGTATACCCCAGTAAACAATAACTGTGGTTTTGCCATCCCACGGTAAAAAATCTCTATTATTCAGCTTTTGGTAGTTTTTTCCGTAAAGAAAAACAGAAGTGTCTCCTGACTGTTGTGACACAAAAATATATCTGTTGAAAATAGTCTTGTGTAGGCCCGACATCCCAGTGTGGTTTCGCAGTTCCACGGGTCAAATCGCTGTACTATCCAGTTTTGGGCCTTTGGTATCTAAAAAAAAAGCAGTTTGAGTGTGTCGCTCACTGTTCAGCCGCAAATAGCTCTATTTTAAAAAGTGTGGTATACCCCAGTAAACAATAATTGAGGTTTTGCCATCCACGGTAAAAAATCTCTATTATTCAGCTTTTGGTAGCTTTTTCCATAAAGAAAAAACAGTAGTGTCTCCTGACTGTTGTGACACAAAAATATATCTGTTGAAAATAATCTTGTGTAGGCCCGACATCCCAGTGTGGTTTCGCAGTTCCACGGGTCAAATCGCTGTACTATCCAGTTTTTGGGCCTTTGGTATCTAAAAAAAAAGCAGCTTGAGTGTGTCGCTCACTGTTCAGCCGCAAATATCTCTATTTAAAAAAGTGTGGTATACCCCAGTAAACAATAACTGTGGTTTTGCCATCCCACGGTAAAAAATCTCTATTATTCAGCTTTTGGTAGCTTTTCCGTAAAGAAAAATAGTAGTGTCTCCTGACTGTTGTGACACAAAAATATGTCTGTTGAAAATAGTCTTTTGTAGGCCCGACATCCCAGTGTGGTTTCGCAGTTCCACAGGTCAAATCGCTGTACTATCCAGTTTTGGACCTTTGGTATCTAAAAAAAAAGCAGTTTGAGTGTGTCGCTCACTGTTCAGCCGCAAATATCTCTATTTAAAAAAGTGTGGTATACCCCAGTAAACAATAACTGTGGTTTTGCCATCCCACGGTAAAAAATCTCTATTATTCAGCTTTTGGTAGTTTTTTCCGTAAAGAAAAACAGTAGTGTCTCCTGACTGTTGTGACACAAAAATATATCTGTTGAAAATAGTCTTGTGTAGGCCCGACATCCCAGTGTGGTTTCGCAGTTCCACAGGTCAAATCGCTGTACTATCCAGTTTTGGACCTTTGGTATCTAAAAAAAAAGCAGTTTGAGTGTGTCGTTCACTGTTCAGCCGCAAATATCTCTATTTAAAAAAGTGTGGTATACCCCAGTAAACAATAACTGTGGTTTTGCCATCCCACGGTAAAAAATCTCTATTATTCAGCTTTTGGTAGTTTTTTCCGTAAAGAAAAACAGTAGTGTCTCCTGACTGTTGTGACACAAAAATATATCTGTTGAAAATACTCTTGTGTAGGCCCAACATCCCAGTGTGGTTTCGCAGTTCCACGGGTCAAGTAGCTGTACTATCCACTTTCGGGCCTTTGGGATCTAAAAAAAAAGCAGTTTGAGTGTGTCGCTCACTGTTCAGCTGCAAATATCTCTATTT
The DNA here is from genome assembly GCF_046119375.1 of Phyllobates terribilis. Taxonomy (NCBI): domain Eukaryota; kingdom Metazoa; phylum Chordata; class Amphibia; order Anura; family Dendrobatidae; genus Phyllobates; species Phyllobates terribilis. Next base: position 38,278,974 of record NW_027362768.1, on the reverse strand, counting down.
AAAAAAGTGTGGTATACCCCAGTAAACAATAACTGTGGTTTTGCCATCCCACGGTAAAAAATCTCTATTATTCAGCTTTTGGTAGTTTTTTCCGTAAAGAAAAACAGTAGTGTCTCCTGACTGTTGTGATACAAAAATATATCTCTTGAAAATAGTCTTGTGTAGGCCCGACATCCCAGTGTGGTTTCGCAGTTCCACTGGTCAAATCGCTGTACTATCCAGTTTTGGGCCTTTGGTATCTAAAAAAAAAGCAGTTTGAGTGTTTCGCTCACTGTTCAGCCGCAAATATCCCTATTTAAAAAAGTGTGGTATACCGCAGTAAACAATAACTGTGGTTTTCCCATCCCACGGTAAAAAATCTCTATTATTCAGCTTTTGGTAGTTTTTTCTGTAAAGAAAAACAGTAGTGTCTTCTGACTGTTGTGACACAAAAATATATCTGTTGAAAATAGTACTGTGCAGGCCCGACATCCCAGTGTGGTTTCGCAGTTCCACGGGTCAAATCGCTGTACTATCCAGTTTTGGGCCTTTGGTATCTAAAAAAAAGCAGTTTGAGTGTGTCGCTCACTGTTCAGCCCCAAATATCTCTATTTAAAAAAGTGTGGTATACCCCAGTAAACAATAACTGTGGTTTTGCCATCCCGCGGTAAAAAATCTCTATTATTCAGCTTTTGATAGTTTTTTCCGTAAAGAAAAACAGTAGTGTCTCCTGACTGTTGTGACACAAAAATATATATGTTGAAAATAGTCTTGTGTAGGCCCGACATCTCAGTGTGGTTTCGCAGTTCCACGGGTCACATCACTGTACTATCCAGTTTTGGGCCTTTGGTATCTAAAAAAAAAGCAGTTTGAGTGTGTCGCTCACTGTTCAGCCGCAAATATCTCTATTTAAAAAAGTGTGGTATACCCCAGTAAACAATAACTGTGGTTTTGCCATCCCATGGTAAAAAATCTCTATTATTCAGCTTTTGGTAGTTTTTTCCGTAAAGAAAAACAGTAGTGTCTCCTGACTGTTGTGATACAAAAATATATCTCTTGAAAATAGTCTTGTGTAGGCCCGACATCCCAGTGTGGTTTCGCAGTTCCACGGGTCAAATCGCTGTACTATCCAGTTTTGGGCCTTTGGTATCTAAAAAAAAAGCAGTTTGAGTGTTTCGCTCACTGTTCAGCCGCAAATATCCCTATTTAAAAAAGTGTGGTATACCAAAGTAAACAATAACTGTGGTTTTCCCATCCCACGGTAAAAAATCTCTATTATTCAGCTTTTGGTAGTTTTTTCTGTAAAGAGAAACAGTAGTGTCTCCTGACTGTTGTGACACAAAAATATATCTGTTGAAAATACTCTTGTGTAGGCCCAACATCCCAGTGTGGTTTCGCAGTTCCACGGGTCAAGTCGCTGTACTTTCCACTTTCGGGCCTTTGGGATCTAAAAAAAAAGCAGTTTGAGTGTGTCGCAAACTGTTCAGCTGCAAATATCTCTATTTAAAAAAGTGTGGTATACCCCAGTAAACAATAACTGTGGTTTTGCCATCCCACGGTAAAAAATCTCTATTATTCAGCTTTTGGTAGTTTTTTCCGTAAAGAAAAACAGTAGTGTCTCCTGACTGTTGTGATACAAAAATATATCTCTTGAAAATAGTCTTGTGTAGGCCCGACATCCCAGTGTGGTTTCGCAGTTCCACTGGTCAAATCGCTGTACTATCCAGTTTTGGGCCTTTGGTATCTAAAAAAAAAGCAGTTTGAGTGTGTCGCTCACTGTTCAGCCGCAAATATCTCTATTTAAAAAAGTGTGGTATACCCCAGTAAACAATAACTGTGGTTTTGCCATCCCACGGTAAAACATCCCTATTATTCAGCTTTTGGTAGTTTTTTCCATAAAGAAAAATAGTAGTGTCTCCTGACTGTTGTGACACAAAAATATATCTGTTGAAAATAGTCTTGTGTAGGCCCGACATCCCCGTGTGGTTTCGCAGTTCCACAGGTCAAATCGCTGTACTATCCAGTTTTGGACCTTTGGTATCTAAAAAAAAAGCAGTTTGAGTGTGTCGCTCACTGTTCAGCCGCAAATATCTCTATTTAAAAAAGTGTGGTATACCCCAGTAAACAATAACTGTGGTTTTGCCATCCCACGGTAAAAAATCTCTATTATTCAGCTTTTGGTAGTTTTTTCCGTAAAGAAAAACAGTAGTGTCTCCTGACTGTTGTGACACAAAAATATATCTGTTGAAAATAGTCTTGTGTAGGCCCGACATCCCAGTGTGGTTTCGCAGTTCCACAGGTCAAATCGCTGTACTATCCAGTTTTGGACCTTTGGTATCTAAAAAAAAAGCAGTTTGAGTGTGTCGTTCACTGTTCAGCCGCAAATATCTCTATTTAAAAAAGTGTGGTATACCCCAGTAAACAATAACTGTGGTTTTGCCATCCCACGGTAAAAAATCTCTATTATTCAGCTTTTGGTAGTTTTTTCCGTAAAGAAAAACAGTAGAGTCTCCTGACTGTTGTGACACAAAAATATATCTGTTGAAAATACTCTTGTGTAGGCCCAACATCCCAGTGTGGTTTCGCAGTTCCACGGGTCAAGTAGCTGTACTATCCACTTTCGGGCCTTTGGGATCTAAAAAAAAAGCAGTTTGAGTGTGTCGCTCACTGTTCAGCTGCAAATATCTCTATTTAAAAAAGTGTGGTATACCCCAGTAAACAATAACTGTGGTTTTGCCATCCCACGGTAAAAAATCTCTATTATTCAGCTTTTGGTATTTTTTTCCGTAAAGAAAAACAGTAGTGTCTCCTGACTGTTGTGATACAAAAATATATCTCTTGAAAATAGTCTTGTGTAGGCCCGACATCCCAGTGTGGTTTCGCAGTTCCACTGGTCAAATCGCTGTACTATCCAGTTTTGGGCCTTTGGTATCTAAAAAAAAAGCAGTTTGAGTGTTTCGCTCACTGTTCAGCCGCAAATATCCCTATTTAAAAAAGTGTGGTATACCGCAGTAAACAATAACTGTGGTTTTCCCATCCCACGGTAAAAAATCTCTATTATTCAGCTTTTGGTAGTTTTTTCTGTAAAGAAAAACAGTAGTGTCTCCTGACTGTTGTGACACAAAAATATATCTGTTGAAAATAGTATTGTGCAGGCCCGACATCCCAGTGTGGTTTCGCAGTTCCACGGGTCAAATCGCTGTACTATCCAGTTTTGGGCCTTTGGTATCTAAAAAAAAGCAGTTTGAGTGTGTCGCTCACTGTTCAGCCCCAAATATCTCTATTTAAAAAAGTGTGGTATACCCCAGTAAACAATAACTGTGGATTTGCCATCCCGCGGTAAAAAATCTCTATTATTCAGCTTTTGATAGTTTTTTCCGTAAAGAAAAACAGTAGTGTCTCCTGACTGTTGTGACACAAAAATATATATGTTGAAAATAGTCTTGTGTAGGCCCGACATCTCAGTGTGGTTTCGCAGTTCCACGGGTCACATCACTGTACTATCCAGTTTTGGGCCTTTGGTATCTAAAAAAAAAGCAGTTTGAGTGTGTCGCTCACTGTTCAGCCGCAAATATCTCTATTTAAAAAAGTGTGGTATACCCCAGTAAACAATAACTGTGGTTTTGCCATCCCATGGTAAAAAATCTCTATTATTCAGCTTTTGGTAGTTTTTTCCGTAAAGAAAAACAGTAGTGTCTCCTGACTGTTGTGATACAAAAATATATCTCTTGAAAATAGTCTTGTGTAGGCCCGACATCCCAGTGTGGTTTCGCAGTTCCACGGGTCAAATCGCTGTACTATCCAGTTTTGGGCCTTTGGTATCTAAAAAAAAAGCAGTTTGAGTGTTTCGCTCACTGTTCAGCCGCAAATATCCCTATTTAAAAAAGTGTGGTATACCAAAGTAAACAATAACTGTGGTTTTCCCATCCCACGGTAAAAAATCTCTATTATTCAGCTTTTGGTAGTTTTTTCTGTAAAGAGAAACAGTAGTGTCTCCTGACTGTTGTGACACAAAAATATATCTGTTGAAAATACTCTTGTGTAGGCCCAACATCCCAGTGTGGTTTCGCAGTTCCACGGGTCAAGTCGCTGTACTATCCACTTTCGGGCCTTTGGGATCTAAAAAAAAAGCAGTTTGAGTGTGTCGCAAACTGTTCAGCTGCAAATATCTCTATTTAAAAAAGTGTGGTATACCCCAGTAAACAATAACTGTGGTTTTGCCATCCCACGGTAAAAAATCTCTATTATTCAGCTTTTGGTAGTTTTTTCCGTAAAGAAAAACAGTAGTGTCTCCTGACTGTTGTGATACAAAAATATATCTCTTGAAAATAGTCTTGTGTAGGCCCGACATCCCAGTGTGGTTTCGCAGTTCCACTGGTCAAATCGCTGTACTATCCAGTTTTGGGCCTTTGGTATCTAAAAAAAAAGCAGTTTGAGTGTGTCGCTCACTGTTCAGCCGCAAATATCTCTATTTAAAAAAGTGTGGTATACCCCAGTAAACAATAACTGTGGTTTTGCCATCCCACGGTAAAAAATCCCTATTATTCAGCTTTTGGTAGTTTTTTCCATAAAGAAAAATAGTAGTGTCTCCTGACTGTTGTGACACAAAAATATATCTGTTGAAAATAGTCTTGTGTAGGCCCGACATCCCCGTGTGGTTTCGCAGTTCCACAGGTCAAATCGCTGTACTATCCAGTTTTGGACCTTTGGTATCTAAAAAAAAAGCAGTTTGAGTGTGTCGCTCACTGTTCAGCCGCAAATATCTCTATTTAAAAAAGTGTGGTATACCCCAGTAAACAATAACTGTGGTTTTGCCATCCCACGGTAAAAAATCTCTATTATTCAGCTTTTGGTAGTTTTTTCCGTAAAGAAAAACAGAAGTGTCTCCTGACTGTTGTGACACAAAAATATATCTGTTGAAAATAGTCTTGTGTAGGCCCGACATCCCAGTGTGGTTTCGCAGTTCCACGGGTCAAATCGCTGTACTATCCAGTTTTGGGCCTTTGGTATCTAAAAAAAAAGCAGTTTGAGTGTGTCGCTCACTGTTCAGCCGCAAATAGCTCTATTTTAAAAAGTGTGGTATACCCCAGTAAACAATAATTGAGGTTTTGCCATCCACGGTAAAAAATCTCTATTATTCAGCTTTTGGTAGCTTTTTCCATAAAGAAAAAACAGTAGTGTCTCCTGACTGTTGTGACACAAAAATATACCTGTTGAAAATAATCTTGTGTAGGCCCGACATCCCAGTGTGGTTTCGCAGTTCCACGGGTCAAATCGCTGTACTATCCAGTTTTTGGGCCTTTGGTATCTAAAAAAAAAGCAGTTTGAGTGTGTCGCTCACTGTTCAGCCGCAAATATCTCTATTTAAAAAAGTGTGGTATACCCCAGTAAACAATAACTGTGGTTTTGCCATCCCACGGTAAAAAATCTCTATTATTCAGCTTTTGGTAGTTTTTCCGTAAAGAAAAATAGTAGTGTCTCCTGACTGTTGTGACACAAAAATATGTCTGTTGAAAATAGTCTTGTGTAGGCCCGACATCCCAGTGTGGTTTCGCAGTTCCACAGGTCAAATCGCTGTACTATCCAGTTTTGGACCTTTGGTATCTAAAAAAAAAGCAGTTTGAGTGTGTCGCTCACTGTTCAGCCGCAAATATCTCTATTTAAAAAAGTGTGGTATACCCCAGTAAACAATAACTGTGGTTTTGCCATCCCACGGTAAAAAATCTCTATTATTCAGCTTTTGGTAGTTTTTTCCGTAAAGAAAAACAGTAGTGTCTCCTGACTGTTGTGACACAAAAATATATCTGTTGAAAATAGTCTTGTGTAGGCCCGACATCCCAGTGTGGTGTCGCAGTTCCACAGGTCAAATCGCTGTACTATCCAGTTTTGGACCTTTGGTATCTAAAAAAAAAGCAGTTTGAGTGTGTCGTTCACTGTTCAGCCGCAAATATCTCTATTTATAAAAGTGTGGTATACCGCAGTAAACAATAACTGTGGTTTTGCCATCCCACGGTAAAAAATCTCTATTATTCAGCTTTTGGTAGTTTTTTCCGTAAAGAAAAACAGTAGTGTCTCCTGACTGTTGTGATACAAAAATATATCTCTTGAAAATAGTCTTGTGTAGGCCCGACATCCCAGTGTGGTTTCGCAGTTCCACTGGTCAAATCGCTGTACTATCCAGTTTTGGGCCTTTGGTATCTAAAAAAAAAGCAGTTTGAGTGTGTCGCTCACTGTTCAGCTGCAAATATCTCTATTTAAAAAAGTGTGGTATACCCCAGTAAACAATAACTGTGGTTTTGCCATCCCACATTAAAAAATCCCTATTATTCAGCTTTTGGTAGTTTTTTCCATAAAGAAAAATAGTAGTGTCTCCTGACTGTTGTGACACAAAAATATATCTGTTGAAAATAGTCTTGTGTAGGCCCGACATCCCCGTGTGGTTTCGCAGTTCCACAGGTCAAATCGCTGTACTATCCAGTTTTGGACCTTTGGTATCTAAAAAAAAAGCAGTTTGAGTGTGTCGCTCACTGTTCAGCCGCAAATATCTCTATTTAAAAAAGTGTGGTATACCCCAGTAAACAATAACTGTGGTTTTGCCATCCCACGGTAAAAAATCTCTATTATTCAGCTTTTGGTAGTTTTTTCCGTAAAGAAAAACAGAAGTGTCTCCTGACTGTTGTGACACAAAAATATATCTGTTGAAAATAGTCTTGTGTAGGCCCGACATCCCAGTGTGGTTTCGCAGTTCCACGGGTCAAATCGCTGTACTATCCAGTTTTGGGCCTTTGGTATCTAAAAAAAAAGCAGTTTGAGTGTGTCGCTCACTGTTCAGCCGCAAATAGCTCTATTTTAAAAAGTGTGGTATACCCCAGTAAACAATAATTGAGGTTTTGCCATCCACGGTAAAAAATCTCTATTATTCAGCTTTTGGTAGCTTTTTCCATAAAGAAAAAACAGTAGTGTCTCCTGACTGTTGTGACACAAAAATATATCTGTTGAAAATAATCTTGTGTAGGCCCGACATCCCAGTGTGGTTTCGCAGTTCCACGGGTCAAATCGCTGTACTATCCAGTTTTTGGGCCTTTGGTATCTAAAAAAAAAGCAGTTTGAGTGTGTCGCTCACTGTTCAGCCGCAAATATCTCTATTTAAAAAAGTGTGGTATACCCCAGTAAACAATAACTGTGGTTTTGCCATCCCACGGTAAAAAATCTCTATTATTCAGCTTTTGGTAGTTTTTCCGTAAAGAAAAATAGTAGTGTCTCCTGACTGTTGTGACACAAAAATATGTCTGTTGAAAATAGTCTGGTGTAGGCCCGACATCCCAGTGTGGTTTCGCAGTTCCACAGGTCAAATCGCTGTACTATCCAGTTTTGGACCTTTGGTATCTAAAAAAAAAGCAGTTTTAGTGTGTCGCTCACTGTTCAGCCACAAATATCTCTATTTAAAAAAGTGTGGTATACCCCAGTAAACAATAACTGTGGTTTTGCCATCCCACGGTAAAAAATCTCTATTATTCAGCTTTTGGTAGTTTTTTCCGTAAAGAAAAACAGTAGTGTCTCCTGACTGTTGTGACACAAAAATATATCTGTTGAAAATAGTCTTGTGTAGGCCCGACATCCCAGTGTGGTTTCGCAGTTCCACAGGTCAAATCGCTGTACTATCCAGTTTTGGACCTTTGGTATCTAAAAAAAAAGCAGTTTGAGTGTGTCGTTCACTGTTCAGGCGCAAATATCTCTATTTATAAAAGTGTGGTATACCCCAGTAAACAATAACTGTGGTTTTGCCATCCCACGGTAAAAAATCTCTATTATTCAGCTTTTGGTAGTTTTTTCCGTAAAGAAAAACAGTAGTGTCTCCTGACTGTTGTGACACAAAAATATATCTGTTGAAAATACTCTTGTGTAGGCCCAACATCCCAGTGTGGTTTCGCAGTTCCACGGGTCAAGTAGCTGTACTATCCACTTTCGGGCCTTTGGGATCTAAAAAAAAAGCAGTTTGAGTGTGTCGCTCACTGTTCAGCTGCAAATATCTCTATTTAAAAAAGTGTGGTATACCCCAGTAAACAATAACTGTGGTTTTGCCATCCCACGGTAAAAAATCTCTATTATTCAGCTTTTGGTAGTTTTTTCCGTAAAGAAAAACAGTAGTGTCTCCTGACTGTTGTGATACAAAAATATATCTCTTGAAAATAGTCTTGTGTAGGCCCGACATCCCAGTGTGGTTTCGCAGTTCCACTGGTCAAATCGCTGTACTATCCAGTTTTTGGGCCTTTGGTATCTAAAAAAAAAAAGCAGTTTGAGTGTGTCGCTCACTGTTCAGCCGCAAATATCTCTATTTAAAAAAGTGTGGTATACCCCAGTAAACAATAACTGTGGTTTTGCCATCCCACGGTAAAAAATCTCTATTATTCAGCTTTTGGTAGTTTTTCCGTAAAGAAAAATAGTAGTGTCTCCTGACTGTTGTGACACAAAAATATGTCTGTTGAAAATAGTCTTGTGTAGGCCCGACATCCCAGTGTGGTTTCGCAGTTCCACAGGTCAAATCGCTGTACTATCCAGTTTTGGACCTTTGGTATCTAAAAAAAAAGCAGTTTGAGTGTGTCGCTCACTGTTCAGCCACAAATATCTCTATTTAAAAAAGTGTGGTATACCCCAGTAAACAATAACTGTGGTTTTGCCATCCCACGGTAAAAAATCTCTATTATTCAGCTTTTGGTAGTTTTTTCCGTAAAGAAAAACAGTAGTGTCTCCTGACTGTTGTGACACAAAAATATATCTGTTGAAAATACTCTTGTGTAGGCCCAACATCCCAGTGTGGTTTCGCAGTTCCACGGGTCAAGTCGCTGTACTATCCACTTTCGGGCCTTTGGGATCTAAAAAAAAAGCAGTTTGAGTGTGTCGCAAACTGTTCAGCTGCAAATATCTCTATTTAAAAAAGTGTGGTATACCCCAGTAAACAATAACTGTGGTTTTGCCATCCCACGGTAAAAAATCTCTATTATTCAGCTTTTGGTAGTTTTTTCCGTAAAGAAAAACAGTAGTGTCTCCTGACTGTTGTGATACAAAAATATATCTCTTGAAAATAGTCTTGTGTAGGCCCGACATCCCAGTGTGGTTTCGCAGTTCCACTGGTCAAATCGCTGTACTATCCAGTTTTGGGCCTTTGGTATCTAAAAAAAAAGCAGTTTGAGTGTGTCGCTCACTGTTCAGCCGCAAATATCTCTATTTAAAAAAGTGTGGTATACCCCAGTAAACAATAACTGTGGTTTTGCCATCCCACGGTAAAAAATCTCTATTATTCAGCTTTTGGTAGTTTTTCCGTAAAGAAAAATAGTAGTGTCTCCTGACTGTTGTGACACAAAAATATGTCTGTTGAAAATAGTCTTGTGTAGGCCCGACATCCCAGTGTGGTTTCGCAGTTCCACAGGTCAAATCGCTGTACTATCCAGTTTTGGACCTTTGGTATCTAAAAAAAAAGCAGTTTGAGTGTGTCGCTCACTGTTCAGCCGCAAATATCTCTATTTAAAAAAGTGTGGTATACCCCAGTAAACAATAACTGTGGTTTTGCCATCCACGGTAAAAAATCTCTATTATTCAGCTTTTGGTAGTTTTTTCCGTAAAGAAAAACAGTAGTGTCTCCTGACTGTTGTGACACAAAAATATATCTGTTGAAAATAGTCTTGTGTAGGCCCGACATCCCAGTGTGGTGTCGCAGTTCCACAGGTCAAATCGCTGTACTATCCAGTTTTGGACCTTTGGTATCTAAAAAAAAAGCAGTTTGAGTGTGTCGTTCACTGTTCAGCCGCAAATATCTCTATTTATAAAAGTGTGGTATACCGCAGTAAACAATAACTGTGGTTTTGCCATCCCACGGTAAAAAATCTCTATTATTCAGCTTTTGGTAGTTTTTTCCGTAAAGAAAAACAGTAGTGTCTCCTGACTGTTGTGATACAAAAATATATCTCTTGAAAATAGTCTTGTGTAGGCCCGACATCCCAGTGTGGTTTCGCAGTTCCACTGGTCAAATCGCTGTACTATCCAGTTTTGGGCCTTTGGTATCTAAAAAAAAAGCAGTTTGAGTGTGTCGCTCACTGTTCAGCCGCAAATATCTCTATTTAAAAAAGTGTGGTATACCCCAGTAAACAATAACTGTGGTTTTGCCATCCCACATTAAAAAATCCCTATTATTCAGCTTTTGGTAGTTTTTTCCATAAAGAAAAATAGTAGTGTCTCCTGACTGTTGTGACACAAAAATATATCTGTTGAAAATAGTCTTGTGTAGGCCCGACATCCCCGTGTGGTTTCGCAGTTCCACAGGTCAAATCGCTGTACTATCCAGTTTTGGACCTTTGGTATCTAAAAAAAAAGCAGTTTGAGTGTGTCGCTCACTGTTCAGCCGCAAATATCTCTATTTAAAAAAGTGTGGTATACCCCAGTAAACAATAACTGTGGTTTTGCCATCCCACGGTAAAAAATCTCTATTATTCAGCTTTTGGTAGTTTTTTCCGTAAAGAAAAACAGAAGTGTCTCCTGACTGTTGTGACACAAAAATATATCTGTTGAAAATAGTCTTGTGTAGGCCCGACATCCCAGTGTGGTTTCGCAGTTCCACGGGTCAAATCGCTGTACTATCCAGTTTTGGGCCTTTGGTATCTAAAAAAAAAGCAGTTTGAGTGTGTCGCTCACTGTTCAGCCGCAAATAGCTCTATTTTAAAAAGTGTGGTATACCCCAGTAAACAATAATTGAGGTTTTGCCATCCACGGTAAAAAATCTCTATTATTCAGCTTTTGGTAGCTTTTTCCATAAAGAAAAAACAGTAGTGTCTCCTGACTGTTGTGACACAAAAATATATCTGTTGAAAATAATCTTGTGTAGGCCCGACATCCCAGTGTGGTTTCGCAGTTCCACGGGTCAAATCGCTGTACTATCCAGTTTTTGGGCCTTTGGTATCTAAAAAAAAAGCAGTTTGAGTGTGTCGCTCACTGTTCAGCCGCAAATATCTCTATTTAAAAAAGTGTGGTATACCCCAGTAAACAATAACTGTGGTTTTGCCATCCCACGGTAAAAAATCTCTATTATTCAGCTTTTGGTAGTTTTTCCGTAAAGAAAAATAGTAGTGTCTCCTGACTGTTGTGACACAAAAATATGTCTGTTGAAAATAGTCTTGTGTAGGCCCGACATCCCAGTGTGGTTTCGCAGTTCCACAGGTCAAATCGCTGTACTATCCAGTTTTGGACCTTTGGTATCTAAAAAAAAAGCAGTTTGAGTGTGTCGCTCACTGTTCAGCCACAAATATCTCTATTTAAAAAAGTGTGGTATACCCCAGTAAACAATAACTGTGGTTTTGCCATCCCACGGTAAAAAATCTCTATTATTCAGCTTTTGGTAGTTTTTTCCGTAAAGAAAAACAGTAGTGTCTCCTGACTGTTGTGACACAAAAATATATCTGTTGAAAATAGTCTTGTGTAGGCCCGACATCCCAGTGTGGTTTCGCAGTTCCACAGGTCAAATCGCTGTACTATCCAGTTTTGGACCTTTGGTATCTAAAAAAAAAGCAGTTTGAGTGTGTCGTTCACTGTTCAGCCGCAAATATCTCTATTTATAAAAGTGTGGTATACCCCAGTAAACAATAACTGTGGTTTTGCCATCCCACGGTAAAAAATCTCTATTATTCAGCTTTTGGTAGTTTTTTCCGTAAAGAAAAACAGTAGTGTCTCCTGACTGTTGTGACACAAAAATATATCTGTTGAAAATACTCTTGTGTAGGCCCAACATCCCAGTGTGGTTTCGCAGTTCCACGGGTCAAGTAGCTGTACTATCCACTTTCGGGCCTTTGGGATCTAAAAAAAAAGCAGTTTGAGTGTGTCGCTCACTGTTCAGCTGCAAATATCTCTATTTAAAAAAGTGTGGTATACCCCAGTAAACAATAACTGTGGTTTTGCCATCCCACGGTAAAAAATCTCTATTATTCAGCTTTTGGTAGTTTTTTCCGTAAAGAAAAACAGTAGTGTCTCCTGACTGTTGTGATACAAAAATATATCTCTTGAAAATAGTCTTGTGTAGGCCCGACATCCCAGTGTGGTTTCGCAGTTCCACTGGTCAAATCGCTGTACTATCCAGTTTTTGGGCCTTTGGTATCTAAAAAAAAAGCAGTTTGAGTGTGTCGCTCACTGTTCAGCCGCAAATATCTCTATTTAAAAAAGTGTGGTATACCCCAGTAAACAATAACTGTGGTTTTGCCATCCCACGGTAAAAAATCTCTATTATTCAGTTTTGGTAGTTTTTCCGTAAAGAAAAATAGTAGTGTCTCCTGACTGTTGTGACACAAAAATATGTCTGTTGAAAATAGTCTTGTGTAGGCCCGACATCCCAGTGTGGTTTCGCAGTTCCACAGGTCAAATCGCTGTACTATCCAGTTTTGGACCTTTGGTATCTAAAAAAAAAGCAGTTTGAGTGTGTCGCTCACTGTTCAGCCACAAATATCTCTATTTAAAAAAGTGTGGTATACCCCAGTAAACAATAACTGTGGTTTTGCCATCCCACGGTAAAAAATCTCTATTATTCAGCTTTTGGTAGTTTTTTCCGTAAAGAAAAACAGTAGTGTCTCCTGACTGTTGTGACACAAAAATATATCTGTTGAAAATAGTCTTGTGTAGGCCCGACATCCCAGTGTGGTTTCGCAGTTCCACAGGTCAAATCGCTGTACTATCCAGTTTTGGACCTTTGGTATCTAAAAAAAAAGCAGTTTGAGTGTGTCGTTCACTGTTCAGCCGCAAATATCTCTATTTATAAAAGTGTGGTATACCCCAGTAAACAATAACTGTGGTTTTGCCATCCCACGGTAAAAAATCTCTATTATTCAGCTTTTGGTAGTTTTTTCCGTAAAGAAAAACAGTAGTGTCTCCTGACTGTTGTGACACAAAAATATATCTGTTGAAAATACTCTTGTGTAGGCCCAACATCCCAGTGTGGTTTCGCAGTTCCACGGGTCAAGTAGCTGTACTATCCACTTTCGGGCCTTTGGGATCTAAAAAAAAAGCAGTTTGAGTGTGTCGCTCACTGTTCAGCTGCAAATATCTCTATTTAAAAAAGTGTGGTATACCCCAGTAAACAATAACTGTGGTTTTGCCATCCCACGGTAAAAAATCTCTATTATTCAGCTTTTGGTAGTTTTTTCCGTAAAGAAAAACAGTAGTGTCTCCTGACTGTTGTGATACAAAAATATATCTCTTGAAAATAGTCTTGTGTAGGCCCGACATCCCAGTGTGGTTTCGCAGTTCCACTGGTCAAATCGCTGTACTATCCAGTTTTGGGCCTTTGGTATCTAAAAAAAAAAGCAGTTTGAGTGTTTCGCTCACTGTTCAGCCGCAAATATCTCTATTTAAAAAAGTGTGGTATACCGCAGTAAACAATAACTGTGGTTTTCCCATCCCACGGTAAAAAATCTCTATTATTCAGCTTTTGGTAGTTTTTTCTGTAAAGAAAAACAGTAGTGTCTCCTGACTGTTGTGACACAAAAATATATCTGTTGAAAATAGTATTGTGCAGGCCCGACATCCCAGTGTGGTTTCGCAGTTCCACGGGTCAAATCGCTGTACTATCCAGTTTTGGGCCTTTGGTATCTAAAAAAAAGCAGTTTGAGTGTGTCGCTCACTGTTCAGCCCCAAATATCTCTATTTAAAAAAGTGTGGTATACCCCAGTAAACAATAACTGTGGTTTTGCCATCCCGCGGTAAAAAATCTCTATTATTCAGCTTTTGATAGTTTTTTCCGTAAAGAAAAACAGTAGTGTCTCCTGACTGTTGTGACACAAAAATATATATGTTGAAAATAGTCTTGTGTAGGCCCGACATCTCAGTGTGGTTTCGCAGTTCCACGGGTCACATCACTGTACTATCCAGTTTTGGGCCTTTGGTATCTAAAAAAAAAGCAGTTTGAGTGTGTCGCTCACTGTTCAGCCGCAAATATCTCTATTTAAAAAAGTGTGGTATACCCCAGTAAACAATAACTGTGGTTTTGCCATCCCACGGTAAAAAATCTCTATTATTCAGCTTTTGGTAGTTTTTTCCGTAAAGAAAAACAGTAGTGTCTCCTGACTGTTGTGACACAAAAATATATCTGTTGAAAATAGTCTTGTGTAGGCCCGACATCCCAGTGTGGTTTCGCAGTTCCACAGGTCAAATCGCTGTACTATCCAGTTTTGGACCTTTGGTATCTAAAAAAAAAGCAGTTTGAGTGTGTCGTTCACTGTTCAGCCGCAAATATCTCTATTTATAAAAGTGTGGTATACCCCAGTAAACAATAACTGTGGTTTTGCCATCCCACGGTAAAAAATCTCTATTATTCAGCTTTTGGTAGTTTTTTCCGTAAAGAAAAACAGTAGTGTCTCCTGACTGTTGTGACACAAAAATATATCTGTTGAAAATACTCTTGTGTAGGCCCAACATCCCAGTGTGGTTTCGCAGTTCCACGGGTCAAGTAGCTGTACTATCCACTTTCGGGCCTTTGGGATCTAAAAAAAAAGCAGTTTGAGTGTGTCGCTCACTGTTCAGCTGCAAATATCTCTATTTAAAAAAGTGTGGTATACCCCAGTAAACAATAACTGTGGTTTTGCCATCCCACGGTAAAAAATCTCTATTATTCAGCTTTTGGTAGTCTTTTCCGTAAAGAAAAACAGTAGTGTCTCCTGACTGTTGTGATACAAAAATATATCTCTTGAAAATAGTCTTGTGTAGGCCCGACATCCCAGTGTGGTTTCGCAGTTCCACTGGTCAAATCGCTGTACTATCCAGTTTTGGGCCTTTGGTATCTAAAAAAAAAGCAGTTTGAGTGTTTCGCTCACTGTTCAGCCGCAAATATCCCTATTTAAAAAAGTGTGGTATACCGCAGTAAACAATAACTGTGGTTTTCCCATCCCACGGTAAAAAATCTCTATTATTCAGCTTTTGGTAGTTTTTTCTGTAAAGAAAAACAGTAGTGTCTCCTGACTGTTGTGACACAAAAATATATCTGTTGAAAATAGTATTGTGCAGGCCCGACATCCCAGTGTGGTTTCGCAGTTCCACGGGTCAAATCGCTGTACTATCCAGTTTTGGGCCTTTGGTATCTAAAAAAAAGCAGTTTGAGTGTGTCGCTCACTGTTCAGCCCCAAATATCTCTATTTAAAAAAGTGTGGTATACCCCAGTAAACAATAACTGTGGTTTTGCCATCCCGCGGTAAAAAATCTCTATTATTCAGCTTTTGATAGTTTTTTCCGTAAAGAAAAACAGTAGTGTCTCCTGACTGTTGTGATACAAAAATATATCTCTTGAAAATAGTCTTGTGTAGGCCCGACATCCCAGTGTGGTTTCGCAGTTCCACGGGTCAAATCGCTGTACTATCCAGTTTTGGGCCTTTGGTATCTAAAAAAAAAGCAGTTTGAGTGTTTCGCTCACTGTTCAGCCGCAAATATCCCTATTTAAAAAAGTGTGGTATACCAAAGTAAACAATAACTGTGGTTTTCCCATCCCACGGTAAAAAATCTCTATTATTCAGCTTTTGGTAGTTTTTTCTGTAAAGAGAAACAGTAGTGTCTCCTGACTGTTGTGACACAAAAATATATCTGTTGAAAATAGAATTGTGTAGGCCCGACATCCCAGTGTGGTTTCGTAGTTCCACGGGTCAAATCGCTGTACTATCCAGTTTTGGGCCTTTGGTATCTAAAAAAAAAGCAGTTTGAGTGTTTCGCTCACTGTTCAGCCGCAAATATCTCTATTTAAAAAAGTGTGGTATACCCCAGTAAACAATAACTGTGGTTTTGCCATCCCACGGTAAAAAATCTCTATTATTCAGCTTTTGGTAGTTTTTTCCGTAAAGAATAACAGTAGAGTCTCCTGACTGTTGTGACACAAAAATATATCTGTTGAAAATAGTCTTGTGTAGGCCCGACATCCCAGTGTGGTTTCGCAGTTCCACGGGTCAAATCGCTGTACTATCCAGTATTGGGCCTTTGGTATCTAAAAAAAAAGCAGTTTGAGTGTGTCGCTCACTGTTCAGCCGCAAATATCTCCATTTAAAAAAGTGTGGTATACCCCAGTAAACAATAACTGTGGTTTTGCCATCCCATGGTAAAAAATCTCTATTATTCAGCTTTTGGTAGTTTTTTCTGTAAAGAAAAACAGTAGTGTCTCCTGACTGTTGTGATACAAAAATATATCTCTTGAAAATAGTCTTGTGTAGGCCCGACATCCCAGTGTGGTTTCGCAGTTCCACGGGTCAAATCGCTGTACTATCCAGTTTTGGGCCTTTGGTATCTAAAAAAAAAGCGGTTTGAGTGTGTCGCTCACTGTTCAGCCGCAAATGGCTCTATTTTAAAAAGTGTGGTATACCCCAGTAAACAATAACTGTGGTTTTGACATCCACGGTAAAAAATCTCTATTATTCAGCTTTTGGTAGCTTTTTCCATAAAGAAAAAACAGTAGTGTCTCCTGACTGTTGTGACACAAAAATATATCTGTTGAAAATAATCTTGTGTAGGCCCGACATCCCAGTGTGGTTTCGCAGTTCCACGGGTCAAATCGCTGTACTATCCAGTTTTGGGCCTTTGGTATCTAAAAAAAAAGCAGTTTGAGTGTGTCGCTCACTGTACAGCCGCAAATATCTCTATTTAAAAAAGTGTGGTATACCCCAGTAAACAATAACTGTGGTTTTGCCATCCCACGGTAAAAAATCCCTATTATTCAGCTTTTGGTAGTTTTTTCCGTAAAGAAAAAGAGTAGTGTCTCCTGACTGTTGTGACACAAAAATATATCTGTTGAAAACAGTCTTGTGTAGGCCCGACATCCCAGTGTGGTTTCGCAGTTCCACAGGTCAAATCGCTGTACTATCCAGTTTTGGACCTTTGGTATCTAAAAAAAAAGCAGTTTGAGTGTGTCGCTCACTGTTCAGCCGCAAATATCTCTATTTAAAAAAGTGTGGTATACCCCAGTAAACAATAACTGTGGTTTTGCCATCCCACGGTAAAAAATCTCTATTATTCAGCTTTTGGTAGTTTTTTCCGTAAAGAAAAACAGTAGTGTCTCCTGACTGTTGTGACACAAAAATATATCTGTTGAAAATAGTCTTGTGTAGGCCCGACATCCCAGTGTGGTTTCGCAGTTCCACGGGTCAAATCGCTGTACTATCCAGTTTTGGGCCTTTGGTATCTAAAAAAAAAGCAGTTTGAGTGTGTCGCTCACTGTTCAGCCGCAAATAGCTCTATTTTAAAAAGTGTGGTATACCCCAGTAAACAATAACTGTGGTTTTGCCATCCGCGGTAAAAAATCTCTATTATTCAGCTTTTGGTAGCTTTTTCCATAAAGAAAAAACAGTAGTGTCTCCTGACTGTTGTGACACAAAAATATATCTGTTGAATATAATCTTGTGTAGGCCCGACATCCCAGTGTGGTTTCGCAGTTCCACGGGTCAAATCGCTGTACTATCCAGTTTTGGGCCTTTGGTATCTAAAAAAAAAGCAGTTTGAGTGTGTCGCTCACTGTTCAGCCGCAAATATCTCTATTTAAAAAAGTGTGGTACACCCCAGTAACAATAACTGTGGTTTTGCCATCCCACGGTAAAAAATCTCTATTATTCAGCTTTTGGTAGTTTTTTCCGTAAAGAAAAACAGTAGTGTCTCCTGACTGTTGTGACTCAAAAATATATCTGTTGAAAATAGTCTTGTGTAGGCCCGACATCCCAGTGTGGTTTCGCAGTTCCACAGGTCAAATCGCTGTACTATCCAGTTTTGGACCTTTGGTATCTAAAAAAAAAGCAGTTTGAGTGTGTCGCTCACTGTTCAGCCGCAAATATCTCTATTTAAAAAAGTGTGGTATACCCCAGTAAACAATAACTGTGGTTTTGCCATCCCACGGTAAAAAATCTCTATTATTCAGCTTTTGGTAGTTTTTTCCGTAAAGAAAAACAGTAGTGTCTCCTGACTGTTGTGACACAAAAATATATCTGTTGAAAATAGTCTTGTGTAGGCCCGACATCCCAGTGTGGTTTCGCAGTTCCACAGGTCAAATCGCTGTACTATCCAGTTTTGGACCTTTGGTATCTAAAAAAAAAGCAGTTTGAGTGTGTCGCTCACTGTTCAGCCGCAAATATCTCTATTTAAAAAAGTGTGGTATACCCCAGTAAACAATAACTTTGGTTTTGCCATACCACGGTAAAAAATCTCTATTATTCAGCTTTTGGTAGTTTTTTCCGTAAGGAAAAACAGTAGTGTCTCCTGACTGTTGTGACACAAAAATATATCTGTTGAAAATAGTCTTGTGTATGCCCGACATCCCAGTGTGGTTTCGCAGTTCCACGGGTCAAATCGCTGTACTATCCAGTTTTGGGCCTTTGGTATCTAAAAAAAAATCAGTTTGAGTGTGTCGCTCAATGTTCAGCCGCAAATATCTCTATTTAAAAAAGTGTGGTATACCGCAGTAAACAATAACTGTGGTTTTGCCATCCCACGGTAAAAAATCTCTATTATTCATCTTTGGTAGTTTTTTCCGTAAAGAAAAAGAGTAGTGTCTCCTGACTGTTGTGACACAAAAATATATCTGTTGAAAACAGTCTTGTGTAGGCCCGACATCCCAGTGTGGTTTCGCAGTTCCACAGGTCAAATCGCTGTACTATCCAGTTTTGGACCTTTGGTATCTAAAAAAAAAGCAGTTTGAGTGTGTCGCTCACTGTTCAGCCGCAAATATCTCTATTTAAAAAAGTGTGGTATACCCCAGTAAACAATAACTGTGGTTTTGCCATCCCACGGTAAAAAATCTCTATTATTCAGCTTTTGGTAGTTTTTTCCGTAAAGAAAAACAGTAGTGTCTCCTGACTGTTGTGACACAAAAATATATCTGTTGAAAATAGTCTTGTGTAGGCCCGACATCCCAGTGTGGTTTCGCAGTTCCACGGGTCAAATCGCTGTACTATCCAGTTTTGGGCCTTTGGTATCTAAAAAAAAAGCAGTTTGAGTGTGTCGCTCACTGTTCAGCCGCAAATAGCTCTATTTTAAAAAGTGTGGTATACCCCAGTAAACAATAACTGTGGTTTTGCCATCCGCGGTAAAAAATCTCTATTATTCAGCTTTTGGTAGCTTTTTCCATAAAGCAAAAACAGTAGTGTCTCCTGACTGTTGTGACACAAAAATATATCTGTTGAATATAATCTTGTGTAGGCCCGACATCCCAGTGTGGTTTCGCAGTTCCACGGGTCAAATCGCTGTACTATCCAGTTTTGGGCCTTTGGTATCTAAAAAAAAAGCAGTTTGAGTGTGTCGCTCACTGTTCAGCCGCAAATATCTCTATTTAAAAAAGTGTGGTACACCCCAGTAACAATAACTGTGGTTTTGCCATCCCACGGTAAAAAATCTCTATTATTCAGCTTTTGGTAGTTTTTTCCGTAAAGAAAAACAGTAGTGTCTCCTGACTGTTGTGACTCAAAAATATATCTGTTGAAAATAGTCTTGTGTAGGCCCGACATCCCAGTGTGGTTTCGCAGTTCCACAGGTCAAATCGCTGTACTATCCAGTTTTGGACCTTTGGTATCTAAAAAAAAAGCAGTTTGAGTGTGTCGCTCACTGTTCAGCCGCAAATATCTCTATTTAAAAAAGTGTGGTATACCCCAGTAAACAATAACTGTGGTTTTGCCATCCCACGGTAAAAAATCTCTATTATTCAGCTTTTGGTAGTTTTTTCCGTAAAGAAAAACAGTAGTGTCTCCTGACTGTTGTGACACAAAAATATATCTGTTGAAAATAGTCTTGTGTAGGCCCGACATCCCAGTGTGGTTTCGCAGTTCCACAGGTCAAATCGCTGTACTATCCAGTTTTGGACCTTTGGTATCTAAAAAAAAAGCAGTTTGAGTGTGTCGCTCACTGTTCAGCCGCAAATATCTCTATTTAAAAAAGTGTGGTATACCCCAGTAAACAATAACTTTGGTTTTGCCATACCACGGTAAAAAATCTCTATTATTCAGCTTTTGGTAGTTTTTTCCGTAAGGAAAAACAGTAGTGTCTCCTGACTGTTGTGACACAAAAATATATCTGTTGAAAATAGTCTTGTGTAGGCCCGACATCCCAGTGTGGTTTCGCAGTTCCACGGGTCAAATCGCTGTACTATCCAGTTTTGGGCCTTTGGTATCTAAAAAAAAATCAGTTTGAGTGTGTCGCTCAATGTTCAGCCGCAAATATCTCTATTTAAAAAAGTGTGGTATACCGCAGTAAACAATAACTGTGGTTTTGCCATCCCACGGTAAAAAATCTCTATTATTCATCTTTGGTAGTTTTTTCCGTAAAGAAAAAGAGTAGTGTCTCCTGACTGTTGTGACACAAAAATATATCTGTTGAAAACAGTCTTGTGTAGGCCCGACATCCCAGTGTGGTTTCGCAGTTCCACAGGTCAAATCGCTGTACTATCCAGTTTTGGACCTTTGGTATCTAAAAAAAAAGCAGTTTGAGTGTGTCGCTCACTGTTCAGCCGCAAATATCTCTATTTAAAAAAGTGTGGTATACCCCAGTAAACAATAACTGTGGTTTTGCCATCCCACGGTAAAAAATCTCTATTATTCAGCTTTTGGTAGTTTTTTCCGTAAAGAAAAACAGTAGTGTCTCCTGACTGTTGTGACACAAAAATATATCTGTTGAAAATAGTCTTGTGTAGGCCCGACATCCCAGTGTGGTTTCGCAGTTCCACGGGTCAAATCGCTGTACTATCCAGTTTTGGGCCTTTGGTATCTAAAAAAAAAGCAGTTTGAGTGTGTCGCTCACTGTTCAGCCGCAAATAGCTCTATTTTAAAAAGTGTGGTATACCCCAGTAAACAATAACTGTGGTTTTGCCATCCGCGGTAAAAAATCTCTATTATTCAGCTTTTGGTAGCTTTTTCCATAAAGCAAAAACAGTAGTGTCTCCTGACTGTTGTGACACAAAAATATATCTGTTGAATATAATCTTGTGTAGGCCCGACATCCCAGTGTGGTTTCGCAGTTCCACGGGTCAAATCGCTGTACTATCCAGTTTTGGGCCTTTGGTATCTAAAAAAAAAGCAGTTTGAGTGTGTCGCTCACTGTTCAGCCGCAAATATCTCTATTTAAAAAAGTGTGGTACACCCCAGTAACAATAACTGTGGTTTTGCCATCCCACGGTAAAAAATCTCTATTATTCAGCTTTTGGTAGTTTTTTCCGTAAAGAAAAACAGTAGTGTCTCCTGACTGTTGTGACTCAAAAATATATCTGTTGAAAATAGTCTTGTGTAGGCCCGACATCCCAGTGTGGTTTCGCAGTTCCACAGGTCAAATCGCTGTACTATCCAGTTTTGGACCTTTGGTATCTAAAAAAAAAGCAGTTTGAGTGTGTCGCTCACTGTTCAGCCGCAAATATCTCTATTTAAAAAAGTGTGGTATACCCCAGTAAACAATAACTGTGGTTTTGCCATCCCACGGTAAAAAATCTCTATTATTCAGCTTTTGGTAGTTTTTTCCGTAAAGAAAAACAGTAGTGTCTCCTGACTGTTGTGACACAAAAATATATCTGTTGAAAATAGTCTTGTGTAGGCCCGACATCCCAGTGTGGTTTCGCAGTTCCACAGGTCAAATCGCTGTACTATCCAGTTTTGGACCTTTGGTATCTAAAAAAAAAGCAGTTTGAGTGTGTCGCTCACTGTTCAGCCGCAAATATCTCTATTTAAAAAAGTGTGGTATACCCCAGTAAACAATAACTTTGGTTTTGCCATACCACGGTAAAAAATCTCTATTATTCAGCTTTTGGTAGTTTTTTCCGTAAGGAAAAACAGTAGTGTCTCCTGACTGTTGTGACACAAAAATATATCTGTTGAAAATAGTCTTGTGTAGGCCCGACATCCCAGTGTGGTTTCGCAGTTCCACGGGTCAAATCGCTGTACTATCCAGTTTTGGGCCTTTGGTATCTAAAAAAAAATCAGTTTGAGTGTGTCGCTCAATGTTCAGCCGCAAATATCTCTATTTAAAAAAGTGTGGTATACCGCAGTAAACAATAACTGTGGTTTTGCCATCCCACGGTAAAAAATCTCTATTATTCATCTTTGGTAGTTTTTTCCATGAAGAAAAACAGTAGTGTCTCCTGACTGTTGTGACACAAAAATATATCTGTTGAAAATAGTCTTGTGTAGGCCCGACATCCCAGTGTGGTTTCGCAGTTCCACAGGTCAAATCGCTGTACTATCCAGTTTTGGGCCTTTGGTATCTAAAAAAAAAGCAGTTTGAGTGTGTCGCTCACTTTTCAGCCGCAAATATCACTATTTAAAAAAGTGTGGTATACCCCAGTAAACAATAACTGTGGTTTTGCCATACCATGGTAAAAAATCTCTATTATTCAGCTTTTGGTAGTTTTTTCCGTAAAGAAAAACAGTAGTGTCTCCAGACTGTTGTGACTCAAAAATATATCTGTTGAAAATAGTCTTGTGTAGGCCCGACATCCCAGCGTGGTTTCGCAGTTCCACGGGTCAAATCGCTGTACTATCCAGTTTTGGGCCTTTGGTATCTAAAAAAAAGCAATTTTAGTGTGTCGCTCACTGTCCAGCCGCAAATATCTCTATTTAAAAAAGTGTGGTATACCCCAGTAAACAATAACTGTGGTTTTGCCATCCCACGGTAAAAAATCTCTATTATTCAGCTTTTGGTAGTTTTTTCCGTAAAGAAAAACAGTAGTGTCTCCTGACTGTTGTGACACAAAAATATATCTGTTGAAAATAGTCTTGTGTAGGCCCGACATCCCAGTGTGGTTTCGCAGTTCCACAGGTCAAATCGCTGTGCTATCCAGTTTTGGACCTTTGGTATCTAAAAAAAAAGCAGTTTGAGTGTGTCGCTCACTGTTCAGCCGCAAATATCTCTATTTAAAAAAGTGTGGTATACCCCAGTAAACAATAACTGTGGTTTTGCCATCCCACGGTAAAAAATCTCTATTATTCAGCTTTTGGTAGTTTTTTCCGTAAAGAAAAACAGTAGTGTCTCCTGACTGTTGTCACACAAAAATATATCTGTTGAAAATACTCTTGTGTAGGCCCGACATCCCAGTGTGGTTTCGCAGTTCCACGGGTCAAGTCGCTGTACTATCCACTTTCGGGCCTTTGGGATCTAAAAAAAAAGCAGTTTGAGTGTGTCGCTCACTGTTCAGCTGCAAATATCTCTATTTAAAAAAGTGTGGTATACCCCAGTAAACAATAACTGTGGTTTTGCCATCCCACGGTAAAAAATCTCTATTATTCAGCTTTTGGTAGTTTTTTCCGTAAAGAAAAACAGTAGTGTCTCCTGACTGTTGTGACACAAAAATATATCTGTTGAAAATAGTCTTGTGTAGTCCCGACATCCCAGTGTGGTTTCGCAGTTCCACGGGTCAATTCACTGTACTATAAAGTTTTGGGCCTTTGGTATCTAAAAAAAAAGCAGTTTGAGTGTGTCGCTCACTGTTCAGCCGCAAATATCTCTATTTAAAAAAGTGTGGCATACCCCAGTAAACAATAACTGTGGTTTTGCCATCCCATGGTAAAAAATCTCTATTATTCAGCTTTTGGTAGTTTTTTCCGTAAGGAAAAACAGTAGTGTCTCCTGACTGTTGTGACACAAAAATATATCTGTTGAAAATAGTCTTGTGTAGGCCCGACATCCCAGTGTGGTTTCGCAGTTCCACGGGTCAAATCGCTGTACTATCCAGTTTTGGGCTTTTGGTATCTAAAAAAAAAGCAGTTTGAGTGTGTTGCTCACTGTTCGGCCGCAAATATCTCTATTTAAAAAAGTGTGGTATACCCCAGTAAACAATAGCTGTGGTTTTGCCATCCCACGGTAAAAAATCTCTATTATTCAGCTTTTGGTAGTTTTTTCCGTAAAGAAAAACAGTAGTGTCTCCTGACTGTTGTGACACAAAAATATATTTGTTGAAAATAGTCTTGTGTAGTCCCGACATCCCAGTGTGGTATCGCAGTTCCACAGGTCAAATCGCTGTACTATCCAGTTTTGGGCCTTTGGTATCTAAAAAAAAAGCAGTTTGAGTGTGTCGCTCACTTTTCAGCCGCAAATATCACTATTTAAAAAAGTGTGGTATACCCCAGTAAACAATAACTGTGGTTTTGCCATACCATGGTAAAAAATCTCTATTATTCAGCTTTTGGTAGTTTTTTCCGTAAAGAAAAACAGTAGTGTCTCCAGACTGTTGTGACTCAAAAATATATCTGTTGAAAATAGTCTTGTGTAGGCCCGACATCCCAGCGTGCTTTCGCAGTTCCACGGGTCAAATCGCTGTACTATCCAGTTTTTGGGCCTTTGGTATCTAAAAAAAAGCAATTTGAGTGTGTCGCTCACTGTCCAGCCGCAAATATCTCTATTTAAAAAAGTGTGGTATACCCCAGTAAACAATAACTGTGTTTTTGCCATCCCACGGTAAAAAATCTCTATTATTCAGCTTTTGGTAGTTTTTTCCGTAAAGAAAAACAGTAGAGTCTCCTGACTGTTGTGACACAAAAATATATCTGTTGAAAATAGTCTTGTGTAGGCCCGACATCCCAGTGTGGTTTCGCAGTTCCACGGGTCAAATCGCTGTACTATCCAGTTTTGGGCCTTTGGTATCTAAAAAAAAAGCAGTTTGAGTGTGTCGCTCACTGTTCAGCCGCAAATATCTCTATTTAAAAAAGTGTGGTATACCCCAGTAAACAATAACTGTGGTTTTGCCATCCCATGGTAAAAAATCTCTATTTTTCAGCTTTTGGTAGTTTTTTCCGTAAAGAAAAACAGTAGTGTCTCCTGACTGTTGTGACACAAAAATATATCTGTTGAAG
Source organism: Phyllobates terribilis (assembly GCF_046119375.1). NCBI lineage: Eukaryota > Metazoa > Chordata > Amphibia > Anura > Dendrobatidae > Phyllobates > Phyllobates terribilis. The sequence continues at coordinate 38,254,183 of NW_027362768.1, read as the reverse complement.
ATAGTCTTGTGTAGGCCCGACATCCCAGCGTGGTTTCGCAGTTCCTCGGGTCAAATCGTTGTACTATCCAGTTTTGGGCCTTTGGTATCTAAAAAAAAGCAGTTTGAGTGTGTCGCTCACTGTTCAGCCGCAAATATCTCTATTTAAAAAAGTGTGGTATGCCCCAGTAAACAATAACTGTGGTTTTGCCATCCCACGGTAAAAAATCTCTATTATTCAGCTTTTGGAAGTTTTTTCCGTAAAGAAAAACAGTAGTGTCTCCTGACTGTTGTGACACAAAAATATATCTGTTGAAAATACTCTTGTGTAGGCCCGACTTCCCAGTGTGGTTTCGCAGTTCCACGGGTCAAGTCGCTGTACTATCCACTTTCGGGCCTTTGGGATCTAAAAAAAAAGCAGTTTGAGTGTGTCGCTCACTGTTCAGCTGCAAATATCTCTATTTAAAAAAGTGTGGTATACCCCAGTAAACAATAACTGTGGTTTTGCCATCCCACGGTAAAAAATATCTATTATTCAGCTTTTGGTAGTTTTTTCCGTAAATAAAAACAGTAGTGTCTCCTGACTGTTGTGACACAAAAATATATCTGTTGAAAATAGTCTTGTGTAGTCCCGACATCCCAGTGTGGTTTCGCAGTTCCACGGGTCAAATCACAGTACTATCCAGTTTTGGGCCTTTGGTATCTAAAAAAAAAGCAGTTTGAGTGTGTCGCTCACTGTTCAGCCGCAAATATCTCTATTTAAAAAAGTGTGGTATACCCCAGTAAACAATAACTGTGGTTTTGCCATCCCACGGTAAAAAATCTCTATTATTCAGCTTTTAGTAGTTTTTTCCGTAAAGAAAAACAGTAGTGTCTCCTGACTGTTGTGACCCAAAAATATATCTGTTGAAAATAGTCTTGTGTAGGCCCGACATCCCAGTGTGGTTTCGCAGTTCCACGGGTTAAATCGCTCTACTATCCAGTTTTGGGCCTTTAGTATCTAAAAAAAAAGCAGTTTGAGTGTGTCGCTCACTGTTCAGCCGCAAATATCTCTATTTAAAAAAGTGTGGCATACCCCAGTAAACAATAACTGTGGTTTTGCCATCCCATGGTAAAAAATCTCTATTATTCAGCTTTTGGTAGTTTTTTCCGTAAGGAAAAACAGTAGTGTCTCCTGACTGTTGTGACACAAAAATATATCTGTTGAAAATAGTCTTGTGTAGGCCCGACATCCCAGTGTGGTTTCGCAGTTCCACAGGTCAAATCGCTGTACTATCCAGTTTTGGGCCTTTGGTATCTAAAAAAAAAGCAGATAGAGTGTGTCGCTCACTTTTCAGCCGCAAATATCACTATTTAAAAAAGTGTGGTATACCCCAGTAAACAATAACTGTGGTTTTGCCATACCATGGTAAAAAATCTCTATTATTCAGCTTTTGGTAGTTTTTTCCGTAAAGAAAAACAGCAGTGTCTCCAGACTGTTGTGACTCAAAAATATATCTGTTGAAAATAGTCTTGTGTAGGCCCGACATCCCAGCGTGGTTTCGCAGTTCCACGGGTCAAATCGCTGTACTATCCAGTTTTGGGCCTTTGGTATCTAAAAAAAAGCAATTTGAGTGTGTCGCTCACTGTCCAGCCGCAAATATCTCTATTTAAAAAAGTGTGGTATACCCCAGTAAACAATAACTGTGTTTTTGCCATCCCACGGTAAAAAATCTCTATTATTCAGCTTTTGGTAGTTTTTTCCGTAAAGAAAAACAGTAGAGTCTCCTGACTGTTGTGACACAAAAATATATCTGTTGAAAATAGTCTTGTGTAGGCCAGACATCCCAGTGTGGTTTCGCAGTTCCACGGGTCAAATCGCTGTACTATCCAGTTTTGGGCCTTTGGTATCTAAAAAAAAAGCAGTTTGAGTGTGTCTCTCACTGTTCAGCCGCAAATATCTCTATTTAAAAAAGTGTGGTATACCCCAGTAAACAATAACTGTGGTTTTGCCATCCCATGGTAAAAAATCTCTATTTTTCAGCTTTTGGTATTTTTTTCCGTAAAGAAAAATAATAGTGTCTCCTGACTGTTGTGACACAAAAATATATCTGTTGAATATAGTCTTGTGTAGGCCCGACATCCCAGCATGGTTTCGCAGTTCCACTGGTCAAATCGCTGTACTATCCAGTTTTGGGCCTTTGGTATCTAAAAAAAAGCAATTTGAGTGTGTCGCTCACTGTCCACCCGCAAATATCTCTATTTAAAAAAGTGTGGTATACCCCAGTAAACAATAACTGTGTTTTTGCCATCCCACGGTAAAAAATCTCTATTATTCAGCTTTTGGTAGTTTTTTCCGTAAAGAAAAACAGTAGAGTCTCCTGACTGTTGTGACACAAAAATATATCTGTTGAAAATAGTCTTGTGTAGGCCCGACATCCCAGTGTGGTTTCGCAGTTCCACGGGTCAAATCGCTGTACTATCCAGTTTTGGGCCTTTGGTATCTAAAAAAAAAGCAGTTTGAGTGTGTCGCTCACTGTTCAGCCGCAAATATCTCTATTTAAAAAAGTGTGGTATACCCCAGTAAACAATAACTGTGGTTTTGCCATCCCATGGTAAAAAATCTCTATTTTTCAGCTTTTGGTAGTTTTTTCCGTAAAGAAAAACAGTAGTGTCTCCTGACTGTTGTGACACAAAAATATATCTGTTGAAGATAGTCTTGTGTAGGCCCGACATCCCAGCGTGGTTTCGCAGTTCCTCGGGTCAAATCGTTGTACTATCCAGTTTTGGGCCTTTGGTATCTAAAAAAAAGCAGTTTGAGTGTGTCGCTCACTGTTCAGCCGCAAATATCTCTATTTAAAAAAGTGTGGTATGCCCCAGTAAACAATAACTGTGGTTTTGCCATCCCACGGTAAAAAATCTCTATTATTCAGCTTTTGGAAGTTTTTTCCGTAAAGAAAAACAGTAGTGTCTCCTGACTGTTGTGACACAAAAATATATCTGTTGAAAATACTCTTGTGTAGGCCCGACTTCCCAGTGTGGTTTCGCAGTTCCACGGGTCAAGTCGCTGTACTATCCACTTTCGGGCCTTTGGGATCTAAAAAAAAAGCAGTTTGAGTGTGTCGCTCACTGTTCAGCTGCAAATATCTCTATTTAAAAAAGTGTGGTATACCCCAGTAAACAATAACTGTGGTTTTGCCATCCCACGGTAAAAAATATCTATTATTCAGCTTTTGGTAGTTTTTTCCGTAAATAAAAACAGTAGTGTCTCCTGACTGTTGTGACACAAAAATATATCTGTTGAAAATAGTCTTGTGTAGTCCCGACATCCCAGTGTGGTTTCGCAGTTCCACGGGTCAAATCACAGTACTATCCAGTTTTGGGCCTTTGGTATCTAAAAAAAAAGCAGTTTGAGTGTGTCGCTCACTGTTCAGCCGCAAATATCTCTATTTAAAAAAGTGTGGTATACCCCAGTAAACAATAACTGTGGTTTTGCCATCCCACGGTAAAAAATCTCTATTATTCAGCTTTTAGTAGTTTTTTCCGTAAAGAAAAACAGTAGTGTCTCCTGACTGTTGTGACCCAAAAATATATCTGTTGAAAATAGTCTTGTGTAGGCCCGACATCCCAGTGTGGTTTCGCAGTTCCACGGGTTAAATCGCTCTACTATCCAGTTTTGGGCCTTTAGTATCTAAAAAAAAAGCAGTTTGAGTGTGTCGCTCACTGTTCAGCCGCAAATATCTCTATTTAAAAAAGTGTGGCATACCCCAGTAAACAATAACTGTGGTTTTGCCATCCCATGGTAAAAAATCTCTATTATTCAGCTTTTGGTAGTTTTTTCCGTAAGGAAAAACAGTAGTGTCTCCTGACTGTTGTGACACAAAAATATATCTGTTGAAAATAGTCTTGTGTAGGCCCGACATCCCAGTGTGGTTTCGCAGTTCCACAGGTCAAATCGCTGTACTATCCAGTTTTGGGCCTTTGGTATCTAAAAAAAAAGCAGATAGAGTGTGTCGCTCACTTTTCAGCCGCAAATATCACTATTTAAAAAAGTGTGGTATACCCCAGTAAACAATAACTGTGGTTTTGCCATACCATGGTAAAAAATCTCTATTATTCAGCTTTTGGTAGTTTTTTCCGTAAAGAAAAACAGCAGTGTCTCCAGACTGTTGTGACTCAAAAATATATCTGTTGAAAATAGTCTTGTGTAGGCCCGACATCCCAGCGTGGTTTCGCAGTTCCACGGGTCAAATCGCTGTACTATCCAGTTTTGGGCCTTTGGTATCTAAAAAAAAGCAATTTGAGTGTGTCGCTCACTGTCCAGCCGCAAATATCTCTATTTAAAAAAGTGTGGTATACCCCAGTAAACAATAACTGTGTTTTTGCCATCCCACGGTAAAAAATCTCTATTATTCAGCTTTTGGTAGTTTTTTCCGTAAAGAAAAACAGTAGAGTCTCCTGACTGTTGTGACACAAAAATATATCTGTTGAAAATAGTCTTGTGTAGGCCAGACATCCCAGTGTGGTTTCGCAGTTCCACGGGTCAAATCGCTGTACTATCCAGTTTTGGGCCTTTGGTATCTAAAAAAAAAGCAGTTTGAGTGTGTCTCTCTCTGTTCAGCCGCAAATATCTCTATTTAAAAAAGTGTGGTATACCCCAGTAAACAATAACTGTGGTTTTGCCATCCCATGGTAAAAAATCTCTATTTTTCAGCTTTTGGTATTTTTTTCCGTAAAGAAAAATAATAGTGTCTCCTGACTGTTGTGACACAAAAATATATCTGTTGAATATAGTCTTGTGTAGGCCCGACATCCCAGCATGGTTTCGCAGTTCCACTGGTCAAATCGCTGTACTATCCAGTTTTGGGCCTTTGGTATCTAAAAAAAAAGCAATTTGAGTGTGTCGCTCACTGTCCACCCGCAAATATCTCTATTTAAAAAAGTGTGGTATACCCCAGTAAACAATAACTGTGGTTTTGCCATCCCACGGTAAAAAATCTCTATTATTCAGCTTTTGGTAGTTTTTTCCGTAAAGAAAAACAGTAGAGTCTCCTGACTGTTGTGACACAAAAATATATCTGTTGAAAATAGTCTTGTGTAGGCCCGACATCCCAGTGTGGTTTCGCAGTTCCACAGGTCAAATCGCTGTACTATCCAGTTTTGGGCCTTTGGTATCTAAAAAAAAAGCAGTTTGAGTGTGTCTCTCACTGTTCAGCCGCAAATATCTCTATTTAAAAAAGTGTGGTATACCCCAGTAAACAATAACTGTGGTTTTGCCATCCCATGGTAAACAATCTTTTTTTTTCAGCTTTTGGTAGTTTTTTCCGTAAAGAAAAACAGTAGTGTCTCCTGACTGTTGTGACACAAAAATATATCTGTTGAAGATAGTCTTGTGTAGGCCCGACATCCCAGCGTGGTTTCGCAGTTCCACGGGTCAAATCGTTGTACTATCCAGTTTTGGGCCTTTGGTATCTAAAAAAAAGCAGTTTGAGTGTGTCGCTCACTGTTCAGCCGCAAATATCTCTATTTAAAAAAGTGTGGTATACCCCAGTAAACAATAACTGTGGTTTTCCTCTTCCACGGTTCTAATCTACTCTTTATTACCCTTTTTCCATTGATAGTGCAAGTGTAAGCTATTTTACTTAATTTACAATGGGCAAGGCGCGTGGCAAGGGATGTGGAAGTGCACGTTCTGGTGATGGTACGTGCAGAGGACGGGGCCATTGCCAAGGTGAAAATGTGCCACAACCAACAGCCACATCTTCTCGCTCCCACTTCTTGATCGAATTACTAGGGAAGCACCGAACAACACCAGTATTGAGAACTGATCAGTGTGAACAGGTTATTAATTGGATAGCTGATAATGCTTCCAGTTACCTGGGCACCACCACCTCCGGTCTGTCTTCCACACGGTCAACTCTTAGTAGCCGTGAGTCTCGACCGCATACTCCTCCTCACCCTGATGCTCCTTCCTCCCACCATGCCGAGTGTCGTCAGACAGCAAGTGATCCCACACTTGGACACTCTGAAGAGCTGTTCACTGGTCCATTTCCATATTTGGGCCCCTCGCCTGATACGCTTGAAGTGGTGGAAGAGGAGATCCCATGTTGCGATGCCCAAATATTTGAACAGCTACGGCCACAGGAAGTCGACGTTGGCAATCTGTCACAAGAGGTGGACGATGACGAGACACAATTGCCAGGAAGTGAGGAGGAGGATCGTGGTGCGCAAGTGGAAGAGGAGGAGGTGGTGGATGATCTAGTAACTGACCCAATGTGGAAGGAGGACATGCAGAGTGAGGCAAGCAGCACACAGGGGGAGGGAGGCAAAGTACCCCAACAGGCAGGAAGAAGCAGTGTGGTGGCCGCAGACAGAAGGCAGGCAACTGTTCCCCGTAACACCAACACGAGGGACTTTGCCAGTACAAGCGGTAGGTCTTCCAAAGTCTGGAATTTTTTTAAAGACTCTGCTGATAACCCCAAAAAGGCCATATGTTCCACCTGCCATGCCAGCATCAGCAGGGGTGACAAAACTACCAGCCTGACCACCACCAGCATGATCAGGCACATGGCAGCAAAGCACCCGACTTTGTGGGGCGAAACCCAGGGTCCACGACCAGTGTCAGCGGGTGTCACCACTGCTTCTTCCACTGTTGTGCGTGCAATAGAACCCCCTGTTGTGTGTGCAAGGCAATCCCCTGTCCATACTGCATGTAAAGATGCCCCCTCCTCTCAGTCTTCACATGTTATGGCAGTTTCTCAAGGAACAGCATCAACATCCACATCCACGTCCCACCGCAGCGTTCAATTGTCCATATCCCAGACCTTTGAACGAAAGCGGAAATTCGCAGCTAACGCCCCACAGGCCACAGTCCTAAATTCGCACATTTCACGACTGCTTGCATTGGAAATGCTGCCTTTTAGGCTGGTGGAGACGGAATCCTTCCGCAATCTTATGGCGGTGGCCATCCCTCGGTACTCGGTCCCCAGCCGACTCTATTTTGCCCGGTGTGCCATCCCCGCACTACACAAGCACGTGTCCCAAAGCATCTGCCGTGCCCTCAACAGCGCAGTTACTGGGAGAGTCCACCTGACAACGGACACGTGGACAAGTGCTTGGGCCAGGGATGGTACATCTCTCTGACGTCACACTGGGTAAACATAGTGGAAGCCGGGACCCAGTCGGACCTTGGGACGGAGCACATCCTCCCCACACCGAGGATTGCGGGCCCTATGTCAGTCAGAGTTGCCCCCACAGTGTACAGCTCCTGCGCATCCTCCTCCTCCTCCTCATGTTCAGCCTCCATCTCAGATATCACCACATCAGTTACAAGCTGGAAGCATTGCAGTACTGCCTCCGCCAAGCGGCAACAGGCTATGCTGAAACTCATAAGCTTAGGTGATAAACCTCACACTGCTTGTGAGTTGTGGACAGCTGTGAAAGAGCAGGCAGATCTGTGGCTGAGACCGCTGAACCTACATCCCGGCATGGTCGTGTGTGACAATGGCCGTAACCTGGTGGCGGCTCTGAGGCGAGGTGAGATCACACACGTACCATGCCTGGCTCATGTGCTTAACCTCGTGGTTCAGCGGTTTCTTAAATCATACCCCGAGTTGCCAGATCTGCTCGTGAAAGTACGCTGCCTGTCAGCTCATTTTCGCAAGTTGGCTACAGCTTCCGCCGCCCTTGCTGTGTTGCAGCAGCGTTTTCAGCTTCCGGCACATCCGACTGGTGTGTGATGTCCCCACACGTTGGAACTCAACCCTCCACATGTTGCAAAGGATTTGTGAGCAGAAGAGAGCAGTTGTGGAGTACCAGCTGCAACAAGGCCGTTGATATTCAGGTCAGACTCCACACATAAGACCTCAGGATTAGACCTGGATGTCTGACATATGTACCATCCTGACAAACTTTGAGGAGGCCACCAAGATAATGAGTGGCGATGACTCCATCATTAGTGTCAGCATCCCACTTGTCTGTCTTTTGCAACGCTCTCTGCAGAGAATTAAAGAGGAGGCATTGGGGGACAATGAGGGAGAGGAGGAGGAGGAGGAGGAGGAAGAACAGGAGCTGCTATCATGCGTTTTAGACGGTAGTACCTGTACAAGTGTCATACCGTCGGTTCAGCGTGGGTGGCCTGAGGACATGGGGGAGGAGGAAGAGGAGGATGAGGAGGAGGAGGAGACCATGGTCAGTCGTCATCTTGGTGAGGACACGGAAATCTTGCCCGTTACCAGTCTGGCACGCATGGCTGACTTTATGTTTCACTGCCTTAACCGTGACCCTCGCGTTGTCAAAATGTTGGGTGACAGTCATTACTGGTTGGTGACACTTGTAGACCCCACTCTCTTATTCCTGAGGTGGAGAGGTCTACAAAAATGGGGCAGTACCAGAAGGCCCTTGCTGCAGAACTGTTAAAAAAATTCCCATTTGAACACGCTAGCGGCAGAGGTCACAGTTCGTTGCCCAACCAAGGCGTACAGGCGAGAGAGATGCAACTCCAATCCAGCAGAGGCAGGGGAACACTGTCAACGTTCTGGGACAGTTTTCTGACACCCGCCCAGCTTTCAGGCTCTGAGGCGCGTGGTACTCTCACAAGGAGTGGAAACTTTCAAAAGATGGTGAGGGAGTACATTGCTGACCGTACCAGCGTCCTCCGTGATTCCTCTGTGCCTTTTAATTATTGGATATCCAAGCTGGACACTTGGAATGAACTCGCTCTGTACGCCTTGGAGGTCCTGGCCTGCCCTGCCACTAGCGTGTTATCGGAGCGTATTTTTAGTGCCGCTGGGGGAATTATAATTGATAAGCGCACTCGCCTGTCAACTGACAATGCTGACAAGCTGACCCTTATCAAAATTAACAAGGGCTGGATTGGGCCAGACTTCTCACCACCACCAAATGACAGCAGAATAACATAAAGTCAAATCCACTGTGTTATTTCGGGAGGTGTATTCACATGCACCGCTTCACACCCACAAATGGGTATACACTTCCTCGTTTTGGCTGTTTTATCTTCTTCTCCTTATCCTCAGCCTCCACCACCACTATACCACCAGGGTGCCAGCATTGCAAGTTCCTCCGTCCTTATTTTTGGCAGCTTTTGCTTGCAAGGCATAAGCAAATACTATGGGACACCCACTCCCCAATAATGGGACTTATGTTTGTAATATGCTGTACTGCATGGCTCTTGTAAGGGGCATTGCAAGTTGCTCCGTCCTAGTTTTTGGCAGCTTTTGCTTGGAAAGCATAAGCAAATATAATGGGACACCCACTCCCCAATAATGGGACTTATGTTTGTAATATGCTGTACTGCATGGCTCTTGTAAGGGGCATTGCAAGTTGCTCCGTCCTAATTTTTGGCAGCTTTTGCTTGGAAAGCATAAGCAAATACTATGGGAGACCCACTCCCCAATAATGGGACTTATGTTTGTAATATGCTGTACTGCATGGCTCTTGTAAGGGGCATTGCAAGTTGCTCTGTCCTAATTTTTGGCAGCTTTTGCTTGGAAAGCATAAGCAAATACTATGGGACACCCACTCCCCAATAATGGGACTTATGTTTGTAATATGCTGTACTGCATGGCTCTTGTAAGGGGCATTGCAAGTTGCTCCGTCCTAATTTTTGGCAGCTTTTGCTTGGAAAGCATAAGCAAATTCCATGGGACACCCACTCAACAATAATGGGACTTATGTTTGTAATATGCTGTACTGCATGGCTCTTGTAAGGGGCATTGCAAGTTGCTCCATCCTAATTTTTGGCAGCTTTTGCTTGGAAAGCATAAGCAAATACTATGGGAGACCCACTCCCCAATGATGGGACTTATGTTTGTAATATGCTGTACTGCATGGCTCTTGTAAGGGGCATTGCAAGTTGCTCCGTCCTAATTTTTGGCAGCTTTTGCTTGGAAAGCATAAGCAAATACTATGGGAGACCCACTCCCCAATAATGGGACTTATATTTGTAATATGCTGTACTGCATGGCTCTTGTAAGGGGCATTGCAAGTTGCTCCGTCCTAATTTTTGGCAGCTTTTGCTTGGAAAGCATAAGCAAATACTATGGGAGACCCACTCCCCAATAATGGGACTTATGTTTGTAATATGCTGTACTGCATGGCTCTTGTAAGGGGCATTGCAAGTTGCTCCATCCTAATTTTTGGCAGCTTTTGCTTGGAAAGCATAAGCAAATACTATGGGAGACCCACTCCCCAATAATGGGACTTATATTTGTAATATGCTGTACTGCATGGCTCTTGTAAGGGGCATTGCAAGTTGCTCCGTCCTAATTTTTGGCAGCTTTTGCTTGGAAAGCATAAGCAAATACTATGGGAGACCCACTCCCCAATAATGGGACTTATATTTGTAATATGCTGTACTGCATGGCTCTTGTAAGGGGCATTGCAAGTTGCTCCGTCCTAATTTTGGCAGCTTTTGCTGGGAAAGCATAAGCAAATACCAGAGGACACCCACTCCCCAATAATGGGACTTATGTTTGTAATATGTTGTACTGCATGGCTCTTGTAAGGGGCATTGCAAGCTGCTCCGTCCTAATATTTGGTAGCTTTTGCTTGGAAAGCATAAGCAAATACTATGGGACACCCACTCCCCAATAATGGGACTTATGTTTGTAATATGCTCTACTGCATGGCTCTTGTAAGGGGCATTGCAAGTTGTTCCGTCCTAATATTTGGTAGCTTTTGCATGGAAAGCATAAGCAAATACTATGGGACACCCACTCCCCAATAATGGGACTTATGTTTGTAATATGCTGTACTGCATGGCTCTTGTAAGGGGCATTGCAAGTTGCTCCGTCCTAATTTTTGGCAGCTTTTGCTTGGAAAGCATATGCAAATACTATGGGAGACCCACTCCCCAATAATGGGACTTATGTTTGTAATATGCTGTACTGCATGTGACGCGCCCCCTGGGCCATGTGTACACGTGTGTGGGATACCTGGTGCCGGGTCTCTGGGGTCTGTAGTCTCCGTGGCGGTGTTCCGGTCCCATGGCTCAGGCTGTTCAAACCAGTGGCAGTCTTTCTTAGGTTTTGAGGTTAATTGCCTGACTGCGCCACCCGTGGATTGCGGTCAGGGAGTACCACCGCTGCGAGACAGACCGCTGAGGCTGGTGTTGTGTGCACATCAGAGAAAGGAATAACTCCCCACGGGAGGAGTATAGCCTCAGGGCAGTGAGTGTGGATGATGGGGGTGATGGTGCACGAGCGTAGCAGGAACGACTCAGAGTCTTTGCAGTGCAGTTCAGGGTCTTTACTGATGATTATAAGGTAGACCCTCCCGGGAGTACTGGCTAGCATAAGAGGCCAGGTCAGTCTGTGAGAAAGCAGGAGTTCCCCTGGCCAGGTGGAGTTGTACGCCTCCCCATCTGTCTGCACTCTTCCTGGCTACCTTGCTGTAAGCGGGTAGAAGTAGCCCACGTCCCTGAGTGTACCGTGTAGTGCTCACCCGTATGGCTGGTGACTTTGGGGCCTTCTGTTAGCTTCCGCTCCACGACGGCGGTGCTGGTCCCTTGCTTGTGACTGAGCATCCGGGCTTCTATGGCCAGAGGACCTGAAATCCCCTGCCGGCTGGTTTCTGCTGCTGGATATATAAGTCCTTACAGCCTCGGACTCCTGTGTCCGGTTCCTATTGTCTTCTGCCAGGGCGAGCTCTGCTCAGCTTCCAGCCCCTGGTCTTTAGCTCCTAGCTCCTACAGAGCTCCTTGCTGTTACTTTCCCTTGCTCTCACTCTGACTCTGACTGTTCTCTGTTCTCTGACTCACTCAACCCTGCCCCAGATCCAGTTTATAAGGGCAGAATTCTCCCTCCCAGGATTGGGGCAGGAGGATGTTGCATGTTTAAGGAATCCTGACCAGGAAACCTCCCACTTGCTCTCCGACGTAATATCTCTATTACTGTGGTGACCAGACCCCTGGGGTGACACACATGGCTCTTGTAAGGGGCATTGCAGTTCCTCATAATTTTTGGAAAGCCTTCCATTCACTGCTTAGGCCAACAGTGCACAGGAGACCCAGTTGCTATAAATGGAAAAAAAGGTTTAGTTAACGCCCTCTGACCTCCATGTCATTTCCAAGGGGCATTGGAGTGCCTCAAAATTTTTGGTAGGCATTGCACTCACTGTATGCCCTATAGCTGTGTAGCCAAACCTCTCCTTTTATTACAGAAACCTATCCTACAAGACATATCTGGTTGACTGGCCTGATATTGATGTGAATGGTCCCTATTCCTCCTGCTCTTTCTCCTTTGCCACTACCTCATCCATCATTTATCACCTGAAGCTTTGTTTTAACGGGAGTCATAGAACTTAGATAGTAGCAGGAAAACATCCAGCAATCCTTGGAGGAGGTAGGATATGCGCCAAAATGCTGACCACCTCAGGCCTAGCAGATGCTAACTTCTATCATCCTCATCATGCTCCTCACCTTGGCACTCTCAACTCCCCTGATGGAGAAGCCAGGGCCCTCCGGAGGAGTCTGATAGTCCGGTGGCCTCGGCCAATGCTGCCCTAAAGCAGGCCAGGCTAAGAAAAGTGTGGGAAAGGTTACCGGAACAAATAGGGGTGGCTGGGGACTGAGTATGGACACCCGGCCACCCCCTGGAGGCTGGGGAGCAAGCGGGGACACCCGGCCACCAGGCGGCTGGGGACTGAGTATTGATACCAGGCCGCCGACACAGCCATGGCGTGGTGGCCAGATTCCACCTCCACATGCCTAAAAGGCCCAATTTAAAGTGCAAGCAAGCAAGCAGTATGGTATTGCAGCCTGGGGGTGGGTGGGTGGGTGGCAGGCTGCATACTTGCGCTTGCATTGCAAGGAATGGGAGAGGTACAATTGAACACTGCCCTGGGACAAGGACTTGAATGGGGATAGTTGCAAGTCTGCAATGACAGGTGCAAGGTGGGAGGCATCTTCACATGTACCATGAACAGGGGTTTGGCATGCACACACAACAGCGGAATAGGCTCTCCTTCCCACTAAATGCACTTGGGAGGGCACAGGTAATGTTTTGGTATACGCGCTTAATCTTATATATAAGGCACACCAGGACAAATAGGGGCACTGGGGACTGAGTATGGATACCTCGCTGCCGAAGCAGCCATGAGGTAGTGGCCAGCTTTGGCCTCCTCCAAACTAAAAGGCCCCATTTCAAGTGCAAGCTAGCAGTATGGAATTGCAGTCTGGGGGTGGGTAGGTGGCAGGCTTCACACTTACACTTGCATTAAAAGAAAACATAGCAGATGCTAACTTCTGTCATCATCATCATGCTCCTCACCTTGGCACTCTCAACTCCACCGATGGAGAAGTCAGGGCCCATCGGAGGAGTCTGGTTCTCTGTGGGCTCGTCCAATGCTGCCTAAAGCAGGCCGGGCTTAGAAAAGTGTGTGGGGGGATGTTCCAAGGAGAAATGGGGGCGGCTGGGGACCGTTTATGGACACCCGGCTGCCCCCAGGCGGCTGGGGACCGTATGTGGACACCCGGCCGTGGGGCGGCTGGGGACCGAGTATGGACACCCGGCCGCCGGGCAGCTGGGGACTGAGTATGGATTCCAGGCCGCCAACACAGCCATGACGTGGTGGCCAGATTCCGACTCCACATGCCTAAAAGGCCCAATTTCAAGTTCAAGCAAGCAAGCAGTATGGTATTGCAGCCTGGGGGTGGGTGGGTGGCAGGCTGCACACTTGCGCTTGCATTGCAAGGAATGGGGGAGGTACAATTGAACACTGCCCTGGGACTAGAACTTGCATGGGGATAGTTGGAAGTCTGCATCTTCTGATGCTGCAAGGATCACTTATGATGGGCACACTTTTAGACAGTGACCTGGGAGTCAGAGATGTTTACAGGGGTCTTCCCCATGGTGTTCCCATGTCTTTTCAGCACTTTATGCATGTGTCACACAGCACATGGCCAGATAAGGTTGTAAAATGTTAAAATGACATTTCCCGGTGAATGCATTTGTCATAGTTGAAAGCAATACAAAAGTGCAAAAACGCATAAAAAATGCTACTTGTGAACATAGCCGAAGGTGTGGAGGAGTATTTTTGTTTTTGGTCATTTATTTTAACTTATACACAAGTCTTTTCCCTGGAAAGGATGTTCCTTAACATATTTCACAGGAAAAAAGTTTCACTTTCGTTTTTGAATGTTTTATTGTGAGCCCGTAAAAGTGGCTTAATACCTCTGACCACGTTGTTGACAGCAGTGACCTGGGGGTCAGAAATGCTTCCTGGGGCGATCCCCATGCTGTCTCCATGTCATTTGAGCACTGTCACTATCGCTTTGGGCACTTGTTAGGCTTTTAAAAGACTGCCGGGGGTGCCACTGCAAAAATGCTCGAGTCTCCCATAGACTACCATTGGGCTCGTTGCTCGAGTCGAGCACCCGAGTATCACGGCGAGCTCGGCCCGAGCTTCGAGCACCCGAGCATTTTAGTGCTCGCTCAACACTAGTCCTCACCAATCACACACTAACAGTTCCCATCAAACACCAAATCACATACATAGCCATCAGCTTTAATTTTGGACAAAATATTTTTTAAACCGCCACCAGGACAAGGTAGACTCTTCTGGCCGGGCCCTACTCTACTCTAACCTATTAAAAATTTCTTATAATACCGAATACTCTTTTTAGATATATTTTTATTAAAGGGAATGTGTCACATACATTTTTTAAAATGACCAATAATATCACATACAAGGGACAAATACCATCACATCATGGCCAGATCACATATTACCACTACATAGTGACCGAATAATACCACATACAGGGACAAATACCATCACACCGTGACCAGATCACTTATTACCACCACATAGTGACCGAATAATACCACATACAAGGGACAAATACCATCACACCATGACTGGACCACATATTACCACCACATTGTGACCAAATACTGCAATACTGATCATTAATAAAAAACACAATACTAATATTACCATAAGTGAAATTATACACAGGAGCTCTGTACATAGTCCTTCATCTTTGCTTTTCTTCTTCATCCAGCATAGACCGCCATCACTTCTTCCAGCCAGGACTCGTCTCTGCATAAAATAACACAGTTATCTAGAGCTCCGCTTCCAGAGCAGATGCTCCAATTTTTCTTCAACTTCTACACTACACCAGATGAAGAAAAAAAGCCGCCCTGCACAGTAAAAGGACCTTCCCCTCACTGAAAATAGTATCCTCAAAAATAAAATACATCACAACAGTAATAATATCCTTTAATTAGCCCCTACAGTAGTAATGTCCCACATCCTGCTGCCATTGTCTCCATCCTGCCCCCATTTGTCTCCATTCTGCCCACAATGTCTCGATTCTGCCCCTATGTCTCCATCCAGCCACCATATGTCTCCATCCTGCCACCAGATGTCTCCATCCTGCCCCCATTATCTCAATTCTGCCCCATGTCTCAATTTATCTCCATCCTGCCCCCATTGTCTCTAGCCTGTCCCCATGTCTCAATTTGTCTCCATTCTACCCCCAATGTCTCCATTTTGCTCCCAATGACTCCATTCTGCCCCATGTCTTCATTCTGCCATGTCTCCATCCTGCCCCCATGTCTCTATTTGTGTCCATTCTTCTCCCATGTCTCCATTTGCCTTCATCCTGCCCTCATGCCTCTATTTGTCTCCATTCTGCCCCATGTCTTCATTCTGCCACATGCCTCCATCCTGCCCCCATGTCTCCAAATGTCTCCATCCTGCTCAGATGTCTCAATTTGTCTTCATCCTGCCCCCATGCCTCCATTTGTCTCCATTTTGCCCCCAATGTCTCCATCCTGCCCTCAATATCTCCAATCTGCCCCCATGTTTCCATTCTGACCCATGGTTTCATCCTACCCCCATGTCTCTCCATTCTGCCCACATGTTTCCATTCTGCCCCCAATGTCTCTCCATCCTGCCCCTATGTCTTCATTCTGCCCCATGTTTCCATTCTGCACCAAATATCTCTCCATTCTGCCCCCATAGTGCGGCTTTAAAAACAAAAGTTAGAAAATAAAAAAGTTTCTCCTTACCATCCGCTTTCTCCTATTACCTAAAGCACAGTCGCAGGTGCATGACAGTGATGTCATACGCCAGCGACGAGCACGCTGATGTCAGCTGCTGGCCTGTGATTGGCTGGCGGCTGTTAACTATTGCCGTACGGCAATAGATTTCAAGTGAACATGCATCCGAGGATGCACGTTCAGTAACTGAAAAGGGAGAATCCTGCCGCTGGGGTCCGGTGAGCACAAGAACAGCACACCGGGTCCCATATGCCAGTAAGGTTAGTAATGCTCTGATAGCGGCCCAGAAACGCTAATACACATAATCAGGACTCAAAGGATCAAATGAACTTAATAAATGTCTAGAGAGATGTATTGTGAAGCTGAAAAAATGAGCTACACTATAACAAACAGAGAAGTCTGTATTCCTCATTGAAGTGACAAAGCAAAACAAAAAGAGTATAGAGATGTATTTTTTGGCAGTCACAGCAGAGGTGGGCAGATATGGAGTACAGTCGGAGGAACCTTCTGGATGTTAAAATACTTGCAGTTGGACTGTGTTTAAAAGAAGGGAAGGATATTTTTGTGATATCCAGACATATTTTGCAAAGTTTTCACAGGCAACACTGACAATCTTAGAGCTACTGGAATTGAAAAGGTTCATGCAGGTGTGAATGGTGGGGATCAAAGGAGATTACTGCTACGCAAGGAAACCCATTGAATTTTTGTATTTTAGTTAAGACAACATTTTGGTGTTAATGCACGGCAGGATTTAACCTACCATTATTAGTACATTGTTGTTATTATTATTAGTGTGTTTTTATATTTCCATATTTGTAAATTAGTTTTCTCAAGAAGGTCAGAGTGCTGGCTTTTCTCAAACTGGATTATATTGACAAGCTCTGCTCAACCTGCAGAACACACTGAATAAAACCATTACAGTTGTGGTGAACTCTAGGTTCTCTTATGTTAAGTTTGTTAACAATCTTTATAAACAAATTAAACGTTATACTTTTGTCCAAAATGTATGGTAAACCTAAACATGGCATGGCTGACATGGCATAATGGAGTATATATCCCATTGCTCATCTCAATCATAGCAGGGTTATGTAACCTCTGACAATGACACTATCAACTGGAGTCATCGTTCTGATCAGTTCACCTCCTCTGTCACTATAAGACTGTGTGCCCAATATGAATTTTTTAAGCGTTTCCCCAGTAGCAATTCCGCCGAAAAACCGCTTAAAAAATGCTTGGTAGAAGGTCTGCCATGTCCCCCAATGATAATAATCCGCATGTGCTGTGCACATGCTGCGGAAATTTCCACTGCGGATTATCATTGCGGAAAAATCCGCAGTACTACCAATAATTTTGCATAATCACTGTGTTTTAGCCGCCATTCACTTGCATTGAATCGCTTAATATCCACATGACTGCATGTGCACATGCGGATATTAAGCAATTCACTGTGCGGATGGTACCCGGGTCTGGAGAAGAGGAGACTCTCATCCAGACCCGGGTACCATAGTACCTGTAAAAAAAAGAATTTTAAACAAAAAAAAAACATTATACTCACCTTCTGATGGCCCCCGGTCTCCGGTACGGTGTGTCCTGGCTTCCCGGTGGCTTGCAATGGTGTAAAAGGACCTTCCATGACGTCATTTAATCATGTGATAGGTCACGCGACCGCTGACGTCGGCAGTCTCGTGACCTGTCACATGACTAAATGACATCATGGAAGGTCCTTTTACACCACCGCGAGCCGCTGAAGACACCGGAGAAGGAGACCGGGGGGCATCGGAAGGTGAGTATAATGTTTTGTTTTATTTTTACCATTTTTACTCTTTTTTTAACTTAACTTGGTCACACTATATAAATTCATGCCGGTTGCATGGATTTATATAGTGTGACCAAATTGTCAAGCACTTTTCCAAGTGATGCTGAAATCACTTGGAAAAGCGCTTGACAACCCGCATGTGAAATCGCATGTGCAAAACGCTTGACAAACGCTTGTCCCTGGCTGAAAAAACGCATGTAAAATCAGCATGCATTTTTTGCCAGGGAGATGCAGAAACGCTCAGTAAAAATCCGGAGCATTTCTGCATCTTGGGCACATAGCCTAATAATTAATGTTGTGCATAGCAGAAATTGCAAGCTGTCAAGAACAACTTTTACTAGTGAGGAAATGGTGGGAAAGCCAGGTAGATTGAGGGGAGGATGTCCGGAACAGACTGGGAGAAAGAACGTCACTTAATGATTTCCCCCTTTTTTTGCCACGCATTTGCATCCCCCTTAATGTTCTGCCTGAGAATGTCATCTTGGTTATCTTGGATAATATTTTTGATTTGATTAAATTGTGAACTAAATGGTGTGATAAAAATATCCAGAGATGTCGGATTTTGTATTTTACTGATTTTTTTGAACTGTTAATGTCCATATTTCCATAAATGGCCATGTTTCTAGTTTTGTTTTTGACCTTATTGAATGTATGTTTACTATTTGTTCCAAAGATCCTTCCCTCAATCTACCTGGCTTTCTACCAAGGGGTTTTGCAAATGTGCATGGAGTCACTGCAAGGTGTGGACCTTTGCAGTTCAAAATCTGTTTTTCCAAGCCATGTGGTACAGATCCTGCTATTTGTGAATGTATCAACTGTGATTCACATCGCGTAGTTTATTGCATTGAGTGCGATATCTGCAGTATGTGATATGTAGGCTAAGCCACTACAAAGCTTAAAAAAACGCATAGCCGAACACCTGTCCATTACCAATAACCTGAATAGATCATATTCAGGAGCAGCTAAGTATTTTGTTAATATACATAGATGTGACACTTCCCAATTTGGATTGTTTGCTATTGAAAAGGTGTTACTACCTAAAAGGAAAGGTTCATGGCAGAAACAATGGGAGGCATATTGGATTTTAACCCTCAACACCAAATTTCCAAATGGCATGAATTCTAAAAATGATTTGTTCTTAATTAATTTTTGGAATTATTATAATGTTTTCTTTCCATATATTTATTAGTACTTTTTTTCTCTATGTTTTACATTGATTCGGATTATGTATGGTATTATATGTTATGTTCCCATATTGGTTCTTAAATATTTTCTGGTGATTGGTTCCTTCTTATTCAAATAGGTTTCCCATAAACCCTTTTTTCATTCTATGATTAAGGGTACTTGTTGAGCCAGAAACGCATCAGATTTTTAATTCACAATATAGATCCTCCTATTTTATGGAAATTTTAATAAAAATCAATGTTTTTACTCGATTGGATGTCCCTACATTTCCTCTCTACATTTTGGGTGTGCCATGTTGGCTGGATTCGGCACCCTTTGGAGTATTTGTTCAGTGCGTTCATTCCAAAGCAGGCGTGGTGAGCTTCATACAGTTTTTTTCTCTCTTTGACATCTTTTTATATTTGGTTCAAAGTTTCCTAATTCTAGTTGATATTTTGGAAGACATGAATGATTAGCCTTTCTTTTTTGAAGTCTTGGTGCAAGAGGAGATGGAAAACATGATTCTAATGTTAATTTATGTTTCAGGCTCTTCGAGCTGAGGTGGAAGGGACATTGATAAAGATGAGGAGGATGATAAGGGCAAGGATTTCTGGACATTTCACTCACAGAGGCTGAACTATGGATGATGATAAAGATGATGTTGATTCTGTGATGGTCAAAACCTGGGAACCAGACAGGGGTGATGAGGAGTTGAAGTCAACAAAGGAGGAGGTTGCTGGCATTGATGATACTCTGTGTAGGCAACACACATCAAAAACAACCCCTGTGGCTAAATCAGTTTCTACAGTGGTCATCTCTGGTGCAGGTAGTGCTGCACGTGTTTTTGATGGAGGAGACTATACTGTGCCTGACAGTTCTGATGGCTAGTCGTTCATGAGGGTTTCTTGTGTGTGGAAATTCTTCTCCACATTGCTGGAGGACCAATCTGTTGAATTATGCAGGCTGTGCTGTTGGAATACAATGTTTGTACATCCTGCCACAGATCGAATAAGAAGTACATCCTTACTTCAGCACATGAAACAGTATCTTCTGCTACTGTGCAAAAAAGTAAACTGACCAGCAAAGTGAACAAGGTTCAAGCTTTCCTCCTTCATCATGATTTTTTTCTGGTAACCCATCTGCGCCCACATGTAGTGCATTATCATTGTCATCAGTCGTGTCATCATCATCCTTTCCTACTTTTTTCCATACACCCCTTCCTCTACTTCCATTGCATTGTCAGTTCCCCTTTTATGTGCCCAAGAAAAAAATTAAATTGTCCAATTACTTGGAAATTATACTCCCATATGTCCAAGTTAACCACAATTAATGGCAGACCACATAGATTATATTGTCTTTTGCAAAACAATTGTGCATGCTCAAGGGCAATGAAATATATATATAGCCATAGTTATTTATTGTATCAAAAAGCCGTCTCTGCCAGGTTTGGGAGCAAAATGTAACGTATTTTAAACAACAAGATTTATCATATTATAAGCAACAATTATTTGATACAAGAAACTCACCTTTTTTCTAAGTTTGTATGAAATTAAATATTATTGTGACTGCATCTGAGTTTAATTTTCCTGATAGCACTCTAATCAGGATTGTGAGAAAGGGCAAAATTGTTGAAAATTATCCATCCAAACTTCTTTGAGCTTCATGTGAATTAACCTTCAGAAAAATGTACATTTTTTAAAATGAAATGGTTAACAAATTTTTGGTTCTGTGGAATTGGCATTTTAGTATGAAAATCTGTGTTCCCTAATGAGTGAACGATTGCTGACCAAATGTTTGACCAACAGAACTCTTTTTACTCCCTGCAAAATCAACTCTTCCTTGCATGTGCAGCTCCTGCCAAGGGTAAGTCAGAAAAGTTAAAATTGTTTACAATTATCAAACCAAAATTCTTTTACTTCCATAACTGCATTCTTCTTTATCAAAATCAGCTTCTTTTTTTTCCAAAATTTTTAATAATTTTTTGGGTTTGGAAATTGGCATATTACCAAGAGAATCTGTGTTCACTAGTCGTTGGAGATTTTGCAAAGTGGTTGGTTGTTGACCACGTGTATGACCAGCTGACCAATATCCACATTCAACAGAGTCAACACTGTCTCAAGTGTTCAGCCCCTTTCAGTACAGTTTAGAAAGGGCTATATTTTTTAAAATTATCACACAAAAATTCTCAACTTCCATGTTTGCAATTTTCTTTACCAAAATCATGAGTTTTTGAGGAAGTGGAATTGTCGTATTACCAGGGAAATCTGTGTCCCCTAGTTCACGAATATATAGCAAAGCAGACAGTTGACTTTCACATATATGAGCAAGTAGCTAACATCTGCTCCTGAAGGGTCAACACTTTCTACCTTGTGTTGCCCCTATGCAGGTCATGTCAGAAAGGGAGAAATTGTCAGAAAGGGCCAAATTGTTTAACGTTTTCACGCAAAATTTCTTTTAAGTCCATAAGTGCAATTTTCTTTCATAAAAAAAAGTCCAAACAACCAAAAGAGTAGCACCACCACTTATAATACATATGCAATGATGGACCAGATGACAAGCAGAGTTGCACCATTTGAACAGTCAAGTTTAGTCATACCTGCAATGTGTCCTCTCTCTATCAAATATTCTTAGCTCTCATTCCATAGACTACTGGTTCACCGCATTAGACCAGTGGAAAAAATAAAAACCAATAAGGCATAAATCAGTGCCGACTCTCATTCATCTGTGGCTAATGTCAATTATTACATTAGCCATAGCATCTGACTACCTGATTGTCTATTGTCTGTTGTTTATATCCTTCTGGTGCTGCTAGAGTATTTGGCCCAGGCTTAGATAGGCACCTACTCCCTGTATATCAAGTCATCTAAGCAGTAATAGTGCCGCCGCTGGGGCTGCTGTTGCCGACAGTGTACTGCCACAAATATTCCCGTCTGCACCATCATATGTCTCTAATGTATGGTTTTCTCTGCAACCACTTTACAGCCACACACTTTCTGGCTGAGCATTGTGTTTCATAGTGCTAGACTGAACTGCTTCTTCCGGGGCTGCTGTTGCTCCCCTAAACTGCCAAGCATATCCTTGTCTGCACCTTCTTAACTCTTGATTGTGCTGTTTCTGCATTGCCATGCCAGTCACGCAACTTCTGGCTGCCAACTATATTTTATGTAGAGAAGACTGGAGAAATAATAAAAGCACAATAAAATCCTTTTTGGGGATGGAGGAAAATGGGGTGAGAGGAGGTGATCACCTGATGAGGTTGTGTGACACACGACGTTGGTGTAGTGCAGAGTGTCAGCTGCTGCAGACTCATGCACTATAAAAAACTTTATAAACAATTGAAAATCATTAAAAAAAGAGTTAACCGTGCTGCTGATGAAAAGCCAAATGAAGATTCCAGGAGACAAGAAAAATTGCTGCACGGTTTATTTTGAATGCATTTTGAAGTCATCCGACTTCTTCATCATGACATATCACAAGTACATTGTACAGACTTAAATAGGATGTATGTAAGGATAGGATGTAAGTACAGACTTAAATAGGATCATCATTCAAATAAGGGCACCAAAAAAGCAAAACCACATGGAGTGTCAAATGTATCATCAGCTGTCAGTTTCAATAAAGCTTGTCAAAGAAAGAAGAAATTGACAGATAAAAAGGGAACATAAAGAAAAAAAACAGATTGAATTGAATAATAAAAACTTACTTGTTTGTGTATCCAGAGGGGGGAGAATAAATTAATATAATTATATTTGATTAAAAAAATTGTGAAAGATTTGCTGATTTGATCATGTAAATTAAAATTGATGGTTGAGAACAAACCTGGTATTGAAAAAGTGGTCACTATGAGCAAGGGTTTTTGATGAATGTGTGCATGAGGGTAATGAGCCAGAAGTGAAATGAGACAAAATAATAGTAAGGGGAAAGTGAGAAATATATATAATAAACCACTGTGCACCGATGTTGGACAATACAAGAAATACTGAGTACGAGGATTCCACATGGAGGAAATCTTCAGAGTGAAAGGAGAAAGAAGTCATGAGGGCAGATATCTACTACAGGCTACGTCAGAGCGATAGCGGAACTAGGTCAGAGTCTTGTGAACAGAATTCCACTCCAGACAACGTGAAAGCTCGGGAATTAAGTCAAAGTGTGAATGGAATTGCCCTCTTGGCAGCAAGAGAATAGAAGCTTGAAGTCTAGAGATCTAGGTCAGAGAAGCACTCACAAACTAGGTGAGCCAATTGAAAGCACAGTGACAGAATGAATGAAGTAAGTGTCCGGGACAAAACGGAGGGTAAACAGAAGAGAGGAGACAGTGCCCAATGTGAAGGAATTTATTTCCTGCTGATGTTTGCCCTTTTCTGAAAGAACATTCTATTTAATCCTGTACTTGCAGCTATATATTGTACTTGTGGTTTATCCAAAGGCAGCCAGCACAGTGGCTTAATAGTTAGCACTGCAGTCTTGCAGCGCTGGGGTCCTGGGTTCAAATCCCACCAAGGACAACATCTGCAAGGAGTTTGTATGTTCTCC
Organism: Phyllobates terribilis; assembly: GCF_046119375.1. NCBI lineage: Eukaryota > Metazoa > Chordata > Amphibia > Anura > Dendrobatidae > Phyllobates > Phyllobates terribilis. Next base: position 38,230,685 of record NW_027362768.1, on the reverse strand, counting down.
CTGTGTTTGCGTGGGTTTCCTCTGGGTTCTCTGGTTTCCTCCTACACTCCAAAAACATACTGATAGGGAATGTAGATTGTGAGCCCCAATGGGGACAGTGCCCATAATGTCTATAAATTGTCTGAATTGTAAAGCGCTGCGGAATATGTTGGTACCATATAAATAAAAAGATAATTATTAAAAAATGTTATTATCCTGATAAAGAAGTCAGATAACTTCAAAACAGATTGATAGTAAATAGTGATGAGCGAGCGTGCTCGCCACTGCTCAGTACTCACTTGAGCATCACCCTCATCACCCTCATCGACATGCTCGGCGAGTATTTCTGGGTTGCTCGGGCAGGAGTTTGAGTTTGAGTTCGAGTCCCTGCCCTGTGTGCTTGGTGCTCTTTAGATTGTCAGGGATTGTCTGCTATGCACTGTAATGCTGTAGCAGTGATTGGCTGGCAGCATAGCATCATTGGGTCTATATAAGACCTGGTGATGCTAGGCTCATCAAAATCTATCCCAGAAACAGGCAGAGTAGGGAGAGGTGCTGCTGTTTGACGTACAGAATTGGCAGTGTAATAGTTACATATAGGTAGTGGTACTCCAGTAGTATATACACTGCTCAAAAAATAAAGGGAACACTTAAACAACAGAATATAACTCCAAGTAAATCAAACTTCTGTGAAATCAAACTGTCCACTTAGGAAGCAACACTAATTGACAATCAATTTCACATGCTGTGTGCAAATAGAATAGACAATAGATGGAAATTATTGGCAATTATCAAGACACACTCAATAAAGGAGTGTTTCTGCAGGTGGGGATCACAAACCACATCTCAGTACCAATGCTTTCTGGCTGATGTTTTGGTCACTTTTGAATGTTGGTTGTGCTTTCACACTCGTTGTAGCATGAGACGGACTCTACATCCCACAGAATTTGCTCAGGTAATGCAGCTCATTCAGGATGGCACATCAATGCGAGCTGTGGCAAGAAGGTTTGCTGTGTCTGTCAGCATAGTGTCCAGAGGCTGGAGGTGCTACAAGGAGACAGGCCAGTACACCAGGAGACGTGGAGGGGGGCCGTAGGAGGGCAACAACCCAGCAGCAGGACCGCTACCTCCACCTTTGTGCAAGGAGGAACAGGAGGAGCACTGCCAGAGCACTGCAAAATGACCTCCAGCAGGCCACAAAGGTGCATGAGTCTGCACATACGGTTAGAGGGTGGTATGAGGGCCCAACGTCCACAGATGGGGGTTGTGCTTATAGTCCAACACCGCGCAGGATGCTTGGCATTTGTCACAGAACACCAAGATTGGCAAAGTCGCCACTGGCGCCCTGTGCTCTTCACAAATGAAAGCAGGTTCACACAGAGCACATGTGACAGACGTGACAGAGTCTTGAGTAGTGTTGAGCCACCCCCGTAGTGTTCGGGTTCGGTTCGGTTCGTCGAACACCGGGATGTTCGAGGAACTGTTCGTCAAACTGTTCGTCGAACACCTTAGAACACCGTCGAACACCGTTAAAACCAATGGCAGGCAAACAAAAACACATAGAAACACATAGAAAACACCTGCAAAGGTGTCCAAAAGCTGACAAACTGCTCAGAAGACACTCTCTTTAAAAAAGCCGGCCGGCAAATTCAGCAGCGGCATACACCGGTACCCGACAATTTAGACAAGAAGGAATAGAGGATCACACATAGATTAGATACATAGAAACATGTCAGTCACACATATAAGAAGCACAGTGACAGTGTTGGTTACTGCACTTGTCATTTAGTGTAAAGGATTTATTAAAAAAAATATTAGTGTTTTCATGCACCGTCTCTTTAAAAAAGCCGGCCGGCAATTCAGCATCTGTACCCGACAATTTAGAACAGAAAGAATAGAGCTTCACACATAGATTAGATGGATAGAAACATGTCAGTCACATATATAATAAGTACAGTGATAGTGTTGCTTACTGTACTTGTCATTTAGTGTAAAGGATTTATTTAAAAAAATAATAGTGTTTTCATGCACTGTCTCTTTAAAAAAGCCGGCCGGCAATTCAGCAGCGGTACCCGACAATTTAGAACAGAAAGATAGAGCATCACACGTAGATTAGATAGATAGAAACATGTCAGTCACATATATATGAAGTACAGTGATAGTGTTGGTTACTGTACTTGTCATTTAGTATTAAAATAAAGGATTTATTATTAAAAAAATTGGCGTGGGGTTCCCCTTAATTTTAGGCTCTAGCGGAGGTTAAGCAGACGGCTGGGGCAGATGTTTGAAGCCTGGGAAGGGGGTAATACCCACGGAGCTTCCCAGGCTACTAATATCAGCCCCCAGCTGAATACATAGCCTTTACTAGCTATTAAAATGGGGGACCCCCCAAAAAAAATGACGTGGGGTCCCCTCTAATTTAATAGCTAGCAAAGGCTAGGCAGACAGCTGGGGGCTGAAATTAATAGCCCAGGAAGGGAGCCATGAATATTGGCCCCCTCCCAGGCTAGAAACACCAGCCGTCAGCCGCCCCAGAAATGGCGCATTCATAGGATGCGCCAATTCTGGCACTTAGCCTCGCTCTTCCACGCTGCCCTGGTGCGGTGGCAGGGGGTAATAGGGTTGGGGTTGATGTCAGCTTATAATGCCAGCTGACATCAAGCCCAGGTTAGTAATGGAGAGGCGTCTATAAGACACCCCCATTACTAACCCCATAGTAAAAGTTAAAAAAAACACAAACACCCAGAATAAAGTCCTTTAATTGAAATAAAGACACAATCCTTTATTGTTCTAAATTAAACCATACTTACCATCACGCCCATTCCAGCTGAAGCCAACGATCTCCTGCAATAAAAGAAAAATAATAAAGCAACCTCATCCTTACCTTTCCATGGTTCCCACGACAGCTTCAGCTCTGCTACATCGAGATGACAGGCTGGACCGCAGCAGAACGCTGCCATCCAGCCTGTCATCCCGCAGACACTGAGAAGCGCAGGCTTGCTTGCGCTGCTCAGCGTCTCTCTGTGACGACATCCAGATGAGTCGAGTTCATGTCCAATGAACTCGGCTCACCTCATGCACGTCACTGACAGCGTGGGAAAATTCTCACGCTGAAGCGCTGATTGCAGGAGAATTTTCCCACGCTGTCAGTGACGTGCAGGAGGTGAGCTGAGTTCATTGGACATGAGCTCACCTCATGCACATCACTGACAGCGTGGGAGAATTCTCCTGCACTCAGCACTTCAGCGTGAGAATTTTCCCACGCTGTCAGTGACGTGCATGAGGTGAGCCGAGTTCATTGGACATGACCTCGGCTCATCTGGATGCCGTCACAGCGAGACAGTGAGGAGCGCAAGCATGCCTGCGCTTCTCAGTGTCTGCGGGATGACAGACTGGATGGCAGCGTTCTGCTGCGGTCCAGCCTGTCATCTCGATGTAGCAGAGCTGAAGCTGTCGTGGGAACCATGGAAAGGTAAGGATGAGGTTGGTTTATTATTTTTCTTTTATTGCAGGAGATCGTTGGCTTCAGCTGGAATGGGTGTGATGGTAAGTATGGTTTAATTTAGAACAATAAAGAATTGTGTCTTTTTTTCAATTAAAGGACTTTATTCTGGGTGTTGTGTTTTTTTTAAATACTTTACTAGAAATTCATGGCGGTCATGTCTAATACTGGCGTGACCCCATGAATTTTGGGCTTGGGGCCAGCTGATAATACCAAGCTGGCCCTAACCCCTTTATTACCCAGTGAGCCACCGCACCAGGGCCCTGGATGAGTTGGGTACAGCGCCAGAAGATGGCGCTTCTATGAACGCGCCATTTTCCGGGGTGGCTGCGGACTGCAAATTGTAGCGGGGGGGGGCCCAGAAAGCTTGGGCCTCCCTGCGCTGCAGATTCCAGCCCCCAGCTGCCTAGTTGTACCTGGCTGGACACAAAAATAGGGCGAAGCCCCACGTACTTTTTTTTTAATTATTTCATGAAATTCATGAAATAATTAAGAAAAAAAGGCCTTCCCTATATTGTTGTGTCCGGCCAGGTACAAATAGGCAGCTGGTGGTTGGGGGCAGCCCGTTCCTGCCTGCTGTACCTGGCTGGACACAAATATAGTGCGAAGCCCCACTTCAATTTTTTTTAATTATTTCATGAAATTCATGAAATAATTAAGAAAAAAAGGGCTTCCCTATATTGTTGTGTCCGGCCAGGTACAAATAGGCAGCTGGTGGATGGGGGCAGCCCGTTCCTGCCTGCTGTACCTGGCTGGACACAAATATAGTGCAAAGCCCCACTTCAATTTTTTTTAAATTATTTCATGAATTTCCTGAAATAATTTCAAAAAATTGAAGTGGGGCTTCGCACTATATTTGTGTCCAGCCAGGTACAGCAGGCAGGAACGGGCTGCCCCCATCCACCAGCTGCCTATTTGTACCTGGCCAGACACAACAATATAGGGAAGCCCTTTTTTAAAAAAATTATTTCATGAAATAATTAAAAAAAAATTGACGTGGGGCTTCGCACTATATTTGTGTCCAGCCAGGTACAGCAGGCAGGAACGGGCTGCCCCCAACCACCAGCTGCCTATTTGTACCTGGCCGGACACAACAATATAGGGAAGCCCTTTTTTTCTTAATTATTTCATGAAATAATTTAAAGAAAATTGACGTGGGGCTTCGCCCTGTTTTTGTGTCCAGCCAGGTACAACTAGGCAGCTGGGGGCTGGAATCCGCAGCGCAGGGAGGCCCAAGCTTTCTGGGCCACCCCCGCTGCAAATTGCAGTCCGCAGCCACCCCGGAAAATGGCGCGTTCATAGAAGCGCCATCTTCTGGCGCTGTACCCAACTCATCCAGGGCCCTGATGCGGTGGCTCACTGGGTAATAAAGGGGTTAGGGCCAGCTTGGCATTATCAGCTGGCCCTAAGCCCGAAATTCATGGGGTCACGCCAATATTAGACATGACCACCATGAATTTCTAGTAAAGTATTTAAAAAAAACACAACACCCAGAAAAAAGTCCTTTAATTGAAATAAACACACAATTCTTTATTGTTCTAAATTAAACCATACTTACCATCACGCCCATTCCAGCTGAAGCCAACGATCTCCTGAAATAAAAGAAAAATAATAAAGCAACCTCATCCTTACCTTTCCATGGTTCCCATGACAGCTTCAGCTCTGCTACATCGAGATGACAGGCTGGACCGCAGCAGAACGCTGCCATCCAGCCTCTCATCCCGCAGACACTGAGAAGCGCAGGCTTGCTTGCGCTCCACAGTGTCTCTCTGTGAGGGCATCCAGATGAGCCGAGTTAATGTCCAATGAACTCGGCTCACCTCATGCACGTCACTGACAGCGTGGGAAAATTCTCCTGCACTCAGCGCTTCAGCGTGGGAGAATTCTCACGCTGAAGCGCTGAGTGCAGGAGAATTCTCCCACGCTGTCAGTGAAGTGCAGGAGGTGAGCTGAGTTCATTGGACATGAGCTCACCTTATGCACGTCACTGACAGCGTGGGAGAATTCTCCTGCACTCACCGCTTCAGCGTGAGAATTTTCCCACGCTGTCAGTGACGTGCATGAGGTGAGCCGAGTTCATTGGACATGAACTCGGCTCATCTGGATGTCGTCACAGAGAGACGCTGAGCAGCGCAAGCATGCCTGCGCTTCTCAGTGTCTGCGGGATGACAGGCTGGATGGCAGCGTTCTGCTGCGGTCCAGCCTGTCATCTCGATGTAGCAGAGCTGAAGCTGTCGTGGGAACCATGGAAAGGTAAGGATGAGGTTGCTTTATTATTTTTCTTTTATTGCAGGAGATCGTTGGCTTCAGCTGGAATGGGCGTGACAGTAAGTATGGTTTAATTTAGAACAATAAAGGATTGTGTCTTTATTTCAATTAAAGGACTTTATTCTGGGTGTTTGTGTTTTTTTTAACTTTGACTATGGGGTTAGTAATGGGGGTGTCTTATAGACGCCTCTCCATTACTAACCTGGGCTTGATGTCAGCTGGCATTATAAGCTGACATCAACCCCAACCCTATTACCCCCTGCCACCGCACCAGGGCAGCGTGGAAGAGCGAGGCTAAGTGCCAGAATTGGCGCATCCTATGAATGCGCCATTTCTGGGGCGGCTGACGGCTGGTGTTTCTAGCCTGGGAGGGGGCCAATATTCATGGCTCCCTTCCTGGGCTATTAATATCAGCCCCCAGCTGTCTGCCTAGCCTTTGCTAGCTATTAAATTAGGGGGGACCCCACGTCATTTTTTTTGGGGTGTCCCCCATTTTAATAGCTAGTAAAGGCTATGTATTCAGCTGGGGGCTGATATTAGTAGCCTGGGAAGCTCCGTGGGTATTACCCCCTTCCCAGGCTTCAAACATCTGCCCCAGCCGTCTGCTTAACCTCCGCTAGAGCCTAAAATTAAGGGGAACCCCACGCCAATTTTTTTAATAATAAATCCTTTATTTTAATACTAAATGACAAGTACAGTAACCAACACTATCACTGTACTTCATATATATGTGACTGACATGTTTCTATCTATCTAATCTATGTGTGAAGCTCTATTCTGTCTGTTATAAATTGTCGGGTACCGCTGCTGAATTGCCGGCCGGCTTTTTTAAAGAGACAGTGCATGAAAACACTATTATTTTTTTTGATAAATCCTTTACGCTAAATGACAAGTACAGTAAGCAACACTGTCACTGTACTTCGTATATATGTGGCTGACATGTTTCTATCTATCTAATCTATGTGTGAAGCTCTATTCTGTCTGTTATAAATTGTCGGGTACCGCTGCTGAATTGCCGGCCGGCTTTTTTAAAGAGACAGTGCATGAAAACACTATTATTTTTTTTGATAAATCCTTTACGCTAAATGACAAGTACAGTAAGCAGCACTTTCACTGTACTTCGTATATATGTGGCTGACATGTTTATATCTATCTAATCTATGTGTGAAGCTCTATTCTTTCGGTTCTAAATTGTCGGGTACCGGTGTATGCCGCTGATGAATTGCCGGCTTTTCATGTTTCACTGTTGGCACTGTTCCCATCGATTTGGGCAATCACTGTAATGCCACAACCACCATGGCTGTGGCATTACAGTGAGTGGCAGACAATCCCTGCATGATTGGTGCTCTAAATAGCACCAGACATGCAGGACAGGCTTTTGGTGCACGAACAGTTATCGAACATAACCTCGAACAGCCGAATTTTTTGCAAATCGTTCGGGTTCGTCGAACAACTCGAACACCGCCCAAAACAGCTCGAATTTGAGATTGGCGAACAGTTCTAGTCGAACACCGCTCATCTCTAGTCTTGAGACGCCGTGGAGACCGATCTGCTGCCTGCAACATCCTTCAGCATGACAGGTTTGGCAGTGGGTCAATAATGGTGTGGGGTGGAATTTCTTTGGAGGGCCGCACTGCCCTCTGTGTGCTGGGGAGAGGTAGCCTGACTGCCATTAGGTACCAAGATGAGATCCTCAGACCCCTTGTGAGACCAACAGTTCCTGCAAGATGAAGGCATTGAAGCTATGGACTGGCCTGCCCATTCCTCAGACCTGAATCCCATTGAGCACATCTGGGACATCATGTCTTGCTTCATCCACCAACATCATGTTGCACCACAGACTGTCCAGGAGTTGGGGGAAACTTTAGTCCAGGTCTGGGAAGAGATCCCACAGTAGACCATCTGCAACCTCATCAGAAGTAAGCCCAGGCATTGTAGGGAGGTCATACTGGCACGTGGAGGCCACACACAATACTGAGCCTCATTTTGACTTGTTTTCAGGACTTTACAAGTTGGATCAGCCTGTAGTGTGTTTTTCCACTTTAATTTTGGGGGTGACTCCAAATGCAGGCATCCATTGGTTAATAAATTTTATTTCCGTTCATGATTTTTGTTGTCAGCACATTCAACTTTGTACAGAACAAAGTATTCAATGAGAATATTTCATTCATTCAGATCTAGGATGTGTTATTTTTAGTGTTCCCTTTATTTTTTTGAGCAGTGTACATATATTCATCTGAACTAACAGTCCTTCTGAGGACTAATCCAGCTGCATATATTAATCCTGATAGCAGGAGTTAGGCACGCAGGCAGGGCTTGTGGCAGTGTATTTAGCACAAGAGGGTGCAATGCACGTTCTGTCTTCTCCTGCTATTACAGATATCCATAGACATAGCCCCAGGGGCCAGGGCTAATATTTTTTTTTATCCTAATCCTGATTATTTCCTTAAAAAGCAATAGAGAATACACCATTTTATTGCACCATTTACTTGTTAGCACTGCAAAATGCAGCCAGATCTTTTCCATTATCAGAAGGGATCCCATATTACAGTGATAAAAATTCAAAAATTTTTAGTGAACATGGAAAAATATTTAGATTTGAGAGTCCTCAGTGGTTGATACCTTTTAATGGCTAACTGAAAAGATGGTAACAAATTGCAAGCTTTCGAGACTACTCAGGTCTCTTCATCAGGCATAGTATAACACAAAATCTGAAGAGTCACATATTTATACACAATAAGACAAACAAGAAAAAAAAATGCAATAGGTAAGACAGGTGATGAAAAGCAGAGTTATTATGGAAGAGATAAACAGTTCTGACTATAAATATTTTAGCAGTTAATAGATAAGGAATGTGAAGGTTTTATTGTCCTGTGTCCAGTGTTGTGATGACCTCACAGGTCTGAGAGTCTGAGGGGCACATTCCTTAGTTGATGTAGAATGACATAAATCCATGTGACACATTCATTCCTGCTCTGAAAGTGCTAAAGGTCATCATGAGTTTATATTCTGAGACTCTCCTTTCTCTCTGAGATTTGAAGTTACCTTTTAATACCAGTAATTTCATATGTTTTATGCTGTAATCAGGGGAACAAAAATGCTTGGCTACAGGTAGATCTATTCTTTTTTTTTTTATTGTGTGGCGATGATGATTCATCCTTGTCCTAAGTTTTTGCCCTGTCTCCCCTACATAAAGACCCCCAGCTGGACATTTGGTACATATAATTAAGTACACTACATTAGATGTGATACAGCTGAATGTACCTGGGATCTTATAGTTCTGATGTGAATTGGGGATCTTTATCTTGTCTGTGGTCATTATACATGGACAGGTTTTACATTTTTATGGTTGCAAGGAAAGGTACCTGTAGCTGGTGGAGATGACAGGGATATTCTGACAATGATGCTTCTTAGATTTGGGGGCTGCCTGAAAGACGGAAGTGGGGGGTCTGGAAATATGGATTGTAATCGGGCATCTTTTTGTAGTAAGGGTTGTAGTTTCCGTGCAGCTCTACTTAGCGCCTCCAGATTTTGATTGTAGGTGACTACTAGAGGCACCCGGTTGCTTTCTTGTTTAGTTTTGTAATGTAGGAGATGATTCCTCTATATTCTGGTGGCTCTTGTAATCTGGTTCTCAATTGTTCTCGGATGGTAGCCATGTTTCAAAAAGGTCTTTCTGAGGCCTTCAAGGATAAAACTGAACTCTGTAGTGATATGGAAAATTATTTCAGGAGACTGCGCCTGAGGGAATACTTCAATGCTACTGAAGATTCAGAACTCACCCTAACTAAAGGAAAATGGATTTTGACAACCAAGAAGAGGTCAGATTGGACACCTCCACCTGGACGAAACCCTCATTTGGATACATATATAGACTCCTTCAGACATGTGATAAAATCTACCATCTTAGACACAAACAGGAGTCAAGCATCCAACATCAGTGCCCAGGAGAGAAAGGCCATACAATCTTTGAAAACCAACAAATAAATCCTCATTAAACCTGCTGACATGGGTGGTGCAATAGTCATGATGAACACATCAGACTACATGAAGGAAGCAAATAGACTACTGGTGGACACGCGCTACTACAAAAAACTGGAGTCTGATCCTACACAGGACTATTACAAGGAACTAAACAAGTTGGTATCGTGTCTGCCTGATGAATCCATAAGAGCCGATGACCTGATACCAGAGAGTCCAAGAATGGGGACATTCTATATGCTCCCCAAAATCCACAAATCTGGAAATCCAGGAAGACCAATTATTTCATGTGTGGGCACCCTTACTGTGCAAGTTTCTGGATGGGTAGAGTGTGTTCTTAAACCCCTGGTAAAGAGTACACCCAGCTACATTCAGGACACGACAGACCTACTGAATAATCTAGCAGCAGTAGGTCCTCTACCAGAAGGAACCATCCTGGCCACCATGGATGTGGAATCTTTGTATTCTAATATCCCACACAAGGATGGATTAAATGCCTGCAAAATCTTCATAGAAAATATGGGAATTGTTGTTGATTCTGAGGTCAAACTTACAGAATTCATCCTCACCCACAACTACTTTGAATTTGATAACAACATATATCTACAGGAAACTGGTACAGCGATGGGAAGTAAAATGGCTCCACAGTACGCAAATCTTTTCATGGCCAAGCTTGAAAGTGACTTTTTGTCCTCATGTCCCATCAGGCCTCTGGCCTACTATCGTTTCATTGACGATATTTTAATCATCTGGACGGGATCTGAGCAACAGCTGAAGACGTTCCATGAACACTTTAATCGATTTCATCCCACCATCAACCTAACACTCAACTACTCCTGTACTGAAATTAACTTTTTGGACACCATCATCAAGCTACAGAACAATGAAATAGAGACATCCTTGTACCGGAAACCAATCGACCGTCCTACATACCTTAAATGGGACAGTTTCCATCCAAAACACATAAAAAACTCTATTGTTTACAGCTAAGCCATCAGATACAATCGGATATGTTCCAACCAGATGGATAGAGACAAACACCTTGATGGCCTCAGAAAGACCTTTTTGAAACAGGGCTACCATTCGAGAACAATTGAGAACCAGATTACAAGAGCCAACAGAATATCAAGGAATCATCTCCTACATTACAAAACCAAACAAGAAAACAAACGGGTGCCTCTAGTAGTCACCTACAATCCAAATCTGGAGGCGCTAAGAAGAGCTGCACGGAAACTGCAACCCTTACTACAAAAAGATGCCCATTACAATCCATATTTCCAGACCCCCCACTTCTGTGTTTCAGGCAGCCCCCAAATCTAAGAAGCATCATTGTCAAAAGCTCCCTGTCATCTCCACCAGGTACAGGTACCTTTCCTTGCAACCAGAAAAAATGTAAAACCTGTCCGTTTATAACGACCACAGACAAGATAAAGATTCCCAATTCACATCAGGACTATAAGATCCCAGGTATGTTCAGCTGTATCACATCTAATGTAGTGTACTTAATTATATGTACCAAATGTCCAGCTGGGGGTCTTTATGTAGGGGAGACAGGGCAAAAACTTAGAAAAAGGATGAATCATCATCGCCACACAATAAAAGAAAAAATAATAGATCTACCTGTAGCCAAGCATTTTTGTTCCCCTGATCACAGCATGAAAGATATGAAATTACTGGTATTAAAAGGTAACTTCAAATCTCAGAGAGAAAGGAGAGTCTCAGAATATAAACTGATGATGACCTTTAACACTTTCAGAGCAGGAATGAATGTGTCGCATGGATTTATGTCATTCTACATCAACTAAGGAATCTGCTCCTCAGACTCTCAGACCTGTGAGGTCATCACAACACTGGACACAGGACAATAAAACCTTCACACTCCTTATCTATTAACTGCTAAAGTATTTATAGTCAGAACTGTTTATCTTTTCCATAATAACTCTGCTTTTCATCACCTGTCTTACCTATTGCATTTATTTTTTTTTATTATTTTTCTTTCTTTTGTGTCTTATTGTGTATAAATATGTGACTCTTCAGATTTTGTGTTATACTATGCCTAATGAAGAGACCTGAGTAGTCTCGAAAGCTTGCAATTTGTTACCATCTTTTCAGTTAGCCATTAAAAGGTATCAACCACTGAGGACTCTCAAATCTACATATTTTTCTATCTACTGGCTAACACGGTACAAGAATATATATTTTCCCTATAGTGAACATGGAAAATATTACCCTTCATTTACAGTTTGTAGCAGTGTGTCAGTGAAGCTATTCACATGTGTTCACTGTTAATAATAGGAAACAACAAACCCACTATTTAAAACCATTGGCATCCACCACATGTATCACATATAACTGAGGTACAAATCCAGCAATTGGTAGCGAGCGTGGAAAATATTGTCTTCCATTTACAGTTTGTAGCAGTGTGTCAGTGAAGCTATTCACACGTGGTTGTTGTCAATAATAGGAAAGTACAAGCCCGCTGTTTAAAACCGTTGGCGTCAGTCAGACGTATCACATATAACTGCGGTACAAATCCAGCAATTGTAACGAGGGTGGAAAATATTGTCTTCCATATACGGTTGGTAGGAGTGTGTCAGTGAAGCTATCCACATGTGGTCGCTTTGAATAGTAGTAAACTACAAACCTGCTATTTAAATCAGTGGGCGTCCATCAAATTTATCACATATAACTGCGGTTCAAATTCAGCCATTTGTAGAGAGCCTGGAAAATATTGTCTTCTATTTGAAATGGGCAAGGCGCATGGCAAGGGACTGGGACGTGGACGAGATGCTAATGGTGCATAAAGAGGCCGAGGCCGGGGGAAAGCTGAAATCTGGTCACCCGACCTTCCTGTCCCAATTGCTACGGGACCACAGCACACCACTATTGAACCCAGAGCAGTGTCAAAAGGGTCAATAGCCATGAGACTGGACAGCATATTCTTCACCCCGATACTCCTTCCTTCCACCATGCCGAGTGCCTGTAGACAACTGATCCCACACTTGGACACTCCAAAGAACTGTTCACTTTTCCATTTATAGATTCGGGCCTCTCGCCCAGCCTGCTTCAAGCAGGGCAACAGGAGAATGCATGTAGCGATGCCCAAATATTTAAGCAGACACGGTCACATGAAGTCGATGGTGGGAAAGTGCAATTACTGTCGCAAGAGGTGAATGATGATGATGAGACACAATTGCCAAAAATTCCGGAGGAGTACGAGGGTGTGGAAGAGAAAGACGAGGTGGTGGACTATGAGGTCACTGACCCAAACTCTCAAGGTGACATCAACATGCAGAGCGAGTACAGCAGCACACAGGGGGAGGGAGGCGTAGCACCACAACTGGCAGGAATAAGCACTGTGGTAGCCACAGACACAAGGCAGACAACCTTTCCCCAGAACACCAACATGATGGAAGTTGGCAAAAATGTTAGGTCTTTCCGAGTCTGGATCTTTTTTAAAGACTCTCCAGATAACCGTAAAAAGGTCATTTGCACCATCTGCCTGGCCAGCATCAGCAGTGGTAGTAAAATTAGCAGTCTGACCACAACCAGCATGATCAGGCACATTACAGTAAAGCACTCGACTAAATGGGCCGAACGCCAGGGTCCAGAAACTGTCTGCGGGTGACACCATTGCTTGTTCCGCTGTTGTGCATGCACACCAATCCCCTGTCCATGGTGCATGTGAAGATGCCTCCTGCCCTGCACCTGTCGTTGCACACTCTCAACTAGCACTATCAGCAACCATGTCCTTGTCCCAGTGCAGCGTTCAGTTGTCCATACCCCAGTCCTTGGAATGCAAGCGCAAATACGTAGCCAATGCCCCACAGGTCACACTACTAAATTCACACATTTTGCGAATGCTTGCGCTCAAAATGTTGCCTTCTTGGCTTGTGGAGATGGAAGCTTTCCACATCCTGATGGCGGCAGCCATCCCGTGGTACTCGGTTCCCAGCCGCCACTATTTCTCCCGGTGTGCCATCCCCGCATTACACAAGCACGTCTCCCTAAACATTAGCTGTGCCCTCAACAACGCAGTTACTGGGAATGTCCACCTAACCACAGACACGTGGACAAGTGCTTGTGGGCAGGGACAGTACATCTCGCTGATGGCACACTGGGTTAATATGGTGGAAGCCGGAACCCAGTTAGACATTGGGACGGAACAAGTCCTCCCGACGCCGAGGATTGTGGGCCCTGGGTCAATCAGGGTTGCCCCCACATTCCAAAACTCCTCCACCTCCTCTTACTCCTCCTCTTCAGCCTCCATCTCTGAAATGCCCACATTTTAGAGATGTTTATAACAGCAATCATACTGCTGAAAGTGAAAGTCAGATAGAGGAACTAAGTAAAAAAAATTACAAAAAAAAAAAAACCTAAAAATTTATTGCACCCATAAATTTGTATTTTTATGTAAAAAAAAAATACAGATGTTTGGTACCGCCGCGTCCAGAACATTCCGCCCCATAAAGGTGTCACACTAGTTAACCCTTTCAGTGAACACTGTAAAAAAATAAGTAAAAAACAGGGCAAAAAGCAATGCTTTTCCATCATTCTGCAGCATAAAAAGTGGAATTCAAAAGGCAAATGTAATTAAAGATTATATTGCTGAAAACATCATCTTGTCCCATAAAAAACAAGCCACTATATAGCTCCATCAGAGGAAAAATAAAAAAGTTACCACTCTCAGAATAAAGCAATGTAAAAATATTTATTTTTTCTCTAAAATTGTTTTTATTGCGCCAAAATATAAGAAAATATATAAATGTGGTATCGCTGTAATCATACTTACCCGAAAAATAAAGCTGCCTTATCTATTTTACCATATGCAGAACGGCATAACCCCCCCCCCCCAAAAAAAAAAATTCATGAATTGCTGGATTTTCTTCATTCTCTCTCCCAAAAATTAGAACTGAAAGTGATCAAAAAACTTTATGTGCCTGAAAATAGTACCAATAAAAACATCAATTTGTCTAAAAAAAAGCAATCTCTCACATAACTCTGTCGACTGAAATATGGAGAAATTAAAGTACTAAAAATATGGCGATGTAAAAACTAAGTTTGCAATATAAAAGCATTTTTCGGTGTGTGACAGCAGCCTAACATAAAAACCCACTATAAATGTGATATCGCTGTAATCGCACCGACCTGAAGAATAAAGTAATCTAATCAGTTATACCATATGAGGAATGGTGTAAAAAATAAATAAAACCAATTCTTCACCTGCTGTGGATTTGTTCGTTCTGCCTCCCAAAGATTGCAGTAAGGCTCGGCTCACATTTATTCTGTGCTCTGCACTGAGCGCTTACACTGGCGTTTCCGTGTAAATCTCTGAAATACGTGATTCAACCCCCTGGCAGAAGATTCCCTGTAATGAGGCATATGGAGACACTGTGGATGCAGTCTGGTCTATGATCCGATGGTGTATGTTTTTTTAATTCATGCAAAAGAGTGTGATCTGTCACAGTTTTGTGCACGTCTGAAAAAAATTAAAATGCTGAACAGAGGCCAGACGGAGTCCCGAGTAACTTTGCGGCTTCACTGTATCAATGTATCCCTCAGGGGTTTCATCTGAATCATGTCACTCAGAGACTTAGATGGATCCCAAAGTAAATGCTCAGCGTAGAGTGCAGGATAAATGTGATCCAAAATGTTATGTAAAATGTTCCCAACAAAAGCTTCAAATCAATCCATAAAAAAGCAAGTCTCCACTCTGGTCCATCATCTGTTAATGGAAATATAGGAGGCTTCCACGTTACTGGTAGTACAAAGGCTCTGGAAAAGCAAAATGGCTCCTTGCCCCCAAAAGAAACTCAGCAAATTCTGCACTCTGAAATCCAAATGATCCCCCTCCCTTCTGAGCCACACAGTGTGCCTAAACCACATTTAGCATCCACATGTTTGGCATTCCTGTAGCTATGAGAGCCCACCTAATGTATGGCTGAGTTTATCCAGAAGCATAAGCTGGGCACTACAACGTACTGGGCACTACAAGGAACTGAGCACTACAATGGTAGTTTGCATTTTTCACTCAGCAACATCCACTGCTGCTTGTTTCTGGAAAACACCCATGGAGTTAAAATTGTCACTATACCAGTAGATAAATTCCCAAAAGGGTATAATTTTCCAAATGGGGTCACTTGAGGGGGGATTCTGGTCTTCTAGAACCTATGGGCTCTGTATATGGAATCCGCAAACTATTTTAGTAAAATAAGGGCTCCAGGAGGCAAATAGCGCTCTGTCCCTCCCAAGTCTTGCCGTATGCCTAAGCAGTACTGTACAGCCACATATGAGGTATTTCTGCATTCAGCAGAAATTATGTGATAAGTATTAGTGCCATTTTGACCCATTTCCCAGAGTGAAAATGTAAAATCTTGGACTAAAACTACTTTTTTGTGGTGAAAATTATTTTTTCTTCACTGCCCAATGGTATAAAATTCTGTGACACACCTGTGGTGTCAGTATGATTAGTGCACTCCTAGTTGAATTATATGGGGAATGTAGTTTGTAAAATGAGGTCACTTATGGAGAGTTTATACTGTTCTGTCACCTCAGGGCCTCTGCCAATTTGACATGGCATCCTCAAACCATTCCAGAAAAATCTGAATTCCAATATAGCGCTGCTTCCATTCTGAGATTTGCACTATACCTCAAAAGTAGTTTTTGATCACATATGGGTTATCGGGGAAATTGTACAACTATTTTGTCTGGCTATCCTTGTGAAAATAAAAAAATTGGGGCTAAAAGAATATTTTAGTGGAGAAAAAATATTTTTTTTTCATTTTCACAGATCAGCATTGTAAAATTCTGTGAAGCAACTGTGGATTTAAGATGTTCACCACATTTCTAGATAAATTCCTTGAGGGTTCTAGTTTCCAAAATGGTGTCGCTTGTGGGGGTTTCCCCTATTTAGGCACATCAAGGGCTCCTCAAACATGACAAAACACCTGAAGACCATTCCATCAAAGCATGAGTTTCAAAATGTCACTTCTTCCTTTATGAGCCCTGCAGAGCGCCAAAACAGTAGTTTTCCTCTATATATGGGATATCGACGTTCAGGAGAAATTGCACAACAAATTGAAAAATGCATTTTCTCCTGTTACCCTTGTGAAAATGCAAAATTTGTGGCAAAAAGAATATTTTTTTGTGGGAAAAATGTGATTTTTTATTTTCACGGCTTTACGTTATAAACTTCTGTGAAGTGCCTGGTGGTTCCAGGTGCTCACCACACATCTAGTTACATTCCTTGAGGGGTCTATTTTCCAAAATGGAGTCAGTTGTGGGGAGTTTCCACTGTTTAAGCACATCAGGGGCTCTGCAAATGCAACATGGCATCCGCTATTGATTCCAGCTAATTTTGCATTAAAAAAGTCAAATGGCGCTCCTTCCCTTCCAAGTCCTGCTGTGTGCCCAAACAGAAGTTCTCCTCCACAAGTACGATATTGGTGTACTCAGGAGAAATTGAAAATAAATCGTTCGGTGCATTTTCTCCTGTTACCCTTGTGAAAATAAAAAGTTTAGGTATAAATTAAATTTATTACTTATTTTAGTGAAAAAAGTAAAATATTTTAGTATTTTTTTCCTTCCACATTCCATTCATTCCTGTGAAGCACCTGAAGGGTTAATAAACTTCTTGAATAGGGTTTTGTGGAATTTAGGGGTGCCTTTTTTAGAATGGTGTCATGTTTGGGTATTTTCTGTCTTATAGGCCCCTTAAAGTCTCTTCAAATGTGATGTGATCCCTAAAAAATTGGTTTTGTAAATTTTGTTGAAAAAATGTGATAAACTGCTGATAAACTTTTGACGCTTCTAACTTCCTAAAAAAAAAAAAAAAAAAAAATGATGTAGATGTAGACATATGGGAAATGTTATTTATTAACTAATTGGTGTAACAACTGTGTGGTTTAAGGGCATAAGGATTAAAAGTTTGAAAATTACAAAATGTTCAAAATTTTCACCAAATTTCTGATATTCTCACAAATAAACACAAGTCATATCGAACAAATTTTACTACTATCATGAAGTACAGTATGTTATGAGAAAACATTTTCGGAATCAGTGGGATCCGTTGAAGCATTCCAGAGTTATTACCTCATAAAGTGGCACTGGTCAGAAAGTTAAAAATTTGTCCTGGTCTTGAAGGTGAAAACAGTGAATCTTATACTTGCCTATACTTTGGACATTTTCCAATGCACTTTGTGGGGTTGTTTTTAATTGTTTTTAAATGGTTGTGCTTTTTGTCTTAATCATGTGTCAATAAAATATTATTAGTAGTATTGTATTTTGCTGTGAGATCCCTCTTTTTGTTGCATAGCTTTCTCTTGTTGTTCATATAACATTTACAGAGTTCACCACAGTTCACAGCTGGAGATTCACACAGAGGTCACCGTGAGAACCTCCAGCTGCGACCTTCGGTAACTGTAGTGACATCATCGCTCGTCACTGCAGCTTGTTCTTACGCAACTCTCAGTGTCTTCTGGTGGCCATAGTGAGTGGTAACATTTCTGATGTCACCGCTCATCACAGCCTCCAGATGTAGCAGAGTCGGGGGTTATTGTAGTACCTCCATATTATGAATTACGGCAAACCCTGTGATTTTTTTTTTTGCACATAAATGGGTAAAAGAGGGTAATTGTCGAGGAGTGCTTTTTACAATTAAAAGACTTTTGTATGTGTGTGTGTTATTTTTTAACCACTGGGTTAGTAATGGGGAGTCTGACAAACACCTCTCCATTACTAACCCCTGATCTTAATGTCAACAAACATTACCTAGCTGACATCAACCCCAAAGCCATTACCCTGATTTCCAAACACCAGAGCAATTGGGAACAGCTGAGGCTAAGCTCCTGAATTGGCACATCTAATGGATGCGCCATTTCTGCGGCGGCTGAGGGCTGAGGGCTGGTGTTATTAGTCTGGGAAGGGGCCAATATCCATGATGTTAGAACTCTCCTGTTAGGTTTTTGCTATTTTGCTGGTCACATGACCTTTTTGCCTATTTAATCCAGCTCCGCCCTTCTGGCCATGCTGGACTTCATTGCAATTTCTACTCTTAAGCTAGCCAGGTGCTTTGTAACCTTTCTCAGTCAGTTTAGCTAGGTCTTTTGATCTTTATGTTCTATGTTGTGTGTTTGTCTTTTTACTGCTACAATTTCTGCTAGGAGGTGTCCACCTTTCTCCCAGTCCCTAGTTCTTGTAGGGATCCCTCCCTCACATCTATAGGCCTTCGTTCAGATTAGCTGAGGACTTTAGCCGGTCTGATCGCAGGATCAGGTTCCCCGTTACATATTAGGGATATAGCTTAGCTCTATTGTTGGGACAGATCTCCTGTCTTTCCTTAGTGCTTGTAGCCTATCATAACAGTAAGTGCAGCCAAAAAATATCTCTAAGGAAAGACCTCCAGTTTCCTTCATGGTGTCGGTTCAGGATTTGGCTCAACGCCTGCAGGGACTCTCTCTGGAGGTGGCCGAGCTCCAACAACACGTGAGTAGCTGTTCTGGAGCGCATTTTGTGGAGCCAAAGGTACGATTGCCTGATTTATTTTTTGGTGAACAACAAGATTTTTTTTCCTTTAAAAATGCTTGTTTATTGCATTTTCGTTTGAGACCCAGATCCTCTGGTGATGAATCACAGTGCATAGGGTTCATAATGTCACTTTTGCGCAAAGAACCTCAGGGATGGGCCTTTTCTCTCCAACCTAGTGATCCGTGCTTTAGATCAGTGGACAGTTTTTTTTCTGCTTTGGGGTTGTTGTATGATGATCCTGATTGTGTCTCATCAGCTGAGACGGAATTGAGACTTTTGAGACAGGGATCAGGTAATGTGGAAAATTATTGCACTCACTTCCGTCGGTGGTCTGCTCAGGTGGGGTGGAACGATTCAGCTCTGAAAAGTTTGTTTCTTGCTGGGCTAGGTGAAAGGGTTAAGGATCTGCTTATTGCTTATCCTACACCTGGAAACTTGCAGGAGGCAATGCAATTAGCTATACGGGTGGACAGAAGACTGCGTGCAAGGGTTAATGAGAGTAAATCCTTTGCCATGTCAGCTCCTAGTCTTGAGAGGGTCTGTACTGACATTGGAGAGCCGATGGAGAAAGGGGCAATGTCACCCCGCTCTCAGGAAAAAGACAGCAGGTTTTCTGAAGGTTTGTGCTTTTATTGCGGAAATCTGACCATTTCATTAAGAACTGTGTGCTTCGTATGAACAAAGAAAAAAAAAAGGTCAGTTACGCCCGTATAGCCTGTTTAAACACTAAGGGGGTATTTCTTTCTGCTACTACTGCAGCTCAGGAAGAATTAATTGAATTTCGGGTATTTGTGGATTGTGGTTCTACTCTGAATGTGATTGATGGGGGATTCTTGGAAAGACTGAAATTAAAACCCAAACCTTTGTCATCCCCTATTGCCGTGGTTTCAGTCGATGGCTCTCCCTTGAAATGTGTTACTCACAAGGTTTATGAACTTCCCCTCACTATTAATGGTATTCACCAAGAAAATTTGGATTTGGTAGTATTAAATAATTTGCCTTCTCCAGTCAATTTGGGGTTACACTGGTTAAAATTGCACAATCCTGTACTGGATTGGTCTACTAATGAAATTAAGTCCTGGAGCCCTAAGTGTTATGACAAGTGTTGTAACGGGCGCATTGCTGCTGTGGATAAAGGGGAATTACCTGTACCTATTCAGGATTTTTGGAAAGTTTTTTCTGAGGAGGAGTCGCAAATTTTGCCTCCCCATAGAGACTATGATTGTACCATTGAAAAGTCGTTTGTTTAATCTTACTATTCCTGAGAGAAAGGCTTTGGAGGAATACATACAGACGAGCTTTGCCGCCGGTCATATCAGACCCTCTAAGTCACCTGTGCTGTTGGATTTTTTTTTTTGTTAAAAAAGGACTTTCGCGAGATTAATAAAATTACTGTACGTAATCCCTACCCACTGCCATTGATTCCTGATTTGTTTAACCAGTTGGCCAAGTGGTTCTCTAAAATTGATCTCCGGGGGGCATACAATTTGTTGCGCATGAAGGAGGGTGATGAATGGAAGACTGCTTTTAACACTCCTGTGGGTCATTTTGAGAATCTGGTTATGCCCTTTGGTCTTACCAATGCACCAGCATTTTTTCAGAATCTTATTAATGACATCCTTAGACCTTTGATCGGCAAAAATGTGGTTGTGTATTTGGATGACATTTTGATTTATTCGCCTGATCTGGAGTCTCATTGGCGGAGCGTACGTGAGGTATTACAGTTATTAATTGACAATTCGCTTTTTGCTAAGCTAAAGAAATGTGAGTTCGCTGTACAGAGAATTAGTTTTTTGGGCTACATTATCTCCAGTGAGTGCTTTGAGATGGACCCGGTGAAAGTTCAAGCTGTGCAGGAATGGCCTAGGCCTATTGGTTTGAAATCAATACAGAGGTTTTTGGGTTTCGCCAATTATTACAGAAAATTCATTAAAAAATTTTCTATTATTGTTAAACCACTGACCGATCTCACCAGGAAAGGTGCTAATACGGTTCAGTGGACTACCGAGGCCATTGAAGCGTTTGTGTTTCTAAAGGAGAGGTTCTGCTCTGCCCCCATTTTTATGAAGCCTGATGTGACTAAGCCGTTTTTAGTTGAGGTTGATGCTTCTTCTGTGGGGGTCGGTGCGGTGTTGTCTCAGGAAAACAAGGATGGAGTACATCCCTGTGCCTTTTTTTAAAAAAAATTTTCTGAGACTGAACTTAATTACGATATTGGTAATCGGGAATTGCTGGCTATTAAACTCGCATTTGAACATTGGCGTCATCTCTTGGAAGGTGCTGAATTTCCCATTCAGGTTTTCACTGATCATAAAAATCTGATCTATCTTGATGCTGCCAAGCGCTTGAATGCCCGTCAGGCTAGGTGGGCACTTTTTTTTTCGCGGTTTAATTTTTCCGTTACTTACATCCCGGGTACCAAGAATGTTAAAGCTGATGCGTTGTCTCGCAGCTTTTCTCCCATGGTCTGTGCTGAGGAGGAGGAGAGCATTTTTCAAGAAGGTGTTGTGATTGCTGCATTGGACTCCATTTTGGATGATGAGATTCTTAAAGCACAGGAGAATGCCCCATCTAACACTCCCCATGGGAGGTTGTTTGTGCCTAGGACCTGTAGGAGAGATTTGTTTGTTGAGTGTCATGAGTCTCGGTTGGCAGGTCATCCAGGAATTTCTGAGACCAAGAGACTTGTGGGTCGCAGTTTTTGGTGGCCTGGATGGCAGAAGGAAGTCATTAAGTGGGTGCGTCAATGTACTGTGTGTGCTAGATCTAAGTCTTCTCATACTCCTGCTGCGGGGTTGCTTTGCCCTCTGGAGGTTCCTAGTGCACCTTGGACACATCTGGCTATGGACTTTATTACTGACCTTCCCTCCTCTGAGGGTTTCACGGTCATCTGGGTGGTTGTGGACCGTTTTAGCAGGATGTGTCACTTGGTTCCCTTCATCAAACTGCCCTGCGTTAAGACACTCGCTAAGGCTTTTGTCAAGAAAATTGTCAGACTCCATGGTGTTCCTACTGACATTGTTTCTGATAGGGGACCTCAGTTCGTGGCTCATTTTTGGCGTGCCTTTTGTGACAGGTTGGGAGTTCATTTGTCGTTTTCATCTGGATATCATCCTCAGTCTAAAGGCCAGACAGAAAGGAAGAATCAGGATGTTGTGCAGTTCTTGCGTTGTTTTGTGGCAGACAATCAAGAGGGGTGGTCAGAGTTTCTGCCGCTTGCTGAATTTGCTCTTAACAACCATACATCCTCTTCTGCTGGGTGTTCTCCTTTTTTTTGTTGTTCTGGGAGACATCCGTCTTTTGGGTCATTCTCCAAATTTGTATCGGCTGTGCCTGAGGAGGAGAGTTTTTCCGGTGATTTGGAGAGAGTTTGGACGGATGTGTGTGGTAATCTTCAGGAGGCTAGCAAAAAATCTAAGAGGTACTTTGACAGGAAACGTCAAGAGGTTTTGTTTACGGTTGGTGACATGGTTTGGTTGTCCTCTAAGAATCTGCGGTTGAGGATTCCTTCTAAAAAATTGGGTCCCAAGTTTGTAGGGCCCATTAAGGTGCTTCAGGTAGTTAACCAATCTGCTGTTAGGTTGGAGGTTCCTACCTCCTGGAAGATTAATCCGGTGTTTCATGTTTCTCTATTGAAAAAAGCTGATGCATCTGATAGAGACGCCTCTGCCACTGTTCCTCCGGTGGTGGAGGACGGGGAATATGAAATTTCCCGCATCCTTAATTCTAGACGGTATAGGGGGAGTTTGCAGTATCTCGTCGCTTGGAAGGGTTTCGGTCCCGAGGATAACTCATGGGTGAGGGCGGATGATGTTTCTGCTTCCAGACTTGTCAGAGCGTTTCACAAGAGGTCTCCTGATAAGCCTGGTCCTAGGGGATTCGGAGGATCCTCTTAGAAGAGGGAGTACTGTTAGAACTCTCCTGTTAGTTTTTTTCTATTTTGCTGGTCACATGACCTTTTTGCCTATTTAATCCTGCTCCGCCCTTCTAGCCATGCTGGACTTCATTGTAATTTCTACTCTTAAGCTAACCAGGTGCTTTGTAACCTTTCTCAGTCAGTTTAGCTTGGTCTTTTGACCTTTATGTTCTATGTTGTGTGTTTGTCTTTTTACTGCTACAATTTCTGCTAGGAGGTGTCCTCCTTTCTCCCAGTCCCTAGTTCTTGTAGGGATCCCTCCCTCACATCTATAGGTCTTCGTTCAGACTAGCTGAGAACTTTAGCGGGTCTGATCGCAGGATCAGGTTCCCCGTTACATCGTAGGGATCTAGCTTAGTGCTCTTGTAGGGATAGATCTCCTGTCTTTCCTTAGTGCTTGTAGCCTATCATAACACATGACCCTTCTCAGCCTATTAATATTAGCCGGAGTAGTCTGCTTTTCCTTTGCTGGATATTAAAAATAGGGGGTACCCCACGTCATTTCTTTGGGGTCTCCCCTTTTTAATAACAAGTAAACTCTATGTAGACAGCTATGAGTTGTGATTAATATGCTGGGATGTTCCATGGATATTGGCTCTTTCCTAGAATAGTAACATCAGCTCACAGCTGTTTGCTTTCCCTTAGCTGGTTATTAAAATAAGGATGAGACCCCCACACCATTTTCTTATTGATTATTTATTTAATAGGTTAAATAAGGCTAAATGCCCTTTTGTGCCACAAGAAAGACAATAAAGAGTGCTAGTTTATTATATGTAGGGGGCTTGTGACTTATTTACAGGACATCTTTACTATTTATTCTATCTATCTATCTATCGGTATAAGATTGTTTTATTAGTTTGAATACTAGCTTTAAATGACAGAGAATTACAGAATGTAAAAGCTGATTTTAAGAACGCATTGTATACAAATTGCATACACATGTCAGATGGATGTCATACAGATACTAGATGAGAAAAAACTCGCACACTCGCATAGTACTCGCATGACATAATTCCATTCGTCCAACTTTTCAGGAGCAACATCGGAGCTATTTTTATACGCTAATGTGATCGAGCCAATATAGAAATATACTGCTATGTACAATGCATTTCATTTATCAGTATAATCTACTTGTCGGAGCCTGCAATTCAGCTTCAATTTTAGAAAATAAGCTTATGCTGAACAGTGCATGTTGTGGTTCATAGCTTTAGCTGCTGACTGCAATGATAGGGGTTATGGGTTCAATTCCCAAGGAGACCAGATCTCAAGAAGAGAAAATTACATTTTTGTAATTGTTTTAAATTTTTCTATGGTAATTTTATAGGGAGAAAAAAGTATGACTCTTATTTTACCTCTAGAATAAAGAAACATAGAAATATACTACATTATACAGATGTATCTCTATGTATCAGTATGATCTTCCTGTGGGTACACTGACTGTAATGCAGCTTCAAGTATCCAAAATTCTCACCTCCTTGTCAATGAAGGATGCAGCTCATAGGTTTAGTTACTGTTTGAAATGCTAAAGGCTATGGGTTCAATTACCAGGGAGACCATATCACAAGAGAAGAAGAGAATTGATTAATTAATGTAAATGTGTGCAAAGGTGCAGGACCCTCTCCCCAAGGAAGAGGTGCAATTAATATGTCATAGAAAAGAGAGTGAGTGGAAGTTGGGACAAATCCCTGACTTATCGGGACTGCCACCTTAAATCGGGATAGTCCCGTTGAATCAGGGACAGTTATTAGCTGTTGTGATAGATGGGCTCACACATTTCAAAATGTGTGCTAAGAAGCTCACAATTTTACCTGTGTAGCACAGTGAAATTCATGTTAACTATGTTTGCAGAGTGTTGCTTCATACACAGTGTTTTCATAAAATTCTCTTTTTTTTCTCCATGAACAATGCTTTTTTAAAGCATTTTGAATAAGTTCTTCTCTTGCCACTTTTGAGTCTAAAAAATATTTTTCAAAATACAGCATGCTTAAGCTATAGAATTTTGCCTGACATTTTTTGCATAGGCTTTTCTATAGGAGTATTCTAAAACATATATGACATTATACAACTAGGAAGGCCATGCACATTTTTATTTCTGATAAAAAATGCCATGGGTTTTTGAACATTCTTAACAGCATTTTTTTACAACTGCTTTTGCTAACATTTTACAGCTTTTTTTCTGAAATTTTTCATGTCCTGTTTTTATAGGAAAAGCACCAAAGAAAACATCCATATTTACACTAGACCATTTCATTTTGTAAAAATAAAGAACTCTAAGCTCCAAAGAAGGCCATGCAACAAAATGAATTTATTGTAGTATGTTTAACATTTCATTTAACATTTGGCAGCACAAACAGACGTTAAGATCACCAAGAAAATGCCATGAAAAATAATGTGTGTGACACTAGTCAAGCAGCCTTAATCCCAAGCAAGTTAAATATATAAGTTTAGTTAATTGAATCACAATTAGAAAAATATAGTTTTATCTACAGACATGGCATTTAGTACTGATTAGTGTTGAGCGATACCTTCCGATATCAGGAAATATCGTATCGGATTGGATCGGACCGATACCCAAAAAGTATCGGATATCGCCGATTCCGATACCGGAAACCAATGCAAGTCAATGGGACACAAATATCGGAATGAAAATAAACCCTTTCTTTCCTTGTAGGTTAATTCTACATGAAGTAAAACAACTAAGAATAATGTAGAATGTATTACGAGAAAAGCCGGCAATTCATCAGTGGCATACACCGGTACCCGACAATTTACAACAGAAAGAATAGAGCTTCACACATAGATTAGATAGATAGAAACATGTCAGTCACATATATAAGAAGTACAGGGACAGTGTTGCTTACTGTACTTGTCATTTAGTGTAAAGGTTTTATTTAAAAATATAATAGTGTTTTCATGCACCGTCTCTTTAAAAAAGCCGGCCGGCAATTCAGCATATGTACTCGACAATTTAGAATAGAAGGAATAGAGAATCATACAAAGATTAGATAGATAGAAACATGTCAGTCACATATATATGAAGTACAGTGACAGTGTTGATTACTGTACTTGTCATTTAGTGTTAAAATAAAGGATTTATTTAAAAAAATATTGGCGTGGGGTTCCCCATAATTTTAGTCTCTAGCGAAGGTTAAGCAGACGGCTGGGGGCAGATGTTTGAAGCCTGGGAAGGGGGTAATACCCACGGAGCTTCCCAGGCTACTAATATCAGCCCCCAGCTGAATACCTAGCCTTTACTAGCTATTAAAATGGGGGACCCCCTCAAAAAAATGACGTGGGGTCCCCCCTAATTTAATAGCTAGCAAAGGCTAGGCAGACAGCTGGGGGCTGATATTAATAGCCTAGGAAGGGTGCCATGAATATTGGCCCCCTCCCAGGCTAGAAACACCAGCCGTCAGCCGCCCCAGAAATGGCGCATCCATAGGATGCGCCAGTTCTGGCACTTAGCCTCGCTCTTCCCACTTCCCTGTAGCGGTGGCAGTGGGGTAATATGGCTGGGGTTGATGTCAGCTTATAATGCCAGCTGACATCAAGCCCAGGTTAGTAATGGAGAGGCGTCTATAAGACACCCCCATTACTAACCCCATAGTCAAAGTTAAAAAAAAACACAAACACCCAGAATAAAGTCCTTTAATTGAAATAAACACACAATTCTTTATTGTTCTAAATTAAACTCTACTTACCATCACACCCATTCCAGCTGAAGCCAACGATCTCCTGCAATAAAAGAAAAATAATAAAGCAACCTCATCCTTACCTTTCCATGGTTCCCAGGACAGCTTCAGCTCTGCTACATCAAGATGACAGACTGGACCGCAGCAGAACGCTGCCATCCAGCCTGTCATCCCGCAGACACTGAGAAGCGCAGGCATGCTTGCGCTCCTCAGTGTCTCTCTGTGACGGCATCCAGATGAGCCGAGTTCATGTCCAATGAACTCAGCTCACCTCATGCACGTCACTGACAGCGTGGGAAAATTCTCCTGCACTCAGCGCTTCAGCGTGAGAATTTTCCCACGCTGTCAGTGACGTGCATGAGGTGAGCTGAGTTCATTGGACATGACCTCACCTCATTCACGTCACTGACAGCGTGGGAAAATTCTCACGCTGAAGCGCTGAGTGCAGGAGAATGTTCCCACGCTGTCAGTGACGTGCATGAGGTGAGCCGAGTTCATTGGACATGACCTCGGATCATCTTTATGTCGTCACAGAGAGACACTGAGGAGCGCAAGCATGCCTGCGCTTCTCAGTGTCTGCGGGATGACAGGCTGGATGGCAGCTTTCTGCTGCGGTCCAGCCTGTCATCTCGATGTAGCAGAGCTGAAGCTGTCGTGGGAACCATGGAAAGGTAAGGATGAGGTTGCTTTATTATTTTTCTTTTATTGCAGGAGATCGTTGGCTTCAGTTGGAATGGGCGTGATGGTAAGTATAGTTTAATTTAGAACAATAAAGAATTGTGTGTTTATTTCAATTAAAGGACTTTTTTCTGGGTGTTGTGTTTTTTAAATACTTTACTAGAAATTCATGGTGGTCATGTCTAATATTGGCGTGACCCCATGAATTTCGGGCTTAGGGCCAGCTGATAATGCCAAGCTGGCCTTAACCCCTTTATTACCCAGTGAGCCACCGCACCAGGGCCCTGGATGAGTTGGGTACAGCGCCAGAAGATGGCGCTTCTATGAACGCGCCATTTTCCGGGGTGGCTGCGGACTGCAATTTGCAGCGGGTGGGGCCCAGAAAGCTGGGGCCTCCCTGCGCTGCGGATTCCAGCCCCCAGCTGCCTAGTTGTACCTGGCTGGACACAAAAATAGGGCGAAGCCCCACGTATTTTTTTTTTTCATTATTTCATGAAATTCATGAAATAATTAAGAAAAAAAGGGCTTCCCTATATTGTTGTGTCCAACCAGGTACAAATAGGCAGCTGGTGGTTGGGGGGAGCCCGTTCCTGCATGCTGTACCTGGCCGGACACAAATATAGTGCGAAGTCCCACGTCATTTTTTTTAAATTATTTCATGAAATAATTTTTTAAAAAAAGGGCTTCCCTATATTGTTGTGTCCGGCCAGGTATAAATAGGCAGCTGGTGGTTGGGCGCAGCCCATTCCTGCCTGCTGTACCTGGCTGGACACAAATATAGGGCGAAGCCCCACATGAATTTTTTTTTAATTATTTCATGAATTTCCTGAAATAATTAAAAAAATATTGACGTGGGGCTTCGCACTATATTTGTGTCCAGCCAGGTACAGCAGGCAGGAACGGGCTGCGCCCAACCACCAGCTGCCTATTTGTGCCTTGCCGGAAACAACAATATAGGGAAGCCCTTTTTTCTTTATTATTTCATGAATTTCATGAAATAATTTAAAAAAAAAATACGTGGGGCTTCTCCCTATTTGTGTGTCCAGCCAGGTACAACTAGGCAGCTGGGGGATGGAACCTGCAGCGCAGGGAGGCCCAAGCTTTCTGCCCCCCCCCCGGTGCAAATTGCAGTCCGCAGCCACCCCGGAAAATGGTGCGTTCATAGAAGCTGGATGCTGTACCTGGCTGGCATACAAAAATATGGCAAAGCCCACGTCAAAATTTTTGGGAAAAATTAATTAAAAAATAAATAATAATTTAGGGACTGCATCTTTATTAACTCCTCAAATGTCATTTAGTGTTAAAATAAAGGATTTATTTTAAAAAAAATTGGCGTGGGATCCCCCATAATTTTAGGCTCTAGCGGAGGTTAAGCAGACGGCTGGGGCAGATGTTTGAAGCCTGGGAAGTGGATAATACCCACGGAGCTTCCCAGACTACTAATATCAGCCCTCAGCTGAATACCTAGCCTTTACTAGCTATTACAATGGGGGATCCCCCCAAAAAAATGACGTGGGGTACCCCCTATTTAATAGCTAGAAAAGGCTAGGCAGACAGCTGGGGGCTGATATTAATAGCTCAGGAAGGGTGCCATGAATATTGGCCCCCTCCCAGGCTAGAAACACCAGCCGTCAGCCGCACCAGAAATGGCGCATCCATAGGATGCGCCAATTCTGGCGCTTAGCCTCGCTCTTCCACGCTGCCCTGGTGCGGTGGCAGGGGGTAATAGGGTTGGGGTTCATGTCAGCGCCAGCTGCCTTGAAGCCCAGGTTAGTAATGATGGGCGTCTATAAGACACCCCCATTACTAACCTACAAAGTGTTAAAAAGAAAAAACACACTACACCCAGAAAAAAATAATTTATTTGAAATAAAACACACAATTTTATATAATTCTTAGTTTACTAAAAAAAAATAGTTACCTGTCCACGTTCCTGCGCTGATCTCCCATGCACAGCTGTCACATCTGGAGATGGTGACAGCTGTGCATGGCTGCTGTAAGCTCACGCTGCCGGGAACACGTCCGCTCCTGGCAGCGGGAGCCACTGACTGAGGTCACCGGAGTGCATTCAGGCAGCGCAGCTCCGGAGACCTCCTTTACGGCACTGCTGTACCGTGGGAATTTCTCACGATACAGCAGGGCCGTAAAGGAGCTAACCGGAGCAGCGCTGCCTGAACTCCGGCGAACCTGCTTATGCAATGACGGGGCTGCTTTACGGCCCCATCATTCTAGCGGCGGCAGCGGTTCAGAGCGGTCACATTCTATGTGGCTGCTCTAAACTGGAGATCTTCGTGGGACACTCGTGGACTACTACAGAGGGGTAAGGATAAGGTTGTGGTTTATTATTTTATATTTTATTACAGGAGATCGATGGCTTCGGGGAATTAGGTGTCTAGGTGAGTATAGGTGTAGTTTTTTATTTTTTACTTTATTTTAGGTGGCGATCGGCGGGGACAGGTAATGTATAAACTAATTTATTGTAGGTAACCACTGGCCACCAATGACATGTATTTAACATTTATTGGGGACACAGTAGGGCAATTTAAATAGCAGGATCAGGCTGATGGGAACTACTGCTCCCATTGAGCTGATCCTGCTGGCACGAGTGGTCCGGGGACAGACATAGGCCGATGGGAGTAGTAGTGTCACATCGGCCTATGTCTGCCTGCACGCACACACCTGCAGACATCGCACAGACACCGCACACACCCGCAGACATCGCACAGACACCGCACACATTCGCAGACATCGCACACACCCGCAGACATCGCACAGACACACGCACAGACACCGCACACATCGCACAGACACCACACACACCCACAGACATCGCGCAGAAACACGCACAGACACCCTGCACACACTCGCAGACACACGCACAGACACCCACACACACCAATCATGACGGGCTGATCGTCTGGGAGGTGACGCTGTGCGGCCAGCCAATCACTGTAATGCCCACAAACAACATGGCTGCGGCATTACAGTGACTGGTTGGCAATCCCTGCATGTTCATTGGCTCTGTAAAGAGCACCAAACATGCAGGGCGGAGACTCGAGCTCCCGCCCGAGTAACCCGGAAATGCTCGGTGCTCGCCGAACATCCCGAGTAGCGTGATGCTCGGGCGAGTACCGAGCAGTGTCGAAAATGTTCGCTCAACACTAGTGTTGAGCGATATCTTCCGATATCGGGAAATATCAGATCGGATTGGATTGGACCAATACCGAAAAAGTATCGGATATCGCCGATTCCGATACCGGAAACCAATGCAAGTCAATGGGACAGAAATATTGGAATGAAAATAAACCCTTTCTTTCCTTGTAGGTTAATTCTACATGAAGGAAAACAACTAAGAATAATCTAGAATGTATTGGGGGAGGTGGGGGAGACAATAAAGGCATAGAGGTTTAGCCCAATCAAATGGAATAGCAGGAATATTTTTTTTAAGACGTTCTGAGTTACGGAAATATTGACTATGTTAAGTATTTTTATATTTTGTCAGATATTTATGTTTCACTACTTCCATGCTCTTCACCTTCTTTTTTACTTCTCCCACACTTTCTCCTTCATCATCCTCAGCATCTTTTTCATCCTCTTCTTCTTCACCTTCTTCATCTTCTTCTTCTTCACCTTCTTCGTATTATTCTTTTTTTTTACATTCTTCATATTCTACTTCTTCATCTTCTTCATATTCTTCTTCTTCATCATATTCTTATTTGTGACAGGCATTCCTGTAGTTGTTATCTATAAAAGGTTGGACATTACACCTTTCGTTCTGCCCGTCACAAAAGATTTACAACAGGATTTGTCCGCGTTCAGTTTGGCCTGCAGCAGCAGGTCTTTTCCAGGGGCACCACGAGGAGGAACGGACTCACCCCCATACACTGCTTAGTCATCTTCTGCTTATAATTTAGATATTATCTTTTGCTCTGATTTTTAGTCTTATGCTTAATGTTCTTCCGCTTTTTGTTCTGCAGCTTCTTGTATTTCTGCTTCTTGGTTTTCTGTCTCTTATTCTTCTGTATCTTGGTGCTTGTCTTCTCTTCTTTGTCCTCTTGGTCAACTTCTTCAGGGTCATCTTCTTGGTCTTCTTCGGGGTGGTCTTCAGGGTCGTCGTCTTCGGGGGTCCCCGTCTTCGGGGTCCTCGTCTTCTTCGGGTTGGTCTTCTGGGTCCTCGTCTTCGGGGTCCTCGTCTTCTTCGGGGTGGTCTTCAGGGTCCTCGTCTTCTTCGGGGTGGTCTTCAGGGTCCTCGTCTTCTTCGGGTGGTCTTCAGGGTCCTCGTCTTCAGGGTCGTTGTCTTTGGGGTCCTCGTCTTCTTAGGGTTGGTCTTCAGGGTCCTCGTCTTCAGGGTCCTCGTCAGGGAGATCCAGAGTGATTACCAAGAACCATTTCAAAAAGCTTGAACATGGAAATGTAGCAGAAGGTACAAGAAAGCTGAGGAACTAGCGAGAACCAGCTGACGGTACTGGAACCCGGATGGGTAGCAGAGGGTACAAGAGCCAATGGAACTGCCGAAGACCAGCTGACGGTACTGGAACTCGGTTACTAAGCAGGAGGTACCTGTGCCAGAAAGCACTACCAAGGACCAGCAGACGTTGGTGGAACTTGGATACCGAGAAGGAGGCACCTAATCCAAAGGCACTGCCGAGAACCAGCTGACGGTACTGGAACCCGGATGGGTAGCAGAAGGTACCCATGTAAAAAAAAGTTCAAGTCCGCGAGCCGGCTGCAGTTACCAAAACCAACAGTCCTACAGGGGGTGCTTGTCCTATTGTCACTATGGAACCAGCCTTCATTGCCAGATCCCGCAGCCCACATAGGAGTCACCTAAACTGCAGGCACCATAGAGTCGGCTAACCCAACCGCAACACGACAGGACAACGCATTGGAGGCAAAGTGACGTTGACACTACCCGGAAACAGCTGGCGTGCTGGAACCAGGCTGGGCAGGAAGGAGTACCCATGCCAAAGTCACTGCCGAGAACCAGCTGACGGTACTGGAACCCGGATGGGTAGTAGAAGGTACAAGAGCAAATGGAACTACCGAGGACCAGCTGATGGTACTGGAACCCGGATGGGTAGCAGAAGGTACAAGAGCCAATGGAACTGCCGAAGACCAGCTGACGGTACTGGAACTCGGTTACTAAGCAGGAGGTACCTGTGCCAGAATGCACTACCAAGGACCAGCAGACGTTGGTGGAACTTGGATACCGAGAAGGAGGCACCTAATCCAAAGGCACTGCCGAGAACCAGCTGACGGTACTGGAACCCGTATGGGTAGCAGAAGGTACCCATGTAAAAAAAAGTTCAAGGCCGCGAGCCGGCCGCAGTTACCAAAACCCACAGTCCTACAGGGGGTGCTTGTCCTATTGGCACTATGGAACCAGCCTTCATTGCCAGATCCCGCAGCCCACATAGGAGTCACCTAAACTGCAGGCACCATAGAGTCGGCTAACCCGACCGCAACACGACAGGACAACGCATTGGAGGCAAAGTGACGTTGACACTACCCGGAAACAGCTGGCGTGCTGTAACCAGGCTGGGCAGGAGGGAGTACCCGTGCCAAAGTCAGTGCCGAGAACCAGCTGATGGTACTGGAACCCGGATGGGTAGTAGAAGGTACAAGAGCAAATTGAACTACCGAGGACCAGCTGACGGAACTGGAACCCGGATGGGTAGCAGAAGGTACAAGAGCCAATGGAACTGCCGAAGACCAGCTGACGGTACTGGAACTCGGTTACTAAGCAGGAGGTACCTGTGCCAGAAAGCACTACCAAGAACCAGCAGACGTTGGTGGAACTTGGATACCGAGAAGGAGGCACCTAATCCAAAGGCACTGCCGAGAACCAGCTGACGGTACTGGAATCTGGATGGGTAGTAGAAGGTGCAAGAGCAAATGGAACTACCGAGAACCAGCTGGCGGTGCTGGAACCCAGGGTGAATACTAAAAACAGAGTGGAGCCAAAGGTGTAATTCGAGCAAGTTTTAAATCAGTAGTACAGTGGATGTGGACAAAGCAGGAGAATTTGCCGGACACACAGCAGGGGAACAGCTGAAGTTACTGAACCCCAATAACACTGGAGCAAGCGTTGACTGTGCAGATGGCACTTCGGAGCAGCAACTAGCGGTATTGGAGCCCAGGGTAAATACTAAAAACAGAGGAGCCAGAGATGTATTTGGAGGAGGTTTTAAATCAGTAGTACAGTGGATGTGGAAAAAGCAGGAGAAATTGCCGTCCGCACAGCAGGGGAGCAGCTGACGTTACTGAACCCCAATAACACGGCAGCAAGTGTTGACTGTGCAGACGGCACTTCTAAGCGCCAACTGGCGGTGTTGGAGCTCAGGGATAATACTGAAAACAGAGGAGCCAGAGGTGTAATTGGAGCAACTTTAAAATCTGTAGTAGTGAGAATGTGGACAGAGCAGGAGAAATTGCCGTCCGCACAGCAGGGGAACAAATGACGTTACCGAACCCCAATAACATGGCAGCAAGTGTTGACTGTGCAGACGGCACTTCCGAACGCCAACTGGCGGTGTTGGAGCTCAGGGATAATACTGAAAACAGAGGAGCCAGAGGTGTATTTGGAGGAGGTTTTAAATCAGTAGTACAGTGGATGTGGACAGAGCAGGAGAAATTGCCGTCCGCACAGCAGGGGCACAGCTGACGTTACTGAACCCCAATGACACGGCAGCAAGTGTTGACTGTGCAGACAGCACTTCCGAGTGCCAGCTGGCGGTGTTGGAGCTCAGGGATAATACTGAAAACAGAGGAGCCAGAGGTGTAATTGGAGCAACTTTAAAATCTGTAGTAGTGAGAATGTGGACAGAGCAGGAGAAATTGCCGTCCGCACAGCAGGGGAACAGCTGATGTTACTGAACCCCAATGACACGGCAGCAAGTGTTGACTGTGCAGACGGCACTTCCGAGCGCCAACTGGCGGTGTTGGAGCTCAGAGATAATACTGAAAACAGAGGAGCCAGAGGTGTAATTGGAGCAACTTTAAAATCTGTAGTAGTGAGAATGTGGACAGAGCAGGAGAAATTGCCGTCCGCACAGCAGGGGAACAGCTGACGTTACCGAACCCCAATAACATGGCAACAAGTGTTGACTGTGCAGACGGCACTTCGGAGCGCCAACTGGCGGTGTTGGAGCTCAGGGATAATAATGAAAACAGAGGAGCCAGAGGTGTATTTGGAGGAGGTTTAAAATCAGTAGTACAGTGGATGTGGACAGAGCAGGAGAAATTGCCGTCCGCACAGCAGGGGAACAGCTGACGTTACTGAACCCCAATGACACGGCAGCAAGTGTTGACTGTGCAGACGGCACTTCCGAGCGCCAGCTGGCGGTGTTGGAGCTCAGGGATAATACTGAAAACAGAGGAGCCAGAGGTGTAATTGGAGCAACTTTAAAATCTGTAGTAGTGAGAATGTGGACAGAGCAGGAGAAATTGCCGTCCGCACAGCAGGGGAACAGCTAACGTTACTGAACCCCAATGACACGGCAGCAAGTGTTGACTGTGCAGACGGCACTTCCGAGCGCCAACTGGCGGTGTTGGAGCTCAGGGATAATACTGAAAATAGAGGAGCCAGAGGAGTAATTGGAGCAACTTTAAAATCTGTACTAGTGAGAATGTGGACAGAGCAGGAGAAATTGCCGTCCGCACAGCAGGGGAACAGCTGATGTTACCGAACCCCAATAACATGGCAGCAAGTGTTGACTGTGCAGACGGCACTTCCAAGTGCCAACTGGGGGTGTTGGAGCTCAGGGATAATACTGAAAACAGAGGAGCCAGAGGTGTATTTGGAGGAGGTTTTAAATCAGTAGTACAGTGGATGTGGACAGAGCAGGAGAAATTGCCGTCCGCACAGCAGGGGAACAGCTGACGTTACTGAACCCCAATAACACGGCAGCAAGTGTTGACTGTACAGACGGCACTTCCGAGCGCCAACTGGCGGTGTTGGAGCTCAGGGATAATACTGAAAACAGAGGAGCCAGAGGTGTAATTGGAGCAACTTTAAAATCTGTAGTAGTGAGAATGTGAACAGAGCAGGAGAAATTGCCGTCCGCACAGCAGGGGAACAGCTGACGTTACGGAACCCCAATGACACGGCAGCAAGTGTTGACTGTGCAGACGGCACTTCCGAGCGCCAACTGGCGGTGCTGGAGTTCAGGGATAATACTGAAAACAGAGGAGCCAGAGGTGTAATTGGAGCAACTTTAAAATCTGTAGTAGTGAGAATGTGGACAGAGCAGGAGAAATTGCCGTCCGCACAGCAGGGGAACAGCTGATGTTACTGAACCCCAATGACACGGCAGCAAGTGTTGACTGTGCAGACGGCACTTCTGAGCGCCAACTGGCGGTGTTGGAGCTCAGGGATAATACTGAAAACAGAGGAGCCAGAGGTGTAATTGGAGCAACTTTAAAATCTGTAGTAGTGAGAATGTGGACAGAGCAGGAGAAATTGCCGTCCGCACAGCAGGGGAACAGCTGACGTTACTGAACCCCAATAACATGGCAGCAAGTGTTGACTGTGCAGACGGCACTTCCGAGCACCAACTGGCGATGTTGGAGCTCAGGGATAATACTGAAAACAGAAGAGCCAGAGGTGTATTTGGAGGAGGTTTTAAATCAGTAGTACAGTGGATGTGGACAGAGGAGGAGAAATTGCCGTCCGCACAGCAGGGGAACAGCTGACGTTACTGAACCCCAATAACACGGCAGCAAGTGTTGACTGTACAGACGGCACTTCCGAGCGCCAACTGGCGGTGTTGGAGCTCAGGGATAATACTGAAACAGAGGAGCCAGAGGTGTAATTGGAGCAACTTTAAAATCTGTAGTAGTGAGAATGTGAACAGAGCAGGAGAAATTGCCGTCCGCACAGCAGGGGAACAGCTGACGTTACGGAACCCCAATGACACGGCAGCAAGTGTTGACTGTGCAGACGGCACTTCCGAGCGCCAACTGGCGGTGCTGGAGTTCAGGGATAATAATGAAAACAGAGGAGCCAGAGGTGTAATTGGAGCAACTTTAAAATCTGTAGTAGTGAGAATGTGGACAGAGCAGGAGAAATTGCCGTCCGCACAGCAGGGGAACAGCTGATGTTACTGAACCCCAATGACACGGCAGCAAGTGTTGACTGTGCAGACGGCACTTCTGAGCGCCAACTGGCGGTGTTGGAGCTCAGGGATAATACTGAAAACAGAGGAGCCAGAGGTGTAATTGGAGCAACTTTAAAATCTGTAGTAGTGAGAATGTGGACAGAGCAGGAGAAATTGCCGTCCACACAGCAGGGGAACAGCTGACGTTACTGAACCCCAATAACATGGCAGCAAGTGTTGACTGTGCAGACGGCACTTCCGAGCACCAACTGGTGATGTTGGAGCTCAGGGATAATACTGAAAACAGAAGAGCCAGAGGTGTATTTGGAGGAGGTTTTAAATCAGTAGTACAGTGGATGTGGACAGAGCAGGAGAAATTGCCGTCCGCACAGCAGGGGAAAAGCTGACGTTACTGAACCCCAATAACACGGCAGCAAGTGTTGACTGTGCAGACGGCACTTCCGAGCGCCAACTGGCGGTGTTGGAGCTCAGGGATAATACTGAAAACAGAGGAGCCAGAGGTGTAATTGGAGCAACTTTAAAATCTGTAGTAGTGAGAATGTGAACAGAGCAGGAGAAATTGCCGTCCGCACAGCAGGGGAACAGCTGACGCTACGGAACCCCAATGACACGGCAGCAAGTGTTGACTGTGCAGACGGCACTTCCGAGCGCCAACTGGCGGTGCTGGAGCTCAGGGATAATACTGAAAACAGAGGAGCCAGAGGTGTAATTGGAGCAACTTTAAAATCTGTAGTAGTGAGAATGTGGACAGAGCAGTAGAAATTGCCGTCCGCACAGCAGGGGAACAGCTGATGTTACTGAACCCCAATGACACGGCAGCAAGTGTTGACTGTGCAGATGGCACTTCTGAGCGCCAACTGGCGGTGTTGGAGCTCAGGGATAATACTGAAAACAGAGGAGCCAGAGGTGTAATTGGAGCAACTTTAAAATCTGTAGTAGTGAGAATGTGGACAGAGCAGGAGAAATTGCCGTCCGCACAGCAGGGGAACAGCAGATGTTACTGAACCCCAATAACATGGCAGCAAGTGTTGACTGTGCAGACGGCACTTCCGAGCACCAACTGGCGATGTTGGAGCTCAGGGATAATACTGAAAACAGAAGAGCCAGAGGTGTATTTGGAGGAGGTTTTAAATCAGTAGTACAGTGGATGTGGACAGAGTAGGAGAAATTGCCGTCCGCACAGCAGGGGAACAGCTGACGTTACTGAACCCCAATAACATGGCAGCAAGTGTTGACTGTGCAGACGGCACTTCGGAGCGCCAACTGGCGGTGTTGGAGCTCAGGGATAATACTGAAAACAGATGAGCCAGAGATGTATTTGGATGAGGTTTTAAATCAGTAGTAGTGAGAATGTGGACAGAGCAGGAGAAATTGCCGTCCGCACAGCAGGGGAACAGCTGACGTTACTGAACCCCAATGACATGGCAGCAAGTGTTGACTGTGCAGACGGCACTTCCGAGCGCCAACTGGCGGTGTTGGAGCTCAGGGATAATACTGAAAACAGAGGAGCCAGAGGTGTAATTGGAGCAACTTTAAAATCTGTAGTAGTGAGAATGTGGACAGAGCAGGAGAAATTTCCGTCCGCACAGCCAGGGAACAGCTGACGTTGCTGAACCCCAATGACACGGCAGCAAGTGTTGACTGTGCAGACGGCACTTCCGAGCGCCAACTGGCGGTGTTGGAGCTCAGGGATTACAGTTCAGGTGGTAGA
The DNA here is from genome assembly GCF_046119375.1 of Phyllobates terribilis. Taxonomy (NCBI): domain Eukaryota; kingdom Metazoa; phylum Chordata; class Amphibia; order Anura; family Dendrobatidae; genus Phyllobates; species Phyllobates terribilis. The sequence continues at coordinate 38,192,314 of NW_027362768.1, read as the reverse complement.
AACATGAACAGAACAGGAGACCTGGATACTTTTGCCAACAATTATTTATTCTGGAAGAGGACTGGCAAATTCATGAGAGATCCAGGCCTTGTTCATTTTGAGAAAAGTAAGCCGGTCAACGTTATCGGAGGATAGTCGCATGCGACGGTCTGTTAGTACACCACCTGCGGCACTAAAGACGTGTTCCGATAATACACTAGCAGCAGGGCAAGCTAGCACCTCCAATGCATACTGACTTAGCTCTGGCCATGTATCTAGCTTACAGACCCAAAACTTGAAGGGAGAAGAGCCGTCTGGGAGTACACTAAGAGGGCAAGACATGTAGTCTGTCACCATCTGTCGGAAACGTTGCCTCCTGCTGACTGGAGCCGTCTGTGATGGTGTAGACATTTGTGGTGGCGGGGACACAAAACTTTGCCACATTTCGGCCATACTGGTCTTGCCTTGTGCTGAGGCGCTGCTTCTGCTCCCTCTTTGTGCAGAGCTTCCTCCACTGCCTCGACGCACTGAGCTGCTTTGTAAAGCACTAGCAGCACTGCTCTCGGTTGGAATGGAGAACATGATGGAATGCACCAGTGCGTCTTGGTACTCCCGCATTTTACGCTCCCGGTTCAATGGTGTTATGAGGCTTTGTAAGTTGTCCCAGTAGCGAGGATCTAGGAGGGTGGACACCCAATAATCAGCCATGTTGAGAATGTGGGCGATGCGGCAGTCGTTTCTCAGGCACTGCAGCATGAAATCAACCATGTGCTGCAGACTGCCAACTGGCCAAGAAACGCTGTCCCCTGCTTGAGGCATGATCTCTGCCTGCTCTGCATCACCCCACCCTCGCTCTAGATACTGACTACTAGAGCATTGTGTACCTCCCTCCTCTGGACAGATGTCTTCCTCATCCATTGACTCCTCCTCATCCTCCTCACAAAGTGTCCCCTGCCTAGGCCTTTGTGAGGAACCACGTTGCGCAGACTGTAGAGAAGCAGATGGCATTTGTGACTCCTCATCCTCCACCTCTTCCAAAACCTCGTCCCTTAGTGCTTGCAGTGTTTTTTCAGGCAGGCAGATAAGGGAGATAGTCATGCTGACTTGTGCATCATCTGCACTCGCCATCCGCGTGGAATAATCGAAGGCACGCAATACATGGCAAATGTCCTTCATAGAGGCCCACTCAGTGGTGGTGAAGTGTGAACGGCGCGCACTGCGACTTCTTTGCGCCTGCTGCAGCTGGTACTCCATTACTGCTGCCTGCTGCTCACACAACCTCTCCAACATATGTAACGTTGAATTCCACCTGGTGGGTAGGTCACATATGATGCGATGTTCAGGAAGACGTAATCGGCGCTGCAGAGCTGCAATGCGTGATCTTGCATTGTTGGAACGCCGCAAGTGAGCGCACTCTATGCAGACCTTGTGAAGCAGTGCATCAAGATCCGGATAGTCCCTCAAAAAACTCTGCGCGACCAAGTTGAGCACATGTGCCAGACATGGGATGTGAGTGAGGTTGCCTAGGCCCAGAGCTGCCACCAGATTTCGGCCATTGTCACACACTACCATGCCTGGCTGGAGATTCGCTGGCACAAACCACACGTCGCTCTGCTGCTTGATGGCATTCCAGAGCTCCTGCACTGTGTGGCTTCGATTCCCCAAAGAAATAAATTTTAATACGGCCTGTTGACGTTTGGCCACGGCTGTGCTCATATTGGTCACCATAACAGGTAACCGTTCACGGGTCGATGTGGAGGTAGACCGTGACGGCTCCTGCAGCGCTGATTCAGAGGAACTGAAGTATGAGGAGGAGTCAATGTGTACAGACTAGATTCCTGCAATCCTTGGAGTTGGCAGAACACGTACAGCGCCACTCTCAAGATCTGTACCCGGCTCCACAACATTTACCCAATGGGCAGTGAGGGAAAGGTATCGCCCCTGTCCATGCTTACTGGTCCACGCATCGGTGGTCAGGTGGACCTTGCTACTGATGGCGTTTTGTAGCGCATGTTTAATTTTTCCCTCCACATGATGTTGCAGGGCAGGGACGGCTTGCCTGCTGAAATAAAATCGGCTGGGCACGTTGTATTGTGGGACTGCCAATGCCATAAAGTTACGGAATGTGTCAGTCTCCACCAGCCTGAATGATAGCATTTCAAGGGCCAGTAGTTTAGCAATGCCAGCATTCAGAGCCTGTGCTCGGGGGTGGTTTGCTGAGTATGGGCGCCTTTTCTCCCATGCCTGTGCTAACGATGGCTGTAGACTGGCCTGGGAGTGTGAGGATGACTGGGAAAGTGGTGCTGTGGGTGGAATTACACTGTGTCTCTGTACAACAGTGCCAGAGATTCTTCCATGGCGATCCTGTGAGGAAGCCGAACCAGCTGTGTGTGAGCTGGAGGAAGAGGCTACAACACGAGCTGAAGAGGTGGTAGGTGGCGCTGTAGGTTGGCCTAGGTCTTCAGTGTGTTTTTGTAACTCCACCACGTGCTTGGTCCGCACATGTTTCCACATATTTGTGGTATTGAGGTTGCTGACACTTTTCCCTCTTTTCACCTTCTGATTACACAGCTTGCATTTGACAAAGCAATTGTCATCTGCAACTGTATCAAAAAAGGACCAGGCACTGCAAGTCTTGGGAGCGCCCGCTTTGGATTTTGGAAGAGCCATGCTCCTAATGGGTGCCGGAGTGGAGGCTACAGGCAACCAAGTCTGCCCCCTCCCTCTCCCTCCTTTTTGCGCTGTTCGGGGAATCTCTTCCTCAGAGCTGCTCCCACCACCTTCCTGTCCCTCACGCCATGATGGGTCAAGGACCTCATCATCTACACCACCCTCTTCAAACAACTGCTTCTCCTGGGTAGTCTCGACAGCACAGTACGCACCAGAAAGTGGCACCTGAGTCTCATCATCAGATGCGTACTGAGGTGTGCTGCTGACCATAGGCACTGGCCCACCCGCCTCTTCAGATTCAGAGAGACAAAACGGTTGCGCATCACTGTATACTACCTCTTCTTCTAATTCTCGAATTCTGCTTGGCTGGCCCCCTCTTTCCAAGCCAAGAGATTCAGAGAACAGAAGTAGAGATGGCTCCTGTCCAGGGCTCTCTGACTGCCTGGGCAATTTGGCAGGTGGTGAAGAGACAGATGGGTGCTTTTCAGTGCTCAGGACCAGAGAGGATCTGGAACTAATTGAAGTCGATGCGTTAGCTGCCATCCATCTGACAACGGCTTCAATTTGGTCCTCCCGCAGCAGTGGGGTACGGCTAGCTCCTACAAAGCTGCGCATAAAGGACTGTTCCCTGGTAAAACTGGGGGATGCTGAGTCACTGGTGCCCGCAGCAGGCACAGAATCCCCACGTCCTCTCCCTGCAGGCACAGAATCCTCAAGTCCTCTCCCTGCAGAAACTCCACGCCCACGCCCACGACCACATGCCATACTCCCTGCCTTCTTCATCTTGGTAGACTGATAAAGATAGGCAGAAAAGTACTAAGGGCTTAGTGTGCTTATTCCTGAACTGCTGCTAACAGGTATAAGAAACACTAATTTTATAAAGTGTGGACTAGACTTTAATATGAGCTAATGTGGCCTACACAACTGTAAAGTGGAGTGTTTGGTGAACTTTATTTAGGTTTTTTTTGTCACAAAAAGACACTGGATGTGCCTAAAGATGTAATAACTAGAGATGAGCGTTGTTCTACTCGAACTGTTCGCCAATCTCAAATTCGAGCTGTTTTGGGCGGTGTTCGAGCCGTTCGGCGAACACGAAGAATTTGAGAAAAATTCGGCTGTTCGAGGTTATGTTCGATAACTGTTCGTGCACCAAAATCATAACTGGATTTTTTCTCAGTAATGATGAAAATTAATGTTAATACGCAGTTTGAGTGTACAGCGGGGTGGGGGGAGGGGCAGGGGATGGATCTCTGCAGGAACAATGAAGATCTCCATTTTTTTTTCTCTTTCCCGCATTTGCAGTGGGGAGGTGCAATCTGTCAGCCTATCAGCAGCGCACACACGGAGCGACGTGCTTTTTTTCACACAAGCAAGGGCATGTGTCATTGGCAGTGTATGTCACATGTCCTTGCCCTATAAGACCAAGCCATTTTCCCCGTCGCCACCAATTTCTCACTGCTGCAGCTGCGTTTTAGACGGCACCGCTGTTGCTGTGTGCGCTATACCTTGTTAATTTCAAGCCAATTTTCGCACAAATATACAGATAGCTTGGGAGTAGGGAATAGTTGTGATTGCAGTCCTTTTAAGGACTAGGTTACAGCATTTCCTACGACTTTTATCAGGGAGGTCTGTGCTCTTAAATAGATAGGTTGTGGGAGTAAAGACTAATTGTAATTGGAGTCCTTTTCAGGACTAGGTTACATGAGTTCCTATCAGTTTTTGCCAGGCAGATCTGTGCCAGTGCTGTGCAAGTTTTTTTCACAGCATTTGGCTGAATCTAGCAAAGCTAATCCTTTTTGGCCTATTGCAGAGTGTGTTAGTCAGTGGAGTAGCCTATCTGTGTTGCAAGATATAACACCTGTGTATAGAATACCAATTTTTTTACTGCACCTAGTGAAGTAAAATCTTTTGGGCATAGCATCATTCTATTAGTCCATCTATACTGACCTCCATCAGGTTGCAAACTGAATATAATTTTTTTCTGCATCTAGCTCTGAAAAAATATTTGGGCTTCTAGCGGTGTGTGGGACTTGGTCTATTAGTCCATCTATACTGACCTCCATCAGGTTGCAAATTAAAAATAATTTTTTTCTGCATCTAGCTCTGAAAAAATATTTGGGCTTCTAGCAGTGTGTGGGACTTGGTCTATTAGTCCATCTATACTGACCTCCATCAGGTTGCAAATTAAAAATAATTTTTTTCTGCATCTAGCTCTGAAAAAATATTTGGGCTTCTAGCGGTGTGTGGGACTTGGTCTATTAGTCCATCTATACTGACCTCCATCAGGTTGCAAATTAAAAATAATTTTTTTCTGCATCTAGCTCTGAAAAAATATTTGGGCTTCTAGCAGTGTGTGGGACTTGGTCTATTAGTCCATCTATACTGACCTCCATCAGGTTGCAAATTAAAAATAATTTTTTTCTGCATCTAGCTGTGAAAAAATATTTGGGCTTCTAGCAGTGTGTGGGACTTGGTCTATTAGTCCATCTATACTGACCTCCATCAGGTTGCAAATTAAAAATAATTTTTTTCTGCATCTAGCTCTGAAAAAATATTTGGGCTTCTAGCAGTGTGTGGGACTTGGTCTATTAGTCCATCTATACTGACCTCCATCAGGTTGCAAATTAAAAATAATTTTTTTCTTCATTTAGTTCTGAAAAAATATTTGGGCTTCTAGCAGTGTGTGGGACTTGTTCTATTAGTCCTTCTATACTGACCTCCAGCAGGTTGCAAATTGAATATAATTTTTTTCTGCATCTAGCTCTGAAAAAATAGTTGGGCTTCTAGCGGTGTGTGGGACTTGGTCTATTAGTCCATCTATACTGACCTCCATCAGGTTGCAAATTAAAAATAATTTTTTTCTGCATCTAGCTCTGAAAAAATATTTGGGCTTCTAGCAGTGTGTGGGACTTGGTCTATTAGTCCATCTATACTGACCTCCATCAGGTTGCAAATTAAAAATAATTTTTTTCTGCATCTAGCTCTGAAAAAAAATTTGGGCTTCTAGCGGTGTGTGGGACTTGGTCTATTAGTCCATCTATACTGACCTCCATCAGGTTGCAAATTAAAAATAATTTTTTTCTGCATCTAGCTCTGAAAAAATATTTGGGCTTCTAGCAGTGTGTGGGACTTGGTCTATTAGTCCATCTATACTGACCTCCATCAGGTTGCAAATTAAAAATATTTTTTTTCTGCATCTAGCTCTGAAAAAATATTTGGGCTTCTAGCGGTGTGTGGGACTTGGTCTATTAGTCCATCTATACTGACCTCCATCAGGTTGCAAATTAAAAATAATTTTTTTCTGCATCTAGCTCTGAAAAAATATTTGGGCTTCTAGCAGTGTGTGGGACTTGGTCTATTAGTCCATCTATACTGACCTCCATCAGGTTGCAAATTAAAAATAATTTTTTTCTGCATCTAGCTCTGAAAAAATATTTGGGCTTCTAGCGGTGTGTGGGAATTGGTCTATTAGTCCATCTATACTGACCTCCATCAGGTTGCAAATTAAAAATAATTTTTTTCTGCATCTAGCTCTGAAAAAATATTTGGGCTTCTAGCAGTGTGTGGGACTTGGTCTATTAGTCCATCTATACTGACCTCCATCAGGTTGCAAATTAAAAATAATTTTTTTCTTCATTTAGCTCTGAAAAAATATTTGGGCTTCTAGCAGTGTGTGGGACTTGTTCTATTAGTCCTTCTATACTGACCTCCAGCAGGTTGCAAATTGAATATAATTTTTTTCTGCATCTAGCTCTGAAAAAATAGTTGGGCTTCTAGCGGTGTGTGGGACTTGGTCTATTAGTCCATCTATACTGACCTCCATCAGGTTGCAAATTAAAAATAATTTTTTTCTGCATCTAGCTCTGAAAAAATATTTGGGCTTCTAGCAGTGTGTGGGACTTGGTCTATTAGTCCATCTATACTGACCTCCATCAGGTTGCAAATTAAAAATAATTTTTTTCTGCATCTAGCTCTGAAAAAATATTTGGGCTTCTAGCGGTGTGTGGGACTTGGTCTATTAGTCCATCTATACTGACCTCCATCAGGTTGCAAATTAAAAATAATTTTTTTCTGCATCTAGCTCTGAAAAAATATTTGGGCTTCTAGCAGTGTGTGGGACTTGGTCTATTAGTCCATCTATACTGACCTCCATCAGGTTGCAAATTAAAAATAATTTTTTTCTGCATCTAGCTCTGAAAAAATATTTGGGCTTCTAGCAGTGTGTGGGACTTGGTCTATTAGTCCATCTATACTGACCTCCATCAGGTTGCAAATTAAAAATATTTTTTTTCTGCATCTAGCTCTGAAAAAATATTTGGGCTTCTAGCGGTGTGTGGGACTTGGTCTATTAGTCCATCTATACTGACCTCCATCAGGTTGCAAATTAAAAATAATTTTTTTCTGCATCTAGCTCTGAAAAAATATTTGGGCTTCTAGCAGTGTGTGGGACTTGGTCTATTAGTCCATCTATACTAACCTCCATCAGGTTGCAAATTAAAAATAATTTTTATCTGCCTCTACAGTACCTCTGAAAAAATATTTGGGCTTCTAGCAGTGTGTGGGACTATTTGTATTAGTCCATCTATACTGACCTCCATCAGGTTGCAAATTCAAAATAATTTTTTTCTGCATCTAACCCAGCCAATAGTTTTGGCCTAATACCACAGTTTGGCCACTCAGCTCTGCTCGGTTACCATCCATTGTTTTTTTGTGCAAACAACTCCAGAGTTGTGAATTAGTTAACCACCAAAATGAGTGGAAAAAGGCCTGCTGCTGGTGGAAAGGGGAATAGGCGTGTTGGGAAGGGGAAAAAAGGTTGTGTCCGTGGGGTAGGTGTTAAAGCAACAGTAACATCTGCAGAAGAAAGACCATCTTCCAGCCAAACTAAAATGTCTACTTCTTTTAGCGGACAATGTGATAAGATCCCTTTCTTACGGCCACGCCAATCGCTACAAATTCCAGATGAGGCACAAAAACAGCAGGTGCTTCAACGGATATCAAGTGCTCCTTTAAGTGGGCTCTCCTCCACATCAACTTCAACATCACAAATACTCCACTCCTCAAAGGTGTCACCCAAATCGCACTTGCTTCCTCACAGCTCCCAAATCTCCAGCTGCCCGTCTGAGTATGAGGTAGAACAGATGGTTGAGTCTGCAGAGCTGTTTACTCATACTATAGCCTGGGAATCAGAGGTCGACTCCAGCGCTTCTGTGAATCCAGACGAGGAAATGATCTGCACTGATGCCCAGAATCTTTATGAGTCAGATCCAGGACCAGACGCAGAAGGTTCTGACCATAATGTAGACCCTCATTCCCAAACTGTAACTCCTGTTGGTGGAGACAATGAGGAAGACGATGATAAGACTCAAATACCTGATTGGAGCGACAACTTTAGTTTTTTGTCAGGGCAGGAACAGGTTGGCTCTGAGGACGACGGGTGTGATAACGCACAGGGTGATGATGATGAGGTCGGAGATCCCACTTACTGTCAACCCACAGTCAGCCAAGAGATGAGGTCAGCAGAGGAGGTGGAGGAAGATGCTAGTGACGACGAGGTCAGGTTGCGCCTTCCTGGACAGAGACGTAGTACTGGAAGCACGTCAACAACTGCATCCTCAAACACAACTCTGCCTCTCACCACAAGTCGTGGTGGCTCTTCAGGTCGCATGGGTGCTAAGCCTTGCATAGCCTGGGCATTTTTTCAGATCGATAAAGATGACCCAACTCGTGTTATCTGTAACATTTGTCAGCAAAAGCTAAGTAGAGGCCAAAAAATACATAGTTTGAGTACTTCATGCATGAACCGGCACATGGACATGAAGCATAAGTTGCAGTGGGAAGCTCAGTGTGCTACAATGCGGCCTAGCCGGCCGGGCCAATCACCGTCTGCCATATCTTGTGCATCCGCGGCCTCTTCATCCTCTGTGACTGGGGGGACAGCAGTCACACCTGTTTTGGGGCGCAGACCTGCCACCTCTTTACCCGCAACAGCCAGCGTGATTGGCAGGTCATCATTTTCTTTGGAGGTGGTAACACCAGCTGGTGTTGAGCGCTGTCCGACATCGATAGCACCACCTTTGGATCAAGGCAATCTAACATGTCCGCCTGCATCTTCCTCACAGACCGGCAGTTTGCCGGGGACACCCTTATCAACCCCGTCTAAGCACAATAGCCAGCCCTCGGTCCCTCAGATGTGGACAAGTAAAAGACCATTTCCTCCTAGCCATGAGAAAGCTAAGAGGTTGAATTTCACCATCTGCAAGCTCTTGGCTACAGAAATGCTGCCTTTCCGCCTGGTGGACACATAGGATTTTCGAGACCTTATGTCCGTCGCAGTGCCCCAGTACCAGATGCCCAGTCGGCACTATTTCTCAAAGAAAGGTGTGCCTGCGCTCCACCAGCATGTCGCACACAACATCACCGCTTCTTTGAGAAACTCTGTGTGTGACAGGGTGCATTTCACCACAGACACTTGGACGAGTAGGCATGGACAGGGGCGTTACATGTCGCTGACTGGGCACTGGGTAACTATGGTGACAGCAGGACAAGGGGCTGCTGTCCAAGTCTTGCCGTCCCCACGAGTTGTGCGTCAATCCTCTTTATGTCAAAGTTCCTCCACTGCTTCTGCCTCCTCAACCTCCTCTCGGTCTTCCACCTGCACCCAAAGCCTGTCTGGTCATGCCACAAACTTTCTAACTGCGCAGAAGGGATCCTGCACACCTCCTTACTATGCTGGCAGTAGGGCTCAACGTCATCAGGCGGTTTTTACATTGAAATGTCTGGGAAATGTGAGTCACACAGCTGAGGAGTTGTGGTCAGCTCTGGAGAACCAATTTCATGAATCGTTGTCTCCACTCGACCTGAAACCAGGGAAGGCCGTGTGCGACAATGCTGCAAACCTGGGTGCGGCCCTTCGCCGGGGCAATGTCACACACGTGCCTTGTATGGCTCACGTGTTGAACCTGGTTGTCCAGCAATTTTTAGCCCACTGTCCCAGACTAGATGGCTTTCTGCAGAGGGCACGGTCGCTGTGTGCTCACTTCCGCCGTTCGCATCCCGCAGCTCAGCGACTTACATCTCTACAGAAGTCGTTGGGCCTGCCACTTCACCGGCTAAAATGCGATGTGCCTACCCGGTGGAATTCAACTCTGCACATATTGCAGCGACTGTGGCAGCACCGACAAGCCCTGGTGCAATACGTTCTGACGTATAGCCTGGGCCAACGAGATTCAGAGGTGGGGCAAATCACGCTGGAGGAGTGGTCTCAGATCAGGGACCTATGCACCCTTCTGCACAGTTTTGAAATGGCGACGAAGATGTTTAGTGCTGACGATGCCATTATCAGCATGACTATTCCGGTGATTTACATGCTGGAGCACATGTTAAACAGAATTCGGAGTCAGGTGGTGGCACAAGAGGAGGTGGAGGAAGTAGAGGAGGAGGAGTTGTATGCGGAAGGGCTAACATCTGCAAGGTCCAGACGGTCGGCAGCACCAAGGCGGCAGGCATGTGAGGGTGGGGGAGATGGTTTTACTAGGGCGCATGGTAGCAGCCAAACTAGTGAGGAAGATGCAGTAGCCCAGGAAGAAGTGGAGGACGAACTGATGGAAGACTCATCAGATGAGGGAGACCTTGATCACATTTCTGTTGTGCGAGGTTGGGGGGAGAGGACAGAGGAAGGAAGCATGATTGTTACCTCGCCACCAACACAACAGGGACTTGGTGCTCCTGGATGCGCAACACACATGAGTGCCTTCTTGCTGCACTACCTGCAACATGACCCTCGAATTGTGAGAATTAGAAATAATCCTGACTACTGGGTTGCCACACTGTTAGATCCCCGGTACAAAAGTAAATTTGCAGAAATTATTCCTGCCATAGAAAGGGATGCACGCATGCAGGAGTATCAGCAGAGACTGTTGCAGAATCTTACATGTGCTTTTCCACAAAATACCAGTGGTGCACGTAGTGAATCTCACAGTTCCAACTTGCTAACCGTGGGACCGTCAAGTGTTCAGCACTCAAACCGTAACAGAACCACAGTATCTGCTGGTAACATCAATTTTGCGGAATCATTTCACCACTTTTTTAGCCCATCCTTTGCAAGGCCACAGGAGACAAGAAGTCTGACACATAGTCAACGCCTAGAGACGATGGTACAGGAGTATCTCCAAGTAAACATTGAAGCCACGACTGTGTCACTGAACCCTTGCTCTTTTTGGGCTTCCAATCTGGATAAATGGCCGGAGCTAGCCACTTACGCCTTGGAGATCTTGTCATGCCCCGCAGCCAGCGTTCTGTCTGAACGTGTGTTCAGCGCTGCTGGTGGTGTGCTGACAGATAAGCGCACGCGGCTCTCCACTGATAATGTAGACAGACTCACGTTCATAAAGATGAACAAATCATGGATCCGAAACGACTTTTCTACCCCTGTGTCATCCTGGGGAGAGTAAAAGCTTGATGATTGGTTAAAATCACCCTACCAACCGTTTTAAGCTTTCAAATTACTAATCATGTTTATCTGTATCTTGACTGGAAAATAATTTGGGCTTTGTAGCAGTGTGCAGCACTGATCCTATTAGGCCATCTATACTAAAGCTTCACCAGATTTAAAATTAAAAATAATTTTTAGCTGCATCTAGCCCGGAAAATAATTTTGGGGCTCCGAGATGCGCAAGGCACATAAGTGCCTTCTTGCTGCACTACCTGCAGCATGACCCTCATATTGTCAGAATTCGAAGTAATCATGACTACTGGGTTGCCACACTCTTAGATCCCCCAAACTTTTCGATCAACCTTTTCATTTTAATAAAGACCAAAAAAATGGTCATTTTTGAAATTATAAGCATTAGCAGGTTGTTAGAAACTGAAATCAAACAGTTTTCAACTCAAAACTTTATTCTAGGTGATGTTACATTTTCACATAGGACCCCTTGTTCGAAAGGAGCTTCAGAACTCTCTCGTCCATTGAATTTGTCAGGTTTTGGATGGTTTCTGCTTCAATTGTTTTGCATGAGGACAGAATACCCTCCCAGAGCTGTTGCTTAGATGTGAACTGCCTCCCGCCATCATAGACACTCCTTTTAATGATGCTCCAAAGGTTCTGAATGGGGTAGAGGTCAGGGGAGCATGGGGGTCACACCATAAGTTTGTCCCCTTTTATGCCCATATCAGCCAGAGATGCAGATGTTTTATGTGCAGCATGAGATGGTGCATTATCATGCAGAAAAATGATCTTGCTGTGAAATACACGGTTCTTCTTCTTGAACCATGGCAGGAAGTGCTGTTTGAGAAAATCCACATACATTATGGAGTTCATCTTTAGCGCCTTCAGGGATCCTAAAGGGGCTGACAATCTCTCTCCCCATGATTCCAGCCCAAAACATTACTCCACCTCCTCCTTGTTGGCGCTGTAGCCGTGTTTGCGTGGGGTGTCCATCAACCAGCCATCCTCCACTCCATCCATCTGGACCATCGAGCGCTGCACGGCACTCATCCGTGAACAAAACAGTTTTGAAATCAGTCTTCATGTAATGTTTGGCCCACTGGAGCCGTTTCTGCTTGTGTGAAGTGGATAGAGGAGGTCGACAGGATGGCGCATGCACAGCTGCAAACCTCTGAAGGACCCTGCATCTTGTTGTTCGGTGGACGTTGGAGGCACAAGCAGCTTCAAAAACTTGTCTGCTGCTATGACAAGGCTTTTTTGCCGCTGCTCTTTCAACCTGACGTAATTGCCTGTAGGAAAGAGTCCTCAATTTGCCCTTATCAGCACGCACACGTGTGTACTGTGAATCAGCTACATACTTCTTGATTGCCAAGACACTTCATCCTGATCATCGCACAATGTTGATTGTAGTCATGCCTTGACCTAAGCACTCCACAATTTGTTGCTTCTCAGCAGCCGACACATCCTTTTTCTTTCCCATTTTGGCAGAAAATGTAGGCTGCTTAATAATGTGAGAGAGCCTTCTTAAGTAGTCTTGCCTTTCATTGGACACACCTGCCAAACTAATTAGCACAGGTGTCTGCAATTGCTTACAGTGATATAAAGAGCCCTGACACACATCACCATCAATGAGTTTAACTGACAAACAAATTCTTCCCTTATCACTCCTAAACACTTTTTGTATAATAATTTGGAACGCAGTGTACATGTGCTTTTCCACAAAACACCAGTGGTTCACACAGTGAATCTTACAGTTCTAACTTGCCAACCGTGGTCTGTATGGAGTTGTTCAATAAAGGGCCCAAAATTAAGATAACATAGATGGGAGAGGTCTCTATGAATAGGAATTCCTAAGTATTTGATACCCTGTGAGGGCCAGGCAAAGGGAAAGTTGGACTGGATGGAATCCTATATGGATTTGGGGAGGGAGACATCGAGGGCCTCAGACTTCGCTGCATTGATTTTAAAATTTTACCATGTAACAAAGTGATCTATTTCAGCCATAACAGCATGGATGGATATATGTGATTGAGTTATATATACTAGGACATCATCAGCAAATAGAGAGCACTTGTACTCGGTGCCTCCCACCTCAATCCACCTAATATTGGGGTTATGGCGAATTGATGAGAGCATGTGCTCCGTCACTAGGATGTATAAGAGAGGGGACAGAGGACATCACTGCCTTGTCCCATTGGTGATTGTGAAAGGTGATGAAAATGTTCTGACGCACCCCCTGGGCCTTGGGACACCCGGAGCCGGACCCTTTTTGGTGGATGCTGGTGGTTGTAGTCTTCGTGGCGACGACCCAGTTCCGTGGCTCAGGGCGGTCAAACCAGTGGCGGAACTATTTATGTGGTTTTCATGTTTAAATGTCCGACTACGCCACCCGTGGATTGCGGTCAGAGTGAACCGCCGCTACAGGGCAGACCACTGAGGCTGGTGTTGTGGGTGCAGCAGAGTGTAGCATAACTCCCCACGGGAGGAGTATAGCCTCAGGGCAGTGTATGCGGAGGATGGGGGTGATGGTGCAGGGCAGCAGCAGTAACGACACGGAGTCAGTGATGCAGTTCAGGGCCTTTACTCACAGTTCTTATTATCCAGACCACGTCTGCAGGTAACGGCTGCCCACGTCGTACTGTGCTCACCAGGTGAGGGGCTCAGACAACTCCCAGATAACTTTGGAGCACTTCACAGGACCCCCTTTGTGTGTCCTTTGTCTGGCCTTTCTTACCAACACTTCTGTCCGGCTGCCTCGGGCCTCCTCTTGGTAAACTTGGCGCCAGTTTCCCTGACCCTATGTGGTGCCTTCCTAGCGGGTGTAGCGAGGGGCTGCGCCACATAAAATGTCAGAGCCTCCGGTTTCTAGCTGAGGGTCATTTCCTGCCTCCACTAGTTCGGGGACCGGTCTCCCCCTTTGGCCTGACCCCTTCACGCAGGTGGATTCGGGCGTGCGGTGGCGACTCGCCCGTCCGCACCCCTGGGATCCCTTCATTCCACGTTCCTGGAGCCTTCTCCGCTCCTCTTCCTTCCTTCTCCCTCTTCCAGGCCTGGGCCTCTGTTACTAGGCCCGCCTCCGGAGCAGAGCTCATGCAGAGCCCCTGCTCCCTGCCACTTCTGCTCAGACTTCTCTGCACTGAACTAAGATGGTGCCCACCTTTTATACTCCCTTCTCAATGCACCCAGGAACTGCTTCCTCCCTGCTCCTGCACTACAGGGTTCCCTTTCCTCAGTGTTCCCTCCCCCCACTCCAGCCAGGGACAGGGACTGTCGTGCCCATCTCAGGGGCGTATTGGTCGCCCTGCCCCACGGCAATGTGGTGTAATGCATGCAGGTGTCGGGTCCTGATCCACACTCCATCCTTACCTGAGAGTGAGATATCACACCTCTGGGTGAGGTGCAATACGTCTGTAGCAACCGAGCCCTCAGGGTGCTACAGTTCCATTTATCTTCAGCCTAGGTGACGTATTGCGATACAGGGCCGTGATTTTGGCTATAAAAGGGTCCCCTAGACCCCTACCCCAAGCTTTTTAAGAGAACCATATATGGCGTGCCAGGAGACTCTATGGAATGCTTTCTCAGCATCCAACGAGAGTATCTAATTACAAATTTTTAACTGCATCTAGCCCAGGAAATACTTTGTGCCTAGTAGCAGTGTCTGCTAGTGAGCGGATTATCCCGGCTGTTAAGCAAGCTGCACCACCTGTAGTTTAGACACTTAATTTTTTCAAAGGAAATGCTTCGGGACCATGGGATACTTAGTGAAGAGCATCAGGAGGCACCCCAAGGCATAGGGGCTGGGACTGGCAGTAGGATGCCTTGCGGTGGACAGCCGAGCTCGATCCTTATAAAAGCTTTTTAACTGCAGCAGCTTTAGTGGACGCTACTGGAGCTGGAATTACCGCGGCTGCTGGCATGAGACTTGCCCTCCAATAGATCCGTGTAAATGGATTTAAAGTGTATTCATTCAAATTAGAGAGACAATTTAAATTAAAAAGCTTAGAGCTGCCTCCACCACAGGGGGGCTCGCTCGACCCACCAGCGGACAGGCACCAGTATTGGGAGAGGGGGGCTGGCCGTCAGGGTTCACCGCGGCTCTGGCACAAACCCGGCGACACGGAGGTGGCACGGGCAGGAGCGGACTGGCCGTGTCGGCTTCTCACTTTTTGGATTTTAGAAGGGCATGACATGCCTATATCTGTGTCTCCCCCTCCTTTTACTCCTCCACCTCTTTTATTTTCGCATGACTATATGTACTTGTCACTTTTCCTTGTGTTAGTTATGTCTTCTGAGCAGTTTGTCAGCTTTTGGACACCTTTGAAGGTGTTTTCTACGTGTTTCTATGTGTTTTTGTTTGCCTGCCATTGGTTTTAACGGTGTTCGAAGGTGTTCGACGAACAGTTCGACGAACAGTTCGGCGAACACACGGGTGTTCGACGAACCGAACCGAACTCGAACACTACGGGGGTGGCTCAACACTAGTAATAACGATAGTATCACAAACTTTTTGTAGCTATTACAATGTAGGAAGGTAACCTACAATGCAATAGATGAGGCTGCAAAAAATAGGCTAATACTAATCTGGCTGGAGCTGCAGGGCCCAATGCTGCAGAAAGGCTCCTCTAACTACTCCTATATAGTGTGTTTGGAACCAATTTAGCTGAATACGGATGGAACCACCACACTAATAGGAGAAATCAGGAAAAATTATGAATTGGCAAAAAAGGACAATGTATGAGGCAGTGACACACACTGAGTGCACTACAACCAGACGTGGTTGAAGCACACATTACAGGGTGAGCTGCACTCACACACCAGACCTTGCAGACAGCGGTGAACAGTACAGATGCAGAGCACTGTGCACTAGCGCTGCAAGACCAAAACAATTTCTCTATCTACTCCTATATAGTGTGTTTGGAACCAATTTAGCTGAATACGGATGGAACCACCACACTAATAGGAGATATCAGGAAAAATTATGAATTGGCAAAAAAGGACAATGTATGAGGCAGTGACACACACTGAGTGCACTACAACCAGACGTGGTTGAAGCACACACTACAGGGTGAGCTGCACTCACACCCCAGACCTTGCAGACAGCGGTGAACAGTACAGATGCAGAGCACTGTGCACTAGCGCTGCAAGACCAAAACAATTTCTCTATCTACTCCTATATAGTGTGTTTGGAACAAATTTAGCTGAATACGGATGGAACCACCACACTAATAGGAGATATCAGGAAAAATTATGAATTGGCAAAAAAGGACAATGTATGAGGCAGTGACACACACTGAGTGCACTATAACCAGACGTGGCTGAAGCACACACTACAGGGTGAGCTGCACTCACACACAGAGACCTTGCAGAAAGCGGTGAACAGCACAGAGAACTGTGCACTAGCACTGCAAGGCACAGCGATTTATAAAGTAGCTTGGGTAAAGCAGAATAGACCAAATAGGTAGCTAAAACTGTCGCTCAGAGCAACAGCATCCTATCCCTAACTGAATTCACAGCAGAGTGAGCTCAAAATGGCAGCGGCGGCTTTTATAGTGCATCATGACATCATTTCAGCAGCCAATCACAGCCATGCCATTAGTTAAGATGCCTACATGCCTAACAGGATGTGCCCACACTTCTTAGGATCCTCATTGGCTGAATAAAATGAAAATGGCTCATTGCATTATGGGAACTTCCGATTCTGGTACACGATATTGCAAAAGTATCGGAATTAAGTATCGTAATTCCGATACCGCGAATATCGGCCGATACCCGATATTTCAGTATCGGAATGCTCAACACTAGTACTGATTCTTCATATACATGGTACAAATAAATTTGCAGCACCCGGTTCATCGACCCAGGCCGGCTCCAGGTTTTTGTGGGCCCCGGGTGAAAGAATCTCAGTGGGCCCCTTTAACACATACCACGATTCATGATGCACAGATACCGAAGAGAAATATATATATAGTGCAATGCAAAGATTTTACTTTTTACATTACATGACAGATATCTATTGTAAATTCCACCATAGCTAGAAAACCAGCGAATCGCTCCACACAGTATACTGGCCCCCATAAAATGCTCCATACAGGATACTGGTCCCCATATAACGCTCCATACAGGATACTGGCCCCCATATAATGCTCCAAACAGAATACTGGCCCCCATATAACGCTCCGTACAGAATACTGCCTCCCATATAATGCTCTATACAGTATACTGGCCCCCATATAATGCTCCATACAGAATACTGGCCCCCATATAACGCTCCATACAGAATACTGGCCCCCATATAACACTCCATACAGAATACTGGCCCCCATATAACGCTCCATACAGAATACTGGCCCCCACATAACGCTCCATACAGAATACTGGCCCCCATATAACGCTCCATACAGAATACTGGCCACCATATAATGCTCCATACAGAATACTGGCCCCAACATAACGCTCCATACAGAATACTGGCCCCCATATTACGCTCCATACAGAATACTGGCCCCCATATAACGCTCCATACAGAATACTGGCCCCCACATAACACTCCATGCAGGCTGTTTCCCACACATAATGCCTTGTGCAGGCTGTTCCCCCCACATAATGCCCCACACAAGCTGTTCCCCCACATAATGCCTCATGCAGGCTGTTCTCCCCATATAATGCCCCATGCAGGATGACACCCCCCCTTCCTTATAATCCCCCATGCAGGATGTCACACCCCCCTCCCTTATAATGCCCCATGCAGTATGTCACACACACACACTCACTTACAATGCCCCATGCAGGATGTCACACACACCCCCTCCCTTATAATGCCTTATGCAGGATGTCACACACCCCTCCGTTATAATGCCCCATGCAGGATGTCACACACACCCCCCTCCCTTATAATGCCCCATGCAGGATGTCACACACCACCCTCCCTTAAAATGCCCCATGCAGGATGTCACCCCCCCTTATAATGCCCCATGCAGGATGTCACCCCCCCTTATAATGCCCCATACAGGATGTCACACCCCCCCTCCATTATACTGCCCCATGCAGGATGTCACACAACTACCCCATATAATGCCCCATGCAGGATGTCACCCCCCCCCCCTTATAATGCCCAATGAAGGATGTCACACACCCCCACCTCACCCCCCTCCCTTATACTGCCACAGGCCTCCATACAATAATAAAAAAAATCAAATACTCACCTCACGTCTCCCCTGCTGCCACTGCTCCAGACTCCAGCGTCGCCGGCCTCATCCCGCTCAGCGCTGTGACTGCTCAGGAGAGAGCACGGTGTAAAGACGTCACCGTGCCCTCTGACCTGAGACGTCACAGTGCAGCAGCCGCGGAGGATGCAGGAGCTGCTGCGGAGGCACGGGGAGGGGTAAGTATTGTGCCGGGTGCCGGGGCCCTGAGCAAGCGGTGGGGAGCGGGCGCTGACACCGCTCTCCTCCGCTCACGGGTCCCATAGCGTGCGGGGTGCCCGATGGTGAGGGCCCCCCCGCCTGCTCAGGGCCCCGCCCTTTGCCCGGGTGCACGGGTGCTGACACCAGCCCTGCATCGACCTCACCTTTAATCTGAGGCTGCCCGATGGGAGACTTTTACCTGACTACATCTCTGACTCTACTTTTCATTATTCAGGCAGGCACAATGTCATCGTTGTAGTGTGATGCACATGTGAATTTACACGAGGCAGTTAATCAAAAAGAAAACTAGGATTTTGGCAGGTAGGAGGCACAGACTACTGATACAGCCACTATTTCAGGTCCTGAAAATCGATTCTCACCATCTTTGGTTTTTGGATAAACAATCCATCTTCTACAATTTAGTAATAGTGCTGTGCGAATGTCCTCGGATAAGGCTGTTTGACAGCCACAAGACATCCAGAGATTGCCTAACAAACAGCTATCTCTGGAAGTTTTACGGCTGTCAAACAGACACGAAACATGCAGCGACGGCGATGCGCACATATTTTGCGAGCACGCCATAGATTTTTGGTTAGGACTCAAGCGTCCTCGGATAACGCCTTACCCCAGCATGTTCGCACACTATTTAGAAACCATATCGTTTTATTTTATTTCTATTATGGAAAGTTTCTATGAACAGTTTTGTTTGATAATCATGCCTATTACTGCAGTTTTCCTATTTTCCCAAAATTACTGGTTAAAAAAATAAACCACACTCACTCTGCAGACATCTGTAGATATATATGACAAATAATAACATCAGAAATAGTGGCTCAGATTCATTAAGATAGGCAATTTTCACAGCACTCTTGATGAGGGTCCATGTGGGAGTCAGTTGGTCCTGATGCATTTACAGGCACGCGCCTCTTAAAAAATCAGGCGTGTTTGACGTTTGACATGAGCCTCCATGTGCTGCAACTGAAATCTTACTCCAGTCCCTACATGGAGTAAAATTTTTGGAGTAAGAAATGCCACAGTTCATCATGAATTGAACAAGCTGTGGTGTCGCGCTCCTACCCTGCCCCTTTCCTACCCTAGCTCTGCCCATTTTGGCAGAGCTGGGAAAAATTGATGTGAAGATGTCAAAAGTCAAAAATTGTTGCTCAACTTAAAGTTTCGCAAAAATTTGACAACTTTTCAAAGCAATTTATCCCTGAATTATGGAAAGATTGCTTTGAAGAATTGGGGCCATAATGTCTAATATGCATATTGCCATCCCTCTACAATCATATTAATTTTTGTGTACTTAGTAGAATTCTTAATATTTAGAAAGAACTTTTATGCAGATAATTGAGAACTTCAAAGTTTCATGCATTCACATATTATATACAATTGATTTATGCAAAACTACCAGTGGTAACATAATAGGTCTGCAATTATTGCATACAGTACAGACCAACAGTTTCGACACACCCTCTCATTTAAAGATCTTTCTGTATTTTCATAACTATGAAAATTGTACATTCACACTGAAGGCATCAAAGCTATGAATTAACAAATGTGGAATTATATACTTAACAAAAAAGTGTGAAACAACTGAAAATATGTCTTATATTCTAGGTTCTTCAAAGTAGCCACCTTTTGCTTTGATGACTGTTTTGCACACTCTTGGCATTCTCTTGATAAGCTTCAAGAGGTAGTCACCGGAAATGTTTTTCCCTTCACAGGTGTGCCCTCTCAGGTTTAATAAGTGGGATTTCTTGCCATATAAATGGGGTTGGGACCATCAGTTGTGTTGTGCAGAAATCTTGTGGATACACAGCTGATAGTCCTACTGAATAGACTGTAAGAATTTGTATCATGGCAAGAAAAAAGCAGCTAAGTAAAGAAAAATGAGTAGCCATCATTACTTTAAGAAATGAAGTTCAGTCAGTGCGAAAAATTAGGAAAACTTTGAAAGTGTCCCCAAGTGCAGTTGCAAAAACCATCAAGCGCTACAAAGAAACTGGCTCACATGAGGACGACCCCAGGAAAAGAAGACCAAGAGTCACCTCTGCTTCTGAGGATAAGTTTATCTGAGTCACCAGCCTCAGAAATCGCAGGTTAACAGCAGCTCAGATTAGAGACCAGGTCAATGCCACACTGTTCAAGCAGCAGACACATCTCTACAACAACTGTTCAGAGGAGACTTTGTGCAGCAGGCCTTCATGGTAAAATAGCTGCTAGGAAACCACTGCTAAGGACAGGCAACAAGCAGAAGAGACTTGTTTGGGCTGAAGAACACAAGGAATGGACATTAGACCAGTGGAAATCTGTGCTTTGGTCTGATGAGTAGAGATGAGCGTTGTTCTACTCGAACTGTTCGCCAATCTCAAATTCGAGCTGTTTTGGGCGGTGTTTGAGCCGTTCGGCGAACACGAACGATTTGAGAAAAATTCGGCTGTTCGAGGTTATGTTCGATAACTGTTCGTGCACCAAAATCATAACTGGATTTTTTCTCAGTAATGATGAAAATTAATGTTAATACGCAGTTTGAGTGTACAGCGGGGTGGGGGGAGGGGCAGGGGATGGATCTCTGCAGGAATAATGAAGATCTCCATTTTTTTTTTCTCTTTCCCGCATTTACAGTGGGGAGGTGCAATCTGTCAGCCTATCAGCAGCGCACACACGGAGCGAAGTGCTTTTTTCACACAAGCAAGGGCATGTGTCATTGGCAGTGTATGTCACATGTCCTTGCCCTATAAGACCAAGCCATTTTCCCCGTCGCCACCATTTTCTCACTGCTGCAGCTGCGTGTTAGACAGCACCGCTGTTGCTGTGTGCGCTATACCTTGTTAATTTCAAGCCAATTTTCGCACAAATCTACAGATAGCTTGGGAGTATGGAATAGTTGTGATTGCAGTCCTTTTAAGGACTAGGTTACAGCATTTCCTACGACTTTTATCAGGCAGGTCTGTGCTCTTAAATAGATAGATTGTGGGAGTAAAGACTAATTGTAATTGCAGTCCTTTTCAGGACTAGGTTACATCAGTTCCTATCAGTTTTTGCCAGGCAGGTCTGTGCCAGTGCTGTGCAAGTTTTTTTCACAGCATTTGGCTGAATCTAGCAAAGCTAATCCTTTTTGGCCTATTGCAGAGTGTGTTAGTCAGTGGAGTAGCCTATCTGTGTTGCAAGATATACCACCTGTGTATAGAATACCAATTTTTTTACTGCACCTAGCGAAGTAAAATATTTTGGGCATAGCATCATTCTATTAGTCCATCTATACTGACCTCCATCAGGTTGCAAATTGAATATAATTTTTTTCTGCATCTAGCTCTGAAAAAATATTTGGGCGTCTAGCAGTGTGTGGGACTTGTTCTATTAGTCTATCTATACTGACCTTCATCAGGTTGCAAACTGAATATAATTTTTTTCTGCGTCTAGCTCTGAAAAAAATATTTGGCCTTCTAGCAGTGTGTGGGACTTTCTCTATTAGTCCATCTATACTGACCTCCATCAGGTTGCAAATTGAATATAATTTTTTTCTGCATCTAGCTCTGAAAAAATATTTGGGCTTCTAGCAGTGTGTGGGACTTGTTCTATTAGTCCATCTATACTGACCTTCATCAGGTTGCAAACTGAATATAATTTTTTTCTGCATCTAGCTCTGAAAAAAATATTTGGCCTTATAGCAGTGTGTGGGACTTTCTCTATTAGTCCATCTATACTGACCTCCATCAGGTTGCAAACTGAATATATTTTTTTTCTGCATCTACCTCTGAAAAAATATTGGGCTTCTAGCTGTGTGTGGGACTTGTTCTATTAATCCATCTATACAGACCTCCATCAGGTTGCAAACTGAATATAATTTTTTTCTGCATCTAGCTCTGAAAAAATATTTGGCCTTCTAGCAGTGTGTGGGACTTGTTCTATTAATCCATCTATACAGACCTCCATCAGGTTGCAAACTGAATATAATTTTTTTCTGCATCTACCTCTGGAAAAATATTTGGGCTTCTAGCTGTGTGTGGGACTTGTTCTATTAGTCCATCTATACTGACCTCCATCAGGTTGCAAACTGAATATAATTTTTTTCTGCATCTAGCTCTGAAAAAATATTTGGCCTTCTAGCAGTGTGTGGGACTTGTTCTATTAATCCATCTATACAGACCTCCATCAGGTTGCAAACTGAATATAATTTTTTTCTGCATCTACCTCTGAAAAAATATTTGGGCTTCTAGCTGTGTGTGGGACTTTCTCTATTAGTCCATCTATACTGACCTCCATCAGATTGCAAATTAAAAATAATTTTTTGTCTGCATCTAGCTCTGAAAAAATATTTGGCCTTCTAGCAGTGTGTGGGACTTTCTCTATTAGTCCATCTATACTGACCTCCATCAGGTTACAAACTGAATATATTTTTTTTCTGCATCTACCTCTGAAAAAATATTGGGCTTCTAGCTGTGTGTGGGACTTGTTCTATTAATACATCTATACAGACCTCCATCAGGTTGCAAACTGAATATAATTTTTTTCTGCATCTACCTCTGAAAAAATATTTGGGCATCTAGCTGTGTGTGGGACTTGTTCTATTAGTCCATCTATACTGACCTCCATCAGGTTGCAAACTGAAAATAATTTTTTGTCTGCATCTAGCTTTGAAAAAATATTTGGCCTTCTAGCAGTGTGTGGGACTTTCTCTATTAGTCCATCTATACTGACCTCCATCAGGTTGCAAATGAAAAATAATTTTTATCTGCATCTACCTCTGAAAAAATATTTGGGCTTCTAGCTGTGTGTGGGACTTGTTCTATTAGTCCATCTATACTGACCTCCATCAGGTTGCAAACTGAATATAATTTTTTTCTGCATCTAGCTCTGAAAAAATATTTGGCCTTCTAGCAGTGTGTGGGACTTTCTCTATTAGTCCATCTATACTGACCTCCATCAGGTTGCAAATTAAAAATAATTTTTATCTGCATCCAGCTCTGAAAAAATATTTGGCCTTCTAGCAGTGTGTGGGACTTTCTCTATTAGTCCATCTATACTGACCTCCATCAGGTTGCAAATTAAAAATAATTTTTATCTGCATCCAGCTCTGAAAAAATATTTGGCCTTCTAGCAGTTTGTGGGACTTTCTCTATTAGTCCATCTATACTGACCTCCATCAGGTTGCAAATTCAAAATAATTTTTTGTCTGCATCTAGCTCTGAAAAAATATTTGGCCTTCTAGCAGTGTGTGGGACTTTCTCTATTACTCCATCTATACTGACCTCCATCAGGTTGCAAATTAAATATTATTTTTATCTGCATCTACCTCTGAAAAAATATTTGGGCTTCTAGCTGTGTGTGGGACTTGTTCTATTAGTCCATCTATACTGACCTCCATCAGGTTGCAAACTGAATATAATTTTTTTCTGCATCTAGCTCTGAAAAAATATTTGGCCTTCTAGCAGTGTGTGGGACTTTCTCTATTAGTCCATCTATACTGACCTCCATCAGGTTGCAAATTCAAAATAATTTTTATCTGCATCCAGCTCTGAAAAAATATTTGGCCTTCTAGCAGTGTGTGGGACTTTCTCTATTAGTCCATCTATACTGACCTCCATCAGGTTGCAAATTAAAAATAATTTTTATCTGCATCCAGCTCTGAAAAAATATTTGGCCTTCTAGCAGTGTGTGGGACTTTCTCTATTATTCCATCTATACTGACCTCCATCAGGTTGCAAATTCAAAATAATTTTTTGTCTGCATCTAGCTCTGAAAAAATATTTGGCCTTCTAGCAGTGTGTGGGACTTTCTCTATTACTCCATCTATACTGACCTCCATCAGGTTGCAAATTAAATATAATCTTTATCTGCATCTAGCTCTGAAAAAATATTTGGCCTTCTAGCAGTGTGTGAGACTTTCTCTATTAGTCCATCTATACTGACCTCCATCAGGTTGCAAATTAAAAATAATTTTTTGTCTGCATCTAGCTCTAAAAAAATATTTGGCCTTCTAGCAGTGTGTGGGACTTTCTCTATTAGTCCATCTATACTGACCTCCATCAGGTTACAAACTGAATATATTTTTTTTCTGCATCTACCTCTGAAAAAATATTGGGCTTCTAGCTGTGTGTGGGACTTGTTCTATTAATACATCTATACAGACCTCCATCAGGTTGCAAACTGAATATAATTTTTTTCTGCATCTACCTCTGAAAAAATATTTGGGCATCTAGCTGTGTGTGGGACTTGTTCTATTAGTCCATCTATACTGACCTCCATCAGGTTGCAAACTGAAAATAATTTTTTGTCTGCATCTAGCATTGAAAAAATATTTGGCCTTCTAGCAGTGTGTGGGACTTTCTCTATTAGTCCATCTATACTGACCTCCATCAGGTTGCAAATGAAAAATAATTTTTATCTGCATCTACCTCTGAAAAAATATTTGGGCTTCTAGCTGTGTGTGGGACTTGTTCTATTAGTCCATCTATACTGACCTCCATCAGGTTGCAAACTGAATATAATTTTTTTCTGCATCTAGCTCTGAAAAAATATTTGGCCTTCTAGCAGTGTGTGGGACTTTCTCTATTAGTCCATCTATACTGACCTCCATCAGGTTGCAAATTAAAAATAATTTTTATCTGCATCCAGCTCTGAAAAAATATTTGGCCTTCTAGCAGTGTGTGGGACTTTCTCTATTAGTCCATCTATACTGACCTCCATCAGGTTGCAAATTAAAAATAATTTTTATCTGCATCCAGCTCTGAAAAAATATTTGGCCTTCTAGCAGTGTGTGGGACTTTCTCTATTAGTCCATCTATACTGACCTCCATCAGGTTGCAAATTCAAAATAATTTTTTGTCTGCATCTAGCTCTGAAAAAATATTTGGCCTTCTAGCAGTGTGTGGGACTTTCTCTATTACTCCATCTATACTGACCTCCATCAGGTTGCAAATTAAATATTATTTTTATCTGCATCTACCTCTGAAAAAATATTTGGGCTTCTAGCTGTGTGTGGGACTTGTTCTATTAGTCCATCTATACTGACCTCCATCAGGTTGCAAACTGAATATAATTTTTTTCTGCATCTAGCTCTGAAAAAATATTTGGCCTTCTAGCAGTGTGTGGGACTTTCTCTATTAGTCCATCTATACTGACCTCCATCAGGTTGCAAATTAAAAATAATTTTTATCTGCATCCAGCTCTGAAAAAATATTTGGCCTTCTAGCAGTGTGTGGGACTTTCTCTATTAGTCCATCTATACTGACCTCCATCAGGTTGCAAATTAAAAATAATTTTTATCTGCATCCAGCTCTGAAAAAATATTTGGCCTTCTAGCAGTGTGTGGGACTTTCTCTATTATTCCATCTATACTGACCTCCATCAGGTTGCAAATTCAAAATAATTTTTTGTCTGCATCTAGCTCTGAAAAAATATTTGGCCTTCTAGCAGTGTGTGGGACTTTCTCTATTACTCCATCTATACTGACCTCCATCAGGTTGCAAATTAAATATAATCTTTATCTGCATCTAGCTCTGAAAAAATATTTGGCCTTCTAGCAGTGTGTGAGACTTTCTCTATTAGTCCATCTATACTGACCTCCATCAGGTTGCAAATTAAAAATAATTTTTTGTCTGCATCTAGCTCTAAAAAAATATTTGGCCTTCTAGCAGTGTGTGGGACTTTCTCTATTAGTCCATCTATACTGACCTCCATCAGGTTACAAACTGAATATATTTTTTTTCTGCATCTACCTCTGAAAAAATATTGGGCTTCTAGCTGTGTGTGGGACTTGTTCTATTAATCCATCTATACAGACCTCCATCAGGTTGCAAACTGAATATAATTTTTTTCTGCATCTACCTCTGAAAAAATATTTGGGCTTCTAGCTGTGTGTGGGACTTCTTCTATTAGTCCATCTATACTGAACTCCATCAGGTTGCAAACTGAAAATAATTTTTTGTCTGCATCTAGCTCTGAAAAAATATTTGGCCTTCTAGAAGTGTGTGGGACTTTCTCTATTAGTCCATGTATACTGACCTCCATCAGGTTGCAAATTCAAAATAATTTTTTGTCTGCATCTAGCTCTGAAAAAATATTTGGCCTTCTAGCAGTGTGTGGGACTTTCTCTATTACTGCATCTATACTGACCTCCATCAGGTTGCAAATTAAATATAATTTTTATCTGCATCTAGCTCTGAAAAAATATTTGGCCTTCTAGCAGTGTGTGGGACTTGTTCTATTTGTCCATCTATACTGACCTCCATCAGGTTGCAAACTGAATATAATTTTTTTCTGCATCTAGCTCTGAAAAAATATTTGGCCTTCCAGCAGTGTGTGGGACTTGTTCTATTAATCCATCTATACAGACCTCCATCAGGTTGCAAACTGAATATAATTTTTTCTGCATCTACCTCTGAAAAAATATTTTCGGTCCTAGCTGTGTGTGGGACTTTCTCTATTAGTCCATCTATACTGACCTCCATCAGGTTGCAAATTAAAAATAATTTTTTGTCTGCAGCTAGCTCTGAAAAAATATTTGGCCTTCTAGCATTGTGTGGGACTTTCTCTATTAGTCCATCTATACTGACCTCCATCAGGTTGCAAACTGAATATATTTTTTTTCTGCATCTACCTCTGAAAAAATATTGGGCTTCTAGCTGTGTGTGGGACTTGTTCTATTAATCCATCTATACAGACCTCCATCAGGTTGCAAACTGAATATAATTTTTTTCTGCATCTACCTCTGAAAAAATATTTGGGCTTCTAGCTGTGTGTGGGACTTGTTCTATTAGTCCATCTATACTGACCTCCATCAGGTTGCAAACTGAAAATAATTTTTTGTCTGCATCTAGCTCTGAAAAAATATTTGGCCTTCTAGCAGTGTGTGGGACTTTCTCTATTAGTCCATCTATACTGACCTCCATTAGGTTGCAAATTAAAAATAATTTTTATCTGCATCCAGCTCTGAAAAAATATTTGGCCTTCTAGCAGTGTGTGGGACTTTCTCTATTAGTCCATCTATACTGACCTCCATCAGGTTGCAAATTAAAAATAATTTTTATCTGCATCCAGCTCTGAAAAAATATTTGGCCTTCTAGCAGTGTGTGGGACTTTCTCTATTAGTCCATCTATACTGACCTCCATCAGGTTGCAAATTCAAAATAATTTTTTGTCTGCATCTAGCTCTGAAAAAATATTTGGCCTTCTAGCAGTGTGTGGGACTTTCTGTATTACTCCATCTATACCGACGTCCATCAGGTTGCAAATTAAATATAAATTTTATCTGCATCTAGCTCTGAAAAAATATTTGGCCTTCTAGCAGTGTGTGGGACTTGTTCTATTAGTCCATCTATACTGACCTCCATCAGGTTGCAAACTGAATATAATTTTTTTCTGCATCTAGCTCTGAAAAAATATTTGGCCTTCTAGCAGTGTGTGGGACTTGTTCTATTAATCCATCTATACAGACCTCCATCAGGTTGCAAACTGAATATAATTTTTTTCTGCATCTACCTCTGAAAAAATATTTGGGCTTCTAGCTGTGTGTGGGACTTTCTCTATTAGTCCATCTATACTGACCTCCATCAGGTTGCAAATTAAAAATAATTTTTTGTCTGCATCTAGCTCTGAAAAAATATTTGGCCTTGTAGCAGTGTGTGGGACTTTCTCTATTAGTCCATCTATACTGACCTCCATCAGGTTGCAAACTGAATATATTTTTTTTCTGCATCTACCTCTGAAAAAATATTGGGCTTCTAGCTGTGTGTGGGACTTGTTCTATTAATCCATCTATACAGACCTCCATCAGGTTGCAAACTGAATATAATTTTTTTCTGCATCTACCTGTGAAAAAATATTTGGGCTTCTAGCTGTGTGTGGGACTTGTTCTATTAGTCCATCTATACTGAACTCCATCAGATTGCAAACTGAAAATAATTTTTTGTCTGCATCTAGCTCTGAAAAAATATTTGGCCTTCTAGCAGTGTGTGGGACTTTCTCTATTACTCCATCTATACTGACCTCCATCAGGTTGCAAATTAAATATTATTTTTATCTGCATCTACCTCTGAAAAAATATTTGGGCTTCTAGCTGTGTGTGGGACTTGTTCTATTAGTCCATCTATACTGACCTCCATCAGGTTGCAAACTGAATATAATTTTTTTCTGCATCTAGCTCTGAAAAAATATTTGGCCTTCTAGCAGTGTGTGGGACTTTCTCTATTAGTCCATCTATACTGACCTCCATCAGGTTGCAAATTAAAAATAATTTTTATCTGCATCCAGCTCTGAAAAAATATTTGGCCTTCTAGCAGTGTGTGGGACTTTCTCTATTAGTCCATCTATACTGACCTCCATCAGGTTGCAAATTAAAAATAATTTTTATCTGCATCCAGCTCTGAAAAAATATTTGGCCTTCTAGCAGTGTGTGGGACTTTCTCTATTAGTCCATCTATACTGACCTCCATCAGGTTGCAAATTCAAAATAATTTT
Organism: Phyllobates terribilis; assembly: GCF_046119375.1. Taxonomy (NCBI): domain Eukaryota; kingdom Metazoa; phylum Chordata; class Amphibia; order Anura; family Dendrobatidae; genus Phyllobates; species Phyllobates terribilis. The sequence continues at coordinate 38,163,352 of NW_027362768.1, read as the reverse complement.
TTGTCTGCATCTAGCTCTGAAAAAATATTTGGCCTTCTAGCAGTGTGTGGGACTTTCTCTATTACTCCATCTATACTGACCTCCATCAGGTTGCAAATTAAATATAATCTTTATCTGCATCTAGCTCTGAAAAAATATTTGGCCTTCTAGCAGTGTGTGAGACTTTCTCTATTAGTCCATCTATACTGACCTCCATCAGGTTGCAAATTAAAAATAATTTTTTGTCTGCATCTAGCTCTAAAAAAATATTTGGCCTTCTAGCAGTGTGTGGGACTTTCTCTATTAGTCCATCTATACTGACCTCCATCAGGTTACAAACTGAATATATTTTTTTTCTGCATCTACCTCTGAAAAAATATTGGGCTTCTAGCTGTGTGTGGGACTTGTTCTATTAATCCATCTATACAGACCTCCATCAGGTTGCAAACTGAGTATAATTTTTTTCTGCATCTACCTCTGAAAAAATATTTGGGCTTCTAGCTGTGTGTGGGACTTGTTCTATTAGTCCATCTATACTGAACTCCATCAGGTTGCAAACTGAAAATAATTTTTTGTCTGCATCTAGCTCTGAAAAAATATTTGGCCTTCTAGCAGTGTGTGGGACTTTCTCTATTAGTCCATGTATACTGACCTCCATCAGGTTGCAAATTCAAAATAATTTTTTGTCTGCATCTAGCTCTGAAAAAATATTTGGCCTTCTAGCAGTGTGTGGGACTTTCTCTATTAGTCCATCTATACTGACCTCCATCAGGTTGCAAATTAAAAATAATTTTTATCTGCATCCAGCTCTGAAAAAATATTTGGCCTTCTAGCAGTGTGTGGGACTTTCTCTATTATTCCATCTATACTGACCTCCATCAGGTTGCAAATTCAAAATAATTTTTTGTCTGCATCTAGCTCTGAAAAAATATTTGGCCTTCTAGCAGTGTGTGGGACTTTCTCTATTACTCCATCTATACTGACCTCCATCAGGTTGCAAATTAAATATAATCTTTATCTGCATCTAGCTCTGAAAAAATATTTGGCCTTCTAGCAGTGTGTGAGACTTTCTCTATTAGTCCATCTATACTGACCTCCATCAGGTTGCAAATTAAAAATAATTTTTTGTCTGCATCTAGCTCTAAAAAAATATTTGGCCTTCTAGCAGTGTGTGGGACTTTCTCTATTAGTCCATCTATACTGACCTCCATCAGGTTACAAACTGAATATATTTTTTTTCTGCATCTACCTCTGAAAAAATATTGGGCTTCTAGCTGTGTGTGGGACTTGTTCTATTAATCCATCTATACAGACCTCCATCAGGTTGCAAACTGAATATAATTTTTTTCTGCATCTACCTCTGAAAAAATATTTGGGCTTCTAGCTGTGTGTGGGACTTCTTCTATTAGTCCATCTATACTGAACTCCATCAGGTTGCAAACTGAAAATAATTTTTTGTCTGCATCTAGCTCTGAAAAAATATTTGGCCTTCTAGCAGTGTGTGGGACTTTCTCTATTAGTCCATGTATACTGACCTCCATCAGGTTGCAAATTCAAAATAATTTTTTGTCTGCATCTAGCTCTGAAAAAATATTTGGCCTTCTAGCAGTGTGTGGGACTTTCTCTATTACTCCATCTATACTGACCTCCATCAGGTTGCAAATTAAATATAATTTTTATCTGCATCTAGCTCTGAAAAAATATTTGGCCTTCTAGCAGTGTGTGGGACTTGTTCTATTTGTCCATCTATACTGACCTCCATCAGGTTGCAAACTGAATATAATTTTTTTCTGCATCTAGCTCTGAAAAAATATTTGGCATTCTAGCAGTGTGTGGGACTTGTTCTATTAATCCATCTATACAGACCTCCATCAGGTTGCAAACTGAATATAATTTTTTCTGCATCTACCTCTGAAAAAATATTTTCGCTTCTAGCTGTGTGTGGGACTTTCTCTATTAGTCCATCTATACTGACCTCCATCAGGTTGCAAATTAAAAATAATTTTTTGTCTGCAGCTAGCTCTGAAAAAATATTTGGCCTTCTAGCATTGTGTGGGACTTTCTCTATTAGTCCATCTATACTGACCTCCATCAGGTTGCAAACTGAATATATTTTTTTTCTGCATCTACCTCTGAAAAAATATTGGGCTTCTAGCTGTGTGTGGGACTTGTTCTATTAATCCATCTATACAGACCTCCATCAGGTTGCAAACTGAATATAATTTTTTTCTGCATCTACCTCTGAAAAAATATTTGGGCTTCTAGCTGTGTGTGGGACTTGTTCTATTAGTCCATCTATACTGACCTCCATCAGGTTGCAAACTGAAAATAATTTTTTGTCTGCATCTAGCTCTGAAAAAATATTTGGCCTTCTAGCAGTGTGTGGGACTTTCTCTATTAGTCCATCTATACTGACCTCCATTAGGTTGCAAATTAAAAATAATTTTTATCTGCATCCAGCTCTGAAAAAATATTTGGCCTTCTAGCAGTGTGTGGGACTTTCTCTATTAGTCCATCTATACTGACCTCCATCAGGTTGCAAATTAAAAATAATTTTTATCTGCATCCAGCTCTGAAAAAATATTTGGCCTTCTAGCAGTGTGTGGGACTTTCTCTATTAGTCCATCTATACTGACCTCCATCAGGTTGCAAATTCAAAATAATTTTTTGTCTGCATCTAGCTCTGAAAAAATATTTGGCCTTCTAGCAGTGTGTGGGACTTTCTGTATTACTCCATCTATACCGACCTCCATCAGGTTGCAAATTAAATATAAATTTTATCTGCATCTAGCTCTGAAAAAATATTTGGCCTTCTAGCAGTGTGTGGGACTTGTTCTATTAGTCCATCTATACTGACCTCCATCAGGTTGCAAACTGAATATAATTTTTTTCTGCATCTAGCTCTGAAAAAATATTTGGCCTTCTAGCAGTGTGTGGGACTTGTTCTATTAATCCATCTATACAGACCTCCATCAGGTTGCAAACTGAATATAATTTTTTTCTGCATCTACCTCTGAAAAAATATTTGGGCTTCTAGCTGTGTGTGGGACTTTCTCTATTAGTCCATCTATACTGACCTCCATCAGGTTGCAAATTAAAAATAATTTTTTGTCTGCATCTAGCTCTGAAAAAATATTTGGCCTTGTAGCAGTGTGTGGGACTTTCTCTATTAGTCCATCTATACTGACCTCCATCAGGTTGCAAACTGAATATATTTTTTTTCTGCATCTACCTCTGAAAAAATATTGGGCTTCTAGCTGTGTGTGGGACTTGTTCTATTAATCCATCTATACAGACCTCCATCAGGTTGCAAACTGAATATAATTTTTTTCTGCATCTACCTGTGAAAAAATATTTGGGCTTCTAGCTGTGTGTGGGACTTGTTCTATTAGTCCATCTATACTGAACTCCATCAGATTGCAAACTGAAAATAATTTTTTGTCTGCATCTAGCTCTGAAAAAATATTTGGCCTTCTAGCAGTGTGTGGGACTTTCTCTATTACTCCATCTATACTGACCTCCATCAGGTTGCAAATTAAATATTATTTTTATCTGCATCTACCTCTGAAAAAATATTTGGGCTTCTAGCTGTGTGTGGGACTTGTTCTATTAGTCCATCTATACTGACCTCCATCAGGTTGCAAACTGAATATAATTTTTTTCTGCATCTAGCTCTGAAAAAATATTTGGCCTTCTAGCAGTGTGTGGGACTTTCTCTATTAGTCCATCTATACTGACCTCCATCAGGTTGCAAATTAAAAATAATTTTTATCTGCATCCAGCTCTGAAAAAATATTTGGCCTTCTAGCAGTGTGTGGGACTTTCTCTATTAGTCCATCTATACTGACCTCCATCAGGTTGCAAATTAAAAATAATTTTTATCTGCATCCAGCTCTGAAAAAATATTTGGCCTTCTAGCAGTGTGTGGGACTTTCTCTATTAGTCCATCTATACTGACCTCCATCAGGTTGCAAATTCAAAATAATTTTTTGTCTGCATCTAGCTCTGAAAAAATATTTGGCCTTCTAGCAGTGTGTGGGACTTTCTCTATTACTCCATCTATACTGACCTCCATCAGGTTGCAAATTAAATATAATCTTTATCTGCATCTAGCTCTGAAAAAATATTTGGCCTTCTAGCAGTGTGTGAGACTTTCTCTATTAGTCCATCTATACTGACCTCCATCAGGTTGCAAATTAAAAATAATTTTTTGTCTGCATCTAGCTCTAAAAAAATATTTGGCCTTCTAGCAGTGTGTGGGACTTTCTCTATTAGTCCATCTATACTGACCTCCATCAGGTTACAAACTGAATATATTTTTTTTCTGCATCTACCTCTGAAAAAATATTGGGCTTCTAGCTGTGTGTGGGACTTGTTCTATTAATCCATCTATACAGACCTCCATGAGGTTGCAAACTGAATATAATTTTTTTCTGCATCTACCTCTGAAAAAATATTTGGGCTTCTAGCTGTGTGTGGGACTTGTTCTATTAGTCCATCTATACTGAACTCCATCAGGTTGCAAACTGAAAATAATTTTTTGTCTGCATCTAGCTCTGAAAAAATATTTGGCCTTCTAGCAGTGTGTGGGACTTTCTCTATTAGTCCATGTATACTGACCTCCATCAGGTTGCAAATTCAAAATAATTTTTTGTCTGCATCTAGCTCTGAAAAAATATTTGGCCTTCTAGCAGTGTGTGGGACTTTCTCTATTACTCCATCTATACTGACCTCCATCAGGTTGCAAATTAAATATAATTTTTATCTGCATCTAGCTCTGAAAAAATATTTGGCCTTCTAGCAGTGTGTGGGACTTGTTCTATTTGTCCATCTATACTGACCTCCATCAGGTTGCAAACTGAATATAATTTTTTTCTGCATCTAGCTCTGAAAAAATATTTGGCCTTCTAGCAGTGTGTGGGACTTGTTCTATTAATCCATCTATACAGACCTCCATCAGGTTGCAAACTGAATATAATTTTTTCTGCATCTACCTCTGAAAAAATATTTTCGCTTCTAGCTGTGTGTGGGACTTTCTCTATTAGTCCATCTATACTGACCTCCATCAGGTTGCAAATTAAAAATAATTTTTTGTCTGCAGCTAGCTCTGAAAAAATATTTGGCCTTCTAGCATTGTGTGGGACTTTCTCTATTAGTCCATCTATACTGACCTCCATCAGGTTGCAAACTGAATATATTTTTTTTCTGCATCTACCTCTGAAAAAATATTGGGCTTCTAGCTGTGTGTGGGACTTGTTCTATTAATCCATCTATACAGACCTCCATCAGGTTGCAAACTGAATATAATTTTTTTCTGCATCTACCTCTGAAAAAATATTTGGGCTTCTAGCTGTGTATGGGACTTGTTCTATTAGTCCATCTATACTGACCTCCATCAGGTTGCAAACTGAAAATAATTTTTTGTCTGCATCTAGCTCTGAAAAAATATTTGGCCTTCTAGCAGTGTGTGGGACTTTCTCTATTAGTCCATCTATACTGATCTCCATTAGGTTGCAAATTAAAAATAATTTTTATCTGCATCCAGCTCTGAAAAAATATTTGGCCTTCTAGCAGTGTGTGGGACTTTCTCTATTAGTCCATCTATACTGACCTCCATCAGGTTGCAAATTAAAAATAATTTTTATCTGCATCCAGCTCTGAAAAAATATTTGGCCTTCTAGCAGTGTGTGGGACTTTCTCTATTAGTCCATCTATACTGACCTCCATCAGGTTGCAAATTCAAAATAATTTTTTGTCTGCATCTAGCTCTGAAAAAATATTTGGCCTTCTAGCAGTGTGTGGGACTTTCTGTATTACTCCATCTATACCGACCTCCATCAGGTTGCAAATTAAATATAAATTTTATCTGCATCTAGCTCTGAAAAAATATTTGGCCTTCTAGCAGTGTGTGGGACTTGTTCTATTAGTCCATCTATACTGACCTCCATCAGGTTGCAAACTGAATATAATTTTTTTCTGCATCTAGCTCTGAAAAAATATTTGGCCTTCTAGCAGTGTGTGGGACTTGTTCTATTAATCCATCTATACAGACCTCCATCAGGTTGCAAACTGAATATAATTTTTTTCTGCATCTACCTCTGAAAAAATATTTGGGCTTCTAGCTGTGTGTGGGACTTTCTCTATTAGTCCATCTATACTGACCTCCATCAGGTTGCAAATTAAAAATAATTTTTTGTCTGCATCTAGCTCTGAAAAAATATTTGGCCTTGTAGCAGTGTGTGGGACTTTCTCTATTAGTCCATCTATACTGACCTCCATCAGGTTGCAAACTGAATATATTTTTTTTCTGCATCTACCTCTGAAAAAATATTGGGCTTCTAGCTGTGTGTGGGACTTGTTCTATTAATCCATCTATGCAGACCTCCATCAGGTTGCAAACTGAATATAATTTTTTTCTGCATCTACCTCTGAAAAAATATTTGGGCTTCTAGCTGTGTGTGGGACTTGTTCTATTAGTCCATCTATACTGAACTCCATCAGATTGCAAACTGAAAATAATTTTTTGTCTGCATCTAGCTCTGAAAAAATATTTGGCCTTCTAGCAGTGTGTGGGACTTTCTCTATTAGTCCATGTATACTGACCTCCATCATGTTGCAAATTCAAAATAATTTTTTGTCTGCACCTAGCTCTGAAAAAATATTTGGCCTTCTAGCAGTGTGTGGGACTTTCTCTATTACTCCATCTATACTGACCTCCATCAGGTTGCAAATTAAATATAATTTTTATCTGCATCTAGCTCTGAAAAAATATTTGGCCTTCTAGCAGTGTGTGGGACTTGTTCTATTTGTCCATCTATACTGACCTCCATCAGGTTGCAAACTGAATATAATTTTTTTCTGCATCTAGCTCTGAAAAAATATTTGGCCTTCTAGCAGTGTGTGGGACTTGTTCTATTAATCCATCTATACAGACCTCCATCAGGTTGCAAACTGAATATAATTTTTTCTGCATCTACCTCTGAAAAAATATTTTCGCTTCTAGCTGTGTGTGGGACTTTCTCTATTAGTCCATCTATACTGACCTCCATCAGGTTGCAAATTAAAAATAATTTTTTGTCTGCAGCTAGCTCTGAAAAAATATTTGGCCTTCTAGCAGTGTGTGGGACTTTCTCTATTAGTCCATCTATACTGACCTCCATCAGGTTGCAAACTGAATATATTTTTTTTCTGCATCCAGCTCTGAAAAAATATTTGGCCTTCTAGCAGTGTGTGGGACTTTCTCTATTAGTCCATCTATACTGACCTCCATTAGGTTGCAAATTAAAAATAATTTTTATCTGCATCCAGCTCTGAAAAAATATTTGGCCTTCTAGCAGTGTGTGGGACTTTCTCTATTAGTCCATCTATACTGACCTCCATCAGGTTGCAAATTAAAAATAATTTTTATCTGCATCCAGCTCTGAAAAAATATTTGGCCTTCTAGCAGTGTGTGGGACTTTCTCTATTAGTCCATCTATACTGACCTCCATCAGGTTGCAAATTCAAAATAATTTTTTGTCTGCATCTAGCTCTGAAAAAATATTTGGCCTTCTAGCAGTGTGTGGGACTTTCTGTATTACTCCATCTATACTGACCTCCATCAGGTTGCAAATTAAATATAATTTTTATCTGCATCTAGCTCTGAAAAAATATTTGGCCTTCTAGCAGTGTGTGGGACTTGTTCTATTTGTCCATCTATACTGACCTCCATCAGGTTGCAAACTGAATATAATTTTTTTCTGCATCTAGCTCTGAAAAAATATTTGGCCTTCTAACAGTGTGTGGGACTTGTTCTATTAATCCATCTATACAGACCTCCATCAGGTTGCAAACTGAATATAATTTTTTTCTGCATCTACCTCTGAAAAAATTTTTGGGCTTCTAGCTGTGTGTGGGACTTTCTCTATTAGTCTATCTATACTGACCTCCATCAGGTTGCAAATTAAAAATAATTTTTTGTCTGCATCTAGCTCTGAAAAAATATTTGGCCTTGTAGCAGTGTGTGGGACTTTCTCTATTAGTCCATCTATACTGACCTCCATCAGGTTGCAAACTGAATATATTTTTTTTCTGCATCTACCTCTGAAAAAATATTGGGCTTCTAGCTGTGTGTGGGACTTGTTCTATTAATCCATCTATACAGACCTCTATCAGGTTGCAAACTGAATATAATTTTTTTCTGCATCTACCTCTGAAAAAATATTTGGGCTTCTAGCTGTGTGTGGGACTTGTTCTATTAGTCCATCTATACTGACCTCCATCAGGTTGCAAACTGAAAATAACTTTTTGTCTGCATCTAGCTCTGAAAAAATATTTGGCATTCTAGCAGTGTGTGGGACTTTCTCTATTAGTCCATCTATACTGACCTCCATCTGGTTGCAAATTAAAAATAATTTTTATCTGCATCTACCTCTGAAAAAATATTTGGGCTTCTAGCTCTGTGTGGGACTTGTTCTATTAGTCCATCTATACTGACCTCCATCAGGTTGCAAACTGAACATAATTTTTTTCTGCATCTAGCTCTGAAAAAATATTTGGCCTTCTAGCAGTGTGTGGGACTTTCTCTATTAGTCCATCTATACTGACCTCCATTAGGTTGCAAATTAAAAATAATTTTTATCTGCATCCAGGTCTGAAAAAATATTTGGCCTTCTAGCAGTGTGTGGGACTTTCTCTATTAGTCCATCTATACTGACCTCCATCAGGTTGCAAATTAAAAATAATTTTTATCTGCATCCAGCTCTGAAAAAATATTTGGCCTTCTAGCAGTGTGTGCGACTTTCTCTATTAGTCCATCTATACTGACCTCCATCAGGTTGCAAATTCAAAATAATTTTTTGTCTGCATCTAGCTCTGAAAAAATATTTGGCCTTCTAGCAGTGTGTGGGACTTTCTCTATTACTCCATCTCTACTGACCTCCATCAGGTTGCAAATGAAAAATAATTTTTATCTGCATCTAGCTCTGAAACAATATTTCGACTTCTAGCTGTGTGTGGGACTTGGTCTATTAGTCCATCTATACTGACCTCCATCAGGTTGCAAATGAAAAATAATTTTTATCTGCATCTAGCTCTGAAAAAATATTTGGCCTTCTAGCAGTGTGTGACTCATTGTATTAGTCCATCTATACCAAGCTCCACCAGCTTTTAAATTAATAATAATTTTTAGCTGCATCTAACCCTGAAAATAATTTTTCTTCCCAATAGTGGTAGCAATAGAAATATGGGGCGCGCGCCTGGCTTACAAAAATATACACTTCATAACAAAAAACACCAGCCTAGCGCACTGCATTAATAAGATGGCATCATCGTCTCCCCCAGTGCTTGGCCTACTACCCAGGCTAGCATTCCTGTGCCTAAAACACAATGTATGGGTCCGCGCTAGCCACTATGCTGAGGGGTATAAAGCTGCTGCTAACGCTTTATAACAATTCAATTGGCAGATTTTCACAGAGCTCTTCCACAACGCCCACCCATCGGGCAACAGTTGCCCACCTTCCCTATGGGATCTAGTGGCGAATAGTTGATGCCATTAATCAGAGCGTCAGTTGCCCCGTCGACGTGGCAAGCATACGGTAAGGCATGGGAAGAGTGGACATGACTAGTAGCAGGCAGACGGGTTGACCAATGTGAACAAGCCAGATCACAAGTCACCATAGAATTTCTCCACCAGCTAATTATTAGGGGCATATCAGGGGCGTCAGCGCACCGGTGTCTGACCGGAGTAGCATTTCACTTTCAACTACTGAATTGGGGAGATGTGACAAAGGTTCATCATCAGACAATCCATAAAAGGGTGGAAAAGGGGTCAGCCAAGTCAGGAGTGTAGACGTCCCGTCCCGTGTCACTAAAACTGATTTCTCACATCATATCCCTAACACCATTAACATGACACTCACAATTTGAAGCAACACTACTGTCTACTGCATTTGTGATCGCCTTCTTTGGGGCGCTATGCATAAGCGAATTAGTCCCTCAATCCAAAATTACCACCAGTGGAGGCTTATTACACCAGGACGTAGTCATAGCCAATAATGCAATACGTCTACGCATACACAAATCGAAAACGGTTCCAGCGGGCAGGGGCACTTGGTACTTCTACAACCCACAAACGGTACACTGAGTTGGGTAACAATAGTAAAAACATATTTAACCATCAGATCACAAAGTAATTTCTTCCTATCACACATTGATGGAATGCCATTATCAAGATACCAGTTCCAAGCTATATTTAATAAATGCATAACATCGGCAGGGAACCACCCCAAAGATTACGGGACACACTCTTTCCGCATAGGCGCGGCCACGGAAGCAGCAAGAGCAGGACTGTCAGAAACGGAAGTTCAGAGGATAGGGAGATGGCGATCCACGTGTTTGGCAAGATACATAAGACCGGACTTGTTATCCTAACGTGGTTTGTTTCTTTTACAGGTGACGCTAAGCCAACAGTGTGGGTGATAGGCCACTCGTATATGTATTGGGCAGAAAAAAGGGCGAAAGTCTGCCCAGGCGGGAGGAAATTAGAGTTTCATAACACATATTTCTACTAGAGAGGTATTAGAGGCCTGCTATGGCCACAGGTACGAATGGAGGTAATCAAGGTAGGGAGAGAGGCAAGATGTCCGGTCATCTTAGTTATACAGGCCGGGGGAAACAACCTAGGTCATCATAACAGCGCATAACTAATGGCAATAATGAAACTAGACACTGAGCGCTTCAGAGAATTTTTCACAAAACTAGCGATAGTATGGTCAGAGATTGTGCCGATAGCGGTATGGCAAGGTGCGCGAGACATCACGGCCATCGAACGGACAAGGCGGGTAATAAATATTCGGATGGCAAAATTTAGAAGAGACAGAGGCGGTGTAGTGGTATGACACCGACAACTGGAAGGAGATAAAGCAGGCCTCATACGGCCCGACGTTGTTCACTTAATGAATATTGAACTGGACATATTCCTGTCAGGACTCCAGGACGGAGTGGAACAAGCGTTAAGAGTGATGGGTGGGGGTCAGAGTCCTGCATACGAGTACGCAGGATCCTCCGTGGCCTGGAAATAGAAAGGACATGTTGGACAGTTACACTTGTTGGCCAACTTGCCGGAGTGGAGACCCAGGGCATGCTGCAACAAGCTGAATTATTTTAGAAATAAAATGCCTTTCTAATGGAATGAGTATAAAGAGTTAATAAAGCTGTGACCGATCCTCACCCATCCAGTTGTAAGAGTTACATTATTGTATTGTCAAGGAAAGGGGGGCGGTAGGGGGGCTGAGCGTCTGGGTTTGGTTGGGGGTCCCCACAGTCTGCCTAGGCTAGATGCATTTAAAAATTCTTATTAGATACACAGGCGGTGCAGCTTGCTTCGCAGCTGGGCTACTACGCCCAAAGTATTGCCTAGGCTAAATGCAGTTAAAAATTCTACGCTGACTAGCAGACACTGAAGATTTGGAGCAGACCTCTGAGCTCTTCAGACTCAACCATCTGTGTTACCCCAAGCCATAGTGTATCTAGTTTCTTACAGTTAAAAAGGGGGGGGAGCGACCCAACCCACCTGGAATTGACGATGCCAACGTCACGTAAGACACAGCAAGGGGACTCCAAAAAGAGTCTCCATTTTTTCCCAAAATTGTGGCACAGACACCACTTAACCCTAGAACGCATACCTGGGGCCTCGCAGGCCCGCCCTGTTAATTGTTTTCTATTTTCTGCAAGATTACTTTAGTTAGAATTTTGAAACTCTAGGTATTCTTCATGTATATAGTTGTTTGTCATTTGAGTTTGAGTTATTCCATGTTATTTGCACACGAGCCTAAAAGGCCCCAGGTATATGAAAGTGTAGATTTTTATGGTCATGCGTTCTAGGGTTAAGTGGCATCAATTGCCCCACAGTTGCTTAAAACGGTTGGTGAGGTGATTTTACCAAATCCTCAAGGTTTTAGTCTCCCAAGGATAACACAGGGGTAGAAAAGTCCTTGCGAATCCATGATTTGTTCATCTTTATGAACGTGAGTCTGTCTACAATCTCAGTGGACAGACGCGTGCGCTGTCAGCACACCACCAGCAGCGCTGAACACACGTTCAGAGAGAACACTGGCTGCAGGGCATGACAAGATCTCCAAGGCGTGAGTGGCGAGCTCCGGCCATTTTTCCAGATTGGAATACCAAAATGAGCAAGGGTCCAGTGACACAGTCATGGCTTCGATGTTCACTTGGAGATACTCCTGCACCATCCTCTCTAGGCGTTGACTATGTGTCAGACTTCTTGTCTCCTGTGGCCTTCCAAAGGATGGTCTAAAAAAGTAGTGAAACGATTCCACAAAATTGCTGTTACCAGCAGATACTGTGTTACTGTTACGGTTTGAGTGATGAAGACTCGACAGTCCCACGGTTGGCAAGTTAGAACTGTGAGATTCACTACGTGCACCACTGGTGTTTTGTGGAAAAGCATATGTAAGATTCTGCAACAGCGTCTGCAGATACTCCTGCATGCGTCAATCCCTTTTTATGGCAGGAATTATTTCGGCAAATTTACTTTTGTACCGGGGATCTAAGAGTGTGGCAACCCAGTAGTCGGGATTACTTTGAATTCTGACAATCTGAGGGTCATGTTGCAGGTAGTGCAGCAAGAAGGCACTCATGAGTCTTGCGCATCCAGGAGGACCAAGTCCTTGTTGTGTTGGTAGCGAGGTAAGAATCATGCTTCCTTCCTCTGCCCTCTCCCCTCAACCTCGCACAACAGAAATGTGATCAAGGTCTCCCTCATCTGATCAGTCTTCCATGCCCATCGCCAGTTCGCCCTCCACTTCTTCCTCGGCTCCTGCACCTTCCTCAACAGTTTGGCTGCTACCATGCACCCTGGTTAATCCCTCTCCCCCACCCTCCCATGCCTGCCGCCTTGGTGCTGCCAACCGTCTGGACCTTGGAGATGTTATCCCTTCCGCATACGACTTCTCCTCTACTTCCTCCACCTCCTCTTGTCCCACCACCTGACTCTGAATTCTGTTTAGTGTGTTTAGTGTGTCGGCATGAGCTCTGCTCCAGAGGCGGGCCTAGCCTGGGAGGCCCAGGACTGAAGGAGAGAAGAGAGGAGTGGGAGCAGGAAGGCTCCAGGAACCGAAGGGACCCTAGGGCTATGGGCCGTGCAGAAGGCCACCCGTACTCCTGCTGCTACCAGGAGGTAGAGGGGTCAGACCAGATAAGGGGAACCGGTCCCTCAACTAGCGGAGAAACAGCAAGGCTCAACTAGAAACCGGAGGCTGCAGCATTTCATGTACTGCAGGTAAAAGTCCACACCAGTCTCACTAAGAAGGTAGCCACATAGGACCCAGGGGACGGAACACAAGTCGCCCGCCAAGGCCCGAGGATACCGGATAGAAGTGTCACTGGGTGTGAGGTGCAGCTAGAAGGCCAGAGAAAGGACACACAGAAGGGGGTCCTGCTAAGTACTCCGGAGCTATCTGGGGGTGGACTGAGCCCCTCGCTGAGTACGCACAGCACGACGGGTGAGATTGCTCTGGTACCTGTAATCTGGACTGAAACAACTGTGAGTAAAGATCTTGGGACTGCATCACACGGACTCTGTGTTCATTACTGACTCCCTGCACTACAACCACCATCATCCACCCACACTGCATGGGCCCCCCAACCACATGGGGGTGAGGGGCGCCCTGCTGCGCATGGTGCCACAGAACCCAGAAGGCTGCACGGACGGATTTCTCCACAAGAGGACCTCACTACATGCAAACACCTCCACCATCTACCTCATATCTGCAGAGGGAGCCCTGATAGGGATATATAAAGGGAAGGTGGAGCCAGGCAGCTCCGTCTAGTCTTAGGGTTTAGAGTTTACAGTGAGTGCTCAGAGAGAAGCACGCAGGCTGCTGTGTGAGGCAAGCTAGGCCTCCAGCAGTACTGAAGCCTAGTGAGGACCCCGAGCGTGGCTGAAGGCGAGTGGAAGAAAGGAGTGATAAGAGGGGGCAGAGGAGCATACCAGGCTCACCCCAGTATATCTACCGGACACCGGGTCCGAGCCTACAAGGACCCTTCACACCCAGTAGGGTTAACCGGAATCCCAGGAGGGCTACAAGTCCCTGGTAAACCTGAAGCCAGATACGTACAGGACCAGGTACCACGAGGGCCCTGACGTCCAGGACAAGTGGTTACCAATGGGAGGTCCTGCTTCAGAGCAACAGGTAGAAGAAAAAGCAAGACACATAAGCTAGGCACAGTTGTAGGCTGGCCAGAAGCACACAGAGGCAGACACGGATCAGGAGGCTTTATACCTCCTCCCTGGGGAGAAGCCTGAAAGTGCACCCTAGAGTACCCTGGACCATATCTACCAGCTGTACCAGTAAAGGTAAAGAAGCAAAACCCCCTGTCTCTGTCCGTTACTCCGGCCGCGCCATTACATCTCTACCTGCACCACAATGCCCAGCGCACCCATCATCTATCTATCTATGCTGCCCTGAGGCCCGCTCCACCTGTGGGGAGCTGTACCATCTTTAGCTGCCTTGTCACCTGCCTCAGAGGACTGCTGCAGCACTGGTGACCTTCACCAGACACCACAGCTGGCGTCACGAATTTTCAGAACTTTTATTAATAATCGCTACCCCTTTTGTGCACTGTCCACCCAGGGCCAGCTACCGTGATATATACATACTGTCCCCAAACAGTAAGGCCCACGGGGTCGTGACATCCCAGCTGGCGTCACGAACAGGATTCCATGCCCGTTGCCACCGGGTACTGTGCGCCTTTAATAAGAACTGTGTGTTTAACTGTGGTGAAGATCGCCGCCATTACTGTGTTGCCGCGCGGGAAGAAGGGCGTAACCCCAGAAAACTGAGAGGTGTGCCTGCTGAAACGCGCGAAGACCAGGACACGCCCCATGCTGCGACGACAAACCAGGAAGCGCAAGGTCCTGGAAGGAGTCCTGTGAGCGTCCTGACGTCAGACACAAGCGACGCAAGGTCCTTGATGGAGACCGTCACCTGCGGAGCTGCGGCCTACCCGAAGAAAAGTAAAGAAGGTAGGTCAACGGTTCACTAGGGGGGCGCAACGATGTCCGAAGCCCAGCAGAACACCGTGGCCCTCGACAACGCCCCCGCAGTAGAAACTTCGTACGGTGCTGCTCAGGCAGAAGCAGTCGCCTCACCAGCAGGAGCTGTGGCACGGATGGTGCCCATGGCTCTACAGCATGCCCTAAAATGTTCAGAGTGTGAGGGAACTGTTGGAACAGGACACCCTGACTGAACGGGAGGATGACCAGGACAGGTCACCCACCTCCCATAACCAGGCGCAGCCCAGGAGGGGGCGCCCGTGAGCTACTAGTTTTCCGGTAGCTCTCATGTAACCTGAACTTGGAGTTTGTGAACTATGAGCGGTCCCACCATTGTACGTAGTTTGCACCTCCTGAGGTGCCCCCTGGTGGTTTTCACAAGACCACCACCACTAAAACCTGCTTGGCGTGGCCAAACCAGTGGTCCTACACCAGTCCTGCAGCCCACCCAGGACCTTCATTGGGGGTTTGGAGCAGGTCCCCCACAAGCCAGCTTACCCGGATGAGAGGGACACACCCGAGGAGTTATCTCATCAAAAATTGTCATTGCAGAATGTAAAGTTGTGTTGCTGCTAATGTGCGTGTGCAGCCCACAAACTGTTTCCTTGTACATAATTGCACTCCCTGGAGTGCCTCTAAAGCTACCTATGCAGTGAAATGGACACCCTGTTAGGGGACTCGCTGACATTTGCTCAAAAACTTTAATTATTGTATATATGTTTATTATTGGTTATGTTTTTGCAACGTTCAAGAAATGTGCCTCCCATAAAGGCAAGAAATGTTATTGTTAACCTGTTTTTGAAAATTGCTTCAGTCCAGGAGTACTGATTTTTACTAGGGGGGAATGTGGCGCCCTGCTGAGCATTGGTGCCACAGATCCCAGAGGGGTGCATGGATGGAATTCTCCCCAGTCGCCTCAATACATAGAGACACCTCCACCCAAGTCCACTAGATGGAGCCCTGTCAGGTATATAAATACTGGGGGGTGGAGTTCAGGAAGTCAGTAAGTGGGAAGCAGACAGTGTGACACTATGCTGCAGCTCCAGGCAAGCTGAAGTCTGTGTGGCTGAAGGCCAGGCCCAAGCTGCGGGCTAGTCTGGCCAGTGAGAGCCTGGAGCGGGCTAGAAGGCAAGTGAGAGTTCCTGTAAGGCACAGACAGGGACAGAACTCAGAGTGTCTGCTCAGGGAGTCTGCATGAGAGAGTCTGCAGACTGAGGAGAAGAAGGAGAAACACATAGGGGGCAGAGTTGCATAACAGGCTCACCCCAAACCATATACCGGACACCGGGTCTGCGCCTACAGGGATCTTTATGACCAGTAGGAACAACCGGAATCCCTGGAGAACTACAAGTTCCAGGTTAACCAACCGCTGACCACAGCAACGTGGTTAGGTACCACTAAGGCTCCAGCGACCAGGAATAGTGGGAAACAGGAGAAAACACTACCGCCAGGTCAGTAGGTACAAGAAGGAAGCAGTAAGCAAGCCAGGCCTAGCTCCAGGCAGGCCCGAAGCTTAGAGAGTAAAAGACACAGATCAGGAGGCCTTACACCCACTCACTGGGGAGAGTCCAGAAATGTACCCTTCGCCCTGAGTGCCCTGGAACATACCTGCATCACCACCAGTAAAGGTATTGAAGTTTACCCTTGTGTTTCTGCCTGTACTTCCTCTGGGACCATCCTGTCGTCTCCATCCTGCTTCCACCATCTTTCAACACCTCTACACTGCCCTGAGGCCTGCTCCACCTGTGGGGAGCTGTCCCATCATAGCTGCCCCTAACATCAGCCTCAGTGGACTGTCGCAGCACTGGTAACCTCTTACCAGAATCCACAGGTGGCATCACGACAATTTCCCCTATAAACATTCCCCCCTTTTCACTGACCGCCCTGGGCCATCGACCGGGCCAGCCACCATGATATCCCCCGGCAACCAGAGACCCGGCTGCCGAGTACCCCACAGCCCTGGGGGCGAGTCATCAACAACCTAGTCAGAGGTATTATGCCACTTTTACGGATTCACAATAAAACATTCAAAAACAAAACCAAAAGGAATTTTCCTGGGAAATATGTTAAGGAACATCCTTTCCAGGGTAATGACATGTATATAAGGCAAAATAAATAACCAAAACCAAAAATGTTCCCCCACACCTTGGGCTATGTTCACGCATAGAGTTTTTGAAGTGTTTTTGCACTTTTGCTTTGCTTTCAACTGTGACACATGCATTCACCGGGAGATGTAATTTTAACATTTTACAACCTTGTCTGGCCATGTGTGTGTGTGAGACATGATCAGACACATCCTTTTTCATTTATGAAGGAGGGACTCTGAAAGTCACAAAGCCTATATTTATAGGGCTATCAGACGGCCTTTACTTTTCTTAAAGGGCCAGCTGTCGGCCCTCACTATTGTTAGAGAGCCATCAACCGGCTATGCTTTGTTGTTCCCATTACTAAAGAGTGGGTCTCCTATACTGTTATTGCGCATGCAGTGAATGGAAGGGCTGCCCAAAATTTGGACACACCCCAATACCCCTTTGAAAATCTGGATGCACCCCAATACCCCTATGAAGAGACTTAGAGGAGGGCCTCCTGAAAACAATGTTTCCATTATTAAGAAGGGGGTCTCCCATACTGTTTGCCTATGCAGAGAATGCAAGGGCTGCCAAAAATTTGGACCTACTCCAATGCCCCTTGGAAGAGATTAGAAGAGACGTAGAGGAGGGCCTCCTGAAAAAAAATGTTCCCATTATTTGGAAGTGGGTCTCCCATTGTGTTTGCCAATGCAGTGAATGCAAGGGTTACCAAGAATTTGGAGGCACTCCATTGCCCCTTGGAAGAGAAGTAGAGGGCCTTATGAAAAAGTGTTCCCATTATTAGGAAGTGGGTCTCCCATAGTGTTGGCCTATGCAGTAAATGCAAGGGCTGAAAAAAATGGGAGGCACTCCAATGCCCCTTGGAAGAGACATAGAGGGCCTCCTGAAAACAATGTTCCCATTATTGAGAAGTGGGTCTCCCATTGTGTTTGCCTATGTAGTGAATGCAAGGGTTGCCAAAAATTTGTAGGCACTCCAATGCCATTTGGAAGAGACGTGGAGGTAAGAGGGCCTCCTGAAAACAATGTTCCCATTATTAGGAAGTGGGTCTCCCATAGTGTTGGCCTATGCAGAGAATGCAAGGGCTGAAAAATGGGAGGCACTCCAATGCCCCTTGGAAGAGACATAGAGGGCCTCAGGAAAATTTTTTCCTATTTTTAGGAAGTGGGTCTCCTATAGTGTTGGCCTATGCAGTGAATGTAAGGGCTGCCAAAAATTGGAAGGCACTCCAATGCACCTTGGAAAAGACGTGGAGGACGGTCTCATAAAAAAATGTTCCCATTAGAAAGGAGCGGGTCTCCTATACTTGTAATGTCCATGCACTAAGTGTATGGGCTGATAAACATTTACCCCTGGGGGGTATACATGAACATACTGTATAATTTTTTTTTTTACTGGCATCATAAACACCCTTTAAAAAAATTATGTGGGTGTTGCATCACAGACCACGGTCACCCTGGTGATATGGTGGTGGAGTATGAGGTTGAGGAGAAGGAGGAGGACAAGACCAAATAGCCAAAATGAGGAAGTGTATACTCATGTGTAGGTGTGAAAAGGTGAATGGGAATACACCTAAAAAAAAAGACACTGGCTTTAAGTTTATGTTACGCTGCTATCATTCAGTGGTGTAGAGAAGTCTGGCCCAATCCAGCCCTTTTTCATTTTTATAAGAGTCAGCCTGTCAGCATTTTCAGATGACAGGCGGATGCGCTTATCAGTAGAGATGAGCGGTGTTCGACTCGAACTGTTCGCCAATCTCAAATTCAAGCTGTTTTGGGCGGTGTTCGAGCTGTTCGGCGAACACAAACGATTTGAAAAAAATCCGGCTGTTCGAGGTTATGTTCGATAACTGTTCGTGCACCAAAATCATAACTGGATTTTTTCACAGTAATGCTGATAATCAATGTTAATATGCAGTTTGAGTGTACAGGGGGGAGGGGGGAGGGGCAGGGAATGGATCTCTGCATAAATAATGAAGACCTCTATTTTTTTTTCTCTTTCCCGCATTTATAGTAGGGAGGTGCAATCTGTCAGCCTATCAGCAGCGCACACACGGAGCGAAGTGCTTTTTTTTCACACAAGCAAGGGCATGTGTCATTGGCTGTGTATGTCACATGTCCTTGCCCTATAAGACCCAGCCATTTTCCCCGCCGCCACCATTTTCTTACTGCTGCAGCTGCGTGTTAGACGGCACCGCTGTTGCTGTGTGCGCTATACTTTCAGTGTTAATTTCAAGCCAATTTTCTCAGAAATATACAGATAGCTTGGGAGTAGGGAATAGTTGTGATTGCAGTCCCTTTGAGGACTAGGTTACAGCATTTCCTACGACTTTTATCAGGCAGGTCTGTGCTCTTAAATAGATAGGTTGGGAGTAGGGACTAATTGTAATTGCAGTCCTTTTGAGGACTAGGTTGCAGCATTTTCTAGGACTTTTTGCCAGGCAGGTCTGTACTAGTGCTGTGCAAGTGTTTTTCACAGCATTTGGCTAAATCTAGCTAAGCAAATCCTTTTGGGCCTCCTGCAGTCTGTTAGTCAGTGGAGTAGCCTATCTGTGTTGCAAGCTACACCACCTGTGTATGTAATACACATTTTTTACTGCACCTAGCCAAGAAAATCCTTTTGGGCCTGTAGCAGTGAGTGGTACTCAAGCTATTAGGCCATCTATACCAAGCTCCACCAGATTTGAAATTAATAATTTTTAACTGCATCTTGTCTGGAAAATAATTTTGGGCCTGTAGCAGTGTGCGGTACTCATTCTATTATGCCATCTATACTAAGCTCCACCAGCTTGCAAATTACTAATAATTTTTAGCTGCATTTTGTCTGGAAAATAATTTTGGGCCTAGTAGCAGTGTGTGGTACTCATTCTAACCAACTGTTTTAAGCAACTCTGGGGCAATTGATGCCACTTAAGTGGTGTCTGTGCCACAAATTTTTGGAAAAAATGGAGACTCTTTTTGGAGTCCCCTTGCTTTGTTTTACGTGACGTTGCCATCGTCAATTGGAGGTGGGTTGGGTCTCCCCCCCCCCCTTTTAACCGTAAGAAAATACATACACTATGGCTTGGGGTAACACAGATGGTTGAGTCTGAAGAGCTGTTTACTCAGAGGTCTGTTCCAAAGCTTCAGTGTCTGCTAGTCAGCGTAGTAACCCAGCTGCGAACCAACCTGCACCGCCTGTGTATCTAATAATGATTTTTAAATGCATCTAGCCTAGGCAGACTGTGGGGACCCCTAACCAAACCCAGACACTCAGCCCCCTAACGCCCCCCTTTCATTGACAATACAATCATGTAACTCTTACAACTGGATGGGTGAGGATCGGTCACAGCTTTATTAACTGTTTATACTCATTCAATTAGAAATGCATTTTATTTCTAAAATAATTCAGCTTGTTGCAGCATGCCCTGTGTCTCCAGTCTCCACAACGGCAAGTTGGCCAACAAATGTAACTCTCCAACATGTCCTTTCTATTTCCAGGCCACGGAGGATCCTGCTTACTCATATGCCGGACTCCGACCCCCATCCATCACTCTTAATGCTTGTTCCACTCCATCCTGGAGTCCTGACAGGAATATGTCTAGTCCAAAATCCATTAAGTGAACACCGTCGGGCCGTATGAGGCCTGCTTTATCTCCTTCCAGTTGTCGGTGTGGTATCACTACACCGCCTCTGTCTGTTATAAATTTTGCCATCCGAATATTTATTATCTGCCTTGTCCGTTCGATGGCCGTGATGTCTCACGCACCTTGCCATACCGTTCTCGGCACAATTTCTGACCATACTATAGTTCGTTATGTGAAAAATTCTCTGAAGCCCTCAGTGTCTAGTTTCATTATTGCCTTTAGTTATGCGCTCTTGTGATAAGCTATGTCATTTCCCCCTGCCTGTATAACTAAGATGACCGGACCTCTTGCCTCTCTCCCTACCTTGATTACCTCCATTAGTACCTGGGGCCATTGCTGGCCTCTAATACCTCTCCAGTTCAAATATGTGTTATGAAACTCCAATTTCCTCCCGCCTGGGCGGACTTTCGCCCTTCTTTCTGCACAATATATATACGAGTTCTTAATCATTGCATAGCAAAAAAACAGCAAGGAAGTGGTATTTATATGTCATGTCCTGCTATGCACCTGTTCAAGGCTGAGTTAATCAGAAATGTAAACACACATACCATGTTAAAATCATATAGCATAGAAACAATGCATTTAAATGTAAATAATCAAAAAGAAAAAGAAAACAGGAAAAAAGGAACATATATATAATAATAATCTATAAATGATCACTCATAATAATACATCAAATCATGTCTGATGCTTAAACCCGCTGGTACACGTGTGTTTAAAGTATAAATCCACCAACTTTCTCTATTAAGGAGCTTTCTCCTATAATCATCCACCAAATCTCCACCAATCACCGGAGGGGACACCACAGTCAGTGAATCCTTCCTTATTTAGTATAGAGTCTACCAATACTTTGGGCGTATTAGCCCAGCTGCGAAGCAAGCTGCACCGCCTGTGTATCTAATGAGAATTTTTAACTGCATCTAGCCTAGGCAGACTGTGGGGACCCCAAACCAAACCCAGCCAGACGCTCTGCATTTAACCCAGCCAATCATTTGATAGTATTGCTAGTAGCAGAGTCGCATGGGCTCTAAACCTTGCATAGCCTGTGCATTTTTTCAGATCGCTAAGGATGACCCAACTTGTGTTATCTGTAACATTTGTCACCAAAATCCAAGTAAAGGCCAAAAAATCCATAGTTTGAGTACTTCATGCATGAACCGTCACATGAATATGAAGCATAAGTTGCAGTGCGAAGCTCACTGTGCTACAATGCGGACTAGCGGGCCGGGACAACCACCAGCTGCCCCACCTGTGTCATCCTGGGGAGACTAAATGCTACTGCATAGTCTTTTCCAAAAATGTGAGGGAATTACCACGGGAATGGTTAGGAAGAGGTATAAGAGTTTAGGTAGGACGTTCATTTTTAGTATACTTATTCTGCCGAACCAGGAAAAATCCTTCACCGTCCAAGAAGTAAGATCTTTATGGAGTTGTTCAATAAAGGGCCCAAAATTAAGATAAAATAGATGGGAGAGGTCTCTATGAATACGAATTCCTAAGTATTTGATACCCTGTGAGGGCCAGGCAAAGGGAAAGTTGGACTGGATGGAATCCTGTATGGATTTGGGGAGGGAGACATCGAGGGCCTCAAACTTCGCTGCATTGATTTTAAAATTTGATCATGTAACAAAGTGATCTATTTCAACCATAACAGAAGGGATGGATATATGTGATTGAGTGATATATACTAGGACATCATCAGCAAATGCAGAGCACTTGTACTCGGGGAATCCCACCTCAATCCACCTAATATTGGGGTTATCGCGAATTGATGAGAGCAGGTGCTCCATCACTAGGATGTATAAGAGAGGGGACAGAGGACATTCCTGCCTTGTCCCATTGGTGATTATGAAAGGTGATGAAAATGTTCCATTTATCTTCAGCCTAGCTGACAGATTGCGATACAGAGCCATGATTTTGGCTATAAATGGGTCCCCTAGACCCCTACCCCAAGCTTTTAAGAAAATAATATATTGCGTGCCAGGAGACTCTATGGAATGTTTTCTCAGCATCCAACGAGAGTATCTAATTACAAATTTTTAACTGCATCTAGCCCAGGCAATACTTTGGGCCTAGTAGCAGTGTCTGCTAGTCAGCGGAGTAGCCACCGCCTGTAGATCTAATTACAAATTTTTAACTGCATCTAGCCCAGGAAATACTTTGGACCTAGTAGCAGTGTCTGCTATTCAGCGGATTATCCCACCTGTTAAGCAAGCTACACCAACTGTAGTTTGGACACTTAATTTTTTCAAAGGAAATGCTTCGGGCCCCCGGGACACTGAGAGAAGAGCATCGGGGAGGCACCCCAAGGCACAGGGGCTGGGACTGGCGGAAGGATGCCTTGCGGTGGACCGCCAAGCTCGATCCTTATAAAAGCTTTTGAACTGCAGCAACTTTAGTGGACGCTACTGGAGCTGGAATTCCCGTGGCTGCTGCCATCAGACTTGCCCTCCAATAGATCCTTGTGAAAGGATTTAAAGTGTACTCATTCAAATTACAGAGAAAATTTAAATTAAAAAGCTTAGACCTGCCTCCACCGCAGGGGGGCTCGCTCGACCCACCAGCAGACAGGCACGAGTATTGGGAGAGGGGGGCTGGCCGTCAGGGTCCACCGCAGCTCTGGCACAAACCCAGCGACACGGAGGTCGCACGGGCAGGAACGGACTGGCCATGTCAGCTTTGCACTTTTTTGGTTTTAGAAGGGCATGACATGCCTATATCTGTGTCTCCCCCTCCTTTTACTCATCCACCTCTTTTCTTTTCGCATGACAATATGTACTTGTCACTTTTCCATGTGTTAGCTGTGTCTTCTAAGCAGTTTGTCAGCTTTTGGACACCTTTGAAGGTGTTTTCTATGTGTTTCTATGTGTTTTTGTTTGCCTGCCATTGGTTTTAACGTTGTTCGAAGGTGTTCGACGAACAGTTCGATGAACAGTTAGACGAACAGTTAGACGAACATACGGGTGTTCGACGAACCGAACCGAACTCGAACACTACGGGGGTGGCTCAACTCTACTTATCAGTTATAATTCCACCATCGGCACTAAAAACCCACTCTGATAAAATGCGAGCGGCAGGCCAGGCCAGGACCTCCAAGGCATAGAGAGCCAGTTCATTCCATGTGTCCAGCTTGGATACCCAATAATTATAAGGCACAGAGGAATCACGGAGGATGTTGGTACGGTCGGCAAGGTACTCCCTCAGCATCTTCCCAAACTTTGCACTCATTGGGAGAGTACCCCATGACTCAGGGCCTGTGCAATGGGAGGGGCTGAGAAAACTCTCCCAGAACTTTGACAGCGTTCCCCTGCCTCAGCTGGATTGGAGTTGTGTGTCTCGGCTGTACTCCTTGGTTGTCCAACAGAGTGTGACCTCTGCCGCCAGCGTTTTCAGATGGGAATTTTTTAATACTTCCGCAACAAGGCCTTCTGCTACTGCCCCATTTTTGTAGACCTGTCCGCCTCAGGAATAAGGGATATAAAGTTCTCCTTGTAGCGTGGGTCTAGAAGTGTCCCCAACCAATAATGACTGTCACCCAAAATTTTGAGAACGTAAGGGTCACGGGAAAGGTTGAGTAACATAAACTCAGCCATGCGTGCCAGACTGCTGACAGTCAAGTCTTCCATGTCCTCACCAAGAGGACAACTGACCATGCTCTCCTTCTCCTCCTCCTCCCTGAACTCAGGCCATGCGCGCTGAACAGCCGGTATGATAGTTGTGCAGGTATTATCGTCTATAGTGCATGAAACTAGCTCCTGTTCTTCCTCCTCCTCATCTTCCTCATTGTCACCGAATCCACTTTGTGATGAGATGAGGCTGGGCTGTGTGTAATCACACTGTATGGTTCCTTGCTCCATCTCATCTTGCTGCGCCTGCAATGAATCCCCCTTGATTGTGAGCAGAGAGTGTTTCAGAAGACAGAGAAGCAGGATGGTGACGCTAATTATGGCATCATCGCTGCTCACCATCCTGGTGGAGTCCTCAAAGTTTTGGAGAATGGTACAGATGTCTGACATCCATGTCCACTCCTGAGGTCTTATGTTTGGAGTGTGAACTGAATACCAATGTTCTTATTGATGCTGGTATTCAACAATTGCCCACTTCTGCTCACAAATAGTGTTGAGCCACCCCCGTAGTGTTCGGGTTCGGTTCGGTTCGTGGAACACCGGGATGTTCGAGGAACTGTTCGTCGAACTGTTCGTCGAACACCTTAGAACACCATCGAACACCGTTAAATCCAATGGCAGGCAAACAAAAACACATAGAAACACATAGAAAACACCTGCAAAGGTGTCCAAAAGCTGACAAACTGCTCAGAAGACACTCTCTTTAAAAAAGCCGGCCGGCAAATTCAGCAGCGGCATACACCGGTACCCGACAATTTAGACAAGAAGGAATAGAGCATCACACATAGATTAGATAGATAGAAACATGTCAGTCACACATATAAGAAGCACAGTGACAGTGTTGGTTACTGCACTTGTCATTTAGTGTAAAGGATTTATTAAAAAAAATATTAGTGTTTTCATGCACCGTCTCTTTAAAAAAGCCGGCCGGCAATTCAGCATCTGTACCCGACAATTTAGAACAGAAAGAATAGAGCTTCACACATAGATTAGATAGATAGAAACATGTCAGTCACATATATAATAAGTACAGTGATAGTGTAGCTTACTGTACTTGTCATTTAGTGTAAAGGATTTATTTAAAAAAATAATAGTGTTTTCATGCACTGTCTCTTTAAAAAAGCCGGCCGGCAATTCAGCAGCGGTACCCGACAATTTAGAACAGAAAGATAGAGCATCACACATAGATTAGATAGATAGAAACATGTCAGTCACATATATATGAAGTACAGTGATAGTGTTGGTTACTGTACTTGTCATTTAGTATTAAAATAAAGGATTTATTATTAAAAAAATTGGCGTGGGGTTCCCCTTAATTTTAGGCTCTAGCGGAGGTTAAGCAGACGGCTGGGGCAGATGTTTGAAGCCTGGGAAGGGGGTAATACCCACGGAGCTTCCCAGGCTACTAATATCAGCCCCCAGCTGAATACATAGCCTTTACTAGCTATTAAAATGGGGGACCCCCCCAAAAAAATGACGTGGGGTCCCCCCTAATTTAATAGCTAGCAAAGGCTAGGCAGACAGCTGGGGGCTGATATTAATAGCCCAGGAAGGGAGCCATGAATATTGGCCCCCTCCCAGGCTAGAAACACCAGCCGTCAGCCGCCCCAGAAATGGCGCATTCATAGGATGCGCCAATTCTGGCACTTAGCCTCGCTCTTCCACGCTGCCCTGGTGCGGTGGCAGGGGGTAATAGGGTTGGGGTTGATGTCAGCTTATAATGCCAGCTGACATCAAGCCCAGGTTAGTAATGAAGAGGCGTCTATAAGACACCCCCATTACTAACCCCATAGTCAAAGTTAAAAAAAACACAAACACCCAGAATAAAGTCCTTTAATTGAAATAAAGACACAATCCTTTATTGTTCTAAATTAAACCATACTTACCATCACGCCCATTCCAGCTGAAGCCAACGATCTCCTGCAATAAAAGAAAAATAATAAAGCAACCTCATCCTTACCTTTCCATGGTTCCCACAACAGCTTCAGCTCTGCTACATCGAGATGACAGGCTGGACCGCAGCAGAACGCTGCCATCCAGCTTGTCATCCCGCAGACACTGAGAAGCGCAGGCTTGCTTGCGCTGCTCAGCGTCTCTCTGTGACGACATCCAGATGAGCCGAGTTCATGTCCAATGAACTCGGCTCACCTCATGCACGTCACTGACAGCATGGGAAAATTCTCACGCTGAAGCGCTGATTGCAGGAGAATTTTCCCACGCTGTCAGTGACGTGCAGGGGGTGAGCTGAGTTCATTGGACATGAGCTCACCTCATGCACATCACTGACAGCGTGGGAGAATTCTCCTGCACTCAGCACTTCAGCGTGAGAATTTTCCCACGCTGTCAGTGACGTGCATGAGGTGAGCCGAGTTCATTGGACATGATCTCGGCTCATCTGGATGCCGTCACAGCGAGACAGTGAGGAGCGCAAGCAAGCCTGCGCTTCTCAGTGTCTGCGGGATGACAGACTGGATGGCAGCTTTCTGCTGCGGTCCAGCCAGTCATCTCGATGTAGCAGAGCTGAAGCTGTCGTGGGAACCATGGAAAGGTAAGGATGAGGTTGGTTTATTATTTTTCTTTTATTGCAGGAGATCGTTGGCTTCAGCTGGAATGGGTGTGATGGTAAGTATGGTTTAATTTAGAACAATAAAGAATTGTGTCTTTATTTCAATTAAAGGACTTTATTCTGGGTGTTGTGTTTTTTTTAAATACTTTACTAGAAATTCATGGCGGTCATGTCTAATACTGGCGTGACCCCATGAATTTTGGGCTTGGGGCCAGCTGATAATACCAAGCTGGCCCTAACCCCTTTATTACCCAGTGAGCCACCACACCAGGGCCCTGGATGAGTTGGGTACAGCGCCAGAAGATGGCGCTTCTATGAACGCGCCATTTTCTGGGGTGGCTGCGGACTGCAATTTGTAGCGGGGGGGGGCCCAGAAAGCTTGGGCCTCCCTGCGCTGCAGGTTCCAGCCCCCAGCTGCCTAGTTGTACCTGGCTGGACACAAAAATAGGGCGAAGCCCCACGTACTTTTTTTTTAATTATTTCATGAAATTCATGAAATAATTAAGAAAAAAAGGCCTTCCCTATATTGTTGTGTCCGGCCAGGTACAAATAGGCAGCTGGTGGTTGGGGGCAGCCCGTTCCTGCCTGCTGTACCTGGCTGGACACAAATATAGTGCGAAGCCCCACTTCAATTTTTTTTAATTATTTCATGAAATTCATGAAATAATTTAAAAAAAATTGACGTGGGGCTTCGCACTATATTTGTGTCCAGCCAGGTACAGCAGGCAGGAACGGGCTGCCCCCAACCACCAGCTGCCTATTTGTACCTGGCCGGACACAACAATATAGGGAAGCCCTTTTTTTCTTAATTATTTCATGAAATAATTTAAAGAAAATTGACGTGGGGCTTCGCCCTGTTTTTGTGTCCAGCCAGGTACAACTAGGCAGCTGGGGGCTGGAATCCGCAGCGCAGGGAGGCCCAAGCTTTCTGGGCCACCCCCGCTGCAAATTGCAGTCCGCAGCCACCCCGGAAAATGGCGCGTTCATAGAAGCGCCATCTTCTGGTGCTGTACCCAACTCATCCAGGGCCCTGATGCGGTGGCTCACTGGGTAATAAAGGGGTTAGGGCCAGCTTGGCATTATCAGCTGGCCCTAAGCCCGAAATTCATGGGGTCACGCCAATATTAGACATGACCACCATGAATTTCTAGTAAAGTATTTAAAAAAAACACAACACCCAGAAAAAAGTCCTTTAATTGAAATAAACACACAATTCTTTATTGTTCTAAATTAAACCATACTTACCATCACGCCCATTCCAGCTGAAGCCAACGATCTCCTGAAATAAAAGAAAAATAATAAAGCAACATCATCCTTACCTTTCCATGGTTCCCATGACAGCTTCAGCTCTGCTACATCGAGATGACAGGCTGGACCGCAGCAGAACGCTGCCATCCAGCCTGTCATCCCGCAGACACTGAGAAGCGCAGGCTTGCTTGCGCTCCACAGTGTCTCTCTGTGAGGGCATCCAGATGAGCCGAGTTAATGTCCAATGAACTCGGCTCACCTCATGCACGTCACTGACAGCGTGGGAAAATTCTCCTGCACTCAGCGCTTCAGCGTGGGAGAATTCTCACACTGAAGCGCTGAGTGCAGGAGAATTCTCCCACGCTGTCAGTGACGTGCAGGAGGTGAGCTGAGTTCATTGGACATGAGCTCACCTTATGCACGTCACTGACAGCGTGGGAGAATTCTCCTGCACTCACCGCTTCAGCGTGAGAATTTTCCCACGCTGTCAGTGACGTGCATGAGGTGAGCCGAGTTCATTGGACATGAACTCGGCTCATCTGGATGTCGTCACAGAGAGACGCTGAGCAGCGCAAGCAAGCCTGCGTTTCTCAGTGTCTGCGGGATGAGAGGCTGGATGGCAGCGTTCTGCTGCGGTCCAGCCTGTCATCTCGATGTAGCAGAGCTGAAGCTGTCGTGGGAACCATGGAAAGGTAAGGATGAGGTTGCTTTATTATTTTTCTTTTATTGCAGGAGATCGTTGGCTTCAGCTGGAATGGGCGTGACGGTAAGTATGGTTTAATTTAGAACAATAAAGGATTGTGTCTTTATTTCAATTAAAGGACTTTATTCTGGGTGTTTGTGTTTTTTTTAACTTTGACTATGGGGTTAGTAATGGGGGTGTCTTATAGACGCCTCTCCATTACTAACCTGGGCTTGATGTCAGCTGGCATTATAAGCTGACATCAACCCCAGCCCTATTACCCCCTGCCACCGCACCAGGGCAGCGTGGAAGAGCGAGGCTAGGTGCCAGAATTGGCGCATCCTATGAATGCGCCATTTCTGGGGCGGCTGACGGCTGGTGTTTCTAGCCTGGGAGGGGGCCAATATTCATGGCTCCCTTCCTGGGCTATTAATATCAGCCCCCAGCTGTCTGCCTAGCCTTTGCTAGCTATTAAATTAGGGGGGACCCCACATCATTTTTTTGGGGGGGTCCCCCATTTTAATAGCTAGTAAAGGCTATGTATTCAGCTGGGGGCTGATATTAGTAGCCTGGGAAGCTCCGTGGGTATTACCCCCTTCCCAGGCTTCAAACATCTGCCCCAGCCGTCTGCTTAACCTCCGCTAGAGCCTAAAATTAAGGGGAACCCCACGCCAATTTTTTTAATAATAAATCCTTTATTTTAATACTAAATGACAAGTACAGTAACCAACACTATCACTGTACTTCATATATATGTGACTGACATGTTTCTATCTATCTAATCTATGTGTGAAGCTCTATTCTGTCTGTTATAAATTGTCGGGTACCGCTGCTGAATTGCCGGCCGGCTTTTTTAAAGAGACGGTGCACGAAAACACTAATATTTTTTTTGATAAATCCTTTACGCTAAATGACAAGTACAGTAAGCAGCACTTTCACTGTACTTCGTATATATGTGGCTGACATGTTTATATCTATCTAATCTATGTGTGAAGCTCTATTCTTTCGGTTCTAAATTGTCGGGTACCGGTGTATGCCGCTGCTGAATTGCCGGCTTTTCATGTTTCACTGTTGGCACTGTTCCCATCGATTTGGGCAATCACTGTAATGCCACAACCACCATGGCTGTGGCATTACAGTGAGTGGCAGACAATCCCTGCATGATTGGTGCTCTAAATAGCGCCAGACATGCAGGACACGCTTTTGGTGCACGAACAGTTATCGAACATAACCTCGAACAGCCGAAATTTTTGCAAATCGTTCGGGTTCGTCGAACAACTCGAACACCGCCCAAAACAGCTCGAATTTGAGATTGGCGAACAGTTCTAGTCGAACACCGCTCATCTCTACTCACAAATCCTTCCCAACATCTGTAGTGTAGTGTTCCAATGCGTGGTGACATTACACATCAGTCAGTGAGCCAGAATCTGCAAACGCTGCTGAAGCTGTAGCTGACTTTCTAAAATGGGCACAAAGGCGGCGTACTTTGACAATCAGATCCGGCAGCTCCGGGTAGGTTTTGAGAAACCACTGAACAATGAAGTTAAGCACATGGGCCAGGCATGGTACAATTGTAAGCTTGCCTCGCCTCAGAGCCGCCACCAGGTTCCGGCCATTGTCAAACACGACCATGCCTGGCTTTTGGCTCAGCGGTGTCAGCCACAGATCTGCCTGCTCTTTCAGAGCTGTCCACAACTCTTCAGCATTGTGCTGTTTGTCACCTAAGCATATTAGCTTCAGCACAGCCTGTTGCCGCTAGGCCTAGGCATTGCTGCAGTGCTTCCAGCTTGTGACTGATGTGGTCATTTTGGAGATGGAGGCTGAAGAGGAGGAGGCTGAGGATGATGAGGTGCAGGAGCTGTAGACTGTGGGGGCAACTCTGATTGACCTTGGGCCCATAATACTTGGCGTCGGGGGGATGTGTTCCGTCCCAAGGTCCGACTGGGTCCCGGCTTCCACTATGTTAACCCAGTGTGTCATCAGCGAGATGTACCGTCCCTGCCCACAAGTACTTGTCCACGTGTCCGTGGTTAGGTTGACTTTCCCTATAACTGCATTGTTGAGAGCACGGCTAATGTTGTGGGACACATGCTTGTGTAATGCAGGGACAGCACACCGGGAGATATAGTGGCGGCTGGGGACCGAGTACTGAGGTACGGCCACCACCATGAGGTTGCGGAAAGCTTCCGTCTCCATGAGCCTTAATGGCAACATTTTGAGCGCAAGCAGTCGCGAAATGTGGGAATTTAGCAGTGTGGCCTGTGGGGCATTGGCTGTGTATTTGCGCTTGCGCTCCAAGGACTGGGATATGGACAACTGAACGCTGCACTGGGACATGGACGTGCTTGCTGATCGTGCTAGTTGAGAGTGTGCAATGACAGGTTCAGGGCAGGAGGCATCTTTGCATGCACTATGAACAGGGGATTGGCTTGCATGCACAACAGCGGAAGAAACAGTGGTGTCACCCGCAGACACTGTTCCTGGACCCTGGGGTTCGGCCCACAAATTCGGGTGCTTTGCTGCCATGTGATCATGCAGGTGGTGGTCAGGCTGGTAGTTTTGCTACTCCTGCTAATGCTGGCCTGGCAGGTGGTGCAAATGGCCTTTTTGGGGTTATCGGCAGAGTCTTTAAAAATCAACCAGACTCAGGAAGATCTAACAGTTGTACTGGCAACTTCCATCGTGTTACTGTTATGGGGAACGGTTGCCCGCCTTCTGTCTGTGGCCACCACACTGCATAGTCCTGCCTGTTTGGGTGCTGTGCCTCAATTCCCCTGTGTGCTGCTTTCCTCGCTCTGCATGTCCTCCTGCCAGGTTGGGTTAGTTACTATATCATCCACCATCCTCATCTTCCACTTCCGCACTCTGGTCCACCTCCTGACTTTCTGGCAATTGTGTCTCATCATGGTCCACCTCTTGTGACACTTTCCCACCATCACCTTCATATGACCGTGGCTGCTCAAATATTTGGGCATTACTACATGCGATCTCCTCTTGCCCCACTTCAAGTGTACCAAGTGAGAGGCCCGAATTTATAAATGGAAAAGAGAACAGCTCTTCGGAGTGTCCAAGTGTGGGATCAGTTGTCTATGGGCACTCAGCATGGTGGGAGAACAGAGGATCAGGGTAAGGAATATGGGGCCCAGACTCACAGCTACTGAGACTTGTCCGTGTGGTAGATAGGGTGGTGGTGGTTAAGTAACTGGAAGCATTATCTGCTATCCAACCAATAACCTTTTCACACTGCTCTGTGTTCAATAGTGGTGTTCTGCGGTCCCCTATTAATTGAGACAGGAAGGTCGAGCTAGAAGATGTAGGTGTTTTTTGTGGCACAATTTCAGCTTGACCACAGCCTCAGCCTCTGAATGCACCATCACCGTTATGTCCAGTTCCACGTCCCTTTCCATGTGCCTTGCCCATTTTAAATGGAGGACAATATCTTCCACGCTCACTACAAATGGCCGAATTTGGAGCAAACTTATATGTGCTCCGTGTGATGGACAGACCACAGATTTAAATAGCTGGCCTGTAGGTAACTATTTTTAACAGTGCCAACCTCGTGTCAATAAGTACACTGACACACTGCAACAAAATTTCAATGGAGGCCAGAAATGGCAATATTTTCAGCGCACTTATATGTGATCCATGTGACAGACAAACCACAGTTTTAAATAGCTGGCCTGTAGGTAACTATTTTTAACAGCGCCAACCTCGTGTCAATAAGTTCGCTGACACACTGCAGCGAAATTTTAATGGAGGCCAGAAATGGCAATATTTTCAGTGCAATTCATGGCAATATTTTATATTATATGTGATCCATTTGATGGACAAACCACAGTTTTAAATAGCTGGATTTTTAGTGCTGTATTATGGAAAGGACCTGGCTGTATTCTGCAGTACCAACAAGCAAATGGCGCAGAAAAACGGTGTTCTCTGGATTGCTTTTTAAGCAAATTATCAGGATTAAAATAAAAAAAAAAATCCTGGCCCCTGATACCTGGGGGGACTATTTCTACAAATATCTGTAAAAGCACAAGCAGACAGAAATGGAATGAACCCTCTTGCTATGTGCACTGCACTCTGCTATATACCCTGCCTGCCTGCCTAGCACTGATATCTCTGCAGCTGGATTAGTCCTCAGAAGGACTGCTAGTTGAGATGGATATGTGTCTCTAATATAGTCTGGTATACCTAAACTAACTAGAAACAAGCAAATCTCTCCCTAGCTCAGCAGCAGCTTTCCCTACACTGTCTATTTCTGGAGTGACTGTAACGAGCATGGCGGCGCCAGGTCTAATATAGACCTGATGACGCTGTGCGGCCAGCCAATCACTGTAATAATACAACCAACATGGCTGTGGCATTACAGTGTGTGGCAGACAATCTCTGCATGTTTATTGGCGCTCTAAAGAGTGCCAAACATGCAGGGAAGGGGACCCGAGCTCCCACCGAGTAACCCTGGAAATACTCAGCGAGCGCTGAGCATCTCAAGCAGTGAGGTGCTCGGGCTAGCACCGAGTAGTAGCGAGCATGCTCGCTCATCACTGTTGAAAACCCTTAAAAGTTACTCCATTTTGGAAATTAACCCCATCAAGGAATTTAGTTTTGTGTGTGATGACCATTTTTAACCCACAAAGTCTTCCCAGAAGTTTAAAATAGTGGACTGTTAAAATGAAAAATTACATATTTTCAACAAAAGTATTGCTTTAGCCCTGAATTTTTTGTTTTCAAAGGGTAACAGAAGAAAATATATTGCACAATTTGTTGTTTGAATTCTTCTGAGTACAAAAATACCCAATATGTTGTCAGAATCTACAGTTTAGACACATGGCAGGGCTCGGAAAGGAAGGAGAGCTATTTGACTTTTCAAGTGCAGATTTGACTGGAATTGACTCTGGTACCATGTAACAGATTAAGAACCTCCAAGGTTCCCAAGCAGTGGAGACTTCTTACAGGTAGCCCATTTTGGAAACCACACCCCTCAAGTATAGCTATTTTACCTTTGTGCAATAGTGTTTTCTAAAATAGCTTGTGGACTCCATTTACATAGCCTTTAAATGCCAGAACAATGACCCCTTTTTGGAAACTACACCCCCTTGAAAATTCATCTAAAGGTGTAGTGGTGATTTTGAATCTATGTGTGATTTCAAGAAAAAAACACGCAATTGAACCTGCAGAGTGAAAATTGCAAATATGCCATTGTAGTGCCTAATTCATTGTAGCGTCCAGTACATTGTAGTGCCCAATTGCTTCTGGAGCCATGTACCTGTAAATTAAGTGGGCTCGCCTCATTAAATTAATAGCAAACATGTAGATGCTAACTGCGGTTTAGGCACATTGTGGTGGAAGGGGGGCATTTGTATTTGAGAGACAGATTTTTGCTGCATTTCTTTGATGGGAGCCATGTCACTTTTCTAAAGCCTTTGTGCTACCAGTAATGTGGACACCTCCTATATTTCTGTTAACAGGTGATGGACTCAAGTGATGACATGTTTTTTTGAGGGTTGAGTTGAAGCTTTTATTGGTGGCATTTTGGGAAATAGGATATTTAAGAGCAGTTCACATCTATCCTGTGCTCTACACTGAGCACTTACATCAGTGTTTCCATCTAAATATCTGTAATGCGTGATTCAGATGAAACCCTTGATTAATCTATTCACTAGTGAGGCAGGCAGAGTTACTGCTGACTCCATTTGTTCTCTGTTCAGCAATGTCTGGCTTTTCAGAGGTGTGCAAAACTGTGGCTGACCACACTTTTGTTCACGCCTAAACAAATGCCTAAAAGACACTGCTGGATCATTGGCTAAACAAAGTCCAAAATTACTCCATCTGCCTGATTATAGGCAATAATCCATTAGCGATTTTGCGTGAATCACATATTTCAGAGATATACATGGAAATTCCGGTGTAAGCGCTCAGCAAAGAGCGCAGGATAAACATGAACCACACCTTACTGTGATCATTGGGAGGCAGAATTAACAAATCAACAGCAGTTCAAGAATTGGTTTAATTTTTTATGCCATTCACCTTGCACCTTACTGTAATATCATATTTATATAGTTTTTTTTTTAGGTTTTGATCCTATCACACACTAAAACTGCATTTTAGCTAAAACATAGCTTTTGGAGATCTATAGTTTTTCTATTTTTTGGCTGACAGTCATTTGATGGCTTGTTTTTGCAGGATTAGTTGGAGTTTTTATTTGTACCATTTTTCGGCACATAACATTTTCTGATCTCTTTCTATTCCGATTTTTGGAAGATACAATTAGAAAAAACAGCAATTTAGGTTACTTTCTTCTGTTGTTTGTGTGGAAAAACTGTGGTAAAAGTGATAAGACAACTTTGCTCTTCTGGCCAGTACGA
The DNA here is from genome assembly GCF_046119375.1 of Phyllobates terribilis. NCBI lineage: Eukaryota > Metazoa > Chordata > Amphibia > Anura > Dendrobatidae > Phyllobates > Phyllobates terribilis. The sequence goes on along the minus strand of NW_027362768.1, from coordinate 38,128,116 downwards.
ATACAACAATAGCACATTTCTATAGTTACTTGATGTTATAGAAAAAAAATGTTTTTGCATGTCCTTATTCTGACGGCTGTAGCTTTTTTTATTTTTACACTGATGGAGCTGAAGGATAACTTGTTTTTTTGCAGGACAAGATGATGTTTTCAGTTATATCATTCGCATTTGCATACATATTTTTGATTGAGTTTTATTCTAAATTTTGTTTGGCTGTATGATCAAAAAAACATATTTTTTGCTATATTTTTTTATTCTTTAGGGTGTTCCCTGAAAGGGATAAGTAATGTGACAGTTTTTTACATTAAGTTGTTCCAGATCTCGCAATACCAAATATGTGTATTTTTTAATTAATTTTGTTTTCATATAAATGCAGTGGCTTGCGAAAGTATTCACCCCCTTGGCTTTTTACTTATTTTGTTACATTACAACCTGTGTTTAAATATTTTTACAATCCAATTTCTGTGTGATGCATCATATGATGCATAGTTTAAGTTGGTGAAGTGCAGAGAGAAAAATATAGGCATAAATTAAATTTATGGGATCAAATAACTAAAAATTTGCATGTGCATCTGTATTCACCCCTTTTGCTATGAAGCCCCTAAAAATTTCTGGTGCAAGCAAGTACCTTCATAAGCCACATGCTTAGGTAAAAGAAGTCCACCTGTGTGCAATGTAAGTGTCACATGGTCTGTCAGTATATACACATCTTTTCTGAAAGACCTCAGAGGCTGCAACACTATTAAGCAAAGAGGCACCACTAACCAAACAACACCATGAAGACCAAGAAAATCTCCAAACAAGTCATTGACAAAGTAATTGAGAAGTACAAATCAGGGTTGGGTTATAACAAAAATTATCCCAATCTCCGATGATCCCCCGGTGCACCATCAAATCCATTTTCATCCATTTTCATCAAATGGAAATAACATGGTACCACAACAAACCAGCCAAGAGAGGGCTACCCACCAAAACTCTCAGCTCGGGCAACAAGGGCATTAATCAAAGAGTATAATAGAAAAAAGAAAAATCCAGCTCACCCTCCTGTCGGCTTCAATTTATTCAGCAGTCTGTAATCGGGGCTACTGCATGCGCTGAGCAAGGCAAATAGAAGAAAAGATCCAGCTTTCCACATGCCGTAATAGGTAAAATATTCTAACTTTTATTCCAAACAGTTAAAAAATTGTGATGAGCGAGCATGCTCGCTACTGCTCGGTGCTCACTCGTGCATCTCACTGCTCGAGATGCTCGGCGTTCGCCGAGTATTTCCTGGGTTGCTCGGCGGGAGATCGGGTCTCCTCCTGCATGTTTGGCAACATGCAGGGATTGCCTGCCACTCACTATATGCCGCAGCCATGTTGGTTGTGCCATTACAGTGATTGGCTGGCCGCACAGCGTCCTCAGGTCTATATCAGAATGTTAGAACCCTCCTGTTAGTTTTTGCTATCTTGTGTTTTGCGGTCACGTGACCAGCTGCCTATATATCCCAGCTCCGCCCTTCTGGCTTTGCTGGACTTCAGTATTTTTTGCCTGTCTCTCTAGCCAGGTGCTTCGGTGCCTATCTCTATCTAGTTTACTTGGGCCTCTGGGACCTCTAGTACTTTTTGTTCAGTTTGTCTTTTTGCTCTGCAACAACTTCTGTTAGGAGGTGTCCCATTTTTGTCCCAGTCCTTAGTTCTTTTAGGGACCCCTCCCTTTATTGTATAGGTCTCCGTTCAGACTAGCCGAGGACGAAGGCGGGTCTGTTCACAAGGAAAAGGCTGCCTGCTACATCGTAGGGATTCAGCTTAGTCTTACTGTAGGGACAGCTTTTCCCATTCTTTCCTTAGTTTATGTTGCAGATCATAACACAGAACTGGCGCCGCTATGCTCATCACAGTCACTCTGGAATCAGACAGTGTAGGGAGAGGTGCTGCTGAGCTAGGGAGAGATTTGCTTGTTTCTAGTTAGTGTAGGTGTACCAAACTTTATTAGAGACACATATCCATCTCAACAAACAGTCCTTCTGAGGACTAATCCATCTGCAGAGATATCAGGCAGGTAGTGTATATAGGTAGGCAGGCAAGGTATATAGCAGAATGCTCCATTCCAGTATTGTCTGCTGCTGCTGTTAGATATTTCTAGAAATAGACCCAGGTCTTAGGGGCCAAGAATATATTTTTTTGGATCTTAATTCTCATTATTTGCTTAAAAAGCAATCCAGAGACCATCGTTGTTCTGCGCCATTTGCTTGTTGGCACTGCAGAATCCAGCCAGGTACTTTCCATATTACAGCGCTAAAAATCCACCTATTTAAATCTGTGGTTCTTCCGTCACACGGATCAAATATAATTGTGCTGCAAATACTGCCATTTCTGGCATCCATTAAAATATGTTTCAGTGTGTCAATGAAGCAATTGACACCAGTTTGCTGTTCAAAATAGTAACCTACAAGCCAGGTATTTAAACTGTGTTTTCTCCGTCACACGAATCACATATACGTTTTCAGAAAAATACTGCCATTTCTGGCCTCCATTAAAAATTTTTTTTAATGTGTCAGTGAAGCAATTGACATCAGTTAGTAGTTCAAAATAGTTACCTACAGGCAAGCTATCTGAAACTGTGTTTTCTCCGTCACGCAGATCACATATACGTTTTCAGAAAATACTGCCATTTATGGCCTCCATTAAAAAAAATTTTCAGTGTGTCAGTGAAGCAATTGACACCAGTTTGCTGTTCAAAATATTTACCTACAGGCCAGCTTTTTAAAACTGGTTTCTCCATCACACGGATCATATATAAGATCGCGTTCACGTAAGTGAAAGTGGAAGATATTGTCCTCCATTTAAAATGGGCAAGGCACGTGGCAAAGGACGGGGAACTGGACGTGATGGTGCATGCAGAGGCCGAGGCCGTGGGGTAAGCTGAAATTGTGCCACAACCAACACCCACAACTTCTCGCTCGACCATTCTGTCCAAATTAATAGGTGACAGCAGAACACCACTATTGAACACTGAGCAGTGTGAAAAGGTTATTGGTTGGATAGCAGATAATGCTTCCAGTCACTTAGCCACCACCATCACCACCTTGTCTTCCACACGGTCTAGTAGCTGTGAGTCTGGACCGCATATTCCTCACCCTGAACCTCCTTCCTCCCACTATGTCGAGTGCCCGGAGACAACTGATCCCACACTTGGACACTCTGAAGAGCTGTTCACTTTTCTATTTATAGATTCGGGCCTCTCGCCCGGTCCACTTGAAGCGGGGCAAGAGGAGATCGCATGTAGCAATGCCCAAATATTTGAGCAGCACGGTCAAATGAAGACGACAGTGGGAAAGTGTCACAAGAGGTGGACGATGATGAGACACAATTGCCAGAAAGTCAGGAGGAGGACCAGAGTGTGGAAGTGGAAGACGATGTGGTGGATGATATAGTAACTGACCCAACCTGGCAGCAGGACATGCAGAGCGAGGAGAGCGGCCCACAGGGAGAGGGAGGCAGAGCACCCCAACAGGCAGGGAAAAGCAGTGTGGTGGCCACAGAAAGAAGGCAGGCAACCGTTCCCAACATGAAGGAGGTTGCCAGTACAACTGTTAGCTCTTGGTTGTTTTTAAAGACTCTGCCGATAACCCCAAAATGGCCATTTGCACCCCCTGCCAGGCCAGCATCAGCAGGGGTGGCAAAACGCCCAGCCTGACCACCACCAGCATGATCAGGCAAATGGCAACAAAGCACCCGACTAAGTGGGCCAAACCCCAGGGTCCAGGAACAGTGTCTGCTGGTGGCACCACTGCTTCTTTCGCTGTTGTGCATGCAAGCCAATCCCTTGTACATGGTGCATGCAAAGATGCCTCCTGCCCTGCACCTGTCATTGCACACTCTCAAGAAGCAGCAACAGGAAGCACAACCACGTTCTTGTCCCAGTGCAGCGTTCAGTTGTCCATACCCCAGTCCTTGGAACGCAAGGGCAAATATGCAGCCAACGCCCCATTGGCCACACTACTAAATTTCCACATTTCACAACGGCTTGCACCAGAAATGTTGCCTTTTAGGCTTGTGGAGACGGAAGCATTCCGCAAAGTGATGCTGGTGGCCGTTCCTCGGTCCCCAGCCGCCATTATTTCTCCCGGTGTGCCATCCCCGCATTACACAAGCATGTGTCCCAAAACATTAGCCTTGCCCTCAACAACACAGTTACCGGAAAAATCCACCTAACCATGGACAAGTGGACAAGTGCTTGTGGACAGGGACGGTACATCTCACTGACGGCACACTGGGTTAACATAGTGGAAGCCGGGACCCAGTCGGACCTTGGGACAGAACACGTCCTCCCGACGCCAAGGATCACAGGCCCTAGGTCAATCAGGGTTGCCACCACAGTCTACAGCTCCTGCACCTCATCCTCCTCAGCCTCCTCCTCCTCTTCAGCCTCCATCTCCGAAATTACCACATCAGTCACAAGCTGGAAGCACTACAGCACTGCCTTGGCCAAGCGGCAACAGGCTGTTTTTGAAGCTAATATGCTTAGGTGACAAACAGCACAATGCTGAAGAGTTGTGGACAGCTCTGAAAGAGCAGGCAGATCTGTGGCTCACACCGCTTAACCTACAGCCAGGCATGGTTGTGTGTGACAATGGCCGGAACCTGGTGGTGGCTCTGAGTCGAGGCAAGCTCACACACGTAGCATGCCTGACCCATGTGCTTAACCTCGTGGTTCAGTGATTTATCAAATCCTACCTGGAGCTGCCAGATCTGCTTGTCAATGTTTGCCGCCTGTGTGCCCATTTTAGAAAGTCAGCTACAGCTTCCGACACCCTTGCCGTGCTTTTGCAGTGTTTGCAGCTTTCGGCTCACAAACTAGAGAGTGATGTCCCCACGCATTGGAACTCTACACTGCAGATGTTGGGAAGGATTTGTGAGCAGAAGAGGGCAGTTGTTAATTTCCAGCATCAACAAGGCCGTCGGTATTCAGTTCAGACTCCACACAAAAGACCTCAGGAGTGGACATGGATGTCATACATATGTACCATCCTCCAAAACTTTGAGGACTCCACCAAGGTGAGCGGCGAAGACGTAATAATTAGCATCACCATCCCGCTTCTCTGTCTTCTGAAACGCTCTCTGCTCACAATCAAAGAGGATTCATTGCAGGCAGAGCACAATGAGATGGAGCAAGGAACCATACAGGGTGATTACACACAGCCCAGCCTCATCTCATCCCAACGTGGATTGAGTGGCAATGAGGAAGAGGAGGAGGAAGAGGAAGAACAGGAGCTAGTTTCATGCGCTATAGATGGTACTACCTGCACAACTGTCATACCGTCTGTTCAGCATGGATGGACTGAGGACAGAGAGAAGGAGGAGGAAAGCATGGTCACTCGTTCTCTTGGTGAGGACACGGAAGTCTTGCCTGTTAGCAGTCTGGCACTCATGGCTGAGTTTATACGCTGCCTTTCCCATGACCCTCTCTTTCTCCAAATTTTGGGTGACAGTCATTATTGGTTGGTGACACTTCTAGACCCATGCTACTAGGAGAACTTTATATCTCTTGTTACTGAGGCGGACAGGTTTACAAAATTGCGGCAGTACCAGAAGGCCCTTGTTGTGGAACTTTTAAAAAAATTCCCATCTGAAAACTCTGGCGGCAGAAGGCATAGTTCGTTGGACAACCAACGACTACAGGCGAGTGAGACACAACTCCAATCCAGCAGAGGCAGGGGATCACTGTCAAAGTTTCTGGGAGAATTTTCTCAGCCCCATCCATCGCACAAGCCCTGAGGCACGGGGTACTCTCACAAGGATTGCAAAGTTTGGGAAGATGCTGAGGGAGTACCTTGCCAACCGTAACAACATTCCTCTGTGCTTTATAATTATTGGGTATCTGTTACGAGTCCGGGTAGTGGAACCTCTGTGCTTCGGTGCAAGGATGGACCAGAGGGGCATGACTAAGTGCCTACTCGGCCCGACCAAGGTCACACAGCGGCTTAGTCGACTCCATGAACCAGGGAGGAACTGGGCAGGTGGACCAGGTGCCACTCTGGGACCAACCTTGTGTGAGAGCAGGTGACTTCCACGGGTCAGATGGCAGGAACTGACTGGTACAGCGGATGAGCATGGCAGGAATAGCCAGATGGGTTCTCCAGTAGACAAGCAGGCGGGCACGGCATGTAACAAGCAGGTGCTCCAGGTAGGCTGGCGGGTTTGCACAACAGGTAACAGGCAGGTGCTTCAGGTAGGCAGACTGGCAGGCATGGCAGGTTACAGACAGGTGCTCCAGGTAAGCAGGCTGGCGGGCACAACTGTAGACAGACTGGCAGGCAGGGCTTATAGGCATCGGGACCTGAGGGCTGGAGCAAGTGTTTAGCACACAGAGCAACAACCTTGCACAGTCACCTCCATTTTGGAGGAGGAGCCTTATATAGGGGAAGTTCTCCAGCCATTGGCCGGGGACTCTATAGGACGGCGCGCACAGCCCCTTTAAGAGGGAGTGAGCATCGTGCATGCCCTAAGCACAGTGCCCGGGAAGCTGCGCACGGTGCATGCCACAACAGCAGGTGAGTGGGAAGACGCCGGACCTGGACTGCGGCGTTGAGGGGAACGGCGTCTCTGCCCGGCAGGAGGCAGAGATGCCGATGCAACAGTACCCCACCTTTATGCCCCCACTTATTTATTCCGGCAAAACATTTTTTAAGAAAATGAGGGGCATGAATGTTTTACCTGGGTTCCCAAGACCTCTCCTCAATGCCAAACCCCTTCAAATCCACAAGAAAGAAAGTCTTTCCTCTTACCCTCTTGGTGGCTAAAATGTTTTCTACCTCAAAGACGTCCTCAGCAAAGGCTGGAGCTGTAGCGGTACCTGGATCGTCAGAGAAAGAATTAAGGACAACAGGTTTGAGGAGGAATACATTAAAGGAGTTGAGAATCCGTAAGGTGACCGGGAGTTTCAGCTTGTAAGCCATGGGATTGATTTGGTTCAGAACCTCGAACGGACCGATGAACAGCGGACCCAACTTATAGGAAGGTATCTGGAGACAAACATATTTGGAGGAAAGCCAGACCTTGTCTCCCGGATGGAATTGAGGCGGATCCAGACGTCTCTTATCAGCATGCTTCTTCATCCGCTCAGAGGACTGAAGAAGCGCAGATCATGTGTCTTCCCAAATAGCTGAAAATTCGCTGACCAGAGAATCCACAGCAGGATTGTCCACTGAAGAGGAGACGAGAAACGGAATCCGGGGGTGTTGACAGTAGACCACAAAGAACAGGGATTTAGAAGAAGACTCGCTCTCATGGTTGTGATAGGAGAACTAAGCCCAGGGCAGGAGCTCAACCGAATCATTATGGTGAACTTTGACAAAGTGCCGTAGAAAGCTGGTAAGGACCTGGTTGATAAGTTCCACTTAACCATTGGATTGAGGATGATAAGCAGAGGAGAAATCCAAGGAGACATCCAGCAGCTTACACGTAGCTCTCCAGAAGCACGAAGTGAACTGAACACAGCAATCAGACACAATGAGGAGGGGTAGGCAGTGAAGACGAAAGATGTGATGGATGAAGTCCTTAGCTAGCACAGATGCAGACAGAAGACCAGGCAGAGGGATGAAGTGGGCCATTTTAGAAAAGCGGTCAGCGACCACTAGAGATGAGCGTTGTTCTACTCGAACTGTTCGCCAATCTAAAATTCGAGCTGTTTTGGGCGGTGTTCGAGCCGTTCGGCGAACACGAACAATTTGAGAAAAATTCGGCTGTTCGAGGTTATGTTCGATAACTGTTCGTGCACCAAAATCATAACTGGATTTTTTCTCAGTAATGATGAAAATTAATGTTAATACGCAGTTTGAGTGTACAGCGTGGTGGGGGGAGGGGCAGGGGATGGATCTCTGCAGGAACAATGAAGATCTCCATTTTTTTTTCTCTTTCCCGCATTTGCAGTGGGGAGGTGCAATCTGTCAGCCTATCAGCAGCGCACACATGGAGCGAAGTGCTTTTTTTCACACAAGCAAGGGCATGTGTCATTGGCAGTGTATGTCACATGTCCTTGCCCTATAAGACCAAGCCATTTTCCCCGTCGCCACCATTTTCTCACTGCTGCAGCTGCGTGTTAGACGGCACCGCTGTTGCTGAGTGCGCTATACCTTGTTAATTTCAAGCCAATTTTCGCACAAATCTACAGATAGCTTGGGAGTAGGGAATAGTTGTGATTGCAATCCTTTTAAGGACTAGGTTACAGCATTTCCTATGACTTTTATCAGGCAGGTCTGTGCTCTTAAATAGATAGATTGTGGGAGTAAAGACTAATTGTAATTGGAGTCCTTTTCAGGACTAGGTTACATCAGTTCCTATCAGTTTTTGCCAGGCAGGTCTGTGCCAGTGCTGTGCAAGTTTTTTTCACAGCATTTCGCTGAATCTAGCAAAGCTAATCCTTTTTGGCCTATTGCAGAGTGTGTTAGTCAGTGGAGTAGCCTATCTGTGTTGCAAGATATACCACCTGTGTATAGAATACCAATTTTTTTACTGCACCTAGTGAAGTAAAATCTTTTGGGCATAGCATCATTCTATTAGTCCATCTATACTGACCTCCATCAGGTTGCAAATTTAATATAATTTTTTTCTGCATCTAGCTCTGAAAAATATTGGGCTTCTAGCTGTGTGTGGGACTTGTTCTAATAATCCATCTATACAGACCTCCATCAGGTTGCAAACTGAATTTATTTTTTTCTGCATCTACCTCTGAAAAAATATTGGGCTTCTAGCTGTGTGTGGGACTTGTTCTATTAATCCATCTATACAGACCTCGATCAGGTTGCAAACTGAATATATTTTTTTCTGCATCTACCTCTGAAAAAATATTGGGCTTCTAGCTGTGTGTGGGACTTGTTCTATTAATCCATCTATACAGACCTCCATCAGGTTGCAAACTGAATATATTTTTTTCTGCATCTACCTCTGAAAAAATATTGGGCTTCTAGCTGTGTGTGGGACTTGTTCTATTAATCCATCTATACAGACCTCCATCAGGTTGCAAACTGAAAATATTTTTTTCTGCATCTACCTCTGAAAAAATATTGGGCTTCTAGCTGTGTGTGGGACTTGTTCTATTAATCCATCTATACAGACCTCCATCAGGTTGCAAACTGAATATATTTTTTTCTGCATCTACCTCTGAAAAAATATTGGGCTTCTAGCTGTGTGTGGGACTTGTTGTATTAGTCCATCTATACTGACCTCCATCAGGTTGCAAACTGAATATATTTTTTTCTGCATCTACCTCTGAAAAAATATTGGGCTTCTAGCTGTGTGTGGGACTTGTTGTATTAGTCCATCTATACTGACCTCCATCAGGTTGCAAACTGAATATATTTTTTTCTGCATCTACCTCTGAAAAAATATTGGGCTTCTAGCTGTGTGTGGGACTTGTTCTATTAATCCATCTATACAGACCTCCATCAGGTTGCAAACTGAATATATTTTTTTCTGAATCTACCTCTGAAAAAATATTGGGCTTCTAGCTGTGTGTGGGACTTGTTCTATTAATCCATCTATGCAGACCTCCATCAGGTTGCAAACTGAATATATTTTTTTCTGCATCTATCTCTGAAAAAATATTGGGCTTCTAGCTGTGTGTGGGACTTGTTGTATTAGTCCATCTATACTGACCTCCATCAGGTTGCAAACTGAATATATTTTTTTCTGCATCTACCTCTGAAAAAATATTGGGCTTCTAGCTGTGTGTGGGACTTGTTCTATTAATCCATCAATACAGACCTCCATCAGGTTGCAAATTTAATATAATTTTTTTCTGCATCTAACCCAGCCAATAGTTTTGGCCTAATACCACAGTTTGGCCACTCAGCTCTGCTCGGTTCCCATCCATTGTTTTTTTGTGCAAACAACTCCAGAGTTGTGAATTAGTTAACCACCAAAATGAGTGGAAAAAGGCCTGCTGCTGGTGGAAAGGGGAATAGGCGTGTTGGGAAGGGGAAAAAAAGTTGTGTCCGTGGGGTAGGTGTTAAAGCAACAGTAACATCTGCAGAACAAAGACCATCTTCCAGCCAAACTAAAATGTCTACTTCTTTTAGCGGACAATGTGATAAGATCCCTTTTTTACGGCCACGCCAATCGCTACAAATTCCAGATGAGGCACAAAAACAGCAGGTGCTTCAACGGATATCAAGTGCTCCTTTAAGTGGGCTCTCCTCCACATCAACTTCAACATCACAAATACTCCAGTCCTCAAAGGTGTCACCCCAATCGCACTTGCTTCCTCACAGCTCCCAAATCTCCAGCTGCCCGTCTGAGTATGAGGTAGAACAGATGGTTGAGTCTGCAGAGCTGTTTACTCATACTATAGCCTGGGAATCAGAGGTCGACTCCAGCGCTTCTGTGAATCCAGACGAGGAAATGATCTGCACTGATGCCCAGAATCTTTATGAGTCGGATCCAGGACCAGACGCAGAAGGTTCTGACCATAATGTAGACACTCATTCCCAAACTGTAACTCCTGTTGGTGGGGACAATGAGGAAGATGATGATAAGACTCAAATACCTGATTGGAGCGACAACTTTAGTTTTTTGTCTATGCAGGAACAGGTTGGCTCTGAGGACGACGGGTGTGATAACGCACAGGGTGATGATGATGAGGTTGGAGATCCCACTTACTGTCAACCCACAGTCAGCCAAGAGATGAGGTCAGCAGAGGAGGTGGAGGAAGATGCTAGTGACGACGAGGTCAGGTTGCGCCTTCCTGGACAGAGACGTAGTACTGGAAGCACGTCAACAACTGCATCCTCAAACACAACTCTGCCTCTCACCACAAGTCGTGGTGGCTCTTCAGGTCGCATGGGTGCTAAGCCTTGCATATCCTGGGCATTTTTTCAGATCGATAAAGATGACCCAACTCGTGTTATCTGTAACATTTGTCAGCAAAAGCTAAGTAGAGGCCAAAAAATACATAGTTTGAGTACTTCATGCATGAACCGGCACATGGACATGAAGCATAAGTTGCAGTGGGAAGCTCAGTGTGCTACAATGCGGCCTAGCCGGCCGGGCCAACCACCGTCTGCCATATCTTGTGCATCCGCTGCCTCTTCATCCTCTGTGACTGGGGGGACAGCAGTCACACCTGTTTTGGGGCGCAGACCTGCCACCTCTTTACCCGCAACAGCCAGCGTGATTGGCAGGTCATCATTTTCTTTGGAGGTGGTAACACCAGCTGGTGTTGAGCGCTGTCCGACATCGATAGCACCACCTTTGGATCAAGGCAACCTAACATGTCCGCCTGCATCTTCCTCACAGACCGGCAGTTTGCCGGGGACACCCTTATCAACCCCGTCTAAGCACAATAGCCAGCCCTCGGTCCCTCAGATGTGGACAAGTAAAAGACCATTTCCTCCTAGCCATGAGAAAGCTAAGAGGTTGAATTTCACCATTTGCAAGCTCTTGGCTACAGAAATGCTGCCTTTCCGCCTGGTGGACACAGAGGATTTTCGAGACCTTATGTCCGTCGCAGTGCCCGAGTACCAGATGCCCAGTCGGCACTACTTCTCAAAGAAAGGTGTGCCTGCGCTCCACCAGCATGTCGCACATAACATCACCGCTTCTTTGAGAAACTCTGTGTGTGACAGGGTGCATTTCACCACAGACACTTGGACGAGTAGGCATGGACAGGGGCGTTACATGTCGCTGACTGGGCACTGGGTAACTATGGTGACAGCAGGACAAGGGGCTGCTGTCCAAGTCTTGCCGTCCCCACGAGTTGTGCGTCAATCCTCTTTATGTCAAAGTTCCTCCACTGCTTCTGCCTCCTCAACCTCCTCTCGGTCTTCCACCTGCACCCAAAGCCTGTCTGGTCATGCCACAAGCTTTCTAACTGCGCAGAAGGGATCCTGCACACCTCCTTACTATGCTGGCAGTAGGGCTCAACGTCATCAGGCGGTTTTTACATTGAAATGTCTGGGAAATGTGAGTCACACAGCTGAGGAGTTGTGGTCAGCTCTGGAGAACCAATTTCATGAATGGTTGTCTCCACTGGACCTGAAACCAGGGAAGACCGTGTGCGACAATGCTGCAAACCTGGGTGCGGCCCTTCGCCGGGGCAATGTCACACACGTGCCTTATATGGCTCATGTGTTGAACCTGGTTGTCCAGCAATTTTTAGCCCACTATCCCAGACTAGATGGCCTTCTGCAGAGGGCACGGTCGCTGTGTGCTCACTTCCGCCGTTCGCATCCCGCAGCTCAGCGACTTACATCTCTACAGAAGTCGTTGGGCCTGCCACTTCACCGGCTAAAATGCGATGTGCCTACCCGGTGGAATTAAACTCTGCACATGTTGCAGCGACTGTGGCAGCACCGACAAGCCCTGGTGCAATACGTTCTGACGTATAGCCTGGGCCAACGAGATTCAGAGGTGGGGCAAATCACGCTGGAGGAGTGGTCTCAGATCAGGGACCTATGCACCCTTCTGCACAGTTTTGAAATGGCGACGAAGATGTTTAGTGCTGACAATGCCATTATCAGCATGACTATTCCGGTGATTTACATGCTGGAGCACATGTTAAACAGAATTCGGAGTCAGGTGGTGGCACAAGAGGAGGTGGAGGAAGTAGAGGAGGAGGAGTTGTATGCGGAAGGGCTAACATCTGCAAGGTCCAGACGGTCGGCAGCACCAAGGCGGCAGGCATGTGAGGGTGGGGGAGATGGTTATACCAGGGCGCATGGTAGCAGCCAAACTAGTGAGGCAGGTGCAGGAGCCCAGGAAGAAGTAGAGGACGAACTGATGGAAGACTCATCAGATGAGGGAGACCTTGATCACATTTCTGTTGTGCGAGGTTGGGGGGAGAGGACAGAGGAAGGAAGCATGATTGTTACCTCGCCACCAACACAACAGGGACTTGGTGCTCCTGGATGCGCAACACACATGAGTGCCTTCTTGCTGCACTACCTGCAACATGACCCTCGAATTGTGAGAATTAGAAATAATCCTGACTACTGGGTTGCCACACTGTTAGATCCCCGGTACAAAAGTAAATTTTCAGAAATTATTCCTGCCATAGAAAGGGATGGACGCATGCAGGAGTATCAGCAGAGACTGTTGCAGAATCTTACATGTGCTTTTCCACAAAATACCAGTGGTGCACGTAGTGAATCTCACAGTTCCAACTTGCCAACCGTGGGACCGTCAAGTGTTCAGCACTCAAACCGTAACAGAACCACAGTATCTGCTGGTAACATCAATTTTGCGGAATCATTTCACCACTTTTTTAGCCCATCCTTTGCAAGGCCACAGGAGACAAGAAGTCTGACACATAGTCAACGCCTAGAGACGATGGTACAGGAGTATCTCCAAGTAAACATTGAAGCCACGACTGTGTCACTGGACCCTTGCTCTTTTTGGGCTTCCAATCTGGATAAATGGCCGGAGCTAGCCACTTACGCCTTGGAGATCTTGTCATGCCCCGCAGCCAGCGTTCTGTCTGAACGTGTGTTCAGCGCTGCTGGTGGTGTGCTGACAGATAAGCGCACGCGGCTCTCCACTGATAATATAGACAGACTCACGTTCATAAAGATGAACAAATCATGGATCCGAAACGACTTTTCTACCCCTGTGTCATCCTGGGGAGAGTAAAAGCTTGATGATTGGTATGATTGGTTAAAATCACCCTACCAACCGTTTTAAGCTTTCAAATTACTAATCATGTTTATCTGTATCTTGGCTGGAAAATAATTTGTGCTTTGTAGCAGTGTGCAGCATTGATTCTATTAGGCCATCTATAATAAGCTCCACCAGATTTAAAATTACTAATCATGTTTATCTGTATCTTGACTGGAAAATAATTTGGGCTTTGTAGCAGTGTGCAGCACTGATCCTATTAGGCCATCTATACTAAAGCTTCACCAGATTTAAAATTAATAATAATTTTTAGCTGCATCTAGCCCGGAAAATAATTTTGGGGCTCCGAGATGCGCAAGACACATAAGTGCCTTCTTGCTGCACTACCTGCAGCATGACCCTCATATTGTCAGAATTCGAAGTAATCATGACTACTGGGTTGCCACACTCTTAGATCCCCCAAACTTTTCGATCAACCTTTTCATTTTAATAATGACCAAAAAAATGGTCATTTTTGAAATTATAAGCATTAGCAGGTTGTTAGAAACTGAAATCAAACAGTTTTCAACTCAAAACTTTATTCTAGGTGATGTTACATTTTCACATAGGACCCCTTGTTCGAAAGGAGCTTCTGAACTCTCTCGTCCATTGAATTTGTCAGGTTTTGGATGGTTTCTGCTTCAATTGTTTTGCATGAGGACAGAATACCCTCCCAGAGCTGTTGCTTAGATGTGAACTGCCTCCCGCCATCATAGACACTCCTTTTAATGATGCTCCAAAGGTTCTGAATGGGGTAGAGGTCAGGGGAGCATGGGGGTCACACCATAAGTTTGTCCCCTTTTATGCCCATATCAGCCAGAGATGCAGATGTTTTATGTGCAGCATGAGATGGTGCATTATCATGCAGAAAAATTATCTTGCTGTGAAATACACGGTTCTTCTTCTTGAACCATGGCAGGAAGTGCTGTTTGAGAAAATCCACATACATTATGGAGTTCATCTTTAGCGCCTTCAGGGATCCTAAAGGGGCCGACAATCTCTCTCCCCATGATTCCAGCCCAAAACATTACTCCACCTCCTCCTTGTTGGCGCTGTAGCCGTGTTTGCGTGGGGTGTCCATCAACCAGCCATCCTCCACTCCATCCATCTGGACCATCGAGCGCTGCACGGCACTCATCCGTGAACAAAACAGTTTTGAAATCAGTCTTCATGTAATGTTTGGCCCACTGGAGCCGTTTCTGCTTGTGTGAAGTGGATAGAGGAGGTCGACAGGATGGCGTATGCACAGCTGCAAACCTCTGAAGGACCCTGCATCTTGTTGTTCGGGGGACGTTGGAGGCACAAGCAGCTTCAAAAACTTGTCTGCTGCTATGACAAGGCTTTTTTGCCGCTGCTCTTTCAACCTGACTTAATTGCCTGTAGGAAAGAGTCCTCAATTTGCCCTTATCAGCACGCACACGTGTGTACTGTGAATCAGCTACATACTTCTTGATTGCCAATACACTTCATCCTGATCATCGCACAATGTTGATTGTAGTCATGCCTTGACCTAAACACTCCACAATTTGTTGCTTCTCAGCAGCCGACACATCCTTTTTCTTTCCCATTTTGGCAGAAAATGAAGGCTGCTTAATAATGTGAGACAGCCTTCTTAAGTAGTCTTGCCTTTCATTGGACACACCTGCCAAACTAATTAGCACAGGTGTCTGCAATTGCTTACAGTGATATAAAGAGCCCTGACACACATCACCATCAATGAGTTTAACTGACAAACAAACAAATTCTTCCCTTATCACTCCTAAACACTTTTTGCATAATAATTTGGAACACAGTGTACATGTGCTTTTCCACAAAACACCAGTGGTTCACGTAGTGAATCTTACAGTTCTAACTTGCCAACTGTGGTCTGTATGGAGTTGTTCAATAAAGGGCCCAAAATTAAGATAACATAGATGGGAGAGGTCTCTATGAATAGGAATTCCTAAGTATTTGATACCCTGTGAGGGCCAGGCAAAGGGTAAGTTGGACTGGATGGAATCCTATATGGATTTGGGGAGGGAGACATCGAGGGCCTCAGACTTCGCTGCATTGATTTTAAAATTTGACCATGTAACAAAGTGATCTATTTCAGCCATAACAGCATGGAAGGATATATGTGATTGAGTGATATATACTAGGACATCATCAGCAAATAGAGAGCACTTGTACTCGGTGCCTCCCACCTCAATCCACCTAATATTGGGGTTATGGCGAATTGATGAGAGCAGGTGCTCCGTCACTAGGATGTATAAGAGAGGGGACAGAGAACATCCCTGCCTTGTCCCATTGGTGATTGTGAAAGGTGATGAAAATCTTCTGACGCGCCCCCTGGGCCTTGGGACACCCGGAGCCGGACCCTTTTTGGTGGATGCTGGTGGTTGTAGTCTCCGTGGCGGCAACCCGGTTCCGTGGCTCAGGGCGGTCAAACCAGTGGCGGAACTATTTATGTGGTTTTGATGTTTAAATGTCCGACTACGCCAGCCGTGGATTGCGGTCAGAGTGAACCGCCACTCCAGGTTAGACCGCTGAGGCTGGTGTTGTGGGTGCAGCAGAGCGTAGCATAACTCCCCACGGGAGGAGTATAGCCTCAGGGCAGTGTATGCGGAGGATGGGGGTGATGGTGCAGGGCAGCAGCAGTAATGACACGGAGTCAGTGATGCAGTCCAGGGCCTTTACTCACAGTTCTTATTACCCAGACCACGTCTGCAGGTAACGGCTGCCCACGTCGTACTGTGCTCACCAGGTGAGGGGCTCAGACAACTCCCAGATAACTTTGGAGTGCTTCACAGGACCCCCTTTGTGTGTCCTTTGTCTGGCTTTTCTTACCAACCCTTCTGTCCGGCTGCCTCGGGCCTCCTCTTGGTAAACTTGGCGCCAGTTTCCCTGACCCTATGTGGTGCCTTCCTAGCGGGTGTAGCGAGGGGCTGCGCCACATAAAATGTCACAGCCTCCTGTTTCTAGCTGAGGGTCGTTTCCTGCTTTCACTAGTTTCGGGGACCGGTCTCCCCCTTTGGCCTGACCCCTCCACGCAGGTGGATTCGGGCGTGCGGTGGCGACTCGCCCATCCGCACCCCTGAGATCCCTTCGTTCCTCGTTCCTGGAGCCTTCTCCGCTCCTCTTCCTTCCTTCTCCCTCTTCCAGGCCTGGGCCTCTGTTACTAGGCCCGCCTCCGGAGCAGAGCTCATGCAGAGCCCCTGCTCCCTGCCACTTCTGCTCAGACTTCTCTGCACTGAACTAAGATGGTGCCCACCTTTTATACTCCCTTCTCAATGCACCCAGTAACTGCTTCCTCCCTGCTCCTGCACTACAGGGTTCCCCTTCCTCAGTGTTCCCTCCCCCCACTCCAGCCAGGGACAGGGACTGTCGTGCCCATCTCAGGGGCATATTGGTCGCCCTGCCCCACGGCAATGTGGTGTAATGCATGCAGGTGTCGGGTCCTGATCCACACTACATCCTTACCTGAGAGTGAGGTATCACACCTCTGGGTGAGGTGCAATACCTCTGTAGCAACCAAGCCCTCAGGGTGCTACAGTTCCATTTATCTTCAGCCTAGGTGACGTATTGCGATACAGGGCCGTGATTTTGGCTATAAAAGGGTCCCCTAGACCCCTACCCCAAGCTTTTTAAGAGAATCATATATGCCGTGCCAGGAGACTCTATGGAATGCTTTCTCAGCATCCAACGAGAGTATCTAATTACAAATTTTTAACTGCATCTAGCCCAGGAAATACTTTGTGCCTAGTAGCAGGGTCTGCTAGTCAGCGGATTATCCCGGCTGTTAAGCAAGCTACACCACCTGTAGTTTGGACACTTCATTTTTTCAAAGGAAATGCTTCGGGACCACGGGATACTCAGTGAAGAGCATCAGGAGGCACCCCAAGGCATAGGGGCTGGAACTGGCAGTAGGATGCCTTGCGGTGGACAGCCGAGCTCGATCCTTATAAAAGCTTTTTAACTGCAGCAGCTTTAGTGGACGCTACTGGAGCTGGAATTACGCGGCTGCTGGCATGAGACTTGCCCTCCCATAGATCCTTGTAAATGGATTTAAAGTGTATTCATTCAAATTAGAGAGACAATTTAAATTAAAAAGCTTAGAGCTGCCTCCACCACAGGGGGGCTCGCTCGACCCACCAGCGGACAGGCACCAGTATTGGGAGAGGGGGGCTGGCCATCAGGGTTCACCGCGGCTCTGGCACAAACCCGGCGACACGGAGGTGGCACGGGCAGGAGCGGACTGGCCGTGTCGGCTTCTCACTTTTTGGATTTTAGAAGGGCATGACATGCCTATATCTGTGTCTCCCCCTCCTTTTACTCCTCCACCTCTTTTATTTTCGCATGACTATATGTACTTGTCACTTTTCCATGTGTTAGTTATGTCTTCTGAGCAGTTTGTCAGCTTTTGGACACCTTTGAAGGTGTTTTCTATGTGTTTCTATGTGTTTTTGTTTGCCTGCCATTGGTTTTAACGGTGTTCGAAGGTGTTCGACGAACAGTTCGATGAACAGTTCGGCGAACACACGGGTGTTCGACGAACCGAACCGAACTCGAACACTACGGGGGTGGCTCAACACTAGCGACCACCCAAATGACAGTGCAACCAGCAGAAACAGGGAGATCAGTAATGAAGTCCATTGCAATTGATTGCCATGGAGTAGAAGGCACAGGGAGATGAAGGAGACGGCCAGATGGAAGGTGCCTGGGAACCTTGTTACGGGCACAGGAAGAACAAGCCGTGACGAAGTCCGCAACATCCTTGCGCAGGGAAGGCCACCAGTAATGTAGGGCGATGAGCAGAAAGGTCTTCCTCAGGCCAGCATGACCAGCTAGTTTGGACAAATGGCCCCAGAGTAGAACCTTCTTATGATCCGGAACCACTACAAAGGTCTTACCGGGTGGAAGATGAGACAGATCAAATGGAGCCACAGTCATTACTTTTGAGGGGTCAATGATATGTAGAGGCTCCTCCTCTTGGTCGGAAGATAGGAATGAGCGGGATAGAGCATTAGCTTTAATGTTCTTGTCCATCAGGCGGTAATGCAGAGTGAAGCAGAATCGAGCAAAAATTAGAGACCACCTGGCCTGATGTGGATTTAATCTTTGGGCGCTCTGCAAATAAACCAGGATTTTTTGTTTTCACTGTAGATGCCACCGGGAGCAGAGCCCCCTCCAGCAAGTAGCGCCACTCCTCCAGCGCTAATTTGATGGCCAGCAGCTCACGATCTCCTATGGAGTAGTTGCGCTCGGACGAGGAGAAGAGCTTGGAGAAGAAGCCGCAGGTTACCATTCTCTCGGACGAGGATTTCACGGTGAACACTGCTCCGGCTCCAGAGGAGGAAGCATCAACCTCCAGGAAGAACTGCTTGTTGCAATCCAGTGGAGGAGAAGGCTTGTTTTAGGGAGATGAAGGCCTCCTCCGCTTCAGAAGTCCATTCCCTGGGAATTGCTCAGTTATGGTTGAGCACGGAGATGGGAGCAGTCCAGGAGAAGAAATGAAGAATGAAGAGGCGGTAATAATTTGCGAAGCCCAGGAATCGCTGAATCGCCTTCAACCCCTCCGGTCAGGGCAACTTTAAGATGGCAGAGACCTTCTTGGGACCCATCTGCAGACATCCGTATAGGCGATTCGGCCAGAGTCTTAGCAGAACCTGACGAACATCCCTCCGGTGAGATCCAGATAGAAGACCAAGATATCGTCCAGGTACACCACCACGCCAGAATACAGGAGATCACGGAAGATGTCGTTAACCAGCTCCTGGAAGATGGCTGGAGCATTACAGAGACCAAAGGGCATTACGCGGTATTCGCAGTGACTGTCCCGGGTGTTGAATGCCGTCTTCCACTCGTCTCCTTGGCGGATCTGGACCAAATTGTACGCCCCACGAAGATCGAGCTTGGTGAAGATCTTCGAGC
Source organism: Phyllobates terribilis (assembly GCF_046119375.1). NCBI lineage: Eukaryota > Metazoa > Chordata > Amphibia > Anura > Dendrobatidae > Phyllobates > Phyllobates terribilis. Next base: position 38,108,575 of record NW_027362768.1, on the reverse strand, counting down.
CTTTAAGGCAGTCAAACAGCTCTGAGATGAAAGGCAGGGGTACTTATTTTTGATGGTAATCTGGTTAAGACCCCTGTAATCGATACAGGGATGGAGAGAGCCGTCTTTCTCCTTGACAAAGAAGAATCCTGCTCCAGCCAGTGAGGTGGATTTCTGGATAAATCCCCTAGCAAGATTCTCCACTATGTACTCAGACATGGCCCGGGTCTCAGCCAGCGACAAGGGGTAGATACGCCAGCGGGGAGGAGAAGCACCAGGTACCAGGTCGATGGGGCAATCATACGGCCTATGAGGTGGTAGTGTCTCTGCTTCCTTTTTGTCAAAGACATTCGCGTAAGACCAGTGGGGTGCCGGAAGACCAGGTAGATTAGCCGGAGTAGACGGGGATCGAGCAGGATGAACCGTAACCAGACAGGACTCAAGGCATTCCTGACCCCAATGGATCACTTCAACAGATCTCCTATTCAGGATGGCTCAAGTCTTGGTAACCAGGGTAGGCCTAACAAGAGGGGGTGAGAGAGACCGGAGAGCACATGAAGGGAGATCTTCTCCGAGTGCTGCATTCCCACCTGAAGGGTTACAGGCTCTGTGATGAGCAAGATGGTCTCCGGAAGAAGCCTCCCATCCATGGAGGCAACCCCCAATGGTTCAGCCAGATGTACAGTAGGAATCTGATACCGCTCAACAGCAGCCTGTTGAATGAGATTCCCAGTGGCTCTGGAATCCAGATGGGCAATCTCGAAGAAGCGGGTCTCACCACTGGAAATATAAACTGACAGATTCAAGGACGGAGAGGATTTACTCTTGCCTAGGACGACCTCTCCGAGCGGTCCTAGACACTGGAGTTTCCTGGCCTCACCGGGCAGGAATGGATCAGATGCCCTTTACTGCCACAGTAGAAGCAGCTCCCCTCTGCTCGGCGCATCTCCTGGCGAGACTTGACCATCTTGGTTTGGCCAATTTGCATGGGCTCAGGCGATCATGCCCGGGGCATTGCTGGTTGCGAGGCTGGCTTTTGGAATACAGGAGCGAGACGCAGAAATCTTCTCTCCCGGGTAGTCTCCTTAGCACGTTCCAGAAAATGGATGTCAATCCGGGTAGCTAAGGACACCAGGTCGTCCAGGGTGGAAGGGATGTCACGACCGGCTAACTCATCCTTGATCCATACGGAAAGACCCTCCCAGAAGGTGGAACCCAGGGTCTCGTTGTTCCAGGCAAGCTCAGATGCGAGGGTTCGGAAACATATGGCATACTGGCCCACGGAGAGACTTCCTTGATGGAGACGGAGAAGTGAGGAGGCAGTAGAAGATTTTTGTCCGGGCTCATCAAAGACCTTCCGGAAGGCAGCGAGGACAGCCAGAAGATCTGACACCAGGGGATCCCCTCTTTCCCACTGAGGGTTTAGCCATGCAATGCCTCCCCGGTGAGGTGAAACATGATGAACCCCACCTTGGCCCGGTTGGAGGCGAACGGATGTGCCTGGAGTTCAAAGTGCAGCGTGAACTGATTCAAGAATCCCCGACATAAGACGGGGTCACCACCACAACTTGGAGGCGCAGAGAGCCGGGGTCCAGAGCCGGGTGCCATAGCGCCAGTGGGATGAGGTGCCACCGGAGCTGGTGCCGCTCGGCTAGAGACGGACATAGACGGCGTGTCCAGGCAGCAGTTCACCGTCCGCAGATAGGACAGGATAGTTTCCTGTTGAGATCTCTGACGTGAGACCTCCTGATACAGATCAGAGAGCAAAGGAGCCTGGGGGCCACCAGGTTCCATGGCCTGTGCAAACTGTTATGAGTTCGGATGGTGGAACCTCTGTACTTCGGTGCATGGAGGGACCAGAGGGGCATGACTAAGTGCCTACTTGGCCCGACCAAGGTCACACGGCGGCTTAGTCGACTCCGTGAACCAGGGAGGAACTAGGCAGGTGGACCAGGTGCCACTCTGGGACTGACCTTGTGTGAGAGCAGGTGACTTCCACGGGTCAGATGGCAGGAACTGACCGGTACAGCGGATGAGAATGGCAGGAAAGCTGATGGGTGGACCGGGTAGATAAGCAGGCTGGTTCGGCAGATAGCCAGATGGGTGCTCTGGGTAGACGAGCAGGCGGGCATGGCATGTAACAGGCAGGTGCTACAGGTAGGCTGGTGGGTGGGCACGACAGGTAACAGGCAGGTGCTCCAGATAGGCTGGCAGGCACGGCAGGTTACAGACAGGTGCTCCAGGTTAGCAGGTTGGCGGGCACAACTGTAGGCAGACTGGAGAACAGAACTGTTAGAAAGGCTGGCGAGCTGGACTGACAGACAGAATGGCAGGCAGGGCTGACATGCAGCGGGACCTGAGGGCTGGAGCAAGTGTTTAGCACATGGAACAACAACCTTGCACAGGCACCTCCATTTTGGAGGAGGAGCCTTATATAGGGGAAGTCCTCCGGCCGGGGACTATATAGGATGGCGCGCGGCCCCTTTAAGAGGGAGGGAGCTGCGAGTGCCCTAAGCACAGTGCCCGGGAAGCTGCACGCGGTGCGAGCCACAGCAGCAGGGTAGCGGGAAGATGCCGGACCTGGACCGTGAGGGGAACGGCATCTCTGCCCGGCAGGAGGCAGAGACGCCGATGCTACAGTATCCAAGGTGGATACTTGGGATGAACTGGCTCTCTATGCCTTGGATGTCCTGGCCTGCCCTGCCAATAGCTTTTTATCAGAGCGGGTTTTTACTGCCGCTGGTGGAATTATAAGTGATGAGCGCATCCGCCTGTCAACTGAAAAAGCTGACAGGCTAACTCTTAAAAAAATGAACAAGGGCTGGATTGGGCCAGACTTCTCAACACCACCGAATGATAGCAGTGTAACATAAACTCAAATCCAGTGTCTTTTTTTGGGAGGTGTATTCCCATTCACCTTTTTACACCCACACATGGGTATATGCTTCCTGATTTTGGCTATTTGGTCTTGTCCTCCTCCTTCTCCTCATCCTCATCCTCCACCACCATATCACCGGGGTGACTGTGGTCAGTGATGCAACACCCACATAATTTTTTTAAAGGGTGTTTATGATGCCCGTCAAAAAAATTTTTTATACAGTATGTTCACGTATATCCCCCAGGGGTAAATGTTTGTCAGCCCATACAATTAGTGCATGGGCATTACAAGTATAGGAGAAACGCAGTATAGTATTGCAGCCTGTGGGTGGGTGGCTGGCTGCAGACTTATGCTTGCATTGCAAGGAATGGGGTAGGGACAATTGAGCGCTGCACTGGGACTAGGACGTGGACGGTGATTGTTGAAGTCTGTAATGAATGGTGCATGGCGGGAGGCATCTTCCTATGCGCCAAGCATCACTTATGACGGGCACACTTTTAGGCAGTGACCTGGGAGTCAGAGATGCTTCCAGGGGTCTTCCCCATGCTGTTCCCATGTCTTTTCAACACTGTATGCATGTGTCTGATGATGTGTCACACAACACATGGCCAGATAAGGTTGTAAAAAGTTAAAATGACATTTTCCAGTGAATGCATTTGTCTTGGTTGAAAGCAATGCAAAAGTTCAAAAACGCATCAAAAACGCTATGTGTGAAAATAACCCAAAGTGTGGAGGAGTTTTTTTGGTTATAGTTATTTATTTTGCCGCATATACAAATCATTACCCTGGAAAGGATGTTCCTTAACATATTTCCCAGGAACATTCATTTTGGATTAGGTTTTGTATGTTTTATTGTGAGTCCGTAAATGTGGCGTGATACCTCTGATGACGTTGTTGACAGCAGTGACATGGGAGTCAGAAATGCTTCCAGGGTTCGTCCCCATGCTGTTCCCATGTCATTTGAACACTGTTCCCATCGATTTGGGCAATTTTTAAGCCCTCTGCAGACCGCCGGGGGGAGCTGCCTGAAAAATGGTCGAGTTTCCCATAGACTTACATTGGTTCGTTGCTCGGGTCGAGCACTCGAGTATTCCAATTTGCTTGACCCGAGAAACGAGTACCCGTGCATTTTAGTGCTTGCTTATCACTATTTAAAAACAAATGGAGAATTCCATAAAAGTTCATGGATAAGTCACAATCCATTATAGACAGCTTAGGGGTAAAACATGGGGATATTAGATTAGATTAGCAGACGCGTTTTGAACAGCTCATGTTCTTAACCCTGGTATGAAATAACAGAGAGACAGCACACAATCCAAAGGTAACCCTGAAAGAGCTGCATAGTTCCTAAGCAGAGACTGGACCATATGACCACAATAAGCCGTACACTTCGTTTTTATGGAAGAGTGGGCAGAAAAAAGTCTTTACTTACACACAAAAATTGTAAGGCTCAGGTTGAGTTTGCCAAAAGACATGTGGGAGATCCCCCAAATGTATGGAGGAAGGTGCTGTGGTCAGATGAGACCAAATTGAATTTTATGGCCACCAAGATAAACGCTATGTTTGGCGCTAAACCAACACAGCTCATCACCACAGGAACACCACCATTGTGGTGGTAGCATCATGCTGTGGGGATGTTTTTCGGCAGAAGGGGTAGGGAGAATGGTCCAAGTTAAAGAGAAAATGAATGGTGCAAAATACAGTTAAATTCTTTAGCAAATCTGTTTCAGTCTGTCAGTGATTTGAGACAGGGATGGAGGTTCACCTTCCAATAAGACAATAACCCAAAACATACTGCTAATGCAACACTCAAGTGGTTTAAGGGGAAACATGTAAATGTTTTTGAGTGGCCTAGTCAAAGCCCAGACCTTAATACAATTGAAAATCTGTGGCCAGACTTGAAGCTTGATGTTCACCCGAGAAAATCATCTAACGTGAAGGAGCTGGAGCAGTTTTGCTTTGAGGAATGGGCAAAAATCCCAATGGCAAAATGTGGAAAGCTCATAGAGACTTATCCAAAGCAACTTCCAGTTGTAATTGCTGCAAAATGAGGCTCTACAAAGTACGGACTTTAGGGGAGTAAATAGTTATACACACTAAAGTTTTTCAGTTATTTTGTCCTATTTGTTTTTTGCTTCACAAAAAAAAAGCAAACCAAATGTTCAATTTTGTAGGCATGTTTTTTACATGAACTGATGCAAGCCCTAAAAAAGCAGTGACATTCCAGATTGTGAGGTAGCAAAGCATGAAAATGCCAAGGGGAGTGAATACTTTCGCAAGCCACTGTATGTGTATTTATTGACATAATATTTTTTAATAATCTTTTATGATGTTTTCTTTTTGTTCATTTATATTTTTTATTAAAAAAATAACAGTTTTTTACTTTTTTACTTAGTCCCACTATTGGACTTCAACCTTTACTACTTTAATCACTGGTATAGTGCTTTGCAATAGACATATACTGCAATGCATTATACTGTAGCTGTCAGTGTTCTATCAGTGATATGACAGTACACCTTTTAGATCATGCTCCTGGTATGGTCTATCATGCCACTATAGCTGGCAGACCGAGAGGTCATTATTTAACCTCCGGTTGCCATGACTACCATTTGCAGCCTACAATTACTTTGCTGGAGTGCAAATCGAGTGGGAGAGGGAGCCCCCTTACTCTCCAAGCCTTCTAAATGTTGTGATCACTATTAACTAAGACATTTAGAAGTAAAAGATCAATCCAGGGAATAAAAGAGGCCAATTTCTCTTATGGTTATAATACAAATATGCTTATTTTTATGTGTATATTTATTTATGAATAAAATATAAAATGTTGGTAATTCTTTAAGATTATTTATAACTTTTATTAACTAAATTTGTGATTTGATTTGCGCAGATAGCTAAAAGAAAAATGCCCAAAGTCATTTCACACATTGCCAAAAATGACATCACACAGAGAGCAGGCTCACAGGATGTCAGATGCGACCATGTAGGCTACACTATAATGGCTTGCAGGCATAACATTGCAGGGTCAACTGCAGCCAATAATGTGGGACTATTATAAGTAGCATAAAAGATGAGTGCACAAAAAGCAGTGGCTATTTTATATTTTTACAATTTAGGGATAGGAGGTCAAGGTGCACAGATTTTATTTTCAGAAAGAATTAAAAAAGAGTGTGGTGTAGTACTGCAGCTCTGAAGAAAATAGAAATTAGGAGTGGTAAACTTAGTTCATTATTAATAGTACATAGATTCAAGTGATAGAGAGGTTTTGGACCTTTAGAGTCTGTGTGACTGTGAATTGATTATTCAATGCTATCTTGCACTACAGCACCTTGATAATACCATTTTTTTCTTTTTTTAATTCATGACACTCTATAAACAGTGAGGACATTTTAAAGGTTTGTCTGTTCTTAGGGTACAAATCTGCCGTCACTCGATGTGACTGCAGACTTGTGAATCCTCACATTGTGTGCACTGCATGCTGTGAAGATTTACCTGTGCTGGCACCAGGAGCTGGCGGTCATGTGACAGCAAGTATTTGATTTCCATACTTTCGGACACATTTCAACTAAACTGTGTCCATCCTCGTCCAATACACTTGCATTAAGCGAGACCGTGCCAATCCATTCGTTACATAACCGCATGTATGCAAATCACATACTTGTGGTCACGTGGCCATTGCCTGCACAGGAGACTTTTCACTGTGCTCAGTGCACAAGATGTGAGGATTCCCATATCAACAGTCACATAGAGTGTGACTACATTCTTGTGACAGCCCCGTTTGCGCATTTGGCTTGATAGTCCAATATTACTCCTGTACATGCCACACAGTTACAGTGACCTGTTGCATTGCTGCTGGCTTTTCGAATGTGTACCTACCCAGTATTTTTTGTCATATTATTTTTTAGAAAGATTGGCTGTTGGGGTATTATATTTTTTGTATACCTGCATGGGACACTAGTCGGAAAGGCGGGTCACTGGTGGCTTCTCTCCACCCACTTATCTTAATTAATAGGTCTCTCCCTGCATTCATGCAGTTCAGTCCAAGGTGGTTTTAAAGGAGGTTTTTCAATAAAATGCCATAACATGTCAAAGTCAAATATACATGGCTGAAATCATACAGCCAGTGTTTGATACATGCTGCCTATGGTTCTGGCAGCTTGAATCAGCTGTCAGGATCTTTTTAAAATCTTCTGCATAAACTAATTAAAATTAGACAAGCTTAGAGATTAGAGACCCAATTGACATTCCAGAACAGAAATAATCCCAGTCGACACTAGATAAATCCATTATGATCACTAGCCCACACTATTTATATTAAAAAAAAAGTTGATTTTTCAGCAAAAATTATGTTAAACGGTATATGCCTGGTAAAATTTTTATAGGGGCTACATATATAAATGTTTATGCCATTTAATTGGCATTTTGGAGGTGACAAACTTCCTTAAAGTGTTAAAATAACACCATTAAAAATTTGCAAAACACTACAAATGCTCACTCTTTTTTATAAGCATTTAAAAAACACAAACAGGTATGTGTGAAAGAAGTCTTAGCATGGCTAAAATAAAATTTTCATTGGAAGTAATTATCAAATAATTGTTCATGTCTCCATAAAGTAAACATGTTTGCAAGGTATAGAGGTTATTCCAACACTTTAAATATAATTATGTGCATGAATAAAGCTAGCGAAAAAAAATTTTTTTGAAATGTATGTAAATAAATTATACCTGGAAGTAGTCAACAAAATGTGCGCAACTGACTTAGATTTAATTCATTAGCTAGGTAATTGCTTTCCGTTTTGTTCATTAAGGAACAGCAAAAAGAAATAAACTTGCATTTATACTGTAGCTCGGAGATGGCTAGATAAAAGCTCGGCATTTGCTTAATGAACTGAGAATGGCTTCTATAAGACAATTCAACATCTAGAAAAACATATACTTAATCTGTGTCAGCTAACAGAGAATTGTTTTCTTATTAGGACCAGTGTTCTACTGGTCCTAATAAGAAGATACAGAAAGAAGATACAGAAAATAATGTGATTGTGCGCTTTACGTTAGATTTTGGTGAAGATTTCTCAGCAGAAGATTGTTTAGAGCAGTTTTTTATACAATACTCAAAAATGAGATACAAAATATCTTTCTGCTACAGTGTACTAAGGCCACATTCACACCTTCAGTATTTGGTCAATATTTTACATCACTGTAAGCCAAAATAAGGAGAGGAACAATCAGAGGAAAAGTATAATAGAAACACGTCACCACTTCTGCTTTTTTTCACCTACTACTGGTTTTAGTTTACAAATACTGAGGTAAAATACTGACCAAATACTGAACATGTGAATGTGGCCTAAGGGTCATGAGCAAAATCGATTTAAAAGTTAAGAGCCAACATCAGTATTCGGTGGACATCTGATGAGAGGCGTGTGAAGCACATATGGCATCCCCAGCTCCTCTGATGATTAGCCGGTCTCATGTGTCATCGTATTTGTGTGTCACTCTGCAACTATCAGCCAAGGAGAGGAGCCAACGATTCTGGAATACTGAATTATCCTCTCGACTAGGGTCCTGAGAATATATTCACTCATCTCTAATGGTTGCTGTCATTGTAATCAATTTGTATAATATAAATTAAATATTATTTAATTTTCTATTATATTCTAAAGAGAACCTGGTAAATTATTTACTAACCTTAACTAGAGTTGATCAAACCCGAACTATAAAAGTTTGGGGTTTGTACCAGACACCTAGCGTTGGTTGCTGAACTCCGAATACGGACGTCTCCCAGAAGTTCGTTCGAGTGTTTGGAGATGCAGGAGAACAGAGAGAGACAGAAAGAGAGAGAGAGACTCTGTGGGGGTATTCTACTTCGTTTGGCAGCTCCCTAGTGCTTACTACGACCATTTTACAGCACTTGGACTAAAGTTTTGTCAATCCTGACAAACCTGACCATTCACGGGTCCACTCATCCCTAACTTTAACCACTACATTGCCATAATCGATAATCTGCCATATCAAATAACTTTTTTGGACATGCTCTTGTCTTTTCAGCTGCATCAAAAGTGATTGTATGCTAATGATCTGTAAAGAGTCAAGTGGGCATTTTTATGGCATTAAAGAGTCATGCTGTTCTGTGTCTACAGTTGACTAAAAGGACATCTGTCAGCAGGATTTCATACTCCAAACCTATTTATATGTGCATGTAGCACTTCCAAAGACAAGTCCAGCAATACTTTTAAATGGCCAGTCTGCTCCTCCACTACTGAAAAATCAATAGTTTAATTAATATGCAAATGAGGCTGATGGACTATGGTAAATCTGAAATCTTTGTCACTCCAGCTCTATTCCAAAGAGCTCACAGAAGAAACGACAATCACCCTAAAATCTTATATTTTATTAGATATGCATTAATATCAGAGACAATACCCCTGAAAAAGGGTTGATACTTGAAAATAATGAGTTAAAACACCTTGGGTGAGGTACTATGTAACCATATCCTGTGATATGTAACTATATCCAGTGATCCCAACGTATTGTTACTCCTTTATAAATCACTGGTGAGGCCACATCTAGAATATGGGATCCAGTTTTGGGCTCCATAGTTTCAAAAGGATATTCAGCAGTTAGAGTCAGTTCAAAGAATACTAGAAAATTAGAAGGGATGGAAGGCCTCACATATGATGGGAGGTTGGAATGGTTGGTTTTGTTTAGCTTAGAAAAACGACGCCTCAGAGGGGATCTCATTTACATGTATAAAAATATATGTGGTCAGTACAAAGGACTAGAACATCATTTATTCCTTCCAGAGATCATAGTAAGGACCAGGGGGCACTCATTACAGGTGGAAGAAAGGCGATTCCGGCACCTAAATAGGAAAGGGTTCTTTACAGTCAGAGCAGTTGGACTGTGAAATGCCCGAACCCAAGAGGTAGTAATGGCCGACACTATAACAGCTTTCAAAAAAGGCTGGATGATTTCTCAAGTACACATAACATTGTGGGTTATAGTTAATTTAGTGACAAAATTTAACAATTAGTGGAGAAAGGTTGAACTTGATAGATCTAGGTCTGTTTTCAACCTACTGTATGTAACTATGTAACAATTGTTCTGATATCATATTTGGATAAATCAGTGACTAAGTGTAAGAAAAGACAAAACTGCACAATGGAGTGTTTATATTTAAATATGTATATTATTTAATTACAGACTTTGAATTTTGAGGTGAAAGATTGCTCATTCTTTCACATCAATTACCTCCAAACAACCTGTCTGCAGAAGTTGGCACCTGAAAGTGACACATTAATGGCTCTCCTGTCAGTTGTCTCTATTAGGCCATATCAACTTCCTACATTATAATCAGGAAGATAATGTTTTACACTTTAAGAAAAATCCCAATAAGCCTTATATACTGTATGATATGGGAGCAAAGGGAATAGGTCACCAAAGATTCCAAACAATATAGGTATCACTAAAATCAGTGACATGGGCATGAAGGTGACGTTATACTTCAGTCACACACATAGGACATATTGTATAAGTGTGTGAGAGTGTGAAATGTGATAACAGCAGGAGAGCACTAGGACCCTGTGACTTTTGCCTGGCTGGGTCAGAGGAGGGGCAATGCTAGAAACTGTGTGTTTTCTAAGAGTGTCTGATGTGTGAGTCAAGACTGGAAGTCTGTGAGAAGGAGCTGCAATAAGACGCTGTCTTTACACTCTTCCGTGTGGAGTTTGTTTACCCCTTTCTCTGTTTTAGGACAAGTGCTGAGCTGGGGAAGCTGTGTGGCTCTGTGGAGTTCTGTGGAAGTCCATGCTGAGTGGATTATAGACTTTGTGCTGAAGGAGTCACATGTCGAGTGATGAAGGGACTGAGTAATCCATTTCTGTGACTAAGCACGCTGTTGGTGTACTGGATAACAGTGAGAAACTACGGGAGGAAAGAAGGTTTCTGGTGCCATTTCCACTGAGAGGATATTGACAAGACTTTGTGAAGAGATCTTCCCAGACTTTAATCTGAGGCTACAGGACTAAAGTGCCTGGCGTGTGGGCTCGGCATCGGCCGACAAGACAAGGAATTTTTGCTGTTTTGTGAACTTTGCTTTTGTTTTGGCGCCAAAGTTTTCCGGGACTAGCTGCAGCCACTGCGATTCACAGGCCTGTGATAGACTGCATCTGAGGTTATCGGTACCATAACTTTAAGATATCCGGGTATCCTGATAATAAGGGTATAAGAGCAATTGATATAGTTTCATGTATTATTATTATTCATAGTGGTAGGACTGTATGCAGTGTGCCATCTCAGGGGGTCCCCATATACCGCCCTCACTAGACTGACACAGTGTTTAGGTAAAATTGTTGCAGATTTCTAGAATAATTCACACAAGCAGGAAACCTTGAGATTGGCACATTGATTTCAGCTTTTGCGGATTGTGTGTATCTAGTAGAGACAGTGTCCCAGGCAGAACCTGAGACTGACTCATTCAATGCTGAATTTTAGTCTGATCCCTGTTTTAGTAAAGAAAGTGTTGTTTATTTCTGTCTCTGTCTCAGTTTGTGACTCACTGGATCTCTCTCGGATCTCCGGTCATTTAGATTTTTGGCGTAGTCGGCAGGATCCAGTGCTTGTCATGGACGGAGGCGAGGGAAGAAATAACTCTGCCGCACCAGCAGCCCCCCAGCTGTTAGCGGAACACCTGGCAGCCACGACGACTGTGGGAGGATATGTGCCGGAAGGAGCTTTACTCCAGCACATGCCGAAATACGACGGACGTAACATGCCGTTGTAGGATTGGGCTGAGAGGGTTCGGAGTGTGCTGCGGATGTGTAATCTGGCCCCCGCATTACGGGCAGAGTTAGCATTAAATGCACTAGAGGGCGACGCTAGGCGGATGGTGATGGTATGTCCAGAGTCAGAGAGGAGCACGTTAGAGAAAATCTTGGAGCTGTTAGAGGGGAGTTCAGGAGGCCGGGCTCGTGTGGTCCAGCTTCGTTCCTTGATTTTCAATCGGCCCCAAAGGGAATGTGAGACTTTGATGCAGTACTCGAACACTTTACAGGAAATGTTGAATGAGGTGAAGCGACTAGACCCAAGGGCCATGGGGGCATTCCGAGAGGTAGACCGCTTACTCCAGGATCAATTCATAACGGGGTTAGCCAATAGACTCCTTCGAGACAAACTGATGGAGATGTCCCGAGCTACCCCGGAATTATCCTTCTGGCAGATTTATCGGGCCGCGGTGGAAAGGGAGGAGGAGTCTACTCTTGTGGCCGAGGGGGCAGTGGACAGTGCGCAGCTGGAGGGAGGTCTGGTGGCAGTTTCAGGAGGGGGTGGACTGGTAAACGTTGCACAGGCTCTGCGTGCCGAACTGAAGGAGTTAAAGCTGGAGGTGTCTAAACTCAGAGCTTGGCCGTTCCCTACTCCTACGGAAGGGCCACCCACCCCGTCCTCTGGAATGGAGGTTCCACAGTCTGCCAGGTGCCCCCCCCCGAATGATCCAAGTTCTCGTCCACGAGGAGCAGTCACCTGCTGGAGGTGTGGGCATCGGGGACACATCTCCCGGTACTGCCGGATGTCTGCAGCCCCGGAGCCTCCTTCACCGGCGTTAAACTCCCAGCCACTGCCATGAGAGGGCGAGCAGCAGCGGCCCACCCCACACAAAGCCCTCGACGGGAAGAACAAGATTTGTTCGCATGCAGTCCAGTGCTGGAAGCAGAGTTTGAAGGGCGGAAGATGAGATGCTTGGTCGACACAGGATCTGAATGTACCATAATGCCCTTACAGGTGTACGAAAGGCACTTCAGTCAACTCGTGGTTCCCGAGGACAGCCGAGTGATAAGGCTTACAGCCGCTAACAATGGCCAACTGACAGTGAAGGGGATCGTGTGGATGCAACTGAAAATGTTTGGTCAAGAGGAGTGTTGAGCCACCCCCGTAGTGTTCGAGTTCGGTTCGGTTCGTCGAACACCCGTGTGTTCGCCGAACTGTTCGTCGAACTGTTCGTCGAACACCTTCGAACACCGTTAAAACCAATGGCAGGCAAACAAAAACACATAGAAACACATAGAAAACACCTTCAAAGGTGTCCAAAAGCTGACAAACTGCTCAGAAGACATAACTAACACATGGAAAAGTGACAAGTACATATAGTCATGCGAAAATAAAAGAGGTGGAGGAGTAAAAGGAGGGGGAGACACAGATATAGGCATGTCATGCCCTTCTAAAATCCAAAAAGTGAGAAGCCGACACGGCCAGTCCGCTCCTGCCCGTGCCACCTCCGTGTCGCCGGGTTTGTGCCAGAGCCGCGGTGAACCCTGACGGCCAGCCCCCCTCTCCCAATACTGGTGCCTGTCCGCTGGTGGGTCGAGCGAGCCCCCCTGTGGTGGAGGCAGCTCTAAGCTTTTTAATTTAAATTGTCTCTCTAATTTGAATGAATACACTTTAAATCCATTTACAAGGATCTATTGGAGGGCAAGTCTCATGCCAGCAGCCGCGGTAATTCCAGCTCCAGTAGCGTCCACTAAAGCTGCTGCAGTTAAAAAGCTTTTATAAGGATCGAGCTCGGCTGTCCACCGCAAGGCATCCTACTGCCAGTCCCAGCCCCTATGCCTTGGGGTGCCTCCTGATGCTCTTCACTAAGTATCCCATGGTCCCGAAGCATTTCCTTTGAAAAAATTAAGTGTCTAAACTACAGGTGGTGTAGCTTGCTTAACAGCCGGGATAATCCGCTGACTAGCAGACACTGCTACTAGGCACAAAGTATTTCCTGGGCTAGATGCAGTTAAAAATTTGTAATTAGATACTGTCGTTGGATGCTGAGAAAGCATTCCATAGAGTCTCCTGGCACGCCATATATGATTCTCTTAAAGAGCTTGGGGTAGGGGTCTAGGGGACCCTTTTATAGCCAAAATCACGGCCCTGTATCGCAATACGTCACCTAGGCTGAAGATTAATGGAACTGTAGCACCCTGAGGGCTCGGTTGCTACAGACGTATTGCACCTCACCCAGAGGTGTGATATCTCACTCTCAGGTAAGGATGGAGTGTGGATCAGGACCCGACACCTGCATGCATTACACCACATTGCCGTGGGGCAGGGCGACCAATATGCCCCTGAGATGGGCACGACAGTCCCTGTCCCTGGCTGGAGTGGGGGGAGGGAACACTGAGGAAGGGGAACCCTGTAGTGCAGGAGCAGGGAGGAAGCAGTTCCTGGGTGCATTGAGAAGGGAGTATAAAAGGTGGGCACCATCTTAGTTCAGTGCAGAGAAGTCTGAGCAGAAGTGGCAGGGAGCAGGGGCTCTGCATGAGCTCTGCTCCGGAGGCGGGCCTAGTAACAGAGGCCCAGGCCTGCAAGAGGGAGAAGGAAGGAAGAGGAGCGGAGAAGGCTCCAGGAACGAGGAATGAAGGGATCCCAGGGTGCGGACGGGCGAGTCGCCACCGCACGCCCGAATCCACCTGCGTGGAGGGGTCAGGCCAAAGGGGGAGACCGGTCCCAGAACTAGTGGAGGCAGGAAACGACCCTCAGCTAGAAACCGGAGGCTCTGACATTTTATGTGGCGCAGCCCCTTGCTCCACCCGCTAGGAAGGCACCACATAGGGTCAGGGAAACTGGCGCCAAGTTTACCAAGAGGAGGCCCGAGGCAGCCGGACAGAAGTGTTGGTAAGAAAGGCCAGACAAAGGACACACAAAGGGGGTCCTGTGAAGCGCTCCAAAGTTATCTGGGAGTTGTCTGAGCCCCTCACCTGGTGAGCACAGTACGACGTGGGCAGCCGTTACCTGCAGACGTGGTCTGGATAATAAGAACTGTGAGTAAAGGCCCTGAACTGCATCACTGACTCCGTGTCGTTACTGCTGCTGCCCTGCACCATCACCCCCATCCTCCGCATACACTGCCCTGAGGCTATACTCCTCCCGTGGGGAGTTATGCTACGCTCTGCTGCACCCACAACACCAGCCTTAGCGGTCTGCCCTGTAGCGGCGGTTCACTCTGACCGCAATCCACGGGTGGCGTAGTCGGACATTTAAACATCAAAACCACATAAATAGTTCCGCCACTGGTTTGACCGCCCTGAGCCACGGAACCGGATCGCCGCCACGAAGACTACAACCACCAGCATCCACCAAAAAGGGTCCGGCTCCGGGTGTCCCAAGGCCCAGGGGGTGCGTCAGAACATTTTCATCACCTTTCACAATCACCAATGGGACAAGGCAGGGATGTCCTCTGTCCCCTCTCTTATACATCCTAGTGACGGAGCACCTGCTCTCATCAATTCGCCATAACCCCAATATTAGGTGGATTGAGGTGGGAGGCACCGAGTACAAGTGCTCTCTATTTGCTGATGATGTCCTAGTATATATCACTCAATCACATATATCCATCCCTGCTGTTATGGCTGAAATAGATCACTTTGTTACATGGTAAAATTTTAAAATCAATGCAGCGAAGTCTGAGGCCCTCGATGTCTCCCTCCCTAAATCCATATAGGATTCCATCCAGTCCAACTTTCCCTTTGCCTGGCCCTCACAGGGTATCAAATACTTAGGAATTCCTATTCATAGAGACCTCTCCCATCTATGTTATCTTAATTTTGGGCCCTTTATTGAACAATTCCATACAGACCACGGTTGGCAAGTTAGAACTGTAAGATTCACTACGTGAACCACTGGTATTTTGTGGAAAAGCACATGTAAGATTCTGCAACAGTCTCTGCTGATACTCCTGCATGCGTGCATCCCTTTCTATGGCAGGAATAATTTCTGCAAATTTACTTTTGTACCGGGGATCTAACAGTGTGGCAACCCAGTAGTCAGGATTATTTCTAATTCTCACAATTCGAGGGTCATGTTGCAGGTAGTGCAGCAAGAAGGCACTCATGTGTGTTGCGCATCCAGGAGCACCAAGTCCCTGTTGTGTTGGTGGCGAGGTAACAATCATGCTTCCTTCCTCTGTCCTCTCCCCCCAACCTCGCACAACAGAAATGTGATCAAGGTCTCCCTCATCTGATGAGTCTTCCATCAGTTCGTCCTCCACTTCTTCCTGGGCTCCTGCACCCTCCTCACTAGTTTGGCTGCTACCATGCGCCCTGGTAAAATCATTTCCCCCACCCTCACATGCCTGCCGCCTTGGTGCTGCCGACCGTCTGGACCTTGCAGATGTTAGCCCTTCCGCATACAACTCCTCCTCCTCTACTTCCTCCACCTCCTCTTGTGCCACCACCTGACTCCGAATTCTGTTTAACATGTGCTCCAGCATGTAAATCACCGGAATAGTCATGCTGATAATGGCATCGTCAGCACTAAACATCTTCGTCGCCATTTCAAAACTGTGCAGAAGGGTGCATAGGTCCCTGATCTGAGACCACTCCTCCAGCGTGATTTGCCCCACCTCTGAATCTCGTTGGCCCAGGCTATACGTCAGAACGTATTGCACCAGGGCTTGTCGGTGCTGCCACAGTCGCTGCAACATGTGCAGAGTTGAATTCCACCGGGTAGGCACATCGCATTTTAGCCGGTGAAGTGGCAGGCCCAACGACTTCTGTAGAGATGTAAGTCGCTGAGCTGCGGGATGCGAACGGCGGAAGTGAGCACACAGCGACCGTGCCCTCTGCAGAAGGCCATCTAGTATGGGATAGTGGGCTAAAAATTGCTGGACAACCAGGTTCAACACGTGAGCCATACAAGGCACGTGTGTGACATTGCCCCGGCGAAGGGCCGCACCCAGGTTTGCAGCATTGTCGCACACGGCCTTCCCTGGTTTCAGGTCCAGTGGAGACAACCATTCATGAAATTGGTTCTCCAGAGCTGACCACAACTCCTCAGCTGTGTGACTCACATTTCCCAGACATTTCAATGTAAAAGCCGCCTGATGACGTTGAGCCCTACTGCCAGCACAGTAAGGAGGTGTGCAGGATCCCTTCTGCGCAGTTAGAAAGCTTGTGGCATGACCAGACAGGCTTTGGGTGCAGGTGGAAGACCGAGAGGAGGTTGAGGAGGCAGAAGCAGTGGAGGAACTTTGACATAAAGAGGATTGACGCACAACTCGTGGGGACGGCAAGACTTGGACAGCAGCCCCTTGTCCTGCTGTCACCATAGTTACCCAGTGCCCAGTCAGCGACATGTAACGTCCCTGTCCATGCCTACTCGTCCAAGTGTCTGTGGTGAAATGCACCCTGTCACACACAGAGATTCTCAAAGAAGCGGTGATGTTGTGTGCGACATGCTGGTGGAGCGCAGGCACACCTTTCTTTGAGAAGTAGTGCCGACTGGGCATCTGGTACTGGGGCACTGCGACGGACATAAGGTCTCGAAAATCCTCTGTGTCCACCAGGCGGAAAGGCAGCATTTCTGTAGCCAAGAGCTTGCAGATGGTGAAATTCAACCTCTTAGCTTTCTCATGGCTAGGAGGAAATGGTCTTTTACTTGTCCACATCTGAGGGACCGAGGGCTGGCTATTGTGCTTAGACGGGGTTGATAAGGGTGTCCCCGGCAAACTGCCGGTCTGTGAGGAAGATGCAGGCGGACATGTTAGGTTGCCTTAATCCAAAGGTGGTGCTATCGATGTCGGACAGCGCTCAAGACCAGCTGGTGTTACCACCTCCAAAGAAAATGATGACCTGCCAATCACGCTGGCTGTTGCGGGTAAAGAGGTGGCAGGTCTGCGCCCCAAAACAGGTGTGACTGCTGTCCCCCCAGTCACAGAGGATGAAGAGGCCGCGGATGCACAAGATATGGCAGACGGTGGTTGCCCGGCCGGCTAGGCCGCATTGTAGCACACTGAGCTTCCCACTGCAACTTATGCTTCATGTCCATGTGCCGGTTCATGCATGAAGTACTCAAACTATGTATTTTTTGGCCTCTACTTAGCTTTTGCTGACAAATGTTACAGATAACACGAATTGGGTCATCTTTATCGATCTGAAAAAATGCCCAGGCTATGCAAGCTTAGCACCCATGCGACCTGAAGAGCCACCACGACTTGTGGTGAGAGGCAGAGTTGTGTTTGAGGATGCAGTTGTTGACGTGCTTCCAGTACTACGTCTCTGTCCAGGAAGGCGCAACCTGACCTCGTCGTCACTAGCATCTTCCTCCACCTCCTCTGCTGACCTCATCTCTTGGCTGACTGTGGGTTGACAGTAAGTGGGATCTCCGACCTCATCATCATCACCCTGTGCGTGATCACACCCGTCGTCCTCAGAGCCAACCTGTTCCTGCCCTGACAAAAAACTAAAGTTGTCGCTCCAATCAGGTATTTGAGTCTTATCATCGTCTTCCTCATTGTCTCCACCAACAGGAGTTACAGTTTGGGAATGAGGGTCTACATTATGGTCAGAACCTTCTGCGTCTGGACCTGGATCCGACTCATAAAGATTCTGGGCATCAGTGCAGATCATTTCCTCGTCTGGATTCACAGAAGCGCTGGAGTCGACCTCTGATTCCCAGGCTATAGTATGAGTAAACAGCTCTGCAGACTCAACCATCTGTTCTACCTCATACTCAGACGGGCAGCTGGAGATTTGGGAGCTGTGAGGAAGCAAGTGCGATTTGGGTGACACCTTTGAGGACTGGAGTATTTGTGATGTTGAAGTTGATGTGGAGGAGAGCCCACTTAAAGGAGCACTTGATATCCGTTGAAGCACCTGCTGTTTTTGTGTCTCATCTGGAATTGTAGCGATTGGCGTGGCCGTAAGAAAGGGATCTTATCACATTGTCCGCTAAAAGAAGTAGACATTTTAGTTTGGCTGGAAGATGGTCTTTCTTCTGCACCTACCCCACGGACACAACCTTTTTTCCCCTTCCCAACACGCCTATTCCCCTTTCCACCAGCAGCAGGCCTTTTTCCACTCATTTTGGTGGTTAACTAATTCACAACTCTGGAGTTGTTTGCACAAAAAAACAATGGATGGTAACCGAGCAGAGCTGAGTGGCCAAACTGTGGTATTAGGCCAAAACTATTGGCTGGGTTAGATGCAGAAAAAAATTATTTTTAATTTGCAACCTGATGGAGGTCAGTATAGATGGACTAATAGACCAAGTCCCACACACCGCTATAAGCCCAAATATTTTTTCAGAGCTAGATGCAGAAAAATTTTTTATTCAATTTGCAACCTGATGGAGGTCAGTATAGATGGACTAATAGACCAAGTCCCACACACTGCTAGAAGCCCAAATATTTTTTCAGAGCTAGATGCAGAAAAAAAATATTTTTAATTTGCAACCTGATGGAGGTCAGTATAGATGGACTAATAGACCAAGTCCCACACACTGCTAGAAGCCCAAATATTTTTTCAGAGCTAGATGCAGAAAAAAATTATTTTTAATTTGCAACCTGATGGAGGTCAGTATAGATGGACTAAAAGAACAAGTCCCACACGCTGCTAGAAGCCCAAATATTTTTTCAGAGATAAATGAAGAAAAAAATTATTTTTAATTTGCAACCTGATGGAGGTCAGTATAGATGGACTAATAGACCAAGTCCCACACACTGCTAGAAGCCCAAATATTTTTTCAGAGCTAGATGCAGAAAAAAATTATTTTTAATTTGCAACCTGATGGAGGTCAGTATAGATGGACTAATAGACCAAGTCCCACACACTGCTAGAAGCCCAAATATTTTTTCAGAGCTAGATGCAGAAAAAAATTATTTTTAATTTGCAACCTGATGGAGGTCAGTATAGATGGACTAATAGAACAAGTCCCACATGCTGCTAGAAGCCCAAATAATTTTTCAGAGATAAATGAAGAAAAAAATTATTTTTAATTTGCAACCTGATGGAGGTCAGTATAGATGGACTAATAGACCAAGTCACACACACTGCTAGAAGCCCAAATATTTTTTCAGAGCTAGATGCAGAAAAAAATTATATTCAGTTTGCAACCTGATGGAGGTCAGTATAGATGGACTAATAGAATGATGCTATGCCCAAAAGATTTTACTTCACTAGGTGCAGTAAAAAAATTGGTATTCTATACACAGGTGGTATATCTTGCAACACAGATAGGCTACTCCACTGACTAACACACTCTGCAATAGGCCAAAAAGGATTAGCTTTGCTAGATTCAGCCAAATGCTGTGAAAAAAACTTGCACAGCACTGGCACAGACCTGCCTGGCAAAAACTGATAGGAACTGATGTAACCTAGTCCTGAAAAGGACTCCAATTACAATTAGTCTTTACTCCCACAATCTATCTATTTAAGAGCACAGACCTGCTTGATAAAAGTCGTAGGAAATGCTGTAACCTAGTCCTTAAAAGGACTGCAATCACAACTATTCCCTACTCCCAAGCTATCTGTATATTTGTGCGAAAATTGGCTTGAAATTAACAAGGTATAGCGCACACAGCAACAGCGGTGCCGTCTAACACGCAGCTGCAGCAGTGAGAAAATGGTGGCGACGGGGAAAATAGCTTGGTCTTATAGGGCAAGGACATGTGACATACACTGCCAATCACACATGCCCTTGCTTGTGTGAAAAAAAGCACTTCGCTCCGTGTGTGCGCTGCTGATAGGCTGACAGATTGCACCTCCCCACTGCAAATGCGGGAAAGAGAAAAAAAAATGGAGATCTTCATTGTTCCTGCAGAGATCCATCCCCTGCCCCTCCCCCCGTCCCGCTGTACACTCAAACTGCGTATTAACATTAATTTTCATCATTACTGAGAAAAAATCCAGTTATGATTTTGGTGCACGAACAGTTATCGAACATAACCTCGAACAGCCGAATTTTTCTCAAATTGTTCGTGTTCGCCGACCGGCTCGAACACCGCCCAAAACAGCTCGAATTTGAGATTGGCGAACAGTTCGAGTAGAACAACGCTCATCTCTAGTCAAGAGCTGGATCAGAAAGGGATAGTGCTGGTGGACCACCCTCCCAGAAGAGGAATGGAGGTGACGCTCGGAATGAACGTTCTGCGAGATTTAAATCAGCAGATGTATGCCAGGGAGGGACCCCGATACAGGGCAAGTGCTACCCACCATCGACCCACCCAGAGGATGTTACACCATCTAGTGCTGAGTTGCGATCTCCTGAAGAGTGCGGTCCCTGGGGGTCGGGTGGGCCAGGTCCGAGTGCCATCGCGGACCACGATCTCGCTAATGCCCCGGCATGAAGAACTCTTAATGTTACCAGTGGGGGCTGCGCAGAGACTAAATGGGCTTGAAGTACTCATCAAGCCAGCCCCAGAGAAGTCCTCGTTCGCCAAGGCGCATGTTGCCCGGTCTCTGGCGATTGTGAAGAATTCATGGGTGCCAGTCAGATGTATCAACGTTTTAGATGAGGCTGTTACAATTCCTGCTGGGACCATTCTGGCTGAATTGTTCGTGCCAGCAGGGAAGGTGCCTGAACTTCGCTCAGATGAACAGTCTTCCTGGACATTCGCGGTTGAAGTAGGCCAGACCGAATTTCCTACCGAAGAATGGAATGGTCATGTGATCATGGACCAGATGGGAGTGGATTTGGAGAAACTGACCCCCGTGCAATTGGAGCAGCTGGAGAAGGTCTTGTTGAAACATCAAGAGACCTTTTTCGCGACATGCAGAGGATTTCAGTTGTTCCCGGACGATTGAGCATGAGATTCCCACAGGGGATACTCCTCCTATTAGGGAACGTTATCGTCAAATCCCCCCAACACTCTATCAAGAGGTGAAGTGCATGGTGGCCAGTATGCTTGACAACCAAGTGATCCGAGAAAGCTAGAGCCCCTGGGCGGCCCTTGTGGTCTTGGTGCATAAGAAGGATGGGACCCTTCGGTTTTGTGTGGACTATCGCAAATTGAATGCTCACACGGTGAGAGACGCACATCCATTACCTCGCATAGAAGAGTCTCTGTCGGCATTGGGTTGGGCCAAATATTTCTCGACGTTGGAATTAGCAAGTGGCTATTGGCAGGTACCAATGGGCGAAAAAGACCGAGCCAAGACGACGTTTGTCCTACCAATGGGGCTCTTTGAATTCAACCGGATGCCCTTCGGGCTCACTAACGCCCCGGGAACTTTTCAGCGCCTGATGGAACATTGCTTAGGTGATCTGAATTTTGAATCAGTCCTGAAATCACTTGATGACTAGTGTTGAGCCACCCCCGTAGTGTTCGAGTTCGGTTCGGTTAGTCGAACACCCGTGTGTTCGCCGAACTGTTCGTCGAACACCTTCGAACACCGTTAAAACCAATGGCAGGCAAACAAAAACACATAGAAACACATAGAAAACACCTTCAAAGGTGTCCAAAAGCTGACAAACTGCTCAGAAGACACAACTAACACATGGAAAAGTGACAAGTACATATAGTCATGAGAAAAGAAAAGAGGTGGAGGAGTAAAAGGAGGGGGAGACACAGATATAGGCATGTCATGCCCTTCTAAAATCCAAAAAGTGAGAAGCCGACACGTTCAGTCCGCTCCTGCCCGTGCCACCTCCGTGTCGCCGGGTTTGTGCCAGAGCCGCGGTGAACCCTGACGGCCAGCCCCCCTCTCCCAATACTGGTGCCTGTCCGCTGGTGGGTCGAGCGAGCCCCCCTGTGGTGGAGGCAGCTCTAAGCTTTTTAATTTAAATTGTCTCTCTAATTTGAATGACTACACTTTAAATCCATTTACAAGGATCTATTGGAGGGCAAGTCTCATGCCAGCAGCCACGTAATTCCAGCTCCAGTAGCGTCCACTAAAGCTGCTGCAGTTAAAAAGCTTTTATAAGGATCGAGCTCGGCTGTCCACCGCAAGGCATCCTACTGCCAGTCCCAGCCCCTATGTCTTGGGGTGCCTCCTGATGCTCTTCACTGAGTATCCCGTGGTACCGAAGCATTTCCTTTGAAAAAATTAAGTGTCCAAACTACAGGTGGTGTAGCTTGCTTAACAGCTGGGATAATCCGCTGACTAGCAGACACTGCTACTAGGCACAAAGTATTTCCTGGGCTAGATGCAGTTAAAAATTTGTAATTAGATACTCTCGTTGGATGCTGAGAAAGCATTCCATAGAGTCTCCTGGCACGCCATATATGATTCTCTTAAAAAGCTTGGGGTAGGGGTATAGGGAACCCTTTTATAGCCAAAATCACGGCCCTGTATCGCAATACGTCGCCTAGGTTGAAGATAAATGGAACTGTAGCACCCTGAGGGCTCGGTTGCTACAGAGGTATTGCACCTCACCCAGAGGTGTGATATCTCACTCTCAGGTAAGGATGGAGTGTGGATCAGGACCCGACACCTGCATGCATTACACCACATTGCAGTGGGGCAGGACGACCAATATGCCCCTGAGATGGGCACGACAGTCCCTGTCCCTGGCTGGGGTGGGGGGAGGGAACACTGAGGAAGGGGAACCCTGTAGTGCAGGAGCAAGGAGGAAGCAGTTCCTGGGTGCATTGAGAAGGGAGTATAAAAGGTGGGCACCATCTTAGTTAAGTGCAGAGAAGTCTGAGCAGAAGTGGCAGGGAGCAGGGGCTCTGCATGAGCTCTGCTCCGGAGGCGGGCCTAGTAACAGAGGCCCAGGCCTGAAAGAGGGAGAAGGAAGGAAGAGGAGTGGAGAAGGCTCCAGGAACGAGGAACAAAGGGATCCCTGGGGTGCGGACGGGCGAGTCGCCACCGCACGTCCGAATCCACCTGCATGGAGGGGTCAGGCCAAAGGGGGAGACCGGTCCCCGAAACTAGTGGAGGCAGGAAACGACCCTCAGCTAGAAACCGGAGGCTGTGACATTTTATGTGGCGCAGCCCCTCGCTACACCCGCTAGGAGGGCAGCACATAGGGTCAGGGAAACTGGCGCCAAGTTTACCAAGAGGAGGCCCGAGGCAGCCGGACAGAAGGGTTGGTAAGAAAGGCCAGACAAAGGACACACAAAGGGGGTCCTGTGAAGCGCTCCAAAGTTATCTGGGAGTTGTCTGAGCCCCTCACCTAGTGAGCACAGTACGACGTGGGCAGCCGTTACCTGCAGACGTGGTCTGGATAATAAGAACTGTGAGTAAAGGCCCTGGACTGCATCACTGACTCCGTGTTGTTACTGCTGCTGCCCTGCACCATCACCCCCATCCTCCGAATACACTGCCCTGAGGCTATACTCCTCCCGTGGGGAGTTATGCTACCCTCTGCTGCACCCACAACACCAGCCTCAGCGGTCTGTCCTGCAGCGGCGGTTCACTCTGACCGCAATCCACGGGGGCGTAGTCGGACATTTAAACATCAAAACCACATAAATAGTTCCGCCACTGGTTTGACCACCCTGAGCCACGGAACCGGGTCGCCGCCACGAAGACTACAACCACCAGCATCCACCAAAAATGGTCCGGCTCCGGGTGTCCCAAGGCCCAGGGGGTGCATCAGAACATTTTCATCACCTTTCACAATCACCAATGGGACAAGGCAGGGATGTCCTCTGTCCCCTCTCTTATACATCCTAGTGACGGAGCACCTGCTCTCATCAATTCGCCATAACCCCAATATTAGGTGGATTGAGGTGGGAGGCACCGAGTACAAGTGCTCTCTATTTGCTGATGATGTACTAGTATATATCACTCAATCACATATATCCATCCATGCTGTTATGGCTGAAATAGATCACTTTGTTACATGGTCAAATTTTAAAATCAATGCAGCGAAGTCTGAGGCCCTCAATGTCTCCCTCCCCAAATCCATATAGGATTCCATCCAGTCCAACATTCCCTTTGCCTGGCCCTCACAGGGTATCAAATACTTAGGAATTCCTATTCATAGAGACCTCTCCCATCTATGTTATCTTAATTTTGGGCCCTTTATTGAACAACTCCATACAGACCACGGTTGGCAAGTTAGAACTGTAAGATTCACTACGTGAACCACTGGTGTTTTGTGGAAAAGCACATGTACACTGTGTTCCAAATTATTATGCAAAAAGTGTTTAGGAGTGATAAGGGAAGAATTTGTTTGTTTGTCAGTTAAACTCATTGATGGTGATGTGTGTCAGGGCTCTTTATATCACTGTAAGCAATTGCAGACACCTGTGCTAATTAGTTTGGCAGGTGTGTCCAATGAAAGGCAAGACTACTTAAGAAGGCTGTCTCACATTATTAAGCAGCCTACATTTTCTGACAAAATGGGAAAGAAAAAGGATGTGTCGGCTGCTGAGAAGCAACAAATTATGGAGTGTTTAGGTCAAGGCATGACTACAATCAAGATTGTGCGATGATCAGGATGAAGTGTCTTGGCAATCAAGAAGTATGTAGCTGATTCACAGTACACACGTGTGCGTGCTGATAAGGGCAAATTGAGGACTCTTTCCTACAGGCAATTACGTCAGGTTAAAAGAGCAGCGGCAAAAAAGCCTTGTCATAGCAGCAGACAAGTTTTTGAAGCTGCTGGTGCCTCCAACGTCCCCCGAACAACAAGATGCAGGGTCCTTCAGAGGTTTGCAGCTGTGCATATGCCATCCTGTCGACCTCCTCTATCCACTTCACACAAGCAGAAACGGCTCCAGTGGGCCAAACATTACATGAAGACTGATTTCAAAACTGTTTTGTTCACGGATGAGTGCCGTGCAGCGCTCGATGGTCGAGATGGATGGAGTGGAGGATGGCTGGTTAATGGACACCCCACGCAAACACGGCTACAGCGCCAACAAGGATGAGGTGGAGTAATGTTTTGGGCTGGAATCATGGGGAGAGAGATTGTCGGCCCCTTTAGGATCCCTGAAGGCGCTAAAGATGAACTCCATAATGTATGTGGATTTTCTCAAACAGCACTTCCTGCCATGGTCCAAGAAGAAGAACCATGTATTTCACAGCAAGATCATTTTTTTGCATGATAATGCACCATCTCATGCTGCACATAAAACATCTGCATCTCTGGCTGATATGGGCATAAAAGGGGACAAACTTATGGTGTGACCCCCATGCTCCCCTGACCTCTACCCCATTCAGAACCTCTGGAGCATCATCAAAAGGAGTGTCTATGATGGCGGGAGGCAGCTCACATCTAAGCAACAGCTCTGGGAGGGTATTCTGTCCTCATGCAAAACAATTGAAGCAGAAACCATCCAAAACCTGACAAATTCAATGGACGAGAGAGTTCAGAAGCTCCTTTCGAACAAGGGGTCCTATGTGAAAATGTAACATCACCTAGAATAAAGTTTTGAGTTGAAAACTGTTTGATTTCAGTTTCTAATAACCTGCTAATGCTTATAATTTCAAAAATGACCATTTTTTTGGTCTTTATTAAAATGAAAAGGTTGATTGAAAAGTTTGGGGGATCTAAGAGTGTGGCAACCCAGTAGTCATGATTACTTCGAATTCTGACAATATGAGGGTCATGTTGCAGGTAGTGCAGCAAGAAGGCACTTATGTGTCTTGCGCATCTCAGAGCCCCAAAATTATTTTCCGGGCTAGATGCAGCTAAAAATTATTATTAATTTTAAATCTGGTGGAGCTTAGTATAGATGGGCTAATAGGATCAGTGCTGCACACTGCTACAAAGCCCAAATTATTTTCCAGTCAAGATACAGATAAACATGATTAGTAATTTGAAAGCTTAAAACGGTTGGTAGGGTGATTTTAACCAATCATCAAGCTTTTACTCTCCCCAGGATGACACAGGGGTAGAAAAGTCGTTTCGGATCCATGATTTGTTCATCTTTATGAACGTGAGTCTGTCTACATTATCAGTGGAGAGCCGCGTGCGCTTATCTGTCAGCACACCACCAGCAGCGCTGAACACACGTTCAGACAGAACGCTGGCTGCGGGGCATGACAAGATCTCCAAGGCGTAAGTGGCTAGCTCCGGCCATTTATCCAGATTGTAAGCCCAAAAAGAGCAAGGGTCCAGAGACACAGTCATGGCTTCAATGTTTACTTGGAGATACTCCTGTACCATCGTCTCTAGGCGTTGACTATGTGTCAGACTTCTTGTCTCCTGTGGCCTTGCAAAGGATGGGCTAAAAAAGTGGTGAAATGATTCCGCAAAATTGATGTTACCAGCAGATACTGTGGTTCTGTTACGGTTTGAGTGCTGAACACTTGACGGTCCCATGGTTGGCAAGTTGGAACTGTGAGATTCACTACGTACACCACTGGTGTTTTGTGGAAAAGCACATGTAAGATTCTGCAACAGTCTCTGCTGATACTCCTGCATGCGTGCATCCCTTTCTATGGCAGGAATAATTTCTGCAAATTTACTTTTGTACCGGGGATCTAACAGTGTGGCAACCCAGTAGTCAAGATTATTTCTAATTCTCACAATTCGAGGGTCATGTTGCAGGTAGTGCAGCAAGAAGGCACTCATGTGTGTTGCGCATCCAGGAGCACCAAGTCCCTGTTGTGTTGGTGGCGAGGTAACAATCATGCTTACATCCTCTGTCCTCTTCCCCCAACCTCGCACAACAGAAATGTGATCAAGGTCTCCCTCATCTGATGAGTCTTCCATCAGTTCGTCCTCCACTTCTTCCTGGGCTCCTGCACCTTCCTCACTAGTTTGGCTGCTACCATGCACCCTGGTAAAACCATGTCCCCCACCCTCACATGCCTGCCGCCTTGGTGCTGCCGACCGTCTGTACCTTGCAGATGTTAGCCCTTCCGCATACAACTCCTCCTCCTCTACTTCCTCCACCTCCTCTTGTGCCACCACCTGACTCCGAATTCTGTTTAACATGTGCTCCAGCATGTAAATCACCGGAATAGTCATGCTGATAATGGCATCGTCAGCACTAAACATCTTCGTCGCCATTTCAAA
The DNA here is from genome assembly GCF_046119375.1 of Phyllobates terribilis. Classification (NCBI taxonomy): domain Eukaryota; kingdom Metazoa; phylum Chordata; class Amphibia; order Anura; family Dendrobatidae; genus Phyllobates; species Phyllobates terribilis. Next base: position 38,081,050 of record NW_027362768.1, on the reverse strand, counting down.
ACTGTGCAGAAGGGTGCATAGGTCCCTGATCTGAGACCACTCCTCCAGCGTGATTTGCCCCACCTCTGGATCTCGTTGACCCAGGCTATACGTCAGAACGTATTGCACCAGGGCTTGTCGGTGCTGCCACAGTCGCTGCAACATGTGCAGATTTAAATTCCACCGGGTAGGCACATCGCATTTTAGCCGGTGAAGTGGCAGGCCCAACGATTTCTGTAGAGATGTAAGTCGCTGAGCTGCCGGATGCGAACGGCGGAAGTGAGCACACAGCGACCGTGCCCTCTGCAGAAGGCCATCTAGACTGCGATAGTGGGCTAAAAATTGCTGGACAACCAGGTTCAACACGTGAGCCATACAAGGCACGTGTGTGACATTGCCCCGGCGAAGGGCCGCACCCAGGTTTGCAGCATTGTCGCACACGGCCTTCCCTGGTTTCAGGTCCAGTGGAGAAAACCATTCATGAAATTGATTCTCCAGAGCTGACCACAACTCCTCAGCTGTGTGACTCACATTTCCCAGACATTTCAAAGTAAAAACCGCCTGATGACGTTGAGCCCTACTGCCAGCATAGTAAGGAGGTGTGCAGGATCCCTTCTGCGCAGTTAGAAAGCTTGTGGCATGACCAGACAGGCTTTGGGTGCAGGTGGAAGACCGAGAGGAGGTTGAGGAGGCAGAAGCAGTGGAGGAACTTTGACATAAAGAGGATTGACGCACAACTCGTGGGGACGGCAAGACTTGGACAGCAGCCCCTTGTCCTGCTGTCACCATAGTTACCCAGTGCCCAGTCAGCGACATGTAACGCCCCTGTCCATGCCTACTCGTCCAAGTGTCTGTGGTGAAATGCACCCTGTCACACACAGAGTTTCTCAAAGAAGCGGTGATGTTGTGTGCGACATGCTGGTGGAGCGCAGGCACACCTTTCTTTGAGAAGTAGTGCCGACTGGGCATCTGGTACTGGGGCACTGCGACGAACATAAGGTCTCGAAAATCCTCTGTGTCCACCAGGCGGAAAGGCAGCATTTCTGTAGCCAAGAGCTTGCAGATGGTGAAATTCAACCTCTTAGCTTTCTCATGGCTAGGAGGAAATGGTCTTTTACTTGTCCACATCTGAGGGACCGAGGGCTGGCTATTGTGCTTAGACGGGGTTGATAAGGGTGTCCCCGGCAAACTGCCGGTCTGTGAGGAAGATGCAGGCGGACATGTTAGGTTGCCTTGATCTAAAGGTGGTGCTATCGATGTCGGACAGCGCTCAACACAAGCTGGTGTTACCACCTCCAAAGAAAATGATGACCTGCCAATCACGCTGGCTGTTGCGGGTAAAGAGGTGGCAGGTCTGCGCCCGAAAACAGGTGTGACTGCTGTCCCCCCAGTCACAGAGGATGAAGAGGCCGCGGATGCACAAGATATGGCAGACGGCGGTTGGCCCGGCCGGCTAGGCCGCATTGTAGCACACTGAGCTTCCCACTGCAACTTATGCTTCATGTCCATGTGCCGGTTCATGCATGAAGTACTCAAACTATGTATTTTTTGGCCTCTACTTAGCTTTTGCTGACAAATGTTACAGATAACACGAGTTGGGTCATCTTTATCGATCTGAAAAAATGCCCAGGCTATGCAAGGCTTAGCACCCATGCGACCTGAAGAGCCACCACGACTTGTGGTGAGAGGCAGAGTTGTGTTTGAGGATGCAGTTGTTGACGTGCTTCCAGTACTACGTCTCTGTCCAGGAAGGGGCAACTTGACCTCGTCGTCACTAGCATCTTCCTCCACCTCCTCTGCTGACCTCATCTCTTGGCTGACTGTGGGTTGACAGTAAGTGGGATCTCGAACCTCATCATCATCACCCTGTGCGTTATCACACCCGTCGTACTCAGAGCCAACCTGTTCCTGCCCTGACAAAAAACTAAAGTTGTCGCTCCAATCAGGTATTTGAGTCTCATCATCATCTTCCTCATTGTCTCCACCAACAGGAGTTACAGTTTGGGAATGAGGGTCTACATTATGGTCAGAACCTTCTGCGTCTGGTCCTGGATCCAATTCATAAAGATTCTGGGCATCAGTGCAGATCATTTCCTCGTCTGGATTCACAGAAACGCTGGAGTCGACCTCTGATTCCCAGGCTATAGTATGAGTAAACAGCTCTGCAGACTCAACCATCTGTTCTACCTCATACTCAGACGGGCAGCTGGAGATTTGGGAGCTCTGAGGAAGCAAGTGCGATTGGGGTGACACCTTTGAGGACTGGAGTATTTGTGATGTTGAAGTTGATGTGGAGGAGAGCCCACTTAAAGGAGCACTTGATATCCATTGAAGCACCTGCTGTTTTTGTGCCTCATCTGGAATTTGTAGCGATTGGTGTGGCCGTAAGAAAGGGATCTTATCACATTGTCCGCTAAAAGAAGCAGACATTTTAGTTTGGCTGGAAGATGGTCTTTCTTCTGCAGATGTTACTGTTGCTTTAACACCTACCCCACGGACACAACCTTTTTTCCCCTTCCCAAAACGCCTATTCCCCTTTCCACCAGCAGCAGACCTTTTTACACTCATTTTGATGGTTAACTAATTCACAACTCTGGAGTTATTTGCACAAAAAAACAATGGATGGGAACCGAGCAGAGCTGAGTGACCAAACTGTGGTATTAGGCCAAAACTATTGGCTGGGTTAGATGCAGAAAAAAATTATATTCAATTTGCAACCTGATGGAGGTCAGTATAGATGGACTAAAAGAGAAAGTCCCACACACTGCTAGAAGGCCAAATATTTTTTCAGAGCTGGATGCAGATAAAAATTATTTTTAATTGCAACCTGATGGAGGTCAGTATAGATGGACTAATAGAGAAAGTCCCACACACTGCTAGAAGCCCAAATATTTTTTCAGAGCTAGATGCAGAAAAAAATTATATTCAGTTTGCAACCTGATGGAGGTCAGTATAGATGGACTAATAGAACAAGTCCCACACACAGCTAGAAGCCCAAATATTTTTTCAGAGGTAGATGCAGAAAAAAATTATATTCAGTTTGCAACCTGATGGAGGTCTGTATAGATGGATTAATAGAACAAGTCCCACACACAGCTAGAAGCCCAATATTTTTTCAGAGGTAGATGCAGAAAAAAAATATATTCAGTTTGCAACCTGATGGAGGTCAGTATAGATGGACTAATAGAGAAAGTCCCACACACTGCTAGAAGGCCAAATATTTTTTCAGAGCTAGATGCAGACAAAAAATTATTTTTAATTTGCAACCTGATGGAGGTCAGTATAGATGGACTAATAGAGAAAGTCCCACACACTGCTATAAGGCCAAATATTTTTTCAGAGCTGGATGCAGATAAAAATTATTTTTAATTTGCAACCTGATGGAGGTCAGTATAGATGGACTAATAGAGAAAGTGCCACACACTGCTAGAAGGCCAAATATTTTTTCAGAGCTGGATGCAGATAAAAATTATTTTTAATTTGCAACCTGATGGAGGTCAGTATAGATGGACTAATAGAGAAAGTCCCACACACTGCTAGAAGGCCAAATATTTTTTCAGAGCTAGATGCAGACAAAAAATTATTTTCAGTTTGCAACCTGATGGAGGTCAGTATAGATGGACTAATAGAACAAGTCCCACACACAGCTAGAAGCCCAAATATTTTTTCAGAGGTAGATGCAGAAATAAATTATATTCAGTTTGCAACCTGATGGAGGTCTGTATAGATGGATTAATAGAACAAATCCCACACACAGCTAGAAGCCCAATATTTTTTCAGAGGTAGATGCAGAAAAAAAATATATTCAGTTTGCAACCTGATGGAGGTCAGTATAGATGGACTAATAGAGAAAGTCCCGCACACTGCTAGAAGGCCAAATATTTTTTCAGAGCTAGATGCAGACAAAAAATTATTTTTAATTTGCAACCTGATGGAGGTCAGTATAGATGGACTAATAGAGAAAGTCCCACACACTGCTAGAAGGCCAATTATTTTTTCAGAGCTGGATGCAGATAAAAATTATTTTTAATTTGCAACCTGATGGAGGTCAGTATAGATGGACTAATAGAGAAAGTGCCACACACTGCTATAAGGCCAAATATTTTTTCAGAGCTGGATGCAGATAAAAATTATTTTTAATTTGCAACCTGATGGAGGTCAGTATAGATGGACTAATAGAGAAATTCCCACACACTGCTAGAAGGCCAAATATTTTTTCAGAGCTAGATGCTGAAAAAAAATATATTCAGTTTGCAACCTGATGGAGGTCAGTATAGATGGACTAATAGAACAAGTCCCACACACAGCTAGAAGCCGAAATATTTTTTCAGAGGTAGATGCAGATAAAAATTATTTTTAATTTGCAACCTGATGGAGGTCAGTATAGATGGACCAATAGAGAAAGTCCCACACACTGCTAGAAGGCCAAATATTTTTTCAGAGCTAGATGCAGACAAAAAATTATTTTCAGTTTGCAACCTGATGGAGGTCAGTATAGATGGACTAATAGAACAAGTCCCACACACAGCTAGAAGCGCAAATATTTTTTCAGATGTAGATGCAGAAAAAAATTATATTCAGTTTGTAACCTGATGGAGGTCTGTATAGATGGATTAATAGAACAAGTCCCACACACAGCTAGAAGCCCAATATTTTTTCTGAGGTAGATGCAGAAAAAAAATATATTCAGTTTGCAACCTGATGGAGGTCAGTATAGATGGACTAATAGAACAAGTCCCACACACTGCTAGAAGCCCAAATATTTTTTCAGAGGTAGATGCAGAAAAAAATTATATTCAGTTTGCAACCTGATGGAGGTCTGTATAGATGGATTAATAGAACAAGTCCCACACACAGCTAGAAGCCCAATATTTTTTCAGAGGTAGATGCAGAAAAAATATATATTCAGTTTGCAACCTGGTGGAGGTCAGTATAGATGGACTAATAGAGAAAGTCCCACACACTGCTAGAAGGCCAAATATTTTTTCAGAGCTAGATGCAGAAAAAAATTACATTCAGTTTGCAACCTGATGGAGGTCAGTATAGATGGACTAATAGAACAAGTCCCACACACTGCTAGAAGCCCAAATATTTTTTCAGAGCTAGATGCAGAAAAAAATTATATTCAATTTGCAACCTGATGGAGGTCAGTATAGATGGACTAATAGAATGATGCTATGCCCAAAAGATTTTACTTCACTAGGTGCAGTAAAAAAATTGGTATTCTATACACAGGTGGTATATCTTGCAACACAGATAGGCTACTCCACTGACTAACACACTCTGCAATAGGCCAAAAAGGATTAGCTATGCTAGATTCAGCCAAATGCTGTGAAAAAAACTTGCACAGCACTGGCACAGACCTGCCTGGCAAAAACTGATAGGATCTGATGTAACCTAGTCCTGAAAAGGACTGCAATTACAATTAGTCTTTACTCCCACAATCTATCTATTTAAGAGCACAGACCTGCCTGATAAAAGTCGTAGGAAATGCTGTAACCTAGTCCTTAAAAGGACTGCAATCACAACTATTCCCTACTCCCAAGCTATCTGTAGATTTGTGCGAAAATTGGCTTGAAATTAACAAGGTATAGCGCACACAGCAACAGCAGTGCCGTCTAACACACAGCTGCAGCAGTGAGAAAATGGTGGCGACGGGGAAAATGGCTTGGTCTTATAGGGCAAGGACATGTGACATACACTGCCAATGACACATGCCCTTGCTTGTGTGAAAAAAGCACTTCGCTCCGTGTGTGCACTGCTGATAGGCTGACAGATTGCACCTCCCCACTGTAAATGCGGGAAAGAGAAAAAAAAATGGAGATCTTCATTATTCCTGCAGAGATCCATCCCCTGCCCCTCCCCCCACCCCGCTGTACACTCAAACTGCGTATTAACATTAATTTTCATCATTACTGAGAAAAAATCCAGTTATGATTTTGGTGCACGAACAGTTATCGAACATAACCTCGAACAGCCGAATTTTTCTCAAATCGTTCGTGTTCGCCGAACGGCTCGAACACCGCCCAAAACAGCTCGAATTTGAGATTGGCGAACAGTTCGAGTAGAACAACGCTCATCTCTATTGATGACATTGTGGTGTTCGGGGCCTCATTTGAAGACCATCTTGAGAAGTTACGTCAAGTTCTCCGGCGATTCAGTTGTTATGGTCTAAAAATAAAACCAAAGAAGTGCCAACTGTTACAGAGTCAGATTGGTGACGTGGTGACTCCGGACAGGGTTCTGCCCGCGACCAGTTAGGTCATGGTTGTGCAGGAGTGGCCACCCCCCCGTACCCTGAGAGAGGTTCGGGCCTTCTTAGGTTTAGCGGGGTACTATCGGCGATTTGTACCTAAGTTTTCACAAGTATTGAGTCCCCTGAATGAGCTCTTAAGAGGGACGGCACAAGGCCCCCAAAATCGCCCCATCCCATGGGGACCCCAGCAGCAAAAGGCATTTGAGGAGGTGAAGGCCGCCCTAACGAGTGCTCCGTTGTTAGCGTATGCCCGGTTTGATTCCCCTTTCCTGTTATATACCGATGGCAGTCTGCATGGGCTGGGGGCGGTACTAGCACAAGTGCAGGATGGTCAGGAGCGAGTAATCGCCTATGGCAGCAGGTCTTTGAGAGACACTGAACGCAACCCAGCTAACTACAGTTTGTTTCGCCTAGAGCTACTGGCCCTGATGTGGGCGATGACGGAACGCTTTGCCGAGTATTTAACGGGAGCTGAGGTGCTGTTCTTGACTGATAACCCTCTGGCTCACCTAGAAAACACAAAGCTGGGAGCGTTGGAGCAGCGGTGGGTCGCTCGCCTTGGTAAGTTTAACTATCGAATTAAGTTTCGATCTGGGCGGGAAAGCAGAAATGCAGATGCACTCTCAAGGGTGCCCCTTGGGTCCTCGGGGGAAAATGTTGATGACCAGCTGGAGGACACTGAAACCCCTGATTTGGGGCAGGTACCTATCTTCCGAAGTGTGGTACATTCAAGTGGGGTGGCGTCAGGGATGCCGTGTGATCTTGGGAAAACACCCTCGGATTGGGCGAAGGACCAGAACGATTGCTCTGACATTGCACTAGTGCGCAGTTGGGTACAAAAAGGGGTCTGGCCGCGTGCAGAGGAAAAGGCCCAGCTGTCCGTGGAAGGAGTGAAACTACTGTGACAGTGGGATAAGTTGTGCGTGGAACAGGGCCTCTTATACCATAAGGTGCACCTGCAATCTGAGCTGCAGCACAGGTACCAGCTAGTAATTCCTATGGGGATGGGTCCGGTAGTTGCTCGCGAGGCGCATGAGAAGGGGGCCCACTTTGGGAGTGAAAAGACACTCCAGTGGCTGCAGCGAGTCCTCTATTGTCCTGAATTGGGGGAGATGGTGACAGAGGCGTGTCGGCAGTGTCGGGTCTGTGGTCTCAGTAAGAGCCCTGAACAGCGGGCGCCCATGCAATCTATTAAGACTTCCGATCCTTTAGAGCTGCTCATGATTGACTATGTCCTGATAGGATAATCAACGTCTGGGTATTCCTATTGCTTGGTAATGACAGACCACTTCACCAAGTATGCTGTAGCAGTGCCGACAAGAGATCAGACGGCGAAGTCGGCGGCTGAAGCCGTGTGTCGATATTTCATTCAGGTGTTTGGGTGTCCGCAAAGAATACACTCGGATCAAGGGGCATGTTTTCAGGGGGAATTGATGAAGGAGCTGTACCAGCTGTATGGTGTCGCACAGTCGAGAACGACACCTTACCATCCCCAAGGTAACGGAGCTTGTGAGCGCTTTAATCGGACTCTGTTGCAGATGTTGAGGATGTTGGAGAGTAAACAACAGGTACGCTGGCCTGAGTATCTTCCCGAATTGATGTGGGCCTACAATAATAGAGTGCACAGCACTATTGGCTGCTCACCACACATTTTGATGTTCGGGAGGCGAGGGCAGGACATTGAGGATTTGAGCATGCCAGATCCCTCCTCCAATCCCTCTCGGAACGCATCAGAATAGGTTCGGGAACATCGGCGGCGATTGAGGGTGGTGTATCAGGTGGTGGGTGATCGACTCAGTCAGGTGACCCATAGGGACACGCGCCCCATGCAAACCGAGCCTTTCTCCCCGGGGGATAAAGCGTTGGTGAGAATCAAATGATGGTTCGGAAAGCTGAGTGAACGGTGGAGGCGACTCCATACCTGGTAAAAAAACGACTGAGTCCTGAGATTCCAGTCTACGAGGTTGAACCAGTGGGGACAGGGGGACCATCCCGTAATCTTCATCGTAACATGCTTCAACGGTGCTGGTTTAAAGATGCCGTCCCCGTTTCCCCGAAACCACAGGCCGTGTCCCGAGGGGTGGGCATCCCTAATACTCTCGAATTTGATGGTTGGTCTGTCTCCGCCCCTGCTTACTTGCCCCCTGCGACCGATCTGTCCCCGTGTGGAGAGAGTATTGAGAATGTGGTATGTCCTTCAGAGAACGCGGAATCAGGTCAGTTACCTGATCCGTAAGATGTGGCACAGGGCACCACACCTCAGGAGGGAGCAGCCTCATTGGCTGCCATTGAAGAGACTTCTGCTCCCTCGGGAGCCGAGCCTGTTGGGGTGGGTCTCAGGAGAACTACTCGAGCTATGGCGGGTATACCTCCACAATGCTATGCACATGACGACTTTGAGTGGGGAGGTGTGTCGAGGACACCAACCTCTAGTGGGGTGGCATGTGAGAGTGTGAAATGTGATAACAGCAGGAGAGCACTAGGACCCTGTGACTTTTGCCTGGCTGGGCTCAGAGGAGGGGCAGTGCTATAAACTGTGTGTATTCTAAGAGCGTCTGATGTGTGAGTCTAGACAGGAAGTCTGTGAGAAGGAGCTGCAAAAAGACGCTGTCTTTACACTCTTCCGTGTGGAGTTTGTTTACCCCTTTCTCTGTTTAAGGACAAGTGCTGAGCTGGGGAAGCTGTGTGGCTCTGTGGAGTTTTGTGGAAGTCCATGCTGAGTGGATTATAGACTTTGTGCTGAAGGAGTCACGTGTCGAGTGATGAAGGGACTGAGTAATCCATTTCTGTGACTGAGCACGCGGTTGGTGTACTGGATAACAGTGAGAGACTATGGGAGGAATGAAGGTTTCTGGTGCCATTTCCACTGAGAGGATATTGACAAGACTTTGTGAAGAGATCTTCCCAGACTTTAATCTGAGTCTAGAGGACTAAAGTCACCGGCGAGTGGGCTCGGCATCCCCCGACAAGACAACAAATTTTTGCTGCTTTGTGAACTTTGTTTTTGTTTTGGCGCCAAAGTTTTCTGGGACTAGCTGCAGCCACCGTGATTCACAGGCCTGTGATAGACTGCATCTGAGGTTAACGGTACCATAACTTTAAGATATCCGGGTATCCTGATAATAAGGGTATAAGAGCAATTGATATAGTTTCATGCATTATTATTGTTCATAGTGGTAGGATTGTATGCAGTGTGCCATCTCAGTGGGTCCCCATATACCGCCCTCACTAGACTGACACAGTGTTTAGGTAAAATTGTTCAAGATCTCTAGAATAATTCACACAAGCTGGAAACCTTGAGATTGGCACATTGATTTCAGCTTTTGCTGATTGTGTGTATCTAGTAGAGACAGTGTCACAGGCAGAACCTGAGACTGATTCATTCAATGCTGAATTTTAGTCTTATCCCTGTTTTAGTAAAGAAAGTGTTGTTTATTTCTGTCTCTGTCTCAGTTTGTGACTCACTGGATCTCTCTCGGACCTCCGGTCATTATAAGTGCCACCTCAGTATATGGGTCAATCCCAACATTTCATCCAAACCAATAAATATTCATAACTGGATCCAATTAAAAATAGTGAAATGTAAAAAATATTCTCAGGACAAAGCAAAACATAGCCATAAATTTTAAGTGTTATTTCTCATACTATTTGTCCCAGGAGTGAAAACAAACCATAAATGGATCAAAAAAAGAGCATAAGAATCCTATGCAAATAGTATGTTACCTAAATATAGAGTCTACTTTTAGATGCTATAATAGGATATTTATTGTCTCAGCCCATTTCCTCACCCCTATTTTGGAGGTTTATCAAGAGATCCTGTGTGATCTGTGGGGTAAGGTATGAGATATTGTTCCCCTGTTTCTTTACACTGCCCAAATCGACATGGTCAGCCATCTAGATATCAGTACACTGCAAGGTGCTATGGTTCCATGCTCTTAACGACTGATGACGTCACTGGGTGGCAGGCATTTTACTTGAAGATCACATACTCCAAATATAAATGTGGGTTGGTGACGGCAGTTACTATAGGAATTACTCACATCATCATCCCTCACTAACGATGTTTATGACTTTTGGTCAGCATCAAGTGGGTTAGAATATACGGTCACCAGGGAGACCGGGAGCTATGCCATAGTGCAAATAAGTGTGCAAAATTATATGCATCACTAATACCCATATTTATGCGAGAGTCCATCAATCCCTCCCCTTAACTACAATAGATCCTAGGATGTATTTAAAAACCTGTTGATTTAACAAGTGGACATTAGTGATGAACGAAGTGCTCACCACTGCTCGGTACTCGCCTGAGCATCTCACTGCTCAAGATGCTCGGTGCTCGATGAGTATTTCCGGGTTGCTCGGGCGGGAGCTCGGGTCTCCTCCCTGTATGTTTGGTGCTCTTTAGAGAGCCAATGAACATGCAGGGATTGCCTACCACGCACTGTAATGCCATAGCCATGTTGGTTGTGGGCATTATAGTGATAGGCTGGCTGCACAGCATCATCAGGTGTATATAAGACCAGGTGCCGCAATGCTCGTCACAGTGTACCCCGGAATCAGGCAGAGTAGGGAGAGGTGCTGCTCCGTCAGGGAGAGATTTGCTTGTTTAGAGTTAGTATAGGTATTACACAACATATATCTATAATATCCATCTGAACTAACAATCCTTCTGAGGATTAATCCAGCTGCATATAATCCATGCTAGGCAGGCAGTGTATATGGCAGACTGCAGTGCATGATACAGCACAAGAGGGTCCATTGAACATCCTGTTAGTATAGGTAATCCACAACATATATCTATATCCATCTGAACTAACAGACCTTCTGAGGACTAATCCAGCTGCATATAATCAGTGCTAGGCAGGCAGGCAGTGCATGTCGCAGACTGCAGTGCATATAGTGCAAGAGGGTCCATTGAACGTTCGTGCTGCTGCTGTTCTTACAGATATTTGTAGACATGTAGCTACAGATATCAGGGGCCAGGGAATTTTTTTTTTTATCTTAATCCTGGTTATTTGCTTAAAAAGCAATCCAGAGTACACCATTTTTCTGCTCCATTTACTTGTTGGCACTGCAGAATACAGCCAGATCCTTTTCATATTGCAGTGATAAAAATTCAGAAATTTGTAGTAAATGTGGAAAGTATTGGCCTCCATTTAAATTTTGTTGCAGTGTGTCAGTGAAGTTATTGACACGAGGTCGCTGTGAAAAATAGTAACCTACAGGCCAGGTATTTAAACCTGTGGTTATTCATCAGACGTATCACATATAAGTGTGCTCCAAATTCAGACATTTCAGGCCTCTATTTAAATTTTCTTGCAGCGTGTCAGTGAAGTTATTAACACGAGGTTGCTGTGAAAATAGTAACCTACAGGCCAGCTTTTTAAAACTCTGGTTTTCAGACACATGTATCACATATAAGGCTATGTGCACACGATGCAGAAATGCTCAGGATTTTTTCCTGAGCGTTTCTGCATCTCCCTGGCAGAAAAAAACGCATGCGGATTGTACATGCGGATTGTACATGCGTTTTCCTGCCAGGGACATGCGGAAATAAAGCGGTCCCACTGACATTTCCGCATGCGGATTGACAAGCGCTTCCCAAGCGATTAGCATCACTTGGAAAGTGCTTGTGACAACTAGGTCACACTATATAAATCCATGCAAACAGCATGGATTTATATAGTGTGACCCGAGAGAGTGGTAAAAATAAAAAAATAAATGTATACTTTACCCTCCGATGTCCCCCGGTGTCCCGCTCACTCCGTTCTCCCTTGCCGGCAACAGTGAATTGAAAGACCTGCCGACGTCAGTGGCACGTGACCCGTCACATGACTCTGACGTCAGCGCAGGTCCTTCAACTCACTGCAATGTGTCGGGAACCAAGCAGGAGCGGTGCGCGGGCCGACAGAAGGTAAGTATACATTTATTTTTTATTTTATTCTTGTTTTTACAGCTTTTTTATGGTACCTGGGTGTGGAGGAGAGTCTCATCTTCTCCACACGCGGGTACCATCCGCACATTAGAACGCGCCAATAACGTAAGTACAAATGCAGTCTTGCGGTATTGGCGCGTTCTAATGGCGGCGAAAACGCCGCGTTTCCGCAAAATTAATGGACATGCTGCGGATTTTTGAGTGCAGCATAAACGCTGCGGAAAAATCTGCAGCATGGGCACAGCACATGCGGATTTCCAATGAGGAACATTGCTGCCCTTCTACCATGCATTTTTAATGCGCTTCCGCGGCGTTTCCGCAGCTGAAAAAACGCCGTGGAAAGGCATTAAAAACGCATTGTGTGCACACAGCCTAAGTGCGCTCCAAATTCAGCCATTTCTGGCCTCCAATTAAATTTTGTTGCAGCGTGTCAGTGAAATTATTAACACGAGCTCACTGTTAAAAATAGTAACCTACAGGCCAGCTATTTAAAACTGTGTTTTTTCGTCACAAGTATCACATATAAGTGCTTTCCAAAATTAAGCCATTTCTAGCCTCGATTTAAATTTTGTTGCAATGTGTCGGTGAAGTTATTGACACGTGGTCGCTGTGAATAATAGTAACCTACAGGCCAGCTATTTAAAACTATCGTTTTCGTTCACACGTATCACATATAAGTGCGCTCCAAATTCAACCATTTCTGGCCTCCATTGAAATTTTGTTGCAGTGTGTCAGTGAAAGTATTGACACGAGGTCACTGTGAAAAATAGTAACCTACAGGCCAGCTATTTAAAACTGTTGTTTTCCGTCACACGTAATACATATAAATGCGCTCCAAATTCAGCCATTTCTGGCCTCCATTTAAATTTTGTTGCAGTGTGTCAGTGAAGTTATAGACACGAGGTTGCTGTGAAAGTTCCTCCAAATTTTTGGCAGCTGTTGATTCACTGCATAGGCAAACAGTATGGGAGACACACTTCATAATAATGGGAGCATTTTTTGCAGGAGTACCTCTGACCTCTTCGTCTCTTGCAAGGAGCATTGGAGTTCCTCCAAATTTTTGGCAGCTGTTGCTTCACTGCATAGGCAAACAGTATGGGAGACACACTTCCTAATAATGGGAACATTTTTTTCAGGAAGCCCTCCGACCTCTACGTTTTTTGCAAGGGACATTGGAGTGCCTCCAAATTTTTGACAGCCATTGCAGTCATTGCATATACAAACAGTATGTGAGTCCCACTCTTTTCTAATGGGAATATGTCATTACTGTGGCCCTGCTCTATGTTTCTTTAAATTGCTACTGGGGTTTTTCCTAAATTTTGGCTGCTGTTGCACTCACGGCATACCCTATAACTGTAGAGCAGACCCTCTCCTTTCTAATGGGAACATGTCATTACTGTGGCCCTGCTCTATGTGTCTTTAAATTGTTACTGGGGTTTTTCCCAAATTTTGGCAGCCCTTGCAGTCACAGCATGGGCATTACAACTATAGGAGACCCGCTCCTTTATAATGGGAACTTTTTTTTACTGAGACCCTCCTCTTTGTCTCTTCAAAGGGGTATTGGGTTGCATCCAAATTTTGGCAGCATTTGCAGTCACAGCATGGCATTACCACTATAGGAGACCCGCTCTTTTATAGTGGGAACATTTTTTTTACTGAGACCCTCCTCTATGTGTCTTCAAAGGGATATTGGATTGCGTCCGAATTTTTGGCAGCCCTTGCAGTCACTGCATATGCAATAGCAATATAGGAGACCCATTAGTTAATGATGGAAACAACAAAGCATAGCCGGCTGATGACTCTCTAACAATAGCGAGGGCCGACTGCTGGTCCATTAAAAATAGTAAGGGCTGCCTGATGACCCTATAAAAATAGGCTTTGTGACTTTCAGAGTCCCTGCATCATAAATGAAACAGGATGTTTCTGATGATGTGTCACACACCACATTGCCAGATAAGGTTGTAAAATGTTAAAATTACATTTCCTGGTGAATGCATTTGTCTTAAAAAATAACGAAAAAATAAATAAATAAAAAAATAAAAACACAGTAGGATATTTGTTTAGTATAAAAACCAGACTCGACAATGTAACCTCAATGTAATCACATTGCTCAGCTCCTGCACCTCCTCCTCCAGTTCTGCCTCCATCTCCAAAATGACCACATCAGTCACAAGCTGGAGGCACTGCAGCACTGCGTTGACCAAAGCGGCAACAGGCCGTGCTGAAAATAACATGCTTAATGCTTAGGTGACAAACCGCCCATCGCTGCAGAGTTGTTGAAAGTTGTAACACAGCCTGATCTGTGCCTCTCATTGCTGAACATACAGCCAGGCATGTATAGAAAAAAGAGAGGGGTCGCTCACTGGTCTATTCGGGTGCTCTGAAGAAAAAAGTAATCTAAATTGCAAAAAGAACTTCGAAAAATTAAGTTTTTTTGCGCATAATTTGGCCAGTTTATGTGTGCCCATCAACCACGACAAGGTCACCTTCGCATGATGGGTAACTACGCTACGCTACCACTGCATATGCCACTCTTGAGCTGAAAGCCTGTATGGACAATATGTCTCTGCTTCGGCTTTAAACCTACAATGTATGGGCTGATAGAGCTAGTTAAAACCACCTGTGAAGGAATAGAAGGAATTAGTGGGAGGGACGCATGGTCAGAAAAAAGGCTGTCAAACTTCTAATAGTGTGAACACGTACCTGTTGCAATGTCCCAGGAGCGGGATCCCAAAAATGATTAATAGAAAAAAGAGAGGGCTCGCTCACTGGTCTATTCGGGTGCTCTGAAGAAAAAAGTAATCTAAATTACAATTAGAACTTCGGCACTCCATACATGATTATTTAAGAAATATTGTATCTAGACTAATGTCATTTTGAAAAATGAAGTTTTTTTGCGCATAATTTGGCCAATTTATGTGTGCCCATCAACCACAACAAGGTCACCTTCGTATGATGGGTAACTACGCTACGCTACCACTGGATATGCCACTCTTGGGCTGTAAGCCTGTATGGACAATATGTCTCTACTTGGGCTTTAAACCTACAATGTATGGGCTGGTAGAGCTAGTTAAAACCACCTGTGAAGGAATAGAAGGAATTAGAGGGAGGGCCGCATGGTCAGAAAAAAGGCAGTCAAACTTCTAATAGTGTGAACACGTACCTGCTGCAATGTCCCAGGAGCGGGATCCCAAAAATGATTAATAGAAAAAAGAGAGGGGTCGCTCACTGGTCTATTTGGGTGCTCTGAAGAAAGAAGTAATCTAAATTGCAAATAGAACTTCGGCACTCCATACATGAATATATAAGAAATATTGTATCTAGACAATACAGCCAGGCATGGTCGTGTGTGACAATGGGCATAACCTGGCAATGGAGAAATGAAAGCAGGAGCAGATATGCTTTCCCGCTATGCCAGTCCTTTCACCGTCCATTCTCTTGATGAGCTTCAAGAGGTAGTCACCGGAAATGGTTTTCACTTCACAGGTGTGCCCTGTCAGGTTTAATAAGTGGGATTTCTTGCCTTATAAATGGGGTTGGGACCATCAGTTGTGTTGTGCAGAAGTCTGGTGGATACACAGCTGATAGTCCTACTGAATAGACTTAGAACTTTTATTATGGCAAGAAAAAAGCAGCTAAGTAAAGAAAAACGAGTGGCCGTCATTACTTTAAGAAATGAAGGTCAGTCAGAGTGAAAAATTGGGAAAACTTTGAAAGTGTCCCCAAGTGCAGTTGCAAAAACCATCAAGCGCTACAAAGAAACTGGTTCACATGAGGACCGCCCCAGAAAAGGAAGACCAAGAGTCACCTCTGCTTCTGAGGATAAGTTTATCCGAGTCACCAGCCTCAGAAATCGCAGGTTAACAGCAGCTTAGATTAGAGACCAGGTCAATGCCACACAGAGTTCTAGCAGCAGACACATCTCTACAACAACTGTTAAGAGGAGACTTTGTGCAGCAGGCCTTCATGGTAAAATAACTGCTAGGAAACCACTGCTAAGGACAGGCAACAAGCAGAAGAGACTTGTTTGGGCTAAAGAACACAAGAAATGGACATTAGACCAGTGGAAACCTGTGCTTTGTTCTGATGAGTCCAAATTTGAGATCTTTGGTTCCAACCACCGTTTCTTTGTGTGACGCAGAAAAGGTGAATGGATGGACTCTACATGCCTAGTTCCCACTGTGAAGAATGGAGGAGGAGGTGTGATAGTGTGGGGGTGCTTCGCTGGTGACACTGTTGGGGATTTATTCAAAACTGAAGGCATACTAAACCAGCATGGCTACCACAGCATCTTGCAGCGGCATGCTAATCCATTCGGTTTGCGTTTAGTTGGACCATCATTTATTTTTCAACAGGACAATGACCCCAAACACACCTCCAGGCTGTGTAAGGGCTATTTGACCAAGCAGAAGAGTGATGGGGTGCTACGCCAGATGACCTGGCCTCCACAGTCACCAGACCTGAACCCAATCGAGATGGTTTGGGGTGAGCTGGACCGCAGAGTAAAGGCAAAAGGGCCAATAAGTGCTAAGCATCTGTGGGAACTCCTTCAAGATTGTTGGAAGACCATTTCCGGTGACTACCTCTTGAAGCTCATCAAGAGAATGCCAAGAGTGTGCAAAGCAGTCATCAAAGCAAAAGGGGGCTACTTTGAAGAACCTAGAATATAAGACATAATTTCAGTTGCTTCACACTTTTTTGTTAAGTATATAATTCCACATGTGTTAATTCATAGTTTTGATGCCTTCAGTGTGAATGTACAATATTCATAGTCATGAAAATACAGAAAAATCTTTAAATTAGAAGGTGTGTCCAAACTTTTGGTCTGTACTGTATATATATATATATATATATATATATATATATATACAGTTATATGAAAAAGTTTGGGCACCCCTATTAATCTTAAGCTTAATGTTTTCTAAAAATTGGTGTTTTTGCAACAGCTATTTCAGTTTGATATATGTAATAACTGTTGGACACAGTAATGTTTCTGCCTTGAAATGAGGTTTATTGTACTAACAGAAAATGTGCAATCTGCATTCAAACAAAATTTGACAGGTGCATAAGTATGGGCACCCTTATCATTTTCTTGTTTTAAATACTCCTACCTACTTTTTACTGACTTACTAAAGCACTTTTTTTGGTTTTGTAACCTCATTGAGCTTTGAACTTCATAGCCACGTGTATGCAATCATGAGAAAAGCTACTTAAAGTGGCCACTTGCAAGTTGCTCTCCTGTTTGAATCTCCTCTGAAGAGTGGCATCATGGGCTCCTCAAAACAACTGTCAAATGATCTGAAAACAAAGATTATTCAACATAGTTGTTCAGGGGAAGGATACAAAAAGCTGTCTCAGAGATTTAACCTGTCAGTTTCCACTGTGAGGAACATAGTAAGGAAATGGAAGAACACAGGGACAGTTCTTGTTAAGGCCAGAAGTGGCAGGCCAAGAAAAACATCAGAAAGGCATAGAAGAAGAATGGTGAGATCAGTCAAGGACAATCCTCAGACCACCTCCAGAGAGCTGCAGCATCAACTTGCTGCAGATGGTGTCACTGTGCATCGGTCAACTATACAACGCACTTTGCACAAGGAGAAGCTGTATGGGAGAGTGATGCGAAAGAAGCCGTTTCTGCAAGCACGCCACAAACCGAGTCGGCTGAGGTATGCAAAAGCACATTTGGAGAAGCCAATTTCTTTTTGGAAGAAGGTCCTGTGGACTGATGAAACCAAGATTGAGTTGTTTGGTCATACAAAAAGGCGTTATGCATGGCGGCAAAAAAAACACAGCATTCCAAGAAAAACACTTGCTACCCACAGTAAAATTTGGTGGAGGTTCCATCATGCTTTGGGGCTGTGTGGCCAATGCCGGCACCAGGAATCTTGTTAAAGTTGAAGGACGCATGGATTCCACTTAGTATCAGCAGATTCTTGACAATAATGTTAAAGAATCAGTGATAAAGTTGAAGTTACGAAGGGGATGGATCTTTCAGCAAGACAATGATCCAAAAGACCGCTCCAAATCTACTCAGGCATTCATGCAGAGGAACAATCACAATGTTCTGGAATGGCCATCCCAGTCCCCAGACCTGAATATCATTGAACATCTGTGGGATCATTTGAAGAGGGCTGTCCATGCTCGGCGACCATCAAACTTAACTGAACTGGAATTGTTTTGTAAAGAGGAATGGTCAAAAATACCTTCATCCAGGATCCAGGAACTCATTAAAAGATACAGGAAGCGACTAGAGGCTGTTATTTTTGCAAAAGGAGGATCTACTAAATATTAATGTCACTTTTCTGTTGAGGTGCCCATACTTATGCACCTGTCAAATTTTGTTTGAATGCAGATTGCACATTTTCTGTTAGTACAATAAACCTCATTTCAAGGCAGAAACATCACTGTGTCCAACAGTTATTACATATATCAAACTGAAATAGCTGTTGAAAAAACACCAATTTTTATAAAACATTAAGCTTAAGATTAATAGGGGTGCCCAAACTTTTTCATATAACTGTATATCCAGCCGTTACAGGGAAGAGGATTGTGTATGGCGCCGGAGATCGAGGTATGCGTAGGCACTGATCTTATACCATGATCTCCGGCGCCATAGTTACATACTTACCTGACCAGTAGGAGCGTTACCGCGGCTCCTCTCTTCGCCAGAGACCAGGGACGGAGTGAGGCATCAGATCGGTGCATGCGCTCAGCGCTATTAGGCGCCATTTCACTGAAGACACATTAACAGTGAGTCTTTAGCAAAATGGCGCCAGACAGCGCGGTACTCCGGCACCGCAATCCTCTCCCGGCCTTCGGCAGAACAGGACGCAGCAACGCTGGAGCACAGAGAAGAAAGGTGAGTACAACTGTTTCTTTTTTTGTGTGGGTGTACAGTGTGAAATGGATGAGGGGGCCACATATAAAAGAATTGGGGGGGGTGAGGCGGTCCCACATACCAGGATTTGGGGATGAGGGGACCATGCATACCAGGATTATGGGGTGAGGGGATCATGCATACCAGGATGAGGGGTACCACACATACCAGGATTGGGGGGTGAGGGGACCATGCATACCAGGATTGGGGGGTGAGGGGACCATGCATACCAGGATTGGGGATGAGGGGAGGCATGCATATCAGGATTGGGGATGAGGGAGCCATGCATACCAGGATTGGGGATGAGGGAGCCATGCATACCAGGATTGGGGATGAGGGAGCCATGCATACCAGGATTGGGGATGAGGGGTGGCATGCATACCAGGATTGGGGATAAGGGGTGCCATGCATACCGGGATTGGGGATGAGGGGTGCCATGCATATCGGGATTGAGGATGAGGGGTGCCATGCATACCGGTATTGAGGATGAGGGGTTCCATGCATACCGGGATTGAGGATGAGGGGTGCCATGCATACCTGGATTGGGGATGAGGGGTGCCATGCATACTGGGAATGGGGATGAGGGGTGCCATGCATACCGGGATTGGGCATGAGGGGTGCTATGCATACCAGGATTGGGCATGAGGGGTGCCATGCACACCAGTATTGGGCATGGGGGGTGCCATGCAGACCAGGATTGGGCATGAGAGATGCCATGCATACCAGGATTGGGGATGAGGGGTGCCATGCATACCGGGATTGGAGATGAGGGGTGCCATGCATACCAGTATTCAGATGAGGGGCCATGCATACCAGGATAGGGGATTAGGGGTGCCATGCATGCTGGGATTGGGGATGAGGGGTGCCATGCATACCGTGATTGGGGATGAATGGTGCCATGCATACCAGGATGTGGGCGAGGGGCCCATGCATACCAGGATGAAGAATGGTGTACCAAGCATACCAAGAGAGGATGAGGAGTACCACACATACCAGGATTGTGGATGAGGGGTGCCACGCAAACCAGGATTGGGGATGAGGGGTTGCCACGCATACCAGGATTGGGGGTGAGTTGAGGCATGCATACCAGGATTGGGGGTGAGGGGTACCATGCAAACCAGGATTGGGGGTGAGTAGTGCCATGCATACCGGGATTGGGGATGAGGGGTGCCATGCATACCATGATTGGGGGTGAGGAGTGCCATGCATACCAGGATTCTGATGAGCTGTTGAAAAAACACCAATTTTTATAAAACATTAAGCTTAAGATTAATAGGGGTGCCCAAACTTTTTCATATAACTGTATATCCAGCCGTTACAGGGAAGAGGATTGTGTATGGCGCCGGAGATCGAGGTATGCGTAGGCACTGATCTTATACCATGATCTCTGGCGCCATAGTTACATACTTACCTGACCAGTAGGAGCGTTACCGCGGCTCCTCTCTTCGCCAGAGACCAGGGACGGAGTGAGGCATCAGATCGGTGCATGCGCTCAGCGCTATTAGGCGCCATTTCACTGAAGACACATTAACAGTGGGTCTTCAGCAAAATGGCGCCAGACAGCGCGGTACTCCGGCACCGCAGTCCTCTCGCGGCCTTCGGCAGAACAGGACGCAGCAACGCTGGAGCACAGAGAAGAAAGGTGAGTACAACTGTTTCTTTTTTTGTGTGGGTGTACAGTGTGAAATGGATGAGGGGGCCACATATACCAGAATTGGGGGGGGTGAGGGGGTCCCACATACCAGGATTTGGGGGTGAGGGGACCATGCATACCAGGATTATGGGGTGAGGGGATCATGCATACCAGGATGAGGGGTACCACACATACCAGGATTGGGGGGTGAGGGGACCATGCATACCAGGATTGGGGGGTGAGGGGACCATGCATACCAGGATTGGGGAGGCAT
Source organism: Phyllobates terribilis (assembly GCF_046119375.1). NCBI lineage: Eukaryota > Metazoa > Chordata > Amphibia > Anura > Dendrobatidae > Phyllobates > Phyllobates terribilis. The sequence goes on along the minus strand of NW_027362768.1, from coordinate 38,060,096 downwards.
GCATATCAGGATTGGGGATGAGGGAGCCATGCATACCAGGATTGGGGATGAGGGAGCCATGCATACCAGGATTGGGGATGAGGGAGCCATGCATACCAGGATTGGGGATGAGGGGTGGCATGCATACCAGGATTGGGGATAAGGGGTGCCATGCATACCGGGATTGGGGATGAGGGGTGCCATGCATATCGGGATTGAGGATGAGGGGTGCCATGCATACCGGTATTGAGGATGAGGGGTTCCATGCATACCGGGATTGAGGATGAGGGGTGCCATGCATACCTGGATTGGGGATGAGGGGTGCCATGCATACTGGGAATGGGGATGAGGGGTGCCATGCATACCGGGATTGGGCATGAGGGGTGCTATGCACACCAGGATTGGGCATGAGGGGAGGCATGCATATCAGGATTGGGGATGAGGGAGCCATGCATACCAGGATTGGGGATGAGGGAGCCATGCATACCAGGATTGGGGATGAGGGAGCCATGCATACCAGGATTGGGGATGAGTTGTGGCATGCATACCAGGATTGGGGATAAGGGGTGCCATGCATACCGGGATTGGGGATGAGGGGTGCCATGCATATCGGGATTGAGGATGAGGGGTGCCATGCATACCGGTATTGAGGATGAGGGGTTCCATGCATACCGGGATTGAGGATGAGGGGTGCCATGCATACCTGGATTGGGGATGAGGGTGCCATGCATACTGGGAATGGGGATGAGGGGTGCCATGCATACCGGGATTGGGCATGAGGGGTGCTATGCATACCAGGATTGGGCATGAGGGGTGCCATGCACACCAGTATTGGGCATGGGGGGTGCCATGCAGACCAGGATTGGGCATGAGAGGTGCCATGCATACCAGGATTGGGGATGAGGGGTGCCATGCATACCGGGATTGGAGATGAGGGGTGCCATGCATACCAGTATTCAGATGAGGGGCCATGCATACCAGGATAGGGGATTAGGGGTGCCATGCATGCTGGGATTGGGGATGAGGGGTGCCATGCATACCATGATTGGGGATGAAGGGTGCCATGCATACGAGGATGTGGGCGAGGGGCCCATGCATACCAGGATGAAGAATGGTGTACCAAGCATACCAAGAGAGGATGAGGAGTACCACACATACCAGGATTGTGGATGAGGGGTGCCACGCAAACCAGGATTGGGGATGAGGGGTTGCCACGCATACCAGGATTGGGGGTGAGTTGAGGCATGCATACCAGGATTGGGGGTGAGGGGTACCATGCAAACCAGGATTGGGGGTGAGTAGTGCCATGCATACCGGGATTGGGGATGAGGGGTGCCATGCATACCAGGATTGGGGGTGAGGAGTGCCATGCATACCAGGATTCTGATGAGCTGTTGAAAAAACACCAATTTTTATAAAACATTAAGCTTAAGATTAATAGGGGTGCCCAAACTTTTTCATATAACTGTATATCCAGCCGTTACAGGGAAGAGGATTGTGTATGGCGCCGGAGATCGAGGTATGTGTAGGCACTGATCTTATACCATGATCTCTGGCGCCATAGTTACATACTTACCTGACCAGTAGGAGCGTTACCGCGGCTCCTCTCTTCGCCAGAGACCAGGGACGGAGTGAGGCATCAGATCGGTGCATGCGCTCAGCGCTATTAGGCGCCATTTCACTGAAGACACATTAACAGTGGGTCTTCAGCAAAATGGCGCCAGACAGCGCGGTACTCCGGCACCGCAGTCCTCTCGCGGCCTTCGGCAGAACAGGACGCAGCAACGCTGGAGCACAGAGAAGAAAGGTGAGTACAACTGTTTCTTTTTTTGTGTGGGTGTACAGTGTGAAAGGGATGAGTGGGCCACATATACCAGAATTGGGGGGGTGAAGGGGCCCCACATACCAGGATTTGGGGGTGATGGGACCATGCATACCAGGATTATGGGGTGAGGGGATCATGCATACCAGGATGAGGGGTACCACACATACCAGGATTGGGGGGTGAGGGGACCATGCATACCAGGATTGGGGGGTGAGGGGACCATGCATACCAGGATTGGGGATGAGTGGAGGCATGCATATCAGGATTGGGGATGAGGGAGCCATGCATACCAGGATTGGGGATGAGGGAGCCATGCATACCAGGATTGGGGATGAGGGAGAAATGCATACCAGGATTGGGGATGAGGGGTGGCATGCATACCAGGATTGGGGATGAGGGGTGCCATGCATACCGGGATTGGGGATGAGGGGTGCCATGCATACCGGGATTGAGGATGAGGGGTGCTATGCATACCGGTATTGAGGATGAGGGGTTCCATGCATACCGGGATTGAGGCTGAGGGGTGCCATGCATACCTGGATTGGGGATGAGGGGTGCCATGCATACTGGGAATGGGGATGAGGGGTGCCATGCATACCGGGATTGGGCATGAGGGGTGCCATGCATACCAGGATTGGGCATGAGGGGTGCCATGCACACCAGTATTGGGCATGGGGGGTGCCATGCAGACCAGGATTGGGCATGAGGGGTGCCATGCACACCAGGATTGGGGATGAGGGGTGCCATGCATACCGGGATTGGAGATGAGGGGTGCCATGTATACCAGTATTCAGATGAGGGGCCATGCATACCAGGATAGGGGATTAGGGGTGCTATGCATGCTGGGATTGGGGATGAGGGGTGCCATGCATACCGGGACTGGGGAAGAAGGGTGCCATGCATACCAGGATGTGGGTGAGGGGCCCATGCATACCAGGATGAAGAATGGTGTACCAAGCATACCAAGAGAGGATGAGGAGTACCACACATACCAGGATTGGGGTTGAGGGGTGCCACGCATACCAGGATTGGGGATGAGGGGTTGCCATGCATACCAGGATTGGGGGTGAGGGGTGCCACGCATACCAGGATTGGGGATGAGGTGAGCCATGCATACCAGGATTGGGGGTGAGGGGTACCATGCAAACCAGGATTGGGGGTGAGTGGTGCCATGCATACCGGGATTGGGGATGAGGGGTGCCATGCATACCAGGATTGGGGATGAGGAGTGCCATGCATACCAGGATTCTGATGAGGAGCCATGCATACCAGGATAGGGATGAGGAGTGCCATGCATACCAGGATTCGGATGAGGGGCCATGCATACAAGGATGGGGATGAGGGGTGCCATGCATAACAGGCAGTGGGTGAGGGGCCCATGCATACCAGGATGAGGGATACCATACATACCAGGATAGGGATGAGGGATGGGGTACCATGCATACCAGGATAGGGATGAGGAGTACCACACATACCAGGATTTGGGGTGAGGGGTACCACGCATATCAGGATTGGGGATGAGGGGTGCCATGCAAACCAGGATGGGGGAGAGGGGTGCCATGCATACCAGGATTGGCAGTGAGAGGTGCCATGCAAACCAGGATTGTGGGTGAGGGGTGCCATGCATACCAGGATTGGGGGTGAGGGGTGCTATGCATACCAGGATTGGGAATGAGGGGTGCCATGCATACCAGAACGGGGATGAGGGGTGCCATGCATACTAGGATAGGATGGTGGAGACAGGATGGGGGCAGCACAAATACCAGGAGGGGGGCAGCACATACCAGCATGGGAGACCATATACCAATAAAAATTCTAGCTACCCGGGTGTAGAACGGGTTCAATAGCTAGTATATATATATATATATATATATATATATATATATATATATATATACAGTGCCTACAAGTAGTATTCAACCCCCTGCAGATTTAGCTGGTTGACACATGCGGAAGTAACTTGGCATTGTGACATTTGTACTGTAGATCAGCCTGGAAGTGGGAAATGCACTGCAGCAAATTTTTTTTTTTTTTTTTAAAACGTTAAAAGTTAATTCAGAGTGTCATTTATTATTCAACCCCTCAAACCACAAGAATTCTGTTTGGTCCCCCAAAAGTATTAAGAAGTAGTTCAGGCACCAAGAATAATGAGCTTTACATGTGTGGATTAAAGATCTCTTTTGCCAGCCTTTTCTGACTATTTAAGACCCTCCCCAAACTTGTGAACAGCACTCAGACATGGTCAACATGGGAAAGACAAAGGAGCATTCCAAGGCCATCAGAGACAAGATCGTGGAGGGTCACAAGGCTGGCAAGGGGTACAAAACCCTTTCCAAGGAGTTGGGCCTACCTGTCTCCACTGTTGGGAGCATCATCCGTAAGTGGAAGGCTTATGGAACTACTGTTAGCCTTCCTCGGCCAGGACAGCCTTTGAAAGTGTCCTCCCGTGCCGAGGCCAGGCTTGTCCGAAGAGTCAAGGCTAACCCAAGGACAACAAGGAAGGAGCTCCGGGAAGATCTCATGGCAGTGGGGACATTGGTTTCAGTCAATACCATAAGTAACGTACTCCACCGCAATGGTCTCCGTTCCAGACGAGCCCGTAAGGTACCTTTACTTTCAAAGCGTCATGTCAAGGCTCGTCTACAGTTTGCTCATGATCACTTGGAGGACTCTGAGACAGACTGGTTCAAGGTTCTATGGTCTGATGAGACCAAGATCGAGATCTTTGGTGCCAACCACACACGTGACGTTTGGAGACTGGATGGCACTGCATACGACCCCAAGAATACCATCCCTACAGTCAAGCATGGTGGTGGCAGCATCATGCTGTGGGGCTGTTTCTCTGCCAACGGGCCTGGCCATCTGGTCCGCATCCATGGGAAGATGGATAGCACGGCCTACCTGGAGATTTTGGCCAAGAACCTCCGCTCCTCCATCAAGGATCTTAAGATGGGTCATAATTTCATCTTCCAACAAGACAACGACCCAAAGCACACAGCCAAGAAAACCAAGGCCTGGTTCAAGAGGGAAAAAGTCAAGGTGTTGGAGTGGCCTAGTCAGTCTCCTGACCTTAACCCAATTGAAAACTTGTGGAAGGAGCTTAAGAATAAAGTCCAGATGAGACACCCAAAGAACCTAGATAACTTGGAGAAGATCTGCATGGAGGAGTGGGCCAAGATAACTCCACAGACCTGTGCCGGCCTGATCAGGTCTTATAAAAGACGATTATTAGCTGTAATTGCAAACAAGGGTTATTCCACAAAATATTAAACATAGGGGTTGTATAATAATTGACCCACACTTTTATGTTTAAAATTTAATAAAATTCAACTGAGCAACATAACTTTTTGTTTTGTAAGATTTATGCTTCTGTTCATAAAACCTACTCTCGTTTGCAGTTTGAAGGCTCTAACTTATTTGCATCTTATCAAACCAGCTAAATCTGCAGGGGGTTGAATACTACTTGTAGGCACTGTATACAGTAGAGACCAAAAGTTTGGACACACTTCACTTAAAGATTTTTCTGTATTTTCATGACTTTGAAAATTATACATTCACACTGAAGGCATCAAAACTATGAATTAACACATGTGGAATTATATACTTAATAAAAAAGTTTGAAACAACTGAAAATATGTATTATATTTAGGTTCTTCAAAGTAGCCACCTTTTGCTTTGATGACTGCTTTGCACACTCTTGGCATTCTCTGGATGAGCTTCAAGAGGTAGTCACCGGAAATGGATTTCACTTCACAGGTGTGCCCTGGCAGGCTTAATGAGTGGGATTTATTGCCTTATAAATAGGGTTCGGACCATCAGTTGTGTTGTGCAGAAGTCAGGTGGATACACAGCTGATAGTCCTACTGAATACATAGTAACATAGTTTTTAAGGTTGAAGGAAGACTAAGTCCATCTAGTTCAACCCATAGCCTAACATGTTGATCCAGAGGAAGGCAAAAAAAACCCATGTGGCAAACACTAAGCTCCACATTGGGGAAAAAAATTCCCTCCCGACTCCATATGACAATCAGACTAGTTCCCTGGATCAACGCCCTATCAAGGAATCTAGTATTTATAACCTGTAATATTATACTTTTCAAGAAAGGCATCCATGCCCTACTTATATTTTAACAGTGAATCACTCATTACAACATCATGCGGCAGAGAGTTCCATAGTCTCACTGCTCTTACAGTAAAGAATCCCCGTCTGTGATTATGATTAAACCTTCTTTCCTCCAGATGTAGAAGATGCCCCCTTGTCCCTGTCTCAGGCTTCAGAGTAAAAAGATCAGTAGAATTGTCTTTGTACTGTCCCCTCATATACTTGTACATTGTAATAAGATCACCCCTAAGCCTTCTTTTATCCACAGTAAATAACCCCAAGTGTAATAACCTGTCTTGGCATTGCAGACCCCCCAGTCCTCTAATAACCTTGGTCACTCTTCTCTGCACCCGCTCTAGTTCAGCTATGTCTTTCTTATACACCAGAGACCAGAACTGTACACAGTATTCTAAGTGTGGTCGCACTAATGACTTGTAGAGAGGTAAAATTATGTTCTCCTCATGAGCATCTATGCCTCTTTTAATGCATACCATTATTTTATTTGCCTTTGCAGCAGCTGCCTGACACTGGCCACTAAACGTGAGCTTGTCATCCACCAATACACCCAGGTCTTTTTCAGTTACAGTTTTGCCCAGTGTTTTACAATTAAGCATATAATTATACATTTTATTTCCTCTGCCCAATTGCATTACCTTACATTTATCCCCATTAAAGCTCATTTGCCATTTATCAGCCCAAGCTTCTAGTTTACATAGATCCTCCTGTAATATAAAATTGTCGTCCTCTGTATTGATTACCCTGCAGAGTTTAGTGTCATCTGCAAATATTGAAATATTACTCTGTATGCCCCCTACAAGGTAATTAATAAATATGTTAAAAAGAAGGGGGCCCAATACTGACCCCTGTGGTACCCCACTGTTAACTGAGAGCCAGTCTGAGTGTTTTCCATTAGTAACCACCCTTTGTTTCCTATCACTGAGCCAATTCTTAACCCACATACATATATTTTCCCCTATCCCCATTGTTCTCATTTTATGTATCAACCTTTTGTGTGGAACCGTATCAAAAGCTTTTGAAAAGTCCATATACACAACATCCACTGCATTTCCTTGGTCCAGTCCAGAACTTGCCTCCTCATAAAAGCTGATCAGATTAGTTTGACAGGAAAGGTCCCTCGTAAATCCATGTTGATATTGGGTCATGAGGTTATTCTTCTTCAGATATTCTATTATAGCATCTCTTAGGAAACCCTCTAGGATTTTACCCACAGTAGAGGTTAAGCTTACCGGCCTATAATTTCCAAGTTCAGTTTTTGTCCCCTTTTTGAATATTGCCACCACATTTGCTAAACGCCAGTCCTGTGGTACAGACCCTGTTATTATGAAATCTTTAAAGATTAAAAATAATGGTCTATCTATGACGTTACTTAATTCCTGCAGTACTCGCGGGTGTATCCCATCCGGTCCCGGGGATTTGCCAACTTTAGTGATTTTTAGACGCCGCCGTACTTCCTGCTGGGTTAAGCAAGTGACATTTAATGGAGAACTTTTGTTATCACTATTCATGTTTTCTGTCATGCGATTTTCTTGTGTAAATACGGTTGAAAAAAAATCATTTAGCATATTGGCTTTTTCCTCATCCTCATCCACCATTTCACCCAGACTATTTTTAAGGGGGCAAACACTATCATTTTTTAGTTTTTTACTATTTATGTAGTTAAAGAATATTTTGGGGTTATTTTTAGTTTCTCTGGCAATGATTCTCTCTGCCTCAATCTTTGCTGCCTTGATTTGTTTTTTACATAATTTATTTAATTTTCTATATTTATTTAATGCCTCATCACTACCTACTTGCTTTCGTTCTCTAAATGCTTTCTTTTTGTCACTTATTGCACCCCTTACAGCTCTATTAGCCATAGTGGTTTCCTCCTATTTCTAGCATGTTTATTCCCAAAGGGTATATATTGTGCACGGGTACTATTCAGGATGTTAATAAATGTCTCCCATTTGCTTTGTGCAGCTTTATGTCTCAAGATATCGTCCCAGTTTATTGCACTAAGATCATCTCTCAACCATTGGAAATTAGCCTTCCTGAAGTTTAGTGTCCTTGTAACCCCTCTACTACACATCTTATTAAAGCTTACATGAAAAAGTATTATTTTGTGATCACTATTACCCAAGTGACCCCCAACTCGTATATTTGATATGCGGTCTGGCCTATTGGTTAATATTAGGTCTAGCAGTGCCCCCCTTCTTATTTGGTCCTGAACCCGTTGTGAAAGGTAATTGTCTCTCATAGTTGTCAAAAACCTATTACCTTTGCTTGAACTACATGTTTCTGTCCCCCTATGTATTTCAGGGTAGTTGAAGTCTCCCATAATAATGACTTCACCTTGAGTCGCTGCTTCATCTATTTGCTTTACGAGGATATTCTCCGCTACTTCCATTATTTTTGGAGACTTATAACAAACCCCTATCAGTAATTTATTATTTTTTCCCCCTCCCCTTATCTCCACCCACATGGACTCTACATTTTCATTAGATTCACATATATCCTCCTGCAAGACAGGTTTTAAGGATGATTTTACATATAACCCCCCCCCCTCCCCAGCTTGTTTGTACGGTCATTTCTGAACAGACTATAGCCATGTAAATTAACTGCCCAGTCATGGCTCTCATCCAGACACGTCTCAGATATCCCTACCATGTCATAATTATTTTCCAACAAAATTAATTTTAATTCCTCCATTTTATTGGTGAGGCTTCTGGCATTAGTGTACATGCATTTTATGTATCTCTCTGTACCTCTATTACTTCTTACTTTATTGACTGTTCTAACCCCACCCCCAATTTCTTTATTTGTGCCCAGGTCACTATCTGCACTATCTTCCCCAGCTATGAAATGAATACCCTCCCCCCCAATCTCTAGTTTAAACACTCCTCCAACCTTCTAGCCATTTTCTCCCCCAGCATAGCTGCACCCTCCCCATTAAGCTGCAGCCGGTCCCTAGCGTAGCGTCTGTAGCCAACTGAGAAGTCGGCCCAGTTCTCCAGGAACCCAAATCCCTCCTTCCTACACCAGTTCTTGAGCCACTTATTTATCTCCCTAATCTCCCGTTGCCTCTCTGGCGTGGTACGTGGTACCGGTAGTATTTCAGAGAATACCACCTTGGAGGTCCTTGCTTTCAGCTTGCAGCCTAATTCCCTGAAATCATCTTTAAAGACCTTCCACCTACCTTTAACTTTGTCATTTGTGGTCCTCACCAGCCCCTCCCAGTAATCTGTCAACAATAGACTGTTAGAATTTGTATTATGGCAAGAAAAAAGCAGCTAAGTAAAGTCAGTCAGTCCAAAAAATTGGGCAAATTTTGAAAGTGTCCCCAAGTGCAGTTGCAAAAATCATCAAGCGCTACAAAGAAACTGGCTCACATGAGGACCGCCCCAGGAAAGGAAGACCAAGAGTCACTTCTGCTTCTGAGGATAAGTTTATCCGAGTCACCAGCCTCAGAAATCACAGGTTAACAGCAGATTAGAGACCTGGTCAATGCCACACAGAGTTCTAGCAGCAGACACATCTCTACAACAACTGTTAAGAGGAGACTTTGTGCAGCAGACCTTCATGGTAAAATAGCTGCTAGGAAACCACTGCTAAGGACAGGCAGCAAGCAGAAGAGACTTGTTTGGGCTAAAGAACACAAGGAATGGACATTAGACCAGTGGAAATCTGTACTTTGGTCTGATGAGTCCAAATTTGAGATCTTTGCTTCCAACCACCGTGTCTTTGTGCGACGCAGAAAAGGTGAACGGATGGACTCTACATGCCTGGTTCCCACTGTGAAGCATGGAGGAGGAGGTGTGATGGGGTGGGGGTGCTTTGCTGGTGACACTGTTGGGGATTTATTCAAAACTGAAGGCACACTGAACCAGCATGGCTGCCACAGCATCTTGCAGCGGCATGCCATTCCATCCGGTTTGCGTTTAGTTGGACCATCATTTATTTTTCAACAGGACAATGACCCCAAACACACCTCCAGGCAGTGTAAGGGCTATTTGACCAAGAAGGAGAGTGATGGGGTGCTATGCCAGATGACCTGGTCTCCACAGTCACCAGACCTGAACCCAATTGAGATGGTTTGGGGTGAGCTGGACCGCAGCGTGAAGGCAAAATGGACAACAAGTGCTAAGCATCTCTGGGAACTCCTTCAAGATTTTTGGAAGACCATTTCCGGTGACTACCTATTGAAGCTCATCAAGAGAATGTCAAGAGTGTGCAAAGCAGTCATCAAAGCAAAAGGTGGCTACTTTGAAGAACCTAGAATGTAAGACATATTTTCAGTTGTTTCACAATCTTTGGTAAGTATATAATTCCACATGTGTTAATTCATAGTTTTGATGCCTTCAGTGTGAATGTACAATTTTCAAAGTCATGAAAATACAGAAAAATCTTTAAATGAGATGGTGTGTCCAAACTTTGGTCTGTACTGTACATACATACTGTATACATATGCATATATATATATATATATATATTTTATAAATCTGTCTTCTCACCTCACATTTGTTTGTTCAACATATGTTTTGGTGAAGGTGTACCACCCCAATTGTATTGCAATTTTCAAGATGATTATTTTCGTATATCTTACCTGTGCTCTTTCTAGTACATGTTTTTGTTATATTTATATATTTGTAGTATTTACATTTATCACATTTGATGGTTCCCACTGCTCTGTTTTCCAGCCACGTCCCAATTGATCAGTTTGCATTACAGAGGATGTGCATTAACTGGCTACCCTAGTGTCCTCTTAAATGTGATCAATGGATGCAGGGAAAAAAAGTAGAGATGAGTGAATAAATTTGAGTGGAATTGAATTCTACTTGAATTTTACAAATGTCTGCATTCTCTAAAAGCAAGATTTTTGGGGGGAATTTGCTTCTGCACAGACTCAGCAAGATGGCGGCCGTGGCAAGATACAGAGAGGACCAGACAGGTGGCGGTTAGTGATAAGCGAGTTTGCTCTGTTAACCCTTTTGGCGAGCATGCTCGGGTGCTCGCCGAGTATCTTCAGTGTGCTCGGGTGTTATAAGATCACAAAGTCTTGATTCCTTATATAAAGGGAGTATCTTTTACCAACTAACACAAAAAGCCCTTTTATCTATTTATTATGAGAGATAATCTTTAATAGTCATATTTGACAAATACAACATACAAAAAGTGCCCGTAAAGTGCCCATAAAAAATGACCTAGTGCAGGCAGAAATATACATTCATCATGATTAATTTTTCCTATTTTCACACCTTCTTACTGAAGACGATAATCTTTCACTACTTGATATTTAATATATAGGTGTGAACTTGAACAAAAAACAGCCTATACATAATAGGTCACTAATCTTAAAAACAGCAGGAGAAGGTTATTGTAGGTGGGACTTATGAATACATATCTATTATTTCCCAAACTGCATCAATATACCACATACATGTCAAGGGCTCAACCCTATATATGGAGTCCTTAATCAGATGCTTTACACATATTACAGTATGATATTCACAAGGTTAACAGTGCTAATCCCCCTCACAGTTTGAGTTTATATGATAAGTTGATACTCCATTCCAAAATACTTTTTCAAGACAATAACATGATCAAAAATAGGACTTATCTGAAATATGCATTTAGGTTGCCCCCATCATTCCTCCAAACTCCTCGACGCGTTTCCCCGTTGTTTAGTGGTTCATCAGAGAGCTCTCTGCAGGATGATCTTCTCCTGGGAAATAATAGATATGTATTCATAAGTCCCACCTACAATAACCTTCTCCTGCTGTTTTTAAGATTAGTGACCTATTATGTATAGGCTGTTTTTTGTTCAAGTTCACACCTATATATTATATATCAAGTAGTGAAAGATTATCGTCTTCAGTAAGAAGGTGTGAAAATAGGAAAAATTAATCATGATGAATGTATATTTCTGCCTGCACTAGGTCACTTTTTATGGGCACTTTACGGGCACTTTTTGTATGTTATATTTGTCAAATATGACTATTAAAGATTATCTCTCATAATAAATAGATAAAAGGGCTTTTTGTGTTAGTTGCTCAGGTGTTATGCATGATTTGTGACTGTTTGACAGCTTTAATACATGTGAGGAATGCCTAAGAAATAGGCATTCCTCACATGTATTAAAGCTGTCAAACAGTCGCAAAACATGCACACAGTGTGACTCAAACATAACACCTGAGCATGCTGAAGACACGCAGAAAACACCGGAGTATGCTCGTAAATCTCGAGTAACGAGCATACTCGCTCATCTCTAGTGGCGGTGAGTCACGAAGAGGCTGAAGTGGTGAGCGAAGGATGAGTATAATGATTTTTTTTATTTTTTACATATTCAGTTTATTATGCTCAAAGACCCTATAGCATAGAGAGAAGGATGGATCCCTTCTGTTGGACTTCCAATGACTGCTTCCTTTTTTATCTATGAAATAAGCCACTGTTGCAGGAGTCTGAAGAAGTCAGGCAGTGGGTCTCTCATAGGGAACACAGATGCACTGGTCCAAGTTGAGTGGTTCTGTGTAAGGAGGATAAGTAAGGAAAATACACTGTGTGCAGAATTATTAGGCAAGTTGTATTTTAGAGGATTCTTTTTATTATTGATCAACAACTATGTTCTCAATCAACCAAAAAGACTCATAAATATACAAGCTTAATATTTTTGGAAGTTGGAGTGGTTTTTTTTTAGATTTGGCTATCTTAGGAGGATTTCTGTTTGTGCAGGTAACTATCACTGTGCAGAATTATTAGGCAACTTAATCAAAACCAAATATAATCCCATCTCACTTGTTTATTTTCACCAGGTAAACCAATATCAGTGCACAAAATTTAGAAATAAACATTTCTGACATGCAAAAACAAAAACCAAAAAAATTAGTGATCAATATAGCCACCTTTCTTTATGATGACACTCATCAGTCTTCCATCCATAGATTCTGTCAGTTGCTTGATCTGTTTGTGTGTTTGCGTGCAGCAGCCACCACAGCCTACCAGACACTGTTCCGAGAGGTGTACTGTTTTCCCTCCCTGTAGATCTCACATTTTATGATGGACCACAGGTTCCCTATGGGGTTCAGATAAGGTGAACAAGGGGGCCATGTCATTATTTTTTCTTCTTTTAGACCTTTACTAGCCAGCCACGATGTGGAGTAGTTGGATGCATGTGATGGAGCATTGTCCTGCATGAAAATCATGTTTTTCTTGAACGATACCTACTTCTTCCTGTACCACTGCTTGAAGAAGTTGTCTTCCAGAAACTTGCAGTAGGTCTGGGAGTTGAGCTTCACTCCATCCTCAACCCGAATAGGTCCCACAAGTTCATCTTTGATGATACCAGCCCATACCAGTACCCCACCTCCACCTTGCTGGCGTCTGAGTCGGAGTGGAGCTCTCTGCCCTTTACTGATCCAGCCTCTGGCCAATCCATCTGGCCCATCCAGAGACACTCTCATTTCATCAGTCTATAAAACCTTTGAAAAATCAGCCTTAAGATATTTCTTTTCCCATTCTTGACGTTTTATCTTATGTTTCTTGTTCAAAGGTGGTCGTTTTTCAGCCTTCCTTACCTTGGCCATGTCCCTGAGTATTGCACACCTTGTGCTTTTTGATACTCCAGTAATGTTGCAGCTCTGAAATATGGCAAAACTGGTGGCGAATGGCATCTTGGCAGCTTCACGCTTGATTTTCCTCAATTTATGGGCAGTTATTTTGCACCTTTTTTGGCCAACAAGCTTCTTGTGACCCTGTTGGCTATTTGCCATGAAACGCTTGATTGTTCGGTGATCACGCTCCAAAAGTTTGGAAATTTCAAGACTGCTGCATCCCTCTGCAAGACATCTCACAATTTTGGACTTTTCAGAGCCCGTCAAATCTCTCTTCTGACCCATTTCGCCAAAGGAAAGGTAGTTGCATAATAATTACGCACACCTTATATAGGGTGTTGATGTCATTAGTCAACATCACTCCTCATTACAGAGATGCACATCACCAGATTTACTTAATTGGTAGTTGGCTCCCAAGCCTATGCAGCTTGGAGTAGGACAACATGTATAAAAAGTATCATGTGATCAAAATACTAATTTGCCTAATAATTCTGCACACAGTGTTTGTAAGCCAGATGTGTAAGGAGGACAGAGATAGCTGATGGGTCAAGCAATTGTTTTGGTGACAGCTATGTAATGTGTATGGGGACCTTACCATGAATGCTGATCCTAGTGATCCATCAGCGGTCATATGCACTGTAATTGTGACATCACTACTTCAGTTTGTCAAAGATGCAATGAAGTTGTGGCACAGGACCTAGGAAGATCAGTAGTTGTGTGTTTTTTACTAAATGAGGCATAGATGCTCATAACAAGAACGTAGTTTTGCTTTTATACATCATTACACTTTGTGCACAATTGTTAAAAAGAACATGTCAACACGATTATGTAATGTAAAATAAAGACATGGCTGTAATGACGCTGTAATGCTGATTACATTGTAACTAGTGACGAGTGAACGTGCTCGCCACTACTCGGTACTCGCCCGAGCATCACAGTGCTTGACAAGCTCGGCGCTCGGCAAGTATTTCCGGGTTTCTCGGGGGGGAACTCGGGTCCCCACCCTGGATGTTTGACACTCTTTAGAGAGCCAATGAACATACAGAGATTGCTTGCCAAGCACTGTATTGACGTAGCCATGTTGGTTGTGGCATTACAGTGATTGGCTGGCTGCATAGTGTCATCAGGTCTATTTAAGACCCGGTGATGCTAGGCTCGTCCCAGTCTACCCTAGAAACAGGCAAAGTAGGGAGAACTGCTGCTGCATGAGGGAGAGATTTGCTTGTTTATAGTTAGTAAAAGTATTCCACAGCATATCTATATATCCATGAGAACTAACAGTCCTTCTGAGGACTAATGCAGCTGCATATATTCAGTGCTGATAGCAGGAGTTAGGCAGGCAGGCAGGGTTTGTGGCCTAATGCAGTGTATACAGGACAAGAGAGTCCATTGCATGCCCTGTCTGCTGCTGTTGTTACAGATATTTGTAGACATAGCCCCAGATATCAGGGGCCAGGGCTAATTTATTTTTTGATCTTAATCCTGATTATTTGCTTAAAAATCAATCCAGAGTACACCCTTTTTCTGCTCCATTTACTTGTTAGCACTGCAGAATACAGCCAGATCTTTTTCATATTACAGTGATGAAAATCCAGAAATTTGTAGTGAATGTGGAAAATATTGGCCTCCATTTACATTTTGTTGCAATGTATCAGTGAAGCTATTCACACGAGGTTGCTGTGAAGAATAGTAACCTACAAGCCCGCTATTTAAAACCGTGGTTGTTCATCAGATGTATCACATATAACTGCGCTCCAAATTCAGTCATTTCTGGCCTCCATTTACATTTTGTTGCAGTGTGTCAGATTGGTGACACTGCTAGACCCATGCTACAAGGAGAACTTTCTATCTCTTATTTCTGCGGCAGACAGGCTTAATAAATTGGGGCAGTACCAGAAGGCCCTTGTTGTGGAATTATTAAAAAGAAAAATGTTGGCAGTCGTTGCATTCACAGCATAGGCAAACAGTATGGGAGACCCACTTCCTAATAATGGGAACATTGTTTTCAGGAGGCCCTTCTCTACTTCTCTTGCCAGGTGCATTGGAGTGCCTCCAAATTTTTGGCAGCCGTTGCAGTCACTGCATAAGCAAGAACAGAATGGGAGACCCGCTTTTATAATGGGAACATTTTTTTTTTACTGATGCCTTCCTCTGTCTCTTCAAAGGGGTATTGGGGTGCATCCAAATTTTTGGCAGGTATTGCAGTCACTGCATGTGCAATAACAATATAGGAGACCCACTCTTTAATAATGGGAACAACAAAGCATAGCCGACTGATGGCCCTCTAACAATAGTGACGGCTGACTGATGGCCCTATAAAAATAGTCTGTGACTTTCAGAGTCCCTACTTCATAAATGAAACAGGATGTGTCTGTCTCACACACTACATGGCCAGATAAGCTAGTGACGCACCCCCTGGGACATATTCCTTTTTGAGGGGAATACCCGGCACCGGATCAGATGGGGGGGGGTTGTAGTCTCCGAGCGGCTGTGACCCGGTCCCGTGCCCAGGGCGTCAAGCTAAGTGTTATGTGGCAGTCCTACAGATGTTATTAAAGTTCTTTTATGTCGACTACGCCACCCGTTGTGATGCGGTCACTGTGGCCGCCGCTGCAGCAGGGTCCGCTGAGGCTGATGGTGGATGTGCAGCTTGGTGGGATAACCCCCAACGGGAGGGGTATAGCCTCAGAGGGGACAGGCGCAGAGGATGGGGGTTGTGGTGGTGCAGTGCAGCCGGCAATGAAGACAGACTCGGGTTGTGCAGTTAAGGGTGTTTACTTACTGCAGATGTTGTACTGGTCACTCCAGCTGCTAGTGACCACCCGAGCCGTGCTGCGTCCACCAGGTCCTGGATCCGGTCAACCCCCAAACAAGTCCAGAGCGTGGCCCTGAGCTCTCCCTCTGTCCTTTCTTCAGCCGTCCCCACCAGTGATTCACCTAGGTCCAGCTCCCTCGGGCCTTCTTTTGGGACACCCTTGGCCCTGGGTTCCCTGACCCTTCATGTGGTTTGCCTTCAGGGTGAATGTAGTGGGTGACCGTGACAGACACTGCCCACGGTCTCCGGTCTCTGGCTGGGGATTGTTTTTGCCCCCACCAGCTTGGGTTCCGGTACCCTCTTGCTGACTCCTCACCCGGTGCTCTAATTTGGGTTCTTGGGTCCCTTCAGTCTTCCCCCTCTGGGTCTTTCTCTTTCTTTCTCCTCTCTCTCTCTCCAGGGCTGCTGTTTCCTTCTCTCTCTCCAACTGACTTGTTCTCAGCGTCTGACCCTGATCTAAGTTGGTGCCCTCCTTATATATCCCTCTATGTGTGAGCTCAGGTGACCAGCACCCAATGAGCTCCTATCACTACCCAGACTGCTCCCCCTATCTGCCCCTACACTACATGGGATGTACCACCCCCCTCCCACTCCAGCCAGGAACAGGCTCGGTTGTACCTGCACATTTCTAAGTGGGAGTACCGTCGGCCTGCTCCTCTGGAATGGGATGTATGTAGTGCATGCAGTCTATCTGAGCTCAGTTCCACACTCCTTCCTTACCCGGGAGTGGAATATCACACCTCTGGGTTGAGGTGCAATACCCCTGTAGCAGCCAAATCCTCAGGGTGCTACATTCCCCCCTGGTAAATCACAGCACGTCCTCGGGCTGTAAAGACAAAAACACCAAAACATACAAAATTTTTATATAAACATATAAAACATATAAGACATTATATATATAACATATCTTATCAGATAAAACTTTCTCGTAGACTTCTCTTGTCTCTGGTTCCTCCTCCGGACACTGTGCAACGTGTGTCCGGGAAAAGTGCGACAGTCTCTTAGAAAATCTGGTTTTCTTATAAAACCGGTAGGGGGCGCTTTAGGACGCGCAACTATATACAGGGAAGTTGGAAGTTGGCCGCTCTCAGTCCTCGGCCAGGTAGAGGGAAGGGAATGGCTGCTCACAGTCCTCAGCCTGCAGGATGAAGGGGTTAACGGGTAAACAGTTCCCTGGTCCCAATGGGGACTATTTTAGCAGCAACAGTTTCAGTTTCTATATACCCCGATTGGGTAACTATTTACAGCTCCTGCTCTGCCGCACTCAACGGCGTCTTCCTCCTGCTCTTTGCTTATAGCTGGTTGTTACTTCAGACCCGTCCGGGTCCTCTTGCTCCTCCTCCTCGCACCGCAACTCCTCCTCCGTCAGGCGGTGTACGTGGAGGGCGTAAGGTCCTTTGGCACACTTGTGCCGGGTGAAAGTGACCTCGTCTCCGACGTAGAGGTCACGGCCTTTGTGACCTTCCGGCAGGTGGGACTCGACGTCTCTGCGAGTCACAAAAACGTCACCGCGGTTGTTACGGTCCCGAATAAAGCCCCACCCATGCTGCGGGTTGAACTTTATCACTGTCCCGATGGTGCGGGGACAATGCGCTGCACGGGGGTTCCTCCTAGTCCGGCTCTTCTGCTCCGCGCTCTGGATTTGGGCCTGTTGTTCTCTGACCCGCCTCTCCTCCCGTTCTCTCTTAAACTCTGCCAGCTGTTGACGGCAACACTCTGTACGTTCAGCTGCGGCTGCCCGAGTTTCTCCGGTGAACCCCATCAAATCTTCTCCCGTGGGGTCCCACACGAATTGGGCTTCTGCTAGAGGAGGCGAGACCCGAGCCACGGGCTTCGGAGCCGGGATTAGGGGCTCACACAAGGGCCCTAGTCTTTGCTGCCGCTCCAGCTCAGGGTACCCTTCGGGCCAGATGAAGGGCCGCCCGTCCGGCCATGTGAGCTGGCCGAAGAGGTCCTCCCCCAGGTGTGGCACCCTAGGTATTCCGGGCGCGGGCGCGGTGGTGGTGGCGCCCGGGTTGCCCAGGCCTTGCGGCCAGGCCTGGGGCACCTGGAAGGTGAAGGGCACCGTTAGGACGGCGGCGCCCTGGGCTACCTGGCCTTGCGGCCAGACCGGAGGCTCCGCGGAGGTAGGGGGCGCTGTTGGTGGTGCGGCGCCCGGAGGTACTAGGCCTTGCGACCAGGCTGGTGGTACTTCCTGCTTTGTCACGCTCCGGGTCGGGGCGCGTGACGTCACAGGGGTCGCTGCGGCGGCTTCCGGTCGGGGCCTAGTCCATGGCGGTGACCTGGCGGTTACGGGCACAGCAGGGGACTTTCGGGCTCTGCGACGGGGAGCTGGGGCAGGTGAGCGGTGTCACGGCTTGGGGTATAGGCGTCCCCTTTACCTGCCTCCATGCATTCGGCTCCCTCCTCGGCGCCGTCTCCGGCCTTGGGTCCTCCTGCGCCACCCTCAGAGGCGGTCTGCTTCCTCTTCCAGGGTAGCGTGCTCCGCTGACTGGTCTCTGCGTGCTGAGCCATCTCCCGGCTCCACTCCGCCAGTATCTCCCGCTGTACCCGGGCCATCCTCCGTGCGAGGCCCTCCAGGGCAGTCTGTGCACACTCCCGGTCTCGGGGGAGCTGCGCTAGGATCTCCGCTAGACCTAGCGGGGTTGTGGACTCTAGCAGGCTCCTGACCATCGGGTCGGTGCTGCTCTGCTCTGCTTCCGGCAGGCTCCTGGCCAGCGGGCCGGTGCTGCTCTGCCCTCCTTCCTCGGTCTCTAGCAGACTCCTGGCCAGCGGGCCGGTGCTGTTCTGCTTTCTCTCCATCTCCGGGTGAGCTCCTCCGCTACTCCTCGTTAGACCTCTTGTCTCCGGGTGCGCTCGCTCCAGACTGCTCCAAGCGACACCCATCTTTTCTCTTCTCTTTCGTCTCCTCCCACTTCGAGGGCGGTCCCGGGGCAACTCGGTGACTGTCAGCTCCAGGGGGAGTTCTTTCACGCTGACAGACACCTCCAGCATCACAGTCTCTGTTGGTGGGGCGGTTTCCACTTTTGGCGCCATTTTCTGTCCTGGCCCACGATGGGAGGTGGCCTCCTGCCCTCCTTTGGCACGCCCATAATGGCGTCCGCTGCTCTTCCAAGGCGGGAAATCTGCGGTTTTGGCGGGAATCGCTTCCCAGTGGCGGGAAACTCTGCAGATGGCGGGAACAAGCTGGAAATGGCGGACAATCGGCGGGAAACGACTGGTGATGGAGTCCGATGGCGTGGACCCTCCGGAACCGGCGGGAGACTTCTTTCTGAGGTAAACTTGCACTTTTCTTCAGGCACGCAGTACCCGGGTGTTGCGGGCACGTAATCCTGCCGACTACGCCAAAGTTGACGCGCCCCCTGGGCCATATTCTTTAGGGGAATACCCGGAGCCGGATCAGATGGGAGTTGTAGTCTTCCGAGTGGCTGTGACCCGGTCCGTGCCCAGGGTGTCAAGCTCAGAGTATGTGGCAGTCCTACAGATGTTATTAAAGTTCTTTTATGTCGACTACGCCACCCGTTGTGATGCGGTCACTGTGGCCGCCGCTGCAGCAGGGTCCGCTGAGGCTGATGGTGGATGTGCAGCTTGGTGGGATAACCCCCAACGGGAGGGGTATAGCCTCAGAGGGGACAGGCGCAGAGGATGGGGGTTGTGGTGGTGCAGTGCAGCCGGCAATGAAGACAGACTCGGGTTGTGCAGTTAAGGGTGTTTACTTACTGCAGATGTTGTACTGGTCACTCCAGCTGCTAGTGACCACCCGAGCCGTGCTGCGTCCACCAGGTCCTGGATCCGGTCAACCCCCAAACAAGTCCAGAGCGTGGCCCTGAGCTCTCCCTCTGTCCTTTCTTCAGCCGTCCCCACCAGTGATTCACCTAGGTCCAGCTCCCTCGGGCCTTCTTTTGGGACACCCTTGGCCCTGGGTTCCCTGACCCTTCATGTGGTTTGCCTTCAGGGTGAATGTAGTGGGTGACCGTGACAGACACTGCCCACGGTCTCCGGTCTCTGGCTGGGGATTGTTTTTGCCCCCACCAGCTTGGGTTCCGGTACCCTCTTGCTGACTCCTCACCCGGTGCTCTAATTTGGGTTCTTGGGTCCCTTCAGTCTTCCCCCTCTGGGTCTTTCTCTTTCTTTCTCCTCTCTCTCTCTCCAGGGCTGCTGTTTCCTTCTCTCTCTCCAACTGACTTGTTCTCAGCGTCTGACCCTGATCTAAGTTGGTGCCCTCCTTATATATCCCTCTATGTGTGAGCTCAGGTGACCAGCACCCAATGAGCTCCTATCACTACCCAGACTGCTCCCCCTATCTGCCCCTACACTACATGGGATGTACCACCCCCCTCCCACTCCAGCCAGGAACAGGCTCGGTTGTACCTGCACATTTCTAAGTGGGAGTACCGTCGGCCTGCTCCTCTGGAATGGGATGTATGTAGTGCATGCAGTCTATCTGAGCTCAGTTCCACACTCCTTCCTTACCCGGGAGTGGAATATCACACCTCTGGGTTGAGGTGCAATACCCCTGTAGCAGCCGAATCCTCAGGGTGCTACACTAGTAAAATGTTAAAATTACATTTACCCGTGCATGTATTTTTCACCGTCGAAAGCAATGTTAAATTGCAAAAACACATCAAAAACGCTACATTTGAACATAGCCCAAGGTGTGGAGGAGCATATTTGTTTTTGGTTATTTATTTTTCCTTATATACAAGTCATTACCCTGGAAAGGATGTTCCTTTAACATTTTTCTCAGGAAAATCCATTTTGGTTTTGTTTTTGTATTTTTTATTGTCCGTAAAAATGGTGTAATACTGACAACGTTATAATAAATAAAAGGACACAACCAGGACATCAATGTAGTTAAGGAAGGGCCTTTAACTCTATATACAAATTTAAACCAAAAAATAATAAGCACATAATGGCCCAAATAATAACACCAAGAATGTCCATGCCAGTGCTCAAAATGCAATTCCGTTAATTGATCAGTTACACTGTGGACAGCTTATATTAATCTTGGAGACAATAATGGGATAAACAAAGGACTGACCATGTGTCGACATTTGGGGACCTGTTAGCACTTTAGAGAGGGATATAGGGACTGATTCTTCTACCCTTGCTATATCCCTTTTCATAATACTGGGACACAATTTTGTTACTTTGAACAAGGACCCTTAACTGTACTAGATGCACTTTATCTTCCCTCTGTTGCCTTCGTGTTATTCTTTTCCCCTACCTTGCCTCCCTGCTCAGTCCTTTGTTTATCCCGTTGTTGTCTCCAAGATGTGTTTAAGCTGGCCACAATGTAAACGATCAATAAACGGAATTGCATTTTGAGCACTAGCATGGACATTCTTGGTGTTCTTATTTGGGCCATTATGTACTCATTATTTTTTGGTTTAACTCTGACAACATTGACAGCAGTGACCTAGGAGTCAGATGATTCCAGGGGTCTTCCCAATGCTGTTACCATGTCATTTGAGCATTGTTCCCATCGATTTGGGCAATTTTTAGGCCCTCTGTAGACCTCCGGGGGAGGCCACCAAAAAAATGCTTGAGTTTCCCATAGACTTGCATTGGGCTCATTGCTCGGACCGAGCACTCGAGCATTCAAATTTGCTCGACTCAGGCATTGAGTACCCGAGCATTTTAGTGCTCGCTCATCACTAACTATTACCCTTGGTGAAGAAATCTGCTTTATGGTTCTTTTTTAACCAGCATGTGAAATTTGCTGGAAATTATTTTTCAGTGCACAGGAGGCGGACTGTACACTGTATCTTCTCCTCCCTGTCTGTGACTGCCCTTCCTCTCCAGCTGCCTCCAGTCCTTGAATGTCCGATCACTGCTGAGATTTCAAACAGTGGAGGCAGGTCACTGAAAGAGCAGTGACTAGTCATTCAAAAACCAGAGGCAGACGGAGGGGAAGAAGAATCACAGACATGGAGAAGAAGACCTAATTAGTAGAAAACTTCAAATGCTTTCCCAACCAAAGCAGAGAAGAGGGAAAACGCACGGTATGCCGGTCTATGACGTGTGGTGAAACGACACCCACAGCTCATCAATAGGGGGGGAGCGTGTCACTGGGTCACACCCGGCTGCAGCCGGAACATGATGTGATATCAGCGGATGTCGAAGCCATCTGCAGCTGGGTTATGTGATGCTTGGTGAGCTGTCAGCAATAGCGCCGCACACAGGTAACAGTGATCATGCAAGGTATTTACAAAAAGACTTGTTTCCACAATTTAAATCAATGGGGGCATTGTTAATAGTAGTGGAAAACCTCTTTAAGATTGTAAAAGTGAGGTTTTGTCTTTCTTAGGAGAATATATGTGTGTGTAGAATTATTGGGCAAATATTATAGTTGGGTGCAGAATTATTATGCAGCTAAATAGGAAGATTTAAATTTTTTATCACAATTGTTTATTATCTGTTAACGTGAGAATAATAACCAAGTGCCTCAAAATAACCAAAAATACATTTCTGAAAATTAAAAAAAATGTATTAGCAATTAATGTAGCCATCTTTCTTTTTTATAAGAGTCATAAACGTTCCATCTATGGAGTCAGTCAGTTTCTTAATCTGTTGACAGTCAACTTTTTGGGCAGCACTAATCACAACCTCCCAGACACTGTTTGGAGAGATGACTGTTTTCCTTCAGCGTAAATATATAGTTAAGTTCTCAATGGGGTTTAGGTCAGGTGAGTAAGGGGCCATCTCAGTATTCTTTCATCTTTAAAGCACTACTCAAGTGGGTTTTATTTTTCAGAGCTGCAGTGGCGCCTTAAATGTAAGCCCCCTTCGGCATCTTCACCATTTTTCAGTACCTCTCCGGCCCCGCTGCACCATCTTGTGTGAGTAGCTTCTGGCTGGCCGAAAGTCAGAAGCTACATCACAAGCTCTCAATACAAGTCTATGAGAGCCATAGCAAGGCTCTCAAAGACTTCTATTGAAAAGTGACCTCCATGCAGCTCCATGAGACACTGGAGCTGCGTGCAGGTAACTTTTCTTTGGAGACTGACGGGGGCAGCGGTGAAAACAGATGAAAACACCGGAAGGTGAGTATCAGTTAGGGGGCAGGGGCAGAGAAATTACATTGAAAGCATTACTCTAGCAGTACAATAAAAAAAAACACAACAACACTGGAGTGGTGCTTTAAGACCTTTAAATGCAGCCAAGCAGTGAAGGACTTCAATGCATGCAATGAAGCATTATCCTGCATAAAAATCATGGTTTTGTTGAAAAACACATACTTTTTTCTGTGTTGCCTTCTAAAAACTGGCAGTAGGTTTGTGAGTTAACTTTACATCCACCTTCAACCCAAAAAAGGTCCAGCTAGGTCATCTTTAATAATGCCAGCCCACAACAGTACCCCACCTCCATCTTGCTGGTGTGTGAGTCAAAGTGAAGGTCTGTGCCCAGTCAAAGGCCCACCCATCTGATCCATCAAGAGTCATTTTCATATCATGAGTCCATAAAACCTTTGAAATAACTGTTTTCCGATATTTCTTGGTACAGTCTTGATGTTTCAACTTTTGAGTCTTGTTCAGTGGTGGTCGTGCTTCAGCCTTCCTTACCTTGGCCATGTCTCTGAGCACTGATTACCTTGGACTTCTGGGTACACCCAAAAGGTTGCAGATTCCTAGTTGCATCATATTTGATTCTTCTCAAATATTTGGCAGCTTTTAAAAAACGACTGGATGATTTCCTCACTACACATAACATTGTGGGTTATAGCTAAATTAGTGATAAAATGTACAATTGGAGGAGGAAGTTTGAACTTGATGGACCTACATCTTTATTCAACCTATGTAACAACAGTATGTAACTAAATGTGCAACGTTTTTCCTCACACATTTTTTTGCGAATCTGATGACTATTTGAAACAAAACTTTTGATGGTTCTGTGATGATGACTCAAAATCGTTATCAATTTCAACAGTGCTGCTTTTTTAGTAGTAATATGAACATGATATAAAGGATAAAGTTTAAAGTGCCAGCACTATTTAAAAATTCCAAAGAGTAAAAATTATGTAAAGTGAGGTAATGCAGATAATAAACAAGACATACAGTAAGCAAAGTAGATTGATGCTGATTCTACCTGCCTGTTAGTTCTTAGAATAGGAGTAAGAAAAAAAAATAGCTAGTGCTGGCTTAGCCCTTTTTTAATGCATTTCTTTAAGAATATGTTAAAGGAAATGAGCATTATATTCTGCAGACTTTGATCTGAGATCACCATTAGTGATGAGCGAGCACTAAAAATGCTCGGGTTGAGAAAATTGTAATGCTTGGGTGCTTGACCCGAGCAACGAGCCCAATATAAAGCTATGGGACACTTGAGCATTTTCCCAGTGGCCTCCCTCCCACCCTCCTCTGCAGGGGACCTAAAATTGCCCTAATCGATGGGAACAGTGCTAAAATGACATGGGAACAGCATGGGGAAGACCCCTGGAAGCATTTGTGACACCCAGGTCACTGCTGTGAGCAATGTTGTCATAGTATTATGCCACTTTTATGGACTCTCAATAAAACATACCAAAACTAAATCAAAATGGATTTTCCTGGGAAAATTGTTAAGGAACATTCTTTCCAGGGTAATGACTTGCATATAAGGCAAAATAAATAATCACCCAAAAATACTCCTCCACACCTTGGCCTATGTTCACACGTAATGTTTTTGATGCGTTTTTGCACTTTTGCATTGCTTTCAACTGTGAAAAATACCTTCACCGGTAAATGTAATTTTAACATTTTACTGCCTTATATGCCCATGTGGTACGTGAGAGACCATCAGACACATCCTGTTTCATTTATGAAGGAGGGACTGAAATTCACAAAGCCTATTTTTATAGGGCTATCAGAAGGCCCTTGCTATTGTTAAAGGGCCCGCAGTCGGCCCTCACTATTGTTAGATGACCATCAGCTAGCTATACTTTGTTGTTCCCATTATTAAGGAGCGGGTCTCCTATAGTGGTAATGCCCATGCAGTGACTGTAAGGCCTGCCCAAAATAATAAAAAAAAATGTTAGAGGTAGACCTCCAAAAAAATTTCCTATGGGCATCATAAACTTCCTTCTGAAAAAATTATATGGGTGTTGCATCACCGTCACCCTAGTGATATGGTAGTGGAGAATGAGGAGAAGGAAAAGGAGAACAACAGAAAATAGAAAAAAGCGTATACCTATGTCTGGGTGTGAAGAGTAGTGATGAGCGAATTTGTTTGAAATCTGATATTAAAACTTAAATTCGACGCGAACATGGCACATTCGGATTTATGATCTGAAATGCGAGCAAAATTTCTTAAATTCGGTAAAAATCGTCAACGTTCGGCAAATAAATGCGGGAACGTGATTGCGGGGCAACTACAGCGTTTTTAACAGTTGTGCTAGCATAGTGCTTGTGTATGATGAGTGGGGGAATGTGGTAGATGAGTGGGGGGCTGGTGATAGCATAGAACAGGTCAGATCAGCGGCGCTCTTGTAATTAGTTTTTTTCTTCTTCCTGTAGGCGGTAACTTTAAGTCAGGAAAGTGCAGCTAGCCAATCAGAGGGCAGGAAGGATCCACACTGTCCAGACACAAGGGCTTCTGCAATTGCTTGCTGAAATCACATGTCCTCTATATAAAAACCAGCCATGTTCTCTCAGCGCCATTTCATGCATGTCACTGCTGGAGACAAACACTGCTGAGTGTGCTCCTGTGTACTGAGGGATATTAGCTAGATAGATGGGCATTTGTGTGGAAGTCAGCTAGTGTAGATAAGTAGTGTGCTGTCTACCTGTTCAATCGACCTTGCAGCACATTTTTTTTTCTTGTGCAATTACTGAGATTCTGACAGAAAGAGCAGGGCCCATGCCATAGAACAGTGTTGTGCACTGGTTGCACTGTCCTCCATGCAGGATGCATGCTCCATGCAAATGCAATCTATTTTTGCATTTGCAAATGTGATCAAGCAAGCAAGCCCTTGTAGGCCACTTTTTGATTTTGTGGGTTTGCAATTTAGCTATCTGTAGAGCTTGTCAGTGCAGAGCACAAAAACCTTTTTTTTCATTTACTAATGTGATAGTGCAAGCTGTGTTAGCCCAGTTTGTCATTTTTTTGGTGGATGAACTTCAGCTGTATGCACAGTAAACAAATATATTTTTTCTGTTGCTAGCCACAGTCCATCAAAGATTTTTTTTTTGTGTGGCAAACATCATACACTCTGCTATATGTCAGCTACTACGTTAGTGGCGGTGAACTTCAGTTGTTTTTAGAGTAAAAAAAGATTTTTTTCTGTTGCTAGGCAGAGTCCAAAAAATATTTTTTTTCTGTCGCAAACGTGTTACACTCTGCTATAAGCCACCTAGTCTTTTTAGTGGCGGTGAAATTCAGCTTTATTCAGAGCTTATGAAGAGCAAAATAATCTATTTTTTTTGCTGTTCCTAATGTTATACAGCAGGCTAGATCTGAGTTTGAATTAGTTTGGAGAATATCTCATAGGATATACTGGCATCAACCACGCTAAAAAAAAACTTTGTTCGGTTAGTAACATTATACAGCAAGCCATATCTTACCTTGTCATTTAGTGCCGTGGAAATTCAAATGTGTGCAGAGCTCTTGCAGAGGAAAAAATCTAATTTTGTTTTGCTAATAGAGTGCTCCTACCACTGTATCTGAGAACATGAGTGGGGAAAAAGAGAGGTAATGTTAGTGAAAGCATAGTGAACCAACACTGTCATGTCCTATCTGAAGACAACCGACAACTTCTGTTAGTGAACGGGCTACCTCACTCCCTTTTTTGGCAGCCACACAGCGATATGTCTTGTTGATAAGGGTCAGAAAGAGCAGGTTCTCCAGTGGATGGTAAGCGTTGTTTCAAGTGGCCTCTCCTCTTCTTCCTCCTCCTCAACATCACACACAGTATAGTCCACAGAGGTAAAAACCTAATTACCCTTGCTTCCCCCTGCGTCACAACTGTCCCAGTGCCCAACTGACTGTAGCGAACCACAGATGGGTGAGTCTGTAGGACTGTTCACCCATTCTATACCATAGGCATCAGAAGTGTACTCTAAACATTCCCAGAGTCAACAAGAAAAGGAAAGAATCTGCACTGATAACCAAAAAATTTTTTAGGTTGGACTCGGGGCAGGATGGAGTAGGGTCCTGACCCTCGTCACTAGACGTTAACCACCGGGGAGGGAGGTCATCCTGAAGAGACTCAGATACCTGAGGCTCACGCGGACTGTACTGTGCTCTCAGGGCAACAAGAGGAGAAGGGTCACTGAGGGAAAGGAATGGGATAACACATTGGATGATGGCGAAGTTGAAGATCCTACTTGGTGTGAACCCAGAGTCATGCAGCCAAGTAGCTCTTCTGAGGAGGTGGAGGAGGAATACGAGAAGGTTACCTTTCGCCCTATGGCACAGACATGGAGTGATGCAAGCACTAGGATCACTGCATCCTTAGCCACAACTGTGCCTGTGGCCAGCAGCGGTCGAGAGTCTGCAGCTCTCAGGGACAGCAAGGGTTGCCTAGCATGGTCCCATTTTGTCACCGCAAAGTATGAGCCAACTCATGTTATCTGCAAACTTTGCAAAAAAAAAACTCATTAGAGGGAAAAGCTGCAATAATTTGATTACTACATGCGTGAACGTTCACATGCAAAAACATGAGGAGAGTGACTCTGAGGGCAAGGAATGGGATAACACATTGGATGATGATGAAGTTGTACATCCAACTTGGTGTGAACTGAGAGGCACGCAGCTCAGTAGCTCAGCTGAGGAGGTTACGCTGTGTCCTATGGTGCAGATACAGAGTGATTCAAGCATTAGGAGCACTGCATCCTTACCCACAACAGTGGCAATGACCAGCAGCGGTCGCGGGTCTACAGCTTGCAGGGACGGCAAGGATTGCCTAGCCTGGGCCTTTTTTGAGACCGCAAAGGATGAGCCAGCTCACATTATCTGCAAACTTTGTAATAAAAAGCTCAGTATAGGGAAAAAGTGCACTAATTTGACTACTACATGCATGAACCTTCACATGCGCAATCAACATGCATTACTCTGGCAATCTTGCGGCGATAAAACGCGGACCTCAACAACCATCAGCCATCCCATCAACCACATCCGCTGCTTCTTCCTCCTCCTCTTTTACTGTGCCAAGTATTGTCACGAAGGTCTCCCACTGCAGAACTTCTGGTTCTCTACCCGCTCCAGTAAGGCTGAGTGAAAGCCTGTCAGCTGTAACTGAAGCGGACATGCCTACTGTTTGTTTCAGCGAGCACACCACATGTCTCTAAATCTACCGTAACATCTGTGCTTGCACCTCACTCACAGAACAGCTGTTTGTCAATTTCTCTGTACTCTGCCCTCTCTCAGCACTTCAGCCAGCTCTGTGGTCACGTAGAAGATTGTTTCCTCTTACACATGACAAAGCTAAGAGGTGGAACTCCACCATATCCAATCTGTTGGCCACGGAAATGGTGATGTCAGGCCCTAATTTTTTGAACTGTAAACACTCCTGTATAGCTGTTTTTTACTGAGGAGGTAACCGGAGAACCTGGGGTAAACCCCCGCAAATATGGGGAGAACATGCAAACTACGTGCAGATGTTGTCCTCTATCATCATAAAAGAGTTAGCTCATTGTGTAAGAAACCGACCACCACTGCTGTCTACCTTGTGAACATTGTGTTGAAGCTTGCAAGGTGTCACATGTTTACTGTGACAGAAAGGAGCCAGAAGACCACAGAGTCTGATTCCTCCCACTCCTGCAGTCATTAGAAGCCTTTCGCCTTCATATTAATCGATGCAGAGGTTAATCTGCTCAGTTATGAGATCCTGGAAGCTTACCGGGATTTAGGCTTGGCCCGTGCATCTCCCCTACTGTGTAACGCTGTACCCCAACACATAAGACTGTCGTCTACCATGGAAACCTTGAAAAGGATGCTGATGACCCACTTCTTGTGACAAGCGTACAATCTGAGGTAAGCCTCACTCCAGCATACTGCTGCATGACCAGCTGTACCCTGACCTACTGTATCCTCTCCCATCCCTTGTAGATTGTCTGTGCGCCCTCCTGGCAGAGTCCTCTCTCCTCTTGTACCTGTCGGTGACCCCTTTTCACATATAACAAGTCACAGAATAAATGTTGCATTAATAGTAGTAATAATTATAGTACTTGTACTCTGGGTCAATTGAAGGCATTTTCCTGGTGTCTACTCCTTATTTGATGTGTTTTGGCAGCTTTTGTGCCAATTTTAAGATATTGGATACGCTTTTTTTTCTTTTGTCCCCTTATTTAATCCTATGGTGTTCGGTAATGTTCGGCGAATGTCTAAATATATGGCGAACATTTCCGTACCGAACATTGAAATGTTCGCTCATCTCGAGTGAAGAGGTGCATGGGAATAGACCCCCCTCCAAAAAGAAAGCCACTAGATTTAACTTTATATTCCGCTGCTATCATCCGGTGGTGTCGAGAAGTCTGGCCCTTGTTCATCTTTTTAAGTGACAGCCTGTCTGCATTTTCAGTTGACTGGCGGATGCTCCTATCGATTACAATGCACCAGGGGGCATTAAAAACCTGCTCTGACAAAACGCTAGTGGCAGGGCAGGCCAAAGTGTAGAGAGCCAGTTCTTGCCATGTGTCCAGCTTGGATACCCAATAATTATAAGGCACAGAGGAATCAAAGAGGATGTTGGTACGGTCGGCAAGGTATTCCTTCAGCAACTTCCAAAACTTTTCCTTCCTTGTCAGAATACCCCACACATCAGAGCCTGGGCACTGGGAGGGACTGATAAAACTATCCCACACCTTTGACAGTGTTCCCCTGCCTCTTCTGCATTGTATTTGTGTCTTTCTTGCCTGTACTCCTTTGTTGTCCAAAGAACTGTGACCTCTGCCGCCAGCGTTTTCAGATGGGAACTTTTTTAATAATTCCGCAACAAGAGCCTTCTGGTACTGCAACATTTTACTAGACCTCTCCGCCACTGGAAGGAGAAATAGAAAGTTCTCCTTGTAGCATAGGTCTAGAAGTGGGACCAACTAGTAATTACTGTCGGCCAAAATGCGTACAACTTGAGGGTATTGGTAAAGGCAGCATAACATAAACTAAGCCATGTGTGTCAGACTGCCACCAGCCAAGTCTTCCCTGTCCAGAAAAGAGGACGACTGTACATGCTCTCCTACTCCTCCTCATTCTCCCTTTCCTCAAGCCATCCACACTAAACAGACGGTATGAATGTGGTGTGGGTAGTACCGTCTGTAGCTCAGGAAACCAACTTCTTTTC
Source organism: Phyllobates terribilis (assembly GCF_046119375.1). Taxonomy (NCBI): domain Eukaryota; kingdom Metazoa; phylum Chordata; class Amphibia; order Anura; family Dendrobatidae; genus Phyllobates; species Phyllobates terribilis. The sequence continues at coordinate 38,029,511 of NW_027362768.1, read as the reverse complement.
CTCCTCCATCTCCCCATTAGCATACAATCCGCATTGAGATGAGGCTGGGCTGTGAGGCATCACCCTGTATGGTTCCTTTTCCATCTCATCATGCTGCGCCTGCAGTGCCTCCTCTTTAATTGCGAGCAGTGTGCGTTTTAAAAGATAGAGAAGCGGGATGTTGATGCTAATTATGGCATCATCACCGCTCACCATCTTGGTGGAGTCCTCAAAGTTTTGGAGGATGATAAAGATGTCTGACATCCATGCCCACTCCTCAATTTTTATGTGCGGAGCCTGACCTGAATGCTGACGGGCATGTTGAAGCTGGTACTCAACAACTGCCCTTTGCTGCTCATAAATCCTTCCCAACATCTGCAAGGTTGAGTTCCAAAGTGTTGTTACATCGCACACCAGTCGGTGAGCTGGAAGCTACAAATCCTGCTGAAGAACGGCAAGGGCGGCGGAAGCTATAGGTGACTTTCTGAAATGGGCACACACATAGCATACTTTGACAAGCAGCTCAGGCAGATCCGGGTAGGTTTGTCCCCTGAGCATATTAGCTTCAGCAGTGCCTGCTGCCTCTTGGCCGAAGCAGTGCTTGTGACTGATGTGGTCATTTCGGAGATGGAGGCCGAAGAGGAGGAGGTGAAGGAGCTGTAGAATGTGGGGGCAACACTGACTGACCAAGGGACCGCAATCCTTGGTGTCTGGAGGACGTATTCCATCTAATGGTCTGACTGGGTCCCGGCTTCCACAATATTAACCCTGTGTACGGTCAGCGAAACATACCATCTCTATCCACAAGCACTTGCCACGTGTCTGTGATTAGGTAGTCCTTCCCAGTAACTGCGTTGTTGAGGGCACGGCTAATGTTCTGGGACATGTACGTGTGCAATACGGGGACGGCACACTGGGCGAAATGGTACTCGGTCCCCAGCCGCCACTATCAGGTTGCGGAAAGATTCCGTCTCCACAAGCTCAAATATTTTGACATCTCTACATGCAATCTCCTCTTTCCCTGCTTGAAGCTGGCCAGGCAAGAGGCCCCAATTTTTAAATGGAAACGTGAACAGCTCTTTGGAGTGTCCAAGTGTGGGATCACTTGTCTCTGGGCACTTGGCATGGTGGGGGTGAAGAATATGTGTTTCAGACTCACGGCTACTGTGACTTGTCCTTGTGGAAGACAGGGTGGTGGTGATAGTAGTGGCAAAGTGACTGGAAGCATTATCTGCTCTCCAACCAACATCATTTTTCACACTGCTCTGGCTTCAAGAGTGGTGTTCCGTGGCCCCCTAGTAATTGGGACGGGAAGGTAGCTCAACATGATGTGGGTGTTTGTTGTGCTCCATCAGCAGGCACAGTTTCATCTTTCCCATGGCCTCGGCCTCTGCGTGCACCATCACCATCATGTTCACTTCCCCGTCCCTTGACATGCGCCTTTACCATTTTAAATAGAGTGTAATATTTGTCATGCTCCACAAAATGCCTGTATTACTACAGTAATATTATATCACATGTGACGACTATGGTTTTATGCTGTTGTCTTGTAGTATAGTATTGTTCACCAACCAAGTGTGAATAGGTTCAACAAGACACAAATGGCTGACTTTAAATGGAGTGGAATATTTGGCATGCTCCAAAAAATGTTTGTATTACCACAGTAATATGGGATCATATGTGATGAAAGAAAAGTTTCTCTGCTGTCACAATGGAGCAATGTGAATAAAATAAGATAAAAAACTGCCTGTATTCTGCTAACAAGCAAATGGAGCAGAAAAATGGAGTACTGTATTGCTTTTTAAGAAAATAATCAGAATTAAGAGCAAAAAAATAGCCTTTATATGTAGGGCTATGGATATCTGTAACAGCAGCAGCAGACAGAACATGTACAGAATGTGCTATGGACCCTTTTGTGCTGTATACACTGTCCACAAACCCCGCCTAACTTCTGCTATCACCACACTGGTCTCAAATTTTAACTTTTTTTCTGTTTCCTGTTTTAAAATATGTTAACCCTATGTATTTTGAGGCGCTGATTTCAGAAATGTTATCAGATTTGCTGCAGCACGTACCATTTCCGATATATTTTCATTTTACCATTATAATAAGGACTGTACATAGTGCATAATAAATTGGCACTGTATATTTAACTTTTTATTTCAGAAGTGTGTTTTTGGTAGAAATAACCAATGAAATTCATAATATGGACTCTCTTTATTAGAATATACAGCACTTATGCACTGTCCAATCATGCATTGCATTAGTGGTTCACTCTCAGGCATGCCCAGACACAAGTGTCAGATTTTGGTCTATTTCCAAGTAGCATTATATAATAGCAGCAGTAACTACGCTGTAGTCTTCACGTGTTTTTTTTGTTTTGCAGAAAATGTCATAAGGAGCAAAACTGTTTAAGTAACTGTGGCCTTTCTGCTGGTGGAGAGCTTGTCCCTCACACAGTGGGAGCACTGGGTCACCCCGTGACGATGGAAAGCGGGTAGCTCTATCTCCTCCAGATCATCCGCGTCTTCTCCCCCATCTGGCCAGTTGGGCATCCTGGACAGTGCATCAGCATTTGTGTTTTTATGCCACGCCCGATACTTGATGGTAAACTCGTAGTTAGTCTGGCCATCCATCGTTGTTCTAGGGCACCAAGCTTCGCAGTTTCCAGGTGCATCAGCGGGTTGTTATCCGTGAAGACGGTAAATCTGTAGGAGGCAAGGTAGTGTTTGAAGTGCTCTGTTACAGCCCAGAATATGGCTAAAAACTCCAGCTTAAAGGAACTATAGTTGTCGGGGTTCCTTTCCATGGGCGGGAGCTTCCTGCTGGCGTAGGCAATCACTCTCTCTCTGCCCTGCTGTACCTGGGAAAACACTGCTCCCAATTTCATGTTGCTGGAATCCATATGCAGTATAAAGGGTTGGCCATAGTCGGGGTAGGCCAAGACTTCGCCTCCCGTATGAGCCATTTTCAGTCGAATGAAAAATTCGTCTTCTGGTTTACCCCATTTGAACGGAGGTTTTGGGTTCTTGGCCTTCTTGGACTGGCCAACTGAGAAGTGCTGCATGGGTGTCGCTATCTTGGTGAAACCCTTGATAGTAGCCTACCAGCCCGAGGAACTGCCGCACATCCTTAATAGTGGAGGGTCATGGCCAGTCCTTGATCATGGTGATTTTTTCATGGTCTGGTGCTACACCTTCGGCACTTACCACATGACCTAGATAGTGCACCTTGGGCTTCAACAGGTGGCACTTGGACGGCTTTACCTTCAGGCCATAACCAGATAGGGCTTCGAACACCTCGGCCAGGTGCTCCAGGTGGTCTTCATATGTCTTTGAGTAGACAATTACATCATCTAGGTACAGCAGGACGGTCTCGAAGTTTTTGTGTCCCAGGCAACACTCCATTAACCACTGGAAGGTTCCTGGGGCGTTGCAGAGCCCAAATGGCATGCAGTTGAACTCGCTGAGGCCAATTGGTGTTGTAAACGCGGTCTTTTCTCTGTCCGCCTCTGCCACAGGAACCTGCCAGTACCCACTGGTGAGATACAAAGTGGAGAAATAGTTAGCTGATCTCAATGCTGCTAATGAATCCTCAATTCTGGGTAATGGGTAGGCATCCTTATGTGTAATGTGCTTAATCTGCCTGTAATCAACAAACATCCTCATTGTACCATCCTTCTTTTTAACGAGAACTAATGGAGCTGCTACAACTATCTCTGATCACCCCTGCCTCCTTCATCTCCCGTAACATTCCTTTGGCACATTGATAGTGAGCTGGGGTTACAGGCCGGTACCTCTCTTTAATCGGCGGTTTATCTCCTGTGGGGATTTGATATTGGACCCCTTTTACCTGCTCAAAGTCAAGTGGGTGTTTGCTGAAGACTTGCTCATATTCTTATCACAATAAACGACATCACTATCACAATAAACGACATCACTCTTTTCGCTGTACCGACAATCCGCTGCCTCGGAGTAACCCTTGACTCTGCCCTGTCCTTCAAACCCCACATCCAAGCTCTCGCCACCTCCTGTCGCCTCCAGCTCAAAAATATTTCCAGAATCCATCCTTTCCTCAACCCTAACTCTACTAAACTGCTTGTGCATGCCCTCATCATCTCTCGCCTCGACTATTGCAACATCCTCCTCTGTGGCCTCCCTGCTAACACTCTCGCACCCCTCCAGTCCATTCTCAACTCTGCTGCACGACTCGTTCACCTCTCGTCTCGCTACTCCTCTGCTAAGCCCCTTTGCAAATCGCTTCACTGGCTCCCAATTGCCAAGCGCATCCAGTTCAAACTACTAACACTGACCTACAAAGCCATCCATAACCTCTCTCCTCTGTACATCTCTGAACTAATCTCCCGATATATTCCCTCACGAAACCTCCGGTCCTCCCAAGACCTCCTTCTCTCCTCCAGACTTATCCGTTCCTCACTCAATCGCCTCCAAGATTTCTCCCGAACATCCCCCATCCTCTGGAATTCTGTGCCTCAACATGTCCGATTATCCACCACATCCGGATCCTTCAGACGGAACCTGAAAACCCATCTCTTCAAACAAGCTTACAGCTTGCCATGACCCCGCTGACTCCTCAACAACGCCAAAGCTACTACTACTGCAACCCCCCCCAACCTACTGTCTCCTCCCCATTCCCGTAGAATGTAAGCCCGCAAGGGCAGGGTCCTCTTCCCTCCATACCAGTCTTTGTTTGTCTGTTTACTGTAGTGATATTCTTATTTTGTATGTAACCCCTTATGTACAGCGCTGTGGAATCAATGGCGCTTTATAAATTAATAATAATAATATTCTTGGACCACTCTGTATACTCCATGCTTTTGGTGCAAACTGGTGGAGTCAGTGCCAACTTGTAGCTTCTGACACCAATCCTCCATCTGCCCCTTGGAGCATCCATTATCCTCTGTCGGTTTGGATGGAGGCAAGGGTTCCACTGTCTTTATTGTGATGTTACTGACATTGAATAGCTTAGCAAGGGTAGCATACCGGGGTAAATTGACCTCTTTCTCCCATATCAGTACTCTCCCCTTGCGGACATCGACTACCCCCCTGGCTGTCAAGATGGTGGGCCTACTGTGAGAGTACACGGGTTCCACCAGGGCCTGATGATCTTCACCCCTGAGACCTATTGCTTCCCGACACCATATTAACGTTTCACTCCTAGGGGGCATTGTAATGGGGAATGGATCACTCATCCTGACACTGCCAACTTCTCCACCAGACAGCTCTACCTGTAGTCTTTTCATCAGGGCTTTGATCTCCTTCTGCAGAACTCGCTGCTGACTGCAACTGGCAGTCTCTGCGACCTACTGCAACAAAATCACATCACACTGGTGCCTATAGGTATCATGGGATGACTTTCTCGGCGATCAATATCAACAATAATCATTCCTTGTGATGGCAATTCTACTCGGCCAACTTTTATGGTCACCTCTTTATACCCCACCTAAGGCAAGGGCTGACCATTGCTGGCATAGATACTAAGATGCTCATCTGGACGGCGGGTAATGTCTGAATCAGTCCAGTATTGTTTATAAAGGATATATGGCATCGTTGTCACCTGGGACCTAGTGTCCAGCAGTGCGATCAACGGGATGCCATCAAGCACGACAGGTAGGACCGGCTGTCCTCCCACGTACTTGTCTCGCCAGCTTTGTGGGCCTGGTCGTCTTACTCCTGGGGGTTGGCCCTCTGCCCCAGGGGTTGCTCGGTTAATTTACAGAATTGTGCGAAGTGCCCCGCCTTTTGACAGTGGCAGCAGATGGGTTGTCCGTCCTGGTCGTAGTGATTACTGTTCCTCCGTCTGGTCGGTGGAATTCTTCTCTGATGTCACCACGGGACATCATCTGCACTGGAAGTCAGCTGGATTCTTCCCTTTGGAGACACTTGCATGGCCTGCACGGTTTTGGTTAATGCAGCCACACTTTTGGTCAGCTCCTGGACCTGAAGGCGTTGGTCTGCAGACAGGTTATTGTCCAGAGTCTGCGCGTCAGCCTCCACAGGTGCTGGGGGAAAGGACGCCACCTCCTGGTGGTATGTGATAGCTGGGCGCCGGAGGGGTATAGAGCCACCTGGGGTTGGTTCTCACAGCACCTGGATGGCTCGGTCCTTAAATTGCGCAAAGTCCTGATCAGGGTTTTGCAGAGCCATAATGCGCTGCTGTGTCCGGTGAGCGTTAGACAGGAGCCCCTCAATAAACTGTTCAGTTAGCAATCTGTCCTCATCTCGCACACTGTCAGGGTCTACCTGTTTGATGGCTCGCAGTGCCTCCTGCAGGTCTAGAGCATAGTCCCGTATACTGTCCAGCACGCTTTGTTTGCACCCGTAGAACTTCATCTTAATTTCTGCTGCGGTGCGGGTGTCAAAGGTATCCTTCAACCGGGCCAGTATTTCCTTGACAGTGCCTTTGTCCCTGCCCGGCCAGGACATCACCTCTCTCTGGGCTGCACCGATTAGCTGGCCTATGAGGATGCTGACATTTTGCTCCTCAGACAGGGTTTACACTTTAAACAAACTGCACAGTCTCTCCTCAAAGTCGTTCAGGGTGTGCGACTCCCCTGAGTACTGGGGAAACCACGCCGCCCCTGGTATATACGGCATTGATAACGGCATTACAGTGGCGGTGGCCGTGGCTGAATCCTCTCCTGGGTTGGGCATCCTCCTCCCCCCTAGTGAACCTCAGCCATGTCCTGGGTATCTGCTGACGTACCGGTATGCTGCTCTGCAGGCGGAATTATCTCTTACCTGGCGGTTCCGGATCCGGGTCTCCTGCTTACCCTCGGCTGATGGCAAATGACGTGATCACACAGTTCAGTACATTCTATGGCACACAGGACCCGGTTATACCGGGCTTCCTAATCCTGTTCGTGACGCCAAGTTGACACGTTCCCTGGGCCGTGGGGTACTCGGTGCCAGGCCGGCCTTTGCTAGGGGAGATGTCACAGTGGCGGTGACCCGGTCCGTGACCCAGGGCGGTCAGTAAAAAGGGGAGATTTACAGGGGAATTAATGTTCTTATATACAGTTTGTGACGCCACCTGTGGTATGCGGCTAAATAGAGCCGCCGCTGCGGAGCAGGTCCTCTTGAGCTGTTGGTAATGCAGCAGAGTTGGTTTAGCTCTACACAGGTAGAGCTTAGCTCTAGGGCAGTGTAGAATTTGCTGTTATGGTGTAGTGCAGAGGATGGTGCAGTTAATAATCAGTCCACAACTTAATGGCGGTTTCCTCTTATCTTTACTTGCGATGGTTAGGCAGGTTGTAGAGGCCCGGGCAGCCTGGAAGCAAGTTGGGGGTCCACCTAGCCAGGTGGAGTTGTAGGCCTTCTCTTTGCGCTAACTCTTTGGCCTTGCTGTCTATAGCTATGCTGCGCCCCTCGTCCCTGAGTAAAACGTCTTTGTGCTCATCCGCATGGCAGGCAGCTCGGGCCTTCCTGGAGTGTTGCTCCCACGTGGTGGCGCTGGGCCCTATCATGCTGCTGAGTCTTTGGGCATCTGATGAGGCCAGGAAACCTGCAGTCTCCTGCCCTCCCGTTTCTGCTGCTGGGCTTTCGGTGCCCCACAACCTCGGACTCCGGTGTCCAGTTCTTCTGCACTTCCCTCTGGGATGAACTGCCATGCAGCTCCACTCCCTAGGTCTTTCCTCGTCGACGTCCTGACTTCAACTCCTGTATGTTCTCCTCACACTAACTAACCCCGCCTCCAGATCCAGTTGCTAAGGGGAGGACCTCCCCTTGCTGGTCTGGAGCCAGGAAAGTGTTGCATGTTCGCAAAACCTGATTAGGGGACCCCTCCTTGCTTCCAGGCATGGCATCACTCCCTTGTGAGGGAGGCAATGCCACTGTGGCAACCGGACTCCTGGGGTGCCACATAACGAGTTGCAGAATATCGCATCAATGTCGGAATAGCAGTGACCTCTTTTGTTTTATATGTGGAGATTATACCATTAAAGCCCAGAAAAGGAGTATAACTGCAGTTATTAAGAAGGCTTTTGAGGTCTTGGCTGAAGGGTGTGCGACCATTGATGCCGTTTTCCATTCCAATGATCTGAAGGGAGCAGAAGGACCATATTACCGATTATTACTTCTGCATGCCAAATGTATCCGGTTTTTCTTCTAGAAAATAGAAGAATAGAGAATAGAAGATGACTATGAAATTAGGGTTGATTCATTAGAGATGGAAGCTGCTGTTGTTTCAGATTTCGAACCATCAATATCAACTGCTCCACAATATCTCTACGATCTGGTCAGAGATGTAGGTTTATCAAAGAGTCAGGCAGAACTTCTTGGATCAAGGTTGCAAGGGTGGAATCTGGAAGGGTGGAAGATTTGACCAAATATTTCAGTCAAGCTGACAGTCTCACTTTTTGCAGTGATATTACTGGGTTGTTTTCTGCCCTTGGAGTTGACCATGATACAAGGGAATGGCGACTGTTCATTGATTCATCGGTCTTAAATTTGAAGGCTGTCTTGCTACACAATAGCAATGTCCACCCTTCGATACCTATCAAAGAACAAGTTGAAAGTCTTCTTCAGGCTTACAAGTCAATGAAGTGCAACATGTCACTTAACATACATTTCCTTTATTCACACATTGACTTTTTCCCACCAAACCTTGGCGCTGTAAGTGATGAACATGGTGAAAGGTTTGATCAAGACCTTTCCCAGCTGGAGAAACAGTACCTGGGGAGTTGGAGTCCCTCGATGCTGGGTGACTATTGTTGGAATCATGTCCATGAATCATCGGACAGTGATTATAAATGAAAATCAAGGGCAAAACATTTCTAAACTTGATCACTGTTGCTGACTTTTGCATTCGGAATATCACATATCACTTTGAATTTGACAGTATTCAATGCATACATATAACTGCATTTTTTTCAAAAATCTTATGTGATAGAGCAATTCTGAAGTTATTTCTGAACTCAGCATGACAATTCTGATAAGATTCACCCAATTTCATGCAGGAAACAAAAACCTTGTTGAACAGTGTAATATATGCAGCTGGATTAGTCCTCAGAAGGACTGTTAGTTTAGATGTTTGTGTGTGTATATAGCTGTGGAATACCTCACTAAAACAAACACCAATTCTGTCCCTCACTCAGCAGTACCTTTTCCTACTCTGTCTGTTTCTGGGGTAGACTGTGACAAGTATAGGATCACTAGGTTTTATATAGACCTGATAGCGCTATGCGGCCAGTCAATCACTGTAATGCCACAACCAACATTGCTATGGCATTACTGTGAGTGGCAGGCAATCCCTGCATGTTAATTGGCTCTTTAAAGAGCGCCAAACATGCAGAGATGGGACCCGAGCTTCCGTCCGAGCAACCTGGAAATACTCGAGGAGCGCCGAGCATCTCGAGCAGTGAGATGCTCGGGCAAGTACCGAGCAGAGACTAGCACGCTCGTTCATCACTAATCACCATATCTGGAGGCAGGAAGAAATGTTATTAAATTTCACATATAAACATAAATAGATAAAACAGAAAGGAAGGCTATATGGGTGAGATGTTAAACGCCAAAGGTACACAGAGACAGGTGTGTACTGCTGCACCAGAATTATTCTAAAAGAAAGATAAAAAATAGAATAATAAAGATAATAAAGAACAAGTCGGTGTGAAAGGCTAACATGCACAAGGTGCGGCACACCATTTAGTGCATAAAATATAATAGCATACACCAGAACTATAATAAAAAGGTATAGGGTGTTAAATATCTGCAGACAGTGTAATACAGTCCACAGTAGTGAACCTTGGCCAATCAAGATAAATTCATCCAATAATACAAAAAATAAATCCATATTAATAAGCTGTGTCTAAATTAGTCTAAAAACTATTGTCAGCAGATATAGATACACACTAAAACCACCAGTCTACTCACTGTTCACGATTAGCAGATATGCACATATCAATCCTCCATTTCACCCCACTTTAACCCCTTCACTCCCAGCCATTTTCATTTTTTGCTCTTTCGTCTTTTACTCCCCTTCTTCCCAGAGCCATAACTTTTTTATTTTTCCATCAGTATTGTCATCTGAGGGCTTATTTTTTGGTGGGACAGGTTTTACTTTTGAACTACACCATTGGTTTTACCATATTGTGTATTGGAAAACAGGAAACAAATTCCAAGTGCAGTGAAATTGCCAAATAAAGTGCAATTCCACCGTTTTTTTGGGGTGTTTTTTTTTACCATTTATACTAAATGCTAAAACTGATCTGCTATTATGATTCCCCAGTTCATTAAAAGTTTGTAGATAAATAAAAATGAACCTATACATGTTTTGCAAGTGTTGAAAAATAAATCCAAAGCCTGGTACAAAAAAGAGTTGTCATTTTCCAATACCCGTAGCGTTTCCATTTTTTGGTATCTGGTGCCGGATGAGAGCTTATTGTTTGCATGCCAAGCTGGCGTTTTTAATGATGCCATTTTGGGGTGGATACAATGTTTTGATCGCCCATTATTGCATTTTATTGCAATGTTGTGGTGACCAAAAAAAAAAAAACGTAATTCTGGCGTTTTGATTTTTTTTTCTCAATACGCCATTTACCGATCGGATTAATTATTTTTATATATAGGAAGATCGGGCGATTATGAATGTGGCAATACCAAATATGTGTATATTTGATTTTTTTTTTATTGTTTTATTTTGAATGCGGAAAGGGGTGTGATTTGAACTTTTATATATTTTTTAATATATTAAACATTTATTTTTGCTTTACACATGCTTCAATAGTCTCCATGGGAGACTAGAAGCTGCGATGATTCAGATCGCCTGTGCTACACACAGTCAATCATCAGATCACCTGTGTGTAGCAGAAATGCTCACTTGCTATGAGCGCCAACTGCTGGGCGGCACTCATAGCCTCAGGCAATGACAACCGTAGGGTCTTCTGCAGTCCCCAGGTTGTCATGCCAACCCATTGGTGACTCATGGTCATGTGACATGGGTGCCGATGGGCAGTACTTATGACGTCCACGGCCATGTTAACGCTATTATGCATGACAGTGGAAAGCTACGTTTTCACATAACACGGGCCTTTTAGTATGGATCAGAATGTGGGTCCAGAAATAATTCTCTGAGAGGTATATAATAAGATTTTTGACACCCTGTCAGAAGTTAGTCCAATATAAACATAAAGTTCATATTGTGAGATATTTTTCCATGTTTTGTTTGTTCCAGAAGCAATAAGCCTTCCTACTAAGTTTGTACATTAAACCACGTAATCTGCAATATCATAGAAAAATCAGTTACCATAACATAGTAACTTGTTACCTGCAACAAAACGAGACAAAAACTGATGAATATATGATAAATGTAATATGGGCAATAGTCGTCAAATCAAACCAATAGTGAGAGAGAATTTGCATATTTCCCAGAGGAGCATTGCGGCTTTAAAAGTCTCCTCACCGTGACAAGTTTAACATGTTGCTGTCCGGAAGGAGAAAAGTTACGCCTTAGATACTGGTCTGACGCCTCTCACCCAGCCAAAGCAGAACTCACACTTTGCACTGAAAATGGGCAGTATCCCGAAACACAGTGTCTGCAAATTCAGTTTCTGGTTCTGGCTTATATCCTAACTCATGTGATAAGGCTTGATAAAGGGTCACTATTGACTTTTAGGAATGCTACTTCTTGTAGGTGGCATTAGAGTTCTGGTCCTGTTCCTCTCTGAAGAGACAAATTGCATATTTCCCAGAGGACCATTTCGGCTTTAAATGTCTCCTCACCATGATATGCTTAACATGTTGCTCTGCGCAATGAGAAGTGTTACCCCTTAGATACTGTTTCTTAGAAGAAAATGCTGTATATCTTTATTAGAGATGAGTAAGCACTAGCGATGAGCGAGCATACTCGCAAGTACTCGGTACTCGCCCAAGCATCTCAGATCTTGAGATGCTTGGAGCTCGCCGAGTACTTGCAAAATGCTCGGGTCCCCGCCCGGCATGTTTGGCGCTCTTTAAAGTGCCAATCAACATGGAGGGATTGCCTGACATTTATTGTAATGCCGCAGCCATGGTGGTCGTGGCATTACAGCGATTGGCTGGCCGCACAGCATCATTAGGTCTATATCAGCCCTGGCACCGTTTTGTTCTTCACAGTCACTCCGGAATCAGGCAGAGTAGGGAGAGGTGCTACTGAGCTAGGGAGAGATTTGCTTGTGTAATAGGTAGTGTAGGGAGAAAACACGTACATTACACATATCCATCTCAACAAACAGTCCTTCTGAGGACTAATCCATCTGCAGAGATATCAGGCAGGCAGTGTATATAACAGACAGCAGTGCATATAGCACAAGAGGCTCCATTCAAGTTCTGCCTTCTGCTGCTGTTAGATATTTCTAGAAACAGGCCAAGGTCTCAGGGGCCAGGAATAATTTTTTTTGGATCTTAATCCTCATTATTTGCTTCAAAAGCAATCCAGAGAACACTGTTTTTCTGCGCCATTTGCTTGTTGGCACTGCAGAATACAGCCAGGTCCTTTCCATATTACAGCGCTAAAAATCCAGCTATTTTAAACTGTGTTTTCTCAGTCACACAGATCACATATAAGTTGGCTCCAAATTCAGTCATTTGTAGTGAGCGTGGAAGATATTATCCTCCATTTACAATGGGCAAGGCACGTGGCAAGGGATGGGGAACTGGATGTGATGGTGATGATGCATGCCAAGGCCATGGGCAAGCTGAAATTGTGCCACAACAAACATCCACATCTTCAAGCCCAACCTACCTGTCCCAACCTGTAGCACACCACTATTGAACCCAGAGCAGTGTCAAAAGGTTGTTGGTTGGATAGCGGATAATTCCTCCAGTCACTTAGCCACCACCACCACCAACCTGTCTTCCACACGGTCAAGTCTCCGTAGCCGTGAGTCTAGACGGCATATTCCTCTCCATGATCCTCCTTCCTCCCACCATGCTGAGTGCCCACAGATAAATGTTTCCACACTTGGACACTTCGAAGAGCTGTTCACTATTCCATTTATAGATTCGGGCCTCTCGCCCGGTCCACTTGAAGCGAGGCAAGAGGAGATCGCATGTAGCGATGCCCAAATATTTGAGCAGCCACGGTCAGATGAAGGCAACTGTGGGAAAGTGTCCCAAGAGGTGGACGATCATGAGACACAATTGCCAGAAAGTTGGGAGGAGGACCAGAGTGCGGAAGTGGAAGACGAGGTGGTGGATGATATAGTAACTGACTAAACCTGGCAGGAGGACATGCAGAGCGAGGAGAGCAGCACACAGGGGGAAGGAGACAGAGCACCCCGACAGGCAGGAAGAAGCAGTGTGGTGGCCGCAGACAAATAGCAGGCAACCGTTCCCCGTAACACCTACACAAATGAAGTTGCCAGTACAACTGTTAGGTCTTCCCGAGTTTGGTTGTTTTTTAAAGACTCTGCTGATATCCCCAAAAAGGCCATTTGCACTACCTGCCAGGTCAGCATCAGCAGGGGTGGCAAAACGACCAGTCTGACCACCACCAGCATGATCAAGCACATGTCACCAAAGCACCCGACTTTGTGGGCTGAACCCCAGGATCCAGGACCAGTGTCTGCGAGTGGCAGTATTGCTTCTTACGCTATTGTACATGCAAGTCAATCCCCTGTCCATGGTGTGAAGATGCCTCCTGCCCTGCACCTGTCATTGCACACTCTCAAGTAGCAGCATCAGGAAGCACGTCCACGTCCTTGTCCCAGCGCAGCGTTCAGTTGTCCATATCCTAGTCATTGGAATGCAAGCGCAAATATGCAGCAAATGCCCCACAGGTCACAATACTTTATTCTCACATTTCACGACTGCTTGCGCTCGAAATGTTGCCTTTTAGGCTAGTGGAGATGGAAGCATTCCACAACCTGATGGCGGCGGCCATCCCTCGGTACTTGGTCTTCAGCCGCCACTATTTCTCCTGGTGTGCCATCCCCCATTACACAAGCACGTGTCCCAAAACATTAGCCTTGCCCTCAACAATGCAGTTACTGGGAAAGTCCATTAAACCACGGACACATGGACAAGTGCTTGTGGGCAGGGACGGTACATCTTGCTGACGGGACACTGAGTTAACATAGTGGAAGCCGGGACCCAGTCGGATCTTGGGATTGGACACGTTCTCCCGACGCCAAGGATTGTGAGCCTTGGGCAATTAGGGTTGCCCCCACGGTCTACAGCTCCTGCACCTCATCCTCCTCAGCCCCCTCCTCCACTTCAGCCTCCATCTCCGAAATTACCACATCAGTCACAAGCTTGAAGCACTGCCTCAGCAAGCGGCAATAGGCTGTGCTGAAGCTAATATGCTTAGGTGACAAACCAAACAATGCTGAAGAGTTGTGGACAGCTCTGAAAGAGCAGGCAGATCTGTGGCTCACACCACTGAACCTAAAGCCAGGCATGGTCATGTGTGACAATGGCCGGAACCTGGTGTCGGCTCTGAGGCGAGGTGAGCTCACACATGTACCATGCCCATGTGCTTAACCTCGTGGTTCAGCGGTTTCTCAAATCCTACCGGGAGCTGCTGGATCTACTTGTTAAAGTATGCCGCCTGTGTGCCCATTTTAGAAAGTCACCTACAGCTTCCGCCGCCCTTGCAGTGTTTCAGCAGCCTTTGCAGCTTCCAGCTCACAGACTGGTGCGTGATGTCCCCATACTTTTTAACTCTACACTGCAGATGTTGGGAAGGATTTGTGAGCAGAAGAGGGCAGTTGTTGAATACCATCATCAACAAGGCCGTCGGTATTCAGTTCAGACTCCACACATAAGACCTCAGGAGTGGACATGGATGTCAGACATATGTACCAACCTCCAAAACTTTGAGGACTCTGCCAAGATGGTGAGCGGTGATGACACCATAATTAGGCTTCTCTGTCTTCTGAAATTATCTCTGCTCACAATCAAAGAGGATGCATTGCAGGCGAAGCACGATGAGATGGAGCAAGGAACCCTAGAGGGTGATTACACACAGTCCAGCCTCATCTCATCCCAACGTGCATTGGGGGACAATGAGGAAGAGGAGGAGGAAGAACAGTAGCTAGTTTTATGCGCTATAGATGGTACTACCTGCACAGCTGTCATACCGTCTGTTCAGCATGGATGGCCAGAGAACAGAGAGGAGGAAAAGGAGGAGGAGGAGGAGAGCATGGTCAGTCATCCTCTTGGTGAGGACACGGAAGTCTTGCCTGTTAGTAGTCAGGCACGCAAGGCTGAGTTTATGTTACTCTGCCTTTCCCATGACCCTCGTGTTCTCAAAAGTTTGGGTGACAGTCATTACTGGTTGGTGACACTTCTAGACCCATGCTACATGGAGAACTTTATATCTCTTATTCCTGAGGCGGACATGTCTACAAAAATGGGGCTGTACCAGAAGGCCCTTGTTGTGGAACTATTAAAAAAATTCCCATCTGAAAACGCTGGAGGCAGAGGTCACACTTCGTTGGACAACCAAGGAGTACAGGCGAGATAGACAACTTTAATCCAGCAGAGGCAGGGGAACACTGTCAAAGTTCTGGGAGAATTTTCTCAGCCCCTCCCATCGCACAAGCTCTGAGGCGCCAGGTACTCTCACAAGGTGTGAAAAGTTTGGGAAGATGCTGAGGGAGTACCTTGCCGACCGTACCAATGTCCTCCGTGATGATTCTGTGCCTTATAATTATTGGATATCCAAGCTAGAAGCGTGGAATGATCTGGCTCTCTATGCCTTGGAGGTCCTGGCCTGCCCTGGCACTGGCGTTTTATCAGAGAGGATTTTTAGATCCGCTGGTGGAATTATAACTGATAAGCGCATCCGCCTGTCAACTGAAAATGCTGACAGGCTGACTCTTATAAAAATGAACAAGGGCTAGGTTGGGCCAAACTTCTCAACACCACTGAATTATAGCAGCATAACACAAACTCAAATCCAGTGTCTTTCCTTGGGAGGTGTATTCCCATGCACCTTTTCACACCCACACATTGGTATACGCTTCCTGATTTTGGCTATTTTCTCTTGTCCTACTCCTTCTAATCATCCTCCACCACCATATCACCAGGGAGACCATGGTCTATGATGCATCACCCATATAATTTTTTTAAAGGGTATTTATGATGCCCGTAAAAAGAAAAAAATGTATACAGTATGTTCATGTATACCCCCCAGGGGTAAATGTTTGTCAGCCCATACACTTAGTGCATAGGTATTACAAGTATAGGAGGCCCGCTCCTTTCTAATGGGAACATTTTTTTATGAGGCCCTCCTCCACGTCTCTTCCAAGTGGCATTAAAGTGCCTCCCAATTTTTGGAATCCTTTGCATTCACTGCATAGGCCAACACTATGGGAGACTGACTTCCTAATAATGGGAACATTGTTTTCAAGAGGCCCTCTATGTCTCTTCCAAGGGGCATTGGAGTGCCTAAAAATTTTTTGCAACCCTTGCATTCACTGCATAGGCAAACACAATTGGGGACCGACTTTCTAATAATGAGAACATTGTTTTCTGGAGGCCCTCCTCTAAGTCTCTTCAAAGGGGAATTGTGGTGCATCCAAATTTTGGGCAGCCCTGGCACTACGCATACGCAATAACAGTATAGGAGACCCACTCTTTAGTAATGGGAACAATAAAACATAGCCGGCTGATGGCTCTCTAAGAATAGTGCGGGCCGACTGCTGTCCCTTTAAGAATAGTAAAGGCTGTCACAAAAGAATGTACCACCATTAATTCTAGACTATCATGTAGAAATTTTCCAAAATGGACCTTAGATAGAGCAAGAAAAATAGTAGATAGTAAATCTAGAAGCAATCTCATTACTAAAAGGAACCACCACAACAATACCAGCTCTAATATTCCAACATTATTCCACCTACAATACTCATTTTTTCTGCAATATCTAATATCGTAAAACGCAACATAGATATTCTGAGAGAGGATTCAGTCATGGATGTAATATTAAAGGACGGAATTAGGGTAGTTCCACGTAGAGCACCAACAATAGGCAACAAAATCTCTCCAAGTTTATACAGAGGAAAGCTCATCAAAACAACTGGTAACTGGCTATCAACTAGTGGCTACCATAAGTGCAGTTTTACGAACTGGAAATCATGTCTGGTTTCATCAAAAAAATTAACATTTACGGATAAAAATAATTCCATGGTATATATAATAAAAGGGTTTCTGAATTGTAACACTGATTATGTTATTTACATGATTGAGTGCACTATTTGTAATCTAAAATATATCGGATCAACTACTAGGAAATTTAAAGTACGCCTGAGGGAACATTTATATGATATTTCTCATCAATCTAATCATAGTATGTCTGGTGCTTCCAGACATTTTATCAATTGTCATAATAAATGCACGAAAGGCCTATTAGCTTATGGTATAGAACATGTTCCCCGCCAAATCCATGGAGGAGACAGACAAAATACCCTCAGAAAGAGGGAGGCATTTTAGAGATTTGTACTGGATACTATAATCAGTATTAAATTATAGAAAAGAGTTCATGTTACATTACTGACTTGGTGTTTCATTCTTGTTTTTAAAAAATCCCCGTTGCTTTTTAATTCACCACTCTCACAAAAAATTTTTTTTTTCTTTGCAATCTAGGGTTGTTACACACCTGCAGCACCTTTTCTTGATTAGTGCCAGCATATGAAGGGTTCCTCCCCCTTATGTCTGACACTTATTCATACCAAGTTTAAGAGCGGTCTTCGTTTGAAACCCATCTGGTAGCGCACCCCTCTTGGTGCCCTGTGTTTCCCTTCTAGCATTGTTTTACTCCCAACTGAAGTTTCATTATCGCCATGTGGATATTTTTAAAAAATTCTAAATAAAAGACATTTGTATTTACTATTGGAGTCTGTGGAGCTGGATCATCGGTTTTCCTATTACCTGTCTACTGAGCGCAAGCAGCAGCGCTGATCACGGATCCCGGAGACACCCAGCTTGTTCATGGAGGTGAGCTGTTTTTTTTTCTTTTCCCTTTCCATTTCGAGTTTCCCATAGACTTACATTGGGCTCGTTGCTCAGGTCGACCCGAGCATCGAGCACCCGAGTATTTTAGTGCTCGCTCATCACTAGTAAGTACTAAAATGCTTGGATGCTTTAACCGAGCAATTTCTAATGCTCAAATGGTAGTGTCGAGTAACGAGTATAATGGGAGTCTATGGGAAATCCAAGCATTCTTTCACAAGGTTTGTGAGGCAGTGAAAATGTTGAAATGGATGGAAAAAGTGGAAGCATCTCTGATTCTCAGATCGATGCTGAGAACAATGGAGTCACACTTTTACTCCAGTTTAAGGGCTGACAATAAACATTCAAAACCGATGAGAAATTGGAGCTTACAGGAAAAAATGCTAAACATTTTTTTATCCTGTATAATGACTTGTATGTAAGGCAAATTTTAAAAAGGATTAAAAAAATATATAATTTAAGTAAACCAAAATTGTTTTTTATTTATTGAAGAAAATTTTAAAATTTCAGTGTAATTTATGAAGGAAGCAAGACCTGATAAAAATTAGGGACTCAGAGGGACTCATACACCCTGTATTAGACATAAAGGAGAGCCTCATACACATTCTGTTCAAATTGTAATGTAGTGGTACTTATAGACTTATAAAGGCTATTCACTAAGTGCAAAGCCTGCCAAAAATTAGAAACAGGGTCATACATACACACTTGAAGGCACCAACTGGAGTGCCTGACGAAAAATGAAGAAAATGTAGTTGTGGTACTTATACACTCATAAAGGCTTTACACAATAATAATAATAATAATTTTTATTTATATAGCGCCAACATATTCCGCAGCACTTTACAATTAAGCGGGGACATGTACAGACAATAAATTCAATACAACGTGAGACAGTTTAAACAGTTACATCAGGAGTGAGGTCCCTGCTCGCAAGCTTACAATCTACAAGGAAAAGGGGGGACACAATAGGTGAATAGTGCTTGTTATTTCAGGTCTGGCAATTATAGTAAGTCGGGATTATCATATAAAGCTGTATGATCCGGTCATCAGCCTGTATGTTCAAGTGCAATACTCAATTACCGAGTGCAGTTATCGTGTGCATGGAGGGTGTAGAGTAGAGATGAGCGTTGTTCTACTCGAACTGTTCGCCAATCTCAAATTCGAGCTGTTTTGGGCGGTGTTCGAGCCGGTCGGCGAACACGAACAATTTGAGAAAAATTCGGCTGTTCGAGGTTATGTTCGATAACTGTTCGTGCACCAAAATCATAACTGGATTTTTTCTCAGTAATGATGAAAATTAATGTTAATACGCAGTTTGAGTGTACAGCGGGGCGGGGGGAGGGGCAGGGGATGGATCTCTGCAGGAACAATGAAGATCTCCATTTTTTTTTCTCTTTCCCGCATTTGCAGTGGGGAGGTGCAATCTGTCAGCCTATCAGCAGCGCACACACGGAGCGAAGTGCTTTTTTTCACACAAGCAAGGGCATGTGTCATTGGCAGTGTATGTCACATGTCCTTGCCCTATAAGACCAAGCCATTTTCCCCGTCGCCACCATTTTCTCACTGCTGCAGCTGCGTGTTAGACGGCACCGCTGTTGCTGTGTGCGCTATACCTTGTTAATTTCAAGCCAATTTTCGCACAAATCTACAGATAGCTTGGGAGTAGGGAATAGTTGTGATTGCAGTCCTTTTAAGGACTAGGTTACAGCATTTCCTACGACTTTTATCAGGCAGGTCTGTGCTCTTAAATAGATAGATTGTGGGAGTAAAGACTAATTGTAATTGGAGTCCTTTTCAGGACTAGGTTACATCAGTTCCTATCAGTTTTTGCCAGGCAGGTCTGTGCCAGTGCTGTGCAAGTTTTTTTCACAGCATTTGGCTGAATCTAGCAAAGCTAATCCTTTTTGGCCTATTGCAGAGTGTGTTAGTCAGTGGAGTAGCCTATCTGTGTTGCAAGATATACCACCTGTGTATAGAATACCAATTTTTTTACTGCACCTAGTGAAGTAAAATCTTTTGGGCATAGCATCATTCTATTAGTCCATCTATACTGAACTCCATCAGGTTGCAAATTAAAAATAATTTTTTTCTGCATCTAGCTCTGAAAAAATATTTGGGCTTCTAGCAGTGTGTGGGACTTGGTCTATTAGTCCATCTATACTGACCTCCATCAGGTTGCAAATTAAAAATAATTTTTTTCTTCATTTAGCTCTGAAAAAATATTTGGGCTTCTAGCAGTGTGTGGGACTTGTTCAATTAGTCCTTCTATACTGACCTCCAGCAGGTTGCAAATTGAATATAATTTTTTTCTGCATCTAGCTCTGAAAAAATATTTGGGCTTCTAGCGGTGTGTGGGACTTGGTCTATTAGTCCATCTATACTGACCTCCATCAGGTTGCAAATTAAAAATAATTTTTTTCTCCATCTAGCTCTGAAAAAATATTTGGGCTTCTAGCAGTGTGTGGGACTTGGTCTATTAGTCCATCTATACTGACCTCCATCAGGTTGCAAATTGAATAAAAAATTTTTCTGCATCTAGCTCTGAAAAAATATTTGGGCTCCTAGCGGTGTGTGGGACTTGGTCTATTAGTCCATCTATACTGACCTCCATCAGGTTGCAAATTAAAAATAATTTTTTTCTGCATCTAACCCAGCCAATAGTTTTGGCCTAATACCACAGTTTGGCCACTCAGCTCTGCTCGGTTACCATCCATTGTTTTTTTGTGCAAACAACTCCAGAGTTGTGAATTAGTTAACCACCAAAATGAGTGGAAAAAGGCCTGCTGCTGGTGGAAAGGGGAATAGGCGTGTTGGGAAGGGGAAAAAAGGTTGTGTCCGTGTCTACTTCTTTTAGCGGACAATGTGATAAGATCCCTTTCTTACGGCCACGCCAATCGCTACAAATTCCAGATGAGGCACAAAAACAGCAGGTGCTTCAACGGATATCAAGTGCTCCTTTAAGTGGGCTCTCCTCCACATCAACTTCAACATCACAAATACTCCAGTCCTCAAAGTTGTCACCCAAATCGCACTTGCTTCCTCACAGCTCCCAAATCTCCAGCTGCCCGTCTGAGTATGAGGTAGAACAGATGGTTGAGTCTGCAGAGCTGTTTACTCATACTATAGCCTGGGAATCAGAGGTCGACTCCAGCGCTTCTGTGAATCCAGATGAGGAAATGATCTGCACTGATGCCCAGAATCTTTATGAGTCGGATCCAGGACCAGACGCAGAAGGTTCTGACCATAATGTAGACCCTCATTCCCAAACTGTAACTCCTGTTGGTGGAGACAATGAGGAAGACGATGATAAGACTCAAATACCTGATTGGAGCGACCACTTTAGTTTTTTGTCAGGGCAGGAACAGGTTGGCTCTGAGGACGACGGGTGTGATAACGCACAGGGTGATGATGATGAGGTCGGAGATCCCACTTACTGTCAACCCACAGTCAGCCAAGAGATGAGGTCAGCAGAGGAGGTGGAGGAAGATGCTAGTGACGACGAGGTCAGGTTGCGCCTTCCTGGACAGAGACGTAGTACTGGAAGCACGTCAACAACTGCATCCTCAAACACAACTCTGCCTCTCACCACAAGTCGTGGTGGCTCTTCAGGTCGCATGGGTGCTAAGCCTTGCATAGCCTGGGCATTTTTTCAGATCGATAAAGATGACCCAACTCGTGTTATCTGTAACATTTGTCAGCAAAAGCTAAGTAGAGGCCAAAAAATACATAGTTTGAGTACTTCATGCATGAACCGGCACATGGACATGAAGCATAAGTTGCAGTGGGAAGCTCAGTGTGCTACAATGCGGCCTAGCCGGCCGGGCCAACCACCGTCTGCCATATCTTGTGCATCCGCGGCCTCTTCATCCTCTGTGACTGGGGGGACAGCAGTCACACCTGTTTTGGGGCGCAGACCTGCCACCTCTTTACCCGCAACAGCCAGCGTGATTGGCAGGTCATCATTTTCTTTGGAGGTGGTAACACCAGCTGGTCTTGAGCGCTGTCCGACATCGATAGCACCACCTTTGGATCAAGGCAACCTAACATGTCCGCCTGCATCTTCCTCACAGACCGGCAGTTTGCCGGGGACACCCTTATCAACCCCGTCTAAGCACAGTAGCCAGCCCTCGGTCCCTCAGATGTGGACAAGTAAAAGACCATTTCCTCCTAGCCATGAGAAAGCTAAGAGGTTGAATTTCACCATCTGCAAGCTCTTGGCTACAGAAATGCTGCCTTTCCGCCTGGTGGACACAGAGGATTTTCGAGACCTTATGTCCGTCGCAGTGCCCCAGTACCAGATGCCCAGTCGGCACTACTTCTCAAAGAAAGGTGTGCCTGCGCTCCACCAGCATGTCGCACACAACATCACCGCTTCTTTGAGAAACTCTGTGTGTGACAGGGTGCATTTCACCACAGACACTTGGACGAGTAGGCATGGACAGGGGCGTTACATGTCACTGACTGGGCACTGGGTAACTATGGTGACAGCAGGACAAGGGGCTGCTGTCCAAGTCTTGCCGTCCCCACGAGTTGTGCGTCAATCCTCTTTATGTCATTTTTCCTCCACTGCTTCTGCCTTCTCAACCTCCTCTCGGTCTTCCACCTGCACCCAAAGCCTGTCTGGTCATGCCACAAGCTTTCTAACTGCGCAGAAGGGATCCTGCACACCTCCTTACTATGCTGGCAGTAGGGCTCAACGTCGTCAGGCGGTTTTTACATTGAAATGTCTGGGAAATGTGAGTCACACAGCTGAGGAGTTGTGGTCAGCTCTGGAGAACCAATTTCATGAATGGTTGTCTCCACTGGACCTGAAACCAGGGAAGGCCGTGTGCGACAATGCTGCAAACCTGGGTGCGGCCCTTCGCCGGGGCAATGTCACACACGTGCCTTGTATGGCTCACGTGTTGAACCTGGTTGTCCAGCAATTTTTAGCCCACTATCCCAGACTAGATGGCCTTCTGCAGAGGGCACGGTCGCTGTGTGCTCACTTCCGCCGTTCGCATCCCGCAGCTCAGCGACTTACATCTCTACAGAAGTCGTTGGGCCTGCCACTTCACCGGCTAAAATGCGATGTGCCTACCCGGTGGAATTCAACTCTGCACATGTTGCAGCGACTGTGGCAGCACCGACAAGCCCTGGTGCAATACGTTCTGACGTATAGCCTGGGCCAACGAGATTCAGAGGTGGGGCAAATCACGCTGGAGGAGTTGTCTCAGATCAGGGACCTATGCACCCTTCTGCACAGTTTTGAAATGGCGACGAAGATGTTTAGTGCTGACGATGCCATTATCAGCATGACTATTCCGGTGATTTACATGCTGGAGCACATGTTAAACAGAATTCGGAGTCAGGTGGTGGCACAAGAGGAGGTGGAGGAAGTAGAGGAGGAGGAGTTGTATGCGGAAGGGCTAACATCTGCAAGGTCCAGACGGTCGGCAGCACCAAGGCGGCATGCATGTGAGGGTGGGGGAGATGATTTTACCAGGGCGCATGGTAGCAGCCAAACTAGTGAGGAAGGTGCAGGAGCCCAGGAAGAAGTGGAGGACGAACTGATGGAAGACTCATCAGATGAGGGAGACCTTGATCACATTTCTGTTGTGCGAGGTTGGGGGGAGAGGACAGAGGAAGGAAGCATGATTGCTACCTCGCCACCAACACAACAGGGACTTGGTGCTCCTGGATGCGCAACACACATGAGTGCCTTCTTGCTGCACTACCTGCAACATGACCCTCGAATTGTGAGAATTAGAATTAATCCTGACTACTGGGTTGCCACACTGTTAGATCCCCGGTACAAAAGTAAATTTGCAGAAATTATTCCTGCCATAGAAAGGGATGCACGCATGCAGGAGTATCAGCAGAGACTGTTGCAGAATCTTACATGTGCTTTTCCACAAAATACCAGTGGTGCACGTAGTGAATCTCACAGTTCCAACTTGCCAACCGTGGGACCGTCAAGTGTTCAGCACTCAAACCGTAACCGAACCACAGTATCTGCTGGTAACATCAATTTTGCGGAATCATTTCACCACTCTTTTAGCCCATCCTTTGCAAGGCCACAGGAGACAAGAAGTCTGACACATAGTCAACGCCTAGAGACGATGGTACAGGAGTATCTCCAAGTAAACATTGAAGCCACGACTGTGTCACTGGACCCTTGCTCTTTTTGGGCTTCCAATCTGGATAAATGGCCGGAGCTAGCCACTTACGCCTTGGAGATCTTGTCATGCCCCGCAGCCAGCGTTCTGTCTGAACGTGTGTTCAGCGCTGCTGGTGGTGTGCTGACAGATAAGCGCACGCGGCTCTCCACTGATAATGTAGACAGACTCACGTTCATAAAGATGAACAAATCATGGATCCGAAACGACTTTTCTACCCCTGTGTCATCCTGGGGAGAGTAAAAGCTTGATGATTGGTTAAAATCACCCTACCAACCGTTTTAAGCTTTCAAATTACTAATCATGTTTATCTGTATCTTGACTGGAAAATTATTTGGGCTTTGTAGCAGTGTGCAGCACTGATCCTATTAGGCCATCTATAATAAGCTTCACCAGATTTAAAATTAAAAATAATTTTTAGCTGCATCTAGCCCGGAAAATAATTTTGGGGCTCCGAGATGCGCAAGACACATAAGTGCCTTCTTGCTGCACTACCTGCAGCATGACCCTCATATTGTCAGAATTCGAAGTAATCATGACTACCGGGTTGCCACACTCTTAGATCCCCCAAACTTTTCGATCAACCTTTTCATTTTAATAAAGACCAAAAAAATGGTCATTTTTGAAATTATAAGCATTAGCAGGTTGTTAGAAACTGAAATCAAACAGTTTTCAACTCAAAACTTTATTCTAGGTGATGTTACATTTTCACATAGGACCCCTTGTTCGAAAGGAGCTTCTGAACTCTCTCGTCCATTGAATTTGTCAGGTTTTGGATGGTTTCTGCTTCAATTGTTTTGCATGAGGACAGAATACCCTCCCAGAGCTGTTGCTTAGATGTGAACTGCCTCCCGCCATCATAGACACTCCTTTTAATGATGCTCCAAAGGTTCTGAATGGGGTAGAGGTCAGGGGAGCATGGGGGTCACACCATAAGTTTGTCCCCTTTTATGCCCATATCAGCCAGAGATGCAGATGTTTTATGTGCAGCATGAGATGGTGCATTATTATGCAGAAAAATGATCTTGCTGTGAAATACACGGTTCTTCTTCTTGAACCATGGCAGGAAGTGCTGTTTGAGAAAATCCACATACATTATGGAGTTCATCTTTAGCGCCTTCAGGGATCCTAAAGGGGCCGACAATCTCTCTCCCCATGATTCCAGCCCAAAACATTACTCCACCTCCTCCTTGTTGGCGCTGTAGCCGTGTTTGCGTGGGGTGTCCATCAACCAGCCATCCTCCACTCCATTCATCTGGACCATCGAGCGCTGCACGGCACTCATCCGTGAACAAAACAGTTTTGAAATCAGTCTTCATGTAATGTTTGGCCCACTGGAGCCGTTTCTGCTTGTGTGAAGTGGATAGAGGAGGTCGACAGGATGGCGTATGCACAGCTGCAAACCTCTGAAGGACCCTGCATCTTGTTGTTCGGGGGACGTTGGAGGCACAAGCAGCTTCAAAAACTTGTCTGCTGTTATGACAAGGCTTTTTTGCCGCTGCTCTTTCAACCTGACGTAATTGCCTGTAGGAAAGAGTCCTCAATTTGCCCTTATCAGCACGCACACGTGTGTACTGTGAATCAGCTACATACTTCTTGATTGTGCGATGATCAGGATGAAGTGTCTTGGCAATGTTGATTGTAGTCATGCCTTGACCTAAACACTCCACAATTTGTTGCTTCTCAGCAGCCGACACATCCTTTTTCTTTCCCATTTTGGCAGAAAATGTAGGCTGCTTAATAATGTGAGAGAGCCTTCTTAAGTAGTCTTGCCTTTCATTGGACACACCTGTCAAACTAATTAGCACAGGTGTCTGCAATTGCTTACAGTGATATAAAGAGCCCTGACACACATCACCATCAATGAGTTTAACTGACAAACAAACAAATTCTTCCCTTATCACTCCTAAACACTTTTTGCATAATAATTTGGAACGCAGTGTACATGTGCTTTTCCACAAAACACCAGTGGTTCACGTAGTGAATCTTACGGTTCTAACTTGCCAACCGTGGTCTGTATGGAATTGTTCAATAAAGGGCCCAAAATTAAGATAACATAGATGGGAGAGGTCTCTATGAATAGGAATTCCTAAGTATTTGATACCCTGTGAGGGCCAGGCAAAGGGAAAGTTGGACTGGATGGAATCCTATATGGATTTAGTGAGGGAGACATCGAGGGCCTCAGACTTCGCTGCATTGATTTTAAAATTTTACCATGTAACAAAGTGATCTATTTCAGCCATAACAGCAGGGATGGATATATGTGATTGAGTGATATATACTAGGACATCATCAGCAAATAGAGAGCACTTGTACTCGGTGCCTCCCACCTCAATCCACCTAATATTGGGGTTATGGCGAATTGATGAGAGCAGGTGCTCCGTCACTAGGATGTATAAGAGAGGGGACAGAGGACATCCCTGCCTTGTCCCATTGGTGATTGTGAAAGGTGATGAAAATGTTCTGACGCACCCCCTGGGCCTTGGGACACCCGGAGCCGGACCCTTTTTGTTGGATGCTGGTGGTTGTAGTCTTCGTGGCGGCGATCCGGTTCCGTGGCTCAGGGCGGTCAAACCAGTGGCGGAACTATTTATGTGGTTTTGATGTTTAAATGTCCGACTACGCCACCCGTGGATTGCGGTCAGAGTGAACCGCCGCTACAGGGCAGACCGCTAAGGCTGGTGTTGTGGGTGCAGCAGAGCGTAGCATAACTCCCCACGGGAGGAGTATAGCCTCAGGGCAGTGTATGCGGAGGATGGGGGTGATGGTGCAGGGCAGCAGCAGTAACGACACGGAGTCAGTGATGCAGTTCAGGGCCTTTACTCACAGTTCTTATTATCCAGACCACGTCTGCAGGTAACGGCTGCCCACGTCGTACTGTGCTCACCAGGTGAGGGGCTCAGACAACTCCCAGATAACTTTGGAGCGCTTCACAGGACCCCCTTTGTGTGTCCTTTGTCTGGCCTTTCTTACCAACACTTCTGTCCGGCTGCCTCGGGCCTCCTCTTGGTAAACTTGGCGCCAGTTTCCCTGACCCTATGTGGTGCCTTCCTAGCGGGTGGAGCAAGGGGCTGCGCCACATAAAATGTCAGAGCCTCCGGTTTCTAGCTGAGGGTCGTTTCCTGCCTCCACTAGTTCGGGGACCGGTCTCCCCCTTTGGCCTGACCCCTCCACGCAGGTGGATTCGGGCGTGCGGTGGCGACTCGCCCGTCCGCACCCCTGGGATCCCTTCATTCCTCGTTCCTGGAGCCTTCTCCGCTCCTCTTCCTTCCTTCTCCCTCTTGCAGGCCTGGGCCTCTGTTACTAGGCCCGCCTCCGGAGCAGAGCTCATGCAGAGCCCCTGCTCCCTGCCACTTCTGCTCAGACTTCTCTGCACTGAACTAAGATGGTGCCCACCTTTTATACTCCCTTCTCAATGCACCCAGGAACTGCTTCCTCCCTGCTCCTGCACTGCAGGGTTCCCCTTCCTCAGTGTTCCCTCCCCCCACTCCAGCCAGGGACAGGGACTGTCGTGCCCATCTCAGGGGCATATTGGTCGCCCTGCCCCACGGCAATGTGGTGTAATGCATGCAGGTGTCGGGTCCTGATCCACACTCCATCCTTATCTGAGAGTGAGATATCACACCTCTGGGTGAGGTGCAATACGTCTGTAGCAACCGAGCCCTCGGTGCTACAGTTCCATTTATCTTCAGCCTAGGTGACGTATTGTGATACAGGGCCGTGATTTTGGCTATAAAAGGGTCCCCTAGACCCCCTACCCCAAGCTTTTTAAGAGAATCATATATGGCGTGCCAGGAGACTCTATGGAATGCTTTCTCAGCATCCAACGAGAGTATCTACTTACAAATTT
The DNA here is from genome assembly GCF_046119375.1 of Phyllobates terribilis. Lineage (NCBI taxonomy): Eukaryota > Metazoa > Chordata > Amphibia > Anura > Dendrobatidae > Phyllobates > Phyllobates terribilis. Next base: position 38,001,573 of record NW_027362768.1, on the reverse strand, counting down.
TTAACTGCATCTAGCCCAGGAAATACTTTGTGCCTAGTAGCAGTGTCTGCTAGTCAGCGGATTATCCCGGCTGTTAAGCAAGCTACACCACCTGTAGTTTGGACACTTAATTTTTTCAAAGGAAATGCTTCGGGACCATGGGATACTTAGTGAAGAGCATCAGGAGGCACCCCAAGGCATAGGGGCTGGGACTGGCACTAGGATGCCTTGCGGTGGACAGCCGAGCTCGATCCTTATAAAAGCTTTTTAACTGCAGCAGCTTTAGTGGACGCTACTGGAGCTGGAATTACGCGGCTGCTGGCATGAGACTTGCCCTCCAATAGATCCTTGTAAATGGATTTAAAGTGTATTCATTCAAATTAGAGGGACAATTTAAATTAAAAAGCTTAGAGCTCCCTCCACCACAGGGGGGCTCGCTCGACCCACCAGCGGACAGGCACCAGTATTGGGAGAGGGGGGCTGGCCGTCAGGGTTCACCGCGGCTCTGGCACAAACCCGGCGACACGGAGGTGGCACGGGCAGGAGCGGACTGGCCGTCTCGGCTTCTCACTTTTTGGATTTTAGAAGGGCATGACATGCCTATATCTGTGTCTCCCCCTCCTTTTACTCCTCCACCTCTTTTCTTTTCGCATGACTATATGTACTTGTCACTTTTCCATGTGTTAGTTGTGTCTTCTGAGCAGTTTGTGAGCTTTTGGACACCTTTGAAGGTGTTTTCTATGTGTTTCTATGTGTTTTTGTTTGCCTGCCATTGGTTTTAACGGTGTTCGAAGGTGTTCGACGAACAGTTCGACGAACAGTTCGGCGAACACACGGGTGTTCGACGAACCGAACCGAACTCGAACACTACGGGGGGTGGTTTAACACTAGTGTAGAGACAGATGAACAGTAGAGAGCAGATTCTGAATAGTATTTAGGAGGGAACAGGGGAAAGTTAGTTTACTGGGTATTTGAGATGATAGGCTTGTTTAAAGAGATGGGTTTTTAAAGTGTGCTTGAAGGCATTGGGGCTAGGCATCAATCGGATTGTCTGGGGTAGAGCATTCCAGAGAACTGGTGCAGCATGAGAGAAGTCTTGGAGACGGAGGTGCGTGGTTCGGATTATGGGGGATGTTAGTCTTAGGTCATTTGTGGAATTGAGGGCATGTGTAGGATGATAGACTGAGATGAGAGAGGAGATATAAGGTGGTGCAGAACTGTAGAGAGCTTTGTGGGTGAGAGCAATGAGTTTATATTGGACCCTGTAGCGAATGGGTAACCAGTGTAATGACTGGCACAAGGTGGAGGCATCGGTGAAGTGGCTGGACAGAAATACGACTCTGGCTGCCGCATTCAGGACGGATTGGAGAGGGGAAATTTTGGTAAGAGGGAGACCGATCACAAGAGAGTTGCAGTAGTCCAGACGAGAGTGAATAAGAGCGACAGTAAGAGTTTTAGCAGTTTCAAAAGTGAGAAAAGATCGGATTCTGGAGATGTTTTTAGGATGCAGGTGACAAGAGCGAGTGAGTGATCGGATATGGGGGGTAAAGGAAAGTTTAGTATCGAATATGACCCCCAGGCAGTGGGCGTGCTGCTTGGGAGTTATGGTTGAACCCCCCAAGGTAATTTCGATGTTAGGTAGAGTTAGGTTACTATAGGGGGGAAACACAAGAAGTTTAGTTTTGGAGAGATTCAGTTTAAGATAGAGGGAGGACATGATGTTAGAGACAGCAGACGAACAATCCTTGGTATTTTGTATTAGGGTAGGGGTGATGTCAGGGGAAGAAGTGTATAATTGGGTGTCGTCAGCATAGAGATGATACTGGAACCCAAATCTGCTGATTGTTTGTCCAATAGGGGTAGTGTATAGAGAGAAGAGGAGGGGGCCTAGGACTGAGCCCTGCGGAACCCCGATAGTAAGGAGATGAGGAGGGGAAGAGGAGCCGGCAAAAGATACAGTGAAGGAGCGGTCAGAGAGGTAGGAGGAGAACCAGGAGAGAACGGTTTCCTTGAGGCCTATAGAGCGGAGCATAGTGAGGAGGAGCTGGTGATCCACAGTGTCAAATGCTGCAGAGAGATCCAGGAGAATCAGCCAGGAGTAGTGACCTTTTTATTTGGCTGTTAGTAGATCACTAGAGACTTTAGTGAGGGCAGTTTCAGTGGAGTGTAAGGAGCGGAAACCAGATTGTAGATTGTAGAGGGTCGAGGAGAGAGTTATCTGAGAGATAGCGGATTAGACGGGAGTGGACCAAGCGTTCCAGGAGTTTAGAGATGAAAGGAATATTCGAGACTGGTCTGTAGTTGGCAGTGCAGTTCAGGTCCAGGGATGGCTTTTTGTGGCTTTTTAAGTAAAGGGGTTATGACATGTTTAAATGAGGAGGAAAAGATACCTGAAGAAAGAGAGAGGTTCAATATTTTAGTCAGATGAGTGGTGACCACCGGTGAGGGGGACTGCAGGAGATGTGAAGGAATGGGGTCACTGTTGCAGGTTGTAGGCTGAGAAGAAGCGAGGAGCTGGGTAACTTCTTCTTCTGTAACAGTCTCAAAGATGGCTAGTGAGCTTGAAGTGTGGCAGGGAAGGGGATCCAGGCACTGAGGAGATTGGGCTGAGATGTCCTGATGGATGTGGTTGATTTTTTTCAAAGAAATAAGTGGCCAGATCCTCCCCGCTGAGGTTGGTGGTGGGGGCCTGTGCTTTAGGTTTCAGCAGGGAGTTTAAGGTTTCGAAAAGTCGTTTTGGATTGTTGGACATTGAAGTGATGAGGGTGGTGAAGTAGGATTGTTTGGCCAGATGAAGGGCAGAGATAAAGGTTTTGAGCATGAATTTATAGTGGATGAAATCCTCTGCTAAAAAAGATTTTCTCCACTGACGCTCAGCACACCTTGAGCATCGTTGAAGAAAACGTGTTTGCATCGTGTGCCAGGGCTGCGGCTGTCTGTGTCGGGTCTTTCTGTGTGTAGAAGGAGCTGCTTCATCTAGGGCACTCTTCAGTGTATCATTGTAGTGTGACAATGCTATGTCTGGACAGGAGAAGGAGGAGATGGGGGCTAAAGATTTGTGGAGATTGTCCATAAGCTGCTGGGTATTAATGGTAGGTGTATTCCTATAAATGTGGTAAGTGGGGGTGTCCCTGGTGAGGAGACAATTCTTGACAGAGAAGGAAAGAAGGTTGTGGTCCGAAAGCGGGAGAGGGGAGTTGGTAAAGTCATCCAGCGAGCAGAGACTGGAAAAAAACAGGTCCAGAGTATTCCCGTCTTCATGGGTAGGAGAATTAGTAAACTGTGAGAGATGGAATGAAGAGGTTAGAGAAAGTAGATGAGAGGCAGATTGGGAGAGGGGATCATCGATGGGGATGTTAAAGTCGCCCATGATGAGGGTGGGGATGTCACAGGATAGAAAGTGAGGTGTCAAAGTGATCCAAGAACTGGTGGGAGGAGCCTGGAGGGCAATACACAACCACCTCTCGCAGGGTGATTGGTTTAAAGAGTCTAAGGGTGTGGATTTCAAAGGAAGGAAAACATAAGTGATGGAACCGGGGGGATGACCTGGAAAGCACATTTTGCGGAAAGGAGCAGACCAACACCTCCACCCCGTCTGTTGCCAGGTCTGGCGGTATGTGAGAATTTCAGCCCACCAAACGAGAGAGAAGCAGCAGTGGTGGTGTCTGGCTGCTGAATCCAGGTTTCTGTGATAGCCAGAAGGTTAAGGGAATTAGAGAGGAAAAAATTGTGGATGTAAGTTAGTTTGTTACACACAGACCATGCGTTCCAGAGAACACAATGGAAATCGATCGGAGAGGGCATGCACTGAACGTTAATAAGATTAGCAGGGTTTCTATATGCAGCTGGAGGAGAATAATGTATGCTAGTGGAGGTGGGCCCAGGGTTGGGGGAGATGTCGCCTGCGACTAGTAAAAGGAGAAAGCAGAGAAAGAGCAGGTGGTGCAATGATTTGTTTGAACGTTTTGAGTGCTGTGTGGAGGTAGAGGATGGTTTGCAGTGGGTGAGGAATGTAAGTAGAGCCTCAGAGTTATACTTGGGAGAGGGGAGAAGGGAGGGGTTGACATAGAGAGAGTGCGCAGAATGTGTTAAAGGGCGGGCGAGTTGTGAGAAAGCAGAAGTGAAAACAAATAAAAAGCAGATTGATAAGACTAATGCATAATGCAGTACGACTGACCGAGAAGCATGTTTGTATGAATATCTTATGCACCACCTTACCTGTCTCCTGCCCTGTCCAACTGCCGTTGTATAACTGCACTTTTAACTAAATCTATTGCACACTTTTAACTTAAATCTATTGCACACTTGACCCAGCATGCGTGCTATCCCGAGCCAGAGCTGAAAGTCGGGGAATATTATAAGTGGGGTCATCCAGTCATCCATAGACCCTAGAAGGCAACAACTGGTGGGTCTCATTCAAATATTGAATATTAAAAGCTATTTATGTGCTGCTGTCATCTGGTGGTGTGGAAAAGTCAGGTCTAATCCAGGCTTTGTTCATTGTTATCATTGTGATCCTGTCAGCTCTCTGATGGGCAATAGCGCCTGTCTGTTATGACCCCCCGATGGCACTAGAATCCTGCTCAGACAAGACGCTAGCATAAGGGCAGCACAACACTTCCAAGGTATAGAGCAACAGCTCATGCCAGGAGTCCAACTTTGAGACCCAATAGCTAAAGGTCGCAGAGAAGTTAGGGAGTACGCTAGTTTTGTCGGCCAGGTATTGCTTGGCCATCTTTAAAAACTTTTCCCTACTCAAAAATACCCAGTTATCAGTGCATGGATGCTGGGTGGGTGTCAAGAAATTGGTCCTGGCCTTTAACAGTGTACCACTTCTTTAGCCTTCTAGCTCTCACTGAGACCTGGATCCAACAACCTTACACCACTGCCGCGGCTGCTCTCTCGTATGGTGGGTTAAAATTTTCACATACCCCCAGACCTGAGAGCAGACAAGGTGGAGGTGTTAGTCAGCTCCTTTAATCAAAATGTGCTTTCCAGGTCATCCCTCCTTTTCCTTCACTTTTTTTCCCTCCTTCAAAGTCCACACCGTTAGACTCTTCAAACCCTTCTCCCTGCAAGTGGCGCTTGTGTATCACCCACCAGGTTCCTTTCGTCAGTTTCTGGATCATTTTGCCACTTGGCCTCCACACTTCCTATCCTGTGATATTCCCACTCTCATCATGGGGGATTTTAACATCCCCATTGATGAGCCGCTCTCCTCATCTGCCTCTCATCGTCTTTCTGTAACTTCCTTCTTTGGCATTTCACATCTAACTAACTCTCCTACACATGAAGATGGGAATACTCTGGACCTGGTCTTCCCACAACTCTGCTCTCTGCATGAATTTACAAACTCCCCTCTTGCACTCTCTGATCACAATCTTTTTTCCATCTCTATAAAGAACGGTCTCAACATCGAAGACACACCCACTTACCACACACTCAAAAATCTATGTGCCATCAATATCCAGCAGCTTATGAACAATCTACAGTTATTTTTAGCTCTCATCTCCTCCCTCTCCTGTCTAGACTTGGCATTCTCACACTATAACAATACATTGATGAGTGGCCTGGGTGAAGTAGCACCTGCTACACACAGAATGACCTGGCATAGATGGCAGCCCTGGAACATGCTGCAAACACGTTTTCTCCAGCGCTGCTCAAGGTGTGCCGAGCATCTGTGGAGAAAATCAATTTCAGCAGAAGACTTCATCCACTACAAGCTCATGCTCAAAACTTATAACTCTGCTCTCCTTCTGGCTAAACAAGTCTACTTTAACATCTTCATCACATCTCTAGCCAGCAATCCAAAATAACCCTTTAAAACCTTCCACTTTCCCCTGAGCCCTAAAGTACAGACCCCCATCACTTACCTAAGCAATGACGATCTGGCCAGTTATTTCCTTCAAAAAAATCAATCCTATTCATCAAAACACTTATGCACAATCCCCTCAAAGCCTGGATCTGCTTCCTTTCCTCACCTAAAGTTTACTTTCCATCTTTGAGCCTGTCACAGAAGAAGTGATGAGACTCCTTGTTTCTTCTTGCCCTAGAATCTGCAACAGAACCCTATTCCCTCAAATCTCCTTTAGTCCCTCTCCCTAGCTGTCACTACCCACCTGACTAAAATATTTAACCTCTCTCTTTCTTTGGATATCTTTACCTCTTCATTTAAATATGCCATCATAACCCCTTTACTTAAAAAGCCATCCCTGGACCAAAACTGCAGTGCTTACTACATACCAGTCTTTAATCTTCCTTTCATCTCTAAACTCATGGAACGCTTGGTCCACTCCCATCTAATCCGCTATCTCTCAGATAACTTTCCTCGCAACTAGTGTTGAGCATTCCGATACCGCGAATATCGGCCGATACCCGATATTTCAGTATCGGAATTCCGATACTTAATTCCGATACTATTGCAATATCGTATACCGGAATCGGAAGTTCCCATAATGCAATGAGACATTTTCATTTTATTCAGCCAATGAGGATCCTAAGAAGTGTGGGCACATCCTGTTAGGCATGTAGGCATCTTAACTAATGGCATGGCTGTGATTGGCTGCTGAAATGATGTCATGATGCACTATAAAAGCCACCGCCGCCATTTTGAGCTCACTCTGCTGTGAATTCAGTTAGGGATAGGACGCTGTTGTTCTGAGGGACAGTTTTAGCTACCTATTTGCTCTATACTGCTTTACCCAAGCTACTTTCTAAATCACTGTGCCTTGCAGTGCTAGTGCACAGTTCCCTGTGCTGTTCACCGCTATCTGCAAGGTCTGTGTGTGTGAGTGCAGCTCACCCTGTAGTGTGTGCTTCAGCCAAGTCTGGTTGTAGTGCACTCAGTGTGTGTCACTGCCTCATACATTGTCCTTTTTTGCCAATTCATAATTTTTCCTGATATCTCCTATTAGTGTGGTGGTTCCATCTGTATTCAGCTAAATTGGTTCCAAACACACTATATAGGAGTAGATAGAGAAATTTTTTTCCGTCTTGCAGCACTAGTGCACAGTGCTCTGCATCTGTACTGTTCACCGCTGTCTGCAAGGTCTGGTGTGTGAGTGCAGCTCACCCTGTAGTGTGTGCTTCAACCCCGTCTGGTTGTAGTGCACTCAGTGTGTGTCACTGCCTCATACATTGTCCTTTATTGCCAATTCATAATTTTTCCTGATATCTCCTATTAGTGTGGTGGTTCCATCTGTATTCAGCTAAATTGGTTCCAAACACACTATATAGGAGTAGATAGAGAAATTTTTTTCCGTCTTGCAGCACTAGTGCACAGTGCTCTGCATCTGTACTGTTCACCGCTGTCTGCAAGGTCTGGTGTGTGAGTGCAGCTCACCCTGTAGTGTGTGCTTCAACCCCGTCTGGTTGTAGTGCACTCAGTGTGTGTCACTGCCTCATACATTGTCCTTTATTGCCAATTCATAATTTTTCCTGATATCTCCTATTAGTGTGGTGGTTCCATCCATATTCAGCTAAATTGATTCCAAACACACTATATAGGAGTAGATAGAGGAGCCTTTCTGCAGCATTGGGCCCTGCAGCCCCAGCCAGATTAGTATTAGCCTATTTTTTGCAGCCTCATCTATTGCATTGTAGGTTACCTTCCTACATTGTAATAGCTACAAAAAGTTTGTGATACTATCGTTATTACATCTTTAGGCACATCCAGTGTCTTTTTGTGACAAAAAAAACCTAAATAAAGTTCACCAAACACTCCACTTTACAGTTGTGTAGGCCACATTAGCTCATATTAAAGTCTAGTCCACACTTTATAAAATTAGTGTTTCTTATACCTGTTAGCAGCTGTTCAGGAATAAGCACACTAAGCCCTTAGTACTTTTCTGCCTATCTTTATCAGTCTACCAAGATGAAGAAGGCAGGGAGTAAGGCATGTGGTCGTGGTCGTGGGCGTGGGCGTGGAGTTTCTGCAGGGAGAGGACGTGAGGATTCTGTGCCTGAAGGGAGAGGACGTGGGGATTCTGTGCCTGCTGCGGGCACCAGTGACTCAGCATCCCCCAGTTTTACCAGGGAACAGTCCTTTATGCGCAGCTTTGTAGGAGCTAGCCGTACCCCACTGCTGCGCGAGGACCAAATTGAAGCCGTTGTCGGATGGATGGCAGCTAACGCATCGACTTCAATTAGTTCCAGATCCTCTCAGGTCCTGAGCACTGAAGAGCACCCATCTGTCTCTTCACCACCTGCCAAATTGCCCAGGCAGTCAGAGAGCCCTGGACAGGAGCCATCTCTACTTCTGTTCTCTGAATCTCTTGGCTTGGAAAGAGGGGGCCAGCCAAGCAGAATTCGAGAATTTGAAGAAGAGGTAGTATGCAGTGATGCGCAACCGTTTTGTCTCTCTGAATCTGAAGAGGCGGGTGGGCCAGTGCCTATGGTCAGCAGCACACCTCAGTACGCATCTGATGATGAGACTCAGGTGCCACTTTCTGGTGCGTACTGTGCTGTCGAGACTACCCAGGAGAAGCAGTTGTTTGAAGAGGGTGGTGTAGATGATGAGGTCCTTGACCCATCATGGCGTGAGGGACAGGAAGGTGGTGGGAGCAGCTCTGAGGAAGAGATTCCCCGAACGGCCCAAAAAGGAGGGAGAGGGAGGGGGCAGACTTGGTTGCCTGTAGCCTCCACTTCGGCACCCATTAGGAGCATGGCTCTTCCAAAATCCAAAGCGGGCGCTCCCAAGACTTGCAGTGCCTGGTCCTTTTTTGACACAGTTGCAGATGACATTTGCTTTGTCAAATGCAAGCTGTGTAATCAGAAGGTGAAAAGAGGGAAAAGTGTCAGCAACCTCAATACCACAAATATGTGGAAACATGTGCGGACCAAGCACGTGGTGGAGTTACACAAACACACTGAAGACCTAGGCCAACCTACAGCGCCACCTACCACCTCTTCAGCTCGTGTTGTAGCCTCTTCCTCCAGCTCACACACAGCTGGTTCGGCTTCCTCACAGGATCGCCATGGAAGAATCTCTGGCACTGTTGTACAGAGACACAGTGTAATTCCACCCACAGCACCACTTTCCCAGTCATCCTCACACTCCCAGGCCAGTCTACAGCCATCGTTAGCACAGGCATGGGAGAAAAGGCGCCCATACTCGGCAAACCACCCCCGAGCACAGGCTCTGAATGCTGGCATTGCTAAACTACTGGCCCTTGAAATGCTATCATTCAGGCTGGTGGAGACTGACACATTCCGTAACTTTATGGCATTGGCAGTCCCACAATACAACGTGCCCAGCCGCTTTTATTTCAGCAGGCAAGCCGTCCCTGCCCTGCAACATCATGTGGAGGGAAAAATTAAACATGCGCTACAAAACGCCGTCAGTAGCAAGGTCCACCTGACCACTGATGCGTGGACCAGTAAGCATGGACAGGGACGATACCTTTCCCTCACTGCCCATTGGGTAAATGTTGTGGAGCCGGGTACAGATCTTGAGAGTGGCGCTGTACGTGTTCTGCCAACTCCAAGGATTGCAGGAATCCAGTCTGTACACATTGACTCCTCCTCATACTCCAGTTCCTCTGAATCAGCGCTGCAGGAGCCGTCACGGTCTACCTCCACATCGACCCGTGAACGGTTACCTGTTATGATGACCGATATGAGCACAGCCGTGGCCAAACGTCAACAGGCCGTATTAAAATTAATTTCTTTGGGGAATCGAAGCCACACAGCGCAGGAGCTCTGGAATGCCATCAAGCAGCAGAGTGACGTGTGGTTTGTGCCAGCGAATCTCCAGCCAGGCATGGTAGTGTGTGACAATGGCCGAAATCTGGTGGCAGCTCTGGGCCTAGGCAACCTCACTCACATCCCATGTCTGGCACATGTGCTCAACTTGGTCGTGCAGAGTTTTTTGAGGGACTATCCGGATCTTGATGCACTGCTTCACAAGGTCCGCATAGAGTGCGCTCACTTGCGGCGTTCCAGCAATGCAAGATCACGCATTGCAGCTCTGCAGCGCCGATTATGTCTTCCGGAACATCGCATCATATGTGACCTACCCACCAGGTGGAATTCAACGTTACATATGTTGGAGAGGTTGTGTGAGCAGCAGGCAGCAGTAATGGAGTACCAGCTGCAGCAGGCGCAAACAAGTCGCAGTGCGCGCCGTTCACACTTCACCACCACTGAGTGGGCCTCTATGAAGGACATTTGCCACGTTTTGCGTGCCTTCGATTATTCCACGCGGATGGCGAGTGCAGATGATGCACTAGTCAGCATGACTATCCCCCTTATCTGCCTGCTTGAAAAAACACTGCAAGCACTAAGGGACGAGGTTTTGGAAGAGGTGGAGGATGAGGAGTCACAAATGCCATCTGCTTCTCTACAGTCTGCGCAACGTGGTTCCTCACAAAGGCCTAGGCAGGGGACACTTTGTGAGGAGGATGAGGAGGAGTCAATGGATGAGGAAGACATCTGTCCAGAGGAGGGAGGTACACAATGCTCTAGTAGTCAGTATCTAGAGCGAGGGTGGGGTGATGCAGAGCAGGCAGAGATCACGCCTCAAGCAGGGGACAGCGTTTCTTGGCCAGTTGGCAGTCTGCAGCACATGGTTGATTTCATGCTGCAGTGCCTCAGAAACGACCGCCGCATCGCCCACATTCTCAACACGGCTGATTATTGGGTGTCCACCCTCCTAGATCCTCGCTACCGGGACAACTTACAAAGCCTCATAACACCATTGAACCGGGAGCGTAAAATGCGGGAGTACCAAGACGCACTGGTGCATTCCATCATGTTCTCCATTCCAACCGAGAGCAGTGCTGCTAGTGCTTTACAAAGCAGCTCAGTGCGTCGAGGCAGTGGAGGAAGCTCTGCACAAAGAGGGAGCAGAAGCAGCGCCTCAGCACAAGGCAAGACCAGTATGGCCGAAATGTGGCAAAGTTTTGTGTCCCCGCCGCCACAAATGTCTACACCATCACAGACAGCTCCAGTCAGCAGGAGGCAACGTTTCCGTCAGATGGTGACAGACTACATGTCTTGCCCTCTTAGTGTACTCCCAGACGGCTCTTCTCCCTTCAAGTTTTGGGTCTGTAAGCTGGATACATGGCCAGAGCTTAGTCAGTATGCACTGGAGGTGCTAGCTTGCCCTGCTGCTAGTGTATTATCGGAACGCGTCTTTAGTGCCGCAGGTGGTGTACTAACAGACCGTCGCATGCGACTATCCTCCGATAACGTTGACCGGCTTACTTTTCTCAAAATGAACAAGGCCTGGATCTCTCATGAATTTGCCAGTCCTCTTCCAGAATAAATAATTGGTTGGCAACAGTATCCAGGTCTCCTGTTCTGTTCATGTTTCTACCACCTGAACTGTAATCCCTGAGCTCCAACACCGCCAGTTGGCGCTCGGAAGTGCCGTCTGCACAGTCAACACTTGCTGCCGTGTTATTGGGGTTCAGTAACGTCAGCTGTTCTCCTGCTGTGCGGACGGCAATTTCTCCTGCTCTGTCCATATTCACTGTGCTACTTATTTAAAACTTGCTCCAATTACACCTCTGGCTCCTCCGTTTTTAGTATTTACCCTGGGCTCCAACACCGCCAGTTGGCGCTCGGAAGTGCTGTCTGCACAGTCAACACTTGCTGCCGTGTTATTGGGGTTCAGTAACGTCAGCTGTTCCCCTGCTGTGCGGACGGCAATTTCTCCTGCTCTGTCCACATTCTCACTACTACAGATTTTAAAGTTGCTCCAATTACACCTCTGGCTCCTCTGTTTTCATTCTTATCCCTGGGCTCCAGCACCGCCAGTTGGCGCTCGGAAGTGCCGTCTGCACAGTCAACACTTGCTGCGGTGTTATTGGGGTTCGGTAACGTCAGCTGTTCCCCTGCTGTGTTCACGGCAATTTCTCCTGCTCTGTCCATATTCACTGTGCTACTTATTTAAAACTTGCTCCAATTACACCTCTGGCTCCTCCGTTTTTAGTATTTACCCTGGGCTCCAACACCGCCAGTTGGCGCTCGGAAGTGCTGTCTGCACAGTCAACACTTGCTGCCGTGTTATTGGGGTTCAGTAACGTCAGCTGTTCCCCTGCTGTGCGGACGGCAATTTCTCCTGCTCTGTCCACATTCTCACTACTACAGATTTTAAAGTTGCTCCAATTACACCTCTGGCTCCTCTGTTTTCATTCTTATCCCTGGGCTCCAGCACCGCCAGTTGGCGCTCGGAAGTGCTGTCTGCACAGTCAACACTTGCTACCATGTTATTGGGGTTCAGTAACGTCAGCTGTTCCCCTGCTGTGTTCACGGCAATTTCTCCTGCTCTGTCCATATTCACTGTGCTACTTATTTAAAACTTGCTCCAATTACACCTCTGGCTCCTCCGTTTTTAGTATTTACCCTGGGCTCCAACACCGCCAGTTGGCGCTCGGAAGTGCTGTCTGCACAGTCAACACTTGCTGCCGTGTTATTGGGGTTCAGTAACGTCAGCTGTTCCCCTGCTGTGCGGACGGCAATTTCTCCTGCTCTGTCCACATTCTCACTACTACAGATTTTAAAGTTGCTCCAATTACACCTCTGGCTCCTCTGTTTTCATTCTTATCCCTGGGCTCCAGCACCGCCAGTTGGCGCTCGGAAGTGCTGTCTGCACAGTCAACACTTGCTACCATGTTATTGGGGTTCAGTAACGTCAGCTGTTCCCCTGCTGTGTTCACGGCAATTTCTCCTGCTCTGTCCATATTCACTGTGCTACTTATTTAAAACTTGCTCCAATTACACCTCTGGCTCCTCCGTTTTTAGTATTTACCCTGGGCTCCAACACCGCCAGTTGGCGCTCGGAAGTGCTGTCTGCACAGTCAACACTTGCTGCCGTGTTATTGGGGTTCAGTAACGTCAGCTGTTCCCCTGCTGTGCGGACGGCAATTTCTCCTGCTCTGTCCACATTCTCACTACTACAGATTTTAAAGTTGCTCCAATTACACCTCTGGCTCCTCTGTTTTCATTCTTATCCCTGGGCTCCAGCACCGCCAGTTGGCGCTCGGAAGTGCTGTCTGCACAGTCAACACTTGCTACCATGTTATTGGGGTTCAGTAACGTCAGCTGTTCCCCTGCTGTGCGGACGGCAATTTCTCCTGCTCTGTCCACATTCTCACTACTACAGATTTTAAAGTTGCTCCAATTACACCTCTGGCTCCTCTGTTTTCATTCTTATCCCTGGGCTCCAGCACCGCCAGTTGGCGCTCGGAAGTGCCGTCTGCACAGTCAACACTTGCTGCGGTGTTATTGGGGTTCGGTAACGTCAGCTGTTCCCCTGCTGTGTTCACGGCAATTTCTCCTGCTCTGTCCATATTCACTGTGCTACTTATTTAAAACTTGCTCCAATTACACCTCTGGCTCCTCCGTTTTTAGTATTTACCCTGGGCTCCAACACCGCCAGTTGGCGCTCGGAAGTGCTGTCTGCACAGTCAACACTTGCTGCCGTGTTATTGGGGTTCAGTAACGTCAGCTGTTCTCCTGCTGTGCGGACGGCAATTTCTCCTGCTTTGTCCACATCCACTGTACTACACATTTTAAAGTTGCTCGAATTACACCTCTGGCTCCTCTGTTTTCATTCTTATCCCTGGGCTCCAGCACCGCCAGTTGGCGCTCGGAAGTGCCGTCTGCACAGTCAACACTTGCTGCGGTGTTATTGGGGTTCGGTAACGTCAGCTGTTCCCCTGCTGTGTTCACGGCAATTTCTCCTGCTCTGTCCATATTCACTGTGCTACTTATTTAAAACTTGCTCCAATTACACCTCTGGCTCCTCCGTTTTTAGTATTTACCCTGGGCTCCAATACCGCTAGTTGCTGCTCAGAAGTGCCGTCTGCACAGTCAACGCTTGCTCCAGTGTTATTGGGATTCAGTAACGTCAGCTGATCCCCAGCTGTGTGTCCGGCAAATTCTCCTGCTTTGTCCACATCCACTGTAGTACGGATTTAAAACCTCCTCCAAATACACCTCTGGCTCTTCTGTTTTTAGTATTTACCCTGGGCTCCAGCACCGCCAGCTGGTTCTCGGCAGTTCCATTGGCTCTTGTACCTTCTGCTACCCATCCGGGTTCCAGTACCGTCAGCTGGTTCTCGGCAGTGTCTTTGGCACGGGTACTCCCTCCTGCCCAGCCTGGTTCCAGCACGCCAGCTGTTTCCGGGTAGTGTCAACGTCACTTTGCCTCCAATGCGTTGTCCTGTCGTGTTGCGGTCGGGTTAGCCGACTCTATGGTGCCTGCAGTTTAGGTGACTCCTATGTGGGCTGCGGGATCTGGCAATGAAGGCTGGTTCCATAGTGCCAATAGGACAAGCACCCTCTGTAGGACTGTGGGTTTTGGTAACTGCGGCCGGCTCGCGGCCTTGAACTTTTTTTTTACATGGGTACCTTCTGCTACCCATCCGGGTTCCAGTACCGTCAGCTGGTTCTCGGCAGTGCCTTTGGATTAGGTGCCTCCTTCTCGGTATCCAAGTTCCACCAACGTCTGCTGGTCCTTGGTAGTGCTTTCTGGCACAGGTACCTCCTGCTTAGTAACCGAGTTCCAGTAACATCAGCTGGTCCTCGGTAGTTCCATTGGCTCTTGTACCTTCTGCTACCCATCCGGGTTCCAGTACCGTAAGCTGGTCCTCGGTAGTTCCATTTGCTCTTGTATCTTCTGCTACCCATCCGGGTTCCAGTACCGTCAGCTGGTCCTCGGTAGTTCCATTTGCTCTTGTATCTTCTGCTACCCATCCGGGTTCCAGTACCGTCAGCTGGTCCTCGGTAGTTCCTCAGCTTTCTTGTACCTTCTGCTACATTTCCAAGTTCAAGCTTTTTGAAATGGTTCTTGGTAATCACTCTGGATCTCCCTGACGAGGACCCTGAAGACGAGGACCCTGAAGACCAACCCTAAGAAGACGAGGACCCCGAAGACAATGACCCTGAAGACGAGGACCCTGAAGACCACCCCGAAGAAGACGAGGACCCCGAAGACCACCCCGAAGAAGACGAGGACCCCGAAGACGAGGACCCAGAAGACCAACCCGAAGAAGACGAGGACCCCGAAGACGAGGACCCCCGAAGACGACGACCCTGAAGACCACCCCGAAGAAGACCAAGAAGATGACCCTGAAGAAGTTGACCAAGAAGACAAAGAAGAGAAGACAAGCACCAAGATACAGAAAAACAAGAGACAGAAAACCAAGAAGCAGAAATACAAGAAGCTGCAGAACAAAAAGCGGAAGAACATTAAGCATAAGACTAAAAATCAGAGCAAAAGATAATATCTAAATTATAAGCAGAAGATGACTAAGCAGTGTATGGGGGTGAGTCCGTTCCTCCTCGTGGTGCCCCTGGAAAAGACCTGCTGCTGCAGGCCAAACTGAACGCGGACAAATCCTGTTGTAAATCTTTTGTGACGGGCAGAACGAAAGGTGTAATGTCCAACCTTTTATAGATAACAACTACAGGAATGCCTGTCACAAATAAGAATATGATGAAGAAGAAGAAGAATATGAAGAAGATGAAGAAGTAGAATATGAAGAATGTAAAAAAAAGAATAATACGAAGAAGGTGAAGAAGAAGAAGGTGAAGAAGAAGTGGATGAAAAAGATGCTGAGGATGATGAAGGAGAAAGTGTGGGAGAAGTAAAAAAGAAGGTGAAGAGCATGGAAGTAGTGAAACATAAATATCTGACAAAATATAAAAATACTTAACATAGTTAATATTTCCGTAACTCAGAACATAATAAAAAAATATTAATTCCTGCTATTCCATTTGACTGGGCTAAACCTCTATGCCTTTATTGTCTCCCCCACCTCCCCCAATACATTCTACATTATTCTTAGTTGTTTTCCTTCATGTAGAAATAACCTACAAGGAAAGAAAGGGTTTATTTTAATTCCGATATTTATGTCCCATTGACTTGCATTGGTTTCCGGTATCGGAATCGGCGATATCCGATACTTTTTCGGTATCGGCCCGATCCAATCCGATCCGATATTTCCCGATATCGGAAGGTATCGCTCAACACTACTCGCAACTCTTTACAATCTGGTTTCTGCTCTTCACACTCTACTGAAACTATCTTTACTAAAATCTCTAATGGCCTACTAACAGCAAAATCCAGTGGTCACTACTCCCTGCTGTTTCTCCTTGATCTCTCTGCTGCTGCAGTGTTGAGCGAATTTGGTCGGCGAATGTTTGAAAGTTTCAAATTCGACACATTCGGATTCGTGATCGCAAAGGCGAGCAAACTTTCTCAAAATCGGAAAAGTTTGATGAATTTGCGTGGGACCGCGAATATAGGGCAAGCACGGCGTTTTGAACAGTTTTGTTAGCATAGTGCAAGTGTATGATGAGCGGTGACATGTGTCAGGTGAGTGTGGGGGCTGTGGAGAACTTAACACAGGGCAGATCAGATTTTTTTGCTTGTTTGTTTTTTTCTGTGGTCGGTAACTTTAACTGAGGAAAGCGCGGCCAGCCAATCATAGCGCAGGAAGCATCTAAATAAGGGCTTCAGCAATTGGCTGCAGAAATCATATGTCCTCTCAATATAAAAAGTGGCCATGTTCCCTCAGCGCTATCATATCCATGTCACTGCTGGAGACAGACGCAGCACAGTGTTCTCCTGTGTAATGAGAGATGTAAGCTAGATAGATGGGCGCTTGTGTTGTAGTCAGATAGTGTAGATAATTCCGGGCCTGTGTACCTCTGCAACCGCTGGTGCAGCACATTTTTGGTGTTCTTGTGCAAGTACTGAGATTCTGACAGAAACAGAGAGCCCATGCGATACAATAGTGCTGAGCACCGCTGGTATAGCGCTCCATGTCTCAGTATACCTTGAATCTTTTTTTTGCACTTGCTAATGTGATCTAGCAAGCGCAGTGCACCTTTCATTTAGTGGTTTTGAAATTGTGCTCTGCACAGTCTGCAGAGCTTCTTATTGCAGAGCACAAAATCTGTTTTTTTTCTGTTGCCATTGTGACATTGAAAGCTGTGTGCACTAAAATTTTTTTTTTAGTGTCAGATACTATTTTAGTGGAGTTGAACTTCAGGTGGTTTCAGAGTAAAAAAGTACATTTTTTTCTCTTGCTGCGCCCAGTCCAAAAAATATTTTTTCCTGTGCCAAAAGTCATAGAGTGCTATAAGCCAGCTACTACGTCAGTGGCGGTCAAAGTCAGCTGGACGCAGAGCTTATGCAGAGTAACCCAAAAATATTTTTTGCTCTGAGAAAAGTGATATAGCTGGCTAGATCTGAGTTTGAAATATTTTGGAGCATACAGTACAGACCAAAAGTTTGGACACACCTTCTCATTTAAAGATTTTTCTGTATTTTCATGACTATGAAAATTGTACATTCACACTGAAGGCATCAAAACTATGAATTAACACATGTGGAATTATATACTTAACAAAAAAGTGTGAAACAACTGAAAATATGTCTTATATTCTAGGTTCTTCAAGGTAGCCACCTTTTGCTTTGATGACTGCTTTGCTCACTCTTGGCATTCTCTTAACCTAGCAGGAAGTACGGCGGCATCTAAAAATCACTAAAGTTAACAAATCCCCGGCCGGGATGGGATACACCCGCGAGTACTGCAGGAATTAAGTAATGTCATAGATAGACCATTATTTTTAATCTTTAAAGATTCCATAATAACAGGGTCTGTACCACACGACTGGCATATAGCAAATGTGGTGCCAATATTCAAAAAGGGGACAAAACTGAACTTGGAAATTATAGGCCGGTAAGCTTAACCTCTACTGTGGGTAAAATCCTAGAGGGTTTCCTAAGAGATGCAATAATAGAATATCTGAAGAAGAATAACCTCATGACCCAATATCAACATGGATTTCCGAGGGACCATTCCTGTCAAACTAATATGATCATCTTTTATGAGGAGGCAAGTTCTGGACTGGACCAAGGAAATGCAGTGGATGTTGTGTATATGGACTTTTCAAAAGCTTTTGATACGGTTCCACACAAAAGGTTGATACATAAAATGAGAACAATGGGGATAGGGGAAAATATATGTATGTGGGTTAAGAATTGGCTCAGTGATAGGAAACAAAGGGTGGTTATTAATGGAAAACACTCAGACTGGCTCTCAGTTAACAGTGGGGTACCACAGGGGTCAGTATTGGGCCCCCTTCTTTTTAACATATTTATTAATGACCTTGTAGGGGGCATACAGAGTAATATTTCAATATTTGCAGATGACACTAAACTCTGCAGGGCAATCAATACTGAGGAAGACAATTTCAACTTACTGGAGGATCTATGTAAACTAGAAGCTTGGGCTGATAAATGGCAAGTGAGCTTTAATGGGGATAAATGTAAGTTAATGCACTTGGGCAGAGGAAATAAAATGTATAATTATATGCTTAATTGTAAAACACTGGGCAAAACTGTAATTGAAAAAGACCTGGGTGTATTGGAGGACGACAAGCTCACGTTTAGTGGCCAGTGTCAGGCAGCTGCTGCAAAGGCAAATAAAATAATGGGATGCATTAAAAGAGGCATAGATGCTCATGAGGAGAACATAATTTTACCTCTCTACAAGTCATTAGTGCGACCACACTTAGAATACTGTGTACAGTTTTCGTCTCCGATGTATAAGAAAGACATAGCTGAACTAGAGCGGGTGCAGAGAAGAGCGACCAAGGTTATTAGAGGACTGGGGGGTCTGCAATACCAAGACAGGTTATTACACTTGTGGTTATTTACTGTGGAAAAAAGAAGGCTTAGGGGTGATCATATTACTATGTACAAGTATATGAGGGGACAGTACAAAGACCTTTCTACTGATCTTTTTACTCTGAAGCCTGAGACGGGGACAAGGGGGCACCTTCTAAGTCTGGAGAAAAGAAGGTTTAATCATAATCACAGACGGGGATTCTTTACTGTAAGAGCAGTGAGAGTATAGAACTCTCTGCTGCATGATGTTGTAATGAGTGATTCACTATTAAAATTTAAGAAGGGCATGGATGCCTTTCTTGAAAAGTATAATATTACAGGTTATATATACTAGATTCCTTGATAGGGCGTTGATCCAGGGAACTAGTCTGATTGTCGTATGGAGTCAGGAAGGAATTTTTTCCCCAATGTGGAGTTTAGTGTTTGCCACATGGGGTTTTTTGCCTTCCTCTGGATCAACATGTTAGGCTATGGATTGAACTAGATGGACTTAGTCTTCCTTCAACCTTAAAAACTATGTTACTATGTTACTATGTTTTAATGCCTCTTGGAAGAGACGTGGAGGTCAGAGTGGTTTAACAAGACGGTTTTAATGCCCCTTTGAAGAGACGTGGAGGTCAGAGTGGTTTAACAAGACAGTTTTAATGCCCCTTGGAGGAGAAGTAGAGGTCTCAGCAGCTTAACAAGACAGTTTTAATGCCCCTTGGTAGAGACGTGGAGGTCACAGTAGCTTAACAACACGGTTTTAATTCCCCTTGGAAGAGACGTGGAGGTCACAGTAGCTTATCAAGATGGTTTTAATGCCCCTTGGAAGAGACATGGAGTTCAGAGTGGTTTAACAAGATGGTTTTAATGGCCCTTGGAAGAGACGTGGAGGTCACAGTAGCTTAAAAAGACGGTTTTAATGCCCCTAGGAAGAGACATGGAGGTCAGAGTGGTTTAACAAGACGGTTTTAATGCCCCTTGGAAGAGACGTGGAGGTCACAGTAGCTCATCAAGATGCTTTTAATGCCCCTTGGAAGAGACGTGGAGGTCACAGTAGCTTAACAAGACGGTTTTAATGCCCCTTACAAGAGCCATGCAGTACAGCATATTAAAAACATTATTCCCATTATTGGGGAGTGGGTCTCCCATAGTCTTTGCCTATGCCTTCCAATCAAAAGCTGCCAAATATTAGGACGGAGGAACTTGCAATGCGGGCAACATGGACCACGGTCACCCTGGTGGTATAGTGGTGGTGGAGGCTGAGGATAAGGAAAAGAGCAAAAACTGCCGAAATGAGAAAGCGTATACCCATGTGTGGGTGTGAAGCGGTGCATGGGATTACACCTCCAGAAATAACACAGTGGATTTGACTTTATGCTATTCTACTGTCATTTGGTGGTGATGAGAAGTCTGGCCCAATCCAGCCCTTGTTCATTTTGATAAGGGTCACCTTATCAGCATTGTCAGTTGACAGGCGAGTGTGCTTATCAGTTATCATTTCTCCAGCGGCACTGAAAACACGCTCCGATAACACACTAGCGGCAGGGCAGGCCTGTACCTCCAAGGCGTACAGAGCGAGTTCATTCCAAGTGTCCAGCTTGGATACCCAATAATTAAAAGGCACAGAGGAATCACGGAGGACGCTGGTATGGTCAGCAAGGTAATCCCTCAATATCTTTTGAAACTTTTCACTCCTTGTGAGAGTACCCCGCGCCTCAGGGCCTGTAAGCTGGGCGGGTCGCAGAAAACTGTCCCAGAACGTTGACAGTGTTCCCCTGCCTCTGCTGGATTGGAGTTGCCTCTCTCGCCTGTACGCCTTGATTGGTCAATGAATTGTGACCTCTGCCGCTAGCGTGTTCAGATGGGAATTTTTTTAACAGTTCTGCAGCAAGGGCCTTCTGATACTGCCCCATTTTTGTAGACCTCTACACCTCAGGAATAAGAGAGTGAAAGTTCTCCTTGCAGCGGGGGTCTAAAAGTGTCACCAACCAGTAATGACTGTCACCCAACATTTTGACAACGCGAACATCACGGTTAAGGCATCGTAACAGAAAGTCAGCCATGCGTGCAAGACTGGTAACTGGCAAGACTTCCGTGTCCTCACTAAGATGACGACTGACTATGCTCTCCTCCTCCCCCCTATCCTCAGGCCACCCACACTGAACCGACGGTATGACAGTTGTATAGCTACTAACGTCTACAGCGCATGATAACAGCTCCTGTTCTTCCTCCTCCTCCTCCTCTCCTTTATTGTCCCCCAATGCACATTGGGATGAGATGAGGCTAGGCTGTGTGTAATCGCCCGCTATGGCTTCTTGATCCTTCTCATCATACTCTGGCTGCAATGCCTCCTCTTTAATTCTCTGCAGAGAGCGTTGCAAAAGACAGACAAGTGGGATGATGACGCTGATGATGGCGTCACTCACCATCTCGGTGGACTCCTCAAAGTTTGTCAAGATGTTACATATGTCAGACATCCAGGTCCACTCCTGAGGTCTTATGTGTGGAGTCTGACCTGAATATCGACGGCCTTGTTGCAGCTGGTACTCCACAACTGCTCTCTTCTGCTCACAAATCCTTTGCAACATATGGAGGGTAGAGTTCCAACGTGTGCGGACATCACACACCAGTCAGTGTGCCAGAAGCTGCAAACGCTGCTGCAACACAGCAAGGGTGGCGGAATCTGTAGCTGACTTCTGAAAATGAGCTGACAGGCGACGTACTTGGATGAGCAGATCTGGCAACTCGGGGTACGATTTAAGAAACCGCTAAACCACGAGGTTAAGCACATGAGCCAGGCATGGTGCGTGTGTGATCTCCCCTCGCCTCAGAGCCGCCATCAGGTTACGGCCATTGTCACACACGACCATGCCTGGATGTAGGTTCAGCGGTCACAGCCACAGATCTGCCTGCTCTTTCACAGGTGTCCACAACTCACAAGCAGTGTGAGGTTTATCACCTAAGCTTATGAGTTTCAGCGCGGCCTGTTGCCACTTGGCTGAGGCAGTACTGCAGTGCTTCCAGCTTGTAACTGATGTGGTGATATCAGAGATGGAGGCTGAACATGAGGAGGAGGATGATGCGCAGGAGCTGTACACTGTGGGGGCAACTTTGACTGACATAGGGCCCGCAATCCTCGGTGTGGGGAGGATGTGTTCCGTCCCAAGGTCCGACTGGGTCCTGGATTCCACTATGTTTACCCAGTGTGCCATCAGGGAGATGTACCATCCCTAGCCACAAGCCCTTGCCACGTGTCCGTTGTCAGGTGGACTCTCCCAGTAACTGCGTTGTTGAGGGCACGGCAGATGTTTTGGGACACATGCTTGTGTAGTGCGGGGATGGCACACCGGCAAAATAGTGTCGGCTGGAGACCGAGTACCGAGGGACGGCCACCGCCATCAGGTTGCGGAAGGATTCCGTCTCCACCAGCCTAAAAGGCTGCATTTCCAAAGCAAGCAGTCGTGAAATGTGCGAATTTAGGACTGTGGCCTATGGAGCGTTAGCTGCGAATTTCCGCTTTCGTTCAAAGGTCTGGAAAATGGACAATTGAACGCTGTGGTGGGACGTGGACGTGGACGTTGATGCTGTTTCTTGAGAAACTGCCGTAACTAGCGAATACCGAGAGGAGGGGGCATCTTTGCATGCAGTTTGGACAGGGGATTGCATAGCATGCACAACAGGGGGTTCTCTTACACGCACAACAGTGGAAGAAGCAGTGGTGAAACCCGCTGACACTGGTCGTGGACCCTGGGGTTCGCCCAACAAAGTCGAGTGCTTTGCTGACATGTGCCTGATCATGCCTGTGGTGGTCAGGCTGGTAGTTTTGTCACCCCTGCTGATGATGGCCTGGCAGGTGGTACAAATGGCCTTTTTGGGGTTATCAGCAGAGTGTTTAAAAAAATTCAAGACTCTGGAAGACCTAACAGTTGTACTGGCAACTTCATTTGTGTAGCTGTTACGGGGAACGGTTGCCTGCTATTTGTCTGCGGCCACCACACTGCTTCTTCCTGCCTGTTGGGGTACTCTGCCTCCCTCCCCCTGTGTGCTGCTGGCCTCACTCTGCGAGTCCTCCTGCCACTTCGGGTCAGTTACTAGATCATCCACCACCTCCTCCCCTTCCACTTGTTCACCACGGTCCTCCTCCTCACTTCGTGGCAATTGTGTCTCGTCATCGTCCACCTCTTGTGACAAATTGCCAGCGTCTCCTTCCTGTGGCCGTGGCTGTTCAAATATTTGGCCATCACTACATGGGATCTCCTCATCCACCACTTCAAGCGGAGCAGGCGAGGGGCCCAAATAGGGAAATGGACCAGTGAACAGCTCTTCGAGTGTCCAACTGTGGGATAAGTTGCTGTCTGACGACCCTCGGCATGGTGGGAGGAAGGCGTATCGAGGTGAGGAGGAGGAGTATGCAGTCGAGACTCATGGCTACTAACACTTGACCATGTAGAAGACAGACCGGAGGTGGTGGTGCCCAGGTGACTGGAAGTATTATCTGCTATCCAATTAATAACCTGATCAGTTCACAATAGTGGTGCTGTTGTGTGCTTCCCTAGTAATTCGGTCAAGAACTGGAAGCGAGAAGATGTGGCTGTTGGTTGTGGCACATTTTCACCTTGGCCACAGCCCCATCCTCTGCATGCACCATCACCAGAATGTCCTGTTCCACGTCCCTTGCCGCGCGCCTTGCCCATTGTAAATGAAGTAAAATAGCTTACACTCACACTATCAATGGCAAAAGGGTAATAAAAAGGAGATTTGAAACGTGGAAGAGGAAAACCACAGTTCTAGTTATCTGGCCTACACCAGACTCTTTTAAACAGATATATTTGTGTCTGAACAATCACAGACACACTCAATTTTTTTTTTTTGGGGGGGGATACCAAAAGTTTAATAAGATGGGTATTTGTACATTCTGACTGAGGGAAAAAAAAAAAAGAGGATTTAGATGAAAAAAAATGAATTTTTCCTGGCCCCTGAAACCTGGGGCTAAGTCTGGCAATTTGAAAAGCAGCACACAGGACTGTAATGCAGTGTTTGTTGGTATAACCACTGCGTCTCCTATACAGCCTGCCTGCCTGATATCTGGGATGGATATTAGTCCTGATAAGGACTGTTTGTTTGATTTTGCAGGCTTTAGAGACCCTACACTACCTATTTCGCAGTATAAATCTCTCTCTAACTCGGCAACACTCTCCCTACACCGTCTGATCCGGAGCGACTGTGCCCAAGATGGTGGCGCCTGGTTTTAAATACTCGAGGTGATGCTGTGCGGCCAGCCAATCACTGTAATGTCCACAACCAACATGGATGGGGCATTACAGTGATTGGCTGGTAATCCCTGCATGTTCATTGGTTCTGTAAAGAGTGTCAAACATGCAGGGAGGAGACCCGAGCTCCCGGCCGAGTAATCCGGAAATGCTCTGTGCTCGCCGAACATCCCGAGTAGTGAGATGCTCGGGCGAGTACCGAGCAGTGTCGAGCATGCTCGCTCAACACTAGAACTTATGTATCGTAGATGGGCATGTTTTTTGTGATTCAGCAACAGGCGAAGTCTCACCTGTACCAGGTCCTCAGCGTCTGCATGCACTATCATCAGCACTTCCATTTTCCTGTACTTTATCGAATGCCTTATGCATTTTCTAATTGCTAGGTCTCTTGAAACCAAGTTTATTTTTAATAAAAAAAAAAAAAACTAATTAGTCACTGGCAGCAGTCAAAGCATTTTTTTGGCGTTTAATACCACCGTATTGTAACACAGAGCACGAAAAATATATGGATGAGAAATTCAAACCAGAAAAAAATTTCAATGCTTTTTTGGAGTGAACACTGAAATGTACCTTGGGTGAGTAGTTGAATCCAGATAAAAAGTTTCAGCGCAATTTTTGGAGGGTTATATGCCACAGAAATGTACTCCAGAGCACAGAAAACTCTACGGGTGAGTAATTGAATACAGAAAAATGAGTGTTGTACAACACTAAAATATACCACAAAGCACATAATACAGTACTCTATGGATCACAATATATTAAACTTTTTCAGACATAAAAAAGATTGTGGTCAACTGCAGCAGCTATATATTTATCAATGGACTGCAAAGCCCTAATCCCTGCCTAGAGATTGTATTCAGACACTCTCACTGATCCTGCAACTCTCTCTTTATCCCTTGGCTAAATGCAGCATGTATCTGATAGAAACAGCAAAGCACAAGATTAGCCCTTAGAAGGGCTCTTAGTATGATGTTTCAGCTTCAGCACCAGTATCAACAGTACAGGATTCTAATTCATTAGACTTTGCACACACATGCTTGGACAAGGACTCGCTCCCTCCAATAACAACTGTCAGAGCTGTGCAATGGAGTCAGTGTGCAGAGCGTCATGGCGCCTGTGCTTTTACAACCCCTGATGATGTTGTGGCACCCCTGCGGGTTCAGTCGCCACAGAGGTACTGCATCTCACCCAGAGGTGTGGTACCCCACTCTCAGGTAAGGAGGGAGTGTACTACCCGGGACCCACACACCCGCATCTTATACACTCCACTTCAGTAGGGAAGGGCTATATTGCTCCTAAGGGAGAGCACAGTCTCTGGTCCCTAGCTGGAGGGTGGAACCATGTAGTGGATGTGGGAGAAGGAAGTAGTCAGGGGAGCACCATCAGGAAGAGTATAAGAAGGAGGAGAACCATCTAAAAGGGGGAATTTCAGAGTCGAGTCCTGCTCAGGAGAGCAGTGTACGAGGGTCCAGGCTCCTGGCTCCAGTGCTTGGAACAGGAGTTGAGCAGAGAGAGAGAGAGGAGTCGGGCCTAGTCTGAGAGGCCCAGGAGAGAGAGTGAGAGAGGGCGGGAGCAGAGGGAAGGCTCCAGAGACAGAGGAGATCCCAGGGGCACGGTGAGTGCAAGAAGCCACCCGTGCGCCCGCATCTACATGGACTTGGAGGGATCAGGCCGCAGAGGGAACCGGCCCCTAACTAGTGGAGAACAACCAGGCTGCTGCATTTTCAAGGTGCTGCAGCCAACATCCACAATTACATTGCCGAAAATGTGGCCGCATAGGGTCCAGGGGACTGCACATCGCCCGACAAGACCCGAGGCTACTGGCTTGGGAGACTGATTTTGAGGCGCAGGGCAGGAGGGCGAGAGCCAGAGCAGGGAAGATGATGAGGAAAGGAACATAGAACGGGGTCCCGTTTAAGTACTCCTGAGAGACTTGAGAGTTGCTGAACCCCTTCCCTGGTGGACACAGGATGACGTGGGAGGTTTCACCCTGGCCCTGATAACCTGGAGTCTTGAACAACTGTGCGTAAAACCTGAAGACTGCACCCCACTGTGTCCTGGAATTATTGCTGCGCCATCACCAGCCCTGCACTAAACAGCACCAACAACATCTACCTCATAGCATCACTATATCCTGTCCAGGAGCTTAGCTCTACCTGTGGAGAGCTTAACCAACTCTGCTTCGTCACCATCAGCTCCAGCGGATCTGCACCTCAGCGGCGGCCCCATATAGCCGCATACCACAGGTGGCGTCACAAACATTATCTCTAAAAGCTTTATTCCCCTTTTACTTTCCCATTAATTGACCGCCCTGGGTCACGGACCGGGACACCATCACCGTGACATCCCCAGCACCGACCGACCCGACTACCAAGTACCACATGGCCCAGGGAGCGTGTCAATATCATATGGCCAGCCAATCACAGTAATGCCACTACCAAGATGGCTATGGCATTACAGTGACTTGCAGGCAATCCTCAAATTCTTATTGGTTGTGTAACAGGTGCCAAATATTCAAGTTTTAAATCGAGCACCGGCTTATGCTCACCGAGTGTCAAGCACATCCGACCACCCAGATACTCGAGTGATATCCGAGTATCACCGAGCACGTTCGCTAATCCCTAGTTTTTTTACTTGTTGTTATAACAATATTCTTGATAACTCCTATTGTACTGTACCCAAGCTTGTGGGTTTATCTTCAGCTGAACTTACCTTTTTTTATTCCATAACTGTAGATATTTTATACAATTTTTCTTCTAATCAATAAAAAAAAGAAATCTAAATCACTGAATGGGGCCTAGATAAAAGTGTAAATTCCCATTGGCCCCTAAACTTTATAGCCTATATTCTGACTTACATGGCAGCAGATGTAATCCTACTAAAATGTCATACTCATAAAGTGACCTTTTTAAATAAGGCTGAAATGTCATCTAATTAATCAGTTTAAGATTTTAATGAAAGGTTAAAAGTAGAAATCTGCTGGAATACTTCCTTTATGTTCTTTATTAGTTTTGCATTTGGGTTTTCATTCTATTAAACTATCAGATACATTCACAATTAATTTTCAATTAGTATTTAAGTAGTATCTTTGAGATGAGCAGTATTGTGCAAAAGTTTTAGGCAGGAGCAGAGAAATGCAACAAAGTAAGAATGCTTTAAGAAATAGACGTTTTAATAGTTTATTTTTATCAATTAGCCAAAAGCAAATGGCATGAACAAAAGATAAATATAAATCAAATCAGTATTTGGTGTGACCCAATAGTGGTCACAGATAGAAGAGGGCACCATTGCATGAACAATATATGGGTCCTTTGCAGTCCAATAACCCATCACAATGCACAATTCTAACTGTTTTAGAGGTAAAAATGGGCCACTTTACTTCTTGGGCCCCTGTGGGGCTGCACAGGTTACATCAATGATATCTCCATCCCTAGTGTGACCACCTACCCTTTGCCTTCAAAACACCATCTATTCATCTAGTTTATTTTTAACAATTTTTTAGCTTGTTTAAGCACCGTTCACAAGTTCCCTTAAAAAACGTACATGTGAGTACGGTTTTACTATTCGTCTGTTTTTTTATTGGCCATCAGTGTGTATGTGTGACATCTGTATACTATTCGTGAGTACATGTGTACCATCTGGGTACCATCCGTGTGACATCCGTGTGAGATGTGCCGGAATAGAATTCAGAATAGAAATTACAGATTTGTTAAAGATGTACAAAGACAGATAGATAGATAAGTGGAATGACAGAGATCTGTGAAATATATAATTTGTGCCTTGCATGTGTAGCTTAATGTACATGTATTAACCTAATAAATAAATCAATACATCAAATATTACATGGGCTCCCCTTTAACTTTAGTAAACAGTAAAGGTAAAGCAGACAGCTGTGAGCTGATATTATCAGTCTGGGAAGGTCATTGGTCATTGGGCCCTTCCCAGCCTAAAAATATCTACCCGCAGCCACCTCAAAAGTGGAGCATCACATTAAATGCTTCAATTCTGGCACTTCGCCTTGGCTTTTCCCGATGCCCTGGTGCATTGGCAATCTGGGTATAACTCATACCTACCGTCTTGTCCTGGGTCTGAAACCGGCAAATCCCCATAGCACACAGTGTGTGCGCTGGGGTGATTCATTAATCTGCATTCACACAGAGTGACTGCAGACATATTGATTTGGACCGGAAAACCCATTTAAGCAAATTGAAGGTGAAATGGTCTGCTATTTTTTGGCACAAGGTTAGAGGAGGCTAGTGACGCGCCCCCTGGGCCGTGGGGTACTCGGTGCTGGGCCGGTCGTTGCTAGGGGAGATGTCACAGTGGCGGTGACCCGGTCCGTGACCCAGAGCGGCCATTTAAAAGGGACATATATCTACAGGGGATTAAAGTTCTTTTATATAAAGTTCGTGACTAGTGTTGAGCGAGTATGTTCTGTTAACCCTTTCGCCGAGTACGCTCGGGCTGAGCACCGAGTATTTATAGCTGCTCGGTAATATGCTTGAATCTCTCCCATGTGCATGATTTGCAACTGTTTGACAGTTGTATTACATGGGAGGAATGTCTATTTCTTACACATTCCTCACATGTAATTAAGCTGGCAAACAGTTGCAAATCATGCACACGGGAGGGATTCAAGAATATCACGGAGCAGGTATAAATACTCGGAGCTCGGCCCGAGCGTACTCGGACAGAACATACTCGCTCAACACTATTCGTTACGCCACCTGTGGTATGCGGCTATATGGAGCCGCCGCTGCGGAGCAGGTCCTCTGGAGCTGGTGTAAATGCAGCAGAGTTGGTTTAGCTCTCCACAGGTAGAGCTTATCTCCAGGGCTGTGCTGAGATGTTAAGGATGTTGCTGTTATGAAAGTAGCACTCATGGTGCAGTGTAGTGCAGGGGGTGACGGCGCAGCAGCCATAACTGACAGAGACAGTGGGGTGCAGTCCTCAGGGTTTACTCACAGTTGTTAAGTTCTTCAGGTTACACTTTCCGGATTACAACCTCCCACGTCATGCTGCGTTCACCAGGTAGGGGTTCAGCAAACTCCTAGATGTTTAAAGAGTGCCTGACAGGACCCTGTTCTATATTCCCCACTCAGCCGTCTTCCTGCGCTGGCTCTCACCCTTCTTGCCCTGCACCTCACCAAACAATGTCCCAAGCCGGTATCCTCAGATCTTACTGGGCATCCTGGAGTTCCCTGGATCCTATGTGGTTACCTTTTTGGCGACTTGAGTGTGGATATGGCAACTATACCCTGAAAGTACCGTAGCCTCCGGTTTCCAGTTGAACTTTGTAATTCTCACTGGTTAGGGGCCCCTCCCCTCTGCGGCTTGATCCCTCCACTGCCTTGCAGATTTGGGCGTACGGGTGGCCTCCAGCACTGCCCGTACCCCTGGGATCCCTTCTTCTTTCCTGGAGCCTTTCTCCTGCTCCTCTCCTCCTCAGTCTGTCCTGGGCCTCTCTGGCTAGGCCCTCCTCCTGAGCAGAGCTCCTGCGGAGCTCCTGCTCCTTCTACTTCTCCTCTCAGACTGATCTGTCTGACTGCTCTGTCCTTTCAAGATGGTTCCCCCTTTCATATCACTTCTAAAAAGTGCTCCACTGATCTACATCCTCCACCCACACCCACTACATGGTTCCCCCTACTTTGGTTCCCCCCACTCCAACCATGGTCAGGGCTCAGCAGGAAGCGCAACACATCTTGCCCCTCCAGCTGGTCTGGAGTAGTGTAGTGTTGGATGCAGGTGTTAGGGTCCCGGTCAGCACTCTATCCTTACCTGAGAGTGAGATACTACACCTCTGGGTGAGATGCAGTACGTCTGTGGCGACTGAACCCGCAGGGGCACCACACAAGGTTTTTATAAAGATGGGAAATTTGCATCACTTAGCATTTCCTAATGATGACAGTAAGCAAGCCATATCCCTAACAGGCTAGTTAAAGTCTGAAACCTTGGTCAAAGTTATCTGAGCACACAAATCTCCAAGGTTGCCCAAACTTTTGCATTGGCCCATTTTCCTTTTTGTAATTTTTAAAATTAAAAAAATGACAATATATTTTTTTTCCTAAATTACAAAGGAAATGTGTTATTTTTAACTTTTGGCCTTTTAGAGATCATTTATTGTGTTTGTGTACAAGAGGAGAAAGGACCCTACCTGTGAGGGTGCACAAACAATCTACAAGGGATGGGTGCGAATACAGTAGGTCAGGGTACAGTTTGTCATGCAGAGGTATGCTGGAGCGAGAGTTACCACAGATTGTACTCTTGTCACAAGAAGTGGGTCATCAGCTTCCTTTTCAAGGTTTCCACAGTAGGCGACAGTCTGATGTGTTGGGGTACAGAGTTACACAGTAGCGGAGATGCACAGGACACATCTTGTATGTGATTGTGACAAGAAGAGATAAGAGGGAAGTAGAGAAGGAGATCTTGGAAAGATGGGAGGTTGCATGGAGGTAACTAGTAGAGGGAGACTAGGTCACACATGTATGGAGGAGACAGGTTTTCGATAGCTTGGTATGCTAAAGTTAGGCTTTTCAACTGGAGTCTCTGGGAAACAGGGAGCCAGCACAGGGATTGACAGAGGGGGGAAGCCTGGGAATAGTGGGGTGATGGGTGGATTAATCGGCCAGCACAGTTTAGGATAGATTTGAGTGATGCAAGAGTGGTACAAGGGAGGCCACAGAGTAGGAAGCTTGTAAAAGTCGAGGCAAGAGATGATTAGGGTGTGCACTGGTATTTTTCTAGATTCATGGTTGAGGAATGTGCGGATCCCCGAGATACTTTCTAGAATCAGCAGCAAGTGGAAAGGGCTTGGATATGACATTTGAAGGACAGATCAGAGTCAAGCTTTTGGGACTGGGGTGGCAGCCATTCACTTTGATGGATAGGTCAGTTGGGGGGATAAATGAGATGGTGGAAAGATGATGCATTCGGTTTTATCCATGTTAAGTTTTACAAATCTAGCAGAGAAGAAAGATGAAATAGAGGACACACATTGTGGGATTTTGGTTAGTAAGGAGGTGATATCAGGTCAAGAGAGGTAGATGTCTGTGTCATCAGAATAGAGGTGATACTGAAAGCCATTAGACTATGAGCTGTCCCAGGACAAAGGTGTAGATGGAGAAGAGTAGGGGTCCTAGAACTGAACTTTGGGGGACACCGACACATAGGGGGTGAGAAGAGGAGGTAGTGTGTGAGTGGGAGACACTGAATGTCTTGTCGGTTAGGTATGAAAAGATCCAAGACAGGTCCAAGTCTGTGATGTTGAGAGTCTGTAGTAAGAGGGAATGGTCTACTGTCAAAGGCAGATGACAGGTCTAGGAGGAGGAGGACATAGTAGTCTTTCTTGGATTTGTCAGTTAGTATGTCATTGGTGACTTCAGTCAGGGCAGTTTCAGTGGAATGGTGCGTCCAGAAGCCAGATCGTAAGAGGTCAAAGAGGGAGCAGGAGGACAGGTGGGAGGACAGTTCAAAATGGACATGTTGATTAAGTAGTTTGGAGGCATAGGGGAGAAGTGAGATGGGGTGATAGCTAGACATGGGATGGGTCAAAGGAGGGATTTTGGAGGATGGGTGTGACTGAGGTATGTTTGAATCATGAGGGGAAGACACCAGTTGTTAGTGACAGGTTGAAGAGGTGGCTCAGGCTTGGGATGAAGACTGTGGTATGGTTTGAAATGAGGTGGGATGATATTGGGTCAAGTTCACAGGTGGTGAGATGTGATTTGGAGAGTAAAGATGATCTTCTGTGATGGCGGAGAAACTGGTTTTGAAGGAGGAGGGTTGAGAAGTTATGAGGAGGGGCTGTTGGGACTTTAAACAAATTCTTTGCCCTAAGTTGTCAATCTTCTGCTTGAAGAATGAGGCTAAGTCTTCATCTGAGATGAGGGGATAGGAGAGGGAGTGGGAACTGGTGGACAGAGGAGGGACTTGAAAGTACTGGATAGCTGTTTATGGTTGTGAGACACGTATGATATGAAAGATGAAAAATAGGTTTGCTTTGCAGTAGTGAGCAATTGTGCAGCATTTTGAAAATTTCTGTTACTGGACTCCACTCCCTTTCCTTGGCAGTCACACAGTGGTACGCCTTGTAGATGACAAGTGCAGCATCAAGTGGCCTCTGCTCCTCTTCCTCCACCGTAACATCACAGACATTACAGTCCTCGGAGATGGCACCCCAATTACCCTTGTTTTCACCCACGTCACAACTCTCCAAAAAGCCAAATGACTGTTGGGGAAGCACAGACGGGCGAGTCTGCAAAGCTGTTCACACATTCTATTCCGGGGCATCAGAGGTCTGATCCAAAGCTTCACAGACTCAAGAGGGGGAAAGCATGTGTAACGATGCTCAAAAATTTATTCAGTTAATCCTGGCCCAGACAAAGTAGGGTCCGAGAAGAATACAATCCCTCGTCACCAGACGTTAACCCCTGGGGGTGGGCATGGATGGGTTGGAGAACAAAATAAATACACACGAGAACATGGAGAACTAAACTAATATACAACAAGGGTTGGAAAACTAAGCTGATAAGCAGCTAGGGTTGGAGAACTAAACTATTACACACCAGGGAATGGAGAACTAAACCACTAGACACCAAGGTGTCACTAGACAGAAAGTGTTGGAATCCCCAAGGCTTGTGGGACTAGCCTCTGTATCTAACACTTCCTCAACTGCTTCTGCCTCCTCCACCTCCTCTAGGGCATCCACCTGCACCCTCAGCCTCTGCCTTAATGAGACACACGTTCCAACAGTGCAGAGAGAATCCCCCCCCATGACGCAGTTTGGTATTAGCATCCAGTACCAGAAGCGAAGCAATCCACAATTTCCTTATCTCAGGAATTTTATTTGGTAGACTGGCTGAGCAAACATTAGCTTCTCACGAAGAAGACAGTACGTTGTGGAGTTTCCTTCGCTCCGGTGGTGTTGAGGTGGCAAAGAGGCAATGGCAGGCTGTAGGCTGTCTTGAAGAGATGGGTTTTCAAGTTGTCTGAAGAATCCAAATGTGGTGGCTAGTGATGGGCGAGCACTAAAATGCTTGAGTGCTCAATGCTCGGGTCGAGCAAATTGGAATACTCGGGTGCTCGACCCGAGCAACAAGCCCAATGTAAGTCTATGGGAAACTGAAGCATTTTTCAGGCGGCTCCACACGGCGGTTTGCAGAGGGCCTAAAAATTGCCCAAATCGATGGGAACAGTGCTCAAATGACATGGGAACAGCATGTGGAAGACCCCTGGAAGCATTTCTGACTACCAGGTAACTGCTGTCAACAAAGTTGTCAGAGTATTACGCCACTTTTACGGACTCACAATAAAATATACAAAAACAAAACCAAAATGGATTTTCCTTGGAAATATGTTAAGGAACATCCTTTGCAGGGTAATGACTTGTACATAAGGCAAAATAAATAACCAAAACCAAAAATACTCCTCCACTCCTTGGGCTATGTTCACACGTAGCGTTTTTGATGCGTTTTTGCACTTTTGCATTGCTTTCAACCAAGACAAATGCATTCACTGGGAAATGTCAATTTAACATTTTACAACCTTATCTGGCCATGTGGTGTGTGACACATCAACAGACACATGCATACAGTGCTGAAAAGACATGGGAACAGCATAGGGAAGACCCCTGGAAGCTTCTCTAACTCCCAGGTCACTGCCTAAAAATGTGCCCATCATAAGTGATCCTTGGCGCATGCGAAGATGCTTCCCGCCATGCACCTGTCGCTGCAGACTTTCAACAATCACTGTCCACGTCCTTGTCCCAGTGCAGCATTCAGTTGTCCCTACCCTATTCCTTGGAATGCAAGCGCAAGTATGCAGCCACCCACCCACCCACACACTCACAGCATGCACTTGAAATGTGGCCTTTTAGGAAGCTGTCCACAATCTTATGGCGGCGGTGACTGGGTATCCATACTAGGTCCCCAGCCACCACTATTTTTCCCGGTGTCGTCTCCGCCTTCCACAGGCACGGGTCCCACAACATTCGGGTCAAGTGAATGTGGCCAGGGACGGTATGGAGCCAGTCGACAGCTTTTTTTGCTGAGTTGTATTTCACCACAGCCATATTGATTAGCTTGGTGAAAGGACTTGGGAAATCATATCTACTCCAGCTGTCATTTCTCCCAGGAAGTCCTCTAAAGCTGCTTTCACTTGAAATGTGGACTTTTAGGCTCGTCGAGGCAGAAGCTTTTCACATCCTCATGCCGGCGGCGACCGGGTGTCCATACTCGGTCCCCAGCCGCCACTGTTTCTCCCGATTATCGTCTCAGCCTTCCACAAGCACGGGTCCCACAACATTCTTCTACATCAGGAGAGTTCATGACAGGGCTAACTTTGCAGCTGCTATGGGGCTCTTGAGTGGGGGAGAAAGTTGAGCCCTCAGAATCAAATCCTCTGTTGGGCCCAATGTTTTTCAAACTGAAACAGCTTCTCAGTGGGAGTTGTATTTCACCACCGCCATATTCTTTAGCTGGGTGAAAGGACAGGCTTAGAGGGAAACCGTTTCGACTCCAGCTGTCATTTCTCCGTCACCAGGTTCTGCCCATTGTCACACACAACCTTGCCTGTCTATATGTTCAGAAGTGAGAGTCACTGATCAGGCCACTGTTTTACAGCTTTCAACAAGTCTGCAGCGCTGGGCGGTTTGTCATCTAAGCATTAAGCATGTTATCTTCAGCACAGCCTGCTGCTGCTTGGCCAAGGCATTGCTGCAATGCTTTCAGCTTGTGAATGATGTGGTCATTTCGGAGATGGAGGAGGAGGAGGTGCAGGAGCTGAACAATGTGATTACATTGAGGTTACATTGACGACTGTAGTATAAAAATCAGAGAAAGATCTCACTGTATTTTTTTTTTACATTACTTTTTAAGACAAATGCATTCACGGGGAAATGTCATTTTAATATTTTACAACCTTATCTGGCAATGTGGTGTGTGACACATCATCAGACACATCCTGTTTCATTTATGATGGAGGGACTCTGAAAGTCAGTCTATTTTTATAGGGCCATCAGGCGGCCATTACTATTCTTAAAAGGCCAGCAGTCGGCACTCGCTATTGTTAGAGAGCCATCAGCCGGCTATGCTTTGTTGTTTCCATTATTAACGAATGGGTCTCCTATACTGTTATTGCGTATGCAGTGACTGCAAGGGCTGACCAAAATTTGGAAAAAATCCCACTGAGAAGTTAAAGACACATAGAGCAGGGCCACAGTAACCACAAATTCCCATTAGAAAGGAGAGAGTCTGCTTTACAGTTATAGGGTATGCAGTGAGTCCAATGGCTGACCAAATTTAGGAAAATCCCCACTAAGAATTTAAAGACACATAAAGCAGTGCCACAGTAACAAGTACGACATGTTCCCATTAGAAAGGAGAGGGTCTCCCATAGTGTTGGCCTATGCAGTGAATGCAAGGGCTGCCAAAAATTGGAAAATACCCCATGCAAGAGACGTACTGGGCCTCATGAAAAAATGTTCCCATTATTAGGAAGTAGGTCTCCCATAGTGTTGGCCTATGCAGTGAATGCATGGGCTGCCAAAAATTGGGAAGCATTCCAATGCCCCTTGGAAGAGACGTAGAGGGCCTCATAAAAAAATGTTCCCATTAGAAAGGAGCGGGTCTCCTATACTTGTAATGCCCATGCACTAAGCATATTGGCTGACAAACATTTACCCCTGGGGGTTATACATGAATATACTGTATAAAAAAAAATTTATACGGGCATCATAAACACCCTCTAAAAAAATTATGTGGGGGTTGCATCACGGACCATGGTAAACCTGGTGATGTGGTGGAGGATGAGGATGAGGAGAAGGAGGAGGACAAGAGCAAATAGCCAAAATTAGGAAGCGTATACCCATGTGTGGGTGTGAAGAAGTGCATGGGAATACACCTCCCAAAAAAAGACACTGGATTTGAGTTTGTTACGCTGCTATCATTCGGTGGTGCTGAGAAGTCTGGCCCAATCCAGCCCTTGTTCATTTTTTTGAGTCAGCCTGTCAGCATTTTCAGTTGACAGGTGGATCAGTTATAATTCCACCAACAGCACTTAAAAACCCGCTCTGATAAAACGCTAGCAGCAGCGCAGCCCAGGACCTCCAAGGCGTAGAGAGCCAGTTCATTCCATGGATCCAGCTTTGATACCCCAAAATTATAAGGCACCGAGTAATCACGGAGGACGTTGGTACAGTCGGCAATGTACTACCTCAGCATATTCCCAAACTTTGCACTCCTTGTGAGAGTACCCCGCGCCTCAGGGACTGTGCGATGGGAGGGGCTGAGAAAATTCTCCCAGAACTTTGACAGTGATCCCCTACCTCTGCTGGATTGAAATTATGTCTCTCTCTCGCCTGTACTCCTTGGTTGTCTAACGAACTGTGACCTCTGCTGCCAGCGTTTTCAGATGGGAACTTTTTCAATAGTTCCGCAACAAGGGCCTTCTGGTACTGCCCCATTTTTGTAGACTTGTCCGCCTCACGAATAAGAGATATAAAGTTCTCCTTGAAGCGTGGGTCTAGAAGTGTCACCAACCAGTAATGACTGTCACCCAAAATTTTGAGAATGCGAGGGTCATGGGAAAGGCAGCGTAACGTAAACTCAGCCATGCGTGCCAGACTGCTAACAGGCAAGATTTCCTCGTCCTCACCAAGAGGATGTCTGACCATGCTCTCCTCCTCTCCCTCCTCCTCCTCTATGTCTTCTGGCCATCCATGCTGAACAGACGGTATGACAGTTGTGCAGGTAGTACCGTCTATAGCGCATGAAGCTAGCTCCTGTTCTTCCTCCTCCTCTTCCTCAATGTCACCCAATCCACATTGGGATGAGATGAGGCTGAGTTGTGTGTAATTACCCTCTTTAGCTCCCTGCTCCATCTCATTGTGCTACGCCTACAATACAACCTCTTTTGATTGTGAGCAGAGAGCGTTTCAGAAGACAGAGAAGCGGGATGGTGATGCTAATTATGGCATCATCGCCGCTCACCATCTTGGTGGAGTCCTCAAACTTTTGGAGTATGGCACATATGTCTGACATCCATGTTCACTCCTGAGGTCTTGTGAGGAGTCTAAACTGAATGCCGATGGCCTTGTTGATGCTGGTACTCAACAATTGCCCTTTTCTGCTCACAAATCCTTCCCAACATCTGCATTGTAGAGTTCTAATGCATGGGGACATCACACACCTGTCTGTGAGCCAGAAGCTGCAAAAGCTGCTGAAACATGGCAAGGGAGGCGGAAGCTGTAGGTTAACTTCTAAAATTGGGAAACAGGCGGCATACTTTAATAAGCAGATCCGGCAGCTCTGGGTAGGATTTGAGAAACCGCTGAATCATGAGGTTAAGCACATGGGCCAGGCATGGTACGTGTGTGAGCTCGCCTCGCCTCAGAGCTGCCACCAGGTTCCAGCCACTGTCACACACGACCATGCCATGCCTGGCTGTAAGTTCAGCAGTGTGAGCCACAGATCTGCCTGCTCTTTTAGAGCTGTCCACAACTCTTCAGCATTGTGCGGTTTGTCACCTAAGCATATTAGCTTCAGCACAGACTGTTGCCGCATGGCGGAGGCAGTGCTGTAGTGCTTCCAACTTGTGACTGATGTGGTCATTTCGGAGATGGAGGCTGAAGAGGAGGAGGCTGAGGAGGATGAAGTGCAGGAGCTGTAGACTGTGGGGGCAACCCTGATTGACCTAGGGCCCGCAATCCTTGGCGTCCGGAGGGCGTGTTCCTTCCCAAGGTCCGACTGGGTCCCGGCTTCCACTATGTTAACACAATGTGCCGTCAGCAAGATGTACCGTTCCTGCCCACAAGCACTTTTCCACGTGTCCTTGATTAGGTGGACTTTCCCGGTAACTGTGTTTTTGAGGGCACGGCTAATGTTTTGGGACACATGCTTGTGTAAAGCGAGGACAACACACTGGGAGAAATAGTGGAGGCTGGGGACTGAGTACCGAGGTAAAGCTGCCGCCATCAGGTTGCGGAATGCTTCCGTCTTCACGAGCCTAAAAGGCAACATTTCGAGCGCAAGAAGTGGTGAAATGTGAGAATTAAGTACTGTGTCCTGTGGGGCGTTGGCTGCATATTTGCGCTTGTGTTCCAAGGACTGGGGTATGGACAACTGAACGCTGCACTGGGACAAGGACGTGGACATGCTTTCTGATGATGCTACTTGAGAGTGTGCAATGACAGGTGCAGGGCAGGAGGCATCTTCGCATGCACCATGGACAGAGGATTGGCTTGCATGCACAACAGCGGAAGAAGCAATACTGCCACCTGCAGATACTTTTCCTGGACCTTGGAGTTCGGCCCACAAAGTCGGGTGGTTTTCTGCCATGTGCCTGATCATGCTGGTGGTGATCAAGCTGCTCGTTTTGCCACCCCTGCTGATGCTGGCCTGACAAGTGGTGCAAATGGTCTTTTTGGGGTTATCGGCAGAGTCTTTAAAAAACAACCAGACTCTGGAAGACCTAACAGTTGTACTGGCAACTTCCTTTTTGTTGGTGTTACGAGGAGCGGTTGTCTGCCTTTATTCTGCGGCCTCCATACTGCTTCTTCCTGCCTGTTGGGGTGCTCTGCCTCCCTCCCCCTGTATGCTTCTCTCCTCATGCTGCATGTCCTTCTGCCAGGTTTGGTCAGTTACTATATCATCCACCACCTCGTCTTCCACTTTTATACTCTGGTCCTCCTCCTGACTTTCTGCCAATTGTGTCTCATCATCGCCCACATCTTGTGACACTTTCTCACCGTTGCCTTCGTGTGACCGTGGCTGCTCAAATATATAAGATGGATTAGTCCTCTGAAGGACTGTTTGTTGAGATTGATATGTGTCTCTGTTATGCACACGCCCGGACTGACTGGCATGTGCATGTTTAGTGAACCCACTGGACCATGAACCGTAGAGTACCTGGAGGGGCGTAACTAAGAATCTACCCGATCCGACCAAGGTCGCACGACGGCTAACGATGCCTGTGCACCAGGGAGGAACCGAGCAGAGGAACCAGGTGCGACTCCAGGTCAGACCCCGGACACAGCTGTTGACCCACACCGGGGAATACAGGAACAGGCAGGTTAGAGCACAGGCTGGGTAGGGTCCAGTACAGACTAGGTGACGGGTTCAGAGCCGCAGATGCGGCAATCAAGCAGAGTAAAGCGAAACCGCAGGTGCGGTGGACAAGGCTGAGCAGAGTGAAACCGCAAGTGCGGTGGACAAGGCTGAGCAGAGCGAAACCGCAAGTGCGGTAGACAAAGCAGAGCAGAGCGGGCAGAAACCGCCAGAGCGGTAAGTAAGGCAGAGCAGAGATAAACCGCCAAAGCGGTGAGCAAAGACAGAGCAGAGGGGACAGGGCTCTGTTCACACGGAACAGACTGGAAGGGAAAGGCAGAACCAGATACACACAAGGTACTTGCAAAGAAGTAGCGAGTGGACTCCAAACTCACAAACAGAAGTACAGCGACAACGAGTAGGAGTTAGGTGCTGGTTCAGACTCTGCAGAAAAAGAGTGGAAACGGACAAAGAGACAAAACAGGTAACAAGTTAGGAGACAGTTCAGATAGGAACTGTACTGCAATGAAATACAGGAACGAGCCTAGGTATAGCCAAGAGCTGGTTCAGACACTGCAGCAAAAAGGGAGGAAACGGACATAGAGACAAAACAGGTAACAGGTTAGGAGATAGTTCAGACAGGAACTGTACTGCAACGAAATACAGGAACGAGCCTTGGTATACGGCCCCCAGAGGCAGAAGCGAACAGGCTAGGAGCGTGTTCAGACAGGCCTGGGAATACAGCCACCAGGAAGGCGGACAGGCAGGGAAAAATAGAACAGGACCTGGCACATTCAGAGTCAAGGAGCACACTGAATGTTAAAGCTTTGCTCAGGCCTCAGCTTCCAAGTGAAGCTGGTTTAAATATCCAGCGACTGACAGCAATATGCTGAAGACGCATTAGGGGTGTGCCCGCAGCAGCTACAATAAACAGGAAGTGACCGGGCCGCCGCCCTAAGCAGCAAGAACAGAGGCAAGCAGACAGCATGGAAAGAAGCCAGGCTAGCAGACTGGACTGATGATCAAGTTTGCGATCTTGCATAGTGGGAGATGGTGCCCTATGCAAGAACGCCGCCAGGTATGTTACAGTCTCTAATATAGTTTGGTACACCTACTCTAACTGGAAACAAGCAAATCTCTCCCTAGCTCAGTAGCACCTCTCCCTACCCTGTCTGATTCCGGAGTGACTGTGATGAGCACAGCGGCACCAGGTCTGATATAGACCTGATGACGCTGTGCGGCCAACCAATCACTGTAATGCCACAACAAATATGATTACGGCATTACAGTGAGTTGCAGGCAATATCTGCATGTTTGGTCCCGCCAAGCAACCCCGGAAATGCTCGGTGAGCGCCGAGCATGTCGAACAGTGAGATGCTCGGGCGAGCACCGAGCAGTAGCGAACATGCTCACTCATCATTAGTGTCTACATTAGTGATGGGCGAGCACTAAAATGTTCGGGAGTTCATTAGTTGAATCGAGCAAATTAGAATGCCTATGTGCTCGTTTCGAGTAACAAGCATAATTGAATTCAATGGGATACTTGAGCATTTTTCCGGCAGACCTTACCAGGAGGTCTGGGGGAGGGGCAGAAAATCGTTGAAGTGGATAGAAACACCACTGCAATGGAATGGGAACAGCATGGGGAAGACCCCTGGATGAATCTCTGACCCCCAGGTCTCTGCTGGGAACAATGTTGTCAGCGCATTACGCCACTTTTATGGACTGACAATAAAACATACAAAACCAAAGATAAAATGGATTTTGCTGGAAAAAAAGGTTAGGAAACATTATTTCCTGTATAATGACTTGTATATAAAGCAAAATAAAAAAGAGAAGAAAAAAAAAACGCCATCTCTCACCGTATTTCTTTGTCATTTTTAACAATAAATAATTTTTTTTTGAAAAATAATATACAGTTCTGTCTATTATTAATAACCTTCTAAGGCAAAGCAGACAGCTGCGGGCTGATATTATCAGGCTGGTAAGGTCCATGGTTATAGTTCCCGCCCCGGCTTAAAAATAACAGCCTGGAGCCACCCGAACTGGGATTTGGGGTTAATGAAAGCTGTAATTTGTCAAAAATCCCAGCTGGCATAAACCTCTGGGGTTAGTAATGGAAAGGTTTCTGTCAGACACACCCATTACTAAAAAAAACACACAGAAAAATTATTTATTCACAAAAACACTCCCTGACAAATGCCCTCGTTCTCCCATTTCTTAAAAAAAATCCCACGTAGTTCTGAAATAGTTCAATGAACCCAAGATGTCCCACGTCATCTGAAGGATATGGAACACCATAACAATGCTCCATATGCTTTTTCAGCCACCACTGCCAGACATGCAGCTCTGCGAGACCAGTCAGCTGTGAACTGATGTAATCTCAGTGATGTCAGTGAGTTTACATCAGTTCACAACCGCCTAGGTCTCAAGGAGCACTGTGTCCGGTAGTACAGCAATCTTTGTCAGACGTACTGCAGCGATTACACTGGGTCACATGGACTGCTGGACTGAGCTTTTAATGACCCAGAGACAATGAGGCCCTGTAACCTTAAGGAAGCTTTTAAGGGAGACTTTAAGTTTACTATAGCTCCCAACTGCTGGATTATCTGGAGGCTATGAACTCTAGTAACCTTAGTTCACAGTCTCCAGGTGTCCAGCAGCTGAGAACTCCAATAACCTTAAAGTCTTCCTTAAAAGCTTCCTTAAGGTTTCCGAGCCTCACTGCTTCCACAAGACCCGGTGGCTATAAACTCTGGTAACCTTACTGGATTTCACAGCCACCTTGTCTCCCGGCAGCTGTGAGGCCCTGAAAATTTAAGGAAGCCTTTAAGAGAGACTTTAAGGTTTCTAGCGATCCCAGCTGCTGGAACACCTGAAGGTTGTGAAATCTAGTAACTTTAATTCACAGCCTCCAGGGGTTCCAGCTGCTGGGAACTCCAGTAACCTTAAAGTCTCCTGGCTGTAAGCACACGTTGCTTTTTTATCATGTACAGAGGTTTGCAATGCATGCGCCACTGAGCGCCCCGATACACACCCACACTTTTTTTAGCCAGAAAGTGGACAGTCACATAATGGCCCATGAGACCATCTCTATGGCTACTTAAGGTCCTTCTGGCATGATACTTATATTGCCTCTTGAAAAAGCACCATAGAGCATTGCGAAATGCCTGTCAAGGCTTCCCCTCGTCCATCACCATATGCAGATACCCCCTGTATCTTCCCTGG
The DNA here is from genome assembly GCF_046119375.1 of Phyllobates terribilis. Lineage (NCBI taxonomy): Eukaryota > Metazoa > Chordata > Amphibia > Anura > Dendrobatidae > Phyllobates > Phyllobates terribilis. The sequence goes on along the minus strand of NW_027362768.1, from coordinate 37,959,421 downwards.
TAAGGTTTATGCCTTCCTATGCCTCATCTTTTGAAACTGTTACTACATTATTGCATAATATATTGACCTTCTTCATTAGAGGCGTGTTCTAACTGATTGATTTTTTTTTTTATCTACTTTGCATTTTTCTTTCCATTATTGTTGATGGATTAGGTCAATGTGCTTCTCAGCTGGGACCTATTAGCTTATTCCTGTCATTTTACATTATCTATATTGTTTCTGACAACATTTTTTGTATGTATATTTAATAAAATGTATTTTATACCAGTATTTTATACCAGTTGAACTCCATGTCCTCCATGTGTAATAAAAGGTCCAAAGTATGCAGGTTTTTTAGACCCATGGTGATGGCAACGTTTCGTTACAAGTGTGGAACTTTATCAAGCTTGGCGCGGTCTTTAAGCTATTCATCTAACATGATAAAAACATTGGCGAATGAGCCATATTTTAATTAGCAATAACACATGATCTGATCACAATTCAAGTATGTATGTATGAATAAAACAACTTTATGTATGTTTGCAATATGCACTTTACCACTGCAGCACCTTATTCTGGAAGCATTGTTTTTATACATGTATGACACAAATCAAATTTGCACCGTTTTTAATCTTTTTTGACCCAAAGTTTGTAAATGTAATAATTATGAAATATCCCTATATATACTTATGATGTATACTTGATTCACTGCATGAGAAAGGTTAATTTGAACTGAAATGTCGCAATGCCACATGGGCCAAATAAATTCCACTATTTTTTGGTAACTATTGGAGCGCTGCCTGTTTTTCTATTTTGTTGATTGATAGATAGATTTCCAGCCTAAAAATACCAGCCCTCAGCAGCCCCAGGACCAGCACATCACTTTAGATACGCCAATTCTGGGACCCTATGGAAAAATGCAAGAGCGCAATATGGTCTTATCCAATTAATAAATTTTACATAAGTATTAAAAACTGCTCACCTAGTTGGGTTGTGTGTGACACAACACCTATAAGGCCTGGACTCCAAATGCTGCAACTTCCTATGGATAAGTCAGAGATAGATGCTGGGAAAGGAAGTTGTTTCTGCGCTCTCTGGAGTCACGACAAACAATTAGTATGGATAAAAATGTAGGTTTATTGTCTACGTGTCCACCAACTTCTTCCTCAGGACAACCATACATAACCCAATTTGGTTATGTATGGTTGTCCTGACGAAGGAGTCGGTGGACTCTGAAACAAGTAGACAATAAACCTATATTTTTATCCATACTAATGGTTTGTCGTGACTCCAGAGAGGGCAGAAACAACTTCCTTTCCCAGCATATAATTCCGGGACCCTGTCTCAGCTCTTCCCGATTGCCCTGGTGCAGTTGCAATCTGGGTAATGGGATTAGGGGTTCATGTCAGCAGCTGAGGCTGAAACTAAGCCCTGGGGTGAGTAATGGAGAGGTGTCAGTCAGATTAGTTGTAACTTCATTGAATAATGTTCTTGAGGCTGAGATTTTAACAGGATCAGCTGAAGGCGATAAGTAATACAGAGAGATTTCCATGCGATCTGCCCTGGGCAATTCACTTTTTGAATTGGCGGACATCTCTGTAATCTTCTAAATTTTATTTTTGTCTTCCATAATGCCATTTACTAATCTATCAATTATGATAACTTTGTTGTTTATCATGTAAAAAGGCTGAAAGTGAATAGACATGGGTAATTTGAGTTAGTTTTTACTATAAAGAGCACACTTTTGTAACTTCCTAAACTTATTTGTTTTGGAACTCGGGCTGCTAGTATAAAACAAGAAAACAATGGGAGGGAAAAATAGAAAAAACAAAAGCTTGCTGTGTCACCTGTATTGGCACCCTTTACATTAATTTAGTATGGAAACACATTTTGACTCGCTTGTGGTAAATCACAAAAAAGATTCACCTGTGAATAATTGTCTGTGCCCATGTGACATGAAATAGCCAGTGAATTATGACGTTAGTGTTTTAAAAAACCACATGGTAGGACCTGCTCCTTTGTTACAATGGTGAAGACAAAGGAGCTTTCTGAGGACATCAGAACTGGTATTATTAGCAAACACAAGACTTACAAAGAGTATAAGACCTTGGAATCTCATCTTCAATATTGCACAATGTTATTAAGAAGTTTACCAAGCATGGAACTGTCAAGAACCTCCCTGGGGGAAAGAGAAAAATTGACAAGAGATGTCTGCGAAGGTTTGTCCGAATGGTGGTAGAAACACCACGTCAAACAGCCAAAGACGTGAAGGCCAACCTGAAACAGTCTAGGGTCATAGTTTCAACAAGTACCATTCGCCGCACACTAAACCAAGCAGAGCTTTATGGGGGCGAAGGGCAAGGAAGAAAAAAATTGTTGAAGAAAAGACATAAAAAGAAATGACTGACATTTGTCAAAGAGTACCTTGACAAACCACAATCTTTCTGGGAAAATGTTTTGTGGATAGATAAAATAAAAATAGAGCTTTTTGGCAATGAAAAGCAACACTTTTTTTTACAGACGGCGCAATGAAGCTTATAAAAAAAAAGAACACCTTACCAACAGTTAAGCATGGTGGAGGGTCCATAATGCTGTGGGGTTGCTTTGCTGCATCTGGTACTGGAACATCAAGATCTCTGGAGATAGACTTGGAACCTTCAGATAGTTGACATTGTTCAACAATTTTGGTTCTCAAGTCCTCAGATAGCTCTATTCTCCTATTTCTGTTCTAGATGCTTAGTGTGGTGCACACACAGACACAATGCAAATATTGAGTCAACTTCTCTTTTTATCTGGTTTCTGGTGTGATGTTCATATTGCCCACACCTTTTACTTGCCACAGGTGAGTTTGAATACTTTTTTAAAATGTTTTATATTTAAAAAAAAAGAAAAAGGAAAATGGGCAGATGCAAAAGTTTGGGCAACTGGCATGGTTTGTACCTAGTAGCCGCCAATTTTTGAAAGTATCACAGCTTCTAAACACTTTTTGTAGCCAGACAAGAGTCTTTCAATTCTTGTTTGAGGGATTTTCATCCATTCTTCCTTGTAAAATTCCTCCAGTTCTATGAGATTCCTCGGTCTCTTGGCATGCACTGCTATTTTGTGGTCTAGCCACAGATTTTCAATGATGTTCAGAACAGGGGACTGTGAGGGCCATTGTAAAATCTTCAGCTTGCACCTTTTGAGGTAGTCTATTTTGGATTTTGAAATGTGTTTAGGATCATTATCCTTTTGTAGACGCCATCCTCTTTTCAACTTCAACTTTTTTACAGATTGTGTAATGTTTGCATCAAGAACTTGGGGAATATTTCATGTGTAGATGGAAGAATGGATGCAATGAAATTTCAACATGTATTTTCTGCAACACAACCCCAAAGCATGATTGATCCATCCTTATGCTTAATGGTTGGCGACTTGTTCTTTCCTGAAATTCAGAGCCCATTTTTTCTCCACACATACCTTTGATCATAGTGGCCAAAGAGTTCTATTTTAATGTCATCCGTCCACAGGACTTGTTTCCAAAATTTCCAAAATGCATCAGGCTTGATTATATGTTCTTTTACATACTTCTGACACTGAATTTTATGATGCAGGAGAGGTTTTCTTCTGTTGACTCTTCCATGAAGGCTATAATTGAACAGGTGTCTGTGAACATTAGAACAATGTACCCCAACTCCAGATTTTGCTAAATCTTTCTTAAGAAATTTTGCAGTCAAGCAGGGGTTCTGATTTGCCTCTCTAGCAATCCTACGAAGAGCTCTCACTGAAATTTTGTTTGATCTTCCAGACTTTATCTTGATCTCCATTGTTCCTGTTAACTTCCATTTCTTAATTACATTACAAATTGAGGAAAGGGCAACTTCAAAACGCTTTGCTATCTTCATATAGCCTTTTCGTGCTTTGTGGGCTTTTACCATTTTAATTTTCAGAGCACTAGGCAACAGCTTAAAAGAACCCATGGCTGCTTGTTTTTTGTCACAAGGTTAGAGGAAGCTAGGGTTTTTTTAAAGCTGGGAAATTTTATTACCTAGCCATTCCTAACGAAGATGGTGAGCAAGCAATAACCCTAACAGGCTAATTAAGGTCTGAAACCTTGATGAAAGTTGTCTGAGCACAGAAATCTCCAAGGGTGCCCAATTTTTGCATCATTCAATTACCCTTTTTGTAATTTTTAACATGAAAAGAGACTAATATATATATACACAGTATATACTGTGTATGTATGTATATATATATATATATATATATATATATATATATATATATATATATATATATATATATATATATATATATATATATATATATATATATATATATATATATATATATATATATATATATAGACTAGTAAAACCTGACCAGCACCTCCTAGTGGGAACTGGTGCCAGCTGCTGTAACTATAAATGTATAAAGAAATAATGCAGCAGCACTCCATATGGCCAAAATACATCTTAACAATGAGAATATTAAATCAAAACAGTTTTTTTTGCCGATTTTTACTCAGCAACAAGTACTTACAAAAAACGAAGGTTTTTAGCTCATAAATTGGCCAATTCATGTGTGCCCATCAACCGCGGCAAGGTAACCTCCCTTTGATGGGTAACTACTCTACCTTCCACATATAAATATATATATAAATATATATTTTTATATACAGTATATTTTATATATATTTATATTACACAGCTCTGGCAAAAATTAAGAGATCACTGCAAACTTTTCATTTTGTCAGATTTTTCTCTTTATAGGTATATTTTTGAGTAAAATGTACATTGTTGTTTTATTTTATAAACTACTGACAACATGTCTCCGAAATTTAAAGATAAAAATTTTATATTTATTTGCAGCAAATGAGAAATTGTCAAAATAATAAAAAAGAAACAGTGCTTTCAGACCTCAAATAATGCAAAGAAAACAAGTTCTTATTCATTTAGAAACAACAATACTCATGTTTTAACTCAGGAAGCGTTTTCAGAAATCAATATTTGGTGGAATAAACATGATTTTTAACCACAGCTTTCATGCGTCTTGGCATGCTTTCCACCAGTCTTTCACACTGCTGTTGGGTGACATTATGCCACTCCTGGCACAAAAATTTAAGCAGTTCTTCTTTGTTTGATGGCTTGTGACTATCCATCTTCCTCTTGATTACATTTCAAAGGTTTTCAATGAGATTCAGGTCTGGAGATTGGGTTGGCCATGACAGGGTCTTGATGTGGTGCTCCTTCATCCACACATTGATTAACCTAGCAGTGTGGCATGGGGCATTGTCCTGCTGGAAAAAACAGTTCTCAGAGTTGGGGACCATTGCCTAAGCAGAAGGAAGCAAGTGTTTTTCAACGATAACCTTGTATGCGTCTTGATTCATATGTCCTTCACAAAGATTAACCTGCCCAATTCAAGCCTTGCTGAAGCATCCCCAGATCATCACCGATCCTCCACCAAATTTCACAGTGGGTGCAAGACACTGTGGCTTGTATGCCTCTCCAGGTCTCCGTCTAACCAATAGACGACCAGGTGTTGGGAAAAGCTGAATATTAGACTCATCAGAGAAGATTACCTTACTCCAGTCATCTATGGTCCAATCCTTATGGTTTTTGGCAAACTTCAGCCTGGCTCTCCTTTGCTTCTCATTGATGAAAGACTTTTTTCTAGCTTTACATCACTTGAGGCCTGCCTCTAGGAGCCTGTTACGAACTGTTTTTGCCGTGCACTTCACCCCAGCTGCCATTTGCCATTCCTTTTGCAGGTTACTTGATATCATCCTGCGGTTGCTGAGTGACATTCGAATAAGATGACGGTCATCCCGGTCAGTGGAGAGTCTCTTTCGCCCTCTGCCGGTCTGTAGCTTTGTTGTCCCCAATGTCTGCTGCTTGAACTTGTTGTAATGGACTGCCGTCTTCGAAATTTTAAGGATGGAGGCAACATGATGCTCACTGTTTCCCTCTGCTAGTAAAGCCAGAATTGAGCCCTTCTTTTCCTCACTCAAGACTTTTCTTTTCAACTCCTTTGGCTTGGTTGAAAGTTTATTTTTTCATTCAAATTACTTTTGGGCTATTCCTAGCACTTGTTTTGCCATCCAGTTTGTCCTTTTGCAAGAGGACTGTGAAGACCACAGCAGTGGTTTTTATACTTTCCCTCGTTACATAAGATTTGGTTCAGGTGATCACCTAATCAGAAGCACATTAAGTAGAATGAGGAGTACTTTAGTTGGAATTCAACTGACACTGGAATGGAATGGCTGTCAGACATGTAGAGATGGTGATTTTTAGAAAACTGTGCAGTGGTCTCTTATTTTTTGCCAGAGCAGTATATATATTGACTAAAACACAAAGGAAATGTGTCCTCTTTAACTTTCGGCATTTTATACATCATTTTATCTTCAACTTGCTTAACTGTTCACAATAACAGTAATTATGACCACGGGTGCCCAAACTTTTACATGCCACTGCTTGTCCTTTATCCTGGGCTGCATCATGATATACACTGCTCAAAAAAATAAAGGGAACACTCAAATAACACATCCTAGATCTGAATGAATGAAATATTCTCATTGAATACTTTGTTCTGTACAAAGTTGAATGTGCTGACAACAAAATCACACAAAAATCATCAATGGAAATCAAATTTATTAACCAATGGAGGCCTGGATTTGGAGTCACCCCGAAAATTAAAGTGGAAAAACACACTACAGGCTGATCCAACTTTGATGTAATGTCATTAAAACAAGTAAAAATGAAGCTCAGTATTATGCGTGGCCTCCACGTGCCTGTATGAGCTCCCTACAATGCCTGAGCATGCTCCTGATGAGGTTGCAGATGGTCTCCTGTGGAATCTCCTCCCAGACCTGGACTAAAGCATCCGCCAACTCCTGGACAGTCTGTGGTGCAATGTGACGTTGATGGATGGAGCGAGGCATGATGTCCCAGATGTGCTCAATTGGATTCAGGTCAGGGGAACGGGCGGGCCAGTCCATAGTTTCAATGCCTTCATCTTGCAGGAACTGCTGACACACTCCAGCCTCATGAGTTCTGGCATTGTCCTGCATTAGGAGGAACCCAGGGCGAACCGCACCAGCATATGGTCTCACAAGGGGTCTGAGGATCTCATCTCGGAAGCTAATGGCAGTCAGGCTACCTCTGGCGAGCACATGGAGGGCTGTGCGGCCCTCCAATGAAATGCCACCCAACACAATTACTGACCCACAGCCAAACCGGTCATGCTGAAGGGTGTTGCAGGCAGCAGATCGCTCTCCATGGCGTCTCCAGACTCTGTCACATCTGTCACATGTGCTCAGTGTCAACCTGCTTTAATCTGTAAAGAGCACAGGATGCCATTGGTGACTTTGCCAATCCTGATGTTCTGTGGAAAATGCCAAGAGTCCTGCACGGTGTTGGGATGTTGAGATGTGAGCACAACCCCCATCTGTGGACGTCGGGCCCTCATACCACCCACATGGAGTCGTTTTCTAACCGTTTGTGCAGACACATGCACATTTGTGGCCTGGTGAAGATCATATTGCAGGGCTCTGGCAGTGATCCTCCTGTTCCTCCTTGCACAAAGGTGGAGGCGGAGGTAGTGGTCCTGCTGCTGGGTTGTTGCCCTCCTATGCCCCCCTCCACGTCTCCTTGTATACGCGCCTGTCTCCTGGTGGCGCCTAAAGCCTCTGGACACTACGCTGACAGACACAGCAAACCTTCTTTCCACAGCTCTCACTGAATAAGCTGCACTACCTGAGCAACTTCTGTGGGTTGTATAGTCCATCTCATGCTACCACGAGTGTGAAAGCACAACCAACATTCAAAAGTGACCAAAACATCAGCCAGAAAGCATTGGTGCTAAGATGTGGTCTGTGGTCCCCACCTGCGGAACCACTCCTTTATTGAGAGTGCCTTGATAATTGCCAATAATTTCCATCTATTGTCTATTCCATTTGCACAACAGCATGTGAAATTGATTGTTAATCAGTGTTGCTTCCTAACTGGACAGTTTGATTTCACAGAAGTTTGATTTACTTGGAGTTATATTCTGTTGTTTAAGTGTTCCCTTTATTCTTTTGAGCAGTGTATAAAACCCCCATCCTGTTATGTATGTCCCTTAACCTGCTTGGGCCCCATAGTGATATACATATCCCCTCCTGGGCCCCATCCTGGTATATATTTCCCCCATCCTTGTATATATCCCTCTTTCTGCCTGCATAAAAAAATAAACAATTATGCTCACTTAACATCCACTCCCACGCCGCACAGCATCCTCTTATGCAGCCAGCAGCTGAGTTCAGTGTGCAATCAACAGGAGTGCATGACGTCACTTCCATGCACCTCCAGTCACATGCACGCAGACGTCTGCTGCTGGCCTCTGATAGCATGTATTACAGTGCACAGACCCAACGGATCTCATTACACTTCAGCTAAATGTGCATTCGAGGATGAATATTCAGTTGAAGTTTGTGCTGACGGGCCTCCATTCACATGAGACCCTCAGTGCAACCACTTCAACCACGGTCATTATGCATCTTGCAATCAAGGGAGCTTGCTCAACAGTCTGTGACACAGAATTTAGCCCTATCAGTGTACTTCAGTTTTGGCATTTGAAATAGATTTCTGCACACACAACTGATGGTCCCAAACCCATTTATAAGGCAAGAAATCCCACTTATTAAACCTGAAAGGGCACACCTGTGAAGTGAAAACCATTTCCGGTGGCTACCTCTTGAAGCTCATCAAGAGAATGCCAAAAGTGTGCAAAGCAGTCATCAAAGCAAAAGGTGGCTACGTTGAAGAACCTAGAATATAAGACATATTTTCAGTTGTTTCACACTTTTTTGTTAAGTATATAATTCCACATGTGTTAATTCATAGTTTTGATGCCTTCAGTGTGAATGTACAATTTTCAAGGTCATGAAAATACAGAAAAATCTTTAAATGAGAAGGTGTGTCCCAACTTTTGGTCTGTACTGTATATATACATATATATGTAACATCCATGGCGGCGTGCTTGCATAGTGCACCACCTCCCACTATGCAAGACCGCAATCTTACCTGTCAGTCCAGCCTGCAAATCTTGCTCCAGTTCATGCTGTGTGCATATCTCTTGACCGACTGTTTAGGGCGGCAGCCCGGTTACTTCCTGATTCTTATAGCTGCTGTGGGCACACTCCTAATGCGTCTCCAGCCTATTGCTGTGAGTCATTGGATATTTAAACCCCCTCCACCCTGTAGGAGGTGCCTGAGCAACACTAACATTCAGTGTGCTACTTGACACTGAAGTTGCCAGGTCCAGTTCTGCTTCTTGTCTGTTTCAGCCATCTCTGGGGGCTGCATTCCCAGACCTGTTTTCTGTGACTTCTTGTCCGTTTCCGCCATCTCTGGGGGCTGTATACCCAGGCCTGTTATCTCTGACTTCTAGTCTGTCCCGCCACTCTGGGGGCTGTATGCCCAGGCTCGCTCTTGTATCTCATGGCAGTAGCAGTTCCTGTCTGAACTGTATCCTAGCCTGTTACCTGTTTGTCTCTATGTCTGTAGATTCCCTTTTCCTGCAGTATCTGAACCTGCACCTAACTCCTACTCGTTGTCTCTGTACTTCTGTTTGTGAGATTTGTGTCCACTCGCTACTTCATTGGAAGTACCTTGTGTGTATCTGGTTCTGCTTGTCCCTTTTCCCTTCCTCCGTATCTTCCTGTATTTTCCAGTCTGTCCCATGTGAACAGAGCCCTGTCCTCTCTGCCTTGTCCTCCGCTCCGGCTGTTTCGCTTTACTCTGCTTGTCTACCGCATCTGCGGTTCTGTTCCTGAATCCCAGTCTGTACTGGACCCTATCCAGCCTGCGCTCCAACCTGCTAGTACCTCCCGGTCTGCACTCCAGCCGTGCTTGCCAGTATTTCCCTGTCTGCATACCAGCCGTGCTTGCCAGTGCCCACCTGACTGCATACCAGCTGTGCTTGCCAGTGCCCACCTGTCTGCATACCACCCGTTCTTGCCAGTGCCCACATGTCTGCATACCAGCCGTACTTGCCAGTACCCACCTGTCTGCATACCAGCCGTACTTGCCAATACCCACCTGCCTGTATGCCAGTCTAACCTGCCTGTTCCTGCATTCCCCGGTGTGGGTCAACAACTGTGACCGGGGTGTGACCTGGAGTCACACCTGGTCCCTCTGCTCTGTTCCTCCTTGGTCCATGGAGTCGACTAGCCGCCGTGCGACCTTGGTCGGATTGGGTTGATACTTAGTTACGCTCCTCCAAGCACTCCTCGGTTCATCGTACAGTGGGATCACTAATCACGCTCATGCCAGTCAGTCTGGGCTCGAGCGTAACAATATATAGATTACACTAGCTATTGAGCCCATTCAACACCCGGGTGGCAGACATTTTTATTGGCATATGGTCTTCCATGCTGTTATGTGCTGCCCCCATCCTGGTATTTGTGCTCCCAAATCCTGTTCCCCTATCCTGTTATGTGATGCCCTCATCCCTATCCAGGTATGCATGGCATGCCTCATCCCTATCCTGGTATGCATGGCAACCCTCACCCCCAATCCTGGTACACATGGCACCCCTCATGCTCAATCCTGGTACGCATGGCACCCCTCACCCTCAATACTGGTACGCATGGCACCCCTCACCCTCAATCCTGGTAGGCATGGCACCCCTCATCCTCAATCCTGGTATGCATGGCACCCCTCACCCTCAATCCTGGCATGCATGGCGTCCCTCATTCCCAATCCTGGCATGCATGGAGCCCCTCATCCTGGTATGCATGGCTCCCTCATTCCTCATCCTGGTATGCATGGTAACCCTCATCCCTATCCTGGTATACATTGTACCCCACATCGCTATCCTGGTATACATGGCCCCTCATCCGAATCCTGGTATGCATGGCCCCCCAGATCCCTATCCTGGTATGCATGGCCCCCCAGATCCCTATCCTGGTATACATGGCCCCTCATCCGAATCCTGGTATGCATGGCCCCCCCAGATCCCTATCCTGGTATGTGTGGCCCCCTCATCCCCCCCATCCATGTTTGTGTGGCCCTCCACTCCCCCCAATCCTGTTATGCATTGTACCCCTCATCCCCCTATCCTGGTATGTGTGGCCCTTCACCCCCCAATCCTGCTATTCATGGTACTCCTCATCCCCCAATCCTGGTATGCATGGTACCCCTCATCCCCCCAATCCTTGTATGTGTGGTCCCCTCATCCCCCCAATCCTGGTATGTGTGGTCCCCTCATCCCCAAATTCTGGTGTGCATGGTATCCTTCATCCCCAATCCTGGTATGTGTGGGTCCTCATCCCTGAATCTTGGTATGCATGGTACCCCTCATCCCCCAATCCTGGTATGTGTGGCCCCCTCACCCCCCAATCCTGGTATGCATGGTACTCCTCTGCACACATGGAAAAAAAGTAAACACTTATACTCACCTTTCTTCCCTGTGCTCCAGCGCCACTGTGTCCTGTTCTGCCGGAGGCTGGGGGAGGAGTGTGGCACCAGAGCACCGCGCTATCCAGCACCATTTTGCTGAAGACACATTGCAAATGTGTCTTCAGTAATATGGCGCTGGAGAGCGCAATGCGCATGCTCCGATTCTGACGCCTTCACTCCGCCCTCGGTCTCCGGCCAGAAGAGAGGCACCATTGCAACGCTCTTCCCGGTCAGGTAAGTATGGCGCCGGAGATTGCAGTATGCGTTCAGTGTCTACGTATACCGCGCTCTCCGGCGCCATGCACTCCTCTTACCTGTAATGGCTCCATGCGTTCTTCTGTCTGGAGCCAGACTGCGCGTCGTGCATGTGCAGTCTATAGAGGCTTCAGACAGAGGGACTCTTGGCCGATTATATTATAGATACATCTATAATATAGCGGGGGATGCGTCCCTCCGTCTGAAGCCTTTATAGACTGCGCATGCGTGACGCGCAGACTGGCTCCAGACAAAAGAATGCATAAGCTGTTAAAGGTAAGATGAGTGTATGGCACCTGAGATCGCGGTATATGTAGACACTGAATGCATACCGCGATCTCCGGCGCCATACTTACATAGTTACCTGACCGGGAGGAGCGTTGCCGCGGCGCCTCTCTTCGCCGGAGACAGGAGCAGGAGTGAGGCGTCGGATCGGCGCATGCGCATAGCGCTATCCGGCACCATTTTACTGAAGACACAATTGCAGTGTCTTCAGCAAAATGGCGCCGGACAGCGCGGTGCTCTGGGGCTGCACTCCTCCCCGGCCTCCAGCAGAACAGGATGCAGCAGCGCTGGAGCACAGGGAAGAAAGGATAGTATAAGTGTTTATTTTTTTGGGATGTGTGTACAGTGTGAAAGGGATGCGGGGGCTACACATACCAGGATTGGGGTGAGGTGTACCACACATACCAGTATTGGGGTGACGGGTACCACACATACCAGGATTGATGGGATGAGGGGTGCCACGCATACCAGGATTGGGGGGATGAGGGGTGCCACGCATACCAGGATTGGGGGGATGAGGGGTGCCACGCATACCAGGATTGGGGTGATGAGGGTTGCCACACATACTAAGATTCAAATGAGGGGGGCCACACACACTGGGATTCGGATGAGAGGGGCCATGCATACCAGGATGAGGAATATCATACATACCAGGATAGGAATAGGGTACCATGCATACCAGGGCAGGGATGAGGTTTGGGGTACCACGCATACCAGGATTGGGGTGAGGGGTACCACGCATACCAGGATTGGGGTGAGGGGTACCACACATACCAGGATTGGGGTGAGGGGTACCACACATACCAGGATTGCGGGTGAGGGGTGCCATGCATGCAAGGATGAGGATGAGGGGTGCCATGCATACCAGTATAGGATGGTGGGGACAGGATGAGGGCAGCACAAATACCAGGAGGTGGGCAGCACATACCAGCATGGGAGACCATATACCAATAAAAATGCTCGCCACCCGGGCGTAGAACGGGTTCAATAGCTAGTATAATAAATCCATTTGAATGAACAGTCCTTCTGAGGACTAATCCAGTTGCATAAAATCAATGCTAGGCAGGCAGGTAGTGTATGATACAGCACAAGAGGGTTCACTGAATGTCTTGTCTGCTGCTGCTGTAATAATTACAGATATTTGTAGACATAGCCCCAAATATCAGGGGCCAGGGCCAATTTTTTTTTATCTTAATCCTGGCTATTTGCTTAAAAATCAGTCCAGAGTACACCATTTTTCTGCTCCATTTGCTTTTTCTCACTGCAGAATAAAGCCAGATATGTTCCATATTTCAGTGATAGAAATCCAGAAATTTGAACTGAACATGGAAAATATTGGCCTCCTTTTCCATTCTGTTGCAGTGTGTCGGTCAAGCTATTTACACTAGGCGTCTGTGAAGAATAGTATTCATAAATTACAGGCCTGCTGTTTAAAACCGTTGTTCTCTTTCAGACATATCACCTATAAGACATAAGATATTTCTTCCATTTTCATTTTGTTGCAGTGTGTCGGTCAAGATATTCACACTAGGTCTTTGTGTAGAATAATATTAGTAAATTATAGGACTTGCTATTTAAAACCGTGGTTCTCTGTCAGACGTATCACATATAACTTCATTAAAAAATAGCAATTTCTCGTGAACGTGGAAAATATTTTCCTCTATTAAAAATGGGCAAGGTGTGTAGCAAGGGATGGGGAAGTGGAGATGGTGGTGATGGTGCATGCAGAAGCCGAGGACATGGCCATGAGCAAGCTAAAAATTGTGCTACAACAAACACCCACATCTTGTCGCTCGACCTTCCTGTCCCAATTACTAGGAGACCACAGTACACCACTATTGAACCCAGAGCAATGTCAAAATGTTGTTGGTTGGATAGCAGATAATGATTCCAGTCACTTCGCCACCATTACCCTGTCTTCCACACGGTCAAGTCTCAGTAGCCGTGAGTCTGGACCGCATATTACTCACCCTGATCCTCCTTCCTCCCACCATGCCGAGTACCCAGAGACAACTGATCCCACACTTGAACACTCTGAAGAGCTGTTCACTTTTCCATTTGTAGATTCGGGCCTCTCGCCCAGCCAGCTTCAAGCGAGTCAAGAGGAGAACGTGTGCAGCGATGCCCAAATATTGGAGCAGCCACGGTCACACGAAGGCGATGGGGGGAAAGTGCAATTACTGTCGCAAGAGATGAATGACAATGATGATGAGACACAATAGTCATATAGTCAGAAGGAGGACCATGGTGCGGAAGTGTTACATTATCACCATCTGGATATTTTTAAAAAATTCTAAATAAAAGACATTTGTTTTTACTATTGGAGTCTGTGAAGCTGGATCATCGTCCTTCCTATTTCCTGTGGAAGTGGAAGACTAGGTGGTGGATGATATAGTAACTGACCCAAACTGGCAGGAGGACATACAGAGCGAGGACAGCAGCACACCGGGGGAGGGAGGCGTAGCACCACAATAGGCAGGAAGAAGCAACTGGCAGGAGGACATGCAGAGCGAGGACAGCAGCACACCGGGGGAGGGAGGCGTAGCACCACAACAGGCAGGAAGAAGCAATGTGGTGGTCACAGACAGAAGGTGGGAAAGCGTTCCTCGTAATGCCAGCACAACGGAAGTTACCAGTACAACTGTTAGGTCTTCCCGAGTCTGTTTTTTTTTTTTCAAGAATCTGCAGATAACCCCAAAAACGCCATTTGTACCACCTGCCAGGCAAGCATCAGCAGGGGTACAAAACTAGCAGCCTGACCACCATCATCATGATCAGGCACATGGCAGCAAAGCACCCAACTAAGTGGCTTGAACAGTGTGGGCAGCAATGTCTACAGGTGACACCACTGCTTGTTCCGCTGTTGTGCATGCACACCAATCCCCTGTCCATGGCGCATGCCAAGATGCCTTCCACCCTGCACCTGTCATTGAACACTCTGAACTAGCACCAATAGGAAGCAAGTTCACATCCTTGTTCATGTCCTTGAACCAGCGCAGCCTTCAGTTGTCCCTATCCCAGTCCATGGAATGCAAGCGCAAATGCGCAGCCAACACCCCACAAGTCACACTATTAAATTCAAACATTTTGAGAATGCTTGCGCTCAAAATGTTGCCTTTAGGCTCGTGACAATGAAACCTGTCCCGAACCTGATGGCGGCGACCTTCCCTCAGTACTCTGTCACTGGCCGCCACTATTTCTCCCAGCGTGCTGTCCCCACATTACACGAGCACGTGTCCCACAACATTAGACGAGCCCTCAGCAATGCAGTTACTGAGAAAATCCACCTAACCGTGACACGTGGACAAGTGCTTGTGGGCAGGGACAGCACATCTCGCTGACGGCACACTGGGTCAATATAGTGGAAGCTGGGACCCAGTCGGACCTTGGGATGGAACACATCCTCCCGACTCCAAGGATTACGGCCCCAATCAGGGTTGACCCCACATTCTTCAGCTCCTGCACCTCCTCCTCTTCAACCTCCATCTCCAAAATTACAACATCAGTCGCAAGCTGGAAGCATTGCAGCACTGCCTCGGCCAAGGGGCAACAGACTGTGCTGAAGCTAATATGCTTAGGTGACAAACGGCACAACACTGAAGAGTTGTGGACAGCTATGAAAGAGCAGGCAGGTCTGTGGCTGACACCAATGATCCTACAACAAGGCATGGTCATGTGTGACAATGACCGGAACCTGGTGGCGGCACTGAGGTGAGGCAAACTTACACATGTACCATTCCTGGCCCATGTGCTTAACCTCGTGGTTCAGCGGTTTCTCAAATCCTACCCGGAGCTTCCGGATCTTCTTTTCAAAGTACGCCGCCTGTCTGCCCATTGTAGAAAGTCATCTACAGTTTCCGCTGCCCTTGCCATGCTTCAACAGTGTTTGCAGATTCCAGCACACCGACTGATGTGCGATGTCCCCACGTGTTAGTACTCATTGGGAAGGATTTGTGAGCAGAAGAGGGCAATTGTTGAGTGCCTGCATCAACAAGGCCGTGGGTATTCAGTTCAGACTCTACACATAAGACCTCAGAAGTGGACATGAATGTCAGACACATGTAACATCCTCCAAAACTTTGAGGACTCCACCAATATCTGCTCACTATTACAGAGGATGCATTGCAGGCGGAGCATGATGAGATATATCAAGGAACCATACAGGGTGATTTCACACAGCCCAGCCTCATCTCATCCCAACGTGGATTGGGTGACAATGAGGAAGAGGAGGAGGAAGAACAGGACCTAGTTTCCTGCACTATAGACGGTACTACCTGAACAACTGTCATACGTTCAATTCAGCGTGGACGGCTTGAGGACAGGGAGGAGGAGAATGAGTGAGAGAGCATGGTCAGCATCCTCTTGGTGAGGACATGGAAGTCTTGTCTCTTTGCAGTCAGGCATACATGGGTGAGTTTGTTATGCTGCCTTTCCCATGACCCTCACCTTGTCCAAATTTTGGGTGACAGTCATTACTGTTGGTGACACTTCTAGACCCATGCTTCAAGGAGTACTTTCTGTCTCTTATTCTCTTGCCGGACAGGTCTAATAAAATGGCAGTACGAGAAGGCTCTTGTTGCAGAATTATTGAAAAAATTCCCAATCTGAAATTGCTTGTGACAGAGGTCACAGTTCATTGGAGAACCAAGGAGTACAGGTGAGAAAGACACAAATGCAATCTATCAGAGTCAGGGGAACACTGTCAAAGTTCTGGGACAGTTTTTTCAGACTCTCCCATCGCACAGGCCCTGAGACGTGGGGTGCTCTCCCAAGGAAAGAAACATTTTGGAAGTTGGTGAGGGAGTACCTTGCCGACCGTACCAACATCCTCCATGATTCCTCTGTGCCTTATAATTACTGGGTATCCAAGCTGGACATGTGGCATGAACTGGGTCTCTATGCCTTGGAGGTCCTGGCCGGCCTTGCCGCTAGCATTTTGTCAGAGCGGGTTTTTAGTACTGCTAGTGGAATTATAACTAGTGATAGGCGAGCACTAAAATACTTGGGTGCTCGATGATTGGGTAGAGCAAATTAGAATGCTCAGGTGCTCGACCCGAGCAACGAGCCCAATTTAAGTCCATGGGAAACTCGAGCATTTTTCAGGCGGCTTCCCCCGGCAGTCTTCAGAGGGCCTAAAAAATGCCCAAATCGATTGGAACAGTGCTCAAATAACATGGGAACAGCATGGGGAAGACCCCTGGAGGCATTTCTGACTCCCAGGCCACTGCTGTGAACAACGTTGTTAGAGGTATTATGCCTTCTGCTGCTGTTAGATATTTCTATACAAAGGCCCAAGTCTCAGGGGCCAGGAATACTTTTTTTTGGACCTTAATCCTCATTATCTGCTTAAAAAGCAATCCAGAGAAAACAGTTTTTCTGCGCCATTTGCTTGTTGGCACTAGAGATGAGCGTTGTTCTACTCGAACTGTTCGCCAATCTCAAATTCGAGCTGTTTTGGGCGGTGTTCGAGCCGTTCGGCGAACACGAACAATTTGAGAAAAATTCGGCTGTTCGAGGTTATGTTCGATAACTGTTCGTGCACCAAAATCATAACTGGATTTTTTCTCAGTAATGATGAAAATTAATGTTAATACGCAGTTTGAGTGTACAGCGGGGTGGGGGGAGGGGCAGGGGATGGATCTCTGCAGGAACAATGAAGATCTCCATTTTTTTTTCTCTTTCCCGCATTTACAGTGGGGAGGTGCAATCTGTCAGCCTATCAGCAGCGCACACACGGAGCGAAGTGCTTTTTTTCACACAAGCAAGGGCATGTGTCATTGGCAGTGTATGTCACATGTCCTTGCCCTATAAGACCAAGCCATTTTCCCCGTCGCCACCATTTTCTCACTGCTGCAGCTGCGTGTTAGACGGCACCGCTGTTGCTGTGTGCGCTATACCTTGTTAATTTCAAGCCAATTTTCGCACAAATCTACAGATAGCTTGGGAGTAGGGAATAGTTGTGATTGCAGTCCTTTTAAGGACTAGGTTACAGCATTTCCTACGACTTTTATCAGGGAGGTCTGTGCTCTTAAATAGATAGGTTGTGGGAGTAAAGACTAATTGTAATTGGAGTCCTTTTCAGGACTAGGTTACATGAGTTCCTATCAGTTTTTGCCAGGCAGGTCTGTGCCAGTGCTGTGCAAGTTTTTTTCACAGCATTTGGCTGAATCTAGCAAAGCTAATCCTTTTTGGCCTATTGCAGAGTGTGTTAGTCAGTGGAGTAGCCTATCTGTGTTGCAAGATATACCACCTGTGTATAGAATAACAATTTTTTTACTGCACCTAGTGAAGTAAAATCTTTTGGGCATAGCATCATTCTATTAGTCGATCTATACTGACCTCCATCAGGTTGCAAATTAAAACTAATTTTTATCTGCATCTACAGTACCTCTGAAAAAATATTTGGGCTTCTAGCAGTGTGTGGGACTTGTTCTATTAGTCCATCTATACTGACCTCCATCAGGTTGCAAACTGAATATATTTTTTTCTGCATCTACCTCTGAAAAAATATTGGGCTTCTAGCTGTGTGTGGGTCTTGTTCTATTAATCCATCTATACTGACCTCCATCAGGTTGCAAACTGAATATATTTTTTTTCTGCATCTAGCTCTGAAAAAATATTTGGCCTTCTAGTAGTGTGTCGGACTTTCTCTATTAGTCCATCTATACTGACCTCCATCAGGTTGCAAATTAAAACTAATTTTTATCTGCATCTACAGTACCTCTGAAAAAATATTTGGGCTTCTAGCTGTGTGTGGGACTTGTTCTATTAGTCCATCTATACTGACCTCCATCAGGTTGCAAACTGAATATATTTTTTTCTGCATCTACCTCTGAAAAAATATTTGGCCTTCTAGTAGTGTGTCGGACTTTCTCTATTAGTCCATCTATACTGACCTCCATCAGGTTGCAAATTAAAAATAATTTTTATCTGCATCTACAGTACCTCTGAAAAAATATTTGGGCTTCTAGCTGTGTGCGGGACTTGTTGTATTAGTCCATCTATACTGACCTCCATCAGGTTGCAAACTGAATATATTTTTTTCTACATCTACCTCTGAAAAAATATTTGGCCTTCTAGTAGTGTGTCGGACTTTCTCTATTAGTCCATCTATACTGACCTCCATCAGGTTGCAAATTCAAAATAATTTTTTTCTGCATCTAACCCAGCCAATAGTTTTGGCCTAATACCACAGTTTGGCCACTCATCTCTGCTCGGTTACCATCCATTGTTTTTTTGTGCAAACAACTCCAGAGTTGTGAATTAGTTAACCACCAAAATGAGTGGAAAAAGGCCTGCTGCTGGTGGAAAGGGGATTAGGCGTGTTGGGAAGGGGAAAAAAGGTTGTGTCCGTGGGGTAGGTGTTAAAGCAACAGTAACATCTGCAGAAGAAAGACCATCTTCCAGCCAAACTAAAATGTCTACTTCTTTTAGCGGACAATGTGATAAGATCCCTTTCTTACGGCCACGCCAATCACTACAAATTCCAGATGAGGCACAAAAACAGCAGGTGCTTCAACGGATATCAAGTGCTCCTTTAAGTGGGCTCTCCTCCACATCAACTTCAACATCACAAATACTCCAGTCCTCAAAGGTGTCACCCAAATCGCACTTGCTTCCTCACAGCTCCCAAATCTCCAGCTGCCCGTCTGAGTATGAGGTAGAACAGATGGTTGAGTCTGCAGAGCTGTTTACTCATACTATAGCCTGGGAATCAGAGGTCGACTCCAGCGCTTCTGTGAATCCAGACGAGGAAATGATCTGCACTGATGCCCAGAATCTTTATGAGTCGGATCCAGGACCAGACGCAGAAGGTTCTGACCATAATGTAGACCCTCATTCCCAAACTGTAACTCCTGTTGGTGGAGACAATGAGGAAGACGATGATAAGACTCAAATACCTGATTGGAGCGACAACTTTAGTTTTTTGTCAGGGCAGGAACAGGTTGGCTCTGAGGACGACGGGTGTGATAACGCACAGGGTGATGATGATGAGGTCGGAGATCCCACTTACTGTCAACCCACAGTCAGCCAAGAGATGAGGTCAGCAGAGGAGGTGGAGGAAGATGCTAGTGACGACGAGGTCAGGTTGCGCCTTCCTGGACAGAGACGTAGTACTGGAAGCACGTCAACAACTGCATCCTCAAACACAACTCTGCCTCTCACCACAAGTCGTGGTGGCTCTTCAGGTCGCATGGGTGCTAAGCCTTGCATAGCCTGGGCATTTTTTCAGATCGATAAAGATGACCCAACTCGTGTTATCTGTAACATTTGTCAGCAAAAGCTAAGTAGAGGCCAAAAAATACATAGTTTGAGTACTTCATGCATGAACCGGCACATGGACATGAAGCATAAGTTGCAGTGGGAAGCTCAGTGTGCTACAATGCGGCCTAGCCGGCCGGGCCAACCACCGTCTGCCATATCTTGTGCATCCGCGGCCTCTTCATCCTCTGTGACTGGGGGGACAGCAGTCACACCTGTTTTGGGGCGCAGACCTGCCACCTCTTTACCCGCAACAGCCAGCGTGATTGGCAGGTCATCATTTTCTTTGGAGGTGGTAACACCAGCTGGTGTTGAGCGCTGTCCGACATCGATAGCACCACCTTTGGATGAAGGCAACCTAACATGTCCGCCTGCATCTTCCTCACAGACCGGCAGTTTGCCGGGGACACCCTTGTCAACCCCGTCTAAGCACAATAGCCAGCCCTCGGTCCCTCAGATGTGGACAAGTAAAAGACCATTTCCTCCTAGCCATGAGAAAGCTAAGAGGTTGAATTTTACCATCTGCAAGCTCTTGGCTACAGAAATGCTGCCTTTCCGCCTGGTGGACACAGAGGATTTTCGAGACCTTATGTCCGTCGCAGTGCCCCAGTACCAGATGCCCAGTCGGCACTACTTCTCAAAGAAAGGTGTGCCTGCGCTCCACCAGCATGTCGCACACAACATTACCGCTTCTTTGAGAAACTCTGTGTGTGACAGGGTGCATTTCACCACAGACACTTGGACGAGTAGGCATGGACAGGGGCGTTACATGTCGCTGACTGGGCACTGGGTAACTATGGTGACAGCAGGACAAGGGGCTGCTGTCCAAGTCTTGCCGTCCCCACGAGTTGTGCGTCAATCCTCTTTATGTCAAAGTTCCTCCACTGCTTCTGCCTCCTCAACCTCCTCTCGGTCTTCCACCTGCACCCAAAGCCTGTCTGGTCATGCCACAAGCTTTCTAACTGCGCAGAAGGGATCCTGCACACCTCCTTACTATGCTGGCAGTAGGGCTCAACGTCATCAGGCGGTTTTTACATTGAAATGTCTGGGAAATGTGAGTCACACAGCTGAGGAGTTGTGGTCAGCTCTGGAGAACCAATTTCATGAATGGTTGTCTCCACTGGACCTGAAACCAGGGAAGGCCGTGTGCGACAATGCTGCAAACCTGGGTGCGGCCCTTCGCCGGGGCAATGTCACACACGTGCCTTGTATGGCTCACGTGTTGAACCTGGTTGTCCAGCAATTTTTAGCCCAGTATCCCAGACTAGATGGCCTTCTGCAGAGGGCACGGTCGCTGTGTGCTCACTTCCGCCGTTCGCATCCCGCAGCTCAGCGACTTACATCTCTACAGAAGTCGTTGGGCCTGCCACTTCACCGGCTAAAATGCGATGTGCCTACCCGGTGGAATTCAACTCTGCACATGTTGCAGCGACTGTGGCAGCACCGACAAGCCCTGGTGCAATACGTTCTGACGTATAGCCTGGGCCAACGAGATTCAGAGGTGGGGCAAATCACGCTGGAGGAGTGGTCTCAGATCAGGGACCTATGCACCCTTCTGCACAGTTTTGAAATGGCGACGAAGATGTTTAGTGCTGACGATGCCATTATCAGCATGACTATTCCGGTGATTTACATGCTGGAGCACATGTTAAACAGAATTCGGAGTCAGGTGGTGGCACAAGAGGAGGTGGAGGAAGTAGAGGAGGAGGAGTTGTATGCGGAAGGGCTAACATCTGCAAGGTCCAGAAGGTCGGCAGCACCAAGGCGGCAGGCATGTGAGGGTGGGGGAGATGGTTTTACCAGGGCACATGGTAGCAGCCAAACTAGTGAGGAAGGTGCAGGAGCCCAGGAAGAAGTGGAGGACGAACTGATGGAAGACTCATCAGATGAGGGAGACCTTGATCACATTTCTGTTGTGCGAGGTTGGGGGGAGAGGACAGAGGAAGGAAGCATGATTGTTACCTCGCCACCAACACAACAGGGACTTGGTGCTCCTGGATGCGCAACACACATGAGTGCCTTCTTGCTGCACTACCTGCAGCATGACCCTCGAATTGTGAGAATTAGAAACAATCCTGACTACTGGGTTGCCACACTGTTAGATCCCCGGTACAAAAGTAAATTTGCAGAAATTATTCCTGCCATAGAAAGGGATGCACGCATGCAGGAGTATCAGCAGAGACTGTTGCAGAATCTTACATGTGCTTTTCCACAAAATACCAGTGGTGCACGTAGTGAATCTCACAGTTCCAACTTGCCAACCGTGGGACCGTCAAGTGTTCAGCACTCAAACCGTAACAGAACCACAGTATCTGCTGGTAACATCAATTTTGCGGAATCATTTCACCACTTTTTTAGCCCATCCTTTGCAAGGCCACAGGAGACAAGAAGTCTGACACATAGTCAACGCCTAGAGACGATGGTACAGGAGTATCTCCAAGTAAACATTGAAGCCACGACTGTGTCACTGGACCCTTGCTCTTTTTGGGCTTCCAATCTGGATAAATGGCCGGAGCTAGCCACTTACGCCTTGGAGATCTTGTCATGCCCCGCAGCCAGCGTTCTGTCTGAACGTGTGTTCAGCGCTGCTGGTGGTGTGCTGACAGATAAGCGCACGCGGCTCTCCACTGATAATGTCGACAGACTCACGTTCATAAAGATGAACAAATCATGGATCCGAAACGACTTTTCTACCCCTGTGTCATCCTGGGGAGAGTAAAAGCTTGATGATTGGTTAAAATCACCCTACCAAACGTTTTAAGCTTTCAAATTACTAATCATGTTTATCTGTATCTTGACTGGAAAATAATTTGGGCTTTGTAGCAGTGTGCAGCACTGATCCTATTAGGCCATCTATAATAAGCTCCACCAGATTTAAAATTAAAAATAATTTTTAGCTGCATCTAGCCCGGAAAATAATTTTGGGGCTCCGAGATGCGCAAGACACATAAGTGCCTTCTTGCTGCACTACCTGCAGCATGACCCTCATATTGTCAGAATTCGAAGTAATCATGACTACTGGGTTGCCACACTCTTAGATCCCCCAAACTTTTCGATCAACCTTTTCATTTTAATAAAGACCAAAAAAATGGTCATTTTTGAAATTATAAGCATTAGCAGGTTGTTAGAAACTAAAATCAAACAGTTTTCAACTCAAAACTTTATTCTAGGTGATGTTACATTTTCACATAGGACCCCTTGTTCGAAAGGAGCTTCTGAACTCTCTCGTCCATTGAATTTGTCAGGTTTTGGATGGTTTCTGCTTCAATTGTTTTGCATGAGGACAGAATACCCTCCCAGAGCTGTTGCTTAGATGTGAACTGCCTCCCGCCATCATAGACACTCCTTTTAATGATGCTCCAAAGGTTCTGAATGGGGTAGAGGTCAGGGGAGCATGGGGGTCACACCATAAGTTTGTCCCCTTTTATGCCCATATCAGCCAGAGATGCAGATGTTTTATGTGCAGCATGAGATGGTGCATTATCATGCAGAAAAATGATCTTGCTGTGAAATACACGGTTCTTCTTCTTGAACCATGGCAGGAAGTGCTGTTTGAGAAAATCCACATACATTATGGAGTTCATCTTTAGCACCTTCAGGGATCCTAAAGGGGCCGACAATCTCTCTCCCCATGATTCCAGCCCAAAACATTACTCCACCTCCTCCTTGTTGGCGCTGTAGCCTTGTTTGCGTGGGGTGTCCATCAACCAGCCATCCTCCACTCCATCCATCTGGACCATCGAGCGCTGCACGGCACTCATCCGTGAACAAAACAGTTTTGAAATCAGTCTTCATGTAATGTTTGGCCCACTGGAGCCGTTTCTGCTTGTGTGAAGTGGATAGAGGAGGTCGACAGGATGGCGTATGCACAGCTGCAAACCTCTGAAGGACCCTGCATCTTGTTGTTCGGGGGACGTTGGAGGCACAAGCAGCTTCAAAAACTTGTCTGCTGCTATGACAAGGCTTTTTTGAGCTGCTCTTTCAACCTGACGTAATTGCCTGTAGGAAAGAGTCCTCAATTTGCCCTTATCAGCACGCACACGTGTGTACTGTGAATCAGCTACATACTTCTTGATTGCCAAGACACTTCATCCTGATCATCGCACAATGTTGATTGTATTCATGCCTTGACCTAAACACTCCACAATTTGTTGCTTCTCAGCAGCCGACACATCCTTTTTCTTTCCCATTTTGGCAGAAAATGTAGGCTGCTTAATAATGTGAGAGAGCCTTCTTAAGTAGTCTTGCCTTTCATTGGACACACCTGCCAAACTAATTAGCACATGTGTCTGCAATTGCTTACAGTGATATAAAGAGCCCTGACACACATCACCATCAATGAGTTTAACTGACAAACAAACAAATTCTTCCCTTATCACTCCTAAACACTTTTTGCATAATAATTTGGAACGCGGTGTACATGTGCTTTTCCACAAAACACCAGCGGTTCACGTAGTGAATCTTACAGTTCTAACTTGCCAACCGTGGTCTGTATGGAATTGTTCAATAATGGGCCCAAAATTAAGATAACATAGATGGGAGAGGTCTCTATGAATAGGAATTCCTAAGAATTTGATACCCTGTGAGGGCCAGGCAAAGGGAAAGTTGGACTGGATGGAATCCTATATGGATTTGGGGAGGGAGACATCGAGGGCCTCAGACTTCGCTGCATTGATTTTAAAATTTTACCATGTAACAAAGTGATCTATTTCAGCCATAACAGCATGGATGGATATATGTGATTGAGTGATATATACTAGGACATCATCAGCAAATAGAGAGCACTTGTACTCTGTGCCTCCCACCTCAATCCACCTAATATTGGGGTTATGGCGAATTGATGAGAGCAGGTGCTCCGTCACTAGGATGTATAAGAGAGGGGACAGAGGACATCCCTGCCTTGTCCCATTGGTGATTGTGAAAGGTGATGAAAATGTTCTGACGCACCCCTTGGGCCTTGGGACACCCGGAGCCGGACCCTTTTTGGTGGATGCTGGTGGTTGTAGTCTTCGTGGCGGCGACCCGGTTCCGTGGCTCAGGGCGGTCAAACCAGTGGCGGAACTATTCATGTGGTTTTGATGTTTAAATGTCCGACTACGCCACCCGTGGATTGCGGTCAGAGTGAACCGCCGCTACAGGGCAGACCGCTGAGGCTGGTGTTGTGGGTGAGGCAGAGCGTAGCATAACTCCCCACGGGAGGAGTATAGCCTCAGGGCAGTGTATGCGGAGGATGGGGGTGATGGTGCAGGGCAGCAGCAGTAACGACACGGAGTCAGTGATGCAGTCCAGGGCCTTTACTCACAGTTCTTATTATCCAGACCACGTCTGCAGGTAACGGCTGCCCACGTCATACTGTGCTCACCAGGAGAGGGGCTCAGACAACTCCCAGATATCTTTGGAGCACTTCACAGGACCCCCTTTGTGTGTCCTTTGTCTGGCCTTTCTTACCAACACTTCTGTCCGGCTGCCTTGGGCCTCCTCTTGGTAAACTTGGCGCCAGTTTCCCTGACCCTATGTGGTGCCTTCCTAGCGGGTGTAGCGAGGGGCTGCGCCACATAAAATGTCAGAGCCTCCGGTTTCTAGCTGAGGGTCGTTTCCTGCCTCCACTAGTTCGGGGACCGTTCTCCCCCTTTGGCCTGACCCCTCCACGCAGGTGGATTTGGGCGTGCGGTGGCGACTCGCCCGTCCGCACCCCTGGGATCCCTTCATTCCTCGTTCCTGGAGCCTTCTCCGCTCCTCTTCCTTCCTTCTCCCTCTTCCAGGCCTGGGCCTCTGTTACTAGGCCCGCCTCCGGAGCAGAGCTCATGCAGAGCCCCTGCTCCCTGCCACTTCTGCTCAGACTTCTCTGCACTGAACTAAGATGGTGCCCACCTTTTATACTCCCTTCTCAATGCACCCAGGAACTGCTTCCTCCCTGCTCCTGCACTACAGGGTTCCCCTTCCTCAGTGTTCCCTCCACCCACTCCAGCCAGGGACAGGGACTGTCGTGCCCATCTCAGGGGCATATTGGTCGCCCTGCCCCACGGCAATGTGGTGTAATGCATGCAGGTGTCGGGTCCTGATCCACACTCCATCCTTACCTGAGAGTGAGATATCACACCTCTGGGTGAGGTGCAATATGTCTGTAGCAACCGAGCCCTCAGGGTGCTACAGTTCCATTTATCTTCAGCCTAGGTGACGTATTGCGATACAGGGCCGTGATTTTGGCTATAAAAGGGTCCCCTAGACCCCTACCCCAAGCTTTTTAAGAGAATCATATATGGCGTGCCAGGAGACTCTATGGAATGCTTTCTCAGCATCCAACGAGAGTATCTAATTACAAATTTTTAACTGCATCTAGCCCAGGAAATACTTTGTGCCTAGTAGCAGTGTCTGCTAGTCAGCGGATTATCCCGACTGTTAAGCAAGCTACACCACCTGTAGTTTAGACACTTAATTTTTTCAAAGGAAATGCTTCGGGACCATGGGATACTCAGTGAAGAGCATCAGGAGGCACCCCAAGGCATAGGGGCTGGGACGAGCTCGATCCTTATAAAAGCTTTTTAACTGCAGCAGCTTTAGTGGACGCTACTGGAGCTGGAATTACGCGGCTGCTGGCATGAGATTTGCCCTCCAATAGATCCTTGTAAATGGATTTAAAGTGTATTCATTCAAATTAGAGAGACAATTTAAATTAAAAAGCTTAGAGCTGCCTCCACCACAGGGGGGCTCGCTCGACCCACCAGCGGACAGGCACCAGTATTGGGAGAGGGGGGCTGGCCATCAGGGTTCACCGCGGCTCTGGCACAAACCCGGCGACACGGAGGTGGCACGGGCAGGAGCGGACTGGCCGTGTCGGCTTCTCACTTTTTGGATTTTAGAAGGGCATGACATGCCTATATCTGTGTCTCCCCCTCCTTTTACTCCTCCACCTCTTTTATTTTCGCATGACTATATGTACTTGTCACTTTTCCATGTGTTAGTTGTGTCTTCTGAGCAGTTTGTCAGCTTTTGGACACCTTTGAAGGTGTTTTCTATGTGTTTCTATGTGTTTTTGTTTGCCTGCCATTCGTTTTAACGGTGTTCGAAGGTGTTCGACGAACAGTTCGGCGAACACACGGGTGTTCGACGAACCGAACCAAACTCGAACACTACGGGGGTGGCTCAACACTAGTTGGCACTGCAGAATACAGCCAGATTCTTTCCATATTACAGAGCTAGAAATCCAGGTATTTAAAACTGTGTTTTCTTCGTCACATGGATCACATATGCGTTGTCAGAAAATACTTCCATTTCTGGCCTCCATTAAAAATTTCCTGTAGTGTGTCAGTGAAGCAATTCACACCAGTTTGCTGTTGAAGCTAGTTACCTACAGGCCAGGTATTCAAAACTGTGTTTTCTCCATCACACGGATCACATATACGTTGTCAGAAAATACTGCCATTTCTGGCCTCCATTACAAATTTCCTTTAGTGTGTCAGTGAAGCAATTCACAGCAGTTTGCTGTTCAAACTACTTACCTACAGGCCAGGTATTTAAACCTCTGTTTTCTCCGTCACATGGATAACATATAGTATAATTTCACTCCAAACTCAGTCATTTGTAGTGAGCGTGGAAAATACTGTCCTGCATTTAAAATGGGCAAGGCACGTGGCAAGGGACGACGAACTGGACGTGATGGAAATGGTGCATGCAGAGGCTGAGGACAAGGCCGTGGGCAAGCTGAAACTGTACCACAACAAACACCCACATCTTCTCGCCTGACCTTCCTGTCCCAATTCCTAGGGGACCGCAGCACACCACTATTGAACCCAGAGCAGTGTCAAAAGGTTGTTGATTGGATAGCGGATAATGCTTCCAGTCACTAAGCCAACACCACCACCTTGTCTTCCACACGGTCAAGTGTCAGTAGCTGTGAGTCTGGACCGCATATTCCTCACCCTGATCCTCCTTCCTCCCACCATGCCGAGTGCCCAGAGACAACTGATCCCACACTTGGACACTCCAAAGAGATGTTCACGTTTCCATTTATAGATTTGGGCCTCTCGCCCAGTCCACTTGAAGCGGGGCAAGAGGAGATCGCGTGTAGCGATGCAAAAATATTTGAGCAGTCACGGTCACATGAAGGCAACGGTGGGAAAGTGTCACAAGAGGTGGACAATGATGAGACACAATTGCCAGAAAGTCAGGAGGAGGACAAGGGTGCAGAAGTGGAAGACGAGGTGGTGGATGATATAGTAACTGACCCAACCTGGCAGGAGGACATGCAGAGCGAGGACAGCAGCACACAGGGGGAGGGAGGCAGAGCACACCAGCAGACAGGAAGAAGCAGTGTGGTGGCTGCAGACAGAAGACTGACAACCATTCCCTGTAACACTAACACAAAGGAAGTTGCCAGTACAACTGTTAGGTCTTCCCGAGTCTGGTTGTTTTTTAAAGACTCTGCCGATAACCCCAAAAAGGCCATTTGCACCACCTGCCAGGCCAGCATCAACAGGTGTGGCAAAACGACCAGCCTGACCACCACAAGCATGATCAGGCACATGGCAGCAAAGCACCTAATTTTGTGGGCCGAACCCCAGGGTCCAGGAAAAGTGTCTTCAGGTGGCACCATTGCTTCTTCCGCTGTTGTGCATTCAAGCCAATACCCTATCCATGGTGCATGCAAAGATGCCTCCTGCCCTGCACCTATCGTTGTGCACTCTAAAGTAGCAGCATCAGGAAGCACGTCCATGTCCTTGTCCCAGAGCACCGTTCTGTTGTCCATACCCCAGTCCTTGGAACACAAGAGCAAATATGCAGCCAACGCCCCACAGGCCACACTACTAAATTCTCACATTTCAGTCCTGCTTGAGCACGAAATGTTGCCTGGTATATATTTCCCCCATCCTTGTATATATCCCTCTTTCTGCCTGCATAAAAAAATAAACAATTATGCTCACTTAACATCCACTCCCACGCCGCACAGCATCCTCTTATGCAGCCAGCAGCTGAGTTCAGTGTGCAATCAACAGGAGTGCATGACGTCACTTCCATGCACCTCCAGTCACATGCACGCAGACGTCTGCTGCTGGCCTCTGATAGCATGTATTACAGTGCACAGACCCAACGGATCTCATTACACTTCAGCTAAATGTGCATTCGAGGATGAATATTCAGTTGAAGTTTGTGCTGACGGGCCTCCATTCACATGAGACCCTCAGTGCAACCACTTCAACCACGGTCATTATGCATCTTGCAATCAAGGGAGCTTGCTCAACAGTCTGTGACACAGAATTTAGCCCTATCAGTGTACTTCAGTTTTGGCATTTGAAATAGATTTCTGCACACACAACTGATGGTCCCAAACCCATTTATAAGGCAAGAAATCCCACTTATTAAACCTGAAAGGGCACACCTGTGAAGTGAAAACCATTTCCGGTGGCTACCTCTTGAAGCTCATCAAGAGAATGCCAAAAGTGTGCAAAGCAGTCATCAAAGCAAAAGGTGGCTACGTTGAAGAACCTAGAATATAAGACATATTTTCAGTTGTTTCACACTTTTTTGTTAAGTATATAATTCCACATGTGTTAATTCATAGTTTTGATGCCTTCAGTGTGAATGTACAGTTTTCAAGGTCATGAAAATACAGAAAAATCTTTAAATGAGAAGGTGTGTCCCAACTTTTGGTCTGTACTGTATATATACATATATATGTAACATCCATGGCGGCGTGCTTGCATAGTGCACCACCTCCCACTATGCAAGACCGCAATCTTACCTGTCAGTCCAGCCTGCAAATCTTGCTCCAGTTCATGCTGTGTGCATATCTCTTGACCGACTGTTTAGGGCGGCAGCCCGGTTACTTCCTGATTCTTATAGCTGCTGTGGGCACACTCCTAATGCGTCTCCAGCCTATTGCTGTGAGTCATTGGATATTTAAACCCCCTCCACCCTGTAGGAGGTGCCTGAGCAACACTAACATTCAGTGTGCTACTTGACACTGAAGTTGCCAGGTCCAGTTCTGCTTCTTGTCTGTTTCAGCCATCTCTGGGGGCTGCATTCCCAGACCTGTTTTCTGTGACTTCTTGTCCGTTTCCGCCATCTCTGGGGGCTGTATACCCAGGCCTGTTATCTCTGACTTCTAGTCTGTCCCGCCACTCTGGGGGCTGTATGCCCAGGCTCGCTCTTGTATCTCATGGCAGTAGCAGTTCCTGTCTGAACTGTATCCTAGCCTGTTACCTGTTTGTCTCTATGTCTGTAGATTCCCTTTTCCTGCAGTATCTGAACCTGCACCTAACTCCTACTCGTTGTCTCTGTACTTCTGTTTGTGAGATTTGTGTCCACTCGCTACTTCATTGGAAGTACCTTGTGTGTATCTGGTTCTGCTTGTCCCTTTTCCCTTCCTCCGTATCTTCCTGTATTTTCCAGTCTGTCCCATGTGAACAGAGCCCTGTCCTCTCTGCCTTGTCCTCCGCTCCGGCTGTTTCGCTTTACTCTGCTTGTCTACCGCATCTGCGGTTCTGTTCCTGAATCCCAGTCTGTACTGGACCCTATCCAGCCTGCGCTCCAACCTGCTAGTACCTCCCGGTCTGCACTCCAGCCGTGCTTGCCAGTATTTCCCTGTCTGCATACCAGCCGTGCTTGCCAGTGCCCACCTGACTGCATACCAGCCGTGCTTGCCAGTGCCCACCTGTCTGCATACCACCCGTTCTTGCCAGTGCCCACATGTCTGCATACCAGCCGTACTTGCCAGTACCCACCTGTCTGCATACCAGCCGTACTTGCCAATACCCACCTGCCTGTATGCCAGTCTAACCTGCCTGTTCCTGCATTCCCCGGTGTGGGTCAACAACTGTGACCGGGGTGTGACCTGGAGTCACACCTGGTCCCTCTGCTCTGTTCCTCCTTGGTCCATGGAGTCGACTAGCCGCCGTGCGACCTTGGTCGGATTGGGTTGATACTTAGTTACGCTCCTCCAAGCACTCCTCGGTTCATCGTACAGTGGGATCACTAATCACGCTCATGCCAGTCAGTCTGGGCTCGAGCGTAACAATATATAGATTACACTAGCTATTGAGCCCATTCAACACCCGGGTGGCAGACATTTTTATTGGCATATGGTCTTCCATGCTGTTATGTGCTGCCCCCATCCTGGTATTTGTGCTCCCAAATCCTGTTCCCCTATCCTGTTATGTGATGCCCTCATCCCTATCCAGGTATGCATGGCATGCCTCATCCCTATCCTGGTATGCATGGCAACCCTCACCCCCAATCCTGGTACACATGGCACCCCTCATGCTCAATCCTGGTACGCATGGCACCCCTCACCCTCAATACTGGTACGCATGGCACCCCTCACCCTCAATCCTGGTACGCATGGCACCCCTCATCCTCAATCCTGGTATGCATGGCACCCCTCACCCTCAATCCTGGCATGCATGGCGTCCCTCATTCCCAATCCTGGCATGCATGGAGCCCCTCATCCTGGTATGCATGGCTCCCTCATTCCTCATCCTGGTATGCATGGTAACCCTCATCCCTATCCTGGTATACATTGTACCCCACATCGCTATCCTGGTATACATGGCCCCTCATCCGAATCCTGGTATGCATGGCCCCCCAGATCCCTATCCTGGTATGCATGGCCCCCCAGATCCCTATCCTGGTATACATGGCCCCTCATCCGAATCCTGGTATGCATGGCCCCCCCAGATCCCTATCCTGGTATGTGTGGCCCCCTCATCCCCCCCATCCATGTTTGTGTGGCCCTCCACTCCCCCCAATCCTGTTATGCATTGTACCCCTCATCCCCCTATCCTGGTATGTGTGGCCCTTCACCCCCCAATCCTGCTATTCATGGTACTCCTCATCCCCCAATCCTGGTATGCATGGTACCCCTCATCCCCCCAATCCTTGTATGTGTGGTCCCCTCATCCCCCCAATCCTGGTATGTGTGGTCCCCTCATCCCCAAATTCTGGTGTGCATGGTATCCTTCATCCCCAATCCTGGTATGTGTGGGTCCTCATCCCTGAATCTTGGTATGCATGGTACCCCTCATCCCCCAATCCTGGTATGTGTGGCCCCCTCACCCCCCAATCCTGGTATGCATGGTACTCCTCTGCACACATGGAAAAAAAGTAAACACTTATACTCACCTTTCTTCCCTGTGCTCCAGCGCCACTGTGTCCTGTTCTGCCGGAGGCTGGGGGAGGAGTGTGGCACCAGAGCACCGCGCTATCCAGCACCATTTTGCTGAAGACACATTGCAAATGTGTCTTCAGTAATATGGCGCTGGAGAGCGCAATGCGCATGCTCCGATTCTGACGCCTTCACTCCGCCCTCGGTCTCCGGCCAGAAGAGAGGCACCATTGCAACGCTCTTCCCGGTCAGGTAAGTATGGCGCCGGAGATTGCAGTATGCGTTCAGTGTCTACGTATACCGCGCTCTCCGGCGCCATGCACTCCTCTTACCTGTAATGGCTCCATGCGTTCTTCTGTCTGGAGCCAGACTGCGCGTCGTGCATGTGCAGTCTATAGAGGCTTCAGACAGAGGGACTCTTGGCCGATTATATTATAGATACATCTATAATATAGCGGGGGATGCGTCCCTCCGTCTGAAGCCTTTATAGACTGCGCATGCGTGACGCGCAGACTGGCTCCAGACAAAAGAATGCATAAGCTGTTAAAGGTAAGATGAGTGTATGGCACCTGAGATCGCGGTATATGTAGACACTGAATGCATACCGCGATCTCCGGCGCCATACTTACATAGTTACCTGACCGGGAGGAGCGTTGCCGCGGCGCCTCTCTTCGCCGGAGACAGGAGCAGGAGTGAGGCGTCGGATCGGCGCATGCGCATAGCGCTATCCGGCACCATTTTACTGAAGACACAATTGCTGTGTCTTCAGCAAAATGGCGCCGGACAGCGCGGTGCTCTGGGGCTGCACTCCTCCCCGGCCTCCAGCAGAACAGGATGCAGCAGCGCTGGAGCACAGGGAAGAAAGGAGAGTATAAGTGTTTATTTTTTTGGGATGTGTGTACAGTGTGAAAGGGATGCGGGGGCTACACATACCAGGATTGGGGTGAGGTGTACCACACATACCAGTATTGGGGTGACGGGTACCACACATACCAGGATTGGGGAGATGAGGGGTGCCACACATACCAGGATTGATGGGATGAGGGGTGCCACGCATACCAGGATTGGGGGGATGAGGGGTGCAACGCATACCAGGATTGGGGGGATGAGGGGTGCCACGCATACCAGGATTGGGGTGATGAGGGTTGCCACACATACTAAGATTCAAATGAGGGGGGCCACACACACTGGGATTCGGATGAGAGGGGCCATGCATACCAGGATGAGGAATATCATACATACCAGGATAGGAATAGGGTACCATGCATACCAGGGCAGGGATGAGGTTTGGGGTACCACGCATACCAGGATTGGGGTGAGGGGTACCACGCATACCAGGATTGGGGTGAGGGGTACCACACATACCAGGATTGGGGTGAGGGGTACCACACATACCAGGATTGCAGGTGAGGGGTGCCATGCATGCAAGGATGAGGATGAGGGGTGCCATGCATACCAGTATAGGATGGTGGGGACAGGATGAGGGCAGCACAAATACCAGGAGGTGGGCAGCACATACCAGCATGGGAGACCATATACCAATAAAAATGCTCGCCACCCGGGCGTAGAACGGGTTCAATAGCTAGTATAATAAATCCATTTGAATGAACAGTCCTTCTGAGGACTAATCCAGTTGCATAAAATCAATGCTAGGCAGGCAGGTAGTGTATGATACAGCACAAGAGGGTTCACTGAATGTCTTGTCTGCTGCTGCTGTAATAATTACAGATATTTGTAGACATAGCCCCAAATATCAGGGGCCAGGGCCAATTTTTTTTTATCTTAATCCTGGCTATTTGCTTAAAAATCAGTCCAGAGTACACCATTTTTCTGCTCCATTTGCTTTTTCTCACTGCAGAATAAAGCCAGATATGTTCCATATTTCAGTGATAGAAATCCAGAAATTTGAACTGAACATGGAAAATATTGGCCTCCTTTTCCATTCTGTTGCAGTGTGTCGGTCAAGCTATTTACACTAGGCGTCTGTGAAGAATAGTATTCATAAATTACAGGCCTGCTGTTTAAAACCGTTGTTCTCTTTCAGACATATCACCTATAAGACATAAGATATTTCTTCCATTTTCATTTTGTTGCAGTGTGTCGGTCAAGATATTCACACTAGGTCTTTGTGTAGAATAATATTAGTAAATTATAGGACTTGCTATTTAAAACCGTGGTTCTCTGTCAGACGTATCACATATAACTTCATTAAAAAATAGCAATTTCTCGTGAACGTGGAAAATATTTTCCTCTATTAAAAATGGGCAAGGTGTGTAGCAAGGGATGGGGAAGTGGAGATGGTGGTGATGGTGCATGCAGAAGCCGAGGACATGGCCATGAGCAAGCTAAAAATTGTGCTACAACAAACACCCACATCTTGTCGCTCGACCTTCCTGTCCCAATTACTAGGAGACCACAGTACACCACTATTGAACCCAGAGCAATGTCAAAATGTTGTTGGTTGGATAGCAGATAATGATTCCAGTCACTTCGCCACCATTACCCTGTCTTCCACACGGTCAAGTCTCAGTAGCCGTGAGTCTGGACCGCATATTACTCACCCTGATCCTCCTTCCTCCCACCATGCCGAGTACCCAGAGACAACTGATCCCACACTTGAACACTCTGAAGAGCTGTTCACTTTTCCATTTGTAGATTCGGGCCTCTCGCCCAGCCAGCTTCAAGCGAGTCAAGAGGAGAACGTGTGCAGCGATGCCCAAATATTGGAGCAGCCACGGTCACACGAAGGCGATGGGGGGAAAGTGCAATTACTGTCGCAAGAGATGAATGACAATGATGATGAGACACAATAGTCATATAGTCAGAAGGAGGACCATGGTGCGGAAGTGTTACATTATCACCATCTGGATATTTTTAAAAAATTCTAAATAAAAGACATTTGTTTTTACTATTGGAGTCTGTGAAGCTGGATCATCGTCCTTCCTATTTCCTGTGGAAGTGGAAGACTAGGTGGTGGATGATATAGTAACTGACCCAAACTGGCAGGAGGACATACAGAGCGAGGACAGCAGCACACCGGGGGAGGGAGGCGTAGCACCACAATAGGCAGGAAGAAGCAACTGGCAGGAGGACATGCAGAGCGAGGACAGCAGCACACCGGGGGAGGGAGGCGTAGCACCACAACAGGCAGGAAGAAGCAATGTGGTGGTCACAGACAGAAGGTGGGAAAGCGTTCCTCGTAATGCCAGCACAACGGAAGTTACCAGTACAACTGTTAGGTCTTCCCGAGTCTGTTTTTTTTTTTTCAAGAATCTGCAGATAACCCCAAAAACGCCATTTGTACCACCTGCCAGGCAAGCATCAGCAGGGGTACAAAACTAGCAGCCTGACCACCATCATCATGATCAGGCACATGGCAGCAAAGCACCCAACTAAGTGGCTTGAACAGTGTGGGCAGCAATGTCTGCAGGTGACACCACTGCTTGTTCCGCTGTTGTGCATGCACACCAATCCCCTGTCCATGGCGCATGCCAAGATGCCTTCCACCCTGCACCTGTCATTGAACACTCTGAACTAGCACCAATAGGAAGCAAGTTCACATCCTTGTTCATGTCCTTGAACCAGCGCAGCCTTCAGTTGTCCCTATCCCAGTCCATGGAATGCAAGCGCAAATGCGCAGCCAACACCCCACAAGTCACACTATTAAATTCAAACATTTTGAGAATGCTTGCGCTCAAAATGTTGCCTTTAGGCTCGTGACAATGAAACCTGTCCCGAACCTGATGGCGGCGACCTTCCCTCAGTACTCTGTCACTGGCCGCCACTATTTCTCCCAGCGTGCTGTCCCCACATTACACGAGCACGTGTCCCACAACATTAGACGAGCCCTCAGCAATGCAGTTACTGAGAAAATCCACCTAACCGTGACACGTGGACAAGTGCTTGTGGGCAGGGACAGCACATCTCGCTGACGGCACACTGGGTCAATATAGTGGAAGCTGGGACCCAGTCGGACCTTGGGATGGAACACATCCTCCCGACTCCAAGGATTACGGCCCCAATCAGGGTTGACCCCACATTCTTCAGCTCCTGCACCTCCTCCTCTTCAACCTCCATCTCCAAAATTACAACATCAGTCGCAAGCTGGAAGCATTGCAGCACTGCCTCGGCCAAGGGGCAACAGACTGTGCTGAAGCTAATATGCTTAGGTGACAAACGGCACAACACTGAAGAGTTGTGGACAGCTATGAAAGAGCAGGCAGGTCTGTGGCTGACACCAATGATCCTACAACAAGGCATGGTCATGTGTGACAATGACCGGAACCTGGTGGCGGCACTGAGGTGAGGCAAACTTACACATGTACCATTCCTGGCCCATGTGCTTAACCTCGTGGTTCAGCGGTTTCTCAAATCCTACCCGGAGCTTCCGGATCTTCTTTTCAAAGTACGCCGCCTGTCTGCCCATTGTAGAAAGTCATCTACAGTTTCCGCTGCCCTTGCCATGCTTCAACAGTGTTTGCAGATTCCAGCACACCGACTGATGTGCGATGTCCCCACGTGTTAGTACTCATTGGGAAGGATTTGTGAGCAGAAGAGGGCAATTGTTGAGTGCCTGCATCAACAAGGCCGTGGGTATTCAGTTCAGACTCTACACATAAGACCTCAGAAGTGGACATGAATGTCAGACACATGTAACATCCTCCAAAACTTTGAGGACTCCACCAATATCTGCTCACTATTACAGAGGATGCATTGCAGGCGGAGCATGATGAGATATATCAAGGAACCATACAGGGTGATTTCACACAGCCCAGCCTCATCTCATCCCAACGTGGATTGGGTGACAATGAGGAAGAGGAGGAGGAAGAACAGGACCTAGTTTCCTGCACTATAGACGGTACTACCTGAACAACTGTCATACGTTCAATTCAGCGTGGACGGCTTGAGGACAGGGAGGAGGAGAATGAGTGAGAGAGCATGGTCAGCATCCTCTTGGTGAGGACATGGAAGTCTTGTCTCTTTGCAGTCAGGCATACATGGGTGAGTTTGTTATGCTGCCTTTCCCATGACCCTCACCTTGTCCAAATTTTGGGTGACAGTCATTACTGTTGGTGACACTTCTAGACCCATGCTTCAAGGAGTACTTTCTGTCTCTTATTCTCTTGCCGGACAGGTCTAATAAAATGGCAGTACGAGAAGGCTCTTGTTGCAGAATTATTGAAAAAATTCCCAATCTGAAATTGCTTGTGACAGAGGTCACAGTTCATTGGAGAACCAAGGAGTACAGGTGAGAAAGACACAAATGCAATCTATCAGAGTCAGGGGAACACTGTCAAAGTTCTGGGACAGTTTTTTCAGACTCTCCCATCGCACAGGCCCTGAGACGTGGGGTGCTCTCCCAAGGAAAGAAACATTTTGGAAGTTGGTGAGGGAGTACCTTGCCGACCGTACCAACATCCTCCATGATTCCTCTGTGCCTTATAATTACTGGGTATCCAAGCTGGACATGTGGCATGAACTGGGTCTCTATGCCTTGGAGGTCCTGGCCGGCCTTGCCGCTAGCATTTTGTCAGAGCGGGTTTTTAGTACTGCTAGTGGAATTATAACTAGTGATAGGCGAGCACTAAAATACTTGGGTGCTCGATGATTGGGTAGAGCAAATTAGAATGCTCAGGTGCTCGACCCGAGCAACGAGCCCAATTTAAGTCCATGGGAAACTCGAGCATTTTTCAGGCGGCTTCCCCCGGCAGTCTTCAGAGGGCCTAAAAAATGCCCAAATCGATTGGAACAGTGCTCAAATAACATGGGAACAGCATGGGGAAGACCCCTGGAGGCATTTCTGACTCCCAGGCCACTGCTGTGAACAACGTTGTTAGAGGTATTATGCCTTCTGCTGCTGTTAGATATTTCTATACAAAGGCCCAAGTCTCAGGGGCCAGGAATACTTTTTTTTGGACCTTAATCCTCATTATCTGCTTAAAAAGCAATCCAGAGAAAACAGTTTTTCTGCGCCATTTGCTTGTTGGCACTAGAGATGAGCGTTGTTCTACTCGAACTGTTCGCCAATCTCAAATTCGAGCTGTTTTGGGCGGTGTTCGAGCCGTTCGGCGAACACGAACAATTTGAGAAAAATTCGGCTGTTCGAGGTTATGTTCGATAACTGTTCGTGCACCAAAATCATAACTGGATTTTTTCTCAGTAATGATGAAAATTAATGTTAATACGCAGTTTGAGTGTACAGCGGGGTGGGGGGAGGGGCAGGGGATGGATCTCTGCAGGAACAATGAAGATCTCCATTTTTTTTTCTCTTTCCCGCATTTACAGTGGGGAGGTGCAATCTGTCAGCCTATCAGCAGCGCACACACGGAGCGAAGTGCTTTTTTTCACACAAGCAAGGGCATGTGTCATTGGCAGTGTATGTCACATGTCCTTGCCCTATAAGACCAAGCCATTTTCCCCGTCGCCACCATTTTCTCACTGCTGCAGCTGCGTGTTAGACGGCACCGCTGTTGCTGTGTGCGCTATACCTTGTTAATTTCAAGCCAATTTTCGCACAAATCTACAGATAGCTTGGGAGTAGGGAATAGTTGTGATTGCAGTCCTTTTAAGGACTAGGTTACAGCATTTCCTACGACTTTTATCAGGGAGGTCTGTGCTCTTAAATAGATAGGTTGTGGGAGTAAAGACTAATTGTAATTGGAGTCCTTTTCAGGACTAGGTTACATGAGTTCCTATCAGTTTTTGCCAGGCAGGTCTGTGCCAGTGCTGTGCAAGTTTTTTTCACAGCATTTGGCTGAATCTAGCAAAGCTAATCCTTTTTGGCCTATTGCAGAGTGTGTTAGTCAGTGGAGTAGCCTATCTGTGTTGCAAGATATACCACCTGTGTATAGAATAACAATTTTTTTACTGCACCTAGTGAAGTAAAATCTTTTGGGCATAGCATCATTCTATTAGTCGATCTATACTGACCTCCATCAGGTTGCAAATTAAAACTAATTTTTATCTGCATCTACAGTACCTCTGAAAAAATATTTGGGCTTCTAGCAGTGTGTGGGACTTGTTCTATTAGTCCATCTATACTGACCTCCATCAGGTTGCAAACTGAATATATTTTTTTCTGCATCTACCTCTGAAAAAATATTGGGCTTCTAGCTGTGTGTGGGTCTTGTTCTATTAATCCATCTATACTGACCTCCATCAGGTTGCAAACTGAATATATTTTTTTTCTGCATCTAGCTCTGAAAAAATATTTGGCCTTCTAGTAGTGTGTCGGACTTTCTCTATTAGTCCATCTATACTGACCTCCATCAGGTTGCAAATTAAAACTAATTTTTATCTGCATCTACAGTACCTCTGAAAAAATATTTGGGCTTCTAGCTGTGTGTGGGACTTGTTCTATTAGTCCATCTATACTGACCTCCATCAGGTTGCAAACTGAATATATTTTTTTCTGCATCTACCTCTGAAAAAATATTTGGCCTTCTAGTAGTGTGTCGGACTTTCTCTATTAGTCCATCTATACTGACCTCCATCAGGTTGCAAATTAAAAATAATTTTTATCTGCATCTACAGTACCTCTGAAAAAATATTTGGGCTTCTAGCTGTGTGCGGGACTTGTTGTATTAGTCCATCTATACTGACCTCCATCAGGTTGCAAACTGAATATATTTTTTTCTACATCTACCTCTGAAAAAATATTTGGCCTTCTAGTAGTGTGTCGGACTTTCTCTATTAGTCCATCTATACTGACCTCCATCAGGTTGCAAATTCAAAATAATTTTTTTCTGCATCTAACCCAGCCAATAGTTTTGGCCTAATACCACAGTTTGGCCACTCATCTCTGCTCGGTTACCATCCATTGTTTTTTTGTGCAAACAACTCCAGAGTTGTGAATTAGTTAACCACCAAAATGAGTGGAAAAAGGCCTGCTGCTGGTGGAAAGGGGATTAGGCGTGTTGGGAAGGGGAAAAAAGGTTGTGTCCGTGGGGTAGGTGTTAAAGCAACAGTAACATCTGCAGAAGAAAGACCATCTTCCAGCCAAACTAAAATGTCTACTTCTTTTAGCGGACAATGTGATAAGATCCCTTTCTTACGGCCACGCCAATCACTACAAATTCCAGATGAGGCACAAAAACAGCAGGTGCTTCAACGGATATCAAGTGCTCCTTTAAGTGGGCTCTCCTCCACATCAACTTCAACATCACAAATACTCCAGTCCTCAAAGGTGTCACCCAAATCGCACTTGCTTCCTCACAGCTCCCAAATCTCCAGCTGCCCGTCTGAGTATGAGGTAGAACAGATGGTTGAGTCTGCAGAGCTGTTTACTCATACTATAGCCTGGGAATCAGAGGTCGACTCCAGCGCTTCTGTGAATCCAGACGAGGAAATGATCTGCACTGATGCCCAGAATCTTTATGAGTCGGATCCAGGACCAGACGCAGAAGGTTCTGACCATAATGTAGACCCTCATTCCCAAACTGTAACTCCTGTTGGTGGAGACAATGAGGAAGACGATGATAAGACTCAAATACCTGATTGGAGCGACAACTTTAGTTTTTTGTCAGGGCAGGAACAGGTTGGCTCTGAGGACGACGGGTGTGATAACGCACAGGGTGATGATGATGAGGTCGGAGATCCCACTTACTGTCAACCCACAGTCAGCCAAGAGATGAGGTCAGCAGAGGAGGTGGAGGAAGATGCTAGTGACGACGAGGTCAGGTTGCGCCTTCCTGGACAGAGACGTAGTACTGGAAGCACGTCAACAACTGCATCCTCAAACACAACTCTGCCTCTCACCACAAGTCGTGGTGGCTCTTCAGGTCGCATGGGTGCTAAGCCTTGCATAGCCTGGGCATTTTTTCAGATCGATAAAGATGACCCAACTCGTGTTATCTGTAACATTTGTCAGCAAAAGCTAAGTAGAGGCCAAAAAATACATAGTTTGAGTACTTCATGCATGAACCGGCACATGGACATGAAGCATAAGTTGCAGTGGGAAGCTCAGTGTGCTACAATGCGGCCTAGCCGGCCGGGCCAACCACCGTCTGCCATATCTTGTGCATCCGCGGCCTCTTCATCCTCTGTGACTGGGGGGACAGCAGTCACACCTGTTTTGGGGCGCAGACCTGCCACCTCTTTACCCGCAACAGCCAGCGTGATTGGCAGGTCATCATTTTCTTTGGAGGTGGTAACACCAGCTGGTGTTGAGCGCTGTCCGACATCGATAGCACCACCTTTGGATGAAGGCAACCTAACATGTCCGCCTGCATCTTCCTCACAGACCGGCAGTTTGCCGGGGACACCCTTGTCAACCCCGTCTAAGCACAATAGCCAGCCCTCGGTC
The DNA here is from genome assembly GCF_046119375.1 of Phyllobates terribilis. NCBI lineage: Eukaryota > Metazoa > Chordata > Amphibia > Anura > Dendrobatidae > Phyllobates > Phyllobates terribilis. The sequence goes on along the minus strand of NW_027362768.1, from coordinate 37,917,813 downwards.
CCTCAGATGTGGACAAGTAAAAGACCATTTCCTCCTAGCCATGAGAAAGCTAAGAGGTTGAATTTTACCATCTGCAAGCTCTTGGCTACAGAAATGCTGCCTTTCCGCCTGGTGGACACAGAGGATTTTCGAGACCTTATGTCCGTCGCAGTGCCCCAGTACCAGATGCCCAGTCGGCACTACTTCTCAAAGAAAGGTGTGCCTGCGCTCCACCAGCATGTCGCACACAACATTACCGCTTCTTTGAGAAACTCTGTGTGTGACAGGGTGCATTTCACCACAGACACTTGGACGAGTAGGCATGGACAGGGGCGTTACATGTCGCTGACTGGGCACTGGGTAACTATGGTGACAGCAGGACAAGGGGCTGCTGTCCAAGTCTTGCCGTCCCCACGAGTTGTGCGTCAATCCTCTTTATGTCAAAGTTCCTCCACTGCTTCTGCCTCCTCAACCTCCTCTCGGTCTTCCACCTGCACCCAAAGCCTGTCTGGTCATGCCACAAGCTTTCTAACTGCGCAGAAGGGATCCTGCACACCTCCTTACTATGCTGGCAGTAGGGCTCAACGTCATCAGGCGGTTTTTACATTGAAATGTCTGGGAAATGTGAGTCACACAGCTGAGGAGTTGTGGTCAGCTCTGGAGAACCAATTTCATGAATGGTTGTCTCCACTGGACCTGAAACCAGGGAAGGCCGTGTGCGACAATGCTGCAAACCTGGGTGCGGCCCTTCGCCGGGGCAATGTCACACACGTGCCTTGTATGGCTCACGTGTTGAACCTGGTTGTCCAGCAATTTTTAGCCCAGTATCCCAGACTAGATGGCCTTCTGCAGAGGGCACGGTCGCTGTGTGCTCACTTCCGCCGTTCGCATCCCGCAGCTCAGCGACTTACATCTCTACAGAAGTCGTTGGGCCTGCCACTTCACCGGCTAAAATGCGATGTGCCTACCCGGTGGAATTCAACTCTGCACATGTTGCAGCGACTGTGGCAGCACCGACAAGCCCTGGTGCAATACGTTCTGACGTATAGCCTGGGCCAACGAGATTCAGAGGTGGGGCAAATCACGCTGGAGGAGTGGTCTCAGATCAGGGACCTATGCACCCTTCTGCACAGTTTTGAAATGGCGACGAAGATGTTTAGTGCTGACGATGCCATTATCAGCATGACTATTCCGGTGATTTACATGCTGGAGCACATGTTAAACAGAATTCGGAGTCAGGTGGTGGCACAAGAGGAGGTGGAGGAAGTAGAGGAGGAGGAGTTGTATGCGGAAGGGCTAACATCTGCAAGGTCCAGAAGGTCGGCAGCACCAAGGCGGCAGGCATGTGAGGGTGGGGGAGATGGTTTTACCAGGGCACATGGTAGCAGCCAAACTAGTGAGGAAGGTGCAGGAGCCCAGGAAGAAGTGGAGGACGAACTGATGGAAGACTCATCAGATGAGGGAGACCTTGATCACATTTCTGTTGTGCGAGGTTGGGGGGAGAGGACAGAGGAAGGAAGCATGATTGTTACCTCGCCACCAACACAACAGGGACTTGGTGCTCCTGGATGCGCAACACACATGAGTGCCTTCTTGCTGCACTACCTGCAGCATGACCCTCGAATTGTGAGAATTAGAAACAATCCTGACTACTGGGTTGCCACACTGTTAGATCCCCGGTACAAAAGTAAATTTGCAGAAATTATTCCTGCCATAGAAAGGGATGCACGCATGCAGGAGTATCAGCAGAGACTGTTGCAGAATCTTACATGTGCTTTTCCACAAAATACCAGTGGTGCACGTAGTGAATCTCACAGTTCCAACTTGCCAACCGTGGGACCGTCAAGTGTTCAGCACTCAAACCGTAACAGAACCACAGTATCTGCTGGTAACATCAATTTTGCGGAATCATTTCACCACTTTTTTAGCCCATCCTTTGCAAGGCCACAGGAGACAAGAAGTCTGACACATAGTCAACGCCTAGAGACGATGGTACAGGAGTATCTCCAAGTAAACATTGAAGCCATGACTGTGTCACTGGACCCTTGCTCTTTTTGGGCTTCCAATCTGGATAAATGGCCGGAGCTAGCCACTTACGCCTTGGAGATCTTGTCATGCCCCGCAGCCAGCGTTCTGTCTGAACGTGTGTTCAGCGCTGCTGGTGGTGTGCTGACAGATAAGCGCACGCGGCTCTCCACTGATAATGTCGACAGACTCACGTTCATAAAGATGAACAAATCATGGATCCGAAACGACTTTTCTACCCCTGTGTCATCCTGGGGAGAGTAAAAGCTTGATGATTGGTTAAAATCACCCTACCAAACGTTTTAAGCTTTCAAATTACTAATCATGTTTATCTGTATCTTGACTGGAAAATAATTTGGGCTTTGTAGCAGTGTGCAGCACTGATCCTATTAGGCCATCTATAATAAGCTCCACCAGATTTAAAATTAAAAATAATTTTTAGCTGCATCTAGCCCGGAAAATAATTTTGGGGCTCCGAGATGCGCAAGACACATAAGTGCCTTCTTGCTGCACTACCTGCAGCATGACCCTCATATTGTCAGAATTCGAAGTAATCATGACTACTGGGTTGCCACACTCTTAGATCCCCCAAACTTTTCGATCAACCTTTTCATTTTAATAAAGACCAAAAAAATGGTCATTTTTGAAATTATAAGCATTAGCAGGTTGTTAGAAACTAAAATCAAACAGTTTTCAACTCAAAACTTTATTCTAGGTGATGTTACATTTTCACATAGGACCCCTTGTTCGAAAGGAGCTTCTGAACTCTCTCGTCCATTGAATTTGTCAGGTTTTGGATGGTTTCTGCTTCAATTGTTTTGCATGAGGACAGAATACCCTCCCAGAGCTGTTGCTTAGATGTGAACTGCCTCCCGCCATCATAGACACTCCTTTTAATGATGCTCCAAAGGTTCTGAATGGGGTAGAGGTCAGGGGAGCATGGGGGTCACACCATAAGTTTGTCCCCTTTTATGCCCATATCAGCCAGAGATGCAGATGTTTTATGTGCAGCATGAGATGGTGCATTATCATGCAGAAAAATGATCTTGCTGTGAAATACACGGTTCTTCTTCTTGAACCATGGCAGGAAGTGCTGTTTGAGAAAATCCACATACATTATGGAGTTCATCTTTAGCACCTTCAGGGATCCTAAAGGGGCCGACAATCTCTCTCCCCATGATTCCAGCCCAAAACATTACTCCACCTCCTCCTTGTTGGCGCTGTAGCCTTGTTTGCGTGGGGTGTCCATCAACCAGCCATCCTCCACTCCATCCATCTGGACCATCGAGCGCTGCACGGCACTCATCCGTGAACAAAACAGTTTTGAAATCAGTCTTCATGTAATGTTTGGCCCACTGGAGCCGTTTCTGCTTGTGTGAAGTGGATAGAGGAGGTCGACAGGATGGCGTATGCACAGCTGCAAACCTCTGAAGGACCCTGCATCTTGTTGTTCGGGGGACGTTGGAGGCACAAGCAGCTTCAAAAACTTGTCTGCTGCTATGACAAGGCTTTTTTGAGCTGCTCTTTCAACCTGACGTAATTGCCTGTAGGAAAGAGTCCTCAATTTGCCCTTATCAGCACGCACACGTGTGTACTGTGAATCAGCTACATACTTCTTGATTGCCAAGACACTTCATCCTGATCATCGCACAATGTTGATTGTATTCATGCCTTGACCTAAACACTCCACAATTTGTTGCTTCTCAGCAGCCGACACATCCTTTTTCTTTCCCATTTTGGCAGAAAATGTAGGCTGCTTAATAATGTGAGAGAGCCTTCTTAAGTAGTCTTGCCTTTCATTGGACACACCTGCCAAACTAATTAGCACATGTGTCTGCAATTGCTTACAGTGATATAAAGAGCCCTGACACACATCACCATCAATGAGTTTAACTGACAAACAAACAAATTCTTCCCTTATCACTCCTAAACACTTTTTGCATAATAATTTGGAACGCGGTGTACATGTGCTTTTCCACAAAACACCAGCGGTTCACGTAGTGAATCTTACAGTTCTAACTTGCCAACCGTGGTCTGTATGGAATTGTTCAATAATGGGCCCAAAATTAAGATAACATAGATGGGAGAGGTCTCTATGAATAGGAATTCCTAAGAATTTGATACCCTGTGAGGGCCAGGCAAAGGGAAAGTTGGACTGGATGGAATCCTATATGGATTTGGGGAGGGAGACATCGAGGGCCTCAGACTTCGCTGCATTGATTTTAAAATTTTACCATGTAACAAAGTGATCTATTTCAGCCATAACAGCATGGATGGATATATGTGATTGAGTGATATATACTAGGACATCATCAGCAAATAGAGAGCACTTGTACTCTGTGCCTCCCACCTCAATCCACCTAATATTGGGGTTATGGCGAATTGATGAGAGCAGGTGCTCCGTCACTAGGATGTATAAGAGAGGGGACAGAGGACATCCCTGCCTTGTCCCATTGGTGATTGTGAAAGGTGATGAAAATGTTCTGACGCACCCCTTGGGCCTTGGGACACCCGGAGCCGGACCCTTTTTGGTGGATGCTGATGGTTGTAGTCTTCGTGGCGGCGACCCGGTTCCGTGGCTCAGGGCGGTCAAACCAGTGGCGGAACTATTCATGTGGTTTTGATGTTTAAATGTCCGACTACACCACCCGTGGATTGCGGTCAGAGTGAACCGCCGCTACAGGGCAGACCGCTGAGGCTGGTGTTGTGGGTGAGGCAGAGCGTAGCATAACTCCCCACGGGAGGAGTATAGCCTCAGGGCAGTGTATGCGGAGGATGGGGGTGATGGTGCAGGGCAGCAGCAGTAACGACACGGAGTCAGTGATGCAGTCCAGGGCCTTTACTCACAGTTCTTATTATCCAGACCACGTCTGCAGGTAACGGCTGCCCACGTCATACTGTGCTCACCAGGAGAGGGGCTCAGACAACTCCCAGATATCTTTGGAGCACTTCACAGGACCCCCTTTGTGTGTCCTTTGTCTGGCCTTTCTTACCAACACCTCTGTCCGGCTGCCTTGGGCCTCCTCTTGGTAAACTTGGCGCCAGTTTCCCTGACCCTATGTGGTGCCTTCCTAGCGGGTGTAGCGAGGGGCTGCGCCACATAAAATGTCAGAGCCTCCGGTTTCTAGCTGAGGGTCGTTTCCTGCCTCCACTAGTTCGGGGACCGTTCTCCCCCTTTGGCCTGACCCCTCCACGCAGGTGGATTTGGGCGTGCGGTGGCGACTCGCCCGTCCGCACCCCTGGGATCCCTTCATTCCTCGTTCCTGGAGCCTTCTCCGCTCCTCTTCCTTCCTTCTCCCTCTTCCAGGCCTGGGCCTCTGTTACTAGGCCCGCCTCCGGAGCAGAGCTCATGCAGAGCCCCTGCTCCCTGCCACTTCTGCTCAGACTTCTCTGCACTGAACTAAGATGGTGCCCACCTTTTATACTCCCTTCTCAATGCACCCAGGAACTGCTTCCTCCCTGCTCCTGCACTACAGGGTTCCCCTTCCTCAGTGTTCCCTCCACCCACTCCAGCCAGGGACAGGGACTGTCGTGCCCATCTCAGGGGCATATTGGTCGCCCTGCCCCACGGCAATGTGGTGTAATGCATGCAGGTGTCGGGTCCTGATCCACACTCCATCCTTACCTGAGGGTGAGATATCACACCTCTGGGTGAGGTGCAATATGTCTGTAGCAACCGAGCCCTCAGGGTGCTACAGTTCCATTTATCTTCAGCCTAGGTGACGTATTGCGATACAGGGCCGTGATTTTGGCTATAAAAGGGTCCCCTAGACCCCTACCCCAAGCTTTTTAAGAGAATCATATATGGCGTGCCAGGAGACTCTATGGAATGCTTTCTCAGCATCCAACGAGAGTATCTAATTACAAATTTTTAACTGCATCTAGCCCAGGAAATACTTTGTGCCTAGTAGCAGTGTCTGCTAGTCAGCGGATTATCCCGACTGTTAAGCAAGCTACACCACCTGTAGTTTAGACACTTAATTTTTTCAAAGGAAATGCTTCGGGACCATGGGATACTCAGTGAAGAGCATCAGGAGGCACCCCAAGGCATAGGGGCTGGGACGAGCTCGATCCTTATAAAAGCTTTTTAACTGCAGCAGCTTTAGTGGACGCTACTGGAGCTGGAATTACGCGGCTGCTGGCATGAGACTTGCCCTCCAATAGATCCTTGTAAATGGATTTAAAGTGTATTCATTCAAATTAGAGAGACAATTTAAATTAAAAAGCTTAGAGCTGCCTCCACCACAGGGGGGCTCGCTCGACCCACCAGCGGACAGGCACCAGTATTGGGAGAGGGGGGCTGGCCATCAGGGTTCACCGCGGCTCTGGCACAAACCCGGCGACACGGAGGTGGCACGGGCAGGAGCGGACTGGCCGTGTCGGCTTCTCACTTTTTGGATTTTAGAAGGGCATGACATGCCTATATCTGTGTCTCCCCCTCCTTTTACTCCTCCACCTCTTTTATTTTCGCATGACTATATGTACTTGTCACTTTTCCATGTGTTAGTTGTGTCTTCTGAGCAGTTTGTCAGCTTTTGGACACCTTTGAAGGTGTTTTCTATGTGTTTCTATGTGTTTTTGTTTGCCTGCCATTCGTTTTAACGGTGTTCGAAGGTGTTCGACGAACAGTTCGGCGAACACACGGGTGTTCGACGAACCGAACCAAACTCGAACACTACGGGGGTGGCTCAACACTAGTTGGCACTGCAGAATACAGCCAGATTCTTTCCATATTACAGAGCTAGAAATCCAGGTATTTAAAACTGTGTTTTCTTCGTCACATGGATCACATATGCGTTGTCAGAAAATACTTCCATTTCTGGCCTCCATTAAAAATTTCCTGTAGTGTGTCAGTGAAGCAATTCACACCAGTTTGCTGTTGAAGCTAGTTACCTACAGGCCAGGTATTCAAAACTGTGTTTTCTCCATCACACGGATCACATATACGTTGTCAGAAAATACTGCCATTTCTGGCCTCCATTACAAATTTCCTTTAGTGTGTCAGTGAAGCAATTCACAGCAGTTTGCTGTTCAAACTACTTACCTACAGGCCAGGTATTTAAACCTCTGTTTTCTCCGTCACATGGATAACATATAGTATAATTTCACTCCAAACTCAGTCATTTGTAGTGAGCGTGGAAAATACTGTCCTGCATTTAAAATGGGCAAGGCACGTGGCAAGGGACGACGAACTGGACGTGATGGAAATGGTGCATGCAGAGGCTGAGGACAAGGCCGTGGGCAAGCTGAAACTGTACCACAACAAACACCCACATCTTCTCGCCTGACCTTCCTGTCCCAATTCCTAGGGGACCGCAGCACACCACTATTGAACCCAGAGCAGTGTCAAAAGGTTGTTGATTGGATAGCGGATAATGCTTCCAGTCACTAAGCCAACACCACCACCTTGTCTTCCACACGGTCAAGTGTCAGTAGCTGTGAGTCTGGACCGCATATTCCTCACCCTGATCCTCCTTCCTCCCACCATGCCGAGTGCCCAGAGACAACTGATCCCACACTTGGACACTCCAAAGAGATGTTCACGTTTCCATTTATAGATTTGGGCCTCTCGCCCAGTCCACTTGAAGCGGGGCAAGAGGAGATCGCGTGTAGCGATGCAAAAATATTTGAGCAGTCACGGTCACATGAAGGCAACGGTGGGAAAGTGTCACAAGAGGTGGACAATGATGAGACACAATTGCCAGAAAGTCAGGAGGAGGACAAGGGTGCAGAAGTGGAAGACGAGGTGGTGGATGATATAGTAACTGACCCAACCTGGCAGGAGGACATGCAGAGCGAGGACAGCAGCACACAGGGGGAGGGAGGCAGAGCACACCAGCAGACAGGAAGAAGCAGTGTGGTGGCTGCAGACAGAAGACTGACAACCATTCCCTGTAACACTAACACAAAGGAAGTTGCCAGTACAACTGTTAGGTCTTCCCGAGTCTGGTTGTTTTTTAAAGACTCTGCCGATAACCCCAAAAAGGCCATTTGCACCACCTGCCAGGCCAGCATCAACAGGTGTGGCAAAACGACCAGCCTGACCACCACAAGCATGATCAGGCACATGGCAGCAAAGCACCTAATTTTGTGGGCCGAACCCCAGGGTCCAGGAAAAGTGTCTTCAGGTGGCACCATTGCTTCTTCCGCTGTTGTGCATTCAAGCCAATACCCTATCCATGGTGCATGCAAAGATGCCTCCTGCCCTGCACCTATCGTTGTGCACTCTAAAGTAGCAGCATCAGGAAGCACGTCCATGTCCTTGTCCCAGAGCACCGTTCTGTTGTCCATACCCCAGTCCTTGGAACACAAGAGCAAATATGCAGCCAACGCCCCACAGGCCACACTACTAAATTCTCACATTTCAGTCCTGCTTGAGCACGAAATGTTGCCTTTTAGGCTAGTGGAGACAGAAGTATTCCGCAACCTGATGGCGGTGGCCGTCCCTCGGTACTCGGTCCCCAGCCGCCACTATTTTTCCCTGTGTGCCATCCCCGCATTACACAAGCACGTGTCCCAAAATATTAGCCGTGCCCTCAACAACACAGTTAACGGAAAAGTCCACCTAACCACGAACACGTGGACAAGTGTTTGTGAGCAGGGATGGTACATCTTGCTGACGGCACACTGGGTTAACATAGTGGAAGCCGGGACCCAGTTGGACCCTGGGACGGAACACGTCCTCCCGACTCCGAGGATTGCGGGCCCTAGGCCAATCAGTGTTGCCCCCATGGGCTACAGCTCCTGCACCTCATCCCCCTCAGCCTCCTCCTCCTCTTCAGCCTCCAACTCTGAAATGACCACATCAGTCACAAGCTGGAAGCACAGCAGCACTGCCTTGACCAAGCGTCAACAGGCTGTGCTGAAGATAATATTCTTAGGTGACAAACCGCACGATGCTAAAGAGTTGTGGACAGCGCTGAAAGAGCAGGCAGATCTATGGCTCACACCGCTGTACCTACAGCCAGACATGGTTGTGTGTGACAATGGCCCGAACCTGGTGGCGGCTTTGAGGCGAGGCAAGCTCACACACGTATCCTGCCTGGCCCATTTGCTCAATCTCGTGGTTCACCGGTTTCTCAAATCATACCCGGAGCTGCCAGATCTGCTTGTTAAAGTACGCGACCTGTGTGCCCATTTTAGAAGCTTCCGCCGCCCTTTCCTTGTTTCAGCAGCATTTGCAGCTTCCGGCTCACAGACTGGTGTGTGATGTCCCCATGCATTGGAACTCTACACTGCAGATATTGGGAAGGATTTGGGAGCAGAAGAGGGCAGTTGTTGAGTACCAGCATCAACAAGGCCGTCTGTATTCAGTTCAGACTCCACACATAAGACCTCAGGAGTGGACATGGATGTCAGACATATGTACCATCCTCCAAAACTTTGAGGACTCCACCAATATGGTGAGCGGTGATGACGCCATAATTAGTGTCACCATCTCGCTTCTCTGTCTTCTGAAATGATCTCTGCTCACAATCAAATAGGATGCATTGCAGGTGGAGCACGATGAGATGGAGCAAGGAACCATATAGGGGGATTTCACACAGCCAAGCCTCATCTCATCCCAACGTGGATTGGGTGACAATGAAGAAGAGGAGAAGGAGGAAGGACAGAAGCTAGTTTCATGCACAGTAGATTGTACTACCTGCACAGCTGGAAACGATAAATGCTAGCACTCAACAAAGTGGAAAGGCACGGTGCTAGTGAAGGGAGCCAGTGGTTCCGTCAGTAATAAAACATAAAAATCACTGCAGACGTAGAGAGGTATGGTGTGCTTTAGGTGAAACTTTATTTGAAGGGTGATGCTTGAGGTGACTAATGGGATGTTTCGGCCAACACTGTGGCCTTAATCACAATGTCGCAAGTGGATAGATGCATCCGGGAAACAAAGGAGAAGAATTACCAGTCAAGTAGAAGTGAGGGGCAATTCTTAGATAAGAAACCAATCCGGTAGGAGGTGTCTGGGTATAGACATGGATGGCATATGCCCGTCAGTTAGAAAAATGCTGGGTTCAGGGTGTCCTGGAGACAAGGACCACGTCTGCTGGAAAATTATAAATGGCGGACAGGCAAATATGGTCTGGTGCCATGCTGCAGTTGGCTCGGTACTGTGTGCCATGTGTAAGAGATAATGTGGGAGGCGATAATGCCAGCCCCATCGATTAAGGTCTCCAGAAAAGCCTGTACCGGGATCCGTGTGGATTTATATGTGATCCCTTAAATGTTCTGAACCTGTCATTGGTGGTTCCGGTGGAGGACGCTGTAGGCAAGCCTGTCAGGGCACAAGTGTGGCACATTAAATTCACACGGATCCCTGTACAGGCTTTTCTGCAGCACCACACCTGCCGAGACCTTAATCTATTGGGCTGGCCATTATCGCCTCCCACATTATCTCGCAACATATATCCTTTACTCGTGGCACACAGTACCGAGCCAACTGCGTATCGGTCAGTCTCAGCCATCTGACAAGTGGGAGTCACCTGCTCTCTTACAAGGTCGTCCTCAGAGTAGCACCTAGTCCCTCTGCTCGGTCCCTCCCTGGTCATGGAGTCGTTAGCCGCCGTACGACCTAGGTCGGTCCGAGTTGATACTTAGTTACGCCCCCCTGGGTCCCTCCTTGCACCGCAGCACAGAGGTTCCACCATCCCGATCCGTAACAGTTTGCTCGGGCCATGGAACCCGGTGGCCTCCAAGCTCCTTCGCTCTCTGACCTGTACCAGGAGGTTTCTCGTCAGAGATCCCAACAGGAAACCATCTTGAACTTCCTACGGAGTGTCAACTCCCGCCTGGACACACTGACTGTTCCACCTGTGTCCGCCTTGAGTCGTGCGACTCCCGCTCCAGCAGCGCCTCTGCCCACCAATACCATGGCATCCAACCCAGGTCCCCGGCTTTCTGCACCTCCTCGTTTTGGAGGTGACCCCGCTCTAGCTCGGGGTTTCATAAACCAGTGCGCCAAGGTGGCGTTCATCATGTCTCTCTGGAGAAGCACTGGCATGGCTAAATCCCCTGTGGGAGAGAGGTGATCCCCTGGTGTCCGATCTATCATCTTTCCTCGCTGCTTTCCAGAAAGTCTTCGATGAACCAGGACGAAAATCCTCTACTGCCTCCTCTCTGATTCGTATTCGCCAAGGGAGTCTCACCGTGGGCCAATATGCAATACGGTTCCGTACCCTCGCTTCTGAGCTTGCCTAGGACAACGAGGCCCTGGTGTCCATCTTCTGGGAGGGCCTTTCCGGCCGGATTAAGGATGAGTTAGCCGGCCGGGACATTCCTACCACCCTGGATGACCTGGTGTCGCTAGCTACCCGGATCGAAATCCGTTTCCTGGAATGTGCTAAAGAGACTACCCGGGAGCGAAGATTTCCTCGTCTTGCTCCTACTTTCCAGAGACCTGCCTCTCAATTAGCTACTCCCAGGGCACGCTCGCCTGAACATATGCAGGTAGACCAGACCAAGAGGGTCAAATCTCGCCAAGAGTCACGCCGAGCTGAGGGGATCTGTTTCTACTGTGGCAGTAAGGAGCACTTCATCCGTTCCTACCCAGTGAAGCCGGGAAACGCCAGTATCTAGGACTGCTAGGAGAGGTCGTCCTAGGCAAAAGTAAACCCCCTCCTTCCCTGACTTTGTCTGTCTCCATCTCCTGGGAAAAGAACCGCTACTTTGAAATTGCACACCTAGATTCCGGTGCTGCTGGGAACCTCATTTCCCAGTCCCTGGTAGAGAAATATCACATTCCCACCAAACCTCTGGCTGAACCATTGGCAGTCGCCACCGTGGATGGAAGACTCCTTCGGGTGACCATCCTGCTCGTCACAGAACCTATAACCCTGCAGGTAGGAATGCTGCACTCTGAGAGAATCTTCTTCCATGTGCTTTCCGGTCTCTCTCACTCCCTATTGCTAGGTCTACCCTGGCTTCAGAAACATGAACCAGTGCTGAATTGGCAATCCGGCGAAATTCTCCGTTGGGGGTAGGATTGCCATAAGTCCTGCCTGGTCTTGGTCCACCCTGTTCATCCTCCACCCACCCCGGCTAATCTACCCAGTTTACCGGCGCCCTACTGGTCCTATACAGATGTCTTCGACAAAAAGGAAGCAGAGACACTGCCACCTCATAGGCCATATGATTGCCCGATCGACCTCGTACCCGGAGCCACTCCACCCCGTGGGCGTATTTACTCGTTGTTGTCGGCCGAAACCCGGGCCATGTCGGAGTACATCGAGGAAAATCTGGCTTGGGGATTCATCCGGAAATCTACCTCCCCAGCTGGAGCCGGATTCTTCTTCGTCAAGAAGAAGGATGGCTCGCTACGCCCCTGTATTGACTATAGAGGACTCAATCTAATCACGGTCAAAAACAAATACCTCCTGCCGCTCTTCTTCTAGTTGTTTGACCGCCTTAAGGGCGCCAGGATCTTTTCCAAGCTGGATCTACGTGGGGCGTATATCCTGGTCCGGATCCGTCAAGGAGACGAGTGGAAGACGGCATTCAATACCCGGGACGGTCACTATGAATACCGTGTGATGCCCTTCGGTCTCTGCAATGCTCCCGCCGTCTTCCAAGAATTATTCAATGACATCTTCCATGACCTTCTATATTCCTGTGTGGTGGTGTACCTGGATGATATCTTGATCTTCTCTCCGGACCTTCCCACACACCGGAGGGATGTTCATCAGGTCCTGCTTAGGCTCAGGCAGAATCACCTCTATGCCAAATTTGAGAAGTGCCTCTTCGAGTAGTCCTCCCTTCCGTTCCTGGGCTATATTATCTCCCAGACAGGTCTACGAATGGACCCCGAGAAGCTCTCTACCATCTTAAAGTGGCCCCGTCCGGAGGGGTTGAAGGCGATTCAGCGACTCCTGGGCTTCGCCAACTACTACCAGCTATTCATCCCGCATTTCTCTTCCTGGACTACCCCCATCTCCGCTCTCACCAGTAAGGGAGCAAATCCCAAGGTATGGCCACCCGAAGCTGAGGAGGCCTTCCTTTCCTTAAAGCAAGCCTTCTCCTCTGCCCCAGTGCTGCACCGTCTGGACTGCAGCAAACAGTTCTTCCTGCAGGTTGATGCTTCCTCCTCCGGAGCCGAGCGGTGCTCACCCAAAAATCTTCATCCGGGAGAATGGTAACCTGCGGCTTCTTCTCCAAACTCTTCTCGTTGTCTGAGGGCAACTACTCCATAGGAGACCAAGAACTGCTAGCCATCAAATTGGCGCTGGAGGAGTGGCGTTACCTGCTTGAAGGGGCTCTATACCCAGTGATCATCTCTACTGATCACAAAAACCTTGCATATCTCCAGAATGCCCAAAGACTCAATCCGCGTCAGGCCTGGTGGTCTTTGTTCTTCGCTCGCTTCGACTTTATCCTAAATTTTAGCCCGGCGGACAAGAATGTTTAAAGCTGACGCCTTGTCCTGATCCTTCCTGTCCTCCGATCTAGAGGAGGAGCCTATGCACATCATCGACCCCTCCAAAGTGATGAGTATGGCCCCCTTAGATCTGACTCGTCTCCCACCCGGTAAGACGTTTGTAGCAGTTTCAGATCGGGAGAAGATTCTTCACTGGGGTCATTCATCTAAACTAGCTGGCCATCGGTCAGAAGAAAACTTTCCTGCTCATTACCCTGCATTACTGGTGGCCCACCCTGCACAAGGATGTGGTAGACTTCGTCTCTGCCTGTTCGTCTTGTGCCCGCAACAAAGTTCCCAGACATCTTCCAGCCGGTCACCTCCTGCCTCTTCCCGTACCTGCTGCCCCTTGGCAACACATTGCTATGGACTTTATTACTGATCTCCCTGTTTTTGCCGGCTGTACAGTCATTTAGGTGGTCGCCGACCGCTTTTCTAAAATGGCCCACTTCATCCCTCTGCCTGGTCTCCCGTCTGCATCAGAGCTGGCTAAGGACTTCTTCCTTCACATTTTCCGTCTCCATGGCCTACCCCTCCACATTGTGTCGATCGAGGGGTTCAGTTCACCTCTCGCTTCTGGAGAGCTACGTGTAAGCTGCTGGATGTCATCCTGGATTTCTCCTCCGCTTACCATCCACAGTCCAATGGCCAAGTGGAGCGTATCAACCAGATCCTTACCAGCTACCTCCGGCACTTTGTTCATGCTCACCATACCGATAGGGTGGACCTCCTACCATGGGCCGAATTCTCCTACAACAACCATGAGAGCAAATCGACTTCCAAGTCCCTGTTCTTTGCAGTCTATGGTCAACATCCCCGGATTCCGTTTCCCGTCTCCGCTTCTGTGGACAACCCTGCCGCGGAGTCTCTGGTCAGCAAATTTTCCACCATTTGGGAAAATACTAGGTCCGCACTTCTTCAGTCCTCCAAGCGGATGAAGAGATATGCTGACAAGAGACATCAATTCCATCCGGGATACAAGGTTTGGCTCTCCCCCAAACATGTTCGGCTCAAAATACCCTCCTACAAGTTGGGCCCTTGGTTCATCTGTCCATTTGAAGTCATCAAACAAATCAACACAGTGGCCTACAAGTTAAAACTTCCGGCCACCTTACGGATTCCCAACTCCTTCCACGTATCTCTTCTCAAACCAGTTGTATTTAATTCTTTTTCCAACAATCCAGGTACTCCCCCTGCTCCGGTTTCCGCTGAAGACGTTTTTGAGGTAGAGAACATTCTGGCCACCAAGAGGGTAAGAGGAAAATCCTTTTTTCTGATGGATTGAAAGGGGTTTGGCCCAGAGGAGAGAACTTTAGAACCCAGGGAGTAGAGATGAGCGGTGTTCGACTAGAACTGTTCGCCAATCTCAAATTCGAGCTGTTTTGGGCGGTGTTCGAGTTGTTCGACGAACCCGAACGATTTGCAAAAAATTCGGCTGTTCGAGGTTATGTTTGATAATTGTTCGTGCACCAAAAGCGTGTCCTGCATGTCTGGTGCTATTTAGAGCACCAATCATGCAGGGATTGTCTGCCACTCACTGTAATGCCACAGCCATGGTGGTTGTGGCATTACAGTGATTGCCCAAATCGATGGGAACTGTGCTCACAGTGAAACATGAAAAGCCGGCAATTCAGCAGCGGCATACACCGGTACCCGACAATTTAGAACCGAAAGAATAGAGCTTCACACATAGATTAGATAGATATAAACATGTCAGCCACATGTATACGAAGTACAGTGAAAGTGCTGCTTACTGTACTTGTCATTTAGCGTAAAGGATTTATCAAAAAAAATAATAGTGTTTTCATGCACCGTCTCTTTAAAAAAGCCGGCCGGCAATTCAGCAGCGGTACCCGACAATTTAGAATAGAAGGAATAGAGAATCACACATAGATTAGATAGATAGAAACATGTCAGTCACATATATATGAAGTACAGTGACAGTGTTGATTACTGTACTTGTCATTTAGTGTAAAGGATTTATCAAAAAAAATAATAGTGTTTTCATGCACCGTCTCTTTAAGAAAGCCGGCCGGCAATTCAGCATCTGTACCCGACAATTTATAACAGACAGAATAGAGCTTCACACATAGATTAGATAGATAGAAACATGTCAGTCACATATATATGAAGTACAGTGATAGTGTTGGTTACTGTACTTGTCATTTAGTATTAAAATAAAGGATTATTATTAAAAAAATTGGCGTGGGGTTCCCCTTAATTTTAGGCTCTAGCGGAGGTTAAGCAGACAGCTGGGGCAGATGTTTGAAGCCTGGGAAGGGGGTAATACCCACGGAGCTTCCCAGGCTACTAATATCAGCCCCCAGCTGAATACATAGCCTTTACTAGCTATTAAAATGGGGGACCCCCCAAAAAAAATGACGTGGGGTCCCCCCTAATTTAATAGCTAGCAAAGGCTAGGCAGACAGCTGGGGGCTGATATTAATAGCTCAGAAAGGGAGCCATGAATATTGGTCCCCTCCCAGGCTAGAAACATCAGCCGTCAGCCGCCCCAGAAATGGCGCATTCATAGGATGCGCCAATTCTGGCACTTAGCCTCGCTCTTCCACGCTGCCCTGGTGCCTTGGCAGGGGGTAATAGGGCTGGGGTTGATGTCAGCTTATAATGCCAGCTGACATCAAGCCCAGGTTAGTAATGGAGAGGCGTCTATAAGACACCCCCATTACTAACCCCATAGTCAAAGTTAAAAAAAACACAAACACCCAGAATAAAGTCCTTTAATTGAAATAAAGACACAATTCTTTATTGTTCTAAATTAAACCATACTTACCGTCACGCCCATTCCAGCTGAAGCCAACGATCTCCTGCAATAAAAGAAAAATAATAAAGCAACATCATCCTTACCTTTCCATGGTTCCCACGACAGCTTCAGCTCTGCTACATCGAGATGACAGGCTGGACCGCAGCAGAACGCCGCGATCCAGCCTGTCATCCCGCAGACACTGAGAAGCGCAGGCTTGCTTGCGCTCCACATTGTCTCTCTGTGACGGCATAAAGATGAGCCGAGGTCATGTCCAATGAACTCGGCTCACCTCATGCACGTCACTTACAGCGTGGGAGAATTCTCACGCTGAAGCGCTGAGTGCAGGAGAATTTTCCCACGCTGTCAGTGAGGTGCATGAGGTGAGCTGAGTTCATTGGACATGAGCTCACCTCATGCACGTCACTGACAGCGTGGGCGAATTCTCCTGCACTCAGCACTTCAGCGTGAGAATTTTCCCACGCTGTCAGTGACGTGCATGAGGTGAGCCGAGTTCATTGGACATGACCTCTGCTCATCTGGATGCCGTCACAGCCAGACACTGAGGAGCGCAAGCATGCCTGCTCTTCTCAGTGTCTGCGGGATGACAGGCTGGATGGCAGCGTTCTGCTGCGGTCCAGCCTGTCATCTCGATGTAGCAGAGCTGAAGCTGTCGTGGGAACCATGGAAAGGTAAGGATGAGGTTGCTTTATTATTTTTCTTTTATTGCAGGAGATCGTTGGCTTCAGCTGGAATGGGCGTGATGGTAAGTATGGTTTAATTTAGAACAATAAAGGATTGTGTCTTTATTTCAATTAAAGGACTTTATTCTGGGTGTTTGTGTTTTCTTTTAACTTTGACTATGGGGTTAGTAATGGGGGTGTCTTATAGACGCCTCTCCATTACTAACCTGGGCTTGATGTCAGCTGGCATTATAAGCTGACATCAACCCCAGCCCTATTACCCCCTGCCACCGCTACAGGGCAGCGTGGAAGAGCGAGGCTAAGTGCCAGAATTGGCGCATCCTATGAATGCGCCATTTCTGGGGCGGCTGACGGCTGGTGTTTCTAGCCTGGGAGGGGGCCAATATTCATGGCTCCCTTCCTGGGCTATTAATATCAGCCCCCAGCTGTCTGCCTAGCCTTTGCTAGCTATTAAATTAGGGGGGACCCCACGTCATTTTTTTGGGGGGGTCCCCCATTTTAATAGCTAGTAAAGGCTATGTATTCAGCTGGGGGCTCATATTAGTAGCCTGGGAAGCTCCGTGGGTATTACCCCCTTCCCAGGCTTCAAACATCTGCCCCAGCTGTCTGCTTAACCTCCGCTAGAGACTAAAATTAAGGGGAACCCCACGCCAATTTTTTTTAATAATAAATCCTTTATTTTAATACTAAATGACAAGTACAGTAACCAACACTATCACTGTACTTCATATATATGTGACTGACATGTTTCTATCTATCTAATCTATGTGTGAAGCTCTATTCTGTCTGTTATAAATTGTCGGGTACAGATGCTGAATTGCCGGCCGGCTTTTTTAAAGAGACGGTGCATGAAAACACTATTATTTTTTTTAATAAATCCTTTACACTAAATGACAAGTACAGTAAGCAACATTGTCACTGTACTTCATATATATGTGACTGACATGTTTCTATCTATCTAATCTATGTGTGAAGCTCTATTCTGTCTGTTATAAATTGTCGGGTACAGATGCTGAATTGCCGGCCGGCTTTTTTAAAGAGACAGTGCATGAAAACACTATTATATTTTTTAATAAATCCTTTACACTAAATGACAAGTACAGTAAGCAACACTGTCACTGTACTTCATATATATGTGACTGACATGTTTCGATCTATCTAATCTATGTGTGAGGCTCTATTCCTTCTTGTCTAAATTGTCGGGTACCGGTGTATTCCGCTGCTGAATTGCCGGCCGGCTTTTTTAAAGAAAGCGCCTTCTGAGCAGTTTGTCAGCTTTTGGACACCTTTGAAGGTGTTTTCTATGTGTTTCTATGTGTTTTTGTTTGCCTGCCATTGGTTTTAACGGTGTTCGACGGTGTTCTAAGGTGTTCGACGAACAGTTCGACGAACAGTTCCTCGAACATCCCGGTGTTCGACGAACCGAACCGAACCCGAACACTACGGGGGTGGCTCAACACTACCAGGGAGAACATTCATGCCCCGCTTCTCCTTGAAAAATTTCTTTCTGGCCTAAAAAAGAGGGGGCGTAAAGGGGGGGTACTGTAGCATCGGCATCTCTGCCCCCTGCCAGGCAGAGACGTCGTCCCTCTCACCGCCGCGCTCCCTGCTCGGCATCCTCCAGCGCTCCTCTTCCTCCCTAAGGAGTCCCCGGCCAATTGCCGGAGGTCCGCCCATATATAAAGCACCTCCTCCAATATGGAGGTGCCCGAGCAATAGTTGATGCACAGTGTACTTACCTCTGCTTCAGCCCTCAGGTCCCGCTGCTAGCCTGACTACTAGTCCTGCCCGCCAGCCTGACTATCAGTCCAGCCCGCCAGCCTGAGTACTCTCCAGCCCGACAGTCTGTCTTCCGTTCAGTCCGCCAGTCTGTCTATGGGCTTTGTCCGCCTGCTTACCTGGAAGCACCTGCCTGTTACCTGCTGTGCCTACCTGGAGGCCCCTGCTTGCTACCTGCCCGTCACTTGCCGAGACCACCTGTCTGCCTACCTGGAGGCTCCTGCCTGTCACTTGCCGTGACCACCTGACAGCCCACCTAGAGGCTCCTTCCCGTCACTTGCCATGACCACCTGACAGCCTACCTATAGGCTCCCGCCTGTTGCCTGCTGTGCCTATCTGGTGTATCAGTCAGTCCCAGCCATCTGACCCGTGGGAGTCACCTGCTCTTTTACAAGGTCGACCTCAGAGTAGCACCTAGTCCCTCTGCTCGTTCCCTCCCTGGTCATGGAGTCGTTAGCTGCCGTACGACCTAGGTCAGTCCGAGTTGATACTTAGTTACGCCCCTCTGGGTCCCTCCTTGCACCGAAGCACAGAGGTTCCACCATCCGGATCCGTAACATTTTTTATATAGTATGTTCATGTATACCCCCCAGGGATAAATGTTTGTCAGTCCATACACTTAGTGCATGTGCATTACAAGTATAGGAGGCCCATTCACTGCATAGGCCAACACTATGGGAGACTCTCTCCTTTCTAAGGGGAATTTGTTGTTACTGTGGCACTGCACTATGTGTCTTTAATTTCTTAGTGGGTTTTTTCCTAAATTTGGTCAGCCGTTGGACTAACTGCATGACCTATAACTGTAAAGCAGACTCTCTCCTTTCTAATGGGAATTTGTTGTTACTGTGGCCCTGCTCTATGTGTCTTTAATTTCTTAGTGGGGATTTTCCTAAATTTAGTCAGCCGTTGGACTCACTTCATACCCTATAACTGTATAGCAGACTCTCTCCTTTCTAATGGGATCATGTCATACTCGTTACTGTGGCCCTGCTCTGTGTGTCTTTCAGAGTCCCTCCCTCATCAATGAAACAGGATGTGTCTGATGATGTGTCACATACCACATTGCCAAATAAAGTTGTAAAATGTTAAAATGACATTTCCCGGTGAATGCATTTGCCTTAAAAAAATAAGGAAAAAAAATAAAAACAGTAGGATCTTTCTTTAGTATAAAAACAGAGTCACCAATGTAACCTCAATGTTATCACATTGTTCAGCTCCTGCACCTCCTCCTCTATCTCCAAAATGACCACATCAGCCACAAGTTGAAAGCACTGCAGCACTGCCTTGGCCAAGCGGCAATAGGCTGTGCTGAAAATAACATGCTTAATGCTTGGGTGACAAACCGCCCAGAGCTGCAGAGTTGTTGAAAGCAGTAACACAGCAGCTTGATTTTAGCTCTCACCGCTGAGCATACAGCCAGGCATCGCTGGCAAAGGGCAGAACCTGGTGACGGCGAAATTACAGCCGGGGTAGATACGGTTTCCCTCTATGCCAGTCCTTTCACCGAACTAAAGAATATGGCTGTGGTGAAATACGAATCAGCAAAAAAAGCTGTGAACTGGGTCCGTACCGTCCCTGGTCACATTCACCTGTCCACGTGTTTGTGGTTAGGCGGTCCTTCCCAGTAAGTGCACTGGGGAGGGCACGGGTAATGTTGTGGTACCCGTGCTTGTGGAAGGCGGAGATGACACCGAGAGAAACAGTGGCGGCTGGGGACCAAGTATGGAAACCCAGCTGCCGCCGGCATGAGGTTATGAAAAGCTTCTGCCTCCACGAGCTTAAAAGGCCACATTTCAAGTGCAAGCAGCTGTCAAAAATTTTGCAGTATAGTTTTGCAGCCTGTGGGTGGTTGGGTGGCTGGCTGCATACTTGCGCTTGCATTCCAAGGAATGGAGTAGGGACAACTGAACGCTGCACTGGGACAAGGACATGGACGGTGATTGTTGCAAGTCTGCAACAACAGGAGCATGGCGGGAGGCATCTTCGCATGAGACAAGGATCACTTATGATGGGCACACTTTTAGGCAGTGACCTGGGAGTCAGAGATGCTTCCAGAGGTCTTCCCCATGCTGTTCCCATGTCTTTTCAGCACTGTATGCATGTGTCTGATTATGTGTCACACACCACATGGCCAGATAAGGTTGTAAAATGCTAAAATGACATTTCCTGGTGAATGTATTTGTTTTGGTTGAAAGCATTGCAAAAGTGCAAAAACGCCTCAAAAACGCTACGTGTGAACATAGCCCAAGGTGTGGAGGAGTATTTTTGGTTTTGGTTATTTATTTAGCCTTATATACAGTTATATGAAAAAGTTTGGGCACCCCTATTAATCTTAAGCTTAATGTTTTATAAAAATTGGTGTTTTTGCAACAGCTATTTCAGTTTGATATATGTAATAACTGTTGGACACAGTAATGTTTCTGCCTTGAAATGAGGTTTATTGTACTAACAGAAAATGTGCAATCTGCATTCAAACAAAATTTGACAGGTGCATAAGTATGGGCACCCTTATCATTTTCTTGTTTTAAATACTCCTACCTACTTTTTACTGACTTACTAAAGCACTTTTTTTTGGTTTTGTAACCTCATTGAGCTTTGAACTTCATAGCCAGGTGTATGCAATCATGAGAAAAGCTATTTAAAGTGGCCACTTGCAAGTTGTTCTCCTGTTTGAATCTCCTCTGAAGAGTGGCATCATGGGCTCCTCAAAACAACTGTCAAATGATCTGAAAACAAAGATTATTCAACATAGTTGTTCAGGGGAAGGATACAAATAGCTGTCTCAGAGATTTAACCTGTCAGTTTCCACTGTGAGGAACATAGTAAGGAAATGGAAGAACACATGGACAGTTCTTGTTAAGGCCAGAAGTGGCAGGCCAAGAAAAACATCAGAAAGGCAGAGAAGAAGAATGGTGAGATCAGTCAAGGACAATCCTCAGACCACCTCCAGAGAGCTGCAGCATCAACTTGCTGCAGATGGTGTCACTGTGCATCGGTCAACTATACAACGCACTTTGCACAAGGAGAAGCTGTATGGGAGAGTGATGCGAAAGAAGCAGTTTCTGCAAGTGTGGCACCCCAGGGGTCTGGTTTCCACAGTAATGCAATGTTATGTCTGAGAACAGGTGGGAGGTCTCTTGGTCAGGAATCCTATGCATGCCACACCTCCTGCCCAGTCCTGGGAGGGGAAGAACTTCCCCTATATAAACCTGGGGCTGAGGCAGGGTTAGTGAGTTCAGAGGGAGAGTTCAGCCAGGAGGGCTGACAGGGAGCTGTGGCTCCGGCTGGGCCCAGCTCCTGGGCCATGCCAGAAGTAGAGAAGAGAAGCAGCATAGGAAAAGAACATCAGGAGCTCTGTGGGAGCAGTGCTACAAGGAGTCAGGGGCTGGCAGCTGCAGAGCTCGCCCTGACTGAGAAGATTTCTTACCGGACCCGGAGTCCGAGGCTGTGGGGACTAACTCCTACCCAGCAGCAGAATCGGTCAGGCAGGGGATTTCAGGTCCTCTGGCCAAGAAACCCGAAGGCACGGTCACACGCATGGGACCAGCACCGCCGTCGTGGAGCGGAAGCTACTAGAAGGCCCCGAGTCACCGGCCATACGGGTGAGCACCACACGGTACACTCAGGGACGTGGGCTACTTATACCCGCCTCTAGCAAGGTAGCCAGAAGAGTACAGTTAGTTTGGGAGGCCTACAACTCCGCCTGGCCAGGGGAGATCCCATCTGCTCAAGGACTGACCAGGCCCCAATCGCTAGCCAGTACTCCGGGAGGGTCTATCGTTGTCACCAGTAAAGACCCTGAACTACACCGTACCGTCTCTGAGTGGTTGCTGCTACCCCCATCATCCACGTCGGCTGCCCTGAGGCCATACCCCTCCCGTTGGGGGTTATACTATCACGCTGCACAATCCTACCACCGGCCTCAGCGGTCTGCCCTGCAGCAGCAGCTCCTTAGCTGTATTCAACGGGTGGCGTAGTCGTCCAACATCTACCGCTAATACAGCGCCACTTAGTCTGACTCCCTGAGCACGGACCGGGTCACCGCCACGAGACTACAACCCTCAACAGATCCGGCTCCGGGTAAGCTCCCGCGTGCGCAACGCTGCGCCACACAGGCCCAGGGGTGCGTCACAAGCACGCCACAAACAGAGTCGGCTGAGGTATGCAAAAGCACATTTGGAGAAGCCAACTTCTTTTTGGAAGAAGGTCCTGTGGACAGATGAAACCAAGATTGAGTTGTTTGGTCATACAAAAAGGCGTTATGCATGGCGGCAAAAAGACACAGCATTCCAAGAAAAACACTTGCTACCCACAGTAAAATTTGGTGGAGATTCCATCATGATTTGGGGCTGTGTGGCCAATGCCGGCACCGGGAATCTTGTTAAAGTTGAGGGACGCATGGATTCCACTCAGTATCAGCAGATTCTTGACAATAATGTTCAAGAATCAGTGACAAAATTGAAGTTACGCAGGGGATGGATCTTTCGGCAAGACAATGATCCTAAACACTGCTCTAAATCTACTCAGGCATTCATGCAGAGGAACAATTACAATGTTCTGGAATGGCCATCCTAGTTCCCAGACCTGAATATCATTGAACATCTGTGGGATCATTTGAAGAGGGCTATCCATGCTCGGCGACCATCAAACTTAACTGAACTGGAATTGTTTTGTAAAGAGGAATGGTCAAAAATACCTTCATCCAGGATCCAGGAACTCATTAAAAGCTACAGGAAGCGACTAGAGGCTGTTATGTTTGCAAAAGGAGGATCTACTAAATATTAATGTCACTTTTCTGGTGAGGTGCCCATACTTATGCACCTGTCAAATTTTGTTTGAATGCAGATTGCACATTTTCTGTTAGTACAATAAACCTCATTTCAAGGCAGAAACATTACTGTGTCCAACAGTTATTACATATATCAAACTGAAATAGCTGTTGCAAAAACACCAATTTTTATAAAACATTAAGCTTAAGATTAATAGGGGTGCCCAAACTTTTTCATAGAACTGTACAAGTCACTACCCTGGAAAGGATGTTCCTTAACATATTTCCCAGTAAAATCCATTTTGGTTTAGTTTTTTATATTTTATTGTGAGTCTGTAAAAGTGGTGTAATACTCTGAAAACGTTGTTGACAGCAGTGATCTGGGAGTCAGAGATGCTTCCTGGGGTCTTCCCCATGCTGTTTCCATGTCATTTGAGCAGTGTTCCTACCGATTTGAGCAATTTTTAGGCCCTCTGCATACCGCCGGAGCGCCGTGTGAATAATGCTCGCGTTTCCCATAGACCTACTGTACATTGGGCTCGTTGCTCAGGTCGAGCACCCGAGTATTCCAATTTGCTCAACCCGAGCAACGAGTACCCGAGCATTTTAGTGCTCGCTAATCACTAAACCTTATCTGGCCATGTGGTGTGTGAGATATGATCAGACACAACCTGTTTCATATATGAATGACAGAATCTGAAAGTCATGAAGCCTATAGACATGAACATAATGAAAAAAAAATTTTTTTACGGGCATCATAAACACCGTTTAAAAAAATTATGTGGGTGTTGCATCACGGACCACGGTCACCCTGGTGGTATGGTGGTGAAGGATGAGGATGAGGAGAAGGAGAAGGACAAGAGCAAATAGACAAAATCAGGAAGCGTATACCCATGTGTGGGTGTGAAAAGGTTCATGGGAATACACCTCCCAAAAAAAGACACTGAATTTGAGTATATGTTACGCTTGCTATCTTTCGGTGGTGTTGAAAAGTCTGACCCAATCCTGCCCTTTGTTATTTTTATAAGAGTCAGCCTGTCAGCATTTCAGTTGACAGGCGTATGCGCTTGACAGTTATAATTCCACCAGCTGCACTAAAAACCCGCTCTGATAAAACGTTAGTGGCAGGGTAGGCCAGGACCTCCAAGACGTAGAGAGCCAGTTCATGCCACGTGTCCAGCTTGGATACCCAATAATTATAAGGCACAGAGGAATTACGGAGAACGTTGGTACGGTCGGCAAGGTATTCCCTCAGTATCTTCCCAAACTTTGCACTCCTTGTGAGAGGACCCCGCACCTCAGGGCCTGTGCGATGGGAGGGGCTGAGAAATCTCTTCCAGAACTTTGACCGTGTTCCCCTGCCTCTGCTGGATTGGAGTTGTGTCTCTCTCGATTGTACTCCTTTGTTGTCAAATGAACTGTGACCTCTGCCGCCAGTGTTTTCAGAGGTGAATTTTTTTTAATAGTTCTGCAACAAGGGCCTTTTGGTACTGCCCCATTTTTGTAGACCTGTCCGCCTCAGGAATAAGAGACATAAAGTTTTCCTTGTAACCTGGGTCTAGAAGTGTCACCAACCAGTAATGAGTATCATCCAAAATTTTGAGAATGTGAGGGTCACGGGCAAGACAGCGTAACATAAACTTATCCAAGCATGCCAAACTGCTAACAGGCAAGACTTCCGTGTCCTCACCAAGAGGACAACTGACCATGCTCTCCTCCTCCTTTTCCCTGTCCTCAGGCCATCCACGCTGAAAAGACAGTATGACAGTTATGCAGGTAATACTGTCTATAGCGCATGAAACTAGCTCCTGTTCTTCCTCCTCCTCTCCCACATTGTAACCCTATCCACGTTGGGATGAGATGAGGCTGGACTGTGTGTAATCTCCCTGTATGGTTCCTTGCTTCATCTCATCGTGCTCTGCCTGCAATGCATCCTCTTTTATTGTGAGCAGAGAGTGTTTCAGACGACAGAACAGCAGGATGGTGATGCTAATTATGGTGTCATTGCCGCCCAGCATCTTGGTGGAGTCCTCAAAGCTTTGGAGGATGGTACATATGTCTGACATCCATGACCACTCTTGAGATCTTATATGTGGAGTCTGAACTGAATACCGACGGCCTTGTTGATGCTGGTAGTCAACAACTCTGTTCACAAATCCTTCCCAACACCTGCAGTGTAGAGTTCCAACGTGTGGGGACATCGAACACCAGTCAGTGAGCCGGAAGCTGCAAATGCTGCTGAAGCACGGCAAGGGCAGCGGAAGCTCTAGCTGACTTTTTAAAATGGGCACACATGCAGCATACTTTGACAAGCAGATCCAACAGCTCCAGGTAGGATTTTAGAAACCGCTGAACCACAAGGTTAAGCACATGGGCCAGGCATGGTACATGTGTGAGCTCGCCTCAGAGCCACCACCAGGTTCCGGCCATTATCACACATGACCATACCTGGCTGTAGGTTCAGCGCCGTCAGCCACAGATCTGCCTGCTCTTTCAGAGCTGTCCACAACTCTTCAGCATTGTGTGGATTGTCACCTAAGCATATTAGCTTCAGCACATCTTGTTGCTGCTTGGCTGAGGCAGTGCTGCAGTGCTTCTAGCTTGTAACTGATATGATAATTTGGATATTGAGGCTGAAGGGGAGGAGGAGGCTGAGGAGAATGAAGTGCAGGAGCTGTAGGCTGTTGGGGCAACCCTGATTGACCCAGGACTCACAATCCTTGGCGTCAGAAGGATGTGTTCCATCCCAAGGTCTAACTGGGTTTCGACTTCCACTATGTTAACTCAGTGTGCCATCAGCGAGATGTACCGTGCCTGTCCACAAGCACTTGTCATGTGTCCGTGGTTAGCTGGACTTTCCCAGTAACTGTATTGTTGAGGGCACGGCTAATGTTGTGTGACACGTGCTTGTGTAATGCGGGGACGGCACACCGGGAGAAATAGTGGAAGGTGGGGACCAAGTACCGAGCGATGGCCATCACCATCAGGTTGCAGAAAGCTTCTGTCCCCACGAGCCTAAAAGGCAACATTTTGAGCGCAAGTAGTCACAAAATGTGGGAATTTAGTACTGTGGCCTGTGGGGCATTGGCTGCGTATTTGCATTCCAAGACTGGGGTATGGACAACTGAACGCTACGCTGGGATAAGGACATGCTTTCTGATGGTGCTAGTTTAGAGTGTGCAACGACAGGTTCAGGTCAGTTGTGATGAGCGACCAAGTTCGCTACTGCTCAGTGCTCGCCCGAGCAGGCGCTCACCGAGTATTTCCAGGGTTGCTCAGCGGGAGCTCGGGTCTCCTCCCTGCATGTTTGGTGCTCTTTGAAGAGCCAATGAACATGCAGGGATTGCCTGCCCTCACTGTAAAGCTGTAGCCATTTTGGTCGTGGCATTTCAGTGATTGGCTGGCCGCACAGCATCATCAGGTCTATATCAGACCTGGCGCCGCCATGCACGTCACAGTTACTCCGGAATCAGACAGTGTAGGGAGAGCTGCTGTGGAGCTAGGGAGAGATTCGCTTGCTTTTAGTTAGTGTAGGTGTACCAAACTGTATTAGAGACACATATCAATCTCAACAAACAGTCCTTCTGAGGACTAATCCATCTGCAGAGATATCAGGCAGGCAGTTTATATAGGCAGGCAGGCACTGTCTATAGCAGACTGCAGTGCATATAGCACAAGAGGCTCCATTCCATTTCTGACTTCTGCTTCTGTTAGATATTTCTCGACAAAGGCCCAGGTCTCAGGGGCCAGGAATAATTTTTTTTGGACCTTAAGCCTCATTATTTGCTTAAAAAGCAATCCAGAGAACACAGTTTTTCTGCGCCATTTGCTTGTTTGCACTGCAGAATACAACCAGGTTCTTTCCATATTACAGCGCTCAAAATCCAGCTATTTAAAACTGTGTTTTCTCCGTCACACGGATCACATATACATTTTCAGAAAATACTGCCATTTCTGACCTCCATTAAAAATTTGTTTCAGTGTGTCAGTGGATCAATTGACCTCAGATTGCTGTTCAAAATAGTTAACTACAGGCCAAGTATTTAAAACTGTGTTTTTTCCTTCACACAGATCACATATACATTTTCAGAAAATACTGCCATTTCTGGCCTCCATTAAAAATTTGTTTCAGTGTGTCAGTGAAGCAATTGACACCAGATTGCTGTTCAAAATATTTACCTACAGGCCAGGTATTTAAAACAGTGGTTTATCCGTCACACGGATCACATATAAGTTCTCTCCAAATTCAATCATTTGTTGTGAGCGTAGGAGATAGTGTCCTCCATTTAAAATGGGCAAGGCACGTGGCAAGGGATGGGGAAGTAGACGTGATGGTGATGATGGTGCATGCAGAGGCCAAAGCCGTGGGCAAACTGAAGTTTTGCCACAACAAACACCCACATCTTCTGGCTCGACCTTCATGTCCCAATTGATAGGGGACCGCAGAACTCCACTATTTAATACAGAGCAGTTTGAAAAGGTTATTGGTTTGATAGCAGATAATGCTTCCAGTCACTTAGCCACCACTACCATCACCTTGTCTTCCACACGGTCAAGTCTCACTAGCTGTTAGTCTGGACCGCATATTTCTCACCCTGATCCTCCTTCCTCCCACAATGCTGAGTGCCCAGAGACAACTGATTCAACACTTGGACACTCCAAAGAGATGTTCACTTTCCTATTTATAGATTCGGGCCTCTCGCCAAATCCACTTGAAGCAGGGCAAGAGGAGATCGCATGTCGCAATGCCCAAATATTTGAGCAGCGATCACACGAAGGCGACGGTGAGAAAGTGTCCCAAGAAGTGGACGATGATGAGAAACAATTGCCAGAAAGTCAGGAGGAGGACCAGAGTGCGGAAGTGGAAGACGAGGTGGTGAATGATATAGTAACTGACCCAAACTGGCAGCAGGACATGCAGAGCGAGGACAGCAGCACACAGGGGGAGGGAGGAAGAGCACCCGAACAGACAGGAAGAAGCAGTGTGGTGGCCACAGAAAGAAGGCAGTCAACCGCTCCCTCTAACACCAACACGAAGGAAGTTGCCAGTACAACTGTTAGGTCTTCCCGAGTCTGTTTTTTTTTAAAGACTCTGCCGATAACCCTAAAAAGGCCATTTGCACCACCTGCCAGGCCAGCATCAGCAGGGGAAGCAAAATGACCAGCCTGACTAGCACCAGCATGATCAAGCACACGGCAGCAAAGCACCCGACTTTGTGGGCCGAACCCCAGGGTCCAGGAACAGTGTTTGTGGGTGGCACCATTGCTTCTTCCGCTGTTGTGCATGCAAGCCAGTCCCCTGTCCATTATGCATGCGAAGATGACTCCTGCCCTGCACCTGTCGTTGCGCACACTCAAGTAGCAGCATCAGGAAGCACGTCCAAATCCTTGTCCCAGCGCAGCGTTCAGTTGTCCATACCCCAGTCCTTGAAATGGAAGCGCAAATAAGCAGCCAATTCCCCACAGGACACAGTACTAAATTGCCACATTTTACGACTGCTTGAGCTTGAAATGTTGCCTTTTAGGATCATGGAGACGGAAGTCCCTTGGTACTTGGTCCCCAGCAGCCACTATTTCTCCCGGTGTGCTGCCCCCGCATTACACAATCACGTGTCCCAAAACATTAGCTGTGCCCTCAACAACGCAGTTACCGGGAAAGTCCACCTAACCACGGACACGTGGAAAAGTGCTTGTGGGCAGGGACGGTACATCTCGCTGACGGCACTCTGGGTTAACATAGTGGAAGCCTGGACCCAGTCAGACCTTGGGACGGAACACGTCCTCCCGACGCCGAGGATTGCGGGCCCTAGGTAAATCAGGGTTGCCCCCACAGTCTACAGCTGCTGTACCTTGTCCTTCTCCTCCTCCTCCTCCTCCTCTTCAGCCTCGATCTATGAAATGACCACATCAGTCACAAGCTGGAAGCACTACAGCACTGCCTCAGCCAAGCGGCAACAGGCTATGCTGAAACTAATATGCTTAGGTGACAAAGTGGACAATGCTGTAGAGTTTTGGACAGCTCTGAAAGAGCAGGCAGATTTGTGGCTCACTCCTCTGAACCTACAGACAGGCATTGTCGTGTTTGACAATGGCCGGAACCGGGTGGCGGCTCTGAGGCGAGGTGAGCTCACACATGTACCATGACTGGCCCATGTGCTTAACATCATGGTTTAGCGGTTTCGCAAATCCTACCCGGAGCTGCTGGATCTGCTTGTTAAAGTACGTCGCCTGTGTGCCCATGTTAGAAATTCACCTACAGCTTCCGCCACCCTTGCCGTGTTTCAGCAGCATTTGCAGCTTCCGGCTCACAGACTGGTATGTGATGTCCCCATGCGTTGGAGCTCTACACTGCAGATGTTAGGACGGATTTGTGAGCAGAAGAGGGCAGTTGTTGAGTACCAGCATCAACAAGGCTGTCGGTATTCAGTTCAGACTCCACACAAGACCTCAGGAGTGGACATGGATGTCAGACTTATATACTATCCTCCAAAACTTTGAGGACTCCACCAAGATGCTGGGCTGTGATGACGTCATAATTAGCGTCACCATCCCACTTCTCTGACTTCTGAAATACTCTCTGCTCCCAATCAAAGAGGATGCATTGCAGGCAGAGCACGATGAGATGGAGCAGGGAACCATAGAGGGTAATTGTAGCGTCGGCGTCCCTGCCTCCTGCTAGGCAGAGACGCTGTTCCCCTCACCTCTCCGCTCCGTGCCCGGCATCCTCCTCCCGCTCTGCTGGCAGCGCGCGCTGCTTCCCGGCCACTGTGCTTAGGGCGCGCGCGCTCCCCCTCTCTTAAAGGGTCCGCGCGCGCCGTCCTAAGGAGTCCCCGGCCAATGGCTGGAGGACCTCACCATATATAAGGCACCTCCTCCAAAATGAAGGTGCCCGAGCAATATTGTTGCAAACCCTTCACTCTGCTTCAGCCCTCAGGTCCCGTTACCAGTTACCTGCCAGTCACCTGCCAGATTCCTGCTTGATACCTGCCTGATATCCGCTTACCTGCTTGCAAGCCTGTGGTCCGACGGTCTGCCTTCCGACACCTGTCAGTCTGTCTATGGACCAGCCTGCCAGCTCACCTGGGAGCGCTCACCTGCTACCTGCCTGCTAGCCTACCTGGAGGCTCTGCCGTCACTTGCCGTGACCATCTGCCAGTCCAGAGACTCTTGCCCGCTCACCTGGGAGCGCTTACCTGCTACCTGCCTGCTAGCCTACCTGGAGGCTCTGCCGTCACTTGCCGTGACCACCTGCCAGTCCAGAAACTCTTGCCCGCTCACCTGGGAGCGCTCACCTGCTACCTGCCTGCTAGCCTACCTGGAGGCTCTGCCGTCACTTGCTGTGACCACCTGCCCGTCCAGAGACTCTTGCCCGCTCACCTGGGAGCACCCACCTACTACCTGTCTGCTAGTCTACCCAGAGACTGTCCCTGTGACTACCTGCCCTTCTTCCCAGAGACTGTCCCTGTCACTTGCCGTGACTACCTGCCCTTCTACCCAGAGACTGTCCCTGTCACTTGCCGTGACTACCTGCCCGTCTTCCCTGGGAGCCACCCGCTTCCTTACAAGGACCGCCCCCTTGTATAGTTGCTCAGAGGTTCTGCCTCCCAGACCTATTACAGTTTGCTCGGGCCATGGAACCCGGTGGCACCCAAGCTCCCTCGCTCTTGGACCTATGTCATGAACTGTCCCGTCAGAGGTCCCAACAGGAGTCCATCCTGAGTCAGCTGCGGAATGTCAACTCTCGCCTGGACACTCTGACTGCTCCATCAGCAACCACCGCTAGTGTCATGACTCGCAGCCCGGCAGCGCCGCTGCCCACCAATACCATAGCATCCTGCCCCAGACCCTGGCTTTCAGCACCTCCACGCTTCGGAGGCGACCCCGCTCAAGCTCGGGGCTTCATAAACCAGTGCACCCTGCACTTTGAACTCCTATCCCACCAGTTTATCTCCGACCGGGCCAAAGTAGCCTTCATCATGTCCCATCTCACGGGGGAGGCACTGGCTTGGCTAAATCCTCTATGGGAGAGAGGAGACCCCCTGGTGTCCAACCTGCCAGCCTTTCTCACGGCTTTCCGGAAAGTCTTCGACGAACCCGGACGGAGGACCTCATCCGCATCATCTCTGCTACACCTCCATCAAGGAAATCTCACCGTGGGCCAATATGCCATTCGGTTCCGTACCCTTGCTTCGGAGCTGGCCTGGGATAACGACGCCCTGGTGTCTGTCTTTTGGGAGGGTCTGTCCGGCCGTATTAAAGATGAACTCGCCGGTCGGGACATACCTACCACTCTCGACGACTTAATAACTCTTGCCACCCGGATTGACATTCGGTTCCAGGAAAACGCCAAAGAGGTCACCCGTGAGAGGAGGTTTCCACGTCTAGCCTCTACCTTTCAGAAACCTGTCACTTCTCCCGCTACTCCCCAGGCGCACTCACCCGAGCCTATGCAGGTCGACCAGACCAAGATGGTCAAAACCCGTCAAGAGTTACGCCGTGCCGAGGGGAGCTGCTTCTACTGTGGCAGTAAGGAGCACCGGATCCGTTCCTGCCCGGAGAGGTCGGGAAACGCCTGCGTCTAGGATCGCTCAGAGAGGTTGTCCTAGACAAGAGTAAACCCTCTCCATTTCTGTTGCTGTCGGTCTCTATCATCTGCGGGGAGAACCGTTATTTTGAACTAGCCCAACTTGACTCTGGAGCTGCCGGAAATCTCATTTCTCAGTCTCTGGTAGAGAAATACCGCATTCCCACCAAACCTCTAGCTGTACCCTTATCTGTCGCTGCCGTGGATGGGGGCCTCTTACCACATCCCATCCAACTCATCACCGAATCCATAACCCTGCAGGTGGGAATGCTGCACTCTGAGAGCATCTTCTTTCGTGTTCTGCCTGGACTCTCTCACGCCCTCTTACTAGGCCTACCTTGGCTTCAGAGACATGCACCCGTGCTTGATTGGCAGACCGGAGAAGTCCTTCGCTGGGGACAGGACTGCCATAAGACTTGTTTAGTTCCCATCCATCCTGTCCGTCCTTCTCCTACTCCAGCCAATCTACCTGGTCTTCCGGCTCCTTATTGGTCGTATGCGGACGTCTTTAATAAAAAGGAGGCAGAGACATTACTCCCTCATAGACCATACGACTGCCCAATCGACCTGATTCCCGGCGCTACTCCTCCCCGTGGGCGCATTTACCCTTTGTCCGCTGCTGAGACCCGATCCATGTCAGAATATATTGAGGAGAATCTGGCCCAGGGATTCATCCGGAAATCTACTTCCCCTGCGGGAGCAGGTTTCT
This sequence comes from Phyllobates terribilis, assembly GCF_046119375.1. Taxonomy (NCBI): domain Eukaryota; kingdom Metazoa; phylum Chordata; class Amphibia; order Anura; family Dendrobatidae; genus Phyllobates; species Phyllobates terribilis. Next base: position 37,885,097 of record NW_027362768.1, on the reverse strand, counting down.
TCTTCGTCAAAAAGAAGGACGGCTCACTCCGTCCCTGTATAGACTATAGAGGCCTTAAACAGATCACGGTGAAGAATAAATACCCCCTTCCGCTCATTCTGGAATTATTTGACCGTCTGAGGGGGGCTAGAATCTTCACCAAGCTGGACCTCCGTGGGGCGTATAACCTGGTCCGCATCCGTCAGGGGAATGAATGGAAGACGGCATTCAACACCCGGGACGGCCACTATGAATACCTGGTAATGCCCTTCGGTCTCTGTAACACTCCCGCCGTCTTTCAAGAGTTGGTCAATTACATCTTCCGGGACCTTCTCTACTCCTGCGTAGTGGTGTACCTGGACGACATCTTGGTCTTCTCTCCGGATCTCCCCACACACCGGAGGGATGTTCGTCAGGTTCTGCTCAGGCTCAGGCAGAACCACCTCTACGCTAAATATGAGAAGTGCCTCTTTGAGCAGACCTCGCTTCCGTTTTTGGGCTACATAATTTCTCAGACCGGCCTACGAATGGATCCTGAGAAACTGTCTGCCATTGAGAAGTGGCCTCGACCAGAGGGGTTGAAGGCTATTCAGCGGTTCCTGGGCTTCGCCAACTACTACCGCCTCTTCATACCGCACTTCTCTTCCCGGACTGCCCCAATCTCTGCGCTCACCCGTAAGGGCACTAATCCCAGAGAATGGCCGCCCGAAGCTGAGGAAGCCTTTCTTTCCTTAAAACAGGCTTTCTCTACTGCCCCGGTGCTGCATCGCCCGGACGACAACAAACAATTCTTCCTGGAAGTTGACGCCTCCTCCTCTGGAGCCGGAGCGGTACTTACCCAAAAATCGTCTTCCGGGAGAATGGTAACTTGCGGCTTCTTCTCCAAACTCTTCTCCTCTTCCGAGCGCAACTATTCTATAGGAGACCGAGAGTTATTGGCCATCAAGCTGGCATTGGAGGAGTGGCGTTACCTGCTCGAGGGGGCTCTTCACCCGGTAATAATTTACACGGACCACAAGAACTTGGCTTACCTCCAGAAGTGCCCAGAGATTTAACCCGCGCCAAGCCCGGTGGTCCTTGCTTTTTGCTCGCTTTGATTTTGTTCTTCATTTTCGCCCGGCTGACAAAAACATCAAAGCTGACGCCTTGTCCCGATCCTTCCTGGTGTCTGATCTTGAGGAGGAACCTAAACACATCATCGATCCTGCCAGAGTAATGCAGGTGGCCCCTGTGAGTCTAAATCGTCTCCCTCCCGGAAAGACGTTCGTAACGGTACCCGTTCGGGAGAGGATCCTACACTGGGGTCACTCGTCTAAGCTTGCTGGCCATGCCGGTCAGAAAAAGACCCTCCAGCTTATCACCCGGCACTACTGGTGGCCTACCCTGCACAAGGACATAATAGACTTTGTTTCTGCCTGTGTGTCCTGCGCCCACAACAAGGTTCCGAGACACCTGCCAGCCGGTTGCCTCCTTCCTCTTCCAGTACCTGCTGCCCCCTGGCAGCATATAGCTATGGACTTCTTAACAGATCTCCCTGTCTCTGCCGGTTGTACGGTCATTTGGGTGGTCGCTGACCGCTTTTCCAAAATGGCTCATTTCATTCCCCTGCCAGGCCTCCCGTCTGCACCCGAGCTGGCTAAAGACTTTATCCGCCACATCTTCCGTCTCCATGGCCTGCCCCTCCACATCGTGTCGGATCGTGGGGTTCAGTTCACCTCACGCTTCTGGAGAGCCACATGTAAGCTGCTAGACGTCACCCTGGACTTCTCCTCCGCATACCACCCACAGTCCAATGGTCAAGTGGAGCGGATCAATCAGATCCTGACCTGTTACCTCCGGCACTTCGTTAATGCCCACCATTCAGACTGGGTGGATCGCCTGCCATGGGCCGAATTCTCTTACAATAATCACGAGAGCGAATCTTCCTCCAAATCCCCGTTTTTTGTAGTCTTCGGTCAGCATCCTCGGATCCCTTTTCCCGTCTCCACCTCGGTGGACAATCCGGCTGCGGAATCTCTCGTTAGCAAATTTTCCTCCATTTGGGAGAGTACCCGATCCGCACTCCTTCAGTCGTTCGAGCGGATGAAAAAACACGCTGACAAAAAACGCCTGGATCCTCCACAATTCCGTCCTGGAGATAAAGTCTGGCTCTCGTCCAAGTATGTCCGGCTCAAGATTCCTTCCTACAAGTTAGGGCCTCGGTTCATCGGCCCACTAGAAGTTATCAAATAAATCAACCCAGTGGCCTATAAATTGAAACTCCCGGCCAACTTGCGGATCCCTAACTCCTTCCATGTATCTCTCCTCAAACCCGTGGTACTTAACTCTTTTTCCAAGTCTACAGGTATGCCTCCTGCTCCGGTTTCCGCTGAAAATGAGTTTGAGGTAGAGAACATTCTGGCCACCAAAAGGGTAAGAGGAAAAACCTTTTTTCTGGTAGATTGGAAGGGGTTTGGTCCTGAGGAAAGAACGTGGGAGCCCCGGGAGAACATCCATGCCCCTCTCATCCCTGATAAATTTCTGTCTGGCCTAAAAAAGGGGAGGTCTAAAGGGGGGGGTACTGTAGCGTCGGCGTCCCTGCCTCCTGCTAGGCAGGGATGCTGTTCCCCTCACCTCTCCGCTCCGTGCCCGGCGTCCTCCTCCCGCTCTGCTGGCAGCGCGCGCTGCTTCCCGGCCACTGTGCTTAGGGCGCGCGCGCGCTCCCCCTCTCTTAAAGGGGCCGCGCATGCCGTCCTAAGGAGTCCCCGGCCAATGGCCGGAGGACCTCACCATATATAAGGCACCTCCTCCAAAACGGAGGAGCTCTGCTTCAGCCCTCAGGTCCCGTTACCAGTTACCTGCCAGTCACCTGCCAGATTCCTGCTCGATACCTGCCTGATATCCGCTTACCTGCTTGCAAGCCTGCGGTCCAACGGTCTGCCTTCCGACACCTGTGAGTCTGTCTATGGACCAGCCTGCCCGCTCACCTGGGAGCGCTCACCTGCTACCTGCCTGCTAGCCTACCTGGAGGCTCTGCCGTCACTTGCCGTGACCACCTGCCAGTCCAGAGACTCTTGCCCGCTCACCTGGGAGCGCTCACCTGCTACCTGCCTGCTAGCCTACCTGGAGGCTCTGCCGTCACTTGCTGTGACCACCTGCCCATCCAGAGACTCTTGCCCGCTCACCTGGCAGCGTTCACCTGCTACCTGTCTGCTAGTCTACCCAGAGACTGTCCCTGTGACTACCTGCCGTTCTACCCAGAGACTGTCCCTGTCACTTGCCGTGACTACCTGCCCTTCTACCCAGAGACTGTCCCTGTCACTTGCCGTGACTACCTGCCCGTCTTCCCGGGGAGCCACCCGCTTCCTTACAAGGACCGCCCCCTTGTATAGTTGCTCAGAGGTTCCGCCTCCCAGACCCGTTACAGTAATTACACACAGCCCAGCCTCATCTCATCCCAGCGTGGATTGGGTGACAATGAGGAAGAGGAGGAGGAAGAAGAGGAGCTAGTTTTATGTGCTATAGATGGTACTACCTGCACAACTGTTCAGCATAGATGGCCAGAGGACAGAGAGGAGGAGGAGGAGGAGGAGAGGATGGTCAGTTATCCTCTTGGTGAGGACACGGAAGTCTTGCCTGTTAGCAGTCTGACACGCATGGCTGAGTTAATGTTACGCTGCCTTTCCCATGACTCTCCCATTCTCAAAATTTTGGGTGACTGTCATTACTGGTTCGTGACATTTCTAGACCCACCCTACAAGGAGAACTATATGTCTCTTATTCCTGAGGTGGACAGGTCTACAAAAATGGGGCAGTACCAGAAGGCCCTTGTTGTGGAACTATTAAAAAAAATTCCCATCTAAAAAGGCTGGCAGCAGAGGTCACAGTTCGTTGGCCAACCAAGGAGCACAGGCGAGAGAGACACAAATGCAATCCAGCAGAGGCAGGTGAACACTGTCAAAGATCTGGGACAGTTTTCTCACACGATCCCATCGCACAGGCCCTTAGGTGCGGGGTACTCTCACAAGGAGTGCAAAGTTTGGGAAGATGCTGAGAGAGTACCTTGCCGACCGTACCAACGTCCTCCGTGATTCCTCTGTGCCTTTGAATTATTGGGTATCGAAGCTGGATACATGGAATGAACTGGCTTTCTATGCCTTGGAGGTCCTGGGCTGCCCTGCCACTAGCGTTTTATCACAGAGGGTTTTTAGTGCCGCTGGTGGAATTATAACTGATAAGCGCATCCGCCTGTCAACTGAAAATGCTGACAGGCTGACTCTTATAAAAATGAACAAGGGCTAGGTTGGGCCAAACTTCTCAACACCACTGAATTATAGCAGTGTAGCATAAACTCAAATCCAGTGTCTTTTTTTGGGAGGTGTATTCCCATACACCATTTCACACCCACACATGGGTATACGCTTCCTGATTTTGGCTATTTGCTCTTGTCCTCCTCCTTCTCCTCATACTCTTCCTCCACCACCATATCACCAGGGTCACCATGGTCTGTGATGCAACACCCACATAATTTTTTTAAAAGGTGTTTATGATGCCCATAAAAAAAAAATTATACAGTATGTTCATGTATACCCTTCAGGGGTAAATGTTTGTCAGCCCATACTCTTAGTGCATGGGCATTCCAAATACAGGAGACCCCCTCCTTTCTAATGGGAACATTTTTTTCAGGAGGCCCTCTAAGTCTCTTCCAATGGGCATTGGAGTGCCTCCCAATTTTTGGCAGCCCTTGCAATCACTGCATAGGCCAAAACTATGGGAGATCCTCTCCTTTATAATGAGAATTTGTCGTTACTGTGGCCCTGTTCTATGTGTCTTTAAATTCTTACTGGGGTTTTTCCTAAAATTGGTCAGCCATTGGACTCACTGCATACCATACAACTGTATAGCAGACTCTCTCCTTTCTAATGGGATTTTGTCATTACTGTGGCCCTGCTCTATGTGTCTTTAAATTCTTTGTGGGGTTTTTCCAAAATTTTGGCAGCCCTTGCAGTCACAGCATGGGCATTACCACTATAAGAGACCTTTATAATGGGAACATTTTTTTTACTGATACCCTCCTCTATGTCAATTCAAAGGGGTATTGGTATGCGTCCAAATTTTGGCAGCCCTTGCAGTCACTTCATGCGCAATAACAGAATAGGAGACCCACTCGTTAATAAGGGAAACAACAAAGCAAAGCCGGCTAATGGCGCACTAACAATAGAAAGGGAGGACTGCTGGCCTTTTAAGAATAGTAAAGGCCATCTGATGGCCCTATAAAAATAGGCTTTATGACTTTCAGAGTCATTCCATCATAAATAAAACAGGATGTGTCTGATGATGTGTCACACACCACACACAGATAAGGTTGTAAAATGTTAAAATGACATTTCCCGGTGAATGCATTTGTCTTAAAAAATAACGTACAAAAAAACAAAACAATAGGATCTTTCTTTAGTATAAGAAACAGCGTCACCAATTAAAGCTCAATATAATCACATTGTTCCGCTACTGCATCTCCTCCTCCATCTTCGAAATTACCACATCAGTCACAAGCTGACAGCATTGCAGCACTGCCTTGGCCAAGCGGCAACAGGCTGTGCTGAAGATAACATGCTTAATGTTTAGGTGACAAACCGCCCAGCACTGAAGCATTGTTGAAAACTGTAACACAGCAGCCTGATCTGTGGCTCTCACTGCTGAACATACAGAAAGGCATGGTCGTGTGTAACAATAGGCGGATCCTGATGACGGAGAAATGACAGCCAGAGTAGATATGGTTTACCTCTATGCCAGCACTTTCGCCGAGCTAAAGAATATGGCTGTGGTGAAATACAACTCCCACTGAGAAGCTGTTTCAGATTGAAAAACATTGTGCCCACCAGAGGATTTGATTCTGAGGGCTCTCCTTTCTCCTCTGCTCAAGAGCCCCATAGCAGCTGCAAAGTTAGCGCTATCATGAACTCTCTTGAGGTAGAAGCCAAGGCACACCAAAGGATTCTGTGGTGGGACTGTCCAACCCTACTGAGAAGCAGTCCTGTCTAAGAAAAGTGTGTGGGAAGATTCCCGGACACTCTATGGCTGCTTTTTTAATGTGGATCGGACATGCTTATGCATGTTATTTATCAAAACGCATTGCAGATCGGGGCATTGCCCAACTCTGTAGTCATGAAATTAAATACCCAAAGAAAGATGTGTGTGTGTGTCAAAGCACCACCGACAAGTGTGAGTTGATGTTGGATGGACTGCCATTGCTTCTGCCACAAGCTGCATTAGAGGACTTCCTGGGAGAAATTACACCCAGAGTAGATACGGTTTCCCTCTATGCCAATCCTTTCACCAAGCTAAATACAACTCAGCAAAAAAAGCTGTGGACTGCCTCCGTACCATCCCTGACCACTTTCATCTGGTCACATGTTTGTGGTTAGGCGGTCCTTCCCAGTAAGTGCACTGGGGAGGGCACAGGTAATGTTGTGGGACCCGTGCTTGTGGAAGGCAGAGACGATACCGGGAAAAATAGTGGCGGCTGGGGACCGTGTATGGATACGCGGTCGCCACCGCCATAAGATTGTGAGGAATTGATATCATCGCACACTCGTAAGTTTAGTTGCAGTGTTCATTTATTAATATAGGCATAACATCAAACCAGTATCATGTAGTGGCGACAGCAAATGGCGACAGTAGTAGACGTTTTTGCCTAATCCAGGCCTTATTCATTAAGTCGCGCTACTGTAAAAGAGAGGTAAGATGTTCAGGATACATACATGTGAGGGAAACAATAGTGGTATACAAATCCATTTAAAGCAATATTAACGGACGAGAAAGAGGCCAAAAAAGGGGGGGGGAGGGAGGTGGATAGGGAGCAAGAAGTAAATTCACATATATACATTAGGTTACAATCGCTAAGAATCATGGAGTTCACAATGAGGTTACCTTGTATAGGTTGAGATGCAGATATGTGCCAGAAGTAATTTAGTGGAAGGATTATGAGAAATCCTGAGTAACACGGTAATGGCAAGGGATTTATATTAGAAACAAGTCAGAGTCCCATGTAGGAGGGGGAGGTTTTGAAGACCAGTACCACATTCGTAAGCCTTGTACTTATCAGCCTATAGGGGACTGAAAACAGAGGAAGTCCCAGTTAATCAGTGCTATGCAGAGGGAAGTAGGAAAGTCCCTATATGGTTAATACATTCAATTATGGTGTGGTACAATACTCCTGCGTCTCCGTTTGGTGCTGTGGTCCCAGGTATGGCCGTTCATATGGGGGAGGAGGACAGCGTGTCTGTCTCCCTGTGCTGCTTGTTGAACACTGGGAGTCCCCGTTTAAATGTGTATGAGCTGAGCGCTATACCGGAAGTGCGTCATGGGAGGGGTCGTGGCCCCGGAAGTGACGTTATGCTCTGGGGATAATAGTGCATAGACGCTGAAGGTTGCTAAGGTACTCAGTACACAATGGTGGCTGGCTGACTAGCGAATGCGCAGAGTGCAGCGGGGCATACATGTTCAGGAGTAATGCATAGTATAGCGCTGTTGTGAGTGAGGGAAGAGGGCATACATGATAAGGTGTAATGCACAGTATTGCGCTGTTGTGTGAGAAGGGAATGGGAACAGGGGGGCACTACTGGACATTGTTAGTTTTAGGCACTTAGGTTAGTCCTAGAGGAGGTAACTCACCTACATGTACAAGTGGGTTCAGTGGGTCTGTAAGGAAAAAAGACAGTCAGTTATTAGAGATGTATAGCAGACTATATCAATTAGATGGCGATATATAAGAAATCAATGGATCTAATTGATCTTTCTGTTTAAACCTTTTGGGGATAACGTCTGAAGTGTATAAATCCAGTAAGACTCCGTTGTTTTAATATTTTAATGCGGTTGCCCCCCCGCCTAGGTCTTGCCACATGTTCAATCACTTGAAAGTGGAGTTGGGCCACCGTATGTCTGTCTCTGGTAAAGTGATCCGGTAGTTGGAGCCAATTCCTGCCACAACGGATGGTTGACTTGTGGCTTGCTATGCGATCTTTAATGTGCTGTGTGGTCTCGCCTACGTACAACAGACCACATGGGCCTTTGTTAACATAGATTACAAAATTCGAGTGACATGTAAAAAATCCCCTGATGGGGTAGCTTTTCCCCGTCCTGGAATGTGTAATAGTGTCAGACTTAATGATGTTGGAGCATGCTGCACAATTGAGGCAGGGAAAAGTGCCGTGGCGACGGGTACTGAGCAGGCGTTGAGAGGCAGTTGTACGTGAGGACCCTATGTCTGCCCTAATGATCTTGTCTTTGATGTTGGGTGCTCTTTTTGTGTACATGAGTGTCGGATTCGCAAATGCGGGAATTTCTGGATAGGCTCTGGACAGGAGGGGCCATTGTTTTTTAATGATGGCTTGAACTTTAGTCATTAAGGGGTGATAAGTGTGTACAAATGGTATTCTTTCCATTTTTGTAGTGGGCAGATGAGGGGGTTTTGGTTCCAGCGCTCGTTCTGCCTCATGCTGGAGGAGCTGGGTAGGATAATTACGTTCCCTGAATTTAACAGACATGTCCTGCAGGGGTTGGGGGAGAGTGTTCGGGTCAGAGACGATTTGGATCACTCTATGGAATTGGGAGCGTGGGAGACTATTTTTTGTAGCTTTGGTGTGGCAGCTAGAGTAGTGTAAAAGGCTGTTACAGTCTGTTGGTTTTGAGAAGAGGTCAGTTATAAGCTTATTGTTGCCATCACTGATGACTAGAGCATCAATAAAGGAGATTTGATTGGTTTCATAGGTAATTGTGAACTGTAGTTCAGGTCTGACGGAGTTGATATGCGTGAAGAAGGTAATGAGTGTCTCTGGTGGGCCCTGCCATATGAGAAAGATATCATCGATATAGCGATGATAGGTGGTGCAGTGTAGTTTGAATGACTCATTAGAATAAATAAAACTCTCGAACCTGTGCATATAGGCATTAGCGTAAGCAGGAGCTACATTTGAGCCTATTGCGGTGCCCCGCTTTTGTCCAAAGAAGTCGTCGCCAAATAGGAAGAAGTTCTGGTGTAGGACTAGTGTCAGTAGTTCTAAGCAGAATTGGATAGATGGGAGAGATAGATCAGACTCTGTAAGAAGATGTGCCGTGGCTTCTAAGCCTAGTTCATGGGTAATTGAACTGTACAAGCTGTTAACATTCAATGTAAGCAGTAGGCTGGTCGGGGTAAGACATGAGATGTTCCTGATGATTTCCAAAAAGGCATTTGTGTCAAGTAGAAAAGCTTGTGTTTTCTTGACAAGTGGTGCAAGATTTTTTTCTAGGTAGATTGCTAATGGGGAAAAAATAGAGTCAGTAGAAGCTACAATGGGTCGTCCCGGGGGATTGGTCAATGATTTATGAATCTTAGGAAGGATGTAGAACACGGGGGCTATTGGGAGGGAATTGGTTAGAAAAGTAGCTGTTTTATGGTCAATTATTTTGAGATCAAGGTATCTGGTAAGAACTTCCTGAATTTTAGAGCGGATGTTACTGGTGGGGTCGTAAGTAATGCGTCTATAAGTCGTTGTGTCGACTAGTTGGCGATTAACCTCGTCCATTTAAATTGTCCGGTCCATGATGACCGTAGCGCCCCCCTTGTCTGCTGGTTTGATCACTATGTTTTTTTTGTTACCCAGGCTTTTTAAGGCACTTTTTTCCTCATTGGTAAGGTTTTGATGTGTAGGAAAGAATCTTAGGTGTTGTTGGTGTAACAGACTTCTGATGTCCCTGGTGATGAGAGCAATGTTTGTCTCAGCCGCGTGGTTGGTGTGTGGAGGACAAAATGTACTAGGGTTACGTAACCCCAGATTAACTATGGAAAGCTCCGTTGCAGTGTCACACCCTGGTGGAGGTGCTCTGAACATGGAGGTCTCTTTAGATAGTGCAAAGTGGGTCTTCAATCGTACAGACCGATAGAAGTGTTCCAAGTCCTTCTCCAACTGGAATGAGTCCCAGTTGGGTGTCGGACAGAAGGATAAACCTTTCTGTAAGACTGCCAGTTCAGTGGGGGAAAGGGTGTAACTGGAGATGTTCTTCACCAGGTTCGGTGTCTTACCTGGGAGCGGGTTGTCATTCTTTCGTTTCCTCGATCTCCTTGTGGGTCTGGATGTTGGCGTCCTCCTTTTTTGGTTTTCCATAAAAAAGTTGGTTCGGTTGGCCCAATAGAGGAATCGCTTCCCGAGCTGAAGGAGTTGTGATAGCGCTGACCTGGTTGATGACGGCTTGTAGAGGGACTGGAGGAGGCATTCCATCTGTAGATCCGGACGAGAAAGGGGCCGAAAAAGGGGGGGAGGGAAATTTCTCATCCGTTAATATTGCTTTAAATGGATTTGTATACCACTCTTGTTTCCCTCACATGTATGTATCCTAAACATCTTACCTCTCTTTTACAGTAGCGTGACTTAATGAATAAGGCCTGGATTAGGTCGAAACGTCTACTACTGTCGCCATTTACTGTCGCCACTACATGATACTGGTTTGATGTTATGCCTATATTAATAAATGAACACTGCGACTAAACTTAAGAGTGTGCGATGATATAAATTCCTTGTATGTACTGGGCACAACGTGCCCCTTCATCAGCACCTCTATCTTACTGACAAAGTGCACGCTAATTATCTATTTTACGATTTATTCAGTCTTGAGCGTTGCACCTGTCTTCCAAATGTCAACCGACACTTTCGCGTACAACGAGACTACCAGTCATAGTATATTGTCACTAGTGACTACTTCAAGCGAATTTCTCAAGACTCCCTCTGAGGAGTTAAGAAGCAAAGACTACGAAAAAGAGAGACGATGACTTGTCTCCTATGACTTACATGCTGTAACTTTAGCTGATTATCATAGACAGGGAAAGATCCCCAAGAGGTCGGCTCTCTTGATATCATCATTCGCACGGTAGATTTTTTGCAGAAAGCTATTAAGGAGAGCGAGATAACCATTTCCGCCATCGAGACTCAACTCACTGCTAACCTATCATCAACAGAGTGGACTACGCTGAAGAATAAGACTGACAAAATTCTTACAGATTACCAAAAAACCCTACAAGAACGCAAGTGCCAGAAATTTCAGAGAGATAACGAAGACTACAGAAATAACCGGATCTACAGATGGAACGCCTCCTCCGGTCCCTCTACACGACGCCATCAACCAGGTCTGCGCTATCACAACTCCTTCAGCTCGGGAAGCGATTCTTCTACTGGGCCAAACGAGCCAACTTTTTTATGGAAAACCAAAAAAGGAGGACGCCAACATCCAGACCCACAAGGAGATCGAGGAAAAGAAAGAATGACAACCCGCTCCCAGGTAAGACACCGAACCTGGTGAAGAACATCTCCAGTTACACCCTTTACCCCTCTGAACTGGCAGTCTTACAGAAAGGTTTATCCTTCTGTCCGACACCCAACTGGGACTCATTCCAGTTGGAGAAGGACTTGGAACACTTCTATCAGTAAGTCCAAAGTGGGTCTTCAATCGTACAATCTAAAGAGACCTCCATGTTCAGAGCACCTCCACCAGGGGGTGACACTGCAACGGAGCTTTCCATAGTTAATCTGGGGTTACGTAACCCTAGTACATTTTGTCCTCCACACACCAACCACACGGCTGAGACAACCATTGCTCTCATCACCAGGGACATCAGAAGTCTGTTACACCAACAACACCTAAGATTCTTTCCCACACATCAAAACCTTACCAATGAGGAAAAAAGTGCCTTAAAAAGCCTGGGTAACAACAAAAACATAGTGATCAAACAAGCAGACAAGGGGGGCGCTACAGTCATCATGGACCGGACAAGTTACATGGACGAGGTTAATCGCCAACTAGCCGACATAACGACTTATAGATGCATTACTTACGACCCCACCAGTAACATCCGCTCTAGAATTCAGGAAGTTCTTACCAGATACCTTGATCTCAAAATAATTGACCATAAAACAGCTACTTTTCTAACCAATTCCCTCCCAATAACCCCCGTGTTCTACATCCTTCCTAAGATTCATAAATCATTGACCAATCCCCCGGGACGACCCATTGTAGCTTCTACTGACTCTATTCTTTCCCCATTAGCAATCTACCTAGAAAAAATTCTTACACCACTTGTCAAGAAAACACGAGCTTTTCTACTTGACACAAATGCCTTTTTGGAAATCATCAGGAACATTTCATGTCTTACCCCGACCAGCCTACTGGTTACACTGGATGTTAACAGCTTGTACACTTCAATTACCCATGAACTAGGCTTAGAAGCCACGGCACATCTTCTTACAGAGTCTGATCTATCTCCCCCATCTATTCAATTCTGCTTAGAACTACTGACACTAGTCCTACACCAGAACTTCTTCCTATTTGGCGACGACTAGATATGAGCGTTGTTATACTCGAACTGTTCGCCAATCTCAAATTCGAGCTGTTTTTGGCGGTGTTCGAGCCGTTCGGCGAACACGAACGATTTGAGAAAAATTCGGCTGTTCGAGGTTATGTTCGATAACTGTTTGTGCACCAAAATCATAACTGGATTTTTTCTCAGTAATGATGAAAATTAATGTTAATACGCAGTTTGAGTGTACAGCGGGGTGGGGGGAGGGGCAGGGGATGGATTTCTGCAGGAATAATGAAGATCTCCATTTTTTTTTCTCTTTCCCGCATTTGCAGTGGGGAGGTGCAATCTGTCAGCCTATCAGCAGCGCACACACGGAGCGAAGTGCTTTTTTTCACACAAGCAAGGGCATGTGTCATTGGCAGTGTATGTCACATGTCCTTGCCCTATAAGACCAAGCCATTTTCCCCGTCGCCACCATTTTCTCACTGCTGCAGCTGCGTGTTAGACGGCACCGCTGTTGCTGTGTGCGCTATACCTTGTTAATTTCAAGCCAATTTTCGCACAAATCTACAGATAGCTTGGGAGTAGGGAATAGTTGTGATTGCAGTCCTTTTAAGGACTAGGTTACAGCATTTCCTACGACTTTTATCAGGCAGGTCTGTGCTCTTAAATAGATAGATTGTGGGAGTAAAGACTAATTGTAATTGCAGTCCTTTTCAGGACTAGGTTACATCAGTTCCTATCAGTTTTTGCCAGGCAGGTCTGTGCCAGTGCTGTGCAAGTTTTTTTCACAGCATTTGGCTGAATCTAGCAAAGCTAATCCTTTTTGGCCTATTGCAGAGTGTGTTAGTCAGTGGAGTAGCCTATCTGTGTTGCAAGATATACCACCTGTGTATAGAATACCAATTTTTTTACTGCACCTAGTGAAGTAAAATCTTTTGGGCATAGCATCATTCTATTAGTCCATCTATACTGACCTCCATCAGGTTGCAAATTGAATATAATTTTTTTCTGCATCTAGCTCTGAAAAAATATTTGGGCTTCTAGCAGTGTGTGGGACTTGTTCTATTAGTCCATCTATACTGACCTCCATCAGGTTGCAAACTGAATATAATTTTTTTCTGCATCTAGCTCTGAAAAAAATATTTGGCCTTCTAGCAGTGTGTGAGACTTTGTTCTATTAGTCCATCTATACTGACCTCCATCACGCTGCAAATTCAAAATAATTTTTTGTCTTCATCTAGCTCTGAAAAAATATTTGTCCTTCTAGCTGTGTGTGGGACTTTCTCTATTAGTCCATCTATACTGACCTCCATCAGGTTGCAAATTAAAAATAATTTATATCTGTATCTAGCTCTGAAAAAATATTTGGCCTTCTAGCAGTGTGTGGGACTTTCTCTATTAGTCCATCTATACTGACCTCCATCAGGTTGCAAATTAAAAATAATTTTTATCTGCATCTACCTCTGAAAAAATATTTGGCCTTCTAGCTGTGTGTGGGACTTTCTCTATTAGTCCATCTATACTGACCTCCATCAGGTTGCAAATTCAAAATAATTTTTTGTCTTCATCTAGCTCTGAAAAAATATTTGGCCTTCTAGCAGTGTGTGGGTCTTTCTCTATTAGTCCATCTATACTGACCTCCATCAGGCTGCAAATTAAAAATAATTTTTATCTGCATCTACCTCTGAAAAAATATTTGGCCTTCTAGCAGTGTGTGGGACTTGTTCTATTAGTCCATCTATACTGACCTCCATCAGGTTGCAAATTAAAAATAATTTTTATCTGCATCTAGCTCTGAAAAAAATATTTGGCCTTCTAGCAGTGTGTGGGACTTTCTCTATTAGTCCATCTATACTAACCTCCATCAGGTTGCAAATTAAAAATAATTTTTTGCCTGCATCTAGCTCTGAAAAAATATTTGGCCTTCTAGCAGTGTGTGGGACTTTCTCTATTAGTCCAGCTATACTGACCTCCATCAGGTTGCAAATTCAAAATAATTTTTTGTCTGCATCTAGCTCTGAAAAAATATTTGGCCTTCTAGCAGTGTGTGGGACTTTCTCTATTAGTCCATCTATATTGACCTCCATCAGGTTGCAAATTAAAAATAATTTTTATCTGCATCTACCTCTGAAAAAATATTTGGCCTTCTAGCTGTGTGTGGGACTTTCTCTATTAGTCCATCTACACTGACCTCCATCAGGTTGAAAATTCAAAATAATTTTTTGTCTGCATCTAGCTCTGAAAAAATATTTGGCCTTCTAGCAGTGTGTGGGACTTTCTCTATTAGTCCATCTATACTGACCTCCATCAGGTTGCAAATTCAAAATAATTTTTTGTCTGCATCTAGCTCTGAAAAAATATTTGGCCTTCTAGCAGTGTGTGGGACTTTCTCTATTAGTCCATCTATACTGACCTCCATCAGGTTGCAAACTGAATATATTTTTTTTCTTCATCTACCTCTGAAAAAATATTTGGCTTCTAGCTGTGTGTGGGACTTGTTCTATTAATCCATCTATACAGACCTCCATCAGGTTGCAAACTGAATATAATTTTTTTCTGCATCTACCTCTGAAAAAATATTTGGGCTTCTAGCTATGTGTAGGACTTGTTCTATTAGTCCATCTATACTGACCTCCATCAGGTTGCAAACTGAATACAATTTTTTTCTTCATCTACCTCTGAAAAAATATTTGGGCTTCTAGCTGTGTGTGGGACTTGTTCTATTAGTCCATCTATACTGACCTCCATCAGGTTGCAAATTGAATATAATTGTTTTCTGCATCTAACCCAGCCAATAGTTTTGGCCTAATACCACAGTTTGGCCACTCAGCTCTGCTTGGTTCCCATCCATTGTTTTTATGTGCAAACAACTCCAGAGTTGTGAATTAGTTAACCACCAAAATGAGTGGAAAAAGGCCTGCTGCTGGTGGAAAGGGGAATAGGCGTGTTGGGAAGGGGAAAAAAGGTTGTGTCCGTGGGGTAGGTGTTAAAGCAACATTAACATCTGCAGAAGAAAGACCATCTTCCAGCCAAACTAAAATGTCTACTTCTTTTAGCGGACAATGTGATAAGATCCCTTTCTTACGGCCACGCCAATCGCTACAAATTCCACATGAGGCACAAAAACAGCAGGTGCTTCAACGGATATCAAGTGCTCCTTTAAGTGGGCTCTCCTCCACATCAACTTCAACATCACAAATACTCCAGTCCTCAAAGGTGTCACCCCAATCGCACTTGCTTCCTCACAGCTCCCAAATCTCCAGCTGCCCGTCTGAGTATGAGGTAGAACAGATGGTTGAGTCTGCAGAGCTGTTTACTCATACTATAGCCTGGGAATCAGAGGTCGACTCCAGCGCTTCTGTGAATCCAGACGAGGAAATGATCTACACTGATGCCCAGAATCTTTATGAGTCGGATCCAGGACCAGACGCAGAAGGTTCTGACCATAATGTAGACCCTCATTCCCAAACTGTAACTCCTGTTGGTGGAGACAATGAGGAAGACGATGATGAGACTCAAATACCTGATTGGAGCGACAACTTTAGTTTTTTGTGAGGGCAGGAACAGGTTGGATCTGAGGACGACGGGTGTGATAACGCACAGGGTGATGATGATGAGGTTGGAGATCCCACTTACTGTCAACCCACAGTCAGCCAAGAGATGAGGTCAGCAGAGGAGGTGGAGGAAGATGCTAGTGACGACGAGGTCAGGTTGCGCCTTCCTGGACAGAGACGTAGTACTGGAAGCACGTCAACAACTGCATCCTCAAACACAACTCTGCCTCTCACCACAAGTCGTGGTGGCTCTTCAAGTCGCATGGGTGCTAAGCCTTGCATAGCCTGGGCATTTTTTCAGATCGATAAAGATGACCCAACTCGTGTTATCTGTAACATTTGTCAGCAAAAGCTAAGTAGAGGCCAAAAAATGCATAGTTTGAGTACTTCATGCATGAACCGGCACATGGACATGAAGCATAAGTTGCAGTGGGAAGCTCAGTGTGCTACAATGCGGCCTAGCCGGCCGGGCCAACCGCCGTCTGCCATATCTTGTGCATCCGCGGCCTCTTCATCCTCTGTGACTGGGGGGACAGCAGTCACACCTGTTTTGGGGCGCAGACCTGCCACCTCTTTACCCACAACAGCCAGCGTGATTGGCAGATCATCATTTTCTTTGGAGGTGGTAACACCAGCTGGTGTTGAGCGCTGTCCGACATCGATAGCACCACCTTTGGATGAAGGCAACCTAACATGTCCGCCTGCATCTTCCTCACAGACCGGCAGTTTGCCGGGGACACCCTTATCAACCCCGTCTAAGCACAATAGCCAGCCCTCGGTCCCTCAGATGTGGACAAGTAAAAGACCATTTCCTCCTAGCCATGAGAAAGCTAAGAGGTTGAATTTCACCATCTGCAAGCTCTTGGCTACAGAAATGCTGCCTTTCCGCCTGGTGGACACAGATGATTGTCGAGACCTTATGTCCGTCGCAGTGCCCCAGTGCCAGATGCCCAGTCGGCACTACTTCTCAAAGAAAGGTGTGCCTGCGCTCCACGAGCATGTCGCACACAACATCACCGCTTCTTTGAGAAACTCTGTGTGTGACAGGGTGCATTTCACCACAGACACTTGGACGAGTAGGCATGGACAGGGGCGTTACATGTCGCTGACTGGGCACTGGGTAACTATGGTGACAGCAGGACAAGGGGCTGCTGTCCAAGTCTTGCCGTCCCCACGAGTTGTGCGTCAATCCTCTTTATGTCAAAGTTCCTCCACTGCTTCTGCCTCCTCAACCTCCTTTCGGTCTTCCGCCTGCACCCAAAGCCTGTCTGGTCATGCCACAAGCTTTCTAACTGCGCAGAAGGGATCCTGCACACCTCCTTACTATGCTGGCAGTAGGGCTCAACGTCATCAGGCGGTTTTTACTTTGAAATGTCTGGGAAATGTGAGTCACACAACTGAGGAGTTGTGGTCAGCTCTGAACCAATTTCATGAATGGTTGTCTCCACTGGACCTGAAACCAGGGAAGGCCGTGTGCGACAATGCTGCAAACCTGGGTGCGGCCCTTCGCCGGGGCAATGTCACACACGTGCCTTGTATGGCTCACGTGTTGAACCTGGTTGTCCAGCAATTTTTAGCCCACTATCCCAGACTAGATGGCCTTCTGCAGAGGGCACGGTCGCTGTGTGCTCACTTCCGCCGTTCGCATCCGCAGCTCAGCGACTTACATCTCTACAGAAGTCGTTGGGCCTGCCACTTCACCGGCTAAAATGCGATGTGCCTACCCGGTGGAATTCAACTCTGCACATGTTGCAGCGACTGTGGCAGCACCGACAAGCCCTGGTGCAATACGTTCTGACGTATAGCCTGGGCCAACGAGATTCAGAGGTGGGGCAAATCACGCTGGAGGAGTGGTCTCAGATCAGGGACCTATGCACCCTTCTGCACAGTTTTGAAATGGCGACGAAGATGTTTAGTGCTGACGATGCCATTATCAGCATGACTATTCCGGTGATTTACATGCTGGAGCACATGTTAAACAGAATTCGGAGTCAGGTGGTGGCACAAGAGGAGGTGGAGGAAGTAGAGGAGGAGGAGTTGTATGCGGAAGGGCTAACATCTGCAAGGTCCAGACGGTCGGCAGCACCAAGGCGGCAGGCATGTGAGGGTGGGGGAGATGGTTTTACCAGGGCGCATGGTAGCAGTCAAACTAGTGTGAAAGGTGCAGGAGCCCAGGAAGAAGTGGAGGACGAACTGATGGAAGACTCATCAGATGAGGGAGACCTTGATCACATTTCTGTTGTGCGAGGTTGGGGGGAGAGGACAGAGGAAGGAAGCATGATTGTTACCTCGCCACCAACACAACAGGGACTTGGTGCTCCTGGATGCGCAACACACATGAGTGCCTTCTTGCTGCACTACCTGCAACATGACCCTCGAATTGTGAGAATTAGAAATAATCCTGACTACTGGGTTGCCACACTGTTAGATCCCCGGTACAAAAGTAAATTTGCAGAAATTATTCCTGCCATAGAAAGGGATGCACGCATGCAGGAGTATCAGCAGAGACTGTTGCAGAATCTTACATGTGCTTTTCCACAAAACACCAGTGGTGCACGTAGTGAATCTCACAGTTCCAACTTGCCAACCGTGGGACCGTCAAGTGTTCAGCACTCAAACCGTAACAGAACCACAGTATCTGCTGGTAACATCAATTTTGCGGAATCATTTCACCACTTTTTTAGCCCATCCTTTGCAAGGCCACAGGAGACAAGAAGTCTGACACATAGTCAACGCCTAGAGACGATGGTACAGGAGTATCTCCAAGTAAACATTGAAGCCATGACTGTGTCACTGGACCCTTGCTCTTTTTGGGCTTCCAATCTGGATAAATGGCCGGAGCTAGCCACTTACGCCTTGGAGATCTTGTCATGCCCCGCAGCCAGCGTTCTGTCTGAACGTGTGTTCAGCGCTGCTGGTGGTGTGCTGACAGATAAGCGCACGCGGCTCTCCACTTATAATGTAGACAGACTCACGTTCATAAAGATGAACAAATCATGGATCCGAAACGACTTTTCTACCCCTGTGTCATCCTGGGGAGAGTAAAAGCTTGATGATTGGTTAAAATCACCCTACCAACCGTTTTAAGCTTTCAAATTACTAATCATGTTTATCTGTATCTTGGCTGGAAAATAATTTGGGCTTTGTAGCAGTGTGCAACACTGATCCTATTAGTCCATCTATACTAAGCTCCACCAGATTTAAAATTAATAATAATTTTTAGCTGCATCTAGCCCGGAAAATAATTTTGGGGCTCCGAGATGCGCAAGACACATAAGTGCCTTCTTGCTGCACTACCTGCAACATGACCCTCATATTGTCAGAATTCGAAGTAATCATGACTACTGGGTTGCCACACTCTTAGATCCCCCAAACTTTTCGATCAACCTTTTCATTTTAATAAAGACCAAAAAAATGGTCATTTTTGAAATTATAAGCATTAGCAGGTTATTAGAAACTGAAATCAAACAGTTTTCAACTCAAAACTTTATTCTAGGTGATGTTACATTTTCACATAGGACCCCTTGTTCGAAAGGAGCTTCTGAACTCTCTCGTCCATTGAATTTGTCAGGTTTTGGATGGTTTCTGCTTCAATTGTTTTGCATCAGGACAGAATACCCTCCCAGAGCTGTTGCTTAGATGTGAACTGCCTCCCGCCATCATAGACACTCCTTTTGATGATGCTCCAGAGGTTCTGAATGGTGTAGAGGTCAGGGGAGCATGGGGGTCACACCATAAGTTTGTCCCCTTTTATGCCCATATCAGCCAGAGATGCAGATGTTTTATGTGCAGCATGAGATGGTGCATTATCATGCAAAAAAATGATCTTGCTGTGAAATACACGGTTCTTCTTCTTGAACCATGGCTGGAAGTGCTGTTTAAGAAAATCCACATACATTATGGAGTTCATCTTTAGCGCCTTCAGGGATCCTAAAGGGGCCGACAATCTCTCTCCCCATGATTCCAGCCCAAAACATTACTCCACCTCCTCCTTGTTGGCGCTGTAGCCGTGTTTGCGTGGGGTGTCCATCAACCAGCCATCCTCCACTCCATCCATCTGGACCATCGAGCGCTGCACGGCACTCATCCGTGAACAAAACAGTTTTGAAATCAGTCTTCATGTAATGTTTGGCCCACTGGAGCCGTTTCTGCTTGTGTGAAGTGGATAGAGGAGGTCGACAGGATGGCGTATGCACAGCTGCAAACCTCTGAAGGACCCTGCATCTTGTTGTTCGGGGGACGTTGGAGGCACCAGCAGCTTCAAAAACTTGTCTGCTGCTATGACAAGGCTTTTTTGCCGCTGCTCTTTTAACCTGACGTAATTGCCTGTAGGAAAGAGTCGTCAATTTGCCCTTATCAGCACGCACACGTGTGTACTGTGAATCAGCTACATACTTCTTGATTGCCAAGACACTTCATCCTGATCATCGCACAATGTTGATTGTAGTCATGCCTTGACCTAAACACTCCACAATTTGTTGCTTCTCAGCAGCCGACACATCCTTTTTCTTTCCCATTTTGGCAGAAAATGTAGGCTGCTTAATAATGTGAGACAGCCTTCTTAAGTAGTCTTGCCCTTCATTGGACACACCTGCCAAACTAATTAGCACAGGTGTCTGCAATTGCTTACAGTGATATAAAGAGCCCTGACACACATCACCATCAATGAGTTTAACTGACAAACAAACAAATTCTTCCCTTATCACTCCTAAACACTTTTTGCATAATAATTTGGAACACAGTGTACATGTGCTTTTCCACAAAACACCAGTGGTTCACGTAGTGAATCTTACAGTTCTAACTTGCCAACCGTGGTCTGTATGGAGTTGTTCAATAAAGGGCCCAAAATTAAGATAACATAGATGGGAGAGGTCTCTATGAATAGGAATTCCTAAGTATTTGATACCCTGTGAGGGCCAGGCAAAGGGAAAGTTGGACTGGATGGAATCCTATATGGATTTGGGGAGGGAGACATCGAGGGCCTCAGACTTCGCTGCATTGATTTTAAAATTTGACCATGTAACAAAGTGATCTATTTCAGCCATAACAGCATGGATGGATATATGTGATTGAGTGATATATACTAGGACATCATCAGCAAATAGAGAGCACTTGTACTTGGTGCCTCCCACCTCAATCCACCTAATATTGGGGTTATGGCGAATTGATGAGAGCAGGTGCTCCGTCACTAGGATGTATAAGAGAGGGGACAGAGGACATCCCTGCCTTGTCCTATTGGTGATTGTGAAAGGTGATGAAAATGTTCTGATGCACCCCCTGGGCCTTGGGACACCCGGAGCCGGAGCCTTTTTGGTGGATGCTGGTGGTTGTAGTCTTCGTGGCGGTGACCCGGTTCCGTGGCTCAGGGTGGTCAAACCAGTGGCAGAACTATTTATGTGGTTTTGATGTTTAAATGTCCGACTACGCCACCCGTGGATTGCGGTCAGACTGAAGCGCCGCTGCAGGGCAGACCGCTGAGGCTGGTGTTGTGGGTGCAGCAGAGAGTAGCATAACTCCCCACGGAAGGAGTATAGCCTCAGGGCAGTGTATGTGGAGGATGGGGGTGATGGTGCAGGGCAGCAGCAGTAACGACACGGAGTCAGTGATGCAGTCCAGGGCCTTTACTCACAGTTCTTATTATCCAGACCACGTCTGCAGGTAACGGCTGCCCACGTCGTACTGTGCTCACCAGGTGAGGGGCTCAGACAACTCCCAGATAACTTTGGAGCGCTTCACAGGACCCCCTTTGTGTGTCCTTTGTCTGGCTTTTCTTACCAACCCTTCTGTCCGGCTGCCTCGGGCCTCCTCTTGGTAAACTTGGCGCCAGTTTCCCTGACCCTATGTGCTGCCCTCCTAGCGGGTGTAGCGAGGGGCTGCGCCACATAAAATGTCACAGCCTCCGGTTTCTAGCTGAGGGTCGTTTCCTGCCTCCACTCGTTTCGGGGACCAGTCTCCCCCTTTGGCCTGACCCCTCCACGCAGGTGGATTCGGGTGTGCGGTGGCGACTCGCCCGTCCGCACCCCTGGGATCCCTTCGTTCCTCGTTCCTGGAGCCTTCTCCGCTCCTCTTCCTTCCTTCTCCCTCTTCCAGGCCTGGGCCTCTGTTACTAGGCCCGCCTCCGGAGCAGAGCTCATGCAGAGCCCCTGCTCCCTGCCACTTCTGCTCAGACTTCTCTGCACTGAACTAAGATTGTGCTCACCTTTTATACTCCCATCTCAATGCACCCAGGAACTGCTTCCTCCCTGCTCCTGCACTACAGGGTTCCCCTTCCTCAGTGTTCCCTCCCCCCACTCCAGCCAGGGACAGGGACTGTCGTGCCCATCTCAGGGGCATATTGGTCGCCCTGCCCCACGGCAATGTGGTGTAATGCATGCAGGTGTCGGGTCCTGATCCACACTCCATCCTTACCTGAGAGTGAGATATCACACCTCTGGGTGAGGTGCAATACCTCTTTAGCAACCGAGCCCTCAGGGTGCTACAGTTCCATTTATCTTCAGCCTAGGTGACGTATTGTGATACAGGGCCGTGATTTTAGCTATAAAAGGGTCCCCTAGACCCCTACCCCAAGCTTTTTAAGAGAATCATATATGGCGTGCCAGGAGACTCTATGGAATGCTTTCTCAGCATCCAACGAGAGTATCTAATTACAAATTTTTAACTGCATCTAGCCCAGGAAATACTTTGTGCCTAGTAGTAGTGTCTGCTAGTCAGCGGATTATCCCGGCTGTTAAGCAAGCTACACCACCTGTAGTTTGTACACTTAATTTTTTCAAAGGAAATGCTTCGGGACCATGGGATACTCAGTGAAGAGCATCAGGAGGCACCCCAAGGCATAGGGGCTGGGACTGGCAGTAGGATGCCTTGCGGTGGACAGCCGAGCTCGATCCTTATAAAAGCTTTTTAACTGCAGCAGCTTTAGTGGACGCTACTGGAGCTGGAATTACGTGGCTGCTGGCATGAGACTTGCCCTCCAATAGATCCTTGTAAATGGATTTAAAGTGTATTCATTCAAATTAGAGAGACAATTTAAATTAAAAAGCTTAGAGCTGCCTCCACCACAGGGGGGCTCGCTCGACCCACCAGCGGACAGGCACCAGTATTGGGAGAGGGGGGCTGGCCGTCAGGGTTCACCGCGGCTCTGGCACAAACCCGGCGACACGGAGGTGGCACGGGCAGGAGCGGACTGAACGTGTCGGCTTCACACTTTTTGGATTTTAGAAGGGCATGACATGCCTATATCTGTGTCTCCCCCTCCTTTTACTCCTCCACCTCTTTTCTTTTCGCAAGACTATATGTACTTGTCACTTTTCCATGTGTTAGTTGTGTCTTCTGAGCAGTTTGTCAGCTTTTGGACACCTTTGAAGGTGTTTTCTATGTGTTTCTATGTGTTTTTGTTTGCCTGCCATTGGTTTTAACGGTGTTCGACGAACAGTTCGACGAACAGTTCGGCGAACACACGGGTGTTCGACGAACCGAACCGAACTTGAACACTACGGGGGTGGCTCAACACTAGCGACGACTTCTTTGTACAAAAGCGGTTCACCGCAAAGGGCTCAAATGTAGCTCCTGCTTACACTAATGCCTATATGCACAGGTTTGAGGAGAGTTTTATTTATCCTAATGAGTCATTCAAACTACACTGCACCACCTATCATCGCTATATCGATGATATCTTTCTCATATGGCAGGGCCCACGAGAGACACACATTACCTTCTTCACGCATATCAACTCCGTCAGACCTGAACTACAGTTCACAATTACCTACGACCCCAATCAAATCTCCTTTATTGACACTGTAGTCATCTGTGATGGCAACAATAAACTTATAACTGACCTCTTCTCAAAACCAACAGACTGTAACAGCCTTTTACACTACTCTAGCTGCCACACCAAAGCTACAAAAAATAGTCTCCCACGCTCCCAATTCCATAGAGTGACCCGAATCGTCTCTGACCCGAACACTCTCCCCCAACGCCTGCAGGACGTGTCTGTCAAATTCAGGGAACGTAATTATCCTACCCAGCTCCTCCAGCATAAGGCAGAACAAGCGCTGGGACCAAAACCCCCTCATCTGCCCACTACAAAAATGGAAAGAATACCATTTGTACACACTTATCACCCCTTAATGCCTAAAGTTCAAGCCATCATTAAAAAACACTGGCCCCTCCTGTCCAGAGCCTATCCAGAAATTCCTGCATTTGCGAATCCGACACTCATGTGCACAAAAAGAGCACCCAACATCAAAGACAAGATCATTAGGGCAGACATAGGGTCCTCACGTACAACTGCCTCTCAACGCCTGCTCAGTACCCGTCGCCACGGCCCTTTTCCCTGCCTCAATTGTGCAGCATGCTCCAACATCATTAAGTCTGACACTATTACACATCCCAGGACGAGGAAAAGCTACCCCATCAGGGGATTTTTTACATGTCACTCGAATTTTGTAATCTATGTTATCAAATGCCCATGTGGTCTGTTGTACGTAGGCGAGACCACACAGCACATTAAAGATCGCAAAGCAAGCCACAAGTCAACCATCCGTTGTGGCAGGAATTCACTCCAACTACCGGGTCACTTTACCAGTGCCAGACATACGGTGGCCCAACTCCGCTTTCAAGTGATTGAATATGTGGCAAGACCTAGGCGGGGGGGCAACCACATTAAATTAGTAAAACACCAGAGTCTTACTGGATTTATACACTTCAGACGTTATCCCCAAAAGGTTTAAACAGAGAGATCGATTGGATCCATTGATTTCTTAAATATCGCCACCTAATTGATATAGTCTGCTATACACCTCTAATAACTGACTGTCTTTTTTCCTTACAGACCCACTGAACCCACTTGTACATGTAGGTGAGTTACCTCCTCTAGGACTAACCTAAGTGCCTAAAACTAACAATGTCCAGTAGTGCCCCCCTGTTCCCATTCCCTTCTCACACAACAGCGCAATACTGTGCATTACACCTTAACATGTATGCCCTCTTCCATCACTCACAACAGCGCTATACTATGCATTACTCCTGAACATGTATGCCCCGCTGCGCACTGCGCATGCGCTAGTCAGCCAGCCACCGTTGTGTACTGAGTACCTTAGCAACTTTAGCGTCTATGCACTATTATCCCCAGAGCGTAACGTCACTTTCGGGGCCACGCCCCCTCCCGTGACGCACTTCCGGTATAGCGCTCAGCTCAAACACATTTAAACGGGGACTCCCAGTGTTCATCAAGCTGCACAGGGAGACAGACACGCTGTCCTCCTCCCCCATATGAACGTTCATACCTGGGACCACACCACCAAACGGAGACGCAGGAGCATGGTACCGCACCATAAGTGAAGGTATTTACCATATAGGGGCTTTCCTACTTCCCTCTGCATAGCACTGATTAACTTGGACTTCCTCTGTTTTCAGTCCCCTATAGGCTGATAAGCACAAGGCATACGAATGTGGTACGGGTCTTCAAAACCTCCCCCTCCTACATGGGACTCTGACATGTTTCTAATATACATCCCTTGCCATTACAGTGTTACTCAGAATTTCTCATAATCCTTCCACTAAATTCCTTCTGGCACATATCTGCATCTCAACCTATAAAAGGTAACCTCATAGTGAACTTCATGATACTTAGCGATTGTAACCTAATGTATATATGTAAATTTGTGATTTTACTTCTTGCTCCCTATCTACCCCCCCCTTTTTTTGGCCTCTTTCTCGTCCGTTAATATTGCTTTAAATGGATTTGTATACCACTATTGTTTCCCTCACATGTATGTATCCTAAACATCTCACCTCTCTTTTACAGTAGCGCGACTTAACACTAGAACTACTGATGGAGTCATTTTGACTCCTTTCGTTTTTTATTTCTCTTCTGTGACTACATTTTTCAGAATTCCGGCTTGAAACTCGGTGACTTTTCCTCAAATATGATGTGAAAAAAGATTTTGTGAGAATAAATAATTTTGGTGAAAAATTTGCGCGTTTTTTTCAAAATTTACCAAGAACTACTGAAGGGAGTCATTTTGACTCCCTACTATATTTTGAGGTCCTTTTGTCACTAAATGTTGCTATAAAGTTTTGTGCATAATTTTTTCACTCTGTCTTATTTACCCTGATGTTCATATAGATGTAGTTCAATTTACATGTCAACTTTTCACATTTTCCTTGTGTTTTACCTGCTTGTATTACTGTGTAATGCTGAACAAAATAGCTTGTTTACTCTAGGCTCTTATCTTATGCTAATGAAGGGTGGTGTTTTTCTAAGGTCCTAGCAGGAGACAGTATTCTGGATAGTAACTTTACTTTCAGTTCAGCTGAAGAGACAAAGAGAACAGACGCAGACATACGAGCTTTGAAGACTCATACAGGTATGAATTGTTATGAAATAGTTTAGCTGTCTGTCAACTGATTCAGCCCACCTATTTTTGAAGGTGGCAGAACAGTTATTATTTCTTTTAGTTTTCATTTCATTTCTATTTATCAGCAGGGAACTATATAGAATTATGGAATTTGTGAGGAATATGGAGAGAAGACGTTTGATAAAGCCTCAGGATATTCTGGCTACTTTGCAATCCATACCGGAGGATGAATCGGAATCCGAATTGCAGGAACATGTATTTGATTCTGACAGTGATGAAGATTTCATTCCTCAGAACATATCAAGTGAATCTGAAGACTCAGAAGGAACAAATCCAGAAGGTAAGTAGTTATGTGTATTTATTTGTTCTTCCACACACTGAGTTAGGGCCTGTGCACACTAGCAGAATTCTGGCTGAATAGCCATCTGGATATTCTTGCCGCAATACAGGCCGTACCTGCCCGCTCATGCCTGAAGCTCCGCTCCGAACCCCGGGCTGGAGCCGCTGTCAGGGACAAAGCAGTGCTTGCTTACGTGCGAGCACGGCTCCGTCCCAGACAGCGGCTCCAGCCCGGGGTTCGGAGCGGAGCTTCAGGTATGAAACTCCGCTCTGTACCTGAGCGGGCAGGTACGGGCCGGATTGTGGTGAGAATATCCGGTCGGATATTCCGCCGCTAATCCAGCCAGTGTGCACGGACCCTTACAAAACAAAAATTCTAAATATTCATCAACTTTTTTACAGATATTCCAAGCACATCAACTGGGGATCGGGCTCATGCAGTTATGTTGCCTCGTGACCATCCTCCTGGTCGTGGACAGAAAAAATCAGCAAAACGTCCCAGAAATGAAAGAACAACAGATAACGATGGCGGCGAAGGTAATGCAACAACAAACACCAGAGAAGGCGAATCTGAAGGAATACTAGTTTCAGCGGATGGTATTCAATGGAAACCTGTTGAAATTGGAGAACACTTGCCTGGTAGGCGTGACAGCCAAAATATTCTTCGAGAAGCACCTGGCCCTACAGGATATGCCAGAAGAAATATCATTATCGATAGTCCTTTGAGCGCATGGCGTTTATTTTTTGATTCATATATATTGACACATATAAAGAACTGTACGCTTGCAGAAGCATGCAGGAACAATAATTTACAGTTTACTCTATCTGATGAGGAGCTAGATGCATTCATTGCGATATTCTATGCTCGTGGAATATCTGGCACGAACCGTCACTCGATTAGCAGTATTTGGTGTAATGACTGGGGAATACCGTTTTGCAAAGCGACAATGTCTAGGGACCGCTTTGTTGAAATTATGAGGTTTCTCAGATTTGATGAGAAATCTACTCGATCGGAGAGACTGCAAACGGACAAGTTTGCTCTATTTTCTACTGTGTGGGACAGGTTTATTGAAAATTGTATTGCGTGTTACAAACCTGGCCCATACATAACGGTGGTTGAGCAACTTTTCCCAAGCAAAACTAGGTGTCCATTCACGCAGTACATGCCTTCCAAACCAGATAAATATGGCCACAAATATTGGCTAGCTGTTGATAAGAGGAGCAAATATCTGGCAAATGGCTTCCCTTATCTAGGCAAAGATGACACACGCCGTGCTGAGGACCGTTTAGCTGACCATGTGGTAATGAAGTTATTGGACCCGTTTTTGAAAAAAGGTCGCAATGTTACAACCGATAATTATTTTACTTCAGTAAAATTAGCTAAACAGCTAAAAAGCAAAGGAACAACCATCGTGGGAACACTGAACAAGATAAGGCGAGAAGTGCCTAAAGAAATAAAATCCATGAAAGAGGAATTGTACAACACTAAAGTGTTTAGGAATGAAGACAATTTTACACTTACAGTATATCAAGGAAAGCCCAACAAAAATGTTGTCATTTTGAGTTCCGTCCATCCAGATGTTGTTGTTGCGTCTGATTCCGCTAAAAAAACTCCAGAAACGGTAAAGTTTTACAATGAAACAAAATATGGAGTAGATGTAGTGGATCAGATGGCACGAAAATATACCACACGAACATGCACAAGGAGATGGCCTGTTCATGCATTTGAAAATGCCTTAGACTTTGCGGGTATAAATGCATGGATAATATTCAAGGAGATTACCCACCAAAAAATGTCACGCAAGGCATTTTTGCAAACGCTTGTGAGAGAGTTGAGTGGTCCTTATGTCACAGATAGGGAAAAGGGTTCCACGTCCCAAGTTTCTACATGCTCAGAAGTGATGGTTCAAACAAAATTTTGCCAGATCAAAGAAAAGTGCAAGAAAAATAGATCTGTCGGAAATTGTAAGACTTGTGGTAAGTCTTTGTGTGGGCAATGTACTGCCATAAATCAAAGGCAATGCCTAAAATGCGAAACACCAAATGTTTAGAAGGTGAATTCTGCGCCATATTTTCATTTTTATGCTCCTCCACCTACATTTTCTCTGCTTTTTGTTCTTCAGTTGTTGTTTATATGTGTGCACTTGAATAAAAAAAAATGTTTGAAAAACGTCTATTATAATTATTGTTATTTTCTGTAGAAAAATAAGAAAAGCAGAAAAAAAACAATCAAAAGCATTACTGTTGGATCTCACAATAATAATACATTACAAAAAATATAATTATTAATAAATAACCACAAATAAAACTCTAAAAATAAACGAAAACAATCAAGGAGTCAAAATGACTCCTTTCAGTAGTTCTAGGCGGGGTCACGAGTCCAGTAGTCCTAGTGTTAATGAATAAGGCCTGGATTAGTCCGAAACGTCTACTACTGTCACCATTTACTGTCGCCACTACATGATACTGGTTTGATGTTATGCCTATATTAATAAATGAACACTGCAACTAAACTTACGAGTGTGCGATGATATATATTCCTTGTATGTAGTGGGCACCACGTATCAGCACCTCTATCTTACTGACAGAGTGCAC
This sequence comes from Phyllobates terribilis, assembly GCF_046119375.1. NCBI lineage: Eukaryota > Metazoa > Chordata > Amphibia > Anura > Dendrobatidae > Phyllobates > Phyllobates terribilis. The sequence goes on along the minus strand of NW_027362768.1, from coordinate 37,855,959 downwards.
GCTAATTATCTATTTAGCCATAAGATTGTGGACAGTTTCCACCTCCACGAGCATAAAAGGCCACATTTCAAGTGCAAGCAGCTGATTGTTGCAAGTCTGCAATGACAGGTGCATGGCAAGAGGCATGTGCCGAGGATCACTTATGATGGGCACACTTTTAGGCAGTAACCTGGGAGTCAGAAATGCTTCCAGGGGTCTTCCCCATGCTGTTCCCATGTCTTTTTAGCACTGTTCCCATCGATTTGGGCAATTTTTAGGCCCTCTGCAGACCGCCGGGGGAGCCACCTGAAAAATGTTCGAGTTTCCATAGATATTGGGCTCGTTGCTCGGGTCGAGCACCCAAGTATTCCAATTTAGTGCTCGCTCATCACTAGTCAGGAGGCATCTTCGCATTCACTATGGACAGGTGATTGGCTTGCACGCACAACAGCGGAAGAAGCAGTTGTGTCACCCGCAGACTCTGTTCCTGAACCCTAGGGTTCGGCCCACAAAGTCAGGTGCTTTGCTCCCATGTGCCTGATCATGCTGGTGGTGGTCAGGCTGGTAGTTTTTCTTCCCCTGCTGATGATGGCCTGACAGGTGGTGCAAATGGCCTTTTTGTGGTGATTGGCAGAGTCTTTAAAAAACAACCAGACTCGGTAAGACCCAACAGTTGTACTGGCAACTTCCGTCGTGTTGGTGTTGCGGGGAACGGTTGTCCGCCTACTGTCTGAGGCTACCACACTGCTTCTTCCTGACTGTTGGGGTGCTCTGCCTTCCTCCCCCTGTGTGCTGCTGTACTCGCTTTGCATATCCTCCTGCCAGGTTGGGTCAGTTACTATATCATCCACCACCTTGTTTTCCATTCTGCACCCTGGTCCTTCTCCTGACTTTCTGGCAATTGTGTCTCATCATCATCCACCTCTTGTGATACTTTCCCACCGTCGCCTTCATATGACCGTGGCTGCTCAAATATTTGAGCATCGCTACAGGCGATCTCCTCTTGCCCCGCTTCAAGTAGACCGGGTGAGAGGCCCGAATCTATAAATGGAAAAGAGAACAGCTCTTCAGAGAGTCCAAGTGTGGGAACAGTTGTCTCCGGGCACTCGGCATGGTGGGAGAAAGGAGGATCAGGGTGAGGAATATGCGGTCCAGACTCACGGCTACTGAGACTTGACCGTGTGGAAGACAGTGTGGTGATGGTGGTGGTAGCTAAGTGACTGGAAGCATTATCTGCTATCCAACCAATAACTTTTTGACACTGCTCTAGGTTCAATAGAGATGTTCTACGGTCCCCCATTAATTGGGACAGGAAGGTCGAGCGAGAAGATGTGGGTGTTGATTGTGGCACAATTTCAGCTTGCCCACGGCCTCGGCCTCTGCATGCACCATCACCATCACGTCCAGTTCGCCGTCCCTTGCCACGCGCTTTGCCCATTTTAAATGGAGGACAATATTTTCCATGCTCACTACAAATGGCTGAATTTGGAGCGAACTTATATTTGATCCATGTGACGAACAAACCACAGTTTTAAATAGTTGGCCTTTAGGTAACTATTTTTAACAGCAAACGGGTGTCAATAAGTTCGCTGAAACACTGCAACAAAATTTCAATGGAGGCCAGAAATGGCAATATTTTCAGGGCAATTATATGTGATCGGTGTGACGGACAAACCACAGTTTTAAATAGCTGGCCTGTAGGTAACTATTTTTAACAGTGCCGACCTCGTGTCAATAAGTTCGCTGCCACACTACAACAAAATTTCATTGGAGGCCAGAAATGTCAATATTTTCAGCGCAATTATATGTGATCTGTGTAATGTACAAACCACAGTTTTAAGTAGCTGGATTTTTAGCGCTGTAATATGGAAAGAATCTGGCTGTATTCTGCCATGCCATAAGCAGATGGTGCAGAAAAACTGTGTTCTCTTGATGGGGTTTTAAGCCAATAATCAGGATTAATATAAGAAAAAATTATATTCCTGGCCCCTGTTATCTGGGTCTATTTCTACAAATATATGTAAAAGCACCATCAGACAGAACTGGCATGAACCCTCTTGCTATGTGCACTACAGTCTGCTATATACCATGCCTGCCTGCCTAGCACTGATATCTCTGCAGCTGGATTAGTCCTCAGAAGGACTGTTAGTTGAGATGGATATGTAGAGAATCTTGTAGAATACCTACATTAACTAATAAACAACCAAATATCTCCCTAGCTCAGCAGCTCCTATCCCCACACTGCCTGATTGCAGAGTAGACTGTGACGAGCAAGGCGGCGCCAGGTCTGATATAGACCTGATGACACTGTGCGGCCAGCCAGTTACTGTAATGCCACAACCAACATGGCATATCTTTGTCTCTTGCAAGGGACATTGGAATTCCTCCAAATTTTTAGCAGCCGTTGCTTCACTGCATAGGCAAACAGTATGAGAGACCCACTTCCAAATAATGGGAACATTGCTTTCAGGAGGCCCTCTGACCTCTACGTCTCTTGCAAGGGGCATTGGAGTTCCTCCAAATTTTTGGCACCATTGCTTCACTGCATAGGCAAACAGTATGGGAGACCCTCTCCTTTCTAATGGGAATATGTTGTTACTGATGTCCAGCTCTATGTGTCTTTAAATTGTTATCGGGGTTTTTCTAAATTGTGTCAGCCGTTGGACTAACTGCATACCCTATAACTGGATAGCAAATCTCTCCTTTGTAATGGGAACATATCATTACTATGGCCCAGTTCTATGTGTATTTAAATTGTTAGTAGGGTTTTTCCTAAATTTTGGCAGCCGTTGAATTCACTGCATACCCTATAACTGTATAGGAGACCCATTCCTTTCTAATGGGATCATATTGTTACTGTGGCCCAGCTCTATGTGTCTTTAAATTGTTAGTGGAGTTTTCCTAAATTTTGGCAGCCCTTGCAGTTACAGCATGGGCATTACCACTATAGGAGACCCACTCCTTTATAATGAGAACATTTCTTTTACTGAGACACTCCTCTATATCTCTTCAAAGGGGTATTGGGTTCCGTCCAAATTTTTGGCAGCCCTTGTAGTCACTGCATATGCAATAACAGTATAAAAGTCCCAATCGTTAATAATGTGAACAACAAAGCACAGCCAGCTGATGGCTCTCTAACAATAGTGAAGGACGACTGCTGGCCCTTTAGGAATAGTAAGGGCAGCCTGATGGCTCTATAAAAAGAGGCTTTGTGACTTTCAGAGCCCTTCATCATAAGTAAAACAGGATGTGTCTGATGTTGTGTCACACACCACATGGCCAGAAAAGGTTGTAAAATTTTAAAATGAAATTTCCTGGTGAATTTATTTGTCTTGGCTGAAAGCAATGCAAAAGTGCAAAAATGCATCAAAAACGCTACGTGTGAACATAGCCCAAGATGTGGAGGAGCATTTTTGCTTTTGTAAATTTATTTTGCCTTATATACAAGTTGTTTCCTTGGAAAGGATGTTCCTTAACATATTTGCAAGGAAAATCCATTTTGGTTTAGTTTTTGTATGTTCTATTGTGAGTCCGTAAAAGTGGCGTAATACTCTCACAACATTGTTGACAGCAGTGACCTGGGAGTCAGAACTGCTTCCAGGGGTCTTCCCCATGCTGTTCCCATGTCATTTGAGCACTGTTCCCATAAATTTGGGCAATTTTTAGGCCCTCTGCAGTCCGCCGGAAAAATGCTCGAGTTTCCCATAGACTTACATTGAGCTCGTTACTTGGACCGATCACTCGAGCATTCCAATTTGCTCGACTCTAACAACGAGTGCCAGAGCGTTTTAGTGCTCTCTCATCACTAAGAGTAACATAAATGTAATGCACACAATAATTTATAAATGTGATTTCAAAGGATAATTGTATTACAATTATTTTGAGAACACTGTTGCTTACTAGAGATGAGCGAGCACTAAAATGCCTGGATGCTCATTATTCGAACCAAGCAATTTCTAATGCTTGGATGATCGAATATCGAGTATAACGGCAGTCAATGGGAAAATCTGAGCATTTTTCTGCAGGCCCTAAAAAGAGGTATGGGGGGCAGTGAAAATGTTGAAATGGATGGAAAAAGTGCTGAATTGGAGGATAATAGCATGGGGAAGACTCTGACTCCCAGATTATTGCTGAGAACAATGGTGTCACACTTTTATGCCACTATAAGGACTGACAATAAAGCATTTAAAATCGACTAGAAATTGATGTTTACAGGAAAAAAATGTTAATAAATATTCTTTCCTGTATAATGACTTGTATATAAGTAAAATGTAAAAAGTATTTTAAAAAAATAATAATTTAAGTAAACCAAAATTTAAATTTTTATAAAAAAATTGGAAATTTCAGTGTCCTTTATGAAGGAAGCAAGAACTGTCAAAAATTAGATGGAAGAGGGAGTCAGCTACACCATGTACTAGAAATAAAGGAGGGCCTCATACACATTCTGTTCAAATTGTCATATAGTGGTACTCCTAGACTCATAGAAGCTATGCACTATGTGCATTGCATGCCAAAAATTAGAAGTAGGCTTATCCATACATGCTTGAAGGCACCAAATGCAGTGCCCCATTCAAATATTTTAAACAAAGTCTATTTGTGGTACTCCTATGTGGCGCCCCTGCGGGTCCAGTTGCCACAGAGGTACTGCATCTCCGCCAGAGGTGTGGTACCCCACTCTCCGGTAAGGAGGGAGCACTACCCGGAACCCACACATCTACATCCAACACTACACCACTCCAGACCAGCAGGCGGGGCAAGATGCACTTGGTCACTATTGAGCCCTGTCCCTGGCTGGAAGGGTGAGAACCAAAAGAGAGGGAACCATGTAGTGGGTGTGGGTGGAGGAAGAAGTTTCGGGGAGTCTCCTGTTCCAGTGCTTGGGGCAGGTGGTCAGTTCTGCTAAGGAGAGCAGGGCAGAGAGAGAGTGATTGCCTATGCCAGTAGGAAGCTCCGTCCCACGGAAAGGAATCCCGACAACTATAGTTCCTTTAAGTTGGAGTTCTTAGCCATAGTCTGGGATGTAACAGAGCGCTTCAAACACTACCTGGCCTCAGCGAAGTTTACAATTTTCACAGACCATAATCCGCTGACCCACCTTGAAACGGCAAAGCTAGGTGTAATGGAGCAGCGATGGATGGCCCGGCTGTCCAACTATGAGTTTACCATCAAGTATCGGGCGGAACATAAAAACTGCTGATGCGCTGTCCAGGATGCCCAACTTGCCAGATGGGGGAGAAGACCCGGAAGAGCTGGAGGAGATAGAGCTACCGGCTTTCCATCGTCACGGGGTGACCCAGTGCTCCCACTGTGTGAGGGACAAGTGCTCCGCCAACAGACTGCAGGTCTCCTGCACCAACAAACGCCAGGCGGCTCAACAGCATACTAGGGCCCGGCGCCGCCACGAAGAAGCAACACCTGAAGAAGACTCGAGCTGCCTGCCATGTGGGTGAGGAATAGATGTTTTGCTAAACAACGAGGGCCAGAGCATAGCTTTAAGCAGCAGGGCCAAAGAGGATAGCGCAGAGGGAAGGCATACAACTCCACCTGGCGAGGAGTTTCCCAAATGGCTGCCCGGACCTCCACCACCAGCTAGTACCAGTGTCCCGGTCTTCTCTGATAAACTGCAAGTAAAGGTAGAGGAAACCGCCATTAATTTTTGTCTGGTCATTATCTGTGCACTCAGCCCTGCGCTACACCACACCAACAACATCTACCTCCACAATTCATCATTTACTGCCCTGAAGCTTAGCTCTGCCTGTGGAGAGCTGAACCAACTCTGCTGCGTCACCATCCGCTCCAGTGGATCTGCACCTCAGCGGCGGCCCCATATAGCCGCATACCACAGGTGGCATCACAAATATTATCCCCAAAATTAACTATCCCTTTTCTTTATTTGACGGCCCGGGGCCACGGACCGGGTCACTGCCACCGTAACTACCCCGAAAAAGACCGGCCCAGCTACCGAGTACCCCACGGCCCCAGGGGTCGCGTCACCTACACTCATAAAAGTTCTGCACACAGTGGAAAGTCTGCCAAAAATTACAAGCAGGGTCATCCATACACCCTTCAAGGCAACAAGAGTGCCTCATAAAAAAAATTAAGAAAGTGTAAGTGTGGCACGTCTACAAACATAAAGGCTATACACACAGTGCAAAGCCAGGAAAAAATGATAAGGAGGCTAATACAGTTATCCATAGAACCTTGAAGGCAATAACTGGTGGACCTCATTCAAATATTGAAGATTAAAAACACTTCATGTGCTGCTGTCATCTGATGGTGTGGAAATGTCGGAGCTAATCCAAGCTTTGTTCATTTTTATCAGAGTGAGCCTGTCAGCACTTTCTGTTGACAGGCGAAACAAGATTCTAGCAGCAAGGCAGCAAAACACACCCAAGATATTGAGGGAAAGCTCATGCCAGCTATCCAGCTTTGAGACGCAATAGCTGAAGGTCACAGAGGAATTAGTAAATATGTTGGTTTTGTTGGCCAGGTATTGGTTGACCATCTTTAAAAATGTGTCCTTCCTTGTCAAAAATACATGGTCCTCAGGCCCTGGACGCTGGGATGGTGTAATGAAATTGGCCCAGGCCTTTGACAGTGTATCTCTGCCTCTGCTGTGTGTCTACCTCTCCTCTCCTCTTTAGGTTGTGCAAGGAAGTTTGCCGTCTGCCGCTAGCATTGTCTGATGGGAATTTTTTCTACATATTTTCCACAATGGCCTTCTGGTATAGCACCATTTTACTAGACCTCTCCACCTCAGGAATGAGAGATGCAAGGTTCTCTTTGTAGCATGGGTCTAGCAGGGTGAACAACTAGTACTCTCTTTTTGGCCAAGATGAATGTAATGCGAGGGTCACAGAAAAGGCAGTGGTACATAAAGTCTGCCTTGTGAGCCAAGTTCCTAACAGCCAACGCTTCCCTGTCTACACCATGATGACTACTCTCCGTCTCCTCTTCCTCCTCCTCCATCTTTTCCTCCTCATTCGCTTGTCAGCCCATCCATGTAGGAGAGACAGGACGAGGCTTGTGTGGGAATGAGCTTCTGTTGCTCTATGAGCCAACTCCTGTTCCTCCTTCTCCTCTTCCTTACCCTCCACCTCCTCATTGTTATCTAATCCATGCTGAGCATATGAGATGAGGCTGAGCCAGGTAGTATCTCCCTGTCTCATGTCTTCCTCCATTTCCACCTGGTCTGCATGCAAAACTTCATGTTACTTGTCAGCAGTGACTGTTTATGTAGGCACAGAAGTGGGATCAAAATTACTCTATTGTGTCACATGAATATAGTTAACACACTAATGGAGAAAGGGTATATCTTCATTAAATGAGGCATAGACATAAGAATATTAAAAGATTATAATTTTTATTGCAATAATAAATAAAATAAATACATTAAAAATGGATAAGCATAAGACATTGTGCTTGTAGCATACAGGTAGCTAAACAGGTCACTTATTGTATAGATTCAAACTCCCCTCCCAAAAAAGGGGTTATAAAGATGAAAGGTACATAGTGCTGAGATGTAGTAGATGAATTGGAAATGCTGCTATTTAAAGTAAAAGTGTAAGTGCCTTGAAGTTTAATCGGGCATTGCCAATGCTATAATCATGTGCAGGTAGATATTAGTACCATGAATGGGAGACTGAGTTCAACCTAGCATGCAAACATTGTTAGAAATATAACATTTCTACTTACTATTGACAAGGCCTGTAGCTAGCCTGGCTACCACCCTGACGATGCCGTTTTGCCTTGACTTTTTTGAAAAACATCTACCTGGACACGTGCTGGTTAAAGGCGGGGACTTCACACGAGGGCAAAAAGTGCCAGTTGGGGACCAGTTACTGAGGGATGGCTACCGCCATGGCTGCCGCCATAAATTTGCAGAAATCCTCCATGTCAACAGGCCTAAACAGCAATATTTCCAAAGCAAGCAGCCTGGATCCTGGAAATGTGCCAGTTTAGCATTTGGGCCTGTGGGTGGGTGACTGGAAACTTTTGTTCCAAGACCTGGGGTAGGGGACAGCTGAAGGCTATACAGGGATAACATAATTTGTATCCATTGTTTTGAATATGATACAATGAATTACAAGATTGGTGCAAATAGGAAGCACTAATACATCCTCCGGCAACACTACCATAACGTGGTTGGGCTTCACAGGATGCTGACAGCTGCACTCAGAGAGAGACAATTTATAATTAGAGATGAGCGTTGTTCGACTCGAACTGTTCGCCAATCTCAAATTCGAGCTGTTTTGGGTGGTGTTGAGCCGTTCGGCGAACATGAACGATTTGAAAAAAATTTGGCTGTTCGAAGTTATGTTCGATAACTGTTCGTGCACCAAAATCATAACTGGATTTTTTCTCCGTAATGCTGAAAATTAATGTTAATACGCAGTTTCAGTGTACAGCGGGGCGGGGGGAGGGGCAGGGGATGGATCTCTGCAGGAATAATGAAGATCTCCATTTTTTTTTCTCTTTCCCGCATTTACAGTGGGGTGGTGCAATCTGTCAGCCTATCAGCAGCGCACACACGGAGCGAACTGTTTTTTTTCACACAAGCAAGGGCATGTGTCATTGGCTGTGTATGTCACATGTCCTTGCCCTATAAGACCCAGCCATTTTCCCCGTCGCCACCATTTTCTCACTGCTGCAGCTGCATGTTAGACGGCACCGCTGTTGCTGTGTGCGCTATACTTTGTTAATTTCAAGACAATTTTTGCACAAATCTACAGATAGCTTGGGAGTAGGGAAGAGTTGTGATTGCAGTCCTTTTGAGGACTAGGTTACATAATTTCATATGAATTTTATCAGGCAGGTCTGTGCTCTTAAATAGATAGGTTGGGAGTAAAGACTAATTGTAATTGCAGTCCTTTTCAGGGCTAGGTCACATCAGTTCCTATCAGTTTTTGCCAGGCAGGTCAGTGCCAGTGCTGTGCAAGTTTTTTTCACAGCATTTAGCTAAATCTAGCAAAGCAAATCCTTTTTGGCCTATTGTAGAGTGTGTTAGTCAGTGGAGTAGCCTATCTGTGTTGCAAGCTACACCACCTGTGTATAGAATACATTTTTTTTACTGCACCTTGTGAAGTAAAACCTTTTGGGCATAGCATCATTCTATTAGTTCATCTATACTAACCTCCACCAGGTTGCAAATTCAATATAATTTTTTTCTGCATCGAGCTCTGAAAAAATATTTAGGCTTCTAGCAATGTGTGGGACTTGTTCTATTAGTCGATCTATACTAACCTCCATCAGGTTGCAAATTCAATATAATTTTTTTCTGCATCTAGCTCTGAAAAAATATTTCGGCTTCTAGCAGTGTGTGGGACTTGTTCTATTAGTCCATCTATACTGACCTCCATCAGGTTGCAAATTCAATATAATTTTTTTCTGCATCTAGCTCTGAAAAAATATTTCAGCTTCTAGCAGTGTGTGGGACTTGTTCTATTAGTCCATCTATACTAACCTCCATCAGGTTGCAAATTCAATATCATTTTTATCTGCATATAACCCAGCCAATACTTTTGGCCTATTACCCCAGTTGGGCCACTCAGCTCTGCTTGGTTCCCATCCATTGTTTTTTTGTACAAACAACACCAGAGTTGTGAATTAGTTAACCACCAAAATGAGTGGAAAAAGGCCTGCTGCTGGTGGAAAGGGGAATAGGCGTGTTGGGAAGGGGAAAAAAGGTTGTGTCCGTGGGCTAGGTGTTAAAGCAACAGTAACATCTGCAGAAGAAAGACCATCTTCCAGCCAAACTAAAATGTCTACTTCTTTTACCGGACAATGTGATAAGATCCCTTTGTTACGGCCATGCCAATCGCTACAAATTCCAGATGAGGCACAAAAACAGCAGGTGCTTCAACGGATATCAAGTGCTCCTTTAAGTGGGCTCTCCTCCACCTCAACTTCAACATCACAAATACTGCAGTCCTCAGAGGTGTCACCCCAATCGCACTTACTTCCTCCCAGCTCCCAAGTCTCCAGCTGCCCGTCTGAGTATGGGGTAGAACAGATGGTTGAGTCTGCAGAGCTGTTTACTCTTACTATAGCCTGGGAATCAGAGGTCGGCTCCAGAGCTTCTGTGAATCCAGACGAGGAAATGATCTGCACTGATGCCCAGAATCTTTATGAGTCAGATCCAGGACCAGACACAGAAGGTTCTGACGATAATGTAGACCCTCGTTCCCAAACTGTAACTCCTGTTGGTGGAGACAATGAGGAAGACGATGATGAGACTCATATACCTGATTGGAGCGACAACTTTAGTTTTTTGTCAGGGCAGGAACAGGTTGGCTCTGAGGACGACGGGTGTGATAACACACAGGGTGATGATGATGATGAGGTTGGAGTTCCCACTTACTGTCAACCCACAGTCAGCCAAGAGATGAGGTCAGCAGAGGAAGTGGAGGAGGATGCTAGTGACGACGAGGTCAGGTTGCGCCTTCCTGGACAGAGACGTAGTACTGGAAGCACGTCAACAACTGCATCCTCAAACACAACTCTGCTTCTGACCACAAGTCGTGGTGGCTCTTCAGGTCGCATGGGTGCTAAACCTTGCATAGCCTGGGCATTTTTTCAGATCGATAAAGATGACCCAACTCATGTTATCTGTAACATTTGTCAGCAAAAGCTAAGTAGAGGCCAAAAAATACATAGTTTGAGTACTTCATGCATGAACCTGCACATGGACATGAAGCATAAGTTGCAGTGGGAAGCTCACTGTGCTACAATGGGGCCTAGCCAGCCGGGCCAACCACTGTCTGCCACATCTTGTGCATCCGCGGCCTCTTCATCCTCTGTGACTGGGGGGACAGCAGTCACACCTGTTTTGGGACGAAGACCTGCCACCTCTTTACCCACAACAGCCAGCGTGATTGGCAGGTCATCATTTTCTTTGGAGGTGGTAACACCAGCTGGTGTTGAGCTCTGTCCGACATCGATAGAACCACCTTTGGATCAAGGCATCCTAACATGTCCGCCTGCATCTTCCTCACAGACCGGCAGTTTGCCGGGGACACCCTTCTCAACCCCGTCTAAGCACAACAGCCAGCCCTCGGTCCCTCAGATGTGGACAAGTAAAAGACCATTTCCTCCTAGCCATGAGAAAGCTAAGAGGCTGAATTTCACCATCTGCAAGCTCTTGGCTACAGAAATGCTGCCTTTCCGCCTGGTGGACACAGAGGATTTTCAAGACCTTATGTCCGTCGCAGTGCCCCAGTACCAGATGCCCAGTCGGCACTACTTCTCAAAGAAATGTGTGCCTGCGCTCCACCAGCATGTCGCACACAACATCACCGCTTCTTTGAGAAACTCTGTGTGTGACAGGGTGCATTTCACCACAGACACTTGGACGAGTAGGCATGGACAGGGGTGTTACATGTCGGTGACTTGGCACTGGGTAACTATGGTGACAGCAGGACAAGGGGATGCTGTCCAAGTCTTGCCGTCCCCACGAGTTGTGTGTCAATCCTCTTTATCTCAAAGTTCCTCCACTGCTTCTGCCTCCTCCACCTCCTCTCGGTCCGCCACCTGCACCCAAAGCCTGTCTGGTCATGCCACAAGCTTTCTAACTGTGCAGAAGGGATCCTGCACACCTCCTTACTATGCTGGCAGCAGGGCTGAACGTCATCAGGCGGTTTTTACTTTGAAATGTCTGGGAAATGTGAGTCACACAGCTGAGGAGTTGTGGTCAGCTCTGGAGAACCAGTTTCATGAATGGTTGTCTCCACTGGACCTGAAACCAGGGAAGGCCGTGTGCGACAATGCTGCAAACCTGGGTGCGGCCCTTTGCCGGGGCAATGCCACACGCGTGCCTTGTATGGCTCACGTGTTGAACCTGGTTGTCCAGCAATTTTTAGCCCACTATCCCGGACTAGATGGCCTTCTGCAGAGGGCACGTTCGCTGTGTGCTCACTTCCGCCGTTCGCATCCCGCAGATCAGCGACTTACATCTCTACAGCAGTCGTTGTCCTGCCACTTCACCGGCTGAAATGTGATGTGCCTACCCGGTGGGATTCAACTCTGCACATGTTGCAGCGACTGTGGCAGCACCGACAAGCCCTCGTGCAATACGTTCTGACGTATAGCCGGGGCCAACGAGATCCAGAGGTGGGGCAAATCACGCTGGAGGAGTGGTCTCAGATCAGGGACCTATGCACCCTTCTGCACAGTTTTGAAATGGTGAAGAAGATGTTTAGTGCTGACGATGCCATTATCAGCATGACTATTCCGATGATTTACATGCTGGAGCACATGTTAAACAGAATTCGGAGTCAAGTGGTGGCACAAGAGGAGGTGGAGGAAGAAGAGGAGGAGGAGTTGTATGCGGAAGGGCTAACATCTGCAAGGTCCAGATGGTCGGCAGCACCAAGGCGGCAGGCATGTGAGGGTGAGGGAGATGGTTTTACCAGGGCGCAATGTAGCAGCCAAACTAGTGAGGAAGGTGCAGGAGCCCAGGAAGAAGTGGAGGACGAACTGATGGAAGACTCATCAGATGAGGGAGACCTTGATCACATTTCTGTTGTGCGAGGTTGGGGTGAGAGGACAGAGGAAGGAAGCATGATTGTTACCTCGCCACCAACACAACAGGGACTTGGTGCTCCTGGATGCGCAAGACACATGAGTGCCTTCTTGCTGCACTACCTGCAACATGACCCTCGAATTGTGAGAATTAGAAATAATCCTGACTACTGGGTTTCCACACTTGTAGTTCCCCGGTACAAAAGTAAATTTGCAGAAATTATTCCTGCCAAAGAAAGGGATGCATGCATGCAGGAGTATCAGCAGAGACTGTTGCAGAATCTTACATGTGCTTTTCCACAAAACACCAGTGGTGCACGTAGTGAATTTCACAGTTCCAACTTGCCAACCGTGGGACCGTCAAGTGTTCAGCACTCAAACCGTAACAGAAACACAGTATCTGCTGGTAACATCAATTTTGCGGAATCATTTCAACACCTTTTTAGCCCATCCTTTGCAAGGCCACAGGAGACAAGAAGTCTGACACATAGTCAACGCCTAGAGACGATGGTACAGGAGTATCTACAAGTAAACATTGAAGCCATGACTGTGTCACTAGACCCTTGCTCTTTTTGGGCTTCCAATCTGGATAAATGGCCGGAGCTCGCCACTTACGCCTTGGAGCTCTTGTCATGCCCCGCAGCCAGCGTTCTGTCTGAACGTGTGTTCAGCGATGCTGGTGGTGTGCTGACAGATAAGCGCACGCGGCTCTCCACTGATAATGTAGACAGACTCACATTCATAAAGATGAACAAATCATGGATCCGAAACGACTTTTCTACCCCTGTGTCATCCTGGGGAGAGTAAAAGCTTGATGATTTGTTAAAATCACCTCACCAACCGTCTTAAGCTTTAAAATTACTAATCATGTTTATCTGTATCTTGGCTGGAAAATAATTTGGGCTTTGTAGCAGTGTGCAGTACTGATTCTATTAGGCCATCTATACTAAGCTCCACCAGATTTAAAATTACTAATCATGTTTATCTGTATCTTGGCTGGAAAATAATTTGGGCTTTGTAGCAGTGTGCAGTATTGATTCTATTAGTCCATCTATACTAAGCTCCACCAGCTTTCAAATTAATAATAATTTTTAGCTGCATCTAGCCCGGAAAATAATTTTGGGTCTCCTAGATGCGCAAGACACATGAGTGCCTTCTTGCTGCACTACCTGCAACATGACCCTCAGATTGTCAGAATTCGAAGTAATCCTGACTACTGGGTTGCCACACTCTTAGATCCCCCACACTCTTCGATCAACCTTTTCATTTTAATAAAGAACAAAAAAATGGTCATTTTTGAAATTATAAGCATTAGCAGGTTATCAGAAACTGAAATCAAACAGTTTTCAACTCAAAATTTTATTCTAGGTGGTGTTACATTTGCACATAGGACCCCTTGTTCGAAAGGAGCTTCTGAACTGTCTCGTCCATTGAATTTGCCTGGTTTTGGATGGTTTCTGCTTCAATTGTTTTGCATGAGGACAGAATACCCTCCCAGAGTTGTTGCTTAGATGTGAATTGCCTCTCGCCATCATAGACACTCCTTTTGATGATGCTCCAGAGGTTCTGAATGGGGTTGAGGTCAGGGGAGCATGGGGGTCACACCATAAGTTTCTCCCCTTTTATGCCCATATCAGCCAGAGATGCAGATGTGTTATGTGTGTAGCACCCCGAGGGCTCGGCTGCTACAGTGGTATTGCACCTCAAACCAGAGGTGTGGTATTCCACTCCTGGGTAAGGATGGAGTGTGGACCACGACTCGGAAGGCTGCATGCACCACACACACCCCATTTCCGAGGGACAGCTCAACGGTGCTCCCACAAGATAGAAGTGCAGGCACGACAGCATCTGTCCCTGACTGGAGTGGGGAGGGGGAGGAAAACCTAGTGGTGTAGGAGCAGATAGGGGTGGGTCTCTGGGCATAGGTAGGAGCCCATTGGTTGCTAGTCACCTGGGCTCGGGTGTCAGAGGGAGGTATGGAAGGTGGGCACCACCTTAGGACAGTGTTCAGTTCAGAGAGGTGGAGAAGAAGACAGGAGTTCAGCCAGAGAGGGCTGACAGGGAGCTGTGGCTCAGTCTGGGCCCAGCTCCAGAGGTAGGCCTGGAGTGGAGGCCAGAAACACCTGAAAGAGAGAGGAGAAGGAGCGGAAAGGAAAGTAAGAAAGGAACTGGAACAGAGGAGAAAGGAAGCAAGGAACACAGAGAAAGGCCCAGAGACACGAGGACCGAAGGAACCCCATATGCCCAGAGGAGATACAGGGCGAAGGGTTGTCAGAACAGGGTACCGGAACCCAAATTGGTGGAGGCAACAGATTCCTCAGCCAAAGACCGGAGGTTGTTACCACATCTTGGTGCGACCCCTCACTACATCCACCAGAAAGGCATACCGTATAGGGTCAGGGAAACCGGGAGAGGTTTCGCCAACAGAAGGCCCGAGGAAGCTGGACAAAGGTGGGTCACTGGTGGGGACGGCCAGAGAAAGGTAGAGAAGGGAGCTCTGAACCACACTCTGGAATTACCTGGGAGTTGACCGAGTCCCTTGCCTGGTGGACGCAGCACGGCTCGGGCAGTCATCGCTTGCAGCATTGACATGAACAACAACTGTGAGTAAAGCATTGAAAACTGCAACCGCACGTCTCTGTGGTTCCTCGCCGCACCAGCACCATTAGCACTGGGACGCTCACACCATCACTCCCATCATCTCTCACATTAGCTGCCCTGAGGCAAAACTTTTCCCGTGGGGAGTTATCCCATACTCAGCTGCGCAAACAACATCAGCCTCAGCAGTCTGCAGCGCGGCGGCGGTCCCCACTGACCGCAATCCACGGGTGGCATAGTCGGACATTTGCTATACATCAAGACTGCCACTGGTTTGACCACCCTGGGCACGGACCGGGTCACCGCCACACGGAGACTACAACCCCCAGCATTCTACAACAGGTCCGGTTCTGGGTTCCCCTGCACAACACAGGCCCAGGGGGCGGGTCAATTTTGGCGTAGTCGGCAGGATCATTACCAACCCGCCACAAGTGGGTATTGCGTGCCTGGAGAAAACTGCACATGTACCTTAAAAAGAAGTCTCCCGCCATTTCCAGAAGTTTCCCGCCGTCCGGAGTCATTTGCCGCCATCCGGAGCCGATTCCCGCCATCGGACGCCATCTTGGACCGTTTCCCGCCGTCTTCATCCGTTTTTCCCGCCCTGGCAGAGCGGACACCATTATGTGCGCACCAAAGACAGCAGGAGGCCACCTCCCATCGTGGGCCAGGTCCCAGAATGGCGCCAAAGAAGGAGCCCGCCCCCACCAGCCATGAGTGCAGCAGTGGAGATGTCCATCAATGTGGGAGGGCTGCCCCGGAGGGTGATTGTGAGCTGATGCCCCCAAGACCAACCCCCATGGGGGCGGATAGGAAAGAAAACTGAGGGGCTGGGTGCGGCCTTGATCAGTCTGGACCTGCTGCACCCGGAGATGGAAGGAGCAGAGAACTCCACCAGCACCCTGGCCCGCAGCCTTCTGCAAGCTTTGCCACCCTGCAGCCTGACAGAGTTGCTGGCCCAGCAGCCTAGAGACCCGGGCAGTGCGCGCGCAGCGCTGGAAGACCTAAACAGAAGAATGGTCCGGGCGCAGCGGGATGTGTTTGCCGGGTGGAAGGAGGAGATGACTCGGCAGCACGAAGGCAGCCAGCGGAGGACCCCGCCGGGCCCGGCAGCTGCAGATGACGCCGCGGAGGAGGCCATGGAGACCGAGGCAGGTAATGGGGACGTCACTACCCCAAGCCCTGGGAACACCAGCCTGCCCTCACCCTCCGTTGCGGGTCCCGAAGCCACGGGGACCGTACCTGGCACCACGCCTCCACCGCAGCCAGCTAGGCTTCAGGCAGTGAGAACCGTCATCACGCCCTGCCCCGCGCTGTGCCTTCTGAACCCGGGCGCCGTAACGCGGGAGACGTCACAGGCCAGGATGCAAGGCCCAGCACACTCGGGCGCCGCTGCCTCACCAGCGCCCCCTACCTTGGCGGTGCCACCCCCGGGCGCGACCAACTAGCGACCACCGGCCTGGTCGCAAGGCCGAGTGCCCCCGGGCGATGCCACACGTCCGAAGCCCGCGGTGCCGCCCCTGGGTGCGGACCTGTACGCCCAACATACCAGCCCGGACGGGCTGCCCTTTGAGTGGCCACCAGAGTTTGACAACCCCCATCTCCGGGGAGAACAACCCCTGAGCGAGCCTCTGATCCCAGCCCCGGAGGCCACCAACATCGCTCCACCCCCGCTGGAGGATGCCCAGTTTGCATGGGACCCCACCGGCGAGAGTCTCATGGGGTTCACCCAGGAGACCCCGGCGGAAGCAGCCCAGCGCCTGGATTGCTGCCGTCAGCAGCTGGCCACCTATGAAAGAGAGCGGCGGCAGAGGCGCATCAGGGAGGAGCGACTCCAGGCCAGGAGCGCGGAACAGAAGAGGAGGGCCCGACAAGACACCCACGCCATCCGCGGTCCCAGAGCCACCGGGACCGTAGTCAAGTTCCAGCTGGAGCATGGCTGGGGCTTCATCAGAGACCCGGAGGCTGACACCGACGTCTTCGTCACTAGAAGGGACGTTGAAAGCCACCTGCCAGAGGGACATCACGGCCGTGACCTGTACCCCGGTGACGTGGTCACCTACACCCGGCACAAGGGCGCAAAGGGACTGTACGCCCTCCACGTTCACCGGCTCACGGAGGAGGAACTGCAGTACCGCCCAGACACGGAGTACGCTGAGGGTCCGGACAGACCAGAAGATTACCCGGAAGAGCAAGGAGCATCAGGAGGACACCGTTACCAGTAAACGGCAAAGTGGAACTGTATATAGTTACCCGTCAGGGTACCAGAACTGTTACAAGAACTGTTATGAGAACTGCTGCTGATTGAAGTGTGGTCCCCGTTGGGACTAGTGTGGAATAGTTAAAGGACTGTTACCCGTGTGCAAGTTAACCCCCTCAATCCCTAACCAGGCTGAGGACTGTGAGCAGCCATTCCCCTATCCCCCACTGGCCGAGGACTGAGAGCGGCCAATCCCTTGTAAATAGTTGCGCTTCTTAAAGCGCCCCCTACTGGTTTTATAAAAGAACTGCAACGTCTACCTCAGAATTAAATAGACAGTTGCACCTTTACCTGGTCACAAGTTGCACAGCGGCCAGAGCTCCAGAATGTCTTTTTGAAGAAAATGTTTTATTTGAAAATGTCTTATATTGGAAAGTTTTATATGCTGCTAGAATAATACTGCAAATGTTTTATGTGATGTTTTATATGCTAAAAGAGTTCCAGTGGCATTAGCAAGATGTTTTATGGAAAGGAGTACCAGTAATGTTAAAAAGAAAAGAGTACCTCCCATAAAGGGATGAGTTTTTGGTTAATATCTTATATGTGAGTGCACTTTAAAATTTGTATGTTTTAAATAGTTTTATTCTTTTCCTGCCCGAGGACGTGCTGTGATTTACCAGGGGGGAATGTAGCACCCCTCGGGCTCGGCTGCTACAGGGGTATTGCACCTCAAACCAGAGGTGTGGTACTCCACTCCCGGCTAAGGATGGAGTGTGGACCAGGACTCGGTAGGCTGCATGCACCACACACACCCCAATTCCGAGGGACAGCTCAACGGTGCTCCCACAAGATAGAAGTACAGGCACGACAGCATCTGTCCCTGACTGGAGTGGGGAGGGGGAGGAAAACCCAGTGGTGTAGGAGCAGATAGGGGTGGGTCTCTGGGCATAGGTAGGAGCCCATTGGTTGCTAGTCACCTGGGCTCGGGTGTCAGAGGGAGGTATGGAAGGTGGGCACCATCTTAGGACAGTGTTCAGTTCAGAGAGGAGGAGAAGAAGACAGGAGTTCAGCCAGAGAGGGCTGACAGGGAGCTGTGGCTCAGTCTGGACCCAGCTCCAGAGGCAGGCCTGGAGTGGAGGCCAGAAACAGCAGAAAGAGAGATGAGAAGGAGCAGAAAGGAAAGTAAGAAAGGAACTGGAACAGAGGAGAAAGGAAGCAAGGAACACAGAGAAAGGCCCAGAGACACGAGGACCGAAGGAACCCTATATGCCCAGAGGAGATACAGGGTGAAGGGTTAGCAGAACAGGGTACCGGAACCCAAATTGGTGGAGGCAACAGATTCCTCAGCCAAAGACCGGAGGTTGTTACCACATCTTGGTGCGACCCCTCACTACATCCACCAGAAAGGCATACCATATAGGGTCAGGGAAACCGGGAGAGGTTTCGCCAACAGAAGGCCCGAGGAAGCTGGACAAAGGTGGGTCACTGGTGGGGACGGCCAGAGAAAGGTAGAGAAGGGAGCTCTGAACCACACTCTGGAATTACCTGGGAGTTGACCGAGTCCCTTGCCTGGTGGACGCAGCACGGCTCGGGCAGTCATCGCCTGCAGCATTGACATGAACAACAACTGTGATTAAAGCATTGAAAACTGCAACCGCACGTCTCTGTGGTTCCTCGCCGCACCAGCACCATTAGCACTGGGACGCTCACACCATCGCTCCCATCATCTCTCACATTAGCTGCCCTGAGGCAATACTTCTCCCGTGGGGAGTTATCCCATACTCAGCTGCGCAAACAACATCAGCCTCAGCGGTCTGCAGCGCGGCGGCGGTCCCCACTGACCGCAATCCACGGGTGGTGTAGTCGGACATTTGCTATACATCAAGACTGCCACTGGTTTGACCACCCTGGGCACGGACCGGGTCACCGCCACACGGAGACTACAACCCCCAGCATTCTACAACAGGTCCGGTTCCGGGTTCCCCTGCACAACACAGGCCCAGGGGGCACGTCATGTGCAGCATGAGACGATGCATTATCATGCATGAAAATGATCTTGCTATGGAATACACGGTTCTTCTTCTTGAACCATGGCAGGAAGTGCTGTTTGAGAAACTCCACATACATTATGGAGTTCATCTTTACCCCTTCAGGTATCCTAAAGGGGCTGACAATCTCTCTCCCCATGATTCCAGCCCAAAACATTACTCCACCTCCTCCTTGTTGGTGCTGTAGCCATGTTTGTGTGGGGTGTCCATCAACCAGCCATCCTCCACTCCATCCATCTGGACCATCGAGCGTTGCACGGCTCTCATCGGTGAACAAAACAGTTTTGAAGTCAGTCTTCATGTATTGTTTGGCCCACTGGAGCCGTTTCTGCTTGTGTGCAGTGGATAGAGGAGGTCGACAGGATGGCTTACGCACAGCTGCAAACCTCTGAAGGACTCTGCATCTTGTTGTTCGGGGGACGTTGGAGGCACCAGCAGCTTCAAAAACTTGTCTGCTGCTATGACAAGGCTTTTTTGCCGCTGCTCTTTTAACCTGACGTAATTGCCTGTAGGAAAGAGTCCCCAATTTTACCTTATCAGCACGCACACGTGTGTACTGTGAATCAGATACATACTTCTTGATTGTGCGATGATCAGGATGAAGTGTCTTGGCAATGTTGATTGTAGTCATGCCTTGACCTAAACATTCCACAATTTGTTGCTTCTCAGCAGCCGACACATCCTTTTTCTTTCCCATTTTGGCAGAAAATGTAGGCTGCTTAACAATGTGGGACAGCCTTCTTAAGTAGTCTTGTCTTTCATTGGACACACCTGCCAAACTAATTAGCACTGGTGTCTGCAATTGCTTACAGTGATATAAAGAGCCCTGACACAGATCACCATCAATGAGTTTAACTGACAAACAAACAAATTCTTCCCTTATCACTCCTAACACTTTTTGCATAATAATTTGGAACACAGTGTACTTGTGCTTTTCCACAAAACACCAGTGGTTCACGTAGTGAATCTTACAGTTCTAACTTGCCAACCGTGGTCTGTATGGAGTTGTTCAATAAAGGGCCCAAAATTAAGATAACATAGACGGGAGAGGTCTCTATGAATAGGAATTCCTAAGTAATTGATACCCTGTGAGGGCCAGGCAAAGGGAAAGTTGGACTGGATGGAATCCTGTATGGATTTGGGGAGGGAGACATCGAGGGCCTCAGACTTCACTGCATTGATTTTAAAATTTGACCATGTAACAAATTGATCTATTTCAGCCATAACAGCAGGGATGGATATATGTGATTGAGTGATATATACTAGGATATCATCAGGAAATGCAGAGCACTTGTACACGGTGCCTCCCACCTCAATCCACCTAATATTGGGGTTATGGCGAATTGATGAGAGCAGGTGCTCAGTCACTAGGATGTATAAGAGAGGGGACAGAGGACATCCCTGCCTTGTCCCATTGGTGATTATGAAAGGTGATGAAAATGTTCTGACGCACCCCCTGGGCCTTGGGACACCCGGAGCCGGACCCTTTTTGGTGGATGCTGGTGGTTGTAGTCTCCGTGGCGGCGACCCGGTTCCGTGGCTCAGGGCGGTCAAACCAATGGCGGAACTATTTATGTGGTTTTGATGTTTAAATGTCCGACTACGCCACCCGTGGATTGCAGTCAGAGTGAACCGCCGCTGCAGGGCAGACCGCTGAGGCTGGTGTTGTGGGTGCAGCAGAGCATAGTATAACTCCCCACGGAAGGAGTATAGCCTCAGGGCAGTGTATGCGGAGCATGGGGGTGATGGTGCAGGGCAGCAGCAGTAACGACATGGAGTCAGTGATGCAGTCCAGGGCCTTTAATCACAGTTCTTATTATCCAGACCACTTCTGCAGGTATCGGCTGCCCACGTCGTACTGTGCTCACCAGGTGAGGGGCTCAGACAACTCCCAGATAACTTTGGAGCACTTCACAGGACCCCCTTTGTGTGTCCTTTGTCTGGCCTTTCTTACCAATGCTTCTGTCCGGCTGTCTCGGGCCTCCTCTTGGTAAACTTGGTGGCAATTTCCCTGACCCTATGTGGTGCCTTCCTAGCGGGTGTAGCAAGGGGCTGCGCCACATAAAATGTCACAGCCTCCGGTTTCTAGCTGAGTGTCGTTTCTCGCCTCCACTAGTTTCGGGGACCGGTCTCCCCCTTTGGCCTGACCCCTCCACGCAGGTGGATTCGGGCGTGCGGTGGCGACTCGCCCGTCCGCACCCCTGGGATCCCTTCGTTCCTCGTTCCTGGAGCCTTCTCCACTCCTCTTCCTTCCTTCTCCCTCTTCCAGGCCTTGGCCTCTGTTACTAGGCCCACCTCCGGAGCAGAGCCCATGCAGAGCCCCTACTCCCTGTCACTTCTGCTCAGACTTCTCTGCACTGAATTAAGATGGTGCCCACCTTTTATACTCCCTTCTCAATGCACCCAGGAACTGCTTCCTCCCTGCTCCTGCACTACAGGGTTCCCCTTCCTCTGTGTTCCCTCTCCCCACTCCAGCCAGGGACAGGGACTGTCGTGCCCATCTCAGGGGCATATTGGTCGCCCTGCCCCATGGCAAAGTGGTGTAATGCATGCAGGTGTCGGGGTCCTGATCCACACTCCATCCTTACCTGAGAGTGAGATATCACACCTCTGGGTGAGGTGCAATACCTCTGTAGCAACCAAGCCCACGGGGTGCTACAGTTCCATTTATCTTCAGCCTAGGTGATGTATTGCTATACAGGGCCGTGATTTTGGCTATAAAAGGGTCCCCTAGACCCCTACCCCAAGCTTTTTAAGAAAATAATATATGGCGTGCCAGAAAACTCTATGGAATGCTTTCTCAGCATCCAACGAGAGTATCTAATTACAAATTTTTAACTGCATCTAGCCCAGGAAATACTTTGTGCCTAGTAGCAGTGTCTGCTAGTCAGCATATTATCCCAGCTGTTAAGCAAGCTACACCACCTGTAGTTTGGACACTTAATTTTTTCAAAGGAAATGCTTCGGGACCCCGGGATACTCAGTGAAGAGCATCAGGAGGCACCCCAAGGCAAAGGGGCTGGGACTGGCGGTAGGACGCCTTGCGGTGGACCGCCGAGCTCGATCCTTATAAAAGCTTTTTAACTGCAGCAGCTTTAGTGGAAGCTACTGGAGCTGGAATTATGCGGCTGCTGGCATGAGACTTTCCCTCCAATAGATCCTTGTAAATGGATTTAAAGTGTATTCATTCAAATTAGAGAGACAATTTAAATTAAAAAGCTTAGACATGCCTCCACCACAGGGGGCTCGCTTGACCCACCAGCGGACAGACACCAGTATTGGGAGAGGGGGGCTGGCCGTCAGGGTCCACCGCAGCTCAGGCACAAAGCCGGCGACACGGAGGTCGCACGGGCAGGAACGGACTGGCCGTGTCGGCTTCGCACTTTTTTGGTTTTAGAAGGGCATTACATGCCTATATCTGTGTCTCCCCCTCCTTTTACTCCTCCACCTCTTTTCTTTTCGCATGACTATATGTACTTGTCACTTTTCCATGTGTTAGTTGAGTCTTCTGAGCAGTTTGTCAGCTTTTGGACATCTTTGAAGGTGTTTTCTGTTATGCACACGCCCGGGCTAAGCGGCGTGTGCGTGTGATTGGTAGTGATTCCACTGGACCGTGCCGGAGAGTGAATGCCTGGAGGGGCGTGACTAAGTATTCACCCGATCCGACCAGGGTCGCACGAAGGCATACGACGCCAGTGCACCAAGGAGGAACCAAGCAGAGGGACCAGGTGCTACTCCAGGACAGACCCCGGACACGGCTGTTGACCCACACAGGGGAATACAGGAACAGGCTGGTAGGCTGGCACACAGACTGGTGGGTATAGGCAGGCACGACTGGTATGCAGGCAGGCGGGTAAAGGCAAGCACAGCTAGAGTGCAGACAGGGAGGCACTAGCAGGTAGGAACACAGGCGGGATAGGACCCAGTACACACTGGGACTCAGGAATAATACAGGCAGAGGGGTACAGGCAAGCACGGCTAGAGTGCAGACAAGGCTGAGCAGGGAGGACAGGGCTCTGTTCACACGGAACAGACAGGAAGGGAAAGGCAGAGCCAGACACCCACAGGGTACTTGCAGTGAAGTAGCGAGTGGACCACAAACTCACAAACGGGAGTACAGAGACAACAGGCAGGAGTTAGGTATGAGTTCAGACTCTGCAGAAAAAGGAAGGGAACGGACATAGAGGCAAAACAGGTAAAGGATAGGAGAGAGTTCAGACTGGAACTGAGTGTACGGAGGAGACCGACACTGCAGCGGGATAAAGGAGCGGGTCTGGGAATACTGCCCCCAGAGAGGCGGGACGAACAGGCAAGGAGCGTGTTCAGACAGGACAGACAAGATACAGGAGCGGGTCTAGGTAATCGGCCCCTAGAAGGCGGGAGGAACAGGCTAGGAGCGTGTTCAGACAGGTAAGACAAGATACAGGAACGGGTCTAGGTAATCGGCCCCTAGAAGGCAGGAGGAACAGGCTAGGAGCGTGTTCAGACAGGACAGACAAGAGAACACAGAAAGGACACAGTTCAGACACGGGAACTAATACCGAAAAGCAGGAGACATACAGGACTCAGTTCAGACACGGGAGCTGATACCGCAAAGCAGGAGACATACAGGACTCAGTTCAGACACGGGAGCTGATACCGCAAAGCAGGAGACATACAGGACTCAGTTCAGACACGGGAGCAGATACCGCAAAGCAGGAGACATACAGGACTCAGTTCAGACACGGGAGCTGATACCGTAAAGCAGGAGACATACAGGACTCAGTTCAGACACGGGAACTGATACAAAAAGCAGGAGACAAGAGACGGGACCTGGCACCTTCAGAGTGCAAGAACACACTGAAGGAAACACTATGCTCAGGCAGGGATAGAAGGGAGCTGCTGAGCTATATACCAGGTGACAGACAGCAATAGGCTGAGGACGCACAAGGGGTGTGACCCACAGCAGGTACAAAAGGCAGGAAGTGATCGGGCGCCGCCCTTAAGCAGCAGAAACAGACACAAACAGACAGCATGGAGGGAAGCCAGAGAGACATTCTGGACAGGAGATCAAGTGCGCCCTCTTGCACAGTGGGAGATGGACCACCATGCAAGGACGCCGCCAGGTATGTTACAGTACCTCCCCCCTTACGCCCCCTCTTCTTCAGGCCTGCCAGAATCTTCCGCAGGGAATTCGAGGGCCAGTCGTTCACTGGGTTGGAGGGGGACAGAGACTTAAGGGTAATCTCTGCTTCGAGGTACATCTTGTCAAGCTCACAGGAAGAAATAGACGGGTTATCAGGTACATAATGAGGAAAAGTCACTGTCTCTTTGTTATCTGGTGATATCCCGGAGGATTCAGGAAACAACTGGAGGTCCTCCGCCGGGTCAGAAGAGTGCAGAGGCTCAGAGAAAACAACTGCTTCAGAGTACACTAGGTCGGACTCACTGGAGGAAGCAGGCGAGGTATCGGGTACCGAGTATAGGAGAGTCTCTGTCCATTCACCACCAGGTGGCACCCCGAAGGGTTCTGGAGACAGCTGGCGGTCCTCCGCCTGGTCAGAGGGGTGTAGAGACTCACGGGTAACCTCTGCTTCAGAGTACACTAGGTCGGACTCACTGGACGAAGCAAGCGAGGTATCAGATCCAGGATATAGGAAAGTCTCTGTCCATTCACCACCAGGTGGCACCCCGAGGGATTCTGAACACAACTGGAGGTCCTCCGCCTGGTCGGAGGGGTGTAGAGACTCAGGAGTAACCTCTGCTTCGGAGTACACTAAGTTGGACTCACTGGACGAAGCGAGCGAGGTATCAGGTACAGAGTATAGGAGAGTCTCTGTCCTTTCGCTACCAGGTAGCACCCCGAAGGGTTCAGGAGACAACTGGAGATCCTCCGCCTGGTCGGAGGGGTGTAGAGACTCGGAGGTAACTACCACTTTGGGGTACCCATTGTCAGGCTCACAGGACGAAGCGGACAAAGTATTGAGTACCGGGTGTAGAGAAGTCTCTCTCCATTTGTCATCGAGTGGTATCCCGGAGGGTTCAGGAGGCAACAGGGGATCCTCCGCCAGGTAGTAGAGGTGCACAGACTCTGAGGTAACCACAGCTTTGGAGCATCCTTGGACATGCACACCGGTTAAAGAGAAAGAAGCATCTGATGCCGGGTGCAGGAAGTTCTCCTGTGTGGAGTCTGGATGGGCAGAAGTCTCTTCGGCCAGGAGAACTGGTGAACTACCCACGCACATTACCCATTGGGGTTTCTCCGGGATACAGGGAGATGAAGCTTCAGTAGGGACTTCAAGGTTGGGGTCAGGAGGTCTCAGGGAGGACAGACCCTGGCGTGACGGCTTGCCTCTAAGTCTAGCACGTCTGGACTGCCTCTTGAGGTTGAGAGAAATATTCCGGAAAGCGTAGTCACCCTGTGAGGATTCTGGGTGGGCAGTAGTCTCATTGGGCTGGAGGACTATTGCGCTACCCACACACATTACCCGTCGGGGCTGCTCCGGGATATTGGGAAGTGAAGCTTCAGCAGGAGCCTCCGGGTTAGGATCATCGAAGACCATTAGAAAGGCCACCAGGAAGGCCATTAGGTCCAGGAGGATCGGATCCTGTGTTTCATATAGGGGGTTGATCCATTCCAAGGCATCACCCGCCAGGTAAGACATCATAAAGGCCACTTTAGCCCAATCGGAAGGAAAATAGAGAGGGTAGGCCTTAAAGTGTAGCATGCATTGCTCCACAAATGCACGACACTGTCTTGGATCCCCATAGTAACGTGGCAGATCCGCAGGAACGAGAGCTGATAGATCCATCTGGACGGTGCGTAATTTCGCCTGGAACTCAGCTAAGAGAAAAAAAAATTTATTTATTTATTTTAATGCATATATTCGCTGGAAAACTTCTCAGAGAGCGAAGGCCGTGGGGCTCAACGGGAACCATGGCCTGAGCATGCTGTTATGCACACGCCCGGGCTAAGCGGCGTGTGCGTGTGATTGGTAGTGATTCCACTGGACCGTGCCGGAGAGTGAATGCCTGGAGGGGCGTGACTAAGTATTCACCCGATCCGACCAGGGTCGCACGACGGCATACGACGCCAGTGCACCAAGGAGGAACCGAGCAGAGGGACCAGGTGCTACTCCAGGACAGACCCCGGACACGGCTGTTGACCCACACAGGGGAATACAGGAACAGGCTGGTAGGCTGGCACACAGACTGGTGGGTATAGGCAGGCACGACTGGTATGCAGGCAGGCGGGTAAAGGCAAGCACAGCTAGAGTGCAGACAGGGAGGCACTAGCAGGTAGGAACACAGGCGGGATAGGACCCAGTACACACTGGGACTCAGGAATAATACAGGCAGAGGGGTACAGGCAAGCACGGCTAGAGTGCAGACAAGGCTGAGCAGGGAGGACAGGGCTCTGTTCACACGGAACAGACAGGAAGGGAAAGGCAGAGCCAGACACCCACAGGGTACTTGCAGTGAAGTAGCGAGTGGACCACAAACTCACAAACGGGAGTACAGAGACAACAGGCAGGAGTTAGGTACGAGTTCAGACTCTGCAGAAAAAGGAAGGGAACGGACATAGAGGCAAAACAGGTAAAGGATAGGAGAGAGTTCAGACTGGAACTGAGTGTACGGAGGAGACCGACACTGCAGCGGGATAAAGGAGCGGGTCTGGGAATACTGCCCCCAGAGAGGCGGGACGAACAGGCAAGGAGCGTGTTCAGACAGGACAGACAAGATACAGGAGCGGGTCTAGGTAATCGGCCCCTAGAAGGCGGGAGGAACAGGCTAGGAGCGTGTTCAGACAGGTAAGACAAGATACAGGAACGGGTCTAGGTAATCGGCCCCTAGAAGGCAGGAGGAACAGGCTAGGAGCGTGTTCAGACAGGACAGACAAGAGAACACAGAAAGGACTCAGTTCAGACACGGGAACTAATACCGAAAAGCAGGAGACATACAGGACTCAGTTCAGACACGGGAGCTGATACCGCAAAGCAGGAGACATACAGGACTCAGTTCAGACACGGGAGCTGATACCGCAAAGCAGGAGACATACAGGACTCAGTTCAGACACGGGAGCAGATACCGCAAAGCAGGAGACATACAGGACTCAGTTCAGACACGGGAGCTGATACCGTAAAGCAGGAGACATACAGGACTCAGTTCAGACACGGGAACTGATACAAAAAGCAGGAGACAAGAGACGGGACCTGGCACCTTCAGAGTGCAAGCACACACTGAAGGAAACACTATGCTCAGGCAGGGATAGAAGGGAGCTGCTGAGCTATATACCAGGTGACAGACAGCAATAGGCTGAGGACGCACAAGGGGTGTGACCCACAGCAGGTACAAAAGGCAGGAAGTGATCGGGCGCCGCCCTTAAGCAGCAGAAACAGACACAAACAGACAGCATGTAGGGAAGCCAGAGAGACATTCTGGACAGGAGATCAAGTGCGCCCTCTTGCACAGTGGGAGATGGACCACCATGCAAGGACGCCGCCAGGTATGTTACATTTTCTATGTGTTTCTATGTGTTTTTGTTTGCCTGCCATTGGTTTTAACGGTGTTCGAAGGTGTTCGATGAACAGTTCGACAAACAGTTCGGCGAACATACGGGTTTTCGACGAACCGAACTGAACTCGAACACTACGGGGGTGGCTCAACACTATTTATAATCACAGTTGATAATATTGTAGTATTAACACAGGATACAACATACAGGGTGGTCCAAAAGTAGGTGGACAGAAAGTGTAATAAGGTTATGAAACCTTATAACCACCCACGTCGTCCTGCATTCACCAAGGAAGGAGTTCAGCAGCTCTCAGGTATTTCAGGAGTACTTAAACGGGACCCTGTTCTATGATCCTTCCTTGGTCGTCTTCATGCGCTGGCTCTCACCCTCCTGCCCTGCGCCTCACAATCAGTGTCCCAAGTCGGTAGAATCGGATCTTGTCGGGCGACCTGCAGTCCCCTGGACCCTATGCGGCCACCTTTTTGGCGATATAATTGTGGTAGTGGGCAGCTGTACCTTGAAAGTACTGTAGCCTCCGGTTATCTAGCTGAGCCAGATTCTTCTCCAACAGTTTAGGGGCCGGTTCCCTCTGCGGCCTGATCCCTTCACGTCCATGTAGATTCAGGTGAATGGGTGGCTTCCGCACTCGCCGTGCCCCTGGGATCCCCTCTGTCTCTGGAGCCTTCCCTCTGCTCCTATCCTCTTCTCTCAGGCTTTCCTCCTGGGCCTCTCAGACTAGGCCGTGCTCCTTTCCTGAGCACTCCTGAGCTCCTCCAGAGCTCCTGCTCCCAACTCTCTCTCCTCTGAACTCTCTCCACAGACAGAATCTCTTCAAGATGGTTCCCTTCTAATACTCCTACTGAAGGTGCTCCACTTTTACTTCCTCCACCCACACCCACTACATGGTTCCCCCTCTCTCGGTTCCCCGATTCCAACCAAGGACAGGGCTCAGCACTGTACGCATGCATCTTGCCCCTGCTGCTGGTCTGGAATGGTGTAGTGTTGTATACAGGTGGGTGGGTCCTGGGCAGTACTCCCTCTTTAACTGAGAGTTGGGCACCACACCTCTAGGTGAGATGCAGTACCTCTGTGGCAACTGAACCCGCAGGGGCACCACAGGATGATAATGAGACAATTGCCAGAAAGTCAGAAGGAGGACCAGGGTGTGGAAGTGGAAGACGAGGAGGTGGATGATACCAGCATGATCAGGCACATGGCAGCAAAGCACTCAACTAAGTGGGCCGAACCCCAGGGTCCAGGAACAGTGTCTTTGGGTTATACCATGGCTTGTTCCGCTGTTGTGCGTACATGCCAATCCCCTGTCCATGGTGCATGCCAAGATGTCCCCCGCACAGCACCTGTCGTTGAATCCTCTCAACTAGCACCATCAGCAAGCAAGTCTATATCCTTGTACCAGTGCAGCATTCAGTTTTCCCTACCCTAGTCGTGGAAATGCAAGAGCAAATAAGTAGCTAGCACCCCACAGGCCACACTACTAAATTCACACATTTAGCAACTGCTTGCGCTCAAAAAGCTTGCCTTTTAGGCTGGTGGAGATGGAAGCTTTCTGCAACCTGATGGCAACTGCCATCCCTCGGTACTCTGTCCCCAACAGCCACTATTTCTACTGGTGTGCCATCCCCGCATTTCAGAAGCGCATGTCCCACAACATTAGCCATGCCCTCAACAATGCAGTTACTGGGAGAGTCCACCTAACCATGGACACGTGGACAAGTGCTTGTGGGCTTGTGGGAAGGGATGGTACATCTTCCTGATGGCATACTGGGTTAACATACTGGAAGCTGGGACCCGATCGGACATTGGGATGGAATACATCCTCCCGACGTTGAGGATTGCGGACTCTGGGTTAATCAGGGTTGCCCCCACATTCTACAGGTCCTGCACCTCATCCAACTCCTCCTTCTCTTCAGCCTCCGTCTCCGAAATGACCACATCAGTCACAAGCTGGAAGCACTACAGCACTGCCTCAGCCAAGCGGCGAAAGGCTGTGCTGAAGCTAATATGCTTAGGTGACAAACCGCACAATGCGGAGTTGTGGACAGCTCTGAAAGAGCAGGCAGATCTGTGGCTGACACCGTTGAACCTACAGCCAGGCATGGTCGTGTGTGACAATGTCCGGAACCTGGTGGCGGCTCTGAGGCGAGGCAAGCTCACACACGTACCATGCTTAGCCCATGTACTTAACCTCGTGGTCAACGGTTTCTCAAATCCTACCCGGATCTGTCGGATCTGCTTGTCAAAGTATGCTTCCTGTGTGCCCATTTTAAAAAAGTAAGCTACAGCTTCTGCCGCCCTTGCCGTGCTTCAGCAGCGTTTACAGCTTCCAGTTCATCGGCTGATCTGCGATGTCCCCACGTATTGGAATTCTATGTTGCTGATGTTGGGAAGGATTTGTTAGCAGAAGAGGGCAGTTGTTGACTACCAGCATCTACAAGGCCATCGGTATTCAGGTCAGACTCCACACATAAAACCTCAGGAGTGGACATGACATATGTAATATAGTGGAAGCCGGGACCCAGTCGGACCTTGGGACAGAAGATGTCCTCCCAAAGTTGAGGATTGCGGGCCCTGGGTCAATCAGGGTTTCCCCCACAATCTACAGCTCATGCACATCCTCCTCCTCCTTTTCAGCCTCCATCTCTGAAATGACCACAGCAGTCACAAGCGGGAAGCCCTGCAGCACTGCTTCGGCCAAACGACAACAAGCTGTGCTGAAGACAATATGCTTTGGTGACAAACCGCACAACAGTGAAGAGTTGTGGACAGCACTGAAAGAGTAGGCAGATCTGCGGCTGACTCCGGTGACCCTACATCCAGGCATGGTTGTGTGTGACAATGGCCGGAACCTGGCCCATGTGCCTAACCTCATGATCTGCTTTTCAAAGTATGCCACGTGGGTGCCAATTTTAGAAAGTCAACTATAGCTTCCACCGCCCTTGCCGTGCTTCAGCAGCATTTGAAGCTTCCAGCTCACCGACTTGTGTGCGATGTCTCCACACGTTGGAACTCTAGATTGCAGATGTTGGCAAGAATTTGTGAGCAGAAGAGGACAGTAGCTGACTACCAGCAACAACAAGGAGGTCTGTATTCAGGTCAGACTCCACACATAAGACATCAGGAGTGGACATGGATGTCAGACATTTGTAACATCCTCCAAAACTTTGAGGTCTCCATCAAGATGGTGAGCGGCCATAATTAGCATCACCATCCCGCTTCTCTATCTTCTGAAATGCTCTCTGCTCTAAATGAAAGAGGATGCATTGCAGGCGGATCACGATTAGATGGAGCAAGGAACCTTACAGGGTGACTACACACAGCCCAGCCTCATCTCATCCAAATGTGGATTGTGTGACAATGAGGAGGCGGAGGAGGAAGAACAGGAGCTAGTTTTCTGCATTATAGATGGTACTACCTGCACAACTGTTATACCGTCTGTTCAGCGTGGCTGGCCTGAGCACAGGGAGGGGGAGGAAGAGGATGAGGAGGAGACCATGGTCAGTCGTCGTCTTCGTGAGGACACGGAAGTCTTCTCTCTTTGCAGTCTGGCACAAATGACTGAGCTTATGTTACGCTGCCTTTCCCGTGCCCCTCGCGTTGTCCAAATTTTGGGTGACAGTCATTGCTGGTTGGTGACACTTCTAGACCCACATTATAGGGAGAACTTTATGTCTCTTATTCCTTTGCAGGACAGGCCTAATAAAATGGTGCAGTATGAAAATGCCCTTGTTGCTGAATTATTGAAAAAATTTCCAACTGAAAACGCTGGCGGCAGAGGTCACAGTTCGTTGGACAAACAAGGAGTACAGGTGAGAGAGCCACAACTCCAATCTAGCAGAGGCAGGATCACTGTCAAAGTTCTGGGACAGTTTTCTCAGACCCTCCCATCGCATAGGCCCTGAGGCGGGGGGTACTCTCAAAGGAGTGCAAAGTTTTCGAAGATGGTGAGGGAGTACCTTGTCGACCATACCAACATCCTCCGTGATTCCTCTGTGTCTAATAATTATTGGGTATCCAAGCTGGACACGTGGCATGAACTGGCTCTCTATGCCTTGGAGGTCCTGGCCTGCCCTACAGCTAACGTTTTGTCAGAGCGGGTTTTTAGTGCCGCCGGTGGAATTATAACCGATAGGCGCATCCGCCTGTTAACTGAAAATGCTGACATGAACAAGGGGTGGATTGGGCCAGACTTCTCAACACCACCGAATGATAGATAAAAAGGGAAATGAATTCTTAACGGTTGGTACAAAGATATAACAACTTTATTGATACAGAAAATACACATTTAAAAGTCTGCAAGTGCTAGGGATGTGTGTACAAAAGAATGGCAGTACAGAAAAGAAGCAAGGACACTTAGAGGTAGTGAATCAATCAATCAATCAATCCTGCGTTTATCAGAATGAATGGGACTAGATAGGGATAAATGGAGAGGAACAGTAGTATATCACAAGAGATAAATATATAAACAATATTGTAAAGCTTAGCGCTCTATCTCCTGCATGATATAGTGCAATCATGTAGGCAGTAATGCTCGTCTCCTAGAGCCTAAAGCTCAATGATGTAGCTGTGCCTTATCATAACCAATCCCCCTAACTACCCCATAAACTTCAATGTATATCAACAAAACCATTACCTCAAAGTATAAAAATGTGCCCCGCCAGGTGGTAAGAAGGACTAGTGCCTCTGGGACTCATCTCCGAAATGACCACATCAGTCACAAGCTGAAAGCATTGCAGCTCTGCCTTGGCCAAGCAGCAACAGGCTGTGCTGAAGATAACGTGCTTAATGATTAGGTGACAAACCGTCCACCGCTGCAGAGTTGTTGAAAGCTGTAACACAGCAGCCTGATCTGTGGCTCTCACCGCTGATTATACAGCCAGGCATGGTCGTGTGTGACAATGGGCGGAGCCTGGTGATGGAGAAATGACACCCGGAGCAGATACCGTTTCCCTCTATACCAGTCCTTCCACTGAGCTAAAGTATATGGCTGTGGTGAAATACAATTCACACTGAGAAGCTGTTTCAGACTGAAAAACATTGTGCCAACCAGAGGATTTGATTCTGAGGGCTCATCTTTCTCCCCTGCTCAAGGCTTAAGTGCTAACCACTGAGACAATGTGCTGCCGTTCACCCTCTGATATCTAACAGGCTGGAGAAACTTGCACCTGCTGCCACTCTATCTTCAGCTCCTTTGTGAGAAACTAATGTATTTGGTCAACCATTCAGTCTACCAAAGAGAATTCCTGCGAAGGAAATTGGGGATGGCTTCACTACTGGAATTGGGGGCAGTGCTAATACCATGGCATCATACTATAGTTCACTGGAAATATTGCTTGTGGAAGGCGGAGACAATACCGGGAGAAATAGTGGTGGCTGGGACCGAGTATGAACACCCAGCCGCTGCCATGAGGTTGTGGACAGGTTCCGCCTCCACGAGCCTAAAAGGCCACATTTCAAGTGCAAGCAGCTTTAGAGGATTTCCTGGGAGAAATGACAGCTGGAGTAGATATGGTTTCCCAAGTCCTTTCACCAAGCTAAAGAATATAGCTGTGGTGAAATACAACTCAGCAAAAAAAGCTGTGGACTGGCTCCGTACCGTCCCTGGCCACATTCACTTGACCATGTTAGGCAGTCCTTCCTAGTAAGTCCACTGGGCAACGGTAATGTTGTGGGACCCGTGCTTGTGGAAGGTGGAGGCGACACCGGGAAAAATAATGGTGGCTGGGGACCGAGTATGGACACCTGGATGCCGCCATGAAGTTGTGTACAGCTTCCGCCACCACGAACATAAAAGGCCACATGTCAAGTGCAAACAGCTGTTCAAAAATGTGGCACTATAGTATTGCAGCCTGTGGGTGGGTGGGTGGCTGGCTGCATACTTGTGCTTGCATTTCTAGGAATGGGGTAGAGATAAGTGAATGCTGCGGTGGGACAAGGACGGTGATTGTTGTAAGTCTGCAACGACAGGTGCATGGCGGGAGGCATCTTCACATGTGACAAGGATCACTTATGATGGGCACACTTTTAGGCAGTGACCTGGGAGTCAGAGTTTTTTTGCTTTTGGTTATTTATTTTGCCTTATATACAAGTCAGTACCCTGGTCAGGATGTTCTTTAATGTATTTCCTAGGAAAATCCATTTTGGTTTCGTTTTTGCATGTTTTATTGTGAGTTCGTAAAAGTGGCAAAATAACTCTGACAACATTGTTCACAGCAGTGACCTGTGAGGCAGAAATGCTTCCAGAGGTTTTCGCCATGCTGTCCCCATGTCATTTGAACACTGTTCCCATCAATTTCCGCAATTTCTAGACCCTCTGCAGACAGTCGGGGGGGCCATCGAAAAAATGCTCGAGTTTCCCATAGACTTACATTGGAATCGTTGCTCGGGTCGAGCACTCGAGCATTCCAATTTGCTCGACTCGAGCAACGAGCACCCGAGCATTTTAGTGCTCGCCCATCATTTCTACTATATAAACCAGATTTTGCTCACATTGACTAAGGCTTCATTTACACTGGCCATCAATTGGGAATGAACGTTCCTGGGAAACCTTGTTTTACGATTATCAGCCTGTCTAAATAGGCTACAAATATCTAGTGAAATGATTTATAAGCTTGCTTAAGAATCTTTGTTCTCAGCGTTTACACAGGCCATGTGCTGCTGAGAACAATTATATGCTATATGCACAGGACATAGTATTAATGGGGATGTCAATACTTATAACGTCCTCTATAAATTTCTAGCTTTTACCCAATTCTGTAATTAATTTTTTGATATAATTCCCTACCATCCTACCTATTCAGTTAATCCTTATAACTGCCATTTTTTCCTTTACTTCCTGTTTCAGACTCCCATCAAACAAATCCGCACAGGATGTCAATGGAGTATGGCGCTTCAGTCACTTCTCTGCAGCTTCTATCATCCCTTCTAAAACACTTGATGCCATCAATGGTAGCATTGTAGTCACTTACCGCAGCTTCTGTCACAGCTGTCCATAATTTCCTATTTAAGGGTATGGTGATGGAGAAGGGACTGCAGCTTCAATGTCCTCTACCACTCTTCTCCTGTGCTCACCACCAGCATTTTAAGAGGCTGCCATCACACTTCTTCTGTGCCAGTCACTTCTTTACCTAAAATGAGTTGTCATCAGGGGCTGTGACAGAAGCAGGGTGAGTGACAGCGTGACAGCAGAGCGACCCTACAGCTTCTATAATTGCCCTCAAACAAATCATTGTCAAGGGGTAGGTGTTGGTGTCACTCACCTTACTTTTCTCACTGCCCCCTGATGACCATTCTTTAGAAAGTGGTGAGAGAAGATGTGGGAACACTGCTTCCCACCCACTCCGTTTTTATCACTTTCTCCTAATGACATCTTATTTCAAAGAAACAGGTGGTGCGGACAGAATCAGAGACTGTGGCGGCAGCTAAGATGAGGGTAGAAATGTAGTGGTGGGTCTTGAAGCTTCTCTATCACCCTCATGAAACAGGACATCATCGGGGACACGGTGAATGAATTTGTGGTGAGTGATTGCAGCGCTGCCACCTAATGACATCCTGTTTTGTGGGGGAGGGTAGTGATAGAAACTGTGGGGATTTGACTGCAAGACCATCCTCCTGTGACATTCAGTTTGAGACTCCCTCAAATGAAATGTCACAGGCAGTGAAAAGAAAAAAATGACAGATATAAGGATTAGCAGGATAAGGAGAATGGTAGGGAATTTTATTATAAAACAAATTACAAGATTGGTTAGAGATTAAGGGTAGATATTTATAAAGGTTATTATAAGTACCTGACAACAACTTTTGTGATATTTCTTTGTGCATGGAAGTGTGGTCTGCCATGTAAACAGGCTTTTAAATGATTATCAATTGCCTGTTGTTTAATGGCCACAGTTGGCCAGTGTAAATGTGCACCTTGGTCATCTACATTACGCAAACAGTATGTAATGAGTTAATCTTGAAAGCCACAAAAGGAAATGTTTACAATAGATTTATCGCCTTAATGGAACTTTTAATTACAACTAATAACTCGGAATTTAACATTGTTCAAGAATGTAATTTCAACAGCAGTTCTTGATTTTTTTCTTTTCTTTAATTGACACTGTCTTAATGAGCCTAGACAAACACAAACCTGATATCCCAGAACTGTGAACAGCCTTTTTAGAAGTAATAATGTACATGAAAGAAATCGAAATAATAATAAGGAAAACATATTCAGTGCAACTTATTTCCATGGAAACAATTTGGCAGCTTCATACATAAACTGAAAAGCTATTAGGAAACAATTGGTTTGTTAAGAGAATGTTAATTATTAAATATCACAGGAGATTTAACGAAATGTGCCAGTTTATGCCAATTACTGCTTTGTAATGGTTTTGCTAATTATCTGTCATTGGAGGCTTGGCTGAGCATTCTACTGCCTGTGGAATTGTCTGCTCACAAACATTAGGATTGACAGCTAGAATTGTAGAGTAGAAAAAAATTGTTGAACAATGAATGAATGTGTACCCAACCAAACATTGAAGCTGGAATTACAGTTAATTTTACAACTTAATATTCATTCGTTCATTCATTCATCCTTAAAGAATTTACAAATCAGTAATGTATGTGTAATATATGTGTAATAAGTACATTAAAATACTTATTGGTTGCCGATTTCTGCCATTTCCAGCCCTGCTCTGGCCCTCTCCTGCATCATCTGATCACAGTTCTTTCCAGAATTCTCATGCTAAAGACCGATATATCAGCCAATAAGAGCCTCTTTCTATGTATCATGTACTTACATTGATTAAGTGCC
This sequence comes from Phyllobates terribilis, assembly GCF_046119375.1. Classification (NCBI taxonomy): domain Eukaryota; kingdom Metazoa; phylum Chordata; class Amphibia; order Anura; family Dendrobatidae; genus Phyllobates; species Phyllobates terribilis. The sequence goes on along the minus strand of NW_027362768.1, from coordinate 37,819,312 downwards.
CTCGCTCCACACAGAAAATGCTGTGTGAACCGGCAGGTGCCAATTGCGATCATGTGATGAAGGAGAGCAACAGAGCTGCCCTGGAAACAGGAAAATATGGTGATTAGTAATAGTGATGAGCGAGCATGCTCGCTACTGCTCGGTGCTTGCCCGAGCATGTCACTGCTCTAGATGCTCAGCGCTCGACGAGTATTTCCGGGGTTGCTCTGCCGGAGCTTGGGTCTCCTCCCTGCATGTTTGGCGCTCTTTACAGAGCCAATGAACATGCAGGGATTGACTGACACTCACTCTAATTCCGTATCCATGTTGGTTGTGGCATTACAGTGATTGGCTGGCCGCACAGCGTCATGAGGTCTATATCAGACCTGGCGCCGCAGTGCTCGTCACACTCACTCCGGAATCAGACATTGTAGGGAGAGGTGCTGCTGAGCTAGGGAGAGATTTGCTTGTTTCTAGTTAGTGTAGGTATACCAAACTATATTAGAGACACATTCATCTCAACAAACAGTCCTTCTGAGGACTAATCCATCTGCAGAGATATCAGGCAGGTAGTGTATATAGGCAGGCAGGGTATATAGCAGACTGCAGTGCACATAGCACAAGAGGCTCCACTCCAGTTTTGTCTACTGCTGCTGTTAGATATTTCTAGAAAATAGGCCCAGGACTCAGGGGCCAAGAATATATATTTTTTTAATCTTAATCCTCATTATTTGCTTAAAAAGGAATCCAGAGAACATTGTTTTTCTGCGCCATTTGCTTGTTGGCACTGCAGAATACAGCCAGGTCCTTTCCATATTACAGCGCTAAAAATCCAGCTATTTAAAAATGTGGTTTGTCCATCACACGGATCACATATAATTGAGCTGAAAATGCTGCCATTTCTGGCATCCTTTAAAAAAAAAAATTCAGTGTGTCAGTGAAGCTATTGACACCAGTTTGCTGTTCAAAATAGTTACCTACAGGCCAGGTATTTAAAACTGTGGTTTGTCTGTCACGCGGATCACATATAAGTTCATTCCAAATTCAGCCATTTGTAGTGAGCGTGGAAGATATTGTCGTTCATTTAAAATGGGCAAGGCACATGGCAAGCGACTAAGAACTGGACGTGATGGTGATGGTGCTTGCAGAGGCCGAAGCCGTGGGCAAGCTAAAATTGTGCCACAACAAACACCCATATTTTCTCACCCGACCTTCCTGTCCCAATTAATAGGGGACCGCAGAACACCACTATTGAACACAGAGCAGGGTGAAAAGGTTATTGGTTGGATAGCAGATAATGCTTCCATTCACTTAGCCACCACCACCACCACCTTGTCTTCCACATGGTCTAGTCTCAGTAGCTGTGAGTCTGGACCACATATTCCTCACCCTGAACCTCCTTTCTCCCACAATGCTGAGTGCCAAGAAACAACTGATCCCACACTTGGACACTCCGAAGAGCTGTTCACTTTTACATTCATAGATTCGGGCCTCTCGCCCGGTCCACTTGAAGCGGGGCAAGAGGAGATCGCATGTAGCGATACCCAAATATTTGAGCAGCCACAGTCACACGAAGGCAACAGTGGGAAAGTGTCACAAGAGGTGGACGATGACGAGACACAATTGCCAGAAAGTCAGAAGGAGGACCAGAGTGCGGAAGTGGAAGACGAGATTGTGGACGATATAGTAGCTGACCCAACCTAGCAGGAGGACATGCAGAGAGAGGACAGCAGCACACAGGGGGAGGGTGGCAGAGCACCACAACAGGCAGGAAGAAGCAGTGTGGTGGCCACAGAAAGAAGGCAGGCAACCATTCTCCGCAACACCAACACGAAATAAGTTGCCAGTACAAGTGTTAGGTCTTCCCTAGTCTGGTTGTGTTTTAAAGACTCTGCCAATAACCCCAAAAAGGCAATTTGCACCACTTGCCAGGCAAGCATCAGCAGGGGTGGCAAAACAACCAGCCTGACCACCCCAAGCATGATCAGGCACATGGCAGCAAAGCACCCGACTTTGTGGGCCGAACCCCAGGGTCCAGGAACAGTGTCTGCGGGTGACACCACTGCTTCTTCCGCTGTTGTGCATGCAAGCCAATGGTCCATGCAAAGATGCCTTCTGCCCTGCACCTGTCATTGTACACTCTCAAGTAGCAGCATCAGGAAGCACTTCCACATCCTTGTTCCAGCTCAACGTTCAGTTGTCCATGCCCCAGTCCTTGGAACGCAAGCAAAATACGCAGCCAACGCCCCACAGGCCACACTACTAAATTCCCACATTTTGCGACTGCTTGCGCTAGAAATGTTGCCGCTTAAGCTCGTGGAGATGGAAGCATTCCGCAACCTGATGGCCGCGGCCGTTCCTCGGTACTTGGTCCCCAGCCGCCACTATTTCTCCTGGACTGCCATCCCCGCATAACACAAGCACGTGTCCCAATACATTAGCCGTGCCCTCAACAACACAGTTAATGGGAAAGTCCACCTAACCACGGACACGTGGACAAGTGCTTGTGGGCAGGGATGGTACATCTCGCAGACGACACACTGGGTAAACATAGTGGAAGCCGGGACCCAGTTGGACCTTGGGATGGAACATGTCCTCCCGACGCCTAGGATTGCGGGCCCTAGGTCAATCAGGATTGCCCCCACAGTCTACAGATCCTGCACCTTATCCTCCTCAGCCTCCTTTTCTGCCTCCATCTCCGAAATGACCACATCAGTCACAAGCTGGAAGCATTGCAGCACTGCCTCAGCCAAGCAGCAACAGGCTGTGTTAAAACAAATATGCTTAGGTGAAAAAACGCACAATGCTGAAGAGTTGTGGATAGTGTTGAGTGATACCTTCCGATATCAGGAAATATCGGATCGGATTGGATCGGGCCGATACTCAAAAAGTATCAGATATTGCCGATTCCGTTACCGGAAACCAATGCAAGTAAATGGGACACAAATATCGGAATGAAAATAAACCCTTTCTTTCCTTGTAGGTTAATTCTACATGAAAGAAAACAACTAACAATAATGTAGAATGTATTGGGGGAGGTGGTTGCCCAAATCGATGGGAACAGTGCTCACAGTGAAACATGAAAAGCCGGCAATTCAGCAGCGGCATACTCCGGTACCTGACAATTTATAACAGAAAGAATAGAGCTTCACACATAGATTAGATAGATAGAAACATGTCAGCCACATATAAAAGAAGTACAGTGATAGTGTTGCTTACTGTACTTGTCATTTAGTGTAAAGGATTTATTTAAAAAAATAATAGTGTTTTCATGCACCGTCTCTTTAAAAAAGCCGGCCGGCAATTCAGCAGCAGTACCCCACAATTTAGAATAGAAAGAATAGAGAATCACACATAGATTAGATAGATAGAAACATGTCAGTCACATATATATGAAGTACAGTGACAGTGTTGCTTACTGTACTTGTCATTTAGTGTAAAGGATTTATTTAAAAAAAATATTAGTGTTTTCATGCACCGTCTCTTTAAAAAAGCCGGCCGGCAATTCAGCAGCGGTACCCGACAATTTAGAATAGAAAGAATAGAGAATCACACATAGATTAGATAGATAGAAACATGTCAGTCACATTCATAAGAAGTACAGTGATAGTGTTGATTACTATAATTGTCATTTAGTGTTAAAATAAAGGATTTATTAAAGAATTGGCGTGGGGTTCCCCCTAATTTTAGTCTCTAGCGGAGGTTAAGCCGACGGCTGGGGCAGATGTTTGAAGCCTGGGAAGGGGGTAATACCCACGGAGCTTCCCAGGCTACTAATATCAGCCCCCAGCTGAATACCTAGCCTTTACTAGCTATTAAAATGGGGGACCCCTAAAAAATGACGTGGGGTCCCCCCTATTTTAATAGCTAGCAAAGGCTAGGCAGACAGCTGGGGGCTGATATTAATAGCCCAGGAAGGGTGCCATGAATATTGGCCACCTCCCAGGCTAGAAACACCAGCCGTCAGCCGCCCCAGAAATGCGCATCCATAGGATGTGCCAATTCTGGCACTTAGCCTCGCTCTTCCCCCTGCCCTGTAGCGGTGGCAGTGGGGTAATAGGGCTGGGGTTGATGTCAGCTTATAATGCCAGCTGACATCAAGCCCAGGTTAGTAATGGAGAGGCGTCTATAAGACACCCCCATTACTAACCCCATAGTCAAAGTTAAAAAAAAACACAAACACCCAGAATAAAATCCTTTAATTGAAATAAACACACAATTCTTTATTGTTCTAAATTAAGCCATACTTACCGTCATGCCCATTCCAGCTGAAGCCAACGATCTCCTGCATTAAAAATAAAATAATAAAGCAACATCATCCTTACCTTCCCATGGTTCCCAGGACAGCTTCAGCTCTGCTACATCGAGATGACAGGCTGGACCGCAGCAGAACGCTGCCATCCAGCCTGTCATCCCGCGGACACTGAGAAGCGCAGGCATGCTTGCGCTCCTCAGTGTCAGGCTGTGACGGCATCCAGATGAGCCGACAATGAACTCAGCTCACCTCATGCATGTCACTGACAGCGTGGGAGAATTCTCCTGCGCATGCGGTGACCGTGAGAGACTCGGCTCATCTGGATGCCGTCACAGCCTGACACTGAGGAGCGCAAGCATGCCTGCGCTTCTCAGTGTCTGCGGGATGACAGGCTGGATGGCAGCGTTCTGCAGGTCCAGCCTGTCATCTCGATGTAGCAGAGCTGAAGCTGTCCTGGGAACCAAGGAAAGGTAAGGATGATGTTGCTTTATTATTTTTCATTTATTGCAGGAGATCGTTGGCTTCAGCTGGAATGGGCGTGATGGTAAGTATGGTTTAATTTAGAACAGTAAAGAATTGTGTGTTTATTTTAATTAAAGGACTTTATTCTGGGTGTTGTGGGTTTTTTTTAAATACTTTACTAGAAATTCATGGCGGTCATGTCAAATTTTGGGGTGACCCCATGAATTTCGGGCTTAGGGCCAGCTGATAATACCAAGCTCGCCCTAACCCCTTTATTACCCAGTGAGCCACCGCACCAGGGCCCTGGATGAGTTGGGTACAGCGCAAGAAGATGGCGCTTCTATGAACGCGCCATTTTCCGGGGTGGCTGCGGACTGCAATTTGCAGCGGGGGGCCCAGAAAGCTTGGGCCTCCCTGCGCTGCAGATTCCAGCCCCCAGCTGCCTAGTTGTACCTGGCTGGACACAAAAATAGGGCGAAGCTCTACGTATTTTTTTTTTTTAATTATTTCATGAAATAATTAAAAAAAAATTGATGTGGGGCTTCGCCCTATATTTGTGTCCAGCCAGGTACAGCAGGCAGGAACGGGCTGCCCCCAACCACCAGCTGCCTATTTATACCTGGTTGGACACAACAATATAGGGAAGCCCTTTTTTTCTTTATTATTTCATGAATTTCATGAAATAATTAAAAAAAAAAATTCGTGGGGCTTCTCCCTATTTTTGTGTCCAGCCAGGTACAACTAGGCAGCTGGGGGATGGAATCTGCAGCGCAGGGAGGCCCAAGCTTTCTGGCCCCCCCCCCGCTGCAAATTGCAGTCCGCAGCAACCCCGGAAAATGGCGCGTTCATAGAAGCTGGATGCTGTACCTGGCTGGCATACAAAAATATGGCAAAGCCCACGTCAAAATTTTTGGGAAAAATTAATTAAAAAATAAATAATAATTTAGGGATTGCATCTTTATTAACTCCTCAAATGTAATTTAATATTAAAATAAAGGATTTATTTAAAAAAAAATTGGCGTGGGATCCCCCATAATTTTATTCTCTAGCGGAGGTTAAGCCGACGGCTGGGGCAGATGTTTGAAGCCTGGGAAGGGGGTAATACCCACGGAGCTTCCCAGGCTACTAATATCAGCCCCCAGCTGAATACCTTGCCTTTACTAGCTATTAAAATGGGGGACCCCCCCAAAAAAATGATGTGGGGTCCCCCCTATTTTAATACCTAGCAAAGGCTAGGCAGACAGCTGAGGGCTGATATCAATAGCCCAGGAAGGGTGCCATGAATATTGGCCCCCTCTCAGGCTAGAAACACCAGCCGTCAGCTGCCCCAGAAATGTCGCATCCATAGGATGCGACAATTCTGGCACTTAGCCTCGCTCTTCCACGCTGCCCTGGTGCGGTGGCAGGGGGTAATACTGGTGGGGTTCATGTCAGCGCCAGCTGCCATGAAGCCCAGGTTAGTAATGATGGGCGTCTATAAGACACCCCCATTACTAACCTACAAAGTGTTAAAAAGAAAAAAACACACTACACCCAGAAAAAAATAATTTATTTGAAATAAAACACACCATTTTATTTAATTCTTAGTTTACAAAAAAAAAAATAGTTACCTGTCCACGTTCCTGCGCTGATCTCCCATGCACAGCTGTCACATCTGGAGATGGTGACAGCTGTCATGGCTGCTGTAAGCTCATGCTGCCGGAAACATGTCCGCTCCCGGCAGCGGAAGACACTGACTGAGGTCACCGGAGTGCATTCAGGCAGCGCAGCACCAGAGACCTCCTTTACGGCACTGATGTACCGTGGTAATTTCTCACGATACAGCAGGGCCGTAAAGGAGCTAACCGGAGCAGCGCTGCCTGAACTTCGGTAAACCCGCTTATGCAATGACGGGGCTGCTTTACGGCCTCGTCATTCTAGCGGCGGCAGCGGTTCAGAGCGGTCACATTCTATGTGGCTTCTCTAAACTGGAGATCATCGTGGGACACTCGTGGACTACTACGGAGGGGTAAGGATAAGGTTGTGGTTTATTATTTTATTACAGGAGATGGATGGCTTCGGGGAATTAGGTGTCTAGGTGAATATAGGTGTAGTTTTTTATTTCTTACTTTATTTTAGGTGGCGATCGGCGGGGAGAGGTAATGTATGAACTAGTTTATTGTAGGTAACCACTGGCCACCAATGACATGTATTTAAAATTTATTGGGGACACAGTAGGGCAATTTAAATAGCAGGATCAGGCTGATGGGAACTACTGCTCCCATCGAGCTGATCCTGCTGGCACAAGTGGACGGGGGACAGACATAGGCCGATGGGAGTAGTAGTGTCACATCGGCCTATGTCTGCCTGCACGCACACACCCCCAGACATCGCACAGACACCGCGCACACCCACGCAGACATCGCAAAAACACCGCGCACACACACGCAGACATCGCATAGACACCGCACACACTCGCAGACATCGCACAGACACCGCACACACCCGCAGACATCGCGCACACACTAATCATGACGGGCTGATGGTCTGCGAGGTGTGGCTGACCTGTGCGGCCGTGGGAAAGTTCATGTGAGTTCATGCAATGCAGTGAAGCATGAACTCACATAAACCCTCTGAGGGCACCGCGGCTACTTCAAATGACCAGCTGATCGGCATCAGCTGATACCTCAGCTGTTCATTTGAAATAACCGGCGGGAAAGCGCAGCACAGAACGGGAAAGCCGGCGGTGAAGTCTTTTCACTACCGGCTTCCCCGCCCGGGTCCTTCGCTCCCCGCTCCTTGGAGCTGTGCTCCCCGCCCGGTCCTAACTTACGATTGGGATGGGAGGTGGCGGGGAAGCAGTATGTGGCTGTGTGATTGTTTAAAAGCCGGCGGCTTTTTACCGCCCGCCGGCTTTTAAACAATCAGAAGAATTCTTTCAAGCTGGGATGGCATTCTGATGACAGGCTGGATCGCAGCTGAGTGCTGACATCCAGCTTGTCATCCTTCAGAGACACTGCAGAGCGCAGGCATTATGGGAACTTCCGATTCCGGTATTCGATATTGTAAAAGTATCGGAATTAAGTATCGGAATTCCGATACCGCGAATATCGGCCGATACCCGATATTTCAGTATCGGAATGCTCAACACTAGTTGTGGACAGCTCTGAAAGAGCAGGCAGATCTGTGGCTCACACCGCTGAACCTACAGCCAGGCATCGTTGTGTTTGACAATGGCCGGAACCTGGTGGCGGCTCTGAGGCTAGTCGAGGCGAGGAGGGCTCACACACATACCATGCCGGAGCCATGTGCTTAACTTTGTGGTTCAGAAATTTCTCAAATCCTACCTGAGGTCTAAGGGGTTACGTTTCTCCTTATGGAGAGTGACACACCAGCTCTGGCGCGTCAAGGCAAGGAGGCTTATTCGCCATGCAATGCTCCTCTGGGAAATTTATTATGCAAATTTCAGAGAAAAAGAGGACTTGAACTCTAGAGTGCCACCTATTGGAAGCAGCAAGTAACAATCAATCCTTTAACAAGTCGTGCAATATGAATTAGGATAAAAGCCAAATCAGAATCTCAATTTGCAGACACGGCATTTCGGGCTGTTGGCCCTCGTTAGTGCAAAGTATGAGAACTGATTAAGCTAGGTGAGAGTGTCCTAAGTCATATTGCACGACTCATTAAAGGGTTGATTGTGACTTGCAGGATTGCTGCTTCCAATAGGTGGAGCTATAGAGTTCAAGTCCTCTTTTTCTCTGAAGAGGCAATTTGAATATCAAATCCTACCTGGAGCTGCCGGATCTGCTTGTTAAAGTACACTGCCTGTGTGCCCATTTTAGAAAGTCACCTACAGCTTCCACTGCCCTTGCCGAGTTTCAGCAGCGTTTGCAGCTTCCGGCTCACAGACTGGTGTGTGATGTCCCCACGCGTTGGAACTCTGCACTGCAGATGTTGGGAAGGATTTGTGAGCAGAACAGGGCAGTTGTTGAGTACCAGCATCAACAAGGCCGTCGGCATTCGGTTCAGACTCCACACATAAGACCTCAGGAGTGGACGTCAGACATATGTACCATCCTCCAAAACTTTGAGGACTCCACCAGGATGGTGAGCGGCAATGACGCCATAATTATCGTCACCATCCCGCTTCTCTGTCTTCTGAAAGGCTCTCTGCTCAAAGTCAAAGAGTATGCATTGCAGGCGGAGCATGATGAGATGGAGCAAGGAACCATACAGGGTGATGATACACAGCCCAGCCTCATATCATCCCAATGTGGATTGGGTGACAATGAGGAAAAGGAGGAGGAAGAACAGGAGTTAGTTTCAAGCGCTATAGATGGTACTACCTGCACAACTTTCATACCGTATGTTTAACGTGGATGACCTGGGGACAGAGAGGAGGAGGAGAGCATGGTCACTTGTCCTCTTTTTGAGGACACGGAAGTCTTTCCTGTTAGCAGTCTGGCACGCATGGCTGAGTTTATGTTACGCTGCCTTTCCCGTGATTCTCGCGTTCTCAAAATTTTGAGTGACAGTCATTACTGGTTGGTGACACTTCTAGAACCACGCTACAAGGAGAACTTTATATCTCTTATTCCTGAGGTGGACAGGTCTACAAAAATGGGCAGTACCAGAAAGTCCTTGTTGTGGAACTATTTAGAAAATCCCTATCTGAAAAAGCTGGCAGCATAGGTCATAGTTCATTTGACAACCAATGACTACAGGCGAGAGAAACACAAATGTAATCCAGCAGAGGCAGGGGAACACTGCCAAAGTTCTGGGAGAATTTTCTCAGCCTCTCCCATCACACAAGCCCTGAGGCGCGGGGTACTCTCACAAGGAGTGCGAATTTTGGAAGATGCTGAGGGAGTACCTTGCCGACCGTACCAACGTCCTCCGTGATTCCTCTGTGCCTTATAATTATTGGGTACCCAAGGTGGATACATGGAATGAGCTGGCTCTGTACTCCATGGGGTCCTGGCCTGCTCTGCCGCTAGCGCTTTATCAGAGCGGGTTTTTAGTGCCGCTGGTGGAATTATAACTGATAAGTGCATTCACCTTTCAACTGAAAATGCTGACAGGCTGACGTTTATAAAAATAAACCAGGGCTGGATTGGGCCAGACTTCTCAACACCACTGAATGGTAGCAGCGTAACAAACTCATATCCAGTGTCTTTTTTTAGGAGGTGTATTCCCATGTACCTTTTCACACCCACACATGGGTATACGCTTCCTGATTTTGGCTATTTGCTCTTGTCCTCCTCCTTCTCCTCATCCTCATCTTCCACTATCATATCACCAGGGTGACCGTGGTCCGTGATGCAACTCCCACATAATTTTTTTAAAGGGTGTTTATGATGCCCGTAAAAAATTTTTTTTTAGACAGTATGTTCATGTATAGCCCCCCAGGGGTAAATGTTTGTCATCCCATACACTTAGTGCATGGGCATTACAAGTATAGGAGACCCGCTCCTTTCTAATGGGAACATTTTTTTATGAGGCCTTCTAAGTCTCTTCCAAGGGGAATTGGAGTTCCTCCCAATTTTTGGCAGCCCTTGCATTCACTGCATAGGCTAAAACTATGGGAGACCCTCTCCTTTCTAATGGGAATTTGTCATTACTGTGGCCCTGTTCTATGTGTCTTTAAATTGTTAGTGGAGTTTTTCCTAAATTTGGTCAGCCGTTGGACTCACTGCATACCCTATAACTGTATAGCAGAACCTCTCCATTCTAATGGGAACATGTCATACTCGTTACTGCGGCCCTGCTCTATGTGTCATTAAATTGTTAGTGGGTTTTTTCCCAAATTTTCGCAGCCCTTGCAGTCACAGCATGGGCATTATCACTATAGGAGACCCGCTCCTTTATGGGAACATTTTTTTTACTGAGACCCATCTCTATGTCTTTTCAAAGGGGTTTTGGGTTGCGTCCGAATTTTTGGCAGCCCTTGCAGTCACCGCATATGCAATAACAGTATAGGACACCCACTCGTTAATAATGGGAACAACAAAGCATAGCCGGCTGATGGCTCTCTAACAATAGCAAGTTCTGACTGCTGGCCTTTTAAAAATAGTAAAGGGCCCCTGATGGCCCTATAAAAATAGGCTTTATGACTTTCAGAGTCCCTCTATCATAAATTAAACAAGATGTGTCTGATGATGTGTCACACACCACATGGCCAGATAAGGTTATGAAATGTTAAAATGACATTTCCCGGTGAATGCATTTGTCTTAAAAAATAACGAGAAAAAAAAAACAGTAGGATCTTTCTTTAGTATAAAAATCAGAGTCACTAATATAACCTCAATGTAATCACATTGTTCAGCTTCTGCACCTCCTCCACCATCTCCGAAATGACCACATCAGTCACAAGCTGAAAGCACTGCAGCACTGCCTTGTCCAAGCGACAACAGGCTGTGCTGAAGATAACGTGCTTAATGCTTAGGTGACAAACCGCCCAGCGCTGCAGAGTTCTTAAAAGCTGTAACATAGCAGCCAGATCTGTGGCTCTCACCGCTGAACATACAGCTAGGCATGGTCGTGTGTGACAATGGGTGGAACCTGGTGACAGAGAAATGACAGCCGGAGTGGATACGGTTTCCCTCTATACCAGTCCTTTCTCTGAGCTAAAGAATATGGCTGTGGTGAAATACAACTCCCACTGAGAAGCTGTTTCAGACTGAAAAACATTGGGCCCATCAGAGGAATTGATTTTGACGGCTCACCTCAAGAGCCCCATAGCAGCTGCAAAGTTAGCACTATCCTGAACTCTCCTGATGTAGAAGCCAGGGCACACCAGAGGATTCTCTGGTGGGACCGTCCAACCCTGCCGAGAAGCAGTCCTGGCTAAGAAAAGTGTGTGGGAAGGTTCCCGAACACTCTATGGCTGCTTTTTTACAGAGGTGGAAACCCACGAAAACACGGGGAGAACATATAAAATCCTTGCAGATGTTGTCCTTGCTGGGATTTGAACCCAGGATCCCAGCGCTGCAAGGCTTCAGTGCTAACCACAGATCCAATGTGCTGCCGTTCACTCTCTGATACCTAACAGGCTGGAGAAACTTGCACTTACTGCCACTTTATCTTCAGCTCCTTTTGTGAGAAATTAATGTATTTGGGCAGTCACTCAGTCTGCCAAATAAAATTCCTGAGAAGGAAATTGGGGATGGCTTCTCTACTGGTATTGGAGGCAGTGCTAATGCCATGGCATTGTACCATAGTTTACTGGAAATATTCCAGGCTGGTAGGAGGCAAGCAGATTCCCACAGAAAAGTACCAGCAGTAATGTTCAGGGACCCTTGCTTGTAGAAGGCGGAGACAATACCGGGAGAAATATTTGCGGCTGGAGACCGAGTATGGACACCTGTCCGCCGCAGGCATGAGGTTGTGAAAAGCTTCCGCCTCCACGAGCCTAAAAGGCCACATTTCAAGTGCAAGCAGCTGCCCAGAAATCTGGCAGTTTAGTATTGCTGCCTGTGGGTGGGTGGCTGGTTGCATACTTGCGCTTGCATTCCAAGTACCAGAAAACTTAGCAGATGGCGGCCTCTATCATCAACATGGCCTCACCTCGGCACTATGAACTCTCCTGAAGGAGAAGCCAGGGCCCACCGGAGGAGTCTCCAGTTCTCTGGTGGGCCCGTCCAACCTTGCCGAGAAGCAGTCCTGGCTAAGAAAAGTGTGTGGGAAGGTTCCCGGACACTCTATGGCTGCTTTTTTAATGTGGATTGGACGTGCATATGCATGTTATTTCTCAAACCGCATTGCAGATCAGGCCATTGCACGACTCTGTAGCCATGAAATTAAAGGCGCAAAGAAAGATGTTTGTGTATCGAAACACCACCGACAAGTGCGAGCTGATGTTGGACGGGCTGCCATTGCTTCTGCAACAAGCTGCATTAGAGGACTTCCTGGGAGAAATGACACCCAGAGTAGATACGGTTTCCCTCTATGCCAATCCTTTCACCAAGCTAAAGAATATGGCTGTGGTGAAATAAAACTCAACAAAAAAATCTGTGGACTGGCTCTGTACCGTCCCTGGCCACATTCACCAGTCCACGTGTTTGTTGTTAGGCAGTCCTTCCCAGTAAGTGCACTGGGGAGGACATGGGTAATGTTGTAGGATCCATGCTTGACGACACCGGGACCAATAGTGACGGCTGGGGACCAAGTATGGATACCCGATCGCTGCCACCATAAGATTGTGGACAGCTTCCGACTCCACGAGACACATTTCAAGTGAAAGCAGCTGTCAAAAATTTGGCAGTATAGTATTCCAGCCTGTGGGTGGGTGGCTGGCTGCATACTTGCACTTGCATTCCAAAGAATGGGGTAGGGACAACTGAACGCTGCACTGGGACAAGGACGTGGACGGTGATTGTTGTAAGTCTGCAACGACAGGTGCATGGCGGGAGGTATCTTTGCATGCACATGGATCACTTATGATGGGCACACTTTTAGGCAGTTACCTGGGAGGCAGAGATGCTTCCCGGTGTCTTCTCCATGCTGTTCAGCACTGTATGCATCTGTCTGATGATGTGTCACACACCACATGGCCAGATAAGGTTGTAAAATGTTAAAATGACATTTCCCAGTGAATGGATTTGTCTTGATTGAAAATAATGCAAAAGTGCAAAAACACATAAAATCGCTACGTGTGAACATTAGCCCAAGGTGTATTTTTGGTTTCGGTTATTTATTTTGCCTTATATACAAGTCATTACCCTGGAAAGGATGTTCCTTAACTTATTTCCCAGGAAAATACATTTTGGATTCGTTTTTGTACAGTGGTGGCCAAAAGTATTGACACCCCTGCAATTCTGTCAGATAATACTCAGTTTCTTCCTGAAAATGATTGCAATCAAAAATTGTTTGGTATTATTATCTTCATTTAATTTGCATGCAAGGAAAAAACACAAAAGAGAATGAAGCAAAAATCAAATCAATGATCTTTTCACACAAAACTCCAAAAATGGGCCAGACAAAATTATTGGCACCCTCAGCCTAATACTTGGTTGCACAACCTTTAGCGAAAATAACTGTGAACAACCGCTTCCGGTAACTATCAATGAGTTTCTTACAATGTTCTGCTGGAATTGTAGACCATTCTTCTTTGGCAAACTGCTCCAGGTCCCTGATATTTGAAGGGTGCCTTCTCCAAACTGCCATTTTGAGATCTCTCCACAGGTGTTCTATGGGATTCAGGTCTGGACTCATTGCTGGCCACCTTAGAAGTCTCCAGTGCTTTCTCTCAAACCATTTTATAGTGCTTTTGGAAGTGTGTTTTGGGTCATTGTCCTGCTGGAAGACCCATGACCTCTGAGGGAGACCCAGCTTTCTCACACTGGGCCCTACATTATGCTGCAAAATTTGTTGGTAGTCTTCAGACTTCATAATGCTATGCACATGGTCAAGCAGTGCAGTGCCAGAGGCAGCAAAGCAACCCCAAAACATCAGGGAACCCCTGCCATGTTTGACTGTAGGAACCGTGTTCTTTTCTTTGAATGCCTCTTTTTTTTTCCTGTACACTCTATGTTGATGCTTTTTCCCAAAAAGCTCTACTTTTGTCTCATCTGACCAGAGAACATTCTTCCAAAACGTTTTAGGCTTTCTCAGGTAAGTTTTGGCAAACTCCAGTCTGGCTTTTTTATGTCTCGGGGTAAGAAGTGGGGTCTTCCTGGGTATCCTACCATACAGTACCTTTTCATTCAGACGCCGATTGATAGTACGGGTTGACACTGTGGTACCCTCGGACTGCAGGGCAGCTTGAACTTGTTTGGATGTTAGTCGAGGTTCTTTATCCACCATCCACACAATCTTGCATTGAAATCTCTCGTCAATTTTTCTTTTCCGTCCACATCTAGGGAGGTTAGCCACAGTGCCATGGGCTTTAAACTTCTTGATGACACTGCGCACGGAAGACACAGGAAAATTCAGGTCTTGGAGATGGACTTGTAGCCTTGAGATTGCTCATGCTTCCTCACAATTTGGTTTCTCAAGTCCTCAGACAGTTCTTTGGTCTTCTTTCTTTTCTCCATGCTCAATGTGCTACACACAAGGACACAGGACAGAGGTTGAGTCAACTTTAATCCATGTTAACTGGCTGCAAGTGTGATTTAGTTATTGCCAACACCTGTTACGTGCCACAGGTAAGTTACAGGTGCTGTTAATTACACGAATTAGAGAAGCATCACATGATTTTTCAAATAGTGCCAATACTTTTGTCCACCCTCTTTTTTAGGTTTGGTGTGGAATTGTATCCAATTTGGCTTTAGGACAATTCTTTTTGTGTTTTTTCATTGAAGACAAATTAAATGAAGATAATAATACCAAAGAATTTATGATTGCAATCATTTTCGAGAAGAAACCGAGTATTATCTGACAGAATTGCAGAGGTGCCAATACTTTTGGAAACCACTGTATGTTTTATTGTGAGTCCGTAAAAGTGGAGTAATATCTCTGACAATGTTGTTGACAGCAGTGACCTGGGAGTCATAAATGCTTCCAGGGGTCTTCCCCATGCAGTTCCCATGTCATTTGAATACTGTTCCCATCGATTTGGGCAATTTTTAGACCTTCTGCAAACCGCCGGTGAGAGCCGCCTGAAAAATGCTAGAGTTTCCCACAGACTTACATTGGGCTCGTTGCTCGGGTCGAGCAACTGAGTATTCCAATTTGCGCTACCCGAGCATCAAGCACCCGAGTATTTTAGTGTTCGCCCATCATTAATTAGTAAGTATTTTACTGCATTCATTAAACAAGTGATTTCTCTTTATTCAACCCTAAAATGGCACTTTTAATGACAACTGCACTCTCAAAATTAATCAGCACTAAAGTCTTCAGTACCCAGTAGAGTACCCTTTGCACGTTAATACCTAATGCCTGTGTTACAGCGGGAAAACACAAGCGTTGCCAGCACTGTGCTACTCACTGCGTTCGCTACTCTGCTCTTTGGTCATCTGGTACCAATCTAGAGATACATTTGGAAGGATAGTTTGCATATATAAAGTTAAAAAAAGCACTGGATACTATACCTCAATGTGGCAGAAAGCGGAAGTTATCACTGACAGCCATCAGATTCCTGAGGAAGCAGGTGGTCAAAATTGCTCCATACCTGTAAAAAAGATGCAGCAAAAATTGGTGGCCATAGGGATTAAGGATAAATTTAGACAGTAAAGCACATAGTAAACATTAAAGATTTCCATACCCATACTCAAAGAGGTACACCTCTTTTGACCCAAAAGTCATCTCAAACTATATAAATGAGCCACTGAAGTTTTAAAATTCTGTACAGTGGAGCACACAGGGACTTTTGGGGATTATTGGTCCATGATATGTCTGGAGGAGGAAGAATTAAATATGTGGTGAAAAAAGCCTGCATACAGTGAAGCATTGTGGTGTTATGCACTGTGACTGCTTTGCTTCCTCTGGCACTGGAAACCAACTGTGCATAAAAGGCAAGATGGATTCAATCGAGTATTAGGAAATCTAAAGGGAGAAATCATTGTGCCTTTTTGAGAAAGTTGAAGCTCGAGCATCATTAAAATTTCCAACAAGACAGTGACCTAAAGCATATTTCAAAATTCACCAAGGCTTAGCTTTGGAGGAAATCATGAAAGATTCTTGAGTGGTGATCAGTGTCCTGACTGGTTGGTGGCATTTAAGAATGTAGTTGTGTGTCACCCAGGCCTGGATGCCACAAGTGTAAATAAAGCTGTGTCTGAGAGCAAGGGGGAGGTTCTCTGGTCAGGGGAACATTAGCATGCAATGCCTCCTGTCTCAGGCCAGTAGGGGGAGCAGGCTGCCCCTAGAAAAGCTGGTACTGGGGACAGGGTTAGGGAGAACTGGAAAGCCTGTCTCAGCACTGAGACGTGTCCCAGAGAGGAGCAGGGACAGAAAGTTGATTGCACCTAAGAGGAAGTGTGGCAGAAGGAGAGCCACAAGCCAGAGACAAGAGGCGAAGAGAGCCTGTCTTGGCAGAGAAAAGACTTAACTTTACCAGACTTTGGTGTCTGAGGCTGGAAGGATTCCACATCCCCCAGCAGAGAACCAGTCCGCAAGGGACTGTATATTCCTTGGCCTAAGAAGCCTGGAGGCCCTGCCACAACCGAAGGGACCAGTAAAGCCGTACAAGGCTGGGAGCAGAAAGGAACCCACGTCGCAGGCCATACAGGCGAGAAAGCACGGAAAGCTCGGAAACGTGGGCTGTTATCCTATCAGGAGGAGATAGCCAGAAGGAGCGCAGAAAGCACGGTAGGCCTACACCCTCACCCTGACCAGGGCCAATTTCCCCGTTGCTCTTAGACATCCAGGTCCCCTCCTAGCTGGGACTGTTTGTGGGTCAGTTTACCTGTTTCAGTAAAGACCCTGGACAGCAATCTATTGTCTGTGTGCTCCTTCGCGCCTCCAGCACTACCAGCACTGGGACTCTCACTACCATCACTCCCACCATCCACTATACTGCCCTGGGGCCACACTCTTCCCGTGGGGAGTCACATTACCCTAGCTGCACACCTCATCAGCCCCAGCGGTCTGCATGCAGCGGCGGTTCCTAATAACCGCAATCCACGGGTGGCGTAGTCGGACATTATCAGCAGAACATAGCAGACTACCATTGGCCTGACCACCCTGAGCCACGGAACCGGGTCGCCACTACTACCCCCATCGTCTCCCTATTGCCCGGATCCGAGTGCCCCACGGCCCAGGGGGCGAGTCAGCTTTGGCGTAGTCGGCAGGATTTCGTGCCCGCAACCACCGTGTACTGCGTGCCTGAAAAAGACTTTTGTAACTTACCTGTGGCGAAGTTTCCCGCCGTCCGGAGCCGATTCCCGCCATCAGACGCCATCTTGGACCGTTTCCCGCCGTCTTCTGCCATCTTCCCGCCATCTGCAGCTGTTTCCCGCCATCGGACGCCATCTCCAGGACGCCGCGCGGGAAGAAGAGGGGCGTGGACGTCAAAACCGCGCGAGATCCGAAGCTCCGCCCCACGCACCGACGCTGCGCAAGGTCCTGGAAGGGAGAGAGAGCGACGCTGACGTCATCAGGACGTGACGCCAGGTCCTCGTCCATAGCAGCAGCAGCGGAGCCGCGGCCTACAGAAGAGGATCGTCGGAAGGTAGGCCACGCTTAACTAGGGGGGAGGAAGATGTCGGACACAGAGGCCCCCACTACCACCAACGCAGCTGCAGCAGCGGTGATGCCCTTTTCCCTGCCCTACATCCCTGGAGCGGCCTGGCTGCCCAAATACTCAGGTGAGCCCCATGCCCTAACTGACTTCAAGGAAAGGCTATACAGTTTGTTCCACGTTTACACCCTGACAGAGGAACAGAAGGTCAGCATATTAACAGGGCAGTTAACTGGCGCAGCCCAGCGGGAGGTAAAATCATGGCCCACTGAGGAGAAAAGAACTGTGAAGGGTATTCTGGCCCGGCTGCGGGGTACCTTTGACACACGTACCTCCGCTGAGATTAAAATGAGGTTCTATGGATGTAAGCAGCGGGCACAGGACAGCATCAGAGACTATGCCCTAAATCTGCAGGAAGCCTTGAGGGCTATTCAACAAACTGACCCTGGCAGTGTGCAGGAAACGGATAAGCTGCTAACAGAACAATTCATAGAAGGTCTGCTGTCTAGCGCCCACAGGGCCCAACTGCGCCTCATGTTCTTTCAGAACCCCAACCTGACCTTTGCCCAATTTAAGGACAGGGCCATAAGGGTGCTCCGTGAATCTGCAACCAGTGGCGCTATAAACCCCCGGCGCCCTGCTATCACCTACCACCAGGAGGCGGCGCCCTCCTTTATGGACTCCGTGGAGGCTGATGCACAGGCCCTGAACCAAGCCCCGTCGAAAGGCCTGCACCACCAAGTCCAGGAGCTGACCAGGAGCGTCGCGGCGTTGACCAGGACCGTCCAGGCGTTGCAAGTGGACCCGTCAAGACCCATCGAGCTGGCTTCAAGTCCGGAGGATGTCCCGTGGCGTTGACAGAGGAGGATCCCGTTGTTCCGAGGGAGGCCCACAGACCGCTACGCAGAGGATGGACAGCCCATTTGCCATCGATGCAACCAGCCCGGACACATTTCCAGGTACTGTAATTTAAACGGGTCCAACCTGGGGCAGAGGGCCGACCCCCAGGCATAAGATCACCAGGCCCTTACAATTGGCGTAATAAGTACGTTGGGGGGCGCCCGGTTTTACCCGTGGTGCTGGACGGTATCCCCATGAGCGCCTTGCTGGATACTGAGTCACAAGTAACCACTATCCCTTATGTACTTTTTAAGCAGTATTGGACTGATGCTGATATCACACGGTATCCAGACAGTAACTTGAGCATCATCGCCAGTAATGGCTTACCCGTGCCGCAGATGGGGTTCAAGGAGATGACCATTAAAATTGGTAAAGTTGTACTGCCGGCACAGGGAGTGATTATTGTGGACATTGACCGTCATGAAAGTCACCCTAAAATAACTGTGGGTACTAACATAATTGAAAATTGTCTTTCAGAGGTAATTGTAATTCTACAACAGGTGGCGGTGAATGCTAGTTCCAGCCAACAGAGAGTCCTCAACAAGGAGATAAAAGCCCTGATGAGACGGCAGCAGGTAGAACTGTCTGGTGGTGAGATCGGTAGCGTAAGACTGAGTGACCCATTCCCCATTTCCATGCCTCCCAAAAGTGAAATGATGATCTGGTGTCGGACTGCAATCGGGTTGAGAGGTAGAGACTACCAAGCCATGGTAGAACCCGTGTACTCAGACAGCAGGCCCACCATTTTGACAGCCCGGGGGGTGGTTGATGTCCGTCATGGGAGGGTGCCCGTCCGCATCCTCAACATTGGGGAGAGGGAAGTACACTTACCCAGGTACGCTACACTCGCCAAACTGTTTGTTGTCGAACACCAAGCTATCAGGGCCATGGAACCCTTGCCTCCATCTCCTCAGGCGGAGGGTAATGGCTCCCAGAAACAAAAGGAGGACTGGTGCCAGAAACTCCATGTGGGTGCTGACTCCACTCCCCTGCACCAAAAACAAGGAGTCTACCGGGTGGTACAGGAGTACGAGAGAGTCTTTAGTAAGCACCCGCTGGACTTCGGCAGAGTAAAGGGGATAGAACACCACATCCCCACCGGGAGCCACCCACCAATAAAAGAGAGGCACAGACCTGTACCCCCTGCACATTATCAGAACGCAAAGGGCATGCTAAGAGAGATGAAAGAAGCTGGGGTCATTAGAGACAGCTGTAGTCCCTGGGCAGCCCCCTTGGTTCTGGTCAAAAAAGAAAGACGGCACCATGAGAATGTGCGTGGACTATAGACAAATCAACCGTATAACTCACAAAGACGCATATCCGCTGCCTAGAATAGAGGAGTCTTTAGCCGCACTAAAATCAGCTAACTTCTTTTCTACTTTGGACCTTACTAGCGGGTACTGGCAGGTTCCTGTGGCAGAGGCTGACAAGGAGAAGACCGCCTTCACCACCCCGATGGGACTGAGCGAATTCAACTGCATGCCTTTCGGGCTCTGCAACGCACCAGGGACCTTCCAGCGGCTGATGGAATGCTGTCTAGGGCACTGAAACTTCGAGACGGTCCTCCTTTACCTGGACGACGTGATCATCTATTCGAAGACCTACGAGGACCATCTGAAGCACCTGTCCGAGGTGTTCGAAGCCCTGGCAGGCTATGGCCTGAAGGTGAAACCATCGAAGTGTCACCTGCTGAAACCAAAGGTCCAGTACCTAGGGCACATGGTAAGCGCGGAAGGAGTGGCCCCCGACCCTGACAAGGTCACGGCAATCAAGAGCTGGCCAAGCCCCTCGAACATCAAAGAGGTGAGACAGTTTCTCGGGTTGGTAGGCTACTACCGAAGATTCATCCCCGGGTTCACCAAGATGGCAGCTCCTATGCAGGACCTCCTGATCGGACAGTCTAAGTCCAGGAGCCAAAAGCCGCCCTTCAAGTGGGATAAACCGGAAGAGGAGTCCTTCCGCCAGCTAAAGATGGCCCTCCCAGGGGATGAGATCCTGGCCTACCCTGATTATGGCCAGCCTTTCATTCTCCACACAGATGCCAGTAATGTGGGACTGGGAGCCGTATTGTCCCAAAACCAACAGGGCAGAGAACGGGTGATCGCATACGCCAGCCGGAAGCTGAGGCCCACCGAGAGGAACCCGGAGAATTACAGCTCCTTCAAGCTAGAATTCTTGGCGGTGGTGTGGGCCGTGACGGAACGCTTCAAGCATTACCTGGCCTCCGCAAAGTTCACCGTGTACCCGGACAACAACCCGTTGACACACCTGGACAATGCAAGACTGGGTGCCCTGGAACAGCGGTGGATGGCCCGTCTCTCCAACTATGACTTCGTGATCAAGTACCGGGCAGGCAAAACCAACGCCAATGCGGACGCCCTATCAAGGATGCCTCACTTACCTGAAGGTGACGAAGACCCAGAAGAGCTGGAGGAGGTAGAACTCCCCGCGTTTCACCGGTATGGAGCTGCTCAACACTCTCACCGCGTGAAGGAGGAGGATCTAACAACTGTGATGATGAATCCCCTACCTCACCACAGCTGGTCCGAGACCCAAGATAGTGACCCTGCAGTCCGCCTGGTGAAAGATCTGCTGACCCGGGAAGACGCCCGCCTAGATCCAGATGCCCCAGAGGAAGCCAAGCAGCTATGGAAGGAGAAGAGCAAGCTGTTCCTCTACGAAGGCAAGTTGTGCAGAAGGATTGTTAACCACCGGACGCACGAGCTGACCTGGCAAGTCGTGGTCCCAAGGCGGGATGCAGCTATGGTCCTGGGGGCTTACCATGACAGAGCGGGACACTTTGGTTGGAAGAAACTGGAGTTCCTGCTAAGAGGAAGGTTCTTTTGGGTCGGCATGAGAGGAGCTGTAGAAAAATGGTGCAGAGACTGTGGCCCTTGTCACCTAAGGAGGAAGGACCGTGCCAGACAGAAGACACCCTTGAGGCCCATCGTCACCACGCAGCCTCTTGAGCTGGTAGCTCTGGACCACGTCAAATTGGCTCCAAGCCGGTCTGGATACATCTATGCCCTGACAATCGTGGACCACTATTCCCGTTTTCTAGTGGTGATCCCGGTAAAGGACTTGACAGCCCAAACAGCGGCCAGAGCCTTCCAGCAATACTTCTGCCGTCCACACGGGTATCCGGAACAGGTCCTGACAGACCAGGGTCCAGCGTTCGAGGCTGAAATCTTCCAGGAGTTCTGTAACCTCTATGGCTGTAAGAAGATTCGTACAATGCCTTACCACCCCCAAACTAACGGGATGTGTGAGAAGATGAACAATATAGTCATTGATCTCCTGAAGACGTTGCCCCTGGAGGAACGCAGCCTGTGGAGAGAAAAACTGCCGGACCTGATAGACCTATACAACAATATCCCGGTGAATGCTACAAACTGCACCCCCGCTTACCTGATGCGAGCAAGACCAGGTAAGCTGCCCGTAAACCTGGAGATGGGAGTCCTAATACCTGAGGACACCTCCCCGGATGCGGACTGGGATACGGAAAGGCAACTGCAGTACAAGAAGGTACAGGAGAGTGTGGAGAAGAGCCTGGCCCAGGTGAGAGAGAGGCAAGAAAAACTCTTCAACCAACACGCCCCTGCTGGTCCGCTAGAACCTGGTGAGCAAGTCCTAAAGCGGAAGAGAAGGCTACATAAGTTGGACGACCAGTGGGAAAGGGAACCCTACACCGTACTGCAGTCTGACCACGACAACCCAAAGGTGTGCGTAATCACCAAGGACGGAGGAGAAACCACTAGCACCGTCTCCAGAGACCACCTCAAAAGATGCCCCGAGCAACTCCGTAGTGCAGAAGAGGATCAGAGTGACCTTGAACCCGCAGAGGACAAGGAAGAAATGATCAGCACCGTTCTCGGAGAGTTCCCTCAGTCCTGGACTCGCATAAATGATGCCATAGTGGTACCCGTCCTGCATTTCCTGCAACCGGCCCAGCAACAACCAACACCAGAGCCAGAAGGTGAAGAGGAGCAAGCGGTTCCAGAGGCAGAAGAGCCTGTACCAGCAGCCCAGGAGAGTCCACCCTCTGCTGACAGTGAGCCTGCCATGCCTGCGGTAAGCCAAAGGACCCGCAGACAGCAGCCTGCCTTACCTGTACACCCAGCTGGTAGCTGTACCCCTAACGCTAGTGGGGAAAGCCAGGTTGGTCCACCACCAGACAGTGGGCTACGTAGGTCAACCAGGAGCACAAAGGGGCAGATACCCGCTCGCTGGAGAATATAGAGTGTACTAAGATTGTAAATAACCCTGTTGCCAAATGTTAAAATGTTTGCCAAAGTTACCTGCATGTTTATTAATAGTGTGTTTCAGTTTCTTGCAGCTACCGTAAGGACTCACAGGTTATGGACTTTTTATAACCGGGACCTTGTATGGACTGCATTCTGAGCCTAACCCAGGAATGAACTAAGACTGTGAAGGACTTGGGGTAGGACAGACCCCCACCTGGTTAAGGCTCCCCGTTGTATTTGTGATATGGACACCCGGTCACAGGCCACACTGTGACCTTAAGAACTCAATTTGTGCGTCGTCTGTCTGTTAATGTTTTATTGTTATGCATATTGTCTTTGTTTATTGTTTAGTCCCGGAGTACTGAATTTCACTAGGGGGGAATGTGTCACCCAGGCCTGGATGCCACAAGTGTAAATAAAGCTGTGTCTGAGAGCAAGGGGGAGGTTCTCTGGTCAGGGGAACATTAGCATGCAATGCCTCCTGTCTCAGGCCAGTAGGGGGAGCAGGCTGCCCCTAAAAAAGCTGGTACTGGGGACAGGGTTAGGGAGAACTGGAAAGCCTGTCTCAGCACTGAGACGTGTCCCAGAGTGGAGCAGGGACAGAAAGTTGATTGCACCTAAGAGGAAGTGTGGCAGAAGGAGAGCCACAAGCCAGAGACAAGAGGCGAAGAGAGCCTGTCTTGGCAGAGAAAAGACTTAACTTTACCAGACTTTGGTGTCTGAGGCTGGATGGATTCCACATCCCCCAGCAGAGAACCAGTCCGCAAGGGACTGTATATTCCTTTGCCTAAGAAGCCTGGAGGCCCTGCCACAACCGAAGGGACCAGTAAAGCCGTACAAGGCTGGGAGCAGAAAGGAACCCACGTCGCAGGCCATACAGGCGAGAAAGCACGGAAAGCTTGGAAACGTGGGCTGTTATCCTATCAGGAGGAGATAGCCAGAAGGAGCGCAGAAAGCACGGTAGGCCTACACCCTCACCCTGACCAGGGCCAATTTCCCCGTTGCTCTCAGACATCCAGGTCCCCTCCTAGCTGGGACTGTTTGTGGGTCAGTTTACCTGTTTCAGTAAAGACCCTGGACTGCAATCTATTGTCTGTGTGCTCCTTCGCGCCTCCAGCACTACCAGCACTGGGACTCTCACTACCATCACTCCCACCATCCACTATACTGCCCTGGGGCCGCACTCTTCCCGTGGGGAGTCACATTACCCTAGCTGCACACCTCATCAGCCCCAGCGGTCTGCATGCAGCGGCGGTTCCTAATAACCGCAATCCACGGGTGGCGTAGTCGGACATTATCAGCAGAACATAGCAGACTACCATTGGCCTGACCACCCTGAGCCACGGAACCGGGTCGCCACTACTACCCCCATCGTCTCCCTATTGCCCGGATCCGAGTGCCCCATGGCCCAGGGGGCGAGTCAGTTGCATTATGAATATTCTAAAATTTTAGTGAGCTGGATGCCAATGTCAATAAGTAATTGACTGAAATTTCTCAGTTACCGTAGATACCAGAAGCTGGTGTCTTCTATGCATTACATTCACAGCAGGGCACGTCTTTTCAGACAGAGTATGGTCCACTAATTACTAAGGATGAAAGGTTTGAATCCTTTTGAGACTGCAGTTGTTATGAAAAGTGGAGATGTGTGAATCGTTCAAAAGTCAGATTCGTCATGTTTGATTTTTTTATTTACTGCCATTTGGTTCACTGTACAATTGAACGTACTGCAAACCCTCCAGTAACACTGAAAAATTTGTATTACTCTATTCACTTTTCCTCACACCCTAATCTTCTTCAATGCTTGTGCTAGCCACGCTGTCCATACAGTTTGTTTAATGTTTTTGGCTTTCTCTCCTTATCTCTATTGTTAAAGGGCAGTTAGACAGTTATCCTCCTTATAACCAAGCCCTTGAAATTCATAGAAAGTCTAAATTTTACCTACTTGTACATCCAAGCATATTGTTGTTTTTTTTATTATTGATTTATTAAGGTGGTATTTTCCCTAGAAAAACACATTACTTCAGATAGAAGATGGTACCTTACCGACAACAACAGTATATGAAATATATTTC
This sequence comes from Phyllobates terribilis, assembly GCF_046119375.1. NCBI lineage: Eukaryota > Metazoa > Chordata > Amphibia > Anura > Dendrobatidae > Phyllobates > Phyllobates terribilis. Next base: position 37,794,301 of record NW_027362768.1, on the reverse strand, counting down.
CATGTGTAATAAAGATTGGCTTGGCACACACACTTTGCCAAGTGTTTAATCCCTTTTACTGAGTGAAGTCCTGCAGAAATTTTATAGATTTATTATTTATTTATGGCACTGGCACTAAAGACGTATCACAAACAATAGGATATGACTTCCTTTATAAAAGGTATCAATGATAACCCTATACAACTATTCAACACCTTCACTTCTCTCCTCCGTCCTCTAGCACTTCATCCCTCTCCTCTCATCTCAGCTGAAGACTTTGCCTCATTCTTCAAGCAGAAGATTGACACCATCAGACAATACTTTTGCCTAAAGTCCCCAAAGCCCCTCCTCACATCTACTCAATCCTCCTTCTCCAAAATCAGCTTCTCCACCATTATGCAAGATCAACTTTCCTCTTTACTCTCCAAGTCACACCTCACTACCTGTGAACTTTACCCAATCCCACCTCATCCCCAACCTTACCACTATCTTCATCCCAACCCTAACCCACCTTTTAAACCTGTCACTAACAACTGGTGTTTTCCCCTCATGCTCCAAACATGCCTCGATCACACCTATCCTCAAAAAACCCTCCCTTGACCAATCCTCTCTGACTAGCTATCGCTCCATATCACTACTCCCCTATGCCTCAAAATTATTGGAACAACATGTCCATTTTGAACTGTCCTCCCACCTCTCCTCCTGCTCCCTCTTTGACTGCCTACAATCTGGCTTATGACCGCATCATTCTACTGAAACTGCCCTGACTAAAGTCACCAACGACCTACTAACTGCTAAATCCAAGCGGCACTACTCTGTCCTCCTCCTCCTGGACCTGTCATCTGCCTTCGACACAATGGACCATTCCCACTTAATAAAGACTCTCTCTTATCTCTTGGTATCACAGACTTGGCCCTATCTTGGATCTCCTCATACCTAACAGACAGGACATTCAGTGTTTCCCACTCACACACCACCTTCTTATCTCACCTCCTATCTGTCGGTGTCCCCAAAGGTTCAGTTCTAGGCCACTTGCTTTTCCCCATCTACACCTTCGGCCTGGGACACCTCATTGAGTCTCATGGCTTTCAGTATCACCTCTATTCTGATGGCACACAGATCTACCTCTCTGGACCCGATATCTCCTCCCTACTAACCAAAATCCCACAATGTATGTTGGATATTTCATCCTTCTTCTCTGCTAGATTTCTAAAACTTAACATGGATAAAACAGAATTAATAATCTTACCACCATCTAGTGTTGAGTAGAGATGAGCGGTGTTCGACTAGAACTGTTCGCCAATCTCAAATTCGAGCTGTTTTGGGCGGTGTTCGAGTTGTTCGACGAACCCGAACGATTTGCAAAAAATTCGGCTGTTCGAGGTTATGTTCGATAACTGTTCGTGCACCAAAAGCATGTCCTGCATGTCTGGTGCTATTTAGAGCACCAAACATGCAGGGATTGTCTGCCACTCACTGTAATGCCACAGCCATGGTGGTTGTGGCATTACAGTGATTGCCCAAATCGATGGGAACAGTGCCAACAGTGAAACATGAAAAGCCGGCAATTCAGCAGCGGCATACACCTGTACCCGACAATTTAGAACCGAAAGAATAGAGCTTCACACATAGATTAGATAGATATAAACATGTCAGCCACATATATACGAAGTACAGTGAAAGTGCTGCTTACTGTACTTGTCATTTAGCGTAAAGGATTTATCAAAAAAAATAATAGTGTTTTCGTGCACCGTCTCTTTAAAAAAGCCGGCCGGCAATTCAGCAGCGGTACCCGACAATTTATAACAGACAGAATAGAGCTTCACACATAGATTAGATAGATAGAAACATGTCAGCCACATATATACGAAGTACAGTGACAGTGTTGCTTACTGTACTTGTCATTTAGCGTAAAGGATTTATCAAAAAAAATAATAGTGTTTTCATGCACTGTCTCTTTAAAAAAGCCGGCCGGCAATTCAGCAGCGGTACCCGACAATTTAGAACAGACAGAATAGAGCTTCACACATAGATTAGATAGATAGAAACATGTCAGTCACATATATATGAAGTACAGTGATAGTATTGGTTACTGTACTTGTCATTTAGTATTAAAATAAAGGATTTATTATTAAAAAAATTGGCGTGGGGTTCCCCTTAATTTTAGGCTCTAGCGGAGGTTAACCAGACGGCTGGGGCAGATGTTTGAAGCCTGGGAAGGGGGTAATACCCACGGAGCTTCCCAGGCTACTAATATCAGCCCCCAGCTGAATACATAGCCTTTACTAGCTATTAAAATGGGGGACCCCCCAAAAAAAATGACGTGGGGTCCCCCCTAATTTAATAGCTAGCAAAGGCTAGGCAGACAGCTGGGGGCTGATATTAATAGCCCAGGAAGGGAGCCATGAATATTGGCCCCCTCCCAGGCTAGAAACACCAGCCGTCAGCCGCCCCAGAAATGGCACATTCATAGGATGCGCCAATTCTGGCACTTAGCCTCGCTCTTCCACGCTGCCCTGGTGCGGTGGCAGGGGGTAATAGGGTTGGGGTTGATGTCAGCTTATAATGCCAGCTGACATCAAGCCCAGGTTAGTAATGGAGAGGCGTCTATAAGACACCTCCATTACTAACCCCATAGTCAAAGTTAAAAAAAACACAAACACCCAGAATAAAGTCCTTTAATTGAAATAAAGACACAATCCTTTATTGTTCTAAATTAAACCATAATTACCGTCACGCCCATTCCAGCTGAAGCCAACGATCTCCTGCAATAAAAGAAAAATAATAAAGCAACCTCATCCTTACCTTTCCATGGTTCCCACGACAGCTTCAGCTCTGCTACATCGAGATGACAGGCTGGACCGCAGCAGAACGCTGCCATCCAGCCTCTCATCCCGCAGACACTGAGAAGCGCAGGCTTGCTTGCGCTGCTCAGCGTCTCTCTGTGACGACATCCAGATGAGCCGAGTTCATGTCCAATGAACTCGGCTCACCTCATGCACGTCACTGACAACGTGGGAAAATTCTCACACTGAAGCGGTGAGTGCAGGAGAATTCTCCCACGCTGTCAGTGACGTGCATAAGGTGAGCTCATGTCCAATGAACTCAGCTCACCTCCTGCACGTCACTGACAGCGTGGGAGAATTCTCCTGCACTCAGCGCTTCAGCGTGAGAATTCTCCCACGCTGAAGCGCTGAGTGCAGGAGAATTTTCCCACGCTGTCAGTGACGTGCATGAGGTGAGCCGAGTTCATTGGACATGAACTCGGCTCATCTGGATGCCCTCACAGAGAGACACTGTGGAGCGCAAGCAAGCCTGCGCTTCTCAGTGTCTGCGGGATGACAGGCTGGATGGCAGCGTTCTGCTGCGGTCCAGCCTGTCATCTCGATGTAGCAGAGCTGAAGCTGTCATGGGAACCATGGAAAGGTAAGGATGATGTTGCTTTATTATTTTTCTTTTATTTCAGGAGATCGTTGGCTTCAGCTGGAATGGGCGTGATGGTAAGTATGGTTTAATTTAGAACAATAAAGAATTGTGTGTTTATTTCAATTAAAGGACTTTTTTCTGGGTGTTGTGTTTTTTTTAAATACTTTACTAGAAATTCATGGTGGTCATGTCTAATATTGGCGTGACCCCATGAATTTCGGGCTTAGGGCCAGCTGATAATGCCAAGCTGGCCCTAACCCCTTTATTACCCAGTGAGCCACCGCATCAGGGCCCTGGATGAGTTGGGTACAGCGCCAGAAGATGGCGCTTCTATGAACGCGCCATTTTCCGGGGTGGCTGCGGACTGCAATTTGCAGCGGGGGTGGCCCAGAAAGCTTGGGCCTCCCTGCGCTGCGGATTCCAGACCCCAGCTGCCTAGTTGTACCTGGCTGGACACAAAAACAGGGCGAAGCCCCACGTCAATTTTCTTTAAATTATTTCATGAAATAATTAAGAAAAAAAGGGCTTCCCTATATTGTTGTGTCCGGCCAGGTACAAATAGGCAGCTGGTGGTTGGGGGCAGCCCGTTCCTGCCTGCTGTACCTGGCTGGACACAAATATAGTGCGAAGCCCCACGTCAATTTTTTTTAAATTATTTCATGAATTTCCTGAAATAATTTAAAAAAATTGAAGTGGGGCTTCGCACTATATTTGTGTCCAGCCAGGTACAGCAGGCATGAACGGGCTGCCCCCATCCACCAGCTGCCTATTTGTACCTGACCGGACACAACAATATAGGGAAGCCCTTTTTTTCTTAATTATTTCATGAAATAATTAAAAAAAATTGAAGTGGGGCTTCGCACTATATTTGTGTCCAGCCAGGTACAGCAGGCAGGAACGGGCTGCCCCCATCCACCAGCTGCCTATTTGTACCTGGCCGGACACAACAATATAGGGAAGCCTTTTTTTTCTTAATTATTTCATGAATTTCATGAAATAATTAAAAAAAATTGAATTGGGGCTTCGCACTATATTTGTGTCCAGCCAGGTACAGCAGGCAGGAACGGGCTGCCCCCAACCACCAGCTGCCTATTTGTACCTGGCCGGACACAACAATATAGGGAAGGCCTTTTTTTCTTAATTATTTCATGAATTTCATGAAATAATTAAAAAAAAAGTACGTGGGGCTTCGCCCTATTTTTGTGTCCAGCCAGGTACAACTAGGCAGCTGGGGGCTGGAATCTGCAGCGCAGGGAGGCCCAAGCTTTCTGGGCCCCCCCCCGCTACAAATTGCAGTCCGCAGCCACCCCGGAAAATGGCGCGTTCATAGAAGCGCCATCTTCTGGCGCTGTACCCAACTCATCCAGGGCCCTGGTGCGGTGGCTCACTGGGTAATAAAGGGGTTAGGGCCAGCTTGGTATTATCAGCTGGCCCCAAGCCCAAAATTCATGGGGTCACGCTAGTATTAGACCTGACCGCCATGAATTTCTAGTAAAGTATTTAAAAAAAACACAACACCGAGAATAAAGTCCTTTAATTGAAATAAAGACACAATTCTTTATTGTTCTAAATTAAACCATACTTACCATCACACCCATTCCAGCTGAAGCCAACGATCTCCTGCAATAAAAGAAAAATAATAAACCAACCTCATCCTTACCTTTCCATGGTTCCCACGACAGCTTCAGCTCTGCTACATCGAGATGACTGGCTGGACCGCAGCAGAACGCTGCCATCCAGCCTGTCATCCCGCAGACACTGAGAAGCGCAGGCATGCTTGCGCTCCTCACTGTCTCGCTGTGACGGCATCCAGATGAGCCGAGGTCATGTCCAATGAACTCGGCTCACCTCATGCACGTCACTGACAGCGTGGGAAAATTCTCACGCTGAAGTGCTGAGTGCAGGAGAATTCTCCCACGCTGTCAGTGATGTGCATGAGGTGAGCTCATGTCCAATGAACTCAGCTCACCTCCTGCACGTCACTGACAGCGTGGGAAAATTCTCACGCTGAAGTGCTGAGTGCAGGAGAATTCTCCCACGCTGTCAGTGACGTGCATGAGGTGAGCCGAGTTCATTGGACATGAACTCGGCTCATCTGGATGTCGCCACAGAGAGACGCTGAGCAGCGCAAGCAAGCCTGCGCTTCTCAGTGTCTGCGGGATGACAGGCTGGATGGCAGCGTTCTGCTGCGGTCCAGCCTGTCATCTCGATGTAGCAGAGCTGAAGCTGTCGTGGGAACCATGGAAAGGTAAGGATGAGGTTGCTTTATTATTTTTCTTTTATTGCAGGAGATCGTTGGCTTCAGCTGGAATGGGCGTGATGGAAAGTATGGTTTAATTTAGAACAATAAAGGATTGTGTCTTTATTTCAGTTAAAGGACTTTATTCTGGGTGTTTGTGTTTTTTTTAACTTTGACTATGGGGTTAGTAATGGGGGTGTCTTATAGACTCCTCTCCATTACTAACCTGGGCTTGATGTCAGCTGGCATTATAAGCTGACATCAACCCCAACCCTATTACCCCCTGCCACCGCACCAGGGCAGCGTGGAAGAGCGAGGCTAAGTGCCAGAATTGGCGCATCCTATGAATGTGCCATTTCTGGGGCGGCTGACGGCTGGTGTTTCTAGCCTGGGAGGGGGCCAATATTCATGGCTCCCTTCCTGGGCTATTAATATCAGCCCCCAGCTGTCTGCCTAGCCTTTGCTAGCTATTAAATTAGGGGGGACCCCACGTCATTTTTTTTGGGGGGTCCCCCATTTTAATAGCTAGTAAAGGCTATGTATTCAGCTGGGGGCTGATATTAGTAGCCTGGGAAGCTCCGTGGGTATTACCCCCTTCCCAGGCTTCAAACATCTGCCCCAGCCGTCTGCTTAACCTCCGCTAGAGCCTAAAATTAAGGGGAACCCCACGCCAATTTTTTTAATAATAAATCCTTTATTTTAATACTAAATGACAAGTACAGTAACCAACACTATCACTGTACTTCATATATATGTGACTGACATGTTTCTATCTATCTAATCTATGTGTGATGCTCTATCTTTCTGTTCTAAATTGTCGGGTACCGCTGCTGAATTGCCGGCCGGCTTTTTTAAAGAGACAGTGCATGAAAACACTATTATTTTTTTAAATAAATCCTTTACACTAAATGACAAGTACAGTAAGCAACACTATCACTGTACTTATTATATATGTGACTGACATGTTTCTATCTATCTAATCTATGTGTGAAGCTCTATTCTTTCTGTTCTAAATTGTCGGGTACAGATGCTGAATTGCCGGCCGGCTTTTTTAAAGAGACGGTGCATGAAAACACTAATATTTTTTTTAATAAATCCTTTACACTAAATGACAAGTGCAGTAACCAACACTGTCACTGTGCTTCTTATATGTGTGACTGACATGTTTCTATCTATCTAATCTATGTGTGATGCTCTATTCCTTCTTGTCTAAATTGTCGGGTACCCGGTGTATGCCGCTGCTGAATTTGCCGGCCGGCTTTTTTAAAGAGAGTGTCTTCTGAGCAGTTTGTCAGCTTTTGGACACCTTTGCAGGTGTTTTCTATGTGTTTCTATGTGTTTTTGTTTGCCTGCCATTGGTTTTAACGGTGTTCGACGGTGTTCTAAGGTGTTCGACGAACAGTTCGACGAACAGTTCCTCGAACATCCCGGTGTTCGACGAACCGAACCGAACCCGAACACTAGGGGGGTGGCTCAACACTAGTGTTGAGCGAACATGCTCGACACTGCTCGGTACTCGCCCGAGCATCACGCTACTCGGGATGTTCGGCAAGCACCGAGCATTTCCGGGTTACTCAGGCGGGAGCTCGGGTCTCCGCCCTGCATGTTTGGCGCTCTTTACAGAGCAAATGAACATGCAGGGATTGCCAGCCAGTCACTGTAATGCCGCAGCCATGTTGGTTGTGGGCATTACAGTGATTGGCTGGCCGCACAGCGTCACCTCGAGTATTTAAAACCAGGCGCCGCCATCTTGGACACAGTTGCTCCGGATCAGACAGTGTAGGGACAGCGCTGCTGATTTAGGGAGAGATATAAACTGCGAAATAGTTAGTGTAGGGTCTGTAAAGGCTGCCAGATCAAACAAACAGTCCTTCTCAGGACTAATATCCATCCCAGATATCAGGCAGGCAGGCTGTATAGGAGACGCAGTGGTTATACCAGCAAACGCTGCATTACAGTCCTGTGTGCCGCTCCTGTTGCTGAAATAGCTGGACTTAGCTCCAGGTCTCAGGGGACAGGAAAAATCCTTTTTTTTTTCATCTAAATCCTCTTCTTTTTTTCCTCCTTCACACTGTACAAATACCCGTCTTATTAACCTTTTGGTGTGTCCCCCCCCCCCCAAAAAAAAAGCGTGTCTCTGATTTTTCAGACACAAATATATCTGTTGAAAATAGTCAGGTGTAGGCTAGAGAAACAGAAGTGTTGTTTTGCACTTCCACGGTTCAAACCTCTGTATTATCCACTTTTGGGCCATTTCTATCTAAAGAAAAAATAGTTTGAGTGTGTCGCTCAATGTTCAGCCGCAAATATATCTATTTAAAAAAGTCTGGTATACCCCAGTAAACAATAACTGTGGTTTTGTTATACCACGGTAAAAAATCTCTATTATTCAGGTTTTGGTTTATTTTCTGTAAAGAAAAACAGTAGTGTCTAATGACTGTTGTGACCCCAAAATATTTCTGTTGAAAATAGTCTGGTGTAGGCTCGACAAATCCCAGTGTGGTTTTGCAGTTCCACGGGTCAAATCTCTGTACTATCCAGTTTTGGGCCTTTGGTATCTAAAAAAAAAACAGTTTGAGTGTGTCGCTCACTGTTCAGCAACAAACCTATATATTTAAAAAAGTCTGGTATACCCCAGTAAACAATAACTGTGGTTTTGCCATCCCACCGTAAAAATTCTCTATTATTCAGGTTTTGGTATATTTTCCGTAAAGAAAAACAGTAGTGTCTCCTGACTGTTGTGACACAAAAATATATCTGTTGAAAATAGTCTGGTGTAGGCTCGACAAATCCCAGTGTGGTTTTGCAGTTCGATGGGTCAAATCTCTCTACTATCCAGTTTTGGGCCTTTGGTATCTAAAAAAACACAGTTTGAGTGTGTCGCTCACTGTTCAGCCGCAAATCTACATATTTAGAAAAGTCTGGTATACCCCAGTAAACAATAACTGCGGTTTTGCCATCCCACGGTAAAAAATCTCTATTATTCAGGTTTAGGTATATTTTCCGTAAAGAAAAACAGTAGTATCTCCTGACTGTTGTGACACAAAAATATATCTGTTGAAAATAGTCTGGTGTAGGCCCGACAAATCCCAGTGTGGTTTTGCAGTTCCACGTGTCAAATCTCTGTACTATCCAGTTTTAGGCCTTTGGTATCTAAAAAAACACAGTTTGAGTGTGTCGCTCACTGTTCAGCCGCAAATCTATATATTTAAAAAAGTCTGTTATAACCCAGTAAACAATAACTGTGGTTTTGCCATCCCACGGTAAAAAATCTCTATTATTCATGTTTTGGTATTTTTTACGTAAAGAAAAACCGTAATAGTTTCTCCCTGATTGTTCAGATTGTTTAAAAGAGTCGGGTGTAGGCCAGAGAAATAGAACTGTGGTTTTTCTCTTCCACGGTTCTAATCTCCTTTCTATTACCCTTTTTCCATTGATAGTGCAAGTGTAAGCTATTTTACTTCCTTTACAATGGGCAAGGCGCGTGGCAAGGGACGTGGAAGTGGACGTTCTGGTGATGGTTCGTGCAGAGGACGGGGCCGTGGCCAAGGTGAAAATGTGCCACAACCAACAGCCACATCTCGCTCCCACTTCTTGACCGAATTACTAGGGAAGCACAGAACAACACCAGTATTGAGAACTGATCAGTGTGAACAGGTTATTAATTGGATAGCAGATAATACTTACAGTTACCTGGGCACCACCACCTCCGGTCTGTCTTCCACACGGTCAACTCTTAGTAGCCGTGAGTCTCGACCGCATACTCCTCCTCACCCTGATGCTCCTTCCTCCCACCATGCCGAGTGTCATCAGACAGCAATTGATCCCACACTTGGACACTCTGAAGAGCTGTTCACTGGTCCATTTCCATATCTGTGCCCCTCGCCTGATACGCTTGAAGTGGTGGAAGAGGAGATCCCATGCAGCGATGCCCAAATATTTGAACAGCCACAGCAACAGGAAGTCGATGCTGGCAATTTGTCACAAGAGGTGGACGATGACGAGACACAATTGCCAGGAAGTGAGAAGGAGCATCGTGGTGCTCAAGTGGAAGAGGAGGAGGTGGTGGATGATCTAGTAACTGACCCAACGTGGCAGGAGGACATGCAGAGTGAGGCCAGCAGCACACAGGGGGAGGGAGGCAGAGTACCCCAACAGGCAGGAAGAAGCAGTGTGGTGGCCGCAGACAGAAGGCGGGCAACCGTTCCCCGTAACACCAACACGAGGGACGTTGCCAGTACAAGCGGTAGGTCTTCCAGAGTCTGGAATTTTTTTAAAGACTCTGCTGATAACCACAAAAAGGCCATATGTTCCACCTGCCATGCCAGCATCAGCAGGGGTGACAAAACTACCAGCCTGACCACCACCAGCATGATCAGGCACATGGCAGCAAAGCACCCGACTTTGTGGGGCGAAACCCAGGGTCCACGACCAGTGTCAGCGGGTGTCACCACTGCTTCTTCCACTGTTGTGTGTGCAATAGAACTCCCTGTTGTGTGTGTAAGGCAATCCCCTGTCCATACTGCTTGTAAAGATGCCCCCTCCTCTCAGTTTTCACTTGTTATGGCAGTTTCTCAAGAAACAGCATCAACGTCCACGTCCACGTCCCACCGCAGCGTTCAATTGTCCATATCCCAGACCTTTGAACGAAAGCGGAAATTCGCAGCTAACGCCCCACAGGCCACAGTCCTAAATTCGCACATTTCACGACTGCTTGTATTGGAAATGCTGCCTTTTAGGCTGGTGGAGACGGAATCCTTCTGCAATCTTATGGCGGTGGCCGTCCCTCGGTACTCGGTCCCCAGCCGACACTATTTTGCCCGGTGTGCCATCCCCGCACTACACAAGCACGTGTCCCAAAGCATCTGCCGTGCCCTCAAAAACGCAGTTACTGGGAGAGTCCACCTGACAATGGACACGTGGACAAGTGCTTGTGGCCAGGGATGGTACATCTCTCTGACGGCACACTGGGTAAACATAGTGGAAGCCGGGACCCAGTCGGACCTTGGGACAGAACACGTCCTCCCCACACCGAGGATTGCGGGCCCTATGTCAGTCATAGTTGCCCCCACAGTGTATAGCTCCTGCGCATCTTCCTCCTCCTCATGTTCAGCCTCCATCTCAGATATCACCACATCAGTTACAAGCTGGAAGCACTGCAGTACTGCCTCCACCAAGCGGCAACAGGCTGTGCTGAAACTCATAAGCTTAAGTGATAAACCTCACACTGCTTGTGAGTTGTGGACAGCTGTGAAAGAGCAGGCAGATCTGTGGCTGAGACTGCTGAACCTACATCCCAGCATGGTCGTGTGTGACAATGGCCGTAACCTGGTGGCGGCTCTGAGGCGAGGTGAGATCACACACGTACCATGCCTGGCTCATGTGCTTAACCTTGTGGTTCAGCGGTTTCTTAAATCGTACCGCAAGTTGCCAGATCTGCTCGTGAAAGTACGCCACCTGTCAGCTCATTTTCGCAAGTCGGCTACAGCTTCCGCTGTCCTTGCTGTGTTGCAGCAGCGTTTGCAGCTTCCAGCACACCGACTGGTGTGTGATGTCCCCACACGTTGGAACTCTACCCTCCACATGTTGCAAAGGATTTGTGAGCAGAAGAGAGCAGTTGTGGAGTACCAGATGCAACAAGGCAGTCGATATTCAGGTCAGACTCCACACATAAGACCTCAGGAGTGGACCTGGATGTCTGACATATGTACCATCCTGACAAACTTTGAGGAGGCCACCAAGATGGTGAGTGGCGATAATGCCATCATTAGTGTCAGCATCCCACTTGTCTGTCTTTTGCAATGCTCTCTGCAGAGAATTAAAGAGGAGGCATTGCAGCCAGAGTATGATGAGATGTATCAAGAGGCCGTAGTGGGCGATTACACACAGCCCAGCCTCATCTCATCCCAACATGCATTGGGGGACAATGAGGGAGAGGAGGAGGAGGAGGAGGAAGAACAGGAGCTGCTATCATGCGCTGTAGACGGTAGTACCTGTACAAGTGTCATACCGTCGGTTCAGCGTGGTTGGCCTGAGGACAGGGGGGAGGAGGAGGAGGAGGAGGAGAGCATGGTCAGTCATCATCTTGGTGAGGACACGGAAATCTTGCCCGTTACCAGTCTGGCACGCATGGCTGACTTTATGTTACGCTGCCTTAACCTTGACCCTCGCGTTGTCAAAATGTTGGGTGACAGTCATTACTGGTTGGTGACACTTTTAGACCCCCGCTGCAAGGAGAACTTTCACTCTCTTATTCCTGAGGTGGAGAGGTCTACAAAAATGGGGCAGTACCAGAAGGCCCTTGCTGCAGAACTCTTAAAAAAATTCCCATCTGAACATGCTAGCGGCAGAGGTCACAGTTCGTTGCCCAACCAAGGCGTACAGGCGAGAGAGATGCAACTCCAATCCAGCAGAGGCAGGGGAACACTGTCAACGTTCTGGGACAGATTTCAGAAACCCGCCAAGCTTACAGGCCCTGAGGCGCGGGGTACTCTCACAAGGAGTGGAAAGTTTCAAAAGATGGTGAGGGAGTACGTTGCCGACCGTACCAGCGTCCTCCGTGATTCCTCTGTGCCTTTTAATTATTGGGTATCCAAGCTGGACACTTGGAATGAACTCGCTCTGCACGCCTTCGAGGTCCTGGCCTGCCCTGCCACTAGCGTGTTATCGGAGCGTGTTTTTAGTGCCGCTGGGGGAATTATAACTGATAAGCGCACTCGCCTGTCAACTGACAATGCTGACAAGCTGACCCTTATCAAAATGAACATGGGCTGTATTGAGCCAGACTTCTCATCACCACCAAAGTGGCAGAGTAACATAAAGTCAAATACACTGTGTTATTTCGGGAGGTGTATTCACGTGCACCGCTTCAATACCACACATGGGTATACGCTTGGTCATTTCGGCTGTTTTATGTTCTTCTCCTTATCCTCAGCCTCCACCACCACGATACCACCAGGGTGCCAGCATTGCAAGTTCCTCCGTCCTTATTTTTGTCAGATTTGCTTGGAAGGCATAAGCAAAGACTGTGGGAGACCCACTCCCCAATAATGGGACTTATGTTTGTAATATGCTGTACTGCATGGCTCTTGTAAGGGGCATTGCAAGTTGCTCCTTCCTAATTTTTGGAAGCTTTTGCTTGGAAGGCATAAGCAAATCCTATGGGAGACCCACTCCCCAATAATGGGACTTATGTTTGTAATATGATGTACTGCATGGCTCTTCTAAGGGGCATTGCAAGTTGCTCCGTCCTAATTTTCGGAAGCTTTTCCTTGGAACTTATAAGCAAATCCTATGGGAGACCCTCTCCCCAATAATGGGACTTATGTTTGTAATATGCTGTACTGCATGATTCTTGTAAGGGGCATTGCAAGTTGCTCCGTCCTAATTTTTGGAAGCTTTTGCTTGGAAGGCATAAGCAAATACTATGGGAGATCCACTCCCCAATAATGGGACTTATGTTTGTAATATGCTGTACTCCATGGCTGTTGTAAGGGGCATTGCAAGTTGCACCGTCCTAATTTTTGGAAGCTTTTGCTTGGAAGGCATAAGCAAATCCTATGGGAGACCCACTCCCCAATAATGGGACTTATGTTTGTAATATGCTGTACTGCATGGCTCTTGTAAGGGGCATTGCAAGTTGCTCTTTCCTAATTTTTGGAAGATTTTGCTTGGAAGGCATAAGCAAATCCTATGGGAGACCCACTCCCCAATAATGGGACTTATGTTTGTAATATGCTGTACTGCATGGCTCTTGTAAGGGGCATTGCAAGTTTCTCCATCGTAATTTTTGGAAGCTTTTGCTTGGAAGGCATAAGCAAATCCTATGGGAGACCCACTCCCCAATAATGGGACTTATGTTTGTAATATGCTGTACTGCATTGCTCGTGTAAGGGGCATTGCAAGTTGCAACGTCCTAATTTTTGGAAGCTTTTCCTTGGAAGGCATAAGCAAATCCTATGGGAGACCCACTCCCCAATAATGGGACTTATGTTTGTAATATGCTGTACTGCATGGCTCTTGTAAGGGGCATTGAAATTTGCTCCGTCCTAATTTTTGGAAGCTTTTGCTTGGAAGGCAAATGCAAATCCTATGGGAGACCCACTCCCAAGTAGTGGGACTTATGTTTGTAATATGCTGTACTGCATGGTTCTTGTAAGGGGCATTGCAAGTTGCTCCGTCCTAATTTGTGGAAGCTTTTGCTTGGAAGGCATAAGCAAATACTATGGGATACCCACTCCCCAATAATGGGACTTATGTTTGTAATATGCTGTACTGCATGGCTCTTGTAAGGGGCATTTCAAGTTGCTCTTTCCTAATTTTTGGAAGCTTTTGCTTGGAAGGCATAAACAAATCCTAAGGGAGACCCACTCCCCAATAATGGGACTTATGTTTGTAATATGCTGTACTGCATGGCTCTTGTAAGGGGCATTGCAAGTTGCTCCGTCCTAATTTTTGGAAGCTTTTGCTTGGAAGGCATAAGCAAATACGATGGGAGACTCACTCCCCAATAATGGGACTTATGTTTGTAATATGCTGTACTGCATGGCTGTTGTAAGGGGCATTGCAAGTTGCTCCGTCCTAATTTTTGGAAGCTTTTGCTTGGAAGGCATAAGCAAATCCTACAGGAGACCCACTCCTCAATAATGGGACTTATGTTTGTAATATGCTGTACTGCATGGCTCTTGTAAGGGGCATTGCAAGTTGCTCCGTCCTAATTTTTGGAAGCTTTTGCTTGGAAAGCATAAGCAAATCCTATGGGAGACCCACTCCACAATAATGGGACTTATGTTTGTAATATGCTGTACTGCATGGCTCTTGTAAGGGGCATTGCAAGTTGCTCCGTCCTAATTTTTGGAAGCTTTTGCTTGGAAGGCATAAGCAAATACTATGGGAGACTCACTCCCCAATAATGGGACTTATGTTTGTAATATGCTGTACTGCATGGCTGTTGTAAGGGGCATTGCAAGTTGCTCCGTCCTAATTTTTGGAAGCTTTTGCTTGGAAGGCATAAGCAAATACTATGGGAGACCCATTCCCCAATAATGGGACTTATGTTTGTAATATGCTGTACTGCATTGCTCTTGTAAGGGGCATTGCAAGTTGCTCCGTCCTAATTTTTGGAAGCTTTTGCTTGGAAGGCATAAGCAAATCCTATGGGAGACCCACTCCCCAATAATGGGACTTATGTTTGTAATATGCTGTACTGCATGGCTCTTGTAAGGGGCATTGCAAGTTGCTCTTTCCTAATTTTTGGAAGCTTTTGCTTGGAAGGCATAAGCAAATCCTATGGGAGACCCACTCCCCAATAATGGGACTTATGTTTGTAATAAGCTGTACTGCATGGCTCTTGCAAGGGGTATTGCAAGTTGCTCCGTCCTAATTTTTGGAAGCTTTTCCTTGGAAGGCATAAGCAAATCCTATGGGAGACCCACTCCCCAATAATGGGACTTATGTCTGTAATATGCTGTACTGCATGGCTCTTGTAAGGGGCATTGCAATTTGCTCCGTCCTAATTTTTGGAAGCTTTTGCTTGGAAGGCATATGCAAATCCTATGGGAGACCCACTCCCCAATAGTGGGACTTATGTTTGTAATATGCTCTACTGCATGGTTCTTGTAAGGGGCATTGCAAGTTGCTCCGTCCTAATTTTTGGAAGCTTTTGCTTGGAAGGTATAAGCAAATACTATGGGATACCCACTCCCCAATAATGGGACTTATGTTTGTAATATGCTGCACTGCATGGCTCTTGTAAGGGGCATTTCAAGTTGCTCTGTCCTAATTTTTGGAAGCTTTTGCTTGGAAGGCATAAGCAAATCCTATGGGAGACCCACTCCCCAATAATGGGACTTATGTTTGTAATATGCTGTACTGCATGGCTCTTGTAAGGGGCATTGCAAGTTGCTCCGTCCTAATTTTTGGAAGCATTTGCTTGGAAGGCATAAGCAAATCCTATGGGAGACCCACTCCCCAATAATGGGACTTATGTTTGTAATATTCTGTACTGCATGACTCTTGTAAGGGGCATTGCAAGTTGCTCCGTCCTAATTTTTGGAAGCTTTTGCTTGGAAGGCATAAGCAAATACTATGGGAGACTCACTCCCCAATAATGGGACTTATGTTTGTAATATGCTGTACTGCATGGCTGTTGTAAGGGGCATTGCAAGTTGCTCCATCCTAATTTTTGGAAGCTTTTGCTTGGAAGGCATAAGCAAATCCTACAGGAGACCCACTCCTCAATAATGGGACTTATGTTTGTAATATGCTGTACTGCATGGCTCTTGTAAGGGGCATTGCAAGTTGCTCCGTCCTAATTTTTGGAAGCTTTTGCTTGGAAGGCATATGCAAATCCTATGGGAGACCCACTCCCCAGTAGTGGGACTTATGTTTGTAATATGCTGTACTGCATTGCTCGTGTAAGTGGCATTGCAAGTTGCAACGTCCTAATTTTTGGAAGCTTTTCCTTGGAAGGCATAAGCAAATCCTATGGGAGACCCACTCCCCAGTAATGGGACTTATGTTTGTAATATGCTGTACTGCATGGCTCTTGTATGGGGCATTGCAATTTGCTCCGTCCTAATTTTTGGAAGCTTTTGCTTGGAAGGCATATGCAAATCCTATGGGAGACCCACTCCCCAGTAGTGGGACTTATGTTTGTAATATGCTGTACTGCATGGTTCTTGTAAGGGGCATTGCAAGTTGCTCCGTCCTAATTTTTGGAAGCTTTTGCTTGGAAGGCATAAGCAAATACTATGGGATACCCACTTCCAATAATGGGACTTATGTTTGTAATATGCTGTACTGCATGGCTCTTGTAAGGGGCATTTCAAATGGCTCTGTCCTAATTTTTGGAAGCTTTTGCTTGGAAGGCATAAGCAAATCCTATGGGAGACCCACTCCCCAATAATGGGACTTATGTTTGTAATATGCTGTACTGCATGGCTCTTGTAAGGGGCATTGCAAGTTGCTCCGTCCTAATTTTTGGAAGCTTTTGCTTGGAAGGCATAAGCAAATCCTAAGGGAGACCCACTCCCCAATAATGGGACTTATGTTTGTAATATGCTGTACTGCATGGCTCTTGTAAGGGGCATTGCAAGTTGCTCCGTCCTAATTTTTGGAAGCTTTTGCTTGGAAGGCATAAGCAAATACTATGGGAGACTCACTCCCCAATAATGGGACTTATGTTTGTAATATGCTGTACTGCATGGCTGTTGTAAGGGGCATTGCAAGTTGCTCCGTCCTAATTTTTGGAAGCTTTTGCTTGGAAGGCATAAGCAAATCCTACAGGAGACCCACTCCTCAATAATGGGACTTATGTTTGTAATATGCTGTACTGCATGGCTCTTGTAAGGGGCATTGCAAGTTGCTCCGTCCTAATTTTTGGAAGCTTTTGCTTGGAAAGCATAAGCAAATCCTATGGGAGACCCACTCCACAATAATGGGACTTATGTTTGTAATATGCTGTACTGCATGGCTCTTGTAAGGGGCATTGCAAGTTGCTCCGTCCTAATTTTTGGAAGCTTTTGCTTGGAAGGCATAAGCAAATACTATGGGAGACTCACTCCCCAATAATGGGACTTATGTTTGTAATATGCTGTACTGCATGGCTGTTGTAAGGGGCATTGCAAGTTGCTCCGTCCTAATTTTTGGAAGCTTTTGCTTGGAAGGCATAAGCAAATCCTACAGGAGACCCACTCCTCAATAATGGGACTTATGTTTGTAATATGCTGTACTGCATGGCTCTTGTAAGGGGCATTGCAAGTTGCTCCGTCCTAATTTTTGGAAGCTTTTGCTTGGAAGGCAAAAGCAAATCCTATGGGAGACCCACTCCCCAATAATGGGACTTATGTTTGTAATATGCTGTACTGCATGGTTCTTGTAAGGGGCATTGCAATTTGCTCCGTCCTAATTTTTGGAAGCTTTTGCTTGGAAGGCATATGCAAATCCTATGGGAGACCCACTCCCCAATAGTGAGACTTATGTTTGTAATATGCTCTACTGCATGGTTCTTGTAAGGGGCATTGCAAGTTGCTCCGTCCTAATTTTTGGAAGCTTTTGCTTGGAAGGTATAAGCAAATACTATGGGATACCCACTCCCCAATAATGGGACTTATGTTTGTAATATGCTGCACTGCATGGCTCTTGTAAGGGGCATTTCAAGTTGCTCTGTCCTAATTTTTGGAAGCTTTTGCTTGGAAGGCATAAGCAAATCCTATGGGAGACCCACTCCCCAATAATGGGACTTATGTTTGTAATATGCTGTACTGCATGGCTCTTGTAAGGGGCATTGCAAGTTGCTCCGTCCTAATTTTTGGAAGCATTTGCTTGGAAGGCATAAGCAAATCCTATGGGAGACCCACTCCCCAATAATGGGACTTATGTTTGTAATATGCTGTACTGCATGACTCTTGTAAGGGGCATTGCAAGTTGCTCCGTCCTAATTTTTGGAAGCTTTTGCTTGGAAGGCATAAGCAAATACTATGGGAGACTCACTCCCCAATAATGGGACTTATGTTTGTAATATGCTGTACTGCATGGCTGTTGTAAGGGGCATTGCAAGTTGCTCCATCCTAATTTTTGGAAGCTTTTGCTTGGAAGGCATAAGCAAATCCTACAGGAGACCCACTCCTCAATAATGGGACTTATGTTTGTAATATGCTGTACTGCATGGCTCTTGTAAGGGGCATTGCAAGTTGCTCCGTCCTAATTTTTGGAAGCTTTTGCTTGGAAGGCATAAGCAAATCCTATGGGAGACCCACTCCCCAATAATGGGACTTATGTTTGTAATATGCTGTACTGCATTGCTCGTGTAAGTGGCATTGCAAGTTGCAACGTCCTAATTTTTGGAAGCTTTTCCTTGGAAGGCATAAGCAAATCCTATGGGAGACCCACTCCCCAGTAGTGGGACTTATGTTTGTAATATGCTGTACTGCATGGTTCTTGTAAGGGGCATTGCAAGTTGCTCCGTCCTAATTTTTGGAAGCTTTTGCTTGGAAGGCATAAGCAAATACTATGGGATACCCACTTCCAATAATGGGACTTATGTTTGTAATATGCTGTACTGCATGGCTCTTGTAAGGGGCATTTCAAGTTGCTCTGTCCTAATTTTTGGAAGCTTTTGCTTGGAAGGCATAAGCAAATCCTATGGGAGACCCACTCCCCAATAATGGGACTTATGTTTGTAATATGCTGTACTGCATGGCTCTTGTAAGGGGCATTGCAAGTTGCTCCGTCCTAATTTTTGGAAGCTTTTGCTTGGAAGGCATAAGCAAATCCTAAGGGAGACCCACTCCCCAATAATGGGACTTATGTTTGTAATATGCTGTACTGCATGGCTCTTGTAAGGGGCATTGCAAGTTGCTCCGTCCTAATTTTTGGAAGCTTTTGCTTGGAAGGCATAAGCAAATACTATGGGAGACTCACTCCCCAATAATGGGACTTATGTTTGTAATATGCTGTACTGCATGGCTGTTGTAAGGGGCATTGCAAGTTGCTCCGTCCTAATTTTTGGAAGCTTTTGCTTGGAAGGCATAAGCAAATCCTACAGGAGACCCACTCCTCAATAATGGGACTTATGTTTGTAATATGCTGTACTGCATGGCTCTTGTAAGGGGCATTGCAAGTTGCTCCGTCCTAATTTTTGGAAGCTTTTGCTTGGAAAGCATAAGCAAATCCTATGGGAGACCCACTCCACAATAATGGGACTTATGTTTGTAATATGCTGTACTGCATGGCTCTTGTAAGGGGCATTGCAAGTTGCTCCGTCCTAATTTTTGGAAGCTTTTGCTTGGAAGGCATGAGCAAATACTATGGGAGACTCACTCCCCAATAATGGGACTTATGTTTGTAATATGCTGTACTGCATGGCTGTTGTAAGGGGCATTGCAAGTTGCTCCGTCCTAATTTTTGGAAGCTTTTGCTTGGAAGGCATAAGCAAATCCTACAGGAGACCCACTCCTCAATAATGGGACTTATGTTTGTAATATGCTGTACTGCATGGCTCTTGTAAGGGGCATTGCAAGCTACTCCGTCCTAATTTTTGGAAGCTTTTGCTTGAAAGGCAAAAGCAAATCCTATGGGAGACCCACTCCCCAATAATGGGACTTATGTTTGTAATATGCTGTACTGCATGGTTCTTGTAAGGGGCATTGCAAGTTGCTCCGTCCTAATTTTTGGAAGCTTTTGCTTGGAAGACATAAGCAAATACTATGGGAGACCCATTCCCCAATAATGGGACTTATGTTTGTAATATGCTGTACTGCATTGCTCTTGTAAGGGGCATTGCAAGTTGCTCCGTCCTAATTTTTGGAAGCTTTTGCTTGGAAGGCATAAGCAAATCCTATGGGAGAACCACTCCCCAATAATGGGACTTATGTTTGTAATATGCTGTACTGCATGGCTCTTGTAAGGGGCATTGCAAGTTGCTCTTTCCTAATTTTTGGAAGCTTTTGCTTGGAAGTCATAAGCAAATCCTATGGGAGACCCACTCCCCAATAATGGGACTTATGTTTGTAATAAGCTGTACTGCATGGCTCTTGCAAGGGGCATTGCAAGTTGCTCCGTCCTAATTTTTGGAAGCTTTTCCTTGGAAGGCATAAGCAAATCCTATGGGAGACCCACTCCCCAATAATGGGACTTATGTCTGTAATATGCTGTACTG
Source organism: Phyllobates terribilis (assembly GCF_046119375.1). Classification (NCBI taxonomy): domain Eukaryota; kingdom Metazoa; phylum Chordata; class Amphibia; order Anura; family Dendrobatidae; genus Phyllobates; species Phyllobates terribilis. The sequence goes on along the minus strand of NW_027362768.1, from coordinate 37,773,998 downwards.
CATGGCTCTTGTAAGGGGCATTGCAATTTGCTCCGTCCTAATTTTTGGAAGCTTTTGCTTGGAAGGCATATGCAAATCCTATGGGAGACCCACTCCCCAATAGTGGGACTTATGTTTGTAATATGCTCTACTGCATGGTTCTTGTAAGGTGCATTGCAAGTTGCTCCGTCCTAATTTTTGGAAGCTTTTGCTTGGAAGGCATAAGCAAATACTATGGGATACCCTCTCCCCAATAATGGGACTTATGTTTGTAATATGCTGCACTGCATGGCTCTTGTAAGGGGCATTTCAAGTTGCTCTGTCCTAATTTTTGGAAGCTTTTGCTTGGAAGGCATAAGCAAATCCTATGGGAGACCCACTCCCCAATAGTGGGACTTATGTTTGTAATATGCTGTACTGCATGGCTCTTGTAAGGGGCATTGCAAGTTGCTCCGTCCTAATTTTTGGAAGCATTTGCTTGGAAGGCATAAGCAAATCCTATGGGAGACCCACTCCCCAATAATGGGACTTATGTTTGTAATATGCTGTACTGCATGACTCTTGTAAGGGGCATTGCAAGTTGCTCCGTCCTAATTTTTGGAAGCTTTTGCTTGGAAGGCATAAGCAAATACTATGGGAGATTCACTCCCCAATAATGGGACTTATGTTTGTATTATGCTGTACTGCATGGCTGTTGTAAGGGGCATTGCAAGTTGCTCCATCCTAATTTTTGGAAGCTTTTGCTTGGAAGGCATAAGCAAATCCTACAGGAGACCCACTCCTCAATAATGGGACTTATGTTTGTAATATGCTGTACTGCATGGCTCTTGTAAGGGGCATTGCAAGTTGCTCCGTCCTAATTTTTGGAAGCTTTTGCTTGGAAGGCATAAGCAAATCCTATGGGAGACCCACTCCCCAATAATGGGACTTATGTTTGTAATATGCTGTACTGCATTGCTCGTGTAAGTGGCATTGCAAGTTGCAACGTCCTAATTTTTGGAAGCTTTTCCTTGGAAGGCATAAGCAAATCCTATGGGAGACCCACTCCCCAATAATGGGACTTATGTTTGTAATATGCTGTACTGCATGGCTCTTGTAAGGGGCATTGCAATTTGCTCCGTCCTAATTTTTGGAAGCTTTTGCTTGGAAGGCATATGCAAATCCTATGGGAGACCCACTCCCCAGTAGTGGGACTTATGTTTGTAATATGCTGTACTGCATGGTTCTTGTAAGGGGCATTGCAAGTTGCTCCGTCCTAATTTTTGGAAGCTTTTGCTTGGAAGGCATAAGCAAATACTATGGGATACCCACTTCCAATAATGGGACTTATGTTTGTAATATGCTGTACTGCATGGCTCTTGTAAGGGGCATTTCAAGTTGCTCTGTCCTAATTTTTGGAAGCTTTTGCTTGGAAGGCATAAGCAAATCCTATGGGAGACCCATTCCCCAATAATGGGACTTATGTTTGTAATATGCTGTACTGCATGGCTCTTGTAAGAGGCATTGCAAGTTGCTCCGTCCTAATTTTTGGAAGCTTTTGCTTGGAAGGCATAAGCAAATACTATGGGAGACTCACTCCCCAATAATGGGACTTATGTTTGTAATATGCTGTACTGTATGGCTGTTGTAAGGGGCATTGCAAGTTGCTCCGTCCTAATTTTTGGAAGCTTTTGCTTGGAAGGCATAAGCAAATCCTACAGGAGACCCATCCTCAATAATGGGACTTATGTTTGTAATATGCTGTACTGCATGGCTCTTGTAAGGGGCATTGCAAGTTGCTCCGTCCTAATTTTTGGAAGCTTTTGCTTGGAAAGCATAAGCAAATCCTATGGGAGACCCACTCCACTATAATGGGATTTATGTTTGTAATATGCTGTACTGCATGGCTCTTGTAAGGGGCATTGCAAGTTGCTCCGTCCTAATTTTTGGAAGCTTTTGCTTGGAAGGCATAAGCAAATACTATGGGAGACTCACTCCCCAATAATGGGACTTATGTTTGTAATATGCTGTACTGCATGGCTGTTGTAAGGGGCATTGCAAGTTGCTCCGTCCTAATTTTTGGAAGCTTTTGCTTGGAAGGCATAAGCAAATCCTACAGGAGACCCACTCCTCAATAATTGGACTTATGTTTGTAATATGCTGTACTGCATGGTTCTTGTAAGGGGCATTGCAAGTTGCTCCGTTCTAATTTTTGGAAGCTTTTGCTTGGAATGCATAAGCAAATACTATGGGAGACCCATTCCCCAATAATGGGACTTATGTTTGTAATATGCTGTACTGCATTGCTCTTGTAAGGGGCATTGCAAGTTGCTCCGTCCTAATTTTTGGAAGCTTTTGCTTGGAAGGCATAAGCAAATCCTATGGGAGAACCACTCCCCAATAATTGGACTTATGTTTGTAATATGCTGTACTGCATGGTTCTTGTAAGGGGCATTGCAATTTGCTCCGTCCTAATTTTTGGAAGCTTTTGCTTGGAAGGCATATGCAAGTCCTATGGGAGACCCACTCCCCAATAATGGGACTTATGTTTGTAATATGCTGTACTGCATGGCTCTTGTAAGGGGCATTGCACGTTGCTCCGTCCTAATTTTTGGCAGCTTTTGCTAGCAAGGCATAAGCAAATACTATGGGAGACCCACTCCCCAATTATGGGACTTATGTTTGTAATATGCTGTACTACATGACTCTTGTAAGGGGCATTTCAAGTTGCTCTGTCCTAAGTTTTGGAAGCTTTTGCTTGGAAGGCATAAGCAAATCCTATGGGAGACCCACTCCCCAATAATGGGACTTATGTTTGTAATATGCTGTACTGCATGGCTCTTGTAAGGGGCATTGCAAGTTGCTCCATCCTAATTTTTGGAAGCTTTTGCTTGGAAGGCATAAGCAAATCCTATGGGAGACTCACTCCCCAATAATGGGACTTATGTTTGTAATATGCTGTACTGCATGGCTCTTGTAAGGGGCATTGCAAGTTGCTCCGTACTAATTTTTGGAAGCTTTTGCTTGGAAGGCATAAGCAAATACTATGGGAGACTCACTCCCCAATAATGGGACTTATGTTTGTAATATGCTGTACTGCATGGCTCTTGTAAGGGGCATTGCAAGTTGCTCCGTCCTAATTTTTGGAAGCTTTTGCTTGGAAGGCATAAGCAAATCCTATGGGAGACCCACTCCCCAATAATGGGACTTATGTTTGTAATATGCTGTACTGCATTGCTCTTGTAAGGGGCATTGCAAGTTGCTCCGTCCTAATTTTTGGAAGCTTTTCCTTGGAAGGCATAAGCAAATCCTTTGGGAGACCCACTCCCCAATAATGGGACTTATGTTTGTAATATGCTGTACTGCATGGCTCTTGTAAGGGGCATTGCAAGTTGCTCCGTCCTAATTTTTGGAAGCTTTTGCTTGGAAGGCATAAGCAAATCCTATGGGAGACCCACTCCCCAATAATGGGACTTATGTTTGTAATATGATGTACTGCATGGCTCTTCTAAGGGGCATTGCAAGTTGCTCCGTCCTAATTTTCGGAAGCTTTTCCTTGGAACTTATAAGCAAATCCTATGGGAGACCCTCTCCCCAATAATGGGACTTATGTTTGTAATATGCTGTACTGCATGATTCTTGTAAGGGGCATTGCAAGTTGCTCCGTCCTAATTTTTGGAAGCTTTTGCTTGGAAGGCATAAGCAAATACTATGGGAGACCCACTCCCCAAAAATGGGACTTATGTTTGTAATATGCTGTACTGCATGGCTGTTGTAAGGGGCATTGCAGGTTGCTCCGTCCTAATTTTTGGAAGCTTTTGCTTGGAAGGCATAAGCAAATCCTATGGGAGACCCACTCCCCAATAATGGGACTTATGTTTGTAATATGCTGTACTGCATGGCTCTTGTAAGGGGCATTGCAAGTTGCTCTTTCCTAATTTTTGGAAGCTTTTGCTTGGAAGGCATAAGCAAATCCTATGGGAGACCCACTCCCCAATAATGGAACTTATGTTTGTAATATGCTGTATAGAGATGAGCGTTGTTCTACTCGAACTGTTCGCCAATCTCAAATTCGAGCTGTTTTGGGCGGTGTTCGAGCCGGTCGGCGAACACGAACAATTTGAGAAAAATTCGGCTGTTCGAGGTTATGTTCGATAACTGTTTGTGCACCAAAATCATAACTGGATTTTTTCTCAGTAATGATGAAAATTAATGTTAATACGCAGTTTGAGTGTACAGCGGGGTGGGGGGAGGGGCAGGGGATGGATCTCTGCAGGAACAATGAAGATCTCCATTTTTTTTTCTCTTTCCCGCATTTGCAGTGGGGAGGTGCAATCTGTCAGCCTATCAGCAGCGCACACACGGAGCGAAGTGCTTTTTTTCACACAAGCAAGGGCATGTGTGATTGGCAGTGTATGTCACATGTCCTTGCCCTATAAGACCAAGCCATTTTCCCTGTCGCCACCATTTTCTCACTGCTGCAGCTGCGTGTTAGACGGCACCGCTGTTGCTGTGTGCGCTATACCTTGTTAATTTCAAGCCAATTTTCGCACAAATATACAGATAGCTTGGGAGTAGGGAATAGTTGTGATTGCATTCCTTTTAAGGACTAGGTTACAGCATTTCCTACGACTTTTATCAGGCAGGTCTGTGCTCTTAAATAGATAGATTGTGGGAGTAAAGACTAATTGTAATTGGAGTCCTTTTCAGGACTAAGTTACATCAGTTCCTATCAGTTTTTGCCTGGCAGGTCTGTGACAGTGCTGTGCAAGTTTTTTTCACAGCATTTGGCTGAATCTAGCAAAGCTAATCCTTTTTGGCCTATTGCAGAGTGTGTTAGTCAGTGGAGTAGCCTATCTGTGTTGCAAGATATACCACCTGTGTATAGAATACCAATTTTTTTGCTGCACCTAGTGAAGTAAAATCTTTTGGGCATAGCATCATTCTATTAGTCCATCTATACTGACCTCCATCAGGTTGCAAACTGAATATAATTTTTTTCTGCATCTAGCTCTGAAAAAATATTTGGGCTTCTAGCGGTGTGTGGGACTTGGTCTATTAGTCCATCTATACTGACCTCCATCAGGTTGCAAATTAAAAATAATTTTTTTCTGCATCTAGCTCTGAAAAAATATTTGGGCTTCTAGCAGTGTGTGGGACTTGGTCTATTAGTCCATCTATACTGACCTCCATCAGGTTGCAAATTAAAAATAATTTTTTTCTTCATTTATCTCTGAAAAAATATTTGGGCTTCTAGCAGCGTGTGGGACTTGTTCTATTAGTCCATCTATACTGACCTCCATCAGGTTGCAAATTAAAAATAATTTTTTTCTGCATCTAGCTCTGAAAAAATATTTGGGCTTCTAGCAGTGTGTGGGACTTGGTCTATTAGTCCATCTATACTGACCTCCATCAGGTTGCAAATTAAAAATAATTTTTTTCTGCATCTAGCTCTGAAAAAATATTTGGGCTTCTAGCAGTGTGTGGGACTTGGTCTATTAGTCCATCTATACTGACCTCCATCAGGTTGCAAATTAAAAATAATTTTTTTCTTCATTTATCTCTGAAAAAATATTTGGGCTTCTAGCAGCGTGTGGGACTTGTTCTATTAGTCCATCTATACTGACCTCCATCAGGTTGCAAATTAAAAATAATTTTTTTCTGCATCTAGCTCTGAAAAAATATTTGGGCTTCTAGCAGTGTGTGGGACTTGGTCTATTAGTCCATCTATACTGACCTCCATCAGGTTGCAAATTAAAAATAATTTTTTTCTTCATTTAGCTCTGAAAAAATATTTGGGCTTCTAGCAGTGTGTGGGACTTGTTCTATTAGTCCTTCTATACTGACGTCCAGCAGGTTGCAAATTGAATATAATTTTTTTCTGCATCTAGCTCTGAAAAAATATTTGGGCTTCTAGCGGTGTGTGGGACTTGGTCTATTAGTCCATCTATACTGACCTCCATCAGGTTGCAAATTAAAAATAATTTTTTTCTGCATCTAGCTCTGAAAAAATATTTGGGCTTCTAGCGGTGTGTGGGACTTGGTCTATTAGTCCATCTATACTGACCTCCATCAGGTTGCAAATTGAATAAAAAAAATTTCTGCATCTAGCTCTGAAAAAATATTTGGGCTTCTAGCGGTCTGTGGGACTTGGTCTATTAGTCCATCTATACTGACCTCCATCAGGTTGCAAATTAAAAATAATTTTTTTCTGCATCTAACCCAGCCAATAGTTTTGGCCTAATACCACAGTTTGGCCACTCAGCTCTGCTCGGTTACCATCCATTGTTTTTTTGTGCAAACAACTCCAGAGTTGTGAATTTGTTAACCACCAAAATGAGTGGAAAAAGGCCTGCTGCTGGTGGAAAGGGGAATAGGCGTGTTGGGAAGGGGAAAAAAGGTTGTGTCCGTGGGGTAGGTGCAGAAGAAAGACCATCTTCCAGCCAAACTAAAATGTCTACTTCTTTTAGCGGACAATGTGATAAGATCCCTTTCTTACGGCCACGCCAATCGCTACAAATTCCAGATGAGGCACAAAAACAGCAGGTGCTTCAACGGATATCAAGTGCTCCTTTAAGTGGGCTCTCCTCCACATCAACTTCAACATCACAAATACTCCAGTCCTCAAAGGTGTCACCCAAATCGCACTTGCTTCCTCACAGCTCCCAAATCTCCAGCTGCCCGTCTGAGTATGAGGTAGAACAGATGGTTGAGTCTGCAGAGCTGTTTACTCATACTATAGCCTGGGAATCAGAGGTCGACTCCAGCGCTTCTGTGAATCCAGACGAGGAAATGATCTGCACTGATGCCCAGAATCTTTATGAGTCGAATCCAGGACCAGACGCAGAAGGTTCTGACCATAATGTAGACCCTCATTCCCAAACTGTAACTCCTGTTGGTGGAGACAATGAGGAAGACGATGATAAGACTCAAATACCTGATTGGAGCGACAACTTTAGTTTTTTGTCAGGGCAGGAACAGGTTGGCTCTGAGGACGACGGGTGTGATAACGCACAGGGTGATGATGATGAGGTCGGAGATCCCACTTACTGTCAACCCACAGTCAGCCAAGAAATGAGGTCAGCAGAGGAGGTGGAGGAAGATGCTAGTGACGACGAGGTCAGGTTGCGCCTTCCTGGACAGAGACGTAGTACTGGAAGCACGTCAACAACTGCATCCTCAAACACAACTCTGCCTCTCACCACAAGTCGTGGTGGCTCTTCAGGTCGCATGGGTGCTAAGCCTTGCATAGCCTGGGCATTTTTTCAGATCGATAAAGATGACCCAACTCGTGTTATCTGTAACATTTGTCAGCAAAAGCTAAGTAGAGGCCAAAAAATACATAGTTTGAGTACTTCATGCATGAACCGGCACATGGACATGAAGCATAAGTTGCAGTGGGAAGCTCAGTGTGCTACAATGCGGTCTAGCCGGCCGGGCCAACCACCGTCTGCCATATCTTGTGCATCCGCGGCCTCTTCATCCTCTGTGACTGGGGGGACAGCAGTCACACCTGTTTTGGGGCGCAGACCTGCCACCTCTTTACCCGCAACAGCCAGCGTGATTGGCAGGTCATCATTTTCTTTGGAGGTATTAACACCAGCTGGTCTTGAGCGCTGTCCGACATCGATAGCACCACCTTTGGATCAAGGCAACCTAACATGTCCGCCTGCATCTTCCTCACAGACCGGCAGTTTGCCGGGGACACCCTTAACAACCCCGTCTAAGCACAATAGCCAGCCCTCGGTCCCTCAGATGTGGACAAGTAAAAGACCATTTCCTCCTAGCCATGAGAAAGCTAAGAGGTTGAATTTCACCATCTGCAAGCTCTTGGCTACAGAAATGCTGCCTTTCCGCCTGGTGGACACAGAGGATTTTCGAGACCTTATGTCCGTCGCAGTGCCCCAGTACCAGATGCCCAGTCGGCACTACTTCTCAAAGAAAGGTGTGCCTGCGCTCCACCAGCATGTCGCACACAACATCACCGCTTCTTTGAGAAACTCTGTGTGTGGCAGGGTGCATTTCACCACAGACACTTGGACGAGTAGGCATGGACAGGGGCGTTACATGTCGCTGACTGGGCACTGGGTAACTATGGTGACAGCAGGACAAGGGGCTGCTGTCCAAGTCTTGCCGTCCCCTCGAGTTGTGCGTCAATCCTCTTTATGTCAAAGTTCCTCCACTGCTTCTGCCTCCTCAACCTCCTCTCGGTCTTCCACCTGCACCCAAAGCCTGTCTGGTCATGGCACAAGCTTTCTAACTGCGCAGAAGGGATCCTGCACACCTCCTTACTATGCTGGCAGTAGGGCTCAACGTCATCAGGCGGTTTTTACATTGAAATGTCTGGGAAGTGTGAGTCACACAGCTGAGGAGTTGTGGTCAGCTCTGGAGAACCAATTTCATGAATGGTTGTCTCCACTGGACCTGAAACCAGGGAAGGCCGTGTGCGACAATGCTGCAAACCTGGGTGCGGCCCTTCGCCGGGGCAATGTCACACACGTGCCTTGTATGGCTCACGTGTTGAACCTGGTTGTCCAGCAATTTTTAGCCCACTATCCCAGACTAGATGGCCTTCTGCAGAGGGCACGGTCGCTGTGTGCTCACTTCCGCCGTTCGCATCCCGCAGCTCAGCGACTTCCATCTCTACAGAAGTCGTTGGGCCTGCCACTTCACCGGCTAAAATGCGATGTGCCTACCCGGTGGAATTCAACTCTGCACATGGTGCAATACGTTCTGACGTATAGCCTGGGCCAACGAGATTCAGAGGTGGGGCAAATCACGCTGGAGGAGTAGTCTCAGATCAGGGACCTATGCACCCTTCTGCACAGTTTTGAAATGGCGACGAAGATGTTTAGTGCTGACGATGCCATTATCAGCATGACTATTCCGGTGATTTACATGCTGGAGCACATGTTAAACAGAATTCGGAGTCAGGTGGTGGCACAAGAGGAGGTGGAGGAAGTAGAGGAGGAGGAGTTGTATGCGGAAGGGCTAACATCTGCAAGGTCCAGACGGTCGGCAGCACCAAGGCGGCAGGCATGTGAGGGTGGGGGAGATGATTTTACCAGGGCGCATGGTAGCAGCCAAACTAGTGAGGAAGGTGCAGGAGCCCAGGAAGAAGTGGAGGACGAACTGATGGAAGACTCATCAGATGAGGGAGACCTTGATCACATTTCTGTTGTGCGAGGTTGGGGGGAGAGGACAGAGGAAGGAAGCATGATTGTTACCTCGCAACCAACACAACAGGGACTTGGTGCTCCTGGATGCGCAACACACATGAGTGCCTTCTTGCTGCACTACCTGCAACATGACCCTCGAATTGTGAGAATTAGAAATAATCCTGACTACTGGGTTGCCACACTGTTAGATCCCCGGTACAAAAGTAAATTTGCAGAAATTATTCCTGCCATAGAAAGGGATGCACGCATGCAGGAGTATCAGCAGAGACTGTTGCAGAATCTTACATGTGCTTTTCCACAAAATACCAGTGGTGTACGTAGTGAATCTCACAGTTCCAACTTGCCAACCGTGGGACCGTCAAGTGTTCAGCACTCAAACCGTAACAGAACCACAGTATCTGCTGGTAACATCAATTTTGAGGAATCATTTCACCACTTTTTTAGCCCATCCTTTGCAAGGCCACAGGAGACAAGAAGTCTGACACATAGTCAACGCCTAGAGACGATGGTACAGGAGTATCTCCAAGTAAACATTGAAGCCACGACTGTGTCACTGGACCCTTGCTCTTTTTGGGCTTCCAATCTGGATAAATGGCCGGAGCTAGCCACTTACGCCTTGGAGATCTTGTCATGCCCCGCAGCCAGCGTTCTGTCTGAACGTGTGTTCAGCGCTGCTGGTGGTGTGCTGACAGATAAGCGCACGCGGCTCTCCACTGATAATGTAGACAGACTCACGTTCATAAAGATGAACAAATCATGGATCCGAAACGACTTTTCTACCCCTGTGTCATCCTGGGGAGAGTAAAAGCTTGATGATTGGTTAAAATCACCCTACCAACCGTTTTAAGCTTTCAAATTACTAATCATGTTTATCTGTATCTTGACTGGAAAATAATTTGGGCTTTGTAGCAGTGTGCAGCACTGATCCTATTAGGCCATCTATAATAAGCTTCACCAGATTAAAAATTAAAAATAATTTTTAGCTGCATCTAGCCCGGAAAATAATTTTGGGGCTCCGAGATGCGCAAGACACATAAGTGCCTTCTTGCTGCACTACCTGCAGCATGACCCTCATATTGTCAGAATTCGAAGTAATCATGACTACTGGGTTGCCACACTCTTAGATCCCCCAAACTTTTCGATCAACCTTTTCATTTTAATAAAGACCAAAAAAATGGTCATTTTTGAAATTATAAGCATTAGCAGGTTGTTAGAAACTGAAATCAAACAGTTTTCAACTCAAAACTTTATTCTAGGTGATGTTACATTTTCACATAGGACCCCTTGTTCGAAAGGAGCTTCTGAACTCTCTCGTCCATTGAATTTGTCAGGTTTTGGATGGTTTCTGCTTCAATTGTTTTGCATGAGGACAGAATACCCTCCCAGAGCTGTTGCTTAGATGTGAACTGCCTCCCGCCATCATAGACACTCCTTTTAATGATGCTCCAAAGGTTCTGAATGGGGTAGAGGTCAGGGGAGCATGGGGGTCACACCATAAGTTTGTCCCCTTTTATGCCCATATCAGCCAGAGATGCAGATGTTTTATGTGCAGCATGAGATGGTGCATTATTATGCAGAAAAATGATCTTGCTGTGAAATACACGGTTCTTCTTCTTGAACCATGGCAGGAAGTGCTGTTTGAGAAAATCCACATACATTATGGAGTTCATCTTTAGCGCCTTCAGGGATCCTAAAGGGGCCGACAATCTCTCTCCCCATGATTCCAGCCCAAAACATTACTCCACCTCCTCCTTGTTGGCGCTGTAGCCGTGTTTGCGTGGGGTGTCCATCAACCAGCCATCCTCCACTCCATTCATCTGGACCATCGAGCGCTGCACGGCACTCATCCGTGAACAAAACAGTTTTGAAATCAGTCTTCATGTAATGTTTGGCCCACTGGAGCCGTTTCTGCTTGTGTGAAGTGGATAGAGGAGGTCGACAGGATGGCGTATGCACAGCTGCAAACCTCTGAAGGACCCTGCATCTTGTTGTTCGGGGGACGTTGGAGGCACAAGCAGCTTCAAAAACTTGTCTGCTGCTATGACAAGGCTTTTTTGCTGCTGCTCTTTCAACCTGACGTAATTGCCTGTAGGAAAGAGTCCTCAATTTGCCCTGATCAGCACGCACACGTGTGTACTGTGAATCAGCTACATACTTCTTGATTGCCAAGACACTTCATCCTGATCATCGCACAATGTTGATTGTAGTCATGCCTTGACCTAAACACTCCACAATTTGTTGCTTCTCAGCAGCCGACACATCCTTTTTCTTTCCTATTTTGGCAGAAAATGTAGGCTGCTTAATAATGTGAGAGAGCCTTCTTAAGTAGTCTTGCCTTTCATTGGACACACCTGCCAAACTAATTAGCACAGGTGTCTGCAATTGCTTACAGTGATATAAAGAGCCCTGACACACATCACCATCAATGAGTTTAACTGACAAACAAACAAATTCTTCCCTTATCACTCCTAAACACTTTTTGCATAATAATTTGGAACGCGGTGTACATGTGCTTTTCCACAAAACACCAGTGGTTCACGTAGTGAATCTTACAGTTCTAACTTGCCAACCGTGGTCTGTATGGAATTGTTCAATAAAGGGCCCAAAATTAAGATAACATAGATGGGAGAGGTCTCTATGAATAGGAATTCCTAAGTATTTGATACCCTGTGAGGGCCAGGCAAAGGGAAAGTTGGACTGGATGGAATCCTATATGGATTTAGGGAGGGAGACATCGAGGGCCTCAGACTTCGCTGCATTGATTTTAAAATTTTACCATGTAACAAAGTGATCTATTTCAGCCATAACAGCAGGGATGGATATATGTGATTGAGTGATATATACTAGGACATCATCAGCAAATAGAGAGCACTTGTACTCGGTGCCTCCCACCTCAATCCACCTAATATTGGGGTTATGGCGAATTGATGAGAGCAGGTGCTCCGTCACTAGGATGTATAAGAGAGGGGACAGAGGACATCCCTGCCTTGTCCCATTGGTGATTGTGAAAGGTGATGAAAATGTTCTGACGCACCCCCTGGGCCTTGGGACACCCGGAGCCGGACCCTTTTTGGTGGATGCTGGTGGTTGTAGTCTTCGTGGCGGCGATCCGGTTCCGTGGCTCAGGGCGGTCAAACCAGTGGCGGAACTATTTATGTGGTTTTGATGTTTAAATGTCCGACTACGCCACCCGTGGATTGCGGTCAGAGTGAACCGCCGCTACAGGGCAGACTGCTAAGGCTGGTGTTGTGGGTGCAGCAGAGCGTAGCATAACTCCCCACGGGAGGAGTATAGCCTCAGGGCAGTGTATGCGGAGGATGGGGGTGATGGTGCAGGGCAGCAGCAGTAACGACACGGAGTCAGTGATGCAGTTCAGGGCCTTTACTCACAGTTCTTATTATCCAGACCACGTCTGCAGGTAACGGCTGCCCACGTCGTACTGTGCTCACCAGGTGAGGGGCTCAGACAACTCCCAGATAACTTTGGAGCGCTTCACAGGACCCCCTTTGTGTGTCCTTTGTCTGGCCTTTCTTACCAACACTTCTGTCCGGCTGCCTCGGGCCTCCTCTTGGTAAACTTGGCGCCAGTTTCCCTGACCCTATGTGGTGCCTTCCTAGCGGGTGGAGCAAGGGGCTGCGCCACATAAAATGTCAGAGCCTCCGGTTTCTAGCTGAGGGTCGTTTCCTGCCTCCACTAGTTCGGGGACCGGTCTCCCCCTTTGGCCTGACCCCTCCACGCAGGTGGATTCGGGCGTGCGGTGGCGACTCGCCCGTCCGCACCCCTGGGATCCCTTCATTCCTCGTTCCTGGAGCCTTCTCCGCTCCTCTTCCTTCCTTCTCCCTCTTGCAGGCCTGGGCCTCTGTTACTAGGCCCGCCTCCGGAGCAGAGCTCATGCAGAGCCCCTGCTCCCTGCCACTTCTGCTCAGACTTCTCTGCACTGAACTAAGATGGTGCCCACCTTTTATACTCCCTTCTCAATGCACCCAGGAACTGCTTCCTCCCTGCTCCTGCACTGCAGGGTTCCCCTTCCTCAGTGTTCCCTCCCCCCACTCCAGCCAGGGACAGGGACTGTCGTGCCCATCTCAGGGGCATATTGGTCGCCCTGCCCCACGGCAATGTGGTGTAATGCATGCAGGTGTCGGGTCCTGATCCACACTCCATCCTTATCTGAGAGTGAGATATCACACCTCTGGGTGAGGTGCAATACGTCTGTAGCAACCGAGCCCTCGGTGCTACAGTTCCATTTATCTTCAGCCTAGGTGACGTATTGTGATACAGGGCCGTGATTTTGGCTATAAATGGGTCCCCTAGACCCCTACCCCAAGCTTTTTAAGAGAATCATATATGGCGTGCCAGGAGACTCTATGGAATGCTTTCTCAGCATCCAACGAGAGTATCTAATTACAAATTTTTAACTGCATCTAGCCCAGGAAATACTTTGTGCCTAGTAGCAGTGTCTGCTAGTCAGCAGATTATCCCGGCTGTTAAGCAAGCTACACCACCTGTAGTTTGGACACTTAATTTTTTCAAAGGAAATGCTTCGGGACCACGGGATACTTAGTGAAGAGCATCAGGAGGCACCCCAAGGCATAGGGGCTGGGACTGGCACTAGGATGCCTTGCGGTGGACAGCCGAGCTCGATCCTTATAAAAGCTTTTTAACTGCAGCAGCTTTAGTGGACGCTACTGGAGCTGGAATTACGCGGCAGCTGGCATGAGACTTGCCCTCCAATAGATCCTTGTAAATGGATTTAAAGTGTATTCATTCAAATTAGAGGGACAATTTAAATTAAAAAGCTTAGAGCTGCCTCCACCACAGGGGGGCTCTCTCGACCCACCAGCGGACAGGCACCAGTATTGGGAGAGGGGGGCTGGCCGTCAGGGTTCACCGCGGCTCTGGCACAAACCCGGCGACACGGAGGTGGCACGGGCAGGAGCGGACTGGCCGTCTCGGCTTCTCACTTTTTGGATTTTAGAAGGGCATGACATGCCTATATCTGTGTCTCCCCCTCCTTTTACTCCTCCACCTCTTTTGTTTTCGCATGACTATATGTACTTGTCACTTTTCCATGTGTTAGTTGTGTCTTCTGAGCAGTTTGTCAGCTTTTGGACACCTTTGAAGGTGTTTTCTATGTGTTTCTATGTGTTTTTGTTTGCCTGCCATTGGTTTTAACGGTGTTCGAAGGTGTTCGACGAACAGTTCGACGAACTGTTCGGCGAACACACGGGTGTTCGACGAACCGAACCGAACTCGAACACTACGGGGGTGGCTCAACACTAATGCTGTACTGCATGGCTCTTGTAAGGGGCATTGCAAGTTTCTCCATCCTAATTTTTGGAAGCTTTTCCTTGGAAGGCATAAGCAAATCCCATGGGAGACCCACTCCCCAATAATGGGACTTATGTTTGTAATATGCTGTACTGCATGGCTCTTGTAAGGGGCATTGCAATTTGCTCCGTCCTAATTTTTGGAAGCTTTTGCTTGGAAGGCATATGCAAATCCTATGGGAGAACAACTCCCCAATAGTGGGACTTATGTTTGTAATATGCTGTACTGCATGGTTCTTGTAAGGGGCATTGCAAGTTGCTCCGTCCTAATTTTTGGAAGCTTTTGCTTGGAAGGCATAAGCAAATACTATGGGATACCCACTCCCCAATAATGGGACTTATGTTTGTAATATGCTGTACTGCATGGCTCTTGTAAGGGGCATTTCAAGTTGCTCTGTCCTAATTTTTGGAAGCTTTTGCTTGGAAGGCATAAGCAAATCCTATGGGAGACCCACTCCCCAATAATGGGACTTATGTTTGTAATATGCTGTACTGCATGGCTCTTGTAAGGGGCATTGCAAGTTGCTCCGTCCTAATTTTTGGAAGCTTTTGCTTGGAAGGCATAAGCAAATACAATGGGAGACTCACTCCCCAATAATGGGACTTATGTTTGTAATATGCTGTACTGCATGGCTCTTGTAAGGGGCATTGCAAGTTGCTCCGTCCTAATTTTTGGAAGCTTTTGCTTGGAAGGCATAAGCAAATCCTATGGGAGACCCACTCCCCAATAATGTGACTTATGTTTGTATTATGCTGTACTGAATTGCTCTTGTAAGGGGCATTGCAAGTTGCTCCGTCCTAATTTTTGGAAGCTTTTCCTTGGAAGGCATAAGCAAATCCTTTGGGAGACCCACTCCCCAATAATGGGACTTATGTTTGTAATATGCTGTACTCCATGGCTCTTGTAAGGGGCATTGCAAGTTGCTCCGTCCTAATTTTTGGAAGCTTTTGCTTGGAAGGCATAAGCAAATCCTATGGGAGACCCAGTCCCCAATAATGGGACTTATGTTTGTAATATGATGTACTGCATGGCTCTTCTAAGGGGCATTGCAAGTTGCTCCGTCCTAATTTTCGGACGCTTTTCCTTGGAACTTATAAGCAAATCCTATTGGAGACCCTCTCCCCAATAATGGGACTTATGTTTGTAATATGCTGTACTGCATGATTCTTGTAAGGGGCATTGCAAGTTGCTCCGTTCTAATTTTTGGAAGCTTTTGCTTGGAAGGCATAAGCAAATACTATGGGAGACCCACTCCCCAAAAATGGGACTTATGTTTGTAATATGCTGTACTGCATGGCTGTTGTAAGGGGCATTGCAAGTTGCTCCGTCCTAATTTTTGGAAGCTTTTGCTTGGAAGGCATAAGCAAATCCTATGGGAGACCCACTCCCCAAAAATGGGACTTATGTTTGTAATATGCTGTACTGCATGGCTCTTGTAAGGGGCATTGCAAGTTGCTCTTTCCTAATTTTTGGAAGCTTTTGCTTGGAAGGCATAAGCAAATCCTATGGGAGACCCACTCCCCAATAATGTGACTTATGTTTGTAATATGCTGTACTGCATGGCTCTTGTAAGGGGCATTGCAAGTTTCTCCATCCTAATTTTTGGAAGCTTTTCCTTGGAAGGCATAAGCAAATCCTATGGGAGACCCACTCCCCAATAATGGGACTTATGTTTGTAATATGCTGTACTGCATGGCTCTTGTAAGGGGAATTGCAATTTGCTCCGTCCTAATTTTTGGAAGCTTTTGCTTGGAAGGCATATGCAAATCCTATGGGAGACCCACTCCCCAATAGTGGGACTTATGTTTGTAATATGCTGTACTGCATGGTTCTTGTAAGGGGCATTGCAAGTTGCTCCGTCCTAATTTTTGGAAGCTTTTGCTTGGAAGGCATAAGCAAATACTATGGGATACCCACTCCCCAATAATGGGACTTATGTTTGTAATATGCTGTACTGCATGGCTCTTGTAAGGGGCATTTCAAGTTGCTCTGTCCTAATTTTTGGAAGCTTTTGCTTGGAAGGCATAAGCAAATCCTATGGGAGACCCAATCCCCAATAATGGGACTTATGTTTGTAATATGCTGTACTGCATGGCTCTTGTAAGGGGCATTGCAAGTTGCTCCGTCCTAATTTTTGGAAGCTTTTGCTTGGAAGGCATAAGCAAATACAATGGGAGACTCACTCCCCAATAATGGGACTTAAGTTTGTAATATGCTGTACTGCATGGCTGTTGTAAGGGGCATTGCAAGTTGCTCCGTCCTAATTTTTGGAAGCTTTTGCTTGGAAGGCATAAGCAAATCCTACAGGAGACCCACTCCTCAATAATGGGACTTATGTTTGTAATATGCTGTACTGCATGGCTCTTGTAAGGGGCATTGCAAGTTGCTCCGTCCTAATTTTTGGAAGCTTTTGCTTGGAAGGCATAAGCAAATCCTATGGGAGACCCACTCCCCAATAATGGGACTTATGTTTGTAATATGCTGTACTGCATGGTTCTTGTAAGGGGCATTGCAAGTTGCTCCGTCCTAATTTTTGGAAGCTTTTGCTTGGAAGGCATAAGCAAATACTATGGGAGACCCATTCCCCAATAATGGGACTTATGTTTGTAATATGCTGTACTGCATTGCTCTTGTAAGGGGCATTGCAAGTTGCTCCGTCCTAATTTTTGGAAGCTTTTGCTTGGAAGGCATAAGCAAATCCTATGGGAGAACCACTCCCCAATAATGGGACTTATGTTTGTAATATGCTGTACTGCATGGTTCTTGTAAGGGGCATTGCAATTTGCTCCGTCCTAATTTTTGGAAGCTTTTGCTTGGAAGGCATATGCAAGTCCTATGGGAGACCCACTCCCCAATAATGGGACTTATGTTTGTAATATGCTGTAATGCATGGCTCTTGTAAGGGGCATTGCACGTTGCTCCGTCCTAATTTTTGGCAGCTTTTGCTAGCAAGGCATAAGCAAATACTATGGGAGACCCACTCCCCAATTATGGGACTTATGTTTGTAATATGCTGTACTACATGACTCTTGTAAGGGGCATTTCAAGTTGCTCTGTCCTAATTTTTGGAAGCTTTTGCTTGGAAGGCATAAGCAAATCCTATGGGAGACCCACTCCCCAATAATGGGACTTATGTTTGTAATATGCTGTACTGCATGGCTCTTGTAAGGGGCATTGCAAGTTGCTCCGTACTAATTTTTGGAAGCTTTTGCTTGGAAGGCATAAGCAAATACTATGGGAGACTCACTCCCCAATAATAGGACTTATGTTTGTAATATGCTGTACTGCATGGCTCTTGTAAGGGGCATTGCAAGTTGCTCCGTCCTAATTTTTGGAAGCTTTTGCTTGGAAGGCATAAGCAAATCCTATGGGAGACCCACTCCCCAATAATGTGACTTATGTTTGTAATATGCTGTACTGCATTGCTCTTGTAAGGGGCATTGCAAGTTGCTCCATCCTAATTTTTGGAAGCTTTTCCTTGGAAGGCATAAGCAAATCCTTTGGGAGACCCACTCCCCAATAATGGGACTTATGTTTGTAATATGCTGTACTGCATGGCTCTTGTAAGGGGCATTGCAAGTTGCTCCGTCCTAATTTTTGGAAGCTTTTGCTTGGAAGGCATAAGCAAATCCTATGGGAGACCCAGTCCCCAATAATGGGACTTATGTTTGTAATATGATGTACTGCATGGCTCTTCTAAGGGGCATTGCAAGTTGCTCCGTCCTAATTTTCGGAAGCTTTTCCTTGGAA
This sequence comes from Phyllobates terribilis, assembly GCF_046119375.1. Classification (NCBI taxonomy): domain Eukaryota; kingdom Metazoa; phylum Chordata; class Amphibia; order Anura; family Dendrobatidae; genus Phyllobates; species Phyllobates terribilis. The sequence continues at coordinate 37,755,783 of NW_027362768.1, read as the reverse complement.
CTTATAAGCAAATCCTATTGGAGACCCTCTCCCCAATAATGGGACTTATGTTTGTAATATGCTGTACTGCATGGCTCTTGTAAGGGGCATTGCAAGTTGCTCCGTCCTAATTTTTGGAAGCTTTTGCTTGGAAGGCATAAGCAAATCCTATGGGAGACCCACTCCCCAATAATGGGACTTATGTTTGTAATATGCTGTACTGCATTGCTCTTGTAAGGGGCATTGCAAGTTGCTCCGTCCTAATTTTTGGAAGCTATTCCTTGGAAGGCATAAGCAAATCCTATGGGAGACCCACTCCCCAATAATGGGACTTATGTTTGTAATATGTTGTACTGCATGGCTCTTGTAAGGGGCATTGCAAGTTGCTCCGTCCTAATTTTTGGAAGCTTTTGCTTGGAAGGCATAAGCAAATCCTATGGGAGACCCACTCCCCAATAATGGGACTTATGTTTGTAATATGATGTACTGCATGGCTCTTCTAAGGGGCATTGCAAGTTGCTCCGTCCTAATTTTCGGAAGCTATTCCTTGGAACGCATAAGCAAATCCTATGGGAGACCCTCTCCCCAATAATGGGACTTATGTTTGTAATATGCTGTACTGCATGGCTCTTGTAAGGGGCATTGCAAATTGCTCCGTACTAATTTTTGGAAGCTTTTGCTTGGAAGGCATAAGCAAATACTATGTGAGACCCAATCCCCAATAATGGGACTTATGTTTGTAATATGCTGTACTGCATGATTCTTGTAAGGGGCATTGCAAGTTGCTCCATCCTAATTTTTGGAAGATTTTGCTTGGAAGGCATAAGCAAATACTATGGGAGACCCACTCCCCAATAATGGGACTTATGTTTGTAATATGCTGTACTGCATGGCTGTTGTAAGGGGCACTGCAAGTTGCTCCGTCCTAATTTTTGGAAGCTTTTGCTTGGAAGGCATAAGCAAATCCTATGGGAGACCCACTCCCCAATAATGGGACTTATGTTTGTAATATGCTGTACTGCATGGCTCTTGTAAGGGGCATTGCAAGTTGCTCTTTCCTAATTTTTGGAAGCTTTTGCTTGGAAGGCATAAGCAAATCCTATGGGAGACCCACTCCCCAATAATGGGACTTATGTTTGAATATGATGTACTGCATGGCTCTTCTAAGGGGCATTGCAAGTTGCTCCGTCCTAATTTTCGGAAGCTTTTCCTTGGAACGCATAAGCAAATCCTATGGGAGACCCTCTCCCCAATAATGGGACTTATGTTTGTAATATGCTGTACTGCATGGCTCTTGTAAGGGGCATTGCAAATTGCTCCGTCCTAATTTTTGGAAGCTTTTGCTTGGAAGGCATAAGCAAATACTATGTGAGACCCAATCCCCAATAATGGGACTTATGTTTGTAATATGCTGTACTGCATGGCTGTTTTAAGGGGCATTGCAAGTTGCTCCGTCCTAATTTTTGGAAGCTTTTGCTTGGAAGGCATAAGCAAATCCTATGGGAGACCCAATCCCCAATAATGGGACTTATGTTTGTAATATGCTGTACTGCCTGGCTCTTTTAAGGGGCATTGCAAGTTGCTCTTTCCTAATTTTTGGAAGCTTTTGCTTGGAAGGCATAAGCAAATCCTATGGGAGACCCACTCCCCAATAATGGGACTTATGTTTGTAATATGCTGTACTGCATGGCTCTTGTAAGGGGCATTGCAAGTTTCTCCATCCTAATTTTTGGAAGCTTTTGCTTGGAAGGCATAAGCAAATCCTATGAGAGACCCACTCCCCAATAATGGGACTTATGTTTGTAATACGCTGTACTGCATGGCTCTTGTAAGGGGCATTGCAAGTTGCTCCATCCTAACTTTTGGAAGCTTTTCCTTGGAAGGCATAAGCAAATCCTATGGGAGACCCACTCCCCAATAATGGGACTTATGTTTGTAATATGCTTTACTGCATGGCTCTTGTAAGGGGCATTGCAATTTGCTCCGTCCTAATTTTTGGAAGCTTTTGCTTGGAAGGCATATGCAAATCCTATGGGAGACCCACTCCCCAATAGTGGGACTTATGTTTGTAATATTCTGTACTGCATTGCTCTTGTAAGGGGCATTGCAAGTTGCTCCGTCCTAATTTTTGGAAGCTTTTGCTTGGAAGGCATAAGCAAATACTATGGGAAACCCACTCCCCAATAATGGGACTTATGTTTGTAATATGCTGTACTGCATGGCTCTTGTAAGGGGCATTTCAAGTTGCTCTGTCCTAATTTTTGGAAGCTTTTGCTTGGAAGGCATAAGCAAATCCTATGGGAGACCCACTCCCCAATAATGGGACTTATGTTTGTAATATGCTGTACTGCATGGCTCTTGTAAGGGGCATTGCAAGTTGCTCAGTCCTAATTTTTGGAAGCTTTTGCTTGGAAGGCATAAGCAAATCCTATGGGAGACCCACTCCCCAATAATGGGACTTATGTTTGTAATATGATGTACTGCATGGCTCTTCTAAGGGGCATTGCAAGTGGCTCCGTCCTAATTTTCGGAAGATTTTGCTTGGAAGGCATAAGCAAATACTATGGGAGACCCACTCCCCAATAATGGGACTTATGTTTGTAATATGCTGTACTGCATGGCTGTTGTAAGGGGCACTGCAAGTTGCTCCGTCCTAATTTTTGGAAGCTTTTGCTTGGAAGGCATAAGCAAATCCTATGGGAGACCCACTCCCCAATAATGGGACTTATGTTTGTAATATGCTGTACTGCATGGCTCTTGTAAGGGGCATTGCAAGTTGCTCTTTCCTAATTTTTGGAAGCTTTTGCTTGGAAGGCATAAGCAAATCCTATGGGAGACCCACTCCCCAATAATTGGACTTATGTTTGTAATATGCTGTACTGCATGGCTCTTGTAAGGGGCATTGCAAGTTTCTCCATCCTAATTTTTGGAAGCTTTTGCTTGGAAGGCATAAGCAAATCCTATGGGAGACCCACTCCCCAATAATGGGACTTATGTTTGTAATAAGCTGTACTGCATGGCTCTTGTAAGGGGCATTGCAAGTTGCTCCGTCCTAATTTTTGAAAGCTTTTCCTTGGAAGGCATAAGCAAATCCTATGGGAGACCCACTCCCCAATAATGGGACTTATGTTTGTAATATGCTGTACTGCATGGCTCTTGTAAGGGGCATTGCAAATTGCTCCGTCCTAATTTTTGGAAGCTTTTGCTTGGAAGGCATAAGCAAATACTATGTGAGACCCAATCCCCAATAATGGGACTTATGTTTGTAATATGCTGTACTGCATGGCTGTTTTAAGGGGCATTGCAAGTTGCTCCGTCCTAATTTTTGGAAGCTTTTGCTTGGAAGGCATAAGCAAATCCTATGGGAGACCCAATCCCCAATAATGGGACTTATGTTTGTAATATGCTGTACTGCATGGCTCTTTTAAGGGGCATTGCAAGTTGCTCTTTCCTAATTTTTGGAAGCTTTTGCTTGGAAGGCATAAGCAAATCCTATGGGAGACCCACTCCCCAATAATGGGACTTATGTTTGTAATATGCTGTACTGCATGGCTCTTGTAAGGGGCATTGCAAGTTTCTCCATCCTAATTTTTGGAAGCTTTTGCTTGGAAGGCATAAGCAAATCCTATGAGAGACCCACTCCCCAATAATGGGACTTATGTTTGTAATACGCTGTACTGCATGGCTCTTGTAAGGGGCATTGCAAGTTGCTCCATCCTAACTTTTGGAAGCTTTTCCTTGGAAGGCATAAGCAAATCCTATGGGAGACCCACTCCCCAATAATGGGACTTATGTTTGTAATATGCTGTACTGCATTGCTCTTGTAAGGGGCATTGCAAGTTGCTCCGTCCTAATTTTTGGAAGCTATTCCTTGGAAGGCATAAGCAAATCCTATGGGAGACCCACTCCCCAATAATGGGACTTATGTTTGTAATATGTTGTACTGCATGGCTCTTGTAAGGGGCATTGCAAGTTGCTCCGTCCTAATTTTTGGAAGCTTTTGCTTGGAAGGCATAAGCAAATCCTATGGGAGACCCACTCCCCAATAATGGGACTTATGTTTGTAATATGATGTACTGCATGGCTCTTCTAAGGGGCATTGCAAGTTGCTCCGTCCTAATTTTCGGAAGCTTTTCCTTGGAACGCATAAGCAAATCCTATGGGAGACCCTCTCCCCAATAATGGGACTTATGTTTGTAATATGCTGTACTGCATGGCTCTTGTAAGGGGCATTGCAAATTGCTCCGTACTAATTTTTGGAAGCTTTTGCTTCGAAGGCATAAGCAAATACTATGTGAGACCCAATCCCCAATAATGGGACTTATGTTTGTAATATGCTGTACTGCATGATTCTTGTAAGGGGCATTGCAAGTTGCTCCATCCTAATTTTTGGAAGATTTTGCTTGGAAGGCATAAGCAAATACTATGGGAGACCCACTCCCCAATAATGGGACTTATGTTTGTAATATGCTGTACTGCATGGCTGTTGTAAGGGGCACTGCAAGTTGCTCCGTCCTAATTTTTGGAAGCTTTTGCTTGGAAGGCATAAGCAAATCCTATGGGAGACCCACTCCCCAATAATGGGACTTATGTTTGTAATATGCTGTACTGCATGGCTCTTGTAAGGGGCATTGCAAGTTGCTCTTTCCTAATTTTTGGAAGCTTTTGCTTGGAAGGCATAAGCAAATCCTATGGGAGACCCACTCCCCAATAATGGGACTTATGTTTGAATATGATGTACTGCATGGCTCTTCTAAGGGGCATTGCAAGTTGCTCCGTCCTAATTTTCGGAAGCTTTTCCTTGGAACGCATAAGCAAATCCTATGGGAGACCCTCTCCCCAATAATGGGACTTATGTTTGTAATATGCTGTACTGCATGGCTCTTGTAAGGGGCATTGCAAATTGCTCCGTCCTAATTTTTGGAAGCTTTTGCTTGGAAGGCATAAGCAAATACTATGTGAGACCCAATCCCCAATAATGGGACTTATGTTTGTAATATGCTGTACTGCATGGCTGTTTTAAGGGGCATTGCAAGTTGCTCCGTCCTAATTTTTGGAAGCTTTTGCTTGGAAGGCATAAGCAAATCCTATGGGAGACCCAATCCCCAATAATGGGACTTATGTTTGTAATATGCTGTACTGCCTGGCTCTTTTAAGGGGCATTGCAAGTTGATCTTTCCTAATTTTTGGAAGCTTTTGCTTGGAAGGCATAAGCAAATCCTATGGGAGACCCACTCCCCAATAATGGGACTTATGTTTGTAATATGCTGTACTGCATGGCTCTTGTAAGGGGCATTGCAAGTTTCTCCATCCTAATTTTTGGAAGCTTTTGCTTGGAAGGCATAAGCAAATCCTATGAGAGACCCACTCCCCAATAATGGGACTTATGTTTGTAATACGCTGTACTGCATGGCTCTTGTAAGGGGCATTGCAAGTTGCTCCATCCTAACTTTTGGAAGCTTTTCCTTGGAAGGCATAAGCAAATCCTATGGGAGACCCACTCCCCAATAATGGGACTTATGTTTGTAATATGCTTTACTGCATGGCTCTTGTAAGGGGCATTGCAATTTGCTCCGTCCTAATTTTTGGAAGCTTTTGCTTGGAAGGCATATGCAAATCCTATGGGAGACCCACTCCCCAATAGTGGGACTTATGTTTGTAATATTCTGTACTGCATTGCTCTTGTAAGGGGCATTGCAAGTTGCTCCGTCCTAATTTTTGGAAGCTTTTGCTTGGAAGGCATAAGCAAATACTATGGGAAACCCACTCCCCAATAATGGGACTTATGTTTGTAATATGCTGTACTGCATGGCTCTTGTAAGGGGCATTTCAAGTTGCTCTGTCCTAATTTTTGGAAGCTTTTGCTTGGAAGGCATAAGCAAATCCTATGGGAGACCCACTCCCCAATAATGGGACTTATGTTTGTAATATGCTGTACTGCATGGCTCTTGTAAGGGGCATTGCAAGTTGCTCAGTCCTAATTTTTGGAAGCTTTTGCTTGGAAGGCATAAGCAAATCCTATGGGAGACCCACTCCCCAATAATGGGACTTATGTTTGTAATATGATGTACTGCATGGCTCTTCTAAGGGGCATTGCAAGTTGCTCCGTCCTAATTTTCGGAAGCTTTTCCTTGGAACGCATAAGCAAATCCTATGGGAGACCCTCTCCCCAATAATGGGACTTATGTTTGTAATATGCTGTACTGCATGATTCTTGTAAGGGGCATTGCAAGTTGCTCCGTCCTAATTTTTGGAAGATTTTGCTTGGAAGGCATAAGCAAATACTATGGGAGACCCACTCCCCAATAATGGGACTTATGTTTGTAATATGCTGTACTGCATGGCTGTTGTAAGGGGCACTGCAAGTTGCTCCGTCCTAATTTTTGGAAGCTTTTGCTTGGAAGGCATAAGCAAATCCTATGGGAGACCCACTCCCCAATAATGGGACTTATGTTTGTAATATGCTGTACTGCATGGCTCTTGTAAGGGGCATTGCAAGTTGCTCTTTCCTAATTTTTGGAAGCTTTTGCTTGGAAGGCATAAGCAAATCCTATGGGAGACCCACTCGCCAATAATTGGACTTATGTTTGTAATATGCTGTACTGCATGGCTCTTGTAAGGGGCATTGCAAGTTTCTCCATCCTAATTTTTGGAAGCTTTTGCTTGGAAGGCATAAGCAAATCCTATGGGAGACCCACTCCCCAATAATGGGACTTATGTTTGTAATAAGCTGTACTGCATGGCTCTTGTAAGGGGCATTGCAAGTTGCTCCGTCCTAATTTTTGAAAGCTTTTCCTTGGAAGGCATAAGCAAATCCTATGGGAGACCCACTCCCCAATAATGGGACTTATGTTTGTAATATGCTGTACTGCATGGCTCTTGTAAGGGGCATTGCAAATTGCTCCGTCCTAATTTTTGGAAGCTTTTGCTTGGAAGGCATAAGCAAATACTATGTGAGACCCAATCCCCAATAATGGGACTTATGTTTGTAATATGCTGTACTGCATGGCTGTTTTAAGGGGCATTGCAAGTTGCTCCGTCCTAATTTTTGGAAGCTTTTGCTTGGAAGGCATAAGCAAATCCTATGGGAGACCCAATCCCCAATAATGGGACTTATGTTTGTAATATGCTGTACTGCATGGCTCTTTTAAGGGGCATTGCAAGTTGCTCTTTCCTAATTTTTGGAAGCTTTTGCTTGGAAGGCATAAGCAAATCCTATGGGAGACCCACTCCCCAATAATGGGACTTATGTTTGTAATATGCTGTACTGCATGGCTCTTGTAAGGGGCATTGCAAGTTTCTCCATCCTAATTTTTGGAAGCTTTTGCTTGGAAGGCATAAGCAAATCCTATGAGAGACCCACTCCCCAATAATGGGACTTATGTTTGTAATACGCTGTACTGCATGGCTCTTGTAAGGGGCATTGCAAGTTGCTCCATCCTAACTTTTGGAAGCTTTTCCTTGGAAGGCATAAGCAAATCCTATGGGAGACCCACTCCCCAATAATGGGACTTATGTTTGTAATATGCTGTACTGCATGGCTCTTGTAAGGGGCATTGCAAGTTGCTCCGTCCTAATTTTTGGAAGCTTTTGCTTGGAAGGCATAAGCAAATCCTATGGGAGACCCACTCCCCAATAATGGGACTTATGTTTGTAATATGATGTACTGCATGGCTCTTCTAAGGGGCATTGCAAGTTGCTCCGACCTAATTTTCGGAAGCTTTTCCTTGGAACGCATAAGCAAATCCTATGGGAGACCCTCTCCCCAATAATGGGACTTATGTTTGTAATATGCTGTACTGCATGATTCTTGTAAGGGGCATTGCAAGTTGCTCCGTCCTAATTTTTGGAAGATTTTGCTTGGAAGGCATAAGCAAATACTATGGGAGACCCACTCCCCAATAATGGGACTTATGTTTGTAATATGCTGTACTGCATGGCTGTTGTAAGGGGCACTGCAAGTTGCTCCGTCCTAATTTTTGGAAGCTTTTGCTTGGAAGGCATAAGCAAATCCTATGGGAGACCCACTCCCCAATAATGGGACTTATGTTTGTAATATGCTGTACTGCATGGCTCTTGTAAGGGGCATTGCAAGTTGCTCTTTCCTAATTTTTGGAAGCTTTTGCTTGGAAGGCATAAGCAAATCCTATGGGAGACCCACTCCCCAATAATTGGACTTATGTTTGTAATATGCTGTACTGCATGGCTCTTGTAAGGGGCATTGCAAGTTTCTCCATCCTAATTTTTGGAAGCTTTTGCTTGGAAGGCATAAGCAAATACTATGGGATACCCACGCCCCAATAATGGGACTTATGTTTGTAATATGCTGTACTGCATGGCTCTTGTAAGGGGCATTGCAAGTTGCTCCGTCCTAATTTTTGAAAGCTTTTCCTTGGAAGGCATAAGCAAATCCTATGGGAGACCCACTCCCCAATAATGGGACTTATGTTTGTAATATGCTGTACTGCATGGCTGTTGTAAGGGGCATTGCAATTTGCCCCGTCCTAATTTTTGGAAGCTTTTGCTTGGAAGGCATATGCAAATCCTATGGGAGACCCACTCCCCAATAGTGGGACTTATGTTTGTAATATGCTGTACTGCATGGTTCTTGTAAGGGGCATTGCAAGTTGCTCCGTCCTAATTTTTGGAAGCTTTTGCTTGGAAGGCATAAGCAAATACTATGGGATACCCACGCCCCAATAATGGGACTTATGTTTGTAATATGCTGTACTGCATGGCTCTTGTAAGGGGCATTTCAAGTTGCTCTGTCCTAATATTTGGAAGCTTTTGCTTGGAAGGCATAAGCAAATCCTATGGGAGACCCACTCCCCAATAATGGGACTTATGTTTGTAATATGCTGTACTGCATGGCTCTTGTAAGGGGCATTGCAAGTTGCTCCATCCTAATTTTTGGAAGCTTTTGCTTGGAAGGCATAAGCAAATCCTATGGGAGACCCACTCCCCAATAATGGGACTTATGTTTGTAATATGCTGTACTGCATGGCTCTTGTAATGGGCATTGCAAGTTGCCCCGTCCTAATTTTTGGAAGCTTTTGCTTGGAAGGCATAAGCAAATACTATGGGAGACTCACTCCCCAATAATGGGACTTATGTTTGTAATATGCTGTACTGCATGGCTGTTGTAAGGGGCATTGCAAGTTGCTCCGTCCTAATTTTTGGAAGCTTTTCCTTGGAAGGCATAAGCAAATCCTATGAGAGACCCACTCCCCAATAATGGGACTGATGTTTGTAATATGCTGTACTGCATGGCTCTTGTAAGGGGCATTGCAAGTTGCTCCGTCCTAATTTTTGGAAGCTTTTGCTTGGAAGGCATAAGCAAATACTATGGGAGACTCACTCCCCAATAATGGGACTTATGTTTGTAATATGCTGTACTGCATGGCTGTTGTAAGGGGCATTGCAAGTTGCTCCGTCATAATTTTTGGAAGCTTTTGCTTGGAAGGCATAAGCAAATCCTACAGGAGACCCACTCCTCAATAATGGGACTTATGTTTGTAATATGCTGTACTGCATGGCTCTTGTAAGGGGCATTGCAAGTTGCTCCGTCCTAATTTTTGGAAGCTTTTGCTTGGAAGGCATAAGCAAATCCTATGGGAGACCCACTCCCCAATAATGGGACTTATGTTTGTAATATGCTGTACTGCATTGCTCTTGTAAGGGGCATTGCAAGTTGCAACGTCCTAATTTTTGGAAGCTTTTCCTTGGAAGGCATAAGCAAATCCTATGGGAGACCCACTCCCCAATAATGGGACTTATGTTTGTAATATGCTGTACTGCATGGCTGTTGTAAGGGGCATTGCAATTTGCTCCATCCTAATTTTTGGAAGCTTTTGCTTGGAAGGCATATGCAAATCCTATGGGAGACCCACTCCCCAGTAGTAGGACTTATGTTTGTAATATGCTGTACTGCATGGTTCTTGTAAGGGGCATTGCAAGTTGCTCCGTCCTAATTTTTGGAAGCTTTTGCTTGGAAGGCATAAGCAAATACTATGGGATACCCACTGCCCAATAATGGGACTTATGGTTGTAATATGCTGTACTGCATGGCTCTTGTAAGGGGCATTTCAAGTTGCTCTGTCCTAATTTTGGAAGCTTTTGCTTGGAAGGCATAAGCAAATCCTATGGGAGACCCACTCCCCAATAATGGGACTTATGTTTGTAATATGCTGTACTGCATGGCTCTTGTAAGGGGCATTGCAAGTTGCTCCGTCCTAATTTTTGGAAGCTTTCGCTTGGAAGGCATAAGCAAATCCTATGGGAGACCCACTCCCCAATAATGGGACTTATGTTTGTAATATGCTGTACTGCATGGCTCTTGTAAGGGGCATTGCAAGTTGCTCCGTCCTAATTTTTGGAAACTTTTGCTTGGAAGGCATAAGCAAATACTATGGGAGACTCACTCCCCAATAATGGGACTTATGTTTGTAATATGCTGTACTGCATGGCTGTTGTAAGGGGCATTGCAAGTTGCTCCGTCCTAATTTTTGGAAGCTTTTGCTTGGAAGGCATAAGCAAATCCTACAGGAGACCCAATCCTCAATAATGGGACTTATGTTTGTAATATGCTGTACTGCATGGCTCTTGTAAGGGGCATTGCAAGTTGCTCCGTCCTAATTTTTGGAAGCTTTTGCTTGGAAGGCATAAGCAAATCCTATGGGAGAAACACTCCCCAATAATGGGACTTATGTTTGTAATATGCTGTACTGCATGGCTCTTGTAAGGGGCATTGCAAGTTGCTCCGTCATAATTTTTGGAAGCTTTTGCTTGGAAGTCATAAGCAAATACTATGGGAGACTCACTCCCCAATAATGGGACTTATGTTTGTAATATGCTGTACTGCATGGCTGTTGTAAGGGGCATTGCAAGTTGCTCCGTCCTAATTTTTGGAAGCTTTTGCTTTGAAGGCATAAGCAAATCCTACAGGAGACCCACTCCTCAATAATGGGACTTATGTTTGTAATATGCTGTACTGCATGGCTCTTGTAAGGGGCATTGCAAGTTGCTCCGTCCTAATTTTTGGAAGCTTTTGCTTGGAAGGCATAAGCAAATCCTATGGGAGACCCACTCCCCAATAATGGGACTTATGTTTGTAATATGCTGTACTGCATGGTCCTTGTAAGGGGCATTGCAAGTTGCTCCGTCCTAATTTTTGGAAGCTTTTGTTTGGAAGGCATAAGCAAATACTATGGGAGATCCATTCCCCAATAATGGGACTTATGTTTGTAATATGCTGTACTGCATTGCTCTTGTAAGGGGCATTGCAAGTTGCTCCGTCCTAATTTTTGGAAGCTTTTGCTTGGAAGGTATAAGCAAATCCTATGGGAGAACCACTCCCCAATAATGGGACTTATGTTTGTAATATGCTGTACTGCATGGTTCTTGTAAGGGGCATTGCAATTTGTTCCGTCCTAATTTTTGTAAGCTTTTGCTTGGAAGGCATATGCAATTCCTATGGGAGACCCACTCCCCAATAATGGGACTTATGTTTGTAATATGCTCTACTGCATGGCTCTTGTAAGGGGCATTGCACGTTGCTCCGTCCTAATTTTTGGCAGCTTTTGCTAGCAAGGCATAAGCAAATACTATGGGAGACCCACTCCCCAATAATGGGACTTATGTTTGTAATATGCTGTACTACATGACTCTTGTAAGGGGCATTTCAAGTTGCTCAGTCCTAATTTTTGGAAGCTTTTGCTTGGAAGGCATAAGCAAATCCTATGGGAGACCCACTCCCCAATAATGGGACTTATGTTTGTAATATGCTGTACTGCATGGCTCTTGTAAGGGGCATTGCAAGTTGCTCCATCCTAATTTTTGGAAGCTTTTGCTTGGAAGGCATAAGCAAATCCTATGGGAGACCCACTCCCCAATAATGGGACTTATGTTTGTAATATGCTGTACTGCATGGCTCTTGTAAGGGGCATTGCAAGTTGCTCCGTACTAATTTTTGGAAGCTTTTGCTTGGAAGGCATAAGCAAATACTATGGGAGACTCACTCCCCAATAATGGGACTTATGTTTGTAATATGCTGTACTGCATGGCTCTTGTAAGGGGCATTGCAAGTTGCTCCGTCCTAATTTTTGGAAGCTTTTGCTTGGAAGGCATAAGCAAATCCTATGGGAGACCCACTCCCCAATAATGGGACTTATGTTTGTAATATTATGTACTGCATTGCTCTTGTAAGGGGCATTGCAAGCTGCTCCGTCCTAATTTTTGGAAGCTTTTCCTTGGAAGGCATAAGCAAATCCTATGGGAGACCCACTCCCCAATAATGGGACTTATGTTTGTAATATGCTGTACTGCATGGCTCTTGTAAGGGGCATTGCAAGTTGCTCCGTCCTAATTTTTGGAAGCTTTTGCTTGGAAGGCATAAGCAAATCCTATGGGAGACCCACTCCCCAATAATGGGACTTATGTTTGTAATATGATGTACCGCATGGCTCTTCTAAGGGGCATTGCAAGTTGCTCCGTCCTAATTTTCGGAAGCTTTTGCTTGGAAGGCATAAGCAAATACTATGGGAGACCCACTCCCCAATAATGGGACTTATGTTTGTAATATGCTGTACTGCATGGCTGTTGTAAGGGGCATTGCAAGTTGCTCCGTCCTAATTTTTGGAAGCTTTTGCTTGGAAGGCATAAGCAAATCCTATGGGAGACCCACTCCCCAATAATGGGACTTATGTTTGTAATATGCTGTACTGCATGGCTCTTGTAAGGGGCATTGCAATTTGCTCCGTCCTAATTTTTGGAAGCTTTTGCTTGGAAGGCATATGCAAATCCTATGGGAGACCAACTCCCCAATAGTGGGACTTATGTTTGTAATATGCTGTACTGCATGGTTCTTGTAAGGGGCATTGCAAGTTGCTCCGTCCTAATTTTTGGAAGCTTTTGCTTGGAAGGCATAAGCAAATACTATGGGATACCCACTCCCCAATAATGGGACTTATGTTTGTAATATGCTGTACTGCATGGCTCTTGTAAGGGGCATTTCAAGTTGCTCTGTCCTAATTTTTGGAATCTTTTGCTTGGAAGGCATAAGCAAATCCTATGGGAGACCCACTCCCCAATAATGGGACTTATGTTTGTAATATGCTGTACTCCATGGCTCTTGTAAGGGGCATTGCAAGTTGCTCCGTCCTAATTTTTGGAAGCTTTTGCTTGGAAGGCATAAGCAAATACTATGGGAGACTCACTCCCCAATAATGGGACTTATGTTTGTAATATGCTGTACTGCATGGCTCTTGTAAGGGGCATTGCAAGTTGCTCCGTCCTAATTTTTGGAAGCTTTTGCTTGGAAGGCATAAGCAAATCCTATGGGAGACCCACTCCCCAATAATGGGACTTATGTTTGTAATATGCTGTACTGCATTGCTCTTGTAAGGGGCATTGCAAGTTGCTCCGTCCTAATTTTTGGAAGCTTTTCCTTGGAAGGCATAAGCAAATCCTATGGGAGACCCACTCCCCAATAATGGGACTTATGTTTGTAATATGCTGTACTGCATGGCTCTTGTAAGGGGCATTGCAAGTTGCTCCGTCCTAATTTTTGGAAGCTTTTGCTTGGAAGGCATAAGCAAATCCTATGGGAGACCCACTCCCCAATAATGGGACTTATGTTTGTAATATGATGTACTGCATGGCTCTTCTAAGAGGCATTGCAAGTTGCTCCGTCCTAATTTTCGGAAGCTTTTCCTTGGAAGGCATAAGCAAATCCTATGGGAGACCCACTCCCCAATAATGGGACTTATGTTTGTAATATGCTGTACTGCATGGCTGTTTTAAGGGGCATTGCAAGTTGCTCCGTCCTAATTTTTGGAAGCTTTTGCTTGGAAGGCATAAGCAAATCCTATGGGAGACCCACTCCCCAATAATGGGACTTATGTTTGTAATATGCTGTACTGCATGGCTCTTGTAAGGGGCATTGCAAGTTGCTCTTTCCTAATTTTTGGAAGCTTTTGCTTGGAAGGCATAAGCAAATCCTATGGGAGACCCACTCCCCAATAATGGGACTTATGTTTGTAATATGCTGTACTGCATGGCTCTTGTAAGGGGCATTGCAAGTTTCTCCATCCTAATTTTTGGAAGCTTTTGCTTGGAAGGCATAAGCAAATCCTATGAGAGACCCACTCCCCAATAATGGGACTTATGTTTGTAATAAGCTGTACTGCATGGCTCTTGTAAGGGGCATTGCAAGTTGCTCCATCCTAATTTTGGAAGCTTTTCCTTGGAAGGCATAAGCAAATACTATGGGAGACCCATTCCCCAATAATGGGACTTATGTTTGTAATATGCTGTACTGCATTGCTCTTGTAAGGGGCATTGCAAGTTGCTCCGTCCTAATTTTTGGAAGCTTTTGCTTGGAAGGTATAAGCAAATCCTATGGGAGAACCACTCCCCAATAATGGGACTTATGTTTGTAATATGCTGTACTGCATGGTTCTTGTAAGGGGCATTGCAATTTGTTCCGTCCTAATTTTTGTAAGCTTTTGCTTGGAAGGCATATGCAATTCCTATGGGAGACCCACTCCCCAATACTGGGACTTATGTTTGTAATATGCTCTACTGCATGGCTCTTGTAAGGGGCATTGCACGTTGCTCCGTCCTAATTTTTGGCAGCTTTTGCTAGCAAGGCATAAGCAAATACTATGGGAGACCCACTCCCCAATAATGGGACTTATGTTTGTAATATGCTGTACTACATGACTCTTGTAAGGGGCATTTCAAGTTGCTCAGTCCTAATTTTTGGAAGCTTTTGCTTGGAAGGCATATGCAAATCCTATGGGAGACCCACTCTCCAATAATGGGACTTATGTTTGTAATATGCTGTACTGCATGGCTCTTGTAAGGGGCATTGCAAGTTGCTCCATCCTAATTTTTGGAAGCTTTTGCTTGGAAGGCATAAGCAAATCCTATGGGAGACCAACTCCCCAATAATGGGACTTATGTTTGTAATATGCTGTACTGCATGGCTCTTGTAAGGGGCATTGCAAGTTGCTCCGTACTAATTTTTGGAAGCTTTTGCTTGGAAGGCATAAGCAAATACTATGGGAGACTCACTCCCCAATAATGGGACTTATGTTTGTAATATGCTGTACTGCATGGCTCTTGTAAGGGACATTGCAAGTTGCTCCGTCCTAATTTTTGGAAGCTTTTGCTTGGAAGGCATAAGCAAATCCTATGGGAGACCCACTCCCCAATAATGGGACTTATGTTTGTAATATTATGTACTGCATTGCTCTTGTAAGGGGCATTGCAAGCTGCTCCGTCCTAATTTTTGGAAGCTTTTCCTTGGAAGGCATAAGCAAATCCTATGGGAGACCCATTCCCCAATAATGGGACTTATGTTTGTAATATGCTGTACTGCATGGCTCTTGTAAGGGGCATTGCAAGTTGCTCCGTCCTAATTTTTGGAAGCTTTTGCTTGGAAGGCATAAGCAAATCCTATGGGAGACCCACTCCCCAATAATGGGACTTATGTTTGTAATATGATGTACCGCATGGCTCTTCTAAGGGGCATTGCAAGTTGCTCCGTCCTAATTTTCGGAAGCTTTTGCTTGGAAGGCATAAGCAAATACTATGGGAGACCCACTCCCCAATAATGGGACTTATGTTTGTAATATGCTGTACTGCATGGCTGTTGTAAGGGGCATTGCAAGTTGCTCCGTCCTAATTTTTGGAAGCTTTTGCTTGGAAGGCATAAGCAAATCCTATGGGAGACCCACTCCCCAATAATGGGACTTATGTTTGTAATATGCTGTACTGCATGGCTCTTGTAAGGGGCATTGCAATTTGCTCCGTCCTAATTTTTGGAAGCTTTTGCTTGGAAGGCATATGCAAATCCTATGGGAGACCCACTCCCCAATAGTGGGACTTATGTTTGTAATATGCTGTACTGCATGGTTCTTGTAAGGGGCATTGCAAGTTGCTCCGTCCTAATTTTTGGAAGCTTTTGCTTGGAAGGCATAAGCAAATACTATGGGATACCCACTCCCCAATAATGGGACTTATGTTTGTAATATGCTGTACTGCATGGCTCTTGTAAGGGGCATTTCAAGTTGCTCTGTCCTAATTTTTGGAATCTTTTGCTTGGAAGGCATAAGCAAATCCTATGGGAGACCCACTCCCCAATAATGGGACTTATGTTTGTAATATGCTGTACTGCATGGCTCTTGTAAGGGGCATTGCAAGTTGCTCCATTCTAATTTTTGGAAGCTTTTGCTTGGAAGTAATAAGCAAATCCTATGGGAGACCCACTCCCCAATAATGGGACTTATGTTTGTAATATGCTGTACTCCATGGCTCTTGTAAGGGGCATTGCAAGTTGCTCCGTCCTAATTTTTGGAAGCTTTTGCTTGGAAGGCATAAGCAAATACTATGGGAGACTCACTCCCCAATAATGGGACTTATGTTTGTAATATGCTGTACTGCATGGCTCTTGTAAGGGGCATTGCAAGTTGCTCCGTCCTAATTTTTGGAAGCTTTTGCTTGGAAGGCATAAGCAAATCCTATGGGAGACCCACTCCCCAATAATGGGACTTATGTTTGTAATATGCTGTACTGCATTGCTCTTGTAAGGGGCATTGCAAGTTGCTCCGTCCTAATTTTTGGAAGCTTTTCCTTGGAAGGCATAAGCAAATCCTATGGGAGACCCACTCCCCAATAATGGGACTTATGTTTGTAATATGCTGTACTGCATGGCTCTTGTAAGGGGCATTGCAAGTTGCTCCGTCCTAATTTTTGGAAGCTTTTGCTTGGAAGGCATAAGCAAATCCTATGGGAGACCCACTCCCCAATAATGGGACTTATGTTTGTAATATGATGTACTGCATGGCTCTTCTAAGACGCATTGCAAGTTGCTCCGTCCTAATTTTCGGAAGCTTTTCCTTGGAAGGCATAAGCAAATCCTATGGGAGACCCACTCCCCAATAATGGGACTTATGTTTGTAATATGATGTACTGCATGGCTCTTGTAAGGGGCATTTCAAGTTGCTCTGTCCTAATTTTTGTAAGCTTTTGCTTGGAAGGCATAAGCAAATCCTATGGGAGACCCACTCCCCAATAATGGGACTTATGTTTGTAATATGCTGTACTGCATGGCTGTTTTAAGGGGCATTGCAAGTTGCTCCGTCCTAATTTTTGGAAGCTTTTGCTTGGAAGGCATAAGCAAATCCTATGGGAGACCCACTCCCCAATAATGGGACTTATGTTTGTAATATGCTGTACTGCATGGCTCTTGTAAGGGGCATTGCAAGTTGCTCTTTCCTAATTTTTGGAAGCTTTTGCTTGGAAGGCATAAGCAAATCCTATGGGAGACCCACTCCCCAATAATGGGACTTATGTTTGTAATATGCTGTACTGCATGGCTCTTGTAAGGGGCATTGCAAGTTTCTCCATCCTAATTTTTGGAAGCTTTTGCTTGGAAGGCATAAGCAAATCCTATGAGAGACCAACTCCCCAATAATGGGACTTATGTTTGTAATAAGCTGTACTGCATGGCTCTTGTAAGGGGCATTGCAAGTTGCTCCATCCTAATTTTGGAAGCTTTTCCTTGGAAGGCATAAGCAAATCCTATGGGATACCCACTCCCCAATAATGGGACTTATGTTTGTAATATGATGTACTGCATGGATCTTGTAAGGGGCATTTCAAGTTGCTCTGTCCTAATTTTTGTAAGCTTTTGCTTGGAAGGCATAAGCAAATCCTATGGGAGACCCACTCCCCAATAATGGGACTTATGTTTGTAATATGATGTACTGCATGGCTCTTCTAAGACGCATTGCAAGTTGCTCCGTCCTAATTTTCGGAAGCTTTTCCTTGGAAGGCATAAGCAAATCCTATGGGAGACCCACTCCCCAATAATGGGACTTATGTTTGTAATATGATGTACTGCATGGCTCTTGTAAGGGGCATTTCAAGTTGCTCTGTCCTAATTTTTGTAAGCTTTTGCTTGGAAGGCATAAGCAAATCCTATGGGAGACCCACTCCCCAATAATGGGACTTATGTTTGTAATATGCTGTACTGCATGGCTGTTTTAAGGGGCATTGCAAGTTGCTCCGTCCTAATTTTTGGAAGCTTTTGCTTGGAAGGCATAAGCAAATCCTATGGGAGACCCACTCCCCAATAATGGGACTTATGTTTGTAATATGCTGTACTGCATGGCTCTTGTAAGGGGCATTGCAAGTTGCTCTTTCCTAATTTTTGGAAGCTTTTGCTTGGAAGGCATAAGCAAATCCTATGGGAGACCCACTCCCCAATAATGGGACTTATGTTTGTAATATGCTGTACTGCATGGCTCTTGTAAGGGGCATTGCAAGTTTCTCCATCCTAATTTTTGGAAGCTTTTGCTTGGAAGGCATAAGCAAATCCTATGAGAGACCCACTCCCCAATAATGGGACTTATGTTTGTAATAAGCTGTACTGCATGGCTCTTGTAAGGGGCATTGCAAGTTGCTCCATCCTAATTTTGGAAGCTTTTCCTTGGAAGGCATAAGCAAATCCTATGGGATACCCACTCCCCAATAATGGGACTTATGTTTGTAATATGATGTACTGCATGGATCTTGTAAGGGGCATTTCAAGTTGCTCTGTCCTAATTTTTGTAAGCTTTTGCTTGGAAGGCATAAGCAAATCCTATGGGAGACCCACTCCCCAATAATGGGACTTATGTTTGTAATATGCTGTACTGCATGGCTCTTGTAAGGGGCATTGCAAGTTGCTCCGTCCTAATTTTTGGAAGCTTTTGCTTGGAAGGCATAAGCAAATCCTATGGGAGACCCACTCCCCAATAATGGGACTTATGTTTGTAATATGCTGTACTGCATGGCTCTTGTAAGGGGCATTTCAAGTTGCTCTGTCCTAATTTTTCGAAGCTTTTGCTTGGAAGGCATAAGCAAATACTATGGGAGACTCACTCCCCAATAATGGGACTTATGTTTGTAATATGCTGTACTGCATGGCTCTTGTAAGGGGCATTGCAAGTTGCTCCGTCCTAATTTTTGGAAGCTTTTGCTTGGAAGGCATAAGCAAATCCTATGGGAGACCCACTCCCCAATAATGGGACTTATGATTGTAATATGCTGTACTGCATGGTTCTTGTATGGGGCATTGCAAGTTGCTCCGTCCTAATTTTTGGAAGCTTTTGCTTGGAAGGCATAAGCAAATACTATGGGAGACCCACTCCCCAATAATGGGACTTATGTTTGTAATATGCTGTACTGCATTGCTCTTGTAAGGGGCATTGCAAGTTGCTCCGTCCTAATTTTTGGAAGCTTTTGCTTGGAAGGCATAAGCAAATCCTATGGGAGACCCACTCCCCAATAATGGGACTTATGTTTGTAATATGCTGTACTGCATGGCTCTTGTAAGGGGCATTGCAAGTTGCTCCGTCCTAATTTTTGGAAGCTTTTGCTTGGAAGGCATAAGAAAATCCTATGGGAGACCCACTCCCCAATAATGGGACTTATGTTTGTAATATGCTGTACTGCATGGCTCTTGTAAGGGGCATTGCAATTTGCTCCGTCCTAATTTTTGGAAGCTTTTGCTTGGAAGGCATATGCAAATCCTATGGGAGACCCACTCCTCATTAATGGGACTTATGTTTGTAATATGCTGTACTGCATGGTTCTTGTAAGGGGCATTGCAAGTTGCTACGTCCTAATTTTTGGAAGCTTTTGCTTGGAAGGCATATGCAAATACTATGGGAGACCCACTCCCCAATAATGGGTCTTATGTTTGTAATATGCTGTACTGCATGGCTCTTGTAAGGGGCATTGCAAGTTGCTCCGTCCTAATTTTTGGAAGCTTTTGCTTGGAAGGCATAAGCAAATCCTATGGGAGACCCACTCCCCAATAATGGGACTTATGTTTGTAATATGCTGTACTGTATGGGTCTTGTAAGGGGCATTGCAAGTTGCTCCGTCCTAATTTTTGGAAGCTTTTGCTTGGAAGGCATAAGCAAATACTATGGGAGACTCACTCCCCAATAATGGGACTTATGTTTGTAATATGCTGTACTGCATGGCTCTCGTAAGGGGCATTGCAAGTTGCTCCGTCCTAATTTTCGGAAGCTTTTGCTTGGAAGGCATAAGCAAATCCTATGGGAGACCCACTCCCCAATAATGGGACTTATGTTTGTAATATGCTGTACTGCATGGCTCTTGTAAGGGGCATTGCAGTTCCTCATAATTTTTGGAAAGCCTTCCATTCACTGCTTAGGCCAATAGTGCACAGGAGACCCAGTTGCTATAAATGGAAAAAAAGGTTTAGTTAAGGCCCTCTGACCTCCATGTCACTTCCAAGGGGCATTGGAGTGCCTCGAAATTTTTGGTAGGCATTGCACTCACTGTATGCCCTATAACTGTGTAGCTGAACCGCTCCTTTTGATACAGAAACATATCCTACAAGACATATCTGGTTGACTGGCCTGATATTGATGTGAATGGTCCCTGTTCCTCCTGCTCTTTCTCCTTTGCCACTACCTCATCCATCATTTATCACCTGAAGCTTTGTTTTAACGGGAGTCATAGAACTTGGATAGTAGCAGGAAAACATCCAGCAATCCTCAGAGGAGGTAGGATATGCGCCAAAACGCTGACCACCTCAGGCCTAGCCGCTACTACATACATGCGCTTGCATTCCAACAAAACAAAGCAGATGCTAACTTCTATCATCCTCATCATGCTCCTCACCTTTGGCACCCTTAACTTCCCATGATGGAGAAGCCATGGCCCACCGAAGGAGTCTGGTTCTCTGGTGGGCTCGGCCAATGCTGCCCTAAAGCAGGCCAGGCTAAGAAAAGTGTGGGAAAGGTTACCGGGAAAAATAGGGGTGGCTGGGGACCGAGTATGGACACCCAGCTGCCCCCTGGAGGCTGGGGAGCAAGCGGGGACATCCGGCCACCGGGCGGCTGGGGACTGAGTATGGATACCAGGCCGCCGACGCAGCCATGGCGTGGTGGCCAGATTCCGCCTCCACATGCCTTAAAGGCCCAATTTAAAGTGCAAGCAAGCAAGCAGTATGGTATTGCAGCCTGGGGGTGGGTGGGTGGCAGGCTGCATACTTGCGCTTGCATTGCAAGAAATGGGAGAGGTACAATTGAACACTGCCCTGGGACAAGGACTTGAATGGGGATAGTTGCTAGTCTGCAATGACAGATGCAGGGTGGGAGGCATCTTCGCATGTACCATGAACAGGGGTTTGGCATGCACACACTACAGCAGAATAGGCTCTCCTTCCCACTAAATGCACTGGGGAGGGCACAGGTAATGTTTTGGTATACGCGCTTAATCTTATTTATAAGGCACACCAGGACAAATAGGGGCGGCTGGAGACTGAGTATGGATACCTCACTGCCGAATCAGCCATGAGGTAGTGGCCAGCTTCGGCCTCCTCCAAACTAAAAGGCCCCATTTCAAGTGCAAGCTAGCAGTATGGCATTGCAGTCTGGGGTGGGTGGGTGGCAGGCTGCACACTTACACTTGCATTAAAAGAAAACAAAGCAGATGCTAACTTCTGTCATCATCATCATGCTCCTCACCTTGGCACTCTCAACTCCCCTGATGGAGAAGCCAGGGCCCACCGGAGGAGTCTGGTTCTCTGGTGGGCTCGTCCAATGCTGCCCTAAAGCAGGCCGGGCTATGAAAAGTGTGTGGGGGGATGTTCCAAGGAGAAATAGGGGCGGCTGGGGACCGTTTATGGACACCTGGCTGCCCCTAGGCGGCTGGGAACTGTGTGTGGACACCCGGCCGCGGGGCGGCTGGGGACCGAGCATGGACACCCGGCCGTCGGGCGGCTCGGGACTGAGTATGGATTCCAGGCCGCCAACGCAGCCATGACGTGGTGGCCAGATTCCGCCTCCACATGCCTAAAAGGCCCAATTTCAAGTGCAAGCAGTATAGTATTGCAGCCTGGGGGTGGGTGGGTGGCATGCTGCATACTTGCACTTGTATTGCAAGGAATGGGGGAGGTACAATTGAACACTGCCCTGGGACTAGAACTTGCACGGGGATAGTTGCAAGTCTGCATCTTCTGATGCGGCAAGGATCACTTATGGTGGGCACACTTTTAGACAGTGACCTGGGTGTCAGAGATGCTTCCATGGTTCTTCCCCATGCTGTTCTCATGTCTTTTCAGCACTTTATGCATGTGTCACACAGCACATGGCCAGATAAGGTTGTAAAATGTTAAAATGACATTTCCCAGTGAATGCATTTGTCACAGCTGAAAGCAATACAAAAGTGCAAAAACGCATAAAAAATGCTACTTGTGAACATAGCCCAAGGTGTGGAGGAGTATTTTTGCTTTTGGTTATTTATTTTACCTTATACACAAGTCTTTACCCTGGAAAAGAAATTCCTTACATATTTCACAGGAAAAAGTTTCAGTTTCGTTTTTGAAAGTTTTACTGTGAGCCCGTAAAAGTGGCTTAATATCTCTGACCACGTTGTTGACATCAGTGACCTGGCGGTCAGAATTGCTTACTGGGGCGATCCCCATGCTGTCCCCATGTCATTTGACCACTGTCACTATCGTTTTGGGCACTTGTTAGGCTTTTAAAAGACTGCCGGTGGTGCCACTGCAAAAATGCTCGGGTCTCCCATAGACTAACATTGGGCTCGTTGCTCGAGTCGAGCACCCGAGTATCACGGCGAACTCGGCCCGAGCTTCAAGCACCTGAGCATTTTAGTGCTTGATCAACACTACCACCATCTCATTCAACCCTCCATCTGACATATTTATCAATGTCAATTGCTGTCCACTCTCCCCAGTCCCACAACCTTGCAGCCTTGGGGTAACCCTGGACTCTAATCTCTCCTTCAAACCACATATCCAAGCCCTTTCCACTTCCTACTGACTCCAGCTCAAAAATATCTCCCAGATCCGCACATTCCTCAACCAGGAATCTGCAAAAATACTAGTGCATGCCCGCCTCATCTCCCGCCTCGACTACTGCAACCTCCTGCTCTGTGGCATCCCTTCCAACACTCTTGCACCCCTCCAATCTTTCCTAAACTCTGCTACCCGACGAATCCATCTGTCCCCCCTCTATTTCCCGGCCTCTCCTCTCTGTCAATCCTTTCACTGGCTCCCCATTGCTCAGAGACTCCAGGTAAAATCCCTAACCATGGTATACAAAGCCATCCACAACCTGTCTTCTCCATATATCTGTGACCTAGTCTCCCGGTACATACCTGCACGCAACCTGCGATCCTCACAAGATCTCCTTCTTTACTCCCCTCTTATCTCCTCTTCCCACAATCACATACAAGATTTCTCCCATGCATCCCCCCTACTCTGGAACTCTCTACCTCAACATATCAACTCTCACCGCCGTGGAAACCTTCAAAACGAATCTGAAGACACACCTCTTCCGACAAGCCTACAACCTGTAGTAACCAACGCTCCACCATACCGGTGCACGACCAGCTCTACTCTCACCTACTGTATCCTCACCCGTCCCTTGTAGACTGTGAGCCCTTGTTTGGCAGTGTCCTCGCTCCTCCTGTACCAGTCGCCATCACATTTTGTTCAAGTTTATTGTAATTGTATTTGCTATGTATACCTCTTTTTCACATGTAAAGCGCCATGGAATAAATGGCACTATAATAATAAATTATAATAATAATGATAATAAGAAGTACTGTATAAAACATGATACGTAGATAAGTATAAACATATACTGGGAGTAATGCTATTTAATAGGTTTAGCATTAATACACTTTGCTCAGTGTAGATTACTTTGTAGAGAAATCTACTGAATGTAATGAATCTTAATTCTAATTTTCCATGTCCTCTATAATTTTGAGATGACGAATAATCTAGATTTTATTGATGAGTTTAGTCTCACCATTACCTCAGTTAGACCTCATTTTCTTTGCATATATACGTTTGCTTAGGATACTCCTTTGAGTTTAAGGGATAGGCAGGAGATGAGCTAGGTCAGATTATGGAGTGCTATGGCTCATTAGGTGAGGTAGGTTCCCTAAGCCATGGGTCAGGATAGGCAGCATAGATTGGAACTGCTGATGTGATAGAGTTGGAAAGGCTAAATTGCTATGAAACAGTAGGATTAGTCAAGGATAGATATTTTTAAAGGGCATTTTAAGTATTGGCACATTTAAGATTTTTTATTATAGTTTGTCATTGCATTCCTTTGTTATTACACATGCATATGTATAAATAAATTACCAAGTGAGCATTACTATTCCTCCTATCAATGGGGAATGTTTCTATTTCCGATAGATTACAAAGTATAAGAGCTCATGTACACAACTGTTTAAATCGGACTAGTGCTATCCATGATTTTGATGGATAGCACTCATCCCCATGTTATTCTACGTGGATGTGCACATGTCCTATTTTTTCCTCGAAACGAGTGGTGCAAGGAAAAAAATCACAGCATGCGTGTTTTGCCTCTGAGAATTCGATGGCACTCTCCCATTCATGTCTATGCGTCCATGGAAAAAATTGGACTACACTGACATCTGAGTGTGGTCCTATATTCACAGACTGACACAATGGAGAAGATGGAAAACTTTTTTTTTTCTTCTAACCACCTCCTAGAAAATTGTATCCCACTCTGATCACACTTTGATCAAATTGTGATCAAAGTCTGATTAGCATAATCAAACTGTTTCTCTTGGATGGAGAGAAAACGGTTGTGTGACCCTAGCCTTAAGTTGTATTCATACACAGCAGAAGCTGCTAACTATTTATACAGATAATTATGAAAACAAAATCTCAGAAAGGACTTAAAAAACATGCTTCAGGTAAAAAAACATTGGCGTTCTGCTGGAAAATCTTGGCGGGTTTGCGAATGTCTAAAGGACGCTGTAACAAAGCTAGGTGGTGTAACAACTGTGCTGTGGTGCAAGGAATGAATGAAGGGGCATAGCTAGGGCCTCACCCATACCGACCCTGGCTCTACAGCGGCTTAGTTGACTCCGAGGACCAAGGAAGGATCAGGAAGGTGGACCAGGTGCTACTCCGGGACCAACCTCATGTCAGAGCAGGCGACTCCCACGGGACTGATGGCAGGCGCTGCTGGCACAGCAGATAGGAGAGCAGAGGACCAGGGCTGGTAGACAGTCAGGTGGACTCAGCTGGTAGACAGGCAGGTGGGCACGACTGATAGACAGGCTGGCGGGAACAACTGATAAGCAAGCTGGCGGGCACGGCTGATAGACAGGCTGGCGGGCACGGCTGATAGGCTAGCGGGTTGCACTGGGACTTGAGAACTGACAGGAAGGTTAGGAACCAAACTAACACATTGCACAGGCACCTCCATGTTGGGGGAGGTGCCATAAATAATACCTGTCAACCAGTCATTGGCCGGGGACATCTTAGGGTGACGCACAAGACCCCTTTAAGAGACAGGGAGCATGTGCGCTTGCGCCCTAAGCACAGTACACGGGGATCTGCATGCAGGGCGCACACCCCGGGCACAGCAAGCGTGAGAGGCAGCCAGCCGCGTGTCTCTGCCGGACAGGAGGCAGAGACCCCGACGCTACAGACGCCATGTGCACATATGCTAATGTTGCAAGGAAAGCTTCTGTTTTCCTATAAAATTAAGTGATTGTGCTTGGGAACAGTGAAAACAAGGCAGCAGCCAAGAACTGTTGTGGCTTTTGGTAGCATTGCGGCTGCAGTGTGTCAATGCAGCTTCAAAGTACACTGCTCAATAAAAGAAAGGGACCACTTAAACAACAGAATATAGGTCCAAGTAAATCAAACTTCTGTAAAATCAAACTGTCCACTTAGGAAGCAACACTGATTGACAATCAATTTCACATGCTGTTATGCAAATGGAATAGACAATAGATGGAAATTATTGGCAATTATCAAGACACCCTCAATAAAGGAGTAATCCTCCAGGTGGGGACCACAGACCACATCTCAGTACCAATGCTTTCTGGCTGATGTTTTGGTCACTTTTGAATTTTAGTTGTGCTTTCACGCAGAGGCTGAAGGCGATACCAGGAGACAGGCCAGTACACCAGGAGAAGTGGAGGGGGCCGTAGGAGGGCAACAACCCAGCAGCAGGACCGCTACCTCCGCCTTTGTGCAAGGAGGAACAGGAGGAACACTGCCAGAGCCCTGCAAAATGACCTTCAGCAGGCCACAAATGTGCATGTGTCTGCACAAACAGTTAGAAATCGACTCCATGAGGGTGGTATGAGTGCCCGACATCCACAGATGGGGGTTGTGCAAACAGCCCAACACCGTGCAGGACGCTTGTCATTTGCCACAGAACATCAGGATTGGCAAAGTCGCCACTGGCGCCCTGTGCTCTTTACAGATGAAAGCAGGTTCACACTGAGCACATGTGACAGAGTCTGGAGACGATGCATGACCGGTTTGGCAGTGGGTCAGTAATGGTGTGGGGTGGCATTTCTTTGGAGGGCCGCACAACCCTCCATGTGCTCGCCAGAGGTAGCCTGACTTTCATTAGGTGCCGAGATGAGATCCTCAGACCCCTTGTGAGACCATATGCTGGTGCGGTTTGCCCTGGGTTCCTCCGCAGGACAATGCCAGACCTCATGTGGCTGTAGTGTGTCAGCAGTTCCTGCAAGATGAAGGCATTGAAGCTATGGACTGGCCCGCCTGTTCCCCAGACCTGAATCTGATTGAGCACATCTGGGACCTCATGTCTCACTCCATCCACCAATGTCACGTTGCACCACAGACTGTCCAGGAGTTGGCGGATGCTTCAGTTCAGGTCTGGGAGGAGATCCCACAGGAGACCATCCGCAACCTCATCAGGAGCATGCCCAGGCATTGTAGGGAGGTCATACAGGCACCCGGAGGCCACACACAATACTAAGCCTCATTTTGACTTGTTTTAAAGGACATTACATTAAAGTTGGATCAGCCTGTAGTATGTTTTTCCACTTTAATTTTGGGGGTGACTCCAAATCCAGGCCTCCATTGGTTAATAAATTTGATTTCCATTGATGATTTTTTGTGATTTTGTTGTCAGCACATTCAACTTTGTACAGAACAAAGTATTCAATGAGAATATTTCATTCATTCAGATCTAGGATGTGTTATTTGAGTGTTCCCTTTATTTTTTTGAGCAGTGTATTAATTATGCAGAGCATTACAACCATTGCTGGCATACCTCTGACTGCTATGCCCGGATACAAGAGGTTGATATTTGTGTTTCATTTGTCCTGTTCTCCTCCCTCTTCTTCCCAGCCAATGATTCCTCCTCTCCTCCCCCTTCTTTTCTCTTTATAAGTGTAATCCCTGCCTTTTCTTGTCTCTCCTCACTGGTGGGACCTGGACGCTTTTCTCCCACCCTTCCTCCCTCTTGTCACCTATTATATTTTCTTATTATAGTTTATGTTTCATCAAGTCACAGCAGCGGTTAATTTACAACTGTGTTGGCTTTTTGTACGTAGGCTGACTTGCATTGGGAGTCTGGGTGTTTGCATAACCCTTCGTACCAGATTCACCAGGCTAATCGTGCCTTACTCCTGAGATTTACTCACCATTTATGCTGTGATCAACCTCCATCCATTGAAGAGAATTTTGTTTTATACATTTCCGTGTGTGGTTTTTATTCTATGGGAACATTCGAGGTTAGTTATCCTGGGTCTAAGCAGCCAAAGCACCTATGTGATAGTGTATATCCATGCTTACAGGTGAAATAACAAACAAAGTCATGTAAAAAGCATAAAGCGTCTTCTAATGTTCATGGCATTTGTGTGGAACAGACATCATATATGTCAGGAGAACCGATTGGTGCTGTGAAATCAAAACAATATAATAGTTTGTCTATGTTTTTCCTGTAATTGCAGTGACCCGAAACTTTTTCTACTAGAATGTATTCTGCTATTAATATCCACTACTGGTTAGCTCTGCCCTGGGGCTAATGTCTAATATGAATGCTTGAATCATTCTATTGTATTCATAACTGCACCTACAGAGTATAATAGAAATCACAAGCTCACCTTCCCCAGACGTATAGATGAGTAGAAGCCACTTTTGTACTTATAGAGAAGAAAAAAGTGATATGCAGCAGGTGTCAGCTGTGTAATATGGCCGACACCCTGTTACATCAGACATAATCGCATCTAGAAAACAATACATAGAATCCACACCATGCAAAGAAAGAGAAGAAAAAGGGGAAACAGGTTGAAGATGCTAAGATATGTTATGTGATCATACTGTATAAGTAAAAATAAGAATACAGGAAAGAAAAAAGAAAAAGTATAAATGCGTACTGTATATATGTATACCGTAATATGTATATATATATATATATATATATATATATATATATATATATGTATAATATACAGAATGTGGAGTGCGACATGTCAGTTAATACTGCAAGTGTTAGTCCATGGTGGAAAAATCAATATACATACAGCAATAATGTTACCAGTTACTATCACAAGTAGTAATGACAGTGACATTAATGACAGTAATGATAATAGAGAGAAATGATGACAGGATCCCAGATGGAACAATAATGCACATGTGACGCGCCCCCTGGGACATATTCCTTTTTGAGGGGAATACCCGGCACCGGATCAGATGGGGGGTTGTAGTCTCCGAGCGGCTGTGACCCGGTCCCGTGCCCAGGGCGTCAAGCTCAGTGTTATGTGGCAGTCCTACAGATGTTACTAAAGTTCTTTTGTGTCGACTACGCCACCCGTTGTGATGCGGTCACTGTGGCCGCCGCTGCAGCAGGGTCCGCTGAGGCTGATGGTGGGTGCGCAGCTTGGTGAGATAACCCCCAACGGGAGGGGTATAGCCTCAGAGGGGACAGGCGCAGAGGATGGGGGTTGTGGTGGTGTAGTGCAGACGGCAGTGAAGACAGAGTCGGGTATTGCAGTTAAGGGTGTTTACTTACTGCAGATGTTGTACTGGTCACTCCAGCTGCTAGTGACCACCCGAGCCGTGCTGCGTCCACCAGGTCCTGGATCCAGCCAACCCCCAAACAAGTCCGGAGCGTGGCCCTGAGCTCTCCCTCTGTCCTTTCTTCAGCCGTCCCCACCAGTGATCCACCTAGGTCCAGCTCCCTCGGGCCTTCTGTTGGGACACCCTTGGCCCTGGGTTCCCTGACCCTTCATGTGGTGTGCCTTCGGGGTGAATGTGGTGGGTGACCGTGACAGACACTGCCCACGGTCTCCGGTCTCTGGCTGGGGATTGTTTTTACCCCCACCAGCTTGGGTTCCGGTACCCTGATGCTGACTCCTCACCCGGTGCTCTGATTTGGGTTCTTGGGTCCCTTCTCTTCTGTGCTCTGGGTCTTTCTCTTTTCTCCTCTCTCACTCTGGGTCTTGGTCTTTCTTCTCTCCTCTGCTCCTGACTTGTTCCCTGCAGCTGACTCACTTCCTGCATCTGATCCTCTGCATCTGACCCTGATTCTAGTTGGTGCCCACCTTATATACACCCTCTATGTGTGAGCTCAGGTGACCAGCACCCAATGAGCTCCTAACTTTACCCAGGCTGCTCCCCCTATCTGCCCCTACACTACATGGGATGTACCACCCCCCTCCCACTCCAGCCAGGAACAGACTCGGTCGTACCTGCACATTTCTAAGTGGGAGTACCGTCGGCCTGTTCCTCGGAAATGGGATGTGTGTAGTGCATGCAGCCTACCGAGCTCAGTCCCACACTCCATCCTTACCCGGGAGTGGAATATCACACCTCTGGGTTGAGGTGCAATACCCCTGTAGCAGCCGAATCCTCAGGGTGCTACATTCCCCCCTGGTAAATCACAGCACGTCCTCGGGCTGTAAAGACAAAACACCAAAACATACAAAATTTTTTCATATAAACATATAAAACATATAAAAAACATTATATAAATAACATATCTTAGCAGATAAAACTTTCTCGTCGTCTCCTGTTTCCGGTTCCTCCTCCGGACACTGTGCACCGTGTGTCCGGGAAAAGTGCGACAGTCTCTTAGAAAAACTGGTTTTCCTATAAAACCGGTAGGGGGCGCTTTAGGACGCGCAACTATTTACAGGGGAAGTTGGCCGCTCTCTGTCCTCGGCCAGGTAGAGGGAAGGGAATGGCTGCTCACAGTCCTCAGCCTGTAGGATGAAGGGGTTAACGGGTAACAGTTCACTGGTCCCAACGGGGACTATTTTAGCAGCAACAGTTTCAGTTTCTTTATACCCCCATTGGGTAACTTATTTACAGCTCCTGCTCTGCCGCACTCAACGGCGTCTTCCTCCTGCTCTTTGAACTTCAGACCCGTCCGGGTCCTCTTGCTCCTCCTCCCCGTACCGCAACTCCTCCTCCGTCAAGCGGTGTATGTGGAGGGCGTAAGGTCCTTTGGCACACTTGTGCCGGGTAAAGGTGACCTCATCTCCGATGTAGAGGTCACGACCTCTGTGCCCCTCCGGCAGATGGGACTCCACGTCTCTGCGCGTGACAAAGACGTCGCCGTGGGTGTTGTTGTCTCGAATGAAGCCCCACCCGTGCTGCTGGTTGAACTTTATTACAGTCCCGGTGGTACGGGGACTGTGCGCTGCACGGGGGTCCCTCCTGGTCCGGCTCTTCTGCTCGGCACTCCGTACTTGGGCCTGCTGTTCCCGGACCCGCCTCTCTCTCCGCTCCCTCGCGAACTCTTCGAGCTGTTGGCGGCAGCACTCTGCACGCTCTGCTGCAGCGGCCCTAGTTTCCTGAGTGAACCCCATTAGATCTTCTCCGGTGGGGTCCCACTCAAACTGTGCTTCCGCTAGCGGGGGCGAGATCCGTGCCACGGGCTTCGGAGCCGGAATCAGGGGTTCATCCAGGGGTCTTAGTCTCTGCTGCCGTTCCAGCTCATGGTATCCTTCGGGCCAGATGAAGGGCCGCCCGTCCGGCCATGTGAGCTGGCTGAACAGGTCCTCCCCCAGGTGTGGCACCCTTGGTATTGCGGGCGCGGGCGCGGTGGTGGTGGCGCCCGGGTTGCCCAGGCCTTGCGGCCAGGCCTGGGGCACCTGGAAGGTGAAGGGCACCGTTAATACGGCGGCGCCCTGGGCTACCTGGCCTTGCGGCCAGGCCGGAGGCTCCGCGGAGGTAGGGGGCGCTGTTGGTGATGCGGCGCCCGGGGGTACTAGGCCTTGCGACCAGGCTGGTGGTAATTCCTGCTTTGTCACGCTCCGGATCGAGGCGCGTGACGTCACAGGGGTCGCTGCGGCGGCTTCCGGTCGGGGCCTAGTCCATAGCGGTGACATGGCGGCTACGGGCACAGCAGGGGGACTTTCGGGCTCTGCGACGGGGAGCTGGGGCAGGTGAGCGGTGTCACGGCTTGGGGTATAGGCGTCCCCTTTACCTGCCTCCATGCGTTCGGCTCCCTCTTCGGCGCCGTCTCCGGCCTTGGGTCCTCCCGCGCCATCCTCAGAGGCGGTCTGCTTCCTCTTCCAGGGTAGCGTGCTCCGTTGACTGGTCTCTGCTTGCTGGGCCATCTCCCGGCTCCACTCCGCCAGTATCTTGCGCTGTACCCGGGCCATCCTCCGTGCGAGGCCCTCCAAGGCAGTTTGTGCACACTCCCGGTCTCGGGGGAGCTGCGCTAATATCTCCGCTAGACCTAGCGGGGTGGTAGACTCTAGCAGGCTCCTGACCATCGGGTCGGTGCTGCTCTGCTCTCCTTCCGGCAGGCTCCTGGCCAGCGGGCCGGTGCTGCTCTGCCCTCCTTCCTCGGTCTCTAGCAGACTCCTGGCCAGCGGGCCGGTGCTGTTCTGCTTTCTCTCCATCTCCGGGTGAGCTCCTCCACTACTCCTCGTTAGACCTCTTGCCTCCGGGTGCGCTCGCTCCAGACTGCTCCAGGCGACACCCATCTTTTCTCTTCTCTTTCGTCTCCTCCCACTTCGAGGGCGGTCCCGGGGCAACTCGGTGACTGTCAGCTCCAGGGGGAGTTCTTTCACGCTGACAGACACCTCCAGCATCACAGTCTCTGTTGGTGGGGGCGGTTTCCACTTTTGGCGCCATTTTCTGTCCTGGCCCACGATGGGAGGTGGCCTCTTGCCCTCCTTTGGCACGCCCATAATGGCGTCCGCTGCTCTTCCAAGGCGGGAAATCTGCGGTTTTGGCGGGAAGCGTCGCCCAGTGGCGGGAAACTCTGCAGATGGCGGGAACAAGTTGGAAATGGCGGACAATCGGCTGGAAACGACTGGTGATGGAGTCCGATGGCGTGGACCCTCCGGAACCGGCGGGAGACTTCTTTCTGAGGTAAACTTGCACTTTTCTTCAGGCACGCAGTACCCGGGTGTTGCGGGCACGTAATCCTGCCGACTACGCCAAAGTTGACGCGCCCCCTGGGACATATTCCTTTTTGAGGGGAATACCCGGCACCGGATCAGATGGGGGGTTGTAGTCTCCGAGCGGCTGTGACCCGGTCCCGTGCCCAGGGCGTCAAGCTCAGTGTTATGTGGCAGTCCTACAGATGTTACTAAAGTTCTTTTGTGTCGACTACGCCACCCGTTGTGATGCGGTCACTGTGGCCGCCGCTGCAGCAGGGTCCGCTGAGGCTGATGGTGGGTGCGCAGCTTGGTGAGATAACCCCCAACGGGAGGGGTATAGCCTCAGAGGGGACAGGCGCAGAGGATGGGGGTTGTGGTGGTGTAGTGCAGACGGCAGTGAAGACAGAGTCGGGTATTGCAGTTAAGGGTGTTTACTTACTGCAGATGTTGTACTGGTCACTCCAGCTGCTAGTGACCACCCGAGCCGTGCTGCGTCCACCAGGTCCTGGATCCAGCCAACCCCCAAACAAGTCCGGAGCGTGGCCCTGAGCTCTCCCTCTGTCCTTTCTTCAGCCGTCCCCACCAGTGATCCACCTAGGTCCAGCTCCCTCGGGCCTTCTGTTGGGACACCCTTGGCCCTGGGTTCCCTGACCCTTCATGTGGTGTGCCTTCGGGGTGAATGTGGTGGGTGACCGTGACAGACACTGCCCACGGTCTCCGGTCTCTGGCTGGGGATTGTTTTTACCCCCACCAGCTTGGGTTCCGGTACCCTGATGCTGACTCCTCACCCGGTGCTCTGATTTGGGTTCTTGGGTCCCTTCTCTTCTGTGCTCTGGGTCTTTCTCTTTTCTCCTCTCTCACTCTGGGTCTTGGTCTTTCTTCTCTCCTCTGCTCCTGACTTGTTCCCTGCAGCTGACTCACTTCCTGCATCTGATCCTCTGCATCTGACCCTGATTCTAGTTGGTGCCCACCTTATATACACCCTCTATGTGTGAGCTCAGGTGACCAGCACCCAATGAGCTCCTAACTTTACCCAGGCTGCTCCCCCTATCTGCCCCTACACTACATGGGATGTACCACCCCCCTTCCACTCCAGCCAGGAACAGACTCGGTCGTACCTGCACATTTCTAAGTGGGAGTACCGTCGGCCTGTTCCTCGGAAATGGGATGTGTGTAGTGCATGCAGCCTACCGAGCTCAGTCCCACACTCCATCCTTACCCGGGAGTGGAATATCACACCTCTGGGTTGAGGTGCAATACCCCTGTAGCAGCCGAATCCTCAGGGTGCTACACATGTATAAACAGTACATAATTAATAGCATAATACCAACCAAAGGTAGGGGAAATCAAGATACCCAGCATGCTATTAGCATTACCGTCACCAAGGTTAACTATTTGTGATAGTATTACTTTTGTTCCACTATGGACTTACACATGTTGTACTTTATAATTATTTCTATCAAATATCATGTACGATGAGTAAACGGATAGAGTTCATAGATCATTATTTAATAATCTGTTGACAAATTCTTAAATTTGGCTCCTGGGACTTTCGCATAAGCAAAATGTGATGTAAAAATTTTAATGTGAACATTTCTGAGTAGAAGACTTTTAACACCTGTGCATACTGTGTAGCTACCATACAGCTGCTGTTCATTCTGCCTCCCAAAAATCAGAAAGAGGGTATGTGCACAGGCATCATTTGGACACTGGCACAGCTGCTGAGCTTTCCCAGCTGCCAGCGTTTTCCTGAGGTGACTTTGCTGTGATTCTTGCGGCAGCTCCACTGGCAGCTGCTTTCACTTTATGCTGTCAAGTTTGAGGGTACATGCCCACAATCAGTATTTGCAGCGTTTTAGACGCAGCTCACCTGTGCTGCGTCCAAAATGCTGTATTCTACAATAGAAGCACAGTGGATGGGATTTCTAGAAATCCTATGCCCACTGTGCTTCTAATTGATGCGGCGACGTGGGCTAACTCGTCGCAGTATGTCAAATGTCTCCGCAACAGAAATTTCAACAGAAGAATGCATAGGGTGTGGTAAATCCGCATTGTTCAATTAACACATGTGAATTTACCTGCGTTATTAGAATGCAGCATTTTGGAGGCCGCGAAAATACGCTGTATCCAAAGCGCTGCTGGCTCCTGATCGTGGGTACGTAGCCTAAGAAGCTGAACAAAGAATGAACTTGTCACTTCTTTTAACCAAATAATGGTTTCTGAACCCTGATGCAGTCACAAGAAGTGACAAAACATGAGCACATCAATGTTGATTTACATTTGCAGTACATTATGTTCATTCTATGGGGTGCTTTTGTGGCACTTTTTCTAGCAGGTTTGAGTGGAATTTGCCTGAAAAAATACATTATGTGCACTTACCCAAGGGCTTGGATTACATTTGTTCTACGCTCTACACTAAACACTTACCTCTGGGTTTCCATCTAAAAAATCCACATAGGAACAATTCATGATAATGAGGCTGGTGGAGTCACTTTGGACTCTATCAGGCCTCTGTTCTGCCGATATCCACCTTTTTAGTACGCAAAAGTATGGTTGACCCCAGTTGTGCTTATGCCTAAAAATGTTGACACTTCTGATAAAGAAACCAGACAGCTGCCTAATTATAGGGAATAGTTCAGTGGGTGGTTTCATCTGAATCTCATTTTTTGATGTAATGTAAGTGCTCAGCACAAACCACATAGTACTTGTGAAATTAGTCTTACAGTCATCAAAAATGTCAGTAACACCAAATTGTAGGAATAAAACTTCAAATCATTTCACAAAAAACAAGCCCCCTCATTGGCCATCATTTGTCAATTGAAGTTACGAGATTTCTATAACAAAGGTAGCTTAAGCCTTGGAAAAATGAAATGGCTACCCCAAAAAATTAAAATCCAGTGAAATCTGTGCTCCTGCATCCAAATACTTTTTTCTTCTGAGCCCCACAGTGTTCCTACAGCCTAGCTGGTATCTACATGCAAGCTTGTAACTATAATATGTGCAAGGGTGGCAATAGCACCTGCCCCTGGAGACGAGGGGGCCCCACAAGGTCCCTTTGCTCCATATTAAAAGACTATTATTATAAATTACCTGTTGCATATTTTGCATTGGGGCTCACAAGCTTCAAATTCCGCCATTGTCTACTTGTTTGGCATTGCTGTTGTGTAAAGAAGCCACTTTACAAATTATGTGGTGTCTTTCTTTAAGAGCACAAGTGGGGCACAATATATTGGGCACTAAGCTGGCATATTTACAATTTTCACTCTGCAACACCCACAGCAACATTTAGGGCCAAAATACTCACTGTACCTTTAGATAA
The DNA here is from genome assembly GCF_046119375.1 of Phyllobates terribilis. Taxonomy (NCBI): domain Eukaryota; kingdom Metazoa; phylum Chordata; class Amphibia; order Anura; family Dendrobatidae; genus Phyllobates; species Phyllobates terribilis. The sequence continues at coordinate 37,720,277 of NW_027362768.1, read as the reverse complement.
GTTCATAAAGTGATTCAGTTTCCAAAAGGAGGAAACCTTGGGGGCTTTTCTATTTTTCTCGCACCTAAAGAGCTTTGCAAATTGTGACCCAAACTATTCCATCAAATTCTGCATTCCAAAAGTAAAATAGCTCTCTTTCCTTGTAAACACTGCTTGTGTAGCCAAATAGTAGTTTCTGATGACTTATAGAGTATCACCACATTCAGGGGGGATTGCTTAGTAAACTGTGGGGATTAGTTTACCTATTACCCTTATGAAATTGAAAAATTTGCCTTTATTATAACATTTTAGTGTTAAAAATGTTTTTTTTATTATCACAAATATGTTATAAAATTATGTGATGTCACCTTATATTAAAAATACTCATTAAGGGGGGCATGTCCAGCAGCTCAGGGTGGCAGACTTGTAGCTAATTAGCTCCAGTACTCCTCTGCTTTAAGGCAGGTCAAATCGGCAGTTAGCAGCCTCAAACGTCTACAAATACAAATATAAAGATCCCTTGGGGGAAACCAAAGAAAAGCCCTCTTACACTTACAAAGTTTTTCCCAGCCTCTGAGGGTACCCAAAATGGTGCTAGCAGAACATACCAAGGCGCTCCTTCACTCTCAAGCAAAGCGGAGTCTAGCATCTCCAGTGAGGTGAACGACCCCATCACCCTTACAGACCCACTACTGATGCTAGCACCCTCTGCAAGCAGTCCAGATTCTGCCTCATTGATAGGAGGGTATGAGACTCAGCCTTCAACAACACTGAACTACGCCAGAGATGGACATAGGCCATGGCATCCCATCTCTCCTGCTGACCTCAAAGACATGGAATGCTCCAGCAAGCAGCACTGAGTGCTCAAAATGTACTCAAATTACCTCAAGAGGCCCTATAACAGAATCCACCATATGAATCCTCCTAGCAGAAATAAAGTTCTCAATTCAAAAAGATCCACAATATGCCTAATTTACAAAAATAAATCTTTTCTTTTGGAAACCGCACACATCCCCTGTGGAAAACTAAATGGCTGCATGTCTCACTGCAGTTAGACAGCCACAACACATGCAGGAGTTGCCCAACAAACAAGCAATCCCTGCATTTGTTGCACCTGTCTAACAGCGGCTAGACATGTAGCCATAGTGACGCATACATATTTGACGAGTACGCCGAAGAAACTCGGTTAGGACTCGAGTGTGCTCGGATAACACCTTACTGAGCACGTTCGCTCATCACTTATCTGCACATAATGAAATGGTGGACTTAGTTACTGCCACAGAGGAGGAAATAGACACCGTTAAGCTCAAATTGGCGGATATTGAAGATAGATCATAACATTTGCCTCAGAGTCAGTTAAAACAGATGTCTTCACGGATTTTCTTGTGGACTTCTTCTCTAGCCTCATCCCTGATGCATCGCAATTAGAGCTGGTAATCGACTGTGCTCACAGGTTACCGAAACCTTTGTCCGTTCCCTCCTTAACACCCAGGGATGGTACTGTGAGAATATACTTTTTTCATGTGACGGAGAAGATAATGGAAGTAGCTCACAATCCTCCCTCTCCCAAATCGTTTTAACAACATTACTCTGTTTACTTATGTGTCAGAGTCTTTGCCAACAGCAAAAAAGTCTCAGGGAGCATGGCATACAATATAAATAAGGATTCTCAGTAAAATTGCTTCTGACTAACTAAAATTTGATTCAAACATGTGGCGCTTACGCAGGAAGAGGCATCCAATATTGCAAAGACTAGAGCTTGATCTCTGGCACCAACAACAATTAGCCAAAAGTACTTTCTCCTCAACAGAAGAATGGTTGATCGCTCCTAGACACAATACCTGAAACTGCTCATTTCTTTCTTCACTTTTTTCTCCTACCAGGGATAAGAAGGAACATAAAAATTCATTGTTCATAGTATGCATACTCTATTTTAAGTTTATGCTACCATTTACACCTAGCCGGTTCAGGCACGTTTTCTTTTTTTCCAGGTTCTCTTTTCCCCTTGAACCCGATTTACATTTACAGTAGGAGCTCTTCACGCTTTAGTCACCTCTACACACGTGGTCAAAATTGTTGGTACCCCTTGTTTAATGAAAGAAAAACCCACAATGGTCACAGAAATAACTTGAATCTGACAAAAATAATAATAATAAATTAAAAATCTATGAAAATGAACAAATGAAAGTCAGACATTGCTTTTCAACCCTGCTTCCACAGAATTTAAAAAAAAAAATTAAACTCATGAAATAGGCCTGGACAGAAATGACGGTACCCCTGAAAATAATGTGACAAAAGGGACATGTTAAATCAAGTTGTGTCCACTAATTAACATCACAGGTGTCTACAATCTTGTAATCAGTCAGTGGGCCTGTATATAGGGCTACAGATACTTACTGTGCTGTTTGGTGACATGGTGTGTACTACACTTAACATGGACCAGAGGAAGCAAAGGAAAGAGTTGACTCAGGAGATTATAAAGAAAATTATAGACAAGCATGTTAAAGGTAAAGGTTATAAGACCATCTCCAAGCAGCTTGATGTTCCTGTGACTACAGTGCACATATTATTCATGACCCCTGACGAAGCTTTTGCAAAATGGGTCCTTAGAAGTGTTGGGCGATCTACTGTTACTGTTCGGGTTCGGGTGTTTCCAGAGCTGTCACTTGCGTGACAGCGTAGGAACCACAGGCTATGATCGCCGTAATTGCATTACCGTGGTCAGAGCGCTGTGGCATCATGCTGACAGATGTCAGCATGATGCCACAGTTGTGACAGGTGACACTCGGTAAAAAGCTTACCGCAGGTCATAGGCGCCAGCTGATAGTACTACTACCATCTAGCTGCATACATAGCCTTTACTGGCTATTAAAATGGGGTACCCCCCAAAAAATTACGTGGGGTCCCCTTATTTTAACAGCTAGCAAAGGCTATGAAGACAGCTGGAGGCTGATATTATTAGCCTAGGAAGGGGCCATGAATATTGCCCCCCTCCGAGGCTAGAAACAGGAGCCCTCAACCGCCCCAGAAATGGCACATCCACAGGTTGTGCCAATTCTGGCACTTAGCCTCGCTCTACCCACTGCCCTGTAGCGTTGGCAGTGGGGTTATAAGGTTGGGGTTGATGTCAGCTTATAATGCCAGCTGACATAAAGCCCAGGTTAGTAATGGAGAGGCGTCTATAAGACGCCCCCATTACTAACCCTAGAGTGAAAGTGAAATGTAAAATAAAACACCCACACCAAGAATAAAATATATTTTTTTAAATAAAGACAGTATTCCTTTATTATTCTAAGTTAAACCATACTTACCGTCACGCCCATTCCAGTTGAAGCCCTTGATCACCTGTAATAAAAATAAAATAATAAAGCTACCTCATCCTTACCTTTCTGCTGTCCAAATAACGAGTGTCCCATGAAGATTCCTTGAACAGAGCAGCCACATAGAATGTGAGTGCTCTGTTCATTTGCCGGGAATAAACTGAGTCAGTGCATTGCCGGCAAATCTGGCCACCGCATGGGCAGTGAGTATTTTCCCACGCATGCAGTGAGTTCAACTGAGTTCAACTCATTGTCAAGTGTGGGAAAATACTCACTGCGCATGCGCAGCCTCATTTGCCGGCTATACACTGAGTCAGTGTATACACTGAGACAGTGTGGCCACTCTGTTCATGGAATCTTCGTGGGACACTCGTTATTTGGATGTTGGAAAGGTGAGGATGAGGCTGCTTAATTATTTTGATTTTATTACAGGTGATCAAGGGCTTCGGGATTAGCAGTTATGTGAGTATATGGTGTTTTTTTATTTTTTGCAGGTGCGGAGAACATCAGGGACAAGGTGTAGGTGAGCATAATGTGTTTTATTATTATTATTTTTTTTTATTAATTTTAACATTTCTTTTTTTACAGTCAGCAGAGCACAGACATCAGAGGATGGAAGACTACCACTACGATCCAGCAGCTCCTGTGCCTGCTGTTTCCTATGGCAGGAGGCGCCGGCTGATGGTGGTAGTAGTACCATCAGCTGGCACCTATGACCCGCGGTAAGCTTTTTACCGCAGGTCACCTGTCACAGCTGTGGCATCATGCCACCTGTCAGCATGATGTCACAGCGCTCTGATCGCAGTAATGCAATTACCGCGATCAGAGCCTGTGCTTCCTGAGCTGTCACGCAAATGACAGCATGGGAAACCAGATGAATTGGCTGAATGGTGTCCGAGTTCGGGGTTCGGGTACTGTTCTGGTACCTAAACGCGAACTTTAAAAAAACTGTTCAGTGTTCGGCTATATGAGCCAAACCAGAACAGTGATGGGTTCGCCTTGGTAGGTGAGTAAGTAACGCCATGATTTCTTTTACGTGATCTACTTATGCTGTTTGATTGGAGGATACTGCCTATTTAATATATCTACATGCTTATGTTATTATTATTAGTGATGAGCGAGCACTAAAATGCCCGGGTACTTGTTGCTCGGGTCGAGCAAATTTGAATACTCAAGTGCTCGGTCTGAGTATCGAGCCCAATGTAAGTCTATGGGAAACGCTAGGATTTTTACGGGCCCCCCTCCCCGGCGGTCTGCAGAGGGCCTAAAAATTGGCCAAATCGATGGGAACAGTGCTCAAATGACATGGGAACAGCATGGGGAAGACCCCTGGTTGCATCTCTGACTGTCAGGTCACTGCTGTCAACAATGTTGTCAGCGTATTATGTCACTTTTACGGACTCAAAATAAAACATACAAAAACTGAACTAAAATGGATTTTCCTGGGAAAAATGTTAAGGAACACTCTTTCTAGAGTAAGGACTTGTATACAACGCAAAATAAATAGCCAAAAACAAAAATGCTTCTCCACACCATTGGCTATGTTCACACATAGCGTTTTTAATGCGTTTTTGCACTCTTGCGTTGCTTTCAACGAAGACAAATACATACACCAGTAAATGTCATTTTAACATATTACAATGTTATCTAGCCATGTGGTGTGTGAGACATGATCAGACACATCCGGCTTCATTTATGAAGGAGAGACATTGAAAGTCACAAACACTATTTTTATAGGGCCATAAGGCAGCCCTTATTATTCTTAAAGGGCCAGCAGTCGGCCCTCACCATTGTTAGAGGGCCATCAGCCGCCTGTGCTTTGTTGTTCTCATTATTAACAAGTGAGTCTCCTATACTGTTATTGCATATGCAGTGACTGCATGGGCTGCCAAAAATTTGGACGCATCACAATACCTCTTTGAAGAGACAAAGAGTAGGGCCTCAGTAAAAAAAAATGTTCCCATGATAAAGGAATGGGTGTCCTATAGTGGTAATGCCCATGCTGTGACTGCAAGAGCTGCCAAAATTTGGGAAAAATCCCAATACCTATTTAAAGACACATAGAGCTGGGCCACAGTAACAACATGGTCCCATCAGAAAGGAGAGAGTCTGTTATACAGTAATAGGGCATTTAGCGATTCCAAAGGCTGCTAAAATTTAAGAAAAACCCTACTAACAATTTAAAGACACATAGAGCTGGGCCACAGTAACAACATGTTCCTATTAGAAAGGAGAGGGTCTGCTATACAGTTATAGGATATGCAGTTAGTCCAACAGCTGCCAAAATTTAGGAAAAAACCTACTAACAATTTAAAGAAACAGAGAGCTGGGCCACAGTAACGACATGCTCCTATTAGAAAGGAGAGAGTCTGATATACAGTTATAGGGTATGCAGTGAGTCCAAAGCTTCCAAAATTTAGGAAAAACCCTACTAACAATTTAAAGACACATAGAGCTGGGCCACAGTAATGACATGTTCCCATTAGAAAGGAGCGGGTCTTCTATACAGTTTTACTGTATGCAGTGAATGCAATGGCTGTCAAAAATTTGGAGGAACTCCAATGCCCCTTGCAAGAGGCTTAGAAGTCAGAGGGCCCCCTGAAAACAATGTTTCCATTATTAGGAAGTGGGTCTCACACACTTTTTGCTTATGCAGTGAATGCAACAGCTGCCAAAAATTTGGAGGCACTCCAATGTCCCTTGCAAAAGACGTAGATATGGTGATATGGTAGATATGGTGGTGATATGATGGTGGAGGATAAGGCTGAGGAGAAGGAGCAGGACAAGAGCAAACAGACAAAATCAGGAAGCCTATACCCATGTTTGGGTTTGAAGACAGAGGTGCATGGGAATAGAGTTAGACTTCCCAAAAAAAGACATGGTATTTGAGTTTATGTTATGCTGCTATCATTCGGTGGTGTTGAGAAGTCTAGCCCAATCCAGTCCTTGTTCATTTGTATAAGAGTCAGCCTGTCAGCATTTTGAGTTGACAGGCGGATGCGCCTATTGGTTATAATTCCACCAGCGGCACTAAAAACCCGCTCTGACAAAATGCTAGAGGCAGGGCACTCCAGGACCTCCAAGGCATAGAGAGCCAGTTCATGCCACATATCCAGCTTGGATACTGTTACAGGTCCAGATGTTTGAACCACTGTGCCATATTTCAAGGAGGGACCAGAAGGGCGTAACTAAGTGCCTACCCGAACCGACCATGGCTACACGGCAGCTTATTAGACTCCGTGAACCAAGGAGGAACCGGGAAGGTGAACTAGGTGCCACTCTTGGACCTACTTCATGTGAGGGCAGGCGACTCCCACAGTGCTGATAGCAGAAGCGGACTGGCACGACTGATGGGCAGACAGATGTGCAAGGCTGGTAGGCAAGTGGATGGAGCTGACTGATGGACAGGCTCGGTGGCAGGCTGATTGGCGGGCACGGCAGATAGGCAGGATGGTGGGCACGGCAGATATGCAGGCTGCCGGGCACGGCTGATGAACAGGCTGGTGGAGAGCACTGGGACCTGAGGGCTGGAGAGAGTGTTAGCACACAAATTACAACATTGCACAGCCACCTTCATTTGGAAGAGGTGCCTAAAATATCAGCTGCCCTCTGGCCATTGCCCAGAGACATATTAGGATGGCACGTGCAGCCCCTTTAAGAAGCATGGAGCACGCTCACCCTAAGCACAGTGCCCAAAGATCTGCGCGCACACACAGCCAGAGGTGCGAAGGATGCTGGAGCAGAGCCGGAGCGGTAAGGGGGTCGGCATCTCTGCCGGGCAGGAGGCAGAGACGCCGGCGCTACAGTACCCCCCCTTTATGCCCCCTCTTCTTCAAGCCTGCAAGAAATCTTTCCAGAAGAAGAGGATTAATGTTCTCCCTGGGCTCCCATGACCTCTCCTCAGGATCAAATCCCTTGCAATCCACAAGAAAGAAAGTTTTTCCCCTTACCCTCTCTACCTTAAAAACGTCCTCAGCGCTGACTGGAGCTGGAACGGTACCTGGACCATCAGGGAAAGAATTGAGGACAACAGGCTTAAGGAGAGACAAATGGAAGGAATTGGGGATCCGTAACGAGTCAGGGAGTTTTAACTTGTATGCCACTGAATTAATTTGGCTCAGAATCTCGAACGGACCAATGAACCGCGGACCAAACTTGTAAGAAGGCATCTTGAGACGGACATACTTAGAGGAAAGCCACACCTTGTCCCCTGGATGGAATAGAGGTGGGTCCAGACGTCTCTTGTCAGCATGTCTCTTCATCCGCTCAGAGGATTGTAGCAATGCCATTTTAGTGTCCTCCCAAATCACCGAAAGTTTCTCACGAGAGACTCCGCAGCAGGATTGTCCACTGAAGTAGAAACAGGAAAAGGAATATTGGGATGCTGACCGTACACCACAAAGAATGGAGATTTGCCTGAGGATTCATTCACATGGTTATTGTAGGAAAATTTGGCCCAAGGTAGGATCTCCACCCAGTCACTATGGTGAGCATGCCAAAGGAAACTAATGAGGATCTGATTGAAAAGCTCAACCTGACCATTGGACTGAGGATGATAGGCCGAAGAGAAGTCCAAAGCGACATTCAACAGCTTAAATGTGTCTCTCTCCAGAAGCGTGAAGTAAACTGAACTCCTCTATCCGAGACAATATGGAGAGGTAGGCCGTGGAGACAGAAGTTGTAAAGGATGAAGTCTTTGGCTAGCACTCGCGCAGAAGGAAGACTTGGCAAGGGAATGAAGTGAGCCATCTTGGAGAGGCGGTCTGCGACCACCAAATGACAGTACAACCGGTCGATACAGGAAGATCCGTGATGAAATCCATCACGATGTGTTGCCACGGAGTAGAAGGCATGGGAAGAGGAAGAAGTCAACCAGTCGGAAGTTGCCTAGGCATCTTGTTATGGCCACAGGAAGAGCAAGCAGAGACAAAACCCGCAACATCCTTGCGCAGAGTAGGTCACCAGTAATGTCAGGAAATTAACAGAAGCGTCTTCCTCTGACCGGCATGTCCAGCCAGTTTGGAAGAAGGACCCCAGAGTAAGACCGTTCACCTATCTGGAGCGGCCACAAAGGTCTTACCAGGAGGAAGATGAGACAGTCATCATTCTGGAGGTATCAATGATGTGCGGAGGCTCCTCCTCTTGATCGGTAGACAGGAAGGAACAGGAGAGTGTGTCTGCCTTAATATTCTTGCCTGCTGGACGGAAATGAAGGGTGAAGCTGAAGTGAGCAAAGAACAGGGACCATCTGACCTGACAAAGATTGAGTGACTGAGCGGATTGCAATTAGGAGAGATTCTTGTGATCCATATAGATTATCACAGGGTGCAGAGCCCCTTCTAGCAAGAACTGCCATTTCTCCAATGCCAGTTTAACCCTTATACAACCCAAGGCGGTTTGCATGTTAATGACCAGGCCAATTTTTACAATTCAGACCATTGTCACTTTGAGGTAATTACTTTGAAACGCTTCAACGGATCCCCCTGATTCTGAGAGATTGTTTTTTCGTGACATATTGTACTTCATGATTGTGGTAAAATTTCTTCGCTATCACTTGCATTTATTTGTGAAAAAAACGGAAATTTGTCGAAAATGTTGAAAATTTTGCAATTTTCCAAATTTGAATTGTTATGCCCTTAAATCAGAGAGATATGACACACAAAATAGTTAATAAATAACATTTCTCACATGTCTACTAGTGTTAAGCCACTCCTGTAGTGTTCGAGTTCGGTTCGGTTCGTCGAACACCCGTATGTTCGTCGAACTGTTCGTCGAACACCTTCGAACACCATTAAAACCAATGGCAGGCAAACAAAAACACATAGAAACACATAGAAAACACCTTCAAAGGTGTCCAAAAGCTGAAAAACTGCTCAGAAGACACAACTAACACATGGAAAAGTGACAAGTACATATAGTCATGCGAAAAGAAAAGAGGTGGAGGAGTAAAAGGAGGGGGAGACACAGATATAGGCATGTCATGCCCTTCTAAAACCAAAAAAGTGCGAAGCCGACACGACCTATCCATTCCTGCCCGTGCGACCTCCGTGTCGCCGGGTTTGTGCCAGAGCCGCGGTGGACCCTGATGGCCTTCCCCCCTCTCCCAATACTGGTGCCTGTCCGCTGGTGGGTCGAGCGAGACCCCCTGCGGTGGAGGCAGGTCTAATCTTTTTAAATTAAATTGTCTCTCTAATTTGAATGAGTACACTTTAAATCCATTTACAAGGATCTATTGGAGGGCAAGTCTCATGCCAGCAGCCGCTCAATTCCAGCTCCAGTAGCGTCCACTAAAGCTGCTGCAGTTAAAAAGCTTTTATAACGATCGAGCTTGGCGGTCCATCGCAAACCGTCCTACCGCCAGTTCCAGCCCCTGTGCCTTGGGGTGCCTCCCCGATGCTCTTCACTGAGTGTCCCGGGGGCCCAAACCATTTCCTTTGAAAAAATTAAGTGTCCAAACTACCGGTGGTGTAGCTTGCTTAACAGCTGGGATAATCCGCTGACTAGCAGACACTGCTACTAGGCACAAAATATTTCCTGGGCTAGATGCAGTTAAAAATTTGTAATTAGATACTTTCGTTGGATGCTGAGAAAGCATTCCATAGAGTCTCCTGGCACGCCTTATATTATTCTCTTAAAAATCTTGGGGTAGGGGTCTAGGGGACCCTTTTATAGGCAAAATCACGGCCCTGTATCGCAATACGTCACATAGGCTGAAGATAAATGGAACTGTAGCACCCCGAGGGCTTGGTTGCTACAGAGGTATTGCACCTCACCCAGAGGTGTGATATCTCACTCTCAGGTAAGGATGGATTGTGGATCAGGACCCCGACACCTGCATGCATTACACCACATTGCCGTGGGGCAGGGCGACCAATATGCCCCTGAGATGGGCACGACAGTCCCTGTCCCTGGCTGGAGTGGGGGGAGGGAACACCGAGGAAGGGGAACCCTGTAGTTCAGGAGCAGGGAGGAAGCAGTTCCTGGGTGCATTGAGAAGGACGTATAAAAGGTGGGCACCATCTCAGTTCAGTGCAGAGAAGTCTGAGCAGAAGTGACAGGGAGCAGGGGCTCTGCATGAGCTCTGCTCCGGAGGCGGGCCTAGTAACAGAGGCCCAGGCAGGGAAGAGGGAGAAGGAAGGAAGAGGAGCGGAGAAGGCTCAAGGAATGAGGAACGAAGGGACCCCAGGGGTGCGGACGGCGAGTCGCCAACGCACGCCCGAATCCACCTGCGTGGAGGGGTTAGGCCAAAGGGGGAGACCGGTCCCCGAAACTAGTGGAGGCGGGAAACGACCCTCAGCTAGAAACCGGAGGCTGTCACATTTTTTGGTGGCGCAGCCCCTCGCTACAAGGAAGGCACCACATAGGGTCAGGGAAACTGACGCCAAGTTTACCAAGAGGTGGCCCGAGGCAGCCGGACAGAAGCATTGATAAGAAAGGCCAGACAAAGGACACATAAAGCGGGTCCTGTGAAGCGCTCCAAAGTTATCTGGGAGTTGTCTGAGCCCCTTACCTGGTGAGCACAGTACAACGTGGGCAGCCGTTACCTGCAGAAGTGGTCTGGATAATAATAACTGTGAGTAAAGGCCCTGGACTACATCACTGACTCCATGTTGTTACTGCTGCTGCCCTGCACCATCACCCCCATCCTCCGCATACACTGCCCTGAGGCTATACTCCTCCCGTGGGGAGTTATACTATGCTCTGCTGCACCCACAACACCAGCCTCAGCGGTCTGCCCTGCAGCGGTGGTTCACTCTGACCGCAATCCACGGGTGGCGTAGTCGGACATTTAAACATCAAAACCACATAAATAGTTCCGCCTCTGGTTTGACTGCCCTGAGCCACGGAACCGGGTCGCCGCCACGGAGACTACAACCACCAGCATTCACCAAAAAGGGTCCGGCTACGGGTGTCCCAAGGCCCAGGGGGCGCGTCAGAACATTTTCATCACCTTTCATAATCACCAATGGGACAAGGCAGGGATGTCCTCTGTCCCCTCTCTTATACATCCTAGTGACGGAGCACCTGCTCTCATCAATTCGCCATAACCCCAATATTAGGTGGATTGAGGTGGGAGGCACCGAGTACAAGTGCTCTGCATTTGCTGATGATGTCCTAGTATATATCACTCAATCACATATATCCATCCCTGCTGTTATGGCTGAAATAGATCACTTTGTTACATGGTCAAATTTTAAAATCAATGCAGCGAAGTCTGAGGCCTTCGATGTCTCCCTCCCCAAATCCATACAGGATTCCATCCAGTCCAACTTTCCCTTTGCCTGGCCATCATAGGGTATCAAATACTTAGGAATTCATATTCATAGAGAGCTCTCCCGTCTATGTTATCTTAATTTTGGGCCCTTTACTGAACAACTCCATACAGACCACGGTTGGCAAGTTAGAACTGTAAGATTTACTACGTGAACCACTGATGTTTTGTGGAAAAGCACATGTACACTGTGTTCCAAATTATTATGCAAAAAGTGTTTACGAGTGATAAGGGAAGAATTTGTTTGTTTGTCAGTTAAACTCATTGATGGTGATGTGTGTCAGGGATCTTTATATCACTGTAAGCAATTGCAGACACCTGTGCTAATTAGTTTGGCAGGTGTGTCCAATGAAAGGCAAGACTACTTAAGAAGGCTGTCCCACATTATTAAGCAGCCTACATTTTCTGCCAAAATGGGAAAGAAAAAGGATGTGTCGGCTGCTGAGAAGCAACAAATTGTGGAGTGTTTAGGTCAAGGCATGACTACAATCAACATTTCCAAGACACTTCATCCTGATCATCGCACAATCAAGAAGTATGCATCTGATTCACAGTACACACGTGTGCGTGCTGAAAAGGTAAAATTGAGGACTCTTTCCTTCAGGCAATTACGTCAGGATAAAAGAGCAGCGACAAAAAAGCCTTGTCATAGCAGCAGACAAGTTTTTGAAGCTGCTGGTACCTCCAACGTCCCCCGAATAACAAGATGCAGAGTCCTTCAGAGGTTTGCAGCTGTGCGTAAGCCATCCTGTCGACCTCCTCTATCCACTGCACACAAGCAGAAACGGCTCCAGTCGGCCAAACAATACATGAAGACTGACTTCAAAACTCTTTTGTTCATCGATGAGTGCCGTGCAACGCTCGATGGTCCAGATGGATGTAGTGGAGGATGGCTGGTTGATGGACACCCCACGCAACCACGGCTACAGTGTCAACAAGGAGGAGGTGGAGTAATGTTTTGGGCTGGAATCATGGGGAGAGAGATTATCAGCCCCTTTAGGATCCCTGAAGGGGTAAAGATGAACTCCATAATGTATGTGGAGTTTCTCAAACAGCACTTCCTGCCATGGTTCAAGAAGAAGAACCGTGTATTCCACAGCAAGATCATTTTCATGCATGATAATGCACCGTCTCATGCTGCACATAACACTTCTGTATCTCTGGCTGATATGGGCATAAAAGGGGACAAACTTATGGTGTGACCCCCATGCTCCCCTGACCTCAACCCCATTCAGAACCTCTGGAGCATCATCAAAAGGAGTATCTATGATGGCGGGAGGCAGTTCACATCTAAGCAACAGCTCTGGGAGGGTATTCTGTCCTCATGCAAAACAATTGAAGCAGAAACCATCCAAAACCTGAGAAATTCAATGAACGAGATAGTTCATAAGCTACTTTCGAACAAGGGGTCCTATGTGCAAATGTAACATCACCTAGAATAAAGTTTTGAGTTGAAAACTGTTTGATTTGAGTTTCTAATAACCTGCTAATGCTTATAATTTCAAAAATTACCATTTTTTTGTTCTTTATTAAAATGAAAAGGTTGATCGAAGAGTGTGGGGGATCTAAGAGTGTGGCAACCCAGTAGTCAGGATTACTTCAGAATTCTGACAATCTGAGGGTCATGTTGCAGGTAGTGCAGCAAGAAGGCACTCATGTGTCTTGCGCATCTAGGAGACCCAAAATTATTTTCCGGGCTAGATGCAGCTAAAAATTACTATTAATTTGAAAGCTGGTTGAGCTTAGTATAGATGGCCTAATAGAATCAGTACTGCACTCTGCTACAAAGCTCAAATTATTTTCCAGCCAATATACAGATAAACATGATTAGTAATTTTAAATCTGGTGGAGCTTAGTATAGATGGCCTAATAGAATCAGCACTGCACACTGCTACAAAGCCCAAATTATTTTCCAGCCAAGATACAGATAAACATGATTAGTAATTTTAAAGCTTAAAACGGTTGGTGAGGTGATTTTAACAAATCATCAAGCTTTTGCTCTCCCCAGGATGACACAGGGGTAGAAAAGTCCTTTCAGATCCATGATTTGTTCATCTTTATGAACGTGAGTCTGTCTACACTAACAGTGGAGAGCTGCGTGCGCTTATCTGTCAGCACACCACCAGCAGCGCTGAACACACGTTCAGACAGAACGCTGGCTGCGGGGCATGACAAGATCTCCAAGGCGTAAGTGTCGAACTCCGGCCATTTATCCAGATTGGAAGCCAAAAAAGAGCAAGGGTCTAGTGACACAGTCATGGCTTCAATGTTTACTTGGAGATACTCCTGTACCATCGTCTCTAGGCGTTGACTATGTGTCAGACTTCTTGTCTCCTATGGCCTTGCAAAGGATGGGCTAAAAAAGTGGTGAAATGGTTCCGCAAAATTGATGTTACCAGCTGATACTGTGTTTCTGTTACGGTTTGAGTGCTGAGCACTCGACGGTCCCACGGTTGGCAAGTTGGAACTGTGAGATTCACTACGTGCACCACTGGTCTTTTGTGGAAAAGCACATGTAAGATTCTGCAACAGTCTCTGATGATACTCCTGCATGCGTGCATTCCTTTCTATGGCAGGAATAATTTCTGCAAATTTACTTTTGTACCGGGGATCTAACAGTGTGGCAACCCAGTAGTCAGGATTATTTCTAATTCTCACAATTCGAGGGTCATGTTGCAGGCAATGCAGCAAGAAGGCACTCATGTGTCTTGCGCATCCAGGAGCACCAAGTCCCTGTTGTGTTGGTGGCAAGGTAACAATCATGCTTCCTTCCTCTGTCCTCTCCCCCCAACCTCGCACAACAGAAATGTGATCAAGGTCTCCCTCATCTGATGAGTCTTCCATCAGTTCGTCCTCCACTTCTTCCTGGGCTCCTGCACCTTCCTCACTAGTTTGGCTGCTACCATGCACCCTGGTAAAACCATCTCCCCCACCCTCACATGCCTGCCGCCTTGGTGCTGCCAACCGTCTGGACCTTGCAGATGTTAGCCCTTCCGCACACAACTCCTCCTCCTCTACTTCCTCCACCTCCTCTTGTGCCACCACCTGACTCCGAATTCTGTTTAACATGTGCTCCAGCATGTAAATCACCGGAATAGTCATGCTGATAATGGCATTGTCAGCACTAAACATCTTCGTCGCCATTTCAAAACTGTGCAGAAGGGTTAATAGGTCCCTGATCTGAGACCACTCCTCTAGCGTGATTTGCCCCACCTCTGGATCTCGTTGGCCCAGGCTATACGTCAGAACGTATTGCACCAGGGCTTTTCGGTGCTGCCACAGTCGCTGCAAAATGTGCATAGTTGAATTCCACCGGGTAGGCACATCGCATTTTAGCCGGTGAAGTGGCAGGCCCAACGACTTCTGTAGAGATGTTAGTCGCTGAGCTGTGGGATGCGAACGGCGGAAGTGAGCACACAGCGACCGTGCCCTCTGCAGAAGGCCATCTAGTCCGGGATAGTGAGCCATACAAGGCATGTGTGTGACATTGCCCCGGCGACGGACCACACCCAGGTTTGCAGCATTGTCGCACACGGCCTTCCCTGGTTTCAGGTCCAGTGGAAACAACCATTCATGAAACTGGTTCTCCAGAGCTGACCACAACTCCTCAGCTGTGTGACTCACATTTCCCAGACATTTCAAAGTAAAAACTGCCTGATGATGTTGAGCCCTGCTGCGAGCATAGTAAGGAGGTGTGCAGGATCCCTTCTGCACAGTTAGAAAGCTTGTGGCATGACCAGACAGGCTTTGGGTGCAGGTGGATGACCGAGAGGAGGTTGAGGAGGCAGAAGCAGTGGAGGAACTTTGCGATAAAGAGGATTGACGCACAACTCGTGGGGACGGCAAGACTTGGACAGCAGCCCCTTGTCCTGCTGTCACCATAGTTACCCAGTGCCCAGTCAGCGACATGTAACGCCGCTGTCCATGCCTACTCGTCCAAGTGTCTGTGGTGAAATGCACCCTGTCGCACACAGAGTTTCTCAAAGAAGCGGTGATGTTGTGTGCGACATGCTGGTGGAGCGCAGGCACACCTTTCTTTGAGAAGTAGTGCCGACTGGGCATCTGGTACTGGGGCACTGCGACGGACATAAGGTCTCGAAAATCCTCTGTGTCCACCATCCGGAAAGGAAGCATTTCTGCAGCCAAGAGCTTGCAGATGGTGAAATTCAACCTCTTAGCTTTCTCATGGCTAGGAGGAAATGGTCTTTTACTTGTCCTCATCTGAGGGACCGAGGGCTGGCTGTTGTGCTTAGACGGGGTTGAGAAGGGTGTCCCCGGCAAACTGCCGGTCTGTGAGGAAGATGCAGGCAGACATGTTAGGTTGCCTTGATCCAAAGTTGGTGCTATCGATGTCGGACAGCGCTCAACACCAGCTGGTGTTACCACCTCCACAGAAAATGATGACCTGCCAATCTCGCTGGCTGTTGCTGTTAAAGAGGTGGCAGGTCTGCGTCCCAAAACAGGTGTGACTGCTGTCCCCTCAGTCACAGAGGATGAAGAGGCCGCGGATGCACAAGATATGGCAGACGGTGGTTGGCCCGGCCGGCTAGGCCGCATTGTAGCACTGTGAGCTTCCCACTGCAACTTATGCTTCATGTCCATGTGCCGGTTCCTGCATGAAGTACTCAAACTAAGTATTTTTTGGCCTCTACTTAGCTTTTGCTGACAAATGTTACAGATAACACGAGTTGGGTCATCTTTATCGATCTGAAAAAATGCCCAGGCTATGCAAGGCTTAGCACCCATGCGACCTGAGAGCCACCACGACTTGTGGTCAGAGGCAGAGTTGTGTTTGAGGATGCTGTTGTTGACGTGCTTCCCGTACTACATCTCTGTCCAGGAAGGCGCAACCTGACCTCATCGTCACTAGCATCCTCCTCCACCTCCTCTGCTGACCTCATCTCTTGGCTGACTGTGGGTTGACAGTAAGTGGGATCTCCAACCTCATCATCATCACCCTGTGTGTTATCACACCCGTCGTCCTCAGAGCCAATCTGTTCCTGCCCTGACAAAAAACTAAAGTTGTCGCTCCAATCAGGTATTTGAGTCTCATCATCGTCTTCCTCATTGTCTCCACCAACAGGAGTTACAGTTTGGGAACGAGGGTCTACATTATGGTCAGAACCTTCTGCGTCTGGTCCTGGATCCGACTCATAAAGATTCTGGGCATCAGTGCAGATCATTTCCTCGTCTGGATTCACAGAAGCTCTGAAGCCGACCTCTGATTCCAAGGCTATAGTATGAGTAAACAGCTCTGCAGACTCAACCATCTGTTGTATCCCATACTCAGACGGGCAGCTGGAGACTTGGGAGCTGTGAGGAAGCAAGTGCGATTGGGGTGACACCTCTGAGGACTGGAGTATTTGTGATGTTAAGTTGAGGTGGAGGAGAGCCCACTTAAAGGAGCACTTGATATCCGTTGAAGCATCTGCTGTTTTTGTGCTTCATCTGGAATTTGTAGCGATTGGTGTGGCCGTAAGAAAGGGATCTTATCACATTGTCCCCTAAAAGAAGTAGACATTTTAGTTTGGCTGGAAGATGGTCTTTCTTCTCCATATGTTACTGTTGCTTTAACACCTACCCCACGGGCACAACCTTTTTTCCCCTTCCCAACATGCCTATTCCCCTTTCCACCAGCAGCAGGCCTTTTTCCACTCATTTTGGTGGTTAACTAATTCACAACTCTGGAGTTGTTTGAACAAAAAAACAATGGATAGGAAGCTGAGTGGCCAAACTGTGGTATTAGTCCAAAAGTATTGGCTGGGTTAGATGCAGATACAAATTATATTGAATTTGCAACCTGATGGAGGTTAGTATAAATGGACTAATAGAACAAGTCCCACACACTGCTAGAAGCCGAAAAAAAATTTCAGAGCTAGATGCAGAAAAAAAATATATTGAATTTGCAATCTGATGGAGGTCAGTATAGATGGACTAATAGAACAAGTCCCACACACTGCTACAAACTGAAATATTTTTTCAGAGCTAGATGCAGAAAAAAATTATATTGAATTTGCAACCTGATGGAGGTCAGTATAGATGGACTAATAGAACAAGTCCCACACACTGCTACAAGCTGAAATATTTTTTCAGAGCTAGATGCAGAAAAAAAATAGATTGAATTTGCAACCTGATGGAGGTTAGTATAGATGGACTAATAGAACAAGTCCCACATACTGCTACAAGCTGAAATATTTTTTCAGAGCTAGAGGCAGATAGAAATTATATTGAATTTGCAACCTGATGGAGGTCAGTATAGATGGACTAATAGAACAAGTCCCACACATTGCTACTAGCTGAAATATTTTTTCAGAGCTAGATGCAGAAAAAATAATATTGAATTTGC
Source organism: Phyllobates terribilis (assembly GCF_046119375.1). Taxonomy (NCBI): domain Eukaryota; kingdom Metazoa; phylum Chordata; class Amphibia; order Anura; family Dendrobatidae; genus Phyllobates; species Phyllobates terribilis. The sequence goes on along the minus strand of NW_027362768.1, from coordinate 37,702,360 downwards.
AACCTGATGGAGGTCAGTATAGATGGACTAATAGAACAAGTCCCACACACTGCTACAAGCTGAAATATTTTTTCAGAGCTAGATGAAGAAAAAAATTAGATTCAATTTGCAACCTGATGGAGGTTAGTATAGATGGACTAATAGAACAAGTCCCACACACTGCTACAAGCTGAAATATTTTTTCAGAGCTAGATGCAGAAAAAAAATAGATTGAATTTGCAACCTTATGGAGGTTAGTATAGATGGACTAATAGAACAAGTGCCACACACTGCTAGAAGCCGAAATATTTTTTCAGAGCTACATGCAGAAAAAAATTATATTGAATTTGCAACCTGATGGAGGTTAGTATAGATGGACTAACAGAACAAGTCCCACACACTGCTAGAAGCCTAAATATTTTTTCAGAGCTCGATGCAGAAAAATATTATATTGAATTTGCAACCTGATGGAGGTCAGTATAGATGGACTAATAGAACAAGTCCCACACACTGCTACAAGCTGAAATATTTTTTCAGAGCAAGATGCAGAAAAAAATTAGATTGAATTTGCAACCTGATGGAGGTCAGTATAGATGGACTAATAGATCAAGTCCCACTCACTGCTACAAGCTGAAATATTTTTTCAGAACTAGATGCAGAAAAAAATTAGATTGAATTTGCTACCTGATGGAGGTTAGTATAGATGGACTAATAGAACAAGTCCCACACACTGCTAGAAGCCGAAATATTTTTTCAGAGCTAGATGCAGAAAAAAATTATATTGAATTTGCAACCTGATGGAGGTCAATATAGGTGGACTAATAGAACAAGTCCCACACACTGCTAGAAGCCGAAATATTTTTTCAGAGCTAGATGCAGAAAAAAATTATATTGAATTTGCAACCTGATGGAGGTTAGTATAGATGGACTAATAGAACAAGTCCCACACACTGCTAGAAGCCTAAATATTTTTTCAGAGCTCGATGCAGAAAAATATTATATTGAATTTGCAACCTGGTGGAGGTTAGTATAGATGGACTAATAGAATGATGCTATGCCCAAAAGGTTTTACTTCACTAGGTGCAGTAAAAAAATTTGTATTCTATACACAGGTGGTGTAGCTTGCAACACAGTTAGGCTACTCCACTGACTAACACACTCTGCAATAGGCCAAAAAGGATTTGCTTTGCTAGATTTAGCCAAATGCTGTGAAAAAAACTGGCACAGCACTGGCACAGACCTGCCTGTCAAAAAGTGATAGGAAATTATGTAACTTAGTCCTGAAAAGGAGTGCAATTACAATTAGTCTTTACTCCCAACCTATCTATTTAAGAGCACAGACCTGCCTGATAAAAGTGATGGGAACTGATGTAACTTAGTCCTGAAATGGACTGCAATTACAATTAGTCTTTACTCCCAACCTATCTATTTAAGAGCACAGACCTGCCTGATAAAAGTCGTATGAAATGATGTAACCTAGTCCTTAAAAGGACTGCAATCACAAGTATTCCCTACTCCCAAGCTATCTGTAGATTTGTGCGAAAATTGGCTTGAAATTAACACTGAAAGTATAGCGCACACAGCAACAGCGGTGCCGTCTAACATGCAGCTGCAGCAGTGAGAAAATGGTGGCGACGTGGAAAATGGCTGGGCCGTATAGGGCAAGGACATGTGACATACACTGCCAATGACACAAACCCTTGCTTGTGTGAAAAAAAGCACTTCGCTCCGTGTGTGCGCTACTGATAGGCTAACAGATTGCACCTCCCCACTGTAAATGCGGGAAAGAGAAAAAAAAATGGAGATCTTCATTATTCCTGCAGAGATCCATCCCCTGCACCTCCCCCCGCCCGGCTGTACACTCAAACTACGTATTAACATTAATTTTCAGCATTACTGAGAAAAAATCCAGTTATGATTTTGGTGCATGAACAGTTATCGAACATAACCTCGAACTGCCGGATTTTTTTCAAATCGTTCGTGTTCGCCGAACGGCTCGAACACCGCCCAAAACAGCTCGAATTTGAGATTGGTGAACAGTTCGAGTCGAACACCACTCATCTCTAATGTCTACTTTACATCAGCACAATTTTGTAACCCAATTTTTTTTTTATTAGGGAGCAATAAGGGTTAAAAGTTGACCAGCGATTTCTCATTTTTCCAACAAAATTTACAAAACCATTTTTTTAGGGGCGACATCACAATTGAAGTCACTTTCAGGGGTCTTTATGACAGAAAATACCCCAAAGTGACACCATTCTAAAAACTACACCCCTCAAGGTGCTCAAAACCACATTCGAGAACTTTATTAACCCTTCAGTTGCTTCACAGGAATTCTTGGAATGTGGAAGAAAAAAATGAACATTTAACGTTTCACAAAAATGTTACTTTAGACCAATTTTTTTTATTTTCGCAGGGGTAACAGGAAAAAATGGACCCCAAAATTTGTTGTGCAATTTACCCTGGGCACGCAGAGACCCCATATGTGGGGAAAAAAACACTGGGCGCACGGCAGGGTTCAGAAGGGACTTTTTAAATGTAAAATTTGCTTGAATAATTAGCGGACGCCATGTTGCATTTGGGGAGCCCCTGATGTGCCTAAACAGTGGAAACCCCCACAAGTGACCCCATTTTTGAAACTACATCCCTCAAGGATTTTATCAAGGGGTATAGTGAACATTTTGAACCCCGAGGTAAGACACAGAATTTGATCACATTAGGTCATTATATTGAATAAGTTGTCATTAGTCTTGAGCGCAAGTGCTCGCTACTTGAGTTTGCGTCAGGTACTCAGGTTTGCACCATGTATCACGGGTGCTCGAGTGACATGCTCAAGTCCCCACCCACATGTTTCATGGTTATTAGACACCCAAAAAAAAACATGCTGGGATCACTTGTGCATGGCAGGCAATCCCCGCAAGTTTTTTTTGGCCTCGAAGCATATGGGGCGGAGACTCGAGCATGTCAATTGAGCACCCGTGATACTCAATGCATACCCGAGCACCCAATGCAAACTCAATTAGCGAGCACTTGCGCTAAACACTAGTTGCCATATCGTCATTTTTTTTTTTTGCTTTTGAAAAAAATCCCAACCCTAACCCTAGCCCAACCCTAACCCCAACCCTATCCTAACTCCAACCCAAACCCCAACCCTAACCCTAGCGCAACCCTAGCACAACCCTAGCCCAACCCTAACTCTAGCCCAACCCCAGCACAACCCTAACCCTAACCCGAGAGTTTATTTTTTACGCCGTTCCTCGTGCAGTATAATTGATTAGACGATTTTATTCTATAGGTCGGTGCAATTACAGTGATACCAGATTCATATTGAGCTTTTATGATTGACAACTGTCACACACTAAAAGATGCATTTTTTCACAAAATCTAGTTTTTGCATCGCCATATTTTGAGAGCTATAATTTTTTCATATTTTGGCCGACAGAGTCATGTTATGGCTTGTTTTTTGCGGGATGAGTTGACGTTTTTATTGATGCCATTTTCAGGCACGTGACATTTTTTATCGCTTTCTATTCCGATTTTTGGGAGGCAGAATAAACAAAAACCAACAATTCAGGAATTGTTTTTTTTTATTTTATTTTTTTATTCTGTTCCGCGTGTGGTAAAATTGATAAGGTAGCTTTATTCTTCGGGTCAGTACGTTTACAGCTGTACCACATTTATATAATTTTTCTATGTTTTGGCGCTTTTGCATAATAAAAGCAATTTTATAGAAAAAATTAATTTTTTGCATCGCTTTATTCTGAGAGCTATAACTTTTTTGATTTTTCGGCTGATAGAGCTGTATGGTGGCTTGTTTTTTGCGGGACGAGATGATGTTTTCAGCGGTACCATTTTTTTATATTCGTCTTTTTGATCAAGTGTTATTCCATTTTTTGTTTGGTGGTATGATGGTAAATTATTGTTTTTTAATTCGCTTTTTTTTTTTTTTTTTTTACCGTGTTCACTGAAGGGGTTAAACTAGTGGCACAATTTTATAGGTCAGGTCGTTCCGGATGCGGCGATACCAAATATGTGTACTTTTATTGTTTTTTTTTGTTTCTTTTCACTTTCTGACACTATTTTTACTTTTATACTTCATCCCACTATGGGACTTTCACATTTTTTATTCTGATCGCCTGCATAGCATAGGGAAGGAGCACCATCTCTGTGCTATGCAGGCTGTTAGTGCTGCAAATGCAGAAGATAGTTTGGTCATGCACTGCGCATGACCAAAATATCTTCCTGCTGTCTGGTGACCCGGATGTTGTCATGACGACATTGGGTCATCATGGCAGCATCCAGAAAGCTGCAGCAGATAGCGCTGGAGGCTGGAAGAGGAGGTGAGTATTGCGATCACCGCCTCTTGCCACCGCAATGCTGCGATCGACTTTTATCGCAGCATTGCGGGGGTTAATGTGCTGGGAGCGGAGCGGGACTGCTCCCTGCACATCGTCACAGCTGACACCTGGTACTATCAGCTCATACCCGGCGGCGATCGCGCCCGCACAGCCCGGGTGCGGGCGCGATCGCAAAGACGTACTAATACGTATCAGGCTTTTAAAGCCCAGGGAGCAGATACGTATTAGTACGTCTTGGGCTTTAAAGGGGTTAAAAGCAAGGAGTTCTCGATCACCAATGGAGTAATTGCACTCCGAGGGAGAGAAGAGTTTGGAAAAGAAGCCGCAGGTTACCATTCACCCGGACAAGGACTTCTGGTTGAGAACTGCTCCGGCCCCAGAGGAAGAGGCGTCAATCTCCAGGAAGATCTGCTTGTTACTGTCAGGACGATGAAGCATGGGAGCAGAAGAGAAAGCTTGTTTCAAGGATACAAAGGCGTTTTCTGGCTCGGGAGTCCATTCCTTGGGGTTAATCCCTTTGTGGATCAGAGCAGAGATGGGAGCTGTCCGGGAGGAAAAGTGAGGAAAGAACTGGCGGTAATAATTAGCGAACCCCAAAAAATGCTGAATAGCCTTCAACCCCTCCAGTCGGGGCCATTTTAGAACGGCAGACACATTTTCAGGAACCATCTTAAGCACAGTCTCCGAGATTATGTATCCCCAGAAGGGAAGAGATGTCTATTCAAAGACGCATTTCTTGAATTTGGCATACAGACGATTCTTCCTGAGCCTCTGCAGTACCTATCGAACATTTCTTTGATGCGAGGGCAGATCAGGGGAGAACACCAGGATGTCGTCCCTATACACTAACACGCATGAGTACAGAAGATCTCGTAAGATATCATTCACCAGTTCTTGGAAGACTGCTGGTGCGTTGCAGAGTCCGGAGGGCATTAAGCGGTACTCGTAGTGGCCATCCCGGGAGTTGAATGCCGTCTTACACTAGTGACCTTGGCGAATCCGGAGAAGATTGTATGTGCCATAGACATCGAGCTTAGCAAAGACCTTGGCACCCTAGAAGCGGTGAAACAACTCGGAGATGAGAGACAGCGGATACTTATTTTTGATAGTGATTTGATTTAGGCTCCTATAGTCAATACATGAGCGAAGAGAGCCATCCTGCTTCTTGACGAAGAAGAATCCTGCTCCAGCCTGGATTTCTGGATAAATCCCCTAGCAACATTCTCCTCAATGTATTTGGACATGGCTCTGGTCTCGGCCACTGACAGGGGGTAAATTCGACCTCGGGGAGGTGAAGCACCAGAGATGAAGTCAATAAGAGAGTCATACGGCCTATGTGGTGGTAGTGTCTCAGCCTCCTTCTTATCAAAGACGTCAGCGTATGACAAGTAGGGGCCTGCAAGCTGGGCAAATTAGCTGGAGAAGATGGAGGTCGAGCAGGATGGACAGGCACCAAGCAGGTCCTGTAACACTCCTGACCTCAACAGAGCACCTCTCCTGAACTCCAACTCAAGACCGGCTCATGTGTTTGAAGCCAGGGTATACCAAGCAGTAATGAGTGGGAGAAGCTGGACAGTACATAGAAGGAGATTTTCTCCGAGCGTAATATTCCTACGTGAAGATCTACAGGCTCGGTGATGAACAAGATGAATTCAGAAAGAAGCTTCATATCCGAATTGATACAGACAGAGTCAGGGGTGAAGAGGAAGAATTTTTGCCTAGGACAACCTCTCCAAGCGATTCTAGACACTGGAGTTTCCCGGTCTCACTGGACAAGAACGGATTAGATGCTCATTACTGCCACAGTCAAAGCAACTTCCCTGGGTGCGGTGGGCCTCCTGGCAAGAACTGACCATCTTTACTTGGTCTATTTGCATAGACTCTGGGGAGGAGGCCGAGGCTGATGCTAGTTGAGAGACAGGCCTTTGGAAGGTTGGTGCAAGGTGCCGGGGCTCACTGATAACCTTCTTTGAACGCTCCTGGAACCGATGTCGATCCGTGTGGCCAGCGACACCAGGTCGAGGAGAGAGGTGGGTATGTCATGACCGGCTAGCTCATCCTTGAGCCGCCCAGAAAGGCCCTTCCAAAAGGTAGACACAAGAGCCTTGTTGTTCCAGGCAAGTTCTGATGCAAGGGTGTGGAAACGCACAGCGTACTGGCCCACAGTGAGACTCCCTTGGTGGAGTCGAAGGAGGGAGGAGGCAGTTGAAAATGTGCGTCCGGGCTCATCGAACACCCTCCAGAAAGCCGCAAGGAAAGCCTAGAGATTGAACACCAGAGGAACCCCTCTCTCCCTCAGGGGGATTAAGCTACTTCAATACATCTCTGGTGAGATGAGACATAATAAATGCAACTTTAGCCCAGTCAGGAGAGAACTGATGAGACAGGAGCTCAAAGTGCAGCATGCACTGGTTGATGACACCCCGACATAGAGTAGGATCACTGCCAAAACATGGAGGAGCAGATAGTCAGGGTCCAATGCTTGGTGCCACACTGCTACTAGGAAGAGCTGACGCTGGAGTGGATGCCGCTTGGTTAGAGGCGGACGCTGCCAGGGTGGACAGTGCATCCAGTTTACAGTCCGCAGCTAGGACAGGATAGTATCCTGTTGAGATCTCTGGCAGGAGACCTCTTGATACAGGTCTGAAAGCGAGGGTGCCTGGGAGCCAGCGGATTACGTTACATGTGCCAACTGTTACGGATCAGATGGTGAAACCACTGTGCCGTGGTACAAGGAGAGACCAGAGGGGCATAACTAAGTGCCTACCCGAACCAAACCAGGCTACATGGCAGATTAGTTGACTCCGTGAACCAAGGAGGGACTGGGAAGGTGAACCAGGTGCCACTCTGGGACCGACCTCATGTTAGAGCAGGTGACTCCCACGGGGCTGATAGCCGAAGCGGACTGGCACAATAGATGGGCAGACAGATGTGCATGACTGGTAGGCATGCGGACGGAGCTGAATGATGAATGGGCTCAGCTGGCAGGCTGATTGGCAGACAAAGCAGATAGGCAGGCTGGCGGGTACAGCTGATAGGCAGGCTAGCGGGCACGGCTGATGGACAGGCTGGTGGACAGCACTGGGACCTGAGGGCTGGAGAGAGTGTTAGCAGACAAACTACAACATTGCACAGGCATCTCCATTTTGGAGGAGGTGCCTAAAATATCGGCTGTCCTCTGGCCATTGGCCAGGGTCACATTAGGACGGTGCGAGCAGCCTCTTTATGAAGCAGGGAGTGTGTGCGCGTCCTAAGCACAGTGCACGGGGCACTCGCAGCCTGAAGAGCGGAGAGCGCCGGAGCAGAGCAGCGGCGGTAAGGGGGGCAGCGTCTCTGCCGGGGAGGAGGAAGAGACACCGACGCTACAGATACCCAATTAATATAAGTCACAGAGGAATCACGGAGGACATTGGTATGTTCGGCAAGGTACTCCTTCACCATCTTCTGAAACTTTTCCCTCCTTGGGAGAGTAAACCGCGTCTCAGGGCCTGTGCGATGGGAGGATCTGAGAAAACTGTCCCAGAACTTTGAGAGTGTTCACCTGCCTCTGCTGGATTGCATTTGTATATCTCTCGCCTGTACTCCCTAGTTGTCCAATGAACTGTGACCTCTGCCGCCAGCGTTTTCAGATGGTAATTTTTTAAATAATTCCGCAACAAGGGCCTTCTGGTACTGCCCCATTTTATTAGGACTATGCTACGCGGGAATAAGAGACAGAAACTTCTCCTTGTAGTATGGGTCTAGAAGTGTCACCAACCAGTAATGACTGTCATCCAAAATTTGGACAAAGCGAGGGTCACTGGAAAGACAGCGTAAAATAAACTCAGCCATGTGTGCCAGACTGCAAAGACTGTAGTGATAAGCGAACGTGCTCGGTACTCGCCCAAACATCATGGTGCTCAACAAGCTCGGCGCTCGGCGAGTATTTCTGGGTTGCTCGGGCGGGAACTCGGCTCCCCTCCCTGCATGTTTGGAGCTCTTTAGAGAGCCAATGAACATGCAGGGATTGCCTGTCATGCACTGTAATACCGTAGCCATGTTGATTGTGGGCATTACAGTGATTGGCTGGCCGCACAGCGTCATCAGGTTTATATCAGACCTGGCACCTCCATGCTCATCACAGTCACTCCGGATCAGACAGTGTAGGGAGAGCTGCTGCTGCGTCAGGGAGAGATTTGCTTGTGTATTAGGTAGTGTAGGGAGAAAAACCGTACATTACACATATCCATCTTAGCAAACAGTCCTTTTGAGGGCTAACTAATCCATCTGCAGAGATATCAGGCAGGCAGTGTATATAGGCAGGCAGGAAGTGTATATAGCAGACTGCAGTGCACATAGCACAAGAGGCTCCATTCCACTTCTGTCGGCTGCTGCTGTTAGATATTTCTGGAAACAGGCCCAGGTCTCAGGGGCCAGGAATAATTTTTTTTGCATCTTAATCCTCATTATTTGCTTAAAAAGCAATGCAGAGAACACAGTTTTTCTGCTCCATTACCTTTTTGCCACTGCAGAATACAGCCAGGTCCTTTCCATATTACAGCGCTAAAAATCCATCTACTTAAAACTGTGTTTTCTCAGTCACACGGATTACATATACGTTTTCAAAAAATACTGCCATTTCTGGCCTCCATTAAAAAAAAATTTTCAGTGTGTCATCAAAGTTTTTGACACTGGTTTGCTGTTCAAAACAGTTACCTACAGGCCAGGTATCTAAAACTGTATTTTCTCCGTCACACGGCTCACATATACGTTGTCAGAAAATTCTGCCATTTCTGGCCTCCATGAAATTTTTTTTTCAGTGTGTCAGCAAAGTTTTTGACACTGGTTTGCTGTTCAAAGCAGTTACCTACAGACCAGGTATTTAAAACTGTGTTTTCTCCATCACACGGATTACATTTACGCTTTCAGAAAATACTGCCATTTCTGGCCTCCATTAAAAAAAAATTTCAGTGTGTCAGTGAAGCAATTGACACCAGATTGCTGTTCCAAATAGTTACCTACAGGCCAGGTATTTAAAACTGTGCTTTCTCCGTCACACGGCTCACATATACATTGTCAGAAAATACTGCCATTTCTGGCCTCCATTAAAAATTTCTTTCAGTGTGTCAGTGAAGCAATTCAAAGCAGTTTGCTGTTCAAACTAATTACCTACAGGCCAGGGAGTTAAAACTCTGTTTTCTCCGTCACATGTATCACATATAAATTCGCTCCAAACTCAGTCATTTGTAGTGAGCGTGGAAGATTCTGTCCTCCATTTAAAATGGGCAAGGCACGTGGCAAGGGACGGGGAACTGGACGTGATGGTAATGATGCATGCAGTAGCTGAGGACAAGGCAGTGGGCAAGCCGAAATTGTGCCACAACAAACACCCACATCTTCTCGCCTGACCTTCCTGTCCCAATTTCTAAGGGAATGCAGCACACCAATATTGAACCCAGAGCAGTGTCAAAAGGTTGTTGGTTGGATAGCGGATAATGATTCCAGTCACTTAGCCACCTCCACCCTGTCTTCCACATGGTAAAGTCTCAGTAGCCATGAGTCTGGACCACATATTCTTCACCCTGATCCTCCTTTCTCCCACCATGTCGAGTACCCAGAGACAACTGATCCCACACTTGGACATTCTGAAGAGCTGTTCACTCTTCTATTTATAGATTCGGGCCTCCCGCCCGGTCCACTTGAAGCGGGGCAAGAGGAGATTGCGTGCAGCGATGCCCAAATATTTGAGCAGCCACGGTCACACGAAGGCGACGGTGGGAAAGTGTCACAAGAGGTGGACGATGATGAGACACAATTGCCAGAAAGTCAGGAGGAGGACCAGGTTGCGGAAGTGGAAGATGATGTGGTGGATGATATAGCAACTGACCCAACCTGACAGGAGGACATGCAGAGCGAGGACAGCAGCACACAGAGGGAGGGAGGAAGAGCACCCCAACAGGCAGGAAGAAGCAGTGTGGTGGCCGCAGACAGAAGGCAGGCAACCGTTCCTCTAACACCAACACGAAGGAAGTTGCCAGTACAACTGTTAGGTCTTCCCGAGTATGTTTGTTTCTTAAAGACTCTGCCGATAACCCCAAAAAGGCCATTTGCACCACCTGCCAGGCCAGCATCAGCAGGGGTGGCAAAATGACCAGTCTGACCACCACCAGCATGATCAGGCACATGGCAGCAAAGCACCCGACTTTGTGGGCCGAACCCCAGGGTCCAGGAACAGTGTCTGCGGGTGGCACCATTGCTTCTTCCGCTGTTGTGCGCCCTGTCCATGGTGCGTGCGAAGATGCCTCCTGCCATTCAAATGTCATTGCACACTCTCAAGTAGCAGCATCAGGAAGCAAGTCCATGTCCTTGTCCCAGCGCAGCGTTCTGTTGTCCATACCCGAGTCCTTGGAACGCAAGCGCAAATATGCAGCCAACGCCCCACAGGCCACACTACTAAATTCTCATATTTCACATCTGCTAGCGCTCGAAATGCTGCCTTTTAGGCTCGTGGAGATGGAAGCATTCCGCAACCTGATGGCGGCGGCCGTCCCTCGGTACTCGTTCCCCAGCCGCCACTATTTCTCCAGGTGTGACGTCCCCGCATTACACAAGCACGTGTCCCAAAACATTTGCCGTGCTCTCAACGACGCAGTTACCGGTAAAGTCCAACTAACCACGGACACGTGGACAAGTGCTTGTGGGCAGGGACGGTACATCTCGTTGACGGCACACATGGTTAACATAGTGGAAGCCGGGACCCAGTCGGACCTTTGGACGAAACACGTCCTCCCGACGCCAAGGATTGCGGGCCCTAGGTCAATCAGGGTTGCCCCCATGGTCTACAGCTCCTGCATCTCATCCTCCTCAGCCTACTCCTCCTCTTCAGCCTCCATCTCCAAAATGACCACATCAGTCACAAGTTGGAAGCACTGCAGCACTGCCTCAGCCAAGCGGCAACAGGCTGTGCTGAAGCTAATATGCTTAGGTGAAAAACCACACAATGCTGAAGAGTTGTGGACAGCTCTGAAAGAGAAGGCCGATCCGTAGCTCACACCGCTGAACCTACAGCCAGGCATGGTCGTGTGTGACAATGGCCATAACCTGGTGGCGGCTCTGAGGCGAGGTGAGCTCACACACGTACCATGCCTGGCCCATATGCTTAACCTCGTGGTTCAGCGGTTTCTCAAATCCTAACCGAAGCTGCCGGATCTGCTTCTTAAAATACGCGGCCTGTGTGCCCATTTTAGAAAGTCAGCTACAGCTTCCGCTGCCATTGCAGTGTTTCAGCAGCGTTTGCAGCTTCCGGCTCACAGACTGGTGTGTGATGTCCCCATGCATTGGAACTCTACACTGCAGATGTTGGGAAGGATCTGTGAGTAGAAGAGGGCAGTTGTTGAGTACCAGCATCAACAAGGCCGTCGGTATTCAGTTCAGACTCCACACATAAGACCTCAGGAGTGAACATGGATGTCAGACATATGTACCATGCTCCAAAACTTTGAGTACTCCACCAAGATGGTTAGCGGCGTTGACGCCCTAATTAGCGTCACCATCCCGCTTCTCTGTCTTCTGAAACACTCTCTGCTCACAATCAAAGAGGATGCATTGCAGGCAGAGCACGATGAGATGGAGCAAGGAAACATAATTGGTGATTACACACAGCCAAGCCTCATCTCATCCCAACGTGGATTGGGTGACAATGAGGAAGAGGAGGAGGAAGGATAGGAGCTAGTTTCATGCACTATAGACGGTACTATTTGCACAGCTGTCATACCGTCTGTTCAGCGTGGATGGCCAGAGGACAGAGAGGAGGAGGAGGAGAGCATGATCAGTCATCCTCTTTGTGAGGACACGGGAGTCTTGCCTGTTAGTAGTCTGGCACGCATTGCTGAGTTTATGTTATGCTGCCTTTCCCATGACCCTCCCATTCTCAAAATTTTGGGTGACAGTCATTACTGGTTGGCGGCACTTCTAGATCCACGCTACAATGAGAACTTTATATCTCCTATTCCTGAGGCGAATAGGTCTACAAAACAGGGGCTGTACCAGAAGGCCCTTGTTGTGGAACTATTAAAGAAATTCCCACCTGAAAACCCAGGCGGCAGAGGGCACACTTCGTTGGACAACCAAGGAGTACAGGCAAGAGTGACACAACTTCAATCCAGCAGAGGCAGGGGAACACTGTCAAAGTTCTGGGAGAGTTTTCTCAGACCCTCCCATCGGACAGGCCCTGAGGTGCGGAGTACTCTCACAAGGAGTGCAAACCTAGGGAAGATGTTGAGGGAGTACATTGCCGACCGTATGAACGTCCTCTGTGATTCCGCTGTGTCTTATAATTATTGGGTATCCAAGCTGGGTATGTTGAATGAACTGGCTCTCTATGCCTTGGAGGTCCTGGCCTGACCTGCCGCCAGCGCTTTATCAGAGCGGGTTTTTAGTTCCGCTGGTGGAATTATAACTGATAAGCGCATCTGCCTGTCAACTGAAAATGCTGACAGGCTGACTCTTATAAAAATGAACAAGGGATGGATTGGGCCAGACTTCTCAACACCACTGAGTGATAGCAGCATAACATAAACTCAAATCCAGTGTCTTTTCTTGGGAGGTGTATTCCCATGCACCTCTTCACACCCACACATAGGTATACGCTTCGTGTTTTTGGCTATTTGCACTTGTCCTCCTCCTTCTCCTCATCCTCCACCACCACAGCACCAGGGTGACCGTGGTCCGTAATGCAACACCCACCTAATTTTTTTAAAGGGTGTTCATGATGCCCGTAAAAAAAAAAAAAAAAAAAATTATACAGTATGTCAATGTAAACCCCCCAGGGGTAAATGTTTGTCAGCCCATACAATTAGTGCATGGGCATTGCAAGTATAGGAGGCCGGCTCCTTTCTAATGGGAAAATTTTTTTATTAGGACCTCCTCCACGTCTCTTCCAAGGGGCATTGAAGTGCATTCACTGCAAAGACGAACACTATGGGAGACTCTCTCCATTCTAATGTGAAGTTCTCGTTACTGTGGCCCTGCTCCATGTGTCTTTAATTTCTTATTGGGGTTTTTCCTAAAATTGTCAGCCGTTGGACTCACTGCATACCCTATAACTGTATAGCAGATCCTCTCCTTTCTAATAGAAACATGTCATACTTGTTACTGTGGCCCTGCTCCATGTGTCTTTAAATTCTTAGTGGTGTTAGTACAAAAATTGGTCAGCCGTTGGACTCACTGCATACCCTATAGCTGAATAGCAGACCCTCTCCTTTCTAATGGGAACATGTCGTACCTTGTTACTGTGGCCCTGCTCCATGTGTCTTTAAATTCTTACTGGTGTTCTTAGTAAAATTGCTTAGCCGTTGGACTCACTGCATACCCTATAACTGTATAGCAGACTCTCTCCTTTCTAATGTGAACATGTCGTACCTTGGTACCGTGGCCCTGCTCCATGTGTCTTTAAATTCTTAGTGGTGTTAGTACAAAAATTGGTCAGCCATTGGACTCACTGCATACCCTATAGCTGAATAGCAGACCCTCTCCTTTCTAATGGGAACATGTCGTACCTTGTTACTGTGGCCCTGCTCTTTGTGTCTTTACATTCTTAGTGGTGTTTTTACTAAAATTGGTCAGCCGTTGGACTCACTGCATACCCTATAACTGTATAGCAGACTCTCTACTTTCTAATGGGAACATGTCGTACTTGTTACTGTGGCCTTGCTCCATGTGTCTTTAAATTCTTAGTGGAGTTTTTCCTAAAATTGTCAGCCTTTGGACTCACTGCATACCCTATAACTGTATAGCAGACTCTCTCCTTTCTAATGGGAACAAGTCGTACTTGTTACTGTAACCCTGCTCCATGTGTCTTTAAATTCTTAGTGGGGTTTTTCCTTAATTTGATCAGCCGTTGGACTCACTGCATACCCTATAACTGTATAGCAGAGCCTCTCCTTTCTAATGGGAACATGTCTTACCTTGTTACTGTGGCCCAGCTTCATGTGTCTTTAAATTCTTAGTGGTGTTTTACCTAAAATTGTCAGCCGTTGGACGCACTGAATACCCTATAACTGTATAGCAGACTCTCTCCTTCCTAATGGGAACATGTCGAACTTTTTAATGTGGCCCTGCTCCATGAGTCTTTAAATTCTTAGTTGGGTTTTTCCTAAATTTGATCAGCCATTTTACTTACGAAATATTCTATAACTTTATAGCAGACCCTCTCCTCTCTAATGGGAACGCGTCCTACCTTGTTACTATCGCACTGCTCCGTGTGTCTTTAATTTCTTAGTGGGGATTTTCCTAAAATTGTCAGCCGTTGGACTCACTGCATACCTTATCACTGTATAGCAGACTCTCTACTTTCTAATGGGAACATGTCGTACTTGTTACTGTGGCCCTGCTTTATGTATCTTTAAATTCTTAGTGGGATTTTCCTAATTTTCATCAGCCATTTGGCTCACGAAATACCCTATAACTTTATAGCAGACCCTCTCCTTTCTAATGGGAAAACATCGTACCTTGTTACTATTGCCCTGCTCCGTGTGTCTTTAATTTCTTAGTGGGGATTTTCCTAAAATTGGCAGCCGGTGGACTCACTGCATACCCTATAACTGTATAGCAGACTCTCTCCTTTCTAATGGGAACATATCGTGCCTTGTTACTGTGGCCCTACTCTATGTGTCTTTAATTTCTTAGTGGTGTTTTTACTAAAATTGGTTAGCCGTCGGACTCACTGCATATCCTATAACTGTATAGCAGACTCTCTCCTTTCTAATGGGAACATGTCGTACCTTGTTACTGTGGCCCTGCTCTCTGTGTCTTTAAATTCTTAACGGGGTTTTTCCTAAAATTGTCAGCCGTTGGACTCATTGCATACTCTATAACTGTATTGCAGACCCTCTCCTTTCTAATGGGAACATGTCGTACCTTGTTACTGTGGCCCAGCTTCAAGTGTCTTTACATTCTTAGTGGTGTTTTTATTAAAATTGGTCAGCCGTTGGACTCACTACATACCCTATATCTGTATAGCAGACCCTGTCCTTTCTAATGGGAACATTTTGTACCTTGTTACTGTGGCCCTGCTCCATGTGTCTTTAAATTCTTAGTGGTGTTTTTACTAAAATTGGTCAGCCATTGGACTCACTGCATACCCTGTAACTGTATAGCAGACCCTTTCCTTTCTAATGGGAACAAGTCGTACCTTGTTACTGTGGCCCAGTTCCATGTGTCTTTAAATTCTTAGTGGTGTTTTTACTAAAATTGGTCAGCATTTGGACTCACTGCATACCATATAACTGTATAGCAGACTCTCTCCTATCTAATGGGAAAATATCGTACCTTGTTACTGTGGCCCTGCTCTATGTGTCTTTAAATTCTTAGTGGTGTTTTTACTAAAATTGGTCAGCCGTTGGACTCACTGCATACCCTATAACTGTATAGCAGACTCTCTCCTATCTAATGGGAAAATATCGTACCTTGTTACTGTGGCCCTGCTCTGTGTGTTTTTAAATTTTTAGTGGGGTTTTAGTAAAATTGTCAGCCGTTGGACTCAATGCATACCCTATAACTTTATAGCAGACCCTTTCATTTCTAATGGGAACACATCTAACCGTGTTACTGTGGCCCTGATCCATGTGTCTTTAAATTCTTAGTGGTGTTTTTAATAAAATTGGTCATCCGTTGGACTCACTGCATACCCTATAACTGTATAGCAGACTCTCTCCTTTCTAATGGGAACATGTCGTACCTTGTTACTGTGGCCCTGCTCCTTGTGTTTTTAAGTTCTTAGTGGGATTTTTACTAAAATTGGTCAGCCGTTCGACTCAATGCAAACCCTATAACTGTATAGCAGACCCTCTCCTTTCTAATGGGAACACATCGTACCGTGTTACTGTGGCCCTGCTCCATGTGTCTTTAAATTCTTAGGGGTGGTTTTACTAAAATTGTCAGCCGTTGGACTCACTGCATAACCTATAACTGTTTAGCAAACTCTCTCCTTTCTAATGGGAACATATGGAACTTGTTATTGTGGCCCTGCTCCATGTGTCTTTAAATTATTAGTGGGTTTTTTCCTAAATTTGATCAGCCGTTTGACTCACGAAATACCCTATAACTTTATAGCAGACCCTCTCCTTTCTAATGGGAACACGTCGTACTTTGTTACTATTGCCCTGCTCCGTGTGTCTTTAAATTCTTAATGGGGTTTTTCTTTAAATTGTCAGCCGTTGGTCTCACTGCATACCCTATAACTGTATAGCAGACCCTCTCCATTCTAATGGGAACATGTCGTACCTTGTTACTGTGGCCCAGCTTCATGTGTCTTTAAATTCTTAGTGGTGTTTTTACTAAAATTGGTCAGCCGTTGGACTCACTGCATACTCTATATCTGTATAGCAGACCCTCTCCTTTCTAATGGGAACATGTTGTACCTTGCTACTGTGGCCCACCTTCATGTGTCTTTAAATTCTTAGTGGTGTTTTTACTAAAATTGGTCAGCCATTGGACTCACTGCATACCCTATAACTGTATAGCAAACGCTCTCCTTTCTAATGGGAATATGTCGTACCTTGCTACTGTGGCCCTGCTCCATGTGTCTTTAAATTCTTATTGGTGTTATTGCTAAAAATTTTCAGCCGTTGGACTCACTACATACACTATATCTGTATAGCAGACCCTCTCCTTTCTAATGGGAACATGTTGTACCTTGTTACTGTGGCCCTGCTCTATGTGTCTTTAAATTCTTAATGGGGTTTTTCCTAAAATTGTCAGCCTTTGGACTCATTGTATACCCTATAACTGTATAGCAGACCCTCTCTTTTCTAATGGGAACATGTCGTACCTTGTTACTGTGGCCCTGCTCCATGTGTCTTTAAATTCTTAGTGGTGTTAGTACAAAAATTGGTCAGCCGTTGGACTCACTGCATACCCTATAGCTGAATAGCAGACCCTCTCCTTTCTAATGGGAACATGTCGTACCTTGTTACTGTGGCCCTGCTCCATGTGTCTTTAAATTCTTACTGGTGTTCTTAGTAAAATTGCTTAGCCGTTGGACTCACTGCATACCCTATAACTGTATAGCAGACTCTCTCCTTTCTAATGTGAACATGTCGTACCTTGGTACCGTGGCCCTGCTCCATGTGTCTTTAAATTCTTAGTGGTGTTAGTACAAAAATTGGTCAGCCATTGGACTCACTGCATACCCTATAGCTGAATAGCAGACCCTCTCCTTTCTAATGGGAACATGTCGTACCTTGTTACTGTGGCCCTGCTCTTTGTGTCTTTACATTCTTAGTGGTGTTTTTACTAAAATTGGTCAGCCGTTGGACTCACTGCATACCCTATAACTGTATAGCAGACTCTCTACTTTCTAATGGGAACATGTCGTACTTGTTACTGTGGCCTTGCTCCATGTGTCTTTAAATTCTTAGTGGAGTTTTTCCTAAAATTGTCAGCCTTTGGACTCACTGCATACCCTATAACTGTATAGCAGACTCTCTCCTTTCTAATGGGAACAAGTCGTACTTGTTACTGTAACCCTGCTCCATGTGTCTTTAAATTCTTAGTGGGGTTTTTCCTTAATTTGATCAGCCGTTGGACTCACTGCATACCCTATAACTGTATAGCAGAGCCTCTCCTTTCTAATGGGAACATGTCTTACCTTGTTACTGTGGCCCAGCTTCATGTGTCTTTAAATTCTTAGTGGTGTTTTACCTAAAATTGTCAGCCGTTGGACGCACTGAATACCCTATAACTGTATAGCAGACTCTCTCCTTCCTAATGGGAACATGTCGAACTTTTTAATGTGGCCCTGCTCCATGAGTCTTTAAATTCTTAGTTGGGTTTTTCCTAAATTTGATCAGCCATTTTACTTACGAAATATTCTATAACTTTATAGCAGACCCTCTCCTCTCTAATGGGAACGCGTCCTACCTTGTTACTATCGCACTGCTCCGTGTGTCTTTAATTTCTTAGTGGGGATTTTCCTAAAATTGTCAGCCGTTGGACTCACTGCATACCTTATCACTGTATAGCAGACTCTCTACTTTCTAATGGGAACATGTCGTACTTGTTACTGTGGCCCTGCTTTATGTATCTTTAAATTCTTAGTGGGATTTTCCTAATTTTCATCAGCCATTTGGCTCACGAAATACCCTATAACTTTATAGCAGACCCTCTCCTTTCTAATGGGAAAACATCGTACCTTGTTACTATTGCCCTGCTCCGTGTGTCTTTAATTTCTTAGTGGGGATTTTCCTAAAATTGGCAGCCGGTGGACTCACTGCATACCCTATAACTGTATAGCAGACTCTCTCCTTTCTAATGGGAACATATCATGCCTTGTTACTGTGGCCCTACTCTATGTGTCTTTAATTTCTTAGTGGTGTTTTTACTAAAATTGGTTAGCCGTCGGACTCACTGCATATCCTATAACTGTATAGCAGACTCTCTCCTTTCTAATGGGAACATGTCGTACCTTGTTACTGTGGCCCTGCTCTCTGTGTCTTTAAATTCTTAACGGGGTTTTTCCTAAAATTGTCAGCCGTTGGACTCATTGCATACTCTATAACTGTATTGCAGACCCTCTCCTTTCTAATGGGAACATGTCGTACCTTGTTACTGTGGCCCAGCTTCAAGTGTCTTTACATTCTTAGTGGTGTTTTTATTAAAATTGGTCAGCCGTTGGACTCACTACATACCCTATATCTGTATAGCAGACCCTGTCCTTTCTAATGGGAACATTTTGTACCTTGTTACTGTGGCCCTGCTCCATGTGTCTTTAAATTCTTAGTGGTGTTTTTACTAAAATTGGTCAGCATTTGGACTCACTGCATACCATATAACTGTATAGCAGACTCTCTCCTATCTAATGGGAAAATATCGTACCTTGTTACTGTGGCCCTGCTCTATGTGTCTTTAAATTCTTAGTGGTGTTTTTACTAAAATTGGTCAGCCGTTGGACTCACTGCATACCCTATAACTGTATAGCAGACTCTCTCCTATCTAATGGGAAAATATCGTACCTTGTTACTGTGGCCCTGCTCTGTGTGTTTTTAAATTTTTAGTGGGGTTTTAGTAAAATTGTCAGCCGTTGGACTCAATGCATACCCTATAACTTTATAGCAGACCCTTTCATTTCTAATGGGAACACATCTAACCGTGTTACTGTGGCCCTGATCCATGTGTCTTTAAATTCTTAGTGGTGTTTTTAATAAAATTGGTCATCCGTTGGACTCACTGCATACCCTATAACTGTATAGCAGACTCTCTCCTTTCTAATGGGAACATGTCGTACCTTGTTACTGTGGCCCTGCTCCTTGTGTTTTTAAGTTCTTAGTGGGATTTTTACTAAAATTGGTCAGCCGTTCGACTCAATGCAAACCCTATAACTGTATAGCAGACCCTCTCCTTTCTAATGGGAACACATCGTACCGTGTTACTGTGGCCCTGCTCCATGTGTCTTTAAATTCTTAGGGGTGGTTTTACTAAAATTGTCAGCCGTTGGACTCACTGCATAACCTATAACTGTTTAGCAAACTCTCTCCTTTCTAATGGGAACATATGGAACTTGTTATTGTGGCCCTGCTCCATGTGTCTTTAAATTATTAGTGGGTTTTTTCCTAAATTTGATCAGCCGTTTGACTCACGAAATACCCTATAACTTTATAGCAGACCCTCTCCTTTCTAATGGGAACACGTCGTACTTTGTTACTATTGCCCTGCTCCGTGTGTCTTTAAATTCTTAATGGGGTTTTTCTTTAAATTGTCAGCCGTTGGTCTCACTGCATACCCTATAACTGTATAGCAGACCCTCTCCATTCTAATGGGAACATGTCGTACCTTGTTACTGTGGCCCAGCTTCATGTGTCTTTAAATTCTTAGTGGTGTTTTTACTAAAATTGGTCAGCCGTTGGACTCACTGCATACTCTATATCTGTATAGCAGACCCTCTCCTTTCTAATGGGAACATGTTGTACCTTGTTACTGTGGCCCACCTTCATGTGTCTTTAAATTCTTAGTGGTGTTTTTACTAAAATTGGTCAGCCATTGGACTCACTGCATACCCTATAACTGTATAGCAAACGCTCTCCTTTCTAATGGGAATATGTCGTACCTTGCTACTGTGGCCCTGCTCCATGTGTCTTTAAATTCTTATTGGTGTTATTGCTAAAAATTTTCAGCCGTTGGACTCACTACATACACTATATCTGTATAGCAGACCCTCTCCTTTCTAATGGGAACATGTTGTACCTTGTTACTGTGGCCCTGCTCTATGTGTCTTTAAATTCTTAATGGGGTTTTTCCTAAAATTGTCAGCCTTTGGACTCATTGTATACCCTATAACTGTATAGCAGACCCTCTCTTTTCTAATGGGAACATGTCGTACCTTGTTACTGTGGCCCTGCTCCATGTGTCTTTAAATTCTTAGTGGTGTTATTACTAAAATTCGTCAGCCGTTGGACGCGCTGCATGCCCTATAACTGCATAGCAAACCCTCTCCTTTCTAATGGGAACATGTTGTACCTTGTTACTGTGGCCCTGCTCTATGTGTATTTAAATTCTTAATGGGATTTTTACTAAAACTGTCAGCCGATGGACTCAATGCAAACCCTAAAACTTTATAGCAGACCCTTTCCTTTCTAATGGGAACACGTCTTACCGTGTTACTGTGGCCCTGCTCCATGTGTCTTTAAATTCTTAGTGGTGTTTTTACTAAAATTGTCAGCCGTTGGACTCACTGCGTACCATATAACTGTATAGCAGACTCTCTCCTTTCAAATGGGAAAATGTCGTGCCTTGTTAATGTGGCCCTGTTCTATGTGTCTTTAATTTCTTAGTGGTGTTTTTACTAAATTTGATCAGCCGTTTGACTCACAAAATACCCTATAACTTTATAGCAGACCCTCTCCATTCTAATGGGAACACGTCGTACCTTGTTACTATTGCCCTGCTCCGTGTGTCTTTCATTTCTTAGTGGGGATTTTCCTAAAATTGTCAGCCATTGGACTCACTGCATACCCTAAAACTGTATAGCAGACTCTCTCCTTTCTAATGGGAACATGTCGTGCCTTGTTAATGTGGCCCTGTTCTATGTGTCTTTAATTTCTTAGTGGTGTTTTTACTAAAATTGGTCAGCCGTTGGACTCACTGCATACCCTATAACTGTATAGCAGACTCTCTCCTTTCAAATGGGAAAATGTCGTACCTTGTTACTGTGGCCCTGCTCTGTGTGTCTTTAAATTCTTAATGGGGTTTTTCCTAAAATTGTCAGCCGTTGGACTCACTGCATACCCTATAACTGTATAGCAAACCCTCTCCTTTCTAATGGGAACATGTCGTACCTTGTTACTGTTGCCCAGCTTCATGTGTCTTCAAATTCTTAGTGGTGTTATTACTAAAATTTTTCAGCCGTTGGACTCACTGCATACCCTATAACTGTATAGCAGACTCTCTCCTTTCTAATGGGAAAATGTCGTACCTTGTTACTGTGGCCCTGCTCTGTGTGTTTTTAAATTCTTAGTGGGGTTTTTACTAAATTTGTCAACCGTTGGACTCACTGCATACCCTATAACTGTATAGCAGACCTTCTCCTTTCTAATGGGAACACGTCATACTGTGTTACTGCGGCCCTGCTCTATGTGTTTTTAAATTCTAAGTGGTGTTTTTACTAAAATTGGTCAGCCGTTGGACTCACTGCATACCCTATAACTGTATAGCAGACTCTCTCCTTTCTAATGGGAACATGTCGTACTTGTTACTGTGGCCCTTCTCCTTGTGTTTTTAAATTCTTAGTGGGGTTTTTACAAAATTGGTCAGCCGTTGGACTCAATGCAAACCCTATAACTGTATAGCAGACACTCTCCTTTCTAGTGGGAACACGTCGTACCGTATTACTGTGGCCCTGCTTCATGTGTCTTTAAATTCTTAGCGGTGTTTTGACTAAAATTAGTCAGCCGTTGGACTCACTGCATACCCTATAACTGTATAGCAAACTCTCTCCTTTCTAATGGGATCATGTCGTACCTTGCTACTGTGGCCCTGCTCCATGTGTCTTTAAATTCTTAATGCGGTTTTTCCTAAAATTTTCAGCCGTTGGAATCACTGCATACCATATAACTATATAGCAGACCCTCTCCTTTCTAATGGGAACATGTCGTACCTTGTTACTGTGGCCCAGCTTCATGTGTCTTTAAATTCTTAGTGGTGTTTTTACTAAAATTGGTCAGCCGTTGGACTCACTGCATACCCTATAACTGTATAGCAGACCGTCTCCTTTCTAATGGGAACATGTCATACCTTGTTATTGTGGCCCAGCTTCAAGTGTCTTTAAATTCTTAGTGTTGTTTTTACTAAAATTGGTCAGAGGTTGGACTCACTGCATACCCTATAACTGTATAGCATACTCTCTCCTTTCTAATGTGAACATGTCGTACTTGTTATTGTGGCCCTGCTCCTTTGTTTTAAGATTCTTAGTGGGGTTTTTCCTAAAATTATCAGCCATTGGACTCACTGATACCCCATAACTGTATAGCAGACTCTCTCCTTTCTATTGAGATCATGTCGTACCTTGTTACTGTGGCCCTGCTCTGTGTGTTTTTAAATTCTTATAGGGGTTTTTCCTAAATTTGATCAGCCGTTTGACTCACGAAATACCCTATAACTTTATAGCAACCCCCTCCTTTCTAATGGGAACACGTCATACCGTGTTACTGTGGCCCTGCTCCATGTGTCTTTAAATTCTTAGTAGTGTTTTTACTAAAATTGGTCTGCCGTTGGACTCACTGCATACCCTATTACTGTATAGCAGACTCTCTCCTTTCTAATGGGAACATGTCGTACCTTGTTACTATTGCCCTGCTCCGTGTGTCTTTAATGTCTTATTGGGGATTTTCCTAGAATTGTGAGACGTTGGACTCACTGCATACCCTATAACTGTATAGCAGACTCTCTCCTTTCTAATGGGAACATGTCGTGCCTTGTTACTGTGGCAATGCTCTATGTGTCTTTAAATTCTTAGTGGTGTTTTTTACTAAAATTGGTCAGCCATTGGACTCACTGCATACCCTATAACTGTAAAGCAGACTCTCTCCTTTCTAATGGGAACAAGTCGTACTTGTTACTGTGGCCCTGCTCCATGTGTCTTTAAATTCTTAGTGGGGTTTTTCCTAAAACTGTCTGCCGTTGGACTCTCTGCATACCCTATAACTCTATAGCAGACCCTCTCCATTCTAATGGGAACATGTCGTACTTGTTACTGTGGCCCTGCTCCTTGTGTCTTTAAATTCATAGTGGGGTTTTTCCTAAAATTGTCAGCCGTTGGACTTACTGAATACCCTATAACTGTGTAGCAGACTCTCTCCTTTCTAATGGGAAAATGTCGTACCTTGTTACTTTGGCCCTGCTCCGTGTGTCTTTAATGTCTTAGTGGGGATTTTCCTAAAATTGTTAGCCGTTGGATGCACTGCATACCCTAAAACTGTATAGCAGACCCTTTCCTTTCTAATGGGAACATGTTGTACCTTGTTACTGTGGCCCTGCTCCAATTGTCTTTAAATTCTTAGTGGTGTTTTTACTAAAATTAGTCAGCTGTTAGACTCACTGCATACCCTATAACTGTATAGCAGACTCTCTCCTTTCTAAGGGGACCATGTCGTACCTTGTTACTGTTGCCCTGCTCCATGTGTCTTTAAATTCTTAGTGGGGATTTTCCTAAAATTGTCAGCCATTGGACTCACTGCATACCCTTTAACTGTATAGCAGACTCTCTCCTTTCTAATGGGAACATAGCGTACCTTGTTACTGTGGCACTGATCCATGTGTCTTTAAATTTTTAGTGGGGTATTTCCTAAAATTTTCAGCCATTGGACTCACTGCATACACTTTAACTTGTTACGCTCGCGCCCCGACTGACTGGCGTGAGCGTGATTAGTGATCCCACTGTATCATGAACCGAGGAGTGCCTGGAGGGGCGTAACTAAGTATCTACCTGATCCGACCAAGGTCGCACGGCGGCTAACGACTCCGTGAACCAAGGAGGAACCGAGCAGAGGGACGAGGTGTGACTCCAGGTCAGACCCCGGTCACAGTTGTTGACCCACACTGGGGAATGGAGGAACAGGCAGGTAGACTGGCATACAGGCACTTGGGTATTGGCAAGAACGGCTGGTATGCAGACAGGTTGGTACTGGGAAGTATGGCTGGTATGCAGACAGGTTGGTACTGGGAAGTATGGCTGGTATGCAGACAGGGTACTGGGAAGTACGGCTGATATGCAGACAGGTGGGAACTGGCAAGCACGGCTGGTATGCAGACAGGGAGATACTGGCAAGCACGGCTGGAGTGCAGACCGGGAGGTACTAGCAGGATGGAGCGCAGGCTGGATAGGGTCCAGTACAGACTGGGATTCAATAACAGAACCGCAGATGCGGCATATCAGAGAGATACCACCGGAGCGGTGAGCAAGGCAGAGCAGGGCGAAACCGCCGGAGCGGGGAGCAAGGCAGAGCAGAGAGGAACCGCCGGAGTGGTGAGCAAGGCAGACCAGAGAGGAACCGCCGGAGTGGTGAGCAAGGCAGAGCAGAGAGGAACCGCCGGAGCAGTGAGCAAGGCAGAGCAGAGAGGAACCGCCGGAGCGGTGAGCAACGCAGAGCAGAGAGGAACCGCCGGAGCGGTGAGCAAGGCAGAGCAGAGAGGAACCGCCAGAGCGGTGAGCAAGGCAGAGCAGAGAGGACCTGCTGGAGCGGTGAGCAAGGCAGACCAGAGAGGAACCGCCGGAGTGGTGAGCAAGGCAGAGCAGAGAGGAACCGCCGGAGCAGTGAGCAAGGCAGAACAGAGAGGAACCGCCGGAGCGGTGAGCAACGCAGAGCAGAGAGGAACCGCCGGAGCAGTGAGCAAGGCAGAGCAGAGAGGAACCGCCGGAGCGGTGAGCAAGGCAGAGCAGAGAGGAACTGCTGGAGCGGTGAGCAAGGCAGAGCAGAGAGGAACCGCCGGAGCGGTGAGCAAGGAAGAGCAGAGAGGACAGGGCTCTCTTCACACTGAACAGACTGGAAGGGACAAGCAGAACTAGATACACACAAGGTACTTGCAATGAAGTAGCGAGTGGACTCTAAACTCACAACAGAAGTACAGAGACAACGAGTAGGAGTTAGATGCAGGTTCAGAGACTGCAGGAAAAGGGAAGGTACGGACACAGAGACAAACAAGCTAGGAGAGTGCTCAGACAGGAACTGAAACTGCGACAAGATACAGGAGCGAGTCTGGGTATACGGCCCCCAGAAAGCCGGACAAACAGGCTAAGAGATAGTTCAGACAGGCCTGGGAATACAGCCCCTAGGTTGGCGGACAGGCAGGAAACAATACGGGACGAGACCTGGCACATCAGAGGCAAGGAGCCCTCTAAAGCTAAGAGTTGCTCCGGCGGCTCCTACTGGGTGGAGGGGGTTTAAATATCCAGTGACTCACAGCAATAGGCTGGAGACGCATTAGGGGTGCGCCCACAGCAGCTATAAGAATCAGGAAGTAACGGGGCCGCCGCCCTAAGCAGTCAGTCAAGGGACATGCACACAGCATGAACAGGAGCAGGAATAGCATACTGGACAGACAGGTATGATTGCGGCCTTGCATAGCGGGAGGTGGTGCACTATGCAAGCACGCCGCCAGGGATGTTACATAACTGTATAGCAGACTCTCTCCTTTCTAATGGGAACATGTTGTACTTGTTACTGTGGCCCTATGCTGTGTGTCTTTAAATTCTTAGTGGGGGTTTTCCTAAAATTGTCAGCCGTTGGACTCACTGCATACCCTATAACTGTATTGCAGACTCTCTCCTTTCTAATGGGAACATTTTGTACCTTGTTACTGTTGCCCTGCTCTATGTGTCTTTAAATTCTTAGTGGGGTTTTTCCCAAATTTTGGCAGCCCTTGCAGTCACAGCATGTGCATTACCACTATAGGAGACCCGCTCCCTTATAATGGGAACATTTTTTACTGAGAGCCCACTGTATGTCTCTTCAAAGGGGTGTTGGGTTGCGTCCAAATTTTTGGCAACCCTTGCAGTCACTGGATATGCATTAACTGTATAGGAGACCCACTTGTTAATAATGGGAACAACAAAGCATAGCCAGCTGATGGCTCTCTAACAATAGCTAGGGCCGACTGCTGGCCTTTTAAGAATAGTAAGGGCCGTCCCTATAAAAATAGGCTTTATGACTTTCAGAGTCCCTCCATCACAAATAAAACAGGATGTGTCTGATGATGTGTCACACACCACATTGCCAGATAAGGTTGTAAAATGTTAAAATGACATTTCCCGGTGAATGCATTTGTCTTAAAAAAAAAAACGTTAAAAAAACAAAACAATAGGATCATTCTTTAGTATAGAAAACAACGTCACCAATTTAACAACAATGTAATCACATTGTCCAGCTCATGCACCTCCTCCATCTCTGAAATGACCACATCAGTCACAAGTTGACAGCACTGCAGCACTGCTTTGGCCAAGCGGCAACAGGCTGTGCTGAAGATAACATGCTTAATGCTTAATTGACAAACCGCCCAGAGATGCAGAGTTGTTGAAAGCTGTAACACAGCAGCCTGATCTGTGGCTCTCACCGCTGAACATACAGCCAGGCATGGTCGGGTGTGACAATGGGAGGAACCTGGTGACGGAGAAATGACAGCCGGGGTAGATACGGTTTCCCTCTATGCCAGTCCTTTCACCGATATAAAGAATATGGCTGTGGTGAAATACAACTCCCACTGAGAAGCTGTTTCAGATTGAAAAACATTGTGCACACCAGAGGATTTGATTCTGAGGGCTAACCTTTCTCCTCCGCTCAAGAGCCCCATAGCAGCTGCAAAGTTAGCGCTATCATGAACTCTCCTGAGGTAGAAGCCAAGGCACACCACAGAATTCTCTGGTGGTACCGGCCAAACCTGCCAAGAAGCAGTCCTGGCTAAGAAAAGTTTGTGGGAATGTTCCCGGACACTCTATGGCTGATTTTTTACTGAGGAGGAAACACACGCAAACACGGGGAGAGCATACAAAGTCCTTGCAGATGTTGTCCTTGCTGGGATTTGCATCCAGGATCCCAGCGCTGCAAGTCTTCAGTGCTAACCACGGATCCAATGTTCTGCCATTCACCCTCTAATATCTTACAGGCTGGAGGAACTTGCACCTACTGCCACTCTATCTTCAGCTCCTTTGTGAGATAATGTATTTGGGCAGCCACCTAGTGTACCAAATAAAATTTCTGAGAAGGAAATTGGGGATGGCTTCACTACTGGTACTGGGGGCAGTGCTAATACCATGGCGTCGTACCATAGTTTGCTGGAAATATTCCATGCTGGTAGGAGGCAAGCAAATTCCAATAGAAAAGTACCAGCAGTAATGTTCAGGGACCCACACTTCTAGAAGACGGAGACAACACTGGGAGAAATAGTGACGGCTGGGGACCGAGTATGGACACTACGCATGATGAATGTGGTTGTGAAAAGCTTCCGCCTCCCTGAGCCTAAGAGGCCACATTTCAAGTGAAAGCAGCTTTACAGGACTTCCTGTGAGAAATGACTTGCAAGGTAGATAGGGTTTCCCTCTATGCCACTCCTTTCACCGAGCTAAATACAACTTTCAGCAAAAAAAGTTGTGGACTGGCTCCATACCGTCCCTGGCCACATTCACCTGTCCACGTGTTTGTGGTTAGGTGGTCCTTCAAAGTAAGTGCACTGGGGACGGCACAGGTAATGTTGTGGGACCCGTGCTTGTGGAAGGCGGAGGCGATACCGGGAAATATAGTGGCGGCAGGGGACCGAGTATGGACACCCGGCTGCTGCCGGCATGAGGTTGTGAAAAGCTTCTGCCTCTACGAGCTTAAAAGGCCATATTTCAAATGCAAAAAGCTGCCTAGAAATCTGGCAGTTTAGTGTTGCGGCCTGTGGGTGGGTGGCTGGCGGCATACTTGCACTTGCATTCCAAGTAACAGAAAACTAAGCAAATGGTGGCCTCTGTCATCATCATGGCCTCACCTTGGCACTATGAACTTTCCAGAAGGAGAAGCCAGGGCCTGCCGGAGGAGTCTCCGGTGCTCTGGTGGGCCTGTCCGTCCCTGCCGAAAAGCAGTCCTGGCTATTAAAAGTGTGGGGGAAGGTTTCCGGACACGCTATGGCTGCTTTTTTAATGTGGATCGGCCATTCTTATGCATGTTGTTTCTCAAACCGCATTACAGATCAGGCCATTGTCCAACTCTGTATTCAAGAAATAAAATGCACAAAGAAAGATGTGTGAGTGTCAAAGCACCACCGACAAGGGCGAGTTGATGTTGAACGGGCTGCCATTGCTTCTGCAACAAGCTGCATTACAGAACTTGCTGTGAGAAATGACATGCATGGTAGATAGGGTTTACCTCTATGCCAATCCTTTCACCAAGCTAAATACAACTGTCAGCAAAAAAGTTGTGGACTGGCTCCGTACCATCCCTGGCCACATTCACCTGTCCACGTGTTTGTGGTTAGGCGGTCCTTCCCAGTAAGTGCACTGGGGACGGCACGGGTAATGTTGTGGGACCCGTGCTAGTGAAAGACGGAGGCGATACCGGGAAATATAGTGGCGGCTGGGGACCGAGTATGGACACCCGGCTGCTGCCGGCATGAGGTTGTGAAAAGCTTCCGCCTCCACGAGCGTAAAAGGCCACATTTCAAGTGCAAGCAGCTGTCAAAAATTTGGCAGTATAGTATTGCAGCCTGTGGGTGGGTGGCTGGCTGTCTGTCTGCATACTTGCGCTTGCATTCCAAGGATTGGGGTAGGGACAACTGAACGCTGCAGTGGGACAAGGACGTGGACGGTGATTGTTGCAAGTCTGGAATGACAGGTTCATGGCGGGAGGCATCTCACCAAGGATCACTTATGATGGTCACATTTTTAGGCAGTGACCTGGGAGTCAGAGATGATTCCAGAGGTCTTCCCCATGCTGTTCCCATGACTTTTCAGCATTGTATGCATGTGTCTGATGATGTGTCACACACCACATGGCCAGAAAAGGTTGTAAAATGTTAAAATGAAATTTCCTGGTGAATGCATTTGTCTTGGTTGAAAGCAATGCAAAAGTGCAAAAACGCATCAAAAACGCTACGTGTGACCATAGCCCAAGGTGTGGAGGAGTATTTTTGTTTTTGGTTATTTATTTTGCCCTATATACAAGTCATTACTAGTGTTGAGCGAACATGCTCGACACTGCTCGGTACTCGCCCGAGCATCACGCTTCTCGGGATGTTCGGCGAGCACCGAGCATTTCCGGGCTACTGGGGCGGGAACTCGGGTCTCCGCCCTGCATGTTTGGCGCTCTTTACAGAGCCAATGAACATGCAGGGATTGCCAGCCAGTCACTGTAATGCTGCAGCCATGTTGGTTGTGGGCATTACAGTGATTGGCTGGCCGCACAGCGTCACCTCGAGTATTTAAAACCGGGCGCCGCCATCTTGGACACAGTGTAGGGACAGCGCTGCTGATTTAGGGAGAGATATAAACTGCGAAATAGTTAGTGTACGGTCTGTAAAGGCTGCCAGAACAAACAAACAGTCCTTTTCAGGACTAATATCCATCCCAGATACCAGGCAGGCAGGCTGTATAGGAGACGCAGTGGTTATACCAGCAAACGCTGCATTACAGTCCTGTGTGCTTCTGTTGCTGAAATTGCTGGACTTAGCACCAGGTGTCGGGGGCCAGGAAAAATCCTTTTTTTTTCATCTAAAGCCTCCTTTTTTTTTCCTCCTTCACACTGTACAATTACCCGTCTTATTAACCTTTTGGTGTGCCCCCCCCCCCAAAAAAAAGCATGTCTCTGATTTTTCAGACACAAATATAACTGTTGAAAATAGTCTGGTGTAGGCTAGAGAAATAGAAGTGTTGTTTTGCACTTCCACGGTTCAAACCTCTGTATTATCCATTTTGGGCCATTTGTATCTAAAAAAAAAAAACAGTTTGAGTGTGTCGCTCACTGTTCAGCCGCAAATCTATATATTTAAAAAAGTCTGGTATACCCCAGTAAACAATAACTGTGGTTTTGCCATCCCACGATAAAAAATCTCTATTATTCAGGTTTTGGTGTATTTTCCGTAAAGAAAAACAGTAGTGTCTCCTGACTGTTGTGACACAAAAATATATCTGTTGAAAATAGTCTTGTGTAGGCCCGACATCCCAGTGTGGTTTCGCAGTTCCACGGGTCAAATCGCTGTACTATCCAGTTTTGGGCCTTTGGTATCTAAAAAAAAAGCAGTTTGAGTGTGTCGCTCACTGTTCAGCCGCAAATATCTCTATTTAAAAAAGTGTGGTATACCCCAGTAAACAATAACTGTGGTTTTGCCATCCAACCGTAAAAAATCTCTATTATTCAGCTCTTGGTAGTTTTTTCCGTAAAGAAAAACAGTAGTGTCTCCTGACTGCTGTGACACAAAAATATATCTGTTGAAAATAGTCTTGTGTAGGCCCGACATCCCAGTGTAGTTTCGCAGTTCCACAGGTGAAATCGCTGTACTATCCAGTTTTGGGCCTTTGGTATCTAAAAAAAAAGCAGTTTGAGTGTGTCGCTCACTGTTCAGCCGCAAATATCTCTATTTAAAAAAGTGTGGTATACCCCAGTAAACAATAACTGTGGTTTTGCCATCCCACGGTAAAAAATCTCTATTATTCAGCTTTTGGTAGTTTTTTCCGTAAAGAAAAACAGTAGTGTCTCCTGACTGTTGTGACACAAAAATATATCTGTTGAAATTAGTCTTGTGTAGGCCCGACATCCCAGTGTGGTTTCGCAGTTCCACGGGTCAAATCGCTGTACTATCCAGTTTTGGACATTTGGTATCTAAAAAAAAAGCAGTTTGAGTGTGTCGCTCACTGTTCAGCCGCAAATATCTCTATTTAAAAAAGTGTGGTATACCCCAGTAAATAATAACTGTGGTTTTCCTCTTCCACGGTTCTAATTTACTCTTTATTGCCCTTTTTCCATTGATAGTGCAAGTGTAAGCTATTTTACTTCATTTACAATGGGCAAGGCGCGTGGCAAGGGACGTGGAAGTGGACGTTCTGGTGATGGTTCGTGCAGAGGACGGGGCAGTGGCCAAGGTGAAAATGTGCCACAACCAACAGCCACATTTTCTCGCTCCCACTTCTTGACCGAATTACTAGTGAAGCACAGAACCACACCAGTATTGAGAACTGATCAGTGTGAACAGGTTATTAATTGGATAGCAGATAATACTTCCAGTTACCTGGGCACCACCACCTCCGGTCTGTCTTCCACACGGTCAACTCTAAGTTGCCGTGAATCTCGACCGCATACTCCTCCTCACCCTGATGCTCCTTCCTCCCACCATGCCGAGTGTCGTCAGACAGCAAGTGATCCCACACTTGGACACTCTGAAGAGCTGTTCATTGGTCTATTTCCATATTTGGGCCCTTCGCCTAATACGCTTGAAGTGGTGGAAGAGGAGATCCCATGTTGCGATGCCCAAATATTTGAACAGTCACGGCCACAGGAAGTCGACGTTGGCAATCTGTCACAAGAGGTGGACGATGACGAGACACAATTGCCAGGAAGAGAGGAGGAGGATCGTGGTGCGCAAGTGGAAGAGGAGGAGGTGGTGGATGATCTAGTAACTGACCCAACGTGGAAGGAGGACATGCAGAGTGAGGCCAGCAGCACACAGGGGGAGGGAGGCAGAATATACCCACAGGCAGGAAGAAGCAGTGTGGTGGCCACAGACAGAAGGCAGGCAACCGTTCCCTGTAACACCAACACGAGGGACGTTGCCAGTACAAGCGGTAGGTCTTCCAGAGTCTGGAATTTTTTTAAAGACTCTGCTGATGACCCCAAAAAGGCCATATGTTCCACCAGCCATGCCAGCATCAGCAGGGGTGACAAAACTACCAGCCTGACCACCACCAGCATGATCAGGCACATGGCAGCAAAGCACCCGACTTTGTGGGGCGAAACTCAGGGTCCACGACCAGTGTCAGCGGGTGTCACCACTGCTTCTTCCATTGTTGTGCGTGCAATAGAACCCCCTGTTGTGTGTGCAAGGCACTCCCCTGTCCATACTGAATGTAACGATGCCCCCTCCACTCAGTCTTCACTTGTTATCACAGTTTCTCAAGAAACAGCATCAACGTCCACGTCCCACCTCAGCGTTCAATTGTCCATATACCAGACCTTTGAACGAAAACGGAAATTCGCAGCTAACGCCCCACAGGCCACAGTCCTAAATTCACACATTTCACGACTGCTTGCATTGGAAATGCTGCCTTTTAGGCTGGTGGAGACGGAATCCTTCTGCAATCTTATGGCGGTGGCCGTCCCTCGGTACTCGGTCCCCAGCCGACACTATTTTGACCGGTGTGCCATCCCCGCATTACACAAGCACGTGTCCCAAAGCATCTGCCGTGCCCTCAACAACGCAGTTACTGGGAGAGTCCACCTGACAACGGACACGTGGACAAGTGCTTGTGGCCAGGGACGGTACATCTCTCTGACGGCACACTGGGTAAACATAGTGGAAGCTGGGACCCAGTCGGACCTTGGGACGGAACACATCCTCCCCACACCGAGGATTGCGGGCCCTATGTCAGTCAGAGTTGCCCCCACAGTGTACAGCTCCTGCGCATCCTCCTCCTCCTCCTCCTCCTTATGTTCAGCCTCCATCTCAGATATCACCACATCAGTTACAAGCCAAACGGCAACAGGCTGTGCTGAAACTCATAAGCTTAGGTGATAAACCTCACACTGCTTGTGAGTTGTGGCTGAGACTGCTGAACCTACATCCCGGCATGGTCGTGTGTGACAATGGCCGTAACCTGGTGGAGGCACTGAGGTGAGGTGAGATCACACACGTACCATGCCTGGCTCATGTGCTTAACCTCGTGGTTCAGCGGTTTCTTAAATCGTACCCCGAGTTGCCAGATCTGCTCGTGAAAGTACGCCGCCTGTCAGCTCATTTTCGCAAGTCGGCTACAGCTTCCTCCGCCCTTGCTGTGTTGCAGCAGCGTTTGCAGCTTCCGGCACACCGACTGGTGTGTGATGTCCCCACACGTTGGAACTCTACCCTCCACATGTTGCAAAGGATTTGTGAGCAGAAGAGAGCAGTTGTGGAGTACCAGCTGCAACAAGGCCATCGATATTCAGATCAGACTCCACACATAAGACCTCAGGAGTGGACCTGGATGTCTGACATATGTACCATCCTGACAAACTTTGAGGAGGCCACCAAGATGGTGAGTGGCGATGACGCCATCATTAGTGTCAGCATCCCACTTGTCTGTCTTTGGCAACGCTCTCTGCAGAGAATTAAAGAGGAGGCATTGCAGCCAGAGTATGATGAGATGGATCAAGAAGCCGTAGCCGGCGATTACACACAGCCCAGCCTCATCTCATCCCAACGTGCATTGGGGGACAATGAGGGAGAGGAGGAGGAGGAGGAGGAGGAAGAACAGGAGCTGCTATCATGCGCTGTAGACGGTAGTACCTGTACAAGTTCATACCGTCGGTTCAGCGTGGGTGGCCTGAGGACAGGGGGGAGGAGGAAGAGGAGGAGGAGGAGAGCATGGTCAGTCGTCATCTTGGTGAGGACACGGAAATCTTGCCCGTTACCAGTCTGGCACGCATGGCTGACTTCATGTTATGCTGCCTTAACCGTGACCCTCGCGTTGTCAAAATGTTGGGTGACAGTCATAGAATCATAGAATGGTAGAGTTGGAGGGGACCTCCTGGGTCATCTGGTCCAACCCCCTGCTCAAAGCAGGATTCACTAAATCATCTCAGACAGATTTCTGTCCAGCCTCTGTTTGAAGACGTCCATTGAAGGGGAACTCACCACCTCTCGTGGCAGCCTGTTCCACTCATTAATCACCCTAACTGTCAAAAAGTTTTTTCTAATATCTAATCTGTGTCTCCTCCCATTTAGTTTCATCCCATTGCTTCTAGTCTTTCCTTGTGCAAATGAGAATAAAGATGATCCTTCTACAATGTGACAGCCCTTGACATATTTGTAGACAGCTATTAAGTCTCCTCTCAGTCTTCTTTTTTGCAAGCTAAACATTCCCAAATCCTGCAACCGTTCCTCATAGGAAATGGTTTGCAGACCACTCACCATTCTGGTCGCTCTTCTCTGAACTTGCTCCAGTTTGTCTATGTCTTTTTTAAAATGTGGTGCCCAAAACTGTACACAGTATTCCAGATGAGGTCTGACCAAAGAGGAGTAAAGACCGATAATGACTTCACGTGATCTAGACTGTATGCTTCTGTTAATACATCCCAGAATTGTATTTGCCTTTTTTGCTGCTGCATCACACTGTTGACTCATGTTCAGTCTATGATCTATTAGTATACCTAAGTCTTTTTCACATGTACTGTTGCTTAGCTCTATTCCTCCCATTCTGTATATGCTTTTTTCATTTTTATTGCCCAGATGTAGTACTTTGCATTTTTCCCTGTTAAAAACCATTCTGTTGGTTGCTGCCCACTGCTCCAGTTTATTTAGGTCTTTTTGAATCTTCCCTCTCTCTTCTCTAGTATTAGCTATCCCTCCTAGCTTTGTGTCATCAGCAAATTTAATCAGTTAACCCTCAATTCCTTCATCTAAATCATTGATAAAGATGTTGATCAATACAGGTCCCAGGACGGAGCCCTGTGGTACCCCACTTGAGACATTCATCCAGCTGGATGTGAAGCCATTTACAACCACCCTTTGAGTCCGATCACTAAGCCAGTTATGAATCCACCTAACAGTTGCCTGGTCCATTGCATACTTGGTCATTTTTTCAATAAGGATGGTGTGAGATACTTTGTCAAATGCTTTGCTGAAGTCAAGATATACTATATCTACAGCATTTACCTGACCAGTCATTACTGGTTGGTGACACTTGTAGACCCCCGCTACAAGGAGAACTTTCACTCTCTTATTCCTGAGGTGGAGAGGTCTACAAAAATGGCACAGTACCAGAAGGCCCTTGCTGCAGAACTCTTAAAAAAATTCCCATCTGAACACGCTAGCGGCAGAGGTCACAGTTCGTTGCCTAAGCAAGGCATACAGGCGAGAGAGATGCAACTCCAATCCAGCAGAGGCAGGGGAACACTGTCAACATTATGGGACAGATTTCTGACACCTGCCCAGCTTACAGACCCTGAGGCGCGGGGTACTCTCACAAGGAGTGGAAAGTTTCAAAAGATGGTGAGGGAGTACCTTGCCGACCATACCAGCGTCCTCCGTGATTCCTCTGTGCCTTTTAATTATTGGGTATCCAAGCTGGACACTTGGAATGAACTCAATCTGTACGCCTTGGAGGTCCTGGCCTGCCCTGCCGCTAGCGTGTTATCGGAGCGTGTTTTTAGTGCCGCTGGGGGAATTATAACTGATAAGCGCACCCGCCTGTCAACTGACAAAACTGACCCTTATCAAAATGAACAAGGGCTGGATTGGGCAAGACTTCTCATCACCACCAAATGACAGCAGAGTAACATAAAGTCAAATCCACTGTGTTATTTCGGGAGGAGTATTCACATGCACCGTTTCACACCCACACATGGGTATACGTTTCCTCGTTTCGGCTGTTTTATCTCCTTCTCCTTATCCTCAGCCTCCACCACCACTATACCATCAGGGTGCCAGCATTGCAAGTTCCTCCGTCCTTATTTTTGGCAGCTTTTGCTTGCAAGGCATAAGCAAATACTATGGGACACCCACTCCCCTATAATGGGACTTATATTTGTAATATGCTGTACTGCATGGCTCTTGTAAGGGGCATTGCAAGTTGCTCCGTCCTAATTTTTGGCAGCTTTTGCTTGGAAAGCATAAGCAAATACTATGGGAGACCCACTCCCCAATAATGGGACTTATGTTTGTAATATGCTGTACTGCATGGCTCTTGTAAGGGGCATTGCAAGTTGCTCCGTCCTAATTTTTGGCAGCTTTTGCTTGCAAGGCATAAGCAAATACTATGGGACACCCACTCCCCAATAATGGGACTTATGTTTGTAATATGCTGTACTGCATGGCTCTTGTAAGGGGCATTGCAAGTTACTCCATCCTAATTTTTGGCAGCTTTTGCTTGCAAGGCATAAGAAAATACTATGGGACACCCACTCCCCAATAATGGGACTTATGTTTGTAATATGCTGTACTGCATGGCTCTTGTAAGGGGCATTGCAAGTTGCTCCGTCCTAATTTTTGGCATCTTTTGCTTGCAAGGCATAAGCAAATACTATGGGAGACCCACTCCCCAATAATGGGACATATGTTTGTAATATGCTGTACTGCATGGCTCTTGTAAGGGGCATTGCAAGTTGCTCCGTCCTAATTTTTGGCAGCTTTTGCTTGCAATGCATAAGAAAATACTATGGGAGACCCACTCCCCAAAAATGGGACTTATGTTTGTAATATGCTGTACTGCATGGCTCTTGTAAGGGGCTTTGCAAGTTGCTCCGTCCTAATTTTTGGCAGCTTTTGCTTGCAAGGCATAAGCAAATACTATGGGAGACCCACTCCCCAATAATGGGAGTTATGTTTGTAATATGCTGTACTGCATGCGACGCGCCCCCTGTGCCGTGTGTACACGTGTGTGGGATACCCGGTGCCTAGTGTTTGGGGTCTGTAGTCTCCGTGGAGGTGACCCGGTCCCGTGGCTCAGGCTGGTCAAACCAGTGGCAGTCTTTCTTAGTTTTTGAGGTTAATTGTCCGACTGCGCCACCCGTGGCTTGCGGTCAGGGAGTACCACCGCTGCGAGGCAAACCGCTGAGGCTGGTGTTGTGTGCGCAGCAGAGAATGGGATAACTCCCCACGGGAGGAGTATAGCCTCAGGGCAATGAGTGTGGATGATGGGGGTGATGGTGCATGAGCGCAGCAGGAATGACTCAGAGTCTTTGCAGTGCAGTTCAGGGTCTTTACTGATGACTATAAGGTAGACCGTCCCGGGAGTACTGGCTATCATAAGAGGCCTGGTCAGTCTGTGAGCAAGCAGAAGTTCCCCTGGCCAGGTGGAGTTGTAGACCTCCCCGTCTGTCTGCACTCTTCCTGGCTACCTTGCTGTAAGCGGGTAGAAGTAGCCCACGTTCCTGAGTGTACCGTGTAGTGCTCACCCGTATGGCTGGTGACTTGGGGCCTTCTGTTAGCCTCCGCTCCACGACGGCGGTGCTGGTCCCTTGCTTGTGACTGAGCCTCCGGGCTTCTATGGCCAGAGGACCTGAAATCCCCTGCCGGCTGGTTTCTGCTGCTGGATATATAAGTCCTCACAGCCTCGGACTCCTGTGTCCGGTTCCTATTGTCTTCTGCAAGGGCGAGCTCTGCTCAGCTTCCAGCCCCTGGTCTTTAGCTCCTAGCACCTACAGAGCTCCTTGCTGTTACTTTCCCTTGCTCTCACTCTGACTCTGACTGTTCTCTGTTCTCTGACTCACTCAACCCCGCCCTAGATCCAGTTTATAAGGGCAGAATTCTCCCCTCCCAGGACTGGAGCAGGAGGATGTTGCATGTTTAAGGGATCCTGACCAGGAAACCTCCCACTTGCTCTCCGACGTAATATCTCTATTACTGTGGTGACCAGACCCCTGGGGTGCCACGCATGGCTCTTGTAAGGGGCATTGCAGTTCCTCATAATTTTTGGAAAGCCTTCCATTCACTGCTTAGGCCAACAGTGCACAGGAGACCCAGTTGCTATAAATGCAAAAAAAGGTTTAGTTAACGCCCTCTGACCTCCATGTCATTTCCAAGGGGCATTGGAATGCCTCGAAATTTATGGTAGGCATTGCACTCACTGAATGCCCTATAACTGTGTAGCCGAACTGCTCCTTTTGTTACAGAAACATATCCTACAAGACATATCTGGTTGACTGGCCTGATATTGATGTGAATAGTCCCTGTTCCTCCTGCTCTTTCTCCTTTGCCTCTACCTAATCCATCATTTATCACCTGAAGCTTTGTTTTAATGGGAGTCATAGAACTTGGATAGTAGCAGGAAAACATCCAGCAATCCTCGGAGGAGGTAGGATATGCGCCAAAACGCTGACCACCTCAGGCCTAGCCGCTACTACATACATGCGCTTGCATTACAACAAAACAAAGCAGATGCTAACTTCTATCATCCTCATCATGCTCTTCACCTTGGCACTCTCACCTCCCCTGATGGAGAAGCCAGGGCCCACCGGAGGAGTCTGATAGTCCAGTGGCCTCGGCCAATGCTGCCCTAAAGCAGGCCAGGCTAAGAAAAGTGTGGGAAAGGTTACCAGGACAAATAGGGGTGGCTGGGGACCGAGTATGGACACCCGGCCACCCCCTGGAGGCTGGGGAGCAAGCGGGGACACCCGGCCACCAGGCGGCTGGGGACTGAGTATGGATACATGGCCGCCGACACAGCCATGGCGTGGTGGCCAGATTCCGCCTCCACATGCCTAAAAGGCCCAATTTAAAGTGCAAGCAAGCAAGCAGTATGGTATTGCAGCCTGGGGGTGAGTGGGTGGCAGGCTGCATACTTGCGCTTGCATTGCAAGGAATGGGAGAGGTACAATTGAACACTGCCCTGGGGCAAGAACTTGAATGGGGATAGTTGCAAGTCTGCAACGATAGGTGCAAGGTGGGAGGCATCTTCGCATGTACCATGAACAGGGGTTTGGCATGCATACACTACAGCGGAATAGACTCTCCTTCCCACTAAATGCACTGGGGAGGGCACAGGTAATGTTTTGGTATACGCGCTTAATCTTATGTATAAGGCACACCAGGACAAATAGGGGCGGCTGGGGACTGAGTATGGATACCTCGCTGCCGAAGCAGCCATGAGGTAGTGGCCAGCTTCGGCCTCCTCCAAACTAAAAGGCCCCATTTCAAGTGCAAGCTAGCAGTATGGAATTGCAGTCTGGGGGTGGGTGGGTGGCAGGCTGCACACTTACACTTGCATTAAAAGAAAACATAGCAGATGCTAACTTCTGTCATCATCATCATGCTCCTCACCTTGGCACTCTCAACTCCACCGATGGAGAAGTCAGTTCCCACCGGAGGAGTCTGGTTCTCTGGTGGGCTCGTCCAATGCTGCCTAAAGCAGGCCGGGCTAAGAAAAGTGTGTGGGGGGATGTTCCATGGAGAAATAGGAGCGGCTGGGGACCGTTTATGGACACCCGGCTGCCCCTAGGCGGCTGGGGACCGTGTGTGGACACCCGTCCGCGGGGCGGCTGGGGACCGAGTATGGACACCCGGCCGCCGGGCGGCTGGAGACTGAGTATAGATTCCAGGCCGCCAACACAGCCATGACGTGGTGGCCAGATTCCGCCTCCACGTGCCTAAAAGGCCCAATTTCAAGTTCAAGCAAGAAAGCAGTATGGTATTGCAGCCTGGGGGTGGGTGGGTGGCAGGCTGCATACTTACGCTTGTATTGCCAGGAATTGGGGTGGTACAATTGAACACTGCCCTGGGACTAGAACTTGCATGGGGATAGTTGCAAGTCTGCATCTTCTGATGCGGCAAGGATCACTTATGATGGGCACACTTTTAGACAGTGACCTGGGAGTCAGAGATGCTTCCAGGTGTCTTCCCCATGCTGTTCCCATGTCTTTTCAGCACTTTATGCATGTGTCACACAGCACATGGCCAGATAAGGTTGTAAAATGTTAAAATGACATTTCCCGGTGAATGCATTTGTCATAGTTGAAAGCAATACAAAAGTGCAAAAGTGCATAAAAAATGCTACTTGTGAACATAGCCGAAGGTGTGGAGGAGTATTTTTGTTTTTGGTCATTTATTTTAACTTATACACAAGTCTTTTCCCTGGAAAGGATGTTCCTTAACATATTTCACAGGAAAAAAGTTTCACTTTCGTTTTTGAACGTTTTATTGTGGGCCCGTAAAAGTGGCTTAATACCTCTGACCACGTTGTTGACAGCAGTGACCTGGGGGTCAGAAATGCTTCCTGGGGCGATCCCCATGCTGTCCCCATGTCATGTGAGCACTGTCACTATCGTTTTGGGCACTTGTTAGGCTTTTAAAAGACTGCCGGGGGTGCCATCGCAAAAATGCTCGAGTCTCCATAGACTAACATTGGGCTCGTTGCTCGGGTCGAGCACCCGAGTATCACGGCGAACTCGGCCCGAGCTTCGAGCACCCAAGCATTTTAGTGCTCGCTCAACACTAGTCATTACCCTTGAAAGGATGTTCCTTAACATATTTCCCAGGAAAATCCATTTTGGTTTCGTTATTGTATGTTTATTGTGAGTCCGTAAAAGTGGTGTAATACTCTGACAACGTTGTTGACAGCAGTGATCTGGGAGATGCTTCCAGGGTTCTTCCCCATGCTGTCCCCATGTCATTTGAGCACTTTCCCATTGATTTGGGCAATTTTTAGGCCCTCTGCAGACCACCGGGGGGAGCTGCCTGAAAAATGCTAGAGTTCCCCATAGACTTAGATTGGGCTCGTTGCTCGGGTCGAGCACCCGAGTATTCCAATTTGCTCGATCCGAGCAATGAGTACCCTAGCATTTTAGTGCTCGCTCATCACTAATTATAAGGAATAGGGTAGGGACAACTGAACACTGCACTAGGACAAGGATGTAGACGGTGATTGTTGCAAGTCTGCAATGACAGGTGCATGGCGGGAGGCATCTTCGCATCAGGCAAGGATCACTTATGATGGGCCTGACTCGCCCCCAGAGCCGTGAGGTACTCGGCAGCCGGGCCTATGGATGCTGGTGGGGGGGGATATCACGGCGGCTGGCCCGGTCCGTGGCCCAGGGCTGTCAACAGAAAGGGGAACTATTTATTTGTATTTTTAGGATGTGTTCGTGACGCCACCTGTGGATTGCAGCTAAAGGGAGCCGCCGCTGCGGAGCAGTCCACTGTAGCTGGTGTTATGGCAGCAGGGATGGTGTGGCTCTCCACTGGTAGAGCTGGCTCCAGGGCAGTGTAGGTAGTGTAAGTTGCGCTGGGCGTTGTAGTGCAGGGAGGGAAAGATGGCGCCGATGAAAGAATGGACAGAGGCAGCACAGTGCAGTCATCCGAGTTTTTACTCACAGTTCTTATGACAGTTCCACTGGTGCACTGTACGGGTGCTAGCCTCCCACATCGCGCTGCGTTCACCAGGCAGGGGTTCAGATCTTCCTCAGGCAGATTAGGAGCACCTGGCAGAACCCCACTTTCTTGTGTTCCTAGCTAGACCGTCTTCACGCTGGGTCTTTCTCTCTCCTGCCCTGCGCTGCCCACTCTCAATCCCGCTCGGGTGCTCTGAAGTCCCTCCTGTACATTGGAGTTCCCGGACCTGCTTGACCCTCACAGGGATTAGAATGCAGCTTCGGCAACTGACTATATAAGCCAGAAGCCTCCGGTTTTCCCAGCCGAGACGTAGAGTAACACGGCTGGACCAGGGGCCGGTCCCCTTCTTGCGGCCTACGATTCCTCTGTCTTCTGACAGATTCGGGGCGTACGGGTGCTGTCCTGCACTCGCCGAACCCCCTGGGATCCCTTCAATAGAACGGAGCCTACTCCTCTGCTCCCCTCCTGGGCCTCTAGGACTGAGCCCTACTTGTGGAGCAGGGCTCCTAATGAGATTCTGCTCCCAGACTGACTGTCCTGAGCTGTTCTTCTGAACTGCTCTCCTCTACTGACCTTACTGATCTGCCACCCTAAGATGGCTTCCCTTTTTATACTTCCGTCTACAAGTACTCCCCCTAACTACTTCCTCCACCCACACCCACTACTGGTTCCCCCTACCTCTGGGTTCCCCCCACTCCAGCCAGGGTCAGGGCTCAGCAGAAACATACATTGCGTCTTACCCTTCCAGCCGGCCTGGAGCAGTGTAGTGTTGGATGCAGGTGTTTGGGGTTCCCGGGCAGCACTCCCTCCTTACCTGAGTGAAGGGGATACCAAACCTCTGGGTGAGGTGCAGTACCTCTGTGGCGACTGAACACTCAGGGGCGCCACAGGCACACTTTTAGGCAGTGACCTGGGAGTCAGAGATGCTTCCAGGGGTCTTCCCCATGCTGCTCCCAAGTCTATTCAGCACTGTATGCATGTGTATAATGATGTGTCACACACCACATGGCCAGATAAGGTTGTAAAATGTTAAAATGACATTTCCCAGTGAATGTATTTGTCTTGGTTGAAAGCAATGCAAAAGTGCAAAAACGCATCAAAAACGCTACGTGTGAACATATTCCAAGGTGTGGAGGAGTATTTTTGGTTTTGGTTATTTATTTTAGGGCTTGCCCATCACTAGTACCTTCTTAAAACCTTCTTAAAAATGTGATTGAAACATGTTGGCGATAAAACTGGCTCTGGAGGAATGGTGCTTTTTGCATGAAGGAGCGATACATCCAGTAATTATCTCCACTGATCACAAGAACCTAGTTTATCTGCAATCCGCATCAAGCCAGGTGGTCACTGTTCTTTGCCCGTTTA
Organism: Phyllobates terribilis; assembly: GCF_046119375.1. Classification (NCBI taxonomy): domain Eukaryota; kingdom Metazoa; phylum Chordata; class Amphibia; order Anura; family Dendrobatidae; genus Phyllobates; species Phyllobates terribilis. The sequence continues at coordinate 37,659,647 of NW_027362768.1, read as the reverse complement.
GATGTTATTCTTCATTTTCTGCCAACGGACAAGAACGTCAAGGCGGAAGTACTCTTTAGGTTTTTTCTGTCTTCTGACCATGAGGAAGAGCGTCAGCATATCATTGAGTCATCCAAAATTCTCACTGTCGCTCCGGGGATCTGTCCCAGATTAAATCCAGAAAAACCTTTGTCACAGAATTAGACAGAAAGAGAGTTCTTCGGTACGATCACTCATCCAAATTGTCGGTCATGCCGGATTAATGAAAATAGCTCTTCTCATTTCACGGCATTATTGGTGTCCGTTTATGCACAAAGAAATTGTGGATTTCTTTCCGACATGTCCTTCCTGTGCCAAAATAAAACTTTGAAACAGCTTCCGATCGGTCAGTTACTTCTTCTCCCTGTACCATCAGATCTCTTGCAGCACACATGGATTTTGTGATGACACAGCTTATATTCTTAATTATGCGAGAAAAATTCAGTAAGCCAGGAGCCATATGCTTTTATCTTCATGTTGAATTTGCATTGGTGTTCTACTCTGGTTGATTAACACAGGCTATTGTTTGAATAATCCTGAATGTTGACACTTGATTTGAGATGTACTGTAAAATATTGTCCTTAAATCTTGCAAGATAGAGACATGGAGCAATACTGTGATAATATGCTGAATATGTATTACTATATGGAGGCCCGATGCTATCGCATCGGGAGGGCGGTAATGTCACGATGGGGGCAGGCTTTGCAGTGTTCAGAATCCCCCCCACCATGGGCTCATCCACCTATCCACTCTCTCTTACCCCCTTGTGCTGACTTCTCCCATCTGTGCTCTCTTCTTTGACCTGTCTACCCATGTACTATCCCCCTTGTCTGTTGTCTCTCTCCTTCCTGTGCTGTGTTCTCACCTCATGTGCTGTCTCCTCCCTGTGCTCTGTCTCTCTCCCCCTTGTGCGCTTTATCTCTTCCCCATCTGCTGTCTTCTCCTCTCATGTGATCTCTTATTTGACCTGTGTACCCCATGTGCTCTCCCCCTTGTGTGCTCTCTCTCCACCCCTGTGCTGTCTTCTTCCCTTATGTGTTCTCTCGTTTGAGCTGTCTCCTTGCGCAGTAAATCAGACCGCCGCCTTCTTTGTACAGGCAGATAGCGGCGGTCACATTAAAACTGCGCATGCGCTCCTCCTGTACAAAGATGGCGGTGGTCCGTGAATTATTCAGCTGATCCGAGCGGCGACGTGTACACCATGTTCTCGATGGTGTTCTGCTGGTGGTATGCAAGAGGCTGGTACCACCAGCGGTTTCCATATTGAGACACCCATCAATTGGGTGTCCCAATATGGCGGTCGACGAACTTCCGCCGCTTGGAATTCGGGGATGCGGATACATCTGGACGGAACAGGATGAGAAGACATTACAAGGTAAGTATAGTATAGATACCAAACCATGCTAGTTGATTAAACGCTCAAATAACGAGTCATGAGCCCCTTCCACTTTGATCCCTGACCCTTGACATGTGATTGATTGCTGCAAGGACAACTGTGATCTATAAAAAAGGTTTCTTTGCCTCTATTCGGTGTCATTCTACAGCATGTCAGCTTAGGGGACTTGGGCCCCAGCTGGAGGAATACAGATCGGCTCCATTGACAATTGCTGAACCCTCAGAGGCGTCTTGAAGAATCCAGGTTGGGACAATCAGGTCACCTGGCCCCAGACTTCACTGCTCTTGTCTAGTTTCCTAAGCTCATCGTTACCCTCTCTCTTTGGGGGCCCACCAAAAGCAGGGTGGCACTGGTGGGAGTAATTGTCCCTGGAAGCCCCTGAAATCGCAGCTGTTCTATCCCAGGTGGGCCAGCAGAAGGATAAGGACTGTGTAATGTTGCACCATTTTGGGTACTCGCTGGGACAGTTCGATATGTTTATTGTCCGCTTTGTGGTGCAATAAAGTTGCCACGCTGTTTTGTCCTCACCCTGTGTTGTCTGAGTAGTGTTATGACCACAGAAAACCCCGGGTCTTCACATATTGGTGGCAGAGGTGGGATACTACTCACCCCGGCCGATCCAGGGGAGCTGCAGGGGACTGGTATTTGCAGACAACGTCCAGGGGCTCTACAACCAGGGAGGCATATAGACAGACCCAGCAGACCACAAGTGAGGCATACAGCACGTTTCGGATGCCACTATGTCCAACCCCACCAACCCTGCCTTGGGAAGAGGACCAAAGTGGATGTATAGCCGCAACAAGAAACGGCACCTACAGGAACTATACCAGCTTCGACGGATTGAATACCGAGCCACCGACAATCGGTCAGATTTGTTCAAGGAATTGGTCCGTTGGGATGCCCAGAACATCATGGAGGACAAAGAAAACTCCGCTGAGATCGACCCAGAGGAATTGCCAGAGCAAGGATCCAGTGGCAGTCTGGATTCAACCCAGTTCCCAGCAGCCCGAATCCAGGAGTTGTTGGTTGCATTAGGACCTGGAACCTCAAATGGAGCAAGAGCTTGTGTTATGGAGTCAGTTTTGGGAGTTCCAGTATCCCTACTGCCAGCGCCGGACCCTACCCCCATGATAGTTCCCCACCAAGGAAGTCATCTCCGCTACAGAGACGTGCCAGTGTTTAATGAGTCCAACACTGAAGTCGATGAACATCTGCAAGATTTTGAGATTCTGATGCCGATGCACCAGGTGCCCACAGCTGATTGGGCTAAATACCTGGTGACTAGTTTGACTGGCCAGGCACGGGATGCTGCCCGGTCACTTGGGCCTCAGGACTGCCTCAACTAAGGAACTATTAAGGACACTCTGGTGGCCCTTTTTACCATCACCCCAGAGAGATATCACACTAAGTTCCAGACATTGTCTCTCAAGGGGGTCTTCTATGTAGAATTTGGCAGTCAACTCAGACGACATTGCAAACACTGGATCAACGGTAGAGCTGCCCACTCCACTGCTTCCCTATGGGACTTGCTCGAGCAACTTAAGGAGAAAATGTCCCCAGAAATACGAGAGTGGGTAGTCGACTGAAAGACCGACACTCAAGAGCAAGCAGCCCGATTGGCTAATGAGTTTACAGCCAATCGACCCTGCTGGAGACCTGACATGCCAACCAATCCCAGAAGACCCCTCACTAAAAATTAGACTGGCTAACCGTCGCTCAAGCAGGAGTATCCCATTACCCAGCAGAAAACCCACCAGAACCAAAGGTCACCAACAGTACCCGTGATTTGCCCAACCCACAGCCCTGTTATAAATGCGGGCGCCTTGGACATGTGGCCAAAAATCATCCCCAGGGCCGGGGCCCCATGCCTGCAGCCTGTCTGTCAGCCCAGCCAGTCAACATCAGCAAAAGTGAGCCAGCCAGGTCTGAGGGATGCTACCCCCGAGAAACACCAGCAGCGGAGGAAGTGGTATATCCCAACCATACTCTATGGCGGTTTGGCCACCCTATACCAGCCAACCTCCATCGCCACATCCAGCCCATCAAAGTCAGTGATATTCAAGCCCAGGGACTTCGGGACACTGGGTCTTCCATCACCCTGGTTAGCTCAGATATTGTCCCACCAGAACACTATTTGCCCGTCCGCCAAGTGACCAACTCCCTGGCCAGCCAATTTTTCACAGTCATTACCCGCAGTCAAGCCAAGCAACTTTCTGACACTGGATCTTTCTGACACTCCTCCCGAGGATAACCCGAATCCCAAGATTCCATCATCCACCTCTGAGCCCGCAGCGGTGAGTACCCCTGACCAGTGTGTCCATTGACTGGGGGAAGACAGATCGCAAAGATTTTAGGGAAGCCTAACTCACAGACCCCAACCTAGAGCTTGCCCACAGTGCAGCTGCTCGACCTGGGGAAAGAAATCAGGGGGGGGGTGTATAGATGGGAGAATGGACTGTTATATCGGGAAAAGCCCGCATCCTACCTCGATAAACCATGGTCCCGTGTACATCAACTCATGGTTCCCCAGCAGTACCAACCCCAACTCCTGCACTTGGCCATTGATGTCCTTGAAGCTGGGCACATGGGTGTCAAAAAGACCCGGGTCTGTATGCTACGTAGTTTCTTTTGGTGGAGGATTGCTCAAGAGGTGCGGAAATACCGAGCCTCTTGTCTGGTATGCCAACAGATGGGGGGAGCACCCAGTCATGCCCCACTCCAATCCATGCCCTTGATAAGAGAGCCGTTCCAGAGGGTTGCCATCAATTTAGTGGGCCCTTTAGCTGTCCTCAGCCGCAGCGGAAAAAGGTTTATCCTCACCCTTGCCAACTACCCGGAGGCCGATGCCCTGTCATCCATAGATGCAGAGCATGTGGCTCAAGCTCTACTGGACATTTTTAGTCGAGTAGGGTTTCTGCAGGAGGTATTGACCGACCAGGGGACCCAGTTCCAAAGCGAGCTGATTCAGACCCTTTGGGTGAATCATGGGGTCCGCCCCATGTGTACCACCCCATACCACCCCGAAACTAACTGGTTTCAATGGAATGCTCAACCAGCTCATTAGTCGATATGTGGAGTCCGAGGGGGGAGACTGGGAGAAAAACCTGCAGTAGCTCCTGTTCGCCTACCGTGAGGTGCTGAGGGTTTCTACCAGGTTCTCTCCTTTTGAATTGCTGTACGGCCGAAAAGTGCGAGGGCCACTGGAGTTAGTACGAGAGTTGGGAGGGCACTTTCCCCACAGAAGAGGCTCCCATTATGGAGTATGTCCAAAAGTTTAGGGAAAAAATTAAGTACCTCATGGCCTTAGCCCATGGGAATTTAGAAGTAGCTCAGGAAAGGCAACAACAGTATTACAACCGTGCTGCCAGACTCCGAGAATTTACTTGTGGACAGAAGGTTCTAGTAGTAATACCAGTACGCAAAAACAAGCCTCAAGCTATGTGGGCTGGTCCGTTCACCATCACCAGGAAATGCGGGGAGACTGACTACATCGTGGCCCTGGATCGAGCAGGTGTACGTGAATGGACCTATCATGTCAACAGGCTAAAATCTTATGAGGAAAGGGAAGTTACCCATTTAGCAATTTGCTGTCCCCCTTTAGATGACCCAGATATGGACCAGATCAATGGCTTATTAGTGGAATCCAAAATGGGAATGGGGGTAACGGTTGTCCCATTGGGAGAGCAGCTTTGTCCATTACAGAGGCAGCAGTTAACAAAACTGCTTGGAACATATGGCTCCTGGCTCACAAGTTGGCCTAGTCAAGTACCCCTGGTCCAGAATTATTTCAACACAGAGTAGCCACTCCTCTTAGACAACCCGCCTGCCCTGTGACACCTCCAGTGTTGACGATGATGTTGGCCAAGGTGAATGACATGTTGAATATGGGGGTCATAGTTCCATCCCATAGCCCATGGGCAGACAGTGTAGTGTTGGTGCCCAAGAAAGACAAGAGTACTCACTTCTGTGTGGACTATAGTCGACTCAATGAGGTCACCGTTACAGACGCCTATCCCATGCCTCAAGTGGATGAACTACTAGACAGATTAGGAGGATCTCAGGTTATATCTACCATCGATCTGAGCAAGGGATATTGCTGAACCCTCAGAGATGTCTTGAAGAATCCAGGTTGGGACGATCAGGTCACCTGGCCCCTGACTTCACTGCTCTCAGCTAGTTTCCTAAGCTTGTCGTTACCATCTCTCTTTGGGGGCCCGCCAAAAATCGGGTGCCACTGGCAGGGGAAATCGGTCCTGGAAGCCTCCAAAATGGCAGCTGTTCTATCCCAGGAGAAGGGTAAGGACTGTGTAATGTTAAACCATTTTGAGTACTTGCTGGGACAGTTCTATATATTAATTGTCCACTTTGTGGTTCAATAAAGTATTGCCATGCTGTTTTATCCTCACCCTGTGTTGTCTGAGTAGTGTTACGCCCAAGGAAGACCCCGGTTCTTCACAGATTTCATTACCGATCTTCCAGTATCAGTCAGATGTTCCCTCATTTGAGTGATTGAGGATCGCTTCTCTAAAATGGCCCATTTTACTACTCATACCTGCTTCTCATCTGCTCCTGTGCTTGCCGAGAAGTTCATCCAATACATCTTTCGCCTCCATGGCTTCCCTCCGATAGAGGCACCCAGTTTACATCTCACTTCTAGAGGGCTACCTGCAAACTACTAAATGTCATCTTGGGCTTCTCTTCAGCCTATCATCTGCAATCCAATGGCCAGGTAGAGCGGGTCAACCAGATCCTGACCAACTATCTGCGGCACTTCGTCAATGCTCACCACAGTGAATGGGCCAAACTCCTGCATTGGGCTGAATTCTCGTATATCAAACATGTGAGTGAATCCTCAGCTAAATCCCCCTTTTTCATGGTGTACGGTCAACACCCTAATATTTCGTTCCCTGTGTCTACTACCACCAAAATTTCTACCGCTGAAACTCTCCTTCAAGGTTTCTCTAAGATCTGGGAAGACAAAAAGACCACTTTAATGAAATCTTCTGAATGGTTGAAGAGACAGGCGGACAAGAGATGTCTGGACCCGCCTCTCTTTCGTCCTCAGGATAAGGTTTGGCTTTCTTCTAAGTATAACCGTTTCAAGATACTCCTGTTGAAATTGGGTCCCCGCGTCATCTGTCCATTCGAGGTTATCAGATTAATCCTGTAGCTTACAAGCTCAAATTGCTGGCCTCTTTATGGATCCCCAATTCATTTTACGTGTCTCTCCATGAGCCTGTCATCTTCAGTCCCCTCTTCAAGGATGTTTTTGAGGTAAAGTTATTTGGGCCACAAAAAGGCTAAGAGGAAAAACTTTTTTCTTGTGGATTAGAAGGGGTTCGGTCCTGAGGAGAGGTCGTGGGATCCCAGGGAAAAAATCCATGCTTCTCTCATCCTGGAGAGATTTCTTGTGGGCTTGAAGATGGGGCATAAAGGGGGGTACTGTAGTGTTGGCGTTCCTGTATGCCTCCTTCCTTCCCCAGCAGGGGTGCCGACTCATTCACCATCAGGGCCCCTGTCCCGCACTTCCATCTCCTCCTCCTCCTGCTGCTGCCCGGGGTCTGTGCATGGCTCTCAGATCCCCAAACACTGCGTTTCCTCCTTCTTAAAGGGAAAGCGCTACATCCTAAAAGGTGTCCCCAGTCGATGGCTATGAGACACTTATTATTTAAGGCATCTCAAAATGTTAGGAGGTGCCTGAGCCACGTGTTTAGTCAGTTAGTCTGGACGCCTTTAGTTCTCAGGTCCCCAGTCTTTTAGTATCTGCCAGTTCCCACTAGATTCCGCCAGTACATGCTTGTTCTTGCCTATCCTTGCTTGTGCCTTCCAGCATACCTGCATGCACCTGCCAGTGCCCACCTGTATACCAGCCGTATCTGCCTGCATCTGCCAGTGCCACCTGTATAGCAGTCGTACCTGCCAGCACCTGCCAGTGTCACCTATAAACCAGCCGTACCTGCCTGCACCACCTGTTTACCAGCTGTACCTGCCTGCACCAGCCACTGCCACCTGTATACAAGCCATACCTGCCTGCACCTGCCAGTGCATGCCTGTATATCAGCTGTACCTGCCTGTACCTGCTTGTATACCAGCTGTACTTGCCAGCACCCGCCATTGCCATCTGTTTACCAGATGTACCTCTCTGCACCTGACATGCTAGCCATACTTGCTTACACCTGCCAGTGCCTGCCTGTATACCAGCCATGCCCGCCATCACCTGCCTCTCCTGGGTTCCTGCAACAGCTGAACTTTCCCTTCTTGGCCATTTCAGCTTACAATCCCTTGGGGGTCAGCTGCTGTGCCTTCAAGGTCAGTCCTGGTGAAGCACCTGGTGTCCATCTGGAGCCATGTCTAACCCCACCATCAGGTGCTCTAGAGAAGAGTCAGGTGTTCACCTAGTTATGCCACTCCAGGCTCTCCTCGGACCACTGCACAATGGTCCCATCACTCCCATTATACATTTAACAATAAAACAATACTATACATAATTATAAAATGTGACTCTTTCTTCACACGGAGTCTTCTTCTCACTCCCCCCATCACCATAATTTGTCTTAGGGATAAGTCATCAGCATCATAAACATGGGGAGTCCCTTGAAGTGCATTAACAAAAACAGAAACAGGTAGAAGCTACATAAATGAGCCTTAGGGACTAAAATGGAAACTCCTTTGCAAATAAACAAGATTAAATTAGTTCACCTTTGTACACAAGAATAGTGCTGAACAAATTTGTTCAGCATTTCAAATTCAGGTTCGTGTTCGGGGTTCCGGCTTGTTCGCGCTCATGAACATCCCTGACTTTCCACTCTGTCAACGTGACAGTGTGGCAAATCAGGGATATTCGTGGGCGGAGTTGACTTTTTGGCGCAAACAAGCCGGAACCCCTCGAACACGAATGCGAATTTGAAATGACGAAAAATTTCGCTCAACACTACACAAGAATCATAGTCAGTGAATATAAAATGCATGTTTGTAATGCGTAGCTCCAAAAAAAAAATATTATATATATATATATATATATATATATATATATATATATGTATATATACCGTGATAGAAATGCTTGAGATAATTTTGTTTCCCTTTCAACCCTTTTAAGACCTTATTTCCGGAACTGTATTGTTGTTTGATTCAGTATGAGAATATTTCTGTATTGAGGAATCATTTGGCAGCATATAACGTGCCTTTATCTGTGTACATAAGACTTAAATGTAACAACAACACTCCATAAATACACTACCTTTTACAAGAACTTACATATATTCAATGAAAACTACCTGTACCCCATACCTTCATTTATATCCTCTCCCAACTCAATGGCCATATGTCATATTTCAACCATACTATGTAAATTTAATTGTAACGAAACCCCTCTAAACAAACTATGCATTACTTACATGACTTTCTTTTAGAGATTCAGGTATCTTTTTCCCCTGGGGACAAACATAATGTGCCCTTGTTATGCCGGACTTTACTTGCTGGATCCCAGCAGCACCCCATAAAGCCTATCGATTAATCTGAAATTGCACACTGTGAATGCCAGGCAATGTGCCAGTATTACAGTTTATTCACAATGTAAACTGTAAGCAACACTGATTTTTATGTCCTACCTTCTCGGGAAAATAAATGAAAATTGTAAAGTAACATTTACAGTATATAAATACATAAACTTTTTAAAACTGATACTGGCAAAGTGATAATAGCATCCACTGTGTCACAGTGCTGGTAATTTTACCTATAAAATGCTATTTATTTTTTCACAGAATTTGTGTTGGAGGCTCTGAGCATGGCCTAAGTAGAAAACTACAATTCAGCTCCATTCTCTTGGACCACAGGTGGCCTGGACCACTGCTCTGTGAGAAATGGCTAAGGAGACAAATGTTATATAAACCGGGAAAGGAGTAATTATTATAGTAACAGAAGTCCCAGCCTCAAAAATTAAAGAGATTTTTCCACCCATTTGTCAAATGTGCTATGATGGAAGCAATTACTGTAAATTTAATAAAGAAATGTGTTATATTTCTAATCACCCATTATTCCAGCATCTCCCACTTCAGCAATCTCTGTCATGACCACAAGTGGTGTCATTTCATCCAGTCAATTCTCAACTAAGGCCACTGATTAGAAGCAATGTCATCTCACCAGAAGTAATAAATATCCATCCATCATCCAAATGACCCAACAGCCAACCAGTGACCTAAACTGTCAGGTGACTTTACGAATGATACATTATCACTTGCAGTCCTGGCACTGACCATCAGAGAGTCCATGCTGGAGCTGAAGATGCTTTTATTTTCTCCAAGACCTGTCTACCAAAACTTATATAAATGAGAAATATATATAGGAAATAATGGAAATGACATTATTATATAACCTGTTTGAAGATCACAATGAAATTGGTAGTTTTTTTAAAGAGAACCTGTTAGGTTGGATAATGCCATTTACCTGCAAATATAGGGTTAAACTGTAGATAAACATTGTTAAAAGGTACCTACTACCATACTGAAAGTGCGGCTCCTGGCAAAGCCATAGAACTTTGACTGACCGCCGTCTCTTCAGTGGATCAGTCAAAATGCCGTGGCGTGCTTACAATTGCTGCTCACAGTGCAGTGAGTGATGACTCTAGTTCCATCAGCACGCCTGTATGACTGAAAGCAGGCGGCTCCTGGGCTGATAAAAATTCATTTTCTCCCAGTAGCTGCACTTTCAATTAGGCAGTTGCAGACCTTCATATTGATATTTACCTGCAGATTAACTCAGTATGTGCAAGTAGATAGCGTTATCCAACCTGACAGGTCCCCTTTATTAAAAGTAACAAATGATAGAACAGTTATAAAACATCTAAATCTTTTTCTGTAAGAAGCTTATCAAAATAAACTTCCAAAGGTGTGAGCTTTCACCTTATACTTGCCAATATTAGGAAAAACATCTATTAGCAGATATGATTAATCACTAAACAAAACTTAAAATTTAAATAAAACATTTTATGGAAAATTATGTAATTTATTTATTCATTAATTGCAATGAGCAGACACCTATTATATGTATATATGTATATACTGTATATTGGGCATAGTGTACTTGCACCTGCACATTAATTCAATATTATAGTCGTGCTGGCCTTGTCCTTGGACATTTTTGCATTGTGCATTGGGCCATGTCTGTGCCCTCTGGACCGTGTACCCTTATCCCCCCCATCTTTCCCCGCCAGGCTTTAAATAGAGATAAGTCAGATCTTACTTATTTCTCCAGTTCATTTGAAAACGTGTTCTGCAGATAAAGGATGAATAAGCACAGTTGGGGTCCATCCATTTGAGGTCACCTTGTTGCTAGTGGATGGCGAATATGTTTTTTGCACAGTAAATGCTAACTTAGGTGCCTCATGTTTTTGAGTTTGCTGCGGTGGTGGAATTCATGTACATTGAAAGCAATGTTCTGACATAGTCTATGTAGATATTATGCATCATGATCATGACATACATGCATCTGCTGGCCTTGTCTTATATCTTTTTATAGTAGCGTAATAGTCCTCATCTACCAAAATAATAGCAATGACAAAATTTAGAGGCAGTGGTTGGGGGAAAACGAGACTGGGACAGGTGTTAGGACACAGAATCTGAACAGTGACATAGAAGAATAGTCGTCTCTGCACATTCAGTGGATGTTTTTAGTGAAATTGGGTGTGTGTACTATGTATTAGATTTAAATAGGATACGTAATCCTATGTACAGGGTAATTCATTTCCCTATGTGCAGTCCACATTCCTTACATTCTCTATTCATTTTTACTAAGTGTATTTTATCAATCTGGTGATTCATGTTGACAAGTTAATCTGTGGACAATCCTGACTATATCTGATACAGAAGGGTGTAGTCATGCACAAATAGATGCATGACATTACGTTACACTTGCTTGTTGTAAATAATAGGTTGTGAAAATAGCTTCCCGGCAGTTTTACAGGTTTTCCTACCATGCCTTTCAAATGTCACATTAACTTATTAGTTTTCAGAAACTGGAAGTATGCATTAAGTAATAGTATCGGTGCTGTATTAAATCTGAAGATGAAAAGACTAATATATGTTCATATATAATTTTTTCCAGAAGTGAAGCATGAAGCAAAATCTGCAACAGGAATGACCCCCAGATATTAGGCATCATTTACTGAACAGGTTTCCTCATGTGGAGCTCTTACAGTAGGAGTCCATCAGGCTCCATGGTTTGGGTGTGTCTGTAACCTCTTCACGCCATATAATTGCCCTTCTTTCATTGTCTTCATACATTAATAGGGATGAAATTGATCCTTTTAGCTATAAAAGTACATTAAGCAGAAAGAATAACATTATGACACTATAAACCAGCTCAAGACTTCTTTATGGCATTCTTCTGCAAGTTCTCCATAAATGACAGTTACATTTTAAGGTCTAAAGGATCCACTAGGTAAAGCATGTTTAAGGACCCAAGTTAGACGGGAACCACCAGACCAACATTCAACAGGAGTCCAGCAGCAAGGAATGTTACTCAGCTTCTCAACAATAATTGAGAGATTTCTTTTCAAAACAGAACAATACTGCAGCGCACCAGTACTGACCTATTATACCGAAGTCCAGTTCTGCTCCTGAAGTCAGATTCTGGATTCTGCAGGAAGATCTTTTTTCTGCTGCTCTGCAATAAACATGTGGGAGCACCACAAGAGAAGAACCCAAATAAGCCAAGCAAAAGAAGGTGACAATAAACCCCCTTTTTTATTGCAGACCACAAGAAAACTTCCCTTAACCTCTACAATTGCCCCATTAACCCATTAGATGGTATTCATCAGTAATTTTACAATTAACCTCTTATCTATTTTACTATCTTCGAATTACTGTGCTTTTAAATGATCATATACAATATGAAGAAATTGTGTATTTAGTAGTGATGGGCGAGAACTAAAATGCTCGGGTACCCGTTGTTCGAGTCAAGCACATTGGAATACTCCGGTGCTCGACCCGAGCACTGAGCCCAATGTAAGTCTATCAAGAAAGAAGGAATTCTGCGGTGTTAGTGAAGCACTAGAACAACGAGACAGTGGATTAGGTTATAACACACAAACCTTTTATTGCTTAGTACGCTCTCTAGCGCCACGACACGTTTCGATAGCAGACGCTATCTTCCTCAGGTAGATTAGAGAGCAAATGAAAGAGCAAAGTCTATGGGAAAGAGCAATGTAAGTCTATGGGAAACTCGAGCATTTTTCAGGCGGCTCAACCCGGAGGTCTGCAGAGGGCCTAAAAATTGCCCAAATTGATGGGAACAGTGCTCTAATGAGATGGGAATAGCATGTGGAAGACCCCTGGAAGCATTTCTGACTCACAGGTCACTGCTGTCAGAGGTATTATGCCACTTTATGGACTCACAATAAAACATACAAAAACAAAATCAAAATGGATTTTCCTGGGAAATATGTTAAGGAACATCCTTTCCAGGGTAATGACTTGTATATAAGGCAAAATATATAAATACAAAAATACTCCTCCACACCTTGGGCTATGTTCACACATAGCGTTTTTAATGGTTTTTGCACTTTTGCATTGCTTTCAACCGTGACAAATGCATTGACTGGAAAATGTCATTTTAACATTTTGCAACCTTACCTGGCCATGTGGTATGTGAGACATGATCAGACACATCCTGTTTCATTTATGAAGGAGGGACTCTGAAAGTCAAAAAGCCTATTTTTACAGGGCCATCAGGCGGCCCTTACTATTCTTAAAGGGCCAGCAGTCGGTCCTCACTATTTTTAGAGAGCCATCAGCTGACTATGCTTTGTTGTTCCCATTACTAAGGAGTGGGTCTCCTATACTGTTATTGCGTATGCAGTAACTGCAAGAATTGCCATAAATTTGGACCAACTCCAATGCCCCTTGGAAGAGATGTAGAGGCATGCCTCCTGAAAAAAAAATGTTCCCATTAATAGGAAGTGGGTCTCCCATTGTGTTTGCCTATGCAGTGAATGCAAGGGTTGCCAAAAATTTGGAAGCACTCCAATGCCCCTTGGAAGAGATGTGGAGGTTAGATGGCCTCCTGAAAACAATGTTCCCATTATTAGGAAGTGGGTCTCTCATTGTGATTACCTATGCAGTGAATGCAAGGGTTGCCAAAAATTTGGAGGTACTCCAATGCCCCTTGGAAGAGACGTGGAGGTCAGAGGGCCTCCTGAAAACAATGTTCCCAATATTAGGAAGTGCGTCTCTCATTGTGTCTGCCTATGCAGTGAATGCAAGGGTTGCCAAAAATTGGGAGGCACTCCAATGCCCCTTGGAAGAGACATAGAGGGCCTCATGAATTTTTTTTCCCATTATTAGGAAGTGGGTCTCCCATAGTATTGGCCTGTGCAGTGAATGCAAGGGCTGAAAAAATATTGGGAGGCACTGCAATACCCCTTGGAAGAGACATAGAGGGCCTCATGAAAAAATGTTTGCATTATTAGGAAGTGGGTCTCCCATAGTGTTGGCCTATGAAGTGAATGCAAGGGCTAATAAAAATTGGGAGGCAATCCAATGCACTTGGGAAAAGACGTGGAGGAGGGCCTCATAAAAATATATTCCCATTAGAAAGGAGCGGGTCTCCTGTACTTGTAATGCCCGTACACTAAGTGTATGAGCTGACAAACAATTACCCCTGGGGGGTATACATGAACGTACTATATAAAAAAACATTTTTTACTGGTATCATAAACACCCTTTAAAAAAATTATGTGGGTGTTGCATCACGGACCACGGTCACCCTGGTGATATGGTGGTGGAGGATGAAGATGAAGAGAAGGAGGTGGACAAGAGCAAATAGCCAAAATCAGGAAGCATATACCCATGTGTGGGTGTGAAAAGATACATAACAATACACCTCCCAAGAAAAGACACTGAATTTGAGTTTATGTTGCGCTGCTATCATTCGGTGGTGATGAGAAGTCTGGCCCAATCCAGCCCTTATTGATTTTTATAAGAGTCAGCCTGTCAGCATTTTCAGTTGACAGGCGGATGCAATTATCAGTTATAATTCCACCAGCGGCACTAAAACCCCACTCTGATAAAACACTAGCGGCAGGGCAGGCCAGGACCTCCAAGATGTAGAGAGCCAGTTCATTCCATGTGTCCAGCTGGGATACCCAATAATTATAAGGCACAGAGGGATCACGGAGAATGTGGGAACTGTTGGCAAGGTACTCCCTCAGCATCTTCTCAAACTTTTAACTCCTTGTTAGAGTACCCTGCGCCTCAGGGCCTGTGCGATGGGAGGGGCTGAAAAAACTCTCCCAGAACTTTGACAGTGTTCCCCTGCCTCTGCTGGATTGGAGTTGTCTCTCTCGCCTGTACTCCTTGGTTGTCCAATGAACTGTAACCTCTGCCACCAGCGTTTTTAGATGGGAATTTTTTTAATAGTTCCGCAACAAGGGCCTTGTGGTACTGCCCCATTTTTGTAGACCTGCCCGCCTCAGGAATAAGAGATATAAAGTTCTCCTTGTAGTGTGGGTCTAGAAGTGTCATCAACCAGTAATGACTGTCAACCAAAATTTTGAGAATGCAAGGCTCACGGAAAAGGCAGAGTAACATAAACTCAGACATGCGTGCCAGACTGCTAACAGGCATGACTTCCGTTTCCTCAACAACAGGACGACTGACCATGCTCTCCTCCTCCTCCAGCTTGTTCTCAGGCCATCCATGCTGAATAGACGGTATGAGAGTTGTGCATATAGTACCGTCTATAGTACATGAAACTAGCTCCTGTTCTTCCTCCTCCTCCTCTCCCTCATTGTCACCCCATCCACGTTGGGATGAGATGAGGCTTGGCTGTGTGTAATCACCCTGTATAGTTCAGAAGACAGAGAAGCGTGAAGATGACGCTAATTATGGCGTCATTGCCGCTCACCATCTTGGTGGAGTCCTCAAAGATTTGGAGGATTTTACAGATGTCTGACATCCATGTCCAATACTGAGGTCTTATGTATGGAGTCTGAACTGAATACCGACAGCCTTTTTGATTCTGGTACTCAACAGCTGCCCCTCTTCTGCTCACAAATCCTTCCCAATATCTGCAGTGTAGAGTTTCAACGCTTGTGGACATCACACACCAGTCGGTGAGCCGGAAGCTGCAAACGCTGCTGAAGCACCGCAAGAGCGGCGGAAGCTGTAGCTGACTTCTAAAATGGGCACACAAGCGGCGTACTTTGACAAGCAGATGTGGCAGCTCAGGGTAGGTTATGAGAAACCAGTGAACCATGAGGTTAAGTACATGGCCAGGCATGGTACATGTGTGAGCTTGTCTCGCCTCAGAGCCGCCACCAGGTTCCGGCCATTGTCACACACGACCATGCCGGGCTGTAGGTTCATCGGTGTCAGCCACAGATCTTCCTGCTCTTTAAGAGCTGTCCACAACTCTTCAGCATTGTGCATTTGTCACTTAAACATATTAGTTTCAGCGCAGCCTGTTGCCGCTTGGCTGAGGCAGTGCTGCAGTGCTTCCAGCTTGTGACTGATGTGGTCATTTTGGAGATGGAGGCTGAAGAGGAGAAGGAGGCTGAGGAGGATGAGGTGCAGGAGCTGTAGACTGTGGGGGCAACCCTGATTGACCTAGGGCATGCAATCCTCAGAGTCAAGAGGATGTGTTCCATCCCAAGGTCCGAATGGGTCCCGGCTTCCACTATGCTAACCTAGTGTGTCGTCAGCGAAATGTACTGTCTCTGCCCACAAGAACTTGTCCACGTGACCGTGGTTAGGTGGACTTTCCCAGAAACTGCATTGTTGAGGGCACAGCTAATGTTGTGGGACACGTGCTTGTGTAATGCGGGGACGTCACACCGGGAGAAATAGTGGCGGCTGGGGACCGAGTAGCAAGGGACTGCCGCTGCCGTCAAGTTGCTGAAAGCTTCCATCTCCATGTGCCTAAAAGGCAACATTTCGCGAAATGTTGGAATTTAGTAGTGTGGCCTGTGGGGAGTTGGCTGCGTATTTGCACTTGTGTTCCAAGGACTGGGGTATGGACAACTGAACGCTGCACTGGGACAAGGATATGCATGCTGATGGTGCTAGTTGTCAGTGTTCAATGACAGGTGCAGGGCAGGAGGCATTTTTGCATGCACTATGGACAGGGGATTGACTTGAACGCACAACAGCGGAAGAAGTAGTGGTGTCACCCGCAGACGCTGTTCCTGGACCCTGGGGTTCAGCCCATAAAGTCGGGTGCTTTGCTGCCATGAGCCTGATCATGCTGGTGGTGGGCAGGCTGCTAGTTTTGCTACTGCTGCTGATGCTGGCCTGGCAGGTGGTGAAAATAGCCTATAAAAAATAACAGACTCGGGAAGAACCAACAGTTCTACTGGTACCTTCCGTCGTGTTGATGTTACGGGGAACGGTTGCACACCTTCTGTCTGCGGCCACCTGACTGCTTTTTCCTGCCTATTGGGGTGCTCTGCCTGCCTCCTCCGTGTACTGCAGTCCTCACACTGCATGTCCTCCAGCCAGGTTGGGTCAGTTACTGTATCATCTACCACCTCATCTTCTACTTTCGCACCCTGGTCCTCTTCCTGACTTTCTGACAATTATCTCTCATCATCATCCACCTCTTGTGACACTTTCCCACCATTGCCTTCGTATGACCATGGCTGCTTAAATATTTGGCCATCGCTACATGCGATCTCCTCTTGCCCCGCTTCAAGTGGACCAGGCGAGAGGCCCGAATCTATAAATGGAAAAGTGAACAGCTCTTCGGAGTGTCCAAGTGTGAGATCAGTTGCCTCTGGGCACTCTGCATGGTACGAGCAAGGAGGATCAGGGTGAGGAATATGCAGTCCAGACTCACGGCTACTGAGACTTTACCATGTGGAAGATAGGGTGGTGGTGGTGGCTAAGTGACTGGAAGCATTATCTGCTATCCAAACAATAACCTTTTCACACTGCTCTTTGTTCAATAGTGGTGTTCTGCGGTCCCCTATTAATTGGAACAGGAAGGTTGAACGAGAGGATTTGGGTGTTTCTGGTAGCACAATTTAAGCTTGCCCACGGCCTCGGCCTCTTCATTCACCATCACAATCACGTCCAGTTCCTCGTCCCTTGCCACGCACCTTGCCCATTTTAAATGGAGGACAATATCTTCCACACTGACTACAAATGGCTGAATTTGGAGCGAACTTATATGTGATCCGTGTAACAGACAAACCACAGTTTTAAATAGCTGGCCTGAAGGGAACTATTTTTAACAGCGACCTTGTGTCAATAAGTTGCTGACACACTGCAACAAAATTTTAATGGAGGCCAGAAATGGCTGGATTGAGAGCGAATTTATATGTGATCCGTGTGACGGATAAACCAAAGTTTTAAATAGCGGGCCTGTAGGTAAGTATTTTTAACAGCGACTTTGTGTCATTAAGTTCGCTGACAAACTGCAACAAAATTTCAATGGTGGCCAGAAATGGCAGAATTTTCAGCGCAATTATATGTGATCCGTGTGACGGACAAATTACAGTATTAAATAGCTGGATTTTTAGCGCTGTAATATGGAAAGGACCTGGCTGTATTCTGCAGTGCCAACAAGGAAATGGTGCAGAAAAACGTTGTTCTCTGGATTGCTTTTTAAGCAAATAATCAGGATTAAGGTAGAAAAAAATATTCCTGGCCCCTGATACCTGGGGCTAATTCTATAAGTATAATATCTGTAAAAGCACCAGCAGACATATATGCACTGCAGTCTGCTATATACCCTGCCTGCCTACCACTGATATCTTTGAGCTTAATTAGTCCTCAGAAGGACTGTTGGTTGAGATGGATATTTAGAGCATCTTGTAGAGTACATACACTAACTAATAAACAACCAAATCTCTCCCTAGCTCAGCAGCACCTCTCCCTCCACTGCCTGATTGCGGAGTAGACTAACCAGCACGGCGGCGCCAGGTCTGATGTAGATCTGATGACGCTGTTCAGCCAGCCAATCACTGTAATGCCACAACCAACATGGCTGCGGCTTTACGGTGTGTCGCGGACAATCTCTGAATGTTGATTGCAGGGAGGGGACACGAGCATCCGCCCAATCATCTCAGAAGTACTCTGCGAACTCCAAGCATCTCGACTACTGGGATGCGTGGGCGAGTACCGAGTACTTGCGAGTATGCTCATTCATCACTAGTATTTAGATAATATGTATAAATGTAATACAGTATATAAGTATATAAAGTATCCACTTATTTTATTCCTGTCTATTACATTTTATTTTTGCCTAAATATAAAATAAAAAACTGACTCACATAACCTTACAACAGCTATCAATTCAATCTGCAGTATATGAGATTGATGAAGGTTCCACTTTTGGATTTCCTATCAAATTGTTGGTTCATGGTAGTTTTAGGTAGTGGCATTGCAGGTCACTGAAGCTCAATCCCATGTACAGTAGCGACCAAAAGTTTTGCATTTTTTTACTGTGTGATTACTTCTGTCTGGTTGTTGTAATGCCATTTTCCTGGTGAAGAATTAAAGTTGTCATCATGCAAGACCTTAATTTTAGCCAAAATGATTTTGAATATAGGTATGGTCATTTAATTAAAGAAAACTGACTGCCAAAAGTTTTGCATATGCTATTTATTGATCACAACATAGAGAGTAATTCATTGTTCACAATGCCATAATTTAGTATTTTGTAGCATAACCTCTTGCTTTACTGCACCACACCGACAGGGCATTGACCCACTCGGGTATTCAAGACATCTTACGGGATCTTGCTTCATTCCATTTGCAAATCTGCAGACAATTCATCTTTATTGCTATGGGCACGGGCCCCAACTCCTCGCCCTAACTCATCCCAAAGTTGATCTATAGGGTGTAAATCAGATGATTGACTTGGCCATTGTAACAGGTGAACATTTTTCTTTGCTAACCATTTTTTTACTGAATTGGATGTGTGCTTAGGGTCATTGTCTTGCTGGAATATCCATTCCCTGCCTACTTTGGTTTTACATTGTGGCAGCATTACATTCTTGAGTGTATCCTTGGTAGCATTCATATTTCCATCAATTCTATGCAGGAGGCCAATGGCAGATGCAGAAGAGCAGCTCCAAACTATGACATTGCCATCACCATGTTTTACTGTAGGTATTTCGTACCTTGCATCATTTTGTTTTCAAATTGGGCGGTAAATATAGTACTTGCCATCACTACAAAACAGATTGAACTTGGATTCATCCAACCACAACACCGACCAATCTGTTATTTTTCATTGGCTATGTTATTTGGCAAACATAAGTCGGACCTTTCGGTTCTTTGCAGAGATGAAAGGCTTTTTGACTGGAACTCGTGCATTCAACCCTACTACTATTAGCCGTCGCACCACAGTTTGGTGATTCACTTTGACCCAATGTTCTTTGTTCATTTTGTACTAAATCTGTACAGCACTTTTATGGACATCAGATATTGACTTTTTCTTAATAATGTGATCAACTTTGAAGGAAGTTTTCCGTCGTCGTCCACTTCTAGGTTTGTCAGGTGTTCCATAGCGTTCCTTTTCTTTCTTTAATATATATGACAGTTGACTCTGAGAACAGTTGAATTCCATAGCTACCTCTTTTTGGCTTTTGCCTGACTTCACTCTCAGAGTAATAAGCTTCCTGACATCTAGTTATAAATTTGTCTTCTTCTTTGCATTGTTTTACCATAAAAGGATACAAAAAAATAGGCAAAATTCGAATGCCCATAACAAAATATGCAAAACATTTGGCCCAGCAAATTTTGAAAACTAACACATAAATGGATAAAACAATGTCAAACACAATTTTTGTCCTTATAGCCAACAACCAGGGGCATACATAGGAATCATGGGGCCCCATAGCAGAAGTTCTAATTGCCCCCCCCCCCCAAAAAAAAGTAAATAATTGTCGGGGTCACAGAAGAGCAGATCTCACAACTTTCCAGCATTTACATAGTAATTTTCCACCTGCTGAAGTCCTAGATTCCTTTTTCATTGCCCCATAACGTGTGATGCCAACAATACCAACAAAAGTGTCCCCAAACACAGTATGATACCATTATGGTGAATTCCTCCACATTCACAGTATAATAACCCTATTGTACCCCACCTCAACTCCCAAGGCAAAGTATTGTGACCCCAACACAGTATGATCCCCCAACTGTGACCCCCACACAGCCCTCCATGCAGTATAATGGGCCTACATACAATATAATGGCCCCACATCTCTTCACACTCCACAGAGTATAATGCACTCACCATGGTCCTCCATACACTATAAGGCACTCGCCATGGTCCTCCATACAGTATAATGAACTCGCCATGATCCTCCATACAGTAAAATGCACTACCCATAGTCCTCCGTACAGTATACTGCACTCCCCATGGTGCTCCATGAAGTATAATGCAGCCTTAAGGTCCTCAATGTAGTATAATGCACCCCCATGGTCCTCCATGTAGTATAATGCACCCCATTGGATCTACATGCAGTATAATGCACCCCCCTGGTCCTCCATGCAGTATAATGCACCCCCCTGGTCCTCCATGCAGTATAATGCAGTCCTCATACTGTATTATGGCCATCGGTCAAATAAATACCATATTCACCTCTCCTGGTTTCAGCCGATGCTCCAGTCCCCTCAGCATGCAGTGTGAAGTGCCGGACATCTCAGAGCAGCGAGCGCCCTTTAATGACATCATACGTTGAGTAAGAATGATGGTAATGGAAATGTCTTCTGACGCTCCCTCCTCCATCATCAATGCTCTCACTGGGCCCCCCCCTCCGGCTGTCAGCGCGAGCAATGATGATGGACAAGGGAGCATCAGAAGACGTTTCCATTCCCATTATTCTATGCGGGAGAGCGGCCAGGCAGTGCTGGTGCTAACAGGCGAAAGCAGGGCCCTGTGAGGTGCGGCTCACGGGTCCCATAGCAGTTGTGTGGCCTGCCGCCATTGGCGGTACACCACTACATATATGCACACTCATATATATATATATATTTATACACACATACAGTACAGACCAAAAGTTTGGACACACCACATTTAAAGATTTTTCTGTATTTTCATAACTATGAAAATTGTACATTCACACTGAAGGCATCAAAACTATGAGTTAACACATGTGGAATTATATACTTAATAAAAAAAGTGTTAAACAACTGAAAATATGTCTTATATTCTAGGTTCTTCAAAGTAGCCACCTTTTGCTTTGATAACTGCTTTGCACACTCTTGGCATTCTCTTGATGAGCTTCAAGAGGTAGTCACCAGAAATGGTTTTCACTTCACAGGAGTGGCCTGTCAGGTTTAATAAGTGGGATTTCTTGCCTTATAAATGGGGTTGGGACCATCAGTTCTGTTGTGCAGAAGTCTGGTGGATACCCAGCTGATAGTCCTACTGAATAGACTGCTAGAATTTGTATTATGGCAAGAATGTAAAGAAAAACAAGTGGCCATCATTACTTTAAGAAATGAAGGTCAGTCAGTGCGAAAAATTGGGAGAACTTTGAAAGTGTCCCCAAGTGCAGTTGCAAAAACCATCAAGCGCTGCAAAGAAACTGGCTCACATGAGGACCGCCCCCGGAAAGGAGGACCAAGAGTCACCTCTGCTTCTGAGGATAAGTTTATCCGAGTCACCAGCCTCAGAAATCGCAGATTAACAGCAGAGCAGATTAGAGACCAGGTCAATGCCAAAAAGAGTTCTAGCAGCAGACACATCTCTTCAACAACTGTTAAGAGGAGACTTTGTGCAGAAGGCCTTCATGGTAAAGTAGCTGCTAGGAAACCACTGCTAAGGAAAGGCAACAAGCAGAAGAGACTTGTTTGGGCTAAAGAGCACAAGGAATGAACATTAGACCAGTGGAAATCTGTGCTTTGGTCTGATGAGTCCAAATTTGAGATCTTTGGTTCCAACCACCTTGTCTTTGTGCGACGCAGAAAAGGTGAATGGATGGACTCTACATGCCTGGTTCCCACCGTGAAGCATGGAGGAGGAGGTGTAGTGGTGTGGAGGTGCTTTGCTGGTGACACTGTTGGGTATTTATTAAAAATTGAAGGCATACTGAACCAGCATCTTGCAGTGGCATGCTATTCCATCCGATTTGCGTTTAGTTGGACCGTCATTTATTTTTCAACAGGACAATGACCCCAATCACACCTCCAGGCTGTGTCACCAGCAAAGCACCCCCACACTATCACACCTCCTCCTCAATTCTTCACGGTGGCATTGACCTGGTCTCTAATCTGAGCTGCTGCTAACCTGCGAATTCTGAGGCTGGTGACTTGGATAAACTTATCCTCAGAAGCAGAGGTGACTCTTGGTCTTCCTTTCCTGGGGCGGTTCTCATGTGAGCCAGTTTCTTTGTAGCACTTGATGGTTTTTGCAACTGCACTTGGGGACACTTTCAAAGTTTTCCCAATTTTTCGGAGTGACTGACCTTCATTTCTTAAAGTAATGATAGCCACTTGTTTTTCTTTACTTAGCTGCTTTTTCTTGCCATAATACAAATTCTAACAGTCTATTCAGTAGGACTATCAGCTGAGTATCCACCAGACTTCTGCACAACACAACTGATGGTCCCAACCCCATTTGTAAGGCAAGAAATCCCACTTATTAATCCTGACAGGGCACATATGTTGAAGTGAAAACCATTTCCGGTGACTACCTCTTGAAGCTCATCAAGAGAATACCAAGAGTGTGCAAAGCAGTCATCAAAGATGGCTACTTTGAAGAACCTCCACATAAGTTAATTCATAGTTTTGATGCCTTTAGTGTGAATGTACAATTTTCATAGTCATAGTGTGTCCAACCTTTTGGTCTGTACTGTATATATATATATATATATATATATATATATATATATATATATATATACATATATATATATATATATATACTGCTCAAAAAACAAAGGGAACACTTAAACAACAGAATATATCTCCAAGTGAATCAAACTTCTGTGAAATCAAACTGTACACTTAGGAAGCATGACTGATTGACAATCAATTTCCCATGCTGTTGTGCAAATGGAATAGACAATAGATGGAAATTATTGGCAATTATCAAGACACCCTCAATAAAGGAGTGGTTCTGCAGGTGGGGACCACAGACCACATCTCAGTACCAATGCTTTCTGGCTCATGTTTTGGTCACTTTTAAATGTTGGTTGTGCTTTCACACTCATGGTAGCATGAGACGGACTCTACAACCCACAGAAGTTGCTCAGGTAGTGCAGCTCATCCAGGATGGCACATCAATGTGAGCTGTGGCAAGAAGGTTTGCTGTGTCTGTCAGCGTAGTGTCCAGAGGCTGGAGGCGCTACCAGGAAACAGGCCAGTACACCAGGAGATGTGGAGGGGGCCATAGGAGGGCAAAAACCCAGCAGCAGGACCGCTACCTCTGCCTTTGTGCAAGGAGGAACAGGAGGAGCACTGCCAGAGCCCTGCAAAATGACCTCCAGCAGGCCACAAATGTGCATGATGCAGCATAAAAGGTCAGAAACCGACTCCATGAGGGAGGCATGAGGGCCCGATGTCCACAGATGGAGGTTGAGCTCACAACCCAACACCGTGCAGGACGCTTGGCATTTGCCACAGAACACCAGGATTGGCAAAATCGCCACTGGCACCCTGTGCTCTTCACAGATGAAAGCAGGTTCACACTGAGCACGTGTTACATACATGACAGAGTCTGGAGATGCCGTGGAGAGCGATCAACTCTCTGCAACATCCTTCAGCATAATCGGTTTGGCAGTGGGTCAATAAGGCTGAAGGGTGGCATTTCTTTGTAGGACCACACAGCCCACCATGTACTTGTCAGAGGCAGCCTGACTGCCATTAGGTGCCGAGATGAGATCCTCAGACTCCTTGTGAGACCATATGCTGGTGCGGTCGGCCCTGGGTTCCTCCTAATGCAGGACAATGCCAGACCTCATGTGGCTGGAGTGTGTCAGCAGTTCCTGCAAGATGAAGGCATTGAATATATGGACCGGCCCGCACGTTCTCCAGACCTGAATCCGATTGAGCACATCTGGGATATCATGTCTTGCTCCATCCACCAACGTCACATTGCACCACAGACTTTCCAGGAGTTGGCGGATGCTTTAGTCCAGGTCTGGGATGAGATTCCACAGGAGACCATCCGCAACCTCATCAGGAGCATGCCCAGGTGTTGTAAGGAGGTCATACAGGCACGTGGAGACCACACACAATACTAAGCCTCATTTTTACTTGTTTTAAGGACATTACATCAAAGTTGGATCAGCCTGTAGTGTGCTTTTCCACTTTAATTTTGGGGGTGACTCCAAATCAAGGCCTCCATTGGTTAATAAATTTGATTTCCATTGATTATTTTTGTGTGATTTTGTTGTCAGCACATTCAACTTTGTACAAAACAAAGTATTCAATGAGAATATTTCATTTATTCAGATCTAGGATGTGTTATTTGAGTGTTCCCTTTATTTTTTTTGAGCAGAGTATATCAGAGCTAGACAGGCAGACTGCAGTGTATGTGGCAGACGGCAGGGTATACTACAACACAAAAGGCTCCATTTCAGTTCTGTCTGCTCCTGCTGTTACAGATATTTCTAGAACTAGCCCCAGGTATCAGGGGCCAGGAATATTTATTTTTTTATCTTAATCCTGATTATTTGCTTAAAAAGCAAGCCAGAGAACATTGTTTTTCTGCTCCATTTGCTTGTTGCCACAGCAGAATACTGACAGATTATTTCCATATTACAGCAATAAAAATCCAGAAATTTGTAGCTAATGTGGAAAATATTGGCCTCAATTTCAATTTTGTTGCAGTGTGTCAGTGAAGTTATTGACACGAGGTTACGGTGAAAATTAGTAACCTACAGGCCAGCATTTTATAACTGTGGTTTTCCTCACACGTATCACTTCACATGTAAAATTTCAGTCCAAATACAGCCATCTGTTGCCTCCATTTAAATTTTGTTGCAGTGTGTCAATGAAGTTATTGACACCAGGCCGTTGTGAAAAATAGTAGGCCAGCTACAGTATTTAAAACTGTTGTTTTCCGTCACACGTATCACATATCACTGCGGTTCACATCCAGCCATTTGTAGTGAAGGTGGAAAATATTGTCCTCCATTTAAAATGGGCAAGGTGCATAGCAAGGGACACATCACACATAAGTTTGTTCCAAATTAAGCCATTTCTGGCCTCCATTTAAGTTTTGTTTCAGTGTGTCAGTCAAGTTTTTGACACAAGGTCACTGTGAAAAATAGTAACCTACAGGCCAGCTATTTAAAACTGTGGTTTCTCCGTCACACATATCACATATAAGTTCGCTCCAAATTCAGGCATTTCTGGCCTCCATTTGAATTTCGTTGCAGTGTGACAGTGAAGTTATTGACATGAGATCACTGTGAAAAATAGTAACCTACAGGCAAACTATTTAAAACTGTGATTTTCCATCACATATAAGTTTGCTCCAATTTCAGGCATTTCTGGGCTCCATTTCAATTTTGCTGCAGTGTCAGCAAAGTTGTTGACACCAGGTCGCTGTGAAAAATAGTAACATACAGGCCAGCTATTTTAAACTGTAGCTTTCCGTCACACGTATTACATATCACTGCGGTTCACATCCAGCCATTTGTAGTGAAGGTGGAAAATATTGTCTTCCATTTAAAATGGGCAAGGTGCGTGGAAAGGGACGGGGAAGTGGACGTGATGGTCTATGCAGAGGACGAGTCCGAAGCCGTGGGCAAGCTGAAATTGTGCCACAGCAAACATCCACATCTTGTCGCTCGACCTTCCTGTCCCAATTAATAGGGGACCGCAGAACATCACTATTGAACACAGAGCAGTGTGAAAAGGTTATTGGTTGGATGGCAGATAATGCTTCCAGTCACTTTGCCACCACCACCACCACCTTGTCTTCCACATGGTTAAGACTCAGTAGCCGTGAGTCTGGACTGCATATTTCTCACCCTGATCCTCCTTTCTCCCACCATGCCGACTGCCTGGAGACAACTGATCCCACACTTGGACTCTCCGAAGAGTTGTTAACTTTTCCATTTATAGATTCAGGCCTCTCTCCCGGTCCACTTGAGTCAGGGCAAGAAGAAATCGCATGTAGCGATGGCCAAATATTTAAGCAGCCACGGTCACATGAATGCAATGGTGGGGAACTGTCACAAGAGGTGGATGATGATGAGACACAATTACCAGAAAGTCAGGAGGAGGACCTGGGTGCGAAAGTGTAAGACAAGGTGGTGGATGATATAGTAACTGACCTAACCTGGCAGGGGGACATGCAGAGTGAGGACAGCAGCACAAAAAGGGAGGGAGGCATAGAACCACAACAGGCAGAAAGAAGCAGTGTGGTGACCGCACACACAAGGCGGGACAGCATTCCTTGTAACGCCAACACGACGGAAGTTGCCAGTACAACTGTTAGGTCTTCCTGAGTATAGTTGTTTCTTAAAGACTCTGCCGATAACCCCAAAAAGGCCATTTGCACTACCTGCCAGGCCAGTATCAGCAGGGGTGGCAAAACTAGCAGCCTGACCACCACCAGCATGACTAGGCATATGGCAGCAAAGCACCAGACTAAGTGGCCGATCCCCAAGGTCCAGCAACAGTGTCTGCGGGTGACACATCCACTGTTGTGCGTGCATGCCAATTCCCTGTCCATGGTGCATGCTAAGATGCCTCCCGCCCTGCACCTCTCATTGAACACTCTCAACTAGCACCATTAGCAAGCACGTCCATGTCCTTGTCCCAGCACAGCGTTCAGTTGTCCCTACCCCAGTCCTTGGAATGAAAGCGCAAATACGCAGTTAACGCCCCACAGGCCACACTACTAAATTCACACATTTCGTGAATGCTTGCGCTTGAAATGTTGCCTTTTATGCTCGTGGAGATGGAAGCTTTGCGCAACCTGCTGACGGCGGCTGTCCCTCGATACTCGGTCCCCAACCGCCACTATTTATCCCGGTGTGCCATCCCCGCATAGTACTAGCACGTGACCCACAACATTAGCCGTGCCCTCAATAATGCAGTTACTGGGAAAGTCCATCTAACCACGGACACGTGGACAAGTGCTTGTGGGCAGGAACGGTACATCTCGTTGACGGCTCATTGGGTTAACACAAAAGGTATACCAGTATAAGATGTGGAATAAGACCTAACCGACCGCTGTGTAGATCAGGAATGGGGAGGGGGGCTCGACTCAATGTCATAGTAGGTGAGGACCAGTTGAGCCTAAATTAGATATATTAAAGTAAGTCCCTGTAATGCCACTGCTCACTTATTGGCCACTCTCATCAGGAATTCCGCCCCCATTTAAACTTAAACCTGCCGGGAATCAACTTCCCTAGGGCAGACACATGAACCAGCAGTGGACACTGCGTTCCAGCCCCATACC
Source organism: Phyllobates terribilis (assembly GCF_046119375.1). Lineage (NCBI taxonomy): Eukaryota > Metazoa > Chordata > Amphibia > Anura > Dendrobatidae > Phyllobates > Phyllobates terribilis. Next base: position 37,631,860 of record NW_027362768.1, on the reverse strand, counting down.
CTCTTTACAAATGATCCAGGTAAATTGTCCCTCCTTTCCCTCCACAGTTAGGTACTTGTCATCTCACCTGTAGGAATTACTTTATTATATCTAACTTAGGCTCAACTGGTCATCACCTACTGTAACACTGAGTCGAGCCCCACCCCCCTCCCCATTCCTGATCTACACAGCGGTCGGTTAGGTCTTATTCCACATTTTATATTGGTATACTTTTTGTGTTAATCATCACTAATCACAGGTCTCCCTTTTCATTATTTGACACTATGATTATTCTCTATGTATAACAGTGGCGTACCGCCAATGGCGGCAGGCCACGTGACTGCTATGGGGCCCGTGAGCTGGGGGGGCCCCATAGCAGTCGCCCCCCTCCTGCACTCCCCGCTCAGCTGCTTGATTGCCGCCGTCGCTCACCGGCACTGTCTTCAGGCATGGCCGCGCGCAGTGTGCTGTGCGGCTGTGTATTGCGGTAATGACATGGCAGGGGCGACACTGCGCCTTTAATTGTGCTTGTGTCACCCCTGCCGTCATTACTAGCAGACACAGCCGCACAGCGCACTGCACGCGGCCATGCCTGAAAACAGTGGCGGGGGGCAGCGGCGGCAATCAAGCAGCAAGCGGGGGGTGCAGGAGGGGGGCCCCGATGAAGAAAGGGTCCTGATAAAGGGAGGCCCTGAAGAAGGAAGGCCCCGAGGGGGGCATTGATGAAGGGAGGCCCCAAGGGGGGTTCTGACGAAGGCCCTGATTAAGTGCCGGCAATCAAACACCGCCGGAGGTCCTTCCTGCCGAGATGCTGGGGAAGCGGTGTGGGCCCCAATGGCGAGTGGGCCGCTCTGATGGTCCACGGCCTGTGATGGCCATCAGACAAGCCGGCGGCCCTGCACAGCAGGACCGGACACAGGCCAAGGGGCAGGTGAGTGAGGCTTGTCGCCAAATTCCCCAATCCCCATATTAAATATATTTCTAATGTGTCTTGTGTGTATGTCAGTGTGTATGACTGTATATATATATATATTTATGTCTGTTTTATGTGTTTTTAAGAATGTGTTCAAATATGTACGTATGTCTATATGTGTACTTATCTGTGTATCTGTTTGTGTATGTACATATCTGTGTACCATGTGCATGTCTCCTTACCGTGTGCGTGCAAGTCTGCTTACCGTGTGCGTGCATGTCTGCTTACCGTGTGCGTGCATATTTGCTTACCGAGTGCAAGCATGTCTGCTTACCGTGTGAATTCATGTCTGCGTACCAAGTGCGTGCATGTCTGAGTACCATATGCATGCATGTCTGCGTACCTTGTGTGTGCATGTCTGCATATTGTGTGTGCGTGCACGACTGCGTAGTGTGTGTGCATGTCTGCATACTGTGTGTGCATGTCTGCGTACTGTGTGTGTGTGCATGTCTGCGTACTGTGTGTGTGCATGTTTGCATACTGTGTGTTCATGTTTGCATACTGTGTGTGTGCGCATGTCTGCGTACTTTGTGTGTGCATGTCTGCGTATTGTGTGTGTGTGCGTGTTTGCGTACTGTGTGTGTGCTTGTCTGCGTACTCTGTGTGTGCATGTTTGCGTACTGTGAGTGTGCATGTTTGCGTACTGTGTGTGTGTGCATGTCTGCGTACTGTGTGTGTGCATGTCTGCATACTGTGTGTGTGCATGTCTGCATACTGTGTGTGTGCATGTCTGCGTACTGTGTGGGTGCGCATGTCTGCGTACTGTGCGCGCGCGTGTCTGCGTACTGTGCGTGTGCGCGTGTCTGCATACTGTGTGTGTGCATGTCTGCGTACTGTGTGGGTGCGCATGTCTGCGTACTGTGTGTGTGCGCGTGTCTGCATACTGTGTGTGTGCGTGTCTGCATACTGTGTGTGTACCTGCGTACTGTGTGTGTGCATGTCTGTGTAATGTGTGTGTGTGTGCGTGTCAGTGTATTGTGTGTGTGTGTGTGCATGTCTGCATATATGAAGGATGAGGGGACAGCCTGGGCCCTGTGTACTATCACTATATTTCTCCGCCGTATCTGTGCATCATGAATGTTGGTATGTATTAAAGGGCCCACTGAGACTCATTCGCCCGGGGCCCATGAAAACCTGGAGTCGGCCCTGGTTGATAGCAATGATGAAGGAGGGAACGTCATGAGACACTCTCTCTCCCATCATTCCTCCTCTGCGTCTGACGCAGCAGCGTGATGACGCTCCACGCTGTGCCAGACAGTGAAGCTGGCAGCTGCTGAGGTGATGACAGAGACCTTGGCGAGTGTCTTATACTGTGTTGAGGACCATGACGAGTGTCTTATACCATGTGGAGGACCATGACGAGTGTCTTACACCATGTGCGGGACCATGGCGAGTGTCTTATACCGTGTGGAGGACCATGGCGAGTGCATTATACTGTGTGGAGGACCATGGCGAATGCATTATACTGCATACAGGACCATGGGGAGAGCATTATACTGCGTGGAGGACCATGGGGAGTTCATTATACTGCGTGGAGGACCATGGCGAGTGTATTATAATGCATGGAGGACCATGGCGAGTGCATTATACTGTGTGGAGGACCATGGCGAGTGCATTATACTGAGTGGAGGACTAAAGGTGAGTGCATTATACTGTATGGAGGATCATGGCGAGTGCATTTAACTGTGTGGAGGATCATGGCGAGTGCATTATACTGTGTGGAGGACCATGGCAAGTGCCTTATACTGTATGGAGGACCATGGTGAGTGCATTATACTCTGTGGAGTGTGGAGAGGTGTGGGGCCATTATATTGTATGTAGGCCCATTATACTGCATGGAGGGCTGTGTGGGGGTCACAGTTGGGGGATCATACTGTGTTGGGGTCACCATACTTTGCCTTGGGAGTTGAGGTGTGGTACAATAGGGTCATTATACTGTGATTATGGAGGAATTCACCATGGGGGTATCATACTGTGTTTGGGGACACTTTTGTTGGCATTGTTGGCACCACACTTTATGGGGCAATGAAAAAGGAATCTAGGAATTCAGTAGGAGGAAAATTACTTTGTAAAGGCTGTAAAGTTGAGAGATCTGCTCTTCTGTGACCCCGACAATTATTTACCTTTTTTTGGGGGGGCCTAATTAGAACTTCTGCTTTGGGGCTCCATGATTCCTATGCACGCTCCTGATGTATATACTTTATTTCCATTTATTTATTTTATTTTGTTATTTTTGTTTAGATTACACTGATGAAGACCATGTAGATGTAGGCAGAGACATTTGTTTTCCTGGACTGCCTTTGAATTAATTAAAAATTTTATTTCATTACAAGTACATTGAGTGCCGAGGCTTTTCTCATGCCTGCTGTTTTTGACTGATCTCAGACATCGAGCACACCCCATCTTTCTCAATCCAGCGTTATATCTCCGTCTGCACCTCTCTCACAGTCCAGTAGCTTGTGGTGTTCAATCTACTCCACCCTCTCTAGCACAGCAGCCAGCCCTTAATCCCACAATTGTGGTCACAGAAAAGATTGTTTCCTCCTACACATGCCAAAGCAAAGTGCTTGAAATTCACCATCTCCAATCTGTTGGACACGGAAATGCAGCCTTTTTGCCTCGTGAATAAAGACAGTTTCCAAAAACTGATGGCCGTCACAGTCCCCCAGTACCAGTTGCCCAGTAGCCTTTACTTGTCAAAGAAAGCAGTGCCTGCGCTACACCAGCATGTTGCAGACAACATCACCTGTTCCTTGAAAAAATCTAGGTCTGACAGGGTGCATTTCACCACTGACACCTGGACAAGCAAACATGGCCAGGGTTGTTACATCTTGCTTACTGGGCACTGGGTGACTATGGTGGCTGTGGGGGCAGGTGTGGAATGGGCTGCTCCACAATTCTTGGAACCCCCAAGGCTTTCAGGGTACTTGGGGATGGAGAACTAAACCACTACCCACCAGAAGAAGGAGAACTAAACTACTAGACAACAGGGGTTGGAGAACTAAACTACCAAACAGCTAGGATTGGAGAACTAAACAAATACACACCAGAACATGGAGAACTAAGCTAATAGACAACAGGGGTTGGAAAACTAAACTACTAAACAGCTAGGTTTGGATAACTAAACTACTACACACCAGGGGATGGAGAAGTAAACCACTAGACACCAAGGTGTCACTAGACAGCAAGTGTTGTAATCCCCAAAGCTTGTGGGACAAACCTCTGCATCTAACACTTCCTCCAGTGCTTCTGCCTCCTCCACCTCCTCTAAGGTCTCCACCTGCACCCTCAATCTCTGCCTTAATGAGACACACAACAGTGCAGATAGAATCCCCTCACCTCTGTACTGCGCATCCAGGGCTAACTGCAATCAGGCAATGTTTCAATTAATATGCCTTGGATATCGCAGTCAAACTGATCAAGAGCTGTGGACAGCTATCCATGCCGAGTTTGAGCAATGGCTGTCTCCACTGAACCTGGAGCAAAGGAAGGCCGTGTGAGATAATGGTGCAAACCAGTTGGAGGCCTATGTCGGGGCAACCTCAGACACGTGCCTTGCATGGCTCACATCCTGAACCTGATGTTACAGCAATTTCTCCGCCACTATCCCAGTCTGGATACGCTGCTGCAGAAACCACGGTCTCTTTGTGCTCAGTTAAAACTATAAAAACTTAGCAAGATCCTTAGTATAAAAACAAGACTCGCCAATATAACATCTTAATGCTTGTGTCACGACTCTGTTGTCTGGTATCCCGGGGCCAGGGGCTCCTTCCTTGTCCTTAACGCTGGGGGCGCCCTAGCTGGCCCTATTCTCTGGATTACTTCTGAAGGTGAAGACGCCGGGGACACATACCTTTCCAGATTTCCTCAATCTGTCCTTAGTCTCTTCCCTTCTCCCACACAGGGAAGAGGGGAGTAGAAGTGTATGGCAGTACACCAACCAAACTAACAAGGTAATACAAGCAGGGCTAGCTAAAGGAAAATACCAATCATACAAATATATGCACGCAAACAACAGAGGTTAAAACTGGGGAGTGGAGGATGGGGAAAAAACAAATAGAAGAAGAAAAGGATTACACACAACAGTCTTCGTATTAATCCTCCAAACGTCTTCTCAACCAACAACTCTTCTCCACACTCCTAGCACCATGCAGCCTAAGCTTGCTCTGGCAATGATAGCGTGCCAAAGCCCAGTATATATAGGAGTGGGGAGTGGCTAACACTGGACAGCTGAGAGGCTAAATAAAGGTAAGTTTCCAGTTGCTCAGAACTGAGCAGATTAACCCCTGCTATGCTAAAAGAAACCTGCACCAATTAATATGAAGGCGAAAGACTTCTAATGAGTGCAGGAGTCACTCCTCACTGTTGCGGTAAACCCGTGACACCTTGCAAGCTTAACCACAATGTTCACAAGGTAGACAGCAGTGGTGGTTGGTCTCCTAGACAACGAGCTAACTCCTTCATGATGGTAGAGGAAACCATCCCCTTAGCTTGCTGGTACTTTTCTGTGGGAATGAGCTTGTCTCCAACCAGCTAGGAATATCCAGTGAATTATGGCACGACATGGTTTTGGTATTAGCACCCAGTAACAGAGACAAAGCCATTCACAATTTCTATATCTCAGGAATTTTATTTGGTAGACTGGCTGCCAAAACATTATTTCTCACAAAGGAGCTGAAGACAATGGGTGGCAGTAGGTGCAAGTTTCTCCAGCATGACCTCTTTGTTAGTGTCATGCTAGGTATGTGGAGAACTCAGTGTATAATGACAGAAACAGGGGAGGGAGCCCTACAACTAGGGAAAGGGAGAGTTGAGACCCCTAAGCAGATCTAATGATGCCCTGACTCCCCCATTGACCTGACATAGGTTCCACACCTATTGCCTAGGAGGATACCTTAGCTCTAGCTGACCCTAGAGCTAGGCCCTAGGTAGGGAGGGGAAGGGGTGTGTACTAGTCAGCCCCACTGCAAACAAAAGTACAAATCAGGAAAACATACAAGGGAATACACTTAGCTTTAAGATGACACAAGAGAGAACAAGGCTACAATCCACAAAGGTACTCCAAGGAAATTATAGCCGACTACTAGAATTTCAGGCCTGAAAAAAAGAGGAAACTCTATCACAGCAACTCTCTGGAGAAACTGAGTTTATTTAAGGATCCAGCAAGGGTGTGGTAATTAGCAGCAGAAGGTGAGGATCACCACTGGGTCCTAAAAGTATAATCCCCAAGCAAAGTGAAGATCACCGCTGGGTTCTAGAGAGAGAGGGAGAATGAAAGGATCAGGAAGATGTTTTCAAGCTGACCTTCTGCAGCCAGATCCCGTATGACTGTCTGTCAAACCTGACACACCAGTGACAGTTAGATATTAGAGTGAGAACAGAATTTGGCTTTTCCAAGGTGCCAGATTGCATCTTAAGTCTTACAGATTGCTGAAGCCAGTCAACAGTAAAAGAAAGCAGCCATAGGGTGTCCAGGAACTTTCACACAGACTTTTCTAAGTCAGGGCTGCTTCTCGGTAAGAGTTGTATTTCACCACAGTCATATTCTTTAGGTCAGGGAAAGGACTGGCATATAGAGAAACCGCATTTACTTAGGCTGTCATTTCTCCCAGGAAGTCTAATGCAGCTTGTTCCATAAGCAATTGCAGCTCATCAAACATCAGCTCACATTTCTCGGTGGTGCTTTGACACACAAAGATCTTTATGCCTTGAATTTCATGACTACAGAGTTGATCAATGGCCTGATCTGCAACGCATTTTGAGAAATAGCGTACATAAGCAAAGCCATAGTTTAGGCCACTGAAGGTCATCACTAAGCGAAACTCATAGAGATTTCCCACAGACTGAAAGAGGGGTATAAAGACTTTCAAGACAGCCAAGACTTCCCTGTCCTCACCAAGAGGACTACTGTCTATGTTCTCCTCCTCATCCCCCTCATCCTCATTATCTCTCAATCCATGTTGAGGTGAGATAAGGCTGGGCTGTGTAGCATCAACCTGTATAGATCCTTGCTCCGCCTGCAATGCTTCCTCTTTAATTGTGAGCAGCGAGTGTTTCAGTAGACAGATAAGCAAGATGGTGATGTTAATTATGGCGTCATCGCCGCTAACGATCTTCGTGGAGTCCTCAAAGTTTTGGAGGATGGCACAGATGTCAGACTTCCATGCCCACGTATCAGCTCTTATGTTCTTATGTGTGAAGGCTGACCTGTATTCCAAAGGGTGTTTTGAAGCTGGCACTCAACAACTGACCACTGCTGCTCACAAATCCTTCCAAACATCTGCAACCTTGACTTCCAACATGTAGTCACATCGCACATCAGTCAGGGTGCTGGAAGCATCAAATGCTGCTGAAGCATTGCCAGGGTAGCGGAAGCTATAGCTGACTTTCTGAAATGGCCACACACGTGGTGTACTTTCACAAGCAGCTCTGGCAGATCTGGGTAGGTTTTGAGAAACTGCTGAACCAATAAGATGAGCACATGGGCCAGATATTGCACGTGTGCAAGGTTGCCATACCTCAGAATCACCACCAGGTTCCACCGATTGTCACACACGACCATGCCTGACTGTAGGTTTGTAAAGGACATATTGATATTCATGCTATAGCTACTCCATTATAGCAGCTTGCTCCTAAAATCATGTTATTATTACTATAAACATTCTTTCATTCTTTTATCCTGCTTCACATGCAATATTCTCACAAGAACTTTTTCTCTCAAGAACATTCTTTGAGAAACCCTGCTCCTGTTATATAACTAGTCTGAGCCGGGATGTGTAACCTTGTAACTTTCCATCATGCACCGAACTAACGATAATATGACCATATGTGTGTTTCCGTAATAATTGTACTAACATTGGTTCAAGCCTGTAGTATGGCTGCAGGTGATTGGCTATTGATACACTCAAAACAATATATAATGCTAAGTAGAAATAAACGGGGTTAGAGATTCTCAAATCCTCCCATACAGAGCTTTGCCTCCGTCTGGTTTCCTGATTGCAATCAACCTTGTAACATAATAATTTGACACTCACTTGGTCAACTGTGAAAGGTTATTGCTGCCCTCCCTCAACGGCTTGGTGCCGTGACTCAGATCCATAACCAGGGCGCCCCACCACCCCTGGACGTCCACAAAGAAAGACTTGTTTTCGGCCTCCCCCAACTGGAATTGGGACTGATCATCCCCCACAAAAGCCACGGTAAGTGCACGAGTTCTTTACTAGTGAAACTGACCGTTTGGCATGGTTTCCACGTGGTGCGTGGTTGTTTGCAGTATCTCCGGACGTCTTGGTTGGATATAGTCAGAGGTGAGACTAGAGGGGTGTAGTCCTATTAGGGGTCTGATATTGATAACTTTTAAAACAATACCACCTCGGATTGACAAGTGAATATTGTATGAATTTGCCTTAACTTCTGACAAAGATTTTTAGGAGACTGAACACTATTATTTTCAGTCGCTGCAGGTGATCGAAGATTGGGTAGGACACGCACACAGATATACAGGAACTATATCGAGTGTCCGGAGAGCTGCGGACGAGAGCTCTCCTCCTTTCACCTAGTGCCATACGTGACTCCCCCGACGGGAGGGGTGAGTCAGTGGAACAGCAGCTGAGGCCGGCTGGACTCATACTGTGCACAAATCAAGGATCTTTGTCAGTCGAAAGGCAGCAGTGCAGTGATTAATCAATGTTTCCGTGGAGCAGACAGAAAGTGTCTTCCCCTCAGGAGGGAGAGGATGTGATGACTATCATGGTCAGTCGAGGAGGGAAAAGATCATTTAAGAATGCACCAAAAGTGTTTAAGGTGTTAAACTTTCCCGTGGAGGGCAGACTTCAGCCTACATTGTGGGATGAAGGAATCCGGCAGAAAAGGGGTAGACTAATTGACTGTGGATTGTTGGAAGACGCTGAAAAGTTTAGGAAAGTTGCACATGAGATTTGTGATGAAGGATATGTTGAAATAGAGAAGGAGATGAAGCCTGGTTATTTCAATTATTTTTATGTCAAGAAGGGAAAATTATCTAGCGCTGTAACAAAGACTTGCTGTTTTGTGCTACAAAATGAAGCTGATGGGGAAAAGGTAGAGGAGGAAGTAGATTCCCCTTCCCAACTTATGTGTCCACAAATTGAATCTGAAGCCCCTAAAGAAGCATCCCCTACCCTCTCAAATGTAGCCGTATCCCAGCCCCTAAATCCGGAAACTGAGCAATTTATACCTAAGGATATTAAATACCCTGCTACCAGCACCTGAAGGAGAGGGGAAAGAGGCTCCATCACATGACTGTGTGGAACAAATTACTGCGGAGTCAACTCCACTTGTTTTAGTGGGGGAAGTACCCTTGGATGATCCAGAACTTACGCTATATACAGATGGATCCAGATATGCTGACACCTCTGGCAGGTTTCATACTTGATATGCTGTCACAACAGAAGATACATTGGTAGAGGCTGCAGCCTTACCTCCCAGTATGTCAGCACTGGAAGCAGAGCTCAAAGCTCTGATTGCTGCTTGTCAACAGGCCGAAGGAAAACGTGTGAATATATTTACTGACTCAAGATACGCCTTCGGGATTGCACATGACTTTGGGGAGATCTGAGCAAGGAGAGGCTTTGTCACGACTGCAGGTTCTCCTGTGAAAAATGCTGAAAGCGTCAGACAATTGATGGAAGCGGTACAACTACCAAGACAATTGGCTGTTGTAATGCCCCTGAAGCAAGAGGTAATGCACTTGCCGATCTCCATGCTAAGCAAGCAGCTCTTCTTCCAGCATCCATGTCCATGGCTGTTACGCGGCAGCAGACCAAACAGCTAAATTCCGTGCCAAACCAGGGTCAACCTGCAGAAGAGTATCAACCGGTCCCTCCAATCACAAAGCTACACTCCACACAGCAAAAAGTCTCTAAATAAGAATGCCAGTCATGGAAGGAGGCGGGTGCTAAATTGATAGATGGGCTATGGAAAAAGGACCAACTGTATTGTTTGCCTCGACTCCTGTATCCGGCCGTTGCAGCCTGGGCCCATGGACCGATGCATTGAGGGAAGAATAAAGCTTTGCTACTGGTACAGAAACTCTATTGGGCCCCAGGAATTTCCACCGTGTTGAGCGCACAGAACAAAGGTTGCACAATATGCCAAACCTGCAACCCAGGCAGATTACAGAATGTACCGACAAAACACCTTGCTAAACCAGAGTATCCGTTCCAGCGATTGCAAGTTGATCAGTTGATAATATCACTCTCCCTAAAGCAGGATGATATGAATACTGCTTAGTGGTAGTGGATATGTTTTCCAGCTGGCCAGAAGCATTCGCCGTTCCAAACATGACTGCCAAGACTATCGCCAAGAAGCTGGTATCTGAAATTGTTTGCCGGTATGGAGTCCCAGAAGTTATCGAAAGTGATCAAGGACCAGCCTTTTCCTCATGCATATATCAAGAAATACTTTCCTTGATTGGATCAACAGTGGTGTTACATACTCCTTACCATCCACAGTCAAGCGGAAAGGTGGAGAGATTGAATGGCACACTGAAAAGGCAACTGACCAAAATGATGCAGGAGACTACGGCCCAGTGGCCTGAGCTCCTTCCCATTGCACTATATCACATACTCACCACCCCCATAGGGAAACATAAATTGTCACCCTATGAGATACTATTTGGGTCACAACCAGCTATAGCTCGATTTACCCCACAACAGTTATCTGAAGAAACAGATCATGTTGTGCAGTATGTGATTCAGCTTGCCAAAGTCTTAACTAACACCCATGCGTTAGTATCATCTTCTATTCCAGATCCAGCTGATGCAGAAGGTTGTCATACCTTCAAGCCCAGAGATTATTTGTATGTGAAGAGGCATGTTCGAAAACACAGAATAGAACCATTGTATGACGGACCAGACCAAGTGCTCCTTACTACCCCAACAGCAGTAAAACTAGAAGGGAAGTCAACATGGATCTATGCTTCACACTGCAAACGCCAACCATTCTGAGATGTTTTATGATAATATGTATGGGTTGGTGGGAATAATGCATATAAATGGCTCCCAGTCGGAGTAGGGGGGACTTGTACGTTGGCCCGGCTAACTCTAGCCACTTATCTTATTCACCATAGTAAAGTAGATTTGAGAGCCATCCTTCTTCATACCATCTATAAATGTGCCAAGGACAACACCCCATGCCCATCACGAAGACCTCATTTAGTACAAATGAGTATACCCAATAAGAGAGCCAGTACTGTCTTCCTCTACCCTATGGTAACACAAATGTGGGACAAATTAGTGGAAGTCATTGACTACTTAGATGACCATATTTGGAGTGTATTGGAAGTAATTAATACAGTACTACTGTTGCGGTGCAGAATCAACTTATTATAGTAGCTAATCAACATATTTTAGTGCTGGACTATTTGACAGCAGCTCAAGGAGGGATGTGTCAGGTTATAGGCCCAGCCTGTTGTCACTATATTGACCCCCACTCTACCATACGGTTAAAGACTAAAATGGAAGACATTAGGAAACTCAGCGAAGAAGATAACAAACATAACGAATTGACCAAAGACAGTTGGTGGTCTGATACGTTTTCCTTTTTAAATCCTGCTAATTGGTTTAAAGGGATTGGTGGGTGGATTGCTGGAATATTACAAGGAGTGTTGCATATTGCTGCTTGCGTCTTGTTAATATATGTCTTACTAAAACTATTCTTTTATTGTATCCCAATTTGCATGAGGAAAACCTGCCAGCCATCAGAGAGCAAGGAGAATGCTGTCAACCAACATCCAGTGCTACTATACCCAGACCTCCCAGATGTAATCAGCATTGAGGACCTGGACAGCAAGGGAATGATGACCTTCACCTGCACGCCCCGACCAACCTCATGTCTGAAGATCAGAGCTTTATGATTATATCGACAAACAAGGGGGGATGGACATGCCGCAACGGCCTCAATTGGTAACAAGGGCACTAATTGAGTGAAGACCAATGTCCCTCAGGCTCAAACCATGACCCTGGGAAAGCACCTCTATTGTTGATACTAACATAATTTTTAGGGGGAATGTAAAGGACATATTTATATTCATGCTATAGCTACTCCATTTTTGCAGCTTGCTCCTAAAATCATGTTATTATTACTATATACATTCTTTCATTCTTTTATCCTGCTTCACATGCAATTTTCTCACAAGAACTTTTTCTCTCAAGAATATTCTATGAGACACCCTGCTCCTGTTATCTAACTAGTCTGAGCCGGGATGTGTAACCTTGTAACTTTCCATCATGCACCGAACTAACGATAATATGACCATATGTGTGTTTCGGTAATAATTGTACTAACATTGGTTCAAGCCTGTAGTATGGCTGCAGATGATTGGTTATTGATATACTCAAAACAATATATAAATCCTCCCATACAGAGCTTTGCCTCCGTCTGGTTTCCTGATTGCAATCAACCTTGTAACATAATAATTTGACACTCACTTGGTCAACCGTGAAGGGTCATTGCTGCCCACCCTCAATAGGTTCAGCGGTGAGAACCACAGATCTGCCTGCTCTGTTACAGCTTTCAATAACTGCAGTGGTGTGCGGTTTGTCACCTAAGCATATTAGCTTCAGCACAGCCTGTTGTCGCTTAGCCAAGGCAGTGCAGCTTACAGCTTCTGACTGATGTGGTCACTTAGAGATGGAGGCTGAAGAGGCAGGGGAGGTTCAGGAACTGTAGATTGTTGGAGCAACCCTGATTGACCTAGGGCCGTCAATCTTCTGCATTGGGAGGACGTGTTCTGTCCCAGAGTCCGACTGGTTCCCGAATTCCTCAATATTAACACAGTGTACCGTCAGTGAGATGTACCGTCCCTGGCCACAAGCACTTGCCCACGTGTCTGTGGTTAGGTGGTCCTTCCCAGTAACTGCATTGGTGAGGGTACAAGTAATGTTCTTGAATCCGTGCTTGCATAAGGCAGTGACGGCACACCGGGAGAAATAGTGGCGGCTGGGGACCAAATACCAAGGGACAGCCACTGCCATGAGGTTACGGAAAGCTTCTGCCTCCACGAGCCTAAAAGGCAAAATTTCTTCTTCAAGCAGTCGAGAAATGTTCCAGTTTAGTATTGCGACGTGTGGGTGGGTGGCTGCGTATTTGGCTTTCGTTCCAAGGACTGGGGTAGGGACAACTGAAAGCAGCGCTGGGACAAGCACTTGGATGTAATTGCTGACGTTGATGGTTGCAAGTGTGCAATGACATGTGCATGGTGGGATGCATCTTTGCCTGCATCATGAATAGAGACTTGGCATGTGCATACAACAGGGAAAGAGGCAGTGGTGTCACCCGCAGACACTGTTTCTGGACCCTGGCATTTGGCCAAACTACTCGGGTGCTTTGCTGTCATGTGCCTGAGCATGCAGGTGATGGTCAGGCTTGTTGTTTTGCTGCCCTTGCTGATGCTGACATGGCAGAAGTTGCAAATGGCCTTTTTTTGGGGTTAACTGGACAGTCTTTAGAAAAGAGCCAGACTCGGGAGGAGCTAGTAGCTGAACTAGCAACTTCCCTTGTATTGGTGTTTTGGGGAACAGTTGTCCGCCTTGTGTCTGTGGCCACCACACTGCTTCTTCCTGCTTGTTGTGGTGTTATGCCTCCCTCCCCCTCTGTGCTGCTGTCCTCGCTATGCATGTCACCTTAATATGTTGGGTTAGTTAGCCTTCCACGTCAGCACCCTGGTCCTCTTCCTGACTTTCTGTCAATTGCGTCTCATCATCATACACCTCTTGTGACAGAAACTGCACTTTCCCACCGTCACCATCATGTGACCATGGCTGCTCAAATATTTGGGCATTGCTACATGCGATCTCCTGTTGCCCCGGTTGAAGCGGACTGAGCTAGAAGCCTGAATCTATAAATGGAAAGATGAACAGCTCTTCGGAGTGTCCAAGTGTGGGATGAGTTGTCTCCAGGCAGTCGGCATGGTGGGAGGAAGGATGATCAGGGTGAGGAATATGCCGACTCCAAGAAAAAAAAAATCTTCCGGATCCCCACATTCCTCAAAACAGAATCTGCAAAAACAATTGTGTGTGCCCTCATCATCTCCCACCTCGACTACTGCAACTTCCTGCTCTGTGGCCTCCCTTCTAACAGTCTCAAACCCCTCCAATCTATCCTAAACTCTGCTGCCTGACTAATCCACCTGTCCACCCACTATTACCGGGCCTCTCCTCTCTGTCAATCCCTTCACTGGCTCCCCATTACCTAGAGACTCCAGTTCAAAACCCTAACCTTGGCAAACAAAGCCATCCACAACCTGTCTATTCCATACATCTGTGACCTAGTCTCCCAGTACATACCTACACACAACCTCCGATCCTCATAAGATCTCCTTCTTTTCTCCTCTCTAATCTCATACAAGATTTTTCTCATGCATCCCCCCTACTCTGGAACTCTCTACCTCCACATATCAGACTGTCGCCTACTGTTGAAGCCTTCAAAAGAAACCTGAAGACCCACCTCCTATGACAAGTGTACAACCTGCAGTAACCCTTGCTCCACCATACCCCTGCATGACCAGCTTTACCCTCACCTACTGCATCCTCACCCTTCCATTGTAGACTGTGAGCTCTCACGGGCAGGGTCCTCTCTCCTCCTGTACCAGTCGCCATCACGTTTTTGTTCAAAATTATTGTAATTGATTTTGCTATGTATACACCTTTTTCACATGTAAAGCACCATGGAATAAATGGCATAACAATAATAATAATAATAATAATAATGTGATCCAGACTAATGGCTACTGAGACTGGACATGTGGAAGACAGGGTGGTGGTGGTGGTTTAAAGCTAATTGGAAGCATTATCTATTTATCTGCGATCCAACCAACAACCTTTCACACTGGTCTGGCTTCAAGAGTGGTATTCCGCGGCCCACTAGAAAGGTCGACATGATGTGGATGCTTGTTGTGCTTCCTCAGCAGGCACAGTTTCAACTTGCTCACGACCTCGGCCTCTGCGTGCACCATCATTATCACCATTATGTTCACTTCCCAATCCCTTGCCCATTTTGAATGGAGTTTAATATTTGTCACATTGCCAAAAATGACTATATTATTACTGCAGTAATATAGGATCACACCTGATGACTACAGTATTTGGCAGTGACCTGGGATGCAGAGATGCCTCCAGGGGTCTTCCCCATGCTGTTCCCATGTTATTTCTGCACTGTATGAATGTGTCTGATCTTGACTAACACACAACCTGACCAGAGAAGGTAGTAAAATGTTAAAATTACATTTACTGGTGAATGTATTTTTCACCGTGGAAAGCAATGCAAAAGTGCAAAAAGGCATCAAAAACACTACATGTGAAAATAGCCCAAGGTGTGGAGGAGCATTTTTGCTTTTTGTTATTTTTTTGCCTTATGTACAAGTAATTACCCTGGAAAGAATGTTCCGTAACATTTTTTCCAGGAAAATCTATTTTGGGTTAGTTTTTGGGTATTTTATTGTTAGTCCGTAAAGGTGGCATAATTCTCTCACAACATTGTTCACATCAGTGACCTGGGAGTCAGAGGTGCTTCCTGGGGTCTTCCCCATACTGATCCCTTTATCATTTGAGCACTGTGTCCATCGATTTGGCCAATTTTTAGGTTCCCTCCAGACCTCTGGTGTGGGGGGTGTGTGGAAAAATGCTTGGGTTTCCCATTGACTTACATTGAGCTCGTTGCTCGAGTCGAGCACCCGAGCATTACGATTTGCTCGACCCAAGCAGCGAGCACCCGAGCATTTTAGTTCTTGCTCATCACTATTTAACACTCTATTTTCTGTGTTTTGTATTTCTTTGTTCTTACATATGTTTTCCAGTGAACATCATTTTAGAGGCCTGGTTATGTATGTAATTTTTGGGAGTTAAAAAGAACAAACGCACTGCAAAGACTTTTAACCTTAACAATGAGAGCAATGTTAAGTAGAGATGAGCGTTGTTCTACTCGAACTGTTCGCCAATCTCAAATTCGAGCTGTTTTGGGCGGTGTTCGAGCCGTTCGGCGAACACGAACAATTTGAGAAAAATTCGGCTGTTCGAGGTTATGTTCGATAACTGTTCGTGCACCAAAATCATAACTGGATTTTTTCTCAGTAATGATGAAAATTAATGTTAATACGCAGTTTGAGTGTACAGCGGGGTGGGGGGAGGGGCAGGGGATGGATCTCTGCAGGAACAATGAAGATCTCCATTTTTTTTTCTCTTTCCCACATTTACAGTGGGGAGGTGCAATCTGTCAGCCTATCAGCAGCGCACACACGGAGCGAAGTGCTTTTTTTCACACAAGCAAGGGCATGTGTCATTGGCAGTGTATGTCACATGTCCTTGCCCTATAAGACCAAGCCATTTTCCCCGTCACCACCATTTTCTCACTGCTGCAGCTGCGTGTTAGACGGCACCGCTGTTGCTGTGTGCGCTATACCTTGTTAATTTCAAGCCAATTTTCGCACAAATCTACAGATAGCTTGGGAGTAGGGAATAGTTGTGATTGCAGTTCTTTTAAGGACTAGGTTACAGCATTTCCTACGACTTTTATCAGGCAGGTCTGTGCTCTTAAATAGATAGATTGTGGGAGTAAAGACTAATTGTAATTGGAGTCCTTTTCAGGACTAGGTTACATCAGTTCCTATCAGTTTTTGCCAGGCAGGTCTGTGCCAGTGCTGTGCAAGTTTTTTTCACAGCATTTGGCTGAATCTAGCAAAGCTAATCCTTTTTGGCCTATTGCAGAGTGTGTTAGTCAGTGGAGTAGCCTATCTGTGTTGCAAGATATACCACCTGTGTATAGAATACCAATTTTTTTACTGCACCTAGTGAAGTAAAATCTTTTGGGCATAGCATCATTCTATTAGTCCATCTATACTGACCTCCATCAGGTTGCAAATTGAATATAATTTTTTTCTGCATCTAGCTCTGAAAAAATATTGGGCTTCTAGCTGTGTGTGGGACTTGTTGTATTAGTCCATCTATACTGACCTCCATCAGGTTGCAAACTGAATATATTTTTTTCTGCATCTACGTCTGAAAAAATATTGGGCTTCTAGCTGTGTGTGGGACTTGTTGTATTAGTCCATCTATACAGACCTCCATCAGGTTGCAAACTGAATATATTTTTTTCTGCATCTACCTCTGAAAAAATATTGGGCTTCTAGCTGTGTGTGGGACTTGTTCTATTAGTCCATCTATACTGACCTCCATAAGGTTGCAAACTGAATATAATTTTTTTCTGCATCTACCTCTGAAAAAATATTTGGGCTTCTAGCTGTGTGTGGGACTTGTTCTATTAGTCCATCTATACTGACCTCCATAAGGTTGCAAACTGAATATAATTTTTTTCTGCATCTACCTCGGAAAAAATATTTGGGCTTCTAGCTGTGTGTGGGACTTGTTCTATTAGTCCATCTATACTGACCTCCATAAGGTTGCAAATTCAAAATAATTTTTTGTCTGCATCTACCTCTGAAAAAATATTTGGGCTTCTAGCTGTGTGTGGGACTTGTTGTATTAGTCGATCTATACAGACCTCCATCAGGTTGCAAACTGCATATATTTTTTTCTTCATCTACCTCTGAAAAAATATTGGGCTTCTAGCTGTGTGTGGGACTTGTTCTATTAATCCATCTATACAGACCTCCATCAGGTTGCAAACTGAATATATTTTTTTCTGCATCTACCTCTGAAAAAATATTGGGCTTCTAGCTGTGTGTGGGACTTGTTGTATTAGTCCATCTATACTGACCTCCATCAGGTTGCAAACTGAATATATTTTTTTCTGCATCTACCTCTGAAAAAATATTGGGCTTCTAGCTGTGTGTGGGACTTGGTGTATTAGTCCATCTATACAGACCTCCATCAGGTTGCAAACTGAATATATTTTTTTCTGCATCTACCTCTGAAAAAATATTGGGCTTCTAGCTGTGTGTGGGACTTGTTCTATTAATCCATCTATACAGACCTCCATCAGGTTGCAAACTGAATATATTTTTTTCTGCATCTACCTCTGAAAAAATATTGGGCTTCTAGCTGTGTGTGGGACTTGTTCTATTAATCCATCTATACAGACCTCCATCAGGTTGCAAACTGAATATATTTTTTTCTGCATCTACCTCTGAAAAAATATTGGGCTTCTAGCTGTGTGTGGGACTTGTTGTATTAGTCCATCTATACTAACCTCCATCAGGTTGCAAACTGAATATATTTTTTTCTGCATATACCTCTGAAAAAATATTGGGCTTCTAGCTGTGTGTGGGACTTGTTGTATTAGTCCATCTATACTGACCTCCATCAGGTTGCAAACTGAATATATTTTTTTCTGCATCTACCTCTGAAAAAATATTGGGCTTCTAGCTGTGTGTGGGACTTGTTGTATTAGTCCATCTATACAGACCTCCATCAGGTTGCAAACTGAATATATTTTTTTCTGCATCTACCTCTGAAAAAATATTGGGCTTCTAGCTGTGTGTGGGACTTGTTGTATTAGTCCATCTATACTGACCTCCATCAGGTTGCAAACTGAATATATTTTTTTCTGCATCTACCTCTGAAAAAATATTGGGCTTCTAGCTGTGTGTGGGACTTGTTCTATTAATCCATCTATACAGACCTCCATCAGGTTGCAAACTGAATATATTTTTTTTCTGCATCTACCTCTGAAAAAATATTGGGCTTCTAGCTGTGTGTGGGACTTGTTCTATTAATCCATCTATACTGACCTCCATCAGGTTGCAAACTGAATATATTTTTTTCTGCATCTACCTCTGAAAAAATATTTGGCCTTCTAGCAGTGTGTGGGACTTTCTCTATTAGTCCATCTATACTGACCTCCATCAGGT
Source organism: Phyllobates terribilis (assembly GCF_046119375.1). Lineage (NCBI taxonomy): Eukaryota > Metazoa > Chordata > Amphibia > Anura > Dendrobatidae > Phyllobates > Phyllobates terribilis. The sequence goes on along the minus strand of NW_027362768.1, from coordinate 37,613,066 downwards.
TGCAAATTAAAAATAATTTTTATCTGCATCTAGCTCTGAAAAAATATTTGGCCTTCTAGCAGTGTGTGGGACTTTCTCTATTAGTCCATCTATACTTACCTCCATCAGGTTGCAAATTGAATATAATTTTTTTCTGCATCTAACCCAGCCAATAGTTTTGGCCTAATACCACAGTTTGGCCACTCAGCTCTGCTCGGTTCCCATCCATTGTTTTTTTGTGCAAACAACTCCAGAGTTGTTAATTAGTTAACCACCAAAATGAGTGGAAAAAGGCCTGCTGCTGGTGGAAAGGGGAATAGGCGTGTTGGGAAGGGGAAAAAAGGTTGTGTCCGTGGGGTAGGTGTTAAAGCAACAGTAACATCTGCAGAAGAAAGACCATCTTCCAGCCAAACTAAAATGTCAACTTCTTTTAGCGGACAATGTGATAAGATCCCTTTCTTACGGCCACGCCAATCGCTACAAATTCCAGATGAGGCACAAAAACAGCAGGTGCTTCAACGGATATCAAGTGCTCCTTTAAGTGGGCTCTCCTCCACATCAACTTCAACATCACAAATACTCCAGTCCTCAAAGGTGTCACCCCAATCGCACTTGCTTCCTCACAGCTCCCAAATCTCCAGCTGCCCGTCTGAGTATGAGGTAGAACAGATGGGTGAGTCTGCAGAGCTGTTTATTCATACTATAGCCTGGGAATCAGAGGTCGACTCCAGCGCTTCTGTGAATCCAGACGAGGAAATGATCTGCACTGATGCCCAGAATCTTTATGAGTCGGATCCAGGACCAGACGCAGAAGGTTCTGACCATAATGTAGACCCTCATTCCCAAACTGTAACTCCTGTTGGTGGAGACAATGAGGAAGACGATGATAAGACTCAAATACCTGATTGGAGCGACAACTTTAGTTTTTTGTCAGGGCAGGAACAGGTTGGCTCTGAGGACGACGGGTGTGATAACGCACAGGGTGATGATGATGAGGTTGGAGATCCCACTTACTGTCAACCCACAGTCAGCCAAGAGATGAGGTCAGCAGAGGAGGTGGAGGAAGATACTAGTGACGACGAGGTCAGGTTGCACCTTCCTGGACAGAGACGTAGTACTGGAAGCACGTCAACAACTGCATCCTCAAACACAACTCTGCCTCTCACCACAAGTCGTGGTGGCTCATCAGGTCGCATAGGTGCTAAGCCTTGCATAGCCTGGGCATTTTTTCAGATCGATAAAGATGACCCAACTCGTGTTATCTGTAACATTTGTCAGCAAAAGCTAAGTAGAGGCCAAAAAATACATAGTTTGAGTACTTCATGCATGAACCGGCACATGGACATGAAGCATAAGTTGCAGTGGGAAGCTCAGTGTGCTACAATGCGGCCTAGCCGGCCGGGCCAACCACCGTCTGCCATATCTTGTGCATCCGCGGCCTCTTCATCTTCTGTGACTGGGGGGACAGCAGTCACACCTGTTTTGGGGCGCAGACCTGCCATCTCTTTACCCGCAACAGCCAGCGTGATTGGCAGGTCATCATTTTCTTTGGAGGTGGTAACACCAGCTGGTGTTGAGCGCTGTCCGACATCGATAGCACCACCTTCGGATCAAGGCAACCTAACATGTCCGCCTGCATCTTCCTCACAGACCGGCAGTTTGCCGGGGACACCCTTATCAACCCCGTCTAAGCACAATAGCCAGCCCTCGGTCCCTCAGATGTGGACAAGTAAAAGACTATTTCCTCCTAGCCATGAGAAAGCTAAGAGGTTGAATTTCACCATCTGCAAGCTCTTGGCTACAGAAATGCTGCCTTTCCGCCTGGGGGACACAGAGGATTTTCGAGACCTTATGTCCGTCGCAGTGCCCCAGTACCAGATGCCCAGTCGGCACTACTTCTCAAAGAAAGGTGTGCCTGCGCTCCACCAGCATGTCGCACACAACATCACCGCTTCTTTGAGAAACTCTGTGTGTGACAGGGTGCATTTCACCACAGACACTTGGACGAGTAGGCATGGACAGGGGCGTTACATGTCGCTGACTGGGCACTGGGTAACTATGGTGACAGCAGGACAAGGGGCTGCTGTCCAAGTCTTGCCGCCCCCACGAGTTGTGCGTCAATCCTCTTTATCTCAAAGTTCCTCCACTGCTTCTGCCTCCTCAACCTCCTCTCAGTCTTCCACCTGCACCCAAAGCCTGTCTGGTCATGCCACAAGCTTTCTAACTGCAAAGAAGGGATCCTGCACACCTCCTTACTATGCTGGCAGTAGGGCTCAACGTCATCAGGCGGTTTTTACATTGAAATGTCTGGGAAATGTGAGTCACACAGCTGAGGAGTTGTGGTCAGCTCTGGAGAACCAATTTCATGAATGGTTGTCTCCACTGGACCTGAAACCAGGGAAGGCCGTGTGCGACAATGCTGCAAACCTGGGTGCGGCCCTTCGCCATGGCAATGTCACACACGTGCCTTGTATGGCTCACGTGTTGAACCTGGTTGTCCAGCAATTTTTAGCCCACTATCCCAGACTAGATGGCCTTCTGCAGAGGGCACGGTCGCTGTGTGCTCACTTCCGCCGTTCGCATCCCGCAGCTCAGCGACTTCCATCTCTACAGAAGTCGTTGGGCCTGCCACTTCACCGGCTAAAATGCGATGTGCCTACCCGGTGGAATTCAACTCTGCACATGTTGCAGCGACTGTGGCAGCACCGACAAGCCCTGGTGCAATACGTTCTGATGTATAGCCTGGGCCAACGAGATCCAGAGGTGGGGCAAATCACGCTGGAGGAGTGTTCTCAGATCAGGGACCTATGCACCCTTCTGCACAGTTTTGAAATGGCGACGAAGATGTTTAGTGCTGACGATGCCATTATCAGCATGACTATTCCGGTGATTTACATGCTGGAGCACATGTTAAACAGAATTCGGAGTCAGGTGGTGGCACAAGAGGAGGTGGAGGAAGTAGAGGAAGAGGAGTTGTATGCGGAAGGGCTAACATCTGCAAGGTCCAGACGGTCGGCAGCACCAAGGCGGCAGGCATGTGAGGGTGGGGGAGATGGTTTTACCAGGGCGCATGGTAGCAGCCAAACTAGTGAGGAAGGTGCAGGAGCCCAGGAAGAAGTGGAGGACGAACTGATGGAAGACTCATCAGATGAGGGAGACCTTGATCACATTTCTGTTGTGCGAGGTTGGGGGGAGAGGACAGAGGAAGGAAGCATGATTGTTACCTCGCCACCAACACAACAGGGACTTGGTGCTCCTGGATGCGCAACACACATGAGTGCCTTCTTGCTGCACTACCTGCAACATGACCCTCGAATTGTGAGAATTAGAAATAATCCTGACTACTGGGTTGCCACACTGTTAGATCCCCGGTACAAAAGTAAATTTGCAGAAATTATTCCTGCCATAGAAAGGGATGCATGCATGCAGGAGTATCAGCAGAGACTGTTGCAGAATCTTACATGTGCTTTTCCACAAAATACCAGTGGTGCACGTAGTGAATCTCACAGTTCCAACTTGCCAACCGTGGGACCGTCAAGTGTTCAGCACTCAAACCGTAACAGAACCACAGTATCTGCTGGTAACATCAATTTTGCGGAATCATTTCACCACTTTTTTAGCCCATCCTTTGCAAGGCCACAGGAGACAAGAAGTCTGACACATAGTCAACGCCTAGAGACGATGGTACAGGAGTATCTCAAAGTAAACATTGAAGCCATGACTGTTTCACTGGACCCTTGCTCTTTTTGGGCTTCCAATCTGGATAAATGGCCGGAGCTAGCCACTTACGCCTTGGAGATCTTGTCATGCCCCGCAGCCAGCGTTCTGTCTGAACGTGTGTTCAACGCTGCTGGTGGTGTGCTGACAGATAAGCGCACGCGGCTCTCCACTGATAATGTAGACAGACTCACGTTCATAAAGATGAACAAATCATGGATCCGAAACGACTTTTCTACCCCTGTGTCATCCTGGGGAGAGTAAAAGCTTGATGATTGGTTAAAATCACCCTACCAACCGTTTTAAGCTTTCAAATTACTAATCATGTTTATCTGTATCTTGGCTGGAAAATAATTTGGGCTTTGTAGCAGTGTGCAGCACTGATCCTAATAGGCCATCTATACTAAAGCTTCACCAGATTTAAAATTAATAATAATTTTTAGCTGCATCTAGCCCGGAAAATAATTTTGGGGCTCCGAGATGCGCAAGACACATAAGTGCCTTCTTGCTGCACTACCTGCAGCATGACCCTCATATTGTCAGAATTCGAAGTAATCATGACTACTGGGTTGCCACACTCTTAGATCCCCCAAACTTTTCGATCAACCTTTTCATTTTAATAAAGACCAAAAAAATGGTCATTTTTGAAATTATAAGCATTAGCAGGTTGTTAGAAACTGAAATCAAACAGTTTTCAACTCAAAACTTTATTCTAGGTGATGTTACATTTTCACATAGGACCCCTTGTTCGAAAGGAGCTTCTGAACTCTCTCGTCCATTGAATTTGTCAGGTTTTGGATGGTTTCTGCTTCAATTGTTTTGCATGAGTACAGAATACCCTCCCAGAGCTGTTGCTTAGATGTGAACTGCCTCCCGCCATCATAGACACTCCTTTTAATGATTCTCCAAAGGTTCTGAATGGGGTAGAGGTCAGGGGAGCATGGGGGTCACACCATAAGTTTGTCCCCTTTTATGCCCATATCAGCCAGAGATGCAGATGTTTTATGTGCAGCATGAGATGGTGCATTATCATGCAGAAAAATGATCTTGCTGTGAAGTACACGGTTCTTCTTCTTGAACCATGGCAGGAAGTGCTGTTTGAGAAAATCCACATACATTATGGAGTTCATCTTTAGCGCCTTTGTAGCGCTGGCGTCCCTGCCCTCTGCTAGGCAGGGACGCTGCTCCCCTCACCGCTCTGCTCCGTGCCCGGCGTCCTCTCCCCGCTCTGCTGTCAGCGCGCGCTCCTTCCCGGCGTCCTCCTCCCGCTCTGCTCTCAGCGCGCGCTCCTTCCCGGCCCCTGTGCTTAGGGCGCGCGCGCGCGCGCTCCCCTCCTCTTAAAGGGGCCGCGCGCGCCGTCCTAAGGAGTCCCCGGCCAATGGCCGGAGGACTTCATCATATATAAGGCACCTCCTCCAAAATGGAGGTGCCCGAGCAATGTTGTTTGCACCTGTGTCTCACCTGTGCTTCAGCCCTCAGGTCCCGTTGCCAGTTACCTGCCAGTTACCTGCCAGTTTCCTGCCAGTTTCCTGCTAGTTACCTGCCTGATTCCTGCCTGAATACTTGTTACCTGTCTGCCAGCCTGAGGTCCGACGGTCTGCCTTACTACTCCTGTCAGTCTGTCTAAAGGACCAGCCTGCCCGCTCACCTGGGAGCGCATATCAGCTACCTGCCTGCTTGCCTGAGGTCCGACGGTCTGCCTTACTACTCCGGTCAGTCTGTCTATGGACCAGCTTGCCCGCTCACCTGGGAGCGCTTCTCCGTTATCTGCCTGCTTGCCAGCCCGGAGGCTCCGTTGTCACGTGCTGTGACCACCAGCTATCTCAGAGACTCTTGCCCGCTCACCTGGGAGCGCATCTCCGTTACCTGCCTGCTTGCCAGCCCGGAGGTCCCGTTGTCACGTGCGGTGACCACCAGCTATTCCAGAGACTCTTGCCCGCTCACCTGGGAGCGCTTCTCCGTTACCTACCTGCCTGCCAGCCCGGAGGTTCCGCCGTCACGTGCCGTGACCACCTGCTATTCCAGAGACTCTCGCTTGCTCACCTGGGAGCACACATCTACCATCTGCCTGCTAGCCTACCCGGAGGCTCTGCCATCACAGGTCGTACCTACCCCTTACCCAGAGACTGCCCTGATCACTTGCCGTAACTCCCTGTCCGTTCACCCAGAGACTGCCACCCGCTCCCTTACAAGGGCCGCCCCCTTGTATAGTAGCTCAGAGGTTCCGCCTCCCGGACCCGTTACAGTTTGCTCGGGCCATGGAACCCGGTGGCACCCAAGCTCCCTCGCTCTCGGACCTCTGTCTTGAACTGTCCCGTCAAAGGTCCCAACAGGAGGCCATCCTGGGTCACCTGCGGAATGTTAATACTCGCCTGAACACTCTGTCTGATCCACCAACAACCTCCGCCAGTGCCATACCTTGCAATCCGGCAGCTCCGCTGCCCACTAATACTATGGTATCCTACCCCGGACCCCGGCTTTCTGCACCTCCTCGCTTCGGAGGCGACCCCGTCCAGGCTCGGGGCTTCATAAATCAGTGCACCCTGCACTTTGAACTTTTGTCCCATCAGTTTAATTCCGACCGGGCCAAAATTGCCTTTATCATGTCCCATCTCACCGGGGAGGCCCTGGCCTGGCTAAATCCTCTATGGGAGAGAGGAGACCCCCTGGTGTCCAACTTGCCTGCTTTTCTCTCGGCTTTCCGGAAAGTCTTCGACGAACCCGGACGGAAGACCTCATCCGCATCCTCTCTGCTACGCCTCCGTCAGGAGGGTCTCACCGTGGGTCAATATGCCATACGGTTCCGCACCCTTGCCTCGGAGCTGGCCTGGGATAACGACGCTCTGGTATCCGTCTTCTGGGAGGGTCTGTCCGGTCGTATTAAAGATGAACTTGCTGGTCGGGACATTCCTACCTCTCTCGATGATCTAATAACCCTTGCCACCCGGATTGACCTACGGTTCCAGGAGCGTGCCAAAGAGGTCACCCGTGAGAGAAGGATTCCACGTTTAGCTCCTACTTTCCAGAAACCCGTCATTCCCTCCATCTCTCCCCAGGTACACTCTCCTGAGCCTATGCAGGTCGACCAGACCAAGATGGTCAAAACCCGTCAGGACTCACGCCGTGCCGAGGGGAGCTGCTTCTACTGTGGCAGTAAGGAGCACCGGATCCGTGCCTGCCCGGAGAGGTCGGGAAACGCCTGTGTCTAGGTTCGCTCAGAGAGGTCCACCTAGACAAGAATAAATCCTCTCCATCCCTGCTGTTGTCAGTTTCGATCATCTACGGGGAGAACCGTTATTTCGAACTAGCCCAACTTGACTCTGGAGCAGCCGGGAACCTTATTTCACAGTCCCTGGTTGAGAAATACCGCATCCCCACCAAACCTCTGGCTGTACCCTTGTCTGTCGCTGCCGTGGATGGGGGCCTCTTACCTCGCCCCATTCAACTCATCACCGAATCCATTACCCTGCAGGTGGGAATGCTGCATTCTGAAAGTATCTCCTTTCATGTTCTGCCTGGACTCTCTCACGCCCTCTTGCTAGGTCTGCCCTGGCTCCAGAGACATGCACCCGTGCTAGACTGGCAAACCGGAGAGGTCCTTCGCTGGGGACAAGACTGTCATAAAACCTGCCTGGTTCCCGTCCATCCCGTCCGTCCCTCTCCTACCCCAGCTAATCTACCTGGACTTCCGATTCCTTATTGGTCTTATGCAGATGTCTTTAATAAAAAGGAGGCAGAGACATTACCACCACATAGACCATACGACTGTCCCATCGATCTGCTACCCGGTACTACTCCTCCCCGTGGGCGTATCTATCCTTTATCCGCTGCTGAGACCCGGTCAATGTCCGAATATATTGAGGAGAATCTGGCCAGAGGATTCATCCGGAAATCTACCTCCCCGGCGGGAGCAGGCTTCTTTTTCGTCAAAAAGAAGGACGGCTCTCTCCGTCCCTGTATAGACTATAGAGGCCTAAACCTGATCACGGTGAAGAATAAGTACCCCCTCCCGCTCATTCCAGAATTATTTGATCGCCTGAGGGGGGCTAGGATCTTCACCAAACTGGACCTTCGTGGGGCATACAACCTGGTTCGTATTCGTCAGGGGGATGAATGGAAGACGGCATTCAACACCCGGGACGGCCACTATGAATACCTGGTAATGCCCTTTGGTCTCTGTAACGCTCCTGCCGTCTTTCAAGAGTTGGTCAATGACATCTTCCGGGACCTTCTCTACTCCTGCGTAGTGGTATACCTGGACGACATCTTGGTCTTCTCTCCGGATCTCCAGACTCACCGGAGGGACGTTCGTCAGGTCCTGCTCAGGCTAAGGCAGAACCATCTCTACGCTAAATTTGAGAAGTGCCTCTTTGAGCAGACCTCGCTTCCGTTTCTGGGCTACATTATCTCTCAGACCGGCCTACAAATGGATCCTGAGAAACTGTCTGCCATCGAGAAATGGCCCCGACCGGAGGGGTTGAAGGCCATTCAGAGATTCCTGGGCTTCGCCAACTACTACCGCCTCTTCATACCACACTTCTCTTCCCGGACGGCCCCAATTTCTGCGCTCACCCGTAAAGGTACTAATCCCAAAGAGTGGCCACCCGAAGCAGAGGAGGCCTTTCTTTCCCTTAAACAGGCCTTCTCTTCCGCCCCGGTGCTGCATCGCCCAGATGGCAACAAACAGTTCTTCCTGGAAGTTGACGCCTCCTCCTCTGGAGCCGGAGCGGTACTTACTCAAAAATCATCTTCCGGGAGGATGGTAACTTGTGGCTTCTTCTCTAAACTCTTCTCCTCCTCTGAGCGCAACTATTCCATAGGAGACCGAGAGTTATTGGCCATCAAACTGGCATTGGAGGAGTGGCGTTACCTGCTCGAGGGGGCTCTTCACCCGGTAATAATTTACACTGACCACAAGAACTTGGCTTACCTCCAGCATGCCCAGAGACTTAACCCGCGCCAAGCCCGGTGGTCCTTGTTTTTTGCTCGTTTTGATTTTGTCCTTCATTTTCGCCCGGCTGACAAAAACGTCAAGGCGGACGCCTTGTCTCGGTCCTTTCTGGTGTCTGATCTCGAGGAGGATCCGAAACATATCATCGATCCCGCCAGAGTAATGCAGGTGGCTCCCGTGAGTCTAAATCGTCTTCCTCCTGGTAAGACGTTCGTACCAGTACCTGATCGGGAGAAGATCCTACACTGGGGTCATTCTTCTAAACTAGCTGGCCACGCCGGTCAGAAAAAGACCCTCCAGCTTATTACCCGGCACTACTGGTGGCCTAACCTGCACAAGGATGTAATAGACTTTGTTTCTGCCTGTGTGTCCTGCGCCCGCAACAAAGTTCCGAGACACCTGCCGGCCGGCCGCCTCCTACCTCTGCCAGTACCTGCTGCCCCCTGGCAGCATATAGCGATGGACTTCATTACTGATCTACCCGTCTCTGCCGGTTGTACGGTCATTTGGGTGGTCGCTGACCGCTTCTCCAAGATGGCTCACTTCATTCCACTGCCAGGTCTTCCGTCTGCACCCGAGCTGGCTAAAGACTTTATCCGCCACATCTTCCGTCTTCATGGCCTGCTCCGTCACATCGTGTCGGATCGTGGGGTACAGTTCACTTCCCGTTTCTGGAGAGCCACTTGTAAATTGCTGGACGTCACCCTGGACTTCTCCTCCGCTTACCACCCACAGTCTAATGGTCAAGTGGAGCGGATCAATCAGAACCTGACCAGTTACCTTCGGCACTTCGTTAATGCCCACCATTCTGCCTGGGTGGATCTCCTGCCATGGGCCGAATTCTCGTACAACAATCACGAGAGCGAGTCTTCCTCCAAATCCCCGTTTTTTGTAGTCTACGGTCAGCATCCTCGGATCCCGTTTCCCGTCTCCACCTCGGCGGACAATCCGGCTGCGGAATCTCTTGTTAACAAATTTTCCTCCATATGGGAGAGTACCCGGTCCGCACTCCTTCTGTCATCCGAGCGTATGAAAAGACACGCTGACAAAAAACGTCTGGACCCTCCTCAATTCCGCCCTGGGGATAAAGTCTGGCTCTCGTCCAAATATGTCCGGCTCAAGATCCCTTCCTATAAGTTAGGGCCTCGGTTCATCGGCCCACTGGAGGTCATCAGTCAGATCAACCCGGTGGCCTATAAATTGAAACTCCCGGCCAACTTACGGATCCCTAACTCCTTCCATGTGTCTCTCCTCAAACCTGTGGTGCTTAACTCTTTTTCCAAGTCTACAGGTACGCCTCCTGCTCCGGTTTCTGCTGAGGACGAGTTTGAGGTAGAGAACATTCTTGCCACCAAAAGGGTAAGAGGAAAGACCTTTTTTCTGGTAGATTGGAAGGGGTTTGGTCCTGAGGAGAGAACGTGGGAGCCCCGGGAGAACATCCATGCCCCTCTCATCCTAGCTAAATTTCTGTCTGGCCTAAAAAAGGGGGGGCCTAAAGGGGGGGGTACTGTAGCGCTGGCGTCCCTGCCCTCTGCTAGGCAGGGACGCTGCTCCCCTCACCGCTCTGCTCCGTGCCCGGCGTCCTCTCCCCGCTCTGCTGTCAGCGCGCGCTCCTTCCCGGCGTCCTCCTCCCGCTCTGCTCTCAGCGCGCGCTCCTTCCCGGCCCCTGTGCTTAGGGCGCGCGCGCGCTCCCCTCCTCTTAAAGGGGCCGCGCGCGCCGTCCTAAGGAGTCCCCGGCCAATGGCCGGAGGACTTCATCATATATAAGGCACCTCCTCCAAAATGGAGGTGCCCGAGCAATGTTGTTTGCACCTGTGTCTCACCTGTGCTTCAGCCCTCAGGTCCCGTTGCCAGTTACCTGCCAGTTACCTGCCAGTTTCCTGCCAGTTTCCTGCTAGTTACCTGCCTGATTCCTGCCTGAATACTTGTTACCTGTCTGCCAGCCTGAGGTCCGACGGTCTGCCTTACTACTCCTGTCAGTCTGTCTAAAGGACCAGCCTGCCCGCTCACCTGGGAGCGCATATCAGCTACCTGCCTGCTTGCCTGAGGTCCGACGGTCTGCCTTACTACTCCGGTCAGTCTGTCTATGGACCAGCTTGCCCGCTCACCTGGGAGCGCTTCTCCGTTATCTGCCTGCTTGCCAGCCCGGAGGCTCCGTTGTCACGTGCTGTGACCACCAGCTATCTCAGAGACTCTTGCCCGCTCACCTGGGAGCGCATCTCCGTTACCTGCCTGCTTGCCAGCCCGGAGGTCCCGTTGTCACGTGCGGTGACCACCAGCTATTCCAGAGACTCTTGCCCGCTCACCTGGGAGCGCTTCTCCGTTACCTACCTGCCTGCCAGCCCGGAGGTTCCGCCGTCACGTGCCGTGACCACCTGCTATTCCAGAGACTCTCGCTTGCTCACCTGGGAGCACACATCTACCATCTGCCTGCTAGCCTACCCGGAGGCTCTGCCATCACAGGTCGTACCTACCCCTTACCCAGAGACTGCCCTGATCACTTGCCGTAACTCCCTGTCCGTTCACCCAGAGACTGCCACCCGCTCCCTTACAAGGGCCGCCCCATTGTATAGTAGCTCAGAGGTTCCGCCTCCCGGACCCGTTACAGCCTTCAGGGATCCTAAAGGGGCCGACAATCTCTCTCCCCATGATTCCAGCCCAAAACATTACTCCACCTCCTCCTTGTTGGCGCTGTAGCCGTGTTTGCGTGGGGTGTCCATCAACCAGCCATCCTCCACTCCATCCATCTGGACCATCGAGCGCTGCACGGCACTCATCCGTGAACAAAACAGTTTTGAAATCAGTCTTCATGTAATGTTTGGCCCACTGGAGCCATTTCTACTTGTGTGAAGTGGATAGAGGAGGTCGACAGGATGGCGTATGCACAGCTGCAAACCTCTGAAGGACCCTGCATCTTGTTGTTCGGGGGACGTTGGAGGCACAAGCAGCTTCAAAAACTTGTCTGCTGCTATGACAAGGCTTTTTTGCCGCTGCTCTTTCAACCTGACGTAATTGCCTGTAGGAAAGAGTCCTCAATTTGCCCTTATCAGCACGCACACGTGTGTACTGTGAATCAGCTACATACTTCTTGATTGCCAAGACACTTCATCCTGATCATCGCACAATGTTGATTGTAGTCATGCCTTGACCTAAACACTCCACAATTTGTTGCTTCTCAGCAGCCGACACATCCTTTTTCTTTCCCATTTTGGCAGAAAATGTAGGCTGCTTAATAATGTGAGACAGCCTTCTTAAGTAGTCTTGCCTTTCATTGGACACACCTGCCAAACTAATTAGCACAGGTGTCTGCAATTGCTTACAGTGATATAAAGAGCCCTGACACACATCACCATCAATGAGTTTAACTGACAAACAAACAAATTCTTCCCTTATCACTCCTAAACACTTTTTGCATAATAATTTGGAACACAGTGTACATGTGCTTTTCCACAAAACACCAGTGGTTCACGTAGTGAATCTTACAGTTCTAACTTGCCAACCGTGGTCTGTATGGAGTTGTTCAATAAAGGGCCCAAAATTAAGATAACATAGATGGGAGAGGTCTCTATGAATAGGAATTCCTAAGTATTTGATACCCTGTGAGGGCCAGGCAAAGGGAAAGTTGGACTGGATGGAATCCTATATGGATTTGGGGAGGGAGACATCGAGGGCCTCAGACTTCGCTGCATTGATTTTAAAATTTGACCATGTAACAAAGTGATCTATTTCAGCCATAACAGCATGGATGGATATATGTGATTGAGTGATATATACTAGGACATCATCAGCAAATAGAGAGCACTTGTACTCGGTGCCTCCCACCTCAATCCACCTAATATTGGGGTTATGGCGAATTGATGAGAGCAGGTGCTCCGTCACTAGGATGTATAAGAGAGGGGACAGAGAACATCCCTGCCTTGTCCCATTGGTGATTGTGAAAGGTCATGAAAATGTTCTGACGCGCCCCCTGGGCCTTGGGACACCCGGAGCCGGACCCTTTTTGGTGGATGCTGGTGGTTGTAGTCTCCGTGGCGGCAACCCGGTTCCGTGGCTCAGGGTGGTCAAACCAGTGGCGGAACTATTTATGTGGTTTTGATGTTTAAATGTCCGACTACGCCACCCGTGGATTGCGGTCAGAGTGAACCGCCGCTCCTGGGCAGACCGCTGAGGCTGGTGTTGTGGGTGCAGCAGAGCGTAGCATAACTCCCCACGGGAGGAGTATAACCTCAGGGCAATGTATGCGGAGGATGGGGGTGATGGTGCAGGGCAGCAGCAGTAATGACACGGAGTCAGTGATGCAGTCCAGGGCCTTTACTCACAGTTCTTATTATCCAGACCACGTCTGCAGGTAACGGCTGCCCACGTCGTACTGTGCTCACCAGTTGAGGGGCTCAGACAACTCCCAGATAACTTTGGAAGTCTTCACAGGACCCCCTTTGTGTGTCCTTTGTCTGACCTTTCTTACCAACCCTTCTGTCCGGCTGCCTCGGGCCTCCTCTTGGTAAACTTGGCGCCAGTTTCCCTGACCCTATGTGGTGCCTTCCTAGCGGGTGTAGCGAGGGGCTGCGCCACATAAAATGTCACAGCCTCCTGTTTCTAGCTGAGGGTCATTTCCTGCCTCCACTAGTTTCGGGGACCGGTCTCCCCCTTTGGCCTGACCCCTCCACGCAGGTGGATTCGGGCGTGCGGTGGCGACTCTCCCGTCCGCACCCCTGAGATCCCTTCGTTCCTCGTTCCTGGAGCCTTCTCCGCTCCTCTTCCTTCCTTCTCCCTCTTCCAGGCCTGGGCCTCTGTTACTAGGCCCGCCTCCGGAGCAGAGCTCATGCAGAGCCCCTGCTCCCTGCCACTTCTGCTCAGACTTCTCTGCACTGAACTAAGATGTTGCCCACCTTTTATACTCCCTTCCCAATGCACCCAGGAACTGCTTCCTCCCTGCTCCTGCACTACAGGGTTCCCCTTCCTCAGTGTTCCCTCCCCCCACTCCAGCCAGGGACAGGAACTATCGTGCCCATCTCAGGGGCATATTGGTCGCCCTGCCCCATGGCAATGTGGTGTAATGCATGCAGGTGTCGGGTCCTGATCCACACTACATCCTTACCTGAGAGTGAGATATCACACCTCTGGGTGAGGTGCAATACCTCTGTAGCAACCGAGCCCTCAGGGTGCTACAGTTCCATTTATCTTCAGCCTAGGTGACGTATTGCGATACAGGGCCGTGATTTTGGCTATAAAAGGGTCCCCTAGACCCCTACCCCAAGCTTTTTAAGAGAATCATATATGGCGTGCCAGGAGACTCTATGGAATGCTTTCTCAGCATCCAACGAGAGTATCTAATTACAAATTTTTAACTGCATCTAGCCCAGGAAATACTTTGTGCCTAGTAGCAGGATATGCTAGTCAGCGGATTATCCCGGCTGTTAAGCAAGCTACACCACCTGTAGTTTGGACACTTCATTTTTTCAAAGGAAATGCTTCGGGACCACGGGATACTCAGTGAAGAGCATCAGGAGGCACCCCAAGGCATAGGGGCTGGGACTGGCAGTAGGATGCCTTGCGGTGGACAGCCGAGCTCGATCCTTATAAAAGCTTTTTAACTGCAGCAGCTTTAGTGGACGCTACTGGAGCTGGAATTAAGCGGCTGTTGGCATGAGACTTGCCCTCCAATAGATCCTTGTAAATGGATTTAAAGTGTATTTATTCAAATTAGAGAGACAATTTAAATTAAAAAGCTTAGAGCTGCCTCCACCACAGGGGGGCTCGCTCGACCCACCAGTGGACAGGCACCAGTATTGGGAGAGGGGGGCTGGCCGTCAGGGTTAACCGCGGCTCTGGCACAAACCCGGCGACACGGAGGTGGCACGGGCAGGAGCAGACTGAACGTGTCGGCTTCTCACTTTTTGGATTTTAGAAGGGCATGACATGCCTATATCTGTGTCTCCCCCTCCTTTTACTCCTCCACCTCTTTTCTTTTCGCATGACTATATGTACTTGTCACTTTTCCATGTGTTAGTTGTGTCTTCTGAGCAGTTTGTCAGCTTTTGGACACCTTTGAAGGTGTTTTCTATGTGTTTCTATGTGTTTTTGTTTGCCTGCCATTGGTTTTATCGGTGTTCGAAGGTGTTCGACGAACAGTTCGACGAACAGTTCGGCGAACACACGGGTGTTCGACGAACCGAACCGAACTCGAACACTACGGGGGTGGCTCAACACTAATGTTAAGCCCATTCCCCTCTCCCCATGTCTTAAAATGCACCATTTTGTCAGCTGTCCAGTATATGTTAATCATGTGTACTTTCTTCATGGATGTGTTTTCTCTTTAAGTCCACATATTAACCACATATATTTTATGGTTATATGTGTTGTCTGTTTTTCAATAAATTCTTTGCAATAATGTATTTACACTGTCATCAACATAAAATATTTTGAATCTGACTTTTTATGTGCACCTACGCCCCTTTCATGCTCACAACTCACTTTTGTTTTATTTTAATGTTCTAAATGTGGCTTTGGAATGTAAACCTTTCTGTTCTCTTTATTATTTATCTGTTCATAGCTGTAGCGGAATGGTGGAAAACCACACCTCCACAGTGTGGTCTATGTTTATGGGACATGGTTTATAATTTTTGGCACTTTGCCTTGTTTCAATTTCTTTTGCTACCACAAAGTGCTTTTGCTCCCCTAAATCTGTACTTTATTCTTCTCTATATATTTATGATCCAATGTAATTTCCCTTTTACCGTAATTTGCCATTTGTCCCTTGTAAAATCTAGGAAACATACAATATTGCATTTATAAATTTGCTAGTTAGAGTCATCTTAGATGACATTATTCTTTGACAAAATGTTCGGATGTTATTTTTCAAACTGTTTAATCTTTTTTCATGGTAACAATCACTGGCCAATTACAAAGCAACCTCTGTCTCATTTTCAAGGCTGCCACCTCCTTTTGAAGGAGTTAATATCAGCCCAATATTTTACTAGCATAGTTCTAAATAACAATGTTAAGAATTTAAATGTTCGAAACAACAGTATACATTTTTTATGTTAATTTATTCGGACATTATATTTATTTTTTGTATAATGATTTTACGGATAAACTATATTTGTTTGGTATAGATTCTTGGCTACTGGCAATTCATTCATTTCGCTACATTTCGAGTTCCTCCTTGGGACGTCAACGATATCCGGGATTGTGCGCTCAACCTGTGATATTATTTGGGACAAACTGAAGAGCCGTTTGATGTCTCAACCAACCACAGATGACTGGGTGAGGAATGCCCAGGGGTCCATGGAAGTAGCCCAGTTTCCCAATTGCATTGGTGCACTGAATGGTAAGCACATTCGTGTCAAGAAGCCGCCAAACTCTGGCTCATGTTTCATTAATTGCAAAAGATATTTCTCAGTAGTGCTGCTGGCTTCAGCTGACAGTAACTACTGTTTTGTAATTGCTGACATTGGGGCACGTGGGAGTGCATCGGATGCTGGCATACTTCACTCTTCCAGCTTTTCTAGGCGGACATGAATTTAAACCTTCCACAGCCATATGCACTTCTAGGAGCTTCTGGTCTGGTACACCATTTATTATGGTTGCTGAGGAGGGTTTTGCGCTATGAACACATATTTTTGACCCATTTCCGCTGTAAGGTTTGAACATCTGGAGGCGCATTTTTAACAATCGATGACAAAAGCCTATCAATTTTTGAGTGTGCCTTTGGAATGTAACCTCTAAGTGGCATATATTTGAGAGCGCAATATAAATGCATCCAGCCAATGTCCAGGCAGCCATAAAGGATGCCCTAATTTTGCATCATTTTGGTCAAACAAATGAAGCATTCTTGGATGATGTTGAGGATGCGACAGTATTCAATGTGCCATTACCACAGGACATTCAGCATGGGCCCCAAGTTGATCCCTTTGGCCCCTTGACTCCAGAATATTTTTACTGATCAATTTTTGTCACCAAAGGGTAGTATCCCATGGCAAATTGAGGGGAGCAACTAATGTTTGCATTATTTATGTTTTTATGCTTAAATGTTTTGGATTGGCTTTTAAAAAAACAAACAAACGGTAGTTAGGGACTTGCAAGACAATGAGGACCCTTGACATGGCTTGTGAGCTTAGTTTTGGTTTGGGGAACTGATACATGGCCATCTCAAAGCCTTACTCTTTCCCAGATCACAAACAAATACCTCATTTTTATGTTATTTAAATTTGTTATTATTTTCCAAAAAATACAATAGCAACAAAACAGAGATTGTACTACAGTATGTTTTTTTGTCCATATGTGTATTCCTACAATAACATTAGATCATTAGACAGTGTCCGTGTCCTTGGAGCAGGTTCTGAGACCTCACAAACAGCTCGTGCACTCATGCTTTCAGAGAGGACATGAATTGCAAGTTCTCAGTCACTCTTCAAGATTACACACATTAGCTACTAATGATTTATCATTATCCATGCTCACACCTTGCCAAAGTGGAAACACACTCTGGGCCCATGAATGTACCTTCTTTTCTCAGAGTAGATGCAATGTCATGTAACTTGATGTGCATGTGAATTCTAAGACATAATCCAGATGATCCGTTATGTCTTATTCACACAAATTGCTGAGAAGATTTTCAAAAAGTTTTTAGAAATCAAGGTCTGGACTTTGTTTTCTCCTCATTCCTAGGAACAAACAAAAATTGTAATTTATAAAAATGTTAGCACAACAACATGTTTGGGTTTAGGCAACATTAAATTGTAAAACACAACTTCCATCAATGGGATTTTTCTAAGGCTGTGGTGTGATGTGAGGAAAGGCATTACTTGATAGTTATCTTAACAAAAGCAGCACAGAGGGACCACTTACACATCCTAATCAACATTTAGCACTAACATTATTAAACCACTTCAAATTAAACTTAAAAAAAATAATAGAAAGCATGTGTGTAACAAATTTTTTAACCTAAACATGTTTTTAGACATTTAAAAAATGGTCTTAATGGGGACATATAATAGCAAGTAATAGGCGGTGTGTGGGCAGATGCTTCTAGTTCAATTTTGATGCAATGAAATAATGTGATTTTTGGTAGCTGAAACTGGGATTATTTGTATTATTGTTTTTTTTTGTGTATAAATGTTTAACAGAAAACAAAAAAAAAGTTTTGTGTGTAGAAAGTCATTTCCTATGTGCATGTTGAATGTTGACTATATACAGTACAGACCAAAACTTTGGACACACCTCATTTAAAGATTTTTCTGTATTTTCATGACTTTGAAAATTGTACATTCACACTGAAGGCATCAAAACTATGAATTAACACATGTGGAATTATATACTTTACAAAAAAGTGTGAAACAACTGATAATATGTCTTATATTCTAGGTTCTTCAAAGTAGCCACCTTTTGCTTTGATGACTGCTTTGCACACTCTTGGCATTCTCTTGATGAGCTTCAAGAGGTAGTCACCGGAAATGGTTTTCACTTCTGAGGATAAGTTTATCCGAGTCACCAGCCTCAGAAATAGCAGGTTAAGAGCAGCTCAGATTAGAGACCAGGTCAATGTCACACAGAGTTCTAGCAGCAGACACATCTCTACAACAACTGTTAAGAGGAGACTTTGTGCAGCAGGCCTTCATTGTAAAATAGCTGCTAGGAAACCTCTGCTAAGGACAGCCAACAAGCAGAAGAGACTTGTTTGGGCTAAAGAACACAAGGAATGAACATTAGACCAGTGGAAATCTGTGCTTTGGTCTGATGAGTCCAAATTTGAGATCTTTGGTTCCAACCACCGTGTCTTTGTGCGATGCAGAAAAGGTGAACGCATGGACTCTACATGTCTGGTTCCCACCGTGAAGCATGGAGGAGGAGGTGTGATGGTGTGGGGGTGCTTTGCTGGTGACACTGTTGGGGATTTATTCAAAATTGAAGGCATACTGAACAAGCATGCCTACCACAGCATCTTGCAGCAGCATGCTATTCCATCCGTTTGCGTTTAGCTGGACCATCATTTATTTTTCAACAGGACAATGACCCTAAACACACCTCCAGGCTGTGTAAGGGCTATTTAACCAAGAAGGAGAGTGATGGGGTGCTACGCCAGATGACCTGGCCTCCACAATCACCGGACCTGAACCCAATTGAGATGGTTTGGGGTGAGCTGGACTGCAGAGTGAAGGCAAAAGGGCCAACAAGTGCTAAGCATCTCTGGGAACTCCTTCAAGATTGTTGGAAGACCATTTCCGGTGACTACCTCGTGAAGCTCATCAAGAGAATGCCAAGAGTGTGCAAAGCAGCCATAAAAGCAAAAGGTGGCTACTTTGAAGAACCTAGAATATAAGACATATTTTCAGTTGTTTCACACTTTTTTGCTAAGTATATAATTCCACATGTGTTAATTCATAGTTTTGATGCCTTCAGTGTGAATGTACAATTTTCATATTCATGAAAATACAGAAAAATCTTTAAATGAGAAGGTGTGTCCAAACTTTTGGTCTGTACTGTACGTATGTATACATTACCACATACATATTTTTAGTCAACCAATATTTGTGCTTACCAACAGTACCAACAATGAGAAATGTTGTGGGTCAACCAGCAAACTTTCACAAGCACATTTTCCTGTGTTTTGAGTCAAAAAGAACATAGTCACTTACTGGTTGATTTCCATGGTTGGGCGTAAGAATTCTAAATTCCGGAAATAGACATATTGGCGCTTTCTTGATGCCGCAGACGTCGAGGACAGTGGATTAAATTCCTGGCTGTACTGGTCCCTTGCTGAACGCCAGCATCATTTCACCAAATCCACTGTTGGTAAAGTGGTAACAATTAGAGATGAGCGTTGTTCTACTCGAACTGTTCGCCAATCTCAAATTCGAGCTGTTTTGGGCGGTGTTCGAGCCGGTCGGCGAACACGAACAATTTGAGAAAAATTCGGCTGTTCGAGGTTATGTTCGATAACTGTTCGTGCACCAAAATCATAACTGGATTTTTTCTCAGTAATGATGAAAATTAATGTTAATACGCAGTTTGAGTGTACAGCGGGGCGGGGGGAGGGGCAGGGGATGGATCTCTGCAGGAACAATGAAGATCTCCATTTTTTTTTCTCTTTCCCGCATTTGCAGTGGGGAGGTGCAATCTGTCAGCCTATCAGCAGCGCACACACGGAGCGAAGTGCTTTTTTTCACACAAGCAAGGGCATGTGTGATTGGCAGTGTATGTCACATGTCCTTGCCCTATAAGACCAAGCCATTTTCCCCGTCGCCACCATTTTCTCACTGCTGCAGCTGCGTGTTAGACGGCACCGCTGTTGCTGTGTGCGCTATACCTTGTTAATTTCAAGCCAATTTTCGCACAAATCTACAGATAGCTTGGGAGTAGGGAATAGTTGTGATTGCAGTCCTTTTAAGGACTAGGTTACAGCATTTCCTACGACTTTTATCAGGCAGGTCTGTGCTCTTAAATAGATAGATTGTGGGAGTAAAGACTAATTGTAATTGGAGTCCTTTTCAGGACTAGGTTACATCAGTTCCTATCAGTTTTTGCCAGGCAGGTCTGTGCCAGTGCTGTGCAAGTTTTTTTCACAGCATTTGGCTGAATCTAGCAAAGCTAATCCTTTTTGGCCTATTGCAGAGTGTGTTAGTCAGTGGAGTAGCCTATCTGTGTTGCAAGATATACCACCTGTGTATAGAATACCAATTTTTTTACTGCACCTAGTGAAGTAAAATCTTTTGGGCATAGCATCATTCTATTAGTCCATCTATACTGACCTCCATCAGGTTGCAAACTGAATATAATTTTTTTCTGCATCTAGCTCTGAAAAAATATTTGGGCTTCTAGCAGTGTGTGGGACTTGGTCTATTAGTCCATCTATACTGACCTCCATCAGGTTGCAAATTAAAAATAATTTTTTTCTTCATTTAGCTCTGAAAAAATATTTGGGCTTCTAGCAGTGTGTGGGACTTGTTCTATTAGTCCTTCTATACTGACCTCCAGCAGGTTGCAAATTGAATATAATTTTTTTCTGCATCTAGCTCTGAAAAAATATTTGGGCTTCTAGCGGTGTGTGGGACTTGGTCTATTAGTCCATCTATACTGACCTCCATCAGGTTGCAAATTAAAAATAATTTTTTTCTGCATCTAGCTCTGAAAAAATATTTGGGCTTCTAGCAGTGTGTGGGACTTGGTCTATTAGTCCATCTATACTGACCTCCATCAGGTTGCAAATTAAAAATAATTTTTTTCTTCATTTATCTCTGAAAAAATATTTGGGCTTCTAGCAGCGTGTGGGACTTGTTCTATTAGTCCATCTATACTGACCTCCATCAGGTTGCAAATTAAAAATAATTTTTTTCTGCATCTAGCTCTGAAAAAATATTTGGGCTTCTAGCAGTGTGTGGGACTTGGTCTATTAGTCCATCTATACTGACCTCCATCAGGTTGCAAATTAAAAATAATTTTTTTCTGCATCTAGCTCTGAAAAAATATTTGGGCTTCTAGCAGTGTGTGGGACTTGGTCTACTAGTCCATCTATACTGACCTCCATCAGGTTGCAAATTGAATAAAAAAAATTTCTGCATCTAGGTCTGAAAAATTATTTGGGCTTCTAGCGGTGTGTGGGACTTGGTCTATTAGTCCATCTATACTGACCTCCATCAGGTTGCAAATTAAAAATAATTTTTTTCTGCATCTAGCTCTGAAAAAATATTTGGGCTTCTAGCAGTGTGTGGGACTTGGTCTATTAGTCCATCTATACTGACCTCCATCAGGTTGCAAATTAAAAATAATTTTTTTCTGCATCTAACCCAGCCAATAGTTTTGGCCTAATACCACAGTTTGGCCACTCAGCTCTGCTCGGTTACCATCCATTGTTTTTTTGTGCAAACAACTCCAGAGTTGTGAATTAGTTAACCACCAAAATGAGTGGAAAAAGGCCTGCTGCTGGTGGAAAGGGGAATAGGCGTGTTGGGAAGGGGAAAAAAGGTTGTGTCCGTGGGGTAGGTGCAGAAGAAAGACCATCTTCCAGCCAAACTAAAATGTCTACTTCTTTTAGCGGACAATGTGATAAGATCCCTTTCTTACGGCCACGCCAATCGCTACAAATTCCAGATGAGGCACAAAAACAGCAGGTGCTTCAACGGATATCAAGTGCTCCTTTAAGTGGGCTCTCCTCCACATCAACTTCAACATCACAAATACTCCAGTCCTCAAAGGTGTCACCCAAATCGCACTTGCTTCCTCACAGCTCCCAAATCTCCAGCTGCCCGTCTGAGTATGAGGTAGAACAGATGGTTGAGTCTGCAGAGCTGTTTACTCATACTATAGCCTGGGAATCAGAGGTCGACTCCAGCGCTTCTGTGAATCCAGACGAGGAAATGATCTGCACTGATGCCCAGAATCTTTATGAGTCGGATCCAGGACCAGACGCAGAAGGTTCTGACCATAATGTAGACCCTCATTCCCAAACTGTAACTCCTGTTGGTGGAGACAATGAGGAAGATGATGATAAGACTCAAATACCTGATTGGAGCGACAACTTTAGTTTTTTGTCAGGGCAGGAACAGGTTGGCTCTGAGGACGACGGGTGTGATAACGCACAGGGTGATGATGATGAGGTCGGAGATCCCACTTACTGTCAACCCACAGTCAGCCAAGAGATGAGGTCAGCAGAGGAGGTGGAGGAAGATGCTGGTGACGACGAGGTCAGGTTGCGCCTTCCTGGACAGAGACGTAGTACTGGAAGCACGTCAACAACTGCATCCTCAAACACAACTCTGCCTCTCACCACAAGTCGTGGTGGCTCTTCAGGTCGCATGGGTGCTAAGCCTTGCATAGCCTGGGCATTTTTTCAGATCGATAAAGATGACCCAACTCGTGTTATCTGTAACATTTGTCAGCAAAAGCTAAGTAGAGGACAAAAAATACATAGTTTGAGTACTTCATGCATGAACCGGCACATGGACATGAAGCATAAGTTGCAGTGGGAAGCTCAGTGTGCTACAATGCGGTATAGCCGGCCGGGCCAACCACCGTCTGCCATATCTTGTGCATCCGCGGCCTCTTCATCCTCTGTGACTGGGGGGACAGCAGTCACACCTGTTTTGGGGCGCAGACCTGCCACCTCTTTACCCGCAACAGCCAGCGTGATTGGCAGGTCATCATTTTCTTTGGAGGTGGTAACACCAGCTGGTCTTGAGCGCTGTCCGACATCGATAGCACCACCTTTGGATCAAGGCAACCTAACATGTCCGCCTGCATCTTCCTCACAGACCGGCAGTTTGCCGGGGACACCCTTATCAACCCCGTCTAAGCACAATAGCCAGCCCCCGGTCCCTCAGATGTGGACAAGTAAAAGACCATTTCCTCCTAGCCATGAGAAAGCTAAGAGGTTGAATTTCACCATCTGCAAGCTCTTGGCTACAGAAATGCTGCCTTTCCGCCTGGTGGACACAGAGGATTTTCGAGACCTTATGTCCGTCGCAGTGCCCCAGTACCAGATGCCCAGTCGGCACTACTTCTCAAAGAAAGGTGTGCCTGCGCTCCACCAGCATGTCGCACACAACATCACCGCTTCTTTGAGAAACTCTGTGTGTGACAGGGTGCATTTCACCACAGACACTTGGACGAGTAGGCATGGACAGGGGCGTTACATGTCGCTGACTGGGCACTGGGTAACTATGGTGACAGCAGGACAAGGGGCTGCTGTCCAAGTCTTGCCGTCCCCACGAGTTGTGCGTCAATCCTCTTTATGTCATTTTTCCTCCACTGCTTCTGCCTCCTCAACCTCCTCTCGGTCTTCCACCTGCACCCAAAGCCTGTCTGGTCATGCCACAAGCTTTCTAACTGCGCAGAAGGGATCCTGCACACCTCCTTACTATGCTGGCAGTAGGGCTCAACGTCATCAGGCGGTTTTTACATTGAAATGTCTGGGAAATGTGAGTCACACAGCTGAGGAGTTGTGGTCAGCTCTGGAGAACCAATTTCATGAATGGTTGTCTCCACTGGACCTGAAACCAGGGAAGGCCGTGTGCGACAATGCTGCAAACCTGGGTGCGGCCCTTCGCCGGGGCAATGTCACACACGTGCCTTGTATGGCTCACGTGTTGAACCTGGTTGTCCAGCAATTTTTAGCCCACTATCCCAGACTAGATGGCCTTCTGCAGAGGGCACGGTCGCTGTGTGCTCACTTCCGCCGTTCGCATCCCGCAGCTCAGCGACTTACATCTCTACAGAAGTCGTTGGGCCTGCCACTTCACCGGCTAAAATGCGATGTGCCTACCCGGTGGAATTCAACTCTGCACATGTTGCAGCGACTGTGGCAGCACCGACAAGCCCTGGTGCAATACGTTCTGACGTATAGCCTGGGCCAACGAGATTCAGAGGTGGGGCAAATCACGCTGGAGGAGTGGTCTCAGATCAGGGACCTATGCACCCTTCTGCACAGTTTTGAAATGGCGACGAAGATGTTTAGTGCTGACGATGCCATTATCAGCATGACTATTCCGGTGATTTACATGCTGGAGCACATGTTAAACAGAATTCGGAGTCAGGTGGTGGCACAAGAGGAGGTGGAGGAAGTAGAGGAGGAGTAGTTGTATGCGGAAGGGCTAACATCTGCAAGGTCCAGACGGTCGGCAGCACCAGGGCGGCAGGCATGTGAGTGTGGGGGAGATGATTTTACCAGGGCGCATGGTAGCAGCCAAACTAGTGAGGAAGGTGCAGGAGCCCAGGAAGAAGTGGAGGACGAACTGATGGAAGACTCATCAGATGAGGGAGACCTTGATCACATTTCTGTTGTGCGAGGTTGGGGGGAGAGGACAGAGGAAGGAAGCATGATTGTTACCTCGCCACCAACACAACAGGGACTTGGTGCTCCTGGATGCGCAACACACATGAGTGCCTTCTTGCTGCACTACCTGCAACATGACCCTCGAATTGTGAGAATTAGAAATAATCCTGACTACTGGGTTGCCACACTGTTAGATCCCCGGTACAAAAGTAAATTTGCAGAAATTATTCCTGCCATAGAAAGGGATGCACGCATGCAGGAGTATCAGCAGAGACTGTTGCAGAATCTTACATGTGCTTTTCCACAAAATACCAGTGGTGCACGTAGTGAATCTCACAGTTCCAACTTGCCAATCGTGGGACCGTCAAGTGTTCAGCACTCAAACCGTAACAGAACCACAGTATCTGCTGGTAACATCAATTTTGCGGAATCATTTCACCACTTTTTTAGCCCATCCTTTGCAAGGCCACAGGAGACAAGAAGTCTGACACATAGTCAACGCCTAGAGACGATGGTACAGGAGTATCTCCAAGTAAACATTGAAGCCACGACTGTGTCACTGGACCCTTGCTCTTTTTGGGCTTCCAATCTGGATAAATGGCCGGAGCTAGCCACTTACGCCTTGGAGATCTTGTCATGCCCCGCAGCCAGCGTTCTGTCTGAACGTGTGTTCAGCGCTGCTGGTGGTGTGCTGACAGATAAGCGCACGCGGCTCTCCACTGATAATGTAGACAGACTCACGTTCATAAAGATGAACAAATCATGGATCCGAAACGACTTTTCTACCCCTGTGTCATCCTGGGGAGAGTAAAAGCTTGATGATTGGTTAAAATCACCCTACCAACCGTTTTAAGCTTTCAAATTACTAATCATGTTTATCTGTATCTTGACTGGAAAATAATTTGGGCTTTGTAGCAGTGTGCAGCACTGATCCTATTAGGCCATCTATAATAAGCTTCACCAGATTTAAAATTAAAAATAATTTTTAGCTGCATCTAGCCCGGAAAATAATTTTGGGGCTCCGAGATGCGCAAGACACATAAGTGCCTTCTTGCTGCACTACCTGCAGCATGACCCTCATATTGTCAGAATTCGAAGTAATCATGACTACTGGGTTGCCACACTCTTAGATCCCCCAAACTTTTCGATCAACCTTTTCATTTTAATAAAGACCAAAAAAATGGTCATTTTTGAAATTATAAGCATTAGCAGGTTGTTAGAAACTGAAATCAAACAGTTTTCAACTCAAAACTTTATTCTAGGTGATGTTACATTTTCACATAGGACCCCTTGTTCGAAAGGAGCTTCTGAACTCTCTCGTCCATTGAATTTGTCAGGTTTTGGATGGTTTCTGCTTCAATTGTTTTGCATGAGGACAGAATACCCTCCCAGAGCTGTTGCTTAGATGTGAACTGCCTCCCGCCATCATAGACACTCCTTTTAATGATGCTCCAAAGGTTCTGAATGGGGTAGAGGTCAGGGGAGCATGGGGGTCACACCATAAGTTTGTCCCCTTTTATGCCCATATCAGCCAGAGATGCAGATGTTTTATGTGCAGCATGAGATGGTGCATTATCATGCAGAAAAATGATCTTGCTGTGAAATACACGGTTCTTCTTCTTGAACCATGGCAGGAAGTGCTGTTTGAGAAAATCCACATACATTATGGAGTTCATCTTTAGCGCCTTCAGGGATCCTAAAGGGGCCGACAATCTCTCTCCCCATGATTCCAGCCCAAAACATTACTCCACCTCCTCCTTGTTGGCGCTGTAGCCGTGTTTGCGTGGGGTGTCCATCAACCAGCCATCCTCCACTCCATTCATCTGGACCATCGAGCGCTGCACGGCACTCATCCGTGAACAAAACAGTTTTGAAATCAGTCTTCATGTAATGTTTGGCCCACTGGAGCCGTTTCTGCTTGTGTGAAGTGGATAGAGGAGGTCGACAGGATGGCGTATGCACAGCTGCAAACCTCTGAAGGACCCTGCATCTTGTTGTTCGGGGGACGTTGGAGGCACAAGCAGCTTAAAAAACTTGTCTGCTGCTATGACAAGGCTTTTTTGCCGCTGCTCTTTCAACCTGACGTAATTGCCTGTAGGAAAGAGTCCTCAATTTGCCCTTATCAGCACGCACACGTGTGTACTGTGAATCAGCTACATACTTCTTGATTGCCAAGACACTTCATCCTGATCATCGCACAATGTTGATTGTAGTCATGCCTTGACCTAAACACTCCACAATTTGTTGCTTCTCAGCAGCCGACACATCCTTTTTCTTTCCCATTTTGGCAGAAAATCCAAAAAAACTTTTTATTAAGGGGTAGAACTTTCATTCTCGAGAACAATGTATTCACTTTTGAGGGGGTGATGTATCGGCAGCTGAGGGGCTGAGCAATGGGGACGAGGTTTGCCTCCAGTTATGCAAATCTATATATGGGGGCATTCGAGTCTATCCACATCCCGCAATCCCTCGGCGCCGATAAACCCATAATTATGTACCGCCGCTTTATAGATGATCTGTTTATCATATGGAGGGGAAATACTGTGGAGGCTGCCAAATTTATTGATGAATTAAATTCAAACGACTGGGGTCTTTCCTTTACCTCTACCATATCTGGGATTAATATTCATTATCTTGACCTTCAGATAAATATAGACAATTCGGGCAAAATATTTACATCTACCCACTTTAAGGAAGTGGATGTAAATAGTTATCTTGAATTTGACAGTGGCCATCTACCCAGTTGGATTAGAAATATTCCATATGGTCAATATTGGCGTGTCAGAAAAAATTGTACACATGATTTGGATTTTTTTCTGGAATCTAAGGTTTTACAAAAACGTTTTAGAGCTAAGGGATACCCTCAGAAATTATTAAAGGATGCTTTCTCCAAAACTAGATCCCTATCGCAGAACTTGTGTATCAACAAATCCAAGAATACCAGCCAAGAGCCAAGCAACGATTTCAGTTTAAATATGAATACTACCTATGGTAAACCTACGCAAGTGTTATCCAGTTTATTAAAAAAAATACTGGTTCATTTTAAGGAACGATCCAATATTAACTGGTCATTTACCTAAATATCCCCATGTCATATATCGGAGGAGTAAAAATCTAGGAAACTATATAGCCCCTAGCAATACAACAATTGGTAGAAGACCAAACCATTTAAATTCAGCTCCTTTTAGCAGTAATGGATGTTATAAATGTAACGTCCCTAAATGCTTATGCTGTCAATCCATTGATAACGGAGCTAAAACATTTGCCTCTGCGGTCACTGGAGAGATATATCCCATCTGCTTTAGACTTACATGTCAGTCCTCATATGTGATATATTTGCTCCACTGCACCTGCGGCCTGAAATAAATTGGCCGCACTCTCCAGGAAATGCACTCCAGATTAAATAAACATCGCCAAAATATTAGAAACGGCTTTCCTTTACATAGCGTTTCTAATAATTTCTTAAAAGAACATCAGAAAAATCCTAATAATCTGAAACTAACTATCATTGATCATATAGTTGATACACATCATGATAGACTAAATTGTCTTATTACACGCGAAAATTATTGGATTTTCAAAATGGGAACCTTGCCTCCTGAAGGTTTGAACCTTAATATAGAGAAAACAACTTTTTAAATAATTGTTTTTATATTTTAGCAAATTTATTATATACATCCTTTATATGGTGGAAGAGGGAGGAGGGGAGAGAGAAGTAGAGAAGAAACGAAGGGAGGGAAGGAAAAAAGGAAAAAAAAAATTGTATTTTTTTTATATTTATTTTTTTTGGGTGGGGAATTTTTTGGAATTTTTTTTATTTTTTTTATTTTTATTTTTTAAAAAAAAAAATTTTTCTCTTTCCTTTCTTCGTCTACTATATTTCCCTAATTATAATGATAGAAACTGATTGTAATTTTATAACTTTATATTTATACGTTGTTTTATGTTGTATGTAAAAAAAAATTTCTTCTTTTATAATATAAAATATAGGGTGGTAGATAACAATACTGTATATCCTATTAAGTATTATGATTATAGGATTCGCAAGTTTTTATACTGCGAATCCTTTTTATGAGAACCCCATATGCTTCATTAGGTATTCATTTATAACAATCCTTTTTACTCTATTGAGCATAAATGAACTCAAGGGGTTAATATAGAGGTATTACTCTGTATCTGGCCCCGCCCCTTTGATGTAATTGTATACCTGGTCAAATGTATATAAAGATCAATTGTTTGTTGCTTGTCACACCTGATGAAGGTGGCTGTGTCCACCGAAACGCGTTGTGTGCATTAATAAATCAGTCCTTTTAATATTTTTGCCCTGTTATCGGCGCTCTGGTACCGCTATTCACATTTACTGATTGTCCCTTTCCCCCTTTTGGGGTGCGGTAGAGCTGCCTTTAATTAATTGTTCATTCACCTGTGGGAGGAATTTAATTACTACCCTGGTTTTCCAAGCTGCGCTGCCCTAACCCCTCCGGAACGCTGCCGGGGGTGTTGGTGAAGCTGGGCGTCCATCTCGGCGTTACATGCAACTAACCTGATCACGTGATCCACCACCGAGAGATCAGGATCTGTGAACGCCGCTGGAAATAGATGACAGCCACCAACAGAGCGGAGCTTGTGGAGCTTTACACTGGGGTTGTGCAGAGGTGCACAACTTCATAAGGTTAGTAGTCATTCCCACACCCCTCTAACAATTGCAATACTGAGTCACCCATTGCGCCTTGTTCTCTCCTCTCTTTACAAAAAACAAAGTTAGTCTTAAGGTCACAAATTCACATGCAAAACTAGACATATGTTATGAAAAAAACATCCCTACACACCCCGGTAACAGTACATTAAAAGGCAATGTAATGTCAAAGGTAAACAATGGATCAATTTTAATTAGAAAAAAAACACAAGCAGTGTTCACATGACAGGCAATGTGTATTACTTTAGTAATGCCACTGCAGGTCTAATTAAAGACATATATAGTTTTAGGCCTTTATAGAAGTAGAACATGATAAAGCTTTACTGTCACAGAACATACATCCTGCCATACCCACAGAAATGATGCCGACTCAATTTAGGTGGACAATAGCTTTTTAAATTAATGAACTGGCAAATCAAAACAGTTTTTGAAGAGACTGATCATGTTTAACAATTGTTTGTCCCTGAAGTAGAGATGGCAATGTACCTTACAATAAATGAATAGTAATATATAATGACATGTTGCAGTAGCACATACACATTCCCAAACACATCAGACAGCACTGTTACCACTCTTTTAAATATGAGTGAAGTAAGGAAATTTTTTTAACAGAAAGGAACAACCATGGGTGCACTCACCAAACTTTGCACCCTTGGATAGCGAATATGTAGGCCAACCACTTCATGGAAGCAATTCTTCCGCTACTGCAAGCCATCTGCTCTCTGTTGCTCTGTTGCCAGCTGGTTGTGGTATCCCTCCCCACGAGTGTCCCAAAGTTCTGGGTGTTGTTCCACAAGAGATATTAGGCACTTCATTTCAACACGGGGGGCCATGATATAATTCAAAAACAGGAGAATACCTACAAATGTGCTTCCACAAACTACAACTTCACCTCAGCAATGAAAAGGCCAAACAGAGTTTAAATTATGGATTTTCCAATCAAATTCAGGGCACCTGCCAAATAAACAATGTTTGTAAAATGCACACAGACAGCACACATTTCACAAATAAAGTCATCAGTGTGCACGTGTGCGACCCATATTGCGGACCGTGCTGCTGGAAAAAAACAGACATGTCCATGTGGCACCCCTGCGGGTTCAGTCGCCATAGAGGTACTGCATCTCACCCAGAGGTGTGGTAACCCACTCTCAAGTAAGGAGGAAGTACTTCCCGGGACCCACACACCCTCATTCAATACACTCCACTTTAGTAGGCAAGGGCGAGATTGCTCCTAAGCGAGATCACAGTCCCTGGTCCCTAGCTGAAGGGTGGAACTAGGTAGAGGAGGTGGGTTGAGGAAGTAGTTCAGGGGAGCACCGTCAGAAGGAGTATAAGAAGAAAGGGAACCATCTAGAAGCAGTCAGTCCTGCTCAGGAGAGCAGTGTAGAGGGGTCCATGCTCCTGGCTCCAGTGCTTGGAGCAGGAGTTCAGAGGAGAGAGAGGAGTAGGGCCTAGTCTGAGAGGCCCAGGAGAGAGTGAGAGAGGACAGGAGAAGAAGGAAGGCTCCAAAGACAGAGGGGATCCCAGGGGCACGGTGAGTGTGGATGCCACCCATGCACCCGAATCTACACGGGAGGGATCAGGCCGCAGAGTGGGGACCGGCCCCTAAACTAGTGGAGAACAACCAGGCTCAGCTAGATAACCGGAGGCTGCTGCATTTTCAAGGTGCTGTAGCCAACAACCACAATTACATAACTGAAAAGGTGGCTGCATAGGGTCCAGGGGACTACATGTCGCCCGACAAGACCCAAGGCAACTGGCTTGGGACACTGATTGTGAGGCGCAGGGCAGGAAGGTGAGAGCCAGCGCAGTGAGACGACCGAGAAAGGTACATAGAACGGGGTCCTGTGCAAGTGCTCCTGAAATACCTGAGAGTTTGCTGGATCACCACAACGGAGGACACAGGATGATGTGGGTGGTTATAATCCGGAAAGTGTAGCCTGAGGAACTTAACAACTGTGAGTAAAATCTGAAGACTGCATCCCACTGTGTCCTTGAATAATTGCTGCGCCATCACCAACCCTGCATTACACAGCACCAGCAACATCTACATCATAAAATCTCTACAACCTGCCCTGGAGTTAAGCACTGCCTGTGGACAGCTGAACCAACTCTGCTGCGTCACCATCAGCTCCAGTGGATCTGCATCGCAGTGGCGGCCTCATTTAGCCGCATACCACAGGTGGCGTCACGAACATTATCTCTAAAAACTTTATACTCCTTTTAACTTTTCCTTTAATTTGACCGCCCGGGGCCACGGACTGGGTCACTGCCACCGTGACATCCCCAGAACCGACCGGCCTGGCTACCGAGTACCCCACGGCCCCAGGGGGCGCGTCAACTTGGCGTCACGAACAGAATGAACCGACCCGTTATCACTGGTCCCATGCGCCTATAGACTGTGTTTAATTCTGAATGCGGCGCCCGCCCCAGAAGAACAGGTGCCATTATATGTGTGATCAAGGATGAAAAGAAACCTCTCATCGTGGGTCGGGTCCCAGAATGGCGCCAAAAGCGGAGCCCGCCCCATGCACCTGTGGCCATATACCTAGACTTGTCCATCAGTCTGGGGAAGCCACCCCCAGGTGTGGCCGACAGCAAGCTGCCATGGAACCACCCCAGAAAGGGGAGAGGAGAAGAAAAATCTTACAGACAGGGCGGGGTCACAGGCAGTGGAGACAGAACGCACCCGGCAGGCACCATGGACGGAGACAAGAGAACCAGACTCCCGCCCGGGGCCTGCAGCCCACTGATTCCTACCTCAACCTGGAGGGGGTCCTGACCAAGCTGTCCCTGGAGGATACGGGGTTATTCCGCGACGTGGTACAGGAGCTGGGACGGTGGATGGAAGAGGCCCAGCAGCCGATGTCGCACGATGGAGGGATGAGCTGCCAGTGAAGCTGACCCGGCAGCAGCCCAAGCTGAGTTCCACCAACAGCACCCCAACCCCGGCAGAGCCTGTCCTGGAACAGGAGCAACGTGCAGCACCAGAGCGGTCGCAGGAGCAGGTAAAGATTACATCCCTGTCCCGGGCGCCGACAGTGCTGATACGCTCCTGAGCCCCTTAGAGGAACCGCCTGCCCCCGCATCCGAATGGGTATATGATCGCCCCACGTGGGACTGGTCTGCAAAGGTCGAGGACAAGCAGGGAGCCCCTCTACAGCCCTCGCCCGTGGCCCTGGTCATCTGTAAAGGAGATGTAGTGGAGTACCGGTGGGATAACTCGGAGGGTGATCTCATGGGGTTCCCGTGGGAGATCCAAGCTGAGGCCCTCAGAAGGGAGGAGTACTGTGAGCAAAGCTCCGGAAGCTGGAAGCGGAGAGCAAGGAGCGACAAGAGTGGTGGGAAAAGATGGAGGCCCGCAATATGCAGGAAAAGACCCGGGCCCGCGAAAACAAGCCTGCCACACCCAGTCCACACGCCGAGTGGACCGTGGTCAAGTTTGACCTGGAAGCTGGATGTGGCTTCATCAGGGAGCCGCAAATGGCCACGGACCTCTTCGTCAACCGGCGAGATGTAGAGTCCCATCTCCAACAGGGACACCTAGGATGGGATCTCTACCCTGGTGACAGGGTCACCTATACCCGGCATAAGGGAAAGCATGGATGGTATACCCTCCATGTGCACAGAGTGGAGGAAGATGAGGACATGCCTCTGCCATCTGAGGCTGATGACCCGACTGGGCTATACAGTGGTGAAACACATCCCCGGAGGGGACACCACTATTGAAGAACTAAACTGTTCATTTAAGAAAGTTAAAGAGTGTAAATAGTTACCCGGAAGGGTATTGAAAATGATCAGTGCAAGTGTGTGTTTAAAGTTTTATAGTTACCTGGTTAAAAAGACTGATAGGTTGTTTACAGTGAACAGCTAGAACTTTTATGTGTACATAATTAGCACTTCTTAAGGTGATTCTTGTTGGTTTTATAGACCAGAGAACAAAAACCCGTTTGGCGTGGCCGAAGACATGGTTCAATGAGTGAATCAGCTATGCCCTGCAGCCTTGCCCAGGGCCTACGTTGGGGGTTTGTTTTGGATGGGTCCCCCCCACTTTGCACCTTCACTAGTGAGATGGACACTCGGTTATGGATCTCACTGCAGCCTGCTGAACATACTTGAAAAGTGAAAAAAATGTTTTATATGTGTGAAGAAAAATGTTATTTAGAGAAGTTTTATATAGTAACCTGAAAAATTTAAGAAAAAGTGCATCCCATAAAGGGAAGAAAAAGTTATGATTGTTTTTCTATGTGATGCATCTAAAAATTTTGTATATCTAAAACACGTGTGTATTTGCTGTGTTCCAGACCGTGGATCTGCTGTGTTTAACGGGGGAAGGGGTATGTGGCGCCCCTGCGGGTTCAGTCACCACAGAGGTACTGCATCTCACCCAGAGGTGTGGTACCCCACTCTCAGATAAGGAGAGAGTACTACACGGGACCCACACACCCTCATCCAATACACTCCACTTCAGTAGGGAAGGGCGAGATTGCTCCAAAGGGAGAGCACAGTCCTTGGTCCCTAGCTGAAGGGTGGAATTAGGTAGAGGAGGTGGGTGGAGGAAGTAGATCAGGGGAGCACTGTCAGAAGGAGTATAAGAAGGAAGGGAACCATCTAGAAGCAGCCAGTCCTGCTCAGGAGAGCAGTGCAGAAGGGTCCATGCTCCTGGCTCCAGTGCTTGGAGCAGGAGTTCAGTGGAGAGAGAGGAGTCGGGCCTAGTCTGAGAGGCCCAGGAGAGAGAGTGAGAGAGGATGGGAGAAGAGGGAAGGCTCCAGAGACAGAGGGGATCCCAGGAGCACAGTGAGTGTGAATGCCACCCATGCGCCCGAATCTACACGGACGTGGAGGGATCAGGCCGCAGAGAGGGAACCAGCCCCTAAACTAGTGGAGAACAACCAGGCTCAGCTAGATAAGCAGAGGCTGCTGCATTTTCAAGGTGCTGCAGCCAACAACCACAATTACATCACCGAAAAGGTGGCCGCATAAGGTCCAGGGGACTATATGGTGCCTGACATGACCCGAGGCTACTGGCTTGGGACACTGATTGTCAGGCGCAGGGCAGGAGGGTGAGAGCCAGTGCAGTGAGATGACCGGGAAAGGTACATACAACAGGGTTCCATGCAAGTGCTCCTGAAATACCTAATAGTTTGCTAGATCACCACCCCGGAGGACACAGGACGACGTGAGCGGTTATAATCCAGAAAGTGTAATCTGAGGAACTTAACAACTGTGAGTAAAATCTGAAGACTGCACCCCACTGTGTCCTTGAATAATTGCTGCGCCATCACCAGCCCTGCACTACACTGCACCAGCAACATCTACCTCATAAAATCTCTATATCCTGCCCTGGAGCTAAGCTCTGCCTGTGGAGAGCTGAACCAAATCTGCTGCATCACCATCAGCTCCAGTGGATCTGCACCCCAGTGGCGGCCTCATATAGCCGCATACCACAGGTGGCGTCATGAACATTATCTCTAAAAAATGTACTCCCCTTTTAACTTTCCCTTTAATTTGACCGCCCGGGTCCACGGACTGGGTCACTGCCACTGTGACATCCCCTGCACCGACCGGCCCGGCTACTGAGTACCCGATGGCACAGGGGGCGCGTCATCCATGTGTTTTGCACATGGACACACGGTCCATGTGAACACACATGCATGTGCGCAGAACCATTAATTTGAATGAGTCTACGTGTGTCAGTGTCTCCAGTACGTGTGGAGACGGTCACCACACATACTCAAAACATGGACGTGTGAAAGAGGCCCAATGGGGGGCACAGTGCTGGGTAATCAGTTAATATTTTGAATTTTGTGTGCCTAATAGTATATTAATAGTGGGGCACATATTTGTATTCAGGGGCTCAATGCATGGGATTTTTCATTCAGGAGATACAATATATGGGACCTTGTTACTTTCAGAGCTGCGGTGATCATCGTGACAAGATGAATCGTGGTTAAAAGATGTTGGCATGAGGTCTGACCAAATGAAGAAGAAACCAAAGACTCAGCTCACCTCATGCACGTCAATGACAGCGTGGGAGAATTCTCCCACGCTGTCAGTGACGTGCATGAGGTGAGCTGAGTTTATTGGACATGAACTCGGCTCATCTGGATGCCGTCACAGCCAGACACTGAGGAGCGCAAGCATGCCTGCGCTTCTCAGTGCCTGCGGCATGGCAAGCGGGATAGCAGCTTTTTGCTGCGATCCAGCCTGTCATGTGAATGTAGCAGAGCTGGAGCCGTCCTGGGAACCATGGAAAGGTAAGGATGAGATTGGTTTATTATTTTATTTTTATTGCAGAAGACATTGGCTTCAGCTGGAATGGGCGTGACTGTAAGTATGATTTAATTTATAACATTAAAGAATTGTGTGTTTATTTCAATTAAAGGACTTTATTCTGGGTGTTTGTGTTCTTTTTTTAACTTTGACTATGGGGTTAGTAATGGGGGTGTCTTATAGATGCCTCTCCATTACTAACCTGGGCTTGATGTCAGCTGGCATTATAAGCTGACATCAACCCCAGCCCTATTACCCCACTACCACCGCTACAGGGCAGTGGGAAGAGTGAGGCTAAGTGCCAGAATTGGCGCATCCTATGAATGCGTCATTTCTGGGGCGGCTGACAGCTGGTGTTTCTAGCCTGGGAGGGGGCCAATATTCATGGCACCCTTCCTGGGCTATTAATATCAGCCCCCAGCTGTCTGCCTAGCCTTTGCTAGCTATTAAAATAGGGGGATCCCACGTCATTTTTTTGGGGGTCCCCCATTTTAATAGCTAGTAAAGGCTAGGTATTCAGCTGGGGGCTGATATTAGTAGCCTGGGAAGCTCCGTGGGTATTACCCCCTTCCCAGGCTTCAAACATCTGCCCCAGCCGTCTGCTTAACCTCCGCTAGAGACAAAAATTACGGGGAACCCCACACCAATTTTTTTTTTAATAAATCCTTTATTTTAACACTAAGTGACAAGTACAGTAATCAAGACTATCACTGTACTTATTATATATGTGACTGACATGTTTCTACCTATCTAATCTATGTGTGATGCTCTATTCTTTCTGTTCTAAATTGTCGGGTACTGATGCTGAATTGCTGGCCGACTTTTTTAAAGAGACAGGTGCATGAAAACACTATTATTTTTTTAAATAAATCCTTTAACACTAAATGACAAGTACAGTAACCAACACTGTCACTGTACTTCTTATATATGTGACTGACATGTTTCTATCTATCTAATCCATGTGTGATGCTCTATTCTTTCTGTTCTAAATTGTCGGGTACCGATGCTGAATTGCCAGCCGGCTTTTTTAAAGAGAGTGTCTTCTGAGCAGTTTGTCAGCTTTTGGACACCTTTGAAGTTGTTTTCTATGTGTTTTTGTTTGCCTGCCATTGGTTTTAACGGTGTTTGACGGTGTTCGACAGTGTTCTAAGGTGTTCGACGAAGAGTTCCACGAACATCCCGTTGTTCGACGAACCGAACCGAACCCGAAAACTACGGGGGTGGCTCAACACCATTAATGACATCCTGAGACCTTTGATTGGTAAAAATGTGGTTGTGTATTTGGATGACATTTTGATTTATTCACAAGATCTAGAGTCCCTTTGGCAGAGTGTACGTCAAGTTTTGCAATTATTGAGTGATAATTCACTCTTTGCTGAGCTGGAGAAATGTGAGTTCGCTGTGCAGAAAATTAATTTTTTGGGCTACATTGTCTCCAGCGAAGGCTTTGAGATGGACCCTGTGAAGGTTCAGGCTGTGCAGGAATGGCCTAGGCCTATTGGTTTGAAATCTATACAGAGATTTTTGGGTTTTGCCAATTATTACAGGAAATCCATTAAGAATTTTTCTGTAATTGTTAAACCTCTAACCGATCTCACCAGTAAAGGTGCAAGTACGGCCCAGTGAATTACTGAGGCCATTGATGCGTTTGAGTATCTCAAAGAGAGGTTCAGTTCTGTCCCTATCCTTATGCAGCCTGATGAGACCAAGCCTTTTTTGGTCGAGGTCTATGCTTCATCGGTGGGGGTCGGAGCAGTTTTGTCTCAGGAGAACAAGGGTGGAGTACATCCTTGTGCCTTCTTTTCGAAAAAAATTTCGGAAACCGAACTGAATTATGATGTTGGAAATCGGGAGTTGCTGACTATTAAACTCGCGTTTGAACATTGGCGTCATTTTTTTTTTTCCTATTCAGGTTTTCACAGATCATAAGAATTTGATCTATCTGGATGCGGCCAAGCGCTTGAATGCCCGTCAAGCTAGGTAGGCACTTTTTTTTTCTCGGTTTCATTTTTCTGTTACCTATATCCCTGGTACTAAGAATGTTAAAGCCGATGCTTTATCTCGCAGCTTCTCTCCTACTGTCAGTGCTGAGGAAGAGGAGAGCATTTTACAGAAAGGAGTTGTGGTGGCGGCATTGGACTCTGTGTTGGAGAATGGGATTCTGAAAGCTCAAGATGATGCTCCATCTAACACTCCCCATTTGAGGTTGTTCGTGGCTAGAGCTTTTAGGAGAGATTTGTTCATGGAGTGTCATGAGTCTCGGTTGGCATGTCATCCAGGAATTTCGGAGACAAAGAGACTTATCAGTTGCAGTTTTTGGTGGCCTGGATGGCAGAAGGAAGTCTTCAAGTGGGTGTGTCAATGTACTGTATGTGCTAGGTTAAAGGCTTCACATACTCCCGCTGCGGGGCTGCTTTGCCCTCTGGAGGTTCCTAGTGCGCCTTGGACTCATCTCACAATGGATTTTATTACTGATCTTCCTGTATCTGAGGGTTTTACTGTCATCTGGGTGGTCATGGACCGTTTTAGTAAGATGTGTCATTTGGTTCCATTCATTAAGTTGCCTTGCGCCAAGACACTCGCTAAGGCATTTGTTAAGGAGATTGTCAAGCTCCATGGCGTTCCCATGGATATTTTTTCAGATAGAGAACCTCAGTTTGTGGCTCGCTTTTGGCATACTTTTTGTGACAGGTTGGGAGTCTATTTGTCATTTTCACCTGGTTATCATCCTCAGTCTAATGGACAGACTGAAAGAAAGAACCAGGATGTTGAACAGTTTTGTGTTGTTTTGTGGCAGACAATCAAGAGGTGTGGTCTGAGTTTCTGCTTCTCGCAGAATTTGCTCTTAACAATCATACATCCTCCTCTCTGGGTGTTCTCCTTTCTTTTGCTGTACTGGGACACATCCGTCTTTTGGTTCGTTCTCCAAATTGGGGTCGGCGGTACCGGAGGAGGAGAATTTTTCCGGTGATTTGGAGAGAGTTTGGACTAATGTACGTTGCAACCTTCAAGAGGCTAACAAGAAGTACAAGAAGTATTTTGACAGGAAATGTAAGGAGGTTTTGTTTACTGTGGGTGACATGGTTTGGTTGTCCTCGAAGAACGTGCGGTTGAGGATTCCCTCTAAAAACTTGGGTCCTAAGTTTGTAGGTCCATTTAAAGTGCTTCAGGTTGTTAACCCGTCTGCTGTTAGGTTGAATGTCCCTACTTCCTGGAAGATTAATCCTGTGTTTCATTTTTCCTTGTTGAAAAAGGCTGATGTATCTGATAGGGACGCCACAGTCACAGTTCCTCCTGTGGTGGAAGACGGCAAATATGAAATTTCTCGTATCTTGAATTCTAGATGGCATAGAGGGAGATTACAGTATCTCGTCTCCTGAAAGGGATTCGGTCCCGAAGACAACTCCTGGGTAAAGGTGGATGATGTCTCTGCTCCTAGTCTTGTTAAAGCTTTCCACAAGAGGTTTCCGGATAGGCCTGGGACTGGAGGATCCGGAGGATCCTCATAAAAGAGGGGGTACTGTTAGAACCGTCCTGTTTGTTTTTCCCATCTTGTGTTTTGCGGTCACGTGACCTTCTGCCTTTATAATCCAGCTCCGCCCTTTTGGCTGTGCTGGACTTCAGTGTTTGACTGTTTCTCTAGCCAGGTGCTTCTGTGCCTTTCTCTGTCAGTTCGCATGGTCCTTCTGGGACCTCTAGTACCTTTTGTCAGTTTGTCTTTTTGTGTTCTGCAACTTCTTCTCTGTTTAGAAGGTGTCCCATTTTTTGTCCCAGTCCTTAGTTCTTTTAGGGACCCCTCCCTTTATGCTATAGGTCTTCGTTCAGACTAGCCGAGGACTACGGTGAGTCTGTTTGCTAGGAACAGGCAGCCCGCTACATCATAGGGATTCAGCTTAGTCTTACTGTAGGGACAGCCTTCCCCTATCTTTCCTTAGTTCATGTTGCAGATCATAACAGGTACCAGCATACCAGGATAGGAATGCGGGGTACCATGCATACAAGGATGAGGGATGGGGTTCCATACATACCAGGATAAGGGGTACCATGCATATCAGAATAGGGATGAGGGGTACTATGCGCACCAGAATAGGGATGAGGGGTACCATGCATACCAGGATTAAGGGATGAGGGATGCCATGCATACCAGAATAGGGATGAGGGGTACCATGCATACCAGGATTGGGGAATGAGGGTTGCTATGCATACCTTGATTGGGGATGAGGGGTGCCATGCATATCAGCATTGGGGATGAGGGGTACCATGCATACCAGAATAGGAATGAGGGGTACCATGCATACCAGAATAGGGATGGGGTGCCATACATTCCAGGATAAGGGAAGGGGTGCCATGCATTTCAGGATTGGGGGATGAGGAGTGCCATGCATACCAGGATAGAAATGAGGGGGCCATGCATACCACGATTGGGGATGAGGGAGCCATGCATATCAGGATGAGGGATTGGGTGCCATGCATACCAGTATTGGGGTTGAGGAGGCCATAAATGCCAGAATTGGGATGAGGGGTACTATGTATACCAGGATGAGGGGTACCATACATACCAGAATAGGGATGTGGGGTACCATGCATACCAGGATGAGGGATAGGGTGCCATGCATACCTGGATGAGGGATGGGGTGCCATGCATACCAGGATGAGGGGTACCATACTTATAGGGTGAGGGATGAGGAGTATTATACATACCAGAATGAGGGATGGGGTGCCATGCATGCCAGGATTGGGGGATGAGTGGTGCCACACATACCAGGATGAAAGATTGGGTACCATACATACCAGGATTGGGGGATGAGGAGGCCATACATACCAGGATTGGGGGATGAAGAGGCCATACATACCAGAATTGGGATGAGGAGTTCCATGTATACCAGGATGAGGGGTACCATACATACCAGAATAGGGATGAGGGGTATCATGCATACCAGGATGAGGGATGGGGTGCAATGCATAGCAGGATGAGGGGTACCATACAGAGCAGGATGAGGGATAGGGTGCCATGCATACCAGGATTGAGGGATGTGTTGTGCCATGCATACCAGGATGAGGGATTGGGTACCATACTTACCAAGATTGGGGGATGAGGGGTGCCATACATACCAGGATGAGCAATGGGGTGCCATTCATACCAGAATTTGATGAGGGGTGCAATGCATACCAGATTTGGAATGAGGGGTGCCATGCATACCAGGATTGGGGGTGAGGGGTGCCATGCATACCAGGATTGGGGATGAGGGATGCCATGCATACCAGTATTGGGGATGATGAGTGCCATGCATACCAGGATTGGGGATGAGGAGAGCCATGCATACCAGGATTGGGGATAAGGTGTGCCATGCATACCAGAATTGGGGATGAGGGGTGCCATGCATACCAGGATTGGGGATGAGGGGTGCCATGCATAATAGGATTGGTGATGAGGGGGTCATGCATATCAGGATTGGGGATGAGGGGTTTCATGCATACCAGGATTGGGGATGAAGGATGCCATGCATACGAGGATTGGGGATGAGGGGTGCCATGCATACCAAGATTGGGGGTGAGAGGTGCCATGCATACCAGGATTGGTGATGAGGGGTGCCATACATACCAGGATGAGAGATGGGGTGCCATGCATACCAGGATTGGGATGAGGGGTGTAATGTAGACCAGATTTGGAATGAGGGGTGCCATGAATACCAGGATTGGGGTTGAGGGGTGCCATGCATACCAGAATTAGGGATGAGGGGTACCATGCATACCAGGATTCGGATTAGGGGCCATGTATACCAGGATAGGGATGTGGGATACCATGCATACCAGGATAGGGATGAGGGGTACCATCCATACCGGGATGCGGAGTACCATACATACCAGGATAGGGAAGAGGGATGGGGTACCATGCATACCACGATGGGGGTGAGGGGGCTATGCATAACAGGATTGGGTATGAGGGAGCCATGCATGCCAGGATTTGGGAAGAGGGTCCCGTGCATACCAGAACCGGGGGTGAGGGGTGCCATGCATACCAGGATTGGGGGTGAGGGATGCCATGCATACCAGGATTGGGGGTGAAGGGTACCATGCATACCAGGATGGAGATGAGGGGTGCCATGCATACCAGGATTGGGATGAGGGGTGCCATGCATGCCAGGATAGGGATGAGGGGTGCCATGCATACCAGGATAGGGATGAGGGGTGCCATGCATACCAGGATAGGAATGAGTGGTGCCATGCATACCAGGATAGGATGGGGGGGCAGGATGGGGGCAGCACAAATACCAGGATGGTTGGCAGCACCTACCAGCATGGGAGACCGTACAGCAGGCAGGAACAGGCTGCCCCCAACCACCAGCTGCCTATTTGTACCTGGCCGGACACAACAATATAGGGAATCCCTTTTTTTTTTATTATTTTATGAATTTCATGAAATAATTAAAAAAAAAATACGTGGAGCTTCGCCCTATTTTAGTGTCCAGCCTGGACATCTAGGCAACTGGGGGATGGAATCCGCAGCGAAGGGAGGCCCAAGCTTTCTGGGCACCCCCCCCCCCACGCAGAATATTGCAGTCCGCAGCCACCCCAGAAAATGGCGCGTTCATAGAAGTGCCATCTTCTGGCGCTGTACCCAACACTCATCCAGGGCCCTGGTGCGGTGGCTCACTGGGTAATAAAGGGCTTAGGGTCAGCTTGGTGTTATCAGCATGTCCAATGAACTCAGCTCACCTCATGCACATCACTGACAGCAAGGGAGAATTCTTCTGCGCATGCGGTGAGCGTGAGAGAATTCTCCTGCGCTCACGGCAAGCACAGGAGAATTTTCTCACACTCACCCCATGCGTAGGAGAATTCTCTCACACTCACCGCATGCGCAGGAGAATTCTACCACGCTGTCAGTGACGTGCATGAGGTGAGCTGAGTTCATTGGACATGAACTCGGCTCATCTGGATGCCATCACAGTGAGACACTGAGGAGCGCAAGCATGCCTGCGCTTCTCAGTGTCTGCGGCATGGCAAGCTGGATGGCAGCTTTCGGCTGCGATCCAGCCTGTCATGTGAATGTAGCAGAGCTGGAACCGTCCTGCGAACCTGGAAAGGTAAGGATGAGGTTGGTTTATTATTTTACTTTTATTGCAGAAGACATTGGCTTCAGCTGGAATGGGCGTGATGGTAAGTATGGTTTAATTTAGAATATTAAAGAATTGTGTGTTTATTTCAATTTAAGGACTTTATTTTGGGTGTTTGTGTTTTTTTTTTAACTTTGACTATGGGGTTAGTAATGGGGGTGTCTTATAGATGCCTCTCCATTACTAACCTGGGGTTGATGTCAGCTGGCATTATAAGCTGACATCAACCCCAGCCCTTTTACCCCACTGCCACCGCTACAGGGCAGTGGGAAAAGCGAGGCTAAGTGCCAGAATTGGCGCATCCTATGGATGCGCCATTTCTGGGGCGGCTGACGGCTGGTATTTCTAGCCTGGGAGGGGGCCAATATTCATGGCACCCTTCCTGGGCTATTAATATCAGCCCCCAGCTGTCTGCCTAGCCTTTGCTAGCTATTAAAATAGGGGGGACCCCACATCATTTTTTTTTGGGTCCCCCATTTTAATAGCTAGTAAAGGCTAGGTATTCAGCTGGGGGCTGATATTAGTAGCCTGGGAAGCTCCGTGGGTATTACCCCCTTCCCAGGCTTCAAACATCTGCCCCTGCCGTCTGTTTAACCTCCGCTAGAGACTAAAATTACGGGGAACCCCACGCCAATTTTTTTTTTAATAAATCCTTTATTTTAACAGTAAATGACAAGTACAGTAACCAACACTGTCACTGTACTTATTATATATGTGACTGACATGTTTCTATCTATCTAATCTATGTGTGATGCTCTATTCTTTCTGTTCTAAATTGTCGGGTACCGATGTATGCCGCTGATGAATGGCTGGTCGGCTTTTTTAAAGAGACGGGTGCATGAAAATCGGAGGGCACTAGTGTGTTCCAAGTGCCCTGCTATGTTTTGCATGCACCCTCCAATATACCCTGCCTGCCTGTCTGCCTATATATTCTGCCTGCCTGACGTTTAATTGAGCACCGTTCGCATCGATTTGGGCAATTTTTGACCTTCTGCAGACCGCCGGGGGGGACCACCAGAAAAATGCTCGAGTTTCCCATAGACTTACAATGGGCTCGTTGTTTGGGTCGAGCACCCGAGTATTCCAATGTGCTCGACCCGAGCTTCGAGCACCCGAGCATTTTAGTGCTCGCTCATCACTAGTTATCACCCTTAAAATTGTTCCAAAAAGTATTTATCTCAGAAATTTATTGCAATTACACATGTTTTGTTATACACATGTTTATTTCCTTTTTGTGTATTGGAACAACACAAAAAAACAGAGAAAAAAAGGCAAATTTAAACATCGGATATTTTATGCTAGTGTGAACAAGCCCTTACTGATTCATATCAACAATATAAGTTTTCAGTTCAAAATTGCTTTAAATCATCCACCTACAGTATAAATATAAATCTAGATGTGGAGAACAGAGCACAAAATAGGGTGATATTCTGTGGAGGCAGAGTGGGTCAGTGCTGGTTACGCTCACCTGGTGGAGTTGTGACAGACACAGCTCCAATGTAATGATAATAATAATCTTTTTATTCATATACAGAGCCAACATATTCTGCAGCACTTTACAATTCAGATAATTTTACAGACATTATCGGATAATGTCCCCATTAGGGCTCACAATCTACATTCCCTGTCAGTCTGTCTTTGGAGTGTGGGAGGAAACCAAAGAACCCAGAGAAAACCCAAGCAAACACGGGGAGAACATAGAAACTTCTTGCAGATGTTGTCCTTGGTGGGATTTGAACTCAGGACCCCTGCGCTGCAAGGCTGCAGTGCTAACCACAGAGCACCATGCTGCTCTATGTAGGCATGAAGAAAAACAGCTGCTGCCCCGTGGCTAGTGGATCAATCCTCCAAGAAATATAATATTCAGTTGGATAAGTTAGGTTTCGTTGCTGAAGTAAATAGTTTCTTCAACAATGATGATGATTTTTTATTCATGAGTTTCAACGCCTTACCTGCATCTTTATCAAGTGAAAAAAACAAACGTGATAATACAAATGAATAGATCTTTTGAAATTCAAATTTGCTGACATTGCTAAACTTTTCACGAAAGTTGATTTGTGGCGAATAAATTTGCATGGATTTCAATACCGGAAAACTTGCAATTGCTTGTAAAATACATGTGGGGGATAGTGGGGAAAGAACCTTGCTGACTATAAGGGCTTACACTTTATAGGACGATGAGAGAGACCAGACCTCGCTGACCAAAAGAGTTTACACTCTATAGGAGAGAGAGAACCTTACTGACCATAAATGCTTACACTCTACCGAAGTTAGAAACGGAAAGAGAGAGCCCTGCTGATCATAAGAGCTCACACTTTATAGGAGTGA
This sequence comes from Phyllobates terribilis, assembly GCF_046119375.1. Taxonomy (NCBI): domain Eukaryota; kingdom Metazoa; phylum Chordata; class Amphibia; order Anura; family Dendrobatidae; genus Phyllobates; species Phyllobates terribilis. Next base: position 37,568,235 of record NW_027362768.1, on the reverse strand, counting down.
GAGAGGACCCTGTTGACCTTAAGAGCTTACACTCTCCAAAAGAGAGATATTTACATTGTGACTCAGGATATGGGAAAACAGCCCTGCTGTACAAACTGTGCTCTGCTCGGAACCGTTGCGAGGTTCTGACACCCCTTATACAAGGTATGATATTACGTAAGATATCATAGCTACAGGTAATTATGGGGAAGCCCGTATGGTAATGCATGATGATGCTTGCTCTCTGATGCTTCTGCACAGTGGGGAAGGGTTCTGGGTACTTTTTTTTGTGAGCTGCAAATCAAATCTGAAAAGGGTAAAATTCATGTGAAACTACAAAATTTTGGAAAATTCATATCAAACTGGATCCTCTGCGAATTGATCCACTCATCTCTACTAGATATCCAGACATTAATATCCTAAACTGGAAATGTATCCAATACAATTTAGGTTGCAAATATCAGATTACCAGGGGGAGGGTCATGTGTCACTTGTTCTTCCTTCTTGTATAACAGCAGTGATGAGTTTATAGAGTGCAACAATTAACATACATGGAGCTGCTCTTATACTAGCTACCCAGCACATCAGAGACATGAAGGGCCTTATACATCATTGTATTGCTGTGAAGGTTACACCAATTTAAGATACACTAGGTAACTGCTCTCCTCCAAATTAAAGATGTCTGAGTGCATGCAGAGAAGCTAATTAACCAAATCTGCTAATCTGGTTGAAAAACTTCACTCAGAAACTGAACCACGCAAAATGTCATACTTTATTACGTAGACATGGGGTTAAATAGCATTCTCCTTCTAGGTTGGATTAGTAAAATGTATTGCTCTTTTCTGATAACTTGGCACGCTGTAATTTGTCCATCTATGTATCTCTTGGTTTGAGTAACGCCTTAGGAATTCCGATGGAGGGGGTGAGTTCGCCCCTTATCTCCATCTTTGCCAACTCAACATGAATCTCTCTGTTATCAGCCGTGCACATGCATACGTCATTTCCAGGAAATCATTTAGTTGTTCTTGTCTACAGATTAGAACACAAGCTGTTAGTTATATATTCATTAACTATTAACATAATCCATGTGCATATACACATTTGCATACATACATACACATAGATTATTCCATCATCGCTATATTGATTCACACTGATTAGGTAATCTATTAAAAGACACTAATTGATTTTCTATAATATATATTTTATCTTGACAAACCCCCCTAAATCAATTATTTGCTTTTAATATCCATATGCTAAAAATCAGAGGGGGAGAAGAGATTGACCCTATGTTAAAGCTATTCTGGAACCCTACAATGTGACGGGCGCCCCGTCCCTTTTAGACGGACCCAACGACGTTCCTAAATCTAACTTGTACGAAGACCTACAGGAAAGGGGTGGAGACCCTATAAGATCTAGTGACTGGGTAATCGACGGTCACCCCTAACACAGAAATATGGATATTAACTTTACAAACTCATTTACTTCCGGTAATCTCTCTGGTACAACACTTTTGTTCTAACGGGAACTGTTTGTTCATAGATTTTGAGAGCCTAAGTAACTTTCCCTGTGGGGTCTGTATTGTCTGGGATATACGTACAACAATGCTCACCTATCATTTTGCATACCCCTCCTTTCTCTGCAAGTAACATATCCAGAGCTATTCTGCTTTGGAAAGCCATGGTAGATGTGGGTACTTGTTGGTCAGCTATCCCTTTGTAAGGCATCTTTGGTGTAATAGACGAATCTTTGTTGGTTATAATATATGTAATTTAGCCAATCTATGTTCTTGTTAACAGTTATTATGGGTATTATGGACTGAAATCCCACCTTCACTTGGTCTCAGGCCTTGAATTCGTCTGGCACCCCTATAAGCACTCCGACAACATCAATATATATATGTGGGTCAAAACTGCCTTTGGGGTTAACTTCTCTCTTGGCCCTGTATGTGCCTGTAAACGCAGCCTCTATTTCCTCTTTGGATTCCTGGGACTCAGATATAAGGTAAACAGACATTATTGCTTGAGTTATGGCACATTCCCCAGTCTATTTGCCCTCCAATCTAATCCTAATCTTCATGTCACCACATTCAAGGAAGTGTTGTACCAGAAAACAGGAATATCATTCTCTTTAGTAATAATTGCTTGAAATGCACGTGTTAACGTAACAAAGGCTTCCCCCAAGCTACTGTCATTAGACAAAGGAACATCAGGGTTGTGGGTCTGAGACCACCTTCTTGCAATGGGATGTGTGGACCCATGATGTTCGGCCTTCGACCTTCAGCGGTAGTTGATGTAAGCAGCACTTGGTAGGGCCCTTCAAATCTGGCATCCAGTGTGCCTAGCACGTGATTCTTTATCCAGACAAAATCTCCAGGTTGGATGCTGCGTGTACTTGGTTCTAGATCTGAGTCTGGAATAGAAGAGTACAGTGTAGTATGTGTAAGTTTTAACTCTTTAGCAAGTCCGACAACAAAATTCACAAGCTTATCATTCCCTGAACTAAGCTGCTCTGGATAATATTGACCCATTCAAGGTGGCCCCCCAAACAAGATCGCATATGGTGTGAGCCCTGTGGGTTGTCTCGGGGTATTTCGGACTGAGTATAGGGCAATAGGCAGCACCTCCGGCCATAAAAGTGACAATTCTTTACTGGCTTTAAGAATTTTGTTTTTTAAAGTGCCATTCATCCTTTCAACTTTGCCGTTACTTTGAGGATGATAAGGAGTATGCAGGACAACATCCGCCCCAATCATCTCCCAGATTGATTTGGTAACTTCTGCAGTGAAGGCGGGTCCTTGATCACTTTCAATCACTTCTTGTTTTCAATCCTTGTTTTCCTTCTTCTGTTACCGCATTCTGCCGGTCCACTTAAGTCCTATGTGTCGGATTCTCTTCCAGTCTTCGCTCCTCTTCATCTTCCAACCCCAAATTTCTCATTCCCGTTTCTTCCTCATCTCCTCGTTGTCTCTGACTTCTGGTGAGCACAAACATCTCCGTACCCCCCGACACCTCTGCTTCCTCTGGAAATATTCCTTCCATAGCTGCTGCTTTTGCTGTAATGTCAGCCCTTGGCTTCCTCTGAATTCAGCTTCCCATGAGCCTTAATTTTGATCACAGCCACTTGCCTAGGTAACTTCAGAGCTTCTAGCAGACTTCTCACTACCGCTGCATTCCGGATTGGAGTTCCACTGGCTGTCTTGTAGCCCCTCAGGGCTCATATCAGGCCAAAGTCATGAGCAATCCCAAATCTGTACCTCGAGTCCATGTAAATATTGGCCACTCAACTCTCTGCGCTCTTGCAGGCTTCAGTCAGAGCATACAGTTCGGCCTCTTGAGCTGACATATAAGATGGCAGTGGTCCAGCAGAAACAACCGTTGGTGGGGACACCACGGCATATCCGGTATGGTAAGTTCCATATTCATCTGCGTATCTGGACCAGTCAGTATACAGTATCAGATTCGTTTTCAGGCAGTGGCTGCTCAGAGACAGTAGGTAGGTGAGAGGTTTCTGCCTTCATGACCTCAAAGCAATCATGGTCACTCAAATCAGGGTATTCATGGCCTTCTGAGGACCCCCCTAAGTCTTCAGGGCAGTACCCCTTGACAGAGGAAGCAGAGTGAAGGGGTTGAAGACAGTATATCGCCAAAGAGCTATATTTCGTGGTAAAGGGAGCTCACATTGGATTCTGACACGACGTTCCATAGATAGATGGTTGTGCTGGGTTTGTGCAAGGATAGCTTTGAAATCATGAGGGGCCAGTATAGTTGTAGGATGGCCAAGTACAACATCTGCTGTTCTGTGGAGGAGTTCTGTATCTGCCAGCACTGCTTTGAGACATGTTGGAGCCATTTGCGCCACTGGATCAAATTTACTGGAATAATATCCGATGGGTCTCATGCGGCCTCCATGTTTTTGTGCCAGAACTCCTGAGGCATGGCCACACGCTTCAGAGACAAATATAAAGAATGGAAATTCATAGTTGGGAATCCCCAGTACAGGAGCTGAAATGATGAGTTCTTTCAACTGGTCTATTGCATCTTCAACTTCTTGGTCAAAATGTAGGTCAAGCTCAGAAGAGTAGACCCGATCATATAGAGGTTGCATGAGAGCTGACACGTTAGGGATCCACTGCCTGCAGTATGTGACCATTCCCAGGAAAGCTTGGAGTTGTTTGACAGTTCTCAGGTACGGGGTGTCACGGATGGCAGTTTTCCGCTCTTCAGTGAGATGTTTGGTACCTTAGGATATGCAATGACTAGTGTTGAGCGAACATGCTCAACACTGCTCGGTACTCGCCCGAGCATCACGCTACTCGGGATGTTCGGCGAGCACCGAGCATTTCCAGGTTACTCGGGCGGGAGCTGGGGTCTCCGCCCTGCATGTTTGGCGCTCTTTACAGAGCCAATGAACATGCAGGGATTGCCAGCCAGTCACTGTACTGCCGCAGCCATGTAGTTTGTGGGCATTACAGTGATTGGCTGGCCGCACAGCGTCACCTCGAGTATTTAAAACCGGGCGCCGCCATCTTGGACATAGTCGCTCCGGATCAGACAGTGTAGGGACAAGCGCTGCTGATTTAGGGAGAGATATATCCTGCAAAATAGTTAGTGTAGGGTCTGTAAAGGCTGCCAGATCAAACAAACAGTCCTTCTCAGGACTAATATCCATATCAGGTATATCAGGCAGGCAGGCTGTATAGGAGATGCAGTGGTTATACCAGCAAACGCTGCATTACAGTCCTGTGTGCTGCTCCTGTTGCTGAAATTGCTGGACTTAGCTCCAGGTCCCGGGGGCCAGGAAAAATCCTTTTTTTTTATCTAAATACTCTTTTTTTTTCCTCCTTCACAATGTACAAATACCCATCTTATTAACCCCCCCAAAAAAAGTGTGCCTCTGATTTTTCAGACACAAATATATCTGTTGAAAATAGTCTGGTGTAGGCCAGAGAAATAGAAGTGTGGTTTTGCAGTTCTATGGGCCATTTGTATCTAAAAAAAAACAGTTTGAGTGTGTCGCTCACTGTTCAGCCGCAAATATATATATTTAAAAACGTCTGGTATACACCAGTAAATTATTACTGTGGTTTTGATGTTCCACGGTAAAACATCTCTATTATCCTGTTTTTGGCATTTTTTGCTGTATAAAAATAAATAGTGTCTCCCTGATTTTTCAGACACAAATATATCTGTTGAAAATAGTCTGGTGTAGGCCCGAGAAATACAAGTGTGGCTTTGCAGTTTCACGGTTCAAACCTCTGTATTATCCACTTTTGGGCCATTTGTATCTAAAAAAACAGTTTGAGTGTGTCGCTCACTGTTCAGCCGCAAATATATATATATTTTAAAAAGCCTGGTATATACCAGTAAATTATAACTGTGGTTTTGCTGTTCCACAGTAAAAAATCTCTATTATCCTGCTTTTGGAATTTTTTGTCGTAAAAAATAAATAGTGTCTCCTGATTGTTCAGACACAAATATATCTGTTGAAAATAGTCTGGTGTAGGCCCGAGAAATACAAGTGTGGCTTTGCAGTTTCACGGTTCAAACCTTTGTATTATTCACTCTTGGGCCATTTGTATCTAAAAAAACTGTTTGAGTGTGTCGCTCACTGTTCAGCCGCAAATATATATATATTTTAAAAAGCCTGGTATACACCAGTAAATTATAACTGTGGTTTTGCTGTTCCACGGTAAAACATCTCTGTTATCCTGCTTTTGGCATTTTTTGCCGTAAAAAATAAATAGTGTCTTCTGATTGTTCAGACACAAATATATCTGTTGAAAATAGTCTGGTGTAGGCCCGAGAAATACAAGTGTGGTTTTGCAGTTCCACGGTTCAAACCTCTGTATTATCCACTTTTGGGCCATTTGTATCTAAAAAAAACAGTTTGAGTGTGTCGCTCACTGTTCAGCCGCAAATATATATATATTCAAAAAAGTCTGGTATACACCAGTAAATTATAACTGTGGTTTTGCTGTTCCACGGTAAAACATCTCTATTATCCTGCTTTTGGCATTTTTTGCCGTAAAAAATAAATAGTGTCTCCTGATTGTTCAGACACAAATATATCTGCTGTAAATAGTCTGGTGTAGGCCCGAGAAAATCAAGAGTGGCTTTGCAGTTTCACGGTTCAAACCTCTGTATTATCCACTTTTGGGCCAATTGTATCTAAAAAAAACAGTTTGAGTGTGTCACTCACTGTTCAGCCACAAATATATATATATTTTAAAAAGCCTGTTATACACCAGTAAATTATAACTGTGGTTTTGCTGTTCCACAGTAAAAAATCTCTATTATCCTGCTTTTGGCATTTTTTGCCGTAAAAAATAAATAGTGTCTACTGATTGTTCAGACACAAATATATCTGTTGAAAATAGTCTGGTGTAGGCCCGAGAAATACAAGTGTGGCTTTGCAGTTTCACGGTTCAAACCTCTGTATTATCCACTTTTGGGCCATTTGTATCTAAAAAAAACAGTTTGAGTGTGTCGCTCACTGTTCAGCCGCAAATATATATATATTCAAAAAAGTCTGGTATACACCAGTAAATTATAACTGTGGTTTTGCTGTTCCACGGTAAAACATCTCTATTATCCTGCTTTTGGCATTTTTTGCCGTAAAAAATAAATAGTGTCTCCTGATTGTTCAGACACAAATATATCTGTTGACAATAGTCTGGTGTAGGCCCGAGAAATATAAGTGTGGCTTTGCAGTTTCACAGTTCAAACCTTTGTATTTTTCACTTTTGGGCCATTTGTATCTAAAAAAACAGTTTGAGTGTGTCGCTCACTGTTCAGCCGCAAATATATATATATATTTTAAAAAGCCTGGTATACACCAGTAAATTATAACTGTGGTTTTGCTGTTCCACAGTAAAAAATCTCTATTATCCTACTTTTGGCATTTTTTGCCGTAAAAAATAAATAGTGTCTCCTGATTGTTCAGACACAAATATATCTGTTGAAAATAGTCTGGTGTAGGCCCGAGAAATACAAGTGTGGCTTTGCAGTTTCATGGTTCAAACCTCTGTATTATCCACTTTTGGGCCATTTGTATCTAATAAAAACAGTTTGAGTGTGTCGCTCACTGTTCAGCCGCAAATACATATATATATTTTAAAAAGCCTGGTATACACCAGTAAATTATAACTGTGGTTTTGCTGTTCCATGGTAAAACATCTCTATTATCCTGCTTTTGGCATTTTTTGCCATAAAAAATAAATAGTGTCTCCTGATTGTTCAGACACAAATATATCTGTTGAAAATAGTCTGGTGAAGGCCCGAGAAATACAAGTGTGGCTTTGCAGTTTCACGGTTCAAACCTCTGTATTATCCACTTTTGGGCCATTTGTATCTAAAAAAAACAGTTTGAGTGTGTCGCTCACTGTTCAGCCGCAAATATATATATATTCAAAAAAGTCTGGTATACACCAGTAAATTATAACTGTGGTTTTGCTGTTCCACGGTAAAACATCTCTATTATTCTGCTTTTGGCATTTTTTGCCGTAAAAAATAAATAGTGTCTCCTGATTGTTAAGACACAAATATATCTGTTGAAAATAGTCTGGTGTAGGCCCGAGAAATACAAGTGTGGCTTTGCAGTTTCACGGTTCAAACCTCTGTATTATCCACTTTTGGGCCATTTGTATCTAAAAAAAACAGTTTGAGTGTGTCGCTCACTGTTCAGCCGCAAATATATATATATTCAAAAAAGTCTGGTATACACCAGTAAATTATAACTGTGGTTTTGCTGTTCCATGGTAAAACATCTCTATTATCCTGCTTTTGGCATTTTTTGCCATAAAAAATAAATAGTGTCTCCTGATTGTTCAGACACAAATATATCTGTTGAAAATAGTCTGGTGAAGGCCCGAGAAATACAAGTGTGGCTTTGAAGTGTCTCGGTTCAAACCTCTGTATTATCCACTTTTGGGCCATTTGTATTTAAAAAAAACAGTTTGAGTGTGTCACTCACTGTTCAGCCGTAAATATATGTATATTTTAAAAAGCCTGGCATACACCAGTAAATTATAACTGTGGTTTTGCTGTTCCACAGTAAAAAATCTCTATTATCCTGCTTTTGGCATTTTTTGCCTTAAAAAATAAATAGTGTCTCCTGATTGTTCAGACACAAATATATCTGTTGAAAATAGTCTGGTGTAGGCCCGAGAAATACAAGTGTGGCTTTGCATTTTCATGGTTCAAACCTCTGTATTATCCACTTTTGGGCCATTTGTATCTATAAAAAACAGTTTGAGTGTGTCACTCACTGTTCAGCCGTAAATATATATCTATTTTAAAAAGCCTGGTATACACCAGTAAATTATAACTGTGGTTTTGCTGTTCCACAGTAAAAAATCTCTATTATCCTGCTTTTGGCATTTTTGCCGTAAAAAATAAATAGTGTCTCCTGATTGTTCAGACACAAATATATCTGTTGAAAATAGTCTGGTGTAGGCCCGAGAAAAACAAGTGTGGCTTTGCAGTGTCACGGTTCAAACCTCTGTATTATCCACTTTTGGGCCATTTGTATCTAAAAAAAACAGTTTGAGTGTGTCACTCACTGTTCAGCCGTAAATACATATATATTTTAAAAAGCCTGGTATACACCAGTAAATTATAACTGTGGTTTTGCTGTTCCACAGTAAAAAATCTCTATTATCCTGCTTTTGGCATTTTAAGCCTTAAAAAATAAATAGTGTCTCCTGATTGTTCAGACACAAATATATCTGTTGAAAATAGTCTGGTGTAGGCCCGAGAAATCCAAGTGTGGCTTTGCAGTTTCATGGTTCAAACCTCTGTATTATCCACTTTTGGGCCATTTGTATCTAATAAAAACAGTTTGAGTGTTTCGCTCACTGTTCAGCTGCAAATATTTATATATTTTAAAAAGCCTGGTATACACCAGTAAATTATAACTGTGGTTTTGCTGTTCCACGGTAAAACATCTCTATTATCCTACTTTTGGCATTTTTTGCCGTAACAAATAAATAGTGTCTCCTGATTGTTCAGACACAAATAAATCTGTTGAAAATAGTCTGGTGTATGCCCGAGAAATACAAGTGTGGCTTTGCAGTTTCACGGTTCAAACCTCTGTATTATCCACTTTTGGGCCATTTGTATCTAAAAAAAACAGTTTGAGTGTGTCGCTCACTGTTCAGCCGCAAATATATATATATTTTAAAAAGCCTGGTATACACCAGTAAATTATAACTGTGGTTTTGCTGTTCCACAGTAAAAAATCTCTATTATCCTGCTTTTGGCATTTTTTGCCGTAAAAAATAGTGTCTCCTGATTGTTCAGACACAAATAAATCTGTTGAAAATAGTCTGGTGTAGGCCCGAGAAATACAAGTGTGGCTTTGCAGTTTCACGGTTCAAACCTCTGTATTATCCACTTTTGGGCCATTTGTATCTAAAAAAAACAGTTTGAGTGTGTCGCTCACTGTTCAGCCGCAAATATATATATATTCAAAAAAGTCTGGTATACACCAGTAAATTATAACTGTGGTTTTGCTGTTCCACGGTAAAACATCTCTATTATCCTGCTTTTGGCATTTTTTGCCGTAAAAAAATAAATAGTGTCTCCTGATTGTTCAGACACAAATATATCTGTTGAAAATAGTCTTGTGTAGGCCCGAGAAATACAAGTGTGGCTTTGCAGTTTCACGGTTCAAACCTCTGTATTATCCACTTTTGTGCCATTTGTATCTAAAAAAAACAGTTTATGTGTGTCACACACTGTTCAGCCGTAAATATATATATATTTTAAAAAGCCTGGTATACACCAGTAAATTATAACTGTGGTTTTGCTGTTCCACAGTAAAAAATCTCTATTATCCTGCTTTTGGCATTTTTTGCCGTAAAAAATAAATAGTGTCTCCTGATTGTTCAGACACAAATATATTTGTTGAAAATAGTCTGGTGTAGGCCCGAGAAATACAAGTGTGGCTTTGCAGTGTCACGGTTCAAACCTCTGTATTATCCACTTTTGGGCCATTTGTATCTAAAAAAAACAGTTTGAGTGTGTCACTCACTGTTCAGCCGTAAATATATATATATTTTAAAAAGCCTGGTATACACCATTAAATTATAACTGTGGTTTTGCTGTTCCACAGTAAAAAATCTCTATTATCCTGCTTTTGGCATTTTTTGCCGTAAAAAATAAATAGTGTCTCCTGATTGTTCAGACACAAATATATCTGTTGAAAATAGTCTGGTGTAGGCCCGAGAAATACAAGTGTGGCTTTGCAGTGTCACGGTTCAAACCTCTGTATTATCCACTTTTGGGCCATTTGTATCTAATAAAAATTGTTTGAGTGTTTCGCTCACTGTTCAGCCGCAAATATATATATATTTTAAAAAGCCTGGTATACACCAGTAAATTATAACTGTGGTTTTGCTGTTCCACGGTAAAACATCTCTATTATCCTGCTTTTGACATTTTTTGCCGTAAAAAATAAATAGTGTCTCCAGATTGTTCAGACACAAATATATCTGTTGAAAATAGTCTGGTGTAGGCCCGAAAAATACAAGTGTGGCTTTGCAGTTTCACGGTTGAAACCTCTGTATTATCCACTTTTGGGCCATTTGTATCTAAAAAAAACAGTTTGAGTGTGTCGCTCACTGTTCAGCCGCAAATATATATATATTCAAAAAAGTCTGGTATACACCAGTAAATTATAACTGTGGTTTTGCTGTTCCACGGTAAGACATCTCTATTATCCTGCTTTTGGCATTTTTTGCCGTAAAAAATAAATAGTGTCTCCAGATTGTTCAGACACAAATATATCTGTTGAAAATAGTCTGGTGTAGGCCCGAAAAATACAAGTGTGGCTTTGCAGTTTCACGGTTCAAACCTCTGTATTATCCACTTTTGGGCCATTTGTATCTAAAAAAACAGTTTGAGTGTGTCGCTCACTGTTCAGCCGCAAATATCTCTATTTAAAAAAGTGTGGTATAACCCTGTAAACAATTACTGTGGTTTTGCCATCCCACGGTAAAAACTTTCTATTATTCAGGTTTTGGTAGTTTTTTTCCGTAAAGAAAAACAGTAGTGTCTCCTGACTGTTGTGACACAAAAATATATCTGTTGAAAATAGTCTTGTGTAGGCCCGACATCCCAGTGTGGTTTCGCAGTTCCACGGGTCAAATCGCTGTACTATCCAGTTTTGGGCCTTTGGTATCTAAAAAAATAGAAGTTTGAGTGTGTCGCTCACTGTTCAGCCGCAAATATCTCTATTTAAAAAAGTGTGGTATACCAAAGTAAACAATGACTGTGGTTTTCCTCTTCCACGGTTCTAATCTACTCTTTATTACCCTTTTTCCATTGATAGTGCAAGCGTAAGCTATTTTACTTCATTTACAATGGGCAAGGCGCGTGGCAAGGGACGTGTTAGTGGACGTTCTGGTGATGGTTCGTGCAGAGGACGGGGCCGTGGCCAAGGTGAAAATGTGCCACAACCAACAGCCACATCTTCTCGCTCCCACTTCTTGACCGAATTACAAGGGAAGCACAGAACAACACCAGTATTGAGAACTGATCAGTGTGAACAGGTTATTAATTGGATAGCAGACAATACTTCCAGTTACCTGGGCACCACCAACTCCGGTCTGTCTTCCACACGGTCAACTCTTAGTAGCCGTGAGTCTCGACCGCATACTCCTCCTCACCCTGATGCTCCTTCCTCCCACCATGCCGAGTGTCGTCAGACAGCAAGTGATCCCACACTTGGACACTCTGAAGAGCTGTTCACTGGTCCATTTCCATATTTGGGCCCCTCGCCTGATACGCTTGAAGTGGTGAAAGAGGAGATCCCATGTTGCGATGCCCAAATATTTGAACAGCCACGGCCACAGGAAGTCGACGTTGGCAATCTGTCACAAGAGGTGGACGATGACGAGACACAATTGCCAGGAAGTGAGGAGGAGGATCGTGGTGTGCAAGTGGAAGAGGAGGAGGTGGTGGATGATCTAGTAACTGACCCAACGTGGAAGGAGGACATGCAGAGTGAGGCCAGCAGCACACAGGAGGAGGGAGGCAGAGTACCCCAACAGGCAGGAAGAAGCAGTGTGGTGGCCACAGACAGAAGGCAGGCAACCGTTCCCCGTAACACCAACACGAGGGACGTTGCCAGTACAAGCGGTAGGTCTTCCAGAGTCTGGAATTTTTTTAAAGACTCTGCTGATAACCCCAAAAAGGCCATATGTTCCACCTGCCATGCCAGCATCAGCAGGGGTGACAAAACTACCAGCCTGACCACCACCAGCATGATCAGGCACATGGCAGCAAAGCACCCGACTTTGTGGGGCGAAACCCAGGGTCCACGACCAGTGTCAGCGGGTGTCACCACTGCTTCTTCCACTGTTGTGTGTGCAATAGAACCCCCTGTTGTGTGTGCAAGGCAATCCCCTGTCCATACTGCATGTAAAGATGCCCCCTCCTCTCAGTCTTCACTTGTTATGGCAGTTTTTCAAGAAACAGCATCAACGTCCACGTCCACGTCCCACCGCAGCGTTCAATTGTCCATATCCCAGACCTTTGAACAAAAGCGGAAATTCGCAGCTAACGCCCCACAGGCCACAGTCCTAAATTCGCACATTTCACGACTGCTTGCATTGGAAATGCTGGCTTTTAGGCTGGTGGAGATGGAATCCTTCCGCAATCTTATGTTGGTGGCCGTCCCTCGGTACTCGGTCCCCAGCCGACACTATTTTGCCCGGTGTGCCATCCCCGCACTACACAAGCACGTGTCCCAAAGCATCTGCCGTGCCCTCAACAATGCAGTTACTGGGAGAGTCCACCTGACAACGGACACGTGGACAAGTGCTTGTGGCCAGGGATGGTACATCTCTCTGACGGCACACTGGGTAAACATAGTGGAAGCCGGGACCCAGTCGGACATTGGGACGGAACACATCCTCCCCACACCGAGGATTGCAGGCCCTATGTCAGTCAGAGTTGCCCACACAGTGTACAGCTCCTGCGCATCCTCCTCCTCCTCCTCATGTTCAGCCTCCATCTCAGATATAACCACATCAGTTACAAGCTGGAAGCATTGCAGTACTGCCTCCGCCAAGCGGCAACAGGCTGTGCTGAACCTCATAAGCTTAGGTGATAAACCTCACACTGCTTGTGAGATGTGGACAGCTGTGAAAGAGCAGGCAGATCTGTGGCTGAGACCGCTGAACCTACATCCCGGCATGGTCGTGTGTGACAATGGCCGTAACCTGGTGGCGGCTCTGAGGCGAGGTGAGATCACACAAGTACCATGCCTGGCTCATGTGCTTAACCTCGTGTTTCAGCGGTTTCTTAAATCGTACCCCGAGTTGCCAGATCTGTTCGTGAAAATACGCCGCCTGTCAGCTCATTTTCGCAAGTAAGCTACAGCTTCCGCCGCCCTTGCTGTGTTGCAGCAGCGTTTGCAGCTTCCGGGACACCGACTGGTGTGTGATGTCCCCACACATTGGAACTCTACCCTCCACATGTTGCAAAGGATTTGTGAGCAGAAGAGAGCAGTTGTGGAGTACCAGCTGCAACAAGGCCGTCGATATTCAGGTCAGACTCCACACATAAGACCTCAGGAGTGGACCTGGATGTCTGATATATGTACCATACTGACAAACTTTGAGGAGGCCACCAAGATGGTGAGTGGCGATGACGCCATCATTAGTGTCAGCATCCCACTTGTCTGTCTTTTGCAACGCTCTCTGGAGAGAATTAAAGAGGAGGCATTGCAGCCAGAGTATGATGAGATGGATCAAGAAGCCGTAGCGGGCGATTACACACAGCCCAGCCTCATCTCATCCCAACGTGCATTGGGGGACAATGAGGGAGAGGAGGAGGAGGACGAGGAGGAAGAACAGGAGCTGCTATCATGAGTTGTAGACGGTAGTACCTGTACAAGTGTCATACCCTCAGTTCAGCGTGGGTGGCCTGAGGACAGGGGGGAGGAGGAAGAGGAGGAGGAGGAGAGCATGGTCAGTCGTCATCTTGGTGAGGACCCGGAAATCTTGCCCGTTACCAGTCTGGGACGCATGGCTGACTTTATGTTACGCTGTCTTAACCGTGACCCTTGCGTTGTCAAAATGTTGGGTGACAGTCATTACTGGTTGGTGACACTTGTAGACCCCCGCTACAAGGAGAACTTTCACTCTCTTATTCCTGAGGTGGAGAGGTCTACAAAAATGGGGCAATACCAGAAGGCCCTTGCTGCAGAACTCTTAAAAAAATTCCCATCTGAACACGCTAGCGGCAGAGGTCACAGTTCGTTGCCCAACCAAGGCGTACAGGTGAGAGAGATGCAACTCCAATCCAGCAGAGGCAGGGGAACACTGTCAACGTTCTGGGACAGTTTTCTGACACCCGCCCAGCTTACAGGCCCTGAGGCGCGGGGTACTCTCACAAGGAGTGGAAAGTTTCAAAAGATGGTGAGGGAGTACCTTGCCGATCGTACCAGCGTCCTCCGTGATTCCTCTGTGCCTTTTAATTATTGGGTATCCAAGCTGGACACTTGGAATGAACTCGCTCTGTACGCCTTGGAGGTCCTGGCCTGCCCTGCCGCTAGTGTGTTATCGGAGCGTGTTTTTAGTGCCGCTGGGGGAATTATAACTGATAAGAGCACTTGCCTGTCAACTGACAATGCTGACAAGCTGACCCTTATCAAAATGAACAAGGGCTGGATTGGGCCAGACTTCTCATCACCACCAAATGACAGCAGAGTAACATAAAGTCAAATCCACTGTGTTATTTCGGGAGGTGTATTCACATGCACCGCTTCACACCCGCACATGGGTATACGCTTCCTCATTTCGGATGTTTAATCTTCTCCTTATCCTCAGCCTCCACCACCACTATACCACCAGGGTGCCAGCATTGCAAGTTCCTCCGTCCTAATTTTTGGCAGCTTTTGCTGGGAAAGCATAAGCAAATACCATGGGACACCCACTCCCCAATAATGGGACTTATGTTTGTAATATGCTGTACTGCATGGCTCTTGTAAGGGGCATTGCAAGTTGCTCCGTCCTAATTTTTGGCAGCTTTTGCTTGCAAGGCATAAGCAAATACTATGGGACACCCACTCCCCAATAATGGGACTTATGTTTGTAATATGCTGTACTGCATGTGACGCGCCCCCTGGGCCGTGTGTACACGTGTGTGGGATACCCGTTGCCGGGTCTCTGCGGTCTGTAGTCTCCGTGGCGGTGACCCGGTCCCGTGGCTCAGGCTGGTCAAACCAGTGGCAGTCTTTCTTAGGTTTTGAGGTTAATTTTCCGACTGCGCCACCCGTGGATTGCGGTCAGGGAGTACCACCGCTGCGAGGCAGACCGCTGAGGCTGGTGTTGTGTGCGCAGCATAGAATGGGATAACTCCCCTCGGGAGGAGTATAGCCTCAGGGCAGTGAGTGTGGATGATGGGGGTGATGGTGCACGAGTGCAGCAGGAACGACACAGAGTCTTTGCAGTGCAGTTCAGGGTCTTTACTGATGATTATAAGGTAGACCCTCCCGGGAGTACTGGCTAGCATAAGAGGCCTGGCCAGTCTGTGAGCAAGCAGGAGTTCCCCTGGCCAGGTGGAGTTGTAGGCCTCCCCGTCTGTCTGCACTCTTCCTGGCTACCTTGCTGTAAGCGGGTAGAAGTAGCCCACGTCCCTGAGTGTACCATGTAGTGCTCACCCGTATGGCTGGTGACTTGGGGCCTTCTGTTAGCCTCCGCTCCACGATGGTGGTGCTGGTCCCTTGCTTGTGACTGAGCCTCCGGGCTTCTATGGCCAGAGGACCTGAAATCCCCTGCCGGCTAGTTTCTGCTGCTGGATATATAAGTCCTCACAGCTTCGGACTCCTGTGTCCGGTTCCTATTGTCTTCTACCAGGGCGAGCTCTGCTCAGCTTCCAGCCCCTGGTCTTTAGCTCCTAGCTCCTACAGAGCTCCTTGCTGTTACTTTCCCTTGCTCTCACTCTGACTGTTCTCTGACTCACTCAACCCCGCCCCAGATCCAGTTTATAAGGGCAGAATTCTCCCCTCCCAGGACTGGGGCAGGAGGATGTTGCATGTTTAAGGGATCCTGACCAGGAAACCTTCCACTTGCTCTCCGACGTAATATCTCTATTACTGTGGTGACCAGACCCCTGGGGTGCCACACATGGCTCTTGTAAGGGGCATTGCAGTTCCTCATAATTTTTGGAAAGCCTTCCATTCACTGCTTAGGCCAACAGTGCACGAGAGACCCAGTTGCTATAAATCGAAAAAAAGGTTTAGTTAACGCCCTCTGACCTCCATGTCATTTCCAAGGGGCATTGGAGTGGCTCGAAATTTTTAGTAGGCATTGCACTCACTGTATGCCCTATAACTGTGTAGCCGAACCGCTCCTTTTGTTACAGAAACATTTCCTACAAGGCATATCTGGTTGACTGGCCTGATATTGATGTGAATGGTCCCTGTTCCTCCTGCTCTTTCTCCTTTGCCACCACCTCATCCATCATTTATCACCTGAAGCTTTGTTTTAACGGGAGTCATAGAACTGGGATAGTAGCAGGAAAACATCCAGCAATCCTCGGAGGAGGTAGGATATGCGCCAAAACGCGGACCACCTCAGGCCTAGCCGCTACTACATACATGCGCTTGCATTCCAAGAAAACAAAGCAGATGCTAACTTCCATCATCATCATCATGCTCCTCACCTAGGCCCTCTCAACTCCCCTGATGGAGAAGCCAGGGCCCACCGAAGGAGTCTGTTTCTCTGGTGGGCTCATCCAATGCTGCCCTAAAGCAGGCCAGGCTAAGAAAAGTGTGGGGGAAGGTGACAGGAGAAATCAGGGCGGCTGGGGACCGAGTATGGACACCTGGCCGCCACCTGGCGGCTGGGGACTGAGCTTGGACACCCGGCCGCCGGGCGGCTGGGGACAGAGTATGGATACCTCGCTGCCGAAGCGGCCATGAGGTAGTGGCCAGCTTCGGCCTCCTCCAAACTAAAAGGCCCCATTTCAAGTGAAAGCTAGCAGTATGGTATTGCAGCCTGCGGGTGGGTGGGTGGTTGGCTGCATATTTTTGCTTGCATTGCAAGGAATGGGGGAGGTACAATTGAACACTGCCCTGGGACAAGGACTTGCACGGGGATAGTTGCAAGTCTGCATCTTCTGATGCGGCAAGGATCACTTCTGATGGGCACACTTTTAGACAGTGACCTGGGGGTCAGAGATGCTTCCAGGGGTCTTTCTCATGCTGATCCCTTGTCTTTTCAGCACTGTATGCATGTGTCACACAGCACATGGCCAGATAAGGTTGTAAAATGTTAAAATGACATTTCCCGGTGAACGCATTTGTCACGGTTGAAAGCAATGCAAAAGTGCAAAAACGCATGAAAAATGCTACTTGTGAACATAGCCCAAGGTGTGGAGGAGTATTTTTGTTTTTGGTTATTTATTTTACCTTATACACAAGTTTTTACCCTGGAAAGGAAATTCTTTAACATATTTCACAGGAAAACCGTTTCAGTTTAGTTTTTGAACGTTTTATTGTGAGCCCGCAAAAGTGGCTTAATACCTCTGACCAAGTTGTTGACAGCAGTGACCTGGGGGTCAGAAATGCTTCCAGGGGCAATCCCCATGCTGCCCCCATGTCTTTTGAGCACTGTCACTATCGTTTTGGGCACTTTTTAGGCTTTCTACAGACTGCCGGGGGTGCTGCCGCAAAAATGCTCGGGTCTCTCTTAGACTAACATTGGGCTCATTGCTCGGGTCGAGCACCCGAGTATCACGGTAAGCTCGGCCCGAGCTTCGAGCACCCGAGCATTTTAGTGATCGCTCAACACTATCAGTCGTCATCTTGGTGAGGACACGGAAGTCTTGCCCGTTACCAGTCTGGCACCCATGGCTGACTTTATGTTATGCTGCCTTAACCGTGACCCTCACATTGTTAAAATGTTGGGTGACAGTCATTACTGGTTGATGACACTTTTAGACCCCCTCTACAAGGAGAACTTTCACTCTCTTATTCCTGAGTTGGAGAGGTCTACAAAAATGGGGCAGTACCAGAAGGCCCTTGCTGCAGAACTATTAAAAAAATTCCCATCTGAACACGGTAGCGGCAGAGGTCACAGTTTGCTGCCCAACTAAGGCATACAGGCGAGAGAGAGGCAACTCCAATCCAGCAGAGGCAGGGGAACACTGTCAATGTTCAAGGACAGTTTTCTGAGACCTGCCCAGCTTACAGGCCCTGAGGCGCAGGGTATTCTCACAAGGAGTGGAAAGTTTCAAAAGATGGTGAGGGAGTACCAGCGTCCTCCGTGATTCCTCTGTGCCTTTTAATTATTGGGTATCCAAGCTGGACACTTGGAATGAACTCACTCTGTATGCCTTGGAGGTCCTGGCCTGCCCTGCCTCTAGCGTGTTATCGGAGCGTGTTTTTAGTGCCGCTGGGGGATTTATAACTGATAAGCGCACTCGCCTGTCAACTGACAATGCTGACAAGCTGACCCTTATCAAAATGAACAAGGGCTGGTTTGGGCCAGACTTCTCATCACCACCAAATGACAGCAGAGTAACATAAAGTCAAATCCACTGTGTTATTTTGGGAGGTGTATTCCCATGCATCGCTTCACACCCACACATGGGTATACGCTTCCTCATTTCGGCTGTTTTTTGCTCTTCTCCTTATCCTCAGCCTCCACGACCACTATACCACCAGGGTGACCGTGGTCCATGTTGCCAGCATTGCAAGTTCCTCTGTCCTAATTTTTGGCAGCTTTTGCTTGGAAGGCATAAGCAAAGACTATGGGAGACCCACTCCCCAATAATGGGAATAATGTTTTTAATATGCTGTACTGCATGGCTCTTGTAAGGGACATTGCAAGTTCTCCCTTCCTAATTTTTGGCAGCTTTTGCTTGGAAGGCATAGGCAAAGACTATGGGAGACCCACTCCCCAATAATCGGAATAATGTTTTTAATATGCTGTACTGCATGGCTCTTGCAAGGGGCATTAAAATCATCTTGTTAAGCTACTGTGACCTCCACGTCTCTTCCAAGTGTCGTTAATATAGTCTTTTTATTCCACTGCGACCTCCACCACTCTTCCAAGAGGCATTAAAAGTGTCTTGTTAAGCTACTGTGACCTCCACGTCTCTTCCACAGGGCGTTGATATTGTCTTTTTATTCCACTGTAACCTCCACCACATTTCCAAGGGGCATTGATATTGTCTTTTTATTCCACTGCGACCTCCACCACTCTTCCAAGGGGCATTAAAACCATCTTGTTAAGCTACTGTGACCTCCACATCTCTTCCAAGGGGCATTAAAACTGTCTTGTAAAACCACTCTGAACTCCACGTCTCTTCTAAGGGGCATTAAAACCGTCTTGTTAAACCACTCTGAACTCCACAGCTCTTCCAAGGGGCATTGACATGTTGTTTTTAATTACCTCTAACCTCCACGCCTCTTGCAACGGGCATTGCATTTCCTCCTAATTTTTGTCAGATTTTGCTTTTCAATGCATAGGCGAACACTAAGGGAGACCCACTCCCCAATAATGGGTAGAAGGTTTTTAATACGCTGTAATCCACGTCTGTTTCAAGGGGCATTGCAGTGCCTAATAATTTTTGGAAAGCCTTCCATTCCCTGCTTAGGCAAACAGTGTACAGGAGACCCAGTTGCTATAAATCGAAAAAACGGTTTAGTTAAGGCCCTCTGACCTCCATGTCACTTCCAAGGGGCATTGGAGTGCCTCGAAATTTTTGGTAGGCATTGCATTCACTGTATGCCTTATAAATGTGTAGCTGAACCGCTCCTTTTGGTACAGAAACATATCCTACAAGACATGTGTGGTTGGCTGGCCTGATATTGATGTGAATAATCCCTGTTCCTCCTGCTCTTTCTCCTTTGCCACCACCTCATCCATCATTCATCACCTGAAGCTTTGTTTTAACGGGAGTCATAGAACTGGGATAGTAGCAGGAAAACATCCAGCAATCCTCGAAGGAGGTATAGTATGCGCCAAAACGCTGACCACTTCAGGCCTAGCTGCTTCTACATACATGCGCTTGCATTCCAAGGAACAGAAAGCTAAGGAGGTGGATGGCCTCATGATCATGAATAATTTACTCGTTGTGTAGGAGGCCGACCACTGCTGCTGTCTACCTTCTGAACTATGTGTTGAAGCCTGATTGACCCAGGAACCGCAATCCTCTATGTCTGGAGGACGTGTTGCATCCCAGTGTCCAACTGTGTCCCGGCTTCCACAATATTAACCCAGTGTGAAGGCGTCAGTGAGATGGACCATTCCTGGCCACATTCACTTGTCCACGTGTTTGTGGTTATTCTGTCCTTCCCACTAAATGCACTGGGGAGGGCACAGGTAATGTTTTGGTATGCGCGCTTGTGTATAAGGCGCACCGGGACAAATAGGGGCGGCTGGGGACCGTTTATGGACACCCGGCCACCCCCACGCGGCTGGGGACTGTGTGTGGGCACCCGGCCGCGGGGCAGCTGGGGACTGAGTATGGACACCCGGCCGCCCCCTGGCGGCTGGGGACCAAGCGTGGACACCCGGCCGCCGGGCGGCTGGGGACTGAGTATGAATACCAGGCTACCGACGCAGCCACCTCTACATGCCTAAAAGGCCCAATTTCAAGTGCAAGCAAGCTAGCAGTATGGTATTGCAGCCTGGGGGTGGGTGGGTGGCAGGCTGCATACTTGCGCTTGTATTGCAAGTTATGGGGGAGGTACAATGGAACACTGCCCTGGGACAAGGACTTGCATGGGGATAGTTGCAAGTCTGCATCTTCTGATGCGGCAAGGATCACTTCTGATGGGCACACTTTTAGGCAGTGACCTGGGTGTCAGAGATGCTTCCAGGGGTCTTCCCCATGCTGTTCCCATGTCTTTTTAGCACTGTATGCATGTGTCACACAGCACATGGCCAGATAAGGTTGTAAAATGTTAAAATGACATTACCGGTGAATGCATTTGTCACGTTTGAAAGCAATACAAACGTGCAAAAACGCATAAAAAATGCTACTTGTGAATATAGCCCAAGTTGTGGAGGAGTATTTTTGTTTTTGTTATTTATTTTACCTTATACACAAGTCTTTACCCTGGAAAGGATGTTCCTTAACCCCTTTCCGACCTGGTCAGTAATAGTACGCACCAGGTCAGGAAGGCCGGTTCAGCGGGGGCTCCGGCGGTGAGCCCGCACTGAAGCGAGCACATGTCAGCTGATTATTGGAATCGCAATCCACCCGCGGCTGTTAACATGTTAAATCTCTGACAGTGGCATTTAACTCGCGCTTCCGGGAGTCCTAAGCCCCGCCCATCAGTGACCCCGTCACGTGATCGCGGGTCACCAATGGGTGGGCATGACAACTCAGGGTCTGCAGCAGACGCCTGTGGTTGTCATGCCTCAATTGCTATGAGCGCCACCTAGTGGTCAGCGCTCAGAGCAAGTGAGCATTTCTCCTGCATACAATCGATCTGCTCATCGCTTGTATGCAGTAGAAGCAATCAGACAACTGCTGCTTCTAGTCTCCTCTGGAGACTATAGAAGCAAGCAGAAAGTGTAAAAAAAAAGTTTTTAAAAAAATAAAAAAAATAAAAAATATATAAAAGTTTAAGTCACCCCCCTTTCGCCCCATCCAAAATAAAATATATATATATATAAAAAAAAAAACACATACACATATTTGGTATCACCGCGTTCAGAATCGCCCGATCAATCAATATAAAAGAAGAATTAATACAATCAGTAAACGGCGTAACGAGAAAAAAATTTTAAACGCCAGAATTAAGCTTTTTTGGTCGCTACAACTTTGCAATAAAATGCAATAACGGGCGATCAAAACATCGGATCTACCCCAAAATGGTATCAATAAAAACTTCAGCCCGGCATGCAAAAAATAAGCCCTCACCTGGCCCCAGATCCTGAAAAATGGAGAAGCTAAGGGTCTCGGAAAATGGCGTCATTTTTTTTGTTTTTTTTAGCAAGCTTTGGATTTTTTTTTCACCACTTAAATGAAAAAGAACCTATACATGTTAGGTGTCTATGAACTCGTAACGACCTGGAAAATAATGATGGCAGGTCAGTTTTAGCAATCTGTGAACGTGGTAAAAAAGGACCCAAAAAACAACTGTGGAATTGCATTTTTTTGCAGTTTCACTGCACTTGGAATTTTTTCCCATTTTCCAGCACATGATATGATAAAACCAGTGATGGTGTTTAAAAGTACAACTCGTTCCGCAAAAAATAAGCCCTCACATGGCCATATTAAACGAAAATTAAAAAAGTTCTCGATCTGGGAAGAAGAGGAGCAAAAAAGGAAAACACAAAAACAGAGAGACCCATGGTCGTTAAGGGGTTAACATATTTCACAGGAAAGCACTTTCACTTTCGTTTTTGAACGTTTTATTGTGAGCCTGTAAAAGTGGCTTAATACCTCTGACCACGTTGTTGACAGCAGTGACCTGGGGGTCAGAAATGCTTCCAGGGGCGATCCCCATGCTGTCCCCATGTCATTTGAGCACTGTCACTATCGTTTTGGGCACTTTTTAGGCTTTCTACAGACTGCCGGGGGAGCCGCCGCAAAAATGTTCGGGTCTACCATAAAGCAACATTGGGCTCGTTGCTTGGGTCGAGCACCCGAATATCACAGTGAGCACGGCCCGAGCTTCGAGCACCCGAGCATTTTAGTGCTCGCTCAACACTAGAGATGAGCGTTGTTCTACTCGAACTGTTCGCCAATCTCAAATTCGAGCTGTTTTGGGCGGTGTTCGAGCCGTTCGGCGAACACGAACAATTTGAGAAAAATTCGGCTGTTCGAGGTTATGTTCGATAACTGTTCGTGCACCAAAATCATAACTGGATTTTTTCTCAGTAATGATGAAAATTAATGTTAATACGCAGTTTGAGTGTACAGCGGGGTGGGGGGAGGGGCAGGGGATGGATCTCTGCAGGAACAATGAAGATCTCCATTTTTTTTTCTCTTTCCCGCATTTGCAGTGGGGAGGTGCAATCTGTCAGCCTATCAGCAGCGCACACACGGAGCGAAGTGTTTTTTTTTATCACAAGCAAGGGCATGTGTCATTGGCAGTGTATGTCACATGTCCTTGCCCTATAAGACCAAGCCATTTTCCCCGTCACCACCATTTTCTCACTGCTGCAGCTGCGTGTTAGACGGCACCGCTGTTGCTGTGTGCGCTATACCTTGTTAATTTCAAGCCAATTTTCGCAAAAATCTACAGATAGCTTGGGAGTAGGGAATAGTTGTGATTGCAGTCCTTTTAAGAACTAGGTTACAGCATTTCCTACGACTTTTATCAGGCAGGTCTGTGCTCTTAAATAGATAGGTTGTGGGAGTAAAGACTAATTGTAATTGGAGTCCTTTTCAGGACTAGGTTACATCAGTTCCTATCAGTTTTTGCCAGGCAGGTCTGTGCCAGTGCTGTGCAAGTTTTTTTCACAGCATTTGGCTGAATCTAGCAAAGCTAATCCTTTTTGGCCTATTGCAGAGTGTGTTAGTCAGTGGAGTAGCCTATCTGTGTTGCAAGATATACCACCTGTGTATAGAATACCAATTTTTTTACTGCACCTAGTGAAGTAAAATCTTTTGGGCATAGCATCATTCTATTAGTCCATCTATACTGACCTCCATCAGGTTGCAAATTGAATATATTTTTTTTCTGCATCTAGCTCTGAAAAAATATTGGGCTTCTAGCTGTGTGTGGGACTTGTTGTATTAGTCCATCTATACTGACCTCCATCAGGTTGCAAACTGAATATGTTTTTTTCTGCATCTACCTCTGAAAAAATATTTGGCCTTCTAGCTGTGTGTGGGACTTGTTCTATTAGTCCATCTATACTGACCTCCATCAGGTTGCAAACTGAATATAATTTTTTTCTGCATCTACCTCTGAAAAAATATTTGGGCTTCTAGCTGTGTGTGGGACTTGTTCTCTTAGTCCATCTATACTGACCTCCATAAGGTTGCAAATTCAAAATAATTTTTTGTCTGCATCTACCTCTGAAAAAATATTTGGCCTTCTAGCTGTGTGTGGGACTTGTTCTATTAGTCCATCTATACTGACCTCCATAAGGTTGCAAACTGAATATAATTTTTTTCTGCATCTACCTCTGAAAAAATATTTGGGCTTCTAGCTGTGTGTGGGACTTGTTCTATTAGTCCATCTATACTGACCTCCATAAGGTTGCAAACTGAATATAATTTTTTTCTGCATCTACCTCTGAAAAAATATTTGGCCTTCTAGCTGTGTGTGGGACTTGTTCTATTAGTCCATCTATACTGACCTCCATAAGGTTGCAAACTGAATATAATTTTTTTCTGCATCTACCTCTGAAAAAATATTTGGCCTTCTAGCAGTGTGTGGGTCTCATTGTGTTAGACCATCTATACCAAGCTCCACCAGCTTTTCAATTAATAATAATTTTTCGCTGCATCTAGCCCTGAAAATAATTTTTCTTCCCAATAGTGGTAGCAATAGAAATATGGGGCGCGCTCCTGGCTTACAAAAATATACGCTTCATAACAAAAAACACCAGCTTAGCGCACTGCATTAATAAGATGGCATCATCGTCTCTCCCAGTGCTAGGCCTACTACCCAGGCTAGCATTCCTGTGCCTAAAACACAATGTTTGGGTCTGCGCTAGCCACTATGCTGAGGGGTCTAAAGCTGCTGCTAACGCTTTATAACAATTCAATTGGCAGATTTTCACAGAGCTCTTCCACAATGCCCACCCATCGGGACAACAGTTGCCCACCTTCCCTTTGGGATCTAGTGGCGAATAGTTGATGCCATTAATCAGAGCGTCAGTTGCCCCGTCGACGTGGCAAGCATACGGTAAGGCATGGGAAGAGTGGACACGACTAGTAGCAGGCAGACGGGTTGACCAATGTGAACAAGCCAGATCACAAGTCACCATAGAATTTCTCCACCAGCTAATGATGAGGGGCATATCAGGGGCGTCAGCGCAGCGGTGTCTGACCGGAGTAGCATTTCACTTCCAACTACTGAATTGGGGAGATGTGACAAAGATTCATCATCAGACAATCCATAAAAGGGTGGAAAAGGGGTCAGCCAAGTCAGGAGTGTAGACGTCCCGTCCCGTGTCACTAAAACTGATTTCTCACATCATATCTCTAACACCATTAACATGACACTCACAATTTGAAGCAACACTACTGTCTACTGCATTTGTGATCGCCTTCTTTGGGGCGCTATGCATAAGCGAATTAGTCCCTCAATCCAAAATTAGCACCAGTGGAGGCTTATTACACCAGGACATAGTCATAGCCAATAATGCAATACGTCTACGCATACACAAATCGAAAATGGTTCCAGCGGGCAGGGGCACTTGGGTACTTCTACAACCCACAAACGGTACACTGAGTCGGGTAACAATAGAAAAACCATATCTAACCATCAGATCACAAAGTAATTTGTTCCTATCACACATTGATGGGACGCCATTAGCAAGATACCAGTTCCAAGCTATATTTAATAAATGCATAACATCGGCAGGGAACCACCCCAAAGATTACGGGACACACTCATTCCGCATAGGCGCGGCCACAGAAGCAGCAAGAGCAGGACTGTCAGAAACGGAAGTTCAGAGGATAGAGAGATGGTGATCCACGTGTTTGGCAAGATACATATGACCGGACTTGTTATCCTAACGTGGTTTGTTTCTTTTACAGGTGACGCTAAGCCAACAGTGTGGGTGATAGGCCACTCGTATATATATTGGGCAGATTAAAGGGCGAAAGTCTGCCCAGGCGGGAGGAAATTAGAGTTTCATAACACATATTTCAACTGGAGAGGTATTAGAGGCCTGCTATGGCCACAGGTACTAATGGAGGTAATCAAGGTAGGGAGAGAGGCAAGATGTCTGGTCATCTTAGTTATACAGGCCGGGGGAAACAACCTAGGTCATCACAAGAGCGCATAACTAATGGCAATAATGAAACTAGACACTGAGCGCTTCAGAGAATTTTTCACAAAACTAGCTATAGTATGGTCAGAGATTGTGCCGATAGCGGTATGGCAAGGTGCGTGAGACATCACGGCCATCGAACGGACAAGGCGGGTAATAAATATTCGGATGGCAAAATTTAGAAGAGACAGAGGCGGTGTAGTGGTACGACACCGACAACTGGAAGGAGATAAAGCAGGCCTCATACGGCCCGACGGTGTTCACTTAATGGATATTGGACTGGACATATTCCTGTCAGGACTCCAGGACGGAGTGGAACAAGCATTAAGAGTGATGGGTGGGGGTCAGAGTCCTGCATAAGAGTACGCAGGATCCTCTGTGGCCTGGAAATAGAAAGGACATGTTGGAGAGTTACACTTGTTGGCCAAGTTGCCGGAGTGGAGACCCAGGGCATGCTGCAACAAGCTGAATTATTTTAGAAATAAAATGTCTTTCTATTGGAAGGAGTATAAAGTGTTAATAAAGCTGTGACCGATCCTCACCCATCCAGTTGTAAGAGTTACATTATTGTATTGTCAAGGAAAGGGGGGCGGTAGGGGGGCTGAGCGTCTGGGTTTGGTTGGGGGTCCCCACAGTCTGCCTAGGCTAGATGCATTTAAAAATTCTTATTAGATACACAGGCGGTGCAGCTTGCTTCGCAGCTGGGCTACTACGCCCAAAGTATTGCCTAGGCTAGATGCAGTTAAAAATTCTACGCTGACTAGCAGACACTGAAGATTTGGAGCAGACCTCTGAGTAAACAGCTCTTCAGACTCAATCATCTGTGTTACCCCAAGCCATAGTGTATGTAGTTTCTTACAGTTAAAAGGGGGGGGGGGAGCGACCCAACCCACCTGGAATTGACGATGCCAACGTCACGTAAGACACAGCAAGGGGACTCCAAAAAGAGTTTCCATTTTTTCCCAAAATTGTGGCACAGACACCACTTAACCCTAGAACGCATACCTGGGGCCTCGCATTCCCGCCCTGTTAATTGTTTTCTATTTTCTGCAAGATTACTTTAGTTAGAATTTTGAAACTCTAGGTATTCTTCATGTATATAGTTGTTTGTCATTTGAGTTTGAGTTATTCAATGTTATTTGCACACGGGCCTAAAAGGCCCCAGGTATATGAAAGTGTAGATTTTTATGGTCATGCGTTCTAGGGTTAAGTGGCATCAATTGCCCCACAGTTGCTTAAAACGGTTGGTGAGGTGATATTACCAAATCCTCAAGCTTTTAGCCTCCCAAGGATAACACAGGATTAGAAAAGTCCTTGCGAATCCATGATTTGTTCATCTTTATGAACGTGAGTCTGTCTACATTCTCAGTGGACAGCCGCGTGCGCTTATCTGTCAGCACACCATCAGCAGCGCTGAACACACGTTCAGAGAGAACACTGGCTGCAGGGCATGACAAGATCTCCAAGGCGTGAGTGGCGAGCTCTGGCCATTTTTCCAGATTGGAATACCAAAATGAGCAAGGGTCCAGTGACACAGTCATGGCTTCGATGTTCACTTGGAGATACTCCTGCACCATCCTCTCTAGGCATTGACTATGTGTCAGACTTCTGGTCTAAAAAACTGGTGAAACGATTTCACAAAATTGCTGTTACCAGCAGATACTGTGTTACTGTTACGGTTTGAGTGATGAATACTCGACAGTCCCGCGGTTGGCAAGTTAGAACTGTGAGATTCACTTCGTGCACCACTGGTGTTTTGTGGAAAAGCACATGTAAGATTCTGCAACAGCGTCTGCAGATACTCCTGCATGCGTCAATCCCTTTTTATGGCAGGAATTATTTTGGCAAATTTACTTTTGTACCGGGGATCTAAGAGTGTGGCAACCCAGTAGTCGAGATTACCTTGAATTCTGCAATCTGAGGGTCATGTTGCAGGTAGTGCAGCAAGAAGGCACTCATGTGTCTTGCGCATCAAGGAGGACCAAGTCCTTGTTGTGTTGGTAGCGAGGTAAGAATCATGCTTCTTTCCTCTGCCCTCTCCCCCCAACCTCGCACAACAGAAATGTGATCAAGGTCTCCCTCATCTGATGAGTCTTCCATGCCCATCGCCAGTTCATCCTCCACTTCTTCCTCGGCTCCTGCACCTTCCTCAACAGTTTGGCTGCTACCATGCGCCCTGTTTAATCCCTCTCCCCCACCCTCCCATGCCTGCCTCCTTGGTGCTGCCAACCGTCTGGACCTTGGAGATGTTATCCCTTCCGCATACGACTCCTCCTCTACTTCCTCCACCTCCTCTTGTCCGACCACCTGACTCTGAATTCTGTTTAATGTGTGCTCCAGCATGTAAATCACCGGAATAGTTATGCTGATAATGGCATCGTCGTCAGCACTAAACATCTTCGTCGCCATTTCAAAACTGTGCAGAAAGGTGTGTGGCGCCCCTGAGGGTGCAGTCACCACAGAGTTACTGCATCTCACCCAGGGGTGTGGTATCTCACCCTCAGGTAAGGAAGGCGTATGGCTCGGGACCCTAACACCTGCATCCAACACATACCCGCAGTGGGGTTAGGGCGAGATTGCTCCTAAGGGAGAGCACAGTCCCAGGTCCCTAGCTGGTGGGAGGATCCTATGTAGTGGGTGCTTAGGGGAGCAGCTTAGGGGAGCACATGACAGGGAGAGTATAAATAGGAAGCCATCTTAGAAAGAGCAAGCCAGTCAGAGGAGGAAAAGTGACAGGAGCAGAGGCTCGGCATGAGCTCTGCTCCGGAGGCGGGCCTAGCCTGGGAGGCCCAGGACTGAAGGAGAGAAGAGAGGAGTGGGAGCAGGAAGGCTCCAGGAACCGAAGGGCCCCTAGGGCTACGGGCCGTGCAGAAGGCCACCTGTACTCCCGCTGCTACCAGGATGTAGAGGGGTCAGGCCAGATAAGGGGAACCGGTCCCTCAACTAGAGGAGAAACAGCAAGGCTCAACTAGAAACCGGAGGCTGCAGCATTTCATGTACTGCAGGCAAAAGTCCACACCAGTCTCACTAAGAAGGTAGCCACATAGGACCCAGGGGACGGAACACAAGTCGCCCGCCAAGGCCCGAGGATACCGGATAGAAGTGTCACTGGGTGTGAGGTGCAGGGAGAAGGCCAGAGAAAGGACACACAGAAGGGGGTCCTGCTAAGTACTCCGGAGCTATCTGGGGGTGGACTGAGCCCCTCACTGAGTACGCACAGCACGACGGGTGAGATAGCTCTGGTACCTGTAATCTGGACTGCAACAACTGTGAGCAAAGATCTTGGGACTGCATCACACGGACTCTGTGTTCATTACTGACTCCCTGCACTACAACCACCATCATCCACCCACACTGCCCTGAAGCTACACTCTTCCTGTGGTGAGTAATAATACCATTGCAGCAAAACCACCAGCTTCAGAGGACTGTTCCGCAGCGGCGGCCCCTTTGGCCGCACTCCACAGGTGGCGTAGTCGGACATTATAAAATCCATATATACAAATTACCGTTGGATTGACCGCCCTGGGTCACGGACCGGGTCACTGCCACAGTGACTACAACCCCCAGCGTCTACCGGCCTGGCTTCGGGTACCCCACGGCCCAGGGGGCGCGTCAACTTCATAGGTCCCTGATCTGAGACCACTCCTGCTGTGTGATTTGCCCCACCTCTGGGTCTCGTTGGCCCATGCTATACGTCAGAAACTATTGCACCAGGGCTTGTCGGTGCTGCCACAGTCGCTGCAACATGTGCAGAGTTGAATTCCACCGTGTCGGCACATCGCATTTCAGCCGGTGAACTGGCAGGCCCAACGACTTCTGTAGAGATGTAAGTCGTTGAGCTGCGGGATGCGAACGGCGGAAGTGAGCACACAGCGACCGTGCCCTCTGCAGAAGGCCATCTAGTCCGGGATAGTGGGCTAAAAATTTATGGACAACCAGGTTCAACACGTGAGCCATACAAGGCACGTGTGTAACATTGCCCCGGCGAAGGGCCGCACCCAGGTTTGCAGCATTGTCGCACACGGCCTTCCCTGGTTGCAGGTCCAGTGGAGACAACCATTCATGAAACTGGGTCTCCAGAGCTGACCACAAGTCCTCAGCTGTGTGACTGACATTTCCCAGACATTTCAAAGTAAACACTGATGCCGTTGAGCCCTGCTGCCAGCATAGTAAGGAGGTGCGCAGTTAGAAAGCAGGTGGCATTACCAGACAGGCTTTGGGTGCAGGTGGAGGACCGAGAGGAGGTTGAGGAGGCAGAAGCAGTGGAGGAACTTCTAGATAAAGAGGATTGACGTACAACTCGCGAGGACGGCAAGACTTGGACAGCAGCCCCTTGTCCTGCTCTCACCATAGTTACCCAGTGCCCTGTCAGCGACATGTAACGCCCCTGTCCATGCCTACTCGTCCAAGTGTCTGTGGTGAAATGCACCCTGTCACACACAGAGTTTCTGAAAGAAGCGGTGATGTTGTGTGCGACATGCTGGTGGAGCGCAGGCACACCTTTCTTTGAGAAGTAGTGCCGACTGGGCATCTGGTACTGGGGCACTGCGACGGACATAAGGTCTCAAAAATCCACTGTGTCCTCCAGGCGGAAAGGCAGCATTTCTGTAGCCAACAGCTTGCAGATGGTGAAATTCAACCTCTTAGCTTTCTCATGGCTAGGAGGAAATGGTCTTTTACTTGTCCACATCTGAGGGACCGAGGGCTGGCTGTTGTGCTTTGACGGGGTTGAGTAGGGTGTCTCTGGCAAACTGCCGGTCTGTGAGGAAGATGCAGGCGGACATGTTAGGCTGCCTTGATCCAAAGGTGGTGCTCTCGATGTCAGAGAGCTCTCAACACCAGCAGGTGTTTCCACTTCCCAATGAACTGACGACCTGCCAATCACACTGGCTGTTGCAGGTAAAGAGGTGGCAGGTCTGCGTCCAAAAACATGTGTGACTGCTGTCCCCCCAGTCACAGAGGATGAAGAGGCTGCGGATGCACAAGATGGGGCAGACGGTGGTTGGCCCAGCCTGCTAGGCCGCATTGTAGCACAGTGAGCTTCCCACTGCAACTTATGCTTCATATCCATGTGACGGTACATGCATGAAGTACTCAAACTATGGATTTTTTGGCCTCTACTTAGCTTTTGCTGACAAATATTACAGATAACACAAGTTGGGTCATCCTTATCGATCTGAATAAATGCCCAGGATATGCAAGGCTTAGAACCCATGCGACCTGAAGAGCCACTACGACTTGTGGTCAGAGGCGGAGTTGTGGTTGAGGATGCAGTTGTTGACGTGCTTCCAGTACTCCGTCTCTGTCCAGGAAGGCGCAACCTAACCTAGTCGTCAATAGCATCTGTGACACCCCGCTGCGCTTGGTATCACAGATCCTAGAAGAGTGTATTGATGGAATCCTCCACAAGAGGCCCCCATAAACATTCACACATCTCCACCTTCCACCTCAGACCAGCAGAGGGAGCCCGTTAGGGATATAAATAGGGAAGGTGGAGCTAGGCAGTTCAGTTCCTCTGAAGAGTTCCTGCAGTAGAGAAGCCTAAGAGAGGTCAGTCTGCAGTGGAGCTCAGTCTAGTCTAGAGAACTCAGTTAATAGTTCAGCAGGGGAGCACGAGGCTCCTGCTAGCTAGATTCAGGGAGCCCAGATAGAGCTTAAGGTGTGCCAGCGTCATAAGATCGGTGAAGCGCGGCAAACTGCCGTTAGTGTGTATAGCCTATTGAGGGCCCGAGTAGGCCGAAGGCGAGTGGCGAGTTAGTACATAAGGGGCAGAGGAGCTTAACCAGCTCACCCCGAAGCATTTACCGGACACCGGATCCGAGCTTACCGGGATCTCTATGACCCAGTAAGGCATAACCGGAATCCCTGGAGAACTACAAGTCCCAGGATCGCTAAGGTGCTGATACGTAACAGAGCCAGGAGACGCTTAGGCCCCGCATACTGGGAGCATGAACTTCAAGAGAAGGCCCTACCACGAGGTCAGCCAGCGCAGGACAGAGACAAAGTTAGGCCTAGCTCCAGGCAGGTCAGAAACTTACTGCGCAGAGTCAAGAAACAGGAGGCCCTACACCCGCTCATTGGGGAGGATCCTGATATGCACCCTTCACCCTACAGTGCTCCAGGATGTGCCTGAATTTCCTCCAGTAAAAGGTACTGAAGTGACTACCGTGTCCGTTTCCGTTCTTGCTCTGACCCAGCTGGGTCTCGCCTGTCCTGCATTCCCCCTGCATACGCTGCCCTGAGACCTAGCTCCACCTGTGGGGAGCTATACCATCGAGCTGCCTTATCACGGGCCTCAGTGGACTGCTGCAGTGCTGTTGCTTCTCACCAGATACCACAGGTGGTGTCACAAACTCTTATAAAATTAACAATTATCCACCCTTTTAAAGAGTGACCCCAGGGTACGGGCCAGGGAGCCGACCACCGCGACATCCCAAAGGCCAGGCAAAGGCCCGGGTGACCTCATCGACTGGATGGCTGTGGGTTGACAGTAAGTGGGATCTCCAACCTTGTCATCATCACCCTGTGTGTTATCACACCCGTCGTCCTCAAAGCCAACCTCTTTCTGCCCTGACCGAAAAGTCAAGTTGTCGCTCCAATCAGGTATTTGAGTCTCATCATCGTCTTCATCATTGTCTCCACCAACAGGAGTTACAGTTTGGGAACGAGGGTCTACATTATGCTCAGAACCTTCTTCATCTGGTCCTGGATCCGACTTATAAAGATTCTGGGCATCAGTGCAGATCATTTCCTCGTCTGGATTAACAGAAGCTCTGGAGCAGACCTCCGTTTCCCAGGCTATAGTATGAGTAAACAGCTGTGCAGACTCAACCATCTGTGTTACCCCATACTCAGACGGGCAGCTGGAGACTTGGGAGCTGTGAGGAAGCAAGTGCAATTGGGGTGACACCTCTGAGGACTCGAGTATTTGTGATGTTGAAGTTGAGGTGGAGGAGAGCCCACTTGAAGGAGCACTTGATATCCGCTGAAGCACCTGATGTTTTTGTGCCTCATCTGGAATTTGTAGCGATGGGCGTGTCCGTAACAAAGGGATCGTATCACATTGTCCACGAAAAGAAGTCGACATGTTAGTTTGGCTGGAAGATGGTCTTTCTTCTGCAGATGTTACTCCCCCCCACTGCGGGGGGCTCGACCCACCAGTGGACAGGCACCAGTATTAGGAGAGGGGGGCTGGCCGTCAGGGTCCACCGCGGCTCTGGCACAAACCCGGCGACACGGAGGTGGCACGGGCAGGAACGGACTGGCCGTGTCGGCTTCTCACTTTTTGGATTTTAGAAGGGCATGACATGCCTATATCTGTGTCTCCCCCTCCTTTTACTCCTCCACCTCTTTTCTTTTCGCATGACTATATGTACTTGTCACTTTTCCATGTGTTTCTATGTGTTTTTGTTTGCCTGCCATTGGTTTTAACGGTGTTCGAAGGTGTTCGACGAACAGTTCGACGAACAGTTCGGCGAACACACGGGTGTTCGACGAACCGAACCGAACTCGAACACTACGGGGGTGGCTCAACACTACTCAACACTAGCAATGACCCAAAAACATAACTTTGGTACAACACCATTGTAGCTTTCGCAGAGTAACTTTGCTTCCGATGGTGGCCAGACATTAGAGCAAAGAATAGCTGAACCTGTGGCAAGTTTGGTCGTCTGGACAACAGAGGAGTAGATCATCAACATATTGCATCAATGACACTTCAGGGTTCTCACTCTTCCAGGGTTGGAGACAGGTAGTTAAGGCCAGTGTGAAGTGATGAGGAGAGTTCTGAGCTCCTTGAGGCATAACGGTCCAGGTGTACTGTACTCCTCTGTGTGTAAAAGCAAAAAGATACTTACAGTCTGACAGTCTGGATGCAGAGGCACACTGAAGAAGGCATTTGCCAAGTCGATTACTGTTAAATGCGTTGCCTCAGGGGGAATTTCACTGAGTAATGTATGTGGATTTGGCACCACTGGGGTCCCCAGGATTGTAACTGCATTCACAGCTCTCAGATCTTGCACCATTCTAAATGTATCCGGTTCTCCTCTTGCAGTTTTCTTCTTCACTGGAAACAATCGAGTATTAGCAGGAGAAACACTGGGCATTAATGCTCCTTTCTTACAGCAGGAGGTGGGCTTGTTTGTCTAGGAAATAGTTCATTCAGGTTATCTTGTGAGGTCATCTGGTGGCTGAGTGAGTCTGATCTAGCTGCAGCACTTTCCACAGCTCTTTCCACAGCTCGGGTGAGAATTTGAGATTTATGATAGTCATTGCTGATTAGTCTTATCTCCTCCAACATAGTTAATCTTCTATACTCCGGTATAGCTTGGACTATTGCTTGGGCACAGGCTTGTATAGGAAATCCATTCATTCCAAAACTTATAGCAGGAAGAGCAATAGAAGTAAGGTTCCTTGTTCCAACATAGTTCACAATATTGTTGATTGTAGCTCTAAGTTGTGTCACACACTGGTCATGAGGATCTTCATCATACACATTCCGGGTGTAGTGTGTATTGCTGCCTGTATTCCGGGTGTGCCAAGATGGCCGCCACCAGAAGGAAGCACACTACAGGAAGGGTGCGCCAAGATTGCCGCCACCAAAGGGACATCTGGTCAGAGGCCGGAGGTGCTGCAATGGGTGTAGCAACATGGCCACTGCAGGAAGGGTTGGAACTTTGGGCAGACATACAGTACAGACCAAAAGTTTG
This sequence comes from Phyllobates terribilis, assembly GCF_046119375.1. Classification (NCBI taxonomy): domain Eukaryota; kingdom Metazoa; phylum Chordata; class Amphibia; order Anura; family Dendrobatidae; genus Phyllobates; species Phyllobates terribilis. The sequence goes on along the minus strand of NW_027362768.1, from coordinate 37,533,618 downwards.
GACACACATTCTCATTTAAAGATTTTTCTGTATTTTCATGACGATGAAAATTGTACATTCACACTGAAGGCATCAAAACTGTGAATTAACAAATGTGGAATTATATACTTAACAAAAAAGTGTAAAACAACTGAAAATATGTCTTATATTCTGGGTTCTTCAAAGTAGCCACCTTTTGCTTTGATGACTGCTTTGCACACTCTTTGCATTCTCTTGATGAGCTTCAAGAGGTAGTCACTGGAAATGGTCTTCCAACAATCTTGAAGGAGTTCCCAGAGATGCTTAGGACTTGTTGGCCCTTTTGCCTTCACTCTGCGGTCCAGCTCACCCCAAACCATCTCGATTGGGTTCAGGTCTGGTGACTGTGGAGGCCAGGTCATCTGGCGTAGCACCCCATCACTCTCCTTCTTGGTCAAATAGCCCTTACACAGCCTGGAGGTGTGTTTGGGGTCATTGTCCTGTTGAAAAATAAATGATGGTCCAACTAAACGCAAACCGGATGGAATAGCTTGCCGCTGCAAGATGCTGTGGTAGCCATGCTGGTTCAGTTTGCCTTCAATTTTGAATAAATCCCCAACATTGTTACCAGCAAAGCACCCCCACATCATCACACCTCTTCCTCCATGCTTCACGGTGGGAACCAAGCATGTAGAGTCCATCCGTTCACCATTTCGGCGTCGCACAAAGACACGGTGGTTGGAACCAAAGATCTCAAATTTGGACTCATCAGACCAAAGCACAGATTTCCACTGGTCTAATGTCCATTCCTTGTGTTCTTTAGCCCAAACAAGTCTCTTCTGCTTGTTGCCTGTCCTTAGCAGTGGTTTCCTAGCAGCTATTTTACCATGAAGGCCTGCTGCACAAAGTCTCCTCTTAACAGTTGTTGTAGAGATGTGTCTGCTGCTAGAACTCTGTGTGGCATTGACCTGGTCTCTAATCTGAGCTGCTGTTAACCTGCGATTTCTGAGGCTGGTGTCTCGGATAAACTTATCCTCAGAAGCAGAGGTGACTCTTGGTCTTCCTTTCCTGGGGCGGTCCTCATGTGAGCCAGTTTCTTTGTAGCGCTTGATGGTTTTTGCAACTGCACTTGGGGACACTTTCAAAGTTTGCCCAATTTTTCGCACTGACTGACCTTCATTTCTTAAAGTAATGATGGCCACTTGTTTTTCTTTACTTAGCTGCTTTTTTCTTGCCATAATACAAATTCCATTAGTCTATTCAGTTGGACTATCAGCTGTGTATCCACCAGACGTCTGCACAACACAACTGATGGTCCCAAACCCATTAATAAGGCAAGAAATCCCACTTATGAAACCTGACAGGGCACACCTGTGAAGTGAAAACCATTTCCGGTGACTACCTCTTGAAGCTCATCAAGAGAATGCCATGAGTGTGCAAAGCAGTCATCAAAGCAAAAGATGGCTACTCAAAATTGAAAGCATACTGAAGCAGCATGGGTACCACAGCATCTTGCAGCGGCATGCTAATCCATCCTGTTTGCGTTTAGATGGACCATCATTTATTTTTCAACAGGACAATGACCCCAAACACACCTCCAGGCTGTGTAAGGGCTATTTGACCAAGAAGGAGAGTGATGGGGTGCTACGCCAGATGACCTGGCCTCCACAGTCACCAGACCTGAACCCAATCGAGATGGTTTGGGGTGAGCTGGACCGCAGAGTGAAGGCAAAAGGGCCAACAAGTCCTAAGCATCTCTGGGAACTCCTTCAAGATTGTTGGAAGACCATTTCCGGTGACTACCTCTTGAAGCTCATCAAGAGAATGCCAAGAGTGTGCAAAGCAGTCATCAAAGCAAAAGGTGGCTACTTTGAAGAACCTAGAATATAAGACATATTTTCAGTTGTTTCACACTTTTTTGTTAAGTATATAATTCCACATGTGTTAATTCATAGTTTTGATGCCTTCAGTGTGAATGTACAATTTTCATCGTCATGAAAATACAGAAAAATCTTTAAATGAGAAGGTGTGTCCAAACTTTTGGTCTGTACTGTATGTCTGCCCAAAGTTCCAACCGCAATCTTACCTGTCAGTCCAGCCTGCAAATCTTGCTCCAGTTCATGCTGTGTGCATGTTTCATGACTTACTGCTTAGGGTGGCTGCCCGGTTACTTCCTGATTCTTACAGCTGCTGTGTGCGCACCCCTAATGCTTCTCCATCCTATTGCTGTGAGTCACTGAATATTTAAACCCCCTCCACCCAGTAGGAGGGGCCTGAGAAACACTATCTTTCAGTGTTCTCCTTGACTCTGAAGTTGCCAGGTCCAGTTCTGTGTCTTCTTGTCTGTTTTCGCCATCTCTGGGGGCTGCATACCCAGACCTGTTATCTGTGACTTCTTGTCCGTCTCCTCCATCTCTGGGGGCTGCATACCCAGACCTGTTATCTGTGACTTCTTGTCCATTTCCGCATCTCTGGTGGCTGTATACCCAGGCTCGTTCTTGTATCTCATTGCAGTAGCAGTTCCTGTCTGAAATGTATGGTAGCCTGTTACCTGTTTTTCTCTCTGTCCGTACCTTCCCTTTTCCTGCAGTATCTGAACCTGCACCTAACTCCAACTCGTTGTCTCTGTACTTCTGTTTGTGAGTTTTGTGTCCACTCGCTACTTCATAGTAAGTACCTTGTGTGTATCTGGTTCTGCTTTTCCCTTCCTCCTTATCCACCTCCTGTGTTCTAGCCATCTTCCTGCATTTTCCAGTCTGTTCCATGTGAACAGAGCCTGTTCTCTCTGCCTGCACCTTCAGCCCTGTTCTGCTCTGCCTTGTCCACCGCACCTGCGGTTTCGCTCCGCTCTGTCTTGCCCACCACTCCGGCGGTTTCTCTCTGCTCTGACTTACCCACCACTCTGGCGGTTCCGTTCTGCTCTGCCTTGTCCACCGCACCTGCGGTTTCGCTCCACTCTGTCTTGCCCACTTCTCCGGCAGTTTCGCTCCGTTCTGTCTTGCCCACCGCTCCGGCAGTTTCTCTCTGCTCTGACTTACCCATCGCTCCGGCGGTTCCTCTCTGCTCTGCCTTGTCCTCCGCTCCGGCGGTTTCGTTTTACTCTGCTTGTCTACCGCTTCTGGTGAAAGTCTGAACTTCAACTGCATCCGAATTGTTTTGTTTAAAATTCATTGTGGTAATGTCTAGAACCAAAATTAGAAAAATTTTGTCTCTGTCCTAATATATATGGACCTAACTGTATGTATCTCTTGGTTTGAGTAACGCCTTAGGAATTCCGATGGAGGGGGTGAGTTTGCCCCTCAGCGCCATCTTTGCCAACTCGACATGAATCTCTCTGTTATCAGCCATTCACATGCATACGTCATTCCCAGGAAATCATTTAGTTGTTCGTGCCTACAATTTAGAACAGAAGCTGTTAGTTATATATTCATTAACTATTAACATAATCCATGTGCATATACACATTTGCATACATACATACACATAGATTATTCCTTCATCGCTATATTGGTTCACACTGATTAGGTAATCTATTAAAAGACACTAATTGATTTTCTATAATATATATTTTACCTTGACATTGCTACTGGTTGTTTAGCCTGAATAGCTCTCAATTAATGGTCTTTTGATTTGCAACAAATTTGTCAAAGGATTTGTAACTTTTTAAAGTTGTCTTTTGTGGTTTAGCTAGTTTTCTGAATTTTACATTCATGTGGTTATTCCAGATGTTGTAGACTGACACATTATATGCCACTACATAACAAGTCACAAATTATGGTGTAACTCTACCCCAGCTGTTCCCTAAGGGTATGTGCACACGATGCAGAAATGAAGCAGAAAATTTCTGCAGCATTTCTGCATCTCCCTGGCAGAAAAAACGCATGCAGATTGTACATGCGTTTTTCCTGCGGAATACATGCGGATTCACATGCGTTTCCACATGCGTTTCCGCATGTGGATTGACAAGCGCTTTCCAGGCGATTTTAGCATCACCTGGAAAGTGCTTGACAACTAGGTCACACTATATATTAATCCATGCAAACAGCATGGATTTATATAGTGTGACCCGAGAGAATGGTAAAAATAAAAAATACATGTATACTTTACCCTCTGATGGCCCGCGCTGTCCTGCTCACTCCGTTCTCCCGGCTGCCGGCAACTTTGAATTGAAAGACCTGCCGACGTCAGCGTCACGTGACCCGTCACATGACTCTGACGTCAGCGCAGGTCCTTCAACTCACTGCAAGTGCCGGGAACCAAGCAGGAGCGCTGCGCGGGCCGACAGATGGTAAGTATATATATATTTTTTATTTTATTCTTGTTTTACAGCTTTTTTAATGGTACCTGGGTGTGGATGAGACTCTCCTCTCCTCTACACCCGGGTACCATCCGCACATTAGAACGCGCCAATTACGCAAGTACAGATGCAGTCTTGCAGAATTGGTGCGTTCTAATGCAAGTCAATGGCGGCGAAAACGCCGCGTTTACGCAATATTGCCATATTGACCAAAAAATAAAAACGCCATGGCTCTGGGAACAAGGGGAGCAAAAATGAAAATGCAAAAATGGAAAATGCTCCGGGGCTTAAGGGGTTAATATTATCCCTTACCAACATTCACGGTACATGTATTGCCCAAGTTGGTAGCAGGTATAAGGAGCAGGCTCAAGAGTTGAGCCTGACTCAAACCTGGCAGATAATGACTGACACACGTAGCCGGAACCTGCCACTAACACTCATGGGTGAAGTGGAACTGCGCCCACAACAGCTAACATGTTAACTGCTGTTGACAAACTCTGTTAGAAGCATTAACAGCACATGGGCATGGGGCATCATTCTAGCATGGGTTGCTACGACAGCTGGGGGTCTGTTAAAAACCTCCAGGCCTGTCATTATGGAGCTTCTTTAAAATCCAGCTTGTGACTGGGCGTCAAAGAAGTCCATGATTTTTACTATATGCAGCAATATCTTGATGGCAGGTTCAAGTCCTCTAAGGGGACTAACAAATACAGCAAAAAAAAGTTTTAAAAGATATGAAAAAAAAAAAAAGTTTGAATAACACCCCCCCTTAAAAGTAAACATAACATAAAAATAAAGAAATACATATGTGCCACTGTACAATACAAAAAAGTTTGATGTATCAAAATATAAAATTATTTAACCCGTAAACAGAAAAAAAATTGAAAAAATAAGTAAGCACCACAATACCGCAAAAATACTGTAAGAAGCAATCAAAATTTCATATCTATTCCAAAATGGTATAAATAAAAATGATATAAATATAAATAAGCCCTCACACATCTCTTTATACCAAAAAATAAAAACGTTACAGGTCTCGGAAAATGGTGATATAATAAAGAAACATTTTTTTTTTTTTTTGTTACAAATTTCTGATTTTTTTCCCACTATTAAAGTAATAAAAACTGTTTAGTATTGCTGCATTTGTACGAATGAGGATAATCTTATTGTAATTTTTCCCACACAATGTATGACGTAAAAACAAAAAAATACAATAAGAGAGTTGATTTTTTTTTTCACAATTTCACCACACTTGGATTTTTTCCCTGTTTTCCAGTACAATATGTGGTAAGGTAAAATGAATAAGGCCATTCAAAAGTACAACTCGTCCTGCAAAAAAAATAAACCCTCATATGTCTATCTGCGCATAAAAATAAAAAAAGTTATGGCTCTTGGAAGAAAGGAGAGGAGAAACAAAAACAGAAATGGAAATTGGCTGTCAGGAAGAGGTAAAGAAGAACATAATTATATAAAAAAAAAAACTATAAAATCATTGGTGAAAACACATTCAGCACTAAAACTATAGCACTAAAGGAAGAAACCTAAAAGTATACAGTTCTTATTGTGGCTCCTTGAAAGCAATCCCAAGCTACTAGAAAGTAACTTTACACGTTTTGCAATGTTCTACTTTAGATTGATGACCAGGAAAGGTGTGGTGAACACGTATTGTATTAACAGACATCTGTATTGTAATGTTATTCACCTGCAAGCTTTGAGGGAAGCTGGCCACATCCTTACTGCTCTCTTCTAAAGCTCATCAGACAGGTATGGGATTTGAGCAATATGTACCATTGATTGGTAAAACACATGAAATCCTTTGTAGAGTATACATCACCATGTGATTTTTTAATGTTATATGCTGTACATGTTCTTTGTTTTATTTTACAAATGGAAAAAAAGAAAGTAGTTCATACAGGATGGATAGATTGTTTGATCATTCTGATTTCTAATGTTAGGGTTACATTTGCTTTTGGTTCATTACTTCATTTATGATGTCACCATCAAGGTGGTATTTATTGAGTCAATAGTACAAGCAGGTAGAGCGCTTTTCAATTATATAATTCAGACTAAGACATCTATAAGGATAGTCAGATACAAATTAACAATCCACCTGTGAAGCTTTTCCTATATTATTTTATAGTATTTATAAACCTTAAGCTGAAGGCATCCCTGATCTTAGCTGATTGTGAATCCCTGAGGGTGTTGTAATATCACTCACATTCGATATCATTCAGATTTCACAAAAAACTTGAATAGCTAACAAGCAGCTGTAGTAACATTGATCCCTTTTCCTTCCACATGTTCACATTTATTCAGTTAAAAGGGTTATCTGGGATTGTATGCATCTACTATGTGGCTAAACACTTTTTTGGCAATTAGTTGCCAACTAGCTGCTTGCTCTGCTTGGGCCAATCTCTCCTGGCAAAGATTGGTCACTGACTGGTCCTGGCGGTGATTCTCCTGCTGCCTGTAATGTTGTAACGTGGCCCTGAGCAGTAGCTGTGGGTGAGGTTCTCGTCTCCCATGCCCCATCAAGCTACATGGAAATGAGAGTCCTGGCTAGAGATGAGCGGTGTTCGACTAGAACTGTTCGCCAATCTCAAATTCGAGCTGTTTTGGGCGGTGTTCGAGTTGTTCGACGAACCCGAACGATTTGCAAAAAATTCGGCTGTTCGAGGTTATGTTCGATAACTGTTCGTGCACCAAAAGCATGTCCTGCATGTCTGGCGCTATTTAGAGCACCAATCATGCAGGGATTGTCTGCCACTCACTGTAATGCCACAGCCATGGTGGTTGTGGCATTACAGTGATTGCCCAAATCGATGGGAACTGTGATCACAGTGAAACATGAAAAGCCGGCAATTCATCAGCGCATACACCGGTAACCGACAATTTAGAACCGAAAGAATAGAGCTTCACACATAGATTAGATAGATAGAAACATGTCAGTCACATATATATGAAGTACAGTGACAGTGTTGCTTACTGTACTTGTCATTTAGTGTAAAGGATTTATTTAAAAAAATAATAGTGTTTTCATGCACTGTCTCTTTAAAAAAGCCGGCCGGCAATTCAGCAGCGGTACCCGACAATTTAGAATGGAAGGAATAGAGCATCACACATAGATTAGATAGATAGAAACATGTCAGTCACATATATAATAAGTACAGTGATAGTGTTGATTACTGTACTTGTCATTTAGTGTTAAAATAAAGGATTTATTTTAAAAAAAATTGGCGTGGGGCTCCCCTTAATTTTAGGCTCTAGCGGAGGTTAAGCAGACGGCTGGGGCAGATGTTTGAAGCCTGGGAAGGGGGTAATACCCACGGAGCTTCCCAGGCTACTAATATCAGCCCCCAGCTGAATACCTAGCCTTTACTAGCTATTAAAATGGGGGACCCCCCAAAAAAATGACGTGGGGTTCCCCCTATTTTATTAGCTAGCAAAGGCTAGGCAGACAGCTGGGGGCTGATATTAATAGCCCAGGAAGGGTGCCATGAATATTGGCCCCCTCCCAGGCTAGAAACACCAGCCGTCAGCCGCCCCAGAAATGGCGCATCCATAGGATGCGCCAATTCTGGCACTTAGCCTCGCTCTTCCCACTGCCCTGTAGCGGTGGCAGTGGGGTAATAGGGCTGGGGTTGATGTCAGCTTATAATGCCAGCTGACATCAAGCCCAGGTTAGTAATGGAGAGGCGTCTATAAGACACCCCCATTTCTAACCCCGTAGTCAAAGTTAAAAAAAAACACAAACACCCAGAATAAAGTCCTTTAATTGAAATAAAGACACAATTCTTTATTGTTCTAAATTAAACCATACTTACAATCACGCCCATTCCAGCTGAAGCCAACGATCCCCTGCAATAAAAGAAAAATAATAAAGCAACATAATCCTTACCTTTCCATGGTTCCCACGACAGCTTCAGCTCTGCTACATCGAGATGACAGGCTGGACCACAGCAGAAAGCTGCCATCCAGCCTGTCATCCCGCAGACACTGAGAAGCGCAGGCTTGCTTGCGCTCCTCAGCGTCTCTCTGTGACGGCATCAAGATGAGCCGAGTTCATGTCCAATGAACTCGGCACACCTCATGCACGTCACTGACAGCGTGGGAAAATTCTCACGCTGAAGCGCTGAGTGCAGGAGAATTCTCCCACGCTGTCAGTGACGTGCATGAGGTGAGCTCATGTCCAATGAACTCAGTTCACCTCATGCACGTCACTGACAGCGTGGGAAAATTCTCCTGCACTCAGCGCTTCAGCGTGAGAATTCTCCCACGCTGAAGCGCTGAGTGCAGGAGAATTTTCCCACGCTGTCAGTGACGTGCATGAGGTGAGCCGAGTTCATTGGACATTAACTCGGCTCATCTGGATGCCCTCACAGAGAGACACTGTGGAGCGCAAGCAAGCCTGTGCTTCTCAGTGTCTTCGGGATAACAGGCTGGATGGCAGCGTTCTGCTGCGGTACAGCCTGTCATCTCGATGTAGCAGAGCTGAAGCTGTCATGGGAACCATGGAAAGGTAAGGATGATGTTGGTTTATTATTTTTCTTTTATTTCAGGAGATCGTTGGCTTCAGCTGGAATGGGCGTGACGGTAAGTATGGTTTAATTTAGAACAATAAAGAATTGTGTGTTTATTTCAATTAAAGGACTTTATTCTGGGTGTTGTGTTTTTTTTAAATACTTTACTAGAAATTCATGGTGGTCATGTCTAATATTGGCGTGACCCCATGAATTTCAGGCTTAGGGCCAGCTGATAATGCCAAGCTGGCCCTAACCCCTTTATTACCCAGTGAGCCACCGCACCAGGGCCCTGGATGAGTTGGGTACAGCGCCAGAAGATGGCGCTTCTATGAACGCGCCATTTTCCGGGGTGGCTGCGGACTGCAATTTGCAGCGGGGGTGGCCCAGAAAGCTTGGTTCTCCCTGCGCTGCGGATTCCAGCCCCCAGCTGCCTAGTTGTACCTGGCTGGACACAAAAACAGGGCGAAGCCCCACGTCAATTTTCTTTAAATTATTTCATGAAATAATTAAGAAAAAAAGGGCTTCTCTACATTGTTGTGTCCGGCCAGGTACAAATAGGCAGCTGTTGGTTGGGGGCAGCCCGGTCCTGCCTGCTGTACCTGGCTGGACCCAAATATAGTGCGAAGCCCCACCTCAATTTTTTTTTAATTATTTCATGAAATAATTAAAAAAAAAAGGTCTTCCCTATATTTTTGTGTCCGGCCAGGTACAAATAGGCAGCCGGTGGTTGGGGGCAGCCCGTTCCTGGCTGCTGCACCTGACTGGACACAAGTATAGTGCGAAGCCCCACGTCAATTTTTTTTTAATTATTTCATGAATTTCCTGAAGTAATTTAAAAAAATTGAAGTGGAGCTTCGCACTATATTTGTGTCCAGCCAGGTACAGCAGGCAGGAACGGGCTGCCCCCAACCACCAGCTGCCTATTTGTACCTGGCTGGACACAACAATATAGGGAAGGCCTTTTTTTCTTAATTATTTCTTGAATTTCCTTAAATAATTAAAAAAAATTGAAGTGGGGCTTCGCACTATATTTGTGTCCAGCCAGGTACAGCAGGCAGGAACGGGCTGCCCCCAACCACCAGCTGCCTATTTGTACCTGGCCGGACACAACAATATAGGGAAGGCCTTTTTTTCTTAATTATTTCATGAATTTCCTTAAATAATTAAAAAAAATTGACGTGGGGCTTCGCACTATATTTGTGTCCAGCCAGGTACAGCAGGCAGGAACGGGCTGCCCCCAACCACCAGCTGCCTATTTGTACCTGGCCGGACACAACAATATAGAGAAGGCCTTTTTTTCTTAATTATTTCATGAATTTCATGAAATAATTAAAAAAAAAATACGTGGGGCTTCGCTCTATTTTTGTGTTCAGCCAGGAACAACTAGGCAGCTGGGGGCTGGAATCTGCAGCGCAGGGAGGCCCAAGCTTTCTGGGCCCCCCCCGCTGCAAATTGCAGTCCGCAGCCACCCCGGAAAATGGCGCGTTCATAGAATCGCCATCTTCTGGCGCTGTACCCAACTCATCCAGGGCCCTGGTGCGGTGGCTCACTGGGTAATAAAGGGGTTAGGGCCAGCTTGGTATTATCAGCTGGCCCTAAGCCCAAAATTCATGGGGTCACGCCAGTATTAGACATGACCACCATGAATTTCTAGTAAAGTATTTAAAAAAAACACAACACCCAGAATAAAGTCTTTTAATTGAAATAAACACACAATTCTTATTGTTCTAAATTAAGCCATACTTACCATCATGCCCATTCCAGCTGAAGCCAACGATCTCCTGAAATAAAAGAAAAATAATAAACCAACATCATCCTTACCTTTCCATGGTTCCCATGACAGCTTCAGCTCTGCTACATCGAGATGACTGGCTGGACCGCAGCAGAACGCTGCCATCCAGCCTGTCATCCCGCAGGCACTGAGTAGCGCTGGCATGCTTGCGCTCCTCAGTGTCTCGCTGTGACGGCATCCAGATGAGCCGAGGTCATGTCCAATGAACTCGGCTCACCTCATGCACGTCACTGACAGGGTGGGAAAATTCTCACGCTGAAGCGCTGAGTGCAGGAGAATTCTCCCACGCTGTCAGTGACGTGCATGAGGTGAGCTCATGTCCTATGAACTCAGCTCACCTCATGCACGTCACTGACAGCGTGGGAAAATTCTCCTGCACTCAGCGCTTCAGCGTGAGAATTCTCCCACGCTGTAAGTGACGTGCATGAGGTGAGCTGAGATCATTGGACATGAACTCACCTCATGCACGTCACTGACAGCGTGGGAAAATTCTCACGCTGAAGCGCTGAGTGCAGGAGAATTTTCCCACGCTGTCAGTGACGTGCATGAGGTGAGCTGAGTTCATTGGACATGAGCTCACTTCATGCACGTCACTGACAGCGTGGGAGAATTCTCCTGCACTCAGGGCTTCAGCGTGAGAATTTTCCCACGCTGTCAGTGACGTGCATGAGGTGAGTTCATGTCCAATGATCTCAGCTCACCTCATGCACGTCACTGACAGCGTGGGAAAATTCTCCTGCACTCAGCGCTTCAGCGTGAGAATTCTCCCACGCTGAAGCGCTGAGTGCAGGAGAATTTTCCCACGCTGTCAGTGACGTGCATGAGGTGAGCCGAGTTCATTGGACATGACCTCGGCTCATCTGGATGCCGTCACAGCGAGACACTGAGGAGCGAAGCAAGCCTGCTCTTCTCAGTGTCTGCAGGTTGACAGGCTGGATGGCAGCATTCTGCTGCGGTCCAGCCTGTCATCTCGATGTAGCAGAGCTGGAGCTGTCCTGGGAACCATCGAAAGGTAAGGATGAGGTTGCTTTATTATTTTACTTTTATTGCAGGAGATCGTTGGCTTCAGCTGGAATGGGCGTGATGGTAAGTATGGTTTAATTTAGAACAATAAAGAATTGTGTGTTTATTTCAATTAAAGGACTTTATTCTGGGTGTTGTGTTTTCTTTTAACTTTCACTATGGGGTTAGTAATGGGGGTGTCTTATAGACGCCTCTCCATTACTAACCTGGGCTTGATGTCAGCTGGCATTATAAGCTGACATCAACCCCAACCCTATTACCCCACTGCCACCGCTACAGGGCAGTGGGAAGAGCGAGGCTAAGTGCCAGAATTGGCGCATCCTATGGATGCGCCATTTCTGGGGCGGCTGACGGCTGGTGTTTCTAGCCTGGGAGGGGGCCAATATTCATGGCACCCTTCCTGGGCTATTAATATCAGCACCCAGCTGTCTGCCTAGCCTTTGCTAGCTATTAAATTAGGGGGGACCACACGTCATTTTTTTGGGGGGTCCCCCATTTTAATAGCTAGTAAAGGCTAGGTATTCAGCTGGGGGCTGATATTAGTATCCTGGGAAGCTCCATGGGTATTACCCCCTTCCCAGGCTTCAAACATCTGCCCCAGCCATCTGCTTAACCTCCGCTAGAGACTAAAATTACGGGGAACCCCACGCTAAATTTTTTTTTAATAAATCCTTTATTTTAACACTAAATGACAAGTACAGTAACCAACACTATCACTGTACTTATTATATATCTGACTGACATGTTTCTATCTATCTAATCTATGTGTGATTCTCTATTCTTTCTGTTCTAAATTGTCGAGTACAGATGCTGAATTGCCGGCCGGCTTTTTTAAAGAGACAGTGCATGAAAACACTATTATTTTTTTAAATAAATCCTTTACACTAAATGACAAGTACAGTAAGCAACACTGTCACTGTACTTATTATATATGTGACTGACATGTTTCTATCTATCTAATCTATGTGTGAAGATCTATTCTTTCTGTTCTAAATTGTCGGGTACCGCTGCTGAATTGCCGGCCGGCTTTTTTAAAGAGACGGTGCATGAAAACACTAATATTTTTTTTAATAAATCCTTTACACTAAATGACAAGTGCAGTAACCAACACTGTCACTGTGCTTCTTATATGTGTGACTGACATGTTTCTATCTATCTAATCTATGTGTGATGCTCTATTCCTTCTTGTCTAAATTGTCGGGTACCGGTGTATGCCGCTGCTGAATTGCCGGCCGGCTTTTTTAAAGAGAGTGTCTTCTGAGCAGTTTGTCAGCTTTTGGACACCTTTGAAGGTGTTTTCTATGTGTTTTTGTTTGCCTGCCATTGGTTTTAACGGTGTTCGACGGTGTTCTAAGGTGTTCGACGAACAGTTCGACGAACAGTTCCTCGAACATCCCGGTGTTCGACGAACCGAACCCGAACACTATGGGGGTGGCTCAACACTAGTCCTGGCTAGATGTGTGTGCTGTCATTCTGTGGGTGATACACCTGTGCAGACCACATGCTGACATTGAGCTGAGCAGGCCAGGACCAAATGGTATGAAGATGGGAGACCAAAGTCCAAGCATAAATTTTGTTTACTGAACATGAATTTGATGAAGATTATATATATTAGACAATGGGTGCAACAATTTATAAAAGCTTAATTTGTAGTATGCAGAGATAAGCCCTTTATGCTTACAGTTGGTGGTACTTCACTCAACAGTTCAGCTCACTAAAATGAAATGCACCATCTTCCCTTGTGAGGGCTGCATGGATAGAGATGTAAAGTTACTGCCCCTCATAGCTACTCACAGTTTCCAACCGCCTAATGAGGACCCCACTTCCGGAGGTACTTTGGTATAACTCCTCAATAGTAAGTTAACAGTCCACTGCTCTACTTAGAATAATTCATGTCTAGTGTTGAGCGAGCATGCTCGACACTGCTCGGCATTCGCCCGAGCATCTCACTACTCGGGATGTTCGGCGAGCACTGAGCATTTCCGGATTACTCGGGCTAAGAGGAGCAGGAAAAAGCAAAAAATTTCAGAATTGCACCTTGCAATGCGGAGAAATTACTGTTTGTGCATTCACATTATTCATTGATTTTTGCCATTGAAAAACATCATGTTATTCATATACCAGAAATGTTTGAAGCTACTGACTGAATGAAAAGAGCTGACATCTCACTCTCTTTGAATCTTCTTTATCATGCTAAGAGGAGCAGGAAAAAGCAAAAAATTTCAGAATTGCACCTTGCAATGCGGAGAAATTACTGTTTGTGCATTTTCAATATTCATTGATTTTTGCCATTGAAATCGGGTCTCTGCCCTGCATGTTTGGCGCTCTTTATAGAGCCAATGAACATGCAGAGATTGCCAGCCAGTCACTGTAATAACGCAGCCATGTTGTTTGTGGGCATTACAGTGATTGGCTGGCCGCACAGCATCACCTCGAGTATTTAAAACCCGCCGCCGCCATCTTGGACACAGTCGCCTGGGATCAGCCAGTGTAGGGTCAGTGCTGCTGAGTTAGGGAGAGATATAGAGTGCAAAATAGGTAGCGTAGGATCTCTAAAGCCTGCTAAATCAAACAAACAGTCCTTCTCAGGACTAATATTCATCCCAGATATCAGGCAGGCAGGCAGGCTGTATAGTAGACGCAGTGGTTATACCAACAAACACTGCATTACAGTCCTGTGTGCTCCTGCTGGTCAAATTGCTAGACTTATCCCCCAGTCTCAGGGGCCTTGAAAAATCCTTTTTTTTTTTCATCTAAATCCTTTATTTATTTTTTTTTCCCTCAGTCAGACTGTACAAATACGCGTCTTATTAACCTTTTGGTATTCCCTCACCCCCCCAAAAAAAATAAAAAATTGAGTGTGTCTGTGACTGTTCAGACACCAATATATCTGTTTAAAAGAGTCTGGTGTAGGCCAGATAACTAGAACTTTGGTTTTGCAGTTCCACGGTTCAAATCTCTGTATTATCCAGCTTTTGGCCTTTTTTCCGTAAAAAAAACAGTAATAGTGTCTCGCTGACTGTTCAGACACAAATATATTTGTTTAAAAGTTTATGGTGTAGGCCAGATATTTAGAACTGTGGTTTTGCAGTTCCATGGTTCAAATCTCTGTATTATCCTGCTTTTGGCCTTTTTTCCGTAAAAAAAAACAGTAATAGTGTCTTGCTGACTGTTCAGACACAAATATATCTGTTTAAAAGATTCTTGTGTAGGCCAGATAAGTAGACCTGTGGTTTTGCAGTTCCACGGTTCAAATCTCAGTATTATGCAGCTTTTGGCCTTTTTTCCGTAAAAAAATAGTAATAGTGTCTCGCTGACTGTTCAGACACAAATATATCTGTTTAAGAGATTCTGGTGTAGGCCAGAGAAATAGAACTGTGGTTTTCCTCTTCCACGGTTCTAATCTACTTTCTATTACCCTTTATCCATTGATAGTGCAAGTGTAAGCTATTTTACTTCCTTTACAATGGGCAAGGCACGTGGCTAGGGACGTGGAACTGGACGTTCTGGTGATGGTGCGCGTAGGGGACGGGGCCGTGGCCAACGTGAAAATGTGCCACAACCAAGAGCCACATCTTCTCGCTCCCACTTCTTGACCGAATTACTAGGAAACCACACTACAGCACCAGTATTGCGAACTGATCAGTGTGAACAGATTATTAATTGGATAGCAGATAATACTTCCAGTAACCTGGGCACAACCAACTCCGGTATGTCTTCCACATGGTCAAGATTTAGTAGCCGTGAGTCTCGACCGCATACTCCTCCTCACCCTGATGCTCCTTCCTCCCACCATGCCGAGTGTCATCAGACAGCAATTGATCCCACACTTGGACACTCTGAAGAGCTGTTCACTGGTCCATTTCCATATTTGTGCCCCTCGCCTGATATGCTTGAAGGGGTGGAAGAGGAGATCCCATGTAGCGATGCCCAAATATTTGAACATCCACAGCCTCAGGAAGTCGATGCTGGCAATCTGTCACAAGAGGTGGACGATGACGAGACACAATTGCCAGGAAGTGAGGAGGAGCATCGTGGTGCGCAAGTGGAAGAGGAGGAGGTGGTGGATGATCTAGTAACTGACCCAACGTGGCAGGAGGACATGCAGAGCAAGGCCAGCAGCACACAGGGGGAGGGAGGCAGAGTAACCCAACAGGCTGGAAGAAGCAGTGTGGTGGTCGCACACAGAAGGCGGGCAAGTTACCCGTAACACCAACACGAGGGACGTTGCCAGTACAACCCGTAGGTCTTCCAGAGTCTGGAATTTTTTTAAAGACACTGCTGATAACCCCAAAAAGGCCATTTGTACCACCTGCCATGCCAGCATCAGCAGGGGTGACAAAACTACCAGCCTGACCACCACCAGCATGATCAGGCACATGGCAGCAAAGCACCTGACTTTGTGAGGCGAACTCCAGGGTCCACGACCAGTATCAGCGGGTGTCACCACTGCTTCTTCCGCTATTGTGCGTGTAAGAGAACCCCCTTGTGTGTGCAAGGCAATCCCCTGTCAATACTGCATGCAAAGATGCCCCCTCCTCTCAGTCTTCACTTGTTATGGCAGTTTCTCAAGAAACAGCATAAACGTCCACGTCCACGTCCCACCGCAGCGTTCTATTGTCTATATCCCAGACCTTTGAACGAAAGTGCAAATTTGCAGCCAACAACCCACATGCCAAAGTCCAAAATTCTCACATTTCACGACTGTTTGCGTTGGAAATGCTTCCTTTTAGGCTGGTGGAGATGGAATCCTTCTGCAACCTTATGGCGGTGGCCGTCCCTTGGTACTCGGTCCACAGCCGACACTATTTTGCCCGGTGTGCCATCCCCGCACTACACAAGCACATGTCCCAAAACATCTGCGGTGCCCTCAACAATGCAGTTACTGGGAGAGTCCACCTGACAACGGACACGTGCTTGTGGTCAGGGATGGTACATCTCCCTGACGGCACACTGGGTAAACATAGTGGAAGCCGGGACACCGGTCAGACCTTGGGACGGAACACATCCTCCCCACACCGAGGATTGCGGGCCCTATGTTAGTCAGAGTTGCCCCCACAGTATAAAACTCCTGCGCATCCTCCACCTCCTCCTCCTCCTCATGTTCAGCCTCCATCCCAGATATCACCACATCAGTTGCAAGCTGGAAGCACTGCAGTACTGCCTCAGCCAAGCGGCAACAGGCTGTGCTAAAACTCATAAGCTTAGGTGATAAACCTCACACTGCTTGTGAGCTGTGGACAGCTGTGAAAGAGCAGGCAGATCTGTGGCTGAGACCGCTGAACCTGCATCCAGGCATGGTCGTGTGTGACAATGGTCGTAACATGGTGGCGGCTCTGAGGCGAGGCGAGATCACACACGTACCTTGCCTAGCTCATGTGCTTACCTCATGGTTCAGCGGTTTCTTAAATCATACCCCGAGTTTCCAGATCTGCTGGTCAAAGTACGCTGCCTGTCAGCTCATTTTCGGAAGTCGGCTACAGCTTCCACCGCCCTTGCTGTGTTGCAGCAGCGTTTGCAGCTTCCGCACATCGACTGGTGTGTGATGTCCCCACATATTGGAACTTTACCCTCCACATGTTGCAAAGGATTTGTGAGTAGAAGAGAGCAGTTGTGGAGTACCAGCTGCAACAAGGCCGTCGATATTCAGGTCAGACTCCACACAAGTCCTCAGGAGTGGACCTGGATGTCTGACATATGTACCATCCTGACAAACTTTGAAGAGTCCACCAAGATGGTGAGTGGCGATGACGCCATCATTAGCGTCAGCATCCCACTTGTCTGTCTTTTGCAATGCTCTCTGCAGAGACTTAAAGAGGAGGTATTGCAGCCAGAGTATGATGAGATGGATCAAGAAGCCGTAACGGGCGATTAAACACAGCCCAGCCTCATCTCATCCCAACGTGCATTGGGGGACAATGAGGGAGAGGAGGAGGAGGAGGAGGAGGAAGGACAGGAGCTGGTATCATGCGCTGTAGACTGTAGTACCTGTACAACTGTCATACCGTCGGTTCAGCGTGGGTGGCCTGAGGACAGTGGGGAGGAGGAGAAGGAGGAGGAGAGCATGGTCAGTCGTCATTTTGGTGAGGACACAGAAGTCTTGCCCGTTACCAGTCTGGCACGCATGGCTGACTTTATGTTACGCTGCCTTAACCGTGACCCTTGCATTGTCAAAATGTTAGGTGACAGTTATTACTGGTTGGTGACACTTTTAGACCCCCGCTACAAGGAGAACTTTCACTCTCTTATTCCTGAGGTGGAGAGGTCTACAAAAATGTGACAGTACCAGAAGTGCCTTGCAGCAGAACTGTTAAAAAAATTCCCATCTGAACACGCTAGCGGCACAGGTAACAGTTCGTTGACCAACCAAGGCGTACAGGCGAGAGAGATACAACTCCAATCCAGCAGAGGGAGGGGAACACTATCAACATTCTGGGACAGTTTTCTGAGACCTGCCCAGCTTACAGGCCCTGAGGCACGGGGTACTCTCACAAGGATTGGAAAGTTTCAAAAGATGGTGAGGGAGTACCTTGCCGACCGTACCAGCGTCCTCCGTGATTCCTCTGTGTCTTTTAATTATTGGATATCCAAGCTGGACACTTGGAATGTACTCGCTCAGTACATCTTGGAGGTCCTGGCCTGCCCCGCCGCTAGCGTGTTATCGGAGCGTGTTTTTAGTGCCGCTGGGGGAATTATAACTGATAAGCGCACTCGCCTGTCAACTGACAATGCTGAAAAGCTGACCCTTATCAAAATGAACAAGGGCTGGATTGGGCCAGACTTCTCATCACCACCAAATGACAGCAGAGTAACAAAGTCAAATCCACTTTGTTATTTCGGGAGGTGTATTCCCATTCACCGCTTCACACCTACACATGGGTTTACGCTTCCTCATTTTGGCTGTATTTTGCTCTTCTCCTTATCCTCAGCCTCCACCACCACTATACCACCAGGGTGACCGTGGTCTGTGTTGCCAGCATTGCAAGTTCCTCCATCCTAATTTTTGGCAGCTTTTGCTTGGAAGGCATAGGCAAAGACTATGGGAGACCCACTCCCCAATAATGGGAATAAAGTTTTTAATATGCTGTACTGCATGGCTCTTGTTTGCAAGCATTGCAAGTTCCTCCATCCTAATTTTTGGCAGCTTTTGCTTGGAAGTCATAGGCAAAGACTACGGGAGACCCACTCTCCAATAATGGGAATAATGTTTTTAATATGCTGTACTGCATGGCTCTTGTAAGGGGCATGGAAACTGTCTTGTTAAGCTACTCTGAACTCCATGTCTCTTCCAAGGGGCATTAAAACTGTCTTGTTAAGCTACTGTGACCTCCACCACTCTTCCAAGGGACATTAAAACCGTCTTGTTAAGCTACTGTGACCTCCACCACTCTTCCAAGGGGCATTAAAATCATCTTGTTAAGCTACTGTGACCTCCACCTCTCTTCCAAGGGGCATTAAAACCGTCTTGTTAAGATGCTGTGACCTCCACCACTTTTCCAAGGGGCATTAAAACCATCTTGTTAAATCACTTTGAACTCCACAGCTCTTCCAAGGGGCATTAAAACCGTCTTGTTAAGCTACGGCGACCTCCACCACTCTTCCAAGGGGCATTACAACTGTCTTTTTAAGCTACTGTGACCTCCACGTCTCTTCCAAGGGGCATTAAAACCATCTTGCTAAGCTACTGTGACCTCCACCACTCTTCCAAGGGGCATTGATATTGTCTTTTTATTCCACTGCGACCTCCACCACTCTTCCAAGGGGCATTAGAACCGTCTTGTTAAGCTACGGTGACCCCCACCACTCTTCCAAGGGGCATTAAAACCCTCTTGTTAAGCACTCTGAACTCCACGTCTCTTCCAAGGGGCATTAAAACCGTCTTGTTAAGCTACTGTGACATCCACCACTCTTCCAAGGGGCATTAAAACCGTCTTGTTAAACCACTCTGAACTCCACATCTCTTCCAATGGACATTAAAACCGTCTTGTTAAGCTACTGTGACCTCCACCACTCTTCCAAGGAGCATTAAAACCGTCTTGTTAAGCTACTGTGACCTCCACCACTCTTCCAAGGGGCAATGATATTGTCTTTTTATTCCACTGCGACCTCCACCACTCTCCCAAGAGCAATTAAAACTGTCTTTTTAAGCTACTGTGACCTCCACGTCTCTTCCAAGGGGCATTAAAACCATCTTGTTAAGCTACTGTGACCTCTAACACTCTTCCAAGGGGCATTAAAACAGTCTTGTTAAGATGCTGTGACCTCCACCAGTTTTCCAAGGGGCATTAAAACCGTCTTGTTAAACCACTTTGAACTCCACAGCTCTTCCAAGGGGCATTAAAACCGTCTTGTTAAGCTACGGCGACCTCCACCACTCTTCCAAGGGGCATTGATATTGTCTTTTTATTCCACTGCGACCTCCACCACTCTCCCAAGAGCAATTAAAACTGTCTTTTTAAGCTACTGTGACCTCCACATCTCTTCCAAGGGGCATTAAAACATTCTTGTTAAGCTACTGTGACCTCCAACACTCTTCCAAGGGGCATTAAAACAGTCTTGTTAAACCACTCTGAACTCCACAGCTCTTCTAAGGGGCATTAAAACCATCTTGTTAAGCTACTGTGACCTCCACCACTCTTCCAAGGGGCATTAAAACCATCTTGTTAAGCTACTGTGACCTCCACCACCCTTCAAAGGGGCATTGATATTGTATTTTTATTCCACTGCGACCTCCACCACTCTTCCAAGGGGCATTAAAACTGTCTTGTTAAGCTACTGTGACCTTCATGTCTCTTCCAAGGGGCATTAAAACCATCTTGTTAAGCTACTGTGACCTCCACCTCTCTTCCAAGGGGCATTAAAACCGTCTTGTTAAGATGCTGTGACCTCCACCACTTTTCCAAGGGGCATTAAAACCATCTTGTTAAATCACTTTGAACTCCACAGCTCTTCCAAGGAGCATTAAAACCGTCTTGTTAAGCTACGGCGACCTCCACCACTCTTCCAAGGGGCATTACAACTGTCTTTTTAAGCTACTGTGACCTCCACGTCTCTTCCAAGGGGCATTAAAACCATCTTGCTAAGCTACTGTGACCTCCACCACTCTTCCAAGGGGCATTGATATTGTCTTTTTATTCCACTGCGACCTCCACCACTCTTCCAAGGGGCATTAGAACCGTCTTGTTAAGCTACGGTGACCCCCACCACTCTTCCAAGGGGCATTAAAACCCTCTTGTTAAGCACTCTGAACTCCACGTCTCTTCCAAGGGGCATTAAAACCGTCTTGTTAAGCTACTGTGACATCCACCACTCTTCCAAGGGGCATTAAAACCGTCTTGTTAAACCACTCTGAACTCCACATCTCTTCCAATGGACATTAAAACCGTCTTGTTAAGCTACTGTGACCTCCACCACTCTTCCAAGGAGCATTAAAACCGTCTTGTTAAGCTACTGTGACCTCCACCACTCTTCCAAGGGGCAATGATATTGTCTTTTTATTCCACTGCGACCTCCACCACTCTCCCAAGAGCAATTAAAACTGTCTTTTTAAGCTACTGTGACCTCCACGTCTCTTCCAAGGGGCATTAATACCATCTTGTTAAGCTACTGTGACCTCTAACACTCTTCCAAGGGGCATTAAAACAGTCTTGTTAAGATGCTGTGACCTCCACCAGTTTTCCAAGGGGCATTAAAACCGTCTTGTTAAACCACTTTGAACTCCACAGCTCTTCCAAGGGGCATTAAAACCGTCTTGTTAAGCTACGGCGACCTCCACCACTCTTCCAAGGGGCATTGATATTGTCTTTTTATTCCACTGCGACCTCCACCACTCTCCCAAGAGCAATTAAAACTGTCTTTTTAAGCTACTGTGACCTCCACATCTCTTCCAAGGGGCATTAAAACATTCTTGTTAAGCTACTGTGACCTCCAACACTCTTCCAAGGGGCATTAAAACAGTCTTGTTAAACCACTCTGAACTCCACAGCTCTTCTAAGGGGCATTAAAACCATCTTGTTAAGCTACTGTGACCTCCACCACTCTTCCAAGGGGCATTAAAACCATCTTGTTAAGCTACTGTGACCTCCACCACCCTTCAAAGGGGCATTGATATTGTATTTTTATTCCACTGCGACCTCCACCACTCTTCCAAGGGGCATTAAAACTGTCTTGTTAAGCTACTGTGACCTTCATGTCTCTTCCAAGGGGCATTAAAACCATCTTGTTAAGCTACTGTGACCTCCACCACTCTTCCAAGGGGCATTAGAACCGTCTTGTTAAACCACTCTGAACTCCTCAGCTCTTCCAAGGGGCATTAAAACCGTCTTATTAAGCTACTGTGACCTCCACCACTCTTCCAAGGGGCATTAAAACCGTTTTGTTAAACCACTCTGAACTCCACAACTCTTCCAAGGGCATTAAATCTGTCTTGTTAAACCACTTTGAACTCCACTGCTATTGCAAGGGGCATTGAAATGTTGCTTTTAATTACCTCTAACCTCCTTGACTCTTATAACGGGCATTCTATTTCCTGCTAATTTTAGTCAGCTTTTGCTTTTCAATGCATAGGCGAACACTAAGGGAGACCCACTCCCCAATAATGGGTAGAAGGTTTTTAGTACGCTGTAATCCACGTCTGTTTCAAGGGGCATTGCAGTTCCTCATAATTTTTGGAAAGCCTTCCATTCACTGCTTAGGCCAACAGTGTACAGGAGATCCAGTTGCTATAAATTGAAAAAATGGTTTAGTTAAGGCCCTCTGACCTCCATGTCACTTCCAAGGGGCATTGGAGTGCCTCGAAATTTTTGGTTGGCATTGCACTCACTGTATGCCCTATAACTGTGTAGCCGAACCGCTCCTTTTGATACAGAAACATATCCTACAAGACATGTGTGGTTGACTGGCCTGATATTAATGTGAATGGTCCCTGTTCCTCCTGCTCTTTCTCCTTTGCCACCACCTTATCCATCATTAATCACCTGAAGCTTTGTTTTAACGGGAGTCATAGAACTGGGATAGTAGCAGGAAAACATCCAGCAATCTTCGGATGAGGTAGGATATGCGCCAAAATGCTGACCACCTCCGTCCTAGCCGCTACTACATACATGCGCTTGCATTCCAAGGAACAGAAAGCTAAGGAGATGGATGGCCTCATGATCATAAATAATTTAATCGTTGTGTAGGAGGCCAACCACTGCTGCTGTCTACCTTCTGAACTTTGTTTTGAAGCCTGATTGATCCAGGACCCGCAATCCTCTATGTCTGGAGGACGTGTTGCATCGCAGTGTCCAACTGTGTCCCGGCTTCCACAGTATTAAGCCAGTGTGAAGGCATCAGTCAGATGGACCATCCCTGGCCACATTCACTTGTCCACGTGTTTGTGGTTAGGCTGTCCTTCAAATAGGGGCAGCTGGGGACTGTTTATGGACACCCAGCAGCCCCCAGGCGGCTGGGGACCATGTGTAGGCACCCGGCCGCGGGGCGGCTGGGGACTGAGTATGGATACCAGGCCGCCAACGCAGCCATGGCGTGGTGGCCAGATTCCGCCTCCACATGCCTAAAAAGCCCAATTTCAAGTGAAAGCAAGCAAGCAGTATGGTATTGCAGCCTGGGGGTGGGTGGGTGGCAGGCTGTATACTTGCGCTTGCATTGCAAGGAATGGGGGAGGTACAATTGAACACTGCCCTGGGACAAGGACTTGCATGGGGAAAGTTGCAAGTCTGCATCTTCTGATGTGGCAAGGATGACTTCTGATTGGCACACTTTTAGGCAGTGACCTGGGTGTCAGAGATGCTTCTATGGGTCTTCCCCATGCTGTTCCCATGTCTTTTCAGCACTATATGCATGTGTCACACAGCACATGGCCAAATAAGGTTGTAAAATGTTAAAATTACATTTCCCGGTGAATGCATTTGTCACGGTAGAATAAAAAATGCTACTTGTGAACATAGCCCAAGGTGTGGAAGAGTATTTTTGTTGTTGGTTATTTATTTTACCTTATACACAAGTCTTTACCCTGGAAAGGAAGTTCCGTAACATATTTCACCGGAAAACCGTTTCAGTTTCGTTTTTGAACGTTTTATTGTGAGCCCGTAAAAGTGGCTTAATACCTCTGACCACGTTGTTGACAGCAGTGACCTGGGAGTCAGAAATGCTTCCGGGGGCAATCCCCATGCGGTCTCCATGTATTTTGACCACTGTCACTATAGTTTTGGGCACTTTTTAGGCTTTCTACAGACTGCCGTGGGTGCCACCGCAAAATGCTCTGGTCTCCCATAGACTAATATTGGGCTCACTGTTCGGGTCGAGCACGATCACGGTGAGCTCGGCCCGAGCTTCGAGCACCCGAGCATTTTAGTGCTCGCTCAACACTAGTGGTGATCTTTTGGCAGAAGCATTTAGTACCCCTACTTATACAAACTCTCTACTGCATTTTAAAAGTGCCCATCCATTTCATGACAAAAATCTCTCCCATATAGTCAGTTTCTTCGCTTGAGGAAAACTAATTAGAATAATAGTTATGTTCAGGATCAAGCAAAAAGGTTTTTTAGCAGGGGTTATCCAGATTCAGCCTTCCGCTGATTTCAGCCCTCCATAAGCCAGAAGGGCCTATTGAATAGCAATAATATTAGGAGACAAACGAACAGAGATAAAGAAAAGACGTCCATCTTTAACTTAAAATATTGCCCAATGGATGGAGTTATCTGTCCGGTCATTGTCAAAAATTGGCATTTACTTGAAAAGGATAAGGATTTATCTGAGGTAGAGGCACAGAAACGCTTAATCACATATAGAAGAAGTCAGGGGTGTACATAGGAATCATGGGGCTCCATAGCAGAAGCTCTAATTGGGCCCCCCCCCCAAAAAAAAAAAGTTAATAATCGTCGGGGTCACCAAAGATCAGATCTCACAACTTTCCATCCTTTACATAGTTATTTTCCTCCTGCTGAAGTCCTAGATCTCTCTTTCATTGCCCATAAAGTGTGATGCCAATAAAAGGGCCCCCCAAACCCAGTATGATACCCCCATGGTGAATTCCTCCACATGCGCAGTGTAATGACCCTACTGTACCCCACCTCAACTCCCAGGGCAAAGTATGCTGACCCCAACACAGTATGATCCCCCAACTGTGAGCCCCTAGAGCTAGAGAGGATGGTACGTAATAAGGGAGGGTGTTATACATAATAAAAGAGGAAACTATATAACTAAGGATTGTGCTATACATAATAAGTGAGTACACTATATACTAAGGGACTGTGCTATAGATAATAAGGCTACATTCCTGCATCTGTGTGCAGTGTCGGTGTGCTGCCCTGTTTTACAGATGCAGTTAGCATGTCCTATTCTAATCCTCAAAATCGGATCAGAACAGGACACTCTCTGACCCTCTTAGATCTCATTCTCAGATCCGTGATTTTCATGGATGTGTGAATGGATCTATAAAACTGTACGAGTCCGTGGACCATCCGATAAAAAAATCTAGCAGCACACGGACATTTCACACAAATGTGAGAATGTGACCTAAGGGATTTTACAGATAACATTATCACTCTAAGTCATACAGTGCAGATATAGAATAATATTTACGTCCAGGCACTTACCGCTGACGTCTCGTCTGATCAGAGCCGATTTCTGCTGCTTCTTCTCCATCTGGTTAGACCTTCATGTCAACATCTCCCAGCCATGACTCATCTTGTCACGATGATCTCCAGCCAAGAAAATAACAAGGTCATATTGTTAAGGGGATTGTTGCAAACAACTTTATAAAATAATGGAAAGCAACGGAACCCGGGGTCCGTGATGCAGCCTGGAGGACTGCGGCTGAACACCTTTCAGGTGAGAAGGTAAAACAACCAACTTAAGTAACAATTCCTTCCGTGTTACTGCACATGGGAATGGGTATAGGGATTCGCACTATCTCCGTTAACTGCATGAGAGATATGCGATAAATAATGTATCTGTAGCCCTGTTTACAGCACAGGGACTACACAGCAGGCGCTAGGATGCGTATGTGATACACGCCGGGGTATACAAGCTCCCAACCGGCGTGCTACCGGACTGAGGAGTATCTCTCCACGTGGCTTACAGGCGGTGCCGGGAATACGGCGTCTGCAGACTGCTCGTGGTGTATGGCGACCCGTTTGTCGGAGCCAGACTGTCAGACGAAGCTACCTACCTCCCTCCATCTAAGGTTGCCTATCCCCCGCTAAACCTGCCTGACCGAAGCTAAAGCACACGTGGAGCCAAAACGACCAAGCGTCCACATAACAACACCAACATAGCTCAATTATCAGAGCGAGCCGCCATGTTTGTGGGCGGGCTATTTAAAGATTAAGCCCTGCCCACCATCGCACCATTGGTGACGTCACCCACGACCAATCTGGCGGTGCCAGGTCAACGGATCAGCTGACTCCCAATCCACCAATCACGATCCGCCATATCACGGGCATGCTCAGTGCAGTGAATCCTGGACTTAGGCTGTAGCAGCCCTGTTTCCCTCCGCAACCTACTCTTCATGTTGCTAGGAACAAAGACCCAAGAGACAACTTGTACATCTCGTGCACAAGCTAGGCATAGGGACTGATGATGATGCTGAGCAGCATCAGCCCTGGCTGGACCAGAATGGGAAACTACAGAATCCACTGATGGTTCTGAACCCATTTCAAATCCAGCAAATGCCTGACACCTAACATCATCCCCCTCCACTTGACACTCATTTTCCTCAACGAGCAGGGGAGCATGAATGTGGTCTACCAGTTCCCAGGGATGATCCTCAGATCCATGGCCCCTCCAGTGTACTGGGTAACCTTTTTTTCCACGATCCATCTTAGACCCCATAATAGCCTGCACCTCGAGATGATCACCCCTGGTGTCTGTAGCAGGTTGGGGTTCAGCGATTTTTGTCAGGCAAACGGGTTTAAGGAGAGACACATGGAAAGTGTCGTGACTCCTCAGGTGTCGTGGTAAATGTAAACGATACATTACAGGGTTTACTTGGGCCAAAATTTTGAAAGGACAAATAAAGCAGGGGGCAAACTTAGCAGATTCCCCCCGTACTTTAGTATTGCGAGCCGTGAGCCACACTCTCCCATATTCTATCGCCCGGATAGAATACGGGAGCAGGATGACGAAGAGTGTCAGCCGACTCAATCATTCGATTCTTGGAGGCCAATATAGCATCCTGGGTATGGTCCCATACCTCCCATGCCCCCAGAGCCAAATCTCTGACCCCAGGTTGGCATAGGTACTGGAACGCGCCGATATTGGCCATTATTCAGTTGAAGCGGAGTCAGATCTGTGGAGTCCGCCACGGGAAACGGGTGGAGAAGACCAGACGGACTTTGACGGAATGATTTATCTCTCGCACAGGAGACACACGCAAGAACATATTCCTTAACGTTCTGGCACCACCGGGGCCACCAATAGGACCGTTGAAGGAACTTTGTGGTACGTTTGACCCCAAAATGAGCTCCGATCTTAGGGGCATGTGCCCAGGAGAGAACCTCATTTTGTAGATTAGGGGGAATGAACGTCCTCCCCGAATGAACCTGGTTTAAGGACACTGGAGCCACCCTCCGCATACTTCCCGAAGGAATGGTGAGCCTGGGCTCATCATCGTCCTCAGCCGTATCCATGGACCGGGACAAAAGGTCTACCCGAGGGTTCTTTTTGACATAATCTGACAAGACCTGGGTCTCGGAGACAGACAGAGGATCTGTGCCGGGGGCCACATTTGTAGAAGGGTCAGAGACTACCATCCAGGTGACTGTAACCATACACTGAGTCACACAATTCTCACTCCATGAAGAAATTCTGTCCGTATTCCAGTCAATGTGTGGAGTGTGACAATGTAACCATGGATGACCCAATAACACCTCATCTAATCCACCGGGAATAATAAGAAAGGAGATAACCTCCCGGTGACCCTGAGGATATGACATGGTGCGGGGAATCGACTGGTGGATGATTTGCGTGTCCAGGAGTGAACCGTTGACTACCCTAATGTTCATTGGTCTTGGCAGTAACTCTATAGGGATGGCATGATTCTGGGCTAACATAGATGACAAAAAATTGCCATCGGCACAAGAATCCACCCATGCCTTGGCAGTAACCGTGGTTGCTCTGAAGAACAATGTCACCTTATACAATAATTTGGAGGAAGAAGCCCCAGAATCTAACACACCTCCTCCAACTGTGGTTAGACCCACTCATTTTCCCGACTGCTTGGAACCCTTATTAACGGAGTACTCCAAGAGATGTGCAGGTCGGGAACGAGAGGGGCTTGACTCAGTCCGGGATATATCCATAGCCTCAGCCTCCGGGTTGGGAGTCGCGGGTTTGGAAATGGGTCTAGAGAAGGATGGTGCCAACCGACACTGAGGTCTGGGGACCTCCAGCTCTAGCTTGTGTTCTGCATGACGCAAATCTATTCGGTTAGCGAGAGAGATTAACTCCACCAGGGAGGTTGGAATCTCTCTGATAGATAGAGCATTTTTAATATGCCCAGCCAGACCCTTCCAGAACACCGGGATTAAAGACCGCTCAGACCAATCCAATTCAGCCGCTAAGGTTCTGAACTTGATGGCATAGTGGCTGGCGTTGACCGAACCCTGGACCAACGCAAGAAGCTTAAGAGCTTTATCATGCATGACCTGAGGACCTAGGAAGACATATTTTAGGGCTGTAAGAAAGAGACCCGCATTAGCCACTACCGGGTCACTCTGCTCCCACAGGGGTGTAGCCCACTCCAAGGCCCTGTGAGAAAGTAATGAAATTACAAAACCCACTTTGGCCCTTTCGGAGGGGAACCATGCCTCCATCATCTCCATCTGAATGGAGCACAGATTAATAAAACCTCTGCAGGATTTACTGTCACCCCCACTGGCTCACGGGCCCCATAGCAGTCGCGTGGTCTGCCGCCATTGGCTGTACGCCACTGGAAGAAGTATCAATTTAAAAGACACTTTGGTCCAGAACCGTTTAAAAATTAAATCTAACAACTGGTTATGTAAATCGAGTCCGGTGGGTAATTTCAGATGTGGGAGTTGTTCTTTTTGCAGGTTTGATCCTACCATTAATCCTTTGAGGATAGGTTCATTAATGCATTGGGTTCCAGATTTCATACTTTGTAAAACCCAGTTTGTGGTATATGTCATCTTTTGTCCAAGTGGCTTGTATTATATTGGGAAAACGATCAGAACACTATATGTCAGATTTAGGGAGCATTTTAAATCTAATACATCTGGAAAAGAGTCCCCTAAACTGATCAAACATGTCTAGGATTTCTTTAATCAAACCCTGAGGAACCGAGATTTGTGGGTATAGAGAGGATTCATTTACCGGTTCAGGGAGGAAACCATCACAAACTTCAATTGAGAAGAGAAGCCAAATGGATTATGCAGTCTAAGGCACAAGATCCATTAGGTTTTAGTGATATGATTAAAATGTAAGTGTTTTTATGAATTTAATACTAAGGTTGTATTAAGCATTGTTCACCAAGCTGTATGTTTTTATTGTGACGTGTGGTAAAGGTGTAGGCTGAAAAAAGAGCATGAAAAAATGCATGAAAAAATAATCATACATTGATCTAATGCTGTTAGGCTAAAATATACATTACTGAACATGAGGTTCTTTGTTTAACATTCTGATCAGGCAGTAAGAAGCCCACTGGCATGTCACAGCAAACCTCTCATTGGGTACTAACTTATATTGCCTTAAAGGAGTGGCGTTGTGGGCTAACCACCGTCGCAGTGACAATGCACCAGCAGAACGGGCTGCCTGGTGCCTCACAGCACCCATCCTGCAAGATTGAGTCCCATGACTCCAGACTGCACCAGCCCACAAGCACAAAATTACAGCAACTATAGCCACCACACAGCACCAACACCAAATGAAAGGAGCCATGAAACTCACCTTCCTCAAGCTCTCAGACTGAGAACAAAAATAGGCTGGACCCCTTTTCAGTCTCTTGCTAATATAATCACCTGTGCCTAATGGAAGGAGTGCTGGTCCAAGAAAGGGGACAGAGCATGCAACACACTGAAAAATGATAAATTTGTTTCCTCTTTTAGGGTAGTTTTGTCGGGGGTTTTATCTGAAACACGGTTTTGGGGACTTACATGTAAACCCTGACATAAGCCCTCAGAGGAGGGCACAGGGTATTTGTAAGCTGTGCCTTATTCTGATTTTTGGGAGGCAGAATGAACAAATAGACAGCAGTACCAGAATAGTTCTTATTTTTATTTTTTTGCGTTTCACCGTGCAGTAAAAGTCATAAGACGGCTTTAGTCTTCGGGTCGATACGATTGTAGCGATACCAGATTTATATAATTTTTTTCTGTTTTGCTACTACCACTCAGTAAAATTATTTTTTCTAAAAAATTGTTGTTTTGAATACTATATTCTGCGAGCTGCAATTTTTTTTTTTGACAAACAGATCTGTGTGAGGGCTTATTTTTTGTTCGTCGAGTTGGGGATTTTGTTAGTATCATTCTGGGGGCCATAACATTTTTTGATTGCTTTTTATTCAGATTTTTCAGACACAGCATGAGCAAAAACCAGCAATTCAGTTACTGTTTATATATACACTGCTCAAAAAAAAAAAAGGGAACACTCAAATAACACATCCTAGATCTGAATGAATGAAATATTCTCATTGAATGCTTTGTTCTGTACAAAGTTGATTGTGCTGACAACAAAATCACACAAAAATCAGCAATGGAAATCAAATTTATTAATCAATGGAGGCCTGGATTTGGAGTCACCCCCAAAATTAAAGTGGAAAAACACACTACAGGCTGATCCAACTTTGATGTAATATCCTTAAAACAAGTCAAAATGAGGCTCAGTATTGTGTGTGGCCTCCACGTGCCTGTATGACCTCTGTACAATGACTGGGCATGCTCCTGATGAGGTTGCGGATGGTCTCCTGTGGGATCTCCTCCCAGACCTGGACTAAAGCATCCACCAACTCCTGGACAGTCTGTGGTGCAACGTGACATTGGTGGATGGAGCGAGACTTGATGTCCCAGATGTGCTCAAACAGATTCAGGTCTGAGGAACAGGCGGGCCAGTCCATAGCTTCAATGCCTTCATCTTGCAGGAACTGCTGACACATTCCAGCCACATGAGGTCTGGCATTGTCCTGCATTAGGAAGAACCCAGGACCAACCGCACCAGCATATGGTCTCACAAGGGGTCTGAGGATATCATCTCGGTACCTAATGGCAGTCAGGCTACCTGTGGCGAGCACATGCAGGGCTGTGCGGCCCTCCAAAGAAATGCCACCCCACACAATTACTGACCCACTGCCAAACCGGTCATGCTGAAGGTTGTTGCAGGCAGCAGATCGCTCTCCATGTCGTCTCCAGACTCTGTCACGTCTATCACATATGCTCAGTGTGAACCTGATTTGGCGACTTTGCCAATCCTGGTGTTCTGTGGCAAATGCCAAGCGTCCTGCGCAGTGTTGGGCTGTGGATGTCGGGCCCTCATACAACCCTCATGGAGTTGGTATCTAACCATTTGTGCAGACACATACACATTTGTGGCCTGCAGGAGGTCATTTTGCAGTGCTCTAGCAGTGCTCCTCCTGTTGCTCCTTGCACAAAGGCAGAGGTAGCGGTCCTGCTGCTGGGTTGCTGCCCTCCTACGGCCCCCTCCACGTCTCCTGGTGTACTGGCCTGTCTCCTGGTAGCGCCTCCAGCCTCTGGACACTACGCTGACAGACACAGCAATCCTTCTTGCCACAGCTCACATTGATGTGCTATTCTGGATGAGCTGCACTACCTGAGCAATTTCTGTGGGTTGTAGAGTCCGTCTCATGCTACCACGAGTGTGAAAACCCAACCAACATTCAAAAGTGACCAAAATATCAGCCAGAAAGCATTGGTTCTGAGATGTGGTCTGTGGTCCCCACTAGTGTTGAGCCACCCCCGTAGTGTTCGAGTTCGGTTCGGTTCGTCGAACACCCGTGTGTTCGCCGAACTGTTCGTCGAACTGTTCGTCGAACACCTTCGAACACCGTTAAAACCAATGGCAGGCAAACAAAAACACATAGAAACACATAGAAAACACCTTCAAAGGTGTCCAAAAGCTGACAAACTGCTCAGAAGACATAACTAACACATGGAAAAGTGACAAGTACATATAGTCATGCGAAAATAAAAGAGGTGGAGGAGTAAAAGGAGGGGGAGACACAGATATAGGCATGTCATGCCCTTCTAAAATCCAAAAAGTGAGAAGCCGACACGGCCAGTCCGCTCCTGCCCGTGCCACCTCCGTGTCGCCGGGTTTGTGCCAGAGCCGCGGTGAACCCTGACGGCCAGCCCCCCTCTCCCAATACTGGTGCCTGTCCGCTGGTGGGTCGAGCGAGCCCCCCTGTGGTGGAGGCAGCTCTAAGCTTTTTAATTTAAATTGTCTCTCTAATTTGAATGAATACACTTTAAATCCATTTACAAGGATCTATTGGAGGGCAAGTCTCATGCCAGCAGCCGCGGTAATTCCAGCTCCAGTAGCGTCCACTAAAGCTGCTGCAGTTAAAAAGCTTTTATAAGGATCGAGCTCGGCTGTCCACCGCAAGGCATCCTACTGCCAGTCCCAGCCCCTATGCCTTGGGGTGCCTCCTGATGCTCTTCACTAAGTATCCCATGGTCCCGAAGCATTTCCTTTGAAAAAATTAAGTGTCTAAACTACAGGTGGTGTAGCTTGCTTAACAGCCGGGATAATCCGCTGACTAGCAGACACTGCTACTAGGCACAAAGTATTTCCTGGGCTAGATGCAGTTAAAAATTTGTAATTAGATACTCTCGATGGATGCTGAGAAAGCATTCCATAGAGTCTCCTGGCACGCCATATATGATTCTCTTAAAAAGCTTGGGGTAGGGGTCTAGGGGACCCTTTTATAGCCAAAATCACGGCCCTGTATCGCAATACGTCACCTAGGCTGAAGATAAATGGAACTGTAGCACCCTGAGGGCTCGGTTGCTACAGACGTATTGCACCTCACCCAGAGGTGTGATATCTCACTCTCAGGTAAGTATGGAGTGTGGATCAGGACCCGACACCTGCATGCATTACACCACATTGCCGTGGGGCAGGGCGACCAATATGCCCCTGAGATGGGCACGACAGTCCCTGTCCCTGGCTGGAGTGGGGGGAGGGAGCACTGAGGAAGGGCAACCCTGTATTGCAGGAGCGGGGAGGAAGCAGTTCCTGGGTGCATTGAGAAGGGAGTATAAAAGGTGGGCACCATCTTAGTTCAGTGCAGAGAAGTCTGAGCAGAAGTGGCAGGGAGCAGAGGCTCTGCATGAGCTCTGCTCCGGAGGCGGGCCTAGTAACAGAGGCCCAGGCCTGGAAGAGGGAGAAGGAAGGAAGAGGAGCGGAGAAGGCTCCAGGAACGAGGAATGAAGGGATCCCAGGGGTGCGGACGGGCGAGTCGCCACCGCACGCCCGAATCCACCTGCGTGGAGGGGTCAGGCCAAAGGGGGAGACCGGTCCCCGAAATAGTGGAGGCAGGAAACGACCCTCAGCTAGAAACCGGAGGCTCTGACATTTTATGTGGCGCAGCCCCTCGCTACACCCGCTAGGAAGGCACCACATAGGGTCAGGGAAACTGGCGCCAAGTTTACCAAGAGGAGGCCCGAGGCAGCCGGACAGAAGTGTTGGTAAGAAAGGCCAGACAAAGGACACACAAAGGGGGTCCTGTGAAGTGCTCCAAAGTTATCTGGGAGTTGTCTGAGCCCCTCACCTGGTGAGCACAGTACGACGTGTGCAGCCGTTACCTGCAGACGTGGTCTGGATAATAAGAACTGTGAGTAAAGGCCCTGAACTGCATCACTGACTCCGTGTCGTTACTGCTGCTGCCCTGCACCATCACCCCCATCCTCCGCATACACTGCCCTGAGGCTATACTCCTCCCGTGGGGAGTTATGCTACGCTCTGCTGCACCCACAACACCAGCCTCAGCGGTCTGCCCTGTAGCGGCGGTTCACTCTGACCGCAATCCATGGGTGGCGTAGTCGGACATTTAAACATCAAAACCACATAAATAGTTCCGCCACTGGTTTGACCGCCCTGAGCCACGGAACCGGGTCGCCGCCACGAAGACTACAACCACCAGCATCCACCAAAAAGGGTCCGGCTACGGGTGTCCCAAGGCCCAGGGGGTACGTCAGAACATTTTCATCACCTTTCACAATCACCAATGGGACAAGTCAGGGATGTCCTCTGTCCCCTCTCTTATACATCCTAGTGACGGAGCACCTGCTCTCATCAATTCGCCATAACCCCAATATTAGGTGGATTGAGGTGGGAGGCACCGAGTACAAGTGCTCTCTATTTGCTGATGATATCCTAGTATATATCACTCAATCACATATATCCATCCCTGCTGTTATGGCTGAAATAGATCAATTTGTTTCATGGTAAAATTTTAAAATCAATGCAGCGAAGTCTGAGGCCCTCGATGTCTCCCTCCCCAAATCCATATACGATTCCATCCAGTCCAACTTTCCCTTTGCCTGGCCCTCACAGGGTATCAAATACTAAGGAATTCCTATTCATAGAGACCTCTCCCATCTATGTTATCTTAATTTTGGGCCCTTTATTGAACAATTCCATACAGACCACGGTTGGCAAGTTAGAACTGTAAGATTCACTACGTGAACCACTGGTGTTTTGTGGAAAAGCACATGTACACTGCGTTTCAAATTATTATGCAAAAAGTGTTTAGGAGTGATAAGGGAAGAATTTGTTTGTTTGTCAGTTAAACTCATTGACGGTGATGTGTGTCAGGGCTCTTTATATCACTGTAAGCAATTGCAGACACCTGTGCTAATTAGTTTGGCAGGTGTGTCCAATGAAAGGCCAGACTACTTAAGAAGGCTCTCTCACATTATTAAGCAGCCTACATTTTCTGCCAAAATGGGAAAGAAAAAGGATGTGTCGGCTGCTGAGAAGCAACAAATTGTGGAGTGTTTAGGTCAAGGCATGACTACAATCAACATTGTGCGATGATCAGGATGAAGTGTCTTGGCAATCAAGAAGTATGTAGCTGATTTACAGTACACACGTGTGCGTGCTGATAAGGGCAAATTGAGGACTCTTTGGTACAGGCAATTACGTCAGGTTAAAAGAGCAGCGGCAAGAAAGCCTTGTCATAGCAGCAGACAAGTTTTTGAAGCTGCTGGTGCCTCCAACGTCCCCCGAACAACAAGATGCAGGGTCCTTCAGAGGTTTGCAGCTGTGCATACGCCATCCTGTCGACCTCCTCTATCCACTTCACACAAGCAGAAACGGCTCCAGTGGGCCAAACATTACATGAAGACTGATTTCAAAACTGTTTTGTTCACGGATGAGTGCCGTGCAGCGCTCGATGGTCCAGATGGATGGAGTGGAGGATGGCTGGTTGATGGACACCCCACGCAAACACGGCTACAGCGCCAACAAGGAGGAGGTGGAGTAATGTTTTGGGCTGGAATCATGGGGAGAGAGATTGTCGGCCCCTTTAGGATCCCTGAAGGCGCTAAAGATGAACTCCATAATGTATGTGGATTTTCTCAAACAGCACTTCCTGCCATGGTTCAAGAAGAAGAACCGTGTATTTCACAGCAAGATCATTTTTCTGCATGATAATGCACCATCTCATGCTGCACATAAAACATCTGCATCTCTGGCTGATATGGGCATAAAAGGGGACAAACTTATGGTGTGACCCCCATGCTCCCCTGACCTCTACCCCATTCAGAACCTTTGGAGCATCATTAAAAGGAGTGTCTATGATGACGGGAGGCAGTTCACATCTAAGCAACAGCTCTGGGAGGGTATTCTGTCCTCATGCAAAACAATTGAAGCAGAAACCATCCAAAACCTGACAAATTCAATGGACGAGAGAGTTCAGAAACTC
The DNA here is from genome assembly GCF_046119375.1 of Phyllobates terribilis. Taxonomy (NCBI): domain Eukaryota; kingdom Metazoa; phylum Chordata; class Amphibia; order Anura; family Dendrobatidae; genus Phyllobates; species Phyllobates terribilis. The sequence continues at coordinate 37,498,123 of NW_027362768.1, read as the reverse complement.
CTTTCGAACAAGGGGTCCTATGTGAAAATGTAACATCACCTACAATAAAGTTTTGAGTTGAAAACTGTTTGATTTCAGTTTCTAACAACCTGCTAATGCTTATAATTTCAAAAATGACCATTTTTTTGGTCTTTATTAAAATGAAAAGGTTGATCGAAAAGTTTGGGGGATCTAAGAGTGTGGCAACCCAGTAGTCATGATTACTTCGAATTCTGACAATATGAGGGTCATGCTGCAGGTAGTGCAGCAAGAAGGCAGTTATGTGTCTTGCGCATCTCGGAGCCCCAAAATTATTTTCCGGGCTAGATGCAGCTAAAAATTATTTTTAATTTTAAATCTGGTGGAGCTTATTATAGATGGCCTAATAGGATCAGTGCTGCACACTGCTACAAAGCCCAAATTATTTTCCAGTCAAGATACAGATAAACATGATTAGTAATTTGAAAGCTTAAAACGGTTGGTAGGGTGATTTTAACCAATCATCAAGCTTTTACTCTCCCCAGGATGACACAGGGGTAGAAAAGTCGTTTCTGATCCATGATTTGTTCATCTTTATAAACGTGAGTCTGTCTACATTATGAGTGGAGAGCCACGTGCGCTTATCTGTCAGCACACCACCAGCAGCGCTGAACACACGTTCAGACAGAACGCTGGCTGCGGGGCATGACAAGATCTCCAAGGCGTAAGTGGCTAGCTCCGGCCATTTATCCAGATTGGAAGCCCAAAAAGAGCAAGGGTCCAGTGACACAGTCGTGGCTTCAATGTTTACTTGGAGATACTCCTGTACCATCGTCTCTAGGCGTTGACTATGTGTCAGACTTCTTGTCTCCTGTGGCCTTGCAAAGGATGGGCTAAAAAAAGTGGTGAAATGATTCCGCAAAATTGATGTTACCAGCAGATACTGTGGTTCTGTTACGGTTTGAGTGCTGAACACTTGACGGTCCCACGGTTGGCAAGTTGGAACTGTGAGATTCACTACGTGCACCACTGGTATTTTGTGGAAAAGCACATGTAAGATTCTGCAACAGTCTCTGCTGATACTCCTGCATGCGTGCATCCCTTTCTATGGCAGGAATAATTTCTGCAAATTTACTTTTGTACAGGGGATCTAACAGTGTGGCAACCCAGTAGTCAGGATTATTTCTAATTCTCACAATTCAAGGGTCATGTTGCAGGTAGTGCAGCAAGAAGGCACTCATGTGTGTTGCGCATCCAGGAGCACCAAGTCCCTGTTGTGTTGGTGGCGAGGTAACAATCATGCTTCCTTCCTCTGTCCTCTCCCCCCAACCTCGCACAACAGAAATGTGATCAAGGTCTCCCTCATCTGATGAGTCTTCCATCAGTTCGTCCTCCACTTCTACCTGGGCTCCTGCACCTTCCTCACTAGTTTGGCTGCTACCATGCGCCCTGGTAAAACCATCTCCCCCACCCTCACATGCCTGCCGCCTTGGTGCTGCCGACCGTCTGGACCTTGCAGATGTTAGCCCTTCCGCATACAACTCCTCCTCCTCTACTTCCTCCACCTCCTCTTGTGCCACCACTTGACTCCGAATTCTGTTTAACATGTGCTCCAGCATGTAAATCACCGGAATAGTCATGCTGATAATGGCATCGTCAGCACTAAACATCTTCGTCGCCATTTCAAAACTGTGCAGAAGGGTGCATAGGTCCCTGATCTGAGACCACTCCTCCAGCGTGATTTGCCCCACCTCTGAATCTCGTTGGCCCAGGCTATACGTCAGAACGTATTGCACCAGGGCTTGTCGGTGCTGCCACAGTCGCTGCAACATGTGCAGAGTTGAATTCCACCGGGTAGGCACATCGCATTTTAGCCGGTGAAGTGGCAGGCCCAACGACTTCTGTAGAGATGTAAGTCGCTGAGCTGCGGGATGCGAATGGCGGAAGTGAGCACACAGCGACCGTGCCCTCTGCAGAAGGCCATCTAGTCTGGGATAGTGGGCTAAAAATTGCTGGACAACCAGGTTCAACACGTGAGCCATACAAGGCACGTGTGTGACATTGCCCCGGCGAAGGGCCGCACCCAGGTTTGCAGCATTGTCGCACACGGCCTTCCCTGGTTTCAGGTCCAGTGGAGACAACCATTCATGAAATTGGTTCTCCAGAGCTGACCACAACTCCTCAGCTGTGTGACTCACATTTCCCAGACATTTCAAAGTAAAAACCGCCTGATGACGTTGAGCCCTACTGCCAGCATAGTAAGGAGGTGTGCAGGATCCCTTCTGCGCAGTTAGAAAGCTTGTGGCATGACCAGACAGGCTTTGGGTGCAGGTGGAAGACCGAGAGGAGGTTGAGGAGGCAGAAGCAGTGGAGGAACTTTGACATAAAGAGGATTGACGCACAACTCGTGGGGACGGCAAGACTTGGACAGCAGCCCCTTGTCCTGCTGTCACCATAGTTACCCAGTGCCCAGTCAGCGACATGTAACGCCCCTGTCCATGCCTACTCGTCCAAGTGTCTGTGGTGAAATGCACCCTGTCACACACAGAGTTTCTCAAAGAAGCGGTGATGTTGTGTGCGACATGCTGGTGGAGCGCAGGCACACCTTTCTTTGAGAAGTAGTGCCGACTGGGCATCTGGTACTGGGGCACTGCGACGGACATAAGGTCTCGAAAATCCTCTGTGTCCACCAGGCGGAAAGGCAGCATTTCTGTAGCCAAGAGCTTGCAGATGGTGAAATTCAACCTCTTAGCTTTCTCATGGCTAGGAGGAAATGGTCTTTTACTTGTCCACATCTGAGGGACCGAGGGCTGGCTATTGTGCTTAGACGGGGTTGATAAGGGTGTCCCCGGCAAACTGCCGGTCTGTGAGGAAGATGCAGGCGGACATGTTAGGTTGCCTTGATCCAAAGGTGGTGCTATCGATGTCGGACAGCGCTCAACACCAGCTGGTGTTACCACCTCCAAAGAAAATGATGATCTGCCAATCACGCTGGCTGTTGCGGGTAAAGAGGTGGCAGGTCTGCGCCCCAAAACAGGTGTAACTGCTGTCCCCCCAGTCACAGAGGATGAAGAGGCCGCGGATGCACAAGATATGGCAGACGGTGGTTGGCCCGGCCGGCTAGGCCGCATTGTAGCACACTGAGCTTCCCACTGCAACTTATGCTTCATGTCCATGTGCCGGTTCATACATGAAGTACTCAAACTATGTATTTTTTGGCCTCTACTTAGCTTTTGCTGACAAATGTTACAGATAACACGAGTTGGGTCATCTTTATCGATCTGAAAAAATGCCCAGGCTATGCAAGTCTTAGCACCCATGCGACCTGAAGAGCCACCACCACTTGTGGTGAGAGGCAGAGTTGTGTTTGAGGATGCAGTTGTTGACGTGCTTCCAGTACTACGTCTCTGTCCAGGAAGGCGCAACCTGACCTCGTCGTCACTAGCATCTTCCTCCACCTCCTCTGCTGACCTCATCTCTTGGCTGACTGTGGGTTGACAGTAAGTGGGATCTCCAACCTCATCATCATCACCCTGTGTGTTATCACACCCGTCGACCTCAGAGCCAACTTGTTCCTGCCCTGACAAAAAACTAAAGTTGTCGCTCCAATCAGGTATTTGAGTCTTATCATCGTCTTCCTCATTGTCTCCACCAACAGGAGTTACAGTTTGGGAATGAGGGTCTACATTATGGTCAGAACCTTCTGCGTCTGGTCCTGGATCCGACTCATAAAGATTCTGGGCATCAGTGCAGATCATTTCCTCGTCTGGATTCACAGAAGCGCTGGAGTCGGCCTCTGATTCCCAGGCTATAGTATGAGTAAACAGCTCTGCAGACTCAACCATCTGTTCTACCTCATACTCAGACGGGCAGCTGGAGATTTGGGAGCTGTGAGGAAGCACGTGCGATTTGGGTGACACCTTTGAGGACTGGAGTATTTGTGATGTTGAAGTTGATGTGGAGGAGAGCCCACTTAAAGGAGCACTTGATATCCGTTGAAGCACCTGCTGTTTTTGTGCCTCATCTGGAATTTGTAGCGATTGGCGTGGCCGTAAGAAAGGGATCTTATCACATTGTCTGCTAAAAGAAGTAGACATTTTAGTTTGGCTGGAAGATGGTCTTTCTTCTGCAGATGTTACTGTTGCTTTAACACCTACCCCACGGACACAACCTTTTTTCCCCTTCCCAACACGCCTATTCCCCTTTCCACCAGCAGCAGGCCTTTTTCCACTCATTTTGGTGGTTAACTAATTCACAACTCTGGAGTTGTTTGCACAAAAATACAACGGATGGGAACCGAGCAGAGCTGAGTGGCCAAACTGTGGTATTAGGCCAAAACTATTGGCTGGGTTAGATTCAGAAAAAAATTATATTCAATTTGCAACCTGATGGAGGTCAGTATAGATGGACTAATACAACAAGTCCCACACACAGCTAGAAGCCCAATATTTTTTCAGAGGTAGATGCAGAAAAAAATATATTCAGTTTGCAACCTGATGGAGGTCAGTATAGATGGACTAATACAACAAGTCCCACACACAGGTAGAAGCCCAAATATTTTTTCAGAGGTACTGTAGATGCAGATAAAAATTATTTTGAATTTGCAACTTGATGGAGGTCAGTATAGATGGACTAATAGAGAAAGTCCGACACACTGCTAGAAGGCCAAATATTTTTTCAGAGCTAGATGCAGAAAAAAATTATATTCAGTTTGCAACCTGATGGAGGTCTGTATAGATGGATTAAAAGAACAAGACCCACACACAGCTAGAAGCCCAATATTTTTTCAGAGGTAGATGCAGAAAAAAATATATTCAGTTTGCAACCTGATGGAGGTCAGTATAGATGGACTAATATAACAAGTCCCACACACAGCTAGAAGCCCAAATATTTTTTCAGAGATACTGTAGATGCAGATAAAAATTATTTTGAATTTGCAACCTGATGGAGGTCAGTATAGATGGACTAATAGAGAAAGTCCGACACACTGCTAGAAGGCCAAATATTTTTTCAGAGGTACTGTAGATGCAGATAAAAATTATTTTTAATTTGCAACCTGATGGAGGTCAGTATAGATGGACTAATAGAGAAAGTCCGACACACTACTAGAAGGCCAAATATTTTTTCAGAGCTAGATGCAGAAAAAAATTATATTCAGTTTGCAACCTGATGGAGGTCAGTATAGATGGACTAATACAACAAGTCCCACACACAGCTAGAAGCCCAATATTTTTTCAGAGGTAGATGCAGAAAAAAATATATTCAGTTTGCAACCTGATGGAGGTCAGTATAGATGGACTAATACAACAAGTCCCACACACAGCTAGAAGCCCAATATTTTTTCAGAGGTAGATGCAGAAAAAAATATATTCAGTTTGCAACCTGATGGAGGTCAGTTAGATGGACTAATACAACAAGTCCCACACACAGCTAGAAGCCCAAATATTTTTTCAGAGATATTGTAGATGCAGATAAAAATTATTTTGAATTTGCAACCTGATGGAGGTCAGTATAGATGGACTAATAGAGAAAGTCCGACACACTGCTAGAAGGCCAAATATTTTTTCAGAGCTAGATGCAGAAAAAAATTAGATTCAGTTTGCAACCTGATGGAGGTCAGTATAGATGGACTAATAGAATGATGCTATGCCCAAAAGATTTTACTTCACTAGGTGCAGTAAAAAAATTGGTATTCTATACATAGGTGGTATATCTTGCAACACAGATAGGCTACTCCACTGACTAACACACTCTGCAATAGGCCAAAAAGGATTAGCTTTGCTAGATTCAGCCAAATCCTGTGAAAAAAACTTGCACAGCACTGGCACAGACCTGCCTGGCAAAAGCTGATAGGAACTGATGTAACCTAGTCCTGAAAAGGACTCCAATTACAATTAGTCTTTACTCCCACAACCTATCTATTTAAGAGCACAGACCTGCCTGATAAAAGTCGTAGGAAATGCTGTAACCTAGTCCTTAAAAGGACTGCAATCACAACTATTCCCTACTCCCAAGCTATCTGTATATTTGTGCGAAAATTGGCTTGAAATTAACAAGGTATAGCGCACACAGCAACAGCGGTGCCGTCTAACACGCAGCTGCAGCAGTGAGAAAATGGTGGCGAAGGGGAAAATGGCTTGGTCTTATAGGGCAAGGACATGTGACATACACTGCCAATGACACATGCCCTTGCTTGTGTGATAAAAAGCACTTCGCTCCGTGTGTGCGCTGCTGATAGGCTGACAGATTGCACCTCCCCACTGTAAATGCGGGAAAGAGAAAAAAAAATGGAGATCTTCATTGTTCCTGCAGAGATCCATCCCCTGCCCCTCCCCCCACCCCGCTGTACACTCAAACTGCGTATTAACATTAATTTTCATCATTACTGAGAAAAAATCCAGTAATGATTTTGGTGCACGAACAGTTATCGAACATAACCTCGAACAGCCGAATTTTTCTCAAATTGTTCGTGTTCGCCGAACGGCTCGAACACCGCCCAAAACATCTCGAATTTGAGATTGGCGAACAGTTCGAGTAGAACAACGCTCATCTCTAGTCCCCACCTGCAGAACCACTCCTTTATTGAGTGTGTCTTGATAATTGCCAATAATTTCCATCTATTGTCTATTCCATTTGCACAACACCATGTGAAATTGATTGTCAGTCAGTGTTGCTTCCTAAGTGGACAGTTTGATTTCACAGAAGTTTGATTTACTTGGAGTTATATTCTGTTGTTTAAGTGGTGCCTTTATTTTTATTTTATCTTTATTTTTTTTGAGCAGTGTATATACATATATATAAGTAAATATATATCTATATATAGATATATATAGCTATATACAGGTCTGGCAAAAATTAAGAGACCACTGCAAAATTTTCATTTTCTCTGATTTTTCTCTTTATAGCTATATTTTTGAATAAAATGCACATTGTTGTTTTAGTCTATAAACTACTAACAACATGTCTCCGAAATTCAAAGCTAAAAATTTCTTTGCAGCAAATGAGAAATCTTCAAAATAATAAAATGGAAACAGTGCTTTCAGACCTCGAATAATGCAAAGAAAACAAGTTCTTATTCATTTAGAAACAACAATAATCATATTTTAACTCAAAAAGTGTTCAGAAATCAATATTTGATGGAATAACCATGATTTTTAATCACAGCTTTCTTGGCATGCTTTCCACCAGTCTTTCACACTGCTTTTGGGTGACATTATGCCACTCCTGGCACAAAAATTTAAGCAGTTCTTTGTTTGATGGCTTGTGATTATCCATCTTCCTCTTGATTACATTCCAGAGGTTTTGAATGGGGTTCAGGTCTGGAGCTGACCAAGACAGGGTCTTGATGTGGTGCACCTTCATCCACACTTTGATTGACCTAGCTGTGTGGCATAGGGCATTGTCCTGCTGGAAAAAACAGTCCTCAGAGTTGGGGAACATTGCCTGAGCAGGAGGAAGCAAGTGTTTTTCAAGGATAAACTTGTGTGCAGATTGATTCATACATCCTTCGCAAAGATTAACCTGCCCAATTCCAGCCTTGTTGAAGCATCCCCAGATCATCACCGATCCTCCACCAAATTTCACAGTGGGTGCAAGACACTGTGGCTTGTATGCCTCTCCTGGTCTCCGTCTAAACATTAGATGACCAGGTGTTGGGCAAAACTGAAAATTAGACTCATCAGAGAAGATTACCTAACTCCAGTCCTCTATGGTCCAACCCTTATGGTCTTTGGCAAACTTCAGCCTGGCTCTCCTTTGCTTCTCATTGATGAAAGGCTTTTTTCTAGCTTTACATCACTTGAGGCCTGCCTCTAGGAGCCTGTTACAAACTGTTCTTGCTGTGCACTTCACTCCAGCTGCCATTTGCCATTCCTTTTGTAGGTCATTTGATGTCACCCTGCAGTTGCTGAGTGACATTCGAATACGATTACTTTCATCCCGGTCAGTGGAGAGTCGGTTTCGCCCTCTGCCCAGTCTGTAGCTTTGCTGTCCCCAATGTCTGCTGCTTGACCTTGTTGTAATGGACTACCATCTTCAAAATTTTAAGGATTGAGGTAACATGACGCTCACTGTATGCCTCTGCTAGTAAAGCCAGAATTGAGCCTTTCTTTTCCTCACTCAAGACTTTTCTTTTCAACTCCTTTGGTATGGTTAAAATGTATTTTTTCTTTCAAATTACTTTTGGGCTATTCCTAGCACTTGTTTTGCCATCCAGTTTGTCCTATTGCAAGAAGATTGTGAAGACCACAGCAGTGTTTTTTATACTTTCCCTCGTTACGTAAGATTTGGTTCAGGTGATCACCTAATCAGAAGCACATTAAGTAAAATGAGCTGTACTTTGGTTGGAATTCAACTGACACTGGAATGGAATGGCAGTCAGACATGTAGAGATAGTGATTTTTAGAAAAATGTGCAGTGGTCTCATAATTTGTTGCCAGAGCTGTATATACAAATACATATATATATAAATAAATATATAAATATATATTAACCCCTTTAAAGCCCCGGACGTACTAATATGTATCTGCTCCCTAGGATTTAAGAGGCAGGTATGTATTAATACGCCCTGTTGATTTCACCCGCGCACAAGTTGTGCGGGTGCGATCGCCACCGGTGCTATGTGCTGGTAGCAGTCCCGCACCGCTCCTGGCACATTAACCCCTGCAATGCTGCGATCTAAGTTGATTGCAGCATTGCGGGGGGCAAGGGGAGGTGATCGGGATCCTCGCCTCTCCTGCCGGTGTCCAACGTTGTCTGCCGCGGCTTCCCGGATGTTGCCATGATGACCCGATGTCGTCATGACAACATCCGGGTCACCAGACAGCAGGAAGATACTTTGGTCATGCACAGTGCATGACCAAAGTATCTTCTGCATCTGCAGCGCTGACAGCTGGTTGGTATGCACTGAGTATCGTGGGTGTTCGAGTGACATGCTTGAGTCTCCGCCACATATACTTTGCGGCCCAAAAAATCTCTCGGGGATTGCCTACCATGCACGAGCAATCCCCGCATGTTTTTTTTGGGTGTCTAATAACCGTGAAACATGCAGGGGGGGATTCAAGCATGTCATTCGAGCACCATGATAAATGGCGCATACCTGAGTACCCGATGCAAACTCAAGTAGCAAGCACTTGCGCTCAAGACTAATGACAACTTATTCAATATGATGACCTAATGTTATCAAATTCTGTGTCGTACCTCTGGGTTCAAAATGTTCACTATACCCCTTGATAAAATCCTTGAGGGGTGTAGTTTCCAAAATGGTGTCACTTGTGAGGGGGATTTCCACTGTTTTGCATAACAGGGGCTCTCCAAATGCAACATGGCATCTGCTCTTGATTCCAGCCAATTTTGCGTTCAAAAAGTCACAAAGTGCTCCTTCCAGTCTGAACTCTGCCGTGCGCCCAAACACTGTATTTTCCCCACATATGGGTATTGGCATACTCCGGAGAAATTGCACAAAAGTTTTTGTGGTCCATTTTTTCCTCTTACCCTTGTGAAAATAAAAAATTGGGGCTAAAACATCATTTTTGTGGAAAAAGTTTGATTTTTTTATTTTCATGGCTCCATGTTACAAACTTCTGTAAAGCACTTGGGGATTCAGGGTTCTCACAACACATCTAGATAAGTTCCATGAGGGGTCTAGTTATCAAAATGAAGTCACTTGTGGGGAGTTTCCACTGTTTAGGCACATTAGGGGCACATACCCTAATTATTAAAGCAAATTTTACATTCAAAAAGTCAAATGGTGCTCCTTCCCTTCCGAACCCTGCCATATGCCCAAGCAGTGGTTTTCCCTCACATATGGGGTATAGGCTTACTCAGGAGAGATTGCACAACAAGCTGCATGGTGAAATTTCTCCTGTTACCCTTATGAAAATGCAAAACTGGGGGCAGAAAAACATTTTTGTGGGAAAAATGTGAAAATTTTATTTTAAAGGCTCAATGTTCTAATCTTTTGTGAAGCACCTGGGGGTTCAAGGTGCTCACCACACATCTATATAAGTTCCCTGAGGGGTCTAGTTTTCAAAATTGTGCCACTTATGGGGGGTTTCCTCTGTTTAGGCACATCAGGGGCTCCCCAAATGCAACATGGCGTCCGCTAATTATTCAAGCAAATTTTACTTTCAAAAAGTCAAATGGCTCTCCTTACATTCCGAACCCTGCCGTGCACCCAAACAATGATTTTTTCCCACTTATAGGGTATCTTCATGCTCAGGGGAAATTGCACAACAAATTTTGTGGTCCATTTTTTCCTGTTACCCCTGTGAAAATGAAAAAATTGGGTCTAAAGTACCATTTTTGTGAAAAAAGTTAAATGTTAATTTTTTTCTTCCACATTCCTAAAATTCCTGTGAAGCACCTGAAGGGTTATTAAAGTTCTTCAATGTGGTTTTGATCACCATGAGGGGTGATGTTTTTAGAATGGTGTCACTTTTGGGTATTTTCTGTCATAAAGATCCCTCAAAGTGACTTCAAATGTGACGTGGTCCCTAAAAAATGGTTTTGTGAATTTTGTTGGAAAAATGAGAAATCGCTGGTCAACTTTTAACCCTTATAGCTCCCTAATAAAAAATAATTTTGGTTCCAAAATTGTACTGATGTAAAGGAGACATGTGGGAAATGTTATTTATTAACTATTTTGTGCGACATATTGCTCTTATTTAAGGGCATAAATATTCAAATTTTTAAAATTGCAAAATTGTCAAAATTTTCATTTTTTTCACAAATAAACGTAAGAGTTATCGAAGAAATTTACCACTATCGTGATGTCCATTATGTTTTGAAAAAACATTCTCAAAATCAGGGAAATCCATTGAAGCATTCCAGAGTAATTACCTCATAAAGTGACAGTGGTCAGAATTGTAAAAATTGGCCTGGTCATTAACGTGCGAACCACCCTGGGGGGTAAAGGGATTTATATATATCTAGATATATATACAGTATATATATATATATATAGATATATATAGATATATATATATATATACAGTACAGACCAAAAGTTTGGACACACCTTCACATTTAAAGATTTTTCTGTATTTTCATAACTTTGAAAATTGAACATTCACACTGAAGGCATCAAAACTATGAATTAACACATGTGGAATTATATACTTAACAAAAAAGTGTGAAACAACTGAAAATATATCTTATATTCTAGGTTCTTCAAAGTAGCCACCTTTTGCTTTGATGACTGCTTTGCACACTCTTGGCATTCTCTTGATGAGCTTCAAGAGGTAGTCACCGGAAATGGTCTTCCAACAATTTTGAAGGAGTTCCCAGAGATGCATAGCACTTGTTGGCCCTTTTGCCCTCACTCTGTGGTCCAGCTCACCCCAAACCATCTCGTTTGGGTTCAGGTCTGTTGACTGTGGAGGCCAGGTCATCTGGCATAGCACCCCAACACTCTCCTTCTTGGTCAAATAGCCATTACACAGCCTAGAGGTGTGTTTGGGGTCATTGTCCTGTTGAAAAATAAATGATGGTCCAACTAAACGCAAACAGGATGGATTAGCATGCCGCTGCAAGATGCTATGGTAGCCATGCTGGTTCAGTATGCCTTCAATTTTGAATAAATCCCCAACAGTGTCACCAGCAAAGCTCCCCCACACCATAACACCTCCTCCTCCATGCTTCACGGTGGGAACCAGGCATGTAGAGTCCATCCGTTCACCTTTTCTGCATCGCACAAAGACACGGTGGTTGGAACCAAAGATCTCAAATTTGGACTCATCAGACCAAAGCACAGATTTCCACTCATCTAATGTCCATTCCTTGTGTTCTTTAGCCCAAACAAGTCTCTTCTGCTTGTTGCTATTTTACCATGAAGTCCTGCTGCACAAAGTCTCCTCTTAACAGTTGTTGAAGAGTTATGTCTGCTGCTAGAACTCTGTGTGGCATTGACCTGGTCTCTAATCTGAGCTGCTGTTAACCTGCGATTTCTGAGGCTGGTGACTCGGATAAACTTATCCTCAGAAGCAGAGGTGACTCTTGGTCTTCCTTTCCTGGGGCGGTCCTCATGTGAGCCAGTTTCCTTGTAGCGCTTGACAGTTTTTGCAACTGCACTTGGGGACACATTCAAAGTTTGCCCAATTTTTTGAACTGACTGACCTTCATTTCTTAAAGTAATGATGGCCACTTGTTTTTCTTTTCTTAGCTGTTTTTTTCTTGCCATAATACAAATTCTAACAGTCTAATCAGTAGGACTATCAGCTGTGTATCCACCTGACTTCTGCACAACACAACTGATGGTCCCAAAACCATTTATAAGGCAAAAAATCCCACTTATTAAACCTGACAGGGCACACCTGTGAAGTGAAAACCATTTCCGGTGACTACCTCTTGAAGCTCATCAAGAGAATGCCATGAGTGTGCAAAGCAGTCATCAAAGCAAAAGATGGCTACTTTGAAGAACTTAGAATATAAGACATATTTTCAGCTGTTTCACACTTTTTTGTTAAGTATATTATTCCACATGTGTTAATTCATAGTTTTGACGCCTTCAGTGTGAATGTACAATTTTCAAAGTCATGAAAATACAGAAAAATCATTAAATGAGAAGGTGTGTTCAAACTTTTGGTCTGTACTGTATATATAAAAGAAGGTATATCAAAAGGCAGCACTCCAAATAATCTTTTTGAAAAAAATGGACTTTATTGAGCCCAAAAAGCAACTTTTTGGTTTACAGAACCTTTTTCAAGCAGAGTTCAAGTGCATAAGGTGCAATATATATAGTTACAAACAGTGATTCCATAATTGCAATTAATTTATACGAAACCATGATTTCACAAGAAAAGTGCAATAGTGCATATCTCAAAATAACGTTCAAGTTACATACTTAGTGATAAGTTTAGAAAATACATTATTATATTCAATATTATGTTCCATAACTCTCATAAAGTGAAAAGTGCTTTGATTGATAATTATTAGTGCCACGTGTATATTATAAATAATACATATGAGGGTGCGACTCACCCAGCAGCAATCATGCATAAACAGGAGGAAGTATGGAATGAGGAAGCATGTTTATGCGTGATTGCTGCTGGGTGAGTCGCACCCTCATATGTATTATTTATAATATACACGTGGCACTAATAATTATCAACATATATATATATATATATATATGTATGTATATATATGTATATTTATGTACATATATATCTAAATATATATATAGATATATATATAAAGATATATATATATATATTTATTTATTTATTTATTTATTTATTTTTTGCGCGTTTCACCATGCGGTAAAAGTTATTAGACCAATTTTATTCTTTGGGGTCAGTATGATTACAGCGATACCAAATTTATATTTTTTTAATTCATTTTTTGTTTTGTTTTCTGCTACACACTAAAAACCATATTTTCCAAAAAATGAATTTGTTTTTGCATTGTCATATTCTGTGAGCTGAAACTTTTTAATTTTTTTGCAGAATGAGCCATATTAAGACTTGTATTTTGCAGGACAGTTTACAATTTTCATTTCAACCCTTTTTTTTACATATGACTTTTTGATCCAGTTTTAATCGACTTTTTGTGATGAAAAATTTAAATTTTTGCTGTGTTTTTTATTATTTTTTATACAGTCTTCACTGTACGGAATAAATAACATGGCAGCTTTTTTAGTGTGGATCATTTCGGATACATCGATTTCAATTATGTGTACTTTTAGTTGTATATTTTTGTTTTATCACAAAGGCTATGTTTTTAGAGGCAATTCAGCTTTTTGTGATTTTTGTGCACTTTGATTGTGTTTTTTTTTACTTTTACACATATTTTATCATTTAGTTTTTTTATTACTTAGTCCCACTGTGGGGAATATTTTTTACTTTGATCACTGGTCTAATACACTGCAGTACTCTGTACTCCAATGCATGAGAGCTGTCAGTAAGTCACTGACAGAGATTGTTAGAGTCTGCTTATAACAGGATCTAACAGGCCACCGTACCCTTCAGATAACCTCAGAGTACCATGGCAATGATCGACACCTGTGAATACGATCGCAGAAGGTCAATCCTGTTAAAGTGGGTCTTTTAACCTCTTTTAACCACTTAGATGCCTCTGTCGTGATTGATAGCAGCATTTAAGAGGTTAGTCAGGCCCAGCTATTCAATTATTCAGTTTGATGAGAGAATAACACCCTTTAACGGCCACTGTTTTAATGTGTATCGGTGGTCTTTAAGGGGTTAAGCTGACTGTAGTTTAGCAGTAATTGATTAGCTATAGTAGTGAGGAGGTACAAACAGTTTTTCTTACCTTGGGAATTTTTCTTACCTGATATTACACAAATAACTTCAAATTCAGAGTCTTCATTGGTTTCTACCTCAAATACTGAGAACTCTACTTTCTAACTGCGGTCAAAAACTGTACATAAATAAGTATACACATTTTGTAGTCAATTGGCATTGTGCAACACTTAATTTTTCCTTAGGTGGTGTTAGGTCACGTGCACACATTGAGTATTTGGTGAGTTTTTTTACCTCAGTATTTGTAAGCCAAAACCAGGAGTGGGTGATAAATACAGAAGTGGTGACGTGTTTCTATTATACTTCTTCTCTGATTGTTCCTCTCCTGGTTTTGGCTTACAAATACTGAGGTAAAATACTGACCAAATACTCTATGTGTGAACATGGCCTTAAAAGAAAATCAAGCACTTGATTCCTCATTTCCCTACAGATATAAGCTGATTTTTAGTTGTCCCAGCAGGAAAAAATGTTATTTCCTAAGGCTGTGCCCCTATTCTTTTGCCAGTAAAGAAGTTGCGAGCTTTCATGTGCTTTTGCTGTTTCTTTGTTGTCTTTTTTCTGCAAATTACATGTGTCATTTGTCTACAGTACATGGTTGCACTTTTTGCAGCATTTCTGCACTCGCTCATTGCTTTCTATGGTAAAACAAAAAATGTTGCAAAAATATTGAAAGAATTTACATGCTGCAGACTGAATTGGAAAACTGCTGCTTTTTTAGCCAGAAAAAAACAAGCAAGCCTGTACATGAGATTTCTAAAATCTCATAGCTTTTGCTGGTACTGTGAAAAACAGCTTTGAATTTCCATAAAAAAGCTTAACAAATGCAACATGTGAACATAACCTAATACGAATCTGTTTTCCCTTAGTCCAAAAAGCAGCACAACAATGCCTCTGAGGGATTTTAAGTGGAACAAATTACATACTAACTAACAAGAGGCCCCCAACCTCACCCCCGATCTCATGAAAGGACATTTAGCTCCCTCCCACCTTATATTTATTAGAAAGTAGAAACTATGAGGGAAACGTGAGCTGCAGTTAGGACAAACAGAAAACTAGTTACCATTACATCTACACTACACTTATGTCCTACCAGCAGCAGAACTATAGGAATTTACCATGAAGAAACCCCATAGAGAAGACTCTATTTACTGGTGGAGCTAAAAATTAACTGTGTTAGAGTCATCTACTCTGAGAACTAAAAATTGCGCCTATACTGTGTGACAAATATATAGTGTGAACTCAAACTACGAAACAAATCTATTCTAGAAGGATCAGATTTAAGGTCAATTTTACGTGGATCAATTTGGAGCACTAAATGACCGCCAATCAATTGCTTGTTTGCTTTTTGGCGTTCATTTAGTAGCTTGTTTACACAGGCTGCCCCGGCTTTAAAGGCACACTTAAAGATCTGTAATAAATAATTCAGTGCCCATGAGCTGCCATTGCCTGGTTACACTGGAAGGACTATGTGTCAAGCGCTTTGCACATTTGTCGGGTGATCGGCAACCTGTTTTGACTGCAAGATTACCGCAAAAGAAATTGTGCCCAGCCTTTTATAGGGTCCCCACCCTGCACAGGGTTTTACCAGGGAAACTTACACGACTGGAAACACAGAAAATCCTAATTTTTACAAAAAAAAGAAAATTGCAGCTACAGAAGCCAAGGAGTTTTTGTTAGAAAAATGATTTGACTTTTATGCTTTGGCTAGGGCAGGGGTCTCAAACACGCGGCCCCTCCGGCTGCTTCTTGCGGCCTGCAGGCACATAGATTCCGTAAGGATCACGGCTCTTTCCAGCAGCCGCTGACATCAGCGCTGTAATGCAGTGTATTGCCGCGCAGAGACCGGCTCTCTGCACAGCAATACCAGTGTCAGACGCCGGCCAATCAGAGGCCAGCAGCTGACATCTGCGTCCCAGCGCAGCGGCGTATGACGTCACTGCCATGCGCAGATGTCAGCTGCTTGCCTCTGATAGGCCGGCGGCTGACACTGGTATTGCTGTGCAGAGAGCCGGTCTCTGCGCGGCAACACACTGCATTACAGCGCTGATGTCGGCGGCTGCTGGAGAAAGCCGCGATCATTACGGGGTCTGTGCCTGCGGGCCACAGGTGCAGAAAGGGCGCCGAGGGAACGGAGGACAGGTGAGAATCTTTTTATTTTCTCTGTCATGTGAACTACAGCACAGGGGACCTGTGCTCCATATGGAGGGGGGCACTATGCGCAGTATGGGGGGGGACGGGGACCCTGAGCGCAGTATGGGGGGATGGGGACCCTGAGCGCAGTATGGGGGGACAGGGACCCTGTGCGGAGTATCGGGGGACAGGGACCCTGTGCACATTATGGGGGACAGGGACCCTGTGCGCAGTATGGAGGCACTGGGACCCTGTGCACAGTATGGGGGGATGGAGACCCTGAGCGCAGTATGGGGGGGACCTGGATGGGGGACATGTCTGCAGGATAAGGACCAGGATGGAGGACAATGTCTGCAATATGGGGGACCATTTCTGCAATATGGGGGACCTGGATGGGGGACCATGTCTGCAATATGGGGGACCTGGATGGGGGACCATGTCTGCAATATGGGGGACGTGGATGGGAGACCGTGTCTGCAATATGGGGACCATGTCTGCAATATGGTGGACCATGTCTTCAATATGGGGGACCTGGATGGGAGACCATGTCTGCAATATGGGAGGCCATGTCTGCAATATGGGGGACCATGTCTGCAATATGGGGGACCATGTCTGCAATATGGGGGACGTGGATGGGAGACCGTGTCTGCAATATGGGGACCATGTCTGCAATATGGTGGACCATGTCTGCAATATGGGGGACCTGGATGGGAGACCATGTCTGCAATATGGGAGACCATGTCTGCAATATGGGGGACCATGTCTGCAATATGGGGGACCATGTCTGCAATATGGGGACCATGTCTGCAATATGGGGGACCCGGATGGGAGACCATGTCTGCAATATGGGGGACCTGGATGGAGGACCATGTCTGCAATATGGGGGACCTGGATGGGAGACCATGTCT
Organism: Phyllobates terribilis; assembly: GCF_046119375.1. Classification (NCBI taxonomy): domain Eukaryota; kingdom Metazoa; phylum Chordata; class Amphibia; order Anura; family Dendrobatidae; genus Phyllobates; species Phyllobates terribilis. Next base: position 37,480,869 of record NW_027362768.1, on the reverse strand, counting down.
GCAATATGGGGACCATGTCTGCAATATGGGGGACCTGGATGGGAGACCATGTCTGCAATATGGGGGACCTGGATGGGAGACCATGTCTGCAATATGGGGGACCTGGATGGGAGACCATGTCTGCAATATGGGGGACCTGGATGGGGGACCATGTCTGCAATATGAAGGACCTGGATGGGGGACCATGTCTGCAATATGAAGGACATGGATGGGAGACCATGTCTGCAAGATGAGGACCAGTTCAAAAGGTGTATAGAAAATGAAATGGTATCACTAAAAATGTCACTTTGTCATGCAAATAATGCGGCCACCCCAAATTAAATGTTTTTCTGTGTGGGGCCCATATGCCCAGCTGAGTTTGAGACCCCTGGGCTAGGGACTCAATCCTGCACAGGATCCTACCATGAGAATTTACACAAAAATGGATGACTGGGTGCATATTTCCGGTGCACATGTACTGATGAAGCTAGAGTATTGAAAACAGAAGTTAAGGATGATGATGATGATGATGATGCTGATGATGATCGAGATTTTGACAATACCCAGGCAATATTTTAAAATGTGGCTTGGGTACTTGAAGGATGATCATGAAAAGAAAGAATAGGACAAATTGAGTCTTTCTTATATTGCTGGTTAGTTTACTCTTTCCAAGTGCAGGACAGATGATGCTGCTTCATGTGCTTATGGAGAGCTATTTTACCATAGTTTATTTTCCTACTGCTGATCCTACACACTGCGAAAGGTTGGTCCTCCAGCAATGTGGAAAATAATTCCCACAAATGAAATGCCCACAAATGATCCCCAAGATGATGACCATAAATAAAACTGTCAGGCCTCTTCCACTAACAACAGCTGCAGCATCATCTACTACTGAGCTGACTGGAGAAGAAGCATATCTGCCCATGAAAGATCTTTTGACCGGATGTCTGCTCTGTTGTTTATCAATACTCTCCTCACTTTTTTACTTAACTTCTTCACTACACCTGGTGACTCAGTGGATCTGCAAAACCCTGATGTGGCTGCTAAACAGTTGACGGCATTGTGCTGTTCCACTTCAAAACTTAGCATGTCTGGCCATCAATGAACAGTTGATTTGCAAGGATAGGCCATCCGAATAGAAGTTGCGGACAATCTCTTTCATATGAAGGGGTGTCAATTATAACCCATGTACTGAATGAACAAAATAAAAAGATATTGTTCTCTTGAAACACACTTCAAGAGCAGGTTCCCAAAAGGGACACATCAAATACATTCACTATTCAATACATATAATATAAATAAAAATATATATATAAATATAAATATACAGTACAGACCAGAAGTTTGGACACACCTTCTCATTTAAAGATTTTTCTGTATTTTCATGACTATGAAAATTGTACATTCACACTGAAGGCATCAAACTATGAATTAACACATGTGGAATTATATACTTTACAAAAAAGTGTGAAACAACTGAAAATATGTCTTATATTCTAGGTTCTTCAAAGTAGCCACCTTTTGCTTTGATGACTGCTTTGCACAGTCTTGGGATTCTCTTGATGAGCTTCAAGAGGTAGTCACCGGAAATGGTTTTCACTTCACAGGTGTGCCCTGTCTGGTTTAATAAGTGGGATTTCTTGCCTTATAAATGGGGTCGGGACCATCAGTTGTGTTGTGCAGAAGTCTGGTGGATACACAGCTGATAGTCCTACTGAATAGACTGTTAGAATTTGTATTATGGCAAGAAAAAAGCAGCTAAGTAAAGAAAAACGAGTGGCCATCATTACTTTAAGAAGTGAAGGTCGGTCAGTCCGAAAAATTGGGAAAACTTTGAAAGTGTCCGCAAGTGCAGTTGCAAAAAATATCAAGCGCTACAAAGAAACTGGCTCACATGAGGACCGCCCCTGGAATGGAAGACCAAGAGTCACCTCTGCTTCTTAGGATAAGTTTATCCAAGTCACCAGCCTCAGAAATCACAAGTTAACAGCAGCTCAGATTAGAGACCAGGTCAATGCCACACAGAGTTCTAGCAGTAGACACATCTCTACAGCAACTGTTAAGAGGAGACTTTGTGCAGCAGGTCTTCATGGTAAAATAGCTGCTAGGAAACCACTGCTAAGGACAGGCAACAAGCAGAAGAGACTAGTTTCGGCTAAAGAACACAAGGAATGGACATTAGATGAGTGGAAATCTGTGCTTTGGTCTGATGAGTCCAAATTTGAGATCTTTGGTTCCAACCACCATGTCTTTGTGCGATGCAGAAAAGGTGAACGGATGGACTCTACATGCCTGGGTCCCACCGTGAAGCATGGAGGAGGAGGTGTGATTGTGTGGGGTGCTTTGCTGGTGACACTGTTGGGGATTTATTCAAAATTAAAGGCATACTGAACCAGCATGGCTACCACAGCATCTTGCAGCGGCATGCTATTCCATCCGGTTTGCGTTTAGTTGGACCATCATTTATTTTTCAACAGGACAATGACCCCAAACACACCTCAAGGCTGTGTAAGGGCTATTTGACCAAGAAGGAGATTGATGGGGTGCTAGGCCAGATTACCTGGCCTCCACAGTAGTGTTGAGCCACCCCCGTAGTGTTCGAGTTCGGTTCGGTTCGTCGAACACCCGTGTGTTCGCCGAACTGTTCGTCGAACTGTTCGTCGAACACCTTCGAACACCGTTAAAACCAATGGCAGGCAAACAAAAACACATAGAAACACATAGAAAACACCTTCAAAGGTGTCCAAAAGCTGACAAACTGCTCAGAAGACATAACTAACACATGGAAAAGTGACAAATACATATAGTCATGCGAAAATAAAAGAGGTGGAGGAGTAAAAGGAGGGGGAGACACAGATATAGGCATGTCATGCCCTTCTAAAATCCAAAAAGTGAGAAGCCGACACGGCCAGTCCGCTCCTGCCCGTGCCAGCTCCGTGTCGCCGGGTTTGTGCCAGAGCCGCGGTGAACCCTGATGGCCAGCCCCCCTCTCCCAATACTGGTGCCTGTCCGCTGGTGGGTCGAGCGAGCCCCCCTGTGGTGGAGGCAGCTCTAAGCTTTTTAATTTAAATTGTCTCTCTAATTTGAATGAATACACTTTAAATCCATTTACAAGGATCTATTGGAGGGCAAGTCTCATGCCAGCAGCCGCGTAATTCCAGCTCCAGTAGCTTCCACTAAAGCTGCTGCAGTTAAAAAGCTTTTATAAGGATCGAGCTCAGCTGTCCACCGCAAGGCATCCTACTGCCAGTCCCAGCCCCTATGCCTTGGGGTGCCTCCTGATGCTCTTCACTGAGTATCCCATGGTCCCGAAGCATTTCCTTTGAAAAAATTAAGTGTCTAAACTAGAGGTGGTGTAGCTTGCTTAACAACCGGGATAATCCGCTGACTCGGAGACACTGCTACTAGGCACAAAGTATTTCCTGGGCTAGATGCAGTTAAAAATTTGTAATTAGATACTCTCGTTGGATGCTGAGAAAGCATTCCATAGAGTCTCCTGGCACGCCATATATGATTCTCTTAAAAAGCTTTGGGTAGTGGCCTATGGGACCCTTTTATAGCCAAAATCACGGCCCTGTATCACAATACGTCACCTAGGCTGAAGATAAATGGAACTGTAGCACCCTGAGGGCTCGGTTGCTACAGAGGTATTGCACCTCACCCAGAGGTGTGATATCTCACTCTCAGGTAAGGATGGAGTGTGGATCAGGACCCGACACCTGCATGCATTACACCACATTGCCGTGGGGCAGGGCGACCAATATGCCTCTGAGATGGGCACGACAGTCCCTGTCCCTGGCTGGAGTGGGGGGAGGGAACACTGAGAAAGGGAAACCCTGTAGTGCAGGAGCAGGGAGGAAGCAGTTCCTGGGTGCATTGAGAAGGGAGTATAAAAGGTGGGCACCATCTTAGTTCAGTGCAGAGAAGTCTGAGCAGAAGTGGCAGGGAGCAGGGGCTCTGCATGAGCTCTGCTCCGGAGGCGGGCCTATTAACAGAGGCCCAGGCCTGGAAGAGGGAGAAGGAAGGAAGAGGAGCGGAGAAGGCTCCAGGAACGAGGAATGAAGGGATCCCAGGGGTGCGGACGGGCGAGTCGCCACCGCACGCCCGAATCCACCTGCGTGGAGGGGTCAGGCCAAAGGGGAGACCGGTCCCCGAAACTAGTGGAGGCAGGAAACGACCCTCAGCTAGAAACCGGAGGCTGTGACATTTTATGTGGCGCAGCCCCTCGCTACACCCGCTAGGAAGGCACCACATAGGGTCAGGGAAACTGGCGACAAGTTTACCAAGAGGAGGCCCGAGGCAGCCGGACAGAAGGGTTGGTAAGAAAGGCCAGACAAAGGACACACAAAGGGGGTCCTGTGAAGCGCTCCAAAGTTATCTGGGAGTTGTCTGAGCCCCTCACCTGGTGAGCACAGTACAATGTGGGCAGCCGTTACCTGCAGACGTGGTCTGGATAATAAGAACTGTGAGTAAAGGCCCTGGACTGCATCACTGACTCCGTGTCGTTACTGCTGCTGCCCTGCACCATCACCCCCATCCTCCGCATACACTGCCCTGAGGCTATACTCCTCCCGTGGGGAGTTATGCTACGCTCTGCTGCACCCACAACACCAGCCTCAGCGGTCTGCCCTGCAGCGGCGGTTCACTCTGACCGCAATCCACGGGTGGCGTAGTCGGACATTTAAACATCAAAACCACATAAATAGTTCCGCCACTGGTTTGACCACCCTGAGCCACGGAACCGGGTCGCCGCCACGAAGACTACAACCACCAGCATCCACCAAAAGGGTCTGGCTCCGGGTGTCCCAAGGCCCAGGGGGTGCATCAGAACATTTTCATCACCTTTCACAATCACCAATGGGACAAGGCAGGGATGTCCTCTGTCCCCTCTCTTATACATCCTAGTGACGGAGCACCTGCTCTCATCAATTCGCCATAACCCCAATATTAGGTGGATTGAGGTGGGAGGCACCGAGTACAAGTGCTCTCTATTTGCTGATGATGTCCTAGTATATATCACTCAATCACATATATCCATCCATGCTGTTATGGCTGAAATAGATCACTTTGTTACATGGTCAAATTTTAAAATCAATGCAGCGAAGTCTGAGGCCCTCGATGTCTCCCTCCCCAAATCCATATAGGATTCCATCCAGTCCAACTTTCCCTTTGCCTGGCCCCCACAGGGTATCAAATACTTAGGAATTCCTATTCATAGAGACCTCTCCCATCTATGTTATCTTAATTTTGGGCCCTTTATTGAACAACTCCATACAGACCACGGTTGGCAAGTTAGAACTGTAAGATTCACTACGTGAACACTGGTGTTTTGTGGAAAAGCACATGTACACTGCGTTCCAAATTATTATGCAAAAAGTGTTTAGGAGTGATAAGGGAAGAATTTGTTTGTTTGTCAGTTAAACTCATTGATGGTGATGTGTGTCAGGGCTCTTTATATCACTGTAAGCAATTGCAGACACCTGTGCTAATTAGTTTGGCAGGTGTGTCCAATGAAAGGCAAGACTACTTAAGAAGGCTGTCTCACATTATTAAGCAGCCTACATTTTCTGCCAAAATGGGAAAGAAAAAGGATGTGTCGGCTGCTGAGAAGCAACAAATTGTGGAGTGTTTAGGTCAAGGCATGACTACAATCAACATTGTGCGATGATCAGGATGAAGTGTCTTGGCAATCAAGAAGTATGTAGCTGATTCACAGTACACACGTGTGCATGCTGATAAGGGCAAATTGAGGACTCTTTCCTACAGGCAATAACGTCAGGTTGAAAGAGCAGCGGCAAAAAAGCCTTGTCATAGCAGCAGACAAGTTTTTGAAGCTGCTTGTGCCTCCAACGTCCCCCGAACAACAAGATGCAGGGTCCTTCAGAGGTTTGCAGCTGTGCATACGCCATCCTGTCGACCTCCTCTATCCACTTCACACAAGCAGAAACGGCTCCAGTGGGCCAAACATTACATGAAGACTGATTTCAAAACTGTTTTGTTCACGGATGAGTGCCGTGCAGCGCTCGATGGTCCAGATGGATGGAGTGGAGGATGGCTGGTTGATGGACACCCCACGCAAACACGGCTACAGCGCCAACAAGGAGGAGGTGGAGTAATGTTTTGGGCTGGAATTATGGGGAGAGAGATTGTCGGCCCCTTTAGGATCCCTGAAGGCGCTAAAGATGAACTCCATAATGTATGTGGATTTTCTCAAACAGCACTTCCTGCCATGGTTCAAGAAGAAGAACCGTGTATTTCACAGCAAGATCATTTTTCTGCATGATAATGCACCATCTCATGCTGCACATAAAACATCTGCATCTCTGGCTGATATGGGCATAAAAGGGGACAAACTTATGGTGTGACCCCCATGCTCCCCTGACCTGTACCCCATTCAGAACCTTTGGAGCATCATTAAAAGGAGTGTCTATGATGGCGGGAGGCAGTTCACATCTAAGCAACAGCTCTGGGAGGGTATTCTGTCCTCATGCAAAACAATTGAAGCAGAAACCATCCAAAACCTGACAAATTCAATGGACGAGAGAGTTCAGAAGCTCCTTTCGAACAAGGGGTCCTATGTGAAAATGTAACATCACCTAGAATAAAGTTTTGAGTTGAAAACTGTTTGATTTTAGCTTCTAACAACCTGCTAATGCTTATAATTTCAAAAATTACCATTTTTTTGGTCTTTATTAAAATGAAAAGGTTGATCGAAAAGTTTGGTGGATCTAAGAGTGTGGCAACCCAGTAGTCATGATTACTTCGAATTCTGATAATATGAGGGTCATGCTGCAGGTAGTGCAGCAAGAAGGCACTTATGTGTCTTGCGCATCTCTGAGCCCCAAAATTTTTTTCCGGGCTAGATGCAGCTAAAAATTATTATTAATTTTAAATCTGGTGAAGCTTTAGTATAGATGGCCTAATAGTATCAGTGCTGCACACTGCTACAAAGCCCAAATTATTTTCAAGTCAAGATACAGATAAACATGATTAGTAATTTTAAATCTGGTGGAGCTTATTATAGATGGCCTAATAGAATCAGTGCTGCACACTGCTACAAAGCCCAAATTATTTTCCAGCCAAGATACAGATAAACATGATTAGTAATTTGAAAGCTTAAAACGGTTGGTAGGGTGATTTTAACCAATCATCAAGCTTTTACTCTCCCCAGGATGACACAGGGGTAGAAAAGTCGTTTCGGATCCATGATTTGTTCATCTTTATGAACGTGAGTCTGTCTACATTATCAGTGGAGAGCCGCGTGCGCTTATCTGTCAGCACACCACCAGCAGCGCTGAACACACGTTCAGACAGAACGCTGGCTGCGGGGCATGACAAGATCTCCAAGGCGTAAGTGGCTAGCTCCGGCCATTTATCCAGATTGGAAGCCCAAAAAGAGCAAGGATCCCGTGACACAGTCGTGGCTTCAATGTTTACTTGGAGATACTCCTGTACCATCGTCTCTAGGCGTTGACTATGTGTCAGACTTCTTGTCTCCTGTGGCCTTGCAAAGGATGGGCTAAAAAAGTGGTGAAATGATTCCGCAAAATTGATGTTACCAGCAGATACTGTGGTTCTGTTACGGTTTGAGTGCTGAACACTTGACGGTCCCACGGTTGGCAAGTTGGAACTGTGAGATTCACTACGTGCACCACTGGTATTTTGTGGAAAAGCACATGTAAGATTCTGCAACAGTCTCTGCTGATACTCCTGCATGCGTGCATCCCTTTCTATGGCAGGAATAATTTCTGCAAATTTACTTTTGTACAGGGGATCTAACAGTGTGGCAACCCAGTAGTCAGGATTATTTCTGATTCTCACAATTCGAGGGTCATGTTGCAGGTAGTGCAGCAAGAAGGCACTCATGTGTGTTGCGCATCCAGGAGCACCAAGTCCCTGTTGTGTTGGTGGCGAGGTAACAATCATGCTTCCTTCCTCTGTCCTCTCCCCCCAACCTCGCACAACAGAAATGTGATCAAGGTCTCCCTCATCTGATGAGTCTTCCATCAGTTCGTCCTCCACTTTTTCCTGGGCTCCTGCACCTTCCTCACTAGTTTGGCTGCTACCATGCGCCCTGGTAAAACCATCTCCCCCACCCTCACATGCCTGCCGCCTTGGTGCTGCCGACCGTCTGGACCTTGCAGATGTTAGCCCTTCCGCATACAACTCCTCCTCCTCTACTTCCTCCACCTCCTCTTGTGCCACCACCTGACTCCGAATTCTGTTTAACATGTGCTCCAGCATGTAAATCACCGGAATAGTCATGCTGATAATGGCATCGTCAGCACTAAACATCTTCGTCGCCATTTCAAAACTGTGCAGAAGGGTGCATAGGTCCCTGATCTGAGACCACTCCTCTAGCATGATTTGCCCCACCTCTGAATCTCGTTGGCCCAGGCTATACGTCAGAACGTATTGCACCAGGGCTTGTCGGTGCTGCCACAGTCGCTGCAACATGTGCAGAGTTGAATTCCACCGGGTAGGCACATCGCATTTTAGCCGGTGAAGTGGCAGGCCCAACGACTTCTGTAGAGATATAAGTCGCTGAGCTGCGGGATGCGAACTGCGGAAGTGAGCACACAGCGACCGTGCCGTCTGCAGAAGGCCATCTAGTCTGGGATAGTGGGCTAAAAATTGCTGGACAACCAGGTTCAACACGTGAGCCATACAAGGCACGTGTGTGACATTGCCCCGGCGAAGGGCCGCACCCAGGTTTGCAGCATTGTCGCACACGGCCTTCCCTGGTTTCAGGTCCAGTGGAGACAACCATTCATGAAATTGGTTCTCCAGAGCTGACCACAACTCCTCAGCTGTGTGACTCACATTTCCCAGACATTTCATTGTAAAAACCGCCTGATGACGTTGAGCCCTACTGCCAGCATAGTAAGGAGGTGTGCAGGATCCCTTCTGCGCAGTTAGAAAGCTTGTGGCATGACCAGACAGGCTTTGGGTGCAGGTGGAAGACCGAGAGGAGGTTGAGGAGGCAGAAGCAGTGGAGGAACTTTGACATAAAGAGGATTGACGCACAACTCGTGGGGACGGCAAGACTTGGACAGCAGCCCCTTGTCCTGCTGTCACCATAGTTACCCAGTGCCCAGTCAGCGACATGTAACGCCCCTGTCCATGCCTACTCGTCCAAGTGTCTGTGGTGAAATGCACCCTGTCACACACAGAGTTTCTCAAAGAAGCGGTGATGTTGTGTGCGACATGCTGGTGGAGCGCAGGCACACCTTTCTTTGAGAAGTAGTGCCGACTGGGCATCTGGTACTGGGGCACTGCGACGGACATAAGGTCTCGAAAATCCTCTGTGTCCACCAGGCAGAAAGGCAGCATTTCTGTAGCCAAGAGCTTGCAGATGGTGAAATTCAACCTCTTAGCTTTCTCATGGCTAGGAGGAAATGGTCTTTTACTTGTCCACATCTGAGGGACCGAGGGCTGGCTATTGTGCTTAGACGGGGTTGATAAGGGTGTCCCCGGCAAACTGCCGGTCTGTGAGGAAGATGCAGGCGGACATGTTAGGTTGCCTTGATCCAAAGGTGGTGCTATCGATGTCGGACAGCGCTCAAGACCAGCTGGTGTTACCACCTCCAAAGAAAATGATGACCTGCCAATCACGCTGGCTGTTGCGGGTAAAGAGGTGGCAGGTCTGCGCCCCAAAACAGGTGTGACTGCTGTCCCCCCAGTCACAGAGGATGAAGAGGCCGCGGATGCACAAGATATGGCAGACGGTGGCTGGCCCGGCCGGCTAGGCCGCATTGTAGCACACTGAGCTTCCCACTGCAACTTATGCTTCATGTCCATGTGCCGGTTCATGCATGAAGTACTCAAACTATGTATTTTTTGTCCTCTACTTAGCTTTTGCTGACAAATGTTACAGATAACACGAGTTGGGTCATCTTTATCGATCTGAAAAAATGCCCAGGCTATGCAAGGCTTAGCACCCATGCGACCTGAAGAGCCACCACGACTTGTGGTGAGAGGCAGAGTTGTGTTTGAGGATGCAGTTGTTGACGTGCTTCCAGTACTACGTCTCTGTCCAGGAAGGCGCAACCTGATCTCGTCATCACTAGCATCTTCCTCCACCTCCTCTGCTGACCTCATCTCTTGGCTGACTGTGGGTTGACAGTAAGTGGGATCTCCAACCTCATCATCATCACCCTGTGCGTTATCACACCCGTCGTCCTCAGAGCCAACCTGTTCCTGCCCTGACAAAAAACTAAAGTTGTCGCTCCAATCAGGTATTTGAGTCTTATCATCGTCTTCCTCATTGTCTCCACCAACAGGAGTTACAGTTTGGGAATGAGGGTCTACATTATGGTCAGAACCTTCTGCGTCTGGTCCTGGATCCGACTCATAAAGATTCTGGGCATCAGTGCAGATCATTTCCTCGTCTGGATTCACAGAAGCGCTGGAGTCGACCTCTGATTCCCAGGCTATAGTATGAGTAAACAGCTGTGCAGACTCAACCATCTGTTCTACCTCATACTCAGACGGGGAGCTGGACATTTGGGAGCTGTGAGGAAGCAAGTGAGATTGGGGTTACACCTTTGAGGACTGGAGTATTTGTGATGTTGAAGTTGATGTGGAGGAGAGCACACTTAAAGGAGCACTTGATATCCGTTGAAGCACCTGCTGTTTTTGTGCCTCATCTGGAATTTGTAGCGATTGGCGTGGCCGTAAGAAAGGGATCTTATCACATTGTCCGCTAAAAGAAGTAGACATTTTAGTTTGGCTGGAATATGGTCTTTCTTCTGCAGATGTTACTGTTGCTTTAACACCTACCCCACGGACACAACCTTTTTTCCCCTTCCCAACACGCCTATTCCCCTTTCCACCAGCAGCAGGCCTTTTTCCACTCATTTTGGTGGTTAACTAATTCACAACTCTGGAGTTGTTTGCACAAAAAAACAATGGATAGGAACCGAGCAGAGCTGAGTGGCTAAACTGTGGTATTAGGCCAAAACTATTGGCTGGGTTAGATGCAGAAAAAAATTATATTCAATTTGCAACCTGATGGAGGTCTGTATAGATGGATTAATAGAACAAGTGCCACACACAGCTAGAAGCCCAATATTTTTTCAGAGGTAGATGCAGAAAAAAATATATTCAGTTTGCAACCTGATGGAGGTCTGTATAGATGGATTAATAGAACAAGTCCCACACACAGCTAGAAGCCCAATATTTTTTCAGAGGTATATGCAGAAAAAAATATATTCAGTTTGCAACCTGATGGAGGTCTGTATAGATGGATCAATAGAACAAGTCCCACACACAGCTAGAAGCCCAATATTTTTTCAGAGGTAGATGCAGAAAAAAATATATTCAGTTTGCAACCTGATGGAGGTCTGTATAGATGGATTAATAGAACAAGTCCCACACACAGCTAGAAGCCCAATATTTTTTCAGAGGTAGATGCAGAAAAAAATATATTCAGTTTGCAACCTGATGGAGGTCAGTATAGATGGACTAATACACCAAGTCCCACACACAGCTAGAAGCCCAATATTTTTTCAGAGGTAGATGCATAAAAAAATATATTCAGTTTGCAACCTGATGGAGGTCAGTATAGATGGATTAATAGAACAAGTCCCACACACAGCTAGAAGCCCAATATTTTTTCAGAGGTAGATGCAGAAAAAAATATATTCAGTTTGCAACCTGATGGAGGTCTGTATAGATGGATTAATAGAACAAGTCCCACACACAGCTAGAAGCCCAATATTTTTTCAGAGGTAGATGCAGAAAAAAATATATTCAGTTTGCAACCTTATGGAGGTCTGTATAGATGGATTAATAGAACAAGTCCCACACACAGCTAGAAGCCCAATATTTTTTCAGAGGTAGATGCAGAAAAAAATATATTCAGTTTGCAACCTGATGGAGGTCTGTATAGATGGATTAATAGAACAAGTCCCACACACAGCTAGAAGCCCAATATTTTTTCAGAGGTAGATGCAGAAAAAAATATATTCAGTTTGCAACCTGATGGAGGTCAGTATAGATGGACTAATACAACAAGTCCCACACACAGCTAGAAGCCCAATATTTTTTCAGAGGTAGATGCATAAAAAAATATATTCAGTTTGCAACCTGATGGAGGTCAGTATAGATGGATTAATAGAACAAGTCCCACACACAGCTAGAAGCCCAATATTTTTTCAGAGGTAGATGCATAAAAAAATATATTCAGTTTGCAACCTGATGGAGGTCTGTATAGATGGATTAATAGAACAAGTCCCACACACAGCTAGAAGCCCAATATTTTTTCAGAGGTAGATGCAGAAAAAAATATATTCAGTTTGCAACCTGATGGAGGTCTGTATAGATGGATTAATAGAACAAGTCCCACACACAGCTAGAAGCCCAATATTTTTTCAGAGGTAGATGCATAAAAAAATATATTCAGTTTGCAACCTGATGGAGGTCTGTATAGATGGATTAATAGAACAAGTCCCACACACAGCTAGAAGCCCAATATTTTTTCAGAGGTAGATGCAGAAAAAAATATATTCAGTTTGCAACCTGATGGAGGTCTGTATAGATGGATTAATAGAACAAGTCCCACACACAGCTAGAAGCCCAATATTTTTTCAGAGGTAGATGCAGAAAAAAATATATTCAGTTTGCAACCTGATGGAGGTCAGTATAGATGGACTAATACAACAAGTCCCACACACAGCTAGAAGCCCAATATTTTTTCAGAGGTAGATGCATAAAAAAATATATTCAGTTTGCAACCTGATGGAGGTCAGTATAGATGGACTAATACAACAAGTCCCACACACAGCTAGAAGCCCAATATTTTTTCAGAGGTAGATGCAGAAAAAAATATATTCAGTTTGCAACCTGATGGAGGTCAGTATAGATGGACTAATACAACAAGTCCCACACACAGCTAGAAGCCCAATATTTTTTCAGAGGTAGATGCAGAAAAAAATATATTCAGTTTGCAACCTGATGGAGGTCTGTATAGATGGACTAATACAACAAGTCCCACACACAGCTAGAAGCCCAATATTTTTTCAGAGGTAGATGCAGAAAAAAATATATTCAGTTTGCAACCTGATGGAGGTCTGTATAGATGGATTAATAGAACAAGTCCCACACACAGCTAGAAGCCCAATATTTTTTCAGAGGTAGATGCAGAAAAAAATATATTCAGTTTGCAACCTGATGGAGGTCTGTATAGATGGATTAATAGAACAAGTCCCACACACAGCTAGAAGCCCAATATTTTTTCAGAGGTAGATGCAGAAAAAAATATATTCAGTTTGCAACCTGATGGAGGTCTGTATAGATGGATTAATAGAACACGTCCCACACACAGCTAGAAGCCCAATATTTTTTCAGAGGTAGATGCAGAAAAAAATATATTCAGTTTGCAACCTGATGGAGGTCTGTATAGATGGATTAATAGAACAAGTCCCACACACAGCTAGAAGCCCAATATTTTTTCAGAGGTAGATGCAGAAAAAAATATATTCAGTTTGCAACCTGATGGAGGTCTGTATAGATGGATTAATAGAACAAGTCCCACACACAGCTAGAAGCCCAATATTTTTTCAGAGCTAGATGCAGAAAAAAATTATATTCAATTTGCAACCTGATGGAGGTCAGTATAGATGGACTAATAGAATGATGCTATGCCCAAAAGATTTTACTTCACTAGGTGCAGTAAAAAAATTGGTATTCTATACACAGGTGGTATATCTTGCAACACATATAGGCTACTCCACTGACTAACACACTCTGCAATAGGCCAAAAAGGATTAGCTTTGCTAGATTCAGCCAAATGCTGTGAAAAAAACTTACACAGCACTGGCACAGACCTGCCTGGCAAAAACTGATAGGAACTGATGTAACCTAGTCCTGAAAAGGACTCCAATTACAATTAGTCTTTACTCCCACAATCTATCTATTTAAGAACACAGACCTGCCTGATAAAAGTCGTAGGAAATGCTGTAACCTAGTCCTTAAAAGGACTGCAATCACAACTATTCCCTACTCCCAAGCTATCTGTATATTTGTGCGAAAATTGGCTTGAAATTAACAAGGTATAGCGCACACAGCAACAGCGGTGCCGTCTAACATGCAGCTGCAGCAGTGAGAAAATGGTGGCGACGGGGAAAATGGCTTGGTCTTATAGGGCAAGGACATGTGACATACACTGCCAATGACACATGCCCTTGCTTGTGTGAAAAAAAGCACTTCGCTCCGTGTGTGCGCTGCTAATAGGCTGACAGATTGCACCTCCCCACTGCAAATGCGGGAAAGAGAAAAAAAAATGGAGATCTTCATTGTTCCTGCAGAGATCCATCCCCTGCCCCTCCCCCCACCCCGCTGTACACTCAAACTGCGTATTAACATTAATTTTCATCATTACTGAGAAAAAATCCAGTTATGATTTTGGTGCACGAACAGTTATCGAACATAACCTCGAACAGCCGAATTTTTCTCAAATTGTTCGTGTTCGCCGAACGGCTCGAACACCGCCCAAAACAGCTCAAATTTGAGATTGGCGAACAGTTCGAGTAGAACAACGCTCATCTCTACTCCACAGTCACCAGACCTGAACCCAATCGAGATGGCTTAGGGTGAGCTGGACCGCAGATTGAAGGCAAAAGGGCCAACAAGTGCTAAGCATCTCTGGGAACTCCTTTAAGATTGTTGGAAGACCATTTCCGGTGACTACCTCTTGATGCTCATCAAGAGAATGCCTAGAGTGTGCAAAGCAGTCATCAAAGCAAAAGGTTGCTACTTTGAAGAACCTAGAATATAAGACATATTTTCAGTTGTTTCACACTTTTTTGTTAAGTATATAATTCCACATGTGTTAATTCATGGTTTTGATGCCTTCAGTGTAAATGACAATTTTCATAGTCGTGAAAATACAGAAGAATATTTAAATGAAAAGGTGTGTCCAAACTTTTGTCCTGTACTATATATATATGTATATATATACAGTGCTGTGCAAATTAATTGGGACAAAGCAAAAAAACACATATTTTTAAATATTTACTAATAAAATGTTATAATGCACTGTTACATACTAATTTTAGTAAGAAATATGTACTCATTTAGCAGATATGAGATTTTCAATGTATTTTGGCACTGATTCTACAAAGTTTTTGCATAAATTCTTCAATTCTTCATCATGGAACCACACTTGTATGGCACTGTTTATCTCAACAATGCAGATGAGCTGAAGGCTGCAATCAATGCAACCTGGGCTTCTATAACACCTCTGCAGTGCCACAGGCTGATTGCCTCCATGCCACGCCGCATTCATGCAGTAACTGATGCAAAAGGAGCCCCGACCAAGTATTGAGTGCATTTACTCAACATACATTTCAGTAGGTAAACATTTCGGATTTTTAAAACTTTTTTCAAGCTGTTGTTATAAAGTATTCAAATTTACTGAGAAAATGACTTTTGTGCTTTCATTGGCTGTAAGCCATAATTATCAACATTAACAGAAATAAACACTTGAAATGGATCACTCTGTTTGTAATGACTCTATATAATATATGAGTTTCACTTTTTGTATTGAAGAACTGAAATAAATTAACTTTTTGATGATATTCTAATTTAGTGAGATGCACTTGTATATATATACACAAACACTGTGTCATATCTTCATTTGCCAACTCCAAGCCATATGAACTTGAATGCTTATTGGATGAAGCAGATCATGTGATGTGTATTTGTGTAAATTTGGGTAGTGATGGGAGTGTGGCCTAAGGATACAACACCCTTTATCATAGTATACAGAATTATTAGGTTGCTTGTTTTCCTCAAGAAAAATGGGCCAAAAAAAGATTTAACTGATCCTGAAAGGTCAAAAACCTGTTTAAAGTCATTCAGAAGAATGCAGCACTCTTTAAATTGCCAAGATATTGGGCCGTAACCACAGAACTATCAAAGTTTTGTTACAAATAGTCAACATGGTTGAAAAAATACATGATGAGAAAAAAAGACACACATTGACTGATTGATTAGCATCAAACTGGAAGCAACCAGGAACCCATTATCCTCCAGTGCTGTCATATTCAAGAACTGCAATCTCCCTAGAGTGCCCAGAAGTACAAGTCATGGCCCACGTAAAGGGAGCTGAAATCCAACCACCACCTAACAAGACACATAAGTTGAAATGTCAAGACTGAGCCCAGAAACATCTGAATGCTGAGGAAATATGGGTTAATCCTGCGCTGCCAGATAGAAAGTCATAGATGGATAGAGACAGAAACTAGATGGAATGCAAATGTAGTTTATTTGTCAACGCGTTTCGAAGTTCATTCTGATGTTCAATCGGTATGTGTTCAATGGTTGTGATACATAACACTCTATACTCTATATTATGTGCCAAAGCACAATGTCTGGAGAGTCCATGTAGGTGGAATCCTTTAAGAATGTCCTCCCTATGTATTGTTTTTACAAGGGCACTCGATCAGATAGATGACAAAGTTTGTTTGACAAGTCACAAAATTCTTGTTAGGAAAAATTTTGCCAGAGAATTTGTAGGAGAAATTTGTACGTTTATGACAAATAGAGGGACAACAAAGACAGTTTTTGAGATCACATTTAAACACTCGATGTGGACTGGATTGTTTTTTGGAGAATCTATTGTTTTTATATGACCTTAATCTATTGGGTGCTAGTATATTCTTGATGGCTGGTGCACTGCAAAATGTTGTCCCCAAATTTCTAGGGAGGGATTTTACAAGTGTGGGGTCATCCAGGAAAATGTGCGAGTGTTCCTTTAAAATGTTACATATTCTTTTATTAGCTGAACAGTAAGTGGTGAAAAAATTGGATTCAAAAGCTTTTGTGTCCTTGATTCTTTTTGGATTTTTTTAAACGAATCCTGGTTTATTCCTCTTGTGTTTTTATATACACTTTTTTATTAACCCTTCAGGGTACCATTGTTTGGTGATTCTGTTTTTCAGAATTTCTGCTTGTGCTTTGAAATCAGCATCAAGAGTGCAAATTTTGCTAATTATTTTGTATTGATTTTGAGGAATATTGCTTAGCCATTTTGGATAATGGTCACTTTGGAAATTAACATAACTATTGGCATCAACCTTTTTGAAGAAGATTTTAGTGAGATTGAGAGAAAATCTAGAAAATCAATATTATTTTTTTTAATATTGGGAGAGAAAGAGAGACCCCAATTGTTGGAATTCAACTGGATTATAAGTGTTTGAATGTTCTCATCAGAATTATCCAAAAGAAAAAAAAATCAATCATTGTAACATTGATAAAGTACAATGTTTTTGAAAAAGGTCTATTGCAAATGAAGATTTCATCAAAAAATCCCTTCATCAGATTAGCATCTGTAGGTGCTACTTTTGAACCCATTGGGGTCCCATATACAGTGAATGAAATAATTATTTGATCCCTTGCTGTTTTTGTAAGTTTGCCCACTGACAAAGACATGAACAGTCTATAATTTTAAGGGTAGGTTAATTTTAACATTAAGAGAGAGAATATCCAAAAAAAATCAAGAAGATCACATTGTATAAATTAGATAAATTTATTTGCATTTTGCAGTGAGAAATAAGTAAGCAAACAACACTTAATATTTGGTGGCAAAACTCTTGTTGGCAAGCACAGCAGTCAGACTTTTTTTAGTTGATGATGAGGGTTGCGCACATGTCAGGAGGAATTTTGGTCCACTCCTCTTTGCAGATCATCTCTAAATCATTCAAATTTTGAGGTTGTCGCTTGGCAACTGGGAGCTTCAAATACCTCCATAAGTTTTCTATGGGATTAAGGTCTGGAGACTGTCTAGGCCACTCCATGATCTAAATGTGCTTCTTTTTGAGCCACTCCTTTGTTGCCTTGGCTGTATGTTTTAGGTCATTGTCTTGCTGGAAGACTCAGCCACGACCCATTTTTAACGTCCTGTTGGAGGGACGGAGGTTATCACTCAGGATTTTAAGATACATGGCTCCATCCATTCTTCCATTGATGCAGTGAAGTAGTCCTGTGCCCTTATCAGAGAAACACCCCCAAAACATAATGTTTCCACTTCCATGCTTGACTTTGGGGATGGTGTTCTTTGGGTCATAGGCAGCATTTATCTTCCTCCAAACATGGCGAGTTGAGTTAATGCCAAAGAGCTCAATTTTTGTCCCATATGACCACAGCACCTTCTCCCAATAACTCACAGAATCATCCAGGTGTTCATTGGCAAACTTCAGATGGGCCTGCACATGTTAGAACCCTCCTGTTTGTTTTTTCCATCTTGTGTTTTGCGGTCACGTGACTATCTGCATTTATATTCCAGCTCCGCCTATTTGGCTGTGCTGGACTTCAGTGATGTTTGACTGTTTTTCTAGCCAGGTGCTACGGTGCCTATATCTCTCAGTTCGCTTGGTCCTTTCGGAACTCTAGTACCTTTTTGTCAGTTAATCTTTTGTTTTCTGCAACAACTTTCTCTGTTCAGGAGGTGTCCCATTTTTGTTCCAGTCCTTAGCTCTTTTAGGGACCCCTCCCCTTTATTCTATAGGTCTTCGTTCAGACTAGCCTAGGACTAAGGCCGGTCTGTTCGCTAGGAACAGGCAGCCACCTACATCGTAGGGATTCAGCTTAGACTTACTGTAGGGAAAACTTCCCCCGTCTTTCCTTAGTTCTTGTTTGCAGATCATAACAGTAAGTCCAGCCCAAAAAAATAAAAAAAATTAAGGAAATATTTATACGTGGATCAGTTTGGCTTCCATCCAGGATTAGGCTCAAAGCTTGCAGGGGTTGACTCTGGAGAAGGCCGAGCTCCAGCAACACGTGAGTAGCTGTTCCGGAGCGCTTTTTGTGGAACCCAAGGTAGGACTGCCGGATGTTTTTTTATGGTAAACAGCAAGATTTTTTTTCCTTTAAAATTGCTTGTTTGTTATATTTTCGTTTGAGACCAAGGTCCTCTGGGAATGAATCACAGCGCATTGGTTTTATTATGTCACTTTTGCGCAATGAACCACAGGGGTGGGCCTTTTCTCTTCAACCTAATGATCCATGTTTGAAGTCAGTAGAAGAGTTTTTATCTGCTATGGGTCTATTATATGACGATCCTGATCGAATCTCATCTGCTGAGGCAGAACTCAGGCGTTTCAATCAGGGGTCAGATGATGCTGAGATTTTTTGCACACACTTTAGAAGGTGGACTTCTGAAGTCAGATGGAATAATCCTGCTCTGAAATGTCTATTTCTTGCTGGTCTGAGTGAAAGGGTTAAGGATTTGCTAATTGCATTCCCTGCACCCGAGACTCTGCAGGATGCCATGAAATTAGCTATTCTTGTGGATAGGAGGCTGAGATCTAGGAAGAATGAGGTAAAGACTACTGTAATGCCAGGTCCTAGTCCCCAGAAAATCTGCTCAGACGGCGAAGAACCGATGGAGGTTCGGGCGATGTCGCTCCGCTCTCAGGAAAGAGACCGGAGGTTCGCCGAGGGATTGTATCTTTATTGTGGTACAGCTGACCATTTGATTAAGTATTGTGAGCTTCGTTTAAGTAAAGAAAAAAAAAAGGTCAGGTACGCCCGTATAGCTTGTTTATGCTCTGCAGGAGTATTTCTTTCAGGGAGTACTACTTTACAGGAAAATTTGATTGAATTTCAGGTATTTGTGGATTGTGGTTCAACACTTAATGTGATTGATAAAGGGTTTTTGGAAAAACTTAAATTGAAATCCAAACCTTTGTCATCACCTATTTCTGTGATTTCAATTGATAACACTCCCTTGAAATGAATTACTCACTAGGTTTCTGCATTTCCCCTCACTATCCACGGTCTTCACCAAGAAATTTTGGACTTGGTTGTATTAGATAATTTACCCTCTCCAGTCATTCTGGGATTGCCTTGGTTAAAACTGCACAATCCTTTGCTGGACTGGTCTACTAATATGATTAAGTCTTGGAGTCTGAAATGCTATGATAAATGTTGTAATAGTCGCATTGCGGTTGTGGGAAAAGGGGAATTGCCTGTGCCTATTCAGGATTTTTGGAGGATTTTTTCGGAGGAGGAGTTACAAGTTTTACCTCCTCATAGGGATTATGATTGCGCCATTGAGTTCATTCCGGGAGCTACTCTTCCCAAGAGTCACTTGTTTAATCTAACTATCCCTGAAAGAAAGGCCTTGGAGGAGTACATACAGACTAGCCTGGCTGCTGGTCACATTAGACCTTCTAAGTCGCCTGTGGCAGTTGGATTTTTCTTTGTTAAAAAAAAGGATGGGGGTTTGCGTCCGTGTCTGGATTTTCGTGAAATTAATAAGATTACCATACGCAATTCCTACCCATTGCTGTTAATTCCTGACTTGTTTAACCAGTTAGTGGGGGCCAAGGGGTTCTCTAAGATTGATCTCCAGGGGGCATACAATTTGGTACGAGTGAAGGAGGGTGTTGAGTGGAAAACTGCTTTTAACACTCCGGTAAGTCATTTTGAGAATCTGGTGATGCCATTTGGTCTTACCTGCATTTTTTCAGAACCTTATTAATGACATCTTGAGACCTTTGATTGGTAAGAATGTGGTTTTGTATTTGGATGACATTTTGATTTATTCACCAGATCTGGAGTCCCATTGGCAGAGTGTACGTGAAGTTTTGCAGTTATTGAGTGATAATTCACTCTTTTCTAAGCTGGAGAAATGTGAGTTCGCTGTGTAGAAAATTAGTTTTTTGGGCTACATTGTATCCAGCGAGGGCTTTGAGATGGACCCGGTGAAGGTTCAGGCTGTGCAGGAATGGCCTAGGCCTATTGGTTTGAAATCTATTTATAGCAAAGAGAAAAAATGGAGCCTTCAATAGCTTAGAACAATTATTCAAATTTTATTGTGTATAAAGATTAAAATCAGTAACAAAAAACACCCATATAACATTTATGCACAACAATGTGATCAACACAGACCTCAAGCTGTGAGTAACCAGTGGCACCAATTACAATGTGGTATAATGAATAGTGATTATGCCACAAAGGCATTCCTATACATAGTACATTCTGATAGTATCTAATGAGTCTATTAGTTAAACCCTGAGCCAAAGGAAAGGTATAGTAACTAGTGCATCTTGGTAGTTATCAGTAGGCTCAAGGGAGAATACATATTAAGTAATTGGATTCATGAACATACCCAGCAGTTGGAGATGGACGCCAAGGGACCGTCACCCTGGTGAGAAGATTCCCCATGTCCCCTACACACATTTCGCTTGTATAAATGACTGCTTCATCATGGGGGATATATACATTTATACAAGCGAAACGTGCGTATGGGACGTGGGGAATCTTCTCACCAGGATTACGGTCCCATTGGTGTTCATCTCCAACTGCTGGGTATGTTCATGAGTCCAATTATTTAATATGTATACTCCCTTGAGCCTATTGATAACTACCAAGATGCACTAGGTACTATACCTTTCCTTTGGTTCAGAGTTTAACTTATGGACTCATTAGATACTATCAGTATGTACTATGTATAGGAATGCCTTTGTGGCATAGTCACTATTCATTATACCACATTGTAATTGGCGCCACTGGTTACTCACAGCCTGAGGTCTGTGTTGATCACATTGTTGTGCATAAATGTTATATGGGTGTTTTTTGTTACTTTAATCTTTATATCCAATAAAATTTGAATAATTATTCTAAGCTATTGAAGGCTCCATTTTTTCTCTTTGTTATAAATTATGGTACATATATGGAGTTGCTTTTGGGGGACAATAGAGGCATTGTTCCCACTTTTGAACCTATAATCATTATGTTTGTGATCCAAATGGGTTGTTGTATAATGGTTTGAAATCTATACAGAGATTTTGGGGTTTTGCCTATTATTACAGGAAACTCATTAAGAATTTTTATGCATTTGTTAAGCCTCTAACCGATCTCACCAGGAAAGGTGAGAATACGGTCCAATGGACTACTGAGGCCATTGAAGCATTTAAGTATCTCAAAGAGAGGTTCAGTTCAGCCCCTATCCTTATGCAGCCTGATGAAACCAAGCCTTTTTTGGTCGAGGTCGATGCTTCATCGGTGGGAGTTGGAGCAGTTTTATCTCAGGAGAACAGGGATGGAGTAAATCCTTTTGCCTTCTTTTCGAAAAAATTTTCGGAAACCGAACTGAATTATGATGTTGGAAATCGGGAGTTGCTACCGATTAAACTCGCGTTTGAACATTGGCGTCATTTTTTGGAAGGCGCTAGATTTCCTATTCAGTTTTTCACAGATCATAAGAATTTGATCTATCTGGATGCTGCCAAGCGCTTGAATGCCCATTAAGCTAGGTGGGCACTTTTTTTTTCTCGGTTTCATTTTTCTGTTACCTTTATCCCTAGTGCTAATAATGTTAAAGCCGATGCTTTATCTCGCAGCTTCTCTCCTGCGGTTGGTGCCCAGGAGGAGGAGAAAATTTTACAGAAAGGAGTTGTGATGGTGGCATTGGACTCCGTTTTAGAGAATGGGATTCTAAAAGCTCAAAATGATGCTCCATCTAACACTATCCATGGAAGATTGTTCGTGTCTAGAACCTTTAGGAGAGACTTGTTTGTGGAGTTCATGAGTCTCAGTTGGCAGGTCATCCAGGAATTTCTGAGACTAAGAGACTTATCAGTCGCAGTTTTTGGTGGCCTGGATGGCAGAAAGAAGTCTTCAAGTGGGTGTGTCAATGTACGGTGTGTGCTAGGTCAAAGGCTTCACATACTCCTGCTGTGGGGTTGCTTTGCCCTCTGGAGGTTCCTAGTGCGCCTTGGACGCATCTCACAATGGATTTTATTACTGATCTGCCCGTGTCCGAATGTATTACTGTTATCTGGGTGGTCGTGGACCGTTTTAGTAAGATGTGTCATTTGGTTCCATTCATTAAGTTTACCTGCACCAAGACACTTGCTAAGGCGTTTGATAAGGAGATTGTCAAGCTTCATGGCGTTCCCACGGATATTGTTTCTGATAGAGGACCTCAGCTTGTGGCTCGCCTTTGGCGTGCTTTTTGTGACAGGTTGGGAGTCCATTTGTCATTTTCATCTGGTTATCATCCTGAGTCTAATGGCAGACGGAAAGAAAGAAACAGGATGTAGAACAGTTTTTGCGATGTTTTGTGGTAGCAATCAAAAGGCGTGGTCTGAGTTTCTGCCTCTCGCAGAATTTGCTCTTAACAATCATACATCCTCCTCAGCTGTGTGTTCTCCTTTTTTTTGTTGTACTGGGAGAAATCCATCTTTTGGTTCATTCTCCAAATTGGGGTCGGCGGTGCTGGAGGAGGAGAATTTTTCCGGTGATTTGGAGAGAGTTTTGACTAATGTAGGTTGCAACCTTCAAGAGGCTAACAAGAAGTCCATGAAGTATTTTGACAAGAAACTAAAGGAGGTTTTGTTTACTGTGGGTGACATGGTTTGACTGTCCTCAAGGAACCTGCGGTTGAGGATTCCCTCTAAAAAACCGGGTCCTAAGTTTGTGGGTCCATTTAAAGTGCTTCTGGTCGTTAACCCGTCTGCGGTTGGGTTAGATGTTCCTACTTCCTGGAAGATTAATCCTGTGTTTCATGTTTCCTTGTTGAAAATGGCGGATGTATCTGATATGGATGCCACTGTCTCAGTTCCTCCTGTGGTAGAAGACGGCGAATATGAAATTTCATGTATCTTGAATTCTAGATGGCATAGAGGGAGAGTACAGTATCTCGTCTCCTAGACGGGTTTCGATCCCGAAGATAACTCCTGGGTAAGGGTGGATGATGTCTCTGCTCCTAGGCTTTTTAGAGCTGTCCTGGGCCTGGAGGATCAGGAGGATCCTCTTAAAAGAGGGGGTACTGTTAGAACCCTCCTGTTTGTTTTTTCCTTCTTATGTTTTGCGGTCACGTGACCATCTGCCTTTATATTCCAGCTCCGCCTTTTTGGCTATGCTGGACTTCAGTGTTGTTTGACTGTTTTGCTAGCCAGGTGCTTCGGTGCCTATATCTCTCAGCTAGCTTGGTCCTTTGGGACCTCTAGTACCTTTTGGTCAGTTAATCTTTTGTTTTCTGCAACAACTTTCTCTGTTCAGGAGGTGTCCCATTTTTGTTCCAGTCCTTAGTTCTTTTAGGGACCCCTTCCCTTTATTCTATAGGTCTTCGTTCAGACTAGCCTAGGAGTAAAGGGGGTCTGTTCACTAGGAACAGGCAGCCCGCTACATTGTAGGGATTCAGCTTAGTCTTACTGTAGGGAAAGCTTTCCCCGTCTTTCCTTAGTTCTTGATTGCAGATTATAACAGCACATGTGTCTTCTTGAGCAGGGGGACCTTGCGGGCACTGCAGGATTTTAAACCTTTAAGGCGTAATGTGTTACCAATGGTTTTCTTGGTGACTGTGGTAACAGCTGCCTGGAGATCATTAACATGTTCTCTCCGTGTAGTTTTAGACTGATCTCTCACTTTCCTTATGATCAAGGATACCCCATGAGGTGAGATTTTGCATGGTGCCCCAGATTGATGTCAATTGACAGTCATTTCGTATTTCTTCCATTTTCTTACTATTGCACCAACAGTTGTCTCTTTCTCACCCAGTGTCTTACTTATGGTTTTGCAGCCCATTCCACCTTTGTGCAGGTCTATGATCTTGTCCCTGACATCCTTAGAAAGCTCGTTGGTCTTGCCCATGTTGTAGAGGTTAGAGTCTGACTGATTCATTGAGTCTGTGGACAGGAGTTTTTTATTCAGATGACTATGCAAGACAACTGTCTTTAATGCAGGTAACAAGTTGATTAGGAGCTTCTTGCTGGTCTGTAGGAGACAGAACTCATAATGGTTTTTAGGGGATCAAATACTTATTTCTCACTGCAAAATGCAAATAAATTTATCTAATTTACACAATGTGATTTTCTTGATTTTTTTTTTTGGATACGTATCTCTCAATGTTAAAATTAACCTACCCTTAAAATTATAGACTGTTCATGTCTTTGTCAGTGGGCAAACTTTCAAAAACAGCAAGGGATCAAATAATTATTTCATTCACTGTATATGGGACCCCAATGGGTTCAAAAGTAGCACCTACAGACGCTAATCTGATGAAGGGATTTTTTGATGAAATCTTCATTTGCAATAGACCTTTTTCAAAAACTTTGTACTTTATCAATGTTACAATGATTGTTTTTTTTTTCTTTTGGATAATTCTGATGAGAACATTCAAACACTTATAATCCAGTTGAATTCCAACAATTGGGGTCTCTCTTTCTCTCCAAATATTAAAAAAAATAATATTGATTTTCTAGATTTTCTCTCAATCTCACTAAAATCTTCTTCAAAAAGGTTGATGCCAATAGTTATGTTAATTTCCAAAGTGACCATTATCCAAAATGGCTAAGCAATATTCCTCAAAATCAATACAAAATAATTAGCAAAATTTGCACTCTTGATGCTGATTTCAAAGCACAAGCGGAAATTCTGAAAAACAGAATCACCAAACAATGGTACCCTGAAGGGTTAATAAAAAAGTGTATATAAAAACACAAGAGGAATAAACCAGGATTCGTTTAAAAAAAATCCAAAAAGAATCAAGGACACAAAAGCTTTTGAATCCAATTTTTCCAATTCTTCACTGTACTTGATGATAGCATGTATCTATAAAAGTGAATTAGTTATGATTTAAAATGAATGAGACACCCACTTTGATAAAGTCCTTTTCATTGGACAGTAATCTGGTATCTTGTGAAAGAAAATAGTTGAAACACAACATGTCAGTTTCATGTGAAATGTTTTTATACAGGGAAGCAACGTCCATATGTAAGCATCGCACCAATGACAGTGATCCAATCCCTGAGATGATTGGGAAATCTGTGGAATTTTTCAGACATTTGTGAATCTGGTGAAATAAAACTTGGATTTTCCTTTCACATCAACATGTAAATTCAGATCTGGTGTTTGTGATAATTTTGAGATGATGGGTTTATCTTAGTTGATGAGGAAGTGCTTTTTAGAGTGATTATTATTTCAATGAAATTTTGAAAATCAAGGAAAAGGTCAAAATCATTAGTATTATGAGTTGGAAAGAAGGACAGAAGCTTGAATAATACTTGCGCCCAGCTCTGTTTTCTCTGAAAGATTTTTTTCTCTTTAGTGGTTTGAGGGAGAAAAAAAATAATCATTAGCCCTTTTTTTTGGAGACAGGACCCTGGGTAAAAAAAAGGAAACAAATTTGCATTTGCCATGAAAGTGTTGCTAATTATATATATATTATATATATATAAAAATATTGTGGGATAAAGGGGAATCTCTGTTTTGAGTAGGAGCCAACATCTCGGGTGTGGTGTCATGTAGAGAAAAATCGAGGCGATCTATGGGGATTGTATTGGCAGATTCATTGATAATAGGTGCCTGAGTGCAAAAGGGTTCTGTGAAAAAGGTGATAGAAAGGCACATGTATTTATTTCTATAAAGGAATTGTTCCTTTCATTTTGAATTCCTTTCATTTGTTCTTTGATTTCCTGTAGTCGCTTGCGAGTAAAGAGACGAAAAAATCCAGCTTCCAAAAATCCAAAGTTTATTGCTAAAAAAGTAGCTTCACACAATTAAAAAAAGCTCCATGGTATGAGATAATCTCATATTTCAGAGCAGAGTGACATGTTTCAAACACACGCTGGTGTTTTTTCTCAAAGCTGTCTCTGATATATCATGTGGTAGTAATATATTTGATGACAACAAATGGGAATGATCGCTGTGATCACATGGAAAACCACCTCATGAATATTTAAAACTCCTAACATGCAAGAAAAACATTTGCAAAAAATACACATGGGTCTGATCAGCTGTCATGTGCCCCTAACAGCTGCGGGTGGAATCACGATCCTCCCGTGGCTATTAACATGTTAAATGCCGCTTTCAAACTCCAACATCAGCATTTAACATGGCCACGCTGGAAGCACATCATAACACGCGGCCAATGGCATGCCTGTTACATGATCGCGGGTCGCCGATGGGTTGGCATGACAACTTGTGGTCTGCAGGAGATCCCTGTGGTTGTCATAGCTGGTCTGCTATGAGCACCGCCCAAGGATTGGCGCTCATAGCATATGAGAATTTTGAACTGAGAAAAGGGCAACTTGACAAAAAATCGCAGCCAAGGGTTCTTTTAAGAAACTGTCTAGCACTCTGAAAATGAAAATGGTGGAGGCCCACAAAGCAGGAGAAGTGAATAGGAAGATAGCACATTTTCAAGTTGCCCTTTCCTCAGTCGAAATCTAATTAAGAAGTGACAGTTAACAGGAACAGTGGAGGTCAAGAGAAGTTCTGGAAGACCAAACAAAATTTCAGTGAGAGCTGCTCGTAGGATTGCTGGAGAGACAAATCAGAACCCCCTTTTGACTGCAAAAGACCTTCAGAAAGATTTAGCAGACTCTGAAATTGTGGTACATTGTTCTTATTGACACCTGCACAAGTATGGCTTCATGGAAGAGTCATCAGAAGAAAACCTCTCCTGCGTCCTCACCATAAAATTCAGCATCAGAGGTACAGTACAGACCAAAAGTTTGGACACACCTTCTCATTTAAAGATTTTTCTGTATTTTCATGACTATGAAAATTGTACATTCACGCTGAAGGCATAAAAACTATGAATTAACACATGTGTGATTATATACTTAACAAAAAAGTGTGAAATAACTGAAAATATGTCTATATTCTAGGTTCTTCAAAGTAGCCACCTTTTGCTGTGATGACTGCTTTGCACACTCTTGGCATTCTCTTGATGAGCTTCAAGAGGTAGTCACCGGAAATGGTTTTCACTTCACAGGTGGGATTACTTGCCTTATAAATGTGGTTGGGACCATCAGTTTTGTTGTGCAGAAGTATGTTGGATACACAGCTGATAGTCCTACTGAATAAACTGTTAGAATTTGTATTATGGCAAGAAAAAAGCAGCTAAGTAAAGAAAAACGAGTGGCCATCATTACTTTAGGAAATGAAGGTCAGTCAGTGCGAAAAATTGGGCAAACTTTGAAAGTGTCCCCAAGTGCTGTTGCAAAAACCATCAAGTGCTACACAGAAACTGGCTCACATGAGGACCGCCCCAGGAAAGGAAGACCAAGAGTCACCTCTGCTTCTAAGGATAAGTTTATCCGAGTCACCAGCCTCAGAAATCATAAGGCAACAGCAGCTCATATTAGAGACCAGGTCAATGCCACACAGAGTTCTAGCCGCAGACACATCTCTTCAACAACTGTTAAGAGGAGACTTTGTGCAACAGGCCTTCATGGTAAAATAGCTGCTAGAAAACCACTGCTAAGGACAGGAAACAAGCAGAAGAGACTTGTTTTGTCTAAAGAACACAAGGAATGGACATTAGACCAGTGGAAATCTGTGCTTTCGTCTGATGAGTCCAAATTTAAAATCTTTGGTTCCAACCATGGTGTCTTTGTGCGACGCAGAAAAGGTGAACAGATGGACTCTACATGCCTGGTTCCCATGGTGAAGCATGGAGGAGGAGGTGTGATGGTGTGGGGGTGCTTTGCTAGTGACACTGTTGGGGATTTGTTCAAAATTGAAGGCATACTGAACCAGCATGGCTAGCACAGCATCTTGCAGCAGCATGCTATTCCATCCGGTTTGCGTTTAGTTGGACCATCATTTTATTTTCAAAAGGACAATGACCCCCAAACACATCTCCAGGCTGTGTAAGGGCTATTTAACCAAGAAGGAGAGTGATGGGGTGCTACACCAGATGACCTGGCCTCCACAGTCACCAGACCTGAACCCAATCGAGATGGTTTGGGGTGAGCTGGACCGCAGAGTGAAGGCAAAAGGGCCAACAAGTGCTAAGCATCTCTGAGAACTCCTTCAAGATTGTTGGAAGACCATTTCCGGTGACTACCTCTTGAAGCTTATCAAGAGAATGCCAAGAGTGTGCAAGGCAGTCATCAAAGCAAAAGGTGGCTACTTTGAAGAACCTAGAATATAAGACATATTTTTATTTGTTTCACACTTTTTTGTTAAGTATATAATTCCACATGTGTTAATTCATAGTTTTGATGCCTTCAGTGTGAATGTACAATTTTCATAGTCATGAAAATACAGAAAAATCTTTAAATGAGAAGGTGTGTCCAAACTTTTGGTCTGTGCTGCATGCAAAATAACATCTAGGCAAGCCTGATGCATTTTGGAAACAAGTCCTGTAGACCGATGAGTTTAAAAAAGAACTCTGGCCACAATGATCAAAGGCATGTGTGGAGAAAAAAAGGGAACAGAATTTTAGGAAAAGAACATCTTGCCAACCATTAAGGATGGGGATGGATCAATCATGCTTTGTGGTTGTGCTGCAGCCAACGGCATGGGGAACATTTCATGGGTAGAGAGAAGAGTGGAATCATTTAAATTTCAAGAAATTCTTGAAGCAAACATAACACTATCTGTAAAAATGCTGAAGGTGAAAAGAGGATGGCTTCTTCAAATGGATAATGATCCTAAACGCACGTCAAAATCCACAATAGACAATCCACAATGACCCTCACAGTCCCCTGATCCAAGCATCATTGAAAATTTGTGGCTAGTCCTCAAAATAGCAGTGCATTCAAGGTAGAATGAATGAAAATCCCTCAAACAAGAATTGAAAGTCTTGGCTGGCTACAAAAAGAATTTACTAGCTGTGATACTTTCAAAAGGGCATGCTACTAGGTACTAACTATGCAGAGTGCCCAAAATTCCTTTTTGTAATTTTTAAAATGTAAAAGATAAATATATATACATGGTGGGCCATTTATATGGATACCCCTAAATAAAATGGGAATGGTTGGTGATATCAACATCCTGTTTGTGGCACATTAGTATTTGGGAGGGGGAAAACTTTTCCAGATGGGTGGTGAACTTGGCGACCATTTTAAAGTTGGCCATTTTGGATCCAACTATATTTTTTTCAATGGGAAGAGGGTCATGTGACACATCAGCCTTATTTTTGAATTTCATAAGAAAAATAATGGTGTGCTTGGTTTTAACATAACTTTATTCTTTCATGAGGTATTTACAAGTTTATGACCACTTATCAACTGGCCCACGACAACCAATCCACTTTCCAGGAAACTGTTCATGTAGGAATGCTCGGACCTTACTCCCATAACGTGGTGGTGCACCATCTTGTTGGAAAAACTCAGGGAATGTGCCATCTTCAGTACATAAAGAGGGCAACACATCACCATGTAGCAATTTCAGATATCCAGTTGCATTGAGGCTTCAGAATGGCCCCACTATCTTTGTACCCCATACACCACACCATGCCATAAATTTTTGTGTTCCAACAGTCTTGGAAGGATCTGTCCACTGTGGGTTAGTGTCAGACCAATAGTTGTGGTATTGTTTGTTAACTCTACCATTCACAAAAAAGTTTGCCTCGTCACTGAACATAATGTTCTGTGTAAACTGAGGGTCCTGTTCTAATTTTTGTTTTGCTCATTCTGCAAATTCTGTGCGCCGATCTGGGTCATCCTCGTTGAGATGCTGCAGCAGCTGGATTTTGTAAGGGTGCCATTTGTGAATAGCTAATATCCGCCAAAGGGATGTTCGACTGATGCCACTCTCCAGTGACATGCGGCGAGTGCTACGCTGCAGGCTCTTGCTGAATGAAGCTAGGACAGCCACTGATGTTTCTTCATTAGTGACAGTTTTC
This sequence comes from Phyllobates terribilis, assembly GCF_046119375.1. Lineage (NCBI taxonomy): Eukaryota > Metazoa > Chordata > Amphibia > Anura > Dendrobatidae > Phyllobates > Phyllobates terribilis. The sequence continues at coordinate 37,450,295 of NW_027362768.1, read as the reverse complement.
TTGCGTCCACATTTTGGCAAATCCAACACTGAACCTGCTTCACAAAATTTGGCAAGCTGTTTGCATGGGAGGTGGGTGGTCTCGTAGGGTGTCTTGCAATGAAATCTGCTGCAATGACCCGGGTACTGCGTTCACTAGACATCAACACAATGGCTGTAAACAAAGAGAAACTTGTAAATAACTCATGAAAGAATAAAGTTACATTAAAACTTAGCACACCATTGTTTTTCTTATAAAATTCTCAATAAGTTTGATGTGTCACATGACCCTCTTCCAATTGAAAAAAATAAAGTTGAATCCATTATGGCCAACTTCAAAATGGCCGACATGGTCACCACCCATCTGCAAAAGTTTTCCCCTTCCCATATACTAATGTGCCCAAAACAGGAAGTTGATATCACCAACCATTACCATTTTATTTAAGTGTATCCATATAAATGGCCCACCCTGTATATTATTTTTTATTATTATTTTTTATTTTTATTTTTTTTGTTGAAAATACAAAGGAAATGTGTCATCTTTAACTTTAGGCCTTTTAGAGATCATTTCATCTTCAACTTGCTTAACTGTTCATAATATCAGTAATTTTGACCAGGGGTGCCCAAACTTTTACATGTCACTGTACATGTCATATTGAATAACATCAGAAGTTTCTCACTCTCTACTTCTCTCAATATCTTATTCTCGCTACTCTTTTTCCCTTTCTCTTTTCCACTTCCACCCTAAAGATTCATTCAATCTAATTAATTGGGGAAAATTTGGCAAAGCCAAGGAATTCAAATTTTTGATGATCGCTCATTTCCCCCATTAAGAATTCCTGGTATCTACAGCTACTGAAGTGTCACAAATATTTTTAATCTTTTCACAGTACTGAGGCTTTGACTTTACCCACTTTTTTTCTGCAAACACCTCTATTCAGATACATTCTCTCCATAAATGATGGTTCTTTTTTTTATAGAGGACCTGTCACCAATCTTGCTTTAGAAAATACTCATAAGAAATAACAATATTGGAAAAGCTTACTTCGTACTCAAGTCACTATGAAAGAAGCTTAACAATAGACCGTGATTGCACGCTGTGGGAATATAATATGGCATCTTTATAGAAAACGTATAATAGATAGAGTTTAAGAAACTATTTTTTCTAAAAAGGGTTGCCTGATAAAGAAATTGTCCTGTATAAATATCTATTTTAAACCTTTACCACTTTTGTAGTTTGCTTTATTTGAAAATGCCTTAATGTTCTCCCCAAACAGCTATTCCCTATTTCTGTTTTCTTACTTCATTTCCTGTGATGTTTTGTTCAAGTCCCAACACTCACTGAAGATTCACAAATGGGACATCATCAGGAAGATGGCCCTGCAGTCACTTCTCAGTAGCCAGGGATTGGTGATGATGGAAGCTAGGGGAGTGACTGTAGCGCCCCTCCCTGAGGACGATTCATTTCTCGGCAGTGACAGAAGCTGTGGGAAAGTTCTGTGGTCACTTCTTCCTGCTTCTTTTACTGCGATTAGGGACATCATTAGAGAAGGGTGGTGAAAGAAGTTGTGGTACGTTACAAATACCTCCTTCTTTCACTATGATTGAGTCAGGATTTCATCAGGAGGTGGTGGTGAAAGTAACTGTGGGAATTCACAAGTACCTGCTTTCACTGTAATTGATTTGGGATGTCATTAGGGGGCGGTGGTGAAAGAAGCTGTGGTAAATTATCGTGGTTCCAGCCCTTGATGACATCCTTTTTCTGGCTGTGTGATCAAAGCTATGGCAAAGCGACTGCAGTGCCATCCTCCTGATGATGTATGTCCTGTTTGACAATCCCTAGTGAATGCCAGGAATTAAACTGAATGTCACAGGAAGTAAAGTAAGAAAGCAGAAAGAAAAATTAGCTGCACAAGTAGAATAGTAGGGCATTTTCAAGTAAACAAAATTACAAAAGAGGTTAGGGTTTAAAAATAGATATTTATACAGGACATTTTATGAAATGGACAACCCCTTTGTCAATATATATGTCCCGGTTCCACCCCTCAGTTTGTCTGGGATGCAGCTACTGACAGCTCAGCCATCCACTCTGGTACAGAGGCATGCTGAAGATGTCAGTACTTTGATTAACAGCTCGGCTGTCCAATCGGGGATTGGGAGGTGCTGGCTATTCGAGGTGTTCATTATTCCAGGTTACTGCCAGGCTACTTAACTGGGCTGTTTCTCCCAGACCTCTGCCAGATGTACATTCAACTTGTGTGAGGTTTGTTTCTCTGCGCCTAGTGTTCTGTGTATTGATCTTCTCTTGCCTGACCTTGGACCTTGTTCTGACCATCTGTCCGTTTAACCCCTTCTGCTCTGATCCTCTATCTTCCTGGTATTCTCACCTACGGAATGTTATCTGACTACGCCTTTGTCTCTTCCCTCTGTTTATGTCATACCCTCCTGGCTCTGACTTCGGACTCCTTGACTAACCCGTCTCATGGCTTGGCCGTGAAAAGTGACTCGGCGTCACAATATAAATTTCAATTCATATTTTAACTACTTAATATGATACACATTTTTAGGGTCATATTTAGTGATGAACGAGCATGCTCGCTACTGCTCTGTGCTCGCCCGAGCATCTCACTGCTTGAGATGCTCAGCGCTCGCCGAGTATTTCCCGGGTTGCTCAGCGGGAGCTCGGGTCTCCTCCCTACATGTTTGGCACTCTTTACAGAGCCAATGTACATGCAGGGATTGTCTGCTACTCACTGTAATGCCGTAGCCAAGTTGGTTGTGGCATTACAGTGACTGGCTGGCTGCACAGTGTCATCAGGTCTATATCAGACCTGGCGCCACCATACTCATCACAGTCACTCCGGAATCAGACAGTGTAGGGAGAGGTGCTGCTGAGCTAGGGAGAGATTTTCTTGTTTCTAGTTTGTGTACTATATTAGAGACACATATACATCTCAACAAACAGTCCTTCTGAGGACTAATCCATCTGCAGAGATATCAAGCAGGCAGTGTATATAGGCAGTCAGGCAGGGTATATAGCAGACTGCAGTGCACATAGCACAAGAGGCTCCATTCCACTTTTGTCTGCTGCTGCTGTTAGATATTTCTAGAAATAGGCCCAGGTCTCAGGGGCCAGGAATAATTTTTTTTGGATCTTAATCCTCATTATTTGCTTAAATAGAAATTCAGAGAACAACATTATTCTGTTCCATTTGCTTGTTGGCACTGCAGAATACAGCCAGGTCCTATCCATATTACAGCGCTAAAAATCCAGCTATTTAAAACTGTGGTTTGTCCGTCACACGGACCACATATTATTGCGCTGAAAATACTGCCATTTCTGGCATCCATTAAAAATTTGTTTCAGTGTTTCAGTGAGGCAATTGACACCAGTTTGCTGTTCAAAATAGTTACCTATAGGCCAGGTATTTAAAACTGTGTTTCTCCGTCACACGGTTCACATATAAGTTCTCAGAAAATAATGCCATATCTGGCCTCCATTACATTTTTTTTTCAGTGTGTGAGCAAAGTTTTTGACACCGGTTTTCTGATCAAAATAGTTACCTAGAGGTCAGGTATTTAAAACTGTGCTTTCTCCATCACAGGGATTACATATAACTTTGCTCCAAACTCAGTCATTTGTAGTGAGCGTGGAAGATACTGTCCTCCATTTAAAATGGGCAAGGCTCGTGGCAAGGGACGGGGAACTGGACGTGATGGTGATTGCATGAAGAGGCTGAGGCCGAGGCCGTGGGCAAGCTGAAATTGTGCCACAACAAACACCCACATCTTCTCACCTGACCTTCCTGTCCCAATTCCTAAGGGACCGCAGCACACTACTATTGAACCCAGAGCAGTGTTAAAAGGTTGTTGGTTGGATAGTGGATAATGCTTCCAGTCACTTTGCCACCAGCACCACTACCACCCTGTCTTCCACACGATCAAGTCTCAGTAGCCGTGAGTCTGGACTTCATGTTCTACACCCTGATCCTCCTTCTTCCCACCATGACTAGTGCCCAGAGACACCTGATTTTACACTTGGACAATCCGAAGAGCTGCTCACTTCTCAATTTATAGATTCTGTCCTCTCGCCCGGTCCACTTGAAGCGGGGCAAGAGGAGATCGCATGTAGCGATGCCCAAATATTTGAGCAGCCACGGTCACACTAAGGCGACGGTGGGAAAGTGTCTCAAGAGGTGGACGATGATGCGACACAATTGCCTGAAAGTCAGGAGGAGGACCAGGGTGTGGAAGTGGAAGAAGAGGTGGTGGATGATATAGTAACTGACCCAACCAGGCAGGAGGACATGCAGAGCAAGGACAGCAGCAAACAGGGGGAGGGAGGCAGAGCACCCCAACAGGCAGGAAGAAGCAATGCGGTGGCTGCAGACAGAAGGCAAGCAACCATTCCCCATAATGCCAACACGAAGGAAGCAGCCAGTACAACTATTATGTCTTCCCGAGTCTGGTTGTTTTTTAAAGACTCTGCCGATAACCCCAAAAAAGCCATTTGCACCACCTGCCAGGCCAGCATCAGCAGGGGTGGCAAAAATAGCAGCCTGACCACCACCATCAGGCACATGGCAGCAAAGCACCCGACTTTGTGGGCAGAACCCCAGGGTCCAGGAACAGTGTCTGCGGGTGGCACCACTGCTTCTTTCACTGTTGTGCATTCAATCCCATCCCCTATCCAAGGTGCATGCGAAGATGCCTCCTGCCCTTCACCAGTCGTTGCATACTCTCAAGTATCAGCATCAGGAAGCACATCCACGTCCTTGTCCAAGCGCAGCGTTCAGTTGTCCATACCACAGTTCTTGGAGTGCAAGCGCAAATATGCAGCCAACGCCCCACAGGCCACACTACTAAATTTCCACATTTCCTGACTACTTGCGCTCAAAATGTTGTCTTTTAGGCCAGTGGAGACGGAAGCATTCAACAACCTGATGGCGGCGGCCGTCCCTCGGTACTTGGTCCCCAGCCGCCACTATTTCTCCCAGCGTGCCTTCCCCGCATAACACAAGCACGTGTACCATAACATTAGCCGTGACCTCAACAATGCAGTTACGGGGAAAGTCCACCTAATCATGGACACGTTGACAAGGGATTGTGGGCAGGGACAGTACATCTAGCTGACGGCACACTGGGTTAACATAGTGGATGCCGGGACCCAGTTGGACCTTGGGACGGAACATGTCCTCCTGACACCAAGGATTGTGGGCCCGAAGTCAATCAGGGTTGCCCCCACAGTCTACAGCTCCTGCACCTCATCCTACTCAGCCTCCCCCTCCTCTTCAGCCTCCATCTCCGAAATGACCACATCAGTCACAAGCAGGAAGCACGGCAGCAGTGCCTTGGCCATGCGGCAACAGGCTGTGCTGAAGCCAATATGCTTAGGTGACAAACCGCACATTGCTGAAGAGTTGTGGACAGCTCTGAAAGAGCAGGCAGATCTGTGGCTCACACCGCTGAACCTACAGCCAGGCATGGTCATGTGTGACAATGGGCGGAACCTGGCGGCGGCACTCAGGCGAAGCGAGCTCATACACGTACCATGCCTGGCCCATGTGCTTAACATTGTGGTTTAGTGGTTTCTCAAATCTGCATGTTAAAGTACGCCACCTGTGTGTCCATTTTAGAATGTCAGCTACAGCTTCCACCTCCCTTGCCGTGTTTCAGCAGCATTTGCAGCTTCCGACTCACAGTCTGGTGTGTGATGTCCCCATGCGTCGGAACTCTACACTGCAGATGTTGGGAAGGATTTGTGAGCAGAAGAGGGCAGTTGTTGAGTACCAGCATCAACAAGGCCGTCGATATTCAGTTCAAACTCCACACATAAGACTTCAGGAGTAGACATGGATGTCAGACATATGTACCATCCTCCAAAACTTTGAGGACTCTACAACAATCAAAGAGGATGCATTGCAGGTGGAGCACTATGAGATGGAGCAAGGAACCATACACCATACAGGGTGATTACACACAGCCCAGCCTCATCTCATCCCAACGTGGATTGGGTGACAATGAGGAAGAGGAGGAGAAGGAGGAAGAACAGGAGCTAGTTTCATGCGTTATAGACGGTACTACCTGCAAAACTGTCATATCGTCTGTTCAGCATGGATGGCCTGACTACAGAGAGGAGGAGGAGGAGAGCATGATCACTTGTCCTCTTGATGAGGACATGGAAGTCTTGCCTGTTAGCAGTCTGGCACGCATGGCTGAGTTTATGATACGCTGCCTTTCCCATGACCATCGCATTCTCAAAATTTTGGGTGACAGTCATTACTGGTTGGTGACACTTCTAGACCCACGCTACAAGGAGAACTTTATATCTCTTATTACTGAGGTGAACAGGTCTACAAAAATGGGGCAGTACCAGAAGGCTCGTGTTGCGGAACTACTAAAGAAATTCCCATCTGAAAACACTGGCGGCAGAGGTCATAGTTCGTTGGACACCAATGACTACAGATGAGAGACACAACTCCAATCCAGCAGAGGCTGGGGAACACTGTCAAAGTTCTGGGAGAATTTTCCCAGCCCTTCCCATCGCAAAAGCCCTGAGGCATGGGGTACTCTCACAAGGTATTTGGGAAGATGCTGAGGGAATACCTTGCCGACCGTACCAAAGTCCTCCGTGATTCCCCTGTGCCTTATAATTATTGGGTATCCAAGCTGGATACGTGGAATGAACTGTCTCTCTACGCCTTGGAGGTCCTGGCCTGCCCTCCTGCCAGCGTTTTATCAGAGCGGGTTTTTATTGCCGCTGGTGGAATTATAACTGATAAACACATCTGCATGTCAACTGAAAATGCTGACAGGCTGACTCTTATAAAATTGAACAAAAGCTGGATTGGGCCAGACTTCTCAACATCACCGAATGATAGCAGCATAACATAAACTCAAATCCAGTGTCTTTTCTGGATTCATACACCTCTTCACACCCACACATGGGTATATACTTCCTGATTTTGGCTAATTGCTCTTGTCCTCCTGCTTCTCCTCATCCTCATCCTCCACCACCATATCACCAGGGTGACTGTGGTCTACGATGCAATACCCAAATCATTTTTTTAAAGGGTGTTTATGGTGCCCGTAACAAATGTTTTTTATACAGTATGTTCATGTATACCCCCCAGGGGTAAATGTTTGTCAGCCCATACACTTAGTGCATGGGCATTACAAGTATTGGAGACTCGCTCCTTTCTAATGGGAACATTTTTTATAAGGCCCTCCTCCACATCTCTTCCAAGGGGCATTGGAGTGCCTCCCAAATTTTGGCAGCCCTTGCATTCACTGCATAGGCAAACACAATCGGAGACCCACTTCCTAATAATGGGAACATAGGTGAGGGCCTCCTGAAAACAAAGTCTCTTCAAAGGGGTATTGGGGTGCGTCCAAATTTTCAAAGTGGTGTTGAGGTACGTCCAAATTTTGGGCAGCCCTGCCACTCACTGCATGCACAATAACAGTATAGGAGACCCACTTTTTAGTAGTGGGAACAATAAAACATAGCCAGCTGATGGCTCTCTAAGAATAGAGAGGGCCGACTGCTGGCCCTTTAAGAATAGTAAAGGTCGCCTGATGGCCCTATAAAAATAGGCTTTGTGACTTTCAGAGTCCCTCCTTCATAAATGAAACACGATGTGTCTGATGATGTGTCACACACCACAAGGCCAGATAAGGTTGTAAAATGTTAAAATGACATTTCCTGGTGAATGCATTTGTCACTGTTGAAAGCAATGCAAAACTGCATAAATGCATCAAAAACGCTGAGTGTGAACATAGCCCAAGGTATGGAGAAGTATTTTTGTTTTTGGTTATTTATTTTGCTTTATATACAAGCCATTACCCTGGAAAGGATGTTCCCTAACATATTTCCCAGGAAAATCCATTTTGGTTTCGTTTTTGAATGTTTTATTGTGAGTCTGTAAAAGTGGCGTAATACCTCTGACAACGTTGTTGACAGAAGTGACCTGGGAGTCAGAAATGCTTCCAGGGGTCTTCCCCATGCCGTTCCCATGTGATTTGAACACTGTTCCCATTGATTTGGGCAATTTTTAGGCCCTCTGCAGACCACCTGGGGGAGCTGCCAGAAAAATGCATGAGTTTCCCATAGACTTACATTGGGCTCCTTGCTCGGGTCAAGCACCCTAGTATTCCAATGTGCTCGACCCAAGCATCGAGCACCCGAGCATTTTAGTGCTCGCCCATCACTAGTCATATTCTATTTATCAAATTTACTACGCGTTCAATAAATACTATAGTTATGACCATCTTATTTTTAATGCTTTGTGATGCTAAGGTCTAAGGGGTAATGTTTCTTCTTATGGAGAGTGACACACCAGCTCTGGCACGTCAAGGAAAGGAAGCTTATTCACCATGCAATGCTCCTCTTGGAAATTTAATATGCAAATCGCCTCTTCTGAGAAAAAGAGAACTTGTACTCTAAAGCGCCACCTATTGGAAGCAGCAATCCTACAATTAGTGATGCTAAGTGATTTTTACTTTTTAACTTGGTTAAGTTACGCAAGTTGGTCTGGAAAATCATAGGAAAAGCTCAGTGTTACAAATTTACTTCCCAATACTTGTGATAAAAGAGTTTTTTGACCTAATATTTTTCATATTTAGCTTAAGATATAACAAAGTTAGTGGAGAAAACATGTACTGACTCCTCTGCTGTTAGCTCATAGCAGATCATTTTGGAACTGACATACATTAAGTCCTTTAAGATACGCTGGTTGTTGGTAATGAACTGTCACTACTACTAAAACTAATTATACTTAATGATGTGTTTCTATTATGTTGAGATCAAGAAGGGATTTTACAGTAGTCACATGTAACTCTCATGGTTATAATTTGCAATGTCCAATTATATGAAGATCTGAACACCAGTTCATTGAGAAAAAAATTCAAATATGAGACCTATTTAACAGATGGAAAGATTAGATAATGAAGGGTGAACATGCTGTAGGACATTCTATTGGCTGCTCTCACAGCTGGTATAATTAGGAGGTATGAGGGAAGTGATGTGTATTTGTGCCGTACTGTTAGATCGCTGTGGGAAATTTCAGATGATTTACCATACTGTTTAAACACTTAACTAATGTGCATATGTCTTTGCAATAGTTATGCATTTTAAATTCCAGAGATCTCATGAAAGGGAATTAGAGTATATTACCAAATGTATCTTGAGACAGTAATGATGAAGCAATGCTATGTCAAGTTTAAGCACTAATTATTTAAAATTAGGCAAATGAAGCTAATAATTGTGATGGTGGTGGAGGAACTGACATAAAAAAGTTTAACAATTATTTTTTTTTATACTCAATATGTTGCAATTCATGCACAAAGATAATAACTACCTAAGATGTTCTTTATGATTTAAAATACTTTACAGCACTGGGATCTTTCAGATGTTCTATGGATTCCCGCTGTACACATAACATTAGACACAATAATCTCCATCCAGAGTTGAATGGGTTCAAAAGTCTTACTATACACTGAGGTCTACTCATTCTAGTTAATTGAAAAAGATTGCCCCACTATTTTCCCTTCTATACTAATATGTGAAGCTTATTCTGTGATGTCGAAATTTTGTAAAGGGTTGTCACTCCATTTTTGTCTAATGATCATTGATTGTTTCATAAGTGAGATCTTCAAGCCATGATATTTGTACCTAACAAACATAAACTATCTGAATGACATGGTTCAGGCACCATGTGTCTGTTACTTACTTTCTCTGCATGTATTTAATTATCGATTTCTGCATAATTACTTAACACTAAGGAATATTTGTTAAGATAGAGAGGGGAAATTAAAATAAAAATATCTATAAAATAAAAGTCGAAAAGTAAATTTTTGTACAATTTTTTACAAATACAATTTAACAAGAGTGCGTGCCATAAAAATGCTGCCATTGGTGCCTCAAGTTCCTTTCAGTGAGTCTACCAACGTACCATTCTGGGTTACATTGTTTTGTCAAAAATGGGAGATAGTGTTTTAAAAAACAACTATTTGAAAACCTTAAAACACATTTTACTTTTGGCGTACCTGTTTTTGTATTTCAATTTGGCAACTGTACCCCCCAGCACAAAAACTGTAGGCTGTTGCAGAATTTTTAAGCTGTGTTCATAATTACTGGCATTGGTATTTATGTGCTCCTTTTTTTTACAAAGAAAATTCATTTGCTTTAATAAAATGTTGTAAAACAAATTATTACTAGTGATGAGCGAGCATACTCGCAAGTACTCAGTACTCGCCCGAGCATCTCAGCACTCGAAATGTTCGGAGCTCGCCGAGTACTTGCGAGATGCTCGGGCGGATGCTCGGGTCCCCTCCCTGCATGTTTGGTGCTCTTTAGAGCGCTAATCAACATGCAGGCATTGCCTGCCACTCATTGTAATGCCGCAGCCATGGTGGTTGTGGCATTACAGTGATAGGCTGGCCTCACAGTGTCAACAGGTCTATATCACACCTGGCGCCGCTGTGCTCATCACAGTCACTGCGGAATCAGGCAGAGTAGGGAGATGTGCTGCTGAGTCAGGGAGAGATTTGCTTGTGTATTAGGTATTGTAGGGAGAAAAACCGTACATTACACATATCCATCTTAAAAAACAGTCCTTCTGAACACTAATCCATCTGCAGAGATATCAGGCAGGCAGGGTATATAGGCAGGCAGGGTATATAGCAGACTGCAGTGCATAAATCACAATAGGCTCCATTCCAATTCTGCCTTCTGCTGCTGTTAGATATTTCTAGACAAAGGCCCAGGTCTCAGGGGCCAGGAATACTTTTTTTGGATCTTAATCCTCATTATGTGCTTAAAAAGCAATCCAGAGAACACCGCTTTTCTGTACCATTTGCTTGTTGGCACTGCAGAATACAGCCAGGTCCTTTCCATATTACAACACTAGAAATCCAGCTATTTAAAACTGTATTCTCCGTCAAACGGATCACATATACATTGTCAGAAAATGCTGCCATTTCTGGCCTCCATTAATAATATCGTTCTGTGTGTCAGTGAAGCAATTCACACCACTTTGCTGTTAAAACTAGCTATCTACAGGCCAGGTATTTAAAACTGTGTTTTCTCCGTCACACGGATCACATATAAGTTCGCTCCAAACTCAGTCATTTGTAGTGAGAGTGGAAGATGCTATCCTCCATTTAAAATGGGCAAGGCACATGGCAAGGGACAGGGAACTGAACGTGATGGTGATGGTGCATGCAGAGGCCACAGCAAACACCCACATCTTCTCACCCAACCTTCCAGTCCCAATTCCTAGGGGACCGCAGCACATCACTATTGAACCCAGAGCAGTGTCAAAAGGTTGTTGGTTGGATAGAGGATAATACTTCCAGTCACTTAGCCACCACCACCACCCTGTCTTCCACAAGGTCAAGTCTCAGTAGCTGTAAGTCTGAACCGCATATTCCTCACCCTGATCCTCCTTCCTCCCACCATGCCAAGTCCCTGGAGACAACTGATCCCACACTTGGACACTCTGAAGAGCTGTTTACTTTCCCATTTATAGATTCAGGCCTCTCGCCCGGTCCACTTGAAGCGGGGCAAGAGGAGATCGCATGTAGCGATGCCCAAATATTTGAACAGCCACGGTCACATGAAGGTGACGGTGGGAAAGTGTCACAAGAGATGGACGATAATGAGACACAATTGCCAGAAAGTCAGGAGGAGGACCAGGGTGCAGAAGTGGAAGACGAGGTGGTGGATGATATAGTGACTGACCCAACTTGGCAGGAGGACATGCAGAGCGAGGAAAGCAGCACACAGGGGGAGGGAGGCTGAGCACCCCAACAGGCAGGAAGAAGCAGTGTGGTGGTCGCAGGCAGAAGGAAGGCAACCGTTCCCCATAGCACCAACACGAAGGAAGTTGCCAGAACAACTATTAGGTCTTCCAGAGTCTGGTTGTTTTTTAAAGACTCTGCCCATAACCCCAAAAAAGCCATTTGCACCACCTGCCAGGCCAGCATCAGCAGGGGTGGCAAAACTAGCAGCCTGACCACCACAGCATGATCAAACACATGGCAGCAAAGCACCCCACTTTGTGGGCCGAACCCCCAGGGTCCAGGAACAGTGTCTGCGGGTGGCACCATTGCTTCTTCCGCTGTCGTGCATTCAAGCCAATTCCCTGTCCATGATGCATGCAAAGATGCCTCCTGCCCTGCACCGGTCATTGCACACTCTCAAGTATCAGCATCAGGAAGCACATCCACGTCCTTGTCCCAGCGCAGCATTCAGTTGTCCATACCCCAGTCCTTGGAACGCAAGCGCAAATACGCAGCCAATGCCCCACAGGCCACACTACTAAATTCTCACATTTCACGACAGCTTGCGCTCAAAATGTTCCCTTCTAGGCTTGTGGAGACGGAAGCATTCTGCAACCTGATGGCAGCGGCCGTCCCTCAGTACTCGGTCCCCAGCTGCCACTATTTCTCTCGATGTGCAGTCCCCGCATTACAGAAGCACGTGTCCTAAAACATTAGCCGTGCCCTCAACAACGCAGTTACTGGAAAAGTCCACCTAACCTTCCGAGGATGGACAAGTGCTTGTGGGCAGGGACGGTACATCTCGCTGATGGCACACGGGGTTAACATAGTGGAAGACGGGACCCAGTCGGACCCTGGGACGGAAGACGTCCTCCCGACGCCAAGGATTGCGGGCCGTAAGTCAGTCAGGGTTGCCTCCACTGTCTACAGCTCCTGCACCTCATCCTCCTCCTCAGCCTCCTCCTCCTTTTCGGCCTCCATCTCCGAAATGACCACATCAATCATAAGCTGCAAGCACTGCAGCACTGCCTCGGCCAAGCGGCAACAGGCTATGCTGAAGTTAATATACTTAGGTGACAAACCGCACAATGCTGAAGAGTTGTGGACAGCTCTGAAACAGCAGGCAGATCTGTGGCTTACACCGCTGTACCTACAGCCAGGCGTGGTCGTGTGTGACAATGTCCGGAACCTGGTGGCGGCTCTGAGGCGATGTAAGCTCACACAAATACCATGCCTGGCCCATGTGCTTAACCTCGTGGTTCAGTGGTTTCTCAAATCCTACCCGGAGCTGCCGGATCTGCTTGTTAAAGTATGCCTACTGTGTGCCCATTTTAGAAAGTCACCTACAGCTTCCGCCGCCCTTGCTGTGTTTGAGCAGCGTTTGCAGCTTCCAGCTCACAAACTGGTGTGTGATGTCCCCAAGCGTTGGAACGCTACACTGCAAATGTTGGGAAGGATTTGTGAGCAGGAGAGGGCAGTTGTTGAGTACCAGCATCAACAAGGCTGCCGGTACACAGTTCAGACTCCACAATAAGACCTCAAGAGTGGACATGGATGTCAGACATATGTACCCTCCTCCAAAACTTTGAGGACTCCACCAAGATGGTGAGCGATGATGATGCCATAATTAGCGTCACCATCACGCTTCTCTATCTTCTGAAATGCTCTCTGCTCACAATCAAAGAGGATGCATTGCAGGCGGAGCATGATGAGATGGAGCAAGGATCCATACATGGTGATTACACACAGCCCAGCCTCATCTCTTCCCAATGTGGATTGGGTGACAATGAGGAAGAGAAGGAGGAGGAGGAAGGACAGGAGTTAGTTTCATGCGCTTTAGACGGTACTACCTGCACAGCTGTCATACTGTCTGTTCAGTGTGGATGGCCAGAGGACAGAGAGGAGGAGGAGGAGAGCATGGCCAGTCATCCTCTTGGTGAGGACACAGAAGTCTTGCCTGTTAGTAGTCTGGCACGCAAGGCTGAGTTTATGTTACGCTGCCTTTCCCATGACCCTCGCGTTCTCAAAATTTTGGGTGACAGCCATTACTGGTGGGTGACACTTCTAGACCCATGCTACAAGGAGTACTTTATATCTCTTATTCCTGAGGCTGACAGGTCTACAAAAATGGGGCTGTACCAGTAGGCCCTTGTTGCGGAACTTTTAAAAAAATTCCCATCTGAAAACGCTGGCGACAGAGGGCACACTTCTCAAGACAATCAGGGAGTACAGGCGAGAGAGACACAACTCCAATTCAGCAGAGGCAGGGGAACACTGTCAAAGTTCTGAGAGAGTTTTCTCAGCCCTTCCCATCACACAGGCCCTGAGGCACGGGGTACTATCACAAGGAGTGCAAAGTTCGGGAAGATGCTGAGGGAGTACCTTGCTGACCTTACCAACGTCCTCCGTGATTCCTCTGTGCCTTATAATTATAGGGTATCCAAGCTGGATACGTGGAATGAACTTACTCTCTATGCCTTGGAGGTCCTGGACTGCCCTGCCACCAGCGTTTTATCAGAGCGGGTTTTTAGTGCTGCTGGTGGAATTATAACTGATAAGTGCATCCGCCTGTCAACTGAAAATGCAAAGTGAGCAAGGGCAGGATTGGGCCAGACTTCTCAACACCATCGAATGAAAGCAGCGTAACATAAACTCAAATCCAGTGTCTTTTCTTGGGAGGTGTATTCCCATGCACCTTTTCAAACCCACACATGGGTATATGCTTCCTGATTTTGGCTATTTGCTCTTGTCCTCCTGCTTCTCCTCATCCTCATCCTCCACCACCATATCACCAGGGTGACCATGGTCCGTGATGCAACACCCACATAATTTTTTAAAAGGGTGTTTATGATGCCTGTAAAAAAAATTTTATACAGTATGTTCATGTATACTCCCCAGGGGTAATTGTTTGTCAGCCCATACACTTAGTGCATGGGTATTAAAAGTATAGGAGGCCCGCTGCTTTCTAATGGGAGCATTTTTTTTTATGAGGCCCTCCTCCATGTCTCTTCCAAGGGGCATTGGAGTGCCTCCAAATACTTGGCAGCCCTTGCATTCACTGCATAGGCCAACACTATGGAAGACCCACTTCCTAAAAATGGGAATATTTTTTTATGAGGCCCTCTACGTCTCTTCCAAGGGGCATTGGAGTGCCTCCAAATTTTTGGCAACCCTTGCATTCACTGCATAGGCAAACACAATGGGAGACCCACTTCCTAATAATGGGAACATTGTTTTCAGGAGGTCCTCTGACCTCCACGTCTCTTCCAAATGGCATTGGAGTGCCTCCAAATTTTTGGCAACCCTTTCATTCATTGCATAGGCAAACAAAATGGGAGACCCACTTCCTAATAATGGGAACATTTTTTTTAGGAGGCCCTCTGACTAGAGTTGAGCCACCCCCGTAGTGTTCGGGTTCGGTTCGGTTCGTCGAACACCGGTGTGTTCGTCGAACTGTTCGTCGAACACCGTCGAACACCGTTAAAACCAATGGCCAGCAAAAAAAAACACATAGAAAACACCTTCAAAGGTGTCCAAAAGCTGACAAACTTCTCGGGAGACACAACTAACACATGGAAAAGTGACAAGTACATATAGTCATGCGAAAAGAAAAGAGGTGGAGGAGCAAAAGGAGGGGGAGACACAGATATAGGCATGTCATGCCCTTCTAAAATCAAGAAAGGCTGGAGTAAAAATCTAAAATCAGCCTACCAACATCCAGATGTCGTGACAAGAAAATTAAAATAAGAAATATCTTTAGGTAGAATGGCGGTTCCATTCAGAACACTTTCCTTACAAGACGTAGTGGTATCCCCGTTGTGAGTTGTGCCAAAAACGGAACCCAATACATTCGGACTAATCCACCATTTGTCATATCCAAGGGGCAGGTCCGTAAACGACAGCATCGACGCGGAACCAAGGACAGTAGTATATACTGTACATCCTTTGACAAGGCAATCAGGCGGATCAAGAAGTTGGGAAGGGTCAACCTAATGGCCAAAACAGACATTGATGCAGCATTCTGGTTACTTACTACCTGTGCCTCCGAATAGTGTCCACCTATTGGGCTGCTTCTGGGAAGGAGCATACTATAAAGATTGCTGT
The DNA here is from genome assembly GCF_046119375.1 of Phyllobates terribilis. NCBI lineage: Eukaryota > Metazoa > Chordata > Amphibia > Anura > Dendrobatidae > Phyllobates > Phyllobates terribilis. The sequence goes on along the minus strand of NW_027362768.1, from coordinate 37,434,429 downwards.
TTGCCCATGGGGTGGTCCAGATCCTGCTCACTATTTGAGGCGTTTAGTTGCTTCCTCGAATGGGTTGCACATTTCTAAGGGGGCACATATTATCCATTACCTTGACAACTTCTTATGCCTGGGCCCAAAAGATTCGCCACAGTGTGAATACACACGGTAGTCCACCTGTGAGAAGGAGAGAGCTGGAGGGAGAGCGGACACTACAGAGCCGAGGGGATAGATGGAGAACGGAAGAAGTAAAGAGGGCGAGGGAGGTAAGGGAGTACAGTGGAAGGCCGATCTGAGCACCCCCACGTTCCTGCTGGACGGGGAACAGCCCTGGGAAGAAAAGCCGCTTGCGCATCCCTTTGAGGTTACGGGCGCGAGCGGGCAGAGGGACTACGCTGGAGTGCGAAGACGACACGGCCAGTCCATTCCTGCCCGTGTGACCTCAGTGTCGCCGGGTTTGTGCCAGAGCCGCGGTGGACCCTGACTCCAGCCCCCCTCTCCCAATACTGGTGCCTGTCTGCTGGTGGGTCGAGCCCCCCCGCGGTGGGGGGGAGTAACATCTGCAGAAGAAAGACCATCTTCCAGCCAAACTAAGATGTCTACTTCTTTTTGTGGACAATGTGATACGATCCCTTTCTTACGGACACGCCCATCGCTACAAATTCCCGATGAGGCACAGCTGGTGCTTCAACGGATATCAAGTGCTCCTTCAAGTGGGCTCTCCTCCACCTCAACTTCAACATCACAAATACTCCAGTCCTCAGAGGTGTCACCCCAATCGCACTTGCTTCCTCACAGCTCCCAATTTTCCAGATGCCCAGAATCTTTATGAGTCGGATCCAGGACCAGATGCAGAAGGTTCTGAGCAAAATGTAGACCCTCATTCCCAAACTGTAATTCCTGTTGGTGGAGACAATGATGAAGACGATGATGAGACTTAAATACCTGATTGGAGCGACAACTTGACTTTTCGGTCAGGGCAGGAAGAGGTTGGCTCTGAGGACGACGGGTGTGATAACACACAGGGTGATGATGATGAGGTTGGAGATCCCACTTACTGTCAACCCACAGTCAGCCAGTCGATGAGGTCAGCAGAGGAGGTGGAGGAGGATGCTATTGACGACGAGGTTAGGTTGCGCCTTCCTGGACAGAGACGGAGTACTGGAAGCAGGTCAACAACTGCATCCTCAACCACAACTCTGCCTCTGACCACAAGTCGTGGTGACTCTTCAGGTCGCATGGGCTCTAAGCCTTGCATAGCCTGGGCATTTTTTCAGATCGATAAGGGTGACCCAACTCGTGTTATCTGTAATATTAGTCACCAAAAGCTAAGTAGAGGCCAAAAATTCCAAAGATTGAGTACTTCATGCATGAACCGGCACATGGACATGAAGCATAAGTTGCAGTGGGAAGATCACTGCTCTACAATGTGGCCAGCGGGCCGGGCCAACCACCATCTGCCCCATCTTGTGCATCCCCGGCCTCTTCATCCTCTGTGACTGGGGGGACAGCAGTCACACATGTTTTTGGACGCAGACCTGCCACCTCTTTACCCGCAATAGCCAGTGTGATTGGCAGGTCATCATTTCATTTGGAAGTGGAAACACCTGCTGGTGTTGAGCGCTCTCCGACATTTGGATCAAGGCAACCTAACTTTTCCACCTGCATCTTCCTCACAGACCGGCTGCTTGCCGGGGACACCCTACTCAACCCCGTCTAAGCACAACAGCCAGCCCTTGGTCCCTCAGATGTGGACAAGTAAAAGACCATTTCCTCCTAGCCATGACAAAGCTAAGAGGTTGAATTTCACCATCTGCAAGCTGTTGGCTTCAGAAATGCTGCCTTTCCACCTGGTGGACACAGAGGATTTTTGAGACCTTATGTCCGTTGCAGTGCCCCAGTACCAGATGCCCAGTCGGCACTACTTCTCAAAGAAAGGTGTGCCTGTTCTACACCAGCATGTCGCACACAACATCACCGCTTCTTTGAGAAACTCTGTGTGTGACAGGGTGCATTTCACCACAGACACTTGGACGAGTAGGCATGGACAGGGCCGTTACATGTCGCTGACTGGGCACTGGGTAACTATGGTGACAGCAGGATAAGGGGCTGCTGTTCAAGTCTTGCCGTCTCCACGAGTTGTGCGTCAATCCTCTTTATCTAGAAGTTCCTCCACTGCTTCTGCCTCCTCAACCTCCTCTCGGTCCTCCACCTGCACCCAAAGCCTGTCTGGTAATGCCACCCAGTTTCTAACTGCGCAGAAGGAATCCTGCACACCTCATTACTATGCTGGCAGCAGGGCTTAATGGCATCAGGTGGTGTTTACTTTGAAATGTCTGGGAAATGTGAGTCACACAGCTGAGGAGTTGTGGTCAGCTCTGGAGACCCAGTTCCATGAATGGTTGTCTCCACTGGACCTGCAACCAGGGAAGGCCTTGTGCGACAATGCTGCAAACCTGCGTGCGACCCTTCGCCGGGGCAATGTAACACACGTGCCTTGTATGGCTCACGTGTTGAACCTGGTTGTCCAGCAATTTTTAGCCCACTATCCCGGACTAGATCGCTTTCTGCAGAGTCGCTGTGTGCTCACTTCCGCCGTTCGCATCCCGCAGCTCAACGACTTACATCTCTACAGAAGTCGTTGGGACTGCCAGTTCACCGGCTGAAATGCGATGTGCCGACACGGTGGAATTCAACTCTGCACATGTTACAGCAACTGTGGCAGCACCGACAAGCCCTGGTGCAATACGTTCTGACGTATAGCCTGGGCCAACGAGATCCAGAGGTGGGGCAAATCACGCTGCAGGAGTGGTCTCAGATCAGGGACCTATGCACCCTTCTGCACAGTTTTGAAAGGGCGACGAAGATGTTTAGTGCTGATGATGCCATTATCAGCATGACTATTCCGGTGATTTACATGCTGGAGCACACGTTAAACAGAATTCGGAGTCAGGTGGTGGGACAAGATGAGGTGGAGGAAGTAGAAGAGGAGACGTATGTGGAAGGAATAACATCTCCAAGGTCCAGACGGTCGGCAGCACCAAGGCGGCAGGCATGGGAGGATGGGGGAGAGGGATTAACCAGGGCGCATGGTAGCAGCCAAACTGTTGAGGAAGGTGCAGGAGCCGAGGAAGAAGTGGAGGACGAACTGGCGACGGGCATGGAGGACTCATCAGATGAGGGAGACCTTGATCACATTTCTGTTGTGCGAGGTTGGGGGGAGAGGGCAGAGGAAGGAAGCATGATTCTTACCTCGCTACCAACACAACAAGGACTTGGTCCTCATGCATGCGCAAGACACATGAGTGCCTTCTTGCTGCACTACCTGCAACATGACCCTCGGATTGTCAGAATTCGAAGTAATCCCGACTACTGGGTTGCCACACTCTTAGATCCCCGATACAAAAGTAAATTTGCCGAAATAATTCCTGCCATATAAAGGGATTCACGCATGCAGGAGTATCAGCAGAGGCTGTTGCAGAATCTTACATGTGCTTTTCCACAAAACACCAGTGGTGCACGTAGTGAATCTCACAGTTCTAACTTTCCAACCGTGGGACTGTCGAGTCGTCATCACTCAAACCGTAACAGTAACACAGTATCTGCTGGTAACAGCAATTTTGTGGAATCGTTTCACCACTTTTTTAGACCATCCTTTGCAAGGCCACAGGAGACAAGAAGTCTGACACATAGTCAACGCCTAGAGAGGATGGTACAGGAGTATCTCCAAGAGAACATCGAAGCCATGACTGTGTCACTGGACCCTTGCTCATTTTGGGCTTCTAATCTGGAAAAATGTCCACAGCTTGCCACTCACGCCTTGGAGATCTTGTCATGCCCTGCAGCCAGCGTTCTCTCTGAACGTGTGTTCAGCGCTGCTGGTGGTGTGCTGACAGATAAGCGCACGCGGCTGTCCACTGACAATGTAGACAGTCTCACGTTCATAAAGATGAACAAATCATGGATCCGCAAGGACTTTTCTACCCCTGTGTAATCCTGTGGAGACTAAAAGCTTGTGGATTTGGTAAAATCACCTCACCAACCGTTTTAAGCAACTGTGGGGCAATTGATGCCACTTAAGTGATGTCTGTGCCACAATTTTTGGAAAAAATGGAGACTCTTTTTGGAGTCCCCTTGCTGTGTTTTACGTGACATTGGCATCGTCAATTCCAGGTGGGTTTGGTCGCCCCCCCCCCCTTTTAACCGTAAGAAACTACATACAGTATGGCTTGGGGTAACACAGATGGTTGAGTCTGAAGAGCTATTTACTCAGAGGTCTGCTCCAAAGCTTCAGTGTCTGCTGGTCAGTGTATTAGCCTAGCTCTGAAGCAAGCTACACCGCCTGTGTATCTAATAAGAATTTTTAACTGCATCTAACCTAGGCAGACTGTGGGGACCCCCAACCAAACCCGGAAGCTCAGCCCCCCTACCGCCCCCCTTTCCTTGACAATACAATAATGTAACTCTTACAACTGGATTTATTAACTCTTTATACTCATTCCATTAGAAAGGCATTTTATTTCTAAAATTTTTCAGCTTGTTGCAGCATGCCCTGGGTCTCCACACTGGCAAGTTGGCCAACAAGTGTAACTCTCCAACATGTCCTTTCTATTTCCAGGCCACGGAGGATCCTGCGTACTCGTATGCAGGACTCTGACCCCCATCCATCACTCTTAACGCTTGTTCCACTCCGTCCTGGAGTCCTGACAGGAATATGTCCAGTCCAATATCCATTAAGTGAACACCGTCGGGCCGAATGAGGCCTGCTTTATCTCATTCCAGTTGTCGGTGTCGAATCACTACACCGCCTCTGTCTCTTCTAAATTTTGCCATCAGAATATTTATTACCCGCCTTGTCCGTTCGATGGCCGTGATGTCTTGTGCACCTTGCCATACCGCTATCGGCACAATCTCTGACCATACTATAGTTAGTTTTGTGAAAAATTCTCTGAAGTGCTCAGTGTCTAGTTTCATTATTGCCATTAGTTATGCGCTCTTGTGATGACCTAGGTCATTTCCCCCGGCCTGTAAAACTAAGATGACCGGACCTCTTGCCTCTCTCCCTACCTTAATTACCTCCATTAGTACCTGTGGCCATTGCAGGCCTCTAATACCTCTCCAGTTGAAATATGTGTTATGAAACTTTAATTTCCTCCCGCCTGGGCGGACTTTCGCCCTTTTTTCTGCCCAATATATATACGAGTGGCCTATCACCCACACTGTTGGCTTAGCGTCAACTGTAAAAGAAACAAACCACATTAGGATAACAAGTCCGGTCTTATGTATCTCACCAAACACGTGGATCGCCATCTCCCTATCCTCTGAACTTCCGTTTCTGACAGTTCTGCTCTTGCTGCTTCCGTGGCCGCGCCTATGCGGAATGAGTGTGTCCCATAATCTTTGGGGTGGTTCCCTGCTGATGGTAGGCATTTATTAAATATAGCTTGGAACTGGTATCTTGTTAATGGCGTTCCATCAATGTGTGGTAGGAAGAAATTACTTTGTGATCTGATGGTTATATATGTTTTTACTATTGTTACCCGACTCAGTGTACCGTTTGTGGGTTGTAGAAGTACCCAAGTGCCCCTGCCAGCAGGAACCATTTTCGATTTGCGTATGCGTAGACGTATTGCATTATTGGCTACGACTACGTCCAGGTGTAATAATCCTCCACTGGTGGTAATTTTGGATCTAGGGACTAATTTGCTTATGCATAGCGCCCGGAAGAAGGCGATCGCAAATGCAGTAGACAGTAGTGTTGCTTCAAATTGTGAGTGTCATGTTAATGGTGTTAGGGATATGATGTGAGAAATCAGTTTTAGTGACACGGGATGGGACGTCTACACTCCTGACTTGGCTGACCCCTTTTCCACCCTTTTATGAATTGTCTGATGATGAATCTCTTTGTCACATCTCCCCAATTCAGTAGTTGGAAGTGAAATCCTACACCGGTCTGACACCGCTGCGCTGACGCCCCTGATATGCCCCTCATCATTAGCTGGCGAAGAAATTCTATGGTGACTTGTAATCTGGCTTGTTCACATTGGTCAACCCGTCTGCCTGCTACTAGTCGTGTCCACTCTTCCCATGCCTTACCATATGCTTGCCACGTTGACGGGGCAACTGACGCTCTGATTAATGGCATCAACTATTCGCCACTAGATCCCATAGGGAGGGTGGGCAACTGTTGCCCGATGGGTGGGCGTTGGGGAGGAGCTCTGTGAAAATCTGCCAATTGAATTGTGATAAAGCGTTAGCAGCAGCGTTAGACCCCTCAGCATCGTGGCTAGCGCGGACCCATACATTGTGTTTTAGGCACAGGAATACTAGCCGGCATAGTAGGCCTAGCACTGGGAGAGACGATGATGCAATCTTATTAATGCAGTGCGCTAGGCTGGTGTTTTTTGTTATGAAGCGTATATTTTTGTTAGCCAGGCGCGCGCCCCATATTTCTATTGCTACCACTATTGGGAAAAGTTCCAGAAGTGTCTGTTTTATTGTCAGCACTTGTTCTGCCCAATACGGAGGCCATAAGATTGGGCACCATTGGTTATTTAGTTTCGCTGCATATCCGTACAGATGGGCTACTCCAATGATTAACAGAGGCTGCTACAAGTCCAAAAGGTTTTACTTGGCTAGATGCAGTAAAAAAAATGTATTAAATACAAAGGTGGTGTAGCTTGGTATAGATGGGCTACTACAATGAGTAACAGACACTGCTACAGGCCCAAAAGGTTTTACTTGGCTAGATGCAGTAAAAAATTGTTATTAAATACAAAGTTGGTGTAGCTTGGTACAGATGGGCTACTCCACTGACTACCAGACACTGCTACTATGCCCAAAAGGTTTTACTTGGCTAGATGCAGTAAAAAATTGTTATTAAATACAAAGGTGGTGTAGCTTGGTACAGATGGGCTACTACAATGCGTAACAGACAATGCTACAGGCCCAAAAGTATTTACTTTGCTAGATGCAGTAAAAAAATGTTATTAAATACAAAGGTGGTGTAGCTTGGTACAGATGGGCTACTACAATGAGTAACAGACACTGCTACAGGCCCAAATGTATTTACTGGGCTAGATGCAGTAAAAAATTGTTATTAAATACAAAGGAGGTGTAGCTTGGTGCAGATGGGCTACTACAATGAGTAACAGACACTGTTACAGGCCCAAAAGTATTTACTGGGCTAGATGCAGTAAAAAATTGTTATAAAATACAAAGGTGGTGTAGTTTGGTACAGATGGGCTACTACAATTCGTAGCAGACACTGCTACATGCCCAAAAGGATTTACTGGGCAAGATGCAGAAAAAAATTGTTATTAAATACAAAGGTGGTGTAGCTTGGTACAGATGGGCAACTACAATGAGTAACAGACACTGCTACTGGCCCAAAAGTATTTACTGGGCTAGATGCAGTAAAAAATTGTTATTAAATACAAAGGTGGTGTAGCTTGGTACAGATGGGCTACTACAATGAGTAACAGACACTGCTACAGGCCCAAAAGGATTTACTGGGCTAGATGCAGTAAAAATTGTTATTAAATACAAAGGTGGTGTAGCTTGGTACAGATGGGCTACTCCAATGAGTAACAGACACTGCTACTGTGCCGAAAAATTATTTTCCGGGCTAGATGCAGCTAAAAATTATTATTAATTTCAAATCTGGTGGAGCTTGGTATAGATGGCCTAATACAATGAGTACCACACACTGCTACTATGCCCAAAATTATTTTCCGGGCTAGATGGAGCTAAAAATTATTATTAATTTCAAAGCTGGTGGAGCTTGGTATAGATGGCCTAATACAATGAGTACCACACACTGCTAATATGCCCAAAATTATATTCCGGGCTAGATGCAAGTAAAAATTATTATTAATTTCAAAGCTTGTGGAGCTTAGTATACATGGCCTAATAGATTGAGTACCACACACTGCTACAGGCCCAACATTTTTTTCTGGGCTAGATGCAGCTAAAAATTATTATTAATTTCAAAGCTGGTGGAGCTTAGTATAGATGGCCTAATAGACTGAATACCACACACTGCTACAGGCCCAAAATTATTTTCTGGGCTAGATGCAGCTAAAAATTATTATTAATTTCAAAGCTGGTGGAGCTTAGTATAGATGGCCTAATAGATTGAGTACCACTCACTGCTACAGGCCCAAAATTATTTTCTGTGCTAGATGCAGCTAAAAATTATTATTAATTTCAAAGCTGGTGGAGCTTAGTATAGATGGCCTAATAGATTGAGTACCACACACTGCTACAGGCCCAAAATTATTTTCCGGGCTAGATGCAGCTAAAAATTATTATTAATTTCAAAGCTGGTGGAGCTTAGTATAGATGGCCTAATAGATTGAGTACCACACACTGCTACAGGCCCAAAATAATTTTTCGGGCTAGATGCAGCTAAAAATTATTATTAATTTCAAAGCTGGTGGAGCTTGGTATAGATGGCCTAATACAATGAGTAACACACACTGCTACTATGCCCAAAAGGTTTTACTTGGCTAGGTGCAGTAAAAAATTTGTATTACATACACAGGTGGTGTAGCTTGCAACACAGATAGGCTACTCCACTGACTAACACACACTACAAGAGGCCCAAAAGGATTTGCTTAGCTATATTTAGCCAAATGCTGTGAAAAACACTTGCACAGCACTAAAACAGACCTGCCTGGCAAAAAGTCCTAGGAAATGCTGTAACCTAGCCCTCAAAAGGGCTGCAATTACAACTAGTCCCTATTCCCAACCTATCTGTCTATTTAAGAGCAAATTCGCTTGCAATTCACACTGTTAGAAAGTATAGCGCCCACAGCAGCAGCGGTGCCATCTAACACTCAGCTGCAGCAGTGAAAAAATGGTGGCAACGTGGAAAATGGCTGGGTCTTATAGGGCAAGGACATGTGACATACACAGCAAATTACACATGCCCTTGCTTGTATGAAAAAAAGCACTTCGCTGCGTGTGTGCGCTGCTGATAGGCTGACAGACTGCACCTCCCCACTGTAAATGCGGGAAAAAAAAATAAAAATGAAGATCTTCATTATTTCTGCAGAGATCCATCCCCTGCCCCTCCCCCCACCCACTGTACACTCAAACTGTGTATTAACATTGATTAACAGCATTACTGTGAAAAAATACAGTTACAATTTTGGTGCATGAACAGTTATCGAACATAACCTCGAACAGCCGGATTTTTTTCAAATCGTTCGTGTTCGCCGAACGGCTTGAACACCGCCCAAAACAGCTCAAATTTGAGATTGGCGAACAGTTCGAGTCGAACACCGCTCATCTCTACCTCTGACCTCCATGTCTCTTCCAAGAGGCATTGGAGTGCCTCCAAATTTTTGGCAACCCTTGCATTCACTGAATAGGCAAACACAATGGGAGACCTACTTCCTAATAATGGGAATATTGTTTTCAGGAGGCCCTCCTCTAAGTCTCTTCAAAGTGTTATTGGGGTGCATCCAAACTTTCAAAGTGGTATTGGGGTGCATCCAAATTTTGGGCAGCCCTGGCACTCACTGCATACGCAATAACAGTATAGGAGACCCACTCATTAGTAGTGGGAACAATAAAACATAGCTGGCTGATGGCCCTCTAAAAATAGTGAGGGCCGACTGCTGGCCCTTAAAGCAGAGGTCCCCAACCTTTTTTGCACCAGGGACCGGCTTTAAGCAAGACCAGTTTTCCATGGCCCGGTGGGGGTGGGGGCGGGGCTTTGGTCATATGGGGGTGGGGTTATGGAGGGGTGGAGCTGTATGGGGAGGATGCTGGCGGGACCTCGGTGTACAGCGCTGCTAAGTAGCAGCATTGTACATTGAGCGTCAGTGTATACAGCGCTGCTGCTTAGCAGCGCTACACACTGAACACCGGTACCGGGAGCCGCGTCACTGAAGCCAGTCTGCTGCCCCAGCACGCCCCACATAACATGTTCTGCCGGGGGCGTGTCAGTGTGGAGAGCCTGCCGCCCCACCCCGTCAGGAACACACCATGCTGTGCAGGAGGGCCGCGTCACTAAGACCCGCCCCTTGACGTACAACAGGTACCATGCTGTGCTGTGGAGGGCTGCGTCACTAAGACCCGCCCGACGCCCCACCCCGTCCTGCATAATGTTCTCTGCCGGGAGCTGCGAGCTGTCACGGCTATGGCAGAAAACATTATAAATCCACACAGAGCGAGTTCTGACCAGGCGCAGGGCCGCGGAGCTAGCTGTCAGCGGCAGGGCCGGCTCCAGGTTTTTCTGGGCCCCGGGCGAAAGAGTCTCAGTGGGCCCCTTTAACACATACCACGATTCATGATGCAGAGATACGGCGGAGAAATATATATATATAGTACAATGCAAAGATTTCACTTCATGAGTGATATCTATTGTAAATTCTACAATAGCTCAGAAACCGGTGAATCGCTCCACACAGAATAGTGGCCCCCATATAAGGCTCCATACGGAATACTGGCCCCCATATAACGCCCATACGGAATACTGGCCCCCATATAACGCTTCATACGGAATACTGGCCCCCATATAAGGCCCCATACGGAATACTTGCCCCCATATAAGGCCCCATACGGAATACTTGCCCCCATATAAGGCCCCATACGGAATACTTGCCCCCATATAAGGCCCCATACGGAATACTGGCCCCCATATAAGACCCCATACGGAATACTGGCCCCCATATAAGGCTCCATACAGAATACTGGCCCCCATATAACGCTCCATACAGGATACTGGCCCCCATATAACGCTCCATACAGGATACCGGTCCCCATATAATGCTGCATGCAGGCTGTTACCCCCCACATAATGCCCCATACAGGCTGTCCCCCCCTTATAATGCTCCATGCAGGCTGTTACCCCCCACATAATGCCCCATACAGGCTGCCCCCCCTCTTTATAATGCCCCATGCAGGCTGTCACCCCTCCTCTTTATACTGCCCCATGCAGGCTGTCACCCCTCCTCTTTATACTGCCCCATGCAGGCTGTCACCCCCCCTCTTTATAATGCCCCATGCAGGCTGTCACCCCTCCTCTTTATAATGCTCCATGCAGGCTGTCACCCCCCCTCTTTATAATGCCCCATGCAGGCTGTCACCCCTCCTCTTTATACTGCCCCATGCAGGCTGTCACCCCCCCTCTTTATAATGCCCCATGCAGGCTGTCACCCCTCCTCTTTATAATGCCCCATGCAGGCTGTCACCCCTCCTCTTTATACTGCCCCATGCAGGCTGTCACCCCTCCTCTTTATACTGCCCCATGCAGGCTGTCACCCCTCCTCTTTATACTGCCCCATGCAGGCTGTCACCCCTCCTCTTTATAATGCCCCATGCAGGATGTCCCCCCCTCTCTTTATAATGCCCCGTGCAGGCTGTTCCCCACCTTATAATGCCCCATGCAGGCTGGTCCCCACCTTATAATGCCCCATGCAGGCTGTCACCCCTCCTCATTATAATGCCCCAAGCAGGAATCCCCCCCTCTTTATAATGCCCCATGCAGGCTGGTCCCCACCTTATAATGCCCCATGCAGGCTGTCACCCCTCCTCATTATAATGCCCCAAGCAGGAATCCCCCCCCCTCTTTATAATGCCCCATGCAGGCTGGTCCCCACCTTATAATGCCCCATGCAGGCTGTCACCCCTCCTCATTATAATGCCCCAAGCAGGAATCCCCCCCTCTTTATAATGCCCCATGCAGGCTGTTCCCCACCTTATAATGCCCCATGCAGGCTGTCACCCCTCCTCTTTATAATGCCCCAAGCAGGATGCCCCCCCTCCCCTCTTTATACTGCCCCATGCCTCCATACATTAAAAAAAAAAAAAAAATCAAATACTCACCTCCCTTCTCCTCACCTGCTGCCCGCCGCTCGCTGCTCGGCTCCGAACTCCAGCGTTGTCGTTTCTTCCCGCTCAGCGCTCCCTGTGACGGCTCAGGGGAGGGCGCGGTGTAAAGACGTCACCGCGCCCTCTGACCTGAGACGTCACAGGGAGCGCAGAGCAGGAAGACAGCTGATCTGCGGAGGCACGGGGAGAGGTAAGTATCCAGCTGCCGGGGCCCTGAGCAAGCGGCGGAGAAGGGCGGGCGCTGACACCGCTCTCCTCCGCCCATAGCCCAGCGGGGTGCGCGACCGCCAGTGGGCCCCTCTGCCTGCTCAGAGCCCCGGCATTTGCCCGGGTGCTGACGCCGGCCCTGGTCAGCGGCGCCGCGGACCGGCTGAAAAACCCCAACGGCCCGGTCCTGGTCCGTGGACCGGCGGTTGGGGACCTCTGCCTTAAAGAATAGAAAAGGCCGCCTGATGGCCCTATAAAAATAAGCTTGGTATCACTCAGAGTCCCTCCTTCATAAATGAAACATGATTTGTCTGATGATATCTCACACACCACATGGCCACGAAAGGTTGTAAAATGTTAAAATGACATTTCCTGGGGAATGCATTTGTCACGGTTGAAAGCAATGCAAAAGTGAAAAAACGCATCAAAAACTGTACGAGTGAACATAGCCCAAGGTGTGGAGGAGCATTTTTGTTTTGTGTTATTTATTTTGCTTTATATACAAGTCATTACCCTGGAAAGGATGTTCCTTAACATATTTCCCAGGAAATTCCATTTTGATTTCGTTTTGGTATGCTTTATTGTGAGTCCGTAAAAGTGGCGTAACACTTCTGACAATGTTGTTGACAGAAGTGACCTGGGAGTCAGAAATGCTTCCAGGGGTCTTCCCCATGCTGTTCCCATGTCATTTGAGCACTGTTCCCATCGATTTGGGCAATTTTTAGGCCCTCTGCAGACTGCCGGGGGGAGCCGCCTGAAAAATGCTTACGTTTCCCATTGACTTAAATTGGGCTCGTTGCTCGGGTCGAGCACCCGAGTATTCCAATGTGCTCGACCTGAGCATCGAGCACCCGAGCATTTTAGTGCTCGCTCATCACTAATTATTACAGTAAATAGAGACATTTAGCTGTGCTGGTCAGTTTTGGCACACGTGATTAAGTTGTCAAATTGGAGAAACATACACTCTCCACCAATAGCACTGTCATGTGGTTATTGCATTAGCCTTTTTTGCCATCGCATGGGCGCTGCTAGTGCCTAGCATTTCCTGTTGACTCCAAATTTTCCCAGGGTTGTCTAAGTGGTAAAATATTTTTGGAAATGACTTAAATGTTGTTTCCCAATGTCCATAATGTATGTTACACAAAATCTTGGCACTGGCAATACGTGCGGTAGCAAGCAAGAAAAAAAATACCTACCACAAAAAAAAATGTGGAAGCTGCTGACAGCAGCAACACCACCAGCACTGCTCGCAGCTACCGTCCAGCGGTAACAGTAGTACTAAACGTAGGTCACACTTGACCTTCTTTGCTGCTAGCAAGCATTAAAGTGGGGTGAGAGTTGAGGACATCTTGAAATATATGTCACATCACTGTATATGTATTAAAAGGGAGAAATTGGAGAGGGTAATGGAGTATATGTCCCTTCACAAATCCCAATCCCAGCAGTATGATGTAGTGTCTGACAGAAATCAGCTCAGTATTCTGCTCAGTACACTTCCTCTGCCACCATAACATTTAACATTAAGCAGAGAGGCATTTCCATTCCATCAATAACACCTGTTTCTGTTCTACCCTATTGTCTTCTAACCCACAGGGCCCCAGTGGCTAAGGCGCATACTATACAAGAAGATTTTTTTCAAGTTGATTTATTGAAAAAGCTGCTTTGCTGTCTCTGAGAGCCATGGTGGTAGAGGTAGTGGCAGGGATACTAGCACTCTAGCGCCAAAGTAAATCTTGACTTGGGAATTAGGATTTTAAGCACAGAGGCAACTGTTAGCCAAATCAAGAGGGATCATGATTCTGGGGTGGAAAACATCCGGGAATCAGACCAGCATGACAAGGATGTGATGTCATTAAAGGAGGGGGTATTGGCCTTAGCAATACACAGGGGCACAATCAGCTCTTCTGCTGTGAGCTCTGAAGAAGGTGAAGAAAATGGTGATACCGCAAATGCTGTTGGTGTAGGATGATCAACAGCACCTGAAAGGTTTAGTCACAATGGTAGTTGCATGTGCAGGTATCTCATGTGTGGAAGTCTTGTGTTGTATTCTATGTATGCCTCTTCCGTCTCTGTTGTATCTGCAAAATTCCATCCGTGATTGCGTGTCGATTAAACAGGCATACACTCCCAGTCATCTGCTGGTTTGCCAACTAAACTCTCATCTGATAAAGTTGCTGGGGGTGCAGCCACTGCCATACCACCTTGTGGAGTTAACTACCTTTCAAGAAATGATGGTGTGTGTTCAGCATTGCTGGAATATACCAAGCTGATATTATTTCATGGAAAAAAGGGATGCTGATTGTCTGTTCTCATGAGCCAGAGAGCGTATGATCTATTTACTTGTTGTTGACTTTAAGCTCCAAAATTCCCAGCAGATTAGACACCTGGAGCAGAAAGTTTCAAGGACCAGTGAATGAAGGTTTTAACTGGCAGTTATCCACACAATGGGGACAGGCAGCAGGAGTGGCATAAGGGCAGTATTATCAGTATTACTGTAAAAAGCCCAGACCAAATGTACAAAAGGAGGCCCGCTGTTAGTCACCATTGTCTGACACACACTGAGGGGCAATTGGCCCCTTCATTCAATCAGTCAGTCAAAGGTCCTGCTGTTACCCACTACTGTTCTACACTGATATGAGGAGGGGCCTTTCTGTGAAATATATAACAATGAAATAGTCCCCAGACTGTGACCATTCCACGCAAGAAATCTTACATTGAACGTAATGCTAGCAACAGAGCTGGCCCCTCTTCTGCTCCTTCCTCCTAATCTAGCAACATAACCTTCATAGTCTTGTGTAAGGTGAGGGGGAGTTGAGAAGATGGGATCCTCATAACTTGTGATTAGAGATGAGCGGTGTTCTACTCGAACTGTTCGCCAATCTCAAATTCGAGCTGTTTTGGGCGGTGTTCGAGCCGTTCGGCGAACACGAACAATTTGAGAAAAATTCGGCTGTTCGAGGTTATGTTCGATAACTGTTCGTGCACCAAAATCATAACTGGATTTTTTCTCAGTAATGATGAAAATTAATGTTAATACGCAGTTTGAGTGTACAGCGGGGTGGGGGGAGGGGCAGGGGATGGATCTCTGCAGGAAAAATGAAGATCTCCATTTTTTTTTTCTCTTTCCCGCATTTACAGTGGGGAGGTGCAATCTGTCAGCCTATCAGCAGCGCACACACGGAGCGAAGTGCTTTTTTTCACACAAGCAAGGGCATGTGTCATTGGCAGTGTATGTCACATGTCCTTGCCCTATAAGACCCAGCCATTTTCCCCGTCGCCACCAATTTCTCACTGCTGCAGCTGCGTGTTAGACGGCACCGCTGTTGCTGTGTGCGCTATACCTTGTTAATTTCAAGAAAATTTTCGCACAAATCTACACATAGCTTGGGAGTAGGGAATAGTTGTGATTGCAGTCCTTTTAAGGACTAGGTTACAGCATTTCCTACGACTTTTATCAGGCAGGTCTGTGCTCTTAAATAGATAGATTGTGGGAGTAAAGACTAATTGTAATTGGAGTCCTTTTCAGGACTAGGTTACATCAGTTTCTATCAGTTTTTGCCAGGCAGGTCTGTGCCAGTGCTGTGCAAGTTTTTTTCACAGCATTTGGCTGAATCTAGCAAAGCTAATCCTTTTTGGCCTATTGCAGAGTGTGTTAGTCAGTGGAGTAGCCTATCTGTGTTGCAAGATATACCACCTGTGTATAGAATACCAATTTTTTTACTGCACCTAGTGAAGTAAAATCTTTTGGGCATAGCATCATTCTATTAGTCCATCTATACTGACCTCCATCAGGTTGCAAATTGAATATAATTTTTTTCTGCATCTAGCTCTGAAAAAATATTGGGCTTCTAGCTGTGTGTGGGACTTGTTGTATTAGTCCATCTATACTGACCTCCATCAGGTTGCAAACTGCATATATTTTTTTCTTCATCTACCTCTGAAAAAATATTGGGCTTCTAGCTGTGTGTGGGACTTGTTCTATTAATCCATCTATACAGACCTCCATCAGGTTGCAAACTGAATATAGTTTTTTCTGCATCTACCTCTGAAAAAATATTGGGCTTCTAGCTGTGTGTGGGACTTGTTGTATTAGTCCATCTATACTGACCTCCATCAGGTTGCAAACTGAATATATTTTTTTCTGCATCTACCTCTGAAAAAATATTGGGCTTCTAGCTGTGTGTGGGACTTGTTGTATTAGTCCATCTATACAGAACTCCATCAGGTTGCAAACTGAATATATTTTTTTCTGCATCTACCTCTGAAAAAATATTGGGCTTCTAGCTGTGTGTGGGACTTGTTGTATTAGTCCATCTATACTGACCTCCATCAGGTTGCAAACTGAATATATTTTTTTCTGCATCTACCTCTGAAAAAATATTGGGCTTCTAGCTGTGTGTGGGACTTGTTCTATTAATCCATCTATACAGACCTCCATCAGGTTGCAAACTGAATATATTTTTTTCTGCATCTACCTCTGAAAAAATATTTGGCCTTCTAGCAGTGTGTGGGACTTTCTCTATTAGTCCATCTATACTGACCTCCATCAGGTTGCAAATTAAAAATAATTTTTATCTGCATCTAGCTCTGAAAAAATATTTGGCCTTCTAGCAGTGTGTGGGACTTTCTCTATTAGTCCATCTATACTGACCTCCATCAGGTTGCAAATTGAATATAATTTTTTTCTGCATCTAACCCAGCCAATAGTTTTGGCCTAATACCACAGTTTGGCCACTCAGCTCTGCTCGGTTCCCATCCATTGTTTTTTTGTGCAAACAACTCCAGAGTTGTTAATTAGTTAACCACCAAAATGAGTGGAAAAAGGCCTGCTGCTGGTGGAAAGGGGAATAGGCGTGTTGCGAAGGGGAAAAAAGGTTGTGTCCGTGGGGTAGGTTTTAAAGCAACAGTAACATCTGCAGAAGAAAGACCATCTTCCAGCCAAACTAAAATGTCTACTTCTTTTAGCGGACAATGTGATAAGATCCCTTTCTTATGGCCACGCCAATCGCTACAAATTCCAGATGAGGCACAAAAACAGCAGGTGCTTCAACGGATATCAAGTGCTCCTTTAAGTGGGCTCTCCTCCACATCAACTTCAACATCACAAATACTCCAGTCCTCAAAGGTGTCACCCCAATCGCACTTGATTCCTCACAGCTCCCAAATCTCCAGCTGCCCGTCTGAGTATGAGGTAGAACAGATGGTTGAGTCTGCAGAGCTGTTTACTCATACTATAGCCTGGGAATCAGAGGTCGACTCCAGCGCTTCTGTGAATCCAGACAAGGAAATGATCTGCACTGATGCCCAGAATCTTTATGAGTCGGATCCAGGACCAGACGCAGAAGGTTCTGACCATAATGTAGACCCTCATTCCCAAACTGTAACTCCTGTTGGTGGAGACAATGAGGAAGATGATGATAAGACTCAAATACCTGATTGGAGCGACAACTTTAGTTTTTTGTCAGGGCAGGAACAGGTTGGCTCTGAGGACGACGGGTGTGATAACGCACAGGGTGATGATGATGAGGTTGGAGATCCCACTTACTGTCAACCCACAGTCAGCCAAGAGATGAGGTCAGCAGAGGAGGTGGAGGAAGATGCTAGTGACGACGAGGTCAGGTTGCGCCTTCCTGGACAGAGACGTAGTACTGAAAGCACGTCAACAACTGCATCCTCAAACACAACTCTGCCTCTCACCACAAGTCGTGGTGGCTCTTCAGGTCGCATGGGTGCTAAGCCTTGCATAGCCTGGGCATTTTTTCAGATCGATAAAGATGACCCAACTCGTGTTATCTGTAACATTTGTCAGCAAAAGCTAAGTAGAGGCCAAAAAATACATAGTTTGAGTACTTCATGCATGAACCGGCACATGGACATGAAGCATAAGTTGCAGTGGGAAGCTCAGTGTGCTACAATGCGGCCTAGCCGGCCGGGCCAACCACCATCTGCCATATCTTGTGCATCCGCGGCCTCTTCATCCTCTGTGACTGGGGGGACAGCAGTCACACCTGTTTTGGGGCGCAGAACTGCCACCTCTTTACCCGCAACAGCCAGCGTGATTGGCAGGTCATCATTTTATTTGGAGGTGGTAACACCAGCTGGTGTTGAGCGCTGTCCGACATCGATAGCACCACCTTTGGATCAAGGCAACCTAACATGTCCGCCTGCATCTTCCTCACAGACCGGCAGTTTGCCGGGGACACCCTTATCAACCCCGTCTAAGCACAATAGCCAGCCCTCGGTCCCTCAGATGTGGACAAGTAAAAGACCATTTCCTCCTAGCCATGAGAAAGCTAAGAGGTTGAATTTCACCATCTGCAAGCTCTTGGCTACAGAAATGCTGCCTTTCCGCCTGGTGGACACAGAGGATTTTCGAGACCTTATGTCCGTCGCAGTGCCCCAGTACTAGATGCCCAGTCGGCACTACTTCTCAAAGAAAGGTGTGCCTGCGCTCCACCAGCATGTCGCACACAACATCACCGCTTCTTTGAGAAACTCTGTGTGTGACAGGGTGCATTTCACCACAGACACTTGGACGAGTAGGCATGGACAGGGGAGTTACATGTCGCTGACTGGGCACTGGGTAACTATGGTGACAGCAGGACAAGGGGCTGCTGTCCAAGTCTTGCCGCCCCCACGAGTTGTGCGTCAATCCTCTTTATCTCAAAGTTCCTCCACTGCTTCTGCCTCCTCAACCTCCTCTCGGTCTTCCACCTGCACCCAAAGCCTGTCTGGTCAAGCAACAAGCTTTCTAACTGCGCAGAAGGGATCCTGCACACCTCCTTACTATGCTGGCAGTAGGGCTCAATGTCATCAGGCGGTTTTTACATTGAAATGTCTGGGAAATGTGAGTCACACAGCTGAGGAGTTGTGGTCAGCTCTGGAGAACCAATTTCATGAATGATTGTCTCCACTGGACCTGAAACCAGGGAAGGCCGTGTGCGACAATGCTGCAAACCTGGGTGCGGCCCTTCGCCGGGGCAATGTCACACACGTGCCTTGTATGGCTCACGTGTTGAACCTGGTTGTCCAGCAATTTTTAGCCCACTATCCCAGACTAGATGGCCTTCTGCAGAGGGCACGGTCGCTGTGTGCTCACTTCCGCCGTTTGCATCCCGCAGCTCAGCGACTTACATCTCTACAGAAATCGTTGGGCCTGCCACTTCACCGGCTAAAATGCGATGTGCCTACCCAGTGGAATTCAACTCTGCACATGTTGCAGCGACTGTGGCATCACCGATAAGCCCTGGTGCAATACGTTCTGACGTATAGCCTGGGCCAACGAGATCCAGAGGTGGGGCAAATCACGCTGGAGGAGTGGTCTCAGATCAGGGACCTATGCACCCTTCTGCACAGTTTTGAAATGGCGACGAAGATGTTTAGTGCTGACGATGCCATTATCAGCATGACTATTCCGGTGATTTACATGCTGGAGCACATGTTAAACAGAATTCGGAGTCAGGTGGTGGCACAAGAGGAGGTGGAGGAAGTAGAGGAGGAGGAGTTGTATGCGGAAGGGCTAACATCTGCAAGGTCCAGACGGTCGGCAGCACCAAGGCGGCAGGCATGTGAGGGTGGGGTAGATGGTTTTACCAGGGCGCATGGTAGCAGCCAAACTAGTGAGGAAGGTGCAGGAGCCCAGGAAGAAGTGGAGGACGAACTGATGGAAGACTCATCAGATGAGGGAGACCTTGATCACATTTCTGTTGTGCGAGGTTGGGGGGAGAGGACAGAGGAAGGAAGCATGATTGTTACCTCACCACCAACACAACAGGGACTTGGTGCTGCTGGATGCGCAACACACATGAGTGCCTTCTTGCTGCACTACCTGCAACATGATCCTCGAATTGTGAGAATTAGAAATAATCCTGACTACTGGGTTGCCACACTGTTAGATCCCTGGTACAAAAGTAAATTTGCAGAAATTATTCCTGCCATAGAAAGGGATGCACGCATGCAGGAGTATCAGCAGAGACTGTTGCAGAATCTTACATGTGCTTTTCCACAAAATACCAGTGGTGCACATAGTGAATCTCACAGTTCCAACTTGGCAACCGTGGGACCGTCAAGTGTTCAGCACTCAAACCGTAACAGAACCACAGTATCTGCTGGTAACATCAATTTTGCGGAATCATTTCACCACTTTTTTAGCCCATCCTTTGCAAGGCCACAGGAGACAAGAAGTCTGACACATAGTCAACGCCTAGAGACGATGGTACAGGAGTATCTCCAAGTAAACATTGAAGCCATGACTGTGTCACTGGACCCTTGCTCTTTTTGGGCTTCCAATCTGGATAAATGGCCGGAGCTAGCCACTTACGCCTTGGAGATCTTGTCATGCCCCGCAGCCAGCGTTCTGTCTGAACGTGTGTTCAGCGCTGCTGGTGGTGTGCTGACAGATAAGCGCACGCGGCTCTCCACTGATAATGTAGACAGACTCACGTTCATAAAGATGAACAAATCATGGATCCGAAACGACTTTTCTACCCCTGTGTCATCCTGGGGAGAGTAAAAGCTTGATGACTGGTTAAAATCACCCTACCAACCGTTTTAAGCTTTCAAATTACTAATCATATTTATCTGTATCTTGGCTGGAAAATAATTTGGGCTTTGTAGCAGTGTGCAGCACTGATTCTATTAGGCCATCTATAATAAGCTCCACCAGATTTAAAATTACTAATCATGTTTATCTGTATCTTGACTGGAAAATAATTTGGGCTTTGTAGCAGTGTGCAGCACTGATCCTATTAGGCCATCTATACTAAAGCTTCACCAGATTTAAAATTAATAATAATTTTTAGCTGCATCTAGCCCGGAAAATAATTTTGGGGCTCCGAGATGCGCAAGACACATAAGTGCCTTCTTGCTGCACTACCTGCAGCATGACCCTCATATTGTCAGAATTCGAAGTAATCATGACTACTGGGTTGCCACACTCTTAGATCCCCCAAACTTTTCGATCAACCTTTTCATTTTAATAAAGACCAAAAAAATTGTCATTTTTGAAATTATAAGCATTAGCAGGTTGTTAGAGACTGAAATCAATCAGTTTTCAACTCAAAACTTTATTCCAGGTGATGTTACATTTTCACATAGGACCCCTTGTTCGAAAGGAGCTTCTGAACTCTCTCGTCCATTGAATTTGTCAGGTTTTGGATGGTTTCTGCTTCAATTGTTTTGCATGAGGACAGAATACCCTCCCAGAGCTGTTGCTTAGATGTGAACTGCCTCCCGCCATCATAGACACTCCTTTTAATGATGCTCCAAAGGTTCTGAATGGGGTAGAGGTCAGGGGAGCATGGGGGTCACACCATAAGTTTGTCCCCTTTTATGCCCATATCAGCCAGAGATGCAGATGTTTTATGTGCAGCATGAGATGGTGCATTATCATGCAGAAAAATGATCTTGCTGTGAAATACACGGTTCTTCTTCTTGAACCATGGCAGGAAGTGCTGTTTGAGAAAATCCACATACATTATGGAGTTCATCTTTAGCGCCTTCAGGGATCCTAAAGGGGCCGACAATCTCTCTCCCCATGATTCCAGCCCAAAACATTACTCCACCTCCTCCTTGTTGGCGCTGTAGCCGTGTTTGCGTGGGGTGTCCATCAACCAGCCATCCTCCACTCCATCCATCTGGACCATCGAGCTCTGCACGGCACTCATCCGTGAACAAAACAGTTTTGAAATCAGTCTTCATGTAATGTTTGGCCCACTGGAGCCGTTTCTGTTTGTGTGAAGTGGATAGAGGAGGTCGACAGGATGGCGTATGCACAGCTGCAAACCTCTGAAGGACCCTGCATCTTGTTGTTCGGGGGACGTTGGAGGCACAAGCAGCTTCAAAAACTTGTCTGCTGCTATGACAAGGCTTTTTTGCCACTGCTCTTTCAACCTGACGTAATTGCCTGTAGGAAAGAGTCCTCAATTTGCCCTTATCAGCACGCACACGTGTGTACTGTGAATCAGCTACATACTTCTTGATTGCCAAGACACTTCATCCTGATCATCGCACAATGTTGATTGTAGTCATGCCTTGACCTAAACACTCCACAATTTGTTGCTTTTCAGCAGCCGACACATCCTTTTTCTTTCCCATTTTGGCAGAAAATGTAGGCTGCTTAATAATGTGAGACAGCCTTCTTAAGTAGTCTTGCCTTTCATTGGACACACCTGCCAAACTAATTTCACAGGTGTCTGCAATTGCTTACAGTGATATAAAGAGCCCTGACACACATCACCATCAATGAGTTTAACTGACAAACAAACAAATTCTTCCCTTATCACTCCTAAACACTTTTTGCATAATAATTTGGAACACAGTGTACATGTGCTTTTCCACAAAACACCAGTGGTTCACGTAGTGAATCTTACAGTTCTAACTTGCCAACCGTGGTCTGTATGGAGTTGTTCAATAAAGGGCCCAAAATTAAGATAACATAGATGGGAGAGGTCTCTATGAATAGGAATTCCTAAGTATTTGATACCCTGTGAGGGCCAGGCAAAGGGAAAGTTGGACTGGATGGAATCCTATATGGATTTGGGGAGGGAGACATCGAGGGCCTCAGACTTCGCTGCATTGATTTTAAAATTTGACCATGTAGCAAAGTGATCTATTTCAGCCATAACAGCATGGATGGATATATGTGATTGAGTGATATATACTAGGACATCATCAGCAAATAGAGAGCACTTGTACTCGGTGCCTCCCACCTCAATCCACCTAATATTGGGGTTATGGCGAATTGATGAGAGCAGGTGCTCCATCACTAGGATGTATAAGAGAGGGGACAGAGAACATCCCTGCCTTGTCCCATTGGTGATTGTGAAAGGTGATGAAAATGTTCTGACGCACCCCCTGGGCCTTGGGTCACCCGGAGATGGACCCTTTTTGGTGGATGCTGGTGGTTGTAGTCTCCGTGGCGGCAACCCGGTTCCGTGGCTCAGGGCGGTCAAACCAGTGGCGGAACTATTTATGTGGTTTTGATGTTTAAATGTCCGACTACGCCACCCGTGGATTGCGGTCAGAGTGAACCGCCGCTCCAGGGCAGACCGCTGAGGCTGGTGTTGTGGGTGCAGCAGAGCGTAGCATAACTCCCCACGGGAGGAATATAGCCTCAGGGCAGTGCATGCGGAGGATGGGGGTGATGGTGCAGGGCAGCAGCAGTAATGATACGGAGTCAGTGATGCAGTCCAGGGCCTTTACTCACAGTTCTTATTATCCAGACCACGTCTGCAGGTAACGGCTGCCCACGTCGTACTGTGCTCACCAGGTGAGGGGCTCAGACAACTCCCAGATAACTTTGGAGTGCTTCACAGGACCCCCTTTGTGTGTCCTTTGTCTGGCCTTTCTTACCAACCCTTCTGTCCGGCTGCCTCGGGCCTCCTCTTGGTAAACTTGGCGCCAGTTTCCCTGACCCTATGTGGTGCCTTCCTAGCGGGTGTAGCGAGGGGCTGCGCGACATAAAATGTC
The DNA here is from genome assembly GCF_046119375.1 of Phyllobates terribilis. Taxonomy (NCBI): domain Eukaryota; kingdom Metazoa; phylum Chordata; class Amphibia; order Anura; family Dendrobatidae; genus Phyllobates; species Phyllobates terribilis. The sequence goes on along the minus strand of NW_027362768.1, from coordinate 37,410,921 downwards.
ACAGCCTCCTGTTTCTAGCTGAGGGTCGTTTCCTGCCTCCACTAGTTTCGGGGACCGGTCTCCCCCTTTGGCCTGACCCCTCCACGCAGGTGGATTCGGGCGTGCGGTGGCGTCTCGCCCGTCCGCACCCCTGAGATCCCTTCGTTCCTCGTTCCTGGAGCCTTCTCCGCTCCTCTTCCTTCCTTCTCCCTCTTCCAGGCCTGGGCCTCTGTTACTAGGCCCGCCTCCGGAGCAGAGCTCATGCAGAGCCCCTGCTACCTGCCACTTCTGCTCAGACTTCTCTGCACTGAGCTAAGATGGTGCCCACCTTTTATGCTCCCTTCTCAATGCACCCAGGAACTGCTTCCTCCCTGCTCCTGCACTACAGGGTTCCCCTTCCTCAGTGTTCCCTCCCCCCACTCCAGCCAGGGACAGGGACTGTCGTGCCCATCTCAGGGGCATATTGGTCGCCCTGCCCCACGGCAATGTGGTGTAATGCATGCAGGTGTCGGGTCCTGATCCACACTACATCCTTACCTGAGAGTGAGCTATCACACCTCTGGGTGAGGTGCAATACCTCTGTAGCAACCGAGCCCTCAGGGTGCTACAGTTCCATTTATCTTCAGCCTAGGTGACGTATTGCGATACAGGGCCGTGATTTTGGCTATAAAAGGGTCCCCTAGACCCCTACCCCAAGCTTTTTAAGAGAATCATATATGGCGTGCCAGGAGACTCTATGGAATGCTTTCACAGCATCCAACGAGAGTATCTAATTACAAATTTTTAACTGCATCTAGCCCAGGAAATACTTTGTGCCTAGTAGCAGGGTCTGCTTGTCAGCGGATTATCCCGGCTGTTAAGCAAGCTACACCACCTGTAGTTTGGACACTTCATTTTTTCAAAGGAAATGCTTCGGGACCACGGGATACTCAGTGAAGAGCATCAGGAGGCACCCCAAGGCATAGGGGCTCGGACTGGCAGTAGGATGCCTTGCGGTGGACAGCCGAGCTCGATCCTTATAAAAGCTTTTTAACTGCAGCAGCTTTAGTGGACGCTACTGGAGCTGGAATTACGCGGCTGCTGGCATGAGACTTGCCCTCCAATAGATCCTTGTAAATGGATTTAAAGTGTATTTATTCAAATTAGAGAGACAATTTAAATTAAAAAGCTTAGAGCTGCCTCCACCACAGGGGGGCTCGCTCGACCCACCAGCGGACAGGCACCAGTATTGGGTGAGGGGGGCTGGCCGTCAGGGTTCACCGCGGCTCTGGCACAAACCCGGCGACACGGAGGTGGCACGGGCAGGAGCGGACTGAACGTGTCGGCTTCTCACTTTTTGGATTTTAGAAGGGCATGACATGCCTATATCTGTGTCTCCCCCTCCTTTTACTCCTCCACCACTTTTCTTTTCGCATGACTATATGTACTTGTCACTTTTCCATGTGTTAGTTGTGTCTTCTGAGCAGTTTGTCAGCTTTTGGACACCTTTGAAGGTGTTTTCTATGTGTTTCTATGTGTTTTTGTTTGCCTGCCATTGGTTTTAACGTTGTTCGAAGGTGTTCGACGAACAGTTCGACGAACAGTTCGGCGAACACACGGGTGTTCGACGAATCGAACCGAACTCGAACACTACGGGGGTGGCTCAACACTACTTGTGATTCAGAAGAAAAGCCAGCCTAGCCTAATACCAGACAGCTAGCCAGTAACTAGATAGAAGCAGCAGCAGCAGTTCCAGCAACTTTAGAGACAGTGAATGGTCATCATTACATTTATTAGGCAGTTGAGCAATGTATCACTGTGAGGGAGTTTATCATGGTACTGCCTTATTGCCCCTGTTTAGACAGCAATTTCAGTGTAATTATTAGGGCATTGTCAAATGAATAAAATTAGTTTCAGAAATATACAATGATGATTTTTGCCTTTAAACAAGGGTAAACAAATGAAACTCAGCCACTGATATTTGAATCTGAAAGTACATGGCAGAGGCATTGCTAGGATCTTATAAGATCAGGGGCCCAAAGTCAAAGTACGACTACCTATACGACTCATTGGCTACTTAAAAAAGAATCTATGCATACATAATTAATGTACACTACCATTACCACTACATATTGGATACATAATATTATAAATATGACCATTACCTTTTTATACCAAAACTAACTATGCAAAGACAAAAATTGCCAATAATACCACCATACACCTTCTCCTCCATCGAAATGGCAAATATCCATTGTTCATTGTGTTTTGAGAAAGCAACCGTACACTCCCAGTACACATCAAGTGGTTTGCTAACAAATTTCACATCTTGTCAAGATGCTTGAGGTGCAGTCGTTGCCTTACCAGCTTGTGGATTTTGCTGCCTTTTAAGAAATTTTGAAGTGCCCTCAGACTCACTGGAAGATATCAAGACACTATTATTTCTTACAGAATGGGATATCCTCACTCTGTTTTCACGTGCAAGAGATTGTAGGATGTTCTCTGGATTTGTCTTTGAGGTCTAAAGTGCATTGCACAATAGAAACAGGCAATACATGAGTTTCACTGCTCACTGGGTGAATGTTTTCAGTTGCAGCGATGCATCACTAAAGCATCAGGCACAGGTCTTAAATAGTGATGGGCAAACCCGAACGGTAAAGTTCAGGGTCCGTAATGAACATCTGGTGTTTCCAACGCTGTCATCCGTGTGACAGTGCGAGAAATACCGGCTCTGATTGACGGAAGGTTAGGAACCGCAGATGAGAGCGCTGTGGTTCACACGCAGCAGCTATGACTGCCAGTAAAAAGGTTACCGCCGGACACAGGTGGTGGCTGATGAGAGTACTACTCTCATCATCCTACACCTCATCTCCCTGATAGCAGCGAGATCAGGCGAGACTAATGAGAGCATTCACCAGCCAGTGCCTGTGAAATAAATAAATACATTTAAAAAAAATTACAAGGGGTCACTTCTATTTTTAATAACCAGCACAGGCAAAACCGACAGCTGAGGGCTGCAGCCCCCAGGTGTCAGCTTTATCATGGCTGGTTATCAAAAATAGAGAGGTTCCCACAATATATTTTTTTAATTATTTAAATAAATATTTTTAAAAAATGTCGTGGGGTTCCCCTCATTTTTGACAACAAACCAAGCTAAAGCAGACAACTGGAGGCTGGCATTCCCAGGGTTTAAATAGCAGCCTGCAGCCGCCCCAGAAAAGCTGCATCCATTAGATGCACCAATTCTTGGGCTTTGCCCGGCTCTTTCTATGGTTTAGTGGCAAGTGGGTTAATATTTGTGGGGTTGATATGAGCTGTTTTATGGCCGCTGACATTAAACCCAGGCACCTAGGGGTTAGTAATATTGAGGGATATATAAGATGGCCCCATTATTAACTCCATAGTCATATTGTAAAAAATACACAGCTTTAATAAAGTCCTTTAATTGATAAAAGGCACAGACTCCTTTATATTAAATAAATACTCCCTCTCCCTTTTTTCCCATTTATTAATGTAAAATAAAAGATAATAAACCACCATATTCCTTAACTGTCCGCCGAGAATCCCTAGGTGATGTAACATGAAGAACTAGAGCTCTTCTACTTCTGGGTGGTTTGTGGTGTGGTGGCATGATGCGAGTGCTCAGCAAACCAGCCAGAACACAATGAGACAGTAGCATGATTGCGCTCCTGCAGTGTATAGTGCTGATCTGAGAAAGATCACCGGAGTTCACACCTGATGAACCCTGTCACCCCACTGATGTCACTGCTCGCAGTGTGAGAATGTTACCACAGGTCATTGAAGCTACGCTCTGAGGCTCATTGTCTCCTTGATTTATAGCTGAGCGCTCGCATGATGCCAGCATTCACCTGTGAATCCAGGTGTAGCAGAGATGGAGTTCTTCGTGGGAAAAATGGATTGTCGTCGGACAGATGAGGAATATGGTGTTTTATTATTTGGAATTTTACATTAATAAATGGGTAAAAGAGGGTGGGGAGTGTTTATTTCAAATAATGGAGTCTGTGTTTTTATTTCAAATAAAGGACTTTTAACTGTGTCTGTGTATTTACTAAATTTCACTATGGGGTTAGTAACGGGGGCATCTTATAGATGGTGTGGGACCCTTCTATTCTTGATAACCAGCCATGTTAAAGCTGACAGCTGTGGGCTGCAGCCTGCAGATGTCAGTTTTGCTTGTGCTGGTTATTAAAAATAGAAGAGATCCCATGTCATTTTTTTTAAAATTTATTTATTGCACAGGCGCCAGCTGGTGAATACTCTCATCTCGCTGCTATTAGCGAGAGCAGACGTAGGATGATGAAAGTAGTACTTTCATCTGCCAATGCCTGTAACCGCCGGTCAAAAAGGTTAGCACCAGTCAGAGCTGCTGGCTCACGCCCTGTAATCTGTGTGACAGCGTGGGAACTGCAGCTCTCTGATCAGAGCCGGTGTTTCTCGCGTTGTCACACAGATGACAGAGATGGAAACCGTGGATGTTCAGGCCCCCATTCATTTGAATGGGATCCGGGCTCGAGTTTGAGTACTGTTTTGGTACCGAAACCAAACTTTTTTTAATGTACACCCGAACTCCACCGGGCCCCGAACATCAACAGATTTGCCCATTACTACTCATAAGGCCTCCGCGACTGAGGGCTACATGTTTTTCCACCTAGAGGCACCAAACTATCTCCTCCTACACCTCCAATGCACAACTTACATGACCTCATCACCATGAAGCATAGGGCACATCATTGATTTCACACGGTGCCTTCTTCTTTTTACTTATGCAAGGCAAAGCACTGCCAAGCAGTTTTACTGCTTGAAAGCCAAAGTGAGAAAAGCTAATCAATGGAAAAGTTTCTTCTGTGCATCAAGAGGCAACTCACCAACTGGCTGGCTTTTCATGAAATGCAAATTATAATTGTCATCACTACAGCAGATCCCTCTTCAATCCACTCAGACACAACATTCCCCTGCTTGTGCCAGAGTTAGGGCTACAACAAGTAGCGGCAATACTTACAGTATCTTTAACATGGACTAGATATTTTTTTCCATTAGGAAAACCTAGTGCTAATTGCAAACACAGATGCACCGTCAGAACAGCGAGGTTCAGTCACATTTAGACTGTGTCCTTTCTTAGATGGATATCTTGAGCTTAGTGATGAGCGAATATATTCGTTACTATTAGCTATTCGCACTGAAAGTACGGTATTCGAGTTACTCCTTATATTGCGAGTATTTGTGTTCTCGCCTCGCTATATTCGGATATCCCGCCCTGCAGTTTTGGTGTCTCCTTTGCAGCTACTAAACATGCTGGGCTTCTTAACCAATCACAGTAATGCATCAGACATCTTGGTTGTGGCATTAATGTGATTGGCTGGGCCCAGCGTCATAGGGTCTATTTAAGCCCTGTCGGCCCCATTTTGTGCACATTGCGTCTGGAGCCTGCGTTCTATAAGCATAGGGAGAGATCACTGAGCTGCTAGGGAGAGTGTTTAGGCATCTTGATAGAACAAAAGCAATTTTAAGGGCTACCTGCAGTGTATACTAGTTCTGTGTTTAAAGGAGCCACTCACTAACTCCATAATACCACCAAAAAATAGCTCTTTTCAGAGCTGAAGACACACCACAAAGTCAGAGTATAGAGAGGGCGAGATTGTGTATTAGGTAGGGAGAGGTTAAAGTGTTCTTCCAGTGTCCATCTTAAAACAGCTCTTGTCAGAGGCCAAGCAATATTTTTCCAGCACACAGAGTAGTAGCATTTTGTGCTGCCTTTTTTTTAAAAAGCACCGGTCTATTTTCCCCGCTGTTTTAAGGGTCAGAGCCTGGCTTCTGCTGTCCACATTAGTCCACTTAAAGAGGCGGTTAGTGCCCAACGCAAAGCTGTAGTCCAGACATTTCCTACTGCCTGCTACCAAGCATGCACCAGCCCATTTTTCCCACTGTTTTTGGGGTGACAGCCTGCCTTCTGTCCTCATTAATCCACGTAAACAAGCATTTAGTGCGCTACACAAAGTAGTAGTCCAAACATTTCCTACTGGCTGCCACAAAGCATGCACCAGGCCATTTTTCCCGCTGTTTTTGGGGTGACAGCCTGCCTTCTGTCCACATTAGTCCATTTAAAAAGGTGTTTAGTGCGGTACACAAAGCAGTAGTCCAAACATTTCCTACTGCCTGCTACCAAGCACCCACCAGGCCATTTTCCCCACTGTTTTTGGGGTGACAGCCTGCCTTCTGTCCACATTAGTCCATTTAAAAAGGCGTTTAGTGCGGTACACAAAGCAGTAGTCCAAATGTTTCCTACTACCTGCTACCAAGCACCCACCAGGCCATTTTTCCCGCTGTTTTGGGGGTGACAGCCTGCCTTCTGTCCACATTAGTCCATTTAAAAAGGCGTTTAGTGCGGTACACAAAGCTGTAGTCCAAACGTTTCCTACTACCTGCTACCAAGCACTCATCAGGCCATTTTCCCCACTGCTGTGGGATGACAGCTTGCCTTCTGTCCACATTAGTCCACTTAAAAAAGCGTTTAGTGCCCTACACAAAGCTATAGTCCAAACATTTTCTACTGCCTGCTACCAAGCACGCACCAGGTCATTTTCCCCACTGTTTTTGGGGTGACAATCTGCCTTCTGTGCACGTTAGTCCACTTAAAAAAGCGTTTAGTGCGGTACACAAAGCAGTAGTCCAAACATTTCCTACTGCCTGCTACCAAGCACGCACCAGGCCATTTTACCCACCTTTTTGGCTGTGACAGCTAGTTAGGCTTGAGCCATCAACATCTGAAAATCTGTCAACAAAACCCAAAATACCAAAAAAGCCTGTTGTTAAGGGACGTGGATGTGGATGTGGTGTTGTCAGTGGTGCGCGAGAAGGCACTCAGTCTGTGTCAAGTCAGAAGAAGCTTGATGCATCCACTATGTTCCTTGAAAAATTTCCCGTCTGGAACATAAACGTGTGTGGAAACAAGAAGAGCGAGAGCAGATTCTGTCTTGGATAGCAGACAAGGCCTCTACGCATTTGCCAAGCAGCAACAAATCTTCTACGACTACACAGTCTACTGTCGATACACAGAAGGTTGGCTCATCCAATCCTGAAGCTGGTTCTCCTTCCTCCCACCATTATCAGTCACAGGAGACATATGACCCCAAGCTTGGCCACTCCGAGGATCTGTTTGGTACGTATCCTTTGGTTGGCTCTGGCCTATCACCGTACAGTATTGAAGAGGGACAAGAGGAGGTGGCGTGCGTTGATGCTCAAGTATTTGAGGACCTACGGCCAGAAGAAAGCCACTTGGAGGAACATCATTTACTGTCTCCAGAGGTGGAGGCTGATGATGATGAGACACAGTTGCCATCAGGTCAGCCTACAATGATGAGAGGAAGAGATGGAAGATGAGGTGGTCGATGATGAGTCAGCTTGATACCAAGTTGAGCAGAGGCTAGGGCAAAGGCAACCTGAGCACCATCAGTATGCAAAACCACATGGCAGCCAAGCACCCCAGTATGTGGGCAGAACACCATGGTACCAAATCTGCATCTGCGGGTCAAACCAATGCCATGTTACCTGGTCTATGTCCTTCAGAATTGGCTGTTCAGGAAGCAGGCGCTCATACCTCCTGCCCATAAACTGCGGTTGCTCACACACAACAAACATCAACCACATCCACTTCCTTGTCCCAGCGAAACGTCCAATTGTCCATGCCTGAGAGTTTGGAAAGAAAGAGTAAATACCCAGCCACGCACCCACAGGCACAAATACCAAACCCGCACATTGCCAAATTGCTGGCTGTGGAGATGTTGCCATTTAGGCTTGTGGGAACAAATACTTTCCGTGATCTCTTGGCTGTGGCTCCCCACGATACAGTGTTCCCAGTCGCCACTATTTTACCCACTATGCCGTCTCTGCGTGTTAAACAATCTGAACCGTGCTCTCACCAATGCCATAACCGTGAAGGTCCACCTAACAACAGACACCTGGACAAATTGTTGTGGACAGGAACATTTCTGCCAGGGCACACTGGGGGAACCTGGTGGAGGGTGGGACAAAGACGCAAACTGGAACATTGCACATCCTACCCACGCCAAGAATCGCGGGCCCAACTTCTGTCAGGGTTTTCGCCTCTTCATATTCCACTTCCTCGCTCCCTTCCTCCTGCTTCTAATGATCTGCTGAATTATCCTCTTCATCACTGCCAAGCTGGGACCCGTGCAGCAGCGCATCGGCAAAGCAGAAACACGGATTGCTGAAGCTGATCTGTTTAGGTCAGAAAGCACACACTGAAGTAGAGCTGGTCTTGTTGTCTGCGAAAATGGGCTTAACCTGATTGCGGCTTGAAATGTCGGCAAGCTGGTACACGTGCCATGCATGGCTCACGTGCTGAACCTAGTTGTTCAGAAATTTCTGAAAACTTACCGTGACTTGCCGTACCTACTTGAGAAAGTGCACCGTATTACCGCCCATTTCCGCCATTCCTCTGCAACTTTTGCTGCTCTTACAGCGCTGCAAAAGCACTTGAATTTGCCAAGTCACCGACTCATTTGCGACCTGCCAACGCGGTGTAACTCAACATTTAATATGTTGGCGAGAATTAGTGAACAGCAGACGGCAGTAGCTGAATACCAGCTTCAACATGCCCGTCAGACTGAGAGTCAGCCACCACACATAACAACTGTCGAGTGGGTGTGGATCGCTGACATTTGTGAGGTTCTTGAGAACTTTGAATACTGCACCAACCTCGCAAGCAGTGATCAGGCTATTATCAGCGTAACCATCCGGCTGCTGTGTCTCTTGAAACAATCACTGCATAATCTCAAAGAGGAAGCTTTGAGTGCCCAGCATGTTGGTATGGAGCCAGATTTTCCAATGTATGATATTACCCAGCTCAGCCAATATTCTGGGGCAACATTGGGTGATGAGGAGGAAGATGAGGAGGATGAGGAGGGAGAGTACTTGTTTTTATGTGAAACCAAGGGGACTCGTAATACTATAGAGGGGACACCCAACCCAAGCTTCATGTCTGTCCAGCCTGGATGGGCTGGAGAGGAGGAGGTGGAGGAGGAGGAGGCAAGGCAGCGTGAGGAGAGGATGGGTACTGTTTCTACTGTTGGGGACAGAGAACATTTGCCTTTTTGCAGCTTGGTTCACATGGCACAGTTCATGTGTAAGTTTCTGTGGCAAGACCCTCGCGTGATACACATTTTATCCAACATCCTATACTGGTTGGCCACCTTTCTCGATCCACGGTACAAGGAGAAATTTCCTTCTCACCTTTTGGAGTCACCAAAGAGTTATACAATGGAATCGTTCAAGAGGGCCATTGTAGATCAGTTGCTGAAAACATCACCCTTTGACAATGCTGGTGGCAGGGGTACCGGCTCTTTTCAACACCAAGGGATAATGGGGAGAAACACGAACACCAGCTCCAACAGAGGTGGGGAGAAAATGTGCACAAATTGAGAAATTTTCAATAAACCAGCAGAACAGCAAGGGGGCTATCTGTGCCTGTAACAATGCCAAGGAGGGATAAATTGCAGAACATGGTCAAGGGGTACTTAAGTGACCATACGTGTGTCCTTTCTGACGCTTCAGTTCCCTTTAATTATTGGGTGTATAAGCTGAACACTTGCCCCGACCTCTCCTTATATGCCTTGGAGGTGCTGACCTGCCCGGCTGCTAGTGTCGTGTCAGAGCATGTTTTCAATTCCGCTGGGCAATCATCACTGATAGGCGCACACACCGCTCCACGAAAAATGCAGACAGACTTACTCAGATTAAATTCAACAAGGACTGGATATCTCCACAGTTTGTAATCCCTCCAGATGACAGCAAGCCAACCTAAATTCACCAAAAATGCAGATTCATGCTACTGCTGTCAACGTCACCCCCTTCCCATAAAAACCCATTTCCTTCCTTCGTCAACCATGACTCAGCACATAGGGCGAATTTTTACAAACCCTATGCACATTTTGCAGTGGACAAGCCAGGACAATATTCCTACTCCAGCCTAACTACTGTTTGTGATTGGAGGCCCTTAGGATGGTGGCTTCCTGCGTCAACCATGACTCAGCCCATAGGGCTAATTTTTACAAACACTATCCACATTGTGCAGTGGACAAATCTGGAATGTACAGTGGTCCTACCAAACTAATATTTGTCATTGGAGGCCCTTGTCACAGGTTGTGCCACATTGTGACCGAGATAGGGGATACATATTCAATATAAATGTACTGTCAGTCACCCTAATTGGCAAAAAAACATGCCTGGCTTTTGCCACATTGTGACTGAGATAGGGGATACATATTCTATAGAAATTTACACTGACTGTTGATGAACGACTGATGGCACTCTGAAAACTTGAATTGAGGGCCACAACTACTACAGTACTCCATCGTAGATAATGTTTGTCAAGGGAGGCCCTTGTCATGGTATCTTCCTGCACCTATGACATAGCCCCCAGGAGTAATTTTTGGAAATAAGATGCACATTCTGCACTGGACCAAGTAGTATAGTATCAAGAAGTCTTCTCTTCCTATATTATCTTGGGAATATTGACAATCAAAATTTCTGAGCCATTTGGAGAAGCTTCTTCAACCCATCCTGGAGTGGGAGCACCATTCACCACTCATTTGCAGAATTATTAGGCAATGAGTATTTTGATCACATGATATTTTTTATACATGTTGTCCTACTCCAAGCTGCATAGGCTTGAGAACCAACTACCAATTAAGTAAATCTGGTGATGTGCAACTCTGTAATGAGGAGGGGTGTTGACTAATGACATCAACACCCTATATAAGGTGTGCTTAATTATTAGGCAACTTCCTTTCCTTTGGCAAAATGGGTCAGAAGAGAGATTTAACGGGTTCTGAAAAGTCCAAAATTGTGAGATGTTTTGCAGAGGGATGCAGCAGTCTTGAAATTTCCAAACCTTTGAAGCGTGATCACCGAACAATCAAGCGTTTCATGTAAATAGATTACAGGGTCGCAAGAAGCGTGTTGGCCAAAAAAGGCGCAAAATAACTGCCCATGAATTGAGGAAAATCAAGCGTGAAGCTGCCAAGATGCCATTCGCTACCAGTTTTGCCATATTTCAGAGCTGCAACGTTACTGGAGCATCAAAAAGCACAAGGTGTGCGATACTCAGGGACATGGTCTAGGTAAGGAAGGCTGAAAAACGACCACCTTTGAATAAGAAACATAAGATAAAACGTCAAGAATGGGACAAGAAATATCTTAAGACTGATTTTTCAAAGGTTTTATGGACTGATGAAATGAGAGTGACCAGATGGATGGGCCAGAGGCTGGATCAGTAAAGGGCAGAGAGCTCCACTCTGACTCAGACGCCGGCAAGGTGGAGGTGGGGTACTGGTATGGGCTGGTATCATCAAAGATGAACTTGTGGGACCTTTTCGGGTCACAAAGGCCATGCGGACAATTCAAGAGCTACCAAAAATTAGATGGAAGAGGGACTCAGATACACCCTGTATTAGACATAAAGGAGGGTCTCATACAATCATAGACTGTAAGCTTGCGAGCAGGGCCCTCACTCCTTTCGATATGAGATATGCTTATTTTGTATTGTCTGTATAAGTCCCCCTTAAAATTTGTAAAGTGCTGCGGAATATGTTGGCGCTATAAAAATGAACATTATTATTATTATTATTCTGTTAAAATTGTTTGCTTGTGGGACTCCTAAGTGCAAGGGCTGTCAAAAAATTGAAGGAAGGACTCCAATACACCCCGAAAGACTCATAAAGGAGGGCTTCAGAATACATTTTTTTGAATTTTAAAATGAGTGGGACTCCCACACTGGTAAAGCATATGCACTAAGTGCAATGCCTAACAGAAATATAAAGGAGAGATTGCAATACATCCTGGAAGACATGTAGAGGATGGCCTCGGAATAAATGTTGTTAGAATTTTGAAAAGATTTTACAAAGAGACAGAATTTGTCAATGAATTCATGGAAAGAAGCGATCATGTTGTGAACTGTGGAAGAGATTTATGTAACCAGAAGCAACACCCATTTCTATCAGATGATACTAACATGACACAATAAGAAATAGAACAAGATGAGAAAAAGCAAGAACTTGACTTGAATGAAACTAAAGCTGTTGAGTGAAGACTATGTGAAAAGTGAAGATCTTACGACCATTGCTGTATTAAAATTTGAAGAAACACCCCAAAACAATGATGGGATGGAGCAGGCCGCATTTACTGTAATTTATAAACAACATGTTAGCTTCATCTGCCATTTTGTTTATGCTTGAAAACTGCAGTTTGCTGGCTAAAACGTTGCTTTTATGGTGCATTTTGGATGAATATAGGAACAGAATTGTAACATCCCTGGTGGCGTGCTGGCATAGCTTACCATCTCCCACCATGCAGGACTGCATGGTCCAGTCTAGGCTGTGAACTATGCTCCCCTACTTGCTGTGTACATGTCTTTTGTCTGCTTGCTTAGGGCGGAAGCGCTGGAACTTCCTGATTCTTAAAGTTACAGTGTGCGCAGTCCTAATGCGTCCCCAGCCTATTTCTGTGAGTCACTGGATGCTTAAATCTCCTCCACTCAGTGGGAGGTGCATGAGCAACACTTTCTTACAGTGTGTTCTGTGCAACTGTGAGTTGCTAGGTCCTGTCCTGTATCTTGCCTGTTTCTGCCACCCTGGGGGCTGAGTACCCAGGCCCGTTACTTGTATCTGTGACTTCTAGTCTGTTTCCACCACCCTGGGGGCTGAGTACCCAAGCCCATCACCTGTATCTGTGACTTCTAGTCTATTTCTGCCATCCTGGGAGCTGAATGCCCAGGCTCGTTCCTGTATCTTGTTCTTGTGTCACTTCCTGTCTGAACTGTGTCCTAGCCCGTTACCTGTTTGTCTCTATGTCCGATCCTTTCCTTTTCCTGCACTGTCTGAACCAGTACTTAACTCCTACTCGTTCTCTCTGTACTTCTGTTTGTGAGTTTTGTTTCCACTCGCTACTTCATAGCATGTACCTTGTGTGTATCTGGTTCTGCTTGTCCCGTTTCCTTGCCTCCGTATCTACCTCCTGTGTTCCAGCTATCTTCCTGTGTTTCCCTGTCCCTGTCTGTTCCATGTGAACAGAGCCCTGTCCTGTCTGTACGCACCTGTGGCTCTGCTCTGCTCTGCTCCGCTTCCCTCTGCACCTGCTGCTCTGCTCTGCTCTGCCCTGCTCCACTTCCCATCCGCACCTGCCGTTCTGTTCCTGTATACCAGTCTGTAATGGTCCCTATCCAGCCTGTTTACCTACCTGCCAGTACCCGCCTGTCTGTATACCAGCCGTGCCTGCCAGTAACCGCCAGTCTGCATACCAGCCAAACCTGCCCATTCCTACATTCCCCGGTGTGGGTCAACAGCTGTGTGACCGGGGTCTGACCTGGAGTAGCACCTGGGTCACGTCCCTCATCCCTCCTCGGACCACGGAGTCGATTAAGCCCCCTTGCATCTGTGGTCAGATCTGGTGAGGCCCCTAGTCATGACTCTCCAGGCACTCCTCGGTTCGTGGCCTAGTGGGACCACTAATAACGGTCACGCCAAACAGTCTGGACGCGAGGGTAACAAGAATCATCTCTCTGGTGCCTTGGAAACGATTTGTCTCTGAATTTTCTGGTAACTCAGTGGGAAGTTGCCTCAAGGAAGCAAAAAGCGTATGGAGTCGTGCAAATGGAACTACCATTATGGACACAGTTTCAGCAAGCACTGTTCTGGCTTCAAAAGTGGTGTCCCGCACCACCCTGCAAAGTGGAACAGAAATCTAGGTCTCATGGATGAGCATGTTTTTTGTGCTTCCGCAGCAGGCACAGTTTTACCTGGATCACAGCCTTGGCCTCTGCATAAACCATCAGCAATGCTTCCAAGTCCCCATCCCTTGCCGCATGCCTTGCGCATATTAAATTAGGTATGCAGCTAAGAGCGGTATTAATAGGGACTAGAATAGAATAGATGTAGGCCTGATAAGAAGTTTTGTTTTTTGCAGCAAGGTTGGTTACGCACTACTAGCCCTTCTCCAGCAGTTATCTATTCCTACACTAAATAGTACAGCCAACACGCTTTCTTCAACGTTGCTCGAGGTGTGTTGAGCGTCAGTGGAGAAAATCTCTTTTAGCAGAGAACTTCATCCACTATAAATTCATGCTCAAAACCTATAACTCTGCCCTTCATCTTGCCAAACAATCCTACTTCACCACCCTCATCACTTCAATGTCCAACAACCCAAAACGACTTTTTGAAACCTTAAACTCCCTCCTGAAACCTAAAGCACAGGCCCCCACCACCAACCTCAGCAGTGAGGATCTGGCCACTTATTTATTGGAAAAAATCAACCACATCCATCAGGACATCTCAGCCCAATCTCCTCAGTGCCTGGATCCCCTTCCCTACTGCACTTCAAGCTCACTAGCCATCTTTGAGCCTGTCACAGAAGAAGAGGTTACCCAGCTCCTCGCTTCTTCTCGACCTACAACCTGCAACAGTGACCCCATTCCTTCACATCTCCTGCAGTCCCTCTCACCGGTGGTCACCACTCACCTGACTAAAATATTTAACCTCTCTCTTTCGTCAGGTATCTTTCCCTCATCATTTAAACATGCCATCATAACCCCTTTACTTAAAAAGCCATCCCTGGACCAGAACTGCACTGCTAACTATAGACCTGTCTCTAATCTTCCCTTCATCTCTAAACTCCTGGAACGCTTGGTCCACTCCCGTCTAATCCGCTATCTCTCAGATAACTCTCTCCTCGACCCTCTACAATCTGGTTTCCGCTCCTTACACTCCACTGAAACTGCCCTCACTAAAGTCTCTAACGATCTACTAACAGCCAAATCCAAAGGTCACTGCTCCCTGCTGATTCTCCTGGATCTCTCTGCAGCATTTGACACTGTGGATCACCAGCTCCTCCTCACTATGCTCCGCTCTATAGGCCTCAAGGAAACCGTTCTCTCCTGGTTCTCCTCCTACCTCTCTGACCGCTCCTTCACTGTATCTTTTGCCGGCTCCTCTTCCCCTCCTCATCCCCTTACTATCGGGGTTCCGCAGGGCTCAGTCCTAGGCCCCCTCCTCTTCTCTCTATACACTGCCCCTATTGGACAAACAATCAGCAGATTTGGGTTCCAGTATCATCTCTATGCTGACGACACCCAACTATACACTTCTTCCCCTGACATCACCCCTACCCTAATACAAAACACCAAGGATTGTTTATCTGCTGTGTCTAGCATCATGTCCTCCCTCTATCTCAAATTGAATCTCTCCAAAACTGAACTTCTTGTGTTTCCCCCCTCTAGTAACCTAACTCTACCTAATATCGAAATTACCTTGGAGGGGTCAACCATAACTCCCAAGCAGCACGCCCGCTGCCTTGGGGTCATATTCGACACTAACCTTTCCTTTACTCCCTATATCCGATCACTCACTCGCTCTTGTCACCTGCATCTTAAAAACATCTCCAGAATCCGACCTTTTCTCACTTTGGAAACTGCTAAAACTCTTACTGTCGCTCTTATTCACTCTCGTCTGGACTACTGCAACTCTTCTGATCGGTCTCCCTCTTACCAAAATTTCCCGTCTCCAATCTGTCCTGAATGCGGCAGCCAGGGTCATATTTATGTCCAGCCGCTTCACCGATGCCTCCACCTTGTGCCAGTCATTACACTGGTTACCAATTCACTACAGGGTCCAATATAAACTCATTGCTCTCACCCACAAAGCTCTCTACAGTTCTGCACCACCTTATATCTCCTCTCTCATCTCAGTCTATCGTCCTACACGTGCCCTCCGTTCCACAAATGACCTAAGGCTAACATCCCCCATAATCCGAACCTCACACCTCCGTCTCCAAGACTTCTCTCGTGCTGCACCAGTTCTCTGGAATGCTCTACCCCAGACGATCCGATTGATGCCTAGCCCCGATGTCTTCAAGCGCGCTTTAAAAACCCATCTCTTTAAACAAGCCTACCACCTCAACTACTCAGTAAACTAACTTTCCCCTGTTCCCTCCTAAATACTATTCAGAATCTGCACCCTACTGTTCATCTGTTTCTACACCCTCCATGCACTCGATAACTGCACTCGGTAATTGAGTATTGCACTTTAACATACAGGCTGATGACCGGATCATACAGCTTTATATGATAATCCCGACTTATTATAATAGCCAGACCTGAAATAACAAGCACTTTCCACCTATTGTGTCCCCCCATTTCCATGTAGATTGTAAGCTTGCGAGCAGGGACCTCACTCCTGATGTAACTGTTAAACTGTCTCACCTTGTATTGAATTTATTGTTTGTACATGTCCCCGCTTAATTGTAAAGTGCTGCGGAATATGTTGGCGCTATATAAATAAAAATTATTATATTATTATATAACAGCGGTATTGAATAAAATAGTTGTAGGCCTGATAAGGATTTTTGTTTTTTTGTTTTCTGCGGCAAGGCCTGAAATGCACTATTAGCCCTTCTCCAGCATCTATCTATTCCTACGCTAAATAGTACAGGTAACAGCGGTATTGAATAGAATAGATGTAGGCCTGATTAGAAGTTTTGTTTTCTGCAGCAAGTCCTGTAATCCACTAGTAGCCCTTATCCAGCAGCGAGCCCTACACTAACTAGTAGAACTAACAGCGGTATTGTATAGAATAGATGTAGGCCAGATTTGTTTTTAGGTTTTCTGCAGCAAGGCCTGTAATTTAATATAGACTGTGATTAGGCCTGCAATGATAACTTTCCCTTCTGCAGCACCCCTCCCTACTCTGCTTCTAGGTTCCAGTGTGGAGAGCATCAATCACATCACTGGGTCTTATATAGACCCGATGATGTAATGCTGCCAGCCAATCATAGTAATGCCAGTAGTCAACATGGCTACGGCATTACTGTGATTGGCAACCAATCCCCACATGTTTAGAGGCTGAAAAACAGCTGTGAATCTTATGGGGCAGGGACTCAACCATATGCACGAGCACCAGGGATACTCGATCGAGTACTCATCACTAGTAACCACTTGATATTATAGCTGTGTTGAGCCATTTGAATTGTTCTTGTTTGATTGATTTATTGCAAATAGTAGAAAGTTTGTAAATTTTGCTAATAAACATGAATTGCAAGTGGGGTTGATTGAATAATTTTCACTGCCACTGTAAATGTATAGGAATATTCTGAAACATATTCTAAATTATTCATATAAAGAAGGATAAATCCTGAAAGATGGATATTTTATTTATTCATACCCTTGATAATTTCTTCCAATAACACCATAAGATGTCATGGAACATTCTGATGATTTACTGTGATAACACAAATTACTGTTATTTGATCTGACATACTTTTATTATACCTTTTTAGGCGAAGAAGAAATATTATAACTAGAGAAAAAAATCCCATCGTGATAGAGAATAATATCTGCATTATTACCGTCACTTTCTGCATGGTAAAAATCTATGAATCACAATGGTGTTACATCCAAAAGTAAAGATTTCTGTTACAGTATTAATTTGGACTTTGATTTACATATTTGTTGTCAGTACCCTATTTGCTGCATATCGATTTTACCAAGAAGGACAATTAAGTTATCAAGACATTGCAAAAAACAAAAGTTATTCTTTAAGCAATCGAGAAACTTTAGAAAAAAATGAACATGGATTTATGTGGATTGAGAAAGAGCACTTCAGAACACCATCTAATCCATCATCCTCCACATTGGGGTACATAGATATTAAGTCTTATCCATATATTATGAATGAGCCAAATAAATGCAAGGTTAAAAGTCCCTTCTTAATATTTTTAATAGCAACAATTGCAAGTGAAATAGAAAACCGCGAAGCCATAAGGAAAACTTTTGGAAATGAGTTTTTAAAAAATGGAACATCTATCATGTGTTTGTTTTTGTTGGGTAAAAGCAGCCTGCAGGATCCCAATGCCCTCTTAGAGGAAAGCAAGAAGTACCATGATATTATTCAAAAGGACTTTCAGGATACATATAAAAACTTGACATATAAGATATTGATGGGAATAGAATGGGTCTCCAATTACTGCCCTACAGCTAAATACGTCATGAAGACCGACAGTGATATGTTCGTTAATACGGAACGTTTATTAGATCTACTGGGTCCAGACCAACCTCAAAAACAAAACTATTTTACTGGACATTTAATGTTAAACCAACGACCACACAGAAACCGAAATAGTAAATGGCACATGCCTCATTCCCTCTATCCTGATGAATTTTATCCCAGCTTTTGCTCAGGGACAGGTTATGTATTCTCTGGCGATGTAGCACCGAAGATTTTAAGATCATCATTAAAAGTTAAATATGTTTATCTAGAAGATGTGTTTGTAGGAATCTGCCTTGATAGGGAAGGTATAAAAATAACACATCCTCCAAATAGTAAATTGTTCAATAATTTCCGGGTTTCATTCAGTCCATGTGTCTACAACAGCATTATTACCTCTCATTATATAACTCCAACGGACCTTATAAATCTTTGGTTAATTGTACAGGAAAATAAAAGAGCATGTTAAAAGTCACTTGTAGTGCATGTATAATACAATTCATGTATAGCATGTATACATAATATATGATAATATATAGATAAAAATATGCTTTGCTGAAGTATTTATTTTAATAGCCATGTCGATGCTGCATGTAAAAATTGATTTACAACACTTTTGCAATTGTGACCAATAAAAAACTAGTAATTGTTTCAAAGTGCCGAAGCTGTTCACATAAATTAATAAAAAAAAAAACTTCTTTCCAGTTTTGTACAGTACTAATAATCAGAGATATTCTGTGGGTGTGCATATTAATATTGTGCCTTGGTATCCACCATCTTGGAGATCTTTAAGACTTTTATATATCTCACCCTTCTTGATGGCCATTCAGCAGTTCTATCCAATACAAAGAATGAATGTGTAGTTCTCCCTTCTGAATCCTATGGATGACACTGGATTCATTTATCTCTATAACTGCATTGGTTTCTATGCATACAGCCACATGTATACACATCTTCCTCTCCTATATTTGAAAGCAATAGGAGGTTCCAAAAGTTCTTTTTGCACAGGGGACTCAACTAACTTTGATCCAATCTTGCACAATAATGTACTGAAAATATAAAGTAGACCTCAATTTACTTAAAGGGGTTTTCCCACGAACAAAGTTAATTATAATCAACATTTTAATCAATAGATCTTGGAATAATAATAAGTTCCACAATTGGATGTGTTTTAAAATAATGTTCCTGTGCTGAGATAATCTTATAAATGTGCCCCTGCTGTGTACTGTGTAATGGCTGTGTCTGACCGTACAGGAATATGGTCTGATCATACCACAGCTCCTGGGCCGGGGAGGGAAGCAAAAGAATATACAGACATTACAGCAGGGGATCACAGCTGATTCTTACTTTGAAATAAAGCATTGTTTAAAAACAGGCTTTACCTCACAAAAAGAATCAGCTGTGATCCCCTGCTGTCCTGTCTGTATACTCTTTTGTTTCCTCCCCTGCCCAGGAGATGTGGTATGATCAGACCATGTTCCTGTACGGTCAGACACAGTCATTACACAGTACAGAGCAGGGGCACATTTATAAGATTATCTCAGCACAGGAACATGATGCACAAGGTGCAGAACTTATTTTTTTTCCAAAATCTATTAATTAAAATGTACAGAGTCCATGGGGCAACCCCTTTAAGTGTTCACTGAACTTTTATACAACCTGATCTCATTTGATGTTAGCTAAAGGCAGCCTGCAAATCACTTTATTACAAAAAAAAATCACTCCTTAGCACTGACCTGTATTCAATTGTATAATGTGCTGGTCAGTGCATGTTGTCAAATGTAATATATCTATGACAGCAGAAGTTCTGAGATTATAGGAAGTATGGCCAGGTTTCTTTGCCTTTGTGCTCTTGTACTCTCATCTGACTAACTGCACAGAGGCATAACCGAGAGTCAGACTGATAGCAACACCGCAGAAGAAATTCTAGCACAGGCTTCCAGTATCCGTTGTTTCAGATGCTGCACATCTCGTATCTTGATGGTATGGTGTGGTATATGGGGTACAAAGATAGTGGGGCCATTCTTCATCAATGGAAACCTCAATGCCACTGGATATCTGAAATTGCTACATTATGATTTGTTGCCCTCTTTATGCACTGAAGATGGCATGTTCCCTGAGTTTTTCCAACAAGATGGTGCACCACCACATTATGGGTGTCAGGTCCGAGCATTCCTACATGAACAGTTTCCTGGAAAGTGGATTGGTCGTCGTGAGCCAGTTGAATGGCCACCAAAGTCTCCCGATCTGACCCCTTTAGACTTTTATCTTTGGGGTCATCTGAAGCCAATTGTCTGTGCTGTGAAGACTGGAAGCCTGTGCTAGCATTTCTTCTGCAGTGTTGCTATCAGTGTGTCAAGAGTGGGAGAAGAGGGTTGCATTGACAATCCAACACGATGGGCAGCACTTTGAACACATTTTATAAGTGGTCATAAACTTGTAAAAAACTCATGAAAGAATAAAGTTGCGTTAAAACCAAGCACACCATTGTTTTTCTTATGAAATTCTCAATAGGTTTGATGTGTCACGTGACCCTCTTCCCATTGAAAAAAATAAAGATGGATCCAAAATGGCCAACTTCAAAATGGCCGCCATGGTCACCACCCATCTGGAAAAGTTTTCCCCCTTCCATATACTAATGTGCCACAAATAGGAAGTTGATATCACCAACCATTCCCATTTAATTTAGGTGTATCCATATAAATGGCCCACACTGTAGATTAGTTCCATAGATCTGGTACAGGTAAATCTTAATATGATATGTATAGTACTGGTAGAAGGTACATTTAATTCTGTACTGCACCTCATACTAAAAGATAACCAGTGTAAGCTTATTACCGTAATTTCCTCTATTCTGATAGGCTGATTTTGCAGTGTCTTACTCCTCAAATCTGTTCATTCAATATTTTAAGCAAGATTATTTGTATTTATCTAAATTCTAAAATGGTGTTGAAAGCGAACCCTATCCTTTTACTTAATTTGGACCCCATAGTTTGGCTTATTGACTTCTTTCCCCCAGCATTAATGAAGGGTGTAATTAGATCACCATGGCAGCCGAGGGCCTGCGGACCACCATTGCTGAATTCTTTGTGCTTTCATGTACTCCAATGGGCTTCATAGGAGTCAGCCATTTCTATGATATACTAAGTATTAATTCCAACCAAAAAACACCCATAAATAATGCTTCACCATTCTAAATAATTACCTACAAAAATGAAGTCAACCTAAAATATATACAGTATAACCTAGAATAAAAAAATATGCATAAATCACTGCAATAAGTAAGCTAATAGTAACCCATATAAAAACATTGGATACTTAGTTGACATTTTTTTTAAACAAAAAAGGCACCAAACCGTGACAAGGTGTACCTAATAAGGATGGGTATCTAATCTGTAATGTCTCGCCTTGATATTTCCAAGCAGGCCTCAAATTAGAAGGGGGCAGAGCCGGACCTGGGCTGAAGTGCCTGGATAGTGAAAAAAACACCTGGTACTACTACACACATTATTTGCAATGTCTGTAACACCCAGCCATGCTGGCTGCCCCCCATGACCTGCCTCCCCTGATGATTCACCTGAAGAAACACATTGGGATTACAAGAGGAATGTGTATAGAGGAGCTGTACATTGGGAGATTCAGTGGACATTATTAAATGTTAAGTGGGCACTTAAGAAGCATTATTGCGATAGAGGCAATCAAAGTATTGTGGCCACCAAAGGGGGAAAATATGGACACTGTTTATTAGGGCAATTGCACAGGGCATTAATATTTTCTAGGGGCAATTTTACCATATAAAAGGCACAAAGGAGGCTTTATTACTTTGTAAGGGGCACAGTGGCACACATTATTATGTGGAGCACTAAGAGGAGCGCTGTTATTGAGCCAAACAGCAGTTGCAGTAATGGGGACACATGGCAGCAGCGGCTCAGCATTGGGGGTATCAGTAGGATGAGGAATTTGTGCAGGTTGGGTATAGATGGGGACGATGCTGGAAATGTGAGAAGTCAAATGTGTGTTTGTTGTAATCTCTGTAGACGAGTCCTGACTGGAGAAGTTGTTGTGACGGTCTAGGCCAGATGGAAAAGACGGGAAAAGTGTATGACTCCATCAGAAAGAATGTCATCTGTAAGTAATCATCTATAACTGTACTGTGATCTCTTTTATGTTCTGCAGGACTGGTATCTACCCTTATATGTCACCACATGGCGGTAATTTCAGTGCGCCACCACAGTTGTAATCAGGGTTACTGGTTAGGGGCCCTCTCAGATATTTACCCCCCCTGAGCTGAACCCTTGCTATTCTTCTGCTGTCACACCATGAACACATTACCACAATACAGATAATTAATTGAAATGTTTTACCGCCGTGCAGTGTTCATACGGTGGTAGATACCAGTTCAACAACAACTTCTAACAGTGTAACATGTTTGCAACTATTTATATTTTTTGGTCCTCTTGATCTATGCTAAAAACAAAGCAACGTTATAGTGTTAATTGGCTGCAAGGACACACATGGCCCCTTAGATTGCAACATGTCATACAGCAGCCTGCACCGTAACTGAATGCAGAAAGGGTTTAAAGGGAACCTGTCACCTGATTCCTTCGGCCAAAACCACTGTCAGCATGAATGAAATCCTGACTGCATGAATGCAAACAGGCATATTATTCTCTGAAACTCATCGCTGTTTTATAGAAAATATACATTAAAGGGAATCTGTCAGTAGGATCAACCTTCCTAATCCATCTATATGAGCGTGTAGGTTATGGGAAGCTGAATAAAATGATACCTTGATATCTGCAATCCAATGACTTATTCCAGGGAAATACACATTTCTTATATGTAAATGAGCTGTTACAGATAATTAGTCTACGGTACTAAGAGTTTTTAATACCTTTGAATGGCAACCTGATTTTTTGTTTTCCACATGTGACGTGGTAAATCTATACCCTTCGATCCGTCACTCCTTAGCAATAGTAGCAATTAGATACCAGCTTGACAAACATAATACGTATTGGGTAGCTCTCAAGCAATTTATTCTAATGTCATTTAGAAACATAATTTTTTCATGTTTCATTCTGAGTTCTTCCTTTAAGTTCTCGGTGCCTTGATGGGTTCTAAATTTTTCCCTTCTCTCTCCATTTTGTTTTTGCCACGGTGGGAAGGATTTTTTATTTCAGAAAACAATCAATTTCGTTCCTATATAGCCTTGTATGGTAGAATTGTGGACCATGCGCTCCTTGTTTGGCAGGGCAACACATTCACATATCTGGATTTTGTGTCTTATTTGAATTACAACTAATGCAATTTACGGTTCACATGAAGTGGTCTCTCCAATGCCACTTCTTTTTTAGATATAGCTTTCCATGGAAATTTCACTACTAATAGGGTGGAATCTTCTCTCTATCGTAAAGACGCTGCAGGTAACACTATCCTGCTCTCATCAAGCTTTCCTTCCAAACACACCATAAAAGCTATCTCTAAAGGTGAATTCATTAGATACGGAAGGTTCTGTGATTAAAAAGAGAAAGAAGATATAACAAATCCAATGTCTAGGTCGGCCTCCACTGGAGCGGTGGACTCACCGGCCGGAGGCCATCCTTAGTGTGGCGCCCCTGAGGGTTCGACCGCCACAGGGATGCTGCACTTCTTTAATGGAGTGTGGTGTTCCTCCTCTGAGGTAAGCCCAGTGCGATGGTTGTGACCTAACCTTTTGCATCCAGCACCACACTTCTCCACCAGAGGGAGCTAGTATGCACTAGGTGCTGCTCCCCTGATTACAGGGAGACTGGGGAACACAAAGTGGTAGGAACCAGTTAGTGGGTGAGGGTGGAGGACTTACAAGTTAGTTACACCTTAAATTTCATATTTAATAAAATGCCATCTTTGATCTAGGTTCTTGGTTGCTGTCAAACTACTGTGTGTAATGTGACTTCCCTCCTGTGTGCGCCTGCACTGGCAAGGGACACAGCCCTCGTACCCTGGCCTTGGGACAAGATGTAGGTTGTAGACAAGGATTGTCTCAACCCGGCCAAGGACCAGGATCAAGAAGGCCCGGAAGCTTTAGAGTGTGGCTCCCTAGCAAATGGGTCCCGGGGAGGATGCAGACGGAGCGGAGCATGCCACCTGTCCTCGCCTACCTGATCTATTCAGAGGGATTGTGGCTGCAAGAGGGGTACCGGCCCCCGACACCTTAACTTGTACTCCATGTCCTGGATGGGAAAGCCCGGTTAGGCCCTGAGGATCTCGCCGGGCATCGGATGGAGAGGAATTGCCACCTGTGCCCTAGTCCTGAGAGGAGCTCAGAGGGAGACCCGGCCTATCTAAACACGCACAGACGGGAAAGGGTGAAGTCTGTAGTGCAGGAACACTCTGGTGTAGGGTCGCTACCGAACACTGGACTTTCTCGGAGGTAGTCGGACCCCGGCGAGGAGCAGGGAGTCGCCTTCCCGCTGTCATCTCTAAGTGAGTAAAGCCTTGGAAGTTCACCCCTATGGCCTCCGGACTGATCATTATGCGCCATACCACGCGACACGGTGCCCGTACTACCCGCACTACTACAACCCCCTTTCATCCTGTTTGCCTGCCCTGAGGCTTTGCTCCGCCTGTGGGGAGCAGTGAGAACTTTGGCCGCCACGACACCGGGCCTCAGCATACTGCAGTGGCGCTGGTGACCCTTCACCAGGCACCACAGGTGGCATAGTCGTTAATCAGCCACTCAACCCGGACAAGCCCACACCATCTCTTTCAAATGTGACGGCCCTGATCACGGGTCGGGCCCGGGCCACAGCTGCATCTCATCTCTTCAACACAGGGCCCGACACCGAGTCCCCCAACACCCAGGGTAAAACACGGGCTTTTCGAGTAGAGGCGTCACATTAGCATGTTTTCAATGTTTATAACTTATACTCTGTTTATGTTACAAGTTAGACTCACGGATGAGCTAAATTTAAGAAGAAGGGAGTGTGACACCCTGCAAAGACAGGCGTCACAAATGTCTGTGAACTCTGATGGTCTGAAAAGCCAGCTCTTCAGCCATTTTTACATACACACATGTAATTAGTGTAAGGGGCTATTGTGAAGTCTGGTGGGTAGCTGCCCCTGCAGGAGAACTACTAAGCCCAGGAGAAGTAACCCTGCGCCCCTGAGATTGAGTGGTGCTGGAAATCAAAGAGGCCAGCTGGTGCCTTTGCTGTGGTCGTTGTCGGGACTACAGCAAAATCTGTGCAGCCGCATGGGACAGAGTGTCTTGCATGGTTCTGCCAGGTGACGTCAGTTAGGGATCAGAGGAAGGATGTCTATGGAGGATCCTTAGTTATCAGTGGTGGGAAGAGAGCTGAGGTATTTTCCTGTTAAGCCTGAGGTGCTGTGGATGCCAAGGACCAGGCTGAGAGGAGAAGATTTAGTTCACGTATAGTGCTGTATACAGCGGGAGTGAGGAGAGCTGCTGCACTTTGAAAAGAGCTGGATTCATCACATCATGAAGGGCTGTTGGTTCAGTGTAATGAATAACTGTGGAGATCTGTAATCATCATCAACTGCTCCAGTAAAAGCGAGTTTTTCTTCCTGTTGCACCTGAAGTCTGGACATTGCATATTGAGATGGGCTGATCCTGCATCGTTTCCACAACTCTCCCCTTTTTACCCTGCTGAGGATGGCCTGCTGGCCAGCGAGTCCGCCATCACAGTTGGCCGCCATTAAGCCCTGGCACAGTGGAGGCCAGACCAGACAGAAAACTACCGTCTTTGCAGGGCACCACACAATATTAGACATGCGTTTGAAAATATTCCACGCCATGATTTACTACACAAATCTGGAAATAATAGGTTTCTTTCATCATCAATGATCACCTTCTCATCTGCTTTTAGTCCACAATTTAAGATAATTAAAAACATCGTCTTGAAGTACTTACCTGTTGTCAACCAGGACGACACCCTCCGTACTCCGTACTCTTATTGAAGAAGTATGTAAATGTATAGCCAGAAAAGGTTGTTCCCTTTGTGATATGTTATCACCAAGCCTCTTTTGTAGTCCAAAAATACCAGCATCGTGGCTTTCTATTAAAGGATTTTTCAAATGTTGCAACAGCAGATGCAGTGTTTAATGCTTTGAGTAACACAGAAAGCACACCTTCCATTCATCACAGGGTATACAACATTGTATTAACTCTTTCATTAACTGTGAATCCAGCCACATAGTCTACAGCATGCAATGCAATCTTTATTACATAGGATATACTATGAGCAAATTGAAGAAAATGATTGTAGAAAATATTTCTAATATTAACAACAATAATACAGGTTATTCATTTGCAGTGAAATATTTTACCACCATACATGAAGGAGATTTATCACAATTATCCTTTTTCGGTACTGAGAGGGTTGATCATCCAACACGTGAAGGCAACTGGTAGAAGCAGTTGGCATTGCGTGAGGCTTATTGGATATTATGATTGGACACAAACTTCCTTTTGGCATGAACCTTAGGAATAATTTGAATCTATCTGTTTTTTTCACCAAATTTTGTGTGTAATTATTTGTACAATTTGTGTTTAGTGGGGCCTGCCTAGATTTTTTGCTTATAATGGTGTGGTATGTACATTTGTCTCATTGGACAAGCGCAGCTGACTTTTTCTGATTGCATTAATTGTCCTAATTAGCTAGGGATGGCTCTTTTAAATGGCAGCATTTCATTTACCTTGTATATCCTATGAGAAAGGGTGTCATATCCGGTTTCAATATTTTTAGCAAATTTTAATCTTTTACAAATAAAGACTTATTTTCCTTTTTTCTCTCTTCACTACGGCACCCACTGGATAAACTCTAAGTGGGAACTGAAGTTCTGAAGCCATCAATGTGGTGAGCTCTCGACCTCACCCTTCCTTCTCCCCAATCGTGATCCTGATCTGCCTGAGAATCTGCCTCTAGAGATTATTGTAAATGAAAGATGCCGTTACCAGTGTGATGTGTAATGGCCGCTCTCTGCTCCCCTAATCTCACGGCAGAGCTGTGTGTGATTATTAGTGATGAGCGAGCACTAAAATGCTTGGGTACTCGTTGTTCGAGTAGAGCAAATTGGAATGCTTGAGTGCTCGACCTGACAACGAGCCCAATGTAAGTCTATGGGAAAGCATTTTTCCGGCGCATCCCCCCCCCCCACCCGGAGGTCTGCAGAGGGCCTAAAAATTGCCGAAATCGACGGGAATGGTGCTGAAATGACATGGGAACAGCATGTGGAAGACCCCTGGAAGCATCTCTGACTCCCAGGTCGCTGCTGTGAACAATGTTGTCCGAGTATTACGCCACTTTTATGGGCTCACAAAAAAACATACAAAAACAAAACTAAAATGAATTTTCCTGGGAAAAATGTTAAGGAACATCCTTTCCAGGGTAATGACTTGTATATAGGGTAAAATAAATAACAAAAAAAAATACTCCACCACAACTTGGGCTATGTTCACACATAGCATTTTTGATGCATTTTTGCCCTTTTGCATTGCTTTCAAAGGTGAAAAATACATTCAACGGTAAATGTTATTTTAACATTTGACTACCTTATCTGGCCATGTGGTGTGTGAAACATGATCAGACACATCCAAACAGTGCAGAAAAAACATGGCAACATCATGGGGAAGACCCCTGGAATCATCTCTGACTCCCTGATCACTGCCTAAAACTGTGGTCATCAGACGTGATCCTATATTACTGTGGTAATAATACAGATATTTTGGCAACGTGACAAATATTAAACTCCATTTAAAAAGGGCAAGGGACGGGGAAGTGAATGTTATGGTGATGGTGATAGTGCATGCAGAGGTCGAGACTGTGGGCAAGATGAAACTGTGCCTACTGAGGGAGCACAACAAACATCCACATCATGTCAAACTACCTTACTGTCCCAATTTATAGGGGGCCAAAGAACACCACTATTGAAGCCAGAGCAGTGTGAAAAGGTTGTTGGTTTGATAGAAGATAATGCTTCTGTGGCGCCCCTGAGGGTTCAGTTGCCACAGGGGTACTGCACCTCAGATAGGGGTGTGGTATCTCCTCTTCCAGGTAAGGATGGAGCATCACTCAGGACCCCACTTCACACTCAACACTACACCACTCCTGTCCTGTAGGGGGCCTAAATGCACCAGGATGCTGCCCCGGCCCGGGATACAGGAGATGGGGGGAACCAAAGATAAGGGGGAACAATGCAGTGGGTGAGGGTGGAGGAATCACTTACAGGAAGCACTTATAGATTCATATATAACCTACGGCAATCTTTAGTTCAAGGTCTTTGATTGTGGTCCTCTGTCAGGGTCCAGCAAGAGTCTGTAGATGGCTGAAGATTTGTGGTCCTCGTACTCTGGCCTTGAGACGAGGAGTGGGTCAGAGTTAACCATTGTCTCTACCTGGTCAAGGTCCTGATCTAAGAAGGTCTTGGAGGGGAGCAGAGGAGATAGGCTCCACAGGCAAAATGATCCCAGGGGGATACGGACGGAGCGGAGTCGCCACATGTATTCTTCACTCTGGCTTAGCCGGAGGGATTCCTGCTGCAAAAGGGGTACCGGTCCCCGACATCTGACTTTGTCACTTCACGTCTCAGTGAGAAAAACCCGGAGGCTTAGTGGATCCCAGGAGGATACGGATGGAGCGGAGTCGCCACCTGCATCTTTCAAACTAAGTTTACCCAGTGGGACCCGGCCTTACACCACGTTCATTCCACACATACAGTCAGGAGAAGACTCAGTGGGAGTACTTACTAAGGAGAGGAACACACACCAGCGGGGTCTCGACAGGTGCTCCTGATCTACCTGGGAAGTGCTGAACCCCCTTCCCGGTGGCCACAGTACGCCGTGTGTAGCAGAGAGAAGCTTTTCGGCTGAAAGTTCATCTAAAGTGAGTAAAGACTAGTGTTGAGCCACCCCCGTAGTGTTCGAGTTCGGTTCGGTTCGTCGAACACCCGTGTGTTCGCCGAAATGTTCGTCGAACTGTTCGTCGAACACCTTCGAACACCGTTAAAACCAATGGCAGGCAAACAAAAACACATAGAAACACATAGAAAACACCTTCAAAGGTGTCCAAAAGCTGACAAACTGCTCTGAAGACACAACTAACACATGGAAAAGTGACAAGTACATATAGTCATGCGAAAAGAAAAGAGGTGGAGGAGTAAAAGGAGGGGGAGACACAGATATAGGCATGTCATGCCCTTCTAAAATCCAAAAAGTGAGAAGCCGACACGTTCAGTCCGCTCCTGCCCGTGCCACCTCCGTGTCGCTGGGTTTGTGCCAGAGCCGCGGTGAACCCTGACGGCCAGCCCCCCTCTCCCAATACTGGTGCCTGTCCGCTGGTGGGTAGAGCGAGCCCCCCTGTGGTCGAGGCAGCTCTAAGCTTTTTAATTTAAATTGTCTCTCTAATTTGAATGAATACACTTTAAATCCATTTACAAGGATCTATTGGAGGGCAAGTCTCATGCCAGCAGCCGCGTAATTCCAGCTCCAGTAGCGTCCACTAAAGCTGCTGCAGTTAAAAAGCTTTTATAAGGATCGAGCTCGGCTGTCCACCGCAAGGCATCCTACTGCCAGTCCCAGCCCCTATGCCTTGGGGTGCCTCCTGATGCTCTTCACTGAGTATCCCGTGGTCCCGAAGCATTTCCTTTGAAAAAATTAAGTGTCAAAACTACAGGTGGTGTAGCTTGCTTAACAGCTGGAATAATCCGCTGACTAGCAGACACTGCTACTAGGCACAAAGTATTTCCTGGGCTAGATGCAGTTAAAAATTTGTAATTAGATACTCTCGTTGGATGCTGAGAAAGCATTCCATAGAGTCTCCTGGCACGCCATATATGATTCTCTTAAAAAGCTTGGGGTAGAGGTCTAGGGGACCCTTTTGTAGCCAAAATCACGGCCCTGTATCGCAATACGTCACCTAGGCTGAAGATAAATGGAACTGTATTACCCTGAGGGCTCGGTTGCTACAGAGGTATTGCACCTCACCCAGAGGTGTGATATCTCACTCTCAGGTAAGGATGGAGTGTGGATCAGGACCCGACACCTGCATGCACTACACCACATTGCCGTGGGGCAGGGCGACCAATATGCCCCTGAGATGGGCACAACAGTCCCTGTCCCTGGCTGGAGTGGGGGGAGGGAACACTGAGGAAGGGGAACCCTGTAGTGCAGGAGCAGGGAGGAAGCAGTTCCTGGGTGCATTGAGAAGGGAGTATAAAAGGTGGGCACCATCTTAGTTCAGTGCAGAGAAGTCTGAGCAGAAGTGGCAGGGAGCAGGGGCTCTGCATGAGCTCTGCTCCGGAGGCGGGCCTAGTAACAGAGGCCCAGGCCTGGAAGAGGGAGAAGGAAGGAAGAGGAGCGGAGAAGGCTCCAGGAACGAGGAATGAAGGGATCCCAGGGGTGCGGACGGGCGAGTCGCCACCGCACGCCCGAATCCACCTGCGTGGAGGGGTCAGGCCAAAGGGGGAGACCGGTCCCCGAAACTAGTGGAGGCAGGAAACGACCCTCAGCTAGAAACCGGAGGCTGTGACATTTTATGTGGCGCAGCCCCTCGCTACACCCGCTAGGAAGGCACCACATAGGGTCAGGGAAACTGGCGCCAAGTTTACCAAGAGGAGGCCCGAGGCAGCCGGACAGAAGGGTTGGTAAGAAAGGCCAGACAAAGGACACACAAAGGGGGTCCTGTGAAGCGCTCCAAAGTTATCTGGGAGTTGTCTGAGCCCCTCACCTGGTGAGCACAGTACGACGTGGGCAGCCGTTACCTGCAGACGTGGTCTGGATAATAAGAACTGTGAGTAAAGGCCCTGGACTGCATCACTGACTCCGTGTCATTACTGCTGCTGCCCTGCACCATCACCCCCATCCTCCACATACACTGCCCTGAGGCTATACTCCTCCCGTGGGGAGTTATGCTACGCTCTGCTGCACCCACAACACCAGCCTCAGCGGCCTGCCCTGGAGCGGCGGTTCACTCTGACCGCAATCCACGGGTGGCGTAGTCGGACATTTAAACATCAAAACCACATAAATAGTTCCGCCACTGGTTTGACCGCCCTGAGCCACGGAACCGGGTCGCCGCCACGGAGACTACAACCACCAGCGTCCACCAAAAAGGGTCCGGCTCCGGGTGTCCCAAGGCCCAGGGGGCGCGTCAGAACATTTTCATCACCTTTCACAATCACCAATGGGACAAGGCAGGGATGTTCTCTGTCCCCTCTCTTATACATCCTAGTGACGGAGCACCTGCTCTCATCAATTCGCCATAACCCCAATATTAGGTGGATTGAGGTGGGAGGCACCGAGTACAAGTGCTCTCTATTTGCTGATGATGTCCTAGTATATATCACTCAATAACATATATCCATCCATGCTGTTATGGCTGAAATAGAAAACTTTGTTACATGGTCAAATTTTAAAATCAATGCAGCGAAGTCTGAGGCCCTCGATGTCTCCCTCCCCAAATCCATATAGGATTCCATCCAGTCCAACTTTCCCTTTGCCTGGCCCTCACAGGGTATCAAATACTTAGGAATTCCTATTCATAGAGACCTCTCCCATCTATGTTATCTTAATTTTGGGCCCTTTATTGAACAACTCCATACAGACCACGGTTGGCAAGTTAGAACTGTAAGATTCACTACGTGAACCACTGGTGTTTTGTGGAAAAGCACATGTACACTGTGTTCAAAATTATTATGCAAAAAGTGTTTAGGAGTGATAAGGGAAGAATTTGTTTGTTTGTCAGTTAAACTCATTGATGGTGATGTGTGTCAGGGCTCTTTATATCACTGTAAGCAATTGCAGACACCTGTGCTAATTAGTTTGGCAGGTGTGTCCAATGAAAGGCAAGACTACTTAAGAAGGCTGTCTCACATTATTAAGCAGCCTACATTTTCTGCCAAAATGGGAAAGAAAAAGGATGTGTCGACTGCTGAGAAGCAACAGATTGTGGAGTGTTTAGGTCAAGGCATGACTACAATCAACATTGTGCGATGATCAGGATGAAGTGTCTTGGCAATCAAGAATTATGTAGCTGATTCACAGTACACACGTGTGCGTGCTGATAAGGGCAAATTGAGGACTCTTTCCTACAAGCAATTACGTCAGGTTAAAAGAGCAGCGGCAAAAAAGCCTTGTCATAGCAGCAGACAAGTTTTTGAAGCTGCTGGTGCCTCCAACGTCCCCCGAACAACAAGATGCAGGGTCCTTCAGAGGTTTGCAGCTGTGCATACGCCATCCTGTCGACCTCCTCTATCCACTTCACACAAGCAGAAACGGCTCCAGTGGGCCAAACATTACATGAAGACTGATTTCAAAACTGTTTTGTTCACGGATGAGTGCTGTGCAGCGCTCGATGGTCCAGATGGATGGAGTGGAGGATGGCTGGTTGATGGACACGCCATGCAAACACGGCTACAGCGCCAACAAGGAGGAGGTGGAGTAATGTTTTGGGCTGGAATCATGGGGAGAGAGATTGTCGGCCCCTTTAGGATCCCTGAAGGCGCTAAAGATGAACTCTATAATGTATGTGGATTTTCTCAAACAGCACTTACTGCCATGGTTCAAGAAGAAGAACCGTGTATTTCACAGCAAGATCATTTTTTTGCATGATAATGCACCATCTCATGCTGCACATAAAACATCTGCATCTCTGGCTGATATGGGCATAAAAGGGGACAAACTTATGGTGTGACCCCCATGCTCCCCTGACCTCTACCCCATTCAGAACCTCTGGAGCATCATCAAAAGGAGTGTCTATGATGGCGGGAGGCAGTTCACATCTAAGCAACAGCTCTGGGAGGGTATTCTGTCCTCATGCAAAACAATTAAAGCAGAAACCATCCAATACCTGACAAATTCAATGGACGAGAGAGTTCAGAAGCTCCTTTCGAACAAGGGGTCCTATGTGAAAATGTAACTTCACCTAGAATAAAGTTTTGAGTTGGAAACTGTTTAATTTCAGTTTCTAATAACCTGCTAATGCTTATAATTTCAAAAATGACCATTTTTTGGTCTTTATTAAAATGAAAAGGTTGATCGAAAAGTTTGGCGGATCTAAGAGTGTGGCAACCCAGTAGTCATGATTACTTCGAATTCTGACAATATGAGGGTCATGTTGCAGGTAGTGCAGCAAGAAGGCACTTATGTGTCTTGCGCATCTCGGAGCCCCAAAATTATTTTCCGGGCTAGATGCAGCTAAAAATTATTATTAATTTTAATTCTGGTGGAGCTTAGTATAGATGGCCTAATAGGATCAGTGCTGCACACTGCTACAAAGCCCAAATTATTTTCCAGCCAAGATACAGATAAACATGATTAGTAATTTTAAATCTGGTGGAGCTTATTATAGATGGCCTAATAGAATCAGTGCTGCACACTGCTACAAAGCCCAAATTATTTTCCAGCCAAGATACACATAAACATGATTATTAATTTGAAAGCTTAAAACGGTTGGTAGGGTGATTTTAACCAATCATCCATCTTTTACTCTCCCCAGGATGACACAGGGGTAGAAAAGTCGTTTCGGATCCATGATTTGTTCATCTTTATGAACGTGAGTCTGTCTACATTATCAGTGGAGAGCCGCGTGCGCTTATCTGTCAGCACACCACCAGCAGCGCTGAACACACGTTCAGACAGAACGCTGGCTGCGGGGCATGACAAGATCTCCAAGGCGTAAGTGGCTAGCTCCGGCCATTTATCCAGATTGGAAGCCCAAAAAGAGCAAGGGTCCAGTGACACAGTCATGGCTTCAATGTTTACTTGGAGATACTCCTGTACCATCGTCTCTAGGCGTTGACTATGTGTCAGACTTCTTGTCTCCTGTGGCCTTGCAAAGGATGGGCTAAAAAAGTGGTGAAATGATTCCGCAAAATTGATGTTACCAGCAGATACTGTGGTTCTGTTACGGTTTGAGTGCTGAACACTTGACGGTCCCACGGTTGGCAAGTTGGAACTGTGAGATTCACTACGTGCACCACTGGTGTTTTGTGGAAAAGCACATGTAAGATTCTGCAACAGTCTCTGCTGATAATCCTGCATGCGTGCATCCCTTTCTATGGCAGGAATAATTTCTGAAAATTTACTTTTGTACCGGGGATCTAACAGTGTGGCAACCCAGTAGTCAGGATTATTTCTAATTCTCCCAATTCGAGGGTCATGTTGCAGGTAGTGCAGCAAGAAGGCACTCATGTGTGTTGCGCATCCAGGAGCACCAAGTCCCTGTTGTGTTGGTGGCGAGGTAACAATCATGCTTCCTTCCTCTGTCCTCTCCCCCCAACCTCGCACAACAGAAATGTGATCAAGTTCTCCCTCATCTGATGAGTCTTCCATCAGTTCGTCCTCCACTTCTTCCTGGGCTCCTGCACCTTTCTCACTAGTTTGGCTGCTACCATGCGCCCTGGTAAAACCATCTCCCCCACCCTCACATGCCTGCCGCCTTGGTGCTGCCGACCGTCTGGACCTTGCAGATGTTAGCCCTTCCGCATACAACTCCTCCTCCTCTACTTCATTCACCTCCTCTTGTGCCACCACCTGACTCCGAATTCTGTTTAACATGTGCTCCAGCATGTAAATCACCGGAATAGTCATGCTGATAAAGGCATCGTCAGCACTAAACATCTTCGTCGCCATTTCAAAACTGTGCAGAAGGGTGCATAGGTCCCTGATCTGAGACCACTCCTCCAGCGTGATTTGCCCCACGTCTGGATCTCGTTGGCCCAGGCTATACGTCAGAACGTATTGCACCAGGGCTTGTCGGTGCTGCCACAGTCGCTGCAACATGTGCAGAGTTGAATTCCACCGGGTAGGCACATCGCATTTTAGCCGGTGAAGTGGCAGGCCCAACGACTTCTGTAGAGATGTAAGTCGCTGAGCTGCGGGATGCGAACGGCGGAAGTGAGCACACAGCGACCGTGCCCTCTGCAGAAGGCCTTCTAGTCTGGGATAGTGGGCTAAAAATTGCTGGACAACCAGGTTCAACACGTGAGCCATACAAGGCACGTGTGTGACATTGCCCCGGCGAAGGGCCGCACCCAGGTTTGCAGCATTGTCGCACACGGCCTTCCCTGGTTTCAGGTCCAGTGGAGACAACCATTCATGAAATTGGTTCTCCAGAGCTGACCACAACTCCTCAGCTGTGTGACTCACATTTCCCAGACATTTCAAAGTAAAAACCGCCTGATGACGTTGAGCCCTACTGCCAGCATAGTAAGGAGGTGTGCAGGATCCCTTCTGCGCAGTTAGAAAGCTTGTGGCATGACCAGACAGGCTTTGGGTGCAGGTGGAAGACCGAGAGGAGGTTGAGGAGGCAGAAGCAGTGGAGGAACTTTGACATAAAGAGGATTGACGCACAACTCGTGGGGACGGCAAGACTTGGACAGCAGCCCCTTGTCCTGCTGTCACCATAGTTACCCAGTGCCCAGTCAGCGACATGTAACGCCCCTGTCCATGCCTACTCGTCCAAGTGTCTGTGGTGAAATGCACCCTGTCACACACAGAGTTTCTCAAAGAAGCGGTGATGTTGTGTGCGACATGCTGGTGGAGCGCAGGCACATCTTTCTTTGAGAAGTAGTGCCGACTGGGCATCTGGTACTGGGGCACTGCGACGGACATAAGGTCTCGAAAATTCTCTGTGTCCACCAGGCGGAAAGGCAGCATTTCTGTAGCCAAGAGCTTGCAGATGGTGAAATTCAACCTCTTAGCTTTCTCATGGCTAGTAGGAAATGGTCTTTTACTTGTCCACATCTGAGGGACCGAGGGCTGGCTATTCTCCTTAGACGGGGTTGATAAGGGTGTCCCCGGCAAACTGCCGGTCTGTGAGGAAGATGCAGGCGGACATGTTAGGTTGCCTTGATCCAAAGGTGGTGCTATCGATGTCGGACAGCGCTCAACACCAGCTGGTGTTACCATCTCCAAAGAAAATGATGACCTGCCAATCACGCTGGCTGTTGCGGGTAAAGAGGTGGCAGGTCTGCGCCCCAAAACAGGTGTGACTGCTGTCCCCCCAGTCACAGAGGATGAAGAGGCCGCGGATGCACAAGATATGGCAGACGGTGGTTGGCCCGGCCGGCTAGACCGCATTGTAGCACACTGAGCTTCCCACTGCAACTTATGCTTCATGTCCATGTGCTGGTTCATGCATGAAGTACTCAAACTATGTATTTTTTGGCCTTAACTTAGCTTTTGCTGACAAATGTTACAGATAACATGAGTTGGGTCATCTTTATCGATCTGAAAAAGTGCCCAGGCTATGCAAGGCTTAGCACCCATGCGACCTGAAGAGCCACCACGACTTGTGGTGAGAGGCAGAGTTGTGTTTGAGGATGCAGTTGTTGACGTGCTTCCAGTACTACGTCTCTGTCCAAGAAGGCGCAACCTGACCTCGTCGTCACTAGCATCTTCCTCCACCTCCTCTGCTGACCTCATCTCTTGGCTGACTGTGGGTTGACAGTAAGTGGGATCTCCAACCTCATCATCATCACCCTGTGCGTTATCACACCCGTCGTCCTCAGAGCCAACCTGTTCCTGCCCTGACAAAAAACTAAAGTTGTCGCTCCAATCAGGTATTTGAGTCTCATCATCGTCTTCCTCATTGTCTCCACCAACAGGAGTTACAGTTTGGGAATGAGGGTCTACATTATGGTCAGAACCTTCTGCGTCTGGTCCTGGATCCGACTCATAAAGATTCTGGGCATCAGTGCAGATCATTTCCTCGTCTGGATTCACAGAAGCGCTGGAGTCGACCTCTGATTCCCAGGCTATAGTATGAGTAAACAGCTCTGCAGACTCAACCATCTGTTCTACCTCATACTCAGACGGGCAGCTGGAGATTTGGGAGCTGTGAGGAAGCAAGTGCGATTGGGGTGACACCTTTGAGGACTGGAGTATTTGTGATGTTGAAGTTGATGTGGAGGAGAGCCCACTTAAAGGAGCACTTGATATCCGTTGAAGCACCTGCTGTTTTTGTGCCTCATCTGGAATTTGTAGCGATTGGCGTGGCCGTAAGAAAGGGATCTTATCACATTGTCCGCTAAAAGAAGTAGACATTTTAGTTTGGCTGGAAGATGGTCTTTCTTCTGCAGATGTTACTGTTGCTTTAACACCTACCCCACGGACACAACCTTTTTTCCCCTTCCCAACACGCCTATTCCCCTTTCCACCAGCAGCAGGCCTTTTTCCACTCATTTTGGTGGTTAACTAATTCACAACTCTTGAGTTGTTTGCACAAAAAAACAATGGATGGGAACCGAGCAGAGCTGAGTGGCCAAACTGTGGTATTAGGCCAAAACTATTGGCTGGCTTAGATGCAGAAAAAAATTATATTCAATTTGCAACCTGATGGAGGTCAGTATAGATGGACTAATAGAACAAGTCCCACACACAGCTAGATGCCCAAATATTTTTTCAGAGGTAGATGCAGAAAAAAAAATATTCAGTTTGCAACCTGATGGAGGTCAGTATAGATGGACTAATAGAGAAAGTCCCACACACTGCTAGAAGGTCAAATATTTTTTCAGAGCTAGATGCAGACAAAAAATTATTTTGAATTTCCAACCTGATGGAGGTCAGTATAGGTGGACTAATAGAACAAGTCCCACACACTGCTAGAAGGCCAAATATTTTTTCAGAGGTAGATGCAGAAAAAAATATATTCAGTTTCCAACCTGATGGAGGTCAGTATAGATGGACTAATACAACAAGTCCCACACACAGCTAGAAGCCCAATATTTTTTCAGAGCTAGATGCAGAAAAAAATTATATTCAATTTGCAACCTGATGGAGGTCAGTGTAGATGGAGTAATAGAACAAGTCCCACACATAGCTAGAAGCCCAATATTTTTTCAGAGGTAGATGCAGAAAAAAATATATTCAGTGTGCAACCTGATGGAGGTCAGTATAGATGGACTAAAACAACAAGTCCCACACACAGCTAGAAGCCCAATATTTTTTCAGAGCTAGATGCAGAAAAAAATTATATTCAATTTGCAACCTGATGGAGGTCAGTATAGATGGAGTAATAGAACAAGTCCCACACAGTTAGAAGCCCAAATATTTTTTCAGAGCTAGATGCAGATAAAAATTATTTTTAATTTGCAACCTGATGGAGGTCAGTATAGATGGACTAATAGAGAAAGTCCCACACACTGCTAGAAGGCCAAATATTTTTTCAGAGCTAGATGCAGAAAAAAATTATATTCAGTTTGCAACCTGATGGAGGTCAGTATAGATGGACTAATAGAGAAAGTCCCACACACTGCTAGAAGGCCAAATATTTTTTCAGAGCTAGATGCAGAAAAAAATTATATTCAGTTTGCAACCTGATGGAGGTCAGTATAGATGGACTAATAGAGAAAGTCCCACACACTGCTAGAAGGCCAAATATTTTTTCAGAGCTAGATGCAGAAAAAAATTATATTCAGTTTGCAACCTGATGGAGGTCAGTATAGATGGACTAATAGAGAAAGTCCCACACACTGCTAGAAGGCCAAATAATTTTTCAGAGCTAGATGCAGAAAAAATTATATTCAGTTTGCAACCTGATGGAGGTCAGTATAGATGGACTAATACAACAAGTCCCACACACAGCTAGAAGCCCAATATTTTTTCAGAGCTAGATGCAGAAAAAAATTATATTCAATTTGCAACCTGATGGAGGTCAGTATAGATGGAGTAATAGAACAAGTCCCACACACAGTTAGAAGCCCAAATATTTTTTCAGAGCTAGATGCAGATAAAAATTATTTTTAATTTGCAACCTGATGGAGGTCAGTATAGATGGACTAATAGAGAAAGTCCCACACACTGCTAGAAGGCCAAATATTTTTTCAGAGCTAGATGCAGAAAAAAATTATATTCAGTTTGCAACCTGATGGAGGTCAGTATAAATGGACTAATACAGAAAGTACCACACACTGCTAGAAGGCCAAATATTTTTTCAGAGCTAGATGCAGAAAAAAATTATATTCAGTTTGCAACCTGATGGAGGTCAGTATAGATGGACTAATAGAGAAAGTCCCACACACTGCTAGAAGGCCAAATGTATTTTCAGAGCTAGATGCAGAAAAAAATTATATTCAGTTTGCAACCTGATGGAGGTCTGTATAGATGGATTAATAGAACAAGTCCCACACACAGCTTGAAGCCCAATATTTTTTCAGAGGTAGATGCAGAAAAAAATATATTCAGTTTGCAACCTGATGGAGGTCAGTATAGATGGAGTAATAGAACAAGTCCCACACACAGCTAGAAGCCCAAATATTTTTTCAGAGCTAGATGCAGATAAAAATTATTTTTAATTTGCAACCTGATGGAGGTCAGTATAGATGGACTAAAACAACAAGTCCCACACACAGCTAGAAGCCCAATATTTTTTCAGAGGTAGATGCAGAAAAAAATATATTCAGTTTGCAACCTGATGGAGGTCAGTATAGATGGACTAAAACAACAAGTCCCACACACAGCTAGAAGCCCAATATTTTTTCAGAGCTAGATGCAGAAAAAAATTATATTCAATTTGCAACCTGATGGAGGTCAGTATAGATGGAGTAATAGAACAAGTCCCACACAGTTAGAAGCCCAAATATTTTTTCAGAGCTAGATGCAGATAAAAATTATTTTTAATTTGCAACCTGATGGAGGTCAGTATAGATGGACTAATAGAGAAAGTCCCACACACTGCTAGAAGGCCAAATATTTTTTCAGAGCTAGATGCAGAAAAAAATTATATTCAGTTTGCAACCTGATGGAGGTCAGTATAGATGGACTAATAGAGAAAGTCCCACACACTGCTTGAAGGCCAAATATTTTTTCAGAGCTAGATGCAGAAAAAAATTATATTCAGTTTGCAACCTGATGGAGGTCAGTATAGATGGACTAATAGAGAAAGTCCCACACACTGCTAGAAGGCCAAATATTTTTTCAGAGCTAGATGCAGAAAAAAATTATATTCAGTTTGCAACCTGATGGAGGTCAGTATAGATGGACTAATAGAGAAAGTCCCACACACTGCTAGAAGGCCAAATATTTTTTCAGAGCTAGATGCAGATAAAAATTATTTTTAATTTGCAACCTGATGGAGGTCAGTATAGATGGACTAAAACAACAAGTCCCACACACAGCTAGAAGCCCAATATTTTTTCAGAGGTAGATGCAGAAAAAAATATATTCAGTTTGCAACCTTATGGAGGTCAGTATAGATGGAGTAATAGAACAAGTCCCACACACAGCTAGAAGCCCAAATATTTTTTCAGAGCTAGATGCAGATAAAAATTATTTTTAATTTGCAACCTGATGGAGGTCAGTATAGATGGACTAATATAGAAAGTCCCACACAATGCTAGAAGGCCAAATATTTTTTCAGAGCTAGATGCAGAAAAAAATTATATTCAGTTTGCATCCTGATGGAGGTCTGTATAGATGGATTAATAGAACAAGTCCCACACACAGCTAGAAACCCAATATTTTTTCAGAGGTAGATGCAGAAAAAAATATATTCAGTTTGCAACCTGATGGATGTCAGTATAGATGGACTAATGCAACAAGTCCCACACACAATTAGAAGCCCAATATTTTTTCAGAGCTAGATGCAGAAAAAAATTATATTCAGTTTGCAACCTGATGGAGGTCAGTATAGATGGACTAATAGAGAAAGTCCCACACACTGCTAGAAGGCCAAATATTTTTTCAGAGCTAGATGCAGAAAAAAATTATATTCAGTTTGCAACCTGATGGAGGTCAGTATAGATGGACTATTAGAGAAAGTCCCACACACTGCTAGAAGGCCAAATATTTTTTCAGAGCTAGATGCAGATAAAAATTATTTTTAATTTGCAACCTGATGGAGGTCAGTATAGATGGACTAAAACAACAAGTCCCACACACAGCTAGAAGCCCAATATTTTTTCAGAGGTAGATGCAGAAAAAAATATATTCAGTTTGCAACCTTATGGAGGTCAGTATAGATGGAGTAATAGAACAAGTCCCACACACAGCTAGAAGCCCAAATATTTTTTCAGAGCTAGATGCAGATAAAAATTATTTTTAATTTGCAACCTGATGGAGGTCAGTATAGATGGACTAATATAGAAAGTCCCACACAATGCTAGAAGGCCAAATATTTTTTCAGAGCTAGATGCAGAAAAAAATTATATTCAGTTTGCATCCTGATGGAGGTCTGTATAGATGGATTAATAGAACAAGTCCCACACACAGCTAGAAACCCAATATTTTTTCAGAGGTAGATGCAGAAAAAAATATATTCAGTTTGCAACCTGATGGATGTCAGTATAGATGGACTAATGCAACAAGTCCCACACACAATTAGAAGCCCAATATTTTTTCAGAGCTAGATGCAGAAAAAAATTATATTCAATTTGCAACCTGATGGAGGTCAGTATAGATGGAGTAATAGAACAAGTCCCACACACAGCTAGAAGCCCAAATATTTTTTCAGAGGTAGATGCAGAAAAAAATTATATTCAGTTTGCAACCTGATGGAGGTCTGTATAGATGGATTAATAGAACAAGTTCCACACACAGCTACAAGCCCAATATTTTTTCAGAGGTAGATGCAGAAAAAAATATATTCAGTTTGCAACCTGATGGAGGTCAGTATAGATGGACTAATAGAGAAAGTCCCACACACTGCTAGAAGGCCAAATATTTTTTCAGAGCTAGATGCAGAAAAAAATTATATTCAATTTGCAACCTGATGGAGGTCAGTATAGATGGACTAATAGAATGATGCTATGCCCAAAAGATTTTACTTCACTAGGTGTAGTAAAAAAATTCTTATTCTATACACAGGTGGTATATCTTGCAACACAGATAGGCTACTCCACTGTCTAACACACTCTGCAATAGGCCAAAAAGGATTAGCTTTGCTAGATTCAGCCAAATGCTGTGAAAAAAACTTGCACAGCACTGGCACAGACCTGCCTGGCAAAAACTGCTAGGAACTGATGTAACCTAGTCCTGAAAAGAACTCCAATTACAATTAGTCTTTACTCCCACAACCTATCTATTTAAGAGCACAGACCTGCCTGATAAAAGTTGTAGGAAATGCTGTAGCCTAGTCCTTAAAAGGACTGCAAACACAGCTATTCCCTACTCCCAAGCTATCTGTAGATTTGTGCGAAAATTGGCTTGAAATTAACAAGGTATAGCGCACACAGCAACAGCGGTGCCGTCTAACACGCAGCTGCAGCAGTGAGAAAATGGTGGCGACGGGGAAAATGGCTTGGTCTTATAGGGCAAGGACATGTGACATACACTGCCAATGACACATGCCCTTGCTTGTGTGAAAAAAAGCACTTCGCTCCGTGTGTGCGCTGCTGATAGGCTGACAGATTGCACCTCCCCACTGTAAATGCGGGAAAGAGAAAAAAAAATGGAGATCTTCATTATTCCTGCAGAGATCCATCCCCTGCCCCTCCCCCCACCCCACTGTACACTCAAACTGCGTATTAACATTAATTTTCATCATTACTGAGAAAAAATCCAGTTATGATTTTGGTGCACGAACAGTTATCGAACATAACCTCGAACAGCCGAATTTTTCTCAAATCGTTCGTGTTCGCCGAACGTCTCGAACACCGCCCAAAACAGCTCGAATTTGAGATTGGCGAACAGTTCGAGTAGAACAACGCTCATCTCTAGTAAAGACCGGGATGACTTCATTCACCGCCTCCGCTTTTTTATTCCTACGCAGCACTGTACCCACCATACCTCCACACAGTCTCGCAAACACTGTGGGGAGTACCAACCAAGCTGCCCAAAACACCAGCCTCAGAGGACTGGTGCAGCGCTGGTGGCCTTCATCAGAAACCACAGGTGGCGTAGTCGAACAACCACTCATCCTAAAAGAAGCCCAATTTTTTATGTGACAGCCCTGGGCATGGAACGGGTCTAGGCCACGACTGCATCCCCGCGACACCTACACTGGCCCGGCTCCGAGTATCCCCCATAGTTCAGGGAGGGCGTCACACTTCCAGTCAGTTTGTCGCCACTACCACCACCCTGTTTTCCACATGGTCCAGTCTCAGTAGCCGTGAGTATGGACCACATTATTATTATTACTTTAGCGCCATTTATTCCATGGCGCTTTACATGTGAAAAAGGGGTATACATTGCAAAAACAATTACAATAATCTTGAACAAAAATATGACAGCAACTGGTACAGGAGAGGAGAGGACCCTGCCCATGAGGGTTCCCAGTCTACAAGGGATGGGTGAGGATAAAGTAGGTGAGGATAGAGCTGGTCGTGCAACATATGATGGAGCTAGGGTTACTGCAGGTTGTACACTTGTCGGAAGAGGTGGGTCTTCAGGTGCCTTTTGTATGTTTAAACAGTAGGCGAGAGTCAGAAATCTTGTGGTAGAGAGTTCCAGAGAAGGGGGGGATGCACGGGAGAAATCTTGTATGCGATTGTGGGAAGAGGAGAGAAGACGGGAGTGGAGAAGGAGATCTCGTGAGGATCGGAGGTTGTATGCAGGTATGTACCGGGAGAAAAGATCACAGATATATGGAGCAGACAGATTGTGGATGGCTTTGCATGTCATGGTTAGGGTTTTGAACTGGAGTCTCTGGGCAATGGGGAGCCAGTGAGGGAATCTTATAGATTGCAATCTTATAAATTGCTGAAGGCAGTCCACAGTAAAAAAGCAGCCATAGAGTGTCCAGGTACCTTCCCATAGACTTTTCTTAGCCAGGGCTGCTTCTTGGCAGGGTTGTTCTGGCACACCAGAGAACGGGAGACTCCTTTGGTGGGCACTGGCTTCTCCTTCAGGAGAGTTCATAGTGCAAACCTTGCATGTCGTGATGATGATAGAGGCTACCTTCTCCTTAGCTTGCTAATGGTACTTTTCTGTGGGAATGAGCTTGGCTCCAACCAACATGGAATATTTCCAGTGAACTACGGCACGACGTCATGGTATTAGCAGTGTCCCCAGTACCAGTAGCAAAGCCACCCACAATTTCCTTTTCAGGAATTTTATTTGACAGACTGAGTGGCTGCTCAAATACATTAGTTTCTCACAAAGGAGCTGAAGATACTGAGTGGCAGTAGGTGCAAGTTTCTCCAGTATGTTATATAACAGAGGGAGAACAGAGAGGGCAGCGGTGTGGCTCAGCACTTAATCCTTGAAGCGCTGGGATCCTGAGTTCAAATCCCACCAAGGACAACATCAGTAAGAATTTTGTATGTTCTCGTGTTTGCGTGGGTTTCCCCCTCAGTAAAAAAGCAGCCATAGAGTGTCCAGGAATATTCACACACACTTTTCTTAGACAGGGCTGCTTCTCGGCAGGGTTGGACAGGTCCCACCAGAGAATCCTCTGGTGAGCCGTGGCTTCTCCATCAGGAGAGTTCAAAGTGCAAAATTTAGCGGGTTAGAAAGGTGGGCAGTCAGAATCAAATCCTCTGGTCGGCC
This sequence comes from Phyllobates terribilis, assembly GCF_046119375.1. Classification (NCBI taxonomy): domain Eukaryota; kingdom Metazoa; phylum Chordata; class Amphibia; order Anura; family Dendrobatidae; genus Phyllobates; species Phyllobates terribilis. The sequence continues at coordinate 37,366,470 of NW_027362768.1, read as the reverse complement.
CAATGTTCTTCAGTCTGACATTGCTTCTCGGCGAGTGTTGTATTTCAGCACAGCCATATTCTTTAGCTTGGTGAAAGTACTGGCATAGAGCGAAATTGTATCTGCGCCAGCTGTCATTTTTTCCAGGAAGTCCTCTAATGCAGCTATCATGGGTTTATCGCAACAGAGAGTAGCCAAAAGACCGCAGCGTTTGATTCCTCCCTCTCCTGCATTCATGAGAAGCCTTTTGCCTTGATATTAAATGGTGCAGGTTTCTTTCAGCAGTGCAGGGGTTAAACTGCTCAGTGGTGAGCTCCTGGAAGCTTACTTTAATTTAGCCTCCTAGCTGTCCAGTGTTAGCCACTCCCCGCTCCTATATATACTGGACTCTAGCTTGAAGTCATTGTCAGAGCAACCATTAACTGCATGGCTAACAGAGGGAGAGGACTTATGAGAAGGAGAGTTGGAGGAATTATTTGTGACAGTTGTTTGGTTTGTATGCATGGAAATTCCTTATCCTTCTCCATTTTGGTTTATCCCCCTACCTTTACACCCCGGTGCTTTCCTCTGTTATATGTGAGTGAATATTTTGTGTGCCTGGAGTTTTCTGTGAGCCCCTGTCTGTGTTGCCTTGTTATCAGGTTGGTGTACTATGGTTCACAGTAGCGCCCCTCTTCACCTGGTGGGGGAGGTGAACAAATGGAGGGCTTACTCAGGAGTTAGGGTGAGGGCGGAGGCCCCGGCATCCTCACCTTCAGAAGTATCCCGAGGAATAGGGTGAGCTACGGCACCCCCTAGTGTTAGGGACAGGGTAGGAGCCCCTGATCCCTGGTCACTGGACAGCTTTTTTGTGACATTAGCTCTGACCGAAACCATTTTTTCTGATCCATTATGGATCCTACTTCAGCTCTTACAGGGCAACTGCGGCAACTCCGGCTGGAAGTGGCAGACTTACGCACTGCTTTTTTGCAGAGCCCTAACATGTCATGTTTGGGGACCGCTACTCCCAGGCAACCCCTAGTGGAGCCCAAGATCGCTTTGCATGACAGGTTCTCTGGGGGGGGGGGGAAGCATGAAATGTTTGTACTATTCAGGGAAGCCTGTAAGCTATACTTCCGGTTACGTCCTACCTCCTCAGGTACCAAGGAATAACTGGTGTGGATAGTAATCTCACTCCTTCAGGGTGACCCCAAAGCATGGGCTTTTTCTCAAAAGCCGGACTCCCTGTCGCTCCGGATGGTAGAGGAATTTTTTCTTGCACTGCGTCATATATACGACGACCCTGACCACTTCTCCCTGGCTGAGACCATGCTATGTCAGCTTCAGCAGAGAGACTGGCAGTCAGAGGAGTATTGCTCCGAGTTTCAGAGGTGGTCCACTGACACTAAATGGAATGACCCCGCACCCCGTAGCCAGCTTTTTCAAGGGCTATCTGCGAGGTTATTGGATGCCCTTATATTATATGAAACTCCAGCCTCCCTTGAAGCAGTCATGTCTATGACGATCTGGGTTGATCACCGTCTTCACCAGAGACACAAAGGGACACCCCAATATGCAGGAGGTCCAGGACCAAGGGAACCCTGGTTTGAGTCAGCTGAGGAGCCCATGCAGTTGGGTGGGGCAACTCATTCAGGGGATCTAACTGGAGTTTGGCGTAAAGAGGGAGAATGTTATTACTGTGGGAAGAATGGTCATTACTAGTGTTGAGCAAGCACTAAAATGCTCGGGTGCTCGAAGCTCGGGCAGAGCTCGCCATGATACTCGGGTGCTCGACCCGAGCAACGAGCCCAATGTTGCGGCGGCACCCCCGGCAGTCTTTTAAAAGCCTAACAAGTGCCCAAAACGATAGTGACAGTGCTCAAATGACATGGGGACAGCATGAGGATCGTCCCAGGAAGCATTTCTGACCCCCAGGTCACTGCTGTCAACAACGTGATCAGAGGTATTAAGCCACTTTTAAGGGCTCACAATAAAACGTTCAGAAACGAAACTGAAACTGCTTTCCTGTGAAATATGTTAAGTAAGTTCCTTTCCAGGGTAAAGACTTGTGTATGAGGTAAAATAAATAACCAAAAAAAATTTACTCCTCCACACCTTGGGCTATGTTCACAATTAGCATATTTTATGCATTTTTGCACTTTTGTATTGCTTTCAACTATGACAAATGCATTCACCGGGAAATGTCATTTTAACATTTTACAACCTTATCTGGCCATGTGCTGTGTGACACATGCATACAGTGCAGAAAAGACATGGAAACAGCATGGGGAAGACCCCTGGAAGCATCTCTGACACCCAGATCACTGCCTAAAAGTGTGCCCATCAGAAATGATCCTTGCCCGATCAGAAGATGCAGACCAGCAACTATCCCCGTGCAAGTCTTTGTCCCAGGGCAGTGTTCAATTGTACCTTCCCCATTCCTTGCAATGCAAGCGCAAATATGCAGCCAACAACCCACCCACCCACCTGCAGGCTGCAATACTATACTGCTAGCTTGCACTTGAAATGGGTCCCTTTAGTTTGGAGGAGGCCGAAGATGGCAACTACCTCATGGCTGCGTCGGTGGCGAGGTCTCCATACTCAGTCCCCAGCCGCCACTATTTGTCCCGGGAACCTTCCCCACAATTTTCTTAGCCTGGCCTGCTTTAGGGCAGCATTGGGCGAGTCCACCAGACAACCAGAGACTTCTCCGGTGGGCTCTGGCTTCTCCATCAGAGAAGTTGAGAGTGCCAAGGTGAGGAGCATGATGATGATGATAGAAGTTAGCATCTGCTTTGCTTTCTTGGAATGCAAGCGTAAGTGTGCAGCCTGCCACCCACCCACCCCCAGGCTGCAATACCATACTGCTAGCTTGCACTTGAAATGGGCATTTTAGTTTGGAGGAGGCCAAAGCTGGCCACTACCTCATGGCTGCTTCGGCAGCAAGGTATCCATACTCGGTCCCCAGCCGCCCCTATTTGTGCCGATGCGCCTTATACATAAGATTAAACGCGCATACCAAAACATTACCTGTGCCCTCCTTAGTGCATTTAGTGGGAAGTACAGCCTATTCAGCTGTATTGTGTGCATGCCAAACCCCTGTTCATGGTACATGTGAAGATGCCTGTCGTTGCAGACTTGCAACTATCCACGTTCAAGTCCTTGTCCCAGGGCAGTGTTTAATTGTACCTCTCCCATTCCTTGCAATGCAAGCCCAAGTATGCAGCCTGCCAACCATCCACCCCCAGGCTGCAATACCATACTGCTTGCTTGCTTGCACTTTAAATTGGGCCTTTTAGGCATGAGGAGGCGGAATCTGGCCACAACGTCATGGGTGCTTTGGCGGCCTGGTATCCATAATCAGTCCCCAGCCGCCCGGCGGCCGGGTGTCCACACTCGGTCCCCATCCGCCAGGGGGCGGCCAGGGGTCCATACTCGGTCCCCAGCCACCCCGCGGCCGGGTGTCCACACACGGTCCCCAGCCACCTGAGTGTGGCCGGGTGTCCATAAACGGTCACCAGCCGCCCCTATTTCTCCTGTCACCTTCCCACACAATTTTCTTAGACTGGTTTGCTTTAAGGCAGCATTGGACGAGCCCACTAGAGAACCAGACTCCTCCGGTGGGCCCTGGCTTCTCCATCAGGGGAGTTGAGAGTGCCAAGGTGAGGAGCATGATGATGATGATAGAAGTTAGCATCTGCTTTGTTTTCTTGGAATGCAAGTGCATGTATGTAGTAGCGGCTAGGCCTGAGGTGGTCAGCGTTTTGGCGCATATCCTACCTCCTCCGAGGATTTCTGGATGTTTTCCTGCTACTATCCCAGTTCTATGACTCCCGTTAAAACAAAGCTTCAGGAGATAAATGATGGATGAGGTGGTGGCAAAGGAGAAAGAGCAGGAGGAACAGGGACCATTCACATCAATAAGAGGCCAGTCAACCACATATGTCTTGTAGGATATGTTTCTGTAACAAAAGGAGTGGTTCGGCTACACAGTTATAGGGAATACAGTGAGTGCAATGCCAACAAAAAATTTAGAGGCACTCCAGTGCCCCTTGGAAATGACATGGAGGTCAGAGGGCCTTAACTAAACCGTTTTTTCCATTTATAGCAACTGGGTCTCCTGTACACTGTTGGCCTAAGCAGTGAATGGAAGACTTTCCAAAAATTATGAGGAACTGCAATGCCCCTTGAAACAGACGTGGATTACAGCATACTAAAAACCTTCTACCCATTATTGGGGAGTGGGTCTCCCTTAGTTTTCGCCTTTGCATTGAAAAGCAAAAGCTGACTAAAATTAGGAGGAAATGCAATGCCTGTTGGAAGAGTCATGGAGGTTAGAGGTAATTAAAAACAACATTTCTATGCCCCTTGGAAGACCTGTGTAGTTCAGAGTGGTTTAAGAAGACGCTTTTAATGCCCCTTTGAAGAGACGTGGAGGTCACAGTAGCTTAACAAGATGGCTTTAATGTCCCTTGGAAAAGTGGTGGAGGTCGCAGTAGCTTAACAAGACGGTTTTAATGCCCCTTGGAAAAGTGGTGGAGGTCACAGTAGTTTAACAAGACAGTTTTAATGCCCCTTGGAAAAGTGGTGGAGGTCACAGTAGCTTAACAAGATGGTTTTAATACCCCTTGGAAAAGTGGTGGAGGTCACAGTAGCTTAAAAAGATGGTTTTAATGCCCCTCGATAGAGATGTGGAGGTCACAGTAGCTTAGCAAGATGGTTTTAATGCCCCTCGGAAGAGACGTGGATGTTACAATAGCTTAACTAGACGGTTTTAATGCCCCTTGGGAAAGTGGTGGAGGTCACAGTAGCTTAGCAAGACGGTTTTAATGCCCCTCGAAAGAGACATGGAGGTCACAGTAGCTTAACAAGACGGTTTTAATGCCCCTCGGAAGAGACGTGGAGGTCACAGTAGCTTAACAAGACGGTTTTAATGCCCCTCGGAAGAGATGTGGAGGTCACAGTAGCTTAACAAGATGGTTTTAATGCCCCTTGGAAACGTGGTGGAGGTCGCAGTAGCTTAACAAGACGGTTTTAATGCCCCTTGGAAAAGTGGTGGAGGTCACAGTAGCTTAACAAGATGGTTTTAATGCCCCTCGAAAGAGACGTGGAGGTCTCAGTAGCTTAACAAGACGGTTTTAATGCCCCTCGGAAGAGACGTGGAGGTCACAGTAGCTTAACAAGATTTTTTTAATGCCCCTCGGAAGAGACGTGGAGGTCACAGTAGCTTAACAAGATGGTTTTACTGCCCCTTGGAAAAGTGTTGGAGGTCACAGTAGCTTAACAAGACAGTTTTAATGCCCCTCGGAAGAGACGTGGAGGTCACAGTAGCTTAAGAAGACGGTATTAATGCCCCTTGGAAAAGTGGTGGAGGTCGCAGTAGCTTAACAAGACGGTTTTAATGCCCCTTGGAAAAGTGGTGGAGGTCACAGTAGCTTAATAAGACGGTTTTAATGTGCCTCAGAAGAGACGTGGAGGTCCCAGTAGCTTAACAAGACGTGTTTTAATGCCCCTCAGAAGAGATGTGGAGGTCCCAGTAGCTTAACAAGACGGTTTTAATGCCCCTTTCAAAAAGGGGTGCAGGTTGCGGTAGCTTAACAAGACGGTTGTAATGCCCCTTACAAGAGCCATACAGTACAGCATCTTAAAAATATTGTTCCCATTATTGGGGAGTGGGTCTCCCGCAGTCTTTGCTTATGCCTTCCAAGCAAAAGCTGACAAAAATAAGGATGGAGGAACTTTCAATAATGGCAACACGGACCACGGTCACCCTGGTGGTATGCACTGTGTTCCAAATTATTATGCAAATAATATTTTCTCAGATTTTCCCAAATTACCTATATGAATTGCAGTCATTGTAATTTTCCAGTCAAATAACTATTAGAGTACAATTGAATGGTTTTTGTACAAACTGCCTATGATAACAGTATATTTTTTAAAAAATAAAAACTCAAACTGCACTCAAAATGCATGTTCCAAATGATTATGCACAGCAGAGTTTCAACCTTTTCATTTTAATAAAGAACAAAAAAATGGTCATTTTTGAAATTATAATCATTAGCAGGTTATTACAAACTGAAATCAAACAGTTTTCAACTCAAAACTTTATTCTAGGTGATGTTACAATTGCCCAAAGGACCCCTTGTTCGAAAGGAGCTTCTGAACTCTCTCGTCCATTGAATTTGTCAGGTTTAGGATGGTTTCTGCTTTAATTGTTTTGCATGAGGACAGAATACCCTCCCAGAGCTGTTGCTTAGATGTGAACTGCCTCCCGCCATCATAGACACTCGTTTTGATGATGCTCCAGAGGTTCTCAATGGGGTTGAGGTCAGGGGAGCATGGATACCACACCATAAGTTTGTCCCCTTTTATGCCCATAGCAGCCAGAGATGCAGATGTGTTATGTACAGCATGAGGCGGGGCATTATCATGCATGAAATGATCTCGATGGTCCAGATGGATGGAGTGGAGTATGGCTGGTTGATGGACACCCCATGCAAACACGGCTACGGCGCTAACAAGGAGGAGGTGGAGTAATGTTTTGGGCTGGAATCATGGGGAGAGAGATTGTCGGCCCCTTTAGGATCCCTGAAGGGGTAAAGATGAACTCCATAATGTATGTTGAGTTTCTCAAACAGTACTTCCTTCCATGGTTCAAGAAGAAGAACCGTGCATTCCGCAGCAAGATCATTTTCATACATGATAATGCCCGGTCTCATGCTGCACATAACACATATGCATCTCTGGCTGCTATGGGCATAAAAGGGGACAAACTTATGGTGTGGCACCCATGCTCCCCTGACCTCAACCCCATTGAGAACCTCTGGAGCATCATCAAAAGGAGTGTCTATGATGGCGGGAGGCAGTTCACATCTAAGCAACAGCTCTGGGAGGGCATTCTGTCCTCATGCAATACAATTAAAGCTGAAACCATCCAAAACCTGACAAATTCAATGGATGAGAGAGTTCAGAAGCTCCTTTCGAACAAGGGGTCCTATGTGCAAATGTAACATCACCTAGAATAAAGTTTTGAGTTGAAAACTGTTTGATTTCAGTTTGTAATAACCTGCTAATGCTTATAATTTCAAAAATGACCATTTTTTTTGTTCTTTATTAAAATGAAAAGGTTTAAAACTCTGATGTGCATAATAATTTGGAACATGCATTTTGAGTGCAGTTTGAGTTTTTTATTTTTTTAAAAATATACTGTTATCATAGGCAGTTTGTACAAAAACCTTTCAATTGTACTCTAATAGTTATTTGACTGGAAAATTACAATGACTGCAATTCATATAGGTAATTTGGGAAAATCTGAGAAAATATTATTTGCATAATAATTTGGAAGACAGTGTAGTGGTTGTGGAGGCTGAGGAAAAGGAGAAAAACATAAAACAGCCGAAATGAGGAAGCGTATACCCATGTGTGGGTGTGAAGTGGTGCATGTGAATACACCTCCCGAAATAACACAGTGAATTTGACTTTATGTTACTCTGCTGTCATTTGCTGGTGATCAGAAGTCTGGCCCAATCAAGCCCTTGTTCATTTTGATAAGGGTCAGCTTGTCAGCATTGTCAGTTGACAGGTGAGTGAGCTTATCAGTTATAATTCCCCCCAGCGGCACTAAAAACACGCTCCGATAACACGCTAGTGGTAGGGCAGGCCAGGACCTCCAAGGCGTACAGAGCAAGTTCATTCCAAGTGTCCAGCTTGGATACCGAATAATTAAAAGGCACAGAGGAATCACGGGGGACGCTGGTACAGTCTGCAAGGTACTCTGTCACCATCTTTTGAAACTTTCCACTCCTTTTGAGAGTACCCTGCGCCTCAGGGTCTGTCCGAAGGGAGGGTCTGAGAAAACTGTCCCAGAACGTTGACAGTGTTCCCCTGCATCTGCTGGATTGGAGTTGCGTCTCTCTCGCATGTATGCCTTGGTTGGGAAAAGAACTGTGACCTCCGCCGCTAGCGCATTCAGATGGGAATTTTTTAACTCTTCTGCAGCAATGGCCTTCTGGTACTGCCCCAATTTTGTAGACCTCTCCACCTCAGGAATAAGAGAGTGAAAGTTCTCCTTGTAGCGGGGGTCTAAAAGTGTCACCAACCAGTAATGACTGTCACCCAACATTTTGACAACGCGAGGGTCACAGTTAAGGCAGCGTAACATAAAGTCAGCCATGCGTGCCAGACTGGTAACGGGCAAGACTTCTGTGTCCTCAAAAGATTACAACTGACCTTGCTCTCCTCCTCCTCCTCCTCCCCCCTGTCCTCAGGCCACCCACGCTGAACCGACTATATGACAGTTGCACAGGTACTACCGTCTACAGCGCATGATACAACCTCCTGTTCTTCCTCCTCCTCCTCCCCTCCCTCATTGTCCTCCAATGCACGTTGGGATAAGATGAGGCTAGGCTATGTGTTATCGACCGCTACGGCTTCTTGATCCATCTCATCATACTCTTGCTGCAATGCCTCCTGTTTAATTCTCTGCAGAGAGCGTTGCAAAAGACAGACAAGTGGAATGCTGATGCTAATGATGGCGTCATCAACACTCACCATCTTGGTGGACTTCTCAAAGTTTGTCAAGATGGTACATATGTCAGACATCCAGGTCCACTCCTGAGGTCTTATGTGTGGAGTCTGACCTGAATATTGACGGCCTTGTTGCAGCTGGTACTCCACAACTGCTCTCTTCTGCTCACAAATCCTTTGCAACATGTGGAGGGTAGAGTTCAAACGTGTGGGGACATCACACACCAGTCGGTGTGAGGGAAGCTGCAAACGCTGCTGCAACACAGCAAGGGCAGCGGAAGCAGTAGCAGACTGGCAAAAATGAGCTCACAGGTGGCGTACTTTGACGAGCAGATCTGGCAACTTGGGGTATGATTTAAGAAACCGCTGAACCACGAGGTTAAGCACATGAGCTAGGCATGGTACGTGTGTGATCTCGCCTCGCCTCATAGCTGCCACCAGGTTACGGCCATTGTCACACATGACCATGCCTGGATGTAGGTTCAGCGGTCTCAGCCACAGATCTGCCTGCTCTTTCACAGCTGTCCACAACTCACAAGCAGTGTGAGGTTTCTCACCTAAGCTTATGAGTTTCAGCACAGCCTGTTGCCGCTTGGCGGAGGCAGTACTGCAGTGCTTAAAGCTTGTAACTGATGTGGTGATATCTGAGATGGAGGCTGAACATGAGGAGGAGGAGGATGATGTGCAGGAGCTGTACACTGTGGGGGCAACTCTGACTGACATAGGGCCCGCAATCCTCGGTGTGGGGAGGATGTGTTCCATCCCAAGGTCTGCCTTGTTCCCGGCTTCCACTATGTTTACTCAGTGTGCCATCAGGGAGATGTACCGTCCCTGGCCATAAGCACTTGTACAAGTGTCCATTGTCAGGTGGACTCTCCCAGTGACTGAGTTGTTGAGGGCACGGCAGATGTTTTGGGACACATGCTTGTGTAGTGCGGGGATGGCACACCGGGCAAAATAGTGTCGGCTGGGGACGGACTACCGAGGGACGGCCACCGCCATAAAGTTGCAGAAGGATTCCGTCTCCACCAGCCTAAAAGGCAGCATTTCCAACGCAAGCAGTCGTGAAATGTGCGAATTTAGGACTGTGGCCTGTGGGGCGTTAGCTGCGAATTTCCGCTTTCGTTCAAAGGTTTGGGATATGGAATATTGAAAGCTGTGGTGGGACGTGGACATGGACGTTGATGCTGTTTCTTGAGAAACTGCCATAGCAAGTGAAGACTGACAGGAGGGGGCATCTTTGCATGCAGAATGGACAGGGGATTGCCATGCACACACAGCAAGGGGTTTTATTGCACGCACAACAGCGGAAGAAGCAGTGGTGACACCTGTGACACCTGTGACACTGGTCGTGGACCCTGGGGTTCGCCCCACAAAGTCGGGTGCTTTGCTGCCATGTGCCTGATCATGCTGTTGGTGGTCAGGTTGGTAGTCTTGTTACCCCTGCTGATGCCGGCATGGCAGGTGGTACAAATGGCCTTTTTGGGGTTATCAGCAGAGTCTTTAAAAAAATTCCAGACTCTGGAAGACCTACAGGTTTTACTGGCAACGTCCCTCGTGTTGGTGTTACGGGAAACTGTTGCCTGCCTTCTGTGTGCAGCCACCACACTGCTTCTTCCTGCCTGTTGGGGTACTCTGCCTTCCTCACCCTGTGTGCTGCTGGCCTCGCTCTGCATGTCCTCCTGCCACGTTGGGTCAGTTACTAGATCATCCACCACCTCCTCCTCTTCCACTTGCGCACCACGATCCCCCTCCTCACTTCCTGGCAATTGTGGCCGTGGCTGTTCAAATATTTGGGCATCGCTACATGGGATCTCCTCTTCCATCACTTCAAGCAGAGCAGGCGAGGGGCACAAATCTGGAAATGGACCAGTGAACAGCTCTTCAGAGTGTCCAAGTGTGGGATCAGTTTCTGTCTGACGACACTCGGCATGGTGGGAGGAAGGAGCATCAGGGAGGGGAGGAGTATGTGGTCGAGACTCACGGCTACTAGGATTTGACCGTGTGGAAGGCAGACCGGAGGTGGTGGTGCCCAGGTAACTGGAAGTATTATCTGCTATCCAATTAATAACCTGTTCACACTGATCAGTTCGCAATACTCGTGTTGTTCTATGCTTCCCTAGTAATTCGGTCAAGATGTGGGAGCGAGAAGATGTGGCTGTTGGTTGTGGCACATTTTCACCTTGGCCACGGCCCCGTCCTCTGCACGCACCATCACCAGAACGTCCAGTTCCACGTCCCTAGCCATGTGCCTTGCCCATTGTAAAGGAAGTAAAATAGCTTACACTCGCACTATCAATGGATAAAGGGTAATAGAAAGTAGATTAGAACCGTGGAAGAGGAAAACCACAGTTCTATTTCTCTGGCATACACCCGACTCTTTTAAACAATCTGAACAATCAGGGAGAAACTATTACTGTTTTTCTTTACGGAAAAAATAACAAAAGCTGGATAATAGCGATTTTTTACCTTGGAACGGCAAAACCACAGCTATAATTTACTGGTGTATACCAGACTTTTTTAAATAGATATATTTGCGGCTGAACAGTGAGCGACACACTAAAACAGTTTTTTTTAGATACAAATGGCCCAAAAGTGGATAATACAGAGGTTTGAATTGTGGAACTGCAAAACCACACTTCTGTTTCTCTGGCCTACACCAGACTATTTTCAACAGATATATTTGTGTCTAAAAAATCAGGGAGACACTATTAGTTTTTTTTTACGGCCAAAAATGCCAAAAGAAGGATAATAGAGATTTTTTACCGTGGAACAGAAAACCACAGTTATAATTTACTGGTGTATACCAGACTTTTTGAAATATATATATTTGTAGCTGAACAGTGAGCGACGCACTCAAACTGTTTTGTTTTAGATACAAATGGCCCAAAAGTGGATAATACAGAGGTTTGAACTGTGGAACTGCAAAACCACACTTCTGTTTCCCTGGCCTACACCAGATTTTTTTCAACAGATGTATTTGTGTCTGAAAAATCAGGGAGACACTATTAGTTTTTTTTTTACGGCAAAAAGTGCCAAAAGCAGGATAATAGAGATTTTTTACCGTGGAACAGCAAAACCACAGTTATAATTTACTGGTGTATACCAGACTTTTTTAAATATATATATTTGCGGCTGAACAGTGAGCGACACACTCAAACTGTTTTTTTTTAGATACAAATGGCCCAAAAGTGGATAATACAGAGGTTTGAACCGTGGAACTGCAAAACCACACTTCTGTTTCTCTGGCCTACACCAGACTATTTTCAACAGATATATTCGTGTAAGAACCTGTCACAGACACACTTTTTTTTTTTTGGGGGGGGGACACAAAAAGGTTAATAAGACGGGTATTTGTACAGTGTGAAGGAGGAAAAAAAAGGAGGATTTAGATGAAAAAAAAAGGATTTTTCCTGGCCCTCGAGACCTGAAGCTATGTCCAGAAATTTCAGCAACAGGAGCACACAGGACTGTAATGCAGCGTTTGCTGGTATAACCACTGCGTCTCCTATACAACCTGACTGCCTGCCTGATATGTGGAATGGATATTAGTCCTGAGAAGGACTGTTTGTTTGATCTGGCAGTCTTTACAGACCTTGCACTAACTATTTCGCAGTATATACAGTATCTCTCCCTAAATCAGCAGCGCTGTCCCTACACTGTCTGATCCCAGCCGTCTGTGTCCAAGATAGCGGCGTCCGGTTTTAAATATTCGAGGTGACGCTGTGCGGCCAGCTAATCAATGTAATGCCCACAACCAACATGGCTGCGGCATTACAGTGACTGGCTGGCAATCCCTGCATGTTCATTGGCTCTGTAAAGAGCGCCAAACATGCAGGGCGGAGACCCGAGCTCCCGCCCGAGTAACCTGGAAATGCTCGGTGCTCGCCGAACATCCTGAGTAGCGTGATGCTCGGGCGATTACCGAGCAGTGTCGAGCATGTTTGCTCAACACTAGTCATTACATAGGCGTTTGTCCTTCCTTACCTCACCATAAACAGCCGCTGGAAAACTAAGGAGCCCGGGTTGTGGGGAGGTTAACAACCAGGGTGTACATGTCTCCTCCATGGGAAAGTCACTATTTTTCCTACTGGCTGAAATCCATCTGGGCAAAAATAAGGTGACCTGTCTGCCTTTTTGGACAGTGGGGCGGAGTTTAATTTGATTGATGCCAGGTTCATTCAGGTTCAGGGCCTCAAACCACAAACACTGCCCAGACACATACCCATAATTGCCATAGACTCTGCACCCTTGAGGCAGGGGTATTTTTCACAAGTCATCCAAGGTTTACATTTACAGATAGGAGTCATACACTTGGAACGCATTGACATTTATGTGCTAGAGGGCCTGCCCTCTACTGTGGCTTTGGGACTACCTTTGCTCACGCTGCACAACCCTGTGGTAGATTGGCAGTCGCGTGTGGTGCTAAATGGAACAATTATTGTCAATGACACTGTTTGGGCACCCGGCTGGCTAGAGTGGACACTCAGCCTGTGCCTAAATACCTGTCTGACTTTGGGGATGTGATCTCAGAGCACAGGTGCCAGGAACTCCCTCCCCACTTCAGAGTTGGGCAATGGCCTGATCTGCAATGCGTTTTGAGAAATAACATGCACAAGCACATTCAATCCACAGTAGAAAAGCAGCCATAGAGGGTCCGGGATCCTTCACACAGAATTTTCTTAGCCAGGGCTGCTTTTCGGAGAGAGTTGTACTTCACCACAGCCATACTCTTTAGGTCGGATAAAAGGACTGGCATACCTGGAAACCGTATCTACGCCAGCTGTCATTTCTCCGCCACCAGGTTCCGTCCATTTTCACCCACGACCATGCCTGGCGGTATGTTCAGTGGTGAGAGCCACAGATCTGCCTGCTGTGTTACAGCTTTCAACAACTGCAGCGGTGTGCGATTTGATACCTAAGCATTAGTCATATTATCTTCATCACAGCCTGTTGCCGCTTGACCAAGGCAGCGCTGTAGTGCTTCCAGCTTGTGACTGATGTGGTCATTTCGGAGATGGAGGCCGAACAGGAGGAGATGGAGGAGGAGGTGCAAAAGCTGAACAATGTGATTACATTGAGGTTACATTGGCGAGTCTGATTTTTATGCTAAAGAAAGATCCTACTGTGTATTTATTTAAAAAAAAATTATGTCTCTTCAAATGTGTATTGGAGTGCATCCTAATTTTTGGCAGTCCTTGAAATTGCTGCATATGCAATAACAGTATAGGAGAGCTACTCCTTAATAATGGGAAGGACAATTCAAACAGATTCTTTATTCTAGAATATTAACTGTCTTATCTGAAATTCTTTTATGGGTGAGGTATCGCAGTATGGATTTCATATTACACCGATCCAGCTAGGTATTATTTATTGCCTTATTCTGCGTGATGCTGGTGCTGCCCAAAAATGTTTTAAATCTATTCTATTCCCTATTGATAACACTGTTAAATTCATTTACAATAGAGACAAGTCCAGCTAGGTGGTATCATCAGCTCCAGATGAGTGCTCATTCTGGTCGCATAAATGTCTGCCACAGTCCATAACTTTTTTTTTTTTATTTATTTGTCCTTATATACAAGTCATTTCCCTGGAAAGAATGTTTCTTAACATTTTTTCCATTTTAGCTTGTTGTATGTTTTTTTTTGTCAGTCCATAAAAGTGGGGTAATACTCTGACAACATTGTTCACAGATATGCTATTTTTCAGCGACCAACTGTGAATAGGTTTGAACCCACAACTGCAATACTTTAAATGCAGTGTAATATTTTACACGCTCATAAAAATTGCTGGATTATTAGGGCAGTCATATGGGATCACATCTGATTGCCACAGTTTCTGGCAGTCGCCTAATACTATGGTATTTGTCAGCGACCAAGTGTCAATTGGTTCAACAAAACACAGCTGTCAAAATGGAGTGGAATATTTGGCATGCTCCACAAAATTTTGGTATTATTACAGCTGTCATATGGGTATCACATCTGATGGCCACGGTTTCAGGCAGTTGCCTAATAGTATGATATTTGTCAGGGACCAAGTGTCAATTGGTTCAACAAAACACAGCTGGCTGACTTTAACCTCTTAGTGACCGGACCAATTTTTTGAAATCTGACCAGTGACACTTTATGTGGTAATAACTCTGGAATGCTTCAACATATCCCATTGATTTTGAGATTGTTTTTTTGTGACATACAGTACAGACCAAAAGTTTGGACACACCTTCTCATTTAAAGATTTTTCTGTATTTTCATGAATATGAAAATTGTACATTCACACTGAAGGCATCAAAACTATGAATTAACACATGTGGAATTATATACTTAACAAAAAAGTGTGAAACAACTGAAAATATGTCTTATATTCTAGGTTCTTCAAAGTAGCCACCTTTTGCTTTGATGACTGCTTTGCACACTCTTGGCATTCTCTTGATGAGCTTCAAGAGGTAGTCACCGGAAATGGTCTTCCAACAATCTTGAAGGAGTTCCCAGAGATGCTTAGCACTTGTTGGCCCTTTTGCCTTCACTCTGCGGTCCAGCTCACTCCAAACCATCTCGATTGGGTTCAGGTCTGGTGACTGTGGAGGCCAGGTCATCTGGCGTAGCACCCCATGACTCTCCTTCTTGGTCAAATAGTCCTTACACAGCCTGGAGGTGTGTTTGGGGTCATTGTCCTGTTGAAAAATAAATGATGGTCCAACTAAACGCAAACCGGATGGAATAGCATGCTGCTGCAAGATGCTGTGGTAGCCATGCTGGTTCAGTATGCCTTCAAGTTTGAATAAATCCCCAACAGTGTCACCAGCAAAGCACCCCCACACCATCACACCTCCTCCTCCATGCTTCACGGTGGGAACCAGGCATGTAAAGTCCATCCGTTCACCTTTTCTGAGTCGCACAAAGACACGGTGGTTGGAACCAAAGATCTCAAATTTGGACTCATCAGACCAAAGCACAGATTTCCACTGGTCTAATGTCCATTCCTTGTGTTCTTTAGCCCAAACGTGTCTCTTCTGCTTGTTGCCTGTCCTTAGCAGTGGTTTCCTAGCACCTATTTTACCATGAAGGCCTGCTGCACAAAGTCTCCTCTTAACAGTTGTTGTAGAGATGTGTCTGCTGCTAGAACTCTGTGTGGCATTGACCTGGTCTCTAATCTGAGCTGCTGTTAACCTGCGATTTCTGAGGCTGGTGACTCAGATAAACTTATCCTCAGAAGCAGAGGTGACTCTTGGTCTTCCTTTCCTTGGGCGGTCCTCATGTGAGCCAGTTTTTTTGTAGCGCTTGATGGTTTTTGCAACTGCACTTGGGGACAGTTTCAAAGTTTGCCCAATTTTTCGGACTGACTGACCTTCATTTCTTAAAGTAATGATGGCCACTTGTTTTTCTTTACTTAGCTGCTTTTTTCTTGCCTTAATACAAATTCTAACAGTCTATTCAGTAGGAATATCAGCTGTGTATCAACCAGACTTCTGCACAACACAACTGATGGTCCCAACCCCATTTATAAGGCAAGAAATCCCACTTATTAAACCTGACAGGGCACACCTGTGAAGTGAAAACCATTTCCGGTGACTACCTCTTGAAGCTCATCAAGAAAATGCCAAGAGTGTACAAAGCAGTCATCAAAGCAAAAGGTGGCTACTTTGAAGAACCTAGAATATAAGACATATTTTCAGTTGCTTCACACTTTGTTTTAAGTATATAATTCTACATGTGTTAATTCTTAGTTTTTATGCCTTCAGTGTGAATGTACAATTTTCAAAGTCATGAAAATACAGAAAAATCTTTAAATGAGAAGGTGTGTCCAAACTTTTGGTCTGTACTGTATGATACTTTATAATAATGGTAAATTTAGGTTAATATGTTTTGCGTTTATTTTTAAAAATATCAGAAATTTTACAAAACATGTTTTAAAAATTGCAATTTTCAAACTTTGAATGACTATCCCTTTAATCCCAATAGTCATACCACACAAAAACATTAATAAATAACATTTCCCTCATGTCTGCTTTACATCAGCACCGTTTGTAAAGTGTTGTTTTATTTTGTTAGCATTTTAGAAGGTTTAAAAATGTAGAATTAATTTTTCATTTTTTCAAGAAAATTTACGAAATGTATCTTTATATGGACCAGTTCAGTTTTGAAGTGACTTTGGTGGTCCTATATGTTGGAAACTACCCAAACGTTATACCATTTTAAAAACTGCACCCCTCAACGTATTTAAAACTGCTTTCAGATAGTTCATTAACCCTCCTGGTTCTTTTCAGGAAATAATGGAAAGTGGCAGAAGACTCTAAGGCCGTTATATGGCCATGAACTGCCAAGGCAAACAACAGGACCACACAATCAAGATCTCAGGGTGCTGATGAGGTAAAAGAGGGAGCCCCCACACTCTGTTAACTATTTAGATTCTGTAGTCACTATTGATAGCAGAATCTAAGGGGTTAAATATCCATGGTCGGTGCCAACACTGATCGTGGCTGATACAGCAAGTTGTCAGCTATAGTGTACAGGTGAACTGTCAGAGAACGCTAGTCTCTTATATCTCAGGTCAGTAAAAAGACATATATTGGTCACTAAGGGGTTAAATTCAGTGGAGTATTTGGCACGTTAAACAAAATTTCTGCATTATTACGGCAGTGATATGGGATCACGTCTAATGACCACGGTTTCAGGCAGTCACCTAATAGTATGGTATTTGTCAGTAACCAAGTGTCTATTGGCTCAACAAAACACAGCTGGCTGACTTTAAATTCAGTGGAATATTCAGCACGCTCTATAACATTTCTGTATTATTACGGCAGTCATATGGGATCACGTCTGATGGCCATGGTTTCAGGCAGTCACCTAATAGTATGGTATTT
This sequence comes from Phyllobates terribilis, assembly GCF_046119375.1. Taxonomy (NCBI): domain Eukaryota; kingdom Metazoa; phylum Chordata; class Amphibia; order Anura; family Dendrobatidae; genus Phyllobates; species Phyllobates terribilis. The sequence continues at coordinate 37,349,126 of NW_027362768.1, read as the reverse complement.
GTCAGTAACCAAGTGTCAATTGGTTCAACAAAACACAGCTGGCTGACTTTAAATTCAGTGGAATATTTGGCACGCTCCATAAAATTTCTGTATTATTGCGGCAGTCATATAGGATCAAGTCTGAGCATTGAAAAAAGTTTCTCTGGTTCCACAATACAGTAATGTGAATAAAATCAAAAATATCTGTCTGTATTCTGCGAACAAGCAAATGGAGCAGTAAAATGGTGCACTCTGGATTGGTTTTTAAGCAAATATTAAGGGTTAAGATAAAAAAAAAAATAGCCCTGGTCCCTGATATCTAGGGCTATGTCTACAGATATCTGTAATAGCAGGAGCAGACAGAATGTGCAATGGACTCTCTTGTGCTGTATACACTGCAACAAACCCTTCCTGCCTGCCTAACTCCTGCTATCAGGATTAGAGATGAGCGTTGTTCTACTCGAACTGTTCGCCAATCTCAAATTCGAGCTGTTTTGGGCGATGTTCGAGCCGTTCGGCGAACACGAACAATTTGAAAAAAATTCGGCTGTTCGAGATTATGTTCGATAACTGTTCGTGCACCAAAATCATAACTGGATTTTTTCTCAGTAGTGATGAAAATTAATGTTAATACGCAGTTTGAGTGTACAGCGGGGTGGGAGGAGGGGCAGGGGATGGATCTCTGCAGGAACAATGAAGATCTCCATTTTTTTTTCTCTTTCCCGCATTTACAGTGGGGAGGTGCAATCTGTCAGCCTATCAGCAGCGCACACACGGAGCGAAGTGCTTTTTTTCACACAAGCAAGGGCATGTGTCATTGGCAGTGTATGTCACATGTCCTTGCCCTATAAGACCAAGCCATTTTCCCCGTCGCCACCATTTTCTCACTGCTGCAGCTGCGTGTTAGACGGCACCGCTGTTGCTGTGTGCGCTATACCTTGTTAATTTCAAGCCAATTTTCGCACAAATATACAGATAGCTTGGGAGTAGGGAATAGTTGTGATTGCAGTCCTTTTAAGGACTAGATTACAGCATTTCCTACGACTTTTATCAGGCAGGTCTGTGCTCTTAAATAGATAGGTTGTGGGAGTAAAGACTAATTGTAATTGGAGTCCTTTTCAGGACTAGGTTACATCAGTTCCTATCAGTTTTTGCCAGGCAGGTCTGTGCCAGTGCTGTGCAAGTTTTTTTCACAGCATTTGGCTGAATCTAGCAAAGCTAATCCTTTTTGGCCTATTGCAGAGTGTGTTAGTCAGTGGAGTAGCCTATCTGTGTTGCAAGATATACCACCTGTGTATAGAATACCAATTTTTTTACTGCACCTAGTGAAGTAAAATCTTTTGGGCATAGCATCATTCTATTAGTCCATCTATACTGACCTCCATCAGGTTGCAAACTGAATCTAATTTTTTTCTGCATCTAGCTCTGAAAAAATATTTGGCTTCTAGCAGTGTGTGGGACTTGTTCTATTAGTCCACCTATACTGACCTCCATTAGGTTGCAAACTGAATATATTTTTTTCTGCATCTACCTCTGAAAAAATATTGGGCTTCTAGCTGTGTGTGGGACTTGTTGTATTAGTCCATCTATACTGACCTCCATCAGGTTGCAAACTGAATATATTTTTTTCTGCATCTACCTCTGAAAAAATATTGGGCTTCTAGCTGTGTGTGGGTCTTGTTCTATTAATCCATCTATACAGACCTCCATCAGGTTGCAAACTGAATATAATTTTTTTCTGCATCTAGCTCTGAAAAAATATTTGGCCTTCTAGTAGTGTGTGGGACTTTCTCTGTTAGTCCATCTATGCTGACCTCCATCAGGTTGCAAACTGAATATATTTTTTTCTGCATCTACCTCTGAAAAAATATTGGGCTTCTAGCTGTGTGTGGGACTTGTTCTATTAATCCATCTATACAGACCTCCATCAGGTTGCAAACTGAATAAATTTTTTTCTGCATCTACCTCTGAAAAAATATTGGGCTTCTAGCTGTGTGTGGGACTTGTTGTATTAGTCCATCTATACTGACCTCCATCAGGTTGCAAACTGAATATATTTTTTTCTGCATCTACCTCTGAAAAAATATTGGGCTTCTAGCTGTGTGTGGGACTTGTTGTATTAGTCCATCTATACTGACCTCCATCAGGTTGCAAATTGAATATAATTTTTTTCTGCATCTAACCCAGCCAATAGTTTTGGCCTAATACCACAGTTTGGCCACTCAGCTCTGCTCGGTTACCATCCATTGTTTTTTTGTGCAAACAACTCCAGAGTTGTGAATTAGTTAACCACCAAAATGAGTGGAAAAAGGCCTGCTGCTGGTGGAAAGGGGAATAGGCGTGTTGGGAAGGGGAAAAAAGGTTGTGTCCGTGAGGTAGGTGTTAAAGCAACAGTAACATCTGCAGAAGAAAGACCATCTTCCAGCCAAACTAAAATGTCTACTTCTTTTAGCGGACAATGTGATAAGATCCCTTTCTTACGGCCACGCCAATCGCTACAAATTCCAGATGAGGCACAAAAACAGCAGGTGCTTCAACGGATATCAAGTGCTCCTTTAAGTGGGCTCTCCTCCACATCAACTTCAACATCACAAATACTCCAGTCCTCAAAGGTGTCACCCAAATAGCACTTGCTTCCTCACAGCTCCCAAATCTCCAGCTGCCCGTCTGAGTATGAGGTAGAACAGATGGTTGAGTCTGCAGAGCTGTTTACTCATACTATAGCCTGGGAATCAGAGGTCGACTCCAGCGCTTCTGTGAATCCAGACGAGGAAATGATCTGCACTGATGCCCAGAATCTTTATGAGTCGGATCCAGGACCAGAGACAGAAGGTTCTGACCATAATGTAGACCCTCATTCCCAAACTGTAACTCCTGTTGGTGGAGACAATGAGGAAGACGATGATAAGACTCAAATACCTGATTGGAGCGACAACTTTAGTTTTTTGTCAGGGCAGGAACAGGTTGGCTCTGAGGACGACGGGTGTGATAACACACAGGGTGATGATGATGAGGTTGGAGATCCCACTTACTGTCAACCCACAGTCAGCCAAGAGATGAGGTCAGCAGAGGAGGTGGAGGAAGATGCTAGTGACGACAAGGTCAGGTTGCGCCTTCCTGTACAGAGACGTAGTACTGGAAGCACGTCAACAACTGCATCCTCAAACACAACTCTGCCTCTCACCACAAGTCGTGGTGGCTCTTCAGGTCGCATGGGTGCTAAGCCTTGCATAGCCTGGGCATTTTTTCAGATCGATAAAGATGACCCAACTCGTGTTATCTGTAACATTTGTCAGCAAAAGCTAAGTAGAGGCCAAAAAATACATAGTTTGAGTACTTCATGCATGAACCGGCACATGGACATGAAGCATAAGTTGCAGTGAGAAGCTCAGTGTGCTACAATGTGGCCTAGCCGTCCGGGCCAACAACCGTCTGCCATATCTTGTGCATCCGCGGCCTCTTCATCCTCTGTGACTGGGGGGACAGCAGTCACACCTGTTTTGGGGCGCAGACCTGCCACCTCTTTACCCGCAACAGCCAGCGTGATTGGCAGGTCATCATTTTCTTTGGAGGTGGTAACACCAGCTGGTGTTGAGCGCTGTCCGACATCGATAGCACCACCTTTGGATCAAGGCAACCTAACATGTCCGCCTGCATCTTCCTCACAGACCGGCAGTTTGCCGGGGACACCCTTATCAACCCCGTCTAAGCACAATAGCCAGCCCTCGGTCCCTCAGATGTGGACAAGTAAAAGACCATTTCCTCCTAGCCATGAGAAAGCTAAGAGGTTGAATTTCACCATCTGCAAGCTCTTGGCTACAGAAATGCTGCCTTTCCGCCTGGTGGACACAGAGGATTTTCGAGACCTTATGTCCGTCGCAGTGCCCCAGTACCAGATGCCCAGTCGGCACTACTTCTCAAAGAAAGGTGTGCCTGCGCTCCAACAGCATGTCGCACACAACATCACCGCTTCTTTGAGAAACTCTGTGTGTGACAGGGTGCATTTCACCACAGACACTTGGACGAGTAGGCATGGACAGGGGCGTTACATGTCGCTGACTGGGCACTGGGTAACTATGGTGACAGCAGGACAAGGGGCTGCTGTCCAAGTCTTGCCGTCCCCACGAGTTGTGCGTCAATCCTCTTTATGTCAAAGTTCCTCCACTGCTTCTGCCTCCTCAACCTCCTCTCGGTCTTCCACCTGAACCCAAAGCCTGTCTGGTCATGCCACAAGCTTTCTAACTGCGCATAAGGGATCCTGCACACCTCCTTACTATGCTGGCAGTAGGGCTCAACGTCATCAGGCGGTTTTTACTTTGAAATGTCTGGGAAATGTGAGTCACACAGCTGAGAAGTTGTGGTCAGCTCTGGAGAACCAATTTCATGAATGGCTGTCTCCACTGGACCTGAAACCAGGGAAGGCCGTGTGCGACAATGCTGCAAACCTGGGTGCGGCCCTTCGCCGGGGCAATGTCACACACGTGCCTTGTATGGCTCACGTGTTGAACCTGGTTGTCCAGCAATTTTTAGCCCACTATCCCAGACTAGATGGCCTTCTGCAGGGGGCACGGTCGCTGTGTGCTCACTTCCGCCGTTCGCATCCCGCAGCTCAGCGACTTACATCTCTACAGAAGTCGTTGGGCCTGCCACTTCACCGGCTAAAATGCGATGTGCCTACCCGGTGGAATTCAACTCTGCACATGTTGCAGCGACTGTGGCAGCACCAACAAGCCCTGGTGCAATACGTTCTGACGTATAGCCTGGACCAACGAGATCCAGAGGTGGGGCAAATCACGCTGGAGGAGTGGTCTCAGATCAGGGACCTATGCACCCTTCTGCACAGTTTTGAAATGGCGACGAAGATGTTTAGTGCTGATGATGCCATTATCAGCATGACTATTCCGGTGATTTACATGCTGGAGCACATGTTAAACAGAATTCGGAGTCAGGTGGTGGCACAAGAGGAGATGGAGGAAGTAGAGGAGGAGGAGTTGTATGCGGAAGGGCTAACATCTGCAAGGTCCAGACGGTCGGCAGCACCAAGGCGGCAGGCATGTGAGGGTGGGGGAGATGGTTTTACCAGGGCGCATGGTAGCAGCCAAACTAGTGAGGAAGGTGCAGGAGCCCAGGAAGAAGTGGAGGACGAACTGATGGAAGACTCATCAGATGAGGGAGACCTTGATCACATTTCTGTTGTGCGAGGTTGGGGGGAGAGGACAGAGGAAGGAAGCATGATTGTTACCTCGCCACCAACACAACAGGGACTTGGTGCTCCTGGATGCGCAACACACATGAGTGCCTTCTTGCTGCACTACCTGCAACATGATCCTCGAATTGTGAGAATTAGAAATAATCCTGACTACTGGGTTGCCACACTGTTAGATCCCCGGTACAAAAGTAAATTTGCCGAAATTATTCATGCCATAGAAAGGGATGCACGCATGCAGGAGTATCAGCAGAGACTGTTGCAGAATCTTACATGTGCTTTTCCACAAAACACCAGTGGTGCACGTAGTGAATCTCACAGTTCCAACTTGCCAACCGTGGGACCGTCAAGTGTTCAGCACTCAAACCGTAACAGAAACACAGTATCTGCTGGTAACATCAATTTTGCGGAATCATTTCACCACTTTTTTAGCCCATCCTTTGCAAGGCCACAGGAGACAAGAAGTCTGACACATAGTCAACGCCTAGAGACGATGGTACAGGAGTATCTCCAAGTAAACATTGAAGCCACGACTGTGTCACTGGACCCTTGCTCTTTTTGGGCTTCCAATCTGGATAAATGGCCGGAGCTAGCCACTTACGCCTTGGAGATCTTGTCATGCCCCGCAGCCAGCGTTCTGTCTGAACGTGTGTTCAGCGCTGCTGGTGGTGTGCTGACAGATAAGCGCACGCGGCTCTCCACTGATAATGTAGACAGACTCACGTTCATAAAGATGAACAAATCATGGATCCGAAATGACTTTTCTACCCCTGTGTCATCCTGGGGAGAGTAAAAGCTTGATGATTGGTTAAAATCACCCTACCAACCGTTTTAAGCTTTCAAATTACTAATCATGTTTATCTGTATCTTGACTGGAAAATAATTTGGGCTTTGTAGCAGTGTGCAGCACTGATCCTATTAGGCCATCTATAATAAGCTCCACCAGATTTAAAATTAAAAATAATTTTTAGCTGCATCTAGCCCGGAAAATAATTTTGGGGCTCCGAGATGCGCAAGACACATAAGTGCCTTCTTGCTGCACTACCTGCAGCATGACCCTCATATTGTCAGAATTCGAAGTAATCATGACTACTGGGTTGCCACACTCTTAGATCCCCCAAACTTTTCGATCAACCTTTTCATTTTAATAAAGACCAAAAAAATGGTCATTTTTGAAATTATAAGCATTAGCAGGTTGTTAGAAACTGAAATCAAACAGTTTTCAACTCAAAACTTTATTCTAGGTGATGTTACATTTTCACATAGGACCCCTTGTTCGAAAGGAGCTTCTGAACTCTCTCGTCCATTGAATTTGTCAGGTTTTGGATGGTTTCTGCTTCAATTGTTTTGCATGAGGACAGAATACCCTCCCAGAGCTGTTGCTTAGATGTGAACTGCCTCCCGCCATCATAGACACTCCTTTTAATGATGCTCCAAAGGTTCTGAATGGGGTAGAGGTCAGGGGAGCATGGGGGTCACACCATAAGTTTGTCCCCTTTTATGCCCATATCAGCCAGAGATGCAGATGTTTTATGTGCAGCATGAGATGGTGCATTATCATGCAGAAAAATGATCTTGCTGTGAAATACACGGTTCTTCTTCTTGAACCATGGCAGGAAGTGCTGTTTGAGAAAATCCACATACATTATGGAGTTCATCTTTAGCGCCTTCAGGGATCCTAAAGGGGCCGACAATCTCTCTCCCCATGATTCCAGCCCAAAACATTACTCCACCTCCTCCTTGTTGGCGCTGTAGCCGTGTTTGCGTGGGGTGTCCATCAACCAGCCATCCTCCACTCCATCCATCTGGACCATCGAGCGCTGCATGGCACTCATCCGTGAACAAAACAGTTTTGAAATCAGTCTTCATGTAATGTTTGGCCCACTGAAGCCATTTCTGCTTCTGTGAAGTGGATAGAGGAGGTCGACAGGATGGCGTATGCACAGCTGCAGACCTCTGAAGGACCCTGCATCTTGTTGTTCGGGGGACGTTGGAGGCACAAGCAGCTTCAAAAACTTGTCTGCTGCTATGACAAGGCTTTTTTGCCGCTGCTCTTTCAACCTGACGTAATTGCCTGTAGGAAAGAGTCCTCAATTTGCCCTTATCAGCACGCACACGTGTGTACTGTGAATCAGCTACATACTTCTTGATTGCCAAGACACTTCATCCTGATCATCGCACAATGTTGATTGTAGTCATGCCTTGACCTAAACACTCCACAATTTGTTGCTTCTCAGCAGCCGACACATCCTTTTTCTTTCCCATTTTGGCAGAAAATGTAGGCTGCTTAATAATGTGAGAGAGCCTTCTTAAGTAGTCTTGCCTTTCATTGGACACACCTGCCAAACTAATTAGCACAGGTGTCTGCAATTGCTTACAGTGATATAAAGAGCCCTGACACACATCACCATCAATGAGTTTAACTGACAAACAAATTCTTCCCTTATCACTCCTAAACACTTTTTGCATAATAATTTGGAACGCAGTGTACATGTGCTTTTCCACAAAACACCAGTGGTTCACGTAGTGAATCTTACAGTTCTAACTTGCCAACCGTGGTCTGTATGGAATTGTTCAATAAAGGGCCCAAAATTAAGATAACATAGATGGGAGAGGTCTCTATGAATAGGAATTCCTAAGTATTTGATACCCTGTGAGGGCCAGGCAAAGGGAAAGTTGGACTGGATGGAATCCTATATGGATTTGGGGAGGGAGACATCGAGGGCCTCAGACTTCGCTGCATTGATTTTAAAATTTGACCATGTAACAAAGTGATCTATTTCAGCCATAACAGCAGGGATGGATATATGTGATTGAGTGATATATACTAGGACATCATCAGCAAATAGAGAGCACTTGTACTTGGTGCCTCGTACCTCAATCCACCTAATAGTGGGGTTATGGCGAATTGATGAGAGCAGGTGCTCCGTCACTAGGATGTATAAGAGAGGGGACAGAGGACATCCCTGCCTTGTCCCATTGGTGATTGTGAAAGGTGATGAAAATGTTCTGACGCACCCCCTGGGCCTTGGGACACCCGGAGCCGGACCCTTTTTGGTGGATGCTGGTGGTTGTAGTCTTCGTGGCGGCGACCCGGTTCCGTGGCTCAGGGCGGTCAAACCAGTGGCGGAACTATTTATGTGGTTTTGATGTTTAAATGTCCGACTACGCCACCCGTGGATTGCGGTCAGAGTGAACCGCCGCTACAGGGCAGACCGCTGAGGCTGGTGTTGTGGGTGCAGCAGAGCGTAGCATAACTCCCCACGGGAGGAGTATAGCCTCAGGGCAGTGTATGCGGAGGATGGGGGTGATGGTGCAGGGCAGCAGCAGTAATGACACGGAGTCAGTGATGCAGTCCAGGGCCTTTACTCACAGTTCTTATTATCCAGACCACGTCTGCAGGTAACGGCTGCCCACGTCGTACTGTGCTCACCAGGTGAGGGGCTCAGACAACTCCCAGATAACTTTGGATCACTTCACAGGACCCCCTTTGTGTGTCTCTTGTCTGGCCTTTCTTACCAACACTTCTGTCCGGCTGCCTCGGGCCTCCTCTTGGTAAACTTGGCGCCAGTTTCCCTGACCCTATGTGGTGCCTTCCTAGCGGGTGTAGCGAGGGGCTGCGCCACATAAAATGTCAGAGCCTCCGGTTTCTAGCTGAGGGTCGTTTCCTGCCTCCACTAGTTCGGGGACCGGTCTCCCCCTTTGTCCTGACCCCTCCACGCAGGTGGATTCGGGCGTGCGGTGGAGACTCGCCCGTCCGCACCCCTGGGATCCCTTCATTCCTCGTTCCTGGAGCCTTCTCCGCTCCTCTTCCTTCCTTCCCCCTCTTCCAGGCCTGGGCCTCTGTTACTAGGCCCGCCTCCGGAGCAGAGCTCATGCAGAGCCCCTGCTCCCTGCCACTTCTGCTCAGACTTCTCTGCACTGAACTAAGATGGTGCCCACCTTTTATACTCCCTTCTCAATGCACCCAGGAACTGCTTCCTCCCTGCTCCTGCACTACAGGGTTCCCCTTCCTCAGTGTTCCCTCCCCCCACTCCAGCCAGGGACAGGGACTGTCGTGCCCATCTCAGGGGCATATTGGTCGCCCTGCCCCACGTCAATGTGGTGTAATGCATGCAGGTGTCGGGTCATGATCCACATTCCATCCTTACCTGAGAGTGAGATATCACACCTCTGGGTGAGGTGCAATACGTCTGTAGCAACCGAGCCCTCGGGGTGCTACAGTTCCATTTATCTTCAGCCTAGGTGACGTATTGCGATACAGGGCCGTGATTTTGGCTATAAAAGGGTCCCCTAGACCCCTACCCCAAGCTTTTTAAGAGAATCATATATGGCGTGCCAGGAGACTCTATGGAATGCTTTCTCAGCATCCAACGAGAGTATCTAATTACAAATTTTTAACTGCATCTAGCCCAGGAAATACTTTGTGCCTAGTAGCAGTGTCTGCTAGTCAGAGGATTATCCCGGCTGTTAAGCAAGCTACACCACCTGTAGTTTAGACACTTAATTTTTTCAAAGGAAATGCTTCGGGACCATGGGATACTTAGTGAAGAGCATCAGGAGGCACCCCAAGGCATAGGGGCTGGGACTGGCAGTAGGATGCCTTGCAGTGGACAGCCGAGCTCGATCCTTATAAAAGCTTTTTAACTGCAGCAGCTTTAGTGGACGCTACTGGAGCTGGAATTACCGCGGCTGCTGGCATGAGACTTGCCCTCCAATAGATCCTTGTAAATGGATTTAAAGTGTATTCATTCAAATTAGAGAGACAATTTAAATTAAAAAGCTTAGAGCTGCCTCCACCACAGGGGGGCTCGCTCGACCCACCAGCGGACAGGCACCAGTATTGGGAGAGGGGGGCTGGCCGTCAGGGTTCACCGCGGCTCTGGCACAAACCTGGCGACACGGAGGTGGCACGGGCAGGAGCGGACTGGCCGTGTCGGCTTCTCACTTTTTGGATTTTAGAAGGGCATGACATGCCTATATCTGTGTCTCCCCCTCCTTTTACTCCTCCACCTCTTTTCTTTTCGCATGACTATATGTACTTGTCACTTTTCCATGTGTTAGTTATGTCTTCTGAGCAGTTTGTCAGCTTTTGGACACCTTTGAAGGTGTTTTCTATGTGTTTCTATGTGTTTTTGTTTGCCTGCCATTGGTTTTAACGGTGTTCGAAGGTGTTCGACGAACAGTTCGACGAACAGTTCGGCGAACACACGGGTGTTCGACGAACCGAACCGAACTCGAACACTACGGGGGTGGCTCAACACTAATCAGGATTAATATATGTAGCTGGATTAGTCCTCAGAAGGACTGTTAGTGCAGATGGATGTATACTGTATATATATACTCCTGGAGTACCACTACCTACTGTATATCTAACTATTACACTGCCAAGTCTGTCCCTCACACAGCAGCACCTCTTCCTACCCTGCCTGTTTCCAGGGTAGACTGTGACAAGCATAGTGGAGCCAGGTCTTATATAGACCTGATGACGCTGTGCGGCCAGCCAATCACTATAATGTCACAACCAACTTGGCTATGGCATTACAGTGAGTAGCAGACAATCCCTGCATGTTCATTAGCTCTCTAAAGAGCGCTAAACATGCAGGGCGGGGACTCAAGTTCCCACCCGAGCAACCCAGAAATTCTCGCCGAATGCCGAGCATGTCGATGCTCGGGCGAGTACTGAGCAGTGGTGAGCACGCTCACTCATCACTTGTGATTATATCTGACACATATGCTGGTTCCTCTCAGCTTCCGCTTCCATCTCACAGGCAGACAGGGCTGCAATATTGTTGCAATACAGCATTGCTCAGAGAGAAGCAAAAAATGTGTTTGTAAAGAGACAATCTTCAGTTCTCCAGTTCTGTGTTTGGTTCATATCTCCCACTGGTAACACCACCTTCATGTAAAATAATCCCTGGAGACAGATTCTCATGCAGATCAGTGTCCTGCCCATAGATCTTATCAGCTCATTAGTACATAAGAAAAATGTGGATTTCTCTGGAATAAGACATCAAATCACAGATATCAAGGTATCATTTATTGAACATCCTTATAACCTACATGCCCATATAGATGGCTTAGGATGGTAGATCCTACTAACAGATTCCCTTTAATGATATGGCCGGTGATCATAGCTGGATGCTGTCTTTCCAGCACCGCTGCAGGTGATTGACAGAAATCACCATTAGCGGCGAATGAAAGAGTGGTCTGGGGGCAGTGCTGGACAAGTCTCGTCTTCAGCTATGCTACCCATTTGGCTTTTCAAACCATCTTTTCTCTGAAATGCCTTAGTGTTTAGTGCCACAGTAATAGTGTGGAGCATTTCTGGATTAAGGACTTCTATTCGCTGTTATTTACATAACTCTTTATCTCATTTCTTGAGGAAGTTTTATTTCCTTCATTTCACATTTTAATCTTTATTTTATTGCTCATGAAAATATAGTAATGTTATATTTTATTAAAAGTTATGCTCACTGTTCTTTAGAGTATAACATCCCCTCATTTAAGGGCTACTTGTCTATGGGAAAAAACAAACTGATAAAAATACAATGAAGAGGCTACTCTTAAGGTCACGGAGCAAATTGCTCTTTTGACTTTATCTCTATTACAAAACCCGGGTTCCATTTTCAGCAAACCGCAAGATAATGACATTCATGTGACTCCGTTCAACCAAACGTGCAATCCCCTACAATCTAGGGTCCCCTCGTTGGATCTATTCCAAACTTTGGTGGAGTGTGATCTCAAGAAACTACATGGCAACATCCAGAACGCAAACCCTAACAGTAATTTTGACAAATCCCAATTCAATGCAGCCAAGTATATACAGAATAATTTAAATCTAACAATACGCCAGTCCGAAAAAGGCGGATGCATTGTTGTTCAAGACACTGAATTGTATTGCAAAATGTTTTTTTATATTTTGAGCGACACGAATACCTATATGATATATAAGATCAGATCCCATTGTTATGTTTAAGTCTGTATTATCGGAGTGTTTAAATGAGGGCATTAGATTTGGAATACTTAATCCCAAGTTATGCAGGTGGTTGATTCCAGAACATCCCATTACCCCTATAATCCACTGGTTACCAAGCATTCATAAGGAGATTTTTCCTCCCCCGTTAAGACCAATAATTTCTGGTATTGGGTCACTGAATGAAAACCTCAGTGAATGGGTTGACGGTTATCTCCAACCCTTCATTGCCAGAACTCCTGGTTGTTTGAAAGACAGATCCACCTGTTCCCAGGGTGTTTGATCATTTTATTTGGCATTCCAATTATTCTTTTGCCACCTGTGATGTGATTATTTTGTTTTCCTTCATACCACATCTATTGTAGCCATCAAATATAACTTGGATAATTATAGCGCTTATTCAGTATCTTTGAAGCGCTTTATTTTATTATCATTGGAGTATTTACTCAAACATAATTGTTTATGTTTCAGTCAAAACTTTTTCTTCAGATGTTGGGGGCACCAATGGGTTCCAAGTTTTCCCCGTCTCTTGCAATACTATTTATAGCTGTATGAACTTTTGTGTATAGCACAGGCGATCAAACGATCACATCTTCAAGTCTCCTAAGGGGACTATTAAATAAAGTAAAATGTGAAAAAGAAAGTTTTAAAGAATATGAAACAAATGAAAAACCACTAAATTTCAAAACACCTCCTTTTGCCCCATTGAAAATAAAACAATAATAAAAAATACACATATTTGGTATCACTGAGTTCAGAAATATCTGATCTATCTATATAAAATAAATTAATATGATCGGTAAATAGGGTAACTAGTAAAAAAAAGTCGAAACAACAGAATTACGTTTTTTTGGTTGCCGCAGCATTGCAATAAAATGCAATAAGAGGCAATCAAAACCTAGTATCTACCCCAAAATGGTATCAATAAAAATATTAGTTCAGGGTGCAAGAAATAAGCCAACAGCTAGCCCCAAATCTGGAAAAATGAAAACATTACCGGTCTCGGAAAATGACGAAAAAAGTAAAAACTTTTTCTGTTCAAATTTCGGATTTTTTTTCGCTTCTTAAATCAAAAATAAACTCTACATGTTTGGTATCTGTGTACTGATACTGACCTGGAGTATTATATTGCCAGGTAAGTTTTACCATTTAATGAATATGGTCAGTAAAAAACCCAAAAAGCAATTGTGGAATTGCACTTATTTTGCAATTTCACCGTACTTGAAATTTTTTTACCATTTTTCAAGACACTATACGGTAAAATCTAAATTTCCATTAAAAATCCAACTTATCCAGCAGTAAATAACCCTTCATGCAGCTATATTGGCGGAAATATAAAAATGTTATAGCTTTTGGATGAAGGGGAGGAAAAAACATAAACGAAAAATGGCCCAGGGTGAAGAGGTTAAAGACTGAAACTTTTTTCTTCTAACCTCTCAGCTTTATGATGATCATAAATTATTACATTTCAGGGTGACATAGTTGCAAAAGTAATTTTATTTCTTGCTAGCACTTTTTTATACAAATATGTGTAAAGTTTTTTGTTTTTTACAAATATTTTTAATTAATTTGTATTTACTTTTCACTTTTTTTAATGGGAGATTTATAAATAATTACTCATTTTACATAATAATGTACTTGCATACCATAACCATGGGAACTTATACTCATACCTAGCCATGCCCTAATAACAGGAATCCTGAATAGACATCCCTAGGATCCTTTGCCTTCTTTTTATATGTTATGATCAGCTTAGACTACAGAAAACATTTGGGTTGAATGATAGGGATCAAAGTTTCTCTGTCTGCTTTATAGAAGAGATTTTGCTACTGATCATGCAGTCTCTGTAGCAGCCCGCATGATTATCAAGCTGTGTACTCCTGATATTTCTGTATAATTATGGCATAGGCTGAGAATGAGTTAATAAATGTTCATTCAGGGCAGATATGCTGTAGATTTTCCATCCAGATTTGCTGATTTTGAAATGCCATTCATTTTTAATCTGCTGCAAGTTAATTGGTTCTGTAGCCTGGCACTGCTGATTCCACCCTGACAATGCATAAGATAAAATCCACTGTAATTCTGCAATAAAATCTGTAACTACATTTTCATGCAATAAATTGCAATAAAATCCACAACTGCATTTTTTTTCTGTCTTAATTACGATATACAGTATATAAATGTTTCCTTACTCAATCAGAGCAGAAAAAAGTAATAACCCACCACATTGACAGCACTTTAGTTACATTACAGGGACCTTAAGGCACAGAATGTCTCTTCCCTTAAAGGGATTGTCTATCACTTTGATGCAGATTGCCTATCCTCAGACTAGGTCATCAATATCAGATGAGTGGATGTTTGACACATGGCTCCTCCCCGAACAGCTGTGATCTCCTTTGGCAGTGGCTGGATGCAAACAGTGTACAGAGCAGCCCGGCTTATCAGTAGGGGTATCAGGTGTTTGAACCCCACTGATCTGATATTGATGACCTAACCTAAAAATATATCATCAATATCATATTAAGTATTATAATATTCATCTGATCTTACAAGAAAAGTCTTCTCCTTTTCTCTTCTTAGTTATCCACCCCTAAAACTCACACTAGAGTGAGTGCACAGTATTGTACAAATACATATTATTAATATATACACACGTGGTCAAAATTGTTGGTACCCCTCGTTTCATGAAAGAAAAACCCACAATCGTCACAGAAATAACTTGAGTCTGACAAAAGTAATAAATTAAAAATCTATGAAAATGAGCAAATGAAAGTCAGTCATTGCTTTTCTGCTTTCACAGAATTTTTAAAAGAAATTAAACTCATGAAATAGGCCTGGACAGAAATGATGGTACTCTTAACTTAATATTTTTTTGAACAACCTTTTCAGGCAATCACTGCAAATAAACGATTCCTGTAGCTGTCAATGAGACTTCTGCACCTCTCGACAGGTATTTTGGCCCACTCCTCATGAGCAAACTGCTCCAGTTGTCTCGTGTTTGAAGGTTGCCTTTTCCAGATGGCATGTTTCAGCTCTTTCCAAAGATGCTCAATAGCATTTAGGTCAGGGCTCAAAGAAGGCCACTTCAGAATAGTCCAATATTTTCCTCTTTTTGGGTCATTATCCTGTTGCAAGACCCATGACCTGCAACTGAGACCAGGCTTTCTGACACTGGTCAGCACATTTCTCTCTAGAGTCCCTTGAGAGTCTTGAGATTTCATTGTACCCTGCACAGATTCAAGACACCCTGTGCCAGATGCAGCCCCTGAACATAACAGAGCCTCCTCCATGTTTCGCAGTAGGGACAGTGTTCTTTTCTTGATATGCTTCATTTTTCCATCTGTGAACATAGAGCTGATGTGGCTTCACAAAACTTCCATTTTTGTCTCATCTGTCAATAGGACATTCTCCCAGAAGCTTTGTGGCTTGTCAACATGTAGTTTTGCAAATTCCAGACTGGCTTTTTTATGATTTTTTTTTCAAAAATGGTGTTTTTCTCTGTCGTCTCCCATGAAGTCCACTTTGGATCAAACAACGACGGATGGTGCGATCGGACACTGATGTTCCTTGAGGTTGAAGTTCACCTTTAATCTCTTTAGAAGTTATCCTGGGCTCATCAATTTTCCTCCTGAGGCCACGTCCAGGAAGGTTGGCTACAGTCCCATGGATCTAAAATTTCTGAATAATATGTGCAACTGTAGTCACAGGAACGTCAAGCTGCTTGGAGATGGTCTTATAACCTTTACCTTTAACATGCTTGTCTATAATTTTCTTTCTAATCTCCTGAGACAACTCTTTCTTTTGCTTCCTCTGATCCATGTTGAGTGTGATACACACCATGTCACCAAACCGCACAGTGAGTATCTGTAACCCTATATAAAGGTACACTGACTGATTACAAGATTGTAGACACCTGTGATGCTAATCAGAGGACACAACTTGATTAAACATGTCCCTTTTGTCACATTATTTTCAGGGGTATCATCATTTCTGTCCAGGCCTATTTCATGAGTTTCATTTTATTTTTAATTCTGCGGAAGCAGGACTGAAAAGCAATGACTGACTTTCAATTGTTCATTTTCATAGATTTTTAATTTATTATTACTTTTGTCAGATTCAAGTTATTTCTGTGACCATGGTGGGTTTTGCCCTACATATACACACTTCACCTAAACGTCCTGTATATGATTAACTAGCTTTTTTAGTTCAAAAACATAAATAGATACAGAAATACGGAAATCATGCATATAATTACAACTTGTGATTAGATATAATAAAGGAATTCACTAAGACAAGATTTGTTGGAATGATCGAAAATGTTAAGTATACCTTTACATACATCAATTATTGAAATGCAGCTGCCATAAGTGCTAGCATGTTAAGTATGTATCCATACACAGCGCCATTCAAGATCATTGACTTCCAAGAACAGTAATGTGCTGTACATCAATAATCAATTTTGCAATTCTAAACCACTACAATTGCATATCATTTGCTTTAACAGATGACCTTGAAGTAATGGTTAATGGTGGGTGATAGCAATATAGTGAATTATGCAATAGTGAATATATAATGGCAGGCGATGGAAATTACTGGTATGTGACAAAATAATCTAATGGACAGAATGGATTTTCTAGGTTTAGTAATAAAAAAAATACTTTTGACAAAATTAGATTTTTATCGCCTACTCTGTGTAGTGGTGTGGAAGAGCTAGTAAACAGACTGCAGAGAGCCGAGGAAAGTACGCCGGGCAAGAACTGTCAAAATGGAATTCAAGGAAAAGTGATTATGACAGTTAATAGAGAAATAATCCATACAGCTGTCCATAGGGCACGCAGCAAATACATGAAACAATAGCAGCATACTTCACTATATCACATATACAGTATAAGCACAAGTCATATTGGTTTACTCATTGTCATTTGAGATTTGCAACCTCCACCTATTATTCAGTAGCAGCACAGCTCTTCAGTATAACATTCACACAGCAGATTTATTAAAAAAATGTCGGTGATTGTTCAAAACATCTAAATGGGTTTGCAGAAATCTATGCTCATATTGCAGAAATAAACCCATTCCTAGGTATGGTACTGATTTTCATTTGCTCACATTTTTTCAAATTTGAAAAGTTTTTTTATGGGGATTAATACAATTATATTTTTAAATTACATTTTACATTATAATCCAGAGCAGATTTGTTTTCGCTGTTCTTTCTTTAACACCTTTTGAGCCATTGATACATTTTGTTCCCTTTATGACTTCAAAGCATCCCAGTGCACACTTCAGCTGCTGCATAACTTCTTATTGTAAATTCAAATAACCCTCTCACATATTCTTTAAAAAGAGGTTCTGCAACAGATTAGTTGAAGAGTAGTGATGAGCGAGCATACTCACAAGTACTCGGTACAAGAGATGAGCGGTGTTCGACTCGAACTGTTCACCAATCTCAAATTTGAGCTGTTTTGGGCGGTGTACGAGACATTCGGCGAACCTGAACGATTTGAAAAAAATTCGGCTGTTCGAGGTTATGTTCGATAACTGTTCGTGCACCAAAATCATAACAGGATTTTTTCTCAGTAATGCTGAAAATTAATGTTAATACGCAGTTTGAGTGTACAGCGGGGCGGGGGGAGGGGCAGGGGATGGATCTCTGCAGAAATAATGAAGATCTCCATTTTTTTTTCTCTTTACCGCATTTACAGTGGGGAGGTGCAATCTGTCAGCCTATCAGCAGCGCACACGCGGAGCGAACTGCTTTTTTTCACACAAGCAAGCGCATGTGTCATTGACAGTGTATGTCACATGTCCTTGCCCTATAAGACCCAGCCATTTTCCCCGTCGCCACCATTTTCTCACTGCTGCAGCAGCGCGATAGACGGCACCGCTGTTGCTGTGTGCGCTATACTTTGTTAATTTCAAGCCAATTTTTGCACAAATCTACAGATAGCTTGGGAGTAGGGAATAGTTGTGATTGCAGTCCTTTTAAAGACTAGGTTACATCATTTCCTACGACTTTTATCAGGCAGGTCTGTGCTCTTAAATAGAGAGGTTGGGAGTAAAGACTAATTGTAATTGCAGTCCTTTTCAGGACTAAGTTACATCAGTTCCTATCACTTTTTGCCAGGCAGGTCTGTGCCAGTGCTGTGCAAGTTTTTTTTCACAGCATTTGGCTAAATCTAGCAAAGCAAATCCTTTTTATCCTCTTGCAGTGTGTGTTAGTCAGTGGAGTAGCCTATCTGTGTTGCAAGCTATACCACCTGTGTATAGAATACAAGTTTTTTTACTGCACCTAGTGAAGTAAAAACTTTTGGGCATAGCATCATTCTATTAGTCCATCTATACTAACCTCCAACAGGTTGCAAATTCAATCTAATTTTTTTCTGCATCTAGCTCTGAAAAAATATTTTGGCTTGTAGCAGTGTGTGGGACTTGTTCCATTAGTCCATCTATACTAACCTCCAAAAGGTTGCAAATTCAATCTAATTTTTTTCTGCATCTAGCTCTGAAAAAATATTTCGGCCTGTAGCAGTGTGTGGGACTTGTTCTATTAGTCCATCTAAACTAACCTCCACCAGGTTGCAAATTCAATCTAATTTTTTTCTGCATCTAGCTCTGAAAAAATATTTCGGCTTGTAGCAGTGTGTGGGACTTGTTCTATTAGTCCATCTATACTAACCTCCACCAGGTTGCAAATTCAATCTAATTTTTTTCTGCATCTAGCTCTGAAAAAATATTTCGGCTTGTAGCAGTGTGTGGGACCTGTTCTATTAGTCCATCTATACTAACCTCCACCAGGTTGCAAATTCAGTATAATTTTTTTCTTCATCTAACCCAGCCAATACTTTTGGGCTAATACCACAGTTTGGCCACTCAGCTCTGCTCGTTTCCCATCCATTGTTTTTTGTGCAAACAACTCCAGAGTTGTGAATTAGTTAACCTCCAAAATGAGTGGAAAAAGGCCTGCTGCTGTTGGAAAGGGGAATAGGCATGTTGGGAAGGGAAAAAAAGGTTGTGTCCGTGGGGAAGGTGTTAAAGCAACAGTAACATCTGCAGAAGAAAGACCATCTTCCAGCCAAACTAAGATGTCTACTTCTTTTAGCGGACAATGTGATAAGATCGCTTTCTTACGGCCACGCCAATCGCTACAAATTCCAGATGAGGCACAAAAACAGCAGGTGCTTCAACGGATATCAAGTGCTCCTTTAAGTGGGCTCTCCTCCACCTCAACTTCAACATCACAAATACTCCAGTCCTCAGAGGTGTCACCCCAATTGCACTTGCTTCCTCACAGCTCCCAAGTTTCCTGCTGCCCGTCTGAGTATGGGGGAGAACAGACGGTTGAGTCTGCAGAGCTGTTTACTCATACTATAGCCTGGGAATCAGAGGTCGGCTCCAGAGCTTCTGTGAATCCAGACGAGGAAATGATCTGCACTGATGCCCAGAATGTTTATGAGTCGGATCTAGGACCAGATGCTGAAGGTTCTGAACATAATGTAGACCCTCGTTCCCAAACTGTAACTCCTGTTGGTGGAGACAATGAGGAAGATGATGATGAGACTCAAATACCTGATTGGAGTGACAACTTTAAGTTTTTGTCAGGGCAGGAAGAGGTTGGCTCTGAGGACGACGGGTGTGATAACACACAGGGTGATGATGACGAGGTTGGAGATCCCACAGTCAGCCAAGAGATGAGGTCAGCAGAGGAGGTGGAGGAGGATGCTAGTGATGACGAGGTCAGGTTGCACCTTCCTGGACAGAGATGTAGTCCTGGAAGCACGTCAACAACTGCATCCTCAAACACAACTCTGCCTCTGACCACAAGTCGTGGTGGCTCTTCAGGTCGCATGGGTGCTAAGCCTTGCATATCCTGGGCATTTTTTCAGATCGATAAAGATGACCCAACTCGTGTTATCTGTAACGTTTGTCAGCAAAAGCTAAGTAGAGGCCAAAAAATACATAGTTTGAGTACTTCATGCATGAACCGGCACATGGATATGAAGCATAAGTTGCAGAGGGAAGCTCACTGTGCTACAATGCGGCCTAGCCGGCCGGGCCAACCACCGTCTGCCACATCTTGTGCATCCGCGGCCTCTTCATCCTCTGTGACTGGGGGGACAGCAGTCACACCTGTTTTGGGACGCAGACCTGCCACCTCTTTACCTGCAACAGCCAGCGTGATTGGCAGCTCATCATTTTCTTTGAAGGTGGAAACACCAGCTGGTGTTGAGCGCTGTCCGACATCGATAGCACCACCTTTGGATCAAGGCAACCTAACATGTCCGCCTGCATCTTCCTCACAGACCGGCAGTTTGCCGGGGACACCCTTCTCAACCCCGTCTAAGCACAACAGCCAGCCCTCGGTCCCTAAGATGTGGACAAGTAAAATACCATTTCCTCCTAGCCATGAGAAAGCTAAGAGGTGGAATTTCACCATCTGCAAGCTCTTGGCTACAGAAATGCTTCCTTTCTGCCTGGTGGACACAGAGAATTTTCGAGACTTTATGTCCGTCGCAGTGCCCCAGTACCAGATGCCCAGTCGGCACTACTTCTCAAAGAAAGGTGTGCCTGCGCTCCACCAGCATGTCTCACACAACATCACCGCTTCTTTGAGAAACTCTGTATCTGACAGGGTGAATTTCACCACCGACACTTGGACGAGTAGGCATGGACAGGGGCGTTACATGTCGCTGACTGGGCACTGGGTAACTATGGTGACAGCAGGACAAGGGGCTGCTGTCCAAGTCTTGCCGTCCCCACGAGTTGTGCATCAATCCACTTTATCTCAAAGTTCCTCCACTGCTTCTGCCTCCTCAACCTCCTCTCGGTCCTCCACCTGCACCCAAAGTCTGTCTAGTCATGCCACATGCTTTCTAACTGCGCAGAAGAGATCCTGCACACCCTCTTACTATGCTGGCAGCAGGGCTCAACGTCATCAGGCGGTTTTTACTTTGAAATGTCTGGGAAGTGTGAGTCACACAGCTGAGGAGTTGTGGTCAGCTCTGGAAAACCAGTTTCATGAATGGTTGTCTCCACTGGACCTGAAACCAGGGAAGGCCGTGTGCAAACCTCGGTGCGGCCCTTCGCCGGGGCAATGTCACACACGTGCCTTGTATGGCTCACGTGTTGAACCTGGTTGTCCAGCAATTTTTAGCCCACTATCCCGGACTAGATGGCCTTCTGCAGAGGGCACGGTCACTGTGTGCTCAATTCCACCGTTCGCATCCCGCAGCTCAGCGACTTACATCTCTACAGAAGTAGTTGGGCCTGCCACTTCACCGGCTAAAATGTGATGTGCCTACCCGGTGGAAATCAACTCTGCACATGTTGCAGCGACTGTGGCAGCACCGACAAGCCCTGGTGCAATACATTGTGACATATAGCCTGGGCCAACGAGATCCAGAGGTGGGGCAAATCACGCTGGAGGAGTGGTCTCAGATCAGGGACCTATGCACCTTTCTGCACAGTTTTGAAATGGCGACGAAGATGTTTAGTGCTGACGATGCCATTATCAGCATGACTATTCCGGTGATTTACATGCTGGAGCACATGTTAAACAGAATTCGAAGTCAGGTGGTGGCACAAGAGGAGGTGAAGGAAGTAGAGGAGGAGGAGTTGTATGCGGAAGGGCTAACATCTGCATGGTCCAGACGGTCGGCAGCACCAAGTCGGCAGGCATGTGAATGTGGGGGAGATGGTTTTACCAGGGCGCATGGTAGCAGCCAAACTAGTGAGGAAGGTGCAGGAGCCCAGGAAGAAGTGGAGGACGAACTGATGGAAGACTCATCAGATGAGGGAGACCTTGATCACATTTCTGTTGTGTGAGGTTGGGGGGAGAGGGCAGAGGAAGGAAGCATGATTGTTACCTCGCCACCAACACAACAGGGACTTGGTGCTCCTGGATGCGCAACACACATGAGTGCCTTCTTGCTGCACTACCTGCAACATGACCCTCGAATTGTGAGAATTAGAAATAATCCTGACTACTGGGTTGCCACATTGTTAGATCCCCGGTACAAAAGTAAATTTGCAGAAATTATTCCTGCCATAGAAAGAGATGTACGCATGCAGGAGTATTAGCAGAGACTGTTGCAGAATCTTACATGTGCTTTTCCCCAAAACACTAGTGGTGCACATAGTGAATCTCACAGTTCCAACTTGCCAACCGTGGGACCGTCGAGTGTTCAGCACTCAAAACGTAACAGAAACACAGTATCTGCTGGTAACATCAATTTTGCGGAATTATTTCACCACTTTTTTAGCCCATCCTTTGCAAGGCCACAGGAGACAAGATGTCTAACACATAGACAACGCCTAGAGACGATGGTACTGGAGTATCTCAAAGTAAACATTGAAGCCATGACGGTGTCACTGGACCCTTGCTCTTTTTGGGCTTCAAATCTGGATAAATGGCCGGAGCTAGCCACTTACGCCTTGGAGATCTTGTCATGCCCCGCAGCCAGCGTTCTGTCTGAACGTGTGTTCAGCGCTGCTGGTGATGTACTGACAGATAAGCACACGCGGCTCTCCACTGATAATGTAGACAGACTCACGTTCATAAAGATGAACAAATCATGGATCCAAAATGACTTTTCTACCCCTGTGTCATCCTGGGGAGAGTAAAAGCTTGATGATTTGTTAAAATCACCTCACCAAGCGTTTTAAGCTTTCAAATTACTAATCATGTTTATCAGTATCTTGGCTGGAAAATAATTTGGGCCTTGTAGCAGTGTGCAGTACTGATTCTATTAGGCCATCTATACTAAACTCCACCAGACTTAAAATTACTAATCATGTTTATCTGTATCTTGGCTGGAAAATAATTTGGGCTTTGTAGCAGTTTGCAGTACTGATTCTATTAGGCCATCTATACTTAGCTCCACCAGCTTTCAAATTAATAATAATTTTTAGCTGCATATAGCCCGAAAAATAATTTTGGGGCTCCTAGATGCGCAAGACACATGAGTGCCTTCTTGCTGCACTGCCTGCAACATGACCCTCAAATTGTCAGAATTCGAAATAATCCTGACTACTGGGTTGCCACACACTTAGATCCCCCACACTCTTCGATCAACCTTTTCATTTTAATAAAGAACAAAAAAATGGTCATTTTTTAAATTATAAGCATTAGCAGGTTATTAGAAACTGAAATCAAACAGTTTTCTACTCAAAACTTTATTCTAGGTGATGTTACATTTGCACATAGGACCCCTTGTTCGAAAGTAGCTTCTGAACTCTCTCGTCCATTGAATTTGTCAGGTTTTGGATGGTTTCTGCTTCAATTGTTTTGCATGAGGACAGAATACCCTCCCAGAGCTGTTGCTTAGATGTGAACTGCCTCCCGCCATCATAGACACTCCTTTTGATGATGCTCCAGAGGTTCTGAATGGGGTTGAGGTCAGGGGAGCATGGGGGTCACACCATAAGTTTGTCCCCTTTTATGTCCATAGCAGCCAGAGATGCAGATGTGTTATGTGCAGCATGAGATGGTGCATTATCATGCATGAAAATGATCTTGCTGCGGAATGCACGGTTCTTCTTCTTGAACCATGGCAGGAAGTGCTGTTTGAGAAGCTCCACATACATTATGGAGTTCATCTTTACCTCTTCAGGGATTCTAAAGGGGCCGACAATCTCTCTCCCCATGATTCCAGCCAAAAACTTTTCTCCACCTCCTCCTTGTTGGCGCCGTAGCCGTGTTTGCATGGGGTGTCCATCAACAAGCCATCCTCCACTCCATCCATCTGGACCATCGAGCGTTGCACGGCACTCATCGGTGAACAAAACAGTTTTGAAGTCAGTCTTCATGTATTGTTAGGCCCACTGAAGCCGTTTCTGCTTGTGTGCAGTGGATAGAGGAGGTCGACAGGATGGCTTACGCACAGCTGCAAACCTCTGAAGGACTCTGCATCTTGTTGTTCGGGGGACGTTGGGGGCACCAGCAGCTTCAAAAACTTGTCTGCTGCTATGACAAGGCTTTTTTGCCGCTGCTCTTTTAACCTGATGTAATTGCCTGTAGGAAAGAGTCCTAAATTTTCCCTTATCAGCACGCACACGTGTGTATTGTGAATCAGCTACATACTTCTTGATTGTGCGATGATCAGGATGAAGTGTCTTGGCAATGTTGATTGTAGTCATGCCTTGACCTAAACACTCAACAATTTGTTGCTTCTCAGCAGCCGACACATCCTTTTTCTTTCCCATTTTGGCAGAAAATGTAGGCTGCTTAATAATGTGGGACAGCCTTCTTAAGTATGAAAAAAGCCTTGGCACTCGGAATGTTTCCAAATGTGAAAATTTTATTATTGCAGTCCAAAATATTATAAAACGTTTCGGTCTTAGTGACCTTCATCAGTTAACTGCAAAATGTAACATAATGTGAGTACAGAAAATACAATACATATATTAAATACAATAGACATTCAAATTTTAGACATTCAAATTTTATACATGTAAGGGACAGAACCACTGACAAGGAAAGACAACGTGAGGATGGTAATTAGGAGGGATAGGGGACAGGGATGCGGATCTATAAGCAGTGCTCAGTAGATTAAGGCAGACTACACATACCGCATGTTAGAATGTGGCTAAGGATACTGATATTCACTCAGTATGGACGATAATGGTAAGGACCACCTAGAATCAATAATATAAGTGAGCATGTATACAGAAGCTAGTATGTTACACAGGGAGTGCTGTGTTAGTGACAGAGGGCATTACCTTATTGCTTCATATGACCTGGATGGCGCCAGAACGCGGTGTCCACAGCTTGTTGTGGTAGCCAGTGTGTGTGAGAAGGTTCTCATTTATGCAGGAGCTAATACAGCCCTGCGCAGGTGCTGCTGGGGTTAATTAGCGTGCACTTGGGAGGCTGAGCGCGCGGGACCGGAAGTAGCTCGATGACGTCACCGGAAGTGACGTTCCCTAGTGATGATTGCGTTCCACAGTCACTGTGTTTGCGTTCCAGCTAGCAGGAAGCGCTAGTACGTGCTAGTAGAGAAGAGGGGCGCTTTCCTGGACTAGGGTATAACTGAGTAGGGCTTTCAGAGAGGAGGAGGAGGAGAGGACCAAGGGTAGGGAACATCTGAAACAAAAATAATCGCAATTAATATCATGATATACTGAACAAAATCGCACAGCTTGAAAAGGATAATAGTTGAACTATAGTAGATGAATAATTTATATACAGTCTATTCACATAAGTGCCTAAAACCAGAAAGCTGTAAATTTATACATAAGGCATTTTGCAATGAGCGGTATGTATACAATACTGCGTTAGTAAATAAGTCTATGTACCTGTGTCTGCATTACATTGTGTGTCTGCATTTCATTGTGTGACACCTGTATGTATACAAATGGTGATCTAGTTTTCCTCGTGTGGATGTTGGATATTCATGTACACAGATACACCTACATATTCCCATTAATGTATATACGTACATGAAAAACGTACAGAGAAAAGTGTATAGAGAAAATATAGACATAAATCCCAGCATATTGTTACATAGGTGCTAGATGACTGTCTGGGCTGTCTAGACAATGGGTGAGTATCCATTAGGTGAAGGATAGTAAGTCGTATTCGCGGTTGAGGCCTTTGGGTGATAGAGACTCTAGAGTGTGTATCCAGAAGGCCTCTCTCTGTTTAAGGAGGCGGATACGATCGCCACCACGTCTTGGTTGTGGAACCTGTTCTAGGACTTGATACTTCAGTTGAGATATATTATGTCCTTTACTGATAAAGTGGTGTGGAATGGGTAGTAATAGGTTTTTGCAGCGGATTGTGGACTTGTGTTTAGAGATCCTGTCCCTAACGGATTGGGTGGTCTCACCTATATATATCTTGCCACAAGGGCATTTGATAAGGTATACCACAAAGGAACTTTCACAGGTGAAGTAGCCTTTGATGTGAAATTTCTTACCCGTATATGGGTGGTGAATGGTATTTCCTCGTAGGACGTTATTGCATTGTCTGCATTGGAGGCATGGGAATGTGCCGGTTTTGGGGTTCTGCAGGAATCGTTGTGTGGGTCCCTGTTTGGTGACACCTATATCTGCCCGAACTAAAGAATCTCTGAGATTGCGGGCCCGTTTGAAGCAGGGCAAAAAGGGCTTCTGGAAGCTAGGGATAGTAGGATAGCCTGAGCGCAGTATATTCCAGTTTTTTCGGATTGTTTTATGTAAAACATATGCATAGGGTTGAAAAGTGTGGACAAAAGGAATCCGGTCAGAATTATCGCTGCGAGGCCGAGGCTCTGTTTGTTGAATTGTTAGTAAAGATGGAGGGTATCCTCTGGAGATGAACTTAGAGCCCATTTCTTGTAGCCTTTGATGGCGTGTACTGGGATCTGATACTATCCTCTATACTCTCTTGAGCTGGGACCTAGGGATAGATCTTTTGATATGTGCCGGATGATTGCTGGAATAGTGGAGTAGTCCGTTGCAGTCCGTCGGTTTAGAATACAGGTATGTGGAGAGGAAGCCATCGTCATCTTTGATGACGACAGTGTCCAAGAAGCTTACTTTATGCTGGTCATAGGTGACAGTAAAACCTAGATCAGGCCAGGCTGTGTTGAGGAGGTTGAAGAACGTGTTCAGGGTTTCCGGGGTGCCATTCCAGATGCAAAAGATGTCATCAATGTATCTCTTCCAGAGTACGGAATGTGTCTGGAAGAGAGGGTTAGTATAGACTACCTGGGTCTCGAAGGCTGCCATGTAGCAGTTAGCATACGGTGGCGCTACGTTCGAGCCCATAGCCGTCCCTTTGACCTGGAGATAGTACTTATCTTGGAACATGAAGTAGTTTTTGTGAAGTACTATGGTGAGTAGGTCAATTACCAGGTCAGTAAGTCTAGGGTCAGTGTCGGACTCCTTAAGCAGGGACTCCACCGTGTAGATGTCCTGATTATGACGTATAGAGGTATATAGATTCTTGACGTCAAATGACACCAGAAGAGAAGCGGCGGGAACTTGTTGTAGATCAGATAATGTTTTCAGGAACATACCGGTGTCTAGCAAAAAGGCCGGGTTTTCTGAATCAGGGGTGTGATGATTTTCTCGAGAAATCTGGACAACGGAGAAAAGATGGAGTCGGTGGAGGCAACTATGGGTCGTCCGGGTGGGTTAGTCAAGTCTTTATGTATCTTGGGTAGTATATAGAAAACTGGAGTGATAGGGTAAGTTTAGTTGAGAAATTCACCTGTCTTACTGTCGATAATACCCGTTTCTATGTATCTATTAACTGTAGTCCTAATGAGGTTGGTGAAGGAGGTGGTAGGGTCCTGAGGGAGTTGTCGATAGGTAGTCGTGTCATGCAATTGACGCTCTACCTCCCGGATATATTTGTCTCTATCCATGATCACTATAGCCCCTCCTTTGTCAGCGGGCTTAATGATCAGGTCTTTGTCATTTTTGAAGCTATTGAGAGCCTGTTGGTCCAGTGCAGACAGATTGGGCTCATAATGGAGTTTCCCTCTGTCTACACTGGTCCTTAGGTCTCTGAAGGCTGAGTCTACGAACCCAATAACGGTTTCCAGAGCATGTGAGCCATGGGGAGGCCTGTACATACTTTTGTTGAATAGACCCAGACTCTGAGATGTGATAACCACGTCAGTGTTAATACTCGTGGTGGTTGGGTTTTTTGTTAAGGAGGGGAGGTCGGTATCCATGAAATGAGTCTTGAGCCTAAGAGAGCGATAGAAGCGTTGTAGCTCCATATCGAGTTGGAAGGTGTTTTATCTCCCTGTAGGACAAAAGGACAGACCCTTCTGTAATACAGATAACTGGGTAGTAGTTAAAGTCTTAGATGAAATATTTACCACCAACGAGGTTGGGTTTGGGATCGAGTCACTCTTGTGAATTCCATGTTGCCGCTTGTGTTGGCCGCCTCTCCTCGTCTTCTTCTTCGGGGTAGAGTGACTCGATCCTTCTCACACACACTGGCTACCACAACAAGCGGTGGACACCGCGTTCTGGCGCCATCCAGGTCATATGAAGCAATAAGGTAATGCCCTCTGTCACTAACACAGCACTCCCTGTGTAACATACTAGCTTCTGTATACATGCTCACTTATATTATTGATTCTAGGTGGTCCTTACCATTATCGTCCATACTGAGTGAATATCAGTATCCTTAGCCACATTCTAACATGCGGTATGTGTAGTCTGCCTTAATCTACTGAGCACTGCTTATAGATCCGCATCCCTGTCCCCTATCCCTCCTAATTACCATCCTCACGTTGTCTTTCCTTGTCAGTGGTCCTGTCCCTTACATGTATAAAATTTGAATGTCTAAAATTTGAATGTCTATTGTATTTAATATATGTATTGTATTTTCTGTACTCACATTATGTTACATTTTGCAGTTAACTGATGAAGGTCACTAAGACCGAAACGTTTTAAAATATTTTGGACTGCAATAATAAAATTTTCACATTTGGAAACATTCCGAGTGCCAAGGCTTTTTTCATATATCTGCGGGTTCGGCCCCTACTTGAGCACCATTAGACCACAGTGCGGCGATTTTCTTTTGAAAGTATCTATTTACCGGTCCGCCTGCACGTGGTCGTGAGATGTCATCTTCCACCTTCTCATACAATGCGGACGAAGCTTCCTCTATCTTGGCACAAGGCACCATATCTAGCGATTTCTTGAGGGCCCCCCCAGGCGAGACAAGGGGACGCGACTTGGAAAAAGAGAGACGACACCTCATCAACCTTGAACTGCATTGTGCCACATTAACTGAGTACTTGAGGGTACAACGCATTCCAAGAGGTCTAAGGGTGGCACTGAGACCCACCCTTTTCTCCGACTTACCGGATTATTGCAGCAGATTCGAGCAGATTCTCAATAAATGCTCCTTCGATCTCATGACACTATCTGTTGATTTTTTACACAAAGCCATCACATCAACCAAAGACCAGATCAAGAATATTGAAACTCAATTAAGCACTTCGGCCAGTGCTGAAGAGTGGTTGACATTACAAGCAAAGATCAAAGCCAACACAGACCAACATAAAAGGGACACTGAATCGAGAAAGAGAAGCAAATTTCAAAGAGACACCGAGGATTACGAGCTCAACAGAGTCTACAAATGGCAAGAGAAACACTATACGGGTTGAAATACCTACAGACCCGCACGTTCCTCCACAGATTTCTCCTCATCAGGGTCCGAAATGGACAGGAGAGATCATTTCACCACTTCCTCTCGTTTTTTAGGACTCCCTCGGAGACTACCCCGAAGAAGAAGACGAGGAGAGGCGGCCAACACAAGCGGCAACATGGAATTCACAAGAGTGACTCGATCCCAAACCCAACCTCGTTGGTGGTAAATATTTCATCTAAGACTTTAACTACTACCCAGTTATCTGTATTACAGAAGGGTCTGTCCTTTTGTCCTACAGGGAGATATAACACCTTCCAACTCGATATGGAGCTACAACGCTTCTATCGCTCTCTTAGGCTCAAGACTCATTTCATGGATACCGACCTCCCCTCCTTAACAAAAAACCCAACCACCACGAGTATTAACACTGACGTGGTTATCACATCTCAGAGTCTGGGTCTATTCAACAAAAGTATGTACAGGCCTACCCATGGCTCACATGCTCTGGAAACCTTTATTGGGTTCATAGAGTCAGCCTTCAGAGACCTAAGGACCAGTGTAGACAGAGGGAAACTCCATTATGAGCCCAATCTGTCTGCACTGGACCAACAGGCTCTCAATAGCTTCAAAAATGACAAAGACCTGATCATTAAGCCCGCTGACAAAGGAGGGGCTATAGTGATCATGGATAGAGACAAATATATCCGGGAGGTAGAGCGTCAATTGCATGACACGACTACCTATCGACAACTCCCTCAGGACCCTACCACCTCCTTCACCAACCTCATTAGGACTACAGTTAATAGATACATAGAAACGGGTATTATCGACAGTAAGACAGGTGAATTTCTCAACAAAACTTACCCTATCACTCCAGTTTTCTATATACTACCCAAGATACATAAAGACTTGACTAACCCACCCGGACGACCCATAGTTGCCTCCACCGACTCCATCTTTTCTCCGTTGTCCAGATTTCTCGAGAAAATCATCACACCCCTGATTCAGAAAACCCCGGCCTTTTTGCTAGACACCGGTATGTTCCTGAAAACATTATCTGATCTACAACAAGTTCCCGCCGCTTCTCTTCTAGTGTCATTTGACGTCAAGAATCTATATACCTCTATACCTCATAATCAGGGCATCTACACGGTGGAGTCCCTGCTTAAGGAGTCCGACACTGACCCTAGACTTACTGACCTGGTAATTGACCTACTCACCATAGTACTTCACAAAAACTACTTCATGTTCCAAGATAAGTACTATCTCCAGGTCAAAGGGACGGCTATGGGCTCGAACGTAGCGCCACCGTATGCTAACTGCTACATGGCAGCCTTCGAGACCCAGGTAGTCTATACTAACCCTCTCTTCCAGACACATTCCGTACTCTGGAAGAGATACATTGATGACATCTTTTGCATGTGGAATGGCACCCAGGAAACCCTGAACACGTTCTTCAACCTCCTCAACACAGCCTGGCCTGATCTAGGTTTTACTGTCACCTATGACCAGCATAAAGTAAGCTTCTTGGACACTGTCGTCATCAAAGATGACGATGGCTTCCTCTCCACAGACCTGTATTCTAAACCGACGGACTGCAACGGACTACTCCACTATTCCAGCAATCATCCGGCACATATCAAAAGATCTATCCCTAGGTCCCAGCTCAAGAGAGTAGAGAGGATAGTATCAGATCCCAGTACACGCCATCAAAGGCTACAAGAAATGGGCTCTAAGTTCATCTCCAGAGGATACCCTCCATCTTTACTAACAATTCAACAAACAGAGCCTCGGCCTCGCAGCGATAATTCCGACCGGATTCCTTTTGTCCACACTTTTCACCCCTATGCATATGTTTTACATAAAACAATCCGAAAAAACTGGAATATACTGTGCTCAGGCTATCCTACTATCCCTAGCTTCCAGAAGCCCTTTTTGCCCTGCTTCAAACGGGCCCGGAATCTCAGAGATTCTTTAGTTCGGGCAGATATAGGCGTCACCAAACAGGGACCCACACAACGATTCCTGCAGAACCCCAAAACCGGCACATTCCCATGCCTCCAATGCAGACAATGCAATAACGTCCTACGAGGAAATACCATTCACCACCCATATACGGGTAAGAAATTTCACATCAAAGGCTACTTCACCTGTGAAAGTTCCTTTGTGGTATACCTTATCAAATGCCCTTGTGGCAAGATATATATAGGTGAGACCACCCAATCCGTTAGGGACAGGATCTCTAAACACAAGTCCACAATCCGCTGCAAAAACCTATTACTACCCATTCCACACCACTTTATCAGTAAAGGACATAATATATCTCAACTGAAGTATCAAGTCCTAGAACAGGTTCCACAACCAAGACGTGGTGGCGATCGTATCCGCCTCCTTAAACAGAGAGAGGCCTTCTGGATACACACTCTAGAGTCTCTATCACCCAAAGGCCTCAACCGCGAATACGACTTACTATCCTTCACCTAATGGATACTCACCCATTGTCTAGACAGCCCAGACAGTCATCTAGCACCTATGTAACAATATGCTGGGATTTATGTCTATATTTTCTCTATACACTTTTCTCTGTACGTTTTTCATGTACGTATATACATTAATGGGAATATGTAGGTGTATCTGTGTACATGAATATCCAACATCCACACGAGGAAAACTAGATCACCATTTGTATACATACAGGTGTCACACAATGAAATGCAGACACATAATGTAATGCAGACACAGGTACATAGACTTATTTACTAACGCAGTATTGTATACATACCGCTCATTGCAAAATGCCTTATGTATAAATTTACAGCTTTCTGGTTTTAGGCACTTATGTGAATAGACTGTATATAAATTATTCATCTACTATAGTTCAACTATTATCCTTTTCAAGCTGTGCGATTTTGTTCAGTATATCATGATATTAATTGCGATTATTTTTGTTTCAGATGTTCCCTACCCTTGGTCCTCTCCTCCTCCTCCTCCTCTCTGAAAGCCCTACTCAGTTATACCCTAGTCCAGGAAAGCGCCCCTCTTCTCTACTAGCACGTACTAGCGCTTCCTGCTAGCTGGAACGCAAACACAGTGACTGTGGAACGCAATCATCACTAGGGAACGTCACTTCCGGTGACGTCATCGAGCTACTTCCGGTCCCGCGCGCTCAGCCTCCCAAGTGCACGCTAATTAACCCCAGCAGCACCTGCGCAGGGCTCTATTAGCTCCTGCATAAATGAGAACCTTCTCACACACACTGGCTACCACAACAAGCGGTGGACACCGCGTTCTGGCGCCATCCAGGTCATATGAAGCAATAAGGTAATGCCCTCTGTCACTAACACAGCACTCCCTGTGTAACATACTAGCTTCTGTATACATGCTCACTTATATTATTGATTCTAGGTGGTCCTTACCATTATCGTCCATACTGAGTGAATATCAGTATCCTTAGCCACATTCTAACATGCGGTATGTGTAGTCTGCCTTAATCTACTGAGCACTGCTTATAGATCCGCATCCCTGTCCCCTATCCCTCCTAATTACCATCCTCACGTTGTCTTTCCTTGTCAGTGGTCCTGTCCCTTACATGTATAAAATTTGAATGTCTAAAATTTGAATGTCTATTGTATTTAATATATGTATTGTATTTTCTGTACTCACATTATGTTACATTTTGCAGTTAACTGATGAAGGTCACTAAGACCGAAACGTTTTAAAATATTTTGGACTGCAATAATAAAATTTTCACATTTGGAAACATTCCGAGTGCCAAGGCTTTTTTCATATATCTGCGGGTTCGGCCCCTACTTGAGCACCATTAGACCACAGTGCGGCGATTTTCTTTTGAAAGTATCTATTTACCGGTCCGCCTGCACGTGGTCGTGAGATGTCATCTTCCACCTTCTCATACAATGCGGACGAAGCTTCCTCTATCTTGGCACAAGGCACCATATCTAGCGATTTCTTGAGGGCCCCCCCAGGCGAGACAAGGGGACGCGACTTGGAAAAAGAGAGACGACACCTCATCAACCTTGAACTGCATTGCGCCACATTAACTGAGTACTTGAGGGTACAACGCATTCCAAGAGGTCTAAGGGTGGCACTGAGACCCACCCTTTTCTCCGACTTACCGGATTATTGCAGCAGATTCGAGCAGATTCTCAATAAATGCTCCTTCGATCTCATGACACTATCTGTTGATTTTTTACACAAAGCCATCACATCAACCAAAGACCAGATCAAGAATATTGAAACTCAATTAAGCACTTCGGCCAGTGCTGAAGAGTGGTTGACATTACAAGCAAAGATCAAAGCCAACACAGACCAACATAAAAGGGACACTGAATCGAGAAAGAGAAGCAAATTTCAAAGAGACACCGAGGATTACGAGTAGTGTTGAGCCACCCCCGTAGTGTTCGGGTTCGGTTCGGTTCGTCGAACACCGGGATGTTCGAGGAACTGTTCGTCGAACTGTTCGTCGAACACCTTAGAACACCGTCGAACACCGTTAAAACCAATGGCAGGCAAACAAAAACACATAGAAACACATAGAAAACACCTGCAAAGGTGTCCAAAAGCTGACAAACTGCTCAGAAGACACTCTCTTTAAAAAAGCCGGCCGGCAAATTCAGCAGCGGCATACACCGGTACCCGACAATTTAGACAAGAAGGAATAGAGCATCACACATAGATTAGATAGATAGAAACATGTCAGTCACACATATAAGAAGCACAGTGACAGTGTTGGTTACTGCACTTGTCATTTAGTGTAAAGGATTTATTAAAAAAAATATTAGTGTTTTCATGCACCGTCTCTTTAAAAAAGCCGGCCGGCAATTCAGCAGCGGTACCCGACAATTTATAACAGACAGAATAGAGCTTCACACATAGATTAGATAGATAGAAACATGTCAGTCACATATATATGAAGTACAGTGACAGTGTTGCTTACTGTACTTGTCATTTAGTGTAAAGGATTTATTTAAAAAATATTAGTGTTTTCGTGCACTGTCTCTTTAAAAAAGCCGGCCGGCAATTCAGCAGCGGTACCCGACAATTTAGAACAGAAAGATAGAGCATCACACATAGATTAGA
Organism: Phyllobates terribilis; assembly: GCF_046119375.1. NCBI lineage: Eukaryota > Metazoa > Chordata > Amphibia > Anura > Dendrobatidae > Phyllobates > Phyllobates terribilis. The sequence goes on along the minus strand of NW_027362768.1, from coordinate 37,314,770 downwards.
TAGATAGAAACATGTCAGTCACATATATATGAAGTACAGTGATAGTGTTGGTTACTGTACTTGTCATTTAGTATTAAAATAAAGGATTTATTATTAAAAAAATTGGCGTGGGGTTCCCCTTAATTTTAGGCTCTAGCGGCGGTTAAGCAGACGGCTGGGGCAGATGTTTGAAGCCTGGGAAGGGGGTAATACCCACGGAGCTTCCCAGGCTACTAATATCAGCCTCCAGCTGAATACATAGCCTTTACTAGCTATTAAAATGGGGGACCCCCCCAAAAAAATGACGTGGGTCCCCCCTAATTTAATAGCTAGCAAAGGCTAGGCAGACAGCTGGGGGCTGATATTAATAGCCCAGGAAGGGAGCCATGAATATTGGCCCCCTCCCAGGCTAGAAACACCAGCCGTCAGCCGCCCCAGAAATGGCGCATTCATAGGATGCGCCAATTCTGGCACTTAGCCTCGCTCTTCCACGCTGCCCTGGTGCGGTGGCAGGGGGTAATAGGGTTGGGGTTGATGTCAGCTTATAATGCCAGCTGACATCAAGCCCAGGTTAGTAATGGAGAGGCGTCTATAAGACACCCCCATTACTAACCCCATAGTCAAAGTTAAAAAAAACACAAACACCCAGAATAAAGTCCTTTAATTGAAATAAAGACACAATCCTTTATTGTTCTAAATTAAACCATACTTACCATCACGCCCATTCCAGCTGAAGCCAACGATCTCCTGCAATAAAAGAAAAATAATAAAGCAACCTCATCCTTACCTTTCCATGGTTCCCACGACAGCTTCAGCTCTGCTACATCGAGATGACAGGCTGGACCGCAGCAGAACGCTGCCATCCAGCCTGTCATCCCGCAGACACTGAGAAGCGCAGGCTTGCTTGCGCTGCTCAGCGTCTCTCTGTGACGACATCCAGATGAGCCGAGTTCATGTCCAATGAACTCGGCTCACCTCATGCACGTCACTGACAGCGTGGGAAAATTCTCAGGCTGAAGCGCTGATTGCAGGAGAATTTTCCCACGCTGTCAGTGACGTGCAGGAGGTGAGCTGAGTTCATTGGACATGAGCTCACCTCATGCACATCACTGACAGCGTGGGAGTATTCTCCTGCACTCAGCACTTCAGCGTGAGAATTTTCCCACGCTGTCAGTGACGTGCATGAGGTGAGCCGAGTTCATTGGACATGAACTCGGCTCATCTGGATGTCGTCACAGAGAGACGCTGAGCAGCGCAAGCAAGCCTGCGCTTCTCAGTGTCTGCGGGATGACAGACTGGATGGCAGCGTTCTGCTGCGGTCCAGCCAGTCATCTCGATGTAGCAGAGCTGAAGCTGTCGTGGGAACCATGGAAAGGTAAGGATGAGGTTGCTTTATTATTTTTCTTTTATTGCAGGAGATCGTTGGCTTCAGCTGGAATGGGTGTGATGGTAAGTATGGTTTAATTTAGAACAATAAAGAATTGTGTCTTTATTTCAATTAAAGGACTTTATTCTGGGTGTTGTGTTTTTTTTAAATACTTTACTAGAAATTCATGGCGGTCATGTCTAATACTGGCGTGACCCCATGAATTTTGGGCTTGGGGCCAGCTGATAATACCAAGCTGGCCCTAACCCCTTTATTACCCAGTGAGCCACCGCACCAGGGCCCTGGATGAGTTGGGTACAGCGCCAGAAGATGGCGCTTCTATGAACGCGCCATTTTCCGGGGTGGCTGCGGACTGCAATTTGTAGCGGGGGGGGGGCCAGAAAGCTTGGGCCTCCCTGCGCTGCAGATTCCAGCCCCCAGCTGCCTAGTTGTACCTGGCTGGACACAAAAATAGGGCGAAGCCCCACGTACTTTTTTTTTAATTATTTCATGAAATTCATGAAATAATTAAGAAAAAAAGGCCTTCCCTATATTGTTGTGTCCGGCCAGGTACAAATAGGCAGCTGGTGGATGGGGGCAGCCCGTTCCTGCCTGCTGTACCTGGCTGGACACAAATATAGTGCGAAGCCCCACTTCAATTTTTTTTAATTATTTCATGAAATTCATGAAATAATTAAGAAAAAAAGGGCTTCCCTATATTGTTGTGTCCGGCCAGGTACAAATAGGCAGCTGGTGGATGGGGGCAGCCCGTTCCTGCCTGCTGTACCTGGCTGGACACAAATATAGTGCGAAGCCCCACTTCAATTTTTTTTAATTATTTCATGAAATTCATGAAATAATTAAGAAAAAAAGGGCTTCCCTATATTGTTGTGTCCGGCCAGGTACAAATAGGCAGCTGGTGGATGGGGGCAGCCCGTTCCTGCCTGCTGTACCTGGCTGGACACAAATATAGTGCGAAGCCCCACTTCAATTTTTTTTAATTATTTCTTGAAATTCATGAAATAATTAAGAAAAAAAGGGCTTCCCTATATTGTGTCCGGCCAGGTACAAATAGGCAGCTGGTGGATGGGGGCAGCCCGTTCCTGCCTGCTGTACCTGGCTGGACACAAATATAGTGCGAAGCCCCACTTCAATTTTTTTTAATTATTTCATGAAATAATTAAGAAAAAAAGGGCTTCCCTGTATTGTTGTGTCCGGCCAGGTACAAATAGGCAGCTGGTGGATGGGGGCAGCCCGTTCCTGCCTGCTGTACCTGGCTGGACACAAATATAGTGCGAAGCCCCACTTCAATTTTTTTAAATTATTTCAGGAAATTCATGAAATAATTTAAAAAAAATTGACGTGGGGCTTCGCACTATATTTGTGTCCAGCCAGGTACAGCAGGCAGGAACGGGCTGCCCCCAGCCCCCAGCTGCCTATTTGTACCTGGCCGGACACAACAATATAGGGAAGCCCTTTTTTTCTTAATTATTTCATGAAATAATTTAAAGAAAATTGACGTGGGGCTTCGCCCTGTTTTTGTGTCCAGCCAGGTACAACTAGGCAGCTGGGGGCTGGAATCCGCAGCGCAGGGAGGCCCAAGCTTTCTGGGCCACCCCCGCTGCAAATTGCAGTCCGCAGCCACCCCGGAAAATGGCGCGTTCATAGAAGCGCCATCTTCTGGCGCTGTACCCAACTCATCCAGGGCCCTGATGCGGTGGCTCACTGGGTAATAAAGGGGTTAGGGCCAGCTTGGCATTATCAGCTGGCCCTAAGCCCGAAATTCATGGGGTCACGCCAATATTAGACATGACCACCATGAATTTCTAGTAAAGTATTTAAAAAAAACACAACACCCAGAAAAAAGTCCTTTAATTGAAATAAACACACAATTCTTTATTGTTCTAAATTAAACCATACTTACCATCACGCCCATTCCAGCTGAAGCCAACGATCTCCTGAAATAAAAGAAAAATAATAAAGCAACATCATCCTTACCTTTCCATGGTTCCCATGACAGCTTCAGCTCTGCTACATCGAGATGACAGGCTGGACCGCAGCAGAACGCTGCCATCCTGCCTGTCATCCCGCAGACACTGAGAAGCGCAGGCTTGCTTGCGCTCCACAGTGTCTCTCTGTGAGGGCATCCAGATGAGCCGAGTTAATGTCCAATGAACTCGGCTCACCTCATGCACGTCACTGACAGCGTGGGAGAATTCTCCTGCACTCAGCGCTTCAGCGGGAGAATTCTCACGCTGAAGCGCTGAGTGCAGGAGAATTTTCCCACGCTGTCAGTGACGTGCATAAGGTGAGCTCATGTCCAATGAACTCAGCTCACCTCCTGCACGTCACTGACAGCGTGGGAAAATTCTCCTGCACTCACCGCTTCAGCGTGGGAGAATTCTCACGCTGAAGCGCTGAGTGCAGGAGAATTTTCCCACGCTATCAGTGACGTGCATGAGGTGAGCCGAGTTCATTGGACATGAACTCGGCTCATCTGGATGTCGTCACAGAGAGACGCTGAGCAGCGCAAGTAAGCCTGCGCTTCTCAGTGTCTGCGGGATGAGAGGCTGGATGGCAGCGTTCTGCTGCGGTCCAGCCTGTCATCTCGATGTAGCAGAGCTGAAGCTGTCGTGGGAACCATGGAAAGGTAAGGATGAGGTTGCTTTATTATTTTTCTTTTATTGCAGGAGATTGTTGGCTTCAGCTGGAATGGGCGTGATGGTAAGTATGGTTTAATTTAGAACAATAAAGGATTGTGTCTTTATTTCAATTAAAGGACTTTATTCTGGGTGTTTGTGTTTTTTTTAACTTTGACTATGGGGTTAGTAATGGGGGTGTCTTATAGACGCCTCTCCATTACTAACCTGGGCTTGATGTCAGCTGGCATTATAAGCTGACATCAACCCCAACCCTATTACCCCCTGCCACCGCACCAGGGCAGCGTGGAAGAGCGAGGCTAAGTGCCAGAATTGGCGCATCCTATGAATGCGCCATTTCTGGGGCGGCTGACGGCTGGTGTTTCTAGCCTGGGAGGGGGCCAATATTCATGGCTCCCTTCCTGGGCTATTAATATCAGCCCCCAGCTGTCTGCCTAGCCTTTGCTAGCTATTAAATTAGGGGGGACCCCACGTCATTTTTTTTGGGGGGTCCCCCATTTTAATAGCTAGTAAAGGCTATGTATTCAGCTGGGGGCTGATATTAGTAGCCTGGGAAGCTCCGTGGGTATTACCCCCTTCCCAGGCTTCAAACATCTGCCCCAGCCGTCTGCTTAACCTCCGCTAGAGCCTAAAATTAAGGGGAACCCCACGCCAATTTTTTTAATAATAAATCCTTTATTTTAATACTAAATGACAAGTACAGTAACCAACACTATCACTGTACTTCATATATATGTGACTGACATGTTTCTATCTATCTAATCTATGTGTGAAGCTCTATTCTGTCTGTTATAAATTGTCGGGTACAGATGCTGAATTGCCGGCCGGCTTTTTTAAAGAGACAGTGCATGAAAACACTATTATTTTTTTTGATAAATCCTTTACGCTAAATGACAAGTACAGTAAGCAACACTGTCACTGTACTTCGTATATATGTGGCTGACATGTTTCTATCTATCTAATCTATGTATGATGCTCTATTCTGTCTGTTATAAATTGTCGGGTACCGCTGCTGAATTGCCGGCCGGCTTTTTTAAAGAGACGGTGCATGAAAACACTATTATTTTTTTTGATAAATCCTTTACGCTAAATGACAAGTACAGTAAGCAGCACTTTCACTGTACTTCGTATATATGTGGCTGACATGTTTATATCTATCTAATCTATGTGTGAAGCTCTATTCTTTCGGTTATAAATTGTCGGGTACCGGTGTATGCCGCTGCTGAATTGCCGGCTTTTCATGTTTCACTGTGAGCACTGTTCCCATCGATTTGGGCAATCACTGTAATGCCACAACCACCATGGCTGTGGCATTACAGTGAGTGGCAGACAATCCCTGCATGATTGGTGCTCTAAATAGCGCCAGACATGCAGGACACGCTTTTGGTGCACGAACAGTTATCGAACATAACCTCGAACAGCCGAATTTTTTGCAAATCGTTCGGGTTGGTCGAACAACTCGAACACAGCCCAAAACAGCTCGAATTTGAGATTGGCGAACAGTTCTAGTCGAACACCGCTCATCTCTAATTACGAGCTCAACAGAGTCTACAAATGGCAAGAGAAACACTATACGGGTTGAAATACCTACAGACCCGCACGTTCCTCCACAGATTTCTCCTCATCAGGGTCCGAAATGGACAGGAGAGATCATTTCACCACTTCCTCTCGTTTTTTAGGACTCCCTCGGAGGCTACCCCGAAGAAGAAGACGAGGAGAGGCGGCCAACACAAGCGGCAACATGGAATTCACAAGAGTGACTCGATCCCAAACCCAACCTCGTTGGTGGTAAATATTTCATCTAAGACTTTAACTACTACCCAGTTATCTGTATTACAGAAGGGTCTGTCCTTTTGTCCTACAGGGAGATATAACACCTTCCAACTCGATATGGAGCTACAACGCTTCTATCGCTCTCTTAGGCTCAAGACTCATTTCATGGATACCGACCTCCCCTCCTTAACAAAAAACCCAACCACCACGAGTATTAACACTGACGTGGTTATCACATCTCAGAGTCTGGGTCTATTCAACAAAAGTATGTACAGGCCTCCCCATGGCTCACATGCTCTGGAAACCTTTATTGGGTTCGTAGACTCAGCCTTCAGAGACCTAAGGACCAGTGTAGACAGAGGGAAACTCCATTATGAGCCCAATCTGTCTGCACTGGACCATCAGGCTCTCAATAGCCTCAAAAATGACAAAGACCTGATCATTAAGCCCGCTGACAAAGGAGGGGCTATAGTGATCATGGATAGAGACAAATATATCCGGGAGGTAGAGCGTCAATTGCATGACACGACTACCTATCGACAACTCCCTCAGGACCCTACCACCTCCTTCACCAACCTCATTAGGACTACAGTTAATAGATACATAGAAACGGGTATTATCGACAGTAAGACAGGTGAATTTCTCAACAAAACTTACCCTATCACTCCAGTTTTCTATATACTACCCAAGATACATAAAGACTTGACTAACCCACCCGGACGACCCATAGTTGCCTCCACCGACTCCATCTTTTCTCCGTTGTCCAGATTTCTCGAGAAAATCATCACACCCCTGATTCAGAAAACCCCGGCCTTTTTGCTAGACACCGGTATGTTCCTGAAAACATTATCTGATCTACAACAAGTTCCCGCCGCTTCTCTTCTAGTGTCATTTGACGTCAAGAATCTATATACCTCTATACCTCATAATCAGGGCATCTACACGGTGGAGTCCCTGCTTAAGGAGTCCGACACTGACCCTAGACTTACTGACCTGGTAATTGACCTACTCACCATAGTACTTCACAAAAACTACTTCATGTTCCAAGATAAGTACTATCTCCAGGTCAAAGGGACGGCTATGGGCTCGAACGTAGCGCCACCGTATGCTAACTGCTACATGGCAGCCTTCGAGACCCAGGTAGTCTATACTAACCCTCTCTTCCAGACACATTCCGTACTCTGGAAGAGATACATTGATGACATCTTTTGCATGTGGAATGGCACCCAGGAAACCCTGAACACGTTCTTCAACCTCCTCAACACAGCCTGGCCTGATCTAGGTTTTACTGTCACCTATGACCAGCATAAAGTAAGCTTCTTGGACACTGTCGTCATCAAAGATGACGATGGCTTCCTCTCCACAGACCTGTATTCTAAACCGATGGACTGCAACGGACTACTCCACTATTCCAGCAATCATCCGGCACATATCAAAAGATCTATCCCTAGGTCCCAGCTCAAGAGAGTAGAGAGGATAGTATCAGATCCCAGTACACGCCATCAAAGGCTACAAGAAATGGGCTCTAAGTTCATCTCCAGAGGATACCCTCCATCTTTACTAACAATTCAACAAACAGAGCCTCGGCCTCGCAGCGATAATTCCGACCGGATTCCTTTTGTCCACACTTTTCACCCCTATGCATATGTTTTACATAAAACAATCCGAAAAAACTGGAATATACTGCGCTCAGGCTATCCTACTATCCCTAGCTTCCAGAAGCCCTTTTTGCCCTGCTTCAAACGGGCCCGCAATCTCAGAGATTCTTTAGTTCGGGCAGATATAGGCGTCACCAAACACGGACCCACACAACGATTCCTGCAGAACCCCAAAACCGGCACATTCCCATGCCTCCAATGCAGACAATGCAATAACGTCCTACGAGGAAATACCATTCACCACCCATATACGGGTAAGAAATTTCACATCAAAGGCTACTTCACCTGTGAAAGTTCCTTTGTGGTATACCTTATCAAATGCCCTTGTGGCAAGATATATATAGGTGAGACCACCCAATCCGTTAGGGACAGGATCTCTAAACACAAGTCCACAATCCGCTGCAAAAACCTATTACTACCCATTCCACACCACTTTATCAGTAAAGGACATAATATATCTCAACTGAAGTATCAAGTCCTAGAACAGGTTCCACAACCAAGACGTGGTGGCGATCGTATCCGCCTCCTTAAACAGAGAGAGGCCTTCTGGATACACACTCTAGAGTCTCTATCACCCAAAGGCCTCAACCGCGAATACGACTTACTATCCTTCACCTAATGGATACTCACCCATTGTCTAGACAGCCCAGACAGTCATCTAGCACCTATGTAACAATATGCTGGGATTTATGTCTATATTTTCTCTATACACTTTTCTCTGTACGTTTTTCATGTACGTATATACATTAATGGGAATATGTAGGTGTATCTGTGTACATGAATATCCAACATCCACACGAGGAAAACTAGATCACTATTTGTATACATACAGGTGTCACACAATGAAATGCAGACACACAATGTAATGCAGACACAGGTACATAGACTTATTTACTAACGCAGTATTGTATACATACCGCTCATTGCAAAATGCCTTATGTATAAATTTACAGCTTTCTGGTTTTAGGCACTTATGTGAATAGACTGTATATAAATTATTCATCTACTATAGTTCAACTATTATCCTTTTCAAGCTGTGCGATTTTGTTCAGTATATCATGATATTAATTGCGATTATTTTTGTTTCAGATGTTCCCTACCCTTGGTCCTCTCCTCCTCCTCCTCCTCTCTGAAAGCCCTACTCAGTTATACCCTAGTCCAGGAAAGCGCCCCTCTTCTCTACTAGCACGTACTAGCGCTTCCTGCTAGCTGGAACGCAAACACAGTGACTGTGGAACGCAATCATCACTAGGGAACGTCACTTCCGGTGACGTCATCGAGCTACTTCCGGTCCCGCGCGCTCAGCCTCCCAAGTGCACGCTAATTAACCCCAGCAGCACCTGCGCAGGGCTCTATTAGCTCCTGCATAAATGAGAACCTTCTCACACACACTGGCTACCACAACAAGCGGTGGACACCGCGTTCTGGCGCCATCCAGGTCATATGAAGCAATAAGGTAATGCCCTCTGTCACTAACACAGCACTCCCTGTGTAACATACTAGCTTCTGTATACATGCTCACTTATATTATTGATTCTAGGTGGTCCTTACCATTATCGTCCATACTGAGTGAATATCAGTATCCTTAGCCACATTCTAACATGCGGTATGTGTAGTCTGCCTTAATCTACTGAGCACTGCTTATAGATCCGCATCCCTGTCCCCTATCCCTCCTAATTATCATCCTCACTTTGTCTTTCCTTGTCAGTGGTCCTGTCCCTTACATGTATAAAATTTGAATGTCTAAAATTTGAATGTCTATTGTATTTAATATATGTATTGTATTTTCTGTACTCACATTATGTTACATTTTGCAGTTAACTGATGAAGGTCACTAAGACCGAAACGTTTTATAATATTTTGGACTGCAATAATAAAATTTTCACATTTGGAAACATTCCGAGTGCCAAGGCTTTTTTCATATATCTGCGGGTTCGGCCCCTACTTGAGCACCATTAGACCACAGTGCGGCGATTTTCTTTTGAAAGCCTTCTTAAGTAGTCTTGCCTTTCATTGGACACACCTGCCAAACTAATTAGCACAGGTGTCTGCAATTGCTTACAGTGGTATAAAGAGCGCTGACACACATCACCATCAATGAGTTTAACTGACAAACAAAAAAATTCTTACCTTATCACTCCTAAACACTTTTTGCATAATAATTTGGAACACAGTGTCCACAAAACACCAGTGGTTCACGTAGTGAATCTTACAGTTCTAACTTGCCAACCGTGGTCTGTATGGAGTTGTTCAATAAAGGGCCCAAAATTAAGATAACATAGATGGGAGAGGTCTCTATGAATACGAATTCCTAATTATTTGATACCCTGTGAGGGCCAGGCAAAGGGAAAGTTGGACTGGATGGAATCCTGTATGGATTTGGGGAGGGAGACATCGAGGGCCTCAGACTTCGCTGCATTGATTTTAAAATTTGACCATGTAACAAAGTGATCTTTTTCAGCCATAATAGCAGGGATGGATATATGTGATTGAGTGATATATACTAGGACATCATCAGCAAATGCAGAGCACTTGTACTCGGTGCCTCCCACCTCAATCCACCTAATATTGGGGTTATGGCGAATTGATGAGAGCAGGTGCTTCGTCACCAGGATGTATAAGAGAGGGGACAGAGGACATCCCTGCCTTGTCCCATTGGTGATTTTGAAAGGTGATGAAAATGTTCCATTTATCTTCAGCCTAGGTAACGTATTGCGATACAGTGCTGTGATTTTGGCTATAAAAGGGTCCCCTAGACCCCTACCCCAAGTTTTTTAAGAGAATAATATATGGCGTGCCAGGAGACTCTATGAAATGCTTTCTCAGCATTCGAGAGTATCTAATTACAATTTTTAACTGCATCTAGCCAAGGAAATACTTTGTGCCTGGTAGCAGTGTCTGCTAGTCAGCTGATTATCCCAGCTGTTAAACAAGCTACACCACCTGTAGGACACTTAATTTTTTCAAAGGAAATGGTTCGGGACCCCGGGACACTCAGTGAAGAGCATCGGGGAGGCACCCCAAGGCATAGGGGCTGGGACTGGCGGTAGGACGCCTTGCGGTGGACCGCCGAGCTCGATCCTTATAAAAGCTTTTAAACTGCAGCAGCTTTAGTGGATGCTACTGGAGCTGGAATTACCGCGGCTGCTGGCATGAGACTTGCCCTCCAATAGATCCTTGTAAAAGGATTTAATGTGTACTCATTCAAATTAGAGAGACAATTTAAATTAAAAAGATTAGACCTGCCTCCACCGCAGGGGGGATCACTCGCCCCACCAGCGGACAGGCTCCAGTATTGCGAGAGGGGGGCTGGCCGTCAGGGTCCACCGTGGCTCTGGCACAAACCCGGCGACACGGAGGTCGCACGGGCAGGAACGGACTGGCCGTGTTAGCTTCGCACTTTTTTGGTTTTAGAAGGGCATGACATGCCTATATCTGTGTCTCCCCCTCCTTTTACTCCTCCACCTCTTTTCTTTTCGCATGACTATAGGTACTTGTCACTTTTCCATGTGTTAGTTGTGTCTTCTGAGCAGTTTGTCAGCTTTTGGACACCTTTGAAGGTGTTTTCTATGTGTTTCTATGTGTTTTTGTTTGCCTGCCATTGGTTTTAATGGTGTTCGAAGGTGTTCGACGAACAGTTCGTCAAACAGTTCGACGAACATATGGGTGTTCGACTAACCGAACCGAACTCGAACACTACGGGGGTGGCTCAACACTACTCGGTACTCACTCATCTCAGTATTTGAGATACTTGGAGCTCACCGAGTACTTTCAAGATGCTCAGGTGGATGCTTGGGTCCCCTCCCTGCATGTTTGGTGCTCTTTAGAACGCCAATCAACATGCAGGGATTGTCTGCCACACACTGTAATGGCGCAGCCATGTTGGTTGTGGCATTACAGAGAATGGCTGGCCGCACAGCGTCATCAGGTCTATATCAGATCAGGCGCCGCCGTGCTGGTCAATCTACACCACAATCAGGCAGTGTAGGAAGAGGTGCTGCTGAGCAAGGGAGAGATTTGGCTGTTTATTAGTTAGTGTAGGTATACCCAACTATATTAGAGACACATATCCATCTCAACTAACAGTCCTTCTGAGGACTAATCCAGCTGCAGAGATATCAGTGCTAGGAAGGCAGGCAGGGTATATAGTAGACTGCAGTGCATATAGCAAGAGGGTCGATTCCAGTTCTGTCTGCTTGCGTTTTTAAAGATATTTGTAGAAATAGCCCTAGGTATCAGGGGCCAGGAATATTTTTTTTTTATCTTAATCCTGATTATTTGCTTAAAAAGCAATCCAGGGAACACCATTTTTCTGCACCATTTGTTGTTGGCACTGCAGAATACAACCAGGTCCTTTCCATATTATTGCACTAAAAATCCAGCTATTTAAAACTGTGGTTTGTCCGTCACATGGATCACATATAATTGCACTGAAAATTCTGCCATTTCTGGCCTCCATTGAAATTTTGTTGCAGTGTGTCAGTGAATTTAATGACAGGAGGTCGGCGCTGTTAAAAATAGTTACCAACAGGCCAGCTATTTATAACTATGGTTTGTCCGTCACACGGATCACGTATAATTGCGCTGAAGCTGAAAATTCTGCCATTTCTGGCCTCTACTGAAATTTTGTTGCAGTGTGTCAGCGAAGTTATTGACATGAGGTCGCTGTTAAAAATAGCTACCTACAGGCCAGCTATTTAAAACTATGGTTTGTCCGTCACACGGATCATATATAATTGCGGGCGGAAGGCGGGCAACCGTTCCCGGTAACACCAACATTATGGAAGTTGCCAGTACAACTGTTAGGTCTTCCTGAGTCTGGTTGTTTTTTAAAGACTGTGCCGATAACCCCAAAAAGGCTATTTGCACCACCTGCCATGCCAGCATCAGCAGGGGTAGCAAGACTACCAGCCTGACCATCACCAGGATGATCAGGCACATGGCAGCAAAGCACCCAACTTTGTGGCCCGAACCCCATGGTCCAGGAACAATGTCTGCGGGTAACACCACTGCTTCTTCCGCTGTTGTGCGTGCAAGCCAATCCCCTGTCCATGGTGCATGCGAAAATGCCTCCTGCCTTGCACCTGTCGTTGCACACTCTCAACTAGAACCATCAGCAAGCACGTCCTTGTCCCAGCACAGTGTTCAGTTGTCCATACCCCAGTCCTTGGAACGCAAGAGCAAATACACAGCCAACGCCCCACAGGCCACACTACTAAATTCCCACATTTTGCGTCTGCTTGCGCTCAAAATGTTGCCTTTTAGGCCCGTGGACATGGAAACTTTCCACATTCTGATAGCAGCCGCCGTCCCTCAGTACTCGGTCCCCAGCCGCCACTATTTCTCCCGGTGTGCCGTCACCGCATTACACAAGCACGTGTCCCACAACATTAGCCGTGCCCACAACAATGCAGTTACTGGGAAAGTACACCTAATCACGGACACGTGGACAAGTTCTTGTGGGCAGGGATGGTACATTTTGCTGACGGCACATGGGGTTAACATAGCAGAAGACCCAGTCGGACCTTGCGACGGAACACATCCTCCTGACGGAGAGGATTGCGGACTCTAGGTCAATCAGGGTTGCCCTCACAGTCTACAGCTACTGCACCTCCTCCTCCTCAGCCTCCTCCTCCTCTTCAGCCTCCATCTCTGAAATGACCATATCAGTCACAAGCTGGAAGCACTGCAGCACTGCCTCAGCCAAGCAGCAACAGGCTGTGCTGAAGCTAATATGCTTAGGTGACAAACTGCACAATGCTGGAGAGTTGTGGACAGCTCAGAAAGAGCAGGCAGATCTGTGGCTGACATCACTAAATATACAGCCAGGAATGGTCATGTATGACAATGGCCAGAACCTGGTGGTGGCTCTGAGGTGAGGCGTGCTCACGCATGTACCATGCCTGGCCCATGTGCTTAACATCATGGTTCAGCGGTTTCTCAAAACCTACGCTGAGATGCCGGCCTGTGTGCCCCTTTTTCGAAAGTCAACTATAGCTTCCGCAGCCCTTGCCGTTCTTTAGCAGCATTTGCATCTTCCGGCTCACCGACTGGTGTATTATGTCCCCATGCATTGGAACTCTACACTGCAGATGTTAGGAAGGATTTGTGAGCAGAAGAGGGCAGTTGTTGACTACCAGCATCAACAAGGCCATCAGTATTCAGTTCAGACTCCACACAAAAGACCTAAGGGGTGGACATGGATGTCAGACATCTGTACCATCCTCTAAAATTTTGAGGACTCCACCAAGATGGTGAGCGGCGATGACGCCATAATTAGCGTCAACATCCCGCTTCTCTGTCTTCTGAAATGCTCTCTGCTCACAATCAAAGAGGATGCATTGCAGTTGGAGCACGATGAGATGGAGCAAGGAACCACACAGGGTGATTACACACAGCCCAGCCTCATCTCATCCCAATGTTGATTGGGTGACAATGAGGAAGAGGAGGAAGAACAGGAGCTAGTTTCATGCGCTATAGACGGTACTACCTGCACAACTGTCATACTGTCTTTTCAGCGTGGATGGCCTGACGACAGGGAGGAGGAGAGCATGGTCAGTTGTCCTCTTGATGAGGACATGGAAGTCTGGCCTGTTAGCAGTCTGGCACGCATGACTGGGTTTATATTACGCTGATTTTCCTGTGACCCTTGCGTTCTCAAAATTTTGTGTGACAGTCATTACTGCTTAGTGTCGCTTCTAGACCCACGTTACAAGAAGAACTTTATATCTCTTATTCCTGAGGCGGACATTTCTACAAAAATGGGGCAGTACCAGAAGGCCCTTGGGGCTGTTGGGGGTTACAGCAGCTCTGTTGTTGGTGAGGTTGCAGAGGGGTCATTGCAGGCTGTAAGCTGTTCTGAAGACATGGGTTTTCAAGTTCCGCTTGAAAGTTCTGAATGTAGGGGACAATCGGATGTTTTGGGTTACACAATTCTACAGGATGGGGATACTCGAGAGAAGTCTTGCAGGCGATTGGATGAGGAATGTACGATTGTGGAGAAGGAGGTCTTGGAAGGACTAGAGATTACGTGGTGGGAGATTAGTTCAGAGATATATGGGTGAGACAGATTATGTATGGCTTTGTAGGTCAGTGTTAGCAGCTTGAACTGGATACTGTCATGACAGTGTAGGAAAGACAAAGTGCGATACAAAGGGATGAGGGAAGGGAGCCCAGACACTAGGAAAAGTGGGAAGTGGAGACCTCCTAGGCTGATCTGCAAGCACCCTGACTCACCTACCATCCCTATATTGGTTCCTCACCAATCGCCGCATAGGAACCTATCCCCGTATTTCCCTAGCACTTGGCCCTGGATAGGGAAGGGGGGGATGAACGCTAGTCGATCCCCACTGACAACTAAAGACAGCAAGGGGAGACAGACACGGGGGAAGTAGCTTAGCTTGAGTTGACTTCAGAGAGATGACACACATGTCCTCTAAGCACCAGAGAGGAAGTAAGAACTGCACTTGCTCCAATCCTTTCCAAGGGGGTCTTGTGAATATCACCGGCACCTTCCTCTAGCAACAGCCAGTATATAAACACCCAGCCTGGGTGTCAGTTAGCCAGAGGGAGGTAGCCACTGGGTCCTAGAGTGAGACGCCTAAGAAGGTGTCTGCAATGTCAAACGAAGAGAACTTCTGCATCCAACTGCAGGGCGACTGTCTTTCACTTCTTACACATCAGTAACAGATACATTGGGAGACAATGAAGGGATTTGCATAGGGGAAGAGGGGAGGAGTAGTGAGGACAGAAGTGGATTAATAGGGCAGCAGAATTACGGACAGACTGCAGAGTGATGATGCGGTGGGGGATGATGAGGTTAAGGCCATCCTAGTGATGTGGGCAGTTCAGAGGAAGTGGTAGTAGTCACGCTGCCCCAGCTGCACAGAAAGTGATGGAGCAGGGTGTAAAAGCACCAAGTCCGACTCCTTGCCATTAAGTTGGCTGCTGCTGCACACCGCACCCCTAGCCTTTTTTCTATTCATATTGCCTACTCTTCCTACTCTGCTTCCTCCACCGTCTCCTCATCCGGTCAGAAAGTGCTGGCCATTTCTGCGTGCTTTTGGTGTTCTCACTCTGCTGCTGCTCGCCTATCTGCATCAGACTGTATGAAGCCCACTGCCACGTCGCGGCAAACCTCCTAGTGGGTTCCTAACTTTTACTGCCTTAAAGAAACGGCATAATGCGCTAACCACAGCTGCAGCACCAATGCACCAGCAGGGCGGGTGGCCTGGTGCCTCACAGTGCCCATGCTGCAAGACTGAGTCCCCATGACTCCAGACCACACCACTCCACAAGTACAAAGTCACAGCACCACCCAGCTGGTGCATTGGTGCTGCGGTGGTGGTTAGAGCATGACGCCACTCCTTTAAGGCAGTAAAAGTTAGGGACCCACTAAGAGGTTTGCCGTGACATGGCAGTGGGTTTCATACAGTCTGATCAGAATGTTAAACTAAGAACCTCATGTTCTATCATATATATTTTTGCCGAGAGGCATTAGATCAATGTATGATTTTTTGGAGATGTGGTCCATGCTCCTTTTTTTGCATTATATGCAATGGACCAACAAGGTGGAACTTCACCTTGCATATGCTGAAGAGACTGTGCAGGCAGCAGCAGGCACAATTGGAGTTTGAGCTGCAGCATGCACGAATAAGTCGCTCTGCGGAACACCAGTTCACGACCAACGAATGGGCCTCCATGATACACAAATATCCAGCCAGGGGACAGTTTTCGAGGCTGAAGAGGAGAAGTAGAAGGAGGTGGAAGAGGAACAACCATGTTCACAGCAGGGTGACACTCAACGCAGGTCACGGACATCACTGGAGCATGGCTGGAGGGATACAGATGATACAGAGGACCCAGACAATAGACCTCCCACAGAGGACAGCTTGTCGTTGCCTTTAGGCAGCTTGGCACACGTGAGGCAATACATGCTGCTGTGCCTGCGCAATGACCACCGAGTTTTCCGGATTGTTACAAGTGCTCATTACTAGGTGGCCACCCTATTGGATCCCATCAACAAGCAAAATGTGCCATCCTTACTTAAGTCACTAGAGCAAGATTGGAAAATGTGGGAATACAAGTGCACGCTGGCAGGCGCACTGCTGACGGCATACTCACCTGACAGTGGAGGCTCAGTGAAAGCACAAGACAGAAGGGCATGAAGTCGCCAATGAAGCTGGGGCACTGGGACCTCCTCGAATGGGAGGGTTAGCATGGCAAAAATGCAGAAAACCTTACTCAGCATGTAAAATCCAGCACCACCATCTGATACAGTCCCTATTAGCAGTAGGCAGTGTTTAGGTTATACCTGTGTAGCAACTCACTGGGCATTAACAGGTTAGACAGAAAAAAAGGTATAGGTGGACAATTGAAAATACCTGTGTTAGGCTAGACAGACTGCAGACAGAAAACAGAACCCAAACACCAAGAGAAAAGGTGCGTCTCCTGTGGCCTGGCAGAAAGAGAAGCCAACAACAAAACACTAGCTAAAGGGATCAAATACATGAGCATGACAGGTTAAACAACATGGTAAAAGAGTATATGTCCACGAGTCTCCACATACTGAGTGATGGGTCTGGCCCATTTAACTTCTGGATCTCCAAATTGAACACATTGCCTAATCTTGCCCTTTATGCCTTGGAGCTGCTGGCCTCTCCATATTAAAAAAAAAGCAAGTATTTTGCAGAGTACACCCACACAGGCTTCTTTGCAGAGTACCCCCACAGATGCTTTTTTCAGAGTACTCCCACAGGCGCGTGCAGAGTACACACACAGATTTTTTGGCAAAGTATTTCCACAGACATGGGTACAGATTGTAACTCTTTTTTTAAGACCACTGCCCCACTATCAGTATTTGGTCAGTATTTGGTCAGTATTTTTTCACTTCTCAGGAGTGGAAGCCACACACCCACTCCTAGTTTTGCCTCCCACTCCTGAGAAAAAATACTGACCAAATACTGATAGTTGGGCTGTGGCCTTAAGACCACAACTCATACAGACACAGCGGTAGAGAATAATTATTTTTTAGGCACGTTACTCATGCAGAGACGGCTGCAGTGTCACAGAAGCTTTTTGGCCCAGTACTCCAAGAGGCTATTTTGTACATTACAAACAGAGGTGTTCGGTACGGACCCCAAACTTTATAGTTCGGGTGCTTTCATAATAGTCACAAACCACTACAAAATCCTAACATTGTCCAATTATTGCTGACACTATCATGCCCTATTATGATCTACTAAAGTAATAAATCAGGGTGGAGTCTTCTGATTTGTGTCCTATTCACCTGAATGGCATTTGCAGCCAGCAAAAAAAATCTTATTTGAATGATGAAAGAATGAAATAAGATTTACTACAACATATCTCTGCATGTAAGCTTACCTTCAAAGAAGGTCTAGAGAGACCCCAGAGAATAATAAGCAACATTCAATTTGCATCAAAGAACTTTGGTTGAAATATAATTTCCTGGCCAAACTCCAATTTCAGCAGATTTTTTCATTACTACTTTAAATGGTACGGTGCTTAAAAGTATTTACAAAAAAGACACGCCACGTAAGTGAAGAGGTTCTTGTTAACACCTTTTTGATATGGAGCAGGTTCGATTCCCCTGAGGTGGTGAAAAAATATGTAAAATATAGTTAACAAATACAGTTAAAATGAAAAACCTAAAAGTCACACACCTTTTAAAATTCCAAAAATAAATTAAGAAAAAGTATATTTGCTATCATTGTATTTGTTAAAGTCTGCTCAGTCAAAAAAAGCATGTATATATATATATGTATATATATATATATATATATATACTCTATATATAAATATATATATACATATATATATACTCTATATATAGATATATATATATCTATATATATGTGTATATGCAAAACATCTGTTTTTTTCAGTGAAAACACGGCAAAATATTATGCAGAAGAAAAATATAGCTCTAAAGTGATGTATAGATGTAAAGCAGGGTATATACACGTGTATGTTAACGTTGCAAAAAGAAAATCCATAAACAAAAGCAGAATTGTGGTTATTTTCACCATTTTACTGCACTTTGATATTTTTCTTGTTTTTCAATGCGTTGTATAGTAAAGTAAATGGTATCATTCAAAACTACAACTCATCCCACAAAATAACAACCTTTCCTAAGATTATGTTGCTATAGAACAAAAAAGTTTTAGCCCTTGCAAAAGGGAAGGAAAAAATGAGCCCAAAACCTGATATGCAGCAGTTAAAATGTTCAATAAATATATTTTGGATTCTTCTATCAATATGAAAGTGAACCCCATAGATATTTTAATTGATGAAACTGCGGCTAAAGTACAATATTTTTTCTTCTGCTAATTTTTCAATTATGGAGGCGATGCTGCACGATTGTGTTGTGTGAACATCCTCCTCAGCTTAAAGTTGAAAGTCTACCCTAATTTTTAATCTAATATGTTTTTGCTTAATATATATAGATTTTATAATTTTTCACAGCTCAGTTTTTTTCTGATTCAGAGCTCCAAATCACCCGCATAACTATAGACTGGATCACACCAACAACATTACAGATACAGCAGGGAATTTTTATGGATAGTACATTACCTTGAAGGTTAAAAAAAACTTGGCCGATACAGACAGGAATGGATGTGCGTAAAATGTATAATATAAATGTAAATACATTCTTTGAGGAATTGCTATATGCTCTAAAAAAGTACTGAATAAAAATAGTATAACAAATTATTACTGCTAAACAGTTTACCGAGCTGCCCTTATTAATATGTAGAGTACGACCCCTGAAGTGCATGCTGAACACCCCTATAACCTCTTAATCTACATTGTGATGCAATGGCCTTTTTATTTCCGTAGAATCTGCTGTTTTTACATTGCTTTTAGCAGACACAAGGTTCTGTATTTCGCAAGCACAGCAACAATATCCATTGTTAAAGAGGAATTACACGAAGCCGTACAATTTAGCAGCACCATTACATTCGCTTTGACTGGGGATAACTTGGCAACAAATCCCTTTGACACTTGTTATGCAATTCAAGCTTTTGGTAAGATAAAAAAAACTGTATACCTTACATATGAATGCAAATAAATACAACCACTGATTAAAAATGTAGAAGCCTTGAGCACTTTGATTACATTTTTCAGCATGGAATGGCACCCAGAATCGGCTAACACTGTGCTATGGCAGAGCTTGAATTAATGCTGCCATCTAGTGCTTTATGTAAGCTACACAATATTAACAAGATATTTTCCTTCAACTGTCTATTTTCACATACAATAAAATGTTAGATTATTTAAAATGCACTTTTCCCATATTGTAGAACTGTTTTCTCCCAGCCCGTGCCTGTCTCTCCATTGAAATTAATCTAAAACATCAGTAAAAAAAGTTTTAAAAGCTTCTTCAATAGAGGGGTATTCATTATACTATAACTGCATTGCGTTGAAGGCAGAGACATAACTATGGGAATATGTACAGAGGATTGACAGATATGGTTAGAAGAGAGCTACATAAAGGATTGTTTAAAGTAAAGGAGTGTGATTGATATATTTGGTTTTACTGCTGTAGATCTATATTTACTTAAAGCATAAGAGTACTTTCATGTATTGTTTCAGAATAAGCCGTCCAGTGTGTACGAGGAATAACACCATTTCTCACAATTATGACTTGCACCGGGTGTGGAAATACCATTTATACAACCTGTGCAGCCTCACAGGAGCCCAGAAGATAAAGGGGCAAACTTCCACTTCCACACAAGGAAGCAGCTTTGGTCACAGACAATTAAAGGGGTCCATGTACTGTTCTTGTGTAATACAGGTACTTCAGATGCAGTGACACAGAAGCACAGAGCAGCCAATACAGGGTTAATAAACAGGGAAAGTTTATGATAACAAGATGAATCTCCCCACAGGGAGTAACAGGTGAAAATATGGGGAAATAGCAGGTATTAGTCTGTAACTGACAGTTTACAGTTTAACTAGATGTAGCAGAGTCAAACCGGTAACAAACTACAGTTTTTTCACTTAGCTGACTTGTATCCTCCACAAGGCAGTTGCCAGCTGGTGCTGGTGACGCTGTCTTCAGGCTTCCCCGCCCAAACAATGCTCCGTCTTCTGGCGGCAGCGGGCGGTCTCCTCTTTTACCCGCTGAGCCCCTAGTCCATAACACGGCACCTCACGTGCTCAGCTCCACGGACCCTGCGTCTCTTCTCCCTATAGTCAGCTTGACTACTCCGGTCCACTGCATTCGGATCCCTTGCTCCAAGTCCTGTAGCCAGGAGCCTGGACCCTCTCACACTGCTCTGCTCCGCTGGACTCAGCTCCGCTGGACACAGCTCCGCTTTCCCGCGCAAATGTCCTCGTCTCTCCCTCTCTCTCGTCACACCAGGAGTCCCTCTGTCACCAGACCTCCCAGCTCTCTCTCTCGACACCCCCCCCTGCTTCCCTGTCACATGACTCCTCTGCTTGCAGTCTGTCTTCCCCCTGCAACAAGAGGTACGGCCCCGGCAGTTCCGGATCCCTTGCTCTGAAAGTACTTACACCCCGGTCTTCCCCCTTACACTCCCGCTCTCCTTTAACTCGCCATTCGACGGGCGAGAGTTCCTTCATCAAAAATTCACATTCTTGGACTTCCTGGACGATGCGGTACCATATGAATTGATCTTGTTCGTAACGGTGAGGAGGCACTCCTGCTGTTGTCCTTTCTGACCGGCGTAACTCAGTTTGACTGATGGGGGGTGCAGGTCACTCGGATTCCCAATCTCCGCCAGCCCGATGGCTTCAACCGATGGTGTTCCCTCGCCGCCTGCACTGGGGACTACAGGTAATCGAGTGCTGGTGCTCGGAGGTAGAATCAACAACTCTTCTTCGTCCACATCGTGGCTTGGGGCAACTGTGACAGGTCGCTCTCTAGAAGCAGGTGATTCTTCTCCACCCTCGTCATCTTTAGACAGACAGGGTCGCAGTATACTATGATGAACCACTCTGGTAGGGGCTCCTTCAGCCCCCTCGGGTTGAACTTCATACACAGGTCCTTCAGCGCCAATCCTGCGCTTCACTCTGTGCGGGGTCCGTTCCCATCGCCTACTCAACTTTCCCCGGGGCCGCCTGTCCCGAACCAACACCCGCTCCCCGGGCCTCAGAGCTGTCCCTCGAAGAGGCAATGTCTCATGATGTTTGAGCTCCTGAAACTTTTGTTGTACCAACCGTCGGAGGGTCTGCAGTCGATGCCGATGTTCTCGGACCCAGGAAGACACCCCCATCCGTGGGTAGTCCTCCTCAGGGTCCAGCTCTAACTCGGTGATCTCTCGCCCCTTTCGTCCGAACATCAAGGTATAAGGAGTGAACCCCGTCGTACTATTCACTCGGTTGTTGTAGACCAACACCAGCTCGGCCACAAACTCAGGCCATCGTACATTCCGATCTTCCTCCAACGTGCGGAGCATTTGGATCAGTGTCCGATTAAAGCGTTCACAGGCCCCATTGCCTTGAGGGTGGTAAGGAGTAGTCCGTGACTTCTCAATCTTGTACAACCGGTGCAGCTCTTCCATCACACGGCCTTGGAAGCAGGCGCCTTGATAGGGATGAATCCTCTTTGGGCAGCTGTACACCCCAATGAAGTCTCGGCAGATGGCCTGCGCAGCTGACTCGGCGGTCTTGTCTCTGCTCGGGGTCACTACCGCAAACTTGGTGAAGTGGTCTGTCATTAACAGGCAATGTTCATACCCGAGATGCGCCGGTCCAACAGTCAAATAGTCGATCATCAGCACCTCCAAGGGGGCAGAAGTCACAATAGTTTGTATGGGGACCCGCTGCTCCGGGGGCTTTACCAGTAGTGTTGAGCCACCCCCGTAGTGTTCGAGTTCGGTTCGGTTCATCGAATACCCGTGTGTTCGCCGAACTGTTCGTCGAACTGTTCTTCGAACACCTTTGAACACCGTTAAAACCAATGGCAGGCAAACAAAAACACATAGAAACACATAGAAAACACCTTCAAAGGTGTCCAAAAGCTGACAAACTGCTCAGAAGACACAACTAACACATGGAAAAGTGACAAGTACATATAGTCATGCGAAAAGAAAAGATTTGGAGGAGTAAAAGGAGGGGGAGACACAGATATAGGCATGTCATGCCCTTCTAAATTCCAAAAAGTGAGAAGCCGACACGTTCAGTCCGCTCCTGCCCGTGCCACCTCCGTGTCGCTGGGTTTGTGCCAGAGCCGCGGTGATCCCTGACGGCCAGCCCCCCTCTCCCAATACTGGTGCCTGTCCGCTGGTGGGTCGAGCGAGCCCCCCTGTGGTGGAGGCAGCTCTAAGCTTTTTAATTTAAATTGTCTCTCTAATTTGAATGAATCCACTTTAAATCCATTTACAAGGATCTATTGGAGGGCAAGTCTCATGCCAGCAGCCGCGTAATTCCAGCTCCAGTAGCGTCCACTAAAGCTGCTGCAGTTAAAAAGCTTTTATAAGGATCGAGCTCGGCTGTCCACCGCAAGGCATCCTACTGCCAGTCCCAGCCCCTATGCCTAGGGGTGCCTCCTGATGCTCTTCACTGAGTATCCCGTGGTCCCGAAGCATTTCCTTTGAAAAAATTAAGTGTCCAAACTACAGGTGGTGTAGCTTGCTTAACAGCCGGGATAATCCGCTGACTAGCAGACACTGCTACTAGGCACAAAGTATTTCCTGGGCTAGATGCAGTTAAAAATTTGTAATTAGATACTCTCGTTGGATGCTGAGAAAGCATTCCATAGAGTCTCCTGGCAAGCCATATATGATTCTCTTAAAAAGCTTGGGGTAGGGGTCTAGGGGACCCTTTTATAGCCAAAATCACGGCCCTGTATCACAATACGTCACCTAGGCTGAAGATAAATGGAACTGTAGCACCCTGAGGGCTCGGTTGCTACAGAGGTATTGCACCTCACCCAGAGGTGTGATATCTCACTCTCAGGTAAGGATGGAGTGTGGATCAGGACCCGACACCTGCATGCATTACACCACATTGCCGTGGGGCAGGGCGACCAATATGCCTCTGAGATGGGCACGACAGTCCCTGTCCCTGGCTGGAGTGGGGGGAGGGAACACTGAGGAAGGGGAACCCTGTAGTGCAGGAGCAGGGAAGAAGCAGTTCCTGGGTGCATTGAGAAGGGAGTATAAAAGGTGGCCACCATCTTAGTTCAGTGCAGAGAAGTCTGAGCAGAAGTGGCAGGGAGCAGGGGCTCTGCCTGAGCTCTGCTCCGGAGGCGGGCCTAGTAACAGAGGCCCAGGCCTGGAAGAGGGAGAAGGAAGGAAGAGGAGCGTAGAAGGCTCCAGGAACGAGGAATGAAGGGATCCCAGGGGTGCGGACGGGCGAGTCGCCACCGCACGCCCGAATCCACCTGCGTGGAGGGGTCAGGCCAAAGGGGGAGACCGGTCCCCGAAACTAGTGAAGGCAGGAAATGACCCTCAGCTAGAAACCGGAGGCTGTGACATTTTATGTGGCGCAGCCCCTCGCTACACGCGCTAGGAAGGCACCACAGGGAAACTGGCGCCAAGTTTACCAAGAGGAGGCCCGAGGCAGCCGGACAGAAGGGTTGGTAAGAAAGGCCAGACAAAGGACACACAAAGGGGGTCCTGTAAAGCGCTGCAAAGTTATCTGGGAGTTGTCTGAGCCCCTCACCTGGTGAGCACAGTACGACGTGGGCAGCCGTTACCTGCAGACGTGGTCTGGATAATAAGAACTGTGAGTAAAGGCCCTGGATGGCATCACTGACTCCGTGTCGTTACTGCTGCTGCCCTGTACCATCACCCCCATCCTCCGCATAAACTGCCCTGAGGCTATACTCCTCCCGTGGGGAGTTATGCTACGCTCTGCTGCACCCACAACACCATCCTCAGCGGTCTGCCCTGCAGCGGTGGTTCACTCTGACCGCAATCCACGGGTGGCGTAGTCGGACATTTAAACATCAAAACCACATAAATAGTTCCGCCACTGGTTTGATCACCCTGAGCCACGGAACAGGGTCGCCGCCATGAAGACTACAACCACCAGCATCCACCAAAAAGGGTCCAGCTCCGGGTGTCCCAAGGCCCAGGGGGTGCATCAGAACATTTTCATCACTTTCACAATCACCAATGGGACAAGGCAGGGATGTCCTCTGTCCCCTCTCTTATACATCCTAGTGACGGAGCACCTGCTCTCATCAATTCGCCATAACCCCAATATTAGGTGGATTGAGATGGGAGGCACCGAGTACAAGTGCTCTCTATTTGCTGATGATGTCCTAGTATATATCACTCAATCACATATATCCATCCATGCTGTTATGGCTGAAATAGATCACTTTGTTACATGGTCAAATTTTAAAATCAATGCAGCGAAGTCTGAGGCCCTCGATGTCTCCCTCCCCAAATCCATATAGGATTCCATCCAGTCCAACTTTCCCTTTGCCTGGCCCTCACAGGGTATCAAATACTTAGGAATTCCTATTCATAGAGACCTCTCCCATCTATGTTATCTTAATTTTGGGCCCTTTATTGAACAACTCCATACAGACCACGGTTGGCAAGTTAGAACTGTAAGATTCACTACATGAACCACTGGTGTTTTGTGGAAAAGCACATGTACACTGTGTTCCAAATTATTATGCAAAAAGTGTTTAGGAGTGAAAAGGGAAGAATTTGTTTGTTTGTCAGTTAAACTCATTGATGGTGATGTGTGTCAGGGCTCTTTATATCACTGTAAGCAATTGCAGACACCTGTGCTAATTAGTTTGGCAGGTGTGTCTAATGAAAGGCAAGACTACTTAAGAAGGCTGTCTCACATTATTAAGCAGCCTACATTTTCTGCCAAAATGGGAAAGAAAAAGGATGTGTCGGCTGCTGAGAAGCAACAAATTGTGGAGTGTTTAGGTCAAGGCATGACTACAATCAACATTGTGCGATGATCAGGATGAAGTGTCTTGGCAATCAAGAAGTATGTAGCTGATTCACAGTACACACGTGTGCGTGCTGATAAGGGCAAATTGAGGACTCTTTCCTACAGGCAATTACGTCAGGTTAAAAGAGCAGCGGCAAAAAAGCCTTGTCATAGCAGCAGACAAGTTTTTGAAGCTGCTGGTGCCTCCAACGTCCCCCGAACAACAAGATGCAGGGTCCTTCAGAGGTTTGCAGCTGTGCATATGCCATCCTGTCGACCTCCTCTATCCACTTCACACAAGCAGAAATGGCTCCAGTGGGCCAAACATTACATGAAGACTGATTTCAAAACTGTTTTGTTCACGGATGAGTGCCGTGCAGCGCTCGATGGTCCAGATGGATGGAGTGGAGGATGGCTGGTTGATGGACACCCCACGCAAACAAGGCTACAGCGCCAACAAGGAGGAGGTGGAGTAATGTTTTGGGCTGGAATCATGGGGAGAGAGATTGTCGGCCCCTTTAGGATCCCTGAAGGCGCTAAAGATGAACTCCATAATGTATGTGGATTTTCTCAAACAGCACTTCCTGCCATGGTTCAAGAAGAAGAACCGTGTATTTCACAGCAAGATCATTTTGTTGCATGATAATGCACCATCTCATGCTGCACATAAAACATCTGCATCTCTGGCTGATATGGGCATAAAAGGGGACAAACTTATGGTGTGACCCCCATGCTCCCCTGACCTCTACCCCATTCAGAACCTCTGGAGCATCATCAAAAGGAGTGTCTATGATGGCGGGAGGCAGTTCACATCTAAGCAACAGCTCTGGGAGGGTATTCTGTCCTCATGCAAAACAATTGAAGTAGAAACCATCCAAAACCTGACAAATTCAATGGACAAGAGAGTTCAGAAGCTCCTTTCGAACAAGGGGTCCTATGTGAAAATGTAACATCACCTAGAATAAAGTTTTGAGTTGAAAACTGTTTGATTTCAGTTTCTAATAACCAGCTAATGCTTATAATTGCAAAAATGACCATTTTTTTGGTCTTTATTAAAATGAAAAGGTTGATCGAAAAGTTTGGGAGATCTAAGAGTGTGGCAACCCAGTAGTCATGATTACTTCGAATTCTGACAATATGAGGGTCATGTTGCAGGTAGTGCAGCAAGAAGGCACTTATGTGTCTTGCGCATCTCGGAGCCCCAAAATTATTTTCCGGGCTAGATGCAGCTAAAAATTATTATTAATTTTAAATCTGGTGGAGCTTAGTATAGATGGCCTAATAGGATCAGTGCTGCACACTGCTACAAAGCCCAAATTATTTTCCAGTCAAGATACAGATAAACATGATTATTAATTTGAAAGCTTAAAACGGTTGGTAGGGTGATTTTAACCAATCATCAAGCTTTTACTCTCCCCAGGATGACACAGGGGTAGAAAAGTCGTTTCGGATCCATGATTTGTTCATCTTTATGAACGTGAGTCTGTCTACATTATCAGTGGAGAGCCGCGTGCGCTTATCTGTCAGCACACCACCAGCAGCGCTGAACACACGTTCAGACAGAACGCTGGCTGCGGGGCATGACAAGATCTCCAAGGCGTAAGTGGCTAGCTCCTGCCATTTATCCAGATTGGAAGCCCAAAAAGAGCAAGGGTCCAGTGACACAGTCATGGCTTCAATGTTTACTTGGAGATACTCCTGTACCATCGTCTCTAGGCGTTGACTATGTGTCAGACTTCTTGTCTCCTGTGGCCTTGCAAAGGATGGGCTAAAAAAGTGGTGAAATGATTCCGCAAAATTGATGTTACCAGCAGATACTGTGGTTCTGTTACGGTTTGAGTGCTGAACACTTTAAAATTATTTTTAATTTGCAACCTGATGGAGGTCAGTATATATGGACTAATAGAGAAAGTCCCACACACTACTAGGAGGCCAAATATTTTTTCAGAGCTAGATGCAGATAAAAATTATTTTTAATTTGCAATCTGATGGAGGTCAGTATAGATGGACTAATAGAGAAAGTCCCACACACTGCTAGAAGGCCAAATATTTTTTCAGAGCTAGATGCAGATAAAAATTATTTTTAATTTGCAACCTGATGGAGGTCAGTATAGATGGACTAATAGAGAAAGTCCCACACACTGCTAGAAGGCCAAATATTTTTTCAGAGCTAGATGCAGAAAATAATTATATTCAGTTTGCATCTGACGGAGGTCAGTATAGATGGACTAATAGAACAAGTCCCACACACAGCAAGAAGCCCAAATATTTTTTCAGAGGTAGATGCAGATAAAAATTATTTTTAATTTGCAACCTGATGGAGGTCAGTATAGAAGGACTAATAGAGAAAGTCCCACACACTGCTAGAAGGCCAAATATTTTTTCAGAGCTAGATGCAGATAAAAATTATTTTTAATTTGCAGCCTGATGGAGGTCAGTATAGATGGACTAATAGAGAAAGTCCCACACACTGCTAGAAGGCCAAATATTTTTTCAGAGCTAGATGCAGAAAAAAATTATATTCAGTTTGCAACCTGATGGAGGACAGTATAGATGGACTAATAGAACAAGTCCCACACACAGCTAGAAGCCCAAATATTTTTTCAGAGGTAGATGCAGACAAAAAATTATTTTTAATTTGCAACCTGATGGAGGTCAGTATAGATGGACTAATAGAGAAAGTCCCACACACTGCTAGAAGCCCAAATATTTTTTCAGAGGTAGATGCAGAAAAAAATTATATTCAGTTTGCAACCTGATGGAGGTCTGTATAGATGGATTAATAGAACAAGTCCCACACACAGCTACAAGCCCAATATTTTTTCAGAGGTAGATGCAGAAAAAAAATATATTCAGTTTGCAACCTGATGGAGGTCAGTATAGATGGACTAATAGAGAAAGTCCCACACACTGCTAGAAGGCCAAATATTTTTTCATAGCTAGATGCAGACAAAAAATTATTTTGAATTTGCAACCTGATGGAGGTCAGTATAGGTGGACTAATAGAACAAGTCCCACACACTGCTAGAAGGCCAAATATTTTTTCAGAGCTAGATGCAGAAAAAAATTATATTCAGTTTGCAACCTGATGGAGGTCAGTATAGATGGACTAATAGAACAAGTCCCACACACAGCTAGAAGCCCAAATATTTTTTCAGAGGTAGATGCAGAAAAAAATTATATTCAGTTTGCAACCTGATGGAGGTCTGTATAGATGGATTAATAGAACAAGTCCCACACACAGCTAGAAGCCCAATATTTTTTCAGAGGTAGATGCAGAAAAAAAATATATTCAGTTTGCAACCTGATGGAGGTCAGTATAGATGGACTAATAGAGAAAGTCCCACACACTGCTAGAAGGCCAAATATTTTTTCAGAGCTAGATGCAGACAAAAAATTATTTTTAATTTGCAACCTGATGGAGGTCAGTATATATGGACTAATAGAGAAAGTCCCACACACTACTAGGAGGCCAAATATTTTTTCAGAGCTAGATGCAGATAAAAAATATTTTTAATTTGCAACCTGATGGAGGTCAGTATAGATGGACTAATAGAGAAAGTCCCACACACTGCTAGAAGGCCAAATAATTTTTCAGAGCTAGATGCAGATAAAAATTATTTTTAATTTGCAACCTGATGGAGGTCAGTATAGATGGACTAATAGAGAAAGTCCCACACACTGCTAGAAGGCCAAATATTTTTTCAGAGCTAGATGCAGAAAATAATTATATTCAGTTTGCATCTGACGGAGGTCAGTATAGATGGACTAATAGAACAAGTCCCACACACAGCTAGAAGCTCAAATATTTTTTCAGAGCTAGATGCAGACAAAAAATTATTTTTAATTTGCAACCTGATGGAGGTCAGTAGAGATGGACTAATAGAGAAAGTCCCACACACTGCTAGAAGCCCAAATATTTATTCAGAGGTAGATGCAGAAAAAAATTATATTCAGTTTGCAACCTGATGGAGGTCTGTATAGATGGATTAATAGAACAAGTCCCACACACAGCTACAAGCCCAACATTTTTTCAGAGGTAGATGCAGAAAAAAAATATATTCAGTTTGCAACCTGATGGAGGTCAGTATAGATGGACTAATAGAGAAAGTTCCACACACTGCTAGAAGGCCAAATATTTTTTCAGAGCTAGATGCAGAAAAAAATTATATTCAGTTTGCAACCTGATGGAGGACAGTATAGATGGACTAATAGAACAAGTCCCACACACAGCTAGAAGCCCAAATATTTTTTCAGAGGTAGATGCAGACAAAAAATTATTTTTAATTTGCAACCTGATGGAGGTCAGTATAGATGGACTAATAGAGAAAGTCCCACACACTGCTAGAAGCCCAAATATTTTTTCAGAGGTAGATGCAGAAAAAAATTATATTCAGTTTGCAACCTGATGGAGGTCTGTATAGATGGATTAATAGAACAAGTCCCACACACAGCTACAAGCCCAATATTTTTTCAGAGGTAGATGCAGAAAAAAAATATATTCAGTTTGCAACCTGATGGAGGTCAGTATAGATGGACTAATAGAGAAAGTCCCACACACTGCTAGAAGGCCAAATATTTTTTCATAGCTAGATGCAGACAAAAAATTATTTTTAATTTGCAACCTGATGGAGGTCAGTATAGGTGGACTAATAGAACAAGTCCCACACACTGCTAGAAGGCCAAATATTTTTTCAGAGCTAGATGCAGAAAAAAATTATATTCAGTTTGCAACCTGATGGAGGTCAGTATAGATGGACTAATAGAACAAGTCCCACACACAGCTAGAAGCCCAAATATTTTTTCAGAGGTAGATGCAGAAAAAAATTATATTCAGTTTGCAACCTGATGGAGGTCTGTATAGATGGACTAATAGAACAAGTCCCACACACAGCAAGAAGCCCAAATATTTTTTCAGAGGTAGATGCAGATAAAAATTATTTTTAATTTGCAACCTGATGGAGGTCAGTATAGAAGGACTAATAGAGAAAGTCCCACACACTGCTAGAAGGCCAAATATTTTTTCAGAGCTAGATGCAGATAAAAATTATTTTTAATTTGCAGCCTGATGGAGGTCAGTATAGATGGACTAATAGAGAAAGTCCCACACACTGCTAGAAGGCCAAATATTTTTTCTGAGCTAGATGCAGAAAAAAATTATATTCAGTTTGCAACCTGATGGAGGACAGTATAGATGGACTAATAGAACAAGTCCCAGACACAGCTAGAAGCCCAAATATTTTTTCAGAGGTAGATGCAGACAAAAAATTATTTTTAATTTGCAACCTGATGGAGGTCAGTATAGATGGACTAATAGAGAAAGTCCCACACACTGCTAGAAGCCCAAATATTTTTTCAGAGGTAGATGCAGAAAAAAATTATATTCAGTTTGCAACCTGATGGAGGTCTGTATAGATGGATTAATAGAACAAGTCCCACACACAGCTACAAGCCCAATATTTTTTCAGAGGTAGATGCAGAAAAAAAATATATTCAGTTTGCAACCTGATGGAGGTCAGTATAGATGGACTAATAGAGAAAGTCCCACACACTGCTAGAAGGCCAAATATTTTTTCATAGCTAGATGCAGACAAAAAATTATTTTGAATTTGCAACCTGATGGAGGTCAGTATAGGTGGACTAATAGAACAAGTCCCACACACTGCTAGAAGGCCAAATATTTTTTCAGAGCTAGATGCAGAAAAAAATTATATTCAGTTTGCAACCTGATGGAGGTCAGTATAGATGGACTAATAGAACAAGTCCCACACACAGCTAGAAGCCCAAATATTTTTTCAGAGGTAGATGCAGAAAAAAATTATATTCAGTTTGCAACCTGATGGAGGTCTGTATAGATGGATTAATAGAACAAGTCCCACACACAGCTAGAAGCCCAATATTTTTTCAGAGGTAGATGCAGAAAAAAAATATATTCAGTTTGCAACCTGATGGAGGTCAGTATAGATGGACTAATAGAGAAAGTCCCACACACTGCTAGAAGGCCAAATATTTTTTCAGAGCTAGATGCAGACAAAAAATTATTTTTAATTTGCAACCTGATGGAGGTCAGTATATATGGACTAATAGAGAAAGTCCCACACACTACTCGGAGGCCAAATATTTTTTCAGAGCTAGATGCAGATAAAAATTATTTTTAATTTGCAACCTGATGGAGGTCAGTATAGATGGACTAATAGAGAAAGTCCCACACACTGCTAGAAGGCCAAATATTTTTTCAGAGCTAGATGCAGATAAAAATTATTTTTAATTTGCAACCTGATGGAGGTCAGTATAGATGGACTAATAGAGAAAGTCCCACACACTGCTAGAAGGCCAAATATTTTTTCAGAGCTAGATGCAGAAAATAATTATATTCAGTTTGCATCTGACGGAGGTCAGTATAGATGGACTAATAGAACAAGTCCCACACACAGCTAGAAGCCCAAATATTTTTTCAGAGCTAGATGCAGACAAAAAATTATTTTTAATTTGCAACCTGATGGAGGTCAGTAGAGATGGACTAATAGAGAAAGTCCCACACACTGCTAGAAGCCCAAATATTTATTCAGAGGTAGATGCAGAAAAAAATTATATTCAGTTTGCAACCTGATGGAGGTCTGTATAGATGGATTAATAGAACAAGTCCCACACACAGCTACAAGCCCAATATTTTTTCAGAGGTAGATGCAGAAAAAAAATATATTCAGTTTGCAACCTGATGGAGGTCAGTATAGATGGACTAATAGAGAAAGTTCCACACACTGCTAGAAGGCCAAATATTTTTTCAGAGCTAGATGCAGAAAAAAATTATATTCAGTTTGCAACCTGATGGAGGACAGTATAGATGGACTAATAGAACAAGTCCCACACACAGCTAGAAGCCCAAATATTTTTTCAGAGGTAGATGCAGACAAAAAATTATTTTTAATTTGCAACCTGATGGAGGTCAGTATAGATGGACTAATAGAGAAAGTCCCACACACTGCTAGAAGCCCAAATATTTTTTCAGAGGTAGATGCAGAGAAAAATTATATTCAGTTTGCAACCTGATGGAGGTCTGTATAGATGGATTAATAGAACAAGTCCCACACACAGCTACAAGCCCAATATTTTTTCAGAGGTAGATGCAGAAAAAAAATATATTCAGTTTGCAACCTGATGGAGGTCAGTATAGATGGACTAATAGAGAAAGTCCCACACACTGCTAGAAGGCCAAATATTTTTTCATAGCTAGATGCAGACAAAAAATTATTTTTAATTTGCAACCTGATGGAGGTCAGTATAGGTGGACTAATAGAACAAGTCCCACACACTGCTAGAAGGCCAAATATTTTTTCAGAGCTAGATGCAGAAAAAAATTATATTCAGTTTGCAACCTGATGGAGGTCAGTATAGATGGACTAATAGAACAAGTCCCACACACAGCTAGAAGCCCAAATATTTTTTCAGAGGTAGATGCAGAAAAAAATTATATTCAGTTTGCAACCTGATGGAGGTCTGTATAGATGGATTAATAGAACAAGTCCCACACACAGCTACAAGCCCAATATTTTTTCAGAGGTAGATGCAGAAAAAAAATATATTCAGTTTGCAACCTGATGGAGGTCAGTATAGATGGACTAATAGAGAAAGTCCCACACACTGCTAGAAGGCCAAATATTTTTTCAGAGCTAGATGCAGACAAAAAAATATTTTTAATTTGCAACCTGATGGAGGTCAGTATAGATGGACTAATAGAGAAAGTCCCACTCACTGCTAGAAGGCCAAATATTTTTTCAGAGCTAGATGCAGATAAAAATTATTTTTAATTTGCAACCTGATGGAGGTCAGTATAGATGGACTAATAGAGAAAGTCCCACACACTGCTAGAAGGCCAAATATTTTTTCAGAGCTAGATGCAGATAAAAATTATTTTTAATTTGCAACCTGATGGAGGTCAATATAGATGGACTTAATAGAGAAAGTCCCACACACTGCTAGAAGGCCAAATATTTTTTCAGAGCTAGATGCAGAAAAAAATTATATTCAGTTTGCAACCTGATGGAGGTCAGTATAGATGGACTAATAGAACAAGTCCCACACACAGCTAGAAGCCCAAATATTTTTTCAGAGGTAGATGCAGATAAAAATTATATTCACTTTGCAACCTGGTGGAGGTCAGTATAGATGGACTAATAGAGAAAGTCCCACACACTGCTAGAAGGCCAAATATTTTTTCAGAGCTAGATGCATATAAAAATAATTTTTAATTTGCAACCTGATGGAGGTCAGTATAGATGGACTAATAGAGAAAGTCCCACACACTGCTAGAAGGCCAAATATTTTTTCAGAGCTAGATGCAGAAAAAAATTATATTCAGTTTGCAACCTGATGGAGGTCAGTATAGATGGACTAATAGAACAAGTCCCACACACAGCTAGAAGCCCAAATATTTTTTCAGAGGTAGATGCAGATAAAAATTATTTTTAATTTGCAACCTGATGGAGGTCAGTATAGATGGACTAATAGAGAAAGTCCCACACACTGCTAGAAGGCCAAATTATTTTTCAGAGCTAGATGCAGACAAAAAAATATTTTGAAATTGCAGCGTGATGGAGGTCAGTATAGATGGACTAATAGAACAAGTCCCACACACTGCTAGAAGGCCAAATATTTTTTCAGGGCTAGATGCAGAAAAAAATTATATTCAGTTTGCAACCTGATGGAGGTCAGTATAGATGGACTAATAGAACAAGTCCCACACACTGCTAGAAGCCCAAATATTTTTTCAGAGCTAGATGCAGAAAAAATTTATATTCAATTTGCAACCTGATGGAGGTGAGTATAGATGGACTAATGTAATGATGCTATGCCCAAAAGATTTTACTTCACTAGGTGCAGTAAAAAAATTGGTATTCTATACACAGGTGGTATATCTTGCAACACAGATAGGCTACTCCACTGACTAACACACTCTGCAATAGGCCAAAAAGGATTAGCTTTGCTAGATTCAGCCAAATGCTGTGAAAAAAACTTGCACAGCACTGGCACAGACCTGCCTGGCAAAAACTGATAGGAACTGATGTTACCTAGTCCTGAAAAGGACTGCAATTACAATTAGTCTTTACTCCCACAATCTATCTATTTAAGAGCACAGACCTGCCTGATAAAAGTCGTAGGAAATGCTGTAACCTAGTCCTTAAAAGGACTGCAATCACAACTATTTCCTACTCCCAAGCTATCTGTAGATTTGTGCGAAAATTGGCTTGAAATTAACAAGGTATAGCGCACACAGCAACAGCGGTGCCGTCTAACACGCAGCTGCAGCAGTGAGAAAATGGTGGCGACGGGGAAAATGGCTTGGTCTTATAGGGCAAGGACATGTTACATACACTGCCAATGACACATGCCCTTGCTTGTGTGAAAAAAAGCACTCCGCTCCGTGTGTGCGCTGCTGATAGGCTGACAGATTGCACCTCCCCACTGTAAATGCGGGAAAGAGAAAAAAAAATGGAGATCTTCATTATTCCTGCAGAGATCCATCCCCTGCCCCTCCCCCCACCCCGCTGTACACTCAAACTGCGTATTAACATTAATTTTCATCATTACTGAGAAAAAATCCAGTTATGATTTTGGTGCACGAGCAGTTATCGAACATAACCTCGAACAGCCGAATTTTTCTTAAAACGTTCGTGTTCGCCGAACGGCTCGAACACCGCCCAAAACAGCTCGAATTTGAGATTGGCGAACAGTTCGAGTCGAACAACGCTCATCTCTATTCACCAGCTCACAGCTCCGACATCATCGACAAGTGTCTTCTATTGTTACTCACAGTCGGGGATGATACACCAGCCTCTGCAACCACTGAAACATCTTCTCTGGTCCGAAGTGAGCCCCTCGTTCATGAGTCTCTTTAGCCACTACTCCTACCAACTTCTCTGGGATCATCACTTGCCAGGTGGTCCCGAACTCTCGCAGTAGCTGCACCCGTCGGTACAGCAGCCCGTCTCACAAACACAGACTCTCCCATTGTCCCAGAATTTTCAGTGCTCCCGAGGACAGGGTACTCCTCTCTTCTCGACTGGGGACTTGCCGCAAAGCGACCCATTGACGTAATTGAGCAACTTCTCTGTCAGTCTGTTGAAGTCGGATCCAGTCATCTCTTGGCCATCCTAGCACTTGTTCTTCCGACGTCTCTCCGATCTGTCCCTGCACTGCAGCCAGCGGTCCCATGAAATTTCAAAAGCTAGGGGTCTCATTCGCCTCCAAATCCTCATCGCAATCATGAGCAGGCCGTTCATATGTCACTCTGGAGAGGGCGTCGGCGTGAGTATTCTCTGCCTTAGGCCGGTAGGCGATCTTATACCGGTACCTGGCCATGCGGGCCACCCACCGCTGCTCCACGGCCCCCAATTTCGCATTCTCCAGGTGGGCCAGCGGGTTGTTATCTGTTCTCACCAGTACTTCGGACCCAGACAAATACTCCGCAAACTTCTCGGTCATTGCCCAAACCAGAGCCAGCAACTCCAATTTGAAAGAGCTACAATTATCTGGGTTCCTCTCGGAGTCGTGAAGGGAGTGGCTGGCGTACACAATCACGCACTCTTTCCCCTCCTGGACTTGGGATAACACGGCTCCCTGACCATGTAGGCTCCCATCAGTGTGGAGTATGAAGGGTTGGGAGAAATCCGCATAGGCAAGTATTGGGGCCTCGGTCAGGGCCATTTTTAGGGCACGGAAGGCCTCTTCTTGGCTGCTTCCCCACCGAATCGCCTGATTCTAGGAGCCCACCGGCACTCCCTTAAGTAGCTACAGCAATGGGTTGGCTATGCGGGTGAAGTTCTTCACGAATCTTCGGTAGTACCCGGCAAGTCCCAGGAAGGCCCGAACGTCCTTCACTGTCTTCGGGGTAGGCCACTCCTGTACGGCGGCCACCTTTTCCTGGGTGGGCCTGACTCCTTCACCGGACACAGTATGACCGAGATATTCAATCTGTTTGCAGAACAGGTGGCACTTCTGGGGCTTCACCTTTAGGCCATGACTCTGTAGGTGACTCAGTACTTGCTCCAGTCGCTGGAGGTGCTCCTCAAAGGTGGCGGCATAGACAATTATGTCGTCAAGGTAAATCAGTGTCACCCCGAAGTTCAAATCGCCCAGGCACCTCTCCATCAGACGCTGGAACGTCCCGGGGGCATTAGTCAGGCCGAAAGGCATCCTATTGAACTCGAACAGTCCCATGGGTAATATGAACGCCGTGTTTGCAGGGTCATGTTCGGCCGCGGGCACCTGCCAGTACCCACTGGCCAGATCCAAGGAGGAGAAGTATCTTGCCTTCCCTAAGGCCGACAGGGACTCTTCGATTCGGGGTAGTGGGTAAGAGTCCCGTACTGTACAGGCATTCAGTTGTCTGTAGTCCACACAGAACCGCAAGTTCCCATCTTTCTTCCGGACCAGGACAATCGGGGCTGCCCAGGGACTCTGACTCTCCCGTATCACACCATTCCGTAACATATGGGCTAGCATTTCCTTAACCTCTTTATACATCTGGGGAGGCATCTGCCGGTATCTCTCCCGCACTGGGGCAGCGCTCCCAGTAGGAATCTCGTGGGTAATGGCTTCGGTGCAACCAAAATCATCCTCATGGCGAGCAAAGACTTCCTGATACCACTCCAGCACATCCTCAACCTGCTGCACCTGTCGAGGTGTAAGTCCCATCAATTCAGCCTGCATTCATTCTAGGATTCTTTGTCCACCCTTCGCACTAGCCCGGTGGGGTTCCGGTGGCATGGGGACCGACAGAGTCCAGGGGTCTCCTCATACAGTGGACAGCTGTACCACATCAGGTCGCACCAACTTCTCTGGCATTCCCAGAATCTGGGCTATTTCCGCCCTGGAAATGAGTGTGAGATCATCTTCGCCCAGATTAACACACTGCACTATAACATTGCCACCCTGGACTGTGGCCAGTGTCCGAGCCACCAAGAGTCCAGGGGGTACCTTGTCCATCGATGTTGGTTCTATCTGAACTTCGACCCCCTCAAGAGGTGTGCAGGCCCATGCGGGTAATGTGAGTACAGTTTGTCCGGGCGGTAAGGTGAGCGCCGTAGCTGCTGGTACTATTACTTTCCCCAGGATATTCCCTTCACTCAACGTCTCCTGAGCCTGGGCAGCTCGGATTAGTTGTTGAAATACTCTCCTTTGGGGAGTCTGCGGATCCCACTGGTCTAGAGGAATCTCCTTCGGCTCACTAAGCAGGATTTGCCCGATCTCTTTCAGCACATTCCTTCCAAGGGTCACCGGGGGTCCAATTCCGGTTCCCACTTTTCCACACACTCGTATCTTCATCCACACCACCCCTGCGACCTGGATGGGTAATTGATTAGCTGCCGTGAGTCTAATTACTGGTCCCCATTCAGGCCGCACTATCTCTGGAAATCGCTGTTGAAAGTAGGCTTCTGTCATCGTAGTCACCTGGGATCCCGTGTCAACCAGGCAGTGAACATCCCGACCGCTTATCTCGGCCCAGACAGTCGGGCTACTGGAAACTAAGTCCTTGGGACTTCTTCTTTTTCTTTCCCCTTCCTCAGGCTCCATGCTGTGTCCCCCGAACACGGAGCCCGCTAGTTTAACGGCTGTCACGACAGGGGCCGCCCTCGGCTAGCACAGCCCCTGGCATAATGTCCTGCGCCTCCACACTTCCAGCAGGTCGTGTCTCAGTCTGTGTAGGGCTGCCTCCCTCCTCTATGGAACTCTCCTGCAGGGGGGGTCCTGAATTCAATTCTCTCCATAACTGGGGAAATCGATCTGGGTATCTCTGGTGTCGGGGCAGGGGTCTTCTTGAGACTGGACCATTCATCCCGCATCTCCTGTATCTCCTTCCGCATCTCTCGAGCCCATTCCGGTTCAGCTGCAGACGGGGTGGGTACCTCATTACTCCGGACCATCCCTGCCAGGGCCGTCACCCCCATCTCCTGCTCTCTCACACGTGCCTCCGCCCCCACTTCTAGAAAAGTCATACGTGGGTTGGCGCGCAGGTGCTCCCGCAAGGCCTGCTTCAGCAGCACATCCCTGAGGCCTGCCACAAACTGGTCCCTTAAGACCACGTCAGGGGAGACCATTCCCAAATTCCCCATGTCGTCTTTTCTAGTGATATAGGCATGCACGCTCTGTAAGGCATTAACATACTGCGTCACAGTCTCTCCCTCCTGCTGCACTTGGTGAAACAGTCGTATCCTCAGCTCTCCTACATTGGTGGGATCCCCATGCATTTCCTTCAGTATCCGCACCACTTTTTCTACAGTATCCCTGTCATGGGGAGGGCAGTACATCACGGACTGTCGGGCCTCGCCGTCCAGGGCCAGTAAGGCTATTTCGGCTTGCATAGCTGGGGTCATCGGGTGCATACGCAACATACTCCTAACTCTCTCAATCCAGTCCCACAGCATGATATTGTCCCCGGTGAACTTTGGGAGATTGCTGAGCATGGCCCCTAGCGGCAAGCTAGATTTAGGGGCTCCCAGGATGGACTTCTCTGCAGTGTCTGTGTCTAAAAACTGCATCCTGCCGACTATGCCAAATGTAACACAGGTACTTTAGATGCAGTGATACAGAAGCACAGAGCAGCCAATACGGGGTTAATAACCAGGGAAAGTTTATGATAACAAGATGAATCTCCCCACAGGGAGTAACAGGGGAAAATATGGGGAAATAGCAGGTATTAGTCTGTAACTGACAGTTTACAGTTTAACTAGATGTAGCAGAGTCAAACCGGTAACAAACTACAGTTTTTTCACTTAGCTGACTTGTATCCTCCACAAGGCAGTTGCCAGCTGGTGCTGGTGACGCTGTCTTCAGGCTTCCCCGCCCAAACAATGCTCCGTCTTCTGGCGGCAGCGGGCGGTCTCCGGTTTTACCCGCTGAGCCCCTAGTCCATAACACGGCACCTCACGTGCTCAGCTCCACGGACCCTGCGTCTCTTCTCCCTACAGTCAACTTGACTCCTCCGGTCCACTGCACTCGGATCCCTTGCTCCAAGTCCTGTAGCCAGGAGCCTGGACCCTCTCACACTGCTCTGCTCCGCTGGACTCAGCTCCGCTGGACTCATCTCCGCTGGACTTAGCTCCGCTTTCCCGCGCAAACGTCCTCATCTCTCCCTCTCTCTCGTCACACCAGGAGTCCCTCTGTCACCTGACCTCCCAGCTCTCTCTCTCGACACACCCCCTGCTTCCCTGTCTATTGACTCCTCTGCTTGCTGTCTGTCTTCCCCCTGCAACAAGAAATAGGGCCCCGGCTGTTCCGGAGCCCTTGCTCTGAAAGTACTTACATCCCGGTCTTCCCCCTTACACTTGCACAGGAGCTTTTTTCAGTCCTTGTCTGCCACTTACTTTCATCCTTCATTTTCACTAGATTTCCCCTGTGCAGACTCTATCTGTAAGGGCTTGTGCACACGACTGTTTTTTGCTGGTCTGTTAAAAAAACAGGACCAATGTTATTCAATAGGGCAGAGTAGATGAACGATTTTTTTCACTGACGGAATCGGCGTGTGAAAAATCACAAAATCGGATGCCATATGGAGCCACAGTACAGCTTTCAATTTTTAAGGATACTTTGCAATTCTGTAACATAGGAAACTGTAAATGGTCCTGTAAATGATTAGTGACTGATTGCAAAAGGATTGCACGTGGATGACAAGTGAGAAAAAATCGTTGCACGTTTCTGGATGAAACTCTTAACGATTTTTTATACAGTTATGTGAACGAGAACTTAAAGAGTTATTCTTCTATTATGACATTGTTTTAGATAGACTGCATGGCAATATGCATTTTAGCAATTGACTTATTTTTGGTATGTGCTGTCAAGCTTTTGATTTACATTGTTTACAGCTTGATGCCAAGAAGACCCATGAGCAGAGCCTGGTCAAACATGGGCAGTAGCTACATACCAAGCCTAGGAGTTAACCCATGAGCTCCCTGCCACCTCTCTGTGGCCTATTAGTTTCTATAGAGGAGTTAGACAGTGACGCTCACCAGTCCCCCTTTGGCTCTTCATCCCTCCCTATCAGCTCCTAATCGAAAGCTGCTGTTATCAGTGCTAATCAAGACCTGTGTCCCCACCTGTCTGGTTTAGCCATGGCCATTCTCATAATCACTGCTCACTTTCTCTGTGAGATGCCAATCCCTGCATTTGTTCCAAGGCACTGTTATGTCTATATGCATATACATAAACAGTGTACTTGTAGTCTTTACCACAAGTGCACTGTCACACCTGATTGTGTCACTTTGGCAAAGACAGGTCAGCAGATAGATGATGCTGCTCCAACAACAAGAAAGGGAGGAGACTGGAGAGCTTGTACTCCTTAAAGGGTTATTTAAAAATCAACAATGTGGTCTTATATTAATGTGCACCTATACTTATTCATTTTTGCCAATATAGCTCACTTTTAAATCTGTCTAGTTTTGCATTTATCACACCCAAAGAATGCCCTTACAGGCACTGGATACCCTCTGTTTGCAATTGGAACTAGTACTCCAGGTCAGTCATGCACAGCGCAGTCTCAGTTGACTTCCTGCCAGCACATTCACTCATTGAGTATTTGGTCAGTATTTTAAATATGTATTTGTAAGCCAAAATCAGGAGTGGAACAGTCAGAGGAAAAGTATATTTGAAATATTTGCACTTCTTCTGCATTTTTCACCCACTCCTGGTTTTGTCTTACAAATACTGTCATAAAATACTGACCAAATACTGAACATGGGAACATGGCCTAACTCTGCTCTTCCTCCACCACTTATGTAGAATGTAATCGACTTTTAGAATATACTGCACCCTGTATTCATGTACACTGTATAACCATGTACAGTACTCTCTCTGCTTGATCTACTCTTTCTTTTGCCCTCTGCATCAGTAAAGCTGCTTGTGTGGTTTTACATCATTGTTAGCTGGTTTCTTGCAGAGCTCAACTCTCATGCAATCCTCCACAATGAAGCTTGTAATAACTACATGGTGAATTGTCAGTAATGTGAAATTACAAATGTTGCTTTTTTGTTTCATATCCCAGTAGATAATCCTCTGCCATATGCATAAGGAGTGCATGAAAGTTGATCTCTGATACAAGTGAGTTAATAATGATATAAGTCCACAGAGTTCTATACCGATGTAGATGGCAAAAGATCAAATCGGTCAGTCAGGGAATTGTACATGAGCAGAGCACGCACAGAAGCATAAGGTGAATTCTATACTATGGATGTTATTCTAATACTAGGATTGATATGATACATATATTAGGGAGTTGGAATTAGTTAGAAGAACATAAGATAGGGAGGGGTCTGCAGAATTAAGGAAAATTGAGGTGCTGCTTGGAAATGTAACTTTAGCAGTGTAAAAAGAGAAATACCCATTCAGCTACGTAAAGCTGGATGCGTAGAGTGGCAGTAGATACAAGAGGGATGGAAGTAGTCCAGAGTCAAGTCTATTCGATGACCAGATAGCAAGTCAACTAAATGCCTTATATTTTTACATGTATTGCTAATGATTATGTACTTACTGCAGGGTATATGTTCAATGTTTTTTGTCTAGATTGTGTTTGTCAGATATAGCAAGCATCAAACACATGTTTGTTGCATTTTAATGAACAATTCTAGATATTCTGCTTACTCGGTTAGGGCAGTCATATTCCACCCAGCCCAGAAAAGAAAAATAGAAGGCAGTCTCCAGAATTTCTTTTTAATTTTGCAGCGGCCTTTGTTAGATTTTACAAATTATTAGCGGACGACAGCTTTAACTTTGTATTATAGCACTTATGTTACATAAAAATAGTGTGCAGTGGTGCGCAACAAACATTAATGTGGCACAGTGATTTTTTATTTGGTGCTTGTTATATATGTGTACTAATGATTGTAGGTAGTAGATTAGTAGATACAGAACATTTGTGATTTGGATACATGTAGGCTTAGAGCACAGGTTTTCTCTGAATGCAGCTAAGAAATAACCAGTGTGAAAGTATTTCCATAATGAATCATGTAACAAGAGGAAGTGTTCTGGACGGTCTCAGCTGCTGCGCTGACACCTTGTCGGCACATTATTGGCAGTTTAAACAAATATATGGCTTGTGTCTCATTTAGAAAAAGAACAGAGGAAATGCAGAACAAGTCATATGGAGAGCTAAAAACACACATTATAAGCGGGACAATGCTGGGCGTTGGATTCTACACCAGATAATGAGGGAAATTGATCACTGGAGCTAAATACTTAAAATGTACTACAGACATTTATCAGCTGGGAACATGAAGGTCTCATTTCTCATGTTTCTCAAGATCAATAGTAAATTGAAACAACCACTCAGTATTGCATTATTCCCTTAAGGATGCTGACAATTTTTGTCTTTTCCTACTCTTTTTTCCAAAAACCTCAACACTTTTTTTCATTTTCCATCCACACAGCCATAAAAGAGCTTGGTTTTTTGCAGGACAAGTTTTAGTTTTGAATGACACCTTTCACTTTTCCATATAATGTCCTGAAAACAGGAAAACAATTCCAAGTCAGATGAAATGGCAAAAAACAAACAAACGTCTCCATCATTTTTTGAGGGGGGGGTTTAATTTTTAAAGATTTAATTGTTCGTTAAAAATTACCTGGCAACTAGTGATGAGCGAGCATGAATTGTTAACCCTTTCGACGAGCACGCTTGGGTGCTCGCCGAGTATTTACGGCGAGCTCGGCATCAATGTTAGTGGCGCCGTGGCGGCATGTGTCACGACTGTTAGACAACTGTGACACATGCAGGGATTGCACGGATTAAAGGTGAAAAAAATGCCACATGAAGAGGGCTCAAAAATTATTTTAAACAACTCATATATTATAGTAGTGGAACACTTGTATTTACATTTCTGGATTATGGAGTTTATCTAGTTAGTTAAAAAAGGCCACTTGCCTTTATAAATTAAAAAGGATTAGAAGATCTAGGTAGAATCACGTCCCAATAGCTAGCACACGCAAATGGCCGCTGTATTCAGGGGTCTATACGTGTCTAACGTTAGGCTATTGAAGCGATGAGGCCGTTAAAAAAATTATTTTAAACAGCACTCACACTTTTAGGCCAAAATTGAGGAATGTAAGCAAGGCCACCTAATAGATTTAGAAATAAATTCACCATTTACAACATATATGAGAACTAACAAAATCTTGTAAGAAGGGCTGTTTGATGTTTGTCAATATCAACATGGTTCAGAATATGAGTATCCATTCTTGCCTCCTTTTTTCATATTCACACGTTGACTATTTTCTAGTTGATAACCATTCACTCTTTCTTTCCAGTGATTTCACCAAAGGAAACATCACATGGTCATACCAAACTGCAGTATCCCTGGTACTAAAGGGACATTTTAACTCTCCACCAACCTCCCATTAGGAACTGAACTATTATAATTTGTCCACCCCTGATTTTTTTAATTGAATGAGAGATAACCTAGACTCCAATTTTGAAGTAACGTGTTTTATATCTAACCCTAACACTTTGTGAAATGCCAAAAAAGAGAGAAAGAAGCTTCTGACACTCTACATAAAATATCAAAAATGGAAATTCTAAATAAAAAATCTCTCTTTTTCTTGTGAGATTCCAAAGCTCCCAAGCTCTAGAAGACACAAGATAAAGTCTATGCTTCTGCCAAACAGAAACTTACAGTATGCTTAAAAGCATAAGGTAAACTTGAACATATACAGTATAACAACAAGCATGGATTTCTGCTAGCAAAAAGCTTAATAAAGCCAATGAAAAAAATTAAAATAACCTTCTTAAAGAATGTTGACGGGTGGAAAAATATTAAAATTTGAGAGTCTAAAGTGGTTGATACTTTTTAATGGCTAACGACTCCTCCCAAACTGGAGAAAGAGACAGTATTCATTTATATTAGTGCAAAAAACACCTAGGGTAAATATTACAACTAGGACTAGATCCTGGTCAGCAGAGATTATAATAATCATATTTTTTTATTTGTATAGCATCAATATATTCTACAGCACTTTACAATTCAGAGGGTAGTTGTATATACAAGATAAGACATTACAGAGTTACACAACGCATACCAAGAGGAGAGAAAGCCCTGCTTGCAATCTACGAGGAAATATTAGGGGTAATACAAAAGATAAAAATAAAGTGCATGTAGTGTAAGATCCAGCCATCAGTATAATAAATAGGGGAATTTAAATAACACTGCATAAACTAGTCAGCAGCTAGTATATTTACAAGTACAGATACAAAGTGCTACTTAGTGCGTGGAAGAGAAAACAAAGAATAATTAGTGGGATGAAGTGATAAGCTAAAGAAATGTATTTTAGGGCATGCATGAAACTGTGAATACTGTGAATTAACAGGATTGTCTGGGGTAGTGCATTCCAGAAAACTGACACA
This sequence comes from Phyllobates terribilis, assembly GCF_046119375.1. NCBI lineage: Eukaryota > Metazoa > Chordata > Amphibia > Anura > Dendrobatidae > Phyllobates > Phyllobates terribilis. The sequence goes on along the minus strand of NW_027362768.1, from coordinate 37,270,061 downwards.
GCACGAGAGAAGTCCTGGAGGTGAGAGTGGGAGAATCATATTATAGAAGATGTTATTCTTAGGTCATTATTGGAATGGAGAGGATTGATAGGGTGGTAAATAGAGATGAGGTTGGAGATGTAGCATGGTGCTGAACTGTGGAGAGAGCTTTGTGTATGAGAGTGATAAGTTTATATTGTGACAGTTGTGTCAGTGCCTGCCCTTCCTTTATTTGCTTTTGGTGCATGGCGGCTCCATGTGGGCGACATGAGGTGACGACTCTAGTTTCATATCATCTGGTACTTGTAGTTTTGTCCATGCTGGAAGATCAGGAGTTAACTTTTCAAGTTTTGCATTCTTCTGTGTAGCCTTGGTAGGGCTGCAGGCTATTTTAGCTCCTGAAAGCCTGCTGTCCACAGCCAATTATAATTTGACTTGCTCCAAGAGAAGATCTCAGTATCCTTCTTTGACTCCATGTAGACATTCCTGATTTTGACCACGGCTTGGTTTTTGACTACTGTTCTGCCTTATAATTGTGTCCCTGTTCTGACATCCTGGTTCTAACCAGACTACCGGACTATTCTTTTTGCCATATTTCACCACTGAATGGCAGCCATATCCATGGCCCTAACCATCCCTGGACCTGAACTGCACTGCTAACTACAGACCTGTCTCTAATCTTCCATTCATCTCTAAACACCTTGAACGCTTGGTCCACTCCCATCTAATCCTTCTCTCAGATAACTCTCTTCTCGACCCTCTACAATCTGGTTTCCACTCTTTACACTGCACTGAAACTGCCCTCACTAAAGTCTCTAATGATTAACTAACAGCTAAATATAAAGGTTATTGCTCCCTGCTGATTCTTCTGGATCTCTCTGCCGCATTTGACACTTTGGATCATCAGCTCTTCCTCACTATGCTCCGATCTATAGGCCTCAAGGAAACCGTTCTCTCCTGATTCTCCTCCTATCTTTCTAACCGCTCCCTCACTTTATACACAGCCCCTATCTGGCCCTATACTTCTAGGGCCCCTCCTCTTCTCTCTATACACTGTCCCTATTGGACAAACAATCAGCAGATTTGGGTTCCAGTATCATTTCTATGCTGACTAGAGATGAGCGAACATTACAATGTTCGTTTCGGAAATGTTCGAAGAATATTTAGACATTTGCCAATTTTATTCGTCGAATGTTAGTCGAACATTGCCAAACGCCCTAGGATTCAATGGGGGACAGAAAAAAAGCATATACAACACCTTCAAATGGGCCCAAAAGCTGCCAAAACACAACAAATTAGGGGTAGACACCTGAAAAGGACCATCAATTGACCCAGAGAACAAGTACTATAATTATTATTACTAAACTGCTCAAAAAAATAAAGGGAACACTCAAACAACACATCCTAAATCTGAATGAATGAAATATTCTCATTAACTACTTTGTTCTGTACAAAGTTGAATGTGCTGCCAACAAAAGCACACAAAAATCATCAATGGAAATCAAATTTATTAACCAACGGAGGCCTGGATTTGGAGTCACCCCCAAAATTAAAGTGGAAAAAGACACTACAGGCTGATCCAACTTTGATGTAATGTCCTTAAAACAAGTCAAAATGAGGCTCAGTATTGTGTGTGGCCTCCACGTGCCTGTATGACCTCCATACAATGCCTGGGCATGCTCCTGATGAGGTTGCAGATGGTCTACTGTGGGATCTCCTCCCAGATCTGGACAAAAGCATCCGCCAAATCCGTGTGGATCCCAGGTCACACGGGTTAGTACCAGCTCAGTTACTTAGTACATGCTCTTCTTTGCACACCATGCTCACCCAGCTTTGTTACCTTATTATATATTCAGTATTGTGAGAACTGTACTAGCACATTGCACTTTACCACTGTCTCACTTTATTACCTGCAATATACTCATGCACCTTTTTCTGTGGAGGATGGTTTTTATGAATTAATTTTTTGTATGTATATCTAACAATTGCTGCTACATACCTCTGTGACCTCTCTTTTTTGTGCTTCCTTTCCCTATTTTACTTTAGTCATGCATCTTTTAATATATCACTAATAAATGTTACATTTTATACTTCATCTAGTTTATGTGTCATATATATAGGTCTTTCAATCCTGGTATTCTGTGGCAAATGTCAAGCGTCCTGCACGGTGTTGGGCTGTTAGCACAACCCCCATCTGTGGACCTCGGGCCTTCATACCACCCTCATGGAGTTGGTTTCTAACCGTTTGTGCAGGCACATGCACATTTGTGGCCTGCTGGAGGTCATTTTGCAGTGCTCTAGCAGTGCTCCTCCTGGACCTCCCCACACAAAGGAGGAGGTAACGGTCCTCCTGCTGCTGGGTTGTTGCCCTCCTATGGCTCCCTCCACATCTCCTGGTATCTCCTCCATGCTCTGAACACTGTGCTGACAGACACAGCTACCCTTCTTGCCACAGCTCGCACTGATGTGCCATCATGGATGAACTGCACAACCTGAGCAACTTCTGTGGGATGTACTGTAGACACCGCCTCATGCTACTGCACCTCTAGGAGTGAGAGCAATGGCAAAATGAAAAGTGACCAAAACAACAGCCAGAAAGGATGAGAACAGAGAAATGGTCTGTGGTCACCACCTGCAGAACCACTCCTTTAGAGGTGGTATCTTGCTAATTGCCTGTCATTTCTACCAGTTGTCTGTTCCATTTGCACAAAAGCAGAGGAAATTTATTCACAATCAATGTTACTTCATAACTAGACAGGTAGATTTCACAGAAGTGTTATTGACTTGGAGTTACATTGTGTTGTTTACGTGTTTCCTTTATTTTTTTGAGCAGTGTATTACAGCGACATTTATTCCGTGGCGTGTTACATGTGAAAAGGCGTCACCGACAGGTACAAGAAGAGAGAAGACCTTGCCTGCAAGGGCACAAAAACAATGTACAAGGTATGGGTGAGGGTACAGTAGGACAAGGTACAGCTAGTCGTGCAGCGGTATGCTAGAGCGAAGGTTACCTCAGATCTTATGCTTGTCAGGAGAAGTGGGTCTTCAGATTCCTTTTTCAAGGTTTCCACAGTCTGTTGTGTTGGGGTACAGCATTATTACAGTAGGGGAGATGCACAGGACAAATCTGCTAAGAGCCTAAATCACGGTAACCTTCCAGGAGCTCACAACTGCGCAGATAAACCCCTGCACCAATTAATATGAAGGTGAAAGGCTTCTTATGACCACAGGAGTGGGAGGAATCAGACACTGAGGTCCTTCTGGCTCCTCTCTTTCACCGTTAACCTGTGACATCCTGGAAAAGCTTCAACACAATGATCACAAGGTAGCCAGCATCGGTGGTCGATCTCCTAGACAACGAGCTAACTCCTTAATGATGATAGAGGACAACATCTGCAAGTAGTTTGTATGTTCTCCCCGTGTTTGTGGGGGTCTCCCCCAGGTTCTCCGGTTGCCTCCTCAGTAAAAAAGCAGTCTTACAGGCGTGTTCACAGTTCAAAAACTAGGGGTTGACACTACCATTTCCGTGGCCAACAGATTGGAGATGGTGGAGCGCCACCTTTTAGCTTTGTCATGTGTGGGAGAAACAATCTTTTATGTGACTACAACTGTGGGACTGAGAGCTGGCTGCAGTGCTGAGAGAGGGTGGAGTACGGTGAAATAGACTGTGAGTGAGGTGCAGGTGCAGATGTTTTGGGGAATTGAAAAACATGTGGTGTGCTTGGTGAAACATACACATCAGGCATGTCCACTTCCTTTATAGCTGACGGGCTCTCTCTCAGCCTGACCGGAGTGGGTAGAGAATCAAAGGTTGTGCAGTGGGAGACCTGTGTGCCAATACTTGGCATGGTAACAGAGGAGGAGGAAGAAGCAGCGGATGCTCTTGATGGGGCGGCTGATGGTTGTTGAGGTCTGCATTTTATCGCAGTGAGATTGCTAGAGTAATGCATGTTGACTGCACCTGTGAAGGTTCATGCATGTAGTAGTTGTTCTGATCTGCAACAAGTACTAAGGAAAGAAAGGGAAAAGCTATCCCTACAGTAACACTAAGCTGAATCCCTACGATGAAGCGGGCTGCCTGTTCCTTGTGAACAGACCCGCCTTAGTCCTCGGCTAGTCTGAATGAAGACCTATAGCATAAGGGGAGGGGTCCCTAAAAGAACTAAGGACTGGAACAAAAATGGGACACCTCCTAAACAGAGAAGTTGTTGCAGAACACAAAAAGATAAACTGACAAAAGGTACTAGAGGTCCCAGAAGGACCAAACAAACTGACAGAGAAAGGCACCGAAGCACCAGGCTAGAGAAACAGTCAAAACAACACTGAAGTCAAGCACAGCCAGGAGAGCAGAGCTGGAATATAAAGGCAGATGGTCACGTGACTTCAAAACACAAGATGGAAAAAACAAACAGGAAGGTTCTAACAGTACCCCCTTTTTATGAGGATCCTCTGGATGCTTCAGGCCCAGGCCTATCCGGAAACCTCCTGTGGAAAGCTCTAACAAGCCTAGGAGCAGAGACATGATCCGCCCTTACCCAGGAGTTATCTTCGGGACTGAAACCCTTTCAGGAGATGAGATACTGTAATCTCCCTCTATGCCATCTAGAATTCAAGATACGAGAAATTTCATATTCGCAGTCTGCCACTACAGGAGGAACTGTGACAGTGGCATCCCTATCTGATACTTCAGCTTTTTTCAACAAGGAAACATGAAACACAGGATTAATCTTCCAGGAAGTAGGGACATCCAACCTAACCACAGACCGGTTCATAACCTGAAGCACTTTAAATGGACCCAAAAACTTAAGACCCAGTTTTTTAGAGGGAATCCTCAACCGGAAGTTCCTTGAGGACAACCAAACCATGTCACCCACAGTAGACAAAACTTCCTTACGTTTCCTGTCAAAATACTTCTTGGACTTCTTGTTAGCCTCTTGAGGGTTGCAACGTACATTAGTCCAAACTCTCTCCAAATCACCGGAAAAATTCTCCTCCTCCGGCACCGCTGACCCTAATTTGGAGAACAAACCAAAAGACCGATGTTTCCCAGTACAACAAAATAAAGAACATCCAGCTGAGGAGGATGTATGATTGTTAAGAGCAAATTCTGCGAGAGGCAGAAACTCAGACCACACCTCTTGATTGTCCGCCACAAAACAACGCAAAAACTCTTCTGCATCCAGGTTCTTACTTTCTTTCAGTCTGTCCATTAGACTCAGGATGATACCCAGACGAAAATGACAAATGGACTCCCAACCTGTCAAAAAAAGCACGCCAAAAGCGAGCCACAAACTGAGGACCTCTATCAGAAACAATATCGGTGAGAAAGCCATGAAGCTTGACAATCTCCTTAACAAACGCCTTAGCGGTAGTCTTGGCGCAGGGCAACTTAATGAATGGAACCAAATGACACATGTAACTAAAACGGTCCAGGACCACCCAGATGACAGTAAAACCCTCGGACACATGCAGATCATTAATAAAATCCATTGTGAGATGCGTCCAAGGCGCACTAGAACCTCCAGAGGACAAAGCAACCCCGCAGCAGGAGTATGTGAAGCCTTTGACCTAGCACACACAGTACATTGACGCACCCATCTGATGACTTCTTTCTGCCGTCCAGGCCACCAAAAACTGGAATTGATAAGTCTCTTAGCCTCAGAAATTCCTGTATGACCTGCCAACCGAGACTCATGACACAAACAAATCTCTCCTAAAGGTTCTAGGCACGAACAACCTCCCATGGGGAGTGTTAGATGGAGCATCATCTTGAGCTTTCAGAATCTCATTCTCCAAAATGGAGTCCAATGCCGCCACCACAACTCCTTTCTGTAAAATTCTCTCCTCCTCCTCGGCACCGACCGTAGGAGAAAAGCTGCGAGATAAAGCATCGGCTCTAACATTCTTAGTACCAGGGATATAGGTAACAGAAAAATAAAACCGAGAAAAAAAAAATGCCCACCTAGCTTAACGGGCATTCAAGCGCTTGGCAGCATCCAGATAGATCAAATTTTTATGATCTGTGAAAACCTGAATAGGAAATCTAGCGCCTTCCAAAAAAATGACGCCAATGTTCAAACGCGAGTTTAATAGCCAGCAACTTCTGATTTCCAACATCATAATTCAGTTCGGTTTCCGAAATTTTTTTCAAAAAGAAGGCTCAAGGATGTACTCCAACCCTGTTCTCCTGAGACAAAACTGCTCCGACCTCCACCGATGAAGCATCGACCTTGACCAAAAAAGGCTTTGTCTCATCAGGTTGCATAAGGAGAGGGGCAGAACTGAACCTCTCTTTGAGATACTTAAACGCTTCAATGGCCTCTGTAGTCCACTGGACCGTATTCGCACCTTTCCTGGTGAGATCGGTTAGAGGCTTAACAATTACAGAAAAATTCTTAATGAATTTCCTGTAATAATTGGCAAAACCCAAAAATCTCTGTATAGATTTCAAACCAATAGGCCTAGGCCATTCCTGAACAGCCTGAACCTTCACAGGGTCCATCTCAAAGCCCTCGCTGGAGACAATGTAGCCCAAAACACTAATTTTCTGCACAGCGAACTCACATTTCCCCAGCTTAGCAAAGAGTGAAATATCACTCAATAACTGCAAAACTTCACATACACTCTGCCAATGGGACTCCAGATCTGGAGAATAATTCAAAATGTCATCTAAGTACACAACCACATTCTTACCAATCAAAGGTCTCAGGATGTCATTAATAAGGTACTGAAAAAATGCAGGTGCATTGGTAAGACCAAAAGGCATCACCAGATTCTCAAAATGACCTACCGGAGTGTTAAAAGCAGTTTTCCATTCATCACCCTCCTTCACTCGTAGCAAATTGTATGTCCCCCAGAGATCAATCTTAGAGAACCACTTGGCCCCCACTAACTGGTTAAACAAGTCAGGAATTAATGGCAATGGGTAGGAATTGCATACGGTAATCTTATTAATTTCACGAAAATCCAGACATGGACGTAAACCCCAGTCCTTTTTTTTAACAAAAAAAAATCCAACTGCCACAGGCGACTTAGAAGGTCTAATGTGACCAGCAGCCAGGCTAGTCTGTATGTACTCCTCCAAGGCTTTTCTTTCTGGGATAGTCACATTAAACAAGCGACTCTTGGGAAGAGTAGCTCTAGGAACAAACTCAATGGTGCAATCATAATCACTATGAGGAGGTAAAACTTGCGACTCCTCCTCTGAAAAAACCCTCCAAAAATCTTGAATAGGTACAGGTAATTTCCCTTTTTCCACAGCAGCAATGCAGCCATTTGAACATTTATCATACCACTTCGGACTCCAAGACTTTATCATATTAGTAGACCAGTCCAGCAAAGGATTGTGCAGTTTTAACCAAGGCAATCCTAGAACGACCGGAGAGGGTAAATTATTTAATACAACCAAGTCCAAAATTTCTTGGAGAAGTCCATTGATAGTGAGAGGAAATGCAGCAACCTTGTGAGTAATACATTTCAAGGGAGTGTTATCAATTGCAATCACAGAAATAGGTGATGACAAAGGTTTGAATTTCAATTTAAGCTTTTCCAAAAACCCATTATCAATCACATTAAGTGTTGAACCACAATCCACAAATACCTGAAATTCAATCAAATTTTCCTGCAAAGTAGTACTCCCTGAAAGAAATACTCCTGCAGAGCGTAAACAAGCTATACGGGGGTACCTGACCTTTTTTTTTTCTTTACTTAAACGAAGCTCACAATACTTTATCAAATGGTCATCTTTACCATAAAAATGACACAATCCCTTGGCGAACCTCCGGTTTCTTTCCTGAGAGGGGAGCAACTTCGCCCCAACTTCTATCGGTTCTCCGCCGTCTTAGCAGATTTTCTGGGGACTAGGACCTGGCATTACAGGAGTCTTTACCTCATTCTGCCTAAATCTCAGCCTCCTATCCACACGAACAGCTAATTTCATGGCTTCCTGCAGAGTCTCAGGTGCAGGGAATGCAATTAGCAAATCCTTAACCCTTTAACTCAGACAAGCAAAAAATAGACATTTCAGAACTGGATCATTCCATTTGACTTCTAAAGTTCATTTTCTAAAGTGTGTGCAATAATTTTCAACATCACCTGACCCCTGATTCAAATGCTTGCGTTCTGCTTCAGCAGATGAGATTCGATCAGGATCGTCATATAATAAACCCATAGCAGAAAAAAATTCTTCTACAGACCTTAAGCATGGATCATTAGGTTGGAGAGAAAAGGCCCACCCCTGTGGTTCATTGCGCAAAAGTGACATAATAAAACCAATGCACTGTGATTCATTCCCAGAGGACCTTGGTCTCAAATGAAAATATAACAAACAAGCATTTTTAAAGGAAAAAAATCTTGCTGTTCACAATAAAAAACATCAGGCAGTCCTACCTTGGGTTTCACAAAATCACTTCATGAACAGCTACTCTTGTGTTGCTGGAGCTCGGCCACCTCCAGAGACAATCCCTGCAAGCGTTGAGCCAAAACTTGGATGGAAGCCATACTGATCCCCAAATTTCTTTCCTTTAGTTTTTTTGGGCTGGACTTACTGTTATGATCTACGACAAGTACTAAGGAAAGAAATGGGAAAGCTATCCCAACAGTAAGACTAAGCTGAATCCCTATGATTAGGTGGGCTGCCTGTTCCTTGCGAACAGACCCGCCTTATTCCTCGGCTAGTCTGAACGAAGATCTATAGCATAAAGGGAGGGGTCCCTAAAATAACTAAGGACTGGAACAAAAATGGGACACCTCCTAAGCAGAGAAGTTGTTGCAGAACACAAAAAGATAAACTGACAAAAGGTATTAGAGGTCCCAGAAAGACCAAGCGAACTGACAGAGAAAGGCACCGAAGCACTTGGCTAGCAAAACAGTCAAACAACACTGAAGTCCAGCACAGCCAAAAGGGCGGAGCTAGAATATAAAGGCACATGGTCACGTGACCGCAAAACACAAGATGGAAAAAACAAACAGGAGGGTTCTAACAGTTGTAAAATTATTTCACTTTTTACCTCTACTGAGTTTTTTAGCTCAAAATTTGCAGATAAAGTGAGCTGGCTCATCCTTTGCGATCTCTAAAAATGCCCAGGCTAGGCAACCCTTGCCGTCCCTGCGAGCTGTAGACCCGCGACCGCTGCTGGTCACTTCCACGGTTGTCGCTAAGGATGCAGTGCTCCTCGTTTTTGTATCACTCCATGTCTGTGCCATAGTATGCAAGGTAACGTCCTCGTCTTCTTCCGCCATCTCCTCAGATGAGCTACTCAGCTGCATGCCTCTGGGTTCACACCAAGTTGGATCTACAACCTCTTCATCATCCAATATGTTATCCCATTCCTCGCCCTCAGAGTCACCCTCCTCCTCTTTTTGCCCTGACAGTACAGTACAGTCGAGGGTCAGGAAGCTGCTCGTACCCAACCTTTTTTTTTCCCCTATATGGAGAGCAATATTTGCCCCAAACAATTTTAAGCTGAGATGTAGTCTGCTTTATATACCCATTTTGAGTTTATCTGGTCTGTGTACCCCTGTGTGGAGAAGAATATCTGCATCAAAAATTTATTTCACTAGAGTATAACTATTGTAATGGAGACCAAAAACTCTTCCACTACAGCCAACCCAGCACATGGAGACCCAATCAAGAGTGTTCACTAGTGTTGAGCGAACATGCTCGACACTGCTCGGTACTCGCCCGAGCATCACGCTACTCGGGATGTTCGGCGAGCACCGAGCATTTCCGGGTTACTCGGGCGGGAGCTCGGGTCTCCGCCCTGTATGTTTGGCGCTCTTTACAGAGCCAATGAACATGCAGGGATTGCCAGCCAGTCACTGTAATGCTGCAGCCATGTTGGTTGTGGGCATTACAGTGATTGGCTGGCCGCACAGCGTCACCTCGAGTATTTAAAACCGGGCGCCACCATCGTGGACACAGTCGCTCCGGATTAGACAGTGTAGGGACAGCGCTGCTGATTTAGGGAGAGATATAAACTGCAAAATAGTTAGTGTAGGGTCTGTAAAGGCTGCCAGAACAAACAAACAGTCCTTTTCAGGACTAATATCCATCCCAGATACCAGGCAGGCAGGCTGTATAGGAGACACAGTGGTTATACCAGCAAACGCTGCATTACAGTCCTGTGCGCTCCTGTGGCTGAAATTGCTGGACTTAGCACCAGGTGTAGGGGGCCAGGAGAAATCCTTTTTTTTTCATCTAAATCCTCCTTTTTTTTTCCTCCTTCACACTTTACAAATACCCGTCATATTAACCTTTTGGTGTGTCCCCCCCCCCCAAAAAAAAGCGTGTCTCTGATTTTTCAGACACTAATATAACTGTTGAAAATAGTCTGGTGTAGGCTAGAGAAACAGAAGTGTTGTTTTGCACTTCCACGGTTCAAACCTCTGTATTATCCATTTTGGGCCTTTTGAATCTAAAAAAAAAAACAGTTTGAGTGTGTCGCTCACTGTTCAGCCGCAAATCTATATATTTAAAAAAGTCTGGTATACCCCAGTAAACAATAACTGTGGTTTTGCCATCCCACGGTAAAAAATCTCTGTTATTCCGGTATTGGTATATTTTCCGTAAAGAAATACAGTAGTGTCTCCTGACTGTTGTGACACAAAAATATATCTGTTGAAAATAGTCTTGGGTAGGCCCGACATCCCAGTGTGGTTTCGCAGTTCCATGGGTCAAATCGCTGTACTATCCAGTTTTGACCTTTGGTATCTAAAAAAAAAGCAGTTTGAGTGTGTCGCTCACTGATCAGCCGCAAATATCTCTATTTAAAAAAGTGTGGTATACCCCAGTAAACAATAACTATGGTTTTGCCATCCCACGGTAAAAAATCTCTATTATTCAGCTTTTGGTAGTTTTTTCCGCAAAGAAAAAGAGTAGTGTCTCCTGACTGTTGTGACACAAAAATATATCTGTTGAAAATAGTCTTGTGTAGGCCTGACATCCCAGTGTGGTTTCGCAGTTCCATGGGTCAAATCGCTGTACTATCCAGTTTTGGGCCTTTGGTATCTAAAAAAAAAGCAGTTTGAGTGTGTCGCTCACTGTTCAGCCACAAATATCTCTATTTAAAAAAGTGTGGTATACCCCAGTAAACAATAACTGTGGTTTTGCCATCCCACGGTAAAAAATCTCTATTATTCAGCTTTTGGTAGTTTTTTCCGTAAAGAAAAACAGTAGTGTCTCCTGACTGTTGAGACACAAAAATATATCTATTGAAAATAGTCTTGTGTAGGCCCGACATCCCAGTATGGTTTCGCAGTTCCATGGGTCAAATCGCTGTACTATCCAGTTTTGGGCCTTTGGTATCTAAAAAAAAAGCAGTTTGAGTGTGTCGCTCACTGTTCAGCAGCAAATATCTCTATTTAAAAAAGTGTGGTATACCCCAGTAAACAATAACTGTAGTTTTGCCATCCTACGGTAAAAAATCTCTATTATTCAGCTTTTGGTAGTTTTTCCGTAAAGAAAAACAGTAGCGTCTCCTGACTGTTGTGACACAAATATATATCTGTTGAAAATAGTCTTGTGTAGGCCCGACATCCCAGTGTGGTTTCGCAGTTCCATGGGTCAAATCGCTGTACTATCCAGTTTTGGGCCTTTGGTATCTAAAAAAAAAGCAGTTTGAGTGTGTCGCTCACTGTTCAGCCGCAAATATCCCTATTTAAAAAAGTGTGGTATACCCCAGAAAACAATAACTGTGGTTTTGCCATCCCACGGTAAAAAATCTCTATTATTCAGGTTTTGGTATATTTTCCGTAAAGAAAAACAGTAGTGTCTCCAGACTGTTTTGACACAAAAATATATCTTTTGAAAATAGTCTTGGGTAGGCCCGACATCCCAGTGTGGTTTCGCAGTTCCATAGGTCAAATCACTGTACTATCCAGTTTTGGGCCTTTGGTATCTAAAAAAAAGCAGTTTGAGTGTGTCGCTCACTGTTCAGCCGCAAATATCTCTATTTAAAAAAGTGTGGTATACCCCAGTAAAGAATAACTGTGGTTTTGCCATCCCACAGTAAAAAATCTCTATTATTCAGCTTTTGGTAGTTTTTTCCGTAAAGAAAAACAGTAGTGTCTCCTGACTGTTGAGACACAAAAATATATCTGTTGAAAATAGTTTTGTGTAGGCCCGACATCCCAGTGTGGTTTCGCAGTTCCATGGGTCAAATCGCTGTACTATCCAGTTTTGGGCCTTTGGTATCTAAAGAAAAAGCAGTTTGAGTGTGTTGCTCGCTGTTCAGCCGCAAATATCTCTATTTAAAAAAGTGTGGTATACCCCAGTAAACAAAAACTGTGGTTTTGCCATCCCACGGTAAAAAATCTCTATTATTCAGCTTTTGGTAGTTTTTTCCGTAAATAAAAACAGTAGTGTCTCCTGACTGTTGTGACACAAAAATATATCTGTTGAAAATAGTCTTGTGTAGGCCCCAAATCCCAATGTGGTTTCGCAGTTCCATGGGTCAAATCGCTGTACTATCCAGTTTTGGGCCTTTGGTATCTAAAAAAAAAGCAGCTTGAGTGTGTCGCTTACTGTTCAGCCGCAAATATCTCTATTTAAAAAAGTGTGGTATACCCCAGTAAACAATAACTGTGGTTTTGCCATCCCACGGTAAAAAATCTCTATTATTCAGCTTTTGGTAGTTTTTTCCGTAAAGAAAAACAGTAGTGTCTCCTGACTGTTGTGACACAAAAATATATCTGTTGAAAATAGTCTTGTGTAGGCCCGACATCCCAGTGTGGTTTCGCAGTTCCATGGGTCAAATCGCTGTACTATCCAGTTTTGGGCCTTTGGTATCTAAAGAAAAAGCAGTTTGAGTGTGTCGCTCAATGTTCAGCCGCAAATATCTCTATTTAAAAAAGTGTGGTATACCCCAGTAAACAATAACTGTGGTTTTGCCATCCCACGGTAAAAAATCTCTATTATTCAGCTTTTGGTAGTTTTTTTCCGTAAAGAAAAACAGTAGTGTCTCCTGACTGTTGTGACACAAAAATATATCTGTTGAAAATAGTCGTGGGTAGGCCCGACATCCCAGTGTGGTTTCGCAGTTCCATGGGTCAAATCACTGTACTAACCAGTTTTGGGCCATTGGTATCTAAAAAAAAAAGCAGTTTGAGTGTGTCACTCACTGTTCAGCCGCAATTATCTCTATTTATAAAAGTGTGGTATACCCCAGTAAACAATAACTGTGGTTTTGCCATCCCACGGTAAAAAATCTCTATTATTCAGCTTTTGGTAGTTTTTTCCATAAAGAAAAACAGTAGTGTCTCCTGACTGTTGTGACACAAAAATATATCTGTTGAAAATAGTCTTGTGTAGGCCCGACATCACAGTGTGGTTTCGCAGTTCCACGGGTCAAATCGCTGTACTATCCAGTTTTGGGCCTTTGGTATCTAATAAAAAAGCAGTTTCAGTGTGTCGCTCACTGTTCAGCAGCAAATATCTCTATTTAAAAAAGTGTGGTATACCCCAGTAAACAATAACTGTGGTTTTGCCATCCCACGGTAAAAAATCTCTATTATTCAGCTTTTGGTAGTTTTTTCCGTAAAGAAAAACAGTAGTGTCTCCTGACTGTTGTGACACAAAAATATATCTGTTGAAAATAGTCTTGTGTAGGCCCGACATCCCAGTGTGGTTTCGCAGTTCCATGGGTCAAATCGCTGTACTATCCAGTTTTGGGCCTTTGGTATCTAAAGAAAAAGCAGTTTGAGTGTGTCGCTCACTGTTCAGCCGCAAATATCTCTATTTAAAAAAGTGTGGTATACCCCAGTAAACAATAACTGTGGTTTTGCCATCCCACGGTAAAAAATCTCTATTATTCAGCTTTTGGTAGTTTTTTTCCGTAAAGAAAAACAGTAGTGTCTCCTGACTGTTGTGACACAAAAATATATCTGTTGAAAATAGTCTTGTGTAGGCCCGACATCCCAGTGTTTTTTCGCAGTTCCATGGGTCAAATCGCTGTACTATCCAGTTTTGGGCCTTTGGTATCTAAAAAAAAAGCAGTTTGAGTGCGTCGCTCACTGTTCAGCCGCAAATATCTCTATTTAAAAAAGTGTGGTATACCCCAGTAAACAATAACTGTGGCTTTGCCATCCCACGGTAAAAAATCTCTATTATTCCGCTTTTGGTAGTTTTTTCCGTAAAGAAAAAGAGTAGTGTCTCCTGACTGTTGTGACACAAAAATATATCTGTTGAAAATAGTCTTGTGTAGGCATGACATCCCAGTGTGGTTTCGCAGTTCCACGGGTCAAATCGCTGTACTATCCAGTTTTGGGCCTTTGGTATCTAAAAAAAAAGCAGTTTGAGTGTGTCGCTCACTGTTCAGCCGCAAATATCTCTATTTAAAAAAGTGTGGTATACCCCAGTAAACAATAACTGTGGTTTTGCCATCCCACGGTAAAAAATCTCTATTATTCAGATTTTGGTATATTTTCCGTAAAGAAAAACTGTAGTGTCTCCTGACTGTTGTGACACAAAAATATATCTGTTGAAAATACTCGTGGGTAGGCCCGACATCCCAGTGTGGTTTCGCAGTTCCATGGGTCAAATCACTGTACTAACCAGTTTTGGGCCATTGGTATCTAAAAAAAAAGCAGTTTGAGTGTGTCACTCACTGTTCAGCCGCAAATATCTCTATTTATAAAAGTGTGGTATACCCCAGTAAACAATAACTGTGGTTTTGCCATCCCACGGTAAAAAATCTCTATTTTTCAGCTTTTGGTAGTTTTTTCCGTAAAGAAAAACAGTAGTGTCTCCTGACTGTTGTGACACAAAAATATATCTGTTGAAAATAGTCTTGTGTAGGCCCAACATCCCAGTGTGGTTTCGCAGTTCCATGGGTCAAATCGCTGTACTATCCAGTTTTGGGCCTTTGGTATCTAAAAAAAGCAGTTTGAGTGTGTCGCTCACTGTTCAGCCGCAAATATCTCTATTTAAAAAAGTGTGGTATACCCCAGTAAACAATAACTGTGGTTTTGCCATCCCACGGTAAAAAATCTCTATTATTCAGCTTTTGGTAGTTTTTTCCGTAAAGAAAAACAGTAGTGTCTCCTGACTGTTGTGACACAAAAATATATCTGTTGAAAATAGTCTTGTGTAGGCCCAACATCCCAGTGTGGTTTTGCAGTTCCATGGGTCAAATCGCTGTACTATCCAGTTTTGGGCCTTTGGTATCTAAAAAAAAAGCAGTTTGAGTGTGTCGCTCACTGTTCAGCCGCAAATATCTCTATTTAAAAAAGTGTGGTATACCCCAGTAAACAATAACTGTGGTTTTGCCATCCCACGGTAAAAAATCTCTATTATTCAGATTTTGGTATATTTTCCGTAAAGAAAAACAGTAGTGTCTCCTGACTGTTGTGACACAAAAATATATCTATTGAAAATAGTCTTGTGTAGGCCCGACATCCCAGTGTGGTTTCGTAGTTCCACGGGTCAAATCGCTGTACTATCCAGTTTTGGGCCTTTGGTATCTAAAAAAAAAGCAGTTTGAGTGTGTTGCTCACTGTTCAGCCGCAAATATCTCTAGTTAAAAAAGTGTGGTATACCCGAGTAAACAATAACTGTGGTTTTGCCATCCCATGGTAAAAAATCTCTATTATTCAGATTTTGGTATATGTTCCGTAAAGAAAAACAGTAGTGTCTCCTGACTGTTGTGACACAAAAGTATATCTGTTGAAAATAGTCTTGTGTAGGCCCGACATCCCAGTGTGGTTTCGCAGTTCCACGGGTCAAATCGCTGTACTATCCAGTTCTGGGCCTTTGGTATCTAAAAAAAAAGCAGTTTGAGTGTGTCGCTCACTGTTCAGCCGCAAATATCTCTATTTTAAAAAGTGTGGTATACCCCAGTAAACAAGTGAAAAAATTTTTTTTTTTTTTTTGGGAAAGAGGAGATGCTAACTAATAGTGATCACCAAAATGATCAAGAAATAAATAAATAGATAGAGATCAATAGCAATATCAATCTATGAAAATATGTCAATTTATTAAATACAAATGTTTCCTGACACATATACATGTAGTAACAAACTAACAAACATATAAAACACCATAAAATAGTGGAAAAACACCACTGTCTAAGGAGCCAGCTGATACATTATAATAGAATCACGTATATAATGATACAACAAATACTATATATGATAATTCAATGAATGAAGAAATACAGAGCGCACAGGCTCAGTGCAATATCTGTGATGGTCAATGATGCCTAGACCCTGCAATGCACTAGTTAAATAACAGGGTAAATGTGTAAAGGCAAGTGAAGCACATAAAAGGCTGAAAAAGCAGAGTATGGCAAAAAGCAGTACCTGTTTCCCCACACTGAATGGTGCCCCAACAAGGATAAAAGTACGATCCTAATGGATAACCAAATAGGTCCCTACAGCTAACATAAGCTAATGACCACAGCGGAACCTAAAGCACTAAATTAGGGGATGATACCAGAAAGTGAGAGCCTGTGCTGAAAAAAATATAATAAGAACAGCTGGCGCCGCGGAGCCCAACGCGTGTCGCCACTCACGGTGGCTTCATCAGGGGCATATGCAAGAAACATTCTAATGTCAGTTGATATAACAGCCAGTTAATAAGATAATTGTGGAATTTACCATGAGGACAGCTGTGTGTAAGCAGGACGCTGGGAGGTCGAGCATCGCGGGCCGGAAGCTTGCACTGTCAGGGCGGAAACACGTGCACCTCACCTCCGTAGTGTCCTGTGTTGCCATGGTACCCACGCCCACACAGTGGGCGCACAGTAATAGACGGGCAGCCGGGAATCAGTGACTATAGATGCACAGCAGCAGTGCACATTGTCAAGGCAAAGGCCCTCCCCCCCCAGGAGTGTCTCAGTCATGTGTCTGAACAAACATAGTAACCTATGAATGTCCAGCGTTACCATCGTACCCCTGCTAGCAAGCTAAAACTATTAACCATTTGGTGGCACAAGTCTGGCCACACATGAATAAACCTTCAAAAAAAAAAAAAAGAGTAAAGTAAAAAAAAAACCAGTAAACAATAACTGTGGTTTTCCTCTTCCACGGTTCTAATCTACTCTTTACTACCCTTTTTCCATTGATAGTGCAAGTGTAAGCTATTTTACTTCATTTACAATGGGCAAGGCGCGTGGCAAGGGACGTGGAAGTGGAAGTTCTGGTGATGGTTCGTGTAGAGGACGGGGCCATGGCCAAGGTGAAAATGTGCCACAACCAACAGCCACATCTTCTTGCTCCCACTTATTGACCGAATTACTAGGGAAGCACAGAACAACACCAGTATTGAGAACTGATCAGTGTGAACAGGTTATTAATTGGATAGCAGATAATACTTCCAGTTACCTGGGCACCTCCACCTCCGGTCTGTCTTCCACATTGTTAACTCTTAGTAGCCGTGAGTCTCGACCGCATACTCCTCCTCACCCTGATGCTCCTTCCTCCCACCATGCCGAGTGTCGTCAGACAGCAAGTGATCCCACACTTGGACACTCTGAAGAGCTGTTCACTATACATTTCCATATTTGGGCCCCTCGCCTGATACGCTTGAAGTGGTGGAAGAGGAGATCCCATGTTGCGATGCCCAAATATTTGAACAGCCAAGGCCACAGGAAGTCGACATTGGCAATCTTCCTGTGGACGATGACGAGACACAATTGCCAGGAAGTGAGGACGAGCATCGTGGTGCGCAAGTGGAAGAGGAGGAGGTGGTGGATGATCTAGTAACTGACCCAACGTGGAAGGAGGACATGCAGAGTGAGGCCAGCAGCACACAGGGGGAGGGAGGCAGAGTACCCCAACAGGCAGGAAGAAGCAGTGTGGTGGCCGCAGACAGAAGGCAGGCAACCGTTCCCCGTAAAACACCAACACGAGGGAAGTTGCCAGTACAAGCGGTAGGTCTTTCAGAGTCTGGAATTTTTTTAAAGACTCTGCTGATAACCCCAAAAAGGCCATATGTTCCACCTGCCATGCCAGCATCAGCAGGGGTGACAAAACTACCAGCCTGACCACCACCAGCATGATCAGACACATGGCAGCAAAGCAACCGACTTTGTGGGGCGAAACCCAGGGTCCACGACCAGTGTCAGCGGGTGTCACCACTGCTTCTTCCACTGTTGTGCGTGCAATAGAACCCCCTGTTGTGTGTGCAAGGCAATCCCCTGTCCATACTGCATGTAAAGATGCCCCCTCCTCTCAGTCATCACTTGTTATGTCAGTTTTTCAAGAAACAGCATCAACGTCCACGTCCACGTCCCACCGCAGCGTTCAATTGTCCATATCCCTGACCTTTGAACGAAAGCGGAAATTCGCAGCTAACGCCCCACAGGCCACAGTCCTAAATTCGCACATTTCACGACTGCTTGTGTTGGAAATGCTGCCTTTTAGGCTGGTGGAGACGGAATCCTTCCGCAATCTTATGGCGGTGGCCATCCCTCGGTACTCGGTCCCCAGCTGACACTATTTTGCCCGGTGTGCCATCCCTTCACTACACAAGCACGTGTCCCAAAGCATCTGCCGTGCCCTCAACAATGCAGTTACTGGGAGAGTCCACCTGACAACGGACACGTGGACAAGTGCTTGTGGCCAGGGACGGTACATCTCTCTGACGGCACACTGGGTAAACATAGTGGAAGCCGGGACCCAGTCGGACCTTGGGACGGAACACATGCTCCCCACACCGAGGATTGCGGGCCCTATGTCAGTCAGAGTTGCCCCCACAGTGTACAGCTCCTGGGCATCCTCCTCCTCCTCCTCCTCCTCATTTTCAGCCTCCATCTCAGATATCACCACATCAGTTACAAGCTGGAAGCATTGCAGTACTGCCTCCGCCAAGCGGCAACAGGCTGTGCAGAAACTCATAAGCTTAGGTGATAAACCTCACACTGCTTGTGAGTTGTGGACAGCTGTGAAAGAGCAGGCAGATCTGTGGCTGAGTCCGCTGAACCTACATCCCGGCATAGTCGTGTGTGACAATGGCCGTAACCTGGTGGATGCTCTGAGGCGAGGTGAGATCACACACGTACCATGCCTGGCTCATGTGCTTAACCTCGTGGTTCAGCGGTTTCTTAAATCGTACCCCGAGTTGCCAGATCTGCTCGTGAAAGTACGCCGCCTGTCAGCTCATTTTCACAAGTCGGCTACAGCTTCCGCCGCCCTTGCTGTGTTGCAGCAGCGTTTGCAGCTTCCGGCACACCGACTGGTGTGTGATGTCCCCACATGTTGGAACTCTACCCTCCACATGTTGCAAAGGATTTGTGAGCAGAAGAGAGCATTTGTGGAGTACCAGCTGCAACAAGGCCGTCGATATTCAGGTCAGACTCCACACATAAGACCTCAGGAGTGGACCTGGATGTCTGACATATGTACCATCCTGACAAACTTTGAGGAGGCCACCAAGATGGTGAGTGGCGATGACGCCATCATTAGTGTCAGCATCCCACTTGTCTGTCTTTTGCAACGCTCTCTGCAGAGAATTAAAGAGGAGGCATTGCAGCCAGAGTATGATGAGATGGATCAAGAAGCAGTAGCGGGCGATTACACACAGCCCAGCCTCATCTCATCCCAACGTGCATTGGGGGACAATGAGGGAGAGGAGGAGGAGGAGGAGGAGGAAGAACAGGAGCTGCTATCATGCGTTTTAGACGGTAGTACCTGTACAAGTGTCATACCGTCGGTTCAGCGTGGGTGGCCTGAGGACAGGGGGGAGGAGGAAGAGGAGGAGGAGAGCATGGTCAGTCGTCATCTTGGTGAGGACACGGAAATCTTGCCCGTTACCAGTCTGGCACGCATGGCTGACTTTATGTTACGCTGCCTTAACCGTGACCCTCGCGTTGTCAAAATGTTGGGTGACAGTCATTACTGGTTGGTGACACTTGTAGACCCCCGCTACAAGGAGAACTTTCACTCTCTTATTCCTGAGGTGGAGAGGTCTACAAAAATGGGGCAGTACCAGAAGGCCCTTGCTGCAGAACTCTTAAAAAAATTCCCATCTGAACACGCTAGCGGCAGAGGTCACAGTTCGTTGCCCAACCAAGGCGTACAGGCAAGAGAGATGCAACTCCAATCCAGCAGAGGCAGGGGAACACTGTCAACGTTCTGGGACAGTTTTCTGACACCCGCCCAACTTACAGGCCCTGAGGCGCGGGGTACTCTCACAAGGAGTGGAAAGTTTCAAAAGATGGTGAGGGAGTAAATTGCCGACCGTACCAGTGTCCTCCGTGATTCCTCTGTGCCTTTTAATTATTGGGTATCCAAGCTGGACACTTGGAATGAAATCTCTGTGTACGCCTTGGAGGTCCAGGACTGCCCTGCCGCTAGCGTGTTATCGGAGCGTGTTTTTAGTGCCGCTGGGGGAATTATAACTGATAAGCGCAC
Organism: Phyllobates terribilis; assembly: GCF_046119375.1. Lineage (NCBI taxonomy): Eukaryota > Metazoa > Chordata > Amphibia > Anura > Dendrobatidae > Phyllobates > Phyllobates terribilis. Next base: position 37,249,733 of record NW_027362768.1, on the reverse strand, counting down.
TCAACTGTCAACTGACAATGCTGACAAGCTGACCCTTATCAAAATGAACAAGGGCTGGATTGGGCCAGACTTCTCATCACCACCAAATGACAGCAGAGTAACATAAAGTCAAATCCACTGTGTTATTTCGGGAGGTGTATTCACATGCACCGCTTCACACACACACATGGGTATACGCTTCCTCGTTTCGTCTGTTTTATCTTCTTCTCCTTATCCTCAGCATCCACCACCACTATATCACCAGGCTGCCAGCATTGCAAGTTCCTCCGTCCATATTTTTGGCAGCTTTTGCTTGCAAGGCATAAGCAAATACTATGGGACACCCACTCCCCAATAATGGGACTTATGTTTGTAATATGCTGTACTGCATGGCTCTTGTAAGGGGCATTGCAAGTTGCTCCATCCTATTTTTTGGCAGCTTTTGCTTGGAAAGCATAAGCAAATACTATGGGAGACCCACTCCCCAATAATGGGACTTATGTTTGTAATATGCTGTACTGCATGGCTCTTGTAAGGGGCATTGCAAGTTGCTCCGTCCTAATTTTTGGCAGCTTTAGCTTGCAAGGCATAAGCAAATACTGTGGGAGACCCACTCCCCAATAATGGGATTTATGTTAGTAATATGCTGTACTGCATGTGACGCGCCCCCTGGGCCCTGTGTACACGTGTGTGGGATACCCGGTGCCGGGTCTCAGGGGTCTGTAGTCTCCGTGGCGGTGACCCGGTCCCGTGGCTCAGGCTGGTCAAACCAGTGGCAGTCTTTCTTAGGTTTTGAGGTTAATTGTCCGACTGCGCCACCCGTGGATTGCGGTCAGGGAGTACCACCGCTGCGAGGCAGACCGCTGAGGCTGGTGTTGTGTGTGCAGCAGAGAATGGATTAACTCCCCACGAGAGGAGTATAGCCTCAGGGCAGTGAGTGTGGTTGATGGGGGTGATGGTGCACGAGCGAAGCAGGAACGACTCAGAGTCTTTGCAGTGGAGTTCAGGGTCTTTACTGATGATTATAAGGTAGACCCTCCCGGGAGTTCTGGCTAGCATAAGAGGCCTGGTCAGTCTGTGAGCAAGCAGGAGTTCCCCTGGCCAGGTGGAGTTGTAGGCCTCCCCGTCTGTCTGCACTCTTCCTGGCTACCTTGCTGTAAGCGGGTAGAAGTAGCCCACGTCCCTGAGTGTACCGTGTAGTGCTCACCCGTATGGCTGGTGACTTGGGGCCTTCTGTTAGCCTCCGCTCCATGACGCCGGTGCTGGTCCCTTGCTTGTGACTGAGCCTCCGGGCTTCTATGGCCAGAGGACCTGAAATCCCCTGCCGGCTTGTTTCTGCTGCTGGATATATAAGTCCTCACAGCTTTGGACTGCTGTGTCCGGTTCCTATTGTCTTCTGCCAGGGCGAGCTCTGCTCAGCTTCCAGCCCCTGGTCTTTAGCTCCTAGCTCCTACAGAGCTCCTTGCTGTTAATTTCCCTTGCTCTCACTCTGACTATGACTATTCTCTGTTCACTGACTCACTCAAGCCCGCCCCAGATCCAGTTTATAAGGGCAGAATTCTCCCCTCCCAGGACTGGGGCAGGAGGATGTTGCATGTTTAAGGGATCCTGACCCGGAAACCTCCCACTTGCTCTCCTGCGTAATATCTCTATTACTGTGGTGACCAGACCCCTGGGGTGCCACACATGGCTCTTGTAAGGGGCATTGCAGTTCCTCATAATTTTTGGAAAGCCTTCCATTCACTGCTTAGGCCAACAGTGCACAGGAGACCCAGTTGCTATAAATGGAAAAAAAGGTTTAGTTAACGCCCTCTGACCTCCATGTCATTTCCAAGGGGCATTGGAGTGCCTCGAAATTTTTGGTAGGCATTGCTCTCACTGTATGCCCTATAACTGTGTAGCCGAACCACTCCTTTTGTTACAGAAACATATCCTACAAGACATATCTGGTTGACTGGCCTGATATTGATGTGAATGGTCCCTTTTCCTCCTGCTCTTTCTCCTTTGCCACTACCTCATCCATCATTTATCACCTGAAGCTTTGTTTTAACGGGAGTCATAGAACTTGGATAGTAGCAGGAAAACATCCAGCAATCCTCGGAGGAGGTAGGATATGCGCCAAAACGCTGACCACCTCAGGCCTAGCCGTTACTACATACATGCGCTTGCATTACAACAAAACAAAGCAGATGCTAACTTCTATCATCCTCATCATGCTCCTCACCTTGGTACTCTCAACTCACCTGATGGAGAAGCCAGGGCCCACCGGAGGAGTCTGATAGTCCGGTGGGCTCGGCCGATGCTGCCCTAAAGCAGGCCAGGCTAAAAAAAGTGTGGGAAAGGTTACCGGGACAAATAGGGGTGACTGGGGACCGAGTATGGACACCTAGCCACTCCCTGGAGGCTGGGGAGCAAGCGGGGACACCCGGCTACCAGGCGGTTGGGGACTGAGTATGGATACCAGGCCGCAGACACAGCCAAGGCGTGGTGGCCAGGTTCCGCCTCCACATGCCTAAAAGGCCCAATTTAAAGTGCAAGCAAGCAGTATGGTATTGCAGCCTGGGGGTGGGCGGGTGGCAAGCTGCATACTTGCGCTTGCATTGCAAGGAATGGGAGAGGTACAATTGAACACTGCCCTGGGACAAGGACTTGAATGGGGATAGTTGCAAGTCTGCAACGACAGGTGCAAGTTGGGAGGCATCTTCGCATGTACCATGAACAGAGGTTTGGCATGCACACACTACAGCGGAATAGGCTCACCTTCCCACTAAATGCACTGGGGAGGGCACAGGTAATGTTTTGGTATACGCGCTTAATCTTATGTATAAGGCACACCAGGACAAATAGGGGCGGCTGGGGACTGAGTATGGATACCTCGCTGCCGAAGCAGCAATGAGGTAGTGGCCAGCTTCGGCCTCCTCCAAACTAAAAGGCCCCATTTCAAGTGCAAGCTAGCAGTATGGAATTGCAGTCTGGGGGTGGGTGGGTGGCAGGCTGCACACTTACACTTGCATTAAAAGAAAACATAGCAGATGCTAACTTCTGTCATCATCATCATGCTCCTCACCTTGGCACTCTCAACTCCACCGATGCAGAAGTCAGGGCCCACCGGAGGAGTCTGGTTCTCTGGTGGGCTCGTCCAATGCTGCCTAATGCAGGCCGGGCTAAGAAAAGTGTGTGGGGGGATGTTCCAAGGAGAAATAGGGGCGGCTGGGGACCGTTTATGGACACCCGGCTGCCCCCAGGCGGCTGGGGACCGTGTGTGGACACCCGGCCGCGGGGCGGCTGGGGACCGAGTATGGACACCCGGCCGCGGGCGGCTGGAGACTGAGTATAGATTCCAGGCCGCCAACACAGCCATGACGTGGTGGCCAGATTCCGCCTCCACGTGCCTAAAAGGCCCAATTTCAAGTTCAAGCAAGCAAGCAGTATGGTATTGCAGCCTGGGGGTGGGTGGGTGGCAGGCTGCATACTTGCGCTTGTATTGCAAGGAATGGGGGAGGTACAATTGAATACTGCCCTGGGACTAGAACTTGCATGGGGATAGTTGCAAGTCAGCATCTTCTGATGCGGCAAGGATCACTTATGATGGGCACACTTTTAGACAGTGACCTGGGAGTCAGAGATGCTTCCAGGGGTCTTCCCCATGCTGTTCCCATGTCTTTTCAGCACTTTATGCATGTGTCACACAGCACATGGCCAGATAAGGTTGTAAAATGTTAAAATGACATTTCCCGGTGAATGCATTTGTCATAGTTGAAAGCAATACAAAAGTGCAAAAACGCATAAAAAATGCTACTTGTGAACATAGCCGAAGGTGTGGAGGAGTATTTTTGTTTTTGGTCATTTATTTTAACTTATACACAAGTCTTTTCCCTGGAAAGGATGTTCCTTAACATATTTCACAGGAAAAAAGTTTCACTTTCGTTTTTGAACGTTTTATTGTGAGCCCGTAAAAGTAGCTTAATACCTCTGACCACGTTGTTGACAGCTGTGACCTGGGGGTCAGAAATGCTTCTTGGGGCGATCCCCATGCTGTCCCCATGTCATTTGAGCACTGTCACTATCGTTTTGGGCACTTGTTAGGCTTTTAAAAGACTGCCGGAGGTGCCACCGCAAAAATGCTCGAGTCTCCCATAGACTAACATTGGGCTCGTTGCTCGGGTCGAGCACCCGAGTATCACGGTGAGCTCGGCCCGAGCTTCGAGCACCCGAGCATTTTAGTGCTCGCTCAACACTAGTGTTCACATTTCCCTAAATTAGGGCCTAACACCACCGAAGTGGCATCAATTTCACTACAGTACAAATAGTATAATTAGGACCGACACTTATTCCCCTACAGCCAACCCAGTAGATGAAGAACTAACCAGGAGTGTTCACATCTCCCTAAATGATGGCCTAACACCACTGAAGTGGCATCAATTTAACTACAGCAGAAATAGTATAATTAGTTCTGACACCTCTTCCCCTACAGCCAACCCAGTAGATGGAGACCCAATCAAGATTCCCCACATTTCCAAAAATTAGTGGCAGACACCAACAAAGTGGCATCAATTTCAGTACAGTAAAAACTGCAGAATTAGAAATGACACCTCTTCCCCTACAGCCAACCCAGTAGATGAAGACCCAATCAGGAGTGTTCACATTTGAAAACATTTGGGCCTAAAACCATAAAAGTGGCATCAATTAAACTAGCGTATAAGTAGTATAATGGGGACCGACACCTCTTCTATTACAACAAACCCAATAAATGGAGAACCAATCAGGATTACCCATATTTCCAAAAATGAGTGGCAGACACGAGCAAAGTGGCATCAATTACAGTACAATAGAAATTGTAAAATTAGGAATGACTCCTCTTCCACTACAGCCGACCCAAGAGATGGAGACATAACCTGGAGTATTCACGTTCCCCTAAATTAGGGCCTAACACCAGCAAAGTGACATCAATTTCAGTACAGTAGACATTGTAGAATTAGGAACTAAACCTCTTCCACTACAGCCAACCCAATGGATTGAGAGACCAAATCTGTATTCTCCACATTTCAGAAAATTAGGGCCTAAAACCTGGAGCAGCAGCAAGACCAGGCACACAAGCCATATCAAAGACTGCAATTCTGCAAGATCAATGCAGCAGACTAAAAATTACAACATAGCCTAGTCTGTACAGTCTGCGTTTGGGGTGCAAAAGTCCTTTGAGTTCCATGACTTGTTCAATTTGATGAAATGTAGGGAGTCAACACTTTCATGGGACATTCAGCTGCGCTTATCCGTCAGGACACCACCAGCAGCGCTGAAGACGCGTTCTGAGAGAATGCTGGCTGCTGGGCAAGAGAAAACCTCCAAGGCGTGACAGGCGAGCTCAGTCAATTCATCCATTTTTGAAGACCAAAATGTAAAAGGATCAAAATCCTCCTTGATTGTATTCATGCTGAGCTCTAAATTCTCCTCCACCATCCTCTCCAGTCGTTCACCACGTGTCAGACTTGTACTCTGTTCTGCAGGTGCACGAGCTGGTCTAACAAATGTGTGAAAGGACTCACAGAAATTGCTTCTGCCACTTACTCTGCTGCTGCTAATGTTTTAGTAGAGATAATTGGCGTGCACTCAGTCACAGGGGAGGTGTTGATGCAATAGGCTTGGGAAGCCCTTGATATAGTATAAATTAATTCATCGCACTCTCAGGTGAAGAAATGCAAAATTCAATTATTGGTACAACAAACCCAGAAAGAAAATAATTATATCAAACCAATAGTGAGTGGCGACACAAGAGAAGACGTTTCGGCCTTTTACATGGCCTTATTCATTTCTGTCGCTACTGTAAAAGAGGAGAATATGTATGTAACTACCATTATGTCGATTCATACAAAAATAAACTCATAAAGGTACATCCAATTGATTGCACTCATAGTAAAACAACAAAGTAGCAATAACAACATGGGGTGGAAGGAGAGGGGAGGAGGGGGAAAGGTGGGGGAAAAAAAGGGGGGGAGAGGGGTAGGGACTACGGAGAAAGGGGAGGGGAGAGAAGGGACATGAGAGCATAAAGGTACACAATTGTATTTGTATATACATACACTGTGTTTCAAATTATTATGCAAATAATATTTTCTCAGATTTTCCCAAATTACCTATATGAATTGCAGTCATTGTAATTTTCCAGTCAAATAACTATTAGAGTACAATTGAAAGGTTTTTGTACAAACTGCTTATGATAACAGTATATTTTTTAAAAAATAAAAAACTCAAACTGCACTCAAAATTCATGTTCCAAATTATTATGCACAGCAGAGTTTTCAACCTTTTCATTTTAATAAAGAACAAAAAAATGGTCATTTTTAAAATTATAAGCATTAGCAGGTTATTACAAACTGAAATCAAACAGTTTTCATCTCAAAACTTTATTCTAGGTGATGTTACATTTGCACATAGGACCCCTTGTTCGAAAGGAGCTTCTGAACTCTCTCGTCCATTGAATTTCTCAGGTTTTGGATGGTTTCTGCTTTAATTGTTTTGCATGAGGACAGAATACCCTCCCAGAGCTGTTGCTTAGATGTGAACTGACTCCCGCCATCATAGTCTGTAGTAGGATGAAGTAGGTGCCGGGAAAAAATCTGCGCTCCTCCGTAGTGAAGAAATTTGACGAGAGATTGTATAGTTAAACAATCTTGTATTTTATTGTTAAAAGCTACGATTACTACGCGTTTCGTGGACGTCCCGTCCACTTCCTCAGGTACATAGCTATGTACCTGAGGAAGTGGACGTACCTGAGGAAGTGGATAGGACGTCCACGAAACGCGTAGTAATCGTAGCTTTTAACAATAAACTACAAGATTGTTTAACTATACAATCTCTCGTCAAATTTCTTCACTACGGAGGAGCGCGGATTTTTCCCGGCACCTACTTCATCCTACTACAGACTACCTACAAGATCCCTAGGGATTCTGTGCTGGCTGCAGCCCTTCGTTACTAATTCTTACATGAGTTGTGCATTACACAACTCATAAAGGTGAGCACATTTTCTTTTTACCTACTTGGTAGTTGTTGGATAACAGCGCTATTGCGCCCCTATCTTTCTACTTATTTCCCGCCATCATAGACACTCCTTTTGATGATGCTCAAGAGGTTCTCAATGGGGTAGAGGTCAGGGGATCATGGGTGCCACACCATAAGTTTGTCCCCTTTTATGCCCATAGCAGCCAGAGATGCAGATGTGTTATGTGCAGCATGAGACGGGGCATTATCATGCATGAAATGATCTCGATAATCCAGATGGATGGAGTGGAGGATGGCTGGTTGATGGACACCCCATGCAAACACGGCTACGGCGCTAACAAGGAGGAGGTGGAGTAATGTTTTGGGCTGGAATCATGGGGAGAGAGATTGTTGGCCCTTTTAGGATCCCTGAAGGGGTAAAGATGAACTCCATAATGTATGTTGAGTTTCTCAAACAGCATTTCGTTCCATGGTTCAAGAAGAAGAACCGTGCATTCCGCAGCAAGATCATTTTCATGCATGATAATGCCCCATCTCATGCTGCACATAACACATCTGCATCTCTGGCTGCTATGGGCATAAAAGGGGACGAACTTATGGTGTGGCACCCATGCTCCCCTTACCTCACCCCCATTGACAACCTCTGGAGCAACTTCAAAAGGAGTGTCTATGATGGCGGGAGGCAGTTCACATCTAAGCAACAGCTCAGGGAGGGTATTCTGTCCTCATGCAAAACAATTAAAGCAGAAACCATCCAAAACCTGACAAATTCAATGGACAAGAGAGTTCAGAAGCTCCTTTCGAACAAGGGGTCCTATGTGCAAATGTAACATCACCTAGAATAAAGTTTTGAGTTGAAAACTGTTTGATTTCAGTTTGTAATAACCTGCTAATGCTTATAATTTCAAAAGTGACCATTTTTTTGTTCCTTATTAAAATGAAAAGGTTGAAAACTCTGCTGTGCATAATAATTTGGAACATGCATTTTGAGTGCAGTTTGAGTTTTTTATTTTTTTAAAAATATACTGTTATCATAGGCAGTTTGTACAAAAACCTTTCAATTGTACTCTAAAAGTTATTTGACTGGAAAATTACAATGACTGCAATTCATATAGGTAATTTGAGAAAATCTGAGAAAATATTATTTGCATAATAATTTGGAACACAGTGTATATAAACAATCCCATATTCATATAGAGATATAAGCATAAAAGTCCTTACTTGGTATTGGTTTGTGCAAAACCTGGGATTTTAAGTTATAGTAAGTGATGGGGCCACAGAGGTGGAGGACTAAAAGGCAATGTAGGGGTATAATGCATTAGAAAAGATTCATAAAGTTGGAGGAAATAGAACAGTGCACTACTTAGGGCACCTTGTAAAGTTCAAGGATGTGCTTGAGGACTGCAAGCCTGGGGGGAATATATTAAAGGAAGGTTACTAATGGAGTGCTTGAGGACACATGTGGCAGCAGGTAAATTGGGGTAGTCGGTGGACCAAGTGTTACCTGTATTGTGGTGCCAAGGCTTGTCAGACACGCACTGCTGGAGCCAGAATCCTGACTGGAGGAGGTGTGTAGCGGCGCTCCCGCGCCTAGCTAGTGGGGAGTGTGGCATGGCAGATGGAGTGTGGGCTTTTTGCAGGGAGCGCGGCCGCCAGACCGGTAGTGCATCACAAGAAGGAGGCGTGCCGCCTGATGTGACATTGCACTAGTGTGTCGCTGTTAGGGGAAGCTGCCGACTTGTAGGTAGTCATGGTAACAGGTGTGTGCGGAGCTGGTCGGTAGGAGCTTGCGCAGTGTGTGGGGGATCTGATACATTAGTGCCAGTGTAGCTGCAGAATGCACTGAAGGGTTTAAATGGTAGTCATGGTGACAATTGTACATCTAACTCGCCAGGAGGTTGGCGCATGGGCAGTAAGTGGGAAGCCAGGCATGATAGAGAAGGTATTCATGGGAACAAGTGTAAATGGCGCTTGTAGGTAGGCGCGTGCACAGTGTACACAGTGCACAGAGGGAAATCTGGTTCATTTGAGCCAGTGTAGCTGCTGAAAGTACAGAACGGATTGAGGGGTGCTCATGGTGACTGGTGTAAATCTAACTAGCCTGAAAGTTGGTGCATGGGCATTATGACGGATGCCAGGCGTAGTGGATACAGTGCAGTAGTGATAGCTGCTACGCAGGCTTAAATAGGGGTAAGGTCTATGTGTCCATGCTGGGGCTACTTAGATAGTTTGGGGGGTAGAGTCTCATTATTGTTATTACCAGGTACGTGGTATGAGGTTTGATAGGAGGTGGCTCAAGAGGGTACTGTGGGTACACTGTAATGGTTTTGTATGGTAGAGAGGAGGGGGGGATAGGGAAGGGTATACTTACCCCTGAAGATGGAGTGAAGTCATTGTGTCTGTCAAGAACAAAAGGGTGTTTAGTAGGTCCAGTCAATTTCCCTGTTGAGTCCTCTAAGGGATAATGTTTGCAGAGTGTAAATCCAAAATGATTCACATTCTTTAAGTTTTCTTACATGATCACCACCCCTTCTTGGTCTCGGGACGTGCTCAATAGCTTGAAAATGGAGTTGGGCTACTGTGTGTTTGCATTTAGAGAAGTGGTCTGGAAGTTGAAGCCACAGCGGATGGTGGACTTGTGACTGGCGATGCGGTCTCTAATATGTTGTGTTGTTTCGCCTACATAGAGCAGGTCACAAGGGCACATGATAACAAGGGCACTTGATATATTCCCCCCAGGCTTGCAGTCCTGTAGCACATCCTGGAACTTTACAAGGTAGCCCTAAGTAGTGCACGGTTCTATTTCTTCCAACTTTATGAATCTTTTCTAATGCATTATACCCCAACATTGCCTTTTAGTCTTCCACCTCTGTGGCCCCATCACTTACTATAACTTAAAACCCCAGGTTTTGCACAAACCAATACCAAGTAAGGATTTTTATGCTTATATCTCTATATGAATGTGGGATTGTGTATATATGCATATACGAATACAATTGTGTACCCTTATGCTCTCATGTCCCTTCTCTCCCCTCCACTTTCTCCGTAGTCCCTATCCCTCTCCTTCCTCCTTCCCCCCTTTTTTTCCCCTACCTTTCCCCCTCCTCCCCTCTCCTTCCACCACATGTTGTTTTTGCTACTTTGTTGTTTTACTATGAGTGCAATCAATTGGATGTACCCTTATGAGTTTATTTTTGTATGAATCGACATAATGGTAGTTACATACCTATTCTCCTCTTTTACAGTAGTGACAGAAATGAATAGGGCCATGTAAAAGGCCGAAACGTCTTCTCTTGTGTTGCCACTCACTTTTGGTTTGATATAATTATTTTCTTTCTGGATTTGTTGTACCAATAAATTAATTTTGCATTTCTTCACCTAAGAGTGCGATGAATTCATTTATACTGCTGCTAATGTTTTGGCATTGATGAACTGACGTGCCAGAGGTTGAAAGACTACAGCTGCGGTGCACACTGTATGTTGGGGAAAAGCTCTATTAAGGTTGCTTAAAAGCTTGTTTCGATACTCCAACATTAGCGGGTCATTTTCCAAGGCGGGAAGCATCTGGCAAAATTTACTCTTTTAACGTGGATTTAACAGAGTGGAAGCCCAGTAGTTAGCATTATTTTGAATCTTAACTATTCAGAGATTATGTTGCAGATAGTGCAGCAAGAAGGCACTCATATGTCGGGCACTTCCAGGTGGTCCAAAGCCAGGCTCTATTGTTGGCTGTGTAACACTGATGCTTGTTTCCTTCGTCCCCTCCTGCCAATCACGTTCAACAGAGAGGGGATGATTATCCTCTTCATCTTCTGACTGTTGCACGCTCATCACCTCTTCCTCCTCCATTTGTTTCTAGGCTCTTGTACCTTCACTAACAGTATGTCTGGTGTCACCAAACCCCTTTGATCGCAGGAATCCACCGTCACTTGGCATCCGCCTGTGTGTCGACAGTCTGGAACTTTGAGACATTCTTATCCCTTCCGAATCCTCCTCTTCTTCTGGGACAACCACCTCGTGCCGAACGCTATTCAAAGTCTGATCCAGCTTTTAGATGATCGAAATAGTGATGTTGATGATGGCGTTGTCACTGCTAACTATTTTAGTAGCCATTTCAAAACTGTGAAGAAGGGTGCAGAGGTCCTTAATCTGTTCCCACTCCTCAAACTTGATATGCTCGACGTCCATACTGCGTTGGCCCAGTCTACACGACATGACATACTGCATCAGGGCTCATTGCTGCTCACACAGTCGCTGCAACATGTGCAGAGTGGAATTCCATTGCGTCGGCACATCGCATATCAACCTGTTAACTGGCCTGGAGAAAGACCTCTGTATCGATGCAAGTCGATGACATGAGGGGTGCGGATGGCTGAAGTGAGAACACAGTTTCCGTACTTTCTGAAGCAGCTCATCCAGGCCAGGATAGTGGCGGAGAAATCGCTGCACCACCAGGTTGAGGACGTGAGCCATGCAAGACATGTGTGTGAGCTCGCATCGGAGTAAGGCCGCCCATAGGTTCACACCGTTATCGCACACGGCCTTCCCTGGCTCCAGGCTCAGCGGAGACAGCCATTGCTCAAACTGATCGTGGAGAACTGACCACAACTCTTCAGCTGTACGACTGCGATCTCCAAAGCATATTAATTTGAAGATTACCTGATTGCAGTGAGCCCTGCCTGCGCAGTACGGAGGTGGTGTTGATTCGTTCTGCACTGTTGGAACGAGTGTCTCGTTTAGGTAAAGGTTGAGTACACAGGTGGAGGCCCTAGAGGAGGTGGAGGAGGCAGAATTAGTGGAGGAAGTGTGAAATACAGAGGTTTGTTCTGCAAGCCATTGGGATTCCAAGATTTGTGGAGCAGCCCCTTACCCACCTGTCCCCACAGCCACCAGAGTCACCCAGTGCCCAGTCAACGAGATGTAACGCCCTTGGCCATGCTTACTCGTCCAGGTGGCTGTGGTGAAATGTACCCTGGCAGATGTAGATTTAGTCAAGGAATGGATGATGTTGTCTGCGACATGCTGGTGTAGCGCAGGCATCTTTATTAGAGAAGTAATGGCGACTGGCCAATTGGTACTGGGGGCGGGGGTTAAGCTTTCGGAAACCATCTGTATCAACCAGGCAGCATTTCCTTGGCCAACAGATTGGAGTTGGCGGAGTTCAACCTCTTAGCTTTGTCATGTGTAGGATGAAACAATCTTTTACGTGACCACAACTGCAGACCGAGGGCAAAGTTTGGAGAAACGGACAAACTGCGCTACCGTGAGTTGCAGGTGGAGATATTATGGTCGATTGAGAAAAATGTGGTGTGCTTGGTGAAACCAACACAGCAGGCATATCCACTTCAGTTACAGCTGACGGGCTCTCACTCAGCCTGACTGGAGCGGGTAGCGAACCACGGTTCGGGGGTGGGAGGCCTGTGTGCCAATACTTGGCACGGTATATAAGAGACAAGAGGGGATTATAGGGAGAGAAAATAGGAAGCGCAGGCTTCTAAGTGTAGTAGTTAGATTCCAAGGGTATATACTCAGTATAAATCCACTCACCTATTTGGTGTCTTGAGGTACTGCATGTAAATCCAATCGGTGGATCACTTCATTCCTCTTTCCATTCGGTTTGCTGCAGAAATCTTGGAGGTGATGAGAGCACTGGACAGTGCTTTCATAGGCGATACCACTTGTAAATGTTTTTCCCAGCAATATGCACTCCTAAAGGATGATGATGGAACTTGATATTCGGATTCAAAAATAATTTATATTTCAAGGTTAAATACAACCGGTTTCGACTTCTTTGAGCCTTCCTCAGGTATAATATCATGCATATAAACAGATCTATTTACGCATATCTTATAGCGAAAAACCAAAGACAAGCAAAATACCCAAATATCTGGAAGTAAATGAATAAATAGCACAGTGCATAAAAATAATGATAAATAATAAAGGGTATTTAGTTAACATAATTTTGATCAAAATAATGTAAAGGCCATCACGCCACGTCATGGCAACCCTTATGGGACAGTCCTAACTCTAATATTAAAACCTTACCATCTGTCAAGTGACATACATATGGATAAGGGCAGAGAGACTGAACCCCTAGTAGAAGCATAGACCTGAGGCAGAATGAACCCTTCAGCTCAGACAAAGGGTTGCCACACCCTTATATGCACTGAAGCACTCTAAACTACAAAGAAAAAACCTGGGAATCTGAACTGAAACGTAAATTGATGTGCATGCAAAATGTAAATGCATGTTCACATAAGGCCACTAGACAGAAAAAATCAAAGACAAGCAAAATACCCAAATATCTGGAAGTAAATGAATAAATCGCACAGTGCATAAAAATAATGATAAATAATAAAGGGTTTTTAGTTAACATCATTTTTATCAAAATAATGTAAAAGCCATCCCACCGCGTCACGGCAACCCTTATGGGACAGTCCTAACTCTAATATTAAAACCTTACCATTTTTCAAGTTACATACCTATGGATAAGGGCAGAGAGACCGAACCCCTAGTAGAAGCATAGACCAAATGGTAAGGTTTTAATATGACAATGATAATGACAAACTGGGCTAACACAGCTTGCACTATCACATTAGCAAATGAAAAAAATAGTTTTTTGTGCTCTTCACTCAGAAGCGCTGCACTGGTAAGCTCTGCAGATAGCTGAATTTCAACCCCACAAAATCAAAAAGTTGCCTACAAGGGCTTGCTTGCTTGCTTTATCACATTAGCAAGTGCAAAAATAGATTGAAGGTAGACTGCTGCATGGAGCACAGACAGTACAACCGGTGCACAACACTGTTCCATGGTATGGGCCCTGCTCTTTCTGTCAGAATCTCAGTAATTGCACAAGAAAAAAAAAAGTGCTGCAATGTCGATTGAACAGGTAAGCAACACAGGACTTATCTACACTATCTGACTTCCACACAAGCACCCATCTATCTTGCTAATATCTCTCAGTACACGGGGGCACACCGAGCAACGTGTGTCTCCAGCAGTGACATGGATAAAATGGCGCAGAGGGAACATGACCACTTTTTATATAGAGAGGACATGTGATTTCAGCAGCCAATTGCCGAAGCCCTTGTGTCTGGACAATGTGAATGCTTCCTGCACTCTGATTGGCTAGCCGCGCTTTCCTGACTTAAAGTTACCGCCTACAGAAAGAAAAAAAAATAACAAGCGTGCCGCTGATCTGACCTGTTCAAAGCCTTCACTAGCCCCCCCACTCATCTACCATGTCCCCCCGCTCATCATACACAAGCACTATGCTAGCAGAACAGTTAAAAATGCTGGAGTTGTCCCGTAATCACATTCTCTCATTTATTCGCTGAACGTTGACGATTTTTCCAGAATTTAAAAAATTTTGCTTGCATTTCCGATCACGAATCCGAATGTGCCATATTCGTGTCGAATTTAAGTTGTAAGATTGGATTTCGAACAAATTCGCTCATCACTAATGCTGACGACACCCAATTATACACTTCTTCCCCTGACATCTCTCCTACTCTAATGCAAAATACCAAGGATTGTTTGTCTGCTGTCTCTAACATCATGTCCTCCTTCTATCTTAAACTGATTATCTCCAAAACTGAACTTCTTGTGTTTCTCCCTTCTACTAACCTAACTCTACCTGACATTGAAATTACCTTGGAGGGTTCAACCATAATTTCCAAGCAGCACGCCAGCTTCCTTGGGGTCATATTTGATGCTAAACTTTCCTTTATTCCCTATATCTGATCACTCACCAGCTCTTGTCACCAACATCTTAAAAACATCTCCAGAATCCGACCTTTTCTCACCTTTAAAACTGCTAAAACTCTGACTGTCATCTTATTCACTCTGGTCTGGACTACTGCAACTCTCTTCTGATCAGTCTCCCTCTTACCAAACTTTCTCCTCTCCAATCCATCCTGAATGCAGCAGCCGGGGTCATATTTCTGTCCAGCTGCTTCACCGATGCCTCCATCTTGTGCCAGTCATTACACTGGTTACCCATTTGCTACAAGGTCCAAAATAAACACATCGCTTTCACCCACAAAGCTCTCCACGGTTCTGCACTGCCTTATATCTCCTCTCTCATCTCTGTCTATCGCCCTACATGTGCCCACCATTCTACAAATGACCTAAGACTAACATCCCCCATAATCTGAACCTCGCACCTCCGTCTCCAAGACTTCTCTCGTGCCGCACCAGTTCTCTGGAATGCTCTACCCCAGACCATTCGACTGATGCTTATTCCCCACATCTTCAAGTGCACTTTAAAAACCCATCTCTTTAAACAAGCGTACCACTTCAACTCAGTAAACTAACTTTCCCTACTATTCATCTGTCTCCAAACCCTCCATGCACACGATAACTGCACTAGATACTTGATTATTGCACTTAAACATACGGCTGATGACCGGATCATGCAGGTTTATATGACAATCCCTATTATAATTGCTAGACCTGAAATAACAAGCACTTTTCACCTATTGTGTCCCCCCATTTCCTTGTAGATTGTAAGCTTGCGAGCAGGGACCTCACTCCTAATGTAACTGTTTAAACTGTCTTAACTTGTATTGAATTTATTGTCTGTACATGTCCCCACTTAATTGTAATGTGCTGCGAATATGTTGGCGCTATATAAATAAAAAATATTAATTATTATTATTATTATTATTATTATTATTATTATAGCTTAGGGGTCTCTGTTAAGTCCTATTCCCTGTACAGGAGTTAAAGGATGAAGGCCAAGGCAACCCCTGGGAACTCCTGGGATAAGGAAAATGGAGTAGCTAGCACCAAGCCTCTTCATGGTAGCCCTCGTTAGAGTTGCTAAGTGACCACAAACAGTGCTCCTGTTAGAATTCTGTAGTTAATGGGCAACCAGTGCAAAGACTGGCATATGGTGGCAGTATCAGTATAGCGCTTGGACAGAAATTTGATCCTGGCTGCTGTTGGCTAATGAGAATCCCTGGCATTAATACATATTACAGTATATGCCTACAATTATAGACCAGCTTACACTATGGTGGAGCTGTTACAAAAAATCAATGATTATTGGAGTTCTGCTGTAGCTGATTTACCCATTTCATAGCTAAAACGTACCCCAGGGGGTATTCCCTCCCAACAATCTTTCTTTTTAGAATTAAGGTATCACTCAAGGCATGGAAATACTTATTCCATTTATGTCAGTATAATGAATCCTCATCCTTAGCCAATTTTCCAATTAGTTACTTACATACTGTTTTAAAAATGTAAGCATTGACTCTGGGAAATTTGCAAGAATTAAACATATCTCTCAGTTATTACAACGGGGTATAATCAGTTTTTTTCAGAGCATGACATTCACATTTGTCCTTCCTCACATTTTTAATTATTTATGTGTTTGCCTTGCACTGAACGCCACAGAGCTATTTCGCCCTATATTCACCAAGTAAGATACCTACAAGATATCTAAAGCAAGAGGTATATCTCTGACTTAGGAGCAGTTTCTAACTGTACTTTAGTGACAAATTGTCATATTTGAACAAATGTGAGAAAGATTTTGCAATTAATTTTACAATTTTGAAACAGTTCCTGGAACTCCACTGGGTAAAAAGTCTCTAAAAACTTTACTTATCGGGAGACTTAAAATGACGCTGAGGTGGTACGTTATGCCCAGTACATTCCCTCCTTATGTATGAATTTGAAAACTACTCAAAATTATTTTATTTTTAAGCACTCGACAATTTTTCCTCTTTTTTTGCTTTTATTATTTGTCACTTTCTCCCAAGAACTTCACCATTTGTAAACTTTAACTGTCAACTTCACAGTTTGAAGGCTTGTTTTTGTGGGTCAAGTTGTAGTTTTGGATGAGATCATTTATTTTACCATACAATTTACTGAAACATCAGAAAAAAATCCAAATGCTTAATTCTCCCATAGGTTTTTGGGTTTTGTTTCTGGCAGGACTACTCCTTATGTCGGCTTATTTGTCTGAAAAGAGGAGAGGAGAGAATCATTAGAGAGGTTGTCAATTACTCGGACAAACCCTTCCCAATTACTATATTCACCTGTGCAAAATAAAAACAACCTATACTCACGTCTGTTGCCAGCGCCATTCCAGTAACATTGGTGTTGAGGATGTGTATCGTTGTTGTGTCACGTGAGCCTTGCAGCCAATCAGCGGCCACTTCACTCTCACTTCCTGTGGATGTAAAAACTCTCATTTTTTCCAGGTATCAGTTTCACGAGAAAACACCAACCTCCCTTACTTCTCCATATCTGCATTCAAACCCACGGAATTAGAGTCTTAAAATTATAAAACTTGGCAACAAAATTCTTCAGGTCAATACAACCACACTGATACTGTGCACACAATCAATAGGCATTTTGTATTTTTGATGATTAGTTTTATTATTGCAAGCTAACTCAATCTGCCATTTTGTTTATGCTTGAAAAAGGCCCTTTGCTGGCCGAAACATTGCTTTTATGATGCATTTTGGATGAATAAAAGAATGGAATCATCTTTCTGGTGCCTTGGAAACTATTTGTATCTTAATAGGCTAGTCACAAGAGCCTTCTCTGGCTGAAGCAATCTTGTACAATGTGTAAAATGACGGTGGTCAGTTTTTTGATGATTCTTTCAAATCACAAATTGTATGAATTCAACAGATTTAGCAAATTTCTTTCAACTCCAAAATTTTTTATTTGCATAGAATCAATTTGCGCATCTCTGCTAAATATGTTTCTCATGACAAAATGTTATATTTCTGACTACAGTAATAAAAGTGGCATTTTTTTGAGTTTGAAGAAACCACGTGTTATACTTGTTGTGTTGAGCAATTTAAATTGTTCTTGTTTTGCTTAGTGCAAACAGCAGAATATTTGTGAAATTTGCTAATAAACCTAATTTGCAATGGGGTTTGATGGAATAATTTTGATTACATTTGTAAATGCTAGAAATATTCTGAAATACATACTCATTTATTCATATAAAAAGATAAATCCTGAAATATGGTTATTTTTATTTCTTTATTTACTTATACTCTTGATCATTTTTTATAACACCTTAAGGTGTCACTGAACATTCTGGTGATTTGCTGTGATTATAAAAATTACTGTTTCGCGATCTGACATATTTTTATTATACCTTTTTAGATGTAGAGGAAATATTAGCACTAGAGGAAAAAATCCCATCCTTATACAAAATAATATCTGCATTATTACCATCACTTTTTGCATAGGTAAAATCCATGATTTAGAATAGTTTTACATGCAAAAGTATCATTGATTTCTGTTACAGTATTAATTTGGACCTTAATTTACCTAATTGGTTTCAGCTTATTTGTTGCTGATCTGTTTTACCAGGAAGGATATTTAATATATCGAAAAGGTACAAGAAACAAAATTTATCCTTAAAGCGAACCAGAAACTTTACAAAGAAATTAACATGAATTTAGGAGAAATGAAAAAGTGCATTACAAAGAACTGTATGCTCCATCTGCCTTTACTTTGGGGCTTATAAATATCAACTTCTATCCGTACATCATGAATGGACCGAATAACTGCATGGATAAAAGCCACTTCTTAATATTTTTAACAGCAACAATTGCAAGTAAAGTTGAAAATTGCATAAGAAAAACATTTGGAAATGAGACTTTAAAAAAAATGGAACATCTGTCATATGCTTGTTGAAATTTAGCCCAGCTTTTGCTCAGGGACAGGTTATGTATTCTCTGGAGATGTAGCACCAAAGATTTTAAGATTATCATTTAAAGTAAAATATGTTTATCTTGAAAGGTACAAAAATAGCACACAATCCCAAAAAAATTATTTGTTCAATAACTATCAGTGGCCACTCACAGGCATCACGTGACCCCGCGCTGACGTCACGACAAGTGAGGCATGACTTAGTGCTGGGGTCCCCGTGATGGCTGCTGGGTTGTGGGCGGGGTTACCCCCCGCGTCAAACCCAGCATCCACCATGCGCTTTCCCAGTGAATGGGGAGTGGCAGAGCAGGAGGGTAACCCCGCCCGCAGCCTGGCATCCACCTGGAACGCGGAAGACAAAGACCCCTGGCTGCTGCCAGCACTTGTCGTGACATCAGCAGATGTCAGAACCGGCTGCAGCCGGAGGCCACGTGATGCCTGTGAGCGGCCAGTGATAGCGCCGCTCACAGGCATTATCTGCAACGTAAGGTAATTACAAAAATCCTTAGGGGCCCCATTGGGATACATTGGGTGGGTAATATAAAGTACTGGACAACCCCTTTAAGGGACATGTTTAAAGTCACATTTTGTAGATGTAAAATATTGTACCCGTACACGTATATGTAATATATAATGTCATGTGATTAAAAATATGTTTTGCTGTTTTATTCATCTGTAGGGGAGAACCATGTCACAGCTGCCAAAAAAATAGTTTTCTATTACTGTTGTAACTAAGATTATTACTAAGGAAAACTAGTAGTTGGGTAAAACTCTCCAAAATGTTCACCCAAAAGAAGAAAAATATTTCTTTGGAGTCTTGTATATTATTCAGAATGAGGGTTAGAATGTTGGAATGCATATGGCGCTGGGGCTCGGGGCATCTACTACCTTGGTTGTCTAAGAAGCTTTAACATATCTCACCCTTCCTGGTGGCCTTTTAGTAATTCTATCTAGCAAAAAGAAAGCAAAGATGTGGCCACTTATGTGACTCTCTTTTCTGATTTTTCAGTATCTCACTTATCTCAATATCTCCTAATTGTTATATGCATAAGACCTACTTGCACAGCTCCCTGCTCTATATATTTGAAAGCAACAGGGGGTCCCAAAGAATTTCTTTTGCACAGGGCATCAACTAGCTTGGATCTTGCCTAACACATTAAGGTACAGAAGAAATATAAATAGATTTTTTACATAAATGATCACTGGACTTTCAGAATAACTTATCTCATTTCATATTAGTGCAGTCTGCAAATCAATTTATTTAAAAATTGTGTTGTGCTGCTGTGTCACCCTGCCTGGATGCCACAAGTGTAATTAAAGCTGTGTCTGAGAGCAAGGGGGACGTTCTCTGGTTAGGGGAACATTAGCATGCAATGCCTCCTGTCTCGGGCCAGTAGGGGGAGCAGGCTGCCCCTATAAAAGCTGGTACTGGGGACAGGGTTAGAGAGAACTGGATTGCCTGTCTCAGCTTTGAGACGTGTCCCAGAGTGGAGCAGGGACAGAAAGTTGATTGCACCTAAGAGGAAGTGTGGCAGTAGGAGAGAGCCACAAGCCAGAGACAAGAGGCGAAGAGAGCCTGTCTTGGCAGAGAAAAGACTTCATTTTACCAGACTTTGGTGTCTGAGGCTGGAAGGATTCCACATCCCCCAGCAGAGAACCAGTTCGCAAGGGACTGTACATTCCTTGGCCTAAGAAGCCTGGAGGCCCTGCCACAACCGAAGGGACCAGTGAAGCCGTACAAGGCTGGGAGCAGAAAGGAACCCACGTCGCAGGCCATACAGGCGAGAACACACGGAAAGCTCGGAAACGTGGGCTGTTACCCTATCAGGAGGAGATAGCCAGAAGGAGCGCAGAAAGCACGGTAGGCCTACACCCTCACCCTGACCAGGGCCAATTTCCCCGTTGCTCTCAGACATCCAGGTCCCCTCCTAGCCGGGACTGTTTATGAGTCAGTTTACCTGTTTCAGTAAAGACCCTGGACTACAACCTGTTGTCTGTGTGCTCCTTGCTCCTCCAGCACTATCATCACTGGGACTCTCACTACCATCACTCCCACCATCCACTATACTGCCCTGGGGTCGCACTCTTCCCGTGGGGAGTCACACTACCATAGCTGCACACCTCATCAGCCCCAGCGGTCTGCATGCAGCGGCAGTTCCTAATAACCGCAATCCACGGGTGGCGTAGACGGACATAATCAATAACACATAACGGACTACCACTGGCCTGACCACCCTGAGCCACGGAACCGGGTTGCCACTACTACTCCCATCGTTCCCCCTATTGCCCGGATCCGAGTGCCCCACGGCCCAGGGGGCGAGTCAGCTCTGGCGTAGTCGGCAGGATTTCATGCCCGCAACCACCGGGTACTGCGTGCCTAAAAAAGACTGTTGTAAACTTACCTGTGGAGTCGTTTCCCGCCATCCGGAGCCGATTCCCGCCATTAGACGCCATCTTGGACCGTTTCCCGCCGTCTTCTGCCGTCTTCCCACCATCGGACGCCATCTTCAGGACGCCGCGCGGGAAGAAGAGGGGCGTGGACATCAAAACCGCGTGAGATCCAAAGCTCCGCCCCACGCACCGACACTGCGCAAGGTCCTGGAAGGGAGAGAGAGCGACGCTGACGTCATCAGGACGCGACGCCAGGTCCTCGTCCATAGCAGCAGCAGCGGAGCCGCGGCCTACAGAAGAGGATCGTCGGAAGGTAGGCCACGGTCCACTAGAGGGGTAGAAAGATGTCGGACACAGAGGCGCCCACTAACACCAACGCAGCTGCAGCAGCGGTGATGCCCTTTTCCCTGCCCTACATCCCTGGAGCGGCCTGGCTGCCCAAATACTCAGGTGAGCCCCATGCCCTAACTGACTTCAAGGAAAGGCTGTACAGTTTGTTCCAAGTTTACCCCCTGACAGAGGAACAGAAGGTCAGCATATTAACAGGGCAGTTAACTGGCGCAGCCCAAAGGGAGGTAAAATCATGGCCCATTGAGGAGAAAGGGACTGTGAAGGGTATTCTGGCCCGGCTGCGGGCTACCTTTGATACACGTACCTCCGCTGAGATTAAAATGAGGTTCTATGGATGTAAGCAGCGGGCACAGGACAGCATCAGAGACTATGCCCTAAATCTGCAGGAAGCCTTGAGGGCTATTCAACAAACTGACCCTGGCAGTGTGCAGGAAACCGATAAGCTGCTAACAGAACAATTCATAGAAGATCACCAGGCCCTTACAATTGGCGTAATAAATACGTTGGGGGGCGCCCGGTTTTACCCGTGGTGCTGGACGGTATCCCCATGAGCGCCTTGCTGGATACTGGGTCGCAAGTAACCACAATCCCTTATGTACTTTTTAAGCAGTATTGGACTGATGCTGATATCACACGGTATCCAGACAGTAACTTGAGCATCATCGCCAGTAATGGCTTACCCGTGCCACAGATGGGGTTCAAGGAGATGACCATTAAAATTGGTAAAGTTGAACTGCCGGCACAGGGAGTGATTATTGTGGACATTGACCGTCATGAAACTCACCCTAAAATAACTGTGGGTACTAACATCATTGAAAATTGTCTTTCAGAAGTAATTGTAATTCTACAACAGGTGGCGGTGAATGCTAGTTCCAGCCAAAAGAGAGTCCTCAACAAGGAGATAAAAGCCCTGATGAGATGGCAGCAGGTAGAACTGTCTGGTGGTGAGATCGGTAGCGTAAGACTCAGTGATCCATTCCCCATTTCCATGCCTCCCAAAAGTGAAATGATGATCTGGTGTCGGACTGCAATCGGGTTGAGAGGTAGAGACTACCAAGCCATGGTAGAACCCGTGTACTCAGAGAGCAGGCCCACCATTTTGACAGCCCGGGGGGTGGTTGATGTCCGTCATGGGAGGGTGCCCGTCCGCATCCTCAACATTGGGGAGAGGGAAGTACACTTACCCAGGTACGCTACACTCGCCAAACTGTTTGTCGTCGAACACAAAGCTATCAGGGCCGTGGAACCCTTGCCTCCATCTCCACCGGCGGAGGGTAATGGCTCCCAGAAACAAAAGGAGGACTGGTGCCAGAAACTCCACGTGGGTGCTGACTCCACTTCCCTGCACCAAAAACAAGGAGTCTACCGGGTGGTACAGGAGTACGAGAGAGTCTTTAGTAAGCACCCGCTAGACTTCGGCAGAGTAAAAGGGATAGAACACCGCATCCCCACAGGGAGCCATCCACCAATAAAAGAGAGGCACAGACCTGTACCCCCTGCACATTATCAGAACGCAAAGGGCATGCTAAGAGAGATGAAAGAAGCTGGGGTTATTAGAGACAGCTGTAGCCCCTGGGCGGCCCCTTTGGTTCTGGTCAAAAAGAAAGACGGCACCATGAGAATGTGCGTGGACTATAGACAAATCAACCGTATCACCCACAAAGACGCATATCCGCTGCCTAGAATAGAGGAGTCTTTAGCCGCACTAAAATCTGCTAACTTCTTTTCTACTTTGGACCTTACTAGCGGGTACTGGCAGGTAGAGATGAGCGTTGTTCTACTCGAACTGTTCGCCAATCTCAAATTCGAGCTGTTTTGGGCGGTGTTCGAGCCGTTCGGCGAACACGAACAATTTGAGAAAAATTCGGCTGTTCGAGGTTATGTTCGATAACTGTTCGTGCACCAAAATCATAACTGGATTTTTTCTCAGTAATGATGAAAATTAATGTTAATACGCAGTTTGAGTGTACAGCGCGGTGGGGGGAGGGGCAGGGGATGGATCTCTGCAGGAACAATGAAGATCTCCATTTTTTTTTCTCTTTCCCGCATTTGCAGTGGGGAGGTGCAATCTGTCAGCCTATCAGCAGCGCACACACGGAGCGAAGTGCTTTTTTTCACACAAGCAAGGGCATGTGTCATTGGCAGTGTATGTCACATGTCCTTGCCCTATAAGACCAAGCCATTTTCCCCGTCGCCACCATTTTCTCACTGCTGCAGCTGCGTGTTAGACGGCACCGCTGTTGCTGTGTGCGCTATACCTTGTTAATTTCAAGCCAATTTTCGCACAAATATACAGATAGCTTGGGAGTAGGGAATAGTTGTGATTGCAGTCCTTTTAAGGACTAGGTTACAGCATTTCCTACGACTTTTATCAGGGAGGTCTGTGCTCTTAAATAGATAGATTGTGGGAGTAAAGACTAATTGTAATTGGAGTCCTTTTCAGGACTAGGTTACATGAGTTCCTATCAGTTTTTGCCAGGCAGGTCTGTGCCAGTGCTGTGCAAGTTTTTTTCACAGCATTTGGCTGAATCTAGCAAAGCTAATCCTTTTTGGCCTATTGCAGAGTGTGTTAGTCAGTGGAGTAGCCTATCTGTGTTGCAAGATATAACACCTGTGTATAGAATACCAATTTTTTTACTGCACCTAGTGAAGTAAAATCTTTTGGGCATAGCATCATTCTATTAGTCCATCTATACTGACCTCCATCAGGTTGCAAACTGAATATAATTTTTTTCTGCATCTAGCTCTGAAAAAATATTTGGGCTTCTAGCAGTGTGTGGGACTTGGTCTATTAGTCCATCTATACTGACCTCCATCAGGTTGCAAATTAAAAATAATTTTTTTCTTCATTTAGCTCTGAAAAAATATTTGGGCTTCTAGCAGTGTGTGGGACTTGTTCTATTAGTCCTTCTATACTGACCTCCAGCAGGTTGCAAATTGAATATAATTTTTTTCTGCATCTAGCTCTGAAAAAATAGTTGGGCTTCTAGCGGTGTGTGGGACTTGGTCTATTAGTACATCTATACTGACCTCCATCAGGTTGCAAATTAAAAATATTTTTTTTCTGCATCTAGCTCTGAAAAAATATTTGGGCTTCTAGCAGTGTGTGGGACTTGGTCTATTAGTCCATCTATACTGACCTCCATCAGGTTGCAAATTAAAAATAAGTTTTTTCTGCATCTAGCTCTGAAAAAATATTTGGGCTTCTAGCAGTGTGTGGGACTTGGTCTATTAGTCCATCTATACTGACCTCCATCAGGTTGCAAATTAAAAATAATTTTTTTCTGCATCTAGCTCTGAAAAAATATTTGGGCTTCTAGCAGTGTGTGGGACTTGGTCTATTAGTCCATCTATACTGACCTCCATCAGGTTGCAAATTAAAAATAATTTTTTTCTTCATTTAGCTCTGAAAAAACATTTGGGCTTCTAGCAGTGTGTGGGACTTGTTCTATTAGTCCTTCTATACTGACCTCCAGCAGGTTGCAAATTGAATATAATTTTTTTCTGCATCTAGCTCTGAAAAAATAGTTGGGCTTCTAGCGGTGTGTGGGACTTGGTCTATTAGTCCATCTATACTGACCTCCATTAGGTTGCAAATTAAAAATAATTTTTTTCTGCATCTAGCTCTGAAAAAATATTTGGGCTTCTAGCAGTGTGTGGGACTTGGTCTATTAGTCCATCTATACTGACCTCCATCAGGTTGCAAATTAAAAATAATTTTTTTCTGCATCTAGCTCTGAAAAAATATTTGGGCTTCTAGCGGTGTGTGGGACTTGGTCTATTAGTCCATCTATACTGACCTCCATCAGGTTGCAAATTAAAAATATTTTTTTTCTGCATTTAGCTCTGAAAAAATAGTTGGGCTTCTAGCAGTGTGTGGGACTTGGTCTATTAATCCATCTATACTGACCTCCATCAGGTTGCAAATTAAAAATAATTTTTTTCTGCATCTAGCTCTGAAAAAATATTTGGGCTTCTAGCGGTGTGTGGGACTTGATCTATTAGTCCATCTATACTGACCTCCATCAGGTTGCAAATTAAAAATAATTTTTTTCTGCATCTAGCTCTGAAAAAATATTTGGGCTTCTAGCAGTGTGTGGGACTTGGTCTATTAGTCCATCTATACTGACCTCCATCAGGTTGCAAATTAAAAATATTTTTTTTCTTCATTTAGCTCTGAAAAAATATTTGGGCTTCTAGCAGTGTGTGGGACTTGTTCTATTAGTCCTTCTATACTGACCTCCAGCAGGTTGCAAATTGAATATAATTTTTTTCTGCATCTAGCTCTGAAAAAATAGTTGGGCTTCTAGCGGTGTGTGGGACTTGGTCTATTAGTCCATCTATACTGACCTCCATCAGGTTGCAAATTAAAAATAATATTTCTCTGCATCTAGCTCTGAAAAAATATTTGGGCTTCTAGCAGTGTGTGGGACTTGGTCTATTAGTCCATCTATACAGACCTCCATCAGGTTGCAAATTAAAAATAATTTTTATCTGCATCTACAGTACCTCTGAAAAAATATTTGGGCTTCTAGCAGTGTGTGGGACTATTTGTATTAGTCCATCTATACTGACCTCCATCAGGTTGCAAATTCAAAATAATTTTTTTCTGCATCTAACCCAGCCAATAGTTTTGGCCTAATACCACAGTTTGGCCACTCAGCTCTGCTCGGTTACCATCCATTGTTTTTTTGTGCAAACAACTCTAGAGTTGTGAATTAGTTAACCACCAAAATGAGTGGAAAAAGGCCTGCTGCTGGTGTAAAGGGGAATAGGCGTGTTGGGAAGGGGAAAAAAGGTTGTGTCCGTGGGGTAGGTGTTAAAGCAACAGTAACATCTGCAGAAGAAAGACCATCTTCCAGCCAAACTAAAATGTCTACTTCTTTTAGCGGACAATGTGATAAGATCCCTTTCTTACGGCCACGCCAATCGCTACAAATTCCAGATGAGGCACAAAAACAGCAGGTGCTTCAACGGATATCAAGTGCTCCTTTAAGTGGGCTCTCCTCCACATCAACTTCAACATCACAAATACTCCAGTCCTCAAAGGTGTCACCCAAATCGCACTTGCTTCCTCACAGCTCCCAAATCTCCAGCTGCCCGTCTGAGTATGAGGTAGAACAGATGGTTGAGTCTGCAGAGCTGTTTACTCATACTATAGCCTGGGAATCAGAGGTCGACTCCAGCGCTTCTGTGAATCCAGACGAGGAAATGATCTGCACTGATGCCCAGAATCTTTATGAGTCGGATCCAGGACCAGACGCAGAAGGTTCTGACCATAATGTAGACCCTCATTCCCAAACTGTAACTCCTGTTGGTGGAGACAATGAGGAAGACGATGATAAGACTCAAATACCTGATTGGAGCGACAACTTTAGTTTTTTGTCAGGGCAGGAACAGGTTGGCTCTGAGGACGACGGGTGTGATAACGCACAGAGTGATGATGATGAGGTCGGAGATCCCACTTACTGTCAACCCACAGTCAGCCAAGAGATGAGGTCAGCAGAAGAGGTGGAGGAAGATGCTAGTGACGACGAGGTCAGGTTGCGCCTTCCTGGACAGAGACGTAGTACTGGAAGCACGTCAACAACTGCATCCTCAAACACAACTCTGCCTCTCACCACAAGTCGTGGTGGCTCTTCAGGTCGCATGGGTGCTAAGCCTTGCATAGCCTGGGCATTTTTTCAGATCGATAAAGATGACCCAACTCGTGTTATCTGTAACATTTGTCAGCAAAAGCTAAGTAGAGGCCAAAAAATACATAGTTTGAGTACTTCATGCATGAACCGGCACATGGACATGAAGCATAAGTTGCAGTGGGAAGCTCAGTGTGCTACAATGCGGCCTAGCCGGCCGGGCCAATCACCGTCTGCCATATCTTGTGCATCCGCGGCCTCTTCATCCTCTGTGACTGGGGGGACAGCAGTCACACCTGTTTTGGGGCGCAGACCTGCCACCTCTTTACCCGCAACAGCCAGCGTGATTGGCAGGTCATCATTTTCTTTGGAGGTGGTAACACCAGCTGGTGTTGAGCGCTGTCCGACATCGATAGCTCCACCTTTGGATCAAGGCAACCTAACATGTCCGCCTGCATCTTCCTCACAGACCGGCAGTTTGCCGGGGACACCCTTATCAACCCCGTCTAAGCACAATAGCCAGCCCTCGGTCCCTCAGATGTGGACAAGTAAAAGACCATTTCCTCCTAGCCATGAGAAAGCTAAGAGGTTGAATTTCACCATCTGCAAGCTCTTGGCTACAGAAATGCTGCCTTTCCGCCTGGTGGACACAGAGGATTTTCGAGACCTTATGTCCGTCGCAGTGCCCCAGTACCAGATGCCCAGTCGGCACTACTTCTCAAAGAAAGGTGTGCCTGCGCTCCACCAGCATGTCGCACACAACATCACCGCTTCTTTGAGAAACTCTGTGTGTGACAGGGTGCATTTCACCACAGACACTTGGACGAGTAGGCATGGACAGGGGCGTTACATGTCGCTGACTGGGCACTGGGTAACTATGGTGACAGCAGGACAAGGGGCTGCTGTCCAAGTCTTGCCGTCCCCACGAGTTGTGCGTCAATCCTCTTTATGTCAAAGTTCCTCCACTGCTTCTGCCTCCTCAACCTCCTCTCGGTCTTCCACCTGCACCCAAAGCCTGTCTGGTCATGCCACAAGCTTTCTAACTGCGCAGAAGGGATCCTGCACACCTCCTTACTATGCTGGCAGTAGGGCTCAACGTCATCAGGCGGTTTTTACATTGAAATGTCTGGGAAATGTGAGTCACACAGCTGAGGAGTTGTGGTCAGCTCTGGAGAACCAATTTCATGAATGGTTGTCTCCACTGGACCTGAAACCAGGGAAGGCCGTGTGCGACAATGCTGCAAACCTGGGTGCGGCCCTTCGCCGGGGCAATGTCACACACGTGCCTTGTATGGCTCATGTGTTGAACCTGGTTGTCCAGCAATTTTTAGCCCACTATCCCAGACTAGATGGCCTTCTGCAGAGGGCACGGTCGCTGTGTGCTCACTTCCGCCGTTCGCATCCCGCAGCTCAGCGACTTACATATCTACAGAAGTCGTTGGGCCTGCCACTTCACCGGCTAAAATGCGATGTGCCTACCCGGTGGAATTCAACTCTGCACATGTTGCAGCGACTGTGGCAGCACCGACAAGCCCTGGTGCAATACGTTCTGACGTATAGCCTGGGCCAACGAGATTCAGAGGTGGGGCAAATCACGCTGGAGGAGTGGTCTCAGATCAGGGACCTATGCACCCTTCTGCACAGTTTTGAAATGGCGACGAAGATGTTTAGTGCTGACGATGCCATTATCAGCATGACTATTCCGGTGATTTACATGCTGGAGCACATGTTAAACAGAATTCGGAGTCAGGTGGTGGCACAAGAGGAGGTGGAGGAAGTAGAGGAGGAGGAGTTGTATGCGGAAGGGCTAACATCTGCAAGGTCCAGACGGTCGGCAGCACCAAGGCGGCAGGCATGTGAGGGTGGGGGAGATGGTTTTACCAGGGCGCATGGTAGCAGCCAAACTAGTGAGGAAGGTGCAGGAGCCCAGGAAGAAGTGGAGGACGAACTGATGGAAGACTCATCAGATGAGG
Organism: Phyllobates terribilis; assembly: GCF_046119375.1. NCBI lineage: Eukaryota > Metazoa > Chordata > Amphibia > Anura > Dendrobatidae > Phyllobates > Phyllobates terribilis. The sequence continues at coordinate 37,220,725 of NW_027362768.1, read as the reverse complement.
GAGACCTTGATCACATTTCTGTTGTGCGAGGTTGGGGGGAGAGGACAGAGGAAGGAAGCATGATTGTTACCTCGCCACCAACACAACAGGGACTTGGTGCTCCTGGATGCGCAACACACATGAGTGCCTTCTTGCTGCACTACCTGCAACATGACCCTCGAATTGTGAGAATTAGAAATAATCCTGACTACTGGGTTGCCACACTGTTAGATCCCCGGTACAAAAGTAAATTTGCAGAAATTATTCCTGCCATAGAAAGGGATGCACGCATGCAGGAGTATCAGCAGAGACTGTTGCAGAATCTTACATGTGCTTTTCCACAAAATACCAGTGGTGCACGTAGTGAATCTCACAGTTCCAACTTGCCAACCGTGGGACCGTCAAGTGTTCAGCACTCAAACCGTAACAGAACCACAGTATCTGCTGGTAACATCAATTTTGCGGAATCATTTCACCACTTTTTTAGCCCATCCTTTGCAAGGCCACAGGAGACAAGAAGTCTGACACATAGTCAACGCCTAGAGACGATGGTACAGGAGTATCTCCAAGTAAACATTGAAGCCACGACTGTGTCACTGGACCCTTGCTCTTTTTGGGCTTCCAATCTGGATAAATGGCCGGAGCTAGCCACTTACGCCTTGGAGATCTTGTCATGCCCCGCAGCCAGCGTTCTGTCTGAACGTGTGTTCAGCGCTGCTGGTGGTGTGCTGACAGATAAGCGCACGCGGCTCTCCATTGATAATGTAGACAGACTCACGTTCATAAAGATGAACAAATCATGGATCCGAAATGACTTTTCTACCCCTGAGTCATCCTGGGGAGAGTAAAAGCTTGATGATTGGTTAAAATCACCCTACCAACCGTTTTAAGCTTTCAAATTACTAATCATGTTTATCTGTATCTTGACTGGAAAATAATTTGGGCTTTGTAGCAGTGTGCAGCACTGATCCTATTAGGCCATCTATACTAAAGCTTCACCAGATTTAAAATTAAAAATAATTTTTAGCTGCATCTAGCCCGGAAAATAATTTTGGGGCTCCGAGATGCGCAAGGCACATAAGTGCCTTCTTGCTGCACTACCTGCAGCATGACCTTCATATTGTCAGAATTCGAAGTAATCATGACTACTGGGTTGCCACACTCTTAGATCCCCCAAACTTTTCGATCAACCTTTTCATTTTAATAAAGACCAAAAAAATGGTCATTTTTGAAATTATAAGCATTAGCAGGTTGTTAGAAACTGAAATCAAACAGATTTCAACTCAAAACTTTATTCTAGGTGATGTTACATTTTCACATAGGACCCCTTGTTCGAAAGGAGCTTCTGAACTCTCTCGTCCATTGAATTTGTCAGGTTTTGGATGGTTTCTGCTTCAATTGTTTTGCATGAGGACAGAATACCCTCCCAGAGCTGTTGCTTAAATGTGAACTGCCTCCCGCCATCATAGACACTCCTTTTAATGATGCTCCAAAGGTTCTGAATGGGGTAGAGGTCAGGGGAGCATGGGGGTCACACCATAAGTTTGTCCCCTTTTATGCCCATATCAGCCAGAGATGCAGATGTTTTATGTGCAGCATGAGATGGTGCATTATCATGCAGAAAAATGATCTTGCTGTGAAATACACGGTTCTTCTTCTTGAACCATGGCAGGAAGTGCTGTTTGAGAAAATCCACATACATTATGGAGTTCATCTTTAGCGCCTTCAGGGATCCTAAAGGGGCCGACAATCTCTCTCCCCATGATTCCAGCCCAAAACATTACTCCACCTCCTCCTTGTTGGCGCTGTAGCCGTGTTTGCGTGGGGTGTCCATCAACCAGCCATCCTCCACTCCATCCACCTGGACCATCGAGCGCTGCACGGCACTCATCCGTGAACAAAACAGTTTTGAAATCAGTCTTCATGTAATGTTTGGCCCACTGGAGCCGTTTCTGCTTGTGTGAAGTGGATAGAGGAGGTCGACAGGATGGCGCATGCACAGCTGCAAACCTCTGAAGGACCCTGCATCTTGTTGTTCGGGGGACGTTGGAGGCACAAGCAGCTTCAAAAACTTGTCTGCTGCTATGACAAGGCTTTTTTGCCACTGCTCTTTCAACCTGACGTAATTGCCTGTAGGAAAGAGTCCTCAATTTGCCCTTATCAGCACGCACACTTGTGTACTGTGAATCAGCTATATACTTCTTGATTGCCAAGACACTTCATCCTGATCATCGCACAATGTTGATTGTAGTCATGCCTTGACCTAAACACTCCACAATTTGTTGCTTCTCAGCAGCCGACACATCCTTTTTCTTTCCCATTTTGGCAGAAAATGTAGGCTGCTTAATAATGTGAGAGAGCCTTCTTAAGTAGTCTTGCCTTTCATTGGACACACCTGCCAAACTAATTAGCACAGGTGTCTGCAATTGCTTACAGTGATATAAAGAGCCCTGACACACATCACCATCAATGAGTTTAACTGACAAACAAACAAATTCTTCCCTTATCACTCCTAAACACTTTTTGTATAATAATTTGGAACGCAGTGTACATGTGCTTTTCCACAAAACACCAGTGGTTCACGTAGTGAATCTTACAGTTCTAACTTGCCAACCGTGGTCTGTATGGAGTTGTTCAATAAAGGGCCCAAAATTAAGATAACATAGATGGGAGAGGTTTCTATGAATAGGAATTCCTAAGTATTTGATACCCTGTGAGGGCCAGGCAAAGGGAAAGTTGGACTGGATGGAATCCTATATGGATTTGGGGAGGGAGACATCGAGGGCCTCAGACTTCGCTGCATTGATTTTAAAATTTTACCATGTAACAAAGTGATCTATTTCAGCCATAACAGCATGGATGGATATATGTGATTGAGTGATATATACTAGGACATCATCAGCAAATAGAGAGCACTTGTACTCGGTGCCTCCCACCTCAATCCACCTAATATTGGGGTTATGGCGAATTGATGAGAGCAGGTGCTCCGTCACTAGGATGTATAAGAGAGGGGACAGAGGACATCACTGCCTTGTCCCATTGGTGATTGTGAAAGGTGATGAAAATGTTCTGACGCACCCCCTGGGCCTTGGGACACCCGGAGCCGGACCCTTTTTAGTGGATGCTGGTGGTTGTAGTCTTCGTGGCGGCGACCCAGTTCCGTGGCTGAGGGCGGTCAAACCAGTGGCGGAACTATTTATGTGGTTTTCATGTTTAAATGTCCGACTACGCCACCCGTGGATTGCGGTCAGAGTGAACCGCCGCTACAGGGCAGACCACTGAGGCTGGTGTTGTGGGTGCAGCAGAGCGTAGCATAACTCCCCACGGGAGGAGTATAGCCTCAGGGCAGTGTATGCGGAGGATGGGGGTGATGGTGCAGGGCAGCAGCAGTAACGACACGGAGTCAGTGATGCAGTTCAGGGCCTTTACTCACAGTTCTTATTATCCAGACCACGTCTGCAGGTAACGGCTGCCCATGTCGTACTGTGCTCACCGGGTGAGGGGCTCAGACAACTCCCAGATAACTTTGGAGCACTTCACAGGACCCCCTTTGTGTGTCCTTTGTCTGGCCTTTCTTACCAACACTTCTGTCCGGCTGCCTCGGGCCTCCTCTTGGTAAACTTGGCGCCAGTTTCCCTGACCCTATGTGGTGCCTTCCTAGCGGGTGTAGCGAGGGGCTGCGCCACATAAAATGTCAGAGCCTCCGGTTTCTAGCTGAGGGTCGTTTCCTGCCTCCACTAGTTCGGGGACCGGTCTCCCCCTTTGGCTTGACCCCTCCACGCAGGTGGATTCGGGCGTGCGGTGGCGACTCGCCCGTCCGCACCCCTGGGATCCCTTCATTCCTCGTTCCTGGAGCCTTCTCCGCTCCTCTTCCTTCCTTCTCCCTCTTCCAGGCCTGGGCCTCTGTTACTAGGCCCGCCTCCGGAGCAGAGCTCATGCAGAGCCCCTGCTCCCTGCCACTTCTGCTCAGACTTCTCTGCACTGAACTAAGATGGTGCCCACCTTTTATACTCCCTTCTCAATGCACCCAGGAACTGCTTCCTCCCTGCTCCTGCACTACAGGGTTCCCCTTCCTCAGTGTTCCCTCCCCCTCTCCAGCCAGGGACAGGGACTGTCGTGCCCATCTCAGGGGCATATTGGTCGCCCTGCCCCACGGCAATGTGGTGTAATGCATGCAGGTGTCGGGTCCTGATCCACACTCCATCCTTACCTGAGAGTGAGATATCACACCTCTGGGTGAGGTGCAATACGTCTGTAGCAACCGAGCCCTCAGGGTGCTACAGTTCCATTTATCTTCAGCCTAGGTGACGTATTGCGATACAGGGCCGTGATTTTGGCTATAAAAGCGTCCCCTAGACCCCTACCCCAAGCTTTTTAAGAGAATCATATATGGCGTGCCAGGAGACTCTATGGAATGCTTTCTCAGCATCCAACGAGAGTATCTAATTACAAATTTTTAACTGCATCTAGCCCAGGAAATACTTTGTGCCTAGTAGCAGTGTCTGCTAGTGAGCGGATTATCCCGGCTGTTAAGCAAGCTGCACCACCTGTAGTTTAGACACTTAATTTTTTCAAAGGAAATGCTTCGGGACCATGGGATACTTAGTGAAGAGCATCAGGAGGCACCCCAAGGCATAGGGGCTGGGACTGGCAGTAGGATGCCTTGCGGTGGACAACCGAGCTCGATCCTTATAAAAGCTTTTTAACTGCAGCAGCTTTAGTGGACGCTACTGGAGCTGGAATTACCGTGGCTGCTGGCATGAGACTTGCCCTCCAATAGATCCTTGTAAATGGATTTAAAGTTTATTCATTCAAATTAGAGAGACAATTTAAATTAAAAAGCTTAGAGCTGCCTCCACCACAGGGGGGCTCGCTCGACCCACCAGCGGACAGGCACCAGTATTGGGAGAGGGGGGCTGGCCGTCAGGGTTCACCGCGGCTCTGGCACAAACCCGGCGACACGGAGGTGGCACGGGCAGGAGCGGACTGGCCGTGTCGGCTTCTCACTTTTTGGATTTTAGAAGGGCATGACATGCCTATATCTGTGTCTCCCCCTCCTTTTACTCCTCCACCTCTTTTATTTTCGCATGACTATATGTACTTGTCACTTTTCCATGTGTTAGTTATGTCTTCTGAGCAGATTGTCAGCTTTTGGACACCTTTGAAGGTGTTTTCTATGTGTTTCTATGTGTTTTTGTTTGCCTGCCATTGGTTTTAACGGTGTTCGAAGGTGTTCGACGAACAGTTTGACGAACAGTTCGGCGAACACATGGGTGTTCGACGAACCAAACCGAACTCGAACACTACGGGGGTGGCTCAACACTACTGGCAGGTTCCTGTGGCAGAGGCTGACAAGGAGAAGACCGCCTTCACCACCCCGATGGGACTGAGCGAATTCAACTGTATGCCTTTCGGACTCTGCAACGCACCAGGGACCTTCCAGCGGCTGATGGAATGCTGTCTAGGGCACCGAAACTTCGAGACGGTCCTCCTTTACCTGGACGACGTGATCGTCTATTCGAAGACCTACGAGGACCATCTCAAGCACCTGGCTGAGGTGTTCGAAGCCCTGGCAGGCTATGGCCTGAAGGTGAAACCATCGAAGTGCCACCTGCTGAAACCAAAGGTCCAGTACTTAGGGCACGTGGTAAGTGCGGAAGGAGTGGCCCCCGACTCTGACAAGGTCACGGCAATCAAGAGCTGGCCAAGCCCCTCGAACATCAAAGAGGTGAGACAGTTTCTCGGGTTGGTAGGCTACTACCGAAGGTTCATCCCCGGGTTCACCAAGATGGCAGCTCCTATGCAGGACCTCCTGATCGGACAGTCCAAGTCCAGAAGTCAAAAGCCACCCTTCAAGTGGGATAAACCGGAAGAGGAGTCCTTCCGCCAGCTAAAGATGGCCCTCACAGGGGACGAGATCCTGGCCTACCCTGATTATGGCCAGCCTTTCATTCTCCACACAGATGCCAGTAATGTGGGACTGGGAGCCGTACTGTCCCAAAACCAACAGGGCAGAGAACGGGTGATCGCATACGCCAGCCGGAAGCTGAGGCCCACCGAGAGGAACCCGGAGAATTACAGCTCCTTCAAGCTAGAATTCTTGGCGGTGGTGTGGGCCGTGACGGAACGCTTCAAGCATTACCTGGCCTCCGCAAAGTTCAGCGTGTACACGGACAACAACCCGTTGACACACCTGGACAATGCAAGACTGGGTGCCCTGGAACAGCGGTGGATGGCCCGTCTCTCCAACTATGACTTCGTGATCAAGTACCGGGCAGGCATAACCAACGCCAACGCGGACGCCCTATCAAGGATGCCTCACTTACCTGAAGGTGACGAAGACCCAGAAGAGCTGGAAGAGGTAGAACTCCCCGCGTTTCACCGGTATGGAGCCGCTCAACACTCTCACCGCGTGAAGGAGGAGGATCTAACAACTGTGATGATGAATCCCCTACCTCACCACAGCTGGGCCGAAACCCAAGATAGTGACCCTGCTGTCTGCCTGGTGAAAGATCTGCTGACCCGGGAAGACGCCCGCCTAGATCCAGATGCCCCAGAGGAAGCCAAGCAGCTATGGAAGGAGAAGAGTAAGCTGTTCCTCTACGAAGGCAAGTTGTGCAGAAGGATTGTTAACCACCGGACGCACGAGCTGACCTGGCAAGTCGTGGTCCCAAGGCGAGATGCAGCTATGGTCCTGGGGGCTTACCATGACAGAGCGGGACACTTTGGTTGGAAGAAGCTGGAGTTCCTGCTAAGAGGAAGATTCTTTTGGGTCGGCATGAGAGGAGCTGTGGAAAAATGGTGCAGAGACTGTGGCCCTTGTCACCTGAGGAGGAAGGACCGCACCAGCCAGAAGACACCCTTGAGACCCATCGTCACCACGCAGCCTCTTGAGCTGGTAGCTCTGGACCACGTCAAATTGGCTCCAAGCCGGTCCGGATACATCTACGCCCTGACAATCGTGGACCACTATTCCCGTTTTCTAGTGGTGGTCCCGGTAAAGGACTTGACAGCCCAAACAGCGGCCAGAGCCTTCCAGCAATACTTCTGCCGTCCACACGGGTATCCGGAACAGGTCCTGACAGACCAGGGTCCAGCGTTCGAAGCTGAAATCTTCCAGGAGTTCTGCAACCTCTATGGCTGTAAGAAAATACGGACAACGCCTTACCACCCCCAAACCAACGGGATGTGTGAGAAGATGAACAATATAGTCATTGATCTCCTGAAGACGTTGCCCATGGAGGAACGCAGCCTGTGGCCAGAAAAACTGCCGGACCTGGTAGACATGTACAACAATATCCCGGTGAACGCTACAAACTGCACCCCGGCTTACCTGATGCGAGCCAGACCGGGTAAGCTGCCCGTAGACCTGGAGATGGGAGTCCTAATACCTGAGGACACCTCCCCGGATGCGGACTGGGATACGGAAAGGCAACTGCAGTACAAGAAGGTACAGGAGAGTGTGGAGAAGAGCCTGGCCCAGGTGAGAGAGAAGCAAGAAAGACTCTTCAATCAACACGCCCCTGCTAGTCCCCTAGAACCTGGTGAGCAAGTCCTAAAGCGAAAAAGAAGGCTACATAAGTTGGACGACCAGTGGGAAAGGGAACGCTACACCGTACTGCAGTCTGACCACGACAACCCAAAGGTGTGCGTAATCACCAAGGACGGAGGAGAAACCACTAGTGTCGTCTCCAGAGACCACCTCAAAAGGTGCCCCGAGCAACTCCGTAGTGCAGAAGAGGATCAGAGTGACCTTGAACCCGCAGAGGACAAGGAAGAAATGATCAGCACCGTTCTCGGAGAGTTCCCTCAGTCCTGGACTCGCATAAATGATGCCATAGTGGTACCTGTCCTGCATTTCCTGCAACCGGCACAGCGACAACCAACACCAGAGCCGGAAGGTGAAGAGGAGCAAGCGGTTCCAGAGGCAGAAGAGCCTGTTCCAGCAGCCCAGGAGAGTCAACCCTCTGCTGACAGTGAGCCTGCCATGCCTGCGGTAAGCCAAAGGACCCGCAGACAGCTGCCTGCCCTACCTGTACACCCAATTGGTAGCTGTACCCCTAACGCTAGTGGGGAAAGCCAGGTTGGTCCACCACCAGACAGTGGGCTAAGGAGGTCAACCAGGAGCACAAAGGGACAGATACCCGCTCGCTGGAGAATATATGGTGCACTAAATTGTAAATAACCCTGTTGCCAAATGTTGAATTGTTTGCCAAAGTTACCTGCATGTTTATTAATAGAGTGTTTCATTCTCTTGCAGCAACCGTAAGGACTCACAGGTTATGGACTTTTTATAACCGGGACCTTGTATGGACTGCATTCTGAGCCTAACCCAGGAATGAACTAAGACTGTAAAGGACTTGGGGTAGGACAGACCCCCATCTGGTTAAGGATCCCGTTGTGCTGGTGATATGGACACCCGGTCACAGACCACACTGTGACCTAAAGAACTCAATTTGTGCGTCTTCTGTCTATTAATGTGTTATTGTTGTGCATATTGTCTTTGTTTACTGTTTAGTCCCGGAGTACTAAATTTCACTAGGGGGGAATGTGTCACCCTGCCTGGATGCCACAAGTGTAATTAAAGCTGTGTCTGAGAGCAAGCGGGAGGTTCTCTGGTTAGGGGAACATTAGCATGCAATGCCTCCTGTCTCGGGCCAGTAGGGGGAGCAGGCTGCCCCTATAAAAGCTGGTACTGGGGACAGGGTTAGAGAGAACTGGATTGCCTGTCTCAGCTTTGAGACGTGTCCCAGAGTGGAGCAGGGACAGAAAGTTGATTGCACCTAAGAGGAAGTGTGGCAGTAGGAGAGAGCCACAAGCCAGAGACAAGAGGCGAAGAGAGCCTGTCTTGGCAGAGAAAAGACTTCATTTTACCAGACTTTGGTGTCTGAGGCTGGAAGGATTCCACATCCCCCAGCAGAGAACCAGTTCGCAAGGGACTGTACATTCCTTGGCCTAAGAAGCCTGGAGGCCCTGCCACAACCGAAGGGACCAGTGAAGCCGTACAAGGCTGGGAGCAGAAAGGAACCCACGTCGCAGGCCATACAGGCGAGAACACACGGAAAGCTCGGAAACGTGGGCTGTTACCGTATCAGGAGGAGATAGCCAGAAGGAGCGCAGAAAGCACGGTAGGCCTACACCCTCACCCTGACCAGGGCCAATTTCCCCATTGCTCTCAGACATCCAGGTCCCCTCCTAGCCGGGACTGTTTATGGGTCAGTTTACCTGTTTCAGTAAAGACCCTGGACTACAACCTGTTGTCTGTGTGCTCCTTGCTCCTCCAGCACTATCATCACTGGGACTCTCACTACCATCACTCCCACCATCCACTATACTGCCCTGGGGCCGCACTCTTCCCGTGGGGAGTCACACTACCATAGCTGCACACCTCATCAGCCCCAGCGGTCTGCATGCAGCGGCGGTTCCTAATAACCGCAATCCACGGGTGGCATAGTCGGACATAATCAATAGCACATAACGGACTACCACTGGCCTGACCACCCTGAGCCACGGAACCGGGTTGCCACTACTACTCCCATCGTTCCCCCTATTGCCCGGATCCGAGTGCCCCACGGCCCAGGGGGCGAGTCACTGCCCTTAAAAAAATCATTCTATAGCACCGCCACTAGGCACTTGCATAATATGCTGTTTACTGCATGGTGTCAATTGTGATCTATCTATTAGAGAAGAAACCCTGAGATTACAGGAAGTGTGGGCAAGCTTTATTATTAGGTTCCAGCTATCCACTCAGTCAAACTGAATACAGGCATAAAAAAGAAGCAGATCAGGCCAAACAAGACATTGGATAAAGGCAGGAGGTCGAAGGAGAGTGCTGATATGACTTATAAGCCATGCAATTGTGGCACCCCAGGAGTCCGGTTGCCACATTGGCATTGCCTCCCTCACAGGGGGTGATGCCATGACTAGAAACAAGGAGGGGTCCCCTTATCAGATAACAACAGCATCCAACACATTTCCTGGCTCCAGGCCAGAAGGGGGAGCTCTAACCCGGTTTCAGGGGAGCTTTCCATTGAGCCTGGAGGCGGGGTTTAGAAAAGTCAGTTGGAGTGAGAAAAGTCAGTTGGAGACAGGAGAGCGACGAGAGGGAACCTGGGGAGGGGAGCTGTGACCAAGTTTGCCCTAGAGAAAAGCACCAGAAACCCGACACCAGAGTCCGTGGTTGTTCGGGTACTGAAGTCCCAGCAGCTAAATCCGGAGGGCAGGAGACTGCAGGTCTCCTGGCCCCACTAAACACCCGGCGGCTCAGCAGCATACTTGAGCCTGGAGCCGCCACAGTGGAGCGATGCCTGAAAAAGGCTCGAGCTGCCTGCCATACGGGTGAGGATTTAATGATTGTTCAGGAAAGAGGGCCGCAGCATAGCTTTACGCAGCAGGGCCAAAGCGGACAGTGCAGCAGGATGGCCTACAACTCCACCTGGTGAGGTGAATCCCCAAATTGCTTCTAGGCTACCCGGATCTCCATGACCTTCTGTTATCAGTGCCCCCGTCTGCTCCAGCAAACCTCAAGTAAAGGTAAAGAAAACCGCCATTCTTGTGTCGTCTGGTCATTATCTGCACCCTCAGTCCTGCACCCCAACATCCATCCAATATACTGCCTTGGGGCCTAGCTCTTGCCGTGGAGAGCTGCACTATCTCAGCTGCGTCACCATCAGCCCCAGTGGATCTGAATAGCAGTGGCGGCCCCCCTATAGCCGCACACCACAGGTGGCGTCACAAAACTTTTCCCCTAAACAAACTGTCCTTTCTTTTCATTGACCGCTTAGGGCCCCGGATCGGGGCACGCCACCGTGACTACCCCAATAGAGCCGAACGACAAGGCACCGCGCACCCCATGGCCCTAAGGGGAGTGTCATTTCTGGCGTCATGAATAGGATATCGTAGCCCGGTATAACCTGGTACTGTTTGCCATAGACTTTGCTGAACTGTATAATTATGTCATTTGACGTCAGCCGGGGGGAAGCAGGAGGCCCCAATCCGGAGCTGCCGAGTAAGCGATCCCTCTCTCCTGCACAGCAGCATACTGGTACGCCAGCAGAAACCCAGGACCTGGCTTAGGTTCTCTACAGGGGAGGAAGATGCTCAACCTAGAAGAGGATCCAGCTGCAGGCACAGCCTCAGCAACTGTAATGCCTTTATCCATGCTGTATATTCCAGGGGCGGCATGGTTGCATCAATACTCAGGGGAGTCGCACACCCTGAACGAATTTGAGGAGAGACTGCATAGTTTGTTCAAAGTGTACCCCCTGTCTGAGGAGCAAAAAGTCAGCATCCTTATAGGCCAGCTAATCGGTGCAGCCCAGAGGGAGGTGAAGTCCTGGCCGGGCAGGGACAAAAAAACTGTTAAGCAAATCCTGGCCAAGTTGAAGGATACCTATGACACCCGCACAGCAGCGGAGATTAAAATGAAGTTCTACAGGTGCAAACAAAGGGTGCAGGACAGTGTACGGGACTATGCTCTAAACCTGCTGGAGGCGCTGTGGGCCATTAAACAGGTAGACCCTGACAGTGTGCGAGACGAGGACAGATTGCTAACTGAACAGTTTATTGAGGGGCTCCTGTCTAACGCTCACCGGACACAGCTGCGCATTATGGCTCTGCAAAACCCTTATCTAGACTTTGCGCAATTGAAAGACCGGGCCTTCCGGGTGCTGCGAGAATCAACCCCAAGTGGCACTGCACCCTTCCGGTGCCCAGTTATCACATACCACCAAGAGGTGGCGTCCTTTTCCCCAGCACCTGTGGAGGCTGACGCACAGACCCTAGAAAATGACCCCTCTGCAGACCTACACCTTCAGGTCCAGGTTTTGACCAAAAGTGTGGCTACACTAACCAAAACCGTGCAGGCCATGCAAGTGTCTCCAAAGGAAAGGAATGAGCTGGCTTCCTGTCCAGATGACCTCCCGTGGCGACGGCAGAGAAGAATTCCACCGACCACAGGGAGAGACAGCGATCGCTACGACCAGAACGGAGAACCCATCTGCCGTTGCTGTCAAAAGGCTGGGCACTTCCCAAGTTTCTGCGATTTAAACGAGCAACCCCCGGGGCAGAGGGTCAACCCCCAGGAGTAAGATGACCAGGCCCACAAAGCTGGAGAGAAAAGTACGTGGGAGGACGACCGGTCCTGCCTGTCATGCTTGATGGTATCCTAGTGAACGCGTTACTGGACACCGGTTCCCAGGTGACAACGATGCCATATATCCTTTTTAAACGGTACTGGGCTGATTCAGACATTACCAGTCCAGATGAACACTTTAACATCTTTGCCAGCAATGGTCAGCCATTGCCTCAAGTGGGGAATAAAGAGGTGACCATAACGTTTGGCCGAGTAGAATTGCCATCACAAGGGTTGATTATTGTAGATATTGATCGCCGAGAAAGCCATCCTATGATAACCTTAGGCACCAATGTGATAGAGAATTGTCTTGGGGAAATTATTGTTTTGTTGCAACAGGTCGCAGAGACTGCCAGTTCTAGTCAGCAACCTGTTCTGCAGAAGGAGATCAAAGCCCTGATGCAGAGACAACAGGTAGAGCTGTCTGGTGGAGAAGTTGGCAGTGTCAGAGTGAGTGATCCATTCCCCATTGCAATACCCCCTAGGAGTGAAATGTTAATATGGTGTCAGGCAGCAATAGGTCTCAGGGGTCAAGATTATCAGGTCCTGGTAGAACCCGTTTACTCTGACAGTAGGCCCACCATCTTGACGGCCAGAGGAGTAGTCGATGTCCGCAAGGGGAGAGTACTAGTATGCATCCTGAATTGTGGGGAGAAAGAGGTCCATTCACCCCGGTATGCCACCCTTGCTAAGCTGTTCACTATCAGTAACAACGCAATAAAGGCAGTGAAACCCTTGCATCCATCCGCACAGGCAGAGGATAATGGCTCCAAGGGGCAGATGGAGGATTGGTGTCAGAAGCTACAAGTAAGCACTGACTCCACCCCTTTGCATCAAAAGCATGGGGTGTACCCGGTGGTCCATGAATATGTGCGAGTCTTTAGCAAACACCCACTAGACTTTAGGCAGGTAAAAGGGGTCCAACATCATATCCCCACAGGAGATCATCTGCCCATTAAAGAGAGATATCGGCCTGTACCCCCAGCTCACTATCAATGTGCCAACGGAATGTTATGGGAGAGGAAGGTGGATGGGGTGATCAGAGATAGTTGTAGCCCCTGGGCAGCTCCATTAGTCCTCGTTAGAAAGAAAGATGGTACAATGAGGATGTGTGTTGATTATAGGCAGATTAACCGCATTACACATAAGGACACCTATTCTTTATCCAGAACTGAGGAATCATTAGCTGCACTGAGATTCGCTAACTATGTCTCTACTTTAGATCTCTCCAGTGGGTATTGGCAGGTTCCTGTGGCAGAGGCAGAATGAGAGAAGACCGTGTTTACGACGCCAATAGGCCTCTGTGAGTTCAACTGCATGCCATTCGGGCTCTGCAATGCCCAGGGAACATTCCAGCGTTTAATGGAGTGTTGCCTAGGACACAAAAACTTCAAAACCGTTCTGCTGTACCTGGATGATGTAATCGTCTACTCAAAGACGAACGAAGACCACCTGGAGCACCTGGCCGAGGTGTTCAAGGCTTTATCCAGTTTTGGCCTGAAAGTAAAGCCATCCAAGTGCCACCTGTTGAAACCCAAGGTGCAGTACCTAGGCCATGTGGTAAGCGCCAAAGGTGTAGCACCAGACCCTGAAAAAGTCACCGTGATCATGGACTGGCCAAGACCCTCCACTATCAAGGAAGTGCGGCAGTTCCTCGGGCTGGTAGGCTACTACAGGAGATTCATCAAGGGTTTCACCAAGATAGCGGCACCCATGCAGGACCTCTTAGTGGGCCAGTCCAAGAAGGCCAAGAACCTGAGTCCTCCGTTCGAGTGGGGTAAAAAAGAAGAAGAATCCTTCACTCGGCTGAAGGTGACTCTTACCGGAGACGAGGCCCTGGCCTACCCCGACTATGGCCAACCCTTTATACTCTATATGGATGCCAGCAATGTGGGATTGGCAGCAGTGCTGTCCCAGGTACAGCAGGGCAGAGAGAAAGTGATTGCCTATGCCAGCAGGAAGCTCCGTCCCATGGAAAGGAACCCCGACAACTATAGTTCATTTAAGTTGGAGTTTCTAGCCATAGTCTGGGCTGTAACAGAGCTCTTCAAAAACTACCTGGCTTCAGTGAAGTTTACCATTTTCACAGACAATAATCCACTGACCCACCTTGAAATGGCGAAGCTAGGTGCGCTGGAGCAGCGATGGATGGCCCAGCTGTCCAACTCCGAGTTTACCATCAGGTATTGGGCAGGGCATAAAAACGCTAATGCTGATGTGCTGTCCAGGATGCCCAACTTGCCAGATGGGGGAGAAGACCCGGAAGAGCTGGAGGAGATAGAGCTACCGGCTTTCCATCGTCACGGGGTGACCCAGTGCTCCCACTGTGTGAGGGACAAGCACTCCGCCAACAGAGAGGCCACGTTTAACCCATTGCCCCACCATGAATGGGCAGAGACGCAGGATAGCGACCCGGCTGTCCATGTAGTAAAGGAGTTGCTGACACAAGCTGACTCGTACCCTGGTCCAGATGCTCCACAGGAGACCCAACAGTTGTGGAAGGAGAAGGGCAAGCTGTTCATCTACGAGGTAAAGCTGTTTCGGAGAAGCATCAACTCCCGGACACATGAACTGGTCTGGCTGGTGGTAGTCCCAAGGCAGGATGCGCCTATGGTCTTAGAGGCATACCACGATGAAGCAGGACACTTTGGGTGGAAGAAGTTGGAAGTCCTGCTGCGTGAATGATTCTACTGTGTTGGCATGAGGAAAGCAATCGAGAGATGGTGTTGAGAATGTGATCCATGCAACCTGAGACGGAAAGACCGTGATAGACATAGGGCTCTCCTGCAGCCCATAGTCACCAAACAACCACTTGAACTGGTAGCCTTGGACCACGTGAAGCTAGCCCCCAGCTGGTCAGGCTATGTCTATGCTCTCACCATAGTAGACTACTACTCCCAGTTCCTGGTAGTAGTGCCAGTAGAGGATCAGATGGCTAAGACGGCAGCCAAAGCGTTTCAACAACATTTTTGTCGCCCGCACGGTTACCCTGAACGAGTGCTTACCGACCAAGGCACAGCCTTTGAAGCAGAAGTGTTTCAGGAGTTCTGTAACTTGTACAGCTGTAAGAAAATAAGGACGACGCCATATCATCCCAAGACCAATGGGTTATGCGAGAAAATGAACCAGGTAGTAATAGACCTGTTGAAGATTCTGCCCCTTTAAGAGCGTAGCCTGTGGCCAGAGAAGTTACCGGATTTGGTAGACCTATATAACCACATCCCGGTGAACTCCACCAACTGTACATCCACCTACCTGATGAGGGCAAGACCTGACAAGCTATACATTGACTTAGACATGGGAGTTTTATCACCTGAGACAACATCACCAGATGCAGACTGGGATACGGAACGGCAGCAACAATACCGCAAGGTGCAAGAAAGTGTAGAGAGAAGTTTGTCCCTGGCGAGACAGAGACAGGAAAGCACTTTTAATCAGAATGCACCTGCAGTTCACTTGTCACCTGGAGAACAGGTACTCAAAAGGAAGAGACGAGTTCACAAATTAGACGATTAGTGGGAGGTTGAGCCATACACCGGCTTACCTTCAAAATTCGACAACACTAAGGTATGCCTCATCAGTAAAGATGGAGGAGAGACTTCGGCAGCAGTCTCAAGAGACCACCTAAATACACTGTGTTCCAAATTATTATGCAAATAATATTTTCTCATATTTTCCCAAATTACCTATATGAATTGCAGTCATTGTAATTTTCCAGTCAAATAACTATTAGAGAACAATTGAAAGGTTTTTGTACAAACTGCCTATGATAACAGTATATTTTTTAAAAAATAAAAAACTCAAACTGCACTCAAAATACATGTTCCAAATTATTATGCACAGCAGAGTTTTTAACCTTTTCATTTTAATAAAGAACAAAAAAATGGTCATTTTTGAAATTATAAGCATTAGCAGGTTATTACAAACTGAAATCAAACAATTTTCAACTCAAAACTTTTTCTAGGTGATGTTACATTTGCACATAGGACCGCTTGTTCGAAAGGAGCTGCTGAACTCTCTCATTCATTGAATTTGTCAGGTTTTGGATGGTTTCTGTTTCAATTGTTTTGCATGAGGACAGAATACCCTCCCAGAGCTGTTGCTTAGATGTGAACTGCCTCCCGCCATCATAGACACTCATTTTGATGATGCTCCAGAGGTTCTCAATGGGGTTGAGGTCAGGGGAGCATGGGTGCCACACCATAACTTTGTCCCCTTTTAAGCCCATTGCAGCCAGAGATGCAGATGTGTTATGTGCAGCATGAGATGGGGCATGCATGAAAATGATCTTGCTGCGGAATGCACGGTTCTTCTTCTTTAACCATGGAAGGAAGTGCTATTTGAGAAACTCAACATACATTATGGAGTTCATCTTTACCCTTTCAGGGATCCTAAAAGGGCCGACAATCTCTCTCCCCATGATTCCAGCCCAAAACATTACTCCACCTCCTCCTTGTTGGCACCGTAGCCGTGTTTGCATGGGGTGTCCATCAACCAGCCATCCTCCACTCCATCCATCTGGACCATCGAGATCATTTCATGCATGATAATGCCCCGTCTCATGCTGCACTTGTAGTTTGTACAAAAACCTTTCAATTGTACTCTAATAGTTATTTGACTGGAAAATTACAATGAATGCAATTCATATAGGTAATTTGGGAAAATCTGAGAAAATATTATTTGCATAATAATTTGGAACACAGTGTATTTGCCCTAATCACTTGAGACACCAAGAGGAAGACCAAAACAGCCCCCAGCACACAGAAAAGGTGGAAGAGAAGGTCCAAACCATCCTTGGAGAAATTCTCCGGTCATGGACGAAGGTGAACCAAGCAATCGTGGTACCTGTCCTGACCTTTCCCCAAGTAGCCTTACCAGAAGCCACAGAGACTCTAGAACAGCTGGGAGACCAGACGGCCCCAGCAACAGATGCCACAACCGCAGTGGAATGAGTGAATCTACCCCCTGCTAGCGGTGAATCTGTCAGTCCCATGGTGAGTTTATGAGTTCGCAGAAGGCAATCTGGTATACCAGTACTACGTAGGTCAACAATTAGCGTAGTGAATAGTGCACCCACCACACCAGCGGTGGACACTAGAGACCTGGGTAGGTCATTAGCAATAACTGTACTGCGTACATCAACCCGTAGTACCATAGGTCAGCTCCCTGCCCGTTATAGGGACTAAGGTGTAATAAGATAATAGTGTATAGTATATAATTGCAAACGTTAAGCATGAGAGCGTATAGAGACTTCCTGCAAGAACTTTTAAGCAATCGTGAGTGTATATAGCTATTATATTTAAGGACAAATGGACCACAGGACTAGATGTGGTCAGAACAATCTTGGGTAAAGTTAATTGTTAGCCTTGAAAATAAACCGCAGGCGTGGCCAAAAACAAGTACACCTATAAAGATATCACTAAAAAAGTGAGATCAATCTCCAATATAATAATAAACCAAAAAAACAGTGAGTTCCTGAGTCCATATCACCACATTGGTGATCTATAATTATTATGTTCCATTAGGAATGGACAGGAATTCTTAAACAAACTGTGGGGTCAGTTTTATGAAAAATAGTAATTTTTATTTGACACGATATAAATATACAACATAGAAATAAATCATATAGAAGTTTAAGATGAGAAAAAGAAGAGGACTGAAATGACATTATATATAGAAAAAGTCCATTACAGTAAAAATATTACAGAGACACACTAGATCCCATGCATATAATTGCTAGTAATTAATTTGGTAAATCGCCACAAAGGGTTTGCACACACTCCGATATTATTTTTCTATGTCCCAATAAGAGCTCAAGAGCAATATATAATATAGGAATAGTCTTATATCATAAAGAAGATGTCAGGGGTCCATATGCTAGCCTCAAATATCTATAGCAGTAAAAGAGTTTCAGAGACATACTGAATCCCATATATATAGGTAGGACTTCCTAGTACTCATATAGAGCTGTGGGGCATCTGGTAGTTGATCTTATAGATCGCCACAAGAAAATAGTATACAGCCTAATTCTGTCTCTCAGTGTCATAGATCAGACTCAGAGACAGTAAAGACAATACGTAGTGTAACAAATACCTTGTGTCATGGTGTGCGGTTGTTAAAGGTATGCTAGGGGTCCGTGCGCTAACCTCGACGCGCGTTTCACCTTCCGGCTTCGTCAGGAGGTGTGGTTTAAAGATTAAAAGCAGGTGCTATATAAGGGAATAGAGAAACTCGCCAGCGAATCGGCGCGCAACTCGTCATGTTGCTCCGCCCCGTGGCGCGGCCAGCCGGCGTCCGCAAAGAATGACGGGGAGGAGGACAAACGTCATCCCCCCCGTCGCCCCAGCAACCCGTCCGGCCAGCGACGCCACACGGCGCGAGCAGCGCATGTGCGAGGCGCGTCTGCGCCAAATGAAAGGAGAAGTGTACCAAAAGTGAGTATATTTAGGTGTATATATGCCTGCACCACTATCTATATTGATTACCGTGAAATATATATCGAACTCTCATCTATCCAGGCAAAATCCTTCCGCACCTATAATATTGTGTGGAGGGAAAGAATGGCGTTGTCTAGATATAACATACAATATTTTCCCTTGTTGTGGCAAATAGATAGTGAATACATGATTTTACATCACAAATAACCATCCCATCAGAGAGATAATCTCCCTACCAGATAAAAGTTATAATCATTAACTGTAATAGACATAAAATGCGGGATCATGTTAGAACCCGCAATCAAATGACATAGTTTCCAAATAGAATGACCATTTAGACAGACATGTAATCCCGCATATATATATATACAGAAGTCTATGCACATATATAGAGTGCACGTACTAGCACTGTGTGTATGGGGATGATCATAGCAGTAATAAAGATTTTTTTATATATATCTCACAACTATCTATGAATGCAGTCGTCCGATGATGTATATACATCCACCAACGCAGGGATTACATGAAAATATAATCTTATATGTGGATCCACGTGCATACGTAGATCCTGCATAGATACTCCATGCACGTATCAACGTCATATGATGGAAGTGTCATTATTATTGTATGTATAAATTAATTATTTGATCATACACGTATATTAGTGTGTACATGAGGGATGCGTGCATATATCAAGAGATGTAAATCCTGGTGTCAAAATAGCCATTCTTTGAATAAAATAAAATGTTGAGCGGAAATAAATGTCATGACTAGGCATAATATACATAAAAAGCCACTATATAAATGAATATAGTAAAGATAGAAGACATGATATATATGTCAAATAAAGAAATTATCAAAATTCAATCATCAAAAAATAAGACGATAGTAGATCTTCTTGAATATATATATGAAGATAGATCATTGGGGAATTCGTAATCAGAAGAATAGAGGCAGGCGGTTAAACTTGTGTTCTTCAAATGGCTACAGGATGGAAGGTCACGGCGAGGGAGACTTCCAAGACTAAGAGAAATCAGCAAATAAAAAATCAAACATAGATCTAAAAAACACATACCAAGCACCTGCAATTAAAATAAAGAAAAAGCAGTCAAGGACATTAAAAAAAAAGCCTTGAAACTGATAGCTTCATTAAGGCCATTGGGGGCTAGCGTATCCAATGTAACCATCCATTTTGTCTCTTTTTGTAAAAGTTTTTGTTTAGTGTTTCCACCTCTAATCCCCATATAGACACGATCAATGCCGCATGCCGCAAAACCCTTATGGCTGCAGTTATGGCGTTCAAAGAAGTGCCTAGGGATTGTTTTAAGTGACTGAGGTTCAGTACAGTTGATTGCATTTTTAATATCTCGAATATGTTCCTGTATTCTTATTTTTAGTGCTCTAGTGGTCATACCTATATATATAAGCCCGCAAGGGCATTTAATATAATAGACCACTGCTTCCGTCTCGCATGTAATATGATGAACAATTTTAAAGACTTTATTGTTTTTAGAATTGGAAAAAGATTTAGTCCTCAGGATGTATTTGCATGCCGAACAAGTTCCGCATGCAAGGCATCCCCAAGGAGGACCTGGACTAGCAAACAGAAATTTACTTTTGGGTGGTACGTAATGACTCTTGCAAAGGATATCTCCCAATGTACGTGATTTTCTCCAGGTGACAGATGGATATTTTGGGAGTTCATATTGCAGACTTCTGTCTGTCCGCAATACTGGCCAATGTTTGGATAGAATCCTTTGTATATCTTTCCAGTTTGTGTTAAAAGTAGTAATAAATCTTGGTGGAACATGCATTGTAGGTGGTCTTTTTCTATCTTGTCCCATAAGAAGGACCTGTCTGTTAGTTTCCTTAGCACGATTAAAACCTCTGCAAATGTCTCGATATTTGTAGCCCCTGTGTAGAAATCTACATGACAGATCCCTTGCCTGCTTGTAAAAACATGAATTATCTGAACAAATTTGATGGGCTCTAAGATATTGGCCCACTGGAATAGATTTCTTCAAATTGGGTGGATGTGATGATTCAAAATGCAAGAGTGCATTGGTTGATGTTATTTTTCTAAAAATATCTGTGCTTATGGTACCATCCGGTGACTTGATGATAAGTAGATCAAGGAAGTCAATTTGAACTTGACTATATTTCCAAGTAAGCCTGATATTAATATCATTATTATTTAGTTGATTAAGGAATATGTCAAGCTGCGACGCGGAGCCCTGCCACACAAACAGTATATCGTCGATATACCGTGACCATGAGACCACATTCTGATGACCAGGTGTGCTAAGGACCGTGTCCCTCTCCCACAGCCCCAGGAAAAGATTGGCATATGAGGGCGCGCAAGATGCCCCCATCGCTGTTCCCTGGAGCTGAAGGAAGGGGCGGTCCTTGAACACAAAAAAGTTATGTGTCAGAACGAATTGTAATAAAGAAACAATAAAGGTGATCAGATCTGAGTCCAGATTAGTCATACTTAGATAAAATCTTGCGGCCTCAGTCCCATGGTCATGGCATATGGACGTGTAAAGGGACTCCACGTCGCAGGTGACAAGCCACATATCCTCGTCTAAGACGATCCCTTCAAGTCTCTTCAATACATCGGTAGTATCCCTCACAAATGATGGAAGGGTTTCCACACATTTTTGTAGATAAAAATCAACAAATTGGCAGGCAGGTTCACAAAGACCCCCTATGCCAGATACTATGGGTCTCCCCGGTGGGCACAGGGGGTTCTTGTGAACTTTGGGGAGCAAGTAGAAGGTAGGTACGATGGGATATTCAGGTAAGAGTGCCTTTCCCATTTTTGGGGGAATGATGGATGAGGCAACACCCTCAAAAAGTAAATCAGAAAGTTGTTGTTTAAATTTAGACAGGGGGATTGTGTCTAATTTTTTATACCAGTCTCTTCTATTTAATTGTTTGAAAGCCTCCATCTCATACATATCCACTGGCCACAGGACCACATTGCCACCCTTGTCCGCTCTCTTAATCACAATATCCTTCATACTTTCCAGTTCTCGTATAGCTGTCTTAAGTGGTCGTGAGAGGTTGTCATGGGTAATTCTAGAATCTAGCTTTGAAAAGTCTTCCCTGACCAATTTGACAAAGATCTCCACAGATGGACAAGCGGACAAGGGTGGAAATGCCTGAGACCGTGGATATAGGGATGTGGGCATAAGAGGATTGTCAGGTGGTGCATTTTCAGCTGCCAATGATTCCAGGTCATGAAGGGCCTGAAATTCGATATCCATTGTAAAGGATGTCAGATCAGGACAAAAATATTTTTTAAAAATGAGCTTCCGAGCGAATAGCTCTAAATCTTTAACAAGGGTGAAATAGTCGGAACCCACCACCGGTGCAAAAGAAAGGCCCTTTTTAAGGACCTCGATCTGTGCATCTGATAAGTGATGCTTAGATAAATTAATTACCTTTAAGGTTTCTTTGTTTTCTTGTCTCTGAAGTGATATGGGTGATTCCTGCCTTTTATATTTTGGGGTCTGTAAAATCTTGTCTGGTTTATGGTGGTTCCATCTTCGACTGTGGTTAGTCGTTTGTCTAAAAACCGTTCTCCACATTCTTCTTCCGAAGTAGTAGAGGTGTTAGAGATAGATGAAATTCTTTGTCTAATTGTGTGGCGTTTTTGATGCCAGCGATATATATTTTTGGACTGATAATCACCAAAGTCTCTCTGGTATTTTTTGGTTTTATTACCTTGTATTTCTAGTTCCCACTTGGATAAATCAACTTCCAGAGACTGATCAAATATTTTATATTCGTCCGTTGTCAAAGCTACCTGAATTTTACCACGTACGTCTTCAATTTCTGTTTCCAAAAGGTCTAATGACCTCTTATCTGCCCCTATCAACAGCTCCAATAATGTACGGGAACATTTAGTTAAAGTCTCTTCCCATTTATTGGTAAATGTAGAATCTTCCACATCCAACGTGGGGAACAATTGGATGCGCAGTCCCCTAGGTATTATGTCCTTATGAAGGTAATTTTCAAGGGCGGCCTTATTCCACCACGTTTTTATCCTCTTTTTTAATAAATCTTTCATTTTCAGTTTCAAGTCTTTTATACCGTGTGTCTCATTAACTGTAGTCGTCGTTTTCTCACCAAACACTGTCCCGAGTTGGTTAACCCAGGCTTTATCACGTTTCTTATAATCCATGTAGCCTGTAGGCGGATCTATAAATATAAGTATGATCACAACATATACACCTATAAAGATATCACTAAAAAAGTGAGATCAATCCCCAATATAATAATAAACCGAAAAAACAGTGAGTTCCTGAGTCCATATCACCACATTGGTGATCTATAATTATTATGTTCCATTAGGAATGGACAGGAATTCTTAAACAAACTGTGGGGTCAGTTTTATGAAAAATAGTAATTTTTATTTGACACGATATAAATATACAACATAGAAATAAATCATATAGAAGTTTAAGATGAGAAAAAGAAGAGGACTGAAATGACATTATGTATAGAAAAAGTCCATTACAGTAAAAATATTACAGAGACACACTAGATCCCATGCATATAATTGCTAGTAATTAATTTGGTAAATCGCCACAAAGGGTTTGCACACACTCCGATATTATTTTTCTATGTCCCAATAAGAGCTCAAGAGCAATATATAATATAGGAATAGTCTTATATCATAAAGAAGATGTCAGGGGTCCATATGCTAGCCTCAAATATCTATAGCAGTAAAAGAGTTTCAGAGACATACTGAATCCCATATATATAGGTAGGACTTCCTAGTACTCATATAGAGCTGTGGGGCATCTGGTAGTTGATCTTATAGATCGCCACAAGAAAATAGTATACAGCCTAATTCTGTCTCTCAGTGTCATAGATCAGACTCAGAGACAGTAAAGACAATACATAGTGTAACAAATACCTTGTGTCATGGTGTGCGGTTGTTAAAGGTATGCTAGGGGTCCGTGCGCTAACCTCGACGCGCGTTTCACCTTCCGGCTTCGTCAGGAGGTGTGGTTTAAAGATTAAAAGCAGGTGCTATATAAGGGAATAGAGAAACTCGCCAGCGAATCGGCGCGCAACTCGTCATGTTGCTCCGCCCCGTGGCGCGGCCAGCCGGCGTCCGCAAAGAATGACGGGGAGGAGGACAAACGTCATCCCCCCCGTCGCCCCAGCAACCCGTCCGGCCAGCGACGCCACACGGCGCGAGCAGCGCATGTGCGAGGCGCGTCTGCGCCAAATGAAAGGAGAAGTGTACCAAAAGTGAGTATATTTAGGTGTATATATGCCTGCACCACTATCTATATTGATTACCGTGAAATATATATCGAACTCTCATCTATCCAGGCAAAATCCTTCCGCACCTATAATATTGTGTGGAGGGAAAGAATGGCGTTGTCTAGATATAACATACAATATTTTCCCTTGTTGTGGCAAATAGATAGTGAATACATGATTTTACATCACAAATAACCATCCCATCAGAGAGATAATCTCCCTACCAGATAAAAGTTATAATCATTAACTGTAATAGACATAAAATGCGGGATCATGTTAGAACCCGCAATCAAATGACATAGTTTCCAAATAGAATGACCATTTAGACAGACATGTAATCCCGCATATATATATATAAAGAAGTCTATGCACATATATAGAGTGCACGTACTAGCACTGTGTGTATGGGGATGATCATAGCAGTAATAAAGATTTTTTTATATATATCTCACAACTATCTATGAATGCAGTCGTCCGATGATGTATATACATCCACCAACGCAGGGATTACATGAAAATATAATCTTATATGTGGATCCACGTGCATACGTAGATCCTGCATAGATACTCCATGCACGTATCAACGTCATATGATGGAAGTGTCATTATTATTGTATGTATAAATTAATTATTTGATCATACACGTATATTAGTGTGTACATGAGGGATGCGTGCATATATCAAGAGATGTAAATCCTGGTGTCAAAATAGCCATTCTTTGAATAAAATAAAATGTTGAGCGGAAATAAATGTCATGACTAGGCATAATATACATAAAAAGCCACTATATAAATGAATATAGTAAAGATAGAAGACATGATATATATGTCAAATAAAGAAATTATCAAAATTCAATCATCAAAAAATAAGACGATAGTAGATCTTCTTGAATATATATATGAAGATAGATCATTGGGGAATTCGTAATCAGAAGAATAGAGGCAGGCGGTTAAACTTGTGTTCTTCAAATGGCTACAGGATGGAAGGTCACGGCGAGGGAGACTTCCAAGACTAAGAGAAATCAGCAAATAAAAAATCAAACATAGATCTAAAAAACACATACCAAGCACCTGCAATTAAAATAAAGGAAAAGCAGTCAAGGACATTAAAAAAAAAGCCTTGAAACTGATAGCTTCATTAAGGCCATTGGGGGCTAGCGTATCCAATGTAACCATCCATTTTGTCTCTTTTTGTAAAAGTTTTTGTTTAGTGTTTCCACCTCTAATCCCCATATAGACACGATCAATGCCGCATGCCGCAAAACCCTTATGGCTGCAGTTATGGCGTTCAAAGAAGTGCCTAGGGATTGTTTTAAGTGACTGAGGTTCAGTACAGTTGATTGCATTTTTAATATCTCGAATATGTTCCTGTATTCTTATTTTTAGTGCTCTAGTGGTCATACCTATATATATAAGCCCGCAAGGGCATTTAATATAATAGACCACTGCTTCCGTCTCGCATGTAATATGATGAACAATTTTAAAGACTTTATTGTTTTTAGAATTGGAAAAAGATTTAGTCCTCAGGATGTATTTGCATGCCGAACAAGTTCCGCATGCAAGGCATCCCCAAGGAGGACCTGGACTAGCAAACAGAAATTTACTTTTGGGTGGTACGTAATGACTCTTGCAAAGGATATCTCCCAATGTACGTGATTTTCTCCAGGTGACAGATGGATATTTTGGGAGTTCATATTGCAGACTTCTGTCTGTCCGCAATACTGGCCAATGTTTGGATAGAATCCTTTGTATATCTTTCCAGTTTGTGTTAAAAGTAGTAATAAATCTTGGTGGAACATGCATTGTAGGTGGTCTTTTTCTATCTTGTCCCATAAGAAGGACCTGTCTGTTAGTTTCCTTAGCACGATTAAAACCTCTGCAAATGTCTCGATATTTGTAGCCCCTGTGTAGAAATCTACATGACAGATCCCTTGCCTGCTTGTAAAAACATGAATTATCTGAACAAATTCGACGGGCTCTAAGATATTGGCCCACTGGAATAGATTTCTTCAAATTGGGTGGATGTGATGATTCAAAATGCAAGAGTGCATTGGTTGATGTTATTTTTCTAAAAATATCTGTGCTTATGGTACCATCCGGTGACTTGATGATAAGTAGATCAAGGAAGTCAATTTGAACTTGACTATATTTCCAAGTAAGCCTGATATTAATATCATTATTATTTAGTTGATTAAGGAATATGTCAAGCTGCGACGCGGAGCCCTGCCACACAAACAGTATATCGTCGATATACCGTGACCATGAGACCACATTCTGATGACCAGGTGTGCTAAGGACCGTGTCCCTCTCCCACAGCCCCAGGAAAAGATTGGCATATGAGGGCGCGCAAGATGCCCCCATCGCCGTTCCCTGGAGCTGAAGGAAGGGGCGGTCCTTGAACACAAAAAAGTTATGTGTCAGAACGAATTGTAATAAAGAAACAATAAAGGTGATCAGATCTGAGTCCAGATTAGTCATACTTAGATAAAATCTTGCGGCCTCAGTCCCATGGTCATGGCATATGGACGTGTAAAGGGACTCCACGTCGCAGGTGACAAGCCACATATCCTCGTCTAAGACGATCCCTTCAAGTCTCTTCAATACATCGGTAGTATCCCTCACAAATGATGGAAGGGTTTCCACACATTTTTGTAGATAAAAATCAACAAATTGGCAGGCAGGTTCACAAAGACCCCCTATGCCAGATACTATGGGTCTCCCCGGTGGGCACAGGGGGTTCTTGTGAACTTTGGGGAGCAAGTAGAAGGTAGGTACGATGGGATATTCAGGTAAGAGTGCCTTTCCCATTTTTGGGGGAATGATGGATGAGGCAACACCCTCAAAAAGTAAATCAGAAAGTTGTTGTTTAAATTTAGACAGGGGGATTGTGTCTAATTTTTTATACCAGTCTCTTCTATTTAATTGTTTGAAAGCCTCCATCTCATACATATCCACTGGCCACAGGACCACATTGCCACCCTTGTCCGCTCTCTTAATCACAATATCCTTCATACTTTCCAGTTCTCGTATAGCTGTCTTAAGTGGTCGTGAGAGGTTGTCATGGGTAATTCTAGAATCTAGCTTTGAAAAGTCTTCCCTGACCAATTTGACAAAGATCTCCACAGATGGACAAGCGGACAAGGGTGGAAATGCCTGAGACCGTGGATATAGGGATGTGGGCATAAGAGGATTGTCAGGTGGTGCATTTTCAGCTGCCAATGATTCCAGGTCATGAAGGGCCTGAAATTCGATATCCATTGTAAAGGATGTCAGATCAGGACAAAAATATTTTTTAAAAATGAGCTTCCGAGCGAATAGCTCTAAATCTTTAACAAGGGTGAAATAGTCGGAACCCACCACCGGTGCAAAAGAAAGGCCCTTTTTAAGGACCTCGATCTGTGCATCTGATAAGTGATGCTTAGATAAATTAATTACCTTTAAGGTTTCTTTGTTTTCTTGTCTCTGAAGTGATATGGGTGATTCCTGCCTTTTATATTTTGGGGTCTGTAAAATCTTGTCTGGTTTATGGTGGTTCCATCTTCGACTGTGGTTAGTCGTTTGTCTAAAAACCGTTCTCCACATTCTTCTTCCGAAGTAGTAGAGGTGTTAGAGATAGATGAAATTCTTTGTCTAATTGTGTGGCGTTTTTGATGCCAGCGATATATATTTTTGGACTGATAATCACCAAAGTCTCTCTGGTATTTTTTGGTTTTATTACCTTGTATTTCTAGTTCCCACTTGGATAAATCAACTTCCAGAGACTGATCAAATATTTTATATTCGTCCGTTGTCAAAGCTACCTGAATTTTACCACGTACGTCTTCAATTTCTGTTTCCAAAAGGTCTAATGACCTCTTATCTGCCCCTATCAACAGCTCCAATAATGTACGGGAACATTTAGTTAAAGTCTCTTCCCATTTATTGGTAAATGTAGAATCTTCCACATCCAACGTGGGGAACAATTGGATGCGCAGTCCCCTAGGTATTATGTCCTTATGAAGGTAATTTTCAAGGGCGGCCTTATTCCACCACGTTTTTATCCTCTTTTTTAATAAATCTTTCATTTTCAGTTTCAAGTCTTTTATACCGTGTGTCTCATTAACTGTAGTCGTCGTTTTCTCACCAAACACTGTCCCGAGTTGGTTAACCCAGGCTTTATCACGTTTCTTATAATCCATGTAGCCTGTAGGCGGATCTATAAATATAAGTATGATCACAACATATACACCTATAAAGATATCACTAAAAAAGTGAGATCAATCCCCAATATAATAATAAACCGAAAAAACAGTGAGTTCCTGAGTCCATATCACCACATTGGTGATCTATAATTATTATGTTCCATTAGGAATGGACAGGAATTCTTAAACAAACTGTGGGGTCAGTTTTATGAAAAATAGTAATTTTTATTTGACACGATATAAATATACAACATAGAAATAAATCATATAGAAGTTTAAGATGAGAAAAAGAAGAGGACTGAAATGACATTATGTATAGAAAAAGTCCATTACAGTAAAAATATTACAGAGACACACTAGATCCCATGCATATAATTGCTAGTAATTAATTTGGTAAATCGCCACAAAGGGTTTGCACACACTCCGATATTATTTTTCTATGTCCCAATAAGAGCTCAAGAGCAATATATAATATAGGAATAGTCTTATATCATAAAGAAGATGTCAGGGGTCCATATGCTAGCCTCAAATATCTATAGCAGTAAAAGAGTTTCAGAGACATACTGAATCCCATATATATAGGTAGGACTTCCTAGTACTCATATAGAGCTGTGGGGCATCTGGTAGTTGATCTTATAGATCGCCACAAGAAAATAGTATACAGCCTAATTCTGTCTCTCAGTGTCATAGATCAGACTCAGAGACAGTAATGACAATACATAGTGTAACAAATACCTTGTGTCATGGTGTGCGGTTGTTAAAGGTATGCTAGGGGTCCGTGCGCTAACCTCGACGCGCGTTTCACCTTCCGGCTTCGTCAGGAGGTGTGGTTTAAAGATTAAAAGCAGGTGCTATATAAGGGAATAGAGAAACTCGCCAGCGAATCGGCGCGCAACTCGTCATGTTGCTCCGCCCCGTGGCGCGGCCAGCCGGCGTCCGCAAAGAATGACGGGGAGGAGGACAAACGTCATCCCCCCGCGTCGCCCCAGCAACCTGTCCGGCCAGCGACGCCACACGGCGCGAGCAGCGCATATGCGAGGCGCGTCTGCGCCAAATGAAAGGAGAAGTGTACCAAAAGTGAGTATATTTAGGTGTATATATGCCTGCACCACTATCTATATTGATTACCGTGAAATATATATCGAACTCTCATCTATCCAGGCAAAATCCTTCTGCACCTATAATATTGTGTGGGGGGAAAGAATGGCGTTGTCTAGATATAACATACAATATTTTCCCTTGTTGTGGCAAATAGATAGTGAATACATGATTTTACATCACAAATAACCATGCCATCAGAGAGATAATCTCCCTACCAAAATCAAGGCCCAGGGACGATACACGAAGTGGGTTGAGGCGGTTCCCACAAACCATCCTTCAGGTACCCGGAAAAAGACAATTCCCGGATAGCGTAGTAAAGAATAAGCGCCGCAATGACTGCTCCCAATTTTTGTTTGGTTTTTTGTTGTTCTATCAATTTTGCCTTTTTGAGACTTTGTAAATTTTCGGTAATATAAATAGTTATTGTTGTTAATTGTTTAACTCTAAAGGTTTCCTCAATCCGGGAGTACTGAATTTAACTAGGGGGGAATGTGGCACCCCAGGAGTCCGGTTGCCACATTGGCATTGCCTGCCTCACAGGGGGTGATGCTGTGCCTAGAAGCAAGGAGGAGTCCCCTTACCAGGTAACAATAGCATCCAACACATTTCCTGGCTCCAGACCAGAAGGCGGAGCCCTAACTCAGTTTCAGGGGAACTTCCCCTTTAAATTTGAGCCTTGAGGCGGGGTTTAGAAAAGTCGGTTGGGGTGAGAAAAGTCAGTTGGAGACAGGGAAGTGACGAGAGAGAACCTGGGGAGGGGAGCTGTGACCATGCTCGACCCAGAGAACAGCGCCAGAAACCCGACACCAGAGTCCATGGTTGTTTGGGTACTGAAGTCCCAGCAGCTAGATCCGGAAGGCAGGAGACTGCAGGTCTCCTGGCCCCACCAGGAACCCGGTGGCTCAGCAGCATACTAGAGCCCGTAGCCGCCTCAACGGAGTGAGGCCAGAAAAAGGCTCGAGCTGCCTGCCATACGGGCTAGGATTTAATGATCACTCAGGAAAGAAGACCGCAGCAGGGCCAAAGAGGACAGCGCAGTTGGAAGGCCTACAACTCCACCTGGTGAGGTGGATCCCCAAATTGCTTCTAGGCCGCCCAGATCTCCATTACCTTCTGTTATCAGTGCCCTGGTCTGCTCCAGCAAACCTCAAGTAAAGGTAAAAGAAACCGCCATACTAGTGTCATCTGGTCATTATCTGCACCCTCAGCCTTGCACCCCGACATCCATCCAATATACTGCCTTGGGGCCTAGCTCTGCCCGTGGAGAGCTGCACTATCTCAGCTGCGTCACCATCAGCCCCAGTGGATCTGAATAGCAGCGGCGGCCCCCCTATAGCCGCACACCACTGGTGACGTCACAAAACTTTTCCCCTAAACAAACTATCCTTTCTTTTTATTGACCGCCTAGGGCCCCGGACCGGGTCACACCACCGTGACTACCCCAATAGAACCGACCGACACAGCATCGAGTACCCCAAGGTCCTAGGGGACGCATCACAATGCTCCTTTGGAAATTTAAATATACATACAGTTTGTTTTTTTTCAGAGAGGAAGAGCACCAACTATTGGATGTAGCAATCCTAAAACTCTATATCGACCTTTTAGCAAACCTTGCTTTATGACTTAGGATAAGAAGCCAACTTATTCTAAGAGAAAGTTTCTCCATGTCGAAAGTGCTAAATTGACCTAAGGAGACTTATAGGCCATGCAATGCTCCTCTAGAAAATAGAATCTCATTTCTGCAAATGGAGTGTCTGATTTAGCTTCTTGTCCTAAGCCATGTGGGAAAGCTCATAAAGGGTCTATACCAATTTTTAGGATTGCTACATTGATTGGTTGGCATTCGTATTCAAGTCCTGTTTGTCTCTGAAGAGGCTATTTGCATACATAATGGCAGGGGAAATGCATGATCATATTTGTGGTGAATCAAGTTGCAACCTACCCAAAAAAAGTAGATTCATAGAACATTGTTACAGTTCCTGGATAAATGGCAATGGTTTATACAAAATAAACAATTCTAGCTTGTGGGAGATGAGGGTAATAAGACCACTCTTTGTTTCAGGTTTGCAGGGTTTTTTTGGGTGTCAAATGATGCACTGTAATGTACAACAGACTACCTTGTATTATATATGTAAAGACCAGTACAATAGAATTAGTAGAGGACAGTATATGTGGCTCTTTACTGTACCTCAGATGCAGGGATGTAACTAAAGCAGTAGTTGGGGTTCCAGTTATATCTGGACCCTGGAGTTAAGGGGAGCCCCAAAGGTCCCTTTGGCCCATATAAGAAAACCACTAATATGAAAGACCCGTGATAATTGGGGGCCCTGCTTGGACATTTTGCATTGGAATCCACAAGATTCAACTTATTCCTCTGCACAGAAGAATGCTAACAGACAGTCAGTGCATGCATTTCAGGAACACAGTGAATGTTTAATGGCCATGTGTAGTGCGCCTCTGAAGCCAGGAAGCGATCACGCAGCTTCAGAGGCGCAATGGTGTGGATGAAGAAAACCCTGTGTATGCTCGAGCTTTGCATAGAGGTGGCGAGGAGGCCGGCTCTTGTGACTCATGTTATCACACCAACAAGAGCGTAATAGCATGCAAAGAGGGCCGACTAGTCTGGGGAAACAAATGCCCCATCGACTAGTCAAAAGACTAATTTGCATAAGAAAAACTGAGTTTATAAATACTTTTTTTCAACATGTGTTTATGTGACTAACAGGTTAAGGAGGTTAATTTAGCAATAAATACAAAAATGCTGGTGGATTGGATGGCATGGGGGTTCTGACAGGTTCCCTTTCATTGAAATTTCTTTCCCCATTTTTCAGTATATTATATACTAAAGTGAATAGTATCATTTAAAACTAAAACTTGTCCTGCAAAAAAAAAAAGAAAACCTTTGCACAGCTATGTCAATGGAAAAATGACAAAGTTATGGCTCTTAGAAGAAGGATAGGAAAGAGAAAAGTTCAAAAACAAATACACAGTCTTAAAGGGGTGAAACGGAACAATTTAGAATTGTGGTCCTCGAACCCAAACAAGTTGTGCACCCTTAGAAGTAATAGTGTGTAATACGTCTCTATCAAGGTCTTCTGTTCACTGTTATTTCCAGCACTCTTTATCTTACAGTATTAGGAAGTTTTACTTCCTTGAACTCACACTTTGATCTACATTTTATTATTCATGAAAATATATTAATGTAATACTTTGTTCAGATTTCTTTTCACTTTTGTACATTACATAATGCTCTAATTTAAGATCTACCCTCATGAGACAAAATATAAAAATAAGAAAAACACTTAGTACAAAACTTTAAGAATATTCTGCAGGCAATTTAACACCATTAGCAAAGAATATTGCAACTTTATATGCAAATATTATTTCAGTTGTTATTATTATTATTGCTTCATATAATATTCAATATTTCTTTACATATAAGTCAGGGGCATAATTATAGTAGTTTCATAGTGTTTAAGGTTAAAGGCAGTCATAAGTTCATCGAGTTCAACCTGTAACCTAATATGTTGATCCAGAGGAAGGCAAAAACCCTATGGAGCAGACATTAATGGCTCCATGTTAGGGGAACAATTCCTTCCCGACTCCATATACGGCAATCAGACTAGTTCCAAGGATCAACTCCCAATCACAGAATCCAGTATATATAACCTGCAATATTATATTTATCAGGAAAGGCCCTTCTTGAATTTTAGTAGGTAATCAACCATTGCAACATCATGCGGCAGAGAGTTCCATAGTCTCACTGCTCTTACAGTAAAGAACCTTTGTCAGTGATTATGATTAAACCTTCTTTCCTCTAGCTCAGGTATGTCAA
The DNA here is from genome assembly GCF_046119375.1 of Phyllobates terribilis. Taxonomy (NCBI): domain Eukaryota; kingdom Metazoa; phylum Chordata; class Amphibia; order Anura; family Dendrobatidae; genus Phyllobates; species Phyllobates terribilis. The sequence goes on along the minus strand of NW_027362768.1, from coordinate 37,187,777 downwards.
ACTGAAATACACTGAAGGCCAAAATTAAAAGCTTGGACAAAGTCAGGGGACAACCTTGATATTTATTAAAAAAATGTCTACAATTGAGGAAGTTTTTCCTTATCATCAAATAAAATGATTTAATTTATACACATGGAAACAAACTTAAAGGGGTTGCCCCATGAACATAGTACATTTTAATTAAAAGATCATTGAATAAAATATTGGAGTAATATAATATGTTATATAAGAGCATTAAAAAGCATATGGCCCAATGGCCTAATTTAAATATGAAGGATAAAAAACCTTGAATAACACAGATAATAAAGTAAGATGCAAAAAAAAGTGCCCCCAAACACAGTATAATACCCTCACAGTGAATTCCTTCACAGTACCCTCCACATGCACGGTATGATGATCCTACTGTACCCCCCCTCCCTCAATCCCCCTGGCAAAGAATGGTGACCCGATCACAGTATGATTCTCCAACTGTAATCTCCACACAGCCCTCCATACAGTATAATCGCCACAAAAAGTGCTCTATATAGTATAGTGGGCCTCACATGGTCCTTCATACAGTATAACGGGACCATGCATTGCCTTCCATACAGTATAATGGTCCCACATACTGCCCCATACAGTATAATAGCCCCACATAGTGCTCCATACAGTATAATAGCCACAAAAAGTGCTCCATACAGTATAATGGGCCCACATAGTGCTCCATACAGTATAATAACCACAAAAAGTGCTCCATACAGTATAATGGGCCCACATGGTCCTCCATACAGTGTAGCGGGGCGCTGCATTTCTTTCTATACAGTATAATGGCCCCACATACTGCTCAATGTAGTATAATGGCCCCACATATTGCTCCATACAGTATAATGGCTAGAAAAAGTGTTCCATTCAGTATAATAGCCACAAAAAGTGCTCCATACAGTATAATGGGCCAACATAGTGCTCCATACAGTATACTAACCACAAAAAGTGCTCAATACAGTATAATGGGCCCACATGGTATTCCATACAGTGTAGCGGGGCGCTGCATTTCTTTCTATACAGTATAATGGCCCCACAGAGTGCTCAGTGTAGTATAATGGCCCCACATATTGCTCCATACAGTATAATGGCTAGAAAAAGTGCTCCATACAGTATAATTGCCTCACATAGTGCTCCGTACAGTATAATGGCCCCACATAGTGCTCAATGCAGTATAATGGCCCCACATAGTGCTCCATACAGTATAATGGCTATAAAAAGAGCTCTATACAGTATAATTGCTTAACATAGAGCAGCATACAGTATAATGGCCACACGCAGTGTTCCATACAGTATATAGGCCACACATAGTGCTCCATACGGTATAATAGTCCCACATACTGCTCCATACAGTATAATGGACACAAAAAGTGCTCCATGCAGTATAATTGCCCAACATAGTGCTGCATACAGTATAATGGCCTCACGTAGTGCTCCATACAGTATAATGGTCCCACATAGTGCTCCACATGGTATAATAGTCCCACATAGTGCTCCATACAGTATGATGGACACAAAAAGTGCTCCATGCAGTATAATTGCCCAACATAGTGCTCAATACAGTATAATGGCCCCACAGAGTGCTCCATGCAGTATATAGGCCACAAAAAGTGCTCCATACAATATAATGGCCCCCATAGTGCTCCATATAGTATAGTGGTCCCACATAGTGCTCCATAAAGTATAATAGGTCCATATAGTTTTCCATACAGTATAATGGCCTCATGTAGTGCTTCATACAGTATAAAGAGCTCCACAAAGTTATCCATACAGTATAATGGTGCCACATAGTGCTCCATACAGTTTAATGCACCCCATATAGTGCTCCATATAGTATAATGTGCCTACAAAGTGTTCCATATAGTATAATAGGCCCCACATTAAAAAAAAAAACTCGTCTCTGCCCGTTCCCCCACTGCTCTGGTCTCTTCATGGTGTCTACAAACCCTCGGTGCAGCGAGCACATTCTAATGACGTCATTGCTCCTGGTGCGCTGAAGCACCAGAAGCCAGAAGCAGAGGGGGAATGATGGGAGAGGGAGCGTCAGCTGACGCTCCCTCTTTCATCATTGCTTTCAACTGTATCAGCATCTAGAATGCCAATATAGTTGAAAGTGTGATGCCGGGTTAAAAAGCAATGCCGGGCGTGGGAACCACGAGGCGTCAAGAGCCAAATATACTCGGGGCACCTGTCCAGCATAGCGGGCCAAATATACTCACCCTGTGGGCAGATTTGGCCTGCAGGTAAGATTTGGCCTTTGGGCCAGAGTTTGACATATGTGCTACTAGATGTAAAGGATGCCCCTTTGTCCCCATCACGGGGATAAGTGTAAGAAGATCATTAGAAAGATCTCTGTACTGTCCCCTCATATGTTTTCACATTGTAATAAGATCACCTCAAACATTCTGAACAGCCAATCACAGCGTTTTCAGTGTATCAGGCAATACAATTGCCTGAAACAATGGTGCCCAACCTATGATCAGTGCTGTTACAGCTCCAATCATAGGCTGGAGCCTAGCATTGACAGCGCCAGCAGGGCCAGCTCTGACTGGTGCGATCGGTAGATGACTTCGATTCCACCAATCAGAGTGCACAGATGCGATCTGGGCCCACAGTGACCTCCCTGCACTTCCTCATTCTAGCTTCGGACAAGTGCTGTGTGGTGACTGTGTCGGTCTATCGCTCTGGGCTGGACCTTATAGTGCGACATACTTTTTCAAGCCTATGCCATCACTTTTGCTCTTTTGCTGGTGCTGCTGCTGTTGAAGAAAGAAGAAAAAAGCCGTTCCTGATACTACCCTGATCCATTTTTGATCCCTGATCTTTCCTAATCCACCCCAATCCCCGTCTCCCCATTTTCTCCATTTTTATTTGCTTTTTTCCCCTCTCTCTAACCTCTTCCCCAGCCCACCTTCTGCCGCCAAGAGCTGATCAGTACTTTATCGCTCAATTTTTTGCAGGTTTTTTCTTCTTCGTGCATTCTGCAGCCGCCGAGCACTGATCAGTGATACAAATCAGTGATCTGGCCTTGTACTCGCTGTTTTACAGGAATTTTTTTGTTCCTGTCTATTCCCCCCACTTTGCACCACCTCCGTGCGTGCATGCAGCAGCCACCGAGCGCTGTTCAGTGATACAAATCACTGATTCGCACTTGTACTCACTGTTTTCCAGGACTTATTTTCACCCTAACTATTCCCCCCCACCACCTTTGCACAACTGCGTGTGTTCCACCGAGCCGCTGATCAGACGCACATAACTGATTAGCATCCATGCTCGCTATTGGCAAGGATGTATTTTTTTCCTGTCGATTTTTTTATCCCCTTTTTGCCCCACATCGATGTGTGCGTTCTACAGCCATCAAGTGCTGGTCACTGTCGAACATCAATGACCAGCCTCCAGTTGTTGTTTTTTCTTTTGTCTGAAAAAATAATCGAACAAAAAATAATTTAGATTAGTTGATAAGACTAGATTAGGAATAGTAAAAATATACTGTAGTAATCAGCATCTACTACAGTATTTTTTACTGAATTTAGTTAGGGTTAGTGTCAGAGAGCATGGAAAAAAGAATCACATTCGTGTGAGCGCCCTACAGCCATCGAGCTCTGATCAGCGACACATCACCAATCGACCTCCATTTGTTTTTTTGTGTGAAAAAAAAAAAATAATAATTTAGATTAGTTGATAGGACTAGATTAGGGACACTAAAAATATACCATAGTAATCAGCATCTACTACAGTATTTTTTGCTGAATTTACTCACTGTTAGTGTTAGATAGAAAAGTGGTAAAAAAGAATCACATCTTTAGGTGCGTCCAACAGTCATCGAGCGCTGATCAGCGACACCTCACTGATCAACCTACAATTGTTGGGTTTTCATTTTGTGTGTGAAAAAAGAAAAAAATAATAATTTAGATTAGTTGATAGGACTAGATTAGGGAAAGTAAGAATGGACTGCTGTAGTAATCAGCATCTACTACAGTATTTTTCTAATGAATATTCAGGGTTAATGTCAGATAGTTGTGTGTGCTCAGAATTTTTTTTTTACTGACGTCGGTTTAGCAAGTTGGTTTTTTATTTTACCAAATTTTTATATTATTTTTATTTTATTTTCATATTTTCTTTCTAGGTTATTTTCCTTTTTTTTTCTTCTAAATAAAAAAGATTACACCAAGCACTCACACACACACACCAGAAAAAAAAATGGTACACACACAAACACCGAATACGTGAAAAATGTCCCACTCGTTCCAAACCCAGTATTCAGTGGAGGATGCATATGCCTTCATTGCCTCTGACGCTGATAGTGAGGGAGAGAATCCCACCTTTTTTCATTTTTCCTACTCCTCCTCTTCCTCAAGTGATACTAAACTGCCACGCAGATGACCCAGGGCAGAAAATAAACCAGCAATCAACGTTACTGACGCCGTATGGACCTCACCCCCGAAGATTATGAGGCACAGATTCCTGATTTTGTGACGCAAACAGGAATCCAATTTGACACCACCAGTCTCACAGAAATCGACTTTTTCAGAGTATTTTTATCTGAGGATTTTGTAAACCTCATGGTGGCCAAGACAAATTTGTACGGCCAGCAATTTTTGGCACAAAACTGCCCTTTATCATTTTCTAACTGGACCCCTGTTTACTCAGTAGAAATGATGAAGTTTTGCGGCTTGGTCCTTCACATGGGGCTAGTGAAGAAGCCAGAACTTTGGCAATATTTATAGTGTTTATGTTTTAAATAAGACTCCAGTGGCTCTCGTGGCTATGACCCGTAAACGTTTTGAGACCATCCACAAATTTTCACATTACAATGATAATCCACGATGTCCTGCTCGAGATGACACCAATTATGACCGGCTTTTCAAAGTTGAGCCGGTCATTGACCACTTCAGCAACAAGTTTTCTTTGGTGTACACTCCTCAAAGAGACATCTGTGAGGATGAGTCCTTAATATGTTTCAAGGGGAGGCTCAAAACTTGCCCAGTAAGAGGGCCAGGTACAGAATTATACTCTACAAGCTGTGTGAGAGTACCTCAGGGTACACCCACAGGTTTAGAGTTTATGAAGGATTGGAGATAAAAGGGTTATTTAAAAAAAAAAAAAATGTGCCTGAATATGGAAATATAGAATACATGCATAAAATTATAAATTGTGGAAAATTATTTCACTAAGACAAGATTTTTTGGAATGGCAAAAAAGTACATCATTAATTTAAATGCACACTCCTCTCTCCTGGTTCTCCTCCTTATTCTCTGATGGCTACTTCAGTGTATTATTCGCTGGCTCCATATCTTCTACTCTTCTGTCACTATTGGGGTCACTCAGGGTTCAGTCCTTGGCCCTCTTCTCTCTTTACATGACCCCAATTGGACAGATCATCAGCAAATTTATCTTTCAGTACCATCTTTATGCTGATGACACACACCTATACACTTCATCCCCTGACCTTACCTCCCGCTGTAATACAGAACACCAGTTACTGTTTGTCCATAGTTTTTAACATCATGTTTGCTCTCTATCTGAAATGCAACCTTTCCAAAATTGAACAACTTCTGCTTCCACCATCTACTTACCTCCCTAAATCTGACATCTCCATCTCCATGTGTGGCACCACAATAATGCCTAGCCAATAGGCTTGCAATCTGGGTGTTATGTTTGACACCAATCTTTCCTTTACCTTCCATATGCAATCTCCTGCCCAGTCTTGTTGCTTGTACCTGAAGAACATCTCTAAAATCCGCCCCATTCTCACCATGGAAACAATAAAAACCCTCACTGTTGCCCTCATCCACTTCCGCCTTGACTACTGTAACTCTATTAGTGATGAGTGAATTTGTTCGAAATCCAAACTTACAACTTAAATTTGACACGAATATGGCACATTCGGATTCGTGATCGGAAATGCGAGCAAAATTTCTTAAATTCGGGAAAAATCGGTAACGTTCGGCAAATAAATAAGGGAACGTGATTGTGGGGCAACTACAGAGTTTTTAACAGTTTTGCTGTCATAGTGCGTGAGTATGATGAGTCGGGGTACGTAGTAGATGAGTAGGGGGTTGGTGATAGCTCAGAACAGGTCAGATCAGTGGCGCTCTTGTAATTTTTTTTTCTTCCTGTAGGCGGTAACTTTAAGTGAGGAAAGCGCGGCTTGCCAATCAGAGCGCAGAAAGTATCCACACTGTACAGACACAAGGGCTTCTGCAATTGGCTGCAGAAATCACATGTCCTCTCTATATAAAAACCGGCTATGTTCCCTCAGCGCCATTTCATGCATGTCACTTCAGGAGACAGACGCTGCTCAGTGTGCGCCTGTGCAGTAAGGGATATTAGCTAGATAGAGGGGCACCAGTGTGGAAGTCAGATAGTATAGATAAGTCCTTTGCTGTGTACCTGTTTAATTGACCTTGCAGCACATTTTTTTGTCTTGTGCAATTACTGAGATTCTGACAGAAAGAGCAGGGCCCATGCCATAGAACAGTGTTGTGCATCGATTGCATTGTGCTCCATGTAGGAGTATACCTTCAATCTATTTTTGCACTTACTAATGTGATAAAGCAAGCAAGCAAGCCCTTGTATGCCACTTTTTGATTTTGTGGAGTTAAAATTCAGGTATCTGCAGAGCTTGTCAGTGCAGAGCTTCTGAGTGAAGAGCACAAAAATCTTTTTTTTTCATTTGCTAATGTGATAGTGCAAGCTGTGTTAGCCCAGTTTGTCATTTTTTTGTTGGGTGAACTTCAGCTATATGCACAGTAAAACAAAAATATTTTTTCTGTTGGCAGGCCGAGTCCACAAAAATTTTTTTGTGTCGCAAATGTGATACACTCTGCTAAAAGCCACCTAGTATATTAGTGGCGGTGAACCTCAGCTTTTTCCAGAGTAAAAAAAAATTATTTTTTGTCTTGCTAGGCAGAGTCCACAAAAGATTTTTTTGTCTTGAAAACGTCATACACTCTGCTAAAAGCCACTTCCTATTTTAGTGTCGGTGAACTTCAGCTGTTTTCAGAGTAAAAAAATGATTTTTTGTCTTGCTAGGCAGAGTCCACAAAAGATTTTTTTGCGTCCCAAACGTGATACACTTTGTTTAAAGCCACCTACTATATTAGTTGGGATGAAATTCAGCTGTATGCAGAGCTCATTCAGAAAAAAAAATAATAATTTTTACTGTGACTAACGTGATACAGCAGTGGCTTGAACCTCATGAAAGAGCCCGACATATGAGTGCGTTCTTGCTGCACTATTTGCAACATGATCCCAGTATAGCTATGATTCGAAATAGTGCTGACTACTGGGTGGCCACTCTGTTAGTTTAACGTTATAAGAGTAAATTTTGCCAGATGCTTCCCGCCCTGGAAAGGGACCCGCAAATGCTGGAGTATCGAAACACGCTTTTACACAACCTTAAGATAAGTTTTCCCCAAGCAAGCAGTGAGGGGCACAGAATTCTTCGCAGCTATACACTTACAACCTTTGACACGTCAATTCGTCAACACCAAAATATTAGCAGCGGCAGTAGTGTAAGTGGCAGAAGCAATTTCTGTGAGTACAAGTCTGACACATGGTAAACGACTGGAGAGGATAGTGCACTCCTGATTGAGCCTCCATCTGCTGGGTTGGCTGTAGTGGAAGAGGCTTTGGTTCCTAATTCTACAATTTCTACAGTAGTGAAATTGATGCCACATTGCTGGTGTCTGCCACCAATTTTTGTAAATGTGGAGAATCCTGATTGGGTCTCCATCTATTGTGTTGGCTGTAGTGGAAGAGGTTTCTGTCTCCAGTAACCTACTTCTACTCTAGTGAAATTGGTGAAACTTTGGTGGTGTTAGGCCCTAAATTAGGGAAATGTTATCACTTCTGACTGAGTCTAAATCTACTGGGATTGCTGTACTGGAAGACGTGACTGTTCAAACTTCACAATTTCTACTGTAGTGAAATTATTGCCACTTTGCTAGTGTCTGCCACTAATTTTTGGATATGTGTAGAATCCTGATTGGGTCTCCATTAGTGATGAGTAGAGATGAGCGGTGTTCGACTAGAACTGTTTGCCAATCTCAAATTCGAGCTGTTTTGGGCAGTGTTCGAGTCATTCGACGAAATCGAACGATTTGCAAAAAATTTGGCTGTTCGAGGTTATGTTCGAAAACTGTTCGTGCACCAAAAGTGTGTCCTGCATGTCTGGCGCTATTTAGAGCGCCAATCATGCAGGGATTGTCTGCCACTCACTGTAATGCCACAGCCATGGTGGTTGTGGCATTACAGTGGTTGCCCAAATCGATGGCAACAGTGCTCACAGTGAAACATGAAAAGCCGGCAATTCAGCAGTGGCATACACCGGTACCCGACAATTTAGAACCGAAAGAAAAGAGTATGACACATAGATTAGATACATAGAAACATGTTGTTAGAACTCTCATGTTAGGTTTTTTCTATTTTGCTGGTCACATGACCTTTTTGCCTATTTAATCCTGCTCCGCCCTTCTGGCCATGCTGGACTTCATTGTAATTTCTACTCTTAAGCTAGCCAGGTGCTTTGTAACCTTTCTCAGTCAGTTTAGCTAGGTCTTTTGACCTTTATGTTCTATGTTGTGTGTTTGTTTTTTTACTGCTACAATTTCTTCTAGGAGGTGTCCATCTTTCTCCCAGTCCCTAGTTCTTGTAGGGATCCCTCCCTCACATCTATAGGTCTTCGTTCAGACTAGCTGAGGACTTTAGCGGGTCTGATCGCAGGATCAGGTTCCCCGTTACATCGTAGGGATCTAGCTAAGTTCTATTGTAGGGACAGATCTCCTGTCTTTCCTTAGTGCTTGTAGCCTATCATAACAGTAAGTCCAGCCAAAAAATATCTCTAAGGAAAGACCTCCAGTTTCCATCATGGTGTCGGTTCAGGATTTGGCTCAACGCCTGCAGGGACTCTCTCTGGAGGTGGCCGAGCTCCAACAACATGTGAGTAGCTGTTCTGGAGCGCATATTGTGGAGCCAAAGGTACGATTGCCTGATTTATTTTTTGGTGAACAACAAGATTTTTTTTCCTTTAAAAATGCTTGTTTATTGTATTTTCGTTTGAGACCCGGATCCTCTGGTGACGAATCACAGCGCATAGGGTTCATAATGTCACTTTTGCGCAAAGAACCTCAGGGATGGGCCTTTTCTCTCCAACCTAGTGATCCGTGCTTTAGATCAGTGGATAGTTTTTTTTTCTGCTTTGGGATTGTTGTATGATGATCCTGATCGTGTCTCATCAGCTGAGACGGAATTGAGACTTTTGAGACAGGGATCAGGTAATGTGGAAAATTATTGTACTCACTTCCGTCGGTGGTCTGCTCAGGTGGGGTGGAACGATTCAGCTCTGAAAAGTTTGCTTCTTGCTGGACTAGGTGAAAGGGTTAAGGATCTGTTTATTGCTTAACCTACACCTGGAAACTTGCAGGAGGCAATGCAATTAGCTATACGGGTGGACAGGAGACTGCGTGCAAGGGTTAATGAGAGTAAATCCTTTGCCATGTCAGCTCCTAGTCTTGAGAGGGTCTGTACTGACATTGGAGAGCCGATGGAGATTGGGGCGATGTCACCCCGCTCTCAGGAAAAAGACCGCAGGTTTTCTGAAGGTTTGTGCTTTTATTGCGGAAAATCTGACCATTTCATTAAGAACTGTGTGCATCGTATGTTAAAAGAAAAAAAAAGGTCAGTTACGCCCGTATAGCCTGTTTAAACACTAAGGGGGTATTTCTTTCTGCTACTACTGCTGCTCAGGAAGAATTAATTGAATTTCAGGTATTTGTGGATTGTGGTTCTACTCTGAATGTGATTGATGGGGGATTCTTGGAAAAACTTAAATTAAAACCCAAACCTTTGTCATCCCCTATTGCCGTGGTTTCTGTCGATGGCTCTCCCTTGAAATGTGTTACTCACAAGGTTTATGAATTTCCCCTCACTATTAATGGTATTCACCAAGAAAATTTGGATTTGGTAGTATTAAATAATTTGCCTTCTCCAGTAATTTTGGGGTTACCCTGGTTAAAATTGCACAATCCTGTACTGGATTGGTCTACTAATGAAATTAAGTCCTGGAGCCCTAAGTGTTATGAAAAGTGTTGTAACGGGCGCATTGCTGCTGTGGATAAAGGGGAATTACGTGTACCTATTCAGGATTTTTGGAAAGTTTTTTCTGAGGAGGAGTTGCAAATTTTGCCTCCCCATAGAGACTATGATTGTACCATTGAATTTGTCCCTGGAGCGACTCTTCCTAAAAGTCGTTTATTTAATCTTACTATTCCTGAGAGAAAGGCTTTGGAGGAATACATACAGACAAGCTTGGCCGCCGGTCATATCAGACCCTCTAAGTCACCTGTGGCTGTTGGATTTTTTTTTGTTAAAAAAAAGGACGGCGGTTTACGTCCTTGTCTGGACTTTCGCGAGATTAATAAAATTACTGTACGTAATCCCTACCCACTGCCATTGATTCCTGATTTGTTTAACCAGTTAGTGGGGGCCAAGTGGTTCTCTAAAATTGATCTCCGGGGGGCATACAATTTGTTGCGCATGAAGGAGGGTGATGAATGGAAGACTGCTTTTAACACTCCTGTGGGTCATTTTGAGAATCTGGCTATGCCTTTTGGTCTTACCAATGCACCAGCATTCTTTCAGAATCTTATTAATGATATCCTTAGACCTTTGTTCGGCAAAAATGTGGTTGTGTATTTGGATGACATTTTGATTTATTCGCCTGATCTGGAGTCTCATTGGCGGAGCGTACGAGAGGTATTACAGTTATTAATTGACAATTTGCTTTTTGCTAAGCTAGAGAAATGTGAGTTCGCTGTACAGAGAATTAGTTTTTTGGGCTACATTATCTCCAGCGAGGGCTTTGAGATGGACCCGGTGAAAGTTCAAGCTGTGCAGGAATGGCCTAGGCCTATTGGTTTGAAATCGATACAGAGGTTTTTGGGTTTCGCCAATTATTACAGAAAATTCATTAAAAATTTTTCTATTACTGTTAAACCACTGACCGATCTCACCAGGAAAGGTGCTAATACGGTTCAGTGGACTACTGAGGCCATTGAAACGTTTGTGTTTCTAAAGGAGAGGTTCAGCTCTGCCCTCATCCTTATGCAGCCTGATGTGACTAAGCCGTTTTTGGTTGAGGTTGATGCTTCTTCTGTGGGGGTCGGTGCGGTGTTGTCTCAGGAAAACAAGGATGGAGTACATCCCTGTGCCTTTTTTTCAAAAAAATTTTCTGAGACTGAACTTAATTACGATATTGGTAATTGGGAATTGCTGGCTATTAAACTCGCATTTGAACACTGGCGTTATCTCTTGGAAGGTGCTGAATTTCCCATTCAGGTTTTCACTGATCATAAAAATCTGATCTATCTTGATGCTGCCAAGCGCTTGAATGCCCGTCAGGCTAGGTGGGCACTTTTTTTTCGCGGTTTAATTTTTCCGTTACTTACATCCCGGGTACCAAGAATGTTAAAGCTGATGCGTTGTCTCGCAGCTTTTCTCCCATGGTCGGTGCTGAGGAGGAGGAGAGCATTTTACAAGAAGGTGTTGTGATTGCTGCATTGGACTCCGTTTTGGAAGATGAGATTCTTAAAGCACAGGAGAATGCCCCATCTAACACTCCCCATGGGAGGTTGTTTGTGCCTAGGACCTTTAGGAGAGATTTGTTTGTTGAGTGTCATGAGTCTCGGTTGGCAGGTCATCCAGGAATTTCTGAGACCAAGAGACTTGTGGGTCGCTGTTTTTGGTGGCCTGGATGGCAGAAGGAAGTCATTAAGTGGGTGCGTCAATGTACTGTGTGTGCTAGATCTAAGTCTTCTCATACTCCTGCTGCGGGGTTGCTTTGCCCTCTGGAGGTTCCAAGTGCACCTTGGACACATCTGGCTATGGACTTTATTACTGACCTTCCCTCCTCTGAGGGTTTCACGGTCATTTGGGTGGTCATGGACCGTTTTAGCAAGATGTGTCACTTGGTTCCCTTCATCAAACTGCCCTGCGCTAAGACACTCGCTAAGGCCTTTGTCAAGGAAATTGTCAGACTCCATGGTGTTCCTACTGACATTGTTTCTCATAGGGGACCTCAGTTCGTGGCTCGTTTTTGGCGTGCCTTTTGTGACAGGTTGGGAGTTCATTTGTCGTTTTCATCTGGATATCATCCTGAGTCTAATGGCCAGACAGAAAGGAAGAATCAGGATGTTGAGCAGTTCTTGCGCTGTTTTGTGGCAGACAATCAAGAGGGATGGTCTGAGTTTCTGCCGCTTGCTGAATTTGCTCTTAACAGCCATACATCCTCTTCTGCTGGGTGTTCGTCTTTTTTTTGTTGTTCTGGGAGACATCCATCTTTTGGGTCATTCTCCAAATTGGTATTGGCTGTGCCTGAGGAGGAGAGTTTTTCCGGTGATTTGAAGAGAGTTTGGACTGATGTGCGTGGTAATCTTCAGGAGGCTAACAAAAAATCTAAGAGGTACTTTGACAGGAAACGTCAAGAGGTTTTGTTTACGGTTGGTGACATGGTTTGGTTGTCCTCTAAGAATCTGCGGTTGAGGATTCCTTCTAAAAAATTGGGTCCCAAGTTTGTAGGGCCCATTAAGGTTCTTCAGGTAGTTAACCAATCTTCTGTTAGGTTGGAGGTTCCTACCTCCTGGAAGATTAATCCGGTGTTTCATGTTTCTCTATTGAAAAAAGCTGATGTATCAGATAGAGACACCACTGCCACTGTTCCTCCGGTGGTGGAGGACGGGGAATATGAAATTTCCCACATCCTTAATTCTAGACGGTATAGGGGGAGTTTGCAGTATCTCGTCGCTTGGAAGGGTTTCGGTCCCGAGGATAACTCATGGGTGAGGGCGGATGATGTTTCTGCTTCCAGACTTGTCAGAGCGTTTCACAAGAGGTTTCCTGATAAGCCTGGGCCTAGGGGATCCAGAGGATCCTCATAGAAAAGGGGGTACTGTTAGAACTCTCCTGTTATGTTTTTTCTATTTTGCTGGTCACATGACCTTTTTGCCTATTTAATCCTGCTCCGCCCTTCTGGCCATGCTGGACTTCATTGTAATTTCTACTCTTAAGCTAGCCAGGTGCTTTGTAACCTTTCTCAGTCAGTTTAGCTAGGACTTTTGACCTTTATGTTCTAAGTTGTGTGTTTGTCTTTTTACTGCTACAATTTCTGCTAGGAGGTGTCCATCTTTCTCCCAGTCCCTAGTTCTTGTAGGGATCCCTCCCTCACATCTACAGGTCTTCGTTCAGACTAGCTGAGGACTTTAGCGGGTCTGATTGCAGGATCAGGTTCCCCGTTACATCGTAGGGATCTAGCTTAGTTCTATTGTAGGGACAGATCTCCTGTCTTTTCTTAGTGCTTGTAGCCTATCATAACACATGTCAGTCACATATATAAGAAGTGCAGTGACAGTGTTGGTTACTGTACTTGTCATTTAGTGTTAAAGGATTTATTTAAAAAAATATTAATGTTTTCATGCACCGTCTCTTTAAAAAAGCCGGTCGGCAATTCAGCAGCGGACCCGACAATTTATAACAGAATGAATAGAGCATCACACATAGATTAGATAGATAGAAACATGTCAGTCACATACATAAGAAGTACAGTGATAGTGTTGATTACTCTACTTGTCATTTATTGTTAAAATAAAGGATTTATTAAAAAAAAAATTGGCGTGGTGTTCCCCGTAATTTTAGTCTCAAACGGAGGTTAAGCAGATGACTTGGGCAGATGTTTGAAGCCTGGGAAGGGGGTAATACCCACGGAGCTTCCCAGGATACTAATATCAGCCCTCAGCAGAATACCTAGCCTCTACTAACTATTAAAATGGGGGACCCCAAAAAAAATGACGTGGGGTCCCCCCTATTTTAATAGCTAGCAAAGGCTAGGCAGACAGCTGGGGGCTGATATTAATAGCCCAGGAAGGGTGCCATGAATATTTGCCCCCTACCAGGCTAGAAACACCAGCCGTCAGCCGCCCCAAAAATGGCGCATCCATAGGATGCGCCGATTCTGGCACTTAGCCTCGCTCTTCCCACTGCCCTGTAGCGGTGGCAGTGGGGTAATAGGGTTGGGGTTGATGTCAGCTTATAATGCCAGCTGACATCAAGCCCAGGTTAGTAATGGAGAGGCGTCTATAAGACACCCCCATTACTAACCCCATAGTCAAAGTTACAAAAAAAAACACAAACACCCAGAATAAAGTCCTTTAATTGAAATAAACACACAATTCTTTATTGTTCTAAATTAAACCATACTTACCGTCATGCCCATTCTAGCTGAAGCCAACGATCTCCTGCAATAAAAGTAAAATAATAAAGCAACATCATCCTTACCTTTCCATGGTTCCCATGACAGCTTCAGCTCTGCTACATTCACATGACAGGCTGGACCACAGCAGAACGCTGACATCCAGCTTGCCATGCGGCAGACAATGAGAAGCGCAAGCATGCTTGCGCTCTGCAGTGTCTGGCTGTGAAGGCATAAAGATGAGCCGAGTTCATGTCCAATGAACTCGGCTCACCTCATGCATGTCACTGACAGCGTGGGAAAATTCTCCTGCGCATGCGGTGAGTGCAGGAGAATTTTCCCACGCTGTCAGTGACGTGCATGAGGTGAGCTCATGTCCAATGAACTCAGCTCACCTCATGCACGTCACTGACAGCGTGGGAAAATTCTCCTATGCATGCGGTGAGTGCAGGAGAATTTTCCCACACTGTCAGTGATGTGCATGAGGTGAGCTCATGTCCAATGAACTCAGCTCACCTCATGCACGTCACTGACAGCATGGGAAAATTCTCAGCGCTCAGCGCTTGAGCAGGAGAATTCTCCCACGCTGGGATGGCATTGAGATGACAGGCTGGATCGCAGCTGAGCGCTGCCATCCAGCATGCTATCCTTCATAGACACTGCAGAGCGCAGGCATGCCTGCGCTTCTCAGTGTCTGCCGCATGGCAAGCTGGATGGCAGCGTTTTGCTGCGATCCAGCCTTTCATGTGAATGTAGCAGAGCTGAAGCTGTCGTGGGAACCATGGAAAGGTAAGGATGATGTTGCTTTATTATTTTACTTTTATTGCAGGAGATCGTTGGCTTCAGCTGGAATGGGCGTGACGGTAAGTATGGTTTAATTTAGAACAATAAAGAATTGTGTGTTTATTTCAATTAAAGGACTTCATTCTGGGTGTTTGTGTTTTTTTGTAACTTTGACTATGGGGTTGGTAATGGGGGTGTCTTATAGACGCCTCTCCATTACTAACCTGGGCTTGATGTCAGCTGGCATTATTATCTGACATCAACCCCAGCCCTATTACCCCACTGCCACCGCTACAGGGCAGTGGGAAGAGCGAGGCTAAGTACCAGAATTGGCGCATCCTATGGATGCGCCATTTCTGGGGCAGCTGACGGCTGGTGTTTCTAGCCTGAGAGGGGGCCAATATTCATGGCACCCTTCCTGGGCTATAAATATCAGCCCACAGCTGTCTGCCTAGCCTTTGCTAGCTATTAAAATAGGAGAGACTTCCGTGTCCTCAGCAAGAGGATGACTGACCATGCTCTCCTCCTCCACTCTGTCCTCTGGCCATCCACGCTGAACAGACGGTATGAGAGCTGTGCAAGTAGTACCGTCAATAGCGCATGAAGCTAACTCCTGTTCTTCCTCCTTCTCCTCTTCCTCATTGTCACCCAATCCACATTGGGAGGCGATGAGGCTGGGCTGTGTGTAATCACCCTGTATGGTTACTAGTGTTGAGCCACCCCCGTAGTGTTCGAGTTCGGTTCGGTTCGTCGAACACCCGTGTGTTCGCCGAACTGTTCGTCGAACTGTTCGTCGAACACCTTCGAACACCGTTAAAACCAATGGCAGGCAAACAAAAACACATAGAAACACATAGAAAACACCTTCAAAGGTGTCCAAAAGCTGACAAACTGCTCAAAAGACACCACTAACACATGGAAAAGTGACAAGTACATATAGTCATGCGAAAAGAAAAGAGGTGGAGGAGTAAAAGGAGGGGGAGACACAGATATAGGCATGTCATGCCCTTCTAAAATCCAAAAAGTGAGAAGCCGAGACGGCCAGTCCGCTCCTGCCCGTGCCACCTCCATGTCGCCGGGTTTGTGCCAGAGCCGCGCTGAACCCTGACGGCCAGCCCCCCTCTCCCAATACTGGTGCCTGTCCGCTGGTGGGTCGAGAGAGCCCCCCTGTGGTGGAGGCAGCTCTAAGCTTTTTAATTTAAATTGTCCCTCTAATTTGAATGAATACACTTTAAATCCATTTACAAGGATCTATTGGAGGGCAAGTCTCATGCCAGCAGCCGCGTAATTCCAGCTCCAGTAGCGTCCACTAAAGCTGCTGCAGTTAAAAAGCTTTTATAAGGATCGAGCTCGGCTGTCCACCGCAAGGCATCCTAGTGCCAGTCCCAGCCCCTATGCCTTGGGGTGCCTCCTGATGCTCTTCACTGAGTATCCCGTGGTCCCGAAGCATTTCCTTTGAAAAAATTAAGTGTCCAAACTACAGGTGGTGTAGCTTGCTTAACAGCCGGGATAATCCGCTGACTAGCAGACACTGCTACTAGGCACAAAGTATTTCCTTGGCTAGATGCAGTTAAAAATTTGTAAGTAGATACTCTCGTTGGATGCTGAGAAAGCATTCCATAGAGTCTCCTGGCACGCCATATATGATTCTCTTAAAAAGCTTGGGGTAGGGGTCTAGGGGACCCTTTTATAGCCAAAATCACGGCCCTGTATCACAATACGTCACCTAGGCTGAAGATAAATGGAACTGTAGCACCGAGGGCTCGGTTGCTACAGACGTATTGCACCTCACCCAGAGGTGTGATATCTCACTCTCAGATAAGGATGGAGTGTGGATCAGGACCCGACACCTGCATGCATTACACCACATTGCCGTGGGGCAGGGCGACCAATATGCCCCTGAGATGGGCACGACAGTCCCTGTCCCTGGCTGGAGTGGGGGGAGGGAACACTGAGGAAGGGGAACCCTGCAGTGCAGGAGCAGGGAGGAAGCAGTTCCTGGGTACATTGAGAAGGGAGTATAAAAGGTGGGCATCATCTTAGTTCAGTGCAGAGAAGTCTGAGCAGAAGTGGCAGGGAGCAGGGGCTCTGCATGAGCTCTGCTCCGGAGGCGGGCCTAGTAACAGAGGCCCAGGCCTGCAAGAGGGAGAAGTAAGGAAGAGGAGCGGAGAAGGCTCCAGGAACGAGGAATGAAGGGATCCCAGGGGTGCGGATGGGCGAGTCGCCACCGCACGCCCGAATCCACCTGCGTGGAGGGGTCAGGCCAAAGGGGGAGACCGGTCCCCGAACTAGTGGAGGCAGGAAACGACCCTCAGCTAGAAACCGGAGCCTCTGACATTTTATGTGGCACAGCCCCTTGCTCCACCCGCTAGGAAGGCACCACATAGGGTCAGGGAAACTGGCGCCAAGTTTACCAAGAGGAGGCCCGAGGCAGCCGGACAGAAGTGTTGGTAAGAAAGGCCAGACAAAGGACACACAAAGGGGGTCCTGTGAAGCGCTCCAAAGTTATCTGGGAGTTGTCTGAGCCCCTCACCTGGTGAGCACAGTACGACGTGGGCAGCCGTTACCTGCAGACGTGGTCTGGATAATAAGAACTGTGAGTAAAGGCCCTGAACTGCATCACTGACTCTGTGTCGTTACTGCTGCTGCCCTGCACCATCACCCCCATCCTCCGCATACACTGCCCTGAGGCTATACTCCTCCCGTGGGGAGTTATGCTACGCTCTGCTGCACCCACAACACCAGCCTTAGCGGTCTGCCCTGTAGCGGCGGTTCACTCTGACCGCAATCCACGGGTGGCGTAGTCGGACATTTAAACATCAAAACCACATAAATAGTTCCGCCACTGGTTTGACCGCCCTGAGCCACGGAATCGGATCGCCGCCACGAAGACTACAACCACCAGCATCCACCAAAAAGGGTCCGGCTCCGGGTGTCCCAAGGCCCAGGGGGTGCGTCAGAACATTTTCATCACCTTTCACAATCACCAATGGGACAAGGCAGGGATGTCCTCTGTCCCCTCTCTTATACATCCTAGTGACGAGCACCTGCTCTCATCAATTCGCCATAACCCCAATATTAGGTGGATTGAGGTGGGAGGCACCGAGTACAAGTGCTCTCTATTTGCTGATGATGTCCTAGTATATATCACTCAATCACATATATCCATCCCTGCTGTTATGGCTGAAATAGATCACTTTGTTACATGGTAAAATTTTAAAATCAATGCAGCGAAGTCTGAGGCCCTCGATGTCTCCCTCCCTAAATCCATATAGGATTCCATCCAGTCCAACTTTCCCTTTGCCTGGCCCTCACAGGGTATCAAATACTTAGGAATTCCTATTCATAGAGACCTCTCCCATCTATGTTATCTTAATTTTGGGCCCTTTATTGAACAATTCCATACAGACCACGGTTGGCAAGTTAGAACTGTAAGATTCACTACGTGAACCACTGGTGTTTTGTGGAAAAGCACATGTACACCGCGTTCCAAATTATTATGCAAAAAGTGTTTAGGAGTGATAAGGGAAGAATTTGTTTGTTTGTCAGTTAAACTCATTGATGGTGATGTGTGTCAGGGCTCTTTATATCACTGTAAGCAATTGCAGACACCTGTGCTAATTAGTTTGGCAGGTGTGTCCAATGAAAGGCAAGACTACTTAAGAAGGCTCTCTCACATTATTAAGCAGCCTACATTTTCTGCCAAAATGGGAAAGAAAAAGGATGTGTCGGCTGCTGAGAAGCAACAAATTGTGGAGTGTTTAGGTCAAGGCATGACTACAATCAACATTGTGCGATGATCAGGATGAAGTGTCTTGGCAATCAAGAAGTATGTAGCTGATTCACAGTACACACGTGTGCGTGCTGATAAGGGCAAATTGAGGACTCTTTCCTACAGGCAATTACGTCAGGTTGAAAGAGCAGCGGCAAAAAAGCCTTGTCATAGCAGCAGACAAGTTTTTGAAGCTGCTTGTGCCTCCAACGTCCCCCGAACAACAAGATGCAGGGTCCTTCAGAGGTTTGCAGCTGTGCATACGCCATCCTGTCGACCTCCTCTATCCACTTCACACAAGCAGAAACGGCTCCAGTGGGCCAAACATTACATGAAGACTGATTTCAAAACTGTTTTGTTCACGGATGAGTGCCGTGCAGCGCTCGATGGTCCAGATGAATGGAGTGGAGGATGGCTGGTTGATGGACACCCCACGCAAACACGGCTACAGCGCCAACAAGGAGGAGGTGGAGTAATGTTTTGGGCTGGAATCATGGGGAGAGAGATTGTCGGCCCCTTTAGGATCCCTGAAGGCGCTAAAGATGAACTCCATAATGTATGTGGATTTTCTCAAACAGCACTTCCTGCCATGGTTCAAGAAGAAGAACCGTGTATTTCACAGCAAGATCATTTTTCTGCATGATAATGCACCATCTCATGCTGCACATAAAACATCTGCATCTCTGGCTGATATGGGAATAAAAGGGGACAAACTTATGGTGTGACCCCCATGCTCCCCTGACCTCTACCCCATTCAGAACCTTTGGAGCATCATTAAAAGGAGTGTCTATGATGGCGGGAGGCAGTTCACATCTAAGCAACAGCTCTGGGAGGGTATTCTGTCCTCATGCAAAACAATTGAAGCAGAAACCATCCAAAACCTGACAAATTCAATGGACGAGAGAGTTCAGAAGCTCCTTTCGAACAAGGGGTCCTATGTGAAAATGTAACATCACCTAGAATAAAGTTTTGAGTTGAAAACTGTTTGATTTCAGTTTCTAACAACCTGCTAATGCTTATAATTTCAAAAATGACCATTTTTTTGGTCTTTATTAAAATGAAAAGGTTGATCGAAAAGTTTGGGGGATCTAAGAGTGTGGCAACCCAGTAGTCATGATTACTTCGAATTCTGACAATATGAGGGTCATGCTGCAGGTAGTGCAGCAAGAAGGCACTTATGTGTCTTGCGCATCTCGGAGCCCCAAAATTATTTTCCGGGCTAGATGCAGCTAAAAATTATTTTTAATTTTAAATCTGGTGAAGCTTATTATAGATGGCCTAATAGGATCAGTGCTGCACACTGCTACAAAGCCCAAATTATTTTCCAGTCAAGATACAGATAAACATGATTAGTAATTTGAAAGCTTAAAACGGTTGGTAGGGTGATTTTAACCAATCATCAAGCTTTTACTCTCCCCAGGATGACACAGGGGTAGAAAAGTCGTTTCGGATCCATGATTTGTTCATCTTTATGAACGTGAGTCTGTCTACATTATCAGTGGAGAGCCGCGTGCGCTTATCTGTCAGCACACCACCAGCAGCGCTGAACACACGTTCAGACAGAACGCTGGCTGCGGGGCATGACAAGATCTCCAAGGCATAAGTGGCTAGCTCCGGCCATTTATCCAGATTGGAAGCCCAAAAAGAGCAAGGGTCCAGTGACACAGTCGTGGCTTCAATGTTTACTTGGAGATACTCCTGTACCATCGTCTCTAGGCGTTGACTATGTGTCAGACTTCTTGTCTCCTGTGGCCTTGCAAAGGATGGGCTAAAAAAGTGGTGAAATGATTCCGCAAAATTGATGTTACCAGCAGATACTGTGGTTCTGTTACGGTTTGAGTGCTGAACACTTGACGGTCCCACGGTTGGCAAGTTGGAACTGTGAGATTCACTACGTGCACCACTGGTATTTTGTGGAAAAGCACATGTAAGATTCTGCAACAGTCTCTGCTGATACTCCTGCATGCGTGCATCCCTTTCTATGGCAGGAATAATTTCTGCAAATTTACTTTTGTACCGGGGATCTAACAGTGTGGCAACCCAGTAGTCAGGATTATTTCTAATTCTCACAATTCGAGGGTCATGTTGCAGGTAGTGCAGCAAGAAGGCACTCATGTGTGTTGCGCATCCAGGAGCACCAAGTCCCTGTTGTGTTGGTGGCGAGGTAACAATCATGCTTCCTTCCTCTGTCCTCTCCCCCCAACCTCGCACAACAGAAATGTGATCAAGGTCTCCCTCATCTGATGAGTCTTCCATCAGTTCGTCCTCCACTTCTTCCTGGGCTCCTGCACCTTCCTCACTAGTTTGGCTGCTACCATGCGCCCTGGTAAAATCATCTCCCCCACCCTCACATGCCTGCCGCCTTGGTGCTGCCGACCGTCTGGACCTTGCAGATGTTAGCCCTTCCGCATACAACTCCTCCTCCTCTACTTCCTCCACCTCCTCTTGTGCCACCACCTGACTCCGAATTCTGTTTAACATGTGCTCCAGCATGTAAATCACCGGAATAGTCATGGTGATAATGGCATCGTCAGCACTAAACATCTTCGTCGCCATTTCAAAACTGTGCAGAAGGGTGCATAGGTCCCTGATCTGAGACCACTCCTCCAGCGTGATTTGCCCCACCTCTGAATCTCGTTGGCCCAGGCTATACGTCAGAACGTATTGCACCAGGGCTTGTCGGTGCTGCCACAGTCGCTGCAACATGTGCAGAGTTGAATTCCACCGGGTAGGCACATCGCATTTTAGCCGGTGAAGTGGCAGGCCCAACGACTTCTGTAGAGATGTAAGTCGCTGAGCTGCGGGATGCGAACGGCGGAAGTGAGCACACAGCGACCGTGCCCTCTGCAGAAGGCCATCTAGTCTGGGATAGTGGGCTAAAAATTGCTGGACAACCAGGTTCAACACGTGAGCCATACAAGGCACGTGTGTGACATTGCCCCGGCGAAGGGCCGCACCCAGGTTTGCAGCATTGTCGCACACGGCCTTCCCTGGTTTCAGGTCCAGTGGAGACAACCATTCATGAAATTGGTTCTCCAGAGCTGACCACAACTCCTCAGCTGTGTGACTCACATTTCCCAGACATTTCAATGTAAAAACCGCCTGATGACGTTGAGCCCTACTGCCAGCATAGTTAGGAGGTGTGCAGGATCCCTTCTGCGCAGTTAGAAAGCTTGTGGCATGACGAGACAGGCTTTGGGTGCAGGTGGAAGACCGAGAGGAGGTTGAGGAGGCAGAAGCAGTGGAGGAACTTTGACATAAAGAGGATTGACGCACAACTCGTGGGGACGGCAAGACTTGGACAGCAGCCCCTTGTCCTGCTGTCACCATAGTTACCCAGTGCCCAGTCAGTGACATTTAACGCCCCTGTCCATGCCTACTCGTCCAAGTGTCTGTGGTGAAATGCACCCTGTCACACACAGAGTTTCTCAAAGAAGCGGTGATGTTGTGTGCGACATGCTGGTGGAGCGCAGGCACACCTTTCTTTGAGAAGTAGTGCCGACTGGGCATCTGGTACTGGGGCACTGCGACGGACATAAGGTCTCGAAAATCCTCTGTGTCCACCAGGCGGAAAGGCAGCATTTCTGTAGCCAAGAGCTTGCAGATGGTGAAATTCAACCTCTTAGCTTTCTCATGGCTAGGAGGAAATGGTCTTTTACTTATCCACATCTGAGGGACCGAGGGCTGGCTATTGTGCTTAGACGGGGTTGATAAGGGTGTCCCCGGCAAACTGCCGGTCTGTGAGGAAGATGCAGGCGGACATGTTAGGTTGCCTTGATCCAAAGGTGGTGCTATCGATGTCGGACAGCGCTCAAGACCAGCTGGTGTTACCACCTCCAAAGAAAATGATGACCTGCCAATCACGCTGGCTGTTGCGGGTAAAGAGGTGGCAGGTCTGCGCCCCAAAACAGGTGTGACTGCTGTCCCCCCAGTCACAGAGGATGAAGAGGCCGCGGATGCACAAGATATGGCAGACGGTGGTTGGCCCGGCCGGCTAGGCCGCATTGTAGCACACTGAGCTTCCCACTGCAACTTATGCTTCATGTCCATGTGCCGGTTCATGCATGAAGTACTCAAACTATGTATTTTTTGGCCTCTACTTAGCTTTTGCTGACAAATGTTACAGATAACACGAGTTGGGTCATCTTTATCGATCTGAAAAAATGCCCAGGCTATGCAAGGCTTAGCACCCATGCGACCTGAAGAGCCACCACGACTTGTGGTGAGAGGCAGAGTTGTGTTTGAGGATGCAGTTGTTGACGTGCTTCCAGTACTACGTCTCTGTCCAGGAAGGCGCAACCTGACCTCGTCGTCACTAGCATCTTCCTCCACCTCCTCTGCTGACCTCATCTCTTGGCTGACTGTGGGTTGACAGTAAGTGGGATCTCCGACCTCATCATCATCACCCTGTGCGTTATCACACCCGTCGTCCTCAGAGCCAACCTGTTCCTGCCCTGACAAAAAACTAAAGTTGTCGCTCCAATCAGGTATTTGAGTCTTATCATCGTCTTCCTCATTGTCTCCACCAACAGGAGTTACAGTTTGGGAATGAGGGTCTACATTATGGTCAGAACCTTCTGCGTCTGGTCCTGGATCCGACTCATAAAGATTCTGGGCATCAGTGCAGATCATTTCCTCGTCTGGATTCACAGAAGCGCTGGAGTCGACCTCTGATTCCCAGGCTATAGTATGAGTAAGCGACAAAAATACATATACAAATAGTAAGTCATTCGGGGTGGAAGTCACACAACAGAGCCACAAAAATACTCAATCTTTATGCCCATCATATAATAATGTATATAGAATAGATAGGGTGATATCCAGCAATAAATGGAAGAGTAGTAAGGTGTCTAAGATTTAGTAAGGAATATCACACAAACACCCATAGAGTAATACCTATAGGTAATTGGTTACCTGATAGGATCCCCCCAACGTACAGGATCTAATGGGTTAAGGATACCATCGTATTTAAATCAGAGGGGCTTACCCATATGAGCAATAAAGATTAGCATGCGACTCTGAGAAGCCCCGACGTGCGTTTCGCGTTAGCTTCTTCGGGGGGCTGCTGTGGTTGTGGTCAGCTATTTGGCATACCTAAATACAATCCCGGAATTGGTGGCAGGTGGTGCCGCTGATTGAAGGCGGCGCATGAGCGGCAAGCAGAATCCCCATGGCGCGTCATGACAGGCGAGATTCCCGGTGGGAGTGCGGGCGGGAACAATGCGTTCCAAATGACGTCACTGACCCGCACCACCATCGTAACGGAAGCCTCACAGGACGCGCCATGTAGAGGAAAGCGCCGCGCATGCGCGGCACAGCGGCAGCCATCTTAAGTAAGGGACACAAAAAGGGCAAATGAGTATGGCTAATAAATCATATACAGTGGTGTACACACACCACGGGAACAGACGCAAATGCTCAACAAGAAATCCGATGAATACATCTCCTCCCCCAGACCGCAACACATATAGAGTCCCCATATTCACAACACGTACCCAGGCTCTATACACTGGAGGGGAGAGGAAACAAAGAATACAGTGTACATCAATCACATAGATATTACAAATAGTGGAGACATATCACCAATGCATATTGTCAAATAAATCTTCATGATTGTCTCCAATCCAGATGCATTCTAATGGATCCAACGAGTTTCCAGAATCTCTTCCCATCTTCATATTCTATCCAGGTAGGTTTCAAATTGTCCTCCAAAGAAAAGTGTCTCCTAAATGTCTAAGGACTAATGATACATAGTCCAAATGTCCAAAAATCAAAGCTCCGGAATGCATAGGTAGTATGCCGCCATAATGCACAAACTAAGGACAAATACAAAAATAACTGATGTAGTAAATTCCCTATTACATGCAACATCGGCTCATTTACCATCAACTATTAAGGCCATCCCCGTCGGGCAATACCTTAGAACGAAACGAATTTGCTCCAATGACTCAGTTTTTGAGGCTCGTGCTCGTGACCTTGGCCAGAGATTTAGTGAAAGGGGATATAGCGCACGGAGTATCAAAAAAGGCTATCGACGTGCGAAAAGTACTCCACGTGATCTACTTCTGGCCAACTCGAACAAAAATACGGTGACAAATCCACCTATTAGATTTATCTCTACCTTCAACAGTCATTGGCATTTAATTAGGGAGATCTTAAATAAACATTGGTCCGTCTTAAAAACGGAACCAACTCTGAATAGGATCTTACCTGATAGACCTTTGATGACAGCCAGGAGAGGTAAAAGTTTGAGGGACTCCCTGGTCCATAGTCACTATGTGGCCCCCACTCCAGCTCCTTTTGGACCTACGAAACAAAAATGCGGATGTTATCCCTGCGGGTCATGTTTGGCCTGCAGGAATATTGTGCGTTCCAAAACTTTTAGATCTGTCCATGGACACACTGAATTCAAGATTACACATTATATTTCATGTAGTTCGAGTTATGTAATCTATTTGGCCACTTGTCCTTGTAATTTGAACTATGTAGGCCTTACCTCTAGAGAGTTCCGTGTGCGCGTTAGGGAACATGTGAGGGATATTTTAGCAGCCAGGGAAGTCTCGGATTTTTCTATCCTTAAAACTATCCCCCGACATTTTCGGTTGCACCACGGTTGTGATCCCTCTTTACTTAAATTCTGTGGTATTGACCGGGTGCATCTGGGGATTAGAGGAGGGAACTATAAACGTATTTTGGCACAGCGTGAATGCCGTTGGATTACTATCCTGGACACGGTATCCCCTCGTGGCCTTAATGAGCATAACAGTTTTGCCTCTTTCCTATGAAATTGCTCATTCTTCCTTGTTTTTAAAGTGTGGTTTTTATATTCATTTATTTTTGTATTTGTCCTTAGTTTGTGCATTATGGCGGCATACTACCTATGCATTCCGGAGCTTTGATTTTTGGACATTTGGACTATGTATCATTAGTCCTTAGACATTTAGGAGACACTTTTCTTTGGAGGACAATTTGAAACCTACCTGGATAGAATATGAAGATGGGAAGAGATTCTGGAAACTCGTTGGATCCATTAGAATGCATCTGGATTGGAGACAATCATGAAGATTTATTTGACAATGTGCATTGGTGATATGTCTCCACTATTTGTAATATCTATGTGATTGATGTACACTGTATTCTTTGTTTCCTCTCCCCTCCAGTGTATAGAGCCTGGGTACGTGTTGTGAATATGGGGACTCTATATGTGTTGCGGTCTGGGGGAGGAGATGTACTCATCGGATTTCTTGTTGAGCATTTGCGTCTGTTCCCGTGGTGTGTGTACACCACTGTATATGATTTATTAGCCATACTCATTTGCCCTTTTTGTGTCCCTTACTTAAGATGGCTGCCGCTGTGCCGCGCATGCGCGGCGCTTTCCTCTACATGGCGCGTCCTGTGAGGCTTCCGTTACGATGGTGGTGCGGGTCAGTGACGTCATTTGGAACGCATTGTTCCCGCCCGCACTCCCACCGGGAATCTCGCCTGTCATGACGCGCCATGGGGATTCTGCTTGCCGCTCATGCGCCGCCTTCAATCAGCGGCACCACCTGCCACCAATTCCGGGATTGTATTTAGGTATGCCAAATAGCTGACCACAACCACAGCAGCCCCCCGAAGAAGCTAACGCGAAACGCGCGTCGGGGCTTCTCAGAGTCGCATGCTAATCTTTATTGCTCATATGGGTAAGCCCCTCTGATTTAAATACGATGGTATTCTTAACCCATTAGATCCTGTATGTTGGGGGGATCCTATCAGGTAACCAATTACCTATAGGTATTACTCTATGGGTGTTTGTGTGATATTCCTTACTAAATCTTAGACACCTTACTACTCTTCCATTTATTGCTGGATATCACCCTATCTATTCTATATACATTATTATATGATGGGCATAAAGATTCAGTATTTTTGTGGCTCTGTTGTGTGACTTCCAGCCCGAATGACTTACTATTTGTATATGTATTTTTGTCGCTTTTGTATGTATATTTTAAATGATGGAATAAATATGTGTTTTTAATTATTAATACTCTGTTGTTTGAGTGGGAATGTACTCCAGGTTCTCTGTAGGTTAATTGTCTCTAATTGGAGTTCCCAATATATTATATTTTCTTGATACAAATTGTATAATCTTGCCAGTTCGGCTCAATAGTCTATATAGTATGAGTAAACAGCTCTGCAGACTCAACCATCTGTTCTACCTCATACTCAGACGGGCAGCTGGAGATTTGGGAGCTGTGAGGAAGCAAGTGCGATTTGGGTGACACCTTTGAGGACTGGAGTATTTGTGATGTTGAAGTTGATGTGGAGGAGAGCCCACTTAAAGGAGCACTTGATATCCGTTGAAGCACCTGCTGTTTTTGTGCCTCATCTGGAATTTGTAGCGATTGGCGTGGCCGTAAGAAAGGGATCTTATCACATTGTCCGCTAAAAGAAGTAGACATTTTAGTTTGGCTGGAAGATGGTCTTTCTTCTGCACCTACCCCACGGACACAACCTTTTTTCCCCTTCCCAACACGCCTATTCCCCTTTCCACCAGCAGCAGGCCTTTTTCCACTCATTTTGGTGGTTAACTAATTCACAACTCTGGAGTTGTTTGCACAAAAAAACAATGGATGGTAAACGAGCAGAGCTGAGTGGCCAAACTGTGGTATTAGGCCAAAACTATTGGCTGGGTTAGATGCAGAAAAAAATTATTTTTAATTTGCAACCTGATGGAGGTCAGTATAGATGGACTAATAGACCAAGTCCCACACACCGCTAGAAGCCCAAATATTTTTTCAGAGCTAGATGCAGAAATTTTTTTTATTCAGTTTGCAACCTGATGGAGGTCAGTATAGATGGACTAATAGACCAAGTCCCACACACTGCTAGAAGCCCAAATATTTTTTCAGAGCTAGATGCAGAAAAAAATTATTTTTAATTTGCAACCTGATGGAGGTCAGTATAGATGGACTAATAGACCAAGTCCCACACACCGCTAGAAGCCCAAATATTTTTTCAGAGCTAGATGCAGAAAAAAATTATATTCAATTTGCAACCTGCTGGAGGTCAGTATAGAAGGACTAATAGAACAAGTCCCACACACTGCTAGAAGCCCAAATATTTTTTCAGAGCTAAATGAAGAAAAAAATTATTTTTAATTTGCAACCTGATGGAGGTCAGTATAGATGGACTAATAGACCAAGTCCCACACACTGCTAGAAGCCCAAATATTTTTTCAGAGCTAGATGCAGAAAAAAATTATTTTTAATTTGCAACCTGATGGAGGTCAGTATAGATGGACTAATAGAACAAGTCCCACACGCTGCTAGAAGCCCAAATATTTTTTCAGAGATAAATGAAGAAAAAAATTATTTTTAATTTGCAACCTGATGGAGGTCAGTATAGATGGACTAATAGACCAAGTCCCACACACTGCTAGAAGCCCAAATATTTTTTCAGAGCTAGATGCAGAAAAAAATTATTTTTAATTTGCAACCTGATGGAGGTCAGTATAGATGGACTAATAGAACAAGTCCCACACGCTGCTAGAAGCCCAAATATTTTTTCAGAGATAAATGAAGAAAAAAATAATTTTTAATTTGCAACCTGATGGAGGTCAGTATAGATGGACTAATAGACCAAGTCCCACACACTGCTAGAAGCCCAAATATTTTTTCAGAGCTAGATGCAGAAAAAAATTATTTTTAATTTGCAACCTGATGGAGGTCAGTATAGATGGACTAATAGACCAAGTCCCACACACCGCTAGAAGCCCAAATATTTTTTCAGAGCTAGATGCAGAAAAAAATTATATTCAATTTGCAACCTGCTGGAGGTCAGTATAGAAGGACTAATAGAACAAGTCCCACACGCTGCTAGAAGCCCAAATATTTTTTCAGAGATAAATGAAGAAAAAAATTATTTTTAATTTGCAACCTGATGGAGGTCAGTATAGATGGACTAATAGACCAAGTCCCACACACTGCTAGAAGCCCAAATATTTTTTCAGAGCTAGATGCAGAAAAAAATTATTTTTAATTTGCAACCTGATGGAGGTCAGTATAGATGGACTAATAGACCAAGTCCCACACACCGCTAGAAGCCCAAATATTTTTTCAGAGCTAGATGCAGAAAAAAATTATATTCAATTTGCAACCTGCTGGAGGTCAGTATAGAAGGACTAATAGAACAAGTCCCACACACTGCTAGAAGCCCAAATATTTTTTCAGAGCTAAATGAAGAAAAAAATTATTTTTAATTTGCAACCTGATGGAGGTCAGTATAGATGGACTAATGGACCAAGTCCCACACACTGCTAGAAGCCCAAATATTTTTTCAGAGCTAGATGCAGAAAAAAATTATTTTTAATTTGCAACCTGATGGAGGTCAGTATAGATGAACTAATAGACCAAGTCCCACACACCGCTAGAAGCCCAAATATTTTTTCAGAGCTAGATGCAGAAAATTTTTTTATTCAATTTGCAACCTGATGGAGGTCAGTATAGATGGACTAATAGACCAAGTCCCACACACTGCTAGAAGCCCAAATATTTTTTCAGAGCTAGATGCAGAAAAAATTATTTTTAATTTGCAACCTGATGGAGGTCAGTATAGATGGACTAATAGACCAAGTCCCACACACTGCTAGAAGCCCAAATATTTTTTCAGAGCTAGATGCAGAAAAAAATTATTTTTAATTTGCAACCTGATGGAGGTCAGTATAGATGGACTAATAGAACAAGTCCCACACGCTGCTAGAAGCCCAAATATTTTTTCAGAGATAAATGAAGAAAAAAATTATTTTTAATTTGCAACCTGATGGAGGTTGTAGCGCTGGCGTCCCTGCCCTCTGCTAGGCAGGGACGCTGCTCCCCTCACCGCTCTGCTCCGTGCCCGGCGTCCTCTCCCCGCTCTGCTGTCAGCGCGCGCTCCTTCCCGGCGTCCTCCTCCCGCTCTGCTCTCAGCGCGCGCTCCTTCCCGGCCCCTGTGCTTAGGGCGCGCGCGCGCGCGCTCCCCTCCTCTTAAAGGGGCCGCGCGCGCCGTCCTAAGGAGTCCCCGGCCAATGGCCGGAGGACTTCATCATATATAAGGCACCTCCTCCAAAATGGAGGTGCCCGAGCAATGTTGTTTGCACCTGTGTCTCACCTGTGCTTCAGCCCTCAGGTCCCGTTGCCAGTTACCTGCCAGTTTCCTGCCAGTTTCCTGCTAGTTACCTGCCAGTTACCTGCCTGATTCCTGCCTGAATACTTGTTACCTGTCTGCCAGTCTGAGGTCCGACGGTCTGCCTTACTACTCCTGTCAGTCTGTCTAAAGGACCAGCCTGCCCGCTCACCTGGGAGCGCATATCAGCTACCTGCGTGCTTGCCTGAGGTCCGACGGTCTGCCTTACTACTCCGGTCAGTCTGTCTATGGACCAGCTTGCCCGCTCACCTGGGAGCGCTTCTCCGTTATCTGCCTGCTTGCCAGCCCGGAGGCTCCGTTGTCACGTGCTGTGACCACCAGCTATCTCAGAGACTCTTGCCCGCTCACCTGGGAGCGCATCTCCGTTACCTGCCTGCTTGCCAGCCCGGAGGTCCCGTTGTCACGTGCGGTGACCACCAGCTATTCCAGAGACTCTTGCCCGCTCACCTGGGAGCGCTTCTCCGTTACCTACCTGCCTGCCAGCCCGGAGGTTCCGCCGTCACGTGCCGTGACCACCTGCTATTCCAGAGACTCTCGCTTGCTCACCTGGGAGCACACATCTACCATCTGCCTGCTAGCCTACCCGGAGGCTCTGCCATCACAGGTCGTACCTACCCCTTACCCAGAGACTGCCCTGATCACTAGCCGTAACTCCCTGTCCGTTCACCCAGAGACTGCCACCCGCTCCCTTACAAGGGCCGCCCCCTTGTATAGTAGCTCAGAGGTTCCGCCTCCCGGACCCGTTACAGTTTGCTCGGGCCATGGAACCCGGTGGCACCCAAGCTCCCTCGCTCACGGACCTGTGTCATGAACTGTCCCGTCAAAGGTCCCAACAGGAGTCCATCCTGGGTCACCTGCGGAATGTCAATACTCACCTGGACACTCTGACTGCACCACCTGCAGCCACTGCCAGTACCATGACTCGCAACCCGGCAGCTCCGCTACCCACTAATACCATGGTAACCTATCCCGGTCCCCGGCTGTCTGCACCTCCTCGCTTCGGAGGCGACTCCGTCCAGGCTCGGGGCTTCATAAATCAGTGCACCCTGCACTTTGAACTTTTGTCCCATCAGTTTAATTTTGACCGGGCCAAAATTGCCTTTATCATGTCCCATCTCACCGGGGAGGCCCTGGCCTGGCTAAATCCTCTATGGGAGAGAGGAGACCCCCTGGTGTCCAACTTGCCTGCTTTTCTCTCGGCTTTCCGGAAAGTCTTCGACGAACCCGGACGGAAGACCTCATCCGCATCCTCTCTGCTACGCCTCCGTCAGGAGGGTCTCACCGTGGGCCAATATGCCATACGGTTCCGCACCCTTGCCTCGGAGCTGGCCTGGGATAACGACGCTCTGGTATCCGTCTTCTGGGAGGGTCTGTCCGGTCGTATTAAAGATGAACTTGCTGGTCGGGACATTCCTACCTCTCTCGATGATCTAATAACCCTTGCCACCCGGATTGACCTACGGTTCCAGGAGCGTGCCAAAGAGGTCACCCGTGAGAGAAGGATTCCACGTTTAGCTCCTACTTTCCAGAAACCCGTCATTCCCTCCATCTCTCCCCAGGTACACTCTCCTGAGCCTATGCAGGTCGACCAGACCAAGATGGTCAAAACCCGTCAGGACTCACGCCGTGCCGAGGGGAGCTGCTTCTACTGTGGCAGTAAGGAGCACCGGATCCGTGCCTGCCCGGAGAGGTCGGGAAACGCCTGTGTCTAGGTTCGCTCAGAGAGGTCCACCTAGACAAGAATAAATCCTCTCCATCCCTGCTGTTGTCAGTTTCGATCATCTACGGGGAGAACCGTTATTTCGAACTAGCCCAACTTGACTCTGGAGCAGCCGGGAACCTTATTTCACAGTCCCTGGTTGAGAAATACCGCATCCCCACCAAACCTCTGGCTGTACCCTTGTCTGTCGCTGCCGTGGATGGGGGCCTCTTACCTCGCCCCATTCAACTCATCACCGAATCCATTACCCTGCAGGTGGGAATGCTGCATTCTGAAAGTATCTCCTTTCATGTTCTGCCTGGACTCTCTCACGCCCTCTTGCTTGGTCTGCCCTGGCTCCAGAGACATGCACCCGTGCTAGACTGGCAAACCGGAGAGGTCCTTCGCTGGGGACAAGACTGTCATAAAACCTGCCTGGTTCCCGTCCATCCCGTCCGTCCCTCTCCTACCCCAGCTAATCTACCTGGACTTCCGATTCCTTATTGGTCTTATGCAGATGTCTTTAATAAAAAGGAGGCAGAGACATTACCACCACATAGACCATACGACTGTCCCATCGATCTGCTACCCGGTACTACTCCTCCCCGTGGGCGTATCTATCCTTTATCCGCTGCTGAGACCCGGTCAATGTCCGAATATATTGAGGAGAATCTGGCCAGAGGATTCATCCGGAAATCTACCTCCCCGGCGGGAGCAGGCTTCTTTTTCGTCAAAAAGAAGGACGGCTCTCTCCGTCCCTGTATAGACTATAGAGGCCTAAACCTGATCACGGTGAAGAATAAGTACCCCCTTCCGCTCATTCCAGAATTATTTGATCGCCTGAGGGGGGCTAGGATCTTCACCAAACTGGACCTTCGTGGGGCGTACAACCTGGTTCGTATTCGTCAGGGGGATGAATGGAAGACGGCATTCAACACCCGGGACGGCCACTATGAATACCTGGTAATGCCCTTTGGTCTCTGTAACGCTCCTGCCGTCTTTCAAGAGTTGGTCAATGACATCTTCCGGGACCTTCTCTACTCCTGCGTAGTGGTGTACCTGGACGACATCTTGGTCTTCTCTCCGGATCTCCAGACTCACCGGAGGGACGTTCGTCAGGTCCTGCTCAGGCTAAGGCAGAACCATCTCTACGCTAAATTTGAGAAGTGCCTCTTTGAGCAGACCTCGCTTCCGTTTCTGGGCTACATTATCTCTCAGACCGGCCTACAAATGGATCCTGAGAAACTGTCTGCCATCGAGAAATGGCCCCGACCGGAGGGGTTGAAGGCCATTCAGCGATTCCTGGGCTTCGCCAACTACTACCGCCTCTTCATACCACACTTCTCTTCCCGGACGGCCCCAATTTCTGCGCTCACCCGTAAAGGTACTAATCCCAAAGAGTGGCCACCCGAAGCAGAGGAGTCCTTTCTTTCCCTTAAACAGGCCTTCTCTTCCGCCCCGGTGCTGCATCGCCCAGATGGCAACAAGCAGTTCTTCCTGGAAGTTGACGCCTCCTCCTCTGGAGCCGGAGCGGTACTTACTCAAAAATCATCTTCCGGGAGGATGGTAACTTGTGGCTTCTTCTCTAAACTCTTCTCCTCCTCTGAGCGCAACTATTCCATAGGAGACCGAGAGTTATTGGCCATCAAACTGGCATTGGAGGAGTGGCGTTACCTGCTCGAGGGGGCTCTTCACCCGGTAATAATTTACACTGACCACAAGAACTTGGCTTACCTCCAGCATGCCCAGAGACTTAACCCGCGCCAAGCCCGGTGGTCCTTGTTTTTTGCTCGTTTTGATTTTGTCCTTCATTTTCGCCCGGCTGACAAAAACGTCAAGGCGGACGCCTTGTCTCGGTCCTTTCTGGTGTCTGATCTTGAGGAGGATCCGAAACATATCATCGATCCCGCCAGAGTAATGCAGGTGGCTCCCGTGAGTCTAAATCGTCTTCCTCCTGGTAAGACGTTCGTACCAGTACCTGATCGGGAGAAGATCCTACACTGGGGTCATTCGTCTAAACTAGCTGGCCACGCCGGTCAGAAAAAGACCCTCCAGCTTATTACCCGGCACTACTGGTGGCCTAACCTGCACAAGGATGTAATAGACTTTGTTTCTGCCTGTGTGTCCTGCGCCCGCAACAAAGTTCCGAGACACCTGCCGGCCGGCCGCCTCCTACCTCTGCCAGTACCTGCTGCCCCCTGGCAGCATATAGCGATGGACTTCATTACTGATCTACCCGTCTCTGCCGGTTGTACGGTCATTTGGGTGGTCGCTGACCGCTTCTCCAAGATGGCTCACTTCATTCCACTGCCAGGTCTTCCGTCTGCACCCGAGCTGGCTAAAGACTTTATCCGCAACATCTTCCGTCTTCATGGCCTGCCCCGTCACATCGTGTCGGATCGTGGGGTACAGTTCACTTCCCGTTTCTGGAGAGCCACTTGTAAATTGCTGGACGTCACCCTGGACTTCTCCTCCGCTTACCACCCACAGTCTAATGGTCAAGTGGAGCGGATCAATCAGAACCTGACCAGTTACCTTCGGCACTTCGTTAAAGCCCACCATTCTGACTGGGTGGATCTCCTGCCATGGGCCGAATTCTCATACAACAATCACGAGAGCGAGTCTTCCTCCAAATCCCCGTTTTTTTGTAGTCTACGGTCAGCATCCTCGGATCCCGTTTCCCGTCTCCACCTCGGCGGACAATCCGGCTGCGGAATCTTTCGTTAGCAAATTTTCCTCCATTTGGGAGAGTACCCGGTCCGCACTCCTTCTGTCATCCGAGCGTATGAAAAGACACGCTGACAAAAAACGTCTGGACCCTCCTCAATTCCGCCCTGGGGATAAAGTCTGGCTCTCGTCCAAATATGTCCGGCTCAAGATCCCTTCCTATAAGTTAGGGCCTCGGTTCATCGGGCCACTGGAGGTCATCAGTCAGATCAACCCGGTGGCCTATAAATTGAAACTCCCGGCCAACTTACGGATCCCTAACTCCTTCCATGTGTCTCTCCTCAAACCTGTGGTGCTTAACTCTTTTTCCAAGTCTACAGGTACGCCTCCTGCTCCGGTTTCTGCTGAGGACGAGTTTGAGGTAGAGAACATTCTTGCCACCAAAAGGGTAAGAGGAAAGACCTTTTTTCTGGTAGATTGGAAGGGGTTTGGTCCTGAGGAGAGAACGTGGGAGCCCCGGGAGAACATCCATGCCCCTCTCATCCTAGCTAAATTTCTGTCTGGCCTAAAAAAGGAGGGGCCTAAAGGGGAGGGTACTGTAGCGCTGGCGTCCCTGCCCTCTGCTAGGCAGGGACGCTGCTCCCCTCACCGCTCTGCTCCGTGCCCGGCGTCCTCTCCCCGCTCTGCTGTCAGCGCGCGCTCCTTCCCGGCGTCCTCCTCCCGCTCTGCTCTCAGCGCGCGCTCCTTCCCGGCCCCTGTGCTTAGGGCGCGCGCGCGCGCGCTCCCCTCCTCTTAAAGGGGCCGCACGCGCCGTCCTAAGGAGTCCCCGGCCAATGGCCGGAGGACTTCATCATATATAAGGCACCTCCTCCAAAATGGAGGTGCCCGAGCAATGTTGTTTGCACCTGTGTCTCACCTGTGCTTCAGCCCTCAGGTCCCGTTGCCAGTTACCTGCCAGTTTCCTGCCAGTTTCCTGCTAGTTACCTGCCAGTTACCTGCCTGATTCCTGCCTGAATACTTGTTACCTGTCTGCCAGTCTGAGGTCCGACGGTCTGCCTTACTACTCCTGTCAGTCTGTCTAAAGGACCAGCCTGCCCGCTCACCTGGGAGCGCATATCAGCTACCTGCCTGCTTGCCTGAGGTCCGACGGTCTGCCTTACTACTCCGGTCAGTCTGTCTATGGACCAGCTTGCCCGCTCACCTGGGAGCGCTTCTCCGTTATCTGCCTGCTTGCCAGCCCGGAGGCTCCGTTGTCACGTGCTGTGACCACCAGCTATCTCAGAGACTCTTGCCCGCTCACCTGGGAGCGCATCTCCGTTACCTGCCTGCTTGCCAGCCCGGAGGTCCCGTT
Source organism: Phyllobates terribilis (assembly GCF_046119375.1). NCBI lineage: Eukaryota > Metazoa > Chordata > Amphibia > Anura > Dendrobatidae > Phyllobates > Phyllobates terribilis. The sequence continues at coordinate 37,152,076 of NW_027362768.1, read as the reverse complement.
GTCACGTGCGGTGACCACCAGCTATTCCAGAGACTCCTGCCCGCTCACCTGGGAGCGCTTCTCCGTTACCTACCTGCCTGCCAGCCCGGAGGTTCCGCCGTCACGTGCCGTGACCACCTGCTATTCCAGAGACTCTCGCTTGCTCACCTGGGAGCACACATCTACCATCTGCCTGCTAGCCTACCCGGAGGCTCTGCCATCACAGGTCGTACCTACCCCTTACCCAGAGACTGCCCTGATCACTAGCCGTAACTCCCTGTCCGTTCACCCAGAGACTGCCACCCGCTCCCTTACAAGGGCCGCCCCCTTGTATAGTAGCTCAGAGGTTCCGCCTCCCGGACCCGTTACAGAGGTCAGTATAGATGGACTAATAGACCAAGTCCCACACACTGCTAGAAGCCCAAATATTTTTTCATAGCTAGATGCAGAAAAAAATTATTTTTAATTTGCAACCTGATGGAGGTCAGTATAGATGGACTAATAGAATGATGCTATGCCCAAAAGATTTTACTTCACTAGGTGCAGTAAAAAAATTGGTATTCTATACACAGGTGGTATATCTTGCAACACAGATAGGCTACTCCACTGACTACCACACTCTGCAATAGGCCAAAAAGGATTAGCTTTGCTAGATTCAGCCAAATGCTGTGAAAAAAACTTGCACAGCACTGGCACAGACCTGCCTGGCAAAAACTGATAGGAACTGATGTAACCTAGTCCTGAAAAGGACTCCAATTACAATTAGTCTTTACTCCCACAATCTATCTATTTAAGAGCACAGACCTGCTTGATAAAAGTCGTAGGAAATGCTGTAACCTAGTCCTTAAAAGGACTGCAATCACAACTATTCCCTACTCCCAAGCTATCTGTATATTTGTGCGAAAATTGGCTTGAAATTAACAAGGTATAGCGCACACAGCAACAGCGGTGCCGTCTAACACGCAGCTGCAGCAGTGAGAAAATGGTGGCGACGGGGAAAATGGCTTGGTCTTATAGGGCAAGGACATGTGACATACACTGCCAATCACACATGCCCTTGCTTGTGTGAAAAAAAGCACTTCGCTCCGTGTGTGCGCTGCTGATAGGCTGACAGATTGCACCTCCCCACTGCAAATGCGGGAAAGAGAAAAAAAAAATGGAGATCTTCATTGTTCCTGCAGAGATCCATCCCCTGCCCCTCCCCCCGCCCCGCTGTACACTCAAACTGCGTATTAACATTAATTTTCATCATTACTGAGAAAAAATCCAGTTATGATTTTGGTGCACGAACAGTTATCGAACATAACCTCGAACAGCCGAATTTTTCTCAAATTGTTCGTGTTCGCCGACCGGCTCGAACACCGCCCAAAACAGCTCGAATTTGAGATTGGCGAACAGTTCGAGTAGAACAACGCTCATCTCTAATGGTTACTTGCTCCATCTCATCATGCTCCGCCTGCAGTGCATCCTCTTTGATTGTGAGCAGAGAGTATTTCACAAGACAGAGAAGCGGGATGATGACACTAATTATGGCATCATTCTCGCTCACCATCTTGGTGGAGTCCTCAAAGTTTTGGAAGATGGTACATATGTCTGACATCCATGTCCAGTCCTGAGGTCTTATGTGTGGAGTCTGAACTGTATACTGACTGCCTTGTTGATGCTGGTACTTAACAACTGCCCTCTTCTGCTCACAAATCCTTCCCAGCATCTGCAGTGTAGAGTTCCAACGCGAGGGGACATCACACACGAGTCTGTGAGCCGGAAGCTGCAAACACTGCTGAAACACTGCAAGGACGGCGGAAGCTGTAGGTGGCATTCTAAAATGGACACACAGGTGGCATACTTTAACAAGCACATCTGGCAGCTCCAGGTAGGATTTGATAAACCGCTGAACCACGAGGTTAAGCACATGGGCCAGGCATGGTACGTGTGTGAGTTCGCTTTGCCTCAGAGCAGCCACCAGGTTCCGGCCACTGTCACACACGATCATGGCTGGCTGTACGTTCAGTGGTGTGAGCCACAGATCTGCCTGCTCTTTCAGGGCTGTCCACAACTCTTCAGCATTGTGCGGTTTGTCACCTAAGCATATTAGCTTCAGCACAGCCTGTTGCCGCCTGGTCGAGGCAGTGCTGCAGTGTTTCCAGCTTGTGACTGATGTGGTCATTTCGGAGATGGAGGCTGAAGAGGAGGAGGAGGCTGAGGAGGATGAGGTGCAGGAGCTGCAGACTGTGGGGGCAACATTGATTGACCTAGGGCCCGCAATCCTTTGCATCGGGAGGACGTCTTCCGTCCCAAGTTCTAACTGGGTCACGGCTTCCACTATGTTAACCCAGTGTGCCATCAGCAAGATGTACCGTCCCTGCACACAAGCACTTGTCCACGTGTCTGTGGTTAGGTGGACTTTCCTGGTAACTGCGTTGCTGAGGGCACGGCTAATGTTTTGGGACACTGCTTGTGTAATGCGGGGAGGCACCCTGGGAAAAATAGTGGCGGCTGGGGATCAAGTACCGAGGGACGGCCGTCGCCATAAGGTTACAGAAAGCTTCCGTCACCACTAGCCTAAAAGGCAACATTTCGAGCGCAAGCAGTCATAAAATGTGGGAATTTAGCAGTGTGGCCTGTGGGGCGTTGGCTGCGTATTTGCGCTTGCGTTCCAAGGACTGGGGTATGGACAACTGAAAGCTGCGCTGGGACAAGGACGTGGACGTGCTTCCTGATGATGCTACTTGAGAGTGTACAACAACAGGTGCAGGGCAGGAGGCATCTTCGCATGCACCATGGACTGGTGATTGGCCTGCATGCACAACAGCGGAAAAAGCAATGATGCCGTCTTCAGACACTGTTCCTGGACCCTGGTGTTCGGCACACAAAGTCAGGTGCTTTGCTGCCATGTGCCTGATCATGCTTGTGGTGGTCAGGCTGGTCGTTTTGCCACCCATGCTCATGCTGGCCTGGCAGGAGGTGCAAATGGCCTTTTTGGGGTTATCGGCAGAGTCTTTAAAAAACAACCACACTGGGAAGACCTAACAGTTGTACTGGCAACTTTCTTTATGTTGGTGTTACGGGGAATGGTTGCCTGCCTTCTGTCTGCTGCCACCAAAAGTGAACAGGTCTTCAGAGTGTCCAAGTGTGGGATCAGTTGTCTCCGGGCACTCGGCAAGGTGGGAGGAAGGAGGATCAGGGTGAGGAATATGCATTCCAGACTCATGGCTACTGAGAGTTGACCGTGTGGAAGGCAGGGTGGTGGCTAAGTGACTGGAAGCATTATCCACTATCCAACCATCAACCTTTTGACACTGGTCTGGGTTCAATAGGGTGTGTTGCGGTCCCCTGGGAATTGGGACAGGATGGTCGGGCGAGAAGATGTGGGTGTTTGTTGTGGCACAATTTCAGCTTGCCCACGGCCTCGGCCTCTGCATGCACCATCACCAACACCATCACGTCCAGTTCCCCATCCCTCGCCATGCGCCTTGCCCTTTTTAAATGGAGGACAAAATCTTCCATGCTCTCTACAAATGGCTGAATTTGGAGCGAAGTTATATGTAATCCGTATGATGGAGAAACCACAGTTTTAAATACCTGGCCTGTAGGTAACTATTTTGAACAGCAAACCGGCGTCGAAAACTTTGCTGACACACTGAAAAAAAATTAGAATGGAGGCCAGAAATGGCAGAATTTTCAGAAAACGTATATGTGATCCGTGTGACGGACAAACCACAGTTTTAAATACCTGGCCTGTAGGTAATTATTTTGAATAGCAAACCGGTGCCAAAATCTTTGCTGACGCATTGAAAAAAAATTTGAATGGAAGCCAAAAATGGCAGTATTTTCAGTGTAATTATATGTGAATGCAGTACGTGTGACAGAGAAACCACAGTTTTAAATACTTGGCCTGTAGGTAACTATTTTTAACTTCAAACCGGTGTCAAAAACTTTGCTGGCACACTGAAAATAAATTCGAATGGAGGCCAAAAATGGCAGTATTTTCAGCACAATTATATGTGATCCGTGTGACAGACAAACCACACTTTTAAATAGCTGGATTTCTAGCGCTGTAATATGGAAAGGACCTGGCTGTATTCTGCAGTGCCAACAAGCAAATGGCGCAGAAAAACGGTGTTCTCTGGATTGCTTTTTAAGCAAATAATGAGGATTAAGATCCTAAAAAAAATATTCCTGGCCCCTGAGACCTGGACCTTAGTCTAGAAATATCTAACAACAGCAGAAGGCAGAACTGGAATGGAGCCTCTTGTGCTATATGCACTGCAGTCTGCTATATACACTGCCTGCCTGATCTCTCTGCAGATGGATTATTTCTCAGAAGGACTGTTTGTTGAGATGGATATGTGTAATGTACTTGTTTTCTCCCTACAACAACTAATTCACAACCAAATCTCTCCCTAGCTCAGCAGCAACTCTCCCTACACTGCCTGATTTCGGAGTAGACTGACGAGCACAGCTGCACCAGGTCTGATATAGCTCTAAAGAGCACCAAACATGCAGGGAGGGGACCCGAGCATCCGCCCGAGCATCTCGCAAGTACTCGGTGAGCAGCGAGCATCTCGAGTACTGAATTGCTCTGGCGAGTACTGAGTACTTGTGAGTATCCTCGCTCATCACTAGTCTCCATCTATTGGGTTTGGCTGTAGTGGAAGAGGTTTCTGTCTCCATTAAACTAATTCTACTCTGGTGAAGTTGATGCCACTTTGCTGGTGTCTGCCACTAATTTTTGAAAATGTGGAGAATCCTGATTGAGTCTCCATCTATTGGGATTGGCTGTAGTGGAAGAGGTTTCTGTCTCCATTATACTACTGTGCAAATTGCCTCTTCAGAGAAAAAGAGGATCTGTACTCTATAGCGCCACCGATTGGAAGTAGCAATCCTACAAGTCACAATCAACCCTTTAAGGAGTCGTGCAATATGACTTAGGATAAAAGCCAAATCAGAATCTCAATTTGCAGACACAGTGTTTCGAGCTGTTGGCCCTCGTTAGTGCAAATTATGAGAACTGACTTGGTTAGGTGAGAGGCTCTGGACTGAGGTCTAAGGGGTAGCGTTTCTCCTTATGGAGAGTGACACACAAGCTCTGGTAGGTCAAGGTAAGGAGGCTTATCTGCCATGCAATGCTCCTCTGGGAAATTTAATATGCAAATTGCCTCTTCAGAGAAAAAGAGGACTTGTACTCTATAGCGCCACCTATTGGAAGTAGCAACCCTACAAGTCACAATCAACCTTTTAACGAGTCGTGCAATATGACTTAGGATAAAAGTCAAATCAGAATCTCACTTTGCAGATATGGTGTTTCGAACTGTTGGCCCTCGTCAGTGCAAAGTATGAGAACTGACTTGGCTAGGTGAGAGGCTCTGGACTGAGGTCTAAGGGGTAGCGTTTCTCCTTATGGAGAGTGACACACCAACTTTATTAAATAATGGAAAGCAACTTAACCTGGGGTCAGCGATGCAGCCTGGAGGACTGCGGCCAAACACCTTCCGGGTAAGAAGGTAAAACAACCAACTGAAATAACAATCCTTTCCGTTTTACTGCACACCGGAATGGGAATAGGGATTCGCACTATCTCCGTTAACTGCACGAGAGATGTGCGAGAAATAATGTATCTGTAGCCCTGTTTACAGCACAGGGACTACACAGCAGGCGCTTGGATGCGTGTGTGACACACACCGGCGTATACATGCTCCCAGCCGGCATGCTACCGGACTGAGGAGTATCTCTCCATGTGGCTTACAGGCGGTGCTGGGAATACAGTGTCTGCAGACTTGTCGGGGTGTATGGCGACCCCCTTGTCGGAGCCAGACTGTCAGACGAATCTACCTGCCTCCCTCTATCTAAGGCTGCCTATCCCCCACTAAACCTGCCTGACAGAAGCTAAAGCACACGTGGAGCCCAATCGACCAAGCATCCACACAACAACACCATCACAGCTCAATGATCAGAGCGCGCTGCCATGTTTGTGGGCGGGCTATTTAAAGATTAAGCCCTTCCCACCGTCACACTATTGGTGACGTCACCCTCGACCAATCAGGCGGTGCCAGGTCACCGGATCAGCTGACTCCCAAACCACCAATCACGGTCTGCCATATCACGGGCGTGCTCAGTGCAGTGAATCCTGGACTTAGGCTGTAGCAGCCTTGTCTCCCTCCGCAACCTACGCTTCATGTTGCTAGGAACAAAGACCTGAGAGACAACTTGTACCTCTTGTGCACCGGCTTGTTGTTAGGACTGACTATGGTTCTGAGCAGGACTGGAATGGGAGACCACAGAATCCACTGATGGTTCTGAACCCATTTCAAATCCAACAAATGCCCAACACCTAACATTATCCCCCTTCACTTGACGCTCATCTTCCTCAACAAGCAGGGGAGCATGTATGTGGTCCACTGGTTCCCAGGGATGACTTTCAGATCCATGGCCCCTCCAGTGTATTGGGTAACCTTTTTTTCCAAGAACCAACTTAGACCCCATAATAGCCTGCACCTCGAGATTATCACCCCTTGTGTCTGTAGCAGGTTAGGATTCAGCAAGTTTTGTCAGGCGAACGGGCTTAAGGAGCGACACATGAAAAGTGTCGTGACTCCTCAGCTGTCGTGGTAACTGTAAACGGTACATTACTGGGTTTACTTGGGCCAAAATTTTGAAAGGACCAATAAAGCAGGGGGCAAACTTAGCAGATTCCCCGCGTACTTTAATATTGCCAGCCGTGAGCCACACTCTGTCGCCCGGATAGAATACAGGAGCAGGACGACGAAGAGTGTCAGCCGACTCTCTCATTCAATTCTTGGAGGCCAATATAGCATCCTGGTTATGGTCCCAAACCTCCCGTGCTTCCAGAGCCAAATCTCTGACCCCAGGTTCCATAGAGGGAACTGGCATAGGAACCGAAACACGCGGATGTTGGCCATTATTCAGAAGAAGCGGAGTCAGATCTGTGGAATCCGCCACGGGTAACGGGTGGAGAAGACCAGCCAGACTTTGACGGGATGATTTATCTCTCGCACAGGAGACACACGCTAGAACATATTCATTAACATCCTTGTGCCACCGGGGCCACCAAAACGACCGTTGAAGGAACTTTGTGGTATGTTTGACGGCAAAATGACCTCCGATCTTAGGGGCATGTGCCCAGGAGAGCACCTCATTTTGTAGATTAGGGGGAACGAACATCCTCCCAGAAGGAAGAGTGAGCCTGGGCTCGTCATCGTCCTCAGCCATATCCGTGGACCGGGACAAAAGTTCTACCAGAGGGTTCTTTTTGATGTAATCTGACAAGACCTAGGCTGTAGCAGCCCTGTCTCCCTCCGCAACCTACACTTCATGTTGCTAGGAACAAAGACCCAAGAAACAACTTGTACCTCTCGTGCACCAGCTAGGTGTTGGGACTGATGATGATGCTGAGCAGTGTCTGGACTGGAATAGGAGACCACAGAATCCACTCATGGTTCTGAACCCATTTCAAATCCAGCAAACGCCCGACGCCTAACACCCCAGTATACTACTTCTAATCTAGTGAAATTGATGCTACTTTGTTGATTTTAGGCCCTTATTTATTAAAATGTGAACACTCCTGATTTGGCCTCCATCTATTGGGTTGGCTGTAGTGGAAAAGGTTTTTGTCTCCATTAAACTACTTCTACTCTGATGAAACTGATGCAACTTTGCTGGTGTCTGTCGCTAATTTTGGAAACATGGAGAATCCTGATAGGGTCCCCATCTACTGGGTTGGCTTTAGAGGAAGAAGAGTCGTTCCTACCTTAGTGAAATTGATTCCATTTTGTTGGTGTCTGCCACTAATTTTTGGAAATGTGGGGAATCCTGATTGGGTCTCCATTTACTGGGTTGGCTGTAGTGGAAGAGGTGTCTGTCCCCATTACCCTGCTTCTAATCTACTGAAATTGATGCCACTTTAGTGGTGTCAGGCCCTATTTTTTTAAGGTGAACACTCCTGGTTGGGTCTCCATTTGCTGGGTTGGCTGTAGTGGAAGAGGTTTTGGTCTCTATTTTAATAGTTATAATCTAGCGAAATTATTTTTTTGGTGCAGATATTGTTCTCAACACAGGGGTACACAAACATGATAAACTCAAAATTGTTTTTCAATAAACAACCATCAGCCGCCCCATTGAAAGCATCTGCTTCTTTTTCCTCCTCCTCTGTTACCGTGCCAAGTATTGTCATGCTGGTCACCCACCGCAGAACCTCCGGTTGTATACCTGCTCCAGTCAGGCTGAGTGAGAGCCCGTCAGCTCTAGCGGAAACGGACAAGCCTAGTGTGTTTGTTCCACTGAGCACACTACATGTTTCTCAGCCTAATGTAAAATCTGCGCCTGCACCTCACTCATGGTCCAGCAGTTTGTCCATTTCACCATACTCCGCCCTCTCTCTGCACTGCAGCCAGTCCTCGGTCCCACATTTGTGGTCACGTAAAAGATTGTTTCCTCCTACACATGGCAAAGTTAATAGTTTGAACTCCACCATCTATAATCTGTTGGCCTGTTGGTCTTCTTAGGCCCTAATTTTTTTAAATGTGAACATGTATGATTGTGTCTCCATCTGCTGGGTTGGTTGTAGTGGAAGAGGTGTCGGCCTCATTATACTACTTAAACTCTCGTGAAATTGATGCCACTTTTCTGGTTTTAGGCCCTAATTTATTAAAATGTGAACACTGCTGATTGGGTCTCCATCTATTGGGTTGGCTGTAGTGGAAGAGGTTTCGATCTCCATTGAACTACTTGTACTCTGGTAAAATTGATGCCACTTTGCTGGTGTCTGCCACTAATTTTTGGAAATGATGAGAATCCTGATTGGGTCTCCATCTATTGGGTTTGGCTGTAGTGGAAGAGTTGTCGGTCACAATTATACCAATTCTACTCTAGTGAAATTAATTCTTTGGTGTAGATATTTTTGTCACAGTGGTACACAAGATATGATCAAAATTGGTTTTCTTAGTACCGTAGTATATAAAGCAGGCTATATTTCATCTTTTAATTTTTCGGTGCTGATATTGTTCTCCATACAGGGGTACATATTAGTAATGAGAGAGAATAAAATGTGCTCAACTTCGTGGTTCAGCGATTTCGTAAAACCTACTCAGATCTGCTAGAACTGCTTGTGAAAGTAAAACGCTTGTGTGCCCATTTCAGAAAGTCAGCTATAGCTTCTGCCACCCTGGCAGTGCTTCGGCAGCATTTGCAGCTTCCAGTTCACTGACTGTTGTGCGATGTCACCACATGTTGGAAATCAATGTTGCAGATGTTGGGAAGGATTTGTGAGCAGCAGAGGGCAGTTGTTGAGTACCAGCTTCAACATGCCCATCGGCATTCATGTCAGTCTCCGCACATAAGAACTGTTGAGTGGGCATGGATGTCTGGCATCTGTGCCATCCTCCAAAACTTTGAGGACTCCACCAAGATGGTGAGTGGTGATGATGCCATAATTAGCATCACCATCTTGCTTCTCTGTCTACTGAAACGCTCGGTGCTCACAGTTAAAGAGGAGGCATTGCAGGCGGAGCAAGAAACTATGCAGCCCAGTCTTATCTAATCTCAGTGCGGATTGGGTGATAATGAGGAGGAGGAGGATGAGGAGAACATGGACAGTCATCCTCTTGGAGAAGATAGGGAAGTATTGGTTGTCTTGGAAGTCTTGATACCCTTATTTCTGTCTGTGGGAAAACTGTATGAGTATTGCTTAATGATTTTCAGTGGCCTAAACCGTGGCTTTGCTTATGCACATTATTTCTGAAAATGCATTGCAGATCAGGCCATTGTCCAACTCTGTAGTGATTAAATACAAGGCGTAAAGAAAGATCTTTGTCTGTGACTAAGCACCACCAAGAAGTGTGAGCTGTTGTTGGATGGACTGTCATTGCTTATGCAACAAGCTGCATTAGAGTACTTCCTGGGAGAAATGACAGCCGGAGTAGATATGGTTTCACTCTATGCTAGTCCTTTTACCGAGCTAAAGAATATGGCTGTTGTGAAATACAACTCTCACCGAGAAGCAGTGTCAGACTGAAGAACATTGGGCCCACCAGATGATTTGATTCTGAGGGACCACCTTTCTCCCCCCGTTAAAGAACCCCATAGCAGCTGCAAGGTTTGCGCTATGAACTCTCCTGAAGGAGAAGCCAGGGCCCACCAGAGGATTCTCCGGTTCTCTGGTGGGCCCATCCAACCTTGCCGAGAAACATCCCTGGCTAAGAAAAGTGTGTGGGAAGGTTCCCAGACACTCCATGGCTGTTTTTTTTACTGTGGACTGGCTCCGTACCATCCCTCACCACATTTACTTGTCCACGTGTTTGTGGTTAGGTGGTCCTTCCCAGTAAGTGCACTGGGGAGGGCACGGGTAATGTTCTGGGACCAGTGCTTGTGGAAGGAGGGGACGACACCAGAAGAAATAGTGGTGGCTGGGGATCAAGTATGGAGACCCAGCCGCTGCCATGAGGTTGTGAAAAGCTTCTGTCTCCAAGAGCCTAAAAGGCAACATTTCAAGTGAAACCAGCTGTCCAAGAAATGTGGCAGTTTAGTATTGCGGCCTGTGGGTGGGTGGCTGGCTGCATACTTGTGTTTGCATTCCAAGTAACAGAAAACTAAGGAGATGGATGGCCTCATCATCATCACAACCTGAAAGGTTTGTGCTATGAACTCTCCTGATGGAGAAGCCAGGGCCGACCGGAGGATTCTCCGGTTCTCTGGTGGGCCCGTCCAACCCTGCCGAGAAACAGCCCTGGCTAAGAAAACTGTGTGGGAAGGTCCCCGGACACCCTATGGCTGCTTTTTTTTACTGTGGACAGACTCCAGTAATCCATAAGATTGCAATCTATAAGATCCCTTCACTGGCTCCCAATTGCCCAGCAAATAGTCAGTTGGCCAGTTGGAGAGTTGTGATGTGGGTGAAAACAAGGGTAATTGGGGTGCCACCTCTAAGGACTCTACTTTGTGTGATGTTAAAGTGGAGGAAGAGGAGCAGAGGCCACTTGATGCAGCGCTTGTCTTCTGCTGAGGCACATGTTCTTCCTGACCCTCATCTACAAGGTGTACCGCTGTGCGACTGCCAAAAAAAGGAAGTGGAGTCCTGTAACAGAAGTTTTCAATATGCTGCACAATTACTCACTGCAGCAAAACAAACCTACATCTCATTTCTCATATCATACGAGTCTCACAACCCTAAACAGCTATTCAGTACTTTCAAGTCCCTCCTCTGTCCACCAGCTCCTCCTCCCTCTCCTCTCCTCTCCTCTCATCTCAGCTGAAGACTTAGCCTCATTCTTCAAGCAGAAGATTGACAACATAGGGCAAAGCTTTAGCTTAAAGTCCCAACACCCCCTTCTCATAACGACTCAACTCTCCTCCTCCAAAACCAGCTTCTCTGCTGTCACGGAAGATCATCTTTACTCTCCAATTCACATCTTACCACCTGTGAACTTGACCTAATACCATCCCACCTCATTCCAAACCGTACCACAGTCTTCATCCCAAGCCTAATCCTCCTTTTCTACCTGTCACTAACAACTGGCGTCTTCCCCTCATGATTCAAACATACCTCGATCACACCCATCCTCAAAAAAGTTCTCCCTTGACCCATCCTATGTTTAGCTATCGCCCCATCTCACTTCTCCCCTATGCCTCCAAACTACTGGATCAACATGTATATTTTGAACTGTCCTCCCATCTTCCTCCTGCTCCCTCTTTGACCGCTTACAATCATGCTTCCGACCTCATCATTCCACTGAAACTGCCCTGACTAAAGTCACCAACGACCTACTGTCAAATCCAAGCCAGATTACTCTGTTTTCCTCCTCCTAGACCTGTCATCAGCATTCGACACAGTAGACCATACCCTATTACTACAGACTCTCATCTCTCGGCATCACAGACTTGGCCCTGTCTTGGATCTTTTCATACCTAACCGACAGGACATTCAGTGTCTCCCACTCACACACCACCTCCTAATCTCACCCCCTATGTGTCGGTGTCCCATAAGGTTCAGTTGTAGGACCCATGCTTTTCTCCATCTACACCTTCAGCCTGGGACAGCTCATGGTCTCACCGCTTTCAGTATCACCTCTATTCTGATGACACACTCAGGTCTACCTCTCTGGACTTGATATCACCTCCTTACTAACCAGAATCACACAATGTGTGTTCTGTATTTCATCTTTCTTCTCTGCTAGATTTATAAAAATTAACATGGATAAAACATAATGCATCATCTTTCCACCATCTCATTCACTCCCCCAACTGACCACTCTGCCCAGTTCCACAAACTTGACTCTGATCTGTCCTTCAAATGTCAGATCCAAGCTCTTTCCACTTGCTGCTGATTGCAACTAGAAAGTATCTTGGGGATCTGCACATTCCTCAACCATGAATCTAGAAAAACACCAGTGTATGCCCTCATCATCTCCTGCCTCGACTACTACAAGCTTCTGCTCTGTAGCCTCCCTTCTTCCACTCTCGCACCCCTCCAATCAATCTTAAACTGTGCTGGCGATTAATCCACCTGTCACCCCACTATTCCCAGGCTTCTCCCCTCAATCAATCCCTGCGCTGGCTCCCTGTTGCCCAGAGACTGCAGTTGAAAAGCCTAACTTTGGCATACCAAACCATCGAAAACCTGTCTCTTCCATACATGTGTGACCTAGTCTTCTTGTACTAGTTACCTGCACGCAACCTCCCATACTTCCAAGATCTCCTTCTCTACTTCCCTCCTATCTCTTCTTGTCATGATCGCATACAAGATTTGTCCCGTGCATCTCTGCTACTGTGTAACTCTGTACCTCAACATATCAGACTGTCGCCTACCGTGCAAACATTGAAAAGTATGCTTAAGACCCACTTCTTGTGACAAGCGTACAATCTGCGGTAACCCTCGCTCCAGCATACCACAGCACGACTAGCTGTAGCCTGACCTACTGTATCCTCTCTCATCCCTTGTAGATTATTTGTGCGCCCTGACGGGCAGGGTCCTCTCTCTTCTTGTACCAGTCAGTGATCCCTTTTGACATGTAAAGCGCCACGGAATAAATGTGGCTGTAATAGTAATAATAATTAGAATACTTGAACTCTGGGTCAATTGATGGCACTTTCCAGGTGTCTGCCCCTAACCCTAATTTGATGTGTTTTGGCAGCTTATGGGCCCGTTTGAAGGTGTTGTGTATGCGTTTTTTTTGTCCCTCCATTGAGTCCTATGGCGTTCGGTAATGTTCGACGAACATTCGACAAATAAATCGGCGAATATTGAAAATTCGGAGATCGGAATCCGAATCGAATATTGTTTATTTCACCAATAGATAAAAAACTTGCTTCCACTTCTTCTGATCATGATCTGAATTATTCCAAGGGCATCAAAAGACAACACTTTTTACCCTTATCTGCTTGATATTACATCAGTATATCATTTGCATTATTCTGATATTTCTAATGGGCTGACTATTGTATTATTTTATTCTTTTGTACTTTGAATCATAAAGCAATTCCAAAGATATACTGAAGACATACTGATACAACATAGCCAAACAACACAATACACACAAGTTACTAACTTGTCACTATTACTGTTATAAAATCACTAGAAGGAAATCCATATTTCACTTGTAAATTATTCAATAAAAGCAATCCGAACAATCTCAGATGTGGGTGAAATCTTCATAAAGTAATAGCCAAAAAATCCTCCAGTCTAATAGTAGATCAAAAGTCGACGCAGCACTCCAAAAGATAACAGTGAAATTAATGTAGATTTATTCACAAAAAAAATTGGTTTTGGTGAATAAATCCACATTGTTTTCAGCTCAGTCTTTTGGAGTCCTGCCTCGGCTTTTCAGCTAATTTATAAATGAAATATGTATATTTTATATGAAGCTCTCTTGGAAACATTGAAACCACTTGAGCACTGTTGATATTACAATACTTACATAACTAGGTAATATATTAATAATACTGTGATAAGAGACAAGAAATTATATATCTCCAAAAATTTCTACTCACTATAGAAAATGGCATACCAAAAGTATGATACATTTTTACATCAATTTCCTAAATTATCAATAAAATTTCATGGCAGAGATTTTTTTCATTTCTGTCACCTCTACTTGATTGTGACTTCATTCGAGAAAATGAGTCACAAACAAATAGATATTTAACACATAAAAGGTGGAAATTATGTCAAATGAGGAAGCGTGACGTTCTTGAAGGTTCGTTAATTTATCACTTGGTATAAATAGAATGTATTAAAATCTGAAAATGATGTGTAAATAAGCGACAACAGTGTATAGGAGTTGTCTGCTGATGAGAACACTCCTGTGTGTGTCATGAGTATTAATGTCACACTATACCTTCACACATTTATATTCAGAAGCTGTTTTAGCCAATAGACCATGGTCTGCTTATGTCTTTTAAAAATAATTAAAAATGATGTGATCACTTTAGCCCCTGAATGATGAAGCCTGAAGGTTCGTCAGCTTCATATTGGAAGATGACATCATGGTACCTGCTGGACTGGATGAGCAGCCGGCCGTTATTTTGTGCCTGTTGTATTCTAATAAATAATATCCACAGAATGCGCATAGGTCCAAGCAGGTATCAGGATAAGTGATGCCACTTACCTCCAGATATACAAGGGATCGAACCAGAACTTTCTTTTAAGACCAATAATTTTTATGTGTTTTTGCCTTTCCTTATTTTTTATTTCTCTTGCTGTGGCTGTGTGAGTGTTTGTTTTATAATTTTTTATTCAACAAGAATATAATTTTTTTAGATATTCCTTTATTTTTTATATTGATTATATTTCAAACAAAATAAATTGTTAAATTCATTTTTAAGGTTATTATTCCCGTGTGGCTTTTTGTTTTATGTAATATATGCAGAATTAAAATTATTCTTTCTTTGTAGTGACCTTTTTTTATGTTCCTTGGCGTGGGGCTTTTTTTATTTGTAAGCAATTTTTTCATTTTTTTAATGCGTTTACATAGTATGTCTCTCAAGATGTCATAATTAGAGATAAGCGAACCTTAACTTAAAAGTTCGAGGTTCATATCGGAGAGTTAGTGTCCGGTGCTAAACGCTGAACATGGACTTCTCCTGGAAGTCCATTTTAATGTTCGGCGTTCCGGGTGAAGTCCGGGATGAGAGAGAGACAGAGATAGACAGAGAGAGAATTATCCAGGTCCAAAGTACGGGTCTCTATTGTTTGCAATGGGGTTTGGGTTCAGGTTTGGGTTCACATTCAAGTTCAGGTCAAATTATGTTACCCGAACAGAACTTTGGACTAGAGTATGGGTTGGGTAGCAAAACCCGTACTTCCACAGCTCCGTTCATCCCTGGCAGGGTTGAATGGACCGGTGGAAGTTTGTGTTCTGGTACCCGACCCCAACTTTGCTGAAAGTTCGGTTCCGGTACCAGAACAGTACCCGCACTTCCTCCTGAATCCGAATCCCATTGAAAATAATGGAGACCTGATCTCTCTCTCTCTCTTTTTCTATCTCTTTCTCTCTCTCCTTACCCTGGAACTCCGAACACTTCAACCAACTTCCGGGGAAAGTCCATGTTCGGCATTCAGACCTGGACAGAAACTGGGTTTGCTCATCTCTAATCCCTAGTCATAATAGATGTTTGAATTACATTGCATATTCATTTTTATTGTTAGGTATTTCACTGGCTTTCCATATGAGCCACAGTTATGGGAAATACAGCCTATTACAGTGAATGAAGTCATTGGCAGAGCTGATCCAGGTCTGCAAAGACCAACCAGTTTTGCTATGTGGTGCAGACACAAGATGGTCATGTAACTGCTCAGTCCAGTCGAAGCATTGCCATTGCTTTTGCTTCTAGTTACTACCTAGAGCTCATTGACTGCTATGTAGATAGCAAAAGAGAATAGTGAATGTAGAATGTAGAATGTAGGAGCACTGAAACAGTGATATCGATGGATGTCACTATAGACATGAGACTCTCACTGCCTGCTGACAAAAGAAAGGGTCAGATCTCTTTGCCCATGAAGATCTTTCCTTTTATTTTCATTTCTCTTTCTTCGTGTCCTATCCTCCTTTTATTGCTGCAGCAGGTGGTTTGCTTTTGATGAAGTAGTTTAAGTTACCACTTTTTTTCACCCTTGCAGGTGGTTTAATGGCATTTTGAATAAAGGAATACTTGTCTAAATAAAGTTCTCTTTTCTTTAGATTTAATCCATACTATATCCAGTAACCAGCATTACCCCATCTCAGTTGACAGTATTTTTCTTTCACATTGAGTAATAGTGGGTTTAAAGTTTAAGGGTGCTTTCACATTATGTTCAGGCACCCGTTCATTGACCCCGTCCGGGCTTCGGTCTGAACCCCCAGCAAAATGGGATTTGGGAGTATGCGTTAATAGGGCCATAAAATAGAATTGTACCTACTAGGGATGACCAGACCTGTGGAAGTTCAGGTTCTAGTATCCAACCTGAACTTTAGTACAAAGTTCGGCTCGGGTACCAGAACTGTACCAAAACTTGAACCAGAACCCGAACCCCATTGAAAACAATGGAGACCCGAACTTTGGATCTGGAAAAAAAAATTCTCTTTCTCTGCAATGAACATCCCCCGGAACACTAAACTTTGCAACGGACTTCCGGGAGAAGTCCATGTTCGGCATTTAGCTCCTGACATTAACTGTTCAGTACGAACCCTAAATTTTTAAGTTCGGGTTTGCTCAACTCTAGTGCCGACAGAACGAATGTGCTTTCTGTTGTGCATCATTTTTGGGAATGTAGGCCTACTGGAGGTGTACACTCAGACCTAGTAGACTGTTCCTGAGTGTCCACCTCTAGTAGGCGTATGCTCCCAAAAATGATGCACGACAGAGCACACGTTCGCATCATTACACTGCTTAAGAACACAAAAAATTACTCTTTCTCCTGCAGCAATTCACCAAAAACTATGGGGTGCTTCATAATAAAAGCCAGCCTCACAATTTAAGAAACACTGCTCTAGACAAACAAAAGAAAAGCCCTCTAGTATGCAGTTGTTACTGGAATACAACACAAACTACAATGTATATAGTTTATAATAGTTATCTTTAATAATCTGCAACATAAACAGCATAGAAAATAATACAAACATAAAATTCAGGTTTTGTTATCAACATAACGTAATGACAGTCATAAATAAGGAACTCTGATGATCTTAAAAATCAAATGCACATTACACATTTGTAAATGTTGGCACAGTTTTTAAAAACCAGAATGAATTGTCATCTAAGCATTATTAGTCCTATTTGATCAGTGAAGTAACTGAAATCTCTTATGGAAAGCAGCATTCCAGCATTTTTACTTGCTTTTATCATGCAGTAAAGGTTATTATTAAACTCGAGCTTTTAGTGTATGCCTTGGGTATTCTTTTCATAGTTGATGTGCCATGTGTGGCTTGTCCATCAACTTGATACCCTCTTTCCTTTGATATTGTTCCTGTAAAGCAGACTATATTTTCCATTATGAAGACCATCCTGATTGGGTACACCTTGTCACATTGGGATGGTTTTACGTTATTTTGATCAAATTGGTGTCAGTTAAGTATCCTGTGGTATTTGCATGTACTCTTACTGTTTACTTACTGCAGGGTATTTGCTAATTTGTTTTTATCTATGTTTTGTTTGCTAAATGGCCACAGGGTGAAGGTGCACCTACACATTGCACTTATTCCAACATGTTTCCTGGTCCATTTCTTCAGTTTTGCTATATTTCCTATTATGCCAAAGACTCATCATATTACTCTTAACCTATGTGATGAACACAGCAAAGTCTCAGTGTATCCTGCGTGATGTATATAAAACAGTCTTTCTCCTGTGTGATGAATACAGTAGAGTCTCAGAATATCCTTTATGCTATACACAGCCAATTCTCAGAGTATTTCATGTGATGTAGACAGCAAAGACTCAGTTTATTCTATGTAATATATCTAGCTGAGTCTCACCAAATCCTATATGATGTCTGTAGCAGAGTGTCAGTGTATTCTATGTGATGTATAAGGAAGAGTCTCCCTGCATCATACTTGATGTATACATCATAGTCTCCGTATATTCCCTGTGACATGTACAGCAGGAGTCTCAGTTTATTCTATGTAATGTAAAAGCTCAATATATCTTATTATATAGAGATGAATTGCTGTGAATTTCACAAAATGCAAAGGCAAATAATTTACCAACAAGAACCATCATTAAACCTTGTGTCTAGTGATTAGCGAATGTGCTCGGATACGGGGTTAACCGAGCATGCTCGGGTGCTAACCGAGAATCTTCGGCATGCTCGTATATTATGTTCGAGTCCCTGCGTCTGCATGATTTGTGGCTGTTAGACAGCCTCAACACATGCAGGGATTGCCTGTTTGTTAGGGAATCCTCACATGTGTTGAGGCTGACTAACAGCCGCAAATCATGCAGACGCTGGGACTCGAACATAATATACGAGCAGGCTGAAGATACTCGGATAACACCCGAGCATGCTCAGCTAACCCCTTATCAAAGCACGCTCACTTATCACTACTTGTGTCCTACTAGACCTCAGAGTGTTACACACATCTTGCTGGGCAAATAAAGGCATTGCAGTATCAAGTTTTGTGATGAATCAAATGTTTGGAGAAAATTTGTAAAAGCTGAACAATCTGAATTTCAAAAGATTTGAAAATTTCTACTACAGTATGTATGTATATAGTAGGGTCCCCTACAGAGTATCCTACATTATACTGTATATAGAAAAGAGTCTCAGTGTATCCTATGTGAAGTGTACAGCAGAAATTCAGAGTGTCCTATGTGATGTGTAGAGCAGACTATCAGTGTATTCTATGTGATGTTTGTACAGCAGTCTTAAGGCCCCGTCACACTAAGCGACGCTACAGCGATCCCGACAACGATACGACCTGTCAAGGATCGTTGCTGCGTCACTATGTGGTCGCTGGTGAGATGTCAAACAGTCAGATCTTCCCAACGACACAGCAGCGATGCAGCGACCCGTAACTAGAGATGAGCGTTGTTCTACTCGAACTGTTCGCCAATCTCAAATTCGAGCTGTTTTGGGCGGTGTTCGAGCCGTTCGGCGAACACGAACAATTTGAGAAAAATTCGGCTGTTCGAGATTATGTTCGATAACTGTTCGTGCACCAAAATCATAACTGGATTTTTTCTCAGTAATAATGAAAATTAATGTTAATACGCAGTTTGAGAGTACAGCGGGGTGGGGGGAGGGGCAGGGGATGGATCTCTGCAGGAACAATGAAGATCTCCATTTTTTTTTTCTCTTTCCCGCATTTACAGTGGGGAGGTGCAATCTGTCAGCCTATCAGCAGCGCACACACGGAGCGAAGTGCTTTTTTTCAAACAAGCAAGGGCATGTGTCATTGGCAGTGTATGTCACATGTCCTTGCCCTATAAGACCAAGCCATTTTCCCCGTCGCCACCATTTTCTCACTGCTGCAGCTGCGTGTTAGACGGCACCGCTGTTGCTGTGTGCGCTATACCTTGTTAATTTCAAGCCAATTTTCGCACAAATCTACAGATAGCTTGGGAGTAGGGAATAGTTGTGATTGCAGTCCTTTTAAGGACTAGGTTACATCATTTCCTACGACTTTTATCAGGCAGGTCTGTGCTCTTAAATAGATAGATTGTGGGAGTAAAGACTAATTGTAATTGGAGTCCTTTTCAGGACTAGGTTACATCAGTTCCTATCAGTTTTTGCCAGGCAGGTCTGTGCCAGTGCTGTGCAAGTTTTTTTCACAGCATTTGGCTGAATCTAGCAAAGCTAATCCTTTTTGGCCTATTGCAGAGTGTTTTAGTCAGTGGAGTAGCCTATCTGTGTTGCAAGATATACCACCTGTGTATAGAATACCAATTTTTTTACTGTACCTAGTGAAGTAAAATCTTTTGGGCATAGCATCATTCTATTAGTCCATCTATACTGACCTCCATCAGGTTGCAAATGGAATATAATTTTTTTCTGCATCTAGCTCTGAAAAAATATTGGGCTTCAAGCTGTGTGTGGGACTTGTTGTATTAGTCCATCTATACTGAGCTCCATCAGGTTGCAAACTGAATATATTTTTTTCTGCATCTACCTCTGAAAAAATATTGGGCTTCTAGCTGTGTGTGGGACTTGTTCTATTAATCCATCTATACA
Organism: Phyllobates terribilis; assembly: GCF_046119375.1. Classification (NCBI taxonomy): domain Eukaryota; kingdom Metazoa; phylum Chordata; class Amphibia; order Anura; family Dendrobatidae; genus Phyllobates; species Phyllobates terribilis. The sequence continues at coordinate 37,131,942 of NW_027362768.1, read as the reverse complement.
GACCTCCATCAGGTTGCAAACTGAATATATTTTTTTCTGCATCTACCTCTGAAAAAATATTGGGCTTCTAGCTGTGTGTGGGACTTGTTGTATTAGTCCATCTATACTGACCTCCATCAAGTTGCAAATTAAAAATAATTTTTATCTGCATCTACAGTACCTCTGAAAAAATATTTGGGCTTCTAGCTGTGTGTGGGACTTGTTCTATTAGTCCATCTATACTGACCTCCATCAGGTTGCAAATTGAATATAATTTTTATCTGCATCTAGCTCTGAAAAAATATTTGGCCTTCTAGCAGTGTGTGGGACTTTCTCTATTAGTCCATCTATACTGACCTCCATCAGGTTGCAAATTAAAAATAATTTTTATCTGCATCTACCTCTGAAAAAATATTTGGGCTTCTAGCTGTGTGTGGGACTTGTTCTATTAATCCATCTATACAGACCTCCATCAGGTTGCAAACTGAATATATTTTATTCTGCATCTACCTCTGAAAAAATATTGGGCTTCTAGCTGTGTGTGGGACTTGTTGTATTAGTCCATCTATACTGACCTCCATCAGGTTGCAAACTGAATATATTTTTTTCTGCATCTACCTCTGAAAAAATATTGGGCTTCTAGCTGTGTGTGGGACTTGTTCTATTAATCCATCTATACAGACCTCCATCAGGTTGCAAACTGAATATATTTTTTTCTGCATCTACCTCTGAAAAAATATGTGGCCTTCTAGCAGTGTGTGGGACTTTCTCTATTAGTCCATCTATACTGACCTCCATCAGGTTGCAAATTCAAAATAATTTTTTGTCTGCATCTAGCTCTGAAAAAATATTGGGCTTCTAGCTGTGTGTGGGACTTGTTGTATTAGTCCATCTATACTGACCTCCATCAGGTTGCAAACTGAATATATTTTTTTCTGCATCTATCTCTGAAAAAATATTGGGCTTCTAGATGTGTGTGGGACTTGTTCTATTAATCCATCTATACAGACCTCCATCAGGTTGCAAACTGAATATATTTTTTTCTGCATCTACCTCTGAAAAAATATTGGGCTTCTAGCTGTGTGTGGGACTTGTTCTATTAATCCATCTATACAGACCTCCATCAGGTTGCAAACTGAATATATTTTTTTCTGCATCTACCTCTGAAAAAATATTGGGCTTCTAGCTGTGTGTGGGACTTGTTCTATTAATCCATCTATACAGACCTCCATCAGGTTGCAAACTGAATATATTTTTTTCCGCATCTACCTCTGAAAAAATATTGGGCTTCTAGCTGTGTGTGGGACTTGTTGTATTAGTCCATCTATACTGACCTCCATCAGGTTGCAAATTCAAAATAATTTTTTGTCTGCATCTAGCTCTGAAAAAATATTGGGCTTCTAGCTGTGTGTGGGACTTGTTCTATTAATCCATCTATACAGACCTCCATCAGGTTGCAAACTGAATATATTTTTTTCTGCATCTACCTCTGAAAAAATATTGGGCTTCTAGCTGTGTGTGGGACTTGTTCTATTAGTCCATCTATACTGACCTCCATCAGGTTGCAAATTCAAAATAATTTTTATCTGCATCTACAGTACCTCTGAAAAAATATTTGGGCTTCTAGCTGTGTGTGGGACTTGCTCTATTAGTCCATCTATGCTGACCTCCATCAGGTTGAAAATTGAATATAATTTTTATCTGCATCTAGCTCTGAAAAAATATTTGGCCTTCTAGCAGTGTGTGGGACTTTCTCTATTAGTCCATCTATACTGACCTCCATCAGGTTGCAAATTGAATATAATTTTTATCTGCATCTAGCTCTGAAAAAATATTTGGCCTTCTAGCAGTGTGTGGGACTTTCTCTATTAGTCCATCTATACTGACCTCCATCAGGTTGCAAATTAAAAATAATTTTTATCTGCATCTACCTCTGAAAAAATATTTGGGCTTCTAGCAGTGTGTGGGACTCATTGTATTAGGCCATCTATACCAAGCTCCACCAGCTTTGAAATTAATAATAATTTTTAGCTGCATCTAGCCCTGAAAATAATTTTTCAAGATAGTGGTAGCAATAGAAATATGGGGCGCGCCTGGCTAACAAAAATATACACTTCATAACACAAAACACCAGCCTAGCGCACTGCATTAATAAGATGGCATTATCGTCTCTCCCAGTGCTAGGCCTACTACGCAGGCTAGTATTCCTGTGCCTAAAACACAATGTATGGGTCCGCGCTAGCCACTATGCTGAGGGGTATAAAGCTGCTGCTAACGCTTTATAACAATTCAATTGGCAGATTTTCACAGAGCACTTCCACAACGCCCACCCATCGGGCAACAGTTGCCCACCCTCCCTATGGGATCTAGTGGCGAATAGTTGATGCCATTAATCAGAGCGTCAGTTGCCCCGTCAATGTGGCAAGTATACGGTAAGGCATGGGAAGAGTAGACACGACTAGTAGCAGGCAGACGGGTTGACCAATGTGAACAAGCCAGATCACAAGTCACCATAGAATTTCTCCACCAGCTAATGATGAGGGGCATATCAGGGGCGTCAGCGCAGCGGTGTCTGACCGGAGTAGCATTTCACTTCCAACTACTGAATTGGGGAGATGTGACAAAGATTCATCATCAGACAATCCATAAAAGGGTGGAAAAGGGGTCAGCCAAGTCAGGAATGTAGACGTCCCGTCCCGTGTCACTAAAACTGATTTCTCACATCTTATCCCTAACACCATTAACATGACACTCACAATTTGAAGCAACACTAATGTCTACTGCATTTGTGATCGCCTTCTTCGGGGCGCTATGTATAAGCGAATTAGTCTCTCATTCCAAAATTACCACCAGTGGACGCTTATTACACCAGGAAGTAGTCATAGCCAATAATGCAATACGTGTACGCATAGACCAATCGAAAACGGTTCCAGCGGGCAGGGGTGCTTGGGTACTTCTACAACCCACAAACGGTACACTGAGTCGGGTAACAATAGTAAAAACATATCTAACCATCAGATCACAAAGTAATTTCTTTGTATCACACATTGATGGAACGCCATTATCAAGATACCTGTTCCAAGCTATCTTTAATAAATACATAACATCGGCAGGGAACCACCCCAAAGATTACGGGACACACTCATTCCGCATAGGTGCGGCCACGGAAGCAGCAAGAGCAGGACTGTCAGAAACGGAAGTTCAGAGGATAGGGAGATGGCGATCCACGTGTTTGGCGAGATACATAAGACCGGACTTGTTATCCTAACGTGGTTTGTTTCTTTTACAGGTGACGCTAAGCCAACAGTGTGAGTGATAGGCCACTCGTATATATATTGGGCACAAAAAAGGGTGAAAGTCCGCCCAGGCGGGAGGAAATTAGAGTTTCATAACACATATTTCAACTGGAGAGGTATTAGAGGCCTGCTATGGCTACAGGTACTAATGGAGGTAATCAAGGTAGGGAGAGAGGCAAGAGGTCCGGTCATCTTAGTTATACAGGCCGGGGGAAACAACCTAGGTCATCACAAGAGCGCATAACTAATGGCAATAATGAAACTAGACACTGAGCGCTTCAGAGAACTTTTCACAAAATTAGCTATAGTATGGTCAGAGATTGTGCCGATAGCGGTATGGCAAGGTGCGCGAGACATCACGGCCATCGAATGGACAAGGCGGGTAATAAGTATTCGGATGGCAAAATTTAGAAGAGACAGAGGCGGTGTAGTGATACGACACCGACAACTGGAAGGAGATAAAGCAGGCCTCATACGGCCCGACGGTGTTCACTTAATAGATATTGGACTGGACATATTCCTGTCAGGACTCCAGGACGGAGTGGAACAAGCGTTAAGAGTGATGGGTGGGGGTCAGAGTCCTGCATACGAGTACGCTGGATCCTCCGTGGCCTGTAAATAGAAAGGACATGTTGGAGAGTTACACTTGTTGGCCAACTTGCCGGAGTGGGGACCCAGGGCATGCTGCAACAAGCTGAATTATTTTAGAAATAAAATGCCTTTCTAATGGAATGAGTATAAACAGTTAATAAAGCTGTGACCGATCCTCACCCATCCAGTTGTAAGAGTTACATTATTGGGTTGTCCATGAAAGGGGGGCGGTAGGGGGGCTGAGCATCTGGGTTTGGTTGGGGGTCCCCACAGTCTGCCTAGGCTAGATTAATTTAAAAATTCTTATTAGATACACAGGCGGTGCAGCTTGCTTCGCAGCTGGGCTACTACGCCCAAAGTATTGCCTAGGCTAGATGCAGTTAAAAATTCTACGCTGACTAGCAGACACTGAAGATTTGGAGCAGACCTCTGAGTAAACAGCTCTTCAGACTCAACCATCTGTGTTACCCCAAGCCATAGTGTATGTAGTTTCTTACAGTTAAAAGGGGGGGGTGCGACCCAACCCACCTGGAATTGACGATGCCAACGTCACGTAAGACACAGCAAGGGGACTCCCAAAATTGTGGCACAGACACCACTTAACCCTAGAACGCATACCTGTGGCCTTGCAGGCCCGCCCAGTTAATTGTTTTCTATTTTCTGCAAGATTGCTTTAGTTAGAATTTTGAAACTCTAGGTATTCTTCATGTATATAGTTGTTTGTCATTTGAGTTTTAGTTATTCCATGTTATTTGCACACGGGCCTAAAGGGCCCCAGGTATGTGAAAGTGTAGATTTTTATGGTCATGCGTTCTAGGGTTAAGTGGCATCAATTGCCCCACTGTTGCTTAAAACGGTTGGTGAGGTGATTTTACCAAATCCCCAAGCTTTTAGTCTCCAAAGGATGACACAGGGGTAGAAATGTCCTTGCGAATCCATGATTTGATCATCTTTATGAACGTGAGTCTGTCTACATTCTCAGTGGACAGCCGCGTGCGCTTATCTGTCAGCACACCACCAGCAGCGCTGAACACACGTTCAGAGAGAACGCTGGCTGCATGGCATGACAAGATCTCCAAGGCGTGAGTGGCGAGCTCCGGCGATTTTTCAAGATTGGAATACCAAAATGAGCAAGGGTCCAGTGACACAGTCATGGCTTCGATGTTCACTTGGAGATTCTCCTGTACCATCCTCTCTAGGCATTGACTATGTGTCAGACTTCTTGTCTCCTGTGGCCTTGCAAAGGATGGTCTAAAAAAGTGGTGAAACGATTCCACAAAATTGCTGTTACCAGCAGATACTGTGTTACTGTTACTGTTTGAGTGATGAAGACTCGACAGTCCCACCGTTGGCAAGTTAGAACTGTGAGATTCACTACGTGCACCACTGGTGTTTTGTGGAAAAGCACATGTAAGATTCTGCAACAGATACTCCTGCATTCGTCAATACCTTTTTATGGCAGGAATTATTTCGGCAAATATACTTTTGTACCGGGGATCTAAGAGTGTGGCAACCCAGTAGTCGGGATAACTTCGAATTCTGACAATCCGGGGGTCATGTTGCAGGTAGTGCAGCAAGAAGGCACTCATGTGTCTTGCGCATACAGAAGGAGCAAGTCCTTGTTGTGTTGGTAGCGAGGTAAGAATCATGCTTCCTTCCTCTGCCCTCTCCCTCCAACCTCGCACAACAGAAATGTGATCAAGGTCTCCTTCATCTGATGAGTCTTCCATGCCCATTGCCAGTTCGTCCTCCACTTCTTCCTCGGCTCCTGCACCTTCCTCAACAGTTTGGCTGCTACCATGCGCCCTGGTTAATCCCTCTCCCCCACCCTCCCATGCCTGCCGCCTTGGTGCTGCCAACCGTCTGGACCTTGGAGATGTTATCCCTTCCGCATACGACTCCTTCTCTACTTCCTCCACCTCCTCTTGTCCCACCACCTGACTCCGAATTCTGTTTAACTTGTGCTCCAGCATGTAAATCACCGTAATAGTCATGCTGATAATGGCATCGTCAGCACTAAACATCTTCATCGCCATTTCAAGACTGTGCAGAAGGGTGCATAGGTCCCTGATCTGAGACCACTCCTCCAGCGTGATTTGCCCCACCTCTGGATCTCGTTGGCCCAGGCTATACGTCAGAACGTATTGCACCAGGGCTTGTCGGTGCTGCCACAGTCGCTGCAACATGTGCAGAGTTCAATTCCACCGTGTCGGCACATCGCATTTCAGCCGGTGAACTGGCAGGCCCAACGACTTCTGTAGAGATGTATGTCGTTGAACTGCGGGATGCGAACGGCGGAAGTGACCACACAGCGACCGTGCACTCTGCAGAAGGCCATCTAGTCCGGGATAGTGGGCTAAAAATTGCTGGACAACCAGGTTCAACACGTGAGCCATACAAGGCACGTGTGTGACATTGCCCCGGCGAAGTGCCGCACCCAGGTTTGCAGCATTGTCGCACATGGCCTTCCCTGGTTGCAGGTCCAGTGGAGACAACCTTTCATGAAACTGGGTCTTCAGAGCTGACCAAAACTCCTCAGCTGTGTGACTCACATTTCCCAGACATTTCAAAGTAAACACTGATGCGTTGAGCCCTGCTGCCAGCATAGTAAGGAGGTGTGCAGGATTCCTTCTGCGCAGTTAGAAAGCAGGTGGCATTACCAGACAGGCTTTGGGTGCAGGTGGAGGACCGAGAGGAGGTTGAGGAGGCAGAAGCAGTGGAGCAAGTTCGAGATAAAGAGGATTAACACACAACTCGTGGGGATGGTAAGACTTGGACAGCAGCACATTGTCCTGCTGTCACCATGGTTACCCAGTGCCCAGTTAGCGACATGTAACGCCCCTGTCCATGCCTTCTCATCCAAGTGTCTGTGGTGAAGTGCACCCTGTCACACACAGAGTTTCTCAAAGAAGCGGTGATGTTGTGTGCGACATGCTAGTGGAGCGCAGGCACACCTTTCTTTGAGAAGTAGTGCCGACTGGGCATCTGGTACTGGGGCACTGCGACGGACATAAGGTCTTGAAAATCCTCTGTGTCCTCCAGGTGGAAAGGCAGCATTTCTGTAGCCAACAGCTTGCAGATGGTGAAATTCAACCTCTTAGCTTTCTCATGGCTTGGAGGAAATGGTCTTTTACTTTTCCACATCTGAGGGACCGAGGGATGGCTGTTGTGCTTAGACGGTGTTGAGTAGGGTGTCCCTGGCAACTGCCGGTCTGTGAGGAAGATGCAGGCGGACATGTTAGGTTGCCTTGATCCAAAGGTGGTGCTCTCGATGTCGGAGAGCGCTCAACACTAGCAGGTGTTTCCACTTCCCAATGAACTGATGACCTGCCAATCACACTGGCTGTTGCGGGTAAAGAGGTGGCAGGTCTGCGTCCAAAAACATGTGTGACTGCTGTCCCCCCAGTCACAGAGGATGAAGAGGCTGCGAATGCACAAGATGGGGCAGACGGTGGTTGGCCCAGCCGGCTAGGCCGCATTGTAGCACAGTGAGCTTCCCACTGCAACTTATGCTTCATATTCATGTGACGGTACATGCATGAAGTACTCAAACTATGTATTTTTTGGCCTCTACTTAGCTTTTGCTGACAAATATTACAGATAACACGAGTTGGGTCATCCTTATCGATCTGAATAAATGCCCAGGCTATGCAAGGCTTAGAGCCCATGTGACCTGAAGAGCCACTACGACTTGTGGTCAGAGGCAGAGTTGTGGTTGAGGATGCAGTTGTTGACGTGCTTCCAGTACTCCGTCTCTGTTCAGGAAGGCGCAACCTAACCTCGTCGTCAATAGCATCTGTGATGCCCCGCTGCGCTTGGTATCACAGATCCTACAAGAGTGCATTGATGGAATCCTCCACAAGAGGCCCCCATAAACATTCACACATCTCCACCTTCCACCTGAGACCAGCAGAGGGAGCCCGTGAGGGATATAAATAGGGAAGGTGGAGCCAGGCAGTTCAGTTCCTCTGAAGAGTTCCTGCAGTAGAGAAGCCTAAGAGAGGTCAGTCTGCAGTGGAGCTCAGTCTAGTCTAGAGAACGTAGTTAATAGTTCAGCAGTGGAGCACGAGGCTCCTGCTTGCTAGATTCAGGGAGCCCAGATAGAGCTTAAGGTGTGCCGGTGCCGTAAGATCAGTGAAGCGCGAGAAGCTGCCGTTAGTGTGTATAGCCTAGTCAGGGCCCGAGTAGGCCGAAGGCGAGTGGCGAGTTAGTACATAAGGGGCAGAGGAGCTTAACCAGCTCACCCCGAAGCATTTACCGGACACAGGATCCGAGCTTACCGGTTTCTCTATGACCCAGTAAGGCATAACCGGAATCCCTGGAGAACTACAAGTCCCAGGATCGCTAAGGTGCTGATATGTAACAGAGCCAGGAGACGCTTAGGCCCCGCATACTGGGAGCGTGAACTCCAAGAGAAGGCCCTACCACAAGGTCAGCCAGCGCAGGACAGAGACAAAGTTAGGCCTAGCTCCTGGCAGGTCAGAAACTTACTACGCAGAGGCAAGAAACAGGAGGCCCTACACATGCTCATTGGGGAGGATCCTGATATGCACCCTTCACCCTACAGTGCTCCGGGATGTGCCTGAATTTCCACCAGTAAAAGGTACTGAAGTGACTACCGTGTCCGTTCCCGTTCTTGCTCTGACCCAGCTGGGTCTCGCCTGTCCTGCATTCCCCCTGCATACGCTGCCCTGAGACCTAGCTCCACCTGTGGGGAGCTATACCATCGAGCTGACTTATCACCGGCCTCAGTGGACTGCTGCAGCGCTGGTGCTTGTCACCAGATACCACAGGTGGCGTCATGAACTCTTATAAAATTAACAATTATCCACCCTTTTAAAGAGAGACCCCAGGGTATAGTTACCTAGTTACATAGTTACATAGTTAGTAAAGCCGAATAAAGACTTGCGTCCATCAAGTTCGACCTGTTAGTTCTGTAATTGCTAAAGTTGATCCAGAGGAGGGCAAAAACCCCAAATGATTTAGCCAATCTTCACCTGAGGAAAAATTCCCTCCCGACTCTGAAACCAGCAGTCAGAATAAATCCCTGTATCAACCTACTATTTTATTCTATTTTTAAGTATATGCAGAAATCTGCCTGGTATCTAGAAAAGCATCCAGTCCCCGCTTGAACTGGTTTAGTGAATCCGACATTACCGTCTCCTCACTCAGTGAATTCCATATTCTCACTGCTCTTACCGTAAAGAACCCCTTCCTATGCTGGTGCTGAAACCTTTTCTCTTCCAGTCTTAGTGAATGCCCTCTTGTTACCGTAATATCCCTCCTTTTGAACAAATCCCGGGCAAGGTCTCTATACTGTCCCCTAACATATTTGTACACATTTATTATGTCCCCCCTCAACCTTCTCTTTTCCAGGCTGAATAGTCCTAGTTTTGCCAACCTCTCTGGGTATTGCAGTCCCTCCATTCCCCTTATTAATTTTGTTGCCCTCCTTTGTACCTTTTCAAGCTCATTTATATCCTTTCTATATATTGGGGCCCATAACTGAGCACAGTATTCCAAGTGTGGTCTGACCAGTGCTTTGTACAGTGGAAGAACAATGTTCTCATCCTTTGCAGCTATACCTCTTCTGATACATCCCATTACCCAGTTTGCCCTTACAGCAGCCGCCTGACTTTGGGCACTCCAATTTAGTTTGCTATCAATCAAGATGCCCAAGTCCTTCTCCATTTCTGAATTCCCCAATGATTTCCCATTCAGTGAGTACTGGTGACTTCCATTTTTCCTTCCCATATGTATGACCTTACATTTCTCCTCGTTAAACCTCATTTGCCATTTAATGCTCCACCTACCCAGCTTATCCAAATCCCTCTGTTGGTCTTCACTATCCTCTTTTGTATTAATTGTTTTACATAACTTTGTGTCATCTGCAAATATTGATATTTTACTATTTATCCCGTTGACTATGTCGTTAATAAAAATATTAAATAACATTGGGCCTAGTACAGACCCCTGTGGTACCCCACTAGTGACGCTTACCCAATCTGAGTATATTCCATTTATAACCACCCTCTGCCTTCTATCCTTTAGCCAGTTAGCTACCCACTTGCAGACTTTTTCCCCCAGCCCCATCATTCTCATTTTGTATACCAACCTATTATGTGGCACGCTATCGAACGCTTTTGAGAAGTCGAGATACACGACATCCACTGGTTCCCCCTGATCTACTCGAGAGCTAACCTCCTCGTAGAAGTCAATCAGGTTTGTTTGGCAGGAACGATTCCTCATGAATCCATGTTGGTTCGGGGTTAATAGATTATTAGCATCAAGATGCTCCATGATTGCCTCATTAATAAAGCCTTCAAAAATTTTGCCCACAACGGACGTCAGACTCACCGGCCGATAGTTTCCGGTGTTACTTTTTGCTCCCTTTTTGAATATTGGCACTACATTCGCCTGTCGCCAATCAAGTGGTACAGACCCAGTCTCAACAGAGTCCTTAAATATAAGATATAACGGTCTGTCTATCACATTACTTAGTTCCCTTAGTACCCATGGGTGTATGCCATCAGGTCCTGGTGATTTGTTTATTTTAATGTTACTGAGGCGTTTCTGTACCCCAGCTTGGGTTAGATTTGTCATACTTAGTGGAGGATTAAGCTTGTCACTTCTCATTTCTCCTGTTAGTTCTTTTTCCTTTGTGAAAGTTGACGAAAAAAATGTATTTAATAGATTAGCTTTATCCTCATCTTTCTCTATGATTTTGCCTTCATCACTTTTTATCGGTCCAATATTATTCGATTTAATCCTTTTACTATTTATATACGTAAAGAACAGTTTGGGATTTGATCTACTTTCCCTAGCAATACGTCTCTCTGTTTCCTCCTTTGCTATTTTTATTTGTTTTTTGCAGGTTCTCGTTTTTTCCTTGTAACACATTAGTGCCTCCTTGCTGTTTTCCTGTTTTAATCTCTTGAATGCCTCTTTTTTGCTATTTAACGCCCCTTTTACGTTCTTATTCAACCATATTGGTTTCCTCTTATTTCTGGCCCTTTTATTCCCATACGGTATATACCTCTCGCACTGAGTATTCAGAATTCTTTTGAAGGTTTCCCATTTACTATTCGTATTGCCTTGATTAAGAACTTTGTCCCAGTCTATAAGTTGAAGGATTTCTTTCAGCTGATCAAACTTCGCCCTCCTAAAGTTTAATGTTTTAGTTGTTCCCTTATTGATAACCCTACTGAAGGGCATTTTGAAATTGATAATATTATGATCGCTATTACCTAGGTGCCCCCCTATCTGTACCTCAGTTATTCTATCAGGCCTATTAGTCAATATTAAGTCCAACACGGCCTTCCCTCTCGTTGGTTCCTGCACTAGTTGGGAGAGATAATTATCCTTGATATTTGTCAAGAACCTTTTTCCTTTCTGCGATCTACAGGTTTCTGTTTCCCAGTCAATATCCGGGTAGTTGAAGTACCCCATTACAATCACCTCATTATGTTTTGCTACTTTGTCTATTTGTCCTAATAGCAGTTTCTCATTCTCCTCTGTTATATTGGGTGGCTTATAGCAGACCCCCAGTAATATTTTATTATTATTTTTTGCCCCCTCTATCTCTACCCACATGGACTCGACCCCCTCTTCTCCCTCTCCTATATCTTCCCTTAGTCTGGTCTTTAGACGTGACTTTACATATAAGCAGACTCCTCCGCCCTTCCCCTGTTTCCGGTCCCTTCTAAATAAACTATAATCTGTTAAATTTACCGCCCAGTCGTAGCTATAGTCTAGCCAAGTCTCTGTTATACCTACGATGTCATACCTCTCCTCCGATATAAGCGCCCGCAGCTCATCCGCCTTATTGGTCAGGCTTCTTGCGTTGGTCAGCATGCAAGATAAAACTTTGGGGTTATTTAGCATCCTATTCTTCTCTAACGATCTAACTGTACTATCCCCACCCCCCTCTCCACCCTCATTATATTCACTTCTCCCCTTCCCCCTTGCTTGCCTCACATCCCACCTATTTCCTTGGTTTCCCCCCCCGTCTCTAGTTTAAAAACTCCTCCAACCTATTAGCCATCTTCTTCCCCAGCACCGCTGCACCCTCCCCATTGAGGTGCAGCCCGTCCCTACGGTAGAGCCTGTAGCCGACAGCGAAGTCGGCCCAGTTCTCCATGAACCCAAACCCTTCTGCCTTGCACCAACTCTTTAGCCACTTATTCACCTCCCTAACCTCCTGTTGGCGCTCCTGTGTTACTCTCGGGATAGGTAGTATTTCTGAGAAAACTACCTTGGAGGTCCTTGCCCTAAGCTTCCTACCTAGATCCCTGAAATCATTTTTAAGGACCCTGCATCTACCCCTCAATTTGTCATTAGTGCCAATGTGAACCATGACCGCTGGGTCTTCGCCAGCCCCACCCAGTAACCTGTCAACCCGATCCGCGATGTGCCGGACTCGAGCGCCAGTGAGGCAGCACACCGTTCGGCGATCCCGGTCTTTGTGACAGATTGCCCTGTCTGTCCCCCTAATAATAGAGTCACCCACTACCAGGACCTGTCTAGCCTGCCCTACACTTCCCCCCTCCCCCTCATTACTGGAGCATACACTCCCCCGGCGGTCAGAGGATCTGTCGTGCTCCAATAATGCCGGTTCTGAACCAGCCTTCCTATACTTCTTCCCTCTATCCCTTCTAACTGTTACCCAGCTCCCTGCCTGTTCAGCCTGCGCTTCCCCACTAAGCTCCACCCCCAGTGTTGACCCATTGAGTGTCTGCTCAGTGAGCAGCAAACTCCGTTCCATGTTGTCGATGCTCCTCAGTACCGCTATCTGAGCACTTAGATCCAGGATTTGGGCTTCCAAGTGCACGATATGCTCACATCTCTCGCAGCAGTATGGATCCCTGAGCGGTAGCTCAGGGAATGCATACATTGCGCAAGATGTACACTGCACGGCTCCGGCCAACATGGACGTCATTCTAAATATGGGGATACAGTCAGTATATATGTACAAGTACAAAACACAATTATTTATATAGGTGTATGGACGGGGATCAATTAGGGATGTGCAAGTGTATCGATTAGATATCGGCGCGGGATCAGTTAAGTATGGACGGGGGATCAATTAAGTATCAATTAAGTATGGACGGGGGATCAGCTGAGTGGGTCAGGTGGATTAATTAAGTATGGACGGTGTGTCAATTAACTATGGACTGGGATCAATAAGTATGAACTGGGGAAATAATTAATTGTGGACTAGGGAATCAATCAATTAATTATGGACAGGGGGTTTAATTAAATAGGATGGGGGGTAAAGCAAATAAATATGTATGGACGGTGGGTCAATTAACTAAGGACTGGGGATCAATAAGTATCAATAATATCAATAAATATGGACTGGGGAAATAATTAATTGTGGTCTGGGGAATCAATCAATTAATTATGGACAGGGGTTAATTAAATATGGTGGGGGATAAGGCAAATAGATAGGGACTGGGGATGAGTAAAAGTGGACAAGGGGAATCTATTAAATAGGACAAGGGGGATCAATCAATTATGGGCTGGGGGGGTCAATCATTTAAATGTGGTCAGGGGGATCACTTTAATATGGACGGGGGGTGGTCGGGGATCAATTAAATGAGGACGGGGGGGTCAATTTAATGTGGTCAGAGGGATCAGTTAAATATGGACGGGGGGTGTTCAGGGGAATCAATTTAAATATGGACGGGGGTGATCAATTAAATATGGACGGGGGGTAATCAATTAAATATGGACTAGGGAATACAATACAATTACAATACAGATACAAATACAATACAGTACAGTACACACTTGGGTTCAGTAGGGCCGCTTATCGCGGCCTCCTGCCCCTCACTCACCTCCTCTAGGGACGCTGCACGCTATCACAGCGCGCTTGTCCCTCCGGTCGCCTCTTACCGGTCCTCCTGATCACCTCCTGGTCACCACCACCTGGCACCCTCCGCTGGCCGGCACTGCACGCTGCCACAGCGCTCTCTTGCGCTCGTCCCTCCGGTCGCCTCCTACTGGTCCCCCGGTCCGCTCGGTCACCTCCGGCCAGGGAGCCGACCACCCCGACATCCCCAAGGCCAGGCAAATGCCCGGGTACCGAGTCATCCCCATCCCCAGGGCTAGTCACATCCTCCTCCACCTCCTCTGCTGACCTCATCGACTGTCTGACTGTGGGTTGACAGTAAGTGGGATCTCCAACCTCGTCATCATCACCCTGTGTGTTATCACACCCGTCGCCCTCAGAGCCAACCTCTTCCTGCCCTGACCGAAAAGTCAAGTTGTCGCTCCAATCAGGTATTTGAGTCTCATCATCGTCTTCATCATTGTCTCCACCAACAGGAGTTACAGTTTGGGAACAAGGGTCTACATTATGCTCAGAACCTTCTTCATCTGGTCCTGGATCCAACTTATAAAGATTCTGGGCATCGGATCAGATCATTTCCTCATCTGGATTAACAGAAGCTCTGGAGCAGACCTCCGTTTCCCAGGCTATAGTATGAGTAAACAGCTGGGCAGACTCAGCCATCTGTGTTACCCCATACTCAGACGGGCAGCTGGAGACTTGGGAGCTGTGAGGAAGCAAGTGCGATTGGGGTGACACCTCTGAGGACTGGAGTATTTGTGATGTTGAAATTGAGGTGATGGAGAGCCCACTTGAAGGAGCACTTGATATCCGTTGAAGCACCTGCTGTTTTTGTGCCTCATCTAGAATTTGTAGCGATGGGCGTGTCCGTAAGAATGGGATCGTATCACATTGTCCACGAAAAGAAGTCGACATCTTAGTTTGGCTGGAAGATGGTCTTTCTTCTGCAGATGTTACTCCCCCCCCACCGTGGGGGGCCTCGACCCACCGGCGGACAGGCACCAGTATTGGCATAGGGGGGCTGGCCGTCAGGGTCCACCGCGGCTCTGGCACAAACCCGGCGACACAGAGGTGGCACAGGCAGGAACGGACTGGCCGTGTCGGCTTCTCACTTTTTGGATTTTAGAAGGGCATGACATGCCTATATCTGTGTCTCCCCCTCCTTTTACTCCTCCACCTCTTTTCTTTTCGCATGACTATATGTACTTGTCACTTTTCCATGTGTTAGTTGTGTCTTCTGAGCAGTTTGTCAGCTTTTGGACACCTTTGAAGGTGTTTTCTATGTGTTTCTATGTGTTTTTGTTTGCCTGCCATTGGTTTTAACGGTGTTCGAAGGTGTTCGACGAACAGTTCGACGAACAGTTCGGCGAACACACGGGTGTTCGACGAACCGAACCGAACTCGAACACTACGGGGGTGGCTCAACACTACCCGTAACAATCTGTATAACGATCCACGCTTATGTGTTTCTGTATCTGAGTCGTCAACAAGGTTGTTGGTAAGGTGTCAAACACACCGATACATGCTACCCAGCGGGGCCTCAACGATCAAAGAAATGTCCAGACCATTCCGACACGACTAGTGATCTCACAGCAGGGGCCTGGTCGCTGCTAAGTGTCAAACATAGCGAGATCGCTACTGAGGTCGCTGTTGCGTCACAAAACTTGTGACTCAGCAACGATCTCGCTAGCGATCTCGCTTAGTGTGACGGGGGCTTTAGTTTACCTTAGGTTATCTATACAGAATTCGCAGTGTTTCTTATGTGATGTATTCAGCAGAGTCTCAATGCATCCTATGTGAATTGCACAGCATAGACTCAGTGTATCATATCTGATATATACAGCAGAGTATTAGTATATTCTGTATGCTTTATATAACAGTATCAGTGTATACAATGTCATATAAACAATAGAATCTCAGTGTATCCTATGGTATGTATGCCGAAGTCTCGGTGTATCCTATGTGATTTATACAGCAAAGTCTCAGTGTCTCCTATGTGATGCATACAGCAAAGTCTCAGTGTATCCTATGTGATGTAAATTTAGGGTATCAGTGTATCCTATGTGATGTATGCAGCATAGTATCAGTGTATTCTATGTGCTTTATATAGCAGTATCACTATATCCAATGTGATATACACAGCATAGTCTCAGTTATTCTATGATATTAATACAGAAGTCTCAGTGCATCCTATGTAATGTATACAGCAGTGTATTAGTGTATCCTATTTGAGGTATAGAACAAAGTCTTGGAGTATCCTATGTGATGTACACAGCAATCTCAATGTATACTATTTGATGTAGCGTATTCTTTGGACCATAAAACACACTTTTTTTCCCCCAAATTTGGGAGGAAAATGGGAGATGCATCTTATGGTCCGAATGTAACTTACCGGTGGTGCGGTGGTGGTGCAGCGGGATCACAGGGCCCTCCGTTCCCTCCCTCTATCTGGAAGGCAGCTGCAGCCGCAGATGAAGAGGTGAGTCCGGCCAGTATCTGGCTGGGGGCCGGGGCCAGGCCGGGTACTGGGGCTGGTGTCTTGATGTGAGCAGCGTGAGTGGCCTTCCGGTGGCCGTGGCCATGTTCCTGAAGCTATTATCTACAGGAAAATGGCCGCCGGAGCTGGCGCAAGCGCTCTGCCACTCTGGCAGCCAGTTTCCTGTAGATCACAGTTTCAGAAAGATGGCCGCAGGCACCGGAAGCTGTTCACGCCGCTCATAGCAAGACACCGGTCAGGGTACAAGGCCCCCATCGCCAGGCACCAGACCCCAAGCCCGAGTCCCCCAGCCCTAGGCAACAGGCCCCCAGCCCCAGGTACCAGGCCCCCCAGTGCCAGGCCCAAGGTTCCCAGCACCAGGCCCCCAAGCATCAGGCCCCAGCACCAGGCCCCCAGCACCAGGCCCTCAGCACCAGGGTCCCCAGCACCAGGGCCCCAGCCACCAGGCCCCCAGCATCAGGCCCTCCAGTGCCAGGCCCCAGGCTCCAAGCCCCAAGCACCAGGCCCCCAGCACCAGGCCCCCAGAGACAGGAACCAGGCACCCAGGCACCTGGCCTCCAGTCCCAGGTGCCAGGGCCCCAGTGACCCGCCCAGGGAGATATGGGGAAACTTGGTACCCGGCCTTTACCTTCTTGTGATGTCACGGCGGTCGGCTCCCTGGCCCGTACCCTGGGGTCACTCTTTAATAGGGGGTGTGTTAACAGTTTTGTCTCGTGACGCCACCTGTGGCTCCTGGTAATGGGTACCAGCACTGCTGCAGACCTCCAGGGGTGATGGGATGGCAGCTGGGATGTTTCTGCTCCCCACAGGCGGAGCGGGCCCCCGGGGAAGGGTTGATGGAAGGGATGCAGGTGAGAGGTGGTCCGGTCAGGTCAGGGGGAATGATGGACACGCACACAGGGGATTCACTTTAGTACCTTTACTGGTGTAACGGCAGGTATGGTCCAGGGTACCTAGTAGGAAGGGTGCACTTCTGGACTCTCCCCAGTGAGCAGGTAGAAGGCCCCCTGGTCCGTTTCTTCCTCTCTCTAAAGCTTCTGGCCAGCCTGGAACTAGGCCTAGCTTCTATGCTGTTTCACTCTCTCACCTGTCTGCTTGGTAGTAGAACTTTTCTCTGGCAACCACTATCCCTGGACGCTGGGGCCTTCGTGGTTCCTAGTCCTGTAAATGATGGTAGCTTCAGGTTGACTAGGGGTCTGCAATCCTCCTGGTATGCCGGTTGTCCCTACTGGGTGTAGAGGACCCTGTAGGCTCGGACCCGGTGTCCGGCTTGTGTTCTGGGGTGAGCTTCTGATGCTCCTCTGCCCCCTTAACTCCTCTCTCCTTGCCTCCGGCCACACTTGGGGCCCTCAACACAGCAGCAGACGTGCTGCTCCTACACTGATCTAAAGGTCAGCACACTCTGCCTACCTAACTCTACCCTCCTGTATATATATCCCTAACAGGGCTCCCTCTGGTGGTATGAGGTGGAAGGGTGGAGGTGTCTGTTATGTAATGAGGGCTTCTTGTGGAGAAGTCCGTCCATGCACCCTTTGGGTCCTGTGGTACCTGGTAGCAGGGTGCCATATTCCCCCCTAGAACAATTCAGTACTCCTGGACTGAATCATTTTTGTAAACAGGTCACAACAACAAGTACGATAACAATAACACATATCAAAGTTACAGTGAGTCCCATAACCAGGTGTCCATCTCACTGGTGAAGGTGCAACATGAGCAGCATGAGGGACCCGTCTGAAAACCCTCAACGTACGCCCTGGGCGTAGCTACAGGGCATAAGTGATCCAGGTGTTGGACCCCGTCTTCGGCCACGCCAATCGGGTTTTTTTTCAGTGGTCTTCTAATATAAAACCAATAGGGGGCACTTTAATAAGTGCAACTATTTACAACGGACAGTTTTTGGCAGCTCATAGTTCTCAGCCTGCAAGTCTTTATACCCTCACGGGTAACTAAAGGCACACATATAAATTTTTCAGTTCACACACATATAACTGTTTGTACCCTTACGGGTAACTATTTACACAGTAGGCATTTTGTACCTTATTCCCTATACCAGGTAGGGATTTGGCCTTGTGTGCTGTGTGTGGATCTACGTAGCACTGGGGTGATACTGGTGTCTGTCTCTAACATGCGTGCACTATCCGCTAACCTATCAGGTCTACGTGTGGGTAAGTTATTGAACTGCCTCAACATCTCTATAGGACTGGCAAGTGCACTGTTTACTGGACCCTCAGGTTCTGCTTCAACTGGTGATCCTCCTCTTACTGGGTACTCTTCCTGTTCCTGAGCAGGTTCTTCTTGGGTGCTCACAGGTTCTTCTTGTGATGGAGGTTCTTCTGGTGGCTGACAGAAGTGTATCACTGGTATGATAACTGCTCCATCGAGTTGAGGCCAGTCCGCGGGGAAGTCTCCTAGAACTGTATGAACTACATCTTCCTTGGGTTTTACCGGTATTATAAGAGGTACTTCTTCCTCCTGTGTCTTCAGTAGACCTGGGCACAATTTCAAGTGGTCTCTTGAGACTGTTGTGGTTGTCCTACCTCCATCCTTGCTGATCAGGCAAGTTTTGGTGTTGTCAAATCTGGAATTTAACACTGTGTAGGGCTCTCTTTCCCACTGATCATCGAGCTTGTGACCTCTTCTTTCTGCTTTAGCACTATTTCTCCGGGTGCCAAGGGTTCTGCTGGTGCATTCTTGTTATACTGGCCTTCTTGTCTTTCTCTGACTTTGTTTAGGCTGTCTTCAACACAGGCCTGTACTTTCCTGTACTGCTCTTGTCGATTTGTGTCCCAGTCTTCAGTGGACATATCTGCAGCAGGTTCTACCACTCCGAGCTCCAGGTCCATGGGCAATTTTCCAGGTCTTGCTCTCATGAGGTACGCTGGGGTACAATTAGTAGAACTCACAGGTATGTGGTTATACAGGTCCACCAGGTCAGGTAGTTTGTCTGGCCACTAGTCCCTCTCTTCCAAAGGTAGGGTTTTTAACAGGTCAATGACGATGTTATTCATTTTCACGCACATACCGTTGGTTTGAGGATGATACGGGGTAGTCCGGATCTTCTTGCATCCGTACAGGTGACAGAATTCTTTAAACAGCTCAGCTTCAAAGGCAGGGCCTTGATCTGTTAGCACCTTGTCCGGGTATCCATGGGGCCTGCAGAAGTACATTTGGAACATTCTTGTTGCAGTTTCTGCAGTCAGATCCTTGACAGGCACCACCACCAGGAACCGGGAATCGTGATCCACCATGGTCAGCGCATAGGAATAGCTTGACCTGCTGGGCGACAGTTTGACGTGATCCAGAGCGACAATCTCCAGGGGTTGGGTTGTTTTGATGGACTGCAAGGGTGCTTTCTGATTCCATAGTCTTTCCTTCTGAGGCTACAGTGCCCACAATTCCGGCACCATCTTTCTATGGAACTCCACATTCCAACCCAATAGAACCGGTCCTTCAGCAGGGTTTCCAGCTTCTTCCAGCCAAAATGACCTGCTTGGTCATGGTAGGCCTCTAGCACCATCTGGATATCCGTCCTGGGCACAACAATTTGCCACACCATTTCATGGGTTCTAGGGTTGACATACCTCCTGCACAGCTTTTCTCTGTAGATGAACAGCCGGCTTCTCTCATTTCACAGGTGTTTGGCTTGTGGAGGAGCATCCTTCTCCAGGTGAAAACCTTCTTGGGTTATCAGTCCTTTGATGAGGCTGACAACCGGGTCACTGTCCTGGGCCTCCTTCCATCTGTGATGAAGTAAAGGGTTTAGCGTCTTACCATGACGTCTTCTGGAGGTGTGTTGCTCGTGGTCCATTCCATTTCTGTGGAAAGCAGGTAATTCAATTTCTTCTAGGTCATCCACTTCATCCTCGGTGTCCGACTGGTGGGGCATTCTTGACAAGGCATCAGCATTGGTGTTCTTGTGACCTGCCCGGTACTTGATTGTGAACTGGTAATTCGACAATCTGGCCACCCAACGCTGTTCCATGGCTCCCAACCTGGCTGTCTCCAGGTGAGTCAAGGGGTTATTGTCGGTAAAGGCTGTAAATTTAGTAGAAGCTAGGTAATGTTTAAATCTTTCAGTGATAGCCGAGACCAAGGCCAGGAACTCCAGCTTGAAGGAACTGTAATTCTCCGGGTTCCTCTCAGTAGGGCGAAGCTTTCTACTGGCATAGGCAATTACCTTTTCTCTGCCGTTTTGCTTCTGGGACAACACAGCTCCCAGTCCCTCGTTGCTGGCATCTGTGTATAACAGGAAAGGTTGGTTGTAGTCAGGGTAAGCCAGGATTTCCTCACCAGTTAGGGCTTCCTTCATTAATGTAAAGGACTCAGCCTGTTCTTTGCCCCACTGGAATAGGGGACTTTTACCTCTTTTGGACTGTCCTACTAGGAGATCTTGTAAAGGTGCTGCCTTTTTGGTGTAGTCCTTAATGAACCTCCTGTGGTACCCGACCAGTCCCAGAAATTGACGTACTTCTTTGATGTTCAGTGGTTCAGGCCACTTCTGAATGGCAGTGACCCTCTCCGGGTCTGGTGTTACCCCCTCTGAGCTGACTACATGTCCCAGGTACTGAACCTTCCGTTTGAGCAGGTGGCACTTGGAAGGTTTTAGTTTCATCCCATACTGGGACAATGCCTCAAATACCTCGGCCAGGTGCTTTTGATGGTATTCATACGTCCTCGAGTACACGATAACGTCATCCAGGTATAGCAGCACCATCTCAAAGTTCCGGTGTTCCAAGCAACACTCCATCAACTTCTGGAACGTTCCGGGTGCATTGCAGAGTGAAAATGGCATGCTGTTGAATTCGCATAATCCCATCGGGGTGGTGAAGGCTGTCTTCTCCCGGTCTTCCTCAGCAACAGAGACTTGCCAGTACCCGCTAGTGAGATCCAACGTAGAGAAATAATTGGCAGATTTTAGTGCAGCCAGAGATTCCTGTATACGGGGCAAAGGGTATGCATCTTTATGTGTTATTCGATTAATTTGTCTATAATCTACACACATCCTCATGCTACTGTCCTTCTTTCTGACCAGGACCAAGGGAGCTGCCCAGGGGCTACAGCTATCCCTTACTACCCCTGCCTTTTTCATGTCATGCAACATTTCTTTTGCTTTTTGGTAATGTGCTTGTGGTATGGGTCTGTAACGCTCATTAATGGGTGGATGGTTACCTGTGGGTTTGTGGTGTTGTACCCTTTGACCCTTCCAAAATCAAGTGGGTGTTTACTAAACACCTGTTCATATTCCTGAACCACTCTGTAAACACGTGTTTTTGATGGACAGGAGTGGCGTAAGTTCCAACATGGAGCTGTTGACACCATTCCTCCCGCTGGGTTTCGGAGTCATTGTTCTCCACTGTATCTGGTGGGGTCAAAGATTCCACGGTGTGTATGGTATTATTATTCACAGTATACAGTCTGGCAACAGTGGCGTATCTGGGCAATTTGACTTCCTCCTCCCCACAATTTAGGAGGCATACGGGTACCCTCCCAGTGCGCACATCAACTACCCCTCTAGCAGTTAGGAGTGTAGGTCTGTGCTCTGAGTTTACGGGCTCCACTACCGCCTGGTAGTTCTGCCCCTTGAGACCAATTGCTGCCCTACACCAAATTTCACTCATTGGGGGAATCACAATGGGTATAGGGTCTGTCACCCGTACATTACCAATTTCACCACCTGTTAGTTTTACCTGTTGCTGGTACAGGAGGGCTCGAATCTCTCTTTGGAGCACCTTCCCCTGCCCTGGTTTGGCAGTGTCAGCAATCTGTTGGAGTTAAAACTACACTTCTCCCAAACAGTTACCAACAACATTTGTGCCAAGTATCATATATGGGTTTGTATCACCAGGGTTAGACTCTATTACAATCAGTCCTTGGTCCTTTAGTTCCACTCTTCCCACCTTCACTGTCACATCCTTAACCCCGACTAGGTTAAGAGGAAGGCCATTGGAGGCATACACAGAGAGGTTTGGGGCTGGCGGGTGGAGTTCATCTATGGACCAGTACCTTTTGTAAAGGACATCAGGTATGATGGTTACCTGTGACCCGGTGTCCAGTAGTGCAGGTGTTGCTATGCTGTCTAGCACAATGGACAGGAAAGGCCTTCCTCTTACAAACCGGTCGTAACAGCTCGATAGCCTGGTTTATCTACTCCTGGGTGTCGGCCCTTGGCCCCAGAGTTTGCCCGTTTAAAGGACAGATTTGTGTGGTGTGGCCTGCCTTGTGGTAACGGTAACAAATGAGTTAACCTGGGGGGCGATGTCGGTCATTGGTCCTCCCACGGGGTTGCGTTGTCCTCCCTCTTCTCCTCATCCAGGGAACATCCTCAGGACTGTCGGCGAGTAGGATCCTTCCTTCCGGCTGGGGCTCCGTCTGTAGCTGCAGGGTGCTCAGGACAGTGGCCAGGGTTTTACTTAGCTGACGCACTTCAGAGCGCAGGCTGTCCAGCTCGCTAGGGGACGCTGCTTGCACTTTTGCCTCAGCCGCTAACGAAGGGGCAGTGAGTGCTGTGGGCATTGGGGTGGCCCCACCGTGGTAACGCTGGATAGCAGTATCTGATGTTTCCAGGGGCTGAAGGCCCATAATAGCCATGTACTTCAGGGCATCAAAGGTGGCATTTGGATGATCTAAGGCACCCACCGCACAGTTCTGCTCTCCTCCTGGGACCTTAACCCCCGGATCAATTGTTCTATCAGCATTTTGTCTTCATCATGTATGCTGGCTGGACTAACCTGTTTCAGGGCCCGCAGGGCCTCTTATAAATGCCAGGCATAGTCCCGGATACTGTCCTCAGGTTTCTGGGTACAGTGGTAGAACCTCATCCGAAGATCTGTCTCAGTGCGGTTTTCAAAGACAGTTTGCAGTCTCTTAAATATAATAGATACTGATTCCTGGTCTGCGGCTGGCCAGGTTTCAACTTCCCGCCCTGCGGCACCAGCCAATTGTCCCAGCTCAACAGCGGCTCTCTGTTTACCAGTCATTGAGTACATGTCCAATACACCACATATTTTCCTTTTGAACCCAGACAGGGTGTCTGGTTTGCCGTCATACTGGGGAAGCCATTTTGCTCCGGGGACGTACGGCAGGGCCATGGGTATCACTGGAGTCATGACCCCTGCTGGTAGGGTGGCTGCTCTGGCCTGAGCAGCGCCGGGCGTGAGTTGAGCATCGGGAGCGTTAACCGGTGCTCCTGACATCTTTCTGGTCGTCGGCCATTGTTGCGCCCCCCCTATTAAACCGTAGCCTGCCTTCTTTACTTTTATCAGGTAGGCCGCAGCTCCTCAGATCACGGTCTCCTTCCAGGACCTGACGCTTCCTGTTGCTGCGTCAGAGCGTGAGACGGGGCTTGAGCTTCACACTCTACCAACGGTCGCGCCTCTCTGGTTCCCGCGGTTACTCCCCTCTTTTTCCATCGCGGCGACGCGGTAATGACGGCGGTGTTCACCACAGTTCAAACACAGTTCAAATACGGCACACAGTACCAGGTGGCAACGGGCACGAAATTCTGTTTGTGATGCCAGGACCCGCCCAGGGGTATATGGGGGAAACTCGGTAAACGGGCCTTTGCCTTCTTGGGATGTCACGGCGGTCGGCTCCCGAGCCCGTACCCTGGGGTCACTCTTTAAAAGGGGGTTTGTTAACAGTTTTGTCTCGTGACGCCACCTGTGGCTCCTGGCAATGGGTACCAGCGCTGCTGCAGACCTCCGGGGGTGATGGGATGGCAGCTGGGATGTTTCTGCTCCCCACAGACAGAGCGGGCCCCCGGGGCAGGGTTGATGGAAGGGATGCAGGTGAGAGGTGGCCTGGTCGGGTCAGGGGGAATGACGGACACGCACACAGGGCATTCGCTTCAGTACCTTTACTGGTATAACGGCAGGTATGGTCCAGGGTACCTAGTAGGAAGGGTGCACTTCTGGACTCTCCCCAGTGAGTGGGTAGTAGGCCTCCTAGTCCGGTTCTTCCTCTCTCTAAAGCTTCTGGCCAGCCTGGAACTAGGCCTAGCTCCTATGCTGTTTCACTCTCACCTGTCTGCTTGGTAGTAGAACTTTTCTCTGGCAACCACTTTCCCTGGACGCTGGGGCCTTTGTGGTTCCTAGTCCTGTAAATGATGGTAGCTTCAGGTTGACCATCAGTCTGGAATCCTCCTGGTATGCCGGTTGTCCCTACTGGGTGTAGAGGACCCTGTAGGCGCTGACCTGGTGTCCGGCTTGTGTTCTGGGGTGAGCTTCTGATGCTCCTCTGCCCCCTTAACTTCTCTCTCCTTGCCTCCGGCCACACGTGGGGCCCTCAACACAGCAGCAGACGAGATGCTCCTTCACTGATCTAAAGTGTCAGCACACTCTGCCTACCTAACTCCACCCTCCAGTATATATATCCCTAACAGGGCTCCCTCTGGTGGTATGAGGTGGAAGGTTGGAGGTGTCTGTTATGTAATGAGGGCCTCTTGTGGAGAAGTCTGTCCATGCACCCTTTTGGGTCCTGTGGTACCTGGTAGCAGGGTGCCACACCAGCACCAGGCCCCCTGGCACCAGGCCACCGGACCTCCAGAGCTAGGTCCCCAGTCACCTGTCCCCCAGAGCCAGGCACCAGGCAACCAGGGCACTAGACCCCCAGGTCCCAGGCCCCAGGCCCCCAGCCCCAGGCACCAGCCCCCAGCCAGGCTCCAGGTTCCAGCCAACAGCCAGACACCGGCCCCCAGCCAGGCATCGGCCCCGCAGCATCTCACCTCTTCTGCTGCAGCCACCAGATTCCTAAGGGAGGGAACGGAGGGCCCTGCAATCCTGCTCCACCACCACCACAACTGCCTGCTGCTGGAGCACCGGCTTCTCGCATCCAGGGTCCTCAGCATTCCTCCACTTCTGCCAGCTTCCTGAAGGACCCTGCCTCCTGGACCCCCGCTCCACTGCCCCCCCAGGTAAGATACCTATTCAGACTATAAGATGGACCCCCATCTTATAAAAAATATTTTTTTTCTATTTTTCGCCCCAAAATTTGCAGTTCGTCTTACGGTCCGGTACATCTTATAGTCTGAAAAATACTGTATAAATTAATGTATCAGTGTACCCTATTTGTTGTATACTGCAGATTCTCAGTGTATCCTTTGTGATGTGCGCTTTAGAGTCTGAGTGTATTGTATGTGATATATACAGCAGAGTCTGGTGTCACCAGTAGGCTGTTATCCCGCATTCTGTACTACAGCTTTCTGTGTGACTTGCACCTTATATACGACTCGTGTGAATCTATAATACTGAACAACAACACATCTAATGAATAGTACGTGTGTGAGTGGTTCTTTTAGTAGAATTTTGCACCTATTACATCACCACCTTTTATCAAAGGGGTATGTTGCATCATTCAGTATACTAGAATTGTGGCAATTATACCTTTTTTCTGTAATGTTTTTATATTTGATGTTCTGTTTATTGAATTCCATTTTATTTGAATGTAGACATGACAATGGCGACCCATGACGCAGGTTGGGAGCTTGCGTATTTTGTCTAAAATATAAACTAATACCTTATATATTCTTCAACCCTGTAGTGTTGGTGAAGAAAATTGGGGTGTCTTTCCTTATGGGGTGCACTTATATAGTGCTGAGCAGCCTGCCTGATCTAATAGTATGTGTGTCACTGATAGGCTGTAAGCCAGACACTGTGCACTACATGTATCTGTGTGACTGGCACCTTATAAAACTGTTATCTGTGTGCATTTGTAATACTAAGCAGTCAAACCTTGCATGCATGATAGGTGTATCATTGTATCTTACATGATGTTTAAAAAGACAAAATGGATGGCACCCTCAATTATATGGGATCAACCTGCAACACGTCTAGACAATTAATGCAAAACCAAAGAAAAAGACATGTATAGCTACCGGGATCACCAAAGATAATAAAAATATTTGATTGCTTTATTAGTATACATAGAACTATACACAGTGGTTTAAAAACATTTAAAAATTCCAAAACACATACAATTGCCCACAATAGGGCTATGTCCTGCCTCTCCTACAACCACAAGATGTACGATGATAACTACCAGAGCCTCTCAATAGAAAACAGGTATATAAACATACATATCTAAATATTCAAAGTCAGAGCCTGCTAAAAAAAATAGAGGTTTGGACATGTATACAACTGAATGGTCAATACCTGGTATAGAGACCATATATATCATTAAGGTTGTCTACCAACCCATGGACTACAACAGATAAAGTGTATAACCACTACTGAATATAATTTCATATGTATACAGGTATCGGTGGCCAATAAGTATTTTTGTAGCAGACTCTGACTTTGAGGCTGTGTGCCCACGATGCGTTTTTTAAGTGTTTCCGCAGCGGCAAAAACGCTACAGAAACACTTAAAAACGCATGGTAGAAGGCCTGCCATGTTCCCCAATGATAATCCGCATGTGCTGTGCACATGCTGTGGAAATTTCAGCTGCGGATTATCATTGCGAAAAAAAAACGCAGCACTACCAATTATTTTGCGGAAGCGCTGCGTTTTCGCCGCCATTGACTTGCATTGGAACGCATCGATTCCACATCACTGTATATGTAGATTCGCTCCAATGTGCGGATGGTACCCGGGTGTGGAGGACAGGAGACTCTCCTCCGGACCTGGGTACCATAGAAACAGTAAAAAAAAAGAATAGAATAAAAAATAGAATAGAATAAAAAATAATTGTTATATTTACCTTCTGGCGGCCCCCGCTGCGCTCGTCCTCCCATGCCAGCAGATCGCGGTGGACTGAAGGACCTGCGCTGACGTCAGTCATGTGACGGGTCATGCGATGCTGACGTCGGCAGGTCCTTCAGTGCAGTGTACCGCGATCTGCCGGCAGCCAGGACAAAGCGAAGTAAGACACCGGGGGCCATCGGAAGGTAAGTATAGATTTATTTTTTATTTTTTACCATTCTTTACGGTCACACTATATAAATCCATGCCGTTTGCATGGATTTATATCGTGTGATCAAGTTGTCACAAGCACTTTCCAAGTGATGCTAAAATCGCTTGGAAAGCGCTTGTCAACCCGCATGCGGAAATGCATGTGAAGAACACTTCACTTCCGCATGTCCCTGGCAGGAAAAACGCATGTACAATCCCCATGTACAATCCGCATGTACAATCCGCATGCGTTTTTTCTGCCAGGGAGATGCAGAAACACTCCGGAAAAATCCAGAGCATTTCTGCATCGTGGGCGCATAGCCTGAATATTTAGATATGTATGTTTATATACCTGTTTTCTATTAAGAGGCTCTGGTACTTATCATTGCACATCTAGTGGTTGTAGGAGAGGCAGGACATAGCCCTATTGTGGACAATTGTATGTGTTTTGTATTTTTTAGATGTTTTTAAACCACTGTGTGTACTTCTGTGTATACTCAAAAGCATTCAAATATTTTTATTATCTTTGGTAATCCCTGTAGCTATACATGTCTCTTTTTCTTTGGTTGTGTATCCTACATGATGATAAATGAAGCTGTCTAAGAGAAAAACTGTCTTTCCTGCTCATAACAACCAAACACAGCGCAGCTTTCATTTCACCAGAGCATAATACAGTATGAAAGCTGCTCTATGATTGGCTGCTATGTGCAACTAAGACAGTTTCATAAGTTTCCACCCTTTTGTTTAGTAGCATAGATGGACATATTGATGGGCAGGAATAGTGGAGCTGGGAGGATAGAGGAGGTGTCTGAGTGCGGCCAGGAGGGGTGGGTAGGTGATGATGTCATCCTGAAGTTCGCAGGAAATCAGACACTGACATCCTGTCCACACATTACAGCACGCACTGGTCTGGGTGTCAGACTATAGATCACGTGGTCCAACTTACTATAATGAAAGATGGATGGTAATAGGATGGGAAGATTTCAATAAAAGAGAGAGAAACTTGATGGCAAGTATGCATTATATGTGCAAAGAAATTTGTTGAGCCGCTTCTATAATTGTAAACTATCAGAAACTTTTCTACTATAGTAACAATAGTCTATAAAATCCTTAGGTGAGGCAGGTTAATGCTTTATTATAATCTAATACCTCTCAAAAATAACGTTCAACTCTTAGAACAAAAATACAAAACAAAGTCACAAAAGGAAGCTACAGTATAAGACATGAGAGCATTCAGTTCCAGTACAAGACGCCCGCAGCTCATACACAAAAGGGCAGTTTTCATCTAAAAATCCTACCTGAAGAGCCAGACCTCGCCAGCCTGGTAAACCTCTGGCAGAAATAGAGCGGTAGAGAAATAACACTGAGACAACAGCTTACAGACATTAGCAGGAACTACATTTACAGTCCAAGGGATATATTAACGGACAGGTGTTGACTTGCACCTCCCAGCAATAGATTTACTATTTTCATGGCTGAATGATGTTACCGTCACAAATCAGTTCTTAATTCAGTGAAGCTGATGAAATATCAAAGCTGCGTGTCATCCCTAGAGTCTTGCCCGCTTGTGTTGCAAAAGCTGCTTTTCCGGCTGGATGCATTGGCTGGAACATATGATAGTGGATCTGGTCTGATCAGATAGCTACAAAGGACAGAAATAAACAAAATGATTTTCTTAGATTTAGAACATATTGACATAGACAGAAACCTAAATCTTATTCCTTGGGCTACCAAAGCTGAAAAATGTAGGTGGTATAGCTATAAAAAGTTATGTTTCTGAGAAAAAAAACTAAATAGGATATCGTCTTCTTTTCTAACAAAGGAAATAATTCAATAAACACAGATACTGTTCATAAAATGTTAAAGTGGTTAAGAATGAAAGAAATATTCAATATTGTCAGCAGCCTGCAGCCAGGGTCTGCTGTGAACATGGATGTGAACACAAGAAGCTGCTATAACTTCTGCATTATTTGACATGTTATACACAATTCAAGAACCCTGATCTGAGAAATCAGTGTAAAATCAGGGGTCCCATCTGGATGTACGCTATGAACATCTCAAGCTTGCACTTATTGGTTTGCTTGTGGCTATGTGATTGACTATGTAGGCACCCATTATTCCCATACTAAATACAAAAGAGGGTATTACAGATGTTTAACAATGCTTTAAAGACAGAGTGGTCACCAACACTGGTCTTTTGGCCTTGATCCCTTTAACAATAGCAGGTTATAAGATGGTGTAACAGTAAATGTATGCTTTAAATCCAGTCTCAGACAGTGAAAATGGGCCATGCGAAAATTGCAGTGTTAAAGTCTAAGATTAATGAATGTAGCCTATAGGCTTCAGTGAGATGCTTTTCCAGAGCTATTTCACCTTACTTAATTAGAACCTAAATACAATTTCACAGTTCACAGAGTGAGTTTTACCACTTCGACTTCCCCTGTTTTACCAGGTCAAGCCTAATGGATACAGCCATGGCACAGCCTGACATTTTATTTAGCTGTTAGCATCTCTAGGATGAAAAGATTAATTTAGACTAGTTTCACACATCCAACATTGAAAGACCAAGTGACAACTGTGATGTTCATCATTGGTTCAGAAGACCCAAAGCCGGTCCCTACTCACACTACAGACAGTCAGAAGACAATGGTGCAGCCTGAGAAGAGCCACTTCAGTAAAGGATGCTCTCCTTACTGCAAGTCAGGAGACTTTTCTAAGTCTAAATTGTGACTCACTTAGAGCCACTGGCTCTTCCAACCACCTTGCTATCACTCTTACTCCTTTCAGCCCACCCCTACGGCATCATCAAGATTCACCAAAGGCAGGACACATACTGAGAGGACAAGTAAACTTATTTGGGGTGCCACACCGAACACATCACAATTGACATCAGACACACTAGGGAATATTTAAAATTGATATGTACACCATGTCGCTCATACAAGCTAATCACCTCAAATGCTTTCCTAAAAGCCATGGTTGTTTCTGATGTGTGAAAAAGCCTTAGGTTATGTTCAAATGGAGTATTCAGGAGGGGGAAAATGCAATACAGTTTTCAAGAGGAATTCACTTGACAAAAAGTGTTTTTGTTTTTTTCACACAGAGTTTTTAAGACTTTTGGTTTGACAGAGTCAAGTTTAGGTCACAATCACATGTTCAGGAAATCAAAATCAGGAGTGGAACAAGCAGAAGAAAAGTATAACAGAAACACATGCAGAAGTGGGGCATTGCCAGTGCAAACAATGTAGATTATTATTATTATAATGCCATGGTTAAGCACATGTCAATAATAGTCCACTTCCACAATAATATATGCAAAATACAACCATATACAATTAAGTATAAAAATAACAAGGGTATGCCCGCGACTACATAAAACTTTACCTGGGATATCATGAGCAAAAATGTGCACGGCAGAGGCAAAAGCAATAATGATGTATACAAACCCCAAGCACCAGGTGTCCCTGGAAAAGGTTGTCAGAGCACTAAGTAATCAGTAGGGTACCCCAGAACCCATATATAGAAACCCACGTTCAGGTGATGAATAAGAACACCGGCTCAAACCAGTGCCAAGGCTTTAAGGAACCCCTCCTATCAGGGACAAGATAGCTGAAAAAGTAATACCTGTGTGATAGAGCAATAACGGGCAGGTATATGGGCAAGTGGGAGAGGGACCAGTGAATGGGCAGAGCTCTTATTGCTTTTGACTCTGCTATGCACATTTTTGCTCATCCTTGATATCACAAGTAACCTTTTATGTGGTCGCGGGCATACCCTTGTTATTGTTATACTTAATGGTATATGGTTGTATTTTGCATATATTATTGTGGGAGTGGACTATTATTGACCTGTGCTTACCATGGCATTATAATAATAATAATAATCTACATTGTTTGAACTAGCAATTTTGTATTTCTGGATATGGTTTCTACTTAGGTCTTTTGTTTTGTTCTGTTTTTACTGTTTTTAACGGTGCACGTGTGTTAGTGTACATTAATAAAAATTTTGTATTTTTTTTATAAATTCTCGATTCAAGGTGTGCATATCCATGTTGAATTATCTCTTTCCACTTCTCATTCTTATTCCACAGGAAATCTACATCAAAGAAGTGACATGTCACTTCTCTTTTCATGTGGTGAGGTTTTGAAAACTATTAAAAATTTGTCATGTGAAAAGCAAAGTAGATTATCCAGATCCGCTTCAAAATCCTCATAAGAAGCTCTGTATAGATATACATTGTTACAGCCATATCTGATCCCTCTCCTATTACCACTATGTCTGCTGCTGGGAGGTACCACACTTGCTCTGCTGACATTGCTGTGGCATGCAGGCAAAGTTCAGTTTTCATTAGACTAGCTAGAGACCTGTAGTTCCACGCAGACAGAGTGTCTGTCCTGTAGTCCTGTAGTTGCAGAGAGCTGGTTATCTGTTATAATCATTTCCCTGATTTAATCCTTCAGTAGGGCCACTCCCACTTTGAACCCTCAGCCGCTACTTCTAGTTGCCAGTTATACATTTAACTTACCCAGGTTCACACTCCTGTTACCTATCTATTTATTTTACTTGCATATCTCCTGCCACTCAGCTTGATTACTGTTACTGATCTTGGTATTGTCCTGACTACATTCCAGTTCTCCAATTTTGTCACTGACTTTGAGGTCCTGGATACAATCTAGCTTGATGACCCTTCTATCTGCAACTTTCTTCAGCGGCCAAAAGCCACAGTTTAGATCTAACCAAAGGTTCCCTGAGTAAGTTCAGATTTCTGTACAGATGTTAAAAGGTAAATGCCGGGGTTCCCCTGTGTCCTGCTACATGGAGTGGCTAGTGCAAACTCTGTCCGTTGAAGCCCAATTAAGAGCTTCCAACCTTCCACAAAAAGTGCATATTACATACCCTTAGAGCTTTTCCAGTGTCTATAAAAAGATTGACACATGTTTGATTGTTTTTATCATTCAGAGAGGTTTGAGAAGCTTATTATGATTATGGTTTTCACCATATAATGGTATAAAAGCTGACGTGTATTTCCATTTCAGAAACCCAAGATTGCTGGATTTCTTCCACCAATATGCAGATCTGCATGAAAAATAGCAACATTATCATTCAATAGGGCTAATCCTTGGGCTTTCTACACAGAATCTACAGAAAAAAAAACTATTCTATTTTTTTCTCTACTATTAGATGGCATCAAAAAAATGACCAGATGTTTTTCACTGTATGTGTTCATGGTTGTAGAGAACCCATAATTGTAGGGAACCTGCTGCAGTGTACCCTAATATCAGGATCTGAGAACTATCACCATGTGTTGTTACATAGGACTTCAGGACACCCCAGCCTATTGTAAAAACAAAACTGATAGCAACTGAGTAACAACCAAATTAAGTCCTCTCTTCTGTGCTATAAATTAATTGAAAATATGCAAAAAATGTTTAGTTGAATATCATATTGGATAAGGTACTCTATGACAGAACTGCAGAAATAGTTTTCATCTAACCACTGGTCTATAAAACATGGAGAATTAAAGCATATTGCAATTTGTGAAACAGCTATTAAAAATATTAAGGTGTCACATAGTTAGGAGCCGACCTCGCTTTCCACTTTACATTTTAATGGCTTTTAATTCACTCTGGCTTGAAATGTTCAGCCATGCTGAATAAGTGCTTTTTTAACAGCCGCTAGAGAACTGCACTTTGTGGAAGTGTTTAAATACTTGCTTTGCTAACTCAGTCCTGAGAAAACTCTTCAGCATTCAGGAAATAACTGTCAGCGTTCACCAAATTAGCGGTAAATGATGACCCGCCACCCATTTACATTGAGAAATAACAAACAGGTTAACATCCATCTGCAAAGCTTTTAAACCTTGTACTGGAGCATGTAGGCAGGGATATTGCTTACCCCATTAAGGAGAGATTTTTTACTTTATTAAATAAAGGTTTTGTGAATAGTGAGACTGCAGAAATTATGAGTGAAATTGAAATTCCAGGTTAACTGGCAGCTTCTTGTCTAGACTTTAGAAAACCTTAAAGCACCGCTCTAGTGTTTTTTTTATTTCAGCACTGGAGTGGTGCCACTAATGTAAGTGCCCTGGACCCTAGTAAAATACCTACCAGCTGCAGTCTTCAGCTCCTCCAGGCGCCTCTCTGGTCCTGATCCACCATCTTGTGACCGCAACTTCTGACTGACCAGAAGTCAGAGGTGTTGGTTACAATATCTCAGTGTAAGTCTAAGAGAGCCTTGTTCTGGCCTCATTCTGGCTCTCAGAAACTTACATTGAGTTGTGACTTCTGGATCACCCAGCAAATACTGGAGCAATCCGTCAGATCAGAACTTACAAAAAACAACTGGAGCGGTGCTGAGAACAGATGAAGTCTGCAGCTGGTAGGTATGATATTAGGTGCAGGGAACTTAGATAAGTGGCACCACCCCAGTGGTAAAATAAAAAGAAAATGCTTGAATGGTGCTTTAAAGATATCATTCTGAAAATAATATGCTCTACTAAGCCAAAGATGAAGCCCAAGATGTTCATAGCAACGAAACATTATTCTAGGAATGTGTATCAGAATTACTCCATCTGTCAACAACTGATGACCACAGATATTGGTGGAGATTTAGTAATACTAACGCTAAAGCTAAGCTAAGTTTAAGAATAAGTGGCGCAGAGAGCCTGAATGCCACAATATCTAGAGAGCTTGTATGCCACTTATTCTTAAACATAGCTTAGCTTGCATGTCACGAGAACATGGCCAACAGTGGTTTCACCAAACTGAACAACATCATTGCTAAAACAAGCTACCTTAGGCATTAGCTCATTGCTGGACATCACTAAGCACAGCTACGAAATGATGAATTAAATGATGTTATTTGTAACGGATAGTTGCCCACTAGAGCATCAGTCACTTCTTCTCTATTTCACTCTTGTGTAACCTTTTCACTGATTGTAAATCTAAATGACCATACACAATAATATCCAAATGAAACCTAGATGCTATACCAGTTTTAAAATTAATTATATATTTTAATTGTATATTATCCTGTTTACTTGCAATTTAGGGAGATAGGATATTTTTAATGTAATGATGTCATCACTCAATTTCCAACCAAACTTGAGATCCTGATAGTTTTTGCTAACTTTCCATTTGTGATGACATGTTGACCATGCCCTTGAGAGCCAGTTGACTAGTGATCATAATTTGGCCAATATGAAAGTTATAGAGATCATCACACTTGCCCATTTTTCCCGTTTCCAGCATACCATCCTAAAGGTATAGTTACTCACATATATATGCCACACTATAACATTTGTCGGTGTAACAAGATAATCTATTAGTCACTTCAAATTGTCAGTGATTTTAATGTCACAGCTGATTGGTGTATATCACCAACTTAATTTGTGATCCTGCAGAATACTTCTCTCCTCCTCAGCCTCCATCTCTATGTTTTATTAGAGAACAAGAGATGGAGGATGACAAACCTTCACAGCTGGTGCTTGGCCAAAGACCTTGGGCACAGGCAAAATGATAGAAATTGCAAAGAAGACAGGTTTGTTTTCCGTATCCTTTAAGCTGCTTCTGAAAGTGTATTCAGATATTGGGTGTAGGTTCTTGCCACACAGTTTAACAAGGCAAATATATAAAAGTACATATACAGAAAAGTACTACATTTTAAGTTGAAAATAAAAATGTAATTTTATTTGCTCGTGTATGCAATCTCAGTCCAGCATGCTTGAGGGTTTTTTTTTTTAAACCTGAAAAGTCCCTTTTTCAACTTGAACTCAAATTGGAGTGCTACTTTCTTATAGATAAACAGACAGACAGACACACTATATATTGCAAGCAAGTCATACATGTACAAAGGACGGTTCTGAAGCCAAGAAGTCTGCACATATTGTCATCCTTTATCTTGCATCCTTCTTTGCTTTTTGTACAATCTCTCTTCTTAATGATCTGATGGCGCCTTTCCTCTATAGTGCTCATGCAATAAAACGTGTGTTTCCTTTGTTATTGAGCTTATGTCTAGTGACAAGCAATGATTACTACAAGACTCAAGGAAGTGAGAATTAACCTCCTCTGAGTGTAATGCTGGCTCCTTACAAACCCTGAATGTGGACAGTATTATGCACCTAACTACTCCTGCATGAATAAAGGAAAATATAGTGGATAAGATCTCTGCGATCTCCTCTTGACTTACACAACATCATTCAGTTCCAGTCTGGTGTCTGGGGAAGGATTGATGAGGATGTAGGACAGGGTGTTCTGATGATCATTCATTTCATCTAGAGAAGAAAACAAAAGGCAAGATTATTCCCAGAAATACTGTGATTTCACTGTGTACCATGGAAAAACAGTTTTAAGAAACAAAGATAAGTGCTAAAAATATGATAAAAGACACATGACAACATGGAGGATTTCCGTACTTTATTTTTGGAAACAAAATGAATTAATGAAAAAAAATGTAATTTTTGCTACACAATTCAAATTATTGAAATAACTTTAGGATTATTATTCTAGATAATTAGTGACTAGGTCTAATTCATGACAAGTGTAATGAGGCTCTGTCAGTGGTCACCTAGGAGCTCTAATATGGCTACTACAGACAGGCTTAGCGCAAGTCAGTATTACAGTGCACATCTTTAACCTTTCCAGGCACCTGGCACTGCAGTACTTTATTCTGCCCTCATCAGGGCAGAGAAGTATGCCTACGCAGGAGTGTGATGCCTCGGAGACTGTGTGGATGGTGTATGGGCCGTGTCATACACATGAAGCAAGTAGGAGGACGGCATCACAAGTAGAAGGGAGGTGCCAGACCAAAACGAGCGACACTCCTTGGACCGAATCACCCCCTAGGTGAGTATAATAAAAACTCTATTTCTTGTCTTGCAGGTCAGATCAGGGGCTAATATACAGAATTCTGTATATAAGGTCTGAAATTTAGTGGCCGTATCTCATATCAGTCAAACCTGGCGACAGGTTCGCTTTAAACAGCGGTCCCTGTGCTGGGGAAACAGAATAAGCTGATGTACTGTGGTGCAGGCTGGCAGGTGTGGGCAGATAGCTGGGTCAGAACCAAGAGGAATAGGAAAAGTACAAAATCAGAAGATGCAAGAATAGTCAGTATAACAAGCCAATTTCAAAACAGGAAACAGATACACTATACAAGAACTGAACATACAGGACTGAACCAGAGGAGCACAAGGCTATATCAGGCAGCTTCAAGCAGTAAGTTAGAAGCTTAAAGGGATTGTCCTGTCTAAATTGATAAGTCTGCAGTCACTCTGTGACTGCATACTCATAAATCCCTCCAGGGCGTCCACTGTGCGCTGTGAGGATTTGCCGGTTTCTGATACAAGACCGGACGGTATGTATGTGTTATACATACTCCTGGTCAGAACCTGACTAGTGGGTGCAGCCTTGCTCCATACACTTGTATTGTATCTAGCGATGTGGGCGCAGCCTTGCTCAAAATGAGAGTATGGAGTGAGGTCGCACCCACTAGTCGGGCTCTGGTCAGGAGTATGCATAATGCATAAATCACTGCCGTTCCTGGCTCAGAAATCTGCAAATCCCTGCAGCGCAGTGTTTATTCTGGGGTATTCATAAGTCTGCAGTCACACAGGGTGACTGCAGATTTATCAAGTTAGACCAGACAACACCTTTAAATAGGGTGTGGTGCTTTCCAATTGGCAGGAGCATGGAGCTGATAACTCCAGCTGTACAGAACACACATCCGTACTGTCAGACTGGACCGCATTGCAGGTCCCAGCCACTCTAATCTTAGCTTTTAGTTCTGATGTGCCATCTATCACCAGCACTATCCCACTATCCGCAGAAAGAATACGGCAGCGATGGTGATAGAAGCAGATGTCACAGGATCAGGTCCTGATGAAGATGTGATAATAGGAAAAAATTAGTTTGTTTTCACATTTGTGTCTGAAAAAATCTCTAGCGCCTCTTCCTCAATTTATTAGGCCCACTTGTAGATTGTGAGCCCTCACGGGCAGGGTCCTCTCTCCTACTGTACCAGTCGCTGACTCGTTTTATTCAAGATTATTGTGTTTTTGCTGTGTATACCCCCTTTTAAACATGTAAAGCGCCACTGAATAAAAGGCGCTATAATAATAAATAATAATAACATTACAGCCTACTCATAGTTAGTGGTATAGCAACACATCCTTGTGAAAAAGATGGTAAATAAATGACATAAGTAAAAGATCTAAAATATTCTTATCATATATTTGCACAGATTTGGGGAAAAACTGTTGTATTACAAATCCATAGAGCAACTGTACTTCTTACAACACTTAACAAATAGAGAAAATAAAGCATGCTATATATTAGTGGGAGACCTGCAGCTACCATTTAAATAGAGCAGCATTAGTTAAAGTAGAAGGGACCGATGAAGATAGGCTAGCACTTTACTGCACTGTTCCTGCCAATCTCATAGCTTCTTAATCAAAAGTCAGTGTATAAGCACAGCTGAAGCTTCATTAAAATGGGGAACACCCTAATTGGGGCAACAGGTAGAAGTTCACAACAATTGAGCAGTTATCATTTATCCTGTAAAATACCCCTTTAATTTCTCTGCTTTCGATATTAATCATTGCAAGGTTTCATTTGAAATCATTATTACAGATTCTCATTGCAGCCACAGATTTCTGAGACCTGATCAGATATGTGTATTTGCTTTGAAATTACATGTCAGAACGGCTATATAATCCTGATATTAGAAGGCACCTTTTACGAGTCCAGCTATAGCATGAAATAGCTCATAAGTTCAAGTGTATTCCATCTCAGCCTACTGAACCTGACTGACTGCTGCAGGTTGTACTGAGCAATGTGAGATCTCAGCAGCAGCAGGGAGGAGGATCCATTCTGATATGGATTTTCAAGTAAATACAGCATCCTCAACAGGTGTCAGAGATTAATATAATGTATGAAGTTTGTACTGTGATTTCTGGTGACACATCTGTTTTATCCACGCAATTGATTTTTTTTTATTAATGTCTGCAGTTTCCTAATTATATTTAATATAAAAAAAAATAAATAAACTTCTAAGAGATCTACAAAATACTACTCATGCAGTGCTGTACAATGTTTCCTTTAAAATCCTAAATTTGTTACTGTCCACTTATTTATTTTAGTAGAACATTCTCAGTGATATTTATCAATGCAACTATGCCATTAACTGGAGAAAAAAGTGACATATCATGGTGCACACCATCTGTTTGGCATAATTTATGGCTTTTGAATGTTTCTTTGCAGCTCTCAGCACTTTTCAAAACAAGCATGTGGTTCTAAGAAAAGGCTGCCACGGACAGGCCTACAAATTTACTATACCTTATACCAGTACGTGGCATTAACTAACATGCAAATCTATGTCAGCCCTTGGATGGTATAGATTTATATTTCTGTTGTTCACCATGCATGCACATTTTCAGAAATCAGTTGCATCTTGCTCAAGAATACTTTTTATAAGACTGGCATAAAGAATGCCAGTCTTATAAAAATCCCCCTCTTTTTTCGGTATGCAGAAACCAATGGGACCAGTAGTCGTAAATGTGTGTAATCAAGATCCTCCTTTCGCCCATGCAATTCTTCATATTGCCCAAGAATGTCATTAGTATTTCATGAGTATTAGAGATCTGCACATCCATGAAATCTCATACACATGATTGTATTTTGGCTTGTCATTTGATACACAAAATAGAAATTAATGGATGAGGTTTAGTTTCA
Source organism: Phyllobates terribilis (assembly GCF_046119375.1). Taxonomy (NCBI): domain Eukaryota; kingdom Metazoa; phylum Chordata; class Amphibia; order Anura; family Dendrobatidae; genus Phyllobates; species Phyllobates terribilis. Next base: position 37,093,111 of record NW_027362768.1, on the reverse strand, counting down.
TGGATGTGGTTTCCATTTAACAGAACTGAATGCAGGGCTTCTCGGAGAGATATAGCAAGCGATGAAGCATGCTGCTATTTTACTTTTTTCTTTCAAGGATTCTGAATCCATTTTTTCATTTGCCACCATTCTGATATGCATAGCCCTGTATTCACATGGTATTACCATCACAAACTGCATACATTATTTACCTCTTAATGACGAGCACGATACAAAAATGGTATTCAGTGGGAGTTGGGGTATAGATTGGGTTCTGGATTCACAGCAGATGATGGCTGTGCCTCTAACATGACACATTGTACTTAATGTTAATGGTAAATTTAAGTTGTTGAAATTTTTTGTATTTATTTGAGAAAATAACTGAATTTTGGCTAAAATTTCGCAGCTTTCAAACTTTCAATTTTAATATCCTTAAACAAATTAGTCATGCTGCACAAAATAATTTATAAATAACATTTCCCATGTGTCTACTTTACATCTGCATAATTTTTGAAACATTATTTTTTTGTTAGCAAGTTAGAAGTGTTAAAAGTTTTTTGGCAATTTCTAATTTTTCCAGCAAAATTTACAAAACCATTGTTTTAAGGGAAAAAAATCACATTTGAAGTGACTTAAAGCGATATACAGTTAAATGAAAAAGTTTGGGCACCCCTATTATCTTAAACTTAATGTTTTTAAAAATTGGTGTTTTTGCTACAGCTATTTCAGTTTGATATATGTAATAACTGTTGGACACAGTAATGTTTCTGCCTTGAAATGAGGTTTATTGAACTAACAGAAAATGTGCAATCTGCATTCAAACAAAATTTGACAGGTGCATAAGTATGGGCACCTCACCAGAAAAGTGACATTAATATTTAGTAGATCCTCCTTTTGCAAAATTAACAGCCTCTAGTCGCTTCCTGTAGCTTTTAATGAGTTCCTGGATCCTGGATGAAGGTATTTTTGACCATTCCTCTTTACAAAACAATTCCAGTTCAGTTAAGTTTGATGGTCGCCGAACATGGACAGCCCTCTTCAAATGATCCCACAGATGTTCAATGATATTCAGGTCTGAGGACTGGGATGGCCATTCCAGAACATTGTAATTGTTCCTCTGCATGAATGCCTGAGTAGATTTGGAGCGGTGTTTTAGATCATTGTCTTGCTGAAAGATCCATCCCCTGCGTAATTTCAACTTTGTAACTGATTCTTGAACATTATTGTCAAGAATATGCTGATACTGAGTGGAATCCATGCGTCCCTCAACTTTAACAAGATTCCCGGTGCCGGCATTGGCCACACAGCCCCAAAGCATGATGGAACCTCCATCAAATTTTACTGTGGGTAGCAAGTGTTTTTCTTGGAATGCTGTGTTTTTTTGCCGCCATGCATAACGCCTTTTTCTATGACCAAACAACTCAATCTTGGTTTCATCAGTCCACAGGACCTTCTTCCAAAAAGAAATTGGCTTCTCCAAATGTGCTTTTGCATACCTCAGCCGACTCTGTTTGTGGCGTGCTTGCAGAAACGGCTTCTTTCGCATCACTCTCCCATACAGCTTCTCCTTGTGCAAAGTGCATTGTATAGTTGACCGATGTACAGTGACACCATCTGCAGCTCTCTTGATGTGGTCTGAGGATTGTCCTTGACTGATCTCACCATTCTTCTTCTCTGCCTTTCTGATGTTTTTCTTGGCCTGCCACTTCTGGCCTTAACAAGAACTGTCCCTGTGTTTTTCCATTTCCTTACTATGTTCCTCACAGTGGAAACCGACAGGTTAAATCTCTGAGACAGCTTTTTGTATCCTTCCCCTGAACAACTATGTTGAATAATATTTGTTTTCAGATCATTTGACAGTTGTTTTGAGGAGCCCATGATGCCACACTTCAGAGGAGATTCAAACAGGAGAACAACTTGCAAGTGGCCACTTTAAGCAGCTTTTCTCATGATTGCATACACCTGGCAATGAAGTTCAAAGCTCAATGAGGTTACAAAACCAAAAAAAGTGCTTTAGCAAGTCAGTAAAAAGTAGGTAGGAGTATTTAAAACAAGAAAATGATAAGGGTGCCCATAGTTATGCACCTGTCAAATTTTGTTTGAATGCAGATTGCACATTTTCTGTTAGTACAATAAACCTCATTTCAAGGCAGAAACATTACTGTGTTCAACAGTTATTACATATATCAAACTGAAATAGCTGTTGCAAAAACACCAATTTTTAAAAAACATTAAGCTTAAGATTAATAGGGGTGCCCAAACTTTTTCATATAACTGTATATGACAGAGAATGTCCAAAAGTGACATCATTTTAAAAACTGCACCCCTCAAAGTGCTCATAACCACATTCAATAAGTTTATTAACCCTTTAGGTGCTTTACAGGAATTAAAGCAATGTGGAAGGAAAAAATGAACACTTTAATTTTTCTCGCAAAAATGTTCATTTAGCCCCAAATTTTGCATTTTTACAATGGTAACAGGAGAAAATTAAATGTTCAATTTGTTGTTCAATTTCTCCTAAGTATGGCGATACCCCATATTTGGTGGAAAACGGTTTGGAAATGGCAGATATCAGAAGGGAAGGAGCGCTAATTGAATTTTGTAAAATGTCTCATTTGAAGAGCCGCTAACATGTCAAAACCACAGAAACCCCACAAATGACACCATTTTAGAAACTACACCTCTTGAGGAATTCATCTAGGGGCGTAGTAAGCATTTTCAACCCTCAGGTTATTCATACAATTGGATAACAATGGGCTGAGTCAATGGAAATGTTTTCCACTAAAATGTTAAGGAGAAAATGGACCACAAAATATGTTATGCAATTTCTCCTGAGTATGCCAATACCTGACGTGGTTGAATTATACTCTTGAGGAACAGTGCAAAGTTCAGAAGGGAAGGAGCACCATATTGTAGTGCAGATTTTGCTGCAATGGATTGAGGGTGCCATGTCACATTGCCAGAGCCCCTGAAGTGCCAGAAGAGCAGACTCTCCCATAAATGACTTTATTTTACAAACTACACCTCTCAATGAATTAATCTAGGGGTGCAGTGATCCTATTAACACTACATGTGTGCCACAGAATTTTATACTATTGGGCAATGGAGAAAAAATAATATTTTTACCACAAAAATTTTATTTTTGCCCCAGATTTTACATTGTCACATCATGAAATGGGTAAAAATAGCACCAAAATGTGTCATACAATTTCTGCTGAATGTGGCAATAACCCTTATGTGGCTGTACAGTACTGCTTAGCCATACGGCGAGACTCGGAATGGACGGAGCGCTATTTGCCTACTGGAGTACAGATTTTCCTAGCATAGTTTGCGGACTCCATATACAGAGCCCCTAAGTGCTATAAGAGCATAATCCCCCCTCAAGTGACCCCATTTTGGAAATTACTCTCCTCTTGGAATTTATCTACAGGTACAGTCATGATTTTGACTCCATGGGTGTTTGCCAGAAGCAAACAGCAGTGTATGTTGCTGACTGAAAATTGCAAACCTGCCATTTTTGGATCCCATTTATCTGGCGGCCTACACTGAGCACTTACATCGGGGTTTCCATCTAAATCTTCAAATGACGTGATTCAGATGAAACCTCAGAGGGATCCATTCACTATAATGAGGCAGCAGAGTTATTCTGGACTCAGTCTGGCGTCTGTTAAGCAGTGTCCTTCTTTTCAGAGGTGCATAAAACTGTGGTTGACCGCACTTTTATTCACATTTAAAAAGATTGACAACACTGGATCATAAGCCAGACAATGTCGACAGTGTACCAATCTATCTCATTATAGTTAATCTTCAGCTGGGGGTTCTGTCTGAATCACATATTTCAGAAATTTACACGGTGCAAGCGCTCAGCGCAGAGGGCAGGATAAATGTGAGCCGAGCCCATAGTGTATGGCGGCATTTTTTTAGTGAGTCAGGATAACGTTTTCAGCGATACCATTTTTATTTACATTTGACTTTGTGATCATGTTTTATTCCACTTTTTGTTCTGCTGTACGATGAAAAAGCAGAGTTTTTTGCCAATTTTTTTCTTTTTTTTTTACAGTGTTCACGGAAGTGGATTAACTAGTGGGAAAGTTTTATAGACCAGATCGCTACAGATGTGGCGATATCAAATACAGTATGTGTACTTTTTTTAAATGTTGCTTTTACATAAATATATGTATTTATTAGTATAATATTTTTTCTTTTTTTTTGTTCTTTATTTTGTGATTTTTTTTAATATTTTTACAATTTTTAAAAACTTTTTTTTTACATTGTCCCAGGATGGGGCATCAACTTTCCCTGCCCTGATCGCTGATTTATTATTCTACAATGCTTTTGCACTGCAGGGCATTAGACCAATGTATCACACACAGGGAAGAGGCATGTCAGCTCCTGCTCTGAGCAGGAGCTTACAGGCCACCGTATCTGGGTGACCCCAGAGCCACCTTTAAGCTCAGGGTCACCATAAAGACCATCGGCAGAACGCGATCGCATTGTGCCAGTTAAAGCAGAGAGGGAGCTCCCTCCATGTACTATGCCGATCGATGACACTGTCACTACTAACAGTGGCATCAGAGGGGTTAAATGAACATGATCAGAGTGATTGTGCCTGACCATGGAGGTTGGCACCCTTATAATGATTTAAATGGCACCCCCACTCGCTGGTGGCTGACCCTATTGAGTCCTATCAAGACCCTAATAGTGCATATGTACACTTATTCCTTGATGTACAAAAATTGGTACCCCCATCAGTAAACAATATCCTAAGATCAGCTGTATCAATCCTATGATATTAATGGCCACTGGGGATAACGTGGCAGAAAAAACATTCAGGATGTAAGTAAAAAGTAATGCAGTAACGGTGGGTGTATAATGTACTTATCCAATCACAAATTGCGCCCCAAAGCGTTTCCGCCTCTGGATAAAGGTTCTTCAGGAGGTTCATGGAGTACAGCAGCAGATGTCCATTTAAGTGTCCAGATGAGAGTGAGGTAGAAACCCTCAGAGGTCCCCGGTATAAATTAACCCAGAATGCTGATGTCATATTGATTCTAATGTATAGAGGACAAATCTAATATGTCTCCCTTGTCTCTCATTGTTTCTTCACATGCATATGTGCACATTGAAACAATAGAGGTACTAAAAAAGATACACTATTCAGTGCATGCAACCAAATCAGAGCACTTCCTGTGCCCTCTGCGCATGCGCAAAAGTGCTGACATCATCCAGTATATTGCTCCTGTCTCTTGCGGTCTCGTGATCATATGTATTGCACATGTGTGCCTTAACTAGCTAGCGATTGCCTATATAGATGTGTAACCTGGGGAATGGAAGCGTATCAGTTGCCCTCACTAGTCCTAACAGAAATCCTTCCATTTTTAGCTAGATATATTAGTAGAGAAAAAACAGGGGTTATTTTATAATTGGTTTATGAATGTGACCCTGATATACACTGCTCAAAAAAATAAAGGGAACACTCAAATAACACATCCTAGATCTGAATGAATGAAATATTCTCATTGAATACTTTGTTCTGTACAAAGTTGAATGTGCTGACAATAAAATGACACAAAAATCATCAATGGAAATCTAATTTATTAACCAATGGAGGCCTGGATTTGGAGTCACCCCCAAATTAAAGTGGAAAAACACACCACAGGCTGATCCAACTTTCATGTAATGTCCTTAAAACAAGTCTAAATGAGACTCAGTATTGTGTGTGGCCTCCACATGCCTGTATGACCTCCCTACAATGTCTGGGCATGCTACTTATGAGGTTGCGGATGGTCTCCTGTGGACTAAAGCATCAGCCAACTCCTGGACAGTCTGTGGTGCAACGTGACGTTGGTGGATGGAGCAAGACATGATGTCCCAGATGTGCTCAATCGGATTCAGGTCTGGGGAACGGGCGGGCCAGTCCATAGCTTCAGTGCCTTCATCTTGCAGGAACTGCTGACACACTTCAGCCACATGAGGTCTGGCATTGTCCTGCATTAGGAGGAACGAAGGGCCAACCGCACCAGCATATGGTCTCACAAGGGGTCTGAGGATCTCACCTCGGTACCTAATGGCAGTCAGGCTACCTCTGGCGAGCACATGGGGGGCTGTGCGGCCCTCCAAAGAAATGCCACCCCACACCATTACTGACCCACTGCCAAACCGGTCATGCTGAAGGATGTTGCAGGCAGCAGATCATTCTCCACGGCATCTCCAGACTCTGTCACGTCTGTCACATGTGCTCAGTGTGAACCTGCATTCATCTGTGAAGAGCACAGGGCGCCAGTGGCGACATTGCCAATCCTGGTGCTCTGTGGCAAATGCAGAGCGTCCTGCACGGTGATGGGCTGTGAGCACAACCCCCATCTGTGGATGTCGGGCCCTCATACCTCCCTCATGGAGTCGGTTTCTAACCGTTTGTGCAGACACATGCACATTTGTGGCCTGCTGGAGGTTATTTTGCAGGGCTCTGGAAGTGCTCCTTCTGTTCCTCTTTGCACAAAGGCGGAGGTAGCGGTCCTGCTGCTCGGTTGTTGCCCTCCTACGGCCCCCTCCTTGTATCCTGGTGTACTGGCCTGTGTCCTGGTAGCACCTCCAGCCTCTGGACACTATGCTGACAGACACAGCAAAACTTCTTGCCACAGCTCGCATTGATATGCCGTCCTGGATGAGCTGCACTACCTGAGCAACTTCTGTGGGTTTATTACACACATATACCACAGTTATATAAACTTGGTATATGTGTCATTATATGCACCTATCATCCGTTCTCTAGTAATATCCAATGTTTACTTGAATCTTTGACACTTGTCTAAATATTTTTTGCCCTATATCTGAATGTACTGTGCATAATACTATTTATATTTTTTATCTTTAGCACTTTATATTTATGGGAGTAATGCAATTTAGATATAATAGTTGTCATAGCTATTTACTATTCGGGATTGGTGCAATATTGGCATCTTTGTAGATATTTCTCTGAGAATAAGTAATGCTACATGTGTTTAAGCTGATCTGGAAAGGTCTTCTTTGATTAGTTTTCAAGGTACCTGCTTTTTACTTGCTTTATATTATGTTCTTAAATTGATGAAATAAAAATAATGATTTTATTGGATTTGTAGTATATCTTCCTTTAAAACCAAGTTTATATAACTGTGGTATATTTGTGTAATTTATCTATGTTGGAGGAATATTTGTTGACCTTTTTGATATAAACTTCTGTGGGTTGTAGAGTCCTTCTCATGCTACCACGAGTGTGAAAGCACAACCAACATTCAAAAGTGACCAAAATATCAGCCAGAAAGCATTGGTACTGAGATGTGGTCTGTGGTACCCACCTGCAAAACCACTCCTTTATTGAGGGTGTCTTGATAATTGCCAATAATTTCCATCTATTTTCTATTCCATTTGCACAACAGCATGTGAAATTGATTGTCAATCAGTGTTGCTTCCTAAGTGGACAGTTTGATTTCACAGAAGTTTGATTTACTTGGAGTTATACTCTGTTGTTTAAGTGTTCCCTTTATTTTTTGAGCAGTGTATAAGTAACTACATATGAATGTACTACAGCTCAGTTTTTCAGCTCTTGGCCCTGATTATGGTCAGATAAAGCATAGCCTCTATATTTCTAAGTGAAGATATTTCTAGTTATCCCACATGACATGGAGGGATTCAATCAGTTTAAGAAAATCTGGGGAAGATACAGTATATAGTTGTAATGGAGGAATATGGTAAGTAGGGAAACAAAGGATTGATATCATAAGGGCCAATTATCCCTATGAATCCTCTACTTGCGACCACTGGCATATGGGCAATGCAGCACGTGAAATGAAAGATTACGTCTTGATGCTGGCCAGTGCCAGGATGTAATTTGTGGGAGGAGTTAGCGTGCAATGAGCTCCCATCCTGCAGAAGACTGCAGCAGCAGCAGCCCCAGCATCTCCTGTGATGTCTAAACCACAGCCCCATATTTCCTCTTTGTCTATGTCAAAATCTCTTAGCTCTTTATGTGATGTCTATGCCGCAGCCACATTTCTACTCCTCTGATGTCTATACCGCAGCCCCAAGCCTCCTCCTGTGATGTCTATACCCAGGGCTGGCTCCAGGTTGTTGTGGGCCCTGGACGAAATAGTCTCAGTGGGCCCCTTTAACACATACCACGATTCATGATGCACAGATACCGCAGAGAAATATATATATAGTACAATGCCAAAGATTTAACTTCTTACATTACATGAGTGATATCTATTGTAAATTCTACAATAGCTCAGAAACTGGCGAATCCTCACAGCGCACAGTGCAGACCGGACAGTATAGTCCTCCATACAGTATTATGGGCACCACATAGTCCTCATGGGACCCATATAGTGCTCCATACAGTATTATGGGACCCATATAATGCTCCATACAGAATAATGAACCCCATATATTGCTCCATAGAAAATACTGGCCCCCATATAATGCTCCATGCAGAATACTGGCCCCCATATAACGCTCCATGCAGAATACTCACCCCCATATAACGCTCCATACAGGATACAGGCCCCCATATAACGCTCCATACAGGATACTGGCCCCCATATAACGCTCCATACAGGAAACTGGCCCCCATATAATTCTCCATGCAGAATACTGGCCCCCATATAACGCTCCATGCAGAATACTGGCCCCCATATAACGCTCCATACAGGATACTGGCCCCCATATAACGCTCCATACAGGATACTGGCCCCCATATAACGCTCCATACAGGAAACTGGCCCCCATATAATGCCACATACAGAATATTGGCCACCATATAACGCTCCATACAGGATACAGGCCCCCATATAACGCTCCATACAGGATACTGGCCCCCATATAATGCTCCATACAGGAAACTGGCCCCCATATAATGCTCCATGCAGAATACTGGCCCCCATAAAATGCTTCATGCAGAATACTGACCCCCATATAACGCTCCATGCAAAATACTGGGCCCCATATAACGCTCCATACAGGATACTGGCCCCCATATAACAGAAGAAAAGTATTCAATATGTATGAGGAGATTGCTAATTCATGAACATATATTCCCTCTAAAACAATAGATTTTATTTAGTTGATTAAAAAACACACCAAAAAATCCTGTGTATTAAAATATCTTGTTGTCTTATTAGAAGATAATAGAGCTCCCAAAATGATATAATGGCCTTGACAAGCCCTGATATGCCACTAATTGAATCCTGCCTAGCGTGGAGGTTGGCACCCTAAATTTTCAGGTGATCTAAACAAGGTATAAAGGTGACTGCCTAGTCTAATACAAAGTAGCTCCTATTTCTAATCAAAGTATACAGGAGATATTGATAGACATTTTGACAAAAAGAAAATTCATTGACTTATCTTGTATCATATTAGCGCCTCAAAACGTTTCCTCAACTGTGTCTGGTTCATGAGGAGGCAGATGTAGGTATTATAGATTCATAAAAAATGAAGCTGCATGATGGAAGCTGTTGCAGGATGGCTCGCTCTTAGAGCTATGTCAGAGGCCAGGTTTAAATAACCCTCTTGTTAATAGGTAGAACATTCCCCCACACCCCTCAAAGAGAGCTTATCCATGTATCAATGGGCTCCCCTGTCCCCAGGAGATAAAGTGCGCATGTCCTGTGTGTAAGCACAAGCGGCTCACCTCTCACTGCGTAGAAGCCGGCGTGCCATGCCGGAAGTGATGAATGCGCTCCACGCTGGAGCGCAGGAAGGCTACCGCCCTCCCATGACACGTGCGCTCCAGCGCGAGGCACACGCCAGTGAGGGTGCGCAAGTAATAAAGAGAATAGGAAGCCGGAGGAGGGGATCCCTCCACCGGTTTGATAATATGTGCGTTCCAGCCCGGAGCGCAATGGTGCACCCGAGGGTAGTACAGCCGCACATAGAGGAGGGGATCCTTCTGCCAGTTTGATAATATGTGCGATCCAGCCCGGAGCGCAGTGGTGCGCCCGGGGGTAGCACAGCCGCACATAGAGGCAATGGCGTATATGTATACCATGCATTCCACAGTGGAGCACAGACAGATAGAGGGAGAATATAAACTATAAACTAAATATAACACTCAGTACAGGATACTGGCCCTCATATAATGCTCCATATAGGAAACTGGCACCCATATAACGCTCCATGCAGGCTGTGCCCCCACATAATGCTTCATGCAGGCTGTTCCCTCCACATAATGCCCCATGCAGGCTGTGCCCCCACATAATGCCCCATGAAGGCTGTGCCCCCCACATAATGCCCCCTGCAGTCTTTTCCCCCCACATAATGCCCCATGCAGGATGCCCCCCCCCACATAATGCCCCATGCCGCATGTCACCTCCTTCCCATATAATGCTCCATGCAGGATGTAACATTTCCCCTCATATAATGCCCCCTGCAGGATTTCACCTCCCCATATAATACCCCATGCAGGATGTCACCTCTTGCCCTCATATAATGCCTCATGCAGGATGTCACCTCTTCTCCCATATAATGCCCCTTGCAGAATTTCACCTCTCCCCACCATATAATGCCCCATGCAGGATGTCATCTCTCCCCCCCATATAATGCCCCATGCAGGATATCACCTCTCCCCCTCATATAATGCTCCATGCAGGATGTCACCTCTCCCCACCATATAATGCCCCATGCAGGATGTCACCTCTCCTCCCATATAATGCCCCATGCAGGATGTCACCTCTCCCCCCATATAATGCCCCATGCAGGATGTCACCTCTCCCCTCATATAATGCCCCATGCAGGATGTCACCTCTCCCCCCCCATATAATTCCCCATGCAGGATGTCACCCCCTATATAATTGCCCATGCCTCCATACATTAAAAAAAAAATCAAATACTCACCTCACTTCTCCTCACCTGCTGCCGCTGCTCAGCTCCGGACTTCTCAGAGTTGCTGGTATCTTACCGCTCTGCGCTGTGATTACTCAGGAGAGGGCGCCGTGGAAAGACGTCACAGTGCAGCAGCCGCAGAAGAGACAGGACCTGCGGCGGAGGCACGGGGCGGGGTAAATATTGTGCCAGCTGCAGGGGCCCTGAGGAAGAGGGGGCCCTGGCACCGCTTTACTCTGCTCCCGGGACCCATAACATGCCGGGGTTAAAGACGGCGAGTATGTCCACCCGCCTGCTCAGGGCCCCGGCCCTTGCCCGGGTGCTGACGCCGGCCTGTCTATACCTCAGCCCCATGTCTCCTCCTGTGATGTCTATACCATAACCCCATGTCTCCTTTGATGTACACAGTATCTCACAAAAGTGAGTACACCCCTGACATTTTTGTCAATATTTTATTATATCTTTTCATGGGACAACACTGAAGATATGACACTTTAATACAATGTAAAGTAGACACTGAACAGCTTGTATAACAGTGAAAATATGGTGTGTCAACCAAATAACTCAACATACAAATAATAAAGTCTAAACCACTGGTAACAAAAGTGAGTACACCCCTAAGTGAAACTGGCCAAATTGTGCCCAAAGTGTCAATATTTTTTGTGGCCACCATTATTTTCAAGCACTGCCTTAACTCTTTTGGGCATGGCGTTCACTAGAGTTTCACAAGTTTCCACTGGAATCTTCTTTCACTCCTCCATGACAACATCACGGAGCTGGTGGATGTTAGAGACCTTATGCTCCCCCCCCCCATTCTCCACAGATGCTTAATAGGTTTTAGGTCTGGAGACATGTTTGACCAGTCCAGCACTTTTACCCTCAGTTTCTTTCACAAGGCAGTGGTCGTCCTAGAGGTGTATTAGGGGTCCTTATCATTTTGGAATACAGCCCTGCGGCCCAGTTTCCAAAGGGAGGGGATCATGCTTTACTTCATGTCACAGTGCATGTTGGCATTCATGGTTCTCTCAATGAACTGTAGCTTCCCATAGCTGACAGCACTTATGCAGCCCCAAACCACAACACTCCCACCACCATGCTGTAGGCAAGACACACTTTGCACTACTCACCTGGTTGCTAGCACACACGCATGACACCATCCGAACCACATAAGTTTATCTTGGTCTCATCAGACCACAGGACATTGTTTCAGTATTCCATGTCCTTAGTCTGCTTGTCTTCAGCAAAATGTTTGCGAGCTTCCTTGTGCATCATCTTTAGAAGAGGATTCCATCTGGGACAACAGCCATGCAGACATATTTGATGCAGTGTGTGGCGTATGGTCTGAGCACTGACAGGCTTACCCCCCACCCCAGTAATTCCTGCTTGCAATACTCATATGCCTATTTTGAAAAGACAACCTCTTCACATGCGTACCCACATGCGTTAACGCATGTGTTTCCGCATGCGGACTGACAAGCACTTTCCAATCGATAGCATCACTTGAAAAGTGCTTGACAACTAGGTCACACTATATAAATCCATGCAAAAGGCATGGATTTATATAGTGTGACCGTAAAAATAAAAAAATAAAGCTATACTTACCCCCGATCCCCCACCGCGTGTGCTGTCGCGCTCGTCCTGGCTTCTTCCAGGTTGCCGGCATCTCGCGAGACAGCCTGCGGTCACATGACCGCGACGTCATCTCAGGTCCTGGAAGGAGAAGCGCTGCAGGGGCCGCCGGACAGGTGAATATAAATTTATTTATTATTTTATTCTTTTTTTTTTACAGGTACAATGGTACCCAGGTCTGGATGAGAATCTTCTCTCCTCCAGAACTGGGTACCATCCGCACATAGAGACACATATAATCCGCTTGTACAAATGTACAGACACGGATTCTATGCGTCTCAATGCAAGTTAATGGCGGCGCTTCCGCAAAATTAATGAACATGCTGCGGATTTATTTGCGCTGCAGAAACGCTGCGGAAAAATCCGCAGCATGTGCATTAACATTGCGGAATGCCATTGGGGACCATGGGGTGCGGATTACCATGCGTTTTTGATTCGCTTCCGCTGCGGAAATTCCGCAGCATAAACGCATGAAAAACGCATCGTGTGCACGCAGCCTCATCCACACTTCCATTTTTTTTTCAAACAATTTTTATTAACGATAATAGAATTACAACATCAATCATTAGTATACAGATGGATATCCATTGTCATCAAGATCTTATATCAAAGGTCTTAAACATTATTAACATTATCTCTCTTGCACACTAAGATAATATAGGATATGAAAAATGTTATGAAACATGTTAAACAGCGAAAAGACTATTTGTACAAATAAAATTCTTAGCGTTATATCAATAATTGTGACTCTTGTTTGCAGTGTCTTATTTAAACCAATACACCTTTTGAAAAATCTTGTCAGCTGGCTTATCTAATTATTATTAAAGCATACCACACTATCATCTGTACACTAAGGTTATGGGGAAAACAGATAAGGGGAAGAAGGGAAAACTAATAATGTACAAACTATGCTCCATCAATGAACCCTAAAATTAGAATATTTTGTTTCAATTAAAGGTGTATAACTCATCTCAATTACAAGAATATTTGGAGTATTGAAACCATTTTGTCCAAGTGTTTTTAAATCGCAATAATTGACCCAAACGGCTCGCTATCATGTGTTCCATAACGCAGCTATGATGCATTTTATTAAGGATTTCCAGAATGGAGGGGAGTTGGTCACTTTTCCAGTTTTGAGCTATACTGGCTCTAACTACGGTCAGTAGGTGAGATGATACTATCGCATCTTCATCTGGTAGCGTATCCAAATTCAATGATAGCAGTGCCACTTCTGGTCCCCATGGAATTTTATATTGTATAATTGACGTATTTATCTCCTGTACTTTAATCCATAAGTGTTGTACTAATGGGCAAGCCCACCAGATATGCATTAGTGAACCAATGTTGTTGTGGCATCTCCAACATTCAATATTCGCTTGTGGAAATATTTTACTCAATCTGTAAGGGGTGTAATACCATCTATACATCAACCTTCTAGAGGTCTCTAAGTGATTCATACAATGCGATGTTTGTTTGTGTAATTGAAAAGCATGTGACCATTTTTTTCGTTATAAGTGCATCCTAGATCCTTACTCCATTTGTCCACAAATGGAAGCTTGTTAGACAAGGTTAAAGAATTAATAGCCATATATGCTTTTGATATTCCTTTAGCTGAGTCCTTATTGTTGAGGAAGTAATATTCATACATAGATTTTAAAGGAGGCTTATCCTTCTTGAATTGGTCTATAAAATGTCTTAATTGGAGATATTTAAAAGTCCCTTTTATCAATATGGAATTTTTCTATTAGACTTGAGTAGGGAAGTACCCCATTTGCTTGCATAATTTCCCCTATATTGGAGATGCCTTTGTATTCCCAGTTTTCCAAGTTTAGATATGGGATAATGTATTTGCATATTGATAACAACATTTTATTTAGATTAAGTGGTAGAAGTAGCTACCCCAGCTTTTTTATTTATCCGGGTATTAATAGCCACTTTTATAGTGGGTGAATGATTAACTGGAATAATTGTAGAAAATCATAATTGCCATAATACAGCGGACATATTAGATTAATTAGAGATGTGTGATTCTATCTCAACCCATAGTTTAGTGCGATCATCCAACCACCAATATCCATTAATGATGCCCAGTGATAGTTAAGGATGTTAGGGCAGCCCAGTCCCCCTTGATCAATAGGTAGAAATAGAATTTTTGAGGAGACTCTAGGTTTTTGGCTGTTCTAAATGAAATGAGATATAATTGATTGAAGTTTATTAAGAGTTGAAGTGGATGCCAAAATGGGTAAGTTTCTAAGGTAGTATAATATTTTGGGAAGAACCATCATTTTAATTATTGATATACGGCCTATCCAGGAGATGGAAAATTTACTATATTTTTGGGTATCATTGTGAATAGTATTGATTAGCGTAGAAAAATTAGAGTTTTCCACATTTTTAATAGGATAGGTCAATAGTATTCCTAAGTATGTTATTGACTTATTCAACCATTGAAATGTGAATTTCTCCTGCAGGGAGGCTTGTGTAGAAGGTGGGATTCCCATATTTAAAATTAATGGTTTGGATGCATTAACTTTGTAGTAGCTAGCTTTCCCGAATTTGCTAATTATATGCATAATTTGTTCTAATGATTTGTGGGGGTTAGAGATACATAGCATTACATCATCTGCAAATAGTCCAATACGATGGTTAGTTACCCCTACTTGGATGCCTGACATTTGGGGAGATGATCTACTCAATTGTGCAAATGGCTCCATTAGCATAGTAAAGATCAGAGGGGATAATGAGCACCCTTGCCGTGTACCGTTGGTAATTAAGAAGGGGTTAGATAACACTCCTAATGTATAAATTTGTGCCGATGGAACCATATACAATGTGAGAATAGCTGATAGAATAGGTCCAGAAAAAACACATTTTTTTAGTACTTCTTTAAGGTAGTCCCAGTGGACCCGGTTGAACGCCTTCTCCGCATCCAAAGTTAGGAGCAGAGAAGGCATTAGCCGGCGTTCCACCTCTGAGATAATATTGATAAAGCGTCGAGTTCCATCGCTGGTTTGGCGGTTCATTATCAACCCCACCTGATCTCTATCTATTAGTGTTGGCAGGATGTCCAATAACCGATTCTCCAAAACTTTGGCATATAGTTTTAAATCTGTATTCAAAAGCGATATTGGCCTAAAAGAAGCTGGGGTATCAGGTGTTTTGTGGGTTTGGGTAGGGTAATAATATAGGCTTTGAGCATTTCTTTAGGAAAGGATTCCTTCCCAGAGGCCTCATTATAGAGTTTTACCAAATACGGGGTAAGCAGTGACTTATATTTTTTTAAATACTCATTTGTGAGGCCATCTGGATCAGGTGCTTTATTTAGTTTTAGTGAGTCTACAGCCTCAAGTATTTCCTGTGAGTGAAATGGTTGAATAAGAAGTTTTAATTGCTCTGGGGTTAGCTGTGGAAGTTGTATGCTGTCTAAAAAGGAGGATATTTTATCAGGGTTGGGTTGAGACGATTTATCACCTAGTTTCAGATTATGCAGATTATGGTAGAAGGATGCGAATTTGTTAGCTATGTCTTGCGGGTCCATTAGTTTAGAATTATTTGTTGATAGTAAGTATGGTACCCGAGATTTAAGAGATTGAGATTTGATTTGTTTGGCTAAAAGAGCTCCTGGTTTGTTGCCTTGCCAATGGAAGGACATTTTGAGTATTTAAAATGCTTGTTCATGGTTATATAAATTCATCTCATGAAGTTGGTTGTGAAGTTTAGAGATTTCTAGAGCTCTTGTATTAGAAAATGAGATCTTGTTTAGTCTGTGAAGAGTACCTAGATTACTCTGTATAGATGTGTATAGGAGTTGTTTATTTCTTTTATTATGTGCTGATTGTTTAATGAATGAAACTTCTTGATTATCATTCATTTCAAAATAGTCCTCATTAGCTTGAGAGATATGGGGTGAATATGAGGGATGATTTAATATGTAGTTGTTGAGGCGCCTAATTGCGTTAGGAAATGAGAGGAATTGTTCATGTATTGTTAAGGTGATCAGTGCGTGGTCTGACCAATAAATGTTGAATATTCTAGCTTTATCTATTTTGGTTAGGAGAGATGTATCTATCAGAAAATAATCTACTCTTGTATAGATTTTATGGGGATGTGAGAAAACGTATAGTCCCTTTCTGATGGGTTCTGTAATCTCCAAATATCATACAACTCATGTGCATGAAGGAAATGTGTTAGCAGATTGGGATTGTTGGTTACATTCTTTGAAGTAGTATCAATAGAGGGCCACAGGGATAGGTTAAAATCCCCGACTATGACAAGAGAGCCTGTCCTATTTTTTATGGAAAGGGTGATTACTTTTTTTAAGAATTTATATTGGTGTATATTCGGTACATAGAGGGAGACTAATGTATATTGTATGTTATTAATTAGACATTTCAAAATTATATATCTACCATTATCATATATTATTTGTTTATCTATAGTGAACGCAATTGAGTCTCTAACCACAATAGAGTGTGCAAAATGAAGTGGTCAGTGGGGCGCCAGAAACTGAATAAGGCGCTGGGAGAAGATAAAAAACAAACCTCTTTATTGGTATTGTTATGCCCACAACGCATTTCTGCCTTCATCAGGTGGTGATGAAGGCAGCAGACCGCTGCAGAAATGCGTTGTGGGCATAGCAATACCAATAAAGAGGTTTGTTTTTTATCTTCTCCCAGCGCCTTATTCAGTTTCTGGCTCCCCACTGACCACTTCATTTTGCACACTGTTCACTTTTCCCGTTGGGAGTTGTGGCTCGGGGCTGCGGAGATCTGGATATATCTCTAACTGCAGGACCTGCGATGATGTCACCACCCGCGTGATCCGCTCCTGGAACCACGTGATTGGAAGTTCCGTCTGCTAACCCAGAGGAGACGCTGAAGGCATCGTGGCAGCGCTATCAGCGCCAGTGGCTATTTAACCTAGGTTGTGCGGTCTGCACAACCCACCGAGGTGAGCAGACCACTGTATCTGCACGCACACTCCATCTTCGTACAGGTTCACACAAGCACTGCGCTTTTCCACCCCACCCCTTTTGTCTAACCACAATAGAGACGCCCCCTTTCTTTTTTGTTGCAGGAGCCGAAATTATGTGAGGGAATCTTTTATTTTTTAGCCTAGTAAGGTCAGTGTTATTGAGATGCGTTTCTTGAACACATAGGATATCTGCGTTTGTTTGGTTAGCTTCTTTCCACAGCAGAGACCTTTTGTGTGGAGAATTCAGTCCCTTGGCATTAACAGATACAATCTTAATCACCATTATTTGTATTAACCATATTGCTATGGGCAGGTTTTATTAGAAAATTGAGATAAAGGTTGCAATAGAAGTATTAGGGTTTGCATAATGTCAGAATATACCAGAGCATATTAACAAAATTTGACACTAACATGAAAAACACACAAACTTGAAAAAGTGTAACCAAAATGTAAGTTGACTCAGGAGTATAAAATTCCTGAACTTGTAACAGGGGTCCAAGCATGGGAAGTTCAGGAAAATACGTGCCAGCTATGGCTTCTTATGTGATGTAACCTGAAATAGGCAAGAAAAGAACAAAAGGCACAGGTGCAAACATACACATATCTCTTTTCCAGGATAAAACCCTTCTTATTAGACCCGAGAGTACTATCTCATATGGTCTTCAATCTGGAGGAGCAAGGGAGCAAGAGAAAGTAGAGAAGGTCAGTCTTGAGTGTTGCATCTTCTTCTGCTTGGAGTGTTTTGCCACTCTTCTTGCTGGTTGTGTGGTGGTGGTATTTTAGGCTGAGCGTTTTTGGAAGTAGGAATCAAATTCCACTCTTTATAGAGATGAAGTGCCTCTTCTGGATTAGATACTACATGTTTCAGACCACTTTTAGTTATCACCAATTTGACAGGGAATCCCCACTTATACAGAATACCATGGTCTCTGAGAATTTTTGTGCTGTCAGAAAACGCTTTCCTCCTAGCCAGAGTGGCTGCAGCAAGATCTGTGAATAAAGTAATGTTATTGAAGCGCTCTGGGAGGGTAGGAGAGTTACGTGCTACCTCCATAATTTTCTCCTTTATATGAAAAAAGTAAATCCTTACTATAAAATCCCTGGGAATTGAGGAAGGAAGTGATTTAGGCTTGGGTAACCTGTGTGTGCGATCAATCACCAAATCTGAAGATGATGCATTAGGTAATAAGCCACAAAAGTAATCCATTAGAAACTCCTTAAGGTCCTCAGATTTAACAGATTCTTCAATGCCTCTCAGCCTAATGTTATTACGGCGTGATCTATCCTCCATGTCTGCCATTTTAAGCTTAATCGCATTTAATTCTTCCTCATTAGCTGTAATCAAGTCCACCATCTCATTGTATGTGGTAGTTATCTCTGCCATTTTATTTTCCACATGGGAAGTGCGGCCCCCCAGAAGAGATATTTCCCTTTGTAAATCATTAAATGCATACTGTAGGTCCTTTTGTATAAGGATTTTAATTCTTCTAATAATATACACATGGCCGATTCTGTTATGGGCCCTGAGGGATTCGATTGCGTACCCTGAGCGCAGTCTGTCACGAGCAGCGAGGGTACCTCCCTTGTCTGCGGAGTCTGCGGTTTTGGAGGTAAGGACGGAGTACCCATTGCGGAGATTAGGCTGAGATTGATGTCGGTCAGCGTTACGCCGCTTGCAAAGGTTGGTTTTTCGCACTCTCCAGTCAGTGACACTGAGGCTGGGCTGCATGTTGGGCTTGTCCCCATCTGTAGATGGTCCGCAGGAGCCGCTGTGATTAAGTGTGTAGGTACGCTGCAGAGGGATCAACCGGCGCCATCTTGGCTGTTTTCTGGTACCGGGAAAAACTTTGTGAGTTTTAGAGGACTTTTCTTCTGTTTCCCTCAGGTGATATTGATCTCCTTCATATCCCTTGTGGTCTACGTAGCTTCAGCTTTCAGCTAAGGGGTTAGTGACCTGGAAATGCTGGTTAGAGCCGCTTTATAAGCTTTGGAGCACGGGAGTTAAACAGCTACACATCTGCCTCCATGCACTGCTCCACACGCCCCCCCCACATGATTCCATTTTTAATGTACAGGTTCTATCCATGTTGTTCACAGATAAAACCCATACCTGGGATAATTTATTGGGCCATTTACATGTCCGTGATTTTTCGTTGATCGAGTAGTCCCAAGAAAATTGCAGAGACATGTCTAATTTTAATCCACAGGTCGGAGCAAAATCAGCAATTCAAGTCTATAGGTCCAGATAAAAATGGAACCACAGTCCGATAACATCCAAGTACAGTCTGATTATCATGGACTGTCAGAAAGGAAAAGGTTGAGAGACTTTTTTCTCCATATGCAATACAAACTGATGCCACTTGAACCGCACTCTGTTCAAACTCTGATCAAACTTTGATCAGAGTTTGATCAAAATAATTGGTCAGTTATTCTCGTACATGAGAAAATCAGATGTCTCAATGAAACCTGTATGTGTTTCATTGCGTTACGATTCAGGTGAAGTAACATTTGATACATGTTAATACACTAAAACCTCAGCCACAGAGACAAATTGCGTCTATATTTTCTCATCTGCATTAAGCTGGTGACCCAATTTAAGGTTTGCAGAGCCAAATTAGCAGACCTCCTGTAAAAGGGGACCTATACTTTTAAGTAACTTTTCAGAATAAGCTGCCTTGTATGTATTCACGAGGGATAGCAATATTTCTGGCCATTACATGCTTTGAATACACCATTTTTCACTTTTGTAGATTATTTGTCTTAATTTCTATCTGAGCTGGTGGAAGGAGAAAACCTGCTATGATGTCATGATGCAAAACAGCACACAA
The DNA here is from genome assembly GCF_046119375.1 of Phyllobates terribilis. NCBI lineage: Eukaryota > Metazoa > Chordata > Amphibia > Anura > Dendrobatidae > Phyllobates > Phyllobates terribilis. The sequence goes on along the minus strand of NW_027362768.1, from coordinate 37,072,847 downwards.
AGATGGATTTCTGCTCTCAATTGCTAAGTTAACACAAAGGGAGAAGCAGCAGCAGTGTGCACAACATTACATAGCATTACTGAGCAGTGTTGATGTTAATCCAACACTTGGGTGGAGCAAAATCTTTATATGTCTCCTTCTGCTTGGTTTCTCACTATGCTCCATGCTCAATCTCCCTGTCCTGTCTCATTAGAGTATAATAGGAGGTGTAACCTGACACCTCACTGTGCTGGCAGTCAATATTGTTTTGAGCAAGACAGAGTTGAACTGTTTTTTTTTTTTCAGAGAGGATGATGAGTTTGAGAAATTGAGATGCTCAAGGAGAGAAACAAATTACTCAAAATTGGAGAAAGAAACTGATTTCTCTGAAAAGATATATTACAAAGCTTCTTATATTCACTTGTACTATATGTAAATCAAAAGTTTTCGAAAGTGCAGTTCCCATTTAAAGGGGTTGTCCACTATTTTAGATTACCCCCCAATGTATCTCCCCGGGGCTCCTAACACTTTTTGTAACTACCTTCCATTGCAGATAATGCCTGTAAAAGCGACGCTATCACTGGCCGCTCACAGTCATCGCGTGAGGGATACATTGGGGGGGTAATCTAAAGTAGTGCACAACTTCTTTAAGCCTATAAGGCTGTTCGTTCTGGTTAGGAGACGTGTTCAGACTGGGAATTGTGTCTATAATTTAGATGTAAAAATAAGTCACTATACCGTCATCTGAATATCTTCTAGTTGGAGATTGAATTATATGAGCCGTTTTACATATTTTGTTCAGGCTTTTTTTTATACATTTTTGTAAGCCAAATAAAGTAGTTCAGAGAAAAAAATCTATAGTGCAAATATTTACACCTCTTCTGTTTTAGATCATTCCTAAAAACACAAAAATGAATAAGCCCTTAGTATATCACAGCAAGCTGGGTATTTACATATATATTTCATATATCATTGTTCATTGCTATCTTATAAGTCCTTTTAGCTAGAGATGAGTGAACCTGAACTGTAACATTTGAGGTTCATACTGTGCTGAACGCCAAACACGGACTTCTCCCGGAAGTTCGTTTTAGTGTTCTGAGTTCTGGGAGAAGAGAGATGGACTCTGCTTCCTTTGGCACCCCCTAGGCCTTACTATAACCATTTTACAGCACCAAAGTTCAGGTCCCTATTGACTTCTAAGGGTTCCGGGTTCTGATTCAAGTTCTGGTACAGTTCTGATATCCAATCTGAACTTTGAACTAACGTTTGGTCAAACCCAATGAACCCGAAAATCCACAGGCCAGCTGATTCCTATTCTTAGCCTGTTTTTTTGCCTCTGCCAAAATAAAAATTCTTCAAATGGGAGCCTAATGTACAGTTGTGCTCAAAAGTTTACATACCTCGGCTGAATTTTTCCTTTCTTGGCCTTATTTCAGAGAATATGAATGATAACAAAATAACTTTTTCTCCAGTCACTGTTATTGGTTGGGTGAAGCCATTTATGGTCAAACTACTGTGTTTTCTCTTTTTAAATCTTAATGACAACCAAAAACATCCAAATGACCCTGATCAAAAGTTCACATACACCTGTTCTTAATACTGTGTATTGCCCCCTCTAACAACAATGACTGCTTGAAATCTTTTGTGGTAGTTGTGGATGAGGTTCTTTAATTTTTCAGTTGGAAAAGCTGCCAATTCTTCTTGGCAAAAAGCCTCCAGTTACTATAAATTCATGGGCTGTCAAGCATGAACTGCGCGCTTGAGATCTCCCCAGAGTGGCTCAATAATATAGAGGTCAGGAGACTGAGATGGCCACTCCAGAACCTTCACTTTGTTCTGTTGTAGCCAAAGACAGGTTGACTTGGCCTTGTGTTTTGGATCATTGTCATGTTGGAATGTCCAAGTACGTCCCATGCGCAGCTTCTGAGCTGATGAGTACAAATTTGCCTCCAGTATTTGCTGATAACATGCTGCATTCATCTTTCCTTCAACTATTGCGAAGTTTACTGTGCTTTTGTAGCTCACACATCCCCAAGACATCAGCGATCCACCTCCGTGCTTTACTGTAGGAATGGTGTTCCTTTCATCATAGGTCTTGTTGACCACTCTCCAAATGTAACGTTTATGGTTGTGGCCAAAAAGTTCAATTTTGGTCTCATCACTCCAAATTACCTTATTCCAGAAGTTTTGAGGCTTGTCTCTGTGCTGTTTGGCGTATTGTAGGCGAGATACTTTGTGGCATTTGCGCAGCAATGGCTTTCTTCTGGCAACTCGACCATGCAGCCCATTTTTCTTCAAGTGCCTACTTAATGTGCATCTTGAAACAGCCACACCGCTAGTTTTGAATTTCAGCTGATGTTATTTGTGGGTTTTTCTTTGCATCCCGAACAATTTTCCTGGCAGTTGTGGCCGAAATTTTTGTTTGTCTACCTGACTGTGGTTTGGTTTTTACAGAGCCCCTGATTTTCCATTTGTTAATCACAGTTTGAATGATGCTGACTGGCATTATCAATTCTTTGAATATTTTTTTGTATCCCTTTCTTGTGTTATATAGTTCAACTACTTTTTCCTGTAGATCCGCTGACAATTCTTTTGCTTTCCCAATGACTCACAATCCAGAAACATGGATGAAAGATGCAAGAGTCTGTCTGGATTCCATAAACTCACTCAGCTTTTATGCACACACACTGGTTACAAGCAAACAGGTCACAGGTGAGGAAGTTGTCTTTAATGGCCATTCAAACCCATTTGTGTCAAATTCTGTGCATATTATCAGGCCAAAATCACCAGGGTATATGAACTTTTGATCAGGGTCATTTGGATGTTTTTGGTTGTCATTAAGATTTAAAAAGAGAAAACACAGTAGTTTGACAATAAATGGCTTCACCCAACCAATAACCATGAGTGGAGAAAAAGTTTTTTTTGCTATCATTCATATTCTCTGAAACAAGGCCAAGAAATGAAAAATTCTGCTGGGGTATGTAAACTTTTGAGCACAGCTGTATTTTTTTGTCTATGCTACAGTTATACTTTTTTCTACTTTATACAATTGGTAAACAGTTACATCACTTACATTTCAGTATACATGTTTTTCTAAACAATAAAAATATATATTTCTATACACAGAAAAAAAATGCATTTAGATCCCTATAAAAAAGTGTCATTGGCTAATGATAGGTAGAGGACAGGGCTAGAAAAGTGGAATAAATGGTTAATAGCATAATTGAAGTCTGAGTTTTACAACCGTGAATGTTATTACCTCTGGTAGCACTGGCCAATTTTCTAAAATAACTCTCCCACATGTTGTTTACTCTGTGGTGAATAATTCATAATCTATATTTATGCTAGGCAGGATGGATTTCATATTACAGAAGCCCTGAGGTTACTTGGTAAAAAATAGACAAAATGAGATAGAATTGATAGGCTTTTTGTCATTGTGAGTGAGGAAAAACTGGAGTTGAAGGCAAAATGCGCCACTAAATGACTGAAGTTGAAAGTAAAATAAGAAATGTTCACGTATGAATGATTGTGTGCAGAAGCTATTGTCAGTTCTATTTTCTCTGTCCTTTGCATATCAAAGTACTAATTATGACAGATTTATGATCAGGTATATAGTGACAACCAAAAGCAACAGAAACAAATATGATATAAACACAGATATGACTATCACACTAAGAGATTAGGGATATGTTCACACATTGTGGATTTGCTGTGGACACTCCCGCCAGTAAAGTCCCACGTAACCACAAGGAAGCCTAAAGTGGTAGATCCACAGGAAATAGTTTTTCTGTGGACTGCCAACATTTTTTTCTTAAAAAAAAAAGAAATGAAAATACTCACCTCTGTTGCTGATTCCTTCAGCCGTAGATGGGCACCCATGCCAGCCTCCAAGCATACCAGGCATCCAGTGAGGACTTTCTGTCCTATGTGACAACCACAGTCTTCAATATGCACCATGGTCAATAATAACATGAATTCTGCAATATAAGTGATAAATAATACCGCCAGACCATAACCATTTATTATCAGCATGTGTAGTAGTGACTGGATATCCCCACCATACTGATCAGTAACCAAAACCACTATACTAAAACCAATATTATCACTACATTGTGACCATGTATGTATATAGATACCAGTTTTGCACAGGTGATCTGTGGGCCATATAAGTGTAAACACTATAGAGAAATGCAATGACTCACAGGTGACATTGTCTCTGTGGTCATCCACTTTCCTTCTCTTTTCGGCCAAGTACATCATGATGACTTTTCCATCCTGATTTCAACTGTGCATAATGTACTGCACACAAATCTTTGTATCAGTCCCTACCACTACACAAACTTAATACTATTCTAACCATCCATAATTCCCTATACAGTAATAATGCCCCACCTCATCCTTGTGCCCCATAAAGTCATAGTACCTCCATTTTTGTGCCTGAAGCAGTAATAATGCTGATCTCTATGCCACCACAAAGTAACAGTGCCCCTCTTCACATATAAATAGTAATAATGCCCCCATTTCTTCATCAATATAGTAATTTTGTCTGCACTGTGCTTCCATATAGTGATAATATCCCCATTGTGCCTTCAGATCATGATAATAACCCTCACTTTGCCCCCATCTACTATAGTGCTCCCCTCTATGCCTCTATATAATAATAGTGCCACTTTCTGTGCCTCCATACAGTAAAATGACCTACACTGTGTCCCCACATAGTAATAGTGTCTCAATTGCGCCTCTGTGTCACCCTGGCCTGGATGCCACAAATATAATAAAGCTGTGTCTGAGAGCAAGGGGGAGGTTCTCTGGTCAGGAGAACATTAGCATGCAATACCTCCAGTCTCAGGCCAGTAGGGGGAGCAGGCTGCCCCTATAAATGCTGGAACTGAGGGCATGGTTAGGAAGAACTGGACGACCTGTCTCTGGATTGAGGGGTGTCCCAGAGCAGAGAGGGACAGTTGTATTGCACCCTAAGAGGACGTGTGGCAGTAGGAGAGCCACAAGCCAGGGACAAGAGGTGAAGTGCGCCTGTCCTGGCAGACAAAGAACCCAATTTACCAGACTTTGGTGTCTGAGGCTGTGAGGACTCCATGTCCTACAGCAGATAACCAGTCCGCAGGGGACAGTATGTTCCTTGGCCTAAGAAGCCCGGAGGTTCCGCCACACCAGAAGGGACCAGCAAAGCCGTACCAGGCCGGGAATAGAAAGGGACCCAAGTTGCAGACCATACGGGTGAGAAGACACGGTGAGCTCGGGAACGTGGGCTGTTACCCTATAAGGAGGAAATAGCCAGAAGGAGCGCAGAGCGCATGGTAGGCCTACACCCTCACCCTGACCAGGGCCAATTTCCCGTTTGCTCTCAGACATCCAGGCCCCACTCCTAGCCGGGCCTGTTTGTGGGTCAGTTCACCTGTTCTAGTAAAGACCCTGGACTGCAACCTGTTGTCTGTGTGCTCCTTGCTCCTCCAGCACTAACGGTGCTGGGAAGCCCTACACCATCACCCCCATTTTCTACTATACTGCCCTGGGGCTGCACTCTTCCCGTGGGGAGTCACACTACCCCAGCTGCATACACTATCAGCCCCAGCGGTCTGCCTTGCAGCGGCGGTTCGCACTGACCGCAATCCACAGGTGGCGTAGTCGGACATTTCCAACAGCGCATGGCAGACTACCAATGGTCTGACCACCCTGAGCCACGGAACCGTGTTGCCACTACTACCCCCATCGTTTCCCGATTGCCCGGCTCCGAGTGCCCCACGGCCCAGGGGGCGAGTCACCTCCATGTAGTAATACTACTCCCACTCTGCCTCAATATAGTAATAGTGCACCCAATATGCCTCTATATAGTAGTTGAGTCCCCATTGAGCCACCATATAGTAATAGTACCTCCCTCTATGCTTTCATATAGTGATAGTGCACACATTTTACCAAAATGCCAAATAGTAATAGTGCTGCATCCATATTGTAATAGAGCCTCCACTATGCTTAAAGTAGGTGTTCCCTTTGTGATCCTGACCTGTGGCTTCTTTGAGTCAATTGCTTTCTTCTCTGCCACAGCTTTCAACAGTATCTACTGTATTAGCAGTGCATAAAGGTTATGCCTTTTGTGTGCTTCCATTCATGTGAATGGAAGACTTAAACTAATGTTATTTGACTGATGTTATAAATTCCCTTACAGATCCCCTAAATAATAGTAAGAGAGTGTTGGCTACTGATAATGAAGAAAAGTCAGAATAACAAAATGATTTCTTTAGCTCTGTTTATATTGAGTAGGAGAGTCACTAAAGTAATCAGTGCTCTTAATATATCAACTAATAAACTCAGTTGACTTATAGTAAATGTGCTCCATACTAAGTTAAATACACTCAATGTAAAGAGGGCACCAGGTCCAGATGGACTGCAGCCAAGAGTTCTTAAAAAAACTCTGCTCATAAAAAAAAGCTCTAAAAACTAGTATGACATTGCAGGTTTCTAAACTTTGTCAGAAGAAACTCATTCAAATGTGTAAGCTATGAAGCAAGCGTCTTGTCTCTTAGGGACAATTAGGCCAATTAATATTAATATTCTGTGATTGTTTATAATTTTCAGAGACTGTATAGTGACCGGTACAGCGCCAAGGCACAAGGCCTAATGTGATGCACATTTTTTAAAAAATGTCTATAGGTCTTTCTCAGGAAACTATTAAGTGTTATGGGAATGTTTATACATTGTGTTTTTGCAAAACTTTTCCACGTGCTTTTTCCATGCACTTTTGACACAAAGAAACACAGGTTTTTTTACAGCACTATCAAACATTTCTGAAATCTCATGCACATGCAGCTTATGTTTTCCTTGAAGATTTGAAGCAGTTTCATATCTGCAGCATGTTAATACTTTCAGTGTTTTTACAGCTTTGTTCAGCCAATCAAATGAATTTGTATAAATAAAACAAGAAAAAGATGTACTCAAAAGTGGGGCTGCGCTTTTTCTGCAAATAGTATTTGCAGATTTTTTTTGCTGCAGATACTGAATATGTGCACATACCCTAAGCTGAACATCCATTGAGGGAAAATGTTTGAGAGCCTTGTAAGTAATTACAATATATGATAAAAAATAATATTAAAAATAATAGCTAGTGTGGGTTTAACCCCTTAACGACCACCGTAACGCATTTTTACGGCGGCATATAGGGTACTTATGCCTCAGCGCCGTAAAAATGTGTCGCTGAGGCATAGGTGTACAGCGCTGCCCGGCGGCAGCGATTCCTATGTGTGTCAGCTGTATATGACAGCTGACACCCTGCAGTATCACCCCAGCTGGTTTTGAGGCCGAATCGGGGCAGATTAACCCCTTAAATACCACTGCCAATCGTGACAGCGGTATTTAAGTGCTTACAAGGGGTCGCAAGACCCCCTTAGAAACCATCGGACCCCAGCAATGAGAATTGCGGGTCCCGATCGTTAACATGGTATCCTGAGATCATGTGATGATCCCAGGGTATGGTGGCCTGTAAGATCCAGCAATAAGCTGGGTTTCACAGGCAGAGTCAGTGAGTCAGTGATTCACTGACAGTCTCATGCAATGCAGTACACAAGTTCTGCAGTGTATGAGACCAGCGATCAAACTGAAAATTACACATGTCCCACAGTAGGACATAGTGAAAAAGTAAAAAAAATAAAAATAAAATATGTAAAAAAGTGAAAAAAAACACACAAAGACATGCACACAAATCACTAAAATCCATTTTGCCGCTCAAAATGCAGCAATTGTAATAAAACAAAAATAAACGAAAAAATGTGCACATGTTTGGTTTCGCCGCATCCGGAACGACCCGCCATTTAAAACTGTCATGTTATTTAGTCCGTTTGGCGAAAGTCGTAAAAAAATAAAAATAAAAAACACTCCAAAAATGACGCTTTTTCATCATACTGACTCACAAAAAAGTGAATAAAAAGCGATGAAAAAGTCGTGTGCAAAAAATATATATATAAATAAAAACGCCAAACCATGCCACACAAAACAAGCCATAATGTGGCTCATTCGGCAAAAAAATAAAAAAGTTACAGCTCTCAGAATGTGACGATGCAAAATCAATTTCTTTTTTGTAAAACACTGTTTTTAGTCTGTAGAATACAGCAAAATAGCAAATAATAAAAAAATATAAATCTGGTATCACGGTAATCGTACCACTCTAATGAACAAATTGGTCTTATCACTTTTACCATACCATGTATGGCGCAAAAATTAAAAAATAAAAACAATAACTGAATTACTGTTTATTGCTCATTCTGTGTCTGAAAAATCGGAATAAAAAGCAATCAAAAATTACTATGTGCCCCAAAATGGTACCACAAAAATCTACAACTTGTCCCGCAAAAAAATAAGACCTCATACATACAGCGCTGTTCACCAAAAAATAAAAAAGTTACAGCTCTCAAAATATGGCAACGAAAATAACTACTTTTTCTAAAAACAATTTTTTACTGTGTGATAGCAAATTAGTATGCTATAGTATTAGTATTGCTGTAATCGCACCAACCCAAAGAATAAATCTGCCTTATCACTTATATCGCACGGTGAAACACGCAAAAATAAAAATAAGAACTATTCTGGTATTGCTGTCTATTTCTTCATTCTGCCTCCAAAAAAATCAGAATAATGCTTGACTCACGCTTATCCTGTGCTCTCCGCTGAGCGCTTATGTTGGGGTTTCCGTGTAAATTCACCAAAACTGCAATACAGACAAAAAACACAGATGGAGCCACTCGCTTATGAGGCTGATGGAGTCCATTTGGACTGGTCTCTGTTCCGGCGGCGTCCCATCATTTTAGGCTTTTTTTTAGCGCACAAGTGTGGATGACCACAGATCTGTGTGTGCCTAAAAAGATGGAGACCACCGGAGCAGACGTCAAATGGACTCCAAAATGTCTCCATCTGCCTCATTATGGTGGGTGGTTCCTTGGGGGATTTGCCTGAATTGCACATTAGTGGCAGTTTAGCTATTAAAACTTAATTTATGAAGCTCACAATAAATAATTATTTCACCAATGTGCTTCCAGGGACATTTTGGAAACTTGTATTGGGCACTGAAATATGTGGAGATTTGTATGTGTTGTGAGCTGTAGAACTTGCCAATGTTGATCTATAAGCTTGTTGGCTTACCACGCCATGGCTTTTGTTGTTCCTATCAATGCCCATTTCATAATAACAGCTCTTTTGGGACATTATGGAAAATTAGTTTGTTGGACAGATGGCATCCAATGACAATGACATGATAAAATCACTAAGCTCCTTAGTAACATTTGTCTTTTGCAGTCGCATAGCTATATACTTGATATAATACACATCAAAGAAAGTTTTCATGCCTGTTAATGAAAGAACCTCGTGTTTATGTTAAAATGAATTATGCTATAGAGGGACCAGGATACCTCTCTATTTCTGTTTAAGGTCCTTCTGTGACAGGCAGTCATTGTCTAAGTAGGGCTCTCAATGATTAGCATACAACAGAACTGAGGCAAATTGAGTAATTGCTAGGGGGCCAAGGGTGAGACAGGGATGTAGAACTAAACTACCCTTGTTTTCCAATATTTAGTACATTTATTTTCCCGCAATCCCTACTAGGAGCGCATAATGCATAAAGATTTCTACAGCTTCATTTGAAATCAATAGTAGCTGTATAAGACAATATCTCCCAACCGTCCTGGATTCAGTGGGACTGTGCCGAGTTGAAGGCTCAGTCCAGCAACGTCATGGGTTTCTCACACATACATAAATTAAATAAACAATCCTCTTTTCTGGTCTCTCCAAGTCAACCTCCATGTTCTCATTCAGGAGCTCTAGCTATGAGCAACAGTCCAAATGGATGTAGGTGGGAGATTTTGGTAATCTTGAGATGTATTGCAGGCAGTGAATACAGAAGCAGATTATACAGTTGCATAAGATATATATATATATATATATATATATATATATATCTGTATAAAGCAGTGTATCTCTATGTCCCTGTTTTCTAGAGGTGAAGCAAAAGACTGATTTTTTTGTTCCTATAACACTACTAAAAAATAATAAAAAACAATTGCAAAATTGTCATTTTTTCTTTTTTGTGCGCGCCTCCCCGGGACTTGAACCTGCAACCTCTATAATTGCAGACAACAGCTAAAGATTTGAGCCACAGGCTCCAGTGACATTGCTGGGACAATTTTTCATACTTGAGCTTCATGACAGCCACCAAACCCACAGGCAGATGATATTAATACATAGACATACATTATACATTGCAACGTATCTCTATGTCCCTGTATTGTAGAAGGAGAAAAAAAAAATATTTTTTCCCCATAGAATTTGTAAAAAAAAATAAAAAATTTACAAGAATGTAATTTTTAATATGCTCTTTTTTAAAAAAAATAATGAACATCACAAATCAGCAAATAACAGACATATTTGGTGTCCCAGTAATCGTAGCACAACACAGTGACCAGATTATTTATGGTGATCTATTAAACCCATAAAAAATGTAAGAAAAATGTAACGATGATGCCGTGTTCACACATAGCATAATTGCTGCATTTTCTGTACTGCTTTTTTTCTGCAGGTGGCCACACCACACAACGCAATAACAATCTCCTCTGATTATTTTGTGTTTGCTGTGTTTCTTTTATTCGTGTTCCCCCTTATTTGATGCTTTTTTGGTGCAGATGTGAATCCGCATTTTTAACACTTTACAAAAGCTTACTGAGCATCCGAAGACACTGCTGAACTGTACGTTTTTTGTGCTTTTTTCTCTCTAGAGGCTTCTATGTTGAGCCTAAAAATAGCATGTAAAAACTGCAGTTACTTTTTTAAGTGCAGAATCTGTAATCTTTTCTGTAATATAAAAAACACTTAAAAAATATTGTTTCACATCTGCACCAAAATGCATTAAAATTTAGGGGCAAAAGACATAAAAAAAATCTGCATAAATTAATCAGAGGAGATTGTCATTCTGTAGTTTCGTTTGGACCTGCACCATGAATGAATGAACAAAAGAATAAATCCATAGATCTCAACTAGAGATGAGCATGAGTTGACATTGGCCAGCCCTGGCTAATCCAAAACTGAGCTGGGGATGCTGGAAGGTATTAAATTTGCGGTCTCTCGTCAAGCTGCCAGGTAGGACTGATCTGCATGCTGGACCAGAGTCCTGTGAATCAATGCGCTCTTTTTTAGGCCCAACTGTCATGGGTACAGCACAGTCCCAGATTTGGGTTTACATCCTGCAGTCTCAGGTTTCTGCTGAATGTCCCTGGCTGCCACCGCCCCTCTGACATCTCCTGCCAGTGTAAAAAGAAATGGTAATGGGTATGGCTTGAGGTGTGTCTAGGGGCATGGTCAAAATATGACACAGCACACTATGCACGCCGCATAATTTGTCTCTCTTTCTGTTCTTCAAAAGTTGAGAGATATGTATCTACCGATACGGCTGCACCAGGCTGGCCTTTAGCATTTACTGTGTAAAAAAAGCAAGGAGCGGCATAGGGTAGATTTATAAATGCATTTGTGCCAATTGTCTGTGCCACTGTTTCTAACATACAAATGAGCTGAAAGGAAGTAAAGCTGCTTGGTACAATAAAACTGGAATATTTTGCACCATCTGTCAGCATTACCAAAACGCCCCTTATGTTGGAAGACCAAAGCTCAATCTCAAACAAAAATTATGGTGAAAATTCAATGAATGCAATAACTATCAATAGGGGAGGGTGGGCCTACTGTTAGTTAGAATATATACTATATGGACAAAAGTATTGGGACACCTATTCAATACACCTTAAGGATCTTTTATGACACCCCAGTATAAACCATAGGCATTAATATGAAATTGACTGAAACAATATTCATATAGCACACAAAATGTAACCAGGTTGAGGGCATATCCATAAGTGATATATCGTGCCCTCCCTATAATTAATAATGGCAACAATAGGACGCTGGAGTACTCCTATGTATATTGAAACAACAGGTGTTACCAGCCAAAATAGAGTAACCATAAACCACCAAATAAATGAAAATTAAAAATAAGAAATTTGTTTAGAAACCTTTAAAATATATATATCGATCATAAACAGTATGGACGTCTTCTCAGTCATGAAAAACATACGCATCCAAGGGAGCAAGTGGTCAGATAAGGCATATGAGCGCAGTACATGGGGACCCCACCATATAAATAATAATGCTGTGGAGGTCAAAAAATTACATTCATAGACTTGGTCCAAAATATCACAATAAAATGCACACCATTCTTAAAACGGATTGTCAGAGTAAAGATAAGTGCTGCTTACCCATAGTGTCCCCAGACCAAAAGCACCCTCCTTATGGTCCGACGCACGTTTAGGGTGATCGCTTTATCAAGGGAATGTTTGTAAAACATTTTGACCTCTACAGCATTATTATACAGGGCGGGCCATTTATATGGATACACCTAAATAAAATGGGAATGTTTGATGATATCAACTTCCTGTTTATGGCACATTAGTATATGGAAGGGGGAAAACTTTTCCAGATGAGTGGTGACCATGGCGGCCATTTTGAAGTTGGCCATTTTAAATCCAACCTTATTTTTTTCAATGGGAAGAGGGTCATGGGACACGTCAAACTTTTTGAGAATTTCATAAAAAAACAATGGTGTGCTTGGTTTTAACGTAACTTTACTCTTTCATGAGTTATTTACAAGTTTCTCTTTGTTTACAGCCATTGACTAAGAGCCCTTAGTATGTGTCTGTGTGCACTTGTTTTCATGTGTGTAAGCGCGCTTCTGCATGTCTGTGTGCTCTTCCGAAGATTTATTATATTTGGGGAGAGAAATTTTAGGAGACAGAATGGGGAGATGTGTGAAGAAACGGTATGGTGAACTAGAGGAGGGGTGGGAATGAGTGCAGGAACAGAATGGGGAAGGGGGATGTATAAGGAAACAGTATGGAGAGTGGGGGAATAGTGTGAGGTGACAGTATGGAGGGAGAAAAGTGTGAGGTGACACAGCACAGAGACTAGGTAGTGAGGGGGAAGGTATAGAGATGCGGCAGTATAGGGGAAACAGTGTGAGGGCACAGAAAGGAGGTAACAGTATGCTGAGGAGGAGGAGTGTGATGAAGGGGCACAGTATAGAGACAGGGCAGTATAGGGGGGACACAGTGTGAGAGGACAGTGTGAAGAGGGGGCCCAGTATGGTAAGGAGAGGACAGTGTGAAGAGAAGAGGGGGCCCAGTATGGTAAGGAGAGGACAGTGTGGAGAGCATGTACCATAACAGTGATAGAGTGTATGTCATATTTTGTGCAGGGAGCATTGTAAGAGTTAGGTTTATTCAGGGGCTCAGTGTAGATATTTTTATTCAGGAGCATTATAATGACACTGTATCTTTAAGGGCATCATGTCGGGATGTGCTGCAGAAGACCGGAGAAGATGGAAGTCTGCAGAGACGAGCTGTGGATGAGAAAACTCATCATGGAGTCTGGACAAGAGGAAGAACAGAAAGAGAATGACTCTAGTCAGAGAAGACGTCTCAGGTAAGATAGCTGGATGTAAATGTTCATTTGTGATCCTGCCTGTATCTCATCAGTACTGTGGTTCCTGTATGGTCCGCAGTCTGATGATGACTGATAACAACTCCCAGTATCTCTATTGTTAATTACATACTGGGAGTTGTAGGTTTATGCGATACAAAGATATATGGGTTTGACCTGATATTACAATTGATGGTGGTTCAGATGATGTGCTTGTGCGCATCTGCATGTTTGTGCGCGTCTGCGTATCTGGAATAATATGTATTTTTGTAAGATGCGTGTATGTAACTGTGCATTGTTGTGTGTAATAACATTCATATGCTTGAGGCACCTTTACTAAATCTGTTAGGACTCACTCACATGTGTTAGGGAATTCCATTTGTCTTTCCACATTTAGGAACAGACAAGTGAAATTTGCTAACCCTGACATAACTGTCACCATTGGGATGTGCTTGTATGGAGCGGGTTCAGGAGCTGAGCCTGCTCCATACCGGGCAGATGTCGGCTGTGTTACATAGCCGGCGTCTGCCTGTAACAGCAGTGATCAGAGCTCGCCTTGATTGCTGCTGTTTTGAGTACTTAAGTGCCCTTGTCAATCACTGACAGCGGCATTTAGATAGCACAATGGCCGGTGCATGCAGTCACCTGTTCCCTTCAGCCCCCTGTGACGCAGTTGCAGGTTGCTGATGGGTTGCCAGTAGTGCTGAGTGAGCGTGGTCGTATAAGAGACATTACAGTCACCGCGAACTACAAAGTGAGCGTGCTGCAATAACGTCCGGCACCTTGATTGTGACACTTCCATGGAGCCCAACCCCATGCTGAGCTTCATTGAATGACTAACATGGCAGCAGCACCTGGCAACTAGTGCTGAGTGAGTGTGGTCGGATAAGGTGTGATCCCAGCATGCTCAGGTGTTATCTGAGTATCTTGTAGTGCTCTGCTAATATGCTCGAGTCCCCGGGGTAGCATGTTTTGCGGCGGTAGACAGACGCAACACATGCAGGGATTACCTAACAAACAAGCAATTCCTGCATGTGTTGCGTCTGTCTACTGCCGCAAAACATGCTACCCCGGGGACTCGAGCATATTAGTAGAGCACTACAAGATACTCAGATAACACCTGAGCATGCTGGGATCACACCTTATCCGACCACACTCACTCAGCACTAGTTGCCAGGTGCTGCTGCCATGTTAGTCATTCAGTGAAGCTCAGCCTGAGGTTGGGCTCCATAGAAGATGTCACAATCAAGATTCCGGACGTTATTGCAGCGCCCTCACTTTGTAGTTCGCGGTGACTGTAATGTCTCCCTTCTTGCACCGACCCAATAACAGGAAGCGAGTGGCGGCAGGGAGAATAAAATGTAATTTTTCCATGTAGCCAATGCTTTTCCAATAAGCCGTCAAACCAGGCTTTAAATCCTATTTACCTGCAGATTACCCCTATATCTGCAGATAAATAGCATTTTTCAAGGTGACAAGTTACCATTAAAGGGACTCTGGCAGTACGGAATGACTGTTCGAACAAAGTACTGTCGCTTGGTGCTCCACAGCGCGGCCAATCATGTAATTATAGTACATTATAGAAAAGCACAACAAGTAATAAAACTGTTTATGGTGGGCTGTAGTGTGGGCCCCTAGAGTCAGTTCACCTGGTGGGCCCTAGCCACCCCAGTCCGACCCTGATTATATGTATGGTTGGATTTTTTGCAAAACTTTTTAAAAGATTAAAAAGTGGTTAAAAGCAGAGATAAGGACCATTTTAAAGTTTACACAAAATTTATCACCCATGAGTGACATTTTGATAAATTTGGCATAATAAATGTCAGTGAATTAAACAAGGTGAAAAAAAAGTAACGTAAACAAATGCAAATGTATGTGTAAAAAGTGATTGACATGTGAACAGCCTTATAGACTATAATGGGTATGTGTTCTAACTATGAAAACCATACTGTATAAAGCACATTCATGCAGAAAACCAACATGTGAATGAGGCCAAAGAGTAAGAAAGAGAGGAACAAGAGACTGGATCCTTATGGCCTTCGCTACAGACTCCGCAATGAAGGGCAGCCGCTGCTGGTCAGCAATTATTTTTTTTTATTTATTGCATTGATTGTAAGTCAATAGTTTTGTTATTATAAAAGCATTTTAGGTTGAGGAAATATATCCATGGGCCTCAGTGTGATAAATAAACTACACTCCACTTTATTAAAAAGGAAGACAAACGGTTTTGCTACAGGACGGCAAATAAAACAAGTGATTTGGTGATAAATGTGGCTTTCTCCGAGCAGTTTTCTACCCACATACGCAGTTCTTTTCACAGTTATTTGTAGCAATGCTTAGACCATAAAACCCCGCATTGTATGCTCAGCTGTGCCTCTTACTGTTTCATGCATATAAAACATTTCCTAGGGTTTTTACTATTCCTTAAATCTCTCTGCTGCATTAGTATGCCCGGTGCATGTCTGAGCATGAAATACAAAGATTAATAGAATTTTTTCCTTTGCATTTTATTATACTTTTCCTCTCAATTAAAGCTGCATGACTGTAAGGTATTTTTCTTTTAATTTTCAAAATTAAAATATTTCTTGCAGTGTTTTCAATGATAATTAGTATTTTGTTTAGTGAGTCTGCTTGTTTCTCATATTCTTTGTTTTTTTTTTCAACAAAATCTTCTTCTTTTAACGGCTTCATGGTTTGGAAACCGTGGCGTGGTTAATAGAAGCAGCATGTTTAATCTATGGGCGGCTTACGCTAGGAAGCCTGTAGCTAGTTATAGCTAATATACTGTAGAAAAAGAGATGCCAGCAGTGAAGTTGCCGCAAAGATGACAGCAAAGCCACTTCAGGAATAAGATCCCTGAGTTTTGTTACAAAGCAGCTTTGCTTAGGAAAACCCCGGCGGGTGTGCCACCATCTGGAAGACGCTGTGTGCATGCATTCTTGGACTCAATAACCAAGAGATCCAAAACCTTCTCTAACATCCACAAAACATGTAGCCGTGGGGACAGGAACATCTCACTCGAGCACCCATGCTACTCAGTCCATACCCGAGCACCCTCTGCAAACTTGAGTAACGAGCTCATCACTAGTAGTTACATATTCTCTGGGGTGACATATCTAATTCTCTATTTGACAGTCTAATGGACTAGCCTGGGTTTGGAAAATGCTGGGAAACATTAATTGGTGATAATGGCATAGGAATGTTTTTCAGGGGTTAGCCTAAATCCCTTAGCTCCAATGAAGATAAATCTTATTTTTTTACAAAGACATTTTGGACAATTGTATGCTTACAACCTTATGGTTGAATGAGGAGAGGAGAATGACTTCTGCAGTGAGCGGACCCCGAAGCTGCGCTCAGTGATTGACAGGGCACCGCTTGTTGAGCGCAGCTCCAGGGTCCACTCGCTGCAGGAGTCATGCTCCTCGGCGTGAGCGCTCGCAGATTACAGCGGGTGACACTTAGGAGAGGTGAGTATAAGGATTTTTTTTATTTTATTCCTATTTTTACAGTTGGACACGGCGGGAGTAGACTACTACTCTCATCATTGACCCTGCTGCTGCTGATCGCAGCGCCGGCAGGGATCCATGATGAGGGCAGCACTCAGCACCCGGCTCTTGGGAACAGCACTAACTGTACACTGATTCCCAAGCACCGGTACGTGTCACATGGATGACACACAGGTGGACACATATCTCCAGTCCCGTAAATATCAGGACATGTGAAAGAGCCCTAATATACACACGCAGATACACATACTCACAGAAATGGGGACACGTACATATACAGGCAAGCACACACAGAAATGCACACGCAGAAATGCACAGACACACTCAGACAATCACACACAAAAATGCAGACATACAGGGAAGCACGCACACACGTGTGAAGACACATACACACGTAGACATGCAGGCACTCAAATACACACACAAACACACACATGCAGGCATACACACACACACACTCGCAGGCATATACACACATGCAGGCATATACACACACACACGCAGGCATATACACACACACACATGCAGGCATATACACACACATACATGCAGGCATATACACGCAGGCATACACACACACACACTGTACACACATGCAGGCATATACACACACACATGCAGGCATACACACACACATGCAGGCATATACACACACCGTACACACATGCAGGCATATACACACATGCAGGCATATACACACACATGCAGGCATATACACACACTGTACACACATGCAGGCATATACACACACTGTACACACATGCAGGCATATATACACACACACACATGCAGGCATACACACACACATATATACACACACACATGCAGGCATACACACACACACACGCAGGCATATACACACACGCAGGCATATACACACACACACGCAGGCATATACACACACACACATGCAGGCATATACACACACACACACATGCAGGCATATACACGCAGGCATACACACACACACTGTACACACATGCAGGCATATACACACACACATGCAGGCATATACACACACACATGCAGGCATATACACACACTGTACACACATGCAGGCATATACACACATGCAGGCATATACACACATATGCAGGCATATACACACACTGTACACACATGCAGGCATATACACACACTGTACACACATGCAGGCATATATACACACACACACATGCAGGCATACACACACAAATATATACACACTGTAACGGGTCTGGGAGGCGGAACCTCTGAGCAACTATACAAGGGGGCGGTCCTTGTAAGGAAGCGGGTGACTCCCAGGGAAGACGGGCAGGTAGTCACGGCAAGTGACAGGGACAGTCTCTGGGAAGAAGGGCAGGTAGTTACGGCAAGTGACAGGGACAGTCTCTGAGAAGAAGGACGGGTACTCACGGCAAGTGACAGGGACAGTCTCTGGGTAGAAGGACAGCAGGCAGGTTGCTGGTGAGCGCTCCCAGGTGAGCGGGCGAGAGTCTTTGGAGAGGCAGGTGGTCACGGCAAGTGACGGCAGAGCCTCCAGGTAGGCTAGCAGGCAGGTAGCAGGTGAGCGCTCCCAGGTGAGCGGGCAAGAGTCTCTGGACAGGCAGGTGGTCACAGCAAGTGACGGCAGGGCCTCCAGGTAGGCTAGCAGACAGGTAGCAGGTGAGCGCTCCCAGGTGAGCAGGCAAGAGTCTCTGGACAGGCAGGTGGTCACGGCAAGTGACGGCGGAGCCTCCAGGTAGGCTAGCAGGCAGGTAGCAGATGAGCGCTCCCAGGTGAGCGGGCAGGCTGGTCCATAGACAGACTGACAGGTGTCGGACCGCAGGCTTGCAAGCAGGTAAATGGATATCAGGCGGGTATCAAGCAGGAATCTGGCAGGTGACTGGCCGGAAACAGGCAGGAATCTGGCAGGTGACTGGCAGGTAACTGGTAACGGGACCTGAGGGCTGAAGCAGAGTGAAGGCTTTGCAACAACATTGCTCGGGCACCTCCATTTTGGAGGAGGTGCCTTAAATATGGGAGGTCCTCCGGCAATTGGCCAGGGACTCCTTAGGACGGCGCGCGCGGTCCCTGTAAGAGAGGGGGAGAGCGCGCGCGCGCGCCCTAAGCACACTGCCGGGGAAGGAGAGCGTGCCGGAAGCAGCGGGGAGAGAAGCGCTGGAGGACGCCGCGCCAGGAGCGGGGAGGTGAGAGGGACGGCGTCTCTGCCCAGTACGGGGCATAGACGCCGATGCTACAGTACCCCCCTCTTTAGGCCCCCTCTTTTTTTGGCCAGAAAGAAATTTTTCAAGGAGAAGCGGGGCGTTGATGTTCTCCCTGGGTTCCCAAGTTCTCTCCTCAGGACCAAACCCCTTCCAATCTACCAGAAAAAAGGTCTTTCCTCTAACCCTCTTGGAGGCCAGAATACTCTCTACCTCAAAGACGTCATCAGCGGAAACCGGAGCAGGAGGGGCACCTGGATTATTGATAAAAGAGTTAAAGACAACGGGTTTGAGGAGAGATACGTGGAAGGATTTGGGAATCCGTAGGGTGGCCGGGAGTTTTAATTTGTAGGCCACAGGGTTAATTTGCCTGAGGACTTCGAAGGGACCGATGAATCTAGGGCCCAACTTGAAGGAGGGTACTTTGAGCCGCACATGTTTGGACGAGAGCCAAACCTTGTCTCCCGGACGGAATTGAGGCGGATCCAGACGTCTCTTATCAGCATATCTCTTCATCCGCTCAGAGGACAGAAGAAGAGCGGACCTGGTACTCTCCCAAATAGTAGAAAATTCGCTGACAAGAGACTCCGCAGCAGGGTTGTCCACAGAAACGGAGACAGGGAGCGGAATCCGGAGGTGCTGGCCATAGACAATAAAGAACGGGGACTTGGAAGAGGATTCGCTCTCGTGGTTATTATAAGAGAACTCGGCCCAAGGAAGGAGGTCCACCCAATCAGAATGGTGGGCATTAACAAAGTGCCGGAGATAGCTGGTAAGGATCTGATTGATCCGCTCCACTTGACCATTGGACTGAGGGTGGTAAGCGGAGGAGAAGTCCAGGGTGACGTCCAGCAGTTTACATGTGGCTCTTCTGAAGCGTGAGGTAAACTGAACCCCTCGATCCGACACGATGTGGAGGGGTAGGCCATGGAGACGGAAGATATGGCGAATAAAGTCCTTAGCCAGCTCAGGTGCAGACGGAAGACCAGGCAGGGGAATGAAGTGAGCCATTTTAGAGAAGCGGTCCGCGACCACCCAAATGACAGTACACCCGGCAGAGACAGGAAGATCGGTAATGAAATCCATAGCGATGTGTTGCCACGGGGCAACAGGTATGGGAAGCGGCAGGAGATGACCAGCTGGTAAGTGTCTGGGAATTTTGTTGCGGCCACAAGATGAACAGGCAGAGACGAAGTCTACCACATCCTTACGCAGGGTAGACCACCAGTAATGCCGGGAAATGAGTAGGAAGGTCTTCTTTTGGCCGGCATGGCCAGCTAGTTTAGAAGAATGACCCCAGCGAAGAACCCTCTCAAGGTCTGGAGGCGCCACGAACTTCTTGCCGGGTGGAAGACGAGTCAAATCCAAGGGGGCCACATTCATCACCTTGGAGGGGTCGATAATGTGCATAGGCTCCTCCTCTTGGTCGGAGGACAGGAAGGATCGGGACAAGGCATCAGCTTTGACATTTTTGTCCGCCGGGCGGAAATGAAGGATGAAATCGAAGCGGGCAAAGAACAAAAACCACCGGGCTTGACGTGGATTAAGTCTCTGGGCATTTTGGAGATATGCCAGGTTCTTGTGATCCGTATAGATGATCACCAGGTATAGAGCCCCTTCAAGCAGGTAACGCCACTCCTCCAGCGCCAATTTAACGGCAAGCAGTTCTCGGTCTCCTATGGAGTAATTGCGCTCAGAGGAGGAGAAGATTTTAGAGAAAAAGCCACAGGTTACCATTCTCCCGGAGGAAGACTTCTGGGTGAGCACCGCTC
The DNA here is from genome assembly GCF_046119375.1 of Phyllobates terribilis. Classification (NCBI taxonomy): domain Eukaryota; kingdom Metazoa; phylum Chordata; class Amphibia; order Anura; family Dendrobatidae; genus Phyllobates; species Phyllobates terribilis. The sequence goes on along the minus strand of NW_027362768.1, from coordinate 37,051,892 downwards.
CGGCTCCAGAGGAGGAGGCATCAACCTCCAGGTAGAACTGTTTGTTGCAGTCCGGACGGTGCTGCACAGGGGCAGAGGAGAAGGCTTGTTTCAGGGAAAGGAAGGCCTCCTCAGCTTCGGATGACCATACCTTGGGATTTGCTCCCTTACGGGTGAGCGCAGATATGGGCACAGTCCGTGACGAGAAGTGAGGAATGAAGAGACGATAGTAATTAGCGAAGCCCAGGAATCGCTGTATCGCCTTCAAGCCCTCCAGACGGGGCCACTTTAGGACAGCAGAGAGCTTCTCGGGATCCATTCGCAAGCCTGTCTGGGAGATAACATAGCCCAGGAAAGGAAGAGAGGTCTGCTCAAAAAGGCACTTCTCGTATTTAGCATAGAGGTGGTTCTGCCTGAGCCTAAGCAGGACCTGACGAACATCCCTCCGGTGTGTGGGAAGATCCGGAGAGAAGACCAAGATATCGTCCAGGTATACCACCACGCAGGAGTAAAGAAGGTCACGGAAGATGTCGTTGACCAGTTCTTGGAAGACGGCGGGAGCATTGCAGAGACCGAAGGGCATCACACGGTACTCATAGTGTCCGTCCCGGGTATTAAATGCTGTTTTCCACTCGTCTCCCTGACGGATACGGACCAGGTTATACGCTCCACGTAGATCCAGCTTGGAGAAGATCCTGGCGCCTTTAAGACGACAAAATAACTCAGAGATGAGCGGAAGGGGGTATTTATTTTTAACCGTGATCTGATTGAGTCCTCTATAGTCAATACAGGGGCGTAGTGAGCCGTCTTTCTTTTTGACAAAGAAGAATCCGGCTCCAGCCGGGGAGGTAGATTTCCGGATAAATCCCCTAGCCAGATTCTCTTCAATGTACTCAGACATTGCCCGGGTCTCGGCTGCAGACAACTTGTAGATACGCCCACGGGGAGGAGTGGTGCCAGGTACCAGGTCGATCGGGCAGTCATATGGCCTATGGGGTGGCAACGTCTCTGCTTCCTTCTTACCGAAGACGTCCGCATAGGGCCAGTAAGGAGCCGGGAGACCTGGTAAATTAGCTGGAGTAGGCGGAGGGCGAGCTGGGCGGACCGGAACCAGGCAGGTCCTATGGCAGTCTGGACCCCATCGGAGTACTTCACCGGATCGCCAGTTCAATACGGGTTCGTGTGTCTGGAGCCAAGGTAGACCTAGCAACAGGGAGTGAGAAAGTCCGGACAACACATGGAATGAGATTTCCTCAGAGTGCAGCATTCCCACCTGCAGGGTTATGGGTTCAGTGAAGAGCAGGATGGTCTCCGAGAGAAGTCTTCCATCCATGGAGGTGACTGATAATGGTTCAGCCAGGGACTTGGTGGGAATACGGTATCTCTCTACCAGAGACTGGGAGATGAGGTTTCCAGCAGCTCCAGAATCCAGGTGGGCAAGTTCAAAGTGACGGTTTTCTCCCCAAGCAATAAAGACCGGTAAAGTCAGAGACGGAGAGGGCTTACTTTTGTCTAGGACGACCTCTCCGAGCGGTCCTAGACACTGGCGTTTCCCGGCTTCTCCGGGCAGGAACGGATGAAGTGCTCCATACTGCCACAATAGAAACAGCTTCCCTCGGCTCGGCGAGATTCTTGGCGAGATCTGACCATCTTGGTCTGGTCGATCTGCATAGGTTCAGGCGAGAGCGCCCACGGAGTGACTGATTGAGAGGCAGGTCTCAGGGAAGTAGGAGCAGAGCAAGAAAAGTCTTTCTCCCAGGTAGTCTCTTTGGCACGTTCTTGGAACCGGATGCCAATCCGGGTAGCTAGTGACACCAGGTCATCCAGAGTGGTAGGAATGTCCCGACCAGCTAACTCGTCCTTAATCCGACCGGAAAGACCCTCCCAGAAGACGGACACCAGAGCCTCATTTTCCCAGGCAAGCTCAGAAGCGAGGGTGCGGAACCGTATGGCATATTGACCCATGGTGAGACTCCCTTGGCGGAGACGTAGCAGAGAGGAGGCAGAAGAGGTTTTCCGTCCAGGTTCATCGAAGACTTTCCGGAAAGCAGCGAGGAAAGACGGCAGGTCGGACACCAGGGGATCCCCTCTCTCCCACAGGGGATTTAGCCATGCCAGTGCCTCCCCAGTAAGATGGGACATGATGAAGGCCACCTTGGCCCGGTCGGAGATGAACTGGTATGCCAATTGCTCAAAGTGCAGGGTGCACTGGTTTATGAAACCCCGAGCTAAAGTAGGTTCGCCGGCAAAGCGTGGAGGTGCCAGAAGCCGAGGTCCATAGTCGGGTACCATGAAGGGAATGGATTGCGGTACCGCAGGAATGGGCACTGCTGGACCAGAGGTAGACATAGACAAGTCACACAATGCGCCTAGACGAGAGTTAACGGACCGTAGATAGGACAGTACCACCTCCTGCTGAGTTTTCTGACGTAAGACTTCCTGGTGCAGATCGGAGATCTGGGGGCCACCGGATTCCATGGCCCGAGCAAACTGTAACGGGTCTGGGAGGCGGAACCTCTGAGCAACTATACAAGGGGGCGGTCTTTGTAAGGAAGCGGGTGACTCCAGGGAAGACGGGCAGGTAGTCACGGCAAGTGACAGGGACAGTCTCTGGGTAGAAGGGCAGGTAGTCACGGCAAGTGACAGGGACAGTCTCTGGGTAGAAGGGCAGGTAGTCACGGCAAGTGACAGGGACAGTCTCTGAGAAGAAGGACGGGTACTCACGGCAAGTGACAGGGACAGTCTCTGGGTAGAAGGACAGCACGCAGGTGGCTGGTGAGCGCTCCCAGGTGAGCGGGCGAGTGTCTTTGGACAGGCAGGTGGTCACGGCAAGTGACGGCAGAGCCTCCAGGTAGGCTAGCAGGCAGGTAGCAGGTGAGCGCTCCCAGGTGAGCGGGCAAGAGTCTCTGGACAGGCAGGTGGTCACAGCAAGTGACGGCAGGGCCTCCAGGTAGGCTAGCAGACAGGTAGCAGGTGAGCGCTCCCAGGTGAGCAGGCAAGAGTCTCTGGACAAGCAGGTGGTCACGGCAAGTGACGGCGGAGCCTCCAGGTAGGCTAGCAGGCAGGTAGCAGATGAGCGCTCCCAGGTGAGCGGGCAGGCTGGTCCATAGACAGACTGACAGGTGTCGGAAGGCAGACCTTCGGACCGCAGGCTTGCAAGCAGGTAAATGGATATCAGGCGGGTATCAAGCAGGAATCTGGCAGGTGACTGGCAGGAAACAGGCAGGAATCTGGCAGGTGACTGGCAGGTAACTGGTAACGGGACCTGAGGGCTGAAGCAGAGTGAAGGCTTTGCAACAACATTGCTGGGGCACCTCCATTTTGGAGGAGGTGCCTTAAATATGGGAGGTCCTCCGGCAATTGGCCGGGGACTCCATAGGATGGCGCGCGCGGTCCCTTTAAGAGAGGGGGAGCGCGCGCGCCCTAAGCACACTGCCGGGGAAGAAGAGCGTGCCGGAAGCAGCGGGGAGAGAAGCGCTGGAGGACGCCGCGCCAGGAGCGGGGAGGTGAGAGGGACGGCGTCTCTGCCTAGTACAGGGCAGAGACACCGATGCTACACACACACACATGCAGGCATATACACATGCACACACATGCAGGCATATACACACACATGCAGGTATATATATGTAGCACCCTGAGGATTCGGCTGCTACAGGGGTATTGCACCTCAAGCCAGAGGTGTGATATTCCACTCCCGGGTAAGGAAGGAGTGTGGAACTGAGCTCAGTAGGCTGCATGCACTACATACATCCCATTTCCGGGGGACAGATCAATGGTACTCCCACTAGGTATATGTGCAGGTACGACAGTGTCTGTCCCTGGCTGGAGTGGGAGGGGGGTAGAACATCCCAGTAGTGTAGGGGCAGATAGGGGGAGCAGTCTGGGTAATGCTAGGAGCTCATTGGGTGCTGGTCACCTGAGCTCACACATAGAGGGAGTATATAAGGTGGGAACCATCTTAGATCAGGGTCAGACAGGCAGACAGTTACCAGTCAGTCGTTTGTAGAGGGTCAAGCAGTCCTGAAAGAAGAGAGAGAGGAGAAGAGAAGGACCCAGAGGGGAAGAAGAGGGAACCCCAAGAGCCCAAATACAACCAGAAGGGTGAAGGGTTGGCACAAGGGTACCGGATCCCAAGCTGGTGGAGGGCACTAATCCTCAGCCAGAGACCGGAGGTTGTGGGCAGGATCTGCCACGACCCCCCACTAAATCCACTGCGAAGGCACACCGAGTATAGGGTCAGGGAACCCAGAGACAAGGGTTTTACCAACAAGAGGCCCGAGGGAGCCGGACATAAGTGGATCCCTGGTGGGGAAGGCCAGAGAAAAGGAACGTCAGAAAGGGAGCTCAGGATCACGCTCCAGAATTACCTGGGGGTTGGCCGAGTCCAGGACCTGGTGGACGCAGCACGGCTCGGGCGGTCACTGAAGGCCGGAGTGACCAGCACAACAGCAGTAAGTTAAAACCCTGAACTGCACAGCCCGACTCTGAGTCTTATTACCATCCTCACTGCACCACCACAACCACCACCCTCTACAACTGACCCCCTGAGGCTATACCCCTCCCGTTGGGGGTTATACTACCAGAAGCTGCACACACACCACCAGCCTCAGCGGACCCTGCTGCAGCGGCGGCCGTATTGACCGCAAATCAACGGGTGGCGTAGTCGACACTAAAGAACATCCAGCAACATCTGTAGGACTGCCACACACTGAGCTTGACACCCTGGGCACGGACCGGGTCACCGCCACTCGGAGACTACAACCCCCATCTGATCCGGCTCCGGGTATCCCCCAAACAGCACTGGCCCAGGGGGCGCGTCATATACACACACACGCAGGCATATACACACACACTGTACACACATGCAGGCATATACACACACACACATGCAGGCATACACACACACATGCAGGCATACACACACATGCAGGCATACATACACACATACACAATGAGGCAGACATATACACACACAGGCATATACACACACACGCAGGCATGCATATACACACACAAACAGGCATATACACACACACTTGCAGGCATATACACACACGCAGGCATATACACACACGCAGGCATGTACACACACGCATGCAGGCATACACACACAGACATGCAGGCATACACACACACACATGCAGGTATATATACACACACACATATGCAGGCATATACACACACTGTACACACATGCAGGCATATACACACACACACACACGCAGGCATATACACACTGTACACACACAGGCATATACACACACACGCAGGCCTGCATATACACTCACACACAGGCATATACACACACAGGCAAACACACACAGGCATACACACACACACATGCAGGTATATACACACACACACGCACACTGTACACACATGCAGGCATATACACACACATGCAGGTATATATACACACACATACAGGCATATACACACACACACACTGTACACACATGCAGGCATATATATACACACACACACGCACACATGCTGGTATATATACACACACACAGGCATATACACACACTGTACACACATGCAGGCATATACACACACACATGCATGTATATATACACACACATGCAGGCATATACACACACTGTACACACATGCACGCATACACACACACACATGCAGGTATATACACACACACACATGCAGGCATATACACACATATGCAGGTATATATACACACACACGCAGGCATATACACACACTGTACACACATGCAGGCATATACACACACATGCTGCTGGTGGCAGAACAGGACGCAGCATTGGAGTAGAGGGGAGAAATGTGATTATAAGTGTTTATTTTTTTCATGTGTGCAGTGATGGGGGGCCATGTATTCCAGAATTGGGGATGAGGGGTGCCATGCATAGCAGGATTGGGGATGAGGGAGCAATGCATACCAGGATTGGCGATGAGGGGGCCATACACTGCAGGATTGGTGATGAGGGGGCCATACATATCAGGATAAGGGATGAGGGGGCAATGCTTACCAGGATGGGGAAATTTACCAGTAGCTGCTGCATTTCCCACCCTAGGCTTATACTCGAGTCAGTACATTTTCCCAGTTTTTTAGTGTTAAAATTAGGTGCCTCGGCTGATATTCGGGTCGGCTTATACTTAAGAGTATACGGTATATAGCGGCAATAATTCCGTAGCGCTTCATAGACATTATTGGCACTGTCCCTATTGGGGCTCACAATCTAGATTTCCTATCAGTATGTCCTTGGAGTGTGGGAGGAAACAAGAGAAAACCCACGCAAACACGGGGACAACATACAAATTCCTTGCAGATGTTGTCCTTTGGTGGGATTTGAACCCAGAACCACAGCACTGGAAGGCTACAGTGCTAATTACTGAGCCACCGTGCTGCAGCTATCATCTCCATACATCGACTTCTGACTTGCCCTGTCATGTACAACAGGTGGTGGTGAAGGGGTTGAGTTGCTTAAAAAATATTAGATTTTATCATAATAGTCCACTCAGGTCAGTGATTTTATGTGAAAAATTTGGACAGAACACCAATAGCTTTCAAGTTACATCCTCTCCATTTGCCACTGACTGTTTGCTAGGAACAACTTGAGAAACCTCATTCAGTTTTTTTTGCATACAGAAAAAACTGATAAAACACAGATGGCAAAGGGTGACACATTTACCAAACACTGATGTAAATCCAATGCAGCACACTTTTGTGGCGCCCTGAGGGTTCAGTCGCCACAGGGGTACTGCACCTCAACTAGAGGTGTGGTATCTCCTTCTCTCAGGTAAGGAGGTAGTGCTGCCTGGAACCCCAACACCTGCATCCAACACTACACTACTCCAGGCCGGCTGGAAGGGCAACATGCATGTGCGCAGCTGCTGAGCCCTGTCCCTGGCTGGAGTGAGGGGAACCCAGAGGTAGGGGGAACCAGTAGTGGGTGAGGGTGGAGGAAGTAGTTTAGGGGAGAACTTCGACAGTAGATATTAAAAGGGAAGCCATCTTAGGGTGGCAGGTTAGTCAGTGGAGAACAGTCTGGGAGCAGAGTCTCTTTAGGAGCTCTGCTCCACAAGCAGGGCCACATCCTAGAGGCCCAGGAGGGGAGCAGAGGAGTAGGCTCCGTTCTAGTAAAGAAGGGATCCTAGGGGGTACGGTGAGTGCAGGACGGCACCCGTATGCCCCGCATCTGTCAGAAGACAGAGGGATCGTAGGCCGCAAGAAGGGGACCGGCCTCTGGACCAGTTGTGTAACTCTACGTCTCGGCTGGGAAAACCGGAGGCTTCTGGCTTATATAGTCAGTTGCCGAAGCCTCATTCTAATCTCCGTGAGGGTCAAGCAGGTCCGGGAACTCCGACGAGACAGGAGGGACTTCAGAGCACCCGAGCGGGATTGAGAGTGGGAAGCGCAGGGCAGGAGGGAGAAAGACCCAGCGTGAAGACAGTCTAGCTAGGAACACAAGAAAGTGGGGTTCTGTCAGGTACTCCTAATCTGCCTGAGGAAGTGCTGAACCCCTGCCTGGTGAACGCAGCGCAAAGTGGGAGGTTGACACCTGTACAGTGCACCAGTGGAACCGTCATAAGAACAGTGAGTAAAAACTCGGAGGACTGAACCGCACTGCCTCCGTCCCTTCTTTCATCTGCGCCATCTCTCCCTCATAGCACTACAACGCCCAGCGTAACCTACACGTCCTACACTGCCCAGGAGCCAGCTCTACCTGTGGAGAACCACACCATCCCTGCTGCTGTAAGACCAGCTCCAGAGGACTGCTCCGCAGCGGCGGCACCCTTTAGCCACAATCCACAGGTGGAGTCACAAACTTTCCCAAAAACCCCATATAAATAGAAGTCCTCCTTTTTACTAACCGCCCTGGGTCACGGACCGGGCCAGCTACCGTTATATCCCCTGGCAAACGGAGGCCCGGCTGCCGAGTACCCCACGGCCCAGGGGGCACGTCAGCTCTGGCGTCACGAACAGGATTTCGTGCCCGTTGCAACGACCAGGATTTTGTGCCCGTTGCCACCGGGTACTGTGCGCCTTAAAAGACTGTAACACTTACTGTGGTGAAGATTTGCCGCCATTCCTGAGGTTTCCCGCCATTATCCGCCATTTTCCTGTCGCCGCGCGGGAAGAAGAAGGGCGTAACAACAGGAATTGGAGAGGCGTAACCGCTGGAATCGCGCGAAGTTCAGGCCCCGCCTCGTGCCTTGACGCCGAGCCAGGAAACGTCAGGTCCTAGAAGGAGACCGTTGTCAAGCGCACGCTCTGACTTCAGCAGCTAGGCAGACGCAAGGTCCTGGAAGGAGACCGTCGCTTGCGTAGCTGCGGCCTACCCGATCCAAGTAAAGGAGGTAGGCTATGGTTTACTAGTGGGGCACAACCATGGCCGACGACCAGCAAGCCGCCGGAGCATCGGTTAATGCTCCTGATGCTCAACTTGTGCCCGGCGCTGCACAGGCCAGAGTGGCCACCCCACCGGCAGGGGTCGCAATTCCAGTCATGCCCATAGCCCTGCCGTACATCCCCGGAGCAAAATGGCTTCCCCAGTTCGACAGAGACAATTTTTTAAATCGGTGGGATGTCGAGCCCCAACTGGAGCAGGGCCATCCCGACCGGAACTTGTACCCCGGTGACCGTGTCACCTACACACGACACCACGGGGAACGCGGGTGGTATACCCTCCAGGTGTACCGTGTGATTGAGGACACGCCCCCGAAGAACATGGCTGATGACCCGGCTGGGTCCTGAAAAAATCAAAGTACCCCAGGCGGGGACCCCACTACTAGTGCAGTAGGTGGTACTAAACTGTATATAGTCACCCGTAAGGGTATAAGAGTTAAAATAATGTCTGATTTAAGTGTGTTTTCATAATTACCCATCAGGGTATACAGACTTCAGGCTGAGGACTGTGAGCAGCCAAAGACTGATATTGTATATAGTTTTTGCACTTCTTAAAGTGCTCTCTATTGGTTTTATAAAAGTGTAACCAAGTGACCTCAGAACAAAAACCCGTTTGGCGTGGCAGAAGACGTGGTCCAGCACCTGGATCGTCTATGCCCTGCAGCCACACCCAGGGCCTACGTTGAGGGTTTGCGGACGGGTCTCTCATGCTGCTACTTTTGCACCTGTTTAAAAAGGAAAAAGGACTCCCTGTTAAAGAACGTTATGAAAAATATTTTATAATATTTGATAAATATGCCCTGTAACGTTAAAGTGATGTGCCTCCCATAAAGGGAAGAAAGTTCTATTATCATATATGCAAATGCATTCTTAAAAATTTGCATGTCTGTGATAACCCTGTTTCACTCTGTTCCAGCCTGCGGACATGCTGTGTTTTACCAAGGGGGAGTGTGGCGCCCCTGAGGGTTCAGTCACCACAGGGGTACTGCACCTCAACCAGAGGTGTGGTATCTCCTTCTCTCAGGTAAGGAGGGAGTGCTGCCTGGAACCCCAATACCTGCATCCAACACTACACTACTCCAGGCAGGCTGGAAGGGCAACATGCATGTGCGCAGCTGCTTAGCCCTGTCCCTGGCTGGAGTGTGGGGAACCCAGAGGTAGGGAGAACCAGTAGTGGGTGTGAGTGGAGGAAGTAGTTTAGGGGAGCACTTTGACAGTAGATATAAAAAGGTAAGCCATCTTAGGGTGGCAGGTTAGTCAGTGGAGAACAGTCTGTGAGCAGAGTCTCTTTAGGAGCTCTGCTCCACAAGCAGGGCCACGTCCTAGAGGCCCAGGAGGGGAGCAGAGGAGTAGGCTCCGTTCTAGTAAAGAAGGGATTATAGGGGGTACGGTGAGTGCAGGACGGCACCCGTACGCCCCGCATCTGTCAGAAGACAGAGGGATCGTAGGCTGCAAGAAGGGGACCGGCCCCTGGACCAGTCATGTAACTATACGTCTCGGCTGGGAAAACCGGAGGCTTCTGGCTTATATAGTCAGTTGCCGAGGCCTCATTCTAATCCCCGTGAGGGTCAAGCAGGTCTGGGAACTCCGATGAGACAGGAGGGACTTCAGAGCACCCAAGCGGGATTGAGAGTGGGAAGCGCAGGGCAGGAGGGAGAAAGACCCAGCGTGAAGATGGTCTAGCTAGGAACACAAGAAAGGGGGGTTCTGTCAGGTACTCCTAATCTGCCTGAGGAAGTGCTGAACCTCTGCCTGGTGAACGCAGCACGAAGTGGGAGGTTAACACCTGTACAGTGCACCAGTGGAACCGTCATAAGAACTGTGAGTAAAAACTCGGATGACTGCACCGCACTGCCTCCGTCCCTTCTTTCATCTGCGCCATCTCTCCCTCACGGCACTACAATGCCCTGCGTATCCTACATGTCCTACACTGCCCTGGAGCCAGCTCTACCTGTGGAGAACCACACCATCCCTGCTGCCGTAACACCAGCTCCAGAGGACTGCTCCGCAGCGGCGGCACCCTTTAGCTGCAATCCACAGGTGGCGTCACAAACTTTCCCAAAAACGCCATAAAAATAGAAGTCCCCCTTTTTACTGACCGCCCTGGGTCACGGACCGGGACAGCTACCGTGATATCCCCTAGCAACCGGAGGCCCGGCTGCCGAGTACCCCACGTCCCAGGGGGCGCGTCACTATGAAGAGCAGTCCATTTTTTCAATAAAATTACTGTACATTTGTTTGAGGCCTGAAACTAGATTCACAGTTCGCATTAACAGAATTTTTACTATTTGTGATTTTGTCCTCTTTTCAAAATATAGCTTATACTGGTCTAGCATTTTTGTGTTAATTTATTCTCTAGAGCTCTCTATGATCTTGAAAAATGGGCACAAAAAGCATAAAAATGTTCTAGCGATAAAAACTGAAATTTGTAATGCTTTTTCAAAAAATATAAATTAAAGGATGTGGACACTTTTAGGGGCATGTTTTCTTTACTTTAATGCATGTATTTTAAGCTAAAATTTAATTTCAGCTCAGTTTTATGTGGCAAATCAGCAAAGAGCTGATGAAGAGGGCAGACTGACCCTGAAACGCGTAGTGCCATTAAACGTCTCATCTTGTGAATAAGCTGGTCTCCTCCATCCGCCTCCTATATTTACTCTTTCCTCCTGAATTGTATCTTCAGCTCCTGTGGTGTGGAGCGGAAGGTCGTTGCTGCAGCTGGTTGAGGAAGCCATCCGTCATACACCTCCTTCAAGAGTGGATTTTTTCTGTACAGTGGTGCAGCTCCTGGCTGGTGAGGGTGGGAAGGTGGCGGTCGGTGCAACAGCTGATCAGAACAATTCTCCATTTTGTGTCCTATAGCAGTGTTGTGCGAACAATGACATTAATGTCCATTCAATAGCTTTCATTCTGAACCTTACAGACAATGGTAGCAGGGCACAATCTTATCCCATGATCAAACCTCTTATATTAAGGTTATTTGTGGTTCATTTGGGCTCGGGGTCTACACAAATTCTGCACTACTACATACATTGGGCAAGAAATGCAAGAAAATGTAATAAAATAATATTAAATAAATAATAAATTCAACTGTCCCTTTGAATGTATGCGCTATGATGCTCTTCAAACATGTCCAAAAAGTAAATAAAGAAAACCAAGTAAATCAAATGAGAAAAAAATATACTAGATTTTGTCATTTTTTTAAATGAGGAAAATTATCCAATGTAATATATCTGTGAGTATAAACGTATGTGAACCTTTACTTTCAGTATTTGGTGTGTCCCCCTTGTGCAGCAATAAGTATATTTAAACATTTTTCATAATTATTGATTAGTCCTGCACATCGGCTTGGGGGAATTTTATCACACTTTCTCCCTGCAAAATAGTTTCAACTTTGCTATGCTTGTGGTTATTCTTGTGGTTATACTTCCCGCTTCAGGTCCTTCTAAACATTTCTAAAGATAGAGGTCAAGGGGAATTGGATGTTTCACCCCCAGCAGTTCGCCCCCAGCAATTCGTCCCCGGGTACATTTCGCCCCCACACATTTCGTCCCCAGCATTTTGCCCTCAGGATGTTTTGCCCCCGCACATTTCACCCCCGCACATATCGCCCCCAGTTCGAAACGTCGGGGGGCGAAACATGAGGGTGCGAAAATGTGCGGGGGCGAATCTTCCTGGGGGCAAAATCATACGGGCGAAATGTGCGGGGGCAAAATGTACCTGGGTGTGAACAGATGGGGGCGAACTGCTGGGGGCAAATTGCTGGGCGTGAAACTTCATATAACCGAGGTCAAGACATTTATGTGGCCCTTCCAAAACTTTATTATCTTTATTCTTCTTTAATCATTCTTTTGTAAAGCAACTTGCTGCATGACCCAAGTTCTCTTCAAGTTCTGCTCATGGACAGATGTATATATGGCAAGGAGAGAAGTATTAGAAATAACTTTTAATGTACATTATATTAAAAAATAACCCTACATAGGCCTACTTAAGAGATACAGAAATAGTTAAAAGTAAGCTGAGTATTCCCAAGAGGGGTTGAGTCACATAATTTCATGGCTGTGTCTATGATCAGTCCAACAATGTGCAAAAAAAGAGCTCATGAAAAATAGTGCATGATTATAAATGGTTTGATCTCACACAATTTCTAGGAATACTACATACTGTACATAATATATTCTCTGAGAGGATTGTGACACTCCCTATTTATCTATAGGGTGTCAGTACATTTCTTGCCTATTTTTTCATGGACATATTTCCTGACATTTTGCTTTAGAATTTGCTGGCAAATTCAAAGCTCATTTTTCCATCAGTGATGGCAAATCGTCCTGGCCTAGCAAAAACATGCCAAAACCATGATGCTACCTTCACCATGTTTCACAGATGGAATGACGAATTTATGCTGTAATGCAGTGTTTTTCTTTTTCCACACATAACTCTTCTCATTTAAACCAAAAAGCTCTATTTTTCTCCCAATGGATCACAAAATATAGTTCCAATAACCTTTTGGCTTGTCCAGGTAATCTTTAGCATACAACAGACAACGGATAGGCAGCAGTATTCTTTTTGGAAAGCAAAGTTGAACATAAACATTAGCTAATATGAAAGAGGCCTTTAGCTGCTTAGAAGTTACGTTGGGTTCCTTTGTGACCTCAAGAAAACTTGTATGCTTTGCTCTTGGAGTGATCTTTGTATGTCGAGCACTTCTGCGGAGGGTAATAATGGTCCTGAATTTGCTCTGTTTGTACATAGCCTGGCTGAATGTAGATTGTTTCCAAAATCCTTAGAGATGGTTTTGTAATCTTTTCCACCCTGATGAGCATCAACATCTCTCCTTGATTCTTAGAAATTGTCTATGATTGTTCCATGATACTCTTTTACAAACATGTTTTGAGATGGACTTTGATAGCTCCCTGTTCTTTAAATAAAAAAGGTCACCCACTCATACATGATTGTCATCCTATTGATTGAAAACGTCAGACTTAATTTGACCTTCAAATTATCTGCTAATCCCAAAGGTTTACATATTTCTGACATTCACAGACATGTGATATTGGATAATTTTGCTCATTTAAAAAAATGAAAAAGTATAATATTTTTTACACTAATTTATTTTATTTGGTTCTCTTTATCAAATTTTAGCACTTGTGTGAACATTTGATGTAATTTTAACTAAAATTTATGCAGAAATATGGAACAATTTGCAGGGTTCAAGAACCAATGTAAGATAATAGGTGTAACAATAACATCAAGAATTAAGCTCCATGGAGCCAGCCCTCTCCCTGGACCCAGCTCTTTCATGTATTTCAAGGTTAGTAGTGATGAGCACAGTGTTGAGCAAGCAGCTCTTATGAGAGATATCATCACTTCCTGTCACCTGTGAATAGCAGTACTTTATTGCTATACACAGATGCCAAAGCCTAATGTGAGGAATTTGGACTAAGATGGAGGAGCTTCGTGGGAACATTTTTTAAATAAATTGATGAACATGGGATAGTGTGGGGGAGTCTTTGTTCAAATAAAGTATTTTTTTCTGTGTGTGGGTGTTTTTTATTACTGGTTTAGTAATGTGGGCGCCTGATATACACCTCTCCATTACTAACCCCCAAAAATATTACCTTGATTGCCACTGCACCAGGGAAAACGAGAAGAGCTGGGCAAAGCCCAGGGGTTGATGCCAGCTGTGATTTTTGACAAAATCACAGCTGTCATCAACCCCAAATCCCTGTACCCCGATTGCCAGGGCAATTGGGAAGATCTGAGACAAAAGTTACAGGGGCAGCTGCGGGCTGGTAATTTTAGACTGGGAAGGGCCAAATAACCATGGACCTTTTCTGCCTGATAATATCATCCCCTAGCTGTCTGCTTTACCTAGGCTGACCTGGTAGTCAGAGATGCATCCAGATGTATTCCCCATGCTGTTCCCATTCCACTTGAGTGTTGTTTCCATCCATTTCAGCAATTTTCCGACCCCCCAACCTTCCTGTTAGGGTCTTCTGAAAAAATGCTTGAGTTTCCTATTGACTTCCATTGTACTTGTTACTTGAGTCAAGCGTGTTTGAGCGTCTGACCTGCTTGATTCGAGAACCGAGTGCTCAATCTCTTTAGTGCTTGCTCATCACTAATGGTTACCTAGTCATTACAGTGACCAATTTGTAAGAGTACACTGCTCTCACAATTGTTGCCATAATGGAAATTTATGGGCAGATGCAATTTTTCTGGTGACAGAGGAATTAGAGACTTGCTGATCACAGGGCAAGCTTTTGTTTAATAAGTGTTTTGCAGCAGGAGACAACATCTTTAATGAATACAAAATGTATACACACATTTGCAGGAGAAAATGTGTCTTGATTTAAAAAAAGACATAATTTCCAACTCTTTTACCAAGATTTCTTAGCTAATGATTGCTGGACTAAAAAAGATATCTTATCCATTTATCTCCTTATCTCAATCAGCAATTTATTTGGCTTTCGGTGAAGTTGAGATTAGCACAGGTCACTCAGGCAATATTAGCTCTTCATGTGAATGTCAAAAGCAATCTCATTTTGTCAATATCATGCCATAGACAGCAAAATGATTTTAACTTTTTATTGGTCATTTTTTCAGTTATGTTTTTATTGGTAACTTTTTATTGTGCAGTTTTCATCGAAAATAATAGTACAGGGAAAAATATAAATATATATAATAAGAGTTGTTTTAAAAAGTAAGATTCCCTGCTGAAGAAATACATTGAATGCTATGTGGTGTTTTCCCAAGACGCAGAGAGACCATATGAACATTCTGAGTTTCTGGGGACTAAGTAAAACGCACCTTCTTCAATTACACCCATGGACCATCTTTTGCATTATACTACAAATACAATGTTTTTGTTGTGTTATTTATTCTCAAACTAAGTAAAGATTGACTACAAAAATTTGAGTTTATTAATAAAAAAAGTTTTTGCATATGAAGGCCAAAGGAGAATGAATCATAGAGGCAAGAGAGCTATTGTGAGTTCTGCTGGAGAGAAGGGATAATGTAATGAATTCTATCCTTAATGAGCTGTTAATAATAGCTATTACTGTTCTTTATCTTCTGTTAAGCCTTACAGTCAGATATCCGAATGCTATCTTACCTATTGTTTAAAAATCAGGTTTCTATACTTAGCTTTTTTGTAAAGTTTGATTGATTAATTTTTCTATTGCCATTATTTACATTCACCCCTTTATGTTACAAGCCTTCATTTCTTCTCTATATTAACTGTATTTTAAATATTAACAGGAGAAATGAGGCTTAATGTTCAAGAATGGAGAAGATTCATTTAGATTTTGGAGATCACTCTCCTTTTTTATGCTTTATTCTAAGGTAGTTGGCTCAGCCATTAATATTCACTTCTAGTTTTTTCACTATGCTTACAAAGTCAACTATGTGTATATTGTGTGACATATGATGACTCTAGAATAAGGCCCTTATTTTGGTTTTGAACACCTCCTCTCAGATGATGTATAAAAGAAACAGAATTTGTAGTGAATAAAGCAGATAGGCCCAGGATAAAACACATTCTCGCAGACCTTTGGCTTTCTGCACTTGATTATGGAGGCAGCCATCTGGCATGAGCTGTTACTTTGGTTTGTTAGCAATTTTAAAAGGTGTGACTGGTGTCTGGACGCAGTTTATTTTTGGACAGAGTTCTGAGCATCCTTTCTTATCTGCACAGAGGTCACTGTGCAAAGAGAGAGGGTGAGGTAAGCTGTGACCATCGCCTCTTCTTAATTGAGAATACTGTGCATTCTGCCTCCAGTGGTATAGAGGAGTTACCTTATATTGTAATATTCTCTGTAATAATAATAAGAAATCTTCTTGGAAGTATATCTCTACAAAATAATGTTTGCAATATTTCATGATTTTTCTTACTGTAGATAGTGATAATAGAGAAAGAAATAGGTCATTTTCAGAAAATGCATTTGCTGTTACATATTAGCACTTGGCGCTTAAGCAAAATTTTTGGGGGCTCACCTGGTGAAGGGGATTTTCTAAGCCTGAGGAGTTCTTTCTCTACTCAGAAGCTTGAAGGACTCTATCAGCGCTGGTGAGCAGAGATGAGCGAAACCAAACTGTAATGTCCAGTGCTGAACTCCGAACACGGACTTCTCCTGGAAGTCTGTTTTACAGTTCGGGATTCTGGCAGGAGAGAAAGAGAGAGAGATATTTTCCAGCTCCAAGTTTGGGTCACCATTGATTGCTATCGGGTTCAGATTCATCTCATAGTGAGTTGAAAGTTTATTATAGATGCTCAGTGAATATATACATTGCATGCATAATGTTGGCATTTCTAAAAGAGTAACACATAGGAGAATACACAGCTGCATAATAAATAAAGACTCCCTGCATCCACCCAGCTTAGTCACAGCCCTCAGCAGTTTTTTGTTTGAGTATAATTACCACCCATATGAAATGTTAGCCGGCCTGATGATTTCTTCTCTTACTCTAACAGCCCTAAGACATGCTGAGATTACCAGTAGTGATAGTGCAGCAGCATAGGTCTGGCTTGACAGAATGTGGATCAGCCAGGACCAAGACTTCTGAAGCATCAGTGAGTTCTGCAGTAACTTTTTGTGTGGCCTCATGGCTTCCCCATAATGCCCTGCAGTCATGGCATTACATAATTAAAGCAGAGAAATAGGGACTATTACAGCCAATATAATAGATGGGGTAAAGGAGTGCCATTTCATGTTTCTATAGAGAAAGGATATGAGGTCATATCCCATATCGGTATAGAAGAAAGCCAAATCTGAATGCGGAGTACAGTGCTGGACCAAATTAAAAATGGATAGTTTCAATCTGAGATTAATAATCCAAAAATTCTAGTGATATATAGAGAAGTGCTGGACCAGCATAGTCACTCAGTGTGACTGTAAATTGATTGATCTCAGATATATTGCAGTAACAGCCCCTTAGTAACAGCTTTTTGTATTCTTCATACACTGCAAACAAGGATAACAATATTAAAGCTGGTTTTTGCTGTGTAATCTGAGGACTGCATGAAATATGTTGTAGTTGGAAATATTTTTCATGAATACTCAGACAGCTGGCATCTGCCTGAGCTAGTGATAAAAGGCTGAGGTGATGATATCAGAGGTATTTGCTGTGTTTCTAGAGTTACCTGGCACAGACTGATACAGAGGAAGCCAGCCATAGGAGAAGGGAGCAAGGCCTCGCATTGGAACTACGACTTGTGTGTAGCAAAAATGCAGCTGTGTCATGAAGAATTTCTAATGCTGAAAAAGAGTGAGATTTCAATTCTATTGCTACACTTTTCATCGTATTGTTATTCATTCCTGCCTTTCTGTTTTAACTTTTTATTATGTCCTTTCTTTCTTCCTTCCCTCCCATCTTCTCTATCTCCCTTACTCGCTCTGTCCCTCCCTCTTTCCTTCAACTGTACTTCTTTACTTCTCTCTTTACCAAATGTAACACCTCACAAACATAATATATTCTATTTACATAGCATAAATGTCTAAAGATGAAGTAGTCCATTATGATAAAGCACACAGTACATAACTGGCCTGTGTGCACACCATGTGGTATCTCTGAATTAAACCATACATTGTGCCAATCATTGATAAACTCTTGCTGTGGAAGACTATGGATGCTAGCAGATTATGTGAAGAAGATTTAGAACTACATCATCAGATCCAACTGCATGGTGGATAAAGAGGTTATAAATAAACAGCGTAGCAGGCCGCAGTTTAGAAACATTCATTATTTTCTCCAAGTGAAACAAATCCGTTAGGATTAGAGGAAGAATTTATTCTATCAGACTTTGCAGTTTCTGTAAGGAATATTGATTGATTTAAAAAATGGCCAAATCAACATAGGTAGGGGGAGAATATTAGAGCTAAAAGCCCAAATCAAAATGGGCCTAAAGGACATTGATTGACATGTGTGATTGAACAACAGGCTGTCTCCACCCAAAGGGATGAAGAGACAGGAAAGTACTACTGATTATTAAAACACTGGACTTATAACTATGAACCTGCTGAATTTTTTTGGCACCGTGCAACAATTTTTATGTTCTATTTCAGCAATTAGTGGTAAAACCAAAGGTCCCAGTGAAATCTAACCTTCTATGTGGTATGCAGTGTACCACAGCAGTGATGAACCCTATTGAAAATGGGTAGTTTCATTATGTGAATAATAATCCAAAGGTTCTAGTGATATATAGAGAAGTGTTGAGTGTATGGTTCCACATGTGTTGATTGGTGGTTTTTGTGCCTTCGGTGTGAATGTGCAATTTTCGTGGTCGTGAAAGTGCAGAGGAGTCTTTGAATGAGAGGGTGTGTTCAAACTTTTGGTCTGTGCTGTGTGTATATATATATATATATATATATATATATATATATATTCATGTATGGAGTGCCGAAGTTCTTTTTGCAATTGAGATTACTCTTTCCTTCAGAGCACCCGAATAGACCAGTGAGCGACCCCTTTCTTTTTTCTATTAATCATTTTTGGGATCCCGTTCCTGGAGCATTGCAGCAGGTACGTGTTCACACTATTAGAAGTTTGACAGCTTTTTTTCTGACCATGTGTCCCTCCCATTCAGTCACAGGTGGTTTTAACTAGCTCTACCAGCCCATACATTGTAGGTTAAAAGCCCAAGCAGAGACATATTGTCCATACAGGCTTACAGCCCAAGAGTGGCATATCCAGTGGTAGCGTAGCGTAGTTTCCCATCATACGAAGGTGACCTTGTCGTGGTTGATGGGCACACATAAATTGGCCAAATTATGCGCAAAAAACCTTCATTTTTCAAAGTGACATTAGTCTAGATACAATATTTCTTATATATTCATGTATGGAGTGCCGAAGTTCTTTTTGCAATTGAGATTACTCTTTTCTTCAGAGCACCCGAATAGACCAGTGAGCGACCCCTCTCTTTTTTATATATATATAGATGTATATATATATATATATATATATATATATATATATATATATATATACACTACTGTTCAAAAGTTTAGGGTCACCCAGACAATTTTGTGTTTTCCATGAAAACTCATACTTTATTTATCAAGTGAGTTGCAAAATGATTAGAAAATATAGTCCAGACATTGACAAGGTTAGAAATAATGATTTTCATTAGAAAGAATAATTTTCTCCTTCAAACTTTGCTTTTGTCAAAGAATGCTCCCTTTGCAGCAATTCCAGCATTGCAGACCTTTGGCATTCTAGATGTTAATTTGCAGAGGTAATCTTGAGAAATTTCACCCCATGCTTCCTGAAGCCCCTCCCACAATTTGGATTGGCTTGATGGGCACTTTTTGCATACCATACGGTCAATCTGCTCCCACAACAGCTCAATGGGGTTGAGATCTGGTGACTGCTCTGGCCACTCCATTACAGATAGAATACCAGCTGCCTGATTCTTCTCTAAGTAGTTCATGCATAATTTGGAGGTGTGCTTTGGGTCATTGTCCTGTTGTAGGATGAAATTGGCTCCAATCAAGCGCTGTCCACAGGGTATGGCATGGCATTGCAAAATGGAGTGATAGCCTTCCTTATTCAAAATCCCATTTACCTTGTACAAATCTCCCACTTTACCAGCACCAAAGCAACCCCAGAACATCACATTACCTCCAACATGCTTGACAGATGGCGTCAGGCACTCTTCAGCTGTTCGGCGTCTCACAAATGTTCTTCTGTGTGATCCAAACACCTCAAACTTTGATTTGTCTGTCCATAAAACTTTTTTCCAATCTTCCTCTGTCCAATGTCTGTGTTCTTTTGCCCATATTAGTATTTTCCTTTTATTAGCCAGTCTCAGATATGGCTTTTTCTTTGCCACTTTGACCTGAAGGCCAGCATCCCACAGTCGCCTCTTCATTGTAGACGTTGACACTGGCGTTTTGCGTGCATTATTTAATGAAGCTGCCAGTTGAGGAGCTGTGAGGCATCGATTTATCAAACTAGAGACTAATGTACTTGTCTTGTTGCTCAGTTGTGCAGCGGGGCCTCCCACTTCTCTTTCTACTCTGATTAGAGCCTGTTTGTGCTCTCCTCTGAAGGGAGTAGTATACACCGTTGCAGGAAATCTTCAGTTTCTTGGCAATTTCTCGCATGGAATAGCTTTCATTTCTAAGAACAAGAATAGACTGTCGAGTTTCACATGAAAGTTCTCTTTTTCTGGCCATTTTGAGAGTTTCATAGAACAAACAAATGTAATGCTCCAGATTCTCAGCTAGCTCAAAGGAAGGTCAATTTTATAGCTTCTCAAGTCAGCCAAACCATTTTCAGCTGGGCTAACATACTTGTGCAAGGGTTTTCTAGGGTTTTCTAAGCATCCATTAGCCTTCTTACACAGTTAGCAAACACAATTTACCATTAAAACACTGGAGTGGTGGTTGTTGGAAATGCGCCTCTATACACCTATGTAGATATTGCAATAAAAACAAGACGTTTGCACCTTGAATAATCATTTACCACATTAACAATGTATAGAGTGTATTTCTGATTCATTTAATGGTCGCTTCATTGAAAAAAAAAGTGCTTTTCTTTCAAAAATAATGAAATTTCTAAATGACCCCAAACTTTTGAACGGTAGTGTATATATATATATATATATATATATATATATACCGTATTTTTCAGACACTTTTTTCCTCCAACATTATGGAGGAAAGTGGGGGGTGCGTCTTAGTGTTCAGACTGTATGTCCCTGTATATAATGTGGCTCTCCGTGGTAGGATGTATGGGGGAGCAGCAGCAGAGGAGGATCAGCGGGGCACAGGAGGCAGCAGCCGACTACTGCAGCCTGCGCTGTGCCCGCTACTAAAGGAGATGAATATTCTCTGCTCCCCACCGCCTATGGGAGTGGGGAGCAGGATATATTCATTTTCTTTAATAGCCGGCACACTGTACCGCAGCGCGGCTCCTTCTGCGCTCTGCGGTCTGTGTGCCCGCTATTGAGGCTAATGAATATTCCCTACAACCCACTCCCATGGGTTGTGGTGAGTATCCGTGGTCTTTGGTGGCAGGCACGCTGACCGCGGAGCAGCAGTTGGAGCCGCGCTGCGGTACAGTGTGCGCGCTCTCACACTGTGTCAGGGCGCATGGCAGGGACACCATGCGCGCCCTGCCATGCGCGGCTCACACAGTGAGAGTGTCAGCAGCAGAGCGGGACAGAACTGGAGGAGAGAGGAGAAGGGAATGATTGTTAATTTTTTTTTGTCGGCAGCAGGATGGGGGCTCAAGGGGGGCCAAGCATACCAGGATGGGAGAACAAGGGGTGCCAAGCATACCAGGATGGGGGCTCAAGGGGTGTCATGCATACCAGGATGTGTGTTCAAGGGAATGCCATGCATACCAGGATGGGGGTTCAAGGGATGTTATGCATACCAGGATGGGTGATCAAGGGGTGCCATGCATACCAGAATGGGTGATCAATGTGTGCCATGCATACCAGAATGGGGGCTCAAGGGGTGCCAAGCATACCAGGATGGGGGCACAAGGGGTGCCATGAATACCAGGATGGGGGATAAAGGGGTGCTATGCATACCAGGATGGGGGCTCAAGGGGTGCCATGCATACCAGGGTGGGGGCTCAAGGGGTGCCATGCATACCAGGATGGGGGCTCAAGGGGTGCCAAGCATACCAGGATGGGGGCTTAAGCGGTGCCAAGCATACCAGGTTGGGGGCTCAAGAGGTGCCAAGCATACCAGGATGGGAGCTCAAGGGGCGTCATGCATACCAGGATGGGTGTTCAAGGGGATTCCATGCATACCAGGATGGGGGTTCAAGGGATGTTATGCATACCAGGATAGGTGATCAAGGGGTGCCATGCATACCAGAATGGGTGATCAAGGTGTGCCATGCATACCAGAATGGGGGCTCAAGGGGTGCCAAGCATACCAGGATGGGAGCTAAAGGGGTGCCATGAATACCAGGATGGGGGATAAAGGGGTGCCATGCATACCAGAATGGGTGACCAAGGGATGCCATGCATACCAGGATGGGTGCTGAAGGGGTGCCATGCATACCAGGGTGGGGGCTCAAGGGATGCCATGCATACCAGGATAGGGGCTCAAGGGGTGTCATGCATACCAGGATGGGGGGGTGCCATGCATACAAGGATGGGGGCTCAAGGGGTGCCATACATACCAGGATGAGAGCTCAAGGGGTGCCATACATACCAGGATGGGGTATCCAGGGGTGCCATGCATTCCAGGATGGGGGAATCAAGGAGTGCCATGCATACCTGGATGGGGGGATCAGGGGGGTGCCATGCATACCAGGATGGGGGAATCAAGGAGTGCCATACATACCAGGATGGGGATCAGGGGGATGCCATGCACACCATGATGGGGTATCAAGGGGTGCCATGCATACCAGCATGGGTGATCAAGGGGTGCCATGCATACCAGGATGGGAGCTCAAGGGGTGCCATGCATACCATAATGGGGTATCAAGGGGTGCCATACATATCAGGATGGGTGATCAAGGAGTGCCATACATACCAGTGGGTATCAAGCGGTGCCATACATAACAGGATGGGTGATCAAGGAGTACCATGCATACCAGGATGGTGGTACAAGGGGTGCCATGCATACCATGATGGGGGCTCAAGGGGTGCCATACATACCAGGACGGGAGATCAAGGGGTGCCATACATACAATGATGGAGTATCAAGGGGTGCCATGCATACAAGGATGGGTGATCAAGGGGTGCCATGCTTACCAGGATGGGAGCTCAAGGGGTGCCATGCATACCATGATGGGGTATCAAGGTGTGCCATACATACCAGGATGGATGATCAAGGAGTGCCATACATACCAGGATGGGTATAAAGGGGAGCCTGCATACCATGATGGGGTATCAAGGGGTGCCATGCATGCCAGGAGGGTGGAATCAAGCGGTGCCATGCATACCAGGATGGGAATGAGGGGGACCATACATACCAGGATGTGTGATCAAGGGGTGCCATGCATACCTGGATGGGGGCTCAAGGGGAGCCAAGCATACCAGGATGGGGTCTCAAGGGTTACCAAGCATACCAGGATGGTGGCTCAAGGGGTGCCATGAATACCAGGATGGGGGTTCAAGGGATGTTATGCATACCAGGATGGGTGATCAAGGGGTGCCATGCATACCAGAATGGGTGATCAAGGGGTGCCATGCATACCAGAATGGGTGATAAAGGGGTGCCATGCATACCAGAATGGGGGCTCAAGGGGTGCCATGCATACCAGGATGGGGGTTCAAGGGATGTTATGCATAGCAGGATGGGTGATCAAGGGGTGCCATGCATACCAGGATGGGTGATCAAGGGGTGCCATGCATACCAGGATGGGGGCTCAAGGGGTGCCATGAATACCAGGATGGAGGAATTAAGGGACGCCATGAATACCAGGATGGGTGATCAAGGGGTTCCATGCATACCAGGGTGGGGGCTCAAGGGGTTCCATGCATACCAGGATGGGGGCTCAAGGGGTGCCATGCATACCAGGATGGGGGCTCAAGGGGTGCCATACATACTAGGACGGGAGGTCAAGGTGTGCCATACATACCAGGATGGGGTATCAAGGGGTGCCATGCATACCAGGATGGGGGAATCAAGGAGTGCCATACATACCAGGATGGGGATCAGGGGGTGCCATGCATTCCAGGATGGGGGAATCAAGGAGTGCCATACATACCAGGATGGGGATCAGGGGGGTGCCTTGCACACCATGATGGGATATCAAGAAGTGCCATGCATACCAGGATGGGTGATCAAGTGGTGCCATGCATACCAGGATGGGAGCTCAAGGGGTGCCATGCATACCATGATGGAGTATCAAGGGGTGACATGCATGCCAGGATGGGGGAATCAAGGGGTGCCATGCATGCCAGGATGGGAATTAGGGTGGCCATACATACCAGGATGTGTGGTCAAAGGGTGCCATGCATACCAGGATGGGGGTTCAGGGGATGTTATGCATATCAGGATGGGTGATCAAGGGGTGCCATGCATACCAGGATGTGTGATCAAGGGGTGCCATGCATACCAGGATGGGGGCTCAAGGGGTGCCATGAAAACCAGGATGGAGGAATCAAGGGATGTCATGAATACCAGGATGGGTGATCAAGGGGTGCCATGCATACCAGGATGGGGGCTCAAGGGGTGCCATGCATACTAGGATGGGGGCTCAAGGGGTGCCATGCATACCAGGATGGGGGGTCACGGGGTGCCATACATACCAGGACGGGAGGTCAAGGAGTGCCATACATACCAGGATGGGGATCAGGGGGTGCCATGCATTCCAGGATGGGGGAATCAAGGAGTGCCCTACATACCAGGATGGGAATCAGGGGGGTGCCATGCATACCAGGATGGGGGAATCAAGGAGTGCCATACATACCAGGGTGGGGATCAGGGGGGTGCCTTGCACACAATGATGGGATATCAAGGGGTGCCATGCATACCAGGATGGGTGATCAAGGGGTGCCATGCATACCAGGATGGGAGCTCAAGGGGTGCCATGCATACCATGATGGGGTATCAATGGGTGCCGTACATACCAGGATGGGTGATCAAGGAGTGCCATACATACCAGGATGGGTATCAAGGGGTGCCATGCCTACATGATGGGGTATCAAGGGGTGCCATGCATGCCAGGATGGGGGGATCAAGGGGTGCCATGCATACCACGATGGGAATTAGGGGGGCCATACATACCAGGATGTGTGATCAAGGGGTGTCATGCATACCAGGATGGGGGTTCAAGGGATGTTATGCATAGCAGGATGGGTGATCAAGGGGTGCCATGCATACCAGGATGGGTGATCAAGGGGTGCCATGCATACCAGGATGGGGGTTCAGGGGATGTTATGCATATCAGGATGGGTGATCAAGGGGTGCCATGCATACCAGGATGGGGGTTCAGGGGATGTTATGCATATCAGGATGGGTGATCAAGGGGTGCCATGCATACTAGGATGGGTGATCAAGGGGTGCCATGCATACCAGGATGGGGGCTCAAGGGGTGCCATGAATACCAGGATGGAGGAATCAAGGGATGCCATGAATACCAGGATGGGTGATCAAGGGGTGCCATGCATACCAGGATGGGGGCTCAAGGGGTGCCATGCATACCAGGATGGGGGCTCAAGGGGTGCCATGAAAACAAGGATGGAGGAATCAAGGGATGTCATGAATACCAGGATGGGTGATCAAGGGGTGCCATGCATACCAGGATGGGTGATCAAGGGGTGCCATGCATACCAGGATGGGGGCTCAAGGGGTGCCATGAATACCAGGATGGAGGAATTAAGGTACGCCATGAATACCAGGATGGGTGATCAAGGGGTGCCATGCATACCAGGGTGGGGGCTCAAGGGGTTCCATGCATACTGGGATGGGGGCTCAAGGGGTGCCATGCATACCAGGATGGGGGCTCAAGGGGTGCCATACATACTAGGACGGGAGGTCAAGGTGTGCCATACATACCAGGATGGGGTATCAAGGGGTGCCATGCATACCAGGATGGGGGAATCAAGGAGTGCCATACATACCAGGATGGGGATCAGGGGGTGCCATGCATTCCAGGATGGGGGAATCAAGGAGTGCCATACATACCAGTATGGGGATCAGGGGGGTGCCTTGCACACCATGATGGGATATCAAGAAGTGCCATACATACCAGGATGGGTGATCAAGTGGTGCCATGCATACCAGGATGGGAGCTCAAGGGGTGCCATGCATACCATGATGGGGTATCAAGGGGTGACATGCATGCCAGGATGGGGGAATCAAGGGGTGCCATGCATGCCAGGATGGGAATTAGGGTGGCCATACATACCAGGATGTGTGGTCAAAGGGTGCCATGCATACCAGGATGGGGGTTCAGGGGATGTTATGCATATCAGGATGGGTGATCAAGGGGTGCCATGCATACCAGGATGTGTGATCAAGGGGTGCCATGCATACCAGGATGGGGGCTCAAGGGGTGCCATGAAAACCAGGATGGAGGAATCAAGGGATGTCATGAATACCAGGATGGGTGATCAAGGGGTGCCATGCATACCAGAATGGGGGCTCAAGGGGTGCCATGCATACCAGGATGGGGGCTCAAGGGGTGCCATGCATACCAGGATGGGGGGTCACGGGGTGCCATACATACCAGGACGGGAGGTCAAGGGGTGCCATACATACCAGGATGGGGATCAGGGGGTGCCATGCATTCCAGGATGGGGGAATCAAGGAGTGCCCTACATACCAGGATGGGAATCAGGGGGGTGCCATGCATACCAGGATGGGGGAATCAAGGAGTGCCATACATACCAGGGTGGGGATCAGGGGGGTGCCTTGCACACAATGATGGGATATCAAGGGGTGCCATGCATACCAGGATGGGTGATCAAGGGGTGCCATGCATACCAGGATGGGAGCTCAAGGGGTGCCATGCATACCATGATGGGGTATCAATGGGTGCCGTACATACCAGGATGGGTGATCAAGGAGTGCCATACATACCAGGATGGGTATCAAGGGGTGCCATGCCTACATGATGGGGTATCAAGGGGTGCCATGCATGCCAGGATGGGGGGATCAAGGGGTGCCATGCATACCACGATGGGAATTAGGGGTGCCGTACATACCAGGATGGGTGATCAAGGAGTGCCATACATACCAGGATGGGTATCAAGGGGTGCCATGCCTACATGATGGGGTATCAAGGGGTGCCATGCATGCCAGGATGGGGGGATCAAGGGGTGCCATGCATACCACGATGGGAATTAGGGGGGCCATACATACCAGGATGTGTGATCAAGGAGTGTCATGCATACCAGGATGGGGGTTCAAGGGATGTTATGCATAGCAGGATGGGTGATCAAGGGGTGCCATGCATACCAGGATGGGTGATCAAGGGGTGCCATGCATACCAGGATGGGGGTTCAGGGGATGTTATGCATATCAGGATGGGTGATCAAGGGGTGCCATGCATACCAGGATGGGGGTTCAGGGGATGTTATGCATAACAGGATGGGTGATCAAGGGGTGCCATGCATACCAGGATGGGTGATCAAGGGGTGCCATGCATACCAGGATGGGGGCTCAAGGGGTGCCATGAATACCAGGATGGAGGAATCAAGGGATGCCATGAATACCAGGATGGGTGATCAAGGGGTGCCATGCATACCAGGATGGGGGCTCAAGGGGTGCCATGCATACCAGGATGGGGGCTCAAGGGGTGCCATGAAAACAAGGATGGAGGAATCAAGGGATGTCATGAATACCAGGATGGGTGATCAAGGGGTGCCATGCATACCAGGATGGGTGATCAAGGGGTGCCATGCATACCAGGATGGGGGCTCAAGGGGTGCCATGAATACCAGGATGGAGGAATTAAGGTACGCCATGAATACCAGGATGGGTGATCAAGGGGTGCCATGCATACCAGGGTGGGGGCTCAAGGGGTTCCATGCATACCGGGATGGGGGCTCAAGGGGTGCCATGCATACCAGGATGGGGGCTCAAGGGGTGCCATACATACTAGGACGGGAGGTCAAGGTGTGCCATACATACCAGGATGGGGTATCAAGGGGTGCCATGCATACCAGGATGGGGGAATCAAGGAGTGCCATACATACCAGGATGGGGATCAGGGGGTGCCATGCATTCCAGGATGGGGGAATCAAGGAGTGCCATACATACCAGGATGGGGATCAGGGGGGTGCCTTGCACACCATGATGGGATATCAAGAAGTGCCATACATACCAGGATGGGTGATCAAGTGGTGCCATGCATACCAGGATGGGAGCTCAAGGGGTGCCATGCATACCATGATGGGGTATCAAGGGGTGACATGCATGCCAGGATGGGGGAATCAAGGGGTGCCATGCATGCCAGGATGGGAATTAGGGTGGCCATACATACCAGGATGTGTGGTCAAAGGGTGCCATGCATACCAGGATGGGGGTTCAGGGGATGTTATGCATATCAGGATGGGTGATCAAGGGGTGCCATGCATACCAGGATGTGTGATCAAGGGGTGCCATGCATACCAGGATGGGGGCTCAAGGGGTGCCATGAAAACCAGGATGGAGGAATCAAGGGATGTCATGAATACCAGGATGGGTGATCAAGGGGTGCCATGCATACCAGGATGGGGGCTCAAGGGGTGCCATGCATACCAGGAAGGGGGCTCAAGGGGTGCCATGCATACCAGGATGGGGGGTCACGGGGTGCCATACATACCAGGACGGGAGGGCAAGGGGTGCCATACATACCAGGATGGGGATCAGGGGGTGCCATGCATTCCAGGATGGGGGAATCAAGGAGTGCCCTACATACCAGGATGGGAATCAGGGGGGTGCCATGCATACCAGGATGGGGGAATCAAGGAGTGCCATACATACCAGGGTGGGGATCAGGGGGGTGCCTTGCACACAATGATGGGATATCAAGGGGTGCCATGCATACCAGGATGGGTGATCAAGGGGTGCCATGCATACCAGGATGGGAGCTCAAGGGGTGCCATGCATACCATGATGGGGTATCAATGGGTGCCGTACATACCAGGATGGGTGATCAAGGAGTGCCATACATACCAGGATGGGTATCAAGGGGTGCCATGCCTACATGATGGGGTATCAAGGGGTGCCATGCATGCCAGGATGGGGGGATCAAGGGGTGCCATGCATACCACGATGGGAATTAGGGGGGCCATACATACCAGGATGTGTGATCAAGGGGTGTCATGCATACCAGGATGGGGGTTCAAGGGATGTTATGCATAGCAGGATGGGTGATCAAGGGGTGCCATGCATACCAGGATGGGTGATCAAGGGGTGCCATGCATACCAGGATGGGGGTTCAGGGGATGTTATGCATATCAGGATGGGTGATCAAGGGGTGCCATGCATACCAGGATGGGGGTTCAGGGGATGTTATGCATATCAGGATGGGTGATCAAGGGGTGCCATGCATACCAGGATGGGTGATCAAGGGGTGCCATGCATACCAGGATGGGGGCTCAAGGGGTGCCATGAATACCAGGATGGAGGAATCAAGGGATGCCATGAATACCAGGATGGGTGATCAAGGGGTGCCATGCATACCAGGATGGGGGCTCAAGGGGTGCCATGCATACCAGGATGGGGGCTCAAGGGGTGCCATGAAAACAAGGATGGAGGAATCAAGGGATGTCATGAATACCAGGATGGGTGATCAAGGGGTGCCATGCATACCAGGATGGGTGATCAAGGGGTGCCATGCATACCAGGATGGGGGCTCAAGGGGTGCCATGAATACCAGGATGGAGGAATTAAGGTACGCCATGAATACCAGGATGGGTGATCAAGGGGTGCCATGCATACCAGGGTGGGGGCTCAAGGGGTTCCATGCATACCGGGATGGGGGCTCAAGGGGTGCCATGCATACCAGGATGGGGGCTCAAAGGGTGCCATACATACTAGGACGGGAGGTCAAGGTGTGCCATACATACCAGGATGGGGTATCAAGGGGTGCCATGCATACCAGGATGGGGGAATCAAGGAGTGCCATACATACCAGGATGGGGATCAGGGGGTGCCATGCATTCCAGGATGGGGGAATCAAGGAGTGCCATACATACCAGGATGGGGATCAGGGGGGTGCCTTGCACACCATGATGGGATATCAAGAAGTGCCATGCATACCAGGATGGGTGATCAAGGGGTGCCATGCATACCAGGATGGGAGCTCAAGGGGTGCCATGCATACCATGATGGGGTATCAAGGGTTGACATGCATGCCAGGATGGGGGAATCAAGGGGTGCCATGCATGCCAGGATGGGAATTAGGGGGGCCATACATACCAGGATGTGTGGTCAAAGGGTGCCATGCATACCAGGATGGGGGTTCAGGGGATGTTATGCATATCAGGATGGGTGATCAAGGGGTGCCATGCATACCAGGATGTGTGATCAAGGGGTGCCATGCATACCAGTATGGGGGCTCAAGGGGTGCCATGAAAACCAGGATGGAGGAATCAAGGGATGTCATGAATACCAGGATGGGTGATCAAGGGGTGCCATGCATACCAGGATGGGGGCTCAAGGGGTGACATTCATACCAGGATGGGGGCTCAAGGGGTGCCATGCATACCAGGATGGGGGGTCACGGGGTGCCATACATACCAGGACGGGAGGTCAAGGGGTGCCATACATACCAGGATGGGGATCAGGGGTGCCATGCATTCCAGGATGGGGGAATCAAGGAGTGCCCTACATACCAGGATGGGAATCAGGGGGGTGCCATGCATACCAGGATGGGGGAATCAAGGAGTACCATACATACCAGGGTGGGGATCAGGGGGGTGCCTTGCACACAATGATGGGATATCAAGGGGTGCCATGCATACCAGGATGGGTGATCAAGGGGTGCCATGCATACCAGGATGGGAGCTCAAGGGGTGCCATGCATACCATAATGGGGTATCAATGGGTGCCGTACATACCAGGATGGGTGATCAAGGAGTGCCATACATACCAGTATGGGTATCAAGGGGTGCCATGCCTACATGATGGGGTATCAAGGGGTGCCATGCATGCCAGGATGGGGGGATCAAGGGGTGCCATGCATACCACGATGGGAATTAGGGGGGCCATACATACCAGGATGTGTGATCAAGTGGTGTCATGCATACCAGGATGGGGGTTCAAGGGATGTTATGCATAGCAGGATGGGTGATCAAGGGGTGCCATGCATACCAGGATGGGTGATCAAGGGGTGCCATGCATACCAGGATGGGGGTTCAGGGGATGTTATGCATATCAGGATGGGTGATCAAGGGGTGCCATGCATACCAGGATGGGGGTTCAGGGGATGTTATGCATATCAGGATGTGTGATCAAGGGGTGCCATGCATACCAGGATGGGTGATCAAGGGGTGCCATGCATACCAGGATGGGGGCTCAAGGGGTGCCATGAATACCAGGATGGAGGAATCAAGGGATGCCATGAATACCAGGATGGGTGATCAAGGGGTGCCATGCATACCAGGATGGGGGCTCAAGGGGTGCCATGCATACCAGGATGGGGGCTCAAGGGGTGCCATGAAAACCAGGATGGAGGAATCAAGGGATGTCATGAATACCAGGATGGGTGATCAAGGGGTGCCATGCATAACAGGATGGGGGCTCAAGGGGTGCCATGCATACCAGGATGGGGGCTCAAGGGGTGCCATGCATACCAGGATGGGGGGTCACGGGGTGCCATACATACCAGGACGGGAGGTCAAGGGGTGCCATACATACCAGGATGGGGATCAGGGGGTGCCATGCATTCCAGGATGGGGGAATCAAGGAGTGCCCTACATACCAGGATGGGAATCAGGGGGGTGCCATGCATACCAGGATGGGGGAATCAAGGAGTGCCATACATACCAGGATGGGGATCAGGGGGGTGCCTTGCACACAATAATGGGATATCAAGGGGTGCCATGCATACCAGGATGGGTGATCAAGGGGTGCCATGCATACCAGGATGGGAGCTCAAGGGGTGCCATGCATACCATGATGGGGTATCAATGGGTGCCGTACATACCAGGATGGGTGATAAAGGAGTGCCATACATACCAGGATGGGTATCAAGGGGTGCCATGCCTACATGATGGGGTACCAAGGGGTGCCATGCATGCCAGGATGGGGGGATCAAGGGGTGCCATGCATACCACGATGGGAATTAGGGGGGCCATACATACCAGGATGTGTGATCAAGGGGTGTCATGCATACCAGGATGGGGGTTCAAGGGATGTTATGCATAGCAGGATGGGTGATCAAGGGGTGCCATGCATACCAGGATGGGTGATCAAGGGGTGCCATGCATACCAGGATGGGGGTTCAGGGGATGTTATGCATATCAGGAAGGGTGATCAAGGGGTGCCATGCATACCAGGATGGGGGTTCAGGGGATGTTATGCATATCAGGATGGGTGATCAAGGGGTGCCATGAATACCAGGATGGGTGATCAAGGGGTGCCATGCATACCAGGATGGGAGCTCAAGGGGTGCCATGCATACCATGATGGGGTATCAATGGGTGCCGTACATACCAGGATGGGTGATCAAGGAGTGCCATACATACCAGGATGGGTATCAAGGGGTGCCATGCCTACATGATGGGGTACCAAGGGGTGCCATGCATGCCAGGATGGGGGGATCAAGGGGTGCCATGCATACCACGATGGGAATTAGGGGGGCCATACATACCAGGATGTGTGATCAAGGGGTGTCATGCATACCAGGATGGGGGTTCAAGGGATGTTATGCATAGCAGGATGGGTGATCAAGGGGTGCCATGCATACCAGGATGGGTGATCAAGGGGTGCCATGCATACCAGGATGGGTGTTCAGGGGATGTTATGCATATCAGGATGGGTGATCAAGGGGTGCCATGCATGCCAGGATGGGGGTTCAGGGGATGTTATGCATATCAGGATGGGTGATCAAGGGGTGCCATGCATACCAGGATGGGTGATCAAGGGGTGCCATGCATACCAGGATGGGGGCTCAAGGGGTGCCATGAATACCAGGATGGAGGAATCAAGGGATGCCATGAATACCAGGATGGGTGATCAAGGGGTGCCATGCATACCAGGGTGGGGGCTCAAGGGGTGCCATGCATACCAGGATGGGGGCTCAAGGGGTGCCATGCATACCAGGATGGGGGCTCAAGGGGTGCCATACATACCAGGACGGGAGGTCAAGGGGTGCCATACATACCAGGATGGGGATCAGGGGGTGCCATGCATTCCAGGATGGGGGAATCAGGGAGTGCCCTACATATCAGGATTGGAATCAGGGGTGTGCCATGCATACCAGGATGGGGGAATCAAGAAGTGCCATACATACCAGGATGGGGATCAGGGGGGTGCCTTGCACACAATGATGGGATATCAAGGGGTGCCATGCATACCAGGATGGGTGATAACGGGGTGCCATGCATACCAGGATGGGAGCTTAAGGGGTGCCATGCATACCATGATGGGGTATCAAGGGGTGCCGTACATACCAGGATGGGTGATCAAGGAGTGCCATACATACCAGAATGGGTATCAAGGGGTGCCATGCATACCATGATAGGGTATCAAGGGGTGCCATGCATGCCATGATGGGGGAATCAAGGGGTGCCATGCATACCAGGATGGGAATTACGGTGGCCATACATACCAGGATGTGTGATAAAGGAGTGCCATGCATACCAGGATGGGGGTTCAAGGGATGTTATGCATAGCAGGATGGGTGATCAAGGGGTGCCATGCATACCAAGATGGTTGATCAAGGGGTGCCATGCATACCAGGATGGGGGCTCAAGGGGTGCCATGAATACCAGGATGGAGGA
The DNA here is from genome assembly GCF_046119375.1 of Phyllobates terribilis. Classification (NCBI taxonomy): domain Eukaryota; kingdom Metazoa; phylum Chordata; class Amphibia; order Anura; family Dendrobatidae; genus Phyllobates; species Phyllobates terribilis. The sequence continues at coordinate 37,018,173 of NW_027362768.1, read as the reverse complement.
ATCAAGGGATGCCATGAATACCAGGATGGGTTATCAAGGGGTGCCATGCATACCAGGGTGGGGGCTCAAGGGGTGCCATGCATACCAGGATGGGGGCTCAAGGGGTGCCATGCATACCAGGATGGGGGCTCAAGGGGTGCCATACATACCAGGACGCGAGGTCAAGGGGTGCCATACATACCAGGATGGGGTATCAAGGGGTGCCATGCATACCAGGATGGAGGAATCAAGGAGTGGCATACATACCAGGATGGGGATCAGGGGGTGCCATGCATTCCAGGATGTGGGAATCAAGGAGTGCCCTACATACCAGGATGGGAATCAGGGGGGTGCCATGCATACCAGGATGGGGGAATCAAGGAGTGCCATACATACCAGGATGGGGATCAGGGGGGTGCCTTGCACACCATGATGGGATATCAAGGGGTGCCATGCATACCAGGATGGGAGATCAAGGGGTGCCATGCATACCAGGATGGGAGCTCAAGGGGTTCCATGCATACCATGATGGGGTATCAAGGGGTGCCGTACATACCAGGATGGGTGATCAAGGAGTGCCATACATACCAGGATGGGTATCAAGGGGTGCCATGCATACCATGATGGGGTATCAAGGGGTGCCTTGCATGCCAGGATGGGGGAATCAAGGGGTGCCATGCATACCAGGATGGGAATGAGGGGGGCCATACATACCAGGATGTGTGATCAAGGGGTGCCATGCATACCTGGATGGGGGCTCAAGGGGTGCCATAAATGCCAATATTGGGGATCCAGGGGTGCCATGCATACCAGGATGGGTGATCAAGGGGTGCTATTCATACCAGGATGGGGGATCAGGGGGTGGCATGCAAACCAGGATGGTAGATCAAAGGGGTGCCATGAATACCAAGATGGGGGATCAAGGGGTGCCATGCATTCCAGAATGGGGATGAGGGCCACGTATACCAAGATGGGATGGGGGCCACGTATACCTGGAAGGAGGGGCCATACATACTAGGGTGGAGGATATTAACAGAATTGGGGGACATTGCCCCAATACTCTAAAACCTAGGTGCGTCTTGCGGTCCGAAAAATACAGTGTGTGTGTGTGTGTGTATATATATATATATATATATATATATATATATATATATATATATATACAGTACAGACCAAAAGTTTGGACACACCTTCTCATTTAAAGATTTTTCTGTATTTTCATGACTATCAAAATTGGACATTCACACTGAAGGCATCAAAACTATGAATTAACACATGTGGAAATATATACTTAACAAAAAAGTGTGAAACAACTGAAAATATGTCTTATATTCTAGGTTCTTCAAAGTAGCCACCTTTTGCTTTAATGACTGCTTTGCACACTCTTGGCATTCTCTTGATGAGCTTCAAGAGGTAGTCACCGGAAATGGTCTTCCAACAATCTTGAAGGAGTTCCCAGAGATGCTTAGCACTTGTTGGCCCTTTTGCCTTCACTCTGCGGTCCAGCTCACCCCAAACCATCTCGATTGGGTTCAGGTCTGGTGACTGTGGAGGCCAGGTCATCTGGCGTAGCACCCCATCACTCTCCTTCTTGGTCAAATAACCCTTACACAGCCTGGAGGTGTGTTTGGGGTCATTGTCCTGTTGATAAATAAATGATGGTCCAACAAAACGCAAACCGGAAGGAGTAGCATGCCGCTGCAAGATGGTGTGGTAGCCAAGCTGGTTCAGTATGCCTTCAATTTTGAATAAATCCCCAACAGTGTCACCAGCAAAGCACCCCCACACCATCACACCTCCTCCTCCATGCTTCACGGTGGTAACCAGGCATGTAGAGTCCATCCGTTCACCTTTTCTGCGTCGCACAAAGACACGGTGGTTGGAACCAAAGATCTCAAATTTGGACTCATCAGACCAAAGCATAGATACCACTGGTCGAATGTCCATTTCTTGTGTTCTTTAGCCCAAACAAGTCTCTTCTGCTTGTTGCCTGTCCTTAGCAGTGGTTTCCTAGCAGCTATTTTACTATGAAGGCCTGCTGCACAAATTCTCCTCTTAACAGTTGTTGTAGAGATGTGTCTGCTGCTAGAACTCTGTGTGGCATTGACCTGGTCTCTAATCTGAGCTGCTGTTAACCTGCGATTTCTGAGGCTGGTGACTCGGATAATCTTATCCTCAGAAGCAGAGGTGACTCTTGGTCTTACTTTCCTGGGGCGGTCCTCATGTGAGCCAGTTTCTTTGTAGCGCTTGATGGTTTTTGCAACTGCACTTGGGGACACTTTCAAAGTTTGCCCAATTTTTCAGACTGACTGACCTTAATTTCTTAAAGTAATGATGGCCACTCGTTTTTCTTTACTTAGCTGCTTTTTTCTTGCCATAATACAAATTCTAACAGTCTATTCAGTAGGACTGTCAGCTGTGTATCCACCAGACTTCTGCACAACACAACTGATGGTCCTAGCCCCAATTATAAGGCAAGTAATCCCACTTATTAAACCTGACAGGGCACACCTGTGAAGTGAAAACCATTTCCGGTGACTACCTTTTGAAGCTCATCAAGAGAATGCCAAGAGTGTGCAAAGCAGTCATCAAAGCAAAAGGTGGCTACTTTGAAGAACCTAGAATATAAGACATATTTTCAGTTGTTTCACACTTTTTTGTTAAGTATATAATTCCACAAGTGTTAATTCATAGTTTTGATGCCTTCAGTGTGAATGTCCAATTTTCATAGTCAAGAAAATACAGAAAAATCTTTAAATGAGAAGGTGTGTCCAAACTTTTGGTCTGTACTGTATATATATATATATATATATATATATATATATATATATTGGACAAATTAAATTTACCACAGATAAAATGTTCATTTTTAACACTTTGTAGAGAATCCTTTGCAGGCAATGACTGCCTGAAGTAAGCCATGGATGTCACGAAATGATGGGTTTCCTCCTTTGTGAGGCTTTGTCAGGCCTTTACTGCAGCTGACTTCAGTTGTTACATGTGAAATGCAGCTTGATGGGGCTGAAATCTAGTGATTGACACAACCATTGCAGAATATTCCACTTCTTTGCCTTTCACGGTATGTTTCGGGTCATTTTCCATCTGTACTGTGAAGCGCCGTCCAATCAACCTTGCTTTATTTGATTGAATCTGAGCAGATGGTATCGCCTTGTACACTTCAGAATTCATCTGGCTGCTTCTGTCTTCAGTCACATCATCAATAAATGCTAATGACCCAACGCCATCACAAGGCCTCCACCATGTTTTACAGATGACATGGGGTGCTGATCATCATAAGCCGCTCCAAGCTTACTCTATGCTTTCTTCTTCCCATCATTCTGGTACAGGTTGATCTTAGTTTTGCTTTTCCAGAACTGGGCGGCTTCTTTAGATTTTTTTCTGTCAAAGTCTGATCTGGCCTTTCTATTTTTCAGGCTAATTATTGGTTTGCACCTAGGGTTGAAGACTCTGTATTTGCTCTCATGACGTCTTCTGTTTATGATAGACTTAGATACTGAAACACCTACTTCCTGGAGAGTGTTCTTCACTTGGGTGGATGTTCGTGAAGCGGATTTTCTTCACCATGGAAAGCATTCTGCCATCATCCACCCCTGTTGTATTCCATGGATGTCCAAGTCTTTTTGAGTTTCCAGGATCATCAGTGGGCTTTTTTTTGCAGAATGTACCAAACTGTTGATTTGGCCGCTCCTAACATTTCTGCTATCTCTCTGATGGATTTCTTTTTCAGCCTAATGATGGTCTGTTTCTCTTCCACTGAGAGTTTCTTTGTCCTCATGTTATGGGTTCACAGCAACAGCTCCCAAATGCAAATGCCACACCTGAAATCAGCTCCAGACCTTTTATCTGCTTAATTGATGATGCAATAATGAGGGAATAGCCCATGCTGCTTATTGAACAGCTTTTGAGATAATTGTTCAATTGCTTTTGGTCACTTTAAAAAGAGGTAGCTACATATTAAAGAGCTGTAATTCCTAAACACTTACTCAAATTAGGATTTGAATACCCTCAAATTAAAGCTGGACGTCTGCACTTTAAGCCCATATTCATTATAGAACTGGAAATTTAATATGTTTTGGTAAACAGCTAAAATGGAAAAACTTGTCACTGTTCAAATATTTCTGGACCTAACTGTATGTGCGCTGTTGCTCCATTTATACAGGGGAGGACAGGACTCCTAATCTCAGGATCTGTGGGGTCCAACCACTGTGAATAAGTAATGTTATTCATGGGACACCCCTTTAATGCTGAGACTGGACAGCACTTTGGAACAATTGTGCTGGAATCAAACTTAATTTTTCTCTTTATAGGGGTTGTACCAAGTTTTTAAGTTATCCCCTAGCCATAAGATGGACGATAACTTACGGATTGCGGGGGTCCGACCTCTGAAAACCACGCCGATCCCTATTATCTCTAGCATTCCATAGACAATGAATGGAGCATAGGTGCACCTGGCCACCCTCCACTCCATTCAGACTGGGATCAATCAGAGTCCCAGTTGGAGATACACATGGTACGTTGTTGTTGTTTTTTTGTTTTTTTTTTGTTTTTTTTCATCGTCCATCTGTTATTGGCAGGACAGGCTATTTATGGGACAAAATCAAATCCTTGGATTTATCAAATCACCATCAAAGTTTACAACAGGATCTTGAAATCTTTCTTGGAAGACATTTAATCATTCAGTCTCATGTATGAAATCTGCAAGATACAAAGTTCTCTACTTTATGTAAACATCAGATGTTCTCCCTCTTGAGATTATATCAAATTTATCATTTTTGAGTCAATAATCACAACATGGATTGGAAGCAGGAGCGGCAGAGTTATTCAAAGCGCAGAACAAAAGATTCTCCAAAGGAATCAAATCAATCTGCAATCAACAGAAAAATATAAGATGCAGTGTTATCTTGAGAAAGCTGGTTGATCTTCTGGGAAATGTAAAGTACAAGTTGTTTTAACTGCACAAGGACAGTGATACACAGATAAGAAGCGAGGAATTACAGTTACGTTTTACTCCAAAGTTCATATAGTCTTAAAAGTGGCCTTACACATTAGGCAGAAGTGGGTTGATGGTTGAACTGCCAAGAAACGAATGATCACCTGGTGAACGATCGCTACAAAATATTCTGAAGCCATCCTTTTGTAAAGATCTGTAATGGGCAAGAACCTATCAGTCTGTTGTGTTGGTAGTTCTCGGATGCAATAGTTAACAGGTCTACATACCCTCAAGCCCAGAACAGGCCACAGATCATGGCAGAGAGCAATCACTGATTGTCCTGTTTAACTTATGGCATTCTTTTCCAACATGACAACTTTCACATATCAATCATATATGACAGAAAATTCCTAATTTATGGCCAACCTTAAAGCCAATGCAAATTAAGGTGGTCATTCCTCCACTAGCAAGCATGTTTGAGTCAAATGTGAGTGCTTTTTAAGGGGGCTGTCCACTATTAATTTGGACTATTAATTGGACTATTAATGGGTGCTGCACAAATTAAAAACAAAAATCTATACTTACATCATGGACTGGTGTCGCTTCTCATCTCTCATTTCTGTGTCCCTCGCCAGTCTCTTGACGTAAACAATGTCATGTGGCCACTGCAGCCAATCTGCAGAAATGCAGACTTAGGTTATGTGCCCACGATGCAGAAATGCTCCTGATTTTTTCCTGAGCGTTTCTGCATCTCCCTGGCAGAAAAAAAGCATGCGGATTGTACATGCGTTTTTCCTGCCAGGGACAAGCTGATGTGAAGCGTTCTTCACATGCATTTCCACATGCAGGTGGACAAGCGCTTTCCAAGCGATTTTAGCAGCACTTGGAAAGTGCTTGACAACTTGGTCACACTATATGAATCCATGCAAAAGGCATGGATTTATATAGTGTGACCTTAAAGAATGATAAAAAATAAAAAAATGGATCTATACTTGCCTTCTGATGGCCCCCGGAGTCTTTATTTGATCTGTCCTGTCTTGCCGGCAGCTTGCGATACACTACACTGAAGGACCTGCCGTCACATGACTAAATGATGTCAGCGCGGGTCCTTCAGTCCACTGCGATCTGCCGGCAAGCAAAGACAAGCACACCACGGGCCATCGGAAGGTAAATATAATAATTGTTTTTTATTTTATTCTTTTTTTTTTACATGTTCTATGGCACCCGGGTCCGGAGGAGAGTCTCCTCTTCTCCAGACCCGGATACCATCCGCACATTGAAACGCATGGATTCCGCATGTACAGATGCATTGATGTGGATTACATGCATTCCAATGCAAGTCAATGGCGGCCAGAACGCAGCGCTTCCGCAAAATAATTGGCAGTGCTGCGTTTTTTTCCGCAATGATAATCTGCAGCGGAAATTTCCGCACATGTACACAGCACATGCGGATTATCATTGGGGAACATGGCAGGCCTTCTACCAAGCGTTTTCTAAGCGTTTCTGCAGCAGAATTGCCGCTGCAAAAACGCTTAAAAAATGCATCGTGGCCACACAGCCTTAATTGTGAAGGCTGCAGATGATCAGCAGCTACTGATTGCAGCAGTAATGTGACACTTATGTCAGAAGACCAGCGGGGGACACAGAACTTAGAGTGCAGGAGTGGCACAGGTCTAGAGCATAAGTGTAGACTTTTTTATCTTTTATAAAGCACCATGGGAACATTAATTCCACTACTGGCTCCATTGTCCACTAGTGGCTCCATTTATCAATAAACGTAAGTGGCATGCAATAGGATTAGGCATATAAAATCAAGGACTTCCAGTGACCAGCAAAAGGGTAACAATGTTTTGAACTTCAGACTCCACATTGCACCATCCACTACTCCTTCGAACGTGAGACTACCATTATTTCATAGACCATCATCTTGATTAGTTCATACATAAATTTGACTTGCAACTATTTAGTATATGATTAGATTTGCAGATTCTTGTCACTGCATTGTTATCATTTTTTAAAAATCCGAAATTTTAATTTTTATTATTTTTTCAGTATTTTGTAAATCCACCTTTGTCTTTCAGCACTGCCAGAATCCTTCTTGCTCTTGATCAGATTCAAACATGTATCGACCGAAATCTGATCCCAGGTCTCTTCTATACATTTCCAAAGCTGGTCCATACTGGTCACCTCACTTCGGTATATATACAGTTTTTTCTTCAACTCTACCCACAAGTGTTCGATTGGGTTGAGGTCTAGAAACTGTGGGGGCCAATCCAGTACCTCTACTTCATTGTCCTTGAATCATTTCTTCGTCAGTCTTGATGTATGCTTTGGGTCGTTGTCCTGCTAAAACACTATGACGTCCTTTTCATACACATAGTACTCAATGTACAAAGTAACTCATCTTGTAGGATACTCACATATAGCTCCGCATTGAGACCAACATCGATCCTGGTCAAGTATCTAACGCCTTTGGATGTGAAACAACCCCGTATCTTCAGGCTTCCTCCACCCTTCCTCCACTGATCTTGACATTTCCTTCTATTTCTCGATCCGTTATCCTCTTTTTCCCTTGTTTGTTCCAGACCCATTTGCACCCATTAGAGCCTAGCCTGTTGGCTTTCGTCTCATTGCTCCAGATCACCCATTTACAATCTTTTACTGTCCACTTTTTTTCCTTTTTTTCCAAACTCGAGCCGACGTTTCTTATGACAATATTGATGTCGAGGCTTCTTCACCTTTTTCAAGGATTACATTCATTTTACCTTGAGCATAAGTTATTTTTTTGGACCGACTATCATATTATGCACTCAACCAAGGGACAATGTATCCAATGTTTAATACCAGGATCCATTAATCCGCGTACAATAAGAGACATTATTTAATAATTGACGTCTCCTATTACAGGTTGTGCAATCTCGTTCGTTTTTGTCCGTCATGTTAGAGGTTTGTTTCCTATTGTATGCCTATTAATGGTATATAAATATCTTACAACAGCCGATGAATGAAGGCATTAAAGGTCATGTCGGTAGCCCAATGATTTAGGAGGTAAGGCACATTTTAATAAGCCCCGACTAGTTTCAAAACAATAAACAAAGACTGAAACGAGTTGGCTGCGATACGGTTACGCAAGAGTGATAATCGTTCCAATGCTAATATTATGACACCTATTAAGTAGAGAGTTTCACTGCTTTATTATCATCGCCTTCAAATCATTACTATGCTTATATAAAAACTATAAAGGGTGACACCTGTAATGTTATTTCTCAATCCTGCATTGATTTGCCATTGTGCTGTAAATGTCTATGCAAAAAAACAAAGTGACAATCAAAACAGCTAGCAAAACCATGGTTATTTAAGGGTAAAAAAGATGTATATTGGTAGTACTATTAAACTCATATTTGGTTTCTGAATGTGCTGCTCTTAGGGCCCAGGCCCCATGAAGCACGGGCAGCACGGTGGCTCAGTGGTTAGCACAGTAGCCTTGCAACCCTGGGGTCCTGGGTTCAAATCCCACCAAGGACGACATCTGCAAGGAGTTTGTATCTTCTCCCCATGTTTGCGTGGGTTTCCTCTGGGTTCTCCAGTTTCCTCCCACACTCCAAAGACATACTGATAGGGAAATTAGACTGTGAGCCCCAATGGGGTCAGTGCCGATAATGTGTATTAATTGTAAAGCACTGCGGAATATGTTAGTGCTATATAAATAAAGAGATTATTATTATTAAGTGCTGGACCTGCATAGTCACTCAGTGTGACTGTGAATTGATTGATCTCAAATATACTGCAGTAACAGAACCTTAATAACAGCCTTTTGTCCTTTTGTATTCTTCACACACTGAAAACACGGAGATCAATATTAAAGGGAATCTGTAAGAGGGATTTTGCGATGTAATCTGAGGACAGCATGAGTTAGGAGTTAAAACATTGAAAACAGTGATGTGTCACTAATTAGGTTGTGTCCTGTTTACTTACAATGAAGGCTTTATCACTAAGAGATTATCATTGCTAGACTACAGCTCAAGTCTACACACCCCTCCTCTGATAAGCTGCTCACTGGCAATAGACAATGCAAATAGAAAGTTGTGGTGTGGGCAGGGGCAGCTTTCTGAGCTCTGCTACATGCTGCATCTAAGAACTCTGATTGTGTCACAACTGCTGCACCCAGTAAACTAGGTGATACATGACTGAAATCAAGTTTACTTGCACTATAATATGATACTCTCTATAAATAGCAAAAATTTGCTGACCGATTCCATTTAAATCACTCAATTCTCATTTGTCCTTTCTTTCTCTTAGAAGCAAATTTATTCAACACTTATTCTATTTTTGGGGAGACTTCAGTGAACTCGACAAATTCATTTTTCAAAATATCTGCTTGAATCTAGTACAGAGGTTTTACTGTACACATAGGACGTCATATTCAGCTGATGTATCCACTTGTAAGTGATTTGCACACAGTCTAGATGGAGTAGAGTGCTTCTTCTAGAAGTAAATACAAGCATCTTACAGTTTCAAGACTCAGTATTCATTAAAGATAATAAACAGGGATTCTTCAATGTTATTTACTGCTAAAGACAAGAGAGGCTCTTATTACCCAACTTCAGCTGCCAATAGTACAATTTCATCAGTGGTGATGACTGATAAAGAGGTCATTCTAAAAAGTGCACTGTTGTGTACATATATAGACTCACTACAAAATCATATGACAATACATGATTTTCTGTACAGCTTTAGATAGAAGGCAAGTGTAAAAAATGTGAAATCTGTGTTCTTACAGCTAATGTGCTATCCTCATTAGACAATTCCTTATACTAACTGGAATAATAAAGATAAAATAAATGCACAGGCTATACTTCACTACTTTGTCACATTACGCATCACTTCTAAATTGCTACAGGGAAAGGTGAGGGCTGTTTTTACACACTCATGACCAAGCAGCTTTTGAACCTTGATGACAAATAAGCACAATTTTAACCTTTAAATTCCAGCGTGATATTATTGGGCTTTTTTTGGCAACAGTTGTCAAAGATCAGCAAAATGGTTTAAGAGAGGGAAGGGGGGCTGGGATACGCCACACAACAATAAAAAAGCTTTACTTATCCACTGCAGTACAACCTGCTGATCTTTAATAGCCTGTGACAATGATGTATTGTTGCCCCATTTGACCACTGTATCTGATCACTGGACTCAGCCGTACCATGCCTTTATCACTCTGGCAAAATAAATGAAGGCTAATGTGGAGTGGAATTGGAGCAGAGATCGATTTACAAGATGAGTAATGTTTTTTTTCATTAATTTTATGGTATATTATTACGTCAGCCCATTTTTTTCTTGATTTTGATTAACCCATTAAGATGGGCAATGGACCAGATTGACCTAAAATGACCTAGTATTGAATGCAGACTCCGACTCCCCCTAAAGTTACTGCCCTGCTTACTAATACAAGATTGGCCTGAAATGGTTCATTGTTCATCAAGATCCATACATTCTGTGTGATAGCATGGATGTCAGGCAGGAAGCACGTTATTATATTAATTGTCCCTACATTTATGCATTACAGTACTTGAGATTAGTAGTTATAATATATGAGTAAATATTTGACATAAAAAAAGAAACTCCTACTAAAAATGAAAAATGGCTGAAAGGAAGAAACCAAGGTTGGAGCCTTGGAGTAAAGGCTTTGTTTTTACAAAACAAGAGGGTTATGTATCTCTGTCTATCAGAGAGATAAATTCTTACAAGAAATACTTTCAATCTTCTTTTAAAACTCACGGGAGGAATGTTACATCCTGGAGCGATAAAAGACAGCTAAAAAAGGAATGGTTTGTAGAATATATTACACATTGCTATTTCATGAATAGAAATGGATTACATTGCAGATGTGCATCACCATCATTATACACTGCTCCAAACAGCACAAGAATTGATCTTTCGGCTAACGTCCTCATGTGTGCTACGCTGATAGATTGTCCTGACAGTCAAATACACTCTGCTTATATTCAGGCTCTATGCATCACATTGACACTTTTCAATGTTTTTTCTCAAAATGCTGCCTTCTTTTCAATCTCTTATTGAATCAATTTTGCTGGTACGTTATGGCACTTCTGTACATATTGACAAGGTAATGGAAAGAAATAGCTATGTATGTATGTAAACAAATATACATGTCATTCTTTACATATTTCACAATACCATATCATTAGAGTTCTTTTATAAACCAATTCTCTACCCCAACATGATTTTCATATGATTTTTAAAATATTTTCCTTGAACCACTTGAACTCCCACGGACCATCTCCTTCATTTTTTATATGATTGCATTTTACCATACTGTGAACAGTATGTGTATTCACTATGCTTGTGATCGAGAGTGTATTGCTGCTATAAGAAGTTTCCATTAGTATTATATCTTCTTTTTTCTATAAACCTAAGATGAAAAACTACTAGATTATTTTCACAATGAAGAGTATACTGGAGTATGTTCATGGGAGTTAGCATGAACCAGTCAGCATAAGGCTCTAAGAAAAAAAATTGTAGAACTTTTACCCTTTCACTAAAAAAATATCACTTTACTATCAATGTCCAAAGTGTCAGAGATGGAGACCAGGATCAGAGCTTTCCTCTGTTGCCATGATTGAATCAAGGATGGTGTCTTTTTGATTGCTTCAATGAGCATTTATTTTAAAAAAAAAGATTATTAAAACATTAGTTTACACAACGAGTTTCGGCTACTTGCAGCCTTCATCTGGTGTATAATAAAAATATATTTATCCAACTTTATATCCTCCACCACCAAGAAGTGGATAGGGGAGGTGGAGAGGGCAGGGGAGGGAAAGGTTTAATCATGTGTCTATTTAACTCTTGCTCTGTACTTTTGTTTGGAACTATATTCACACTGTGCCACCCTAACCCTGATTCTGTTTTATATTTTTCTGCCACAAGGAAAGGTTAAGTTACTAAAATCCATCTGTTCAATATATAGTGCATACAAAAATGTGATAACACTGTACAAAATAAATAAATAAAAATAAAAATTATGAAAAAAAACTTTTAAGAAAAAAATATATTTTTTTCTCTTTTTGTCCCCTTTTCCGTCTTTCCTTCCTTCCATTCATTTGTTTCTTTTCTTTCTTCATTTTTATTTATGTCTTACTGCAAAACAACTACATGGTGTTATAATGGATTTATGAAGCTCTCGTGTCTCCATTTTCATGAATACCTTACCCATTCAAAATCCCATATATAGTGTAATTTATATTGCCAAGGGTTGATTCAATCGTCCTTGATACAATTGTGGCAACAGAAGACAGCACTGATCCTGGTCTCCATTTCTCATTCTTCCACTGTGGGAATCTCCTGAAAGCGGTTCCCCTGTCTCTCTGGGATTAGCTGCAGTCTATCACTTTTGAATCCAAACCAAAACGAGAGTTGTCCCTCAGGCAGCACAACTATATCAGGTGAGCAGGTTTTCTTATTCAACTCGCCTTTTGCAACTTGACATATACTCACTATGCTTAGACAGTGACACATCTTTTTTCTCTTTTAGGATACTCCATATAATAATGTCCAAAGTGTAAGTAAGTTGGTATTTTGAGTGCCCCCTTAATGTTCAATGAAAAAGTATCCAAGAGACTTGGCATAATTATTTCAGGATATGCAACAATAGACATGCTCATTGGTTCAGTTGCGTCTGCTCATTTATTCACTGGGTCAAAGAATTTCGCATTATGTCACTGGTAAACCTAGAAATGACTACTCATGGGCTATATAATAACTTCCAATACAATAACATAATGAATCAATATTCTGAATTATCAAAGTCTTTATGCCAGAAATCTGATGTAAAACACTTTGAAAAGTTGCAAAATCTTTTTACAGTGTAATGTAGCACAACAATTTTACAACTTTTGGCTTTGTTTGCACACCAGTTTTGGTCAGCCCTGCCAAAAAGTGGTGGAAGACAAGTGGTATGGGGCAATGCCCACTTATCTAAGTCACGATGAGCTGAGGCATATTTTCACCACAAATCTTATTCCAGTCTCTAAATGGAGTAAGATTTGTGACGCACACACCACTCTGAAGATGCTTCTGATCCATTAAGAGGTGTGCACATCGTAATGTATCAGGTGCCTTTGACTCCAACAACAGTCTTGATAAATCTAGGACTCAGAGTCTCTATATTGTTGACTACAACTATCTCATACATGTAATACAAAGGCAAGGTAGTCTTACGTTAGGAGGAATGTCTCTGAATACAGTAACAAATATAATAATAGAAGTCAAGAACTACAAGTGGAATTATTGTCTTAAAGAAGTTGTCTACTACTTTCACATTGATGCCCTATACGCCAATCGCATGCGGCACCCCTGCCGATCAGCCATAAATCCTTACCTGTGGTGCTTCGTGGTCAAGTTGTAGTGGTCACTGCGGGGTACTGCACATCCGCCTCCCATTCAATTGAATGGGACGCGGATGTGCAGTAACAAGTGCTGGCCAGTGCAACTTGATGGCAAAGCACCTCAGGTGAGGACTTCCGGCCAGTGGGCGCCGCCGGCACCGATAACGCCTGATCGGCGGGGGTGCCACATGCAGGACCCCTGCTGATCATACATTGATGCCCTATCCTATGGATAGGGCATCAATGTGAAAGCAGTGGACAACTTCTTTAAAATAAGTTAATATTAAATAAGTATACTTGAGTTCTGTCAGATGAAAAATCTAATTTTTAACTTAATGGGGTTGTATCTCAAGGATCACCACTGTTCATACTCTTTATTGAGCATATGGTTGTAAGAAAATATGTTACTGGTGCCTCTGTAAACCTGACTTTATATTGGAAAGGGAAAATCTTAATGGGAAAACTAGGAAGTTTGCTTTAATTGAAGAATATAGATTTATATTCTTAAGAATTTTTTTATGGAAAGATTATTGTGACAGGTGTGTGAAGGACTTATGATAACGGTTATAGTATTTTACATTTTTATATCCATAGTAGAAATGAATCAATCGATTTGTAATCAAATTAATTACATTTCAGAAAATTTTGGATTCTGGTGAATCTGAATTTTTTGGAATTTGATTCACATACATCCACAAAAATGGTGGCCAGCTGGCCACTATTTTCCTGTATTCATTTTAGGGATGGGAATTGATAAAATAAAAACATATACTCTTATTCTCACCTCTTCCTATGCCTACACATGCCTCCTCCCCTCTGCACAGTTCTTCCAGCTTTGAGGCCCATAAGGTCATGTAACTGCATGACTGCATTGGCTTCAGCACCGGAGTTCAGGTGAGGTCCTAGTAGCTGTGCGTATAAAGGGCTTTTTTTTTAACTCCTTCCCTCCACTTAGTTTTTAATGTTTTGGTGTCTGGAGAAACCTCAGAGCATAATAAAATTCTTTTCATTGCAATAAAAGCAGTTTTCATACAAAACTTATTTGGACTGAATGGAATCTACCAATCAATTCAACAGAATCTGCTGAAACACATTTCTAGAAATGTGCTCATGTGTAACCCATAGCTAAAAAATGTGTCTTTAATAGTACAATTTCTATAAGCCAGCTTAGGCTAAATTGATTTATATAGAGCTACGTAAGGTACATGAGGTCACACCAAGCACACATTTTTTTAGATATGTTTAACATACCATAACCTGCTGTTGAAAGACCCAGATGCTTCATTCTGTTCTTTACTAATGCTGCAAGTTCTTGCCGTTCTGATCTTCGACACAACGTCATCCTCTGTTGACTTATCCTCTCGGATGTTTTGTTGGAATGTCTTGGAACTTTTCTGCTTAGTCTTCTGGCCCATTGCATACTCTTCCTTCTCAGTAAAGGGTGGTCCGCTTGGTCACTGGATGTGGAGTTTCGATGGTTGTTACGATTTAATGATGTTTCTTTGGTTTCTTTTGTGTCTTCCCATTCTTCAACGCTGATAGATATCTGTGACTGAAACGAGAGAATAATTCCATGATCAATATTAAATACTGTAGATGTTAAGGTAGATGTGTCATCCAAATATTCTGTAATCCTTTTAGTCAAAAAGGCAGAAAACAATACTTTACTGTATTATTTAACTACCACACAAGACAGTATTTTTAGCGCCCAATTTGGCTGATAAGAGAACAGGCTTCTTAACTGATGTACTTTTCTCTATTTTGTACCATTATTAAATCTGTCTCTCCTTCATTTCCAGCCACTTCAAAATTGTTGAGGGTCTAAAGTGTACTAGAGACTAAAGCAAATAATTTATTTACATGCCCGACATTTTTGATACAATTTATTTACATGCCCGAAATTTTTGATACAATTTCTAATACATTTAGCTTAGTAAAGCAGCATACAGCTTTTTCACTCTGGCATTTTTTTTATTTTTTTTTTCATATTTGCTTTCCAAGATACACAATTTTTCTATTTAATCATTAATGCAGCTGATATTTTCTTCTAGATGAGATTTGTTTTTTAATTAAATAATTTTTTAATTGCATAAAATTTATTTAATGGCTTTTATCATGTTTTTTTTTTGAGGGAGAGAGAATGAAATCAAAAACAGAAATTCTAAAATTCTTTGGGTTTTCTGAGTACAGTGTTTACTGTTACATAACATATGCACTTTATCTGGCCTCCGGTGGACACTCTGCCAATTCCAAGTACAATATGTATTTAAACCTGCTCACGACTACACTGTGTGCATACCTGATGGATGCGGGATACTGCCGAAGTGTGATGTTTATTACTTTTTATCTCCCTTTTAAAGATAACTTTTTTTCATCCAAAGAAGATTGCATTACTAGAGCGCCCAATTACCTAGTGAACTTTTTTCTGTCCATTACCAGCCACCAGGTTCTGATTTGGAGGAGATGCCAGCAGCTCACTGGGAGTGCTGCCCCTGATTGCATTACCTTGAATCCACAGTCTGCTATGGAGTTGTGCCCTGTTGATTCTCAACCTCCCAAGTTAAGAGTTAAATCCCTTCTGTTAAGCGTCAGGAGTTTGCTGGATCTGAAATGGGTTCAGAGACATCTGAGGATTCTGTGGTCTCCCATTCAGGTCCAGCTGGGACTGATGTTGCACAGCATTTCCTTCAGTCCCAGCGCCTAGCTAGTGCACGAGATACTCGGGTTGTTTCTCAGGTGTTTGTGCCTAGCACTATGAAGTATAGGTTGCGGAGGGAGTCGGGGCTCCGGCAGCCTAAGTCCGAGTTTGCGCCGCACTGAGCACGTCCGTGACATGGCGGACCGTGATTGGTGGTTCAGGAACCAGCTGATCTGGTGACCTGGCACCACCTGATTTGTCACGGGTGTCGTCAACAATGGTGCGACAGTGGGGCAGGGCTTAATCTTTAAAAGGCCCGACCACAAACATGGCGGCGCGCTCAGATCATTTGAGCAAGTGATGCCGTTGTGTGGACAACTCTGTTCCACGTGATCCCTAGCTGTTCACTCCGTGGCCTGCCGATGCCAGAGTTTGCTCGGCTAATTAGCACAGGTTGCATAGGCAGGTTAGCTCCATAGAGGCAGGTAGCTTCGCCTGGCAGCCTGGCTCAGCCAAAGGGGTCGCCTATCACCCCGAGCAGCCTGCAAACGTCCTGTGCACGGCTAATGCCGGTTCGCCACGTGGAGTTGAACCCATCAGTCTGGTAGCACGCTGGCTGGGGCACGTGTACCCGTTGGCGTAGTTACACACGCATCCTAGCGCCGCCAGAGTAGTCCCTGTGCAGTAACAGGGCTACAAATAGTTTTCCGGTCGCTCATCTCACGTGCTGCTAACGGAGATTGTGCGAACCGTTATACCCATTCCTGTGTGCTGTAACACGGAAGGGCTTATCGTTTAAGTTGGTTGTGTATCTTTTCACCCGGAAAGTGTTCGGCAGCAGCCCACCTGGCTGCATCGCGGACCCCGGGGTCGGTTGCGCTCCATTTAAATAAAGTCTGCAACCGCCCTCCTAACACCTTCAACACGTTCACATAAAATATGCACTAATGTTATATTCACATCTCATGCCATTCCCTTTTTTCCTTAAAAAAATCCTTCCATTTTCATTTCTTCTATAGAGTGTAAGCTCTTATGGTCAGCAGGGTTTTCTCTTTCTCTATCCTGCTGAGTGTAAGCTCATATGTTCTGCGCGGTCTGTTCTCTCTCTTGTAGAGTGTAAGCACTTATAGTTAGTGAGGTCCTTTCTCTCTCTTGTACAGTCTAAGCTCTTATAGTCAATGAGGTCTTTTCTCTATTGTAGAGTGCAAGCTTTTATAGTCAGTGAGGTCTTTTCTCTATCTTGTAGAGTGTAAGCTCTTATAGTCAGTGAGGTCCTTTCTCTCTCTTGTAGAGTGTATGCTTTTATAGTCAGTAAGGTCTTTTCTCTCTTGGAGAGTGTAGGCTTTCATAGTCAGTGAGGTTCTTTCTCTCTCTTGTAGAGTGTAAGCTCTTACAGTCAGTGAGGTCTTTTCTCTCTTGTAGAGTGTAAGCTCTCATAGTCAGTGAAGTCCTTTCTCTCTGTTGTACAGTGTAAGCTCTTATAGTCAGTGAGGTCCTTTCTTTCTCTTGTAGAGTGTAAGCTCTCTTATAGTCAGTGAGGTCTTTTCTCTCTTGTAGAGTGTAAGCTCTCATAGTCAGTGAGGTCCTTTCTCTCTCTTGTACAGTGTAAGCTCTTTTAGTCAGTGAGGTCCTTTCTCTATCTTGTAGAGTGTATGCTTTTATAGTCAGTGAGGTCCTTTCTCTGTCTTGTAGAGTGTGAGCTCTCATAGTCAGTGAGGTCCTTTCTCTCTCTTGTAGAGTGTAAGCTCTTACAGTCAGTGAGGTCCTTTCTCTCTCTTGTTGAGTGAAAGCTCTGTCAGTGAGGTCCTGTCTCTCTCTTGTAGAGTGAAAGCTCTCATAATCAGTGAGGTCCTTTCTCTCTCTTGTAGAGTGCACGCTTTTATAGTCAGTGAGGTCTTTTCTCTCTTGTAGAGTGTAAGCTCTTATAGTCAGTGAGGTATTTTCTCTCTCTTGAAGAGTGTATGTTCTTACAGTCAATAAGGTCCTTTCTCTCTCTTGTACAGTGTACGCTTTTATAGTCAGTGAGGTCCTTTCTCTGTTGGAGAGTGTACGCTCTTATAGCCAATGAGGTCTTTTCTCTCTTGTAGAGTTTAAGCTCTTATACTCAGTGAGGTCCTTTCTCTCTCCTGTATAGTGTAAGCTCTTATAGTCAGTGAGGTCCTTTCTCTCTTTTGTAGAGTGTTAGCTCTTATAGTCAGTGAGGTCCTTTCTCTCTCTCATAGAGTGTAATCTCTTATAGTCAGTGTGGTCCTTTCTCTGTCTTGTAGAGTGTACGCTCTTATAGTCAGGTCCATTCTTTCTCTTGTACAGGGTAAGCTCTAATAGTTAGTGAGGTCTTTTCTCTCTCTTGTAGAGTGTAAGCTCTTTTAGTCAGTGAGGTCCTTTCTCTCTCTCATAGAGAGTAATCTCTTATAGTCAATGAGGTCCTTTCTCTGTCTTGTAGAGTGTACGCTCTTAAAGTCAGTGAGGTCCATTCTTTCTCTTCTACAGGGTAAGCTCTAATAGTCAGTGAGGTCCTTTCTCTATCTTGTAGAGTGTAAGCTCTTATAGTAAATGAGGTCCTTTATCTCTCTTGCAGAGTGTAAGCTCTTATAGTCAGTGAGGTCCTTTCTCTCTCTCATAGAGTGTAATCTCTTATAGTCAGTGAGGTCCTTTCTCTGTCTTGTAGAGTGTATGCTCTTATAATCAATGAGGTCTTTTCTCTCTTGTAGAGTGTAAGCTCTCATAGTCAGTGAGGTCCTTTCTCTCTTTTATACAGTGTAAGCTCTTATAGTCAGTGAGGTCTTATCTCTCTCTTGTAGAGTGTATGCTTTTATAGTCAGTGAGGTCTTTTCTCTCTTGGAGAGTCTAAGCTTTTATAGTCAGTGAGGTCCTTTCTCTCTCTTGTAGAGTGTAAGCTCTTATTGTCAGTGAGGTCCTTTCTCTTTTGTAGAGTGTAAGCTCTCATAGTCAGTGAGGTCTTTTCTCTCTTGTAGAGTGAAAGCTCTTATTGTTAGTGAGGTCCTTTCTCTCTCTTGTACAGAGTAAGCTCTAATAGTCAGTGAGGTCCTTTCTCTCTCTGGAAGAGTGTAAGTGCTTATTGTCAGTGAGGTCCTTTCTCTGTCTTGTAGATTGTAAACTCTTATAGTCAGTGAGGTCCTTTCTCTCTCTTGTAGAGTGTAAGCTCTTACAGTCAGTGAGGTCCTTTCTCTCTCTTGTAGAGTGAAAGCTCTCATAGTCAGTGAGGTTTTTTCTCTCTCTTGTAGAGTGCATGCTTTTATAGTCAGTGAGGTCTTTTCTCTCTTGTAGAGTGTAAGCTCTTATAGTCAGTGAGGTCCTTTCTCTCTCTTGTACAGTGTACGCTCTCATAGTCAGTGAGGTCCTTTCTCTATCTTGTAGAGTGTAAGCTCTTATAGTCAGTGAGGTCCTTTCTCTCTTGTAGAGTGTAAGCTCTTATAGTCAGTGAGGTCTTTTCTCTCTTGTAGAGTGTAAGCTCTTATAGACAGTGAGGTCCTTTCTCTCTCTTGTAGAGTGTAAATACTTATTGTCAGTGAGGTCCTTTCTCTGTCTTGTAGATTCTAAGCTCTTATAGTCAGTGAGGTCCTTTCTCTCTCTTGTAGAGTGTAAGCTCTTACAGTCATTGAGGTCCTTTCTCTCTCTTGTAGAGTGAAAGCTCTCATAGTCAGTGAGGTCCTTTCTCTCTCTTGTAGAGTGCATGCTTTTAGGCTGTGTCCCCACGTAGCGTTTTTCAAGCGTTTATGCTGCGGAATTTCCGCAGCGGAAACGCTTGTAAAACGCTAGGTAATCCGCACCCCATGGTCCCCAAGGGGATTCCGCATGTTCTATGCACATGCTGCGGATTTTTCCGCAGCGTTTATGCTACGTACAAAAATCCGTAGCATGTCATTTAATTTTGCGGAAGTGCAGCGGAACTCCCGCCATTGACTTGCATTGAGACGCACAGAAACCGCGACTGTACATTTTTACAAGCGGCTTCTATGCGTCTCTATGTGCGGATGGTACCCAGTTCTGGAGTAGAGGAGACTCTCATCCAGACCTGGGTACCATTGTACCTGTAAAAAAAGTATAAAATAACAAATAAAGTTTATACTCACCTGTCCGGCGTCTTCTCTCTGAATGCCGGCATCGCTTGAGGACCTGCGGTGACGTCACAGTCATGTGACCGCAGGCCCTTCACCGCTCTGTCTCGCAATATGCCGGCAGCCGGGAACCAGCCAGGAAGCAGCGCTGCAGCCACGCCGGGGCCTCGGGGGTGAGTATAGCTTTATTTGTTTTAATTTTTACGGTTCACACTGTATAAATCCATGCTGTTTGCATGGATTTATACAGTGTGACCTAGTTGTCAAGCACTTTCCAAGTGATGCTATCGCCTGGAAAGTGCTTGTCAATCTGCATGCGGAAACGCATGTGAACCCGCATGTGGATCCGCATGTATTCTGCAGGAAAAACGCATGCACAATTTGCATGTTTTTTTTTCTGCCAGGGAGATGCAGAAATGCTGCAGAAATTTTCTGCTTCATTTCTGCATCGTGGGCACATAGCCTTATAGTCACTGAGGTCTTTTCTCTCTTGTAGAGTGTAAGCTCTTATAGATAGTGAGGACCTTTCTCTCTCTTGTACAGTGTAAGCTCTTATAGTCAGTGAGGTCCTTTTTCTCTCTTGCAGATTTCAGCTCTTATAGTCAGTGAGCTCTTTTCTCTCTCTTGTAGTGTGTGAGCTCTTATAGTCAGTGAGGTCCTTTCCCTCTCTTGTAGAGTGTCAGCTCTTATAGTTAGCAGGCTTCTTTCTCTCTCTTGCCTGTAAAGTGTAAGCTCTTATGATCAGCAGGGTTTTCTTTCTCTCTCTTGTATAGTTTCAGCTCTTAGAGTCAGCAGGGTTCTTTCTCTCTCTCACCTGTAGAGTTTAAGCTCTTATGGTCAGGTGTGTTCTCCCTCTCCTTTCTCCCACGTGTATTTTCTGAGTAATAGCAAGTTTATAGTCTTGAGATTCACATTAATTTATTTGCTGTGAATAAAATCTTTTGGGAAAATTCGGCAAAGTCAGCAAATTCAATTTTCAAAAGATCAGCTCACCTCCAGACATGTTGACTTAATTCTAAGAGTCAGTATGATTAGGGCAATGCCTGTCCTGAGATCCATTTATTTTTATTTTTCTTTTAAAAAATAGATATGACACTGCTTGTTATTTGTGGGATGAGTTGATTTTTTTCATTCATACCATTTTGGTTACATACAATTTTTTGTTTGCATCTATTTGATATTTTTACAGTGTTGACTGTAAAGGATAAATAATAGATTAATTCGATAACTCGGGTCACTAAAGATGTATCTAGAGCAATTATTTTTATACAAAATGTTACTTTAATAAACACTACAATCCAGGGATTTAATCTGACTGCCAGATTGGTGTCGGGAAGTGAATTTTTCCTCAATGATGTAAATTGGCCTATACCGCATGTTTTTTTTTTGCCTTCCCCTGGATCAACGCTGCGGAATAGCTGCAGTGCACAAGAAATAGGCTGAACTGGATGGACGCTTGTCTTTTTTCGGCCTTATAAACTATGTAACTATGTAACTATGTACATTCTGCCAGCAGACATGTCAGGCTTTTCAGGATGCTCATTTATTACAAAAAGTCCTGTGCACATTATAGAGAGAATATCCTTGCTCACCACTCCCTGTATGAGCTGGAATGGGAAAGCATGTTAGTCTGGCGGTCCTAGCCTGTTAAGATTTCAACTTGCAGGGGAAAGGTATTACCATATATAACTCATGGTTCCAGTTTTTATTAGCAGGGGCTTATTATGTTGAGACAACCTCTTTTAGGTTTCGCTCACACTAGTATAAATAATCGGTCCCATTCTCATCCAGGAGAGTGGGAAAAAATTTTTCTCACTTGTCATTTGTGTGCTGTCTGGATATAATCCATTTTTTTTACTAATCAGCTATAAATCTTTTACAGGACCATTTAAAGTTTCCTGTGTTATAGAATTGTAATGTAAAAATTGCATGTTATACTGATGGTCTGTGTGGCATGTGATTTTTTTTCTCGCACTGTACCGATTTTGGAGTGAAATCGCAGCATGCTGCAATTTTTTTCTAATGCCGAAGATAGCTGAGAAAAAATGCACAGACCTGCAGGGCCTCATTGCATAACATTGGTATGGGTGCAATCCAATTTTTTTATGAAATTGCTCTAGCCCGATTTATGCGCAAGTGTGAGCGAGCCCTTAGGCTACATGCACACTATGCATTTGTGATTCATTTTGTCTGTGCTTAAAGGCACAAAAAACGCTATGTAATCCGTCTGCCAGCTAATGCAATGACAATCCTAATGTGCTATGCATACGATGCGGAATAATTCTCTCAGGATTGTCATTGTCGTAAAATGTGCAGCATGTCAGTTCTTTGTAGCGTAAATGCAGCGCATCCCGCCCATTGACTTCAATTGAACCGCAGCAAACCCGCAGGTATAAATATATTTGCAGATCTGCTGCGGTTGTTTGCTGCGTATTTGACTAGTCAATGGGTCAACTACGCTGAAAAAACGCACAAAGAATGGTACCCGAAATGGGGAAGACTACTTCTCCCATCTTCCGACCGCCACTCCCGCTGATAATAGCGAGATCGGCTTGGCTGAGAGGAGAAGTAGTCTCCTCAGCTGAGCCGGCATCTGTGCGCGGTGTAAAAAAAAAAAGTAAAGATAAAAATAAAAAAAACTATTCTCAACTCTCCGGCGTCCCCTGGTGTCCTCCTGATGTTCCCCAGCAACCTGATCACCCAGCAGCTGACGGTACACTGACGGAAGCACATCGCTGGTGCCGGCTGAGGTCATGTGAATTCACAGATAGAGATCAGCTGAGGGCTCCAGGACACAACTTTACGGCACCTGTGCTGCCTGGGAATATTCTCACAAATGTTCCCACGTACCACTGATGCAATATGAGTACAGCTGATAAGTAGTGTTGAGCGAGCACTAAAATGCTCGGGTGCTCGAAGCTCGGGCCGAGCTCGCCGTGATACTAGGGTGCTCGACCCGAGCAATGAGCCATCAGGGGAGTTGAGAGTGCCAAGGTGAGGAGCATGATGATGATGATAGAAGTTAGCATCTGCTTTGTTTTCTTTTAATGCAAGCGTAAGTGTGCAGCCTGCCACCCACCCACCCCCAGGCTGCAATGCCATACTGCTAGCTTGCACTTGAAATGGGGCCTTTTAGTTTGGAGGAGGCCGAAGCTGGCCACTACCTCATGGCTGCTTCGGCAGCGAGGTATCCATACTCAGTCCCCAGCCGCCCCTATTTGTCCCGGTGTGCCTTATACATAAGATTAAGCGCATACCAAAACATTACCTGTGCCCTCCCCAGTGCATTTAGTAGGAAGGATAGCCTGTTATGCTGTGGTGTGTGCATGCTAAACCCCTGTTCATGGTACATGCGAAGATGCCTCCCACCCTGCACCTGTTGTTGCAGACTTGCAACTATCCCCGTTCAAGTCCTTGTCCCAGGGCAGTGTTCAATTGTACCTCTCCCATTCCTTGCAATGCAAGCGCAAGTATGCAGCCTGCCACCCACCCACCCCCAGGCTGCAATACCATGCTGCTTGCTTGCACTTGAAATTGGGCATTTTAGGCATGTGGAGGCGGAATCTGGCCACCACGTCATGGCTGCGTTGGCGGCCTGGTATCCATACTCAGTCCCCTGCCGCCTCGGGACAGCCGAGTGTCCATAAACGGTCCCAAGCCGCCCCTAGTTCTCCTGTCAACTTCCCCCCACACACTTTTCTTAGCCCGGCCTGCTTTAGGGCAGCATTGGACAAGCCCACCAGAGAACCAGACTCCTCCGGTGGGCCCTGACCTCTCCATCAGGGGAGTTGAGAGTGCCAAGGTGAGGAGCATGATGATGATGATAGAAGTTAGCATCTGTTTTGTTTTCTTGGAATGCAAGCGCATGTATGTAGTAGCGGCTAGACCTGAGGTGGTCAGCATTTTGACGCATATCCTACCTCCTCTGAGGATTGCTGGATGTTTTCCTGCTACTATCCCAGTTCTATGACTCCCGTTAAAACAAAGCTTCAGGTGATAAATGATGGATGAGGTAGTGGCAAAGGAGAAAGAGCAGGAGAAACAGGGACCATTCACATCAATATCAGGCCAGTCAACCACATATGTCTTGTAGGATATGTTTCTGTAACAAAAGGAGTGGTTCGGCTACACAGTTATAGGGCATACAGTGAGTGCAATGCCTACCAAAAATTTTGAGGCACTCCAATGCCCATTGGAAATGACATGGAGGTCAGAGGGTCTTAAATAAACTGTTTTTTCCATTTATAGCAACTGGGTCTCCTGTACACTGTTGGCCTAAGCAGTGAATGGAAGGCTTTCCAAAAATTATGAGGAACTGCAATGCCCCTTGAAACAGATGTGGATTACAGCGTACTAAAAACCTTCCACCCATTATTGGCGAGTGGGTCTCCCTTAGTTTTAGCCTTTGCATTGAAAAGCAAAAGCTGACTAAAATTAGGAGGAAATGCAATGCCCGTTGGAACAGTCGTGGAGGTTAGAGGTAATTAAAAGCAACATTTCAATGCCCCTCGGAATAGTGGTGGAGGTCACAGTAGCTTAACAAGATGCTTTTAATGCCCCTCAGAAGAGAGGTGGAGGTCCCAGTAGGTTAACAAGACGGTTTTAATGCCCCTTGGAAAAGTGGTGGAAGTCACAGTAGCTTAACAAGACACTTTTAATGCCCCTCATAAGAGGCGTGGAGGTCCCAGTAGCTTAACAAGATGGTTTTAATGCCCCTTGAAAAAGTGGTGGAGGCCCAGTAGCTTAACAAGACGTTTTGAATGACCCTTGAAGAGACGTGGAAGTCACAGTAGCTTAACAAGATGGTTTTAATGCCCCTCGGAAAAGTGGTGGAGGTCGCAGTAGATAAACAAGACGGTTTTAATGCCCCTTACAAGAGCCATACAGTACAGCATCTTAAAAACATTATTCCCATTATTGGGGAGTGTGTCTCCCATAGTCTTTGCTTATGCCTTCCAAGCAAAAGCTGCCAAAAATTAGGATGGAGGAACTTGCAATGCCCCTTACAAGAGCCATGCAATACAGCATATTACAAACATTATTCCCATTATTGGGAAGTGGGTCTCCCATAGTAATTGCTTATGCCTTCCAAGCAAAAGCTGCCAAAAATTAGGAGGAAATGCAATGCCCGTTCGAAGAGTCGTGGAGGTTAGAGTTAATTAAAACAACATTTCAATGCCCCTTGGAAGAGCTGTGGAGTTCAGAGTGGTTTAACAATACGCTTTTAATGCCCCTCAGAAGAGACGTGGAGGTCCCAGTAGCTTAAAAAGACGGTTTTAATGCCCCTTGGAAAAGTGGTGGAGGACCGAGGAGCTTAACAAGATGGTTTGAATGCCCCTTGGAAGAGACATGGAAGTCACAGTAGCTTAACAAGACGGTTTTAATGCCCCTCGGAAAAGTGGTGGAGGTCGCAAAAGCTTAACAAGATGGTTTTAATGCCCCTCAGAAGAGATGTGGAGGTCCCAGTAGCTTAACAAGATGGTTTTAAAGCCCCTTGGAAAAGTGATTGAGGTCCCAGTAGCTTAACAAGACGGTTTGAATGCCCCTTGGAAGAGACGTGGAAGTCACAGTAGCTTAACAAGACAGTTTTAATGCCCCTTGGAAAAGTGGTGGAGGTCCCAGTAGCTTAACAAGACGGTTTGAATGCCCCTTGGAAGAGACGTGGAAGTCACAGTAGCTTAACAAGATGGTATTAATGCCCCTCGGAAAAGTGGTGGAGGTCGCAGTAGCTTAACAAGACGGTTTTAATGCCCCTCAGATGAGACGTGGAGGTCCCAGTAGCTTAACAAGACGCTTTTAATGCCCTTTGGAAAAGTTGTGGAGGTCCCAGTAGCTTAACAAGATGGTTTGAATGCCCCTTGGAAGAGACGTGGAAGTCACAGTAGCTTAACAAGACAGTTTTAATGCCCCTCGGAAAAGTGGTGGAGGTCGTTGTAGCTTAACAAGACAGTTTTAATGCCCTTTACAAGAGCCATACAGTACAGCATCTTAAAAACATTATTCTCATTATTGGGGAGTGGGTCTCCCATAGTATTTGCTTATGCCTTCCAAGCAAAAGCTGACAAAAATAAGGACGGAGGAACTTTCAATAATGGCAACACGGACCACGGTCACCCTGGTGGTATAGTGGTGGTGGAGGCTGAGGATAAGGAGAAGAACATAAAACAGCCAAAATGAGGATGCGTATACCCATGTGTGGGTGTGAAGCGGTGCATGTGAATACACCTCCCGGAATAACACAGTGGATTTGACTTTATGTTACTCTGCTATCATTTGGTGGTGATGAGAAGTCTGGCCCAATCCAGCCCTTGTTCATTTTGATAAGGGTCAGCTTGTCAGCATTGTCAGTTGACAGGCGAGTGCGCTTATCAGTTATAATTCCCCCAGCGGCACTAAAAACACGCTCCGATAACACGCTAGCGGCAGGGCAGGCCAGGACCTCCAAGGCGTACAGAGCGAGTTCATTCCAAGTGTCCAGCTTGGATACCCAATAATTAAAAGTCACAGAGGAATCACGGAGGACACTGGTACGGTCGGCAAGGTACTCCATCACCATCTTTTGAAACTTTCCACTCGTTGTGAGAGTACCCCGCGCCTCAGGGTCTGTCCGAAGGGAGGGTCTGAGAAAACTGTCCCAAAACGTTGACAGTGTTCCCCGGCCTTTGCTGGATTGGAGTTGCGTCTCTTTCGCATGTACGCCTTGGTTGGTCAACGAACTGTGACCTCTGCCGCTAGCGTGTTCAGATGGGAATTTTTATAACAGTTCTGCAGCAAGGGCCTTCTGGTACTGCCCCATTTTTGTAGACCTCTCCACCTCAGGAATAAGAGAGTGAAAGTTCTCATTGTAGCGGAAGTCTAAAAGTGTCACCAACCAGTAATGACTGTCACCCAACATTTTGACAACGCGAGGGTCACGGTTAAGGCAGCGTAACATAAAGTCAGCCATGCGTGCCAGACTGGTAACGGGCAAGACTTCCGTGTCCTCACCAAGATGATGACTGACCATGCTCTCCTCCTCCTCCTTCTCCTCCACGTCCTCCTCCCCCCCCCTGTCCTCAAGCCACCCACGCTGAACCGACGGTATGACAGTTGTACAGGTACTACAGTCTACAGCGCATGATACAAGCTCCTGTTCTTCCTCCTCCTCTTCCTCCTCCTCCTCCTCTCCCTCATTGTCCCCCAATGCACACTGGGATGAGATGAGGCTGGGCAGTGTGTAATCGACCACTACGCCTACTTGATCCATCTCATCATACTCTGGCTGCAGTGCCTCCTCTTTAATTCTCTGCAGAGAGCGTTGCAAAAGACTTACAAGTGGAATACTGACGCTAATGATGGCGCCACTCACCATCTTGGTGGACTCCTCAAAGTTTGTCAAGATGGTACATATGTCAGACATCCAGGTCCACTCCTGAGGTCTTATGTGTGGAGTCTGACCTGAATATCGACGGCCTTGTTGCAGCTGGTACTCCACAACTGCTCTCTTCTGCTCACAAATCCTTTGCAACATGTGGAGGGTAGAGTTCCAATGTGTGGGGACATCACACACCAGTCGGTGTGACGGAAGCTGGAAACGCTGCTGCAACACAGCAAGGGCGGCGGAAGCTGTAGCCAACTTAAGAAAAGGAGCTGACCGGCGGCGTACTTTGACGAGCAGATCTGGCAACTCGGGGTACGATTTAAGAAACAGCTGAACCATGAGGTTAAGCACATGAGCCAGGCAAGGTACTTGTGTGATCTCGACTCGCCTCAGAGCCGCAACCAGGTTACGGCCATTGTCACACACGACCATGCCTGGATGTAGGTTCAGCGGTCTCAGCCACAGATCTGCCTGCTCTTTCACAGCTGTCCACAACTCACAAGCAGTGTGAGGTTTCTCACCTAAGCTTATGAGTTTCAGCAACTGCCTGTTGCCGCTTGGTGGAGGCAGTACTGCAGTGCTTCCAGCTTGTAACTGATGTGGTGATATCTGAGATGGAGGCTGAACATGAGGAGGAGGAGGATGATGCGCAGGAGCTGTACACTGTGGGGGCAACTCTGACTGACATAGGGCCCGCAATCCTCGGTGTGGGGAGGATGTGTTCCGTCCCAAGGTCTGACTGGGTCCCGGCTTCCACTATGTATACCCAGTGTGCCGTCAGAGAGATGTACCGTCCCTGGCCACAAGCACTTGTCCACGTGTCCGTTGTCAGGTGGACTCTCCCAGTAACTGCGTTGTTGAGAGCACGGCAGATGTTTTGGGACACGTGCTTGTGTAGTGTGGGGATGGCACACCGGGCAAAATAGTGTTGGCTGGGGACCAAGTACCGAGGGACGGCCACCGCCATAAGGTTGCGGAAGGATTCTGTCTCCACCAGCCTAAAAGGCAGCATTTCCAACGCAAGCTTTCGTGAAATGTGCGAATTTAGGACTGCGGCCTGTGGTGCGTTAGCTGCGAATTTCCGCTTTCGTTCAAAGGTCTGGGATATGGACAATTGAACGCTGCGGTGGGACGTGGATGTGGACGTTGATGCTGTTTCTTGAGAAACTGCCATAAAAAGTGAAGACTGAGAGGAGGGGTTATGTTAGCATGCAGTATGGACAGGGGATTGCCTTGCACACACAAGAAGGGGTTCTATTGCATGCACAACAGCGGAAGAAGCAGTGGTGACACCCGCTGACACTGGTCGTAGACCCTGGGGTTCGCCCCACAAAGTCGGGTGCTTTGCTGCCATGTGCCTGATCATGCTGGTGGTGGTCAGGCTGGTAGTTTTGTCACCCCTGCTGATGCTGGCATGGCAGGTGGTACAAATGGCCTTTTTGGGGTTATCAGCAGAGTCTTTAAAAAAATTCCAGACTCTGGAAGACCTACCGGTTTTACTGGCAATGTCCCTAGTGTTTGGTGTTACGGAGAACTGTAGCCCGCCTTCTGTGTGCGGCCACCACACTGCTTCTTCCTGCCTGTTGGGGTGCTCTGCCTCCCTCACCCTGTGTGCTGCTGGCTTGCTCTGCATGTCCTCCTGCCACGTTGGGTCAGGTACTAGATCATCCACCACCTCATCCTCTTCCACTTGCGCATCACAATCCTCCTCCTCACTTCCTGGCAATTGTGTCTCGTCATCGTCCACCTCTTGTGACAAATTGCTAGCGTCGACTTCCTGTGGCAGTGGCTGTTCAAATATTTGGGCATCGCTACATGGGATCTCCTCTTCCACCACTTCAAGCGGAGCAGGCGAGGGGCACAAATATGGAAATGGACCAGTGAACAGCTCTTCAGAGTGTCCAAGTGTGGGATCAGTGGCTGTCTGACAACACTCGGCATGGTGGGAGGAAGGAGCATCAGGGTGAGGAGGAATATGCGGTCAAGACTCACGGCTACTAAGATTTGACCATGTGGAAGACAGACCGGAGGTAGTGGTGCCCAGGATACTGGAAGTATTATCTGCTATCCAATAAATAACCTGTTCACACTGATCAGTTCGCAATACTGGTGTTGTTCTGTGCTTCCCTAGTAATTCAGTCAAGAAGTGGGAGCGAGAAGATGTGGCTGTTGGTTGTGGCACATTTTCACCTTGGCCACGGCCCCGTCCTCTGCACGCACCATCACCAGAACCTCCAGTTCCATGTCCCTTGCCATGCGCCTTGCCCATTGTAAAGGAAGTAAAATAGCTTACACTTGCACTATCAATGGAAAAAAGGTAATAAAAAGTAGATTAGAACCGTGGAAGAGGAAAACCACAGTTCTATTTCTCTGGCCTACACCCGACTCTTTTAAACAATCTGAACAATCAGGGAGAAACTCTTACTGTTTTTCTTTACGGAAAAAATACCAAAAGCTGGATAATAGAGATTTTTTACCGTAGAACGGCAAAATCACAGTTATAATTTGCTGTTGTGTATACCAGACTTTTTTAAATATATATATTTGCGGGCTGAACAGTGAGTGACACACTCAAACTGTTTTATTTTAGATACAAACGGCCCAAAAGTGGATAATACAGAGGTTTGACCCGTGGAACTGCAAAACCACACTTCTATTTCTCGGGGCCTACACCAGACTATTTTCAACAGATATATTTGTGTCTGAACAATCAGACACTACTGTTTTTCTTTATGGCAAAAAATACCTAAAGAAGGATAATACAGAGATTTGACCCGTGGAACTGCAAAACCACACTTGTATTTCTCGGGCCTACACCAGACTCTGTTCAGACACAAACATATCTGTTGAACAATCAGGAGACACAACTGTTTTTCTTTATGGCAAAAAATGCAAAAAAGCAGGATAATACAGAGATTTGACCCGTGGAACTGCAAAACCACACTTGTATTTCTCGGGCCTACACCAGACTATTTTCAACAGATACAGTGTTGGCCAAAAGTATTGGCACCCCTGCAATTCTGTCAGATAATACTCAGTTTCTTCCTGAAAATTATTGCAATCACAAATTCTTTGGTATTTATTATCTTCATTTAATTTGCTTGCAAGGAAAAAACACAAAAGAGAATGAAGCAAAAATCAAATCATTGATCATTTCACACAAAACTCTAAAAAAGGGCCAGACAAAAGTATTGGCACCCTCAGCCTAATACTTGGTTGCACAACTTTAGCCAAAATAACTGCGAACAACTGCTTCCGGTAACCATCAATGAGTTTCTTACAATGCTCTGCTGGAATTGTAGACCATTCTTCTTTGACAAACTGCTCCAGGTCGCTGATATTTGAAGGGTGCCTTCTCCAAACTGCCATTTTGAGATCTCTCCACAGGTGTTCTATGGGATTCAGGTCTGGACTCATTGCTGGCCACCTTACAAGTCTCCAGTGCTTTCTCTCAAACCATTTTATAGTGCTTTTGGAAGTGTGTTTTGGGTCATTGTCCTGCTGGAAGACCCATGACCTCTGAGGGAGACCCAGCTTTCTCACACTGGGCCCTACGTTATGCTGCAAAATTTGTTTGTAGTCTTCAGACTTCATAATGCCATGCACACGGTCAAGCTGTCCAGTGCCAGAGGCAGCAAAGCAACCCCAAAACATCAGGGAACCTCCGCCATGTTTGACTGTAGGGACCGTGTTCTTTTCTTTGAATGCCTCTTTTTTTTTCCTGTACACTCTCTGTTGATGCTTTTTCCCATAAAGCTCTACTTTTGTCTCATCTGACCAGAGAACATTCTTCCAAAACGTTTTAGGCTTTCTCAGGTAAGTTTTGGCAAACTCCAGCCTGGCGTTTTTATGTCTCGGGGTAAGAAGTGGGGTCTTCCTGGGTATCCTACCATACAGTCCCTTTTCATTCAAACGCCGATGGATAGTATGGGTTGACACTGTTGTACCCTCGGATTGCAGGGCAGCTTGAACTTGTTTGGATGTTAGTCGAGGTTCTTTATCCACCATCCGCACAATCTTGCATTGAAATCTCTCGTCAATTTTTCTTTTCCGTCCACATCTAGGGCTTTAAACTTCTTGATGACACTGCGCACGGAAGACACAGGAACATTCAGGTCTTTGGAGATAGACTTGTAGCCTTGAGATTGCTCATGCTTCCTCACAATTTGGTTTCTCAAGTCCTCAGACAGTTCTTTGGTCTTCTTTCTTTTCTCCATGCTCAATGTGGTACACACAAGGACACAGGACAGAGGTTGAGTCAACTTTAATCCATGTTTACTGGCTGCAAGTGTGATTTAGTTATTGCCAACACCTTTTAGGTGCCACAGGAAAGTTACAGGTGCTGTTAATTACACGAATTAGAGAAACATCACATGATTTTTCAAACAGTGCCAATACTTTTGTCCACCCCCTTTTTTTAGGTTTGGTGTGGAATTATATCCAATTTGGCTTTAGGACAATTATTTTTGTGTTTTTTCATTGAAGACAAATTAAATGAAGATAATAATACCAACGAATTTGTGATTGCAATCATTTTCAGGAAGAAACTGAGTATTATCTGACAGAATTTCAGGGGTGCCAATACTTTTGGCCACCACTGTATATTTGTGTCTGAACAATCAGGAGACACTATTGTTTTTCTTTACGGCAAAAAATGCCAAAAGCAGGATAATACAGAGATTTGACCCGTGGAACTGCAAAACCACACTTGTATATCTCGGGCCTACACCAGATTATTTTCAACAGATATATTTGTGTCTGAATAATCAGGAGACACTACTGTTTTTCTTTACGGCAAAAAATGCCAAAAGAAGGATAATACAGAGATATGACCCATGGAACTGCAAAACCACAGTTCTAGTAATCTGGCCTACACCAGACTATTTTCAACAGATATATTTGTGTCTGTAAAATCAGGGAGACACTATAATTTTTTTTTTCTGGCAAAAAATGCCAAAAGCAGGATAATAGAATTTTTTTTACCGTGGAACAGCAAAACCACAGTTATAATTTACTGGTGTATACCAGACTTTTTAAAATATATATATTTGCGGCTGAACAGTGAGCAACACACTCAAACTGTTCTTTTTAGATACAAATGGCCCAAAAGTGGATAATACAGAGGTTTGAACCGTGGAACTGCAAAACCACACTTCTGTTTCACTGGCCTATACCAGACTATTTTCAACAGATATATTTGTGTCTGAAAAATCAGAGACACGCTTTATTTTTCTTTTTTTTTGGGGGGGGGGGGGACACCAAAAGGTTAATAAGACGGATATTTGTACAGTGTGAAGGAGGAAAAAAAAATTGTATTTAGATGGAAAACAAAGGATTTTTCCTGGCCCCCGAGACCTGGAGCTAAGTCCAGCAATTTCAGCAACAGGAGCACACAGGACTGTAATGCAACATTTGCTGGTATAACCACTGCGTCTCCTACACAGCCTGCCTGCCTGCCTGCCTGATATCTGGGATTGATATTAGTCCTGAGAAGGACTGTTTGTTTGATCTGGCAGCCTTTACAGACCCTACACTAACTATTTCGCAGGATATATCTCTCCCTAAATCAGCAGCGCTGTCCCTGCACTGTCTGATCCGGAGCGACTGGGTCCAAGATGGCGGAGCCCGGTTTTAAATACTCGAGGTGACGCTGTGCGGCCAGTCAATCACTGTAATGCCCACAAACAACATGGCTGCGGCATTACAGTGACTGGCTGGCAATCCCTGCTTGTTCATTGGCTCTGTAAGGAGCGCCAATCATGCAGGGCGGAGACCCGAGCTCCCGCCCAAGTAGCCCGAAAATGCTCAGTGCTCGCCGAACATCCCGAGTAGCGTGATGCTCGGGCGAGTACCGAGCAGTGTCAAACATGTTCGCTCAACACTACTGATAATCTGATCTTCAGCTGATGAACTCACATGACCTCAGCCTGCAGCACAGTGATGTACACTGACAGGAGTGATTACACTCTTGTCAGTGTACAGTGCTGTCTTCTACAGCAGTCACACCAGTGATAGATGTGGCTGTTTTAGAAATGACCCGAATCGCCGAGGGACAATCTGGATTATGTCACGACAGCGGACAGGTTAGAGATATGGTTGTTTTTAATTTTTGCTTTTTTCAGGAGATGAGGGCGTCGGGGATTGAGAGAACAATAAACAAATTATTAAAACCGTGTATATTTTTATTTCAATTAAAGACTTTATTCTGGCAGTGTATTTATTGAAAAAACGTTAAAAACTTTACTACGGGGTTAGTAATGGAGGCACCTTATAGACGTCTCTCCATTACTAACCTGGGCTTCATGTCAGCCGCCAATGCAAGGCTGACATGAACCCCAACCCTATTACCCCACTTGCCACCGCTACACGGCAGTGGGAAAAGCGGAGGCTAAGAGCCAGATTTGGTGCATATTATGGATGTGCATTTTTGGGACTGCTGAGGGATGATATTAGTAGCAGCGGAGGGGGCTAGTATCCATGGCCTCTTCCCTGACTATTAATATCAACCTGAAGCTGTCTGTTTAGCCTTTTCTGGATATATTTTATAGGGGGACCCTATGTAAAAAAATTTCTGGGGTCCCACTGTAATCTAGCCAGTAAAGGCTAAGCAAACAGCTGTGGGCTGTTATTAATAGCCAGGGAACATTTTTGGCTTATGGTCCCTTCCCTGGCTACTAATATCAGCTCCCAGAGGTCGACTTTCCCTCTGCTGGTTATAAAAATGACGCAGGAGTCCACGCCATTTTATTTTAAATTTTAGGTTATGTATACACGATCCAGACGTAGCAGCGCTTTGGATGCAGCATAATTTTGCTACTTCCAAAATGCGACTCCACAAGAGAATTTGACATGCTGCAGTCCTGAAAGACGCACCGCATGCCAGTGTCCGCTGGTGATCCGCAACCTCAGATGCATGCATAGTGGACATGGGATTTCTAGAAATCCCATCCACTATGCTGTAACATCTGGACGCTGCAGGTTCAAAGCGGGCCCGCTAGTCTCCGCTGCAGATTTTGACCGATTGAAGTATCATTATATGAGGTGGATTCACATGTACCGACAACAAAAGTGCGGCATTAGAACTAGTGATGAGAGAGCACTAAAATGCTCGGGTACTCGTTGCTTGGGTCGAGCAAATTGGAATACTCGGATGCTCGACCCGAGCAACGAGCCCAATGTAAGTCTATGGGAAACTTGAGCATTTTTCAGGCGGCTCCCCCCGGAGGTCGGCAGAGGGTCTAAAAATTGCCCAAATCGATGGGAACAGTGCTCAGATGACATGGGAAAAGCATGGGGAAGACCCCTGGAAGCATTTCTGACTCCCAGGTCACTGCTATCAACAACGTTGTCAGAGTATTATGACACTTTTACGGACTCACAATAAAACATACAAAAAGAAAACCAAAATGGATTTTCCTGGGAAATATATTAAGCAACATCCTTTCCAGGGTAATGACTTGAATATAAGGCAAAATAAATAGCCAAAATCAAAAATACTCCTCCATACGTTGGGCTATGTTCACACGTAGCGTTTTTGATGCTTTTTTGCACTTTTGTATTGCTTTCAACCGTGACAAATGCATTCACTGGGAAATGTCATTTTAACATTTTACAACCTTTATCTGGCCATGTGGTGTATTACACATCATCAGACACATGAATACAGTGTTGAAAAGCCATGGGAACAGCATGGGGAAGACCTCTGGAAGCATTTCTGACTCCCATCATAAGTGATCCTTGGCGCATGCGAAGATGCCTCCTGCCATGCACCTGTCATTGCAGACTTGCAACAATCACCGCCCACGTCTTTGTCCCAGTGCAGCGTTCAGTTGTCCCTACCCCATTCCTTGGAATGCAAGCGCAAGTATGCAGCCAGCCACCCACCCACCTACAGGCTGCAATACTATACTGCCAAATTTTTGACAGCTGCTTGCATTTGAAATGTGGCATTTTATGCTCGTGGAGGCGGAAGCTTTTCATAACCTTATGCTGGCGGCGGCCGGGTGTCCATACTTGGTCCCCAGCCGCCACTGTTTCTCCCGGTGTCGTCTCCGCCTTGCACAATCACGGGTCCCACAACATTACCTGTGCCCTCCCCAGTGCACTTACTGGGAAGGACCGCCCAACCACAAACACGTGGAGAGGTGAATGTGGCCAGGGACAGTACGGAGCCAGTCCACAGCTTTTTATTGCTGAGTTGTATTTCACCACAGCCATATTCTTTAGCTTGGTGAATGGACTTGGGAAACCATATCTACCCAGCTGTCATTTCTCCCAGGAAGTCCTCTAAAGCTGCTTTCACTTGAAATGTGGCCTTTTAGGCTCGTGGAGGCGGAAGCTTTTCATAACCTCATGCCGGTGGTGGCCGGGTGTCCATATTTGGTCCCCAGCCGCCACTATTTCTCCCGGTATCGTCTCCGCCTTCCACAAGTACAGGTCCCACAACATTTCCCTAGCCCTCCCCAGTGCACTTACTGGGAAGAACCGCCTAACCACAAACACGTGGACAGGTGAATGTGGCCAGGGACGGTACGGAGCCAGTCCACAGCTTTTTTTGCTGAGAGTGGTATTTAGATCGGTGATAGGACTGGCATAGAGGGAAACCATATCTACCCTGGGTGTTATTTCTCAGAGGAAGTCCTCTAATGCAGCTTGCTGCAGAAGCAATGGCAGCCCGTCCAACATCAACTTGCACTTGTCGGTGGTGCTTTGACATACAAACATCTTATTTTGCGCATTTAATTTCATGAATACAGAGTTGGACAATGGCCTGATCTGCAATGCGGTTTAAGAAATAACAAGCATAAGCATGTCCGATCCACATTAAAAAAGCAGCCATAGAGTGTGCAGGAACCTTTCCCCACACTTTTCTTAGCCAGGGCTGCTTCTCAGCAGGGTTGGATGGGCCCACTAGAGAATCGGAGACTCCTCTGGTGGGCCCTGGCTTCTCCTTCAGGAGAGTTCATAGTGCCGAGGTGAGGCCATGATGATGATAGAGGCCACCATCTGCTTAGTTTACTGTTACTTTGAATGCAAGCGCAAGTATGCAGCCAGCCACCCACCCACCCACAGGCCGCAACACTAAACTGCCAGATTTCTGGGCAGCTGCTTGCACTTGAAATATGGCCTTTTAGGCTCATGGAGGCGGAAGCTTTTCACAACCTCATGCCGGTGGTGGCCGGGTGTCCATACTCGGTCCCCAGCCGCCACTGTTTCTCCCGGTGTCGTCTCCGCCTTCCACAAGCACGGGTCCCACAACATTACCCATGCCCTCCCCAGTGCACTTATTGGAAAGGACCGCCTAACCACAAACATGTGGACAGGTGAATGTGGCCAGGGATGGTACAGAACCAGTCCACAGCTTTTTTTGCCGAGTTGTATTTCACCACAGCGATATTCTTTAGCTTGGTGAAAGGACTTGTGAAACCATATCTACCCAGCCATCATTTCTCCCAGGAAGTCCTCTAAAGCTGCTTTCACTTGAAATGTGGCCTTTTAGGCTCGTGGAGGCGGAAGCTTTTCACAACCTCATGCCGGTGGCGGCCGGGTATCCATACTCGGTGCCCAGCCACCATTATTTTTCCCGGTATCATCTTCGCATTCCACAAGCACGGGTCCCACAATATTATCCGTGCCCTCCCCAGTGCACTTACTGGGAAGGACCGCCTACCCACAAATACATGGACAGGTGAATGTGGCAAGGGACGGTACGGAGAAAGTCCAAAGCTTTTTTTGATGAGAATTGTATTTAGCTCAGTGAAAGGACTGGCATAGAGGGAAACCAAATCTACTCTGGGTGTCATTTCTCCATCACCAGGTTCCGCCCATTGTCACACACGATTATGCCTGGCTGTATGTTCAGCGGTGAGAGCCACAGATCAGGCTGCTGTGTTACAGCTTTCAACAACTCTGCAGTGCTGCGCGGTTTGTCAATTAATCATTAAGCATGTTACCTTCAGCACAGCCTGTTGCCGCTGGCCAAGGCAGTGCTGTCATCTTGTGACTGATGTGGTCATTTCGGAGATGGAGGAGGAGGCGCAGGAGCTGAACAATGTGATTACATTGAGGTCAAATTGGTGACGCTGTTTTTTATAGTAAAGAAAGATCATATTGTTTTGTTTTTTACGTTATTTTTTAAGAAAAATGCATTCACCGGGAAATGTCATTTTAACATTTTACAACCTTATCTGGCAATGTGGTGTGTAACACATAATCAGACACATCCTGTTTTATTTATGATGGAGGGACTCTGAAATTCATAAAGCCTATTTATATAGGGCCATCAAATGGCCCTTACTATTCTTAAAAGGCCAGCAGTCGGCCCTCACTATTGTTAGAGAGCCATCAGCCGGCTATGCTTTGTTGTTCCCATTATTAACAAGTGGGTCTCCTATACTGTTTTTGCGTATCCTGTGACTGCAAGGTCTGCCAATAATTTGGACGCAACCCAATACCCCTTTGAAGAGACATAGAGGAGGGTCTCAGTAAAAAAAAATTTCCCATTATAAAGGAGCGGGTCTCCTATAGTGGGAATGTCCATGCAGTAACTGCAAGGTCTGCCAAAATTTGGGAAAAACCCCACTAAGAATTTAAAGACACATAGAGCAGGGCCACAGTAACGGCAAATTCCCATTAGAAAGGAGAGAGTCTGCTATACAGTTATAGGGTATGCAGTGAGTCCAATGGCTGACCAATTTTAGGAAAAGCCCCACTAAGAATTTAAAGACACATAGAGCAGGGCCACAGTAACGACAAATTCCCATTAGAAAGGAGAGAGTCTCCCATAGTCTTGGCCTATGCTGTGAATGCAAGGGCTGCCAAAAATTTGGAGGCACTTCAATGCCCCTTGGAAGAGACGTGGAGGATGGCCTCATAAAAAAATGTTCCCATTAGAAAGGAGCGGGCCTCCTATACTTGTAATACCCATGCACTAAATGTATGGGATGATAAACATTTACCCCTGGTGGGTATACATGAACATAATGTATACAGCTTGTAACATACCTGGCGGCGCCCTTGCATGGTGGTCCATCTACCACTGTGCAAGAGCGCGCACTTGATCTCCAGTCCAAAATGTCTCTCTGGCTTCCCTCCATGCTGTCTGTTTGTGTCTGTTTCTGCTGCTTAAGGGCGGCGCCCGATCACTTCCTGCTTTTTGTACCTGCTGTGGGTCACACCCCTTGTGCGTCCTCAGCCTATTGCTGTCTGTCACCTGGTATATAACCCAGCTGCTCCAATCAATCCCTGCCTGAGCATTGTGTTTCATTCAGTGTGTGCTTGCACTCTGAAGGTGCCAGGTCCCGTTCTGTGTTCTCTTGTCTGCCTATCCTGGAGGCTGTATTTCCAGGCCTGTCTGAACACGCTCCTAGCCTGTTCCTCCCGCCTTCTAGGGGCCGATTACCTAGACCCGCTCCTGTATCTTGTCTGTCCTGTCTGAACTCGCTCCTAGCCTGTTCCTCCCGCCTTCTAGGGGATGATTACCTAGACCCGCTCCTGTATCTTGTCTGTCCTGTCTGAACACGCTCCTTGCCTGTTCGTCCCGCCTCTCTGGGGGCCGTATTCCCAGACCCGCTCCTGTATCCCGCTGCAGTGTCGGTCTCTTCCATACACTCAGTTCCAGTCTGAACTCTCTCCTATCCTTTACCTGTTTTGCCTCTATGTCCGTTCCTTTCCTTTTTTCTGCAGAGTCTGAACTCGTACCTAACTCCTGCTTGTTGTCTCTGTACTCCCGTTTGTGTGTTTGTGGTCCACTCGCTACTTCACTGCAAGTACCTTGTGGGTATCTGGCTCTGCCTTTCCCTTCCTGTCTGTTCCATGTGAACAGAGCCCTGTTCCCCCTGCACAGTCTCGCCCTGCTCTGCTCTCGCTCACCGCTCCAGGCGGTCTCGTCCTGCTCTGCTCTTGCTCACCGCTCCAGGCGGTCTCGTCCTGCTCTGCTCTTGCTCACCGCTCCAGGCGGTCTCGTCCTGATATGCTCTTGCTCACCGCTCCAGGCGGTCTCGTCCTGCTCTGCTCTTGCTCACCGCTCCAGGCGGTCTCGTCCTGCTCTGCTCTTGCTCACCGCTCCAGGCGGTCTCGTCCTGCACTGCTCTTGCTCACCGCTCCAGGCGGTCTCGTCCTGCTCCGTTCTTGCTCACCGCTCCAGGCGGTCTCGTCCTGCTCTGCTCTTGCTCACCGCTCCAGGCGGTCTCGTCCTGCTCTGCTCTTGCTCACCGCTCCAGGCGGTCTCGTCCTGCTCTGCTCTTGCTCACCGCTCCAGGCGGTCTCGTCCTGCTCTGCTCTTGCTCACCGCTCCAGGCGGTCTCGTCCTGCTCTGCTCTTGCTCACCGCTCCAGGCGGTCTCGTCCTGCTCTGCTCTTGCTCACCGCTCCAGTTGGTCTCATCCTGCTCTGCTCTTGCTCACCGCTCCAGGCGGTCTCATCCTGCTCTGCTCTTGCTCACCGCTCCAGGCGGTCTCGTCCTGCTCTGCTCTTGCTCAACGCTCCAGGCGGTCTCGTCCTGCTCTGCTCTTGCTCACCGCTCCAGGCGGTCTCGTCCTGCTCTGCTCTTGCTCACCGCTCCAGGCGGTCTCGTCCTGATATGCTCTTGCTCACCGCTCCAGGCGGTCTCGTCCTGCTCTGCTCTTGCTCACCGCTCCAGGCGGTCTCGTCCTGCTCTGCTCTTGCTCACCGCTCCAGGCGGTCTCGTCCTGCTCTGCTCTTGCTCACCGCTCCAGTTGGTCTCGTCCTGCTCTGCTCTTGCTCACCGCTCCAGGCGGTCTCATCCTGCTCTGCTCTTGCTCACCGCTCCAGGCGGTCTCGTCCTGCTCTGCTCTTGCTCACCGCTCCAGGCGGTCTCGTCCTGCTCTGCTCTTGCTCACCGCTCCAGGCGGTCTCGTCCTGCTCTGCTCTTGCTCACCGCTCCAGGCGGTCTCGTCCTGCCCTGCTCTCGCTCACCTCTCTGGGCGGCCTCACTCTGCTGTGTTTGTCTGCCACATCTGTGGTTCTCTTCCAGAGTCCCAGTGTGTACTGGGTCCTATCCCGCCTGTGTTCCTACCTGCTAGTGCCTTCCTGTCTGCACTCTAGCCGTGCTTGCCTGTACCCCCCTGCCTGCATACCCGCCTGCCCGCATACCAGTCGTGCCTGCCTATTCCCACCAGTCTGTGTGCCAGCCTAACCAGTCTGTTCCTGTATTCCCCTGTGTGGATCAACAGCCGTGTCCGGGGTCTGTCCTGGAGTAGCACCTGGTCCCTCTGCTCGGTTCCTCCTGGGTGCACTGGCGTCGTATGCCGTCATGCGACCCTGGTCGGATAGGGTGAATACCTAGTTACGCCCCTCCAGGCATTCACTCTCCGGCACGGTCCAGTGGAATCACACGCACACGGCGCTCAGCCCGGGCGTGTGCATTTCAAAATTTTTTTTTTACGGCCATCATAAACACCCTTTAAAAAAATTATGTGGATGTTGCATCACGGACCATGGTCACCTTGGTGATATGGTGGTGGAGGATGAGGAGATGGAGAAGGACAAGAGTAAATAGTCAAAATCAGGAAGCGTATACCCATGTCTGGGTTTTAATAGGTGCATGGGAATAAACCTCCCAAGAAAAGACACTGGATTTGAGTTTATGTTATGCTGCTATCATTCGGTGGTGTTGAGAAGTCTGGCACAATCCAGCCCTTGTTAATTTTTATAAGAGTCAGCCTGTCAGTATTTTCAGTTGAAAGACGGATGCGATTATCAGTTATAATTCCACCAGCGGCACTAAAAACCCGCTCTGATAAAATGCTAATGGCAGGGCAGACCAGGACCTCCAAGGCATAGAGAGCGAGTTAATTCCACGTATCGAGCTTGGATACCCAATAATTATAAGGCACAGAGGAATCACGGAGGACGTTGGTACGGTTGGCAAGGTATTCCCTCAGCATCTTCCAAAACTTTGCACTCCTTGTGAGAGTACCCCGCGACTCAGGGCCTGTGCGATGGGAGGGGCTGAGAATACTCTCCCAGAACTTTGACAGTGTTCCCCTGCCTCTGCTGGATTGGAGTTGTGTCTCTCTCGCCTGTACTCCTTGGTTGTCCAACGAAGTGTGCCCTCTGCTGCCAGCGTTTTCAGATGGGAATTTTTTAATAGTTCCGCAACAAGGGCCTTCTAGTACAGCCCCATTTTTGCAGACCTGTCCGCCTCAGGAACAAGAGATATAAAGTTCTCCTTGTAGCGTGGTTCTAGAAGAGTCACCAACCAGTAATGACTGTCACCCAAAATTTTGAAAACGCGAGGGTCATGGGAAAGGCAGAGTAACAAACTCAGCCTTGCGTGCCAGACTACTAACAGGCAAGACTTCCGTGTCCTCACCAAGAGAATGTCTGACCATGCTCTCCACCTCCTCCTTCTCCTCCTCTCTATCCTCTAGCCATCCACGCTGAACAGACGGTATGACAGCTGTGCAAGTAGTACCGTTTATGGTGCATGAAATTAGCTCCTGTCCTTCCTCCTCCTCCTCCTCCTCTTCCTCATTGTCACCCAATCCACATTGGGATGAGTTGAGGCTTGGCTGTGTGTAATCACCCTGTATGGTTCCTTGCTCCATCTCATCGTGGTCCGCCTGCAATGCATCCTGTTTGATTGTGAGCAGACAGCGTTTCAGAAGTCAGAGAAGTGGGATGGTGATGCTAATTATGGCGTCAACGCCGCTCACCATCTTGGTGGAGTCCTCAAAGTTTTGGAGGATGGTACATATGTCTGACATCCATGTCCACTCCTGAGGTCTTATGTGTGGAGTCTGAACTGATTATCGAAAGCCTTGTTGATGCTGGTACTCAACAACTGCCCTCTTCTGCTCACAAATCCTTCCCAACATCTGCAGTGTAGAGTTCCAAGGCGTGGGGACATCACACACCAGTCTGTGAGCCGGAAGCTGCAAATGCTGCTGAAACACGGCAAGGACGGCGGAAGCTGTAGCTGTATTTCTAAAATGGACACACAGGCGGCATACTTTAACAAGCAGATCCGGCAGCTCCGGGTAGGATTTGAGAAACCCCCTGAACCACGATGTTAAGCACATGGTACGTGTGTAAGCTCGCCTCAGAGCCGCCACCAGATTCTAGCCATTGTCACACACGACCATGCCTGGCTGTAGGTACAGCGGTGTGAGCCACAGATTTGCCTTCTCTTTCAGAGCTGTCCACAACTCTTCAGCATTGCTCGGTTTGTCACCTAAGCATATTAGCTTCAGCACAGCCTGTTGCCGCTTGGCCGAGGCAGTGCTGCAGTGCTTCCAGCTTGTGACTGATGTGATCATTTTGGAGATGGAGGCTGAAGAGGAGGCTGCGGAGGATGAGGTGCAGGATCTGTAGACCGTAGGGGCAACCCTGATTGACCTAGGGCCCGCAATCCTTGGCGTCGGGAGAACGTGTTCCGTCCCAAGGTCCGACTGGGTCCGGGCTTCCACTATGTTAACCCAGTGTGCCGTCAGCGAGTTGTACCATCCCTGCCCACAAGCACTTGTCCACATGTCCATGGTTAGGTGGACTTTGCCAGTAACTGCGTTGTTGAGGGCACGGCTAATGTTTTGGGACACGTGCTTGTGTAATGCGGGGACGGCACACCAGGAGAAATAGTGGCAGCTGGGGACCGAGTACCGAGGGACGGTCGCTGCCATCAGGTTGCGAAATGCTTCCGTCTCCACGAGCCTAAAAGGCAACATTTTGAGCGCAAGCAGTCGTGAAATGTGAGAATTTAGTAGTGTGGACTGTGGGGCATTGGCTGCATATTTGCACTTGCGTTCCAAGGACTGGGGTATGGACAACTGAACGCTGTGCTGGGACAAGGACTTGGATGTGCTTTCTGATGCTGCTACTTGAGAGTGCGCAACGAATGTTGCGGGGCAGTAGGCATCTTTGCATGCACCATGGAAAGGGAATTGGCTTGCATGCACAACAGTGGAAGAAGCAATGGTGCCACCAGCAGACACTGTTCCTGGACCCTGGGGTTCGGCCCACAAAGTCGGGAGCTTTGCTGCCATGTGCCTGTTCATTCTCGTGGTGGTCAGGCTGGTCGTTTTGCCACCCCTGCTGATGCTGGACTCGCAGGTAGTGCAAATGGCCTTTTTGGGGTTATCGGCAGAGTCTTTAAAAAACAACCAGACTCGGGAAGACCTAACAGTTGTACTCGCAACTTCCTTCATGTTGGTGTTACGGGAAATGGTTGCCTACCTTCTGTCTGCGGCCACCACACTGCTTCTTCCTGTCTGTAGGGGTGCTCTGCTTCCCTCTTTCTGTTTGCTGCTGTCCTCGCTCTGCATGTCCTCCTGCCAGGTCTGGTCAGTTACTGTATCATCCACCACCTCGTCTTCCACCTACGCACCTTGGTCCTCCTCTTGACTTTCTGGCAATTGTGTCACACCATCGTCCACCTCTTGTGACACTTTCCCACCGTCGCCTTCGTGTGACCGTGGCTGCTCAAATATTTGGGCATCGCTACACGCAATCTCCTCTTGCCCTGTTCCAGTGGACCTGTGAGAGGCCAGAATCTATAAATGGAAAAGTGAACATCTCTTCATAGTGTCCAAGTGTGGGATTAGTTGTTTCTGGGCACTCGGCATGGTGGGAGGAAGGAGCATCAGGGTGAGGAACATGCGGTCCAGACTCACGGCTACTGAGACTTGACCGTGTGGAAGACAGGGTGGTGGTGGCTAAGTGACTGGAAGCATTATCCGCTATCCAATCAACAACCTTTTGACACTGCTCTGGGTTCATTAGTGGTGTGCTGCGGTCCCCTAGAAATTGGAAGAGGAAGGTCAGGCGAGAAGATGTGGGTGTTTGTTGTGGCACAATTTCAGCTTTCCCACGGCCTTGTCCTCAGCCTCTGCATGCACCATTACCATCATGTCCAGTTCCCCATCCCTTGCCATGTGACTTGCCCATTTTAAATGGAGGACAGTATCTTCCACGCTCACTGCAAATGACTGAGTTTGGAGCGAACTTATATGAGATCCGTGTGACAAAGAAAACAGAGTTTTAATTAGCTGACCTGTAGGTAAGTAGTTTGAATAGCAGACTGCTGTGAATTACTTCACTGACACACTAAAGGAAATTTCTAATGGAGGCAAGAAATGGCAGCATTTTCTGACAACGTATATGTGATCCGTGTGACTTTGAAAACAGAGTTTTAAATACATGGTCTGTAGATAAGTAGTATGAACAGAAAACTGCTGTGAATTGATTCACTGACAGACTGAAAGAAATTTTTAATGGAGGCCAGAAATGGTAGTATTTTCTGACAACGTATATGTGATCCGTGTGACTGAGACAACAGAGTTTTAAATACCTGGCCTGTAGGTAAGCAGTTTGAAAAGTAAACTGCTGTGAATTGTTTCACTGAGACACTGAAAGAAATTTTTAGTTGA
This sequence comes from Phyllobates terribilis, assembly GCF_046119375.1. Taxonomy (NCBI): domain Eukaryota; kingdom Metazoa; phylum Chordata; class Amphibia; order Anura; family Dendrobatidae; genus Phyllobates; species Phyllobates terribilis. The sequence continues at coordinate 36,973,378 of NW_027362768.1, read as the reverse complement.
TGCCAGAAATGGCAGTATTTTCTGACAACATATATGTGATCCCTGTGACGGAGAAAACATAGTTTTAAATACCTGGCCAGTAGGTAAGTAGATTGAAGAGCAAACTGCTGTGAATTGCTTCACTGACACACTAAAGGAAATTTTTAATGGAGGCCAGAAATGGCAGTAATTTCTGACAAAATATATGTGATCCGTGTGACGGAGAAAACAGAGTTTTAAATAGCTGGCCTGTAGGTAAGTAGTTTGAACAGCAAACTGCTGTGAATTGCTTCACTGACACAATGAAAGAAATTTTTAATGAAGGCAAGAAATGGCAGTATTTTCTGACAACGTATATGTGATCCGTGTGACGGAGAAAACATAGTTTTAAATACATGGCTAATAGGTAAGTAGTTTGAAGAGCAAACTGCTGTGAATTGCTTCACTGACACACTGAAAGAAATGTTTTATGGAGGCCAGAAATGGCAGTATTTACTGGTAATATATATGTGATCCATGTGATGGAGGAAACAGAGTTTTAAATACCTGGCCTGTAGGTAAGTAGTTTGTGAATTGCTTAACTGACAAGCTGAAAGAAACTTTTAATTGATGCCAGAAACGGCAGTATTTTCTGACAACGTATATGTGATCTGTGTGACTGAGAAAACAGAATTTTAAAGAGCTGGCCTGTAGGTAAGTAGTTTGAATAGCAAACTGCAGTGAATTGCTTCACTGACCCACTAAAAGAAACTTTTAATGGAAGTTAGAAATGGCAGTATTTTCTGACAACGTATATGTGATCAGTGTGACGGAGAAAACAGAGTTTTAAATTCCTGGCCTGTAGGTAAACAGTTTGAACAGCAGACTGCTGTGAATTGCTTCACTGACACACTAAAAGAAATTTTAAATGGAGGCCAGAAAAGGCAGTATTTTCTGACAACATATATGTGATCCGTGTGATGGAGAAAACAGAGTTTTAAATACCTGGCCTGTAGGTAAGTAGTTTGAACAGCCAACTGCTGTGAATGGCTTCACTGACACACTGAAAGAAAATTTTAATGGAAGACAGAAATGGCAGTTTTTTGTGACAACGTATATGTGATCCGTGTGATGGAGAAAACAGGGTTTTAAATACCTGGCCTGTAGGTAAGTAGTTTGAAGAGAAAACTGCTGTGAATTGCTTCATTGACACACTGAAAGAAATTTTTAATGGAGGCCAGAAATGGCAGTATTTTCTGACAACGAATATGTGATCTGTGTGACGGAGAAAACAGAGTATTAAATACCTGGCCTGTAGGTAAGAAGTTTGAACAGCAAACTGCTGTGGATTGCTTCACTGACACAATGAAAGAAATTTGAAATGGAGGCCTGAAACGGCAGTATTTTCTGACAACGTATATGTGATTCGTGTGATGGAGAAAACAGAGTTTTAGATACCTGGCCTTTAGGGAACTAGTCTGAACAGCAAACTGCTGTGAATTGCTTCACTGACACACTGAAAGAAATTTTTAATGGAGGCCAGAACGTGCATTTTTTTGTGACAACGTGTATGTGTACTGTGTGACGGAGAAAATAGACTTTTAAATACCTGGCCTGTAGGTAACTAGTTTGAACAGCAAACTGCTGTGAATTGCTTCACTGACACACTGAAATTTTTTTTTAATGGAGGCCAGAACATGCAGTATTTTCTGACATCGTATATGTGATCCATGTGACGGAGAAAACAGAGTTTTAAATAACTGGCCTGTATGTAAGTAGTTTGACCAGCAAGCTGCAGTGAATTGCTTCACTGACTCACTAAAGGAAATTTATAATGGAGGCCAGAAATGGCAGTATTTTCTGACAACGTATATGTGATCCGCATGACAGAGAAAACAATGTTTTAAATACCTGGCATGTATGTAAGTAGTTTGAACAGCAAACTGATTTGAATTGCTTCACTGACACACTGAAAGAAATTTTTAATGGATGCCAAAAATGGCAGTATTTTCTGACAACGTATATGTGATCCGTGTGACGGAGAAAAAAGAGTTTTAAATACCTGGCTGGTAGTTAAGTAGTTTGAAGAGCAACCTGCTGTGAATTGCTTCACTGACACATGGAGAGAAATTTTTAATGGACGCTATAACTTGCAGTATTTTCTGACAACGTATATGTGATCCGTGTGACGGAGAAAACAAAGTTTTAAATACCCAGCCTGTAGGTAAGTAGTTTGAACAGCAACCTGCTGTGAATTGCTTCACTGACACACTGAAAGAATTTTTTAATGGAGGACAGAAATGGCAGTATTTTCTGACAACGTATATGTGATCTGTGTGACGGAGAAAACAGAGTTTTAAATACCTGGCATCTAGTTAAGTAGTTTGAACAGCAAACTGCTGTGAATTGCTTCACTGACACCCTAAAGGAAATTTTTAATGGAGGCCAGAAATGGCAGTATTTTCAGACAACGTATATGTGATCCGTGTGACGGAGAAAACAGGGTTTTAAATACCTGGCATATAGGTATGTAGTTTGAACAGCAAACTGCTGTGAATTGCTTCACTGATACACTGAAAGAAATTTTTAATGGAGCCCAGAAATGGCAGTATTTTCTGAAAACGTATATGTGATCCGTGTGACGGAGAAAACAGAATTTTAAATACCTGGCCTGTAGGTAAGTAGATTGAACAGCAAACTGCTGTGAATTGCTTCACTGACACACTGAAAGAAATTCTTAATGGAGGCCAGAAATGGCAGTATTTTCTGACAACGTATATGTGATCCGTGTGACGGAGAAATCAGAGTTTTAAATACCTGGCCTGTAGGTAAATAGTTTGAACAGCAAACTGCTGTGAATTGCTTCACTGACACACTGAAAGAAATTTTTAATGGAGGCCAGAAATGGCAGTATTTTCTGACAACATATATGTGATCTGTGTGACAGAGAAAACAGAGTTTTAAATGCGTGGCCTGTAGTTAAGTAGGTTGAACAGCACACTGCTGTGAATTTCTTCACTGACACACTGAAAGAAATTTTTAATGGAGGATAGAAATGGCAGTATTTTCTGACAACGTATATGTGATCCGTGTAACGGAGAAAACAGGGTTTTCAACACCTGGCCTGTAGGTAAGTAGTTTGAACAGCAAACTGCTGTGAATTGCTTCACTGACACACTGAAAGAAATTTTTTATGGAGACCAGAAATGGCAGTATTTTCTGACAACGTATATGTGATCTGTGTGACAGAGAAAACAGTTTTACATACCTGGCCTGTAGGTACGTAGTTTGAACAGCAGACTGCTGTGAATTGCTTCACTGACACACTAAAAGAAATTTTTAATGGAGGCCTTAAATGGCAGTATTTTCTGACAACGTATATGTGATCTGTGTGACGGAGAAAACAGAGTTTTAAATACCTGGCCTGTAGGTAAGTAGTTTGAACAGCAAACTGCTGTGAATTGCTTCACTGACAGACTGAAAGAAATTTTTAATAGAGGCCAGAACTTGCAGTATTTTCTGACAACGTATATGTGATCCGTGTGACGGAGAAAACAGAGTTTTAAATACCTGGCCTGTAGGTAAGTAGTAGAGATGAGCGTTGTTCTACTCGAACTGTTCGCCAATCTCAAATTCGAGCTGTTTTGGGCGGTGTTCGAGCCGGTCGGCGAACACGAACAATTTGAGAAAAATTCGGCTGTTCGAGGTTATGTTCGATAACTGTTCGTGCACCAAAATCATAACTGGATTTTTTCTCAGTAATGATGAAAATTAATGTTAATACGCAGTTTGAGTGTACAGCGGGGCGGGGGGAGGGGCAGGGGATGGATCTCTGCAGGAACAATGAAGATCTCCATTTTTTTTTCTCTTTCCCGCATTTGCAGTGGGGAGGTGCAATCTGTCAGCCTATCAGCAGCGCACACACGGAGCGAAGTGCTTTTTTTCACACAAGCAAGGGCATGTGTGATTGGCAGTGTATGTCACATGTCCTTGCCCTATAAGACCAAGCCATTTTCCCCGTCGCCACCATTTTCTCACTGCTGCAGCTGCGTGTTAGACGGCACCGCTGTTGCTGTGTGCGCTATACCTTGTTAATTTCAAGCCAATTTTCGCACAAATATACAGATAGCTTGGGAGTAGGGAATAGTTGTGATTGCAGTCCTTTTAAGGACTAGGTTACAGCATTTCCTACGACTTTTATCAGGCAGGTCTGTGCTCTTAAATAGATAGATTGTGGGAGTAAAGACTAATTGTAATTGGAGTCCTTTTCAGGACTAGGTTACATCAGTTCCTATCAGTTTTTGCCAGGCAGGTCTGTGCCAGTGCTGTGCAAGTTTTTTTCACAGCATTTGGCTGAATCTAGCAAAGCTAATCCTTTTTGGCCTATTGCAGAGTGTGTTAGTCAGTGGAGTAGCCTATCTGTGTTGCAAGATATACCACCTGTGTATAGAATACCAATTTTTTTACTGCACCTAGTGAAGTAAAATCTTTTGGGCATAGCATCATTCTATTAGTCCATCTATACTGACCTCCATCAGGTTGCAAATTAAAAATAATTTTTTTCTGCATCTAGCTCTGAAAAAATATTTGGGCTTCTAGCAGTGTGTGGGACTTGGTCTATTAGTCCATCTATACTGACCTCCATCAGGTTGCAAATTAAAAATAATTTTTTTCTGCATCTAGCTCTGAAAAAATATTTGGGGTTCTAGCAGTGTGTGGGACTTGGTCTATTAGTCCATCTATACTGACCTCCATCAGGTTGCAAATTAAAAATAATTTTTTTCTTCATTTATCTCTGAAAAAATATTTGGGCTTCTAGCAGCGTGTGGGACTTGTTCTATTAGTCCATCTATACTGACCTCCATCAGGTTGCAAATTAAAAATAATTTTTTTCTGCATCTAGCTCTGAAAAAATATTTGGGCTTCTAGCAGTGTGTGGGACTTGGTCTATTAGTCCATCTATACTGACCTCCATCAGGTTGCAAATTAAAAATAATTTTTTTCTGCATCTAGCTCTGAAAAAATATTTGGGGTTCTAGCAGTGTGTGGGACTTGGTCTATTAGTCCATCTATACTGACCTCCATCAGGTTGCAAATTAAAAATAATTTTTTTCTTCATTTATCTCTGAAAAAATATTTGGGCTTCTAGCAGCGTGTGGGACTTGTTCTATTAGTCCATCTATACTGACCTCCATCAGGTTGCAAATTAAAAATAATTTTTTTCTGCATCTAGCTCTGAAAAAATATTTGGGCTTCTAGCAGTGTGTGGGACTTGGTCTATTAGTCCATCTATACTGACCTCCATCAGGTTGCAAATTAAAAATAATTTTTTTCTGCATCTAGCTCTGAAAAAATATTTGGGCTTCTAGCAGTGTGTGGGACTTGGTCTATTAGTCCATCTATACTGACCTCCATCAGGTTGCAAATTGAATAAAAAAATTTTCTGCATCTAGCTCTGAAAAAATATTTGGGCTTCTAGCAGTGTGTGGGACTTGGTCTATTAGTCCATCTATACTGACCTCCATCAGGTTGCAAATTGAATAAAAAAAATTTCTGCATCTAGCTCTGAAAAAATATTTGGGCTTCTAGCGGTGTGTGGGACTTGGTCTATTAGTCCATCTATACTGACCTCCATCAGGTTGCAAATTAAAAATAATTTTTTTCTGCATCTAGCTCTGAAAAAATATTTGGGCTTCTAGCAGTGTGTGGGACTTGGTCTATTAGTCCATCTATACTGACCTCCATCAGGTTGCAAATTAAAAATAATTTTTTTCTGCATCTAGCTCTGAAAAAATATTTGGGCTTCTAGCAGTGTGTGGGACTTGGTCTATTAGTCCATCTATACTGACCTCCATCAGGTTGCAAATTAAAAATAATTTTTTTCTTCATTTATCTCTGAAAAAATATTTGGGCTTCTAGCAGCGTGTGGGACTTGTTCTATTAGTCCATCTATACTGACCTCCATCAGGTTGCAAATTAAAAATATTTTTTTTCTGCATCTAGCTCTGAAAAAATATTTGGGCTTCTAGCAGTGTGTGGGACTTGGTCTATTAGTCCATCTATACTGACCTCCATCAGGTTGCAAATTAAAAATATTTTTTTTCTGCATCTAGCTCTGAAAAAATATTTGGGCTTCTAGCAGTGTGTGGGACTTGGTCTATTAGTCCATCTATACTGACCTCCATCAGGTTGCAAATTGAATAAAAAAAATTTCTGCATCTAGCTCTGAAAAAATATTTGGGCTTCTAGCAGTGTGTGGGACTTGGTCTATTAGTCCATCTATACTGACCTCCATCAGGTTGCAAATTAAAAATAATTTTTTTCTGCATCTAGCCCAGCCAATAGTTTTGGCCTAATACCACAGTTTAGCCACTCAGCTCTGCTCGGTTAACATCCATTGTTTTTTTGTGCAAACAACTCCAGAGTTGTGAATTAGTTAACCACCAAAATGAGTGGAAAAAGGCCTGCTGCTGGTGGAAAGGGGAATAGGCGTGTTGGGAAGGGGAAAAAAGGTTGTGTCCGTGGGGTAGGTGCAGAAGAAAGACCATCTTCCAGCCAAACTAAAATGTCTACTTCTTTTAGCGGACAATGTGATAAGATCCCTTTCTTACGGCCACGCCAATCGCTACAAATTCCAGATGAGGCACAAAAACAGCAGGTGCTTCAACGGATATCAAGTGCTCCTTTAAGTGGGCTCTCCTCCACATCAACTTCAACATCACAAATACTCCAGTCCTCAAAGGTGTCACCCAAATCGCACTTGCTTCCTCACAGCTCCCAAATCTCCAGCTGCCCGTCTGAGTATGAGGTAGAACAGATGGTTGAGTCTGCAGAGCTGTTTACTCATACTGTAGCCTGGGAATCAGAGGTCGACTCCAGCGCTTCTGTGAATCCAGACGAGGAAATGATCTGCACTGATGCCCAGAATCTTTATAAGTCGGATCCAGGACCAGACGCAGAAGGTTCTGACCATAATGTAGACCCTCATTCCCAAACTGTAACTCCTGTTGGTGGAGACAATGAGGAAGACGATGATAAGACTCAAATACCTGATTGGAGCGACAACTTTAGTTTTTTGTCAGGGCAGGAACAGGTTGGCTCTGAGGACGACAGGTGTGATAACGCACAGGGTGATGATGATGAGGTCGGAGATCCCACTTACTGTCAACCCACAGTCAGCCAAGAGATGAGGTCAGCAGAGGAGGTGGAGGAAGATGCTAGTGACGACGAGGTCAGGTTGCGCCTTCCTGGACAGAGACGTAGTACTGGAAGCACGTCAACAACTGCATCCTCAAACACAACTCTGCCTCTCACCACAAGTCGTGGTGGCTCTTCAGGTCGCATGGGTGCTAAGCCTTGCATAGCCTGGGCATTTTTTCAGATCGATAAAGATGACCCAACTCGTCTTATCTGTAACATTTGTCAGCAAAAGCTAAGTAGAGGCCAAAAAATACATAGTTTGAGTACTTCATGCATGAACCGGCACATGGACATGAAGCATAAGTTGCAGTGGGAAGCTCAGTGTGCTACAATGCGGCCTAGCCGGCCGGGCCAATCACCGTCTGCCATATCTTGTGCATCCGCGGCCTCTTCATCCTCTGTGACTGGGGGGACAGCAGTCACACCTGTTTTGGGGCGCAGACCTGCCACCTCTTTACCCGCAACAGCCAGCGTGATTGGCAGGTCATCATTTTCTTTGGAGGTGGTAACACCAGCTGGTGTTGAGCGCTGTCCGACATCGATAGCACCACCTTTGGATCAAGGCAACCTAACATGTCCGCCTGCATCTTCCTCACAGACCGGCAGTTTGCCGGGGACACCCTTATCAACCCCGTCTAAGCACAATTGCCAGCCCTCGGTCCCTCAGATGTGGACAAGTAAAAGACCATTTCCTCCTAGCCATGAGAAAGCTAAGAGGTTGAATTTCACCATCTGCAAGCTCTTGGCTACAGAAATGCTGCCTTTCCGCCTGGTGGACACAGAGGATTTTCGAGACCTTATGTCCGTCGCAGTGCCCCAGTACCAGATGCCCAGTCGGCACTACTTCTCAAAGAAAGGTGTGCCTGCGCTCCACCAGCATGTCGCACACAACATCACCGCTTCTTTGAGAAACTCTGTGTGTGACAGGGTGCATTTCACCACAGACACTTGGACGAGTAGGCATGGACAGGGGCGTTACATGTCGCTGACTGGGCACTGGGTAACTATGGTGACAGCAGGACAAGGGGCTGCTGTCCAAGTCTTGCCGTCCCCACGAGTTGTGCGTCAATCCTCTTTATGTCAAAGTTCCTCCACTGCTTCTGCCTCCTCAACCTCCTCTCAGTCTTCCACCTGCACCCAAAGCCTGTCTGGTCATGCCACAAGCTTTCTAACTGCGCAGAAGGGATCCTGCACACCTCCTTACTATGCTGGCAGTAGGGCTCAACGTCATCAGGCGGTTTTTACATTGAAATGTCTGGGAAATGTGAGTCACACAGCTGAGGAGTTGTGGTCAGCTCTGGAGAACCAATTTCATGAATGGTTGTCTCCACTGGACCTGAAACCAGGGAAGGCCGTGTGCGACAATGCTGCAAACCTGGGTGCGGCCCTTCGCCGGGGCAATGTCACACACGTGCCTTGTATGGCTCACGTGTTGAACCTGGTTGTCCAGCAATTTTTAGCCCACTATCCCAGACTAGATGGCCTTCTGCAGAGGGCACGGTCGCTGTGTGCTCACTTCCGCCGTTCGCATCCCGCAGCTCAGCGACTTACATCTCTACAGAAGTCGTTGGGCCTGCCACTTCACCGGCTAAAATGCGATGTGCCTACCCGGTGGAATTCAACTCTGCACATGTTGCAGCAACTGTGGCAGCACCGACAAGCCCTGGTGCAATACGTTCTGACGTATAGCCTGGGCCAACGAGATTCAGAGGTGGGGCAAATCACGCTGGAGGAGTGGTCTCAGATCAGGAACCTATGCACCCTTCTGCACAGTTTTGAAATGGCGACGAAGATGTTTAGTGCTGACGATGCCATTATCAGCATGACTATTCCGGTGATTTACATGCTGGAGCACATGTTAAACAGAATTCGGAGTCAGGTGGTGGCACAAGAGGAGGTGGAGGAAGTAGAGGAGGAGGAGTTGTATGCGGAAGGGCTAACATCTGCAAGGTCCAGACGGTCGGCAGCACCAAGGCGGCAGGCATGTGAGGGTGGGGGAGATGGTTTTACCAGGGCGCATGGTAGCAGCCAAACTAGTGAGGAAGGTGCAGGAGCCCAGGAAGAAGTGGAGGACGAACTGATGGAAGACTCATCAGATGAGGGAGACCTTGATCACATTTCTGTTGTGCGAGGTTGGGGGGAGAGGACAGAGGAAGGAAGCATGATTGTTACCTCGCCACCAACACAACAGGGACTTGGTGCTCCTGGATGCGCAACACACATGAGTGCCTTCTTGCTGCACTACCTGCAACATGACCCTCGAATTGTGAGAATTAGAAATAATCCTGACTACTGGGTTGCCACACTGTTAGATCCCCGGTACAAAAGTAAATTTGCAGAAATTATTCCTGCCATAGAAAGGGATGCACGCATGCAGGAGTATCAGCAGAGACTGTTGCAGAATCTTACATGTGCTTTTCCACAAAATACCAGTGGTGCACGTAGTGAATCTCACAGTTCCAACTTGCCAACCGTGGGACCGTCAAGTGTTCAGCACTCAAACCGTAACAGAACCACAGTATCTGCTGGTAACATCAATTTTGCGGAATCATTTCACCACTTTTTTAGCCCATCCTTTGCAAGGCCACAGGAGACAAGAAGTCTGACACATAGTCAACGCCTAGAGACGATGGTACAGGAGTATCTCCAAGTAAACATTGAAGCCACGACTGTGTCACTGGACCCTTGCTCTTTTTGGGCTTCCAATCTGGATAAATGGCCGGAGCTAGCCACTTACGCCTTGGAGATCTTGTCATGCCCCGCAGCCAGCGTTCTGTCTGAACGTGTGTTCAGCGCTGCTGGTGGTGTGCTGACAGATAAGCGCACGCGGCTCTCCACTGATAATGTAGACAGACTCACGTTCATAAAGATGAACAAATCATGGATCCGAAACGACTTTTCTACCCCTGTGTCATCCTGGGGAGAGTAAAAGCTTGATGATTGGTTAAAATCACCCTACCAACCGTTTTAAGCTTTCAAATTACTAATCATGTTTATCTGTATCTTGACTGGAAAATAATTTGGGCTTTGTAGCAGTGTGCAGCACTGATCCTATTAGGCCATCTATAATAAGCTTCACCAGATTTAAAATTAAAAATAATTTTTAGCTGCATCTAGCCCGGAAAATAATTTTGGGGCTCCGAGATGCGCAAGACACATAAGTGCCTTCTTGCTGCACTACCTGCAGCATGACCCTCATATTGTCAGAATTCGAAGTAATCATGACTACTGGGTTGCCACACTCTTAGATCCCCCAAACTTTTCGATCAACCTTTTCATTTTAATAAAGACCAAAAAAATGGTCATTTTTGAAATTATAAGCATTAGCAGGTTGTTAGAAACTGAAATCAAACAGTTTTCAACTCAAAACTTTATTCTAGGTGATGTTACATTTTCACATAGGACCCCTTGTTCGAAAGGAGCTTCTGAACTCTCTCGTCCATTGAATTTGTCAGGTTTTGGATGGTTTCTGCTTCAATTGTTTTGCATGAGGACAGAATACCCTCCCAGAGCTGTTGCTTAGATGTGAACTGCCTCCCGCCATCATAGACACTCCTTTTAATGATGCTCCAAAGGTTCTGAATGGGGTAGAGGTCAGGGGACCATGGGGGTCACACCATAAGTTTGTCCCCTTTTATGCCCATATCAGCCAGAGATGCAGATGTTTTATGTGCAGCATGAGATGGTGCATTATCATGCAGAAAAATGATCTTGCTGTGAAATACACGGTTCTTCTTCTTGAACCATGGCAGGAAGTGCTGTTTGAGAAAATCCACATACATTATGGAGTTCATCTTTAGCGCCTTCAGGGATCCTAAAGGGGCTGACAATCTCTCTCCCCATGATTCCAGCCCAAAACATTACTCCACCTCCTCCTTGTTGGCGCTGTAGCCGTGTTTGCGTGGGGTGTCCATCAACCAGCCATCCTCCACTCCATTCATCTGGACCATCGAGCGCTGCACGGCACTCATCCGTGAACAAAACAGTTTTGAAATCAGTCTTCATGTAATGTTTGTCCCACTGGAGCCGTTTCTGCTTGTGTGAAGTGGATAGAGGAGGTCGACAGGATGGCATATGCACAGCTGCAAACCTCTGAAGGACCCTGCATCTTGTTGTTCGGGGGACGTTGGAGGCACAAGCAGCTTCAAAAACTTGTCTGCTGCTATGACAAGGCTTTTTTGCCGCTGCTGTTTCAACCTGACGTAATTGCCTGTAGGAAAGAGTCCTCAATTTGCCCTTATCAGCACGCACACGTGTGTACTGTGAATCAGCTACATACTTCTTGATTGCCAAGACACTTCATCCTGATCATCGCACAATGTTGATTGTAGTCATGCCTTGACCTAAACACTCCACAATTTGTTGCTTCTCAGCAGCCGACACATCCTTTTTCTTTCCCATTTTGGCAGAAAATGTAGGCTGCTTAATAATGTGAGAGAGCCTTCTTAAGTAGTCTTGCCTTTCATTGGACACACCTGCCAAACTAATTAGCACAGGTGTCTGCAATTGCTTACAGTGATATAAAGAGCCCTGACACACATCACCATCAATGAGTTTAACTGACAAACAAACAAATTCTTCCCTTATCACTCCTAAACACTTTTTGCATAATAATTTGGAACGCGGTGTACATGTGCTTTTCCACAAAACACCAGTGGTTCACGTAGTGAATCTTACAGTTCTAACTTGCCAACCGTGGTCTGTATGGAATTGTTCAATAAAGGGCCCAAAATTAAGATAACATAGATGGGAGAGGTCTCTATGAATAGGAATTCCTAAGTATTTGATACCCTGTGAGGGCCAGGCAAAGGGAAAGTTGGACTGGATGGAATCCTATATGGATTTAGGGAGGGAGACATCGAGGGCCTCAGACTTCGCTGCATTGATTTTAAAATTTTACCATGTAACAAAGTGATCTATTTCAGCCATAACAGCAGGGATGGATATATGAGATTGAGTGATATATACTAGGACATCATCAGCAAATAGAAAGCACTTGTACTCGGTGCCTCCCACCTCAATCCACCTAATATTGGGGTTATGGCGAATTGATGAGAGCAGGTGCTCCGTCACTAGGATGTATAAGAGAGGGGACAGAGGACATCCCTGCCTTGTCCCATTGGTGATTGTGAAAGGTGATGAAAATGTTCTGACGCACCCCCTGGGCCTTGGGACACCCGGAGCCGGACCCTTTTTGGTGGATGCTGGTGGTTGTAGTCTTCGTGGCGGCGATCCGGTTCCGTGGCTCAGGGCGGTCAAACCAGTGGCAGAACTATTTATGTGGTTTTGATGTTTAAATGTCCGACTACGCCACCCGTGGATTGCGGTCAGAGTGAACCGCCGCTACAGGGCAGACCGCTAAGGCTGGTGTTGTGGGTGCAGCAGAGCGTAGCATAACTCCCCACGGGAGGAGTATAGCCTCAGGGCAGTGTATGCGGAGGATGGGGGTGATGGTGCAGGGCAGCAGCAGTAACGACACGGAGTCAGTGATGCAGTTCAGGGCCTTTACTCACAGTTCTTATTATCCAGACCACGTCTGCAGGTAACGGCTGCCCACGTCGTACTGTGCTCACCAGGTGAGGGGCTCAGACAACTCCCAGATAACTTTGGAGCGCTTCACAGGACCCCCTTTGTGTGTCCTTTGTCTGGCCTTTCTTACCAACACTTCTGTCCGGCTGCCTCGGGCCTCCTCTTGGTAAACTTGGCGCCAGTTTCCCTGACCCTATGTGGTGCCTTCCTAGCGGGTGGAGCAAGGGGCTGCGCCACATAAAATGTCAGAGCCTCCGGTTTCTAGCTGAGGGTCGTTTCCTGCCTCCACTAGTTCGGGGACCGGTCTCCCCCTTTGGCCTGACCCCTCCACGCAGGTGGATTCGGGCGTGCGGTGGCGACTCGCCCGTCCGCACCCCTGGGATCCCTTCATTCCTCGTTCCTGGAGCCTTCTCCGCTCCTCTTCCTTCCTTCTCCCTCTTGCAGGCCTGGGCCTCTGTTACTAGGCCCGCCTCTGGAGCAGAGCTCATACAGAGCCCCTGCTCCCTGCCACTTCTGCTCAGACTTCTCTGCACTGAACTAAGATGGTGCCCACCTTTTATACTCCCTTCTCAATGCACCCAGGAACTGCTTCCTCCCTGCTCCTGCACTGCAGGGTTCCCCTTCCTCAGTGTTCCCTCCCCCCACTCCAGCCAGGGACAGGGACTGTCGTGCCCATCTCAGGGGCATATTGGTCGCCCTGCCCCACGGCAATGTGGTGTAATGCATGCAGGTGTCGGGTCCTGATCCACACTCCATCCTTATCTGAGAGTGAGATATCACACCTCTGGGTGAGGTGCAATACGTCTGTAGCAACCGAGCCCTCGGTGCTACAGTTCCATTTATCTTCAGCCTAGGTGACGTATTGTGATACAGGGCCGTGATTTTGGCTATAAAAGGGTCCCCTAGACCCCTACCCCAAGCTTTTTAAGAGAATCATATATGGCGTGCCAGGAGACTCTATGGAATGCTTTCTCAGCATCCAACGAGAGTATCTACTTACAAATTTTTAACTGCATCTAGCCCAGGAAATAATTTGTGCCTAGTAGCAGTGTCTGCTAGTCAGCGGATTATCCCGGCTGTTAAGCAAGCTACACCACCTGTAGTTTGGACACTTAATTTTTTCAAAGGAAATGCTTCGGGACCACGGGATACTCAGTGAAGAGCATCAGGAGGCACCCCAAGGCATAGGGGCTGGGACTGGCACTAGGATGCCTTGCGGTGGACAGCCGAGCTCGATCCTTATAAAAGCTTTTTAACTGCAGCAGCTTTAGTGGACGCTACTGGAGCTGGAATTACGCGGCTGCTGGCATGAGACTTGCCCTCCAATAGATCCTTGTAAATGGATTTAAAGTGTATTAATTCAAATTAGAGGGACAATTTAAATTAAAAAGCTTAGAGCTGCCTCCACCACAGGGGGGCTCTCTCGACCCACCAGCGGACAGGCACCAGTATTGGGAGAGGGGGGCTGGCCGTCAGGGTTCACCGCGGCTCTGGCACAAACCCGGCGACACGGAGGTGGCACGGGCAGGAGCGGACTGGCCGTCTCGGCTTCTCACTTTTTGGATTTTAGAAGGGCATGACATGCCTATATCTGTGTCTCCCCCTCCTTTTACTCCTCCACCTCTTTTCTTTTCGCATGACTATATGTACTTGTCACTTTTCCATGTGTTAGTTGTGTCTTCTGAGCAGTTTGTCAGCTTTTGGACACCTTTGAAGGTGTTTTCTATGTGTTTCTATGTGTTTTTGTTTGCCTGCCATTGGTTTTAACGGTGTTCGAAGGTGTTCGACGAACAGTTCGACGAACAGTTCGGCGAACACACGGGTGTTCGACGAACCGAACCGAACTCGAACACTACGGGGGTGGCTCAACACTAGTAAGTAGTTTGAACAGCAAACTGCTGTGAATTGCTTCACTGACACACTGAAAGAATTTTTAATGGATGCCAGAAATGGCAGTATTTTATGACAACGTATATGTGATCCGTGTGATGGAGAAAATAGAGTTTTAAATACGTTGCCTGTAGGTAAATAGTTTGAACAGCAAACTGCTGTGAATTGCTTCACAGACACACTGAAAGAAATTTTTAATGGAGGCCAGAAAGGGCAGTATTTTCTGACAACGTATATTTGATCTGTGTGACAGAGAAAACAGAGTTTTAAATACCTGGCATGTAGGTAAGTACTTTGAACAGCAAACTGCTGTGAATTGCTTCACTGATACACTGAAAGAAATTTTAATGGAGCCCAGAAATGGCAGTATTTTCTGAAAACGTACATGTGATCCGTGTGACGGAGAAACCAGGGTTTTAAATACCTGGCATGTAGGTAAGTAGTTTGAACAGCAAACTGCTGTGAATTTCTTCACGGACACACTGAAAGAAATTTTTAATGGGGGACAGAAATGGAAGTATTTTCTGACAACGTATTTGTGATCCGTGTGACAGAGAAAACAGAATTTTAAATACCTGGCCTGTATGTAAGCAGTATGAACAGCAAACTGCAGTGAATTGCTTTACTGACACACTGAAAGAATTTTTTAATGGATGCCAGAAATGGCAGTATTTTATGACAACGTATATGTGATCCGTGTGATGGAGAAAACAGAGTTTTAAATACCTGGCCTGTAGGTAAATAGTTTTAACAGCAAACTGCTGTGAATTGCTTCACTGACACACTGAAAGAAAGTTTTAATGGGGGCCCGAAATGGCAGCATTTTATGACAACTGTAATGCAGCAGCTTGCTTGGCATTACTGTAATGATCCAGGGTATGTTTTAACCGACCAGGTTCCTGCCCCTCAGGTGACTGGTCATATGACTGTGGCATCACACAGGTCCTTTTGCACACAGAAGGTCTGAACACATGACTGTGACATCAGCTCAGGTGTGTGTGTGCACTTGATGGATACAGTGCCTACAAGTAGTATTCAACCCCCTGCAGATTTGGCTGGTTGTCACATGCGGAATTAACTTGGCATTGTGACATTTGTACTGTAGATCAGCCTGGAAGTGGGAAATGCACTGCAGCAAATTTTTTTTTTTTTTTTTTTTAAACGTTAAAAGTTAATTCAGAGTGTCATTTATTATTCAACCCCTCAAACCACAATAATTCTGTTTGGTCCCCCTAAAGTATTAAGAAGTAGTTCAGGCACCAAGAATAATGAGCTTCACATGTGTGGATTAAAGATCTCTTTTGCCAGCCTTTTCTGACTATTTAAGACCCTCCCCAAACTTGTGAACAGCACTCAGACATGGTCAACATGGGAAAGACAAAGGAGCATTCCAAGGCCATCAGAGACAAGATCGTGGAGGGTCACAAGGCTGGCAAGGGGTACAAAACCCTTTCCAAGGAGTTGGGCCTACCTGTCTCCACTGTTGGGAGCATCATCCGTAAGTGGAAGGCTTATGGAACTACTGTTAGCCTTCCACGGCCAGGACAGCCTTTGAAAGTGTCCTCCCGTGCCGAGGCCAGGCTTGTCCGAAGAGTCAAGGCTAACCCAAGGACAACAAGGAAGGAGCTCCGGGAAGATCTCATGGCAGTGGGGACATTGGTTTCAGTCAATACCATAAGTAAAGTACTCCACCGCAATGGTCTCCGTTCCAGACGAGCCCGTAAGGTACCTTTACTTTCAAAGCGTCATGTCAAGGCTCGTCTACAGTTTGCTCATGATCACTTGGAGGACTCTGAGACAGACTGGTTCAAGGTTCTATGGTCTGATGAGACCAAGATCGAGATCTTTGGTGCCTACCACACACGTGACGTTTGGAGACTGGATGGCACTGCATACGACCCCAAAAATACCATCCCTACAGTCAAGCATGGTGGTGGCAGCATCATGCTGTGGTGCTGTTTCTCTGCCAAGGGGCCTGGCCATCTGGTCTGCATCCATGGGAAGATGGATAGCATGGCCTACCTGGAGATTTTGGCCAAGAACCTCCGCTCTTCCATCAAGGATCTTAAGATGGGTCGTAATTTCATCTTCCAACAAGACAACGACCCAAAGCACACAGCCAAGAAAACCAAGGCCTGGTTCAAGAGGGAAAAAGTCAAGGTGTTGGAGTGGCCTAGTCAGTCTCCTGACCTTAACCCAATTGAAAACTTGTGGAAGGAGCTCAAGACTAAAGTCCACATGAGACACTCAAAGAACCTAGATAACTTGGAGAAGATCTGCATGGAGGAGTGGGCCAAGATAACTCCACAGACCTGTGCCGGCCTGATCAGGTCTTATAAAAGACGATTATTAGCTGTAATTGAAAACAAGGATTATTCCACAAAATATTAAACATAGGGGTTGTATAATAATTGACCCACACTTTTATGTTTAAAATTTAATAAAATTCAACTGAGCAACATAACTTTTTGGTTTGTAAGATTTATGCTTCTGTTCATAAAACCTACTCTCGTTTGCAGTTTGAAGGCTCTAACTTATTTGCATCTTATCAAACCAGCTAAATCTGCAGGGGGTTGAATACTACTTGTAGGCACTGTATATAAACCCTGGTAGATTTGAGACAGGTGTGGAAAAGGCATGAGGCCTGTTCCCGTGTGGGCACCTTTATAGAGTGAGGTCTAGTGAGGCCTGGTGAAGCCTGGCAGCCTGAAAGGTCGAGGCTGGATCATGTGTGTAGATGCCAGTGGCCTTGGAGGGAAAGCCAGCTTGGAAGGCAAGAGTCCTGGAAGGCGAACACTGGATGTGTGAAACATTCCAGTAGCCTTAGACAGGAGAGGGCAGGAGACCCACATCTGGGAAGCCGCAAAGCCACAGTGGTGGCAAACCAAATGGACTGCAGCATCTAAAACCCGGCAAAGGTAAAACACTGCTTGATGTGGATATTTATTTGGACATCGATATAAGTGACTTTGCTGGAGGCTATAACTGGAGCCAAGTGGGCCTGTCTGTACCTGGAAGGCTCTTGACATTATATGTATAATATGTCGGGGAGCCACTAAGATGGACTGTGTGATAAGCCGTTTATGAAGAGCAATAAACTGCTGTATTGTGACATATTGGAAAACAGGGTTGGTGTGCCTTAATTGACCCGGTGCAGAGAGTATCCCCCAGTATGATGACTAGCGCTGCCTTACACAATGTATATGTGATCCGTGTGACGGAGAAAACAGAGTTTTAAATAGCTGGCCTGTTGGTAAGTAGTTTGAATAGCAAACTGCTGTGAATTTCTTCACTGACACTCTAAATTAAATTTTTAATGGAGTCCAGAAATGGCAGTATTTTCTGACAATGTATATGTAATCCATGTGACGGAGATAACAGAGTTTTAAATCCCTAGCGTGTAGGTAAGTAGTTTGAACAGCAAACTGCTGTGAATTGCTTCACTGACACACTGAAAGAAATTTTTAATGGAGGACAGAATTGGCAGTATTTTCTGACAACGTATATGTGATCCGTGTGACGGAGAAAACAGAGTTTTAAATACATGGCCTGTAGGTAAATAGTTTTAACAACAAACTGCTGTGAATTGCTTCACTGACACACTGAAAGAAATTTTTAATGGAGGACAGAATTGGCAGTATTTTCTGACAACGTATATGTGATTCGTGTGACGGAGAAAACAGAGTTTTAAATACATGGCCTGTAGGTAAATAGTTTTAACAGCAAACTGCTGTGAATTGCTTCACTGATACACTGAAAGAAAGTTTTAATGGGGGCCCGAAATGGCAGTATTTTATGACAACTGTAATACAGCAGCTTGCTTGGCATTACTCTGTGAGAGTGTGAAATGTGATAACAGCAGGAGTGCACTAGGACCCTGTGACTTTTGCCTGGCTGGGCTCAGAGGAGGGGCAGTGCTAGAAACTGTGTGTATTCTGAGAGCGTCTGATGTGTGAGTCTAGACAGGAAGTCTGTGAAAAGGAGCTGCAATAAGACGCTGTCTTTACACTCCTCCGTGTGGAGTTTGTTTACCCCTTTTCTCTGTTTAAGGACAAGTGCTGAGCTGGGGAAGCTGTGTGCCTCTGTGGAGTTTTGTGAAGGTCCATGCTGAGTGGATTATAGACTTTGTGCTGAAGGAGTCACATGTCGAGTGATGAAGGGACTGAATAATCCATGTCTGTGACGGAGCACGTGGATGGTGTACTGGATAACAGTGAGAGACTTCGGGAGGAAAGGAGGTTTCTGGTGCCATTTCCACTGAGAGGATATTTACAAGACTTTGTGAAGAGATTTTCCCAGACCTTAATCTGAGGCTACAGGACTAAAGTCCCCGGCGTGTGGGCTCGGCGTCGGCCGACAAGACAAGGAATTCTTGCTGTTTTGTGAACTTTGTTTTTGTTTTGGCGTCAAAGTTTTCAGGGACTAGCTGCAGCCACCGTGATTCACAGGCCTGTGATAGACTGCATCTGAGGTTAATGGTACCATAACTTTGAGATATCCGGATATCCTGATAATAAGGGTATAAGAGCAATTGATATAGTTTCATGCATTATTATTGTTCATAGTGGTAGGATTGTATGCAGTGTGCCATCTCAGGGGGTCCCCATAAACCGCCCTCACTAGATTGACATGTTGTTTAGGTAAAATTGTCCCAGATCTCTAGAATAATTCACACAAGCTGGAAACCTTGAGATTGGCACATTGATTTCAGCTTTTGCTGATTGTGTGTATTTAATAGAGACAGTGTCCCAGGCAGAACCTGAGACTGATTCATGCAATACTGAGTTTTAGTATAATCCCTGTTTGAGAAAAAGAAAGTGTTGTTTATTTCTGTCTCTGTCTCGGTTTGTGACTCACTGGATCTCTCTCTTACCTCCAGTCATTACATTTTTGGCGTAGTCGGCAGGATTCAGTGCTTGTCATGGACGGAGACGAGGGAAGAAATGATTCTGCCACACCAGCAGCCCCCCTGCTGGTAGCGGAAACCCTGGCAGCCGCGACGACTGTGGGAGGCTATGTGCCGGTAGGAGCTTTACTCCAGCACATGCCGAAATACGACGGGCGTAACATGCCGTTGCAGGATTGGGCTGAGAGGGTTCGGAGTGTGCTGCGGATGTGTAATCTGGCCCCCGCATTACGGGCAGAGTTGACATTAAATGCACTAGAGGGCGATGCTAGGCGGATGGTGATGGTACGTCCAGAGTCAGAGAGGAGCACGTTAGAGAAAATCTTGGAGCTGTTAGAGGGGAGTTCAGGAGGCCGGGCTCGTGTGGCCCAGCTTCGTTCCTTGTTTTTCAATTGGCCCCAAAGGGAATGTGAGACTTTGATGCAGTACTCGAACACTTTACAGGAAACGTTGAATGAGGTGCAGCGACTAGCCCCAGGGGCCATGGGGGCATTCCGAGAAGTAGACCGCCTACTCCGGGATCAATACATAACGGGGTTAGCCAATAGACTTCTTCGAGACAAACTGATGGAGATGTCCCGAGCTACCCCGGAATTATCCTTCTGGCAGATTTATCGGACCGCAGTGGAAAGGGAAGAGGAGTCTACTCTGGTGGCCGAGGGGGCAGTGGACAGTGCACAGCTGGAGGGAGGTCTGGCGCCAGTTTCAGGAGGGGGTGGACTGGTAAACGTTGTACAGGCTCTGGGTGCCGAACTGAAGGAGTTAAAGCTGGAGGTGTCTAAACTCAGAGCTGGGCCGGTCCCTACTCCTACGGAAGGGCCACCCGCCCCGTCCTCTGGAATGGTGGTTCCACAGTCTGCCAGGTCGCCCCCCTCGAATGATCCAAGTTCTCGTCCACGAGGAGCAGTCACCTGCTGGAGGTGTGGGCGTCGGGGACGCATCTCCCGGTACTGCCGGATGTCTGCAGCCCCGGAGACTCCTTCGCCGGCGTTAAACTCCCAGCCGCTGCCATGAGAGGGCAAGCAACAGCGGCCCACCCCCCACAAAGCCCTCGACGGGAAGAACAAGATTTGTTCGCCTGCAGTCCAGTGCTGAAAGCAGAGTTTAAAGGGCGGAAGATGAGATGCTTGGTCGACACAGGATGCAAATGTACCATAATGCCTTTAGAGGTGTACGAAAGGCACTTCAGTCAACTCGTGGTTCCCGAGGATGGCCGAGTGATAAGGCTTACAGCCGCTAACAATGGCCAACTGACGGTGAAGGGGATCGTGTGGATGCAACTGAAAATGTTTGGTCAAGAGCTGGGTCAGAAAGGGATAGTGCTGGTTGACCACCCCCCCAGAAGAAGGATGGAGGTGACGCTCGGAATGAACGTTCTGCGAGATTTAAATCATCAGATGTATACCAGAGAGGGACCCGGATACTGGGCAAGTGCAACCCACCATCGACCCACCCAGAGAATGTTACACCGTCTAGTGCTGAGTTGCGATCTCCTGAAGAGTGCGGTCCCTGGGGGTCGGGTGGGCCTGGTCCGAGTGCCATCGCGGACCACGATCTCGCTAGCGCCCCGGCATGAAGAACTCTTAATGTTACCGGTGGGGGCTGCACAGAGACTAAATGAGCTTGAAGTATTCATCGAGCCAGCCCCAGAGAAGTCCTCGTTCGCCAAGGCGCATGTGGCCCGGTCTCTGGCGATTGTGAAGAATGGACGGGTGCCAGTCAGATGTATCAACATTTTAGATGAGGCTGTTACAATTCCAGCTGGGACCATTCTGGCTGTACTGTTCGTGCCAGCAGGGAAGGTGCCTGATAAGACAGTGTTTGAACTTCGCTCAGATGAACAGTCTTCCTGGACATTCGCGGTTGAATTAGGCCAGACCAAATCTCCTACCAAAGAATGGAATGGTCGTGTGATCATGGACCAGATGGGAGTGGATCGGGAGAAACTGACCCCCGTGCAATTGGAGCAGCTGGAAAAGGTCTTGTGGGAACATCAAGAGACCTTTTCGCGACTTACGGAGGATTTCGGTTGTTCCCGGACGATTGAGCATGAGATTCCCACAGGGGATACTCCTCCTATTAGGGAACGTTATCGTCAAATCCCCCCAACACTCTATCAAGAGGTGAAGCGCATGGTGGCCAGTATGCTTGACAACCAAGTGATCCGAGAAAGCCAGAGCCCCAGGGCGGCTCCTGTGGTCTTGGTGCGGAAGAAGGATGGGACCCTTCGGTTTTGTGTGGACTATCGCAAATTGAATGCTCACACGGTGAGGGACGCATATCCATTACCTTGCATAGAAGAGTCTCTGTCGGCATTGGGTCGGGCCAAATATTTCTTGACGTTGGATTTAGCAAGTGGCTATAGCCAGGTACCAATGGCCAAAAAAGATCGAGCCAAGACGGCGTTTGTCCTACCAATGGGGCTCTTTGAATTCAACCGGATGCCCTTCGGGCTCACTAACGCCCCGGGAACTTTTCAGCACCTGATGGAACATTGCTTAGGTGATCTGAATTTTGAATCAGTCCTGATAAACCTAGATGACATTGTGGTGTTCGGGGCCTCATTTGAAGACCATCTTGAGAAGTTACGTCAAGTTCTCCGGCGGCTCAGTTGTTATGGCCTAAAAATAAAACCTAAGAAGTGCCAACTGTTAGAGTCAGATTGAGTATCTAGGTCACGTGGTGACTCCGGACGGGGTTCTGCCCGCGACCAGTAAGGTCATGGTTGTGCAGGAGAGGCCACCCCCCCCCATACCCTGCGAGAGGTTCGGGCCTTCTTAGGTTTAGCGGGGTACTATTGGCGATTTGTACCTAAGTTTTCACAATTAGTGAGTCCCCTGAATGAGCTCTTAAGAGGGACGGCACAAGGCCCCCAAAATCGCCCCATCCCATGGGGACCTCAGCAACGAAAGGCATTTGAGGAGGTGAAGGCCACCCTAACGAGTGCTCCGTTGTTAGCATATGCCCGTTTCGATACCCCTTTCCTGTTATATACCGATGGCAGTCTGCATGGGCTTGGGGCGGTACTAGCACAAGTGCAGGATGGTCAGGAGCGAGTAATCGCCTATGGCAGCAGGTCTTTGAGAGACACTGAACGCAACCCAGCTAACTACAGTTCATTTCGCCTTGAGCTACTGGCCCTGGTGTGGGCAATGACGGAACGCTTTGCCGAGTATTTAACGGGAGCTGAGGTGCTGGTCATGACTGATAATAACCCTCTGGCTCACCTAGAAAACACAAAGCTGGGAGCGTTGGAGCAGCGGTGGGTCGCTCGCCTTGCTAAGTTTAACTATCGAATTAAGTTTCCATCTGGGCGGGAAAACGGAAATGCGGTGCACTCTCAAGGGTGCCCCTTGGGTCCTCGGGAGAAAATGTTGATGACCAGCAGGAGGACACTGAAACCCCTGACTTGGGGCAGGTACCTATCTTCCGAAGTGTGGTACATTCAAGTGGGGTGGCGTCAGGGATGCCGTGTGTTCTGGGGAAAACACCATCGGATTGGTCGAAGGACCAGAACGATTGCTCTGACATTGCACTAGGGCGCAGTTGGGTACAAAAAGGGGTCTGGCCGCGTGCAGAGGAAAAGGCCCAGATGTCCGTGGAAGGAGTGAAACTACTGCGACAGTGGGATAAGTTGTGCGTGGAACAGGGCCTCTTGTACCGTAAGGTGTACCTGCCATCTGAGCTGCAGCACCGGTACCAGCTAGTAATTCCTATGGGGATGGGTCCGGTAGTCGCTCGCGAGGCGCATGAGAAGGGGGCCCACTTTGGGAGAGAAAAGACACTCCAGTGGCTACAGGGAGTCCTCTATTGTCCTGAATTGGGGGAGATGGTGACAGAGGCGTGTCGGCAGTGTCGGGTCTGTGGTCTCAGTAAGAGCCCTGAGCAGCGGGCGCCCACGCAATCTATTAAGACTTCCGCTCCTTTAGTGCTGCTCATGATTGACTATGTCCAGATAGGATACTCAACGTCTTGGTATTCTTATTGCTTGGTAATGACAGACCACTTCACCAAGTATGCTGTAGCAGTGCCGACAAGAGATCAGACGGCGGAGTCGGCGGCTGAAGCCGTGTGTCGATATTTCATTCAGGTGTTTGGGTGTCCGCAAAGAATACACTCGGATCAAGGGGCATATTTTCAGGGGGCATTGATGAAGGAGCTGTACCAGCTGTATGGTGACGCACAGTCAAGAACGACACCTTACCATCCCCAAGGTAATGGAGCTTGTGAGCACTTTAATCGGACTCTGTTGCAGATGTTGAGGACGTTGGAGGGTAAACAACAGGTACGCTGGCCTGAGTATCTTCCTGAATTGATGTGGGCCTACAATAATAGAGTGCACAGCACTACTGGCTACTCACCACATATGTTGATGTTCGGTAGGCCAGGGCAGGACATTGAGATTTGAGCATGCCAGATCCCTCCTCCAATCCCCCTCGGACCGCATCAGAATGGGTTCGGGAACACCGGCGGCGATTGAGGGTGGTGTGTCAGGTGGTGGGTGATCAACTCAGTCAGGTGACCCATAGGGACACGTGCCCCGTGCAAACTGAGCCTTTCTCCCCGGGGGATAGAGTGCTGGTGAGAATCAAACGACGGTTCGGAAAGCTGAGTGAACGGTGGGAGGCAACTCCGTACATGGTAAAAAAAACACTGAGCCCAGAGATTCCAATCTACGAGGTTGAACCGGTGGGGACAGGGGGACCATCCCGTAATCTTCATCGTAACATGCTACAATGGTGCTGGTTTAAAGATACCGTCCCCGTTTCCCCAGAACCACAGGCCGTGTCCTGAGGGGTGGGCATCCCTAATACTCTCGAATTCTATGGTGGGTCTGTCTCCGCCCCTGCTTACTTGCCCCCTGCGACCGATCTGTCCCCGTGTGGAGAGAGTATTGAGAATGTGGTATGTCCTTCGGAGAACGGGGAATCAGGTCAGTTACCTGATCCGTATGATGTGGCACCGGCGCCACACCTCAGGAGGGAGCAGCCTCATTGGCTCCCGTTGAAGAGAATTCTGCTACCTCAGGAGCCGAGCCTGTTGGGGTGGGTCTCAGGAGAACTACTCGAGCTATGGCGGGTATACCTCAACAACGCTATGCACAAGACGACTTTGAGTGGGGAGGTGTGTCGAGGACGCCAACCTCTAGTGGGGTGGCATGTGAGAGTGTGAAATGTGATAACAGCAGGAGAGCACAAGGACCTTGTGACTTTTGCCTGGCTGGGCTCAGAGGAGGGGCAGTGCTAGAAACTGTGTGTATTCTGAGAGCGTCTGATGTGTGAGTCTAGACAGGAAGTCTGTGAAAAGGAGCTGCAATAAGATGCTGTCTTTACACTCCTCCGTGTGGAGTTTGTTTACCCCTTTTCTCTGTTTAAGGACAAGTGCTGAGCTGGGGAAGCTGTGTGGCTCTATGCAGTTTTGTGGAGGTCCATGCTGAGTGGATTATAGACTTTGTGCTGAAGGAGTCACATGTCGAGTGATGAAGGGACTGAATAATCCATTTCTGTGATGGAGCACGTGGATGGTGTACTGGATAACAGTGAGAGACTTCGGGAGGAAAGAAGGCTTCTGGTGCCATTTCCACTGAGAGGATATTGACAAGACTTTGTGAAGAGATCTTCCCAGACCTTAATCTGAGGCTACAGGACTAAAGTCCCCGGCGTGTGGGCTCGGCATCGGCCAACAAGACAAGGAATTTTTGCTGTTTTGTGAACTTTGTTTTTGTTTTGGCGCCAAAGTTTTCCGGGACTAGCTGCAGCCACCGTGTTTCACAGGCCTGTGATAGACTGCATCTGAGGTTAACGGTATGTAATGCAGTAGGTTGCTAGCATTACTGTAAATGGTCCAGGATGTGCTTACCGGACCATGTACCTTCCCCTTTATCTGACTGGTCACATGACTGTGACATCACCCAGGTCCTGCATGCACAGTAAAGCTCTGTATACATGACTGGGACAGCACACAGGACCTATACACACAGCTGACTGATCACATGACTGTGACATCAGCAAGGTCCTGTCAGTATGTGGCTGTCTGTGCACAGCATAAATAAACCTGCTTAATTTGAGACAGGTGTGTTCGGTGTGAGGCGTGAGGCCTGTTCCCCATGTGTGTGGGATACCGTGATACCATTTGTGAGAGGCCTAGTGAGGCCGAGAGTGAAGCCTGGCAGCCTGAAAGGCCAAGCCTGGATCCGATGCATGGATGTCAGTGGCCTTTGAGGGAAAGCCGGCTTGTGGAAGAGTCCTGAAAGGCTCAGGCTGGATGTGAGTTTAGACATACCAGTAGCCTTAGACGGAACGACGGCTGGAGACCCCTACCTGGGAAGCCGCAGAGCCACAGTGGTGGCAGAGTAACGGACTGAGACAGCTATACCCGGCAAAGGTAATACCCGGTGCTATATGGACATTGTGATATGAACATTGCTACTTTATTACCTTGCCGTAAGCTGTACCCTGGAGCAAGTGGGCCGGTGTGCCACTTGGCTCATGAATTGTTTATGTGTGTAAACCTGCCGGTGGCGGACTAAGATGAACTGTGTGTGAACAGCGGTTTATGAAGTGCCATAATAAACTGCAACACTGTGTGAAAAAACGTAAAGACATTGCACGTGTGCATTGATTGACGCAGCGAAGCGAGTTACCCCCAGTATGATGACGAGCGCTGCCTTACATATGGTTCGAGAGTGCGGGCAACGGCAGCCCGGTTGCTAGTGACAACGACAATCCCGGTTGCTAGGGGCAACGGCACAGGACGACGAGTGTGGATAAAGCATCTTGCGGCAACTCGGCGGGGTTGCGAAGATTGGCGTCGCACTCAAACCTGGTTTGCTGTGGCTCGGCGGGGCTCACGAAGTATAAAGCATCTTGCGGCAACTCGGCGGGGTTGCGAAGATTCTCATCGCACTCAAATCCGGTTTTGCGGTGGCTTGGTGGGGCCACGAAAATTTTCCGGGAGAGCGATGAAGTGCTAGTGTGAACAGTGTACCGCGATGGCTGTGAGCAAAGCAGCAGATCTGTCTGGAGCTATTGAGCGGTTGAAGGGCCGGTTGGGACCGGAGCAGGTATTTGGGAAACTTTTACTGGACATGGTGCAGGAACCGCAGGAGCTGTGGGCACCATATGGAATGGCGGCAGTGGACCATTCTATGGACTCTCCGGGGGCGCCAGTGTTGTCCCAGAGTGCCCGGGGAGGTGGTAAGAGATGTTGTGAACTGAGTCCTAAGACTACTGCTGATTTTTTGTGTAAAAATTACCCTGCCGGTGTGGTTGTTAAAAAGGGGGCGGAGTCTAAAAAGGGGCGGATTTTCACAAGAGTGTGGAGTGTAGAAAACTGAAAATTGTTACTGGTGGTGGGTTGGTGCCTCCTAAAAATGACAATGTGACCGTTGATAACGGGGTAACTCCAGTAGAAGGGGGTGACGTCAAAGTGGGAGGTGACCTGTTAGTCCACAACACCATGGGTAGTGACACAGACCCCGTAGCTGACTGTGACACTATTAAAGTAAAAAGTGAGTTCAGTCAGGAGGGGCTAGACGAGGTGAGAGAGTCCCCATCTCGTAGACGGCGCAAGGGCCACAAAAAGGTTGCTCCTGTAGACTTGGCTGAAAATAAAAATAAAGAGAGGGTAGTACTGTGTGCCTTTGCTTCAAGTGTGGATCCTCCATTAGAGGTAGAAGAGGAGGTGACGTTGCCAGTAGCAACCTCCGGTACGGTACCGAGTCAGAAGGATCTGACAGCCCTGGAAGGGGAGGCGGCCAGTCGTGACCAAGAGCTGGAACCTATCGGCCAGCAGGGTCAGAGTGACGGGCAGCAATTATGTGGAAACCTGGGGAATGTGTCCTCAATCCAGTTGATCCTGGAGTCTGAACAGCAGAAAATACACCAGCTTGTGAAGGACTTACAGCGAGATCTAAAGGGAAGCAACGAGGAAATTAACCAGTGGAAGGAAATGTTCTACGCAATTAAGGAGGACCGCCGCAAAATCCAGGAAGAGGTTTTGCAGTTGAAGCTTGAGAAGGAGGCGCGGCAGAATGGTGTTTCTGGACGCGAACAAATCCTAGAACGACTGCACAAACAGCTCAACCAGGAGCTGTGTGACTTCAAGAAGGAGTGTGGTGAACGCAGTAGGGAACTGCAACAGAGTAAGAGAGATTATGAGGATCTCCTCAAGGTGAAGGAAAAACTAGAGGAGGATAAGGTGGGTGCAGAGCAAGTGCGCCAAGCGGTTGAGACCACTCTGCAAGACACCCGTGAGGAGAATGATGGTCTCCGGGGAAAGACCCTAGATCTGGAAGCTCAGGTGAAGGAGCTACAGATGTCCTGTGATGCTCTCCAGAAGGCGGAGACGTACCTTAAAGAAACAGTCAGCAAGATGGAAGCTGAGCGGAAAAAGATGGAGGAGTCTGTCGGAGAATCCACAGACCAGGGCCAGGAGTTGGCCGCTGGTGAGGGGAGGTGTGAAGCAGATACCTCCTCGAGTGATGCGAGCTTGGATGATTCGGTGGAAGTAAGAGCCGAGATCAGGGAGCTCAAGGAGTTGCTACAAACCCAGTGGACGCAAGAGAAGCGTGAGAGACTGGCTATTGAGAGCCGAGTGGGCACATTGGAGACGGAGAGGTCTGAGAGAGCTCTGCTGCTGGAAGAGCAGTTGAAGCAGGAAGAGCTTCAGAGACGGGCCGCCGAGAGGCGAGTAATTGAGCTGGAAGGAGAAGTTTTGGAGCTCAAAGGTCGCCTAGCAAAGTGTCACGTGGTGAACGAGGTCTCCTTGGAGAAGGGAAAAGGCAAACAAGTTGCACTTACTCCCTTAGACCCTGAGAAGGTGGACCTGAGGAGATCTAAAAGTATGATGTTGGAAGATAAAGGTGAAGTGGAGGTGGTCAAGATGAAAAGTTGTGAAGTGGTAGTTGTGAGTCAGCTCAGGGGAAGCATCCAGGGTGAAGAAGCTGGAAGTCAGTTGTCCCTGAAACCTGAGCTGGTTGATCGTCTGGAAACCACTGGTGAGACCGAAACGTCTCGGTACAAGTGCCTCGTAGATGTACCCGAGGACTTGAGGGAAGAATGCACCCGTGAGTTCGTGCATGAGGAGTTTAAGAAAGCCGTGGGAGCCTGTAAGGTGTACCTGACCTCAGAAGCTAAACAGCTGGTGGTCCTGTCCACGACCGAAGTCACAGTGAAGAGGGTGGCTATCCTAAGTAGTGTTGAGCCACCCCCGTAGTGTTCGAGTTCGGTTCGGTTCGTCGAACACCCGTGTGTTCGCCGAACTGTTCGTCGAACTGTTCGTCGAACACCTTCGAACACCGTTAAAACCAATGGCAGGCAAACAAAAACACATAGAAACACATAGAAAACACCTTCAAAGGTGTCCAAAAGCTGACAAACTGCTCAGAAGACACAACTAACACATGGAAAAGTGACAAGTACATATAGTCATGAGAAAAGAAAAGAGGTGGAGGAGAAAAAGGAGGGGGAGACACAGATATAGGCATGTCATGCCCTTCTAAAATCCAAAAAGTGAGAAGCCGACACGTTCAGTCCGCTCCTGCCCGTGCCACCTCCGTATCGCCGGGTTTGTGCCAGAGCCGCGGTGAACCCTGACGGCCAGCCCCCCTCTCCCAATACTGGTGCCTGTCCGCTGGTGGGTCGAGCGAGCCCCCCTGTGGTGGAGGCAGCTCTAAGCTTTTTAATTTAAATTGTCTCTCTAATTTGAATGAATACACTTTAAATCCATTTACAAGGATCTATTGGAGGGCAAGTCTCATGCCAGCAGCCGCGTAATTCCAGCTCCAGTAGCGTCCACTAAAGCTGCTGCAGTTAAAAAGCTTTTATAAGGATCGAGCTCGGCTGTCCACCGCAAGGCATCCTAGTGCCAGTCCCAGCCCCTATGCCTTGGGGTGCCTCCTGATGCTCTTCACTGAGTATCCCGTGGTCCCGAAGCATTTCCTTTGAAAAAATTAAGTGTCCAAACTACAGGTGGTGTAGCTTGCTTAACAGCCGGGATAATCCGCTGACTAGCAGACACTGCTACTAGGCACAAATTATTTCCTGGGCTAGATGCAGTTAAAAATTTGTAAGTAGATACTCTCGTTGGATGCTGAGAAAGCATTCCATAGAGTCTCCTGGCACGCCATATATGATTCTCTTAAAAAGCTTGGGGTAGGGGTCTAGGGGACCCTTTTATAGCCAAAATCACGGCCCTGTATCACAATACGTCACCTAGGCTGAAGATAAATGGAACTGTAGCACCGAGGGCTCGGTTGCTACAGACGTATTGCACCTCACCCAGAGGTGTGATATCTCACTCTCAGATAAGGATGGAGTGTGGATCAGGACCCGACACCTGCATGCATTACACCACATTGCCGTGGGGCAGGGCGACCAATATGCCCCTGAGATGGGCACGACAGTCCCTGTCCCTGGCTGGAGTGGGGGGAGGGAACACTGAGGAAGGGGAACCCTGCAGTGTAGGAGCAGGGAGGAAGCAGTTCCTGGGTGCATTGAGAAGGGAGTATAAAAGGTGGGCACCATCTTAGTTCAGTGCAGAGAAGTCTGAGCAGAAGTGGCAGGGAGCAGGGGCTCTGCATGAGCTCTGCTCCGGAGGCGGGCCTAGTAACAGAGGCCCAGGCCTGCAAGAGGGAGAAGGAAGGAAGAGGAGCGGAGAAGGCTCCAGGAACGAGGAATGAAGGGATCCCAGGGGTGCGGACGGGCGAGTCGCCACCGCACGCCCGAATCCACCTGCGTGGAGGGGTCAGGCCAAAGGGGGAGACCGGTCCCCGAACTAGTGGAGGCAGGAAACGACCCTCAGCTAGAAACCGGAGGCTCTGACATTTTATGTGGCGCAGCCCCTTGCTCCACCCGCTAGGAAGGCACCACATAGGGTCAGGGAAACTGGCGCCAAGTTTACCAAGAGGAGGCCCGAGGCAGCCGGACAGAAGTGTTGGTAAGAAAGGCCAGACAAAGGACACACAAAGGGGGTCCTGTGAAGCGCTCCAAAGTTATCTGGGAGTTGTCTGAGCCCCTCACCTGGTGAGCACAGTACGACGTGGGCAGCCGTTACCTGCAGACGTGGTCTGGATAATAAGAACTGTGAGTAAAGGCCCTGAACTGCATCACTGACTCCGTGTCGTTACTGCTGCTGCCCTGCACCATCACCCCCATCCTCCGCATACACTGCCCTGAGGCTATACTCCTCCCGTGGGGAGTTATGCTACGCTCTGCTGCACCCACAACACCAGCCTTAGCGGTCTGCCCTGTAGCGGTGGTTCACTCTGACCGCAATCCACGGGTGGCGTAGTCGGACATTTAAACATCAAAACCACATAAATAGTTCCGCCACTGGTTTGACCGCCCTGAGCCACGGAACCGGATCGCTGCCACGAAGACTACAACCACCAGCATCCACCAAAAAGGGTCCGGCTCCGGGTGTCCCAAGGCCCAGGGGGTGCGTCAGAACATTTTCATCACCTTTCACAATCACCAATGGGACAAGGCAGGGATGTCCTCTGTCCCCTCTCTTATACATCCTAGTGACGGAGCACCTGCTCTCATCAATTCGCCATAACCCCAATATTAGGTGGATTGAGGTGGGAGGCACCGAGTACAAGTGCTCTCTATTTGCTGATGATGTCCTAGTATATATCACTCAATCACATATATCCATCCATGCTGTTATGGCTGAAATAGATCACTTTGTTACATGGTAAAATTTTAAAATCAATGCAGCGAAGTCTGAGGCCCTCGATGTCTCCCTCCCTAAATCCATATAGGATTCCATCCAGTCCAACTTTCCCTTTGCCTGGCCCTCACAGGGTATCAAATACTTAGGAATTCCTATTCATAGAGACCTCTCCCATCTATGTTATCTTAATTTTGGGCCCTTTATTGAACAATTCCATACAGACCACGGTTGGCAAGTTAGAACTGTAAGATTCACTACGTGAACCACTGGTGTTTTGTGGAAAAGCACATGTACACCGCGTTCCAAATTATTATGCAAAAAGTGTTTAGGAGTGATAAGGGAAGAATTTGTTTGTTTGTCAGTTAAACTCATTGATGGTGATGTGTGTCAGGGCTCTTTATATCACTGTAAGAAATTGCAGACACTTGTGCTAATTAGTTTGGCAGGTGTGTCCAATGAAAGGCAAGACTACTTAAGAAGGCTCTCTCACATTATTAAGCAGCCTACATTTTCTGCCAAAATGGGAAAGAAAAAGGATGTGTCGGCTGCTGAGAAGCAACAAATTGTGGAGTGTTTAGGTCAAGGCATGACTACAATCAACATTGTGCGATGATCAGGATGAAGTGTCTTGGCAATCAAGAAGTATGTAGCTGATTCACAGTACACACGTGTGCGTGCTGATAAGGGCAAATTGAGGACTCTTTCCTACAGGCAATTACGTCAGGTTGAAACAGCAGCGGCAAAAAAGCCTTGTCATAGCAGCAGACAAGTTTTTGAAGCTGCTTGTGCCTCCAACGTCCCCCGAACAACAAGATGCAGGGTCCTTCAGAGGTTTGCAGCTGTGCATATGCCATGCTGTCGACCTCCTCTATCCACTTCACACAAGCAGAAACGGCTCCAGTGGGCCAAACATTACATGAAGACTGATTTGAAAACTGTTTTGTTCACGGATGAGTGCCGTGCAGCGCTCGATGGTCCAGATGAATGGAGTGGAGGATGGCTGGTTGATGGACACCCCACGCAAACACGGCTACAGCGCCAACAAGGAGGAGGTGGAGTAATGTTTTGGGCTGGAATCATGGGGAGAGAGATTGTCGGCCCCTTTAGGATCCCTGAAGGCGCTAAAGATGAACTCCATAATGTATGTGGATTTTCTCAAACAGCACTTCCTGCCATGGTTCAAGAAGAAGAACCGTGTATTTCACAGCAAGATCATTTTTCTGCATGATAATGCACCATCTCATGCTGCACATAAAACATCTGCATCTCTGGCTGATATGGGCATAAAAGGGGACAAACTTATGGTGTGACCCCCATGCTCCCCTGACCTCTACCCCATTCAGAACCTTTGGAGCATCATTAAAAGGAGTGTCTATGATGGCGGGAGGCAGTTCACATCTAAGCAACAGCTCTGGGAGGGTATTCTGTCCTCATGCAAAACAATTGAAGCAGAAACCATCCAAAACCTGACAAATTCAATGGACGAGAGAGTTCAGAAGCTCCTTTCGAACAAGGGGTCCTATGTGAAAATGTAACATCACCTAGAATAAAGTTTTGAGTTGAAAACTGTTTGATTTCAGTTTCTAACAACCTGCTAATGCTTATAATTTCAAAAATGACCATTTTTTTGGTCTTTATTAAAATGAAAAGGTTGATCGAAAAGTTTGGGGGATCTAAGAGTGTGGCAACCCAGTAGTCATGATTACTTCGAATTCTGACAATATGAGGGTCATGCTGCAGGTAGTGCAGCAAGAAGGCACTTATGTGTCTTGCGCATCTCGGAGCCCCAAAATTATTTTCCGGGCTAGATGCAGCTAAAAATTATTTTTAATTTTAAATCTGGTGAAGCTTATTATAGATGGCCTAATAGGATCAGTGCTGCACACTGCTACAAAGCCCAAATTATTTTCCAGTCAAGATACAGATAAACATGATTAGTAATTTGAAAGCTTAAAACGGTTGGTAGGGTGATTTTAACCAATCATCAAGCTTTTACTCTCCCCAGGATGACACAGGGGTAGAAAAGTCGTTTCGGATCCATGATTTGTTCATCTTTATGAACGTGAGTCTGTCTACATTATCAGTGGAGAGCCGCGTGCGCTTATCTGTCAGCACACCACCAGCAGCGCTGAACACACGTTCAGACAGAACGCTGGCTGCGGGGCATGACAAGATCTCCAAGGCGTAAGTGGCTAGCTCCGGCCATTTATCCAGATTGGAAGCCCAAAAAGAGCAAGGGTCCAGTGACACACTCGTGGCTTCAATGTTTACTTGGAGATACTCCTGTACCATCGTCTCTAGGCGTTGACTATGTATCAGACTTCTTGTCTCCTGTGGCCTTGCAAAGGATGGGCTAAAAAAGTGGTGAAATGATTCCGCAAAATTGATGTTACCAGCAGATACTGTGGTTCTGTTACGGTTTGAGTGCTGAACACTTGACGGTCCCACGGTTGGCAAGTTGGAACTGTGAGATTCACTACGTGCACCACTGGAATTTTGTGGAAAAGCACATGTAAGATTCTGCAACAGTCTCTGCTGATACTCCTGCATGAGTGCATCCCTTTCTATGGCAGGAATAATTTCTGCAAATTTACTTTTGTACCGGGGATCTAACAGTGTGGCAACCCAGTAGTCAGGATTATTTCTAATTCTCACAATTCGAGGGTCATGTTGCAGGTAGTGCAGCAAGAAGGCACTCATGTGTGTTGCGCATCCAGGAGCACCAAGTCCCTGTTGTGTTGGTGGCGAGGTAACAATCATGCTTCCTTCCTCTGTCCTCTCCCCCCAACCTCGCACAACAGAAATGTGATCAAGGTCTCCCTCATCTGATGAGTCTTCCATCAGTTCGTCCTCCACTTCTTCCTGGGCTCCTGCACCTTCCTCACTAGTTTGGCTGCTACCATGTGCCCTGGTAAAATCATCTCCCCCACCCTCACATGCCTGCCGCCTTGGTGCTGCCGACCGTCTGGACCTTGCAGATGTTAGCCCTTCCGCATACAACTCCTCCTCCTCTACTTCCTCCACCTCCTCTTGTGCCACCACCTGACTCCGAATTCTGTTTAACATGTGCTCCAGCATGTAAATCACCGGAATAGTCATGCTGATAATGGCATCGTCAGCACTAAACATCTTCGTCGCCATTTCAAAACTGTGCAGAAGGGTGCATAGGTCCCTGATCTGAGACCACTCCTCCAGCGTGATTTGCCCCACCTCTGAATCTCGTTGGCCCAGGCTATACGTCAGAACGTATTGCACCAGGGCTTGTCGGTGCTGCCACAGTCGCTGCAACATGTGCAGAGTTGAATTCCACCGGGTAGGCACATCGCATTTTAGCCGGTGAAGTGGCAGGCCCAACGACTTCTGTAGAGATGTAAGTCGCTGAGCTGCGGGATGCGAACGGCGGAAGTGAGCACACAGCGACCGTGCCCTCTGCAGAAGGCCATCTAGTCTGGGATAGTGGGCTAAAAATTGCTGGACAACCAGGTTCAACACGTGAGCCATACAAGGCACGTGTGTGACATTGCCCCGGCGAAGGGCCGCACCCAGGTTTGCAGCATTGTCGCACACGGCCTTCCCTGGTTTCAGGTCCAGTGGAGACAACCATTCATGAAATTGGTTCTCCAGAGCTGACCACAACTCCTCAGCTGTGTGACTCACATTTCCCAGACATTTCAATGTAAAAACCGCCTGATGACGTTGAGCCCTACTGCCAGCATAGTAAGGAGGTGTGCAGGATCCCTTCTGCGCAGTTAGAAAGCTTGTGGCATGACCAGACAGGCTTTGGGTGCAGGTGGAAGACCGAGAGGAGGTTGAGGAGGCAGAAGCAGTGGAGGAACTTTGACATAAAGAGGATTGACGCACAACTCGTGGGGACGGCAAGACTTGGACAGCAGCCCCTTGTCCTGCTGTCACCATAGTTACCCAGTGCCCAGTCAGCGACATGTAACGCCCCTGTCCATGCCTACTCGTCCAAGTGTCTGTGGTGAAATGCACCCTGTCACACACAGAGTTTCTCAAAGAAGCGGTGATGTTGTGTGCGACATGCTGGTGGAGCGCAGGCACACCTTTCTTTGAGAAGTAGTGCCGACTGGGCATCTGGTACTGGGGCACTGCGACGGACATAAGGTCTCGAAAATCCTCTGTGTCCACCAGGCGGAAAGGCAGCATTTCTGTAGCCAAGAGCTTGCAGATGGTGAAATTCAACCTCTTAGCTTTCTCATGGCTAGGAGGAAATGGTCTTTTACTTGTCCACATCTGAGGGACCGAGGGCTGGCTATTGTGCTTAGACGGGGTTGATAAGGGTGTCCCCGGCAAACTGCCGGTCTGTGAGGAAGATGCAGGCGGACATGTTAGGTTGCCTTGATCCAAAGGTGGTGCTATCGATGTCGGACAGCGCTCAAGACCAGCTGGTGTTACCACCTCCAAAGAAAATGATGACCTGCCAATCACGCTGGCTGTTGCGGGTAAAGAGGTGGCAGGTCTGTGCCCCAAAACAGGTGTGACTGCTGTCCCCCCAGTCACAGAGGATGAAGAGGCCGCGGATGCACAAGATATGGCAGACGGTGGTTGGCCCGGCCGGCTAGGCCGCATTGTAGCACACTGAGCTTCCCACTGCAACTTATGCTTCATGTCCATGTGCCGGTTCATGCATGAAGTACTCAAACTATGTATTTTTTGGCCTCTACTTAGCTTTTGCTGACAAATGTTACAGATAACACGAGTTGGGTCATCTTTATCGATCTGAAAAAATGCCCAGGCTATGCAAGGCTTAGCACCCATGCGACCTGAAGAGCCACCACGACTTGTGGTGAGAGGCAGAGTTGTGTTTGAGGATGCAGTTGTTGACGTGCTTCCAGTACTACGTCTCTGTCCAGGAAGGCGCAACCTGACCTCGTCGTCACTAGCATCTTCCTCCACCTCCTCTGCTGACCTCATCTCTTGGCTGACTGTGGGTTGACAGTAAGTGGGATCTCCGACCTCATCATCATCACCCTGTGCGTTATCACACCCGTCGTCCTCAGAGCCAACCTGTTCCTGCCCTGACAAAAAACTAAAGTTGTCGCTCCAATCAGGTATTTGAGTCTTATCATCGTCTTCCTCATTGTCTCCACCAACAGGAGTTACAGTTTGGGAATGAGGGTCTACATTATGGTCAGAACCTTCTGCGTCTGGTCCTGGATCCGACTCATAAAGATTCTGGGCATCAGTGCAGATCATTTCCTCGTCTGAATTCACAGAAGCGCTGGAGTCGACCTCTGATTCCCAGGCTATAGTATGAGTAAACAGCTCTGCAGACTCAACCATCTGTTCTACCTCATACTCAGACGGGCAGCTGGAGATTTGGGAGCTGTGAGGAAGCAAGTGCGATTTGGGTGAAACCTTTGAGGACTGGAGTATTTGTGATGTTGAAGTTGATGTGGAGGAGAGCCCACTTAAAGGAGCACTTGATATCCGTTGAAGCACCTGCTGTTTTTGTGCCTCATCTGGAATTTGTAGCGATTGGCGTGGCCGTAAGAAAGGGATCTTATCACATTGTCCGCTAAAAGAAGTAGACATTTTAGTTTGGCTGGAAGATGGTCTTTCTTCTGCACCTACCCCACGGACACAACCTTTTTTCCCCTTCCCAACACGCCTATTCCCCTTTCCACCAGCAGCAGGCCTTTTTCCACTCATTTTGGTGGTTAACTAATTCACAACTCTGGAGTTGTTTGCACAAAAAAACAATGGATGGTAACCGAGCAGAGCTGAGTGGCCAAACTGTGGTATTAGGCCAAAACTATTGGCTGGGTTAGATGCAGAAAAAAATTATTTTTAATTTGCAACCTGATGGAGGTCAGTATAGATGGACTAATAGACCAAGTCCCACACACCGCTAGAAGCCCAAATATTTTTTCAGAGCTAGATGCAGAAAATTTTTTTATTCAATTTGCAACCTGATGGAGGTCAGTATAGATGGACTAATAGACCAAGTCCCACACACTGCTAGAAGCCCAAATATTTTTTCTGAGCTAGATGCAGAAAAAAATTATTTTTAATTTGCAACCTGATGGAGGTCAGTATAGATGGACTAATAGACCAAGTCCCACACACCGCTAGAAGCCCAAATATTTTTTCAGAGCTAGATGCAGAAAAAAATTATATTCAATTTGCAACCTGCTGGAGGTCAGTATAGAAGGACTAATAGAACAAGTCCCACACACTGCTAGAAGCCCAAATATTTTTTCAGAGCTAAATGAAGAAAAAAATTATTTTTAATTTGCAACCTGATGGAGGTCAGTATAGATGGACTAATAGAACAAGTCCCACACGCTGCTAGAAGCCCAAATATTTTTTCAGAGATAAATGAAGAAAAAAAATATTTTTAATTTGCAACCTGATGGAGGTCAGTATAGATGGACTAATAGACCAAGTCCCACACACTGCTAGAAGCCCAAATATTTTTTCAGAGCTAGATGCAGAAAAAAATTATTTTTAATTTGCAACCTGATGGAGGTCAGTATAGATGGACTAATAGAACAAGTCCCACACGCTGCTATAAGCCCAAATATTTTTTCAGAGATAAATGAAGAAAAAAATTATTTTTAATTTGCAACCTGATGGAGGTCAGTATAGATGGACTAATAGACCAAGTCCCACACACCGCTAGAAGCCCAAATATTTTTTCAGAGCTAGATGCAGAAAAAAATTATATTCAATTTGCAACCTGCTGGAGGTCAGTATAGAAGGACTAATAGAACAAGTCCCACACACTGCTAGAAGCCCAAATATTTTTTCAGAGCTAAATGAAGAAAAAAATTATTTTTAATTTGCAACCTGATGGAGGTCAGTATAGATGGACTAATAGACCAAGTCCCACACACTGCTAGAAGCCCAAATATTTTTTCAGAGCTAGATGCAGAAAAAAATTATTTTTAATTTGCAACCTGATGGAGGTCAGTATAGATGGACTAATAGACCAAGTCCCACACACCGCTAGAAGCCCAAATATTTTTTCAGAGCTAGATGCAGAAATTTTTTTTATTCAATTTGCAACCTGATGGAGGTCAGTATAGATGGACTAATAGACCAAGTCCCACACACTGCTAGAAGCCCAAATATTTTTTCAGAGCTAGATGCAGAAAAAAATTATTTTTAATTTGCAACCTGATGGAGGTCAGTATAGATGGACTAATAGACCAAGTCCCACACACTGCTAGAAGCCCAAATATTTTTTCAGAGCTAGATGCAGAAACAAATTATTTTTAATTTGCAACCTGATGGAGGTCAGTATAGATGGACTAATAGAACAAGTCCCACACGCTGCTAGAAGCCCAAATATTTTTTCAGAGATAAATGAAGAAAAAAATTATTTTTAATTTGCAACCTGATGGAGGTCAGTATAGATGGACTAATAGACCAAGTCCCACACACTGCTAGAAGCCCAAATATTTTTTCAGAGCTAGATGCAGAAAAAAATTATTTTTAATTTGCAACCTGATGGAGGTCAGTATAGATGGACTAATAGAATTATGCTATGCCCAAAAGATTTTACTTCACTAGGTGCAGTAAAAAAATTGGTATTCTATACACAGGTGGTATATCTTGCAACACAGATAGGCTACTCCACTGACTAACACACTCTGCAATAGGCCAAAAAGGATTAGCTTTGCTAGATTCAGCCAAATGCTGTGAAAAAAACTTGCACAGCACTGGCACAGACCTGCCTGGCAAAAACTGATAGGAACTGATGTAACCTAGTCCTGAAAAGGACTCCAATTACAATTAGTCTTTACTCCCACAATCTATCTATTTAAGAGCACAGACCTGCTTGATAAAAGTCGTAGGAAATGCTGTAACCTAGTCCTTAAAAGGACTGCAATCACAACTATTCCCTACTCCCAAGCTATCTGTATATTTGCGCGAAAATTGGCTTGAAATTAACAAGGTATAGCGCACACAGCAACAGCGGTGCCGTCTAACACGCAGCTGCAGCAGTGAGAAAATGGTGGCGACGGGGAAAATGGCTTGGTCTTATAGGGCAAGGACATGTGACATACACTGCCAATCACACATGCCCTTGCTTGTGTGAAAAAAAGCACTTCGCTCCGTGTGTGCGCTGCTGATAGGCTGACAGATTGCACCTCCCCACTGCAAATGCGGGAAAGAGAAAAAAAAATGGAGATCTTCATTGTTCCTGCAGAGATCCATCCCCTGCCCCTCCCCCCGCCCCGCTGTACACTCAAACTGCGTATTAACATTAATTTTCATCATTACTGAGAAAAAATCCAGTTATGATTTTGGTGCACGAACAGTTATCGAACATAACCTCGAACAGCCGAATTTTTCTCAAATTGTTCGTGTTCGCCGACCGGCTCGAACACCGCCCAAAACAGCTCGAATTTGAGATTGGCGAACAGTTCGAGTAGAACAACGCTCATCTCTAATAGACAGCATCATCTGAGCAGCAGAAGATGGAAGCCGTCTAGAAATAGTGAGACCCGACAGAGAAAGGGCCCCCTAAATAACAGAACAGCTACAGCTGAAGTTAGGGACCTTTTAGGATGTCCTGAGAGTAGTGGGCGTGGGTTTAGAGGTAGTGAGACCTCCAGTAACTCCGGTTTGAGCAGCCCATACAAACGACCCAATAGAGGACGGGACAGTACGGAGTCGAACCGGACCTTAGATACCGGGGCATGCGAGTTGCGCTGCTGTATTGACCGCTGGGAGCGGGGGAGACCTGACAAAGTTACGACCCGGAAAGGTGACCTGACGAAGTCAGTGACAGTGACAAATGGTAGGTCCCTAAAGAATGGGCTAATGTCATTGACTAAGGTTCCAGGGGCTGAGTAGCAGAATTGTAAAGTTCATGGTCATATGTGAGCTGGGGGTTATAATGTTATTGTGTATATTATGTGTTCAACCCCACAAGTTTGAACAGAGGGGGGGGATATGTAATGCAGTAGGTTGCTAGCATTACTGTAAATGGTCCAGGATGTGCTTACCGGACCATGTACCTTCCCCTTT
The DNA here is from genome assembly GCF_046119375.1 of Phyllobates terribilis. Lineage (NCBI taxonomy): Eukaryota > Metazoa > Chordata > Amphibia > Anura > Dendrobatidae > Phyllobates > Phyllobates terribilis. The sequence continues at coordinate 36,933,216 of NW_027362768.1, read as the reverse complement.
ATCTGACTGGTCACATGACTGTGACATCACCCAGGTCCTGCATGCACAGTAAAGCTCTGTATACATGACTGGGACAGCACACAGGACCTATACACACAGCTGACTGTTCACATGACTGTGACATCAGCAAGGTCCTGTCAGTATGTGGCTGTCTGTGCACAGCATATATAAACCTGCTTAATTTGAGACAGGTGTGTTCGGTGTGAGGCGTGAGGCCTGTTCCCCATGTGTGTGGGATACCGTGATACCGTTTGTGAGAGGCCTAGTGAGGCCGAGAGTGAAGCCTGGCAGCCTGAAAGGCCAAGCCTGGATCCGATGCATGGATGTCAGTGGCCTTTGAGGGAAAGCCGGCTTGTGGAAGAGTCCTGAAAGGCGCAGGCTGGATGTGAGTGGAGACATACCAGTAGCCTTAGACGGAACGACGGCTGGAGACCCCTACCTGGGAAGCCGCAGAGCCACAGTGGTGGCAGAGTAACGGACTGAGACAGCTATACCCGGCAAAGGTAATACCCGGTGCTATATGGACATTGTGATATGAACATTGCTACTTTATTACCTTGCCGTAAGCTGTACCCTGGAGCAAGTGGGCCGGTGTGCCACTTGGCTCATGAATTGTTTATGTGTGTAAACCTGCCGGTGGCGGACTAAGATGAACTGTGTGTGAACAGCGATTTATGAAGTGTCATAATAAACTGCAACACTGTGTGAAAAAACGTAAAGACATTGCACGTGTGCATTGATTGACGCAGCGAAGCGAGTTACCCCCAGTATGATGACGAGCGCTGCCTTACAGGTACCATAACTTTAAGGTATCCGGATATCCTGATAATAAGGGTATAAGAGCAATTGATATAGTTTCATGCATTATTATTGTTCATAGTGGTAGGATTGTATGCAGTGTGCCATCTCAGGGGGTCCCCATAAACCGCCCTCACTAGACTGACACGTTGTTTAGGTAAAATTGTTCCAGATCTCTAGAATAATTCACACAAGCTGAAAACCTTATGATTGGCACATTGATTTCAGCTTTTGCTGATTGTGTGAATTTAATAGAGACAGTGTACCAGGCAGAACCTGAGACTGATTCATGCAATACTGAGTTTTAGTATAATCCCTGCTTGAGAAAAAGAAAGTGTTGTTTATTTCTGTCTCTGTCTCGGTTTGTGACTCACTGGATCTCTCTCGGACCTCCGGTCATTACAACTGTAATGATCCAGGGTATGTTTTTGACCGACCAGGTACCTCCCCTTCTGGTGACTGGTCACATGACTGTGGCATCACACAGGTCCTTTTGCACACAGAAGGTCTGAACACATGACTGTGACATCAGCTCAGGTCCTGTGTGTGTGTGTGCACTGGATAGATATATAAACCCTGGTAGACTTGAGACAGGTGTGGAAAAGGCATGCGGCCTGTTCCCGTGTGGGACACCGTTATAGAGTGAGGCCTAGCAAGGCCTGGTGAAGCCTGGCAGCCTGAAAGGTCGAGGCTGGATCGTGTGTGTAGATGCCAGTGGCCTTGGAGGGAAAGCCGGCTTGGAAGGCAAGAGTCCTGGAAGGCGAACACTGGATGTGTATGTGAAACATTCCAGTAGCCTTAGACGGGACAAGGGCTGGAGACCCCCATCTGGGAAGCCGCAAAGCCACAGTGGTGGCAAACCAAATGGACTGCAGCATCTAAAACCCGGCAAAGGTAAAACACTGCTTGATGTGGATATTTATTTGGGCATTGATATAAGTGACTTTGCTGGAGGCTATAACTGGAGCCAAGTGGGCCTGTCTGTACCTGGAAGGCTCCTGACATTATATGTATAATATGTCAGGGAGCCAATAAGATAGATTGTGTGATAAGCCGTTTATGAAGAGTAATAAACTGCTGTATTGTGACATATTGGAAAACGGGGCTGTTGTGCTTTAATTGACCCGGTGCAGCGAGTATCCCCCAGCAGGATGACTAGCGCTGCCATACACAACGTATATGTGATCCGTGTGACGGAGAAAACAGATTTTTAAATACCTGGCTTGTAGTTAAGTAGTTTGAACAGCAAACTGCTGTGAATTGCTTCACTGACACACTGAAAGAAATTTGAAATGGAGGCCAGAAACGGCAGCATTTTCTGACAACGTATATGTGATCCGTGTGACGGAGAAACCAGAGTTTTAAATACCTGGCCTGTAGATAAGTAGGTTGAACAGCACACTGCTGTGAATTTCTTCACTGACACACTGAAAGAAATTTTTAATGGAGGAAGGAAATAGCAGTATTTTCTGACAACGTATATGTGATCCGTGTGACGGAGAAAACAGGGTTTTCAATATCTGGCATGTAGGTAAGTAGTTTGAACAGCAAACTGCTGTGAATTGCTTCACTGACACACTGAAAGAAATTTTTTATGGAGGCCAGAAATGGCAGTATTTTCTGACAACGTATATTTGATCTGTGTGACAGAAAAAACAGAGTTTTAAATACCTGGCCTGTAGGTAAGTAGTTTGAACAGCAAACTGCTGTGAATTGCTTCACTGACAAACTAAAAGAAATTTTTAATAGAGGCCAGAAATGGCAGTATTTTCTGACAATGTATATGTGATCTGTGTGACGGAGAAAACAGAGTTTTAAATACCGGGCCTGTAGGTAAGTAGTTTGAACAGAAAACTCCTGTGAAATGCTTCACTGACAGACTGAAAGAAATTTTTAATAGAGGCCAGAACTTGCAGTATTTTCTGACAACGTATATGTGATCCGTGTGACGGAGAAAACAGAGCTTTAAATACATGGCCTGTAGGTAAGTAGTTTGAACAGCAAACTGCTGTGAATTGCTTCACTGACACACTAAAATAAATTTTTAATAGAGGCCAGAAATGGCAGTATTTTCTGACAATGTATATGTGATCTGTGTGACGGAGAAAACAGCGTTTTAAATACCTGGCATGTAGGTAAGTAGTTTGAATAGCAAACTGCTGTGAATTGCTTCACTGACACACTGAAAGAAATTTTTAATGGAGGACAGAAATGGCAGTATTTTCTGACAACGTATATGTGATCCGTGTGACGGAGAAAACAGAGTTTTAAATACCTAGCCTGTAGGTAAATAGTTTGAACAGCAAACTGCTGTGAATTGCTTCACTGACACACTGAAAGATATTTTTAATGGAGGCCAGAAACGTCAGTAATTTCTGACAACATATAAGTCATCTGTCTGACTTAGAAAACAGTTTTAAATAGCTGCCCTGTTGTTAAGTAGTTTGAATAGCAAACTGCTGTGAATTGCTTCACTGACACACTAAAGGAAATTTTTATTGGATGCCAGAAATGGCAGTATTTTCTGACAACGTATATGTGATCCGTGTGACAGAGAAAACAGAGTTTTAAATACCTGGCCTATTGGTAAGTAATTTGAACAGCAAACTGCTGTGAATTGCTTCACTGACACACTGAACGAAATTTCTAATGAAGGCCAGAAACGGCAGTATTTTCTGACAAAGTATATGTGATCTGTGTGACGGAGAAAACAGAGTTTTAAATAGCTGGCCTGTAGGTAAATAGTTTGAATAGCAAACTGCTGTGGATTGCTTCACTGACACACTAAAGGAAATTTTTAATGGAGGCCAGAAATGGCAGTATTTTCTGACAACGTATATGTGATCCGTTTGACGGAGAAAACACAGTTTTAAATAGCTGGATTTCTAGCGCTGTAATATGGAAAGGACCTGGCTTTATTCTGCAGTGCCAACAAGCAAATGGCGCAGAAAAACAGTGTTCTCTGGATTGCTTTTTAAGCAAATAATGAGGATTAATATCCAAAGAAAAGTATTCCTGGCCCCTGAGACCTGAGCCTTTGTCTAGAAATATCTAACAGCAGCAGCAGACAGAACTGGAATGGAGCCTCTTGTGCTATATTCACGGCAGTCTGCTATATACCCTGCCTGCCTGCCTATATACACTGCCTGCCTGGCATCTCTGCAGATGGATTAGTTAGTCTTCAAAAGGACTGTTTGTTAAGATGGATATGTGCAATGTACGGTTTTTCTCCATACACTACCTAATACACAACCAAATCTCTCCATAGCTCAGCAGCACCTCTCCTTACACTGTCTGATTCCAGAGTGACTGTGACGAGCATGGCAGCGCCAGGTCTGAAATAGACGTGATGATGCTGTCCGGCCTGCCAATCACTGTAATGCCACAACCAACATGGCTATGGCATTACAGTGAGTAGCAGGCAATACCTGCATGTTGATTGGCGCCAAACATGCAGGGAGGGACACGAGCTCCCGCCGGGCAACCCCGGAAATACTCGGCGAGCGCCGAGCATCTTGAGTAGTGAGATGCTCGGGCGAGCACCGAGCAGTAGCGAGCATGCTCGCTCATCACTAATTAGAACACAATGTTTTGAACGCAGGAAAAATACACTGCATCCAAAGCGCTGCTTGTTGCTGAACAGGGGGCATAGCGGCTAATGAAAAAGCTGTGAGATGTTCTTAATAGACAGGGAAGGGAACATGTTTGCCTAATGACACATTCTTAGGCTAAAAATAGCAGCTCTGAGCTGCCCCAGAAATGACATGAATGGAAATGCTAATGAGATTGGGTGTATGGAATTAGCTGACACCTAATCCTTTTGTGCGGTAATGAAAAGGTGTCAATCAGACCCTTTCATTACTACATCTATGTCAACTAAAGTAAATAGTTAGATAAACACACAGACACAGAGTAAACACTTTATTTGAAATACAACAGACACAGGTCTGACTGTAATCCAAGGGTTAAAGCAATGTCCCACATTTCTTTTTTCAAATATCTTTATTTAGCTCCAAAAATCATTCATTGATGTACAAAAATGCATTATAAAACGCATTAAAAACCACATAAAAAATGCAACAAAAACACGTCAAAATGTTTGCCTTTTAATATGGAAACATTTCTGATTTGACTGCAATCATGGCAATGAGACTATTTCCCTGGATAAATATCCTATTACTAGAATCTAATTCACATACCCTGTGATTTGAAGGCGTTCATAATTATTTTTAGATTTTGTAGCTACAAATATTTTAACATGATAGCTTTTGATAGCCTTGCAGCACTGGGGTCCTGAGTTCAAATCCCACCAAAGACAACATCTGCAAGGAGTTTGTATGTTCTCCCCGTGTTTGCGTGTGTTTCCCCTGGGTTCTCCGGTTTCCTTCCACACTCCAAAGACCTATTGATAGGTAATTTAGATTGTGAGTCCCAATGGGGACAGTACCGAAATTGTCTGTGAAGCACTGTGGAATTAATGGTTCTGTATTAGTGACTAAAATAAATAAATAAGGAATGCGTTGAGTCATTGAAGGGAATTTGTCAGCAGATTTTGCTATGCAATTATACAGCAGCATGATGTAGGGGAAGAGACCCAGATTCCAGCGATGTGTCACTTACTGGACTGCTTGGTGAAGTTTTGATAGAATCCTTATTTTCTCTGCTGTAGACGTAGAAGTTCTCTGAATGCTGAACTGTGCATAATGCGGGCACACCACTGATTGGCACCTTTTTGTACACTGAAAATTGTTAGCAATCTGCCAATTACTGGTGGGGGCCAGTTACACAAGTTAGCTGAATAGGTCTGCAAGGGACCCCTATTCATGTGGTGGTAATCTCAAGAATGATAGAATACTGATTGTATTTAAACTGCAGCGCACAATCAGATAAGTGACATATCCCTGGAAACAGGGTTTCTGCCCCTACATCATGCTGCTCTCAGATTAAATAGCAAAAATATACTGATAGATTCCCTTTAATTGGAGAAAAAAGTTGAACCCATCATCTAAATATGAGCACCAGAGTTACTCTATTGATCAGACATAGTACATCTGGCTGCTCTCTTTTCCCAATTGCAGAAGTATTATATTTTACACTTGTTTCAGTTTTGCACAAAGTATGTGAAAAAGTCTCAAAACCTTTGCATACATTTTTGTTTAGCAAGATTACAATTAGAAATGGTGGTAGAAACTTCCGTGACATCATTGTGTTAGTCTGCAGTTACTCATATGCGCTTTCTAATCATACAAGAAATTAGAGCAGGAGATCAGAGCTGTCTGTCATACATCTCACACACTGAGAAATCTGCTCTAAGTTTTGGGGGACGTGTTCTCCTTTCTCCTGTGTGTTGCTGCCTACGTATGATTGGTCAGCATCATAGAGGGAGAAGAAGTACACGCCCCCAGTGAAAACTCTGGCAAAAACTCATTAGGTGCTAAATATTTTGATTGCTAAAATCTCCACAATCGAGAGGCAAAATAAAAAAAAGTTTTATTCTGCTCTGTCTGCAGTCACTATTGCATTGTATGTCCAGTTCAACATGAAAAATTTGGTGAAAGGTCTTCTTTCAATAGATAATGAATGGGGTGCAAGTCATGAAGGATTTCCTTAGTCATGAAGGATTTCTTAGCACCAGAATTCTGACTCATTTAGCATAATAAATCTGCCATATTGTAATTTTAAGGAGTGATGGAAGTAATCCAAGATGTATTGGTGTCAAACTATGGTGGTTTGTTGCCCAGTCAGCACTGTAGTGATGCGGGGTACTATTTTTAGAGACAATTGTAGGCATACCCATGCCTTTGCACTTCACCTAGTGCATGTCATAACTAAAATTTATTATCCTTTAGAGCTTGTTCAGATGAGCATATAATAATTTAATATGCTGTCAGTGTGCAAAATTGATAGCATATGGGTGGTACACTGACCAATGTAAGTCAATGTAGTAGTTCATATGAACACTTTTACACACGGATGAATGGTCTGCATGTAGAAAGTTACAATATGCACTACTTCAAACTGTATTTCAGATCAGACTCAGCCATTAATGAAGCATTTCCATCAAAATTCCATCAACGCCCCCTGAGGAAGTGTTGATGAAACACGCGTTGGAGTAGAGTGACACATGTATGCCTGGTCCAGCAGCCACCACACAATCCTGGTAATGTGTATACTTCTTTCAAATTGAGCTGTTCCCTTCTCTCTGTGCTGTATTGCCTCTTTGCTATTGGCATACTATGAGATTCTATTGATTGATATCCATCATCCCTGTATGCTCAAGCACATTTTGTAACATCCCTGGTGGCGTGCTTGCATAGTGCACCACCTCCCACTCTGCAAGACCGCAATCTTACCTGTCAGTCCAGCCTGCAAATCTTGCTCCAGTTCATGCTGTGTGCATATCTCTTGACTGACTGCTTAGGGCGGTGGCCCGGTTACTTCCTGATTCTTATAGCTGCTGTGGGCGCACCCCTAATGCGTCTCCAGCCTATTGCTATGAGTCACTGGATATTTAAACCCCCTCCACCCAGTAAGAGGTGCCTGAGCAATACTAACTTTCAGTGTGCTCCTTGACTCTGAAGTTGACAGGTCCAGTTCTGCTTCTTGTCTGTTTCCTCCATCTCTGGGGGCTGCATACCCAGACCTGTTATCTGTGACTTCTTGTCCTTTTCCGCCATCTCTGGGGGCTGTATACCCAAGCTCGTTCTTGTATCTCATTGCAGTTGCAGTTCCTGTCTGAACTGTATCCTAGCCTGTTAGCTGTTTGTCTCTATGTCCGTACCTTCCCTTTTCCTGCAGTATCTGAACCTGCACCTAACTCCAACTCGTTGTCTCTTTACTTCTGCTTGTGAGTTTTGTGTCCATTCGCTACTTCATAGGAAGTACCTTGTGTGTATCTGGTTCTGCTTGTCCCTTTTCCCTTCCTCCGTATCTTCTTGTATTTTCCAGTCTGTTCCATGTGAACAGAGCCCTGTCCTCTCTGCCTTGTCCACCGTACCTGCGGTTTCGCTCCACTCTCTCTTGCCCACCACTCCGGCGGTTTCTCTCTGCTCTGACTTGCCCACCGCTCCGGCGGTTTCCCTCTGCTCTACCTTACCCACTGCTCTAGCAGTTTCTCTCTGCTCTGACTTGCCCACTGCTCCGGCGGCTTCTCTATGCTCTGCCTTACCCACCGCTCCGGCTGTTTCATAGTTACATAGTTACATAGTTTATAAGGCCGAAAAAAGACAAGCGTCCATCCAGTTCAGCCTATTTCTTGTGCACTGCAGCTATTCCGCAGCGTTCATCCAGGGGAAGGCAAAAAAAAACAAAAAAAAAAAGGTATAGGCCAATTTACATCATTGAGGAAAAATTCACTTCCCGACACCAATCAGGCAGTCAGATTAAATCCCTTGATTAATTAACTAAGCATAAGATGTAATTTTAATGTTCTCAAGAAAGGCGTCCAGGCCTCTCTTGAACTCATTAAGTGAGTTGGACATCACCACTTCCTCTCTCAGAGAGTTCCAGAGTCTCACGGCTCTGACCGTAAAGAATCCCCTTCTATGCTGGTGCAGGAACCTCCTTTCCTCCAGACGCATAGTGTGCCCCTCGTCTTTGTCACCATCCTTGGTATAAACAGGTCATGGGAGAGATCTCTGTACTGCCCCCTGATGTATTTATACATGTTTATGAGGTCTCCCCTAAGCCTTCTCTTTTCCAACGTAAATAGGCCTAATTTTGACAACCTCTCTGGGTATTCTAGTCCCTCCATTCCCTTTATTACCTTAGTCGCCCTCCTTTGTACCCTCTCTAGCTCCAATATGTCTTTCCTGAGCACCGGAGCCCAGAACTGTGCACAATATTCTAAGTGCGGCCTTACCAGTGCTTTATACAGAGGAAGAACAATGTTCTCATAATATGCCCCTATTCCTGTTCTGATGCATGCCATGACTCTATTTGCCTTCGCAGCTGCTGCCTGACACTGGGCACTCCAATTTAATTTGCTGTTAACCAAGACGCCCAGGTCCTTCTCCATGTCAGATTTCCCCAACGGTTTCCCATTTAATATGTATGGGTGACTGCTGTTTTTCTTTCCCATGTGCATGACCTTACATTTATTGGCATTGAACCCCATTTGCCATTTTTTGGCCCAACTCCCCAATTTATCTAAATCCTCCTGTAGATGTGCCCTATCCTCATCTGTATTAACTACTATACAAAGTTTAGTATCATCTGCAAATATTGCTATTTTACTATGCAACCCTTCCACTAGATCATTAATAAATATATTAAATAATATAGGGCCCAAGGCAGACCCTTGAGGCACTCCGCTAGTAACCCTGACACACCCTGAGCTTACTCCATTGCTCTCTGCTCTGACTTGCCCACTGCTCTGGCGGTTTCTCTCTGCTCTGCCTTACCCACCGTTCAAGCGGTTTCTCTCTGCCCTGACTTGCCCACTGCTCCGGCGGCTTCTCTCTGCTCTGCCTTACCCAACGCTCTGGCGGTTTCTCTCTGCTCTGACTTGCCCACTGCTCCGGCGGTTTCTCTCTGCTCTGCCTTACCCACCGCTCCGGCGGTTCGGTTTCCCTCTGCTGACTTTCCCACCGTTCCGGTGGCTTCCCTCTGCTCTGCCTTACCCACCGCTGCGGCTGCTTCTCTCTGCTCTGACTTGCACACCGCTCCGGTGGCTTCTCTCTGCTCTGCCTTGCTCACCGCACCAGCGGTTTCTCTCTGCTCTGACTTGCCCATCGCTCCGGCGGCTTCTCTCTGCTCTGCCTTGCCCACCGCTCGAGCGGTTCCGCTCTGCTCAGCCTTGTCCACCGCACCTGCTGTTTCTCTCAGCTCTGCCTTGTCCACCGCTCTGGCGGTTCCGCTCTGCTCTGCCTTGCCCACCGCACCTGCTGTTTTCGCTCCGCTCTGCTTGCTCACTTCACCAGCATTTCCTGTCTGCTCTGCCTTGTCCTCCGCCCTGGCGGTTTCGCTTTTCTCTGCTTGTTTACCGCATCTGCGGCTCTGTACCTGTCTCCCAGTCTGTACTGGACCCTATCCAACCTGCGCTCCAACCTGCTAGTACCTCCCGGTCTGCACTCCAGCCGTGCTTGCCAGTATCTACCTGTCTGCATACCAGCCGTGCTTGCCAGTGCCCACCTGTCTGCATACCAGCCGTGCTTTCCAGTGCTCACCTGTCTGCATACCAGCCGTGCTTGCCAGTGCCCACCTGTCTGCATACCAGCCGTACTTGCCCGTACCCACCTGTCAACATACCAGCCGTACTTGCCTATACCCACCTGCCTGTATGCCAGTCTAACCTGCCTGTTCCTGCATTCCCCAGTGTGGGTCAACAACTGTGACGGGGGTCTGACCTGGAGTCGCACCCGGTCCCTCTGCTCGGTTCCTCCTTGGTCCACGGAGTCGACTAAGCCGCCGTGCGACCTTGGTCGGATCGGGTTGATACTTAGTTACGCCCCTCCAGGCACTCCTCAGCTCTTGGTCCAGTGGGATCACTAATCACGCTCACGCCAGCCAGTCCGGGCGTGAGCGTAACACCTTTACTAAATTTATTGCCACATGTGCTGTTTATTTATGCACTTGCACCTTTGTAGGACCATTTGCCATACCAGCTACGTGCACTGCCACTTTATTTAGTAGAGGCACACTAAAGAGAAATTACAATTGACCAACTAATATTATTATTATTATTATTATTATTATTACTAGCTCCTTTTCAGTATTAAATTGCTATAGGAGCTACAATTACGAATTAAGTTTATTGTTATGCATTTAATTTGGAATATGTTGAATTTGTGTTATCATTAACTGGGTGCTGTATGGTTATTGGATCAATTTGGCCTATCCAGGGCATTGCATTAGTTCGTCCCTCACATTTGAGTCACCTTGATTTTATATGTGTTATATGAATTGATTTAATAAAATTTACTGTAGTAATACTATTATTGAAGTGTTCATGTTTTGATTACCCCACCATGTTTCTCTTTGGATAAATGGATAAATGGGCATAATTTTTGATAAGTGAAGTTGTATTATGGCACAATAGTTTATTTATGGACTCATATTGATTATGCACAACTTTAAAACTATATTTCAGATCAGACTCAGCCATTAAAGAAGCACTTATATCGAAATTTATATCCACTTAATATATTGCAATCATCATATTAAATAGCACTATGCACTTAGGCTGCGTGCCCACGATGCGTTTTTCATGTGTTTCCGCTGCGGAATTTCCGCAGCGGAAACGCATCAAAAACGCTTGGTAATCCGCACCTCATGGTCCCCAATGGCATTCCGCAATGTCAATGCACATTCTGCGGATTTTTCCGCAGCGTTTCGGAAGCGCTCATAAATCCGCAGCATGTTCATTAATTTTGCGGATGCGCAGCGGAATTGTCACCTTGACTTGCATTGAGACGCATATAATCCGTGTCTGTACATTTGTACACGCGGATAATATATGTTTCAATGTGCGGATGGTACCCTGTTCTGGAGGAGAGAAGACTCTCATCCAGACCTGGGTACCATTGTACCTGTGAAAAAAAGAATAAAATAATAAATAAAGTTATATTCACCTGTCCGGCGGCTTCTCTCTGCTTGCCGGCAACACTTATCTTCCAGGACCTGAGATGACGTCGCGGTCATGTGACCGCAGGCTGTCTCGCTTGAGCCCGGCTACCAGGAAGAAGCCAGGACGAGCGCGACAGAACACGCGGCGGGGCATCGGAGGTAAGTATAGATTTATTTTTTGATTTTTACGGTCACACTATATAAATCCATGCAGTTTGCATGGATTTATACAGTGTGACATAGGTGTCAAGCACTTTCCAAGTGATGCTATCGCCTGGAAAGTGCTTGTCAGTCCACATGCGGAAACGCATGCGTTAACGCATGTGAATCCGCATGTATTCTGCAGGAAAAACGCATGCACAATCTGCATGCGTTTTTTCTGGCAAGGGAGATGCAGAAACGCTGCAGAAATTTTCTGCTTCATTTCTGAATCGTGGGCACATAGCCTTACAATTGCTCAATTTGCCTCTTAGTCCAGTTAATTCTTCTCTTTTCCAAAAGGTCTATGACATCACGTGTTGAAAACCTGACTGGCTGAATTCTTCTAAGTACTATATAGAAAGAGAAAGTCTCTTTTCTCTGTATGAGTCATAAGTCACTGCAAAAGTCCCTGGCAGAAGAGAGGCTGGAACATCTGGGTTAGGAGTTGAAGAGGTGAATGATAAATGCAGGGAAAAGAGAATTCTTGTATCTACATAGAGCAGAGAAAAGAGAAGAATTATCTGGGCAGAAGTGTAAAATGAGCAATGGTAAATACACAGTGCTATAAAATATGATGACTGCAATATATTAGGAGGATAAAACTTTGATTTCTTAAAAGTCAATGGGTAACCAAAAACTAATCACATTCGGTTACCATTTGTATTTCATGCATTTTACGAAGATCCATTACAATGATTAACATTGGAAACTGTATTTGGACTTAGTTAATAAATTATTCTTGCAAAAACTGGATGCCATAGAGATGACAAAAATGGATAACAAATAGAGATTGCATATGGATAACAATACGAATGAAAAATCATCAGTTTTTTTTTCTGGATGAAAAATGGACAATTTTGTATACACTCATCTGAAGCCGACCTTATTGTGTATGTGACCTATTCCTATCTGGCTGTGTGACAGATATATGCAGAATTTTACATTGTACGTGATTGCAGTGCATTGCTTTCTGCAGCAACTTAATCTTTCACGCTTGTACTGAAAAGATTTCTGCAATGTGAGAACAGAAAAAATGGTATTTTTTTCTTTGCTTCTCCCCCTCCACGCTCCCCGCAGCAAGATAAAGGCACCATTTCACTGTCCGCCTCAGGTATCCGAAACACCTGCAGAAGCTCGGCACCATGTCACCACATCCCTCAAACGGAACACACGTTTATGATTCAATCAATATTAAAAAAAACACCAGGAGAGTAAAGACAAAACAAACTTACTTGAGAGGCCATTTCTCGAGACTGACATAGGAAAAGAGGGAAACAGACATAGAGATCTATTTTAACATTAGGCAAGACAAGAACAAATGACACAGTATTATTTTATACAGAGCACATACATTTAAGAAAAGACTCACAGTGCAGAGAGATACGTGACATGAGTAGGATGTTATGGAGAACAAAATGCCAAACTGAAAGGAACAAAAGTAGAAAATACTGTAGGGTTTACAGAGAAAATGCACATTGGCAGATTACACATTGATATAATATACATTTATCAGACACCGCTGATGATTGCTAAAATTTAGGTCCCAGAGGCTTCATTTTCACCTAGCACGTTAAATGGTTCATTAACCCTTTGGCAACATTATTTAGCTTATACATAGATGTGATCTACATAAAATGTTGAGATACTTCATACATACAGTATATTATTTATTGTTCTTAATGCTACACTGACAACTCTGCTGGTTGGTATTTTTCATAGTTAACAAGCTCGTTGTCACTGTGCAGTTAGCTTTCATACCTCCATATTGTCACTTATTTTATGTGGATTTAGATGTAATTGTGCCTAACAGGGAATCTAGTTTTGCTGTTATCTGAGAACAGGAATAGAAGGAGCAAAGATATGAAAGTTATCAGTCAGGAATCCCTAACATCCCCAATGACTCCCAAGCCCTTATCTCCTTTATATTTCTAGCAACTAAACTAACAAAGCTTCAACTTGGAAAAAAACAGGGTTACACCTTACTGAAGTCAAAATACCTCTTTCCTGGTATATGATTAATGAAAAATCAGCCATACTTATAGATGAAGTCCACAGATTTAGGAAAGTTTGGATACCCTGGGCGGAATACACCAATCCTACCCCCATGCCTACTCCATGACTTCAACTAAAGGCCTCTACCGCTTCTGACTCTCCTGATTCTCCATGAAGTACTTTCAGCTAGGAAACTCTGTAGGTAGGTAGGTCTTCTCCCTTGGGCACCCCCCCCCCTCAATTTCACTCCTCAATCTCTCCATGTGTTCACCCCCTTACAGTTTCTTCAAATATATGTTTCCATTATTGCTTTTTGTTATGAATTAAATCTGTGATGTAGCAAAATTTTCAATAAAAACTTTTCGTTCAAAAAAAATAAAGGTTACAAAAAAACATTGAGACATTGGATATACCATGGAACACTGTGAAGACGTGATCAAGAAGTGGCTTACATTTGGCACAACATGTGACATTACCTAGAATGGACATACCTCGAAATTTGATGAGAAGAAAATTGTTTGGGAAAGCTGCCAAGAGGCCTACAGCAACATTAAAGGAGCTGCAGGAATTTCTGGCAAATACTGGTTGTGTACTGCATGTGATAACAATCTCTTGTATACTTCATACTGTATGTCTAGTCTGTGGAGTAGGGTGGCAAAACTGAAGCTCTTTCTTCCAAACAAGTCTATGTTTTTGCCAAAATTTACATTAAGTCTGTGAAAAGCATGGGGTAAACAGTATTGTGGTGAAGTGCCTTGCTGATAGACTCCTACCCAAAAAGACTGAATGGTATCATAAAATAGGTTATGCAGCAGGAAGTCGACTGTGAATCAGCATGACATCGGCAGTGATGCCCAGTCAACAAAGCAGAAGAGAAGAAGCTGCTCTGTCAACGTGATGTCACCAAGAAGCACCAAAATCACTGACGAGAATGGTCCATGACTGCTCTGAGCTAAAAGAGATCAGCGCTTGGCAGAGCAAGCAAGTAGTTAGCAACTATATGCCTTAAATTCTTAGCCCCACACAAAAAAAAAAAGAAAAGTACTGGTAATCCCCTTTACATGAGATGAAATGTGATTGGCCAATTCTGAACACAACTACATCCTCAATTATAAGAGTGTGTTCACACTAATGCAATCAGATTATTTCAGTTTTGTCATGTTTATTTCCCTCAAAATGATTTCGGTTTGTTTCTCAATGGATTAGAACAGATTATTGGTGACATTAAAGATGGAAAATCTTCTAAAATCTTATAAAATGATTCTGCTTGGTGTGATTTTACTATATGGCAAAAGCTTAGTATTTTAACAGTGGTGTGTACACTTTTTATAGAGCACACAAAAAAGATATTCTCCAGCGATGGATACATTTAAAAAACAATGCTTCCTTTATTAAATTCAGGTTAAAATAGGCAAAAAAGTCCGAGATAGACAAGTTGTACCACCATATACTCACTCCAGTGATGATTTACATCAGTCAAATTGACGCGTTTCGACTCTTATGAGTCTTAATCATGATCACGATTAACCTGGATTTAATAAAGGAAGCACTATTTTTAATTTTATCCATCACTGGAGAATATCTTTTTTGTGTGCTCTCTATACACCGACCCGAACCAGGGAGGCTCCTTGCGAGGATTCTTGGGGAGAAGATGTTGTGGACTTAATGCTGGTGAGCTGACACTCCCTTTTCCTTTCCCTGCTTTATAATGTACACTTTTTATACCTACTGTATGAATTACTACAGAATACTTGGTCTCTAGAGCTCTCTATAAATCTGAAACATGACAGAAAAATATATATTTTGATTATTACAAAATTAAAAACTCTAGCAAAAACAATTTTAAAGGGAATCTGTCAGCAGGTTTTTGCTATCTCATCGGTGAGCAGCATGATGTAGACAAAGAAACCCTGAAGCCAATGATCTATCACTTAGTTTACTGAGTGTAGTTGTTCTGACACAATCAGAGTTCTTAAATTTAGCCATGCAGCAGAGCTGAGAAAGCTAACCCTCCCACACCAGTCTCTGTATGTATATTGTCTATAGATATGAACATATATCAGAGGAGGGGGCAGAGTCAGACTAGCATGCACGTGCTGCTGTAGTCTGTACAATGATAATTACCAGGTGATAAAATCTTCAGATTAAGTACAAAACAGCACACAGTCTGACATGTGACACATCATTGAAATCTGTGTTTTAAAAACTACCTCATGCTGTCCTAAAATTACATAGCAAAACCTACTGACAGATTCCCTTTAATGATACACAGATGACATATATTATATATTATGTAAAAACAAACAGCAAATGAAGATATTTTTCGCTAAATATCTTACTGTAGGTCATGTGCCAAGTCTAATTATAAGGTCAGCATTGACATAGTGTGGCAACCTCCAGAAATTCATTATTCCCACCAGTTTTCTTTCTCTTGGAAAAAAGTATTTTCATACAAACTTTGAAAAATTAAAAAAGGCAAAAAAAGTATGTTTGAAGGAGTTTTGACAGTGACATCTTAATGGCTGTAGTCATTCCTTGTACACAAATCCACAAGGGAGCCTGGGTCCTGAACTATCAATGGTTGTCCAGTGACACAGTGGAAAACCATAGAATAATCCAATTTCATAAAGTATAATCCACGGCACTTAGCAAATGTCCATACAATTTCCTTTACTCATTTACAGCAGGTACATGGAAATATAATATCCCAAAGTGACCTATTGTCATTTTGTACATTAAAATGCCCTGTCAAAGCCTTGAGAAAGAGTATTCACAGGCATAGTGGTCGCAAGTTACTTTGGGATACTATACTTATATGTACCAGCTATGCATTAATAAAAGATGCTGATTGGATATTTCATGAGAGCCGTGGATTATATTCTCTGAAATTGGATTAAAAACTATACTTACCAGACCCTCTCATGTCCTGCCAAGTAGCCTCACTCCAATCCGATCATCTTCTTCTGTCTGGTGCAGTCTCTTCGATACCTTTGGTGCCTGGAATCTTTGGCACCTCTAGCACTGACTAGTCCTTTCTAGGCCATGACATTGTGTGAGTCTTAGACACTAAATATATACGTTTTTAATAATAACATGGGGTTTCAAGTCATACTGTAGGATTGTAAGAAATTCTCCACTGCACTTGCCCTATCTATGGGAATTATATTCAAGATCTCGGGAACTCCATTTGCTCTTGGGTACATCTGTCAGTGACACATTATTCTTTCAGAATTGTATTGAAGGTTCTTATGTATCTAAGATTCTTCATACGCAATTCTAAGAAAGCTACTAGGCCAAATGCCACAAGTCATCAATTGGATTGCCCCACAATGACATGACGACAGGCACCAGAGATGCAGAACATGCCTATTAAGAGACACTACTGGTGACTGAACAAAAGAAGATGACAAGCCCGGAGCAGGCCTGCACAATGGGTCAGATGAGGGACAGAAGGGTAATTTTTTTTCAGTATTTCTATTTATTTTGAATTCTTTTCTGACCATCTCTAACAAAGCAAAATGGCCGCCATTATGGGATTCAGATGAATCTGAATTTATTGTATATTTCTATGTGTCCTGAACCAATCAGCTAATCTCTAAACATGACCCAAGTAATTCAAAAATAATCCTAGTTTGATATATATATATATATATATATATATATATATATATATATATATATATAAAGAAAATACACAAAATTTGAGCTTGGTTTAAGCTGGTATACATGCAGCACATAAATGCATATTTCACAATGGCCATAAATCAGAAAAAAACTACAAGAAGCAAAATGAACATAAACCCTGCTGTAAATAAATAAAAAGCAAAAGTGAATTTAAATAAAATAGGGCTCTTAGTAACACTGTTTTTGATCAAAATTAGTATGAAAGCTATCCCACCGCGACCAGGTGAACCCAATCGGGATAGTCTAACAGTGTTACTAAGAACCCTATTTTATTTAAATTCACTTTTGCTTTTTATTTATTTAGAGCAGGGTTTATCTTCATTTTGCTTCTTGCAGGTTCTTTTAATATATAAAAGTCCAGACTGTCAAAGTTTTAAATTATTACAGTATACAGATCCCATAAGAAAATATTACATTTTATTCTCTACCAAAGTGTGGCTATTTGTTGGATCATGTTTAAAACATACGGTATATAATTATATCAAACATAAAAGTTTCAGAAAAGTCAGAAAAAAGGCTGGAACTTTTATATTTGATATAATGGTATATGTTTTTAGCATTATCCAATGAATATCACATGAATTAGAAGCCTGTTACTACAGTATAATAAAACTATACTATAAATCTACAGATCATTTTTATCGTCTCCATGAAAGGACCTTTTAACACTAACCTCCGATGTGGTAAGTTTGTGGCTCTCTGTTCTGTAGATCCCAATAGGAATGTCCCCAGATGATGAGCATAGCTTCTGGTAAAGTCTTCCATAAGTCCTGATCCATAGGTCGTCCTCTGTAATTTTCATCTGAAGGAGTAGCATATTACACAGATTAGTATATAAAGCTCTGGCAAAAATGAAGAGACCACTGAACAGTTTTCTATTGGAAAGCAGTGTGAAAGACTGGTGGAAAGCATGCCAAGACGAATGAAAGCTGTGATTAAAAATCATGGTTAGTCCACCAAATATTGATTTCTGAACTGTTCCTCAGTTAAAACATGAGTAATTTGAGGTCTGAAAGCATTGTTTCTTATTTAGTATTTTGATGCTTTTTCATTTGCTGCAAATAAATAAAAAAAATTTAGCTTTGAATTTCGGAGACATGTTGTCAGTAGTTTATAGACTGAAACAACAATGTACATTTTACTCAAAAATATACCTATAAAGAGAAAAATCAGAGAAAATGAAAATTTTGCAGTGATCTCTTAAGATTTACAGAATGTAGATAAAGACGTAATTTAGACTCTGGCCCCATCTCGTGAATAGCTAGATGGGTACACATGTACGTCTCGCTATACACTTCTGTGGGATTTTAAGATATAACAAAGCATACTAATCTACTATTTTTGGAGGCGTGAAGCTTAAAACTTTGTTTCTTCCTGATGATTCAGGCAAATGCATGATCCAAAGGCAAAGTTCCCAAGATGAGTTTTTTGTGAGCTTTTGAAACTATGTATTTTCCCTGCACAAAAAATGCAGCATCTTATAGTTTCAGCAAAATTGATGGGATTAATAGAAATCTCATGCCCACTGTGCTTTTTTTTACGCAGCGTACTTTGACCATCGGTGCGTGTTTGAGATCCGCAACATGTCAACTTCTCTTGTGAGGACAATGAGTTTTTTTGTGCGGATTTTCCCATAGAGTAATATCAGATGTGGAAAGTCTGCAGGTTTCAAATGCCTTTTCAGTTTGCAAACGTAAAGTAAATACATTTAAACCACACATGACTGCATCAATAAAGCTTTGTCAAAGCGAAATAACAGTAAGTATTAAAAAAACAAAGCTAATTTTGTTTAAACATGGCATACAAGAAAGAAGCAAAAATTCCAGCATCAAAAACTCTATAAAAATGCAAGTAAAAAAAACACAGGTAACCTAATTTATCTAATAGGTGCAGAAAATCTGCAACATCAAAAACTCACAAAATACTTATCATGGAAACATAGACTAAGGTCGGGGTCACAGGAGTGTGTGTTCTCTTGTGCGAGAGAATCGGGCCAATTATGCATGTGGCACCCCAGGGGTCTGGTTTCCCACAGTAATGTAATGTTATGTCTGAGAGCAGGTGGGAGGTCCTTTGGTCAGGGATCCTGTGCATGCCACACCTCCTGCCCAGTCTTGGGAGGGGAAGACCTTCCCCTATATAAACCCGGGGCTGAAGCAGGGTCAGTCAGTCAAGGAGAGTAGAGACAAGAAACAGCAGAAGCAATACTACTACGAGTCAGGGGCTGGCAGCTGCAGAGCTCGCCCTGACTGAGAAGCTTTCTTACCGGACCCGGCGTCCGAGGCTGTGGGGACTAACTCTTACCCAGCAGCAGAAGCCGACCGGCAGGGGATTTCAGGTCCTCAGGCCCAGAAACCCGAAGGCACGGTCACACGCGTGGGACCAGCACCGCCATCGTGGAGCGGAAGCCATGAGAAGGCCCCGAGTCACCGGCCATACGGGTGAGCACCACACGGTACACTCAGGGACGTGGGCTACTTATATCCGCTTCTAGCAAGGTAGCCAGAAGAGTACAGTCAGTTTGGGAGGCCTACAACTCCGCCTGGCCAGGGGAGATCCCATCTGCTCAAGGACTGACCAGGCCTCGTTCACTAGCAAGTACTCCGGGAGGGTCTATCGTTGTTACCAGTAAAGACCGTGAATTACACCGCACCGTCTCTGAGTGGTTCCTGCTACCCCCATCATCCACATCTGCTGCCCTGAGGCCATACCCCTCCCGTTGGGGGTTATACCATCTACGCTGCACCATCCATCCACCGGCCTCAGCGGACTGTCCTGCAGCGGCAGCTCCATAGCTGCATTCAACGGGTGGCGTAGTCGTCCTGCATCTACCGCTGTTACATCGCCGCTCAGTTTGACTCCCTGGGCACGGACCGGGTCACCGCCACGGGACTACAACCCTCAAGAGATCCGGCTCCGGGTAAGCTCCCGCGTGCGCAACGCAGCGCGACACAGGCCCAGGGGCGCGTCAACTTTGGCGTAGTCGGCAGGATTTCGTGCCCGCAACCACCGGGTACTGCGTGCCTGAAAAAAAGCGACTTTTAAAACTTACCATCCGTGAAGTTTTCCCGCCATCGGTGAAGATTCCCGCCATCCGGCGCCATTTTCAGCCTTCTTCCCGCCATCTGTGAAGATTCCCGCCATCCGGCGCCATCTTCAGCCTTCTTCCCGCCATCCGTGGAGTTTTCCCGCCGTTGGACGCCATCTTGAGGACGCCGCGCGGGAAGAAGAGGGGCGTGGACTCCGAAAGCGCGCGAGAACTGAAGCCCCGCCTTAAGTCCGGACGTTGCGTAAGGTCCTGGAAGGAGCCCAGCAGACGCCGACGTCACCGGAGCGCGACGGAAGGTCCTCAACCCTGACGATCTACTGCGGAGCCGCGGCCTACGGAACAGGATCATCGCAAGGTAGGCCACGGTCCACTAGGGGGGAGGAAGATGTCGGATGCGGAGGAGAGCTTCATTGCCTCAACCCCCGCCAGCGCCACCGCTGCTGCAGTTATGCCCTTCACCATGCCCTATATCCCGGGAGCAGCTTGGCTACCCCAGTACTCAGGGGAGTCACATACCCTGCATGACTTTAGAGAAAAGCTGGATAGCCTCTTCCAGGTGTACCCCCTCACAGAAGAGCAAAAAGTGAGCATCCTGGTGGCCCAACTAACCGGGGCAGCCAAAAGGGAAGTAAAATCCTGGCCACCTGGGAGGAAGACTGTCGCAGGGATACTAACCCGGCTGAAGGATACCTTTGATACCCGCACCTCAGCCGAGATTAAGCTTAGATTCTACGGGTGCAAGCAGCGAGCGCATGAGAGTATAAGGGACTATGCACTAAACCTACAAGAGGCCCTGAGGGCCATTAAGCAGACCGACCCTGATGGAGTGGGAAACGAGGACAGGCTGTTGACCGAACAATTTATAGAGGGACTATATTGTAATGCCCACCGAACCCAGTTGCGGGCGATGGCCTTACAGGATCCCCATCTGGGCTTTGCACAGTTCAAGGACAGAGCCATCCGGGTGCTCCGAGAACCGGCACCGGGTGGCGTTGTGACCCACAGGCGCCCAGCTATCACTTACCACCAGGAGGCGGCGCCCTTGTCGGCAGGGCCTTTGGGAGCTGATGCGCAGGCTTTGGACAATGACCCGGCTCCAGACCTACACCATCAGGTCCAAGAGCTAGCTAAGAGCGTTGCTGCGCTAACCCGAACTGTGCAGTCTTTACAGGTTTCCACCCCAGGGAAGATCCAGCTGGCATCCGGACCGGAGGACATCCCGTGGCGTCGACCAAGGAGGACCCCACCGGCCAGAGGAAGACCCAGTGACCGATACAGCGAAGACGGACGACCCATCTGCCGCCGCTGCAATCAACCCGGACATATGGCAAGGTACTGTTCTTTAAACGGGCACAACCTGGGGTAGAGGGCCAACCCCCAGGAAAAAGATCACCAGGCCCATCGAACTGGCGCGACAGATATGTGGGAGGACGTCCAGTCTTGCCTGTGGTACTGGATGGCATTCCCATGAGTGCCCTACTGGACACCGGGTCACAGGTCACCACCATCCCGTACGTGCTCTTTAAGCAGTACTGGAATGACTCGGATATTACCCGCTACCCTGACGACGACTTGAGTATCATCGCCAGCAATGGCCAGCCCGTGCCACAGATCGGATTTAAAGAGGTGACCATCAAAATCGGTAGAGTCGAACTGGCAGCACAGGGACTGATCATTGTAGATATTGACAAACATGAGAGTCACCCAAAAATAACTCTAGGAACTAATGTAATTGAAAATTGTCTTGCAGAGGTGATTTTCCTTTTACAGCAGGTTGCCAAGAACGCCAGCTCCGGCGAGCAGCGGGTGCTCCAGAAAGAGATCCGGGCACTGATGCGACGGCAACAGGTGGAACTCTCCGGCGGTGAGATTGGTAGCGTAAGAATGTGTGACCCTTTTCCTATTGCCATGCCCCCAAAAAGTGAAATGATGATTTGGTGCCGGGCAGCTATTGGTCTGAGAGGTAGAGATTACCAGGCAATGGTAGAACCAGTTTACTCGGACAGTAGGCCCACCATTTTGACAGCACGGGGGGTGGTTGATGTACGCCATGGGAGGGTGCCCGTTCGCATAATAAATATCGGGGAGAGGGAAGTGTACCTGCCCCGGTATGCCACGCTAGCCAAATTATATACCATTAACCAAAATTCTATACAATCTGTGGAACCCTTGCCTCCATCTCACCCGGAGGAAGGTAACGGCTCTAAGAAAAACATGGAGGACTGGTGTCAGCAACTACATCTGGGTACTGACTCCACTCCCGCACACCAGAAACAAGGAGTCTATCGGGTGGTTCAGGAGTACGAGAGAGTGTTCAGTAAACACCCGTTAGACTTCGGGCGAGTCAAGGGGGTAGAACACCACATCCCCACGGGAGACCATCCTCCTATAAAAGAGAGGTATCGACCCGTACCCCCTGCCCACTACCAACACGCCAAGGGGATGCTTAGAGACATGAAGGAGGCTGGGGTGATCAGGGATAGCTGTAGCCCCTGGGCAGCTCCACTAGTCTTAGTCCGAAAGAAAGACAACACCATGAGGATGTGTGTAGATTACCGGAAAATCAATCGTATCACACACAAGGATGCGTACCCCTTACCAAGGATAGAGGAGTCATTGGCTGCTTTAAGATCTGCTAACTTCTTCTCTACCTTGGATCTCACTAGCGGGTACTGGCAGGTTCCTGTAGCAGAGGCGGACCGGGAGAAGACCGCATTCACCACCCCGATGGGACTTAGCGAGTTCACCTGCATGCCGTTCGGACTCTGCAACGCACCGGGAACCTTCCAACGACTAATGGAGTGTTGTCTGGGCCACAGAAACTTCGAGACGGTCCTGTTGTACCTGGACGATGTCATCGTATATTCCAAGACGTATGAGGACCACCTGAAACACCTGGCGGAAGTGTTCGAAGCTCTGGCAAGTTACGGCCTAAAGGTGAAACCCTCCAAGTGTCACCTCCTGAAACCAAAGGTGCAGTACCTGGGACACGTGGTGAGCGCTGACGGAGTGGCTCCCGACCCTGATAAGATCACCGCAATTAAGGAATGGCCAAGCCCCTCCAGCGTAAAAGAAGTGCGGCAGTTCCTCGGGTTGGTAGGCTACTACCGAAGGTTTATTCCCGGTTTCACCAAAAAGGCAGCACCTATGCAGGACCTCCTGATAGGCCAGTCCCGGAAGGCCAAGAACCAGAAGCCGCCCTTCAAATGGGAGGAGCTGGAAGAAGAGTCCTTCCGCCAGCTGAAGATGGCCCTCACGGGGGACGAAATCCTGGCGTACCCGGATTATAGCCAGCCCTTTATCCTCTACACCGACGCCAGTAACATCGGGCTAGGAGCCGTACTGTCCCAGATCCAGCAGGGGAAGGAACGAGTAATCGCCTACGCCAGCCGAAAACTGCGACCCACCGAAAGGAACCCCGAGAATTACAGCTCATTTAAGTTAGAGTTCCTGGCCGTAGTATGGGCAGTCACCGAGCGCTTTAAGCATTACCTCGCTTCTTCCCGGTTCACCGTGTACACGGATAACAACCCGTTGACACACCTGGACACGGCAAGAATCGGTGCCCTGGAGCAGAGGTGGATGGCCCGTCTGTCCAACTACGAGTTCACAATCAAATACCGGGCAGGACGCTCCAATACCAACGCGGACGCCCTGTCCAGGATGCCCAACCTGCCGGATGGAGGAGAAGATCCGGAGGGACTGGAAGAAGTTGAACTCCCTGCGTTCCACCGTCATGGGACTATCCAGTATTCCCACCGGGTAAGGAGTAAGCAGGCTGCTACGTTGAACCCCTTACCCCACTACAACTGGGCGGAAACGCAAGACAGCGACCCTGCCGTCCGACTGGTGAAGGAGATGCTGACTCGGCCGGAGGCTTGCCTTGAACCAGACGCTCCGGAGGAAGCCAAACATCTATGGGCAGAGAAGAGTCGACTGTTCCTTTACAAAGGGAAGTTGTGCCGCAGAATGGTTAACTCCCGGACGCATGAATTACTCTGGCAAGTAGTGGTGCCACGAAGAGACGCAGCCATGGTGATGGAGGCATACCACGACGGAGCTGGACACTTCGGGTGGAAGAAGCTGGAGTTCCTGCTGCGCGAGCGGTTCCACTGGGTAGGCATGAGGGGAACCATCGAGAAGTGGTGCAGAGACTGTGGCCCGTGCAACCTGAGAAGGAAGGACCGTGCCAGCCAGAAGACTCCCCTGCAGTCCATCTTCACCCGGCAACCGTTGGAACTGGTAGCCTTGGATTATGTAAAACTGACCCCAAGCAGAAGTGGCTACGTCTACGCGTTAACCATCGTGGATCATTACTCCCGGTTTCTGGTTGTCGTCCCCGTCAAGGACTTAACGGCTCAAACAGCAGCTAGAGCCTTCCAGCAGCACTTTTGCCGTCCACACGGGTACCCGGACCAAGTGCTGACGGACCAGGGACCTGCCTTTGAAGCGGAGGTCTTCCAGGAATTCTGCAATCTGTATGGCTGCCGGAAGATAAGGACGACACCCTACCATCCGCAAACTAATGGACTTTGTGAGAAAATGAACCAGGTGGTAATGGATCTTCTAAAAACGTTGCCCCTGGAAGAACCCAGTCTGTGGCCTGAGAAGTTGCCCGATCTGGTGGACCTATACAACCACATCCCGGTAGGTTCCACCAACTGTACCCCGGCTTACCTAATGAGGGCAAGACCTGGTAAGTTACCTGTTGACCTGGAAATGGGAGTCCTGACACCCGAGGACACTTCACCAGAAACAGACTGGGACACAGAGAGGCAGCAGCAGTACCGGAGAGTACAGGAGAGCGTGGAGCGAAGTCTCTGTCAGGCTAGGGAAAGACAAGAGAAAACTTACAACCAGTATGCTCCCGCTGTTCCCCTGGTACCCGGAGAGCAGGTCTTGAAGAGGAAGAGACGGCTCCACAAGTTGGATGACCAGTGGGAGAAGGACCCGTACACCGTACTGCCCTCAAGCCACGAGAACCCGAAGGTTTGTACCATCAGTAAAGACGGAGGGGAAACCACAGCCATTGTATCCCGGGACCACCTGAAGAAGTGTCCCGAACAACTGAGGAACCCTGAAGAGGAACAAGAAGACCATCGACCCGTAGAGGAAAGGGAAGATATGGTTAGTACTGTGCTCGGGGACTTCCCTCGGTCTTGGACTCAAGTCAATGGTGCAGTTGTGGTACCCGTACTCACCTTCCTCCAACCAGCATCCCAAGCACCTACGGAGCAACAGGTAGAGCTGGAAGAACAGCCGGTCCAGGAGGCAGAAGACTCCACACAAGCAGAACAGGAGGATCAACCCTCTGCTTATAGTGAGCCTGCCGTACCCCTAGTGAGACAAAGAGCCGGTAGACAGCTGCCCAGTTTACCCTTGACAGCTCCTACACCCTGTAGTTCAGGGCCAGACAGTCAGCTCCGTAGGTCCACTAGGGCCACTAGAGGCCAGTTACCCGCACGCTGGAGGATTTGAAGTGTATAAATGGTTTTATTTATGTTTATCTGTGTATTGTTGCTTGTGTATAATTTTGTGTTTCCAGTTATTTTTAGGAGTCCTTGGTGGATTTACCGGGAATCCTTGTACATAGTTGGAGCGTAACCCAGGATGGACTAGAGACTGTTAAGGACTCGGGGTAGGACAGACCCCTACCTGGTTACGTCTCCCTGTTTTGGTGAAATGGACACCTTGCTTTCTTCAAAGACTGCACCCGGTTACGGACATGCCGTGACCACCTTTATGTGTTTCTTATTGTATTGTTATTGTTATATCTTGTTATGTTTTTCTAAAATGTGTTTAGTCCCGGAGTACTAAATTTTACTAGGGGGGAATGTGGCACCCCAGGGGTCTGGTTTCCCACAGTAATGTAATGTTATGTCTGAGAGCAGGTGGTAGGTCCTTTGGTCAGGGATCCTGTGCATGCCACACCTCCTGCCCAGTCTTGGGAGGGGAAGACCTTCCCCTATATAAACCCGGGGCTGAAGCAGGGTCAGTCAGTCAAGGAGAGTAGAGACAAGAAACAGCAGAAGCAATACTACTATGAGTCAGGGGCTGGCAGCTGCAGAGCTCGCCCTGACTGAGAAGCTTTCTTACCGGACCCGGCGTCCGAGGCTGTGGGGACTAACTCTTACCAAGCAGCAGAAGCCGACCGGCAGGGGATTTCAGGTCCTCAGGCCCAGAAACCCGAAGGCACGGTCACACGCATGGGACCAGCACCGCCATCGTGGAGCGGAAGCCATTAGAAGGCCCCGAGTCACCGGCCATACGGGTGAGCACCACACGGTACACTCAGGGACGTGGGCTACTTATATCCGCTTCTAGCAAGGTAGCCAGAAGAGTACAGTCAGTTTGGGAGGCCTACAACTCCGCCTGGCCAGGGGAGATCCCATCTGCTCAAGGACTGACCAGGCCCCGTTCACTAGCAAGTACTCCGGGAGGGTCTATCGTTGTTACCAGTAAAGACCCTGAATTACACCGCACCGTCTCTGAGTGGTTCCTGCTACCCCCATCATCCACATCTGCTGCCCTGAGGCCATACCCCTCCCGTTGGGGGTTATACCATCTACGCTGCACCATCCATCCACCGGCCTCAGCGGACTGTCCTGCAGCGGCAGCTCCATAGCTGCATTCAACGGGTGGCGTAGTCGTCCTGCATCTACCGCTGTTACATCGCCGCTCAGTTTGACTCCCTGGGCACGGACCGGGTCACCGCCACGGGACTACAACCCTCAAGAGATCCGGCTCCGGGTAAGCTCCCGCGTGCGCAACGCAGCGCGACACAGGCCCAGGGGCGCGTCAACTTTGGCGTAGTCGGCAGGATTTCGTGCCCGCAACCACCGGGTACTGCGTGCCTGAAAAAAAGAGACTTTTAAAACTTACCATCCGTGAAGTTTTCCCGCCATCGGTGAAGATTCCCGCCATCCGGCGCCATTTTCAGCCTTCTTCCCGCCATCTGTGAAGATTCCCGCCATCCGGCGCCATCTTCAGCCTTCTTCCCGCCATCCGTGGAGTTTTCCCGCCGTTGGACGCCATCTTGAGGACGCCGCGCGGGAAGAAGAGGGGCGTGGACTCCGAAAGCGCGCGAGAACTGAAGCCCCGCCTCACGTCCGGACGTTGCGTAAGGTCCTGGAAGGAGCCCAGCAGACGCCGACGTCACCGGAGCGCGACGGAAGGTCCTCAACCCTGACGATCTACTGCGGAGCTGCGGCCTACGGAACAGGATCATCGCAAGGTAGGCCACGGTCCACTAGGGGGGAGGAAGATGTCGGATGCGGAGGAGAGCTTCATTGCCTCAACCCCCGCCAGCGCCACCGCTGCTGCAGTTATGCCCTTCACCATGCCCTATATCCCGGGAGCAGCTTGGCTACCCCAGTACTCAGGGGAGTCACATACCCTGCATGACTTTAGAGAAAAGCTGGATAGCCTCTTCCAGGTGTACCCCCTCACAGAAGAGCAAAAAGTGAGCATCCTGGTGGCCCAACTAACCGGGGCAGCCAAAAGGGAAGTAAAATCCTGGCCACCTGGGAGGAAGACTGTCGCAGGGATACTAACCCGGCTGAAGGATACCTTTGATACCCGCACCTCAGCCGAGATTAAGCTTAGATTCTACGGGTGCAAGCAGCGAGCGCATGAGAGTATAAGGGACTATGCACTAAACCTACAAGAGGCCCTGAGGGCCATTAAGCAGACCGACCCTGATGGAGTGGGAAACGAGGACAGGCTGTTGACCGAACAATTTATAGAGGGACTATATTGTAATGCCCACCGAACCCAGTTGCGGGCGATGGCCTTACAGGATCCCCATCTGGGCTTTGCACAGTTCAAGGACAGAGCCATCCGGGTGCTCCGAGAACCGGCACCGGGTGGCGTTGTGACCCACAGGCGCCCAGCTATCACTTACCACCAGGAGGCGGCGCCCTTGTCGGCAGGGCCTTTGGGAGCTGATGCGCAGGCTTTGGACAATGACCCGGCTCCAGACCTACACCATCAGGTCCAAGAGCTAGCTAAGAGCGTTGCTGCGCTAACCCGAACTGTGCAGTCTTTACAGGTTTCCACCCCAGGGAAGATCCAGCTGGCATCCGGACCGGAGGACATCCCGTGGCGTCGACCAAGGAGGACCCCACCGGCCAGAGGAAGACCCAGTGACCGATACAGCGAAGACGGACGACCCATCTGCCGCCGCTGCAATCAACCCGGACATATGGCAAGGTACTGTTCTTTAAACGGGCACAACCTGGGGTAGAGGGCCAACCCCCAGGAAAAAGATCACCAGGCCCATCGAACTGGCGCGACAGATATGTGGGAGGACGTCCAGTCTTGCCTGTGGTACTGGATGGCATTCCCATGAGTGCCCTACTGGACACCGGGTCACAGGTCACCACCATCCCGTACGTGCTCTTTAAGCAGTACTGGAATGACTCGGATATTACCCGCTACCCTGACGACGACTTGAGTATCATCGCCAGCAATGGCCAGCCCGTGCCACAGATCGGATTTAAAGAGGTGACCATCAAAATCGGTAGAGTCGAACTGGCAGCACAGGGACTGATCATTGTAGATATTGACAAACATGAGAGTCACCCAAAAATAACTCTAGGAACTAATGTAATTGAAAATTGTCTTGCAGAGGTGATTTTCCTTTTACAGCAGGTTGCCAAGAACGCCAGCTCCGGCGAGCAGCGAGTGCTCCAGAAAGAGATCCGGGCACTGATGCGACGGCAACAGGTGGAACTCTCCGGCGGTGAGATTGGTAGCGTAAGAATGTGTGACCCTTTTCCTATTGCCATGCCCCCAAAAAGTGAAATGATGATTTGGTGCCGGGCAGCTATTGGTCTGAGAGGTAGAGATTACCAGGCAATGGTAGAACCAGTTTACTCGGACAGTAGGCCCACCATTTTTACAGCACGGGGGGTGGTTGATGTACGCCATGGGAGGGTGCCCGTTCGCATAATAAATATCGGGGAGAGGGAAGTGTACCTGCCCCGGTATGCCACGCTAGCCAAATTATATACCATTAACCAAAATTCTATACAATCTGTGGAACCCTTGCCTCCATCTCACCCGGAGGAAGGTAACGGCTCTAAGAAAAACATGGAGGACTGGTGTCAGCAACTACATCTGGGTACTGACTCCACTCCCGCACACCAGAAACAAGGAGTCTATCGGGTGGTTCAGGAGTACGAGAGAGTGTTCAGTAAACACCCGTTAGACTTCGGGCGAGTCAAGGGGGTAGAACACCACATCCCCACGGGAGACCATCCTCCTATAAAAGAGAGGTATCGACCCGTACCCCCTGCCCACTACCAACACGCCAAGGGGATGCTTAGAGACATGAAGGAGGCTGGGGTGATCAGGGATAGCTGTAGCCCCTGGGCAGCTCCACTAGTCTTAGTCCGAAAGAAAGACAACACCATGAGGATGTGTGTAGATTACCGGAAAATCAATCGTATCACACACAAGGATGCGTACCCCTTACCAAGGATAGAGGAGTCATTGGCTGCTTTAAGATCTGCTAACTTCTTCTCTACCTTGGATCTCACTAGCGGGTACTGGCAGGTTCCTGTAGCAGAGGCGGACCGGGAGAAGACCGCATTCACCACCCCGATGGGACTTAGCGAGTTCACCTGCATGCCGTTCGGACTCTGCAACGCACCGGGAACCTTCCAACGACTAATGGAGTGTTGTCTGGGCCACAGAAACTTCGAGACGGTCCTGTTGTACCTGGACGATGTCATCGTATATTCCAAGACGTATGAGGACCACCTGAAACACCTGGCGGAAGTGTTCGAAGCTCTGGCAAGTTACGGCCTAAAGGTGAAACCCTCCAAGTGTCACCTCCTGAAACCAAAGGTGCAGTACCTGGGACACGTGGTGAGCGATGACGGAGTGGCTCCCGACCCTGATAAGATCACCGCAATTAAGGAATGGCCAAGCCCCTCCAGCGTAAAAGAAGTGCGGCAGTTCCTCGGGTTGGTAGGCTACTACCGAAGGTTTATTCCCGGTTTCACCAAAAAGGCAGCACCTATGCAGGACCTCCTGATAGGCCAGTCCCGGAAGGCCAAGAACCAGAAGCCGCCCTTCAAATGGGAGGAGCTGGAAGAAGAGTCCTTCCGCCAGCTGAAGATGGCCCTCACGGGGGACGAAATCCTGGCGTACCCGGATTATAGCCAGCCCTTTATCCTCTACACCGACGCCAGTAACATCGGGCTAGGAGCCGTACTGTCCCAGATCCAGCAGGGGAAGGAACGAGTAATCGCCTACGCCAGCCAAAAACTGCGACCCACCGAAAGGAACCCCGAGAATTACAGCTCATTTAAGTTAGAGTTCCTGGCCGTAGTATGGGCAGTCACCGAGCGCTTTAAGCATTACCTCGCTTCTTCCCGGTTCACCGTGTACACGGATAACAACCCGTTGACACACCTGGACACGGCAAGAATCGGTGCCCTGGAGCAGAGGTGGATGGCCCGTCTGTCCAACTACGAGTTCACAATCAAATACCGGGCAGGACGCTCCAATACCAACGCGGACGCCCTGTCCAGGATGCCCAACCTGCCGGATGGAGGAGAAGATCCGGAGGGACTGGAAGAAGTTGAACTCCCTGCATTCCACCGTCATGGGACTATCCAGTATTCCCACCGGGTAAGGAGTAAGCAGGCTGCTACGTTGAACCCCTTACCCCACTACAACTGGGCGGAAACGCAAGACAGCGACCCTGCCGTCCGACTGGTGAAGGAGATGCTGACTCGGCCGGAGGCTCGCCTTGAACCAGACGCTCCGGAGGAAGCCAAACATCTATGGGCAGAGAAGAGTCGACTGTTCCTTTACAAAGGGAAGTTGTGCCGCAGAATGGTTAACTCCCGGACGCATGAATTACTCTGGCAAGTACTGGTGCCACGAAGAGACGCAGCCATGGTGATGGAGGCATACCACGACGGAGCTGGACACTTCGGGTGGAAGAAGCTGGAGTTCCTGCTGCGCGAGCGGTTCCACTGGGTAGGCATGAGGGGAACCATCGAGAAGTGGTGCAGAGACTGTGGCCCGTGCAACCTGAGAAGGAAGGACCGTGCCAGCCAGAAGACTCCCCTGCAGTCCATCTTCACCTGGCAACCGTTGGAACTGGTAGCCTTGGATTATGTAAAACTGACCCCAAGCAGAAGTGGCTACGTCTACGCGTTAACCATCGTGGATCATTACTCCCGGTTTCTGGTTGTCGTCCCCGTCAAGGACTTAACGGCTCAAACAGCAGCTAGAGCCTTCCAGCAGCACTTTTGCCGTCCACACGGGTACCCGGACCAAGTGCTGACGGACCAGGGACCTGCCTTTGAAGCGGAGGTCTTCCAGGAATTCTGCAATCTGTATGGCTGCCGGAAGATAAGGACGACACCCTACCATCCGCAAACTAATGGACTTTGTGAGAAAATGAACCAGGTGGTAATGGATCTTCTAAAAACGTTGCCCCTGGAAGAACCCAGTCTGTGGCCTGAGAAGTTGCCCGATCTGGTGGACCTATACAACCACATCCCGGTAGGTTCCACCAACTGTACCCCGGCTTACCTAATGAGGGCAAGACCTGGTAAGTTACCTGTTGACCTGGAAATGGGAGTCCTGACACCCGAGGACACTTCACCAGAAACAGACTGGGACACAGAGAGGCAGCAGCAGTACCGGAGAGTACAGGAGAGCGTGGAGCGAAGTCTCTGTCAGGCTAGGGAAAGACAAGAGAAAACTTACAACCAGTATGCTCCCGCTGTTCCCCTGGTACCCGGAGAGCAGGTCTTGAAGAGGAAGAGACGGCTCCACAAGTTGGATGACCAGTGGGAGAAGGACCCGTACACCGTACTGCCCTCAAGCCACGAGAACCCGAAGGTTTGTACCATCAGTAAAGACGGAGGGGAAACCACAGCCATTGTATCCCGGGACCACCTGAAGAAGTGTCCCGAACAACTGAGGAACCCTGAAGAGGAACAAGAAGACCATCGACCCGTAGAGGAAAGGGAAGATATGGTTAGTACTGTGCTCGGGGACTTCCCTCGGTCTTGGACTCAAGTCAATGGTGCAGTTGTGGTACCCGTACTCACCTTCCTCCAACCAGCATCCCAAGCACCTACGGAGCAACAGGTAGAGCTGGAAGAACAGCCGGTCCAGGAGGCAGAAGACTCCACACAAGCAGAACAGGAGGATCAACCCTCTGCTTATAGTGAGCCTGCCGTACCCCTAGTGAGACAAAGAGCCGGTAGACAGCTGCCCAGTTTACCCTTGACAGCTCCTACACCCTGTAGTTCAGGGCCAGACAGTCAGCTCCGTAGGTCCACTAGGGCCACTAGAGGCCAGTTACCCGCACGCTGGAGGATTTGAAGTGTATAAATGGTTTTATTTATGTTTATCTGTGTATTGTTGCTTGTGTATAATTTTGTGTTTCCAGTTATTTTTAGGAGTCCTTGGTGGATTTACCGGGAATCCTTGTACATAGTTGGAGCGTAACCCAGGATGGACTAGAGACTGTTAAGGACTCGGGGTAGGACAGACCCCTACCTGGTTACGTCTCCCTGTTTTGGTGAAATGGACACCTTGCTTTCTTCAAAGACTGCACCCGGTTACGGACATGCCGTGACCACCTTTATGTGTTTCTTATTGTATTGTTATTGTTATATCTTGTTATGTTTTTCTAAAATGTGTTTAGTCCCGGAGTACTAAATTTTACTAGGGGGGAATGTGGCACCCCAGGGGTCTGGTTTCCCACAGTAATGTAATGTTATGTCTGAGAGCAGGTGGGAGGTCCTTTGGTCAGGGATCCTGTGCATGCCACACCTCCTGCCCAGTCTTGGGAGGGGAAGACCTTCCCCTATATAAACCCGGGGCTGAAGCAGGGTCAGTCAGTCAAGGAGAGTAGAGACAAGAAACAGCAGAAGCAATACTACTATGAGTCAGGGGCTGGCAGCTGCAGAGCTCGCCCTGACTGAGAAGCTTTCTTACCGGACCCGGCGTCCGAGGCTGTGGGGACTAACTCTTACCAAGCAGCAGAAGCCGACCGGCAGGGGATTTCAGGTCCTCAGGCCCAGAAACCCGAAGGCACGGTCACACGCATGGGACCAGCACCGCCATCGTGGAGCGGAAGCCATTAGAAGGCCCCGAGTCACCGGCCATACGGGTGAGCACCACACGGTACACTCAGGGACGTGGGCTACTTATATCCGCTTCTAGCAAGGTAGCCAGAAGAGTACAGTCAGTTTGGGAGGCCTACAACTCCGCCTGGCCAGGGGAGATCCCATCTGCTCAAGGACTGACCAGGCCCCGTTCACTAGCAAGTACTCCGGGAGGGTCTATCGTTGTTACCAGTAAAGACCCTGAATTACACCGCACCGTCTCTGAGTGGTTCCTGCTACCCCCATCATCCACATCTGCTGCCCTGAGGCCATACCCCTCCCGTTGGGGGTTATACCATCTACGCTGCACCATCCATCCACCGGCCTCAGCGGACTGTCCTGCAGCGGCAGCTCCATAGCTGCATTCAACGGGTGGCGTAGTCGTCCTGCATCTACCGCTGTTACATCGCCGCTCAGTTTGACTCCCTGGGCACGGACCGGGTCACCGCCACGGGACTACAACCCTCAAGAGATCCGGCTCCGGGTAAGCTCCCGCGTGCGCAACGCAGCGCGACACAGGCCCAGGGGCGCGTCAACTTTGGCGTAGTCGGCAGGATTTCGTGCCCGCAACCACCGGGTACTGCGTGCCTGAAAAAAAGAGACTTTTAAAACTTACCATCCGTGAAGTTTTCCCGCCATCGGTGAAGATTCCCGCCATCCGGCGCCATTTTCAGCCTTCTTCCCGCCATCTGTGAAGATTCCCGCCATCCGGCGCCATCTTCAGCCTTCTTCCCGCCATCCGTGGAGTTTTCCCGCCGTTGGACGCCATCTTGAGGACGCCGCGCGGGAAGAAGAGGGGCGTGGACTCCGAAAGCGCGCGAGAACTGAAGCCCCGCCTCACGTCCGGACGTTGCGTAAGGTCCTGGAAGGAGCCCAGCAGACGCCGACGTCACCAGAGCGCGACGGAAGGTCCTCAACCCTGACGATCTACTGCGGAGCCGCGGCCTACGGAACAGGATCATCGCAAGGTAGGCCACGGTCCACTAGGGGGGAGGAAGATGTCGGATGCGGAGGAGAGCTTCATTGCCTCAACCCCCGCCAGCGCCACCGCTGCTGCAGTTATGCCCTTCACCATGCCCTATATCCCGGGAGCAGCTTGGCTACCCCAGTACTCAGGGGAGTCACATACCCTGCATGACTTTAGAGAAAAGCTGGATAGCCTCTTCCAGGTGTACCCCCTCACAGAAGAGCAAAAAGTGAGCATCCTGGTGGCTCAACTAACCGGGGCAGCCAAAAGGGAAGTAAAATCCTGGCCACCTGGGAGGAAGACTGTCGCAGGGATACTAACCCGGCTGAAGGATACCTTTGATACCCGCACCTCAGCCGAGATTAAGCTTAGATTCTACGGGTGCAAGCAGCGAGCGCATGAGAGTATAAGGGACTATGCACTAAACCTACAAGAGGCCCTGAGGGCCATTAAGCAGACCGACCCTGATGGAGTGGGAAACGAGGACAGGCTGTTGACCGAACAATTTATAGAGGGACTATATTGTAATGCCCACCGAACCCAGTTGCGGGCGATGGCCTTACAGGATCCCCATCTGGGCTTTGCACAGTTCAAGGACAGAGCCATCCGGGTGCTCCGAGAACCGGCACCGGGTGGCGTTGTGACCCACAGGCGCCCAGCTATCACTTACCACCAGGAGGCGGCGCCCTTGTCGGCAGGGCCTTTGGGAGCTGATGCGCAGGCTTTGGACAATGACCCGGCTCCAGACCTACACCATCAGGTCCAAGAGCTAGCTAAGAGCGTTGCTGCGCTAACCCGAACTGTGCAGTCTTTACAGGTTTCCACCCCAGGGAAGATCCAGCTGGCATCCGGACCGGAGGACATCCCGTGGCGTCGACCAAGGAGGACCCCACCGGCCAGAGGAAGACCCAGTGACCGATACAGCGAAGACGGACGACCCATCTGCCGCCGCTGCAATCAACCCGGACATATGGCAAGGTACTGTTCTTTAAACGGGCACAACCTGGGGTAGAGGGCCAACCCCCAGGAAAAAGATCACCAGGCCCATCGAACTGGCGCGACAGATATGTGGGAGGACGTCCAGTCTTGCCTGTGGTACTGGATGGCATTCCCATGAGTGCCCTACTGGACACCGGGTCACAGGTCACCACCATCCCGTACGTGCTCTTTAAGCAGTACTGGAATGACTCGGATATTACCCGCTACCCTGACGACGACTTGAGTATCATCGACAGCAATGGCCAGCCCGTGCCACAGATCGGATTTAAAGAGGTGACCATCAAAATCGGTAGAGTCGAACTGGCAGCACAGGGACTGATCATTGTAGATATTGACAAACATGAGAGTCACCCAAAAATAACTCTAGGAACTAATGTAATTGAAAATTGTCTTGCAGAGGTGATTTTCCTTTTACAGCAGGTTGCCAAGAACGCCAGCTCCGGCGAGCAGCGGGTGCTCCAGAAAGAGATCCGGGCACTGATGCGACGGCAACAGGTGGAACTCTCCGGCGGTGAGATTGGTAGCGTAAGAATGTGTGACCCTTTTCCTATTGCCATGCCCCCAAAAAGTGAAATGATGATTTGGTGCCGGGCAGCTATTGGTCTGAGAGGTAGAGATTACCAGGCAATGGTAGAACCAGTTTACTCGGACAGTAGGCCCACCATTTTGACAGCACGGGGGGTGGTTGATGTACGCCATGGGAGGGTGCCCGTTCGCATAATAAATATCGGGGAGAGGGAAGTGTACCTGCCCCGGTATGCCACGCTAGCCAAATTATATACCATTAACCAAAATTCTATACAATCTGTGGAACCCTTGCCTCCATCTCACCCGGAGGAAGGTAACGGCTCTAAGAAAAACATGGAGGACTGGTGTCAGCAACTACATCTGGGTACTGACTCCACTCCCGCACACCAGAAACAAGGAGTCTATCGGGTGGTTCAGGAGTACGAGAGAGTGTTCAGTAAACACCCGTTAGACTTCGGGCGAGTCAAGGGGGTAGAACACCACATCCCCACGGGAGACCATCCTCCTATAAAAGAGAGGTATCGACCCGTACCCCCTGCCCACTACCAACACGCCAAGGGGATGCTTAGAGACATGAAGGAGGCTGGGGTGATCAGGGATAGCTGTAGCCCCTGGGCAGCTCCACTAGTCTTAGTCCGAAAGAAAGACAACACCATGAGGATGTGTGTAGATTACCGGAAAATCAATCGTATCACACACAAGGATGCGTACCCCTTACCAAGGATAGAGGAGTCATTGGCTGCTTTAAGATCTGCTAACTTCTTCTCTACCTTGGATCTCACTAGCGGGTACTGGCAGGTTCCTGTAGCAGAGGCGGACCGGGAGAAGACCGCATTCACCACCCCGATGGGACTTAGCGAGTTCACCTGCATGCCGTTCGGACTCTGCAACGCACCGGGAACCTTCCAACGACTAATGGAGTGTTGTCTGGGCCACAGAAACTTCGAGACGGTCCTGTTGTACCTGGACGATGTCATCGTATATTCCAAGACGTATGAGGACCACCTGAAACACCTGGCGGAAGTGTTCGAAGCTCTGGCAAGTTACGGCCTTAAGGTGAAACCCTCCAAGTGTCACCTCCTGAAACCAAAGGTGCAGTACCTGGGACACGTGGTGAGCGCTGACGGAGTGGCTCCCGACCCTGATAAGATCACCGCAATTAAGGAATGGCCAAGCTCCTCCAGCGTAAAAGAAGTGCGGCAGTTCCTCGGGTTGGTAGGCTACTACCGAAGGTTTATTCCCGGTTTCACCAAAAAGGCAGCACCTATGCAGGACCTCCTGATAGGCCAGTCCCGGAAGGCCAAGAACCAGAAGCCGCCCTTCAAATGGGAGGAGCTGGAAGAAGAGTCCTTCCGCCAGCTGAAGATGGCCCTCACGGGGGACGAAATCCTGGCGTACCCGGATTATAGCCAGCCCTTTATCCTCTACACCGACGCCAGTAACATCGGGCTAGGAGCCGTACTGTCCCAGATCCAGCAGGGGAAGGAACGAGTAATCGCCTACGCCAGCCGAAAACTGCGACCCACCGAAAGGAACCCCGAGAATTACAGCTCATTTAAGTTAGAGTTCCTGGCCGTAGTATGGGCAGTCACCGAGCGCTTTAAGCATTACCTCGCTTCTTCCCGGTTCACCGTGTACACGGATAACAACCCGTTGACACACCTGGACACGGCAAGAATCGGTGCCCTGGAGCAGAGGTGGATGGCCCGTCTGTCCAACTACGAGTTCACAATCAAATACCGGGCAGGACGCTCCAATACCAACGCGGACGCCCTGTCCAGGATGCCCAACCTGCCGGATGGAGGAGAAGATCCGGAGGGACTGGAAGAAGTTGAACTCCCTGCGTTCCACCGTCATGGGACTATCCAGTATTCCCACCGGGTAAGGAGTAAGCAGGCTGCTACGTTGAACCCCTTACCCCACTACAACTGGGCGGAAACGCAAGACAGCGACCCTGCCGTCCGACTGGTGAAGGAGATGCTGACTCGGCCGGAGGCTCGCCTTGAACCAGACGCTCCGGAGGAAGCCAAACATCTATGGGCAGAGAAGAGTCGACTGTTCCTTTACAAAGGGAAGTTGTGCCGCAGAATGGTTAACTCCCGGACGCATGAATTACTCTGGCAAGTAGTGGTGCCACGAAGAGACGCAGCCATGGTGATGGAGGCATACCACGACGGAGCTGGACACTTCGGGTGGAAGAAGCTGGAGTTCCTGCTGCGCGAGCGGTTCCACTGGGTAGGCATGAGGGGAACCATCGAGAAGTGGTGCAGAGACTGTGGCCCGTGCAACCTGAGAAGGAAGGACCGTGCCAGCCAGAAGACTCCCCTGCAGTCCATCTTCACCCGGCAACCGTTGGAACTGGTAGCCTTGGATTATGTAAAACTGACCCCAAGCAAAATTGGCTACGTCTACGCGTTAACCATCGTGGATCATTACTCCCGGTTTCTGGTTGTCGTCCCCGTCAAGGACTTAACGGCTCAAACAGCAGCTAGAGCCTTCCAGCAGCACTTTTGCCGTCCACACGGGTACCCGGACCAAGTGCTGACGGACCAGGGACCTGCCTTTGAAGCGGAGGTCTTCCAGGAATTCTGCAATCTGTATGGCTGCCGGAAGATAAGGACGACACCCTACCATCCGCAAACTAATGGACTTTGTGAGAAAATGAACCAGGTGGTAATGGATCTTCTAAAAACGTTGCCCCTGGAAGAACCCAGTCTGTGGCCTGAGAAGTTGCCCGATCTGGTGGACCTATACAACCACATCCCGGTAGGTTCCACCAACTGTACCCCGGCTTACCTAATGAGGGCAAGACCTGGTAAGTTACCTGTTGACCTGGAAATGGGAGTCCTGACACCCGAGGACACTTCACCAGAAACAGACTGGGACACAGAGAGGCAGCAGCAGTACCGGAGAGTACAGGAGAGCGTGGAGCGAAGTCTCTGTCAGGCTAGGGAAAGACAAGAGAAAACTTACAACCAGTATGCTCCCGCTGTTCCCCTGGTACCCGGAGAGCAGGTCTTGAAGAGGAAGAGACGGCTCCACAAGTTGGATGACCAGTGGGAGAAGGACCCGTACACCGTACTGCCCTCAAGCCACGAGAACCCGAAGGTTTGTACCATCAGTAAAGACGGAGGGGAAACCACAGCCATTGTATCCCGGGACCACCTGAAGAAGTGTCCCGAACAACTGAGGAACCCTGAAGAGGAACAAGAAGACCATCGACCCGTAGAGGAAAGGGAAGATATGGTTAGTACTGTGCTCGGGGACTTCCCTCGGTCTTGGACTCAAGTCAATGGTGCAGTTGTGGTACCCGTACTCACCTTCCTCCAACCAGCATCCCAAGCACCTACGGAGCAACAGGTAGAGCTGGAAGAACAGCCGGTCCAGGAGGCAGAAGACTCCACACAAGCAGAACAGGAGGATCAACCCTCTGCTTATAGTGAGCCTGCCGTACCCCTAGTGAGACAAAGAGCCGGTAGACAGCTGCCCAGTTTACCCTTGACAGCTCCTACACCCTGTAGTTCAGGGCCAGACAGTCAGCTCCGTAGGTCCACTAGGGCCACTAGAGGCCAGTTACCCGCACGCTGGAGGATTTGAAGTGTATAAATGGTTTTATTTATGTTTATCTGTGTATTGTTGCTTGTGTATAATTTTGTGTTTCCAGTTATTTTTAGGAGTCCTTGGTGGATTTACCGGGAATCCTTGTACATAGTTGGAGCGTAACCCAGGATGGACTAGAGACTGTTAAGGACTCGGGGTAGGACAGACCCCTACCTGGTTACGTCTCCCTGTTTTGGTGAAATGGACACCTTGCTTTCTTCAAAGACTGCACCCGGTTACGGACATGCCGTGACCACCTTTATGTGTTTCTTATTGTATTGTTATTGTTATATCTTGTTATGTTTTTCTAAAATGTGTTTAGTCCCGGAGTACTAAATTTTACTAGGGGGGAATGTGGCACCCCAGGGGTCTGGTTTCCCACAGTAATGTAATGTTATGTCTGAGAGCAGGTGGGAGGTCCTTTGGTCAGGGATCCTGTGCATGCCACACCTCCTGCCCAGTCTTGGGAGGGGAAGACCTTCCCCTATATAAACCCGGGGCTAAAGCAGGGTCAGTCAGTCAAGGAGAGTAGAGACAAGAAACAGCAGAAGCAATACTACTATGAGTCAGGGGCTGGCAGCTGCAGAGCTCGCCCTGACTGAGAAGCTTTCTTACCGGACCCGGCGTCCGAGGCTGTGGGGACTAACTCTTACCAAGCAGCAGAAGCCGACCGGCAGGGGATTTCAGGTCCTCAGGCCCAGAAACCCGAAGGCACGGTCACACGCATGGGACCAGCACCGCCATCGTGGAGCGGAAGCCATTAGAAGGCCCCGAGTCACCGGCCATACGGGTGAGCACCACACGGTACACTCAGGGACGTGGGCTACTTATATCCGCTTCTAGCAAGGTAGCCAGAAGAGTACAGTCAGTTTGGGAGGCCTACAACTCCGCCTGGCCAGGGGAGATCCCATCTGCTCAAGGACTGACCAGGCCCCGTTCACTAGCAAGTACTCCGGGAGGGTCTATCGTTGTTACCAGTAAAGACCCTGAATTACACCGCACCGTCTCTGAGTGGTTCCTGCTACCCCCATCATCCACATCTGCTGCCCTGAGGCCATACCCCTCCCGTTGGGGGTTATACCATCTACGCTGCACCATCCATCCACCGGCCTCAGCGGACTGTCCTGCAGCGGCAGCTCCATAGCTGCATTCAACGGGTGGCGTAGTCGTCCTGCATCTACCGCTGTTACATCGCCGCTCAGTTTGACTCCCTGGGCACGGACCGGGTCACCGCCACGGGACTACAACCCTCAAGAGATCCGGCTCCGGGTAAGCTCCCGCGTGCGCAACGTAGCGCGACACAGGCCCAGGGGCGCGTCATGCACATGTCGCTTGGGTCACACTCTATCGGAGTTTGAGCCGAGTGTCTGTGCTCCGTGATCCGATCTTCTCGCATGAGAAAATCGTATCACAGGTGCGGAGGAAATGGAGAAAGTAATTTCTCCATCTACTGCAGTGCCAGCATCCGCGGTAATTGGACTGCACTTGGATGACATCAGAGTGCAGTCCGATGTTTCAAACGCAGAGAAAATAATCGCAGATCTGCACTGCCCCATAGAATAACACTGGTCAAAATGCTATCTGATTAAACATTGGATAGCACTCTTCCTTGTTATACGCTTGTGTGAGAGAGGCCTAAAATACACATTTTTATTTCCTAACCCTAATTTCCAATCAGACTTCATCCATATTCATTCCAGCCATTCACATAATCATTAGTGATATTTTATCTTGTTTTTTTCCCTGGTTTTAATAAATCACCAACATCCGTTAAGGGACTGTACACATGTTTGATCAGAGTATGATCATAGTGTGATCCGATTTTCTTGTATGTGGTGAAGATGGACAAAAATATTTCTCCATCTTCTCCATTCTGTCAGTTCATGGAAATCAGACTACACTCTGATGTCATCCGAGTGCAGTCCGATGTTTTCCACAGACTCATTGACTTGCATTGCCAAGTGTGATCCAAATATCAGCTCAAACTTGGGCATGCAGTAATTTTTTTTTCAAGAACAGACTCTGCCCGAGGAAAAAACTCGGACATGTGCACAGCCCCATAGACTAACAGTGGTCCGAGTGTGATCTGAAGTTTTGTTAGATCACGGTTGGACAGAAAATATGCTTGTTAGCATGATCCCTGAGTCTAAGATCCCACGGTGCTAAAAATCACTGCATTTTATAGTGGCAGCAAAGAGCATGAGATTTTAAGATATCTCGCACACATGCTGCGAAATATATCTACTGTACAGAATGTACTGATAAAAGCTGTGGGTTTGAGATCCGCTGTGTGTCAGTTTATTCTGCAATTTTAGGTGCGAGCTTCGCAGCAAATTCTTTCCGGAGGAACGTAGCCCTATAATAAGAGACTGTAGGCTAGGTCCATTATCATTGGTAGGAGCAGAAGCTCCAAAATCATAGTGGGGAATACTTCATTGTTAAATTCAGTCTCATTCCCAAGTAAAAGCTGAGCCACAAGCCTCTGACTATGAACGATATTACTATATACTGTACAGCCACAATATAAATAATGTCGCAGTATGGTTTATGTAGATTTGTCAGCCTGCAGTTGTGCAAATGGGCATTAATATAAATGAGAAAGAAACCCATTATAATTAAAAATAAGGACAGATGGCAATTATTCTGACTTTTTTTTAGGAAAGTTAATTAAGGGATGACAGCTATTTGCTATTTTGAGGTGCTGGAACTATATATCATGGCTTAGACTTATTTCTTACTTCTTTCAGGAAACTCAACTTGTTGGAAAAAAAGGTCTTGAAAACAAGTTCTGAATGCAAGATAACGTCATCGGAGCAGATTTGCCTCCTTCCTAGTCTGCTGAAGATAATCCTGTAATAGACTTTTAGCCATATAATTTGAAACTCACAGAACAAAGAAATCCAGACCCCGGCGTGGTGTCCAGCCCCAGCAGCAGTCTTGTGATTGAGATCATATAATCTTTCACAAATGACTAGGAAAGGAAAGCAAATGTTAGTGCGTGGGCCACAAATGTGCGATGGTGAACTTTAATCACAATAATGCAATGCTTTACCTGAGGCTGCGAGAAGTAAAGTCTACCCAGCAATTTACATGAATACCAGTCAAAGTGCAGGAATCATATGGTAAGAACCCCAGTAAATAAGAATTAAATATATGAGTTATTCTGTGTATCCGGAAGCAGAGCTTCTATCAATGGCTCACAAAGACAATCATCAGATTTGTATTGTGCTTTTTATAATAAAAACTTACACACATAGGAAATCATTTATGTTCTCTGCATTATTGCCTTTTATTTCAGACTGTATATTAGAGTTGGCTTTTCTTAATCCTTTTTTACATCAAAGAGCAGAAGTTCATTTTTTTTAACAAAGGGGTAGTGTCGGACTGGGGTACCAACGGCCCACCAATGATACTAATTCTGGGGCCCACTCTTCATGCAAATATTAAATATTATTTTAAAAATCAATAGTACACGTGAATATAAGAAGCTTTGTAATGTATCTTATCAGAGAAATCTTCTTCTTTTTCCTCCTATATTGATCTTTCCTTCTCACTTTATCGGTAAAATCTGTGTTCAGTGAAAGCAGATTGTTTATATTACTGAGATAGGAGATGGCTGTTGGTGCTAGCGGCAGAGACAGACTTTCTGCTGCAAGTTCTCCTGAAACAGCAGTTACAGTTCTCCATAGAACTTTATGAGCACCAGATGTCATCTCCTATCACAGTAATGGGAAAATCTGTATTCACTGAAAACAAACCCGTGAATTGAGAATTTTGAAAATGAATGATCAGTCCTGGTGGAGAAAGAAGCTAATTTCTCTAAAAAGACATACAAGTTTCTTATTTTTACATGTACAATCGATTTATGGAAAAAATGTAAACAACAGTTCGAGCTCATGCAGACGATCGTATTTTTGGTCCGATTGCGATTTGACTGAACATCGGATCACACTCAGACCAATGTTATTCTATGGGGCCGTGCACATGTTCGATTTTCTCCTCGAACCAAGTCTGTCCGAGGAAAAAATTGCTGCATGCAAAACTTGCATCTGGTATTCAGATTGTACTCAGCCGTGCAAGTCAACGAATGTGTGGAAAAATTGGAGCGCACTCAGATGACATCCGAGTTTACTGTTCTACACACTACTCATGTAGGGGATATAGGGCACCACTTCTGCACCAAGGGATTCACCTAATCATCATTGGATCAATCTGAGCCCATAAAGCCGTAATGCACATGGTACTGGGAACTCTGCTATAGAGATGAGGCCCCTACAGAAGTCTGTTACTATACCTACACGTGGGATTCATTTCATTTTTAGGGGAGAGTATCTCCTCACATACAGCATCTGCTGGAGCTTTGGTGGCTGTGCCCAGATGGTGGGTGTCCCTATACTAAGCAGTTATATGGCCTACATGCACTATGGCAAAGGCTTTGTGTACAGGGCTCTGCCAGGGGCAATAATAAGGAGCCAAGCTAATATACAGATCAATATAACAATTCTTTCATCTTGGCTGTGACTAAGAGACACAAAGTCCACGGCACTAGTCACTCACACATGTAGTGCAATGAAAGTAAGGTCAATGAGGGGTTAACTGTCTACATTCATATGGGGTCGGACTGGCACAGCTCGGTATCCTCTGGGTACCAGCTTCTGTCACAGCAGTGAGCCCAAAATGTAGAGAAGAAACCATTAATCTATCATTCTTGGATTGGGAGAAACAAATCGATTGTGAGTAATCTATAGGAATGTATTAATGATGTCTATGCTGCACCTCAGGATTCAGCTAATAGTGGACAGGATGGTGGCTCAGTGGTTAGCACTGGTACAAATCCACCAAAGGACAAGACCTGCAATTAGTTTGTATATGCTTTGTGTGCGGCCGCTGCTGTGGGCTTTCTACATTTGCCTCCCACACTCCAAAGACATACTGACAGGGAGGTTAGATTGTGAGCCCCAATGGGGACGGCGATAATGATGTCTAGAAAGCGCTGTGGAATTAATGGTGCTATACATGAACGTAAAATAATTACTGTAAGGCCACGTTCACACGTTCATTATTTGGTCAGTATTTTACCTCAGTATTTATAAACCAAAACCAGGAGTGGGTGATAAATACAGAAGTGGTGACGTGTTTCTATTATGCTTTTCCTCTGATTGTTCCACTCCTGGTTTTGGCTTATAAATACTGAGGTAAAAAACTGACCCAATACTTAGCATGTGAATGAGGTCTAATACTGATGATTGACCCTCATATTAATCATTTCCTATGGTGGTCCTAGGTAATGATACCCCAGT
The DNA here is from genome assembly GCF_046119375.1 of Phyllobates terribilis. Taxonomy (NCBI): domain Eukaryota; kingdom Metazoa; phylum Chordata; class Amphibia; order Anura; family Dendrobatidae; genus Phyllobates; species Phyllobates terribilis. The sequence goes on along the minus strand of NW_027362768.1, from coordinate 36,888,387 downwards.
CCATCACTGTGTAAATGGAGCATTATATTCCTCTCCGTAAAGGACTCTCTGACCTTGAGTTACTGATTCTAACCTTGTGCAAACTAACGACTCTGTGTGCAGAATACAGATCCAAAACACGTCCCCTCATATTCCACCCATACAGTGGGCCGTCAATGTTACATTAGTATTGCGTCTCTATTGAGATTCCATGATTTTTTGGAATACTGATGTGATACTGCTCTGGCTTCTGATATAATGCAATGCCAATAAAACACAGATGTCTCCGTATGTCCAAATATTGTTCATAGCTTTTAATGTCTCAGTATATAAGATATGTGCGTATTTTCTACATCTAAGTTTTCTAACTTTCTTTCTAAGTATTGATTGTAATACAAAATAGAGGTACTTTGAAACTAGCCATTACATTAATCTGTATCTAAAGAAATGCAAAAAAGTGCCTCAAACATGATCAGAGAGATCGATAAATAGATAGATATACACATAGATAGATAGATATGTGATAGATATATGGATAGACAAATATACCTTTTATATGGTTAGAGAGAAGACACTGATAGATTAAGGGATATTTTCAAGTTTAAGAGTTATTCCATATCCACGGACAGACTTTCCGATCACTGTGGAGTGTTACTGCTGGGACCCCGGTGACCCCAAAACCAGGGCTTTGTGCTGGTGCAGCGGATGAATCATGCACACTGCCCTGTATTCAATGGGAATGCAGAAGACCAGCTGAGCACGGAGCTTGGCGTTCTCCAGCACTCCCATTAGGAGTGAATAGAGCAGCTAACCTCATCGACCATCACTCTATATACACTGGACTCTTCAGAGCCCCAAATCTTGGGATTGATGGGATCTCCAGCAATCGGACACTTAGCGATTGGAAAGTTATTCACTATCTGATGGATACATGAAACTTGAAGCAATACTCAGGCTTCCCTGCTCTATAAAGCATTGCCAAATACAGAAATAAATTACACAGAAAATGCTTCAAAAAGGCATAAGAAAATAAGAATTTATTAATAAATATGAATGACAAATATTATAAATCTGTTTTCAAAGTGTCGACAACAAATCCTGATCCTAATTCCACCGATCACAGAGCCTGTCAGGTTTCCATTTGGGTTGCTGGGTTTTTGAAGGCAGAAAAGTGATTCTTGCCATCTGATAGCCAAAAATCTGGTTGATCAGAAGGGCTTATGTCTTAAAGCGTTACTGTTAGTATATAAAAGATTTTATATATGACAGGCGCTGCACGGTGTTGCTGATAAGTGGGGGGTCCAGATCCTGAGACCCAAACTTATCAGTAAAAAGAAAAAATTGAAGTGTGGAGCTCCTGCATGAGCTGGGTGCATAGAGTGGTGTATAGGTTTAAGGCATCGTTCTCATGAGCGTATAAATCAAATAAGAACAATCCAATAAAAATCAGATTGCATTTGGCCCAATGTTATACTTTGGGGCAGTGCAGATCTGCAATTATTTTCTCATGCCAATTCAGCATGAGAAAAAAATCACAGCATGCTTTGAGGGCATCCATACAAGTCTGCGGATGTATGCATCCATACAAGTCGGTGGACGCCGGAAATGGAGGAGATGGGGAAGCATCTTCCTCCATCTCCTCTGCACCACTGGTGTTATTCTCTCATGCGATAGGATCGGAGAATAGTTCAGCGATACTTGGCTCACACTCTGACAGAGTGTCATTTGCATAATCATCCCAAATATCTCATATGAGAACACACGCTCATGTGACCCCAACCTCATAGTAAGTCTATTTGTACGTACATTCTTTCTGTTTAAGGACTCATAGACTTACTATTAAGCCCGTACTCCTCTTTGTGTGCAGATCATGCAGGAGCTGTAGACTTTAGATCAGTATTTTGACTGTTGACAAGGGCATCAGGACTGTATATAAAAACAGTTATGCACTAGTGATGAGCGAGCACTACAATGCTTGGGTACTCGTTGCTCGGGTTGAGCAAATTGGAATACTCGGATTCTCAACCTGAGCAACGAGCCCAATGTAAGTCTACGGGAAACTTGAGCATTTTTCAGGCGGCTTCCCCCGGCGGTCTGCAGAGGGCCTAAAGATTGCCAAAATCAATGGGAACAGTGCTCAAATGACATGGGAACAGCATGGAGAAGACCCCTGGAAGAATTTCTGACTCCCTGGTCACTGCTGTCAACAACGTTGTCAAAGGTATTACGCCACTTTTACCGACTCACAATAAAACGTACAAAAACTAAACCAAAATGGATTTTCCTGGGAAATATGTTAAGGAACATCCTTTCAAGGGTAATGACTTGTATATAAGGCAAAATAAATAACCAAAAACAAAAATACTCCTCCACACCTTGGGCTATGTTCACACTTAGCATTTTTGATGCGTTTTTGCACTTTGCATTGCTTTCAACTGGGACAAATGCATTTGTAGCGCCCCGAGGGTTCGGTCGCTACAGAGGTATTGCATCTCACCCAGAGGTGTGATATCTCACTTCCAGGTAAGGATGGAGTGTAGCTCAGGATCCTAACACCCACATGCACTACACCACATTTCCGAAGGGCAGGGCGACAATGCTCCCAAGAGTGAGCACAACTGCCCCTGTCCCTGGCTGGAGTGGGGGGAGGGAACACCTAGAAAGGGGGAATCCGGTTGTGTGTGGGTGGGGAGAGTAGATCCAGGATGCACTGGAAGGAGGAGTTTATAAGGTGGGCACCATCTTGGAGCTGTGGAGGAGAGAGAGAAGAAGACTGGGAGCAGGGGCTCTGTTCGAGCTCTGCTCCGCGGGCAGGCCAAGTCACAAGGCCTGGGCCTGGAGGAGAAGAAAGGAGAGGAGAGGAATGGAGCAGGCTCCAGGAGTGGAGTGAAGGGACCCCAGGAGTGCGCACCGGCCTGTCGCCATCGTACGCCCGCCGCTACCAGAGTAGGGGGGTCAGGCCAAGAAAGGGAACTGGATCCCTCATCTAGTGGAGGAGAGCAACTACCCTCAGCTAGTAACCAGAGGCCGTGGCATTGCACGTGTTACGGCCCCTCACTACGCCCGTTAGGAAAGCACCATATAGGGCCCAGGGAAACGGAACATACATTTGCCCGCCAAGGCCCGAGGCAGCTGGACAGAAATGTGGTCAATTGTGGGGTACAACAGGCCAGAGAAAGGACACACGAAGGGGGTCCTGAAAAGCATTCCAAAGGTACCTGGGAGTTGGCCGAGCCCCTCACCTGGTGAGCACAGTACGACGTGGGTAGCCATTACCTGCAGAAGTGGCTTGGAGTGTAAAACTGTGAGTAAAGACCCTGGACTGCATCACTGGACTCTGAGTCATTACTGTTGCTCCCGCGCACCATCACCCCCACCATCTGCACTCACTGCCCTGAGGCTATACTCCTCCTGTTGGGAGTTCTAATACCCTCTGCTGCGCACACAACCTCAGCCTCAGCGGCCTGCCCCACAGCGGCGGTTCTCAGTGACCACAATCCACGGGTGGCGTAGTCGGACATTTAAACATTAAAAACCAAATAAACAGATCCGCCACTGGTTTGACCACCCTGAGCCACGGGACTAGGTCGCCGCCACGGAGACTACAACCCCTGACATTAAACAGAGACCCGGCTCCGGGTATTCCCAAACACACGGCCCAGGGAGCGTGTCACATTCACCAGGAAATGTCATTTTAACATTTTACAACCTTATCTGGCCATGTGGTGATTGAGATATCATCAGACACATCATGTTTTATTTATGAAGGAGGGACTCTGAAAGTCACAAAGCCTATTTTTATAGGGCCATCAGGTGGCCTTTCCTATTCTTAAAGTGCCAGCAGTCGACCCTCATTATTCTTAGAGAGCCATCAGCCGGCTTTGTTTTATTTTTCCCATTACTAAAGAGTGGGTCTCCTATACTGCTATTGCATATGCAGTGAGTGACAGGGCTGCCCAAAATTTGGACGCACCCCAATACCCCTTTGAAGAGACTTAGAGGAGGGCCTAATGAAAAAAATGTTCCCATTATTAGGAAGTAGGTCTCCCATTGTGTTCGCCTATGCAGTGAATGCAAGGGTTGCCAAACATGTGGAGGCACTCCAATGCCTCTTGGAAGAAACGTGGAGGTCAGAGGGCCTCCTGAAAACAATGTTCCCACTTTTAGGAAGTGGGTCTCCCATTATGTTTGCCTATGCAGTGAATGCAAAGGTTACCAAAAATTTGGAGGCACTCCAATGCCCCTTGGAAGAGACATGGAGGTCAGAGGGCCTCCAGAAAACATTGTTCTCATTATTAGGAAGTGGGTCTCCCATTGTGTTTGCCTATGCAGTGAATACTAGGGTTGCCAAAAATTTGAAGGCACTCCAATGCCCCTTGGAAGAGACGTAGAGGAGGGCCTCCTGAAAAAAAATGATCCCATTATTAGGAAGTGGTTCTCCCATAGTGTTGGCCTATGCAGTGAATGCAAGGGCTGACAAAAATTTCAAAGCACTATAATGCCCCTTGGAAGAGACGTGGAGGAGGACCTCATAAAAAATGTTCCCATTAGAAAGGAGCGGGTCTCCTATACTTGCAATCCCCATGCACTAAGTGTATGGGCTGACAAACATTTACCCCTGGGGGGTATACATGAACATAATGTGTAAAAAAAAATTTGATGGGCATCATAAACACCCTTTAAAAAAATTAGGTGGGTGTTGCATCACGGACCACGGTCACCCTGGTGATATGGTGGTGGAGGATGATATGAGGAGAAGGAGGAGGACAAGAGCAAATAGCCAAAATCAGGAAGCGTATACACATGTGTGGATGTGAAGAGGTGAATGGGAATACATCTCCCAAAAAAAGACACTGGATTTGAGTTTATGTTACGCTGCTATCATTCGGTGGTGTTGAGAAGTCTGGCCCAATCCAGCCCTTGTTCATTTTTATAAGAGTTAGCCTGTCAGCATTTTCAATTGACAGGCGGATGCTCTTATCCATTGTAATTCCACTAGCAGCACTAAAAACCCACTCTGATAAAACACTGGCGGCAGAGCAGGCCAGGACCTCCAAGACATAGAGAGCCAGTTCATTCCATGTATCCAGCTTGAATACCCAATAATTATAAGACACAGAGGAATAACGGAGGACATTAGTACGGTCGCCAAGGTACTCCCTCAGCATCTTCCAAAACTTTGCACTCCTTGTGAGAGTACCCTGCCCCTCAGGGCCTGAGCGATGGGAGGGGCTGAGAAAATTCTCCCAGAACTTTGACAGTGTTCCCCAGCCTCTGCTGGATTGAAGTTGTGTCTCTCTCGTCTGTACTCCTTGGTTGTCCAACGAACTGTGATCTCTGCAGGCAGCGTTTTCAGAAGGAATTTTTTTAATAGTTCCGCATCAAGGGCCTTCTGGTACTGCCCCAATTTTGTAGACCTGTCCGCCTCAGGAATAAGAGATATAAAGTTCTCCTTGTAGCGTGAGTCTAGAAGTGTCACCCGCCAGTAATGACTGTCATCCATAATTTTGAGAACGCGAGGGTCATGGGAAAGGCAGCGTAACATAAACTCAGCCATGCATACCAGACTGCTAACAGGCAAGACTTCCATGTCCTCACCAAGAGGACGACTGACCATGCTCTCCTCCTCCTCTTCTCTTTCCTCAGTCCATCAACACTGAACAGACGGTATGACAGTTGAGCAGGTAGTACCATCTATAATGCATGAAACTAGCTCCTGTTCTTCCTCCTACTCCTCTTTAACTTCCTCATTGTCACCCAATCCATGTAGGGATGAGATGAGGCTGGGCTGTGTGTAATCACCATGTATGGTTCCTTGCTCCATCTCATCGTGCTCCGCCTGCAATGCATCCTCTTTGATTGGGAGCAGAGAGCATTTCAGATGACAGAGAAGCGGGATGGTGACGCTAATTATGGCGGCATCGCCTCTCACCATCTTGGTTGACTCCTCAAAGTTTTGGAGGATGGTACATATGTCTGACATCCATGTCCACTCCTGAGGTCTTATGTGTGGAGTCTGAACTGAATACCGACGGCCTTGTACTCAACAACTGCCCTATTCTGCTCACAAATCCTTCCCAACATCTGCAGTGTAGAGTTTTAACGCGTGAGGACATCACACACCAGTATGTGAGCAGGAAGCTGCAAATGCTGCTGAAATACGGCAAGGGCGCCGGAAGCTGTAGGTGACTTTCTAAAATGGTCACACAGGCGGCATATTTTAACAAGCAGTTCCGGCAGCTCCGGATAGGACTTGAGAAATTGCTGAACCACAAGGTTAAGCACATGGGCCAGGCATGGTTCGTGTGTGAGGTCGCCTCGCCTTAGAGCCACCACCAGGTTCCGGCCATTGTCACACACGACCATGCCTGGCTGTAGGTTCAGCGGTGTGAGACACAGATCTGCCTGCTCTTTCAGAGCTGTCCACAACTCTTCGGCATTGTGCAGTTTATCACCTTAGCATATTAGCTTCAGCACAGCCTGTTGCTGCTTGGCCAATGCAGTGCTGTAGTGCTTCCAGCTTGTGACTGATGTGGTCATTTCGGAGATGGAGGCTGAAGAGGAGGAGGAGGCTGAGGAGGATGAGGTGCAGGAGCTGTAGAATGTAGGGGCAACCCTGATTGACCTAGGGCCTGCAATCCTTGGCGTCGGGAGGATGTATTCTGTCCCAAGGTTCGACTGGGTCCCAGCTTCCACTATGTTAACCCATTGTGCCATCAGCGAGATGTACCATCCCTGCCCACAAGCACTTGTCCACATGTCCGTGGTTAGGTGGACTTTCCCGATAACTGTGTTGTTGAGGGCACTGCTAATGTTTTGGGACACGTGCTTTTGTAATGCGGGGATGGCACACCAGGAGAAATAGTGGCGGGTGGGGACCGAGTACCAAGGGACGGCTGCCGCCATCAGGTTGTGGAATGCTTCCGTCTCCACGAGCCCAAAAGGCAACAGTTCGAGCACAAGCAGTGGTGAAGTTTGGGAATTTAGTAGTGTGCCCTGTGGGGCGTTGGCTGCGTATTTGCACTTGCGTTCCAAGGACTGGGGTATAGACAACTAAATGCTGCGCTGGGACAAGGATGTGGACGTGCTTCCTGATGCTGCTAGTTGAGAGTGTGCAACAACAGGTGCAATTCAGGAGGCATCTTCGCATGCACCATGGACAGGGGATTGGCTTGCATGCACAACAGGGGAAGAAGCATTAGTGTCACCCACAGACACTATTCCCGGAGCCTGGGGTTCGGCCCACAAAGTCGGGTGCTTTTCTGCCATGTGCCTGATCATGCTGGTGGTGGTCAGGCTGCTAGTTTTGCCACCCTTGCTGATGCTGGCCTGGCAGGTGGTGGTAATGGTTTTTTGGGGTTATCGGCAGAGCCTTTAAAAAACAACCAGACTGGGGAAGAGCTAACAGTTGTACTGGCAACTTCCTTAGTGTTGGTTTTACGAGGAACGGTCCCCTACCTCCCCCTGTGGGCTGCTCTCCTCGCTTTGCATGTCTTCTTGCCAGGTTGGGTCAGTTACTATTAGTGATGAGTAGAGATGAGCGGTGTTCGACTAGAACTGTTCGCCAATCTCAAATTCGAGCTGTTTTGGGCGGTTTTCGAGTTGTTCGACGAACCCGAACGATTTGCAAAAAATTCGGCTGTTCGAGGATATGTTCGATAACTGTTCGTGCACCAAAAGCGTGTCCTGCATGTCTGGTGCTATTTAGAGCACCAATCATGCAGGGATTGTCTGCCACTCACTGTAATGCCACAGCCATGGTGGTTGTGGCATTACAGTGATTGCCCAAATCGATGGGAACTGTGCTCACAGTGAAACACGAAAAGCCGGCAATTCAGCAGCGGCATACACCGGTACCCGACAATTTAGAACCGAAAGAATAGAGCTTCACACATAGATTAGATAGATATAAACATGTCAGCCACATATATACGAAGTACAGTGAAAGTGCTGCTTACTGTACTTGTCATTTAGCGTAAAGGATTTATCAAAAAAAATAATAGTGTTTTCATGCACCGTCTCTTTAAAAAAGCCGGCCGGCAATTCAGCAGCGGTACCCGACAATTTAAAATAGAAGGAATAGAGAATCACACATAGATTAGATAGATAGAAACATGTCAGTCACATATATATGAAGTACAGTGACAGTGTTGATTACTGTACTTGTCATTTAGTGTAAAGGATTTATCAAAAAAAATAATAGTGTTTTCATGCACCGTCTCTTTAAGAAAGCCGGCCGGCAATTCAGCATCTGTACCCGACAATTTATAACAGACAGAATAGAGTTTCACACATAGATTAGATAGATAGAAACATGTCAGTCACATATATATGAAGTACAGTGATAGTGTTGGTTACTGTACTTGTCATTTAGTATTAAAATAAAGGATTTATTATTAAAAAAATTGGCGTGGGGTTCCCCTTAATTTTAGGCTCTAGCGGAGGTTAAGCAGACAGCTGGGGCAGATGTTTGAAGCCTGGGAAGGGGGTAATACCCACGGAGCTTCCCAGGCTACTAATATCAGCCCCCAGCTGAATACATAGCCTTTACTAGCTATTAAAATGGGGGACCCCCCAAAAAAAATGACGTGGGGTCCCCCCTAATTTAATAGCTAGCAAAGGCTAGGCAGACAGCTGGGGGCTGATATTAATAGCCCAGGAAGGGAGCCATGAATATTGGCCCCCTCCCAGGCTAGAAACACCAGCCGTCAGCCGCCCCAGAAATCGCGCATTCATAGAATGCGCCAATTCTGGCACTTAGCCTCGCTCTTCCACGCTGCCCTGGTGCGGTGGCAGGGGGTAATAGGGCTGGGGTTGATGTCAGCTTATAATGCTAGCTGACATCAAGCCCAGGTTAGTAATGGAGAGGCGTCTATAAGACACCCCCATTACTAACCCCATAGTCAAAGTTAAAAAAAACACAAACACCCAGAATAAAGTCCTTTAATTGAAATAAACACACAATTCTTTATTGTTCTAAATTAAACCATACTTACCGTCACGCCCATTCCAGCTGAAGCCAACGATCTCCTGTAATAAAAATAAAATAATAAAGCAACCTCATCCTTACCTTTCCATGGTTCCCACGACAGCTTCAGCTCTGCTACATCGAGATGACAGGCTGGACCGCAGCAGAACGCCGCCATCCAGCCTGTCATCCCGCAGACACTGAGAAGAGCAGGCTTGCTTGCACTCCACATTGTCTCTCTGTGACGGCATAAAGATGAGCCGAGGTCATGTCCAATGAACTCGGCTCACCTCATGCACGTCACTTACAGCGTGGGAGAATTCTCACGCTGAAGCGCTGAGTGCAGGAGAATTTTCCCACGCTGTCAGTGAGGTGCATGAGGTGAGCTGAGTTCATTGGACATGAGCTCACCTCATGCACGTCACTGACAGCGTGGGAGAATTCTCCTGCACTCAGCACTTCAGCGTGAGAATTTTCCCACGCTGTCAGTGACGTGCATGAGGTGAGCCGAGTTCATTGGACATGACCTCGGCTCATCTGGATGCCGTCACAGCGAGACACTGAGGAGCGCAAGCATGCCTGCTCTTCTCAGTGTCTGCGCATGACAGGCTGGATGGCAGCGTTCTGCTGCGGTCCAGCCTGTCATCTCGATGTAGCAGAGCTGAAGCTGTCGTGGGAACCATGGAAAGGTAAGGATGAGGTTGGTTTATTATTTTTCTTTTATTGCAGGAGATCGTTGGCTTCAGCTGGAATGGGCGTGATGGTAAGTATAGTTTAATTTAGAACAATAAAGAATTGTGTGTTTATTTCAATTAAAGGACTTTATTCTGGGTGTTGTGTTTTTTTTAAATACTTTACTAGAAATTCATGGTGGTCATGTCTAATACTGGCGTGACCCCATGAATTTTGGGCTTGGGGCCAGCTGATAATACCAAGCTGGCCCTAACCCCTTTATTACCCAGTGAGCCACCGCACCAGGGCCCTGGATGAGTTGGGTACAGCGCCAGAAGATGGCGCTTCTATGAACGCGCCATTTTCCGGGGTGGCTGCTGACTGCAATTTGCAGCGGGGGGGGCCCAGAAAGCTTGGGCCTCCCTGCGCTGCAGATTCCAGCCCCCAGCTGCCTAGTTGTACCTGGCTGGACACAAAAATAGGGCGAAGCCCCACGTATTTTTTTTTTAATTATTTCATGAAATTCATGCAATAATTAAGAAAAAAAGGCCTTCCCTATATTGTTGTGTCCGGCCAGGTACAAATAGTCAGCTGGTGGTTGGGGGCAGCCCGTTCCTGCCTGCTGTACCTGGCTGGACACAAATATAGTGCGAAGCCCCACTTCAATTTTTTTTAATTATTTCAGGAAATTCATGAAATAATTAAAAAAAAATTGACGTGGGGGTTCGCACTATGTTTGTGTCCAGTCAGGTGCAGCAGGCAGGAACGGGCTGCCCCCAACCACCAGCTGCCTATTTGTACCTGGCCAGACACAACAATATAGGGAAGCCCTTTTTTTCTTAATTATTTCATGAAATAATTTAAAGAAAATTGACGTGGGGCTTCGCCCTGTTTTTGTGTCCAGCCAGGTACAACTAGGCAGCTGGGGGCTGGAATCCGCAGCGCAGGGAGGCCCAAGCTTTCTGGGCCACCCCCGCTGCAAATGCAGTCCGCAGCCACCCCGGAAAATGGCGCGTTCATAGAAGCGCCATCTTCTGGCGCTGTACCCAACTCATCCAGGGCCCTGATGCGGTGGCTCAATGGGTAATAAAGGGGTTAGGGCCAGCTTGGCATTATCAGCTGGCCCTAAGCCCAAAATTCATGGGGTCACGCCAATATTAGACATGACCACCATGAATTTCTAGTAAAGTATTTAAAAAAAACACAACACCCAGAAAAAAGTCCTTTAATTGAAATAAACACACAATTCTTTATTGTTTTAAATTAAACCATACTTAGCGTCACGCCCATTCCAGCTGAAGCCAACGATCTCCTGAAATAAAAGAAAAATAATAAAGCAACATCATCCTTACCTTTCCATGGTTCCCATGACAGCTTCAGCTCTGCTACATCGAGATGACAGGCTGGACCGCAGCAGAACGCTGCCATCCAGCCTGTCATCCCGCAGACACTGAGAAGCGCAGGCATGCTTGCGCTCCACAGTGTCTCTCTGTGAGGGCATCCAGATGAGCCGAGTTAATGTCCAATGAACTCGGCTCACCTCATGCACGTCACTGACAGCGTGGGAAAATTCTCCTGCACTCAGCGCTTCAGCGTGGGAGAATTCTCACACTGAAGCGCTGAGTGCAGGAGAATTCTCCCACGCTGTCAGTGACGTGCAGGAGGTGAGCTGAGTTCATTGGACATGAGCTCACCTTATGCACGTCACTGACAGCGTGGGAGAATTCTCCTGCACTCAGCGCTTCAGCGTGAGAATTTTCCCACGCTGTCAGTGACGTGCATGAGGTGCGCCGAGTTCATTGGACATGAACTCGTCTCATCTTTATGCCGTCACAGCCAGACACTGCAGAGCGCAAGCATGCCTGCGCTTCTCAGTGTCTGCGGGATGACAGGCTGGATGGCAGCGTTCTGCTGCGGTCCAGCCTGTCATCTCGATGTAGCAGAGCTGAAGCTGTCGTGGGAACCATGGAAAGGTAAGGATGATGTTGCTTTATTATTTTTCTTTTATTGCAGGAGATCGTTGGCTTCAGCTGGAATGGGCGTGATGGTAAGTATGGTTTAATTTAGAACAATAAAGGATTGTGTCTTTATTTCAATTAAAGGACTTTATTCTGGGTGTTTGTGTTTTCTTTTAACTTTGACTATGGGGTTAGTAATGGGGGTGTCTTATAGACGCCTCTCCATTACTAACCTGGGCTTGATGTCAGCTGGCATTATAAGCTGACATCAACCCCAGCCCTATTACCCCCTGCCACCTCTACAGGGCAGCGTGGAAGAGCGAGGCTAAGTGCCAGAATTGGCGCATCCTATGAATGCGCCATTTCTGGGGCGGCTGACGGCTGGTGTTTCTAGCCTGGGAGGGGGCCAATATTCATGGCTCCCTTCCTGGGCTATTAATATCAGCCCCCAGCTGTCTGCCTAGCCTTTGCTAGCTATTAAATTAGGGGGGACCCCACGTCATTTTTTTGGGGGGGTCCCCCATTTTAATAGCTAGTAAAGGCTATGTATTCAGCAGGGGGCTCATATTAGTAGCCTGGGAAGCTCCGTGGGTATTACCCCCTTCCCAGGCTTCAAACATCTGCCCCAGCTGTCTGCTTAACCTCCGCTAGAGACTAAAATTAAGGGGAACCCCACGCCAATTTTTTTTAATAATAAATCCTTTATTTTAATACTAAATGACAAGTACAGTAACCAACACTATCACTGTACTTCATATATATGTGACTGACATGTTTCTATCTATCTAATCTATGTGTGAAGCTCTATTCTGTCTGTTATAAATTGTCGGGTACAGATGCTGAATTGCCGGCCGGCTTTTTTAAAGAGACGGTGCATGAAAACACTATTATTTTTTTTAACAAATCCTTTACACTAAATGACAAGTACAGTAAGCAACATTGTCACTGTACTTCATATATATGTGACTGACATGTTTCTATCTATCTAATCTATGTGTGAAGCTCTATTCTGTCTGTTATAAATTGTCGGGTACAGATGCTGAATTGCCGGCCGGCTTTTTTAAAGAGACAGTGCATGAAAACACTATTATATTTTTTAATAAATCCTTTACACTAAATGACAAGTAAAATAAGCAACACTGTCACTGTACTTCATATATATGTACCTACAACATGTTTCTATCTATCTAATCTATGTGTGAGGCTCTATTCCTTCTTGTCTAAATTGTCGGGTACCGGTGTATGCCGCTGCTGAATTGCCGGCCGGCTTTTTTAAAGAAAGCGTCTTCTGAGCAGTTTGTCAGCTTTTGGACACCTTTGAAGGTGTTTTCTATGTGTTTCTATGTGTTTTTGTTTGCCTGCCATTGGTTTTAACGGTGTTCGACGGTGTTCTAAGGTGTTCGACGAACAGTTCGACGAACAGTTCCTCGAACATCCCGGTGTTCGACGAACCGAACCGAACCCGAACACTACGGGGGTGGCTCAACACTAGTGATGAGCGAGCATACTCGCAAGTACTCGGTACTCGCCCGAGCATCTCAGTACTCGAGATGCTCAGAGCTCGCGGAGTACTTGCGAGATGCTCAGGCTAATGCTCTGTCCCCTTCCTGCATGTTTGGCGCTCTTTAGAGCATCAATCAACATGCTGGGATTGCCTGCCACTAATTGTAATGCCGCAGCTATGGTGGTTGTGGCATTACAGTGATTGGCTGGCCGCACAGCATCATCAGGTCTATATCAGACCTGGCGCCGCTGTGCTCGTCAGTCTACTCCGCAATCAGGCAGTGTAGGGAGAGGTGCTGCTGAGCTAGGGAGAGATTTGGTTGAGTATTAGGTAGTGTATGGAGAAAATAAGTACATTACACATATCGATATCAACAAACAGTCATTCTGAGGACTAATCCATCTGCAGAGATATCAGGCATGCAGTGTATATATTCAGGCAGTGCATGTAGCAGACTGCAGTGCATATAGCACAAGAGGCTCCATTCCTGTTCTGCCTTCTGCTGTTGTTAGATATTTCTAGACAAAGGCCCAGGTCTCAGGGGCCAGGAATATTTTTTGGGGGATTTTAATCCTCATTATTTGCTTAAAAAGCAATCCAGAGAACACCGTTTTTCTGCGCCATTTGCTTGTTGGCACTGCTGAATACAGCCAGGTCCTTTCTGTTAAGGGGACGTTTGCAACAACTTTATTAAAATGAAATGCAATCCACCCATGCCTTGGCAGTAACCGTGGTTGTTCCAAAGAGCAACGTCACCTTATACAATAATTTGGAGGAAGAAACCCCGGAATCTAACACACCTCCTCCAACGGTGGTTAGACGCACTCGTTTTCCCGACTGCTTGGAACCCTTATTAATGGGGTACTCCAAGAGATGTGAAGTTCGGGAATGAGAGGAGCTAGACTCAGTCTGGGATATATCCATAGCCTCAGGCTCTGGGTCGGGAGTCGCGGGTTTGGAAATGGGTCTAGACAATGAAGGTGCCAACCGAAACTGAGGTCTGGAGACCTCCAGCTCTAACTTGTGTTCTGCATGATGCAAATCTATTCGGTTAGCGAGAGATATTAACTCCTCCAAGGAGGTTGGAATCTCTCTGGTAGATAGAGCATTTTTAATATGCCCAGCCAGACACTTCCAGTACACCGGGATTAACGACCGCTCAGACCAAACCAATTCAGCCGCTAAGGTTCTGAGCTGGATGGCAATAGTGGCTGGCAGTGGCTGAACCCTGGACCAACGCAAGAAGCTTAAGAGCAGTATCATGCATGACCTGAGGACCTAGGAAAACTGTCTTTAGGGCTCTAAGAAAGAGACCCGCATTAGCCACTACAGGGTCACTCCGCTCCCACAGAGGGGTAGCCCACTCTAAGGCCCTGTGAGAAAGTAACGAGATGACAAAACCCACTTTGGCCCTTTAAGAGGGGAACCATGCTTCCATCATCTCTAACTGAATGGAGCACAGATTAATAAAACCTCTGCAGGGTCGGCTGTCGCCAGAAAATTTTTCCGGGCGAGCAAAACGGGGAAATGGGGCAATTGCCGCTGCCGCAGCATTCACCGCAGCCGTGTTAACCAGATTGGCCGCCTGAGAAGCTGCCTGAGTCACTACTGCAGTGATGTCAGCCACCAGGGCAGCTTGTTCCAGAGTCCTAAGTCTGGACTCAAGTTGCTGTATATAGTGCTGCAGTTGCTGGTTGTCAGCCATGTTCGGCAAGACCCTGGCGCTCTGATACTGTTAAGGGGACGGTTTCAACAACTTTATTAAAATGAAATGCAACCGATCCCGGGGTCCGCAATGCAGCCTGGAAGACTGCGGCCGAACACCCACTGTGTTAGAGTGTAAAACAACTAACTTAAAGTGTAAATCCCTCCAGTGTTGCTACACACCTGGATGGGAAAATGATTCGACTATCTCCTTTAACTACACGGGAGATGTGCTTCAAATAATGTAGCTGTAGCTCTGTTGACTGCACAGGGGCTACGCAGCAGGAGTTAGGAAGTGTGTGTGATTCACGCTGCCTGCCCCCACTAAGCCTGCCTCCCCCCACTAAGCCTGCCTGAGCGACCAGTGCTAATCAGCCGAGTGAACTCTGGCATCGGCAGGTCACGGAGAGAGCAGCTAGAGAGCACGTTGAGCCCAGACAGACAAGCGTCCACACATGTACACAACCTAGACAGAATGATCATAGCGCACCGCCATATTTGTGGGCAGGCTATTTAAAGACTAAGCCCTGCCCACCGTTGCATTATTGGTCGCATTATTGATGACATCACCTGCGATCAATCAGGCGGTGCCAGGTCACCGGATCAGCTGATACCAAACCACCAATCATGGTCCGCCATGTCACGGACATGCTCAGTGCAGTGCATCCTGGACTTAGACTGTAGCAGCCCTGTTCCCCTCCGCAACCTATGCTTAACACTACTAGGAACAAAGACCCAAGAGACAGCCTGTACATCTCATGCACTGGCTAAGCATTAGGACCAACAGTGATGCTAAGCAGCATCTACCCTGGCTGGACTAGAATGAAAGACCACAGAATCCACTAATGACTCTGACCCAATTTCAGGTCCAGCAACCGCCCGACGCTTAGCACTTTCCATTTTACAGCACTAAAAATCCAGCTATTTTAAACTGTGGTTTGTGCCATTTTTGGCCTTCATTTAAATTTTTTTTCACTGTGTCAGCAAAGTTTTTGACACTGGTCTGCTGTTCAAAACAGTTACCTACAGGTCAGGTATTTAAAACTGTGGCTTCTCCGTCACACGGCTCACATTCACATATAATTGCGCTGAAAATACTGCCATTTTTGGCCTCCATTCAATTTTTTTTTCAGTGTGTCAGCAAAGTTTTTGCCACCTGTTTGCTGTTCAAAAGAGTTACCTTCAGGCCAGGTATTTAAAACTGTGGTTTCTCCATCACACGGATTACATATAACTTCGCTCCAAATTCAGTTATTTGTAGTGAGCGTGGAAGATATTGTCCTCCATTTAAAATGAGCAAGGCGCGTGGCAAGGGAAGGCAAACTGGACGTGATGGTGATGGTGCATGCAGAGGCCGAGGTCAAGGCCGTGGGCAAGCTGAAATTGTACCACAAAAAACACCCACATCTTCTCACCCGACCTTCCTGTCCCAATTCCTAGGGGACCGTAGCACACCACTATTGTACCCAGAGTAGTGTCAAAAGGTTGTTGGTTGGATGGCAGATAATGCTTCCAGTCACTTAACCACCACCACCACCCTGTTTTCCACACTGTCAAGTCTCAGTAGCTGTGAGTCTGGACTGCATATTCCTCACCCTGATCCTCTTTCCTCCCACCATGCTGAGAGTCCGGAGACAAATGATCCCACACTTGGACTCTCTGAAGAGCTGTTCACTTTTCCATTTATAGATTCGGGCCTATCACCCGGTCCACTTGAAGCGAAGCAAGAGGAGATCACATGTAGCGATGCCCAAATATTTGAGCAGCCACGGTTACATGAAGGCGATGGTAGGAAAGTGTCACAAGAGGTGGACGATGATGAGACACAATTACCAGAAAGTCAGGAGGAGGACCAGGATGCGGAAGAGGAAGATGAGGTGTTGGATGATATAGAAACTGACCGAACTTGACAGGAGGTCATGCAGAGAGAGGACAGCAGCACACAGGGGGAGGGAGGCAGAGCACCACAACAGGCAAGAAGAAGCAGTGTGGTGGCCACAGACCGAAGGCGGGCAACCGTTCACCGTAACACCAACATGAAGGAAGTTGCCAGTACAACTGTTAGGTCTTCCCGAGTCTGGTTGTTTTTTAAAGACTCTGCCGATAATCCCAAAAAGGCTATTTGCACCACCTGCCAGGCCAGCATCAGCAGGGATGGCAAAACTATCAGCCTGACCACCACCAGCATGATCAGGCACATGGCCTCAAAGCACTCGTCTTTTTGGGCCGAACCCCATTGTCCAGGAACAGTGTCTGCGGGTGGCACCATTGCTTCTTCCGCTGTTGTGCATGCAAGCCAATCCCCTGTCCATGGTGCATGCAAAGATGCCTCCTGCCCTGCACCTGTCATTGCACACTCTCAAGTAGCAGCATCAGGAATTATGTAGCATCGGCGTCTCTGCCCCTTGCTAGGCAGAGATGCCGTCCCATTCACCTCCCCGCTCCTGGCGCGGCGTCCTCCAGCGCTTCTCTCCCCGCTGCTTCCGGCATGCGCTCCTTCCCTGGCTGTGTGCTTAGGGCGCGCGCGCTCCCCCTCTCTTGATGGGACCGCGCGCGTCGTCCTAAGGAGTCACCTGGAGCGCTCACCTGTTACCTGCCTGTTACCTGCCTTGGCTATCTGTCCGCTCACCTGGGAGCATCTGCCTGCCTTGTTTGTCAGACCGCTCACCTGGGAGCGCCCACCAGTTACCTGCCAGTTACCTGCCTCGTCTGTCTGGCCGCTCACCTGGGAGCACCCGCCTGTTACCTGCTGTGTCCATCAGCCCGCTCACCTGGGAGCACCCGCCTGTTACCTGCCTCGTCTGTCTGCCCGCTCACCTGGGAGCGCCCACCTGTTACCTGCCAGTTACCTGCCTCGTCTGTCTGCCGGCTCACCTGGGAGCACCTGCCTGTTTCCTGCCAGCCTGCCTGGAGACCCTGCCGTCACTTGCTGTGACCACCTTCCTGGTAAACCTAAAGACTGCTACTTGCCCTGCTTTCTCGAACTGTGACCACCTGTCTGCTACCAGAGACTTCCGCCTACTTGCCGTGTCCATCCCCCATACCGGTCAGTCCCAGCCATCTGACCCGTGGGAGACACCTGCTCTCTTACAAGGTCGTCCCCAGAGTAGCACCTGGTCCCTCAGCCCGGATCCTCCCTGGTCACGGTGTCGTTAGCTGCCGTACGACAAGGGTCAGTTCAGGTGGATACTTAGTCACGCCCCTCTGGGTCCCTCCTTGCACCTCGGCACATAGGTTCCACCACCCGGACCCGTTACAAATTACGTCCACGTCCTTGTCCCAGCGCAGAGTTCAGTTGTCCATATCCCAGTTCTTGAAATGCAAACTCAAATACGCAGCCAACGCCCCACAGGCCACAATACTAAATTCTCATATTTCACAACTGCTTGCGCTCAAAATGTTGCCTTTTAGGCTAGTGGAGACGGAAGCATTCCGCAACCTGATGGCGGCGGCCGTCCCTCGGTACTCGGTCCCCAGCTGCCACTATTTCTCCCGGTGTGCCGTCCCCGCATTACACAAGCACGTGTCCCCAAACATTAGCCGTGCCCTCAACAACACAGTTACCGGGAAAGTCCACCTAACCACGGACACGTGGACAAGTGCTTGTGGGCAGGGATGGTACATCTCGATGACGGCACACTGGGTTAACATAGTGTAAGCCGGGACCCAGTCAGACCTTAGGACGGAACACGTCCTCCCGACGCCAAGGATTGCAGGCCCTAGATCAATCAGGGTTGCCCCACGGTCTACATTCTGCACCTCATCCTCCTCAGCCTCCTCCTCCTCTTCTTCAGCCTCAATCTCCGAAATGACCACATCAGTCACAAGCTGGAAGCACTGCAGCACTGCCAAGCGGTAACAGGCTGTGCTGAAGGTAATATGCTTAGGTGACCAACCGCACAATGCTGAAGAGTTGTGGACAGCTCTGAAAGAGGAGGCAGATCTGTGGCTCACACCGCTGGACCTACAGCCAGGCATGGTCGTGTGTGACAATGGCCAGAACCTGTGACAGTGGCTGCTCAAATATTTGGGCTACATGTGATCTCCTCTTGCCCCTCTTCAAGTGGACCGAGCGAGAGGCCCGAATTTATAAATGGAAAAGTGAACAGCTCTTTGGAGTGTCCAAATGTGGGATCAGTTGTCTCCGGACACTCGGTATGGTGGGAGGAAGGAGGATCAGGGTGAGGAATATGCAGTCCAGACTCACGGCTACTGAGACTTCACTGTGTGGAAGACAGGGTGGTGGTGGTGGTGGCAAAGAGACTGGAAGCATTATCCTCTATCCAACCAACAACCTTTTGACACTGCTCTGGGTTCAATAGTGGTGTTCTGCGGTCTACTAGTAATTGGAACAAGAAGGTCGGGCGAGAAGATGTGGGTGTTTGTTGTGGCACAATTTTAGCTTGCCCACGGCCTCGGCCTTGGCCTCTGCATGCACCATCACCATCATGTCCAGTTCCCCGTCCCTTGCCATGTGCCTTGCCTATTTTAAATGGAGGACAATATCTTCCACGCTCACTACAAATGGCTGAATTTGGACCGAAGTTATATGTAATCCGTGTGACGGAGAAACAACAGTTTTAAATACCTGGCCTGTAGGTAACTATTTAGAACAACAAATCAGTGTCAAAAACTTTGCTGACACACTGAAAATTTTTTTAATGGAGGCCAGAAATGGCGGTATTTTCTGAAAACGTATATGTGATCCGTGTGACACAGAAAACACAGTTTTAAATTCCTGGCCTGTAGGTAACTATTTTGAAAAGCAAACTGGTGTCAACTGCTTCACTGACACACTGAAAAAAAATTTTAATGGATGCCAGAAATGGCAGTATTTTAAGCGCAATTATATGTGATCCGTGTGACGGACAAACCACAGTTTTAAATAGCTGGATTTTTAGCGCTGTAATATGGAAAGGACCTGTCTGTATTCTGCAGTGCCAACAAGCAAATGAAATGACGCAGAACAACAGTGTTCTCTAGATTGCTTTTTAAGTAAATTATGAGGACTAAGATCCAAAAAAAATCATACCTGGCCCCTGAGACCTGGATCTATTTCTAGAAATATCTAACAGCAGCAGCAGGCAAAACTAGAATGGAGCCTCTTGTGCTATGTGCACTGCAGTCTGCTAAATACCCTGCCTGCCAGGTATCTCTGCAGATGGATTAGTCCTCAGAAGGACTGTTTGTTGAGATGGATATGTGTCTCTAATATAGTTTGGTACATCTACACTAACTTGAAACAAGCAAATCTCTCCCTAGCTCAGCAGCACTTCTCCTTACACTGTCTGATTCCAGAGTGACTGTGACGAGCATGGTGGCGCCAGGTCTGATACAGACCTGATGACGCTGTGCAGCCAGCCAATCACTGTAATGCCGCAACCAACATGGATATGGCATTACAATGAGTGGCAGGCAAACCCTGCATGTTCATTGGCTCTGTAAAGAGCGCCAAACATGCAGGGAGGGGACCCGAGCTCCCGCCGAGCAACTCCGGAAATACTCGGCGAGCGCCGAGCAGTTGCGAGCATGCTCGCTCATCTTTATTATTCACATAAAACAAGTTTTTCTTTCCATAGAGGCCCGGACTCCTCAACAGTACCATTCCTCTGAACCATCAATTTAGTCTGTGAATCCAACTATTTATTGTGTTCTTGTTAGAGCAAGTTCACATCTCATACAGTATGTGCTCTATATCAAACATACAGTTAGGTCCATATATATTTGGATAGAGACAACATTTTTCTAATTTTGGTTCTAGACATTACCACAATGAATTTTAAACAAAACAATTCAGATGCAGTTGAAGTTCAGACTTTCAGCTTTCATTTGAGGGTATCCACATTAAAATTGAATGAAGGGTTTAGGAGTTTCAGCTCCTTAACATATGCCACCCTGTTTCTAAAGGGACCAAAAGTAATTGGACAGATTAAATAATTGTAAATAAAATGTTCATTTCTAGTACATGGTTGAAAACCCTTTGTTGGCAATGACTGCCTGAAGTCTTGAACTCATGGACATCACAAGACGCTGTGTTTCCTCCTTTTTGAAGCTCTGCCAGGCCTTCACTGCAGTCGTTTTCAGTTGCTGTTTGTTTGTGGGCCTTTCTGTCTGAAGTTTAGTCTTTAACAAGTGAAATGCATGCTCAATTGGGTTGAGATCAGGTGACTGACTTGGCCATTCAAGAATATTCCACTTCTTTGCTTTAATAAACTCCTGGGTTGCTTTGGCTTTATGTTTTGGGTCATTGTCCATCTGGGGTATGAAACGATGACCAATCAGTTTGGCTGCATTTGGCTGGATCTGAGCACACAGTATGGCTCTGAATACATCAGAATTCATTTGGCTGCTTCTGTCCTCTGTCACATCATCAATAAACACTAGTGACCCAGTGCCACTGGCAGCCATGCATGCCCAAGCCATCACACTGCCTCAGCCGTGTTTTACAGATGATGTGGTATGCTTTGGATCATAAGCTGTACCACGCCTTCGCCATACTTTTCTCTTTCCATCATTCTGGTAGAGGTAGATCTTGGTTTCATCTGTCCAAAGAATGTTCTTCCAGAACTGTGCTGGCTTTTTTTAGATGTTTTTTAGCAAAGTCCAGTCTAGCCTTTTTATTCTTGATGCTTATGAGTGGCTTGCACCGTGCAGTGAACCCTCTGTATTTACTTTCATGCAGTCTTCTCTTTTTGGTAGATTTGGATATTGATACGCCTACCTCCTGGAGAGTGTTGTTCACTTGGTTGGCTGTTGTGAAGGGGTTTCTCTTCACCATGAAGATTATTCTGCGATCATCCACCACTGTTGTCTTCTGTGGGCGCCCAGGTCTTTTTACATTGATGAGTCCACCAGTGCTTTCTTTCTTTCTTTCTCAAGATGTACCAAACTGTAGATTTTACCACTCCTAATATTGTAACAACTTCTCGGATGGGATTTTTCTGTTTTTGCAGCTTAAGGATGGCTTGTTTCACCTGCATGGAGAGCTCCTTTGACCGCATGTTTACTTCACAGCAAAACCTTCCAAATGCCAGCACCACACCTCAAATCAACTCCAGGCCTTTTATCTGCTTAATTGAGCATGACATAACGAAGGGATTGCCCACACCTGTCCATGAAATAGCCTTGGAGTCAATTGTCCAATTACTTTTGGTCCCTTTAAAAACAGGGTGGCACATGTTAAGGAGCTGAAACTCCTAAACCCTTCATCCAATTTTAATGTGGATACCCTCAAATGAAAGCTGAAAGTCTGAACTTCAACTGCATCTGAATTGTTTTATTTAAAATTCATTGTGGTAATGTCCAGAACCAAAATTAGAAAAATGTTGTCTCTGTCCAAATATATATGGACCTATCTGTACATTGTGGAAAATGAGTATTTGATAGACTGACGATTTTGCAAGTTTTCCCACCTACACAGAATGGAGAGGTCTGTAATTTTTATCATATGTACACTTATCTGTGAGAGACAGAATATAAAAAAAAACAACAGAAAATCACATTGTTTGATTTTTAAATAATTAAATTGCATTTTATTGCATGAAATAAGTATTTGATCACCTACCAACCAGCAAGAATTCTGGCTCTCACAGACCTGTTAGTTTTTCTTTATGAGACCGAAATAGAACTTTTTGGTATCAACTCCACTCGCCATGTTTTGAGGAAGAAGAAGGATGAGTACAACTCCAAGAACACTGTTCCAACTGTAAAGCATGGTGGGGGAAACATCATACTTTTGGGGTGGTTTCCCACAAAGGGAACAGGACGACCGCAGTGTAATTAAGGGAGGATGGATGGGGTCATATATCATGAGATTTTGGCCAACAACCTCCTTCCCTCAGTAAGAACATTGAAGATGAGTCGTGACTGGGTCTTCCAGCATGACAATGACCAGAAACACACAGCCAGGGCAGGAGGTGCTCTGTAAGAAGCAATTCAACGCCCTGGAGTGGTCTAGCCAATCTCCAGACCTGAACCCAATAGAAAGTCTTTGAAGGGAGCTGAAACTTAATGTTGCCCAGCAACAGCCCACATACCTCGAAGATCTGGAGAAGATCTGTAGGCCAAAATCCCTGCTGCAGTGTGCACAAACTTGGTCAAGAACTGCAGGAGATGTCTGATCTCTGAAAGTGCAAACACTGGTTTCTGTACCAAATATTCAGTTGTATTTTTCTATTGTATCAAATACTTATTTCATGCAATAAAATGCATATTAATTATGTAAAAATCATACAGTGTGATTTTCTGAATTATTTTTAGATTCTGTCTCTCACAGTTGAAGTGTACCTACGATAAAAATTACAGACCCCTGCATTTTTTGTAGGTGGGAAAACTTCAAAATTGGCAGTTTATCAAATTACCGTACTTTTTGGACTATAAGGCTGTGTGCCCATGATGCGTTTTTTAAGCGTTTTTTCAGCGGTATTTCCGCTGCAGAAATGCTTAAAAAACGTTTGGTAGAAGGCCTGCCATGTTCCCCAATGATAATCCGCATGTGATGTGCACATGCTGCGGAAATTTCCGCTGCGGATTATCATTGCAGGAAAAAAAGCACCACTGCCAATTATTTTGCGTTTGCGTTTTCGCTGCCATTGACTTTCATTGGAACGCATGGATTACGCATCACTGCATCTGTAGATGCGCATTCCATGCATTTCAATGTGCGGATGGTACCCGGGTCTGGAGGAGAGGAGACTCTCCTCCAGACCCGGGTACCATGGAACCTGTAAAAAAAGAATAAAATAAAAAATAAATATTATATTTACCTTCTGATCGCAACCGATGCGCTTGTCTTCGCTTGCCAGCAGATCGCGGTGGACTGAAGGACCTGCGCTGACGTCATTTAGTCATGTGACGGCAGGTCCTTCAGTGTACCGCGAGATTCCGGGAAGCCAGGACGGATCAAATAAAGACTCCGGGAGCCATCAGAAGGTAAGTATAGATTTATTTTTTAATTTTTTACCATTCTTTAAGGTCACACTATATAAATCCATGCCGTTTGCATGGATTTATATAGTGTGACCAAGTTGTCAAGCACTTTTCAAGTGATGCTAAAATCGCTTGGAAAGCGCTTGTCAACCAGCTTGCGGAAATGCATGTGAAGAACGCTTCACATCCGCTTGTCCCTGGCAGGAAAAACGCATGTACAATCCGCATTTGTTTTTTCTGACAGGGAGATGCAGAAATGCTCAGGAAAAAATCCGGAGCATTTCTGCATCGTGGGCAGATAGCCTAAGACACACTTTTTTTCTCCAAAATTTTGGAGGAAAGTGGGGGGTGCATCGTATAGTCCGATATATATATATATATATATATATATATACTGTGGCTGTATGTGGTGTTGGGGGAGCAGCAGCAGCGGAGGAGCGGGGCACAGGAGGCAGTAGCCTGCTGCTGCATCCTACACTGTACCCGCTGCTAAAGAAAATGAATATTCACTGCTCCACACGCCCATGGGCGTAGGAAGCAGTGAATATTAATTTTCAATAATAGCGCACACACTGTACTTGCAGAGCGGCTTCTGGTATGTATGGCACCCTTCATCCCTCCTCCTGGTATGTATGGCACCCTTCATCCCTCATTCAGGTATTGATATGCCCCCCCCATCCCTCATCCTGGTATGCTTGGCACCCCTCCATCCTGGTATGCTTGGCACTCCTATATCCTCGTATGCTTGGCACCCCCTGATCCCCATCATGCTGCAAACAAAAAATAAAAAATTATACTCACCTCCTCTCTGCACCACCGCTGCATCCTGCTCTGCTGCTAACAGGGATCTCACTGTGTGAGCCATGCATGGCGTAACAGCCATGCGTCCTCACACTGTGAGATGCTGTGCTGGAATAGTCACTGCTCCCCAAGCCGGGACTGTGTGTGTGGGGAGCAGTGACCCCTTAATAGCATGCACACTGTACCCGCGGTGCGGCTCCAGCAGTCTGTGTGCCCACTATTAGAGACCATGAATATTCACTACAACCCACTCCCATGGGTTGAAGTGAATATTCATGGTCTTTAATAGCAAGCACATGTGACCGCCGGCTGTAGTGTGAGCCACGCTGTGGGTACAGTGTACACACTAGTAAGGAGAGAGAATGGTCACTGCTCCCCACACACACAGTCCCAGTGTGGGGAGCAGTGACTATTCCGGCACAGCATCTCACAGGGTGAGGGCACATGGCAGTTACATCATGCGCGGCTCACACAGTGAGATCCCTGTCGGCAGCAAAGCAGGATGCAGAGGTGGTGCAGAGAGGAGGTGAGTACAATTGTTTATTTTTTTGTGTGCAGCATGATGGGTATCAGGTGGTGCCAAGCATACCAGGATAGAGGGGTGCCAAGCATACCAGGAAGAGGGATGAGGGGTGCCATATACATACCAGGATGAGGGCTGAAGGGTGCCATACATACCAGGAAGAGGGATGAGGTTGCCATACGTACCAGGATGAGGGATGAAGGGTGCATACATACCAGGATGAGGGGTACCATACATACCAGGAAGAGGGATGAAGGGTGCCATACATACCAGGAAGAGGGGTACCATACATACCAAGAAAAGGGATGAGGGTTGCCATACATTCCAGGAAGAGGGATGAGGGGGGCCATACATACCAGGAAGAGGGAAGAAGGGTGCCATACATACCAGGAAGAGGGATTAGAGGGGCCATACATACCAGGATGAGAGATGAAGGGTGCCAAACATACCAGGATGGGGATGAGGGGGTCATACATACCAGGAAGAGGGATAAGGGTGCCATACATACCAGGAAGAGGGATGAGGGAGGCCATACATACCAGGATGAGGGATGAAGGGTGCCATACATACCAGGATGAGGATGAGGGGGCCCATGCATACCAAGATGAAGGATGCAATACATACCAGGAAGAGGGATGAGGGGTGCCATACATACCAGGAAGAGGGATGAGGGGGGCCATACATACCAGGATGAGGGATGAAGGGGGCCATGCATACCAGGAAGAGGGATGAAGGGTGCCATAAATACCATGAATAGGGATGAGAGGGGCCATGCATACCAGGATGGTGATAAGGGGATTCTATAGCTCCAACATATTCCGCAGCACTTTACATTTTAGAGGTGACTTGTACAGACAATAAAAGACATTACAGAATAACAATCACATAAATCAACAGATACCAGGAGGAGAGAGGGTCCTACTCCCAAGCTTACAATCTATGAGGAAAATAATATAGACATATTTAACAAAATTCCCTATAATACTAAATGGTATAAAACTGTGGCAAACCTTTCTTAAAAAGTATTCAGTTGTACACATTTCGTCTATGTTTTAAGTGGTTCAATGCATAAATCGGGCACATATATACATTTGGATCAGTCTGCAAGTCGAATAGCATGGTATACATTTTTGCAGAGTAGTGTCGTCTCCTGCACATTTTAATACTCAATAGAGTAGATTTTCCTTGTGAATACTGTATTTAGGTCATAAAATCAGCTGTAATAGCAGCATTGTGTTTAAGTATTTGCAAAATCTCACTCCTACATTACTGAGAAAATCCATCATTTAAACTGACACACACTGCTGATTTCACACTGTGCAATGCAGAGATGAAACCTGCATTAAATCCACATTTTTGCCACAAAGTCTGCAATGAACTTCCCATAGTTTGATGCAAGTTTTGTTTCAAATCTGCACATAACTAAAAGAAACCAGTCTAATAATTCACCAAATCACCCTTTTCCATACATCTGCCCCACAGTATGTGCATTTTCTTTTAATTTTGCCAACATATGCATGTGAACAGTCTTACTTCATTTCCACATATTATGAATTGAATGCTATAATATAACACTTATTGTTTGCTCTAATAGATTTTCCCTGTATCGTTATGAAATACCTGATATAACAATGTATCTAACATGCTGATACTGAAAACTCTTCCAGCAGCAAATGGAAGGCGAAACATGAATGCCAGATTAGATCCACGTTCTCTCTCCTTCTGAAAAAAAGGAAAGAAGATAAAAAAAAAACATATGGCTTAGAAATTGGATTAATCAAATGAATGCATGTTTCTTTCTTATATTATATGTTGTAATATATGTTGATTCACAAGCTGTGAAGTCATCCCAACAGTGAGGAAGTTTTCATTGAAGTCATCATACGCTACACATTCCTTTTTGTGGTTGTGTAACATGGCATGGGACAGTGGCCGTCAGTGAAGTACTCGTGCTTCACGCCCTGGCACACTCCATGAAAATGGGGTCCTGGCTGGGTGTGTGGACTTTAGCTGTGGTGGTGATACGGACAGGACCAGGTGTTGCACAGTTCAATGAGAGAGGCCATAGTTCATAAAAAAAAGTATTTTTACTGAATAATAACTTTTTAGGAACTATGTACAACAAATGTCACTCTCGCTTTCCACTTCTCTTAGCTCTTCCCACAATGAGCTTTTGATGTTGCACATTTTCTGCACCATTTCTACACCTATTAAGTAAGATGGGTTACTTGCATTTTTTCGAAAAACTCACCAAAACCTCATTGTGAGAATGTAGCCTAAAGAAAAGTACAAAAAGCAGGAAAGGGGAAAAATGCAAATTAATGTGTATACCATAATTTGCGACTTTTTAGTTCCAGAAAGCTGGAATGATCAATCCCTCCATATGTTTAAACTAATTAACTGGTAAACTAATATTGTTTGACAATTACTTTTGACTTGTGTTGCAAGCAGTTTATAACTCTAAACAATAAAGCACATATTATATGCAAATTCTTTATGTATGAAGATTTATAATATTGCTTCTATAAAGAAAAGCTACTGAACAGCGGGAAACAGTAACTAACCCTCACATAGTACAATGAAGCCATTAACTATCTGACATATCAATCCTGTTTACATTCCATTATCACAAAATCCCACAAGTCATGCAAAGACGTCAGAAGTGTTGTTTAATGCCAGTGACATAAATTTTTAGCTGTAATTTAAAGCCGGAAATTACAAGACCTTCAAGGTGATTCATCTGCTGCTGATTTTCACCAAAAGCATCTTGACATCAAGCAACAGATGGGATAATAAATGTTAAACTCTCCAGTCCATTACCCATCTCGCTATTTCATTACACATTTGGATAAATAATTAATTAGACAAATTTAGATCGCCTTCAAACCAGTTTAATTGCTTGTAAATCAAAGATGTGGTTGAGAATAATGAAAAAAAAATAGTATATGGCCTTTCGTTAATATTTGATGATCAAATTCTCATACTGCTGCTTCATAAACAGCTTGGTTTATAGCTGAATTCATTTCTAAGATCAACAACTAAACTATTACCTATTTAATCTGTATTTTAAGGAACAAAAGCAATTATTGAAGAGGTTGTTTGCAGCCTATAAATCTCATCTAGAATTCCTCAGGGTGGGACTCAGCACATTGGATCTCTCTTTTGTTTTAACGGCTAAGTATAATTTTGCAACTCCATTTTTATTTCTTCAGTGTCTTAAAAAATAAAAATGAAACAACTTTGCAAACAGTTTTGAGAAAAAAAAAAAAGCATCATTTTCTGTATACAGCATCTTTGCATCCATGTCTGGTTATAGACTGCAAACAATGTGTAGTCTCATCCTGCAGTCATATTTTTTTTACGCACCCCTTTCTACTCTGTAAATTTACAAAAGAGGGAACTATTACGGTGCTTTCACATTACACTTATCTTCACATTCATGGGTCCCATCGGGGTTTGCGTTCGAACACACCCAGCAAAACGAGATTCACATGTATGTGCCGACAGGGCAATAACTATAATGATGCAGTAGACTGTATCTGGGTGTCCGCCTCAAGTAGGCGTATACGCACAAAAATGATGCACAGTAGAGCACACATTCATTCTGCCGGCACCATTATAGTCTATAGCCCCGTTGGTGCATACGTCCAAATCCCATTTTGCAGCATTGTTCTAATGCAAGCCACGACGGAACCCAGCAATGTGAAGTTAAGTACAATGTGAAAGCACCACAATGGTTCTTTCATTTTTGCAGATTTACACGTAGGTCTGGAGCTAGAGCTGTATACACAATATGGCAGTATATTTCTGAACAAGAATATATAGTGTTGCTCTGTCCATTATTTTACATGCATTTGAGTACTAAAACAAATAGATGCATACATCCTAAATCTATATTCTCTGTTAGGCAGGTTTCACATGTCTGATATTTACAGTCTGAGAGTAGACCATAATGCCCAGTCTCTTTCAATCTAGTTTCATAGCATACTAGGTTAAGTTCCTAAGGGGTAACATCTCTCTTTGTGGAGAGAGACATGTCTGACATGCCAGTGTAAGGAGACTTATAGGCTGTGAAATGCTCCTCTGGAACATTTAATATTCAGAGAGGAGAAGGACTTCAACTCTAGTGCCACCTATTACAAGTAGCAATCCTAAAAGCCAATATCAACTATCTAACGAGCCTTGTCACATGACTTGGGAGAAATGTCAAACCAGATCTCTAGCTTTGCAATGAGGAAGGGTAACAACTAGTGATGAGCGAGCATGCTCTCTACTGCTCGGTGCTCGCCAGAGCATCTCACTGCTCGAGATGCTTGGCGCTCGCCGAGTATTTCCGGGGTTGCTCGGCGGGAGCTCAGTTTCCCTCCCTACATGTTTGGCACTCTTTAGAGCGCAAATGAACATGCACGAATTGTCTGCCACACACTGTAATGCCGCAGCCATGTGGGTTGTGGCATTACAGTGATTGGCTGGCCACACAACGTCATCAAGTCTTTATCAGACCTGGCGTTGCCATGCTCGTCACAGTCTACCACGGAATCAGGCAGTGTAGGGAGACCTGCTGCTGAGCTAGGAGGAGACTTGCTTGTTTCTTAGTTAGTGTAGGTATACCAAAACATATTCTACACATATGCATCTCAACTAGCAGTCCTTCTGAAGACTAATCCAGATACATAGATATCAGTGCTAGGCAGGCAGGCAGGGTATATAGCAGACTGCAGTGCATATAGCAAGAGGGTCCATTCCAGTTCTATCTGCTGGTGCTTTACAGATATTTCTAGAAATAGCCCCAGGTATCAGGGGCCAGGAATAATTTTTCTGGGATCTTAATCCTGATTAATTGGTTAAAAAGCAATCCAGAGAACCCAATTTTTCTGCTCCATTTGCTTGTTGGCACTGGAGAATACAGTCAGATCCTTTCCATATTACAGCGCTAAAAATCCATCTATTTAAAACTGTGGTTTGTCAGTCACACGGATTACAGGATCACATATGATTGTGCTGAAAATTCTGCCATTTATGGCCTCCATTGAAATTTTGTTGCAGTGTGTTAGCAAAGTTATTGATACCAGTTCGCTGTTAAAAATAGTTACCTACAAGCCAGCTATTTAAAATTGTGGTATGTCCGTCACACGGATCACATATAAGCTCGCTGAAAATTCTGCCATTTCTGACCTCGATTGAATTTTAGTTGCAGTGTGTTAGCGAAGTTATTGACACCAGTTTGCTGTGAAAAATATTAAACTACAGGCCAGCTATTTAAAACTGTGGTTTTCCGTCACACGTATCACATATAAGTGTGCTCCAAATTCAGGCATTTCTGGCCTCCAATGAAATTTTGTTGCAGTGTGTTAACAAAGTTATTGACACGAGGTCGCTGTTAAAATAGAAACCTACAGGCCAGCTATTTAAAACTATGGTTTGACATCACACGTATCACATATAAGTGTGCTCCAAATTCAGGCATTTCAGGCCTCCTTTTAAATTTTGTTGCAATGTGTCAATGAAGTTATTCACATGAGGTCGCTGTTAAAAATATTTGTCTAAAGGCAAGCTATTTAAAGCTGTGGTTTGTCAGTCACTCGGATCACATATACAGTACAGACTAGTGATGAACGAGCAAGCTCGCCACTGCTCAGTACTCACCCGAGCATCTCAGTACTCGAGTTGCTCGGAGCTCGCCGAGTACTTGCGCGATGCTCAGGCAGGGGCTCGGATCCCTGACCTGCATGTTTGGCGCTATTTAGAGCACCAATCATGCAGAGATTGTCTGCCACTCACTGTAATGTCACAGCCATGGTGGTTGTAGCATTACAGTGATTGCCCAAATCGATGGGAACAATGCTCACAGTGAAACATTAAAAGCCGGCAATTCATCAGCGGCATACACCGGTACCCGACAATTTAGAACAGAAAGAATAGAGCATCACACATAGATTAGATAGATAGAAACATGTCAGTCACATATATAATAAGTAGTGTTGAGCGAACATGCTCGACACTGCTCGGTACTCGCCCGAGCATCACGCTACTTGGGATGTTCGGCGAGCACCGAGCATTTCCGGGTTACTCGGGCGGGAGTTCGGGTCTCCGCCCTGCATTTTGGCGCTCTTTACAGAGCCAATGAACATGCAGGGATTGCCAGCCAGTCACTGTAATGCCGCAGCCATGTTGTTTGTGGGCATTACAGTGATTGGCTGGCCGCACAGCATCACCTCGAGTATTTAAAACCGGGCGCCGCCATCTTGGACACAGTCGCTCCGGATCAGACAGTGTAGTGACAGCGCTGCTGATTTAGGGAGTGATTTATCCTGCAAAATAGTTAGTGTAGGGTCTGTGAAGGCTGACAGATCAAAGAAACAGTCCTTCTCAGGACTAATATCCATCCCAGGTATATCAGGCAGGCAGGCAGGCAGGCTGTATAGGAGACGCAGTGGTTATACCAGCAAACGCTGCATTACAGTCCTGTGTGCTGCTCCTGTTGCTGAAATTGCTGGACTTAGCTCCAGGTCCCGGGGGCCAGGAAAAATCCTTTTTTTTTATCTAAATCCTCTTTTTTTTTTCCTCCTTCACAATGTACAAATACCCATCTTATTAACCTTTTGGTGCACCCCCCCCCCCCCAAAAAAAAAAGTGTGCCTCTGATTTTTCAGACACAAATATATCTGTTGAAAATAGTCTGGTGTAGGTCAGAGAAATAGAAGTGTGGTTTTGCAGTTCTATGGGCCATTTGTATCTAAAAAAAACAGTTTGAGTGTGTTGCTCACTGTTCAGCCGCAAATATATATATATTTTAAAAAGCCTGGTATACACCAGTAAATTATTACTGTGGTTTTGATGTTCCACGGTAAAACATCTCTATTATCCTGTCTTTGGCATTTTTTGCTGTATAAAAATAATAAGTGTCTCCCTGATTTTTCAGACACAAATATATCTGTTGAAAATAGTTTGCTGTAGGCCAGAGAGACAGAAGTGTGCTTTTGCTGTTCCACGGTAAAAAATCTCTATTATCCTGCTTTTTGCATTTTTTGCTGTAAAAAAAAAAAAATAGTGTCTCCCTGATTTTTCAGACACAAATATATCTGTTGAAAATAGTCTGGTGTAGGCCCGAGAAATACAAGTGTGGTTTTGCAGTTCCACGGTACAAACCTCTGTATTATCCACTTTTGGGCCATTTGTATCTAAAAAAAACAGTTTGAGTGTGTCGCTCACTGTTCAGCCGCAAATATATATATATTTTAAAAAGCCTGGTATACACCAGTAAATTATTACTGTGGTTTTGATGTTCCACGGTAAAACATCTCTATTATCCTGTTTTTGGCATTTTTTGCTGTATAAAAATAATAATAGTGTCTCCCTGATTTTTCAGACACAAATATATCTGTTGAAAATAGTCTGGTGTAGGCCAGAGAGACAGAAGTGTGCTTTTGCTGTTCCACGGTAAAAAATCTCTATTATCCTGCTTTTTGCATTTTTTGCTGTAAAAAAAATAAAAATAGTGTCTCCCTGATTTTTCAGACACAAAGATATCTGTTGAAAATAGTCTGGTGTAGGCCCGAGAAATACAAGTGTGGTTTTGCAGTTCCACGGTACAAACCTCTGTATTATCCACTTTTGGGCCATTTGTATCTAAAAAAAACAGTTTGAGTGTGTCGCTCACTGTTCAGCCGCAAATATATATATATTTTAAAAAGCCTGGTATACACCAGTAAATTATTACTGTGGTTTTGATGTTCCACGGTAAAACATCTCTATTATCCTGTTTTTGGCATTTCTTGCTGTATAAAAATAATAATAGTGTCTCCCTGATTTTTCAGACACAAATATATCTGTTGAAAATAGTCTGGTGTAGGCCAGAGAGACAGAAGTGTGCTTTTGCTGTTCCACGGTAAAAAATCTCTATTATCCCGCTTTTTGCATTTTTTGCTGTAAAAGAAAAAAAAATAGTGTCTCCCTGATTTTTCAGACACAAATATATCTGTTGAAAATAGTCTGGTGTAGGCCCGAGAAATACAAGTGTGGTTTTGCAGTTCCACGGTACAAACCTCTGTATTATCCACTTTTGGGCCATTTGTATCTAAAAAAAACAGTTTGAGTGTGTCGCTCACTGTTCAGCCGCAAATATATATATATTTTAAAAAGCCTGGTATACACCAGTAAATTATTACTGTGGTTTTGATGTTCCACGGTAAAACATCTCTATTATCCTGTTTTTGGCATTTTTTGCTGTATAAAAATAATAATAGTGTCTCCCTGATTTTTCAGACACAAATATATCTGTTGAAAATAGTCTGGTGTAGGCCAGAGAGACAGAAGTGTGCTTTTGCTGTTCCACGGTAAAAAATCTCTATTATTCAGGTTTTGGTAGTTTTTTCCGTAAAGAAAAACAGTAGTGTCTCCTGACTGTTGTGACACAAAAATATATCTGTTGAAAATAGTCTTGTGTAGGCCCGACATCCCAGTGTGGTTTCGCAGTTCCACAGGTCAAATCGCTGTACTATCCAGTTTTGGGCCTTTGGTATCTAAAAAAAAAGCAGTTTGAGTGTGTCGCTCACTGTTCAGCCGCAAATATCTCTATTTAAAAAAGTGTGGTCTACCCCAGTAAACAATAACTGTGGTTTTCCTCTTCCACGGTTCTAATCTACTCTTTATTACCCTTTTTCCATTGATAGTGCAAGAATAAGCTATTTTACTTCATTTACAATGGGCAAGGCGCGTGGCAAGGGACGTGGAAGTGGACGTTCTGGTGATGGTTCGTGTAGAGGACGGGGCCGTGGCCAAGGTGAAAATGTGCCACAACCAACAGCCACATCTTCTCGCTCCCACTTCTTGACCGAATTACTAGGGAAGCACAGAACAACACCAGTATTGAGAACTGATCAGTGTGAACAGGTTATTAATTGGATAGCAGACAATACTTCCAGTTACCTGGGCACCACCACCTCCGGTCTGTCTTCCACACGGTCAACTCTTAGTTGCCGTGAGTCTCGACCGCATACTCCTCCTCACCCTGATGCTCCTTCCTCCCACCATGCCGAGTGTCGTCAGACAGCAAGTGATCCCACACTTGGACACTCTGAAGAGCTGTTCACTGGTCCATTTCCATATTTGGGCCCCTCGCCTGATACGCTTGAAGTGGTGGAAGAGGAGATCCCATGTTGCGATGCCCAAATATTTGAACAGCCACGGCCACAGGAAGTCGACGTTGGCAATCAGTCACAAGAAAGAGGTGGACAATGACGAGACACAATTGCCAGGAAGTGAGGAGGAGGATCGTGGTGCGCAAGTGGAAGAGGAGGAGGTGGTGGATGATCTAGTAACTGACCCAACGTGGAAGGAGGACATGCAGAGTGAGGCCAGCAGCACACAGGGGGAGGGACGCAGAGTACCCCAACAGGCAGGAAGAAGCAGTGTGGTGGCCGCAGACAGAAGGCAGGCAACCGTTCCCCGTAACACCAACACGAGGGACGTTGCCAGTACAAGCGGTAGGTCTTCCAGAGTCTGGAATTTTTTTAAAGACTCTGCTGATAACCCCAAAAAGGTCATATGTTCCACCTGCCATGCCAGCATCAGCAGGGGTGACAAAACTACCAGCCTGACCACCACCAGCATGATCAGGCACATGGCAGCAAAGCACCCGACTTTGTGGGGCGAAACCCAGGGTCCACGACCAGTGTCAGCGGGTGTCACCACTGCTTCTTCCACTGTTGTACGTGCAATAGAACCCCCTGTTGTGTGTGCAAGGCAATCCCCTGTCCATACTGCATGTAAAGATGCCCCCTCCTCTAAGTCTTCACTTGCTAAGGCAGTTTCTCAAGAAACAGCATCAACGTCCACGTCCCACCGCAGCGTTCAATTGTCCATATCCCAGACCTTTGAACGAAAGCGGAAATTCGCAGCTAACGCTCCACAGGCCACAGTCCTAAATTCGCACATTTCACGACTGCTTGCATTGGAAATGCTGCCTTTTAGGCTGGTGGAGATGGAATCCTTCCGCAATCTTATGGCGGTGGCCGTCCCTCGGTACTCGGTCCCCAGCCGACACTATTTTGCCCGGTGTGCCATCCCCGCATTACCCAAAGCATCTGCCGTGCCCTCAACAACGCAGTTACTGGGAGAGTCCACCTGACAACGGACACGTGGACAAGTGCTTGTGGCCAGGGACGGTACATCTCTCTGACGGCACACTGGGTAAACATAGTGGAAGCCGGGACCCAGTCGGACCTTGGGACGGAACACATCCTCCCCACACCGAGGATTGCGGGCCCTATGTCAGTCAGAGTTGCCCCCACAGTGTACAGCTCCTGCGCATCCTCCTCCTCCTCCTCCTCCTCATGTTCAGCCTCCATCTCAGATATCACCACATCAGTTACAAGCTGGAAGCATTGAAGTACTGCCTCCGCCAAGCGGCAACAGGCAATGCTGATACTCATAAGCTTAGGTGATAAACCTCACACTGCTTGTGAGTTGTGGACAGCTGTGAAAGAGCAGGCAGATCTGTGGCTGAGACCGCTGAACCTACATCACGGCATGGTCGTGTGTGACAATGGCCGTAACCTGGTGGCGGCTCTGAGGCGTGGTGAGATCACACACGTACCATGCCTGGCTCATGTGCTTAACCTCGTGGTTCAGCGGTTTCTTAAATCGTACCCCGAGTTGCCAGATGTGCTCGTGAAAGTACGCCGCCTGTCAGCTCATTTTCGCAAGTCGGCTACAGCTTCCGCCGCCCTTGCTGTGTTGCAGCAGCGTTTGCAGCTTCTGGCACACCGACTGGTGTGTGATGTCCCCACAAATTGGAACTCTACCCTCCACATGTTGCAAAGGATTTGTGAGCATAAGAGAGCAGTTGTGGAGTACCAGCTGCAACAAGGCCGTCGATATTCAGGTCAGACACCACATATAAGACCTCAGGAGTGGACCTGGATGTCCGACATATGTACCATCCTGACAAACTTTGAGGAGGCCACCAAGATGGTGAGTGGCGATGACGCCATCATTAGTGTCAGCATCCCACTTGTCTGTCTTTTGCAACGCTCTCTGCAGAGAATTAAAGAGGAGGCATTGCAGTCAGAGTATGATGAGATGGATCAAGAAGCCGTAGCGGGCGATTACACACAGCCCAGCCTCATCTCATCCCAACGTGCACTGGGGGACAATGAGGGAGAGGAGGAGGAGGAGAAGGAGGAGGAAGAACAGGAGCTGCTATCATGCGTTGCAGACGGTAGTACCTGTACAAGTGTCATACCGTCGGTTCAGCGTGGGTGGCCTGAGGACAGGGGGGAAGAGGAAGAGGAGGAGGAGGTGGAGGAGGAGAGCATGGTCAGTCGTCATCTTGGTGAGGACACGGAAATCTTGCCCGTTACCAGTCTGGCACGCATGGCTGACTTTATGTTACGCTGCCTTAACCGTTACCCTCGCGTTGTCAAAATGTTGTGAGACAGTCATTACTGGTTGGTGACACTTGTAGACCCCCGCTACAAGGAGAACTTTCACTCTCTTATTCCTGAGGTGAAGAGGTCTACAAAAATGGGGCAATACCAGAAGGCCCTTGCTGCAAATTCCCATCTGAACACGCTAGCGGCAGAGGTCACAGTTCGTTGTCCAACCAAGGTGTACAGGCGAGAGAGATGCAACTCCAATCCAGCAGAGGCAGGGGAACACTGTCAACGTTCAGGGACAGTTTTCTAACACCCGCCCAGCTTACAGGCCCTGAGGCGCGGGGTACTCTCACAAGGAGTGGAAAGTTTCAAAAGATGGTGAGGGAGTACCTTGCCGATTGTACCAGCGTCCTCGGTGATTCCTCTGTGCCTTTTAATTATTGGGTATCCAAGCTGGACACTTGGAATGAACTCGCTCTGTACGCCTTGGAGGTCCTGGCCTGCCCTGCCGCTAGCGTGTTATCGGAGCGTGTTTTTAGTGCCGCTGGGGGAATTATAACTGATAAGCGCACTCGCCTGTCAACGGACAATGCTGACAAGCTGACCCTTATCAAAATGAACAAGGGCTGGATTGGGCCAGACTTCTCATCACCACCAAATGACAGCAGAGTAACATAAAGTCAAATCCACTGTGTTATTTCGGGAGGTGTATTCACATGCACCGCTTCACACCCACACATGGGTATATGCTTCCTCGTTTCGGCTGTTTAATCTTCTTCTCCTTATCCTCAGCCTCCACCACCACTATACCACCAGGGTGCCAGCATTGCAAGTTCCTCCGTCCTAATTTTTGGCAGCTTTTGCTGGGAAAGCATAAGCAAATACCATGGGACACCCACTCCCCAATAATGGGACTTATGTTTGTAATATGCTGTACTGCATGGCTCTTGTAAGGGGCATTGCAAGTTGCTCTGTCCTAATTTTTGGCAGCTTTTGCTGGGAAAGCATAAGCAAATACTATGGGAGACCCACTCCCCAATAATGGGACTTGTGTTTGTAATATGCTGTACTGCATGGCTCTTGTAAGGGGCATTGCAAGTTGCTCCGTCCTAATTTTTGGCAGCTTTTGCTGGGAAAGCATAAGTAAATACTATGGAAGACCCACTCCCCAATAATGGGACTTATGTTTGTAATATGCTGTACTGCATGGCTCTTGTAAGGGGCATTGCAAGTTGCTCCGTCCTAATTTTTGGCAGCTTTTGCTGGGAAAGCATAAGCAAATACTATGGGAAACCCACTCCCCAATAATGGGACTTATGTTTGTAATATGCTGTACTGCATGGCTCTTGTAAGGGGCATTGCAAGTTGCTCCGTCCTAATTTTTGGCAGCTTTTGCTTGCAAGGCATAAGCAAATACTATGGGACACCCACTCCCCAATAATGGGACTTATGTTTGTAATATGCTGTACTGCATGTGACGCGCCCCCTGGGCCATGTGTACACGTGTGTGGGATACCCGGTGCCGGGTCTCTGGGGTCTGTAGTCTCCGTGGCGGTGACCCGGTCCCGTGGCTCAGGCTGGTCAAACCAGTGGCAATCTTTCTTAGGTTTTGAGGTTAATTGTCCGACTGCGCCACCCGTGGATTGCGGTCAGGGAGTACCACCGCTGCGAGCCAGACCGCTGAGGCTGGTGTTGTGTGCGCAGCATAAAATGGGATAACTCCCCTCGGGAGGAGTATAGCCTCAGGGCAGTGAGTGTGGATGATGGGGGTGATGGTGCACGAGCGCAGCAGGAATGACTCAGAGTCTTTGCAGTGCAGTTCAGGGTCTTTACTGATGATTATAAGGTAGGCCCTCCCGGGAGTACTGGCTAGAATAAGAGGCCTGGTCAGTCTGTGAGCAAGCAGGAGTTCCCCTGGCCAGGTGGAGTTGTAGGCCTCCCCGTCTGTCTGCACTCTTCCTGGCTACCTTGCTGTAAGCGGGTAGAAGTAGCCCACGTCCCTGAGTGTACCGTGTAGTGCTCACCCGTATGGCTGGTGACTTGGGGCCTTCTGTTAGCCTCCGCTCCACGACGGCGGTGCTGGTCCCTTGCTTGTGACTGAGCCTCCGGGCTTCTATGGCCAGAGGACCTGAAATCCCCTGCCGGCTGGTTTCTGCTGCTGGATATATAAGTCCTCACAGCTTCGGACTCCTGTGTCCGGTTCCTATTGTCTTCTGCCAGGGCGAGCTCTGCTCAGCTTCCAGCCCCTCGTCTTTAGCTCCTAGCTCCTACAGAGCTCCTTGCTGTTACTTTCCCTTGCTCTCACTCTGACTCTGACTGTTCTCTGTTCTCTGACTCACTCAACCCCACCCCAGATCCAGTTTATGAGGGCAGAATTCTCCCCTCCCAGGACTGGGGCAGGAGGATGTTGCATGTTTAAGGGATCCTGACCAGGAAACCTCCCACTTGCTCTCCGACGTAATCTCTATTACTGTGGTGACCAGACCCCTGGGGTGCCACATATGGCTCTTGTAAGGGGCATTGCAGTTCCTCATAATTTTTGGAAAGCATTCCATTCACTGCTTAGGCCAACAGTGCACAGGAGACCCAGTTGCTATAAATGGAAAAAAAGGTTTAGTTAATGCCCTCTGACCTCCATGTCATTTCCAAGGGGCATTGGAGTGCCTCGAAATTTTTGGTAGGCATTGCACTCACTGTATGCCCTATAACTGTGTAGCCAAACCGCTCCTTTTGTTACAGAAACATATCCTACAAGACATATCTGGTTGACTGGCCTGATATTGATGTGAATGGTCCCTGTTCCTCCTGCTCTTTCTCCTTTGCCACTACCTCATCCATCATTTATTACCTGAAGCTTTGTTTTAACGGGAGTCATAGAACTTGGATAGTAGCAGGAAAACATCCAGCAATCCTCGGAGGAGGTAGGATATGCGCCAAAACGCTGACCTCCTCAGGAATAGCCGCTACTACATACATGCGCTTGCATTACAACAAAACAAAGCAGATGCTAACTTCCATCATCCTCATCATGCTCCTCACCTTGGCACTCTCAACTCCCCTGATGGAGAAGCCAGGGAGGAGTCTGATAGTCTGGTGGGCTCGGCCAATGCTGCCCTAAAGCAGGCCAGGCTAAGAAAAGTGTGGGAAAGGTTACCGGTACAAATAGGGGTGGCTGGGGACCGAGTATTGACACCCAGCCACCCCCTGGAGGCTGGGGAGCAAGCGGGGACACCCGGCCACCAGGCGGCTGGGGACTGAGTATGGACACCAGGCCGCCGACACAGCCATGGCGTGGTGGCCAGATTCCGCCTCCACATGCCTAAAAGGCCCAATTTAAAGTGCAAGCATGCAAGCAGTATGGTATTGCAGCCTGGGGGTGGGTGGGTGGCAGGCTGCATACTTGCGCTTGCATTGCAAGGAATGGGAAAGGTACAATTGAACACTGCCCTGGGACAAGGACTTGAATGGGGATAGTTGCAAGTCTGCAACGACAGGTGCAAGGTGGGAGGCATCTTCGCATGTACCATGAACAGGGGTTTGGCATGCACACACTACAGCGGAATAGGCTCTCCTTCCCACTAAATGCACTGGGGAGGGCACAGGTAATGTTTTGGTATACGCGCTTAATCTTATGTATAAGGCACACCAGGACAAATAGGGCGGCTGGGGACTGAGTATGGATACCTCGCTGCCGAAGCAGCCATGAGGTAGTGGCAAGCTTCGGCCTCCTCTAAACTAAAAGGCCCCATTTCAAGTGCAAGCTAGCAGTATGAATTGCAGTCTGGGGGTGGGTGGGTGGCAGGCTGCACACTTACACTTGCATTAAAAGAAAACATAGCAGATGCTAACTTCTGTCATCATCATCATGATCCTCACCTTGGCACTCTCAACTCCACCGATGGAGAAGTCAGGGCCCACCGGAGGAGTCTGGTTCTCTGGTGGGCTCGACCAATGCTGCCTAAAGCAGGCCGGGCTAAGAAAAGTGTGTGGGGGGATGTTCCAAGGAGAAATGGGGGCGGCTGGGGACCGTTTATGGACACCCGACTGCCCCCAGGCGGCTGGGGACCGTGTGGACTCTCGGCCGTGGGGCGGCTGGGGACTGAGTATGGACACCCGGCCGCCGGGCGGCTGGGGACTGAGTATGGATTCCAGGCCGCCAACACAGCCATGACGTGGTGGCCAGATTCCGCCTCCACATGCCTAAAAGGCCCAATTTCAAGTTCAAGCAAGCAAGCAGTATGGTATTGCAGCCTGGGGGTGGGTGGGTGGCAGGCTGCATACTTGCGCTTGTATTGCAAGGAATGGGGGAGGTACAATTGAACACTGCCCTGGGACTAGAACTTGCATGGGGATAGTTGCAAGTCTGCATCTTCTGATGCGGCAAGGATCACTTATGATGGGCACACTTTTAGATAGTGACCTGGGAGTCAGACATGCTTCCAGGGGTCTTCCCCATGCTGTTCCCATGTCTTTTCAGCACTTTATGCATGTGTCACACAGCACATGGCCAGATAAGGTTGTAAAATGTTAAAATGACATTTCCCGGTGAATGCATTTGTCATAGTTGAAAGCAATACAAAAGTGCAAAAACGCATGAAAAATGCTACTTGTGAACATAGCCAAAGGTGTGGAGGAGTATTTTTGTTTTTGGTCATTTATTTTAACTTATACACAAGTCTTTTCCCTGGAAAGGATGTTCCTTAACATATTTCACAGGAAAAAAAGTTTCACTTTCATTTTATTGTGAGCCTGTAAAAGTGGCTTAATACCTCTGACCACATTGTTGACAGCAGTGACCTGGGGGTCAGAAATGCTTCCTGGGGCGATCCTCATGCTGTCCCCATGTCATTTGAGCACTGTCACTATCGTTTTGGGCACTTGTTAGGCTTTTAAAAGACTGCCGGGGGTGCCACCGCAAAAATGCTCGAGTCTCCCATAGACTAACATTGGGCTCGTTGCTCGGGTCGAGCACCCGAGTATCACGGCGAGCTCGGCCCGAGCTTCGAGCACCCGAGCATTTTAGTGCTCGCTCAACACTAATAATAAGTACAGTGACAATGTTGGTTACTATACTTGTCATTTAGTGTTAAAATAAAGGATCTATCAAAAAATAAATTGGCGTGGGGTCCCCTGTAATTTTAGTCTCTAGCGGAGGTTAAGCAGATGGCTGGGGCAGATGTTTGAAGCCTGGGAAGGGGGTAATACTCACGGAGCTTCCCAGACTACTAATATCAGCCCCCAGCTGAAAACCTAGCCTTTACTAGCTATTAAAATGGGGGACGCAAAAAAAAAATTTATTTTTATGACTATGAAAATTGTAAATTCACACTGAAGGCATCAAAACTATGAATTAACTAACACATGTGGAATTATATACTTAACAAAAAAGTGTGAAACAACTGAAAATATGTCCTATATTGTAGATTCTTCAAAGTAGCCACCTTTTCCTTTTTTTTCCGAGACCCGTAGCGTCTCCATTTTTAGTGATCTGGGGCTGAGTGAGGGCTTATTTTTTGTGAGCCGAGCTTATGTTTTTATTGATACCATTTTGGGATAAATTGATGTTTTGATAGCCTGTTATTGCATTTTATTGAAATGTTGCGACAACCAAAAATACGTAATTTTGCCTTCAAATTTTTTTTCTTGCTATGCCGTTTACCGATCGGATTAATTATTTTCTTATATTGATAGATCTAGCGATTATGAACGCGGCGCTACGAAATATGTGTATGTGGGAATTTTTTTTTATTATTTTATATTGAATGGGGCGAAAGGGGGTGATTTAAACTACATTATTTTTTTAATTTTTTTATAATTTTAAAACCATTTTTTTTACACTTTCTGCATGCTTCAATAGTCTCCATAGGAGACTAGAAGCTGCAGTTTCCTGATCGTTTCTGCTGCATACAGGCGATGAGCAGATCGCCTGTATGCAGGAGAAATGCTCCTATGCTTTGAGTGCCGACCACTAGGTGGCGCTCATAGCTAGCGAGACATGACAACCATAGGTGTCTGCTGCAGTCCCCGGGTTGCCATGCCCACCCATCAGTGACCCGCGATCACAAGACGGGGTCACTGATGGGTGGGGCTATGGCCGAGCTTCCGGCACGGCGCTGTTAAATGCCGCTTTCAGAGATTGACAGCGGCGTTTAACTGGTTAACAGCCGCTGGTGGATCACGATTCCAATCCTCTGTGATTCCTCTGTGCTTTAAAATTACTAGGTATCCAATCTGGACACATGGAATGAACTGGTCTCTACGCCTTGGAGGTCCGGCCCTGCCCTGCCGCTAGCAGGTTTTTAGTGCCCCCGGTGGAATTATAACCGATAGGCGCATCCACCTGTCAACTGAAAATGCTGACAGGCTGACTCTTATAAAAATGAACAAAGGCTTAATTGCACCAGACTTCTTAACACCACTGAATGATAACAGCGTAACCTAAACTCAAAAACAGTGTCTTTTTTTGGGAGGTCTAATTCTATTCCCATGATCCTCTGTCTTCACACCCAGACATGGGTATACGCTTTCTGATTTTGTCTATTTGCTCCTCCTTATCCTCATCATCCATCACCATATCATTCACCACCATATCTACCCTATCACCTCTTCTATGTGTCTTGCATCAGGCATTGGAGTTCCTCCAAATTTTTGGCAGCTTTTGCATTTACTGCATAGGCAAACACTATGGGAGACCCACTTCCTTATAATGCGAATATTGTTTTTAGGAGGCTCTCCGACCTCTACATCTCTTCCAAGGGGCATGGGAGTTCCTCCAAATTTTTGGCAGCTTTTGCATTCACTGCGTAGGCAAACACTATGGGATACCCATTTCCTAATAATGGGAACATTGTTTTTAGCAGGCTCTCCGGCCTCTACATCTTTTCCAAGGGGCCTTAGAGTGCCTCCAAATTTTTGGCAGCTTTTGCAGTCACTGCATACACAATAACAGCATAGGAGACCCACTTGCTAACAATGGGAACAACAAAGCCTGGCCTGCTGATGGGTCTCTAAGAATAGAGAGGGCTGACTTCTGACCCTTTAAGAATAGTAAGGGCCACCTGATGGCCCTATAAAAATAGGCTTTGTGACTTTCAGAGTCCCTCCATCATAAATGAAACAGGATGTATAGGAAGATGTGTCAAACACCACATGGCCAGTTATGGTTGTAAAATGTTAAAATTTCATTTCCCAGTGAATGCATTTGTCTTGGTTGAAAGCAATGCAAAAGTGCAAAAACACATCAAAAATGCTATGTGTGAACATAGCCCAAGGTGTGAAGGAGCAATTTTGTATATTTATTTTCCCTTATATTCTAGTCATTACCCTAGAAAGGATGTTTATTTACATATTTCCCAGGAAAATCCATTTTGATTTCGTTTTTGTATGTTTTAGTGAGTCCGTAAAAGTGGCGTAATACCTCTGACAACGCTGTTGACAGCAGTGACCTGGGAGTCAGAAATGCTTCCAGGGGTCTTCCCCATGCTGTTCCCATGTCATTTGAGCATTGTTCCCATCGATTTGGACAATTTTTAGGCCCTCTGCAGACCGCCAGAGGGAGCCACCAGAAAAATGCTTGAGTTTCCCATAGACTTACATTGGGCTCATTGCTCGGGTCGAACACCCTAGCATTCCAATTTGCTCGACCCAAGCATCGAGTATTCCAATTTGCTTGACCCCAGCATCGAGCACCCCGGCATTTTAGTGCTCGCCCATCACTAGTAACAACCTGAAACACATGTCTGCAAATAGATATTCTGGTTTGCCTTATAATCTAAATCATGTGAAAAGGATAATTAAAGTGTTGATATTGACTTTTAGGATTGCTACTTTCAATAGGTGGCACTTAAGTTCAAGTTTTCTTCATCTCTGAAGAGGCAATTTATATAGTCTATTCCTGACAGTTATTTTCTGACTTGTTGGTGTCCATCTCTTTGCTC
Source organism: Phyllobates terribilis (assembly GCF_046119375.1). Classification (NCBI taxonomy): domain Eukaryota; kingdom Metazoa; phylum Chordata; class Amphibia; order Anura; family Dendrobatidae; genus Phyllobates; species Phyllobates terribilis. Next base: position 36,844,035 of record NW_027362768.1, on the reverse strand, counting down.
TGATTCTCTTTCTCTGGACTGTTACAGCCTGTCTTCTCTCCAAGTGACTGTTCTTGGATCGCTTCCTGACTATTTTATTCCTGCATCAGCACTATTACTGCCTCCAATTTGTGTCTATTCTGAGGACCATTACTTATCAATCTTCTTGCAGCCAACTCTATATCACTCTGTATGGGCTATGGATGAAGACCAGCAGATTCTTCATACTTCGCCCCCCAGTGCAGCCAATGCCTAAAGGATTATGGTTTAGAGAAAACACATCTAACAAATGTGACCATATTTTATTCAGAATAATGGATTATACTGTATTATGATATTCATTAGGTGCAAGACATAGATATACCTGTTTGTAGACTGCAGACAACAGAAAACAAAGCTCTTAACAGATCTAACATAATTTATGTTCGGAAGACACTTTAGAACATTTTTACACATATAGATAAACCATTACACCTTAGTGGTTATGTTATTATTTAATTCTCTTACCTTCTCAAGCTTAGAGAGAGCTAAAGAATAACAGTCCTTTGCCCTAAACTGCATGAACCTCATATTTGCTGGATGTGTTAGCTCTGTGATGATGCTGAGACTTGAAAATAACCTAAGCAAAAGAAAGACATATTTACATTTTTAAAAATATATTAAATAGCTACTATTTCCTAGTAGAATTATAATGAAGGCATATACAAAAAGTTCTTTTAATTTTCCATATGAAAATGATTTATCTTTCCTGTCTTGGAAATTTTTAGTGCCACCATTTTTTTGAAACAATGCTAAATACAACTGTTCAAGACTGCAGCTTGACAGACAACAAGCCAATAGCCTAGATTGATTAACACTAATAACTACTATCATGGCTTATCAAGTAGCGTCTGTAATCTACCTTATGAACCACAATAATGAAAAGCAACAAGGCATGTGAAAACTACACTTTTGCCTTTTCCTCCTTGACTATTAAAGGGTTGTGCCCTCTCCTCTTCCTTTTTCAGGAGCACACTGCTCCCCTATTGACTTCCTGATAGCTGAGTGGGTGGACCTTCTATTTGAGTGACAGTTCAGTCAAGCAGCATAGTCACACCATTGGCCTGAAGTTTCTCACTTATGAAGCTGCAATATAAGTTAGTCTTGCTTCAAAAGCATTGTGATCATGACAACTGGCTATGGTAAACTAGGTTCCCCTGATCCTTCCGTCAGCTGAACTGTGAGCAGTTCTATTGAGCGGCTTCTGAGCTACTGCCGAGCGCCATTCTATAGCTATCTATGTGTCTGGAGAGTGGTAAAAGAGCAAAGTAGGAAACCTTGGCTACATCTCGCAGATTCACAGCAGCGGTTGATCTTCTGGACATCAAGCTTTGAACAATAGAAACATTTAAAAGACCAGATATCTGGAGAACACAAAGCAATTTAGAAATTTGCTTGTTTTTTATAATTATTATTTAGCAAGACCCATTTAAAGCATTCTTTGCTATAATTTTTATTGTTCATTTGTTTCCTAAATGCAAAAATAAGTAACTTTCTTAATAATATTCATTGCTGCTATATAGACTGGCAGCTTTCGACATAGCTGGAAACACTGGTTGTGTTACTTTACTGCACTTCATATCCCTTTACAGCATTACCAACAGGGAGAGAGGGAGGGGATTGTACAGTAGATCAAAGTTTGGAAACAGAGAGCAAGCAATCCAGTATTTTGGGAAGGAAAATCACACAAGTTTTACTTGGATCTTGAATGAATACTACAGCTATCAGTCAAGATTAGAGAAGAGGGCTTATGGAGCTTTTAATGTAGAAAACCGAGGTTATGTCTCCATTAGGGAATATCCATCATGAACCTTTGGCAGTAATGCACTGTGGATTGATACTTCTCTTTCTCAGTCATGCTTTTACTAAAACCCTGTTGTGCAAACAGCTTTTCAGGTCTCAATTTCAAGTGCTGTCAGATTTGCAGGGTTATACTACTGACAGATTTCCTTTCAGGTCAAATTTTGTGATATCGGCATTAGAAATAAACTATTCAAAAACATCATCTATATGAGAGTTACAGAACAAAAGACAACTATTTACCAGGTGGAAAATAAAGAACTGTAAAATATTGGCTTAAAAAACATCTTAAAGAGGACCTTTCACCAAATTTTTCATGTTGAATTAGACACACAACTTAGTAGTGGCTTAGAAGCTGATTTTTTATCTTTTAATTTTTGCCACTCCATTACAGAGATATTAGCCATCAATGTATTTGGCACCTAATGAATTAAAGAAGTTCTACAGTACTTTATAATACCCCTCCCAATGTATCACCCCGGGGCCCCTAAAACTTTTTGTAATTACATTACGTTGCTGATAATGCCTGTGAGCGCGCTATCGGTGGGCGCTCACAGGCATCACGTGACCCCACGCTGACGTCACGACAAGTGAGGCGTGACTCAGCGCTGGGGACTGCTGGGTTGTGGGCGGGGTTATTCCCCACGTCACACCCAGCATCCACCGCCCGCTTTCTTAATGAATGGGGAGAGGCAGAGTGCGCGGTGGATGCTGGGTGTGACTTGGGGGGTAACCCCGCCCACAGCCTGGCATCCACCTGGAACACAGAAGATAAAGACCCCCGGCTGCTGCCAGCACTTGTCGTGACATCAGCGGATGTCAGAGCCGGCCGCAGCCGGGGGTCACGTGATGCCTGTGAGCGGTCAGCGATAGAGCCGCTCACAGGCATTATCTGCAACATAAGGTAATTACAAAAATCCTTAAGGCCCCGGGGGGATACATTGGAGGGGGGTAATATAAAGTACTGGACATCCCCTTTAACTTTTCTTAAGTCCAGGTGGGTGGTATTAGAACTTTTACTGGGGGTGAGTACTTCTTTTCCTTGTGTAATGTTATATTAGTCAATGTGATGACTTGAGAATGTTACAAATCTCTGATTAAATGTCATTAAGAAATGTTGCTTTTTTCCCAAAGTTTTGTGCCTTGACTTTAGGGTTCCAATAAATATATAAAGCTACAATAAACCTCTTTTACAATTAAACAATGATGTTTTCTCATTCTATTTCACATCTGCTGACAATCCCTTCTGGGATATATTTGATTTCTGCTCAAATACAATGGAGTCTCTGAATGCTTAGATTTTGGTAAATCATTTAAGGTTTCACAAAATATTTTATTTTATTACTGTTGGCCATTTATTTTAGGATTATTGTTTTGAGGCAAATGTACCTTACGTCTAACACTTCCTATTTCTAGCCAATCTGACCACATTTTCATTTATCTGATATTAGTAGGGAATGACTCCACAAGATTAAATCTCGCAGAATCTGAATCTTCATAAATTATTTGAGATTATGACCTCTGACAGGCCCCTGTGTAATGGTATTAAAAATGACAACTGTATTTCAGGTCTCTTCTTTTTCCTCATAGCAAGAATAATCTTCTAGGTATGTCTAGACATTTGTAACTTACTATTAGAAAATTAGTTTTTTTTTAATGCCAATGTTTCCATAAAGATACGATTTTATGTATAACTGTAGAGGTGGAGGTTCTTTTGGATTTATTTTTCAGGAAACTATATCACTAAAATTACAATCTATTAATTATATATGTTCATTCATATAACATACATTTTAAAACAAATAAAAAAATATTCAGACATGAACAAAGGCATTAAAGGGTTTGTCCAGTGAAAACAAGTTATCACCTATCTGCAGGACAAGTTGGAGAAATGTTTTTGCTGCATGACTTTTCATAGAATTGTTGTCGCCTGGTACATGTGGTTATGTAATTCTAGCCTTAGGCATTTTACATGTTATATGTTGGACATATAATTTAGATCTTTGTAATTTGATCTTTACTATGAATGATACTTTTATCACCAGTGGGTATGGATTTCTTATGTGAATAGCATCTTATATAAGTCTTATCCGTGTGCACTTACTGTAGAATGTTAAGTGAACAGTAGGTGGGTGAGTGGTTGCCCCTCAGTATTGTCCACCTGTGTTACTTCCACCTTATATCACTGGGTCCTGTCTGCATCCTGCATTATATTAGTATTGCTAAGTACGGCCTTTGTTCTGTGATGTTTTTTCTTGCAACATATATCGCTGGACATTCTCAGCATCAGACTAAGGACATTTTACTTTGGGTTATTTTTAGTGATGAGTGAGCACTAAAATGCTCGGGTGCTCGAAGCTCGGGTCGAGCACATTGGAATACTTGGGTGCTCGACCCGAACAACGAGCCAAATGTAAATCTATGAGAAACTCGAGCATTTTTCTGGCAGTCCCCCCTGGTGGTCTGCAGAAGGTCAAAAATTGCCCAAATTGATGGGAACAGTGCTCAATTACACATCAGGCAGGCAGAATATATAGGCAGACAAGCAGGCAGGGTATATAGGAGGGTGCATGAAAAACATAGCAGGGCACTTGGAACACACTAGTGCTCTCCGATTTTCATACACCCGTCTCTTTAAAAAAGCCGGCTGGCAATTCACCAGCGGCATACACCGGTACCCGACAATTTAGAACAGAAAGAATAGAGCATCACACATAGATTAGATAGATAGAAACGTGTCAGTCACATATATAATAAGTACAGTGACAATGTTGGTTACTGTACTTGTCATTTAGTGTTAAAATAAAGGATCTATTAAAAAATAAATTGGCGTGGGGTCCACAGTAATTTTAGTCTCTAGCGGAGGATATGCAGATCGCTGGGGCAAATGTTTGAAGCCTGGGAAGGGGGTAATACCCACGGAGCTTCCCAGGCTACTAATATCAGCCCCCAGCTGAAAACCTAGCCTTTACTAGCTATTAAAATGGGGACCCCAAAAAAAATGACGTGGGGTCCCCCCTATTTTAATATCTAGCAAAGGCTAGGCAGACAGCTGGGGGCTGATATTAATAGCCCAGGAAGGGTGCCATGAATATTGGCCCCCTCCCAGGCTAGAAACACCAGCCCTCAGCTGCCCCAGAAATGGCACATCCATAGGATGTGCCAATTCTGGCACTTAGCCTCGCTCTTCCCACTGCCCTGTAGCGGTGGCAGTGGGGTAATAGGGCTAGGGTTGATGTCAGCTTATAATGCCAGCTAACATCAAGCCCAGGTTAGTAATGGAGAGGCGTCTATAAGACACCCCCATTACTAACCCCATAGTGAAAGTTAAAAAAAACACCAACACCCAGAATAAAATCCTTTAATTGAAATAAACACACATTCCTTTAATGCTCCAAATTAAACTCTACTTACCGTATCACCCATTCCAGCTGATGCCAATGTCTTCTGCAATAAAAGTAAAATAATAAACCAACCTCATCCTTAACTTTCCATGGTTCCCAGGATGGCTTCAGCTCTGCTACATTGACATGACAGGCTGGATCACAGCAGAACACTGCCATCCAGCTTGCCATGCCGCAGACACTCAGGCGCTCCGCAGTGTCTCTGAAGGATGACAAGCTGGATGGCAGTGTTCTGCGACCATCCAGCCTGCCATCTCAATGCCATCCCAGCTTGGGAGAATTCTCCTGTTCAAGCGGTGACGTCATTTGTCGGCACCGCATGAGCAGAAGAATTCTCCCACGCTGTCAGTGACGTTCATGAGGTGAGCTGAGTTTATTGGACTTGAACTCGGCTCATCTGGATGCCGTCACAGCGAGACACTGAGGTGCTTCTCAGTGTCTGCAGCATGGCAAGCTGGATAGCAGCATTCTGCTGCGATCCAGCCTGTCATGTCAATGTAGCAGAGCTGAAGCCGTCCTGGGAACCATGGAAAGGTAAGGATGAGGTTGGTTTATTATTTTACTTTTATTGCAGAAGACATTGGCTTTGGATTCAGCTGGAATGGGTGATACAGAAAGTAGAATTTAATTTAGAACATTAAAGGAATGTCTGTTTATTTCAATTAAAGGACTTTATTCTGGGTGTTGGTGTTTTTTTTAACTTTCACCATGGGGTTAGTAATGGGGGTGTCTTATAGACACCTTCCCATTACTAGCCTGGGCTTGATGTCAGCTGGCATTATAAGCTGACATCAAATCCAGCCCTATTACCCCACTGCCATCGCTACAGGGCAGTGGGAAGAGTGAGGCTAAGTGCCAGAATTGGCACATCCCATGGATGCGCCATTTCTGGGGCGGCTGAGGGCTGGTGTTTCTAGCCTGGGAGGGGGCCAATATTCATGACACCCTTCCTGGGCTATTAATATCAGCCCCCATCTGTCTGCCTAGCCTTTGCTAGCTATTAAAATAGGGGACCCCACATCATTTTTATTGGGGTCCCCCATTTTAAAAGCCAGTAAAGGCTAGGTATTCATCTGGGGGCTGATATTAGTAGCCTGGGAAGCTCCGTGGGTATTACCCCTTTCCCAGGCTTCAAACATCTGCCCCAGCCATCTGCTTATCCTCCGCTAGAGACTAAAATTACGGGGAACCCCACGCCAATTTTTTTTTAAATAATTCCTTTATTTTGACACTAAATGACAAGTACAGTAACCAACACTGTCACTGTACTTATTATATATGTGACTGACATGTTTCTACCTATCTAATCTATGTGTGATGCTCTATTCTTTCTGTTCTAAATTGTCGGGTACCGGTGTATGCCGCTGATGAATTGCCGGCTTTTCATGTTTCACTGTGAGCACTGTTCCCATTGATTTAGGCAATCACTGTAATGCCACAACCACCATGGCTGTGGCATTACAGTGAGTAGCAGACAATCCCTGCATGACTGGCGCTCTAAAGAGCACCAAACATGCAGGACGGGGACCCGAGCTCCAGCCCCAGCATCGCGCAAGTACTTGGCGAGCTCCGAGCATCTCGAGTACTGAGATGCTCGGGCGAGTTCTGAGCATTGGCGAGCATTCTCGCTCATCATTAGTGATTTTCCTACTGTGGGTCTATAATTGTAACATGCTGAGATTTCTCTCCGAAATCTGATGGGTGCAAGAAAAAAATCAGATACCATACGGACCATCAAAGTGGCATCTGATTTGTTCTGTAAAATAGGAAACTGTAAATGGTCCTGTAAATGATTATTAGCTGCTGAGTAAAAAACAGATTGTATCCGGACAGTAAACGGATGATATATTCTATGTTAGGAACTCAGCATTAACCCTGACAAAGTGGCACAGGTGACAATATGGTGAAGTCACTTCAGAATAACTCTCACCCCACTCTTATCTTGTGATAATTATACTCATTTATCATAATGCATGCTTGATATTTTGACTTCTCTAAGGTTCCATCTATTTGCTTGAAGGAGCATGGCATTATTGGTGGTTCAGCGGGGTGTTTGTAGATTTATGGTAGGTAGACTTATTGGGGCACAGGCAAGGCAGTTTAGACACAAGATTATTACATGGAGTGCTCAGGATCAAATGTGCTTTTATAAGTCTTTTTAAAGGACATCTGATAGCTGATACATGCTCTATTAGACACTAACTGTATGATTTCAGCTATGTATCTTTTAATTATAAAACACTGCAGTGTTTCAGTGAAGGACAAACTTTAGAAACCACCATAGACCAAGCCACAAGAGAGACTAGTTGGTAAGTTGGGTCACTAGTGACTTCTGGCCACGTGCTGCCGATGAGTAATAGACAAAAGGTGTGTTTATCAACCTCCAATTTATGCTGCAAGGAAGAGGATGAGTGCTTAATCAAATGGAGCAGGCCACACTACTCCGTACGTTGTAAGCACACCAAGAATAGGCACAAAGCGGAATGTTTTTTTGAATGCTTTTAACTTTTTACTGTCATATTAAAAAAAGTTATTACACCATAAAGTGAAGTATAGCAACATTTTGGGTAATGTACACTTCATCAGGCTATGTATAGTGTATGCATGAAAAGTTTTTCTTGGTTTGAAAAAAATGCAGAATATCCACTTGTGTAAGGGTTAATTACAGTTTACTGTATTGTTGGAGATTTTTGATGTGATATATGATCTGGCCAGTAGAGGGCAGCAGAGAGACCATAGTTGCAGTGCAGGGGTTTGGAAGTTGGTGACTGTTGCTAGGGGAGTTCAAGGACAGTGAAGCTACCAATAGTTGGAAAAAGTCTGGAAAGAGCAGTGCGACTCTGGATCTGTTTTTACTTACTCTAGGATGCGTTGCTCAGCTTGACATGAGCCGACTCGGCGAGGACAACCAAGGACACAGCATCTTGGGCTAGGCCACATGAGGCCTTATTTGTAAGGACTTAGAGAAGCCCTGCTTTACAGAGATTGGAATGTTTTAAGAGATTCCAGTCAGCGTTTCTGATTATTCGGGACTCAGAGCAACAAGGAACCGCCCACTGCAGTCTCAGGACGTACCAGTACCATCTTACAACTGAATAAATATATCTACATATATAAATAACTTTATGGAGGTCTAGTTAGTTAGGAGAAAAGGCCTCTTCTGTAAGAGACACTTCAAAAACTTTTCAGAGTAGGAGATTACTAGAGTACTGGCACAACACTGTCATTTTATGGCTTTATGCATAGAAAGGATTAATTGCATGTAGTTTTTCTGGCATATAACTGTTAATTCTGTTAAGTGGACCTGTGTATATTCTTATTCGGTGATATTGAGAGGAATTTCTGTCATAGTATTTGCTATTTATTTACTGTTTACCTACCATCCTTTCCTCTTTTTTTTTTTATAAACTGTTTAGTAAATATTTATAATATATCATTTAATATTTGTTCAGGTTTGCTGTACCCCTCGTCCTGTGGCCGTCCCTCGCCCACATTTCACTTGTATCAGTATATGAAGGAATGGGATCACTGGGTTGTCTAAGGATCTACATAGAGAGTGGGAATGGCTATTGTCTATAAGAAAAGGGGCCCAATGGTACAACATGCAGTGGATATTGAGTACATTCTTCTATATTCACTGCATGTTGAACAATTGGGCCCCTTTTCTTATAGACAATAGTCATTCCCACTCTCTCTGAATCCTTGGACAGCCCAGTGACTCCATCCCACCATATACTGGTATCAGTGGATAATCTGCATTTTTCTTATCCAAAAAGACATTTCATACATATACTTTACATAGCTTGACGAAGAGAACATTACTCAAAATGTTGCTATACTTCAATTTGCGGTGTAAAAACTTTTATTGGACATGAGGGTAGAAAATTAAAAGCATTCACAAAAGCATTCCATTTTGTGCCAATTCTTCGTGTGCTATTCCCTTATACAATATTAATTTGCTGCCAATGAGGGACAGGTATGTCCTTATACACGCATGAAGGAGACCTGTAACTCAAAAAGATCATGAGGGGATAAGCCGCCGAGGACTGGCCAACTAGTCTCCATGCCTCTCGGTCCCTTATGACACTGCAACGTTTCAGAGTCACACAGAAATCATACCATCAGGGCCTGATTCATGCCGTCCATGGTTTGGGCAGCATCTATCCATTTTAAGATTCACTTTGACATTTATGGGTGTTGTTTGCAGACTGCGCATTAGTCTGGTATTTGTTTTAATAAATACTATGACTTACATCTGGATGTTCATTAGTCCATTAATGGTGTGTTGCCAACTATAGCAACAGAACCTGATCATAAACAAGTCTAAAATCAAACCTATGGTGATCAATCCATTGCTGGATCAAGATCAATTAAAAAGGAATTGTCTTTAGATAAGATTCTCTTATAGAGCATTCTCACATATATGCACGTGTGTGAATTATTCAAATAAGCAGTTCTTCCGTATTTTATTATTATTCACTCGTACTATTGCATGCCCTTTGACTTTAGGAAGATATTGAATCTGAAAAGTGCTTGAATTTTTTTTTAAGATAGCATTTAGTTTCATGAACTACCAGGGTATTCATGAGCAGAATACCGACTATCAATAGAATAAAGCTGTACTATAAAGCTGCATAAGTTTTTGTGATCATTTATTTTTGTTTGTTCTGATGATTAAGATGGCTGAAATTTATAGGATAAAAACACATTCAAAGTCTTATTTTACTTACAAAGGTTCTGTAATAGACAGAGCTGGGAAGGATCTTTACTTGCATTCTGCTTCAAAATCTTTTTTTTTCATTCCCGGTGGATTCTCAGTTCAGTGCCTTTCATCTCCTTAAAACTTTCACACTCTGAAATAATAAGGTGTAAAGAACCATCCTAGTGGGAGAATGGAGCTGAAATCATTCCGTGTGTTAGGAGATAGGGGACTAAGTGGATTTGATGTTTTTAAAACTTTTGTGACCTATGTTTTCCTGATCCTGACAGCTGTTTCACTCGACTGTCTGGTGAAATTTTACAATACTCAGGCTGAATAAAGTTTGTTACCTGAACTGTGAGGTCAGCTAGAAAGTCATAGTCTCTGGTGTCATAAAGGACTTAAAGATGACCGGTCAAAGACTACTGAAACAAATCTAAAAATGAAATCATTTTTGATACAACCTCATACTGGTCAATGGGAGCACTGATGATAGAAAATAGACATTGGCAAGGTCTATGGACCATTAAGGGTTATACGCAGGATGTATGATATTACCAATTTACCGTGAAGTGTAGCTTAATAAGACAGTTTACAAAATCTGTGCTGTAGCAAAAATGAGTCTCAGATTGGATCTGTAAGCGCTTGCTGAAATGAACCATTCATTTTATGCTTTCATTTGACTCAACAGATGCCCGTGTACTTTATATCATCCAACTAAATGGCTGCACATCAGGATGTATATTAGGTTTGCATCTCTCTAAAGCTTTTTAATATGGCTTGTTTTTCATGCCAGAAAATCAATGTATTGAAGCTGTGTTTTACAGACGAAAAACATAAAGAGCAGCGTTTTATTTGGTGAAAAAGTACCAAAGCACAGTTATTTAGCACAATGAAGCTGTAAATACATGGACATCTGTTACCCTATATCTGTTAAAAAAAACACAGCATTTTACTCTTCTTGGAAAATGAATGAGATTTCTCAAATCTCATGCTCATGTTGCTTATTTTTTCTTGCAGATATTGTGAAAAAAATGATGAAAGAAATGCACTCCTGTCATTGTTCTTGGCTTTTGTTTTTATGGTATTTATTGCATGGCAAAAAGATCTGTGTAATTATGGAAATCCCAAACTTGCATAGTTTTTTTTATTAACATTTTTTTTTTTCTGTGGACGATGCTGTAGGAGAGCTTATTTTTTACGAGGCCAGCTAAGTAGGGATGAGCGAGCACTAAAATGCTTGGATGCTTGTTACTCAAACGGCAATTCCTATTGCTCAGGTGCTCGTTTTGAGTAACGGGTATAATGGGAGTCAATGGGAGATCTGAGCATTTTTCCGGCAGATCCTACAAAGAGGTCTGGGGGGCCGTGAAAATGTTGAAATGAGTGGAAAAAGTGCTGAATGGAAGGAGAACAGCACAGGGAAGACCACTGGAAGCATATCTGACTCCCAGATCGATGCCGAGTACAGTTGTATCAAACTTGTACTCCACTTTAAGGACTGACAATAAAACATTCAAAATTGATGAGAAATTGGAGTTTACAGGAAAAAAATGTTAATAACCATTCTTTCCTGTTTAATGACTTGTATATAAGACAAAATTTAAAAAGGATTTTAAAAAAATAATTTAAGTAAACCAAAATTGAATTTTTTATAAAAAAAAATGGAAATTTCAGTGTAATTTTTTAAGGAAACAAAAACTGCCATAAATTAGGTGGAAGAGGGACTCAGATGCACCTTGTATTAGAAATAAAGGAGGGCCTCAAACACATTCTGTTCAAATTGTCATGTAGTGGTACTCCTAGACTCATAAAAGCTATGCACTAAGTGCAAAGCCTGCCTAAAATTACAAGCTTGGTGCCTCATTCAAATATAGTGAACAAAGTGTTGTAGTAGTACTCCTACACTCATAAAAGCTCTGCACACAGTGCAAAGCCTGCCAAAAATTGCATGCTGGGTCATCCATACACCCTCAAAGTCACCAACTGGAGTGCCTTGTAAAAAAATTAAGAAACTGTAGTTCTGGGTACTTCTACACTCATAAAGGCTTTGCATACAGTGCAAAGTCAGAAAAAAAATTAAAAGAAGGGTCATCCATACACCCTTGAAGGCTCCAACTGGCCTGCCTCATTCAAATATTGAAGATTTAACTCACTTTATATGCTGCTGTCATCTGGTGGTGTGAAAAAGTAGGGGCTAATCCAGGCTTTGTTCATTTTTATCAGAGTGAACCTGTTAGCATTTCCTGTTGACAGGCGAAAGCGCCTGTCTGTTATGACCCCCCTGCCGCTACTAAAAACCCGCTAGCGGCAGGGCAGTACAACACCTCCAAGGCATAGATAGACAGCTCATGCCAGGTGTCCAGCTTTGAGACTGAATAGTGCAGCGGAATTAGAGAGTACGCTGGTTTTGTCAGCCAGGTATTGCTTGACCATCTTTACAAACTTTTCTCTCCTTGTCAAAAATAACCGGTCATCAGGGCCTGGATGCTAGGAGGGTGTCATGAAATTGGCCCAGGCCTTTGACAGTTTACCCCTGCCTCTGCCTCTGCCCTAACTGGTGTGTGTCTCGATCACCTCTCCTCCTTGCTTGGGCAAGGAAGCTTGCCCCTTGCTGCTAGCAATGTGTGATGGGAATTTTTAAACATATTTTCTACATTGCATACGCCCCTGGAAGAAGCAAGAGCGAAACGGCGTCGGGGCGAGTGAGACAGCCCACATCATTTCCCTGATGGTGGCCTTTGCTTAGAGGTATTTTGAACTGCTTTGACATGAATCATATTGTCTCCATATTGTGCTACCATACTACATAGGTAACTGTGCAGCTTGCCTTACTATTGGACTTAAGGTATATGGAACCTCTTTATAGTTAGAATCTATTAGAGCATGCAATTCAGCAATTTCACAATGGTAACTCAATATGGTGATGACCTATTATGCACTGTGCACTTTATTTAGAGTTATTGATCTCTGGATTAATATAAACTTATTGAGTATAGACATTTAGGTAATTGACCATATGCATATTATCTAACCTGAGACATAAACTCTTGAACGATTAATTTCTCTCTTGACTGTTGTTGTCATATTTATGCTTAGCTCATTTTTTGTCTAAATGATAACCACCAACAGATAGTCCTTTTGGATAGTTGATCTCCCCTCCACTGTGAGGTTCCCTTGTTTTTCTGCTTTGTTGTTTTCTGATTTGATTGTTTTAACTCTTGTTAATAAAATTTTTATTTTTTATGATAGTTTGTTGCTGGAATATCTTTTTCCCCTGACCCGTCATTGGGAATTCTGGGGATCCTGGAGTATCAATATTTTCTACAGTGGCCTTCTGGTATAGTACCATTTTAGTAGAAATATCCCCCTAAGGAAGGAGAGATGCAAGTTTCTCCTTGTAGCTTGAGTCTAGCAGGGTGAACAACCAGTACTCTTTTCTGTCCAAGATGAATGTAATGTGAGGATCAAGGGAAAGGCAGTGGTACCTGAAGTCAGTCATATTTGCCAAGCTCCCTAGAGCCAAAGTTATCCTGTCTCCACCATGATGACTACTCTCCATCTCCTCCTCCTCCATCTCTTCCTCCTCATTCCCCTCCTCAGCCCATCCACATACAAGAGATGGGACAAAGCTTGTGTGGGTACAAGCCGCTGTTGCCCCTGTTCCTCCTCCTCAGCCTCCACTTCCTCATTGTTACCCAATCTGTGCTGAGCAAATGGGATCGGGCTAGGCTGGGTAGTATCTTTATGTCTCATGTCTCCCTCCATCTCTACCTGGTCTGCTTGTATAGCTTCAGCTTTAATTGTGAGAAGTGCCTGTTTAAGTAGGCACAGAAGTGGGATTGTTTTGCTGACTATGGCGTCATTGCCATTCAGCATCTTTGTGGAGTCCTCAATGTCTTGGAGAACTGCACAAATGTCAGACATCCATGCCCACTCTTCAGTTGTTATGTGCGGAGGCAGACCAGAATACTGATGGGTGTGTTGCATCTGGTATTCCACAACTGGCCTATGCTGCTCACAATGGCTTGCCAGCATGTGCAGTGTGGAGCTCCAGCGCATGGTGACATCGCACACCAGTCAGCGAGCTGGCACTTGTAGATGCTGCTACAGCGCTGCCTGAGTGGTGGCAACTGTAGCCAATTTTCGGAAATGGGCACTGATATGGTTTTGATATGGCGTAACTTGACCAGAAGCTCTGTCAAATCTGCGTAGGTTTTCAGAAACTGCTGAACTACCAAGTTTAATACATGGGCCAAGCATGGTATGTGTGTGAGAAGTGCTGCAGAGCTTCCAGATTAAGGCTGATGTGGACAACGTGCTCTGAGATACCACGGAAATGTGCCCGTTTAGCATTTTGGCCTGTGGGTGGGTGACTGAGAACTTTCTTTTTCATTCCAAGGCCTAGTTTAGGGACAGCTGAATTCTGTAAGGGGACAAAGATTTGGAAGTGCCTGATGATGGTGTCTCAAAAGGTGCCAGTACAGATGTAGGACAGATGGCATCTGCGCCAGTGTCATTGATAAGGGATTGCCAATCAACCAGCACAGGGAAAGAGGCAGTGGTGTCACCTGGTGGCACCAATTGTGGACCAAGCCATTTGCCCACTGATTTGTGTGCTTAGATAACATGTGCATGATCAAGCTGGCAGTGTTTAGGCTCTTAGTGTTCAAGCCTCTGCTGATCTTGGCATGGCACAGGTTGCAAATGAACATTTTTTTTTCAGAACTCTCTTTAAAAAAGTCCCAAACTGGGGAAGACCTAACTCTTTGATGGGTAAATTCATGAGTGTCGGTGCTCTGCAGAAATCTTGCCCAGTTTCTCCCTCTGGTCACCCCACTGCCTCTTCCTGCCTGTTTCGGTGCTGCCGATCCCTCCCACTCAGCACTGCTGGCCTTGCTCGGCATGCTAGCGTGCGAGGTTTGGTCCGAGACTTTGTCATCCATCACCTAGACTTCCATCGCCGCACCCTGGTCCACCTGACTTGGTGACTAACCAACAACCTGACTTATCGGCAACTGTGTGTTATCATCATCTGCCTCCTTAGACAAAATTTGCTGTTCCCCATCGTCATCTTTTTGTGAATGTGGCCACTCTAAGTTTTGTGCATCACTAAACAGCATGTCCCTCTTTGAACATGAAGTGTGAGAGGCCACAGTCAAGAAATGGTGAAGTAAAGAGCTCCTCGGAGTGTCCTAGTGTGGGATCACTGGTATCCTGAGACTCAACATGGTGGGAGGAAGGAGGATCAGGGTGAGAATTAAGTGATAAAGACTTTTGGCTGGTGAGACTGGACTGTGTGGAAGACAGGGTGGTGCTGGCAAGCATGCTGGAAGCATTATCTCCTATCCAACCGACCACCTGTTTGTACTGGTCTGGCTTCAAAACTGATGTTCCATTCCTCCCTGAAAAGTTGGACAGTAAGCTTTGTGTCATGGATGGGCATGTTGCTTGCGCTCCAAGCAACAGGTGCAGTCGCACCTGTCTCATATCCTCGTCGTCTGCGTGCACCATTATCAGCACTTCCAATTCCCCATCCCTTACTGCATGCCTTACGCATTTTGTAATTGCTAGGTCTCTGTAAACCAAGTTTATTTTATTAATCAAAATTAAAAAAAATGTAATAAAAAAAAAATTGGCCAACTGTAGCAGGTCAAGCGGTTTTTAAAAATTTTAAACCACTGTAATTTTACGCAAAGCATGTTAAACTGTATGGATGACAATAGTAAATTTTTGGAAGAAAAAAATTGGTCACCTATAGCAGGCCAAGCATTTTTTAATCATTTTAAACCACCGTAATTTTACACACAGTTAGTTAATCTGTAAGGATCACAATGCAGTAAACTATTTTGAAGATTTTTGTTGCAGTTAACTTTTAAACCTTGAATTTTTATGACCATAAATATGAGAGATATGTCACACAAGATAGTTAATAAATAACATTTCCCACATGTCTACTTCACATCACCACAATTTTTGAAAAAACATTTTTTTTTCCTTTGGCAGTTATAAGGGTTAAAAGTTGACCAGTGGTTTCTCATTTTTCAAACCAAATTCACAAAATAATTTTTTTAGTGACCACATCACATTTGAAGTGACTTTGAGGGGCCTTTATGACAGAAAATACACAAAAAGTGACACCATTTTAAAAACTTAACCCCACATGGTACTCAAAAGCACATTCAAGAAGTTTATTAATCCTTCAGCTGCTTCACAGGAATTTTTGGAATGTGGAAAAAAACAATGACCATTTAACTTTTTTTCACAAAATATTACTTTAGACCCAATTTTTATTTATTTTTACAAGGGTAACAGGAAAAAATGGACACCAAACTTTGTTGTGTAATTTCTCCTGAGAACGCCAAAACTCCATATATGGGGAGAAACCACTGTTTGGGTGCACGGTATGGCTCGGAAGGTAACAAGCGCCATTTGACTTTTTGAATGTAAAATTTGCTAGAATAATTTGCGGACGCCATGTCTCATTTGGAGAGCCCTGATGTGCTTAAACAGTGGAAACCCCCCACAAGTGACACCATTTTGGAAACTAGACCCCTCAGTGAACTTATATACATGTATGATGAGCATCTTAATCCCCAGGGTGTTTCACAGAAGTTTATAACATTGAGCCATAAAAATAAAATTTTCACATTTTCCCACAAAAAAAATTTTCAGCCCCAAATTTTGCATTTTCATAAGGTAACAGGAAAATTGCACCACAAAATTTGATTTTCAATTTCTCCCAAGTAAGCCGATGCCCCATATGTGGGGGAAAACCATTGTTTTGGCGTACGACATGGCTCAGAAGGGATGGAGCGCCATTTGACTTTCTAAATGTAAAATTTGCTGGAATAATTAGCGGACACCATGTCGCATTTGGAGAGCCCCTGATGTGCCTAAACAGTGGAAACCCCAACAAGTGACCCCATTTTGGAAACTAGTCCCATCAAGGAACTTATCTAGATGTGTGGTGAACACCTTGAACCCCCAAGTGATTCACAGAACTTTATAACATAGAGCCATGAAAATTACAAAAATCCCCATTTTTCCCACAAAAATGTATTTTAGCCCCAATTTTTTTATTTTCATATGGGTAATAGGAGAAAATGGACCCAAAATTTGTTTTGAAATTTTTCCTGTGTACACTGATACCCCACATGTGGTCGAAAACTTTTGATGCACATTGCAAAGCTCAGAAGGGAAGAAACACCATATTGGAGTTCAGATTTTGCTGGACTGGTTTGAGGGTGCCATGTCACATTAACAGAGCTCTGGAGGTGCCAGAACAGCAGACTCCCCATAAGAGACGCCATTTTACAAACTACACCTCTCAATGAGTTCATCTAGGGATGCAGTGATCATGCTGACAAAACAGGTGGGTCACAGAATTTTATACCATTGGGGAGTGAATAAAAAAAAATTACCACCAAAAGTTTGTTTTAACCCCAGATTTTACATTTTTACACTGAGAAATGGGTAAAAATGGCACCAAAATGTGTCCCACAATTTCTGCTCAATGTAGAAATACCACATACGTGGCTGTGCAATACTGCCTAGCTATTTGGCGAGACTCGGGAGGGATGGAGAGCTATTTGCCTCCTGGAGCGCAGATTTTTTTAGAACAGTATGCGGACTCCATGTACAGAACTCCTAAGTGCTAGAATGCCAGAATCACCCCTCAAGTGACCACATTTTGGAAATTATACCCCTTTGGGAATTTATGTTCTGGTGTAGTGACGATTTGGACTCCATGGGTGTTTTCCAGGAACAAGCAGCAGAGGATGTTGCTGAGTGAAAATTGCAAACTGCTGTTTTAGTGTCCTGTATGCTGTAGTGCCAGGACATTGTAGTGACCTGTACGTTGTGCCCAGCTCATGCTTCGGGAGACAGGCACCTGTAAATTAGGCGGGCTGTCATCGCTACAGAAATGCCAAACATGTGGACACTAACTGGGGTTAAAGAAGTTGTCCAGTACTTTATATTACCCCCCCAATGTATTCGCCCGGGGTCTCTAAGGATTTTTGTAAATACCTTACGTTGCTGTTTCTGCCTGTGGGCGGCGCTATCCTTGGCCACTCACAGGCATCACATGATCCCACGCTGACGTCATGACAAGTGAGTCGAGACTCAGCGCTAGGGTCCCGACGGTGGCTGCTGGGTTGTGGGTGGGGTTACCCCCCCGCATCACACCCAGCATCCACCGCGCGCTTTCCCAATTAATGGGGAGAGGCAGAGCGCACGGTGGATGCCAGGTGTGACTTGGGGGGCCAAGGAGATGGCCTATTCTCATCAGATCTATATCCACAGGTGTACACCACCAAAAATAATCATGTTAGATAGGGGAAAGGGGAAGTAGGAGAAGTGTGGATATATAGAAAAATTTAAAATTCATAACCTTTATTAATTTATTAAATCTTAAAATACAAAATATCTAATGCATCTATAGATGCATATAAGGTAACCATCTATTACAGTATAAAGATGGTACCCACTAATAAGTCTGGCTAGATGCAGTGTAGGGCAAATTAGGGACACCTCTGTCCAGTCCCTCTAATATCATTTACATATTTCCTCGGTCCTATATTAGAGGGACTGGACAGAGGTGTCCCTAATTTGCCCTGCACTGCATCTAGCCAGACTTATTAGTGGGTACCATCTTTATACTCTAATAGATGGTTACCTATAGATGCATTAGATATTTTGTATTTTAAGATTTAATAAATTAATAAAGGTTATGAATTTTAAATTTTTCTATATATCCACACTTCTCCTACTTCCCCTTCCCCCTATCTAACGTGACTTGGGGGGGTAACCCTGCCCACAGCCTGGCATCCACGGTAGAACGCAGAAGACAGAGACCCCCGGCAGCTACCAGCAATTGTCATGACGTCAGCAGATGTCAGAGCCGGCAGCAGCCGGGGGTCACGTGATGCCTCTGAGCGCCGCTCACAGGCAGTATCTGTACCGTAAGGTAATTGCGAAAATCCTTAGGGACCCCGGGGGGATACATTGTGGGGGTAATATAAAGTACTGGACAACCCATTTAAGGCACTCTGTGAAGCTCATAAGGGAGGGGTGGTATATGGATTTGGGAGCGCAGTATTTGCTGAATTTTTTGGGAGGTGGCGAGGAGCCATAGCGCTTTTCCATAGCCTTTGTACTACCAGTAATATGGAAGCCCCTATATTTCCGATAACAGATGACGGACCTGAGTGGGGACTTGCTTTTTTTGTGGATTGATTTGAAGCTTTTGTTCGGAACATTTTACATAACATTTTGGATCACATTTATCGGGCACTCTACGCTGAGCACTTATATTGGGGTTTCGATTTAAATCTCAGAATGACCTGATTCAGATGAAACCACCGAGGGATTCATTCACTATAATGAGACAGCAGAGTTACCCTGGACTCTGTCTTGCCTCTTTTCAGCAGTGCCCTACTTTTCAGAAGTGGACAAAACTGTGGCCGACAGCACTTTTATGCACGCCGAATAAAAAGACAGACACTGCCGGATCACAGGTCCTATGGCGTCCATCTGCCTCATTATAGGGAATCTTCCCCCAGGAGTTCAGTCTGAATCATGTATTTCAGAGACTTACACAGAAACACCAGCCTAAGCGATTAACGCAGGGTGCAGGATAAATGTGCGCTGAGCCTTACAGCAATCTTTGGGAGGCAGAAAGGAAAAATCAACAGCAGACGAAAAATTGGTTTCATTTATTTTTTACACCGTTCTTCGCGTATAAGTGATTAGACGACTTTATTCTTTGAGTCAGTGCGATTACAGCGATACCAGATTTATATCGGGTTATTATGATTGCCAGCTGTCACACACTAAAAGAAACTTTTTATTGCAAAAACTATTTGCATTGCCATATTTTAGTTAAAAAGCCATGTGAAGGCTTGTTTTTTGCGGGAAGAGTTGACGTTTAAATTGGAACCATTTTCGGGCATGTGATATTTTTTTGATCGCTTTCTATTCTAATTTTTGAGAGGTAGAATGAGCAAAACCCAGCAATTCAGGAATTTGTGTTTTTTTTTTTTTTTGTCCGCTCCATGTGTGGTAAAATTGATAAGGCAGTTTTATTCTTTTGGTCAGTACGATTACAGTGATACCACATTTAAATCATTATTTTGTTTTGGCAATTTTACACAATAAAAACTATTTTATAGAAAAAATATTTCTTTTTGCAACACTTTATTCTATAACTTTTTTATTTTACGGCTGATGAAGCTGTATGGCGGCTTGTGTTTTGCGAGACAAGATGACGTGTTCAGTCATACCATTTTTATTTATATTCGTCTCTTTGATCGCGTGTTATTCCACTTTTTGTTCTGCGGTAAAGCATAGTTTTTTGCCTCATTTTTCATTCATTTTTTTACGGTATTCACTGAAGGTGTTAACTAGTGGGACAGTTTTATAGCTCAGGTCATTCCGTTTATTTATGGGTACTATATATATATTTTTTATTATTATTATATTGTGATTTTTGAAAAAATATTTATTAAATTTTTTTTTCACTTTTTCACTATGTCCCACTATGGGACTTTTTGCTGTCTGATCGTTTGTATAGCATAGGGATGCAGCAGCATTCCTATGTTATGCAAACTGTCAGCCCTGCACTGAGAGGAAAACTTCTGCACTGCACATGATCTATAAACTTTGCTAGCTCTTCTCTGCAGATCGGGTCGCGATGGCAATGATAGGGCCCCGCAATGACGTTACAGTGTTTCCGATCCAAGGGCAGAAGGGCTTTCTTCCCTTTGCCTGCATGCTAAATGCAGTGATCATGGAATTTAGCGGATTAAAGTGCCTAGAGACATGGAATCCCAGGTGTCAGCTGTTAGAAACAGCTGACACCCAGTGGCGATCGCCCGGCACAGCCCTTTGTGCCCGGGCGATCGCCATGACGTATATATACTGCACCAGTCTGGAAGTCATTCCCGACGATGACGTTTATATATATTACAAATGTCAGGACGGGGTTAAAGGTGGTCAGAGACAATTCTACTGAAAACGGACAAACAAAACCTGATACAAAATGGAAACTAACATGTCCATTTTTAAGCTGATCCTTTTTTATTCTCTTTTTAAAAATGGATCCATTCCATAACGAAAACCTTGGTTTCCATTTTGCAATCATTTTTGCTCGATTTATAACAGGTCGGTTTCTGTAATACTAGATTTGTTTCGGATGATAACTGGACATGTGAATAGAGCCTTACAGCAGACCCTGTCCCCAAGAATGCTTACAGTGTAATTTTACTGTCTATGCAGAGGTAGTCCTTGGTCAGATTTGAACCCAGGGCCTCAGTGAAGCAAAGTAACAGATGAACACCTAAGGAATACTTTTTCAGTAATGCTTTCCTACTTACTGGATGCACAATGTATTATGCCCATAATCTCCATGTGTAGGAGACATGTGAATGACGCGCCCCCTGGGCCATGGGGTACTCGGTAGGTCAATTAAAGGAGAAATAAAAGGGGAATAAAGTTTTTAGAGATAATGTTCGTGATGCCACCTGTGGTACGCGGCTATATGGGGCCACCGCTGTCGTGCAGATCCACTGGAGCTGATGGTGACACAGCAGAGTTGGTTCAGCTCTCCACAGGCAGAGCTAGGCTCCAGGGCAGTATATGAAGAATTGTAGAGGTAGATGTTGTTGGTACGGTGTAATGCAGGGCTGAGGGCGCAGATAATGACCAGACAACAAATTAATGATGTTTTGACAGAGCAGACCGGGGCACGGGTACTAGCTGGTAGTGGAGGTCCAGGCGGCCTGGAAGCAAGTTGGGGATCTACCTTGCCAGGTGGACTTGTAGGCCTTCCCTCTGCGCTAATCTCTTTGGCCCTGCTGCTTGAAGCTATGCTGCGGCCCTCGTCCCTGAGTAAAACGTCTTTTTCCTCACCCGTATGGCAGGCAGCTCGGGCCTTCCTCAAGTGTCGCTCTCACGTGATAGTGCTGGGCACTATGATGCTGCTGAGCCGCCGGGCGTCTGGTGAGGCCAGGAGACCTGCAGTCTATTGCCTTCCGGATATAGCTGCTGGGCCTTCAGTGCCCCACAACCACGGACTCCGGTGTCCAGTTCCTTTGCGCTTCTCTCTGGGGTGAGTTTGTCCACAGCTCCCTTACCCAGGTCCTTCCTAGTCGCTCTCCTGTCTCCAACTCCTCTCAACTAACTCTCTCAAACCCCGCCTCCAGATTCCAGTTTTTAAGGAGAGGAGCTCCTCTTCCTGGTCTGGAGCCAGGAAAGTGTTGTATGCTGGTAAGCATGCTTATGGGACCCCTCCTTGCTTCCAGGCATGGCATCACCCCCAGTAAGGGAGGCAATGCCACTATGGCAACCGGACCCCTGGGGTGCCACATGAATACGGGTTTCCAATAATTTACCCAGCACCTAGAAAATATTTGGTGAGTAATGGACATTTCTCCTATGTTTGGAGGCCTTTAAATAGCCCTGGAAATAAAATAGCCTTGCTGTATTTGGACGAGTACACTAACAGCAGCTTCACACTGAGGGGAATCTGGCTGAATTTCATTTTAATCATTTCCATTATTTATCTTTTCACGCACGTTCCTCAGCCATTCTCCCGTGCCTAATAATAATGTAATCTATTTAGGGATTCTATTATGAACATGGATACATAATATGGAAATGTTTTGGAATCTAATTTGAAGACAGATAATTAAACGAAACATTACAGTAATATAATCTATGTTTTGTTGTTCCATATTTCAGTTTTTTCAGTACATTGAACTGCAGGCTTTATGTGATAATAAAATGCTGCTGATCTGAACAACATCAATCTGTATTATTACTGTTGTAATGCAGAAGAGATAGAGAGAATTATAGGCTGGGAGCCCAGTAAAATGATTGACAGTAAAAAGTAAAAAATACAAAATTTACTACCGTTCTACAACAAGAAGCACAATACAAAAAAAGGTTTAATGAAGAAGATAAATAAGGGTAATTGCAAATCTCAATGTTGATTTATGTGGTTAATTTGGTATATATCTCTGTCTACATGAAACATCGTGCTGCATTTGCTTTACAGTACTTACTCATGAGTAAGTTAAGAAAACCAACCAGAACCCTTCTCAGACTTTTTTACAACATCACAAATTCTATCCTGAAATAAGAAAAAGTTGAGACCACCCTAAAATAATAAACTAATGCTATCAGACGATAAGTAGTTTCTCAGCTAATCTCACCCCTCTAACTAATCAGGTCAATTCTAATATATAGATGTTAGTCACACCAAGTACTTCTCACACAAAGACACATTTTAATAAAGTTTACACATTTTACATTATTTGTTTAGTTAATACCCCTATAATTGCTTATGTTATGATACATGGTCAAGAAATGTATAAGATAATGCCTTAAATGTCCCAAGACACTAGACCTGCTGATGTAGGTGGCATTATCCGACAGTCCAATCTGTATGGAGCCTCCTGACTGCTCCCTGACAGATGATGTTGTGGCGCCCCTGCAGGGTTCAGTCACCACAGAGGTACTGCATCTCACCCAGAGGTGTGGTACCCCACTCTCAGGTAAGGAGGGAGTACTACCCGGGACCCACCCACCGGCATACAACACTACACCATTCCAGACCAGTAGAAGGGGCAAGATGCACAAATCCACTGCTAAGCCCTGTCCCTGGTTGGAAGGTAGTGGGAACCAGGAGAGGGGGAACCATGTAGTGGGTGTGAGTGGAGGAGGTAGATCAGGGGAGCACCATCAGAAAGAGTATAAGAAGGTAGGGAGCCATCTAGAAGGAGTTCAGTTCAGTCAGAGCCAGTCCTGCTCAGGAGAGCAGTGTAGGAGGTCAGTCTCCTGGCTCCAGTGCTTGGAGCAGAAGTTGAGAGAAGAGGGTGAGGAGTCGGGCCTAGCCTGAGAGGCCCAGGAGAGAGAGTGAGAGAGAAAGGGAGCAGAGGGAAGGCTCCAGAGACAGAGGGGATCCCAGGGGCACGGTGAGTGCAAGAAGCCACCCGTGCGCTGAATCTACATGGACGTGGAGGGATCAGGCCGCAGAGGGGACTGGCCCCTAAACTAGTGGAGAAGAATCAGGCTCAGGTATATAACCAGAGGCTACTCTACTTTCAAGGTGCTGCTGTCCACTACTACAATTATATCGCCGAAAAGGTGACCGCATAGAGTCCAGGCGACTGCAGGTCGCCCGACAAGATCCGAGGCTACTGGCTTGGGACACTGATTGTCAGGCGCAGGACAGGAGGGTGAGAGCAAGCGCAGGAAGACGACCGAGGAAGGAACATAGAACGGTCCCGTTTAAGTACTCCTGAAATACCTGAGAGCTGCTGAACCCCTTCCTTGGTGAACGCAGGACGACGTGGGTGGTTATAAGCTGGCAGATGTATCCTGGAGCAGCGCGATAACTGTGAGTAAACCTTAAAGACTGCACCCCACTGTGTCCTGGAATTATGGCTGTGCCATCACTAGCCCTGCACTACACAGCACCAACAACATCTACCTCACAAGATCACTATATCCTGCCCTGGAGCTAAGTTCTGCCTGTGGAGAGCTGAACCAACTCTGCTGCGTCACCATCAGCTCCAGAGGATCTGCACCGCAGCAGCAGCCCATATAGCCACATACCACAGGTGGCGTCATGAACATTATCTCTAAAAACTTTATTCCCCTTTTACTTTTCCCCTTTTATTGACTGCCCTGGGTCACGGACCGGGTCACTGCCACCATGACATCCCCCAGCACTGACCGGCCCAGCTACCGAGTACCCCACGGCTCAGGGGACGCATCAATGTCAGGGGACAGAAGAATCTAGACTGTTGGATTTCCAGCAGCCAAGCCTTTTGTTCTCCAGGAGATAAGCTACTGCTAACTCATAAAGAAAGCAGGAACCAAGAGTTCTTAGTATCGGCAAGTCAAAATATCATTCCAACGACAGCTATGTAATGTGAATGGGGGTCTAGAAAGGCAATATCACAGGACAGCCCTAGGGATCTTGTCAATCTGAAAGCAATGGTTTACTGGATGGAGACAAAGGGAGGCCACTTTCATTGTTAACATGACAGTTATCATTGATTGTAGTGCTTAAAGAGTAAATTAACTAACATTGAAGATTTGTGCAATATCCGTTGCTGATGTCTTCCTGCTGGTGATCAAGAGCTACACAGAAGGTGCTCATGCGATCACTATGATGCCAACATAAATGAGGGCAGTAAGTGATGCTGATGGCATACATGTACAGTACGTATATAAATGATAAATGGTTAGAAACACTTTAATACAGATTTGCAGTAGGGCAGTTGTGAATGAAAATTATATCCAGTAGTTGTCATAGTCAACACATGTGTGTTACTATCAAGCATATTCCAATAGTCCGAACGCCTGATTTCAACAGATGTACTGTAAAGGGTTTGAAGATACAGACACTTTTAATTTCCCTTTTTTTTCGTGTAATTATGACACAGTTTTTCCACTCAAACCCAAATCTGCATTACTATATAAAGGGACTGTGTAACCATAAAATTATGCATTGTTGAAAGCAATTTTTATTATTAATTTTCCTTTTTTAACCCCTTTACAGCCTGGGCCATATTTGTACGCAACAGGCTGTAACCCCCGGTTCAGTGAGGGCTCGGGCGCTGAGCCCGCACTGAACCGGGCACATGTCAGCTGATTCTTACAGCTGACTTGTGCCCGCAACAGCCGTGGGTGGAATCGCGATCCACCGCCGGCTGTTAACATGTTAAATGCCGCTGTCAATCACTGACAGCAGCATTTAACATCGCTGCACCCGAAGCGCGTCACTTACGGCGTCAATCGGTGACCCCGTCACGTGATTGCGGGTCACCGATGCGCGGGCATGACAACCCTGGGTCTGCAGCAGACTCCAGCGATTGCCATGAGCTGATCTCTATTAGTGCCACCAAGTGGTCGGCGCTCATAGCACAGGACCATTTCTGCTACACAGAGGTGAACTGCTGATCACCTCTATGTAGCAGAGGTGAGATCAGACAAGCGCTGCTTCTAGTCTCTTATGGAGACTATAGAAGCAAGCAAAAAGTGAAAAAAAAATGTTTTTAAGCATATATAAAAAAAAAAAAATAAATAAAAGTTTAAATTACCCCCTTTCACCCCATTCAAAATAAAATAATAAAAAAAAAACACACACACATATTTGGTATCGCCACGTTCAGAATCGCCCGATCTATCAATATAAAAAAATAATTAATCCGATCGTTAAACGGCGTAACGAGAAAAAAAATTCTAAAAGCAGGGATTACGTTTTTTGGTCGCCGCAACATTGCAATAAAATGCAATAACGGGCGATCAAAACATTGGATCTACCCCAAAATAATATCAATAAAAACTTCAGCTGGCGCGCGCAAAAACGAAGCCATCACCCGGCCCCAGATCCCGAAAAATTTAGACCCTATGGGTCTTGGAACATGGCCCCATTTTTTAATTATTTTTTTTAGCAAACTTTGGAATTTTTTTTCACCACTTAAATAAAAAATAACCTATACATGTTTGATGTCTACGAACTCGTAATGACCTGGAGAATAATAATGGCAGGTCAGTTTTAGCATTCAGTGAACGTAGTAAGAAAATAAAAAAAAAAACATCTGTGGTATTGCACTTTTTTTTGCAATTTCACCGCACTTGGAATTTGTTTCCCATTTTCCCATAGACGATATGGTAAAACTAGTAATGGCGTTGAAAAGTACAACTCATCCTGCAAAAAATAAGCCCTAACACGGCCATATTGACAAAAAAATAAAAACGCTATGGCTCTGAGAACAAGGGAAGCAAAAAACAAAATACAAAAACGGAAAATCCCAGGGTTGCGAAGGGGTTAAAAATTATAATGCCTTGTTAATTTTCAGTATAGCAATCTATGTCACAAAAACAACCTGAGATTTTGTAATTTTCACACTTGCCACTAAGCCTAATATTAGGCTCTTACATCCTGTTCTGTACCACATTTCATTAGGTAGCTCATTATTATTACAAGAAAGATTACAATGACTGATGATTATACCTCTACATACAATATATAGTAGGGGATCAATCATTCTCAATAGGTAATGGTCACAGCACACCTCCTACCATTCTTTGCTTAGTGACCGTCACCCAGATCAGAGCATGCCTAGAAACCTTTCCTGATTATTGATGGATATGAACAATGTAGCGGCTATAAGGCATGTCTTTAAATGCTGTTCACAGAAATTAAAAAGGCTGTCCACTACTTTAACACAGATGGCCTATTCTTAGGACAGGTCATCAGTGTCTGATCTTTGGGGGTGCAACACCTGTCACCCCCGCCGATCCGCTGTTCTTGATGTCGGCGGCTGACAGAACTGATCAATAGCAGAGCTCCACAGTACAGCTCCACCTACTGTGTAGTGGCTGTGGCTGGGTACTGCACATCCACCCCCTATTGATTTGAATGGGTGGCAGATGTGCAGTACCCGGAGCTTCTTTCTGCAGCTCCATAACTGGTCAGTTCTGGCCACCACCAAACACCGAGAACAGCTGATCGGTGGGGGTGTCGGACCCCAACGATCAGACATTGATGAAGTATCCTAAGGATAGGCCATTAATGTTAAAGTAGTGGACAACCTCTTTAAGGCAAGATGTCTGTCCCCATAATCATATACATAAAATAAAATCTAAAAAATCTATATAAAACAAAAAAAGATTGGAAAACAAGAATATATTTCACTTTTTGTTTTTTTAGTTATTATGTAAGAAGAAATTAGAAGATATATTCCCTTTATTATGTATGCATAAATAAAGGCATGCACACTAGGTGTAGCTTTTCACAATGGGGATCTTTTTTTTAAAGAATTAGCTTGGGTAAAATTTACAATTATATTCACACTGATGTTCAGATGGCCACGTTTATTAAAGAAAAACTGTCCTTGTTGCATTGACTGCGCTGTTTCTGGGATCAAATCTTAACACAAGTAAGTATGACCGTTACATTCCACAGGTTCTCTGTGTAGGTATTACATTTGGCCCAGTTCTGATAATTGCAGCTTATTGCCTAGTGGACCAGCCATTGCACTGAAGCTGCCTGTTCTCTGGGGTGCATAGTGAGCTCCTGATCCAGGACAGCTTCAATGCCACAGCACTTACAACGCTGCAGAGGTAATGCTGCTTCATATTGCTGCATTAAGACAACACAATTTGGGCGAGAGGCATGATAATGATGCTGGTCTGACCTGTCAATCAAACAGAAGTCTCTCCCCAACAATCAGGATATCAGCTCGCTGGGGAAAAGTCTGTCCTAAAACATGACATGCTGTTTTTAACTTTATAACTTATTAAGCCCTGTTTTTTTTTCAAATGTGTGCATAACATAGTCCTAGGCAGACAAATCTACACGAAAACATTATCACTGGTGTCAGAATATACAGTATATCAATGTGCGGATACAATGCAACTTTTGTTTTTCTAAAAATCCAAATCAGACTTTATGTTTTGAAGTCACACCCTTTCTACACTTTTAGTGCCATATGGAAAAGCCCCTCCATCTTTTCATAAGAGGAAAACACTATTTCTCATTGCAAATAATCCTTTCTTGTTTTGAGACAGAGATTAAAGACAGGATTAAGCACTAGAAGGAACTAAATGTCATATAGATGTAAGAGTTTTTTCAACAGAGAAAAAAAAAATAGAAAATCAGGAAAAAAATTATTAGGAAAATTTGTTATATGACTCTAAGGATATGTTCACACTGAGTTTTTTAGGAGAATTTTGAGCAGAAACTAAGCGGAAACTATCCAAATCCTCCTCAAAAAATAAAAACTCTCCAAAAACTTGGAGTTTTACTTAGTTTCCACTTTAAAAACTTAGAAAAAAAAGACTTGATGTTTTTGAAACAATCATTTATCTTTATTATTTGGGTCTTTTTCCAGGTATAAAAAACATGAATTTAATCATTATACTTGTCTACGCTGGTGACTAGTTCAATACAACAGACATTGTATTGGGAATCACAGTTGTCAGCCTGACGTTTAAAGGGAAT
The DNA here is from genome assembly GCF_046119375.1 of Phyllobates terribilis. Lineage (NCBI taxonomy): Eukaryota > Metazoa > Chordata > Amphibia > Anura > Dendrobatidae > Phyllobates > Phyllobates terribilis. The sequence continues at coordinate 36,815,090 of NW_027362768.1, read as the reverse complement.
TTGTCAGCAGGTTTTTGTTATGCAATATGAAGACAGCAAGAGGTAGGGGTTAAAAGACAGATTTCAGCAATGCCTCCCCTATCAAGCTCCTTTGTTTTGTTTGGTTACAATGATTGTTTTTGCACCAGGAGCTTATCAATGCCATGACTAGAAGGTCCTGTGAGCCCAATCCAACATGACCCCACCTGTGATAAGCAGCTCACTGTCTATGTACTTTGTACACAGAGAGCCTAGTGTGGGTGGGGTTAACTTTCTCAGCTCTGCTTCATTCTAAATCAAAGGCCACGGCCCCACTATCAGTATTTGGTCAGTATTCAGTCAGTATTTTTTCTCAGGAGTAGCAGCCAAAACCAGGTAAGGAACAATCAGAGAAAAGGTATAATAGAAACAAGTCACCAATTCTGTATTTATTATCACCAACTCCTGGTTATGGCGCCCACTCCTGAGAAAAAATACTGACTGAATACTAATCAAATCCTGTTAGTGGGGCCTAAGAGAGAGAAACTGGAGAGGAGACAAAGAGTAAATAGGGTCTTATCTGGGTAACAGTGTTGGAAGATATGCACAATTGAGCTCCCCTGGTTGGGTTGTGTGAACGCAACCACTAATAAGGCTCAAGGTTGCAGATCCACAAGGAGATAAAAGCATAAAAACTGGAAAAACAAATGGGTTTTTCTGCGCTGACATAGAAGAAAGGATGACAGATACCAATCCATTTGCAGGTGGTTTTATTCATCAACGTTTTTCAATGCGTTAACGAATAAAACCACCTGCAACTGAATAGGAATTTCATCCTTTCTTCTATGGCAGCGCAGAATAACAAATTTGTTTTTCCAGTTTTTATCATTCTAAGGGCTCGCTCACACTTGCAAATAAATTGGACGAGTGCAATCAGATAAAAAATTGTATTGCACTTGTCCCAATGTTAAACTATGGGGCAGCTCACATCTGCGATTGTTTTCGCATGCCAAGTCAGCATGAGAAAATAATTGCAGCATGCTGCGAATGGCTACGAGAAATGAATCGCACCCACCCATACAAGCCTATGTGTGTGTGTGAAACATTGCACTGCACTTGGATGTCACCAGAGTGCAGTGTGATTCACGCTGACGCCGGAAACAGAGTAGATGGAGAAATTACTTTCTCTGTCTCCTCCGCATCTGTGCTGAGATTCTCGTATGAGAAAGGATCGCAGCACAGAGCACTGACACTCGGATCACGCTCACAGCAGGGTTTGAGCCGAGTATCATTAGGATATTGCATCCGATGTTTTTGCATTGGATGCTATATGCTAGTGTGACTCCAGCCTATATGTAAAAGCTCTGATTGTGTGAGAACGGCTGCACCCAGTAATATACAGGTTTTCATTCGCTGTAAGCCATAATCATCATCATTAATAGAAATAAACACTTGAAATAGATCACTCTGTATGTAACGACTCTATATAATATGAGTTTCACTTTTTGTATTGAAGAACTGAAATAAATTAGCTTTTTGATGATATTCTAATTTAGCGAGATGCAATAGTATTGTTGGATTCAGTTTCTCTTTGCCTACATTATCCTGCTCTCACGAGGTAGCAAAAACCTGTGGACAGATTCCCTTTAATGTCTATTTATTTTAAACAGTTGTACATTCATAATATTTGACCACACTGTATTTGATCTTTAAGTGACAAGAATTTACACCTACCTGAAAAGTGTCTGCACATTGACTATTGTCTTTGCATCTGCCATATAATCCTCCTCGGCACTCATCGTGCTTTCCTTGTCCACAACCACCATATTTGCTGCAAATGTTACTCCACACTTCAGCAAGTCATCTAGGCTTTTGAAAACACAAAAATTACTTAATAGTTCTATATGAAACACATAAACTAAACTAATAGAACATAAAGCATTCAAAGATGAAATATAGGTTAGTTCATCGCAATTGAACTGTGTTCAACAAATTGATATTTGCCCAATGAAAAGTTTAACTAAACTTTCATTTTTTGTTTTTCTTTTTTTTTTTAACAATTTTATCCATCAAAGAAAGTTATGAAATTTTGCAAATCTCATTGCTAATGGATATGTCTTCATGTAAAAAATTGCATATAAGTGAGTTCCAAAACCCTACTTTTCCCAAGTTGATTTGCTTGCCATCAGCTGCATTGATATCAGAGCGTGTTCATTTGAAGTACAGATGATGACAGTGAAAGGGTCAGCACTAGTGATGAGCGAGCATGCTCGGGTTTTTTCCAAGTATCTTCAGAGTGCTCGGGTGTTATGTTTGAGTCACTCCGTGTGCATGATTTGCGACTGTTTGACAGCTTTAATACATGTGAGGAATGACTGTTTCTTAGGTATTCCTCACAAGTATTAAAGGCGTCAAACAGTCGCAAATCATGCACATGGAGTGACTCAAACATGACACTCGAGCACGCTGAAGATACTCGGGGAGCACCCAAGCATTCTCGTCAAAAGGGTAAACAGTACATACTCGCTGAACACTATTAAGCACCTGACTCATCCACTTAGAGTTGTGATTATGAAATCCATTTCCTGCAGCAGGCTTTTCACCAGAGTTAGTGGGACAAAGGTATAGAACTGACCCTTTCACTGCCATCATCTGTACTCCAAATGAGTACACTCTAATATCAACACAACTAAATGCAGGAACTTAGACTGGGGAAAAGCACAGATTTGGTTGTCACTTGCATACAAATTTTACAAGAATGAAGACACCAAAACCACTTCTAGCCAGACTTTTCTGAACAGTAGATAGGTGTAGTGCATGAAGACTGCATCTATGGTGCTCAGCATTGCTCATTTTTTGGTTCCATTTCAAAAGAGCTTTGAAACCCCAGTCCACTTTGAAATCTTTGCGAGACCTTGCTGATACGATATAACAACCTTAATTCTTGTTGCTGTTCTCAGTCTTGACATGGTGCATGATCTGTGACATGAAAGAAAAGCGAAGTCCGGCATCCTGTAACATAATGGCTGACACAAATACTACAAAATCCAGGATTCACGATCACTCAGATTCCTACTGTTTATAATGTTCACAAACACATGGGCCATGCACACAGTGAACAAGTCTGTAGGACAGTGTTCACACCACCAAAAGACTGAAACACACAAGGACACAGTAAAACAAACGTATAAAAATACTCTGTTGTAAAAAAGTAACAGTAAACAGCAAGTGCTAGTAAAAAGGTGATAAAAAACAGGGTGTTTGGTTGACACGTTATTTTGCAAAAAATGTATACTAAGGCGCTCTACCAACGTCAAGGTAACCCAGATCAGAGCAGTCCCTATCTGATGTATTTAAAAACTGATCATGTGTATGGTACCTATATAAGAAGATCTAACAGGTAATGTTAATGTGGACATGCTGCAGAGGACGGCATTTTATGTGCATGGCCCACAAGGGAGGGTACACTGTCCTACAGACTTGTTCACTGTGTGCATGGCCCACGTGTTTGTATTCAATTCAATTTGTTTCTTGCTTTTGCAAGATTAGGGAGGACTCCACCCCTCACTTGTGGGCCATGCAAATAAAATGCCATCCTCTGCAGCATGTCCACATGGACATTACCTGTTAGATCTTCTCATATAGGTACCATACACATGATCAGTTTTTAAATACATCAGATAGGGACTGCTCTGATCTGGGTTACCTTGACGTTGGTAGAGCGGCTTAGTATACATTTTTGCAAAAAACGTGTCAACTAAATACCCTGTTTGCTATCACCTTTTTACTAGCACTTGCTGCTTACTGTTACTTTTTTACAACAGAGTATTTTTATACGTTTGTTTTACTGTGTCCTTGTGTGTTTCTGTTTATAATGTTCATAGCATCTTTCTGTCATAAAAAAAGCAAGTGAGCCCTCCCTCAGTTAGTCCGTCGACACCTCTGTAACACAATTCTAACTGGATGTAGCTTTGAGGGTATTTCCATACGATCAGGAACCAGCAGCACTTTGGACGCAGCATATTTTAGCTGCGTCTAAAGCACTGCGCTCTGATGCCATACTTGTTTTGTCAGTACATGCGGATCCATTGTGTGTAATGACATTTCAATTGGTCAAAATCTGCAGCAGAGACTTGAGTCTCCGCTTCAGAAATTGACATGCTGTATCTCGTAAACACACACCGTGGGTGAGATAAACAGCATCAAAAAGAAGCACAGTGGGCATGGAATCTCTATAAATCCCATCCACTCTGCTTGTACTATAGAACGCAGCATTTTGGATGCAGCGCAGGTGAGCTGCGTCCAAAATACTGCTATTCCTCCTCCTACATAGCCTAATAGCTTGAAACAGTGTTTAAAGAAGCACTCCTCTCATCAAAGTTTTTATCCTATTAATATACTGTAGTCATCATATTATATAGCACAGTCTACTTACAATTGCTCATTTTTTCTTTCTACCAATTTAATTCTTCTCTGTCCCATTAGGTTTGTGACATCACGTGATTAAAAACTGACTAGCTGAATCCTTCTAATCTCTATGTAGAAACAGTCAATTTTCCCTGCATGAGTCACAAGTCGCTGCAAAAGTCTCTGGAGGTGGGAGGAGGGAGCAGCTGGGTCAGGAGTTGAAGAGGGGAATGATAAATGCAGGGACAAGAGACTTCCTGTTTCTACATAGAGCAGAAAAAAGAGAAGAATTATCTGGGTAGAAAGGCAAAATGAGAAATTGCAAGTACTCAGTGCTATGTAATATCATGACTACAATATATTAAGAGGATAAAAACTTTGATTTGAGTGCTTCTTTAATTGAAACTAAGTTAGTAACATATTATTAATGTACATCTTCTACAATATAGATGAAAAAACTATTTTGCGCAATTTGTATGAGTAACAAAAATCATACAGACCTTTGCAAGTTATACAGACACACAACACAGCAGCACAGAATAAAATGGAAATAAGAGTTTGCCTACTTGTCTATGCAGCCAACCATGTAGTAGACCATCGGAAACCAACAGATTGCATCCAGAAAATGCATATCTGGCCTAACATTGGAATTAGAAGAATACATGATAAACATACTATTTAATATTAATACACTCATTTAAAATAACTGCTGTACAGTATTCATACATCTTGAAAAATATTGACATACATTATTAAAATAAGTAAATAACCCAAAGTACATTATCCAGAACATAACACAATAGGAGACTTATCAAGTGCTGATAAAGAAATGATCTGTTCATGATTTATGGCAGTTACACTGTATTTTAATGTGAATTAATGTGTCATTTCCAGAAGACAGCGAAAAAAAATATGATTAATGTGAAGCATTTGACTTGTGTAATGAGCATCAGATCCTGTGTAAAAGTGGAATGTACTCACCACCTTTCGATTTATTAAAGCTCATGCATGACATAATACTGCACATGAATTTCAGCAACCAGCAGATGTCACAACACATGAGTATAGAACTGGTTCTATATCTCTAAATAGCACAGCTGACAGTAATATTACTGCTACAAATTTAAAAATCACATTGTAAGGTGGCCAACCCTTAAGACTATATGTATGGTAGTCCAGTTGAGTATGTAGACCTGTGATTTCAAAAGACATATTAAAAAAAAGAAGAATGTGCAGTGTGGGAAATGTCAGGAAAGATTTTTATTATTATCATTACTTTTTTTTGCGAATCATGAATACAATCTCAAAATGTCTGCTTTTGCGTGGAACATCAAATTTCAGGAAATTTGACTAAAACTCAATTCTCTGTGGATTGCTCTGCTCACTTTTAATTTATGTAATCTTTTATACCCTGTAGATTCTTGGCCCATGAGGTCAGGATTAGAAATGAGCCAACTTGAACTTCGAACTGAACTTTGGAGTAAAGTTCGGGTCAGGTGCCAGAGCTCGAAATTCCACAGGTCCTCTCATCCCTAGTCAGGATCCTTCACCTCTCTGTACCCATCTGTCACTGTTAGTTTTTTCACTGTAATTTACGTATTGTAGGGTTTTACTCACTCAGCTGCTTTTGAGATAGGCACAGGAAGCGCTTTCTTTACAATGTCCAAGGCAGGTTTATTTTAACTTCATAAACTGCACTTTAGAACTAAGCAAAACACAGCTTTGTCCGGCACAGAGTAACAAAACAGAAAATAAACAGTCCATATAGTACTGCGGGTTCACCCGCTCATGGTCAGTGTCCTTTAGCACAAACCTCCAGCCACAGACACTGAATGAAACAACACTCGGTCCCCATTTCAATTACAAAACCATGCCCCGGGGTGGGGATACGTGAACAGCCATTCCCTCCCATCTCTTATGACTGCTCGTAAAAAATGGCCCTGATATGCCCTATTAACCCTCTCAGCACTACGTGTGATGGAGCATGCTTTCCCGGTTTTACATCACCGAAGCTACCAACCTCGATGATACATATCTCCCCTCAAGGACCTGTCTGGCGGCCATCTTACATACCCCCTCTGCCCAAATCAGGGGGGCTTGGCACCTTCTGCTAACAAACAGTGGACTCTCGACAATACGTCAGCATTGCTATGCAGTTTCCTGGGCCTATGCTTTACATGGAAGCTAAAATCCTGAAAAGCTAGGAACCACCTGGTCACTCGGGTATTGTTCCCCTTCTTCTCGCTCATCCACCTTAGTGGGGCATGGCCTGACACCAGCCTGAACTTTCTGCCTAAGAGGGAGTATCTTAAAGTGTCCAACACCCACTTGATGGCCAAACATTCCTTCTCCACTGTGCAGTAATCCTTCTCACAAGATGTCAGCTTCTGGCTCAAATATATTATGGGTGCTTTTCCCTGTTCATCTCTTGTGATAGGACAGCACCCAGCCTGGTATCTGATGCATCAGTTTGGACCGCAAACACTTTAGAGAAATCTGGTGCCACCAACACTGGCTTTTTACACAAGGCTTGCTTTAGTTCCTGGAAGGCCGTCTCAGCTTCTGGAGACCACTTAGCCGTAGCTGATTTTGTCCCTTTAATAAGATCTGACAAAGGGGTAGCTATCATGGCGAAGTTGGGGATGAACCTGCTTTAGTAGCTCACGATGCGCAAGAACGCTCTGACCTGCTGTTTTGAGAGAGGTTGTGGCCAACCCTGGATCGCTTCAACTTTATTTATTTGGGGCTTTATCTCGACTCTGCCTACGACATAGCCCAAATATTTGGCTTCCTCCATGCTCATGGCACATTTCTTCGGGTTGATGGAAAACCCTGTCTTCAGTAGAGCATCGAATATAGCCTGAACTTTGCTCAGATGACTTCCTCAATCCTGGCTGTAGATCACAATATCATCCAGGTAGACCGCTGCATACCTCTTGTGGGGAGTTAGGATCCGGTCTATGGCTCTCTGAAAGTTAGCTGGAGCTCCTTGCAACCCAAATGGCATCTTTGTGTACTGGAAACACCCATCTGGTGATGAAAAGGCCATCATCTCCTTGGCATCTTGAGACATAGGAATTTGCCAATACCATTTTGTGAGGTCAAAGGTGGTAATGTACCTGGCCGGCAGTAGCCTTTCAATTAGTTCATCTACCCTGGGCATTGGGTACGAATCAAACTTAGAGCCCTCATTCAGTTTCCTATAATCATTGAAAAACCCATCTCCATCTGGTTTCAGCTCTAAGACTATGGGACTGGACCAGCCACTCTTGGACTCTTCAATGACTTCCAGACTCAGCATGCGCTTCATCTCTTTTGAGATTACATCTTGGCGGGCTTCAGCAATCCGATATGGCTTCATGTTTGCTCAGACATGAGGCTCCGTGAGCACTTCATGCTCTATGATCTGAATTCACCCCGGTAGATTCAAGAACAGGTCCCTGTTCCACTGTAGCAACTCTTGACACAGTTGTTTTTGGGCACATGACAGCAACTCTGCCACCTTGACCTCTCCCACGTCGGCTTCAGACTTTGCCACCATACACGGAGATTCCACAGGCTTCCTATCTAGCTATGGCTTAATCAGGTTGAGGTGGTACACATAGTAGGGCTTCCTTCTCCCTGGTTGGTGGTCTTTATAGTTAACATCACCAACCTTTTCCACTACTTCATAGGGGCCCTGCCACTTAGCCAGGATTTTGCTCTCCACCATACCTGATCCCCAGGGTTGAAGTGTCTCACCCTCGCCGACCTATTGTATACCCTCGACTATGCCTCTTGTGTGCTTTGAGGAGGTGTTCTTTCAGAATGAGCATCACCTCTGCAATCCTTTCTTGCATCTGGGCCACATGTTCGATTATACTCCTATAGGCTGTATGCTCTGCCTCCCAGGTCTCCTTTGCTACGTCCAGAAGTCTGCGGGGGTGTCGTCCATACAACAGCTCAAGAGGGGAGAATCCAGTAGAGGTCTGTGGGACTTCTCTGATGGAGAATAGAAGGTACTGCTGTAGACAGTCCCAGTCCTGGCCGTCTTTCTCTATGACCTTCCTCAACATGGCCTTCAGGGTTTTTTTAAACCTCTCTACCAAGCCATGTGTCTGTGGGTGGCAGACTAAGGTCCTGAGTTGTGTGATTTGCAGGGTCTTGCACAATGTCCTCATCACCTTTGACATAAATGGAGTCCCTTGGTCTGTTAGTATCTCTTTAGGCAACCCTGTCCTGGAAAAGATATGGACCAACTCCCGGGCTATAAACTTGGAGGAGGAGTTTCATATGGCTTCTGGATACCATGTAGCATAGTCCAGTACCACCAGGATATACTGATGTTCTCTGGCGGACTTGACCAGGGGTCCTATTAAATCAATGGCGATGCAATCAAATGGGACCTCAAGGATAGGCAGTGGCACTAAAGGGCTATGGAAGTGAGCCACCAGGGAGGTAAGCTGACAGGTGGGACAGGACCTACAAAAATCCATGATCTCTCGGTGACACCCGGGCCAGTAGAACCTCTGGAGGATCCTTTTCTGTTTTTTTTCTACCCCCAGATGACCACCTAAGACATGTGCATGGGCCATAACTAACATCCTGCATCTGTATGGCACTAGTACCTGCTGTATTACCTCTCCTCTGAGCTTGGTGACCTGATATAGTAACTCCTGATTTACGGCATAGTACGGATATCGGGTGTCAGCCCCGGGCTCTTGAGCAACACCATTCAGAACAGTGACATTATCAAATGTCATTTTAGAGTTAAGTCTCTGAGCAGGGCGGTTCCAAAGTTTCCCCCAGACACCTCCAGCTCAGGGATGTTGGCGTCTGGGGATTCTGCCTCATACTCATCCCAAACAAGCACACAAAAAGTAAACACATCGGCTGCGGCCTGTGATGAGGTTTCTTTAGGAGTGACCTGGTAGTTGTCTGAACTAGTCGGCATCCTTCCTTTCTCCCACAAGTCCCAAAACAAGACAAAGTCCTGCCCTATTATAACAGGGTGCAACAGGTCCTTGACTCTGCCCAGCTCATGGGACTCGGCGCCACAGTTTGTGTCTATGACCACTCGGGCCACAGTGTAGTCCTTAGCGTCCCCATGGATACAATGGATGCCGACTTTTTTCCCTGGAATTGAGGAATTGTGTCCCTCACTAGGGTTACCAAACTCCCTGAGTCCAACAGACCAGCAATTTGCACTCCATTCACTGACTCGAGGCATGCTTGCTGACCCTCGCCTGGTTGAGAAACAGCAGGCAGGATATGCAAAATACGAGTAGTGCCGTCCTGTGCTGCAGTCCATTGGCTCGCTGGTCATGGGGCAACGAAGGGCTATGTGACCTGGGGTGTGACATCTCCAACAACTTACAACATTGGATGGGGCCTTCGACAGCAATTCGGAACCCTCCTGGGCTCTAGGACACACCTCAAATGTGGCTCTTGTGCCCCTCTTTTGGTTGTCTGCCCCTTTGGGAACCCTAGTATGAAGATGCTACAACCCCTTGCTTCGCCAAGGAACTCTCTACCCCCTGGTACCAATCCACCAACCCCACCAGGTCATCAGCATTACAGGAATCTCCCTGGGCAACCCAGGATTGTACCGACCTTGTAAGGGAGTGTATGAACCTGTGCATGATAACATTCTCCACCATCTGCGCTGGGGAGGAAGATTCAGATTGTAACTAGTGATGAGCGAGCACTAAATTGCTCGGGTACTCGTTGCTCGGGTCGAGCAAATTGGAATACTCGGGTGCTCATCCCGAGCAACAAGCCCAATGTATGTCTATGGGAAACTCGAGCATTTTTCAGGCGGCTCCCCCCGGCGGTCTGCAGAGGGCCTAAAAATTGCCCAAATCGATGGGAACAGTGCTCAAATGACATGAGAACAGCATGGAGAAGACTCATTGAAGCATTTCTGACTCCCAGGCCACTGCTGTCAACAACGTTGTCAGAGTATTACGCCACTTTTACGGACTCACAATAAAACATGCAAAAACAAATCCAAAATGGATTTTCCTGGGAAATATATTAAGGAACATCCTTTCCAGGGTAATGACTTGTATATAAGGCAAAATAAATAAGCAAAACAAAAAATACTCCTCCACAACTTGGGCTATGTTCACACATAGCGTTTTTGATGCATTTTTTCAATTTTGCATTGCTTTTGAAACGTGACAAATGCATTCAATGGGAAATGTAATTTTAACATTTTACAACCTTATCTTTCCATGTGGTGTGTGACCCATCATCAGACACATGCATACAGTGCTGAAAAGACAGGGGAACAGCATGGGGAAGACCTCTGGAAGCATTTCTGACTCCCAGGTCACTGCCTAAAAGTGTGCCCATCATAAGTGATCCTTGGCGCATGCGAAGATGCCTCCCGCCATGCATCTATCGTTGCAGACTTGCAACAATCACCGTCCACGTCCTTGTCCCAGTGCAGCGCTCAGTTATCCCTACCCCATTCCTTGGAATGCAAGCGAAAGTATGCAGCCAGCCACCCACCCACCCACAGGCTGCAATACTATACTGCCAATTTTTTTACACCTGCTTGCATTTGAAATGTGGCCTTTTAGGCTCATGGAGGTGGAAGCTTTTCATAACCCCACGCCGGCGGCGGCCGGGTGTCCATACTCGGTCTCCAGCCGCCACTGTTTCTCCCGGTGTCGTCTCCGCCTTCCACAAACACGTGTCCCACAACATTACCCGTGCCCTCCCCAGTGCACTTACTAGGAAGGACCACCTAACTACAAACACGTGTACAGGTGAATGTGGCCAGGGACGGTAAGGAGCCAGCCCACAGCTTTTTTTGCTGAGTTGTATTTCACCACAGCCATATTCTTTAGCTTGGTGAAAGGACTTGGGAAACCATATCTACACAGCTGTCATTTTTCCCAGGAAGTCCTCTAAAGCTGCTTTCACTTGAAATGTGGCCTTTTAGGCTCGTGGAGGTGGAAGCTTTATATAACCTCATGCCGACGGGGCGGGATATTCATACTCGGTCCCCAGCCGCCATTATTTTTCCCGGTATCGTCTCCGCCTTCCACAAGCACAAGTCCACAGCTTTTTTTGATGAGAGTGGTATTTAGCTCGGTGAAAGGACTGGCATAGAGGGAAACCGTATCTACTCTGGGTGTCATTTCTCCGTAACCAGGTTCCGCCCATTGTCACACACGACCATGCCTGGCTGTATGTTCAGCGGTGAGAGCCACAGATTAGGCTGCTGTGCTACAGCTTTCAACAACTCTGCAGCGCTGGGCAATTTGTCAATTAAGCATTAAGCATGTTATCTTCAGCACAGGCTGTTGCCGCTTGGCCAAGGCAGTGCTGCAGTGCTGTCAGCTTGTCACTGATGTGGTCATTTCGGAGATGAAGGAAGAGGTGCAGGAGCTGAACAATGTGATTACATTGAGGTTAAATTGGTGACTCTGTTTATATATTAAAGAAAGATCATATTGTTTTGTTTTTTTTTACTTTATTTTTTAAGGCAAATGCATTCACTGGGAAATGTCATTTTAACATTTTACAACCTTATCTGGCAATTTGGTGTGTGACACATCATCAGACACATCCTGATTTATTTATGATGGAGGGACTTTGAAAGTCATAAAGCCTATTTTTATAGGGCCATAAGACGACCCTTACTATTCTTAAAAGGCCAGCAGTCGGCCCTCACTATTGTTAGAGAGCCATCAGCCAGCTATGCTTTTTTGTTCCCATTATTAACAAGTGGGTCTCCTATACTGTTATTGCGTATCCAGTGACTGCAAGGGCTGCCAAAAATTTGGACGCAACCCAATACACCTTTGAAGAGACATAGAGGAGGGTCTCAGTAAAAAAAATGTTCCCATTATAAAGGAGCGGGTCATCTATAGTGGTAATGCCATACTGTGACTGCAAGGGCTGCCAAAATTTGGGGAAAACCCCACTAAGAATTTAAAGACATATAGAGCATTGACACAGTAGCGACAAATTCCCATTAGAAAGGAGAGAGTCTGCTATACAGTTATAGGGTATGCAGTGAGTCCAAAGGCTGAACAATTTTAGGAAAAAACCCACTAAGAATTTAAAGACACACAGAACAGGGTCACAGTAACAAGCATGACATGTTCCCATTAGAAAGGAGAGGGTCTGCTATACAGTTATAGGGTATGCAGTGAGTCCAGCGGCTGACCAATTTTAGGAAAAACCCCACTAAGAATTTAAAGACACATAGAGCAGGGCCACAGTAACAACACATTCCCTTTAGAAAGGAGAGAGTCGGCTATACAGTTATAGGGTATGCAGTGAGTCCAAAAGCTGACCAATTTTAGGAAAGAACCCACTAAGAATTTAAAGACACATAGAGCAGGGCCACAGTAACGACAAATTCCCATTAGAAAGGAGAGAGTCTGCTATACAGTTATACGGTAAGCAGTGAATCCAAAGTCTGACCAATTTTAGGAAAAACCCCACTAAAAATTTAAAGACACATAGAGCAGGGCCACAGTAAGGACAAATTCCCATTAGAAAGGAGAGAGTCTGCTATACAGTTATAGGGTATGCAGTGAGTCCAACGGCTGACCAATTTTAGGAAAAACCCCACCAAGAATTTAAAGACACATAGAGCAGGGCCACAGTAACAACAAATTCCCTTTAGAAAGGAGAGAGTCTGCTATACAGTTATAGCGTATGCAGTGAGTCCAAAGGCTGACCAATTTTAGGAAAAAACCCACTAAGAATTTAAAGACACATAGAGCAGGGCCACAGTAACGACAAATTCCCATTAGAAAGGAGAGAGTCTGCTATACAGTTATACGGTATGAAGTGAGTCCAACGACTGACCAATTTTAGGAAAAAACCCACTAAGAATTTAAAGACACATAGAGCAGGGCCACAGTAACGACAAATTCCCACTAAAAAGGAGAGAGTCTGCTACACAGTTATAGGGTATGCAGTGAACCTAAAGGCTGACCAATTTTAGGAAAAACCCCACTAAGAATTTAAAGACACATAGAACAGGGCCACAGTAAAGACAAATTCCCATTAGAAAGGAGAAAGTCTGCTATACAGTTATACGATATGCAGTGAGTCCAAAGGCTGACCACTTTTAGGAAAAAACCCACTAAGAATTTAAAGACACATAGAGCAGGGCCACAGTAACGACAAATTACCATTAGAAAGGAGAGAGTCTGCTATACAATTATAGGGTATGCAGTGAGTCCAACAGCTGACAAATTTTAGTGAAAAACCCCACTAAGAATTTAAAGACACATAGAGCAGGGCCACAGTAACGACAAATTCCCATTAGAAAGGAGAGAGTCTCCCATAGTGTTGGCCTATGCAGTGAATGCAAGGGCTGCCAAAAATTTGGAGGCACTTCAATGCCCATTGGAAGAGACATGGAGGAGGGCCTCATAAAAAAATGTTCCCATTAGAAAGGAGTGGGCCTCCTATACTTGTAATGCCCATGCAGTAAGTGTATGGGCTGACAAACATTTACCCCTGGGGGTATACATGAACATACAGTATACATTTTTTTTTATGGGCATCATAAACACCTTTTAAAAAAATTATGTGGGTGTTGCATCACGGACCACGGTCACCCTGGTGATATGGTGGTGGAGGAAGAGGAGATGGAGGAGGACAAGAGCAAATAGCCAAAATCAGGAAGCGTATTCCCATGTCTGGGTGTGAAAAGGTGCATGGGAATTCACCTCTCAAGAAAAGACACTGGATTGGAGTTTATGTTACACTGCTATCATTCGGTGGTGTTGAGAAGTCTGGCCCAATCCAGCCCTTGTTCATTTTTATAAGAGTCAGTCTGTCAGCATTTTCAGTTGACAGGCGGATGCTCTTATCAGTTAAAATTCCTCCAGCGGCACTAAAAACCTGCTCTGATAAAACGCTGGCGGCAGGGCAGTCCAGGACCTCGAAGGCATAGAGAGCCAGTTCATTCCACGTATACAGCTTGGATACCCAATAATTATAAGGCACAGAGCAATCACGGAGGACGTTGGTATGGTCGGCAAGGTACCCCCTCAGCATCTTCCAAAACTTTGCACTCCTTGTGAGAGTACCCCGCGCCTCAGGGCCTGTGCGATGGGAGGGTCTGAGAAAACTCTCCCAGAACTTTGACAGTGTTCCCCTGCCTCTGGTGGATTGGAGTTGTGTCTCTCTCGCCTGTACTCCTTGGTTGTCCAACGAAGTGTGCCCTCTGCCTCCAGAGTTTTCAGATGGGAATTTTTTTAATAGTTCCGCAACAAGGGCCTTCTCGTACAGCTCCATTTTTGTAGACCTGTCCGCCTCAGGAATAAGAAATATAAAGTTCTCCTTGTAGCGTAGGTCTAGAAGTGTCACCAACCAGTAATGACTGTCACCCAAAATTTTGAGAACGCGAGGGTCATGGGAAAAGCATCGTAACATAAACTCAGCCATGCGTCCCAGACTACTAACAGGCAAGACTTCTGTGTCCTCACCAAGAGGATGACTGACCTTGCTCTCCTCCTACTTCTCCTCCTCTCTGTCCTCTGGCCATCCACGCTGAACAGACAGTATGACAGCTGTGCAGGTAGTACCGTCTATAGTGCTTGAAACTAGCTCCTGTCCTTCCTCCTCCTATTCCTCTTCCTCTTTTTCACCCAATCCACGTTGGGTTGAGATGAGGCTTGGCTGTGTGTAATCACCCTGTATGGTTCCTTGCTCCATCTCATCGTGTTCCGCCTGCAATGCATCCTCTTTGATTGTGAACAGAGAGTGTTTCAGAAGACAAAGAAGCAGGATGGTGACACTAATTATGCCGTTATTGCCGCTAACCATCTTGGTGGAGTCCTCAAAGTTTTGGAGGATGGTACATATGTCTGACATCCATGTCCACTCCTGAGGTATTATGTGTGGAGTCTGAACTGAATAGCGACGGCCTTGTTGATGCTGGTACTCAAAAACTGTCCTCTTCTGCTCACAAATCAGTCTGTGAGCCGGAAGATGCAAATGCTGCTGAAACACGGCAAGGGCGGCGGAAACTGTAGCTGACTTTCTATAATGGGCACACAGGTGGCGTACTTTAACACGCAGATCCGGCAGCTCCGGGTAGGATTTGAGAAACCGCTGAACAACGAGGTTAAGCACATGGGCCAGGCATGGTACGTATGTGAGCTCGCCTTGCCTCAGAACCGCCACCAGGTTCCAGCCATTGTCATACACAACCATGCATGGCTGTAGGTTCAGCGGTGTGAGCCACAGATCTGCCTGCTCTTTAAGAGCTGTCCACAACTCTTCAGCATTGTGCGGTTTGTCATCTAAGCATATTAGCTTCAGCACAGCCTGTTGCCGGTTGGCAGAGGCAGTGATGCAATGCTTTCAGCTTTTGACTGATGTGATCATTTTGGAGATGGAGGCTGAAGAGGAGGAGGAGGCTGAAGAGGATGAGGTGCAGAAGCTGTAGACCGTGGGGGCAACCCTGACTGACCAAGGGCCCGGAATCCTTGGAGTCGGGAGGACGTGTTCCGTCTCAAGGTCTGACTGGGTCCCGGATTCCACTATGTTAACCCAGTGTGCCGTCAGCGAGATGTACCGTCCCTGCCCACCCACAAGCACTTGTCCACGTGTCAGTGGTTAGGTGGACTTTCCCGGTAACTGCGTTGTTGAGGGCACGGCTAATGTTTTGGGACACGTGCTTGTGTAATGCGGGGACGGCACACAAGGAGAAATAGTGGCAGCTGGGGACCGAGTACCGAGGGACGGCCGCCGCTATCAGGTTGCGGAATGCTTCCGTCTCCACGAGCCTAAAAGGCAACATTTCAAGCGCAAGCAGTTGTGAAATGTGAGAATTTAGTAGTGTGGCCTGTGGGGCGTTGGCTGCATATTTGCGCTTGCATTCCAAGGACTGAGATATGGACAACGGAACGCTGCGCTGGAACAAGGACATGGACGTGCTTCCTGATGCTGCTACTTGAGAGTGTGCAATGACAGGTGCAGGGCAGGAGGCATCTTCGCATGCATTATCGACAGGGGAGTGGCTTGCATGCACAACAGCAGAAGAAGCAATGGTGCCACCTGCAGACACTGTTCCTGGACCCTGGGGTCACTGACACACAGAAATAAATTTTTAATGGAGGCCAGAAATGGCAGTATTTTCTGACAACGTATATGTGATCCGTGTGACGGAGAAAACAGAGTTTTAAATACCTGACCTGTAGGTAAGTAGTTTGAACAGCAAACTGCTGTGAATTGCTTCACTTATACATTAAAGGAAATTTTTAATGGAGGCCAGAAATGGCAATATTTTCTGACAACGTATTTGTGATCCGTTTAACGGAGAAAACACAGTTTTAAATAGCTGGATTTCTAGAGTTGTAATATGGAAAGGACCTGGCTATATTTTGCAGTGCCAACACGCAAATAGCACAGAAAAACAGTGTTCTATGGATTGCTTTTTAATCAAATAATGAGGATTAAGATTCAAAGAAAAGTATTCCTGGCCCCAGAGACCTGGGCCTTTGTATAGAAATATCTAACAGCAGCAGAAGGCAGAATTTGAATGTAGCCTCTGGTGTTATATGCACTGCAGTCTGCTATATACCCTGCCTGCCTATATACACTTCCTGCCTGATATCTCTACAGATGGATTAGTTAGTCCTCAAAAGGACTGTTAGTTAAGATGGATATGTGTAATGTTCGGTTTTTCTCCCTATACTACCTAATGTAATGCACACGCCCGGACTCACTGGCGTGTGCGTGTTTAGTGGTTCCACTGTGCCATGAACTGGAGAGTGCCTGGAGGGGCGTAACTAAGTATCTGCCCGATCCGACCAAGGTCGCACGACGGCATACGACACCAGTGCACCAGGGAGGAACCGAGCAGAGGGACCAGGGTCTACTCCAGGTCAGACTCCGGACACGGCTGTTGACCCACACCGGGGAATACAGGAACAGGCAGGCTGGGTAGGGTCCAGTACAGACTGGGAGGCAAAATTCTGAGCCGCAGATGCGGTCAACAAACAGAGTAAAGCGAAACCGTAGGTGCGGTAGACAAGGCAGAGTAAAGTGAAACCGCAGACACGGTAGACAAGGCTGAGCAGAGCAAAACCGCAGACGCGGTAGACAAGGTTGAGCAGAGCGAAACCGCAGACGCGGTAGACAAGGCTGAGCAGAGCGAAACCGCAGACGCGGTTGACAGGGCTGAGCAATGAGAAACCGCAGATGCGGTGGACAGGGCTGAGCAAAGCGAAACCGCAGACGCGGTGGACAGGGCTGAGCAAAGCGAAACCGCAAACGTGGTGGACAGGGCTGAGCAAAGCGAAACCGCAGACGCGGTGGACAGGTCTGAGCAAAGCGAAACCGCAGACGCGGTGGACAGGGCTGAGCAAAGCGAAACCGCAGATGCGGTGGACAGGGCTGAGCAAAGCGAAACCACAGACGCGGTGGACAAGGCAGAGTAAAGCGAAACCGCAGACGCGGTAGACAAGGCTGAACAGAGTGAAACCGCAAACGCGGTAGACAAGGCTGAGCAGAGCGAAACCGCAGACGCGGTAGACAAGGCTGAGCAGAGCGAAACCGCAGACGCGGTGGACAGGGCTGAGCAATGCGAAACCGCAGACGCGGTGGACAGGGCTGAGCAAAGCGAAACCGCAGACGCGGTGGACAAGGCTGAGCAAAGCGAAACCGCAGATGCGGTGGACAGGGCAGAGCAAAGCGAAACCGCAGACGCGGTGGACAGGGCTGAGCAAAGCGAAACCGCAGACGCGGTGGACAGGGCTGAGCAAAGGGAAACCGCAGACGCGGTGGACAGGGCTGAGCAAAGCGAAACCGCAGACGCGGTGGACAGGGCTGAGCAAAGCGAAACCGCAGACGCGGTGGACAGGGCTGAGCAAAGGGAAACCGCAGACGCGGTGGACAGGGCTGAGCAAAGCGAAACCGCAGACGCGGTGGACAGGGCTGAGCAAAGCGAAACCGCAGATGCGGTGGACAGGGCTGAGCAAAGCGAAACCGCAGACTCGGTGGACAGGCCTAAGCAAAGCGAAACTGCAGACGCGGTGGACAGGGCTGAGCAAAGTCAAACCGCAGACGCGGTGGACAGGGCTGAGCAAAGCAAAACCGCAGACGCGGTGGACAGGGCTGAGCAAAGCAACAACGCAGACGCGGTGGACAGGGCTGAGCAAAGCGAAACCGCAGACGCGGTGGACAGGGCTGAGCAAAGCGAAACCGCAGATGCGGTGGATAGGGCTGAGCAAAGCGAAACCGCAGACGCGGTGGACAGGGCTCTGTTCACATGGAACAGACTGGAAGGGAAAGGCATAACCAGATACCCACAGGGTACTTGCAGTGAAGTAGCGAGTGGACCACAAACTCACGAGCGGAAGTACAGTGACAGCGAACAGGAGTAGGTACGAGTTCAGACTCTGCAGAAAAAGGAAAGGTACGGACATAGAGAAAAACAGGAAACAGGCTAGAAGAGAATTCAGACAAGAACAGACACAGTAGCAAGATACAGGAGCGGGTCTAGGTATGCAGCCCCTAGAAGGCGGGAGGAACAGGCTAGGAGCGTGTTCAGACAGGCCTGGAAATACAGCCTCCAGGAAAGGCAGGCAAGCAAACACAGAAAGGGACCTGGCATGTTCAGAGTGAAAGAGCACACTGAATGAAACACAATGCTCAGTCAGGGATTCATTGGAGCAGCTGGGTTAAATACCAGGTGACAGACAGCAATAGGCTGAGGACGCACAAGGGGTGTGCCCGCAGCAGGTACAAGAAACAGGAAGTGATCGGGCGCTGCCCTTAAGCAGCAGAAGCAGAGGCAAGCAGACAGCATGGAGGGAAGCCAGGCTAGCAGACTGGACTGGAGATCAAGTGCGCGCTCTTGCACAGTGGGAGATGGACCACTATGCATGGACACCGCCAGGTATGTTACAGTACCCCCCCCTTACGCCCCCTCTTCTTCAGGCCTGCCAGAATGTTCCGCAGGGAATTCGAGGGCCAATCCTTCACTTCAAGGAGATCACTTCCACTGTCCACAGGAAAAACTGGTCTCATCTGGGTAGCTAGGATGCTACTTCCTATCCAGCCATCCTCAGCAACAGACGAAACAGGTGGAGTACCAGGAACAGCAAACAAGGAAGTCTCTCTCCACTTATTATCAGGTAGCACCCCAGAGGGTTCAGGAGACAACTGGAAGTCCTCCGCCGGGTTGGAGGGGTGCAGAGACTCGGGGGTAACCTCTGCTTCGGGGTACATCTTGTCAAGCTCACAGTATCAAATGGGCGAGGTATCAGGTACAAGGTGTAGAAAAGTCACTGTCTCTTTGTTATTTGTTGGTACCCCAGAGGATTCAAGAAACAACTGGGGGTCCTCCGCCGGGTCGGAAGAGTACA
Organism: Phyllobates terribilis; assembly: GCF_046119375.1. Classification (NCBI taxonomy): domain Eukaryota; kingdom Metazoa; phylum Chordata; class Amphibia; order Anura; family Dendrobatidae; genus Phyllobates; species Phyllobates terribilis. Next base: position 36,795,387 of record NW_027362768.1, on the reverse strand, counting down.
GAGACTCGTGGGTAACCTCTGCTTCGGAGTACACTAGGTCGGACTCACTGGACGAAGCGAACGAGGTATCAGGTACCGAGTATAGGAGAGTCCCTGTCCATGCGTTATCAGGTAGCACCCCGAAGGGTTCAGGAGACAACTGGAGGTCCTCCGCCTGGTCGGAGGGGTGTAGAGACTCGGGGATAACCTCTGCTTTGGAGTACACTAGGTCGGACTCACTGGACAAAGCGCCTGAGGTATCAGGTGCAGAGTATAGGGAAGACTCTGTCCATTCCCTACCAGGTAGCACCCCGAAGGGTTCTGGAGACAACTGGAGATCCTCCGCCTGGTCGGAGGGGTGTAGAGACTCGGGGTTAACTACCACTTCGAGGTACCCATTGTTAGGCTCACAGGACGGAGCGGACGAAGTATCGGGTACCGGGTGTAGGGAAGTCTCTCTCCATTTGTCATCAGGTGGTATCCCGGAGGATTCAGGAGGCAACAGGGAGTCCTCCACCAGGTAGTAGAGATGCACAGACTCAGAGGTAATCACTGCCTCGGAATGCCACTGGACAGGCTCAACGGTTAAAGCGGGCGAAGCATCAGACACCGGGTGCAGGAAGTCCTCCTTTGTGGATTCTAGGTGGGCAGAAGTCTCCTCAGGCAGGAGAACTAGTGCGCTACCCACGCACATAACACGTCGGGGCTGCTCCGGGATACAGGGAAGTGAAGCTTCAGCAGGGACTTCAAGGTTGGGGTCAGGAGGTCTTTGGGAGGACAGACCCTGGAGTGACGCTGCCTCTATGCCTAGCACGTCTGGACTGCCTCTTGAGGTTGGGAGAAGTATTCCGAAGAGCGTAGTCATCCTGTGTGGATTCTGGATGGGCAATAGTCTCTTCGGGCAGGAGGACTAGTGCGCTACCCACACACATTACCCATCGGGGCTGCTCCGGGATATTGGGAAGTGAAGCTTCAGCAGGAGCCTCCGGGTTAGGGTCATCGAAGATCATTAGAAAGGCCACCAGGAAGGCCATTATGTCCAGGATGATAGGATCCTGTGCGTCCCATAGGGGGGTGATCCATTTCAAGGCATCACCCACTAGGTAAGACATCATGAATCTCACCTTAGCCCGATCGGTGGGAAAACAAAGAGGGTAGAACTTGAAGTGTAGTATGCATTGCTCCACAAATGCACGACTCTGTCTTGAATCCCCATAGTACCGTGGCGGATCCGCAGGAACGAGTGCAGAAAGATCCATCTGGACGGGTGCGTAATTCGCCTGGAACTCAGCTAAAGAAAAAAATATATATATATATATATTTTTTTAATTTATTTTAATGCACGTATTCGCTGGAAAACGTCTCAGAGAGTGAAAGCCGTGGGGTTCAACGGGAACCATGGCCTGAGCATGCTGTAATGCACACGCCCGGACTGACTTTCGTGTGCGTGTTTAGTGGTTCCACTGTGCCATGAACCGGAGAGTGCCTGGAGGGGCGTAACTAAGTATCTGCTCGATCCGACCAAGGTCGCACGACGGCATACGACGCCAGTGCACCAGGGAGGAACCGAGCAGAGGGACCAGGGTCTACTCCAGGTCAGACTCCGGACACGGCTGTTGACCCACACCGGGGAATACAGGAACAGGCAGGCTGGGTAGGGTCCAGTACAGACTGGGAGGCAAAATTCAGAGCCGCAGATGCGGTCAACAAACAGAGTAAAGCGAAACCGCAGGTGCGGTAGACAAGGCGGAGTAAAGCGAAAACGCAGACGCGGTAGACAAGGCTGAGCAGAGTGAAACCGCAGACGCGGTAGACAAGGTTGAGCAGAGCGAAACCGCAGACGCGGTAGACAAGGCTGAGCAGAGCGAAACCGCAGATGCGGTGGACAGGGCTGAGCAATGCGAAACCGCAGACGCGGTGGACAGGGCTGAGCAAAGCGAAACCGCAGACGCGGTGGACAGGGCTGAGCAAAGCGAAACCACAGACGTGGTGGACAGGGCTGAGCAAAGCGAAACCGCAGACGCGGTGGACAGGGCTGAGCAAAGCGAAACCGCAGACGCGGTGGACAGGGCTGAGCAAAGCGAAACCGCAGACGTGGTGGACCGGGCTGAGCAAAGCGAAACCGCAGACGCGGTGGACAGGGCTGAGCAAAGCGAAACCGCAGACGCGGTGAACAGGGCTGAGCAAAGCGAAACCGCAGATGCGGTGGACAGGGCTGAGCAAAGCGAAACTGCACACGCGGTGGGCAGGGCTGAGCAAAGCGAAACCGCAGACGCGGTGGACAGGGCTGAGCAAAGCGAAACCGCAGACGCGGTGGACAGGGCTGAGCAAAGCGAAACCGCAGACGCGGTGAACAGGGCTGAGCAAAGCGAAACCGCATATGCGGTGGACAGGGCTGAGCAAAGCGAAACTGCAGACGCGGTGGACAGGGCTCTGTTCACACGGAACAGACTGGAAGGGAAAGGCAGAACCAGATACCCACAGGGTACTTGCAGTGAAGTAGCGAGTGGACCACAAACTCACAAACGGAAGTACAGTGACAACGAACAGGAGTAGGTACGAATTCAGACTCTGCAGAAAAAGGAAAGGTATGGACATAGAGAAAAACAGGAAACAGGCTAGAAGAGAATTCAGACAAGAACAGACACAGTAGCAAGATACAGGAGCGGGTCTAGGTATGCAGCCCCTAGAAGGCGGGAGGAACTGGCTAGGAGCGTGTTCAGACAGGCCTGGAAATACAGCCTCCAGGAAAGGCAGGCAAGCAAACACAGAAAGGGACCTGGCACGTTCAGAGTGAAAGAGCACACTGAATGAAACACAATGCTCAGGCATTGATTCATTGGAGCAGCTGGGTTAAATACCAGGTGACAGACAGCAATAGGCTGAGGACGCACAAGGGGTGTGCCCGCAGCAGGTACAAGAAACAGGAAGTGATCGGGCGCCGCCCTTAAGCAGCAGAAACAGAGGCAAGCAGACAGCATGGAGGGAAGCCAGGCTAACAGACTGGACTGGAGATCAAGTGCGCGCTCTTGCACAGTGGGAGATGGACCACTATGCAAGGACGCCGCCAGGTATGTTACACCTAATACACAAGCAAATCTCTCCCTGATGTAGCAGCACCTCTCCCTACACTGTCTGATTCCGGAGTCACTGTGACGAGCATGGCGGCATCAGGTCTGTTATAGACCTGATGACGCTGTGCGGCCAGCCAATCACTGTAATGCCACAACCACCATGGCTACGGCCTTACAGTCAGTGGAAGGCAAGCCCTGCATGTTGATTGGCGCTCTAAAGAGCGCCAAACATGCAGGGAAGGGACCCGAGCTCCCACCGAGCAACCCCGAAAATACTCGGTGAGCGCCGAGCATCTCGAGTAGTAAGATTCTCGGGCGAGCACCGAGCAGTAGCTAGCATGCTCGCTCATCACTAGTTGTAACCACTTTTAGAACAGGTGTAGGAGTTGGAACATTTGGGAGGTTTGTCATTGCATTAGGCCCAGTGGTGCACCCGTTGAACCCTGACAGTCAGAGTCACTCCCAATCGCGCCAAGATCTTAATTTTCAATTTGGCATAATCCTTTGCGTCCTAAAAGGCCAGGTCATAATAGGCCTTCTGCATCTTCCCTGTTAAATATTGCACCAGCACCTCCACCCACTGCTCTGGAGGCAATTTCTCCTGTTCTGCCACCCTTTCAAATACAGTCAAGAACAACTCAACGTCATCACCAGGGGTCATCTTTTGTGAGACTCTTCTTACTGTCTTCCTGATGTGTGAGCTATCACCTGGACTTAGGGGTGGGACAGTTGCCCTGCCACGGATCACGTCGGCTAGGAGCTCTATCTACTGCTTGTGCAGCTGCTTCTGCTGCTGTTGCCACTGCTGCTGCTGTTGTTGCTGCTGCATCTGCTGCTGCTGTTGTCACTGCTGCTGTTGTTGTTGATGCTGCTGGAGATTAGCCTGCACCAGTTGCTTTATCAGCTCCTCCATGCTGCCAGACATCTCTTGCTGGCTGGCAGCCTTCACCCAGGACATAAACGGTTCCCTGTAGCAGTCACACTGCCCCTTGGGATTCGTGCTTGTGCTTCTAGCACCAGTTGTAGGGTTTTACTCACTGAGCTGCTTTTGAGGTACGCACAGGAAGCGGTTTCTTTAAAATGTCCAAGGCAAGTTTATTGTAACTTCATAAACCACACTTTAGAAGTAAATGAAACACAGCCTTGTCCGGCACAGAGTAACAAAACAGAAAATAAATTGTGATGAGCGAGCACTAAAATGCTCAGGTGCTCGAAGCTCGGGTCGAGCACATTGGAATACTCGGGTGCTCGACCCGAGCAACGAGCCCAATTTAAGTCTATGGGAAACTCGAGCATTTTTCTGGCGGTCCCCCCGGGGGTCTGCAGAAGGTCAAAAATTGCCCAAATCTATGGGAACTGTACTCAATTAAATGTCAGGCAGGCAGAATATATAGGCTGACAGGCAGGCAGGGTATATAGGAGGGTGCATGAAAAACATAGCAGGGCACTTGGAACACACTAGTGCCCTCCGATTTTCATGCACCCGTCTCTTTAAAAAAGCCGGCCGGCAATTCATCAGCGGCATACACCGGTACCCGAAAATTTAGAACCGAAAGCATAGAGCATCACACATAGATTAGATAGATAGAAACATGTCAGTCACATATATAATAAGTAGAGTGACAGTGTTGATTACTGTACTTGTCATTTAGTGTTAAAATAAAGGATTTATTAAAAAAAATTGGCGTAGGGTTCCCCGTAATTTTAGTCTCTAGCGGAGGTTAAGCAGACAGCTGGGGCAGATGTTTGAAGCCTGGGAAGGGGGTAATACCCACGGAGCTTCCCAGGCTACTAATATCAGCCCCCAGCTGAATACCTAGCCTTTACCAGCTATTAAAATGGGGGACCCCCCAAAAAAATGATGTGGGGTCCCCCCTATTTTAATAGCTAGCAAAGGCTACGCAGACAGCTGGGGGCTGATATTAATAGCCCAGGAAGGGTGCCATGAATACTGGCCCCCTCCCAGGCTAGAAACATCAGCCGTCAGCCGCCCCAGAAATGGCACATCCATAGGATGCGTCAATTCTGGCACTTAGCCTCGCTCTTCCCACTGCCCTGTAGCGGTGGCAGTGGGGAAATAGGGCTGGGGTTGATGTCACCTTATAATGCCAGCTGACATCAAGCCCAGGTTAGTAATGGAGAAGCGTATATAAGACACCCCCATTACTAACCCCATAGTCAAAGTTAAAAAAACCCACAAACACCCAGAATAAAGTCCTTTAATCGAAATAAACACACAATTCTTTAATGTTCTAAATTAAACCATGATTACCATCACGCCCATTCCAGCTAAAGACAACGGTCTCCTGCAATAAAAATAAAATAATAAACCAACCTCATCCTTACCTTTCTATGGTTCCCAGGATGGCTCCAGCTCTGCTGCAATCACATGACAGGCTGGATCGCAGCAGAAAGCTGCCATCCTGCTTGCCATGCCGCAGACACTAAGAAGCGCGGGCATGCTTGCGCTCCTCAGTGTCTGGCTGTGATGGCATCCAGCTGAGCCGAATTCATGCCAATGAACTCAGCTCACCTCATGCACGTCACTGACAGCGTGGGAGAATTCTCCTGAGTATGCGGTGAGCGTGAGATAATTCTCCTGCGCTCACTGCAAGCGCAGGACAATTCTCCCACGCTGTCAGTGACGTGCATGAGGTGAGCTGAGTTCATTGGACATGAACTCGGCTCATCTGGATGCCGTCACAGCCAGACACTGAGGAGAGCAAGCATGCCTGCGCTTCTCAGTGTCTGCGGCATAGCAAGCTGGATGGCAGCTTTCTGCTGCGATCCAGCCTGTCATGTGAATGTAGCAGAGCTGGAGCCGTCCTGGGAATCATGGAAATGTAAGGATGAGGTTGGTTTATTATTTTATTTTTATTGCAGGAGATCATTGGCTTCAGCTGGAATGGGCATGATGGTAAGTATGGTTTAATTTAGAACATTAAAGAATTGTGTCTTTATTTCAATTAAAGGACTTTATTCTGGGTGTCTGTGTTTTTTTTTAACTTTGACTATTGGGTTTGTAATGGGGGTGTCTTATAGACGCCTCTCTATTACTAACCTTGGCTTGATGTCAGCTGGCATTATAAGCTGACATCAACCCCAGCCCTATTACCCCACTGCCACCGCTACAGGACAATGGAAAGAGCGAGGCTAAGTGCCAGAATTGGCGCATCCTATGGATGTGCCATTTCTGGGGCGGCTGACGGCTGATGTTTCTAGCCTGGGAGGGGGCCAATATTCATGGCACCCTTCCTGGGCTATTAATATCATCCCCCAGCTGTCTGCCTAACCTTTGCTAGCTATTAAAATAGGAGGGACCCCACGTCATTTTTTGGGGGGTCTCCCATTTCAATAGCTGGTAAAGGCTAGGTATTCAGCTGGGGGCTGATATTTGTAGCCTGGGAAGCTCCGTGTGTATTACCCCCTTCCCAGGCTTCAAATATCTGAACCAGCCATCTGCTTAACCTCTGCTAGAGACTAAAATTACGGGGAACCCTACGCCAATTTTTTTTTAAATAAATCCTTTATTTTAACACTAAATGACAAGTACAATAAACAACACTGTCACTCTACTTATTATATATGTGACTGACATGTTTCTATCTATCTAATCTATGTGTGATGCTCTATTCTTTCTGTTCTAAATTGTCGGGTACCGATGTATGCCGCTGATGAATTGCCGGCTTTTCATGTTTCACTGCGAGCACTGTTCCCATCGATTTGGCCAATCACTGTAGTGCCACAACCACCCTGGCTGTGACATTACAGTGAGTGGCAGACAATCCCTGCATCATTGGTGCTCTAAATAGTGCCAAACATGCAGGACGGGGACCCGAGCTCCCGCCCAAGCATCTCGAAAGTACTCAGCGAGCCCCGAGCATCTTGAGTACTGAAATGTTCGGGCGAGTACCGAGCAGTGGTGAGCATGCTCGCTCATCAATAAAAATAAACTGTCCATACAGAACTGCAGGTTCGCCTGCTTACAGTCAATGTCCTTTAGCACAAACACGCTGGAGGTCTCCACACCTCCAGCCACAGACACTGAATGAGACACTCGGTCTCCAATTTATTTACAAAACCATGCCCTGAGGTGGGGATATGTGAGCAGCCATTTCCTCCCATCTCTTATTACTACTCACAAAAAAATGTCCCTGATCTGCCCTATTAACCCCTTTATCCCCAGGGGTGGTTTGCACGTTAATGATCGGGCCAATTTTTACAAATCTGCCACTCTGGAACGCTTCAACGGATCCCGCTGATTCTGACATTGTTTTTTCATGACATATTGTACTTCATGGTAGTGGTAAAATTTCTTCGATATCACTTGCGTTTATTTGTGAAAAAATCAGAAATTTGGTGAAAATTTTGAAAATTTTGCAATTTTCAAAATTTTAATTTTTATGCCCTTAAATCAGAGAGATATATCACACAAAATAGTTAATAAATAACATTTGCCACATGTCTACTTTACATCAGCACAATTTTGGAACCAAATTTTTTTTTCATTAAGGAGCTATAAGAGTTAAAAGTTGACTAGCGATTTCTCATTTTTACAAAAAAATTTGCAAAACCATTTTTTTAGGGACCACATCACATTTGAAGTGACTTTGAAGGGCCTTTATAACAGAAAATACCCAAAAGTGACACCATTCTAAAAACTGCACCCCTGAAGGTGCTCAAAACCACATTCAAGAAGTTTATTAACCCTTCAGGTGCTTCACAGGAATTTTTGGAATGGGGAAGAAAAAAATGAATATTTAGCTTTTTTCACAAAAATGTTACTTTAGACCCAATTTTTTTTATTTTTGCAGGGGTAACAGGAAAAAAGGGACCACAAAATTTGTTGCACAATTTCCCCTGAGCACGCAGATACCCCATACGTGGGGAAAAAATACTGTTTAGGTGCACAGCAGGGCTCAGAAGGGAAGGAGCGCGATTTGACTTTTTGAATGTAAAATTTGCTTGAATAATTAGCGGACGCCATGTTGCATTTAGAGAGACCCTGATGTGCCTAAACAGTGGAAACCCCCCATAAGTGATACCATTTTGGAAACTAGACCCCTCAGGGAACTTATCTAGATGTGTGGTGAGAACCTTGAACCCCAAGGTGCTTCACAGAAGTTTATAACATGGAGCCGTGAAAATAAAATTTTCACATTTTTCCCACAAAATTTTTTTCAGCCCCCAGTTTTACATTTTCATAAGGGTAAGAGGAGAATTTGCACCATGCAACTTATTGTGCAATCTCTCCTGAGTAAGCTGATTCCCCATATTTGGGGTAAAACCACTGGTTTGGCACACGGCAGGGTTCGGAAGGGAAAGAGCGCCATTTGACTTTTTGAATGTAAAATTTGCTTGAATAATTAGAGGATGTGCCCCTGATATGCCTAAACAGTGGAAAACGCCAACAAGTGACACCATTTTGGAAACTAGACCCCTCAGGGAACTTATCTAGATGTGTGGTGAGCACCTTGAACCCCCAGGTGCTTTACAGAAGTTTATAACATGGAGCCGTGAAAATAAAAAAATCAAACTTTTTCCATAAAAATGATCTTTTAGCCTCAATTTTTATATTTTCACAAGGGTAAGAGTAGAAAATTGAACCTAAAAACTGTTATGCAATTTATCCTGAGTACGGCAATACCCCATATGTGTGGAAAATACACTGTTTGGGCGCACGTCAGGGTTTAGAATGGAAGGAGCACTGTGTGACTTTTTGAACGCAGAATTGGCTGGAATCAAAAGCGGACGCCATGTCGCATTTCGGGAGCCCCTGATGTGCCTAAATAGTGGAAACCCCACACAATTGACTCCATTTTGGAAAATAGACCCGCTCAAGGATTTTATCAAGGGGTATAGTGTACATTTTGAAACCAGAGGTACAACAGAATTTCATAACATTAGGTCATCATATTGAATAAGTTGTCGTTAGTCTTGAGCGCAAGTGCTCACTACTTGAGTTTGCATTGGGTACTCAGGTAGGCACCATGTATCGCGGGTGCTCTAGTGACATGCTCGAGTCACTGCCCACATGTTTCACGGTTGTTAGACACCTGGAAAAAAAACATGCAGGGATCGCTCGTGCATGCATGACAGGTGATCGCAGCAACGTTTTTTTTGGCCGCGAAGCATATGGGGCAGAGACTTGAGCATATCACTCAAACACCCCCAATACTCAGTGCACACCCGAGCACCCAATGCAAACTAAAGTAGCAAGCACTTGCGCTCAACACTGGTCACCATATAGTCATCATTTTTTTTCTTTACTTTTGAAAAAATCCCAACCCTAACCCCAACCCTAGCCCAACCCCAAACCTAGCCCAACCCTAACTCCAACCCTAGCCCAACCCTAACTCCAACCCTAATAAAACCCTAACTCTAACCCTAGCACAACCCTAACCCTAGATTTTTTTTTTACACCGTTCCTCGTGTGGTATAAGTGATTAGACAACTTTATTCTTCTGGTAGGTGCTATTACAGCGATACCAGATTCATATCGGGTTTTTATGATTGACAGCTGTCACACACTAAAAGACGCCTTTTTTTGCAAAGACTAGTTTTTGCATCGCCATATTTTGAGAGCTATAATTTTTCCATATTTTGGCCGACAGAGTCATGTGACAGGTTGTTTTTTGCAGGAGAAGCTGACGTTTTTATTGGTACCATTTTCGGGCATGTGACATCTTTTGATCGCTTTCTATTCCGATTTTTGGGAGGCAGAATAAACAAAAACCAGCAATTCCGGAATTGTTTTTATGGGGGGCTTTTTATGCCGCTCCGCGTGTGGTAAAATTGATAAGGCAGCTTTATTATTCGGGTCAGTACGTTTACAGCGGTACTGCATTTATATATTTTTTTATGCTTTGGCGCTTTTACACAATAAAAACTATTTTCTAGAAAAAATATTTTTTTTTGTATCGCTTTTTTCTGAGAGCTATAACTTTTTTATTCTTCGGATGATGGGGCTGTATTGTGGCTTGTTTTTTGCAGGACAAGATGACGTTTTCAGCAGTACCATTTTTATTTACATTTGTCTTTTTGATCGCGTATTATTCCATTTTTTGTTTGGCAGTATGATCATAAAGCATTGTTTTTTGCTTCGATTTTTTATAATTTTTTTATACCGTGTTCACTAAAGGGGTTAACTAGTGGGACAGTGTTATAGGTCAGGTCGTTCCGGATGTGGCGATACCAAATATGTGTACTTTTATTGGTTTATTTTTCTTTTTTCATAATAAATAAATATTATGGGTTCAATATATTTTTATTTTTGGGGGATTATTTTTTTCATTTTTTTTTTTATATTTTTACATTTTTTTTCTATTTTTTTTGACTTTACTACACATTTTTTTTAACTTTTCACATTGTCCCACTATGGGACTTTAATTTTTTGCAGCCTTATTGGCTGCATAGCATAGAGAGCAGCAGCTCCCTATGTCATGCAGCCTGTCAGCACTGTACACAGGGGAGACATTACTTTGGTCATGGACTGCGCATGACCAAAGTAACATCCTACCTCCTGCTGACCCGGATGTGGTCATGACAACATCAGGTCATCATGACAACATCTGGAAGCCACCGCAGACATGGCTTGACGCCGACAGGAGAGGTGAGTATAGCGATCACCTCCCCCCTTGCCCTCCCACAATGCTGCGATCGATTTAGATTGCATCATTGTTGGGATTAATGTGCAGAGAGCAGTGCGGGACTGCTCCCTGCACATAGTACTGGGTTTCAGCTGTGAGAATCAGCTGACACCTGGCGGCGATCGCCCCACACCGCTTGTGTGCGGGCGTGATCGCATTATGCGTAATAGTACATAGCTGGTCCATAAGTCCCAGGGCGCAGCTACGTACTGTTACTGACCTCATTGGAAAGGGGTTAACCCTCTCAGCACTACCTGTGCTGGAGCATGCTTTCTTGGTTTTACATCACCGAAGCTACCAACCTCGATGATATATATCTCCCCTCAAGGACCTGTCCGGCAGCCATCTTACAGTATATACAATGGGGGAAATAAGTATTTGATACACAGTCGATTTTGCAAGTTTTCCAATCTACAAAGAATAGAGAGGTCTGTCACTTTTATCTTTGGTATACTTCAACTGCGAGAGACAGAATCTAAAAAAAAAATCCAGAAAATCACATTGTATGATTTTTACATAATTAATTTGCATCTTATTGTATGATATAAGCATTTGATACAATAGAAAAACAACTTAATGTCTGGTACAGAAACCTTTGTTTGTAATTACAGAGGTCAGACGTTTACTGTAGTTCTTGACCAAGTTTGCACACACTGCAGCAGGGATTTTGGCCCACTCCTCCAGACAGATCTTCTCCAGATCTTTCAGGTTTCGGGGCTGTCACTGGGCAACATTGAGTTTCAGCTCCCTCCAAAGATTTTCTATTGGGTTCAGGTCTGGAAACTGGCTAGCCCACTCCAGGACCTTGAAATGCTACTTACAGAGCCACTCCTTAGTTTCCCTGGATGTGTGTTTCGGGTCATTGTCATGCTGGAAGACCCAGCCACGACCCATCTTCAATGCTCTTACCAAGGGAAAGAGGTTGTTGGCCAAAATCTCATGCTACATGACCCCTCCCGTGTAGTTCGGGGCTGACTCCTGACCTTTCTCAGAATTATCCTTACCCCACAAAGCGAGATCTTGCATGGAGCCCGAGACCGGGGAAGATTAACAGTCATCTTGTGTTTCTTCCATTTTCTAATAATTGCGCCAATACCAGTTTGGGAATTTGCATTTTGAAGCTGTTGCCGTGAACCCACAATATATGGTCAAAGAAATTCTCAATAGAAGAGAAAGAGACCATGATATTAGGTTGAAAAAAAAAGAAGAAATCCATCAGAAAGACAGCAGAAATGTTAGATCCAGCCAAATCAACAGTTTAGCATATATTCAGCAAAACAAAAGCGCACTGGTGAGTATGAGAACTCAAAATAGCCTGGACATCTATGGAAGACAACAGTCGTGGATGATCGCAGAATCCTTTCCATGATGAAAAAAAAGCACTTCACAACAGCCACCCAAGTGAAGAATGCTTTCTAGGAAGTATGTGATTAAGTTTCTAAGCCTACCATAAAGAGAAGACGTCATGAGTAGAGATGAGCGAACCCGAACTGTAAAGTTCAGGATTCATACCGGACACCTAGAATCTTGTACTGAACTCCGAACACAGACTTCTCCTGGAAGCCCATTTTACAGTTTGGGAATCCAGAGGGAGAAAAAGAGATAGAGATTTTCCAGCTCCAAAGTTCGGGTCCCCATTGATTTTAATGGGGTTCAGGTTTAAGTTTGAACTTTGAACTTTGGACTAAAGTTTGGTTAGGTACCAGGACCCGAACTCCCATGGGTCCGCTCATCTTTATTCATGAGAGCAAATACAGGGCTCACCACAAGGTGAAAACCATTAATCAGCCTTAAAAATAGAAAGGCCAGAGTACCCTTTGCCAAGAAAAAAATCTAAAGAAGCCAGCCCCATTCTGAAAAAGCATTCTTTGGATAGATGCAACTAAAATCAACCTGTACCAGAATGATGGGAAGAAGAAACTATGGAGAAGCCTTGGAATGGCTCATTATTCAATGCACACTATCTTCTGTAAAACATGCTTGAAGTAGTGTGATAGCATGGGCGTATATGGCTTCCAATATTACTGAGTCACTAGTGTTTATTGATGATCTGACTGAAGACCGAAGCAGGTGGATGAATCCTGAAGTGTACAGGGCAATACTTGCTGCCCAGATTCGACCAACTGCAGCAAGGTTTATTGCACAGCGCTTAACAGCCCTGATGGACAATGACCCAAAACATACTGCAAAAGCAATACAGAAGTTTTCTAAGGCCAAGTGGTGAAATATTCTGTAATGGCCGAGTCAATCACCAGATCTCAGCCCCATTGAGCATGCATTTCATATGCTTAAGACACAAGTAAAGGCAGATTGACCTATAAACAAGAAACAACTGAAGTCAGCTGCATTAAAGGCCTGGCAAAGCATCACAAAGGAGGAAACCCAGAGTTTGGTGACGCCCATGGCTTCCAGACTTCAGGCAGTCATTTCCTGTAAAGGATTCTCTACAAAGTATTGAAAATAATCATTTTTTATGGTAAAGTTAATTTGTCCAATTACCTTTGAGCCCCTGAAATGAGAAGGCTTTGTAGAAAAATGGTTGCGATTCTTAAATGTTTCACAGGATATTTTTGTTCACCCACTTAAATAAACCGAAAGTCTAGTCTTCAACTACATCTCAGTCTTTTAATTTTAAATCCAAAATAGTGTCATGCAGACCCCAAATCAAACATTTGGTCATTGTCCAAATATTTCTGGGCCAATTTAGATATGAATTAATTTTTTAGCATCATTTAAAGCTGCTGCACTTTGATTTGACAAAAACTAATCTTTAAGAAGTTTTGGCAATGGCAATCTGAGGAGCACAATAAGGCTATGGTCACATTTTGAACTATGTTTTTTCCTGATTCTTGGGGGAATTGCAATTTCTTTTGTTGAGGCATTGCTTCTGTATTACAGTGCAGCTTCACCTGTCTGCATATATTCTGGGGTCTGGGTCTGCCTTTCTTAGTTCATTCTGTAATGAGACAAGACACTGTGGAAACAGAACAGCATAGAGTTGAGGAAGAATGGGAACAGGTTGCGGTGGCATGGTTCTCAGACGTGTGCGACAGTGACAGGACGTCGAAGAAAGTCTGTAGGTGTCAAATCGGAGATTCACAGTCGAGTCGGCGATCTGGAAGGAGACGAGCCATCACCTCTGACAGGGACATATGGTACCAGGATACCAGGAACAGATATAGGGAAAGACAGTAGTCAGACGGGGACCAGCAGACACCAGAGTGGCATCGCAAAAGTGGATAGAGAGTTACGGGGGAAACGGGCAGCGAGTTGTGAGAGGAACAGAGTTTTGCCAAAGGTTTAAAGGACTGCCCCTTACCCACTACAGTTAATATAGTTCCCCTTCCCTCCAGTAGATCATTTTAAACTACCAGTCTCTGAATTCTAGTGTATTCTGATAATTTATTCTGTTATGTGATTTACTGTTTATTTTACTGTCAAACGTTGTAAAGAAATTGTTATCTTATAATACAGGTTTTACAACTAATTCATTGATAAAAAAAGAAATATACTGTTGTCCTGCCTGAGTCTCCGCTGTTGCATACTGTTTACCTGCATTATATTTGGCATAGTCAGCAGGATCCAACATTTCAGTGCGGAAATGGCAGAACAGGGTGATGGCGGGCTTGTCAGGGGAAGTATTCCCCTGGGGGCCATGGTCAGTTACCTCCCAAAAATCACAGAGAATAATTTACAGTTGTGGGATTGGGTGGAGAGACTGCAGAGCATGGTCAAGATGTACCCTACAGTGGTGGCCAAAAGTTTTGGCACCCCTGCAATTCTGTCAGATAATACTCAGTTTCTTCCTGAAAATGATTGCAATCACAAATTCTTTGGTATTATTATCTTCATTTAATTTGCTTGCAAGGAAAAAACACAAAAGAGAATGAAGCAAAAATCAAATCATTGATCATTTCACACAAAACTCCAAAAATGGGCCAGACAAAAGTTATTGGCACCCTCAGCCTAATACTTGGTTGCACAACCTTTAGCCAAAATAGCTGCGAACAACCGCTTCCGGTAACCATCAATGAGTTTCTTACAATGCTCTGCTGGAATTGTAGACCATTCTTCTTTGGCAAACTGCTCCAGGTCCCTGATATTTGAAGGGTGCCTTCTCCAAACTGCCATTTTGAGATCTCTCCACAGGTGTTCTATGGGATTCAGGTCTGGACTCATTGCTGGCCACCTTAGAAGTCTCCAGTGCTTTCTCTCAAACCATTTTATAGTGCTTTTGGAAGTGTGATTTGGGTCATTGTCCTGCTGGAAGACCCATGACCTCTGAGGGAGACCCAGCTTTCTCACACAGGGCCCTACTTTATGCTGCAAAATTTGTTGGTAGTCTTCAGACTTCATAATGCCTGCACACGGTCAAGCAGTCCAGTGCCAGAGGCAGCAAAGCAACCCCAAAACATCAGGGAACCTCCGCCATGTTTGACTGTAGGGACCGTGTTCTTTTCTTTGAATGCCTCTTTTTTTTCCTGTACACTCTATGTTGATGCTTTTTGCCAAAAAGCTCTACTTTTGTCTCATCTGACCAGAGAACATTCTTCCAAAACGTTTTAGGCTTTCTCAGGTAAGTTTTGGCAAACTCCAGCCTGGCTTTTTTATGTCTCGGGGTAAGAAGTGGGGTCTTCCTGGGTATCCTACCATACAGTCCCTTTTCATTCAGACGCCGACGGATCTTACGGGTTGACACTGTTGTACCCTTGGACTGCAGGGCAGCTTGAACTTGTTTGGATGTTAGTCGAGGTTCTTTATCCACCATCCGCACAATCATGTGTTGAAATCTCTCTTCAATTTTACTTTTCCGTCCACATCTAGGGAGGTTAGCCACAGTGCCATGGGCTTTAAACTTCTTGATGACATTGCGCACGGAAGACACAGGAACATTAAGGTCTTTGGAGATGGACTTGTAGCCTTGAGATTGCTCATGCTTCCTCACAATTTGGTTTCTCAAGTCCTCAGACAGTTCTTTGGTCTTCTTTCTTTTCTCCATGCTCAATGTGGTTCACACAAAGATACAGGACAGAGGTTGAGTCAACTTTAATCCATGTTTACTGGCCGCAAGTGTGATTTAGTTATTGCCAACACCTGTTAGGTGCCACAGGTAAGTTACAGGTGCTGTTAATTACACGAATTAGAGAAGCATCACATGATTTTTCAAAAAGTGCCAATACTTTTGTCCACCCCCTTTTTTAATTTTGATGTGGAATTGTATCCAATTTGGCTTTAGGACAATTCTTTTTGCGTTTTTTCATTGAAGACAAATTAAATGAAGATAATAATACCAAAGAATTTGTGATTGCAATCATTTTCAGGAAGAAACTGAGTATTATCTGACAGAATTGCAGGGGTGCCAATACTTTTGGCCACCACTGTATAACCCCAGCCATGCAGGCAGACCTAACCTTACTGACTCTTGATGGTGAGGCACGACAGACTGTTATGTACCGACAACCTAAGGACCGTGACACAATAGAAAAAGTAATTGGAATTTAGGAAGATATGCACGGTGACACTACTGACCTTGGTAACTTATGCATGCACTTATTTAAATGAATTCAAGGGTAAGGTGAGACTATTTGCAATATGTCAATGCTCCACAGGAGGTGACGGCCCATATCATCAAGAAAACTAAAGAAGAATATCAAGGGCTGGGATCCTTAGACAAAGTACTATGGGATCACTTTGTTGCCAGACAAAGGGACCCCTACCTGCCACAGGCTCTGAAGTAGCGGTTATGAACTAATCCGGACATGACTCTCTTGGCAACCGGAGCTGACTTCGAGAAAAAGTGGCACCCACCTTGATGGACACGGTTTGGAGTCACCAGGTAGCTATTGCCTCGGAAGCCACTGGCAGGGAACCTGACTGGGCACGAGAATTACATCAGGAGATCAGACTTATTTGAGGAGAGTTACACAATCTCAAAGGAGCCTCTTCTAACTTGCCAAGGGACCACCCCTCAGCTAGATATAAGGAGAAGGACCAAGGAGAGGATGCTATACCCTGAATTCCTCGTGTCAGACCCATCGCCAGATGGAAGTGTGAAGAGTTGAATGTTGGAACTGTGGTGGCCAAGGACATATATCTTGTGAGTGCCCAAACCGGAGCCAAGGAAAAAGGGGGCATTCTTTAAACTTAGGAGCCCCATGGTGGAAGAGCACACTGTGGGGTACCGTGTCCCAGGAGAAGGGGAGGAAGGCTATGAAAATATTGTCTCTGAAAAGCCCATGACTTGGGCAGAATTTGATGGGAAACATTCAATGTTTAATGGACACGGGGTCTCAGGTGACCATTATGCCTGAAGAATACTTCCACGCTCACTTCACTGTGCTTGGCTGGTCCAAAAAGGGGTAAAATATTAAACTAGTAGCTGCCAACCAGCTTCCCATTCACGTGGCCGGGTTGGTGTGGATGACTGTCTATATGTGCAGATGAGAATTAGGAAAGAAACGGATTGTGTTGATGAAAGGCCCAATAAGCCGCAGGTTCATAGTGATGTTGGGAATGAATATCCTGAAGGAAGTAGGGGAGTTCCTGATTGGTGAACCATAAAGAGGCAACTGGAGGCAACAGGTGTCATGCTAGATGAATGGTTTTTCAACAACTCATCTGAGTGAGTCAGGTCCAGAACTTAAAAAGACACCTCTCAGCTTCTCGGCAAAGGGATTATACCTCCGGAGGCTGCCGTGACTACCCATTGGACAAACCATACTCACCCTCCCTGTGAGGGCCTGTGTACCAATCGAGGGGGTGGAGGTGCAAATTGAGCCCATAGAAGGAGACAAAACAATACCTGGGCTCCTGGTCGCACGAACTCTCGTCACAGCGCAGCATGGCCGT
The DNA here is from genome assembly GCF_046119375.1 of Phyllobates terribilis. Lineage (NCBI taxonomy): Eukaryota > Metazoa > Chordata > Amphibia > Anura > Dendrobatidae > Phyllobates > Phyllobates terribilis. The sequence continues at coordinate 36,777,836 of NW_027362768.1, read as the reverse complement.
GTGCCGGTACATTGCGTCAACTTAAGCAAAATAAATTTACAGTTGAATTGAACCCTCAGAAAGAAGTCGCCCAGGTTAACGTAATGCCAGAGGATCTTCCCAAACCCGACTCCATTGAGTTGACACCTGTGGAAGGAGATTCATGGACTCTATCAGGGTCTCTCGCTAAGAGAGTGAAAGAAGGGGGAGCACGGGTTGGTCGCTCTCTCCTGGAACAGATGAAGGCTGACCTTACAGAATTGTCCCCAGAGCAAGTAGAACAAATCAAGGGCCTACTACAGCATTATCATGGGGTGTTCTCTAATCATGAAGACAATTTCGAGTGCACTGAGGCTATCCAGCATAAGATCCCTATGGGGCACACCGCTCCCATTAAAGAGAGATACCATCAGAAATTGTTATCATATAATACATGTTTTAATATTCATTGTTAAAAAAAAGAAATGTACTGTTGCTCTGCCTGTGTCTCCGCTGTTTACTATTTACCTGCATTATAATTCCATGGGCTTTCTTGGTAATTGTGCTTCTTTTAGAGTCTGATTTTTTTCTGGTTTTGTGCTAGGTTTAGCAATGATTCTGGCCTTAGTTTACATAAATTGCGAATATACAGTATGTTATAAAAAACAATGGGCGCTGATTATCACATCTCTTCTCAGAACCTCAGACCCTGATATTGCTACTGAAAACTGACTGACAAGATAGCAAGAATACTGAACTCTTAGCTCCGGCCAATCAGTAATTTTGGAGGTAGACAGTGTTGAAGCCTACAGCGGTGAGTAAACCACTAAACATCAGTTACTGGGAAAAAAAAAATGTTCCCATTAACCAATCACCTACCATCACACACCAGTGACGCCTCCATTAACTTCTCATGAAGCAATGGTAAAGTCAACAAAAGGTTTCGTTGTGGCATTAAATGAAAGCTGATTATACTTTGCACCATTGAGAATGTAATGATTCTTTTACAATCAACTGCGGAAATACTGCCCTTCACTAATATGGTTGGTTGGAGGCAACACATCAGTGCATTGTTTTCCAAATCTTTCAAACTGCCAATGGACAACTTATTTTCTTTAGAGAAATAATGCTCAGACTTTCTCAAACAGTATCCGTTTTTAGAAAAGTAGGTGTCCATCTACAAAGTGAAGCAAGCATGACGTTTCTTCACTCTGCGGCACACAATTTCCATGGGCACACATTGAATTCTCTGTACAGTTTCTCACTTTTTTTCATCTTTGGCCTCATTGCCTTTGCATGTGTTTTGTGTATTTTACACCTTTTTTTGTTTGCACAAAGTTAATTATTCTACAGGGTGGGCCATTTATATGGACACACCTAAATTAAATGGGAATGGTTGGTGATATCAACTTCCTGTTTGTGGCACATTAGTATATCGGAGGGGGGAAACTTTTCCAGATGGGGGGTAACCATGGCGGCCATTTTGAAGTTGGCCACTTTGGATCCAACTTTATTTTTTTCAATGGGAAGAGGGTCATGTGACACAAACTTATTGACAATTTCATAAGAAAAACAATGGTGTGCTTGGTTTTAATGTAACTTTATTCTTTCAGGAGTTTTTTACAAGTTTATGACCACTTATAAAATGTGTTCAAAGTGCAGCCCATTGTGTTGGTTTGTCAATGCAACTCTCTTCTTCCACTCTTGACACACTGATAGCAACACCGCAGAAGAAATGCTAGGTTAATTTAGGTTTATCCAAATAAATGGCCCACCCTGTATTTGCTACTTTTTGGTCATCTATTTTATATATGCTCACCTGTCATTTTTCTTGTTTGCCTCTTTGTGGTTGGAGTTTTTTGATTCCAGATGTTTTTGCTTGATTTATCAATTTTAACTTTTTAAAAAGTCACAAACTTTTGAACAATTTCTCTCTAGTCACCCTCTGTTGTCTTCTTCAGTATAAAATAATTTTGATGCAATTTAGTTTTAGGCACCAAAATCAAGAATCTATGTGCCAATTTGATGAATTCAGTGTCATAAAAAACCAAATAATGAATTGGGGCCTACGATGTGGATTTGAATCAGAAATTTCCTGAGCATTTCTGCATCTCCTTGGCAGAAAAAATGCATGCAGATTTTACATGCTTTTTTTCAGCGTTTTTACATACGTTTATGCATGCTTTTTTTTCAAGCGTTTTTCCAAGCAATTTTGAGCATCACTTGGAAAAGTGCTTGACAAGTGGGTCACACAATATAAATCCATGCAACTGGCATGGATTTATATTGTGTAACCACCTTAGAGGAAATTTCTACTATCAAATGCTGCATCTAAAGTAAAAAAAATAATTAAAAAGTAAAAAGGAAAAAAAACCTTACATTCACCTCTCCGGCGGCCCCCGGTCTCCTCGCAGCAGCGTCCTCTCTCGTCAGCGTCCAGCGGTTTACTGGCAGCAACTGCAGTGACGTCATTTAGTCAACTGATGGTCACGCTACCATCACCTGACTGCTGACGTCAGCAGTCGCGTTACCATCAGCTGACTAAATGATGTCATCGCAGGTCCTGGCAGTACACCGCGGGACGCCGAGGAGAGAGAACGCGGCCGGGAGGAGACCGGGGGCCACCGGAGAGGTGACTATGAATATTTTTTTTAATTTTTTACTTTATAATTCTTTTTTAACTTGCAGGTACCCTGGTGCCCGGGTTGGAGGAGAGCCTCCTCTTCTCCAGACCCGGGTACCATCCGTGTGGTTCAATGCGCGGATGGTACCCGGGTCTGGAAAAGAGGAGTCAATGGGCAAGTCACTGGGCGCGATTTCGCCACAAAATAGCGTCCAAATTGGTTGTGCTGCGGATTTTTCCGCAATGATAATCCGCAGTGGAAATTTCCTCAACATGTGCACAGCACATGCGGATTATCATTGGGATACATCCCAGACCTCTTAACTAGCAATTTTAATGCCGCCGTGGAAATACATTAAATACATTAATTTCGCATCGTGGGCACTCAGCCTAAGTGCTTCTTCAAGGGACATATAAATACTTTTCTGTGAAACAAGCTTGGGCGAGATCACGTTCAAGTTGGAGTGTTTTTTTTTAGATTTGGCTATCTTAGGCTGCGTGCCCACGAAGCATTTTCCAAGCGTTTATGCTGCGGAATTTACGCAGCGTAAATGCTTGGGAAATGCTTGGTAATCCGTCCCCCATGGTCCCCAATGACAAGCCGCAATGTCAATGCCCATGCTTGCGATTTTTCCGCAGCATTTATGCTGCGCTCCAAAATCCACAGCATGTCCATTAATTTTGCGGACACGCAGCGTAATCGCTGCCTTTGACTTGCATTGGACCGCGTGACATCCGCATCACTACATGTGCACAAGCGGATATCACACGGTTCAATGTGTGGATGGTACCCAGGTCTGGAGGAGAGAAGACTCTCATGCAGACCTGGGTACCATAGAAACTGTAAAAAAAAAGAATTTAAAATAAAAATTAAAGATTATACTTAACTTCCGATGTCCTCCCGGTGTTTTCTCCCCTTTGTCCGGTCTCTTGCATTGCTCGCGGTGTTGTGAAGGACCTGTCATGACATCATTGAGTCACGTGACCTGTCACATTACTCAATGACATCACCGCAGGTCCTTCACACCACCGCGAACAGTGCAAGAGACCGGACAAAGGGAAGAAAATACCGGGAGGACATCGGAAGGTTAGTATAATCTTTTTTTTTTATTTTTTACCATTCTTATTCTTTATTTTTTAACTAACTTGGTCACACTACTATAAATCCATGCCGGTTGCATGGATTTATATAGTGTGAACAAGTTGTCAAGCACTTTTACAAGTGATACTAAAATCGCTTGGAAAAGCAGTTGATAACCCGCATGCAGAAATGCATGCAAAAAAACTTGACAAACGCTTCTACCTGGCGGGAAAAACGCATGTAAAAACCACATGCGTTTTTCCTGCCAGGGAGAAGCGTAAAAAATATGCAGCATTTCTGCATTGTGGGCACATAGCCTTAGGAGGATATCTGTTTGTGCAGGTAGCTATTACTGTTCAGAATTATTAGGCAACTTAATAAAAACCAAATATAATCCCATCTCACTTGTTTATTTTCACCAGGTAAACCAATATCAGTGCACAAAATTTAGAAATAAACATTTCTGACATGCAAAAACAAAAAAATAGTGATCAGTATAGCCACCTTTCTTTATGATGACACTCAACAGCCTTCCATCCATAGATTCTGTCAGTTGCTTGATCTGTTTTCGATCAACATTGAGTGCAGCAGCCACCACAGCCTCCCAGACACTGTTCTGAGAGGTGTACTGTTTTCCCTCCCTGTAGATCTCACATTTTATGATGGACCACAGGTTATCTATGGGGTTCAGATCAGGTGAACAAGGGGGACATGTCATTATTTTGATTCTTTTAGACCTTTACTGGCCAGCCACATTGTGGAGTAGTTGGATGGATATGATGGAGCATTGTCCTGCATGAAAATCATGTTTTTCTTGAACGATACTGACTTCTTCCTGTACTACTGCTTAAAGAAGTTGTCTTCCCGAAACTGGCAGTAGGTCTGGGAGTTGAGCTTCACTCCATCCTCAACCTGAAAAGGCCCCACAAGTTCATCTTTGATGATACCAGCCCATACTAGTACCCCACCTCCACCTTGCTGGCATCTGAGTCAGAGTGGAGCTCTCTGCCCTTTACTGATCCAGCCTCTGGCCCATTCATCTGACCCATCAGGAGTCACTCTCATTTCATCAGTCCATAAAACCTTTGAAAAATCAGTCTTAAGATATTTCTTAGCCCATTCTTGACGTTTTATCTTATGTTTCTTGTTCAAAGGTGGTCTTTTTTCAGCCTCCCTTTCCTTGGCCATGTCCCTGAGTATTGCACACCTTGTGCTTTTTGATACTCCAGTAATGTTGCAGCTCTGAAATATGGCAAAACTGGTGGCGAATGGCATTTTGGCAGCTTCACGCTTGATTTTCCTCAATTCATGGGCAGTTATTTTGCGCCTTTTTTGGCCAACGCGCTTCTTGCGACCCTGTTGGCTATTTGACATGAAACGCTTGATTGTTCGGTGATCACGCTTCAAAAGTTTGGAAATTTCAAGACTGCTGCATCCCTCTGCAAGACATCTCACAATTTTGGACTTTTCAGAGCCCGTCTCTTCTGACCCATTTTGCCAAAGGAAAGGAAGTTGCCTAATAATTAAGCACACCTTATATAGGGTGTTCATGTCATTAGTCCACACCCCTCCTCATTACAGAGATGCACATCACCAGATTTACTTAATTGGTAGTTGGCTCTCAAGCCTATGCAGCTTGGAGTAGGACAACATGTATAAAAAGTATCATGTGATCAAAATACTAATTTGCCTAATAATTCTGCACACAGTGTAGTTGACTCTTACTATGGTGCAAATATGAATTACTTTAAACCTTTTCGGGATTGAGTCTATTTTGATAAAAAGGATGGCAAAAATGTTTTCTCTAATCACATTGTCTGATTCAGAGTGCCATGACTTTTCTCATTTTTCAAAGGAGGGCTTGTTTTTTTGTTTTTTTTTTCATTTTTTGAAGAGCCTATTTTGGAGAATGTAGAAGTTATTAACTAACTGGGAGGGGGAAATGGTAAAATACAGGTGCATCTCACAAAATTTGAATATCATCATAAAGTTAATTTATTTTAGTTCTACAATACAAAAAGTGAAACTCATATATTATATAGAGTCATTACAAACAGAGTGATCTATTTCAAGTGTTCATTTATGTTAATGTTGATGAATATGGTTTACAGCCAATGAAAACACAAAAGTTATTATCTCAGTAAATTAGAATATTTTATAACAGCCTGAAAAGTTATTTTAAAATCGGAAATGTTTCCACAATCAGTGATGGTTTGGGGAGCCATGTCATCTGCTGGTGTAGGTCCACTGTGTTTTATCAAGACCAAAGTCAGCGCAGTCGTCTACCAGGACATTTTAGAGCACTTCAAGCTTCCCTCTGCCGACAAACTTTTTGGAGATAGAAATTTCATTCTCCAGCAGGACTTGGCACCTGTCCACACTGCCAAAAGTACCAATACCTGGTTTACAAACAACAGTATCACTGTGCTTGATTGGCCAGCAAACTCACCTGACCTTAACCTCATAGAGAATCTATGGGGTATTGTCAAGAGGAAGATGAGACACCAGACCCAACAATGCAGACGAGCTGAAGGCTGCTATCAGAGCAATCTGGGCTTCCATAATACCTCTGCAGTGCCACAGGCTGATCGCCTCCATGCCACGCCGCATTGATGCAGTAATTAATGCAAAGGAGCCCCGACCAAGTATTGAGAGCATTTACTGAACCTACATTTCAGTAGGCCAACATTTCTGATTTTAGAAACATTTTTCAAGTTGTTGTTATAAAGTATTCTAATTTACTGAGATAATGACTTTTTATGTTTTTATTGGCTGTAAGCCATAATCATCAACATTAACAGAAATAAACACTTGAAATAGATCACTCTGTAATGACTCTACATAATAAATGAGTTTCACTTTTTGTATTGAAGACCTGAAATAAATTAACTTTTTGATGATATTCTAATGATAAGAACCTGTGTGTGTATATATATATATATATATATATATATATATATATATATATACATACAGTATATATATTTATATATAAATATATATATATATACAGTACAGACCAAAAGTTTGGACACGCCTTCTCATTTTCTCATTTAAAGATTTTTCTGTATTTTCATGACTTTGAAAATTGTACATTCACACTGAAGGCATCAAAACTATGAAATAACACCTGTGGAATTATATACTTAACAAAAAAAGTGTGAAACAACTGAAAATATGTCTTATATTCTAGATTCTTCAAAGTAGCCACCTTTTGCTTTGATTATTGCTTTGCACACTCTTGGCATTCTCTTGATGAGCTTCAAAAGGTAGTCACCGGAAATGGTTTTCACTTCACAGGTGTGCCCTGTCAGGTTTAATAAGTGGGATTTCTTGCCTTATAAATGGGGTTGGGACCATCAGTTGTGTTGTGCAGAAGTCAGGTGGATACACAGCTGATAGTCCTACTGAATAGACTGTTAGAATTTGTATTATGGCAAGAAAAAAACAGCTATGTAAAGAAAAACGAGTTACTTTAAGAAATGAAGGTCTATGGTCTATCAGTCCGAAAAATTGGCCAAACTTTGAAAGTGCCCCCAAGTGCAGTTGCAGAAACTATCAAGCACTACAAAGAAACTGTCTCACATGAGGACCGCCCCAGGAAAGAAAGACCAAGAGTGGCTTCTGAGGATAAGTTTATTCGAGTCACCAGCCTCAGAAATTGCAAGTTAACAGCTGCTCAGATTAGAGACCAGGTCAATGCCACACAGAGTTCTAGCAACAGACACATCTCTACAACAACTGTTAAGAGGAGACTTTGTGCAGCAGGCCTTCATGGTAAAATAGCTGCTAGGAAACCACTGCTAAGGACAGGCAACAAGCAGAAGAGACTTGTTTGGGCTAAAGAACACAAGGAATTTACATTAGACCAGCGGAAATCTGTGCTTTGGTCTGATGAGTCCAAATTTGAGATCTTCGGTTCCAACCACCGTGTCTTTGTGAGACGCAGAAAAGGTGAACTGATGGACTCTACATGCCTGGTTCCCACCGTGACGCATGGAGGAGGAGGTGTGATGGTGTGGGTGTGCTTTGCTGTGACACTGTTGGGGATTTATTCAAAATTGAAGGCATACTGAACCAGCATGGCTACCACAGCATCTTGCAGCGGCATGCTATTCCATCCGGTTTGCGTTTAGTTGGACCATCATTTATTTTTCAACAGGACAATGACCCCAAACTCACCTCCAGGCTGTGTAAGGGCTATTTGACCACGAAGGAGAGTGATGGGATGCTACACCAGATGACCTGGCCTCCACAGTCACCAGACCTGAACCCAATCGAGATGGTTTGGGGTGAGCTGGACCGCAGAGTGAAGGCAAAAGGGCCAACAAGTGCTAAGCCTCTCTGGGAACTCCTTCAAGATTGTTGGAAGACCATTTCCGGTGACTACCTCTTGAAGCTCATCAAGACAATGCCAAGAGTGTGCAAAGCAGTCATCATAGCAAAGGGTGGCTACTTTGAAGAACCTAGAATATAAGACATATTTTCAGTTGTTTCACACTTTTTTGTTAAGTATATAATTCCACATGTGTTAATTCATAGTTTTGATGCCTTCAGTGTGAATGTACAATTTTCAAAGTCATGAAAATGCAGAAAATCTTTAAATGAGAAGATGAGTCCAAACTTTTGGTCTGTACTGTATATATACATGCACAAGTGCAATTCTGCATAAACTTCCTCATAAAATAATGTTGTGAAACTGGTCTAACTATGAGTTTAACAGAAAACTTGTTTATTGCTTGATATGTTCCGCAAAAATTATCCTATTCTTTGCAATTTCTTTTGCAAAATGAATGTACAGAAATGTGTAATTTGCCTTATTCTTTTAACATAGTAATACAAAGTACAGAAATAATAATTTAACATAAAATGTACATAAAAATTGAAGGCCATAAGTCCTGCAGTGAATGCTGTTGAAAGGTGAGTAATGAATGTAATTTTGAGCTATGGTATTATGCTAAATGTAAGAATAATAAAAAAGCCACTCATTTTCTTGTATGAAACCATTTTCCAAAATAGCAAAAGAAACTACTCATCTACAAAATAGACTGGTCATTTTGTGTCATAGTTATATGAAAATTCATGAACACTTCGTCAAAGCAGCTTTGTTAGCTTCACTGTGACATTTACATAATGCCGCTATGCAGTAGTCTGCAACCTAATGTGTTATCCACTGTGCTATGCACATATGTTCACCGATCGCAGAATCATAATTACCAATCTGAGTTTTAATCTACCCCATGAGGGCTGCAGTAAACTAATCCAAATTTAAGCTTCAATAAGTCTGAATCTTCAAAGGCAAGGTCACCATATTTTTCAATCTATAAGAACTGACTGCAAAAATAGCAGCAAACCTACAACATCTACTTATCTGTAAAAATAATCTGAGCAGAAAAAAGTTTTATGAGCACAGCAATGGACTATCTCTATAGGTATTTAATTTCATGATCTATCTATATACAGTGGGGAAAATAAGTATTTGATACACTGCTGATTTTGAAAGTTTTCCCCCATAAAAAGAATGGAGAGGTCTGTAATTTTTATTGTAGGTACACTTCACCTGTGAGAGACAGAATATAAAAATAAAGAACAGAAAATCACATTGTATGATTTTTAAATAATTAAATTGCATTTTATTGCATGAAATATTAGATCATCTATCAACCAGCAAGAATTCTGACTCTCTTAAACTATTTAGTTTTTTTTTAGGAAGCCCTCCTACTCTGTACTCCTTATTACCTCTATTAATTGCACCTGATTGAACTCGTTAACTGTATAAAAGACATCTGTCCACACACTCAATCACACTCCAACCACTCCACCATGACCAAACCAAAGTGATGTAAGCACACAAGGGACAAAATTGTAGGCCTGCATAAGGCTGGGATGTGCTACAGGACAATGGACAAGCAGCTTGGTGAGGAGGCAACAACTGTTGGCGCAATTATTAGAAAATGTAAGAAACACAAGATGACTGTCAATCTTCCTTAGTCTGGGGCTCTATGCAATATCTCTCCTCAAAGGGTAAGGATGATTCTGAGAAAGGTCAGGAATCTGCCCAGAACTACATGGGAGGACCTGGTCAATGACCTGAAGAGAGCTGGGACCACAGTCCAAAACATTACTGTTAGTAACACACTATGCCGTCATGGATTAAAATCCTCCAGGGCATGCATGGTCCCCCTGCTCATGCCAGCACATGTCCAGGCCCATTTGAAGTTCACCAATGACTATTTGGATGATCTAGAGGAGGCACAGGAGAAGGTCATATGGTCAGGTGAGACCAAAATATAACTTTTTGGCATCAACTCTACTTGCTGTATTTGGATCAAGAAGGATGACTACAGCTCAAAGAACACCATCCCAACCGTGAAGCATGGTGGGGGAAACATCATACTTTGGGAGTGCTTTTCTGCAAAGGGGACAGGATGACTGCACAGTATTGAAGGGAGGATGGATTGGGTAATGTATCGCAAGATTTTGGCCAACAACCTCCTTCCCTCAGTAAGAGCATTGAAGATGGGTTGTGACTGGGTCTTCAGAATGACAATGACCTGAAACACAAAGCCAGGGCAACTAAGGAATGGCTCCGTAAGAAGAATTTCAAGATCCTGGAGTGGTTTAACCAGTCTCCAGACCTGAACCCAATAGAAAATCTTTGGAGGGAGCTGAAACTCAATGTTGCCCATTAACAGCTCCAAAATCTGAAATATCTTGAAAAGATCTGTATGGAGGAGTGGGCCAAAATCCCTGCTGCAGTGTGTGCAAACTTGGTTAAGAACTACCAGAAACTTCTGACCTCTGTAATAGCAAACAACCGTTTCTGTACCAGATATTAAATTCTGTTTTTCTATTGTATCAAATACTTAATTAATTTGCATTTTATTGCATGAAATATGTAAAAATCATACAATGTGATTTTCTGTAATTTTTTAAGATTCTGTATCTCACAGTTGAAGTGTACCTATGATAAAAATTACAGACCTCGCCATTCTTTGTAGGTGAGAAAACTTGCAAAATCGGCAGTGTATCAAATACTTATTTTCCCCACTCTATCTATCTACTAGTTATATTGTTTTCAATAAGGCTGAAGAAGTATGGACTAAAACTTTGCTTTCTATGGACAAATAAAACACTATTTCAATGACAACTTGAATGCTGCCATTTTAGGAACTATATTTGATGTGGTACATTAGATCACAGTAGATCACAGACCTGGACATCTGCACCTGCACATTTTCGTTTTTTTTTTTATCAGTACTGTTTTTAACTTTTTCTTTGAAATATCTTTTTATCATTTATGAAAAGAATATACAACAGAATATAAATGAGTACAGTTATCTCTTAAGTACAAGGTGATAAAACAACTGGCACTTTGCAGAGAGCGCTATGAGCAGTGTCTGTAGATCAACATTTGAACAGTACTACAGAGTCATTCCCTGGAGATAGAATACAAATAGTCAGGGTCCTGACATGTAGAAGGACAATACAGAAGGTACAACTAATGGGTAATAGGTCTGAAGAAAACTGGCTGTAAATAGGGCATGATTTTTGTTATGAAATTAAGCTTATGAGCTTAAGGTGGGGGAACAATGATAGACACAAAAAAGGGAATAGTGAGCAGCATGGGAGCCTCAATTAAAGGAAATCTGTCAGAAGGAGCAACTCTCCTAAGTCATCCAGATCATAGAAAGATGAATAAAACTATACATTGACATCTGCAATCTAATGTCTTATTCCAGAGAAATCCAAGTTTTTCTTAATATGTAAATAAGTTTTTAAGATCTATGGGCTGGACATAGATCTCCCGGAGAGTCTGACTCCAGAACTTATTTTAAATGAAAGAGGATGCTATCAGTGAGAGACTCTAGTCCTTTCTTTAACACACCATAATACTATAAGATTGTCTCAAATTCTACTGCAATTTTGAATTTACAAGCTATTCCACCTTTATCTTTAGCAAAGGTTATTTTTATTCTAACATTTAAAGGGAATCTGTCAGCAGGTTTTTGCTATCTCATCTGAGAGCAGCGTAATGTAGGCAAAGAAAAGCTGAAACCAACGATGTATCACTTATATTACTGGGTGCAGCCGTTCTCACACAATCAGAGTTCAAAGATATAAAGCATGAAGCAGAGCTGAGAAAGTTAACCCCACCCACACCAGGGTCTCCATGTAGACAGTGAGGTGCTTAGTTGCCGGACTGGTCCGGCAGTGTTAATCTCTTAGTGATAAATCCTTCACAGTTAGTAAACTACAGCACACACTTTGACAAGTGACATATCTCTGAATTCTGTGTTTCAGCCTCTATCTCCTGCTGTCTACAGATTACATAGCAGAGCCCATGGGCGGATATATGTCTTGATCATAGATTTTTAACAGCTCATGTATATATTAAGAATAACATAGATTTTTCTGGAATAAGACAACTGATCACAAATATGAAGGTATAATTTTATTCAGCTTCCTATGACCTTAATGTCCATATAGACAACTTATGATGTTTGAACCTTTTAACAGATTCCCTTTAAATGTTGGAATGAAAATGAGCACATGATAAAGATAAACATAAGATTGATTGAACAAACAACCATTTAGAAGCGTTTGGGGCATTTTTTTTCAGTTCCAAGATGAGGTAGACAGAGGCACGGTTACTGTCTCTACCCAAGTGACAAAACATCCATGACTCTGAGTTTTGTTAGATAACCAAGGGTTCCAAATACACAAGTATGTGTCAGGTGTACTCAACTCCCAGTGTGATAATTCTTCTAATCTGGAAATTTGTTTCCCTTTTTTGATCCAATGATGAATGGAGAGACTTTCTTGTAATTTCCAGTGGAGAGGTAATAGACACATAGTGGCAGCTAATAGGCCGCTTTGGATGGTAATAATATGGTTTGAAAAATTAGGAGGGATAAAAGAGATACAGTCCATTCAGACAGGCAGCGGAGGGTTAGGTTACAAATTAGTGCTGAGACTTTTAGGGACTTGGCACCAAAATGTTTGTACTGAGCTGCATTCCCACAAGATATGCAGAAAGGTTCCCCTGGCCGAGATTACAACTTCAGCCTATTTCACTAGTACAGTGACACACATACTTAGGGAGTAACCATTACTTAATTTTATTTTCAGAAATAATCATTACATATGAAAATAGGAAACCTTGTATTATATCTTATCCGAGAAACCATCTTCTTATTCTTTTTGGACTGAGTATTCATTCTCAAAATTCTTAATTCTGAGGTAAAATCTGTCTTCAGTGAATACAGACGTTCCCATTACTGAGATAGGAGATGGCAGTTGGTGTTTATAAAGTTCTATGGAGAACTGTAACTGTAATTTCAAAATAACTAGAGAAAAATGAGGGGACAATTCTATGGCAATAGGGTCCCATCCGATAAATTAGTGAAAGATAGAAGCACAGGTGTATCTCACTAAATTAGAATATCATCAAAAAGTTAATTTATTTCAGTTCTTCAATACAAAAAGTGAAACTCATATATTATATAGAGTCATTACAAACAGAGTGATCTATTTCAAGTGTTTATTTCTGTTAATGTTGATTCAACAACAGCTTGAAAAATGTTTTTAAAATGCGAAATGTTGGCCTACTGAAATGTATGTTCAGTAAATGCACTCAATACTTGGTCGGGGCTCCTTTTGCATCAATTACAGCATCAATGCGGCGTGGCATGGAGGCGATCAGCCTGTGGCACTGCTGAGGTGTTATGGAAGCCCAGGTTGCTTTGATAGCAGCCTTCAGCTCGTCTGCATTGTTGGGGTTAAGGTCAGGCGAGTTTGCTGGCCAATCAAGCACAGTGAAACTAGTGATACTGTTGTTTTTAAACCAGGTATTGGTACTTTTGGCAGTGTGAACAGGTGCCAAGTCCTGCTGGAGAATGAAATTTCCATCTTCAAAAAGTTTGTCGGCAGAGGGAAGCATGAAGTGCTCTAAAATTTCCTTGTAGATGGTCGCGCTGACTTTGGTCTTGATAAAACACAGTGGACCTACACCAGCAGATGACATGGCTCCCCAAACCATCACTGATTGTGGAAACTTCACACTAGACCTCAAGCAGCTTGGATTGTGTGCCTCTCCACTCTTCCTCCAGACTCTGGGACCTTGATTTCCAAATGAAATGCTAAATTGACTTTCATCTGAAAACAACACCTTGGACCACTGAGCAGCAGTCCAGGTCTTTTTCTTCTTGGCCCAGGTAAGACACTTCTGACGTTGTCTATTGGTCATGAGTGACTTGACACAAAGTATGTGACACTTGTAGCCCATATCCTGGATACGTCTGTGTGTGGTGGCTCTTGAAGCAATGACTTCAGCAGCAGTCCACTCCTTGTGAATCTCCCCAAAATTTTTGAATGGCCTTTTCTGAACAATCCCTTCAAGGCTGTGGTTATCCCGGTTGCTTGTGCACCTTTTTTGACCACACTTTTTCCTTCCACTCAACTTTTCATTAATATGCTTGGATACAGCAGTCTGTGAACAGCCAGCTTCTTTAGCAATAACCTTTTGTGGCTTACCCTCCTTGTGGAGTGTGTCAATGACTGCCTTCTGGACATTTGTCAAGTCAGCAGTCTTCCCCATGATTGTGGAGCCTACTGAAACAGACTGAGGGACCTTTTTAAATGCGTAGGAAGCCTTTGCAGGTGTTTTTTGTTAATTATTCTGATTTACTTAGATAATGACTTTTGTGTTTTCATTGGCTGTAAGCCATAATCATCAACATTAACAGAAATAAACACTTGAAATAGATCACTCTGTTTGTAATGACTCTATATAATATACAGTATGAGTTTCACTTTTTGTATTGAAGAACTGAAATAAATTAACTTTTTGATGATATTCTAATTTTGTGAGAAGCACCTCTATATGATAACTGCTTCTTAAATCCGACTTGGTCAATTAGTTTCAACAAGTCCAAACTTTACTTTTATTTTGCACTGCAACCACATGTGTTTCTGTGATTTCAATGCACTCCAGTGGGTTCAATATGACTCTATGCGCATCCTAGGGGACACTTACTGGCCCTTTGCTTATGATCCCCCTCACTGCCTCACAATGTTCTGAAACCACATGAGACCTTTATTGTGAACACAGAACCATCAGTGTAGATTCACCCACTGTCCTCACTACCTGATTTCAGAAGAACTTGCAGCACAATGTCTGTCTCTGCCTCTAGCTCCTCTCCACTCCATAGAATTTTCAAAGTACCAATTGTCATCTCCTATCTCAGCACTGTAAAGATCTGTCTTCACCGAATAGACATTATATAGAATTTAACTATGAATTGAGAGTGAAAGACCTATCCAGGAGCAGAAAGAAGAACAGTTCTCTGATAACATATCTTACAAAGTTTCTTATCTTCATGTGTTCCATTGATTTAAAAGTAAAAAATAAAAACAACGGTTGCATTTTGTAGGAAACCTGACAGGTCTCTCATGCCCCAAAACTACCGCCATGTGTTTGTTCTTATATTTACTCTTGCCTTACAAGCCCTTTATACTGGTATAAGTGATTGCAGTCTATTGCAAAAAAGGGATATTAAAAATCTTTTTCCAATATGCTAATTAGTTTCACACTAGATGAGGGGACCTTGTTTTCCCCAGTTTAGTTGTCTACTAATAATAATACCGGACCCCTGTTTGCGTGATAACATGATGAATCTAATTAGCATATTGGAAAGGGTTTTTCAAGAGTTTTTTTACTATTTATTTGGCATACACTGCAATTACTTGTACTGTACACAGGGCAAGTGGGTTAACATAAGAATAACCACATGGTGGCGGTCAGGTTCCCTTTATCCCTAACCAAAGTGAAATACAATCTGAACAAGATTTTTTTATGAATTTTTTTTGTTTATTTGTTTGTTTCTTTCTTCAATTCATCCCTTCATTCAATTAAAACTGGTATACTCATAAAATACTCTATCATTAACAACATGATCCATTAAAATTAAAAAACACCATATACACACGTGGTCTAAATTGTTGAGTAGGGTTGAAAAGCAATGTCTGACTTTCATTTATTCATTTTCATAGATTTTCAATTTATTACTTTTGTCAGATTCAAGCTATTCCTGTGACTATTGTGGGTTTTTCTTTCATTAAATGAGGGGTACCAACAATTTTGACCACGTGAGTACACCCACAACCTTTAGAGTTATCAGGAATGAACCCAGTTATATACAAGCACATTTAAAAGCCCAAAGAGAGAAGACTCATGCTCCAAGTAATCCTTTCAGATAATTAATAATGACAAACAATTGTCTCTTAGTCCTAGAGATGAGCAGATTCAAATTTGGCCAAATGGCGCAGATATAGATAAATTCAATTCGCAGCGAAGTGATCCTCTATAGTTTGTATGTACCCTATTATGATCTGGGGTCTGGAGAGACCGTAGAGCATAATAAATGTAACATGTATAAAATAAGAGTGCCTAATCCTTACCTCACTGTTAACCTGTCCCGGCACATATGCTGTCACTGGTGCATGTTGCCTGCCCTTCCAGACCTCACGGCCTTTTCTTTTCACATATATGTCTACACTCTGAACAGGGTTTCCGGTTGTGACCAGGCCTTGGTAGTCCGGGGGAATCATTACTGAGATCACAAAGTTACGACGTGCTCTGACCTCCGAGGCCTGGTGTTTTCACTCTAGTACAGGACTTTTGGCCACGAACAGGCCTTGAAGATCACAACATGTCATGGTCTCTCAATATTACAAGGCCTCTGAGTCCTAGAGTGACAGCTCAGCGTGACTGTGGAAAGAAGAGGCTGTGAGTATCGGACAGTGGGCAACAAGCACCAGAAGGAATGAGGGTTCTGGGACATGTGAACAGTGATGTATTTTATTGTTTTCAGTTTGATTTTTTTACCCTTTGAAGGGCCTCTACAGTTTGGCGAAATGGTGACCACACCTGACTATAATTTTTCTGAATTCATGTGGAGAGAATTACAAGAAATATGTAACTTTACTCTTCTTTAACAATTATGTTGTAGAACAACTTGAGTTCTTTGAGTCATCGCCTTGCTGCATGATCCACATTCTCTTGAGATTCGACCTATGGACAGATTTATACACATTTTCTTTTATTATTTGCTGGTATAACGTAGAAATCATTGTTTTATCAATGATGTCAAGCTGTCTTGCCCCAGATTCAGGCCAAAACCGTGATACTGCTACCACCATGTTTCACAGATGACATCATGTTTTATGCTGTAATACAGTGGTTTTTTTTTCTCCAAACATAACACTTCTTATTTTAATTAAAAAGCTATATTTTGGTTTCATTCATCCACAGAATTTTGTTCCACTAGGATTCTGGTTTGTTCAGGTGATCTTTAGCAAACTGTAGACAGGAAGCAGTGTAGCAGTGTCTGTTTTGGAGAGCAATGGTTTCCTCCTTGCACTCCATTCTTTTTAAATGTCCTCTATGGAGGACTTAGAAATGTTAATATTCCTAATGTGAGAGGTCTTTAGTTACTTAGAGGTTACCTTTGTGACCCTGTAAACTATTATATACATTGCTCTTGGAATGATCTTAATCAGTCGACCACTCCTAGGGAAGGTAATAATGGTTTTAAGATGCCTTCACTTGTACACAATCTGTCTGAGTATTTATTGATGGAGCCCAAAGTCTTTAACCCCTTAATAACATCTGACGTACTAATACGCGTCTGTGCCCTGGGACTTAAGAGCCAGACCCGTATTAGTACGTCATGGCGATCGCGCGCGCACACAGGCTGTGCGGGCGCGATCGCCGCCGGGTGTCAGCTGATTGTCACAGCTGACACCCGGTACTATGTGCAGGGAGCGGTCACGCACTGCTCCCAGCACATTAACCCCCGCGATGCTGCGATCGAAGTCGATCGAAGTCGATCGCGGCATTGCGGGGGCAAGGGGAGGTGATCGCCGATACTCACCTCCTCTTCCGGCTTCCAGCGCAGTCTGCAAAGGCTTCCCGGGTGTTGCCATGACGACCCGATGTCGTCATGACAACATCCGGGTCACCAGAGAGCAGGAAGATTGCTTGGACATGCGCAGTGCATCTCCAAGCAATCTTCACACTGTGCACTTCTGACAGCCTTCATGGCATAGGGATGGTGCTCCATTCCTGTGCCATGCAGGCGATCAGAAAAAAAAAAGTGAAAGTCCCAGAGTGGGACAAAGTAATAAAGTGTATAAACTGTGTGAAAGTGGAAAAAAAAAAAAAAAAAAAATGTGCAAAAATATTATAAAAAAATAAAAAAAATAATACACCAAAAATAAAAATATAATGTACCCATCAATAAATATTATTATAAAAAAAATAAAAAAAACACAATAAAAGTACACATATTTGGTATCGCCGCGTCCGGAACAACCTGACCTATAAAACTGTCCCACTAGTTAACCCCTTCAGTGAACACGGTAAAAAAAAAAAAAAAAAAAACCAAGCAAAAAACAATGCTTTATCACCATACCGCCAAACAAAAAGTGGAATAACACGCGATCAAAAAGACACATATAAATAAAAATGATACCGCTGAAAACGTCATCTCGTCCCGCAAAAAACAAGCCGCCATATAGCTCAATCAGCCGAAAAATAAAAAAGTTATAGCTCTCAGAATAAAGCGATACTAAAAAATATTTTTTTCTATAAAATAGCTTTTATTGTGTATAAGCGCCAAAACATAGAAAAATTATACAAATGTGGTACCGCTGTAAACGTACTGACCCGAAGAGTAAAGCTGCCTCATCAATTTTACCACACGCGGAACAGAATAAAAAAAAAAAAAAAAAAACAATTCCTGAATTGTTGGTTTTTGTTTATTCTGCCTCCCAAAAATCGGAATAGAAAGCGATCAAAAAATGTCACGTGCCTGAAAATGGCACCAATAACAACGTCAAGTCATCCCGCAAAAAACGAGACGTCACATGACTGTCTGCCAAAATTTGGAAAAATTATAGCTCTCAAAATATGGCGATGCAAAAACTAGATTTTACAAAAAATGCGTCTTTTAGTGTGTGACAGCTGTCAGTCATAAAAACCCCATATGATTCTGGCATTGCTGTAATCACACCGACCCGAAGAATAAAGTCGTCTAATCACTTATACCGCACAAGGAACGGCGTCAAAAATAAACTCTTGAGTTAGGATTGGGCTAGGGTTAGGGCTGGGTTTGGGGCTAGGGTTGTGCTGGGGCTAGGGTTGTGCTGGGGCTAGGGTTGTGCTGGGGCTAGGGTTGTGCTGGGGCTAGGGTTGTGCTAGGGTTAGGGCTGGGGTTGGGATTTTTTTCAAAAGTAAGAAAAAAAGATGACGATATGGCGACTAGTGTTGAGAGCAAGTGCTCGCTACTTGAGTTTGCATCGGGTGCTCTGGTATGCATTTAGTATCGTGGGTATTTGAGTGACATGCTCGAGTCTCTGCCCCATATGCTTCGCGGCCAAAAAACTTTACGGGGATTGCCTGCCATGCACGAGCGATCCCCGCATGTTTTTTTTTGGGTGTCTAATAACCGTGAAACATGCGGAGCAGGGACTCGAGCATGTCACTCGAGCACACGCTGTACATGGTGCATACCTGAGTACCCGATGCAAACTCAAGTAGCGAGCACTTGCGCTCAAGAATAATGAAAACTTATTCAATATGATGACCTAATGTAAACAAATAATGTGCCGTACCTCTGGGTTCAAAATGTTCACTATACACCTTAATAAAATCTTTGAGGGGTATAGTTTCCAAAATGGGGACACTTGTGGGGGAGCTCCACTGTTTAGGCACATCACGGGCTCTCCAAACGCGACATGGTGTCCGCTAACAAATTGAATGGAAAATCGGCTCAAATTGTTAGCGGACGCCATGTTGCGTTTGGAGAGCCCCTGTGTGTCCAAACATTGGAGCTCCCCCACAAGTGACCCCATTTTGGAAACTAGACCCCCCAAGGCACCTATCTAGATGCATAGTGAGCACTTAGAACCCCCAGGTGCTTCACAAATTGATTCGTAAAAATGAAAAAGTGAAAATAAAACACTTTTTCATTTTTATGAATCAATTTGTGAAGCACCTGGGGGTTCCAACTGCTCACTATGCATCTAGATAGGTGCCTTGGGGGGTCTAGTTTCCAAAATGGGGTCACTTGTGGGGGAGCTCCAATGTTTGGGCACACAGGGACTCTCTAAATGCAACATGGTATCCGCTAACAAATTGAATGGAAAATCGGCTCAAATTGTTAGCGGACACCACATTGCGTTTGGAGAGCCCCTCTGTGCCCAAACTTTGGAGCTCCCCCACAAGTGACCCCATTTTGGAAACTAGATCCCCCAAGGCACCTTTCTAGATGCATAGTGAGCACTTGGAACCCCCAGGTGCTTCACAAATTGATTCGTAAAAATGAAAAAGTGAAAAAAAAAACACTTTTTCATTTTTATGAATCAATTTGTGAAGCACCTGGGGTTCCAAGTGCTCACTATGAATCTAGATAGGTGCCTTGGGGGGTCTAGTTTCCAAAATGGGGTCACTTGTGGGGGAGCTCCAATGTTTGAGCACACAGGGACTCTCCAAATGCAACATGATATCCGCTAACAAATTGTCGGCTCAAATTGTTAGCGGATATCATGTTGCATTTGGAGAGTCCCTGTGTGCCCAAACATTGGAGCTCCTCCACAAGTGACCCCATTTTGGAAACTAGACCCCCCAAGGCACCTATCTAGATGCATAGTGAGCACTTAGAACCCCCAGGTGCTTCACAAATTGATTCGTAAAAATGAAAAAGTGAAAATAAAACACTTTTTCATTTTTATGAATCAATTTGTGAAGCACCTGGGGGTTCCAACTGCTCACTATGCATCTAGATAGGTGCCTTGGGGGGTCTAGTTTCCAAAATGGGGTCACTTGTGGGGGAGCTCCAATGTTTGGGCACACAGGGACTCTCTAAATGCAACATGGTATCCGCTAACAAATTGAATGGAAAATCGGCTCAAATTGTTAGCGGACACCACATTGCGTTTGGAGAGCCCCTCTGTGCCCAAACTTTGGAGCTCCCCCACAAGTGACCCCATTTTGGAAACTAGATCCCCCAAGGCACCTTTCTAGATGCATAGTGAGCACTTGGAACCCCCAGGTGCTTCACAAATTGATTCGTAAAAATGAAAAAGTGAAAAAAAAAACACTTTTTCATTTTTATGAATCAATTTGTGAAGCACCTGGGGTTCCAAGTGCTCACTATGAATCTAGATAGGTGCCTTGGGGGGTCTAGTTTCCAAAATGGGGTCACTTGTGGGGGAGCTCCAATGTTTGAGCACACAGGGACTCTCCAAATGCAACATGATATCCGCTAACAAATTGTCGGCTCAAATTGTTAGCGGATATCATGTTGCATTTGGAGAGTCCCTGTGTGCCCAAACATTGGAGCTCCTCCACAAGTGACCCCATTTTGGAAACTAGACCCCCCAAGGCACCTATCTAGATGCATAGTGAGCACTTGGAACCCCTAGGTGCTTCACAAATTAATTCGTAAAAATGAAAAAGTGTTTTTTTTTTCACGTTTCATTATTACGAATCAATTTGTGAAGCACCTGGGGGTTCCAAGTGCTCACTATGCATCTAGAAAGGTGCCTTGGGGGGTCTAGTTTCCAAAATGGGGTCACTTGTGGGGGAGCTCCAAAGTTTGGGCACAGAGGGGCTCTCCAAACGCAATGTGGCGTCCGCTAACAATTTGAGCCGATTTTCCATTCAATTTGTTAGCGGATACCATGTTGCATTTAGAGAGTCCCTGTGTGCCCAAACATTGGAGCTCCCCCACAAGTGACCCCATTTTGGAAACTAGACCCCCCAAGGCACCTATCTAGATGCATAGTGAGCACTTGGAACCCCTAGGTGCTTCACAAATTGATTCGTAAAAATGAAAAAGTGTTTTTTTTTTCACTTTTTCATTATTACGAATCAATTTGTGAAGCACCTGGGGGTTCCAAGTGCTCACTATGCATCTAGAAAGGTGCCTTGGGGGGTCTAGTTTCCAAAATGGGGTCACTTGTGGGGGAGCTCCAAAGTTTGGGCACAGAGAAGCTCTCCAAACGCAATGTGGTGTCCGCTAACAATTTGAGCCGATTTTCCATTCAATTTGTTAGCGGATACCATGTTGCATTTAGAGAGTCCCTGTGTGCCCAAACATTGGAGCTCTCCCACAAGTGACCCCATTTTGGAAACTAGACCCCCCAAGGCACCTATCTAGATGCATAGTGAGCAGTTGGAACCCCCAGGTGCTTCACAAATTGATTCATAAAAATGAAAAAGTGTTTTTTTTTTCACTTTTTCATTGTTACGAATCAATTTGTGAAGCACCTGGGGGTTCCAAGTGCTCACTATGCATCTAGATAGGTGCCTTGGGGGGTCTAGTTTCCAAAATGGGGTCACTTGTGGGGGAGCTCCAAAGTTTGGGCACACAGCAGCTCTCCAAACGCAACATGGTGTCGCTAACAATTTGAGCCAATTTTGCGTTAAATTTGTTAGCGGACACCATGTTGCATTTAGAGAGCCGCTGTGTGCCCAAATATTGGAGCTCCCCCACAAGTGACCCCATTTTGGAAACTAGACCACCCAAGGCACCTATCTAGATGCATAGTGAGCACTTGGAACCCTCAGGTGCTTCACAAATTGATTCATACAAATGAAAAAGTGTTTTTTTTTTCACTTTTTCATTGTTACGAATCAATTTGTGAAGCACCTGGGGGTTCCAAGTGCTCACTATGCATCTAGATAGGTGCCTTGGGGGGTCTAGTTTCCAAAATGGGGTCACTTGTGGGGGAGCTCCAATGTTTGGGCACACAGGGACTCTCTAAATGCAACATGGTGTCCTCTAACAAATTTAACGGAAAATCGGCTCAAATTGTTAGCGACACCATGTTGCGTTTGGAGAGCCGCTGTGTGCCCAAACATTGGAGCTCCCCCACAAGTGACCCCATTTTGGAAACTAGACCCCCCAAGGCACCTATCTAGATGCATTGTGAGCACTTGGAACACTCAGGTGCTTCACAAATTGATTCATAAAAATGAAAAAGTGTTTTTTTTTTTCACTTTTTCATTGTTACGAATCAATTTGTGAAGCACCTGGGGGTTCCAAGTGCTCACTATGCATCTAGAAAGGTGCCTTGGGGGGTCTAGTTTCCAAAATGGGGTCACTTGTGGGGGAGCTCCAAAGTTTGGGCACACATGGGCTCTCCAAACACAACATGGCGTCCGCTAATTATTCAAGCAAATTTTACAATCAAAAAGTCAAATAGCGCTCCTTCCCTTCCGAGCCCTGCCGTGCGCCCAAACAGTATTTTTTCCCCAAATATTGGGTATCTGCGTGCCCAGGGGAAATTGCACAACAAATTTTGGGGTCCATTTTTTCTTGTTACCCCTGTGAAAATAAAAAAAATTGGGTCTAAATTAACATTTTTGTGAAAAAAGTTAAATGTTCATTTTTTTCTTCCACATTCAAAAAATTCCTGTGAAGCACCTGAAGGGTTAATAAAGTTCTTGAATGTGGTTTTGAGCACCTTGAAGGGTGCAGTTTTTAGAATGGTGTCACTTTTGGGTATTTTCTGTCATAAAGACCTCTCAAAGTGACTTCAAATGTGATGTGGTCCCTAAAAAAATGGTTTTGT
Organism: Phyllobates terribilis; assembly: GCF_046119375.1. NCBI lineage: Eukaryota > Metazoa > Chordata > Amphibia > Anura > Dendrobatidae > Phyllobates > Phyllobates terribilis. The sequence continues at coordinate 36,754,530 of NW_027362768.1, read as the reverse complement.
AAATTTTGTTGGAAAAATGAGAAATCGCTGGTCAACTTTTAACCCTTATAGCTCCCTAACAAAAAAAAATTTTGGTTCCAAAATTGTGCTGATGTAAAGTAGACATGTGGGAAATGTTATTTATTAACTCTTTTGTGTGACATATCGCTCTGATTTCAGGGCTTAAAAATTCAAATTTTGAAAATTGCAAAATTTTCAAAATTTTCGCCAAATTTCCGTTTTTTTCACAAATAAACGCAAGTGATATCGAAGAAATTTTTCCACAATCATGAAGTACAATATGTCACGAAAAAACAATCTCAGAATCAGGGGGATCCGTTGAAGCGTTCGAGAGTAATTACCTCATAAAGTGACAGTGGTCAGAATTGTAAAAATTGGCCCGGTCATTAACGTGCAAACCACCCGCGGGGCTTAAGGGGTTAAAGATGTTTTCCAGCCTGATGAGCATCTAACAACCCATCTTATGAGGTATTCAGAAATCTTCTTTCTTCGTGCCATGATAAAAGTGCATAAACACGTTGTGAAGATCAGACTTTGAAAGATCCATGTTTTTTTAAGTAAAACAAGTCACCCACTGGCACCTAATTGTCATACCATTGATTGAAAACTCAAGATTCTAATTTCACCTTCAAATTATCAGCTAATCCTAAAGGTCCACATACTTTTTCCAATCACAGCCATGTAATGTTCCTAATTTGAAAAAAAGAACAACAAAATATATGTGACTTATTTGTTCGATTTGGTTGTCTTTATCTACTTTAAGGACTTTGTGTGAAAATTCTGAAGGGTTCACAAACTTTCAAGCACCACTTTATTTAACATAGACTGCTGCAAATGTACTTTTAACCAGTTTCAAAAAGCCTAGTTTTTAATTTACATGATATAAGGGGAAGAGCACTAGCAAATATAATAAAGCTTCACAAACAAATTACTTCAAGCTACATTTTCATACTATAATTTATGAAAACTCATATGAAGAAAATGTAATGCAAAATAAAATGTGCTTCAGCACAGTAATATACACAGTCTGCCTTGTGTCATTTTCTGTGGCTGACACTATGTTTAAGGCAATTCTTTGCACAGCTATTACGCAAATGGCTGCATTTCATAAAGGCCATTAAGGTACCTTAGGAAAAAGGCTTTTGAAATGGATTGAATGTGTCTCTTACAGACACATTTTAAAATGGCAATCTGTGTGGGCTGTTTATTAGGTCCTGATTACAATATTTTTTCCTTTTATACAAAAGCAACCAAAAGTGAAGCACAGAGCTGAAATGATTTTTATTTTAATATCCACACACATATGAGCAATGCAAATACTCCTCAGAGATTCCAATCTTCAACATTTTACAGTAGTTTACTTACAGTTTGGTTTTGTTCAAGTTTGTTAAATTATGTTCATCAAACTTTATGTAAAGAGCCCTTTTAACCAATTTTAGCATGTTGAACTGGCCACATCTTGTAATAATGGCTGCAGAGCTAACTAAGGCATTGGCCCCTGATTCATCAAAATGTTTTACGCCCACTTAAAAAATCACAATTTTTTTGCACACTGTGAAGCTGTGCAAAAAAAAAAATTGACTTTTGGAATATTCACGCCATTTTTGGCAGCTGCAGAGCTGGAAATGAGCCAGGACAAGATGTTGCATGGCCACCATTTACACCCTCCACCGGTAAACTCATCAAAAATGGCAGCATATTTTTCTGGCGAGGCATATGCCACCAGCAAAATGAGCCAAATTCACAAAGTGGCATCCACCTCATAAGTATGTGCATCATATTCCTGCTTACTTCTAAATAAGACTAGAGTACAAATGCCAGTCTTAATGAATCTGGGTCATAGCTTTAATTTTTTAATTTCTCATCTCAATTGCAGCGATATTGGCTTGTAAAGTTTAGATTTTAATTTCCCTTTCCACCAAGGAGGCGTCAGCAGAGATTGGTCTCTGTGGGTGTCACGGTCAGACCCTCACTCAGTTTCCGTAGCAAGGGGTGGGGTTGATTACAGTGCCTTGAAATGGTATTCATACCCCATGAACTTTCACACATTTTTTCATGTTATACCCACAAACTTACATGTATTTTATTGGTATTTTATGTGAAGTACCAACACAAAGTAGTCAGTATTTGTGAAGTGTAAAGGAAATAATACATGGTTTTCTAAATATTTTTAAATATGAATCTGAAAATTTTGATGTGCATTTATATTCAGCCCCCTGAGTCAGTACTTTGCAGGACCACCTTTCTCTGCAATTACTGCTGCAAGTCTTGGGGTATGCCTCTGCCAATTTTGAAAAAATAGGAAAGGGGCGCAAATAGTGCCATTACCCAGTATAATTAAAATAAATTTGTAACAATGACGCTCACCTTATGAGGTTGTGAGGATGTACAACTCATATATACGCTTTTAGAGTGCTGCAGATGACACCAAACCTTTGAGGGTCCAAAATACATCAACGCGTGGATGAAGAAAAACCGTGTCCAATTTTCCGTCCTTCTCCATATGAATAAGGATCCAGTGTTAAAGTCCTCATAGATAAAGTGTCCACCTTCAGTTCTGTTTACCAAGAGCCCAGCTCTGAAAGTCAGCTCCCCTTCAAAGAAACTCAGGCTGAAGCCTGTTTTCTGAGTGGGTGGACCCCGTATCTATGAGGACTATAACATTGGATCCTTATTCATATGGAGAAGCATGGATAATTGGACACGGTCCGCCAATTTTGCATATCTAGAGGCTAAAATTTTAATCCATTCTTCTTTGCAAAGTAGCTCTATGAAGCCCATACAATCACTAAAGTGTTGTAGTACATATTGCAAGTGATCAAATCATTGCAGGTTCAACTCCCAAAAAATATTTAAAAGTTGTTAAAAAAAAAATAAAAAAAAAATAAAAACAAAAATAAAGGAAAATACCTCTTTTTTTTCTAATGAGAAAAAATATACTGTATATACTGTAGTTGCCTGTAGAATCATGTTGTCTGGTGAATTTTAGACCACATTCAAGGCCGTACAAAATAGCATTTATTTTTTAGCATTGTCATTCAAATATATAAACGTTATGCAAAAATCCAATCAATTATACACCTACAGTCATAGCCGAAAATGTTGGCACCCTTGAAATTGTTTCATAAAATGAATTATTTCAATCAAAAAAATTATTGTAATTGCACGTTTATTTCCTTTGTGTGTATTGGAACAACACAAAAAAAAACAGAAAAAATGGCAAATCGGACATAGATTTACACAAAACCCCCAAAATAGGATGGACAAAACTTTTGGCACTTTTTCAAATTGTGGGTAAACAACTTTGTTTTAAGCATGTAATGCTCTTTCAATCTCACCTGTGGCAAGTAACAGGTGTGGGCAATATGAAAATCACACCTGAAAAAATATAAAAAGTGGAGAAGTTGACTCAAACTTTGATTGTGTGTCTTTGTGTGCTACACTAAGCAAGGAGAACAGAAAGAAAAAAACTCTCTGAGGACTTGAGAACCAAAATTGTTGAAAAATATTAACAATCTCAAGGTTTTAAGTCCATCTCCAGAGATCAAGAAGTTTACAACCCATGGCACTGTAGCTAATCTCCCTTGATGTGGATGGCAGAGAAAATTTGATGAAAGGTTGAAATGCAGGATAGTCCGGATGATGGATAAGCAGCCCAATCAAGTTCCAAAGAAATTCAGGCTGTCCTGCAGGCTAAAGGTCCATCAGTGTCAGCGCAAACTATCCATCGACATTTGAATGAAATTAGACGCTATGGCAGGAGACCCAGGATGACCTCGCTGCAGACACAGAGAGATAAAAAAATCTAGACAGCAGTTTTCCAAAGTGTACAAGAGTAAGCCAAAGTCCTTCTAGGAAAGTGTCTTGTGGACACATGAGACTAAGATTGAGATTTTTGGAAAATCACATCATTCTACTGTTTACCGAAAATGGAATGAGGCCAACAAAGAAAAGAACACAGTACCTAAAGTCAAATGTGGTAGAGGTTCAAAGATGTTTTGGGGTTGTTTTGCTGCCTCTGGCACTGGGTACCTTGACTGTGTACAAGGCATCATGAAATCTGAAGAGCACCAAAAGATTTTGGGTCGCAATGTAGTTCCCAGTGTAAGAAAGCTGGGTTTGCATCCTAGGTCATGGGTCTTTCAGGAAGACAATGACCCGAAACATACTTCAAGAAGCACCCAGAAGTGGATGGAAACAAAGCACTGGAGAATTCTGAAGTGGCTAGGAATGAGTCCAGATCTAAATCCAATTGGACACCTGTGGAGAGATCTTAAAATTGCTGTAGGGAGAAGGCAACTTTCAGATATGGGAGACCTGGAGAAGCTTGCAAAGGAAGAGTCGTCCAAAATTCCAGTTGAGAGGTGTAAGAAGCTTGCTGATGGTTATACGAAGCGATTGATTGCATTTATTTATTCCAAAGAGTGTGCAACCAAATATTAAGTTGAGGGTGACAACAGTTTTGTCTGGCCCATTTTGGGGGTTTTGTGTGAAATTATGTCCAATTTGCCTTTTATTCTCTGGTTTTTTTTTGTGCTGTTCCAATATACACAAAGGAAAAAAACATGTGTATAATAAAACGTTTAATTGCAATAATTTTCTGAGAGAAATACTTAATTTTCTGAAACAATTTCAAGGGTGCCAACACTTTCGGCCAAGACTGTATGTTGATGGAAAAATAAAAAAGTTATTATACTTGGGAGAAAGGCATTAAAAAACAGAGGAAAAACAAAAATATTGGCTACGATGGAAGGAGTAAATGGGGAAGAGCAGTTGGTGAAACTTGTGTTCAATTATTTTTAAAAATGGCAAACATCTGATTAGATTGGCCAGATTTTTAACTGTTTAGAAGCCAAACAATCTTAATTTGTCTGCTATGAGCACATAATTTAGATTATGTAGATTTGTGCAATAATCTGGGATTTTTCTGCTTGTTTTGATAAAGAACTCTGGCTAAAACTACATGTGTCTCCTAAACTGTGTCTCCCTGGAGGTCACAATCAAGCTGATGCACATTCCGAAGCAAACTATAAAAACTCACATTATAGCTGTGTTTAGAAGAGCTCTGGAATTTGCTGTCGGTCTGCAAATTGAGTCCAGGTCCAGTTATGTCTGCAAATTGCGGCCATGACTGTCTACATAGCTGATGGGTGCAGGAGCTTTCTGCTATTTATATGCATTAGTTCCATGTACAAATTGGACAATGTGGACCTGAGGTCTGTCTGGAAAATGGCTCATGTATACACATAGGATACAACTGGTCCATGTGGGTCTGATATGAACACCGACAGCACACAGGCCAAAAATATGTTTGATGCGTCAACGTATCATTATAGTAATTTAAAGAAAAAAAAACAGTTACAAATATTGATAATCATTGGCCATCATGTTTTGTTTTCAATCCAGTAGTAACATGTGCTCATTTACGAGTTGTGCTAGAATCACGTTGCACATGAGCCATATAATGCTACAATTTACCACGGCTCACAGATGACACAAAATACTGGCCTAAATTTTTTAACATCTGTTATCATTCTAGTACTTTAATCCTGTATATAAAAAATTCTATGTGAACTGCTATGTAAGCTTTTTCCATTGAGTTATTACAATCTTTTCTCAATCTCTACCCATGTGTGTATGGATCTCTTCAAGTCAGAAACAACTGTTACATTAAATTATTTTTTTAGGACTGATTTTCACCATGGCTGATTCTTAGACTAAGTTCCCGTGCTAAACTTTAGGTGAGTTTTTGAAGTTGCAAATTTTCTGCACCATTTCTGCACCTATTAGTTAAATTAAAACCTAGAAAAGGACACATCAACTGCATGATTGGATACTAAAATATCACAATTTATTAATTCATAAAATTAAAAACAAGATAAGAAATAAAGGGAAAGGGTGATCAAAAAAAGAGAGGGGCATAAATACGGGGTACAAAAATGGAATCAATAACAATAGTAAATAACAATGGTAAATAGCTCAATATGACCGCACAACAATAGCAGCTACAACAGGAAAAAATGCTATATATACTAGTAGTTACAGATCAGTATAGTTGTAATAGGGGCAAATAAAGAGCACAGTGCCAAAATGATAACACCCCTTGTAAATACTCAGGGGATCTGTGAACAGCAAAGTATACTCCAGTTACATGCACAGAATGGAAGTGGTAATGGAGCAGACATAAGCTGAGAGTTCAATAGCTGAAAGTTCAATGAGCATAATACTAACCCCCTAGACGCCACATCTCACATCTGACGCGCGTTTCGCCAATGCTTTATCAAGAATGACATTGACATACTGCGGCCTCATATTCAAATGTTCAGAGGCCCTGCAGTATGCAGGAAAGCTGAGTTTTGTGAGAGCCCTTGTGTGGCCCTGTAGCATACATTTTGAAGTGTCCTCTTCTAGAGATTTTGGAGGTCCCTCTTGTGTACAATACATTTGAGAGTGCCCTCACTTATTCATATTGTAGGGCCCTCACTCTATTATTTAAATCATTTAAGGGCAGAGACTACAGAGAAAAAGGCCAAGCGACATGGAGTACTAGAAGGTAGCAATGAGTGCGGCTTGTGATCCTCAGGTATAGCTAAATTCTGTGAACCAGAAAAATAAAGCTGCACTAGTCAACTGGATGACAAGCTCAAATATATCACTTGTGCAAGTCAATGGACAAAGGATATATGGTGCTCCCACTCCAGGATTGGTTGGAGAAGCTTCTCCAAATGGCTCAGAAATTTTGATTGTCAATATTCCCCAGATAATATAGGAAGAGAAGACTTCTTGATACTATACTACATGGTCCAGTGCAGAGTGTGCTTCGTATTTCCAAAAATTACTCATGTGGGCTGTGTCATAGGTGCTGGAAGATACCATGACAAGGGCCTCCCTTAACAAACATTATCTACGATGGAGTACTGTAGTAGTTGTGGCCCTCAATTCAAATTTTCAGAGGGCCATCAGTCGGTCATCAACAGTCAGTATAAATTTCTATTGAATATGTATCCCCTATCTCAGTCACAATGTAGCACAAGCCAGGCATGTTTTTTTGCAAAATAGGGTGACTGACAGTACATTTCTATTGAATATGTATCCCCTATCTCAGTCACAATGTGGCACAACCTGTGACAAGGGCCTCCAATGACAAATATTAGTTTGGTAGGACCACTGTATATTCCAGTCTATTCCACTGCACAATGTGCATAGGGTTTGTAAAATTCAGCCCTATGAGCTGAGTCATGGTTGATGCAGGAAGTCACACTCCCAAGGGCCTCCAATCACAAATAGTAGTTAGGCTGGAGTAGGAATACTGTCCTGGTTTGTCCACTGCACAATGTGCATAGTGTTTGTAAAAATTAGCCTTATGGGCTGAGTCATGATTGACGAAGGAAGGAAACGGGTTTTTATGGGAAGGGGGTGATGTTAACAGCAGTAGCATGAATCTGCATTCTTGGTGAATTTAGGTTGGCTTGCTTTCATCTGGAGGAATTACAAACTGTGGATATATCCAGTCCTTGTTTAATTTAATCAAAGTAAGTCTGTCTGCATTTTCCGTGGAGAGGCGTGTGCGCCTATCAGTGATGATTGCCCCAGCGGAACTGAAAACACGCTCAGACACCACACTAGCAGCCGGGCAGGCCAGCACCTCCAAGATATATAAGGAGAGGTTGGGCCAAGTGTTCAGCTTAGACACCCAATAATTAAAGGGAACTGAAGCGTCAGAAAGGACACACGTATGGTCACTTAAGTATCCCTTGACCATGTTCTGCAACTTATCCCTCCTTGGCATGGTTACAGGCACAGATAGCCCTTGCTGTTGTGCTGGTTTATTGAAAATTGCCCAATTTATGCAAATTTTTCCCCCACCCCTGTTGGAGCTGGTATGCGTGTCTCTCCCTATTATCCCTTGGTGTTGAAAAGAGCCGGTACCTCTGCCACCAGCATTGTCTGAGGGTGATGTTTTCAGCAACTCATCTACATTGGCCCTCTTGAATGATTTCATTGTATAACTCTTTAGTGACTCCAAAAGGACAGAATGAAATTTCTCCTTGTTCTGTGGATCGAGAAAGGTGGACAACCAGTATAGGTTGTTGGATAAAATGTGTATCACGCTAGGGTCTTGCCACAGACACTTACACATGAACTGTGGAATGTGGGCCAAGCTGCAAAAGGCAAATGTTCTGTGTCCCCAACAGTAGAAAAAGTAACCATCCTCTTCTCACTCTGACTCGCCTCCTCCTCCTCCTCCACCTCATCCTCTCCAGCCCATGCAGGCTGGACAGACATGAAGCTTGGGTTGGGTGTCCCCTCGGTAGCATTACGAGTCCCCTCGGTAGCACAGAAAAACAAGTCCTCTCCTTCCTCATCCTCCTCATCACTTAATGTTGCCGCAGAATATTGGCTGTGCTAGGTAGTATCACCCATTGGGAAATCTGTCTCCATACCAACATGATGGGCACTCAAAGCTTCCTCTTTGAGATTATGCAGAGATTGTTTCAAGAGACACAGCAGCAGGATGGTTACGCTGATAATAGCCTGATCACCGCTGAAGACGTTGGTGCAGTATTCAAAGTTCTCAAGAACCTCACAAATGTCAGCGATCCATATCCACTCGACAGTTGTTATGTGTGTTGGCTGACTCTCGGTCTGACTGGCATGTTAAAGCTGGTATTCAGCTACTGCCCTCTGCTGTTCACTGATGCTTGCCAACATATGATATGTTAAGTTCCACCGCGTGGGCAGGTCGCAAATGAGTGACTTGGCAAATTCAAGCGCTTTTGCAGTGCTGTAAGAGCAGCAAAAGCGGTAGAGAAATGGTGGAAATGGGCGCTAATACGGCGCACCTTCTCAAGTACGTATGGCAATTCACGGTAAGTTTTCAGAAATTTCTGAACAACTAGGTTCAACATGTGAGCTATGCATGGCACTTGTACCAGCTTGCTGACCTTTATAGCTACCACCATGTAATGCCCATTATCACAGATGACCAGACCGTGTTGGAGGTGAAGCAGGGAGAGCCACTGATCAGTCTGTTGTTTTAAAGCGTGCCACAGCTCTACTGAAGTGTGTGCTTTCTGACCTAAACAGATCCGCTTCAGCAGAGCGTGTTGCCGCTTTGCTGATGCGCAGCTGCACAGGTCCCAGCTTAGCAGTGATGGGGAGGGTAATTCAGCAGAGGATGAGGAGCAGGAGGAGGGGAGAGAGGAAGTGGAATATGAAGAGGCGGAAACCCTGACAGAAGTTGGGCTCGCTATTCTTGGCATGGGTAGGATGTGTGATGTTCCATTTTGCGCCCTTATCCCATCCTCTACCAGGTTCACTCAGTGTGCTGTGACAGAAATGTATCGTCCCTGTCCACAACAACTTGTCCAGGTGTCTGTTGTTAGGTGGACCTTCCCGGTTGGTGAGAGCACGGTTCAGAATGTTTAACACGTGCTTGTGTAACGCAAGGATGGCACACCAGGCAAAATAATGGTGGCTGGGCTCACTGTATCATGGGACAGCCACAGCCAAGAGATCACGGAAAGACTATGTTCCCACAAGCCTAAACGGCAACATCTCCACAGCTAGCAATTTGGCAATGTGCGAGTTTAGTATTTGAGCCTGTTCGTTCATGGCTGGGTATTTACGCTTTCTTTCCAAGCTCTCAGGCATGGACAATTGGATGCTTCGCTGGGACAAGGAAGTGGATGTGGTTGATGTTTGTTGTGTGTGTGCAACCACAGCTAGTGGGCAGGAGGTATGAGCGCCTGCTTCCTGAACAGCAGATTCTGAAGGACATAGCCCAGGTGACATGGCATTGGTTTGACCCGCAGATGCAGATTTGGTACTCTGGTGTTCCGCCCACCTACTGTGGTGCTTGGCTGCCATGTGGTTTCACATACTGGTGGTGGTCAGGTTGCCTTTTCCCTGACCTCTGCTCAACTTAGTATGGCAGATGCTACAGACTGCAAGGTTTTTCTCTGAAGGACTTTCAGAAAAAAAATTCCACACAGCAGCTGAACACCCCCTTGCCCTGACTTGCCGCACAGCGGGAGTGCTCTTGGGTCCTGTTGACCCAGTTCTCACTCTGGGAAAACCACGACCCCTTGGTGCCTGTGTTAGTGCTACATATCCATCTTCTTCTCTGTTGCTGTCATGGCTATGCATTCCAACGGTCCAGGTCAGATCAGTGGACTCATCATCGACCAACTCATCTTCCATCTCATCCTCCTTCCCAGTTGACATTGTAGGCTGACCTGATGGCAACTGTGTCTCATCATCATCAGCCTCCACCTCTTGAGACAGTAAATAACGTTCTTCCAAGTGACTTTCTTCTGGCCATAGGTCCTCAAATACTTGGGCATCAACGCACGCCACCTCCTCTTGTCCCTCTTCAATGCTGTACGGTGATAGGCCAGAGCCAACCAAAGGATACGTACCAAACAGATCCTCGGAGTGGCCAAGCTTGGGGTAATATGTCTCCTGTGACTCATAATGGCGGGAGGAAGGAGAACCAGCTTCAGGATTGCATGGGCCAGACTTCTGTGTATCGACAGTAAACTGTGTGGTCTTGGAAGATTTGTTGCTGCTTGGCAAATGCATAGAGGCCTTGTCTGCTATCCAAAACAAAATCTGCTCTCTCTCTTCTGGCTTCCACACACGTTTACGTTCCAGACCGGGAAATTTTTCCAGGAACATAGTGGATGCATCAAGCTTCTTCTGACCTGACACAGACTGAGTGCCTTCTCGCGCACCACTGATAACACCACGTCCACGTGGGTTTTGTTGACAGATTTTCTGATGTTGATGGCACAAGCCAAGCTAGCTGTCACAGCCTGAATAGTAGGTAAAATGGCCTGGTGCGTGCTTGGTAGTAGGCAGTAGGAAATGTTTGGACTACTGCTTTGTGTAGTGCACTAAATGCTTTTTTAAGTGGACTAATGTGAACAGAAGGCAGGCTGTCACCCCAAAAACAACGGGAAATTGGGTGCATGCTTTGTAGCAAGCAGTAGGAAGTGTTTGGACTACTGCTTTGTTTAGGGCACTAAACGTTTTTTTTAAGTGGACTAATGTAGACAGAAGGCAGACTGTCACCCCAAAAACAGCGGGAGAAATGGGCTGGTGCATGCTTGATAGCAGGCAGTAGGAAATGTTTGGACTACTGCTTTGCATTGGGCACTAACCACCTTTTTATGTGGACTAATGTGGACAGAAGGCAGGCTGTCACCCCAAAAACAGCGGGAGAAATGGGCTGGTGCATGCTTGGTAGCAGGCAGTAGGAAATGTTTGGACTACTGCTTTGCGCTGGGCACTAACCACCTTTTTATGTGGACTTATGTGGACAGCTGTTTTAAGATGGACACTGGCTTTAACTTTTCCCTACCTGATACACAATCTCTCCCTCCCTGTACTCTTACTTTGTTGTGTGTCTTCAGCTCTGAAAGGAGCTATTTTTTAGTGGTATTATGGAGCTAGTGAGCAGTTCCTTTAAACACTGAACTAGTATACACTGCAGGTAGCCTTTAAAAGGGCTTTTGTTTTATCAAGAGGCCTAAACACTCTCCCTGGCAGCTCAGCGATCTCTCCCTATGCTTATAGAATGCAGGCTCCAGAGTCAATGTGCACAAAATGGTGGCGGCAGGGCTTAAATAGACCCTATGACTCTGGGCGGCCAGCCAACCACAGTGATGCCACAAACATGATGTCTGCGGCCTTACGGTGATTGGTTAAGAAGCCCAGCATGTTTAATGACTGCAAAGGAGGCGCCAAAACTCCTAATATAGCGAGGCAAGTACACAAATACTCGCAATATAGCGAGGAACCCAAATACCGTACTATCTGTGCGAATAGTAATGAATACACTCGCTCATCACTAGTCATGGTTTAAATATAGAGAATCTCTGGAGACGGACAGAAGTGCACGCAAAATAGGGCAATACCTTCTGGCAAGGGGTAGGTATAATCAATGGTAGCACTCACCTAAAGGTGTTGTGTGCATGCACAACACCTATAAAGGCATGGAAAGCCGCCGTTGGCTGGAGGAAAGGGCTCTTCCAGAGGTAGAAGAGCCTTGGGATTCCAAGATGGTTTTTATTAATATTAAACCATTTTAGAGTCCAAAGGCTCTTCATTCCTGCAGTGCAGACTGCTGAAACGAGCCACCTTTCATATTTGCCATGGTTTAAATATAGTTGCTTTGTTTTTGATATTTCCTGGTATTTGGCTTTGAAAAAAGTACCAATAATGTTTTTTCAAAGCCAAATACCAGGACATGTTCAGATTACATGCATTTTTAGTGTGTTTCCACAGCAAAAATGAACTACTCATATTTGTTCTTCTTTACCTGTGGATTTTCTGCAATTATTCTATGGGGAAACTCCACACATGAAACTCACTGTACCCACAAGAGAAATTGAAATGATACAGATTTCACTACGTCAGTTTATGCTTTGTAAAAAGCACAGTGGGCATGAGATTTCTATAAGTCTTATCCTCTTTACTATAAATGTAAGATGCTGCTTTTTTTTATTCAGCAAAAATATGCAGCGTCAAAAAAGCTCCAAACACTCATTGACTTGTGGCTCTCCTCGTGAAGAAGTCAGTTGGACTTCAAAGTGTGTAGAGATTAAACCGCCTTTCTGATTCTAAATCCCTTCCTGGACATTCCCATTAATTGAGACGCCAACAGCACAGAATAACCTCTTCTCTACACCAATTGATTTCTACGTTGGAGCTGCCAACCAGTGGAGCAGCAGGTGGACCTTTGTTTCTGAGTTATTCCAAGAGTTGTGCTTTCTCACAACATTACCAGGTGAGCAGATACCGCAGCACAAAACCCCTATTGTCTGGCTAATGCCCTATCTTGCGCTCTTTTTCCTTCCAGTCTATAATCAAAAACTCCTCGTGTGCACACAGCCTTAAAGGCTTTTTCAGGGTTTGAATACTGTCAGGGTTCTCAATTCAATAGTAACATGGAGATGACTGCTTAAATTTAGCTCAAGCCTGAAATTCCCCTTTAAGAGAGCTTACATTTAGGTGGGAAGGTTAGCTAGTTATTAATATTATTTTGACATCATACATATAATATATACATTTAAAGCTGTGGTCTATGGTAAATCTAAAATGAAGAAGCGCAATAACAAAGTTTTTACTTCTCCATAAGCTCAATAACACTTAAGGCACCTAATCAGTTTTTAATTCTTAATACATGGCTGTTGGATCAAGTCTTGTTAAAAGATATGCAGATGAATATTTACATGAAAGAAACTATTTTTATTGGTGACCTTTACAACTTGTTGAAAATTCAGACGTAATATCAAATATATAATCAGTTCTCAGTACTTACGGATTATCCAGCAGTAGTATGATTGGATTAAGCTCCTTCTTTGGTCTGTAATAAGCTCTGAGCGGAACAATAAAATTGTACAGTCCATTGCCTGCTGTCTCAGCTGCAACAATGATGACTTTATTTTTAAAGCCATAGGCTTTAGCATCTTCATAATAGTTATGTTGACATCCCTAAAGAAGAAGTGAATGAAGTTAAGTAGATTATGTCCTTTAATACACAGTATGTAGCACATTTCATCTTGGGGTATTGCTTATCAGCATGAAAAGAACTAAAGTTTGGAAATCAATAAACACAAAGTAACAACATACTAATAAATACATGGTTTGTCAGGCATGCCTGCCGGGTCTATTTGCAGGTGCAGTAAATAAGGACGAAAAGAACAGAAACTAGATAAATTAACCAACATAAAAATCAGGAAAGTGCAGCAAATAAAAGAAAAATCACAAGAAGTGCAGAAATGTATAGTGCCGAGCAGAGAAATGCTGAGGAGATGAAGGGCCACTGGATGCTTGTTTGTAGCTATATGCCACCATTGTGCTGCGGAAGGACTGCAGAAAGCTAAGCAAAAGATACCCCGCACTCAGAGTGAGAAAACCATCATTCATTACTGGGGTTCTACAGGAATATAAACAAATGATATAAATAATGGAAATGTCATTACAAATCAATTCCTAAATATGTTTAATTAGCAAATCACAACTGTTTCATCTAGAGAGGTAATCACTAGATAATTAAAACGGCCACCTTGTTACACTGACAGAAGCTTGTCCTAGAATGTTAGGACAGGAGCCTGTGATCATGTGCAGTAGCAAGCTCCGCTGCTGTCACCTGGAGATACATAGAGGTTTGAGTGGCCTCTTCTCACCTCATCACCTCTGGTATCTCCAGTGGTATTAGTGGAGCACATCTTCCTAAATATGAAGAAGAGCGCAGATTCCTACTGCACATGCTCACAAGCTCCTGTCCTAACATTCCCGGACATGTTTCTCTTGGAGAAACAAGGTGGCAGCTATTTTAATTCTAGAGTGATTACCTCCCTAAACAAAACAATTGTGATTAGCTAATTAAATGTATTCAGGAATTTGTTTATACTGATATTTCCTGTACTTATTTTTTTTTCCATTTCAGGAGAACCCTTTTAATAAAGATTACTTGGGAGTTATCAAAAGAAGTTTTGTCACTACTGCACCATTGATTTGAAAGATCTCCAGCTTTGTCTCCAGAGAATGGCTTACCTCAGAGTCACTGTTTTAGCACTATCTTGACATTTTAAAAGGTTTATTTTTTTCACTTACCTTATCTAATCGTAAACAGCAAAAAGGGACTTTTTCTGGCAACAGATGACAAAAGTTTGGTGAGCTGCCTATATATGGTGAATTGGGAGGATAACCCTTAGTGTACCTGAAAAAAAAATATAATAAGTACAACAGCAAAGAAACACAAAATTACAGAATAATTCTGTGGGTTCTGGGCTATACACAAGCAATAGATATTCTGATTACTTTAGATTACATTATTGCTTTATTTACTATATAGTACCTGTAAATATGAGAGCACAATTAAAAAAATATATATATTTTTTCCTTGGCTTAGACCTATGTAAAATTGCTAATTTTCTATTATTCACTACACTACTGTCTGAAAGATTGCGACAACCAACTGTGAGAGTAACCCTTAAGTTTTTTTGCCACATTCAAAGATTATAACTATGATGCTTAGTGCTTGCTCACACAACCGTATTTTCAGTCCGAGTGCTGTCCGTGAAAAAAACAGACATCACTAGGACCAATGTTAGTCAATGGGGCAGTGAAGGTGACAGATTCTTTCCACTCACCAAATCTGTGCTTGAAAAAATTGCAATGTGCACTAGTTTCTTCTGTAAATTGGATGAGACTCACCCATTCAAGTCTATGGGAGTGCAAAAAAAATCTGATACCATACGGAGACAGTTTTACAATTTTGGAATTTGGCCTCACACATTTTTCATATACAGACGGGTTCACGATTGACTCAATGACTGCTAAATGTCCAGGTCCTGTGGCTTCAAAACAAGCCCAAATCATCACCCACCAAATCGACACTGTTTCTAACAGGTGGTATTTGGTGTTTATGCCGCGTCTGGTTTTCAGGAATACTTTAAGCCCAACAGAATAAAAATGACTGTGAGTGTCCTAATACATAACCACATAACCAGAGTAATATTGTACAGAAAAACAAGTAAAGTCTCTAGAGTATACAGATGTGGTAAGATTACATGAATTTTAAAATATAACTTTTAATACACATTCGTAAAAGATATAAATAGAATGAAGTATTCACCTCCCAAGATTGAAAATAGCATTCAATTTACCATGTTCTTGAACTTGATACCATCTGGCCCCTAAATATTTCACTATTATTCACCCTAATAATGTATGGCTTGAGGGTGTGACAAAAAGGTGAAGAGCGAAAACTAGAAACCAATCCATACTCACAGGGCCGGCCTTAGGGTATATGGCGCCCTGTGCGAAATCCCTCTTGGCGCCCCCCCCCAAAGAAAAAAAATTAAACTCATGTAGGTGAAAACAACAAGTGCATTTTTTATTAATCAAATGATCAAGTAATAACAAGCAACAAAAGTTGAAAAGTTTTAAAGCCGCCACCACGATAAGGTAGACTCTTCTGGCAGGGCCCTACTCTAACCTATTAAAATTTTCTTAAAATATCCAATACTCTTTTTAGATATATTTTTATTTAGTTTTCTTTAAGGGAATGTGTCATATACATTTTTTTTTAAAAATGACCAATAATACCACATACAGGGAATACTGCCACACCATGACCAGACCACATATTACCACAACATAGTGACCGAATAATACCACACAGAAGGGGGAAAAACTGCCACACCATGACCAGACCACATATTACCACCACATTACTAATATTACCACCACATTACTAATATTACCATAAGTGTCATTATGCACGGGAGCTCTATACATGGTATGTATAATGTAAGTGTCCAGGTAATCTAGTGATCACCAGTGACATTATACACAGGAGCTCTGTATATAGTGTCAGTGTACAGGTAATACAGTGATCATCAGTGACATTATACACAGGAGCTCTGTATATAGTGTCAGTGTACAGGTAATACAGTGATCACCAGTGACATTATACACAGGAGCCCGGTACATAGTATATAGTGTAAGTGTACATGTAATACACTGACTCACTGGTGACGTCTCTAGGTGAAGTCCTTCAGCTACGCTTTTCTCCTTCATCCAGCACAGACCGCCATTACGTCTTCCAGCCAGGACTCGTCTCTGCATAAAATAACACAGTTATCTAGAGCACATTCCCCAACTTCTACATTACGCAGCTGAATACAGACGTGTATCCACCATCAATATATGGTTAGTTATTATACAACCTACCATTCCAAATATAAATTGTAATCCACCACGGTGCCCCCATTAACTGTAAATAGGCACTTAATATATAATTTAATTAGAACCTCTACTCTTTCCGCCAATTTGTTACCAGTTACACTCCTGCATCCGCAACGCCCCCTACTCTATACTTCCTGCTCCCCGCATTCATTATTTACATGCACCCCCTGCCCCAATTCATTATATCATGTCCTGCTCTCCCCACCCCATCATCATTTACTGTCCCCCACCCCACATTCATTATGTGCAGCTCATTATCCCCCTACTCCCAATTCCCCCATGTGCAGCTCATTTTCTCCCAATTCCCCCATGTGCAGCTCTCACCCCCCCATGTGCACATCTCTCATCCCCCTCCCCCACATGTGCCCCTCTCTCATCCCCCTCCCCCACATGTGCACCTCTCTCATCCCACTCCCCCACATGTGCACCTCTCTCATCCCCCTCCCCCACATGTGCACCTCTCTCATCCCCCTCCCCCACATGTGCACCTCTCTCATCCCCCCCATGTGCACATCTCTCATCCCCCTCCCCCACATGTGCACCTCTCTCATCCCCCTCCCCCACATGTGCACCTCTCTCATCCCCCTCCCCCACATGTGCACACCTCTCATCCCCCTCCCCCACATGTGCACCTCTCTCATCCCCCTCCCCCACATGTGCACCTCTCTCATTCCCCTCCCCCACATGTGCACCTCCCATTCCCCCCACTCCTAGTAAATTGTATTTAAAAAAAAAAAAAAACTTGTTATACTTACCCCCATGCGATCCCTGCAGAATCCTCGTCCAAATCGATGACACCAGGTTCTCCTGACTTCCGGTCATGTGACGGTGCCGTCACATGACCGGAAGTCAGAGAAATCATGACAGAGATGTTCCGGCCCCGGCGCTTAGCATGGGGCCGGGGGCCCCATGAGGAGAGAGACACACAAGAGGGGGGCCCCCAAGGGGGCCCCTACCGGCCGGGCCCCATACTGGAGTCAGGGCAGTCATGCCCTGATGGCGGCCCTGCTGGAGGCTGAAGGGGCCCCCTCTCCCTCGGGGCCCCCGTTCAATGAACCGGCTGCACGGGCGGTAGTTCCGCCCCTGTGTGTGAGGAGGAGAGAGTGCAGCGCGCCCGGGTCCCGGCCGGACATTTCAGAGCAGAGAGGGGGCGCCGGCGCCTGAGCACAGAAGAAACGCTGGGCGCTCCCTCTCTGCTCTTCCATAAGAAAAATACCGACGGGGAGGGAGCCAGCGCAGCGCCCCCCTTCACTCTCAAGTTTGAGGCGCCCTGTGCAGTTGCACAGCTGGCACGCCCCAAAGGCCGGCCCTGCATACTCACACCTCAACTTAAGGCATCACAACTATTCCTCATGCCAGGGTCTTAATCTGCCAGAATAGACAAATCACACAGGCTACCAATATGCCACATCATAAAGATAATTATTAGAAAAGCAGCATGACAAACACCATATGAGCACATGTATTAATCATCATGCTGCAAGAAATGCATAAAAAACACTGTACAGATAGTCTAATGTATCATAGTTTCATAGTTTTTAAGGTTGAAGGTTGACTTAAGTCCATCGAGTTCATCCAGAGGAAGGCAGACACTAAAATGTGTTTCCTCTTATGCTACATAAGGTTTATCAGCTAAGGTAATCCCAAGACAGTGTCACACATGCAACAAGAAATGTATTTGTCCAGATAGCTCATGGCATATAGAGCAAAATATACATACAATACCAACTACCATACAGCTTACAATCCTAATGTGTAGAGTGATCAAGTTGGTACGATGATGTCTTACTATGTAGATACAGGCTCGGACTGGCCTGCCGGGGAATCGGGGAATCCCCTGATGGGCCCTGCACTGCAAGAGAAGGAAGTCTCCTCTCCCTTCAGCTACGCTCTGCTGGGCTAATCCCCATCCATAGGGGCACAATCCCTTGTTCCTCTGCGGTGCTCAGGATAGGTGTCAGAGTCTGACCCACATCAGTGCAGGAGAGGTGCCACTGACCAGTAACACCTCTCCTACACAGGTGTCAGTCTGACTCCAACACCAAGGACAAGCACAGCAGAGGAAGGAGGGAGTGTGCCCCTATGGATGGGGATTATTCCAGTGGTTAGTGCATAGCTAATTAGTGTGGTAACTGGTAAGTGACATCTCTCCTGCAGAGGTGTCAATCTGACCAGCTGTAAGCACCCCTACCCCACCCAGCACAAGGAGATCTTGTGGCATGGGGCAGGGGGAGGTCACCACAGCAGCAGGCCCCTCACTCCTCTCTGGCAACTGAGTAGGAGCTGGATGAAGCTGTGGTGCGATTGGTGTTGAGTCATTACCCACCGTGCAGCAGCTGCCGAATTTCCTGTGAGTGTAGAAGACTGTGTGAGTAGAAGCAGCTTAGTTTACACTATTAAATGTTATTTTATGTGCAATTGAATAGAATAATAGATCTAAATGTATCAATTTTGGTGGAGTGGGCTTGACTATATACTGTGTGCTATATGTGGGGAAGGGGTACTTGGCTATATATTGTATGCTATATGTGGGAGAAGGGGATTTGGCTATATATTGTATGCTATATGTGGGGGAGGGGTACTTGGCAATATACTGTGTGCTATATGTGGGGAAGGGGTACTTGGCTATATATTGTATGCTATCTGTGGGGGAGGGGTACTTGGCTATATACTGTGTGCTATATGTGGGGAAGGGGTACTTGGCTATATACTATGTGCTATATGTGGGGGAGGGGGACTTGGCTATATACTGTATGTTATATGTGGGGCAGGGGGATTTGGCTATATACTGTATGCTATATGTGAGGGAGGGGAACTTAGATATTTGGTGTATGGTACATGTGGGGGAGGGGGACTTTGCTATATACTGTATGTTATATGTGGGGGAAGGGGACTTGGCTGTATGCTATATGTGGGAGAGGAGGACTTGGGTATATGCTGTATTCTATACGTGAGGGAGGGGGACTTGGCTATATACTGTGTGCTATACGTGAGCCAGGGAGACTTGGCTATATACTATATGCTATATGTGGGGGAGAGGGGCTTGGCTATATATTGTATGCTATATGAGGGGGAGGGGGACTTGGCTATATACTGTATGCAATATGTGGGGGAAGGGAATTCAGCTATTTACTGTGTGCTATATTTTGGGGAGGGCGACTTGGCTATATACTGTGTGCTATATGTGGGGATTGGGTACCTGGGTATATACTGTGTGCTATATGTGGAGGAGGAGGACTTGGCTATATACTTATGCTATATGTGGGGCAGGGGGATTTGGCAATATACTGTTTGCTATATGTGGGGCAGGGGGATTTGGCTATATATTGTATGCTTTATGTAGGGCAGGGGGACTTGGCTATATACTGTATGCTATATGTGGGGGAGGGGGACTTGTCTATATACTGTGTGCTATATGTGGGGATTGGGTACCCGGGTATATACTGTGTGCTATATGTGGAGGAGGGGGACTTGGCTATATACTGTATACTATATGCGGGGCAGGGGGATTTGGCTATATACTGTATGCTGTACAGTACAGACCAAAAGTTTGGACGCACCTTCTCATTTAAGAGAATGCCAAGAGTGTGCAAAGCAGTCATCAAAGCAAAAGGTGGCTACTTTGAAGAACCTAGAATATAAGACATATTTTCAGTTGTTTCACACTTTTTTGTTAAGTATATAATTCCACATGTGTTAATTCATAGTTTTGATGCCTTCAGTGTGAATGTACAATTTTCATAGTCATGAAAATACAGAAAAATCTTTAAATGAGAAGGTGTGTCCAAACTTTTGGTCTGTACTGTATGTGGGAGAGGGGGACTTGGCTATATACTGTATACTATAGGTGGGGGAGGGGGACTTGGCTATATACTGTATGCTATATGTGGGGGAGGGGCACTTGGCTACATACTGTATGCTATATGTGGGGAAGGGATTTGGCTACATACTGTATGCTTTATGTAGGGCAGGGGGACTTGGCTATATACTGTATGCTATATGTGGGGGAGGGGGACTTGGCTATATATTGTATGCTATATGTCGGGGAGGGGCACTTGACTGTATACACTATGTATGGATGATTGGGACTTGACTATATGTGGTAAATGTGGGGCAGTTGTATCCTGTATAAATTACTACATATAAATTCACTTTATTGAGAATGTATATGTGGTGTATGCAATGTCACTTGTCTGGTCTAGGCAGAGACTGTCTTGTAGACGTGGTCGCCGGCCTCAGAAACAATACAAGGACTGATGTCACTATACAGGTAGCATGAGATCAAATAAAAGGCTTTGATCTGTGCCTTGAAAAAGCATTTTTAACATTATTTACTCCACAAAAGTGGTGAAAATACAACTGAAATGTGAGTCGGTCCCTGACTGTAGAACATTTCATGTGGTGGTGCATGGAAGCTGAAAAATGTGCCAAATTGATTAGGAGGCACAGGCTGTTTTACACACTATATTGTATGTTGTACATGTGCATGAGGCTGAAGTATGAACTGGTAAAATGTCTATGTAGAGTAGCAGTAGGGTGGGCCCTGTGGAATCAATTCCCCCTGTGGGCCCTAGGCACTCCAGTCCGACCCTGTGTAGATATATAGTTGCCACAGTGTATGATCCCTGTAGTGTAGTCAGACTACGTTAGGCATCATTTACAGTGGCAGCATGAGCTATTTGTACATATACTGTATCTTTTTTGTACATTGTGTGACACTTTGCCTATCTTGGGGTTCCCTGATGAACCTGTTATAACGGAAAGAGAAATGTCTTGGCATCTCAACATTTTGCTTTTTGATGGGTTTCATGCAGCTTGATTACTATATGGCATCCCTATGTGGTGTCTGTCATGCTGTTGTGGTAATAATTATGTTTATGGTGTGGCAGATTTATATCATGTCTGATTTGTCTGTTCTCGTAGATTAAGACCTTGGCTTCTGGAATGGTAATAATGCCTTTAATTGAGTTGTGAATGCTGACTGGTTTATAGTCTTCCCTCTCTCCATTTTTATTTCACTTTCAAGATGTTCCTTATATTAGGGTGAATAATAGGGAAATATTTAGTGCTTGTATGTTATTACTGTAAGTTCAAGGACATTCATAACTAGGATGGCTTGTCCAATCTTGAGAGATGAGGAGTTCTTTGTATTTACAGTTGTGACCAAAACTTTTGAGACTGACACACATTTTGTTTGCTACTTCAATGTTTTTAGATCTTGTCAAATATTTCTCTGATTACAGAAGTACAATTAGCATTTCATAAGTTCTGATACATTTATTGGCAAATGTATCAAGTCTGTGCAAAGACTCAATAATTACAGTGTTGACACTTATTTTTCAAGACTTCTCCAATTTCCCCTAGCATAACGAGTATCTGGTTCTGGGCCAGATCCTAATACAACACATTCTTGCCTAATCAGTGCTTGGAGTTTATTATATTTTCTGTGTTTTTGCTTATCCACCTGTTTTTTGAGGATTAACCACTGATGGGATTGAGATTTGGCTAGTTTCCTGGCTATGGACCCAAAAAGTTCAATGTCTTGTTTACAGGGCAGATCAGTTATCACTTTTGCCTTGTAACATGATGCTCCATCATGCTGGAGAAATAATTGTTAATCACCAAATTGCTATGGGATTGTGCTGGGATGTTGCTCTAGGAGGATGTTTAGATATCATCCTTTATTTATTGCACTTAGCCAAAACTGTGAGTGAGCCCACTCCCTTGAATGAAAAGCAACTCAACACAGGAATGGTCTCAGAATGCATTATTATTACCACTTGTAAATACTCTTTATCAATGTAGAGTGATGGACCTAGTCATCATTATAGATAGTGATTATTTACTGTGAGAGCAGTGAAATTATGGAACTCTCTACCACATCATGTTGTAATGGCCAGTTTACGAAAAAAGTTCTAGAAGGGTCTGGATGCCTTGCTTGAAAAATTCAACATGCAGGTTATTGGTACTAGATTCTGTGATGGGATGATGATCCAGGGAACTAGTCTAATTTCTATACATGAAGTCAGGAAGAAATTTTTCCAATATGGGGCAATTGTCATCTATCTTATTAGTTTTTTTCCTTTCTCTGGATAACGATACTAGGCTATAAGTTGAACTCGGTAGATATGTGTTTTTTTTGCAACCTTAAAACTATGAAACTACAATTAGGTGACTCACTTTCACAGCCCATCCAGAACTACTGAGTTTATCCACCTATCATGGTTTTTAATTGGAGATACTCTCTGGAGAGAATAAATATCCAAATCCCTAAAGATTAAATGACGTGCAATGGCTGCTGGATAGAAATGCTCTGCTTGAGAACAAAAGTCTGCTCATGTAGTACATATTTGAGTATATTGTGGCTTTGCCATATCAGCCAACCCTATGCTTATGTATTGATGCCTGAGTCTACCCTACTCTAAAGCCAATGCAGCCTGCATGGGTGTTATCAGGACCAACAGGGCATTGGTGAGAGCAGGAGGTTTGAGGTTGATCAGAGGACAAGACAGTGTATGGATCAGACTATGAGAAAAGGAATCCAATAGACTCTACTTATTAAAATTGGCAGTTAAATTGCAAATACTATAGATGACCAAATCTTTCAGAATTCAAACTCATCAGCTTCACCAAATTTTCCCCAAAAATGTGGTTTGCAGTGAATAAATTTGTTACACATACAAATTTGCCAGGAAAATAAGTGTATAACACTGAGTAAAGTAGTACCATGGCACTCCTATATATGGTGCACAAGTAGGATCCTGTCCCTTGTTAACTTTTGAAAAAATCTTGGCACTCCTAGTAAATTGGAGAATATTTTGAATATATTTATTTAAAGTGCAGGCAATCCAAACAGTGAAGACGTTTCGGTCATGTGACCTTTATCAGTATAACAGATTGCACAAGACAGAACGTATATGCTAACCCTGTGGGTGAGTAGTGTGCACGGTAATGGCACACGCTAATGCTTCCTTAGTTTTTTTTTGCTTACAATTCGAATTGCAAATTATTCAAATTCGCAGGGATAGGAGAATTTCTGGAAATTTGACTCAATATTGATTCACAGAGGACCAATCTGCTCATCTCTAGTAAGCACCCATGCCCAATACCTTACAAAGAGTAATGATCAGGTGCCTTTGAAGGTTACTCTGAATATATTCAATGTCATGCTTTAATAATATTGAGAGGTTGAAACTTGAAACGTGAAAGAGATATTTTTTACTAAGTAAATAGACACTTAATAAAATAAATTCAGACTGTGGCCACTATCAATTATTAGCTTACAATTATTTTTCAATCTCTGCAATCTTTTTAGCTAAGGAGACCTTCAGTTTTATGATGAAGAGGTAGGTAAAAAATCTATATGTGCGAAGTATTCTCATAAATCAGCCCAATTACATTTTATCCTACTACATCCGGTTAGGCAGGCAGTGGAGAGGTAACTGTTATTAGGAGGGACTAATAAAGATTTTCATGGATCCAATCATTTTGATAAATTAAAAATTGCTGTTTGGTTTTTAGATAAAAATGCATTGGATACGCATTCGTAATCTTGGGCGAATGATAAATATAACCTCAAAATATCTGTACAGCAGAAAAACTTTTCGGAGAAACAAAATATAATCATTTCAGTCCTTTAGGAGTCTGAAAGGTTGTTCTTTTCACAATAGCTGTAAAAACATATTCCAACAATGGAGAAAGTGTGTTTTTTCCTTTAATATCAAAGCTAGAATATATATTTAGCCACCGGTGCTTTATAGACATTACTGCGCTGTGGAACCTCTTATTTCTGAAACACGCTGCTAAACTTAAAATTGTGAGGGGAAGAGGGACATGATTCTAATAAGATGTAATACTAAAGACAGAGGTGGTGCAATTTAAAAAACCCTAGTGTAAAAACCCCTGCTGCTATCATTTCTATGAGTCTGTCTTACATTTTTTCAAAACTACCATCATTATTTGCAAAAGTTTCTTTAGAGGGTTGAGAACTCAGAAAATATGATCTTGCACAGACAGGATTTAAACCTCCTGCTGGAAAAATAAAATTGTAACGGTAATGATTTTTCTCTGAGAAAATTCAGAAAAAAATGACTTTTTCAGTCTGTTTTAGGACAAAGTTTAGTTTAAAAAATATTCCAGCTCATTTTTTTTCATTTTCTCTTTTCTTAATTTGTCAAGCGTGTACAAGAAGAATAATAGCAGTAATAATCCTAATGACTGCATAAAGTATTTCAATGGCAAACCATTACACATCCCATATTTCCAGATGTGAACACTAGGAAAGGTCTAATTATCCTTAGTCTTAACATTTCTGTTGCATCTCATATTTTGGTTGCACATTATAGAAATTGAAGGTCATAAATCATCTTTCTGGTCATTAGCTATTGTAATATGTCATATTAAAGAAATAAAAATTCTGAATTGTAAAATGAATAATACATTCTGCATAAACGGTCACTGTGTTTCAACAAACTTTACATCAAAAGTATAAGCAAATATAACAATGTTTGTAATATATGTTATGAATGAAATATACTGCTTTTTCTACTACTATTAGAAAATAGCTAATGTGCATCTTGGTCAAAGCAAGACAGATTATGAGCTCACTAAGGCTACATTCACTCTAAAATACTGCTAAACCCATCTTGCTCAAGACATGATGGACTACCAGGAGGATGTAGTTATAATAGGTGTAGGGTTTGCCTTCACACCCAGGTCCTGGAGACTAAGGAGGCCCCAAAGGTCTCTTTTCCCCATATGAAAAGACAACTACTATTAAAGACCTGTGTTAGTTGCATCACGTTACACCACTGGCTACCAGCTCACTAAGCTATCACATTAAGGGCTCATGCAGATGAACGTATAAGTCAGACGTGTGCTGTCCTATTTTTAATCAAACAGCACAAGGACAGCACACAGATCCATGTTATTAAATAGGGCTGTTCAGATTCCCTATTTTTTTATCCGTCCATGAGAGAAAAATCTCAGCATACATTACTTTTGTGTGTATATCGGATGAGACTCGCCTGTGTAACTCAATGGGAGAAAGAAAAAACACAGATCTCACTATATTCACGCAAGGAGCATCTTATTTTTATCGATGCAACTTCAAATAATTCAGGAAACCTGCAAGTGCCACAGGAAGTAGTTTATGGTAGTAAAAACAACACCATTTGGGCCACTTCTGCAGCCATGCCAAAGCCACTGAATATATCACCAGCAGTTCTGACTATAAGTCAACAATATGTAACTATTTGACAGGTACCTACCTATAGCAATGAAACATGTGTAATGGGCCCCCTTTTGGAGTCCGAAAAAAAAATCCAAATTCATATTTTGTCTTTATTTGCATGATCAAAATTGCATTTGTTTTACAATTGTTTTTTTTATTATTTTTCATTCACAAACTCGGATGAAAATGTTACCAAACATTGGCGCAGTTGTTGCAATCAGTATCGCCAAGAGAAGCAGCAGCACACCAAAAGTGTCTCTGCACCTCCATAACACAGGACCTACATCTACATCAAGCAGATGAGTTTCCTTTTGCAACTTATGGATATGGCTGGGAGCAACTTTGGCTTGCTCCAACTTCTTTGTATGTCCATTGCAGCTACTTTTTTTTAATTTTTTTTCCTTAAAGAAGTTGTCCACTACTTTTTTATAGTGCCCCCAGTGTATTAAAAATGTGCAGGTAAGTGTTTTTGTAATTACCTTTCGTTGTCTTTACTGCCTGTGAGCGTCGCTATCGCTGTCCACTCACAGGCATCACGTGACCCCCGGCTGCAGCCAGCTCTTGCTTCCGCTGATGTCACATCAAGTGAGGCGTGACCCAGTGAAGCGCTCCCCGCTGATTGATGTGTTGTTAGTGGGGGTTTCCCCGCACGTCACACCCAGCATCCACCGGACGTTTTCCCTCTCCTGCATTCACTGGGAAAGCGTGTGGTGGATGATGGGCGGTGATGCGCAGGGAAACCCCACCCACAGCCAGCATCCACCGCGTGTCACAGAGTCATGCATAACTTGACGTGCCAGGGGTCACGTGATGCCTGTGAGAGGCCAGCGATAGCGCCAATCACAGGCAATAAAGACAATGAAAGGTAATTACAAAAACACTTATCGGCACAGTTTAAATACATTGGGGGCATTATAAAAAGTACTGGACAACTTCTTTAATGTTTCTTGGATAACGTTATGTGTGCTATGGAAAAAAAATGAAAACCAATTTTGGCGGACTTTGGAAACCGCCTTTTTGAATATCTGAAATATCACATTTAGCTAATGTTGTACATTTGTTTCTCAACTCTATTAATTAGTGGTTTTGGACTTTGGACAGAGACAAATCTCACATAGGAGGACACCACAACTGAAGCTGTTATGTCCAAGGAGTCCGTAAACTCTATATGTCTTGTAGAAGAATTCACCATATTGTCATAGAAAAGTGCAATAGCTGGGCTAAGTGCCACATCTAATATAGCAGTCACCACCCCATCCCAACATCACTATGTAAGTCAGTGAGAGTCAGAACGAGATTCTCAGACTTATATAGATAGCTTGTGACTGTTACCTCTGACTTCCGGTCAGTCATAAGTTGCGGTCACAAGATGGCGGCGCAAGACCGGAACAGCTGAAAACGGTGGCTAGTATGTATGATACTAGGCTAAGGGACTTTACATTAGTGGCACTACTCCAGTTCTGAAAATAAAACTGCTGGAGTGATGCTTTAAAGGTAATCTGGCAGCAGGTTTGTGCTATTGAATCTGAGGTAGGGATTAAAACACTAAATTCAATGATGGGTCACATGTCAAGCTGTGTGTTGTTTATGTGGCGCCCCTGCGGGTCCAGTCTCCACAGAGGTACTGCATCTCAGCCAGAGGTGTAGTACCTCACTCTCGGGTAAGGAGGGAGCACTACCCGGGAGCCACACATCCACATCCAACACCACATCAATCCAGTAGGGAAGGGCAAGATTGCTCCTGAGGGAGAGCACAGTCCCTGTCTGGAGGAGAGAACTAGGTAGAGGAGATGGGTGGATGAAGTAGTTTAGGGGAGCACACAAGGAGGGACTGAAGGTAGAGGGGACCACGTAGAGTGACAGTCAGTGACGTGGGTGACATGACAGACAGTATAAAAAGACAGGTAGAAACATCTAGAAGGGCCCAGTGAGCGAGGACCGTTGAGGAGTAGGGTCCAGACAGAGTGAGGGCCCAGTCAGAGGGGCCCAGTAGGAGAGAGAACGAGAGGAGCGAGGGAGTCAGAGAAGGGCTCCAGAGACAGAGAAGGGATCCTAGGGGCACGGGAAGTGCGGAGTCCACCCGTGCGCCCAAACTCACGCCGATCGTAGTCGAGAGAAGGGATCCGGTTGTAGTAGGGGACCGGCCCCAGACTAATGGAGCACTGCAAGACTCAGCTAGCAAACCGGAGACAGCGGTATCTCTAAGTGGCATAGCCAAAACCACACACATTCGCTGAAAAGTTGCCCATGTAGGACCAAGGGGACCGAGAGGACATCGCCCGACAAGGCCCGCGGCCACTGGCTCGGGACACTGTGTGTGAGGCGCAGGGCAGGAGGGGGAGAGCCAGCCCAGAGAGAGATGACCCGGGAAAGGTACACAAGAAGGGGATACCGATCAAGTGCACCCAAGTTATCTGAGAGTTGGCTGGATCACTTCCCCAGAGGACACAGGACTCGGTGCGCTGTTATAACCTGCTGGCAGTTGTAACTTGGAATATCATAAGAACTGTGAGTAAAAACTTTAAGACTGCACCCGCTGTGTCCTTGACTTAATTGCTGCATCACCTGCCTTATACTGCACCAACAACAAAGCTACCTCTTTAACTGCCCTAGGGCCTAGCTCTACCCGTTGAGAGCTGAACTATCTCTGCTGCGTCACCAATGGCCCCAGTGAATCTGAACAGCAGCGGCGGCCACCGGCTATACGACGGGTGGCGTCACAAAACTTTATCCCCCAAACTTTATTCCCCTCTGTTATTGACCGCCCGGGGCCGCGGACCGGGTCATGCCACCGTGACTATCCCAAAAGAACCGAGCGACCTGCCCGGCGCCGAGTACTCCACGGCTCCAGGGGGCACGTCAGTTACTTACACTGAAGGTTTTATCACCAGGTAATTATCATTGCTGTGACTAGCTGGGCACTCATCTTACTCCTCCCCCTCCTCTAGCAGCTCACTGTCTATAAACTATGTACACAGAGTGTTTGCTTTCTCAGCTCTGCTGCATTGTTAAATCTGCAAACTCTGTATCAGAACTTCTGAATCCAGTAAACTTAAGCCCCCGTCTCACATAGCGAGATCGCTAGCGAGATCGCTGCTGTGTCACGGTTTTGGTGATGCATCAGCGACCTCACCAGCGATGTCGCTATGTGTGACACTTTGCAACGATCAGGCCCCTGCTGTGAGGTCGCTGATCACTGCAAAGTGTCCTGGACCATTTTTTGGTTATTGCTCTCCCGCTGGTCAGCACACATTGCTGTGTGTGACCAGCGGGAGCAGCGATCAGGCTGGTAACTATGGTAAACATCGGGTTACTAGGGGCACACGCGCACCTAGTAACCCGTTGTTTATCATGGTTACGAGCCTGCTAAAGTGAGCGGTAACCTCCAGCTCACTGTAGCAGAGTGGTAACCATGATAAACAACGGTTACTAGGAGCAGGTGTGCCCCT
Source organism: Phyllobates terribilis (assembly GCF_046119375.1). NCBI lineage: Eukaryota > Metazoa > Chordata > Amphibia > Anura > Dendrobatidae > Phyllobates > Phyllobates terribilis. Next base: position 36,725,085 of record NW_027362768.1, on the reverse strand, counting down.
AGTAACCCGATGTTTACCATAGTTACCAGCCTGCTCCTGCTTCAGCAGGCTCGTAACCAGGAGCAGGACATCGTGGAAAGATTCTTTCCACGATGTCGCTGCTCCCCTGATCGTTGGTGAGCCTGCCTGTTTGACAGCTCACCAGCGACCACATAGCGACGCAGCAACGATCCCTGACAGGTTGTATCGTTGTCGGGATTGTTGCAGCGTCGCTAAGTGTGACGGGGCCTTAAGTGATACATCCTTGGATTCAGCTTCTCTTTGCCTATATCATGCTGTTCTCAGATGAGGCAGCAAAAACCTGGTGACAGTTTCCTTTTGAAAGTGGTGAACTTAATCAGCAGCAAATCTTCAGTAAGCCCTGCTGTCCAAAAACTGATCTATAGGCCTTAAATGATCCAGAGCATTTCTGGAAATTATGTCTTACACAATTACTGTTGAACTGTCGACATTTGGCAGGAAGGGTTCATTGATTTATGCTGCTTTTGCCAATTTCTGACCCTGTTCTCAGCATGATGCATCAGAAAAATGGATTCATCTGACCAAACAATATTTTCTACTGCTCAATGATTCAACTTTTGCTCTCTTTTGCCCTCTAGACCAGGGTTCCCCAACTCCAGTCCTCAAGGCCCACCAACAGGTCATGTTTTCAGGATTTCCTTAGTATTGCACAGGTGATGTAACTATTGCCTGTGCTGATGATGGAATTATCACCTGTGCAATACTAAGGAAATCCTGAAAACATGACCTGTTGGTGGGCCTTGAGGACTGGAGTTGGGGAACCCTGCTCTAGACGCTTGCCTGTCTTTTTTCATATAAATGACACTCAAACTGTTTCTCTGCTATTGAGCCTACCCATGCTAAAAAAATATATATACAGTAAGTTTTGAGTTGAGACATGTTAGTGAGAGTACCAGCATTGTTTTTAGCTTGACTGTGCACTACGTGTTCGTCAGATCGATTCTTCACATTCTCCTCTGATCCGTTTGGTCTATGGATTGTTAACATTCAAACAATTTCCTTTTGCTGGATATTCTTTCGTGATCGCGTCATTTCTTTGCAGTTACTAAGATCACTTCATTTTCCCATTCTAATATGAATTCACACTGAAATTGATCTATGGAAGACGTGATCATTTGACTTTATACTGCACTCTGAGGCCACATGTCTAGTTTTTATACAGAGACGTTCCAAGTATAGAGGGGCATCAATATGCTGCTGGAACCAATCCAAGGTTATGAAAATGAGAGATGAGGGATGAAAACCCCACGCATATCACCACTCCTGTTGTGGCTTCTCCTACCCCTGAGGAAGCCACAACAGGCGTGGTGATACGCTTGGGGTCTTCATCCCTCATTTCTCATTTTTGCCTCATCCAAGGTTCCTCATCTTTCAGGTCTTTCAAGTTCAAATCTGGCCTCCAATATCTGGTATACCACATGCTATAATATATTTGCCTAGGTACTTTTGCCATTTTGCTATTGATGATTAATATGTTAGCCATTGATTAACAATTGTTTTGTACCCTATGTATTGCATTACATTGTATTATGTATATTGTGTTCATTGTAGCTTAGTGCATCTGGTATACATTTCATTTTTGTGACCTATGGACACTTTGTATGTTTTGTACTTTTATCTACTTGGCTAAATGAGGCTAGGTGCTAGTCTTATTATATTCTGTCACCTATTTGTTACATTGTTTGGGCTTGAAGCCTTTTTAAATTTTTTTTAATATAAAGTACTATTCTGGTTTGTCACTGATGTATTCAATAAATTGATATTTTTAGAAGGTGATCTCCTGGCATCGGCATTAGTGATGAGCGAGTATGTTCGCTTAACCCTTTCGCCGAGTATACTCAGCCGAGCACCGAGTATTTATAGAATGCTCGGGCTTTAAGTTTTCGTTGCTCCGTGAACATGATTTGCAACTGTTTGACAGATTTAATACATGTGAGGAATGCTGGAAAAACAGGCATTCCTCACATGTATTAAATCTGTCAAACAGTCGCAAATCATGTTCACGGAGCGACGAAAACTTAAAGCCCGAACATTCTATAAATACTAGGTGCTTGGCCGAGCATACTAGGCGAAAGGGTTAACCGAACATACTCGCTCATCACTAATCTGCATACTTCTTTTTGTTTGGCTTGTATCTTTTACTACTATGTGCCAGGATGATCCCATAATTATTAGGTGGTCATACCCTTTCCAATTTATTGGAGCTTTAGGGAGAGACAGGCCATAATTCCTCTCTGAGAAGAGTCTGCACAGGCCGTGTGTACAAAACCTCAAGTGTCACTGGTTGCTATGGACAATAGCTGTTTTGTGTGACCAAGCAGGAGCTAGCTCAACCATGTATGAGTAGCCAGGATCTGTTCTGTTTTTAGCGTCTGGACAAGGCTATGGATTTATGTTTATATTTTGGTGATGTGCTTCCTGTGGAAAGCAATAAAAAACTGCACGTTTTTGTACTAAAACCTCATTGCCTGCGTGAATGCTACCTAAGGCCTAATGGCTAATGCCTACCAGTGAGAGTGAATCCGTACAATATAATTGGCTGAATCTAGATGTTTCAATACAAAGTAAGTTACATAAGTGAGCAAAGCTCTGAAATTAGATTGACAACACCCAAGGAATATATTGAGAGTAGTAGTAAATGATTCGTGCTACAAATTGTCTCTGGTTTTGAGCGGTGTACAACAAGGTTCAGTACTGTGTTCAACAAATTTATTAATAATATAGAAAATAGAATTAATATCACATTTTAAATTCCAAGCTTTGTTATTCATGAATTTTAAGACAACATGAACAGGGCCTTGGAATCTTTTGCATCCGAGTTTACTGGTAGATCCACTTGCAGAGAAGCACCTGAATGATGTACTTGTAAATCATAAATTTAAAAACAGCACACAGTGCTAATAAGCTCTTTTGAAGGCCATTAGGTTATTGTATTTTAAAAGTGCCATGAACTTTGGGACAGGGACATAATATGACCACTTTTTATAGCAGTGGTGCAGTCTAATATAAAATATTTTAAAGAGCTTAACTTTATATTGTAGATCAATCCCATTCCCTGAAATTGAAAAAAGTAAGAACAGCCAAACTATTAAGGGGCGTGCAGCAATGGACAGTTAAGAAATAAAATAAATTTAATCTTAAAAAGGGTAGTTTAAACTGAGTCTGTCAGTAGGATCAACCCTTCTAATCCATTTACATGGGCATGCAGGTTCTAGAAAGTCCTGATGTCTTATTCCAGAGAAATCCACATTTTTTATTATATGTAAATTAACTGTTAAGATCTATGAGCAGGACATAGATCGACATGTGAATATGCCCCCATAGCCTATTGTAAAGACTCTTTTAGTTTAAAAGTGGGAACTAAGTAATAATTGATACTTGCTCTCCTTATCACACACAGCTCTACAGTTAGATTAGAACAAACACAGTACAACAGAGCTAACAGCACAGTAGAGCTAACACAGTACAGTAGAGCTAACACAGTACAGCAGAGCTAACAGTACAGTAGAGCTAACACAGTACAGTAGAAGTGAAATTTGTCTCATTACAAAAACATTTACAGCAGCATTTGTCTTCTTATATTGCTGGCAGCTCTGCTGCTGTGCTGTGCCTGATTATAACTAACACAACACAGCAGAGTTGAACCTCGTCTCATTATAAACACAACACAGCAGAGTTGAACCTTGTCTCATGATAAACACAACAAGCATATTTGCATTAGTCTTCTCTCAGTGCTGTCAGTTCTGCTGTTCGACGCATCCACCACACTAGCTGCCCGTGAAATGGATGCTGACGGCACTGCAAGAGGACAACTGCAAATGTTTTTACAATGAGAGAAACTTTACTTTTACTGTACTGTGTTAGTTCTCGTGTACTGTGTTAGTTCAGATCTCACTGTTTGCTCTAATAATCACATACAGTGAGTACAGATCAGAGATAAGTGTCAGTTATTACATGTCTCACACTGGTAATGCTCCCTTTTACTTAAAATAAACTCTGGAGTCTGATTCGCATACAGATCAGCGTGTGGCTCATAGATTTTAACAGCTTATTTACATATAAGAAAAATATGGATTTCTCTGAAATAAGACATTGGATCGAAGATATCAAGGTATCATTTTATTCAACTTTCTAAAACCTGCATGACCATGTATATGGCTTAGTACGATTGATCCCACTGAGAGATATCCCTAAGGGCAGACATGCTTGCATATTAATGACTCATACAAACCCTATAGTTATAAAATGTTCTATGTTAAATTCATCACAAGGCATTTGCTTCATCTAGACAAGAGGTTCCAACTCCAGGGATGTATAGAATTCTTTCTCATAAGGGTATTGAAGTAGTTTGTTACACTACTTTAGGTGCTCCTCTAGGCAGAAACAGCTTTAACCAAGACTTCGATGATTTCTCATATAATGACGATAACATGACCGTATACGGCCAATCCGGGTTCCACTGTTCATATGCCTCCACCCCCATCTTACCACACTTACATACTTTAACAAATAAAAACACTGCACCTGTAATTTTCTTTGGATAAATTTGGCCACAGCGGCCATTTTATTAACAAACAACATTAACATATATACATTATTATGAAATAAATAAGAAGGGAGGGTTCTTGGAGTTAAAAATTGATCTGGCAAAACTAAACCGAAGTCGAACCACCGTGTTACCCTCAGCCGTCCATCACCAGCTCGAGGGCACCAAAAGCTCCCAGGGTAAAACCCCGTCCAGAGCCCCAAAAACCAGATGCCAGATCACCCTGCTTAATCAAACCACTGCCTGTAAAATTCAAATAATTTTCCACCGACACTTCTGTGCCAACTCCAAGAACCCCACCCCCCACCACAAACGAACAGCCCTGACCACCTCAGGCTTGTGAGCGCCCCAACACCGCCATGGCCCTCTCAATTCCCTCCTGTATAGCCAATGTCCACAAATCAATTCCAACATCGTTCAGATGTACGCCATCCTTTGCCCAAAATTCTCCAACCCCTGCCTCAAGATCAAGATGCCGAACACTTATTCCCCCGTTCCTACCGACAAACGCTGCTATGGCCCTATTTAACTTAACTCGTGCCCTGTTAATGCCCTTCACTGATCTAGCCTCCCTCCATTTTTTTCTCGGTACAATGTCAGACCAAACCGTTAACACCCCCGGAAAAGATGTCCACAACCTTAAAAAATCAATCCGAATATCCCTCATCAATTCCCTAACCGGCCGAGACCCCAAATCATTCCCCCCCAAATGCACTACCAAAATATCCGGCGCCCGTTCCAAACGAGCCGCCTTATGGAATTCAGACAGCATCCTTCTCCATACCATCCCTCAAAAACCCAGCCACCGAACCACCGCTTGCTCCCTGCTAAAACCCACCTACCGTTCGGCCTCACATCCGCCCGCAGCGCCCCCCAATGAACGAAAGAGTGTCCGAGAATCCAGACTAATAACGGGACGCCACCTGCAAAAAGACAACCAAAGAATTGTATTCACTTCTGACCAGATAAAACATAAGCCTGCACACCTAATGCCGTACATAGGACAGATAACGATCTGAACTCCACCTCCCGATGCGCTTTATCACCTCCTTGCTTAAACCCAAACCGTCCGCTTCTGACGCCGCACCGATTCTGAACGAATGCGACCCGTATACCTCAGGGCTAAGGCCCAATTCTATGATCCCTTTCTTAAACACTGCAATAAATTGAAAACGAGACAAAAACTCACCATTTTTATGACACAATAATGGGCCCTTACGTCCCGACCAGACTTGCCAATAAGCCATTAAACATCTCCTAGGACACATAAACGATCCATCAACTTCCCCCAATACCACTCGCTTGCCTCTTCCCAACTGATCCGTCTTCCCCCTCCTGATCCAGAATTCAATGCACCTGTCCCGACCGCTCACGTCCTCGGCAAACAAACCCCCAGCCTTATTCCTACTTGGTGCCACCAACTCACCTAATCTTAGTGCGCCGAAAAACGCCCATGAAAAAGCCAACCTAAACAGTGTGGCTTCAAAAACCGAACATCAGATCTTATCCAACGCAAAACCCAACTGCTCTAAAATACTAAAAGTCACCGGTCTTCGTTTATCTAACACTTTACTTCCCCTCCTAAAGCCCTTAATTGCTTGTTTCACTAAAAACGATTTTGTAACATCTTTTAACCCCTGTAATCTAAAACCGAATGCCAATCCTGCAACAAATTTACTAACTTTTGAAACGGACCATCCGCTCTCCGCTGCCTTTCCCACAAGAAACAACACCGCCATCACTCTATCTCCCTCACTCTCCACGCCACCCCACTGCAAAATCCAGCTTTGCCATAATCGCCATGATGCCTCGCATGATGCCCAAGTCTGCCTTGTAATGGACTCCTGTATTAAACGTCCTGCTCTTCCATAACCAGCTGCCACAAATGCGAAGGGCATTCCTGTCCCGCGTCCTCGGCCTCTGGTGCTAGCGCCCGAAAACGGTCCCACTGAAAACGAGACAAGGCATCTGCTATGGTATTTTGCACACCTGGAACATGTACCGCTGTAATCCAAGCGTTCAAGTTAAGGCAACAAAGAACTAGTTCCCTCAGCAGCCTAATCACAGGCGGGGACGAGGCAGACAAGCTGTTGATGACAGACACCACTCCCATGTTGTCTCAATGAAACCGAATTCTCCTGTTGGCAAAACACTCCCCCCAAATAGTAACCGCACCAACGATGGGAAACAATTCCAAAAAAGCCAAATTCTTCGGAAGACCCTTCTCCGTCCACTCGCCCGGCCATACTCCAACACTCCACCTCCCTTTCCAATAGGCCCCATAACCAGCACCTCCTGCCGCATCCGTAAATATCTCACAATCAAAGCTGCTTAAGAACTCCTGCTGGATTAATGACCTGCCGTTATAACTTTCCAAAAACAGCTTCCAAACCTTTAGATCCTCCTTGTGTTCCCTATTTAGCCAAATAAAATGATGGGGGGCCCGCACTCCTGCTGTCGCGCCTGACAACCTGCGACAAAATATTCTGCCCATTGGCATAATCCTGCATGCAAAATTCAGTCGCCCTAACAGCGATTGCAACTCCCTCAGGGTCACCTTGCGCAGCCTCCCGACTCTATCAACCTCCTGCTTGAGCAAAATCAATTTGTCCTCCGGTAACCGACACGCCATCCTTTCTGTATCAATTACAATGCCCAAAAAACTTATGGTTGTGCAAGGGCCTTCTGTCTTTTCTTCAGCCAATGGTACGCCAAAATGCTCTGCCACCCACACCATAGTACCTAATAAATTCCTACACAACAACGATTGCGGAGGGCCTATAAACAAGAAATCATCCAAATAATGAATGACTGACTTAACTGATGCCAGGTCCTTCACAACCCATTCCAAAAATGTACTAAACGTTTCAAACAAAGAACACGAAATTGCACAACCCATTGGCAAACACCTATCCACGTAATATGCCCCATTCCAAAAACAACCTAACAACAGGATACTATCCAGGTGAACTGGCAGCAACCTAAAAGCCGACTCGATATCCGTTTTTGCTAGTAACGATCCTGAACCATATCGCCGTACCCATTGCACCGCAGCATCAAATGAAGTATATTCAACTGAACACAATTCTTGTGCAATGCCATCGTTCACCGAGAGCCCCTTGGAGTACGACAAATGCTGAATTAACCGAAACTTATTCCTCTCTTTTTTGGGCACAACCCCCAGTGGCGAGATAATCACTTTGCTACTAGGTAAGTCCTGAAACGGTCCCGCCATCCTGCCAATTTCACACTGACCACATCAGGATGAAGGGAGGCAGACAACAAATTTTTTACTGAAACGGGGACCTCGTGCTCAGGAAAGGGTATTCTACAACCTTCCAAAAAACCGTCCGAAATAACCTTAGCCTTTAACTGATCCGGATACCTACTTAGAAAGGGGGCCATCGCGTGCACCCTCACTGGAGTCACCCCCTTGACCGGTACCCACTGTCGGCTTTCCCTTACCCTTTTTAAAACATTTTGTTGCTCCGTGTGACCCTCCACCACAATGGGAGCACACATGTTTAAATTTACAGGAGCTCCCATATTTGCAATGGCCATCGTTGAATTGCCAGCAAGTTCCCGCTTCTTTCTTAGTGCTTTGTGCCCCCTGACTGTTTCCCCCATGTCCTGCTGATTGGTTCCCGCCACTGTTGCTCCCGTGAAAGGACTGCCCATACCTCACTGGGGCCATAACCTTCAGCCACAATCCAATGTCCTTTTGATCCCATCTAATCTCCGTGCGAACTGCCTTCCTCTGACGAAATTGCTCGTCATACCGTAACCATGCCTGACCCCCATAAGTCCTATGAGCCTCCCCAATGGCGTCCAAGTAGCAAAACAGCCCCGAGCAATTATCAGGAGCCTTTTCCCCAATAACGCTAGCCATTATTGCAAAAGCTTGTAACCAGTTAACAAACGTCTGTGGAATCAACCTCCACCTGCGCTTTTCTTCCTCCTCTTTCTTACTGTCGTCCTTTTTTCCCTTATCCAGGTTAAACTTTTCCAATGGAAGAAGGGAAAAAATTTCCACATACTCATCCCGCCAAATTTTTTCCTTAACCTCTTTTTTTAAATGCGCCCCTAACGGCCCCTCAAAACACACATATACTTCCCCTTTTGCCCTATCATCCAGTTTTACGGTATCCCCTTTCTCCTTTTCCGTCTGCACACACACCGACACCCCAGACGGTATCCCGGCTGCCACCGCCGCTGACCTGGCCGATTGGCTCCCATCCTGTGACAGCGCCACTTGACTATGTACCCAAGCCCCCGCTGGTGATGACCCCACTTGATTAGCCCCACCGCCTTCTAATCTGGCCAGAATGCGCGACATGTTAACCAACATATCCCTAATCCCGCATACATCCGACCCACTACCTCCTCTAACATTTTCCCCGCTGGGGCCCGCCAACTGCCTATCCCCCACCCCGTCCGCTAAAGACCCCGCGGGCGACAAACCATACATAGATGCATACTCACCGAGCTGCACGGGTGCTTTGTCCCCGCCAGCCGTACGCCCCGAGTCCTGACGATTCCTTGCTTCGCCGTGATCTCCACCGAAGTCCAATACGCCCGCCTCCATGCACTCAGGGCCCGCGCCCCTGGCCTCCACCTCACCAGGGGGGACCCGAGCCCGTGTTGATGTCCCAGCCGCTCTCCCTCCACTCATCTCTGCTCCGGTCCTCACCACCAACCATGTACGGCCTTGATTGACACATCCGGACTCCCTGGCCCGATCCGTGTCAGACAGCGAAAAACTGCCAGGCAACCCCATGCTGCTGCCTGCCGCCTCATCCCTCTGCCTGGTGTGACTTGGGCCAGGCAGGAGGTCCTGTAATTGCTGCCTGCCCGTGCGCCTCTGCTGCATCCTTCCCCTGCTGGTCTGTCTGGCAGGCACCCCGACAGGTACCTTGCCAGGTGTGCCTGCCGCGCTAGTGTTCCCTCCGTTATCCGCCTCTGCAGTAGCGCTGGTGCTCCGACTTTTGAATTTCCCGCTCCGTACGTTGCCGCGGGATCTTGGAGCGGGGGGCGTGTCCGCGCGCCCGCCGCTGATAGGCCTGTCGTTCCTGCCGTCTGTTTCCTGGGGTGGAAGTGACGTGAGCCGCCCTTCCGGTGAGGCCCCGCCCCCTGGATGACGCGTCTGCAGCATGGGCCTTCCTTCCGGCGTGGCCTGCGCTCTGGTACTGCGGCGCACCGCCGGAGCAGGCCGCACCACAACGGAGCGGGGCACCATCTTCCAGGACCGCAACCCGACACTTGGGGAGCCAGCAGGCCGGCTGGGCGGATTCCTGCCGCGGCGTGCACGCTGGCGGGGGGTTCCGCCGGCATGGTCACCAGACGCAGGGTCCCCTGAGGGGCTCCGCAGCCTGCGCCTGCTGCCCGTACCCACCATCTCCGGGGAGAGCCTCTCGGGTGGCCGCGTCCTCCTGGCGGTTCTTCCTGATCCCGACGTGGATTCTTCTTCGCCTGCATTCCCCAGCAGACCGGACAGCTGGGCCTCGAGCCATCCTCCTCGCCTGGATCTTGCTGCCTCCCTCAACCTAGCGACAAGGGACTCCACAGACTCCATGACAGCCAGAGAAGCGTCCCAAACGATTTGGATATAAGGTAAGATTTTTTTTTTATTTTTTTTTAAAGTGTTCTCTGTTACTTTTTCCTAAGCTCTTCTCCTCTGGACTAACCGTTTCCCGCACTTTTCCTTCTTATACCTCTCTTCCCCCATCTCCACCCCCATCCCAATGCCTGCCCTTCCTGACCTCTACCCAATCCCAATTATTGGGATTCAAATTACACCCTACTGGCCCATCCCGGTCATGTGGGGCTTCCTTCTAGGTTGCCCTGCCTCCAGCCCCTTTCTAGAAAAATGAAAAATAGCTAAATGCTTATGTAAATGCCTAGCATTCTTGTTTGCCTTTTAATGCTTTATTATCACTACTTGGGATTCCTGTTTTTTCACCTTCTTCTGAATCAATAGGAGGAAACATAACAAATCTCAGCTAATTCTGGAGTTACAGAAACATAGGCATTTACCAGATACAAGAAGGCACACAGCGTTGATAAGAACTGCAGTGTGATTTCAGACAGATGTAGCTGTGGTTTGTGGTTTTATAAAAAACAAATGATCCCAACTGTTTATAATGCATAATATAAGTCAATAGACAAGCAAATACAACTATGGAGTTTCTGAAAATTTCAATAACATCAGGCACTCGGCAGGCACAAAAACAAATCAATGGGTTACATTTCTTAAATCAGTAGTGATGTTGTTTTTCAAATTATTTACTAGAGTGAGTAATAAGATTAAGAAGATTATTATGTTATTAACTCTGTATGACCATACTTTATCAAAACATATAAAAACAATAATTAAGAAAATAAGCTTCTAATGGTGTTTCTAAATTCAAAATCAAAGCCTGTCCGTCATAGTTTGAAAATCATGTTACAGTGGTTCTCATAATAAAAGATGAAAGTGTTAGTGTTTCCAGCTGCTTACTGGTCTTCTTCTCACACATGTCACTTCAATTCTGACTTGCTGGATCAGAATGGTATTTATATGTGAACTGACGCTTCAGACAGGAAGAAGACTTGAACTCTAGTGCTACCTATTGGAATTAGCAATCCTAAAAGTCTATATCGACCCTTTAGCTAACCTTGACATATGACTTAGGATAAAGGCAATTTGCATATTTAATTCTCCAGAGGAGAATACATTGCATATAAGTCTCCTCACACTGTCATGTCAGGCCTGGCTTGTCACTCTCCACAAGGAGAAATTTTGCCCCTTAGATTCTATGTGAACTGGTAGACACTTTTATAACAAGCCTATGAAGCCTCATTCTACTGCTCCTTTACCACTTTTACATTATAACAGTGCGACTTCCAGCTTACAAATTGAATTTAAGTCGAAATTTAAGTCACATGAGTCAGAAGAGGACCAGATCAGCCCTGGAAACCAGGGAAGATGGTGATTGGTAAGTATTTTATTGTACTTACACTACATTAAATACTGTACATATTTAGGCAGGAATATAATGAGAGCAAAAACTGTCCACATGTGACAGATCATCACTAGTCACAAACTGGAAACATCATTGAGCTCAATATTGATTGTCTCTAGCTAATGGGGTACACGAAGAAATAGCTAGAAGTTCCAATTTTTTGTCCAATCTGTAATTTTAGAATATCCTTAATCTCCAATCTGTTGCTTCACTTTTTATATAATAAATTAGTAGGCAGCCCAAGATTGCTGATATCATTAAATATAATTTAGTGTCAAAACCACTTATAAGTGCCCCTAATGCCCTCTTAAAGAGCTTAGCCTGACTTTCTACTAAATTGAGCTTGAACTTCAAGGTTCAGGTGTCCCGGTAGGTGGAGTTGGATCCAACATTTCTCCATGGCCGCTCTTGCAGTGAAAAGTGTGATCTTATGAGATCTCACTCTTTCCTCTCACACAGAGGTGCCACATACTTCATTAAGCTCTGACCAAATGGCAACATGATAACAGGTGTTTCTCTTTGGTAAGGCTGTGTGCCCACTATGCATTTTTTAAGCATTTCCACAGTGGCAATTCCGCTGCAGAAACGCTTAAAAAACGCTTGGTAGAAGGTCTGCCATGTTCCCCAATGATAATCCGCATGTGCTGTGCACATGCGGCGGAAATTTCCGCTGTGGATTATCATTGCGGAAAAATCCTCAGCACTACCAATTATTTTGCGTAAACATGGCATTTTCGCCGCCATTGACTTGCATTGGAACGCATGTAATCCGTATCACTGGATCTGTACATGCGGATTCCATGCGTTTCAATGTGCGGATGGTACCCAGGTTTGGAGAAGAGGAGACTCTCCTCCGGACCCGGGTACCATAGAACCTGTAAAAAAAAGAATAAAATAAAAAATAAATATTATACTTACCTTCTGATGGCCCCCGGTGTGCTTGTCTTGGCTTGCCAGCAGCTCGTGGTGGACTCAAGGACCTGCGGTGACGTCATTTAGTCATGTGATGGGTCACACTGCCGATGACGTCGGCAGGTCCTTAAATCTACCGCGAGCCATCAGAAGGTAAGTATAATATTTATTTTTTATTTTTTACCATTCTTTATGGTCACACTATATAAATCCATGCCGGTTGCATGGATTTATATAGTGTGACCAAGTTGTCAAGCACTTTCCAAGTGATGCTAAAATCGCTTGGAAAGCGCTTGTCAACCCGCATGCGGAAACGCATGTGAAGAACGCTTCACATCCACTTGTCCCTGGCAGGAAAAACGCATGTACAATATGCATGCGTTTTTTCTGCCAGGTAGATGCAGAAACGCTCAGGAAAAATCCAGAGCATTTCTGCATCGTGGGCACATAGCCTAACAGCTTAGTAAAGAACTTGGCAACGCTGAGTGAATACAAAGTATGAGCTCTCGCCCTTGCACTGCCAGAGCAACCATGAAGGGTTGTGGAATTCTGCTCAGCATGATGGGATCCCATAGCCTACAAGTTTAGGCTTGATTTTGGTATGAGTTCAGGCCATTTTGGACAGCATTTAGGAGCACTTTTGAGATATTTGACACTAACATGTATGTTGGTGATATGTAGTCTTTAAAGAGAAGTTGCATGTTATCATTACATTATTACATCATGACTTTTCCTTTTTATTTCTGTAATAACGCTCCTGTAGAGTAATTATGAACAATGTCATACATGCAATAACTATTAGCTTGTCCACCAGAATATACTTTATAGATGTTATACATACTCTTTGGAGTCAGAACATTCATCATCGGATGGGTTGGTTTCGTCTTCTGATTGGTCACTGAGAAGATCACACGGCTGTGTGTTTGCATTATCTGCAACTTCCAGCACAGGTGCAATGCTGGGTCTCCTTCCTTCTTTACTTACTTCGGAGGGGAGCATTAGATTTTGACCACCAGTAGAATGACAGCTTGTATCTTGCAAATCTATTGCCACTGTGCCTGAAAATGAAGATGTATAGTTTATAGTTAAATGCATATTCTGCATCTATCTATTACACTCTCTTTCCATACAGGATGGGTTCATGCATGTTAGAAATATCACAATCCTACCCTTATGATATATTTCCATATTTATACATACAGACAAGTGTAAATGCATATTTGATTTAGTTCTGCCAACGATGTTGTGCTCAAGCTGCATATTTAGAGTCTTTTATTTTCTTTTTCACGTTATTTGGAAAAGCACGGTTTTCTTTTTATGCTTTTTGGGTAGATAGACGATTTTTGATAATGATGTAATAGCTATTTTATAGCTCTGAGTTAAGACTTCTCCTGCTGCTCCTCCCTAGGTCTGGAAGCGATGACTGTTTTGTCTGCTGAAGACTATGATTGGCTACAACTGTCAAGTGAATGGAACAAACCATCATTGGATATTTTGCTGATAACTTCTCTGTTCCCTTGACACAGAGAACCATCTGATGATATGCTCTTCAAGTCACCTAACTGCTGCAGCCAGTCACAGGTTGCAGTGGTCTTGTGATAGAGTTACAATTCGGATGTTGGCACAAACCAAATAGCAGTCTGTGCTATTTACTCACCTGGTGATAGTAGATGAGTATAGTGGATTTTGTTATTTTCAGAGAATCCACGCCCACAATGAACATTGTTTGTCACCCCTCACCCCACTGATATAGGAGGGGGTGTCAGTACACAGTGTCTAGTCAGTGTTATGAAATACAAAAATGTTAGATTGCTTCAAGCACAAAACTTATCAGGAGAGACTAACACAACTTTGTTTTTATATCCTAGAGGAAAGAAGGAAAAGCTTTAAAAACTTTTAAATATTTTAAAAGTTTAACTTGGAACTGTACTTGCAACAAACTTTGCATACAACAATAATACAGGTGAATATAAGAAACTTTGTAAAGTATCTTATAAGAGAGATCAGATGCCGTTCTTACTTATTAACTACTTTTTCCTTTCCCACTTGCCTCCCATACACTCTGAAAAATCAGCTAAAATCCATATTACTGAGAAAAGACACAAAGCAGGCTCACTGTGATACCATGTGGTAGAGCCCATTGTACTCTATGGAGAGGGTAGTGGGAAGGAGGAGAGAGAAGCAGAGCGAGGAAACAAGCATAGGGAGACCAAGAAAGATTGTGCTGAGCTTTCTAGCAAATCTTTTACCTCACTCCAGTGTTGCTTCTAATTCTGCACTGATCACTACTATATGCAGCTGCTGCTTCTCTCTGTGTGCTACCACTACTAACACAGGTGAGGTGAATACCACCATTTATACCATATATTCCATTTTATTCTCCCAGAGGAGTCAGTACTACCACTACTTACACGGTTGAGGTGAATACCACATTTACACCATATATTCCATTTTATTCTCTCAACTTGATTATATCATTGAGGATTTCATAGTGTCCTCTGCCCATACGCACCACTATTTTCAGACTAACTCATTTTTATTACACCACCAGAAATCCTTTGCCTACAGTTAGCACAATATCATCTCCATTTTCTCTACTGTGATCACTAATTTTAATAAGAAACTAAGGCCAAAAACAAAGAGAAACATCAACAATAGATTAATTTAGACCTGGGATAAACCTAAATCTTTAGTTAGATGCAAATAGTAAGGGAATATTATCAAGGTGGTCTTTTTCTGCTAAGTTTTCTGTTTCTTGAACTGTTATTACAGAGGAAATTCAATTATTTACTTAAACTCATACATCAGGAGAACTGATAGGTCTTATTTAATTGGCAAAAAAGCTTTAATACACTGGGCAAATAAGATGGTCTGCAACTTCCACTGAGAAAAGAGAGGAGAAGGAGAGACAAACAAAGAGACTTTTCTTTGCATGTATTTTGTTGATATCATGCATTACCAAGAAGCAATATAATTAAAGCTTACTTTTCTAATTGTAAGGAAAGAGTCAGACAGCCGTATAACTTGGATGGGGATCACAACGCAATGCTCAGACTGGTTGGCGCCTCTCCCGACCTGATTGTGACAGCTGCATAAAAATATATGCTGTCACTCTCAGGTTGGGAGAGCCATCAGCCAGTTCAAGCATTGCATTGCGATTCCCGACCGAGTTATATGGCAGTCTGTCTCTTCTCTTAGGCTACATTACAAAGTAGAAATATCAGTGGCAGAAAACAAGAAAGCCTGCCTTTGAGCATAATCCAGAGGCTCTGTGAAAGGAGAGTAGAAACATCTGCATAAAAAAATGTGGTATACTTATGATAAAAAAAGTCTGTTTAAAAGAAATGTTATTTTATAATCATATATTGCTTTTCATCTAAAGATTGCAGTGTCACAGAGTTTTGTAGAGTTGTTGAAGCTCTTTGGAATGTCAGTGCCTCCGGGTACAACAACGACCTGTCATACAGAAAATATCGTTCATATTCAAAATAGAAATCATGAAGTTAGGTGTTCTAAAAATTATTGGTAAGACATGAATATACATGAATATATATTTTAGGCATGCATTTTATGCAGGGAAAGAAACCTTGTAAAAAAATTTAAAATAACCATAAAATATTGCACAAAATAGATTTATTTTGAATACAGAAAAGCTACTCAGTTATATGTCCGCCACACAGGGGACACAAGCTTGCCAAATACAGCTGGAAGGAAAAGATACAATCTTCAGCAAAAGAAAGGATTCTTTACACAAAGGGCCATCAAACTATAAGAATACTCTCCCAAGAAAGGCAGTATTGGCAGGTGATGTGCATATATTTAAAAAAGTGTTGGGAATGTTGTTAGAGAAACAGACTTTAACATTTTCATAAACAGCAAAATATTGTAGTTTATAAAATTAACTCTTTGATTGCTTTAAATTTGAAATGATAGTATTAATATTTACCATTGTATTCGGTATACCACCTTATCTTTGTTACATATACCTTCTCATTCATGTTATCCCTCCATACATACACAGTTGAAACCAGAAGTTTACGTACATTATATAAAAAGACACATATGCATGTTTTTCTCAATATCTGACATGAAATTAGAATAAACCTTTCCCGTTTTAGGTCAAATAGGATTACTATAATGTTAAATATTTGCCAAATGCCAGAATAATGAGAGAGAGAATGTTTTAAGGCATTTTTATTACTTACTGAAAAGTCAAAAGTTTACATACATTTCATTAGTATTTGGTACCCTTGCCCTTAAGCTGAATGACTTGGGTCAAATGTTTGGGATATCCTTCCACAAGCTTCTCACTATAGTTGGTCAGAATTTGGGCCCATTCCTCCTGAAAAAACTGGTGCAACTGATCCAGGTTTGTAGGTCGCCTTGCTCGCGCTTGCCTTTTCAGCTTTGCCCATAAATTTTCAATAGGATTGAGATCAGAGCTTTGTGATGGCCACTCCAAAGCATTGACTTTGTTATCCTTAATCCACTTTGTTATCATTATGGCAGTATGCTTTGGGTCATTGACCATTTGGAAGACCCATTTCTGCCCAAGTTTTAACTTCCTGGCTGATGTCTTGAGATGTTGCTTCAGTATTGCCACATAATCTTCTTTTCTCATGATACCATCTATTTTGTGAAGTACACCAGTCCCTCCTGCAGCAAAACAACCCCACAACATTATGCTGCCACCCTCGCGTTTCACAGTTCGGATGGTGTTTTTAGGCTTCCAAGATTCTCATTTTTTCCTCCAAACATAACCATTAGAAATGAGCGGTGTTCGACTAGAACTGTTCGCCAATCTCAAATTCAAGCTGTTTTGGGCAGTGTTCGAGTCGTTTGATGAACGCGAACGATTTGCAAAAAATTCGGCTGTTCGAGGTTATGTTCGATAACTGTTCGTGCACCAAAAGTTTAACTGGATTTTTTCACATCATGCAGGGATTGTCTGCCACTCACTGTAATGCCACAGCCATGGTGGTTGTGGCATTATAGTGGTTGCCCAAATCGATGGGAACAGTGCTCACAGTGAAACATGAAAAGCCGGCAATTCAGCAGCGGCATACACCAGTACCTGACAATTTAGAACAGAAAGAATAGAGCATCACACATAGATTAGATAGATATAAACATGTCAGTCACATATATAAGAAGTACAGTGACAGTGTTGGTTACTGTACTTGTCATTTAGTGTTAAAGGATTTATTAAAAAAGATAATAGTGTTTTCATGCACCATCTCTTTAAAAAAGCCGGCCGGCAATTCAGCATTGGTACCCGACAATTTAGCATCGGTACCTGACAATTGAGAACAGAAAGAATAGAGCATCACACATAGATTAGATAGATAGAAACATGTCAGTCACATATATAATAAGTACAATGATAGTGTTGATTACTGTACTTGTCATTTAGTGTTAAAATAAAGGATTTATTAAAAAAAAAATTGGCGTGGGGTTCCCCGTAAATATAGTCTCTAGCGGAGGTTAAGCAGACGGCTGGGGCAGATGTTTGAAGCCTGGGAAGGGGGTAATACCCACGGAGCTTCCCAGGCTACTAATATCAGCCCCCAGCTGAATACCTAGCCTTTACTAGCTATTAAAATGGGGGATCCCCCAAAAAAATGACGTGGGGTCCCCCCTAGTTTAATATCTAGCAAATGCTAGACAGACAGCTGGGGGCTGATATTAATAGCCCAGAAAGGGTGCCATGAATATTGGCCCCCTCCCAGGCTAGAAACACCAGCCGTCAGATGCCCCAGAAATGGCGCATCCGTAGGATGCGTCAATTCTGGCTCTTGGCCTCGCTCTTCCCACTGCCCTGTAGCGGTGGCAGTGGGATAATAGAGCTGGGGTTGATGTCAGCTTATAATGCCAGCTGACATCAAGCCCAGGTTAGTAATGGAGAGGCGTCTATAAGACACCCCCATTACTAATCCCATAGTCAAAGTTTAAAAAAAACACAAACACCCAGAATAAAGTCCTTTAATTGAAATAAACACACAATTCTTTAATGTTCTATATTAAACCATACTTACCATCACGCCCATTCCAGCTGAAGCCAACGATCTCCTGCAATAAAAGTAAAATAATAAACCAATCTCATCCTTACCTTTCCATGGTTCCCAGGACGGCTCCAGCTCTGCTACATTCACATGACAGGCTGGATCGCAGCAGAAAGCTGCCATCCAGCTTGCCATGCCGCAGACACTGAGAAGCGCAGGCAAGATTGCGCTCCTCAGTGTCTCGCTGTGACGGCATCCAGATGAGCTGAGTTCAAATGACAAGTACAGTACAACACTATCACTGTACTTATTATATATGTGACTGACATGTTTCTATCTATCTAATCTATGTGTGATGCTCTATTCTTTCTGTACTAAATTGTCGGGTACTGATGCTGAATTGCCGGCCGGCTTTTTTAAAGAGACGGTGCATGAAACACTTTTTTTTTTTTTAATAAATCCTTTAACTCTAAATGACAAGTACAGTTACCAACACTGTCACTGTACTTCTTATATATGTGACTGACATGTTTCTATCTATCTAATCTATGTGTGATGCTGTATTCTTTCTGTTCTAAATTGTCGGGTACCGATGTTGAATTGCCGGCCGTTTTTTTTAAAGAGAGTGTCTTCTGAGCAGTTTGTCAGCTTTTGG
This sequence comes from Phyllobates terribilis, assembly GCF_046119375.1. NCBI lineage: Eukaryota > Metazoa > Chordata > Amphibia > Anura > Dendrobatidae > Phyllobates > Phyllobates terribilis. The sequence goes on along the minus strand of NW_027362768.1, from coordinate 36,705,948 downwards.
ACACCTTTGAAGGTGTTTTCTATGTGTTTTTGTTTGCCTGCCATTGGTTTTAATGGTGTTCGACAGTGTTCCACAGTGTTCGACAGTGATCGACAGTGTTCTAAGGTGTTCGATGAACAGTTCCACGAACATCCCGGTGTTCGACGAACGGAACCGAACCCAAACACTACTGGGGTGGCTCAACAATAATGACGATGGTCATTATGCCCAAAAAGTTAAATTTTAGTTTCATCAGACCACAAGACATGTCTCCAATAATTAAGGTATTTGTTCCTGTGTGCATTTGCAAACATTAATCTGTTTTTTTATGTTTGTTTTGGAGTCATGGCTTCTTCCTGGCAGAGTGGCCTCAGCACATGTTGATGCAGTACTTGTTTCACTGTGGATATTGACACAATCTTACCAGTTTATGCCATCATCTCCACAAGGTATTTTGCTTTTGTCCTTGGGTTGATTTGCACATGTCGGACCAAAGCACGTTCATCTCTGGGACATAGATCCCGTCTCTTTCCTGAGTGGTATGATGGCTGGACATTCCCATCTTGTTTGTACTTTCGTATAATTGTTTGTACAGATTAACAAGGCACCTTCAGGTATTTTGAAATTGTACCCAAGGATGAGCCAGACTTGTGCAAGTCCACAATTCTCTTCCTGATATCTTGGCTGATTTATTTAGACTTTCCCATGATGCTACACAAAGAAGCAGTGGGTTTCAGGTGTGCATTAAAATACATCCACAGGTGTGTCTCTAATTAACTCATATGTTGCCAAAAAACCTATCAGAAGCTTCCAAACACATGACATCATCATATGGGCAGTCATGAATTGTTTAAAGGCATAGTAATCTTAGTGTATGTAAACTTTTGACAATGCAGTAAGTAATAAAAATGCCTTAAAACATTCTCTCTCTCATTATTCTTGCATTTGGCAAATATTAAAATTATTGTAATCATAACTAATCTAAAACAGGAAAGGTTTATTCTCATTTCATGTCAGATATTGAGAAAACCATGCATATGTGTCTTTTTATATGATGTATGTAAACTTCTGTTTTCAACTGTATATACTGTATTGTTTTAAAAGTAGACACATTTCATTGTAAAAATGTCACCTAGGACTTTGCCATCTCAGGCGACTCCATATGCATTTTTTTAAATAAAAGTTGAATTTATCTGCAAAAAATACATTGCTTATGAGCAGATCTTTTGAATTTGAAATTTGCTTACTTTTCCGAATATTCCCCCAAAAAATAATTTGCAGCAAATCTAAATACTGGAAAGCTTGTAATTGTTTGGAAAATACATGTGGGGGAGAAGAGAGAGAGAGCCCTACTTACCATGAGAGCTTGAACTCTACAAGAGAGAAAGAGAGGACCCCATTGATCATAAGATTTTACACTCTAAGAAAAGTGAAAGAGAGAGAGAGGACCCTACTGACCACAATAGCTTACACTTTATAAGAGAGAGATGACCCTGCTGGCCAAAAGAGCTTACACTCTAGAGAGAGCTAAACCCATTGACTCAGGAGATGGAAAATTATTCTGCCTACAAACTGTGCTCCACTGGGAACTGCTGATTTCTGATGGCCCAGGTACTGACCACCACTGTACAAGATATGATAATCCTTAAGATGTCATAGCTGCAGGGTATTATTTGGAGTCACACATGGCAATGGAAAATAATGAAGGCCTGCTCTGTGAGGAATCCACAGTGTGAGATATGATGCTGGGCACGTTTGTTTTTGCAAACCACAAATCAAATTTTAAAATGTTTAAATTCATGTAAATCAGCGAATTTCAGGAAATTTGTCTTGAATTGAGTCAATAGCGGATCAATCCGCTTTTCTGCACTTTTTAGGAGGCGTCACTGGGGATAAGAAGAGGAGAAATATTCTAATGAGCTTCGCATAAATGAAGGTGGAGCGATGTTCTCGGCTATCTCTAGTAGTCCCATGGAGAATGTATGGAGCGGAGGTGCACATGCTCGACCTCAGAGCTTCATTGCCAAAATCAATTGGGATCCCAGCAATTGGACCCCCAGAAATTAAGTCATTTCCTATCCTATTGTGAGAGGATATAACTTACTAACTTGGTAGAACCTTTTTAAGTCCTGTATAATCTGAATCATGAGTGATAAATTGTATCTCTTTTTCTATTCTCTGATGTATCAGTTTCTCTCTCTTTACTGTCATCATCCTGATTACATTTTTAGGACAAATGCCTGTAAAAATACAAAAGCTTTTAATGGGTTCACTTGCATTTCAATATCACCAACTTTCATTAAATCTATCTTAACACCTTGTTTCCACACATTTTTAGTTCATACGCACCCATGCTGGCAATTATACTGTGGACAGGTAGCCTGGATGGTCCGTGATAGGATTTATATTTGCGTAATTTCTCCAGTTGCTCATGTTGTTTGAAAGCTGAATTTTCTTCTTTTGTCACATGAATATAAAAACAGGTGTCTGTGGAGCTCATGATATATCTTGGCCCTGGGTTCAGCAAGATGTTTTTGTTATCTTCTCTTTTTGCACCAATTAGGCAGACACCAAATCTGGGAGATAAGGAGGGCAGCAGGAGATCTGTGAGATAGAAAGCCTTTGACATGCTAATCATTTCTTTTTTAGTGACTCAGTGCATAAAAAAGTTTAAACCATATAGAAAATTCTCTATATTTAAGTTCATCTAACACAACGTTTCACAGATCTGGAACTATAACAGCCACTATATAATCTAAAATAAAGACAATTGAACCCACCTATATAGGCCAGCAGTTTCATGAGTATGGGGGGCTCCTTACTCTCCCCTGACAGATGATGTGGGGGGAAAGAAGCATCTGGCCTGATGAATTTTAGCAGCTGATCCTTTTGTTCTCATGGGAGATTTACCACTGCCAGAGGGGTCCAGCAGTGTCTATCATAGAAACCTCAGGAGAGCTTGGCCACGCCACGTGCTCCTGTGTTTGCAGGGAGTCTGGAGAAATAGCTGATGGCTGAACCATCTTCTGGCTGTCAGGTATCTAATATGTATGGGGGCCTAAACTACTAAAACAAAGTCATGGTACTTGTATCAGTTTTGAAAAAGTAATGACCTTCTGTAACTCCGAAGACAAGACCAGCTCCACAAGCTTGATATTTGAAGTCAAATTCACATACTGACCAAGGGTTTTAAGGGAAATCTGTCAGTAGGATCAACCCTCCTTAGCCGTCAATATGGGCATGTAGGTCATAGGAAGCTGAATACAATGATACCTTGATATCTGTGATACGATGTCTTATTCCAGAGATATCCACATTTTTCTTTCATGCTACTAAAGAGACAACATGAGGGGTAGTGCCTATTTTTAATCTCAGTTATTAGTTTGAGAACATGTGAAAAGAAAAATTTTTTAGCTCCTTTCACTAGTGTTGTTGTTGTATGGCAGCCATTTGCTGCTGTGCCTGTGGGGTGGAGTGGCCTGGAGCCGTGGGGGCTTTGTCTTGGGCGTCGGGTAGCTCCTCATGCTGGTGTTCTGTAGCTTCAGCAGTGGTCACCGCATGGCACCGTCCCCTTTAGGTTAGGGATCAGAGACTCACTGAAAAGTTTACCAAGACGTGACAGTGGACATCATACATTCTGATTAAAATGATAAACTAAAAACTTTAGGTTCATTTCTAAAAAAAAATGTTGAAGAGTGGCATTGTATGATTTTGGGATGTGCGATTTATGTTTTTATCTGTAACTATTATGTGACTATAACCAAATGCTATATTTTAGTTTTTGTCTACAATGATCCCTGATGGATACTTTGCATTATAGGAAGGGGTGAGCATTTATGCAGATATGCTATTAATATATTAGAATAGAAATTAATGCAGGCGAACATAAAGCCTAACCTTGTAACTAGATGAATATTAAAAATACACTGTATACAGCAGTATAAAAATTGAATATAAAAAAATGTACAGTGGATTTATACCTACTTTTTATGTGCATGGAATGAAGCATATGTGAAGCTTTTTCCTTCATATTCAGCAAAGAATAAGCTTTCCTCCATCTTAATATGGTAGACCTCATTGCCTGAACATCTACCATACATCTTCTGCCATTGCTCTGGAGACTGCTGTCCTTCTCTGTATTCCAAAAAAAGAAAAACACTAAGTACAGTATATCCCAAATGGACATTGATAAAAGGCACAGCATAATTTATATTGTTACTTAAAGGCTTTCTCTGAGGCTTAACACAACATTTCACCTCTGTCTCTCTTGAATTAATCAGTGGCTTGGAGAACAGAAGAAAAAAGCACTTGGAAGGTCCAATAAGACTGCTATCTAACAGAAACATTCCAAAATTGTTATGACTATTTTCATAGCTCCATATCTGATACAATACATATTGTCCTTTCTCTATCATAGTATTTATCCACTAAAGTAATTTATTCAGACCTATGTAGTTTTCTCAAGTTTGCACATTAATTTTGTTGGGATGATTAGTATAGCTTGACACTGATAACTAAAAATATTGTGACCATTGCAACATCACAAATCTATATGAAATTAGCAACAGGTTCAAAAGTCTCCAAATGTAAAATAAATTTAGGAAACAATATTATGAAAAAAGAAAAATAGCACAAACTTAAAGTTGATATTCCTTAAAGGGGATTTTGGATTTCAGGGTCATCATATCCACAAAGTGGGAGTCCAAATTTTGGCATCTCCGTGGATTAGCAGTTTAAAGAGGCTAGTGCCGCAACCCCTACTTTATACTCCTCCATCTGCCAGTACATTGGTCAATTAGTGGATTCTGTGTCAGGTAGTGTGGTGTCCTAATGAAATGAATGGATTTACATTGAGTGCATTGATCTGCTTCCATCGTTGTGGCAGCATTAAATAAATGGGTTTGGTTTAGAGGATAGAGTCATAATTCCTGCATTTTTAACTTAAATGCATTGGGATCTGATTCAGGGTCTGAATTAGCTGTAGCCTGGGGTGTGATTTTTTTTAGATGTCTGCTCTGGGGTTTGAATTTATTTATGGTTCTGTTCTGTTGTCTGAATTAGTTTATAGGTTTTGACAGAGGGTAAAATATTTGTGTTTGCTATCAAGGCTGTGGATTGCTTCAAAACCCAGGAACCAAACAGCTTTTAGCTGGAAACCTTTGAAGAATAAGTTTTCATGGAGGTCTGAGCTGGATAGAGAAGAAAAAGTACATTGGTATTGTTGGATAGTGTTAGAGTACAGTTTTACCTCACTTAAAAAGCGAGTGTACATTTGTTTTAGACTGCATTATTAGGTGTTTTCATGTTCCACTTTTATTTTCTTTCTTGCATGTATGGCATGGATTACAAAGAATGTCAAAAAAGGTGTGAGCAAAGAATGCAACTATTTCCCATAACGAGCCTAGCATGCGGGTATTATAGAGTTTGTATTGAATATAAACTTATTTCATGATTGTCACTCAGTCTAAACACGCTACTCATCACCTCACAAATGAGCAAAATGCTCTTTCAATGGTTGATATGAATTTTTTCAGTTGCTCAAAAGATCATCATTCTCGGCAGCACATTATATTGTGTAATCAGGAGCTGTGCTGTCAGAAAAAAATGGCAGCCTATGCGCACTGAACCAGCTAATGCAGATTCTTCTGTGCGCCGCCAATTAAACAGGTTATTAAATGTCCGCTGACCAGAAACCATGCTGCCAGTTGGTGGCTAGTAAAATCTGTGCATGGCGCACTATGTACACACCTCTACAGTAAGGGGTTAAAGAGCACACATCTATATAGCTGGCAGACTGATGCATAATTGTATGGAAATGAAGCAAAGACATGGCATTTTAACAAACACATGTCACAGTTTTATTGATCGCCCTGAGATATACATCCTGAATAACTTCTTGCTTAATTCTCCTGAAACACACTTTAAGTATTGCTTTTAATCACATCGCAACGCTGCCGAGACGCCTTGATTTGCATCATAGTCAGCACTTTTTGTTTTTTTCACCAGCATTAACATTAGTGTTTACTTATTTGGAATGAAAGCAGTGTATGACGATTCAGTCTGAAGACGACCAAGAATCCATGATTACAATGCAGCGTAAAAAATAAAGCAGGAACTATTAAAGCTCAAATCATTCAAAAAACATTTTGCATTTCAATTTTCCAGAAGACAAAACAGCACAATACACAGCTTTACAATATCTTACAATTATATATACATGATCATTTCCGATCTGTGCGGTGAAAACTGCAGATAAGCACTTCATCTAATTACTTACACGTTTTCAGCTCTGATCTGCAGTTATACAGCGCCATCAAGTGTTGTCTTCAAGCATTGGAAGAGAATTTTTTAAATATACAGTACAGGATTCAAGACTGCACCCACCACAAACACTTCAATTTTTATTTATAATTTTTATTTGTTAATTTTATTTATATTTTTTTAATTTTATGTTTTCATATTTTATATTTTTACTTTTAGTTGTGACAGTCTAGACTGTGTTGGATCTAGTTAGACCTAGCATCTCCTGACAGCTGCCTCCACTATCACGATTGATGTGACTTATATTCATAATAGCCATCTCATCAGACGCCATATGTAGAAAGATCAAGAAGGCATAGAATGCCTAATTGATGACTCTCAGCTGCCCAAGTCTGCAGAACCAAGCCCCTTAATGGTCACCATAACAATATTATTTCCATTCAAATCATTTAGAGGTTAATGGACAGCCTGGGAAATTACATTTATTCACTAGAATGAAAACTCTTCCACTGAGAAAGTATTAGAAAAAAATGTATATTACCATTGGCAGGATATTAGAGATGAGCAGATCTTTTGAAATTTGTCGATTTTGACAAATTTTCCCAAATAATTAGATTTGTGTTGAATACATTTGAGAAAATTTCAATGCTGGAAAGTTTGTAATTGCTTGGAAAATACACGCGATGGAGAGGAAAGAGACAGAGCGATAGAGAGAGAAACAACATCCCTGAGCATAAGAGTTTACACTTTACAGACAAGAAGAGAGGATCCTTCTGACCATAAGAGCTTCCACTCTACAGGAGCCGAAGGCAGCAAGAAGAGAGGACCCTGTTGACCATAATAACTTACTCTGTACAGAGGAAAGAGACTTATCCAGTGACTCTGGAGAAGAAAAATTACTGTGCCTTATATACTTTACTGAGAACCACTTATCTCTGATGGCCCAGTCATTGACCCCCATATACAAGTTATAGAAATCCATAAGATGTCAAAGTTGTATCGCAGTATGGGAATGTCTGCGTGGCAATTCAAAATGACATTTGCCTGCTTTCTGATGTTTCAGCAGTGTGGGAAATGGTGCAGGTTTTTTTTTTTGCAAACTGCGGGTCAAATCTCAAAATGTTCAATTTCCTGTGAAACTAGAAATTTCAGGAAATCTGACGCAAATTCGATCTGCTGGGGATTGTTGTGGCACCAAATATGTTTATTTTTTATTTTTTATAGAAAAAAAAAACCACATTGGTCGCTGAAATAACTTGAAACTGACAAAAGTAATTTTCAACTTAAATTTACTGAATATCAACTAATAAAAATAAGACATTGCTTTTAAATTGTGCTTGAACAGGAAAGTAAAAAATAAAGCTAGTGAAAATGATGGTACCCTTAACTTAAAGGGGTTGTCTGGTCTTTCTTTATATTTTACGTTTGGACCTAGGTTGCAGAATGATGACAGTTTTCAAAATGCTCACTGTCAGCATTGTTGCCTAAATACCAAACATCAGTTTGTGACCAGATTGACTCTTGATTCTGGAGAAGCTGGTCACACCATGCCCAGTTTCCAGCAGGCCCTCCTCCATCTCTGCCTTTACTGTGCAAGTGCTGGAATAAATTCCAACACTTGTGCAGTAAGCTTTTCTCCTGCTGCCCTGGTGTGAGGCAGCGCTGGAGACATCTCTCCTGTCTTGGCACATCAGTGCTTTGTCCTGAACTTCCACTTACTTGCTTTGCTCCGGCATCTTCATTGCTCTGTAGCTTCTCCTACTTAGGGGCAGGGCCAGCCTCTCTCTGCTTGCACTTATAATTAAATTGAATAAACAATTCTCTTCCTCTCAAGAGCTGGTCTCCCCTGGAATTGTTCCCACAACCTCCATCCTCCAACTTACATCATTGCAAGCAGCAACTGAAGCTTTCAGGCACAGGCTGCACTAACAATCCTTGGAGGAGTTTGTATGAAGTTGCATTGCAGGCTGTGAATCCACAGACATATTATGCTGGCACATAGAAATACTTGTGTACATAGCTGTGTATTTATATGTACTTCTACCCGGTGATCAGTAAATAGTATAAAAAAAAGGCACGATTGATTTTTTTTTCTGTATTAAATCCTTAAAAAATGTAATAAAAATGTAACACTGATGCCATGTTCTCATGTAATGTACTGCTTTTTTATGCACATTGCTCTCTCTGATTATTGCATGCTTGGTGTGTTTTTTATGCATTTTTCTCTTATTTGATGCAGTTTTGGGTGCAGATATGAAGCTGCATTTTTAATAGTACAGAAAAGCTGTGATTGTGTGCTTAAAATGCAATGGTATTAATTCTTTTAACATGTGTTTTTTTCAAGCTCCACATAGAAGCCTATAGAGAAAAAAGAGGGAAATAAAGTGTCTTTAGATGGACTGAGGACAGAGTTTTCATGAAATCACATCCACTTTTCTTGGACATTTAGGCCATATTCACATGTAACGTAAATGCTGTGTTTTTTTTCTGATGCTTTTTTTTTGCAAATGTAACGACCGTAACGCCAGTCGTACATAGGTGAGGATGAGAAACGGCGCTGCTATAAATGACTCCGACCACGATATGGTACCAAACAAACTTCTTTTTATAACTTGCAAAAAATAACAGTATTTCACTTCCAAACAGTATGGGTCACGACAGCCAAAAAAAACCTACAAGATACAATTTATGCAGCCTGAGAGATCCCAAGTGCCCGCTTCACGGACAGGAAAAGGAGCTATCCCCAGACTGTACCACTCCCACCCTTATCCGTTACAGGGCCTACCTGTAGTTCTACAGTGACCGTGACACGTGGTTCTCTCGGGAATACAATCTTACACCCTCCTCCTGCCTAAATTACAAATGATTCCAGGTACCCTGTTTTCCCCTTGATTTATAAATATTTACATGATTAATCACTTGTATCAACACAACATTTCCACAGCACACTGTCCTCTTTGCGAACCCTTCATAGCCCTGACAGAATATCCTCAAACAGAAAGCTGAACTTGTTATTCTGACGTCCGGCCACAAGATTTAATCAGCTTCCTAGGTCACCGAATTCTCTGGTACAGGTGTAGGTGAAGATTCAGATTAGTCCCAGTAATATTTCACGGTGCTCTCCTGTGGCATTCATGTTCACCAGAGTTTAGAAATACTGGAGCTCACACAGTCTCCATCAGTCCATCTGTAATCTCAGTAACGGGAATGTTCTTTGAGATGCTGCGAATCCTATCTAAATCTCCCTAACTAACTAAACTGTAGGTTACCGGTCACACATCAAAGTTTACTCACAGAGCCACTTTCACTGGATCACACCGTCCAATATGGATCACTTCAGGCTCCTAAATCTCCTGTCTCTCTCAGGCAGCACGTCTCCACACAAAATCACCTCAGGAAAACGACCGTTATTTCTCCTTCCCGTTTTCAGTGTTTTCTTCTCTTGTACATCGGTGACCTCTAGTGGCTGAACTAAGTTACTGGGGCATCATATCTTATAACAGAAAACATTAACATACTACATACACACATACATTCTGCTGCATTTAACTGGCCTATCAAAGTAGATGGGATTTCATGAAAACTTTGCCCACTGTGCTTCTAAAGACACTGCTGAACGTTACAGTTTTGGTGCTATTTTTCTCTATAAGTTTTAATCTGGAGCCTAAAAAACGTATGTAATAAAACTACAATTTTTTAAGTGCAGACTCAAAATCAAAGCTTTTCTGTACTGTAGGAAATACACATTAAAAATGTGGCTTCAAAATTTGCACCAAACACATCAAATAAAGGGGGGAAATCTGTAGAAAACAACACAGTATTTATACAATCTGTGAATATGGCTTTGCCGACAAAAAAAAGCCAAATGTCATATAGAGAAGTTATATAAAAATGAGAAAGTTCTGGCTGCTACAACTATGAATGACAGAACAACAAATAACTTCAAAAGATCCCAACTAGAGAAGAGCATTACACACAGGTGACGTCATGCCAGCCCTGGCTAATCAAAAGCCAAAAGGTAAGAGATTCACAGCCTCCCTTCCAGCTGCCAGGTACTACTGACCCGGATGCTGGACTGTAGTCCTGTAAATCGATCCTCTCATCTCTAGTCTCAACAATTCTGCATACAGCGAGACAGTCTTAGATTTGGGTCTATGCCCAGCAGTCTAAGGCTTCTGCTGAATATCCCCCACTGCCACCACCCCTTTGACTTCTACAAACAGAATAGAAAAAAAAAGGCAAATGGGTGTGGCTAGGAGCGTGGTCAAATTCACCTCAACGCCCTAGGCACGCCGCATGATTTGTCCTTCTTTCTGTTTTTTAATGAGTAATGCATTGCATGCACCAGTAATCAAAGTAAAAATATACATGTTCTACAGTGGGACTAAGTGATAAAAATAAAAAAAGTGAAATAAAATATGGAGAAAAGTAAAAACACACAAAAAAAGTGCACACAAATCACAAAAAATTGTTTCATTACTATAAATGCAGCTTTTCTGTTAAAACAAAATTAAACAAATGCAGACATAATTGGTATCGGCGCATCCGAAACAACCCAATCTAGTAAACTGGTGAACACCGAAAAATAATAAAAAAAATGGCAAAAATTTTGCTTTCTCATCATCAAATTGAATAAAAAGAAATCTCAAAAAGTCATGTGTAAATAAATTATATAACTGAAAACTGTATATATGGCTCGTTCGGCAAAAAATAAGCTGTAACCTCTTCCAGGCTATGGGGAGGATGCTCTCTGGAAGATAACTCTGGTTTCAAAGCTCATTTTAATTAAAAGGGGAGTTACCAGTGTGAGACATGTAACTAACGCAGAACAGGAGAAATTTAATTTCTTCTTGCAAACACATTTTTGCAGCTCTCTGAGCAATTCTTTGTTGCAAGAATATTGCATCTCACATCATGTCTGTGAGATGGCAGCTGAAAGGAACCTACAGCCAAAGCTAACAGACAATTCTCCATACTCCTCCTTCTTGACCTGTACTCTGCCTTCGACACAGTTGACCACTGCCACTGCCTCCTTTGGCGTCAAAAGACCTTTCCCTATCCAGGATCTCCATATGCCTTTCCAACCTCACATTTAGCGTCTTCCACTCCCACACTACTTCCTCAGCCAACCCTCTCTCTGTTTGAGTCTCTCAGCGCTCTGTCCTTGGACCCCTACTCTTTTCCATCTATACCCTTGACCTGGGATAACTCATAAAGTCCCATGGCTTTCAGTACCATCTGTATGCTGATTACACTCAGATCTACCTCTCTGGCCCAGACATCACCTCTCTGATGTCCAGAATCCCGGAGTGTCTATCAGCTATATCCTCCTTCTCCTCTCGCTTCCTCAAACTCAATGTGGACAAATCTGAACTCCTTATCTTTCCTTCATCTCCGGTATCTTCCTCACCTGATCTATCTATCACAATAAATGACAAATAAAAAGAAAGAAAGAAATGTTTATTAAATGGAAAGAGGGAGGCATATCTAAAGAAGATTATAATGCAGTCTGCAGATCCTGCAGGGCATGTATCAAGTTAGCTAAAGCTGACAATGAATTAAGGCTTGCAAGAGATGTCAAAAGCAATAAAAAAGGATTTTGGGGGTATGTCAAAAGTAATAGAAAAGTCAAAGATGCTATAGGATTTTTACAGGATGAAAATGGAGAAATGGTAAGAGAGGATGTTGAGAAGTCCAAACTTTTTAATTCCTATTTTGCATCTGTTTTCTCTCAGAAAGAAAATGTAACATCAACTGATCTTCACTGTCCTTTTAAAGGAATTGAGGAATCCAAGTTATCTGTAAACAGAAAGATTGTGAGGGAATATTTAGCTAACATAAATGAGTTCAAGTCTCCAGGTCCAGATGAATTACACCCCAGAGTACTGAAGGTGATCGTAGAAGAAATTTTAGAACCACTCTCCATAATCTTTGAAAATTCTTGGAGAACAGGAGAAGTCCCAGAAGACTGGAGAAGAGCAAATGTTGTTCCTATCTTCAAAAAGGGGAAGAAGGTGGACCCAGGGAACTATAGGCCGGTGAGTCTGACTTCTATACCAGGAAAGATCTTTGAACAAATTATTAAACAACATGTATGTAAGTACATGGATAAGAATGAAGTGATTAACCAGAGTCAGCATGGGTTTGTAACTTACAAGTCATGTCAGACTAACTTAATTTCCTTCTATGACAGAATCACTGACTGGGTGGATCAGGGAAATGCTGTAGATATAGTATATCTTGACTTCAGCAAAGCATTTGACAAAGTATCTCACACCATCCTTATTGAAAAAATGACCAAGTATGCAATGGACCAGGCAACTCTTAGGTGGATTCATAACTGGCTTAGTGATCGGACTCAAAGGGTGGTTGTAAATGGCTTCACATCCAGCTGGATGAATGTCTCAAGTGGGGTACCACAGGGCTCCATCCTGGGACCTGTATTATTCAACATCTTTATCAATGATTTAGATGAAGGAATTGAGGGTAAACTCATTAAATTTGCTGATGACACAAAGCTAGGAGGGATAGCTAATACTAGAGAAGAGAGAGAGAGGATTCAAAAAGACCTAAATAAACTGGAGCAGTGGGCAGCAACCAACAGAATGGTTTTTAACAGGGAAAAATGCAAAGTACTACATCTGGGCAATAAAAATGAAAAAAGCATATACAGAATGGGAGGAATAGAGCTAAGCAACAGTACATGTGAATAAGACTTAGGTATACTAATAGATCATAGACTGAACATGAGTCAACAGTGTGATGCAGCAGCAAAAAAGGCAAATACAATTCTGGGATGTATTAACAGAAGCATACAGTCTAGATCACGTGAAGTCATTATCGGTCTTTACTCCTCTTTGGTCAGACCTCATCTGGAATACTGTGTACAGTTTTGGGCACCACATTTTAAAAAAGACATAAACAAACTGGAGCAAGTTCAGAGAAGAGCGACCAGAATGGTGACTGGTCTGCAAACCATGTCCTATGAGGAACGGTTGCAGGATTTGGGAATGTTTAGCTTGCAAAAAAGAAGACTGAGAGGAGACTTAATAGCTGTCTACAAATATGTCAAGGTCTGTCACATTGTAGAAGGATCATCTTTATTCTCATTTGCACAAGGAAAGACTAGAAGCAATGGGATGAAACTAAATGGGAGGAGACACAGATTAGATATTAGAAAAAACTTTTTGACAGTTAGGGTGATTAATGAGTGGAACAGGCTGCCACGAGAGGTGGTGAGTTCCCCTTCAATGGACGTCTTCAAACAGAGGCTGGACAGACATCTGTCTGAGATGATCTAGTGAATCCTGCTTTGAGCAGGGGGTTGGACCAGATGACCCAGGAGGTCCCTTCCAACTCTACCATTCTATGATTCTATGATTCTATGACATCACGCTTTACCCTGTACCGGAAATCCGCATCCTCGGAGTAACCCTTGACTTTGCCCTGTCCTTCAAACCACACATCCAAGCTCGCGCCACCTCCTGTTGCCTCCAGCTTAAAAATATTTCCAGAATCCGTCTTTTCCTAAACTTTCAATCTACTAAAATGCTTGTGCATGCCCTAATCATCCCGCCTCGACTACTGCAACATCCTCCTCTATGGCCTACCTGCTAACACTCTCACACCTCTCCAGTCTGTCCTTAACTTTTCTGCCTAACTAGTTCATCTTTCTCCTTGCTACTCCTCTGCTTCCTCCCTTTGAAAATTCCTTCATTGGCTTCCAATTTCCCAGCGCATCCAGTTCAGACTACTAACACTGACCAACAAAGCCATCCATAACCTTTCTCCTCCACACATCTCCGAACTAATTTCCCGATATGTTTCCTAACGTAATCTCCAGTCCTACCAGACCTCCTTCTCTCCTCCACATTTATTCGTTCCTCACCCAATCGCCTCCAAGACTTCTCCCAAATATGGCACATCCTCTGGAATTCTGTGCCTCAGCAAGTCCAATTAGCCACCATATTCGGATCCTTCAGATGGAACCTGAAAATGAACACGCTGCCAACTCAACACCACCAGAGCTACTACAAACCCCCCAACCTACTGTCTCCTTCACCATCATCCTGTAGAATGTAAGCCCGCAAGGGCCGGGTCCTCTTCCCTCTATACCTGTCTATCATTGTTAGTTTGTTAACTCTAAGTAATATCTGTATTTTGTATGTAACCCCATCTCATGTACAGTACCATGGAATCAATAGTGCTATATAAATAAATAATAATAATAAAAATAATGTGTCATGTATAATCACACACAGTTCTTCAGTGAGATCAGGAGAGCAGAAGAGTGGCCATTACACATCACACTGTAACTCCTCCTTCATGTGTAATAAACTTTGGAGGCAGAGTTATCTTCCAGGCAGTGTCCTCCTCATAGAGTGGAAGAGGTAATTTACATAAAGTGATAAAAGATGATTTATCAACAACAAAACATCTGATATGAGGTACACAGGTATCACTTTCCTCAGCAGTTTATAACCTGTATGCCCATATTAATAGTTTAGATAGGTCAAATGTGGTGACAGATTCCCTTTAAGGTACCAGTAACATCACAACTCTCTATTTTTCCATTGACAGTTGACAGATCTGTGTGAGAGTTTGTTTATGTGGGATGAGTTAAAGTTTTTATTGGTACCAATTAGAGGTAAATAGCATTTTGGATCACTTTTAATGCTAAGTGTACATTATTGTATGCTGAGCACTGAGTCGAGGGGGGTGGTCCATCTAAAACAGAAAAAACATGTTCACGTAAAAAACCCACTAAAATCATTCAGTATAATGGGACAGATCAAATAACTCTGTTACTGCAGTGTCCTTCTTTTTTAAATGCTCAAAGTATGGTCAATCAAGGACCTGCTCTAGACGGTAGGGATTAGCACCAAAACACGGTCCCCAGGCTGGAACTGCCTCGGCCTCGATGATCGGTTATAGACCCTTGCCTGAGCCTCCTGCGCCTGGAGGAGTTGCGCCTTCACAATAGGCATCACTTTCGCCATTCTTTCCTGCATCTGGGTGACATGTTCAATGATGCTCCGGTGTGGCTTAACCTCAGCTTCCCAGAGTTCCTTAGCAATATCCAGGAACCCTCGCGAATGTCGTCCATACAGTGGCTCAAACGAGGAAAAGCTAGTGGAGGCTTGCGGTACCTCCCTTATCGAAAAGAGCAGGAATGGTAGCAGATAGTCCCAGTCACGTCCATCCTTCTCTACAACTTTCTTGAGCATCGCTTTTAGGGTTTTATTAAAGCGCTCTACTAGGCTGTCTGTCTTCAGATGGTAAACAGAGGTTCGCAGCTGGGTAATTTGGAGACATTACACAGCTTCTTCATTACCTTGCTCATGAAGGGGGTCCCTTGATCAAATGTATTGGTGGCCCCAGGCTGATTTGACTAAAGGCCCCACTAGGTCCATAGTAATCCTCTCAAAGGTGATTTCTATCACCTCTAGTGGGATTAGTGGACTACGGAAGTGGGAAGAGGGAGCGGTTATTTGTTAGGTGGGGCAGAACCTTTAATAGTTTAGAATTTCTTGGTAACACTCTGTCCAATAAAACCTTCTCAATATCCTCTCCTCAGTTTTCTCGACCCCTAGGTGTCACCCAGAACATGTGAATGGGCCATATTTAATACCCTCCGTTGGTATGGCCCCGGCACTAGCCGCTGTTCCACTATCTCACCGCCCCTTAATTTTGCAACCAATAAAACAACTCCCCCTGAATTGCAAAGTGGGGGAACCTCTTGAGCGACTCCATTGCATAAAATAACCTGGTAAAACGCCCCCTTTAATGACAGGTCCCAAACTTGAGCAGTCCCAAAGTTCTCTCCAGACACATCTAACTCAGGAAGGTCGGTTTCCTTGGTCACCATCTCGCCTTCATTGCCGGCAAGGACATACAGTGGGAATTCATCCACTTGAGACTTTGTCGGCGGTTCATCCCTAGAGACCTGACTTTTGTCTATACTAATTAGCCCGGTTCCCTTTCACGACAAATCCCAAAACAAAGAAAAATTGTGGCCCAATGTGACGAGACGTATCAGGTCCTTGACCACCCTGACCTCGTAGGACTGGGCACCACAGTCTGTTCCTACTTTCACTGTGGCTATGGGGTAGTCCTTGGCATCCCCATGGATGCACCGAATGCACATGGTTTTGGTAGTGACCAACTGGTGGGGAAGGGTAGCTCTGATTAAGGTCACCAGACTCCCAGAGTCTAACAGTCCAAGCACTTTTACTCCATTAATGCACACAGCACACGCCTGTGGCCGCTCGCTGTGTTGACAGTCCACACTGCAGACTGGATAAGCATAATAGGAACACCGTCTGCCTATGCTTCAGTCCATTGGCTCAGCTGACATATGACACCGGGTGGCTACATGTCCCGGATTGTTACACTGCCAACAGACCATATCCTTAACAACGGTCCTTGCGGCACCTTCAGTGGAAGTGGGATGCCCCCCAGTTGTGGTTCTAAACCCCTTTCGTGGTGAACCCATGCCTTTTTGGGTATCCCAGTATGGGGATGTGACTATATTCAATTTCCCAAGGGATTTCTCAACCACCTGGTACCTGTCTACTAGTCCGAAGCAGTCATCTGCATACTGGGGATCGTCCTGGGCAACACAAGTCTGTAACGACTTGGTAAGGGAGTGTATGAACCTATCAATCACCACCCGCACGACCATCTGGGCAGGAGTGAAAGATTCTGGCTGCAACCACTTCTGGATGAGATGCAGTGGGTCAAACATCTGTGAACGAGGGGGTTTGTCGCCAGCATATGCCCAGTGTTGGACTCGTTTGGGCTCTCACTGCCATATTCACTCCCAGGCGTGCCAAGATCTCTGTCTTTAGTTTGGCATATTCTTTGGCATGCTGCAAAAGTCATAATATGCTTTTTGAGGTTCACCCATCAAATATGGAGCCAGAACCTCTGCCCACTGTTCCAGTAGAAGTCTCTCCTGATCAGCCACCCTCTCAAAGACTTTCAGAAAGGCTTCTACATCATCCCCGGGGGTCATCTTCTGCATGGCCCGTCTTACCGCCTTCCTGACTCATGAGTCATCAGTCGGCCTTGGGGGTGGGGAGGTCGGTCTGCCCTGGATATCGTTCACCAGAAGATGTATCTGCTGCTGCTGCTCCTGCTGGTGCTGCTGCTTCGCCTCTGCTGTAACTGGATCTGTTGCAACAATAGTTTGGTCGTTTCCTGCTGAGCTTGCTGCTGTTGCAGGATCTGCTGCTGCTGTAGCTCCTGATGCTGCTGTAATTGCTGCATGTGCTGCTGGTGTTGCTGCGCTTGGTTCTAGACTAAATTCATAATAAGCTCCTCCATGCTGCTGGACATCTCTGGCTGACTGACGGCCTTCACCTAGGACACCCACCGCTCTCTGTCGCAGGTACACGTATTCCTGGAATCTTGCCAGCACTCTCACACCAACTGTAGTAAAGCGACTTGCTCGGTCTCACAGTGGCAGACATGGTACACACGCCTCGGGGTAATTTCTTGCTGCTTTATTAGATGGCATAAACTCCACCAGGGTTCTACAAAAATAAACAAGTCGTCTCCTGGATAACAGGAAACAAAAGATAAAGTACAGCACAGTCCATAAGTGAGTTGGGCTTCGCCCGATCCGGGTAACAAAGTGAAGTCCCACCAAACACCAGTCATTCGGTGGAGCTCTCTGGCTTCACCACACACAGCCTGGAGACTTCACTCTCCAAACCACAACACAGGGAAAAAACAGTGACTGAGTATTTAACTACTCAAGGCGGAGATATGGTAAGTAGGAGTCTCGTCCGTCTCTCACCTACTCACAAAAACCACACCCTTTGAATATAATGAATTAACCCACGACACATAACATGCTGAAGGAAATTGTAGGTTTTAGTTCACTAAGGCTAATAAGCATAGTGAAACATATCCTCACATATAACACCAGTGACTCTGTCACACATCACATCAGATGCAATTTGCTAGTCTGTTTCCAGCCTTAGGCCCCCTTCAGACGTCCGTTTTGTATGTCAGTATGTGGTCCATTTTTTAAGGATTGCAAATAAGGACATACGCACACCCATTGTTTTCAATGTTCACAGTGAACTCAGCGCAAGACCAAGTGAAATTTCTGACGGTGGACTGCGATGATCTCACTGAGGTCACAGCAGTTCATGGGACCGCTCTCGCTGCAGCTAGTAATTCTCCCCTGCTCTTAAGCATGAGCGGTCGCCTCATGCCCACATTCATGCTGAAGAGCGAATGTCGCACTGATGGATTACGGTGAGGGACAGTATGGATTCATTACACTTCGGACAGATGAGGGATATTGTTTTTTTGTTTTTTATTTTTGTTTTTTTTCCAGGGGACAATAGCTTCTGGGATTATATGTTAGGTGAGTATAAATTTGCTTTTTTATTTAATTTATATTATTTATTTATATTATTTATATTATTATATTATATTTACAGGGGACAATGGCTTCAGAGAATTAGGTAAATATAACTGTGTTTTTTATTTTTAAATACATGTGTAAATCAGGTTGTCGACTTTTATTTCAAATAAAGGATTTTTGTCAGGTTGTGTGTTGATTCACAAATTTTTACTATGGGGTTAGCAATAGTCTTATTGTTGTCTCTCCATTACAAACCCCTGGGCTTCATGTAAGTTGCCTGTACAAGGCTGACATGAACCCCAACCCTATTACCCCACTTGCCACTGCACCAGGGCAAGTGGGAAGAGCCTAGGCTAAGTGCCAGATTTGGCACATCTTATTAATGCGCCATTTCTGAGGCTGCTGAAGGCTGATGTTATTAGCCTCGGAAGGGGTCAGGATCCATGGCCCCTTTCCTGGCTATTAATATCAGCCCGCAGCTGTCAGTTTAGCTTTTGAAAGGTAGATTTTATAGGGGGACCCTATGTCAATGTTTTATGAATTCACCCTGTAATTTTGCCAGTAAACGCTAATGAAGCAGCTGTGGGCAGTTATTAATAGCCAGGGAACATTTTTGGCTAATGGCCCCTTTCATGGCAAGTAATATCAGCCCTCAGAAGTTGGCTTTCCCTCTGCTGGTTATGAAAATGATTTGGCAGCCCACTCCAATTTTTTTATTTAATTCTTAATTTTCCACTGGATGTACTCAGCAGGGGCTGAATACACATCCCATCACTGTCTCCTGCTCGCGCTGATCTCAGCGCGAGCAGGGGACAATGATGAGAGTTGCCTTCAGCAGCTGGCGCATGGGATCAGAACTGTACTGCTTTTCCCAGGTGCCGGTAAATGCCACACAGACATTTGGATGGCATACGGATGTGTCACACGGACATACGGACACACAGATACATGGATATCACACATATGCCACACGGATGTCACATATGGATATATGGATGGATGGCATACAGACACGGGCTACGGATCTCACCAGTGCTGTTTTTTCCTGTACAGGAATCACCAGGACATGTGAAGGAGGCCTTGCACTGAAAAGTGTATGGTATAAGTAATCAGACAGCATTATTCTTCATGTCAATATGATTACAGCGTTGCTAGATTTATTGTATGATTTTTTTCATATTTTGATAGTTTTTTACACTAAAAACTATTCTTTTTTAGGATTTTTTTTTTCATGAACATATTTTAACCCCTTCACATCCCAAGCCTGTTTTCACCGTCAAGACCTGGCCAAATTTTAAAATTCTGACCAATATCACTGTATGTGGTAATAACTCTGGAATGCTTCAATGGATCCCACTGATTCTGAGACTGTTTTTTCATGAACTATTTTACTTCATGGCAATAGTAAAATTTGTTCAATAAGACTTTGTGTTTATTTGAGAAAAAAAAATGAAATTTGGCAAAAATTTTGAAAATTTTGCAATTTTCAAACTTTTATTTTTATGCTCTAAAACCAGAGAGTTATCTCACACAAAATAGTTAACACAATTTCCCACAAGTCTACTTTACATAAGCACAATTTCTGAAACACATTTTTTTTTTAAGAATTTAAAAAGAAGGGCTAAAAGTTGAGCAGCGATTTCTCATTTTTCCAACGAAATTTACAAAACCATTTTTTTAGGGACCACATCACATTTGAAGTGATTTTGAGGGGTTTATAAAACAGAAAAAAAACAAAAGTGACACCATTCTAAACACTGCACCCCTCAAGGTACTCAAAACCACATTAAAGACGTTTATTAATCCTTCAGGTGCTTCACAATACTTAAAAGAATGTGGAAGGAATAAATTAATATTTAACTTTTTTTCACAAAACTTTTGCTTTAGATCCAATGTTTTATTTTCGCCATGGTAAAAGGAGAAAATGGACAGCAAAAACTGTTGTGAAGTATGCTGATACCCCATATGTGGGGGAAATCTAATGTTTGGGTGCACGGCAGGGCTCAGAAGGCAAGGAGCACCGCATCACTTTTTGAACACAAAATTGTCTGGAATCGAGAGCGGACGCCATGTTGCATTTGGAGAGCACCTGATGTGCCTAAACAGTGGAAACCCCCACAATTGACCCTATTTTGTAAACTAGACCCTTGAATGAACTTATCTTGATGTGTGGTGAGCATCTCGAACCTCCACAAGCTTCACAGACATTTATAACTTTGAAATGTGAAAATAAAAAATCACATTTCTTCCACAAAAATGTTCTTTTAACCCAACATTTTGCATTTTCACAAGAGTATCATGAGAAAATGGACCCCTAAAATTGTTGTGCAATTTCTCCTGGCAACGCCGGTATCCCATGTATGGGGGAAAACTACTGCTTTGGTGCACGACATGACTTTGAAGGGAAGGAGCGTCATTTGACTTTTTAACACAAAATTGGCTGGAATCATTAGCGGACATGATGTCTTGTTTGGAGAGCCCCTGATGTGCTTACACAGTGGAAATCACCCGCAAAGTGATACCATTCATTAAACTAAATGCCTCAAGGAATGTATCTAGATGTGAGGTGAGCACCTTGAACCCCCAGGTGCTTCATAGAAATTTATCATGTAGAGCTCTGAAAATAAAATAAAAAAATCAAATTTTTCCCACAAAAAAGGTTCTTTTAGCCCCAAATTTTGCATTTTTACAAGGGTAACAGTAGACAATGCACCATACAATTTGTGCACTTTTGTCCTGAGTATGCCGATACTCAATATATGGAGGAAAATTACTGTTTGGGCGCAAAGCAAAGCTTGGAAAGGAAGTAGCACCATTTGACTTTTTGAACGCAAAATTCGCTGGAATAATTAGCAAACACCATGTCGCATTTGGAGAGCCCCTGCTTTGACTAAATAGTGAGAAACCACTACAAGTGACCCCATTTTGGAAACTGGACCCTTCAAGGAAGATATCTTGGTATCTAAATTTTTCCCACAAAATTGTTCTTTTAGCCCCAATTTTTTTTTTCACAAGTGTAACAGGAGAAAATGCACCATATAATTTGTTGTGCTATTTCTCCTAAGTACACCAATACCCCATATGTGGTCAAAAACTGATCTTGAGGCACAAAACAAAGTTCAGAAGGGAATAAACGTCATATTGGAGTTCAGATTTTGATAAAAGGGTTTGAGGGTGCCATGTCACATTGGCAAATCCCCTTAGGCACCAGAACAGCAGAAACTCCTCATAAGTTATGTAATTTTACAATCTACACCTCTCAATGAATTCATCTAGGGGTGCAGTGAGCATGTAGACTCCATATGTGCCTCACAGAAGTTTATAACTTTGGACGGTGAAGAAAGAATAACTACATTTTTACCACTAAAATGTTATTTTAGCCCCACAATTTACATTTTTATAAGGGCTAATAGAAAAAAATGGACCTCTCAGTTTGTTGTGCAAATTCTCCTGAATATGCCCACACCCTACATGTAATCGGGAACTACCTTTGAGGCACAGTGAAAAACTCAGAAGGGAAGGAGTGCCATAATTTAATGCAGATTTTACTGTTATGGTTTGCAGGTATCATTACCCACTGGGAAAACCACTGAGGTGCCAGAACAGCAGAACCCCCCATAATTGACCCCATTTTACAAACTACATCTCTCAATGAATTCATCTAAGGATGCAGTGATCATATTGACACCATGGGTGTGTCATAAAAGTTTATATTAAATGGGCAGTGAAGAAACAATAATTAAATTTTACCACCAAAATTTTGTTTTAGCCCCAGATTTTACATTTTTACAAAGGGAAATGGATAAAAATGGCACCAAAATTGTCACACAATTTCTGCTAAACGTGGAAATACCCCATATGCGACTGTACAGTACTGCTTAGACACACGGCAAGACTCGGGAGGGAATGAGCGCAATTTGACTCCTGGCGCACAGATTTTCCTAGAATTGTTTGCAGACTCCATATGCAGAGACCCTAAATGATAGAAGAGCAGAATACCCCCTCAAATGACCCTGTTTTGGAAAATATACCCCTTTGGGAATTTATCTACAGATGTAGTCATGAATTTGATTCGATGGATGTTTTCCAGAAAGAAGCAGCAGTGGATGTTGCTGAGTGAATATTGTAAATCTGCTATTGCAGTGCACATACATTGCAGTGCCCAGTACTTTGTAGTGTCCAGTACGTTATGCCCAGCTCATGTTTCTGGAGACATGCACCCATAAATAAAGCGGGCTCTAATCGCTATAGAAATGCCAAAAATGTGGACACTATATGGTTTAGGCACACTGTGGGGCTCAAAAGGGAGGGAGGCATTTGGATTTGGGAGTACAGAATTTTCTAGAT
Organism: Phyllobates terribilis; assembly: GCF_046119375.1. Lineage (NCBI taxonomy): Eukaryota > Metazoa > Chordata > Amphibia > Anura > Dendrobatidae > Phyllobates > Phyllobates terribilis. Next base: position 36,682,979 of record NW_027362768.1, on the reverse strand, counting down.
TTCTTTTGGGGGGTGACGAGCCATAGAGCTTTTTTGGAGCCTTTGTGCTACCGGTAACGTAGAAGCCCCCTATATTTCCGATAACAGATGACGGACCTGCGTGGGGACATGCTTTTTTTGTGAATTGAGTTGAATTTTTTATTGGGAACATTTTATATAATGTTTGAGATCACATTTATCCAACACTCTACGCTGAGTCCTTATATCAGGGTTTCCATCTAAATCTCTGAGTGACATGATTCAAATGAAACCCTCGAGGGAACCATTTACTATTATGAGGCAGTAGAGTTACTCTGGCCTCTGTCTGGCCACTGTTCAGCGATGTTCTTCTTTTCAGATGTGCAGAAAACTGTGGTGGTCTGCTTTTATGCAAGCCTAAAAAGATGAACACCGCCGGATCATAGGCCAGACGGTGACCACAGTCCCTTTATCTGCCTCATTATAGGGAATCTCCAGCCAGGTGTTCCATCTGAATATCGTATTTCAGAGAATTACATGGAAACCCAGGTGTAAGCACTCAACGTAAAGCGCAAGATAAATGTGAGTCGAGCCTAACTGCGATCTTTGGGAGGCAGAATGAACAAATCAACAGCAGGTGAAGAGTTGGTTTTATTTATTTTTTACATCACTCTTCATGCGGTATAAGTGATAATTTTTCCATATTTCTGCTGACAGAGTCATGTGAGTGCTTGTTATTTGTTTTCTTGTTGGGAGAGTTGATGTTTTTATTGGTACCATCTTTGGAGAAATTACATTTTTTGATCGTTGTCTATTCTGATTTTTGGGAGGTAGAATGAACAAAAATCAGCAATTCAAGTTTTTTTTTATGCCATTCCATGTGTGGTAAAATTGATAAAAAAACTTTATTCTTTGGGTTAGTATGATTACAGGGATATCACATTTATATCTTTTTTATGCTTTGGCTCTTTTACATAATAAATACTATTTTATAGATAAAATAATTATTTTTGCATCGCTTTATTCTGAGAGTTATAACTTTTTGGAGCTGTATGGTGGCTTGCTTTTTTCAGGACAAGATCACGTTTTCAGAGATACTGTTTTTATTTACGTTCGTCTTTTTGATTGCGTTCTATTCAACTTTTTATTCAATGGTATGAAGAAAAAGCATAGTTTTTTGCCCCATTTTATTTTATGGTGTTCACTGAAGGGGTTAACTAGTGAGACTGTTTTATAGGCTGGGTCGTTTATTCCTAAAAATATTTATCTATGGGGACAATATAATTTTGTTTTGTTTTTTATCATTTTGTAATTTTTATAAAAATTTTTTACAATTTTTATTTTAACTTTTTGACTTTCTCCGTTTTTGGGACTTTCACTTGCAGTCTGATCACAGTTATAAAGCATAGCAATGTAGCAGCATTGCTATGCTTTATAGCCTATCGGTGCTGCAGATAGAAGTTAGTTAGATCATGCACTGCACATGATCTAACTAACTTGGCAGAGCCTGGTGACTCTTATGTCATCAAGACCACATCGTATCATGATGGCAATAATCGGGCCCTCGCGATGATGTCGTGGGGGCACCGAATGGAGAGCAGAGGGAGCCATCCTCAGATGGTGGTGCAGGAGGTCATCCATGTTTCCCACTAGTAAACATTGATCAATTGATTAAAGTGGTAAGGTCCACTCTGGACATTGCAGATTTCAAGGCCCAAAAATCATTGCAGGACATTATCTTTGGCAGTCTGGAACAGAAGAAGCATCAAACTTTTTTAGTGCATGAAAAAATTCAGGCCCCAATTAGGAAGTAGTGGAAGATGCCTAAGAAAAAACGTTCACTGAAGTCATTACCTAAAAGGAAGTAACCCTTTGAAGAGGATTTGTCAGTCCTTTTGGATAAAGCTCCCAAAATAGATGTGGCGGTGGCTGAGGCATCTAAAAAATGTACTTTTCATTTCGATGACATGAGTATTCTTGAAGATCTTTCAGATAGAAAGGTAGATAATTGCCTTAGGAATACCTGGTAAAATTTGGCAGGTGCCCTAAAGTCAGCAATTTCAGCGACCTGTCAGCCAAATACATAACGGTCTGGCTAGACCATCTCGAATGTCAATTAAGAATAAAGTGACAAGAGAGAGCATCTTTACTTCTATCCCGTTGACGTAGAGATCAGCGTTATTCCTAGTAAATGAATCAGCACACTCAGTAAGCCTGAGCAAGTTCCTAAAGGTTCAACTGTTCAAAATAGAGTACATAAAATTGACCACAAAGCTTCTGTTTCCTGGATGCTGTATTAGTCCTGGATCTAAAGGATGCATACGATCATATTTTGATTTATGCAAAGTATCAGAAGTTCCTTAGAGTGGCACTAACTATAGAAGGGAAGATCAGACATTTTCAATTCAGCGCCCTTCCCTTTGGGCTGTCAATGTCTTCTTGAATCTTTACGAAGTTCACATTGGAAGTGACAACTCACCTGTCGGAGCAGAACTTCCTAATAATATCAAACTTGGATGATTATTTTATTGATAATGGGCAAATCTTTCGGTAAAATTGTGACTCCCAGTTAACAAGCATCAGTATTACCTTGAGGAACCTAAGTTGGTTCCGGAACCTGACAATAAGTCTAGATTAGATCCCCTGGGAGTAGAGACATTCTTAGGCCTTCTCTTAGACTCAGTAAACAAGAGCTGTTTTCTACCAGAGGAGAAAAAAGAGGGAGTGTCCTGTCAGGTGTCAAGAGTAATAGAAAATTCTACAATGACTCTCAGGAAAGCCATATCATTGCCAGGAACTCTGACTTCTTTTATTCCAGCAGTGCTATGGGCTCATATGCATAACAGAAAGTTTCAGCAGGATACTCTGACAAGCAAGTGTACATTAAAAGGGTTTTTAGAAGTTAGGTTAACTCTCTTTGGCTACAATCAAATCTCTCTTTTGGTGATTAAAAATGGAAAATCTGTCCATGGGAGTTCCTTGGAAAAATTTAGTCTCATGCATTATAACCACAGATGCAAGCCCAAGGGGATGGGAACGCATTTGGAAGACCGCCTGGTCCAGGGTTGTTGGACGAGAGAAGAGAAGTTAAGCTCCTCTAACCTGAAGTAACTACTGGAAGCAAAGCATACTGTGAAGGAGCTTCTCTCATCAATACAGTGTCATCGTGTATGAATCCTAGAAGACAACAAGGTGATAGCAGCTTATATCAATCTTCAGGGAGGAACTCTATCTTGTCCTCAAATGGCAGTAACCAATACAATTATTAAGATAGCTGATATCCATCTCTGTTCATTAACAGCACTGCATATAAAATCGAAAGAGAACAGCAAAGTGCACTTCCTATGCTGAAATAAGCTGAAAGAAGGAGAATGGGCTCTGAATCCAGCAGTCTTCAATCAAATAGTGAAGTTATGGGGGCTTCTGGACATAGATCTGTTTGCAAGCAAATAGATCAGGAAAGTAAGGAAGTTGAGCTCGCTGGATCCCAGAGAAAATCCACATATAGTAGATGTCTTTCTGGTCAGATGGGACTTCAACCTAGCTTATGCCTTTCTGCCAGTGATGTTGATATTGGCAGTGCTGAGGAAAATCAGAGAGGACCAAATGAGGATGATCTTGATAGCACTCTTCTGGCTCAAGAGACCATGGTTCTCATGGATGAGATTAATGTCAGTCATCGAACCATGGGTACTACAGGAGGTTCTTAATTTACTCATCCAGGGTCCATTTTGGCATCCTCCCGTGGCCAGTCTTTACTTGACAGTGTGGAACTTGAGTGGTCGCCTTTTAGAAATAGAGGTTTTTCTCTGAACTTGGTCTCCACCTTACTTCAAAGTAGAAAACCAATAACAAAATATGTATGGCAGAACCTGGAAAAAGTTCCTATCTAGTTCAGGGGCAAGACTAGGGGATGAAGTTCCAGTCAAAGCTATTTTAGAGTTTTTCCAAAAAAGGTCTGGAACAAAGGTTATCTACTCTTGGTGCATTATATAATTATGACCTGGCAGGTAATTAATGGATAGCACGGTTCATAAAAGCATGCTTCAGGTCAAGAAGGGTTTCCAGTCCAAAGGAACAAACCTTGTGATCTGAACCTGGCAGTAGAGGCATTAACTAACTCTCATTTTGAACCTGTAGACTCATCATCAGTCAAAAACCTTATGTTAAAGACCATCATTCAAGTGGCTCTGACTTCAGTGCATAGGGTAAGCAATATTCAGTCCTCGACAGTTAGTCCTCCTTTTATGCAGATTCTGAAGGATACGGTTATTTTAAAAACAGACTTGGCCTACTTTCCTAAATTAGCAACTAAATTCCATAGGGCTCAAGAGATTATTCTCATTTCATTCGGCGCTAACCCCAGAAAACCTAAGGAAGAAAAATTCCATACTCTTGATGTCAGGAGATGCTTAATAAACTACATCTTGGCCACAGAATCATGAAGAAAAAGCCAGTCTCTATTTGTTTCCTTCCAGGGCCCTAGAAAGGGTCTGAAAGCCTCGAAAAGGCTAGGTGGATCAAAGAAGCTATTCCACAAGTGATAGGGCAGTTCCAGGAGGGCTCATTCTACAAGGACCATTGAAGCCGCCTGGAGAAGGCAGACTTGTCTATTGATCAAATATATAAGATGGCAACGTGTTTCTCTACTTCCACATTCTAGAAACACTATACAAATGATTTGTCTTCTTCTGCTGATCTATCCTTTGGGAGAAGGGTTCTGAAAGTGGTCGTCTCTCCCTAAGGTTATTTTTTTTCTCTGTAAATCTCTCCGTGGTGCTGACATGGGCGAAAGGAAAAGGCATAATTACTTATCTGTAATGGGATTTTCCAGAACCCATAACAGAACACTTATATTCTCTCCCACCATTGATAATGGGTATGAACTAGTTGATTTCTTGGTGTGGGTGCATAAAGGTAATGGTTTTGGTGATGATTGTATTTAATTTTGTACATAACCATTAATTGAGGTCCACTCATGTTCTTTAATCCACCTGATGTAAGGAAGAGGTTCTTCCCTTTTATTCTTTAGGTTTCTTGTCCTTGATGGGCGGATACCCTCACTCTGTGGTGCTGTCATGGGTTCTGGAAACTCCCATTACTGGTAAGTAATTATGCCTTTTCCCTTCACCCATGACTGCACCATGGAGAGATTTCATCTGTGCAACCATTTTTTTTTACATCTGTGTGACTTCTGTATGGGATCCGTTTTCATACAGCCACATTTAAAATGTACATGATCACAAAAGTTTCCCAAGTTTATAATAGAAATCTATCCATAAAAATCGAATGCCACTTGAATGTTGCATGTGGGATATGATTTTTTTTATGCATCCATAGACTTGAATGGGTGAATCTCATCTGAGACTTGGAAAAAATAGTCATATTTAGGCTATGTGCACACGATGCAGAAATGCTCAGGATTTTTTCCTGAGCGTTTCTGCATCTCCCTGGCAGAAAAAAACGCATGCGGATTGTACATGCGTTTTCTTGCCAGGGACATGCGGAAATGGAGCGGTTACCCACCGACATTTCCGCATGTGGATTGACAAGCGCTTTCCAAGCGATTAGCATCACTTGGAAAGTGCTTGTGACAACTAGGTCACACTATATAAATCCATGCAAACGGCATGGATTTATATAGTGTGACCCGAGAGAGTGGTAAAAATAAAAAATAATGTATACTTACCCTCCGGGCCCCCGGTGTCCCGCTCACTCCGTTCTCCCTTGCCGTCAACATTGAATTGAAAGACCTGCTGACGTCAGCGTCACGTGACCCGTCACATGACTCTGACGTCAGTGCATGTCCATCAACTCACTGCAAAGTGCCGGGAACCAAGCAGGAGCGGTGCGCGGGCCGACAGAAGGTAAGTATACATTTATTTTTTATTTTATTCTTTTTTTACAGATTTTTTAATGGTACCTGGGTGTGGATGAGACTCTCCTCTCATCTACACCCGGGTACCATCCGCACATTAGAACGCGTGGATTACGCATCTACATATACAGTGATGCGTAATCCATGCGGTCTAATGCAAGTCAATGGCGGCGAAAACGCCGCGTTTCCACAAAATTAATGGACATGCTGCGGATTTTTGAGCGCAGCACAAACGCTGCGGAAAAATCCACAGCATGGGCACAGCACATGCGGATTATCATTGGGGAACATTGCTGCCCTTCTACCATGCGTTTTTAATGCGTTTCCACAGCTGCAAAAACGCTGCGGAAATGCATTAAAAACGCATCGTGTGCAAACAGCCTTAGGCTGCTCTACGATGGGTGATACTTTCTGCTTTCTATTCTTTTGCAGCTTGCAACTTTCTGAGTGTAGAGTTACAGATTTCCTGTAGATGGCAGCACAACACTGAAGATGACTGTAAAACCTCAACTTTTAGACTCAATGAGATTTATTTAAAAAAAAAATAAAATAGAAAACACATTGGACAAGTTTTATAGGCAAGAACTGATAAATCTACAAGCAGAAAAGAAACTTTTAAAGGAAATTTAATATTTAAACAAGTAAGGTTTTTGAATAATCTGTTCTGGCTCTGTCTACACTCGGACTGTCATTTTTGTTTATAGACATTACACACCTGTATCTGGCAACACAAGAGTCTGCATTGTGCCAGAAAAGCTACTATATGAGATTACTGGTAAAGAGAGGTGTTGTCACCTACAATAAGAATTGAGCTGCACTGTTGAGAGACAAATACAGAAACAGCTCTCTTGCGACGAGTCTGAGTTTTGTCCTGTTGGGATTGGAATCTCTCTGGCTACTCTTGTTGAGGTGACATTAATTGTGGTACAGCCAATCACAGAGCACAGCATCTAATGTCATCTAGGTATGCAGAGCAGCTGAGTCCAGTGATTAGCTGCAGCGCTGTTGCTGAGATGTCACTGATGCAGCCTGTACCCAATTCCTGGAGCAGCAAAGCAGATCCTGTTCTGGACTTAGGGAGGTTCAGTAGCAGATGATTTCAATTGTTTTTTGTGGCCACCATGAAATAGTAAGAAATGTTAAAAGGGGAAAATAACTTAATAACTTTAACTTGTAACAGCAGCAATAAAAAAAGTACAGATGTGACTGTCACTGGAAAATGTCACGCACTGGAGGGAAGCTTTACTTGAAGCCCACAATGCAGCACTTCCTCTTATGGAGGTGGAGTGGACACATCTTTTAACAACCTGCTTGGATTGTTGCTGTCCTTATTTTTCCCATGTGTTTTCTCACTTTACTAGATTCAGTTGAACAAACCATTCACTTACATATAAGACAGTATGCCTTTCACTATAAATTTTCAAGTACCATAACTGAAAAGATAATTTTTCATCATGGGATCTACAGAGTTAAAAGAGTTGTCCAGAAGATAAAAATAATTTTGAAAGTGATCAGACTGATATAAAAAGTGATAATCCGGCTGACCGATCCCCCACAGCTTTAATTCCAACACCTGCCCTGTCCCTGGTGATCTTTATTTTCTAGTCCCATCTCAATACACCAAACATGTCAGGAAATGCTCAGCCAATCACCGGCCACAAGGCAGACCCGATGCAGCCAATGATTAAGAGTTACTCTGAAACTTTCACACATCTGCCAGCCTTGTCTGGGAGGCATGCAAATTGCAGAGAACAAAATGTGCAATTGTAAAGTATTTCCATTAGAGATGTACTGCTTTTTAGTAGGCTTGTAACTTTAAGACTACTTGACATACATATACATCATGATTACTTGTACAGTACAGACCAAAAGTTTGGACACACCTTCTCATTTAAAGATTTTTCTGTATTTTCATGACTTTGAAAATTGTACATTCACACTGAAGGCATCAAAACTATGAATTAACACATGTGGAATTATATACACTCTTGGCATTCTCTTGATGAGCTTCAAGAGGTAGTCACCAGAAATGGTCTTCCAACAATCTTGAAGGAGTTCCCAGAGATGCTTAGCACTTGTTGGCCCTTTTGCCTTCACTCTGCGGTCCAGCTCACCCCAAATTATCTCGATTGGGTTCAGGTCTGGTGACTGTGGAGGCCAGGTCATCTGGCATAGCACCCCATCACTCTCCTTCTTGGTCAAATAGCTCTTACACAGCCTGGAGGTGTGTTTGGGGTCATTGCCCAGTTGAAAAATAAATGATGATCCAACTAAACGCAAACCGGATGGAAAAGCATGCCGCTGCGAGATGCTGTGGTAGCCATGCTGGTTCAGTATGCCTTCAATTTTGAATAAATCCTCAAGAGTGTCACCAGCAAAGCACCCCCACACCATCACATCTCCTGCTCCATGCTTCACGGTGGGAACCAGGCATGTAGAGTCCATACGTTCACCTTTTCTGCGTCGCACAAAGACACGGTGGTTGGAACCAAAGATCTCAAATTTGGACTCATCAGACCAAAGCACAGATTTCCACTGGTCTGATGTCCATTCCTTGTGTTCTTTAGCCCAAACAAGTCTCTTCTGCTTGTTGCCTGTCCTTAGCAGTGGATTCCTAGCAGCTATTTTACCATGAAGGCCAGCTGCACAAAGTCTCCTCTTAACAGTTGTTGAAGAGATGTGTCTGCTGATAGAACTCTGTGTGACATTGACCTGGTCTCTAATCTGAGCTGCTGTTAACCTGCGATTTCTGAGACTGGTGACTCTTATAAACTTATCCTCAGAAGCAGAGGTGACTTTTGGTCTTCCTTTCCTGGGGCGGTACTCATGTGAGCCAGTTTCTTTGTAGCGCTTGATGGTTTTTGCAATTGCACTTGGGGACACTTTCAAAGTTTGCCCAGTTTTTCACACTGACTGACCTTCATTTCTTAAAGTAATGATGGCCACTCGTTTTTCTTTACTTAGCTGCTTTTTCTTGCCATAATACAAATACTAATAGTCTATTCAGTAGGACTATCAGCTGTGTATCCACCAGACTTCTTCACAACACAACTGATGGTCGCAACCCCATTTTTAAGGCAAGAAATCCCACTTATTAAACCTGGCAGGGCACACCTGTGAAGTGAAAACCATTTCCGGTGACTACCTCTTGAAGCACATCAAGAGAATGCCAAGAGTGTGCAAAGCAGTCATCAAAGCAAAAGGTGGCTACTTTGAAGAACCTAGAATATAAGACATATTTTCAGTTGTTCACATTTTTATGTTAAGTATATAATTCCACATGTGTTAATTCATCATTTAATGCCTTCAATGTGAATGTAAAATTTTCGTAGCTATGAAAATACAGAAAAATCTTTAAATGAGAAGGTGTGTCCAAACTTTTGGTCTGTACTGTATATAATAAAAAAATATTATTTTTCTTTACTGCCATTGACAATGTTGTACAAATGACTAGATGGCTTTATTCTTCTGGTCATCACAATTACAGCAGTGTTAGACTTACTGTATGTATTCTTTTTTTCATGTCTTGCTACTTTTATATACAAAAATAGTTTTTTCACCAAGTTGTGAGAGCTATAACTTTTTTTTTTCTGCCAAGAGAACTGTATGAGAGCTTATTTGTTTGCAGGACAGGACAATATTTTCAGTGATACCATTTTTTTTTAATCCATTTTTCTTTTTATTCCATGTTTGGGTGTGTTATTATGATGAACAAGTTACATTTTAGACATTCTTTATTTTTTTACTACGATGTTTGCGATGCCATATGGGGAAATAATGTGACTGTTTTATAGTTTGGGTCGCTCCAGATGGCACTACCAATTATGTGCATTTTTTTTGCTTAAAATCTGAGTTACTAGTGGAATAACATTTTATGTGATTTTTTTTGTTTATTATTTTTACAGTTCTACAAAATTATTTTTTTTATTTCTTACTTTTACATTGTGTTTTTTCAGCGTTTTTTTAAGTGTTTTTTTATGCAAATTTTCAGCTGCATTGTACAGTACCAGCAAAGTCTGAGATTCCAGAAATCTCATGCACACATCTTGGTTTTTATTTGATCAGGATTTTGTGCTTTGAGTGTTTTTTTTTGCAGAATAGAGCATGTCACTTCTTTCAGCTTTTTTTCAGCATTTTTTCACCCATTGGAAGTAATGGGTGGTGAAAAAAAGCTAAAAAAACACACCAAAAACGCAGGTGTCAGGTGATTCAGCGTTTTTTTGTGCCAAAACCAGAATGAGTTTTTTTTTTCACTGAACTTTATGTACATGCATAAAGAGACGAAAGGACAGTGAAAATACAGCACCAAAACTGCACCAAAATCAAGCAAGAAAAATCCTGAACAAACCTCCTGCCAAGAGATCCAGTTTTGCTGCAGCAAAAAAACGCTGAAAAAATGCAATGTGTGAACATAGCCTAAGAGTTTGCTCATACAGCCGTCAATTCTCTTATGTGAAAGAATCGGGCTGATTATGCTAATGCCACTCGGATCAAAATCTATCAGAATTTCATCCATTTGTCACCTGAGTGTGATCCAATTCTATGGCATGAGAAAATCAGAGCACAGCTGCAGAGAAGACGGAGAAGTTCATTTCTACATCTTCTCCATTCTCTTTGCCTGTGGTAATCAGATTGCACTGGGATGACATCCGAGTGCAGTCCCATGTTTTACACGCATCCATAGACTTGTATGGGTGCACATGATCTGATTATTGAATGTACTTGCTGCATGCTGCGATTGTTTGTTGGTGCAGAATCAGCATGAGAAACAAAATCACAGCTCTGCACTGCCCCACAGTATTTCAAACTGGTCCAAGTGCTATCCAATAAAACATCAGATAGCACTCGTCATGATATTTGCTAGTGTGAGTGTACCCTTACACTGACACTTGCCCTCTAGAGACCCTGCTTGTGGAAAAGCTTAACAGGTCTAGGTAGCTGGCAGACTCAGAGGCCAGCGATCCCTATTGACAGTGGCATCTAGAAAGTTAAAAGGCAACAAACAGTTCAGATTGTGTCCTCAGAAGCAGAGTGTATAACACCCTCCTGAAGTGCCTGACAGCCAACTCTGATCTTCTCTGTGACATTACTGATCAGAGTTGGAAAAGCACAAGAAACCAGCCTGCTTCACTATGATTGGTCTGTCTGTACAAGCAGACTAATCACAGCTATTGCAGGGTGGGACCATTACTAGTCCAGGGCTGGCTAACTGCATGTCAACGGTATCTGGGACAGTACCTTGTGTTAATCAGTGACTGTGTGATTTTGTGTAGTGACAGTATAACTCAATCACATTCATGTACAGCAGAATGCAGTAATGCACCACAACCCCTGACGTACATTTATATGATTTCGCATTACGGGATTAAATGTTTCAAAATTATGTGTTTTTTTTCAAACAGGAAATAAAACATGAATAACCCTCTGTAAAAATAATGTGGCGCCCCTGAGGGTTCAGTCGCCACAGAGGTACTGCATCTCACCCAGAGATGTGGTATCCAGCTGTCAGGTAAGGATAGAATGCTGCCCGGGACCCTAACACCTGCATCCAACACATCCACATCAGCAAAAAAGAAGCAAGACAAAAATATATCTCATACCCTACCATAATTATATATAAATGTAAAGCAAAATTGCATAATAAATATAGGGTACTTAGTGAACTATTTTTGATCAAAAAAAGTATACAAGCCGTCCCACCAGCGGCAAGGTGACCCTAAATTGGGACGGTACCTATACTGCCTATATTAAAAACCTTACTGTATATCAAAGTTGAAGTAATGCATATAAAAGGGTAGACAAATAGGACTGGGTCCCAACTCCAGACCACCTAGGCCCGTGGTAAGCTACATATATACCAATCAGCTCAACAAAGGGCATGCCACACCCTTAAATTGCACAGAATGCAAACAAGTCAAAAAAACAGACAATGTGAACTGAGGTCTAAGATGGCAGAATCAGTAGAGCAGGGCAAGATTGCTCCTAAGGGAGAGCACAGTCCCTGGTCACTGGCTGGAGTGGAGGGGAACCAAGTGAGGGGGAACCATGTAGTGGGTGTGGGTGGAGGACGTAGATCAGGGGAGCAATTGTGAAGGAAGTGATATAAAAGGGGGAACCATCTTGGAAAGACAGGCCAGTCTGAGAGAAGAAGTGAGAGGAGCAGGGGATCTGCACGAGCTCTACCCCAGAGCGGGCCTAGCAGAGAGGCCCAGGACTGAGAGAGGAGAGGGAGCAGGAGAAAGGGTCCAGGAACAGAAGGGATCTCAGGGGTATGGGAAGTGCTGGAGGCCACCCGTACGCCCGAATCTGCCAGGCGGTGGAGGGATCAAGCCGCAGAGGGGAGCGGTCCCTAAACTAGTGGAGAACTACAAGGCTCAGCTAGAAACCGGAGGCTGCTGTACTTGCAAGGTGCAGTTGCCACAACCACAATTATATCACCGAGAAGGTGGCCACAGAGGGTCCAGGGAACTGCAGGTCGCCCAACAAGACCCGAGGCTACCGGATTGGGACGCTGATTGTGAGGCGCAGGGCAGGAGGGTGACTGAGGAAGGCACATAGAAAGGGGTCCTGTCAGGCACTCTTGAACTACCTGAGGGATTGCTGAACCTCTGCTTGGTGAACGCAGCACGACGTGGGAGGCTGTAAGCTGGACAGTGCAACCTGAGGAACTTAACAACTGTGAGTAAACTCGGAAGACTGCACCCCACTGTCTCTGTGATTATTATCAGCGCCATCACCCCTGCACCACAACGCCCATCACCACCTATATCTCCTATAACATCTACACTGCCCTGGATCAAAGCTCTACCTGTGGAGAGCCACACCAGCTTTGCTGCACTAACATCAGCTCCAGAGGACCTGCTCCACAGCGGCAGTTCCCTTTAGCCGCATTCCACAGGTAGCGTCACAAACTATATATATAAAACCTATAAAATCCCCTTTTTACTGACCACCCTGGGTCACGGACCGGGTCACCGCCACTGTGACATCTCCCCTAGCAACGACCGGCCCGACACCGAGTACCCCACGGCCCAGGGGGCGCGTCCATAACATAGATTGTTGAGAAAATGTTTTTTTTTTTTATCTCTCCCTATAATGAATTTATGAAATTTAGGTAATAAATAAGTTGTATTCACCCCATAACTGGGAACAATTACAACTCATCTTGGAAAAAAAAGTGGAAAAAAATCAAAAGATTATGGCTACGGGAACGTGACGATAAACAAAAAAATGGTAACTAACGCAGGCCTAATTCTTTAGTGTTAAAGGGGTTGTCCACTACTATTGAAAATAGCCCAATGTATTTTTATGATGAATAGAAGTATCTTTGTAATTATCTTCCTCTGCTGTTTCTACCTGTGAAAGGTGCTATCGGTGGCCGCTCACAGGCAGCACGAGACCCTCCGATGATGTCACGTCAAGTGAGGCGTGACTCAGCGCTAGGGTCCCCGCGGTGGCTGCTGGGTTATGGACAGGGTTACCCCCCGCGTCACACCCAGCATCCACCACCCACTTTCCCAATGAATGGGGAGAGGGAGAGCACGCGGTGGATGCTGGGTGTGACGCGCGGGGTAACCACGCCCACAACCCAGCAGCCACCGTGGAACGCAGAAGAGAGACCCCCGGCTGCATCCGGAACTATGACGTGACATCAGATGTCAGAGCCTGCTGCAGCCCGGGGTCATGTAAGAAACAGGCAGAAACAGCAGAGGAAGGTATTTACAAAGAAGCTTCTATTCATCACAAAAATACATTGGACTATTTTCAATAGTAGTGGACAACCACTTTAAGGAGCCTTCAGCAGCACCTTTGAAATTTGATGACTTTTTGGAGACTCTTGTAGGTGTACTCTTTTTCAAGGAGCACACCCGATGTTCTGGGAAGTTTGGCAAGTATGATTTTTCAAAGAAGCTGTATATTACATCGCTCTAGATAGCCAATGACTGCAGATCTGATTGAGTATTCAATGTGTCAGGTTCCTTTTAAGACTAAGTTTATGGAACCATACTGTAAATGATATTTTATTCTATTAAATTTTGCACTAAATACAAATTGTGCAAAGCTCAGTCAGCTGATGCATGACTGGTATATTATGACTTCTAGAGGAGAATGGCCTTACAAAGTGGTGCTGTACAGAGGCACCATAGGACGGTTTATAGAATGCAACAGAGACCTCAAGTGACTACATCCAGGCCTTTCAGACTGCTTTCAGATGTCCATGAAGCCTTTCAGTGTGTGAATATCAGTTTATCAAAGGGGTCTACACTGTGAAAAAAATAAATAACCTACACAAAAGATAAGTGATACTTTATTGAATAGAGAGTGTCTGACCACTAGAACTACACTGTTCAGCAAAATGGGGAACTTTTATTCCAGAAAAGACACTTTTATCTCTGTTAAAATTTAGTAGAAATGAGCATCTTCGATCACTGCCCCATTCCTTCTTTATAGGGCTGCCAGAAAAGTCAGCACTTGGCAACTCCATGGAGAATGAATGACAACGGCCGATTATGCGCACTGCGGCTCCATTTTAATAGGGATAAAAGTTCTTTCTTCTGCTAATCGGTGTGGGTCCCAGCTGTCTGACTCCCACCATTTAATAAGTTATAACCTACCCTGCAGACAGATAATAACTAGTTTTCACCAGACAACACCTTTAAGTTCAATACAAACTCATTGAAAATCACAAAGAATAAATGCTTAAAAGTAACTTAGCTTCTATAGTAAATATTAATATATAAAAAATCATAACATTGAAAGTCTTTCTATCTTCCTATTTCTAGTTTAAACCTTTTATTGATGGCTGAGTTCTCCTAAATCTTAAATCTTGTTAAATGAGAGAATACTCAAGGAACATTTTTTACTTAAGGCGATGTGTTTAAAAAGAGAAACCAAAGATCAAAAAAGGTAAGATAATGTTGCTTCACTATCACAGCTTCTCATAAAACACAATTCCACCTTCCTAATCCCTGGACCAGCAGGGAGCCAGATGAAATGGATTTCTCTCCTATAAACCCTTCGACAAAAGAAATTCTTCTTGTTATGAATTTTGCCAAAGGAAATAGAAACGGAGCGGCTTCATTCACTTTTACAATGACAGTTACAGTAGCCGTGAAGCTAAATTCTATATACTGTGTGTTATAGAATGAGAAAAGAGGTTTCCAAAAATAAACCTAGAAGGAATAATGGTAAAGTCCAGCTTCCACTTCCAGTACTTCACAACTGGTGCAACTAGCCCACTTATATCTGCCTGCTCCATTTACCATGAATGTCTTGACCATGAATAATTGCTTTAAATATTACACATTTTGCATGGGGTTGCTAACAGAGTTCTTGCCTTGCCAAAAAAAATGCTGTGGCCACTTGTAATTTTAAAGTCTACTTTATATTGGTGTATCTATCAAACAACTTACATTTTAAAATGATTTTGTATGTGGCATTTTGGTGGGATTTCTAGGGTCAGATGCTTTTTTTTAGTTAAGCGCAATATGCTCTAGGTATTTCAATGCCTCAAAAAGTAATCAATGTTAATCATTCTCGTCTGGAATACTGCAACTCTTTACTTATTAGTGTCCCTCTATCCAAACTTTCTCCTCTCCTCTGCCAAGAGTGTGCAAAGCAGTCATCAAAGCAAAAGGTGGCTACTTTGAAGAACCTAGAATATAAGACATATTTTCAGTTGTTTCACACTTTTTTGTTAAGTATATAATTCCACATGTGTTAATTCATAGTTTTGATGCCTTCAGTGTGAATATACAATTTTCATAGTCATGAAAATACAAAAAAATCTTTAAATGAGAAGGTGTGTCCAAACTTTTGGTCTGTACTGTATATCTATTTATATCTTACCTGCCCACAGGCCGCCCCGAAGCACAAGTATGTTCCTCATCATAGAAACATCCAGACAAAGAGAGATAGGGGCGGGCCTGTGGGCAGGTCTTTTCTTGCTGATCTGGCCTAGAGCACCAGGACAAGACACTGACTACAGGCCCGCCCTGGAGCATGGGCATATCATTAACTCAAAACTGCAAACACTGATTACACAAGAGCCACAAGACGGATTTCTTCACCGCAGGTATCATATTAATCAGTGCAGCAACCCCAACGTGACACTGCCTGTAGTTTCCTTAGCAAAATCCTGCTGACAGGTTCTCTTTAAAGGGAATGATGTTAGCTCTGAGAACTTATCTGAAGCAGTAAGGCTATGTGCCCACGATGCAGAAATGCTGCATATTTTTTACGCTTCTCCCTGGCAGGAAAAACGCATGCATCTTTTACATGCGTTTTTCTCACCAGGTAGAAGCGTTTGTCAAGCGTCTTTGCATGCATTTCTGCATGCGGGTTATCAAGCGCTTTTCCAAGCGATTTTAGCATCACTTGGAAAAGTGCTTGACAAATTGTTCACACTATATAAATCCATGCAACCGGCAAGGATTTATAGAAGTGTGACCAAGTTAGTTAAAAAAAAAGAATAAGAATGGTAAAAATAAAAAAATAAAGTTTATACTCACCTTCCGTTGTCCTCCTGGTGTTATCTCCGCTACGTCCGGTGTGTTGGGCGGCTCGCGCTGTTGTGAAGGACCTGCGGTGACGTCATTGAGCCATGTCATGGGTCACATGACTCAGTGACGTCATGGCAGGTCCTTCACAACAGCGTGAGCATTGCAAGAGACCGGACAGAGCAGACAAAACACCAGGAGGACATCAAAGGTGAGTATAAACTTTATTTTTTATTTTAAATTCTTTTTTTTTACAGTTTCTATGGTAACCAGGTCTGGATGAGAGTCTCCTCTCCTCCAGACTTGGGTACCATCCACACATAGAAAAGCATAATATCCATGTGTACAAATGTACTGACACGGATATTATGCATTTCAATGCAAGTCAATGGCGGCGATTACTCTGCGTGTCTGCAAAATTAATGGACATGCTGCGGATTTTTGAGCGCAGCATAAATGCTGTGGAAAAATCCGCAGCATGGGCATTGACCTTGCGGCTTGTCATTGGGGACCATGGGGGGCGGATTACCAAGCATTTCCCAAGCGTTTATGCTGCGGAAATTCCTCAGCATAAACGCTTGGAAAACGCATAGTGGGCACACAGCCTAACTAACATTCTTTACTTCTTTACCATTCGATAAGATATGCACATAGCCTCTTCAAAGAGGAAGAGGATGTAAAGTCTAGCACAAACTATTGGAAGTGGTAATCCTAAAAGCCAATATCAACCTTTTATTCCCTTTACACCGCAGCCAATTTCCCCTTTTTCATTTTCATTTTTTCATCCCTTTCTTCCAAGACCCATTTATATTTTTCCATCCAAATAGCCGTATCAGGGCTTATTTTTTGCGGGACAAATTTTACTTTTGAATGACACCATTAATTATTTACCATGTTCACTAAACGGTAAATCTGAACTGGCAATATGATTCCCCAGGTCAGCATTATTATGCTGACACCAAACATGTATAGTTTTTTTCTATTTAAGTGGCGAAAAAAAAAATCTGAAATTTGTAAAAAAAAATAATTTTTCATGTGTTTCTATATTCCGAGACCCATAACATCTCAATTTTTCAGGATCTGGGGCTGTGTGAGGGCTTATTTTTTGAGCCCTGAGATGATATTTTTACTGATTCCATTTTGGGGTAGATTCAATATTCTGATCGCCTCTTATTGCATTTCATTGCAATGTTGCGGAGATAAAAAAAACATAATTCTGGATTTTCAATTTTTTTCCTCCTTTGCCAATAGAATTAATTTATTTTACATTTTTTGATAGATTAAACTTTTACGAATGATACTTAATATGTGTATTTTTTTATTTGTTTTAATTTATTTATTTTCAATGGGGCAAAAAAGGGGGGTGATTAGAATGTGTACTATATTTTTTTTTCATATTTGTTAGACCCCTTAGAGGACTTAAATCTGCAATTATCTGATTGCTTGTATTATAAATAGCAGAGCTACAGCACACCTATGTATAGCAGAAATCACAGTCTCCTATGAACTTTAGCTACAGGCTAGTGGAGGCTAACAGCTCCGATCCACCCGTGGCTGTTACAGACAGATGAGCTCTGAATAATTCAGCTGTAATCTGCCAGGAAAGATACTGGCTCGGCGTGCAACACCGCATCAAATCCAGGGACCCGACATATGACATAACTGTAAGTCATATGTTGGGAAGAGGTTATAGGATGATGCAATACAGCTTTGCTATATCTCTACACAGTAGCTGCAGATCTATGTATCATTATAAACACCCCTAGATCTCTTTTCACAGGGCCTTCAGCTATCACCCTCCACCCACACTGACTGCCATGAGATGAGATCTGGAAGGATTTTTGTAGTGATAATATTTCAGCTCTGCTCTATTTCTACACAGTAGCCACAGAGTTCATTGAGAAAAGCAGGGAATTTATTTTCTCCCCTGCATGATGCTACCTGAATTATAACAAAATATAACCTAAAATTTACAATCCACAATTCCAGAATGTGGTCAGTTTAGCATGCATAAACTGGTGAAAGGCCCTTTTTAAAATGATCAAAACTTAATACATCACAAACAAAAGTAACCTGTTCTCCAATTTATACAATTTAATACATGATCCCAATAGTCACAAACTTCCTGTCTAAAATAGCTCACTAAAGGATGCTCAGTTATCTCATTCTGCAATCAGCATTGTGAAGGAAAACAAGCAGTCTTAAAAGCCAAACAGGGCAAATGTTTAATAATATCTAATTGCAAAAATTATTTTTAGCCAAAAATACATGCATTTAAGTAAAATAAAACTTAACTTGAGATTAACACACGTGCTTTCATTAATGCAGATGCTACTCTGATTGACTTTTATATTTTAATACTAATTTTAAGTTTCTAAAATGTGTAAAGTGTGAGATGACCAGGAAACCCACCCAACACCCAAGGCAATTTCAAACCTATCTCTTTCCTATTCTGTGACAAAAGTTCTATGCCGAAATCATATTAAAATGGTTATTATTTATCCTCCCTAATTTAATACTTAATGACTAATTATCACTCAAGGAAGATGTGAGGAGCTGCCCACTTACTAAAGACTATGATAATTTTCCAGCATGGAGCTCCGTTTCCATCGATATTATTATTGTGTTTTATTAGAGATTTGTTTGCTGTGTTTTATTAATGTTCTGTTGGCTCGTGGGTTTATGTACATTAATTTTACTTGTAAAGTGTCCAGCATTCCAGTAATCTCATCAGTATCTTAGGAGCCGTAAGTCATTGTTCAAACAGCGTCTAGACCCATTGTGTGAGTGTTTAAAGTAGATGCACTGGAGTCGTCACCACAGGGAGTCTCACATGCAGACCCAGGTCATGGATTCGACCTGAGAAAAATACCTCCACTAATGCACACCTAGCTTTCGGGGGGAGGGTGAGAGCAGTTCTGCCCAAAAGACAGACCCAGATTGTCGTAAAAATCCATACTGAAATTAAAAATATTTTCCATTTTTTTTATCCTAAGCTTAGAATAAATTTTCAAGTACAAAATGAGTCAATCAATGTTCTAAACTAGAGATTGCTGCAGCCATAGAACAGATAGTTCAGCATTTGATCACTTCTAGGAAAACTGCTTCCCAGCCTTAAACCAACAACTGACTCGACACTGTAACATCCCTGGCGGTGTGCTGGCATGGCTTACCACCTCTCACCATGCAAGACTGCTATCTTACCTATCTGTCTAGGCTGCACACTTTGCTCCAGTACCTGCTGTGTGCATGTCTCTTGTCTGATTGCTTAGGGCGGCGGCGCGGTTACTGCCTGTTTCTTATAGTTACTGTGTGAACAGTGCTAATGCGTCCTCAGCCTATTGCTGTGAGTGACTGGATACTTAAACCCCCTCCACCCAGTAGGGGGTGCCTGAGCAACACTTTCATTCAGTGTGTTCTGTACAACTGAGTTGCCAGGTTCTGTCTTGTATATTGTCTGTTTCCGCCCCTGGGGGGCTGTATACCCAGGCCTGTTACCTGTATCTGTGACTTCTAGTCTGTCTCCGACACCCTGGGGGCTGAGTTCCCAGGCTCGTTCCTGTATCTTATTCCTTGATCAGTTCCTGTCTGAACTGTGTCCTAGCCCGTTACCTGTTTCTCTCTATGTCCGAACTTTCCTTTTCCTGCAGAGTCTGAACCTGCACCCAACTCCTACTCGTTGTCTCTGAACTTCTATTTGTGAGTTTTGAGTACACTCGCTACTTCATTGTAAGTACCTTGTGTGTATCTGGTTCTGCATGTTTACCGCACCTGCGGTTTTGCTCCGCTTTGCTTGTTCACCGCACCTGCGGTTTTGCTCTGCTCTGCTTTTCTACTGCACCTGCGGTTTCGCTCCGTTCTGCTTGTCCACCGCACCAGCGGTTTCACTCTGCTACGCTCTGCTTGTTCATCTCACCTGCGTTTTCGCTCTGTTCAGCTTGTTCACCACACCTGCGGTATCGCTCTGCTCAGCTTGTTCACCGCACCTGCGGGTTTTGCTCTGTTCTGCTTGTTTACCGCCCCTGCGGGTTTTGCTCTGCTCTGCTTGTCTACCGCACCTGCGGGTTTTGCTCTGCTCTGCTTGTCTACCAAACCTGTGGCTCCGTTCCTGTGTCCCAGTCTGTACTGGTCCCTATCCTGCCTGTGTTTCTACCTGCCAGTACCCGCCTGTCTGAATGCCAGCTGTGCCTGCCAGTGTCCACCTGTCTACATACCAGCCGTGCCTGCCAATACCCACCTGTCTGCATGCCAGACGTGCCTGCCAGTGTCCACCTGTCTGCATGCCAGCCGTGCCTGCCAGTGTCCACCTCTCTGCATACCAGCCGTGCCTGCCAATACCCACCTGTCTGCATACCAGCCGTGCCTGCCAGTACCCACCTGTCTGTATGCCAGCGTAACCTGCCTGTTTCTGCATTCCCCGGTGTGGGTCAACAGCTGTGACCGGGGTCTGACCTGGAGTAACACCTGGTCCCTCTGCTCGGTTCCTCCCTGGTTCATGGAGTCGACTGAGCCGCCGTGTGACCTTGGTCGAACCGAGATGATACTTATTTATGCCCCTCCAGGCACTCCTTGGTTCATAGTCCAGTGGGATCACTAATCATGCTCACACCAGTCAGTCCGGGGGTGTGCGTAACAGTTTGCTCAGGCCATGGTCCCCGTTGAGCCCCACGGCCCTTCGCTCTCAGAGACATTTGAATTCTTGTCTGGTGAATACGTGCACCAAGGAAAAAAATTTTCTCAAGCTAAGGTCCAGGCGATTTACGCACCAGCCCAAATGGAGCTATCTGCACTCGTTCCTGCGGATCCACCACGGTACTATGGAGACCCAAAACAAAGCTGTGTATTTGTGGAGCAATGTATGCTGCATTTTAAATTCTATGCTCACTATTTTTCCACTGATTGGGTTAAAGTAGCATTCATGATGTCCTACTTAGCGGGTGATGCCTTGAATTGGATCACCCCCCTATGGGAAGTATGGGATCCTATCGTCTCTGACCTGCAGGCCTTCCTGGTGGCTTTTCTATTGGTCTTTGATGACCCTAACCCTGAGGCTTCTGCTAAAGCTCCCCTTCCCAATATCCTGGAGCAGTCTCGATGGGTGATACGTGTAGGTAGCCCACCAGCTCTCCAGTCTGAAGAGACTGCTGCCCACACAGAATTCACACAGGATGAAAATGCTCCACAGAATACTTCTCTTCCCAACCTCAAGACGCAGTCCAGACGTGCAAGGTGTAGAGGTAAACCGTCACGGCAGGTTCTGTCCTCCCAAAGACCTCCTGTTCCCAAGCCTGTTGAAACAGCTACCCGCACAGAATCCATGAAGGATGACCATGTACGTCAGGCAAAGCAGAGGCCGGAACTCAGTCACAAAATCGGATTGCAGTCCCGCTGCGGTTGTTTGGGACACCCTGACGGTCTCTGTCCAGCAAAAGTTGGAGAATCCCAAGACATTAGGCCTGTAGGAGAGGCTGCCCTTTGCGTTAGTGTTTCCTCTCCACAGATGACCGTGACTGTCTCGGTGGCAAGTGAAGGCCTCAGATTAACCAGAAGTTTCGGGCGTAAAGCTTTGAAGAGTCGGTGTCTGATTCCCGTCCAACAACTCCAGAATCCAGTTTGGGCATTGTCAGCGGAAGGACGAGCCCTACTTAGTAACAGTCAAAATATGTCTATACAAATTAAGCTCCAGATAGGAGCATTACACATGAAGAAGTTCACATTCCAGGTGCTCTCTGGTTTACCCACAGGTCGTCCAGGGCCGAGAGATCTAGTGCCCGCTCAGGTCTGGAGATCTTGCATGGTGTTTCCTAGGGGACTACTGAGGTACAAGGGGTGTCTGGTCCCCATATCTTCAGGACAGTCAGCAGTGTCTTCTTCTTCTTCACCAGATCTGCTAGTCGCTGACTCGCTGTGCGCTGAAGTCTCTGAAGGAAGGGAAGTGGAGGCATTGTCCCCACACAGTCTCGACGATTGTACCAATGATCTGGCTTTAGGCACCGCCCCGCCTCGCAGATGTGTCATCTCAGAAACTAGACTAAAGTTGGTCCCTAAGCAAGGATCCTCCATCTCTAACAAATCTGGCAATAAGTCCATCAAGGCGGTGGCTACCTCCAAGTCTCTGCAACCCTCCCACCAGGTGGAGGACCTCCAGTTGCCTCCTGAACCCTCCGGGGTGCTACCTGTTAACAAATGGAGAGAGACTTCTCTGCACCCTGTACCTGGTACTTCGCCCACTTCATCCAGTAAGCTTGGCAAAGTGTACATCAAGGCGGTGGTTACCCCCGAGTCGCTGCACCCCTCCAACCCGGTGGCGGATCTCCAGTTGTCCCGTGAATCCTTTGGGGTGCTACCCGATATTAACAAATGGAGAGAGACTTTTCTGTGTCTTGTTCCTGGTACTTCACTCACTTCATCTGTTGCTGAGGATGGCCCAATGAGAGGAAGCATTTTAGTCACCAAAATGGTGAGACCAGTTTCGTTCCCTCTAGTGGACAGGAGAGGTAATCTTCTTGAAGAGAAGGATCGGCCTCCAAATTCTCTGCAGAGAATCCTTGCAGGCTTTAAGAAGAGGGGACGTAAAGGGGGGTATTGTAACATCCCTGGCGGCGTGCTGGCATGGCTTACCACCTCTCACCATGCAAGACCGCTATCTTACCTTTCTGTCCAGGCTGCACACTTTGCTCCAGTACCTGCTGTGTGCAGGTCTCTTGTCGGATTGCCTAGGGTGGCGGCGTGGTTACTGCCTGTTTCTTATAATTACTGTGTGCACAGTCCTAATGTGTCCCCAGCCTATTGCTGTGAGTCAGAGGATACTTAAACCCTCTCCACCCAGTAGGGGGTGCATGAGCAACACTTTCACTCAGTGTGTTCTGTGAAACTGAGTTGCCAGGTCCTGTCCTGTATCTAGTCTGTTTCCGCCCCTGGGGGGCTTTATACCCAGGCCTGTTACCTGTATCTGTGACTTCTAGTCTGTCTCCGACACCCTGGGGGCTGAGTTCACAGGCTCGTTCCTGTATCTTATTCCTGGATCAGTTCCTGTCTGAACAGTGTCCTAGCCCATTACCTGTTTCTCTCTATGTCTGAACCTTCCCTTTTCCTGCAGTGTCTGAACCTGCACCTAACTCCAACTCGTTGTCTGTGAACTTCTGTTTGTGAGTTTTGAGTACACTCGCTACTTCATTGTAAGTACCTTGTGTGTATCTGGTTCTGCTTGTTCAACCGCACCTGCGGTTTTGCTCTGCCCCGCTTGTTCACCGCACCTGCGGTTTCGCTCTGCTCTGCTTGTTCACCGCACCTGAGGTTACGCTCTGCTTGTCTATCGCACCAGCGGTTTCGCTCCGCTCTGCTTGTCCACCGCACCGGCGGTTTCGCTCTGCTCCGTTCTGCTTGTTCACCGCATCGGCGGTTTTGCTCTGCTCTGCTTGTTCACCGCACCTGCGGTTTCGCTCTGCTCTGCTTGTTCACCGCACCTGCGGTTTCGCTCTGCTCAGCTTGTACACTGCACCCGCGGTTTCTCTCTGCTCAGCTTGTTCACCGCACCTGCGGGTTTTGCTCTGTTCTGCTTGTTTACCGCACCTGCGGGCTTTGCTCTGCTCTGCTTGTCTACCGCACCTGTGGGTTTTGCTCTGCTCTGCTTATCTACAGCATCAGCGGGTTTTGCTCTGCTCTGCTTGTCTACCGCATCTGCGGGTTTTGCTCTGCTCTGCTTGTCTACCGCACCTGCGGGTTTTACTCTGCTCTGCTTGTTTACCGCACCTGTGGGTTTTGCTCTGCTCTGCTTGTCTACCGCACCTGCGGATTTTGCTCTACTATGTTTGTCTACTGCACCTGCGGGTTTTGCTCTGCTCTGCTTGTCTACCGCATCTGCGGGTTTTGCTCTGCTCTGCTTGTCTACCGCACCTGCGGGTTTTACTCTGCTCTGCTTGTCTACCGCACCTGTGGGTTTTGCTCTGCTCTGCTTGTCTACCGCACCTGCGGATTTTGCTCTACTATGCTTGTCTACTGCACCTGCGGGTTTTGCTCTGCTCTGCTTGTCTACCGCATCTGCGGGTTTTGCTCTGCTCTGCTTGTCTACTGCAACTGCAGCTCCGTTCCTGTGTCCCAGTCTGTACTTGTCCCTATCCTGCCCTGTGTTCCTACCTGCCAGTACCCGCCTGTCTGCATGCCAGCTGTGCCTGCCAGTGTCCACCTGTCTGCATGCCAGCCGTGCCTACCAGTGTCCACCTGTCTGCATACCAGCCGTGAATGCCAATACCCACCTGTCTGCATAACAGCCGTGCCTGCCAGTACCCACCTGTCTGTATGCCAGCCTAACCTTCCTGTTCCTGCATTCCCCGGTGTGGGTCAACAGCTGTGACCGGGGTCTGACCTGGAGTAGCACCTGGTCCCTCTGCTCGGTTCCCTCCCTGGTTCACGGAGTCGACTGAGCCGCCGTGTGACCTTGGTCGGACCGAGTTGATACTTAGTTACGCCCCTTCAGGCACTCCTTGGTTCATGGTCCAGTGGAATCACTAATCATGCTCATTTCGGTCAGTCCGGGCGTGTGCGTAACAGACTCATTGATAAGGCCAGCTTCACAGTTTGAGCACAAATACTGCTAATGGAATGCTTTCCAATACTTTTCAGTTTATAAATATTACCCAGCTGGGGTGAACCCTATCCCTTTATTCTTACATGCGTCATGCAAGGGCAATCAGGTTAGACTTCGATATACAGGGCATTCTGGAATATGTTGTGTAACATAAACTCCGATTCTTCATAGACCAAATTAATGTGCATAAATGTGCATTAATAAACACCCTCTCTTCTTTGAGAAATGTATCTCATCTCCTAAACCCATTTGGTCAAACGTTGTATTATAGAAAAAATGCCAATTAATTGCAAATCCTAAACATACATGTCCCACCTCTGTTGAAACAAAAATAAGCTTTGGTCTCCATTCAGTAATATACAGTGTCTTACAAAAGTATTCACCCCCTTGTCATTTTTCGTGTTTTGCTACCTCACAACATGAAATTTCACTGTTTTG
Source organism: Phyllobates terribilis (assembly GCF_046119375.1). NCBI lineage: Eukaryota > Metazoa > Chordata > Amphibia > Anura > Dendrobatidae > Phyllobates > Phyllobates terribilis. The sequence continues at coordinate 36,657,619 of NW_027362768.1, read as the reverse complement.
TTGGAGGGTTTGCATCAGTTCAAGTAAAGAACATGCCTACAACTGTGAACATTTGGCTTTATTTATAACTGAAAAATTCAGTGTGCATAACTATTCACCCCCCTAAAGTCAGTACTGTGTAGAGTCTCCTTTTGCAACAATTACAGCTGCAATTCTCTTTGGATATGTCTTTCTTTCTTTCTTACTTTCTTTTTTTCTTTTTTTGATGGTGTTATTTGAGTGATGAGCTGTGTTGGTTTAGTGCCAGACATAGTGTTGACCTTGGTGATGAAAAAGTTCACTTTTGGTCTCGTCTGACCACAGCACCTTCCTCTATACAATTGGGGAACCTCCCACATGTCTTTTGACAAACTCAAAATGAACCTTACAATTTTTTGTGTGTAAGTGAAGTCTTTTTCTGCCCACTATTCCATAACGCCCCCAGCTTATTGTGGTCGTATGTACAGATACTCCAGTCTCTGCTTGGGAACTCTGCATCTCCTTCAGAATTACCTTTGGTCTTTGTTAGTGTTGAGCGATACCTTCCGATATCGGGAAATATCGGATCGGATTGGATCGGACCGATACCCAAAAAGTATCGATATCGCCGATTCCGATACCGGAAATCAATGCAAGTCAATGGGACACAAATATCAGAATAAAAATAAACCCTTTCTTTCCTTGTAGGTTAATTCTACATGAAGGAAAACAACTAAGAATAATGTAGAATGACATGAAAAGCTGGCAATTCAGCAGCGGCATACACCGGTACCCGACAATTTAGAACAGAAAGAATAGAACATCACACATAGATTAGATAGATAGAAACATGTCAGTCACATATATATGAAGTACAGTGACAGTGTTGCTTACTGTACTTGTCATTTAGTGTAAAGGATTTATTAAAAAAAATAACAGTGTTTTCATGCACCGTCTCTTTAAAAAAGCTGGCCGGCAATTCAGCAGCGGTACCTGACAATTTAGAATAGAAAGAATAGAGAATCATGCATAGATTAGATAGATAGAAACATGTCAGTCACATATATAATAAGTACAGTGACAGTGTTGATTACTGTACTTGTCATTTAGTGTTAAAATAAAGGATTTATTAAAAAAAAAATTGGCGTGGGGTTCACCGTAATTTTAGGCTCTAGCGGAGGTTAAGCAAACAGCTGGGGCAGATTTTTGAAGCCTGGGAAGGGGTAATACCCACTTTTTCTACAATCATGTTCTACATGTCTTTTTTTATACCACTGTTTTTAAAATATTTTTATATGTATCTCCATATGTATTTTGTAATTGTGGAGCTAATTTCGAATTTGTTCGAAATCCAATCTCAAATGTTAAATTCGACACGAATATGGCACATTCGGATTCTTGATCGGAAAAATGAGCATTTTTACTTAAAATCAGCGAAAATCTGTAATATTCGGCGAAGAAGTGCGGGAGAATTATTACGGTGCAACTACAGTGTTTTTAACTGCTAGGCTAGCATACTGCTTGTATATTATAAGCGGAGGGACATGTTTGATGAGGGGAGAGGCTGGGGAGAGCTCAGAAGAGCTCAGAGGAGCAGCGTGTTTATAATCTTTTTTTTTTTTGTAACTTTAAAAGTGCAAATCGCAGCTAGCCAATCAGAGCACAGGAAGCATCCACACTGTCCAGACACAAGGACTTCTGCCATTGGCTGCTGAAATCACATGTCCTCTCTATATAAAGAGCGGCCATGTTCCCTGAGCACCATTTTATGCATGTCACTGGTCACAGACGATGCTGCTGCACCCTTCTTCTGTTTAATGAGAGATTTTATCTAGATAGATAGGTGGTTGTTTGGAAGTCAGATAGTTTAGATAACTAGTCTCCTGTGTGCCTGTGAAATCGACCTTGCAGAATGTCATAGAAAAATTGAAAATCTTTTCTTCTCCCCTGTCAAAGATATTAAGAAGTCTCTCTCCCAGACCCCTCTTCCCTCCTCCCCTATAGTAATTGTCAAAGAAGAAGCACTGACACTTGGCCAGTGGCATCTATGCAAATAAATGCACACATGAGAAGCGCCTTGTAAGCAAATGCTAGCACATTGGGTGTTACCCAACCCAATTAACATAGGCTTGCAATAAATCTAAGTCTATGTGAGAAGGTTATATTCCTAGGTTGTCAAAGGGAATTTAACACAGGTCTGCAGCCGGGCCAGAGCCGACACGAAATATGGAATAACTAAAGTTCCATACATCCGCTAATAATGGGGCCCATATTTTTTTGTGACAGGGTCAGCTAAGGAACAATATGCTTATTTTCCCATAGCTGTAAGCCCCTTCGGGAAGCTGTGGTGCAACAGTGCCAAAATAACAGACCGCAACTATGTTGTGTGTGGTCTTTGGAGAAAGGTAAAATCATAATAGAAAATATGGTACCACTTTCTTCTCCGACCAACCAGCAATAAGTTATCGCAAAAGCCAGATAGTCTAATAAAAATTATGACGGCTGGAGTTCAGCCCACATGATGTAATCCCAGGGGTGTGTGGGCAGGTCTCCCCTTTGGCATAAAGGACACAGCCGAAGGGGGAGTAGCATTCATTTCCGGGCGTAAATATTTATTATAGCAAAGGATCACGTTCGATAACGGTCAAATCTGAAGTGCCTCTCCTGCACCTATACTGAATCGTCTCAGAAAACTTATTGTAAGTTTCTTCTTTAATCCTCTTTTATTTGTGTAACTGTATACTCTGTACTGTAAATGTCCCCTTTGTAAAATCTTTGTATATTTTTCATAACACTGCCTCCCTTTTGGATTAGATATAAAATTTAATAGTCTTGTTTCTTTTGCTCTGTAATTGTTCCCTCCCCCGAAGCCATATACGCTACCAGAAAGCGGGCGTCCAACCAGGCCTGTATTATATTTCAAACTTAGTCGGTGGTGGCAGCGAATAATAATAAGTGTGTTATTGTGAAGTTGGCAGTAACCATACGGGGGTGTATACAAATAATCCATGTGTTGGGATCCGGAGGTGCGTACACAATACGTTCACTGGGTGCTTGCCGATACCTATGTAGTGAGTAATCAGGGTCGTGTGTGCATGAATCCCTGATGTCTCTGACACAGCAGATTTTTTTTTTTTCTTGTGCTAATCATCAGGTTCAGACAAAAACAGCAGGGAACTGTGCACTGCTTGTATTGTTCTCTATGCGCGAGAATCTCTTCAATTTATTTTTTTACTTGCTAATGTCATACAGCCAGCAAGCCCTAGTAGCCCACCTTTTCATTTTGTGGGTTTGAAATTCAGCTGTATGTAGAGCTGAATTTTTTTTTTTCATTTGCTAATGTGATAGCGCAAACTATAGTAGACCACCTTGTCATTTTGTGGGGGTGAAATTCAGCTGTATACACAGTAAATAAAATATTTTTTTTCTGTTGCAAACGTGACACATTCTGCTATAAGCCACCTAGTACTTTAGTGGCATTGAACTTCAGCTGTTTTCAGAGTAAAAAAAAATCATTTTTTCTGTTGCTAGCTAGAGTCCAAAAAATATTTTTTTCTATCACAAACGTGATACAGTCTGCTATAAGTCACCTAGTAATTTAGTGGTGGTGAACTTCAGCTATTTTCAGAGTAAAAAAATATATTTTTTTCTCTTGCTGGGCAGGGTTCAAAAAATATTTTTTTCTGTCTCAAACGTGATACAGTCTACTATAAGCCACCTAGTACTTTAGTGGAAGAGATGTCGTTCCTAATTCTACTATTTCTACTGTAGTGAAATTGATGCCACTTTGCTGGTGTCTGCCACTAATTTTTGGAAATGTGGAGAATCCTGAATTTGTCTCCATCTACTGGGTTGGCTGTAGTGGAAGAAGTGTCATTCCTATTTCTACTATTTCTACAGTAGTGAAATTGATGCCACTTCGCTGGTGTCTGCCACTAATTTTTGGAAATGTGGAGAATACTGATTGGCTCTCCATCTACTGGGTTGGCTGTAGTGGAAGAGGTGTCGTTACTAATTTTACTATTTCTACTGCAGTGACATTTATGCCACTTTGCTGGTGTCTGCTATTAATTTTTGGAAATGTGGAGAATCCTGAATGTGTCTCCAACTACTGGGTTGGCTGTAATGGAAGATGTTTTGGTCTCCATTAAACTACTTCTATTCTGGTGAAATTGATGCCACTTTGGTGGTGTTAGGCCCGAATTTAGGGAACTGTGAACACTCCTAGTTAGGTCTCTATCTTCTGGGTTGGCTGCAGTGGAAAAGGTTTTGGTCTCCATTAAAATTGTTATACTCTAGTGAAATTCATTTTTTGGTGCAAATATTGTTCTTCACACATGGGTACACAGACATGATAAACTCAAAATTGGTCTTCTTACTACTGTGGTATATAAAGCAGGCTACATCTCAACTTAAAATTCTTTGGTGCAAATTTTGCTCTCCATACAGGGGAAAAAAAGTAGGGTCTGCGTACTTTCCTGATCCTTGTCACCAGATGTTAATCCCTGGGGGGTAAGGTGATCCTGATGAGACTCAGATACCTGAGGGTCATGCGGATTGTACTGTGCTGTCAGAGCAAGAAGAGGAGAATGGTGACTCTCAGGGTGAGGAATGGGATAACACATTGGATGATGATGAGTTTGTAGATCCCACTTGGTGTGAACCCAGAAGCACGCAGCTGAGTAGCTCATCTGAGGAGGGGGAGGAGGAGGAAGATGAGAAGTTTACGTTACATCCTATGGCGCAGACATGGAGTGATGCAAGCACGAGGAGCACTGCATGCTTAGCAACAACTGTGGCAGTGACCAACAGAAGTCGCGGGTCTGCAGCTCGCAGAGGCAGCAAGGGTTGTCTAGCCTGGGCCTTTTTTGACACCCCAAAGGATGAGCCAACTCACGTTATCTGGCAACTTTGCAAGAAAAAAATCAGTAGATGGAAAAAGTGCAATAATTTGACTATTACATGCATGAACTTCACATGCGCAATCAACATGCTTTACATTTGCAATCTCACTGTGATTAAATGTGGACCTAAACAACAATCAGCCACCCCACCCATCAACCGCATCTGCTGCTTCTTCCACCTCCTCTGTTACCATGCCAAGAATTGTCGCGCAGGTCTCCCATCGCAGAACCTCCGTTTCTTTACCCTTTGTAATGAGTAAAAAAGAAATTAGTAGAGATGAAAAAATGTTTAAATGTTCGGTTTGGATTACGATCATCGAATTTGAAATATTCGCCAAATTATTCGTCGAATATTCGCTGAACATTGCAGAATGCCATAGGATTCAATGGGAGGCAAAACCAAAAGCATACACAACACCTTCAAATGGGCCCAAAAGCTGCAAAAAATTATCAAATTAGGGGCAGACTCAAGGAAAGTGGCATCAATTGACCCAGAGTACAAGTAGTATAATTATTATTATTATTTATAATTATAGCGACATTTATTCCATGGGGCTCTACATGTGAAAAGGGGTCACTGACTGGTACAGGAAAAGAGAGGACCCTGCCTTTTTGGGCTCACAAACAATCTACAAGGGAAGAGTGAGGATACAGTACATGGGGATACAGTAGGCATGTCGTGCAGTGGTATGGTGGAGCAAGGGTTACTGCAGGTTGTATGTTTGCCGGAAGAGGTGGGTCTTCAGGTTCCTTTTGAAAGTTTCCATGGTAGGTGAGAGTCTCATGTGTTGGGATAGAGAGTTCCACAGTAGGGGAGATGCTTGAGACAAATCCTTTATGCGATTGTGGTAAGAAGAAATAAGAGAGAAGCAGAGAAGGAGATCTTGTGAGGATGGGAGGTTGCATGCAGGTAAGTATAGGGAAACTAGGTCACAGATGTACGGAGAAGACAGGTTTTGGATGGCTTTTTTATGCCAAAGTTAGGGGTTTCGGCTGTAGTCTCAGGGCAACGCGGAGCTAGCGCAAGGATTAACAGAGGGGAGAAGCCGAGGAATAGCGGGGTGACAGGTGGATTAGTCAACCAGCAGAGTTTAGGATAGCTTAGAGGTGTGCAAGAATGGTAGAAGGGAGGCCACAAAGCAGTAGCTTGCAGTAGTCAAGGCAGGAGATGATGATGGCGTGCACTGGTGCTTTTGTAGATTCATGTTTGAGGAATTGAAATTGGAGTCGGCAGCAAGTGGAAAGGGCTTGGAGCTGACATTTGAAGGAGATATCAGAGTCAAGCTTGTGGTACTGGGGAGAGTGGGCAGCCATTGACTTTGAGGGATAGGTCAGTTAGGGGGGATGAATGAGATGGTGGAAAAATGATTCAGTTTTATCCATGTTAAGCTTTAGAAATTTAGCAGAGAAGAAAGATTAAATAACCGACACACATTGTGGGATTCTGGTTAGTAAGGTGGTGATATTAGGTCCAGAGAGGAAGATCTATGTGTCATCAGCATAGAGGTGATACTGAAAACCATGAGACCATGAGCTGTCCAGGCTGAAGGCATAGATGGAGAAAAGCCTGGGTCCTACAATTGAACCTTAGGGGACACCGACACATAGGGGATGAGAGGAGGAGGTGGTGTGCGAGTGGGAGACACTGAATTTTCTGTCTGTTAGATATGAGAAGATCCAACCAAGGGACAATTTTGTAAGCCAAGAGATCAGAAAGTCTGTAGTAAGAAGGAATGGTCCACTGTTTCGAAGGCAGATGCCAGGTCCAGGAGGAGGAGGACAAACTAGTGTCACTTGGTTTTGGCGGTTAGTAGGTTGTTGGTGACTTTAGTTAGGGCAGTTTTAGTGGAATGGTGCGGTCAGAAGCAAGATTGTAAGCGGTAAAAGAGGGAGAAGGAGGAGAGGTGGGAGGACAGTTCAAAATAGACATTTTGTTCCAGTAGTTTTGAGGCATAGTGGAGAAAAGAGTTGGGGTGATAGCTATACACTTAGGATGGGTTAAGGGATGGATTTTTGAGGATAAGTGTGATCATGGTATGTTTGAAGCATGAGGGGAAGATACCAGTTATTAGTGACAGGTTGAAGAGGTGGGTTAGGCTTGGGATGAAGACTGTGGTAAGGTTTGGAATGAGGTATGACGGTATTGGGTCAAGTTCACAGGTGGTGAGATGTGATTTGGAGAGTAAACAGGAAAGCTGATCTTCCTTGATGGCGGAGAAGCTGGTTTTGGAGGAGGAGAGTTGGGTAGTTAGGAGGAGGAGCTGTGAGACTTTAAGCAAAAGCTTTGCCTTACATTGTCAATCATCTGCATGTAGAATGAGGCAAAGTCTTCAGCTGAGATGAGAGGAGACAGAGGGGAGGCTGGTTGACCTGGAGAGAGTTGAAAATACTGAATAGCTGTTTAGGGTTGTGAGATAGGGATGATATAAGAGATGAGAAGTAGGTTTGATTTTCCGCAGTGAGCAATTGCGCAGCATTCTGACAACTTCTGTTACTGGACGAGCTACTCCACTCCCTTTCTTTGGAAGCCACACAGCGATATGCTGTGTAGATGAGTGCCAGAAAGAGCATGTGCTCCAATAGATGGCAAGTGCTGCATCAAGTGGCCTCTGCTCCTCTTCCTCCACCTTAAAATCACACACACAGTACAGTCCTCAGAGGTGGCACCCCAGTTACCCTTGTTTACCCCCGTGTCACAACTCTCCAACCGTCCAACTGACTGTGGAGAACCACAGATGGGTGAGTCTGCAGAGATGTTCACACATTTCACTCTGAGGCATCAGAGGTCTGATCCAAAGCTTCACAGACTCTAGAGGAAGAAAGCATATGCAGCAATGGCCAAAAATTTTTTCCATTTGATCCGGGGCAGGACGAACTAGGGTCGGAGCAGATCCAAAACCTCGTCGCCAGACGTTAACCCCTGGGGGTGGAGGTGATCCTGATGAGACTCAGATACTTGAGGCGCACATGGGCTGTACTGTGCTGTCAGGGCAGAAAGAGGAGTAGGGTGACTCTCGGGGCGAGGAGTGGGAGAACAGAGAGGTTAACAATGAGGTTGTAGATCGCACTTGGTGTGAAGCCAGATGCATGCAGTTGAGTAGCTCAGCAGAGGAGGTGGAGGAGGAGGTTACATTGCAGCTTCCCGCACAGACATGGAGATATGCAACCACGATAAGCACTACATCCTCAGCCCCAACTCTGGAAGTGGCCAGCAGTGTTCGCAGGTCTGCAGTTTACAGGGGTGACAAGGGTTACCTAGCCTGGGTCTTTTTTGAGACTGCAAAAAATGACATAACTCACGATATCTGCCAACTTTGTTAAAAACAACAGAGTAGAGTAAAAAAATGCAATAATTTGACTACTACATGCATGAAATGGCACATGCGCGATCAACATGCATTAATCTGGGACTCTCACTGTGCTAAAATGCAGACCAGTGGGCCTCGCCAACCACCGGTCGCCCCATCAACCGCATCTTCTGCTTCTTCCTCCTCCGTCACAGTGGCAAGTGTTCCCACACAGATCTCCGGCCACAGAATCTCCACTTGTTTACCCGCTACAGTCGGGATGAATGAGAGCCCATCAACTGTTGCAGAAGTGGACATGCCTGCTGTTTTCAACTGATCTCAGACACCAAGCAAACCCCATCTTTCTCAATCCACCATAACATCTCAGCCTGCACCTCTCTCACAGTCCAGCAGCTTGTCGTGTTCTCCCTACTCCACTCTCAGCACAGCAGCCAGCCCTCAATCCCAAAGTTGTGGTAATGTAAAAGATTGTTTTCTCCTATACATGCCAAAGCAAAGAGCTTGAATTTCACCATCTCCAATCTGTTGGCCCACGAAAATGCTGCCTTTCCGCCTTGTTTGGAAACAGACGGTTTCTAAAAGCTGATGGCCGCCACCGTCCCCCAGTACCAGTTGCCCAGTCATCATTAATTCTCTAAAAAAGATGTGCCTGCCCTACACCAGCATGTTGCAGACAACATCACCCATTCCTTGAAAAAATCTAGGTCTGACAGGGTGCATTTCACCACTGACATCTGGACAAGCAAGCATTGGCAGGGGCATTACATTTCACTGACTGAGCACTGGCTGTAGGCACAGGCGGGGAATTGGCTGTTTCTTAAATCTAGGAATCCCCAAGGCTTGCAGGGCACTTGGGGATGGATAACTAAACCACTACCCACTGAGAGATAGAAAACTAAAGTACTAGAAAACAGGGGTGTCATGAGTGTGTCAGATGTGACAGACAGTAGACCTGCAGTTGGTTGCAGAAGATCTCTCCATTTGGCATTACAGACACCATCTTAGCTTTTTCACTCTAGGACCCAATGACACCTCCCTCCTGCTGGGTGTTTAAAGTTTCAGTTTTCTACATGGCGATGCCGGTAATATTCACATGTTTCCTTGTAAAATCTTGGAGCAAGGGCAGACTGTTTACTTCCTCTCTGGTGCTAAGAGGACGTGTTTGTTATCTCTCTGAAGTCGGCTCAAGCTAAGTTGTCTTTCCCACACCTTGCGTCACAAGGGGTTGTAGAACTAAACTACTAAACAACTAGAGTTGGAGAACAAAACAAATACACACCAGAGCATGGAGAACCAAACCAATAGACAACAGGGGTTGGAGAACTTAACTATTAAACAGCTAGGGTTGGAGAACGAAACAAATACACATCAGACCATGGAGAACTAAACTAATAGACTACTGGGGTTGGAGAACTAAACTACTAAACAGCTAGGGTCGGAGAACTTAACCACTACACAACAGGGTGTGGAGAACTAAACCACTAAACACCAAGGTTTCACTAGACACCAAGTCTTGGAATCCCCAAGATTTGTAGGACAAACCTCTGCAACACTTTCTCCAGTACGTCTGCCTCCTCCACTTCCTCAAGAGCCTCCACCTGCACCGTCAACCTCTGCCTTAATGAGACACGCGTTCCAACAGTGCAGAGAGAATACCCCCCACCTCTGTACTGCGCAGCCAGGGCTCACCGCAATCAGGCAGTATTTAAATTAATATGCCTTGGAGAACGCAGTCATACAGCCGAAGAGTTGTGGATAGGTATCCATGCTGAGTTTGAGCAATGGCTGTCTCAACTCAGCCTGGAGAGTGGGAAGGCCGTGTGTGATAACGGTGCACACCTGGTGGCGACCCTACACTAGGTAACCTCACACACATGCCTTGCATGGTGCGCATCCTGAACCTGATGGTACAGCAATTTCTCCACCAATAACTCAGCCTTGATGCGCTGCTGCAGAAACACACAGTCGCTGTGTGCTCACTTCCACCATTCACAACCTGTGGGTCATCGACTTCCATCACTACAGAGATCTTTCGGCCTACCGGTTAACTGGTTTATATGCGATATGCCGACATGATGTAATTCAACTCTGCACATGTTGCAGTGACATGGAGCTCTATACCAGCGGTACACAGCACTATTGTATGGCATGGGCCCTCTGTTTCTGTCAGAATCTTCTTGTGGCAGCAGCGACGAGCCCTGATGCAATATCTCATGTCATATAGCCTGGGTAAAAGCAGTATGGATGTGGTGCAAATCACACTTGCAGAGTGGACACAGATGAAGGACCTCTGCACCCTTCTGCACGTTTTCAAAATGGCTACTAAGATGTTTAGTGTTGATAATGCAGTCATCCAAATCACTATGCCAGTCATCTACAGTACATGCTGGAGCACACTTTGAATAGTCTGCGGGAGGATTTGATGGTCCCATGGGAAGAGGAGGAAATAGAAGAGGATGCGTAAAGGTTTACAATATTTCTAAGTTCCGGTCTGTCATCGCACAGGCGGTTGCCATGGGAGGAAGAAATGGAGGAGGAAAAGGAGGAAGAGGTGATGGACACTTAACAGTTAGGAGATGAAGAGGATAATGATTCCCTCTCTGTTGTCTGTGGTTGCCAGAAGGGGATGGAGGAAGCAAGCTTGAGTGTTATCCCACGACCAACACACTATGGACTTGGACCACATGAAAGAGACGGACCCATTAGTGTCTTCTTGCAGCACTATCTGCAACACGATTGTTGCCCGTATTGTTAGGATTCAAAATAGTGCTGACTACTGGGTTGCCAGTCTGTTCGATCCACGGTAAAAAAGTACATTTTGCCAGCTTCCACCCCTGGAAAGGGATGCACCCATGTTGCAGTATCAAAACATGCTTGAAGACAATCTTGAGAGTGGCTTTCCCCAAGACAGCAGTGAGGCACACAGTGTGCATTGCAGTGAGAGAATTCCAATCCCGGGAACATTGAGTAGTCAATTAGAGATGAGCGTTGTTCTACTCGAACTGTTCGCCAATCTCAAATTCGAGCTGTTTTGGGCGGTGTTCGAGCCGTTCGGCGAACACGAACAATTTGAGAAAAATTCGGCTGTTCGAGGTTATGTTCGATAACTGTTCGTGCACCAAAATCATAACTGGATTTTTTCTCAGTAATGATGAAAATTAATGTTAATACGCAGTTTGAGTGTACAGCGGGGTGGGGGGAGGGGCAGGGGATGGATCTCTGCAGGAACAATGAAAATCTCCATTTTTTTTTCTCTTTCCCGCATTTGCAGTGGGGAGGTGCAATCTGTCAGCCTATCAGCAGCGCACACACGGAGCGAAGTGCTTTTTTTCACACAAGCAAGGGCATGTGTCATTGGCAGTGTATGTCACATGTCCTTGCCCTATAAGACCAAGCCATTTTCCCCGTCGCCACCATTTTCTCACTGCTGCAGCTGCGTGTTAGACGGCACCGCTGTTGCTGTGTGCGCTATACCTTGTTAATTTCAAGCCAATTTTCGCAGAAATATACAGATAGCTTGGGAGTAGGGAATAGTTGTGATTGCAGTCCTTTTAAGGACTAGGTTACAGCATTTCCTACGACTTTTATCAGGGAGGTCTGTGCTCTTAAATAGATAGGTTGTGGGAGTAAAGACTAATTGTAATTGGAGTCCTTTTCAGGACTAGGTTACATCAGTTCCTATCAGTTTTTGCCAGGCAGGTCTGTGCCAGTGCTGTGCAAGTTTTTTTCACAGCATTTGGCTGAATCTAGCAAAGCTAATCCTTTTTGGCCTATTGCAGAGTGTGTTAGTCAGTGGAGTAGCCTATCTGTGTTGCAAGATATACCACCTGTGTATAGAATACCAATTTTTTTACTGCACCTAGTGAAGTAAAATCTTTTGGGCAGAGCATCATTCTATTAGTCCATCTATACTGACCTCCATCAGGTTGCAAATTAAAACTAATTTTTATCTGCATCTACAGTACCTCTGAAAAAATATTTGGGCTTCTACCTGTGTGTGGGACTTGTTGTATTAGTCCATCTATACTGACCTCCATCAGGTTGCAAACTGAATATATTTTTTTCCTGCATCTACCTCTGAAAAAATATTGGGCTTCTAGCTGTGTGTGGGTCTTGTTCTATTAATCCATCTATACTGACCTCCATCAGGTTGCAAACTGAATATAATGTTTTTCTGCATCTAGCTCTGAAAAAATATTTGGCCTTCTAGTAGTGTGTCGGACTTTCTCTATTAGTCCATCTATACTGACCTCCATCAGGTTGCAAACTGAATATAATTTTTTTCTGCATCTAGCTCTGAAAAAATATTTGGCCTTCTAGTAGTGTGTCGGACTTTCTCTATTAGTCCATCTATACTGACCTCCATCAGGTTGCAAATTAAAACTAATTTTTATCTGCATCTACAGTATCTCTGAAAAAATATTGGGCTTCTAGCTGTGTGTGGGACTTGTTGTATTAGTCCATCTATACTGACCTCCATCAGGTTGCAAACTGAATATATTTTTTTCTGCATCTATCTCTGAAAAAATATTGGGCTTCTAGCTGTGTGTGGGACTTGTTGTATTAGTCCATCTATACTGACCTCCATCAGGTTGCAAACTGAATATATTTTTTTCTGCATCTACCTCTGAAAAAATATTGGGCTTCTAGCTGTGTGTGGGTCTTGTTCTATTAATCCATCTATACTGACCTCCATCAGGTTGCAAACTGAATATAATTTTTTTCTGCATCTAGCTCTGAAAAAATATTTGGCCTTCTAGTAGTGTGTCGGACTTTCTCTATTAGTCCATCTATACTGACCTCCATCAGGTTGCAAATTAAAACTAATTTTTATCTGCATCTACAGTACCTCTGAAAAAATATTTGGGCTTCTAGCTGTGTGTGGGACTTGTTGTATTAGTCCATCTATACTGACCTCCATCAGGTTGCAAACTGAATATATTTTTTTCTGCATCTACCTCTGAAAAAATATTGGGCTTCTAGCTGTGTGTGGGACTTGTTGTATTAGTCCATCTATACTGACCTCCATCAGGTTGCAAACTGAATATAATTTTTTTCTGCATCTAGCTCTGAAAAAATATTTGGCCTTCTAGTAGTGTGTCGGACTTTCTCTATTAGTCCATCTATACTGACCTCCATCAGGTTGCAAATTAAAACTAATTTTTATCTGCATCTACAGTACCTCTGAAAAAATATTTGGGCTTCTAGCTGTGTGTGGGACTTGTTGTATTAGTCCATCTATACTGACCTCCATCAGGTTGCAAACTGAATATGTTTTTTTCTGCATCTACCTCTGAAAAAAAATTGGGCTTCTAGCTGTGTGTGGGACTTGTTGTATTAGTCCATCTATACTGACCTCCATCAGGTTGCAAACTGAATATATTTTTTTCTGCATCTACCTCTGAAAAAATATTGGGCTTCTAGCTGTGTGTGGGTCTTGTTCTATTAATCCATCTATACTGACCTCCATCAGGTTGCAAACTGAATATAATTTTTTTCTGCATCTAGCTCTGAAAAAATATTTGGCCTTCTAGTAGTGTGTCGGACTTTCTCTATTAGTCCATCTATACTGACCTCCATCAGGTTGCAAACTGAATATAATTTTTTTCTGCATCTAGCTCTGAAAAAATATTTGGCCTTCTAGTAGTGTGTCGGACTTTCTCTATTAGTCCATCTATACTGACCTCCATCAGGTTGCAAATTAAAACTAATTTTTATCTGCATCTACAGTACCTCTGAAAAAATATTGGGCTTCTAGCTGTGTGTGGGACTTGTTGTATTAGTCCATCTATACTGACCTCCATCAGGTTGCAAACTGAATATATTTTTTTCTGCATCTATCTCTGAAAAAATATTGGGCTTCTAGCTGTGTGTGGGACTTGTTGTATTAGTCCATCTATACTGACCTCCATCAGGTTGCAAACTGAATATATTTTTTTCTGCATCTACCTCTGAAAAAATATTGGGCTTCTAGCTGTGTGTGGGTCTTGTTCTATTAATCCATCTATACTGACCTCCATCAGGTTGCAAACTGAATATAATTTTTTTCTGCATCTAGCTCTGAAAAAATATTTGGCCTTCTAGTAGTGTGTCGGACTTTCTCTATTAGTCCATCTATACTGACCTCCATCAGGTTGCAAATTAAAACTAATTTTTATCTGCATCTACAGTACCTCTGAAAAAATATTTGGGCTTCTAGCTGTGTGTGGGACTTGTTGTATTAGTCCATCTATACTGACCTCCATCAGGTTGCAAACTGAATATATTTTTTTCTGCATCTACCTCTGAAAAAATATTGGGCTTCTAGCTGTGTGTGGGACTTGTTGTATTAGTCCATCTATACTGACCTCCATCAGGTTGCAAACTGAATATAATTTTTTTCTGCATCTAGCTCTGAAAAAATATTTGGCCTTCTAGTAGTGTGTCGGACTTTCTCTATTAGTCCATCTATACTGACCTCCATCAGGTTGCAAATTAAAACTAATTTTTATCTGCATCTACAGTACCTCTGAAAAAATATTTGGGCTTCTAGCTGTGTGTGGGACTTGTTGTATTAGTCCATCTATACTGACCTCCATCAGGTTGCAAACTGAATATGTTTTTTTCTGCATCTACCTCTGAAAAAAAATTGGGCTTCTAGCTGTGTGTGGGACTTGTTGTATTAGTCCATCTATACTGACCTCCATCAGGTTGCAAACTGAATATATTTTTTTCTGCATCTACCTCTGAAAAAATATTGGGCTTCTAGCTGTGTGTGGGTCTTGTTCTATTAATCCATCTATACTGACCTCCATCAGGTTGCAAACTGAATATAATTTTTTTCTGCATCTAGCTCTGAAAAAATATTTGGCCTTCTAGTAGTGTGTCGGACTTTCTCTATTAGTCCATCTATACTGACCTCCATCAGGTTGCAAACTGAATATATTTTTTTCTGCATCTACCTCTGAAAAAATATTTGGCCTTCTAGTAGTGTGTCGGACTTTCTCTATTAGTCCATCTATACTGACCTCCATCAGGTTGCAAATTAAAACTAATTTTTATCTGCATCTACAGTACCTCTGAAAAAATATTTGGGCTTCTAGCTGTGTGTGGGACTTGTTGTATTAGTCCATCTATACTGACCTCCATCAGGTTGCAAACTGAATATATTTTTTTCCTGCATCTACCTCTGAAAAAATATTGGGCTTCTAGCTGTGTGTGGGTCTTGTTCTATTAATCCATCTATACTGACCTCCATCAGGTTGCAAATTCAAAATAATTTTTTTCTGCATCTAACCCAGCCAATAGTTTTGGCCTAATACCACAGTTTGGCCACTCAGCTCTGCTCGGTTACCATCCATTGTTTTTTTGTGCAAACAACTCCAGAGTTGTGAATTAGTTAACCACCAAAATGAGTGGAAAAAGGCCTGCTGCTGGTGGAAAGGGGAATAGGCGTGTTGGGAAGGGGAAAAAAGGTTGTGTCCGTGGGGTAGGTGTTAAAGCAACAGTAACATCTGCAGAAGAAAGACCATCTTCCAGCCAAACTAAAATGTCTACTTCTTTTAGCGGACAATGTGATAAGATCCCTTTCTTAGGGCCACGCCAATCGCTACAAATTCCAGATGAGGCACAAAAACAGCAGGTGCTTCAACGGATATCAAGTGCTCCTTTAAGTGGGCTCTCCTCCACATCAACTTCAACATCACAAATACTCCAGTCCTCAAAGGTGTCACCCAAATAGCACTTGCTTCCTCACAGCTCCCAAATCTCCAGCTGCCCGTCTGAGTATGAGGTAGAACAGATGGTTGAGTCTGCAGAGCTGTTTACTCATACTATAGCCTGGGAATCAGAGGTCGACTCCAGCGCTTCTGTGAATCCAGACGAGGAAATGATCTGCACTGATGCCCAGAATCTTTATGAGTCGGATCCAGGACCAGACGCAGAAGGTTCTGACCATAATGTAGACCCTCATTCCCAAACTGTAACTCCTGTTGGTGGAGACAATGAGGAAGACGATGATAAGACTCAAATACCTGATTGGAGCGACAACTTTAGTTTTTTGTCAGGGCAGGAACAGGTTGGCTCTGAGGACGACGGGTGTGATAACGCACAGGGTGATGATGATGAGGTCGGAGATCCCACTTACTGTCAACCCACAGTCAGCCAAGAGATGAGGTCAGCAGAGGAGGTGGAGGAAGATGCTAGTGACGACGAGGTCAGGTTGCGCCTTCCTGGACAGAGACGTAGTACTGGAAGCACGTCAACAACTGCATCCTCAAACACAACTCTGCCTCTCACCACAAGTCGTGGTGGCTCTTCAGGTCGCATGGGTGCTAAGCCTTGCATAGCCTGGGCATTTTTTCAGATCGATAAAGATGACCCAACTCGTGTTATCTGTAACATTTGTCAGCAAAAGCTAAGTAGAGGCCAAAAAATACATAGTTTGAGTACTTCATGCATGAACCGGCACATGGACATGAAGCATAAGTTGCAGTGGGAAGCTCAGTGTGCTACAATGCGGCCTAGCCGGCCGGGCCAACCACCGTCTGCCATATCTTGTGCATCCGCGGCCTCTTCATCCTCTGTGACTGGGGGGACAGCAGTCACACCTGTTTTGGGGCGCAGACCTGCCACCTCTTTACCCGCAACAGCCAGCGTGATTGGCAGGTCATCATTTTCTTTGGAGGTGGTAACACCAGCTGGTGTTGAGCGCTGTCCGACATCGATAGCACCACCTTTGGATCAAGGCAACCTAACATGTCCGCCTGCATCTTCCTCACAGACCGGCAGTTTGCCGGGGACACCCTTATCAACCCCGTCTAAGCACAATAGCCAGCCCTCGGTCCCTCAGATGTGGACAAGTAAAAGACCATTTCCTCCTAGCCATGAGAAAGCTAAGAGGTTGAATTTCACCATCTGCAAGCTCTTGGCTACAGAAATGCTGCCTTTCCGCCTGGTGGACACAGAGGATTTTCGAGACCTTATGTCCGTCGCAGTGCCCCAGTACCGGATGCCCAGTCGGCACTACTTCTCAAAGAAAGGTGTGCCTGCGCTCCACCAGCATGTCGCACATAACATCACCGCTTCTTTAAGAGACTCTGTGTGTGACAGGGTACATTTCACCACAGACACTTGGACGAGTAGGCATGGACAGGGGCGTTACATGTTGCTGACTGGGCACTGGGTAACTATGGTGACAGCAGGACAAGGGGCTGCTGTCCAAGTCTTGCCGTCCCCACGAGTTGTGCGTCAATCCTCTTTATGTCAAAGTTCCTCCACTGCTTCTGCCTCCTCAACCTCCTCTCGGTCTTCCACCTGCACCCAAAGCCTGTCTGGTCATGCCACAAGCTTTATAACTGCGCAGAAGGGATCCTGCACACCTCCTTACTATGCTGGCAGTAGGGCTCAACGTCATCAGGCGGTTTTTACATTGAAATGTCTGGGAAATGTGAGTCACACAGCTGAGGAGTTGTGGTCAGCTCTGGAGAACCAATTTCATGAATGGTTGTCTCCACTGGACCTGAAACCAGGGAAGGCCGTGTGCGACAATGCTGCAAACCTGGGTGCGGCCCTTCGCCGGGGCAATGTCACACACGTGCCTTGTATGGCTCACGTGTTGAACCTGGTTGTCCAGCAATTTTTAGCCCACTATCCCAGACTAAATGGCCTTCTGCAGAGGGCACGGTCGCTGTGTGCTCACTTCCGCCGTTCGCATCCCGCAGCTCAGCGACTTACATCTCTACAGAAGTCGTTGGGCCTGCCACTTCACCGGCTAAAATGCGATGTGCCTACCCGGTGGAATTCAACTCTGCACATGTTGCAGCGACTGTGGCAGCACCGACAAGCCCTGGTGCAATACGTTCTGACGTATAGCCTGGGCCAACGAGATTCAGAGGTGGGGCAAATCACGCTGGAGGAGTGGTCTCAGATCAGGGACCTATGCACCCTTCTGCACAGTTTTGAAATGGCGACGAAGATGTTTAGTGCTGACGATGCCATTATCAGCATGACTATTCCGGTGATTTACATGCTGGAGCACATGTTAAACAGAATTCGGAGTCAGGTGGTGGCACAAGAGGAGGTTGAGGAAGTAGAGGAGGAGGAGTTGTGTGCAGAAGGGCTAACATCTGCAAGGTCCAGACGGTCGGCAGCACCAAGGCGGCAGGCATGTGAGGGTGGGGGAGATGGTTTTACCAGGGCGCATGGTAGCAGCCAAACTAGTGAGGAAGGTGCAGGAGCCCAGGAAGAAGTGGAGGACGAACTGATGGAAGACTCTTCAGATGAGGGAGACCTTGATCACATTTCTGTTGTGCGAGGTTGGGGGGAGAGGACAGAGGAAGGAAGCATGATTGTTACCTCGCCACCAACACAACAGGGACTTGGTGCTCCTGGATGCGCAACACACATGAGTGCCTTCTTGCTGCACTACCTGCAACATGACCCTCGAATTGTGAGAATTAGAAATAATCCTGACTACTGGGTTGCCACACTGTTAGATCCCCGGTACAAAAGTAAATTTGCAGAAATTATTCCTGCCATAGAAAGGGATGCACGCATGCAGGAGTATCAGCAGAGACTGTTGCAGAATCTTACATGTGCTTTTCCACAAAATACCAGTGGTGCACGTAGTGAATCTCACAGTTCCAACTTGCCAACCGTGGGACCGTCAAGTGTTCAGCACTCAAACCGTAACAGAACCACAGTATCTGCTGGTAACATCAATTTTGCGGAATCATTTCACCACTTTTTTAGCCCATCCTTTGCAAGGCCACAGGAGACAAGAAGTCTGACACATAGTCAACGCCTAGAGACGTTGGTACAGGAGTATCTCCAAGTAAACATTGAAGCCACGACTGTGTCACTGGACCCTTGCTCTTTTTGGGCTTCCAATCTGGATAAATGGCCGGAGCTAGCCACTTACGCCTTGGAGATCTTGTCATGCCCCGCAGCCAGCGTTCTGTCTGAACGTGTGTTCAGCGCTGCTGGTGGTGTGCTGACAGATAAGCGCACGCGGCTCTCCACTGATAATGTAGACAGACTCACGTTCATAAAGATGAACAAATCATGGATCCGAAACGACTTTACTACCCCTGTGTCATCCTGGGGAGAGTAAAAGCTTGATGATTGGTTAAAATCACCCTACCAACCGTTTTAAGCTTTCAAATTACTAATCATGTTTATCTGTATCTTGACTGGAAAATAATTTGGGCTTTGTAGCAGTGTGCAGCACTGATCCTATTAGGCCATCTATACTAAAGCTTCACCAGATTTAAAATTAAAAATAATTTTTAGCTGCATCTAGCCCGGAAAATAATTTTGGGGCTCCGAGATGCGCAAGGCACATAAGTGCCTTCTTGCTGCACTACCTGCAGCATGACCCTCATATTGTCAGAATTCGAAGTAATCATGACTACTGGGTTGCCACACTCTTAGATCCCCCAAACTTTTCGATCAACCTTTTCATTTTAATAAAGACCAAAAAAATGGTCATTTTTGAAATTATAAGCATTAGCAGGTTGTTAGAAACTGAAATCAAACAGTTTTCAACTCAAAACTTTATTCTAGGTGATGTTACATTTTCACATAGGACCCCTTGTTCGAAAGGAGCTTCTGAACTCTCTCGTCCATTGAATTTGTCAGGTTTTGGATGGTTTCTGCTTCAATTGTTTTGCATGAGGACAGAATACCCTCCCAGAGCTGTTGCTTAGATGTGAACTGCCTCCCGCCATCATAGACACTCCTTTTAATGATGCTCCAAAGGTTCTGAATGGGGTAGAGGTCAGGGGAGCATGGGGGTCACACCATAAGTTTGTCCCCTTTTATGCCCATATCAGCCAGAGATTCAGATGTTTTATGTGCAGCATGAGATGGTGCATTATCATGCAGAAAAATGATCTTGCTGTGAAATACACGGTTCTTCTTCTTGAACCATGGCAGGAAGTGCTGTTTGAGAAAATCCACATACATTATGGAGTTCATCTTTAGCGCCTTCAGGGATCCTAAAGGGGCCGACAATCTCTCTCCCCATGATTCCAGCCCAAAACATTACTCCACCTCCTCCTTGTTGGCGCTGTAGCCGTGTTTGCGTGGGGTGTCCATCAACCAGCCATCCTCCACTCCATCCATCTGGACCATCGAGCGCTGCACGGCACTCATCCGTGAACAAAACAGTTTTGAAATCAGTCTTCATGTAATGTTTGGCCCACTGGAGCCGTTTCTGCTTGTGTGAAGTGGATAGAGGAGGTCGACAGGATGGCGCATGCACAGCTGCAAACCTCTGAAGGACCCTGCATCTTGTTGTTCGGGGGACGTTGGAGGCACAAGCAGCTTCAAAAACTTGTCTGCTGCTATGACAAGGCTTTTTTGCCGCTGCTCTTTCAACCTGACGTAATTGCCTGTAGGAAAGAGTCCTCAATTTGCCCTTATCAGCACGCACACGTGTGTACTGTGAATCAGCTACATACTTCTTGATTGCCAAGACACTTCATCCTGATCATCGCACAATGTTGATTGTAGTCATGCCTTGACCTAAACACTCCACAATTTGTTGCTTCTCAGCAGCCGACACATCCTTTTTCTTTCCCATTTTGGCAGAAAATGTAGGCTGCTTAATAATGTGAGAGAGCCTTCTTAAGTAGTCTTGCCTTTCATTGGACACACCTGCCAAACTAATTAGCACAGGTGTCTGCAATTGCTTACAGTGATATAAAGAGCCCTGACACACATCACCATCAATGAGTTTAACTGACAAACAAACAAATTCTTCCTTTATCACTCCTAAACACTTTTTGCATAATAATTTGGAACGCAGTGTACATGTGCTTTTCCACAAAACACCAGTGGTTCACGTAGTGAATCTTACAGTTCTAACTTGCCAACCGTGGTCTGTATGGAGTTGTTCAATAAAGGGCCCAAAATTAAGATAACATAGATGGGAGAGGTCTCTATGAATAGGAATTCCTAAGTATTTGATACCCTGTGAGGGTCAGGCAAAGGGAAAGTTGGACTGGATGGAATCCTATATGGATTTGGGGAGGGAGACATCGAGGGCCTCAGACTTCGCTGCATTGATTTTAAAATTTTACCATGTAACAAAGTGATCTATTTCAGCCATAACAGCATGGATGGATATATGTGATTGAGTGATATATACTAGGACATCATCAGCAAATAGAGAGCACTTGTACTCGGTGCCTCCCACCTCAATCCACCTAATATTGGGGTTATGGCGAATTGATGAGAGCAGGTGCTCCGTCACTAGGATGTATAAGAGAGGGTACAGAGGACATCACTGCCTTGTCCCATTGGTGATTGTGAAAGGTGATGAAAATGTTCTGACGCACCCCCTGGGCCTTGGGACACCCGGAGCCGGACCCTTTTTGGTGGATGCTGGTGGTTGTAGTCTTCGTGGCGGCGACCCGGTTCCATGGCTCAGGGCGGTCAAACCAGTGGCGGAACTATTTATGTGGTTTTGATGTTTAAATGTCCGACTACGCCACCCGTGGATTGCGGTCAGAGTGAACCGCCGCTACAGGGCAGACCGCTGAGGCTGGTGTTGTGGGTGCAGCAGAGCGTAGCATAACTCCCCACGGGAGGAGTATAGCCTCAGGGCAGTGTATGCGGAGGATGGGGGTGATGGTGCAGGGCAGCAGCAGTAACGACACGGAGTTAGTGATGCAGTTCAGGGCCTTTACTCACAGTTCTTATTATCCAGACCACGTCTGCAGGTAACGGCTGCCCACGTCGTACTGTGCTCACCAGGTGAGGGGCTCAGACAACTCCCAGATAACTTTGGAGCACTTCACAGGACCCCCTTTGTGTGTCCTTTGTCTGGCCTTTCTTACCAACACTTCTGTCCGGCTGCCTCGGGCCTCCTCTTGGTAAACTTGGCGCCAGTTTCCCTGACCCTATGTGGTGCCTTCCTAGCGGGTGTAGCGAGGGGCTGCGCCACATAAAATGTCAGAGCCTCCGGTTTCTAGCTGAGGGTCGTTTCCTGCCTCCACTAGTTCGGGGACCGGTCTCCCCCTTTGGCCTGACCCCTCCACGCAGGTGGATTCGGGCGTGCGGTGGCGACTCGCCCGTCCGCACCCCTGGGATCGCTTCATTCCTCTTTCCTGGAGCCTTCTCCGCTCCTCTTCCTTCCTTCTCCCTCTTCCAGGCCTGGGCCTCTGTTACTAGGCCCGCCTCCGGAGCAGAGCTCATGCAGAGCCCCTGCTCCCTGCCACTTCTGCTCAGACTTCTCTGCACTGAACTAAGATGGTGCCCACCTTTTATACTCCCTTCTCAATGCACCCAAGAACTGCTTCCTCCCTGCTCCTGCACTACAGGGTTCCCCTTCCTCAGTGTTCCCTCCCCCCTCTCCAGCCAGGGACAGGGACTGTCGTGCCCATCTCAGGGGCATATTGGTCGCCCTGCCCCACGGAAATGTGGTGTAATGCATGCAGGTGTCGGGTCCTGATCCACACTCCATCCTTACCTGAGAGTGAGATATCACACCTCTGGGTGAGGTGCAATACGTCTGTAGCAACCGAGCCCTCAGGGTGCTACAGTTCCATTTATCTTCAGCCTAGGTGACGTATTGCGATACAGGGCCGTGATTTTGGCTATAAAAGGGTCCCCTAGACCCCTACCCCAAGCTTTTTAAGAGAATCATATATGGCGTGCCAGGAGACTCTATGGAATGCTTTCTCAGCATCCAACGAGAGTATCTAATTACAAATTTTTAACTACATCTAGCCCAGGAAATACTTTGTGCCTAGTAGCAGTGTCTGCTAGTCAGCGGATTATCCCGGCTGTTAAGCAAGCTGCACCACCTGTAGTTTAGACACTTAATTTTTTCAAAGGAAATGCTTCGGGACCATGGGATACTTAGTGAAGAGCATCAGGAGGCACCCCAAGGCATAGGGGCTGGGACTGGCAGTAGGATGCCTTGCGGTGGACAGCCGAGCTCGATCCTTATAAAAGCTTTTTAACTGCAGCAGCTTTAGTGGACGCTACTGGAGCTGGAATTACCGCGGCTGCTGGCATGAGACTTGCCCTCCAATAGATCCTTGTAAATGGATTTAAAGTGTATTCATTCAAATTAGAGAGACAATTTAAATTAAAAAGCTTAGAGCTGCCTCCACCACAGGGGGGCTCGCTCGACCCACCAGCGGACAGGCACCAGTATTGGGAGAGGGGGGCTGGCCGTCAGGGTTCACCGCGGCTCTGGCACAAACCCGGCGACACGGAGGTGGCACGGGCAGGAGCGGACTGGCCGTGTCGGCTTCTCACTTTTTGGATTTTAGAAGGGCATGACATGCCTATATCTGTGTCTCCCCCTCCTTTTACTCCTCCACCTCTTTTATTTTCGCATGACTATATGTACTTGTCACTTTTCCATGTGTTAGTTATGTCTTCTGAGCAGTTTGTCAGCTTTTGGACACCTTTGAAGGTGTTTTCTATGTGTTTCTATGTGTTTTTGTTTGCCTGCCATTGGTTTTAACGGTGTTCGGAGGTGTTCGACGAACAGTTCGACGAACAGTTCGGCGAACACACGGGTGTTCGACGAACCGAACCGAACTCGAACACTACGGGGGTGGCTCAACACTATAGTCAATGCAAAAACAATAGCAGACTTGCAGGCTGGGTTCCTGGGTTCCAACCCCACCAAGGACAACATCTGCAAGGAGTTTGCATGGTCTTCTTGTGTTTGCGAATGTTTCCTCTGGGTACTCATTTTTCTTCTCACACTCCAAAAACATATTGATAGGAAATTTAGATTGTGAGACTCAATGGGGAAAGTGTCACTAATGTCTGTAAAGCGCTGTGGAATTATTGGCGCTAAATAAGTGAGTAAAATAAATAAATAAATAGAAATTGATGCCACTTTAGTAGTATCTGCCCATAATTATTGGAAATGTTTGGTCTTCAAGTTGGGTCTCCTTCATTTGTGCTGCCTGAATTTGGCAGAGCTCTCAGAGCACGAGGCCTACACATTTCACTCATACACCAGTTACTGATCAAAGTTTAGGCTAGAAATACTGCTCCAAGCCCTGTCCAATGCTTAAATGTGGCATACACTGTGTGCAGAATTATTAGGCAAGTTGTATTTTAGAGGATTTTTTTTTATTATTGATCAACAACTATGTTCTCAATCAACCCAAAAGACTCATAAATATCCAAGCTTAATATTTTTGGAAGTTGGAGTGTTTTTTTTTAAGATTTGGCTATCTTAGGAGAATATCTGTTTGTGCAGATATTGGTAACTATTACTGTGCAGAATTATTAGGCAACTTAATAAAAATCAAATATAATCCCATCTCACTTGTTTATTATCACCAGGTAAACCAATATCAGTGCACAAAATTCAGAAATAAACATTTCTGACATACAAAAACAAAAACAAAAAAATTAGTGATCAATATTGCCACCTTTCTTTATGATGACACTCCACAGCCTTCCATCCATAGATTCTGTCAATTGCTTGATCTATTTTCGATTAACATTGCATGCAGCAGCCACCACAGCCTCCCAGACACTGTTCTGAGAGGTGTACTGTTTTCCCTCCCTGTAGCTCTCATATTTTATGATGGACCACAGGTTCTGTATGGGGTTCAGATCAGGTGAACAAGGAGGCCTTGTCATTATTTTTTCTTCTTTTAGAGCTTTACTGGCCAGCCACACTGTGGAGTAGTTGGATGCATGTGAAGGTTCATTGTCCTGTATGAAAATCATGTGTTTCTTGAACGATACCGACTTCTTCCTGTACGACTGCTTGAAGAAATTGTCTTCCAGAAACTGGCAGTAGGTCTGGGAGTTCAGCTTCACTCCATCTTCAGTCCAAAACAGTCCCACAAGTTCATCTTTGATGATACCATCCCATACCACTACCCCACCTCCACCTTGCTGGGATCTGAGTCGGAGTGGAGCTCTCTGCCCTTCACTGATCCAGCCCCTGGCCCATCCATCTGGCCCATCAAGAGTCAGTCTCATTTCATCAGTCTATAAAACCTTTGAAAAATCAGTCTTAAGATATTTCTTGGCCCATTCTTGACGTTTTATGTTATGTTTCTTGTTCAAAGGTGGTCGTTTTTCAGCCTTCTTTACCTTGGCCATGTCCCTGAGTATTGCACACCTTGTGCTTTTTGATACTCCAGTAACGTTGCAGCTCTGAAATATGGCAAAACTGGTGGCAAATGGCATCTTGGCAGCTTCACGCTTGATTTTCCTCAATTCATGGGCAGTTATTTTGCGCCTTTATTGGCCAACACGCTTCTTGAGACCCTGTTGGCTATTTGCCAAGAAACGCTTGATTGTTCAGTGATCACGCTTCAAAAGTTTGGAAATTTCAAGACTGCTGCATCCCTCTGCAAGACATCTCACAATTTTGGACTTTTTAGAGCCCGTCAAATTTCTCTTCTGACCCATTTTGCCAAAGGAAAGGAAGTTGCCTAATAATTAAGCACACCTTATATAGGGTGTTGATGTCATTAGTCAACACCCCACCTCATTACAGAGATGCACATCACCAGATTTACTTAATTGGTAGTTGGCTCTCAAGCCTATGCAGCTTGGAGTAGGACAACATGTATAAAAAGTATCATGTGATCAAAATACTCATTTGCCTAATAATTCTGCACACAGTGTAGTTTCAGGACCTCGCTATTAACCCAACCAATTTTGATTCTTAAAGTTGGATTCCAGGATGGAGCACAATATTAGCACAAAATATCTGCTGAAATGTGGCCTGGTTTCTGGACCACACTATTAATACAAAGAATTTATGTTGTGAAATGTGGACTCCTGGCTGGACACAATACTAGCACAAAATAATTAAAATATAAAATGTGGCCTGCTTCATGTAGTACGGTAGTAACAGAAAAAAAATGTTTTTTTACTGTGGATGAGCCTTGGACACAGCAGAATATCAACGCAAAAGAATTACAACCTCAGATGTGGCCTACTTTTTGTAGCATGGTAGTAACAGAACAAGTTTATATTTTATCATATCAACCCCTGTTTGGAGAAGAATATCAGCACCAAATAATTAAAAGCCTAGTTTATGTAGCACTGTAGTAGCAGCAAATATTGAGATTTAGTAATGTGAACCCCTGGATGGAGAACAATATGAGCACCAAAGAATTTCAAGCGGAGATGTGGCCTGCTGTATCACGTTAGTGACAGAAGAAATTAGATTATTTACTGTAGATGAGTAGAGTGGAGCCACCCGCGTAGTGTTTGGGTTCGGTTCGTCGAACACCGGTGTGTTCACCGAACTGTTCGTCGAACTGTTCGTTGAACACCATCGAACACCATTAAAACCAATGGCAGGCAAACAAAAACACATAGAAACACATAGAAAACACCTTCAATTGTGTCCAAAAGCTGACAAACTGCTCAGAAGACACAACTAACACATGGAAAAGTGATAAGTACATATAGTCATGCGAAAAGAAAAGAGGTGGAGGAGTAAAAGGAGGGGGAGACACAGATATAGGCATGTCATGCCCTTCAAAAATCAAGAAAGGCTGGAGTAAAAATCTAAAATCAGCCTACCAACACCCAGACGTCGTGACTCGAGATGAGCGTTGTTCGACTCGAACTGTTCGCCAATCTCAAATTCGAGCTGTTTTGAGCGTTGTTCGAGCTGTTCGGTGAACATGAACGATTTGAAAAAAATCCGGCTGTTCGAGGTTATGTTCGATAACTGTTCGTAAACCAAAATCATAACTGGATTTTTTCACAGTAATGCTGATAATCAATGTTAATACGCAGGGGATGGATCTCTGCAGAAATAATGAAGATCTCCATTTTTTTTTCTCTTTCCCGCATTTACAGTGGGGAGGTGCAATCTGTCAGCATATTAGCAGCGCACACACGGAGCGAACTGCTTTTTTTCACACAAGCAAGGGCATGTGTCTTTGGCTGTGTATGTCACATGTCCTTGCCCTATAAGACCCAGCCATTTTCCCCATTGACACCATTTTCTCACTGCTCCAGCTGCGTGTTAGACGGCACCGCTGTTGCTGTGTGCGCTATACTTTCAGTGTTAATTTCAAGCCAATTTTCTCTGAAATATACAGATAGCTTGGGAGTAGGGAATAGTTGTGATTGCAGTCCTTTGAGGACTAGGTTACAGCATTTCCTACGACTTTTAGCAGGCAGGTCTGTGCTCTTAAATAGATAGGTTGGGAGTAGGGACTAATTGTAATTGCAGTCCTTTTGAGGACTATTTTACAGCATTTCCTAGGACTTTTTGCCAGGCAGGTCTGTGCCAGTGCTGTGCAAGTGTTTTTCTCAGCATTTGGCTAAATCTAGCTAAGCAAACCCATTTTGGCCTCTTGCAGTGTGTGTTAGTCAGTGGAGTAGCGTATCTGTGTTGCAAGCTACACCACCTGTGTATAGAATACAATTTTTTTAATGCACCTAGCCAAGTAAAACCTTTTGGGCATAGCATCATTCTATTAGGCCATCTATACTAAGCTCCACCAGCTTGCAAATTAGTAATAATTTTTATCTGCATCTAGCTCGGAAGATAATTTTGGGCTTGCAGCAGTGTGTGGGACTTATTCTTAGTCCATCTACACTAAGCTCCTCCAGCTTGCAAATTACAAATAATTTTTATCTGCATCTAGCTCGGAAAATAATTTTGGGCTTGTAGCAGTGTGTGGGACTTATTCTTAGTCCATCTATACTAAGCTCCTCCAGCTTGCAAATTACAAATAATTTTTATCTGCATCTAGCTCGGAAAATAATTTTGGGCTTGTAGCAGTGTGTGGGACTTATTCTTAGTCCATCTATACTAAGCTCCTCCAGCTTGCAAATTACAAATAATTTTTATCTGCATCTAGCTCAGAAAATAATTTTGGGCATAGTAGTAGTGTGTGGTACTCATTGTATTAGGCCATCTATACCAAGCTCCACCAGCTTTGAAATTAATAATAATTTTTATCTGCATCTTGCCTGTAAAATAATTTTGGGCATATTAGCAGTGTGTGGTACTGATTCTATTAGGCCATATATACTAAGCTCCACCAGCTTTCAAATTACTACTAATTTTTACCTGCACTTTGCCTGGAAAATTATTTTGGGCATAGTAGTAGTGTGTGGTACTCATTGTATTAGGCCATCTATACCAAGCTCCACCAGTTTTGAAATTAATAATAATTTTTAGCTGCATCTTGCCTGTAAAATAATTTTTGGCATATTAGCAGTGTGTGGTACTCATTCTATTCGGCCATCTATACTAAGCTCCACCAGCTTTCAAATTAATAATAATTTTAAGCTGCATCTTGCCTGTAAAATAATTTTGGGCATATTAGCAGTGTGTTGTACTCATTCTACACTGTGTTCCAAATTATTATGTAAATAATATTTTCTCAGATTTTCCCAAATTACCTACATGAATTGCAGTCATTGTAATTTTCCAGTCAAATAACTATTAGAGTACAATTGAAAGGTTTTTGTACAAACTCCCTATGATAACAGTATTAGTGTTGAGCCACCCCCGTAGTGTTCGAGTTCGGTTCGGTTCGTCGAACACCCGTGTGTTCGCCGAACTGTTCGTCGAACTGTTCGTTGAACACCTTCGAACACCGTTAAAACCAATGGCAGGCAAACAAAAACACATAGAAACACATAGAAAACACCTTCAAAGGTGTCCAAAAGCTGACAAGCTGCTCAGAAGACATAACTAACACATGGAAAAGTGACAAGTACATATATTCATGCGAAAATAAAAGAGGTGGAGGAGTAAAAGGAGGGGGAGACACAGATATAGGCATGTCATGCCCTTCTAAAATCCAAAAAGTGAGAAGCCGACACGGCCAGTCCGCTCCTGCCCGTGCCACCTCCGTGTCGCCGGGTTTGTGCCAGAGCCGCGGTGAACCCTGATGGCCAGCCCCCCTCTCCCAATACTGGTGCCTGTCCGCTGGTGGGTCGAGCGAGCCCCCCTGTGGTGGAGGCAGCTCTAAGCTTTTTAATTTAAATTGTCTCTCTAATTTGAATGAATACACTTTAAATCCATTTACAAGGATCTATTGGAGGGCAAGTCTCATGCCAGCAGCCGCGTAATTCCAGCTCCAGTAGCGTCCACTAAAGCTGCTGCAGTTAAAAAGCTTTTATAAGGATCGAGCTCGGCTGTCCACCGCAAGGCATCCTACTGCCAGTCCCAGCCCCTATGCCTTGGGGTGCCTCCTGATGCTCTTCACTGAGTATCCCATGGTCCCGAAGCATTTCCTTTGAAAAAATTAAGTGTCTAAACTACAGGTGGTGTAGCTTGCTTAATAGCCAGGATAATCCGCTGACTAGCAGATACTGCTACTAGGCACAAAGTATTTCCTGGGCTAGATGCAGTTAAAAATTTGTAATTAGATACTCTCGTTGGATGCTGAGAAAGCATTCCATAGAGTCTCCTGGCACGCCATATATGATTCTCTTAAAAAGCTTGGGGTAGGGGTCTAGGGGACCCTTTTATAGCCAAAATCACGGCCCTGTATCACAATACGTCACCTAGGCTGAAGATAAATGGAACTGTAGCACCCTGAGGGCTCGGTTGCTACAGAGGTATTGCACCTCACCCAGAGGTGTGATATCTCACTCTCAGGTAAGGATGGAGTGTGGATCAGGACCCGACACCTGCATGCATTACACCACATTGCCGTGGGGCAGGGCGACCAATATGCCTCTGAGATGGGCACGACAGTCCCTGTCCCTGGCTGGAGTGGGGGGAGGGAAGAATGAGGAAGGGGAACCCTGTAGTGCAGGAGCAGGGAGGAAGCAGTTCCTGGGTGCATTGAGAAGGGAGTATAAAAGGTGGGCACCATCTTAGTTCAGTGCAGAGAAGTCTGAGCAGAAGTGGCAGGGAGCAGGGGTTCTGCATGAGCTCTGCTCCGGAGGCCCAGGCCTGGAAGAGGGAGAAGGAAGGAAGAGGAGCGGAGAAGGCTCCAGGAACGAGGAACGAAGGGATCCCAGGGGTTTGGACGGGCGAGTCGCCACCGCACGCCCGAATCCACCTGCGTGGAGGGGTCAGGCCAAAGGGGGAGACCGGTCCCCGAACTAGTGGAGGCAGGAAACGACCCTCAGCTAGAAACCGGAGGCTCTGACATTTTATGTGGCGCAGCCCCTCGCTACACCCGCTAGGAAGGCACCACATAGGGTCAGGGAAACTGGCGCCAAGTTTACCAAGAGGAGGCCCGAGGCAGCCGGACAGAAGGGTTGGTAAGAAAGGCCAGACAAAGGACACACAAAGGGGGTCCTGTGAAGCGCTCCAAAGTTATCTGGGAGTTGTCTGAGCCCCTCACCTGGTGAGCACAGTACGACGTGGGCAGCCGTTACCTGCAGACGTGGTCTGGATAATAAGAACTGTGAGTAAAGGCCCTGGACTGCATCACTGACTCCGTGTCGTTACTGCTGCTGCCCTGCACCATCACCCCCATCCTCCGCATACACTGCCCTGAGGCTATACTCCTCCCATGGGGAGTTATGCTACGCTCTGCTGCACCCACAACACCAGCCTCAGCGGTCTGCCCTGCAGCGGCGGTTCACTCTGACCGCAATCCACGGGTGGCGTAGTCGGACATTTAAACATCAAAACCACATAAATAGTTCCGCCACTGGTTTGACCACCCTGAGCCACGGAACCGGGTCGCCGCCACGAAGACTACAACCACCAGCATCCACCAAAAAGGGTCCGGCTCCGGGTGTCCCAAGGCCCAGGGGGTGCATCAGAACATTTTCATCACCTTTCACAATCACCAATGGGACAAGGCAGGGATGTCCTCTGTCCCCTCTCTTATACATCCTAGTGACGGAGCACCTGCTCTCATCAATTCGCCATAACCCCAATATTAGGTGGATTGAGGTGGGAGGCACCGAGTACAAGTGCTCTCTATTTGCTGATGATGTCCTAGTATATATCACTCAATCACATATATCCATCCATGCTGTTATGGCTGAAATAGATCACTTTGTTACATGGTCAAATTTTAAAATCAATGCAGCGAAGTCTGAGGCCCTCGATGTCTCCCTCCCCAAATCCATATAGGATTCCATCCAGTCCAACTTTCCCTTTGCCTGGCCCTCACAGGGTATCAAATACTTAGGAATTCCTATTCATAGAGACCTCTCCCATCTATGTTATCTTAATTTTGGGCCCTTTAATGAACAACTCCATACAGACCATGGTTGGCAAGTTAGAACTGTAAGATTCACTAAGTGAACCACTGGTGTTTTGTGGAAAAGCACATGTACACTGCGTTCCAAATTATTATGCAAAAAGTGTTTAGGAGTGATAAGGGAAGAATTTGTTTGTTTGTCAGTTAAACTCATTGATGGTGATGTGTGTCAGGGCTCTTTATATCACTGTAAGCAATTGCAGAAACCTGTGCTAATTAGTTTGGCAGGTGTGTCCAATGAATGGCAAGACTACTTAAGAAGGCTGTCTCACATTATTAAGCAGCCTACATTTTCTGCCAAAATGGGAAAGAAAAAGGATGTGTCGGCTGCTGAGAAGCAACAAATTGTGGAGTGTTTAGGTCAAGGCATGACTACAATCAACATTGTGCGATGATCAGGATGAAGTGTCTTGGCAATCAAGAAGTATGTAGCTGATTCACAGTACACATGTGTGCGTGCTGATAAGGGCAAATTGAGGACTCTTTCCAACAGGCAATTACGTCAGGTTGAAAGAGCAGCGGCAAAAAAGCCTTGTCATAGCAGCAGACAAGTTTTTGAAGCTGCTTGTGCCTCCAACGTCCCCCGAACAACAAGATGCAGGGTCCTTCAGAGGTTTGCAGCTGTGCATACGCCATCCTGTCGACCTCCTCTATCCACTTCACACAAGCAGAAACGGCTCCAGTGGGCCAAACATTACATGAAGACTGATTTCAAAACTGTTTTGTTCACGGATGAGTGCCGTGCAGCGCTCGATGGTCCAGATGGATGGAGTGGAGGATGGCTGGTTGATGGACACCCCACGCAAACACGGCTACAGCGCCAACAAGTAGGAGGTGGAGTAATGTTTTGGGCTGGAATCATGGGGAGAGAGATTGTCGGCCCCTTTAGGATCCCTGAAGGCGCTAAAGATGAACTCCATAATGTATGTGGATTTTCTCAAACAGCACTTCCTGCCATGGTTCAAGAAGAAGAACCGTGTATTTCACAGCAAGATCATTTTTCTGCATGATAATGCACCATCTCATGCTGCACATAAAACATCTGCATCTCTGGCTGATATGGACATAAAAGGGGACAAACTTATGGTGTGACCCCCATGCTCCCCTGACCTGTACCCCATTCAGAACCTTTGGAGCATCATTAAAAGGAGTGTCTATGATGGCGGGAGGCAGTTCACATCTAAGCAACAGCTCTGGGAGGGTATTCTGTCCTCATGCAAAACAATTGAAGCAGAAACCATCCAAAACCTGACAAATTCAATGGACGAGAGAGTTCAGAAGCTCCTTTCGAACAAGGGGTCCTATGTGAAAATGTAACATCACCTAGAATAAAGTTTTGAGTTGAAAACTGTTTGATTTCAGTTTCTAACAACCTGCTAATGCTTATAATTTCAAAAATGACCATTTTTTTGGTCTTTATTAAAATGAAAAGGTTGATCGAAAAGTTTGGGGGATCTAAGAGTGTGGCAACCCAGTAGTCATGATTACTTCGAATTCTGACAATATGAGGGTCATGCTGCAGGTAGTGCAGCAAGAAGGCACTTATGTGTCTTGCGCATCTCGGAGCCCCAAAATTATTTTCCGGGCTAGATGCAGCTAAAAATTATTATTAATTTTAAATCTGGTGAAGCTTTAGTATAGATGGCCTAATAGGATCAGTGCTGCACACTGCTACAAAGCCCAAATTATTTTCCAGTCAAGATACAGATAAACATGATTAGTAATTTTAAATCTGGTGGAGCTTATTATAGATGGCCTAATAGAATCAGTGCTGCACACTGCTACAAAGCCCAAATTATTTTCCAGCCAAGATACAGATAAACATGATTAGTAATTTGAAAGCTTAAAACGGTTGGTAGGGTGATTTTAACCAATCATCAAGCTTTTACTCTCCCCAGGATGACACAGGGGTAGAAAAGTCGTTTCGGATCCATGATTTGTTCATCTTTATGAACGTGAGTCTGTCTACATTATCAGTGGAGAGCCGCATGCGCTTATCTGTCAGCACACCACCAGCAGCGCTGAACACACGTTCAGACAGAACGCTGGCTGCGGGGCATGACAAGATCTCCAAGGCGTAAGTGGCTAGCTCCGGCCATTTATCCAGATTGGAAGCCCAAAAAGAGCAAGGGTCCAGTGACACAGTCGTGGCTTCAATGTTTACTTGGAGATACTCCTGTACCCTCGTCTCTAGGCGTTGACTATGTGTCAGACTTCTTGTCTCCTGTGGCCTTGCAAAGGATGGGCTAAAAAAGTGGTGAAATGATTCCGCAAAATTGATGTTACCAGCAGATACTGTGGTTCTGTTACGGTTTGAGTGCTGAACACTTGACGGTCCCACGGTTGGCAAGTTGGAACTGTGAGATTCACTACGTGCACCACTGGTATTTTGTGGAAAAGCACATGTAAGATTCTGCAACAGTCTCTGCTGATACTCCTGCATGCGTGCATCCCTTTCTATGGCAGGAATAATTTCTGCAAATTTACTTTTGTACCGGGGATCTAACAGTGTGGCAACCCAGTAGTCAGGATTATTTCTAATTCTCACAATTCGAGGGTCATGTTGCAGGTAGTGCAGCAAGAAGGCACTCATGTGTGTTGCGCACCCAGGAGCACCAAGTCCCTGTTGTGTTGGTGGCGAGGTAACAATCATGCTTCCTTTCTATGTCCTCTCCCCCCAACCTCGCACAACAGAAATGTGATCAAGGTCTCCCTCATCTGATGAGTCTTCCATCAGTTCGTCCTCCACTTCTTCCTGGGCTCCTGCACCTTTCTCACTAGTTTGGCTGCTACCATGCGCCCTGGTAAAACCATCTCCCCCACCCTCACATGCCTGCCGCCTTGGTGCTGCCGACCGTCTGGACCTTGCAGATGTTAGCCCTTCCGCATACAACTCCTCCTCCTCTACTTCCTCCACCTCCTCTTGTGCCACCACCTGACTCCGAATTCTGTTTAACATGTGCTCCAGCATGTAAATCACCGGAATAGTCATGCTGATAATGGCATCGTCAGCACTAAACATCTTCGTCGCCATTTCAAAACTGTGCAGAAGGGTGCATAGGTCCCTGATCTGAGAGGACTCCTCCAGCGTGATTTGCCCCACCTCTGAATCTCGTTGGCCCAGGCTATATGTCAGAACGTATTGCACCAGGGCTTGTCGGTGCTGCCACAGTCGCTGCAACATGTGCAGAGTTGAATTCCACCGGGTAGGCACATCGCATTTTAGCCGGTGAAGTGGCAGGCCCAACGACTTCTGTAGAGATGTAAGTCGCTGAGCTGCGGGATGCGAACGGCGGAAGTGAGCACACAGCGACCGTGCCCTCTGCAGAAGGCCATCTAGTCTGGGATAGTGGGCTAAAAATTGCTGGACAACCAGGTTCAACACGTGAGCCATACAAGGAACGTGTGTGACATTGCCCCGGCGAAGGGCCGCACCCAGGTTTGCAGCATTGTCGCACACGGCCTTCCCTGGTTTCAGGTCCAGTGGAGACAACCATTCATGAAATTGGTTCTCCAGAGCTGACCACAACTCCTCAGCTGTGTGACTCACATTTCCCAGACATTTCAATGTAAAAACCGCCTGATGACGTTGAGCCCTACTGCCAGCATAGTAAGGAGGTGTGCAGGATCCCTTCTGCGCAGTTAGAAAGCTTGTGGCATGACCAGACAGGCTTTGGGTGCAGGTGGAAGACCGAGAGGAGGTTGAGGAGGCAGAAGCAGTGGAGGAACTTTGACATAAAGAGGATTGACGCACAACTCGTGGGGACGGCAAGACTTGGACAGCAGCCCCTTGTCCTGCTGTCACCATAGTTACCCAGTGCCCAGTCAGCGACATGTAACGCCCCTGTCCATGCCTACTCGTCCAAGTGTCTGTGGTGAAATGCACCCTGTCACACACAGAGTTTCTCAAAGAAGCGGTGATGTTGTGTGCGACATGCTGGTGGAGCGCAGGCACACCTTTCTTTGAGAAGTAGTGCCGACTTGGCATCTGGTACTGGGGCACTGCGACGGACATAAGGTCTCGAAAATCCTCTGTGTCCACCAGGCGGAAAGGCAGCAT
This sequence comes from Phyllobates terribilis, assembly GCF_046119375.1. Taxonomy (NCBI): domain Eukaryota; kingdom Metazoa; phylum Chordata; class Amphibia; order Anura; family Dendrobatidae; genus Phyllobates; species Phyllobates terribilis. The sequence goes on along the minus strand of NW_027362768.1, from coordinate 36,622,254 downwards.
TTCTGTAGCCAAGAGCTTGCAGATGGTGAAATTCAACCTCTTAGCTTTCTCATGGCTAGAAGGAAATGGTCTTTTACTTGTCCACATCTGAGGGACCGAGGACTGGCTATTGTGCTTAGACGGGGTTGATAAGGGTGTCCCCGGCAAACTGCCGGTCTGTGAGGAAGATGCAGGCGGACATGTTAGGTTGCCTTGATCCAAAGGTGGTGCTATCGATGTCGGACAGCGCTCAACACCAGCTGGTGTTACCACCTCCAAAGAAAATGATGACCTGCCAATCACGCTGGCTGTTGCGGGTAAAGAGGTGGCAGGTCTGCGCCCCAAAACAGGTGTGACTGCTGTCCCCCCAGTCACAGAGGATGAAGAGGCCGCGGATGCACAAGATATGGCAGACGGTGGTTGGCCCGGCCGGCTAGGCCGCATTGTAGCACACTGAGCTTCCCACTGCAACTTATGCTTCATGTCCATGTGCCGGTTCATGCATGAAGTACTCAAACTATGTATTTTTTGGCCTCTACTTAGCTTTTGCTGACAAATGTTACAGATAACACGAGTTGGGTCATCTTTATCGATCTGAAAAAATGCCCAGGCTATGCAAGGCTTAGCACCCATGCGACCTGAAGAGCCACCACGACTTGTGGTGAGAGGCAGAGTTGTGTTTGAGGATGCAGTTGTTGACGTGCTTCCAGTACTACGTCTCTGTCCAGGAAGGCGCAACCTGACCTCGTCGTCACTAGCATCTTCCTCCACCTCCTCTGCTGACCTCATCTCTTGGCTGACTGTGGGTTGACAGTAAGTGGGATCTCCAACCTCATCATCATCACCCTGTGCGTTATCACACCCGTCGTCCTCAGAGCCAACCTGTTCCTGCCCTGACAAAAAACTAAAGTTGTCGCTCCAATCAGGTATTTGAGTCTTATCATCGTCTTCCTCATTGTCTCCACCAACAGGAGTTACAGTTTGGGAATGAGGGTCTACATTATGGTCAGAACCTTCTGCGTCTGGTCCTGGATCCGACTCATAAAGATTCTGGGCATCAGTGCAGATCATTTCCTCGTCTGGATTCACAGAAGCGCTGGAGTCGACCTCTGATTCCCAGGCTATAGTATGAGTAAACAGCTCTGCAGACTCAACCATCTGTTCTACCTCATACTCAGACGGGCAGCTGGAGATTTGGGAGCTGTGAGGAAGCAAGTGCGATTGGGGTGACACCTTTGAGGACTGGAGTATTTGTGATGTTGAAGTTGATGTTGAGGAGAGCCCACTTAAAGGAGCACTTGATATCCGTTGAAGCACCTGCTGTTTTTGTGCCTCATCTGGAATTTGTAGCGATTGGCGTGGCCGTAAGAAAGGGATCTTATCACATTGTCCGCTAAAAGAAGTAGACATTTTAGTTTGGCTGGTAGATGGTCTTTCTTCTGCAGATGTTACTGTTGCTTTAACACCTACCCCACGGACACAACCTTTTTTCCCCTTCCCAACACGCCTATTCCCCTTTCCACCAGCAGCAGGCCTTTTTCCACTCATTTTGGTGGTTAACCAATTCACAACTCTGGAGTTGTTTGCACAAAAAAACAATGGATGGGAACCGAGCAGAGCTGAGTGGCCAAACTGTGGTATTAGGCCAAAACTATTGGCTGGGTTAGATGCAGAAAAAAATTATATTCAATTTGCAACCTGATGGAGGTCTGTATAGATGGATTAATAGAACAAGTCCCACACACAGCTAGAAGCCCAATATTTTTTCAGAGGTAGATGCAGAAAAAAATATATTCAGTTTGCAACCTGATGGAGGTCTGTATAGATGGATTAATAGAACAAGTCCCACACACAGCTAGAAGCCCAATATTTTTTCAGAGGTAGATGCAGAAAAAAATATATTCAGTTTGCAACCTGATGGAGGTCTGTATAGATGGATTAATAGAACAAGTCCCACACACAGCTAGAAGCCCAATATTTTTTCAGAGGTAGATGCAGAAAAAAATATATTCAGTTTGCAACCTGATGGAGGTCTGTATAGATGGATTAATAGAACAAGTCCCACACACAGCTAGAAGCCCAATATTTTTTCAGAGCTAGATGCAGAAAAAAATTATATTCAATTTGCAACCTGATGGAGGTCAGTATAGATGGACTAATAGAATGATGCTATGCCCAAAAGATTTTACTTCACTAGGTGCAGTAAAAAAATTGGTATTCTATACCCAGGTGGTATATCTTGCAACACAGATAGGCTACTCCACTGACTAACACACTCTGCAATAGGCCAAAAAGGATTAGCTTTGCTAGATTCAGCCAAATGCTGTGAAAAAAACTTGCACAGCACTGGCACAGACCTGCCTGGCAAAAACTGATAGGAACTGATGTAACCTAGTCCTGAAAAGGACTCCAATAACAATTAGTCTTTACTCCCACAATCTATCTATTTAAGAGCACAGACCTGCCTGATAAAAGTCGTAGGAAATGCTGTAACCTAGTCCTTAAAAGGACTGCAATCACAACTATTCCCTACTCCCAAGCTATCTGTAGATTTGTGCGAAAATTGGCTTGAAATTAACAAGGTATAGCGCACACAGCAACAGCGGTGCCGTCTAACACGCAGCTGCAGCAGTGAGAAAATGGTGGCGACGGGGAAAATGGCTTGGTCTTATAGGGCAAGGACATGTGACATACACTGCCAATGACACATGCCCTTGCTTGTGTGAAAAAAAGCACTTCGCTCCGTGTGTGCGCTGCTGATAGGCTGACAGATTGCACCTCCCCACTGCAAATGCGGGAAAGAGAAAAAAAAATGGAGATCTTCATTGTTCCTGCAGAGATCCATCCCCTGCCCCTCCCCCCACCCCGCTGTACACTCAAACTGCGTTTTAACATTAATTTTCATCATTACTGAGAAAAAATCCAGTTATGATTTTGGTGCACGAACAGTTATCGAACATAACCTCGAACAGCCGAATTTTTCTCAAATTGTTCGTGTTCGCCGAACGGCTCGAACACCGCCCAAAACAGCTCGAATTTGAGATTGGCGAACAGTTTGAGTAGAACAACGCTCATCTCTAAACAGTATATTTTTAAAAAAATAAAAAACTCAAACTGCACTCAAAATGCATGTTCCAAATTGTTATGCACAGCAGAGTTTTCAACCTTTTCATTTTAATAAAGAACAAAAAATTGTCATTTTTGAAATTATAAGCATTAGCAGGTTATTACAAACTGAAATCAAACAGTTTTCAACTCAAAACTTTATTCTAGGTGATGTTACATTTGCACATAGGACCGATTGTTCGAAAGGAGCTTCTGAACTCTCTCGTCCATTGAATTTGTCAGGTTTTGGATGGTTTCTGCTTCAATTGTTTTGCATGAGGACAGAATACCCTCCCAGAGCTGTTGCTTAGATGTGAACTACCTCCCGCCATCATAGACAATCCTTTTGATGATGCTCCAGAGGTTCTCAATGGGGTTGAGTTCAGGGGAGCATGGGTGCCACACCATAAGCTTGTCCCCTTTTATGCCCATAGCAGCCAGAGATGCAGATGTGTTCTGTGCAGCATGAGACGGGGCATTATCATGCATGAAATGATCTCGATGGTCCAGATGGATGGAGTGGAGGATGGCTGGTTGATGGACACCCCATGCAAACACGGCTACTGCGCTAACAATGAGGAGGTGGAGTATTGTTTTGGGCTGGAATAAAGGGGAGAGAGATTGTCGGCCCTTTTAGGATCCCTGAAGGGGTAAAGATGAACTCCATAATGTATGTTGTGTTTCTCAAATAGCACTTCCTTCCATGGTTCAAGAAGAAGAACCGTGCATTCTGCAGCAAGATCATTTTCATGCATGATAATGCCCCGTCTCATGCTGCACATAACACATCTGCATCTCTAGCTGCTATGGGCATAAAAGGGGACAAACTTATGGTGTGGCACCCATGCTCCCCTGACCTCAACCCCATTGAGAACCTCTGGAGCAACATCAAAAGGATTGTCTATGATGGCGGGAGGCAGTTCACATCTAAGCAACAGCTCTGGGAGGGTATTCTGTCCTCATGCAAAACAATTGAAGCAGAAACCATCCAAAACCTGACAAATTCAATGGACGAGAGAGTTCAGAAGCTCCTTTCGAACAAGCGGTCCTATGTGCAAATGTAACATCACCTAGAATAAAGTTTTGAGTTGAAAACTGTTTGATTTCAGTTTGTAATAACCTGCTAATGCTTATAATTTCAAAAATGACAATTTTTTTGTTCTTTATTAAAGTGAAAAGGTTGAAAACTCTGCTGTGCATAATAATTTGGAACATGCATTTTGAGTGCAGTTTGAGTTTTTTATTTTTTAAAAAATATACTGTTATCATAGGCAGTTTGTACAAAAACCTTTCAATTGTACTCTAATAGTTATTAGACTGGAAAATTACAATGACTGCGATTCATATAGGTAATTTGGGAAAGTCTGAGAAAATATTATTTGCATAATAATTTGGAACACAGTGTATTAGGCCATCTATACTAAGCTCCACCAGTTTTGAAATTACTAATAATTTTTAGCTGCATCTTGCCTGGAAAATAATTTTGGGCATAGTAGCAGTGTGTGGTACTCATTGTATTAGGCCATCTATACCAAGCTCCACCAGCTTTGAAATTAATAATACTTTTTAGCTGCATCTTCCCTGTAAAATAATTTTGGGCATATTAGCAGTGTGTGGTACTCATTCTATTAGGCCATCTATACTAAGCTCCACCAGCTTTCAAATTACTAACAATTTTTAGCTGCATCTTGCCTGGAAAATAATTTTGCGCATAGTAGCAGTGTGTGGTAATCATTGTATTAGGCCATCTATACCAAGCTCCACCAGTTTTGAAATTAATAATAATTTTTATCTGCATCTTGCCTGGAAAATAATTTTTGGTATAGTAGTAGTTTGTGGTACTCATTGTATTAGGCCATCTATACCAAGCTCCACCAGCTTTGAAATTACAAATATTTTTTATCTGCATCTAGCTCGGAAAATAATTTTGGGATTGTAGCAGTGTGTGGGACTTATTCTTAGTCCCTCTATACTAAGCTCCTCCAGCTTGTAAATTACAAATAATTTTTATCTGCATCTAGCTCGGATTTTAATTTTGGGCTTGTAGCAGTGTGTGGGACTTATTCTTAGTCCATCTATGCTAAGCTCCTCCAGCTTGCAAATTACAAATAATTTTTATCTGCATCTAGCTCATAAAATAATTTTGGGCTTGTAGCAGTGTGTGGGACTCATTCTATTAGTCCATCTATACTAAGCTCCACCACCTGTGTCTGTAATAAAATTGTTTTACTACATCTAACCCAGCCAATCCTTTTGGGCTAATACCACAGTTTGGCCACTCAGCACTGCTTGGTTCCTATCCATCGTTTTTGTGCAAACAACTCCAGAGTTGTCAATTAGTTAACCACCAAAATGAGTGGAAAAAGGCCTGCTGCTGGTGGAAAGGGGAATAGGCGTGTTGGGAAGGGAAAAAAAGGTTGTGTCCGTGGGGTAGGTGTTAAAGCAACAGTAACATCTGCAGAAGAAAGACCATCTTCCAGCCAAACTAAGATGTCTACTTCTTTTAGCGGACAATGTGATAAGATCCCTTTCTTACGGCCACGCCAATCACTACAAATTCCAGATGAGGCACAAAAACAGCAGGTGCTTCAACGGATATCAAGTGCTCCTTTAAGTGGGCTCTCCTCCACCTCAACTTCAATATCACAAATACTCCAGTCCTCAGAGGTGTCACCCCAATCGCACTTGCTTCCTCACAGCTCCCAAGTCTCCAGCTGCCTGTCTGAGCATGGGGTAGAACAGATGGTTGAGTCTGCAGAGCTGTTTACTCATACTATAGCCTGGGAATCGGAGGTCGGCTCCAGAGCTTCTGTGAATCCAGACGAGGAAATGATCTGCACTGATGCCCAGAATCTTTATGAGTCGGATCCAGGACCAGACGCAGAAGGTTCAGATCATAATGCAGACCCTCGTTCCCAAACTGTAACTCCTGTTGGTGGAGACAATGAGGAAGATGGTGATGAGACTCAAATACCTGATTGGAGTGACAACTTGAGTTTTTTGTCAGGGCAGGATGAGGTTGGCTCTGAGGACGACGGGTGTGAGAACACACAGGGTGATGATGAAAAGGTTGCAGATCCCACTTACTGTCAACCCACAGTCAGCCAAGAGATGAGGTCAGCAGAGGAGGTGGAGGAGGATGCTAGTGACGACGAGGTCAGGTTGCGCCTTCCTGGACAGAGACATAGTACTGGAAGCACGTCAACAACTGCATCCTCAAACACAACTCTGCCTCTGACCCCAAGTCGTGGTGGCTCTTCAGGTCGCATGGGTGCTAAGCCTTGCATAGCCTGGGCATTTTTTCAGATCGATAAGGATGACCCAACTCGTGTTATCTGTAACATTTGTCACCAAAAGCTAAGTAGAGGCCAAAAAATCCATAGTTTGAGTACTTCATGCATGAACCGTCACATGGATATGAAGCATAAGTTGCAGTGGGAAGCTCACTGTGCTACAATGTGGCCTAGCAGGCCGGGCCAACCACTGTCTGCCCCATCTTGTGCTTCCGTGGCCTCTTCATCCTCTGTGACTGGGGGGACAGCAGTCACACCTGTTTTGGGACGCAGACCTGCCACCTCTTTACCCGCAACAGCTAGCATGATTGGAAGGTCATCATTTTCTTTGAAGGTGGAAACACCAGCTGGTGATGAGCGCTCTCCGACATTGATTGCACCACCTTTGGATCAAGGCAACCTAACATGTCCGCCTGCATCTTCCTCACAGACCGGCAGTTTGCCGGGGACACCCTTCTCAACCCCGTCTAAGCACAACAGCCAGCCCTCGGTCCCTCAGATGTGGACAAGTAAAAGACCATTTCTTCCTAGCCATGAGAAAGCTAAGAGGTTGAATTTCACCATCTGCAAGCTCTTGGCTACAGAAATGCTGCCTTTCCGCCTGGTGGACACAGAGGATTTTCGAGACCTTATGTCCGTTGCAGTGCCCCAGTACCAGATGCCCAGTCGGCACTACTTCTCAAAGAAAGGTGTGCCTGCACTCCACCAGCATGTCGCACACAACATCACCGCTTCTTTGAGAAACTCTGTGTGTGACAGGGTGCATTTCACCACAGACACTTGGACGAGTAGGCATGGACAGGGGCGTTACATGTCGCTGACTGGGCACTGGGTAACTATGGTGACAGCAGGACAAGGGGCTGCTGTCCAAGTCTTGCTGTCCCCACGAGTTGTGCGTCAATCCTCTTTATCTTGAAGTTCCTCCACTGCTTTTGCCTCCTCAACCTCCTCTCGGTCCTCCACCTGCACCCAAAGCTTGTCTACTCATGCCACATGCTTTCTAACTTCACAGAAGGGATCCTGCACACCTCCTTACTATGCTGGCAGCAGGGCTCAACGTCATCAGGTGGTTTTTACTTTGAAATGTCTGGGAAATGTGAGTCACACAGCTGAGGAGTTGTGGTCAGCTCTGGAGAACCAGTTTCATGAATGGTTGTCTCCACTGGACCTGAAACCAGGGAAGGCCGTGTGCGACAATGCTGCAAACCTCGGTTTGGCCCTTCGTCGGGGCAATGTCACACACTTGCCTTGTATGGCTCACGTGTTGAAACTGGTTGTCCAGAATTTTTTAGCCCACTAACCCGGACTAGATGGCCTTCTGCAGAGGGCACGGTCGCTGTGTGCTCACTTCCGCCGTTCGCATCCCGCAGCTCAGCGACTTACATCTCTACAGAAGTAGTTGGGCCTGCCACTTCACCGGCTAAAATGCGATGTGCCTACTTGGTGGAATTCAACTCTGCACATGTTGCAGCGACTGTGGCAGCACCGACAAGCCCTGGTGCAATACGTTCTGACGTATAGCCTGGGCCAACGGGATCCAGAGGTGGGGCAAATCACGCTGGAGGAGTGGTCTCAGATCACTGACCTATGCACTGTTCTGCACAGTTTTGAAATGGCGACGAAGATGTTTAGTGCTGATGATGCCATTATCAGCATGACTATTCCGGTGATTTACATGCTGGAGCACATGTTAAACAGAATTCGGAGTCAGGTGGTGCGACAAGAGGAGGTGGAGGAAGTAGAGGAGGAGGAGTTGTATGCGGAAGGGCTAACATCTGCAAGGTCCAGACGGTCGGCAGCCCCAAGGCGGCAGGCATGTGAGGGTGAGGGAGATGGATTTACCAGGGTGCATGGTAGCAGCCAAACTAGTGCGGAAGGTGCAGGAGCCCAGGAAGAAGTGGAGCGCGAACTGATGGAAGACTCATCAGATGAGGGAGACCTTGATCACATTTCTGTTGTGCCATGTTGGGGAGAGAGGGCAGAGGAAGGAAGCATGATTGTTACCTCGCCACCAACACAACAAGGACTTGGTCCTCCTAGATGCGCAAGATAAGAGTGCCTTCTTGCTGCACTACCAGCAACATGACCCTCGAATTGTCAGAATTCGAAATAATCCTGACTACTGTGTTGCCACACTCTTAGATCCCCAGTACAAAACTAAATTTGCCGAAATAATTCCTGCCATAGAAAGGGATTCACTCATGGAGTAGTATCAGCAGAGACTGTTGCAGAATCTTACATGTGCTTTTCCACAAAACTCCAGTGGTGCATGTAGTGAATCTCACAGTTCTAACTTGCCAGCCGTGGGACTGTCAAGTGTTCAGCACTCAAACCGTAACAGTAACACAGTATCTGCTGGTAACAGCAATTTTGCGGAATCGTTTCACCAGTTTTTTAGACCATCCTTTGCAAGGCCACAGGAGACAAGAAGTCTGACACATATTCAACGCCTAGAGAGGATGGTACAGGAGTATCTCAAAGTGAACATCGAAGCCATGACTGTGTCACTGGACCCTTGCTCATTTTGGGCTTATAATCTGGAAAAATGTTTAGAGCTTGTCACTCACGCCTTGGAGATCTTGTTATGCCCTGCAGCCAGCATTCTCTCTGAACGTGTGTTCAGCGCTGCTGGTGGTGTGCTGACAGAGAAGCGCACATGGCTGTCCACTGAGAATGTAGACAGACTCACGTTTATAAAGATGATCAAATAATGGATCTGCAAGGACTTTTCTACCCCTGTGTCATCCTCTGGAGACTAAAAGCTTGAGGATTTGGTAAAATCACCTCACCAACCGTTTTAAGCAACTCTGGGGCAATTGATACCACTTAAGTGGTGTCTGTGCCACAATCTTTGGAAAAAATGGAGACTCTTTTTGGAGTCCCCTTGCTGTGTTTTACGTGACGTTGGCATTGTCAATTCCAGGTGGGTTGGGTCGCTCCCCCCCCCACTTTTAACCGTAAGAAACTACATACACTATGGCTTGGGGTAGCACAGATGGTTGATTCAGAAGTGCTGTTTACTCAGAGGTCTGCTCCAAAGCTTCAGTGTCTGCTAGTCAGCGTATTAGCCTGAGTATCTAATAAGAATTTTTAACTGCATCTAGCCTAGGCAGACTGTTGGGACCCCCAACCAAACCCAGACGCTCAGCCCCCCTAATGCCCCCCTTTCCTTGACAATACAATAATGTAACTCTTACAACTGGATGGGTGAGGATCGGTCACAGCTTTATTAACTCTTTATACTCATTCCATTAGAAAGGCATTTTATTTCTAAAATAATTCAGCTTGTTGCAGCATGCCCTGTGTCTCCACACCGGCAAGTTGGCCAACAAGTGTAACTCTCCAACATGTCCTTTCTATTTGCAGGCCACGGAGGATCCTGCGTACTCGTATGCAGGACTCTAACCCCCATCCATCACTCTTAACGCTTGTTCCACTCCGTCCTGGAGTCCTGACAGGAATATGTCCTGTCCAATATCCATTAAGTGAACACCGTCAGGCAGTATGAGGCCTGCTTTATCTCCTTCCAGTTGTCGGTGTCGTATCACTACACCGCCTCTGTCTCTTCTAAATTTTGCCATCCGAATATTTATTACCCGCCTTGTCCGTTCGATGGCCGTGATGTCTCGCGCATCTTGACATACCGCTATCGGCACAATCTCTGACCATGCTATAGTTAGTTTTGTGAAAAATTCTCTGAAGCGCTCAGTGTCTAGTTTCATTATTGTCATTAGTTATGCGCTCTTGTGGTGACCTAGGTCATTTACCCCGGCCTGTATAACTAAGATGACTGGACCTCTTGCCTCTCTACCTACCTTGATTACCTCCATTAGTACCTGTGGCCATTGCAGGCCTCTAATACCTCTCCAGTTGAAATATGTGCAATGAAACTCTAATTTCCTCCGGCATGGGCGGACTTTCGCCCTTTTTTCTGCCCAATATATATATGAGTGGCCTATCACCCACACTGTTGGCTTAGCGTCACCTGTAAAAGAAACAAAGCACGTTAGGATAACAAGTCCGGTCTTATGTATCTCGCCAAACACGTGGATCGCCATCTCCATATCCTCTGAACTTCCGTTTCTGACAATCCTGCTCTTGCTGCTTCCGTGGCGCGCCTATGCGGAATGAGTGTGTCCCGTAATCTTTGGGGTGGTTCCCTGCCGATGTTAGGAATTTATTAAATATAGCTTGGAACTGGTATCTTGATAATGGCGTACCATCAATGTGTGATAGGAAGAAATTACTTTGTGATCTGATGGTTATATATGTTTTTACTATTGTTACCCGACTCAGTGTACCGTTTGTGGGTTGTAGAAGCACCCAATTGCCCCTGCCCGCTGGAATTGTTTTCGATTTGCGTATGCGTAGACGTATTGCATTATTGGCTATGACTACGTCCTGGTGTAATAAGCCTCCACTGGTGGTAATTTTGGATTTGGTAATTCACTTATGGATAGCTCCCCGAAGAAGGCGATCGCAAATGCAGTAGACAGTAGTGTTGCTTCAAATTGTGGGTGTCATGTAAATGGTGTTAGGGGTATGATGTGAGAAATCAGTTTTAGTGACATGGGACGGGACGTCTACACTCCTGACTTGGCTGACCCCTTTTCCACCCTTTTAAGGATTGTCTGATGATGAATCTCTTTGTCACATATCCCCAATTCAGTAGTTGGAAGTGAAATGCTACTCCGGTCAGAAACCGCTGCGCTGACGCCCCTGATATGCCCCTCATAATTAGCTGGTGGAGAAATTCTATGGTGACTTGTGATCTGGCTTCTTCACATTGGTCAACCCGTCTGCCTGCTACTAGTCGTGTCCACTCTTCCCATGCCTTACCGTATGCTTGCCACGTCGACGGGGCAACTAACGCTCTGATTAATGGCATCAACTATTCGCCACTAGATCCCATAGGGAGGGTGGGCAACTGTTGCCGATGGGTGGGCGTTGGGGAGGAGCTCTGTGAAAATCTGCCAATTGAATTGTGATAATGCGTTAGCAGCAGTGTTAGACCCCTCAGCATCGTGGCTAGCGTGGACCCATACATTGTGTTTTAGGCACAGGAATGCTAGCTGGCATAGTAGGCCTAGCACTGGGAGAGACGATGATGCCATCTTATTAATACAGTGTGCTAGGCTGGTGTTTTTTGTTATGTAGCGTATATTTTTGTTAGCCTGGCGCGCGCCCCATATTTCTATTGCTACCACTATTGGGAAGAGTTCCAGGAGTGTCTGTTTTTTGTCAGCACTTGTTCTGCCCAATATGGAGGCCATAAGCTTGGGCACCATTGGTTATTTAGTATCGCTGCATATCCGTACAGATAGGCTACTCCAATGAGTAACAGACACTGCTACAGGCCCAAAAGGTTTTACTTGGCTAGATGTAGTAAAAAATTGTTATTAAATACAAAGGTGGTGTAGCTTGGTACAGATGGGCTACTACAATGAGTAACAGACACTGCTACAGGCCCAAAAGGATTTACTGGGCTAGATGCAGTAAAAAATTGTTATTAAATACAAAGGTGGTGTAGCTTGGTACAGATGGGCTACTACAATGAGTAACAGACACTGCTACACGCCCAAAAGGATTTACTGGGCTAGATGCAGTAAAAAATTGTTATTAAATAAAAAGGTGGTGTAGCTTGGAAAAGATGGACTACTACAATGCGTAACAGACACTGCTACAGGCCCAAAAGTATTTACTGGGCTAGATGCAGTTAAAAATTGTTATTAAATACAAAGGTGGTGTAGCTTAGTACAGGTGGGCTGCTACAATGAGTAACAGACACTGCTACAGGCCCAAAAGTATTTACTGGGCTAGATGCAGTAAACAATTGTTATTAAATACAAAGTTGGTGTAGCTTGGTACAGATGGGCTACTACAATGCGTAACAGACACTGCTACAGGCCCAAAAGTATTTACTGGGCTAGATGCAGTAAAAAATTGTTATTAAATACAAACGAGGTGTAGCTTGGTACAGATTGGCTACTACAATGCGTAACAGACACTGCTACATGCCCAAAATGATTTACTGGGCTAGATGCAGTAAAAATTGTTACTAAATACAAAGGTGGTGTAGCTTGGTACAGATGGACTACTACAATGAGTAACAGACACTGCTACTGGCCCAAAAGTATTCACTGGGCTAGATGCAGTAAAAAATTGTTATTAAATACAAAGGTGGTGTAGCTTGGCACAGATGGGCTACTCCACTGACTACCAGACTCTGCTACTATGCCCTAAAGGTTTTACTTGGCTAGATGTAGTAAAAAAATGTTATTAAATATAAAGGTGGTGTAGCTTGGTACAGATGGGCTACTACAATGAGTAACAGACACTGCTACTGGCCCAAAAGTATTTACTGGGCTAGATGCAGTAAAAAATGGTTATTAAATACAAAAGTGGAGTAGCTTGGTACAGATGGGCTACTACAATGCGTAACAGACACTGCTACAGGCTCAAAAGGATTTACTGGGCTAGATGCAGTAAAAAATTGTTATTAAATACAAAGGTGGTGTAGCTTTGTACAGATGGGCTACTACAATGATTAACAGACACTGCTACAGGCCCAAAAGTATTTACTGGGCTAGGTGCAGTAAAAAATTGGTATTAGATACACAGGTGGTGTAGCTTGCAACACAGATAGGCTACTCCACTGACTAACACAGACTGCTAGAGGCCCAAAAGGATTGGCTTAGCTATATTTACCCAAATGCTGTGAAAAACACTTGCACAGCACTGGCACAGACCTGCCTGGCAAATAGTGCTAGGAACTGCTGTAACCTAGCCCTCAAAAGGGCTGCAATTCCAACTACTCCCTTCTCTCTAAACCTATCTGTCTATTTAAGAGCAAATTTGCTTGCAATTCACACAGTTACAAAGTATAGCGCCCACAGCAGCAGCGGTGCCATCTAACACTCATCTGCAGCAGTGAGAAAATGGCGGCGACGGGGAAAATGGCTGGGTGTTATAGGGCAAGGACATGTGACATACACAGCCAATGACACATGCCCTTGCTTGTGTGAAAAAAAAGCACTTCGCTGCATGTGTACGCTGCTGATAGGCTGACAGACTGCACCTCCTCACTGTAAATGCGGGAAAGAAAAAAAAAATGTAGATCGGCATTATTTCAGCAGAGATACGTCCCCTGCCCCTCCCCCCGCCCACTCTACACTGAAACTGTCTATTAACATTGATTAACGGTATTACTGTGAAAAAATCCAGTTGCAATTTTGGTGCACGAACAGTTATCGAACATAACCTCGAACAGCCGGATTTTTTGCAAATCGTTCGGATTCGTCTAACGGCTCAAACACCGCCCAAAACAGCTCGAATTTGAGATTGGCAAACAGTTCGAGTCGAAAACCGCTCATCTCTATAGATGAGGTCTGGATACAGTAGAATATATGCACCAAAAAAATAATAGCTGAGATGTGGCCTGCTGTATCATGTTAGTAACAGAAGATATTAGATTTTTTTTACTGTGGACGAGGCCTGTATACAGCAGAATATATACTCTAGATAATTACAAGCAGAAATGTGGTCTACTGTATGTATCTCGGTAGTAAGAAAACAATGTTATATTTTATCACGTGAACCCCTATATGGAGAGCAGAATCAGCACTAAAGAATTAAAAGATGAAATGTAGCCTGCTTTAGGTAGCACGGTAGTAAGAAAACCAATTTTGATTTCATCATGTGTACCCCTGTATGGAGAACAATATCATCACCAAAAATTTCCAACTAACATCTGGCCTACTGTATCACATGCTAACAGAAGAACTATTTTTTTTACTGTGGATGAGGCCTGTATACAATAGAATATATGCTCCAAACAATTTCAAACTGACATGTGGCCTGCTGTATGATGTTACTAATAGAAGAAATTATTATGTTTTTGCTGTGGATGAGACCTGTATACTATAGAATATATGCTCCAAACAATTTCAAACTGACATGTGGCCTGCTGTATGATGTTACTAATAGAAGAAATTATTATGTTTTTGCTGTGGATGAGACCTGTATACTATAGAATATATGCTCCAAACAATTTCAAACTGACATGTGGCCTGCTGTATGATGTTACTAATAGAAGAAATTATTATGTTTGTGCTGTGGATGAGACCTGTATACTATAGAATATATGCTCCAAACAATTTCAAACTGACATGTGGCCTGCTGTATGATGTTACTAATAGAAGAAATTATTATGTTTTTGCTGTGGATGAGACCTGTATAATATAGAATATATGCTCCAAACTATTTCAAACTGACATCTGGCCTACTGTATGTCATTACTGACAGAAGAACTATCTTTTTTTACTGTGGATGAGGCCTGTATACAATAGAATATATGCTCCAAACAATTTCAAACTGACATTTGTCCTGCAGTATCACGTTTGTAACAATATTTTTTTTTTATATATATACTGTGAAAAGCGGAATTTTTTACTCTGACCAAGTTATGCATACAACTGAATTTCACCACCACAAAATGACAAGCTGAGATATGGCATGCTGTATTACGTTAGCAACAGGAACAATTAGATTTTTAAAGGTGTACTCGTGCATGGAGCACATTAGAAGCAATGCACAACAGACTTCTATGCTGAAATGTGCCCTGCTGTCTTTGTCTGGATATCACTAATAGAATTAAAAAAAAATGTACTGAAAGCTCGATTTCAAAGCCACACAGGATCCTATCTATCTAAACTATCTGACTTAGAAGCAACCACCTAGCTAACTATCTAAAATCGCTCGGTATCCAGGAGCATCCTCTCTGACCTGTTATACTTACAAAATGGCACTGAAACAACATGTCTGCTTTTTATATGGAGGGGGACATGTGATTTTAGCAGCTAATGACACAAACCCATGTGTCTGGACATTGTGGATGGTTCCTGCACTCTGATTGGCTAGCCTCAATTTGCACACATTAAGTAAAAAAAAAATTAGATCATAAGCACGCCGCTCCTCTGACCTCTCCCGACCCCCTCCTCTCGTCAAATACATCCCTCCGCTCATCATACAGCAGCACTATCCTAGCCAAAGTGATGAAAATACTGTAGTGGAAAAGCAATTATTATTCACACTTTTACCAAATTTTGCAGATTTTAAGTAAAAACGCTTGAGTGTCCGATCACGGATCCGAATGTGCAACGTTCGTGCTGAATTTGAAATTGGCAAACATTTTCCAAACATGTTCGCTCATCTCTAATGATAATGAGACTCTACAACAGTTCACTGTATACCAATTGAATCTCATATATCTATTCAAAGACTGAGACTATCACTCTCATTTTCAATCTGGTAGATCGGCAATGAAGTAGTATAGCACTATGGCATTAGAAATTTATCTACACCTATGCTGTGTGATCTGAACTCCTATTTCTATACAGTACAGGCCTAAAATGGCTTTCTTTGGCCAGCCCCTATTATATACTGCTTGTGATAGCCCTGCTGCTTGTCCGTACTTCACCATGTGATTGGATTGCTGCTGAACATCATAGGAAAGCCCGTGCTGTCACACATTATGTCAATAGCCCGCTTACTCATTGTGCAACATATGGGAAATGGCACTAGTAAAAAATATTTAATTGTGCACTATGAATGGAAATTCAGATTATTCTAATTCACATGTGCAGATTTTAGGAAATTCTATTTGAACTTGATCCTCCGCAGATCAATCTGCTCATCTCTAAGGAAGACCTTAGAACTCCTTATCCTTCCTGTCTCACTTGCAAAAAACACACCTATCAATGTAATTTAATGTAGTCTTTCCTTTTGTAGTCTGCTCAGGGGACAGTGACATAAAAATTGGGACTTCACACAATACAAATTTAATACATTATCAAAACATCTTATTAAATCCTTCAAAAGGCTGCAATGAGCAACACAATTATTACCGTATTTTTCAGACTATAAGACGCATCGGACCATAAGACGCACCTAGGTTTTAGAGGAGGAAAATAGAAAAAAAATGTAAGCAAAAATTGTGGTCATGGTGCACTGTTAAGGGGGAGCGGGTCTGCTGCTGACACTGGAAAAGAGGTAATGTCCCCCAATTCTGATAATATCCCCCATTCTGGTAGATATGCCCCCTCTTCCTATAATACGTGGCTCCCATCCCCATCCTGATATGCATGGCACCCCTCCATCCTGATATGCATGGCACCCCGCATCCTTATCCTGGTATGCATGGCACCCCTCATCCTTATCCTAGTATGCATGGCACCGCTCATCCCTATCCTGGTATGCATGACACCCCTCATCCCTATCCTGGTATGCATGCCACCCCTCTTCCCTATCCTGGTATGCATGGCACCCCTCATCCTTATACTGGTATGCATGGCACCCCTCATCCTTATTCTGGTATGCATGGCCCCCTCATTCTTATCCTGATATGCATGGCACCCTTCATCCTTATCCTGGTATGCATGGCCCCCTCATCCTTATCCTGGTATGCATGGCACCCCTCATCCCTATCGTGGTATGCATGGCACCCCTCATCCCTATCCTGGTATGCATGGCTCCCCTCATCCCTATCCTGGTATGCATTGCTCCCCTCATCCCTATCCTGGTATGCATGGCACCCCTCATCTCTATCCTGGTATGCATAGCACACCTCATCCCTATCCTGGTATGCATGGCACCCCTCTTCCATATCCTGGTATGCATGGCACCCCTCATCCCTATCCTGGTATGCATGGCACCCCTCATCCTTATCCTGGTATGCATGGCACCCCTCATCCTTACCCTGGTATGTATGGGCCCCCTCATCCTTACCCTAGTATGTATGGCCCCCTCATCCTTATCCTTGTATGAATGGTCCCCCTAATGCCCATCAGGCTGCACATAAAAAATAAACACTCTTACTCACCTTTCTTCTCTCTCCTCCAGCGCTTCATCCTGTCTGCCCGCACTGATCTCTACAGATGAGCTGCGCATGACGTCACTGCCATGCGCGGCTCACAAGGAGAGATCAGCTGCTGGGACTGTGTGCGCGGGGAGCAGTGACTTCATGCTCCTTCATAGCCAGCACACAGCGTAGCTGCAGCGCGGCTCCTGCTGCTGCCGGGCGATCGCGTGTGCCCACTGTTAAATGGCATGAATATTCACCCCCTCAAATTTAATACATTATCAAAACATCTTATTAAATCCTTCAAAGGGCTGCAATGAACATCACAATTATTACCGTATTTTTCGGACTATAAGATGCATCGGACCATAAGACGCACCTAGGTTTTAGAGGAGGAAAATAGAAAAAAATATGTAAGCAAAAATTGTGGTCACAGTGCACTGTTAAGGGGGAGCGGGTCAACTGCTGACACTGGAATAGGGGTAATGTCCCCCAATTCTGATAATATCCCCCATTCTGGTAGATATGCCCCCTCTTCCTATAATACGTGGCTCCCATCCCCATCCTGATATGCATGGCACCCCTCCATCCTGATATGCATGGCACCCCGCATCCTTATCCTGGTATGCATGGCTCCCCTCATCCTTATCCTAGTATGCATGGCACCCCTCATCCCTATCCTGGTATGCATGACACCCCTCATCCGTATCCCCTCATCCCTGCCGGAAGTCACTGCTCCCCACGCCGGGACTGTGAGCACGGGGAGCAGTGACTTCATGCTCCTTCATAGCCGGCACACAGCGTAGCCGCATAATGTATTAATTTTGAGGGGGTGAATATTCATGCCATTTAAATGGCATGAATATTCACCCCCTCCCCACTCCCATGGGCATGGAGAGGGGGTGAATATTCATGCCCTTTAATAGCGGGCACACGCGATCGCCCGGCAGCAGCAGGAGCCACGCTGCTGATACATTGTGTGCCGCTATTAAGGAGCATGAATATTCACTTCTCCCCACGCCTATGGGCATGGGGAGCAGTGAATAATCATTTTCTTTAGCAGCAGGGACAGTGTAGGCTGCAACAGGCAGCTGCTGCTTCCTGTTCCCCGCTCCGCCGCAACCTCTCCCCCCACACAATATATATATATATATATATATAAATACCCCCCAGCAACATTCGAACTATAAGACGCACCCCCCATTTTCCTCCAAAATTTTGGAGCTGAGAATTCTAGATGAAAAGGCAGAGTGGAATGCAAGGCTTATGTCTCTTAATGAATCAGGGTTATCTGACAAGTGGTGTGCTCCTTTATGTGCTCCTCACCACAAATCTTACTCCAGTCACTGCTAGAGTTTGATTAGTGCAGAAGCAAATGTCCCCGCTCGTCATGAATTTGAAGTCCAATGGTTACCATGTTCCGCTCTTCCCCTCTCCGACTCCACCCACTTTGTCACAGCTGGGGGCACAAATGGAGTAAAAACATCAAAATTGTCAAAATTGTAGTGTAGCCTTAAGTTTTGCCAAAATTTTGTACATTTTCAAAACTTTTTACACCAGAATTTTAGCCAAAAAATTGGGACCTACGCAAGTCCATTTTACATAGTACCATATGAAAATCATATAAATGAGTTTAGTTAACTTATTTAAGAAATTTCTGTTCCAATTATTATGAACATGATGTGATGCTCGCTGCCCTGGGAAGATGGGGGTTTACTCGGAGCCGGGTCAGATGTTGGATCAGGTTGTAGCCGTGGCCTAGACCTGTCCCGTGCCCAGGGCCGTCACATTAAAAAGGATGTAAGGGCTATCAGGGTTGAGTGGTTGTTATCGACTACGCCACCTGTGGTACCTGGTGATGGCCACCAGCGCTGCTGCAGTCCTCTGAGGTGTGATGTTGTGGAAGCTGTAGTTGACACTACTCCCCACAGGCGGAGCAGGGCCTCAGGGCAGAAGACGAGGAGGAGGGGGTTGTAGTGTAGGAGGTCTGGTGTTGCACAGTGTGGTGCAGAATAAAGAGTCCGGACGCCACAGGGGTTGACTTCCATGGTGTTTACTCACGGTGGATAATGCAGCTACAAGGCTTCTCCCTGCTCCTCACAGAGTTCTGCGGTCACCAGGGACGGGGGTCCGACAACCTCTGAGTAATACAAGTGTTCAATCAGGACCCCGCACCAGAGTGTTCCTAGACTTCAGACCGAGTCCTTTCCTGTCTGTGTGTGTAAATAGGCCGGGTCTCCCTCTGGACTAGACTCAGAAAAAGGGCACGGGTGGCAGCTCCGCTCCTTCCGTTACCCAGTTGGATCCTCGGGGCCTGCCGGGCTTTCCTGACTATGACGTGGAGTAGCAAAGTCAGGTGTCGGGGGCCGGTACCACTCTTGAAGCCGGAATCCCTCTGAATAAATCAGAACAGCGAGGACAGGTGGCGCATACAGCTCCGTCTGCATCCCCCTGGGATCCTTTTGTGGTGGAGCTACACTCCTAAACTCCGGGCCTTTTTTGGTCATGGTCTTTGACCGGGTTGAGACATATGTTAACTCGAACCTGCCCCTCGACCCAAGGCCAGGGTACGAGGGCCGTGTCTCCATCCGCTGCAGGTCCACACAGGATCCACGTTCAGGGGGGGAGATCACAATCAAAGAACCATGAGCCCAAGATGGCTATTTATTAAATATGAATTATTAAGTGTAACTAAATGTGCGTCCTCCACCCTCACCCTCTACATGGTTCCCCCTATCTTTTGGTTCCCCAGTCTCCCCTTTTCCAGTAGGGGCAGCACACTAGTGCTTACTAGCCCCCCCTCTGGTGGGAGAAGTGTGGTGTTGGATGTGGAGGTGGGGTCCTGATCATTGCACCATTCTTACCTCGAAGGAGGGATACCACACCCCATCAAAGAGGTGCAGCATCCCTGTGGCGGTCGAACCCTCAGGGGCACCACAAACACAGCTGAATATTTGATAGGGTTGAGATGTAGGACATAAGAACAGAGTAAGTGAACAAAACTTAAAATTGAACAACTTCTTTTATGTTTGCCTATGCATCTATACAAAAAGAAATACTTACAGTCCTCTTGAGGTATGAACCAGCAAAGTGATTAATGTAGAGGTGGCTGGACATATGCAGTTTAGAGCAAGCATTGCATGTTTAAATTCTTCTTCACATACAACATGATCTAAAAAGTAAAATAAAAGAATCAATGATTAAAACAAATACATTTTGTATTATTCTGTATAAAAATGAATTAATGCAAATTGAAAATGCATAAAACTTTAAAAATACACCTGTGATTGGTCTCACATCTCTAGAGATTACATTTAGTGATGAGCGAGCGTGCTCGCCACTGCTCGGTACTCGCCCGGGCATCTCACTGCTCAAGATGCTCGGCGCTCGCCGAGTATTTCCGGGGTTGCTCGGCGGGAGCTCGAGTCTCCTCCCTGCATGTTTTGCGCTCTTTACAGAGCCAATGAACATGCAGGGATTGCCTGCCACTCATTGTAATGCCATAGCCATGGTGGTTGTGGCATTACAGTGATTGGCTGGCCGCACAGCTTCATCGGGTCTATATCAGACCTGGCGCCGCCATGCTCGTCACAGTCACTCCGGAATCAGACAGTGTAGGGAGAGGTGCTGCTGCGTCAGGGAGAGATTTGCTTGTGCATTAGGTAGAGTAGGGAGAAAAACTGTACATTACACATATCCATCTTAACAAACAGTCCTTTTGAGGACTAACTAATCCATCTGCAGAGATATCAGGCAGGGTGTATATAGGCAGGCAGTGTATATAGCAGACTGCAGTGCACATAGCACAAGAGGCTCCATTCCAATTCTGCCTTCTGCTGCTGTTAGATATTTCTATACAAAGGCTCAGGTCTCAGGGGCCAGGAATATTTTTCTTTGGATCTTAATCCTCTTTATTTGCTTAAAAAGCAATCGAGAGAACACCGTTTTTCTGCGCCATTTGCTTGTTGGCACTGCAGAAAACAGCCAGGTCCTTTCCATATTAGAGCGCTAGAAATCCAGCTATTTAAAACTCTGTTTTCTCCATCACACGGATCACATATACGTTATCAGAAAACACTGCCGTTTCTGGCCTCCATGAAAAATTTCTTTCAGTGTGTCAGTGAAGCAATTCACAGCAGTTTGCTGTTCAAACTAGTTACCTACAGGCCAGATATTTAAAACTCTGTTTTCTCCATCACGCAGATCACATATACGTTGTCAGAAAATACTGCCATTTCTGGCCTCCATTAAAAATTTCCTTTAGTGTGTCAGTGAAGCAATTCACAGCAGTTTGCTGTTCAAATTACTTACCTAGAGGCCAGGTATTTAAAACTCTGTTTTCTCTGTCACACGGATCACATATATGTTGTCAGAAAATACTGCCATTTCTGGCCTCCATTAAAAATGTCTTTCACTGTGTCAGTGAAGCAATTCACAGCTGTTTGATGGTCAAACTACTTAGCTACAGGCCAGAAATTTGAAACTCTGTTTTCTCCGTCACAGGGATCACATATAAGTTCGCTCCAAACTCAGTCATTTGTAGTGAACGTGGAAGATACTGTCCTCCATTTAAAATGGGCAAGGCACGTGGCAAGGGACGGGGAACTGGTCGTGATGGTAATGGTGCATGCAGAGGCCGAGGACAAGGCCATGGGCAAGCTGAAATTGTGCCACAACAAACACCCACATCTTTTTGCCTGACCTTCCTGTCTTAATTTCTAGGGGACCGCAGCAGACCAGTATTGAACCCAGAGGAGTGTCAAAAGGTTGTTGGTTGGATAGTGGATAATGCTTCCAGTCACTGAGCCACCACCAGCACCACCACCCTGTCTTCCACATGGTCAAGTCTCAGTAGCCGTGAGTCTGGACCGCATATTCCTCACCCTGATCCTCCTTCCTCCCACCATGCCGAGTACCCAGAGACAACCGATCCCACACTTGGACACTCTGAAGAGCTGCTCACTTTTCCATTTATAGATTCGGGCCTCTCGCCCGGTCTACTTGAAGCGGGGCAAGAGGAGATGGCGTGTAGTGATGCCCAAATATTTGAGCAGCCACGGTCACACGAAGGCAATGGTGCGAAAGTGTCACAAGAGGTGGACGATAATGAGACACAATTGCCAGAAAGTCAGGAGGTGGACCAGGGTGCAGAAGTGGAAGACGAGGTGGTGGATGATATAGTAACTGACCAAACCTGGAAGGATGACATGCGGAGCGAGGACAGCAGCACACAGGCGGAGGGAGGCCGTGCACCCCAACAGACAAGAAGAAGCAGTGTGGTGGCCGCAGACATAAGGCAGGCAACCGTTCTCCGTAACACCAACATGAAGGAACTTGCCAGTACAACTGTTAGGTCTTCCCGAGTCTGGTTGTTTTTTAAAGACTCTGCCGATAACCCCAAAAAGGCCATTTGCATCATATGCCAGGCCAGTGTCAGCCGGAGTGGCAAAACGAGCAGCCTGACCACCACCAGCATGATCAGGCACATGGCAGCACAGCACCCGACTTTGTGGGCTGATCCCTAGGGTCCAGGAACAGTGTCTGCAGGTGGCACCTGTTAGAACCCTCCTGTTAGTTCTTTTTCTATTTTGTTGGTCACATGACTTTCTGCCTATATAATCCAGCTCCGCCCTTCTAGCCTTGCTGGACTTCAGTGTTACATTTACTCTTAAGCTAGCCAGGTGCCTTGTACCTTACGCTGTAGTTTGCTTGGTCTTTGGACCACTAGTACTTTTTGTTTGTTTGTCTTTGCTCTGCTACAATTTCTGCTAGGAGGTGTCCAACTATATCCCAGTCCTTAGTTCTTGTAGGGACCCCTACCTTATATCTATAGGTCTGCGTTCAGACTAGCCGAGGACTTAGGCAGGTCTGTTCACAAAGAACAGGTCCCCCGCTGCATCGTAGGGAATCAGCTTAGGCCTATTGTAGGGACAGTTTTCCTATCTTTCCTTAGTGCTTGTAGCAGTTCATAACAGTAAGTCCAGCCCAAAATAAAACACTCTAAGGAAAGTAATCCAGAATTCAGCATGGTGTCGGTTCAGGAGTTGGCTCAACGCCTGCAGGGACTGTCTTTGGAGATGGCCGAGCTCCAGCAACACGTGAGTAGCTGTCCTGGAGCGCATTTTGTCAAACCGAAGGTAGGACTGCCAGATTTTTTTATGGTAAACAGCAAGATCTTTTTTTCCCTTAAAAATGCTTGTTTATTATATTTTCGTTTAAGACCCAGATCCTCGGGGAATGAATCACAGCGCATTGGGTTTATAATGTCACTTTTGCGTAAAGAACCACAGGGATGGGCCTTTTCTCTACAACCTAATGATCCGTGTTTTAGGTCTGTGGAAGATTTTTTTTCTGCTATGGGGTTGTTGTATGATGATCCTGATCGAGTCTCATCTGCTGAAACGGAATTAAGACGTTTGAAGCAGGGATCAGGTGATGTGGAAAATTATTGTACATGCTTCAGAAGATGGTCGGCCGAAGTGGAATGGAATGACTCAGCATTAAAATGTCTGTTTCTTGCTGGTCTAGGTGAAAGGGTTAAGGATCTGCTGATTGCCTTCCCAAAACCTGGAAGCTTGCAGGAGGCAATGCAATTAGCTATACGTGTGGACAGGAGACTGCGTGCTAGGATTAATGAGGAGAAATCTACTGCTATGGCAGCTCCTAGTTTTCAGAGGGTCGGCTCGGAAGGTGGAGAACCGATGGAGATTGGGGCGATGTCACCCCACTCTCAGGAAAAAGACCGCAGGTTTGCTAAGGGATTGTGTTTTTATTGCGGTAAATCTGACCACTTTATTGTGTGCTTCGTTTGAACAAAGAAAAAAAAAAGAGGTCAGTTACGCCCGTATAGCTTGTTTAAACTCAAAAGGAGTATTTCTTTCTGGAAGCACCTCATTCCAGGAGGAGTTGATTGAATTTCGGGTATTTGAGGATTGTGGTTCTACACTCAATGTGATTGATAAGGGATTTTTGGAAAAATTTAAATTAGAATCCAAACTTTTGTCATCTCCTATTTCTGTGGTTGCTGTTGATGGCTCTCCCTTGAAATGCATTACTCACAAGGTTTTTGAATTTCCCCTCACCATTAATAGTATTCACCAAGAGAATTTGGATTTGGCGGTATTAAATAATTTGCCTTCTCCAGTGGTTTTGGGGTTACCTTGGTTAAAATTGCACAATCCTGTACTGGACTGGTCTACCCATGAAATTAAGTCTTGGAGTCCTAAGTGTCATGATAAATGTTGTAACGGTCGCATTGCTGCTGTGGAAAGAAGGGAATTACCTGTACCTATTCAGGATTTTTGGAAGGTTTTTTCTGAGGAGGAGTCGCAAGTTTTGCCTCCTCATAGGGACTATGATATGCACCATTGAGTTTGTTCCTGGAGCTACTCTTCTCAAGAGTCGCTTATTTAATCTGACTATCCCTGAGAGAAAGGCCTTGGAGAAATACATACAGACAAGCTTGGCCGCCGGTCACATTAGACCTTCTAAGTCTCCTGTGGGTGTTGGATTTTTTTTTGTAAAAAAAAAGGACGGCGGTTTACGTCCATGTCTGGACTTTCGCGAAATTAATAAAATTACCGTACGCAATTCCTACCCACTGCCATTAATTCCTGACTTGTTCAACCAGTTAGTGGGGGCCAAGTGGTTCTCAAAAATTGATCTCCGGGGGGCAAACAATTTGTTACGTATGAAGGAAGGTGATGAATGGAAAACTGCTTTTAACACTCCGGTGGGTCATTTTGAGAATCTGGTTATGCCTTTTGGTCTTACCAATGCACCAGCGTTTTTTCAGAACCTTATTAATGACATCCTAAGACCGTTGATTGGTAAGAATGTGGTGGTGTATTTGGATGACATTTTGATTTATTCGCTGGATCTGGAGTCTCATTGGCAGAGCATACATGAGGTATTGCAGTTGTTAAGTGACAATTCGCTTTTTGCTAAGCTGGAGAAATGTGAGTTCGCTGTGCAGAGAATTAGTTTTTTGGGCTACATTATCTCCAGCGAGGGCTTTGAGATGGACCCGGTGAAGGTTCAGGCGGTGCAGGAATGGCCTAGGCCTATTGGTTTGAAATCGATACAGAGATTTTTGGGTTTCGCCAATTATTACAGAAAATTCATTAAGAATTTTTCTATAATTGTTAAGCCACTGACCGATCTCACCAGGAAAGGTGCGAATACGGTTCACTGGACTACGGAGGCCATTGAAGCTTATGTGTATCTCAAGGAGAGGTTCAGTTCTGCCCCCATCCTTATGCAGCCTGATGAGACCAAGCCTTTTTTGGTCGAGGTTGATGCTTCTTCGGTGGGGGTCGGGGCTGTTTTGTCTCAGGAAAACAAGGATGGAGTACATCCCTGTGCCTTTTTTTTAAAAAAATTTCTGAGACCGAACTTAATTACGATGTTGGTAATTGGGAATTGCTGGCTATTAAACTCACATTTGAACATTGGCGTCATCTCTTGGAAGGTGCTAAATTTCCCATTCAGGTTTTCACTGATCATAAGAATCTGATCTTTCTTGATGCTGCCAAGCGCTTGAATGCCCATCAGGCTAGGTGGGCACTTTTTTTTCCGCTGTTTAATATTTCTGTTACTTACATCCCGGGTACCAAGAATGTAAAAGCTGATGATTTATCTCGCAGCTTTTCTCCCATGGTTGGTACCGAGGAGGAGGAGAGCATTTTACAGGAAGGTGTTGTGATAGCAGCATTGGACTCCGTTTTGGAAGATGGGATTCTGAAAGCCCAGGAGGATGCCCCGTCTAACACTCCCCATGGGAGGTTGTTTGTGCCTAGGAACTTTAGGAGTGATTTATTTGTGGAGTGTCATGAGTCTCGGTTGGCAGGTCATCCAGGATTTTCTGAGACTAAGAGACATGTAGGTCGCAGTTTTTGATGGCCTGGGTGGCAGAAGGAAGTCATTAAGTGGGTGCGTCAATGTACTGTGTGTGCTAGATCTAAGTCTTCACATGCTCCTGCTGCGGGGTTGCTTTGCCCTCTGGAGGTTCCTAGTGCACCTTGGACGCATCAGGCTATGGATTTTATTACTGACCTTCCTGCCTCTGAGGGTTTCACTGTCATCTGGGTGGTCGTGGACCGTTTTAGCAAGATGTGTCACTTGGTTCCTTTCATCAAACTGCCCTGCACTAAGACACTCGCTAAGGCTTTTGTTAAGCAAATTGTCAGACTCCATGGCGTTCCTACTGACATTGTTTCCGATAGGGGTCCTCAGTTCGTGGCTCCTTTTTGGCGTGCCTTTTGTGACTGGTTGGGAGTTCATTTGTCATTTTCTTCTGGATATCATCCTGAGTCTAATGGACAGACAGAAAGAAAGAACCAGGATGTTGAACAGTTTTTGCGTTGTTTTGTGGCTGACAATCAAGAGGGGTTGTCTGAGTTTCTGCCACTTGCTGAATTTGCTCTTAACAACCATACATCCTCTTCTGTTGGGTGTTCTCCTTTTTTTTGTTGTACTGGGAGACATCCGTCGTTTGGGTCATTCTCCAAATTGGTATCGGCTGTGCCGGAGGAGGAGAATTTTTCCGGTGATTTGGAGAGAGTTTGGACTGATGTACGTTGTAACCTTCAAGAGGCTAACGAAAAATCTAAGAGGTACTTTGACAGGAAACGTCAAGAGGTTTTGTTTAAGGTTGGTGACATGGTTTGGTTGTCCTCTAAGAATCTGCGGTTGAGGATTCCTTCTAAGAAATTGGGCCCGAAATTTGTAGGGCCGTTTAAGGTTCTTCAGGTAGTTAATCAATCTGCTGTTAGGTTGGAGGTTCCCACCTCCTGGAAGATTAATCCGGTGTTTCATGCTTCCTTATTAAAAAAATGTTGAGGTTTCGGATAGGGACGCCACTGTCTCTGTTCCTCCGGTGGTGGAAGACGGTGAATATGAAATTTCTCGCATTCTTAATTCTATATGGCATAGAGGGAGATTGCAGTGTCTCGTCGCTTGGAAAGGTTTAGGTCCCGAGGATAACTCCTGGGTAAAGGCGGTTGATGTCTCTGCTCCTAGACTTATCAGATCGTTTCACAGGAGGTTTCCTGATAGACCTGGGCCTGGAGGATCCGGAGGATCCTCATAGAAGAGGCGGTACTGTTAGAACCCTCCTGTTAGTTCTTTTTCTATTTTATTGGTCACATGACTTTCTGCCTATATAATCCAGCTCCACCCTTCTGGCCTTGCTGGACTTCAGTGTTACATTTACTCTTAAGCTAGCCAGGTGCCTTGTACCTTACGCTGTAGTTTGCTTGGTCTTTGGACCACTAGTACTTTTTGTTTGTTTGTCTTTGCTCTGCTACAATTTCTGCTAGGAGGTGTCCAACTATATCCCAGTCCTTAGTTCTTCTAGGGACCCCTCCCTTATATCTATAGGTCTGCGTTCAGACTAGCCGAGGACTTAGGCAGGTCTGTTCACAAGGAACAGGTCCCCCGCTGCATCGTAGGGAATCAGCCTAGTCCTATTGTAGGGACAGTTTTCCTATCTTTCCTTAGTGCTTGTAGCAGTTCATAACAGCACCATTGCTTCTTCTGCTGTTGTGCATGCAAGCCAATCCCCTGTCCATGGTGCATGCGAAGATGCCTCCTGCACTGCACGTGAAGATGCCTCCTGCACTGCACCTGATGTTGCACACTCTCAAGTAGCAGCATCAGAAAGCACGTCCATGTCCTTGTACCAGCGCAGCATTCATTTGTCCATACCCCAGTCCTTGGAACGCAAGCGCAAATATGCAGCCACGCCCACACAGGCCACACTACTAAATTCTCACATTTCGCGACTGCTTGCGCTCGAAATGTTGCCTTTTAGGCTCGTGGAGATGGAAGCATTCCGCAACCTGATGGCGGCGGCCGTCCCTCGGTACTCGGTCCCCAGTCGCCACTATTTCTCCCGGTGTGCCGTCCCCGTATTACACAAGCACGTGTCCCAAAACATTAGCTGTGCCCTCAACAATGCAGTTACCGGAAAAGTCCACCTAACCACGGACACGTGGACAAGTGCTTGTGGGCAGGGACGGTACATCTCGCTGACTGCACACTGGGTTAACATAGTGGACGCCGGGACCCAGTCGGACCTGGGGACGGAACACGTCCTTCTGACGCAAAGGATTGCAGGCCCTAGGTCAATCAGGGTTGCCCCCACGGTCTACAGCTCCTGCTCCTCATCCTCCTCAGCCTCCTCCTCCTCTTCAGCCTCCATGACCACATCAGTCACAAGCTGGAAGCACTGCAGCACTGCCTCGGCCAAGCGGCAACAGGCTGTGCTGAAGCTAATATGCTTAGGTGACAAACCGCACAATGCTGAAGAGTTGTGGACAGCCCTGAAAGAGCTGGCAAATCTTTGGCTCACACCGCTGAACCTACAGCCAGGCATGGTCATGTGTGACAATGGCCGGAACCTGGTGTCGGCTCTGAGGCGAAGCAAGCTCACACATGTACCATGCCTGGCCCATGTGCTTAACCTCATGGCTCAGCGGTTTCTCAAATCCTACCCGGAGATGCCGGATCTGCTTGTTAAAGTATGCCGCCTGTGTGCCCATTTTAGAAAGTCAGCTACAGCTTCCGCCGCCCTTGCCGTGTTTCAGCAGCATTTGCAGCTTCCGGCTCACAGACTGGTGTGTGATGTCCCCACGCGTTGGAACTCTATATTGCAGATGTTGGGAAGGATGTGTGAGAAGAAGAGGGCAGTTGTTGAGTATCAGCATCAACAAGGCAGTCGATATTCATTTCAGACTCCACACATAAGAGCTCAGGAGTGGACATGGATGTCAGACATATGTACCATCCTCCAAAACTTTGGGGACTCCACCAAGATGGTGAGCAGCGATGACACCATAATTAGCGTCACCATCCCACTTCTGTGTCTTCTGAAACGCTCTCTGCTCACAATCAAAGAGGATGCATTGCAGGCATAGCACGATGAGATGGAGCAAGGAACCATACAGGCTGATTACACACAGCCAAGCCTAATCTCATCGCAACGTGGATTGGGTGAGGAGGAGGAAGGACAAAAGCTAGTTTCATGCACTATAGATGGTACTAGCTGCACAGCTGTCATACCGACTGTTCAGCGTGGATGGCCATAGGACAGAGAGGAGGAGGAGAGCATGGTCAGTCATCCTCTTGGTGAGGACACGGAAGTCTTGCCTGTTAGTAGTCTGGCACGCATGGCTGAGTTTATGTTACGCTGCCTTTCCCATGACCCTCCTCCATGTCTCTTCCAAGGGGCATTGAAGTGTCTCCAAATTTTTGGCAGTCCTTGCATTCACTGCATAGGCCAACACTATGAGAGACTCTCTCCTTTCTAATGGGAATTTGTCATTACTGTGGCCATGCTCTGTGTCTTTAAATTCTTAGTGGGGTTTTTCCTAAAATTGGTCAGCCGTTGGACTCACGGCAGAACCTATAACTGTATAGCAGACCCTCTTCTTTCTAATGGGAACATGTCGTACTTGTTACTGTGGCCCTGCTCTATGTATCTTTAAATAATTAGTGGGGTTTTTCCTAAAATTGGTAAGCCGTTGGACTCACTGCATACCATATAACTGTATAGCAGACTCTCTCCTTTCTAATGGGAACATCTCATACCTTGTTACTATGGCCCTGCTCTATGTGTCTTTAAATTCTTAGTGGGGTTTTTCCTAAAATTGGTAAGCTGTTGGACTCACTGCATACCCTATAACTGTATAGCAGACTCTTTCCTTTCTAATAGGAATTTGTCATTACGGTGGCTCTGCTCTATGTGTCTTTATACTCTATTCCCAAATTTTGGCAGCCCTTGCAGTCACAGCATTGGCATTACCACTATAGGAGACCTGCTCTTTTATAATGGGAACATTTTTTTTACTGAGACCCTCCTCTATGTCTCTTGAAAGGGGTATTGGGTTGTGTCCTAATTTTTGGCAGCCCTTGCAGTCACTGGATACACAATAACAGTATAGGAGACCCACTTGTTAATAATGGGAACAACAAAGCATAGCCGGCTGATGGCTCTCTAACAATAGCGAGGGCCAACTGCTGGCCTTTTAAGAATAGTAAGGGCCGTCTGATGGCCCTATAAAAATAGGCTTTATGACTTTAAGAGTCCCTCCATAATAAATAAAGCAGGATGTGTCTGATGATGTGTCACACACCACATTGCCAGATAAAGTTGTAAATGTTAAAATGACATGTGAATGCATTTGTCTTAAATAATAACTTAAAAAAAAACAAAACAATAGGATCTTTCTTTAGTATAAAAAACAGTGTCACCAATTTAACCTCAATGTAATCAGATTGTTCAGCTCCTGCACCTCCTCCCCCATCTCCGAAATGACCACATCAGTCTCAAGCTGACAGCAGTGCAGCACTGCCTTGGCCAAGAGGCAAAAGGCTGTGCTGAAGAGAACATGCTTAATGCTTAATTGATAAACCACTAAGCGCTGCAGAGTTGTTGAAATCTGTAACACAGCAGCCTGATCTGTGGCTCTCACCGCTGAACATACAGCCAGGCATGGTCGTGTGTGACAATGGGCGGAACCTGGTGACGGAGAAATGACACCCAGAGTAGATACGGTTTCCCTCTATGCCTGTCCTTTCACCGAGCTAAATACAACTCAGCAAAAAAAGCTGTGGACTGGCTCCGTACTGTCCCTGGCCACATTTACCTGTCCACGTGTTTGTGGTTTGGCGGTCCTTCCCAGTAAGTGCACTGGGGAAGACATTGGTAATGTTGTGAGACCCGTGCTTGTGGAAGGCGGAGACGACACCGGGAGAAACAGAGGCAGCTGGGGTGCGAGTATGGACTCCCGGCTGCCGCCGGCATGAGGTTGTGAAAAGCTTCCACCTCCACGAGCCTAAAAGGCCATATTTCAAGTGCATTAGAGGACTTTCTGGGAGAAATGACACCCAGGGTAGATACGGTTTCCCTCTATGCCAGTCCTTTCACCGAGCTAAATACAACTCTCAGCAAAAAAAGCTGTGGACTGGCTCCGTACCGTCCCTGGCCACATTCACCTGTCCACGTGTTTGTGGTTAGGTGTTCCTTCCCAGTAACGTGCTTGTGGAAGGCGGAGACACCGGGAGAAACAGTGGCGGCTGGGGACCGAGTATGGACACCCGGCCGCCGCCGGCATGAGGTTATGAAAAGCTTCCACCACCACGGGCCTAAAAGGCCACATTTCAAGTGCAAGCAGCTGTCAAAAAATTGTCAGTATAGTATTGCAGCCTGGGGGTGGGTGGGTGGCTGGCTGCATACTTCCGTTTGCATTCCAAGGAATGGGGTAGGGACAACTGAACGCTGCCCTGGGACAAGGACGTGGACGGTGATTGTTGCAAGTCTGCAACGAGAGGTGCATGGCGGGAGGCATCTTCGCATGCGCCAAGGATCACTTATAAAGGACACACTTTTAGGCAGTGACCTGGGAGTCAGAAATTCTTTCAAAGGTCTTCCCCATGCTGTTTCCATGTCTTTTCAGCACTGTATTCATATGTCTTATGATGTGTCACACACCACATGGCCAGATAAGGTTGTAAAATGTTAAAATGACATTTCCCAGTGAATGCATTTGTCTTTGTTGAAAGCAATGCAAAAGTGCAAAAAACGCATCAAAAACGCTAAATGTGAACATAGCCAAAGGTGTGGAGGAGTATTTTTGGTTTTGGTTATTTATTTTGCCTTATATACAAGTCATTACCCTGGAATGGATGTTCCTTAATATATTTCCCAGGAAAATCCATTTTGTTTTTGTTTTTGTATGTTTTATTGTGAATCTGTAAAAGTGGCATAATACTCTGACAACGCTGTTGACAGCAGTGACCTGGGAGTCAGAAATGCTTCCAGGGGTCTTCCCCATGCTGTTCCTATGTCATTTGAGCACTGTTCCCATCGATTTGGGCAAATTTTAGGCCCTCTGCAGACTGCCGGGGGAGCCGCCTGAAAAATGCTCGAGTTTTTCATAGACTTACATTGGGGTCGTTGCTCGGGTCGAGCACCCAAGTATTCCAATTTGCTCGACCCGAGCAACAAGTACCCGAGCAATTTAGTGCTCACTCATCACTAATTACATTTTTTCATTCCTACATAAATTGATATTTACTTTTATAAAGTTATGTAAAAAAAAAAAAAAATTTAATTATTTCAACAATTATCTATGAATGCCCATTTTGGTGTGGAATTTATCTGTTTCATTGTAAGAATATAATCTGATAGGAAAAAAATTGTTTTTAATTATTTTTTTGTTAGGTCTAGTCAGTGATGTTACTGATAACAACATAAAGTAATGTTCTTTTTTTCTGACATGATCTAAAGTAAAATATTTATCCTTTACAGAAAAAGAAAGTTTTTGAGAAATTTAATTTTTTTCATATAGATTTGTTGATTCTACAATAAAAAAGTGTATATGACAACAGCTGTGTTACTTGTTAGGTTCAGCTGAGTGATAATTGGATTAGAAGTTGTTTTAGATCTTTTTATTTTCTCTATCAAAATAATTTCTTCTTTTTTGCTTTTTTGTGCTCCCATTTCTCCATTGCTCTATGTATCTATAATTTCAATGTCAAATGTACAATATGTATAGTAAAATAAACATAAATAAAAGATGTAAAGAGAAACTGGCATGCCCGCAAACAATATTAACTCATTCACCCCCAGCCTGTTTTTACCTTCCTGACCAAGCAAATTTTTTCAATTCTGACCAATGTCAATTTACGTGGAAATAATTCTAGAACACTTCAACATATCCCAGGGTTTCTCATATCCTTTTCTTGTGACATGTTGTACTTCATAATAGTGGTAAATTTGGGTTGATAAGATTTGCATTTATTTATTAAAATATCAAAAATTTGACAACAAAAATGTAAAATTTTGCAACTTTCAAACTTTCAATTTTTATGCACTTAAACCAGATAGTTATACCAAACAAAATAAACAGTAAATAAGATTCACCACATGTCTACTTCACATTAGCAGAAATTTGGAAACATTTTTTTTTGTCAGGAACTTAGAAGGGTTAAAAGTTTATCAGCAATTCCTCATTTTTAAAAAAATTTTTACTAAACCAATTTTTTTTAGAGACAACATCCTATTTGAAGTGACTTTGAGAGACCTATTTGACAAAAAAAATGCAAAAGTGACACCATTTTAAAAACTATATGCCCCAAAGTGCTCAAAAACACATTTAAGAAGTTTATTAACGTTTAAAGACTTCTCAATTAAAGAAATATTAAAGGAAAAAATGAAAATTTTACTTTTTTCCAACCAAAATATTAATGTAGCTCTAAATTTTGCATTTTCAAAAGGGTAACCAGAGAAAATAGACCATACAATTTGTTGTGCAGTTCCTCCTGAGTACATTGATACCCCATATGGGGTAAAAAAAACTACTGTTTGGGTGGGCGGAAGGGCTCGGAAGGGAAAGAGCACCTTTAAGCTTTTTGGGTGCAAAATTAGCTGGAATAGATAGCGGATGCCATGTTGAGTTTGCAGAGCCCCTGATATTCCCAAACAGTGGAAACCCCCATGAGTGACCCCATTTTGGAAACTACATCCATCAATGAATTCATCCAGAGAAGGAATGAGAAACTTGAACAGATGCTTCACAGAAATTTATACCGTTGAGCTGTGTAAATAAAAAATCCCATTATTCCCACAAAAATGTTGTTTTAGCCTTAAATTTTTGATTTTGACAAGAGTAACAGGAGGATAATGGACCATACAATTTGATGTGCAATTTCTCTTGAGTACATCGATACCCCATATGTGATGGAAAACTACTGTTTAGGTGAATGACAGGGTTTGGAAGGGAGGGAGCAGCATTTGACTTTTGGAGCGCAAAATTGGCTGGAATCTATAGCGGATGCCATGTTGCATTTGCAGAGCCCCTGATGTGGCTAAACAGTGTAATTCCCCCTCAAGTTACCCTATTTTGGAATTTAAACCCCTCAATGAACTTATCTATAGGTGTGATGAGCCCCTTTATCCCTCAAGTGCTTCACAGAATTTTATAACATTGAGTCATGAAAATGAAAAAATAAATTTTTCGCGTAAAAATATTGCTTCAGCCCCAAAGTTTTCATCTTCACAAGGGTAACAGGAGAAAATGGACTAAAAAAAAATGTTGTGCTATTTATCTTGAGTATACCAGCACCCCATTTGTGTTGTTAAGCTACTGTTTGGGTGCATGGCAGTGATTCAATGGGAAGGAGCACCTTTGACTTTTGGAGCGCAAACATAACTATAATAGATAACAGATGCCATGTCGCGTTTGCAGATCCCCAGATGTGCCTAATAGAGATGAGCGTTGTTCTACTCGAACTGTTCGCCAATCTCAAATTCGAGCTGTTTTGGGCGGTGTTCGACCCGTTCGGCGAACACGAACGATTTGAGAAAAATTCGGCTGTTCGAGGTTATGTTCGATAACTGTTCGTGCACCAAAATCATAACTGGATTTTTTCTCAGTAATGATGGAAATTAATGTTAATACGCAGTTTGAGTGTACAGCGGGGTGGGGGGAGGGGCAGGGGATGGATCTCTGCAGGAATAATGAAGAACTCCATTTTTTTTTCTCTTTCCCGCATTTACAGTGGGGAGGTGCAATCTGTCAGCCTATCAGCAGTGCACACACGGAGCAAAGTGTTTTTTTTCACACAAGCAAGGGCATGTGTCATTGGCAGTGTATGTCACATGTCCTTGCCCTATAAGACCCAGCCATTTTCCCTGTCGCCACCATTTTCTCACTGCTGCAGCTGCGTGTTAGACGGCACCGCTGTTGCTGTGTGCGCTATACCTTGTTAATTTCAAGCCAATTTTCGCACAAATCTACAGATAGCTTGGGAGTAGGGAATAGTTGTGATTGCAGTCCTTTTAAGGACTAGGTTACAGCATTTCCTACGACTTTTATCAGGCAGGTCTGTGCTCTTAAATAGATAGATTGTGGGAGTAAAGACTAATTGTAATTGCAGTCCTTTTCAGGACTAGGTTACATCAGTTCCTATCAGTTTTTGCCAGGCAGGTCTGTGCCAGTGCTGTGCAAGTTTTTTTCACAGCTTTTGGCTGAATCTAGCAAAGCTAATCCTTTTTGGCCTATTGCAGAGTGTGTTAGTCAGTGGAGTAGCCTATCTGTGTTGCAAGACATACCACCTGTGTATAGAATACCAATTTTTTTACTGCACCTAGTGAAGTAAAATCTTTTGGGCATAGCATCATTCTATTAGTCCATCTATACTGACCTCCATCAGGTTGCAAATTGAATATAATTTTTTTCTGCATCTAGCTCTGAAAAAATATATGGGCTTCAAGAAGTGTGTGGGACTTGTTCTATTAGTCCATCTATACTGACCTCCATCAGGTTGCAAACTGAATATAATTTTTTTCTGCATCTAGCTCTGAAAAAATATTTGGCCTTCTAGCAGTGTGTGGGACTTGTTCTATTAGTCCATATATACTGACCTCCATCACGTTGCAAATTCAAAATAATTTTTGTCTGCATCTAGCTCTGAAAAAATATTTGGCCTTCTAGCAGTGTGTGGGACTTTCTCTATTAGTCCATCTATACTGACCTCCATCAGGCTGCAAATTAAAAATAATTTTTATCTGCATCTACCTCTGAAAAAATATTTGGCCTTCTAGCTGTGTGTGGGACTTGTTCAATTAGTCCATCTATACTGACCTCCATCAGGTTACAAACTGAATATAATTTTTTTCTGCATCTAGCTCTGAAAAAATATTTGGCCTTCTAGCAGTGTGTGGGACTTTCTCTATTAGTCCATCTATACTGACCTCCATCAGGTTGCAAATTAAAAATAATTTATATCTGCATCTAGCTCTGAAAAAATATTTGGCCTTCTAGCAGTGTGTGGGACTTTCTCTATTAGTCCTTCTATACTGACCTCCATCAGGTTGCAAATTAAAAATAATTTTTTGTCTGCATCTAGCTCTGAAAAAATATTTGGCCTTCTAGCAGTGTGTGGGACGTTCTCTATTAGTCCATCTATACTGACCTCCATCAGGCTGCAAATTAAAAATAATTTTTATCTGCATCTACGTCTGAAAAAATATTTGGCCTTCTAGCAGTGTGTGGGACTTGTTCTATTAGTCCATCTATACTGACCTCCATCAGGTTGCAAATTGAATATCATTTTTTTCTGCATCTACTTCTGAAAAAATGTTTGGGCTTCTAGCAGTGTGTGGGACTTGTTCTATTAGTCCATCTATACTGACCTCCATCAGGTTGCAAATTGAATATAATTTTTTTCTGCATCTACTTCTGAAAAAATATTTGGGCTTCTAGCAGTGTGTGGGACTTGGTCTATTAGTCCATCTATACTGATCTCCATCAGGTTGCAAATTGAATATCATTTTTTTCTGCATCTAGCTCTGAAAAAATATTTGGGCTTCTAGCAGTGAGTGGGACTTGTTCTATAAGTCCATCTATACTAACCTACACCAGGTTGCAAATTCAATATAATTTTATTCTGCATCCAGCTCTGAAAAAATATTTGGGCTTCTAGCAGTGTGTGGGACTTGTTCTATTAGTCCATCTATACTGACCTCCATCAGGTTGCAAATTGAATATCATTTTTTTCTGCATCTACTTCTGAAAAAATGTTTGGGCTTCTAGCAGTGTGTGGGACTTGGTCTATTAGTCCATCTATACTGATCTCCATCAGGTTGCAAATTAAAAATAATTTTTATCTGCATCTAGCTCTGAAAAAATATTTGGGCTTCTAGCTGTGTGTGGGACTTGTTCTATTAGTCCATCTATACTGACCTCCATCAGGTTGCAAATTGAATATCATTTTTTTCTGCATCTAGCTCTGAAAAAATATTTGGGCTTCTAGCAGTGAGTGGGACTTGTTCTATTAGTCCATCTATACTGACCTCCATCAGGCTGCAAATTGAATATAATTTTTTTCTGCATCTAGCTCTGAAAAAATATTTGGGCTTCTAGCAGTGTGTGGGACTGGGTCTATTAGTTCATCTATACTGACCTCCATCAGGTTGCAAATTAAAAATAATTTTTATCTGCATCTAGCTCTGAAAAAATATTTGGGCTTCTAGCAGTGTGTGGGACTCATTGTATTAGGCCATCTATACCAAGCTCCACCAGCTTTGAAATTAATAATAATTTTTAGCTGCATCTAGCCCTGAAAATAATTTTTCCCAATAGTGGTAGCAATAGAAATATGGGGCGCGCGCCTGGCTAACAAAAATATACGCTTCATAACACAAAACACCAGCCTAGCGCACTGCATTAATAAGATGGCATCATCGTCTCTCCCAGTGCTAGGCCTACTACGCAGGCTTGCATTCCTGTGCCTAAAACACAATGTATGTGTCCACGCTAGCCACTATGCTGAGGGGTATAAAGCTGCTGCTAACGCTTTATAACAATTCAATTGGCAGATTTTCACAGAGCTCTTCCACAACGCCCACCCATCGGGCAACAGTTGCCCACCTTCCCTATGGGATCTAGTGGCGAATAGTTGATGCCATTAATCAGAGCGTCAGTTGCCCCGTCAACGTGGCAAGCATACGGTAAGGCATGGGAAGAGTGGACACGACTAGTAGCAGGCAGACGGGTTGACCAATGTGAACAAGCCAGATCACAAATCACCATAGAATTTCTCCACCAGCTAATGATGAGGGGCATATCAGGAGCGTCAGCGCAGCGGTGTCTGACCGGAGTAGCATTTCACTTCCAACTACTGAATTGGGGAGATGTGACAAAGATTCATCATCAGACAATTCATAAAAGGGTGGAAAAGGGGTCAGCCAAGTCAGGAATGTAGACGTCCCGTCCCGTGTCACTAAAACTGATTTCTCACATCATATCCCTAACACCATTAACATGACACTCACAATTTGAAGCAACACTAATGTCTACTGCATTTGTGATCGCCTTCTTCGGGGCGCTATGTATAAGCGAATTAGTCCCTCAATCCAAAATTACCACCAGTGGAGGCTTATTACACCAGGACGTAGTCATAGCCAATAATGCAATACGTCTACGCATACACCAATCGAAAACGGTTCCAGCGGGCAGGGGTACTTGGGTACTTCTACAACCCACAAGCGGTACACTGAGTCGGGTAACAATAGTAAAAACATATCTAATTATCAGATCACAAAGTAATTTCTTCCTATCACACATTGATGGAACGCCATTATCAAGATACCTGTTCCAAGCTATATTTAATAAATGCATAACATCAGCAGGGAACCACCCCAAAGTTTACGGGACACACTCATTCCGCATAGGTGCGGCCATGGAAGCAGCAAGAGCAGGACTGTCAGAAACGGAAGTTCAGAGGATAGGGAGATGGCGATCCACGTGTTTGGCGAGATACATAAGACCGGACTCGTTATCCTAACGTGGTTTGTTTCTTTTACAGGTGACGCTAAGCCAACAGTGTGAGTGATAGGCCACTCGTATATATATTGGGCACAAAAAAGGGCGAAAGTCCGCCCAGGCGGGAGGAAATTAGAGTTTCATAACACATATTTCAACTGGAGAGGTATTAGAGGCCTGTTATGGCCACAGGTACTAATGGAGGTAATCAAGGTAGGGAGAGAGGCAAGAGGTCCAGTCATCTTAGTTATACAGGCCGGGGGAAACAACCTAGGTCATCACAAGAGCGCATAACTAATGGCAATAATGAAACTAGACACTGAGCGCTTCAGAGAATTTTTCACAAAATTAGCTATAGTATGGTCAGAGATTGTGCCGATAGCGGTATGGCAAGGTGCTCGAGACATCACGGCCATCGAATGGACAAGGCGGGTAATAAATTTTCGGATGGCAAAATTTAGAAGAGACAGAGGCGGTGTAGTGATACGACACCGACAACTGGAAGGAGATAAAGCAGGCCTCATACGGCCCGACGGTGTTCACTTAATAGATATTGGACTGGACATATTCCTGTCAGGACTCCAGGACGGAGTGGAACAAGCGTTAAGAGTGATGGGTGGGGGGTCAGAGTCCTGCATACAAGTACGCTGGATCCTCCGTGGCCTGGAAATAGAAAGGACATGTTGGAGAGCAACACTTGTTGGCCAACTTGCCGGAGTGGGGACCCAGGGCATGCTGCAACAAGCTGAATTATTTTAGAAATAAAATGCCTTTCTAATGGAATGAGTATAAAGAGTTAATAAAGCTGTGACCGATCCTCACCCATCCAGTTGTAAGAGTTACATTATTGTATTGTCCATGAAAGGGGGGCGGTAGGGGGGCTGAGCGTCTGGGTTTGGTTGGGGGTCCCCACAGTCTGCCTAGGCTAGATTCATTTAAAAATTCTTATTAGATACACAGGCGGTGCAGCTTGCTTCGCAGCTGGGCTACTACGCCCAAAGTATTGTCTAGGCTAGATGCAGTTAAAAATTCTACGCTGACTAGCAGACACTGAAGATTTGGAGCAGACCTCTGAGTAAACAGCTCTTCAGACTCAACCATCTGTGTTACCCCAAGCCATAGTGTATGTAGTTTCTTACAGTTAAAAGGGGGGGGTGCGACCCAACCCACCTGGAATTGACGATGCCAACGTCACGTAAGACACAGCAAGGGGACTCCCAAAATTGTGGCACAGACACCACTTAACCCTAGAACGCATACCTGTGGCCTTGCAGGCCCGCCCAGTTAATTGTTTTCTATTTTCTGCAAGATTACTTTAGTTAGAATTTTGAAACTCTAGGTATTCTTCATGTATATAGTTGTTTGTCATTTGAGTTTGAGTTATTCCATGTTATTTGCACACGGGCCTAAAGGGCCCCAGGTATGTGAAAGTGTAGAATTTTATGGTCATGCGTTCTAGGGTTATGTGGCATCAATTGACCCACTGTTGCTTAAAACGGTTGGTGAGGTGATTTTACCAAATCCCCAAGCTTTTAGTCTCCCAAGGATGACACAGGGGTAGAAATGTCCTTGCGAATCCATGATTTGTTCATCTTTATGAACATGAGTCTGTCTACATTCTCAGTGGACAGCCGCGTGCGCTTATCTGTCAGCACACCACCAGCAGCGCTGAACACACATTCAGAGAGAACGCCGGCTGCATGGCATGACAAGATCTCCAAGGCGTGAGTGGCGAGCTCCGGCGATTATTCCAGATTGGAATACCAAAATGAGCAAGGGTCCAGTGACACAGTCATGGCTTCGATGTTCACTTGGAGATTCTCCTGTACCATCCTCTCTAGGCATTGACTATGTGTCAGACTTCTTGTCTCCTGTGGCCTTGCAAAGGATGGTCTAAAAAAGTGGTGAAACGATTCCACAAAATTGCTGTTACCAGCAGATACTGTGTTACTGTTACTGTTTGAGTGATGAAGACTCGACAGTCCCACCGTTGGCAAGTTAGAACTGTGAGATTCACTACGTGCACCACTGGTGTTTTGTGGAAAAGCACATGTAAGATTCTGCAACAGCGTCTGCAGATACTCCTGCATTCGTCAATACCTTTTTATGGCAGGAATTATTTCGGCAAATATACTTTTGTACCGGGGATCTAAGAGTGTGGCAACCCAGTAGTCGGGATTACTTCGAATTCTGACAATCCGGGGGTCATGTTGCAGGTAGTGCAGCAAGAAGGCACTCATGTGTCTTGCGCATCCAGAAGTACCAAGTCCTTGTTGTGTTGGTAGCGAGGTAAGAATCATGCTTCCTTCCTCTGCCTTCTCCCTCCAACCTCGCACAACAGAAATGTGATCAAGGTCTCCCTCATCTGATGAGTCTTCCATGCCCATCGCCAGTTCGTCCTCCACTTCTTCCTCGGCTCCTGCACCTTCCTCAACAGTTTGGCTGCTACCATGCGCCCTGGTTAATCCCTCTCCCCCACCCTCCCATGCCTGCCACCTTGGTGCTGCCAACCGTCTGGACCTTGGAGATGTTATCCCTTCCGCATACGACTCCTCCTCTACTTCCTCCACCTTCTCTTGTCCCACCACCTGACTTTGAATTCTGTTTAATGTGTGCTCCAGCATGTAAATCACCAGAATAGTCATGCTGATAATGGCATCATCGTCAGCACTAAATATCTTCGTCGCCATTTCAAAACTGTGCAGAAGGGTGCGTGGCGCCCCTGAGGGTTCAGTCGCCACAGAGTTACTGCATCTCACCCAGAGGTGTGGTATCTCACCGTCAGGTAAGGAAGGCGTATGGCTCGGGACCCTGACTCCTGCATCCAACACATACCCACAGTGGGGGTAGGGCGAGATTGCTCCTAAGGGAGAGCACAGTCCCAGGTCCCTAGCTGGTTTGAGAGTCCTATGTAGTGGGTGCTTAGGGGAGCAGCTTAGGGGAGCACATGACAAGGAGAGTATAAATAGGAAGCCATCTTAGAAAGAGCAAGCCAGACAGAGGAGGAAAAGTTACAGGAGCAGAGACTAGGCTTGAGCTCTGCTCCGGAGGCGGGCCTAGCCTGGGAGGCCCAGGACTGAAGGAGAGAAGAGAGGAGTGGGACCTGGAAGGCTCCAGGAACCAAAGGGACCCTACGGCTATGAGCCGTGCAGAAGGCCACCCGTACTCCCGCTGCTACCAGGAGGTAGAGGGGTCAGGCCAGATAAGGGGAACCGGTCCCTCAACTAGCGGAGAAACAGCAAGGCTCAACTAGAAACCGGAGGCTGCTGCATTTCATGTACTGCAGGCCAAAGTCCACACCAGTCTCACTAAGAAGGTAGCCACATAGGACCCAGGGGACGGAACACACGTCACCCGCCAAGGCCCGAGGATACCGGATAGAAGTGTCACTGGGTGTGAGGTGCAGGGAGAAGGCCAGAGAAAGGACACACAGAAGGGGGTCCTGCTAAGTAGTGTTGAGCCACCCCCGTAGTGTTCGAGTTCGGTTCGGTTCGTCGAACACCCGTGTGTTCGCCGAACTGTTCGTCGAACTGTTCGTCGAACACCTTCGAACACCGTTAAAACCAATGGCAGGCAAACAAAAACACATAGAAACACATAGAAAACACCTTCAAAGGTGTCCAAAAGCTGACAAACTGCTCAGAAGACACAACTAACACATGGAAAAGTGACAAGTACATATAGTCATGCGAAAAGAAAAGAGGTGGAGGAGTAAAAGGAGGGGGAGACACAGATATAGGCATGTCATGCCCTTCTAAAATCCAAAAAGTGAGAAGCCGAGACGGCCAGTCCGCTCCTGCCCGTGCCACCTCCGTGTCGCCGGGTTTGTGCCAGAGCCGCGGTGAACCCTGACGGCCAGCCCCCCTCTCCCAATACTGGTGCCTGTCCGCTGGTGGGTCGAGAGAGCCCCCCTGTGGTGGAGGCAGCTCTAAGCTTTTTAATTTAAATTGTCCCTCTAATTTGAATGAATACACTTTAAATCCATTTACAAGGATCTATTGGAGGGCAAGTCTCATGCCAGCAGCCGCGTAATTCCAGCTCCAGTAGCGTCCACTAAAGCTGCTGCATTTAAAAAGCTTTTATAAGGATCGAGCTCGGCTGTCCACCGCAAGGCATCCTAGTGCCAGTCCCAGCCCCTATGCCTTGGGGTGCCTCCTGATGCTCTTCACTAAGTATCCCGTGGTCCCGAAGCATTTCCTTTGAAAAAATTAAGTGTCCAAACTACAGGTGGTGTAGCTTGCTTAACAGCCGGGATAATCCGCTGACTAGCAGACACTGCTACTAGGCACAAAGTATTTCCTGGGCTAGATGTAGTTAAAAATTTGTAAGTAGATACTCTCGTTGGATGCTGAGAAAGCATTCCATAGAGTCTCCTGGCACGCCATATATGATTCTCTTAAAAAGCTTGGGGTAGGGGTCTAGGGGACCCTTTTATAGCCAAAATCACGGCCCTGTATCACAATACGACACCTAGGCTGAAGATAAATGGAACTGTAGCACCGAGGGCTCGGTTGCTACAGACGTATTGCACCTCACCCAGAGGTGTGATATCTCACTCTCAGATAAGGATGGAGTGTGGATCAGGACCCGACACCTGCATGCATTACACCACATTGCCGTGGGGCAGGGCGACCAATATGCCCCTGAGACGGGCACGACAGTCCCTGTCCCTGGCTGGAGTGGGGGGAGGGAACACTGAAGAAGGGGAACCCTGCAGTGCAGGAGCAGGGAGGAAGCAGTTCCTGGGTGCATTGAGAAGGGAGTATAAAAGGTGGGCACCATCTTAGTTCAGTGCAGAGAAGTCTGAGCAGAAGTGGCAGGGAGCAGGGGCTCTGCATGAGCTCTGCTCCGGAGGCGGGCCTAGTAACAGAGGCCCAGGCCTGCAAGAGGGAGAAGGAAGGAAGAGGAGCGGAGAAGGCTCAGGAACGAGGAATGAAGGGATCCCAGGGGTGCGGACGGGCGAGTCGCCACCGCACGCCCGAATCCACCTGCGTGGAGGGGTCAGGCCAAAGGGGGAGACCGGTCCCCGAACTAGTGGAGGCAGGAAACGACTCTCAGTTAGAAACCGGAGGCTCTGACATTTTATGTGGCGCAGCCCCTTGCTCCACCCGCTAGGAAGGCACCACATAGGGTCAGGGAAACTGGCGCCAAGTTTACCAAGAGGAGGCCCGAGGCAGCCGGACAGAAGTGTTGGTAAGAAAGGCCAGACAAAGGACACACAAAGGGGGTCCTGTGAAGCACTCCAAAGTTATCTGGGAGTTGTCTGAGCCCCTCACCTGGTGAGCACAGTACGACGTGGGCAGCCGTTACCTGCAGACGTGGTCTGGATAATAAGAA
Organism: Phyllobates terribilis; assembly: GCF_046119375.1. Taxonomy (NCBI): domain Eukaryota; kingdom Metazoa; phylum Chordata; class Amphibia; order Anura; family Dendrobatidae; genus Phyllobates; species Phyllobates terribilis. The sequence continues at coordinate 36,578,350 of NW_027362768.1, read as the reverse complement.
CTATGAGTAAAGGCCCTGAACTGCATCACTGACTCCGTGTCGTTACTGCTGCTGCCCTGCACCATCACCCCCATCCTCCGCATACACTGCCCTGAGGCTATACTCCTCCCGTGGGGAGTTATGCTACGCTCTGCTGCACCCACAACACCAGCCTTAGCGGTCTGCCCTGTAGCGGCGGTTCACTCTGACCGCAATCCACGAGTGGCGTAGTCGGACATTTAAACATCAAAACCACATAAATAGTTCCGCCACTGGTTTGACCGCCCTGAGCCACGGAACCGGATCGCCGCCACGAAGACTACAACCACCAGCATCCACCAAAAAGGGTCCGGCTCCGGGTGTCCCAAGGCCCAGGGGGTGCGTCAGAACATTTTCATCACCTTTCACAATCACCAATGGGACAAGGCAGGGATGTCCTCTGTCCCCTCTCTTATACATCCTAGTGACGGAGCACCTGCTCTCATCAATTCGCCATAACCCCAATATTAGGTGGATTGAGGTGGGAGGCACCGAGTACAAGTGCTCTCTATTTGCTGATGATGTCCTAGTATATATCACTCAATCACATATATCCATCCCTGCTGTTATGGCTGAAATAGATCACTTTGTTACATGGTAAAATTTTAAAATCAATGCAGCGAAGTCTGAGGCCCTCGATGTGTCCCTCCCTAAATCCATATAGGATTCCATCCAGTCCAACTTTCCCTTTGCCTGGCCCTCACAGGGTATCAAATACTTAGGAATTCCTATTCATAGAGACCTCTCCCATCCATGTTATCTTAGTTTTGGGCCCTTTATTGAACAATTCCATACAGACCACGGTTGGCAAGTTGGAACTGTGAGATTCACTACGTGCACCACTGGTATTTTGTGGAAAAGCACATGTAAGATTCTGCAACAGTCTCTGCTGATACTCCTGCATGCGTGCATCCCTTTCTATGGCAGGAATAATTTCTGCAAATTTACTTTTGTACCGGGGATCTAACAGTGTGGCAACCCAGTAGTCAGGATTATTTCTAATTCTCACAATTCGAGGGTCATGTTGCAGGTAGTGCAGCAAGAAGGCACTCATGTGTGTTGCGCATCCAGGAGCACCAAGTCCCTGTTGTGTTGGTGGCGAGGTAACAATCATGCTTCCTTCCTCTGTCCTCTCCCCCCAACCTCGCACAACAGAAATGTGATCAAGGTCTCCCTCATCTGATGAGACTTCCATCAGTTCGTCCTCCACTTCTTCCTGGGCTCCTGCACCTTCCTCACTAGTTTGGCTGCTACCATGCGCCCTGGTAAAATCATCTCCCCCACCCTCACATGCCTGCCGCCCTGGTGCTGCCGACCGTCTGGACCTTGCAGATGTTAGCCCTTCCGCATACAACTCCTCCTCCTCTACTTCCTCCACCTCCTCTTGTGCCACCACCTGACTCCGAATTCTGTTTAACATGTGCTCCAGCATGTAAATCACCGGAATAGTCATGCTGATAATGGCATCGTCAGCACTAAACATCTTCGTCGCCATTTCAAAACTGTGCAGAAGGGTGCATAGGTCCCTGATCTGAGACCACTCCTCCAGCGTGATTTGCCCCACCTCTGAATCTCGTTGGCCCAGGCTATACGTCAGAACGTATTGCACCAGGGCTTGTCGGTGCTGCCACAGTCGCTGCAACATGTGCAGAGTTGAATTCCACCGGGTAGGCACATCGCATTTTAGCCGGTGAAGTGGCAGGCCCAACGACTTCTGTAGAGATGTAAGTCGCTGAGCTGCGGGATGCGAACGGCGGAAGTGAGCACACAGCGACCGTGCCCTCTGCAGAAGGCCATCTAGTCTGGGATAGTGGGCTAAAAATTGCTGGACAACCAGGTTCAACACGTGAGCCATACAAGGCACGTGTGTGACATTGCCCCGGCGAAGGGCCGCACCCAGGTTTGCAGCATTGTCGCACACGGCCTTCCCTGGTTTCAGGTCCAGTGGAGACAACCATTCATGAAATTGGTTCTCCAGAGCTGACCACAACTCCTCAGCTGTGTGACTCACATTTCCCAGACATTTCAATGTAAAAACCGCCTGATGACGTTGAGCCCTACTGCCAGCATAGTAAGGAGGTGTGCAGGATCCCTTCTGCGCAGTTAGAAAGCTTGTGGCATGACCAGACAGGCTTTGGGTGCAGGTGGAAGACCGAGAGGAGGTTGAGGAGGCAGAAGCAGTGGAGGAAAAATGACATAAAGAGGATTGACGCACAACTCGTGGGGACGGCAAGACTTGGACAGCAGCCCCTTGTCCTGCTGTCACCATAGTTACCCAGTGCCCAGTCAGCGACATGTAACGCCCCTGTCCATGCCTACTCGTCCAAGTGTCTGTGGTGAAATGCACCCTGTCACACACAGAGTTTCTCAAAGAAGCGGTGATGTTGTGTGCGACATGCTGGTGGAGCGCAGGCACACCTTTCTTTGAGAAGTAGTGCCGACTGGGCATCTGGTACTGGGGCACTGCGACGGACATAAGGTCTCGAAAATCCTCTGTGTCCACCAGGCGGAAAGGCAGCATTTCTGTAGCCAAGAGCTTGCAGATGGTGAAATTCAACCTCTTAGCTTTCTCATGGCTAGGAGGAAATGGTCTTTTACTTGTCCACATCTGAGGGACCGAGGGCTGGCTATTGTGCTTAGACGGGGTTGATAAGGGTGTCCCCGGCAAACTGCCGGTCTGTGAGGAAGATGCAGGCGGACATGTTAGGTTGCCTTGATCCAAAGGTGGTGCTATCGATGTCGGACAGCGCTCAAGACCAGCTGGTGTTACCACCTCCAAAGAAAATGATGACCTGCCAATCACGCTGGCTGTTGCGGGTAAAGAGGTGGCAGGTCTGCGCCCCAAAACAGGTGTGACTGCTGTCCCCCCAGTCACAGAGGATGAAGAGGCCGCGGATGCACAAGATATGGCAGACGGTGGTTGGCCCGGCCGGCTAGACCGCATTGTAGCACACTGAGCTTCCCACTGCAACTTATGCTTCATGTCAATGTGCCGGTTCATGCATGAAGTACTCAAACTATGTATTTTTTGGCCTCTACTTAGCTTTTGCTGACAAATGTTACAGATAACACGAGTTGGGTCATCTTTATCGATCTGAAAAAATGCCCAGGCTATGCAAGGCTTAGCACCCATGCGACCTGAAGAGCCACCACGACTTGTGGTGAGAGGCAGAGTTGTGTTTGAGGATGCAGTTGTTGACGTGCTTCCAGTACTACGTCTCTGTCCAGGAAGGCGCAACCTGACCTCGTCGTCACTAGCATCTTCCTCCACCTCCTCTGCTGACCTCATCTCTTGGCTGACTGTGGGTTGACAGTAAGTGGGATCTCCGACCTCATCATCATCACCCTGTGCGTTATCACACCCGTCGTCCTCAGAGCCAACCTGTTCCTGCCCTGACAAAAAACTAAAGTTGTCGCTCCAATCAGGTATTTGAGTCTTATCATCGTCTTCCTCATTGTCTCCACCAACAGGAGTTACAGTTTGGGAATGAGGGTCTACATTATGGTCAGAACCTTCTGCGTCAGGTCCTGGATCCGACTCATAAAGATTCTGGGCATCAGTGCAGATCATTTCCTCGTCTGGATTCACAGAAGCGCTGGAGTCGACCTCTGATTCCCAGGCTATAGTATGAGTAAACAGCTCTGCAGACTCAACCATCTGTTCTACCTCATACTCAGACGGGCAGCTGGAGATTTGGGAGCTGTGAGGAAGCAAATGCGATTTGGGTGACACCTTTGAGGACTGGAGTATTTGTGATGTTGAAGTTGATGTGGAGGAGAGCCCACTTAAAGGAGCACTTGATATCCGTTGAAGCACCTGCTGTTTTTGTGCCTCATCTGGAATTTGTAGCGATTGGCGTGGCCGTAAGAAAGGGATCTTATCACATTGTCCGCTAAAAGAAGTAGACATTTTAGTTTGGCTGGAAGATGGTCTTTCTTCTGCACCTACCCCACGGACACAACCTTTTTTCCCCTTCCCAACACGCCTATTCCCCTTTCCACCAGCAGCAGGCCTTTTTCCACTCATTTTGGTGGTTAACTAATTCACAACTCTGGAGTTGTTTGCACAAAAAAACAATGGATGGTAACCGAGCAGAGCTGAGTGGCCAAATTGTGGTATTAGGCCAAAACTATTGGCTGGGTTAGATGCAGAAAAAAATTATTTTTAATTTGCAACCTGATGGAGGTCAGTATAGATGGACTAATAGACCAAGTCCCACACACCGCTAGAAGCCCAAATATTTTTTCAGAGCTAGATGCAGAAAAATTTTTTATTCAATTTGCAACCTGATGGAGGTCAGTATAGATGGACTAATAGACCAAGTCCCACACACTGCTAGAAGCCCAAATATTTTTTCAGAGCTAGATGCAGAAAAAAATTATTTTTAATTTGCAACCTGATGGAGGTCAGTATAGATGGACTAATAGACCAAGTCCCACACACTGCTAGAAGCCCAAATATTTTTTCAGAGCTAGATGCAGAAAAAAATTATTTTTAATTTGCAACCTGATGGAGGTCAGTATAGATGGACTAATAGAACAAGTCCCACACGCTGCTAGAAGCCCAAATATTTTTTCAGAGATAAATGAAGAAAAAAATTATTTTTAATTTGCAACCTGATGGAGGTCAGTATAGATGGACTAATAGACCAAGTCCCACACACTGCTAGAAGCCCAAATATTTTTTCAGAGCTAGATGCAGAAAAAAATTATTTTTAATTTGCAACCTGATGGAGGTCAGTATAGATGGACTAATAGACCAAGTCCCACACACCGCTAGAAGCCCAAATATTTTTTCAGAGCTAGATGCAGAAAAAAATTATATTCAATTTGCAACCTGCTGGAAGTCAGTATAGAAGGACTAATAGAACAAGTCCCACACACTGCTAGAAGCCCAAATATTTTTTCAGAGCTAAATGAAGAAAAAAATTATTTTTAATTTGCAACCTGATGGAGGTCAGTATAGATGGACTAATAGACCAAGTCCCACACACTGCTAGAAGCCCAAATATTTTTTCAGAGCTAGATGCAGAAAAAAATTATATTCAGTTTGCAACCTGATGGAGGTCAGTATAGATGGACTAATAGAATGATGCTATGCCCAAAAGATTTTACTTCACTAGGTGCAGTAAAAAAATTGGTATTCTATACACAGGTGGTATATCTTGCAACACAGATAGGCTACTCCACTGACTAACACACTCTGCAATAGGCCAAAAAGGATTAGCTTTGCTAGATTCAGCCAAATGCTGTGAAAAAAACTTGCACAGCACTGGCACAGACCTGCCTGGCAAAAACTGATAGGAACTGATGTAACCTAGTCCTGAAAAGGACTCCAATTACAATTAGTCTTTACTCCCACAATCTATCTATTTAAGAGCACAGACCTGCCTGATAAAAGTCGTAGGAAATGCTGTAACCTAGTCCTTAAAAGGACTGCAATCACAACTATTCCCTACTCCCAAGCTATCTGTATATTTGTGCGAAAATTGGCTTGAAATTAACAAGGTATAGCGCACACAGCAACAGCGGTGCCGTCTAACACGCAGCTGCAGCAGTGAGAAAATGGTGGCGACGGGGAAAATGGCTTGGTCTTATAGGGCAAGGACATGTGACATACACTGCCAATCACACATGCCCTTGCTTGTGTGAAAAAAAGCACTTCGCTCCGTGTGTGCGCTGCTGATAGGCTGACAGATTGCACCTCCCCACTGCAAATGCGGGAAAGAGAAAAAAAAATGGAGATCTTCATTGTTCCTGCAGAGATCCATCCCCTGCCCCTCCCCCCGCCCCGCTGTACACTCAAACTGCGTATTAACATTAATTTTCATCATTACTGAGAAAAAATCCAGTTATGATTTTGGTGCACGAACAGTTATCGAACATAACCTCGAACAGCCGAATTTTTCTCAAATTGTTCATGTTCGCCGACCGGCTCGAACACCGCCCAAAACAGCTCGAATTTGAGATTGGCGAACAGTTCGAGTAGAACAACGCTCATCTCTAGTGAGGAGGAGGATCGTGGTGCGCAAGTGGAAGAGGAGGAGGTGGTGGATGATCTAGTAACTGACCCAATTTGGCAGGAGAACATGCAGAGCGAGGCCAGCAGCACACAGGGGGGGGAGGCAGAGTACCCCAACAGGCAGGAAGAAGCAGTGTGGTGGCTGCACACAGAAGGCGGGCAACAGTTCCCCGTAACACCAACACGAGGGACGTTGCCAGTACAGCCTGTAGGTCTTTCGGAGTCTGGAATTTTTTTAAAGACTCTGCTGATAACCCCAAAAAGGCCATTTGTACCACCTGCCATGCCAGCATCAGCAGGGGTGACAAAACTACCAGCCTGACCACCACCAGCATGATCAGGCACATGGCAGCAAAGCACCCGACTTTGTGGGGTGAACCCCAGGGTCCACGACCAGTGTCAGCGGGTGTCACAACTGCTTCTTCCGCTGTTGTGGGTGCAATAGAACCCCCTGTTGTGTGTGCAATGCAATCCCCTGTCCATACTGCATGCAAAGATGCCCCCTCCTCTCAGTCTTCACTTGTTATGGCAGTTTCTCAAGAAACAGCATCAACGTCCACGTCCACGTTCCACCGCAGCGTTCAATTGTCCATATCCCAGACTTTTGAACGAAAGCGGAAATTCGCAGCCAATGTCCCACAGGCCACAGTCCTAAATTCGCACATTTCACGACTGCTTGTGTTGGAAATGCTGCCTTTTAGGCTAGTGGAGACCGAATCCTTCCGCAACCTTATGGCGGTGGCAGTCCCTCGGTACTCGGTCCCCAGCCGATACTATTTTGCCCGGTGTGCCATCCCCGCACGACACAAGCACGTGTCCCAAAACATCTGCCGTGCCCTCAACAACGCAGTTACTGGGAGAGTCCACCTGACAACGGACACGTGGACAAGTGCTTGTGGCCAGGGACGGTACATTTCCCTGATGGTACACTGGGTTAACATAGTGGAAGCCGTGTCCCAGTTGGACCTTGGGACGGAACACATCCTCCCCTCACCGAGGATTGCGGGCCCTATGTCAGTCAGAATTGCCCCCACAGTGTACAGCTCCTGCGCATAATCCTCCTCCACCTCATGTTCAGCCTCCATCTCAGATATCACCACATCAGTGACAAGCTGGAAGCACTGCAGTACTGCCTCCGCCAAACGGCAACAGGCTGTGCTGAAACTCATAAGCTTTGGTGAGAAACCTCACACTGCTTGTGAGTTGTGGACAGCTGTGAAAGAGCAGGCAGATCTGTGGCTGAGACCGCTGAACCTACATCCAGGCATGGTCATGTGTGACAATGGCCATAACCTGGTGGCGGCTCTGAGGCGAGGCGAGATTACACACGTACCATGCCTGGCTCATGTGCTTAACCTCATGGTTCAGCGGTTTCTTAAATCGTACCCCGAGTTTCCAGATCTGCTCATCAAAGTATGCCGCTTGTCAGCTCATTTTCGCAAGACAGCTACAGCTTCCGCCACCCTTGCTGTGTTGCAGCAGCGTTTTCAGCTTCCATCACACCGACTGGTGTGTGATGTCCCCACATGTTGGAACTCTACCCTCCACATGTTGCAAAGGATTTGTGAGCAGAAGAGAGCAGTTGTGGAGTACCAGCTGCAACAAGGCCGTCGATATTCAGGTCAGACTCCACACATAAGACCTCAGGAGTGGACCTGGATGTCTGACATATGTACCATCTTGACAAACTTTGAGGAGTCCACCAAGATGGTGAGTGGCGATGACGCCATCATTAGCGTCAGCATTCCACTTGTCTGTCTTTTGCAACGCTCTCTGCAGAGAATTAAAGAGGAGGCATTGTAGCCAGAGTTTGATGAGATGGATCAAGAAGCCGTAGCGGTCAATTACACACAGCCCAGCCTCATCTCATCCCAACGTGCATTGGGGGACAATGAGGGAGAGGAGGAGGAGGAAGAAGAGGAGCTGGTATCATGCGCTGTAGACGGTAGTACCTGTACAACTGTCATACCGTTGGATCAGCGTGGGTGGCCTGAGGACAGGGGGGAGGAGGAGGAGGAGGACAGGGGGGAGGAGGAGAAGGAGGAGGAGGAGAGCATGGTCAGTCGTCATCTTGGTGAGGACACGGAAGTCTTGCCCGTTACCAATCTGGCACGCATGGCTGACTTTATGTTACACGCTGCCTTAACCGTGACCCTCGCATTGTCAAAATGTTGGGTGACAGTCATTATTGGTTGGTGACACTTTTAGACCCCCGCTAAAAGGAGAACTTTCACTCTCTTATTCCTGAGGTGGAGACGTCTACAAAAATGGGGCAGTACCAGAAGGCCCTTGCTGCAGAAATGTTAACAAAAATTCCCATCTGAACACGCTAGCGGCAGACGTCACAGTTCGTTGCCCAACCAAGGCGTACATGCCAGAGAGATGCAACTCCAATCCAGCAGAGGCAGGGGAACACTGTCAATGTTCTGGGACAGTTTTCTGAGACCCGCCCAGCTTATAGGCCCTGAGGCGCGGGTTACTCTCACAAGGAGTGGAAAGTTTCAAAAGATGGTGAGGGAGTACCTTGCCGATCGTACCAGCGTCCTCCGTGATTCCTCTGTGCCTTTTAATTTTTGGGTATCCAAGCTGGACACTTGGAATGAACTCGCTCTGTACGCCTTGGAGGTCCTGGCCTGCCCTGCCGCTAGTGTGTTATCGGAGCGTGTTTTTAGTGCCGCTGGAGGAATTATAACTGATAAGCGCACTCGCCTGTCAACTGACAATGCTGACAAGCTGACCCTTATCAAAATGAACAAGGGCTGGATTGGGCCAGACTTCTCATCACCACCAAATGACAGCAGAGTAACATAAAGTCAAATCCACTGTGTTATTACGGGAGGTGTATTCACATGCACTGCTTCATACCCACACATGGGTATACGCTTCCTCATTTCGGCTTTTTTATGTTCTTCTCCTTATCCTCAGCCTCCACCACCACTATACCACCAGGGTGATCGTGGTCCGTGTTGCCATTATTGCAAGTTAATCCGTCCTTATTTTAGGCAGCTTTTGCTTGGAAGGTATAAGCAAAGACTGTGGGAGACCCACTCCCCAATAATGGGTAGAAGTTTTTTAGTACGCTGTAATCTACGTCTGTTTCAAGAGGCATTGTAGTTCCTCATAATTTTTGGAAAGCCTTCCATTCACTGTTTAGGCCAACAGTGTACAGGAGACCCAGTTGCTATAAATGGAAAAAACGGTTTAGTTAAGGCCCTCTGACCTCCATGTTACTTCCAAGGGGCATTGGAGTGCCTTGAAATTTTTGGTAGGCATTGCACTCACTGTATGCCCTATAACTGTGTATCCGAACTGCTCCTTTTGGTACAGAAACATATCCTACAAGACATGTGTGGTTGACTGGCCTGATATTGATGTGAATGGTCCCTGTTCCTCCTGCTCTTTCTCCTTTGCCACGACATCATCCATCATTTATCACCTGAAGCTTTCTTTTAAAGGGAGTCATAGAACTGGGATAGTAGCAGGAAAACATACAGCAATCCTCGGAGGAGGTAGGATATGCGCCAAAATGCTGACCACCTCAGGCCTAGCCGCTACTACATACATGCGCTTGCATTCCAAGAAAACAAAGCAGATGCTAACTTCTATCATCATCATCATGCTCCTCACATTGGCACTCTCAACTCCCCTGATGGAGAAGGCAGGTCCCACCGGAGGAGTCTGGTTCTCTGGTGGGCTCGTCCAATGCTGCCCTAAAGCAGGCCAGGCTAAGAAAAGTGTGGGGGATAGTCACAGGAGAAATAGGGGCGGCTGGGGACTGTTTATGGACACCCGGCCGTCCCCTGGCGGCTGGGTACCAAGCGTGGACACCCGGCCGCTGGGCGACTGGGGACTGAGTATGGATACCTCAATGCCGAAGCAGCCATGAGGTGGTGGCCAGCTTCGGCCTCCTCCAAACTAAAAGGCCCCATTTCAAGTGCAAGATAGCAGTATGGCATTGCGACCTGGGGGTGGGTGGGTGGCAGGCTGCACACTTATGCTTGCATTCCAAGAAAACAAAGCAGAAGCTAACTTCTATCATCATCATCATGCTCCTCACCTTGGCACTCTCAACTCCCCTGATGGAGAAGCCAGGGCCCACCGGAGGAGTCTGGTTCTCTGGTGGGCTCGTCCAATGCTGCCCTAAAGCAGGTCAGGCTAAGTAAAGTGTGGGGGAAGTTCCCAGGAGAAATAGGGGTGGCTGGGGACCGTGTGTGGACACCCGGCCACGGGGCTGCTGGGGACCGAGTAGGGACACCCGGCCGCCCCCTGGCAGCTGGGGACCAAGCGTGGACACCCGGCCGCCGGGCGACTGGGGACTGAGTATGGATACCTCACTGCCGAAGCAGCCATGAGGTGGTGGCCAGCTTCGGCCTCCTCCAAACTAAAAAGCCCCATTTCAAGTGCAAGATAGCAGGATGGCATTGCGGCCTGGGGGTGGGTCGGTGGTTGGCTGCATATTTGCGCTTGCATTGCAAGGAATGGGGGAGGTACAATTGAACACTGCCCTGGGACAAGGACTTGCACGGGGATGGTTGCAAGTCTGCATCTTCTGATGCGGCAAGGATCACTTCTGATGGGCACACTTTTAGGCAGTGACCTGGGAGTCAGAGATGCTTCCTGTTGTCTTCCCCATGCTGTTCCCATGTCTTTTCAGCACTGTATGCATGTGTCACACAGCACATGGGCAGATAAGGTTGTAAAATGTTAAAATGACATTTCCCGGTGAATGCATTTGTCACAGTTGAAAGCAATACAAAAGTGCAAAAAAGCATAAATAATGCTAATTGTAAACATAGCCCAAGGTGTAGAGGAGTATTTTTGTTTTTGGCTATTTATTTTACCTTATACACAAGTCTTTACCCTGGAAAGGAAATTCCTTAACTTATTTCACAGGAAAACCGTTTCAGTTTTGTTTTTGAATGTTTTATTATGAGCCCGTAAAAGTGGCTTAATACCTCTGACCATGTTGTTGACAGCAGTAACCTGGGGGTCAGAAATGCTTCCTGGGGCGATCCCCATGCTGTCCCCATGTCTTTTGAGCACTGTCACTATCGTTTTGGGCACTTTTTAGGCTTTCTACAGACTGCTGGGGGTGCCGCTGCAAAAATGCTCGGGTCTCCCATAGACTAACATTGGGCTCATTGCTCTGGTCGAGTACCCGAGTATCACGGTGAGCTCGGCCCGAGCTTCGAGCACCCGAGGATTTTAGTGCTCGCTCAACACTAGTAATCATGTTAAAAAACATACACAATTGCAATGACAACAAATATTAGTAATGAGCCAAAAAAAAAAAAGGCACCACAAACAGATATCTACATGAGCAGGAAAAATATCAAGAAAGGAACAGACAATAAGTAGTGGTATTAAACAATGCCCACTCACAAAATGATTAAACAATTCATAAGTCTGGACCACAAATAGGTGATTAAAGTGCACAGTGCATTTATATAATATCAGAAAGACATCCAACACCTAAATGCATATAAATAAGCTATAACCACTCACATGTGTAAATCTGTCTATGGTGCCACCGCCCCTATGCACGTTTCAGCGCTGTACCCCCGGAAGAAGGCACAGCTATAATTTTTCTATATTTCTGTTAAATGTGTCATGTGAGGGCTTGTTTTTATTGGTACCATTTTTGGTCATGTAACATTTTTTAATGCTTTCTAGTCCGATTTTTTGGAGGCAGAAAAAACTAAATTCTGCAATCCATGAATTGTTTTTTGTTTTTTTGTTTTTTTCAATGCCATTCTCCGTATAATAAAAGTGACAGGGCAGCTTTATTCTTTAGGTTAGTACAATTACAGTGATACCATATTTATATCATTTTTTATGCTTTGCCGCTTTTACATAATAACAATTATTTTATTGAAAAAATAATTTTTTTGCATCCCTATACTCTGAGAGCTATAGCTTTTTATTTCTCTGCTGATGCAGCTGTATGGTGACTTGTTTTTTGCAGGTTAAGATGAAGTTTTCAATGCATTTTCAAATGCATTTTATTCCACTTTTTGTTCGGTGGTATGATGAAAAAGCATAGTTTTTTGCTTTGTTTTTTTTTAACTAGTGTGACGGGTTTATAGATGGGTCGTTCAGGACACAGCAAAACCAAATATGTGTACTTTTTTGTGTTTTTATTTTTTACAATTTATTTTTAACTTTAATTTTACTTTTTTACTTAATCAGTCTTTGGGACCACTCTTGGCCATGACAGCCAGAGCTCGGCTATTACTTAAGCTGAGCTCCCATCGGCGATCACACAGGCATAGCTCCTGTGCCCGCATGATCACCCTGACATGCCTATACATCAAAGGGTGGGAGCCCCTTCCCGACGTATAGGTATGTCAAAAGTCTATTATATTCTGAACAGACATGTTGGACCTAGCAGCCATCTTGGACAAACTTTTATCAACTAGCTTTTGCAGCTAATGAGATGCAGTTCTGGGAGCTCTCCCCAGAATGGAGATGTAGAATGACATGAGTATCATTAGCAGGTATGGATGGTGTCCATAAAGGTTAATTGGAGTAGCTGAAGGCCACTGTGAGAGTAAATAAGTGTTGTTACATGGTAGTAAGTAGTGTCTAAGACCATGATATTGAAACAAGGGCAATATTGTTGTCAATATGTGAAGAGTTATGTGAGTAATGACATTAGCTAAAAGAAACAGGGGGATTTATGGATTGCAATGGAGTTTGGTGTAATACTCATAAATATTGTCATGCTGCATTAGCACTTTCTTTGGTGTTTAAAATACATGCCTCTCTCTGCAGCATGAGGTTAACGTGTATGCGCCCTTTGCCGCAACATGTAGTTCCTTTGTCTAGCCATGTAAAAAAAAGCCCCTGTTATTTGTGACCACACCATCGCCCAGACCATGGCCAGACCATCACCAGATATCTCAGCGTTGTTTTGCTTATCCGGACACCTGTGAGTGCCAGCGTGCTTTGTCTCACTGACTTCTGTAAACTGTTCTGTTGCATATCTCTGAAAACTTCAGCCTCTGCTTCAAGGATAATTGTCTACAGTGTCTTATCGGCTCTTTGAGCTCTCAGTAAGTACTTTCTTACAGGTCATGAAGGGGTTAGCCTGCAGATATGGGTTTAATCTGCAGGATAATAGCATTCTACAGCTGCCCAGACACACTGAAAGCCCAGCTACCCGGAGGAAATTAGCTTTATTCCTTCTGAAAACCTCCAGCTTTCAGTCATACAAGCACGGCCGGTGCGGCTTTAGTCATCGCTCAGAATACAGTATACTGGTACAATAACTGACTGCCATCTTTCAACTGATCACTGCACAGCTATCAGTCAGGGTGCAGGAGTGTGCTTGCTGCCGCCACTCACTTTGTAGTATCCTCCGGCTTTAGTGGCACAGCCGGCAGGGCTTTAGTCAATACTAGGCTTTGTAGTGACTGAATCCGTGCTGGCCACGTCACTAAAGCAGGAGGCTGCTGGAAAAAAGTTAATTTCCTCAATGTGAAATAATGAACTATCCAGAAAAGTCTGCAGAATGTTACAATATTCCTCAATTCATTGGCTTCTTTATGATTCAACATTGAAATTAAAGTAATTTGTATCTCAAAACTGCTAACAACATATCTGAAGTTTTCAGAAAAATTGGTTGGTGAGCATTTTATATTAAAATCAGTCACACTGAATGAGAAAGCAAGATATGTTTCCTTTTCCAATAACATCTCAGAGCCAAAGAACAGCATCTAAGTAGCAATATTAGAATTAGTTCAGACAAACGCTACTTTATTTCATCAGGTAAATGTTATACCTCCCAAAATTATTAGTTGGACTGATGTTCAAAAAAGAATTTCTACTAGGCTTGGAAATTATCTCCTATCAGTCAGATATGGGAAAACTTCCTGATTGCTGGGGGTCTTAGACTTGGGACTCCCAAAGATCATGAAAACATGGCTCTACAGATCTCTTGAGTATTAACCAGAGGTTGTGCATGTACACCCTAACTATGTTCAATCCTTTGGGATGCCACAAATAGCCAAACTACCTCCATACAGAATGAATAGCACAGAAGTGTGAAAGCTCAACTTTTTTTTTTTATTCAGGTTGTCAAAAAATCAAGGACAAAATATTCTTTACAGACACATTGGAAAATCATAATTCAGCCCATAATTCTGATATGAAAACATCAGCGTTATTCAGTGTAAATTGTGAAATGATGATAATTACGGTCAAAATAATTTATATACATTTTTTCAGCTTCAAAAAAATCACGGATGCATTTAATTTTTTTACAAGCATGACAAAAAGTGGCCTATTTTTACGGACTGTCCTGGAATTTCTATATGGTTGGCAACCCATCTGCCTATACACAGAGCCTTGCACTCAGAAACTGTCCATTCTTTTTTTTCCAAAGATAATTTTTAGTTACAAGTGGGAGACATATACTTAAACTCTGCTTATTTTCTATATTTGCGCAAAAACTCTGATATCAAACCTTTTACCCCTTAAATGTCAGTTAAAAGTTAATTAACTAGACTGAGGAATGGAATTCCCTCAATTAGCTGTTGGTGCATTAGGGCTTACATGGCAGAAGCATAGCTTAACTTCTGCATAACAATAATGTGCATCACATGTTGGATAATGCACGCGTCATTGATGTGTGTCATATCCTACATGACGTGTGGGGCCAAGTCAACACTAGTGGCACCCAATGAAAGATCTGGTGGGAAATAAGAGGAAGGACTGGGCGAGGAGGGGGAAGCACAGTCGGTGGTGAGACAGGAATAGTGAAGATCAAGGAGAAATTATCATTTATTTTTTGCCCCATTCCGGGAAGATTTGATTCACGCAGAATTTATTAAATACAAATTGAATCTTTACCTTGTTTTGAGAGAATGTGCAAAATTAAATTTTGAGAGAATGTGCAAAATTAAATTTTGGGAGATTTTCTCAACTGTAGTGGAACATTGTTAAATTATCAATTTAGGTTTTCAATGTAAGCAGTTGGTGGTTTAATAACATATTGATTAATCCAAAGGAAATTATAACAAATTCCTATATTTATGACATCTCATATGAGTTAAGTTTAGCTTTGTCTATCACAAAATTTTGAAGGGAAAGTAACATTTCAAGCCTACTGTATGTGTCAGACTGGAGATGAATAAATGTAGCCTGATAATCACATGATAAAGGGTAGTTCTCAAGAGTTTGGTACACAAACAGTAACTTGGTATCAGGAAAACTTCCGGTCATATAGGCAAACATGACTTTGCCCTTGAATTCTATTTGTAAAATTTGGAATATTAAATATTCATCTGTCAGGATGTCATGGAATGTGAAAAGAATTTTAATAACATTACACTAATTATTTATTTGCTTTTATTTTTTGGACTGATGCTTTTTAGAATTTAGAGCCCTCAAAGCCATTTTGTGCATTGTTTCACTTGCTTGATATGCAAAAATGAATCATATTTCTATTTTATACTGTGTATAATGCAATTATGCACATTTCTATGTGGGGTTTAGTGAAGTGACTGCACATGTGTGCAATGAAACATAACATATTAAATCATTATCAAAGTGCCCTTAAAGTGCCATAATTAGTTTTACTTTTTAATGAAAATTGTTCATTAAATGATCCATAGAAGTAAGATTCTCATTTGCATATAGAATATTTCTAGCATTTAATAGGACTCCATTCTTATCTGTTTCTCATGTATTATTTCCTGGTCATTACTTGCCACATTTGACTTTTGCTAATTCCAGTTTGTTATAAATCACTGAGATTAGCTGAGCTGTAGACATAAAACCCTAAACGGTGGCATTCAATGTCTATTAAAAGGAATCTATCATGTAAAAACGCTATTAACTTGCATATATGGAGTTAATCTGTAGGTTAATAGTGTTCTGAAGCTGCCCGGTGCTCGCATTAAGAACCCTGCTGCCAAGAGGAAATTAACTTTATTCCTCCAGGCAGCCTAGGGCTTTCAGTCATAGGGGTGTGGCTGGCACGGTTTCAGTCACCGTTCAGTGCACAGTGAGCGGCGGCTATAACTACGCCCCAGCACTGACTAACTCACTTAGTCAAGTTTACAAAAGTCAGATCTCATACAGATCATCCACGTTGAATCAGATTTTTACAAATATTTTGCCATTATTAGCACAGGAAACTGGATTACATTTTTTACATATTAAACTGTTGATGTACTACTACTACTGATCCCACATGGATATCACACAGATTTAAAGAAACAGACACATGGATGAAACACGGATGGAATACAGATGCAATACAGATTAAGATAATCTGAGTTTTCTGGATAAAAATCAAATGATTTTCATATGCTTGTCAAGCCCTGCTTCTGACATGCTTACTATGTGTAAGGCATCAGTATTTTAAGGAGACTGTCTTATGTTTCTGATGTACAGGATTTTAGGGACACTGAGCAGGCAACATATTGTGGGTAGCAGCAGGATGACATTGAGTGGGTTGGATTTGGAATATACTGTATTTTTCGGACAATAAGACCTACTTTTTAGCAAGAAAAACTCTTGATAAAAAGTGTGTGATTCTTACAGTCTGGAGTTAGCTACCTGTGATGGAGGAGAATGCAGACACTGTGTCCCTGCTGATCGCTTAGAGAATTGCTCTCTCTCCTTCTGCTCCACACAGATCTACGTGATCAGTACAGAGCAGGAGAGGAAGATTACCGGGACCTGAACGCAGATTGCAGGAGCTGAGCAGCTGATGGACATTCCTGGTGGATACAGGTGGTTTCCAGAAGCTGATGGCCGTCGCAGTCCCCCAGTACCAGTTGCCCAGCTGCCATTACTTCTCTAAGAGAGCTGTGCCTGCGCTACACCAGCATGTTGCAGACAACATCACCGGTTTCTTGAAATCTGGGTCTGACAGGGTGCATTTCACCACTTACACGTGGACAAGCAAGCATGGCCAGGGGCATTAAATCTCGCTGACTGGGCACTGGGTGACTCTGGTGGCTGTGGGGGCAAGTGGGCAATGGGCTCCACAAGTCTTGGAACCCCCAAGACTTGCAGGGCACTTGGGGATGGAGAACTAAACCACTACCCACCAGGAGATGGAGAACCAAACTACTAGACAACAGGGGTTGGAGGACTAAACTACTAAACACCTAGGGTTGGAGAATGAAAGAAATACACACGAGAAGATGGAGAATCAAACTAATAGACAATAGAGGTTGGCGAACTAAACTATTAAATAGCTAGGGTTGGAGAACAAAGCAAATACACACCAGAAGATGGAGAACTTAACTAATAGACAACAGGGGTTGGAAAACTAAACTACTAAACATGTAGGGTTGGAAAACGAAACAAAAACACATCAGAACATGGAGAACTAAACTAATAGACAACAGGGGTTGGAATACTAAACTTCTAAACAGCTACCGTTGGAGAACTAAACTACTTCACACCAGGGGATGGAGAACTAAACCACTAGACACCAAGGTGTCACTAGACAGCAAGTCTTGGAATCACCAAGGCTTGCGAGACAAACCTCTGCATTTAACACTTCCTCCAGTACTTCTGCCTCCTACATCTTCTCTAGGGCCTCTACCTGTGCCCTCAGCCTCTGCTTTAATAAGACACATGTTCCAACAGTTCAGATAGAATCCCCCCAACTCCATACTGCGCAGCCAGGGTTCACCGCAATCATGCAGTGTTTCAATTAATATGCCTTAGATATCACAGTCAATCTGATCAAGAGTTGTGGACAGCTATACATGTCGAGTTTGAGCAATGGCTTCTTTAATGAACATGGAGCAAGGGAAGTGTGCGATAACGGTGCAAACCTGGTGGCTGCCCGGGGCAACCTCACACACATGCCTTGCATGGCTTACATCATCAACCTGATGGTAAAGCAATTTCTTGACCACTATCCCGGCCTGGGTGCGCTGCTGCAGAAACTATGATCTCTGTGTGCTTACTTCCGCCATTCGCAACAAGCAGGTCATTGACTTGCATCGCTACAGAGATCTTTCGGCCTACTGGTTAACCGGTTGATATTTGATGTGCCGACATGGTGTAATTCAACTCTGCACATGTTGCAGTGACTGTAGCAGCAGCAACGAGCCCTGACGCAGAATCTCAGGGCAAACGCAGTACGGAGGTTGTGGAAATCACACTTGCGGAGTGGACACAGATGAAGGACCTCTGCAACATTTCTTTATATTTTCTAACTGGCTAATAACATGGTTGGCGCTGACGATGCGATCATCAGCATCACTATTCCGGTCATCTACATGCTGGAGCACACTTTGAATAGTCTGCGGGAGTACGTGGTGGTGGTCCCAGGGGAAGAGGAGGAAGCAGAGGAGGATGCGGAAGGGTTAACAATATCTCTAAGCACCGATCTGTTGCCTCACAGGTGGTTGCCATTAGAGGAACAAATGTAGAAAGACAAGGAGGAAGAGGTGATTAACGCGCAACAGTTAGGAGATGAATAGGATAATGATTTCCTCTCTGTTGTCCATGGATGCCAGGATAGGATGGAGGAAGCAAGATTAAGAGTTATCCCGCTTCCAACACACTATGGGCTTGGACCTCTTGAAAGAGACCGACCCATGAGCACCTTCTTGCAGCACTATCTGCAACATGATTGTTGCCCATATTGTTTGGATTCAAAATTGTGCTGACTACTGGGTTGCCAGTCTGTTCGATTCACGGTACAAAAGTAAATTTTGCCAGTTGCTCCCCCCCCCTGCAGTATCAAAACATGCTTGAAGACTATCTTGAGAGTGGTTTTCCCCAAGACAGCAGTGAGGCATACAGTGTGCATCGCAGTGATAGACTTCCAACCCTGGGAACGTTGAGTCATCAAAGCAAAAACATTAGCAGCCTTGCAGCGCTTGGGTCCTGGGTTCAATCCGCACAAGGGCAACATCTGCAAGGTATTTGTATGTACACCCCGTGTTTGCGAGGGTTTCCTCCGGGTACTTATTTTTCTTCCCACACTCCAAAGACATGCTACTAGGAATTTAGAATGTTAGACCCAATGAAGACATCGACACTAATGTCTGTAAATGTCTGTAATGTCCTGTGGAATTATTGGCGCTATATAAGTGAGTAAAATAAATAAATAAATTGAAATTAATGCCACCTTTGTTTTATCTGCCCGTAAGTTTTGAAAATGTTTGGTCTTCAAGTTGGATATCCTTCATTTGTGTTGCTTGAATTTGGCAGAGCTCTCAGAGCACCAGGCCTACACCTGTTACTCATCCACCAGTTACTGATCAAACTTGAAGCAAGAAATACTGCTCCAAGCCCTGTCCAATGCTTAAATGTGGCATTGTTTTTCAGGACCACGCTGTTAGCACAAAGAATTTATATTGTGAAATGTGGACTCCTGGTTGGAGCACAATACTAGCACGAAGTAATTAAAAGATAAAATGTGGCCTACCTTAGGTAGCAGAGTAGTAACAGAAAAAATTTGATTTTTTACTCTGGACGAGCCTTGGATACAGCAGAATTTCAGAATTGCAACCTAAGATGTGACCTACTTTTTGTAGCAAGGTAGTAACAGAACAAATTTATATTTTATCATCTCATCCCCTGTATGGAGAAGAATATCAGCACCAAAGAATTAAAAGGTGAAATGTAGCCTGCTCTATATACCACGGTAGTAAGAAAACCAATTTCGATTTTATCATGTGTACCCCTGTGTGGAGAACAGTATCAGCACCCAAAAATTTGAAACAGACATCTGGCCTGCTGTATGACGTTACTAACAAGAATTTTTTTTTTTACTGTGGATGAGACTTGAATAAAATAGAATATATGCTCCAAACAATTTCAAACTGAGATCTCCCCTACTATATCACGTTGGTAGCAGAAGAATTTATTTTTTTTACTGTGGATGAGGCCTTTATACAATAGAATATATGCTCCAAGAAGTTTCAAAATGAGATCTAATCTGCTGTATCACGTTAGTAACAGAAGAATTTTTTTTTTTTACTGTGGATGAGGCATGTACTGTATAACATAGAATATATGCTCAAAACAATTTATTACTGAGATTTCCCCTGTTGTATCACATTAGGAACAGAAAACAATATTTTTGCTTACTCTGCATGAGCTCTGCATACAGCTGAATTTAACTGCCACAAAATGGAAAACTGAGATATGGTGTGCTGCATCACATTAGTCACAGAAAAAAATTGATTTTTTTACTCTGCATGAGCTCTGCATACAGCTGAATTTCACCGCCACAAAATGACAAACTGAGATATGGCATGCTGCATCACATTAGTTACAGAAAAAAATAGATTTTTAAAATTGTACTCATGCATGGAGCACAATAGAAGCAGTGCACAGCAGACTTCTATGAAATGGGCCCTGCTGTCTTTGTCTGGACCTCACTAATGGCACAAGAAAAAAAAATGCTGGAATGTCGATTTCACAGTCACACAGGACCCTTTCTATCTAAACTATCTGACTTAGAAGCAACTGCCTAGTTAACTAGCTAAAATCTACAATGAGTCCAGGAGCAGAGCAGGAGCACCCTCTCTCTGCTGTTCCACTGACAAAATGGTGCTAAAACAACATGACTGTTCTTTATACAGAGAGGCTGTGATGTGATTTTAGCAGCCAATGGCACAAGCCCTTGTGTCTGGACTTTGTGGATGGTTCCTGTGCCTTGATTGGCTAGCCGCAATTTGCACACAAAGTTAGGGAAAAAAAAGATTACAAGTACGCCGATCCTCTGACCTCTTCCCACCCCCTCCCCTCATAAAACACGTCCCCCCCAGCTCATCATACACCACCACTATCCTAGGCAAAGTGCTAAAAATGCTTTAGTGGCAACGCAATAATTTCCCGCACTTTTACCGACTTTTTAACGAATTTTGCAGATTTTAAGAAAAAATGCTCGTGTGTCCGATCACGAATCCGAATGTGCCATATTCGTGCCGAATTTTAAATTGGTGATCATTTTTTCGAACATATTCTCTCAACACTAATCATGAATAAGCATTGTTAAAATGAAAGTCTTGAAATGTAAACAGGCTGCCCGATAAACAAGCTAGACACTCATTTTTTGGGTGAAATAATCTTATATGCAGTCTTATATAAAGGATTATTGTTTTCAGCAAACTCACACTGCCGAGAACAATGGCAGCTTATGTGCACTGAGCGATCAAGTATAGATGACTCAATTTGCATCCTTTACTCTGGTCTGCCTTTGTAAACAGATATTCAAACAACCACCGATAGATGAAGATTTACTGATCAGCAGTTGCATCGTCTGTGTAAATAGACCTATAAGCAACTTATAAGACAACATGATAAGTTTATTAGCATCAGGTATCAATGACTGGACTGAATTTCAGTGACAAATCTTTTTGTTCTTACACAAAATATGCCACTGCCAGATGAGTTCTTTTGCAGCACATCCCTCATAGATAACAGGAGTTCTTGGCTAAGATAAGCTTTCCTCTATGTGTTGGAGTCACTCAGGATATATATATCGGTTGGAGGAATCATCATTAGTGTTGAGCATTCCGATACTGAAATATCGGGTATCGATCGATATTCGCTGTATCGGAGTTCCGATACTGAGTTCCGATACTTTTACAATATCGAATACTGGAATCGGAAGTTCACATAATGCCTGCGCTCTGCAGTGTCTCTGAAGGATGACAAGGTGGATGGCAGCGCTCAGCTGCGATCCAGCCTGTCATCAGAATGCCATCCCAGCGTAGGAGAATTCTCCTGCTCAAGTGCTGACACTACATTATCTCCCTTACATTACAATTAAATGGAATAGCAGGAATTAATATTTTTTTACGACGTTAATGCCACAGCCATGGTGGTTGTGGCATTACAGTGGTTGCCTAAATCGATGGGAACAGTGCTCACAGTGAAACATGAAAAGCCGGCAATTCATCAGCGGCATATACCGGTACCCAACAATTTAGAACAGAAAGAATAGAGCTTCAACATAGATTAGATAGAGAGAAACATGTCAGTCACATATATAAGAAGTACAGTGACAGTGTTGGTTACTGTACTTGTCATTTTGTGTTAAAGGATTTATTTAAAAAAATAATAGTGTTTTCATGCACTGTCTCTTTAAAAAAGCAGGCCGGCAATTCAGCATCAGTACCCGATAATTTATAACAGAAAGATAGAGCAACACACATAGATTAGATAGATAGAAACATGTCAGTCACATATATAAGAAGTACAGTGACAGTGTTGGTTACTGTACTTGTCATTTAGTGTTAAAATAAAGGATTTAATTAAAAAAAAATTGGCGTAGGGTTCCCCGTAATTTTAGTCTCTAGCGGAGGTTAAGCAGACGGCTAGGGCAGATGTTTAAAGCCTGGGAAGGGGGTAACACCCACGGAGCTTCCCAGGCTACTAATATAAGCCCCCAGCTGAATACCTAGCCTTTACTAGCTATTAAAATGAGGGACCCCAAAAAAAATGACGTGGGGTCCCCCCTATTTTAATAGCTAGCAAAGGCTAGGCAGACAGCTGGGGGCTGATATTAATAGCCCAAGAAGGGTGCTATGAATATTGGCCCCCTCCCAGGCTAGAAACACCAGCCGTCAGCCGAACCCAGAAATGGCGCATCCATAGGATGCGCCAATTCTGGCACTTAGCCTCGCTCTTCCCACTGCCCTGTAGCGGTGGCAGTGGGGTAATAGGGCTGGGGTTGATGTCAGCTTATAATGCCAGCTGACATCAAGCCCAGGTTAGTAATGGAGAAGCGTCTATAAGACACCCCCATTACTAACCCCATAGTCAAAGTTAAAAAAAAAACACAAACACCCAGAATAAAGTCTTTTAATTGAAATAAACACACAATTCTTTATTGTTCTAAATTAAACCATACTTACCGTCACGCCCATTCCAGCTGAAGCCAACAATCTCCTGCAATAAAAGTAAAATAATAAAGCAACATCATCCTTACCTTTCCATGGTTCCCAGGATGGCTTCAGCTCTGCTACATTCACATGACAGGCTGGATCGCAGCAGAAAGCTGCCATCCAGCCAGTCATACCGCAGGCAGACACTGAGAAGCGCAGGCATGCTTGCGCTCCTCAGTGTCAGGCTGTGACGGCATCCAGATGAGCTGACAATGAACTCAGCTCACCTCATGCACGTCACTGACAGCGTGGGAGAATTCTCCTGCACATGCGGTGAGCGTGAGAGACTCGGCTCATCTGGATGTGGTCACAGCCTGACACTGAGGAGCGCAAGCATGCCTTTGCTTCTCCGAGTCTGCCTGTGGCATGACAGGCTAGATGGCAGCTTTCTGCTGCCATTCAGCCTGTCATCTCGATGTAGCAGAGCTGGAGCTGTTCTGGGAACCATCGAAAGGTAAGGATGATGTTGGTTTATTGTTTTTCTTTTATTGCAGGAGATCGTTGGCTTCAGCTGGAATGGGCGTGATGGTTGGTATGGTTTAATTTAGAACAATAAAGAATTGTGTGTTTATTTCATTTGAAAGGACTTTATTCTGGGTGTTGTGTTTTTTAAAATACTTTACTAGAAATTCATGGCAGTCATGTCTAATATTGGCGTGACCCCATGAATTTCGGGCTTAGGGCCAGCTGATAATACCAAGCTGGCCCTAACCCCTTTATTACCCAGTGAGCCACCGCACCAGGGCCCTGGATGAGTTGGGTACAGCGCCAGAAGATGGCGCTTCTATGAACGCGCCATTTTCCGGGGTGGCTGCGGACTGCAATTTGCAGCGGGGGCGGCCCAGAAAGCTTGGGCCTCCCTGCGCTGCAGATTCTAGCCCCCAGCTGCCTAGTTGTACCTGGCTGGACACAAAAATAGGGCGAAGCTCCATGTATTTTTTTTTTTAATTATTTCATGAAATTCATGAAATAATTAAGAAAAAAAGGGCTTCCCTATATTGTTGTGTCCAACCAGGTACAAATAGGCAGCTGGTGGTTGGGGGCAGCCCGTTCCTGCCTGCTGTACCTGGCTGGACACCAATATAGTGCGAAGCCCCACGTCAATTTTTTTTTAATTCCTGAAATAATTTTAAAAAAATTGAAGTGGGGCTTCGCACTATATTTGTGTCCAGTCAGGTACAGCGGGCTGGAACGAGCTGCCGCCAACCACCAGCTGTCTATTTGTACCTGGCCAAGCACAACAATATAGGGAAGCCCTTTTTTTTTAAATTATTTTATGAAATAATTAAAAAAATAATTGATGTGGGGCTTCGCACTATATTTGTGTCCAGTCAGGTACAGCAGGCAGGAACGGGCTGCCCCCAACCACCAGCTGCCTATTTGTACCTGGCCGGACACAACAATATAGGGAAGCCCTTTTTTTTTAAATCATTTCATGAAATAATTTTAAAAAAATTGACGTGGGGCTTCGCACTATATTTGTGTCCAGCCAGGTACAGCAGGCAGGAACGGACTGCCCCCAACCACCAGCTGCCTATTTGTACCTGGCCGGACACAACAATATAGGGAAGCCCTTTTTTTCTTAATTATTTCATGAATTTCATGAAATAATTAAAAAAAAAAATACATGGGGCTTCGCCCTATTTTTGTGTCCAGCCAGGTACAACTAGGCAGCTGGGGGCTGGAATCTGCAGCGCAGGGAAGCCCAAAGCTTTCTGGGCCCCCCCCGCTGCAAATTGCAGTCCGCAATCATAGAAGCGCCATCTTCTGGCGCTGTACCCAACTCATCCAGGGCCCTGGTGCGGTGGCTCACTGGGTAATAAAGGGGCCAGCTTGGTATTATCAGCTGGCCCTAAGCCCGAAATTCATGGGGTCACGCCAATATTAGACATGACTGCCATGAATTTCTAGTAAAGTATTTTAGCTGAAGCCAACGATCTCCTGCAATAAAAGAAAAATAATAATGCAACATCATCCTTACCTTTCGATGGTTTCCAGGACAGCTCCAGCTCTGCTACATCGTGATGATAGGTTGGATCGCAGCAGAAAGCTGCCATCCAGCTTGTCATGCCGCAGGCATGCTTGCGCTCCTCAGTGTCAGGCTGTGACGGCATCCAGATGAGCCGAGTCTCTCACGCTCACCACATGCGCAGGAGAATTCTCCCACGCTGTCAGTGACGTGCATGAGGTGAGCTGAGTTCATTGTCGGCTCATCTGGATGCCGTCACAGCCTGACACTGAGGAGCGCAAGCAAGCCTGCACTTCTCAGTGTCTGCCTGCGGTATGACAGGCTGGATGGCAGCTTCCTGCTGCAGTCCAGCCTGTCATCTTGATGTAGCAGAGCTGGAGCTGTCCTGGGAACCATGGAAAGGTAAGGATGATGTTGCTTTATTATTTTTCTTTTATTGCAGGAGATAGTTGGCTTCAGCTGGAATGGGCGTGATGGTAAGTATGGTTTAATTTAGAACAATAAAGAATTGTGTGTTTATTTCAATTAAAGGACTTTATTCTGGGATTTGTGTTTTTTTTTAACTTTGACTATGGGGTTAGTAATGGGGGTGTCTTATAGACACCTCTCCATTACTAACCTGGGCTTGATGTCAGCTGGCATTATAAGCTGACATCAACCCCAGCCCTATTACCCCACTGCTACCGCTACAGGGCAGTGGGAAGAACGAGGCTAAGTGCCAGAATTGGCGCATCCATAGGGCGCCATTTCTGGGGCGGCTGATGGCTGGTGTTTCTAGCCTGGGAGGGGGCCAATATTCATGGCACCCTTCCTGGGCTATTAATATCAGCCCCCAGCTGTCTGCCTAGCCTTTGCTAGCTATTAAAATAGGGGGGACCCCACGTCATATTTTTGGTGGGGTCCCCCATTTTAATAGCTAGTAAAGGCTAGGTATTCAGCTAGGGGCTGATATTAGTAGCCTGGGAAGCTCCATGGGTATTACCCCCTTCCAAGGCTTCAAACATCTGCCCCAGCCGTCCACTTAACCTCCACTAGAGACTAAAATTACGGGGAACCCCACGCCAATTTTTTTTTTAATAAATCCTTTATTTTAACACTAAATGACAAGTACAGTAACCAACACTGTCACTGTACTTCTTATATATGTGACTGACATGTTTCTATCTATCTAATCTATGTGTGATGCTCTATATTTCTCTTCTAAATTGTCGGCTACCGCTGCTGAATTGCCGGCCGGCTTTTTTAAAGAGACGGTGCATGAAAACACTATTATTTTTTTAAATAAATCCTTTACACTAAATGACAAGTACAGTAAGCAACACTGTCACTGTACTTATTATATATGTGACTGACATGTTTCTATCTATCTAATCTATGTTGAAGCTCTATTCATTCTGTTCTAAATTGTTGGGTACCGGTATATGCCGCTGCTGAATTGCCGGCTTTTCATGTCATTCTACATTATTGTTAGTTGTTTTCCTTCGTGTAGAATTAACCTACAAGGAAAGAAAGGGTTTATTTTCATTCCAATATTTGTGTCCCATTGACTTGCATTGGTTTCCGGTATCGGAATCGGCGATATCCGATACTTTTTGAGTATTGACCCGATCCAATCCGATCCGATATTTCCTGATATCGGAAGGTATCGCTCAACACTAATCATCATTCAACTGACAGTTATCTACTGTGTATAGGAGCATTAACTTTACTGGCCATAAGGACAATTGTTATCACTATGCAACTCCAGCTTATCTTGAAGAGGTTTTCATACTGTATTAACAAAGTACATTTTAATCAATAGAATTTGGAATAAAAATAAGTTCCACAATTGGATTTTTTTTTTTTTAAATGTTCCTGTGCTGAGAAAATCGTATATATTTGCCTCTGATGTGTACTGTGTAATGGCTGTGTCTGACATACCAGAGGAGGAAGCATAAAGTACACAGGCAGCGCTGCTTGAGATCACAGCTGATTTTTTCTATAAGGTAAAACATGCTTAAAAACAAGCAGAAAATTATTTACCTCAGAGGAAGAGTCAGCTGTGATCTCCTACTGTAATGCCTGTATATTATTTTGCTTCCTCCCCTGCCCAGGAGCTGTGGTATGATCAGACCATGTTCCTGTACAGTCAGACACAGCCATTACATAGTACACAACAGGGGCACATTTATAAGATTATCTCAGCACAGGAGCATTTTTTAACACATCCAATTGTAGAACTAATTTATTCCAAGACTGATTAAAATGTACATTGTTTCTGGGCCACCCCTTTAACCTTTTTTACTCATTTGTCCTTATGATTTAATTTTTAATGCTTAATACATTGTTGAATTATTTAGGAAATTTAAAAAATAAAAAAAAACAGTTTTAAATAAAGTTAATAATTATAATTTGAATAATGAACATTACCTGCAAATTTGACATGGAATTTATTCTCAGGTTTCAATATCTGAACATACAGGGGACAATTTGGAGCAAAGTCTTTGACGGCCCAGGCCCTTAATATTGTTTGATGGTCCTAAATAAAGAATACATATTAATTTACTGCATTAATATTCTGTGCATTATAGTAAATAGAAGCGTTTCTGTTAAAAACAATGCTAACAATGACTAAAAGCGAGATACACAACTAATGATTGAACAAGTGAGAAATAACAAAGACTATTTTTTTACACACAACAGACATGCTCACTTATATAGTGTATTCTAAAGTATATACTTATAGAATTGTAAGTATCTTAACCTACAGTGGGAAAAAAAGGGTTTCGGCAGACACCAATTGTGCAAGTTATCCCACTTAAAAAGATGAGAGAGGCCTGTAATTGACATCATAGGTAGACCTCAACTATGAGAGACAAAATGAGAAAACAAATCCTGAAAATCACATTGCCTGATTTGGAAAGAGATTTTTTTTCAAATTTTGGTGGAAAATAAGTATTTGGTCAATTACAAACAAGCAAAATTTCTGGCTCTCACAGACCTGTAAGTTTTTATTTAAGCGGCTCCTCTGTCCTCCACTCTTACCTGTAGTACTGGCACATGTTTGAACTTGTTATCAGTATAAAAGACACCTGTCCGCAACCTCAAACAGTCACACTCCAAACTTTACTATGGTGAAGACCAAAGAGCTGTTGAAGGACACCAGAAACAAAATTATAGCCCTGCACAAGGCTGGGAAGACTGAATCTGCAATAGGCAAGCAGCTTGGTGTGAAGAAATCAACTGCAATAATTATAAAATGGAAGACATACAAGATCACGGATAATCTCCCTTGATCTGGGGCTCCACACAAGATCTCACCCCGTGGGGTCAAAATGATCTCAAGAACGGTGAGCAAAAATCCCAGAACCACACGGGGGGACCTAGTGAATGACCTGCAGAGAGCTGGGACCAACGTTACACATAACTTTTTTTATGTACAGCACTATACATAACAAGAGAGGACTTTATGAACCGTAATAAGGGAAAGCACTATACAAAATAGAAGAGAAAGCTCTATACATAACAAGACAGGACGCTATATAATAAGGGACAGCACTATACATAGCAAGAGACGACCATATGTACAGTCTGTATTTTACATTAGAGAGTTTGTGTTTTTTTTACAAACAATTGTATTACTCTCATTTCTCTAAAATTAAAGCTGCATTTACATAGGAATATAATCGTAAACAAGCGTTCTTAAGAACGCTTTTATACAGTGGGGAAAAAAAGTATTTAGTCAGCCACCAATTGCAATTGGAAAATAAGTATTTGGTCAACTACAAAAGTTCATCTCAATATTTTGTTATATATCCTTTGTTGGCAACGACAAAGGTCAAACGTTATCTGTAAGTCTTCACAAGGTTAGCACATACTGTTGCTGGTATGTTGGCCCATTTCTCCATGTAGATCTCCTCTAGAGCAGTGATGTTTGGGCCTGTCGCTAGGAAACATTGACTTTCAACTTTCTCCTTGGCAGAGAAACAGACCCAAAACATGATGTTGCCACCCCCATTCTTCACAGTAGGTATGGTGTTCTTTGGATGTAACTCAGCATTCTTTCTCCTCCAAACATGACGAGTTGTGTTTCTACCAAAAAGTTCTACTTTGGTTTCATCTGACTATATGACATTCTCCCAATACTCTTCTGGATCATCCAAATGCTCTCTAGCAAACTTCAGATGGGCCCGGACATGTAATGGCTTAAGCAGGGGGACACATCTGGCACTGCAGGATCTGAATCCCTGGCGGCGTAGTGTGTTACTAATGGTAGCCTGTGTAACGTTGGTCCCAGCTATCTGCAGGTCATTCACTAGGTTCCTCCGTGTGGTTCTGGGATTTTTGCTCACCGTTCTTGAGATCATTTTGACCCCACGGGGTGAGATTTTTTGTGGAGCCCCAGATCAAGGGAGATTATCAGTGGTCTTGTATGTTTTCCATTTTCTAATTATTGCTCCCACAGTTGATTTCTTCACACCAAGCTGCTTGTTTATTGCAGATTCAGTCTTCCCAGCCTGGTGCAGAGCTACAATTTTGTTTCTCGTGTTCTTTGATGGCTCTTTGGTCTTCACCATAGTAGAGTTTGGAGTGTGACTATTTGAGGTTGCAGACAGGTGTCTTTTATAATGATAACAAGTTCAAATAGGTGCCAGTACTACAGGTAAGGAGTGGAGGACAGAGGAGCTTCTTAAAGAAGAAGTTACAGGTCTGTGAGAGCCAGAAATCTTGCATGTTTGTAATTGACCAAATACTTATTTTCCACCAAAATTTGAAAAAAAATTCTTTCTAAATCAGACAATGTGATTTTCAGGATTTGTTTTCTCATTTTGTCTCTCATAGTTGAGGTCTATATGATGTCAATTACAGGCCTCTCTCATCTTTTTAAGTGGGATAACTTGCACAATTGGTGGCTGACTAAATACTTTTTGTCCCTACTGTAAAGTGGCATAGCCAAAAAGGAGAAGAGCTGTTCCTCCTCTGGCAGCAGCAGGTACACAGCACTCATGTCAGCTCTGTGCAGTGAGCATGGGGTCATACCGCATGCGCCATCTCACTGCACAGTAAAAAGAGGACAGTTATTGTAAAATAGCCAGTATCTACTGAATATGTGCAACCTGTCATGAAAGAATGGCATAACGTATCCTTGGCCAACCAGGCAGGCAATTTTTATCTGCTGAGCTATGATTGATAACCCTTTAATAACCCTTTAAGGGGAAGAAGAATCTAACAGAGATGTCTCCACCTTCTTGAAAAAACATGAATGTTTAACTCAGATCTATCAAGTGACTCAGATTTACCGTCAGTTACCCCATTGAATCTCCCCTCACTCGGTCACCTCCACAGTTCACCCTGTCTGTCTAGAAGACACTTTAATTGAGAAAAGCCTGCTGTGATTGTAAACTCTGATGTGAATACCTGCTCGCTAATACCATTTATAGCTTGCTATTACATTAAACCATGGTGGAAAAACAGGGCAAGGTGTCCCAAATGTGACAGCAGAAGTGAGCAACAAGTGCTCAGAATGGAAAATTATCAGCTAATAGGAAGTGTCTCAACGTTAAACAAAGCTGCGTCCTGATCTTTCCAGTCTATGTGAGAATAGACTGGGAAATAATAGACGCTTCTGGGATGGTCTGTTTTGCTGAGGGTACCAGAGGGCTACATCATGCTGCTGAGGAACTATGTTTGAGAGCTATAAGGCAGGGAAATAGCTGTTGGACAAACAACTACTATCTAAGGCATTGTTCCTCACTCCTGTTCTCACAGCCCACCAACAGATCATGTTTTCAGGACTTTCTTAGTGTTACATAGTAACATAGTAACGTAGGTTGAATAAAGACCTAGGTCCATCCAGTTTAACCTTTCTCCCCCAATTCACAAGTGATAATTCCATAACCTGTGCAATAATAAGGAAATTCTGAAAACACGATCTGTTGGTTGGTCTTGAAGACTGGAGTTGAGGAAAATGAATTGAAGGTGTATGAAAATGAGAAACTTTGTAATGTATCTTATTATATGTGCTTCTCCTCCATGACTGATCTTTCACTCTCCAATCAGGGGTAAAATCTGTTTTTAGTGGTGACAGATTTTCCCATTACTAAGATATGAGATGACAATTAGTGCTTATAAATTTCTATAGAGAGTTCTCCATTAATTCAACTGCAAATTCTCCTGAAATGACAGTGATGGTTATCCATAGAAATTTATGGGAAAGTCTGTTTTAACTTAAGACAGATGTTGCTTGGGACCTTAGAATTTTGGAAACTGATGTATTAGTCCAGGGGGTGAAAGTAGAAGATTTCTCTGGTAAGATATATTATATTTCTTATTTTGACTAGTACTATTGATTTATGAACAACATTGAAAGGATGGTTATTCTTTAAGCCAATTAAAAAACAGACAAAGTAAACTTAAAGGGGTTTTCCCACTAACGAAAGTTAATTTTAATCAATAGATCTTGGAATAATAATCATTTCCACAATTGGATGTGTTTTACCTCACAAAAAGAATCCGCTGTGATCCCCTGCTGTCCTGTCTGTATACTCTCTTGCATCCTCCCCTGCCCAGGAGATGTGGTATGATCAGACCATGTTCCTGTACAGTCAGACACAGCTATTACACAGTACACAGCAGGGGCACATTTATAAGATTATCTCAGCACAGGAACATTTTATTTAAACACATCCAATTGTGGAAATTATTATTATTCCAGATCTATTGATCAAAATGAACCGTTGTTCATGGGAAAACCCCTTTAACTGTCTCTGCCTATCATTCTCTTATCTACAGTAGCAGCTAATATTTTTTGACAATAAAATAATATGTGAACAATAAATGTACTGTGAATAAGCAATATTACTTACAGCTGCTGTTCTATCTACTTCACATCTGCTGCTCAGAATAAAACATGCCTCCGCATCATCCATTCTGAAAGAAAGAAAAGCATGTCCAGACTTTAGTATATAATATATAGATATGAACAGATCTTTTGAAATTTGAATTTGCTGACTTTGCCAAATATTCCAAAAAATTCTATTAGCAATGAATAAATTTGAGCAAATCTTAGTACTGGAAAACCTGCAAACGCTGAGAAAATACATGTGGAGAAGAAGAAAAAAAGAGAGATTCCTGCTGACTTTAAGAACTGACACTCTAAAGGAGAGAGAAAGAGCGGAACCCACTGATCATAGGAGAATACACTTCATAAGAGAGAGAGAAGACTCCTCTGATCATAAAAGACCATGCTAACCATAAGAGCTTACACTCTACAGGCAAGAGAAAGAAAGAGGACCTTGCTGACCATAAGAGCTTACACTCTACAGGAGAGAGAGAGTGGACCCCGCTGATCATAAGAGATTACACTCTACAAGAGAGATAGACTTGCACTGTAATACTGGAAATGGAAAATGACTCTTCCATACAAACTGTGCTCTGCCGGGAACAGCCTATCTGTTA
The DNA here is from genome assembly GCF_046119375.1 of Phyllobates terribilis. Classification (NCBI taxonomy): domain Eukaryota; kingdom Metazoa; phylum Chordata; class Amphibia; order Anura; family Dendrobatidae; genus Phyllobates; species Phyllobates terribilis. The sequence goes on along the minus strand of NW_027362768.1, from coordinate 36,546,024 downwards.
TGGCCCAGGAATAGGTAAGATAGTCCATGAGATGACAGAACTGCAGGGCATTATAGATTAGCCCATTTGTGATGCTTCAACAGCATGGGAATTGATAACAAGCAAGTTTTTCTTCTTTTTTTAAACTATGAATCAAATCTCAAAATGTTTGGATTCACGTCAAACCACAAAGTTCAGGAAATGAAACTCAAACTCGATCCTCCGTGACTAGATTCTATCATCTCTAATTATATACATTGGCTTTTTACATATATGTACCATTACTATTTTTTCTATTAGTTAAATGATAACTCTCTTGTGGGGTTGTCCCACAATCACAACTACTCAAATGCTGATTGCCTGGGGTTCAAATAGCCCAAGGTCATAACTAGATCCAATCCTGGCTATTTAACCAATTTGGTTCCCCTGCCAATATGAAGTCTGATACAGAGTGGAATCTACCTCTGTAAGTTCATAAATTCCCTGAAGTATTAATGAATTGTCATGACAGCAGGAGGGATAATATAAAGTAGATATAAAAAGCCTACAAAGCCCTGTTACAATGAAAATGCCATGATTTTATCATGTAAAAAAGTCATACAAAAACAAATTCAGAACTCTTTCCACCTATAGGGTCACCCAAAATCTGACAAATCCATAGGAAAACAAACTGAAATCATTTGGAAGAGAAAAAGAAAAATAAGAAATCTAAAATATGCTTACATTAGTTTCTTTGCACGACTGCCCCTTGTTACCTGTCACCTGTGGTGATTTTTAAACCTCAAGATATGTATTAGGAATATGTGATATGACAGCCTTCCTGATTGTTTCAGATTTCTCCTGTTTTATATATGTCTTTGTGATACTGGTTCATTGATTAAGTCCATCTTGATACATGTTTTATTTGTTTATGAAAATATATGCATGACGTGTACTATATTGAACTTCAGCTTTCACATGTATGATATAAATAATTAATTAATTGTTCCTCCTCCCCTTTAAGGGGTGGTATTTCCATGTCATGGATTTTAAATCTCACTTGAGCACAGTTCACCTTTATGCTATGATTAAGGGTGCAGCAGTGGCAGAAACGTCAGTTGTTTGTAACATGTGGCTGTATTCCATCATCTAATCATGGATTAATAAACAAGCACTTTGGAATTTTATTGACTGGTATGAAGTGCCATCTTTTCCTTTTCTTATATTTTTCTAAAATATGCTTACATAAGTGTGAGCACCTTATAATTGGGGAAAATGTTGTGTTCAGAATTAGCCAATCATATTAAAACCTATGCTAAATACTAGTCAGTGCATCATTTAAAATGATTCTCAATAACCCCATATAAAGTTTTGCTATTCTAGAAGGATTTTCCTGAAATTTTCTTAGTCGCATTTTACAGAAAGAACCATGGTCTGTAAACAGCTTATAACATAGCAAAAGGATCTCATTGTTGAAGTTATCAGTGAAGAGAACAGTACGAAACCATTTCCAAGGCATTGGATATACTCAAGAACACAGTAAAGATGGTCGTCAAGGAGTGACTTAAATTTGGCCCAATAATGACATTAACTAGAACTGTTGCAATAAATGAGGAACATGGTGGTTCAGAGTGGCGCTGCCCAAGGTTCAAAGATATGATGACATTCGAAGGTGAAGCATGAACGTGGTTTATTTTGTCAATGCGTTTGAAGGTTTTCAAACCTCTTCATCAGGACCAAACAACAATGATCTTATTAACCAGAACTGAACGTTCCTCAAAAAAAAGAAAATTGGTCTGAGTAGCTGCCTAGAGGGCTACACCAACATTAAAGAAGCTGCAGGAATTTCTGGTAAGTACTGGTTGTGTACTGCAATTTATAATATTCTTCATATGTCTGGCCTGTGGGATAAGTTGTCAGAATTGAAGCCTTTTCTTACAATGAGTAGCATCCAAGCCTGGCTATGTTTTGCCAAAACCTACATAAAGTTAGCCAAAAACATGTGAAAAAATGTGTTCTGTTCTAATGAGACCAAGGTTGAACTTTTTGGCCATAATTCCAAAACATGTGTTTGGCTATAAGCCAGTCCTGCATATCTCCAAAAAAAAACATACCCACAGTGACGCATGGTAGAGGCAGCAAAATGCTCTGAGGCTGTTTTTTAGGGGGCTGAAACTGGTATTTTAGTCAAGGTGAAGGACATTATGAACAGTTCCAAATATGAGTCAATTTTTGGATGAAAATCTTTAGGCCTTTGGTAAAAAGCTGGAAATGAAGACATATGACAACAATGACCCTAACCATATCTCCAAATCAACAAAAGAATGCCTTTGCTAGAAGAAGATCAATGTCTTGGAATGGCCCAATCACAGCCCAGACCTGAATTCAATTGAAAGCCCCATTGGATTTTAGTGTTTCAATTGGTTGACCAGGAGAGGGCCGTCAACAGGAGATGTGCTCACAATTTTACAGATTTGCACAGTTATTGCAAAGGCGAGTGGGCAACAATTACCAATTCTAGATGTGTCATGCTACTAGACTCCTACCCAGAAAGACTAAAAGCTGTCATATAAAGTATTGATTTAATTGTGTGTATATTTGTGCAACCACATTGTTTTAGTTATTTATTTTTCTTTTTTTCCACTAAAAAGTTTTCATTTTGATTTTCAATTGAATTGTACAGGATATGGGTAATATTAAAGGTGCAAAAAGTTTTGAAATTATCCTTCTTTGTATGATTTTTAACATGACAAAACCTGGCATTTTATCAAGAGTATGTTGAGTTTTTATATCCACTGCTTAGGGAAAATATATATTTTTGTACCGTGTTAGCCAGTAGATAGAAAAATATTAAGATTTGAGAGTCCTCAGTGGTTGATACCTTTTAATGGCTAATTGAAAAGATGGTAACAGGTTGCAAGCTTTCGAGACTACTCAGGCCTCTTCATCAGGCTAGTATAACCCAAAATCTGAAGAGTCACATATTTATACACAATAGGACACAGAAATAATGCAAGAGATGAGACTGGTGATGAAAAGCAGTGTCTGTGTCCTATTGTGTAGAAATATGTCACTCTTCAGATTTTGGATTATACTAGCCTGATGAACAGCCCTGAGTACTCTTGAAAGCTTGCAACTTGTTACCATATTTTCAGTTAGCCAATAAAAGGCATCAACCACTGAGGACTCTCAAATATAAATAATTTTATATCCATTGTAGGCTCTCACATCTGCCATAGACAAGCTTTTCAGGCCTTTCCAGGGGCCTAATACTCTAATACTTTGCTATTTACTATATGTCATTAGGTACTACTATAGGCAGGTCATCTCTGAATTCTATAAGGCTCAGGTCCCTTCAGATTACTCAGTTCTCAGATGATTAGACCATTTTCCAATCGCTTTTATATATTGTCTTTGCTTTTTAAGCCAGATTGCTATTTTAATGCTACACGTCTTTGATGCTACATTTACTACATAAATCGTCTCCTTGCAATAATTGCATATAAATATAAACATTTGCTGTAATAACAATATGCTGCTCATCCAAGAATTTTATACTGGAAATAATTTACTTTAAATAATATTGCTGATAACAGAGCAATTCATATTGGGAAAAAAATAAAAATAGGAAAAAATGCATTAAAAAACACATTTGTATTAGAAATTAATACAACAAAAATATTTTCAACTGCACATTTAAATTATACAATAAGAAGGACTGAAAACAAGCTTTACGAAATAATAAAAATCACAATGTCCATTACTAAATGAACTCTTCATGACAATGTATACTGTGCATATGAAGTGTATTTGAATCACTCTATTTATATATCTATCTACTGTATATAAAGAGAAACAATTTTATATCCAGAATCAAATGTGCATTATAAAATTGAGAAAACAGATAACAATTAACAAAGTCATTAATAGTCCTGTACTATTGAGTCTTCTCATGTAACCTGGGAGCTGCAAAGACTATTCGGATATGTAAACTAAAGATACCACAAATCACTCCTTGTGCATATTCCCCTTTTCTTATGTTTCTTAGGTTATTTTAAAATGCAGTATAAATAAAGATTTACATTTTTTTTATATATTTGTTGGGTAGTTAATTTTTCCTTGGTTTTGTATTTAATAAAGCAAACAACAAAAGACTTAAATTCCTTAAGCTTATGGTCATTTCCATCATTCATAGTTACTAGTGATGAGCGAGCACTTAAATGCTCAGGCACTCGCTGTTCATGTGGAGCAAATTGGAATGCTCGAGTGCTCGGTCCGAGTAGCGAGCAAAATGTAAGTCTATGGGAAACGCGAGCATTTTTCCGGCGCCCCCCCCCAGGCGGTCTGCAGAGGGCATAAAAATTGCCCAAATCGATGGGAACAGTGCTCAAATGACATGGAAACAGTATGGGGACACATAGAGCTGGGCCACAGTAACAACATGTTCCCATTAGAAAGGAGAAGATCTGCTATACAGTTAAATGGTATGCAGTGAGTCCAATGGCTGCCAAAATTTAGGAAAAACCCCACTAACAATTTAAAGACACAAACAGCTGGGCCACAGTAACGAATATGACATGTTCCCATTAGAAACCACAGGGTCTGCTATTCAGTAATAGGATATGCAGTGAGTGCAAAGGCTGCCAAAATTTAGGAAAAAAACAGTAACAATTTAAAGACACATAGAGCTGGGCCACAGTAACAACATGTTCCCATTAGAAAGGAGAGGGTTTCCCATTCTGTATGCAGTGACTGCAGTGGCTGTCAAAAATTTGGAGGAACTCCAATGCCCCTTGCAAGAGACGTAGAGGTCAGAGGGCCTCCTGAAAACAATGTTCCCATTATTAGAAAGCGGGTCTCCCTTACTGTTTGCCTATGCAGTGAAGCAACGGCTGCCAAACATTTGAAGGAACTCCAATTCCCCTTGCAAGAGACGTAAATATGTTGATATGGTACATATCGTGGTGATATGGGGGTGGAGGATGAGGATAAGGAGGAGAACAAGAGCAAATAGACAAAATCAGGAAGTATATACAATGTCTGGGTGTGAAGACAGAGGTGCATGGGAGAGTACCCCTTGCCTCAGGGCCTGTGCGATGGGAGGGTCTGAGAAAACTGTCCCAAACTTTGACAGTGTTCCCCTGCCTCTGCTGGATTGCATTTGTGTCTCTCTCGCCTGTACTCCTTGGTTGTCCAACGAACTGTGACCTCTGCCACCAGCGTTTTCAGATGGGAATTTTTTTAATATTTCCGCAACAAGGGCATTCTGGTACTGCCCCATATTATTAGGCCTATCCAGCGTGGGAATAAGAGACAGAAAGTTTTCCTTGTTGCGTGTTTCTAGAAGTGTCACCAACCAGTAATGACTGTCACCCAAAATTTGGACAACGTGAGGGTCATGGGAAAGGCAGTGTAACATAAACTCAGCCATGTGTGCCAGACTGCAAAGAGGCAGGACGTCCGTGTCCTCACCAAGAGGACGACTGATGATGCTCTCCTCCTCATCCTCCTCCTCTTCCTCCTCCCTGTCCTCAGGCCATCCACGCTGAACAGACGGAAAGACAGTTGTGCAGGTAGTATCGCCTATAGCGCAGGAAACTATCTCCTGTTCATCCTCCTTCTCCTCCTCTTCCTCATTGTCACCCAATCCACTTTGGGATGTGATGAGGCTGGGCTGTGTGGAATCACCCTGTATGGTTCCTTGCTCCATCTCATCATGCTCCGCCTCCAATACATCCTCTTTAATTGATTGTGAGCTGTTTGGAGGGCGGTTGCAGACAACTTTATTATAATGGAACGCAACCGACCCTGGGGTCCGTGATGCAGCCTGGAGGACTACTGCCGAACACTTTCTGGGTGGAAAGTAACGTAACCAACTTAAATGATCGACCCTTCCGTGTTACTGCACACAGGAACGGGTATAGCGGTTCGCTCTATCTCCGTTAGCAGCACGAGAGATAGGCGGAGAAAAACTATCTGTAGTCCTGTTAACTACACAGGGACTATACTGGCGGCACTAGGATGCATTTGTAACTAAGCCGACGGGTACACGTGCCTCCAGCCAGCGTGCTACCAGACTGCAGGGTATTAATCCACATGTCTGACAGACGATAGCCGTGAAGAGGACGTCTGCAGGCTGCTCGGGGTGTTAGGCAACCCCTTTGGCTGAGCCAGACTGCTAGACGAAGCTACCTGCCTCTATGGAGCTAACCTGCCTCTATGGAGCTAACCTGCCTAGCGGAAACTACATGTGGAACAGAGTCGTCCACACACCAGCATCACTGCTCAATGATCAGAGCGGGCAGTCATGTTTGTGGGTGGGCCTTTAAAAGACTAAGCCCTGCCCACCGATGCGCCATTGGTGATGCTACCCGTGGACCAATCAGGCGGTGCCAGGTCACCGGGTCAAGTGGGTGCCAAACCACCAATCACGATCCGCCAGGTCACGGGCATGCTCAGTGCGGCGAATCCTGGACTTCTACTCCAAAAGTCCTGTCTCCCTCTGCAACCTATGCTTAACATTGCTAGGCACAAATACCCAGGAGACAATCTGCGCATATCGTGGACCAGCTAGGTGTTGGGGCTGATGATGATGCTGAGCAGCATCAGCCCCAGCTGGACCAAAATGGGAGACCACAGAAGATTCTGGACCCATTTCGAATCCAGCACCAGACCGACGCCTAACAGTGAGCAGATAGACAGAGAAGTGGGATGGTGACGCTAATTATGGCATCATCGCTGCTCACCACCTTGGTGGAGTCCTCCAAGTTTTGTAGGATAGTACAGATGTCTGACATCCATGTCCACTCCTGATGTCTTATGTGTGTAGTCTGAACTGAATACTGACAGCCTTGTTGATGCTGGTAGTCAACAACTGCCCTCTTCACACAAATCCATCCCAACATCTGCAATGTAGAGTTACAACGCATGGGGACATCGCAGATCAGTCGGTGAGCTGGAAGCTGCAAACTCTGCTGAAGAACAGCAAGGGCAGCCGAAGTTGTAGCTGACTTTTTAAAGTGGCAAAATAAGCTGAGTACTTTGACAAGCAAATCTGGCAGATCCGGGTAGGTTTTGAGAAACCGCTGAACCACGAGTTTAAGCACATGAGCCAGACATGGTATGTGTGTGAGCTCGCCTCGCCTCAGAGCTGCCACCAGGATCCTGCCCTTGTCACATACGACCATGCCTGGCTGTAGGGTCAGCGGTGTCAGCCACAGATCTGCCTGCTCTTTCAGAGCTGTCCACAACTCTTCAGCATTGTGCGGTTTGTCACCTAAGCATATTAGCTTCAGCACAGCCTTTTGCCGCTTGGCCGAGGCAGTGCTCCAGTGCTTACAGCTTGAGACTGATGTGGTTATTTCGGAGATGGAGGCTGAAGAGGAGGAGGAGGTGCAGAAGCTGTAGAATGTGGGGGCAACCCTGATTAACCCAGGGCCCGCAATCCTCAGCGTCAGGAGGACATGTTCCGTCCCAAGGTCTGACTGGGTCCCGGCTTTCACTATATTAACCCAGTGTACCGTCAGCGAGATGTACAGTCCCTGCCCACAAGTACTTGTCCACGTGTCCGTGGTTATGTGGACTTTCCAAGCAATTGCGTTGTTGAGGGCATGTCTAATGTTGTGGGACACGTGCTCCTGTAATGCGGGGATGGCACACCAGAAGAAATAGTGGCGGCTGGGGACCGAGTACCGAAGGACGGCCGCCACCATCAGGTTGCGGAAAGCTTCCATCTCCACGAGCCTAAGAGGCAACATTTTGAGCTCAAGCATTTTCAAAATATGTGAATTTAGTAGTACGGCCTGTGGGCCATTGGCTGCGTATTTGCGCTTGCTTTAAAAGGACTGGGGTAGGGACAACTGAATGCTGCTCTGGGACAAGGATGTGGACGTGCTTGCTGATGGTGCTACTAGTGTTCAATGAGAGGTGCAGGGCGGGAGGCATCTTGGCATGTGCCATGGACAGGGGATTGGCGTGCATGCACATGAGCGGAACAAGCAGTGGTTTCACCCACAGACACTGTTGCTTGACCCTGGGGTTGGCCTACTTAGTCGGGTGCTTTTCTGCCATGTGCCTGATCATGCTGGTGGAGGTCAGGCTGTTTCTTTTTCGACCCCTGCTGATGCTGGCCTGGCAGGTGGTGCAAATGGCCATTTTGGGGTTATCTGCAGAATCTTAAAAAAATATCCAGACTCGGGAAGACCTAACAGTTGTACTGGCAACTTCCGTCGTGTTGGCGTTGCGAGGAAAGCTTTCTTGCCTTGTGTCTGCAGCCACCACACTGCTTCTTTCTGCTTTTTGTGGTGCTATGCCTCCCTACCCCTGTGAGCTGCTGTCCTCGTTCTGTGTGCCCCCCTGCCAGGTTGGGTCAGTTACTATATCATCCACCACCTCGTCTTCCACTTCCGCACCCTGGTCCTCCTCCTGACTTTCTGGCAATTGTGTCTCATCATCATCATCCACCTCTTGCAACAGTAATTGCACTTTCCCACCTTCGCCTTTGTGTGACCGTGGCTGCTCCAATATTTGGGCATCGCTATATGAATTCTCCTCTTGACCCTCTTGAAGCTGGCTGGGTGAAAGGCTCGAATCTACAAATGGAAAAGTGAACAGCACTTCTGAGTGTCCAAGTGTGGGATCAGTTATCTCTGGGCATTTGGCATGGTGGGAGGAAGGAGGATCAAGGTGAGGAATATACGGTCCAGACTCATGGCCACTGAGACTTGACCATGTGGAAGACAGGTTGGTTGTTTTGGTGTCAAAGTGACTGGAAGCATTATCTGCTATCCAACCAACAACGTTTTGACACTGCTCTGTGTTCAATAGTGGAACTCTATGTTCCCTTAGTAATTGGGACAGGAAGGTCGAGCAACAAGATGTGGGTGTTTGCTGTGGCACAATTTCAGCTTGCATACAGCCACGTCCTCGGCCTCTGCATGCACCATCACCATCATGTCCACTTCCCCGTCCTTTGCCACGCACCTTGCCCATTTTAAATGGAGGACAATATTTTCCACGTTCACGAGAAATGGCTGATTTTGGAACGCAGTTATATGTGATACGTCTGACAGAGAACCACACTTTTAAATAGCAGGCCTTTAATTTACTAATATTGCACACACTGCAACAGAATGGAAATGGAAGAAATGGCTGATTTTGGAACAGTCTTATAGGTGATATATCTGACAGAGAACCACGGTTTTAAATAGCATGTATTTTTTGTGCATGTCTTGTTTGCTATGCAGTGTATAGTATAAGCATGTATAAGCATGTCTTGTTTGTTGTGCATTGTGTATATTATGTGCACATATTGTTTGTTGTGCATTGTGTATAGCATGTGTATGTGTTGTTTGTTATGCATATTGTATGGAATGTATACTAATTTTTCTTTAAAAAAATGAGTGTTAAAAAAAGAAAATAAAAGGAAAACTTCACATACTTTTTTTAATGTTTAATGTTCTGTAATATCAATATAGAATTTAATTACATTGACTATAAGACATACATCTCGTATATATACTGAGAGCAAACAGGTTCTAAATGTCTCAATTCTATTTTTATCATATCATAATAATTATGAAAATGAGTCATTATAATAATATCATATTATCGTCCCTCACTTGTCCCTACAGTAATCACCTTTGTGCCGAGTTTTCTTTTGTTTCTGCATTGCATTTCAGAACCTAGAGAGAATTTCTTGGAAGGCTGTATGTCCAGGGACCAAAAATTATGAATCATAAATATAAAATTATGTGTTTGTTATGGAAGTGCATTTGTAAAATACCCTCTTCAATTGAGGAGACAACTGATCTTATGAGGTTTTATGAAAAGCAGCCTTGATATATTCTTGCTCATGCCAGCTTTTATTTAGTGAATTTGTGAATTATCAAGGGAAAATATATATTCTTGTAACATGTTAGCCAGTAGATAGAAAACTCTCAAATCTAAATATTTTTGAATTATCAAGGGACTATGAAGAAATTTATGTTAAATTTTAACTTCTAATAATCTTAAATTCTCATTGAAAACAAATGTGTTCCTCATATTAAAAAATTATCATTAAATGCAGAAAAACATGTTGGCACTGATTAAGTAATAAAATTTAGAAATAGGGAATGCATACTTACTTTGCTCTCAATAGATCTTGATCTTTAAGTACAGAACCCTGCAAGTAGATGACTCTTTGAGACCACATTGGGATCTGGAGAACACGTCTGACTTGAACATCCATCTCCGTGGGACACAAGATAACCACATAATAATCCTGTTTTTTATAAAAGATGTGAATTATGCAAATATACAGTCTACACCAAAATTTAATGTGGTTTAGTATATTTACAATTTCTGGCAAAGTTAGACTATATAGCCTGAGAGAGGACTGTTTAATAGGGTAGGACCCCTCAGAGAAAGGTCACCATGCCGTGGTTGATGGGCATACATGAATTGGCCAATTTATGCACTAAGAACCTTCATTTTTGGTAAGTACATTTTATTTAGCAGCAATGCAGTTTAGAACTCATGTATTCAGAGTTTGCATATATCTTGGCCCATACAGAGTGCTGCTGTGTTCTTTCTTGTATGTTATACAGTCATTGCAGCTTTTCACACTATATGGAGGTGCTGATCAGGTGTTTTGTTTTTTTGCAGTTTACCATTGGAGGTTGTGACTGCCTTTCTGACTCTGCACTCCTTCCATCAGCCCAAGGGTGCTTTAATTTGTACTGGTTCCTATCTGCCCATTTAAATTGTAGGCTTATAACCTGAGAGAGGCATGCTTGCCCATTTAAATTGTAGGCTTATAGCCCGAGAAAGGCATGTTTAGTGATAGGTACCCATCAGAGGGAGGTCACCTTGCCGTGGTTGATGGGCCTACATAAATTGGCCAATTTATGCTATAAGAACCTTCAATTTTTTGTAAGTATATTTTATTTTTTGTAAGTACATTTTATTTAGCAACAATGCAGTTTACATCTCATGTATTCAGAGTTTGCATATACCTTGACCCTTACAGAATGTTGCTGTGTTCTTTTTTTATTTGTTATGCAGTCAATGCAGCTTGCTCATGTTCACACTATATGAAGGTATTGGTCAGGTTTTTTGTTTTTTTGGAGAGTTAGTCTATGCCATGTTTCAATTTCCAACAGAACAATGATTTTTGACTAACACAAGATGATATTTTGAATTATACCCACATATCATAGATTAAAGCGCCTCTCCAGTATTTTTTTTATTGCTGTGTTTGAGTTGTGCTACTAACATAAGTTTTCTGCACATAATTGTTTACTTACCCCTCACCATCTTCATATGTTATCGGCGCTGCTCTGGTTGGTCTACTGCAGGTTAAGACCTTCTGGTTTAGCCCAGTATTTGCTGGGCGATCCGGAAGTAATAACTCAATGTAATGGGACCTGCGCATCACAGGGAAGAGCTGAAGATGGTGGCTAGTAAGTATAATACTAGGGTCAGGAAACTTACATTAGTAGCACCACTTCAGTACTGAAATGAAAAAAAAAGAACTGGAGTGGTGGTTTAAGGATAATATGATCAATTAATGAATCTGAAAAGTAAGAGACTCCAGCAGCAAGTGGTGTGCTTCAAGTTGGGTTGAAATCAACTAAACTAAGCAGTCACTGTTGTAGCTAGACAGGAGCTGAATACTAAATTAGAAAACATACGTTTATATTTAACATCTAATTATTTCCTTATTGTCTTTTCAGTAATTAGGTTATAGAGATGAGTAGATCGATCCGTGGAGGATCAAGTTTAAGTTGAATTACATGAAAATAATGGTTTTATGCAAATTTGAACATTTTGAGAATTGATTTGCTGTTCGCAAAAAAAAAAAACTTGCCTGTCAGCATTTACTACACTACTGAAGCATCAGAGAGTGGTCCAATGTCATTTTGCATTGCCGTGTGAACCTCCCCATAATGTCCTCCAGCTATGACATCTAGCAGATTACCATACGCTGCACAGTTGTGGTCAGTTCTTGAGCCATCACAAATCAGTGGTTCTCAGTGGAGCACAGTTTGTACAGTAAAGTCTCTTGGTAAACATGAGTGTATAACTCGGGTGAGTGTTATCCGATGTTTTATCAGATAGCACTCGGACCAATGAGATACTACGGGGAAGTTCAGATCTGCATTTATTTCTCATTTCGATTCGCCATGAGAAAAAAATTGCAGCATGCTGCGAGTGGATTCGCAAATTTGATGACACGCACCCATACAAGTCTGTGGGTGTGTGTAAAATATCTGACTGCACTTGCATGTCATTCAAGTGCAGTCTGATTACCATAAACAATGGAGAAGATGGAGAAATTAAGTTCTCCATTTTCTCCACACCTGTGATATCATTCACTCATGTGAGGGAATCGGATCACACTTAGCTGACACTCTGATCAAACTCGAAGCAGAGATTGAGCAGAATGTCATTAACATAATCAATATGATTCTCTCGCAGAGGGAATTTATGATTGTGAGATCAAGGCCTCAGTCTCTCTCTCTTGTAGAGTGTAAGCTCTTATGGTCACCAGTGAATCCTGCATTAAGCACGGGGTAGGACACAATGACCCTGGAGGTCCCTTCCAACTCTAACATACTATGATTCTATGATAATCAGTGAGGTCCGCTCTCTCTCTCTTGCCTGTAGAGAGTAGTGCTGAGCCACCCCCGTAGTGTTCGAGTTCGGTTTGGTTCGTCGAACACCGGGATGTTCGAGGAACTGTTCGTCGAACACCTTAGAACACCGTCGAACACCGTCGAACACCGTTAAAACCAATGGCAGGGAAACAAAAACGCATAGAAACACATAGAAAACACCTTCAAAGGTGTCCAAAAGCTGACAAACTGCTCAGAAGACACTCTCTTTAAAAAAGCCGGTCGGCAATTCAGCAGCGGCATACACCGGTACCCGACAATTTAGACAAGAAGGAATAGAGCATCTGTAGCACCCTGAGGATTCGGCTGCTACAGGGGTATTGCACCTCAACCCAGAGGTGTGATATTCCACTCCCGGGTAATGATGGAGTGTGGAACTGAGCTCAGAAAGCTGCATGCACTACACACATCCCATTTCCGGAGGGCAGACCAACGGTACTCCCACTTAGAAATGTGCAGGTACGACCGAGTCTGTCCTTGGCTGGAGTGGGAGGGGGGTGGAGCATCCTAGTAGTGTAGGGGCAGATAGGGGGAGCAGCCTGGGTAAAGTTAGGAGCTCATTGGGTGCTGGTCACCTGAGCTCACACATAGAGGGAGTATTTAAGGTGGGCACCATCTAAGATCAGGGTCAGTCTGTGAGAAGTCAGTCAGCCACAGTCAGTGAGACGTGAGTCTTTGCAGAGCAGTGGAAGAGAGCAGAGGAGCAGAGCAGCCCCAGAGCAAGAGTGAGAGAGGAGAAAGAAAGACCCAGAGGGGGAGAAAGAAGGAACTCTGAGAGCCCAAATACAATCACAGGGTGAAGAGTTGGCAACAGGGTACCGGATCCCAAACTGGTGGGGGCTACAGCATACCTCAGCCAGAGACCGGAGGCCGTGGGCAGCATCTGCCACGGCCACCCACCATATCCACCCGGAAGGCAGACCACGCAAAGGGTCAGGGAACCCAGAGTCGGGTTTTACCAACAGAAGGCCCGAGGGAGCCGGACTTAGGTGGATCCCTGGTGGGGAAGGCCAGAGACGAGGACAGGACAGAACGGGAGCTCAGAACCACGCTCCAGAACTACTTGGGGGTTGGAAGAGTCCAGGACCTGGTGGACGCAGCACGGCTCGGGTGGTCACTCAAGGCCGGAGTGACAGGAACATCTGCAGTAAGTAAAGAACCCTGAACTGCACAACCCGACTCTGACTCTCATTACCATCATCCCTGCACTTCCACAACCACCATCCTCTGCACCTGACCCCCTGAGGCTATACCCCTCCCGTTGGGGGTTATACTACCTAAGCTGCACAAACACCATCAGCCTCAGCGGACCCTGCTGCAGCGGCGGCCGTAGTGACCGCAATTCAACGGGTGGCGTAGTCGACATAAAGAACTTTAGTAACATCAGTAAGGACTGCCACACACTGAGCTTGACACCCTGGGCACGGACCGGGTCACAGCCACTCGGAGACTACAACCCCCATCTGATCCGGCTCCGGGTATTCCCCTAAAGAATATGGCCCAGGGGGCGCATCACATCAAACATAGAGTAGATAGATAGAAACATGTCAGTAACATATATAAGAAGTACAGTGACAGTGTTGGTTACTGTACTTGTCATTTAGTGTTAAAGGATTTGTTTAAAAAAATATTAGTGTTTTCATGCACCGTCTCTTTAAAAAAGCCGGCCGGCAATTCAGCATCGGTACCCGACAATTTATAAAAGAAAGAATAGAGCATCACACATAGATTAGATAGATAGAAACATGTCAGTCACATTTATAAGAAGTACAGTGATAGTGTTGATTACTGTACTTGTCATTTAGTGTTAAAATAAAGGATTTATTTAAAAAAAATTGGCGTGGAGTTCCCCGTAATTTTAGTCTCTAGCGGAGGTTAAGCAGACGGCTGGGGCAGATGTTTGAAGCCTGTGAAGGGGGTAATACCCATGGAGTTTCCCAGGCTACAAATATCAGCCCCCAGCTGATTACCTAGCCTTTACTAGCTATTAAAATGGGGGACCCCCCCCAAAAAATGACGTGGGGTCCCCCCTATTTTAATAGCTAGCAAAGGCTAGGCAGACAGCTGGGGGCTGATATTAATAGCCCAGGAAGGGTGCCATGAATATTGGCCCCCTCCCAGGCTAGAAACACAAGCCGTCTGCCTGCGCTTCTCAGTGGCTGCCGCATGGCAAGCTGGATGGCAGCGTTCTGCTGCGGTCCAGCCTGTCATGTGAATGTAGCAGAGCTGAAGCTGTCGTGGGAACCATGGAAAAGTAAGTATGATGTTGTTTTATTATTTTACTTTTATTGCAGGAGATCGTTGGCTTCAGCTGGAATGGGCATGATGGTAAGTATGGTTTAATTTAGAACAATACAGAATTGTGTCATTATTTCAATTAAAGGACTTTATTCTGGGTGTTTGTGTTTTTTTGTAGCTTTGACTATGGGGTTAGTAATGGGGGTGTCTTATAGACGCCTCTCCATTACTAACCTGGGCTTGAAGTCAGCTGGCATTATAAGCTGACATCAACCCCAACCCTATTACCCCACTGCCACCGCAACAGGGCAGTGGGAAGAGCGAGGCTAAGTGCCAGAATTGGCGCATCCTATGGATGCGCCATTTCTGGGGCGGCTGACGGCTGGTGTTTCTAGCCTGGGAGGGAGCCAATATTAATGGCACCCTTCCTGGGCTATTAATATCAGCCTCCAGCTGTCTGCCTAGCCTTTGCTAGCTATTAAAATAGGGGGGACCCCACGTCATTTTTTTGGGGGTCCCCCATTTTAATAGCTAGTAAAGGCTAGGTATTCAGCTGGGGGCTGATATTAGTAGCCTGTGAAGCTCCGTGGGTATTACCCCCTTCTAAGGCTTCAAACATCTGCCCCAGCCGTCTGGTTAACCTCCGCTAGAGACTAAAATTACGGGGAACCCCACGCCAATTTTTTTTTAATAAATCCTTTATTTTAACACTAAATGACAAGTACAGTAATCAACACTATCACTGTACATCTTATATATGTGACTGACATGTTTCTATCTATCTAATCTATGTGTGATGCTCTATTCTTTCTGTTATAAATTGTCGGGTACCGATGCTGAATTGCCGGCCGGCTTTTTTAAAGAGACGGTGCATGAAAACACTAATATTTTTTTTAATAAATCCTTTACACTAATTGACAAGTACAGTAACCAACATTGTCACTGTACTTCTTATATATGTGACTGACATGTTTCTATCTATCTAATCTATGTGTGATACTCTATTCTTTCGGTTCTAAATTGTCGCGTACCGGTGTAAGTCGCTGCTGAATTGCCGGCTTTTCATGTTTCACTGTGAGCACTGTTCCCATCGATTTGGGCAATCACTGTAATGCCACAACCACCATGGCTGTGGCATTACAGTGAGTGGCAGACAATCCCTGCATGATTGGTGCTCTAAATAGCGCCAGACATACAGGACACGCTTTTGGTGCACGAACAGTTATCGAACATAACCTCGAACAGCCGATTTTTTTGCAAATCGTTGGCGTTCGTCGAACGACTCGAACACCGCCCAAAACAGCTCGAATTTGAGATTGTCGAACAGTTCTATTCGAACACCGCTCATCTCTAGTAGAGAGTAAGCTTTTATGGCAGCAAGGTTCTTTCTCCTATAGATTGTCAGCTGTTATAACCAGTGAGGTTATCTCTCTCTCATTTCTGTAGAGCAGAGGATAAGATTTTATGATGAGCAGGGTGCTCTCTCTCTTCTCTCCCCAAGTATTTCACAAGCACCTTCAAGCTTTCCAGTATTGGGATTAGAGCAAATTTATTCAGCACTAATCAAATTTTGGTGGTAAAATTTGGAAAATTCGAATTTCCAAAGATCTGCTCATCTCTATTTGTAGACAAATTAGGTATGAGAATTACAAAATGCTATATGAAGATATCTCAGGCCCCATTTCTGTCATAAGTTGTGTACTGTAAATGAAGCAATTATAGAGAAAACGTGCCAACTTGCAACCAACAACAGTTAAAGGTCAATGCTAAATTATAGTTTAGAATGTGTTAACAATACCTGAAGCCTCGGGTGTGCATAAAATTCATTCAAAAAATCCATTAATAGATCAATCTTCAAAGAGCTGACACATAAGACTACGTGTTTTTCTGTTTGTGCTCGGTGTCGACTGTAGTTTCCTCCTGACTTTTGCCTTTCCATCCACAGATAGGCCAGCTGCTCAAACTAAAGGGTACAAATAGGTATGGATTGATAAAGATCGTGTGTATGCAGAATGCTTCTCTTACTGGAAATGGGATAGGGGTCTCAATTAGTGTTGAGCGAGTATGTTCTATTAACCCTTTCGCCGAGTATGCTCGGGCCGAGCTCCGAGTATTTACAGCTGCTCGGTGATAAGGTTAAATCGCTCCCGTGTGCATGATTTGTGACTGTTTGACAGCTTTATTACATGTGAGGAATGTCTATTTCTTACACATTCTTCACATGTAATAAAGCTGTCAAACAGTCGCAAATCATGCACACGGGAGCGATTTAACCTTATCACCGAGCAGCTGTAAATACTCAGACCTCGGCCCGAGCATACTCGGACAGAACATACTCGCTCAACCCTAGTCAGAATGCTTTCAAGTCTAAAATACAAATCTTTTCTAAGGCTGCTTTCACATTGCATTTAGGCACCCATTCAGTGGCCCTGTCGGGACTACATACGAATCCCCAGCTAAACAGGATTCAGACGTATGTGCCGACAGGGCCATAGACTAAAATGGCACCGACGGAGCGAATGTGAGCTCTGATGTGCATAATTTTCAGGCATGTCCACCAACTGGAGGCGAGCACTCAGACATAGTAGACTGCGTCTATGTATCCGCCTCCAGTAGGTGTACACGCCCAAAAATGATGCACACATTCACTCTATCGGCACAATTATAGTCTATGGCCCTGTCGGCACATAGACCCATGTTCCGTTTTACGGGGGTTCGGACGCAAGCCCGGACGGGGCCCCTGAACAGGGAGCTAAACACAATGTAGAAGCACACAAATATCTATTCTTTTTGAATATGTTCAACTTCTGTAAGATAACATATTAGGCTTATAGAAAATCTTGTGAAAAGCCTAAATTACAATGGTTGTGCCATGCTCTGACAGTGCAGGTGCTGCCTTTTTTTGTGAAGAATATCTTCTGCATTTAACAGTTGAAGTGATTCCTATACAATAAGAGCAAACATCATTCCATATATTATATAAGGAATTTACTCTCTTCACATACAAATATAATACAGAAAATGATCAAATAGAATAGACTCATACACAGATAAAAATGAAATGAGCACACAATGATATAGACACCATTTCTACAAAATGTTAAAATATTTAGTTTCAAAAACCTAGAAGACAGAAAATATAAAGTAATATAAGGTAATGTAAATAAATCTTGCATTTATGTGCATTATTGGGACACACACATACCTTCATAAAATGAATAGCTAAATGTACATTTAAAAAAAATGCAAAATATTTAAATTAAGATTGAATAGAGTTTTACCTGAATTGGAAGAACAACTAATGCAACACAGATCATTATGACAACCAAAAGTTTGGATTGCCATATCTGCGGGGTCACATCCCCAAATCCCACAGTAGAAAAAGTAACAATGCAGAAGTAGAGGGAATCAAATAGAGTCAGATTATCTCCAGCTCGTTCCAAATGCTGAATTCCACAGATGCTGAAAAAAACATAAACATTCAGTTTAGAATAGCAATAGGATGAATGAAGTGGATGTCTTCTACTGAACAATTCCTGCTCAATCAATTTAAGACCCCAATTAAGATAGAAACAATAAACACGCACCTCTCACAATGGCATGGTGCCAATCCTTCGATCTCGGTGGCACAGGTGACATGATGTTGTTGTGTCACATCAATATTGCAGCCAATATTCTATCAGGAAGAACATCCCATCTGATGGAATAGTAAATGCTACAGCCAACCACCAGACGCTAATTGGCTGCAGAGTACATGCAACACAGTAATATTACGTCACCTGCTGGGAATAGCACCACTGACATCGCAGGAATGGTATCGCTGTGTCAGGGGAGTTTATACTGTTTTAATTTTAATTGAGATCCTGAAATGATTACACAGTAGTTGTCCAATAATGGACAACCCCATTACATTTGTACAGTAGACAATGTGAAAAGCACTCCCCTAACTCTTTCGGTAGTGATCTGGTTGATTTGTATGCTGTTATACATATGTATACTCTGAGGGAGGGCTCCATATATTTTATGATCACTGTTATTAGCCTAAAGACACAATAGGAGAGACTCATTACATCTAATGGGCTAGAATTCAGGTACAATTTTTACCAAAAACTGACTTGCACCATATTTATTTTAGCCACTTTCTGCACATTGTCTGGCAAGGGTCATGTTCTTTTTGAAAAGGGATGTGACTGAGGATCAAGGGGGCAAATGCAAACATCACTGGGCACCAAAAAAAATGCACCAAAAATTGTGATGCAAATTTCTGGTACAAAGTCAAAGATATGCCAAATTTATCATAGGATATGAATGACATTCTAAAATCTGGTTCATTCAAAGACTGCTTCTTCTAAGGTTACATGGTCTAAGAATTAGATATTCTTGATAAATCTCCTCCAATGTGCTTTTATACCATTTGGACCTAAAATGTCATATTTGTGCCTTTTATAAACAGCATATTCAGATGACAGACTCCAGTTGCTTGGTTGAAGTCAAAGGCTCCAAAGGTGGCATGTCCGAATCACGATTTTTGTGAATACAGGTGGAAGCCCCGATGGACTCCTGGATGGTAGCACAGTTGTTGTATACATTCAGCCTAAAGCTGCATTTCATACAAAAGCTTCATACTGTATATGCCTATGAAACTATTAGCTCAGGAGAAAATAAAGCATGGGCAGGTGAGTGCACCCTTATTGTGAAAGGAGGTATGCTTCCAGTAAACAGGTTCACTTGGATAAAAATGACATTTTCATTGTGCATATTTAAAATTATAAGGTCACATCATCAGCAATATTGCAGACATGTTCGAACGTCTGTCCGTAATCATTGCATACTTAAAATTGAACTATTCACACATACATGTCATTTTCATGGTAGTCACATGCAAATCAATCCTAAACATTTATATATAGAAAAAAAGGCCTTTCCTTTCCCTTCATCCCTTTCCTGACCCCTTATTAACTATACTGTAAAAATCTCCTAATAAAAAGAATTTTAAAGAAAAAAAGAAAAAAAGGGACGCTATATTAGAGAGATGGAAACATAGTTGTGAAATGTAATAATGATATATAATATCATGTCTAACTTTCATACCTTTTGGTATTCTTGTTTTAAGGTTATATATCTACCATGACTCTCTATTTAGCAGTTTTTGTCTGAAGTCTCTGCTCTTATTGACTTAAATTCTCATTCAATTCTTGTGACTTCAAGATCCTTGGGTCCTCCTGCAACAACTTCTGTGCAAAGATGTGTTACTTCCAAAATATTATATTTATTATTAATTGCACCTACAGACACATGTCTTCTCATGTATTGCTTTAATGGACCACATGTACAGTACAGAACAAAAGTTTGGACACACCTTCTCATTTAAAGATTTTTCTGTATTTTCATGACTATGAAAATTGTACATTCACACTGAAGGCATCAAAACTATGAATTAACACATGTGGAATTATATACTTAACAAAAAAGTGTGAAACAACTGAAATTATGTCTTATATTCTTCAAAGTAGTCACCTTTTGCTTTGATGACTGCTTTGCACACTCTTGGCATTCTCTTGATGAGCTTCAAGAGGTAGTCACCTGAAATGGTCTTCCAACGATCTTGAAGGAGTTCCCAGAGATGCTTTGCACTTGTTGGCCCTTTTGCCTTCACTCTGCGGTCCAGCTCACCCCAAACCATCTCGATTGGGTTCAGGTCTGGTGACTGTGGAGGCCAAGTCATCTGGCGTAGCACCCCATCTCTCTCCTTCTTGGTCAAATAGCCCTTACACAGCCTGGAGGTGTTTTTGGGGTCATTGTCCTGTTGAAAAATAAATGATGGTCCAACTAAACGCAAACTGGATGGAATAGCATGCTGCTGCAAGATGCTGTGGTAGCCATGCTGGTTCAGTATGCCTTCAATTTTGAATAAATCCCCAACAGTGTCACCAGCAAAGCACCCCCACACCATCACACCTCCTCCTCCATGCTTCACGGTGGGAACCAGGCATGCAGAGTCCATCCGTTCACCTTTTCTGTGTCGCACAAAGACACGGTAGTTGGAACCAAAGATCTCAAATTTGGACTCATCAGACCAAAGCACAGATTTCCACTGGTCTAATGTCCATTCCTTGTGTTCTTTAGCCCAAACAAGTCTCTTCTGCTTGTTGCCTGTCCTTAGCAGTGGTTTCCTAGCAGCTATTTTACCATGAAGGCCTGCTGCACAAAGTCTCCTCTTAACAGTTGTTGTAGAGATGTGTCTGCTGCTAGAACTCTGTGTGGCATTGACCTGGTCTCTAATCTGAGCTGCTGTTAACCTGCGATTTCTGAGGCTGGTGACTCGGATAAACTTATCCTCAGAAGCAGAGGTGACTCTTGGTCTTCCATCCCTGGGGCGGTCCTCATGTGAGCCAGTTTCTTTGTATCGCTTGATGGTTTTTGCAACTGCACTTGGGGACACTTTCAAAGTTTTCCCAATTTTTCGGACTGACTGACTTTCATTTCTTAAAGTAATGATGGCCACTCATTTTTCTTTACTTAGCTGCTTTTTTCTTGCCATAATACCAATTCTAACAGTCTATTCAGCAGGACTATCAGCTGTGTATCCACCTGGCTTCTGCACAACACAACTGATGGTCCCAACCCCATTTGTAAGGCAAGAAATCCCACTTATTAAACCTGACAGGGCACACCTGTGAAGTGAAAACCATTTCCGGTGACTACCTCTTGAAGCTCATCAAGAGAATGCCAAGAGTGTGCAAAGCAGTCATCAAAGCAAAAGGTGGCTACTTTGAAGAACCTAGAATATAAAACATATTTTCAGTTGTTTCACACTTTTTTGTTAAGTATATAATTCTACATGTGTTAATTCATAGTTTTGATGCCTTCAGTGTGAATGTACAATTTTCATTGTCTTGAAAATACAGAAAAATCTTTAAATGAGAAGGTGTGTCCAAACTTTTGGTCTGTACTGTATGCCAGAAGGATAGGGGCCTTATATAGCAGGAGGATGGGGCCATATAGATATACCAGGAGCATGAGGTCATATATATACCTGGAGGATGGTGCCATATACATACCAGGAGGATGGGGCCATATACATATCAGGAGGATGGGACCATATACCAGGATGCACTATATGGGGCCATTATACTGTGGTGCACTTTATGGGGCCATTATAGTGTGGAGAAATATATGAGGCCATTATATTGTGGTGCACTATATGGTGCCATTATACTGTGAGGCACTATATGGGGCCATTATACTGTGGAGCACTATATAGGGCTATTATACCGTGGTGCACTATATGGAGCTATTACTCAGAGGGCTCTGCGACTTTGATGGGTGGTGTAGTTACTGACATCACTGCTCATCACAGTCGCCGTGTCTCATGGAGCACAATGGGACCCGGAGTGGTTGCTGCTACAGCTTATGGAGCCTCATTCTTTGAA
Organism: Phyllobates terribilis; assembly: GCF_046119375.1. Taxonomy (NCBI): domain Eukaryota; kingdom Metazoa; phylum Chordata; class Amphibia; order Anura; family Dendrobatidae; genus Phyllobates; species Phyllobates terribilis. Next base: position 36,523,736 of record NW_027362768.1, on the reverse strand, counting down.
CAAGGCTCCATAGCCTCTGGACATTGGATTCCAGGATCGTCGTGGGTACGCCATGGACTGTGTAGGACCTGCATGGATTTTTTTTTTTCAAAATAAATTGGTGAACCAGGGAAAGTGTCTCTATTAAAATAATATTTATTTTTCTGTTTTTTTGTTTTTTTTTGATTAGCGGGTTAGTAAAGAGCAGTCTGATAGACACGGCTCCATTACTAACCACAGGGCTTGATGCCAGATGTGATTTTTGACAATTCACAGCTGTCATCAACCCCAACTACCATTACTCAGATTGCCACCGCACAAAGGTAGTCGGGAAGGGGCGAGCAAAGCACGATCTAATGTGTTGTGTCAATTCTGGGGTGGTTGCAGACTGGTATTTTTAGGCTGGGAAGGGCCCAATAATCAGGGACCTTTCCAGCCTGATAATATCAGCCCCCAGCTATCTGCTTTACCTTGCCTGGTTACTTAAAATCCATCCACTTTTATGGGAGCAGTGGTGTAATGTGTGAAAATACTCTGTCTACTTCTATGAAAAGAGAAATATAGTGGATAGAGCCAGGTCACACATTACAACACTGCTCCCATAGAAGTGGACAAATCAGGGTCACATTTAGAAAGGAGCAGAGGTGTACTATGTGACACCGCTTCGTCCACTTCTCTGTGATCAGTAGTGTAATACGTGACCCCACTCCGTCCACTTCTATGGGAGTAGTAATATAGTGGATGGAGTGGGGTCACACATTAAACCACTGCTCCCATAGAAGTGGAGGGAGTGGTGTCACCAGAAGAGTAGCTAGGGTTTTGGTTTGGTGGGTGGAGGGGGCGAAACTTCTTAGTGGGCCCGTAACCAAGTAACCCTAATTATAACTGACTTGCCCCCTGGGCCGTGGGGCACTCGGATCCGGGCAATAGGGGAACGATGGGGGTAGTAGTGGCGACCCGGTCCGTGGCTCAGGGTGGTCAGTCCAGTGGTAGTCCCTTTATAAGTTTTAAGTGATGTCCGACTATGCCACCCGTGGATTGCGGTCAGTGCGGACCGCCGCTGCCAGGTAGACCGCTGGGGCTGATGATGTATGCAGCTGGAATAGTGTGACTCCCAACGGGAAGAGTGCGGCCCCAGGGCAGTATAATGGAAGATGGGAGTGATGGTGTAGGGCATCCCAGTACCATTAGTGCTGGAGGAGCAAGGAGCACACAAACAACAGATTGCAGTCCAGGGTCTTTACTTGAACAGGTGAACTGACCCACAAACAGTCCCGGCTAGGAGGGGACCTGGATGTCTGAGAGCAATTGGGAAATTGGCCCTGGTAAGGGTGAGGGTGTAGGCCTACCGTGCTCTCTGCGCTCCTTCTGGCTATCTCCTCCTGGTAGGGTAACAGCCCACGGTTTCGAGCTCTCCGTGTATTCTCGCCTGTATGGCCTGCAACGTGGGTCCCTTTCTACTCCCGGCCTGGTACGGCTTTGCTGGTCCCTTCTGTTATGGCAGGGCCTCCGGGCTTCTTAGGCCAAGGAACATACAGTCCCCTGCGGACTGGTTATCTGCTGCAGGACGTGGAATCCTCACAGCTTCAGACACCAGAGTCTGGTAAAATGGAGTTCTTTGTCTGCCAAGACAGGCTCACTTCGCCTCTTGTCTCTGGCTTGTGGCTCTCCTACTGCCACACGTCCTCTTCGGGTGCAATACAACTGTCCCTCACTGCTCTGGGACACTTCTCAGTCCTGAGACAGGTCGTCCAGTTCTCTCCAACCCTGCCCCCAGTTCCAGCTTTTATAGGGGCAGCCTGCTCCCCCTACTGGCCTGAGACAGGAGGTATTGCATGCTAATGTTCCCCTGACTAGAGAACCTCCCCCTTGCTCTCAGACACAGCTTTATTATATTTGTGGCATCCAGGCCAGGGTGATACATTCCCCCCTAGTAAAATTTAGTACTCCGGGACTAAACAATAAACAAAGGCAATATGCATGACTATAAAACATTATCAGGAAAGTGACGCACAGATTGAGTTCTTAAGGTCACAGTGTGGTCTGTGACCGGGTGTCCATGTCACCAACACAACCAGGTGGGGGTCTGTCCTACCCCAAGTCCTTTACAGTCTTAGTTCATTCCTTGGTTAGGCTCCAAACGCAGTCCATACAAAGTCACGGTTATTAAAAGTCCATAACCTTTGAGTCCGTACGGTAACAGCAAGAAACTGAAATACACTATTAATAATCATGCAGGTAACTTGGCAAACATTTCAACATTTGGCAACAGGGTTATTTACAATTTTAGTGCACTCTATATTCTCCAGCGAGCGGGTAGCTGCCCCTTTGTGCTCCTGGTTGACCTCCTTAACCCACTGTCTGGTGGTGGACCGACCTGGCTTTCCCCACTAGCGTTAGGGGTACAGCTACCAGCTTGGTGTACAGGTAGGGCAGGCAGCTGTCTGCGGGTCCTTTGGCTCACCGCAGGCATGGCAGGTTCACTGTCAGCAGAGGGTTGACTCTCCTGGGCTGGTGGTACAGGCTCTTCTGCCTTTGGAACTGCTTGCTCCTCTTCACCTTCCGGCTCTGGTGCAGGTTGTTGCTCAGTCGGTTGCAGGAAATGCAGGACGGGTACCACTATTGCATCGTTTATTCGAGTCCAGGACTGAGGGAACTCTCCGAGAACGGTGCTGATCATTTCTTCCTTGTCCTCTGCGGGTTCAAGGTCATTTTGATCCTCTTGTGCACTACGGAGTTGCTCGGGGAATCTTTTGAGGTGGTCTCTGGAGATGGTACTAGTGGTTTCTCCTCCATCCTTGGTGATCAAGCACACCTTCGGGTTGTCGTGACCAGACTGCAGTATGGTGTAGGGCTGCCTTTCCCACTGGTCGTCCAACTTATGAAGCCTTCTCTTTCGCTTCAGGACCTGCTCACAAGGTTCTAGGGGACCAGCAGGGGCGTGTTGGTTGAAGAGTCTTTCTTGCCTTTCTCTCACCTGGGCAAGGCTCTTCTCCACACTCTACTGTACCTTCTTGTACTGCAGTTGCCTTTCCGTATCCCAGACCGCATCCAGGGAGGTGTCCTCAGGTGTTAGGACTCCCATCTCCAGATCTACGGGCAGCTTACCTGGTCTGGCTCGCATCAGGTAAGCTGGGGTGCAGTTTGTAGCATTCACCGGGATATGGTTGTATAAATCTATTAGATCCGGCAGTTTTTCTGGCCACAGGCTGCGTTCCTTCAGGGGCAACGTCTTCAGGAGATCAATGACTATATTGTTCATTTTCTCACACATCCCGTTGGTTTGTGGGTGGTAAGGCGTTGTCCGAATCTTCTTACAGCCATAGAGGTTACAGAACTCTTGGAAGATTTCAGCCTCGAACGCTGGACCCTGGTCTGTCAGGACCTGTTCCGGATACCCGTGTGGACGGCAGAAGTATTGCTGGAAGGCTCTGGCCGCTGTTTGGGCTGTCAAGTCCTTTACCAGGACCACCACTAGAAAACGGGAATAGTGGTCCACGATTGTCAGGGCATAGATGTATCCTGACCGGCTTGGAGCCAATTTGATGTGGTCCAGAGCTACCAGCTCAAGAGGCTGCGTGGTGACGATGGGCCTCAAGGGTGTCTTCTGGCTGGCACTGTCCTTCCTCCTTAGGTGACAATGGCCACAGTCTCTGCACCACTTTTCTACAGCCCCTCTCATGCCGACCCAAAAGAACCATCTTCTTTGCAGGAACTCCAGTTTCTTCCAACCGAAGTGCCCCACTCTGTCATGGTAAGCCCCCAGGACCATAGCTGCATCCCGCCTTGGGACCATGACTTGTCAGGTCAGCACGAGTGTCCGGTGGTTGACAAGTCGTCTGCACAGCTTGCCTTCATAGAGGAACAGCTTGCTCTTCTCTTTCCATAGCTGCTTGGCTTCCTCTGAAGCATTCGGACCTAAGCGGGCGTCTTCCTGGGTCAGCAGATCTTTCACCAGGCGGATTGCAGGGTCACTATCTTGGGTCTCGGCCCAGCTGTGGTGAGGTAGGGGATTGATCATAACGGTTGTTAAATATTCCTCCTTCACGCAGTGTGAGTATTGAGCGGCTCCGTACCGGTGAAACGCGGGGAGTTCTACCTCCTCCAGCTCTTCTGGGTCTTCGTCCCCTTCAGGTAAGTGAGGCATTATCGATAGGGCGTCAGCGTTGGCATTGGTTTTGCCTGCCCGGTATTGATCACGAAGTCATAATTGGAGAGACGGGCCATCCACCGCTGTTCCAGGGCACCAAGTCTTGCACTGTCTAGGTGTGTTAACGGGTTGTTGTCCGTGTACACAGTGAACTTTGCGGAGGCCAGGTAATGCTTGAAGTGTTCCGTTACGGCCCACACCACCGCCAAGAATTCTAGCTTGAAGGAGCTGTAATTCTCAGGGTTCCTCTCGGTGGGCCTCAGCTTCCGGCTGGCGTACGCGATCACCCTTTCTCTGCCCTGTTGGTTTTGTGACAGTACGGCTCCCAGTCCCACATTACTGGCGTCTGTGTGGAGAATAAAAGGCTGGCCATAATCAGGGTAGGCCAGGATCTCATCTCCTGTGAGGGCCATCTTCAACTGGCGGAAGGACTCCTCTTCCGGTTTATCCCACTTGAAGGGTGGCTTTTGGCTTCTGGACTTAGACTGTCCTATCAGGAGGTCCTGCATAGGAGCTGCCATCTTAGTGAACCCGGGGATGAACCTTCAGTAGCAGCCTACCAACCCGAGGAACTGCCTCACTTCTTTGATGTTGGAGGGGCTTGGCCAGCTCTTGATTGCCATGACCTTGTCAGGGTCGGGGGCTACTCCTTCCGCACTTACCACGTGCCCTAGGTACTGGACCTTCGGTTTCAACAGGTGACACTTCGATGGTTTCACCTATGGCCATAGCCTGCCAGGGCTTCGAACACCTCGGCCAGGTGCTTTAGATGGTCCTTGTAAGTCTTCGAATAGTCGATCACGTCGTCCAGGTAAAGGAATACCGTCTCGAAGTTTCGGTGCCCTAGACAGCATTCCATCAGCCTCTGGAAGGTACCTGGTGCGTTGCAGAGCCCGAAGGGCATACAGTTGAACTCGCTCAGTCCCATCGGGGTGGTGAAGGCGGTCTTTTCCTTGTCAGCCTCTGCTACAGGAACCTGCCAGTACCCGCTAGTAAGGTCCAAAGTAGAAAAGAAGTTAGCTGATTTTAGTGCGGCTAAAGACTCCTCTTTTCTAGGCAGCGGATATGCGTCTTTGTGGGTGATACGGTTGATTTGTCTATAGTCCACGCACATTCTCATGGTGCCGTATTTCTTTTTTACCAGAACCAGGGGGGCTGCCCAGGGGCTACAGCTATCTCTAATGACCACAGCTTCTTTCATTTCCCGCAGCATACCCTTGGCGTTCTGATAATGTGCAGGGGGTACAGGCCTGTGTCTCTCTTTTATTGGTGGGTGGCTCCCTGTGGGGATATGGTGTTCTATCCCTTTTACTCTGCCGGAGTCTAGCGGGTGCTTACTAAAGACTCTCTTGTACTCCTGTACCACCCGGTAGACTCCTTGTTTTTGGTGCAGGGGAGTGAAGTCAACACCCACATGGAGTTTCTGGCACCTGTTCTCCTTTTGTTTCTGGGAGACATTACCCTCCGCCTGTGGAGATGGAGTCAAAGGCTCCACGACCCTGATAGCTTTGTGTTCGACAGCAAACAGTTTAGCAAGTGTAGCGTACCTGGGTAAATGTACCTCCCTCTCCCCAATGTTGAGGATGCGAACGGGCACCCTCCCATGACGGACATCAACCACCCCCCGGGCTGTCAAAATGGTGGGCCTGCTGTCCGAGTACACGGGTTCTACCATGGCTTGGTAGTCTCTACCTCTCAACCCGATTGCAGTCCGACACCAGATCATCATTTCACTTTTGGGAGGCATGGAAATGGGGAATGGGTCACTCAGTCTTAAGCTACCGATCTCACCACCAGACAGTTCTACCTGCTGCCGTCTCATCAGGGCTTTTATCTCCTTGTTGAGGACTCTCTGTTGGCTGGAACTAGCATTCACCGCCACCTGTTGTAGAATTACAATTACCTCTAAAAGACAATTTTCAATCACGTTAGTACCCACAGTTATTTTAGGGTGACTTTCACGACGGTCAATGTCCACAATAATCACTCCCTGTGCCGGTAGTTTAACTTTACCAATTTTAATGGTCATCTCCTTGAACCCCATCTGCGGCACGGGTAAGCCATTACTGGCGATGATGCTCAAGTTACTGTCTGGATACTGTGTGATATCAGCATCAGTCCAATACTGCTTAAAAAGTACATAAGGGATAGTGGTTACTTGCGACCCAGTATCCAGCAAGGCGCTCATGGGGATACCGTCCAGCACCACGGGTAAAACCGGGCGCCCCCCAAGGTACTTATCATGCCAATTATAAGGGCCTGGTGATGTTATGCCTGGGGGTCGGCCCTCTGCCCCAGGTTGGACCCGTTTAAATTACAGTACCTGGAAATGTGTCAGGGCTGGTTGCATCGACGGAAAATGGTCTGTCCATCTTCTGCGTAGCGGTCTGTGGGCCTCCCTCTGAATGACGGGGTCCTCCTCTGTCGACGCCACGGGACATCCTCCGGACTTGAAGCCAGCTCGATGGGTCTTGACGGGTCCACTTGCAACGCCTGGACGGTCCTGGTCAACGCCGCGACGCTCCTGGTCAGCTCCTGGACTTGGTGGTGCAGGTCTTTCGACGGGGCTTGGTTCAGGGCCTGTGCGTCAGCCCCCACGGAGTCCATAGAGGAGGGCGCTGCCTCCTGGTGGTAGGTGAGAGCAGGGCGCCGGGGGTTTATAGCGCCACTGGTTGCGGGTTCACGGAGCACCCTTATGGCCCTGTCCTTAAATTTGGCAAAGGTCAGATCAGGGTTCTGAAAGAACATGAGACGCAGTTGGGCCCTGTGGGCGCTAGACAGCAGACCTTCTATGAATTGTTCTGTTAGCAGCTTGTCCGTTTCCTGCACACTGCCAGGGTCAGTTTGTTTGATGGCCCTCAAGGGTTCCTGCAAATTTAGGGCATAGTCTCTGATGCTGTCCTGTGCCCGCTGCTTACATCCTTAGAACCGCATTTTAATGGGTACCTCGCAGCCGGGCCAGAATGTCCTTCACAGTCCTTTTCTCCTCAGCGGGCCACGACTTTACCTCCCGCTGGGCTGCGCCAGTTAACTGCCCCGTCAGTATGCTGACCTTCTGTTCCTCTGTCAGGGGGTAAACTTGGAACAAACTGTAAAGCCTTTCCTTAAAATCAGTCAGGGCATGGGGCTCCCCTGAGTACTTAGGCAGCCAGGCCGCTCCAGGGATGTAGGGCAGGGAAAATGGCATCACCGCTGCTGCAGCTGCGCTGGTGGTAGTGGGCGCCTCTGTATCCGACATCTTCCTCCCCCTAGTTAAACGTGGCCTACCTTCCGACGATCCTCTTCTGTAGGCCGCGGCTCCGCTGATGCTGCTCTGGACGAGGACCTTGCGTCGCATCCTGGTGACGTCAGCGTCGCTCTCTCTCCCTTCCAGTACCTTGTGCAGCATCGGTGCGTGGGGCGGAGCTTCGGGTCTCGCGTGGTCTCGCGCGGTTTGGACATCCACGCCCCTCTTCTTCCCGGGCGGCGTCCTGAAGATGGCGTTCGATGGCGGGAAAGCGGCTGAAGATGGCGGGAACCGACGGAAGATGGCGGGAGACGGCTAGAAATGGCGGGAAACGGCTCCGGATGGCGGGAAACCTCTTTTCAGGTGCGTGTACAGTCTTTTTCAAGCACGCAAAACCCGTTTGTGGCGAGTTGGTTAATATCCTGCCGACTACGCCAAAGCTGACTCGCCCCCTGGGCCGTGGGGCACTCGGATCCGGGCAATAGGAAAACGATGGGGGTAGTAATGGCGACCCGGTACGTGGCTCAGGGTGGTCAGACCAGTGGTAGTCCCTTTATAAGTTTTAAGTGATGTCCGACTACGCCACCCGTGGATTGCGGTCAGTGCGGACCGCCGCTGCCAGGTAGACCGCTGGGGCTGATGATGTATGCAGCTGGGATAGTGTGACTCCCAACGGGAAGAGTGCGGCCCCAGGGCAGTATAATGGAAGATGGGGGTGATGGTGTAGGGCGTCCCAGTACCGTTAGTGCTGGAGGAGCAAGGAGCACACAGACAACAGATTGCAGTCCAAGGTCTTTACTAGAACAGGTAAACTGTCCCACAAACAGTCCCAGCTAGGAGGGGACCTGGATGTCTGAGAGCAATTGGGAAATTGGCCCTGGTCAGGGTGAGGGTGTAGGCCTACCGTGCTCTCTGCGCTCCTTCTGGCTATCTGCTCCCACGGTTCCGAGCTCTCCGTGTATTCTCGCCTGTATGGCCTGCAACGTGGGTCCCTTTCTACTCCCGGTCTGGTACGGCTATGCTGGTCCCTTCTGTTGTGGCAGGGTCTCCGGGCTTCTTAGGCCAAGGAACATGCAGTCCCCTGCGGACTGGTTATCTGCTGCAGGACGTGGAATCCTCACAGCCTCAGACACCAGAGTCTGGTAAAATGGAGTTCTTTGTCTGCCAAGACAGGCTCACTTCGCCTCTTGTCTCTGGCTTGTGGCTCTACTACTGCCACATGTCCTCTTAGGGTGCAATACAACTGTCCCTCACTTCTCTGGGACACCTCTCAGTCCTGAGACAGGTCGTCCAGTTCTCTCTAACCCTGCCCCCAGTTCCAGCTTTCATAAGGGCAGCCTGCTCCCCCTACTGGCCTTAGACAGGAGTTATTGCATGCTAATGTTCCCCCCGACTAGAGAACCTCCCCCTTGCTCTCAGACACAGCTTTACTATATTTGTGGCATCCAGGCCAGGGTGACATATAACCACAGTGGCACACACTAATAGTGAAAGTAAGAGAACCTGACTATGCTGTTACTAAAAATATAAAATACTCTATATAGTATAAGTCACTCCCCATCGCCATCCATATAGTATAATGCACTCTCCCCATCAGCCTCCATACAGTATAATGCACTCCCCATCAGCCTCCATATAGTATAATGCACTCCCCATTGGTGTCCATGTAGTATAATGCACTCCCCATAAAAAATATATATACACTGCTCAAAAAAATAAAGGGAACACTTAAACAACAGAATATAACTACAAGTAAATCAAACATCTGTGAAATCAAACTGTCCACTTAGGAAGCAACACTGATTGACAATCAATTTCACATGCTGTTGGGCAAATGGAATAGACAATAGATGGAAATTATTGGCAATTATCAAGACACCCTCAATAAAGGAGTGGTTCTGCAGGTGGGGACCACAGACCACATCTCAGTACCAATGCTTTCTGGCTGATGTTTTGGTCACTTTTGAATGTTGGTTGTGCTTTCACACTCGGGGCAGCATGAGACAGACTCTACAACCCACAGAAGTTGCTAAGGTAGTGCAGCTCATCCAGGATGGCACATCAATGCGAACTGTGGCAAGAAGGTTTGATGTGTCTGTCAGCGTAGTGTCCAGAGGCTGGAGGCGCTACCAGGAGACAGGCCAGTACACCAGGAGATGTGGAGGGGGCCGTAGGAGGGAAACAACCCAGCAGCAGGACCGCTACCTCCACCTTTGTGCAAGGAGGAACAGGAGGAGCACTGCCAGTGCCCTGCAAAATGACTTCCAGCAGGCCACAAATGTGCATGCATCTGCACAAACGGTTAGAAACCGACTCCATGAGGGTGGTATGAGGGACCAACGTCCACAGATGGGGGTTGTGCTCACAGCCCAACACCGTGCAGGATCCTTGGCACTTGCCACAGAACACCAGGATTGGCAAAGTCGCCACAGGCGCCCTGTGCTCTTCTTGAGGCCCATGTCTCTTAATGAATCAGGTACATCTGAAAAATGATGTCTCCCTCTGTGTGCCCCACTACAAGATTTCTTTGATGAAGCTATGGCCCCTGTTCTGCCCTCATCTCAACCGTGCTCCACTCTTTTTGGCAGCACTGGCCAAACTGGTGTGAATACACCAAAAATAGAAATATTTTGGCCCAACACTGAATTGCTTTTCAAAGTGTTTTATACCAGATTTCTGTCATAATCATAATCGCTTTGATGAATCAGAGCTTATATTCTGGTGAACAGTCTAACAGACCTATGCCTCTCCTGGCTTAAGTGACATCCAAGAGACTAGAATATCTCATTCCAAGGGCAACACACCTAGCCTAAAGAGTAACTGTTGGTTTCATTTCTATTTTAAAAATCAATAGTGCACATGAAAATAAGAAACTTTGTACTATATCTTATCAGAGAAATCATATTTTTTTTCTCCCAGACTGATGATTCATTCCGAAAATTCTCAATTCATAGGTAAAATCTGTATTCAGTGAAGACAAACTTACCCATTACTGAGACAGGAGATGAGTGATTCTACTGATAAGGTTCTATTTAGATGGGGAGGAGGAGGAGAAAAGAGCTCTGTCTCTAGATCCTCCTTCCCTTCTTGATAGAACTTTATGAGCACCAACTATCATCTCTTGTCTCAGTAATGGAGAAATCAGTATTTAGTGAAGAAAAACATACACATTACTGAGGAGGAAGGAGGAGCTCTGAATCTAGATCTGCCTTCCTTCTTCTCTTCTCAATAGACTTTTATGAGCACCAACTGTTATCCCCTGTCTCAGTAATGGGAAAATCTGTATTCAAGACAAATATTACCAGTGAATAAAGAATTTTTAGAACAAATGATCAGTCCAGGAGGAGAAAGAAGCAGATTTTTCTGTTAAGATATATTACAAAGTTTCTCATTTTGGCAGATACTATTGGTTCATGAAATATAAATTAGATGATGGTTACTCTCATACAGTGAGTGTTTTATAGAGGAAATTGCAAATCTTCATAAACCACTCGGGGAAACAGCAATAACCTTTGTGATTATAGGAAACTTTGAAGTTACAGATAGCAGACTGAAGAGGGCACCACATGATTGAATATGTATGTGATGTGACATCTATGTTAGTTTGGTTGAAATAATTCATGTGAAACTAAACATATTGGAAACACTTACAGTAAATAATGGCCCCCAGCTATTTTTAAGCATGCTGCTCTTTGATCAACTTTTTTTTTAAGGTATATGGCAAAGTAAAGTTAAATATGGCTAAGAAGTTTAACAGTCTCCTACATGATGTATGAGAACGGCACAAAATCTCTAGGACTCAGAAGCAAAACTATAGGGGAAGCAGAGGTTGTGGCCTTAACCAGATCCCGAAGTTTAAGAAAACCTACAAGATCACTATACCCCATATAAGGAAAGTAGTGCATTATGAGAATTGCGGACCCTTATTTATACAGATTATTCTATGATAATTAGTGTTGAGCCACCCCCGTAGTGTTCGGGTTCGGTTCGTCGAACACCGGGATGTTCGAGGAACTGTTCGTCGAACTGTTCGTTGAACACCTTAGAACACCGTCGAACACCGTTAAAACCAATGGCAGGCAAACAAAAACACATAGGAACACATAGAAAACACCTTCAAAGGTGTCCAAAAGCTGACAAACTGCTCAGAAGACGCTTTCTTTAAAAAAGCCGGCCGGCAATTCAGCAGCGGCATACACCGGTACCCGACAATTTAGACATGAAGGAATAGAGCATCACACATAGATTAGATAGATAGAAACATGTCAGTCACATATATATGAAGTACAGTGACAGTGTTGCTTACTGTACTTGTCATTTAGTGTAAAGGATTTATTAAAAAATATAATAGTGTTTTCGTGCACAGTCTCTTTAAAAAAGCCGGCCGGCAATTCAGCAGCGGTACCCGACAATTTATAACAGACAGAATAGAGCTTCACACATAGATTAGATAGATAGAAACATGTCAGTCACATATATATGAAGTACTGTGACAGTGTTGCTTACTGTACTTGTCATTTACTGCAAAGGATTTATTAAAAAAAATAATAGTGTTTTCATGCAACGTCTCTTTTAAAAAGCCGGCCGGCAATTCAGCATCTGTACCCAACAATTTATAACAGACAGAATAGAGCTTCACACATAGATTAGATAGATAGAAACATGTCAGTCACATATATAATAAGTACAGTGACAGTGTTGGTTACTGTACTTGTCATTTAGTATTAAAATAAAGGATTTATTATTAAAAAAAATTGGCGTGGGGTTCCCCGTAATTTTAGTCTCTAGCGGAGGTTAAGCAGACAGCTGGGGCAGATGTTTGAAGCCTGGGAAGGGGGTAATACCCACGGAGCTTCCCAGGCTACTAATATCAGCCCCCAGCTGAATACCTAGCCTTTACTAGCTATTAAAATGGAGGACCCCCCCAAAAAAATGACGCGGGTCCCCCCTAATTTAATAGCTAGCAAAGGCTAGGCAGACAGCTGGGGGCTGATATTAATAGCCCAGGAAGGGAGCCATGAATATTGGCGCCCTCCCAGGCTAGAAACACCAGCCGTCAGCCGCCCCAGAAATGGCGCATCCATAGGATGCGCCAATTCTGGCACTTAGCCTCGCTCTTCCACGCTGCCCTTGTGCGGTGGCAGGGGGTAATAGGGTTGGGGTTGATGTCAGCTTATAATGCCAGCTGACATCAAGCCCAGGTTAGTAATGGAGAGGCGTCTATAAGACACCCCCATTACTAACCCCATAGTCAAAGTTAAAAAAAAAACACAAACACCCAGAATAAAGTCCTTTAATTGAAATAAACACACAATTCTTTATTGTTCTAAATTAAACCATACTTACCATCACGCCCATTCCAGCTGAAGCCAACGATCTCCTGCAATAAAAGAAAAATAATAAAGCAACCTCATCCTTACCTTTCCATGGTTCCCAGGACAGCTTCAGCTCTGCTACATCGAGATGACAGGCTGGACCGCAGCAGAACGCTGCCATCCAGCCTGTCATCCCTCAGACACTGAGAAGCGCAGGCATGCTTGCGCTCCTCAGTGTCTGACTGTGACGGCATCCAGATGAGCCGACAATGAACTCGGCTCACCTCATGTACGTCACTGACAGCGTGGGAAAATTCTCCTGCACTCAGCGCTTCAGTGTGAGAATTTTCCCACGCTGTCAGTGACGTGCATGAGGTGAGCCGAGTTCATTGGACATGACCTCGGCTCATCTGGATGCCGTCACAGCCAGACACTGAGTAGCGCAAGCAAGCCTGCGCTTCTCAGTGTCTGCGGAATGACAGGCTGGATGGCAGCGTTCTGCTGCGGTCCAGCCTGTCATCTCGATGTAGCAGAGCTGAAGCTGTCGTGGGAGCCATGGAAAGGTAAGGATGATGTTGCTTTATTATTTTACTTTTATTGCAGGAGATCATTGGCTTCAGCTGGAATGGGCGTGACGGTAAGTATGGTTTAATTTAGAACAATAAAGAATTGTGTGTTTATTTCAATTAAAGGACTTTTTTCTGGGTGTTTGTGTTTTTTTTAAATACTTTACTAGAAATTCATGGTGGTCATGTCTAATATTGGCGTGACCCCATGAATTTCGGGCTTAGGGCCAGCTGATAATGCCAAGCTGGCCTTAACCCCTTTATTACCCAGTGAGCCACCGCACCAGGGCCCTGGATGAGTTGGGTACAGCGCCAGAAGATGGCGCTTCTATGAACGCGCCATTTTCCGGGGCGGCTGCGGACTGCAATTTGCAGCGGGTGGGGCCCAGAAAGCTTGGGCCTCCCTGCGCTGCAGATTCCAGCCCCCAGCTGCCTAGTTGTACCTGGCTGGACACAAAAATAGGGCGAAGCTCCACGTATTTTTTTTTTAAATTCATGAAATTCATGGAATAATTAAGAAAAAAAGGGCTTCCCTATATTGTTGTGTCCGGCTAGGTACAAATAGGCAGCTGGTGGTTGGGAGCAGCCCATTCCTGCCTGCTGTACCTGACTGGACACAAATATAGGGCGAAGCCCTACATCAATTTTTTTTTCATTATTTCATGAATTTCCTGAAATAATTTAAAAAAAATTGACGTGGGGCTTCGCCCTATATTTGTGTCCAGTCAGGTACAGCAGGCAGGAACGGGCTGCCCCCAAGCACCAGCTGCCTATTTGTACCTGGCCAGACACAACAATATAGGGAAGCCCTTTTTTAAAAAAATTATTTCATGAAATAATTAAAAAAAAATTGACGTGGGGCTTCGCACTATATTTGTGTCCAGCCAGGTACAGCAGGCAGGGACGGGCTGCCCCCAACCACCAGCTGCCTATTTGTACCTGGTTGGACACAACAATATAGGGAAGCCCTTTTTTTCTTAATTATTCCATGAATTTCATGAAATAATTTAAAAAAAAAATGCGTGGGGCTTCGCCCTATTTTTGTGCCCAGCCAGGTACAACTAGGCAGCTGGGAGCTGGAATCCGCAGCGCAGGGAGGCCCAAGCTTTCTGGGCCCCACCCGCTGCAAATTGCAGTCCGCAGCCGCCCCAGAAAATGGCGCGTTCATAGAAGCGCCATCTTCTGGCGCTGTACCCAACTCATCCAGGGCCCTGGTGCGGTGGCTCACTGGGTAATAAGGGGGTTAAGGCCAGCTTGGCATTATCAGCTGGCCGTAAGCCCGAAATTCATGGGGTCAAGCCAATATTAGACATGACCACCATGAATTTCTAGTAAAGTATTTAAAAAAACACAACACCCAGAATAAAGTCCTTTAATTGAAATAAACACACAATTCTTTATTGTTCTAAATTAAACCATACTTACCGTCACGCCCATTCCAGCTGAAGCCAATGTCTTCTGCAATAAAAGTAAAATAATTAAGCAACCTCATCCTTACCTTTCCATGGTTCCCACGACAGCTTCAGCTCTGCTACATCGAGATGACAGGTTGGACCGCAGCAGAAAGCTGCCATCCAGCCTGTCATCCCGCGGACACTCAGAAGCGCAGGCATGCTTGCGCTCCTCAGTGTCTCGCTGTGACGGCATCCAGATGAGCCGACAATGAACTCAGCTCACCTCATGCACGTCACTGACAGCGTGGGAAAATTCTCCTGCACTCAGCGCTTCAGCGTGAAAATTCTCCCACGCTGTCAGTGACGTACATGAGGTCAGCTGAGTTCATTGGACATGAATGAGCTCACCTCATGCACGTCACTGACAGCGTGGGAAAATTCTCCTGCACTCAGCGCTACAGCGTGAGAATTCTCCCACGCTGTCAGTGACGTGCATGAGGTGAGCTCATTCATGTCCAATGAACTCAGCTGACCTCATGCACGTCACTGACAGCGTGGGAGAATTCTCACGCTGAAGTGCTGAGTGCAGGAGAATTCTCCCACGCTGTCAGTGACGTGCATGAGGTGCGCCGAGTTCATTGGACATGAACTCGTCTCATCTTTATGCCGTCACAGCGAGACACTGAGGAGCGCAAGCATGCCTGCGCTTCTCAGTGTCTTCGGGATGACAGGCTGGATGGCAGCGTTCTGCTGCGGTCCAGCCTGTTATCTCGATGTAGCAGAGCTGAAGCTGTCGTGGGAACCATGGAAAGGTAAGGTTGAGGTTGCTTTATTATTTTTCTTTTATTGCAGGAGATCGTTGGCTTCAGCTGGAATGGGCGTGATGGTAAGTATGGTTTAATTTAGAACAATAAAGGAATGTGTCTTTATTTCAATTAAAGGACTTTATTCTGGGTGTTTGTGTTTTCTTTTAACTTTGACTATGGGGTTAGTAATGGGGGTGTCTTATAGACGCCTCTCCATTACTAACCTGGGCTTGATGTCAGCTGGCATTATAAGCTGACATCAACCCCAACCCTATTACCCCCTGCCACCGCACCAGGGCAGCGTGGAAGAGCGAGGCTAAGTGCCAGAATTGGCGCATCCTATGGATGCGCCATTTCTGGGGCGGCTGACGGCTGGTGTTTCTAGCCTGGGAGGGGGCCAATATTCATGGCTCCCTTCCTGGGCTATTAATATCAGCCCCCAGCTGTCTGCCTAGCCTTTGCTAGCTATTAAATTAGGGGTGACCCCACGTCATTTTTTTGGGGGGGTCCCCCATTTTAATAGCTAGTAAAGGCTAGGTATTCAGCTGGGGGCTGATATTAGTAGCCTGGGAAGCTCCGTGGGTATTACCCCCTTCCCAGGCTTCAAACATCTGCCCCAGCCGTCTGCTTAACCTCCGCTAGAGACTAAAATTACGGGGAACCCCACGCCAATTTTTTTTAATAATAAATCCTTTATTTTAATACTAAATGACAAGTACAGTAACCAACACTATCACTGTACTTCATATATATGGAACTGACATGTTTCTATCTATCTAATCTATGTGTGAAGCTCTATTCTGTCTGTTATAAATTGTCGGGTACAGATGCTGAATTGCCGGCCGGCTTTTTTAAAAAGACGGTGCATGAAAACACTATTATTTTTTTTAATAAATCCTTTGCAGTAAATGACAAGTACAGTAAGCAACACTGTCACAGTACTTCATATATATGTGACTGACATGTTTCTATCTATCTAATCTATGTATGATTCTCTATTCTTTCTTTTATAAATTGTCGGGTACAGATGCTGAATTGCCGGCCGGCTTTTTTAAAGAGACGGTGCATGAAAACACTATTATTTTTTTTAATAAATCCTTTGCAGTAAATGACAAGTAAAGTAAGCAACACTGTCACAGTACTTCATATATATGTGACTGACATGTTTCTATCTATCTAATCTATGTGTGAAGCTCTATTCTTTCGGTTCTAAATTGTCGGGTACCGGTGTATGCCGCTGCTGAATTGCCGGCTTTTCATGTTTCACTGTGAGCACTGTTCCCATCGATTTGGGCAATCACTGTAATGCCACAACCACCATGGCTGTGGCATTACAGTGAGTGGCAGACAATCCCTGCATGATTGGTGCTCTAAATAGCGCCAGACATGCAGGACATGCTTTTGGTGCACGAACAGTTATCGAACATAACCTCGAACAGCTGAATTTTTTGCAAATCGTTCGGGTTCGTCGAACAACTCGAACACCACCCAAAACAGCTCGAATTTGAGATTGGCGAACAGTTCTAGTCGAACAACGCTCATCTCTACTGATAATCACTAATCACATTGACAACATTTTTTAGAAATGATAAATAATTGTAAAATATTGGGCTGAAAAATAGACTATGACATATCTGTACATTGAAATGTGTTATTTACGGTGTTATAAAGTGCATTGTAACTATTTTCCCATTCTCTCAAGCAATAAGGAGCACGTCTGACTTGTCTATATTCACAGACTGGAAAATAATCCAGACACAATGCTCCACGATCAGCGAAAGAAAAATAATGAATTGAGTGTTTTTTTCAATTTTTATTGCTGTAATTGTTACATTAGTAAAATTATTTTAATAAACTGATCAATTAAAATGTAATAAATGAGGTGAACTGAATTTACAGAACAATTATTATTGTAAAACTCTGACCTTTTTTGTCTAATTATTATTTCACTCATGAGGTTATTGCTTAATGTCCCCTCACAATATTCACATACTTAAAATTTTGTGAAATTCAAACATTTTTAAGAAAAATGCAATCAAGATTGTTAACGTTATCTGTAAATCTAATTTTAAAGTGACCCTTCATTCAAAATTGAAATTTTGATCTAGCATGGTCAACATATCTGCTTCCCACCTCATGAATGATCCTGTCGCATGCTTTCTGGTCCCCTATTTGCACCTTTACAAAATGCCTGCCGCAGTCTCAGATTTCCCCATGTAGATTATTTTTAGGAAGTCTGAGACATGCCTCCACCTCATTGACTTTTGATTGACCAGAAGGGGCAGGATGGACTAGCCATTACTCAAACGGGTATTGCCTCCCTAGATACTGACAGCATAGACATAGTTCTTACTTTTTGGACCTTTGTTTATGTCCAAACTGGGGATCCTCAAACCCCAACCTACTTACCTAACAAATTAGAGAAGATAATGAATGGAGGGGTGGCCATGCATGTATGGAACTTGTTCCATTTACTCCCATTGGGATTAGGAAAAGCAGTGACCCAAGCTTGTTAATTGTTTTTGGATTGCAAAGAGAACCAATATGACAGCAAAACTTTTATATTGTGAAATCACCAGATATCCCAAAATAAATTGCATATATATTTAACACTTCACGACTGTGCATGCACGGTACTACGGAAAGTGCGTTCCCACAAACTGCAGTACATGTACGACGTGACGATCATGCTGGCTCACTAGAAGAGCCGGCGTGATCATCAGCAGGTGTCAATGATACATTCTAGCTGATACTCTGCAGTAACGCTCAAGATCAGTGCTAGCGCTGATCGCGGGTTTTTAACCCCTCTGATGCTGCTGCCAATAGCAACAGCGAAAAAAACTTAAGAAAAATGGACCCCTAAAATATAACTTTTATTAAGTAAGTTAAAACCCAAAAACTCGCAAACCCATATTAGTGAGTATATGCCCAAATAACCAATCTCTAATTATAATACGCAAAAATTGGAAAAAAATCATACAAAAGTGACTCCAAAGGGAGCAAGTGAAGAAGCAGTATAGTATAATATGTAGGGACTAAATCACCCTAAGAATTCTCAAATAAATTCCCTGCCTGCCAGCGGAGGTTCACAGCCTAATTAATGCAATTTAGTGCCCCCGCTCCTCAGCGGCTCTTCCTTGGGACCCTAATACACCCCTAACGTAAAGAGCAGCACAGGTAACATCAGATGCACAGTCCTGGGTATGTGCAAAATAATATAGAAATCCAAATTGCATGTAAAAAATATTGTTTTAGTCCCAAAAGGTTTTTTTAAATAAGGGATAAAACATATATAGAAAAGCAAAAAAATAATCTGCAAATCATTTGTATTGGCCCTTCCAATTAATAGATCGTAATACAAATAATGTGATATCACTAAAAACGCTTGTATTTTCAGAAAAGCATTTCTTATAAATCCACCTAGAAAATCAGTCTCAGTCCATAGATAGAGACAAAAAAACAAGGGGAAGATCTAAATTACCAGATTTTAATATTATTAACCTTCCCAAATGGTAAAGTGTAGTGCAGATAGTGTAATATCACAATATCTACCTATATAATCGGTGTTAGTTCTTAAATAGAAAAAAAACAACAACAGGGCATCAAAATGTACAACATAGATCATACAGCTCTCCATAAATACATGCAAAGAAAAAACAGTTATAATTAGTGTTGAGCATTCCGATACTGAAATATCGGGTATCGGCCGATATTCGCGGTATCGGAATTCCGATACTTAATTCCGATACTATTGCAATATCGTATACCGGAATCGGAAGTTCCCATAATGCAATGAGACATTTTCATTTTATTCAGCCAATGAGGATCCTAAGAAGTGTGGGCACATCCTGTTAGGCATGTAGGCATCTTAACTAATGGCATGGCTGTGATTGGCTGCTGAAATGATGTCATGATGCACTATAAAAGCCACCGCCGCCATTTTGAGCTCACTCTGCTGTGAATTCAGTTAGGGATAGGACGCTGTTGTTCTGAGGGACAGTTTTAGCTACCTATTTGCTCTATACTGCTTTACCCAAGCTACTTTCTAAATCACTGTGCCTTGCAGTGCTAGTGCACAGTTCCCTGTGCTGTTCACCGCTATCTGCAAGGTCTGTGTGTGTGAGTGCAGCTCACCCTGTAGTGTGTGCTTCAGCCAAGTCTGGTTGTAGTGCACTCAGTGTGTGTCACTGCCTCATACATTGTCCTTTTTTGCCAATTCATAATTTTTCCTGATATCTCCTATTAGTGTGGTGGTTCCATCTGTATTCAGCTAAATTGGTTCCAAACACACTATATAGGAGTAGATAGAGAAATTTTTTTCCGTCTTGCAGCACTAGTGCACAGTGCTCTGCATCTGTACTGTTCACCGCTGTCTGCAAGGTCTGGTGTGTGAGTGCAGCTCACCCTGTAGTGTGTGCTTCAACCCCGTCTGGTTGTAGTGCACTCAGTGTGTGTCACTGCCTCATACATTGTCCTTTATTGCCAATTCATAATTTTTCCTGATATCTCCTATTAGTGTGGTGGTTCCATCCATATTCAGCTAAATTGATTCCAAACACACTATATAGGAGTAGATAGAGGAGCCTTTCTGCAGCATTGGGCCCTGCAGCCCCAGCCAGATTAGTATTAGCCTATTTTTTGCAGCCTCATCTATTGCATTGTAGGTTACCTTCCTACATTGTAATAGCTACAAAAAGTTTGTGATACTATCGTTATTACATCTTTAGGCACATCCAGTGTCTTTTTGTGACAAAAAAAACCTAAATAAAGTTCACCAAACACTCCACTTTACAGTTGTGTAGGCCACATTAGCTCATATTAAAGTCTAGTCCACACTTTATAAAATTAGTGTTTCTTATACCTGTTAGCAGCTGTTCAGGAATAAGCACACTAAGCCCTTAGTACTTTTCTGCCTATCTTTATCAGTCTACCAAGATGAAGAAGGCAGGGAGTAAGGCATGTGGTCATGGTCGTGGGCGTGGGCGTGGAGTTTCTGCAGGGAGAGGACGTGAGGATTCTGTGCCTGCAGGGAGAGGACGTGGGGATTCTGTGCCTGCTGCGGGCACCAGTGACTCAGCATCCCCCAGTTTTACCAGGGAACAGTCCTTTATGCGCAGCTTTGTAGGAGCTAGCCGTACCCCACTGCTGCGCGAGGACCAAATTGAAGCCGTTGTCGGATGGATGGCAGCTAACGCATCGACTTCAATTAGTTCCAGATCCTCTCAGGTCCTGAGCACTGAAGAGCACCCATCTGTCTCTTCACCACCTGCCAAATTGCCCAGGCAGTCAGAGAGCCCTGGACAGGAGCCATCTCTACTTCTGTTCTCTGAATCTCTTGGCTTGGAAAGAGGGGGCCAGCCAAGCAGAATTCGAGAATTTGAAGAAGAGGTAGTATGCAGTGATGCGCAACCGTTTTGTCTCTCTGAATCTGAAGAGGCGGGTGGGCCAGTGCCTATGGTCAGCAGCACACCTCAGTACGCATCTGATGATGAGACTCAGGTGCCACTTTCTGGTGCGTACTGTGCTGTCGAGACTACCCAGGAGAAGCAGTTGTTTGAAGAGGGTGGTGTAGATGATGAGGTCCTTGACCCATCATGGCGTGAGGGACAGGAAGGTGGTGGGAGCAGCTCTGAGGAAGAGATTCCCCGAACGGCCCAAAAAGGAGGGAGAGGGAGGGGGCAGACTTGGTTGCCTGTAGCCTCCACTTCGGCACCCATTAGGAGCATGGCTCTTCCAAAATCCAAAGCGGGCGCTCCCAAGACTTGCAGTGCCTGGTCCTTTTTTGACACAGTTGCAGATGACATTTGCTTTGTCAAATGCAAGCTGTGTAATCAGAAGGTGAAAAGAGGGAAAAGTGTCAGCAACCTCAATACCACAAATATGTGGAAACATGTGCGGACCAAGCACGTGGTGGAGTTACACAAACACACTGAAGACCTAGGCCAACCTACAGCGCCACCTACCACCTCTTCAGCTCGTGTTGTAGCCTCTTCCTCCAGCTCACACACAGCTGGTTCGGCTTCCTCACAGGATCGCCATGGAAGAATCTCTGGCACTGTTGTACAGAGACACAGTGTAATTCCACCCACAGCACCACTTTCCCAGTCATCCTCACACTCCCAGGCCAGTCTACAGCCATCGTTAGCACAGGCATGGGAGAAAAGGCGCCCATACTCGGCAAACCACCCCCGAGCACAGGCTCTGAATGCTGGCATTGCTAAACTACTGGCCCTTGAAATGCTATCATTCAGGCTGGTGGAGACTGACACATTCCGTAACTTTATGGCATTGGCAGTCCCACAATACAACGTGCCCAGCCGCTTTTATTTCAGCAGGCAACCGTCCCTGCCCTGCAACATCATGTGGAGGGAAAAATTAAACATGCGCTACAAAACGCCGTCAGTAGCAAGGTCCACCTGACCACTGATGCGTGGACCAGTAAGCATGGACAGGGACGATACCTTTCCCTCACTGCCCATTGGGTAAATGTTGTGGAGCCGGGTACAGATCTTGAGAGTGGCGCTGTACGTGTTCTGCCAACTCCAAGGATTGCAGGAATCCAGTCTGTACACATTGACTCCTCCTCATACTCCAGTTCCTCTGAATCAGCGCTGCAGGAGCCGTCACGGTCTACCTCCACATCGACCCGTGAACGGTTACCTGTTATGATGACCGATATGAGCACAGCCGTGGCCAAACGTCAACAGGCCGTATTAAAATTAATTTCTTTGGGGAATCGAAGCCACACAGCGCAGGAGCTCTGGAATGCCATCAAGCAGCAGAGTGACGTGTGGTTTGTGCCAGCGAATCTCCAGCCAGGCATGGTAGTGTGTGACAATGGCCGAAATCTGGTGGCAGCTCTGGGCCTAGGCAACCTCACTCACATCCCATGTCTGGCACATGTGCTCAACTTGGTCGTGCAGAGTTTTTTGAGGGACTATCCGGATCTTGATGCACTGCTTCACAAGGTCCGCATAGAGTGCGCTCACTTGCGGCGTTCCAGCAATGCAAGATCACGCATTGCAGCTCTGCAGCGCCGATTATGTCTTCCGGAACATCGCATCATATGTGACCTACCCACCAGGTGGAATTCAACGTTACATATGTTGGAGAGGTTGTGTGAGCAGCAGGCAGCAGTAATGGAGTACCAGCTGCAGCAGGCGCAAACAAGTCGCAGTGCGCGCCGTTCACACTTCACCACCACTGAGTGGGCCTCTATGAAGGACATTTGCCACGTTTTGCGTGCCTTCGATTATTCCACGCGGATGGCGAGTGCAGATGATGCACTAGTCAGCATGACTATCCCCCTTATCTGCCTGCTTGAAAAAACACTGCAAGCACTAAGGGACGAGGTTTTGGAAGAGGTGGAGGATGAGGAGTCACAAATGCCATCTGCTTCTCTACAGTCTGCGCAACGTGGTTCCTCACAAAGGCCTAGGCAGGGGACACTTTGTGAGGAGGATGAGGAGGAGTCAATGGATGAGGAAGACATCTGTCCAGAGGAGGGAGGTACACAATGCTCTAGTAGTCAGTATCTAGAGCGAGGGTGGGGTGATGCAGAGCAGGCAGAGATCACGCCTCAAGCAGGGGACAGCGTTTCTTGGCCAGTTGGCAGTCTGCAGCACATGGTTGATTTCATGCTGCAGTGCCTCAGAAACGACCGCCGCATCGCCCACATTCTCAACACGGCTGATTATTGGGTGTCCACCCTCCTAGATCCTCGCTACCGGGACAACTTACAAAGCCTCATAACACCATTGAACCGGGAGCGTAAAATGCGGGAGTACCAAGACGCACTGGTGCATTCCATCATGTTCTCCATTCCAACCGAGAGCAGTGCTGCTAGTGCTTTACAAAGCAGCTCAGTGCGTCGAGGCAGTGGAGGAAGCTCTGCACAAAGAGGGAGCAGAAGCAGCGCCTCAGCACAAGGCAAGACCAGTATGGCCGAAATGTGGCAAAGTTTTGTGTCCCGGCCGCCACAAATGTCTACACCATCACAGACAGCTCCAGTCAGCAGGAGGCAACGTTTCCGTCAGATGGTGACAGACTACATGTCTTGCCCTCTTAGTGTACTCCCAGACGGCTCTTCTCCCTTCAAGTTTTGGGTCTGTAAGCTGGATACATGGCCAGAGCTTAGTCAGTATGCACTGGAGGTGCTAGCTTGCCCTGCTGCTAGTGTATTATCGGAACGCGTCTTTAGTGCCGCAGGTGGTGTACTAACAGACCGTCGCATGCGACTATCCTCCGATAACGTTGACCGGCTTACTTTTCTCAAAATGAACAAGGCCTGGATCTCTCATGAATTTGCCAGTCCTCTTCCAGAATAAATAATTGGTTGGCAACAGTATCCAGGTCTCCTGTTCTGTTCATGTTTCTACCACCTGAACTGTAATCCCTGAGCTCCAACACCGCCAGTTGGCGCTCGGAAGTGCCGTCTGCAGTCAACACTTGCTGCCGTGTTATTGGGGTTCAGTAACGTCAGCTGTTCTCCTGCTGTGCGGACGGCAATTTCTCCTGATTTGTCCACATCCACTGTACTACACATTTTAAAGTTGCTCCAATTACTCCTCTGGCTCCTCTGTTTTCATTCTTATCCCTGGGCTCCAGCACCGCCAGTTGGCGCTCGGAAGTGCTGTCTGCACAGTCAACACTTGCTACCATGTTATTGGGGTTCAGTAACGTCAGCTGTTCCCCTGCTGTGCGGACGGCAATTTCTCCTGCTCTGTCCACATTCTCACTACTACAGATTTTAAAGTTGCTCCAATTACACCTCTGGCTCCTCTGTTTTCAGTATTATCCCTGAGCTCCAACACCGCCAGTTGGCGCACGGAAGTGCCGTCTGCACAGTCAACACTTGCTGCCGTGTTATTGGGGTTCAGTAACGTCAGCTGTTCTCCTGCTGTGCGGACGGCAATTTCTCCTGCTTTGTCCAAATCCACTGTACTACACATTTTAAAGTTGCTCGAATTACACCTCTGGCTCCTCTGTTTTCATTCTTATCCCTGGGCTCCAGCACCGCCAGTTGGCGCTCGGAAGTGCCGTCTGCACAGTCAACACTTGCTGCCGTGTTATTGGGGTTCAGTAACGTCAGCTGTTCTCCTGCTGTGCGGACGGCAATTTCTCCTGCTTTGTCCACATCCACTGTACTACACATTTTAAAGTTGCTCGAATTACACCTCTGGCTCCTCTGTTTTCATTCTTATCCCTGGGCTCCAGCACCGCCAGTTGGCGCTCGGAAGTGCCGTCTGCACAGTCAACACTTGCTACCATGTTATTGGGGTTCAGTAACGTCAGCTGTTCCCCTGCTGTGTTCACGGCAATTTCTCCTGCTCTGTCCATATTCACTGTGCTACTTATTTAAAACTTGCTCCAATTACACCTCTGGCTCCTCCGTTTTTAGTATTTACCCTGGGCTCCAACACCGCCAGTTGGCGCTCGGAAGTGCTGTCTGCACAGTCAACACTTGCTGCCGTGTTATTGGGGTTCAGTAACGTCAGCTGTTCCCCTGCTGTGCGGACGGCAATTTCTCCTGCTCTGTCCACATTCTCACTACTACAGATTTTAAAGTTGCTCGAATTACACCTCTGGCTCCTCTGTTTTCATTCTTATCCCTGGGCTCCAGCACCGCCAGTTGGCGCTCGGAAGTGCTGTCTGCACAGTCAACACTTGCTACCATGTTATTGGGGTTCAGTAACGTCAGCTGTTCCCCTGCTGTGCGGACGGCAATTTCTCCTGCTCTGTCCACATTCTCACTACTACAGATTTTAAAGTTGCTCCAATTACACCTCTGGCTCCTCTGTTTTCATTCTTATCCCTGGGCTCCAGCACCGCCAGTTGGCGCTCGGAAGTGCCGTCTGCACAGTCAACACTTGCTGCCGTGTTATTGGGGTTCAGTAACGTCAGCTGTTCTCCTGCTGTGCGGACGGCAATTTCTCCTGATTTGTCCACATCCACTGTACTACACATTTTAAAGTTGCTCCAATTACTCCTCTGGCTCCTCTGTTTTCATTCTTATCCCTGGGCTCCAGCACCGCCAGTTGGCGCTCGGAGGTGCCGTCTGCACAGTCAACACTTGCTGCCGTGTTATTGGGGTTCAGTAACGTCAGCTGTTCTCCTGCTGTGCGGACGGCAATTTCTCCTGATTTGTCCACATCCACTGTACTACACATTTTAAAGTTGCTCCAATTACTCCTCTGGCTCCTCTGTTTTCATTCTTATCCCTGGGCTCCAGCACCGCCAGTTGGCGCTCGGAAGTGCTGTCTGCACAGTCAACACTTGCTACCATGTTATTGGGGTTCAGTAACGTCAGCTGTTCCCCTGCTGTGCGGACGGCAATTTCTCCTGCTCTGTCCACATTCTCACTACTACAGATTTTAAAGTTGCTCCAATTACACCTCTGGCTCCTCTGTTTTCATTCTTATCCCTGGGCTCCAGCACCGCCAGTTGGCGCTCGGAAGTGCCGTCTGCACAGTCAACACTTGCTGCGGTGTTATTGGGGTTCGGTAACGTCAGCTGTTCCCCTGCTGTGTTCACGGCAATTTCTCCTGCTCTGTCCATATTCACTGTGCTACTTATTTAAAACTTGCTCCAATTACACCTCTGGCTCCTCCGTTTTTAGTATTTACCCTGGGCTCCAACACCGCCAGTTGGCGCTCGGAAGTGCTGTCTGCACAGTCAACACTTGCTGCCGTGTTATTGGGGTTCAGTAACGTCAGCTGTTCTCCTGCTGTGCGGACGGCAATTTCTCCTGCTTTGTCCACATCCACTGTACTACACATTTTAAAGTTGCTCGAATTACACCTCTGGCTCCTCTGTTTTCATTCTTATCCCTGGGCTCCAGCACCGCCAGTTGGCGCTCGGAAGTGCCGTCTGCACAGTCAACACTTGCTGCGGTGTTATTGGGGTTCGGTAACGTCAGCTGTTCCCCTGCTGTGTTCACGGCAATTTCTCCTGCTCTGTCCATATTCACTGTGCTACTTATTTAAAACTTGCTCCAATTACACCTCTGGCTCCTCCGTTTTTAGTATTTACCCTGGGCTCCAATACCGCTAGTTGCTGCTCAGAAGTGCCGTCTGCACAGTCAACGCTTGCTCCAGTGTTATTGGGATTCAGTAACGTCAGCTGATCCCCAGCTGTGTGTCCGGCAAATTCTCCTGCTTTGTCCACATCCACTGTAGTACGGATTTAAAACCTCCTCCAAATACACCTCTGGCTCTTCTGTTTTTAGTATTTACCCTGGGCTCCAGCACCGCCAGCTGGTTCTCGGCAGTTCCATTGGCTCTTGTACCTTCTGCTACCCATCCGGGTTCCAGTACCGTCAGCTGGTTCTCGGCAGTGTCTTTGGCACGGGTACTCCCTCCTGCCCAGCCTGGTTCCAGCACGCCAGCTGTTTCCGGGTAGTGTCAACGTCACTTTGCCTCCAATGCGTTGTCCTGTCGTGTTGCGGTCGGGTTAGCCGACTCTATGGTGCCTGCAGTTTAGGTGACTCCTATGTGGGCTGCGGGATCTGGCAATGAAGGCTGGTTCCATAGTGCCAATAGGACAAGCACCCTCTGTAGGACTGTGGGTTTTGGTAACTGCGGCCGGCTCGCGGCCTTGAACTTTTTTTTTACATGGGTACCTTCTGCTACCCATCCGGGTTCCAGTACCGTCAGCTGGTTCTCGGCAGTGCCTTTGGATTAGGTGCCTCCTTCTCGGTATCCAAGTTCCACCAACGTCTGCTGGTCCTTGGTAGTGCTTTCTGGCACAGGTACCTCCTGCTTAGTAACCGAGTTCCAGTAACATCAGCTGGTCCTCGGTAGTTCCATTGGCTCTTGTACCTTCTGCTACCCATCCGGGTTCCAGTAACATCAGCTGGTCCTCGGTAGTTCCATTGGCTCTTGTACCTTCTGCTACCCATCCGGGTTCCAGTACCGTCAGCTGGTTCTCGGCAGTGCCTTTGGATTAGGTGCCTCCTTCTCGGTATCCAAGTTCCACCAACGTCTGCTGGTCCTTGGTAGTGCTTTCTGGCACATGTACCTCCTGCTTAGTAACCGAGTTCCAGTAGCATCAGCTGGTCCTCGGTAGTTCCATTGGCTCTTGTACCTTCTGCTATCCATCCGGGTTCCAGTACCGTCAGCTGGTCCTCGGTAGTTCCTCAGCTTTCTTGTACCTTCTGCTACATTTCCAAGTTCATGCTTTTTGAAATGGTTCTTGGTAATCACTCTGGATCTCCCTGACGAGGACCCTGAAGACGAGGACCCTGAAGACCAACCCTAAGAAGACGAGGACCCCGAAGACAATGACCCTGAAGACGAGGACCCTGAAGACCACCCCGAAGAAGACGAGGACCCTGAAGACCACCCCGAAGAAGACGAGGACCCTGAAGACCACCCCGAAGAAGACGAGGACCCCGAAGACGAGGACCCAGAAGACCAACCCGAAGAAGACGAGGACCCCGAAGACGAGGACCCCCGAAGACGACGACCCTGAAGACCACCCCGAAGAAGACCAAGAAGATGACCCTGAAGAAGTTGACCAAGAAGACAAAGAAGAGAAGACAAGCACCAAGATACAGAAAAACAAGAGACAGAAAACCAAGAAGCAGAAATACAAGAAGCTGCAGAACAAAAAGCGGAAGAACATTAAGCATAAGACTAAAAATCAGAGCAAAAGATAATATCTAAATTATAAGCAGAAGATGACTAAGCAGTGTATGGGGGTGAGTCCGTTCCTCCTCGTGGTGCCCCTGGAAAAGACCTGCTGCTGCAGGCCAAACTGAACGCGGACAAATCCTGTTGTAAATCTTTTGTGACGGGCAGAACGAAAGGTGTAATGTCCAACCTTTTATAGATAACAACTACAGGAATGCCTGTCACAAATAAGAATATGATGAAGAAGAAGAATATGAAGAAGATGAAGAAGTAGAATATGAAGAATGTAAAAAAAAGAATAATACGAAGAAGGTGAAGAAGAAGAAGGTGAAGAAGAAGTGGATGAAAAAGATGCTGAGGATGATGAAGGAGAAAGTGTGGGAGAAGTAAAAAAGAAGGTGAAGAGCATGGAAGTAGTGAAACATAAATATCTGACAAAATATAAAAATACTTAACATAGTTAATATTTCCGTAACTCAGAACATAATAAAAAAATATTAATTCCTGCTATTCCATTTGACTGGGCTAAACCTCTATGCCTTTATTGTCTCCCCCACCTCCCCCAATACATTCTACATTATTCTTAGTTGTTTTCCTTCATGTAGAAATAACCTACAAGGAAAGAAAGGGTTTATTTTAATTCCGATATTTATGTCCCATTGACTTGCATTGGTTTCCGGTATCGGAATCGGCGATATCCGATACTTTTTCGGTATCGGTCCGATCCAATCCGATCCGATATTTCCCGATATCGGAAGGTATCGCTCAACACTAGTTATAATCTCTAAATACAGATGTTAACAACCAGGATAGGCATCAGATGTACTTATCTTTGATGATACATCAATGCCATGGTTGTTTACCAAATCCCAAATCCCGACACATTTCACCCTAGGAATATTGGGGTTCATGAGGGATCATATGGCACTCTATGAATATAGCATAATCCTGTGGCCACATATGATGGTGTGTGCTGGGTTATAATTTTGGCGCGGGAGCTACAGCGTCATCGATCTGCTAGCAGAGGGAGAGAGCTCCCTTTCTGCTCTGATCAGTACCACGCGACTGCGATCGTGTGGAGCCGATGGTCTCCATGATGACTCCAGGCCGAAATATGGCTGTGGGATCACCCAGGTATGGTAGCCTGTAAGCCCTGCTAAAGTCCTGCCTCAGCAGGGACTTACAGGCTATTGTTTTTTTTTTGTAACATTGCTTTTATTGTGTAAAAGCAACATAACATATAAATAAGATATAAATGTGGTATCACTGTAATCGTACTGACTCGAAGATTAATTTTTTTTTATCATTTTCACCACATGGTGAGTAGATTGAAAAAAATATCAAAAAAACTATTTCTGTATTGCTATTTTTTTGTTCATTTTGCCTCCCAAAAATTGGAATAGAAAGCTATCAAAAATGTCATGTGGCCAAAAATGGTACCAATAAAAATGTCAACTCTTCACCCCAAAAAACAGCACTCACATGACTCTGCTGGCAGAAATATAGAAAAATTACATATTTCAACCTATGGCAATGCAAAAACTTAAAAAACAAAGCAAAACAAAATGTTTTTTTTTTATTGTGCAGTAACAGCCAAACATAAAAAACTATATA
This sequence comes from Phyllobates terribilis, assembly GCF_046119375.1. Taxonomy (NCBI): domain Eukaryota; kingdom Metazoa; phylum Chordata; class Amphibia; order Anura; family Dendrobatidae; genus Phyllobates; species Phyllobates terribilis. Next base: position 36,494,054 of record NW_027362768.1, on the reverse strand, counting down.
AATCTGGTATTACTGTAATCGCACAGACCTGAAAAATAAAACCGTCTTATCACTTATACGATTGGTGTAGAAAATAAATAGATTCAATTCTTGAACTGCTGTTGATTTGTTCATTTTTCCTCCCAAAGATCGCAGTAAGGCTCGGCTTACATTTATCCTGCGCTCTATACTGAGTGCTTATTAGTAGAGAAAAAAAGGTAAAGGCAGCACTCACCAAATCTTCATGGAAAAATCCTTTATTTTCAAATGCAAAACATGGTGGCGGTCAGCATGTGGCAGGATCCCCTGAGGAAGGTGCGGGGGAGAGGGGAGCAGAGGACAAAGCGCTTACACCAGGTTTTCCGTGTAAATCTCTGAAATACGTGATTTAGACACAACTCCCAGAAGAAGATTCCCTATAATGAGGCAGATGGAGTCACTTTGGACTCTCTCTGGCCTATGATCTGGTGCTGTCTGCCTTTATAAAGGTGTACAAAAGCCTGGTCAGCCACAGTTTTGTGCACCTCTGAAAAGAAGGATACAGCTGAACTGAGACCAGACTCAGCCCAGTGTAACTCTGTTGCCTCATTATAGTGAATGGAATGAATCAGAGATTTAGATGCAAACCCCAATTTAAGTGCTCAGCGCAGAGTACAGGATAAATGTGATTCAACATTTTATGCAAATTGTTCCCAATAAAAGTTTCAACTCAATCCACAAAATAAACAAGTCCCTACTCAGGTCCGTCATCTGTCAATAGAAATATTGGGGGCTTCCATGTTACTGATAAAACAAAGGTTCTGGAGCAGAAAAATCGTTTACTCAAAAAAAAATCCAGCCTATTCAGCGCTCACAAATCCAAATGACCCCCCCCCGCTGTCACAAGGAAGTTTTCTCAATCATCACAAACTGTCATGACGGCATCAGGGTCTGTGGATTCCACATATTCTTACGCTCCTCCTTGTAACTCCATTGTCAGATATGATCAGGGTAGAGTGACTTGGGCATCGACTCTTAGAGCTGCTGCTCCTAGGCAGGGTAGCAAGAGTTAAATCTTTGCTGAGCTGAGGTTTTTGATTGTCTTTGGTCACATGCTGGGGAAGACCAGTCATGTCTGCTCTTTCCCTATTTAAGCTGGCTATGCTTTGCACGTGATGCCAGTAATAGTTTCTCTATCCTGGTCTAAAGAAAGGTAGACACATCCTGGTTGCTAATGGTTATTACCAAAGTTGTTGCGAGAGGTGTTCGCTTAACCCTTTCCCATTTCCCTTGGTGTCTTTATGTTGCTTTATTGCCTCACAAGCTTTATACTTTAATACCTTAGTGTATTTCCCTGAGAGCTTGCGGTGTGTTTGTGCTTCTGTTTTATTACCATATACAGTGATACTTGTCTGAACTGAAAGAATTCGCCTAGTCAGGAAGGTGAAAACAAGCTGGGGGTGAAGGGGTTAAATAAATCTCTTAAAACAAAATGAGACTGGTTAATTTAGTGTGGAAATCCAAGTCACAATGACTTTATAATGCAGATATTAAAATGAGCTTTCTATGAGTCCAGCTAAAGAGTGAGAGAGTGCATGATTCTTCTTCTTCTTTCTTCTCTGCTTCTATACTAAATAATTACTGCTGAAATTGGGAAGCACCATTCCTACATCACCCCTCAAGGTTATATTATTCTACAGAAATTTAGCAATAAAAATGCAGCTAAAACGTGAGATGCTTAGTTCAAAGCTAACCTGACCTTCATTTCACAATACTTCAGCAGCCCTGCATTATGGGCTTGAAGGGATTGTCTGCTCTTTTTCTAAAAGTATACAGACTTCTGAATCCTTACAGTGTGTGTGACGCATGCTACCAGGATTCTCCTGTCTTGGTGTCGAGAGTGGGCTTTCATGTGGACTTAAGTAAGGATTTACATTCTTCTGACAACATTCCGACTAGACGCGTGGCATCGCTCAAAACCTTTGAAGACAAAACCAGCAGCTCTAATCGCTGACTCGAGAGAATCCTGGTAGTGTGTGGTCTGCACACTGTGAGGATTCAGAAGTTTGCAGTCATATAGTGTGACTTCAGACTTTTAGAAAAAGACTGAACAATCCTTTTAAGCATGCAATTTTCACTCATGTATGGATTTGGAGACATAACTGTTAGGCTAGTCATGCAAAGGTAGTTTTAGAGTCCCAGTGTCCCACACTGTACCCAATCCTGGTGAAGTTTTACATCAAGAAAAGTTGAAGCACATGCTAATTTGCTTCACTACCAGAAGACTAACACTACCGCCCTGCCGCTGCCCCCTTATAACCTTGTGAACCCATCCTAAGCAGTGTAAACGCTTTCCATATAAAACCTACTTCTTCATTTATTTCTTTTTGATACTATGTTAATAGGCAACAGTAATGGAAAACTCTTAGAAGTGCATAAGTAATTGTTTGTGACTTTTGGTTTCTCAAAGACACTAAATCCTAAAAAAAAAAATCACTTCTTGGATGTCTCCAGTATGGCATTCAATATAAATAATCAATCAGAAACATCGCAGACTTAGCTATCAAAACTAACATGTTTTTCTCACTGACAAGAGTTTGGAATGCATCAGGTCGTGACATTTGTAATCTCAGCATTGGAGCTATGTAACCAACCATGCATCAAGCCCATTGCAAGAAACTAGGAGTTGACATTTTCCAGGGCAGTCACATAGCTATGTGCAAAAAAAATATGGCTTTAAAGATGGCTATTGAAAAATAAATTATTGTTTCGAAATAGTGATTTTGTATGTAGAAAAGAAGAAAAAAACATGAATATCATGTACATTTGTTATTGTTGCAATCGTATCAACCCACAGAATGAAGTTAACGTGAATTATAGCAGATTTTAAAGTGTTAAAAAAGAAAATCAAGAATTGTTATTTTGTTCACTACAAACCCCCCCCCCCATAGAAAGTAAAACAAAATATCACAGTCTAGAAAAAAGAATCTGTCCAGCACAGCAGTGCATTAAAAGTGACATTGAAATTCAACAGAATCCTAGTTCAAAAGGTTATAAACACCTGTATTATTTCCAATTCAAATCCACGGTCCTGACAATGTAAATAGGAGGAAAGATTACATCTGTTTACAGAAAGTTAAACTTTGGATTTTGTACAAGGCAGTGCAGAGGATTAGCAGTCATTTACAGAAATCACATGTGTTTCCAGTAAAATGTTCAGCTCTATTATCTCAAGATCTATTTCAACACCAGGTAGAAAATCCAGAGATTTAGCTTTAATATGATTGTGAAAAGAGAGCAAATACCAGAGTATTGACAGCAATGGGAACTCAAAAGTTGTGTAACTTTAGTAAGAGCTGGTCCATATATGGGACTTATTTTACTTACTTATATGCATACATTTTGGGGTAATTTTTTTCTTAATTTAATTTCATTAAAAATGTTTCATTGTTTTCCTTCTAAATCCTGCATTACACTGGCTATTGCTGGCTTAAAATGAGTTCAAAAGGACCTGTCAATTACTCAAAAAAAATAGGTTAAACACCTTGTAAAAATTCCTGAGGTCTCCGGATTCTGACCCTTTTTTCTATTTTGCACTGTGTTTTTCCATTGCAGAGATATTCACTTGTATTGCTTTTGCAGTACAGCATGTGAAATCTCTGCTTGTAGTGCCACTGGGGTTTTATTCAGTCATTTATGGGGAGTGTGCTTTCACCTCTCCCTCCAAGACTCTGCCCACCATAGTTCAGCAGTTGATCTAACAGTCTCAGACACAGCCTAGCTTTGATTGGCAGTATCTGGGAGGGAAGAATGAAAGCACACATGCCCAGAGAAGACTATTAAGAAATGCTCAGTTGCACTACAAGCAGAGATTTCACATAGTGTGCTCCAAAAGCAACAAATGCCTCGGAGCTTAGTGATTTTTTATGAAGTATGTAACACAAATTTTTAAGCAAGTGACAGGTCTTTTTTTACTGAGAATCCAACTGCAAACTCATTCTGATGGAGCAATAGGAGAGTATATAACTCTTTTATCTGTCTTTTTACCTCTTCTCAGCTAATTTATGACCACATTAAAGTTGAAAGTGCAGGGAAAGAAAGAGCCTGTAGAAGTAAAATGTCTTCCAAATTTTTATGAAAACTGAATTGTAAAAATTATTTTTAGCCCGAAATCAGTACACATAAGTCCCCAGAAGTGGACAACTCCTTTAAGATTATATCCTCTGAGGAATCTTAAGTAAAAACTTTACACATTTATTTTATATGAAAGTACTATGTAGCATTACAGTGTAGGGTAATTTAGTGAGAGGCCTGAGTAAAGAAGAAAGATTTCAATACCCTTTAACCCTTTACCGATACAATTATTTTCAAGTTTTGGATTTTCATTTTTTCGTCTCCTTCTTCCAATAGCGATAACTTTTTTATTTTCCTGTCGACATAGTATATGAGGGCTTGTTTTTTGTGGAATGAGTTGTACTTTTAAATTACCCCATTCATTTTACCATGAGCTGTAATGTAAAAGCAAGAAAAAAATTCCAAGTGCAGTGAAATTGCAAAAAATGTAAAATTCCACAAGAGTGGGTTTTTTTTATTCACAGTGTTCATTAAATACTGCCCAAGAATATGATTTTGTAGGTCTGTACAATTATGGGGGTACCAAATATACATATTTATTTATTTATTTTAAGTAGTGAAAAAAATTCGGACATTTGTTTAAAATATATTGCTTTTGTCGTCATATTCCGAGACTCATAACATTTTCAATTTTGGTGGATAGAGCTGTATGAGGGCTTGTTTTATGCACCTTCTTTTGAAGTTTGAGCACATAGAATGACGTGCCCCCTTGCTAGTGTGCTGTAAATGACACTGACAGAGATTGACAGTGGCATTTAACATGTTAACAGCCGCAGGTGGTACCGAGCTCCACCCGAGCCTGTTTGAGGCATATAATGGCTGAATATCACAGTCATTATGTTATTGCATGACAAAAGCTCAACCTTCAATGACCTGTAACATTGCCATTAGGCACGTAGGAGAATAAATCATTGTTTTTCTGCATTTGGAGTATTGGAGTGCTGCCTGCCATTCTTGTTTCCTCTATCATATGAATTGCCTGGGTTTCAAGTGAAGGGCTTGCACGGACTGCTACTTTGGGTTAGTTCTGTTACCACTTCTTTTTCATGCATATTTATCTATTGAAGATTTGAAAAGCCAGTGTTTTTACACTAATGTCTTTTGATGCATGCCATGAAGCCGATGTGTTTAAACTGTTAAGAACGAGAGGTGTATTATGTGAGACCTGGAGGAAGATGCCGCTTGTCTGACAGTGCCATCGACCATTGAAATTAAGCGTCAGTATGAAACTAATCTCAATTAACTCACTTAGCTACAATTGCAGCACTTCAGTTAGATGTGCGCTCATCAAACCTTGCCTTTTACAACTGGATTAAAACAATGTTGCTTTTCTGCTTGTGTGACAGTAATCATGCTGCACTGTACCCTGTGTAACCTTGAAAAGAATCCAATGTAAGCTGGAGTGTACTGCTCTAAACTGCTTATACTATTTAGTTATTCTTCCTGGTTACTTCATTATTTGTTCAGCAGCAGGTACAGATTAGATGGATGTGTGCTTTACAGATGATTAGTAGACACATCCTTTTATTTCTGTTAACCCACCACTCCAGCCTTTTATTTCTTATTATAGCATTGGAATGGTGCAACTAAACAAAGTTCCCTGCCCCTAGTCGTATACATACCAGTTGCCATCTTCATCATTTATAGGTGACGCTCTGGTCGTCTTCTGCAGGTTGTGATCTGCTGGATTGCTCCAATGTTTGCCGTAGCGATCCGGAAGTCACAATTCAGAGTAAGTCTATTAGAACCAGAACGAGGCTGTTATAGACTTGCATTGAGAGCTTGTGACTGTTATCTCTTACTTCTGGTCAGTCAGAAGTTGCGGTCACAGGATGGCAACACGGGACCAGAGTGGTACCTGGAACAGTTGAAGATAGCTGCTGGTAAGTATATTACTGGGGTCAAGGAACTTAGATTAGTGGCACCACTTCAGCGCTGAAATAAAAATAAAATGCTGAAGTGGTGATTTAACTTAGAAAATGTAACCAGGTTAATAGCTTTTATTTCATAGTGCAAGAAAAAAAAAATGAAGATGTAGTGCTCACAAGCTTATAATTTTTGAGAAAAATACAAAAGAGAGTTTACCTTCACAGTTTTATGATAGTAATTAGATTTCTTGAAGTGGAACTTTAAAATTAGACATGAAAGGATTGAATTTGAGTCAAAATTCCTGAAATACACGATTTCACATGAATTTGAACAATCTTCAATAAGATTCTCGGTTTCCAATTAAAATAAATAATCTGCCATTTCGCACATGCTGCACACTCGGCAGGCTAATGGCATAAGGCATGGAATAAAATTCTACTGTAACTTTAGGTCAAAAATATGCAGAAATATAGAAAATTCTGAAGGGTTCACAAACTTTGAAGCACCCCTGTATGCAGCAATTACAGTATTTATATTGTGTCGGTCATAAATGTCTACAGCTGTGACTGCTTGTGATACTCCATAAGTGATATATGCACCTCATAACAGTATCAGTCATATTGACAATGTTTCAGCTACAGTAGCGTTCCAAAATGAATCGACTACAGATGACCCCATAGAAATGTGCCAAAGATGATCTCATGAAGGTAAAGACAATACACACTGTGCTAACCGAAATGAAGATCCTTTATCCAATAATATAAAGAAGTGGGTTTTATTCCACAATGCGTTTCCACACCGAACTAGAGTCTTTCAAAAGGGTAAAAATCAACTTTACAGACTCTTAACACTAGGACTACTGGACTCGTGACCCCGCCTAGAACTACTGAAAGGAGTCATTTTGACTCCTTGCTTGTTTTCGTTTATTTTTAGAGTTTCATTTGTGGTTATTTATTAATAATTATATTTTTTGTAATGCATTATTATTGTGAGATCCAACAGTAATGCTTTTGATTGTTTTTTTTCTGCTTTTCTTATTTTTCTACAGAAAATAACAATAATTATAATAGACGTTTTTCAAACATTTTTTTTTATTCAAGTGCACACATATAAACAACAACTGAAGAACAAAAAGCAGAGAAAATGTAGGTGGAGGAGCATAAAAATGAAAATATGGCGCAGAATTCACCTTCTAAATATTTGGTGTTTCGCATTTTATGCATTGCCTTTGATTTATGGCAGTACATTGCCCACACAAAGACTTACCACAAGTCTTACAATTTCCGACAGATCTATTTTTCTTGCACTTTTCTTTGATCTGGCAAAATTTTGTTTGAACCATCACTTCTGAGCATGTAGAAACTTGGGACGTGGAACCCTTTTCCCTATCTGTGACATAAGGACCACTCAACTCTCTCACAAGCGTTTGCAAAAATGCCTTGCGTGACATTTTTTGGTGGGTAATCTCCTTGAATATTATCCATGCATTTATACCCGCAAAGTCTAAGGCATTTTCAAATGCATGAACAGGCCATCTCCTTGTGCATGTTCGTGTGGTATATTTTCGTGCCATCTGATCCACTACATCTACTCCATATTTTTTTTCATTGTAAAACTTTACCGTTTCTGGAGTTTTTTTAGCGGAATCAGACGCAACAACAACATCTGGATGGACGGAACTCAAAATGACAACATTTTTGTTGGGCTTTCCTTGATATACTGTAAGTGTAAAATTGTCTTCATTTCTAAACACTTTAGTGTTGTACAATTCCTCTTTCATGGATTTTATTTCTTTAGGCACTTCTCGCCTTATCTTGTTCAGTGTTCCCACGATGGTTGTTCCTTTGCTTTTTAGCTGTTTAGCTAATTTTACTGAAGTAAAATAATTATCGGTTGTAACATTGCGACCTTTTTTCAAAAACGGGTCTAATAACTTCATTACCACATGGTCAGCTAAACGGTCCTCAGCACGGCGTGTGTCATCTTTGCCTAGATAAGGGAAGCCATTTGCCAGATATTTGCTCCTCTTATCAACAGCTAGCCAATATTTGTGGCCATATTTATCTGGTTTGGAAGGCATGTACTGCGTGAATGGACACCTAGTTTTGCTTGGGAAAAGTTGCTCATCCACCATTATGTATGGGCCAGGTTTGTAACACGCAATACAATTTTCAATAAACCTGTCCCACACAGTAGAAAATAGAGCAAACTTGTCTGTTTGCAGTCTCTCCGATCGAGTAGATTTCTCATCAAATCTGAGAAACCTCATAATTTCAACAAAGCGGTCCCTAGACATTGTCGCTTTGCAAAACGGTATTCCCCAGTCATTACACCAAATACTGCTAATCGAGTGACGGTTCGTGCCAGATATTCCACGAGCATAGAATATCGCAATGAATGCATCTAGCTCCTCATCAGATAGAGTTTGTTCAGCATTACACATTAATACAAGCAGGTAAAACACAAGGAAAATGTGAAAAGTTGACATGTAAATTGAACTACATCTATATGAACATCAGGGTAAATAAGACAGAGTGAAAAAATTATGCACAAAACTTTATAGCAACATTTAGTGACAAAAGGACCTCAAAATATAGTAGGGAGTCAAAATGACTCCCTTCAGTAGTTCTTGGTAAATTTTGAAAAAAACGCGCAAATTTTTCACCAAAATTATTTATTCTCACAAAATCTTTTTTCACATCATATTTGAGGAAAAGTCACCGAGTTTCAAGCCGGAATTCTGAAAAATGTAGTCACAGAAGAGAAATAAAAAACGAAAGGAGTCAAAATGACTCCATCAGTAGTTCTAGTGTTAAACCATGAGGGTATCTATTGCTGTCACAATAAAATTACAAAAAGTTAATAGTCCAAAACAGCTTGATCTCATTTTCTACCAAAGTCAGCATATTAAATTCGAAGTTTTTAGTGCTCAATACTTGTAACTCATTCTTGGAATTACATTGTTTAAAAAAAAAGTTTCTACATCTGCCCAACCTTTAATTGGTGCCTCTTAAATATTTTAATGTACAAACAACGACCAACATATCTTAAAGAAACAATAGCTGAAACCCCGGTAAATCCAGGGTCAGCCAGAACAGCCTACTCATATAGCGTTTAGAACACAAAAAACCCATCATGAGTACAAAATGGCATAGAAAGTTAAAGTTTTATTTAGTCAATCTGTAAATAACTTACATTAATATATCCATAATATAAATATAATGCATGACAAGAAAGTGCCATGAGCTGGAAGAAAAACGCAGTCCACCTGCAAGGGCATATCATACCCAAGCTAAAAAGATAGAGTCCATATACAGTACAGACCAAAAGTTTGGACACACCTTCTCATTTAAAGATTTTTCTGTATTTTCATGACTATGAAAATTGTACATTCACACTGAAGGCATCAAAACTATGAATTAACACATGTGGAATTATATACTTAACAAAAAAGTGTGAAACAACTGAAAATATGTCTTATATTCTAGGATCTTCAAAGTAGCCACCTTTTGCTTTGATGACTGCTTTGCACACTCTTGGCATTCTCTTGATGAGCTTCAAGAAGTAGTCACCGGAAATGGTTTTCACTTCACAGGTGTACCCTGTCAGGTTTAATAAGTGGGATTTCTTGCCTTATAAATGGGGTCGGGACCATCAGTTGTGTTGTGCAGAAGTCAGGTGGATACACAGCTGTGAAAAATAGTAACCTACAGGCCAGCTATATAAAACTGTGGTTTTCTGTCACACGTATCACATACAAGTTCGCTCCAAATTCAGCCATTTCTGGCCTCCATGTAAATTTTGTTGCAGTGTGTCAGTGAAGTTATTGACATCAGGTCGTTGTGAAAAATAGTAATCTACAGGCCAGCTATATAAAACTGTGGTTTTCCGTCACACATATCACATATCACTGCTGTTCAAATCCAGCCATTTGTAGTGAACTTGGAAAATATTGTCCTCCATTTAAAATGGGCAAGGCGCATGGCAAGGGACAGGGAAGTGGACGTCATGGTGATGATGGTGCATGCAGAGGATGAGGCCGAGGCCATGGGCAAGCTGAAATTGTGCCACAACAAATACCCACATCTTCTCGCTCTACCTTCCTGTCCCAATTAATAGGGAACCGTAGAACACCACATTGGACACAGAGCAGTGTGAAAAGGTTATTGGTTGGATAGCAGATAATGCTGTCTTCCAAACGGTCAAGTCTCAGTAGCCGTGAATCTGGACTGCATATTCCTCACCCTGATCCTCCTTGCTTCCGCCATGCCGAGTGCCTGGAGACAACTGATCCCACACTTGGACACTCCGAATAGCTGTTCATTTTTCTATTTATAGATTTGGGCCTCTCACCCGATGCACTTAAAGCGAGGCAAGAGGAGATAGCATAAAGCCCAAATATTTGAGCAGTCTCGGTCACATGAAGGCAGCGGTGGGAAACTGTCACAAGAGGTGGTTGATGATGAGACATAATTGCCAGAAAGTCAGGAGGAGGAACAGGGTGCGGAAGTGGAAGATGAAGTGGTGGAAGATGAAGTCACTGACACAACCTGGCAAGGTGACATGAAGAGCGAAGACAGCAGCACATAGGGGAGGAAGGTATAGCACCACAACAGGCAAGAGCAATCAGTGTGGTGGCCGCAGACAGGAGGCGGGCAACCGTTCCCTGTAACATCAACACGATGGAAGTTGCCAGTAAACCTGTTAGGTCTTCCCGAGTCCGGTTGTTTTATAAAGACTCTGCAGATAACACCAAAAAGGCCATTTGAACCATCTGCCAGGCCAGCATCAGCAGGGATAGCAAAACTAACAGCCTGACCACCACCAGCATGATCAGGCACATGGCAGCAAAGCACCTAACTAAGTGGGCCGAACCACAGGGTCCAGAAACAGTGTCTGCAGGTGACACCACTGCTTGTTCCGCTGTTGTGCTCGCCAATCCCCTGTCCATAGTGCATGCTAAGATGCCTCCTGCCCTGCCCCTGTCATTGAACACTCTCAATTAGCACCATCAGCAAGCACGTCCATGTCCTTGTCTCAGCTCAGCGTTCCGTTGTCCCTACCCCAGTCCTTGGAATGCAAGAGCAAATACGCAGCTAACGCCCCACTACTAAATTCACACATTTCACGAATGCTTGCGCTCTAAATGTGGCCTTTTAGACTCGTGGAGATGGAGCTTTCCAAAACCTCATGGCAGCGGCCGTCCCTCGGTACTCAGCTGCCAATATTTTTCCCGGTGTGCCGTCCCCGCATTACACAAGCATGTGTCTCACAACATTAGCTGTGATCTCAACAATGCAGTTACTGATAAAGTCCAACTAACCATGAACACGTGGACAAGTGCTTGTGGGCAGGGACAGTATATCTTGCTGATGGCACACTGGGTTATCAGTGGAAACCAGGACCCAGTCGGACCTTGGGACGGAACACGTCCTCTCGACGCTGAGGATTGCAGGCCCTGGGTCAAACAGGGTTGCCCCCACACTCTAATGCTCCTGCACCTCCTCCTCTTCAGCATCCATCTCCGAATTGACTACATCAGTCGCAAGCTGGAAGCACTGCAGCACTGCCTCGGCCAAGCATCAACAGGCTGTGCTGAAGGTAATATGCTTAGGTGACAAACTGCACAATGCTGAAGAATTGTGGACAGCTCTGAAAGAGCAGGCAGATCTGTGGCTGACACCGCTGAACCTACATCCAGGTAAGGTCGTGTGTGACAATGGCCGGAACCTGATGGCGCCTCTAAGGTGAGTCGAGCTCACATACGTACCATGCCTGGCTCATGTCCTTAAACTCGTGGTTCAGTGGTTTTTCAAAATGTACCCTGATCTGCCAGATCTGCTTGTCAAAGTACGCCCATTTTAGAAAGTCAGCTACAGCTTCTGCCGCTCTTGCCGTGCTTCAGCAGCGTTTGCAGCTTCCGGCTCACAGACTGGAGTGTGATGTCCCCACGCGTTGGAACTCTACACTGCAGATATTGGGAAGGATTTATGAGCAGAAGAGGACAGTTGTTGACTACCAGCATCAACAAGGAAGTCGGTATTCAGGTCAGACTCCACACATAAAACCTCAGGAGTGGACATGGATATCAGATATCTGTACCATCCTCCAAAACTTTGAGGACTCCACCAAGATTGTGAGCAGTGGTAACGCCACATTACCGTCACCATCCCGCTTCTCTGTCATCTGAAATGCTCTCTGCTCTAAATTAAAGAGAATGCATTGCAGGCGGAACATGATAAGATAGAGCAAGGAACCATACAGGGTGATTACACACAGCTCAGTCTCATCTCATCCCAATGTGGATTGGGTGACAATGAAGAAGAGGAAGAGGAAGAACAGGAGCTAGTTTCCTGCACTATAAATGGTACTACCTGCACAACTGCCATACTGTCTGTTCAGTGTGGATGGCCTGAGGACAGGAGGAGGATGAGGAGGAGAGCATGGTCAGTCGTCCTCTTGGTGAAGACACGGAAGTCTTGCCTTTTGGCAGTCTGGCACACATGGCTGAGTTTATGTTACACTGCCTTTCCCATGACCCTCGTGTTGTCCAAATTTTGCGTGACAGTCATTACTGGTTGGTGACACTTCTAGACCCACGCTACAGGTAAAACATTATGTCACTTATTCCTTTGCAGGACAGGCTTAATACAATGGGGCAGTAGGAGAAGGCCCTTGTTGCGAAATTAGTGAAAAAATTCTCATCTGAAAACGCTGAGGGCAGAGGTCACAGTTCGTTGGACAACCAAGGAGTACAGGTAAGAGAGCCACAAATGCAATCCAACAGAGGCAGGGGAACACTGTCAAAATTCTGGGACAATTTTCTCAGACTCTCCCATCGCACAGGCCCTGAGGCAGGGGGTACTTTCACAAGGAGTGCAAAGTTTCATAAGATGTACCAACGTCCTCCGTGATTCCTCTATGCCTTATAATTATTGGGTATCCAAGCTGGACATGTGGCATGAACTGGCTCTCTAAGTCTTGGAGGTCCTGGCCTGCCCTGCCGCTAGTGTTTTGTCAGAACGGGTTTTTAGTGCCGCTGGTGGAATAATAACCGATAGGCGCATCCACCTTTCAACTGAAAATGCAGACAGGCTGACTCTTATAAAAATGAACAAGGGCTGGATTGGGCCAACTTCTCAACACCACCGGATGATACCAGCGTAATAAAAACTCAAATACAGTGTCTTTTTTTGGGGAGGTCTAACTCTATTCCCATGCACCTCTGTCTTCACACCCAGACATGGGTATACGTTTCCTGATTTTATCTATTTGCTCTTGTCCTCCTCCTTCCCCGCTTCCTCATCCTCCACCACCATATCACCATCATGTGTACCATATCAACATATCTACGTCTCTTGCAAGAGGCATTGGAGTTCCTCTAAATTTTTGTCAGCCGTTGCTTCACTACATAGGCAAACACTTCTTATTAATGGGAACATTGTTTTTAGGTGTCTCTGTGACCTCTATGTCTCTTACAAGGGGCATTGCAGTGCCTCCAAATTTTTGGCAGCCGTTGCTTCACTGAATGTTCAAACACTATGGGAGACCCACTTCCAAATAATCTGAACATTGTTTTAGGAGGCTCTCTGACCTCTACTTCTCTTGCAAGGGGCATTGGAGTGCCTCCAAATTTTTGACAGCCGTTGCTTCACTGCATAGGCAAACACTTTGGGAGACCCACTTCTTAATAATGGGAACATTGTTTTTAGGAGGCTCTCTGACCTCTACGTCTCTTGCAATGGGCATTGGAGTGCTTCCAAATTTTTGGCAGCCCTTGCAGTCACTGCATACGCAATAACAGTATAGGAGACCAACTCGTTAATAATGTGAACAACAAAGCATAGCCGGTTGATGGCTCTGTAGCAATAGTGAGGGCCAACTGCAGCCCTTTAAGAATAGTAAGGGCTGCCTGATTGCACCATAAAAATAGTTTTGTGACTTTCAGAGTCCCTCCATCATAAATGAAACAGGATGTGTCTGATGATGTGTCACACAGCACATGGCCAGATAAGGTTGTAAAATGTTAAAATGACATTTCCCGGTGAATACATTTGTTTTAAAAAATAACGTAAAAAAAACACAGTAGGATATTTCTTTAGTATAAAAACCAGAGTTGCCAATGTAACCTCAATGTAATCACATTGTTCAGCTGCTGCACCTCCTCCTCCAGTTCGGCCTCCATCTCCGAAATGAGCACATCAGTCACAAGCTGAAAGAACTGCAGCACTGCCTTGGCCAAGCGGCAACAGGCTGTGCTGTAGATAACATGCTTAATGCTTAGTTGACAAACTGCCCACCACTGCAGAGTTGTTGAAAGCTTTAACATAGCAGCCTAATCTGTAGCTCTCACCGCTGAACATACAGCCAGGCATGGTCGTGTGTGACAATGGGAGGAACCTGGTGACAGAGAAATGACAGCCCCAGTAGATACAGTTTCCCAAAAGTCAGTCCTTTCACCGAGCTAAAAAATAAGGCTGTGGTGAAATACAACTCACCGACAAGCTGTGGACTGGCTCCATACCGTCCCTGGCCACATTCACTTAACCACGTGTTTGTGGTTAGGCGGTCATTCCCAGTAAGTGCACTCGGGAGGGCATGGCTAATGTTGTGGGTCCCGTGTTTGTGGAAGGTGGAGACGACACTGGGAGAAATAGTGGCTGGTGGAGACCGAGTATGGACACCCGGTCGCTGCTGCCATAAGGTTGTGGACAGCTTCCGCCTTCACAAGCCTAAAAGGACACATTTCAAGTACAAGCAGCTGTCAAAAATTTGGCAGTATAGTATTGCCGCCTGTGGGTGGGTGGCTGGCTGCATAATTGCGCTTGCATTTCAAGTAACAGAAAACTAAGCAAATGGTCATCTTTTTCATCATCATGACCTCACCTTGGCACTATAAATTCTCCTGAAGGACCAGCCAGGGCCCACCAGAGGAGTCTCCGGTTCTCTGGTGGGCCCGTTCAACCCTGCCGAGAAGCAGCGCTGGCTAATAAAAGTGTGTGGGAAGGTTCCCGGACACTCAATGGCTGATTTTTTTAATGTGGATTGGACATGCTTAATTGAGTGTTATTTCTGAAACTGCATTGCAGATCAGGCCATTGCCCAACTCTGTATTCATGAAATTAAAGGGCAAAGAAAGATGTTTGTGTGTCGAAGTATCACCGACAAGTACGAGCTGATGTTGGACGGGTTACCATTGCTTTTGCGACAAGCTGCAGTAGAGGACTTCCTGGGAGAAATGACAGCTGGAGTAGATATGGTTTCCCACGTCAGTCCTTTCACCGAGCTAAAAAAAACTGTGGTGAAATAAACTCACTGACAAGCTGTGGACTGGCTTTGTACTGTCCCTGGCTACATTCACTTGTCCACGTGATTGTGGTTAGGCGGTCCTTCCCAGTAAGTGCACTGGGGAGGGCATGGGTAATGTAGGACCCATGCTTGTGGAAGAAGTAGACAACACCTGGACCAATAGTGGTGGCTGGGTACCGAGTATGGACACCCAGTGCCGCAATAAGGTTGTGTACAGCTTCCGCCTCCACAAGCCTAAAAGGGCACATTTCAAGTGCAAGCAGGTGTCAAAAATGTAGCAATATAGTTGCTATGATCTGCAACAAGTACTAAGGAAAGATAGGGGAAAGCTGTCCCTACAGTAAGACTAAGCTGAATCCCTACGATGTAGCGGGCTGCCTGTTTCTTGTGAACAGACCCGCCTTAGTCCTCGGCTAGTCTGAATGAAGACCTATAGAATTAAGGGAGGGGTTCCTAAAAGAACTAAGGACTAGGACAAAAATGGGACACCTCCTAAACAGAAATTGTTGCAGAACACAAAAAGACAAACTGACAAAAATGTACTAAAGGTCCCAGAGGACCTAGCGAACTTGACAGAGAAAGGCACCGAAGCACCAGGCTAGAGAAACAGTCAAACACTGAAGTCCAGCACAGCCAGAAGGGCGGAGCTGGAATATAAAGGCAGATGGTCACATGACCGTAAAACACAAGATAGAAAAAACAAACAGGAGGGTTCTAACAATAGTATTGCAGCCTGGGGCTGGCTGCATACTTGCGCTTGCATTCCAAGGAATTGGGTAAGGACAACTGAATGCTGCGCTGGAACAAGGACTTAGACCGTGATAGTTGCAAGTCTGCAATGACAGGTGCATGGCGGGAGGCATCTTTGCATTCGCCAAGGATCACTTATGATGGGCACACTTTGTCAGTGACCTGGGAGTCAGAAATGCATCCAGGGGTCTTCCCCATGCTGTTCTTATCTCATTTGAGCACTGTTCCTGTCGATTTGGGCAATTTTTATGCCCTCTGAATACCGCTGGGGGGAGCCACTGGAGAAATGCTCGAGTTTCCCATAGACTTACATTGGGCTCGTTACTCGTACCAAGCATTCGTGCATACCAATTTGCTTGACCCGAGCATTTTAGTGCTTGCTTATCACTAGATGGGACTGGGTCAGCTACAGAACGATATGGATATTTTCCTGTCGCTATAAACCCCTCATTGGAGCTGTAGCACAAAAGCACCAGAATAATGGATCACAGGTACGCCATGCGTGGTCTCTAAGCGAAGGTAAAACCTTAACGGAAAATATGGCATCATTTGCAAACTTCTGAGATCAACTAGCGATAAGTTATCGCAGAACTTGTTTTTTAATAAAAACATGAAGAGTGGAGCCCAGCCCCTGTGATGTTGGCACAGGGGGGTGTGGGCAGGACTCTTCCTTCAGCATAAAATAGTCTGCTGAGGTTGGAGTAGCATTCATTACGGGAGTATATAGTTATTATATGCAATGGATCCTGTTTGATAGCAGTCAAATCAGAGGAGAGCTCCCCTCCAGCTATTTTGAATCGTCTCAGCGATCGTATAGTAAGTTTCTGCTTTAATCCTTATTATTTTGTGTAACTGCTTATGTATTGTATTGTCTACTTTTGTAAAATCTTTTGTATATTTTTACTAAAGACTGCCTCCCTTTTGGATTAAATATAAAATTTAATAGTTCTGTTTCTTTTGTCCTGTAATTGTTTCCTTCCCCGAAGCCATATGCTACCAGAACGCAGGCGTCTGGCCAGGCCTGTATTATATTTCAAACTCAGCTGGTGGTGACAGCGAATAAGATTAATAATCAGGCTATCGTGAAGCTGACAGTGACCGTACGGAGTACGTAAACACATGGAATCCAGAGGTGTGATGCCATATACTCACTGGTCGCTTGCCAATACCTCCGTAGTGAGTAGTGGGGACCGTGTGCTCGCGGATCCCTGACGAAATCCTGACTGAGTGACGGCATGGTGAGATATTGTGTGATCTCCCTGGTATCACCGCTGTGGAAAACCTGACAAATTGGCAGTAAGCGGTGGGAGATTACAGAACATCAGTGGCTGTATTGAGCAATCATTCCTGTCACTGAAAACTTGCACAGTTCTTGCGAGAATTCTGTGCAGAGTCTTATGCAGTCAGACTCAGTGTTTTACTATTTTCTATCTGAGACATTATTATACGTGTAGCAGTTGCATCCCCTTCCCTTCTCTTGTTTTTCTATCCAGTCATTTATTTGGCAACAATGGCTACAAGTGGAGAGACCTGGTATCACCAGCAGTCAGAGAACACTATTACTGCTCTCTGTGAGCTGAGACAGATTAATCCCACGGGCAATATCAAGGACCAGATGATTTCTGAACTGTTGCAAGGTGCTGCAGAGCATGTCCGACAGCAGAGCCCTGATAATGGGGTGGCCAGCCAAGGCCCGGATGGCGCTGCTTTGGGGGACCCACCTGTGATTGCCAGCCAGACCCACAGCCAGGATAGTGTGGACCCCCACCTGCAGATGGCCTTGGAGCAGCTCACCACAGATGATCATGACGGACGACTGCAGCTGATCCTTAAGTTCAAGTAGTGAGCAGAGCAACAGGCCAAAGCTGAGCACAAGGCCCAAGCTGACCAAGATGAGCGACAGTACCAGCTGGAGCTTACCTGGATTCAGAAGGAGGCATCCTCCACACAGACCTGTGAGTCCAACAGTGCCAACTGTTTTAAACCCTGCTCTGAGCATTTCCCTGTGATGGAAAAGGATGGGGACTTGGACATATTTTTGAAAGGATTTGAAAAAGTCTGCAGACAGTACCAGCTGCCCGCGGACTAGTGGGTGAGGTACTTAACTCCAGGGCTCAGAGGAAAAGCTCTGAAGGTGTTTGCTTCTCTCCCTCGAGAACAAGATGGAGACTTTGAGGCCAACAAGCAGGCCCTGATAAAAAGTACCAGCTGACTCCGGAGGTTTACAGAAAAAAGGTTCAGAGCCCTCCAACATGGACCACATGATAGCTACAGTGATGTGGTGGATGGGCTCAGAACCAACTTTGAGCAGTGGGTCCAAAGACTGTCAGTCACCACCTTCAAGGATTTGAAGGATCTAATGGTGAAGAACCAGTTTCTTCATCTTTGCCCTGTGGAGGTGAGACAGTTTGTGCTGCACCGGGAGCCAAAGGAAGCCACCAAAGCAGGCTAGATCACAGATGCCTATGAGGCCAACCGCACACTAGAGGTGCGGAAGTCAGCCGCTGCCATCTGGAATAGGGGTAAGCCTACAACTACCCCCAGTGTTCCAGCCAGCCGGCCTTCAGCAGGTTCTGCCCCATCTTCCGGCATCTAGTGAGTACGGCTCCCAAGGTAAAAATGATGGCAGAAAGGATAGGCCCCACAACCAGGCAAGGTAAAAGGAAGGTGTGTCCCCCTGTCAGTCAGGAGTATGGGAGGAAGGTACCCATAGCCTGTCAGAGGTGTGGGGAAAAGGTATCCTGAACCTGTCAGGGCAATCGGAAAGCTGTATCCCCAGTCGGTCAGGGTGGTGGACAAGTTGGGTCCACGGCTTGTCAGATCTGCAGGAAAGGTGGGCCAGGAGGTGGGCTTAAAGGGGCGATCTGTAAATCAGCCCCCTATGCAACCTCAAAGAGGGGAGGATGTCAGGGAAATATTGAGAAATATTGAAAATATTCATTCTTTTTTCCCCCTGAAGCCCCTTTCACCCCTCCCTTATTCAGCTTTGTCACAAGACAAGAGCTAGCAATTGACCACTTGTCAGTACGAGAGCTATTGACGCGCCCCCTGGGCCTGTGCTGTGGTGCAGCGTTGCGCACACGGGGAATACCCGGAGCCGGATCTGTTGGGGGTAGTAGTCCTCGTGGCGGTGACCCGGTCCATGCCCAGGGTGTCAAACTAAATGGCAGTCTTTAGCAGTAGATGTTAGAGTGTTCGACTACGCCACCCGTTGAATGCGGCTATGAAGCCGCCGCTGCGGGGCAGACCGCTGAGGCCGGTGGTACGGATGTGCAGCGTGAATGGTATAACCCCCAACGGGAGGGGTATGGCCTCAGGGCAGCCGACGTGAATGATGGGGTTAGCAGAGTTGCACGCAGGCACCAGGAACCACTCAGAGACGGTGCGGTGTAGTTCAGGGTCTTTACTGGTGGCAAAGGTAGACCCTCCCGGAGTACTGGCTAGCGATCGGGGCCTGGTCAGTCTGTGAGCAGATAGGATCTTCCCTGGCCAGGCGGAGTTGTAGGCCTCCCCAACTAATTGTACTCTTCTGGCTACCTTGCTAGAGGCGGGTAAAAGTAGCCCACGTCCCTGAGTGTACCGTGTGGTGCTCACCCGTATGGCCGGTGACTCAGGGCCTTCTGGTAGCTTCCGCTCCACGACGGCGGTTCTGGTCCCTTGCGTGTGACCGTGCCTTCGGGTTTCTGGGCCAGAGGACCTGAAATCCCCTGCCGGTCGGTTTCTGCTGCTGGGTAAGGATTAGTCCCCACAGCCTCGGACTCCGGGTCCGGTGAGAACTCTTCAATCAGGGCGAGCTCTACAGCTTCCAGCCCCTGACTCCTTTTAGCACTGCTCCCACTGAGCTCCTGATCTTTCTTTCCTTGCTTTTGCTACACTCCAGACCAGACTGTGTCTCTGTCTGGGACTCCTCTTCTTCTCCCTAACCCTGCCTCAGCCCTAGTTTTATATAGGGGAAGTTCTTCCCCTCCCAGGACTGGGCAGGAGGTGTGGCATGCATAGGATTCCTGACCAGGAGACCTCCCACCTGCTCTCAGACGTAATATTGCTATTACTGTGGAAACCAGACCCCTGGGGTGCCACATTCCCCCCTAGTAAAATTTAGTACTCCGGGACTAAACATATTTTTGTAAACATAACAAGTTATAAACAGAAACAGTACAATAAAGAAAAACACATTAGGATGGTCACGGCGTGTCCGCAACCGGGTGCAGTTTTTGAAGAAAACAAGGGTGTCCATTTCACCAAGGAACAGGGAGCCGTAACCAGGTAGGGGTCTGTCCTACCCCGAGTCTTTAACAGTCTTAGTCCTTTCCTGGGTTACGCTCCAAACATATATACAAAGGATTCCGGATAATCCATAACTGACACCTATAAAATAACTGGAAATACATAATTATTTACAAGCAACAATAAACAGGTAAATACAAATAAAACAGTTTGAACACTTTAGATCCTCCAACGTACGGGCAACTGGCCTCTAGTGGCTCTAGTGGACCTACGGAGCTTACTGACTGGTCCTGAGCTACAAGATGTAGGAGCTGTCAAAGGTAAACTGGGCAGCTGTCTACGGGCTCTTTGGCTCACTAGGGGTACGGCAGGCTCACTAATAGCAGAGGGTTGATTCTCCTGGTCTGCTTGTGTGGGGTCTTCTGCCTCCTGGACCGGCTGCTCTTCCAGCTCTACCTGTTTCTCCGTAGGCACTCGGGATGCTGGTTGGAGGAAGGTGAGGACGGGTACCACAACAGCGCCATTCACTTGTGTCCAAGACCGAGGGAAGTCTCCGAGTACAGTACGGACCATCTCTTCCCTTTCCTCTGCGGGTCGAGGGTCTTCTTGTTCTTCTTCAGGGTTTCGTAGCTGTTCGGGACACTTCTTCAGGTGATCTCGGGAGACAATGGCTGTGGTTTCTCCTCCGTCCTTACTGATTGTGCAGACTTTTGGGTTCTCATGGCTTGAGGGCAGTACGGTGTACGGGTCTTTCTCCCACTGGTCGTTTAACTTGTGGAGCCGTCTCTTCCTCTTCAAGACCTGCTCTCCAGGTACCAGGGGAACAGCGGGAGCATACTGGTTGTAAGCCTTCTCCTGTCTTTCTCTAGCTTGACAGAGACTTCGCTCAACGCTCTCCTGTACTTTCCGGTACTGCTGCTGCCTCTCTGTGTCCCAGTCTGCTTCTGGTGAAGTGTCCTCGGGTGTCAGGACTCCCATATCCAGATCAACAGGCAGCTTACCAGGTCTTGCTCTCATCAGGTAAGCCGGGGTACAGTTGGTAGAACCTACCAGGATGTGGTTGTATAGGTCCACCAGATCAGGCAGTTTCTCAGGCCACAGACTGCGTTCTTCCAGGGGCAATGTTTTCAGAAGGTCTATCACCACCTGGTTCATTTTCTCACAGAGTCCATTGGTTTGCGGATGATAGGGTGTTGTTCTTATCTTCCGGCAGCCATACAGAGTGCAGAACTCCTGGAAGACTTCTGCTTTAAAGGCAGGTCCTTGGTCCGTCAGCACCTGCTCTGGGTATCCGTGTGGACGGCAGAAGTGCTGCTGGAAGGCTCTAGCTGCTGTTTGAGCCGTTAAGTCCTTGACCGGGACCACCACCAGGAACCGGGAGTAATGATCTACGATTGTGAGGGCGTAGACATACCCAGATCTGCTTGGAGCCAGTTTCACATGGTCCAGGGCTACCAGTTCCAGTGGCTGTCGGGTGATGATGGGCTGCAAGGGAGTCTTCTGGCTGGCAAGGTCCTTCCTTCTTAGGTGGCACGGTCCACAGTCTCTGCACCACCTCTCGATGGTTCCTCTCATGCCTACCCAGTGGAACCGCCCGCGCAGCATGAACTCCAGCTTTTTCCATCCGAAGTGCCCAGTTCCGTCGTGGTATGCCTCCAGTACCATAGCCGCGTCTCTTCTTGGCACCACTACTTGCCAGATCAGTTCATGCGTCCGGGAGTTAACCATTCTGCGGCACAACTTCCCCTTGTAAAGGAACAGTCGACTCTTCTCAGCCCACAGTTGCTTGGTCTCCTCCGGAGCGTCTGGGTCAAGGCGGGCATCTGGCTGAGTCAGCATCTCCTTCACCAGTCGGACGGCGGGGTCACTGTCTTGCGTTTCCGCCCAGTTGTAATGAGGTAAGGGGTTAAACGTAGCGGATTGCTTACCCCTTACACGGTGGGAATACTGGATAGTCCCATGACGGTGGAACGCGGGGAGTTCAACTTCTTCCAATTCCTCTGGATCTTCCCCTACGTCCGGTAGGTTTGGCATTCTGGACAGGGCATCCGCGTTGGTATTGGAGCGTCCTGCCCGGTATTTGATCGTGAACTCATAGTTGGACAGGCGGGCCATCCATCTCTGCTCCAGGGCACCGAGTCTTGCCGTATCCAGGTGTGTCAACGGGTTGTTATCCGTGTACACGATGAACCGGGAAGAGGCGAGGTAGTGCTTAAAGCGTTCGGTGACTGCCCACACCACTGCCAGGAATTCTAGCTTGAATGAGCTGTAATTCTCAGGGTTTCTTTCGGTGGGTCGCAGTTTTCGGCTGGCGTAAGCAATTACCCGTTCTCTCCCCTGCTGGATCTGGGACAGTACAGCTCCTAGCCCGATGTTACTTGCGTCGGTGTAGAGGATAAAGGGCTGGCTGTAATCAGGGTACGCCAGGATTTCATCCACCGTGAGGGCCATCTTCAGCTGGCGGAAGGACTCTTCTTCCAACTTCTCCCATCTGAAGAGCGGCTTCTGGTTCTTGGCCTTCCTGGACTGGCCTATCAGGAGGTCCTGCATAGGAGCTGCCTTTTTGGTGAAACCGGGAATGAACCTTCGGTAGTAGCCTACCAACCCGAGGAACTGCCGCACTTCCTTTACGCTGGAGGGTCTTGGCCATTCCTTAATCGCGGTGATCTTATCAGGGTCGGGAGCCACTCCGTCAGCACTCACCACGTGTCCCAGGTACTGCACCCTTGGTTTCAGGAGGTGACACTTGGAGGGTTTCACCTTTAGGCCATAGTTTGCCAGGGCTTTGAACACTTCTGCCAGGTGTTTCAGGTGGTCCTCGTAGGTCTTGGAGTAGACGATGACATCGTCCAGGTATAACAGGACCGTCTCGAAGTTTCGGTGTCCCAGACAGCATTCCATCAACCGTTGGAAGGTTCCTGGTGTGTTGCAGAGTCCGAACGGCATGCAGGTAAACTCGCTAAGTCCCATCGGGGTGGTGAATGCGGTCTTCTCCCGGTCCGCCTCTGCTACAGGAACCTGCCAGTACCCGCTAGTGAGATCCAAAGTAGAGAAGAAGTTAGCAGATTTTAAAGCGGCCAAAGACTCCTCTATCCTTGGTAAGGGGTACGCATCTTTGTGTGTGATACGGTTGATTTTCCGGTAATCTACACACATTCTCATGGTGTTGTCTTTTTTTTTAACAAAGACTAGTGGAGCTGCCCAGGGGCTACAGCTATCCCTGATTACCCCAGCCTCCTTCATGTCTCTAAGCATCCCCTTGGCGTGTTGGTAATGTGCAGGGGGTACGGGTCGGTATCTCTCCTTTATGGGAGGATGGTTTCCCGTGGGGATATGATGTTCTACCCCCTTTACTCGCCCGAAGTCTAACGGGTGTTTACTAAACACTCTCTCGTACTCTTGAACCACCCGATAGACTCCCTGTTTCTGGTGTGAGGGAGTGGAGTCAGTACCCAAATGTAGTTGCTGACACCAGTCCTCTATTGTTTTCTTAGAGCCGTTACCTTCCTCTGGATGAGGTGGAGGCAAGGGTTCCACGGACTGTACAGAATTTTGATTGATGGTATACAATTTGGCTAGCGTAGCATACCGGGGCAGGTACACTTCCCTTTTCCCGATGTTTATTATGCGAACGGGCACCCTCCCATGGCGTACATCAACCACCCCCCGTGCTGTCAAAATGGTGGGCCTACTGTCTGAGTAGACGGGTTCTACCATTGCTTGGTAGTCTCTACCTCTTAGACCAATAGCTGCCCGGCACCAAATCATCATTTCACTTTTTGGGGGCATGGCAATAGGGAAAGGGTCACACATTCTCACGCTTCCAATCTCACCACCGGAGAGTTCCACCTGTTGCCGCCGCATCAGTGCCCGGATCTCTTTTTGGAGCACTCGCTGTTGGCCGGAGCTGGCGTTCTTAGCAACCTGCTGTAAAATGAAAATCACCTCTGCAAGACAATTTTCAATCACATTAGTTCCTAGAGTTATCTTTGGGTGACTCTCGCGCTTGTCAATGTCTACAATGATCAGTCCCTGTGCTTCCAGTTCGACTCTACCGACTTTAATGGTCATCTCTTTGAATCCGATCTGTGGCACGGGTTGACCATTGCTGGCGATGATACTCAAGTCGTCGTCAGGGTAGCGGGTTATATCCGAGTCATTCCAGTACTGCTTAAAGAGCACGTACGGGATGGTGGTGACCTGTGACCCGGTGTCAAGTAGGGCACTCATAGGAATGCCATCCAGTACTACAGGCAAGACTGGACGTCCTCCCACGTATTTGTCACGCCAGTTCGATGGGCCTGGTGATCTTATTCCTAGGGGTTGGCCCTCTACCCCAGGTTGTGCCAGTTTAAAGGACAGTACCTTGCCATATGTCCGGGTTGATTGCAGCGGCGGCAGATGGGTTGTACGTCCTCGTTGTATCGGTCGCTGGGTCTTCCTCTGGCCGGTGGGGTCCTCCTTGGTCGACGCCACGGGATGTCCTCCGGTCCGGATGCCAGCTGGATCTTCCCTGGAGCAGCAACCTGTAAAGACTGCACAGTTCGGGTTAGCGCAGCTACGCTTTTAGCTAGCTCTTGGACCTGATGGTGCAGGTCTGGAGCCGGGTCATTGTTCAAAGCCTGCGCATCAGCTCCCACAGGCCCTGCTGACAAGGGCGCCGCCTCCTGGTGGTAAGCGGTAGTAGGGCGCCTGTGGGCCACAACGCCACCCGGTGCCGGTTCTCGGAGCACCCGAATGGCTCTGTCCTTGAACTGTGCAAAGTCCAGATGAGGATCCTGTAAGGCCATTGCCCGCAACTGGGTTCGGTGGGCATTGCAATATAGTCCCTCTATAAATTGTTCGGTCAACAGCCTGTCCTCGTTTCCCACGCCGTCAGGGTCGGCCTGCTTAATGGCTCTCAGGGCCTCTTGTAGGTTTAGTGCATAGTCCCTTATATTCTCATGTGCTCGCTGTTTGCACCCGTAGAATCTAAGCTTAATCTCAGCTGAGGTGCGGGTATCAAAGGTGTCCTTCAGCCGGGTTAATATCCCTGCTACAGTCCTCCTCCCAGGTGGCCAGGACTTTACCTCCCTTTGGGCTGCCCTGGTTAGTTGGGCCACCAGGATGCTCACTTTTTGCTCTTCTGTGAGGGGGTACACCTGGAAGAGGCTATCCAGCTTTTCTCTAAAGTCATTCAGGGTATGTGACTCCCCTGAGTACTGGGGTAGCCAGGCTGCCCCCGGGATATAGGGCATCGTGAAAGGCATGACCGCTGCAGCGGTGGCGCTGGCGGTGGCTGTGGCAGTGAAGCTCTCCTCCGTATCTGACATCCTCCTCCCCCCTAGTGGACCGTGGCCTACCTTGCGATGATCCTCTTCCGTAGGCCGCGGCTCCGCAGTGGATCGTCAGGGTCGAGGACCTTCCGTCGCGCTCCTGTGACGTCGGCGTCTGCTGGGCTCCTTCCAGGACCTTACGCAACGTCCGGACGTGAGGCGGAGCTCCAGTTCTCGCGCGCTTTCGGAGTCCACGCCCCTCTTCTTCCCGCGCGGCGTCTTCAAGATGGCGTCCAACGGCGGGAAAACTCCACGGATGGCGGGAAGAAGGTAGAAGATGGCGTCGGATGGTGGGAATCTTCACCACAGGTAAGTTTAAAAGTCTCTTTTTCAGGCACGCAGTACCCGGTGGTTGCGGGCACGAAATCCTGCCGACTACGCCAAAAGTTGACGCGCCCCCTGGGCCTGTGCTGTGGTGCAGCGTTGCGCACGCGGGGAATACCCGGAGCCGGATCTGTTGGGGGTAGTAGTCCTCGTGGCGGTGACCCGGTCCGTGCCCAGGGTGTCAAACTAAATGGCAGTCTTTAGCAGTAGATGTTAGAGTGTTCGACTACGCCACCCGTTGAATGCGGCTATGAACCCGCCGCTGCGGGGCAGACCGCTGAGGCCGGTGGTACGGATGTGCAGCGTGGATGGTATAACCCCCAACGGGAGGGGTATGGCCTCAGGGCAGCCGACGTGAATGATGGGGTTAGCAGAGTTGCACGCATTCACCAGGAACCACTCAGAGACGGTGCGGTGTAGTTCAGGGTCTTTACTGGTGGCAAAGGTAGACCCTCCCGGAGTACTGGCTAGCGATCGGGGCCTGGTCAGTCTGTGAGCAGATAGGATCTCCCCTGGCCAGGCGGAGTTGTAGGCCTCCCCAACTAATTGTACTCTTCTGGCTACCTTGCTAGAGGCGGGTAAAAGTAGCCCACGTCCCTGAGTGTACCGTGTGGTGCTCACCCGTATGGCCGGTGACTCGGGGCCTTCTGGTAGCTTCCGCTCCACGACGGCGGTGCTGGTCCCTTGCGTGTGACCATGCCTTCGGGTTTCTGGGCCAGAGGACCTGAAATCCCCTGCCGGTCGGTTTCTGCTGCTGGGTAAGGATTAGTCCCCACAGCCTCGGCCTCCGGGTCCGGTGAGAACTCTTCAATCAGGGCGAGCTCTACAGCTTCCAGCCCCTGACTCCTTTTTGCACTGCTCCCACTGAGCTCCTGATCTTTCTTTCCTTGCTTTTGCTACACTCCAGACCAGACTGTGTCTCTGTCTGGGACTCCTCTTCTTCTCCCTAACCCTGCCTCAGCCCTAGTTTTATATAGGGGAAGTTCTTCCCCTCCCAGGACTGGGCAGGAGGTGTGGCATGCATAGGATTCCTGACCAGGAGACCTCCCACCTGCTCTCAGACGTAATATTGCTATTACTGTGGAAACCAGACCCCTGGGGTGCCACACTATCTCCATGTAAAGCTCAGCATAAAAACCCAATTAACACACTCATGAGTAAGGCCCTGCAAACAAATGCTGGCAAGAGAGGTGCCACCAACCTACTTAAAATGTGAGTAGATTTTCCCTGGCAAAGGCAGGGGACAATTAGACGCAGGCTTGCGATAAATCTACAGAAACCTGTTGAAATTTAATTCCCAGGACTTCAAAGAGAGTTTTACAAAAGTCTCCAGGCCCTTCGGAGCCAAAACGAAATATGGAATAACTAAAGTTCCATACCTCCGATAATGATGGGACCCATATTTTTAGTGACTTGGTCAGCTGCGGAACAATAGAAATATTTTTCTGTCGCTGTAAACCCCTTCGTGGAGCTATAGCGGATAAGCACAATAACAATGGATTGCAGGTACGCAATGCTTGGTCTCTATGTGAAGGTAAAATCATAACGGAAAATATGGCGTTGTTTGCAAGCTTCTGCGATCAACGAGCGATAAGTTATCTCAGAAGTTAGCGTTTTTAATAAAAACATGAAGGGTTGAGCCCAGCCCCTGTAATATTGGCACATGGGGGTGTGGACAGGTTTCTCCTTTCAACATAAAATAGTCTGCTGAGGTTGGAGTAGCATTCATTGCGGGAGTATTTAGTTACTATATGCAACGGATCCTGTTCGATAACAGTCAAATCAGAGATGAGCTCCCCTCCAGCTGTATTGAATCATCTCAGCGATTGTATAGTAAGTTTCTGCTTTAATCCTTATTATTTTGTGTAACTGCTTATGTATTGTATTGCCTCCTTTTGTAAAATCTTTTGTATATTTTTCCTAAACACTGACTCCCTTTGGGATTAAATATAAAATGTAATAGTTCTATTTCTTTTGTCCTGTAATCGTTTCCTTCCCCGAAGCCCTATGCTACCAGAACGCAGGTGTCCGGCCAGCCTTGTATTATATTTCAAACTCGACCGGTGGTGGCAACGAATAATATTAATAATCAGGCTATTGTGAAGCTGACAGTGACCGTACGGAGTGCGTAAATACATATTCCATGCATTGGAATCCAGAGGTGTGACGCCGTATGCTCATTGGTCGCTTGCCAATACCTCTGTAGTGAGTTGTGGGGACCGTGTGCTCACGGATCCCTGACGAAATCCTGACCGAGTAACGGCACGGTGAGATTTTGCATGATCTTCCCGGTGTCGTCGCTGTGGAATACCTGACAGAGTACATCAACTACACTTTCTTAATGTTTGATTGAGGCCCTCTAGTTATTGCCTTAAAGAGTCTATGGTTGACTGGATGACTCTCCTTATTTTTTTTCCTGGCTTTGCACTTTATGGAGAGCCTTTATGAGTGTAGGAGCACATCAACTACACTTTATTAATATTTGAATGAGGCCCTCAATTTGTTGCCTTCAAGTGTTTATGGATGAGTGGATGACCCTCCTTATAATTTTTACCTGGCTTTCCACTTTGTGCAGAGTCTTTTTGAGTGTAGGAGTACCATAACTACACTTTGTGCACAAATATTAAATGAGGTACTACAGTTGTTGCCTTTAAGGGTGTGTGGATGACCGTGCTTGTAATTTTTGTCTTGTTTTGCACTGTGTACAGAGCCTTTATGAGTGAAGGAGTACCACAACTACATTTTGTTCACAATATTTGAAGGAGGTACTACAGTTGGTGCCTTTAATGGTGTATGGATGACCCTGGTTTTAACTTTTGGCAGGCTTTGCCCTTAGTGCAGGGCTTTTTTGAGTGTAGGAGTACCATTACATGACAATTTGAACAGAATGTGCATGAGGCCCTCCTTTATGTCTAATACAGGGTGTATCTGAGTCTCTCTTCCATCAAATTTTTGTCAGCTCTTGCTTCCTTCATAAATTACACTGAAATTGACATTTTTTTTAATAAAAATTTCAATTTTGGTTTACGTAAATTATTTAAAAAAAAAAAAAAAAAACCTTTTTAAAGTTTGCCTTTAAAGCAGTCTAAAGCAGGCTTTAAAGCAATCTAAATAGGAGTTTAAAAGTTTAAAGTAGTGCCTCATTATACAGGAAAGAATATTTCTTAACATTTTTTTTCCTATAAACTCCAATTTCTCTTCGAATTTGTATGTTTTATTGTTAGTCCTTAAAGTGGAGTAAAATTGTGACACCATTGTTCTCAGCAGTGATCTGGGAGTCACAGATGCTTACAGGGATCTTCTCCATGATGTTCTCCTTCCATTCAGCACTTTTCCCATCCATTTCAGCATTGGCACTGCCCCCAGACCTCCTTGTAGGGTCTGCCAGAAAAATGCTTAGATTTCCCATTTACTCCCATTATACTCATTACTCGAAGCGAGTATTGAGCATTAGGAGCTGCTCGGTTCGAGTAACGAGCATCCAAGCATTTTAGTGCTCAGTCATCCCTAGTTTC
This sequence comes from Phyllobates terribilis, assembly GCF_046119375.1. Classification (NCBI taxonomy): domain Eukaryota; kingdom Metazoa; phylum Chordata; class Amphibia; order Anura; family Dendrobatidae; genus Phyllobates; species Phyllobates terribilis. The sequence continues at coordinate 36,464,653 of NW_027362768.1, read as the reverse complement.
TACACTTAACTGTAGGAGTCAATACAGGAAACACAAAGGACCTGATCCATCAAAGCTTTTACTCTATTGTAAAAAGCTTTAAAAAAAATCTCAAAATTTTGGGGCAATGTGAGGCTACAGTAAAATGTTGTGATTTTTGGCATTCCAACATGTCCGACACCTGAATTTAGCCTAATGCTGTGGGGAGAAAATAAACTTTATTTCCCCTGACAGCATACCGGTTTCAGTCATGGGGGCGGCTTCGGCCCTAACTGAAACTCGCTCTGCATTGGGGCCAGCTGCCAGTCAGGTCCATGGGTGCGTTTACAGTCGTTGCTCTACATTCTCAGAGCAGTGATTGAACCTGCACCAGCGCCAACCTTGTGACTGCAACTGGAATGCTGCCGGGGGGAATAAAGTTCATTTTCTCCCTTAGCATTCGGCTAAGTGCAGGCGCCAGGCAGGTTAGTGATGCTATCAACCTGCAGATTGACCCCATATCTACAGGTTAATAGCGTTTTTTCTGGTGACAGGTTCCCATTAAATAGTGAACAACATTTGTGTACCAATCTCAAGTGTACCTATTCATATACTTTTTGAAATCTGAATAGGTACCAATTCAATGCCAAATACCTTCATGATATATTTTTATATATGTTGTAGATTTGTTTTTACATAAAGTTTTGAATCGAAATCTGTACCTATACTGTGCAAAACATATCCATTTTATACTAAAATACAAAATAGTTGCAAATTAATTAAACTTTTTTGTTAATTATTTGTTATCCTTTGCAAATATGTGAATATTTTAGAATATACTCCATTACCCTATTTTACTTCTTTTTTTGTCAAATACCAGTTTTATCTGCCTAATTTATGCTTTTTTAGAAGCTGCTTTGAATTGCTGCTCTAGCAAGAATCAGTGCTCAAAATCTATAAACTCTCCTTGTCTGAGCATGGAACAGGGGACCAGAGAAGCTCACACGTGGAGATTGTTTTAAACAGTGTTTAAATATGGATTCTTGCTAGAGCAGCAGTTCATATCAGCTTCTAAAGGTGCATCAACTAGGTAGATGATGCGGCACTTTCATCATAGTGTTTGAAAGAGAGAAGGAAGCAAAATAAAGTAATTGACTTTTTTACAACAACAAACTTTGAAATGACTGTTCAATAATTGGATTATAGGAAAAGTTTAGATACTCTTTAAATGATAAAATCTTGGTGTCTAAAAAAAGCCAATATTTCACAGTCAAACTTCAAAATTGAAGGAATCTGGCATCAGAAATTAATTATGTAGAGGTGTCTTCAGGCTTTGTTAAGACATTTATACGTTAGCGTTAATAAGAGCAATCTTTCTTGTAGTGACAATGCTGTTTACCACGCTTTTTTTAGTAGAAGGAAAATAAAGTAAATATCTTTGGGTAAAATCGATTGTATATTTGGTTAGAGAATAGTTAAGCTCTAAAGTAATAATTATATTAGTGTAAAGAAATGTTTAAACCGAATGGTAATATGTTTATACAACATGGAGGTCACTTATAAAAAATAGCAAAGTGTAGGTGCTCAGGGCTAGCCTGATAGATGCGAGACCTACATGGTCCCTAGTTTGTTGATTAGGCATATTTTTTGGTCTCTTGATAACTACATGAATATATTATTTGGGCACTGTATAAACCATAAGGAAGGTTTCAATCGAAATGCTGCATCGGGCATCAACTAACATAAAGTTAGCTTTAAAAAACTGATTGTTTATGGTGTCAATAACAATAGGCAATGTAATTGGTCACTGTAGGCAATGATAACACTATTTTTTTATAAATCATCCAGCCTGTTATAACACCAAATAATGCATAATAGAATACAATAAAATTTGCAGTTATAATTGCAGTAGTTCTATAGTTCAAAACCAGACAAACATAAAGTTTAAATATAAAATAAAAAAAATGACAATATTAAATTTAACATTTTAAATGAGTTAATGAACATCACAGAAAAAGCAGCAACACTTAATAATACCTGGTCACATTACTAATGTACTGCAGGATGCAGCTGGACCCCATGATAAAGGGTGGAGGCAGCACAGGTGCCGAATAATGCTGCATAAATATTCACACACCTATCACACACAACGGTTCTTAGTTTTACTAATACACGCGGACAAGGCTATGACCATTATGTCTAAGAGCAAGGGAGTTCAAGGGTTCAAGACGCATAACAGCTTCCATGTCTTATAGACCTCTCACCTAATCTTTTCATGGAATACACACTTATGAAGATGTTTTTAACAATTTTGGAAAAAACATTGACTTTATTCATGTGTGCTGGATCTCCAACCCCTTTGGAACCTTCTGTGTGGGATTGACTCTCCTGAGCTCTCCTGTGCACCATGTTCCTGTGATTGCTGGCCGATATGAGGATCACACAGGAGAACCATGAAGAAATACAGCAAGATAAGACTTTGCCAGCAATGAATAACCTTGTAAGCCCTCAGAATCCTCCTGGATGGAGAAAGAAGAATGTTGTGAAGAAAAAACGGAGAGTGGTGGTCATGGGGGATTCCCTGTTAAGAGGAACAGAGGCCGCTATCTGCAGACCAGACATAACCTCAAGAGAAATGTGCTGTCTTCCAGGAGCAAAAATTAAAGATGTGTCTGACAGGATATCAAGACTCTTCAGACCTACAGATCACTACCCATTCCTGCTAATACATGTGGGGACAAATGACACCGCAAGAAAGGACCTGGAAACCATCTGCAGTGACTTTGAAGACTTAGGCAAGAAAGTGAAAGAATTGGGAGCGCAGGTGGTCTTCTCATCCATTCTCCCAGTGGATGGCCATGGAACAATGAGGTGGAATAAGATTCTACAGGTGAACAACTGGCTACGTCGATGGTGCCGTCAACAAGGATTTGGATTTCTGGATCACGGAATGAATTACCTATACGATGGACTACTTGCTAGAGATGGGGTGCACCTTACGAAGACTGGAAAACATGTATTTGGAAGTCGCCTTGCTACACTCATCAGAAGAGCTTTAAACTAGAACAATGTGGGAAGGGAAGCAAAAGGCCAGAAAAAGCCATACAGCTGACAAATACTATTGAGATCTCTGCTACTGGAAGTGGAAAAGAAGAACAAAGACAAAAAAATCTAAATAATAAAAATATGGGAGGAAGAGAAACCAATCACAAACTAAAATGTTTTTATACAAATGCACAAAGCATGGGCAACAAACAAGGAGAATTGGAACTACTAATGCAGGAAAAGGAATATGATGTCATTGGAATCACTGAAACTTGGTGGGACGATACACATGATTGGAATAAAAGGCTAAAAGGATACAACTTATTTGCAAGAAACAGACTTGATAAACGAGGAGGAGGTGTTGCATTGTATGTTAGAAAAGCGTATATCTGCACAGAGATTGAAGCTTCAGAGACTGGGAGTTCTGTGGAAACTGTTTGGGTAAGAATACAAGGAGAGAACAACGGAAAGGACACCATTGTAGGCATTTACTACAGGCCACCTGGGCAAGCTGAAGATATGGATGAGCTCTTTATGTATCAAATGACCAAGTTCTCCAAAAAATATGACGTAGTGGTCATGGGAGATTTCAACTATCCAGACATTTGTTGGGAATCTCTCTCAAGTAAAACTAACAGGTCAAGCAAATTCTTATCCTCTCTTGCTGACAACTTTATTTTCCAAAAGGTAGGGGAGAAAACAAGGGGATCTGCTACTTTGGATCTAATCCTTATAAACAGGGAGGAAATGGTTGAGGAGGTAAAGGTGGCTGGGACCCTAGGAGGCAGCGATCATGCTATTATAGAATTTTGGATAACTAGAGGAGGAAGACATGTGAAGACTCAAACTTCAAGGTTAGATTTTAGAAAGGCAGATTTTAAGAGACTCAGAAAGAGAATAGGAGGGATCCAATGGCTGGATGTCCTTAAGGACAAAAATGTCCAGGAAGGATGGGAAATTTTTAAAAATGAGATTCTCAAAGCACAATCGTTAACAATCCCGAAAAGTAGGAAGAATGGGAAGCATTTAAGGAAACCAGGATGGATGAACACAGAACTTAAACACATGCTAAAAAGAAAGAAAGAAATGTTTATTAAATGGAAAGAGGGAGGCATATCTAAAGAAGATTATAATGCAGTCTGCAGATCCTGTAGGGCATGTATCAGGTTAGCTAAAGCTGACAATGAATTAAGGCTTGCAAGAGATGTCAAAAGCAATAAAAAAGGATTTTGGGGGTATGTCAAAAGTAAAAGAAAAGTCAAAGATGCTATAGGATTTTTACAGGATGAAAATGGAGAAATGGTAAGAGAGGATGTTGAGAAGGCCGAACTTTTTAATTCCTATTTTGCATCTGTTTTCTCTCAGAAAGAAAATGTAACATCAACTGATCTTCACTGTCCTTTTAAAGGAATAGAGGAATCCAAGTTATCAGTAAACAGAAAGATTGTGAGGGAATATTTAGCTAACATAAATGAGTTCAAGTCTCCAGGTCCAGATGAATTACACCCCAGAGTACTGAAGGAGATTGTAGAAGAAATTTTAGAACCACTCTCCATAATCTTTGAAAATTCTTGGAGAACAGGAGAAGTCCCAGAAGACTGGAGAAGAGCAAATGTTGTTCCTATCTTCAAAAAGGGGAAGAAGGTGGACCCAGGGAACTATAGGCCGGTGAGTCTGACTTCTATACCAGGAAAGATCTTTGAACAAATTATTAAACAACATGTATGTAAGTACATGGATAAGAATGAAGTGATTAACCAGAGTCAGCATGGGTTTGTAACTAACAAGTCATGTCAGACTAACTTAATTTCCTTCTATGACAGAATCACTGACTGGGTGGATCAGGGAAATGCTGTAGATATAGTATATCTTGACTTCAGCAAAGCATTTGACAAAGTATCTCACATCATCCTTATTGAAAAAATGACCAAGTATGCAATGGACCAGGCAACTGTTAGGTGGATTCATAACTGGCTTAGTGATCGGACTCAAAGGGTGGTTGTAAATGGCTTCACATCCAGCTGGATGAATGTCTCAAGTGGGGTTCCACAGGGCTCCGTCCTGGGACCTGTATTGTTCAACATCTTTATCAATGATTTAGATGAAGGAATTGAGGGTAAACTGATTAAATTTGCTGATGACACAAAGCTAGGAGGGATAGCTAATACTAGAGAAGAGAGAGAGAGGATTCAAAAAGACCTAAATAAACTGGAGCAGTGGGCAGCAACCAACAGAATGGTTTTTAACAGGGAAAAATGCAAAGTACTACATCTGGGCAATAAAAATGAAAAAAGCATATACAGAATGGGAGGAATAGAGCTAAGCAACAGTACATGTGAAAAAGACTTAGGACTAATAGATCATAGACTGAACATGAGTCAACAGTGTGATGCAGCAGCAAAAAAGGCAAATACAATTCTGGGATGTATTAACAGAAGCATACAGTCTAGATCACGTGAAGTCATTATCGGTCTTTACTCCTCTTTGGTCAGACCTCATCTGGAATACTGTGTACAGTTTTGGGCACCACATTTTAAAAAAGACATCGACAAACTGGAGCAAGTTCAGAGAAGAGCGACCAGAATGGTGACTGGTCTGCAAACCATGTCCTATGAGGAACGGTTGCAGGATTTGGGAATGTTTAGCTTGCAAAAAAGAAGACTGAGAGGAGACTTAATAGCTGTCTACAAATATGTCAAGGGCTGTCACATTGTAGAAGGATCATCTTTATTCTCATTTGCACAAGGAAAGACTAGAAGCAATGGGATGAAACTAAATGGGAGGAGACACAGATTAGATATTAGAAAAAACTTTTTGACAGTTAGGGTGATTAATGAGTGGAACAGGCTGCCACGAGAGGTGGTGAGTTCCCCTTCAATGGACGTCTTCAAACAGAGGCTGGACAGACATCTGTCTGAGATGATCTAGTGAATCCTGCTTTGAGCAGGGGGTTGGACCAGATGACCCAGGAGGTCCCTTCCAACTCTACCATTCTATGATTCTATGATTCTATGATTCAGCTTAATATTTTTTTCCTCTTTTTTACGGATAAGTCTTGTATAAGGTGCCAGTCACACAGATACATGTAGTGTATCCTGTTATATTATAGCCTATTGATCACTCCAATACTATTAGATCAGCTAGGCCACCCAGTACTCTATAAGTGCACCCCACAAAGACAGATAACTGTTTATCACAATACTACAGGGGCTGTATACATCCTGCAAAGATTAAAAAATAGATGAGGTATGAGGTAATCCTATGGCCAAAATAAGAGAGCTCGCAACTCTCATCAACAGTCTTCATTGTCAAAAGATTCTCTGTAATAAAATTTAAAACAAATCACATGAAAGGGACATTAATTCAAGAAAAAAACACAATACTTTCCAATATCTGGTCACATCATGAACTGTAGAATGCAGCAGACCACCACAATAAAAGACTTAATATATCATTTTTCATCTTTTCAGAATGCCTCCAGCCCCTGAAATGTTGATCTCTGGAATTGGGTAGTGTGTCCTTTTGGGGAGTACTTTTATAGAGCTGGGTAGCCCGCCTGATCTAGTAGTATGGGCGTGACCCATAGACCGTAAGCCGGCACGATGTTCTACACAATTGTGACTAGTAACTTATACTAGTCTTGTCTATGGGCATTGGCAATACTAATTAACCTGGTCTGCTGCATCATGCAGGACATTAGTAATGTAAGTATTGCTAAGTATTGCAGCTTTTTACTGTGATTTTTTTGATTTATGTCCTTTTGATGTGATTCGGTTATACAATAGCAGCAATTATTTTAATGTTCTTCTGTTTATTAAGAAATGAAATTAATTCTTCTCTGCCTCTATTAATGGCTCCACCAATTTAGAAATATTACTGTGAATTTTAATAAGTGTTCTGGGTACAATTACATACAATTACATATGATACATGTTATCAATAAAGCCAGTAATTGACTTACCAAGTAAAGATGAGACATAACAGAGTTGATATTAAAATTAAAACTTGATTAAACATTGCAGACTGTGTTCTTTGTATTGCTCGGTGCAGATCATTCTGAAATTAGCCAGAAAACAATAATCATATCATAATCAACATGGTATCAATCTGATTCTATGCAGAAAGGTCTTTAATTATAGGACCAGATCAGGCTAGAGGTTACTGGGTCACAGCGGGCGAGGATAGTGCAGAAAGGACGTTTCAAGGCTACAGCATCACATTTCCAATCTCACTTTATTTCACTATTTTTAATTTTGTTTATGGTTTTTGTATGGGAAATATATTAAAATCAATAGAATTCACTAGCTTTTCTACTTTTCTGACAAGACATATCAACGAGAAATAATTTTACTTTTTTAAAATGAAGGTTGTTTTTTTGGGGGGTGAGGGGGCGGGGTATGATTGCAATATTTTTTACCAGTTTTCAACATGATGGTGATTGACTAAAATGGCAAAATCTGTTGCAATCACATGTGATTTTGTGATATAAATGATATTGCTCTCTGCCTACACTAAGATTTTATTTCTGGGATCTATCCCTGTTTTTGGAAAGAAAGCTCAGCCTTCAAAAATTATTCACAAAACATGGAGGAACAATTTAAGAAGTTGTTTAGTTCAGAAAAAAATATGTTTTTTTTCTTCTGAAAACAGTGCTACTCTTGGCAATAGGCCATGTCTGGTAATGCAGCAAAATATTGCTCACTTTAATTAAAGGAGTGTTGTCAAGTTTAAAAGTTATTTTCTATCCAAAGGATAAGGGATAACTTTCCAATAAATGGGGTCTGACAGCCATTTCCCCCCTCAATCCCGCGAAGCGGGTCTATAAAGCGCCCTGGCTGAATCGAGCAGAGGTCAATGATGCACACTACCACGCTATTCATTCTTAATGGGAGTTCTGGAGATTGCCGAGCTCTGCACTGGATTGACCTTTGATGCTCCTATTGGAACAAATGGAGAGGCAGTCCATATGGCTAAATAAGAAAGGCATTTATTTGGGTACTTGCCAGGTTTGAACTCAGAGAAACTAAGTATATAGATGTGGCATTTTAATATTCTTACTTGCGAGAAGTCTTAATATTTTTGTTTCAGCATTTATAATATAATCATGTTATTTATCAGTTATTCATATACCAGCAATGAATGATAAGACAGAAATTGTTCTCTCTCTCTATTTTGGCAACTAATATCATACAATTGTTTCTAAATCTGGGGGTATAATCTTAAGTTTGTGTACTTAGCTGGAAGGAGTTATTGGCATCTACCACCCATCTGGACACATCAATAACACTTTATTGTAGTACAAATATATCTCTATATACTTTATTCTGTTGTTTAACTATAACCTAATCCAGAATAATATAAGCCCTAGTTTTTATCCTACTTTCAGCCTTATAGAATCACATTTTTTTTTCTTCATTTTTTTATTCCAGTGCATAAACCTGAAACAGATGAACCAACAGCAAACTATAATTTTTTAGATTATAATATTTTATTTTCTTTATCCCATTTATGCATGGTATCTTTATTACTGCTGTGTTCTTTTGCTTTCTCTGTTTAATAAATTTCATTTAAAAATGGTATTAACGGTATTATTCCAGATCGATAGAAAACCATAATGTCTCACATTTAAAACTTACAATCATATTCTCTAAGGCATGTTTTGCCAGCCAACAATTCAGGAAAACAGGAACAAATAAATCCCTTAAAGGAGGCCAAAAGATCTGCCAAGGAAAGAAAGCAATGTTTAATTTCTTTTCATATGCATGTAGAGACAAATGAAAAAGGTGTAACAAAAAATATACAAGTGATTAGTGATGAGCGAGTATGTTCTTTTAACCCTTTCGGCGAGCATGCTCGAGTGCTCGTTGAATATCTTCAGCGTGCTCGGCCGTTATGTTTGAATCACTCCCGTGTGCATGATTTGCGACTATTTAACAGCTGTAATACATGTGAGGAATGCCTAAGAAATAGGCATTCCTCACATGTATTATAGCTGTCAAACAGTCGCAAATCATGCACATGGGAGTGATTCAAACATAACACCGAGCGCGCTGAAGATATTCGGAAAACACTTGAGCATGCTCGTAAATCTCGAGTAACGAGCATGATCGCTCATCACAAATGATCAATCAGAATGACAGTTATGGACATTTCGGTAGTATCAAATGGAACATCTCTGATAAATGTTAATTATACTTCACAATAAAATTCTTATAACATATCTTTTCCTGTACGCTGCTACTACCATTGTTCAATCATTCAACCGTAGAAAACACAAGTATACTATTTAATATGCTGTAAAACAAGAGAACATCCGAATAATAAGTCAGGGAGAAACTAGATTTAATCAGTATAAAAAACCTTTATTATGAAGTTGAAGGGTTAGGTGGCACTACATGTACCAGCATGACTGTACCAAAATGCCAGTTAAAAAATTATTGGTGATACACATAAGTACAAAGATTTAATCCTTAGTCTATTTGGACCAGCAACAAGAAAGAATCATGATAAGGTAACATGAATCAATACATGGAAACAATATATGTAGCAGGAAACTCCATCACATAAATAGGTGGTGACTGATTATAACCCATACAATTCAGATGTGAACCATATGTAAAAGTATGTATAGTACTGAATAAATTCCAATGGAATGTACACGTGCACCTCCTATGTGAATCTAAGTGATGATAGCTGGGAAATAGTATTTAATACCTGCATTAGTGGTCCGGATGAATGAGAGGCACCATAATATTTATTATGCTGGCTTATATTTGCACCAACACATTTCACAGCAGACATTTACAGACATTGTTATCACTCACCATGTCCACTGATAAACACAATCTAAATTCAAGGGCTCAATACACCATTATATTAACACTAGTGTTGATTGAGCACTAAAATGCTCGGATGCTCGAAGCTGGGGCCGAGCTCACCGTGATACTCGGGTGCTCGACCCGAGCAACGAGCCCAATGTTAGTCTAAGGGAGACCCGAGCATTGTTGCGGCAGCACCCCCGGCAGTCTGTAGAAAGCCTAAAAAAGTGCCCAAAACGATAGTGACAGTGCTCAAATGACATGAGGACAGCATGGGGATCGCCCCAGGAAGCATATCTGACCCCCAGGTCACTGCTGTCAACAACGTGATCAGAGGTATTAAGCCACTTTAACGGGCTCACAATAAAACGTTCAAAAACGAAACTGAAACTGTTTTCCTGTGAAATATGTTAAGGAACATCCTTTCCAGGGTAAAGACTTGTGTATAAGGTAAAATAAATAACCAAAAACAGAAATACTCCTCCACACCTTTGGCTATGTTCACAAGTAGCATTTTTTCTGCGTTTTTGCACTTTTGTATTGCTTTCAACCGTGACAAATGCATTCACCGGGAAATGTCATTTTAACATTTTACAACCTTATCTGGCCATGTGCTGTGTGACACATGTATACAGTGCTGAAAAGACATGGGTACAGCATGGGGAAGATCCCTGGAAGCATCTCTGACACCCAGGTCACTGCCTAAAAGTGTGCTCATCAGAAGTGATCCTTGCCGCATCAGAAGATGCAGACTTGCAACTATCCCCTTCCAAGTCCTTGTCCCAGGGCAGTGTTTAATTGTACCGCCTCCATTCCTTGCAATGCAAGCGCAAGTATGCAGCCTGCCACCCACCCATCCCCAGGCTGCAATACTATACTGCTTGCTTGCACTTGAAATTGGGCCTTATAGGCATGTGGAGGCGGAATCTGGCCACCACATCAAGGCTGCGTCGGCCTGGTATCCATACTCAGTCTCCAGCCGCCCGGCGGCCGGGTGTCCACGCTTGGTCCCCAGCCGCCGGGGGGCGGCCGGGTGTCCATTCTCGATTCCCAGCCGCCCCGTGGCCGGGTGCCCACATATGGTCCCCAGCCACCTGGGGGCGGCCGGGTGTCCATAAATTGTCCCCAGACGCCCCAATTTGTCCCGGTGCGCCTTATACACAAGTGCGCATACCAAAACATTACCTGTGCCCTCCCCAGTACATTTAGTGGGAAGGACAGCCTAACCACAAACACGTGGACAAGTGAATGTGGCCAGGGATGGTCCATCTCACTGATGTCTTCACACTGGGCTATTATTGTGGAAGTCGGGACACAGTTGGACACTGGGATGCAACACGTCCTCCAGAGATAGAGGATTGTGGGTCCTGGGTCAATCAGGCTTCAATACAAAGTTCAGAAGGTAGACAGCAGCAGTGGTCGGCCTCCTACACTATGAGTAAATTATTCATGATCATGAGGCCATCCATCTCCTTAGCTTTCTGTTCCTTGGAACGCAAGTGCATGTATGTAGTAGCGGCTAGGCCTGAGGTGGTCAGCGTTTTGGCGCATATCCTACCTCCTCCAAGGATTGCTGGATGTTTTCCTGCTACTATCCCAGTTCTATGACTCCCGTTAAAACAAAGCTTCCGGTGATGAATGATGAATGAGGTGGTGGCAAAGGAGAAAGAGCAGGAGGAACAGCGACCATTCACTTCAATATCAGGCCAGTCAACCACACATGTCTTGTAGAATATGTTTCTGTACCAAAAGGAGAGGTTCGGCTACACAGTTATAGGGCATACGGTGAGTGAAATGCCTACCAAAAATTCTTGCCCCTTGGAAATCACATGGAGGTCAGAGGGCCTTAACTAAACCATTTTTTCCATTTATAGCAACTGGGTCTCCTGTACACTGTTGGCCTAAGCAGTGAATGGAAGGCTTTCCAAAATTTATGAGGAACTTCAATGCCCCTTGAAACAGATGTGGATTACAGCGTACTAAAAACCTTCTACCCATTATTGGGGAGTGAGTCTCCCTTAGTTTTCGCCTATGCATTGAAAAGCAAAAGCTGATTTAAAATTAGGGGGAAATGCAATGCCCGTTGGAAGAGTCGTGGAGGGTAGAGGTAATTAAAAACAACATTTCAATGCCCCTTGGAAGAGCTGTGGAGTTCATAGTGGTTTATCAAGACGGTTTTAATGCCCCTTGGAAGAGACGTGGAGGTCACAGTAGCTTAAAAAGATGGTTTTAATGCACCTTGGAAGAGACGTGGAGTTCAGAGTGGTTTAAAAAGACAGCTTTAATGCCCCTTTGAAGAGACGGGAGATCCCAGTGGAATAAAAAGACAATATCAATGCCCCTTGGAAGAGTGGTGGAGGTCCCAGTGGAATAAAAAGACAATATCAATGCCCCTTTGAAGAGTGGTGGAGATTACAGTGGAATAAAAATACAATATCAATGACGCTTGGAAGAGACGTGGAGGTCACAGTAGCTTAACAAGATGGTTTTAATGCCCCTTGGAAGAGTCGTGAAGTTCAGAGTGGTTTAACAAGATGATTTTAATGCCCCTTGGAAGAGACGTGGAGTTCAGAGTGGTTTAACAAGACGGTTTCAATGCCCCTTGGAAGAGACGTGGAGGTCACAGTAGCTTAACAAGACGGTTTTAATGCCCCTTGGAAGAGACGTGGAGGTCACAGTAGCTTAACAAGACGGTTTTAATAACCCTTGAAAGAGACGTGGAGTTCAGAGTGGTTTAACAAGACGGTTTTAATGCCCCTTGGAAGAGACGTGGAGGTCCCAGTGGAATAAAAAGACAATATCAATGCCCCTTGGAAGAGTGGTCGAGGTCGCAGTGGAATAAAAAGACAATATCAATGCACCTTGGAAGAGTGGTGGAGGTCGCAATGGAATAAAAAGATCAATGTCAATGCCCCTTGGAAGAGTGATGGAGGCCCCAGTGGAATAAAAAGACAGTATCAATAACCCTTGGAAGAGACGTGGGGGTCACAGTAACTTAACAAGATGATTTTAATGCCCCTTACAAGAGCCATGCAGTACAGCATATTAAAAACATTATTCCCATTTTTGGGGAGTGGGTCTCCCATAGTAATTGCCTATGCCTTCCAAGCAAAAGCGGCCAAAAATTAGGACGGAGGAACTTGCAATACCCCTTGCAAGAGCCATGCAGTACATCATATTAAAAACATTATTCCCATTATTGGGGAGTGGGTCTCCCGTAGTCTTTGCCTATGCCTTCCAAGCAAGAGCTGCCAAAAATTAGGACGGAGGAAATTGCAATGCTGGCAACACGGACCATGGTCAACCTGGTGGTATAGTGGTGGTTGAGTCTGAGGAGAAGGAGAAGAGCAAAAAACAGCCGAAATGAGGAAGTGTATACCCATGTGTGGGTGTGAAGCGGTGCATGGGAATACACCTCCCAAAATAGTGGATTTCACTTTATGTTACTTTGCTGTCATTTGGTGGTGATGAGAAGTCTGGCCCAATCCAGCCCTTGTTTATTTTGATAAGGGTCAGCTTGTCAGCATTGTCAGTTGACAGGCGAGTGTGCTTATCAGTTATAATTCCCCTTTTCTATGCAAAAAGGTGGATTACACTCAGATTTGAACCGTGGAAGAGGAAAACCAGAGTTTTATTTCTCTGGCCTACACCAGAATCTTTTAAATAGATATATTTGTGTCTGAACAGTCAGCGAGACACCAAAACTGTTTTTTTTATGCAAAAAGGTGGATTACACCCAGATTTGAACCATGGAAGAGGAAAACCACAGTTCTATTTCTCTGGCCTACACCAGAGTCTTTTAAACAGATATATTTGAGTCTGAACAATCAGCGAGACATTGAAACTGTTTTTTTTTATGCAAAAAGGTGGATTACACCCAGATTTGAACCGTGGAAGAGGAAAACCACAGTTAAGGTTCTCTGACCTACACCAGAATCTTTTAGACAGATATATTTGTGTCTGAAAAGTCAGCGAGACACTCAATCTTTTTTTTTTTATGTAAAAAAGGCGAAAAGGTGGATTGCACCCAGATTTGAACCGTAGAAGAGGAAAACCACAGTTCTATTTCACTTGCCTACACCAGAATCTTTTAAACAGATATATTTGTGTCTGAACAGTCAGCGAGACACTGAAACTGTTTTTTTTTATGCAAAAAGGTGGATTACACCCAGATTTAAGCCGTGGAAGAGGAAAACCACAGTTCTAGTTCTCTGGCCTACACCAGAATCTTTTAAACAGATATATTTGTGTCTGAACAGTCAGCGAGACACTATTACTGTTTTTTTTATGCAAAAAAGGCAAAAAGGTGGATTACACCCAGATTTGAACCGTGGAAGAGGAAAACCACAGTTCTATTTCTCTGGCCTACACCAGAATCTTTTAAACAGATATATTTGTGTCTGAACAGTCAGCGAGACACTGAAACTTTTTTTTTTATGGAAAAAAGGCAAAAAAGTGGATATTACAGAGATTTGAACCGTCGAACTTCAAAACCACAGTTCTAGTTATCTGGCCTAAACCAGAATCTTTTAAACAGATATATTTGTGTCTGAACACTCACAAACACACTCAATTTTTTTTTTTTGGGGTGGGGGGGAATTACCAAAAGGTTAATAAGACTGGTATTTGTACAGTCTGACTGAGGGAAAAAAAAAAAAAAGAGGATTTAGATAAAAAAAAAAGGATTTCTCCTGGCCCCTGAGACCTGGGGCTAAGTCTAGCAATTTGCGAAGCAGCTCACAGGACTGTAATGCAGTGTTTCTTGGTATAACCATTGCGTCTCCTATACAGCCTGCCTGCCTGCCTCCCTGATATCTGGGATGGATATTAGTCCTGAGAAGGACTGTTTGTTTGATTTTGCAGGCTTTAGAGACCCTACACTACCTAATTCGCAGTATAAATCTCTCTCTAGCTCAGCAGCACTCTCCCTACACCGTCTGATCTGGAGCGACTGTGTCCAAGATGGTGGCGCCCGGTTTTAAATACTCGAGGTGACGCTGTGCGGCCAGCCAATCACTGTAATGCCCACAACCAACATGGCTGTGGCATTACAGTGACTGGCTGGCAATCCCTGCATGTTCATTGTCTCTGTAAAGAACGCCAAACATGCAGGGCGGAGACCCGAGCTCCCGCCCGAGTAACCCGAAAATGCTCGGTCCTCGCTCGAGCATGATCGCTCAACACTAATTAACACCAGTTTCTCTGTGTTAATTTGAACCCAGGAATATAGTGGAAGGAAAGAGTGCTAACTTGGGATGAGTGGATCTATCTGTAAAGGATCGATTTGTAAGAGAATTTCCTAAAATTTGTTCCTGCTATTTTGAACACTTTGAGATTCACTTTTCAAGGATTGCCCCCCAAAAAAATATAAAAGCACAGCACTAGTGATGAACGAGCATGCTCGCTACTGCTCTGTGCTCACCCGAGCACCTCAATGCTCAAGATGCTCGGCGTTCGCCGAGTATTTCCGGGGTTGCTCGGCGGGAGCTCGGGTCCCCTCCCTGCATGCTTGGCGTTCTTTAGAGCGCCAATCAACATGTAGGGATTGTCTGCCACACACTGTAATGCCGCAACCATGTTGATTGTGGCATTACATTGATTGGCCGGCCGCACAGCGTTATCAGTTCTATATTGTATATTGTTTCTAGTTAGTGTAGGTATACCACAACATCTGAACTAACAGTCCTTCTGAGGACTAATCCATCTGCAGAGATATCAGTGCTTGGCAGACAGGCAGGGTATATAGCAGACTGCAGTGCACATAGCAAGTGGGTCCATTCTAGTTCTGTCTGCTGGTTCTTTTACAGATATTTGTAGAAATAGCCCCAGGTATTAGGGGTCAGGAATATTTTTTTTTTTATCTTAATCCTGATTACTTGCTTAAAAAGCAATCCAGAAAACACAGTTTTTCTGTGCTATTTTCTTGTTAGCACTGCAGAATACAGCCAGGTCCTTTCCATATTACAGCGCTAAAATTCCAGCTATTTAAAACTGTGGTTTGTCCGTCACACAGATCACATATAAATGCGCTGAAAATTCTGCCATTTCTGGCCTCCATTAAAATTTTGTTTCAGTGTGTCAGCGAAGATATTGACACCAGTTTGCTGTTAAAAATAGTTACCTACAGACCAGCTATTTAAAACTGTGGTTTGTCCGTCACACAGATCATATATAATTGTGCTGAAAATATTGCCATCTCTGGCCTCTATTTAAATTTTGTTGCAGTGTGTCAGTGAACTTATTGACATGAGGTCAGCACTGTTAAAAATAGTTACCTAAAGGCCAGTTATTTAAAACTGTGGTTTGTCCGTCACACGAATCACATAGAATTGCACTGAAAATATTGGCATTTCTGGCCTCCATTGAAATTTTGTTGCAGTGTGTCAGTGAACTTATTGACACGAGGTGGACTCTGTTAAAAATAGTTACCTACAGGCCAGCTGTTATGCGTCGGGAGTTTGCTGGATTCAAAATGGGTCCAGAGCCTTCTGTGGTCTCCCATTCCAGTCCAGCCAGGGCTAAAATTGCTCAGCATCATTGTCAGTCCCAACGCCTAGCTGGTCCATGAGAAGTACAGGTTGTCTTTTGGGCCTTTGTGCCTAGAAGCAGGAAGCATAGGTTGCGGAGGGAGACAGGGCTGTTAAAGTCTAAGTCCAGGTTTTTCTGTACTGAGCATGCCCGTGACATGGCGCACCGTGATTGGTGGTTTGGGAGTCAGCTGGTCCGGTGACCTGGCACCGCCTGATTGGTCGTGGGTGACGTCACCAATGGTGCGACGGTGGGCAGGGCTTAATCTTTAAAGGGCCCGCCCACAAATGTGGTGGCGGGCTCTGATCATTGAGCAGTGATACTGTTGTGTGGATGCTTGGCCTATAGAGCTCCACGTGTGCTTTAGTTGAAATAGGCAGGTGTAGTGGAAATAGGTGTGACACCCCAGGGGTCTGGTTGCCACAGTAATAGAG
The DNA here is from genome assembly GCF_046119375.1 of Phyllobates terribilis. Lineage (NCBI taxonomy): Eukaryota > Metazoa > Chordata > Amphibia > Anura > Dendrobatidae > Phyllobates > Phyllobates terribilis. Next base: position 36,447,870 of record NW_027362768.1, on the reverse strand, counting down.
ATATTATGTCTGAGAGCAAGTGGGAGGTTTCTCTGGTCAGGAGCCCTAAGCATGCAACACTGCCCGCCCAGACCTGGGAGGGGAGGAATCTGCCCTTATAAACTGGGTCTGGGGCGGGATTAGGTTAGTCAGAGCCTGGAGAGGGAAAGTGACAACAGGAGCTCTGTAGGAGCAGGAGTGAGTGCCAGAGGCTGGAAGCTAGATAGCTCGCCTTGGCTGAAGACACTAACCCGGACACAGAGTCCGAGGCTGTGGGGACATCCAGGTCCAGCAGCAGAATCCAACCGGCAGGGGATTCCATGTCCTCAGGCCTTAGAAACCCGAAGGCACGGTCACAAGCAAGGGACCAGCACCGCCATCGTGAAGCGAAGGCTGACGGAAGGCCCCAAGTCACCGGCCATACGGGTGAGCACCACACGGTATACTCAGGGACGTGGGCTACTTCTACCCGCATAGAGCAAGGTAGCCAGGAAAGAGTGCAGATAGTCGGGGAGGCCTACAACTCCACCTGGCCAGGGGAGATCCTGCTTGCTCACAGACTGACCAGGCCCCTACTGCTAACCAGTACTCCCGGGAGGGTCTGCTTTATACCATCAGTAAAGACCCTGAACTGTACCACACGTCTCTGTGATTCCTTGCCGCACCAGCACCATTATTACTGGGACGCTCACACCATCACTCCCATCATCCACATTAGCTGCCCTGATGCAATACTTCTCCCGTGGGGAGTTATCCCATACTCGGCTGCGCAAACAACATCAGCCTCAGCGGTCGGCAGCGCAGCGGCGGTCCCCACTGACCGCAATCCACGGGTGGCGTAGACGGACATTTGCTATTACATGTAGACTGCCACTGGTTTGACCGCCCTGGGCACGGACCGGGTCACCGCCACGGAGGACTACAACCCCCAGCGATCCGGCTCCGGGTATCCCCCTGAACCGCACAGGCCCAGGGGGCGCGTCATAGGCAGGCTAGTGGAAATAGGCAGGTAGCTTGGCCGTATAGACTGGCTCCTACTAGGGGGTCGCCATACACCCCGAGCAGTCTGCAGATGCCGTATTCCCGGTACCGCCTGTGAGCCACGTGGAGTGATTCTCCTCAGTCCGGTAGCACGCTGGCTGAGAGCACTTACACGCCAGCGTGAGTCACACACGCATCCTAGCACCCACAGCGTAGTCCCTATGTAGTTAACAGGGCTACAGCTACTTTCCCGGTCGCACATCTCCCGTGCTGTTAACGGAGATTGAGCAAACCGCTATACCCGTTCCTGTGTGCAGTAACACGGAAGGGTTTATCATTTAAGTTGGTTGCTTTCCTTCTCACCTGGAAAGTGTTCGGCAGCAGTCCACCAGACTGCATTGTGGACCCCGGGGTTGGTTGCGTTCCATTATAATAAAGTTGTTTGCAACCATCCCCCATAACAGTATCAGAGTGCCAGGGTGTTACCGAACATGGCCGACAACCAACAACTGCAGCGCTATGTACAGCAACTTGAGAGCAGACTTAGGTCTCTGGAACAAGCTGCCCCGGTCGCTGATATCACTGCAGTGGCTACCCATGCGGCTTCTCTAGCAGCCAATCTGGTTAACTCGGCTGCGGTGAATGCTGCGACCACCTCAAGTGCCCCTTTATCCCATTTTGCTCTCCCTGAAAAATTTTCTGGGGACAGTAAATCCTGCAGGGGTTTTATTAATTTATGCCCTACTCACTTGGAGATGATGGAGGCACGGTTCCCCTCCGAAAGAGCCAAAGTGGGTTATGTCTTCTCGTTACTCTCCCACAGGGCTATGGAGTGGGCTACTCCTCTGTGGGAGCGCAATGACCCGGTAGTGGCTAATGCAGGTTTCTTCCTTAAAGCCCTAATGACTGTATTCCTTGGTCCTCAGGTCACGCATGATACGGCTCTTAAGCTTCTTGCGCTGATCCAGGGTTCGGCCACCGCAAGCCATTATGCCATCCAATTTAGAACCTTAGCGGCTGAATTGGATTGGTCTGAGCAGTAGAGATGAGCGTTGTTCTACTCGAACTGTTCGCCAATCTCAAATTCGAGCTGTTTTGGGCGGTGTTCGAGCCGTTCGGCGAACACGAACAATTTGAGAAAAATTCGGCTGTTCGAGGTTATGTTCGATAACTGTTCGTGCACCAAAATCATAACTGGATTTTTTCTCAGTAATGATGAAAATTAATGTTAATACGCAGTTTGAGTGTACAGCGGGGTGGGGGGAGGGGCAGGGGATGGATCTCTGCAGGAACAATGAAGATCTCCATTTTTTTTTTCTCTTTCCCGCATTTACAGTGGGGAGGTGCAATCTGTCAGCCTATCAGCAGCGCACACACGGAGCGAAGTGCTTTTTTTCACACAAGCAAGGGCATGTGTCATTGGCAGTGTATGTCACATGTCCTTGCCCTATAAGACCAAGCCATTTTCCCCGTCGCCACCATTTTCTCACTGCTGCAGCTGCGTGTTAGACAGCACCGCTGTTGCTGTGTGCGCTATACCTTGTTAATTTCAAGCCAATTTTCGCACAAATCTACAGATAGCTTGGGAGTAGGGAATAGTTGTGATTGCAGTCCTTTTAAGGACTAGGTCACAGCATTTCCTACGACTTTTATCAGGCAGGTCTGTGCTCTTAAATAGATAGATTGTGGGAGTAAAGACTAATTGTAATTGGAGTCCTTTTCAGGACTAGGTTACATCAGTTCCTATCAGTTTTTGCCAGGCAGGTCTGTGCCAGTGCTGTGCAAGTTTTTTTCACAGCATTTGGCTGAATCTAGCAAAGCTAATCCTTTTTGGCCTATTGCAGAGTGTGTTAGTCAGTGGAGTAGCCTATCTGTGCTGCAAGATATACCACCTGTGTATAGAATACCAATTTTTTTACTGCACCTAGTGAAGTAAAATCTTTTGGGCATAGCATCATTCTATTAGTCCATCTATACTGACCTCCATCAGGTTGCAAATTGAATATAATTTTTTTCTGCATCTAGCTCTGAAAAAATATTGGGCTTCTAGCTGTGTGTGGGACTTGTTGTATTAGTCCATCTATACTGACCTCCATCAGGTTGCAAACTGAATATATTTTTTTCTGCATCTACCTCTGAAAAAATATTGGGCTTCTCGCTGTGTGTGGGACTTGTTCTATTAATCCATCTATACAGACCTCCATCAGGTTGCAAACTGAATATATTTTTTTCTGCATCTACCTCTGAAAAAATATTCGGCTTCTAGCTGTGTGTGGGACTTGTTGTATTAGTCCATCTATACTGACCTCCATCAGGTTGCAAACTGAATATATTTTTTTCTGCATCTACCTCTGAAAAAATATTGGGCTTCTAGCTGTGTGTGGGACTTGTTCTATTAATCCATCTATACAGACCTCCATCAGGTTGCAAACTGAATATATTTTTTTCTGCATCTACCTCTGAAAAAATATGTGGCCTTCTAGCAGTGTGTGGGACTTTCTCTATTAGTCCATCTATACTGACCTCCATCAGGTTGCAAACTGAATATAATTTTTTTCTGCATCTAGCTCTGAAAAAATATTTGGCCTTCTAGCAGTGTGTGGGACTTTCTCTATTAGTCCATCTATACTGACCTCCATCAGGTTGCAAATTAAAAATAATTTTTATCTGCATCTACAGAACCTCTGAAAAAATATTTGGGCTTCTAGCTGTGTGTGGGACTTGTTCTATTAGTCCATCTATACTGACCTCCATCAGGTTGCAAATTGAATATAATTTTTATCTGCATCTAGCTCTGAAAAAATATTTGGCCTTCTAGCAGTGTGTGGGACTTTCTCTATTAGTCCATCTATACTGACCTCCATCAGGTTGCAAATTGAATATAATTTTTATCTGCATCTAGCTCTGAAAAAATATTTGGCCTTCTAGCAGTGTGTGGGACTTTCTCTATTAGTCCATCTATACTGACCTCCATCGGGTTGCAAATTAAAAATAATTTTTATCTGCATCTACCTCTGAAAAAATATTTGGGCTTCTAGCTGTGTGTGGGACTTGTTCTATTACTCCATCTATACTGACCTCCATCAGGTTGCAAACTGAAAATATTTTTTTCTGCATCTACCTCTGAAAAAATATTGGGCTTCTAGCTGTGTGTGGGACTTGTTGTATTAGTCCATCTATACTGACCTCCATCAGGTTGCAAATTAAAAATAATTTTTATCTGCATCTACAGTACCTCTGAAAAAATATTTGGGCTTCTAGCTGTGTGTGGGACTTGTTCTATTAGTCCATCTATACTGACCTCCATCAGGTTGCAAAATGAATATAATTTTTATCTGCATCTAGCTCTGAAAAAATATTTGGCCTTCTAGCAGTGTGTGGGACTTTATCTATTAGTCCATCTATACTGACCTCCATCAGGTTGCAAATTAAAAATAATTTTTATCTGCATCTAGCTCTGAAAAAATATTTGGCCTTCTAGCAGTGTGTGGGACTTTCTCTATTAGTCCATCTATACTGACCTCCATTAGGTTGCAAATTAAAAATAATTTTTATCTGCATCTACCTCTGAAAATATATTTGGGCTTCTAGCTGTGTGTGGGACTTGTTCTATTACTCACTGGTGGTGGTGGTGGGAGACTCACTACTGAGAGGAACAGAAGCAGCTATCTGCAGACCGGACATAACCGCAAGAGAAGTATGCTGCCTCCCAGGGGCGAAGATCAAGGATGTTACCGATAGGATACCAAAGCTCATCAGTCCCAAGGATGTCCACCCATTTCTTCTGATACATGTTGGCACCAATGACACAGCAAAGAAGGACCTACCGACAATCTGCAAGGACTTTGAAGCATTGGGGAAGAAAGTAAAAGAACTGGATGCGCAGGTAGTTTTTTCTTCTATCCTTCCAGTAGACGGGCATGGCGTCAGGAGATGGAACAGGATCCTTGATGTGAACAGCTGGCTGAGACGATGGTGCAGACAACAAGGATTTGGATTCCTGGACCACGGTGTGAATTACCTCTATGATGGACTCCTTGCCAGAGAAGGACTACACCTCAACAAACCCGGGAAACACACATTCGCCAGGAGACTCGCAACACTCATCAGGAGGGCGTTAAACTAGAAGAAGAGGGGATGGGAAGAAAAACGCCGGACACGAACATGCAACCAGAGGACATACTAATGAAAGATATGAAGTGCGACAAAGAAGGTCCAAGACAAGATACTTGGAAGGGAGGTAAGAAAATTTCTAATACAATCCACAGGGAGAAGATTGGAACAAAACAAAATCATGTAAACTGCGTGCTAGCAAATGCCAGGAGCCTGACAAACAAGATGGATGAACTGGAAGCAGAAATATCTACAGGTAACTATGACATAGTGGGAATAACCGAGACATGGTTGGATGAAAGCTATGACTGGGCAGTTAACTTACAGGGTTACAGTCTGTTTAGAAGGGATCGAAGAAATCGGAAAGGGGGTGGAGTCTGTCTATATGTAAAGACGTGTCTAAAGCCTACAATACGGGAGGATGTATGGGAGGGAAATGAGGAGGTCGAGTCCTTATGGGTGGAGATACATGGGGCAAAAAACAAGAATAAAATTATCATAGGAGTCTGTTATAAACCACCAAATATAGCAGAAGCCACGGAAAGTCTATTAATGAGACAAATAGACGAAGTAGCAAAAAATAACGAGGTGATTATTATGGGGGACTTCAACTACCCCGATATAGACTGGGAAACCGAAAGCTGTAGATCTCAGAAAGGAAACAGGTTTCTGTCAATTATCAAAGACAATTATTTGTCACAACTTGTGCAGGAACCAACTAGAGGGACTGCCCTTTTAGACTTAATATTAACTAACAGGCCAGACAGAATAACTGAGGTGCAGGTCGGGGGGCACCTGGGAAATAGTGACCACAACATTATACAATTCCACATGTGCTTCAGTAGGGTGCCCAGCAAGGGAGTCACAAAAACACTGAACTTCAGGAGGGCAAAGTTTGATCAGCTAAGAGATGCCCTTCACCTTATAGACTGGGATAGTATCTTCAGTAATAGGAGCACGGATAGAAAATGGGAAATTTTCAAAACAGTCCTACATAGTCACTGTAGAAAGTACATACCTTATGGGAATAAAAGGGCTAGGAATAGGAGGAAGCCAATGTGGCTAAATAAGGAAGTCAAGAGGGCAATGAAAAACAAAAAAAGGGCTTTCGGTAAACTTAAACAAGAAGGCAGCGAGGAAGCGCTAATAACTTATAGGGAAAAAAACAAAATCTGTAAGAAACAAATAAGAATAGCAAAAGAGGAGACAGAGAGACTAATTGCCAAAGAAAGTAAAACAAATCCCAAACTGTTCTTTAACTATATAAACAGTAAAAGGATTAAAACTGATGGAGTTGGCCCATTGAAAAATAACCTGGGTAAAATCATAGAGGGCGATGAGGGTAAAGCCAACCTACTCAATAGCTTCTTCTCCACTGTTTTCACAAAAGAAAACAATTTATCGGAGGAAATGCAAAGTGATAAAGTAAACCCTCCGCTAAATATTACCCACCTAACCCAGGAGGAAGTTCAGAAATGCCTAAATAATATCACAATAGACAAGTCACCAGGCCCAGATGGCATACACCCCCGGGTACTAAAAGAATTAAGTAATGTGATAGACAGACCGCTGTATCTTATATTCAAGCACTCTTTATGGACAGGGACTGCCCCACTAGACTGGCGCCAAGCAAATGTTTTACCAATATTCAAAAAGGGGTCTAAAAGTGACCCTGGGAACTATAGACCAGTCAGCTTAACGTCTGTTGTGGGTAAATTGTTTGAAGGATTTCTTAGAGATGCTATTGTAGAATATCTTAATGATAATAACTGTCTAACTCCATATCAACATGGATTCATGAGAGATCGCTCCTGCCAAACAAACCTGATTGCCTTCTACGAGGAGGTGAGCTCACAGCTGGACCGGGGAGAGTCAGTGGATGTTGTATACCTTGACTTCTCCAAAGCGTTTGATACCGTGCCACACAAAAGGTTGGTATATAAAATGAGAATGCTTGGTCTGGGGGATAATGTGTGCAAGTGGGTAAATAGCTGGCTGAGTGATAGAAAGCAGAGGGTGGTTATCAATGGAGTAAGCTCAGGGTGTGTCAGGGTTACTAGCGGGGTGCCTCAAGGGTCTGTCTTGGGCCCTATATTATTTAATATATTTATTAATGATCTAGTGGAAGGGTTGCATAGTAAAATAGCAATATTTGCAGATGATACTAAACTTTGTAAGTAGTTAACACAGATGAGGATAGGGCACAGCTACAGGAGGATTTAGATAAATTGGGGAGTTGGGCCAAAAAATGGCAAATGGGGTTCAATGCCGATAAATGTAAGGTCATGCACATGGGAAAGAAAAACAGCAGTCACCCATACATATTAAATGGGAAAACGTTGGGGAAATCTGACATGGAGAAGGACCTGGGCGTCTTGGTTAATAGCAAATTAAATTGGAGTGCCCAGTGTCAGGCAGCAGCTGCGAAGGCAAATAGAGTCATGGCATGCATCAGAAGAGGAATAGGGGCATATGATGAGAACATTGTTCTTCCTCTGTATAAAGCACTGGTAAGGCCGCACTTAGAATATTGTGCACAGTTCTGGGCTCCGGTGCTCAGGAAAGACATATTGGAGCTAGAGAGGGTACAAAGGAGGGCGACTAAGGTAATAAAGGGAATGGAGGGACTAGAATACCCAGAGAGGTTGTCAAAATTAGGCCTATTTACGTTGGAAAAGAGAAGGCTTAGGGGAGACCTCATAAACATGTATAAATACATCAGGGGGCAGTACAGAGATCTCTCCCATGACCTGTTTATACCAAGGAAGGTGACAAAGACGAGGGGGCACACTATGCGTCTGGAGGAAAGGAGGTTCCTGCACCAGCATAGAAGGGGATTCTTTACGGTCAGAGCCGTGAGACTCTGGAACTCTCTGGGAGAGGAAGTGGTGATGTCCAACTCACTTAATGAGTTCAAGAGAGGCCTGGACGCCTTTCTTGAGAACAATAAAATTACATCTTATGCTTAGTGATAGTTAATTAATCCAGATTGGTGTGGGGAAGTGAATTTTTTCCTCAATGATGTCAATTGGCCTATACCGCATGTTTTTTTTTTTTTTGTTTTGTTTTTTTTTGCATTCCCCTGGATCAACGCTGCGGAATAGCTGCAGTGCACAAGAAATAGGCTGAACTGGATGGACGCTTGTCTTTTTTCGGCCTTATAAACTATGTAACTATGTTATAAACTATGTATACTCCATATATACTGACCTCCATCAGGTTGCAAACTGAATATATTTTTTTCTGCATCTACCTCTGAAAAAATATTGGGCTTCTAGCTGTGTGTGGGACTTGTTGTATTAGTCCATCTATACTGACCTCCATCAGGTTGCAAATTAAAAATAATTTTTATCTGCATCTACAGTACCTCTGAAAAAATATTTGGGCTTCTAGCTGTGTGTGGGACTTGTTCTATTAGTCCATCTATACTGACCTCCATCAGGTTTTAAATTGAATATAATTTTTATCTGCATCTAGCTCTGAAAAAATATTTGGCCTTCTAACAGTGTGTGGGACTTTCTCTATTAGTCCATCTATACTGACCTCCATCAGGTTGCAAATTAAAAATAATTTTTATCTGCATCTAGCTCTGAAAAAATATTTGGCCTTCTAGCAGTGTGTGGGACTTTCTCTATTAGTCCATCTATACTGACCTTCATCAGGTTGCAAATTAAAAATAACTTTTATCTGCATCTACCTCTGAAAAAATATTTGGGCTTCTAGCTGTGTGTGGGACTTGTTCTATTAATCCATCTATACAGACCTCCATCAGGTTGCAAACTGAATATAATTTTTTTCTGCATCTAGCTCTGAAAAAATATTTAGCCTTCTAGCAGTGTGTGGGACTTGTTCTATTAGTCCACCTATACTGACCTCCATCAGGTTGCAAATTCAAAATAATTTTTTGTCTGCATCTAGCTCTGAAAAAATATTTGGCCTTCTAGCAGTGTGTGGGACTTTCTCTATTAGTCCATCTATACTGACCTCCATCAGGTTGCAAACTGAATATATTTTTTTTCTGCATCTACCTCTGAAAAAATATTGGGCTTGTAGCTGTGTGTGGGACTTGTTCTATTAATCCATCTATACAGACCTCCATCAGGTTGCAAACTGAATAAAAAATTTTTCTGCATCTACCTCTGAAAAAATATTTGGGCTTCTAGCTGTGTGTGGGACTTGTTCTATTAGTCCATCTATACTGACCTCCATCAGGTTGCAAATTGAATATAATTTTTTTCTGCATCTAACCCAGCCAATAGTTTTGGCCTAATACCACAGTTTGGCCACTTAGCTCTGCTCGGTTACCATCCATTGTTTTTTTGTGCAAACAACTCCAGAGTTGTGAATTAGTTAACCACCAAAATGAGTGGAAAAAGGCCTGCTGCTGGTGGAAAGGGGAATAGGCATGTGGGAAGGGGAAAAAAGGTTGTGTCCGTGGGGTAGGTGTTAAAGCAACAGTAACATCTGCAGAAGAAAGACCATCTTCCAGCCAAACTAAAATGTCTACTTCTTTTAGCGGACAATGTGATAAGATCCCTTTCTTACGGCCACGCCAATCGCTACAAATTCCAGATGAGGCACAAAAACAGCAGGTGCTTCAACGGATATCAAGTGCTCCTTTAAGTGGGCTCTCCTCCACATCAACTTCAACATCACAAATACTCCAGTCCTCAAAGGTGTCACCCCAATCGCACTTGCTTCCTCACAGCTCCCAAATCTCCAGCTGCCCGTCTGAGTATGAGGTAGAACAGATGGTTGAGTCTGCAGAGCTGTTTACTCATACTATAGCCTGGGAATCAGAGGTCGACTCCAGCGCTTCTGTGAATCCAGACGAGGAAATGATCTGCACTGATGCCCAGAATCTTTATGAGTCGGATCCAGGACCAGACGCAGAAGGTTCTGACCATAATGTAGACCCTCATTCCCAAACTGTAACTCCTGTTGGTGGAGACAATGAGGAAGACGATGATAAGACTCAAATACCTGATTGGAGCGACAACTTTAGTTTTTTGTCAGGGCAGGAACAGGTTGGCTCTGAGGACGACGGGTGTGATAACGCACAGGGTGATGATGATGAGGTTGGAGATCCCACTTACTGTCAACCCACAGTCAGCCAAGAGATGAGGTCAGCAGAGGAGGTGGAGGAAGATGCTAGTGACGACGAGGTCAGGTTGCGCCTTCCTGGACAGAGACGTAGTACTGGAAGCACGTCAACAACTGCATCCTCAAACACAACTCTGCCTCTCACCACAAGTCGTGGTGGCTCTTCAGGTCGCATGGGTGCTAAGCCTTGCATAGCCTGGGCATTTTTTCAGATCGATAAAGATGACCCAACTCGTGTTATCTGTAACATTTGTCAGCAAAAGCTAAGTAGAGGCCAAAAAATACATAGTTTGAGTACTTCATGCATGAACCGGCACATGGACATGAAGCATAAGTTGCAGTGGGAAGCTCAGTGTGCTACAATGCGGCCTAGCCGGCCGGGCCAACCACCGTCTGCCATATCTTGTGCATCCTCGGCCTCTTCATCCTCTGTGACTGGGGGGACAGCAGTCACACCTGTTTTGGGGCGCAGAGCTGCCACCTCTTTACCCGCAACAGCCAGCGTGATTGGCAGGTCATCATTTTCTTTGGAGGTGGTAACACCAGCTGGTGTTGAGCGCTGTCCGACATCGATAGCACCACCTTTGGATCAAGTCAACCTAACATGTCCGCCTGCATCTTCCTCACAGACCGGCAGTTTGCCGGGGACACCCTTATCAACAATGTCTAAGCACAATAGCCAGCCCTCAGTCCCTCAGATGTGGACAAGTAAAAGACCATTTCCTCCTAGCCATGAGAAAGCTAAGAGGTTGAATTTCACCATCTGCAAGCTCTTGGCTACAGAAATGCTGCCTTTCCGCCTGGTGGACACAGAGGATTTTCGAGACCTTATGTCCATCGCAGTGCCCCAGTACCAGATGCCCAGTCGGCACTACTTCTCAAAGAAAGGTGTGCCTGCGCTCCACCAGCATGTCGCACACAACATCACCGCTTCTTTGAGAAACTCTGTGTGTGACAGGGAGCATTTCACCACAGACACTTGGACGAGTAGGCATGGACAGGGGCGTTACATGTCGCTGACTGGGCACTGGGTAACTATGGTGACAGCAGGACAAGGGGCTGCTGTCCAAGTCTTGCCGTCCCCACGAGTTGTGCGTCAATCCTCTTTATGTCAAAGTTCCTCCACTGCTTCTGCCTCCTCAACCTCCTCTCGGTCTTCCACCTGCACCCAAAGCCTGTCTGGTCATGCCACAAGCTTTCTAACTGCGCAGAAGGGATCCTGCACACCTCCTTACTATGCTGGCAGTAGGGCTCAACATCATCAGGCGGTTTTTACATTGAAATGTCTGGGAAATGTGAGTCACACAGCTGAGGAGTTGTGGTCAGCTCTGGAGAACCAATTTCATGAATGGTTGTCTCCACTGGACCTGAAACCAGGGAAGGCCGTGTGCGACAATGCTGCAAACCTGGGTGCGGCCCTTCGCCGGGGCAATGTCACACACGCGCCTTGTATGGCTCACGTGTTGAACCTGGTTGTCCAGCAATTTTTAGCCCACTATCCCAGACTAGATGGCCTTCTGCAGAGGGCACGGTCGCTGTGTGCTCACTTTCGCCGTTCGCATCCCGCAGCTCAGCGACTTACATCTCTACAGAAGTCGTTGGGCCTGCCACTTCACCGGCTAAAATGCGATGTGCCTACCCGGTGGAATTCAACTCTGCACATGTTGCAGCGACTGTGGCAGCACCGACAAGCCCTGGTGCAATACGTTCTGACGTATAGCCTGGGCCAACGAGATCCAGAGGTGGGGCAAATCACGCTGGAGGAGTGGTCTCAGATCAGGGACCTATGCACCCTTCTGCACAGTTTTGAAATGGCGACGAAGATGTTTAGTGCTGACGATGCCATTATCAGCATGACTATTCCGGTGATTTACATGCTGGAGCACATGTTAAACAGAATTCGGAGTCAGGTGGTGGCACAAGAGGAGGTGGAGGAAGTAGAGGAGGAGGAGTTGTATGCGGAAGGGCTAACATCTGCATGGTCCAGATGGTCGGTAGCACCAAGGCGGCAGGCATGTGAGGGTGGGGTAGATGGTTTTACCAGGGAGCATGGTAGCAGCCAAACTAGTGAGGAAGGTGCAGGAGCCCAGGAAGAAGTGGAGGACGAACTGATGGAAGACTCATCAGATGAGGGAGACCTTGATCACATTTCTGTTGTGCGAGGTTGGGGGGAGAGGACAGAGGAAAGAAGCATGATTGTTACCTCGCCACCAACACAACAGGGACTTGGTGCTCCTGGATGCGCAACACACATGAGTGCCTTCTTGCTGCACTACCTGCAACATGACCCTCGAATTGTGAGAATTAGAAATAATCCTGACTACTGGGTTGCCACACTGTTAGATCCCCGGTACAAAAGTAAATTTTCAGAAATTATTGCTGCCATAGAAAGGGATGCACGCATGCAGGAGTATCAGCAGAGACTGTTGCAGAATCTTACATGTGCTTTTCCACAAAATACCAGTGGTGCACGTAGTGAATCTCACAGTTCCAACTTGCCAACCGTGGGACCGTCAAGTGTTCAGCACTCAAACCGCAACAGAACCACAGTATCTGCTGGTAACATCAATTTTGCGGAATCATTTCACCACTTTTTTAGCCCATCCTTTGCAAGGCCACAGGAGACAAGAAGTCTGACACATAGTCAACGCCTAGAGACGATGGTACAGGAGTATCTCCAAGTAAACATTGAAGCCATGACTGTATCACTGGACCCTTGCTCTTTTTGGGCTTCCAATCTGGATAAATGGCCGGAGCTAGCCACTTACGACTTGGAGATCTTGTCATGCCCCGCAGCCAGCGTTCTGTCTGAACGTGTGTTCAGCGCTGCTGGTGGTGTGCTGACAGATAAGCGCACGCGGCTCTCCACTGATAATGTAGACAGACTCACGTTCATAAAGATGAACAAATCATGGATCCGAAACGACTTTTCTACCCCTGTGTCATCCTGGGGAGAGTAAAAGCTTGATGATTGGTTAAAATCACCCTACCAACCGTTTTAAGCTTTCAAATTACTAATCATGTTTATCTGTATCTTGTCTGGAAAATAATTTGGGCTTTGTAGCAGTGTGCAGCACTGATTCTATTAGGCCATCTATAATAAGCTCCACCAGATTTAAAATTACTAATCATGTTTATCTGTATCTTGACTGGAAAATAATTTGGGCTTTGTAGCAGTGTGCAGCAATGATCCGATTAGGCCATCTATACTAAAGCTTCACCAGATTTAAAATTAATAATAATTTTTAGCTGCATCTAGCCCGGAAAATAATTTTGGGGCTCCGAGATGCGCAAGACACATAAGTGCCTTCTTGCTGCACTACCTGCAGCATGACCCTCATATTGTCAGAATTCAAAGTAATCATGACTACTGGGTTGCCACACTCTTAGATCCCCCAAACTTTTCGATCAACCTTTTCATTTTAATAAAGACCAAAAAAATGGTCATTTTTGAAATTATAAGCATTAGCAGGTTGTTAGAAACTGAAATCAAACAGTTTTCAACTCAAAACTTTATTCTAGGTGATGTTACATTTTCACTTAGGACCCCTTGTTCGAAAGGAGCTTCTGAACTCTCTCGTCCATTGAATTTGTCAGGTTTTGGATGGTTTCTGCTTCAATTGTTTTGCATGAGGACAGAATACCCTCCCAGAGCTGTTGCTTAGATGTGAACTGCCTCCCGCCATCATAGACACTCCTTTTAATGATGCTCCAAAGGTTCTGAATGGGGTAGAGGTCAGGGGAGCATGGGGGTCACACCATAAGTTTGTCCCCTTTTATGCCCATATCAGCCAGAGATGCAGATGTTTTATGTGCAGCATGAGATGGTGCATTATCATGCAAAAAAATGATCTTGCTGTGAAATACACGGTTCTTCTTCTTGAACCATGGCAGGAAGTGCTGTTTGAGAAAATCCACATACATTATGGAGTTCATCTTTAGCGCCTTCAGGGATCCTAAAGGGGCCGACAATCTCTCTCCCCATGATTCCAGCCCAAAACATTACTCCACCTCCTCCTTGTTAGCGCTGTAGCCGTGTTTGCGTGGGGTGTCCATCAACCAGCCATCCTCCACTCCATCCATCTGGACCATCGAGCGCTGCACGGCACTTATCCGTGAACAAAACAGTTTTGAAATCAGTCTTCATGTAATGTTTGGCCCACTGGTGCCGTTTCTGCTTGTGTGAAGTGGATAGAGGAGGTCGACAGGATGGCGTATGCACAGCTGCAATCCTCTGAAGGACCCTGCATCTTGTTGTTCGGGGGACTTTGGAGGCACCAGCAGCTTCAAAAACTTGTCTGCTGCTATGACAAGGCTTTTTGGCCGCTGCTCTTTCAACCTGACGTAATTGCCTGTAGGAAAGATTCCTCAATTTGCCCTTATCAGCACGCACACGTGTGTACTGTGAATCAGCTACATACTTCTTGATTGCCAAGACACTTCATCCTGATCATCGCACAATGTTGATTGTAGTCATGCCTTGACCTAAACACTCCACAATTTGTTGCTTCTCAGCAGCCGACACATCCTTTTTCTTTCCCATTTTGGCAGAAAATGTAGGCTGCTTAATAATGTGAGACAGCCTTCTTAAGTAGTCTTGCCTTTCATTGGACACACCTGCCAAACTAATTAGCACAGGTGTCTGCAATTGCTTACAGTGATATAAAGAGCCCTGACACACATCACCATCAATGAGTTTAACTGACAAACAAACAAATTCTTCCCTTATCACTCCTAAACACTTTTTGCATAATAATTTGGAACACAGTGTACATGTGCTTTTCCACAAAACACCAGTGGTTCACGTAGTGAATCTTACAGTTCTAACTTGCCAACCGTGGTCTGTATGGAGTTGTTCAATAAAGGGCCCAAAATTAAGATAACATAGATGGGAGAGGTCTCTATGAATAGGAATTCCTAAGTATTTGATACCCTGTGAGGGCCAGGCAAAGGGAAAGTTGGACTGGATGGAATCCTATATGGATTTGGGGAGGGAGACATCGAGGGCCTCAGACTTCGCTGCATTGATTTTAAAATTTGACCATGTAACAAAGTGATCTATTTCAGCCATAACAGCATGGATGGATATATGTGATTGAGTGATATATAATAGGACATCATCAGCAAATAGAGAGCACTTGTACTCGGTGCCTCCCACCTCAATCCACCTAATATTGGGGTTATGGCGAATTGATGAGAGCAGGTGCTCCGTCACTAGGATGTATAAGAGAGGGGACAGAGAACATCCCTGCCTTGTCCCATTGGTGATTGTGAAAGGTGATGAAAATGTTCTGACGCGCCCCCTGGGCCTTGGGACACCCGGAGCCGGACCCTTTTTGGTGGATGCTGGTGGTTGTAGTCTCCGTGGCGGCGACCCGGTTCCGTGGCTCAGGGCGGTCAAACCAGTGGCGGAACTATTTATGTGGTTTTGATGTTTAAATGTCCGACTACGCCACCCGTGGATTGCGGTCAGAGTGAACCGCCGCTGCAGGGCAGACCGCTGAGGCTGGTGTTGTGGGTGCAGCAGAGCGTAGCATAACTCCCCACGGGAGGAGTATAGCCTCAGGGCAGTGCATGCGGAGGATGGGGGTGATGGTGCAGGGCAGCAGCAGTAACGACACGGAGTCAGTGATGCAGTCCAGGACCTTTACTCACAGTTCTTATTATCCAGACCACGTCTGCAGGTAACGGCTGCCCACGTCGCACTGTGCTCACCAGGTGAGGGGCTCAGACTACTCCCAGATAACTTTGGAGCGCTTCACAGGACCCCCTTTGTGTGTCCTTTGTCTGGCCTTTCTTACCAACCCTTCTGTCCGGCTGCCTCGGGCCTCCTCTTGGTAAACTTGGCGCCAGTTTCCCTGACCGTATGTGGTGCCTTCCTAGCGGGTGTAGCGAGGGGCTGCGCCACATAAAATGTCACAGCCTCCTGTTTCTAGCTGAGGGTCGTTTCCTGCCTCCACTAGTTTCGGGGACCGGTCTCCCCCTTTGGCCTGACCCCTCCACGCAGGTGGATTCGGGCGTGCGGTGGCGACTCGCCTGTCCGCACCCCTGGGATCCCTTCATTCCTCGTTCCTGGTGCCTTCTCCGCTCCTCTTCCTTCCTTCTCCCTCTTCCAGGCCTGGGCCTCTGTTACTAGGCCTGCCTCCGGAGCAGAGCTCATGCAGAGCCCCTGCTCCCTGCCACTTCTGCTCAGACTTCTCTGCACTGAACTAAGATGGTGCTCACCTTTTATACTCCCTTCTCAATGCACCCAGGAACTGCT
Organism: Phyllobates terribilis; assembly: GCF_046119375.1. NCBI lineage: Eukaryota > Metazoa > Chordata > Amphibia > Anura > Dendrobatidae > Phyllobates > Phyllobates terribilis. Next base: position 36,431,432 of record NW_027362768.1, on the reverse strand, counting down.
TCCTCCCTGCTCCTGCACTACAAGGTTCCCCTTCCTCAGTGTTCCCTCCCCCCACTCCAGCCAGGGACAGGGACTGTCGTGCCCATCTCAGGGGCATATTGGTCGCCCTGCCCCACGGCAATATTGTGTAATGCATGCAGGTGTCGGGTCCTGATCCACTCTACATCTTTACCTGAGAGTGAGATATCACACCTCTGGGTGAGGTGCAATACCTTTGTAGCAACCGAGCCCTCAGGGTGCTACAGTTCCATTTATCTTCAGCCTAGGTGACGTATTGCGATACAGGGCCGTGATTTTGGCTATAAAAGGGTCCCCTAGACCCCTACCCCATGCTGTTTAAGAGAATCATATATGGCGTGCCAGGAGACTCTATGGAATGCTTTCTCAGCATCCAACGAGAGTATCTAATTACAAATTTTTAACTGCATCTAGCCCAGGAAATACTTTGTGCCTAGTAGCAGTGTCTGCTAGTCAGCGGATTATCCCGGCTGTTAAGCAAGCTACACCACCTGTAGTTTGGACACTTAATTTTTTCAAAGGAAATGCTTCGGGACCACGGGATACTCAGTGAAGAGCATCAGGAGGCACCCCAAGGCATAGGGGCTGGGACTGGCAGTAGGATGCCTTGCGGTGGACAGCCGAGCTCGATCCTTATAAAAGCTTTTTAACTGCAGCAGCTTTAGTGGACGCTACTGGAGCTGGAATTACGCGGCTGCTGGCATGAGACTTGCCCTCCAATAGATCCTTGTAAATGGATTTAAAGTGTATTCATTCAAATTAGAGAGACAATTTAAACTAAAAAGCTTAGAGCTGCCTCCACCACAGGGGGGCTCGCTCGACCCACCAGCGGACAGGCACCAGTATTGGGAGAGGGGGGCTGGCCGTCAGGGTTCACCGCGGCTCTGGCACAAACCCGGCGACGCGGAGGTGGCACGGGCAGGAGCGGACTGAACGTGTCGGCTTCTCACTTTTTGGATTTTAGAAGGGCATGACATGCCTATATCTGTGTCTCCCCCTCCTTTTACTCCTCCACCTCTTTTCTTTTCGCATGACTATATGTACTTGTCACTTTTCCATGTGTTAGTTGTGTCTTCTGAGCAGTTTGTCAGCTTTTGGACACCTTTGAAAGTGTTTTCTATGTGTTTCTATGTGTTTTTGTTTGCCTGCCATTGGTTTTAACGGTGTTCGAAGGTGTTCGACGAACAGTTCGACGAACAGTTCGGCGAACACACGGGTGTTCGACGAACCGAACCGAACTCGAACACTACGGGGGTGGCTCAACACTACTGAGCAGTCTTTAATTCCGGTGTTCTGGAGGGGTCTGGCTGGGCATATTAAAAATGCTCTATCTACCAGAGAGATTCCTACCTCCCTGGAGGAGTTAATATCTCTCTCTAACCGAATAGATTTGCATCATGCAGAACACAAGTTAGAGCTGGAGGTCGCCAGACCTCAGTATCGGTTGGCACCATCCTTCTCTAGACCCATTTCCAAACCCGAGACTCCCGACCCGGAGTCTGAAGCTATGGATATATCCTGAACTGAATCTAGCTCTTCTCGTTACCGACCTGCAAATCTCTTGGAGTCCCCCGTTAATAAGGGTTCCAAGCAGTCGGGTAAACGAGTGTGTCTAACCACCGTTGGAGTAGGTGTGTTAGATTCTGGGGCTTCTTCCTCCAAATTATTGTATAAGGTGACATTGTCCTTCGGAGCAACCACGGTTACTGCCAAGGCGTGGGTGGATTCTGGCGCCGATGGCAATTTTTTGTCATCTACATTTGCCCAGAGGCATGCCATTCCTATAGAGTTACTGCCAAGACCAATGAGCATTAGGGTAGTCAACGGTTCACTCCTGGACACGCAAATCACCCACCAGTCGATTCCCCTCACCATGTCATTTCCTCAGGGTCACCGGGAGGTTATCTCCTTTCTTATTATTCCCAGTGGATTAGATGAGGTGTTATTGGGCCTTCCATGGCTACATTGTCACACTCCACACATTGACTGGAATACGGGGAGAATTTCTTCCTGGAGTGAGAATTGTGTCTCAGCGTATGGTTACAGTCACCCGGAGGGTAGTCTCTGACCCTTCTACCTATGTGGCTTCGAGCACAGATCCTCTGTCTGTTCCCGAGACCCAGGTCTTGTCAGATTATGTCAAAAAGAACCAGGTTCCTTCAGGGAGGACGTTCGTTCCCCCTAATCTACAAAATGAGGTCCTCTCCTGGGCTCATGCCCCTAAGATTGGAGCCTATCTTGGGGTCAAACGTACCACACGGTCCCTTCAACGGTCCTATTGGTGGCCCCAGTGGCGCCAAGACGTTAAGGAATATGTTCTTGCGTGTGCCTTCTGTGCGAGAGATAAATCTTCCCGTCAAAGTCCGGCTGGCTTTCTCCACCCGTTACCCGTGGCAGACTCCACAGATAGTGAGTCGGCTGACATTCTTCGTCGTCCTGCTCCAGTTTTCTATCCGGGCGACAGAGTGTGGCTCACGGCTCGCAATACTAAAGTATGCGGGGAACCTGCTAAGTTTGCCCCCCGCTTTATTGGTCCTTTCAAAATTTTGGCCCAAGTAAACCGTGTATTGTACCGGTTACAGTTACCACGACACCTGAGGAGTCACGACACTTTCCATGTGTCGCTCCTTAGACACGTTCAACTGTCAAAACTCACTGAACCCCAACCTGCTACAGACACCAGGGGTGATAATCTCGAGGTGCAGGCTATTATGGGGTCTAAAATGGTTCGTGGGAAAAAAGGTTACCCAGTACACTGGAGGGGCCAAGGACCTGAGGATCATCCCTGTGAAACACTTTCATACTCCCCTGCTTGTTGAGGAAAATGAGCATCAAGTGGAGGGGGGATAATATTATGTGTCGGGCATGTGCTGGATTTGAAATGGGTCCAGAACCTTCTGTGGTCTCCCATTCCAGTCCAGCCAGGGCTGATGCTGCTCAGCATCATCATCAGTCCCAGTACCTAGCTGGTCCACGAGAAGTACAGGTTGTCTTTTGGGCTTTTGTGCCTAGCAACAGGAAGCATAGGTTGCGGAGGGAGACAGGGCTGTTAAAGTCTAAGTCCAGGTTTTTCTGTACTGAGCATGCCCGTGACATGGCGGACCGTGATTGGTGGTTTGGTAGTCAGCTGGTCGGGTGAAATGGCACCGCCTGATTGGTCGCGGGTGACGTCACCAATGGTGCGACGGTGGGCAGGGCTTAATCTTTAAAGTGCCCGCCCACAATCGTGGCGGCGCGCTCTGATCATTGAGCAGTGATGCTGTTGTGTGGATGCTTGGCCTATAGAGCGCCATGTGTCCTTTAGTTGAAATAGGCAGGTGTAGTGGAAATAGGCAGGTAGCTTGGCCATACAGACTGGCTCCTACTAGGGTCACCATACACCCCGAGCAGTCTGCAGATGCCGTATTCCCAGTACCGCCTGTGAGCCACGTGGAGTGTTTCTCCTCAGTCCGGTAGCACGCCGGCTGAGAGCACTTACACGCCGGCGTGAGTCACACAGGCATCCTAGCGCCCACAGAGTAGTCCCTATGTAGTTAACAGGACTACAGCTACTTTCCTGGTCGAACGGAGATTGATCGAACCACTATACCCGTTCCTGTGTGCAGTAACACGGAAAGGTTTATCTTTTAAGTTGGTTGCTTTTCTTCTCACCCGGAAAGTGTTCGGCAGCAGTCCACCAGGCAGCATTGCGGACCCCGGGGTCGGTTGCGTTCCATTATAATAAAGTTGTTTGCAACCGTCCCCCATAACACCAGCTATTTAAAACTGTGGTTTCTCCGTCACACGCATCACATATAATTGCGCTGAAAATATTGCCATTTCTGGTCTCCATTTAAATTTTGTTGCAGTGTGTCAGTAAACTTATTGACATGAGGTCAGCACTGTTAAAAATAGTTACCTAAAGGCCAGTTATTTAAAACTGTGGTTTGTCCATCACACGGATCACATAGAATTGCGCTGTTATATTATCATTTCTGGCCTCCTTTAAAATTTTGCTTCAGTGTGTCAGCGAAGTTATTGACACCAGATTGCTGTTAAAAATAGTTACCTACAGGCCAGGTATTTAAAACAGTGGTTTGTACGTCACACGGATAACATATAATTGGGCTGAAAAAATTGCCATTTCTAGCCTCCATTGAAATTTTATTGTAGTGTTTCAGTGAAGTTATTGACACCAGTTTGCTGTTAAAAATAGTTACTTACAGACCAGCTATTTAAAACTATGGCTTGTCCGTTACATGGATCATATATACACTGTGTTCCAAATTATTATGCAAATAATATTTTCTCAGATTTTCCCAAATTACCCATATGAATTGCAGTCATTGTAATTTTCCAGTCAAATAACTATTAGAGTACAATTGAAAGGTTTTTGTACAAACTACCTATGATAACAGTATATTTTTATAAAAATAAAAAACTCAAACTGCCCTCAACATGCATGTTCCAAATTATTATGCACAGCAGAGTTTTCAACCTTTTCATTTTAATAAAGAACAAACAAATGGTCATTTTTGAAATTATAAGCATTAGCAGGTTATTACAAACTGAAATCACACAGTTTTCAACTCAAAACTTTATTCTAGGTGATGTTACATTTTCACATAGGACCCCTTGTTCGAAAGGAGCTTCTGAACTCTCTCGTCCATTGAATTTGTCAGGTTTTGGATGGTTTCTGCTTTAATTGTTTTGCATGAGGACAGAATACCCTCCCATAGCTGTTGCTTAGATGTGAACTGCCTCCCGCCACCATAGACACTCTTTTTGTTTCAACTTTATGTTTATTAAACAATTTTCATAACAAAAATAACATTGTCGTTCAGTTTGCATACTAATGAAGTACAGAGTCATGGTGAGAAGACAATGATATAAAAATAAACATTACCAAAAAAAAAAAAGTGAATATAGAGCTCTAGAGTTCTCTCTTTGATTCTGCAATAAAGCATAGGGTGTAGATAAAGTTACATATGACCTAGTGAAGAATCTCGCAAGAATACAATAACTATCATTGTTATAGGACAACGAGAGACATAGCAACGAACTGCTAAACTTGAGAAGGTTATAAATGGAAGCGTTCCCTAAACAGGTCCCATAATCCCCAGATTTTTTCAAAACTATCCCTAGTGTTATGTAGGTTTGCAGTCATTTTTTCCATAATGTGGATGTCGCTTATTCTAGTGTCAAGATCGGATATCGTGGGAGTAGTGGGCTTCCGCCAGAATAATGGAATCAAACATTTAGCAGCTGTCAGCAAATGTAGTAGTAGTTTACGTTTTGTTTTCTCCAGTCCTCTGGGGGGGAGATTAAGGATGTATATATGTGGGTCTAGGGGAACGAAAACCCCAAGTACGTCACTTACCAACTGTTCTACTTTTTTCCAATAGTCCAATATTCCGGGACATGACCAGAATATGTGGAAGAGGGAGTCCCCATTGGCACCACATGTCCAGCAAATATCTGGGATGGTATGATTCATTTTGAGGAGCAACTCCGGGGTATGATACCAGTGCATCAGGATCTTTATTTGGTTTTCTTTATAAAGGGTGTTAACAGAGGATTTGTAGGCCTTAGACCAAATCATCTGCCATTGTTGGGTAGATAGCGTATGACCTAGCCAGCTTTCCCATCTGGACATGTAAGAATGTTGCACATTAGGGAGTGGAGTCGGAGTCTGCAAGATAGTATACATATCTGAAATTAGTCCTTTGGTTGAAGGGACACCAGTGCACAGCTGCTCGAATCTAGATAGAGTGTGGGATTCAGGAAGACCCAAATTAGATCTTCAATAATGAATTATCTGCTGATATGAGTAAAATAAGGTACGTGGTAGATTATATTTATCAGTCAGATTAGTAAAAAGTTTAAATTTCTTAGTCAAAATGTCCACCAGGTCTCTAAAGGTGAAAAGACCTGCATTTGCCCAAATGGTAACTATTCCTGCTGACAAGAGATATGATAGATGCGGATTATACAGGAATGGGGTCAGGAAGGATGCATAGGGCGCTAACTGGAATTTCATCCTCGAGGATCTCCAAATCTCCCTGGTCAATGCCATAGAGCCTAAGAGTGCTTTTGTAGGTATGTCGTTAGGTGGACCCCATATCAAGGATGCCGGATGGTAGGGGGCTAACCATAATTTCTCAATTTCCGTCCATTTATTGTATGCGAGAAGTTTTGACCAGGAGGGAATATGGCGCAGGTGGGCTGCGTAGTAGTATTTAACAATATCAGGGCAATTTAGTCCTCCTTGTGTTTTAGGGGCACATAATACCGATCTAGGAATACGGTGGCGACCAGAATGCCAAATGAATTTTAATAGCATAGATTGGATTGTTTTAAGCGTATTCATCGGTATTTTAACTGGGATGGTTTCAAATAGGTATAGGAATCTGGGTAATATAGTCATTTTAATTGAATTTATCTTTCCCAAAAATGAAATCGGTAAAGAGGACCATTGTTTCAGGCGTCTCTCGGTGTCTCTAATTAACGGGGGGAAGTTTGCCTTGAACATTTCACCGTATTTAGGGGAAATGTGTATACCCAAGTATTTAATGGAGGATGAATTCCATGTAAATCTATACGATTGTTGAAGGTAAGTAAGTTTCTGTCCCGTGATGATAAGCGGTAGAGCTTCAGACACTCCTTTTGATGATGCTCCAGAGGTTCTCCATGGGGTTGAGGTCAGGGGAGTATGGGGGCCACACCATAAGTTTGTCCCCTTTTATGCCCAGAGCAGCCAGAGATGCAGATGTGTTATGTGCAGCATGAGACGGGGCATTATCATGCATGAAAAAAATTCGGCTGTTCGAGGTTATGTTCGTTAACTGTTCGTGCACCAAAATCATAACTGGATTTTTTCTCAGTAATGATGAAAATTAATGTTAATACGCAGTTTGAGTGTACAGCAGGGCGTGGGAGGGGCAGGGGATGGATCTCTGCAGGAATAATGAAGATCTCCATTTTTTTTTCTCTTTCCCGCATTTACAGTGGGGAGGTGCAATCTGTCAGCCTATCAGCAGCGCACACACGGAGCGAAGTGCTTTTTTTCACACAAGCAAGGGCATGTGTCATTGGCAGTGTATGTCACATGTCCTTGCCCTATAAGACCAAGCCATTTTCCCCGTCGCCACCATTTTCTCACTGCTGCAGCTGCGTGTTAGACGGCACCACTGTTGCTGTGTGCGCTATACCTTGTTAATTTCAAGCCAATTTTCGCACAAATCTACAGATAGCTTGGGAGTAGGGAATAGTTGTGATTGCAGTCCTTTTAAGGACTAGGTTACAGCATTTCCTATGATTTTTATCAGGCAGGTCTGTGCTCTTAAATAGATAGGTTGGGAGTAAGGACTAATTGTAATTGCAGTCTTTTTCAGGACTAAGTTACATCAGTTCCTATTAGATTTTGCCAGGCAGGTCTGTGCCAGTGCTGTGCAAGTTTTTTTCACAGCATTTGGCTAATTCTAGCAAAGCTAATCCTTTTTGGCCTATTGCAGAGTGTGTTAGTCAGTGGAGTAGCCTATCTGTGTTGCAAGCTACACCACCTGTGTATAGAATACCAATTTTTTTACTGCACCTAGTGAAGTAAAACCTTTTGGGCATAGCATCATTCTATTAGTCCATCTATACTGAACTCCATCAGGTTGCAAATTGAATATAATTTTTTTCTGCATCTAGCTCTAAAAAAATATTTGGGCTTCTAGCAGTGTGTGGGACTTGGTCTATTAGTCCATCAATACTGACCTCCACCAGGTTGCAAATTGAATATAATTTTTTTCTCCATCTAGCTCTGAAAAAATATTTGGGCTTCTAGCATTGTGTGGGACTTGTTCTATTAGTCCATCTATACTGACCTCCATCAGGTTGCAAATTCAATATAATTTTTTTCTGCATCTAGCTCTGAAAAAATATTTGGGCTTCTAGCAGTTTGTGGGACTTGGTCTATTATCCATCTATACTGACCTCCATCAGGTTGCAAATTAAAAATAATTTTTATCTGCATCTAGCTCTGAAAAAATATTTGGGCTTCTAGCAGTGTGTGGGACTTGTTCTATTAGTTCATCTATACTGACCTCCACCAGGTTGCAAATTAAAAATTATTTTTTTCTGCATCTAGCTCTGAAAAAATATTTGGGCTTCTAGCAGTGTGTGGAACTTGTTCTATTAGTCCATCTATACTGACCTCCACCAGGTTGCAAAGTGAATATAATTTTTTTCTGCATCTAGCTCTGAAAAAATATTTGGGCTTCTAGCAGTGTGTGGGACTTGGTCTATTAGTCCATCTATACTGACCTCCATCAGGTTGCAAATTAAAAATAATTTTTATCTGCATCTAGCTCTGAAAAAATATTTGGGCTTCTAACAGTGTGTCGGACTTGGTCTATTAGTCCATCTATACTGACCTCCATCAGGTTGCAAATTGAATATAATTTTTTTCTGCATCTAGCTCTGAAAAAATATTTGGGCTTCTAGCAGTGTGTGGGACTTGGTCTATTAGTTCACCTATACTGACCTCAATCAGGTTGCAAATTAAAAATAATTTTTATCTGTATCTAGCTCTGAAAAAATATTTGGGCTTCTAGCAGTGTGTGGGACTTGGTCTATTTGTCCATCTATACTGACCTCCATCAGGTTGCAAATTGAATATAATTCTTTTCTGCATCTAGCTCTGAAAAAATATTTGGGCTTCTAGCAGTGTGTGGGACTTGGTCTATTAGTTAATCTATACTGACCTCCATCAGGTTGCAAATTAAAAATATTGTTTATCTGCATCTAGCTCTGAAAAAATATTAGGGCTTCTAGCAGTGTGTGGGACTTGTTCTATTAGTCCATCTATACTGACCTCTATCAGGTTGCAAATTAAAAATAATTTTTATCTGCATCTAGCTCTGAAAAAATATTTCGGCTTCTAGCAGTGTGTCGGACTTGTTCTATTAGTCCATCTATACTGACCTCCATCAGGTTGCAAATTAAAAATATTTTTTATCTGCATCTAGCTCTGAAAAAATATTTGGGCTTCTAGCAGTGCGTGTGACTTGTTCTATTAGTCCATCTATACTGACCTCCACCAGGTTGCAAATTGAATATAATTTTTTTCTGCATCTAGCTCTGAAAAATTATTTGGGCTTCTAGCAGTGTGTGGGACTTGGTCTATTAGTTCATCTATACTGACCTCAATCAGGTTGCAAATTAAAAATAATTTTTATCTGTATCTAGCTCTGAAAAAATATTTGGGCTTCTAGCAGTGTGTGGGACTTGGTCTATTAGTCCATCTATACTGACCTCCATCAGGTTGCAAAGTGAATATAATTCTTTTCTGCATCTAGCTCTGAAAAAATATTTGGGCTTCTAGCAGTGTGTGGGACTTGGTCTATTAGTCCATCTATACTGACCTCCATCAGGTTGCAAATTAAAAATAATTTTTATCTGCATCCAGCTCTGAAAAAATGTTTCGGCTTCTAGCACTGTGTCGGACTTGGTCTATTAGTCCATCCATACTAACCTCCATCAGGTTGAAAATTGAATATAATTTTTTTCTGCATCTAGCTCTGAAAAAATATTTGGGCTTCTAGCAGTGTGTGAGACTTGTTCTATTAGTCCATCTATACTGACCTCCATCAGGATGCAAATTAAAAATAATTTTTATCTCCATCTAGCTCTGAAAAAATATTTGGGCTTCTAGCAGTGTGACGGACTTGTTCTATTAGTCCATCTATACTGACCTCCATCAGGTTGCAAATTAAAAATATTTTTTATCTGCATCTAGCTCTGAAAAAATATTTGGGCTTCTAGCAGTGTGTGGGACTTGTTCTATTAGTCCATCTATACTGACCTCCACCAGGTTGCAAATTGAATATAATTTTTTTCTCCATCTAGTTCTGAAAAAATATTTGGGCTTCTAGCAGTGTGTGGGACTTGGTCTTTTAGTCCATCTATACTGACCTCCATCAGGTTGCAAATTAAAAATAATTTTTATCTGCATCTAGCTCTGAAAAAATATTTGGGCTTCTAGCAGTGTGTGGGACTTGTTCTATTAGTCCATCTATACTGATCTCCACCAGGTTGCAAACTGAATATAATTTTTTTCTGCATCTAGCTCTGAAAAAATATTTGGACTTCTAGCACTGTGTGGGACTTGTTCTATTAGTCCATCTATACTGACCTCCATCATGGTGCAAATTAAAAATAATTTTTATCTGCATCTAGCTCTGAAAAAATATTTGGGCTTCTAGCAGTGTGTGGGACTTGTTCTATTAGTCCATCTATACTGACCTCCACTAGGTTGCAAATTGAATATAATTTTTTTCTGCATCTAGCTCTGAAAAAATATTTGGGCTTCTAGCAGTGTGTGGGACTTGGTCTATTAGTCCATCTATACTGACCTCCATCAGGTTGCAAATTAAAAATAATTTTTATCTGCATCTAGCTCTGAAAAAATATTGGGCTTCTACCAGTGTGTGGGACTTGTTCTATTAGTCCATCTATACTGACCTCCAACAGGTTGCAAATTGAATATCATTTTTTTCTGCATCTAGCTCTGAAAAAATATTTGGGCTTCTAGCAGTTTGTGGGACTTGTTCCATTAGTCCATCTATACTGACCTCCATCAGGTTGCAAATTAAAAATATTTTTTATCTGCATCTAGCTCTGAAAAAATATTGGGCTTCTAGCAGTGTGGGGGACTTGTTCTATTAGTCCATCTATACTGACCTCCAACAGGCTGCAAATTGAATATCATTTTTTTCTGCATCTAACTCTGAAAAAATATTTGGGCTTCTAGCAGTGTGTGGGACTTGTTCTATTAGTCCATCTAAACTGACCTCCATCAGGTTGCAAATTAAAAATATTTTTTATCTGCATCTAGCTCTGAAAAAATATTTGGGCTTCTAGCATTGTGTGGGACTTGGTCTATTAGTCCATGTATACTGACCTCCATCAGGTTGCAAATCAAAAATATTTTTTATCTGCATCTAGCTCTGAAAAAATATTTGGGCTTCTAGCAGTGTGTGGGACTTGTTCTATTAGTCCATCTATACTGACCTCCACCAGGTTGCAAATTGAATATAATTTTTTTCTGCATCTAGCTCTGAAAAAATATTTGGGCTTCTAGCAGTGTGTGGGACTTGGTCTATTAGTCCATCTATACTGACCTCCATCAGGTTGCAAATTAAAAATAATTTTTATCTGCATCTAGCTCTGAAAAAATATTTGGGCTTCTAGCAGTGTGTGGGACTTGTTCTATTAGTCCATCTATACTGACCTCCACCAGGTTGCAAAGTGAATATAATTTTTTTCTGCATCTAGCTCTGAAAAAATATTTGGGCTTCTAGCAGTGTGTAGGACTTGTTCTATTAGTCCATCTATACTGACCTCCATCAGGTTGCAAATTAAAAATATTTTTTATCTGCATCTAGCTCTGAAAAAATATTTGGGCTTCTAGCAGTGTGTGGGACTTGGTCTATTAGTCCATCTATACTGACCTCCATCAGGTTGCAAATTGAATATAATTCTTTTCAGCATCTAGCTTTGAAAAAATATTTGGGCTTCTAGCAGTGTGTGGGACTTGGTCTATTAGTCCATCTATTCTGACCTCCATCAGGTTGCAAATTAAAAATATTTTTTATCTGCATCTACCTCTGAAAAAATATTTGGGCTTCTAGCAGAGTGTGGGACTTGTTCTATCAGTCTATCTATACTGACCTCCATCAGGTTGCAAATTGAATATAATTTTTTTGTGCATCTAGCTCTGAAAAAATATTTGGGCTTCTAGCAGTGTGTGGGACTTGGTCTATTAGTCCATCTATACTGACCTCCATCAGGTTGCAAATTAAAAATAATTTTTATCTGCATCTAGCTATGAAAAAATATTTGGGCTTCTAGTAGTGTGTGGGACTTGTTCTATTAGTCCATGTATACTGACCTCCACCAGGTTGCAAATTGAATATAATTTTTTTCTGCATCTAGCTCTGAAACAATATTTGGGCTTCTAGCAGTGTGTGGGACTTGTTCTATTAGTCCATCTATACTGACCTCCATCAGGTTGCAAATTAAAATAATTTTATCTGCATCTAGCTCTGAAAAAATATTTGGGCTTCTAGCAGTGTGTGGGACTTGTTCTATTAGTCCATCTATACTGACCTCCATCAGGTTGCAAATTGAATATAATTTTTTTCTGCATATAGCTCTGAAAAAATTTTTGGGCTTCTAGCAGTGTGTGGGACTTGGTCTATTAGTCCATCTATACTGACCTCCATCAGGTTGCAAATTAAAAATAATTTTTATCTGCATCTAGCTCTGAAAAAATATTTGGGCTTCTAGCAGTGAGTCGGACTTGGTCTATTAGTCCATCTATACTGACCTCCATCAGGTTGCAAACTCAATATAATTTTTTTCTGCATCTAGCTCTGAAAAAATATTTGGGCTTCTAGCAGTGTGTGGGACTTGTTCTATTAGTCCATCTATACTGACCTCCATCAGGTTGCAAATTAAAAATATTTTTTATCTGCCTCTAGCTCTGAAAAAATATTTGGGCTTCTAGCAGTGTGTGGGACTTGTTCTATTAGTCCATCTATACTGACCTCCATCAGGTTGCAAATTAAAATATTTTTTATCTGCATCTAGCTCTGAAAAAATATTTGGGCTTATAGCAGTGTGTGGGACTTATTCTATTAGTCCATCTATACTGACCTCCACCAGGTTGCAAATTGAATATCATTTTTTTCTGCATCTAGCTCTGAAAAAATATTTGGGCTTCTAGCAGTGTGTGGGACTTGTTCTATTAGTCCATCTATACTGACCTCCATCAGGTTGCAAATTAAAAATAATTTTTATCTGCATCTAGCTCTGAAAAAATATTTGGGCTTCTAGCAGTGTGTGGGACTCGGTCTATTAGTCCATCTATACTGACCTCCATCAGGTTGCAAATTTAATATAATTCTTTTCTGCTTCTAACCCAGCCAATAGTTTTGGCCTAATAGCACAGTTTGGCCACTCAGCTCTGCTCAGTTCCCATCCATTGTTTTTTTGTGCAAACAACTCCAGAGTTGTGAATTAGTTAACGACCAAAATGAGTGGAAAAAGGCCTGCTGCTGGTGGAAAGGGGAATAGGCGTCTTAGGAAGGGGAAAAAAGGTTGTGTCCGTGGGGTAGGTGTTAAAGCAACAGTAACATCTGCAGAAGAAAGACCATCTTCCAGCCAAACTAAAATGTCTACTTCTTTTAGCGGACAATGTGATAAGATCCCTTTCTTACGGCCACGCCAATCGCTACAAATTCCAGATGAGGCACAAAAACAGCAGGTGCTTCAACGGATATCAAGTGCTCCTTTAAGTGGGCTCTCCTCCACATCAACTTCAATATCACAAATACTCCAGTCCTCAGAGGTGTCACCCCAATCGCAGTTGCTTCCTCACAGCTTCCAAATCTCCAGCTGCCCGTCTGAGTATGAGGTAGAACAGATGGTTGAGTCTTCAGAGCTGTTTACTTATACTATAGCCTGGGAATCAGAGGTCAGCTTCAGCTCTTCTGTGAATCCAGACGAGGAAATGATCTGCACTGATGCCCAGAATCTTTATGAGTCGGATCCAGGACCAGACGCAGAAGGTTCTGACCATAATGTAGACCCTCATTCCCAAACTGTAACTCCTGTTGGTGGAGACAATGAGGAAGACAATGATGAGACTCAAATACCTGATTGGAGCGACAACTTTAGTTTTTTGTCAGGGCAGGAACAGGTTGGCTCTGAGGACGACGGGTGTGATAACACACAGGGTGATGATCATGAGGTTGGAGATCCCACTTAATGTCAACCTACAGTCAGCCAAGAGATGAGGTCAGCACAGGAGGTGGAGGAGAATGCTAGTGACGACGAGGTCAGGTTGCGCCTTCCTGGACAGAGACGTAGTACTGGAAGCACGTCAACAACTGCATCCTCAAACACAACTCTGCCTCTCACCACAAGTCGTGGTGGCTCTTCAGGTCGCATGGGTGCTAAGTCTTGCATAGCCTGGGCATTTTTTCAGATCGATAAAGATGACCCAACTCGTGTTATCTGTAACATTTGTCAGCAAAAGCTAAGTAGAGGCCAAAAAATACATAGTTTGAGTACTTCATGCATGAACCGGCACATGGACTTGAAGCATAAGTTGCAGTGGGAAGCTCACTGTGCTACAGTGCGGCCTAGCCGGCCGGGCCAACCACCGTCTGCCACATCTTGTGCATCCGCAGCCTCTTCATCCTCTGTGACTGGGGGGACAGCAGTCACACCTGTTTTTGGATGCAGAGCTGCCACCTCTTTACCCGCAACAGCCAGCGTGATTGGCAGGTCATCATTTTCTATGGAGGTGGTAACACCAGCTGGTGTTGAGCGCTGTCTCACATCTATAGCACCACCTTTGGATCAAGGCAACCTAACATGTCCGCCTGAATCTTCCTCACAGACCGGCAGTTTGCCGGGGACACCCTTATCAACCCCGTCTAAGCACAACAGCCAGCCCTCGGTCCCTCAGATGTGGACAAGTAAAAGACCATTTCCTCCTAGCCATGAGAAAGCTAAGAGGTTGAATTTCACCATCTGCAAGCTCTTGGCTACAGAAATGCTGCCTTTCCGCCTGGTGGACACAGAGGATTTTCGAGACCTTCTGTCCGTCACAGTGCCCCAGTACCAGATGCCCAGTCGGCACTACTTCTCAAAGAAAGGTGTGCCTGCGCTCCACCGGCATGTCGCACACAACATCACCGCTTCTTTGAGAAACTCTGTGTGTGACAGGGTGCATTTCACCACAGACACTTGGACGAGTAGGCATGGACAGGGGCGTTACATGTCGCTGACTGGGCACTGGGTAACTATGGTGACAGCAGGACAAGGGGCTGCTGTCCAAGCCTTGCCGTCCCCACGAGTTGTGCGTCAATCCTCTTTATCTCAAAGTTCCTCCACTGCTTCTGCCTCCTCAACCTTCTCTCGGTCATCCACCTGCACCCAAAGCCTGTCTGGTCATGCCACAAGCTTTCTAACTGCGCAGAAGGGATCCTGCACACCTCCTTACTATGCTGGCAGTAGGGCTCAACATCATCAGGCGATTTTTACTTTAAAATGTCTGGGAACCAATTTCATGAATGGTTGTCTCCACTGGACCTCAAACCAGGGAAGGCCGTGTGCGACAATGCTGCAAACCTGGGTGCGGCCCTTCGCCGGGGCAATGTCACACACGTGCCTTGTATGGCCCACGTGTTGAACCTGATTGTCCAGCAATTTTTAGCCCACTATACTGGACTAGATGGCCTTCTGCAGAGGGCACGGTCGCTGTGTGCTCACTTCCACCGTTCGCATCCCGCAGCTCAGCGACTTACATCTCTACAGAAGTCGTTGGGCCTGCCACTTCACTGGCTAAAATGCGATGAGCCTACCCGGTGGAATTCAACTCTGCACATGTTGCAGCGACTGTGGCAGCACCGTCAAGCCCTGGTGCAATACGTTCTGACGTATAGCCTGGGCCAACGATATCCAGAGGTGGGGCAAATCACGCTACAGGAGTGGTCTCAGATCAGGGACCTATGCACCCTTCTGCACAGTTTTGAAATGGCGACGAAGATGTTTGGTGCTGACGATGCCATTATCAGCATGACTATTCCGGTGATTTACATGCTGGAGCACATGTTAAACAGAATTCGGAGTCAGGTGGTGGCACAAAAGGAGTTGGAGAAAGTAGAGGAGGATGAGTTGTATGCGGAAGGGCTAACATCTGCAAGGTCCAGACGGTTGGCAGCACCAAGGCGGCAGGCATGTGAGGGTGGGGGAGATGGTTTTACCAGGGCGCATGGTAGCAGCCAAACTAGTGAGGAAGGTGCAGGAGCCCAGGAAGGAGTGGAGGACGAACTGATGGAAGACTCATCAGATGAGGGAGACTGTTAGATCCCCGGTACAAAAGTAAATTTGCAGAAATTATTCCTGCCATATAAAGGGATGCACGCATGCAGGAGTATCAGCAGAGACTGTTGCAGAATCTTAGATGTGCTTTTCCACAAAACACCATTGGTGCACGTAGTGAATCTCACAGTTCCAACTTGCCAACCGTGGGACCGTCGAGTGTTCAGCACTCAAACCGTAACAGAAACACAGTATCTGCTGGTAACATCAATTTTGCAGAATCATTTCACCACTTTTTTAGCCCATCCTTTGCAAGGCCACAGGAGACAAGAAGTCTGACACATAGTCAATGCCTAGAGACGATGGTACAGGAGTATCTCCAAGTAACCATTGTAGCCATGACTGTGTCACTGGACCCTTGCTCTTTTTGGGCTTCCAATCTGGATTAAAGGCCGGAGCTAGCCAATTACGCCTTGGAGATCTTGGCATGCCCCGAAGCCAGCGTTCTGTCTGAACGTGTGTTCAGCGCTGCTGGAGGTGTGCTGACAGATAAGCGCACGTGGCTCTCCACTGATAATGTAGACAGACTCACGTTCATAAATATGAACAAATCATGGATCCAAAATGACCTTTCTACCCCTGGGGAGAGTAAAAGCTTGATGACTGGTTAAAATCACCTCTCTATCTGTATCTTGGCTGGAAAATAATTTGGGCTCTGTAGCAGTGTGCAGCACTGATTCTATTAGGCCATCTGTACTAAGCTCCACCAGATTTAAAATTACTAATCATGTTTATCTGTATCTTGGCAGGAAAATAATTTGGGCTTTGTAGCAGTGTGCAGTACTGATTCTATTAGGCCATCTATACTAAGCTCCACCAGATTTAAAATTAATAATAATTTTTAGCTGCATCTAGCCCGGAAAATAATTTTGGGGCTCCGAGATGCGCAAGACACATAAGTGCCTTCTTGCTGCACTACCTGCAACATGACCCTCAGATTTTCAGAATTTGAAGTAATTCTGACTACTGCGTTGCCACACTCTTAGATCCCCCACACTCTTCGATCAACCTTTTAATTTTAATAAAGACCAAAAAATAGTCAATTTTGAAATTATAAGCATTAGCAGGTTATTAGAAACAGAAATCAAACAGTTTTCAACTCAAAACATTATTCTAGGTGATGTTACATTTGCACATAGGACCCCTTGTTCGAAAGGAGCTTCTGAACTCTCTCGTCCATTGAAATTGTCAGGTTTTGGATGGTTTCTGCTTCAATTGTTTTGCATGAGGACAGAATACCCTCCCAGAGCTGTTGCTTAGATGTGAACTGCTTTCCGCCATCATAGACATTCCTTTTGATGATGCTCCAGAGGTTCTGAATGGGGTAGAGGTCAGGGGAGCATGCGGGTCACACCATAAGTTTGTCCCCTTTTATGCCCATATCAGCCAGAGATGCAGATGTGTTATGTGCAGCATGAGACGGTGCATTATCATGCATGAAAATGATCTAGCTGTGAAATACACGGTTTTTCTTCTTGAACCATGGCAGGAAGTGCTGTTTGAGAAACTCCACATACATTATGGAGTTCATCTTTACACCTTCAGGGATCCTAAAGGGGCCGACAATCTCTCTCCCCATGATTCCAGCCCAAAACATTGCTCCACCTCCTCCTTGTTGGTGCTGTAGCCGTGTTTGCGTGGGGTGTCCATCAACCAGCCATCCTCCACTCCATCCATCTGGACCATCGAGCGTTGCACGGCACTCATCCGTGCACAAAACAGTTTTGAAATCAGTCTTCATGTATTGTTTGGCCCACTGGAGCCGTTTCTGCTTGTGTGCAGTGTATAGATGAGGTCAACAGGATGGCGTACGCACAGCTGCAAACCTCTGAATGACCCTGCATCTTGTTGTTCGGGGGACGTTGGAGGCACCAGCAGCTTCAAAAACTTGTCTGCTGCTATGACAAGGCTTTTTTGCCGCTGCTCTTTTAACCTGACGTAATTGCCTGTAGGAAAGAGTCCTCAATTTGCCCTTATCAGCACGCACATGTGTGTACTGTGAATCAGATACATACTTCTTGATTGCCAAGACACTTCATCCTGATCATCGCACAATGTTGATTGTAGTCATGCCTTGACCTAAACACTCCACAATTTGTTGCTTCTCAGCAGCCGACACATCCTTTTTCTTTCCCATTTTGGCAGAAAATATAGGCTGCTTAATAATGTGGGACAGCCTTCTTAAGTAGTCTTGCCTTTCATTGGACACACCTGACAAACTAATTAGCACAGGTGTCTGCAATTGCTTATGTAACGGGTCTGGGAGGCGGAACCTCTGAGCAACTATACAAGGGGGCGGTCCTTGTAAGGAAGCGGGTGGCTCCCAGGGAAGACGGGCAGGTAGTCACTTCAAGTGACAGGGACAGTCTCTGGGTAGAAGGGCAGTTAGTCACGGCAAGTGACAGGGACAGTCTCTGGGTAGAAGGGCAGGTAGTCACAGCAAGTGACAGGGACAGTCTCTTGGTAGACTAGCAGACAGGTAGCAGGTGGACACTCCCAGGTGAGCGGGCAAGAGTCTCTGGATGGGCAGGGGGTCACAGCAAGTGACGGCAGAGCCTCCAGGGAGGCTAGCAGGCAGGTAGCAGGTGAGCGCTCACAGGTGAGCGGGCAAGAGTCTCTGGACTGGCAGGTGGTCACGGCAAGTGACGGCAGAGCCTCCAGGTAGGCTAGCAGGCAGGTAGCAGGTGAGCACTCCCAGGTGAGCGGGCAAGAGTCTTTGGACTGGCAGTTGGTCACGGCAAGTGACGGAAGAGCCTCCAGGTAGGCTAGCAGGCAGGTAGCAGGTGAGCGCTCCCAGGTGAGCAGGCAGGAGTCTCTGGACTGGGAGGTGGTCACGGCAAGTGACGGCAGAGCCTCCAGGTAGGCTAGCAGGCAGGTAGCAGGTAATGCGCTCCCAGGTGAGCGGGCAAGAGTCTCTGGACTGGCAGGTGGTCACGGCAAGTGACGGCAGAGCCTCCAGGTAGGCTAGCAGGCAGGTAGCAGGTGAGCGCTCCCAGGTGAGAAGGCAAGAGTCTCAGGACTGGTCCATAGACAGACTGATAGGAGTCGGAAGGCAGACCGTCGGACTGCAGGCTTGCAAGCAGGTAAGCGGATATCAGGCAGGTATCAAGCAGGAATCTGGCAGGTGACTGGCAGGTAACTGGTAACGGGACCTGAAGGCTGAAGCAGAGTGAAGGCTTTGCAACAACATTTCTCGGGCACCTCCATTTTGGAGGAGGTGCCTTATATATGATGAGGTCCTCCGGCCATTGGCCGGGGACTCCTTAGGACGGCGCGCGTGGCCACTGTAAGAAAGGGGGAGCGCGCGCGCCGCGCCACGCCCTAAGCACAGTGGCCAGGAAGCAGCACGCGCTGCCAGCAGAGCGGGAGGAGGACGCCGGGCACGGAGCGGAGAGGTGAGGGGAACAGCGTCCCTGCCTAGCAAGAGGCAGGGACGCCGACGCTACAGTACCCCCCCCTTTAGGCCCCCCCTTTTTTAGGCCAGACAGAAATTTATGAAGGATGAGAGGGGCATGGATGTTCTCCCGGGGCTCCCAAGTTCTCTCCTCAGGACCAATCCCCTTCCAATCTACCAGAAAAAAGTTTTTTCCTCTTACCCTTTTGGTGGCCAGAATGTTCTCTACCTCAAACTCGTTTTCAGCGGAAACCGGAGCAGGAGGCGTACCTGTAGACTTGGAAAAAGAGTTAAGTACCACGGGTTTGAGGAGAAATACATGGAAGGAGTTAGGGATCCGCAAGTTGGCCGGGAGTTTCATTTTATAGGCCACTGGGTTGATTTGTTTGATAACTTCCAGTGGGCCGATAAACCGAGGCCCTAACTTATAGGAAGGAATCTTGAGCCGGACATACTTGGACGAGAGCCAAACTTTATCTCCAGGACGGAATTGTGGAGGATCCAGGCGTTTTTTGTCAGCGTGTTTTTTCATCCGCTTGGACGACTGAAGGAGTGCGGATCGGGTACTCTCCCAAATGGAGGAAAATTTGCTAACGAAAGATTCCGCAGCCGGATTGTCCACCGAGGTGGAGACGGGAAATGGGATCCGAGGATGCTGACCGAAGACTACAAAAAACGGGGATTTGGAGGAAGATTCGCTCTCGTGATTATTGTAAGAGAATTCGGCCCATGGCAGGAGATCCACCCAGTCTGAATGGTGGGCATTAACGAAGTGCCGGAGGTAACTGGTCAGGATCTGATTGATCCGCTCCACTTGACCATTGGACTGTGGGTGGTATGCGGAGGAGAAGTCCACGGTGACGTCTAGCAGCTTACATGTGGCTCTCCAGAAGCGTGAGGTGAACTGTACCCCACGATCCGACACGATGTGGAGGGGCAGGCCATGGAGACGGAAGATGTGGCGGATAAAGTCTTTAGCCAGCTCGGGTGCAGACGGGAGGCCTGGCAGGGGAATGAAATGAGCCATTTTGGAAAAGCGGTCAGCGACCACCCAAATGACCGTACAACCGGCAGAGAGAGGGAGATCTGTTATGAAGTCCATAGCTATATACTGCGAGGGGGCAGCAAGTACTGGAAGAGGAAGGAGGCGACCGGCTGGCAGGTGTCTCGGAACCTTGTTGCGGGCGCAGGACACACAGGCAGAAACAAAGTCTATTACGTCCTTGTGCAGGGTAGGCCACCAGTAGTGCCGGGTGATAAGCTGGAGGGTCTTTTTCTGACCGGCGTGGCCAGCAAGCTTAGACGAGTGACCCCAGTGTAGGATCTTCTCCCGATCAGGTACCGTTACGAACGTCTTACCGGGAGGGAGACGATTTAGACTCACGGGGGCCACCTGCATTACTCTGGCGGGATCGATGATGTGTTTAGGTTCCTCCTCAAGATCAGACACCAGGAAGGATTGGGACAAGGCGTCAGCTTTGATGTTTTTGTCAGCTGGGCGAAAATGAAGAACAAAATCAAAGCGAGCAAAAAACAAGGACCACCGGGCTTGGCGCGGGTTAAGTCTCTGGGCACTCTGGAGGTAAGCCAAGTTCTTGTGGTCCGTGTAAATTATTACCGGGTGAAGAGTCCCCTCGAGCAGGTAACGCCACTCCTCCAATGTCAGGTTAATGGCCAATAACTCTCGGTCTCCTATAGAATAGTTGCGCTCGGAAGAGGAGAAGAGTTTGGAGAAGAAGCCGCAAGTTACCATTCTCCCGGAAGACGATTTTTGGGTAAGTACCGCTCCTGCTCCAGAGGAGGAGGCGTCAACTTCCAGGAAGAATTGCTTGTTGCCGTCCGGGCGATGCAGCACCGGGGCGGAAGAGAAAGCCTGTTTTAAGGAAAGAAAGGCTTCCTCTGCTTCGGGCGGCCATTCTCTGGGATTAGTGCCCTTACGGGTGAGCGCAGCGATAGGGGCAGTCCGGGAAGAGAAGTGCGGCATGAAGAGGCGGTAGTAGTTGGCGAAGCCCAGGAACCGTTGAATAGCCTTCAACCCCTCAGGTCGAGGCCACTTCTCGATGGCAGACAGTTTCTCAGGATCCATTCATAGGCTGGTCTGAGAAATTTTGTAGCCCAAAAACGGAAGCGAGGTCTGCTCAAAGAGGCACTTCTCATATTTAGCGTAGAGGTGGTTCTGCCTGAGCCTGAGCAGAACCTGACGAACATCCCTCCGGTGTGTGGGGAGATCCGGAGAGAAGACTAAGATGTCGTCCAGGTACACCACTACGCAGGAGTAGAGAAGGTCCCGGAAGATGTCATTGACCAACTCTTGAAAGACGGCGGGAGCGTTACAGAGACCGAAGGGCATTACCAGGTATTCATAGTGGCCGTCCCGGGTGTTGAATGCCATCTTCCATTCATCCCCCTGACGGATACGGACCAGGTTATACGCCCCACAGAGGTCCAGCTTGGTGAAGATTCTAGCCCCCCTCAGACGGTCAAATAATTCCAGAATGAGCGGAAGGGGGTATTTATTCTTCACCGTGATCTGGTTAAGGCCTCTATAGTCTATACAGGGACGGAGTGAGCCGTCCTTCTTTTTGACGAAGAAGAAGCCTGCTCCCGCTGGGGAAGTAGATTTCCGGATGAATCCCCGGGCCAGATTCTCCTCAATATATTCTGACATGGATCGGGTCTCAGCAGCGGACAAAGGGTATATGCGCCCAGGGGGAGGAGTAGCGCCGGGCATCAGGTCGATTGGGCAGTCGTATGGTCTATGAGAGGGTAATGTCTCTGCCTCCTTTTCATTAAAGACGTCCGCATACGACCAATAAGGAGCCGGAAGGCCAGGTAGATTGGCTGGAGTAGGAGAAGGACGGACAGGATGGACGGGAACTAAACAAGTCTTATGGCAGTCCTGTCCCCAGCGAAGGACTTCTCCAGTTTACCAATCAAGCACGGGTCATGTCTCTGAAGCCAAGGTAGGCCTAGTAAGAGGGCGTGAGAGAGTCCAGGCAGAACATGAAAGAAGATGCTCTCAGAGTGCAGCATTCCCTCCTGCAGGGTTATGGATTCGGTGATGAGTTGGATGGGATGCGGTAAGAGGCCCCCATCCACGGCAGCGACAGATAAGGATACAGCTAGAGGTTTGGTGGGAATGCGGTATTTCTCTACCAGAGACTGGGAAATGAGATTTCTGGCAGCTCCAGAGTCAAGTTGGGCTAGTTCAAAATAACGGTTCTCCCCGCAGATGATAGAGACCGACAGCAACAGAGATGGAGAGGGTTTACTCTTGTCTAGGACGACCTCTCTGAGCGATCCTAGACACAGGCGTTTCCCGACCTCTCCGGGCAGGAACGGATCCGGTGCTCCTTACTGCCACAGTAGAAGCAGCTCCCCTCGTCACGGCGTAACTCTTGACGGGTTTTGACCATCTTGGTCTGGTCGACCTGCATAGGCTCGGGTGAGTGCGCCTGGGGAGTAGCGGGAGAAGTGACAGGTTTCTGAAAGGTAGGGGCTAGACGTGGAAACCTCCTCTCACGGGTGACCTCTTTGGCGCGTTCCTGGAACCGGATGTCAATCCGGGTGGCAAGAGTTATTAAGTCGTCGAGAGTGGTAGGTATGTCCCGACCGGCGAGTTCATCTTTAATACGGCCGGACAGACCCTCCCAAAAGACAGACATCAGGGCGTCGTTATCCCAGGCCAGCTCCGAAGCAAGGGTACGGAACCGTATGGCATATTGGCCCACGGTGAGATTTCCTTGATGGAGGCGTAGCAGAGATGATGCGGATGAGGTCTTCCGTCCGGGTTCGTCGAAGACTTTCCGGAAAGCCGTGAGAAAGGCTGGCAGGTTGGACACCAGGGGGTCTCCTCTCTCCCATAGAGGATTTAGCCAAGCCAGTGCCTCCCCCGTGAGATGGGACATGATGAAGGCTACTTTGGCCCGGTCGGAGATAAACTGGTGGGACAGGAGTTCAAAGTGCAGGGTGCACTGGTTTATGAAGCCCCGAGCTTGAGCGGGGTCGCCTCCAAAGCGAGGAGGTGCAGAAAGCCGGGGTCCAGGGCAGGATGCCATGGTATTGGTGGGCAGCGGCGCTGCGAGTCATGACACTAGCGGTGGTTGCTGGTGAAGCAGTCAGAGTGTCCAGGCGAGAGTTGACATTCCGCAGATGACTCAGGATGGACTCCTGTTGGGACCTCTGACGGGACAGTTCATGACATAGGTCCGAGAGCGAGGGAGCTTGGGTGCCACCGGGTTCCATGGCCCGAGCAAACTGTAACGGGTCTGGGAGGCGGAACCTCTGAGCAAATATACAAGGGGGCAGTCCTTGTAAGGAAGCGGGTGGCTCCCAGGGAAGATGGGCAGGTAGTCACGGCAAGTGACAGGGACAGTCTCTGGGTAGAAGGGCAGGTAGTCACTGCAAGTGACAGGGACAGTCTCTGGGTAGAAGGGCAGGTAGTCACAGCAAGTGACAGGGACAGTCTCTGGGTAGACTAGCAGACAGGTAGCAGGTGGATGCTCCCAGGTGAGCGGGCAAGAGTCTCTGGACGGGCAGGTGGTCACAGCAAGTGACGGCAGAGCCTCCAGGTAGGCTAGCAGGCAGGTAGCAGGTGAACGCTCACAGGTGAGCGGGCAAGAGTCTCTGGACTGGCAGGTGGTCACGGCAAGTGACGGCAGAGCCTCCAGGTAGGCTAGCAGGCAGGTAGCAGGTGAGCGCTCCCAGGTGAGCGGGCAAGAGTCTCTGGACTGGCAGGTGGTCACGACAAGTGACGGCAGAGCCTCCAGGTAGGCTAGCAGACAGGTAGCAGGTGAGCGCTCCCAGGTGAGAGGGCAAGAGTCTCAGGACTGGTCCATAGACAGACTGATAGGAGTCGGAAGGCAGACCGTCGGACCGCAGGCTTGCAAGCAGGTAAGCGGATATCAGGCAGGTATCAAGCAGGAATCTGGCAGGTGACTGGCAGGTAACTGGTAACGGGATCTGAGGGCTGAAGCAGAGTGAAGGCTTTGCAACTAGTGTTGAGCCACCCCCGTAGTGTTCGAGTTCGGTTCGGTTCGTCGAACACCCATGTGTTCGCCGAACTGTTCTTCGAACTGTTCGTCGAACACCTTCGAACACCGTTAAAACCAATGGCAGGCAAACAAAAACACATAGAAACACATAGAAAACACCTTCAAAGGTGTCCAAAAGCTGACAAACTGCTCAGAAGACACAACTAACACATGGAAAAGTGACAAGTACATATAGTCATGCGAAAAGAAAAGAGGTGGAGGAGTAAAAGGAGGGGGAGACACAGATATAGGCATGTCATGCCCTTCTAAAATCCAAAAAGTGAGAAGCCGACACGTTCAGTCCGCTCCTGCCCGTGCCACCTCCGTGTCGCCGGGTTTGTGCCAGAGCCGCGGTGAACCCAGTCCCCCTCTCCCAATACTGGTGCCTGTCCGCTGGTGGGTCGAGCGAGCCCCCCTGTGGTGGAGGCAGCTCTAAGCTTTTTAGTTTAAATTGTCTCTCTAATTTGAATGAATACACTTTAAATCCATTTACAAGGATCTATTGGAGGGCAAGTCTCATGCCAGCAGCCGCGTAATTCCAGCTCCAGTAGCGTCCACTAAAGCTGCTGCAGTTAAAAAGCTTTTATAAGGATCGAGCTCGGCTGTCCACCGCAAGGCATCCTACTGCCAGTCCCAGCCCCTATGCCTTGGGGTGCCTCCTGATGCTCTTCACTGAGTATCCCGTGGTCCCGAAGCATTTCCTTTGAAAAAATTAAGTGTCCAAACTACAGGTGGTGTAGCTTGCTTAACAGCCGGGATAATCCGCTGACTAGCAGACACTGCTACTAGGCACAAAGTATTTCCTGGGCTAGATGCAGTTAAAAATTTGTAATTAGATACTCTCGTTGGATGCTGAGAAAGCATTCCATAGAGTCTCCTGGCACGCCATATATGAATCTCTTAAAAAGCTAGGGGTAGGGGTCTAGGGGACCCTTTTATAGCCAAAATCACGGCCCTGTATCACAATACGTCACCTAGGCTGAAGATAAATGGAACTGTAGCACCCTGAGGGCTCGGTTGCTACAGAGGTATTGCACCTCACCCAGAGGTGTGATATCTCACTCTCAGGTAAGGATGGAGTGTGGATCAGGACCCGACACCTGCATGCATTACACCACATTGCCGTGGGGCAGGGCGACCAATATGCCTCTGAGATGGGCACGACAGTTCCTCTCCCTGGCTGGAGTGGGGGGAGGGAACACTGAGGAAGGGGAACCCTGTAGTGCAGGAGCAGGGAGGAAGCAGTTCCTGGGTGCCTTGAAAAGGGAGTATAAAAGGTGGGCACCATCTTAGTTCAGTGCAGAGAAGTCTGAGCAGAAGTGGCAGGGAGCAGGGGCTCTGCATGAGTTCTGCTCCGGAGGCGGGCCTAGTAACAGAGGCCCAGGCCTGGAAGAGGGAGAAGGAAGGAAGAGGAGCAGAGAAGGCTCCAGGAACGAGGAATGAAGGGATCCCAGGGGTGCGGACGGGCGAGTCGCCACCGCACGCCCGAATCCACCTGCGTGGAGGGGTCAGGCCAAAGGGGGAGACCGGTCCCCGAAACTAGTGGAGGCAGGAAACGACCCTCAGCTAGAAACCGGAGGCTGTGACATTTTATGTGGCGCAGCCCCTCGCTACACCTGCTAGGAAGGCACCACATAGGGTCAGGGAAACTGGCGCCAAGTTTACCAAGAGGAGGCCCGAGGCAGCCGGACAGAAGGGTTGGTAAGAAAGGCCAGACAAAGGACACACAAAGGGGGTCCTGTGAAGCGCTCCAAAGTTATCTGGGAGTTGTCTGAGCCCCTCACCTGGTGAGCACAGTATGACGTGGGCAGCCGTTACCTGCAGACGTGGTCTGGATAATAAGAACTGTGAGTAAAGGCCCTGGACTGCATCACTGACTTCGTGTCGTTACTGCTGCTGCCATGCACCATCACCCCCATGCTCCGCATGCACTGCCCTGAGGCTATACTCCTCCCATGGGGAGTTATGCTACGCTCTGCTGCACCCACAACAACAGCCTCAGCGGTCTGCCCTGCAGCGGCGGTTCACTCTGACCGCAATCCACGGGTGGCGTAGTCGGACATTTAAACATCAAAACCACATAAATAGTTCCGCCACTGGTTTGACCACCCTGAGCCACGGAACCGGGTCGCCGCCACGAAGACTACAACCACCAGCATCCACCAAAAAGGGTCCGGCTCCGGGTGTCCCAAGGCCCAGGGGGTGCATCAGAACATTTTCATCATCTTTCACAATCACCAATGGGACAAGGCAGGGATGTCCTCTGTCCCCTCTCTTATACATCCTAGTGACGGAGCACCTGCTCTCATCAATTCGCCATAACCCCAATATTAGGTGGATTGAGGTGGGAGGCACCGAGTACAAGTGCTCTCTATTTGCTGATGATGTCCTAGTATATATCACTCAATCACATATATCCATCCATGCTGTTATGGCTGAAATAGATCACTTTGTTACATGGTCAAATTTTAAAATCAATGCAGCGAAGTCTGAGTCCCTCAATGTCTCCCTCCCCAAATCTATATATTATTCCATCCAGTCCAACTTTCCCTTTGCCTGGCCCTCACAGGGTATCAAATACTTAGGAATTCCTATTCATAGAGACCTCTCCCATCTATGTTATCTTAATTTTGGGCCCTTTATTGAACAACTCCATACAGACCACGGTTGGCAAGTTAGAACTGTAAGATTCACTACGTGAACCACTGGTGTTTTGTGGAAAAGCACATGTACACTGTGTTCCAAATTATTATGCAAAAAGTGTTTAGGAGTGATAAGGGAAGAATTTGTTTGTTTGTCAGTTAAACTCATTGATGGTGATGTGTGTCAGGGCTCTTTATATCACTGTAAGCAATTGCAGACACCTGTGCTAATTAGTTTGGCAGGTGTGTCCAATGAAAGGCAAGACTACTTAAGAAGGCTGTCTCACATTATTAAGCAGCCTACATTTTCTGCCAAAATGGGAAAGAAAAAGGATGTGTCGGCTGCTGAGAAGCAACAAATTGTGGAGTGTTTAGGTCAAGGCATGACTACAATCAACATTGTGCGATGATCAGGATGAAGTGTCTTGGCAATCAAGAAGTATGTAGCTGATTCACAGTACACACGTGTGCGTGCTGATAAGGGCAAATTGAGGACTCTTTCCTACAGGCAATTACGTCAGGTTAAAAGAGCAGCGGCAAAAAAGCCTTGTCATAGCAGCAGACAAGTTTTTGAAGCTGCTGGTGCCTCCAACGTCCCCCGAACAAACAAGATGCAGGGTCCTTCAGAGGTTTGCAGCTGTGCATACGCCATCCTGTTGACCTCCTCTATCCACTTCACACAAGCAGAAACGGCTCCAGTGCCAGTGGGCCAAACATTACATGAAGACTGATTTCAAAACTGTTTTGTTCACGGATGAGTGCCGTGCAGCGCTCGATGGTCCAGATGGATGGAGTGGAGGATGGCTGGTTAATGGACACCCCACGCAAACACGGCTACAGCGCCAACAAGGAGGAGGTGGAGTAATGTTTTGGGCTGGAATCATGGGGAGAGAGATTGTCGGCCCCTTTAGGATCCCTGAAGGCGCTAAAGATGAACTCCATAATGTATGTGGATTTTCTCAAACAGCACTTCCTGCCATGGTTCAAGAAGAAGAACCGTGTATTTCACAGCAAGATCATTTTTTTGCATGATAATGCACCATCTCATGCTGCACATAAAACATCTGCATCTCTGGCTGATATGGGCATAAAAGGGGACAAACTTATGGTGTGACCCCCATGCTCCCCTGACCTCTACCCCATTCAGAACCTCTGGAGCATCATCAAAAGGAGTGTCTATGATGGCGGGAGGCAGTTCACATCTAAGCAACAGCTCTGGGAGGGTATTGTGTCCTCATGCAAAACAATTGAAGCAGAAACCATCCAAAACCTGACAAATTCAATGGACGAGAGAGTTCAGAAGCTCCTTTCGAACAAGGGGTCCTATGTGAAAATGTAACATCACCTAGAATAAAGTTTTGAGTTGAAAACTGTTTGATTTCAGTTTCTAATAACCTGCTAATGCTTATAATTTCAAAAATGACCATTTTTTTGGTCTTTATTAAAATGAAAAGGTTTATCGAAAAGTTTGGGGGATCTAAGAGTGTGGCAACCCAGTAGTCATGATTACTTCGAATTCTGACAATATGAGGGTCATGTTGCAGGTAGTGCAGCAAGAAGGCACTTATGTGTCTTGCGCATCTCAGAGCCCCAAAATTATTTTCCGGGCTAGATGCAGCTAAAAATTATTATTAATTTTAAATCTGGTGGAGCTTAGTATAGATGGCCTAATAGGATCAGTGCTGCACACTGCTACAAAGCCCAAATTATTTTCCAGTCAAGATACAGATAAACATGATTAGTAATTTTAAATCTGGTGGAGCTTATTATAGATGGCCTAATATAATCAGTGCTGCACACTGCTACAAAGCCCAAATTATTTTCCAGCCAAGATACAGATAAACATGATTAGTAATTTGAAAGCTTAAAACGGTTGGTAGGGTGATTTTAACCAATCATCAAGCTTTTACTCTCCCCAGGATGACACAGGGGTAGAAAAGTGGTTTCGGATCCATGATTTGTTCATCTTTATGAACGTGATTCTGTCTACATTATCAGTGGAGAGCCGCGTGCGCTTATCTGTCAGCACACCACCAGCAGCGCTGAACACACGTTCAGACAGAACGCTGGCTGCGGGGCATGACAAGATCTCCAAGGCGTAAGTGGCTAGCACCGGCCATTTATCCAGATTGGAAGCCCAAAAAGAGCAAGGGTCCAGTGACACAGTCATGGCTTCAATGTTTACTTGGAGATACTCCTGTACCATTGTCTCTAGGCGTTGACTATGTGTCAGACTTCTTGTCTCCTGTGGCCTTGCAAAGGATGGGCTAAAAAAGTGGTGAAATGATTCCGCAAAATTGATGTTACCAGCAGATACTGTGGTTCTGTTACGGTTTGAGTGCTGAACACTTGACGGTCCCACGGTTGGCAAGTTGGAACTGTGAGACTCACTACGTGCACCACTGGTGTTTTGTGGAAAAGCACATGTAAGATTCTGCAACAGTCTCTGCTGATACTCCTGCATGCGTTCATCCCTTTCTATGGCAGGAATAATTTCTACAAATTTACTTTTGTACCGGGGATCTAACAGTGTGGCAACCCAGTAGTCAGGATTATTTCTAATTCTCACAATTCGAGGGTCATGTTGCAGGTAGTGCAGCAAGAAGGCAATCATGTGTGTTGCGCATCCAGGAGCACCAAGTCCCTGTTGTGTTGGTGGCGAGGTAACAATCATGCTTCCTTCCTCTGTCCTCTCCCCCCAACCTCGCAAAACAGATATGTGATCAAGGTCTCCCTCATCTGATGAGTCTTCCATCAGTTCGTCCTCCACTTCTTCCTGGGCTCCTGCACCTTCCTCACTAGTTTGGCTGCTACCATGCGCCCTGGTAAAACCATCTCCCCCACCCTCACATGCCTGCCGCCTTGGTGCTGCCGACCGTCTGGACCTTGCAGATGTTAGCCCTTCCGCATACAACTCCTCCTCCTCTACTTCCTCCACCTCCTCTTGTGCCACCACCTGACTCCGAATTCTGTTTAACATGTGCTCCAGCATGTAAATCACCGGAATAGTCATGCTGATAATGGCATCGTCAGCACTAAACATCTTCGTAGCCATTTCAAAACTGTGCAGAAGGTTGCATAGGTCCCTGATCTGAGACCACTCCTCCAGCGTGATTTGCCCCACCTCTGGATCTCGTTGGCCCAGGCTATACGTCAGAACGTATTGCACCAGGGTTTGTCGGTGCTGCCACAGTCGCTGCAACATGTGCAGAGTTGAATTCCACCGGGTAGGCACATCGCATTTTAGCCGGTGAAGTGGCAGGCCCAACGACTTCTGTAGAGATGTAAGTCGCTGAGCTGCGGGATGCGAACGGCGGAAGTGAGCAAACAGCGACCGTGCCCTCTGTAGAAGGCCATCTAGTCTGGGATAGTGGGCTAAAAATTGCTGGACAACCAGGTTCAACACGTGAGCCATACAAGGCACGTGTGTGACATTGCCCCGGCGAAGGGCCGCACCCAGGTTTGCAGCATTGTCGCACACGGCCTTCCCTGGTTTCAGGTCCAGTGGAGACAACCATTCATGAAATTGGTTCTCCAGAGCTGACCACAACTCCTCAGCTGTGTGACTCACATTTCCCAGACATTTCAAAGTAAAAACCGCCTGATGACGTTGAGCCCTACTGCCAGCATAGTAAGGAGGTGTGCAGGATCCCTTCTGCACAGTCAGAAAGCTTGTGGCAAGACCAGACAGGCTTTGGGTGCAGGTGGAAGACCGAGAGGAGGTTGAGGAGGCAGAAGCAGTGGAGGAACTTTGACATAAAGAGGATTGACGCACAACTCGTGGGGACGGCAAGACTTGGACAGCAGCCCCTTGTCCTGCTGTCACCATAGTTACCCAGTGCCCAGTCAGCGACATGTAACGCCCCTGTCCATGCCTACTTGTCCAAGTGTCTGTGGTGAAATGCATCCTGTCACACACAGAGTTTCTCAAAGAAGCGGTGATGTTGTGTGCGACATGCTGGTGGAGCGCAGGCACACCTTTCTTTGAGAAGTAGTGCCGACTGGGCATCTGGTACTGGGGCACTGCGACGGACATAAGGTCTCGAAAATCCTCTGTGTCCACCAGGCGGAAAGGCAGCATTTCTGTAGCCAAGAGCTTGCAGATGGTGAAATTCAACCTCTTAGCTTTCTCATGGCTAGGAGGAAATGGTCTTTTACTTGTCCACATCTGAGGGACCGAGGGCTGGCTATTGTGCTTAGACGGGGTTGATAAGGGTGTCCCTGGCAAACTGCCGGTCTGTGAGGAAGATGCAGGCGGACATGTTAGGTTGCCTTGATCCAAAGGTGGTGCTATCGATGTCGGACAGCGCTCAACACCAGCTGGTGTTACCACCTCCAAAGAAAATGATGACCTGCCAATCACGCTGGCTGTTGCGGGTAAAGAGGTGGCAGCTCTGCGCCCCAAAACAGGTGTGACTGCTGTCCCCCCAGTCACAGAGGATGAAGAGGCCGTGGATGCACAAGATATGGCAGACGGTGGTTGGCCCGGCCGGCTAGGCCGCATTGTAGCACACTGAGCTTCCCACTGCAACTTATGCTTCATGTCCATGTGCCGGTTCATGCATGAAGTACTCAAACTATGTATTTTTTGGCCTCTACTTAGCTTTTGCTAACAAATGTTACAGATAACACGAGTTGGGTCATCTTTATCGATCTGAAAAAATGCCCAGGCTATGCAAGGCTTAGCACCCATGCGACCTGAAGAGCCATCACGACTTGTGGTGAGAGGCAGAGTTGTGTTTGAGGATGCAGTTGTTGACGTGCTTCCAGTACTACGTCTCTGTCCAGGAAGGCGCAACCTGACCTCGTCGTCACTAGCATCTTCCTCCACCTCCTCTGCTGACCTCATCTCTTGGCTGACTGTGGGTTGACAGAAAGTGGGATCTCCAACCTCATCATCATCACCCTGTGCGTTATCACACCCGTCGTCCTCAGAGCCAACCTGTTCCTGCCCTGACAAAAAACTAAAGTTGTCGCTCCAATCAGGTATTTGAGTCTCATCATCGTCTTCCTCATTGTCTCCACCAACAGGAGTTATAGTTTGGGAATGAGGGTCTACATTATGGTCAGAACCTTCTGCGTCTGGTCCTGGATCCGACTCATAAAGATTCTGGGCATCAGTGCAGATCATTTCCTCGTCTGGATTCACAGAAGCGCTGGAGTCGACCTCTGATTCCCAGGCTATAGTATGAGTAAACAGCTCTGCAGACTCAACCATCTGTTCTACCTCATACTCAGACGGGCAGCTGGAGATTTGGGAGCTGTGAGGAAGCAAGTGCGATTTGGGTGACACCTTTGAGGACTGGAGTATTTGTGATGTTGAAGTTGATGTGGAGGAGAGCCCACTTAAAGGAGCACTTGATATCCGTTGAAGCACCTGCTGTTTTTGTGCCTCATCTGGAATTTGTAGCGATTGGCGTGGCCGTAAGAAAGGGATCTTATCACATTGTCCGCTAAAAGAAGTAGACATTTTAGTTTGGCTGGAAGATGGTCTTTCTTCTGCAGATGTTACTGTTGCTTTAACACCTACCCCATAGACAAAACATTTTTTCCCCTTCCCAACACGCCTATTCCCCTTTCCACCAGCAGCAGGCCTTTTTCCACTCATTTTGGTGGTTAACTAATTCACAACTCTGGAGTTGTTTGCACAAAAAAACAATGGATGGGAACCGAGCAGAGCTGAGTGGCCAAACTGTGGTATTAGGCCAAAACTATTGGCTGGGTTAGATGCAGAAAAAAATTATATTCAATTTGCAACCTGATTGAGGTCAGTATAGATGGACTAATAGAACAAGTCCCACACACAGCTAGAAGCCCAAATATTTTTTCAGAGGTAGATGCAGAAAAAAATTGTATTCAGTTTGCAACCTGATGGAGGTCAGTATAGATGGACTAATAGAACAAGTCCTACACACAGCTAGAAGCCCAAATATTTTTTCAGAGGTAGATGCAGAAAAAAATTATATTCAGTTTGCAACCTGATGGAGGTCAGTATAGATGGACTAATAGAACAAGTCCCACACACAGCTAGAAGCCCAAATATTTTTTCAGAGGTAGATGCAGAAAAAAATATATTCAGTTTGCAACCTGATGGAGGTCAGTATAGATGGACTCATAGAGAAAGTCCCACACACTGCTAGAAGGCCAAATATTTTTTCAGAGCTAAATGCAGACAAAAAATTATTTTGAATTTGCAACCTGATGTAGGTCAGTATAGGTGGACTAATAGAACAAGTCCCACACACTGCTAGAAGGCCAAATATTTTTTCAGAGCTAGATACAGAAAAAAATTATATTCAGTTTGCAACCTGATGGAGGTCAGTATAGATGGACTAATAGAACAAGTCCCACACACAGCTAGAAGCCCAAATATTTTTTCAGAGGTAGATGCAGAAAAAAATTATATTCAGTTTGCAACCTGATGGAGGTCAGTATAGATGGATTAATAGAACAAGTCCCACACACAGCTAGAAGCCCAATATTTTTTCAGAGCTAGATGCAGAAAAAAAATATATTCAGTTTGCAACCTGATGGAGGTCAGTATAGATGGACTAATAGAACAAGTCCCACACACAGCTAGAAGGCCAAATATTTTTTCAGAGGTAGATGCAGATAAAAATTATTTTTAATTTGCAGCCTGATGGAGGTCAGTATAGATGGACTAATAGAGAAAGTCCCACACACTGCTAGAAGGACAAATATTTTTTCAGAGCTAGATGCAGACAAAAAAAATATTTTTAATTTGCAACCTGATGGAGGTCAGTATAGATTGACTAATAGAGAAAGTCCCACACACTGCTAGAAGGCCAAATATTTTTTCAGAGCTAGATGCAGATATAAATTATTTTTAATTTGCAACCTGATGGAGGTCAGTATAGATGGACTAATAGAGAAAGTCCCACACACTGCTAGAAGGCCAAATATTTTTTCAGAGCTAGATGCAGATATGAAATATTTTTAATTTGCAACCTGATGGAGGTCAGTATAGATTGACTAATAGAGAAAGTCCCACACACTGCTAGAAGGCCAAATATTTTTTCAGAGCTAGATGCAGACAAAAAATTATTTTTAATTTGCAACCTGATGGAAGTCAGTATAGATGGACTAATAGAGAAAGTCCCACACACTGCTAGAAGGCCAAATATTTTTTCAGAGCTAGATGCAGATAAAAATTATTTTTAATTTGCAACCTGATGGAGGTCAGTATAGATGGACTAATAGAGAAAGTCCCACACACTGCTAGAAAGCCAAATATTTTTTCAGAGCTAGATGCAGAAAAAAATTATATTCAGTTTGCAACCTGATGGAGGTCAGTATAGATGGACTAATAGAACAAGTCAAACACACAGCTAGAAGGCCAAATATTTTTTCAGAGGTAGATGCAGATAAAAATTATTTTTAATTTGCAGCCTGATGGAAGTCAGTATTGATGGAATAAGAGAGAAAGTCCCACACACTGCTAGAAGGCCAAATATTTTTTCAGACCTAGATGCAGACAAAAAATTATTTTGAATTTGCAACCTGATGGAGGTCAGTATAGATGGACTAATAGAGAAAGTCCCACACACTGCTAGAAGGCCAAATATTTTTTCAGAGCTAGATGCAGACAAAAAATTATTTTTTAATTTGCAACCTGATGGAGGTCAGTATAGATGGACTAATAGAGAAAGTCCCACACACTGCTAGAAGGCCAAATATTTTTTTAGAGCTAGATGCAGAAAAAAATTATATTCAGATTGCAACCTGATGGAGGTCAGTATAGATGGACTAATAGAACAAGTCAAACACACAGCTAGAAGGCCAAATATTTTTTCAGAGGTAGATGCAGATAAAAATTATTTTTAATTTGCAGCCTGATGGAAGTCAGTATAGATGGACTAAGAGAGAAAGTCCCACACACTGCTAGAAGGCCAAATATTTTTTCCGAGTTAGATGCAGACAAAAAATTATTTTGAATTTGCAACCTGATGGAGGTCAGTATAGGTGGACTAATTGAGAAAGTCCCACACACTGCTAGAAGGCCAAATATTTTTTCAGAGCTAGATGCAGATAAAAATTATTTTTAATTTGCAACCTGATGTAGGTCAGTATAGGTGGACTAATAGAACAAGTCCCACACACTGCTAGAAGGCTAAATATTTTTTCAGAGCTAGATACAGAAAAAAATTATATTCAGTTTGCAACCTGATGGAGGTCAGTATAGATGGACTAATAGAACAAGTCCCACACACAGCTAGAAGCCCAAATATTTTTTCAGAGGTAGATGCAGAAAAAAATTATATTCAGTTTGCAACCTGATGGAGGTCTGTATAGATGGATTAATAGAACAAGTCCCACACACAGCTAGAAGCCCAATATTTTTTCAGAGGTAGATGCAGAAAAAAAATATATTCAGTTTGCAACCTGATGGAGGTCAGTATAGATGGATTAATAGAGAAAGTCCCACACACTGCTACAAGGCCAAATATTTTTTCAGAGCTAGATGCAGACAAAAAATTATTTTTAATTTGCAACGTGATGGAGGTCAGTATAGATGGACTAATAGAGAAAGTCCCACACACTGCTAGAAGGCCAAATATTTTTTCAGAGCTAGATGCAGATATAAATTATTTTTAATTTGCAACCTGATGGAGGTCAGTATATATGGACTAATAGAGAAAGTCCCACACACTGCTAGAAGGCCAAATATTTTTTCAGAGCTAGATGCAGAAAAAAATTATATTCAGTTTGCAACCTGATGGAGGTCAGTATAGATGGACTAATAGAACAAGTCCCACACACTGCTAGAAGGCCAAATATTTTTTCAGAGGTAGATGCAGATAAAAATTATTTTTAAATTGCAGCCTGATGGAGGTCAGTATAGATGGACTAATAGAGAAAGTCCCACACACTGCTAGAAGGCCAAATATTTTTTTCAGAGCTAGATGCAGACAAAAAATTATTTTTAATTTGCAACCTGATGGAGCTCAGTATAGATTGACTAATAGAGAAAGTCCCACACACTGCTAGAAGGCCAAATATTTTTTCAGAGCTAGATGCAGTTATAAATTATTTTTAATTTGCAACCTGATGGAGGTCAGTATAGATGGACTAATAGAGAAAGTCCCACACACTGCTAGAAGGCCAAATATTTTTTCAGAGCTAGATGCAGAAAAAAATTATATTCAGTTTCCAACCTGATGAAGGTCAGTATAGATGGACTAATAGAACAAGTCCCACACACAGCTAGAAGGCCAAATATTTTTTCAGAGGTAGATGCAGATAAAAATTATTTCTCATTTGCAGCCTGATGGAGGTCAGTATAGATGGACTAATAGAGAAAGTCCCACACACTGCTAGAAGGACAAATATTTTTTCAGAGCTAGATGCAGACAAAAAATTATTTTTAATTTGCAACCTGATGGAGGTCAGTATAGATGGACTAATAGAGAAAGTCCCACACACTGCTAGAAGGACAAATATTTTTTCAGAGCTAGATGCAGACAAAAAATTATTTTTAATTTGCAACCTGATGGAGGTCAGTATAGATGGACTAATAGAGAAAGTCCCACACACTGCTAGAAGGCCAAATATTTTTTCAGAGCTAGATGCAGAAAAAAATTATATTCAGTTTGCAACCTGTTGGAGGTCAGTATAGATGGACTAATAGAACAAGTCCCACACACAGCTAGAAGGCCAAATATTTTTTCAGTGGTAGATGCAGATAAAAATTATTTTTAATTTGCAGCCTGATGGAGGTCAGTATAGATGGACTAATAGAGAAAGTCCCACACACTGCTAGAAGGCCCAATATTTTTTCAGAGCTAGATGCAGACAAAAAATTATTTTGAATTTGCAACCTGATGGAGGTCAGTATAGATGGACTAATAAAGAAAGTCCCACACACTGCTAGAAGGCCAAATATTTTTTTCAGAGCTAGATGCAGACAAAAAAATATTTTTAATTTGCAACCTGATG
The DNA here is from genome assembly GCF_046119375.1 of Phyllobates terribilis. NCBI lineage: Eukaryota > Metazoa > Chordata > Amphibia > Anura > Dendrobatidae > Phyllobates > Phyllobates terribilis. The sequence goes on along the minus strand of NW_027362768.1, from coordinate 36,394,467 downwards.
GAGGTCAGTATAGATGGACTAATAGAGAAAGTCCCACACACTGCTAGAAGGCCAAATATTTTTTCAGAGCTAGATGCAGAAAAAAATTATATTCAGTTTGCAACCTGATGGAGGTCATTATAGATGGACTAATAGAACAAGTCCCACACACTGCTAGAAGGCCAAATATTTTTTCAGAGCTAGATGCAGAAAAAAATTATATTCAGTTTGCAACCTGATGGAAGTCAGTATAGATGGACTAATAGAACAAGTCGCACACACTGCTAGAAGCCCAAATATTTTTTCAGAGCTAGATGCAGAAAAAAATTATATTCAATTTGCAACCTGATGGAGGTCAGTATAGATGGACTAATAGAATGATGCTATGCCCATAAGATTTTACTTCACTAGGTGCAGTAAAAAAATTGGTATTCTATACACAGGTGGTATATCTTGCAACACAGAAAGGCTACTCCACTGACTAACACACTCTGCAAAAGGCCAAAAAGGATTAGCTTTGCTAAATTCAGCCAAATGCTGTGAAAAAAACTTGTACAGCACTGGCACAGTCCTGCCTGGCAAAAACTGATAGGAACTGATATAACCTAGTCCCGAAAAGTACTGCAATTACAATTAGTCTTTACTCCCACAATCTATCTATTTAAGAGCACAGACCTGCCTGATAAAAGTCGTAGGAAATGCTGTAACCTAGTCCTTAAAAGGACTGCAATCACAACTGGAAAATTGGCTTGAAATTAACAAGGTATAGCGCACACAGCAACAGCGGTGCCGTCTAACACGCAGCTGCAGCAGTGAGAAAATGGTGGCGACGGGGAAAATGGCTTGGTCTTATAGGGCAAGGACATGTGACATACACTGCCAATGACACATGCCCTTGCTTGTGTGAAAAAAAGCACTTCGCTCCGTGTGTGCGCTGCTGATAGGCTGACAGATTGCACCTCCCCACTGTAAATGCGGGAAAGAGAAAAAAAAATGGAGATCTTCATTATTCCTGCAGAGATCCATCCCCTGCCCCTCCCCCCACCCCGCTGCACACTCAAACTGCGTATTAACATTAATTTTCATCATTACTGAGAAAAAATCCAGTTATGATTTTGGTGCACGAACAGTTATCGAACATGACCTCGAACAGCCGAATTTTTCTCAAATCGTTCGTGTTCGCCGAACGGCTCGAACACCGCCCAAAACAGCTCGAATTTGAGATTGGCGAACAGTTCGAGTCGAACAACGCTCATCTCTATTTGCAACACCATTGCTCGGGCACCTCCATTTTGGAGGAGGTGCTTTATATATGGTGAGGTCCTCCGGCCATTGGCCGGGGACTCCTTAGGACGGCGCTCGCGGCCCCTTGAAGAGAGGGGGAGCGCGTGCCCTAAGCACAGTGGCCGGGAAGCAGCGCGCGCTGCCAGCAGAGCGGGAGGAGGACGCCGGGCACGGAGCGGAGAGGTGAGGGGAACAGCGTCCCTGCCTAGCAGGAGGCAGGGACGCCGACACTACAGCTTACAGTGATATAAAGAGCCCTGACACACATCACCATCAATGAGTTTAACTGACAAACGAACAAATTCTTCCCTTATCACTCCTAAACACTTTTTGCATAATAATTTGGAGCACAGTGTACATGTGCTTTTCCACAAAACACCAATGGTTCACGTAGTGAATCTTACAGTTCTAACTTGCCAACCGTGGTCTGTATGGAGTTGTTCAATAAAGAGCCCAAAATAAGATAACATAGACGGGAGAGGTCTCTATGAATAGGAATTCCTAAGTATTTGATACCCTGTGAGGGCCAGGCAAAGGGAAAGTTGGACTGGATGGAATCTTGAATGGATTTGGGGAGGGAGACATCGAGGGCCTCAGACTTCGCTGCATTGATTTTAAAATTTGACCATGTAACAAAGTGATCTATTTCAGCCATAACAGCAGGGATGGATATATGTGATTGAGTGATATATACTAGGACATCATCAGCAAATAGAGAGCACTTGTACTCGGTGCCTCCCAACTCAATCCACCTAATATTGGGGTTATGGCGAATTGATGAGAGCAGGTGCTCCGACACTAGGATGTATAAGAGAGGGGACAGAGGACATCCCTGACTTGTCCCATTGGTGATTATGAAAGGTGATGAAAATGTTCTGACGCGCCCCCTGGGCCTTGGGACACCAGGAGCCGGACCCTTTTTGGTGGATGCTGGTGGTTGTAGTCTCCGTGACGGCGACCCGGTTCCGTGGCTCAGGGCGGTCAAACCAGTGGCGGAACTATTTATGTGGTTTTGATGTTTAAACGTTCGACTACGCCACCCGTGGATTGTGTTCAGACTGAACCGCCGCTGCAGGGCAGACCACTGAGGCTGGAGTTGTGGGTGCAGCAGAGCGTAGCATAACTCCCCACAGGAGGAGTATAGCCTTAGGGCAGTGTATGCGGAGGATGGGGGTCATGGTGCAGGGCAGCAGCAGTAACGACACGGAGTCAGTGATGCAGTCCAGGGCCTTTACTCACAGTTCTTATTATCCTGACCACTTCTGCAGGTAACGGCTGCCCACGTCGTACTGTGCTCACCAGGTGAGGGGCTCAGACAACTCCCAGATAACTTTGGAGTGCTTCACAGGACCCCCTTTGTGTGTCCTTTGTCTGGCCTTTCTTTCCAACCCTTCTGTCCGGCTGCCTCGGGCCTCCTCTTGGTAAACTTGGCGCCAGTTTCCCTGACCCTATGTGGTACCTTCCTAGCGGGTGTAGCGAGGGGCTGCACCACATAAAATGTCACAGCCTCCGGTTTCTAGCTGAGGGTCGTTTCCCGCCTCCACTAGTTTCTGGGACCGGTCTCCCCCTTTGGCCTGACCCATCCACGCAGGTGGATTCGGGCATGCGGTGGCGACTTGCCCGTCCGCATCCCTGGGATCCCTTCGTTCCTCGTTCCTGGAGCCTTCTCCGCTCCTCTTCCTTCCTTCTCCCTCTTCCAGGCCTGGGCCTCTGTTACTAGGCCCGCCTCCGGAGCAGAGCTCATGCAGAGCCCCTGCTCCCTGTCACTTCTGCTCAGACTTCTCTGCACTGAACTACGATGGTTCCCTCCTTTTATACTCCCTTCTCAAAGCACCCAGGAACTGCTTCCTCCCTGCTCCTGCACTACAGGGTTCCCCTTCCTCAGTGTTCCCTCCCCCCACTCCAGCCAGGGTCAGGGACTGTTGTACCCATCTCAGGGGCATATTGGTCGCCCTGCCCCAAGGCAATGTGGTGTAATGCATGCAGGTGTCGGGTGCTGATCCACACTCCATTCTTACCTGAGAGTGAGATATCACACCTCTGGGTGAGGTGAAATACATCTGTAGCAACCGAGCCCTCAGGGTGCTACAGTTCCATCTATCTTCAGCCTAGGTGACGTATTGCGATACAGGGCCGTGATTTTGGCTATAAAAGGGTCCCCTAGACCCCTACCCCAAGCTTTTTAATAGAATAATATATGGCGTGCCAGGAGACTCTATGGAATGCTTTCTCAGCATCCAACGAGAGTATCTAATTACAAATTTTTAACTGCATCTAGCCCAGGAAATACTTTGTGCCTAGTAACAGTGTCTGCTAGTCAGCGGATTATCCCGGCTGTTAAGCAAGCTACCCCACCTGTAGTTTGGACACTTAATTTTTTCAAAGGAAATGCTTCGGGACCACGGGATACTCAGTGAAGAGCATCAGGTGGCACCCCAAGGCATAGGGGCTGGGACTGTAGGGGCGGTAGGATGTCTTGCGGTGGACAGCCGAGCTCGATCCTTATAAAAGCTTTTTAACTGCAGCAGCTTTAGTGGACGCTACTGGAGCTGGAATTACGCGGCTGCTCTCATGAGACTTGCCCTCCAATAGATCCTTGTAAAATGATTTAAAGTGTATTCATTCAAATAGGGAGACAATTTAAATTAAAAAGCTTAGAGCTGCCTCCACCACAGTGGGGCTCGCTCGACCCACCAGCGGACAGGCACCTGTATTGGGAGAGGGGGGCTGGCCGTCAGGGTCCACCGCGTCTCTGGCACAAATTCGACGACACGGAGGTGGCACGGCAGGAACGGACTGGCTGTGTCGGCTTTGAACTTTTTGGATTTTAGAAGGGCATGACATGCCTATATCTGTGTCTCCCCCTCCTTTTACTCCTCCACCTCTTTTCTTTTCGCATGACTATATGTACTTGTCACTTTTCAATGTGTTAGTTATGTAATCTGAGCAGTTTGTCAGCTTTTGGACACCTTTGAAGGTGTTTTCTATGTGTTTCTATGTGTTTTTGCTTGCCTGCCATTGGTTTTAACGGTGTTCGAAGGTGTTCGACGAACAGTTCGACGAACAGTTCGGTGAACACACGGGTGTTCGACGAACCGAACCGAACTCGAACACTACGGGGGTGGCTCAACACTACACATGAGTGCCTTCTTGCTGAACTACCTGCAACATGAATTAGTAAGAAGTAATCCCGACTACTGTGCTGCCAGTGCCACACTCTTAGATCCCTGGTACAAAAGTAAATTTGCCGAAATAATTCCTGCCATAAAACGGGATTCACGCATGCAGGAGTATCAGCAGAGGCTGTTGCAGAATGTTAAATGTGCTTTTCCACAAAACACCAGTGGTGCACCTAGTGAATCTCACAGTACTAACTTGCAAACCTTGGGACTGTCAAGTCTTCATCACTCAAACCGTAACAGTAACACAGTATCTGCTGGTAACAGCAATTTTGTGGAATCGTTTCACCACTTTTTTAGACCATCCTTTGCAAGGCCACAGGAGACAAGAAGTCTGACACATAGTCAACGCCTAGAGAGGATGGTACAGGAGTATCTCTAAGTGAACATCGAAGCCTTGACTGTGTCACTGGACCCTTGCTCATTTTGGGCTTCCAATCTGGAAAAATGTCAGGAGCTCGCCACTCACGCCTTGGAGATCTTGTCATGCCCTGCAGCCAGCGCTCTCTTTGAATGTGTGTTCAGCGCTGCTGGTGCTGTGCTGACAGATAAGAGCACGTGGCTGTCCACTGAGAATGTAGACAGACTCACGTTCATAAAGATGAACAAATCATGGATCCGCAAGGACTTTTCTACCCCTGTGTCATCCTAGGGAGACTAAAAGTTTGAGGATTTGGTAAAATCACCTCACCAAACGTTTTAAGCAACTCTGGGGCAATTGATGACACTTAAGTGGTGTCTGTGCCACAATTTTTGGAAAAAAAGGAGACTCTTTTTGGAGTCCCCTTGCTGTGTTTTACGTGACGTTGGCATCGTCAATTCCAGGTGGGTTGGGTCGTCCCCCACCCTTTAACTGTAAGAAAATACATACACTATTTCTTGGGGTAACACAGATGGTTGAGTCTGAAGAGCTGTTTACTCAGAGGTCTGCTCCAAAGCTTCAGTGTCTGCTAGTCAGAGTAGAATTTTTAACTGCATCTAGCCTAGGCAATACTTTGGGCGCAGAAGCCCAGCTGCGAAGCAAGCTGCATCGCCTGTGTATCTAATAAGAATTTTTAAATACATCTAGCCTAGGCAGACTGTGGGGACCCCCAACCAAATCCAGACGCTCAGCCACACTACCGCCCCCCTTTCCTTGACAATACAATAATGTAACTCTTACAACTGGATGGGTGAGGATCGGTCACAGCTTTATTAACTCATTCCATTGGAAAGGCATTTTATTTCTAAAATAATTCAGCTTGTTGCAGCATGCCCTTGGTCTCCACACCGGCAAGTTGGCCAACAAGTGTAACTCTCCAACATGTCCTTTCTATTTCCAGGCCACGGAGGATCCTGCGTACTCGTATGCAGGACTCTGACCCCCATCCATCACTCTTAACGCTTGTTCCACTCCGTCCTGGAGTCCTGACAGGAATATGTCCAGTCCAATATCCATTAAGTGAACGCCGTCGGGCCGTATGAGGCCTGCTTTATCTCCTTCCAGTTGTCGGTGTTGTATCACTACACCGCCTCTGTCTCTTCTAAATTTTGCCATCCGAATATTTATTACCCGCCTTGTCCGTTCGATGGCCGTGATGTCTCGCGCACCTTGCTATACCACTATCGGCACAATCTCTGACCAGACTATAGCTAGTTTTGTGAAAAATTCTCTGAAGCGCTCAGTGTCTAGTTTCATTATTGCCATTAGTTATGCGCTCTTGTGATGACCTAGGTCGTTTCCCCCGGCCTGTATAACTAAGATGACCGGACCTCTTGCCTCTCTCCCTACCTTGATTACCTCCATTAGTACCTGTGGCCATTGCAGGCCTCTAATACCTCTCCAGTTGAAATATGTGTTATGAAACTCTAATTTCCTCCCGCCTGGGCGGACTTTCGCCCTTTTTTCTGCCCAATATATATATACGAGTGGCCTATCACCCACACTGTTGGCTTAGCGTCACCTGTAAAAGAAACAAACCACGTTAGGATAACAAGTCCGGTCTTATGTATCTCACCAAATACGTGGATTGCCATCTCCCTAACCTCTGAACTTCCGTTTCTGACAGTCCTGCTCTTGCTGATTCTGTGGCCGCGCCTTTGCGGAATGAGTGTGTCCCGTAATCTTTGGGGTGGTTCCCTGCCGATGTAATGCATTTATTAAATATAGCTTGGAACTGGTATCTTGATAATGGCTTCCATCAATGTGTGATAGGAAGAAATTATTTTGTGATCTGATGGTTATATATGTTTTTACTATTATTACCCAACTCAGTGTACCGTTTGTGGGTTGTAGAAGTACCCAAGTGCCCCTGCCCGCTGGAACCGTTTTCGATTGGCATATGCGTAGACGTATTGCATTATTGGCTATGACTACGTTCTGGTGTAATTAGCCTCCACTAGTGGTAATTTTGGATTGAGGGACTAATTCTCTTATGCATAGCGCCCCCAAGAAGGCGATCGCAAAAGCAGTAGACAGTAGTGTTGCTTCAAATTGTGAGTGTCATGTTAATGGTGTTAGGGATATGATGTGAGAAATCAGTTTTAGTGACACGGGACGGGACGTCTACACTCCTGACTTGGATGACCTCTTTTCCACCCTTTTATGGATTGTCTGATGATGAATCTCTTTGTCACATCTCCCCAATTCAGTAGTTGAAAGTGAAATGCTACTCCGGTCAGACACCGCTGTGCTGATGCCCCTCATATGCCCCTCATCATTAGCTGGTGGAGAAATTCTATGGTGACTTGTAATCTGGCTTGTTCACATTGGTCAACCCGTCTGCCTGCTAGTAGTCGTGTCCACTCTTCCCATGCCTTACCGTATGCCTGCCACATCGACGGGGCAACTGACGCTCTGATTAATGGCATCAACTATTCGCCACTAGATCCCATAGGGAGGGTAGGCAACTGTTGCCCGATGGGTGGGCGCTGGGGAGGAGCTCTGTGAAAATCTGCCAATTGAATTGTGATAAAGCATTAGCAGCAGCTTTAGACCCCTCAGCATCGTGGCTAGCGTGGACCCATACATTGTGTTTTAGGCACAGGAATGCTAGCTGGCGTAGTAGGCCTAGCACTGGGAGAGACTATGATGCCATCAAATTAATGCAGTACGCTAGGCTAGTGTTTTTAGTTATGAAGCGTATATTTTTGTTAGCCAGGCGCGCGCCCCATAATTCTATTGCTACAACTATTGGGAAGAAAAATTATTTTCCGGGCTAGATGCAGCTAAAAATGATTATTAATTTCAAAGCTGGTGGAACTTGGTATAGATGGCCTAATACAATGAGTACCACACACTGCTACTATGCCCAAAATTATTTTACAGGCAAGATGCAGCTAAAAATTATTAGTAATTTGAAAGCTGGTGGAGCTTAGTATAGATGGCCAAATAGAATGAGTACCACACACTGCTAATAAGCCCAAAATTATTTTATAGGCAAGATGCAGCTAATAATTATTATTACTTTCAAAGCTGGTGGAGCTTGGTATAGATGGCCTAATACAATGAGTACCACACACTGCTACTATGCCCAAAATTATTTTCCAGACAAGGTGCAGCTAAAAATTATTTGTAATTTGCAAGCTGGTGGAGCTTAGTATAGATGGCTTAATAGAATGAGTACCACACACTTCAACTATGCCTAAAATTATTTTCCAGACAAGATGCGGCTAAAAATTATTTGTAATTTTAAAGCGGGTGGAGCTTAGTATAGATGGCCTAATAGAATGAGTACCAAAAACTGCTAATATGCCCAAAATTATTTTACAGGCAAGATGCTGCTAAAAATTATTATTAATTTCAAAACTAGTGGAGCTTGGTATAGATGGCCAAATACAATGAGTACCACACACTGCTACTATGCCCAAAATTATTTTCCAGGCAAGATGCAGCTAAAAATTATTAGTAATTCGAAAGCTGGTGGAGCTTAGTATAGATGGCCTAAGAATAAGTCTCACACACTGCTACAAGCCCAAAATTATTTTCTGAGCTATATGCAGCTAAAAATTATTTGTAATTTGAAAGCAGGTGGAGCTTAGTATAGATGGCCTAATAGAATGAGTACCACACACTGCTAATATGCCCAAAGTTATTTTACAGGCAAGATGCATCTAAAAATTATGATTAATTTCAAAGCTGGTGGAGCTTGGTATAGATGGCCTAATACAATGAGTACCACACACTGCTACTATGCCCAAAATTATTTTCCAGACAAGATGCAGCTAAAAATTATTTGTAATTTGCAAGCTGGTGGAGCTTAGTAAAGATGGCCTAATAGAATGAGTACCACACACTGCTACTATGCCCAAAATTATTTTCCAGACAAGATGCAGCTAAAAATTATTTGTAATTTGAAAGCTGGTGGAGCTTAGTATAGATGGCCTAATAGAATGAGTACCACACACTGCTAAAATGCCCAAAATTATTTTACAGGCAAGATGCAGCTAAAAATTATTAGTAATTTGAAAGCGGGTGGAGCTTAGTATAGATGGCCTAAAAGAATGAGCACCACAAACTGCTAAAATGCCCAAAATTATTTTACAGGCAAGATGCAGCTAAAAATTATTATTAATTTCAAAGCTGGTGGAGCTTTGTATAGATGGCCTAATAGAATGAGTACCACACACTGCTACTATGCCCAAAATTATTTTCCAGACAAGATGCAGCTAAAAATTATTTATAATTTGCAAGCTGGTGGAGCTTAGTATAGATGGCCTAATAGAATGAGTTCCACACACTGCTACTATGCCCAAAATTATTTTCCAGACAAGATGCAGCTAAAAATTATTTGTAATTTGAAAGCTGGTGGAGCTTAGTATAGATGGCCTATAAGAATGAGTACCACACACTGCTAGTACGCCCAAAATTATTTTCCAGGCAAGATGCATCTAAAAATTATGATTAATTTCAAAGCTGGTGCAGCTTGGTATATATGGCCTAATACAATGAGTACCACACACTGCTACTATGCCCAAAATTATTTTCCAGGCAAGATGCAGCTAAAAATTATTAGTATTTTGAAAGCTGGTGGAGCTTAGTATAGATGGCCTAATACAATGAGTACCACACACTTCTAATATGCCCAAAATTATTTTACAGACAAGATGCAGCTAAAAATTATTTGTAATTTGCCAGCTGTTGGAGCTTTGTATAGATGGCCTAATAGAATGAGTAACACACACTAATACTATGCCCAAAATTATTTTCCAGACAAGATGCAGCTAAAAATTATTTGTAATTTGCCAGTTGGTGGAGCTTAGTATAGATGGACTAAGAATAAGTCCCACACACTGCTACAAGCCCAAAATTATTTTCGAGGTAGATGCAGCTAAAAATTATTTGTAATTTGCAAGCTGGTGGAGCTTAGTATATATGGACTAAGAATAAGTCCCACACACTGCTACAAGCCCAAAATTATTTTCCGAGCAAGATGCAGCTAAAAATTATTTGTAATATGCAAGCTGGTGGAGCTAAGTATAGATGGACTAAGAATAAGTCCCACACACTGCTACAAGCCCAAAATTATTTTCCGAGCTAGATGCAGCTAAAAATTATTTGTAATATGCAAGCTGGTGGAGCTAAGTATAGATGGACATAGAATAAGTCCCACACACTGCTACAAGCCCAAAATTATTTTCCGAGCTCGATGCAGCTAAAAATTATTATTAGTATAGATGGCCTAATAGAATGATGCTATGCCCGAAAGGTTTTACTTGGCTAGGTGCAGTAAAAAAAATTGTATTCTATACACAGGTTGCTTAGCTTGCAACACAGATACGCTACTCCACTGACTAACACACACTGCAAGATGCCAAAAAGGATTTCTTTAGCTAGATTTAGCCAAATGATGTGAAAAACACTTGCTCAGCACTGGCACAGACCTGCCTGGCAAAAAGTCCTAGGAAATGCTGTAACCTAGTCCTCAAAAGGACTGCAATTACAATTAGTCCCTACTCCGAACCTATCTATTTAAGAGCACAGACCTGCCTGCTAAAAGTCGTAGGAAATGCTGTAACCTAGTCCTCAAAAGGACTGCAATCACAACTATTCCCTACTCCCAAGCTATCTGTATATTTCTGAGAAAATTGGCTTGAAATTAACACTGAAAGTATAGCGCACACAGCAACAGTGGTGCCGTCTAACACGCAGCTGCAGCAGTGAGAAAATGGTGGCAACGGGGAAAATGGCTGGGTCTTATAGGGCAAGGACATGTGACATACACAGCCAATGACACATGCCCTTGCTTGTGTGAAAAAAAGCAGTTCACTCCGTGTGTGCGCTGCTGATAGGCTGACAGATTGCACCTCCCCACTGTAAATGCGGGAAAGAGAAAAAAAAATGGAGATCTTCATTATTTATGCAGAGATCCATCCCCTGCCCTTCCCCCCGCCCCGCTGTACACTCAAACTGCGTATTAACATTGATTATCAGCATTACTGTGAAAAAATATAGTTATGATTTTGGTGCACGAACAGTTATCGAACATAACCTCGAACAGCCGGATTTTTTTCAAATCGTTCGTGTTCGCCGAACGGCTCGAACACCGCTCAAAACAGCTCGAATTTGAGATTGGCGAACAGTTCGAGTCGAACACTGCTCATCTCTACTTAGAACAGGTCGATCAAAGAAGTCAACTGCATGTTCTCAGCATAATATCCATAGGTTGTCTTTTCAAAATGTACGTATGAGTGTTGCCAGCATTGTTGCAGAATTTGCAGTGGTGGGAGGTCAGCTTGTCAGTGCACACTGCATCAAATATGTCTGTATGGCTGTAATCCCAGACGGAAGTGTGGTGCCCCTGCGGGTCCAGTTGCCACAGAGGTACTGTATTTCAGACAAAGGTGTGGTACGCCACTCTCAGGTAAGGAGGGAGCACTACCCGGGACCCACACACCTACATCCAACACTACACCACTCCAGACCAGCAGGCGGGGCAAGATGCACTTGGTCATTGCTGAGCCCTCTCCCTGGCTGGAAGGGGGGGAACCAAAAGAGAGGGAACCATGTAGTGGGTGTGGGTGGAGGAAGAAGTTCAGGGGAGCACTGAAAGAGCAGTATATAAGCAAGGGTGGAAAGATCTAGAAGGAGTTCTGCTCAGGGGAGCAGTTGAGTCCAGTTCTGCTCAGGGGAGCAGTGAAGTGTGCTTCAGTCAGTCCTGCTCAGGAGAGCAGGGCAGAAGGGCCCAGTGAGGAGTAGGGGCCCAGCAGGAGGAGAGTAAGGAGAGAAGACAGGAGCAGTGGGAAAGGCTCCAGATATAGAGGGGATCCTAGGAGCATGGCGAGTGCGGAGTCCACCCGTGCACCCGAGTTCACGCTGACCATGGAGGGATCAGGCCGCAGTAGGGGACCGGCTCCAGACTAGTGGAGTACTTTAAGGCTCAGCTAGCCAACCGGAGGTTGCAGTATCTTCAAGTGCAGTAGCCACACGCCACACATAATCACTGAAAAGGTTGCCATATAGGACTCAGAAGACGTCGCCCAACAAGGCCTGTGGCCATTGGCTTGGGACACTGTGTGTGAGGCACAGCACAGGAGGGCGAGAGCCAGCGCAGAAAGACGGCCTGAGAAGGTACGTAAGAAAGGGGTCCCATTTAAGTGCTTCCAAAATATCTGAGAGTTGGCTGGATCACTTCCCCGGAGGACACAGGATGACGTGGGCGGTTACAGACCGGTAACTGTAACCTGGAGAACTTAACAACTGTGAGTAAAACCTGAAGACTGCACCCCACTGTGTCCTTGAATAATTGCTGCACCATCACCTGCCTTGCACTACACCAGCAGCATCTACAACATCCATCAAATATACTGCCCTGGGGCCTAGCTCTGCCCATGGAGAGCTGAATTATCTTTGCTGCGTCACCATCAGCTCCAGTGGATCTGCACTGCAGCGGCAGCCCCATATAGCCGCATACGACGGGTGGCGTCACGAACATTATCCCCAAATCTTTATTTCCCAAATTCCCTTTTTCTTTATTTGACCGCCCTGGGCCACGGACCGGGTCACTGCCACCGTGACTACTCCAATACAGGACCGGCCTGGCTACCGAGTACCTCTTTTAAAGATAATGTACAAGAAAGCCCACAGTTTGCTGAAGACAAGAAGACTAAGGACACGGATTACTGAAACCATTTCCTGTGGCCTGATGAGGCCAAGATCAGCTTATTTGGTTCATATCGTGCAAAGTGTGTGTGGCAGCAAGCAGGTGAGGAGTAGAGATGAGCGTTGTTCTACTCGAACTGTTCGCCAATCTCAAATTCGAGCTGTTTTGGGCGGTGTTCGAGCCGGTCGGCGAACACGAACAATTTGAGAAAAATTCGGCTGTTCGAGGTTATGTTCGATAACTGTTCGTGCACCAAAATCATAACTGGATTTTTTCTCAGTAATGATGAAAATTAATGTTAATACGCAGTTTGAGTGTACAGCGGGGCGGGGGGAGGGGCAGGGGATGGATCTCTGCAGGAGCAATGAAGATCTCCATTTTTTTTTCTCTTTCCCGCATTTGCAGTGGGGAGGTGCAATCTGTCAGCCTATCAGCAGCGCACACACGGAGCGAAGTGCTTTTTTTCACACAAGCAAGGGCATGTGTGATTGGCAGTGTATGTCACATGTCCTTGCCCTATAAGACCAAGCCATTTTCCCCGTCGCCACCATTTTCTCACTGCTGCAGCTGCGTGTTAGACGGCACCGCTGTTGCTGTGTGCGCTATACCTTGTTAATTTCAAGCCAATTTTCGCACAAATATACAGATAGCTTGGGAGTAGGGAATAGTTGTGATTGCAGTCCTTTTAAGGACTAGGTTACAGCATTTCCTACGACTTTTATCAGGCAGGTCTGTGCTCTTAAATAGATAGATTGTGGGAGTAAAGACTAATTGTAATTGGAGTCCTTTTCAGCACTAGGTTACATCAGTTCCTATCAGTTTTTGCCAGGCAGGTCTGTGCCAGTGCTGTGCAAGTTTTTTTCACAGCATTTGGCTGAATCTAGCAAAGCTAATCCTTTTTGGCCTATTGCAGAGTGTGTTAGTCAGTGGAGTAGCCTATCTGTGTTGCAAGATATACCACCTGTGTATAGAATACCAATTTTTTTACTGCACCTAGTGAAGTAAAATCTTTTGGGCATAGCATCATTCTATTAGTCCATCTATACTGACCTCCATCAGGTTGCAAACTGAATATAATTTTTTTCTGCATCTAGCTCTGAAAAAATATTTGGGCTTCTAGCAGTGTGTGGGACTTGGTCTATTAGTCCATCTATACTGACCTCCATCAGGTTGCAAATTGAATAAAAAAATTTTCTGCATCTAGCTCTGAAAAAATATTTGGGCTTCTAGCGGTGTGTGGGACTTGGTCTATTAGTCCATCTATACTGACCTCCATCAGGTTGCAAATTAAAAATAATTTTTTTCTGCATCTAGCTCTGAAAAAATATTTGGGCTTCTAGCAGTGTGTGGGACTTGGTCTATTAGTCCATCTATACTGACCTCCATCAGGTTGCAAATTAAAAATATTTTTTTTCTGCATCTAGCTCTGAAAAAATATTTGGGCTTCTAGCAGTGTGTGGGACTTGGTCTATTAGTCCATCTATACTGACCTCCATCAGGTTGCAAATTAAAAATAATTTTTTTCTTCATTTAGCTCTGAAAAAATATTTGGGCTTCTAGCAGTGTGTGGGACTTGTTCTATTAGTCCTTCTATACTGACCTCCAGCAGGTTGCAAATTGAATATAATTTTTTTCTGCATCTAGCTCTGAAAAAATATTTGGGCTTCTAGCGGTGTGTGGGACTTGGTCTATTAGTCCATCTATACTGACCTCCATCAGGTTGCAAATTAAAAATAATTTTTTTCTGCATCTAGCTCTGAAAAAATATTTGGGCTTCTAGCGGTGTGTGGGACTTGGTCTATTAGTCCATCTATACTGACCTCCATCAGGTTGCAAATTAAAAATAATTTTTTTCTGCATCTAGCTCTGAAAAAATATTTGGGCTTCTAGCAGTGTGTGGGACTTGGTCTATTAGTCCATCTATACTGACCTCCATCAGGTTGCAAATTGAATAAAAAAATTTTCTGCATCTAGCTCTGAAAAAATATTTGGGCTTCTAGCGGTGTGTGGGACTTGGTCTATTAGTCCATCTATACTGACCTCCATCAGGTTGCAAATTAAAAATATTTTTTTTCTGCATCTAACCCAGCCAATAGTTTTGGCCTAATACCACAGTTTGGCCACTCAGCTCTGCTCGGTTACCATCCATTGTTTTTTTGTGCAAACAACTCCAGAGTTGTGAATTAGTTAACCACCAAAATGAGTGGAAAAGGCCTGCTGCTGGTGGAAAGGGGAATAGGCGTGTTGGGAAGGGGAAAAAAGGTTGTGTCCGTGGGGTAGGTGCAGAAGAAAGACCATCTTCCAGCCAAACTAAAATGTCTACTTCTTTTAGCGGACAATGTGATAAGATCCCTTTCTTACGGCCACGCCAATCGCTACAAATTCCAGATGAGGCACAAAAACAGCAGGTGCTTCAACGGATATCAAGTGCTCCTTTAAGTGGGCTCTCCTCCACATCAACTTCAACATCACAAATACTCCAGTCCTCAAAGGTGTCACCCAAATCGCACTTGCTTCCTCACAGCTCCCAAATCTGCAGCTGCCCGTCTGAGTATGAGGTAGAACAGATGGTTGAGTCTGCAGAGCTGTTTACTCATACTATAGCCTGGGAATCAGAGGTCGACTCCAGCGCTTCTGTGAATCCAGACGAGGAAATGATCTGCACTGATGCCCAGAATCTTTATGAGTCGGATCCAGGACCAGACGCAGAATGTTCTGACCATAATGTAGACCCTCATTCCCAAACTGTAACTCCTGTTGGTGGAGACAATGAGGAAGACGATGATAAGACTCAAATACCTGATTGGAGCGACAACTTTAGTTTTTTGTCAGGGCAGGAACACTTTGGCTCTGAGGACGACGGGTGTGATAACGCACAGGGTGATGATGATGAGGTCGGAGATCCCACTTACTGTCAACCCACAGTCAGCCAAGAGATGAGGTCAGCAGAGGAGGTGGAGGAAGATGCTAGTGACGACGAGGTCAGGTTGCGCCTTCCTGGACAGAGACGTAGTACTGGAAGCACGTCAACAACTGCATCCTCAAACACAACTCTGCCTCTCACCACAAGTCGTGGTGGCTCTTCAGGTCGCATGGGTGCTAAGCCTTGCATAGCCTGGGCATTTTTTCAGATCGATAAAGATGACCCAACTCGTGTTATCTGTAACATTTGTCAGCAAAAGCTAAGTAGAGGCCAAAAAATACATAGTTTAAGTACTTCATGCATGAACCGGCACATGGACATGAAGCATAAGTTGCAGTGGGAAGCTCAGTGTGCTACAATGCGGTCTAGCCGGCCGGGCCAACCACCGTCTGCCATATCTTGTGCATCCGCGGCCTCTTCATCCTCTGTGACTGGGGGGACAGCAGTCACACCTGTTTTGGGGCGCAGACCTGCCACCTCTTTACCCGCAACAGCCAGCGTGATTGGCAGGTCATCATTTTCTTTGGAGGTGGTAACACCAGCTGGTCTTGAGCGCTGTCCGACATCGATAGCACCACCTTTGGATCAAGGCAACCTAACATGTCCGCCTGCATCTTCCTCACAGACCGGCAGTTTGCCGGGGACACCCTTATCAACCCCATCTAAGCACAATAGCCAGCCCTCGGTCCCTCAGATGTGGACAAGTAAAAGACCATTTCCTCCTAGCCATGAGAAAGCTAAGCGGTTGAATTTCACCATCTGCAAGCTCTTGGCTACAGAAATGCTGCCTTTCCGCCTGGTGGACACAGAGGATTTTCGAGACCTTATGTCCGTCGCAGTGCCCCAGTACCAGATGCCCAGTCGGCACTACTTCTCAAAGAAAGGTGTGCCTGCGCTCCACCAGCATGTCGCACACAACATCACCGCTTCTTTGAGAAACTCTGTGTGTGACAGGGTGCATTTCACCACAGACACTTGGACGAGTAGGCATGGACAGGGGCGTTACATGTCGCTGACTGGGCACTGGGTAACTATGGTGACAGCAGGACAAGGGGCTGCTGTCCAAGTCTTGCCGTCCCCACGAGTTGTGCGTCAATCCTCTTTATGTCATTTTTCCTCCACTGTTTCTGCCTCCTCAACCTCCTCTCGGTCTTCCACCTGCACCCAAAGCCTGTCTGGTCATGCCACAAGCTTTCTAACTGCGCAGAAGGGATCCTGCACACCTCCTTACTATGCTGGCAGTAGGGCTCAACGTCATCAGGCGGTTTTTACATTGAAATGTCTGGGAAATGTGAGTCACACAGCTGAGGAGTTGTGGTCAGCTCTGGAGAACCAATTTCATGAATGGTTGTCTCCACTGGACCTGAAACCAGGGAAGGCCGTGTGCGACAATGCTGCAAACCTGGGTGCGGCCCTTCGCCGGGGCAATGTCACACACGTGCCTTGTATGGCTCACGTGTTGAACCTGGTTGTCCAGCAATTTTTAGCCCACTATCCCAGACTAGATGGCCTTCTGCAGAGGGCACGGTCGCTGTGTGCTCACTTCCGCCGTTCGCATCCCGCAGCTCAGCGACTTACATCTCTACAGAAGTCGTTGGGCCTGCCACTTCACCGGCTAAAATGCGATGTGCCTACCCGGTGGAATTCAACTCTGCACATGTTGCAGCGACTGTGGCAGCACCGACAAGCCCTGGTGCAATAAGTTCTGACGTATAGCCTGGGCCAACGAGATTCAGAGGTGGGGCAAATCACGCTGGAGGAGTGGTCTCAGATCAGGGACCTATGCACCCTTCTGCACAGTTTTGAAATGGCGACGAAGATGTTTAGTGCTGACGATGCCATTATCAGCATGACTATTCCGGTGATTTACATGCTGGAGCACATGTTAAACAGAATTCGGAGTCAGGTGGTGGCACAAGAGGAGGTGGAGGAAGTAGAGGAGGAGGAGTTGTATGCGGAAGGGCTAACATCTGCAAGGTCCAGACGGTCGGCAGCACCAGGGCGGCAGGCATGTGAGGGTGGGGGAGATGATTTTACCAGGGCGCATGGTAGCAGCCAAACTAGTGAGGAAGGTGCAGGAGCCCAGGAAGAAGTGGAGGACGAACTGATGGAAGACTCATCAGATGAGGGAGACCTTGATCACATTTCTGTTGTGCGAGGTTGGGGGGAGAGGACAGAGGAAGGAAGCATGATTGTTACCTCGCCACCAACACAACAGGGACTTGGTGCTCCTGGATGCGCAACACACATGAGTGCCTTCTTGCTGCGCTACCTGCAACATGACCCTCGAATTGTGAGAATTAGAAATAATCCTGACTACTGGGTTGCCACACTGTTAGATCCCCGGTACAAAAGTAAATTTGCAGAAATTATTCCTGCCATAGAAAGGGATGCACGCATGCAGGAGTATCAGCAGAGACTGTTGCAGAATCTTACATGTGCTTTTCCACAAAATACCAGTGGTGCACGTAGTGAATCTCACAGTTCCAACTTGCCAACCGTGGGACCGTCAAGTGTTCAGCACTCAAACCGTAACAGAACCACAGTATCTGCTGGTAACATCAATTTTGCGGAATCATTTCACCACTTTTTTAGCCCATCCTTTGCAAGGCCACAGGAGACAAGAAGTCTGACACATAGTCAACGCCTAGAGACGATGGTACAGGAGAATCTCCAAGTAAACATTGAAGCCACGACTGTGTCACTGGACCCTCGCTCTTTTTGGGCTTCCAATCTGGATAAATGGCCGGAGCTAGCCACTTACGCCTTGGAGATCTTGTCATGCCCCGTAGCCAGCGTTCTGTCTGAACGTGTGTTCAGCGCTGCTGGTGGTGTGCTGACAGATAAGCGCACGCGGCTCTCCACTGATAATGTAGACAGACTCACGTTCATAAAGATGAACAAATCATGGATCCGAAACGACTTTTCTACCCCTGTGTCATCCTGGGGAGAGTAAAAGCTTGATGATTGGTTAAAATCACCCTACCAACCGTTTTAAGCTTTCAAATTACTAATCATGTTTATCTGTATCTTGACTGGAAAATAATTTGGGCTTTGTAGCAGTGTGCAGCACTGATCCTATTAGGCCATCTATAATAAGCTTCACCAGATTTAAAATTAAAAATAATTTTTAGCTGCATCTAGCCCGGAAAATAATTTTGGGGCTCCGAGATGCGCAAGACACATAAGTGCCTTCTTGCTGCACTACCTGCAGCATGACCCTCATATTGTCAGAATTCGAAGTAATCATGACTACTGGGTTGCCACACTCTTAGATCCCCCAAACTTTTCGATCAACCTTTTCATTTTAATAAAGACCAAAAAAATGGTCATTTTTGAAATTATAAGCATTAGCAGGTTGTTAGAAACTGAAATCAAACAGTTTTCAACTCAAAACTTTATTCTAGGTGATGTTACATTTTCACATAGGACCCCTTGTTCGAAAGGAGCCTCTGAACTCTCTCGTCCATTGAATTTGTCAGGTTTTGGATGGTTTCTGCTTCAATTGTTTTGCATGAGGACAGAATACCCTCCCAGAGCTGTTGCTTAGATGTGAACTGCCTCCCGCCATCATAGACACTCCTTTTAATGATGCTCCAAAGGTTCTGAATGGGGTAGAGGTCAGGGGAGCATGGGGGTCACACCATAAGTTTGTCCCCTTTTATGCCCATATCAGCCAGAGATGCAGATGTTTTATGTGCAGCATGAGATGGTGCATTATCATGCAGAAAAATGATCTTGCTGTGAAATACACGGTTCTTCTTCTTGAACCATGGCAGGAAGTGCTGTTTGAGAAAATCCACATACATTATGGAGTTCATCTTTAGCGCCTTCAGGGATCCTAAAGGGGCCGACAATCTCTCTCCCCATGATTCCAGCCCAAAACATTACTCCACCTCCTCCTTGTTGGCGCTGTAGCCGTGTTTGCGTGGGGTGTCCATCAACCAGCCATCCTCCACTCCATTCATCTGGACCATCGAGCGCTGCACGGCACTCATCCGTGAACAAAACAGTTTTGAAATCAGTCTTTATGTAATGTTTGGCCCACTGGAGCCGTTTCTGCTTGTGTGAAGTGGATAGAGGAGGTCGACAGGATGGCGTATGCACAGCTGCAAACCTCTGAAGGACCCTGCATCTTGTTGTTCGGGGGACGTTGGAGGCACAAGCAGCTTCAAAAACTTGTCTGCTGCTATGACAAGGCTTTTTTGCCGCTGCTCTTTCAACCTG
Organism: Phyllobates terribilis; assembly: GCF_046119375.1. Classification (NCBI taxonomy): domain Eukaryota; kingdom Metazoa; phylum Chordata; class Amphibia; order Anura; family Dendrobatidae; genus Phyllobates; species Phyllobates terribilis. Next base: position 36,374,794 of record NW_027362768.1, on the reverse strand, counting down.
ACGTAATTGCCTGTAGGAAAGAGTCCTCAATTTGCCCTTATCAGCACGCACACGTGTGTACTGTGAATCAGCTACATACTTCTTGATTGCCAAGACACTTCATCCTGATCATCGCACAATGTTGATTGTAGTCATGCCTTGACCTAAACACTCCACAATTTGTTGCTTCTCAGCAGCCGACACATCCTTTTTCTTTCCCATTTTGGCAGAAAATGTAGGCTGCTTAATAATGTGAGAGAGCCTTCTTAAGTAGTCTTGCCTTTCATTGGACACACCTGCCAAACTAATTAGCACAGGTGTCTGCAATTGCTTACAGTGATATAAAGAGCCCTGACACACATCACCATCAATGAGTTTAACTGACAAACAAACAAATTCTTCCCTTATCACTCCTAAACACTTTTTGCATAATAATTTGGAACGCGGTGTACATGTGCTTTTCCACAAAACACCAGTGGTTCACGTAGTGAATCTTACAGTTCTAACTTGCCAACCGTGGTCTGTATGGAATTGTTCAATAAAGGGCCCAAAATTAAGATAACATAGATGGGAGAGGTCTCTATGAATAGGAATTCCTAAGTATTTGATACCCTGTGAGGGCCAGGCAAAGGGAAAGTTGGACTGGATGGAATCCTATATGGATTTAGGGAGGGAGACATCGAGGGCCTCAGACTTCACTGCATTGATTTTAAAATTTTACCATGTAACAAAGTGATCTATTTCAGCCATAACAGCAGGGATGGATATATGTGATTGAGTGATATATACTAGGACATCATCAGCAAATAGAGAGCACTTGTACTCGGTGCCTCCCACCTCAATCCACCTAATTATTGGGGTTATGGCGAATTGATGAGAGCAGGTGCTCCGTCACTAGGATGTATAAGAGAGGGGACAGAGGACATCCCTGCCTTGTCCCATTGGTGATTGTGAAAGGTGATGAAAATGTTCTGACGCACCCCCTGGGCCTTGGGACACCCGGAGCCGGACCCTTTTTGGTGGATGCTGGTGGTTGTAGTCTTCGTGGCGGCGATCCGGTTCCGTGGCTCAGGGCGGTCAAACCAGTGGCGGAACTATTTATGTGGTTTTGATGCTTAAATGTCCGACTACGCCACCCGTGGATTGCGGTCAGAGTGAACCGCCGCTACAGGGCAGGCCGCTAAGGCTGGTGTTGTGGGTGCAGCAGAGCGTAGCATAACTCCCCACGGGAGGAGTATAGCCTCAGGGCAGTGTATGCGGAGGATGGGGGTGATGGTGCAGGGCAGCAGCAGTAACGACACGGAGTCAGTGATGCAGTTCAGGGCCTTTACTCACAGTTCTTATTATCCAGACCACGTCTGCAGGTAACGGCTGCCCACGTCGTACTGTGCTCACCAGGTGAGGGGCTCAGACAACTCCCAGATAACTTTGGAGCGCTTCACAGGACCCCCTTTGTGTGTCCTTTGTCTGGCCTTTCTTACCAACACTTCTGTCCGGCTGCCTCGGGCCTCCTCTTGGTAAACTTGGCGCCAGTTTCCCTGACCCTATGTGGTGCCTTCCTAGCGGGTGGAGCAAGGGGCTGCGCCACATAAAATGTCAGAGCCTCCGGTTTCTAGCTGAGGGTCGTTTCCTGCCTCCACTAGTTCGGGGACCGGTCTCCCCCTTTGGCCTGACCCCTCCACGCAGGTGGATTCGGGCGTGCGGTGGCGACTCGCCCATCCGCACCCCTGGGATCCCTTCATTCCTCGTTCCTGGAGCATTCTCCGCTCCTCTTCCTTCCTTCTCCCTCTTGCAGGCCTGGGCCTCTGTTACTAGGCCCGCCTCCGGAGCAGAGCTCATGCAGAGCCCCTGCTCCCTGCCACTTCTGCTCAGACTTCTCTGCACTGAACTAAGATGGTGCCCACCTTTTATACTCCCTTCTCAATGCACCCAGGAACTGCTTCCTCCCTGCTCCTGCACTGCAGGGTTCCCCTTCCTCAGTGTTCCCTCCCCCCACTCCAGCCAGGGACAGGGACTGTCGTGACCATCTCAGGGGCATATTGGTCGCCCTGCCCCATGGCAATGTGGTGTAATGCATGCAGGTGTCGGGTCCTGATCCACACTCCATCCTTATCTGAGAGTGAGATATCACACCTCTGGGTGAGGTGCAATACGTCTGTAGCAACCGAGCCCTCGGTGCTACAGTTCCATTTATCTTCAGCCTAGGTGACGTATTGTGATACAGGGCCGTGATTTTGGCTATAAAAGGGTCCCCTAGACCCCTACCCCAAGCTTTTTAAGAGAATCATATATGGCGTGCCAGGAGACTCTTTGGAATGCTTTCTCAGCATCCAACGAGAGTATCTACTTACAAATTTTTACCTGCATCTAGCCCAGGAAATACTTTGTGCCTAGTAGCAATGTCTGCTAGTCAGCGGATTATCCCGGCTGTTAAGCAAGCTACACCACCTGTAGTTTGGACACTTAATTTTTTCAAAGGAAATGCTTCGGGACCACGGGATACTTAGTGAAGAGCATCAGGAGGCACCCCAAGGCATAGGGGCTGGGACTGGCACTAGGATGCCTTGCGGTGGACAGCCGAGCTCGATCCTTATAAAAGCTTTTTAACTGCAGCAGCTTTAGTGGACGCTACTGGAGCTGGAATTACGCGGCTGCTGGCATGAGACTTGCCCTCCAATAGATCCTTGTAAATGGATTTAAAGTGTATTCATTCAAATTAGAGGGACAATTTAAATTAAAAAGCTTAGAGCTGCCTCCACCACAGGGGGGCTCTCTCGACCCACCAGCGGACAGGCACCAGTATTGGGAGAGGGGGGCTGGCCGTCAGGGTTCACCGCGGCTCTGGCACAAACCCGGCGACACGGAGGTGGCACGGGCAGGAGCGGACTGGCCGTCTCGGCGTCTCACTTTTTGGATTTTAGAAGGGCATGACATGCCAATATCTGTGTCTCCCCCTCCTTTTACTCCTCCACCTCTTTTCTTTTCGCATGACTATATGTACTTGTCACTTTTCCATGTGTTAGTTGTGTCTTCTGAGCAGTTTGTCAGCTTTTGGACACCTTTGAAGGTGTTTTCTATGTGTTTCTATGTGTTTTTGTTTGCCTGCCATTGGTTTTAACGGTGTTCGAAGGTGTTCGACGAACAGTTCGACGAACAGTTCGGCGAACACACGGGTGTTCGACGAACCGAACCGAACTCGAACACTACGGGGGTGGCTCAACACTAGTGAGGAGTACAAAGAAAAGTGTGTCTTGCCTACAGTCAAGCATGGTGGTGGTAGTGTCATAGTTTTGGGCTGCATGAGTATTGCAGGCTGTGGGGAGCTACATTTTATTGAGGGAACCATGAATGCAAACATGTACTGTGACATACTGAAGTGGAGCATGATTCCCTCCCTTTGGAAACTGGGCTGCTGGGCAGTATTCCAAAATAACGACCCCAAATGACCACTCCCTTGCTTAAGAAACAGAGGGTGAACGTGCAGGACTGGCCAAGCATCTCTCCATATCTAAACCCTATTGAGCATCTGTAGGGCATCCTCAAATGGAAGGTGGAGGAGCGCAATGTCTCTAACATCCACCAGCTCTGTGATATCATCGTGAAGAAGTGAAAGAGGATTCCAGTGGCAACCTGTGAAGCTCTAGTGAACTACATGCTCAAGAGAGTTAAGGCAGTGCTTGAATGTAATGGTGGCCACACAAAAAGTTGACAGTTTGGGCACAATTTGGCAATTTTCACTTAGGGGGTATACTCAGTTTTGTTGCCAGTGGTTTAGACATTAATTGCTGTGTGTTGAGTTATTTAGCGGGCAAACCAAATTTACAACGTTATACAAGCTGTACACTGACTACTGTACATTGTATCAAAATGTCATATCTTCAGTGTTGTCCCATGAAAAGATATAATAAAATATTGACAAAAATGTGAGGGGTGTACTCGCTTTTGTGAGATACTGTACAATGCAGCAAAATGGATGATACTTTTTTTTTAAATATCACAGTGCATTCTGCCAAGATGACAGCAAGAAAGATACCAAATTATAACCTACAATTATAAGATGGTGCTATGAATTTACATAGTTTGACTGTGGCAAACTGAGATCCGCTGAGCTTTCAAGTTTGGTACAGGATAACTTGCAGATATAGTGTTAATATGACAGATAATAGTATTAGAAATGTGCTCAGCCAGAAAAATGAAAGTGCGACTCCAGGTAGAAAATGAACTCAATTTCTTCTAGAAGCTGCTGGCTTTCAGTCATACTGGTATGTCGGCATGGTTACAGAAAGAATGCCCTGGTACTTTGACTGACAACTGACTCTGCAGTGCATCAGTGCTCAGCCAGTTGTCAGTCAAAGTGGCAGGGCATGCTTATAGTACAGCAAGCGGTGATTGAAGCTATGTTGGCACACCTGTATGATTAAAAGCTGCCGGCTCTTGGGAGGAATACAGCCTTCAAAGGTTTGTCCATCACTTTCCAAACTTTTTCTAATGAGGACAGTTGAAAAATTGGTAAATGGATGTGACCGTGGGTGTGATTGTGTGGTTAAGGGCATGGCTTAAAATTTTGCCAGGGTTACGCATGCTGAATATTTTGTCTTACTCTTCTTTAATAGTTGAGAGATATAGTTATACAACTGGGTGGCATTACACTCTGTAGCTCAGTGAACTGATTTTTATTCTAGTGTAAGACTCATAAAGCAACAGGAACCTTTGTTGCCGCTTCTAAGTTTGTATATTTTAGCCAAAATATCAACTAACACAAGATGCAGCCAGGTTCTGCAATGGTAATGAGTAAAATGGAGTGTCAGCACTTATGTGGTATACATGTAGACGTGAGGGACAACATTTCTGAATGGGCTTTACTATCAGTATGTCATACTGTCAATATAAACACTATCATAATGTCATGGGAAAAAGACAAACTCTGGGCACAAAAAAAAGATTAAAGTGAAATGAAATATATAAACTATTACAATAGTAAATACTTACCGTAACAATGAATGGCACAGTGTTAATAATTTCCAATATGAAAGGTATTCGCAAAATCTGTTCCCAGATATTTCCCTTTGAAGAAAATAAAAAATATATAAGTGGTCAAAATTAAAATTAAATTTTGACTAGCAATATTTCTCTAAATATTTATAATGTACAGTAGATTCCAAATTGATATCACAGAATATGACGGACAAAGACTGAAGAGAGCCCCTGTGCAAGAACAATGTATGGGCCATTTTATGCGCCTGTGACCGAAGTTTCTTTCTTCTTTTTAGGTGAAAATGGGCTTCTTTCTCTGTTGGGCCCCTTTATATGAGAATTAGGGATGGACATGTCATTGTGCAACCTGTGCAGTCCCACAATGGTCCACTAGAGGTAAGTAGGCCCACTTCCATCTCTAAAGCAGCAAGGAATGGACTGCAAAGGGTCTGTGTACTGTCCTTGCATAAGGACCTCTTCAGACTGTCTGCCACTGCTATTTACACATATACAGTATATATACAGTATATATTATATAAATATATATATATATACTAGATGGTGGCCCGATTCTAACGCATCGGGTATTCTAGAACATGTATGCAGCCGACCGGGCGCAACTAATCAGCAAAGCAGTGTTTAAATGGGTTGTGCACTACTTTAAATTAACCCCCCAATGTATCCCCCCGGGGCCCCTAATGAATTTTGTAATTATGTCATGTTGTCAATACTGCTTGTGACAACATTGCTGACCACGCACAGCCAGCACGCAATTCCCCCGGCTGCAGCCGGCTCTTGCTTCCGCTTACATCACGACTATTTGCGGCTGCAGCCAGGGCCTCCTGTTCCGCGTACCACGGTGAATGTAACGTGACAGAAGTAGATCACACTGTGACTGACCATGTTTAGTAAACGTGACTAAACTATGTTGCACTGTGACTGACAGAACGTATTCATTAAACGCGACAGAAGTACATCACACACTGTGACTGACAAAACATTTTCAGTACGTCATGGGCAATTGGTGAGTCACATGACCACATGGGCGGAGTCAGCCCTGCTATCTCCCGACTTGTTCTGAAATACCGCATCGCTGATTGGCCGCGGCCGGACCAATCAGCGACGCGGGATTTCCTGGACGGACAGACAGACGGGATAAGCCGATTATATAGTAGATATTTTGGAGAGACTCCCATTTTACATTGATAGTGACTTCTTGAGGTGGAACAAATAACTTTATATTCATCACAACAGTGGCATAAAACACTCAGTGTTGGCTATGGGAACAGGAGGGGAACAATGTTTGAACTACCCACTTTGCAGTAAACACACAGAGCTCTGAGATGACGAGACACCAAGTTGACTCAAGATGTCTACTTTAGATAGTTGCCAGAGCGCTGTGCTTATGAGGAGAATGGATGCCTAAAAATTAGCTTGGCAGATTGGAGATAGCACTTGACAGCTGTATAGGAGAACGAGAACAAGGAATGACTGGAGGAACAATGCAGAGAAAGTAACCCAGTAAGTAAAAAGAAAAGAAAACACACCGAAAAAAAATCTTTATTTGAAAAAAACTCCCCAACAATTTCCCTCTTTCCCCCATTTATTAAAAAATATATATATAATAATAATCAACAGGGTCTGTCGTAATCCATAATATGGATTCCCAGTCTTCTTCATCCAGTCTATGGAGCTCCGATCGGAGAACGCAGCTCCATAGACTGGAGCAGCAGCCACTGCCGGGTTTCGCGCTGCTGTGAACTGAGATGATGTCAGTAAGGTTATCTCTGTTCTCACAAGGGCAGCACGAGTGCCGGACTGATGATCAAGTCCGGCACTCAGCTTTCCGGCACTCATTAGTTCACAGCCACTGGGGCTCTTGCCAATTGTAAGACGTGGAAACCTTAAGGTAACCTTTAAGGGAGATTTAAAGGTTACTGAAGTTTCCAGCTGCTGGAACACCTGGAGGTTGTGAACTAAGGTTACCTTGTGTGTGTATTTTACTGTACCTGTTAATAAATAAATTTAAAAAAACAACGTGGGGTCCCCCTATTTTTAATAACCAGCCAAGGGAAAGCAAACAACTCTGAAGGCACCAATATCCATGGAACTTCCCAGCTTAGTAATACATCAGCTCACAGCTGTCTACTTTGCCTTTGCTAAAAAAAATGACGTGAGGTCCCCCTATTTTTAGTAACCATCTAAGGAAAAGCAGACAGCTAGGACCTGATATTAATAGGCTGGGAAGGGCCATGGATATTGGTCCCTCCCCAGCCTAAAAAGACCAGCCTCAGCCACTCCAGAAATGGCGCATTTATTAGATGTTCTAATTCTGGCACTTAGCCTCGGCTCTTCCCGATTATCATAGTGTGGTGGCAATCGGGTTAATGGGATTGTGGGGTTGATGTCAGCTGTGTAATGTCCACTGACATCAAGCCCACGGGTTAGTAATGGGGCGGCATCTATAAGACACCCTTATTACTAACCCAATAAGTAAAAAGAGAAGAAAACACACCAAAAACAAAATCTTCATTTGACAAAAACACAGAAAAAAATCTTTATTTAAAGAAAAACTTCCCAACGATTTCCCTTTTTCCCCCATTTATTAAAAAAATAATAATCCACATTGTTTGTCCTAATCCAAATGGAGGTCCCACGACTATCCCAGTCTTCTTCATCCAGTCTATGGAGCCCCGTTCTGAGAACACAAGTCCATAAACAGGAGCAGCAGCCAGGGAGCCTTTTAGGTTACTGGAGATTCCAGCTGCTGGAACACCTTGAGGCTATGACCTCTGGTAACCTTAGTTCACAGCCTCCAGGTGTTCCAGCAACTGGAAACCTTAACCCCTTTCCGACGACGTCAGTAATAGTATGCACCAGCTACGTACTATTATGCGAGCGGCGATCGCACCCGCACACAAGCGGTGCAGGGCGATCGCCGCCGGGTGTCAGCTGATTGTCACAGCTGACACCCGGTGATATGTGCAGGGAACGGTCCTGCACCGCTACGGGCACATTAACCCCCACAATGCTGCGATGGAAGTCGATCGCAGCATTGCCGTGGCAAGGGGAGGTGATCGCTATACTCACCTCTCCTGCCAGCCTCTAGCGATGTCTGGCGCAGCTTCCAGGATGTTGCCGTGTTTATTCTGCCATGTTTATTCTGCCTCCCAAAAATCGGAATAGAAAGAGATCAAAAAATGTCACATGCCCGAAAATGTGCAACTTGTCCTGCAAAAAACAAGCCATCAGGTGACTCTGTCTGCCAAAATATGGAAAAATTATAGCTCTCAAAAAATGGCGATGCAAAAACTAGTCTTTGCAAAAAAAGCGTCTTTAAGTGTGAGACAGCAGTTAATCATAAAAACCTCATTTGAATCTGGCATCACTGTAATCGCACCGACCCGAAGAATAAACACATCTAATCACTTATGCCACATGAGGAATGGTGTAAAAAAAAAAAACTTTAGGGTTAGGGTTGTATTAGGGTTGGGGTTATGGTTGGCTAGGTTTAGGGTTGTGTTACGGTTAGGGTTGTGCTAGGGTTACAGTTGGGCTAGGATCAGGGTTGGGCTAGGGTCAGGGTTGGGCTAGGGTTAGGATTAGGATTAGGGTTGGGCTACGGTTAGGGTTGGGCTAGAGTTAGGGTTGGGGTTAGGGTTGGGCTAGGGTTATGGTTGGGCTAGGGTTAGGATTAGGGTTGGGCTACGGTTAGGGTTGGGCTAGGGTTGGGGTTAGGGTTGGGCTAGGGTTAGGGTTGGGCTAGGGTGGAGCTAGGTTTAGGGTTGGGCTTAGGGTTAGGGTTGGGGTTGTATTAGTGTTGGGGTTAGGTTGGGGTAAAGAAAAAAAAAATGATGACGACATGGCGACCAGTGTTGAGCGCAAGTGCTCGCTACTTGAGTTTGCATTGGGTGCTCGTGTATGCACTGAGTATCGTGGCTGTTCGAGCGAAATGCTCGAGTCTCCGCCCCATATGCTTTGCGGCCAAAAAAACATTGCTGGGATCGCCTGCCATGCACGAGCAATCCCTGCATATTTTTTTTGGGTGTCTAACAACCGTGAAACATGCGGGGCAGGGACTCGAGCATGTCACTCGGGCACCCATGATATGTGGTGCATACTCAAGTACCCGATGCAAACTCAAGTAGAGAGCACTTACGCTCAAGACTAATGACAACTTATTCAATATGATGACCTAATGTTATCAAATTCTGTCGTACCTCTGGGTTCAAAATGTACACTATACCCCTAGATAAAATGCTTGAGGGGTCTAGTATCCAAAATGGAGTCAATTGTGGGGGGTGTCCACTATTTAGGCACATCGGGGGCTCCCGAAATGCTGCATGGCGTCCGTTCTTGATTCCAGCCATTTTTGCCTTCAAAAAGTCACACAGTGCTCCTTCCCTTCTGAACCCTGATGCCCAAACAGTGTATTTTCCCCACATATGAGGTATTGGCATACTCAGGAGAAATTGCTCAACAGTTTTTACGTTCCATTTTCTCCTCTTACCCTTGTGAAACTAGAAAACTTAAGGCTGAAAGATTATTTTTGTGGAAAAAGTTAGATTTTTTTATTTTCACGGCTTCATGTTCTAAACTTCTGTGAAGCACCTGGGGGTTAAAGGTGCTCAGCACTCATCTAGATAAGTACCCTGAGGGGTCTAGTTTCCAAAATGGTGTCACTTGTAGGGGGTTTCCACTGTTTAGGCACATCAGGGGCTCTCGAAATGCAACATGGCTTTAGCTATTTATTCAAGCAAATTTTACATTCAAAAAGTCAAATGGCGCTCCTTCCCTTCCGAAACCTGCCATGCGCCCAAGCAGTGGTTTTTTCCCACATATGGGGTATTGGCTTACTCAAGAGAGATTGCACAACAAGTTGCATGGTGCAATTTCTCCTGTTTCCCTTATGAAAATGCAAAACTGGGGGCTGCAATATATTTTTGTGGGAAAAATGTGAAAATTTTATTTTCACTGCTCCATGTTATAAACTTCTGTGAAGCACCTGGGGGTTCAAGGTGCTCACCACACATCTAGATAAGTTCGCTGAGGGGTCTAGTGTCTAAAACAGTATCACTTATGGGGGGTTTCCACTGTCTAGGCACATCAGGGGCTCTCTAAAAGCAACATGGAGTCAGCTAATTATTCCAGCAAATTTTACATTCAAAAAGTCAAATGGCGCTCCTTCCCTTCTGAGCCCTGCCGTGCGCCCAAACAGTGTTTTTCCCGACTTATGGGGTATCTGCGTGCTTAGAAGAATTTGTACAACAAATTTTGGGGTCCATTTTTTCCTGTTACCCCTGAAAAAATAAAAAAAATTTGGGTCTAAATAACATTTTTGTGAAAAAAGTTAAATGTTCATTTTTTTCTTCCCTATTCCAAAAATTCCTGTGAAGCACGTGAAGGGTTAATAAACTTCTTGAATGTTGTTTTGAGCACCTTGAACGGTGCAGTTTTTATAATAGTGTCACTTTTGGGTATTTTCTGTCAAAAAGGCCCCTCAAAGTCACTTCAAATGTGATGTGGTCCCTAAAAAAATGGTTTTGCAAATTTTGATGTAAAAATGAGAAATCGCTGGTCAACTTTTAACCCTTATAGCTCCAAAATTGTGCTGATGTAAAGTAGACATATGGGAAATGTTATTTATTAACTATTTTGTGTGACATACTGTATCTCTCTTATTTAAGGGCATAAAAATTAAATTTTTGAAAATTGCGAAATTTTTGCCAAATTTCTGATTTTTTCACAAATAAACGCAAGTGATATCGAAGAAATGTTACCACTATCATGAAGTACAATATGTCATGAAAAACAATCTCAGAATCAGTGGAATTCGTTGAAGAGTTCCAGAGGTATTACCTCATAAAGTGACAGTGGTCAGATTTGTAAAAATTGGCCCGGTCATTAACGTGCAAACCACCCTCGGGGGTAAAGATGTTAAAGTCTCCCTTAAGGGCTATCTTAAGGTTTCCGGCCTCAAAGCTGATGGAAGACCCAGTGGCAGTGAACTTTAAGGTTACCTGAATTCAAAGCCACTGGGTTTTGTATCAGCTCGAATGCAAGACTAATGAGTGCCGGAGTGCTGAGTGCCGGACTCACGATCGCTCATCAGTCCAGCACTCATGTGTCCTCGTGACAACTGACCACTGTGAACTGAGATAACCTTTCTGACATCACCTCATTTCACAGCAGCTAGGTCTCGTGGAGTGCAGCGCTATATAAAATAACCCTTCCCAGCCTATTAATATCAGCCCGCAGCTGTCTGCTTTGCCTTAGCTTGTTATTAAAAATAGGGGCGATTTCCATTTTTAATAACCAGCAATGGAAAAACTGACAGCTGGCAGCTGCTCTAATCCCGGCAAGCCAGTGAAAGAGTGAGACTCTGTAATTTGCACAATCTTGCGTATTTTCTGGGACTGTACAATATGTTATTGTTTGTTGATGGTTCAATAAAGTATTGTCACACTGTTTTACCCTCATCCTGTTTTGTCTGAGTAGTATTCTGCCCATGGGATAATAGTACGGGCATTCAGTGGGATGAGCCCTGGTCCATGCGGTCTCTCTCTAAAGACAGCCGGGCCAGCAGACGAGAGCATCCACTGACCTCCATGTCTCCATAGGGGTTGTAGTTATATTGCACCTCCTCTTCAGTGTCTGCTCACCTAGTTTACAAGCTGTAGATTTTTAAGGCTGACAGAACCTTTCGTACAAGGGTCACAATTTTGTCAGTGATCGATTACTGATTGGTGGATGCAGCTCAGCAGCAGTTCCCTCCACCAATCAGTATCCAGCTCTGCAGAGTGGGAGGAGAATCACTCTGCTCTCTCATCTGCCTTAAAGGAAATCCCCAGCTGCACTAAATGGCATATTAACAGTGGGCCTGCGACTGTCTGTCATAGGTACACTTCAACTAAATCTTAAAAAAAATCCAGAAAATCACATTGTATGATTTTTACATAATTAATTTGCGTTTTATTGCATGAAATAAGTATTTGTTACAATAGAAAAACAACGTAATACTTGATACAGAAACCGTTGTTTGCAATTACAATTGCAATTGTCAGATGTTTCCTGTAATTTTTGACCACGTTTGCACACACTGCAGCATCATCTCCAGATCTTTTAGGTTTCGGGACTGTCTCTGGGCAACATTGATTTTCAGCTCCCTCGAATGATTTTCTATTGAATTCAGGTCTGGAGACTGGCTAAGCCATACCAGGACCTTGAAATGCTTCTTATGGAGCCACTCCTTAGTTGCCCTGGCTGTGTTTTTTGGGTCGTTGTCATGCTGGATGATCCAGCTACGACCCATCTTCCATGCTCTTACTGAGAGAAGGAGGTTATTGGCCAAAATCTCTCGACACATGACGCCATCCATCCTCCCTTCAATAAGATGCAGTCTTTCTGTCCCCTTTGCAGAAAAACACCACAGAGTATGATGTGGGAATGGTGTTCTTGGGGTTGTATTCATCCTTCATCTTCCTACAAACACTGCGAGTGGAGTTGATACCAAAAAGTTACATTTTTGTCTCATCTGACCACATGACTATCTCCCATGCCTCCTCTGGATCATCCAGATGGTCACTGGTGAACTTTAAACGTGTCTGGATATGTGCTTGCTTGAGCAAGAGGACCTTGAGTGCCCTGAAGGATTTTAATTCATGACAGCGTAGTGTGTTTCTAACAGTAATGTTTGACACTGTGATCTCAGCTCTCTTCAGGTCATTGACCAGGTCCTCCAATGTAGTTCTGGTCTGATTATTGACCTTTCTCAAAATCATCCTTAACCCCACCAGGCAAGATCTTGCATGAATCCCCAGGCAGAGGAAGATTAACAGTTATCTTGTGTTTCTTCCATTTTCTAATAATTGTGTCAATAGTTGTGACTCGCCCCCTGGGCCGCGTGGGGAACCCGGAGCCGGACCTTTTGTAAGATGCTGGGGGTTGTAGTCTCAGTGTGGCGGTGACCCGGTCCGTGGCTCAGGGTGGTCAAACCAGTGGCAGTCTTAGTGTAATAACAAATGTCCGACTACGCCACCCGTGGATTGCGGTCAGTGGGACCGCCGCTGCGCTGCAGACTGCTGAGGCTGATGTTGTATGCACAGCCAAGTATGGGATAACTCCCCACGGGAGAAGTATTGCCTCAGGGCAGCTAGTGTGAATGATGGGAGTGATGGTGTGAGCGTCCCAGTACTAATGGTGCTGGTGCAGCGATGAAACACAGAGACGTGTGGTTGCAGTTTCCAATGCTTTACTCACAGTTCTTTACTGGTCCTAGTCACCTCGGTATCGGCGGTGACTGCCCAAGCCGTGCTGCGTCCACCAGGCAAGGGGCTCGACCAACTCCCAGGCAATTCCAGAGTGTGGCACAGGGCTCCCTTCTCTTCCTTTCTCTGGCCGTCCCCACCAGTGACCCACCTTTGTCCAGCTTCCTCGGGCCTTCTCTTGGCGAAACCTATCTCCGGTTTCCCTGACCCTATGCGGTATGCTTTCCTGGTGGATGTAGTGAGGGGTCGCACCAAGATGTGGTCACAACTAGAGATGAGCGTTGTTCTACTCGAACTGTTCGCCAATCTCAAATTCGAGCTGTTTTGGGCGGTGTTCGAGCCGTTCGGCGAACACGAACAATTTGAGAAAAATTCGGCTGTTCGAGGTTATGTTCGATAACTGTTCGTGCACCAAAATCATAACTGGATTTTTTCTCAGTAATGATGAAAATTAATGTTAATACGCAGTTTGAGTGTACAGCGGGGTGGGGGGAGGGGCAGGGGATGGATCTCTGCAGGAACAATGAAGATCTCCATTTTTTTTTCTCTTTCCCGCATTTGCAGTGGGGAGGTGCAATCTGTCAGCCTATCAGCAGCGCACACACGGAGCGAAGTGCTTTTTTTCACACAAGCAAGGGCATGTGTCATTGGCAGTGTATGTCACATGTCCTTGCCCTATAAGACCAAGCCATTTTCCCCGTCGCCACCATTTTCTCACTGCTGCAGCTGCGTGTTAGACGGCACCGCTGTTGCTGTGTGCGCTATACCTTGTTAATTTCAAGCCAATTTTCGCACAAATCTACAGATAGCTTGGGAGTAGGGAATAGTTGTGATTGCAGTCCTTTTAAGGACTAGGTTACAGCATTTCCTACGACTTTTATCAGGGAGGTCTGTGCTCTTAAATAGATAGGTTGTGGGAGTAAAGACTAATTGTAATTGGAATCCTTTTCAGGACTAGGTTACATCAGTTCCTATCAGTTTTTGCCAGGCAGGTCTGTGCCAGTGCTGTGCAAGTTTTTTTCACAGCATTTGGCTGAATCTAGCAAAGCTAATCCTTTTTGGCCTATTGCAGAGTGTGTTAGTCAGTGGAGTAGCCTATCTGTGTTGCAAGATATACCACCTGTGTATAGAATACCAATTTTTTTACTGCACCTAGTGAAGTAAAATCTTTTGGGCATAGCATCATTCTATTAGACCATCTATACTGACCTCCATTAGGTTGCAAATTAAAACTAATTTTTATCTGCATCTACAGTACCTCTGAAAAAATATTTGGGCTTCTACCTGTGTGTGGGACTTGTTGTATTAGTCCATCTATACTGACCTCCATCAGGTTGCAAACTGAATATATTTTTTTCCTGCATCTACCTCTGAAAAAATATTGGGCTTCTAGCTGTGTGTGGGTCTTGTTCTATTAATCCATCTATACTGACCTCCATCAGGTTGCAAACTGAATATAATTTTTTTCTGCATCTAGCTCTGAAAAAATATTTGGCCTTCTAGTAGTGTGTCGGACTTTCTCTATTAGTCCATCTATACTGACCTCCATCAGGTTGCAAACTGAATATAATTTTTTTCTGCATCTAGCTCTGAAAAAATATTTGGCCTTCTAGTATTGTGTCGGACTTTCTCTATTAGTCCATCTATACTGACCTCCATCAGGTTGCAAATTAAAACTAATTTTTATCTGCATCTACAGTACCTCTGAAAAAATATTTGGGCTTCTAGCTGTGTGTGGGACTTGTTGTATTAGTCCATCTATACTGACCTCCATCAGGTTGCAAACTGAATATATTTTTTTCTGCATCTACCTCTGAAAAAATATTGGGCTTCTAGCTGTGTGTGGGACTTGTTCTAATAGTCCATCTATACTGACCTCCATCAGGTTGCAAACTGAATATATTTTTTTAATGCATCTACCTCTGAAAAAATATTGGGCTTCTAGCTGTGTGTGGGTCTTGTTCTATTAATCCATCTATACTGACCTCCATCAGGTTGCAAATTCAAAATAATTTTTTTCTGCATCTAACCCAGCCAATAGTTTTGGCCTAATACCACAGTTTGGCCACTCAGCTCTGCTCGGTTACCATCCATTGTTTTTTTGTGCAAACAACTCCAGAGTTGTGAATTAGTTAACCACCAAAATGAGTGGAAAAAGGCCTGCTGCTGGTGGAAAGGGGAATAGGCGTGTTGGGAAGGGGAAAAAAGGTTGTGTCCGTGGGGTAGGTGTTAAAGCAACAGTAACATCTGCAGAAGAAAGACCATCTTCCAGCCAAACTAAAATGTCTACTTCTTTTAGCGGACAATGTGATAAGATCCCTTTCTTACGGCCACGCCAATCGCTACAAATTCCAGATGAGGCACAAAAACAGCAGGTGCTTCAACGGATATCAAGTGCTCCTTTATGTGGGCTCTCCTCCACATCAACTTCAACATCATAAATACTCCAGTCCTCAAAGGTGTCACCCAAATCGCACTTGCTTCCTCACAGCTCCCAAATCTCCAGCTGCCCGTCTGAGTATGAGGTAGAACAGATGATTGAGCCTGCAGAGCTGTTTACTCATACTATAGCCTGGGAGTCAGAGGTCGACTCCAGCGCTTCTGTGAATCCAGACGAGGAAATGATCTGCACTGATGCCCAGAATCTTTATGAGTCGGATCCAGGACCAGACGCAGAAGGTTCTGACCATAATGTAGACCCTCATTCCCAAACTGTAACTCCTATTGGTGGAGAGAATGAGGAAGACGATGATAAGACTCAAATACCTGATTGGAGCGACAACTTTAGTTTTTTGTCAGGGCAGGAACAGGTTGGCTCTGAGGACGACGGGTGTGATAACGCACAGGGTGATGATGATGAGGTCGGAGATCCCACTTACTGTCAACCCACAGTCAGCCAAGAGATGAGGTCAGCAGAGGAGGTGGAGGAAGATGCTAGTGACGACGAGGTCAGGTTGCGCCTTCCTGGACAGAGACGTAGTACTGGAAGCACGTCAACAAATGCATCCTCAAACACAACTCTGCCTCTCACCACAAGTCGTGGTGGCTCTTCAGGTCGCATGGGTGCTAAGCCTTGCATAGCCTGGGCATTTTTTCAGATCGATAAAGATGACCCAACTCGTGTTATCTGTAACATTTGTCAGCAAAAGCTAAGTAGAGGCCAAAAAATACATAGTTTGAGTACTTCATGCATGAACCGGCACATGGACATGAAGCATAAGTTGCAGTGGGAAGCTCAGTGTGCTACAATGCGGCCTAGCCGGCCGGGCCAACCACCGTCTGCCATATCTTGTGCAACCGCGGCCTCTTCATCCTCTGTAACTGGGGGGACAGCAGTCACACCTGTTTTGGGGCGCAGACCTGCCACCTCTTTACCCGCAACAGCCAGCGTGATTGGCAGGTCATCATTTTCTTTGGAGGTGGTAACACCAGCTGGTGTTGAGCGCTGTCCGACATCAATAGCACCACCTTTGGATCAAGGCAACCTAACATGTCCGCCTGCATCTTCCTCACAGACCGGCAGTTTGCCGGGGACACCCTTATCAACCCCGTCTAAGCACAATAGCCAGCCCTCGGTCCCTCAGATGTGGACAAGTAAAAGACCATTTCCTCCTAGCCATGAGAAAGCTAAGAGGTTGAATTTCACCATCTGCAAGCTCTTGGCTACAGAAATGCTGCCTTTCCACCTGGTGGACACAGAGGATTTTCGAGACCTTATGTCCGTCGCAGTGCCCCAGTACCAGATGCCCAGTCGGCACTACTTCTCAAAGAAAGGTGTGCCTGCGCTCCACCAGCATGTCGCACATAACATCACCGCTTCTTTGAGAAACTCTGTGTGTGACAGGGTGCATTTCACCACAGACACTTGGACGAGTAGGCATGGACAGGGGCGTTACATGTCGCTGACTGGGCACTGGGTAACTATGGTGACAGCAGGACAAGGGGCTGCTGTCCAAGTCTTGCCGTCCCCACGAGTTGTGCGTCAATCCTCTTTATGTCAAAGTTCCTCCACTGCTTCTGCCTCCTCAACCTCCTCTCGGTCTTCTACCTGCACCCAAAGCCTGTCTGGTCATGCCACAAGCTTTCTAACTGCGCAGAAGGGATCCTGCACACCTCCTTACTATGTTGGCAGTAGGGCTCAACGTCATCAGGCGGTTTTTACTTTGAAATGTCTGGGAAATGTGAGTCACACAGCTGAGGAGTTGTGGTCAGCCCTGGAGAACCAATTTCATGAATGGTTGTCTCCACTGGACCTGAAAACAGGGAAGGCCGTGTGCGACAATGCTGCAAACCTGGGTGCGGCCCTTCGCCGGGGCAATGTCACACACGTGCCTTGTATGGCTCACGTGTTGAACCTGGTTGTCCAGCAATTTTTAGCCCACTATCCCAGACTAGATGGCCTTCTGCAGAGGGCACGGTCGCTGTGTGCTCACTTCCGCCGTTCGCATCCCGCAGCTCAGCGACTTACATCTCTACAGAAGTCGTTGGGCCTGCCACTTCACCGGCTAAAATGCGATGTGCCTACCCGGTGGAATTCAACTCTGCACATGTTGCAGCGACTGTGGCAGCACCGACAAGCCCTGGTGCAATACGTTCTGACGTATAGCCTGGGCCAACAAGATTCAGAGGTGGGGCAAATCACGCTGGGGGAGTGGTCTCAGATCAGGGACCTATGCACCCTTCTGCACAGTTTTGAAATGGCGACGAAGATGTTTAGTGCTGACGATGCCACTATCAGCATGACTATTCCGGTGATTTACATGCTGGAGCACATGTTAAACAGAATTTGGAGTCAGGTGGTGGCACAAGAGGAGGTGGAGGAAGTAGAGGAGGAGGAGTTGTATGCGGAAGGGCTAACATCTGCAAGGTCCAGACGGTCGGCAGCACCAAGGCGGCAGGCATGTGCGGGTGGGGGAGATGGTTTTACCAGGGCGCATGGTAGCAGCCAAACTAGTGAGGAAGGTGCAGGAGCCCAGGAAGAAGTGGAGGACGAACTGATGGAAGACTCATCAGATGAGGGAGACCTTGATCACATTTCTGTTGTGCGAGGTTGGGGGGAGAGGACAGAGGAAGGAAGCATGATTGTTACCTCGCCACCAACACAACAGGGACTTGGTGCTCCTGGATGCGCAACACACATGAGTGCCTTCTTGCTGCACTACCTGCAACATGACCCTCGAATTGTGAGAATTAGAAATAATCCTGACTACTGGGTTGCCACACTGTTAGATCCCCGGTACAAAAGTAAATTTGCAGAAATTATTCCTGCCATAGAAAGGGATGCACGCATGCAGGAGTATCAGCAGAGACTGTTGCAGAATCTTACATGTGCTTTTCCACAAAATACCAGTGGTGCACGTAGTGAATCTCACAGTTCCAACTTGCCAACCGTGGGACCGTCAAGTGTTCAGCACTCAAACCGTAACAGAACCACAGTATCTGCTGGTAACATCAATTTTGCGGAATCATTTCACCACTTTTTTAGCCCATCCTTTGCAAGGCCACAGGAGACAAGAAGTCTGACACATAGTCAACGCCTAGAGACGATGGTACAGGAGTATCTCCAAGTAAACATTGAAGCCACGACTGTGTCACTGGACCCTCGCTCTTTTTGGGCTTCCAATCTGGATAAATGGCCGGAGCTAGCCACTTACGCCTTGGAGATCTTGTCATGCCCCGCAGCCAGCGTTCTGTCTGAACGTGTGTTCAGCGCTGCTGGTGGTGTGCTGACAGATAAGCGCACACGGCTCTCCACTGATAATGTAGACAGACTCACGTTCATAAAGATGAACAAATCATGGATCCGAAACGACTTTTCTACCCCTGTGTCATCCTGGGGAGAGTAAAAGCTTGATGATTGGTTAAAATCACCCTACCAACCGTTTTAAGCTTTCAAATTACTAATCATGTTTATCTGTATCTTGACTGGAAAATAATTTGGGCTTTGTAGCAGTGTGCAGCACTGATCCTATTAGGCCATCTATACTAAAGCTTCACCAGATTTAAAATTAAAAATAATTTTTAGCTGCATCTAGCCCGGAAAATAATTTTGGGGCTCCGAGATGCGCAAGGCACATAAGTGCCTTCTTGCTGCACTACCTGCAGCATGACCCTCATATTGTCAGAATTCGAAGTAATCATGACTACTGGGTTGCCACACTCTTAGATCCCCCAAACTTTTCGATGAACCTTTTCATTTTAATAAAGACCAAAAAAATGGTCATTTTTGAAATTATAAGCATTAGCAGGTTGTTAGAAACTGAAATCAAACAGTTTTCAACTCAAAACTTTATTCTAGGTGATGTTACATTTTCACATAGGACCCCTTGTTCGAAAGGAGCTTCTGAACTCTCTCGTCCATTGAATTTGTCAGGTTTTGGATGGTTTCTGCTTCAATTGTTTTGCATGAGGACAGAATACCCTCCCAGAGCTGTTGCTTAGATGTGAACTGCCTCCCGCCATCATAGACACTCCTTTTAATGATGCTCCAAAGGTTCTGAATGGGGTAGAGGTCAGGGGAGCATGGGGGTCACACCATAAGTTTGTCCCCTTTTATGCCCATATCAGCCAGAGATGCAGATGTTTTATGTGCAGCATGAGATGGTGCATTATCATGCAGAAAAATGATCTTGCTGTGAAATACACGGTTCTTCTTCTTGAACCATGGCAGGAAGTGCTGTTTGAGAAAATCCACATACATTATGGAGTTCATCTTTAGCGCCTTCAGGGATCCTAAAGGGGCCGACAATCTCTCTCCCCATGATTCCAGCCCAAAACATTACTCCACCTCCTCCTTGTTGGCGCTGTAGCCGTGTTTGCGTGGGGTGTCCATCAACCAGCCATCCTCCACTCCATCCATCTGGACCATCGAGCGCTGCACGGCACTCATCCGTGAACAAAACAGTTTTGAAATCAGTCTTCATGTAATGTTTGGCCCACTGGAGCCTTTTCTGCTTGTGTGAAGTGGATAGAGGAGGTCGACAGGATGGCGCATGCACAGCTGCAAACCTATGAAGGACCCTGCATCTTGTTGTTCGGGGGACGTTGGAGGCACAAGCAGCTTCAAAAACTTGTCTGCTGCTATGACAAGGCTTTTTTGCCGCTGCTCTTTCAACCTGACGTAATTGCCTGTAGGAAAGAGTCCTCAATTTGCCCTTATCAGCACGCACACATGTGTACTGTGAATCAGCTACATACTTCTTGATTGCCAAGACACTTCATCCTGATCATCGCACAATGTTGATTGTAGTCATGCCTTGACCTAAACACTCCACAATTTGTTGCTTCTCAGCAGCCGACACATCCTTTTTCTTTCCCATTTTGGCAGAAAATGTAGGCTGCTTAATAATGTGAGAGAGCCTTCTTAAGTAGTCTTGCCTTTCATTGGACACACCTGCCAAACTAATTAGCACAGGTGTCTGCAATTGCTTACAGTGATATAAAGAGCCCTGACACACATCACCATCAATGAGTTTAACTGACAAACAAACAAATTCTTCCCTTATCACTCC
Organism: Phyllobates terribilis; assembly: GCF_046119375.1. Classification (NCBI taxonomy): domain Eukaryota; kingdom Metazoa; phylum Chordata; class Amphibia; order Anura; family Dendrobatidae; genus Phyllobates; species Phyllobates terribilis. The sequence continues at coordinate 36,354,063 of NW_027362768.1, read as the reverse complement.
TAAACACTTTTTGCATAATAATTTGGAACGCGGTGTACATGTGCTTTTCCACAAAACACCAGTGGTTCACGTAGTGAATCTTACAGTTCTAACTTGCCAACCGTGGTCTGTATGGAGTTGTTCAATAAAGGGCCCAGATTTAAGATAACATAGATGGGAGAGGTCTCTATGAATAGGAATTCCTAAGTATTTGATACCCTGTGAGGGCCAGCAAAGGGAAAGTTGGACTGGATGGAATCCTATATGGATTTGGGGAGGGAGACATCGAGGGCCTCAGACTTCGCTGCATTGATTTTAAAATTTTACCATGTAACAAAGTGATCTATTTCAGCCATAACAGCATGGATGGATATATGTGATTGAGTGATATATACTAGGACATCATCAGCAAATAGAGAGCACTTGTACTCGGTGCCTCCCACCTCAATCCACCTAATATTGGGGTTATGGCGAATTGATGAGAGCAGGTGCTCCGTCACTAGGATGTATAAGAGAGGGGACAGAGGACATCACTGCCTTGTCCCATTGGTGATTGTGAAAGGTGATGAAAATGTTCTTACGCACAACCTGGGCCTTGGGACACCCGGAGCCGGACCCTTTTTGGTGGATGCTGGTGGTTGTAGTCTTCGTGGCGGCGACCCGGTTCCGTGGCTCAGGGCGGTCAAACCAGTGGCGGAAATATTTATGTGGTTTTGATGTTTAAATGTCCGACTACGCCACCCGTGGATTGCGGTCAGAATGAACCGCCGCTTCAGGGCAGACCGCTGAGGCTGGTGTTGTGGGTGCAGCAGAGCGTAGCATAACTCCCCACGGGAGGAGTATAGCCTCAGGGCAGTGTATGCGGAGGATGGGGGTGATGGTGCAGGGCAGCAGCAGTAACGACACGGAGTCAGTGATGCAGTTCAGGGCCTTTACTCACAGTTCTTATTATCCAGACCACGTCTGCAGGTAACGGCTGCCCACGTCGTACTGTGCTCACCATGTGAGGGGCTCAGACAACTCCCAGATAACTTTGGAGCACTTCACAGGACCCCCTTTGTGTGTCCTTTGTCTGGCCTTTCTTACCAACACTTCTGTCCGGCTGCCTCGGGCCTCCTCTTGGTAAACTTGGCGCCAGTTTCCCTGACCCTATGTGGTGCCTTCCTAGCGGGTGTAGCGAGGGGCTGCGCCACATAAAATGTCAGAGCCTCCGGTTTCTAGCTGAGGGTCGTTTCCTGCCTCCACTAGTTCGGGGACCGGTCTCCCCCTTTGGCCTGACCCCTCCACGCAGGTGGATTCGGGCGTGCGGTGGCGACTCGCCCGTCCGCACCCCTGGGATCCCTTCATTCCTCGTTCCTGGAGCCTTCTCCGCTCCTCTTCCTTCCTTCTCCCTCTTCCAGGCCTGGGCCTCTGTTACTAGGCCCGCCTCCGGAGCAGAGCTCATGCAGAGCCCCTGCTCCCTGCCACTTCTGCTCAGACTTCTCTGCACTGAACTAAGATGGTGCCCACCTTTTATACTCCCTTCTCAATGCACCCAGGAACTGCTTCCTCCCTGCTCCTGCACTACAGGGTTCCCCTTCCTCAGTGTTCCCTCCCCCCACTCCAGCCAGGGACAGGGACTGTCGTGCCCATCTCAGGGGCATATTGGTCGCCCTGCCCCACGGCAATGTGGTGTAATGCATGCAGGTGTCGGGTCCTGATCCACACTCCATCCTTACCTGAGAGTGAGATATCACACCTCTGGGTGAGGTGCAATACGTCTGTAGCAACCGAGCCCTCAGGGTGCTACAGTTCCATTTATCTTCAGCCTAGGTGACGTATTGCGATACAGGGCCGTGATTTTGGCTATAAAAGGGTCCCCTAGACCCCTACCCCAAGCTTTTTAAGAGAATCATATATGGCGTGCCAGGAGACTCTATGGAATGCTTTCTCAGCATCCAACGAGAGTATCTAATTACAAATTTTTAACTGCATCTAGCCCAGGAAATACTTTGTGCCTAGTGTCTGCTAGTCAGCGGATTATCCCGGCTGTTAAGCAAGCTGCACCACCTGTAGTTTAGACACTTAATTTTTTCAAAGGAAATGCTTCGGGACCATGGGATACTTAGTGAAGAGCATCAGGAGGCACCCCAAGGCATAGGGGCTGGGACTGGCAGTAGGATGCCTTGCGGTGGACAGCCGAGCTCGATCCTTATAAAAGCTTTTTAACTGCAGCAGCTTTAGTGGACGCTACTGGAGCTGGAATTACCGCGGCTGCTGGCATGAGACTTGCCCTCCAATAGATCCTTGTAAATGGATTTAAAGTGTATTCATTCAAATTAGAGAGACAATTTAAATTAAAAAGCTTAGAGCTGCCTCCACCACAGTGGGGCTCGCTCGACCAACCAGCGGACAGGCACCAGTATTGGGAGAGGGGGGCTGGCCGTCAGGGTTTACCGCGGCTCTGGCACAAACCCGGCGACACGGAGGTGGCACGGGCAGGAGCGGACTGGCCGTGTCGGCTTCTCACTTTTTGGATTTTAGAAGGGCATGAAATGCCTAAATCTGTGTCTCCCCCTCCTTTTACTCCTCCACCTCTTTTATTTTCGCATGACTATATGTACTTGTCACTTTTCCATGTGTTAGTTATGTCTTCTGAGCAGTTTGTCAGCTTTTGGACACCTTTGAAGTTGTTTTCTATGTGTTTCTATGTGTTTTTGTTTGCCTGCCATTGGTTTTAACGGTGTTCGAAGGTGTTCGACGAACAGTTCGACGAACAGTTCGGCGAACACATGGGTGCATGAGGTGAGCTGAGTTCATTGGACATGACCTCGGCTCATCTTTTTATGCCGTCACAGCGAGACACTGAGGAGCGCAAGCATGCCTGCGCTTCTCAGTGGAACCATTCCCAGGAATCATCCACGATAACCACGCTGACAGCAAGCCACCATCAGGGATCCATATTGGAGACATTCTTTTCAGAGTTGTGCCTGCTTGCACGACTCCAGGAGGTGAGATTGAACGCTCACACCCTACTTTGAGGTTACACTTTTAATATTACGCTTAGATAGCGCTCCTGTTTTTCCCCCCTTTTTTCCCAGGAATTTTTATTATCATAATTTATGAAAGAAGGACTCAGAAGCTCACAAATCCTATGTGGACAATGCAAGAACTGCCAAAAATTAGAATGAAGTGGACTCCGATACACCCTTTATTAGATACAAAGGAAGGCCTCATACACATTCTGTTTAAATTGATAGGTAGTGAGACCCCTATAATCATAAAGCACTAAGTGCAAGGTCTGCCAAAAATTAGGAGGGACTGTAATACACCCTGGAAGACACATAGAGGAGGGCCTCAGAAAACTTTTTTTTACTCATTTTTAACCATGGGACTCCTGGACTGGTAAAGCCTATGCACTAAGTGCAAGGGCTGAAAAACATTTACCCCTGGGGGATATATAAATATATAATTGTAGAGGAAGGCCTCATACACATCATGTAAAAATTATAAAGGAGGGTATCACACACACACAAGATTAAGAGGGAGGGTCACATAATGACCCTCTAAAAATTGTGAGAGAGGGCCACCTGATGACCCTTTATAAATTTTGATCGAGGGCCACCTTTTTAGCCTCTAAAAATTCTGAGTGAAGGCCGCCTGTTTGCCCTCTAAAATTAAAAAGGAAGATCCGAGGGAGGATTATGCGGTCCAGACTCTTGGCTAGTGAAACTGGACTGTGTGGAAGACAGGGTGGTGCTGGGAAACATACTGGAAGCATTATCTGCCATCCAGCTGACCACCTGTTGTAGCTTCATGAGTGATGTCCTGCACCTCCCTGCAAAGTAGGACAGGAAGCTAGGTCTTGTGGATGAGAGTGTTTGGTGTGCTCAGGCAGCAGGCACAGTTTCACCTGGCCTCAGCCTCTGTGTGAACCATCAGCAGCAAATCCACTCCCCAGTCACTGATCGCACGCTTTGCGCATTTTAAATTAGATATATAATATATGTCTGCAAACTTTCCGATATTAATTAGGAAAATAAAATTTATAGCACTGAAAAGGACTTTTGATTTTAGGTTGCAGAAACAGTTTACCTATAGAAGTAATGTAAGGCAATAAACCCAGCCTATATGCATCTAACCCCAAACTATCTCTCCTCCACCTGCTATCCCTACACTGAATGCAGGTAACAGCGGCATTACTTGAGAAAGGGCAGTATGTAGCCCTGAAAAGGACTTTTGTTTTATTGGTGCGGCAGCGGTATACAAGTACAGCAATACCAATTAAACACTGCCTATATGCATGCTCTAATCTAAGCTCTCCCTCTTATAGCAACTCTCCCTAAACTGCTTCAAGAGGAGAGTGTGCTCAGCATCACGTCTTATATAACTGAAATTGAAAGGGAGAAGAAACAGATTAGATATTAGAAACATTTTTTTTACAGTTATGGTGATCAATGAGTGGGACAGGCTGCCATGAGGGGTGAGTTCTCCAATGTAAGTCTTCAAACAGAGGCTGTACAGACAACTGTCTGAGATGGTTTAGTGAATCCTGCATTGAGCAGGGGGTTGGACACAATGACCCTGGAGGTACATTCCAACTCTAATATTCTATGATTCTATGATAAGACTCAATGAAGCAATACAGCTGGCCAATCACAGAAATGCCAGTAGCCAACATGGCTATGGCATTATCATATATGGCAGGCAATCCCTGCATGCTTATTAGCTATGTAAGAGCCTTGAAACATGTGGGGCGGGGACAGGAACTTGGCACTTGTGCACCTGCGATACTCCATCGATTAATGAGTGTACCTGAGCACCCCAATGCAGTATTGAGCAGTGGCGAGCACGATCACTCATCACTAGTCTTAATCGCTCGCTATAAGATACACATTTTTATTAATTGCCGATCTAATTACTTGATCCATATAAATATGCTTGAAATTAAAAATAAATGTATTTTATTTTTCTTTTCTACAACAATATTTTCTACTACGCAATAATTCATTTTGAGTTTGGGAACTAGCTCTTGACAAAGCTTCATTCATCAATGGAATTGGATAACCCCTCTCAACCAATCTATATTTCAATTCATTGGCTTTCTCCACGAAACGGGAGTTACTATTATTTTTTTTCCAAAAACATAGAAACTGGCTGTATGGTAATGATCTTTTAGTATGAAAATGGTGTGCACTATCATAGTTTAATAAAATATTAGTAAAGGTGGGTTTTCTAAAAGTTTCCACAATTATATTAACCCTAATATCCAAAAAATCCAACAAAGACCCACCAAAATTTAAAGTGATTGTTTAAACCAGTCTAATATTATGAACATGCGTTTTTACATGGAAAAAGGAATTATGCACAAAAGAAAATGAAAAATTGGATCTCTCTTAGTGGCTACTTAAGTCCTAAATATTTGTAACAACCTTTAACAGGAGAACTTTTTGATTACCCTTTTCCATTTTCGTGATTCATTTTTTTAACATAGCAGCACATCTGAAAGCCATATCAAGGCAGCAGAAGAGTATAGTAATTATAATCAGCATGCTCTGAGTTATGAGGACACAGGTATGAGGTGCTGTTGTGTAAAGAACCTCATAATTAGAGTTGAACCACCCCCGTAGTGTTCGGGTTCGGTTCGGTTCATCGAACACAGGTATGTTCGTTGAACTGTTCGTCGAACACCGTCGAACACCGTTAAAACCAATGGCAGGGAAACAAAAACACATAGAAACACATAGAAAACACCTTCAAAGGTGTCCAAAAGCTGACAAATTGCTCAGAAGACACAACTAACACATGGAAAAGTGACAAGAACATATAGTCATGTGAAAAGAAAAGAGGTGGAGGAGTAAAAGGAGCGGGAGACACAGATATAGGCATGTCATGCCCTTCTAAAATCAAGAAAGGCTGGAGTAAAACTCTAAAATCAGCCTACCAACACCCAGACGTCGTGACAAGAAAAGTAAAAAAAGAAATAGAATAGGTAGAATGGTGGTTCCATTCAGAACACTATCCTTACAAGATATAGTGGTATCCCCATTGTGAGTTGTGCCAAAAACGGAACCCAATACATTCGGACTAATCCACCATTTGTCATATCCAAGGGGCAGGTCAGTAAAGACAACATCGACGCGGAACCAAGTACAGTAGTATATACTGTACATCATTTGACAAGGCAATCAGGCGGATCAAGAAGTTGGGAAGGGTTACCCTAATGGCCAAAACAGACATTGAGGCTGCGTTCCGGTTACTTACTACCTGTGCCTCCGAATAGTGTCCACCTATTGGGCTGCTTCTGGGAAGGAGCATACTATATAGATCGCTGTTTGCCCATGGGGTGCTCCAGATCCTGCTCACTATTTGAGGCATTTAGTTGCTTCCTCGAATGGGTTGCAATGGACGTTTCTAAGGGGGCACATATTATCCATTACCTCGACAACTTCTTATGCCTGGGCCCAAAATATTCACCACAGTGTGAATACACGCGGTAGTCCACCTGTGAGAAGGAGAGAGCTGGAGGGAGAGCGGACACCACAGAGCCGAGGGGTTAGATGGAGAACGGAAGAAGGAAAGAGGGCTAGGGAGGTAAGGGATTACAGTGGAAGGCCGACCTGAGCTCCCCCAAGTTCCTGCTGGGCGGGGAACAGCCCTGGGAAGAAAAGCCACTTGCGCATCCCTTTGAGTTTACGGGCGCGAGCGGGCACAGGGACTACGCTGGAGTGCGAAGCCGACCCGGCCAGTCTGTTCCTGCCCGTGCGACCTCCGTGTCGCCGGGTTTGTGCCAGAGCCACGGTGGACCCTGAAGGCAAGCCCCCCTCTCCCAATACTGGTGCCTGTCCGCTGGTGGGTCGAGCCACCCCGCGGTCGGGGGGGAGTAACATCTGCAGAAGGAAGACCATCTTCCAGCCAAACTAAGATGTCTACTTCTTTTCGTGGAGAATGTGATACGATCCCTTTCTTACGGACACGCCCATCGCTCCAAATTCCAGATGAGGCACAAAAAGAGCAGGTGCTTCAACGGATATCAAGTGCTCCTTCAAGTGGGCTCTCCTCCACCTCAACTTCAACATCTCAAATACTCCAGTCCTCAGAGGTGTCACCCCAATCGCACTTGCTTCCTCACAGCTCCCAAGTCTCCAGCTGCCCATCTGAGTATGGGGTAACACAGATGGTTGAGTCTGCACAGCTGTTTACTCATACTATAGCCTGGGAAACGGAGGTCTGCTCCAGAGCTTCTGTTAATCCTGACGAGGAAATGATCTGCACTGATGCCCACAATCTTTATGAGTCGGATCCAGGACCAGATGAAGAAGGATCTGAGCATAATGTAGACCCTCATTCCCAAACTGTAACTCCTGTTGGTGGAGACAATGATGAAGACGATGATGAGACTCAAATACCTGATTGGAGCGACAACTTGACTTTTCGGTCAGGGCAGGAAGAGGTTGGCTCTGAGGATGACGGGTGTGAGAACACACAGGGTGATGATGATGAGGTTAGAGATCCCACTTACTGTGAACCCACAGTCAGCCAGTCGATGAGGTCAGCAGAGGAGGTAAAGGAGGATGCTATTGACGACGAGGTTAGGTTGCGCCTATCTGGACAGAGACAGAGTACTGGAAGCACATCAACAACTGCATCCTCAACCACAACTCTGCCTCTGACCACAAGTTGTGGTGGCTCTTCAGGTCGCATGGTCTCTAAACTTTGCATAGCATGGGCATTTTTTCAGATGGATAAGGATGACCCAACTCGTGATATCTGTAATATTTGTCACCAAAAGCTAAGTAGAGGCCAAAAAATCCATAGTTTGAGTACTTCATGCATGAACCGTCACATGGATATGAAGCATAAGTTGTAGTGGGAAGCTCACTATGCTACAATGTGGCCTAGCGGGCCGGGCCAACCACCGTCTGCCCCATCTTGTGCATCCTCTTCATCCTCTGTGGTTGGGGGGACAGCAGTCACACATGTTTTTGGACGCAACCTGCCACCTCTTTACCCGCAACAGCCAGTGTGATTGGCAGGTCATCATTTCATTTGGAAGTGGAAACACCAGCAAGTGTTGAGCACTATCCGACATCGAGAGCACCACCTTTGGATCAAAGCAACCTAACTTTTCCACCTGCATCTTCCTCACAGACCGGCAATTTGCCGGGGACACTCTACTCAACCCCGTCTAAGCACAACAGCCAGCCCTCGGTCCCTCAGATGTGGACATATAAAAGACCATTTCCTCCTAGCCATGACAAAGCTAAGAGTTTGAATTTCACCATCTGCAAGCTGTTGTCTACAGAAATGCTGCCTTTCTGCCTGGTGGACACAGAGGATTTTCGAGACCTTATGTCCGTCGCAGTGCCCCAGTACCAGATGCCCAGTTGGCACTACTTTTCAAAGAAAGGTGTGCCTGCGCTACACCAGCATGGCGCACACAACATCACCACTTCCTTGAGAAACTCTGTGTGTGACAGGGTGCATTTCACCACAGACACTTGGACGAGTAGGCATGGACAGGGGCGTTACATGTCACTGACTGGGCACTGGGTAACTATGGTGACAGCAGGACAAGGGGCTGCTGTCCAAGTCTTGCCGTCCCCATGAGTTGTGCGTCAATCCTCTTTATCTAGAAGTTCCTCCACTGCTTCTGCCTCCTCAACCTCCTCTCAGTCCTCCACCTGCACCCAAAGCCTGTCTGGTAATGCCACCCGCTTTCTAACTGCGCAGAAGGAATCCTGAACACCTCCCTACTATGCTGGCAGCAGGGCTCAACGGTATCAGGCGGTGTTTACTTTGAAATGTCTGGGAAATGTGAGTCACACAGCTGAGGAGTTGTGGTCAGCTCTGGAGACCCAGTTTCATGAATGGTTGTCTCCACTGGACCTGCAACCAGGGAAGGCCGTGTGCGACAATGCTGCAAACCTGGGTGCGGCCCTTCGCCGGGGCAATGTCACACACGTGCCTTGTATGGCTCACGTGTTGAACCTGGTTGTCCAGCAATTTTTAGCCCACTATCCTGGACTACACTGTGTGCAGAATTATTAGGCAAGTTGTATTTTAGAGGATTATTTTTATTATTGATGAACAACTATGTTCTCAATCAACCTAAAAGACTCATAAATATCCAAGCTTAATATTTTTGGAAGTTGGAGTGTTTTTTTTTTTAGATTTGGCTATCTTAGGAGGATATCTGTTTGTGCAGGTAACTATTACTGTGCCGAATTATTAGGCAACTTAATAAAAAACAAATATAATCCCATCTCACTTGCTTATTTTCACCAGGTAAACCAACAGCAGTGCACAAAATTTAGAAATAAACATTTCTGACATGAAAAAAACAAAACCCAAAAAATTAGTGATCAATATAGCCACCTTTCTTTATGATGACACTCAACAGCCTTCCATCCATAGATTGCTTGATCTGTTTTCCATCAACATTGTGTGCAGCAGCCACCACAGCCTCCCAGACACTGTTCCGAGAGGTGTACTGTTTTCCATCCCTGTGGATCTCATATTTTATGATGGACCACAGGTTCTCTATGGGGTTCAGATCAGGTGAACAAGGGGGCCATGTCATTATTTTTTCTTCTTTTAGACCTTTACTGGCCAGCCATGCTGTGGAGTAGTTGGATGCATGTGATGGAGCATTGTCCTGCATGAAAATTATGTTTTTCTTGAACGATACCGACTTTTTCCTGTACCACTGCTGAAGAAGTTGTCTTCCAGAAACTGGCAGTAGGTCTGGGAGTTGAGCTTCACTCCATCCTCAACCCGAAAAGGTCCCACAAGTTCATCTTTGATGATACCAGCCCATACCAGTACCCCACCTCCACCTTGCTGGCGTCTGAGTCAGAGTGCATCTCTCTGCCTTTTACTGATCCAGCCTCTGGCCCATCAATCTGGCCCATCAAGAGTCACTCTCATTTCATCAGTCCATAAAACCTTTGAAAAATCAGTCTTAAGATATTTCTTGGCCCATTCTTGACGTTTTATCTTATGTTTCTTGTTCAGAGGTGTTCGTTTTTCAGCCTTCCTTACCTTGGTCATGTCATTGAGTATCGCACACCTTGTGCTTTTTGATACTCCAGTAACCTTGGAGCTCTGAAATATGGTAAAACTGGTGGCGAATGGCATCTTGGCAGCTTCACGCTTGATTTTCCTCAATTCATGGGCAGTTATTTTGCGCCTTTTTTGGCCAACACGCTTCTTGCGACCCTGTTGGCTATTTGCCATGAAAAGCTTGATTGTTCGGTGATCACGCTTCAAAAGTTTGGAAATTTCAAGACTGCTGCATCCCTCTGCAAGACATCTCACAATTTTGGACTTTTCAGAGCCCGTCAAATCTCTCTTCTGACCCATTTGGCCAAAGGAAAGGAAGTTGCCTAATAATTAAGCACACCTTATATAGCTTGTTGATGTCATTAGTCAACACCCCTCCTCATTACAGAGTAGAGATGAGCGGTGTTCGACTCGAACTGTTCGCCAATCTCAAATTCGAGCTGTTTTGGGCGGTGTTCGAGCCGTTCGGCGAACACGAACGATTTGAAAAAAATCCGGCTGTTTGAGGTTATGTTCGATAACTGTTCGTGCACCAAAATCATAACAGGATTTCTTCTCAGTAATGCTGAAAATTAATGTTAATACGCAGTTTGAGTGTACAGCGGGGCGGGGGGAGGGGCAGGGGATGGATCTCTGAAGAAATAATGAAGATCTCCATTTTTTTTTCTCTTTCCCGCATTTACAGTGGGGAGGTGCAATCTGTTAGCCTATCAGCAGCGCACACACGGAGCGAACTGCTTTTTTTCACACAAGCAAGGGCATGTGTCATTGGCAGTGTATGTCACATGTCCTTGCCCTATAAGACCCAGCCATTTTCCCCATCGTCACCATTTTCTCACTGCTGCAGCTGCGTGTTAGATGGCACTGCTGTTGCTGTGTGCACTATACTTTGTTAATTTCATGCCAATTTTCACACAAATCTACAGATAGCTTGGGAGTAGGGAATAGTTGTGATTGCAGTCCTTTTAAGGACTAGGTTACATCATTTCCTACGACTTTTATCAGGCAGGTTTGTGGTCTTAAATAGATAGGTTGGGAGTAAAGACTAATTGTAATTGCAGTCCTTTTCAGGGCTAGGTTACATCAGTTCCTATCACTTTTATTAGGCAGGTCTGTGCTCTTAAATAGATAAGTTGGGAGTAAAGACTAATTGTAATTGCAGTCCTTTTCAGGGCTAGGTTACATCAGTTCCTATCACTTTTTGCAAGGCAGGTCTGTGCCAGTGCTGTGCAAGTTTTTTTCACAGCATTTGGCTAAATCTAGCAAAGCTAATCCTTTTTGTCCTCTTGCAGTGTGTGTTAGTCAGTGGAGAAGCCTATCTGTGTTGCAAGCTACACCACCTGTGTATAGAATACAAATTTTTTAACTGCACCTAGTGAAGTAAAACCTTTTGGGCATAGCATCATTCTATTAGTCCATCTATACTAACCTCCATCAGGTTGCAAATTCAATATAATTTTTTTCTGCATCTAGCTCTGAAAAACTATTTCGGCTTCTAACAGTGTGTGGGACTTGTTCTATTATTCCATCTATACAAACCTCCATCAGGTTGCAAATTCAATATAATTTTTTTCTGCATCTAGCTCTGAAAAACTATTTCGGCTTCTAGCAGTGTGTGGGACTTGTTCTATTAGTCCATCTATACTAACCTCCATCAGGTTGCAAATTCAATATTATTTTTTTCTGCATCTAGCTCTGAAAAACTATTTCGGCTTCTAACAGTGTGTTGGACTCGTTCTATTAGTCCATCTATACTAACCTCCATCAGGCTGAAAATTCAATATTATTTTTTTCTGCATCTAGCTCTGAAAAAATATTTCGGCTTCTAGCAGTGTGTGGGACTTGTTCTATTAGTCCATCTATACTAACCTCCAGCCAGTTGCAAATTCAAAATAATTTTTATCTGCATCTAGCTCTGAAAAAATATTTGGGCTTTGGCTTGTAGCAGTGTGTGGGACTTGTTCTATTAGTCCATCTATACTAACCTCCACCAGGTTGCAAATTTAATCTAATTTTTTTCTGCATCTAGCTCTGAAAAAATATTTCGGCTTATAGCAGTGTGTGGGACTTGTTCTATTAGTCCATCTATACTAACCTCCAGCAGGTTGCAAATTCAATATAATTTTTTTCTGCATCTAGCTCTGAAAAAATATTTCGGCTTCTAGCAGTGTGTGGGACTTGTTCTATTAGTCCATCTATACTAACCACCAGCAGGTTGCAAATTCAAAATAATTTTAATCTGCATCTAGCTCTGAAAAAATATTTGGGCTTCGGCTTGTAGCAGTGTGTGGGACTTGTACTATTGGTCCATCTATACTAACCTCCACCAGGTTGCAAATTTAAAATAATTTTTATCTGCATCTAGCTCTGAAAAAATATTTGGGCTTCTGCTTGTAGCAGTGTGTGGGACTTGTTCTATTAGGCCATCTATACTAAGCTCCACCAGCTTTCAAATTACTAATAATTTTTAGCTGCATCTTGCCTGGAAAATAATTTTGGGCATAGTAGCAGTGTGTGGTACTCATTGTATTAGGCCATCTATACCAAGCTCCACCAGCTTTGAAATTAAAATAATTTTTAGCTGCAACTAGCCCGGAAAATTTTTTTTCTTCCCAATAGTGGTAGCAATAGAAATATGGGGCACGCTCCTGGCTAACAAAAATATACACTTCATAACAAAAAACACCAGCCTAGCGCACTGTATTAATAAGATGGCATCATCGTCTCTCCCGTCTTCGCCGGCTAGCATTCCTGTGCCTAAAACACAATGCATGGGTCTGCGCTAGCCACGATGCTGAGGGGTCTAAAGCTGCTGCTAACGCTTTATCACAATTCAATTGGCAGATTTTCACAGAGCTCCTCCCAAACGCCCACCCATCAGGCAACAGTTGCCCACCCTCCCTATGGGATCTAGTGTCGAATAGTTGATGCCATTAATCAGAGCGTCAGTTGCCCCGTCGACGTGGCAAGCATACGGTAAGGCATGGGAAGAGTGGACACAACTAGTAGCAGGCAGACGGGTTGACCAATGTGAACAAGCCAGATTACAAGTCACCATAGAATTTCTCCACCAGCTAAAGATGAGGGGCATATCAGGGGCGTCAGCGCAGCGGTGTCTGACCGGAGTAGCATTTCACTTCCAACTACTGAATTGGGGAGATGTGACAAAGAGATTCATCATCAGACAATCCATAAAAGGGTGGAAAAGGGGTCAGCCAAGTCAGGAGTGTAGACGTCCCGTCCCGTGCCACTAAAACTGATTTCTCACATCATATCCCTAACACCATTAACGTGACACTCACAATTTGAAGCAACACTATTGTCTACTGCATTTGCGATCGCCTTCTTTGGGGCGCTATGCATAAGTGAATTAGTCCGTCAATCCAAAATTACCACCAGTGGAGGCTAATTACACCAGGACGTAGTCATAGCCAATAATGCAATACGTTTACGCATACACAAATCGAAAACGGTTCCAGCGGGCAGGGGCACTTGTGTACTTCTACAACCCACAAACGGTACACTGAGTCGGGTAACAATAGTAAAAACATATATAACCATCAGATCACAAAGTAATTTCTTCCTATCACACATTGATGGAACGCCATTATCAAGATACCAGTTGCAAGCTATATTTAATAAATGCATAACATCGGCAGGGAACCACCCCAAAGATTACGGGACACACTCATTTCGCATAGGCGCGGCCACGGAACCATCAAGAGCAGGTCTGTCAGAAACGGAAGTTCAGAGGATAGGGAGATGGCGATCCACGTGTTTGGCGAGATACATAAGACCGGACTTGTTATCCTAACGTGGTTTGTTTCTTTTACAGGTGACGCTAAGCCAACAGTGTGGGTGATACGCCACTCGCATATATATTGGGCAGAAAAAAGGTCAAAAGTCCACCCAGGCGGGAGGAAATTAGAGTTTCATAACACATATTTCAACTGGAGAGGTATAAGAGGCCTGCTATGGCAGATACTAATGGAGGTATTCAAGGTAGGGAGAGAGGCAAGAGGTCCGAACATCTTAGTTATACAGGCCGGGGAAATGACCTAGGTCATCACAAGAGTGCATAACTAATGGCAATAATGAAACTAGACACTGAGCGCTTCAGAGAATTTTTCACAAAACTAACTATAGTATGGTCAGAGATTGTGCCGATAGCGGTATGGCAAGGTGCGCGAGACATCACGGCCATCGAACGGACAAGGCGGGTAATAAATATTCGGATGGCAAAATTTAGAAGAGACAGAGGCGGTGTAGTGATACAACACCGACAACTGGAGGGAGATAAAGCAGGCCTCATGCGGCCCGACGGTGTTCACTTAATGGATATTGGACTGGACATATTCCTGTCAGGACTCCAGGACGGAGTGGAACAAGCGTTAAGAGTGATGGATGGGGGTCAGAGTCCTGCATACGAGTACGCAGGATCCTCCGTGGCCTGGAAATAGAAAGGACATGTTGGAGAGTTACACTTGTTGGCCAACTTGCCGATGTGGAGACGCAGGGTATGCTGCAACAAGCTGAATTATTTTAGAATTAAAATGCCTTTCTAATGGAATGAGTATAAAGAGTTAATAAAGCTGTGACCGATCCTCACCCATCCAGTTATTAGAGTTACATTATTGTATTGTCAAGGAAAGGGGGGCGGTAGGGGGGCTGAGCGTCTGGGTTTGGTTGGGGGTCCCCAGTGTCTGCCTAGGCTACATGCATTTAAAAATTCTTATTAGATACACAGGCGGTGCAGCTTGCTTCGCAGCTGGGCTACTACGCACAAAGTATTGCCTAGGCTAGATGCAGTTAAAAATTCTACTCTGACTAGCAGATACTGAAGCTTTGGAGCAGACCTCTGAGTAAACAGCTCTTCAGACTCAACCATCTGTGTTACCCCAAGCCATAGTGTTTGTAGTTTCTTACAGTTAAAAGGGGGGAGAGCGACCCAACCCACCTGGAATTGACGATGCCAACGTCACGTAAAACACAGCAAGGGGACTCCAAAAAGAGTCTCCATTTTTTCCAAAAATTGTGGCACAGACACCACTTAAGTGGCATCAATTGCCCCAGAGTTGCTTAAAAGGGTTGGTGAGGTGATTTTACCAAATCTTCAAGCTTTTAGTTTCCCCAGGATGACACAGGGGTAGAAAAGTGTTATGTTCTGCTACCAAAGCTAAGGAAAGAGAGGAGATCTGTCCCTACTATAGGACTCAGCTGAATCCCTACGATGTAACAGGGAACCTGATCCTGCGATCAGACCTGCTAAAGTCCTAATCTAGTCTGTACGGAGACCTATAGATGTGGGGAGGGAATCCCTACAAGTACTAAGGACTGGGAGGAATATGGGACACCTCCTAACAGAAATAGTAGCAGACAGACGAACAAACAAAATAGATAGAACATAGAGGTCCGTAGACCAAGCAAACTAACAGAGTTAGATACAGAGCACAGGCTAGCTAGAAAGTAGATATACAATGAAGTCCAGCAAAGCCAGAAGGGCGGAGCAGGATTAAATAGGCCAACAAGGTCATGTGACCAGCAAAGGAAAAAAGACCTAAGAGCAAGGTTCTAACAGTACCCCCCCTTCTAAGAGGATCCTCCGGATCCCCTAGGACCAGGCTTATCAGGAAATCTCCTGTGAAACGCTCTGATAAGTCTGGACGCGGAAACATCATCTGACCTCACCCAAGAGTTATCCTCGGGTCCGAAACCTTTCCAGGCCACAAGATACTGCAAACTACCTCTATACCGTCTAGAGTCAAGGATGCGAGAAATTTCATATTCCCCGTCCTCCACCACCGGAGGAACAGAGGCAGAGGCGTCACCATCCGACACAACAGCTTTTTTTAACAGAGAGACATGAAAGACCGGATTAATTCTCCAGGAGGTAGAAACCTCCAACCTAACAGCAGATTGGGTGACAACCTGAAGCACCTTAAAGGGCCCTACAAACTTGGGACCCAATTTCTTAGAAGGAATCCTCAACCGCAGATTCCTAGAGGACAACCAAACCATGTCACTAACAGCGAATAAAACCTCCTGTCGTTTCCTATCAAAGTAGTCTTTAGATTTTCTGTTGGCCTCCTGAAGATTACCACGCACATCCGTCCAAACTCTTTCCAAATCACCGGAAAAATTCTCCTCCTCAGGCACGGCAGATCCCAACTTGGAGAACGACCCAAACGACGGATGTCTCCCAGAACAACAAAAAAAAGGCGAACAACCAGCAGAAGAAGATGTATGATTGTTCAGAGCAAATTCGGCAAGTGGCAGAAACTCAGACCACCCCTCTTGATTGTCTGCCACAAAACAACGCAAAAACTGCTCAACATCCTGGTTTTTCCTTTCTGTCTGGCCATTAGATTCAGGAGGATATCCGGACGAAAACGACAAATGAATTCCCAACCTGTCACAAAAGGCACGCCAAAAACGAGCCACGAACTGAGGACCCCTATCAGAAACAATGTCAGTAGGAACGCCATGAAGTCTGACAATTTCCTTGACAAAGGCCTTAGCGAGAGTTTTAGCGCAGGGCAGTTTGACGAAGGGAACCAAGTGACACATCTTGCTAAAACGGTCCACGACCACCCAGATGACAGTAAAACCCTCAGAGGGGGGAAGGTCAGTTATAAAGTCCATAGCCAAATGTGTCCAAGGAGCACTGGGGACCTCCAAAGGACAAAGCAACCCCGCAGCAGGAGTATGTGAGGACTTAGATCTAGCACATATAGTACATTGGCGCACCCACTTAATGACTTCCTTCTGCCATCCAGGCCACCAAAAACTGCGACCCACCAGTCTCTTGGTCTCAGAGATTCCGGGATGACCTGCCAACCGAGATTCGTGACACTCAACAAACAAATCTCTCCTAAAGGTCCCAGGCACAAACAACCGCCCATGAGGAGTGTTAGATGGGGCATTCTCCTGAGCTTTAAGAATCTCATCTTCCAAAACGGAGTCTAAAGCAGCTATCACAACACCTTCTTGTAAAATGTTTTCCTCTTTCTCAGCACCGACTATGGGAGAAAAACTGCGAGACAAGGCATCCGCCTTAACATTCTTAGTACCAGGGATGTAAGTAATGGAGAAATTAAACCGCGAGAAAAACAGTGCCCAACTAGCCTGACGGGCATTCAGGCGCTTGGCAGCATCAAGATATATCAGATTTTTATGATCCGTAAGAACCTGAACGGGAAATTCCGCACCTTCCAAGAAGTGGCGCCAGTGTTCAAATGCGAGTTTAATAGCCAATAATTCCCGATTACCAATATCGTAATTCAGTTCAGTCTCCGAAATTTTTTTTGAAAAAAAGGCACAGGGATGTAATCCATCCCCGTTATCCTGAGACAATACTGCGCCAACCCCCACAGAGGAAGCATCAACCTCAACCAAAAACGGCCTAGTAACATCAGGCTGCATAAGGATGGGAGCAGAGGTGAACCTCTCCTTGAGATACACAAAAGCTTCAATGGCCTCAGAAGACCACTGAACCGCATCAGCACCTTTCCTGGTGAGATCAGTCAGAGGTTTGACAATACTAGAAAAAATTTTTATGAATTTTCTATAGTAATTGGCGAAACCCAAAAACCTCTGTATCGATTTCAAACCAATAGGCCTAGGCCATTCCTGCACAGCCTGAACCTTAACCGGATCCATCTCAAAACCTTTGCTGGAGATAATGTAGCCCAAAAAACTAATTCTCTGTACAGCGAACTCACATTTCTCCAGCTTAGCAAAAAGCAAATTGTCCATTAATAACTGTAATACCTCACGCACGCTCCGCCAATGAGACTCCAGATCTGGCGAATAAATCAAAATGTCATCCAAATACACAACCACATTTTTACCGATCAAAGGTCTAAGGATGTCATTAATCAGATTCTGAAAAAATGCAGGAGCATTAGTAAGACCAAAAGGCATAACCAGATTCTCAAAATGACCCACAGGAGTGTTAAAAGCAGTCTTCCATTCATCACCCTCCTTCATGCGCAACAGATTGTATGCCCCCTTAAGGTCAATTTTAGAGAACCACTTGGCCCCCAATAACTGGTTAAACAGATCAGGAATCAATGGCAGTGGGTAAGGATTGCGTACCGTAATTTTGTTAATCTCACGAAAATCCAGACAAGGACGTAAACCGCCGTCCTTTTTTTTTACAAAAAAAAATCCAACCGCCACAGGAGACTTAGAGGGCCTAATGTGACCGGCGGCCAAACTTGTCTGTATGTATTCCTCCAAAGCCTTCCTCTCAGGAATAGTAAGGTTAAATAAACGACTTTTAGGAAGAGTCGCTCCAGGGACAAATTCAATAGAACAATCATAGTCTCTATGGGGAGGCAAAACCTGCGATTCTTTCTCAGAAAAAACTCTCCAAAAATCCAGAATAGGAACAGGCAATTCTCCCCTATCCAAAGCTGCAATACGCCCATTACAACACTTGTCATAACATTTATGGCTCCAGGATTTAATTTCACTGGTAGACCAATCCAGTACAGGATTGTGAAATTTTAACCAGGGCAAACCCAATATTACTGGAGAAGGCAAGTTATTCAACACTACCAAATCCAATTTCTCATGGTGAACACCATTAATAGTGAGAGGAAATTCACTGACCTTGAGAGTAATATTCTTCAAAGGGGAGCCATCCACAGAAACCACAGAAATGGGGGATGATAAAGGTTCAGGTTTTAAATTGAGTTTTTCCACGAATCCCCCATCAATTACATTCAGTGTAGACCCGCAATCAACAAACACCCGAAATTCCATTAATTTTTCCTGAGCAATCGTGGAAGAAGCTAAAAATATACCCTTGGAATTTAAACAGGCAATACGGGCGTGACTGACCATTTTTTTTTCTTTCTTCATACGAAGCTCACAGCCTTTAATCAAATGACCAGATTTTCCGCAATAGAAACACAAGCCTTCCGAAAAACGACGGTCTTTTTCTTGAGAGCGAGGTGCCACCGATCCAATCTCCATCGGTTCACCACTGTTAGTACACACATTATCATAACCAGAAACTGACATAGCAGAGGATTTGCTCTCATTAACCCTAGCACGCAGTCTTCTATCCACCCGTATAGCTAATTGCATAGCCTGTTGAAAATCCTCAGGTGTAGGATAAGCAATTAGCAGGTCTTTAACCCTTTCACTGAGCCCAGCAAGAAATAGACTTTTCAGAGCAGAATCGTTCCACCCTGTTTCAGTGGACCAACGACGAAAATGAGTACAATATTTTTCCACATTACCTGATTCTTGTTTTAAACGTCTCAACTCAGTCTCAGCTGATGCCACACGGTCAGGATCATCATATAATAGTCCTAAAGCAGAAAAAAAACTATCCACTGATCTGAAGCATGTATCACTAGGTTGCAAAGAAAAGGCCCACTCCTGAGGCTCTTTGCGCAAAAGTGACATTATGAACCCTACGCGCTGGGATTCATCCCCAGAGGACTTGGGTCTCAAACGAAAATACAATAAGCAAGCATTTTTAAATGAAAAAAATTCTCGATGTTCACCAAAAAATAAATCTGGTAAACATACCTTAGGCTCCAAGAAATATGCTCCAGGACAGTTACTCACGTGCTGACGGAGCTCGGCCACTTCCAGAGAGAGTCCCTGCAGGTGTTTAGCCAAATCCTGAACCGACACCATGATGGAACAAAAAAAATCTTTCCTTAGAGAATTTGCAGGCTGGACTTACTGTTATGTTCTGCTACCAAAGCTAAGGAAAGAGAGGAGATCTGTCCCTACTATAGGGCTCAGCTGAATCCCTACGATGTAACAGGGAACCTGATCCTGCGATCAGACCTGCTAAAGTCCTAATCTAGTCTGTACGGAGACCTATAGATGTGGGGAGGGAATCCCTACAAGTACTAAGGACTGGGAGGAATATGGGACACCTCCTAACAGAAATAGTAGCAGACAGACGAACAAACAAAATAGATAGAACATAGAGGTCCGTAGACCAAGCAAACTAACAGAGTTAGATACAGAGCACAGGCTAGCTAGAAAGTAGATATACAATGAAGTCCAGCAAAGCCAGAAGGGCGGAGCAGGATTAAATAGGCCAACAAGGTCATGTGACCAGCAAAGGAAAAAAGACCTAAGAGCAAGGTTCTAACAAAAAGTCCTTGCGGATCCATGATTTGTTTATCTTTATGAATGTGAGTCTGTCTACATTCTCAGTGGACAGCCGCGTGCGCTTATCTGTCAGCACACCACCAGCAGTGCTGAACACACGTTCAGAGAGAACGCTGGCTGCAGGGCATGACAAGATCTCCAAGGCGTGAGTGTCGAGCTCCGGCCATTTTTCCAGATTGGAAGACCAAAATGAGCAAGGGTCCAGTGACACAGTCATAGCTTCGATGTTCACTTGGAGATACTCCTGTACCATCCTCTCTAGACGTTGACTATGTGTCAGACTTCTTGTCTCCTGTGGCCTTGCAAAGATGGTCTAAAAAAGTGGTGAAACGATTCCACAAAATTGCTGTAACCAGCAGATACTGTGTTACTGTTATGGTTTGAGTGATGAAGACTCGACAGTCCCACGGTTTGCAAGTTAGAACTGTGAGATTCACTATGTGCACCACTGGTGTTTTGTGGAAAAGCACATGTAAGATTCTGCAAAAGCCTCTGCAGATACTTCTGTATGCGTGAATCCCTTTCTATGGCAGGAATTATTTCAGCAAATTTACTTTTGTACCGGGGATCTAAGCGTGTGGCAACCCAGTACTCGGGATTACTTCGAATTCTGACAATCCGAGGGCCATGTTGCAGGTAGTGCAGCAAGAAGGCACTCATGTGTCTTGCTCATCCAGGAGGATGTTGTGTGCATCAAGTCCTTGTTGTGTTGGTAGCGAGGTAAGAATCATGCTTCCTTCCTCTGCCCTCTCCCCCCAACCTCGCACAACAGAATTGTGATCAAGGTCTCCCTCATCTGATGAGTCTTACATGCCCATCGCCAGTTCGTCCTCTACTTCTTCCTCGGCTCGTGCACCTTCCTCAACAGTTTGGCTGCTACCATGCGCCCTGGGTAATCCCTCTCCCCCACCCTCCCATGCTTGCCGCCTTGGTGCTGCCGACCGTCTGGACCTTGGAGATGTTATCCCTTCCGCATACGACTCCTCCTCTACTTCCTCCACCTCCTCTTGACCCACTACCTGACTCTGAATTCTGTTTAACGTGTGCTCCAGCATGTACATCACAAGAATAGTCATGCTGATAATGGCATCGTCGTCAGCACTAAACATCTTCGTCGCCATTTCAAAACTGTGCAGAAGGGTGTGTGGTGCCCCTGAGGGTTCGGTCGCCACAGAGGTACTGCATCTCACCCAGAGGTGTGGTATCTCACCCTCAGGTAAGGAAGGAGTATGGCTCAGGACCCTAACACCTGCATCCAACACATACCCGCAGTGGGGGTAGGGCGAGATTGCTCCTAAGGGAGAGCACAGTCACAGGTGCCTAGCTGGTGGGAGGGTCCTATGTAGTGGGTGTGGGTGGAGAAAGCAGCTTAGGGGAGCACATGACAGGGAGAGTATAAATAGGAAGCCATCTTAGAAAGAGCAAGCCAGTCAGAGGAGGAGAAGTGACAGGAGCAGAGGCTCTACATGAGCTCTGCTCCGGAGGCAGGCCTAGCCTGGGAGGCCCAGGACTGAAGGAGAGAAGAGAGGAGTGGGAGCAGGAAGGCTTCAGGAACCGAAGGGACCCTAGGGGTACGGGCCGTGCAGAAGGCCACCCGTACGCCCGCTGCTACCAGGAGGTAGAGGGGTCAGGCCAGATAAGGGGAACCGGTCCCTCAACTAGCAGAGAAACAGCAAGGCTCAACTAGAAACCGGAGGCTGCAGCATTTCATGTACTGCTGGCTAAAGTCCACACCAGTCTCACTAAGAAGGTAGCCATATAGGAGCCAGGGGACGGATCACATGTCACCCGCCAAGGCCCGAGGGTACCGGATAGAAGTGTCACTGGGTGTGAGGTGCAGGGAGAAGGCCAGAGAAAGGACACACAGAAGGGGGTCCTGCTTAGTACTCCGGAGCTATCTGGGGGTGGACTGAGCCCCTCACAGAGTACGCACAGCATGACGGGGAGAATGCTCTGGTACCTGTAATCTGGACTGCAACAACTGTGAGTAAAGATCTTGGGACTGCATCACACGGACTCTGTGTTCATTACTGACTCCCTGCACTACAACCACCATCATCCACCCACACTGCCCTGAAGCTACACTCTTCCTGTGGGGAGTAATAATACCATTGCTGAAAAACCACCATCTTCAGAGGACTGTTCCGCAGTGGCGGGCCCCTTTGGCCGCACTCCACAGGTGGCGTAGTCGGACATTGTAAAACCCATATATACAAATTACCCTTGGATTGACCGCCCTGGGTCACGGACCGGGTCACCGCCACAGTGACTACAACCCCCAGCGTCTACCGGCCCTTCTCCGGGTACCCCACGGCCCAGGGGGCGCGTCAACTTCATAGGTCCCTGATCTGAGACCACTCCTGCAGCGTGATTTGCCCCACCTCTGGATCTCGTTGGCCCAGGCTATACGTCACAACGTATTGCACCAGGGCTTGTCGGTGCTGCCACAGTCGCTGCAACATGTGCAGAGTTGAATTCCACCGTGTCGGCACATCGCATTTCAGCTGGTGAACTGGCAGGCCCAATGACTTCTGTAGAGTTGTAAGTCATTGAGTGCGGGATGCGAATGGCGGAAGTGAGCACACAGCGACCGTGCCCTCTGCAGAAGGCCATCTGTTCTGGGATAGTGGAATAAAAATTGCTGGACAACCAGGTTCAACACGTGAGCCATACAAGGCACGTGTGTGACATTGCCCCGGCGATGGGCCGCACCCAGGTTTGCAGCATTGTCGCACACAGCCTTCCCTGGTTGCAGGTCCAGTGGAGACAACCATTCATGAAACTGGGTCTCCAGAGCTGATCACAACTCCTCAGCTGTGTGACTCCAATTTCCCTGACAGTTCAAAGTAAACACCACCTGATGCCGTTGAGCCCTGCTACCAGCATAGTAAGGAGGTGTGCAGGATTCCTTCTGCACAGTTAGAAAGCGGGTGGCATTACCAGACAGGCTTTTGGTGCAGGTGGAGGACCGAGAGGAGGTTGAGGAGGTAGAAGCAGTGGAGGAACTTCGAGATAAAGAGGATTGACGCACAACTCGTGGGGACGGCAAGACTTGGACAGCAGCCCCTTGTCCTGCTGTCACCATAGTTACCCAGTGCCCAGTCAGCGACATGTAACGCCCCTGTCCATGCCTACTCGTCCAAGTGTCTGTGGTGAAATGCACCCTGTCACACACAGAGTTTCTCAAAGAAGCGGTGATGTTGTGTGCGACATGCTGGTGTAGCGCAGGCACAGCTTTCTTTGAGAAGTAGTGCCGACTGGGCATCTGGTACTGGGGCACTGCGACGGACATAAGGTCTCGAAAATCCTCTGTGTCCACCAGGCGGAAAGGCAGCATTTCTGTAGCCAAGAGCTTGCAGATGGTGAAATTCAACCTCTTAGCTTTGTCATGGCTAGGATCTGAATTACAGACAAAAGGAGGACAACAACACGGTACCTCTTGTGGTCACATACAACCCCCACATGAACATCTTAAGGTAAATTGGTGCTGATCTCCAACCCATATTCAACAGAGACCACAAACTGAAAGAAATATTCCCAGAACTACCACTTCTCTCCTACAAATTGCCCCCTAACTTAAGGAATCTCCTTGTCAGAAGTGTCCTTTCATCACCATCAGTGACGGGCACATTCCCATGTTAAAACAAAAAATGCAAAACTTGTACCCACATATTACCATCAAATACAGTCTGCATACCTAACACAAATCAGGACTACAAAATCATGGATGTCTTTTCATGTACATCCTCCAATGTGGTGTACATGATACAATGTACAAAGTGCCCAGAAGGAGTTTATATTGTAAAAACTATGCAAAGGCTGCAAACCAGAATGAATTTACACAGACACACAATTAAGAATGAACTGGATACACCTTTGGGAAAACATTTCTCTGGCCGGGGACACTGTATAAAAGATCTAAAAGTTTTAATACTGAAAGGTCACTTCAAGGGCAACAGAGAAAGAAAAATTGGGGAATTCAAATTTATAAGGATGTTAAATTCACTGACAACAGGACTAAATATAACACCTGGCTTTATGAGTCACAACATGGACGCAATTCACGCCTCCATATAATTAGACATTACCAAGGCCTCTCATTTTGCAACAAAAAAAACCTAATTAGTTCTCCCTAACTTATCAATAGGAGGCATCACAACTTACACCTCATGAACAAATGTCTTGTAACATCTCTCAAATGCTGTGCATTTTGTCTTATGAATTCATTTGTAATCTTGCCTGAAGAAGGAGCCTCTGTGCTCTGAAAGCTTGCATATATATATATCTATTTTTTTTTTCTGGTTAGCCAATAAAGGTATCACCACAAGAATACTTCTGTCATTTTAGGGATAAAAGTATTTACATCGATTTTTCTGGCTAACACGGTACCACAATATAACTTTGTATTGTACATCATCATGGCTAGGAGGAAATGGTCTTTTACTTGTCCACATCTGAGGGACCGAGGGCTGGTTGTTGTGTTTAGACGGGGTTGAGTAGGGTGTCCCCGGCAAACTGCGGGTCTGTGAGGAAGATGCAGGCGGACATGTTATGTTGCCTTGATCCAAAGGTGGTGCTCTCGATGTCGGAGAGCGCTCAACACCAGCAGGTGTTTCCACTTCCAAATGAACTGACGACCTGCCAATCACACTGGCTGTTGCGGGTAAAGAGGTGGCAGGTCTGCATCCAAAAACATGTGTGACTGCTGGATGAAGAGGCCGCGGATGCACAAGATGGGGGAGACGGTGGTTTGCCCGGCCCGCTAGGCCACATTGTAGCACAGTGAGCTTGCCACTGTAACTTATGCTTCATATCCATGTGACGGTTCATGCATGAAGTACTCAAACTATGGATTTTTTGGCCTCTACTTAGCTTTTGGTGACAAATGTTACAGATAACATGAGTTGGGTCATCCTTATCGATCTCAAAAAATGCCCAGGCTATGCAAGGCTCAGAGCCCATGCGACCTGAAGAGCCACCACGACTTGTGGTCAGAGGCAGAGTTGTGGTTAAGGATGCAGTTGTTGACGTGCTTCCAGTACTCTGTCTCTGTCCAGGAAGGCGCAAACAAACCTCGTCGTCAATAGCATCCTCCTCCACCTCCTCTGCTGACCTCATCGACTGGCTGACTATGGGTTCACAGTAAGTGGAATCTCCAACCTCGTCATCATCATCCTGTGTGTTCTCACACCCGTTGTCCTCAGAGCCAACCTCTTCCTGCCCTGACCGAAAAGGCAAGTTGTCGCTCCAATCAGGTATCTGAGTCTCATCATCATCTTCCTGATTGTCTCCACCAACAGGAGTTACAGTTTGGGAACGAGGGTCTACATTATGCTCAGAACCTTTTTCATCTGGGCCTGGATCCGACTCAAAAACATTCTGGACATCAGTGCAGATCATTTCCTCGTCTGGATTCACAGAAGCTCTGGAGCAGACCTCTGGTTCCCAGGCTATAGTATGAGTAAACAGCTCTGCAGACTGAACCATCTGTGTTACCCCATACTCAGATGGGCAGCTGGAGACTTGGGAGCTGTGAGGAAGCAAGTGCGATTGGGGTGACACCTCTGAGGACTGGAGTATTTGTGATGTTGAAGTTGAGGTGGAGGAGAGCCAACTTGAAGGAGCACTTGATATCCATTGAAGCACCTGCTGTTTTTGTGCCTCATCTGGAATTTGTAATGATGGGCGTGTCCGTAAGAAAGGGATCGTATAACATTGTCCACGAAAAAAAGTAGACATCTTAGTTTGGCTGGAAGATGATCTTTCTAGTGCAGATGTTACTCACCCCCCAACCGCAGGGGGGGCTCTACCTACCAGCGGACAGGCACCAGTATTGGGAGAGGAGGCTGGCTGTCAGGGTCCACCACGGCTCTGGCACAAACCCGGCGACACGGAGGTCGCACGGGCAGGAACGGACTGGCCATGTCGGTTTTGCACTCCAGCGTAGTCCCTCTGCCCGCTCGCACCCGTAACCTCAAAGGGATGCGCAAGCAGCTTTTCTTCCCAGGGCTGTTCCCCTCACAGCAGGAACATGGGGGAGCTCAGGTCGGCCTTCCACTGTACTCCCTTACCTCCCACGCCCTCTTTCCTTCTTCCGTTCTCAATCTAACCACTCGGCTCTGTGGTGTCCACTCTCCCTCCAGCTCTCTCCTTCTCACAGGGGGACTACCGCGTGTATTCACAATGTGGCAAATCTTTTGGGCCCAGGCATAAGAAGTTGTCGAGGTAATGGATAATATGTGCCCCCTTAGAAACATCCATTACAACCCATTTGAGGAAGCAACTAAACGCCTCAAATAGTGAGCAGGATCTGGAGCACCCCATGGGCAAACAGCGATCTATATAGTATGCTCCTTCCCAGAAGCAGCCCAATAGGTGGACACTATTCGGAGGCACAGGTAGTAAGTAACTGGAACGCTGCATCAATGTCTGTTTTGGCCATTAGGGTGACCCTTCCCAACTTCTTGATCCGCCTGATTGCCTTGTCAAATGATGTACAGTATATACTACTGTACTTGGTTCCGAGTCAATATTGTCGTTTCCTGACCTGCCCCTTGGATATGACAAATGGTGGATTAGTCCGAATGTATTGGGTTCCGTTTTTGGCACAACTCACAATGGGGATACCACTATATCTTGTAAGGATAGTGTTCTGAATGGAACCGCCATTCTACCTAAAGATATTTATTTTTTTAATTTTCTTGTCACGACGTCTGGGTGTTGGTAGGATGATTTTAGATTTTAACTCCAGCCTTTCTTGATTTTAGAAGGGCATGACATGCCTATATCTGTGTCTCCCCCTCCTTTTACTCCACCACCTCTTTTCTTTTCGCATGACTATATGTACTTGTCACTTTTCCATGTGTTAGTTGTGTCTTCTGAGCAGTTTGTCAGCTTTTGGACACCTTTGAAGGTGTTTTCTATGTGTTTCTATGTGGTTTTGTTTGCCTGCCATTGGTTTTAACGGTGTTCGAAGGTGTTCGACGAACAGTTCGACGAACAGTTCGGCGAACATACGGGTGTTCGACGAATTGAACCGAACTCGAACACTACGGGGGTGGCTCAACACTATTACAGAGATGCACATCACCAGATTTACTTAATTGGGAGTTGGCTCTCAAGTCTATGCAGCTTGGAGTAGGAAAACATGTATAAAAAATATCATGTGATCAAAATACTCATTTGCCTAATAATTCTGCACACAGTGTAGAAGGCCTTCTGCAGAGGGCACGGTCGCTGTGTGCTCACTTCTTCCGTTCGCATCCTGCAGCTCAACGACTTACATCTCTACAGAAGTCGTTGGGCCTGCCAGTTCACCGGCTGAAATGTGATGTGCCGACACGGTGGAATTCAACTCTGTACATGTTGCAGTGACTGTGGCAGCACCGACAAGCTCTGGTGCAATACGTTCTGACGTATAGCCTGGGCCAACGAGATCCAGAGGTGGGGAAAATCACGCTGCAGGAGTGGTCTCAGATCAGGGACCTATGCACCCTTCTGCACTGTTTTTGAAATGGCAACAAAGATGTTTAGTGCTGACGATGCCATTATCAGCCATTATCAGCATGATTACTCCAGTGAATTACATGCTGGAGCACACGTTAAACAGAATTCGGAGTCAGGTGGTGGGACAAGAGGAGGTGGAGGAAGTAGAGGAGGAGCCATATGCAGAAGGGATAACATCTCCAAGGTCCAAATGGTCGGCAGCACCAAGGCAGCAGGCATGGGAGGGTGGGGGAGAGGGATTAACCAGGGCACATGGTAGCAGCCAAACTGTTGAGGAAGGTGCAAGAGCCAAGGAAGAAGTGGAGGACGAACTCATCAGATGAGGGAGACCTTGATCACATTTCTGTTGTGCGAGGTTGGGGGAAGAGGGCAGAGGAAGGAAGCATGATGCTTACCCTGCTACCAACACAACAAGGACTTGGTCCTCCTTGATGCGCAAGACACATGAGTGCCTTCTTGCTGCACTACCTGCAACATCACCCTTTGATTGTCAGAATTCGAAGTAATCCCGACTACTGGGTTGCCACACTCTTAGATCCCAGGTACAAAAGAAAATTTGCCGAAATAATACCTGCCATAAAAAGGGATTCACGCATGCAGGAGTATCAGCAGAGGCTGTTGCAGAATCTTACATGTGCTTTTCCACAAAACACCAGTGGTGCACGTAGGGAATCTCACAGTTCTAACTTGCCAACCGTGGGACTGTCGAGTCATTATCACTCACACCGTAACAGTAACATAGTATCTGCTGGTAACAGCAATTTTGTGGAATCGTTTCACCACTTTTTTAGACCATCCTTTGCAAGGCCACAGGAGACAAGAAGTCTGACACACAGTCAACGCCTAGAGAGGATGGTACTGGAGTATTTCCAAGTGAACATCGAAGCCATGGCTGTGTCACTGGACACTTGCTCATTTTGGGCTTCCAATCTGGAAAAATGGCCATAGCTCGCCACTCATGCCTTGGAGATCTTGTCATGCCCTGCAGCCAGCGTTCTCTCTGAACGTGTGTTCAGCGCTGCTGGTGGTGTGCTGACAGAAAAGCACACGCGGCTGTCCACTGAGAATGTAGACAGACTCAAGTTCATAAAGATGAACAAACCATGGATCCGCAAGGACTTTCCTACCCCTGTGTCATCCTGGGGAGACTAAAAGCTTGAGGATTTGGTAAAATCACCTCACCAACCGTTTTAAGCAACTCTGGGGCAATTGATGCCACTTAAGTGGTGTCTGTGCCACAATTTTTGGAAAAAATGAAGACTCTTTTTGGAGTCCCCTTGCTGTGTTTTACGTGACGTTGGCATCGTCAATTCCAGGTGGGTTGGGTCGCTCCCCCCCCCTTTTAACCGTTAGAAACTACATACACTATGGCTTGGGGCACCACAGATGGTTGAGTGTGAAGAGTTGTTTACTCAGAGGTCTGCTCCAAAGCTTCAGTGTCTGCTAGTCAGTGTAGAAGCCCAGCTCTGAAGCAAGCTACACCACCTGTGTATCTAATAAGAATTTTTAACTGCATCTAGCCTAGGCAGACTGTGGGGACCCCCAACCAAACCCAGACGTTCAGCCCCCCTACCTCCCCCCTTTCCGTGACAATACAATAATGTAACTCTTACAACTGGATGGGTGAGGATCGGTCACAGCTTTATTAACTCTTTATATTATTCCATTAGAAAGGCATTTTATTTCTAAAATAATTCGGCTTGTTGCAGCATGCCCTGTGTCTCCACACCGGCAAGTTGGCCAACATGTGTAACTCTCCAACATGTCCTTTCCATTTCCAGGCCACGGAGGATCCTGCGTACTCGTATGTAGGACTCTGACCCCCATCTATCACTCTTAACGCTTGTTCCACTCCGTCCTGGAGTCCTGACTAGAGATGAGCGTTGGTCTACTCGAACTGTTCACCAATCTCAAATTCGAGCTGTTTTGGGCAGTGTTCGAGCCGTTCGGCGAACACGAACGATTTGAGAAAAATTTGGCGGTTTGAGGTTATGTTCGATAACTGTTCGTGCACCAAAATCATAACTGGATTTTTTCTCAGTAATGATGAAAATTAATGTTAATACAGTTTGAGTGTACAGCGGGGTGGGGGGAGGGGCAGGGGATGGATCTCTGCAGGAATAATGAAGATCTCCATTTTTTTTTTCTCTTTCCCGAATTTACAGTGGGGAGGTGCAATCTGTCAGCCTATCAGCAGCGCACACACGGAGCGAAGTGCTTTTTTCACACAAGCAAGGGCATGTGTCATTGGCAGTGTATGTCACATGTCCTTGCCCTATAAGACCAAGCCATTTTCCCCGTCGCCACCATTTTCTCACTGCTGCAGCTGCGTGTTAGACGGCACCGCTGTTGCTGTGTGCGCTATACCTTGTTAATTTAAAGCCAATTTTCGCACAAATCTACAGATAGCTTAGGAGTAGGGAATAGTTGTGATTGCAGTCCTTTTAAGGACTAGGTTACAGCATTTCCTACGACTTTTATCAGGCAGGTCTGTGCTCTTAAATAGATAGATTGTGGGAGTAAAGACTAATTGTAATTGCAGTCCTTTTCAGAACTAGGTTACATCAGTTCCTATCAGTTTTTGCCAGGCAGGTCTCTGCCAGTGCTGTGCAAGTTTTTTTCACAGCATTTGGCTGAATCTAGCAAAGCTAATCCTTTTTGGCCTATTGCAGAGTGTGTTAGTCAGTGGAGTAGCCTATCTGTGTTGCAAGATATACCACCTGTGTATAGAATACCAATTTTTTTACTGCACCTACTGAAGTAAAATCTTTTGGGCATAGCATCATTCTATTAGTCCATCTATACTGACCTCCATCAGGTTGCAAATTGAATATAATTTTTTTCTGCATCTAGCTCTGAAAAAATATTTGGGCTTCTAGCAGTGTGTGGGACTTGTTCTATTAGTCCATCTATACTGACCTCCATCAGGTTGCAAACTGAATATAATTGTTTTCTGCATCTAGTTCTGAAAAAATATTTTGCCTTCTAGCAGTGTGTGGGACTTTCTCTATTAGTCCATCTATACTGACCTCCATCAGGTTGCAAACTGAATATATTTTTTTTCTGCATCTACCTCTGAAAAAATATTGGGCTTCTAGCTGTGTGTGGGACTTGTTCTATTAATCCATCTATACAGGCCTCCATCAGGTTGCAAACTGAATATAATTTTTTTCTGCATCTACCTCTGAAAAAATATTTGGGCTTCTAGCAGTGTGTGGGACTTGTTTTATTAGTCCATCTATACTGACCTCCATCAGGTTGCAAACTGAATATATTTTTTTTCTGCATCTACCTCTGAAAAAATATTGGGCTTCTAGCAGTGTGTGGGACTTGTTCTATTAATCCATCTATACAGACCTCCATCAGGTTGCAAACTGAATAAAAATTTTTTCTGCATCTACCTCTGAAAAAATATTTGGGCTTCTAGCTGTGTGTGGGACTTGTTCTATTAGTCCATCTATACTGACCTCCATCAGGTTGCAAACCGAAAATAATTTTTTGTCTGCATCTATCTCTGAAAAAATATTTGGCCTTCTAGCAGTGTGTGGGACTTTCTCTATTAGTCCATCTATACTGACCTCCATCAGGTTGCAAATTAAAAATTATTTTTATCTGCATCTACCTCTGAAAAAATATTTGGGCTTCTAGCTGTGTGTGGGACTTGTTCTATTAGTCCATCTATACTGACCTCCATCAGGTTGCAAACTGAATATAATTTTTTTCTGCATCTAGCTCTGAAAAAATATTTGGCCTTCTAGCAGTGTGTGGGACTTTCTCTATTAGTCCATCTATACTGACCTCCATCAGGTTGCAAATTAAAAATAATTTATATCTGCATCCAGCTCTGAAAAAATATTTGGCCTTCTAGCAGTGTGTGGGACTTTCTCTATTAGTCCATCTATACTGACCTCCATCAGGTTGCAAACTGAATATATTTTTTTTCTGCATCTACCTCTGAAAAAATATTGGGCTTCTAGCTGTGTGTGGGACTTGTTCTATTAATCCATCTATACAGACCTCCATCAGGTTGCAAACTGAATATAATTTTTTTCTGCATCTACCTCTGAAAAAATATTTGGGCTTCTAGCTGTGTGTGGGACTTGTTCTATTAGTCCATCTCTACTGACCTCCATCAGGTTGCAAACTGAAAATAATTTTTTGTCTGCATCTAGCTGTGAAAAAATATTTGGCCTTCTAGCAGTGTGTGGGACTTTCTCTATTAGTCCATCTATACTGACCTCCATCAGGTTGCAAATTAAAAATAATTTTTATCTGCATCTACCTCTGAAAAAATATTTGGGCTTCTAGCTGTGTGTGGGACTTGTTCTATTAGTCCATCTATACTGACCTCCATCAGGTTGCAAACTGAATATATTTTTTTTCTGCATCTACCTCTGAAAAAATATTTGGGCTTCTAGCTGTGTGTGGGACTTTCTCTATTAGTCCATCTATACTGACCTCCATCAGGTTGCAATTTGAATATAATTTTTTTCTGCATCTAACCCAGCCAATAGTTTTGGCCTAATACCACAGTTTGGCCACTCAGCTCTGCTCGGTTCCCATCCATTGTTTTTTTGTGCAAACAACTCCAGAGTTGTGAATTAGTTAACCACCAAAATGAGTGGAAAAAGGCCTGCTGCTGGTGGAAAGGGGAATAGGCGTGTTGGGAAGGGGAAAAAAGGTTGTGTCCGTGGGGTAGGTGTTAAAGCAACAGTAACATCTGCAGAAGAAAGACCATCTTCCAGCCAAACTAAAATGTCTACTTCTTTTAGCAGACAATGTGATAAGATCCCTTTCTTACGGCCACGCCAATCGCTACAAATTCCAGATGAGGCACAAAAACAGCAGGTGCTTCAACGGATATCAAGTGCTCCTTTAAGTGGGCTCTCCTCCACATCAACTTCAACATCACAAATACTCCAGTCCTCAAAGGTGTCACCCCAATCGCACTTGCTTCCTCACAGCTCCCAAATCTCCAGCTGCCCGTCTGAGTATGAGGTAGAACAGATGGTTGAGTCTGCAGAGCTGTTTACTCATGCTATAGCCTGGGAATCAGAGGTCGACTCCAGCGCTTCTGTGAATCCAGACGAGGAAATGATCTGCACTGATGCCCAGAATCTTTATGAAACGGATCCAGGACCAGACGCAGAAGGTTCTGACCATAATGTAGACCCTCATTCCCAAACTGTAACTCCTGTTGGTGGAGACAATGAGGAAGACGATGATGAGACTCAAATACCTGATTGGAGCGACAACTTTAGTTTTTTGTCAGGGCAAGAACAGGTTGGCTCTGAGGACGACGGGTGTGATAACGCACAGGGTGATGATGATGAGGTCGGAGATCCCACTTACTGTCAACCCACAGTCAGCCAATAGATGAGGTGAGCAGAGGAGGTGGAGGAAGATGCTAGTGATGACGAGGTCAGGTAGCGCCTTCCTGGACAGAGACGTAGTACTGGAAGCACGTCAACAACTGCATCCTCAAACACAACTCTGCCTCTCACCACAAGTCGTGGTGGCTCTTCAGGTCGCATGGGTGCTAAGCCTTGCATAGCCTGGGCATTTTTTCAGATCGATAAAGATGACCCAACTCGTGTTATCTGTAACATTTGTCAGCAAAAGCTAAGTAGAGGCCAAAAAATACATAGTTTGAGTACTTCATGCATGAACCGGCACATGGACATGAAGCATAAGTTGCAGTGGGAAGCTCAGTGTGCTACAATGCGGCCTAGCCGGCCGGGCCAACCACCGTCTGCCATATCTTGTGCATCCGCGGCCTCTTCATCCTCTGTGACTGGGGTGACAACAGTCACACCTGTTTTGGGGCGCAGACCTGCCACCTCTTTACCCGCAACAGCCAGCGTGATTGGCAGGTCATCATTTTCTTTGGAGGTGGTAACACCAGCTGGTGTTGAGCGCTGTCCGACATCGATAGCACCACCTTTGGATCAAGGCAACCTAACATGTCCGCCTGCATCTTCCTCACAGACCGGCAGTTTGCCGGGGACACCCTTATCAACCCCGTCTAAGCACAATAGCCAGCCCTCGGTCCCTCAGATGTGGACAAGTAAAAGACCATTTCCTCCTAGTCATGAGAAAGCTAAGAGGTTGAATTTCACCATCTGCAAGCTCTTGGCTACAGAAATGCTGCCTTTCCGCCTGGTGGACACAGAGGATTTTCGAGACCTTATGTCCGTCGCAGTGCCCCAGTACCAGATGCCCAGTCGGCACTACTTCTCAAAGAAAGGTGTGCCTGCGCTCCACCAGCATGTCGCACAAAACATCACCGCTTCTTTGAGAAACTCTGTGTGTGACAGGGTGCATTTCAAAAACAGACACTTGGACGAGTAGGCATGGACAGGGGCATTACATGTCGATGACTGGGCACTGGGTAACTATGGTGACAGCAGGACAAGGGGCTGCTGTCCAAGTCTTGCCGTCCCCACGAGTTGTGCGTCAATTCTCTTTATGTCAAAGTTCCTCCACGGCTTCTGCCTCCTCAACCTCCTCTCGGTCTTCCACCTGCACCCAAAGCCTGTCTGGTCATGCCACAAGCTTTCTAACTTCGCAGGAGGGATCCTGCACACCTCCTTACTATGCTGGCAGTAGGGCTCAACGTCATCAGGCGGTTTTTCCTTTGAAATGTCTGGGAAATGTGAGTCACACAGCTGAGGAGTTGTGGTCAGCTCTGGAGAACCAATTTCATGAATGGTTGTCTCCACTGGACCTGAAACCAGGGAAGGCCGTGTGCGACAATGCTGCAAACCTGGGTGCGGCCCTTCGCCGGGGCAATGTAACACACGTGCCTTGTATGGCTCACGTGTTGAACTTGGTTATCCAGCAATTTTTAGCCCACTATCCCAGACTAGATGGCCTTCTGCAGAGGGCACGGTCACTGTGTGCTCACTTCTGCCGTTCGCATCCCGCAGCTCAGCGACTTACATCTCTACAGAAGTCGTTGGGCCTGCCACTTCACTGGCTAAAATGCGATGTGCCTACCCGGTGGAATTCAACTCTGCACATGTTGCAGCGACTGTGGCAGCACCGACAAGCCCTGGTGCAATACGTTCTGACGTATAGCCTGGGCCAACGAGATCTGGAGTTGGGGAAAATCACGCTGGAGGAGTGGTCTCAGATCAGGGACCTATGCACCCTTCTGCACAGTTTTGAAATGGCGACGAAGATGTTTAGTGCTGACGATGCCATTATCAGCATGACTATTCTGGTGATTTACATGCTGGAGCATATGTTAAACAGAATTCGGAGTCAGGTGGTGGCACAAGAGGAGGTGAAGGAAGTAGAGGAGGAGGAGTTGTATGCGGAAGGGCTAACATCTGCAAGGTCCAGACGGTCGGCAGCACCAAGGCGGCAGGCATGTGAGGGTGGGGGAGATGGTTTTACCAGGGCTCATGGTAGCAGCCAAACTAGTGAGAAAGGTGCAGGAGCCCAGGAAGAAGTGGAGGACGAACTGATGGAAGACTCATCAGATGAGGGAGACCTTGATCACATTTCTGTTGTGCGAGGTTGGGGGGAGAGGACAGAGGAAGGAAGCATGATTGTTACCTCGCCACCAACACAACAGGGACTTGGTGCTCCTAGATGCGCAACACACATGAGTGCCTTCTTGCTGCACTACCTGCAACATGACCCTCGAATTGTGAGAATTAGAAATTATCCTGACTACTGGGTTGCCACACTGTTAGATCCCCGGTACAAAAGTAAATTTGCAGAAATTATTCCTGCCATAGAAAGGGATGCACGCATGCAGGAGTATCAGCAGAGACTGTTGCAGAATCTTACATGTGCTTTTCCACAAAACACCAGTGGTGCACGTAGTGAATCTCACAGTTCCAACTTGCCAACCGTGGGACCGTCAAGTGTTCAGCACTCAAACCGTAACAGAACCACAGTATCTGCTGGTAACATCAATTTTGCGGAATCATTTCACCACTTTTTTAGCCCATCCTTTGCAAGGCCACAGGAGACAAGAAGTCTGACACATAGTCAACGCCTAGAGACGATGGTACAGGAGTATCTCCAAGTAAACATTGAAGCCATGACTGTGTCACTGGACCCTTGCTCTTTTTGGGCTTCCAATCTGGATAAATGGCCGGAGCTAGGCACTTACGCCTTGGAGATCTTGTCATGCCCCGCAGCCAGCGTTCTGTCTGAACGTGTGTTCAGCGCTGCTGGTGGTGTGCTGACAGATAAGCGCACGCGGCTCTCCACTGATAATGTAGACAGACTCACGTTCATAAAAATGAACAAATCATGGATCCGAAACGACTTTTCTACCCCTGTGTCATCCTGGGGAGAGTAAAAGCTTGATGATTGGGTAAAATCACCCTACCAACCGTTTTAAGCTTTCAAATTACTAATCATGTTTATCTGTATCTTGACTGGAAAATAATTTGGGCTTTGTAGCAGTGTGCAGCACTGATCCTATTAGCCCATCTATACTAAGCTCCACCAGATTTAAAATTAATAATAATTTTTAGCTGCATCTAGCCGGAAAATAATTTTTGGGCTCCGAGATGCGCAAGACACATAAGTGCCTTCTTGCTGCACTACCTGCAACATGACCCTCATATTGTCAGAATTCGAAGTAATCATGACTACTGGGTTGCCACACTCTTAGATCCCCCAAACTTTTCGATCAACCTTTTCATTTTAATAAAGACCAAAAAAATGGTCATTTTTGAAATTATAAGCATTAGCAGGTTATTAGAAACTGAAATCAAACAGTTTTCAACTCAAAACTTTATTCTAGGTGATGTTACATTTTCACATAGGACCCCTTGTTCGAAAGGAGCTTCTGAACTCTCTCGTCCATTGAATTTGTCAGGTTTTGGATGGTTTCTGCTTCAATTGTTTTGCATGAGGACAGAATACCCTCCCAGAGCTGTTGCTTAGATGTGAACTGCCTCCCGCCATCATAGACACTCCTTTTGATGATGCTCCAGAGGTTCTGAATGAGGTAGAGGTCAGGGGAGCATGGGGGGTCACACCATAAGTTTGTCCCCTTTTATGCCCATATCAGCCAGAGATGCAGATGTTTTATGTGCAGCATGAGATGGTGCATTATCATGCAAAAAAATTATCTTGCTGTGAAATACATGGTTCTTCTTCTTGAACCATGGCAGGAAGTGCTGTTTGAGAAAATCCACATACATTATGGAGTTCATCTTTAGCGCCTTCAGGGATCCTAAAGGGGCCGACAATCTCTCTCCCCATGATTCCAGCCCAAAACATTACTCCACTTCCTCCTTGTTGGCGCTGTAGCCGTGTTTGCGTGGGGTGTCCATCAACCAGCCATCCTCCACTCCATCCATCTGGACCATCGATCGCTGCACGGCACTCATCCGTGAACAAAACAGTTTTGAAATCAGTCTTCATGTAATGTTTGGCCCACTGGAGCCGTTTCTGCTTGTGTGAAGTGGATAGAGGAGGTCGACAGGATGGCATATGCACAGCTGCAAACCTCTGAAGGACCCTGCATCTTGTTGTTCGGGGGACGTTGGAGGCACCAGCAGCTTCAAAAACTTGTCTGCTGCTATGACAAGGATTTTTTGCCGCTGCTCTTTTAACCTGACGTAATTGCCTGTAGGAAAGAGTCCTCAATTTGCCCTTATCAGCACGCACACGTGTGTACTGTGAATCAGCTACATACTTTTTGATTGCCAAGACACTTCATCCTGATCATCGCACAATGTTGATTGTAGTCATGCCTTGACCTAAACACTCCACAATTTGTTGCTTCACAGCAGCCGACACATCCTTTTTCTCTCCCATTTTGGCAGAAAATGTAGGCTGCTTAATAATGTGAGACAGCCTTCTTAAGTAGTCTTGCCTTTCATTGGACACACCTGCCAAACTAATTAGCACAGGTGTCTGCAATTGCTTACAGTGATATAAAGAGCCCTGACACACATCACCATCAATGAGTTTAACTGACAAACAAACAAATTCTTCCCTTATCACTCCTAAACATTTTTTGCATAATAATTTGAAACACAGTGTACATGTGCGTTTCCACAAAACACCAGTGGTTCACGTAGTGAATCTTACAGTTCTAACTTGCCAACCGTGGTCGGTATGGAGTTGTTCAATAAAGGGCCCAAAATTAAGATAACATAGATGGGAGAGGTCTCTATGAATAGGAATTCCTAAGTATTTGATACCCTGTGAGGGCCAGGCAAAGGGAAAGTTGGACTGGATGGAATCCTATATGGATTTGGGGAGGGAGACATCGAGGGCCTCAGACTTCGCTGCATTGATTTTAAAATTTGACCATGTAACAAAGTGATCTATTTCAGCCATAACAGCATGGATGGATATATGTGATTGAGTGATATATACTAGTACATCATCAGCAAATAGAGAGCACTTGTACTCGGTGCCTCCCACCTCAATCCACCTAATATTGGGGTTATGGCGAATTGATGAGAGCAGGTGCTCCGTCACTAGGATGTATAAGAGAGGGGACAGAGGACATCCCTGCCTTGTCCCATTGGTGATTGTGAAAGGTGATGAAAATGTTCTGATGCACCCCCTGGGCCTTGGGACACCCGGAGCCGGACCCTTTTTGGTGGATGCTGGTGGTTGTAGTCTTCGTGGCGGCGACCCGGTTCCGTGGCTCAGGGTGGTCAAACCAGTGGCGGAACTATTTATGTGGTTTTGATGTTTAAATGTCCGACTACGCCACCCGTGGATTGCGGTCAGAGTGAACCGCCGCTGCAGGGCAGACCGCTGAGGCTGGTGTTGTGGGTGCAGCAGAGCGTAGCATAACTCCCCACGGGAGGAGTATAGCCTCAGGGCAGTGTATGCGGAGGATGGAGGTGATGGTGCAGGGCAGCAGCAGTAACGACACGGAGTCAGTGATGCAGTTCAGGGCCTTTACTCACAGTTCTTATTATCCAGACCACGTCTGCAGGTAACGGCTGCCCACGTCGTACTGTGCTCACCAGGTGAGGGGCTCAGACAACTCCCAGATAACTTTGGAGCGCTTCACAGGACCCCCTTTGTGTGTCCTTTGTCTGGCCTTTCTTACCAACCCTTCTGTCCGGCTGCCTCGGGCCTCCTCTTGGTAAACTTGGCGCCAGTTTCCCTGACCCTATGTGCTGCCCTCCTAGCGGGTGTAGCGAGGTGCTGCGCCACATAAAATGTCACAGCCTCCGGTTTCTAGCTGAGGGTCGTT
Organism: Phyllobates terribilis; assembly: GCF_046119375.1. Classification (NCBI taxonomy): domain Eukaryota; kingdom Metazoa; phylum Chordata; class Amphibia; order Anura; family Dendrobatidae; genus Phyllobates; species Phyllobates terribilis. Next base: position 36,315,191 of record NW_027362768.1, on the reverse strand, counting down.
TCCTGCCTCCACTAGTTTCGGGGATCGGTCTCCCCCTTTGGCCTGACCCCTCCATGCAGGTGGATTCGGGCGTGCGGTGGCGACTCGCCTGTCCGCACCCCTGGGATCCCTTCATTCCTCGTTCCTGGAGCCTTCTCCGCTCCTCTTCCTTCCTTCTCCCTCTTCCAGGCCTGGACCTCTGTTACTAGGCCCGCCTCCAGAGCAGAGCTCATGCAGAGCCCCTGCTCCCTGCCACTTCTGCTCAGACTTCTCTGCACTGAACTAAGATGGTGCCCACGTTTTATACTCTCTTCTCAATGCACCCAGGAACTGCTTCCTCCCTGCTCCTGCACTACAGGGTTCTCCTTCCTCAGTGTTCCCTCCCCCCACTCCAGCCAGGGACAGGGACTGTCGTGACCATCTCAGGGGCATATTGGTCGCCCTGCCCCAAGGCAATGTGGTGTAATGCATGCAGGTGTCGGGTCCTGATCCACACTCCATCCTTACCTGAGAGTGAGATATCACACCTCTGGGTGAGGTGCAATACCTCTGTAGCAACCGAGCCCTCAGGGTGCTACAGTTCCATTTATCTTCAGCCTAGGTGACGTACTGCGATACAGGGCTGTGATTTTGGCTATAAAAGGGTCCCCTAGACCCCTACCCCAAGCTTTTTAAGAGAATCATATATGGCGTGCCAGGAGACTCTATGGAATGCTTTCTCAGCATCCAACGAGAGTATCTAATTACAAATTTTTAACTGCATCTAGCCCAGGAAATACTTTGTGCCTAGTAGCAGTGTCTGCTAGTCAGCGGATAATCCCGGCTGTTAAGCAAGCTACACCACCTGTAGTTTGGACACTTAATTTTTTCAAAGGAAATGCTTCGGGACCACGGGATACTCAGTGAAGAGCATCAGGAGGCACCCCAAGGCATAGGGGCTGGGACTGGCAGTAGGATGCCTTGCGGTGGACAGCCGAGCTCGATCCTTATAAAAGCTTTTTAACTGCAGCAGGTTTAGTGGACGCTACTGGAGCTGGAATTACGCGGCTGCTGGCATGAGACTTGCCCTCCAATAGATCCTTGTAAATGGATTTAAAGTGTATTCATTCAAATTAGAGAGACAATTTAAATTAAAAAGCATAGAGCTGCCTCCACCACAGGGGGGCTCGCTCGACCCACCAGCGGACAGGCACCAGTATTGGGAGAGGGGGGCTGGCCGTCAGGGTTCACCGCGGCTCTGGCACAAACCCGGCGACACGGAGGTGGCACGGGCAGGAGCGGACTGAACGTGTCGGCTTCTCACTTTTTGGATTTTAGAAGGGCATGACATGCCTATATCTGTGTCTCCCCCTCCTTTTACTCCTCCACCTCTTTTCTTTTCTCATGACTATATGTACTTGTCATTTTTTCATGTGCTAGTTGTATCTTCTGAGCAGTTTGTCAGCTTTTGGACACCTTTGAAGGTGTTTTCTATGTGTTTCTATGTGTTTTTGTTTGCCTGCCATTGGTTTTAACGGTGTTCGAAGGTGTTCGATGAACAGTTCGACGAACAGTTCGGCGAACACACGGGTGTTCGACGAACCGAACCGAACTCGAACACTACGGGGGTGGCTCAACACTCGTCCTGACAGGAATATGTCCAGTGCAATATCCATTAAGTGAACACCGTCGGGGCGTATGAGGCCTGCTTTATCTCCTTCCAGTTGTCGGTGTCATATCACTACACCGCCTCTGTTTCTTCTAAATTTTGCCATCCGAATATTTATTAACCGCCTTGTACGTTCGATGGCCGTGATGTCTCGCGCACCTTGCCATACCGCTATCGGCACAATCTCTGACCATACTATAGTTAGTTTTGTGAAAAATTCTCTGAAGCGCTCAGTGTCTAGTTTCATTATTGTCATTAGTTCTGCGCTCTTGTGATGACCTAGGTCGTTTCCCCCGGCCTGTATAACTAAGATCACCGGACCTCTTGCCTCTCTCCCTACCTTGATTACCTCCATAAGTACCTGTGGTCATTGCAGGCCTCTAATACCTCTTCAGTTGAAATATGTGTTATGAAACTCTAATTTCCTCCCGCCTGGGCGGACTTTCGCCCTTTTTTCTGTCCAATATATATACTAGTGGCCTATCACCCACACTGTTGGTTTAGCATCACCTGTAAAAGAAACAAACCACATTAGGATAACAAGTCCGGTCTTATGCATCTCGCCAAACACGTGGATCGCCATCTCCCTATCCTCTGAACTTCCGTTTCTGACAGTCCTGCTCTTGCTGCTTCCGTGGCAGCGCCTATGCGGAATGAGTGTGTCCCGTAATCTTTGGGGTGGTTCCCTGCCGATGTTAGGGATTTATTAAATGTAGCTTGGAACTGGTATCTTGATAATGGCGTTCTATTAATGTGTGATAGGAAGAAATTACTTTGTGATCTGATGGTTATATATGTTTTTGCTATACCCGACTCAGTGTACCGTTTGTGGGCTGTAGAAGTACTCAAGTGCCCCTGCCCGCTGGAACCGTTTTCGATTTGCGTATGCGTAGATGTATTGCATTATTGGCTATGACTACGTCCTGCTGTAATAAGCCTCCACTGGTGGTAATTTTGGATTGAGGGACTAATTCGCTTATGCATAGCACCCCGAAGAAGGTGATCACAAACGCAGTAAACAGTAGTGTTGCTTAAAATTGTGAGTGTCATGTTAATGGTGCTAGGGATATGATGTGAAAAATCAGTTTTAGTGACACGGGACGGGACGTCTACACTCCTGACTTGGCTGACCCCTTTTCCACCCTTTTATGGATTGTCTGATGATGAATCTCTTTGTCACATCTCCCCAATTCAGTAGTTGGAAGTGAAATGCTACTCCGGTCAGACACCGCTGCGCTGATGCCCCTGATATGCCCCTCATCATTAGCTGATGGAGAAATTCTATGGTGACTTGTAATCTGGCTTGTTCACATTGGTCAACCCGTCTGCCTGCTACTTGTCGTGTCCACTCTTCCCATGCCTTACCGTATGCTTGCCACGTCGACGGGGCAACTGACGCTCTGATTAATGGCATCAACTATTCGCCACTGGATCCCATAGGGAGGGTGGGCAACTGTTGCCTGATGGGTGGGCGTTGGGGAGGAGCTCTGTGAAAATCTGCCAATTGAATTGTGATAAAGCATTAGCAGCAGCCTTAGACCCCTCAGCATTGTGGCCAGCGCGGACCCATACATTCTGTTTTAGGCACAGGAATGCTAGCCGACATATTAGGCCTAGCACTGGGAGAGACAATTATGCCGTCTTATTAATGCAGTGCACTAGGCTGGTGTTTTTTTTTATGAAGCGTATATTTTTGTTAGCCAGGCGCATGCCCCATATTTCTATTGCTACCACTATTGGGAAGAGTTCCAGGAGTATCTGTTTTTATGTCAGCACTTGTTCTGCCCAATACGGAGGCCATAAGCTTGTGCACCATTGGTTATTTGGTATCGCTGCATATCCGTACAGATGGGCTACTCCACTGAGTAACAGACAGTGCTACAGGCCCAAAAGGTTTTACTCGGCTAGATGCAGTAAAAAATTGTTGTTATTAAATACAAAGGTGGTGTAGCTTGGTTCAGATGGGCTACTCCAATGAGTAACAGACACTGCTACTATGCCCAAAATTATTTACAGGGCTAGATGCAGTAAAAAATTGTTATTAAATTCAAAGGTGGTGTAGCTTGGTACTGATGGGCTACTACAATGAGTAACAGACACTGCTACTATTCCCAAAATTATTTGCTTGGCTAGATGCTGTAAAAAATTGTTATTAAATCCAAAGGTGTTGTAGCTTGGTACAGATGGGCTACTACAATGAGTAACAGACACTGCTACTATGCCCAAAATTATTTACTGGGCTAGATGCAGTAAAAATTGTTATTAAATTCAAAGGTGGTATAGTTTGGTACAGATGGGCTACTACAATGAGTAACAGACACTGCTACAGGCCCAAAATTATTTATTGGGCTAGATGCAGTAAAAAAATGTTATTAAATTCAAAGGTGGTGGAGCTTGGTACAGATGGGCTACTGAAATGAGTAACAGACACTGCTACTATGCCCAAAAGGTTGTACTTGGCTAGGTGCAGTAAAAAAATGGTATTAGATACACAGGTGGTGTAGCTTGCAACACAGATAGGCTACTCTACTGACTAACACACACTGCTAGAGGCCCCAAAGGATTGGCTTAGCTAGATTTAGCCAAATGCTGTGAAAAACACTTGCACTGCACTGGCACAGACCTGCCTGGCAAAAAGTGCTAGGAACTGCTGTAACCTAGCCCTGAAAAGGGCAGCAATTACAAACTAGTCCCTACTCCCTAAACCTTTCTGTCTATTTAAGAGAAAATTCACTTGCAATTCACTGTTACACAATATAGCGCCAACAGCAGCAGCGGTGCCGTCTAACATTCAGCTGCAGCAGTGAGAAAATGGTGGTGACGAGGAAAATGGCTGGGACTTATAGGGCAAGGACATGTGACATACACAGCCAAAGACACATGCCCTTGCTTGTGTGAAAAAAAGCACTTCGCTCCGTGTGTGCGCTGCTGATAGGCTGACAGACTGCACCTCCCCACTGTAAATGCGGGAAAGAAAAAAAAATATGGAGATCGGCATTATTTCTGCAGAGATCCATCCCCTGCCCCTCCCCCCACCTGCTGTGCACTGAAAATGTGTATTAACATTGATTAACAGCATTACTGTGAAGAAATCCAGTTACGATTTTGGTGCACGAACAGTTATCGAACATAACCTCGAACAGCCGAATTTTTTGCAAATCGTTCGGGTTCGTCGAACGGCTCGAACACCGCCCAAAACAGCTCGAATTTGAGATTGGCAAACAATTCGAGTCGAACACCGCTCATCTCTACTCATAATGCTTACAGCTAACAGGAGGCATCTCTATGGACACAATCAAATGACAGCACAAATTTATTTACAGTAAACAGCAAGGAAAAATGTTTCTTGTTTTTAGCAGTCTGTTTTCGAAAGAATACCTAGTTGAAGCCTGTACCGTTATCCTTTGGGTTTCTCTCAGAAGGAATATTTTCACTTCTCCACATAAGGTCTATAGAGATTGTAATATTGGCTGTGACTTGTTCCTTATGATAAGGTCTCTCATGTCAGGTGTTCCACTTCCATATATCTTTAACTTTGATAAAGAAAATAGTCAATTCAGTTTTTATAATACATAATTTGCCAACATGTTTTATTACTTGCTATAGATAAGCTACATACTAGCTTTATAAATTCATGTTTTGTTTCAGCTAAATGAAACCAAATTTAAGCCTGCAGACACTGTAAGGCTATGTGCACACGATGCGTTTTTCATGCATTTCTGCAGAGGAAACGCTTCAAAAACGCATGGTAATCCGAACCCCATGGTCCCCAATGGCATTCCGCAATGTCAATGCACATGCTGCGGATTTTTCCGCAGCGTTTCTGCAGCACTCTTAAATCCGCAGCATGTTCATTAATTTTGCGGAAGCGCCGCCATTGACTTGCATTGAGACACATAATATCCGCGTCTGTACACTCTCATCCTGACCTGGGTACCATTGTACCTGTAAAAAAAAGAATAAAATAAAAAATAAAGTTTATATTCACCTGTCCGGCGGCTTCTCTCTGCTTGCCGGCAGCGCTTCTCCTTCCAAGACCTGAGATGACGTCGCGGTCATGTGATCGCAGGCTGTCTCGCGAGAGCCCGGCAACCAGGAAGAAGCCAGGACGAGTGCTGCAGCACACGCCAGGGCATCGGGGGTGAGTATAGCTTTATTTTTTTATTTTTACAGTCACACTGTATAAATCCATGCCGTTTGCATGGATTTATACAATGTGACCTAGTTGTCAAGCACTTTCCAAGTGATGCTATCGCCTGGAAAGTGCTTGTCAGTCCGCATGCGGAAACACATGCGTTAACGCATGTGGATACGCATGTGAATCCGCATGTATTCCGCATGTATTCTGCAGGAAAAACGCATGCACAATCTACATGCGTTTTTTCTGCCAGGGAGATGCAGAAATGCTGCAGAAATTTTCTGCTTCATTTCTGCATCGTGGGCACATAGCCTTAGAATGTTCTGCAAGATGATGTTCCATTGATAAGATATTCTTGCAAAAACCAGGCGCGTGAAAGTCTTTTAAGACAATGATCCTTGAAAACTTATAATTGTTAAAGTTTGCAATAATTAATTATTGCTGGTTTACAACATTCGTTGCTTTGAGCAGGTGCAGAATTTTGATTTTAATACTGCACCCTTTATAACCATGGCAGATTCCTCTTACACATTCATAGGGAAGCATAAGTGTGGTGCCCCTGCAGGATCAGTCGCCACAGAGGTACTGCATTTCACCCAGAGGTGTGGTACCCCACTCTCAGGTAAGGAGGGAGTACTGCCAGGACCCACCCACCTGCATCCAACACTACATTATTCTAGACCAGAAGGCGGAGCAAGATGCACTGGCTTATGCTGAGCGCTGTCCCTGGTTGGAAGTGGGGGGAACCTAGAGAGGGGGAACCATGTAGTGGGTGTGGGTGGAGGAAGTAGTTCAGGGGAGCACCTTCAGTGGGAGTATAAGAAAGCAGGGAACCATCTAGAAGGAGTAAGGCGAGACCAGTCAGACAGAGGAGAAGGAGTGGGAGCAGGAGCCCTGGAGGATCTCTGCTCAGAGAGGAGAGAGAAGCGGGCCTAGACGGAGAGGCCCAGGAGGACAGGCTGGAAGAGGACGGGAGCAGAGGGAAGGCTCCAAGAGGGACAGAGGGGATCCTAGGGGCACGGGAAGTGCGGATGCCATCTGTGCACCCAAATCTACCAGGACATGGAGGGATCAGACCGCAGAGGGGACTGGCCCCTAACTAGTGGAGAACTACAAGGCTAAGCTAGGAACCAGAGAATACTGTATTTTCAGGGTGCAGCTGCTCACTACCGCAACTATATCATCAAAAAGGAGGCCGCATAGAATTAAGGGAACTGCAGGTTGCCCGCCAAAATCCGAGGCTACCGGCTTGGGAAACGGGTTGCAAGGCATGGGGCAGGAGGGTGAGAGCCAGTGCAGGAAGACGACCGAGGAAGGAAAATAGAATGGGGTCCCGTTAAGTACTCTTGAACTACTTGAGGGATTGCTGAACCCCTCCCGTGGTGAACACAGGACGGCGTGGGCGGTCACCCTGGTACTGGTGACCTGGAGTCTGACAACTGTGAGTAAATGTGAAGACTGCACCCCACTGTGTCCTAGAGTTATTATCTGCGCCATCACCTGCACCACACTGCACAGCAACATCTACCTCATAACATTACCATCTATCCTGCCCTGGAGCTTAGCTCTTCCTGTGGAGAGCTGAACCAACCCTGCTGCATCACCATCAGCTCCAGAGGATCTGCACCGCAGCGGCGGCCCATATAGCCGCTTACCACAGGTGGCGTCACAAACATTAACTACAAAAACTTTATTCCTTTTATTTTATTCTCCTTTTATTGACCGCCCTGGGTCACAGACCAGGTCACAGCCACCGTGACATCCCCCAGCATCGACAGGCCCAGCTACCGAGTACCCCACGGCCCAGGGGGCGCGTAATAAGCATTTTATGTCTTATCTTATATTGAGGAATTAAACTTGATGGGGGACTCATTCAAGACTGGTACCAGCTGAAGTTTCTACAAAATCAGAGATAACTATTCCCAGAGTTCTAGAGTGAACACCAGAAACATCACTAGTCAAATTGGCTGCACAACAATTGGCTGGGAAAAAAGGGAGGAGGATACTGAATTAAGTATATTTCAGTAAAAATTCAGTAAAATTGCAGTCCCTCAAAAGTGCCTGTCATACTGGTCAAGTAAGAATTGCCTCCATAGAAGATGTTGGTGCCGCAGTTATCCAGAACCAGTGAGTCCCCATGGTCGACCAGTGAACTAAGGGCCATAAGGAAAAACACTTCTCCTCCTTGATAAAACCCATATTGTTTTTAAAAGTGCCTAAAATGTGTATGCACCTGCCACAACCCCAACTACTTAGATCTGACTGTAGTACTTGAGATACTTTGTGGCATTGAAGATTTTCACCCAATAATGGATTTAAAGCGTTGGGTGGCAGATTAACAAGTAGACCCTAAAACACATTGCCAAGAATAGAGACACTGCGTGACAAGATAGGTGAGTTTTCTTCCACTGTTTCCTGGAGTATCAGATTATTCAGCGTCAGTAGCTGAGTACACTGACAAATCCCAGGATCCTAAAGAAATAGACCAACAGCAGCCATGTGCGTAGCAGCATACGTAACTGGGGTGACTGCTAGAGACAATGAGACTGTGACCACAGCCCAATAATGTGAAGTGTTCCTGTACCACTACTCCCTTTCACGGGACAAGGCTCAGACAAGCCAACCTTTCAGTTTTTCATAAATAAGTCACCCTTTCATGTGTAGTGAGCACATGGGTAGTGTGAACAGTAATAGAATGTGACCTGGCCTCTAAGCTATCCATAACCACTCATGTGCCTGGGGTCGGCATCGATACGAAGATAATCTTCCTTACAGAAACATAACAGCTGCCTGCACAAATAGCAGCATTTCGTCACCATGATACGGTGTTACATCATTTATTGAGATGAGATTTACTCTGCAAATTAAATTGTCACATGGTAGGTATGCTGTTAAAAAAAGAAAACCATACCCAGAAACACATAGAGGCGTTTGAGAATTTTAACAAGTCGGCTGCCTCATATCTCCTCAAGACTGTCAGCGCTCCTGACACAGTATGAGATGCAGTACTAGAATGCAATAGAGACTTGTGGTCAGACTTAGGACCACTGACAACATTTTTGTTTGTAGCATCGAGATTTATTCTCATACCATAGGAACAGACATTTGTCCATTCTTTGCTGTACAGGATGTAACTCAGCATGCCTTCTACCCAGATCTCTGGTCATCTGCATTGGCAGCAGAACACAGACCTTAGGAGAAGGCGGGGTGTGCCCCTCAGACTCATCTCGGGCACCTAAAGGAGATATGCTGATGTGCATCAGTTGGCTCCCAGAATTTGTTCCCATACCTGGCTGCTATGACACATCGTATGAAGCATGGCTCAAAAGGAGGGATGATTGACTGGTACAGCATCATTGATTTGCTCCTGGATTCACCTCAGTTGCAGCTACAAAATGTCAGTCCTGGCTAACATGTCTAAAATTCATTGCTAAAAACTTGTATGAAAACAATCCGTAATAATGTTTTTAGCAAATGTTTCTGGGGAGCTTTTACAACTAGTAAACTGTGAATTATATGACTATGAGTGTACTTTATGTGTGTGTGGATGTCATTTCAAGGTGGGGACAAGATAGGAAAGCCCAAGCCCCTGTAGAAGTTACTGTCGGAAGTTATTAGTAGATTTTGGGTTCCAGGGGAAATTGATAGAGTAGACATTTTACTGGGCAGGTAATGCAAATATGGTTATGGGAGAAGCAGCAAAATCACTTTGAGTAGTGATCTGAACTGACAGAGTTTGGTGCCGAGCAGAAAAAGGGGGTAGTTAGCATTAGCAACTACCTGACTCTAACTTCTTAGCCCATAGGGAAAAGTAAGTAAAGTCCTGGATAACCCATTAAAAAAAGTGTACAATTCCTATTCTAACAATCTTACTCTATTCAATGATGATGAAAATAATATAAACACCAGTTCAAGTAATTTTCTAATAATTTATTCCTGTGAGCTAGCAGATTTTTTATTTGTAATGGAATTTTTCTACCTGAGACAATGAGTTATCTAGGGAAACAATTTCATGCAGATTTTAGTGGGGCTTTTTTTGTAAATGAATCATTTGGTGCAAAATACCTATTGTCATGTTCTCTTTAGCAAAAATGCTTCTTTTTTCCTCAGTAATCCACACAAATTAAGCAGTAGCAATCTTCTACAATTATTGCATTTTTTGTTTTTGTTTTTTTTAAATGTATAAACCCTTTTTTACTGTTCCTTCCATACAGATTTGAAAAAAAATGACTCTTAAGAAGCCTTTCTTTAGTGCAGAAATGCTGGGATTTTGCATTTTACAAGTCAACTGTATTTTTTGTATGCATTTTTTCAGGCTCCTTGTAGATGCTTATGGGGAAAAAATGCACAGTTCAATAGTTTAAAAGCACAGTGGGTATGAGTTAGCCGTGTCCCAGTATAGCAAAACTCTAGCTTCTTATCGAGTATACAGCAGATTATTGTTTGCTTAAGACCCGCTTGCCTGAGATAAGGAATCCTTCCTTCGGCTAAAGGCCCCATCACACTAAGCGATGCAGCAGCGATCCCGACAACGATACGACCTGTCAGGGATCGTTGCTGCATCGCTAATACATCGCTGGTGAGCTGTCAAACAGGCAGGCTCACCAACGATCAGGGGAGCAGCGATATCGTGGAAAGAATCGTTCCACGATGTCGTGCTCCCATTACCAGCCTGCTGCTTAAGCAGGAGCAGGCTGGTAACTATGGTAAACATCGGGTTACTAAGTGCGCGTGTGCCCCTAGTAACCCGCTGTTTACCATGGATACCACTCTGCTACGGTGCGCGGGAGCCTCCGCGCACCGTAGCAGAGTGGTATCCATGGTAAACAGTGGGTTACTAAGTGCGCGCGTGCCCCTAGTAACCCGCTGTTTATCATGGTTACCAGCCAGATCGTTGGTCCCGCTGGTCACACACAGCGATGTGTGCTGGCCAGCGGGAGGCCAACGACCAAAAAATGGTCCAGGACACTTTGCAGCGATCAGCGACCTCACAGCAGGGGCCTGATCGTTGCAAAGTGTCACACATAGCGACATCGCTGGTGAGGTCGCTGGTGAGTCACCAAAACAGTGACTCAGCAGCGATCTCGCTAGCGATATCGCTATGTGAGACGGGGGCTTTAGTCCTCGCTTCAAGCTTCTTGGCCTAACATAAGAAACATGTCCTCCTCTTTGTTTGGCTAGGCCCACTCACCTCAGATTCGGAATCCACATAATCCTTGCTTTCCTTCAGAACATTCTATCTGATATGGTCACCCTTCTTGGCACACAAAAACTAATTTACATGCAGGTCTGCGAGTAACTAGACCATAGTTATGTTCACTTTCCCAATCTCACTAATCAACAAGAATCTGTATCTGCTTGTGCCCAAGTAACTCCTCCCATCCGGGCTAGTCCCATTAATAGTCCTGTTTGCTGCTGATTCTCTGTTGCTGGTCTCAAAATAGATAAAACAACATTTTAAACAAAGAAATGCATTTTATAACCATAAGTTCTTCAAGGGTTGTGGGCAGCTTCTCCACACCTTTACATTCTGTAATTGTTGATTATTCATATTAGTGCAGCAAAGTACAAGAAAAATAGCACTTACCTTGTAGCTGAGGTAACTGAGCAAGATTGTTTCTAAAAGGCTGATGAGAGCCACTGTCACCTGTGAAGAATGAAGAAGGTAGCATTTGTAAAAAGAAATATCACTGACAACAGAAAGCTACATTATACTAAGTCCTCTTACACAAGGCTATATGATGATCACTAATTTTCATTAGTAGTTGTAAGCCAAAATGAGGATCGGAAACTGCACAGACAGAAAAATTATAATTGAAACATTAGTACATTGTGGCTCCCCTGAGCGTTCAGTCGCCACAGAGGTACTGCACCTCACCCAGAGGTGTGGTGTCTCCCTTCTCTCAGGTATGATGTGAGTGCTGCATGGAACCCCAAACACCTGCATCCAACACTACACTACTCCAGGCCAGCTGGAAGGGCAACATGCAGAGCGCAGCTGCTGAGCCCTGACCCTGGCTGGGGTGGGGGAACACAAAGATAGGGGGAACCAGTAGTGGGTGTGAGTGGAGGAAGTAGTTAGAGGGAGCACTTTAGTAGGAGTATAAAATAGGGAAGCCATCTTAGGGTGGCAGATCAGTGGTGGTGTGAATTCTAGGGAGCTGTTCAGAAGAACAGCTCGGGACAGTTCAGAAGAACATTCCGGGAGCAGAGTCTCATTAGGAGATCTGCTCCACAAGTAGGGACCAGTGTCAGAGGCCCAGGAGGGGAGCAGGGAGTAGGCTCCATTCTAAGAAAGGATCCCAGGGGGTACGGCGCGTGCAGGACGGCACCCATGCGCCCCGCATCTGTCAGAAGACAGAGGGATCGCAGCCGCATTCTAGTCCCCTGAGGGTCAAGCAAGTCTGTGTAACTCCGACGGACAGGAGGGACTTCAGAGTACCCGAACAGGACTGAGAGTGGGCAGCGCAGAGCAGGAGGGAAAAGGACCTAGTGTGAAGACGGTCAAAATAGGAACACAAGAAAGTGGGGTTCTGCCAGGTATCCCCAAGCAACCTGAGGAAGGATTGAGCCCCTGCCCGGTGAACGCAGAGGGACACGGGAGGCCTGCACCTGTAAAGTGCACCTGTGGACTGTTTGAAGAATTGTGAGTAAAATCTTGGATGACTGGACTGTAAAGCCTCCGTTCATTCTTTCATCGGTGCCACTGTTCCCCCTGTAGTACAACGCCCAGCGCAAACCACTCTCCATAACTTCGCTGCCCTGAGACCTCCTCCACCTGTGGGGAGCTGTCCCATCACAAGCTGCCCTAACATCTGCCTCAGAGGACTGTTGCAGCGCTGGTGATCCTCACCAGACACCACAGGTGGCGTCACGAACTCACTAAAAATATTACCTTTTGCACTGACTGCCCTGGGTCACGGACCGGGCCAGCCACCGTGATATCCCCCACCAGCCGGCATCCAGGGACCCGGCTGCTGAGTACCCCACGGCCCTGGGGGCGCGTCAACATTGTCCATGTTTCGGCTTACAAAAGAAAAATAATAACCACTACATTGCCATGTGAAAGTGGTTTTAACAATACTTTACATTAGCAAAAAAGATAAATGGACAGACAGATGAAAAATTGTCTATAGATGTTTCTAAGCCCTGATACAGGGAAAGCTTTCAATTCTGTACTGTATCTTGGAATTTACTTATTATGCCTCTTAGATGTTCTAGACCTACACTAGATCCTGTGGTGGGTATGCCATTAACATCTGAAAGTAAAATAAACAGCAAGCCTGTACAACTCAATCGTGCACAGCATCATTGAGATGTCCTCTTTTCCTACACCTGTTTAACTTTTTTGTACAACCCCTTCTTTGTTTATTACAATCACTTATTACACACCAGTAGTATTGTGGAGCTAGATTAGGCTAGGTCACTGTCCATGCTCTTTTTTGCTTTCAGGATATGGCATGGTTCTTTAAAAAAACAGCTATAAAAGGTACAGGACTGATTAAGATATAGTCGCAGTAGAAAGGGACTGCATGGTAGAGGATTGTAAAGTGAAGACAGCTTGTTATTCACTTCTTCTAGCTCCTGCACCAGGTTCTGCTTTTTGTTACGCTGGCGGCTACCTCTGCTCTCTTACCATGGTAACCTGATGCCCAACTCAGATGTCACTGACCCTCTTCTTTTTAGGCTGGCTATGGTGATGGTCCATGCTTATTACCATGTTGCTTTGACTTGGTTTGTACCACAAGAATCGCCAAATTCTGTCTATCGCAGGGCTCTGCTTCAGTTCTCTTAATCTTTCTTTTTGTGCCATAAATCATTTCGAAATCCACTGTTCAAAGCTGTTCCACATGCTATCCAGAATATCTACCTCCACTCTTCCATTGCATTGCAGATCCTGCCCAGCATATCTAGCTTCACTTTTCCATGGTGTTCCATATGCTGTCCAGTATATCTTGCTCCACTCTTCCATGATGTTCACATTTTGCCCAGCATATATAGCTCCATTTTTCCATGATGTTGTTCCACATGCTGTCCAGCAAATCTAACTCCACTCTTCCATGGCGTTCCATATGTTGTCCAACATGCCTAACGCCACTCTTCCCTAGTGTTGCACATGCTGTCCAGCATATCTAGTTCCACTCTTCTCTGGCATTCCATATGCTGTCCAGAATACCTAGCTCCACTCTTCCCTGGTGTTCCACATGCTGTCAAGCTGTTAGGAGGGCGGTTACAAACAACTTTATTATAATGGAACGCAACCGACCCCGGGGTCCGCGATGCAGCCTGGTCGACTGCTGACGAACACTTTCCTGGTGAAAAGGAAAGCAACCAACTAAAATGATAAACCCTACCATGTTACTGCATACGGGAATGGGTATAGCAATTCGCACAATCTCCGTTAGCAGTAGTGTTGAGCCACCCCCGTAGTGTTCGGGTTCGGTTCGGTTCGTCGAACACCGGGATGTTCGAGGAACTGTTAGTCGAACTGTTCGTCGAACACCTTAGAACACCGTCGAACACCGTTAAAAGCAATGGCAGGCAAACAAAAACACATAGAAACACATAGAAAACACCTTCAAAGGTGTCCAAAAGCTGAAAAACTGCTCAGAAGACACTCTCTTTAAAAAAGCAGGCCGGCAATTCAGCAGCGGCAGACACCGGTACCCGACAATTTAGACAAGAAGGAATAGAGCATCACACATAGATTAGATAGATAGAAACATGTCAGTCACACATATAAGAAGCACAGTGACAGTTTTGGTTACTGTATTTGTCATTTAGCGTAAAGGATTTATTTAAAAAAATATTAGTGTTTTCATGCACCGTCTCTTTAAAAAAGCCGGCCGGCAATTCAGCAGCGGTACCCGACAATTTAGAACAGAAAGAATAGAGCTTCACACATAGATTAGATAGACAGAAACATGTCAGTCACATATATAATAAGTACAGTGACAGTGTTGCTTACTGTACTTGTCATTTAGTGTAAAGGATTTATTAAAAAAAATATTAGTGTTTTCATGCACCGTCTCTTTAAAAAAGCCGGCCGGCAATTCAGCATCTGTACCCGACAATTTAGAACAGAAAGATAGAGCATCACACATAGATTTGATAGATAGAAACATGCCAGTCACATATATAAGAAGTACAGTGAGAGTGTTGGTTACTGTACTTGTCATTTAGTGTTAAAATAAAGGATTTATTAGAAAAAAAAATTGGCGTGGGGTTCCCCGTAATTTTAGGCTCTAGCGGAGGCTAAGCAGACGGCTGGGGCAGATGTTTGAAGCCTGGGAAGGGGGTAATACCCATGGAGCTTCCCAGGCTACTAATATCAGCCCCCCGCTGAATACCTAGCCTTTAGCAGCTATTAAAATGGGGGACCCCCCAAAAAAAATGACGTGGGGTCCCCCCTATTTTAATAGCTAGCAAAAGCTAGGCAGACAGCTGGGGGCTGATATTAATAGCCCAGGAAGGGTGCCATGAATATTGGCCCCCTCCCAGGCTAGAAACACCTGCCGTCAGCCGCCCCAGAAATGGCGCATCCATAGGATGCGCCAATTCTGGCACTTAGCCTCGCTCTTCCCACTGCCCTGTAGCCGTGGCAGTGGGGTAATAGGGCTGGGGTTGATGTCAGCTTATAATGCCAGCTGACATCAAGCCCAGGTTAGTAATGGAGAGGCGTCTATAAGACACCCCCATTACTAACCCCATAGTCAAAGTTAGAAAAAAACCACAAACACCAAGAATAAAGTCCTTTAATTGAAATAAACACACAATTCTTTATTGTTCTAAATTAAACCATACTTACCATCACACCCATTCCAGCTGAAGCCAACGATCTCCTGCAATAAAAGAAAAATAATAAAGCAACATCATCCTTACCTTTCCATGGTTCCCACGACAGCTTCAGCTCTGCTACATCGAGATGACAGGCTGGACCGCAGCAGAAAGCTGGCTTCCAGCCTGTCATCCCGCAGACACTGAGAAGCGCTGGCATGCCTGCGCTCCTCAGTGTCTGGCTGTGACGGCATCCATATGAGCCGAGGTCATGTCCAATGAACTCGGCTCACCTCATGCACGTCACTGACAGCGTGGGAAAATTCTCCTGCACTAAGCGCTTCAGCGTGAGAACTTTTCCACGCTATCAGTGACGTGCATGAGGTGAGTTCATGTCCAATGATCTCAGCTCACCTCATGTACGTCACTGACAGCGTGGGAGAATTCTCACGCTGTAGCGCTGAGTGCAGGAGAATTTTCCCACGCTGTCAGTGACGTGCATGAGGTGAGCTCATGTCCAATGATCTCAGCTCACCTCATGTACGTCACTGACAGCGTGGGAGAATTCTCACGCTGAAGCGCTGAGTGCAGGAGAATTTTCCCACACTGTCAGTGACGTGCATGAGGTAAGCCGAGTTCATTGGACATGACCTCGGCTCATCTGGATGCCGTCACAGCCAGACACTGAGCAGCGCAAGCATGCCTGCGCTTCTCAGTGTCTGCGGGATGACAGGCTGGATGGCAGCGTTCTGCAGGTCCAGCCTGTCATCTCGATGTAGCAGAGCTGGAGCTGTCCTGGGAACCATGGAAAGGTAAGGATGATGTTGCTTTATTATTTTTCTTTTATTGCAGGAGATCGTTGGCTTCAGCTGGAATGGGCGTGATGGTAAGTATAGTTTAATTTAGAACAATAAAGAATTGTGTCTTTATTTCAATTAAAGAACTTTATTCTGGGTGTTGTGTTTTTTTTTAAATACTTTACTAGAAATTCATGGCGGTCATGTCTAATATTGGCGTGACCCCATGAATTTTGGGCTTAGGGGCAGCTGATCATACCAAGCTGACCCTAACCCCTTTATTACCCAGTGAGCCACCGCACCAGGGCCCTGGATGAGTTGGATACAGCGCCAGAAGATGGCGCTTCTATGAACGCGCCATTTTCCGGGGTGGCTGCGGACTGCAATTTGCAGCGCGGGGGGGGGGCAGAAAGCTTGGGCCTCCCTGCGCTGCGGATTCCAGCCCCCAGCTGCCAAGTTGTACCTGGCTGGACACAAAAATAGGGCGAAGCCCACGTATTTTTTTTTTAATTATTTCATGAAATTCATGAAATAATTAAGAAAAAAAGCCTTCCCTATATTGTTGTGTCCGGCCAGGTACAAATAGTCAGCTGGTGGTTGGGGGCAGCCCGTTCCTGCCTGCTGTACCTGGCTGGACACAAATATAGTGCGAAGCCCCACTTCAATTTTTTTCAATTATTTCAGGAAATTCATGAAATAATTAAAAAAAAATTGACGTGGGGCTTCGCACTATATTTGTGTCCAGTCAGGTACAGCAGGCAGGAACGGGCTGCCCCCAACCACCAGCTGCCTATTTGTACCTGGCCGGACACAACAATATAGGGAAGCCCTTTTTTTTTTTTAATTATTTCATGAAATAATTAAAAAAAAATTAACTTGGGTCTTTGCACTATATTTGTGTCCAGCCAGGTACAGCAGGTAGGAACGGGTTGCCCCCAACCACCAGCTGCCTATTTGTACCTGGCCGGACACAACAATATAGGGAAGCTCTTTTTTTTTTTTTTTTTAATTATTTCTTTAAATAATTTAAAAAAAATTGACGTGGAGCTTCGCACTATATTTGGGTCCAGTCAGGTACAGCAGGCAGGAACGGCTGCCCCCAACTAACAGCTGCCTATTTGTACCTGGCCGGACACAACAATATAGGGAAGCCCTTTTTTTCTTAATTATTTTATGAAATAACTTAAAGAAAATTGACATGGGGCTTCGCCCTGTTTTTGTGTCCAACCAGGTACAACTAGGCAGCTGGGGGCTGGAATCCGCAGCGCAGGGAGGCCCAAGCTTTCTGGGCCACCCCCGCTGCAAATTGCAGTCTGCAGCCACCCCGGAAAATGGTGCGTTCATAGAAGCGCCATCTTCTGGCGCTGTACCCAACTCATCCAGGGCCCTGGTGCGGTGGCTCACTGGGTAATAAAGGGGTTAGGGCAAGCTTGGCATTATCAGCTGGCCCTAAGCCCGAAATTCATGGAGTCACGCCAATATTAGACATGACCACCATGAATTTCTAGTAAAGCATTTAAAAAACCACAACACCCAGAAAAAAGTCCTTTAATTGAAATAAACACACAATTCTTTATTGGTCTAAATTAAACCATGCTTACCATCACACCCATTCCAGCTGAAGCAAACGATCTCCTGAAATAAAAGAAAAATAATAAAGCAACATCATCATTACCTTTCCATGGTTCCCTTGACAGCTTCAGCTCTGCTACATCGAGATGACAGGCTGGACCGCAGCAGAAAGCTGCCATCCAGCCTGTCATCCCACAGACACTGAGATGCGCAGGCTTGCTTGCGCTCCTCAGTGTCTCTCTGTGACGGCATCCATATGAGCCGAGTTCATGTCCAATGAACTCGGCTCACCTCATGCATGTCACTGACAGCGTGGGAATATTCTCCTGCACTCAGCGCTTCAGCGTAAGAATTCTCCCACGCTGTCAGTGACGTGCATGAGGTGAGCTCATGTCCAATGAACTCAGCTCACCTCATGCACGTCACTGACAGCGTGGGAGAATTCTCACGCTGAAGCGCTGAGTGCAGGAGAATTTTCCCACGCTGTCAGTGACGTGCATGAGGTGAGCTGAGTTCATTGGACATGAGCTCACCTCATGCACGTCTCTAACAGCGTGGGAGAATTCTCACGCTGAAGCTCTGAGTGCAGGAGAATTTTCCCACGCTGTCAGTGACGTGCATGAGGTGAGCCGAGTTCATTGGACATGAACTCGGCTCATCTGGATGCCGTCACAGAGAGACGCTGAGGAGCGCAAGCAAGCCTGCGCTTCTCAGTGTCTGCGGGATGACAGGCTGGATGGCAGCGTTCTGCTGCTGTCCAGCCTGTCATCTCGATGCAGCAGAGCTGAAGCTGTCGTGGGAACCATGGAAAGATAAGGATGATGTTGCTTTATTATTTTTCTTTTATTGCAGGGGATCGTTGGCTTCAACTGGAATGGGCGTGATGGTAAGTATGGTTTAATTTAGAACAATAAAGAATTGTGTCTTTATTTCAATTAAAGGACTTTAATCTGGGTGTTTGGGTTTTTTTTTAACTTTGACTATGGGGTTAGTAATGGGGGTGTCTTATAGACGCCTCTCCATTACTAACCTGGGCTTGATGTCAGCTGGCATTATAAGCTGACATCAACCCCAGCCCTATTACCCTATAAGCTGACATCAACCCCAGCCCTATTACCCCACTGCCACCGCTACAGGGCAGTGGGAAGAGCGAGGCTAATTGCCAGAATTGGCACATCCTATGGATGCGCCATTTCTGGGGCGGCTGACGGCTGGTGTTTCTAGCCTGGGAGGGGGCCAGTATTCATGGCACCCTTCCTGGGCTATTAATGTCAGCCCCCAGCTGTCCGCCTAGCCTTTGCTAGCTATTAAATTAGGGGGGACCCCACGTCATTTTTTTTGGGGGGGTCCCCCATTTTAATAGCTAGTAAAGGCTAGGTATTCAGCTGGGGGCTGATATTAGTAGCCTGGGAAGCTCCATGGGTTTTACCCCTTCCCAGGCTTCAAACATCTGCCCCAGCTGTCTGCTTAACCTCGGCTAGAGCCTAAAATTATGGGGAACCCCACGCCAATTTTTTTTTAAATAAATCCTTTATTTTAACACTAAATGACAAGTACAGTAATCAACACTGTCACTGTACTTCATATATATGTGACTGACATGTTTCTATCTATCTAATCTATGTGTGAAGCTCTATTCTTTCAGTTCTAAATTGTCGGGTACCGGTGTATGCCGCTGCTGAATTGCCGGCTTTTCATGTTTCACTGTGAGCACTGTTCCCATCGATTTGTGCAATCACTGTAATGCCACAACCACCATGGCTGTGGCATTACTGTGAGTGGCAGACAATCCCTGCATGATTGGTGCTCTAAATAGCGCCAGACATGCAGGACACGCTTTTGGTGCACGAACAGTTATCGAACATAAGTTCGAACAACAATTAGAAAGGGGTGTAAGAGAAAATATATATGTAAATGTGTCTATTAGACCATAAAACCTATATATATGACACATAAACTAGATATAATATAAAATATAACATTTATTGATGATACTATAAAAATGCATAATAAAAGATAGGGAAAGGAATCACAAAAAAGGAAGGCCACAGAGGTAAGTATCAGCAGTACTCAGATGAACATGCACAAAAATAAAGTAAATATATCAACCAATTCTCCACATGAAGTGTTAAAATATTATATATGCAGGTAATAAAGTGAAACAGTGGTAAAGTGCAATGTGCTAATATACTTCCCACAATATTAGATGTATAAGAAATAACAGACAAAGTGAGAATGGTGTGCAAAGATCAGACATGTGTTACATATTAGGCTGGTACTGACACAGTTGCACTGCACTTTACCACTGTTTCACTTTATTACCTGCATATATAATATTTTAACACTTCATGTGGAGAATTGGTTGATATATTTACTTTATTTTTGTGCATGTTCATCTGAGTACTGCTGATACTTACCTCTGTGGCCTTCCTTTTTTGTGATTCCTTTCCCTATCTTTTATTATGCATTTTTATAGTATCATCAATAAATGTTATATTTTATATTATATCTAGTTTATGTGTCATATATATAGGTTTTATAAGTTCGAACAGCCGAATTTTTGGCAAATCGTTCGGGTTCGTCGAACAACTCGAACACCGCCCAAAACAGCTCGAATTTGAGATTGGCGAACAGCTCTAGTCGAACACCGCTCATCTCTAGTTAGCAGCACGAGAGATGTGCGGTGAATAACTAGCTGTAGACCTGTTACTGCACAGGAACTACACTTGCGGCAAAAGGATGCGTGTGTAACTACGCCGACGGGTACACGTGCCTCCAGCCGGCGTGCTATCGGACTGAAGGGTACTACTCCACGTGGCTGACAGGCGATAGCCGTGGATAGGACGTCTGCAGGCTGCTTGGGGTGTTAGGCGACTACTTTGGCAGAGCCAGACTACAAGACGAAGCTACCTGCCTATTTCCACTAGCCTGCTATGGAAACTATGTGGAACACAGTCGTCCACACAACAGCATCACATGCTCTATGATCAGAGAGCACCGCCATGTTTGTGGACGGGCCTTTTAAAGACTAAGCCCTGCCCACCGTCGCACCATTGGTGACGCCACCCGTGGACCAATCAGGCGGTGCCAGGTCACCAGGTCAGGTGGTTGCCAAACCACCAATCACAGTCTGCCAGGTCACGGGCATGCTCAGTGCGGTGAATCCTGGACTTAGACTCCAATAGCCCTGTCTCTCTCAGCAACCCATGCTCAACATTGCTAGGCACAAACACCCAAGAGACAATCTGTGCATCTCGTGAACCCGATAGGTGTTGAGGCTGATGATGATGCTGAGCAGCATCAGCCCTGGCTGGACTGGAATGGAAGACCACAGAAGGTTCTGGACCTATTTCAAATCCAGCAACAGCCTGATGCCTAACACAAGCATATCTAGCTCCACTCTTCTCTGGCATTCCACATGCTGCCCAGCATATCTAGCACCACTGTTCTCTGACATTCCACATGCTATTCAGCATATCTATCTCCACTCCACCATGGCATTCCTCTTCCTGCCCAGCATATCTAGCTCCACTTTTCCATGGTGTTACACAGTCTGTCTGGCATATCTAGCTCCACTCTTCCCTGGCATTCCACATCTTGCCCAGCATATCTAGCTCCACATTTCAATGGTGTTCCACATGCTGTACAGGTTATCTAGCTCCACAGTTTCATGATGTTCCAAATGCTGTCCAGCATATCTATTTACACTCTTTCCTTGTGTTGTTCAGCATATCTAATTTGTTTTTTTTCTTGTGCTGACATGCATAGCCAGCTCTGCTGTTCCATGTCTTATTTATCCAACTCTGCTTCATCGTGCTGGACCAATGTCTCTGGTCTGTCTGACTCATGCAGATCTATGTCCTAGCCAATCCACCTCATAAAACAGCTCAGTACTTGTTACTAGTGATTGATCCTGTTATTGATGCTAAGTCCTGTTCACTTGGATAGGTCTTATCAGTTAAGATTTTCAGCAGCAGACACTGACATTGAAGATGTACAGAGCTGAGCCTGGTGAACAATACAGAAGCCACAATGCTGATTGGTATGGATCTCAAAAATCCAAGCTCTCTTTCCTGGTACTGATACTTTTCACTTTGCACAGAACTGGAGCAGGCTCACATTTACTTGCTCCTCTTGCCAGATTTTCTTTATTGGCTGAAAGCAATGAAATTTGGTATAGACATACAGTACAACCACTTCATCCAATCACTGGCTACAGTGGTCACATGTGTCATAGATTGGTCTGCAAAATCACAAATCAGGCAGACCATGGTAATGTCAGGTAAGGAGCATAAGGTTATTATACTGCTTTTTATTATAACATACAGTACAGACCAAAAGTTTGGACACACCTTCTCATTTAAAGATTTTTCTGTATTTTCATGAATATGAAAATTGTAGATTCACACTGAAGGCATCAAAACTATGAATTAACACAGGTTGAATTATATACTTAACAAAAAAGTGTGAAACAACTGAAAATATGTCTTATATTCTAGGTTCGTCAAAGTAGCCACCTTTTGCTTTGATGACTGCTTTGCACACTCTTGGCATTCTCTTGATGAGCTTCAAGAGGTAGTCACCGGAAATAGTCTTCCAATAATCTTGAAGGAGTTCCCAGAGATGCTTAGCACTTTTTGGCCCTATTGCCTTCACTCTGCGGTCCAGCTCATCCCAAACCATCTCGATTGGGTTCATGTCTGGTGACTGTGGAGGCCAGGTCATCTGGCGTAGCACCCCATCACTCTCCTTCTTGGTCAAATAGCCCTTACACAGCCTGGAGGTGTGTTTGGGATCATTGTCCTGTTGAAAAATAAATGATGGTCCAGCTAAACGCAAACCGGATGGAATAGCATGCCGCTGCAAGATGCTGTGGTAGCCATGCTAGTTCAGTATGCCTTCAATTTTGAATAAATCCCCAACAGTGTCACCAGCAAAGCACCCCCACACCATCACACCTCCTCCTCCATTCTTCACGGTGGGAACCAGGTATGTAGAGTTCATCCGTTCACCTTTTCTGCGTTGCACAAAGACACGGTAGTTGGAACCAAAGATCTCAAATTTGGACTCATCAGACCAAAGCACAGATTTCCACTGGTCTAATGTCCATTCCTTGTGTTCTTTAGTCCAAACAAGCCTCTTCTGCTTGTTTCCTGTCCTTAGCAGTGGTTTCCTAGCAGCTAATTTACCATGAAGGCCTGCTGCACAAAGTCTCCTCTTAACAGTTTTTGAAGAGATGTGTCTGCTGCTAGAGCTCTGTGTGGCATTGACCTGGTCTCTAATCTGAGCAGCTGTTAACCTGCGATTTCTGAGGCTGGTGACTTGGATAAACTTATCCTCAGAAGCAGAGGTGACTCTTGGTCTTCCTTTCCTGGGGCGGTCCTCATGTGAGCCAGTTTCTTTGTAGTGCTTGATGGTTTTTGCAACTGCTCTTGGGGACGCTTTCAAAGTTTTCCCAATTTTTCACACTGACTAACCTTCATTTCTTAAAGTAATGATGGCCACTCATTTTTCTTTACTTAGCTGCTTTTTTCTTGCCAAAATACAAATTCAAACAGTCTATTCAGTAGGACTATCAGCTGTGTATCCACCAGACTGCTGCACAACACAACTGATAATCCCAACCCCATTAATAGGGCAAGAAATCCCACTTATTAAACCTGGCAGGGCACACCTGTGAAGTGAAAAACATTTCCGGTGACTACCTCTTGAAGCTCATCAAGAGAATGCCAAGAGTGTGCAAAGCCGTCATCAAAGCAAAAGGTGGCTACTTTGAAGAACCTAGAATATAAGACATATTTTCAGTTGTTTCACACTTTTTTGTTAAGTATATAATTCCACATGTGTTAATTCATAGTTTTGATGCCTTCAGTGTGAATGTACAATTTTCCTAGTCATGGAAATACAGAAAAATCTTTAAATGAGAAGGTGTGTCCAAACCCTTGGTCTGTTTTGTATATACTTTGTCCACTGGTGCAAAAAACACAGATAATCATAAGATTATGTCAGCTCACCCGCTCCAGAAGAATCGTTTCACGGAAAAAACTGCAGCGCTGCAGAGAAAAACATCAAGAGAAGGAGGAAGAATCCAGCATCCGAATAAATAAAAACAAATTGTTTATTTGGAAAAAGTCTAAAAAGTCAAGTTGTCCAGGTCACAACCATACATGTGGCATTAATATGTATAATATAATATATTATTAATATTAATATTATTAATAACACTAATAATATTACAATGAATAAGGACGCATTGTCGGAAACTCATCTGCGATATTAATGCACCATGTATGGATGTGACCTGGACTACTCGACTTTTTAGACTTTTTTACAAATAAACAATTTGTTCTTATTTATCCGGCTACTGGATTCTTCCTCCTTGTCTTGTTGTCCACTGGTACTACTAACAATATACATCTATTTTTATCATCTGCAGCTAAATAGAATTCTCATTCCACCAAATAATTGCAAAAAATGTATAGTTAAAAAACGATTGGGGCAAGCTGACCACAAGCTAATATAATGTTATGCACATAAAGTTAATAAACCCATTAAACTAACGATTTGTCAACCTGTTCACAGCCAGTAAGTGTCCAAATATACTATTGTTGTTGATGGCATACCAAGTTTGTTATTCACAGTATAAGTCCATGAAATGTATGTGGATGGGGCACCGGCCCATGGCACTTTCCACAGATTTCATCCTTTTAAAAATGGAGGTGTAGTTTCCCGTGTGATGTTGCAACAACTACAGTACATAACATGCACCAAATGATACACCCATTTCTGAGAAGCTCGCTCTCCTTAGTCAGGGATAGTTCACACTTACTGTCTGTGAACAGGTTGGCTAATCCTTGGATTCATCTGTTTATTAACTTTATGTGCAAAACATTAGAATAGTCCATGTTTCCAGTTTGTGTGAATAATTATATGATTTTTAGGCAAACTTTTGTAATCTTCAGTGGCATGTTTGCAACATAATGTACAGTATTTTATGCAGATTTATTTTGTGAATTTCCCTGTACATTTTTGGTTGCATTGCCTGCAGCAAAAAGAAACCATGTCAAATCGGGCGTAAAAAGGCCTGGTTTTATGTCTATGTGTATAAATGCTGAATTAGCTAGCAGTTTGATGACTTCTAATCTACCACTGCATTTTGTTAACAGCAAAAAGTTACTCAGCACATGTTGGAATAAAACCCGTCAAAGAAATGTCTCTCAAATTATTGTAATGAAATAATGAATGACACTAATGATGGCATTCCTACAAGCTTTATTATTAAACTAGTCTTATGGGAATGTCAGTTTTCCTTTCCTAAATCAAAAGATTGCTGTAAAAGAAAATTTACATGAATGCAAATAAAATACACTATAAGATAAAAGAAAATTAAAGAAATATTCAGCATTTTAGTGGTCCAGCCTGTAATATTTTGGATATAAGCTTTTACACACAGGTGTAAAAATGTCCCTCAATATTGCCCAAGTTAGACTTTCTTTTGTTAAACTGTATATATTTGGAAGATCTTTAGATGTTTACATCTGTTGTGTCCATATTTATTTATTCTTCTGACATATGCCAAAAGAGTGCAATTAGGCCTATGTCTCATTGGTATACAGAGGCGTAGCTGAGTAAGCCCCTAACAATGTAACCATGTTGGCTGCATCAATTGTGGCGGTAATACGTGTGTTGCAGTAATATGCCAGGAATGCATTCCCATGGTATATAATATTCACTATTACCTCCATTCCTAATCTGTCAAACCATCTGTCTCATCCACATGTATGTCGGCCGATTTCAATATCTGCAAGATTCACAGATCCCTGTCCGTATTAATCTGTCTGCTTTTGGGTATGTCTGCCGATTTCAATTGTCCCTCCTGCTGTGTATCAGCAAACTTGTGTTAGGCTATGTGCCCATGATGCAGAAATGCTCCGGATTTTTTCCTGAGCGTTTCTGCATCTACCTGGCAGAAAAAAACGCATGCGGATTGTACATGCGTTTTTCATGCCAGGGACAAGCGGAAGTGAAGCGTTCTTCACTTGCATTTCCGCATGCCGGTTGACAAGCGCTTTCCAAGCGATTTTAGCATCACTTGGAAAGTGCTTGACAACTAGGTCACACTATATAAATCCATGCAAACGGCATGGATTTATATAGTGTGACCTAAAGAATGGTTAAAAATAAAAAAATAAACCTATACTTACCTTCTGATGGCCCCTGCTGTCTTGCTGCGCTCGTTCCTGGCTGCCGGCAGATCGCGGTACGCTGTACTGAAAGACCTACCGTCACATGACTGTGACGTCACCGCAGGTCCTTCAGTCATGCGCGATCTATCGGCAAGCACAGGGAAGGAGTCTGGGGGCCGTCGGAAGGTGAATATAATCTTTATTTTTTATTTTATTCTTTTTTTTACAGCTTTTAATGGTACCTGGGTGTGGAGGAGAGTCTCCTGTCCTCCAAACCCGGGTACCATCCTCACATGAGAAAGCGCTTCCACAAAATTAATGGACATGCTGCGGATTTTTGAGCGCAGCATAAACGCTGCAGAAAAATATGCAGCATGGGCATCGAAAGTGCGGAATTGCATTGGAGATCATGGGGGAAGGTTTACCAAGCGTTTCCCAAGAGTTTACACTGCAGAAATTCCGCAGCGTAAACGCTGGAAAAATGCATCGTGGGCACGCAGCCTTATGAAGTTTTTGCCTGTTAATTCCTGTAACATCCCTCATAACCACAGCATTGAATTCATACCTGTGTATCTTTCTCTGTCAATATGCTTTTCTGTAATCCTTTGATCTCAATTCACACCTGTCTATCTATCCATTTTGTTCTGCCTGCCATCCCTGCTGTATAGCAAGTTATATGCCCATATTAGCTCCTGTGTCTTAATTAACCGCTGCTGTGATTCTCTGATCTGTGGCTCTTCCCTCCTGCCTACACCTGCTCTAATCATAGATGTATAAATCTGCAGACATAGGTCTGATGACCGAGTTATAATATGGCTGTATCAACTGTGGTTGTAATATACCAGGAATAAATCAGAAGGGAACAGTAAGCACTGTTTATTCCATGTACCTAACTTTTCTCTGAACTTACTCTTATCCCTTCACCATGCTAACATATGTTTTTCGATTTTGCTCCACTAATCCTCACTTTCCTTCGCTATTCACAAATCCCGGCCCCCTCTAACCAAATAATCATCTCTCCGTTCATCTTACTTCCCCACCTTATTTAATTTGCTGAACTGCTCCTCAACCTCAGATCTATCCTACTAAAACATAAAGCAAGAAGTCCACCGCTATCAATGCGGTCAACCCTCATGGCAGTGTGCGACGAATCAATAGATAATCCTGGCACAACAACCTCACTAAAAAGCTTTGTCAAGTATCCAAAGTCGTGGACCGGCATGGGAAGAAAACACATTCGCAAGACGACTTCACTTCATTCTGACAGGCAACTTTCGCTTTTAAATCAGCCCTCACCGCAGCTAAAGAGGCCTACTTGACAACCCTCATATATTCCTTATCCTACAATCCCAAGCAATTATTCAACACTTTTAACTCCCTGCTCCACCCACCACTGTCCCCTCAGACCTCCCTCATCTCTGATGAGGACTTGCCATATACTTCAAAACTAGCATCGACCAAACAAGACAAGTCTTTTTTGTCCAACAACCACAACTCCTTTGTATGCCAGGACTATGCCCTTACCCCAAAATCTTCTTCTCCATCATCACTGAAGGAGAGCTTACTCATCTCCTCTCTAAATCACACCTCACCACTTGTGCACTTGAACCCATCCCATCCCACCCCCTCCCCAACCTCACCCCCACACTCATTCCATCCCTAACCTATCTCTTCAACCCATCACTGACTTCTGGTACCTTCCCTTCTGCTTTCAAACATGCCACAATCACGCCCATCCTCAAAAAGCCATTCCTCAACCCGATCGCTATTTCAAGCTATTGCCCCATATCGCTGCTCCCATTTGCTTCCAAATTCTTAGAGCAGCATGTTCACACTGAACTTGATGTAATTGTACATCATATGTCATGAAGGAGTTAAGACTGGCATTTCATGTGCCAGTCTTAATGAAGGACTTTTTTTTGGAGGAAAATGCATCAATTTCATTAAGATGTGCATGCCACTTCATGATTCTCGTGCTCCTTCTTAGAAGCGTGAAACTCTGTGCGCCTACTCAGAAAAGTTACTCCAGCTGACACGTTTGCTGAACTTGATAGATGGGCATAGCAATGCCCCATCCCACCCTGAGTCTTACCCAACTTCATCAGTTTTGGAGGAGCAGCTTCAAATTAGCATAGCAAATGCGAAAAAATGGCAAAAATTTTGCAACTTTTACCAAACTTCATCAGTTTTGGAGGAGCCGCTTCAAATTAGCATAACAAATGCGAAAAAATGGCAAAAATTTTGCAACTTTTAAAAGTGTTCTATACCAGTTTGCTGGCGTAAAAACTTTGATGTGTCTGGGCCATAATTCTAATTAAGATTATGATAACTCAAATAATGGTCAATTAAAAACTATTGGGCATTTTGAATAATATTGCTCTCTATTGACCCCTAACATATGTAGTTTAATAATCTGTCTGATCTGCTGGGATCTAATATACTGTATTTTGCACAATAAATCTAACACTTGAGTTATGCCAGGCTCTGCTGCTCAGTGGAGCACCCCAACCCCTTTATTTTAATGAAGGTCTGACCCCCACTGATTCACATATCTTAGGTGCAGGTTATTAATGTTCGAGTCAAAGAAAATTTCATTAATTCTATATGTAAACTGTGAAATGATGCTTAATATTACCGTAAATATGATGTTCTTCACCCCTAAGTTAAGTGCTTTTTAATTTAAATACATATAATAAGTATTAATTTATCATCAAAATATTTTTCTGATGTTGTGAACAGTTTACTCAAGACATATTCTATAGATTGCTAATAAGAAATAATAAAAAAACAAACAATAAGAACCTAGCTTAAAAATTCCTAACTGCAAAAGATACAAAAAGTGTGAGGATACAAATTGCAAAGCATGTTGAATCATTATGTTGTGGCAGTTGATAGGACGTTCAGTGGCAGGCAGACAAAAGAGGACCCTATCATTTTAATCATATTCGGATAAAAAAAAAATAATTTATTTTACTCTCTTATATTGCGCTATTAATTCCACATCACTTTACAGAGATTATTATTACTGTCCCCATTGGGGCTCACAATAAAACATATATATATATTTATATATATATATATATATATATATATATATATATATATATGCACGCACCGACCCTTGTGAGCAGCACAG
This sequence comes from Phyllobates terribilis, assembly GCF_046119375.1. Classification (NCBI taxonomy): domain Eukaryota; kingdom Metazoa; phylum Chordata; class Amphibia; order Anura; family Dendrobatidae; genus Phyllobates; species Phyllobates terribilis. Next base: position 36,285,958 of record NW_027362768.1, on the reverse strand, counting down.
CTGCCCTTTTAAATCAGCTGCCCCTGTCAGATTGAAGGATGGGAATGTCTGTTCCCGCTCATCTCTACCAGCCATTCCTGAAACCTGGACCCATTAAAAAACTCTCTCAACATTAATAGTGCTGGAGCCTGCTTTTCCGGGCTTCACATCACTGAGGCTACCCCCTTAGGTGACATATATATCCCTGCCAGGACCTGTGCAGCTGCTTCCTTACATGATATATATACATCGTAAAGTTTCAACTCATTTGTTTGCATTTGAAGTAGTCAAGAGAATCGGTTTAAGTAAAAACATCAAGGTTGGTTTATTAAGAGTCCTTAAACCATGCAGCAAACAAAGAAAATAAACAGCCTTTCAGTGCAGACAAAAAAAGTAAACAGTCCAAATAGCAACACTTTGCTGTTGGTCTGGTACACCCATGCTGGATAGCATCCTGTACACAAACTCAGTCAGGAGCCATCACGCAGGAGGCTTTCTTACCTCCACACTCTGTGCAGTAATGATACAGCTGGACTTCCTTATATCCGCCATACCATGCCAGTCCCACCCATCTCTCGGACTGCTCGTAAACCCGTCACTAACCACGCCTTAATAACACTCTCAGCACTATATGTTCTGGAGCTTGCTTCTGGACTTACATAAGTGAGGATATCCAACTCTGTGATACATATCTCCCTTCATTGATGTGTTCAGTGGCAATCTTACAATATAAATTTATATATGTGTATTAAAAGATGAAGCAATTTTAAGAAAAACATATTTTCTATAAACGAAGCTTTACCACTTCACAACTAACATGGTAGCATGGTATGTGGATTGCACAATGGTAAATCAAATGAAAAACTGGCAGTGTAATTGAAGTCATGTGGAAATATCAATTAATAAGTGAGTTACCTGTAATCCCCACAGGGGCAAACTTCTCTCCACCCATATTATAGAAGACCTGTAATAAAGCACATTGGACAAATTATAAAGCATTTCTAAAGCTATTTCAGTAATCTTGTATCAGTTGTACAGTATGTTGAAATGATTCTGCTACTTGTACCTAAAAAATCTTGGGATTTATTAATATAGTACAAGTAAAAATATTACATTAAAATGGTTTACTAGCCCTTATGACTCCTGTTCTTAAAAAAAACAGGAGCCTTGTATAATTCCTCAGTATTCCATCTGTTATGAATCGCAATGACCTGGTTTAAATAGTTTCACTCAGTAGGTTACAAGGGTACTTTGATATTCTCCAGTTCCCCTTTATTTTACTCACTTATATAGTGCCATTAATTCCACAGCGCTTTACAGACATTATCAGCACTGTCCCCACTGGGGTTCACAATCTAAATTCCCTATCAGTATGTCTTTGGAGTGTGGGAGGAAAATAGAGAACCTGGAGGAAACCCACACAAACACGGGGAGAACATACAAACTCCTTGCAGATGTTGTCCTTGGTGGGATTTGAACCCAGGACCCCAGCGCTGCAAGGCTGCAGTGCTTAACACTGAACCACCGTGCTGCCCCTCATCTGGCCTTTACTGCAAATGCCCCATGGTGGCATCTATAGAGTGGCTGCTGGCTGTAGTGAACTGAGATATTAGCAACCAGAAGAGTGAGTACAATGGCAACATTTGATTCCGAAAGTGTAGCCAAAGGAAAGCTGGAATTAAAGTCCAAAGCGTCAAAAAAGGAAACTAACAGTCTAAGGTCAATGCAGACAGGTATCTAATAGAGTAATGGAGGAACAATAGCTTGGTCAATAATGAAAGAGTGAATCTACAATAGCACACCACAGTAAACAATGCAAAAATTTGCATATTTATCATGTACAGGTTTAAAGGGAATCTGTCTAATGATAAATCCTTCATTCTAAGTAAACAACAGCACACAGCTTGATAAGTGACAAATAGCTGAATTCAGTGTCTTAACCCCAACCTCATGCTGTCCTCAGTTTACATACAAAAATCTTCTAACAATTTTCTTACAATCGTCTAACTATCCTAAGGATAGGGCATCAATGTCAAAGTAGTGGACAACCCCTTTAAATAAGACGTTGCTATACATGTTTCAGCAGATGTAACTTATTTGTAATGTTCTTTATTCTTACATAATTTTTGAAAGTCTAAAAGAATCATGTTAAAGTAACTGAAATTGATTACATTTATCCATGTATAAAAATGCATATATGAAATTGAGATTTTCTCATCCTATGATTCTGTAATTAAATTTTCCAAATACAAAATGTACGCATCTTTAAACAAGCCGACCAAATTCATGATGAATCGAACAAAACAAACTAGAGTTCACAACAGAATCAATAAGATCATTTCTCCTGATGGAATTTCTCTAACAGACCCCAAAGACATTGCTGACTCTTTCGCCAAATTTTACCACATTCTTTATAATATTAACCTTCAATCCCCTTCACCCGTGCCAGATAAAAACACTATTGACTCATTCTTATCATCCTTAAACTTGCCTAAACTAAACCCCACTGATTTGGAAATATTAACTAACCCTTTTTCGAGTAAAGAAATTGAAGAGGTCATTCATCATCTAAAACCCTTCAAATCCCCGGGTTCAGTTGGCTTCATCAACGAATATTACAAAACCTTAAATGAAATACTATCGTCATAGTTGTCCCAAATTTACAATTTAGCATCCTCCATAGGTACCTTCCCCAAAAAAATGTTAGAAGCCACCATTATCCTTATCCCTAAAACAAAATGAGACTTAAATAAAGTAAATAATAATAGACCAATTTCCTTAATTAACTCAAATATTAAAATTTATTCCAAAATTCTAGCCAATAGATTAAATAATATTCTTCCACATATAATAAACAACGATCCAATCGGCTTTATTAAAAAAAGACAATCAACTGATGGCACTAGGAGAATATTAAACATTATTAAACAATTAATTCCAAAAAACTCCAATCAGTAATAATCACATTAGATGCAGAAAAAGCATTTGATGGATTAAATTGGGACTTTTTAAAATCTTCTTTACTAAAATTCGGCTTTATTGAAAAATTCTTATCATTTATCATGGCTCTATACTCCAACCCTAGTGCCAAAATTTATACTAATAATTATTTATCCAATTCCTTCCAAATCACCAAGGGTACTAGACAGGGTTGCCTTTTTTCCCCCTTCTATTTATTCTAGCAATGGAAGCCTTGGCCCAAAAAATCTCAAATAACCAAAATATTCTAGGAATACAAACCCCCACCCGACATTTCAAAATTAGCCTCTTCACGGGCGATTTATTGTTAACCCTTACGGATCCCGTAAACTCCATCAAAGAACTTTCAAAGATATTAAAATTATTTTCGACAGTATCATATTTTAAAATTAATGAGGAAAAATCATAGATTTTTCAGTTTAATCTAAATAACGATTTAATTGACAAAATTAAAGTCATCTCATGCTTAAGCTGGGCAAAAAAAGAGATTACCTATTTAGGCATAACCATTACTAACAAGATAAATCCTTACTCTCCTCAAATCTAAATACACTGACTAAAACCATTACTAAAGACTAGCTATTGAGCTCGTTCTACGCGTGGCTAGCATTTTTATTGGTATATGATCTCCCATGCTGGTATGTGCTGCCCCCATCCTGGAATTTGTGCTACCCCCATTCTAGTATTTGTGCTGCCCCCATCCTGGTATTTGTGCTCCCCAATCCTGTTCCCCCATCCTGTTATGTGCTGCCCTCATCCCTATCCTGGAATGCATGGCACGCCTCATCCCTATCCTGGTATGCATGGCACCCCTCACCTCCAATCCTAGTATGCATGGCACCCCTCACCCTCAATCCTGGTATGCATGGCACCCCTCATCCCCAATCCTGGTATGCATGGCATCCCTCACTCTCAATCCTGGTACACATGGCACCCCTTACCCTCAATCCTGGTACGCATGACACCCCTCACCCCCAATCCTGGTACACATGGCACCCCTCACCCTCAATCCTGGTATGCATGGCACCCCTCATCCCTATTCTGGTATACATGGTACCCCTCATCCCTATACTGGTATGCATGGCCCCTCATCCGAATCCTGGTATGCATGGCCCCCCCACATCCCTATCCAGGTATGCATGGTACCCCTCATCCCCCAATCCTGGTATGCATGGTACCCCTCACCCCTGGTATGCATAGTACCCCTCACCCCTCAATCCTGGTATGCATGGCACCTCTCTTCCCTCAATCCTGATATGCATGACATCCCTCATCCCCAATACTGGTATGCATGGCACACCACCATCCTCAATCCTGGTATGCATGGCACCCCATCCCCAATCGTGGTATGCATGACACCCCTCATTTAAAATCTGGTATACATGGCACTAGTGATGAGCGATCATGCTCACTACTGCTCGGTGCTCGCCCGAGCATCTCACTGCTCGAGATGCTCGGCGTTCGCCGAGTATTTCCGGGTTGCTCGGGCGGGAACTTGGGTCCCCACCCTGCATGTTTGGCTCTCTTTAGAGAGCCAATCAACATGCAGGGATTGCCTGCCATGCACTGTAATGCCGTAGCCATGTTGGTTGTGGGCATTACAGTGATTGGCTGGCCGCACAACGTCATCAGGTCTATATCAGACCTGGCGCTACCATGCTCGTCACAGTCATTCTGGATCAGACAGTGTAGGGAGAGCTGCTGCTGTGTCAGGAAGAGATTTGATTGTGTATTAGGAAGTGTAGGGAGAAAAACCGTACATTACACATATCCATCTTAACAAACAGTCCTTTTGAGGACTAATCCACCTGCAGAGATATCAGGCAGGCAGGGTGTATAGGCAGGCAGGCAGGGTGTATAGGCAGGCAGGCAGAGTATATAGCAGACTGCAGTGCATATAGCACAAGAGGCTCCATTCCAATTCTGCCTTCTGCTGCTGTTAGATATTTCTATACAAAGGCCCAGGTCTCAGTGGCCAGGAATACTTTTCTTTGGCTCTTAATCCTCATTATTTGCTTAAAAAGCAATCCAGAGAACACCATTTTTTCTGCACCATTTGCTTGTTGGCACTGAAGAATACAGCCAGGTCTTTTCCATATTAGAAATCCAGCTATTTAAAACTGTGTTTTCTCCGTCAAACGGATCACATATACGTTGTCAGAAAATACTGGAATTTCTGGCCTCCATTAAAAATTTCTTTTAGTGTGTCATTGAAGCAATTCACCACAGTTTGCTGTTCAAACTACTTATCTACAGGCCAGGTTTTTAAAACTCTGTTTTCTCTGTCAAACGGATCACATACAGTGCATTGTGAAAGTATTTGGCCCCCTCAAATTTTTCTACCTTTTGCCACATTTCTGGCTTCAAACATAAAGATATAAAATTCTAATTTTTTTGGGAAGAATCAACAACAAGTGGGACACAATCGTGAAGTGGAACGAAATTTATTGGATATTTTAAACTTTTTTAACAAATTAAAAACTGAAAAGTGGGGCGTGCAATATTATTCGGCCCCCTTGAGTTAATACTTTGTAGCGCCACCTTTTGCTGTGATTATAGCTGAAAGTCACTTGGGGTATGTCTCTATCAGTTTTTCACATCGAGAGGCTGAAATTCTTGGCTATTCTAACTTGCAAAACAGCTCGAGCTCATTGTGGTTGGATGGAGGGCGTTTGTGAACAGCAGTTTTCAGCTCTTTCCACAGATTCTCAATTGGATTCAGGTCTGGACTTTGACTTGGCCATTCTAACACCTGGATACGTTTATTTTTAAACCATTCCATTGTACATTTTGCTTTATGTTTGGGATCATTGTCTTGTTGGAAGATAATTCTCCGTCCCAGTTTCAGATCTTTTGCAGACTCCCACTGGTTTTCTTCCAGAATGGTCCTGTAATTGGCTCCGTCCTTCTTCCCATCAATTTTAACCATCTTCCTGTCCCTGCTGAAGAAAAGCAGACCCAAACCATGATGCTGCCACCACCATGTTTGACAGTGGGGATGGTGTTTTGAGGGTGATGAGCTGTGTTGCTTTTACGCCAAACATATCGTTTTGCATTGTGGCCAAAAAGTTTGATTTTGGTTTCATCCAACTAGAGCACCTTATTCCACGTTTGGTGTGTCTCCCAGATGGCTGGTGGCAAGCTTCAAACAAGACTTTTTATGGATATCTTTGAGAAATGGCTTTCTTCTTGCCACTCTTCCATAAAGGCCAGATTTGTGCAGTGTACGACTGATTGTTGTCCTATGGACAGACTCTCCCACCTCAGTTGTAGAACTCTGCAGTTCATCCAGAGTGATCATGGGCCTTTTGGCTGCATCTCTGATCAGTCTTATCCTTGTTTGAGATGAAAGTTTAGAGGGACGGCCGGGTCTTGGTAGATTTGCAGTGGTCTGATACTCCTTCTATTTCAATATGATCGCTTGCACAGCGCTCCTTGAGATGTTTAAAACTTGGGAAATCTTTTTGTTTCCAAATCTGGCTTTAAACTTCGCCACAACAGTATCTCAGACCTGCCTAATGTGTTCATTGGTCTACTTGATGCTCTCCGCAATTGAAACAGAACCATGAGACTATCACAGGGCAGGTGCATTTATACACAGACTTGATTACACAGAGGTGGATTCTATTTATCATTACCAGTCATTTAGGACAAGATTGGATCATTCAGAGATCCTCACTGAACTTCTGGAGTGAGTTTGCTGCACTGAAAGTAAAGGGGCCGAATAATATTGCACGCCCCACTTTTCAATTTTTAATTTGTTAAAAAAAGTTTAAAATATCCAATAAATTTCATTCCACTTCACGATTGTGTCCCACTTGTTGTTGATTGCTCCCCAAAAAATTAGAATTTTATATCTTTATTAGTATTGAACGAGCACTAAAATGCTCGGGTGCTCGAAGCTCGGGCCGAGCTCACCGTAATACTCGGGTGCTCGACCCGAGCAACGAGCCCAATGTTAGTCTATGGGAGACCCGAGCATTTTTGCGTCGGCACCCCCGGCAGTCTGTAGAAAGCCTAAAAAGTGCCCACACTGTAGCGACAGTGCTCAAAAGACATGGGGACAGCATGGGCATCGCCCCAGGAAGCATTTCTGACCCCCAGGTCACTGCTGTCAACAACGTGGTCAGAGGTATTAAGCCACTTTTAAGGGCTCACAATAAAACATTCAAAAACGAAACTGAAACTGCTTTCCTGTGAAATATGTTAAGGAAGTTCCTTTCCAGGGTAAAGACTGGTGTATAAGGTAAAATAAATAACCAAAAACAAAAATACTCCTCCACACCTTGGGATATGTTCACGAGTAGCATTTTTTATGCATTTTTGCACTTTAGTATTGCTTTCAACCGTGACAAATGCATTCACCGGGAAATGTCATTTTAACAGTTTACAATCTTATCTGTCCATCTGCTGTTTGACACATGCATACAGTGCTGAAAAGACATGGGAACAGCATGGGGAAGACCCCTGGAAGCATCTCTGACACCCAGGTCACTGCCTAAAAGTGTGCCCATCAGACGTGATCCTTTCCGCATCTGAAGATGCAGACTTGCAACTATCCCCGTGCAGGTCCTTGTCCCAGGGCAGTGTTCAATTGTACCTCCCCCATTCCTTGCAATGCAAGCGAAAGTATGCAGCCTGCCACCCACCCACCCCCATGCTGCAATACCATACTGCTAGCTTGCTTGCACTTGAAATAGGGCCTTTAAGTTTGGAGGAGGCTAAAGCTGGCCACTACCTTATGGCTGCTTCAGCAGCGAGGTATCCATACTGAGTCCCCAGCCGCCCGGTGGCCGGGTGTCCTTGCTCGGTCCCCAGCCGCCCCGCAGCCGGGTGTCCACACACAGTCCCCAGCCGCCTGGGGGCAGCCGGGTGTCCATAAACGGTCCCCAGCCACCCCTATTTCTCCTTTAAACTTCCCCTACACTTTTGTTAGCCTGGCCTGCTTTAGGGCAGCATTGGACGAGCCTACCAGAGAACCAGACTCCTCCGGTTGCCCTGGCTTCTACATAAGGGGAGTTGAGAGTGCCAAGGAGGAGCATGATGATGTTAAAAGTTAGCATCTGCTTTGTTTTCTTGGAATGCAAGAGTAAGTGTGCAACCTGCCACCCACCCACCCCCAGGCAGAAATTCCATACTGCTAGCTTGCACTTGAAATGGGGCCTTTTAGTTTGGAGGAGGCTGAAGCTGGCCACTACCTCATGGCTGCTTCGGCAGCGAGGTATCCATACTCAGTTCCCAGCCGCCCGGCGGCCGGGTGTTCATGCTCGGTCCCCAGTCGCCAGAGGGCAGCCGGGTGTCCATACTCGGTCCCCAGCTGCCCCGCGGCAAGGTGTTCACACACAGTCCCAAGCCGCCTGGGGACGGCCGAGTGTCCATAAACGGTCCCCAGTCACCCCTATTTCCCCTTGAAACTTCCCCCACACGTTTCTTAGCCTGGCCTGCTTTAGGGCAGCATTGGACGAGCCCACCAGAGAACCAGACTCCTCCGGTGGGCCCTGGCTTCTCCATCAGGGGAGTTGAGAGTGCCAAGGTGAGGAACATGATGATGATGATAGAAGTTAGCTTCTGCTTTGTTTTCTTGGAATGCAAGCGTAAGTGTGCAACCTGCCACCCACCCACCCCCAGGCTGCAATACCATACTGCTAGCTTGCACTTGAAATGGGACCTTTTAGTTTGGAGGAGGCCGAAGCTGGCCACTACCTCATGGCTGCTTCAGCAGCGAGGTATCCATACTCAGTCCCCAGCCGCCCGGCGGTCCGGGTGTCCATGTTCTGTCCCCAGCTGCCAGGGGGCGGCCAGGTGTCCATACTCGGTCCCCCGCCGCCCTGCGGACGGGTGTTCACACACGGTCCCCAGCCGCCTGGGGGCGGCCGAGTGTCCATAAACGGTCCCCAACCGCCCCTATTTCTCCTTGAAACTTCCCCCACACTTTTCTTAGCCTGGCCTGCTTTAGGGCAGCATTGGACGAGCCCACCAGAGAACCAGACTCCTCCGGTGGGCCCTGGCTTCTCCATCAGGGGAGTTGAGAGTGCCAAGGTGAGGAGCATGATGATGATGATGATAGAAGTTAGCGTCTGCTTTGTTTTCTTGGAATGCAAGCGCATGTATGTAGTAGCGGCTAGGCCTGAGGTGGTCAGCGTTTTGACGCATATCCTACCTCCTCCGAGGATTGCTGGATGTTTTCCTGCTACTATACCAGTTCTATGACTCCCGTTAAAACAAAGCTTCAGGTGATGAATGATGGATGAGGTGGTGGCAAAAGAGAAAGAGCAGGAGGAACAGGGACCATTCACATCAATATCAGGCCAGTCAACAGCACATGTCTTGTAGGATATGTTTCTGTACCTAAAGGAGCTGTTCGGCTACACAGTTATAGGGCATGCAGTGAGTGCAATGCCTAACAAAAAATTTGAGGCACTGCAATGCCCCTTGGAAGTGACATGGAGGTCAGAGGGCCTTAACTGAACTGTTTTTTCCATTTATAGCAACTGGGTCTCATGTGCACTGTTGGCCTAAGCAGAAAATGGAAAGCTTTCCAAAAATTATGAGGAACTGCAATGCCCCTTGAAACAGACGTGGATTACAGCATACTTAAAACCTTCTACCCATTATTGGAGAGTGGGTCTCCCTTAGTGTTCGCCTATGCATTGAAAAGCAAAAGCTGACTAAAATTAGGAGGAAATGCAATGCCCGTTGGAAGAATGGTGGAGTTTGCAGTGGAATAAAAAGACAATATCAATGCCCCTTGAAAAAGTTGTGGAGGTCGCAGTAGCTTAACAAGACGGTTTTAATGCCCCTGGGAAAAGTGGTGGAGGTTGCAGTAGCTTAACAAGGCGGTTTTAATGCCCCTAGGAAGAGTCGTGGAGGTCGCAGTAGCTTAAAAAGACGGTTTTAATGCCCCTATGCAGAATGGTGGAGTTTGCAGTGGAATAAGAAGACAATATCAATGCCCCTTGAGAAAGTGGTGGAGGTTGCAGCAGCTTAACAAGACGGTTTTAATGCCCCTTGGAAGAGACGTGGAGGTTGCAGTAGCTTAACAAGACGGTTTTAATGCCCCTTGGAAGAGACATGGAGGTCGCAGTAGCTTAACAAGATGGTTCTAATGCCTCTGGGAAAAGTGGTGGAGGTCGCAGTAGCTTAACAAGATGGTTTTAATGCCCCTTGGAAGAATGGTGGAGGTCGCAGTGGAATAAAATGACAATATGAATGCCCCTGGGAAAAGTGGTGGAGGCCGCAGTAGCTTAACAAGACAGTTTTAATGCCCCTTGGAAGAGACGTGGAGGTCGCAGTGGAATAAAAAGACAATATCAATGCCCCCTGCGAAAAGTGGTGGAGGTCGCAGTAGCTTAAAAAAACGGTTTTAATGCCCCTTGGAAGAATGGTGGAGGTTGCAGTAGCTTATAAAACTGTTTTAATGCCCCTTGGAAGAGACGTGGAGGTCGCAGTAGCTTAACAAGACGGTTTTGATGTCCCTTGGAAGAGACGTGGAGGTCGCAGTGGAATAAAAAGACAATATTAATGCCCCTGGGAAAAGTGGTGGAGGTCGCAGTAGCTTAACAAGACAGTTTTAATGCCCCTAGGAAGAGTCGCGGAGGTCGCAGTAGCTTAACAAGACGGTTTTAATGCCCCTTGGAAGAGACATGGAGGTCTCAGTGGAATAAAAAGACAACATCAATGCCCCTGGGAAAAGTGGTGGAGGTCGCAGTAGCTTTACACGACGGTCACCCTGGTGGTATAGTGGTGGTGGAAGCTGAGGATAAGGAGAAGAGCAAAATACATCCGTAATGGGGAAGCGTATACCCATGTGTGGGTGTGAAGCAGTGCATGGGAATACACCTCCCAAAATAACACAGTGGATTTGACTTTATGTTACTCTGCTGTCATTTGGTGGTGTTGTGAAGTATGGCCCAATCCAGCCCTTGTTCAATTTGATAAGGGTCAGCATTGACAGTTGACAGGTGACTGCGCTTATCAGTTATAATTCTCCCAGCGGCACTAAAAACACGCTCCAATAACACGCTAGCGGCAGGGCAGGCCAGGACCTCCAAGGCATACAGAGCGAGTTCATTCCAAGTGTCCAGCTTGGATACCCAAAAATTAAAATGCACAGAGGAATCACGGTGGACGCTGGTAAGGTCGGAAAGGTACTCCCTCACCATCTTTTGATACTTTCCACGCCTTGTGAGAGTACCCCGCACCTCAAGACCTGTAAGCTGGGTGGGTGTCAGAAAACTGTCCCAGAATGTTGACACTGTTCCCCTGCCTCTGCTGGATTGGAGTTGCGTCTCTCTCGCCTGTATGCCTTGGTTGGTCAACGAACTGTGACCTCTGCCGCTAGCGTGGTTAGATGGGAATTTTTTTAACAGTTATACAGCAATGGCCTTCAGGTACTGCCCCATTTTTGTAGACCTCTCCACCTCAGGAATAAGAGAGTTAAAGTTCTCCTTGTAGCGGGTGGCTAAAACTGTCACCAACCAGTAATGACTGTCACCCAACATTTTGACAACGCGAGGGTCACGGTTAAGGCAGCGTAACCTAAAGTCAGCCATGCGAGCCAGACTGGTAATGGGCAAGACTTCTGTGTCCTCACCAAGATGACGACTGATCATGCTCTCCTCCTCCTCCTCCTCCCCCCTGTCCTCAGGCCACCCATGCTGAAGCGACTGTATGACAGTTGTACAGGTACTACCATCTACAGCGCATGTTACCAGCTCCTGTTCTTCCTCCTCCTCCTCCTCTCCCTCATTGTCCCCCAATGAATGTTGGGATGAAATGAGGCTGGGCTGTGTGTAATCGCCCATTACGGGTTCTTGATCCATCTCATAATACTCTGGCTGCAATGCCTCCTCCTTAATTCTCTGCAGAGAGCGTTGCAAAAGACAGACAAGTGGGATTCTGACGCTAATGATGGCCTCATCGCCACTCACCATCTTTGTGGACTCCTCAAAGTTTGTCAGGATGGTACATATGTCAGACATCCAGGTCCACTCCTGAGGTCTTATGTGTGCAGTCTGACCTAAATATCGATGGCCTTGTAGCAGTTGGTACTCCACAACTGCTCTCTTCTGCTCACAAATCCTTTGCAACATATGGAGGGTAGAGTTCCAACATGTGGGGACATCACACACCAGTCGGTGTGCCGGAAGCTGCAAACGCTGCTGCAACACAGCAAGGGCGGCGGAAGCTGTAGCCAATTTCCGAAAATGAGCTGACAGGCACCTTACTTTGACAAGCAGATCTGGCAACTCGCGATACGATTTAAGAAACCGCTGAACCACGAGGTAAGCACATGAGCCAGGCATGGTAAGTGTGTGATCTCGCCTCGCCTCAGAGCCGCCACCAGGTGACGGCCATTGTCACACACGACCATGCCTGGATGTAGGTTCAGCGGTCTCAGCCACAGATCTGCCTGCTCTTTCACAGCTGTCCACAGCTCACAAGCAGTGTGAGGTTTATCACCTAAGCTTATGAGTTTCAGCACAGACTGTTGTCGCTTGGCTGAGGCAGTACTGCAGTGCTTCCAGCTTGTAACTGATGTGGTGATATCTGAGATGGAGACTGAACATGAGGAGGAGGAGGAGGATGATGAGCAGAAGCTGTACACTGTGGGGGCAACTCTGACTGACTTAGGGCCCGCAATCCTCAGTGTGGGGAGGATGTGTTCCGTCCCAAGGTCCGACTGGGACCTGGCTTCCACTATGTTTACCCGGTGTGCCGTCAGGGAGATGTATCGTCCCTGGCCACAAGCACTTGTCCACGTGTCCGTTGTCAGGAGGACTCTCCCAGTAACTGCTTTGTAGAGGGCACGGCAGAGGTTTTGGGACACGTGCTTGTGTAGTGCGGGGATGGCACACCGGGCAAAATAGTGTCGGCTGGGGACCGAGTACCGAGGGACGGACACCGCCATAAGGTTGCGGAAGGATTCCGTCTCCACCAGCCTTAAAGGCAGCATTTCCAAAGCAAGCAGTCGTGAAATGTGCGAATTTAGGACTGTATCCTGTGGGGCATTGGCTGCGAATTTGCACTTTCGTTCAAAGGTCTGGGATATGGACAATTGAACGCAGCGGTGGGACATGACGTTGATGCTGTTTCTTGAGAAACTGAAATAACAAGTGAAGACTGAGAGGAGGGGGCATCTTTGCATGCAATATGGACAGGGGATTGCCTTGCACGCACAACAGGGGGTTCTATTACATGCACAACAGCAGAAGAAGCAGTGTTGACACCCGCTGACACTAGTCGAGGACCCTGGGGTTCGCCCCGTAAAGTCGGGTGCTTTGCTGCCATGTGCCTGATCATGCTGGTGGTGGTAAGGCTGGTAGTTTTGTCACCCCTGCTGATGCTGGCATGGCAGGTGGTACAAATGGATTTTTTGGTGTAATCAGCAGAGTCTTTAAAATAATTCCAGACTCTGGAAGACCTACCGGTTGTAGTGGCAACGTCCCTCATATTGGTGTTACGGAGAATGGATGCCCACCTTCTGTCTGCGGCCACCACACTGCTTCTTCCTGCCTGTTGGGGTGCTCTGCCTCCCTCCCCCTGAATGCTGCTGGCCTCGCTCTGTGTGTCCTCCTGCCACTTGGGTCAGTTACTAGATCATCCACCACCTCTTTCTCTTCCACTTGCGCACCACGATCCTCCTCCTCACATCGAGGCAATTTTGTCTCGTCATCGTCCACCTCTTGTGACAAATTGCCAGCGTCGACTTCCTGTGGCTGTGGCTGTTCAAATACTTGGGCATCGATACATGGGATCTCCTCTTTCACCACTTCAAGCGGAGCAGGCAAGGGGCACAAATATGGAAATGAACCAGTGAACAGCTCTTCAGAATGTCCAAGTGTGGGATCAGTTGCTGTCTGACGACACTCGGCATGGTGGGAGGAAGGAGCATCAGGGTGAGGAGGAGTATGCGGTCGAGACTCACGGCTACTAAAACTTGACCGTGTGAAAGACAGACCGGAGGTGGTGGTGCCAAGGTAGCTGGATGTATTATCTGCTATCCAATTAAAAACCTGTTCACACTGATAAGTTCGCAATACTGGTGTTATAGTGTGCTTCTCTAGTAATTCGGTCAAGAATTGGGAGCGAGAAGATGTGGCTGTTGGTTGTGGCACTTTTTCACCTTGTCCACGGCCCCGTCCTCTACACGCACCATCACCAGAACGTCCAGTTCCACGTCCCTTGCCACGCGACTTGCCCATTGTAAATGAAGTGAAATAGCTTACCCTCGCACTATCAATGGAAAAAGGGTAATAAAAAGGAGATCAGAACCGTGGAAGAGGAAAACCACAGTGGTATTTCTCTGGCCTACACCAGACTCTTTTAAACAGATATATTGGTGTCTGACCAGTCAGGGAGACACTATTACAGGGTTTTTTTACGGCAAAAAATGCCAAAAGTAGGATAATACAGAGATTTGAAGCTTGGAACTGCAAAATCACAGTTATAGTTATGTGGCGTACACCAGAATCTTTCAAACAGTTCTATTGGTGTCTGACCAGTCAGGGAGACACTATTACAGTTTTTTTTATGGCAAAAAATGCCAAAAACAGGATAATACAGAGATTTGACCCGTGGAACTGCAAAACCACAGTTCTATTTCTCTGGCCTGCAACAGACTCTTTTAAACAGATATATTGGTGTCTGACGAGTCAGGGAGACACTGTTATAGTTTTTTTATGGCAAAAATTGCCAAAAGCTGGATAATGCAGAGATATGACCCGTGGAACTGCAATACCAAAGTTATAGTTATGTCGCGTACAAAAGAATCTTTTAAACAGATATATTGTTGTCTGACCAGTCAGGGAGACACATTACAGTTTTTTTTATGGCAAAAAATGCCAAAAACAGGATAATACAGAGATTTGACCCCTGGAACTGCAAAACCACAGTTCTATTTCTCTGGCCTACACCAGACTCTTTTAAACAGATATATTGGTGTCTGACCAGGCAGGGAGACACTATTACAGTTTTTTTTATGGCAAAAAATGCCAAAGCCCGGATAATACAGAGATTTCACCCGTGGAACTGCAAAACCACAGTTCTATTTCTCTGGCCTACACCAGACTCTTTAAAACAGATATATTGGTGTCTGAACTGTCAGGGAGACACTATGACTGTTTTTCATTTACGGCAAAAAATGCCAAAAGCAGGATAATACAGAGATTTGACCCATGGAACTGCAAAACCACAGTTATATTTTTCTGGTCTACACCAGACTCTTTAAAACAGATATATTGGTGTCTGACCAGTCAGGGAGACACTATTACAGTTTTTTTATGGCAAAAAATGGCAAAAGCAGGATAACAAAGAGATTTGACCGGTGGAACTGCAAAACCAAAGTTCTATTTTTCTGGCCTACACCAGACTCTTTTAAACAGATATATTGGTGTCTGACCAGTCAAGGAGACACTATTATAGTATTTTTTATAGCAAAAATTGCCAAAAGCTGGATAATACAGTGATTTGACCAATGGAACTGCAAAACCAAAGTTATAGTTATGTGGTGTACACCAGAATCTTTTAAACAGATATATTGGTGTCTGACCAGTCAGGGAGACACTATTGCAGTTTTTTTTAAGTCAAAAAGTGCCAAAAGCAGGATAATACAGAGATTTGACCTGTGGAACTGCAAAACCACAGTTCTATTTCTCTGGCCTACACCAGACTCTTTTAAACAGATATATTGGTGTCTGACCAGTCAGGGAGACATGATTACAGTTTTTTTTAAGGCAAAAAATGCCAAAAACAGGATAATACAGAGATTTGACCCATGGTACTGCAAAACTACAGTTATAGTTACGGGGTGTACACCAGAATCTTTTAAACAGATATATTGGTGTCTGACCAGTCAGGGAGACACTATTACAGTTTTTTTTTGCGGCAAAAAATATCAAAAACAGGATAATACAGAGATTTCACCCGTGGAACTGCAAAACCACAGTTCTATTTCTCTGGCCTATACCAGACTCTTTAAAACAGATATATTGGTGTCTGACCAGTTAGGGACATACTATTACAGTTTTTTTTATGGCAAAAAATGCCAAAAGCAGGATAATACAGAGATTTGACCCGTGGAACTGCAAATCCACAGTTATAGTTATGTGGCATGCACCAGAATCTTTTAAACAGATATATTGGTGTCTGACCAGTCAGGGAGACACTATTAGAGTTTTTTTACGGCAAAAAATGCCAAAAGCAGGATAATACAGAGATATCACCCGTGGAACTGCAAAACCACAGTTATAGTTATGTGGCGCTCACCAGAATCTTTTAAACAGATATATTGGTGTCTGACCAATCAGGGAGACACTATTACAATTTTTTTTACGTCAAAAAATGCCAAAACCAGGATAATACAGAGATTTCACCCGTGGAACTGCAAATCCACAGTTCTATTTCTCTGGCCTATACCAGACTCTTTAAAACAGATATATTGGTGTCTGACCAGTCAGGGACATACTATTACAGTTTTTTTTACATCAAAAAATGACAAAAGCAGGATAATACAGAGATTTGACCCGTGGAAGGGCAAAACCACAGTTATAGTTATGTGGCGTACACCAGAATCTTTTAAACAGATATATTGGTTTCTGATCAGTCAGGGAGACACTATTACAGTTTTTTTTATGGTAAAAATGCCAAAAGCAGGATAATACAGAGATTTGACCCGTGGAACTGCAAAACCACATTTCTTTTTCTCTGGCCTAAACAAGAAACTTTTAAACAGATATATTGGTGTCTGACCAGTCAGGGAGACGCTATTACAGTTTTTTTTACGGCAAAAAAAGCCAAAAGCAGGATAATACAGAGATTTGACTGAGGAAGTGCAAAACCACAGTTATAGTTATGTGACGTACACCAGAAACTTTTATACAGATATATTGGTGTCTGACCACTCTGGGAGACACTGTTACAGTTTTTTTATGGCAAAAAATGCCAAAAGCAGGATAATACAGAGATATGACCAGTGGAACTGCAAAACCACAGTTATAGTTATGTGGAGTACACCAGAATCTTTTAAACAGATATATTTGTGGCTGACCAGTCAGGCAGACAATATTACAGTTTTTTTATGGCAAAAAATGACAAAAGCAGGACAATACAGAGATTTGACCCGTGGAACTGCAAAACCACTGTTCTATTTCTCTTGCCAACACCAGAAACTATTAAACAGATATATTGATGTCTGACCAGTCAGGGAGACACTATTATAGTTTTTTTTACTTCAAAAAATGCCAAAAACAGGATATTACAGAGATTTGACCCGTTGAACTGCAAAACCACAGTTATAGTGATGTGGTGTACACTAGAATCTTTTAAACAGATATATTGATGTCTGACCTGTCAGGGAGACACTATTACAGTTTTTTTACGGCAAAAAATGTCAAAATCAGGATAATACAGAGATTTGACCAGTGGAACTGCAAAACCACAGTTATAGTTAAGTGGCGTACACCAGAATCTTTTAAACAGATATATTGGTGTCTGACCAGTCAGGGAGACACTTTTACGAGGTTTTTTTTACGGCAAAAAATGTCAAAAGCAGGATAATATAGAGATTTGACCCGTGGAAGGGCAAAACCACAGTTATAGTTATGTGGCGTACACCATAATCTTTAAACAGATATATTGGTGTCTGATCAGTCACGGAGACACTATTACAGTTTTTTTTATGGCAAAAAATGCCAAAAGCAGGATAATACAGAGATTTCACCCGTGGAACTGCAAAACCACAGTTCTTTTTCTCTGGCCTAAACCAGAAACTTTTAAACAGATATATTGGTGTCTGACCAGTCAGGGAGACGCTATTACAGTTTTTTTTACGGCAAAAAAAGCCAAAAGCAGGATAATACAGAGATTTGACCCTTGGAACTGCAAAACCACAGTTATAGTTGAGTGGCGTACACCAGAATCTTTTAAATAGATATAATGGTGTCTGACCATTCAGGGAGACACTTTTACGGGGTTTTTTTACGGCAAAAAATGCCAAAAGCAGGATAATACAGAGATTTGACGCGTGGAAGTGCAAAACCACAGTTCTAGTTATGTGGCGTACACCACAATCTTTTAAACAGATATATTGGTGTCTGCTCAGTCAGGGAGAAACTATTACAGTTTTTTTTTTATGGGAAAAAATGCCAAAAGCAGGATAATACAGAGATTTGACCCGTGGAACTGCAAAACCACAGTTCTTTTTCTCTGGCCTAAACCAGAAACTTTTAAACAGATATATTGGTGTCTGACCAGTCAGGGAGACGCTATTACAGTTTTTTTTATTGCAAAAAAAGCCAAAAGCAGGATAATACAGAGATTTTACTGAGGAAGTGCGTAACCACAGTTATAGTTATGTGGCGTACACCAGAAACTTTTAAACAGATATATTGGTGTCTGACCAGTCAGGGAAACATGATTACAGTTTTTTTTTTAAGGCAAAAAATGCCAAAAACAGGATAATACAGAGATTTGACCCATGGAACTGCAAAACCACAGTTATAGTTACGGGGCGTACACCAGAATCTTTTAAACTGATATATTGGTGTCTGACCAGTCAGGGAGACACTATTACAGTTTTTTTTTTGCGGCAAAAATATCATAAACAGAATAATACAGAGATTTGACCCGTGGAAGTGCAATACCACAGTAATAGTTAAGTGGAGCACACCAGAATCTTTTAAACAGATATTTTGGTGTCTGACCAATCAGGGAGACACTATTACAATTTTTTTTACGTCAAAAAATGCCAAAACCAGGATAATACAGAGATTTCACCCGTGGAACTGCAAAACCACAGTTCTATTTCTCTGGCCTACACCAGACTCTTTAAAACAGATATATTGGTGTCTGACCAGTCAGGGACATACTATTACAGTTTTTTTTACGGCAAAAAATTCCAAAAGCAGGATAATACAGAGATTTGACCCGTGGAACTGCAAAACCACAGTTATAGTTATGTGGCATGCACCAGAATCTTTTAAACAGATATATTGGTGTCTGACCAGTCAGGGAGACGCTATTACAGTTTTTTTTACGGCAAAAAAAGCCAAAAGCAGGATAATACATAGATTTGACTGAGGAAGTGCGAAACCACAGTTATAGTTATGTGGCGTACACCAGAAACTTTTAAACCGATATATTGGTGTCTGACCAGTCGGGGAGACACTGTTACAGTTTTTTTTTATGGCAAAAAATGCCAAAAGCAGGATAATACAGAGATATGACCAGTGGAACTGCAAAACCACAGTTATAGTTATGTGGCGTACACCAGAATCTTTTAAACAGATACATTTGTGGCTGACCAGTCAGGGAGACAATATTACAGTTTTTTTATGGCAAAAAATGCCAAAAGCAGGATAATACAGAGATTTGACTGAGGAAGTGCAAAACCACAGTTATAGCTATGTGGCGTACACCAGAAACTTTTAAACAGATATATTGGTGTCTGACCAGTCGGGGAGACACTGATACAGTTTTTTTTATGGCAAAAAATGCCAAAAGCAGGATAATACAGAGATATGACCAGTGGAACTGCAAAACCACAGTTATAGTTATGTGGTGTAAACCAGAATCTTTTAAACAGATATATTTGTGGCTGACCAGTCAGGGAGACAAAATTAATTTTTTTATGGCAAAAAATGACAAAAGCAGGATAATACAGAGATTTGACCCGTGGAACTACAAAACCACTGTTCTATTTCTCTGGCCAACACCAGAAACTATTAAACAGATATATTGATGTCTGACCAGTCAGGGAGACACTATTACAGTTTTTTTTTACTTCAAAAAATGCCAAAAACAGGATAATATAGAGATTTGCCCTGTTGAACTGCAAAACCACAGTTATAGTTATGTGGCATACACCAGAATCTTTTAAACAGATATATTGATGTCTGACCAGTCAGGGAGACACTATTACAGTTTTTTTACGGCAAAAAAATCCAAAAGCAGGATAATACAGAGATTTGACCTGTGGAACTGCAAAACCACAGTTATAGTTAAGTGGCATACACCAGAATCTTTTAATCAGATATATTGGTGTCAGACCAGTCAGGGAGACACTTTTACAGTTTTTTTTACGGCAAAAAAAGCCAAAAGCAGGATAATACATAGATTTGACTGAGGAAGTGCGAAACCACAGTTATAGTTATGTGGCGTACACCAGACACTTTTAAACCGATATATTGGTGTCTGACCAGTCTGGGAGACACTGTTACAGTTTTTTTTTTATGGCAAAAAATGCCAAAAGCAGGATAATACAGAGATATTACCAGTGGAACTGCAAAACCACAGTTATAGTTATGTGGCGTACACCAGAATCTTTTAAACAGATAGATTTGTGGCTGACCAGTCAGGGAGACAATATTACAGTTTTTTTATGGCAAAAAATGACAAAAGCAGGACAATACAGAGATTTGACCCGTGGAACTGCAAAACCACAGTTCTTTTTCTCTGGCCTAAACCAGAAACTTTTAAACAGATATATTGGTGTCTGACCAGTCAGGGAGACGCTATTACAGTTTTTTTTACGGCAAAAAAAGCCAAAAGCAGGATAATACAGAGATTTGACTGAGGAAGTGCAAAACCACAGTTATAGTTATGTGGCGTACACCAGAAACTTTTAAACAGATATATTGGTGTCTGACCAGTCAGGGAGACACTATTACAGTTTTTTTTTACTTCAAAAAATGCCAAAAACAGGATAATATAGAGATTTGCCCTGTTGAACTGCAAAACCACAGTTATAGTTATGTGGCATACACCAGAATCTTTTAAACAGATATATTGATGTCTGACCAGTCAGGGAGACACTATTACAGTTTTTTTACGGCAAAAAAAGCCAAAAGCAGGAAAATACAGAGATTTGACCTGTGGAACTGCAAAACCACAGTTATAGTTAAGTGGCATACACCAGAATCTTTTAATCAGATATATTGGTGTCAGACCAGTCAGGGAGACACTTTTACAGTTTTTTTTACGGCAAAAAAAGCCAAAAGCAGGATAATACATAGATTTGACTGAGGAAGTGCGAAACCACAGTTATAGTTATGTGGCGTACACCAGAAACTTTTAAACCGATATATTGGTGTCTGACCAGTCGGGGAGACACTGTTACAGTTTTTTTTTTATGGCAAAAAATGCCAAAAGCAGGATAATACAGAGATATGACCAGTGGAACTGCAAAACCACAGTTATAGTTATGTGGCGTACACCAGAATCTTTTAAACAGATACATTTGTGGCTGACCAGTCAGGGAGACAATATTACAGTTTTTTTATGGCAAAAAATGACAAAAGCAGGACAATACAGAGATTTGACCCGTGGAACTGCAAAACCACAGTTCTTTTTCTCTGGCCTAAACCAGAAACTTTTAAACAGATATATTGGTGTCTGACCAGTCAGGGAGACGCTATTACAGTTTTTTTTAAAGGCAAAAAAAGCCAAAAGCAGGATAATACAGAGATTTGACTGAGGAAGTGCAAAACCACAGTTATAGTTATGTGGCGTACACCAGAAACGTTTAAACAGATATATTGGTGTCTGACCAGTCAGGGAGACACTATTACAGTTTTTTTTTACTTCAAAAAATGCCAAAAACAGGATAATATAGAGATTTGCCCTGTTGAACTGCAAAACCACAGTTATAGTTATGTGGCATACACCAGAATCTTTTAAACAGATATATTGATGTCTGACCAGTCAGGGAGACACTATTACAGTTTTTTTACGGCAAAAAAAGGCAAAAGCAGGATAATACAGAGATTTGACCTGTGGAACTGCAAAACCACAGTTATAGTTAAGTGGCATACACCAGAATCTTTTAATCAGATATATTGGTGTCAGACCAGTCAGGGAGACACTTTTACAGTTTTTTTTACGGCAAAAAAAGCCAAAAGCAGGATAATACATATATTTGACTGAGGAAGTGCGAAACCACAGTTATAGTTATGTGGCGTACACCAGAAACTTTTAAACCGATATATTGGTGTCTGACCAGTCGGGGAGACACTGTTACAGTTTTTTTTTTATGGCAAAAAATGCCAAAAGCAGGATAATACAGAGATATGACCAGTGGAACTGCAAAACCACAGTTATAGATATGTGGCGTACACCAGAATCTTTTAAACAGATACATTTGTGGCTGACCAGTCAGGGAGACAATATTACAGTTTTTTTATGGCAAAAAATGACAAAAGCAGGACAATACAGAGATTTGACCCGTGGAACTGCAAAACCACAGTTCTATTTCTCTGGCCAACACCAGAAACTATTAAACAGATATATTGATGTCTGACCAGTCAGGGAGACACTATTACAGTTTTTTTTACTTCAAAAAATGCCAAAAACAGGATATTACAGAGATTTGACCCGATGAACTGCAAAACCACAGTCATAGTTATGTGGAGTACACTAGAATCTTTTAAACAGATATATTGATGTCTGACCAGTCAGGGAGACACTATTACAGTTTTTTTAAGGCAAAAAATGCCAAAAGCAGGATAATACAGAGATTTGACCCTTGGAACTGCAAAACCACAGTTATAGTTAAGTGTCGTACACCAGAATCTTTTAAACAGATATACTGGTGTCTGACCTGTCAGGGAGACACTTTTACGAGGTATTTTACGGCAAAAAATGCCAAAAGCAGGATAATACAGAGATTTGACCCGTGGAAGGGCAAAACCACAGTTATAGTTATGTGGCGTACACCAGAATCTTTTAAACAGATATATTGGTGTCTGCTCAGTCAGGGAGACACTATTACAGTTTTTTTTTTATGGGAAAAAATGCCAAAAGCAGGATAATACAGAGATTTGACCCGTGGAACTGCAAAACCACAGTTCTTTTTCTCTGGCCTAAACCAGAAACTTTTAAACAGATATATTAGTGTCTGACCAGTCAGGGAGACGCTATTACAGTTTTTTTTACGGCAAAAAAAGCCAAAAGCAGGATAATACAGAGATTTGACTGAGGAAGTGCAAAACCACAGTTATAGATATGTGGCGTACACCAGAAACTTTTAAACAGATATATTGGTGTCTGACCAGTCGGGGAGACACTGATACAGTTTTTTTTATGGCAAAAAATGCCAAAAGCAGGATAATACAGAGATATGACCAGTGTAACTGCAAAACCACAGTTATAGTTATGTGGTGTACACAAGAATCTTTTAAACAGATATATTTGTGGCTGACCAGTTAGGGAGACAATATTAGTTTTTTTTATGGCAAAAAATGACAAAAGCAGGATAATACAGAGATTTGACCCGTGGAACTACAAAACCACTGTTCTATTTCTCTGGCCAACACCAGAAACTATTAAACAGATATATTCATGTCTGACCAGTCAGGGAGACACTATTACAGTTTTTTTTTACTTCAAAAAATGCCAAAAACAGGATAATATAGAGATTTGCCCTGTTGAACTGCAAAACCACAGTTATAGTTATGTGGCATACACCAGAATCTTTTAAACAGATATATTGATGTCTGACCAGTCAGGGAGATACTATTACAGTTTTTTTATGGCAAAAAATGCCAAAAGCAGGATAATACAGAGATTTGACCCTTGGAACTGCAAAACCACAGTTATAGTTAAGTGTCGTACACCAGAATCTTTTAAACAGATATACTGGTGTCTGACCTGTCAGGGAGACACTTTTACGAGGTTTTTTTACGGCAAAAAATGCCAAAAGCAGGATAATACAGAGATTTGACCCGTGGAAGGGCAAAACCACAGTTATAGTTATGTGGCGTACACCAGAATCTTTTAAACAGATATATTGGTGTCTGCTCAGTCAGGGAGACACTATTACAGTTTTTTTTTATGGGAAAAAATGCCAAAAGCAGGATAATACAGAGATTTGACCCGTGGAACTGCAAAACCACAGTTCTTTTTCTCTGGCCTAAACCAGAAACTTTTAAACAGATATATTGGTGTCTGACCAGTCAGGGAGACGCTATTACAGTTTTTTTTACGGCAAAAAATGCCAAAAGCAGGATAATACAGAGATTTAAACCTTGGAACTGCAAAACCACAGTTATAGCTAAGTTGGGTACACCAGAATCTTTTAAACAGATATATTGGTGTCTGACCACTCAGGGAGACACTGTTACGCGTTTTTTTTACGGCAAAAAATGCAAAAAGCAGGATAATACAGAGATTTGACCCTTGGAAGTGCAAAACCACAGTTATAGTTGAGTGGCGTACACCAGAATCTTTTAAACAGATATACTGGTGTCTGACCTGTCAGGGAGACACTTTTACGAGGTTTTTTTACGGCGAAAAATGCCAAAAGCAGGATAATACAGAGACTTGACCCGTGGAAGGGCAAAACCACAGTTATAGTTATGTGGCGTACACCAGAATCTTTTAAACAGATATATTGGTGTCTGCTCAGTCAGGGAGACACTATTACAGTTTTTTTTTATGGGAAAAAATGCCAAAAGCAGGATAATACAGAGATTTGACCCGTGGAACTGCAAAACCACAGTTCTTTTTCTCTGGCCTAAACCAGAAACTTTTAAACAGATATATTAGTGTCTGACCAGTCAGGGAGACGCTATTACAGTT
Organism: Phyllobates terribilis; assembly: GCF_046119375.1. Classification (NCBI taxonomy): domain Eukaryota; kingdom Metazoa; phylum Chordata; class Amphibia; order Anura; family Dendrobatidae; genus Phyllobates; species Phyllobates terribilis. The sequence continues at coordinate 36,261,427 of NW_027362768.1, read as the reverse complement.
TTTTTTACGGCAAAAAATGCCAAAAGCAGGATAATACAGAGATTTAAACCTTGGAACTGCAAAACCACAGTTATAGCTAAGTGGCGTACACCAGAATCTTTTAAACAGATATATTGGTGTCTGACCACTCAGGGAGACACTTTTACGCGTTTTTTTTACGGCAAAAAATGCAAAAAGCAGGATAATACAGAGATTTGACCCTTGGAAGTGCAAAACCACAGTTATAGTTGAGTGGCGTACACCAGAATCTTTAAAACAGATATAATGGTGTCTGACCATTCAGGGAGACACTTTTACAGGGTTTTTTTACGGCAAAAAATGCCAAAAGCAGGATAATACAGAGATTTGACCCGTGGAAGTGCAAAACCACAGTTCTAGTTATGTGGCGTACACCAGAATCTTTTAAACAGATATATTGGTGTCTGATCACTCAGGGAGACACTATTACAGTTTTTTTTTTATGGGAAAAAATGCCAAAAGCAGCATAATACAGAGATTTGACCCTTGGAACTGCAAAACCACAGTTATAGTTAAGTGGCGTACACCGGAATCTTTTAAACAGATATATTGGTGTCTGACCAGTCAGGGAGACACTTTTACGTTTTTTTTTTTTATGGCAAAAAATGCCAAAAGCAGGATAATACAGAGATTTGACCAGTGGAAGTGCAAAACCACAGTTATAGTTATGTGGCATACACCAGAACCTTTAAAACAGATATATTGGTGTCTGATCAGTCAGGGAGACACTACTACAGTTTTTTTATGGCAAAAAATGACAAAATCAGGATAATACAAAGATTTGACCCGTGGAACTGCAAAACCACAGCTATAGTTATGTAGCATACCCCAGAATCTTTTGAACAGATATAGTGGTGTCTGATCAGTCAGGGAGACACTATTACAGTTTTTTTTTACGGCAAAAAATGCCAAAAGCAGGATAATACAGAGATTTGACCCGTGGAACTGCAAAACCACAGTTATAGTAATTTGGCATACACCAGAATCTTTTAAACAGATATATTGGTGTCTGACCAGTTAGGGAGACACTATTACAGTTTTTTTTTACGGCAAAAAATGCCAAAAGCAGGATAATACAGAGATTTGACCCGTGGAACTTCAAAACCACAGTTATAGATAAGTGGCGCACACCAGAATCTTTTAAACAGATATATTGGTGTCTGACCTGTCAGGGAGACACTTTTACAGTTTTTTTTTACGTCAAAAAATGCCAAAAACAGGATAATACAGAGATTTGACCTGTGGAACTGCAAAACCACAGATCTATTTCTCAGGCTTACACCAGAAACTTTTAAACAGATATATTGATGTCTGACCAGTCAGGGAGACACTATTACAGTTTTTTTTGCTTCAAAAAATGCCAAAAACAGGATAATACAGAGATTTGACCCGTGGAACTGCAAAACCACAGTTATAGTTATGTGGCATACACCACAAACTTTACAACAGATATATTGTTGTCTGACCAGTCAGGGAGACACTATTACAGTTTTTTTTATGGCAAAAAATGAGAAAAGCAGGATAACAGAGATTTCACCTGTGGAACTGCAAAACCACAGTTCTTTCTCTCTGGCCTGCACCAGAAACTTTTAAACAGATATATTGGTGTCTGACCAGTCAGGGAGACACAATTACAGTTTTTTTACGGCAAAAAATGCCAAAAGCAGGATAATACAGAGATTTGACCCGAGGAACTGCAAAACCACAGTTATAGTTATGTGGCGTACACCAGAAACTTCTAAACAGATATATTGGTGTCTGACCAGTCGGGGAGACACTATTACAATTTTTTTTTTATGGAAAAAATGCCAAAAGCAGGATAATACAGAGATTTGACCCAGGAAATTCAAAACCACAGTTCTTTTTCTCTGGCCTACACCAGAAACTTTTAAACAGATATATTGGTGTCTGACCAGTCAGGGAGACACTATTACAGTTTTTTTATGGCAAAATATGCCAAAAGCAGGATAATACAGAGATTTGAAGGTGGAACAGCAACACCACAGTTATAGATATGTAGCGTACACCAGAATCTTTTGAACAGATATAGTGGTGTCTGACCAGTCAGGGAGACACTATTAAAGTTTTTTTTTTACGGCAAAAAATGCCGAAAACGGGATAATACAGAGATTTGACCCGTGGAACTGCAAAACCACAGTTATAGTAATTTGGCGCACACTGTAATCTTTTAAACAGATATATTGGTGTTTGACCAGTCAGGGAGACACTATTACATTTTTTTTCATGGCAAAAAATGCCAAAAGCAGGATAATACAGAGATTTGACCCGTGGAACTGCAAAACCACAGTTATAGTTAACTGGCATATACCAGAATCATTTAAACAGATATAATGGTGTCTGAACTGTCAGGGCGACACTTTTACAGTTTTTTTTTACGTCAAAAAATGCCAAAAACAGGATAATAGAGAGATTTAACCCGTGGAGGTGCAAAACCACAGTTATAGTTATGTGGCGTACACCAGAATCTTTTAAACAGATAAATTGGTGTCTGACCAGTCAGGGAGACACTATTACAGTTTTTTTATGGCAAAAAATGACAAAATCAGGACAGTACAGAGATTTGACCTGTGGAACTGCAAAACCACAGTTCTATTTCTCAGGACTACACCAGAAACTTTTAAACAGATATATTGATGTCTGACCAGTCAGGGAGACACTATTCCAGTTTTTTTTTTACTTCAAAAAATGCCAAAAGCAGGATAATACAGAGATTTGACCAGTGGAACTGCAAAACCACAGTTATAGTTATGTGGCGTACACCAGAAACTTTTAAACAGATATATTGGTGTCTGACCAGTCAGGGAGACACTATTACAGTTTTTTTTATAGCAAAAAATGACAAAAGCAGGATAACAGAGATTTGACCTGTGGAACTGCAAAACCACAGTTCTTTTTCTCTGGCCTACACCAAAAACTTTTAAACAGATATATTGGTGTCTGACCAGTCAGGGAGACACTATTACAGTTTTTTTTATGGCAAAATATGCCAAAAACAGGATAATACAGAGATTTGACCCGTGGAACTCTAAAACCACAGTTATATTTATGTAGCGTACACCAGAATCTTTTGAACAGATATAGTGGTGTCTGACCAGTCAGGGAGACACTATTACAGTTTTTTTTTACTCTAAAAAATGCCGAAAACAGAATAATACAGAGATTTGACAAGTGGAAGTGCAAAATCACAGTTATAGTTATGTGGCGTACACCAGAATCTTTTAAACAGATATATTCGTGTCTGACCAGTCAGGGAGACACTATTACAGTTTTTTATGGCAAAAAAAGCCAAAAGCTGGATAATACAGAAATTTGACCCATGGAACTGCAAAACCACTGTTCTATTTATCTGGCCTACACCAGACTTTTTAAACAGATATATTGGCTTCTAACCAGTAAGGAAGACACTATTATAGTTTTTTTTACGTCAAAAAATGCCAAAAGCTGGATAATACAGAGATTTCACTCGTGGAACTGCGAAACCAAAGTTATAGTCATGTGGCATACACGAGAATCTTTTAAACAGATATATCGGTGTCTGACCAGTCAGGGAGACACTATTACAGTTTTTTTTATGGCAAAAAATGCCAAAAGCAGGATAATACAGAGATTTGACCTGTGGAACTGCAAAACCACAGTTCTATTTCTCTGTATTACACCAGACTATTTTAAACAGATATATTGGTGTCTGACCAGTCAGGGACACACTAAAACATCTTTTTTTACGGCAAAAAATGCCAAAAGCAGGATAATACAGAGATTTGACCCGTGGAACTGCAAAACCACAGTTATAGTTATGTGGCATACACCAGAATTTTTAAACAGGTATATTGGTGTCTTACCAGTCAGTGAGACACTATTACAGTTTTTTTACGTCAAAAAATGCCAAAAGCAGGATAATGCAGAGATTTGACCCATGGAACTGCAAAACCACAGTTATAGTTAAGTAGCGTTCACCAGAATCTTTTAAAACAGATATATTGGTGTCTGACCAGTCAGGGAGACAATATTACAGGTTTTTTTACGGCAAAAATGCCAAAAGCAGGATAATACAGAGATTTGACCAGAGGAACTGCAAAACCACAGTTATAGTTATGTGGCTTTTTCTCTGGCCTACACCAGAATCTTTTGAACGGAGAAAATGGTGTCTGACCAGTCAGGGAGACACTATTACAGTTTTTTTTTACTCTAAAAAATGCAGAAAACAGGATAATACAGAGATTTGACCCGTGGAAGTGCAAAATCACAGTTATAGTTATGTGGCCTACACCAGACTCTTTTAAACAGATATATTTGTGTCTGACCAGTCAGGGAGACACTATTACAGTTTTTTTTTATGGCAAAAAATGCCAAAAGCTGGATAATACAGAGATTTGACCCGTGGAACTGCAAAACCACTGTTCTATTTCTCTGGCCTACACCAGACTCTTTTAAACAGATATATTGGCTTCTAACCAGTAAGGGAGACACTATTATAGTTTTTTTTACGTCAAAAAATGCCAAAAGCAGGATAATAAAGAGATTTGACCCGTGGAACTGCAAAACCACAGTTATAGTTATGTGGCATACACCAGACTCTTTTAAACAAAAATGTTGGTGTCTGAACAGTCAGGGAGACACTATTACTGTTTTTTTTTACGGCAAAAAATGCCAAAAGCAGGATAATACAGAGACTTGACCCGTGGAACTGCAGAACCACAGTTATAATCATGTGGCGTACACCAGAATCTTTTAAACAGATATATTGGTGTCTGACCAGTCAGGGAGACACTTTTACAGTTTTTTTTTTATGTTAAAAAATGCCAAAAACAGGATAATACAGAGATTTGACCCGTGGAAGTGCAAAACCACAGTTATAGTTATGTGGCATACACCAGACTCTTTTAAACAAATATGTTTTTGTCTGAACAGTCAGGGAGACACTATTTCTGTTTTTTTTTTTCGTCAAAAAATGCTAAAAGCAGGATAATACAGAGATTTGACCCGTGGAACTGCAAAACCACAGTTCTATTTCTCTGGCCTACACCAGATTCTTTTAAACAGATATATTTGTGTCTGATTAGTCAGAGAAACACTATTTTTTAGGTGTCAGTCTGTTACTGTATTCAAAACGGGTCCAGAACCTCCTGTGGTCTCCCATTTTTGTCCAGCTGGGGCTGATGCTGCTTAGCATTGTCATCAGCCCCAACGCCTAGCTGGTCCATGAGATGTGCAAGTTGTCTCCTAGGTAATTGTGCCTAGCAATGTTAAGCATAGGTTGCAGAGGGAGACAGGACTTTTGGAGTAGAAGTCCAGGATTCGCCGCACTGAGCATGCCCGTGACCTGGCGGCTTATGATTGGTGGTTTGGCACCCACCTGACCCGGTGACCTGGCACCGCCTGATTGGTCCATGGGAAGCATCACCAATGGCGCGTCGGTGGGCAGGGCTTAGTCTTTAAAAGGCCCGCCCACAAACATGGCGGCGTGCTCTGATCATTGAGCAGTGATGCGGGTGTGTGGACGACTCTGTTCCACATGTAGTTTCCGCTAGGCAGGTTAGCTCCATAGAGGCAGGTTAGCTCCATAGAGGCAGGTAGCTTCCTCTAGCAGTCTGGCTCAGCCAAAGGGGTCGCTTAACACCCCGAGCAGCCTGCAGACGTCCTGTTCACGGCTATCATCTGTCAGACACGTGGAGTAATACCCTGCAGTCCGGTAGGACGCCGGCTGGAGGCACGTGTACCCGTCGGCATAGTCACACACGCATCCTAGCGCCGCCAGTGTAGTCCCTGTGTAGTTAACAGGGCTACAGATAGTTTCCCGGTCGCACATCTCCCGTGCTGTTAACGGAGATAGAGCGAACCGCTATACCCGTTCCTGTGTGCAGTAACACGGAAGGGTTTATCATTTAAGTTGGTTGCTTTCCGTTTCACCCGGAAAGTGTTCGGCAGCAGTCCTCCAGGCTGCATCGCGGACCCCAGGGTCGGTTGCGTTCCATTATAATAAAGTTGTCTGCAGCCGCCCTCCTAACAGCATCAGAGCGCCTGGGTCTTGCCGAACATGGCCGGCAACCAGCAATTGCTGCAGTATATACAGCGAATTGAGGCCAGACTTAAATCTCTGGAACAAGCTGTCCTGGTCGCTGACATCACTGCAGTAGCTACCCAGGCGGCTACTCTAGCAACCAATATTATTAACTCGGCTGCGGTGAATACTGCAAACACTACAAGTGCCCCATTACCCCATTTGGCTCTCCCAGAAAAATTTTCTGGGGACAGTAAACTCTGCAGGGGTTTTATTAATGTATGCTTCATTCATTTGGAGATGATGGAGGCACGGTTCCCCTCTGAAAGAGCCAAAGTGGGATATATCATCTCATTACTCTCTCACAGGGCTCTGGAGTGGGCTACTCCTCTATGGGAGCAGAATAATCCGGTTGTAGTAAATGCGGGTCTTTTTCTTAAGACCTTAAAAGGTGTATTCCTAGGTCCTCAGGTCACACATGATACGGCTCTTAAGCTTCTCGCGTTGATCCAGGGTTCAGCCACCGCCAGCCACTATGCCATCCAGTTCAGAACCCTAGCGGCTGAACTGGATTCGTCTGAGCGGTCGCTTATCCCGGTGTTCTGGAAGGGTCTGGCTGGTCATATTAAAGATGCTCTATTTACAAGAGAGATTCCAACCTCTCTGGAGGAGTTAATATCTCTCGCTGACCATATAGATTTGCATAATGTGGAACACAAGTTAGAGCTGGAAGTTGCCAGACCTCAATATCAGTTGGCACCATCCTTCTCTAGACCCATTTCCAAACCCGAGACTCTCGACACGGAGCCTGAGGCTATGGATACATCCCGGACTGAGTCTGGTCCTTCTCGTTCCCTTCCTGCACATCTCTTGGAGTACCCCGTAAATAAGGGTTCCAAGCAGTTAAGAAAACGAATAGGTCTTACCACCGTTGGAGGAGGTGTATTAAATTCTAGGACCTCTTCCTCCAAATTATTATATAACGTGTCATTGTCTTTTGGTAAATCTGTAGTTACTGCCAAGGCGTGGCTGGACTCTGGTGCTGATGGCAATTTTTTATCATCTACTTTTGCCCAGAGGCATGCCATCCCTATAGAGTTACTCTCAAGACCAATGAACATTAGTGTTGTCAATGGTTCATCCCTGAACGCGCAAATCACCCACCAGTCGATTCCCCTCACCATGTCATTTCCTCAGGGCCACCGGGAGGTCGTCTCATTTCTTATTATTCCCGGTGGATTAGACGAGGTGTTATTGGGTCTCCCCTGGCTACGCTGTCATACTCCACACATTGACTGGAATACGGGGAGAATTTCTTCCTGGAGTGAGAATTGTGCATCTCAGTGTATGGTCAAAGTCACCCGGAGGGTAGTCTCTGATCCTTCTACCGATGTGGCCACCGGTACAGATTCTTTATCTGTCCCCAGGACCCGGGTCTTGTCAGACTATGTCGAAAAGAACTTTCAGGTAGAGAGGGTGGCTGCAGTGTCCTCTAACCCGGTTCCGTCGGGGAGGACGTTTGTTTCCCCTAATCTACAGAATATGGTGCTCTCCTGGGCTCATGTCCCTAAAATCGGAGCCCACCTGGGTGTCAAATGTACTGCTAAGTCCCTTCAACGGTCCTATTGGTGGCCACTGTGGAGCCAGGAGGTCAGGGGCTTTGCTCTCACGTGTCCCGTCTGTGCGAGAGTTAAATATTTCCGCCAAAGTCCAGTTGGTCTTCTCCATCTGTCAGCCGTGACGGACTCCACACATAGTGAGTAGGTTGCCATTTCTCTTCGCCCTGTCCTCGTATTTTATCCGGGCAACAGAGTGTGGCTCTCGGGCAGCAATACTGAAGTAGGCGGGGAGTCTGCTAAGTTTGCCTCCTGCTTTAAAAAAGGGTACCCTGTACACCGGAAGGGTCGCGGTTCTGTGAATCCTCTCTGTGACCCAGTGGACCTCATTCTTGCCCCACGGCTCATGGAGGAAAATCAGCGTCAAGTGGAGGGGGTTGTTAGAAGGGGGGATAATGTTAGGCGTCAGTCTGTTGCTGGATTAGAAATGGGCCCAGAGCCTTCTGTGGTCTCCCATTTTGGTCCAGCCAGGGCTGATGCTACTCAGCATCGTCATCTGCCCCAACGCCTAGCTGGTCCACAAGATGTGCAGATTGTCTCCTAGGTAATTGTGCCTAGCAATGTTAAGCATAGGTTGCAGAGGGTGACAGGGCTTTTGGAGTAGAAGTCCAGGATTCACTGCACTGAGCATGCCCGTGACCTGGCGGATCGTGATTGGTGGCTTGGCACCCACCTGACCCGGTGACCTGGCACCGCCTGATTGGTCCACGGGTAGCGTCACCAATGGCGCGTCGGTGGGCAGGGTTAGTCTTTAAAAGGCCCGCCCACAAAAATGGCGGCGCGCTCTGATCATTGAGCAGTGATGCTGGTGTGTGGACGACTCTGTTCCACGTGTAGTTTCCGCTAGGCAGGTTAGCTCCATAGAGGCAGGTAGCTTCGTCTAGCAGTCTGGCTCAGCCAAAGGGGTCGCCTAACACCCCGAGCAGCCTGCGGACGTCCTGTTCACGGCTATCGTCTGTCAGACACATGGAGTAATACCCTGCAGTCCGGTAGCACGCCGGCTGGAGGCACGTGTACCCATCGGCGTAGTCACACACGCATCCTAGCGCCGCCAGTGTAGTCCCTGTGTAGTTAACAGGGCTACAGATAGTTTCCTGGTCGCACATATCCCGTGCTGTTAACGGAGATAGAGCGAACCTCTATACCTGTTCCTGTGTGCAGTAACACGGAAGGGTTTATCATTTAAGTTGCATTCCGTTTCACCCGGAAAGTGTTCGGCAGCAGTCCTCCAGGCTGCATCGTGGACCCCGGGGTCGGTTGCGTTCCATTATAATAAAGTTGTCTGCAACCGCCCTCCTAACGCTATTATAGTTTTTTTTTATGGCAAAAAAAGCCAAAAGCAGGATAATACAGAGATTTGACCCGTGGAACGGCAAAACCACAGTTATAGTTATGTGGCGTACACCAGGCTCTTTTAAACAGGTATTTTGGTGTCTGACCAGTCAGGGAGACACTTTTACAGGTTTTTTTTTCGGCAAAAAATGCCAAAAACATGATAATACACAGATTTGACCCGTGAAAGTGAAAAACCACAGTTATAGTTATGTGGCATACACCAGAATATTTTAAACAGATATATTGGTGACTGACCAGTCAGGGAGACACTATTATTGCTTTTTTTTACGGCAAAAAATGCGAACAGCAGGATAATACAGAGATTTGACCCGTGGAACTGCAAAACCACAGTTATAGTTATGTGGCATACACCAGAATCTTTTAAACAAATATATTCGTGTCTGACCAGTCAGGGAGGCACTATTACAATTTTTTTAACGGCAAAAAATACCAAAAGTAGGATAATACAGAGATTTTACCCGTGGAACTGCAAAACCACAGTTCTATTTCTCTGGCCTACACCAGACTCTTTTAAACAGATAAATTGGTGTCTGATCAGTCAAGGAGACACTATTACAGATTTTTTTACTGCAAAAAATGCCAAAAACAGGATAATACAGAGATTTGACCCGTGGAACTGCAAAACCACATTTATAGTTATGTGGCGTTCACCAGAATCTTTTAAACAGATATATTGGTGTCTGATCAGTCAGGGAGACACTATTACAGTTTTTTTTATGGCAAAAAATGCAAAAAGCAGGATAATACAGAGATTTGACCAGTGGAACTGCAAAACCACAGTTATAGTTATGTGGCGTACACCAGAATATTTTAAACAGATATATTGGTGTCTGACCAGTCAAGGAGACACTATTACAGTTTTTTGATATGGCAAGAAATGCCAAAAGCAGGATAATACAGAGATTTGACCCGTGGAACTGCCAAACCACAGTTATAGTTATGTGGCGTACACCAGAATCTTTTAAACAGATATATTGGTGTCTGACCAGTCAGGGAGACACGATTGCAGATTTTTTTTACGGCAAAAAATGCGATCAGCAGGATAATACAGAGATTTGACTGGTGGAACTGCAAAACCACAGTTATAGTTATGTGGCGTACACCAGAATTTTTTAAACAAATATATTGCTGTCTGACCAGTCAGGGAGGCACTATTACAGTTTTTTTGTACGGCAAAAAATGCCAAAAGCAGGTTAATACAGAGATTTGACCCGTGGAACTGCAAAACCACAGTTCTATTTCTCTGGCCTATGCCAGACTCTTTTAAACAGATATATTGGTGTCTGACCAGTCAACGAGACACTATTACAGATTTTTTTATGGCAAAAAATGCCAAAAACAGGATAATACAGAGATTTGACCCGTGGTACTGCAAAACCACAGTTATAGTTATGTGGCTTACACCAGAATCTTTTAAACAGATATATTGGTGTCTGACCAGTCAGGGAGACACATTACAGGTTTTTTTTATGGCAAAAAAAGCAAAAAGCAGGATAATACAGAGATTTGACCTGTGGAACTGCAAAACCACAGGTATAGTTATGTGGCATACACCAGACTCTTTTAAACAGATATATTGGTGTCTGACCAGTCAGGGAGACACTATTACAGCTTTTTTTAGGCAAAAAATGCCAAAAACAGGATAATACAGAGATTTAACCCATGGAACTGCAAAACCACAGTTCTATTTCTCTGGCCTACACCAGACTCTTTTAAACAGATATATTGGTGTCTGACCAGTCAGGGAGACACTATTATAGTTTTTTTTACGGCAAAAAATTCCAAAAGCAGGATAATACAGAGATTTCACCCGTGGAACTGCAAAACCACAGTTATAGTTTTGTGGCCTACATCAGATTCTTTTAACCACTCCCCGACCGCCCACTGTAGATAAACGTCCGTGCTGCCTGGGCTCTGTGCAACGCGGACGTTTAAAAATGGTGGGTGGTCCCGCAGCGCTCAGGACCCCCAGGGTCTTACAAGCGCTGCGGGAGCGGTGCAGAGCGATAGCTCTGACAGGGAACATCATCGGGACCTGATTGGATCAGGTCCCAGTGATGTTAACCCTTTGCTGTCTTCTATATGCCACGATCTATAGTGATCGCGGCATATAGAAGACAGCAGGAGGAGAGGGGGTCGTCTACTTACCTCTCCGACGGCCCCCTTATACCTTTCATGACCTGATGTTGCTATGGCAGCTGGAGGTCACATGACCGCCTCCAGATCTGCCATATATGGTGTCCTGCCTGGCTCAGCCTGCAGCTGAAGCCAGGCAGGAGACTGACTGTGAAACAGTCAGGGAAGATCTCATGTAATGTAATACATGTCTATTACATTACATGAGATCAGTGATCAGAAAATTAAAAATTAATGTCTCATACAGGGACAAAGTAAAAATGTAAAAAAAAGTAAAAAAAAAAATTTTAAACTGTTAAAAAAAAATTACAAAATAAATAAAAATAAATTAATAAAAATAAATAAATAAAATATTAAACCGATAAATCCGTATATTTATGCAAAAATAAAAAAAGTACACATATTTGGTATCACCGCGTCTGAAACAACCCAAGCTATAAAATTGTCACACTAATTAACTCCTTCTGTGCACAACGTAATAAAAATAAATAAAAAACGGAGCAAAAAACTATGCTTTTTCCTCATATCGCCAAACAAAAAGTGGAAAAAAATGCGATTAAAAAGCAAAATGGAAATAAAAATTGTACCGCTGAAAACTTCATCTTGTCCCGCAAAAAACAAGCCGCCATACAGCTCCATCAGCCGAAAAATAAAAAAGTTATACCTCTTAGAATAAAGCAATGCAAAAAAAATATTTTTTCTATAAAATGGTTTTATTGTGTAAAAGCGTCAAAACATAAAAAAATATACAGTAAGTGTAGTATCGCTGTAAACGTACTGACCCGAAGAATAATGCTGCCTTATCACTTTTACCACACGCAGAACAGCATAAAAAAAAACCTCAAAAAACAATTCCTGAATTGTTGGTTTTTGTTCATTTTACCTCCCAAAAAACGGAATAGAAAGCGATCAAAAAATGTTACGTACACAAAAATGGTACTAATAAAAATGTCAACTCGTCCCGCAAAAAACAAGCCATCACATGACTCTGTCGGCCAAAATCTGGAAAAATTAAAGCTCTCAAAATATGGCGATGCAAAAACTAGATTTTGCAAAAAAAAGCGTCTTTTAGTGTGTGACAGCTGTCTGTCATAAAACCCCAATAAAAATCTGTTATCTCTGTAATCGCACCGACCTGAAGAATAAAGTAATCTAATCAGTTATATCACACTAGGAACGGCGTAAAAAATAAATAAATTCTTCACCTGTTACTGATTAGTTTATTATGTCTCCCAAAGATCGCAGTAAGGCGCAGAGCCTTACATTTATCCTGCGCACTGCGCTGAGCACTTACCCCAGAGTTTCCGTGTAAATCTCTGAAATATGTGATTCAGCCGGAACCCATGACGGAAGATTACCTGTAATGAGGCAGATTAAGGCACTGTGGATCCCGTCTGGCCTGGGATCCCACGGTGTCATTTGTTTTAGGCGCGCATAAAAGTGCGGTTGGCCACAGTTTTGTGCACTTTTGAAAAAAGGACACCGCTAAACAGAGGCCAGACGGAGTCCAGAGTAACTCTGCTGCCTCATTACAGTGAATGGATCCCGCAGGGGTTTCATCTGAATTACATCACTTGGAAATTTAGATGGAAACCCCGATGTAAGTGCTCAGCCTAGAGCGCCGGATAAATGTTACGTAAAATGTTCCCAATAAAAGCTTCAACTCAGTCCTCAAAAAAAGCTAGTCCCCACTCATGTCCGTCATCTGTTAAAAATATAAGGGACTTCCAAGTTACTGGTAGCAGAAACGCTCTGGAAAAGCGAAATGGCCCTTGCCCCCCAAAAGAAATTCAGAAAATTTTGTGCTCCAAAATCCAAATGCCTATTCTACAATAATTTGTTCTCCAATTGTCAAATAGCACTCCGTCCCCCCCAGATCTCGCCGTATGGCTGAGCGGTACGATACAGCCACATATGGGGTATTGCCTCTTTTAGAAGAAATTGTGTGACACATTTCGGCACCATTTTTACCCATTGCCCTGTGTGAAAATGTAAAATCTGAGGGTAAAACATTTTTTTGTGGTAATAATATAATTATGCTTTTTTCACTGCCCAATGGTATAAATTTAAAAATTAAAAAATACTCACTACTTCCCTAGATGAATTCCTTGAGAGGTGTAGTTTACAAAATGGGGTCACTTGTGGGGGTTTCTGCTGTTTCGGCATGTCAGCGACTCTTCAAATGTGACATGGTGTCTGCAACCTATCCCAGCCAACATAGCGCTCCTTTCTCTTCCGAACCCTGCCGTACACCAAAGCAGTGGTTTTCCCCCACATAAGGGGTATTGGCGTACTCAGGAGAAATTGCACAACAAATTTCATTGTGCAATTTATCCTGTTACCCTTATGATAATGCAAATTTAGGGAATGAAAAACATTTTTTGTGGGAAAAATGTGAAAATTTTATTTTTACGGCTCAATATTATAAACTTCTGTGAAGCGGCTGGGGGTTTAAGGTGCTCACCACACATCTAGATAAGTTCCCTAAGGGGTCCAGTTTCCAAAATGGTGTCACTTGTGGGGGATTTCCACTGTTTAGGCACATCACGGGCTCCCCAAATGCAACATGGCATCCGCTAATTATTCAAACTAATTTTACATTCAAAAAGTCAAATGGCGCTCCTTCCATTCCAATCCCTGCCGTGCGCCCAAACAGTGGTTTGCCTCCACATATGGGGTATCATCGTGTTCAGGAGAAATTGCACAACAAATGTCATGGTGCAATTTTTCCTATTACCCTTATGATAATGCAAAATTAAGGGATGAAAAACGTTTTTGTGGGAAAAATGTGAAAATTTTATTTTTACAGCTCAATATTATAAACTTCTGTGAAACACCTTGGGGTTCATGGTGCTCACCACACATCTATATAAGTTCCCTAAGGGGTCTAGTTTCCAAAATGGTGTCACTTATGGGGGGTTTCCACTGTTTAGGAACATCAGGAGCTCTCCAAACGCAACATGGCGTCTGCTAATTATTCAGACAAATTTTACATTCAAAAAGTCTAATGGCGCTCCTTCCCTTCCGAACCCAGCAGTGTGCCCAAACAGTGGTTTTCCCTCACATATGGGGTATCAGCACGCTCAAGAGAAATTGCACAAAAAATTTTGTGGTCCAGTTTTTCCTGTTACCCCTGTGAAAATAAAAAAAATGGGGACTAAAGTAACATTTTTGTGAAAAAAGTTAAATTTTAATTTTTTTCTTCCACATTCCAAAAATTACTGTGAAGCACCTGGAGGGTTAATAAAGTTATTGAATGTGGTTTTGAGCACCTTGAGGGGTGCAGTTTTTAGACTGTTGTCACTTTTGGGTATTTTCTGTCATAAAGACCCCTGAAAGTGACTTCAAATATGATGTGGTCCCTAAAAAAATGTTTTTGTAAATTTTGTTGGAAAAATTAGAAATCGCTGGTCAACTTTTAACCCTTATAGCTCCCTAACAAATAAAAATTTTGGTTACAAAATTGTGCTGATGTAAAGTAGACATGTGGAAATGTTGTTTATTAACTATTTTTTGTGACATATCTCTCTGATTTAATGGCATGAAAATTCAAAGTTTGAAAATTGCAAAATTTTCAAAATTTTCGCCAAATTTCCGATTTTTTCACAAATAAACGCAAGTGATATCGAATAAATTTTACAACTATCATGAAGTACAATATGTCACGAAAAAACAGTCTCAGAATCTGGGGGATCAGTTGAAGCGTTCCAGAGTAATTACCTCATAAATTGACAGTGGTCAGAATTGAAAAAATTGGCCCGGTCACAAAGGCAAAAACAGGCTCTGGTGCGAAGTGGTTAAACTGATTTATTGGTGTCTGAACAGTCACAGACACACTCAATTTTTTTTGGGGGGGTGGGGGGGAATACCCAAAGGTTACTAAGATTCGTATTTGTACAGTCTGACTGAGGAAAAAAAAATACAGGATTTAGATGAAAAAAAAAAAAAAAATTTTCCTGGCCCCTGAGACCGGGGTGAAAAGTCTAGCAATTTGACCAACAGCAACACACAGGACTGTAATGCAGCATTTGCTGGTATAACCACTGCGTCTCCTATACAGCCTGCCTGCCTGATATCTGGGATGGATATTAGTCTTGAGAAGGACTGTTAGCTTGATTTGGCAGGCTTTAGAGACCCTATACTACCTATTTCGCACTATATATCTCTCCCTAACTCAGCAGCACCCTCTCTACACTGTCTGATCCAGAGCGACTGTGTCCAAGATGGGTGCGCCCGGTTTTAAATACTCGAGGTGACGCTGTGCGGCCAGCCAATCACTGTAATGTCCACAAACAACATGGCTGCAGCATTACAGTGACTGGCTGGCAATCCCTGCATGTTCATTGGCTCTGTAAAGAGCGCCAAACGTGCAGGGCGGAGACACGAGCTCCTGCCCGAGTAACCCGGAAATGCTTGGTACTCGCCGAACATCCCGAGTAGTGAGATGCTCATGCGAGTAACGAGCAGTGTCGAGCATCCCATATAATGCTCCATACAGAATGTGCCCTATATATTGCTCCATACAGAATGGGCCCCATATAATGCTCCATACAGTATGGACCCCATATAATGCTCCATACAGAATGGGCCCTATATATTGCTCCATACAGAATGGGCCCCATATAATGCTCCATACAGTATTGACCCCATACAATGCTCCATACAGAATGGGCCCCATATATTGCTCCATACAGATTGGGCCCCATATATTGCTCCATACAGTATGGGTCCCATATAATGCTCCATACAGTATGGGCCCCATATACTGTTCGATACAGTATCGGCCCATTATAATTGTCTATTCAGTATGGGCCCCAGATATTGCTCCAAACAGAAAGGGCCCCATATAATGCTCCATACAATATGGGCCCCATATATTGCTCCATACAGTATGGGCCCCCTATAATGCTCCATACAGTATGGGCCCCCTATAATGCTTCATACAGAATGGGCCCCCTATAATGCTTCATACAGAATGGGCCCTATATATTGCTCCATACAGAATGGACCCCATATAATGCTCCATACAGTATGGACCCCATATAATGCTCCATACAGAATGGGCCCCATATATTGCTCCATACAGTATGGGCCCCATATATTGCTCTATACAGTATGGGCCCCATTTAGTGCTCCATACAGAATGGGCCCCATATATTGCTCCATACAGTATGGGCCCCATGTAATGCTCCACACAGTATGTGCCCCATAAAATTCTTGATACAGTATGGGCCCAATATAATTCTCCATACAGTATGGGCCCCATATATTGCTCCAAACAGAAAGAGCCTCATATATTGCTCCATAAAGTATGGGCCTCATATAATGCTTCATACAGAATGGGCCGTATATATTGCTCCATACAGTATGGGCCCCATATAATGCCCCATACAGTATGAGCCCCATATAATGTTCGATACAGTATGGGCCCAATATAATGCTCCATACAGTATGGGCCCCATATATTGCTCCACACAGACTGGGCCCCATATATTGCTCGATACAATATGGGCCCCATATATTGCTCCATACAATATGGGCCCCATATAATGCTCCATACAGTATGGGTCCCATATATTGCTCCAAACAGAAAGGGCCCCATGCATTGCTCCATAAGGTATGGGCTTATATAATGCTCCATACAGAATGGGTCCCATATAAATATCCATATAGAATTGGTCCCATATATTGCTCCATACAGAATGGGCCCCATATAAAGCTTTATACAGTATGGGCCCCATATAATGCGTCATACAGTATGGGCCTCATCTATGTCTCCAAATAGAATGGGCCCCATTTATTGCTCCATCGAGTATGGGCTCCATATATTGACCCATACATAATGGGCCCCATATATTGCTCTATACAGTAGGAACCCTATATTGTGCTCCAAGAATAAAAAAAATCAAATACTACTTACCTCTTTTCGTTCCCCACTGGCCACAGGTCCTGTCTCTTCAGCGTCTTTTGGCTCTGTGCACTGCTCAGAGCAGAGGACATGCTTTAGTGATGTCATCGCACCCTCTGCCCTGAGGTGTCACTGAGTCAGAAGATGTGGAAAACACTGGAGATGTGGAGGAAGAGGGAGAGGAAAGTGTTGTGAACAGTTTAAAGCATGGGAGGCGGTGCCGAAGCATGGGCCCCATGCGTGAAAAGGTGAGTAAGTGATAGCACAGTATGCACCCGAGCTGATTTCAGTGCCATAAATACCGCAGTTGATGCGCTGCAGGGGAGCATGGGAAAGGTGAGTAGGAGTGTTGATTTTTTTTTATATAAATGGATGGAACAACAGCAGTGCAGGCAGGATGGGGAGAATATAATATGATGGGGGACAAGGAAGAGGGAGCATGTACCAGGATGGTGGAGCATATACCAGGATGAGGGAGCATAAATCAGCATGGGGGAGCATTAATCAGGATGGGGGATCAGGATGAGGGCACATATACCAGGATGGGGGACCAGGATGGGGGAGCATATACCAGGATGAGGGAGCATATTCTAGGAAGGATGAGCATATTCCAGCATGGGGGACCAGGATGTGGGAGCAAATACCAGGATGGGGGAGCATATACCAGGATGGGGGAGCATATAATAGCATTGGGGACCAGGATGGGGGAGCATATAAAAGGATGGGGGACCAGGATGGGAAAGCATGCAGCAGGATGGGGGACCAGGATGAGGGAGCACATAGCAGAATGGTGGGGACCAGGATGAGGGAGCATATACTAGGATGAGGGAGCTTGTATCAGGATGGGGAGCATATGATAGTATCAAGGAGCATATATCAGGTTGGGGGAGCATATTCTTAGATGCCACAGAATGGAGGACCAGGATGTTGGAGCATATAATAGCATGGGGGACCAGGAAGTGGGGCGCATATACCAGGATGGGGGAGCATATAGCAGGATGGAGGACCAGGATAGGGGAGCATATACCTAGATGGGGGAGCATATAATAGGATGGGGGAGCATAAACCAAGATGGGGGAGCATATAATAGTATGGGGGAGCATATACCAGGATGGGAGAGCATATACCAAGGTGGCGGAACATATAGAAGGATGGGGGACCAGGATGAGGGAGCATATAACAGGATGGGGGAGCATATAACAGGATGAGGGAGCATAAACCAGGATGGGGGAGCATTAATCAGGATGGGGGATCAGGATGGGGGAGCAAATAGCAGGATGGGGGACCAGGATGGGGGAGCATATACCAGGATGAGGGAGCATATTCTAGGAAGGATGAGCATATTCCAGGATGGGGGACCAGTATGGGGGAACATATACCAGGATGGGGGACCAGAATAGGGGAGCATATACCAGGATTGGGACCAGGATAGGGGAGCATATACCAGGATGTGGGAGAATATAATAGCATTGGGGACCAAGATGGGGGAGCACATAAAAGGATGGGGGACCAGAATGGGAAAACATGCAGCAGGATGAGGGATCAGGATAAGGGAGCACATAGCAGAATGGTGGGGGACCAGGATGAGGGAGCATGTATCAGGATGGGGAGCATATACCAGGATGGGGGAGCATATTCTTAGATGCCACAGAATGGACGACCAGGATGGGGGAGCATATAGCAGGATGGGGAACCAGGATAGGGGAGCATATACCAAGATGGGGGAGCAGATAATAGGATGGGGGAGCATATACCAAGATGGGGGAGCATATAATAGGATGGGGGAGCATATACCAGGATGGGGGACCAGGATGAGGGAGCATATAACAGGATGGGGGAGCATATACCCAGATGGGGACAAGGATGGGAGTGTATATATCAGGATGGGAGAGCATATTCTGGGATGGGTAGCACAATGGAGGAGCATATACCAAAATGGGGGACGAGGAAGGGTGAGCATATACCAGGATGGGGAACCATGATGGGGAGCATATTCTAGGATGGGGGAGCATATACCAGGATGGGGGACCAGGTTTGACGAGCATATACCAGGAAGGGGTACCAGGATGATGGAGCATATACCAGGATGAAGGAGCATTCGGCTTCATGGGGTCAGGGGCGGCGCTAGTTCTGTCATTACTCTGAGAATACAGAGTTGCCTCCTTAACTGTGCCCTCGGCCCTGACTGACAGCCGACTTCAATGTAGACCTAGTGTCAGTTAGTGCCAGGGGTGCGGTTACTGCGGCTGCTCTGTATACTCAGAGCGGTAAGCGAACAGGCTCCGGCTCCATGACTGAAATTGAATGCTGGAGGGGAGAATAAAGTTCATTGTCTCCCCACTGCGTCCAGGTGCTGGGCAGCATAATAACGCTGTTAGCCTTCAGATTAACCACATATACTCAAGTTAGTAGTGTTATTTCTGATGACAGGATCTTTTAATTTTGTAGTGCAATATTGCAATAACATGGTGCCGGAGCCAGTGCATGCACATACTGATCTATCCGGCGAATTCGCATACACAGTGTCTTAAATAAAATGGCACTGCCCATGACCATGATCCCTATGGCCGGCACGTGTGCACTGCTATGTTGCACTGGTGACGTTGTAGTACATTACTTCAATAAAATGAAGTATGAGTCAGCGCGTGCACATTCCGCACTATTCGGTGCCATTTTATTGAAGAAACTGTAAATGTGAATTCACAGACACAGTGTCTTAAAAAAAAAATGGTGCTGGAAATGTACCAATAAAAATGCATACAACAGGTTCAGGAAATTCTATTTGAACTCCTAATATTCCAAGAATCAATCCGCTTATCTCTATTGTTAATGGCTATGTCTATGTAAAAAGTTTATTAAACTGTTAACTTTGTCTGTATCACATTTGATGTTGTTATTGCTGTATACAGCTCTGGAAAAAATTAAGAGACCACTACAAAATGTTCATTTTCTCAGATTTTTCTCTTTATAGGAATATTTTTGAGTAAAATGTACATTGTTGTTTTAGTCTATAAACTACTGACAACAAAGCTAAATTTTTTTTATTTATTTGCAGCAAATGAAAAAGCGTCAAAATACTAAAAAAGAAACAATGCTTTCAGACCTCAAATTACTGATGTTTTAACTCAGGAACAGTTCAGAAATCAATATTTGGTGGACTAACCATGATTTTTAATCACAGCTTTTATGCGTCTTGGCATGCTTTCCACCAATCTTTCCATGCTTTTCAATAGA
Organism: Phyllobates terribilis; assembly: GCF_046119375.1. Classification (NCBI taxonomy): domain Eukaryota; kingdom Metazoa; phylum Chordata; class Amphibia; order Anura; family Dendrobatidae; genus Phyllobates; species Phyllobates terribilis. Next base: position 36,241,140 of record NW_027362768.1, on the reverse strand, counting down.
AAACTGTTCAGTGGTCTCTTCATTTTTGCCAGAGCTGTATATACTTATATCAATTGATGGCATTAGTCCCAGGTACAGGTCTCTTCCGTTATTATAATAACTAGCAATTGGGCCCTCTTACCATTCCTCAATTGTGCAGTATTTTGGTGTCAATTCTGCAGCGGGCTAGTTGGCGCAAAAATGAAGGTTAAGCATTTGCCTAAAGAATTACATGGTATCTGCTTCCAACTAACAGCCTCTGGGATGACATAGGGTCTAAAAATGTTCATTGATGCAGCAAAAGATGTGTGAGTGAGGTGCTTTGAACAAACAGACAGCAGTTGATGTTGAGAAAGTGGAAGCTATGCCAGGCCACAGGTATGTAGGAGATCCAAAGAGATTCTAGAGGAAGATACATTTTTACCATGGTAGCAAAATGCTACATCAGTTGAGTCTTACAGAATAAGTGCAAGCAGGAGATTGTACAGCTCAACACAAACCTCGGGATACTGGATACTATCATATAAAGCCAAAAGACTATCTGCATTGTTATCTGACTGCTAAGACAAATGAATGTGTTCCATATTTGTAATTACCAGGTGTTATGCATCATGATCATGATAATATAATAATAATCAAAACCAAAAAGAAAATTTCGAACCATATCCATTGCCTACCACTAGAGATGAGTAGATCTAACAAAATTTGAATATGCCAAATCGCGCAGAATTTCCCAGGAGATTAAATTTTTTTGCACCAATTTTTTTGTGCATGAATTGAATTTCTCCAATTATGTGCTTGGGTCTCTCCAGAGAGCTAAATAAACATAAGATAATCCCATGATTAACAGGCAGGGACATACTCTTGTACCAGGGAAAATAAAAGGCAGCTCTAAGGAATAAACAGGAGGGGAAGAGTAGCATAACGTTATGCATGCTCTCCCCCGCCACATCTTGCTCACTTTCTGACTTCGAACCAATCACGAAAGATGAAGTGATCAGGCTCCTTGCATCTTCTCGCCCTAACACCTGCACCAGTGACCCTATTCCCTCACATCTCCTTCAGTCCCTTTCTCCAGCTGTCACCACTCACCTAACTAAAATTTTCAACCTCTCCCTCTCATCTGGTATCTTCACCTCTTCTTTTAAACATGCCAGCATACATCCATTACTTAAAAAAACATCCCTTGACCAGAACTGCACGGCGAACTACAGACCTGTTTCCAATCATCCCTTTATCTCTAAACTCCTGGAACGAGTGATCCATTCCCGTCTAATCCGCTATCTCTCATACAACTCTCTTCTTGACCCTTTACAATCTGGTTTCCGCTCTTTACATTCTACTGAAACTGCCCTCACTAAAGTCTCTAATGATCTACTAACAGCTAAATCTAATGGTCACTACTCCCTGCTGATTCTCCTGGATCTCTCTGCAGCATTCGACACTGTGGATCACCAGCTCCTCCTCACTCTGCTCCGCACTATTGGCCTCAAGGATATTGTTCTCTCCTGGTTCTCCTCCTATCTCTCTGACTGCTCCTTCTGTGTCTTTCGCCGTCTCCACCTCCTCTCTCCTTCCCCTTACTGTCGGGGTTCCTCAAGGATCAGTCCTAGGCCCCCTTCTTTTCTCCTTATACACCGCTCCCATTGGACAAACAATCAGCAGATTCGGTTTTCAGTACCATCTCTATGCTGATGACACCCAATTATACACCTCTGCTCCGGACATCACCCCTGCATTACTACAAAAGACCAGTGATTGTCTTTCTGCTGTGTCTAACATTATGTCCTCCCTCTGTCTAAAATTGAATCTGTCAAAAACTGAGCTACTCGTATTTCCTCCCTCCACTAACCTACCTGTGCCCGATATTGCCATTTCCGTTTGTGGCTCAACTATTACTCCCCAGCAACAAGCCCGCTGTCTTGGGGTCATTTTTGATTCAGATCTTTCCTTCACTCCTCACATCAAATCACTTGCTCATTCATGTCATCTACACCTCAAAAACATCTCAAGAATCAGGAATTTTCTCACCTTTGACTCTGCAAAAACTCTTACTGTAGCTCTTATTCATTCTCATCTAGACTACTGCAACTCTCTACTTATTGGGCTCCCTCTTACTAAACTCTCCCCTCTCCAATCCGTCCTTAACACAGCAGCCAGGATCATATTCCTCGCCGACCGCTACACCGATGCCTCTTGCCTTTGCCAGTCATTGCATTGGTTGCCCAATATAGAGTTCAATTTAAACTTATCACGCTTACCCACAAAGCGCTCCATGCTTCAGTATCCCCCTACATCTCCTCCCTTGTCTCAGTCTACCACCCTACACGTGCCCTCCGTTCTGCCAGTGACTTAAAACTAGAATCCTCCATAATCCGAACTTCCCACTCCCGTCTCCAGATTTCTCGCATGCTGCGCCAATTCTATGGAATGCACTACCCAGGAGAGTTCGATTAATTCCCAATACCCACAGTTTCAAGCGGACCCTAAAAACCCATTTCTTTAGACTGGCTTATCACCTCCACACACTATCTGTCCGTCCAAGTTGTCCGTCCCAGTTTTCCCCCATATTAAAATCTTCAATTTCAGGTTCATACCAACCATGCACTTAATAGCCTCTGTCAGGACTGTACACATACTGGCAGGCGACCAGTCCATGTATTATTATTTATCCTATTTAGTATATCAAGGCTGCATTATACAATAAATGCACATTCTACCTGTTGTGTCTCCCCCATTTCCTCATAGACTGTAAGCTTGCGAGCCGGGCCCTCACTCCTTTCGATATGAGATATGCTTATTCTTTATTGTCTGTATAAGTCCCCTCTAAAAATTGTATTATTATTATTATTAATATTATTATTATTATTAATAAGGGCTGGACAGGTGAGTTATGAGGCGAGTATAATGGAGTGTTTTGCTATAAACTTTTGCTGGGTTTCTACAAATCAGTAAAATGGATCCCAGACGGCCTCAATTCAATTCTAGGGTTGAGCCACCCCCGTAGTGTTCGAGTTCGGTTCGGTTCGTCGAACACCCGTGTGTTCGCCGAACTGTTCGTCGAACTGTTCGTCGAACTGTTCGTCGAACACCTTCGAACACCATTAAAACCAATGGCAGGCAAACAAAAACACATAGAAACACATAGAAAAAACCTTAAAAGGTGTCCAAAAGCTGACAAACTGCTCAGAAGACACAACTAACACATGGAAAAGTGACAAGTACATATAGTCATGAGAAAAGAAAAGAGATGGAGGAGTAAAAGGAGGGGGAGACACAGATATAGGCATGTCATGCCCTTCTAAAATCCAAAAAGTGAGAAGCCGACACGTTCAGTCCGCTCCTGCCCGTGCCACCTCCGTGTCGCCGGGTTTGTGCCAGAGCCGCGGTGAACCCTGACGGCCAGCCCCCCTCTCCCAATACTGGTGCCTGTCCGCTGGTGGGTCGAGCGAGCCCCCCTGTGGTGGAGGCAGCTCTAAGCTTTTTAATTTAATTTGTCTCTCTAATTTGAATGAATACACTTTAAATCCATTTACAAGGATCTATTGGAGGGCAAGTCTCATGCCAGCAGCCGCGTAATTCCAGCTCCAGTAGCGTCCACTAAAGCTGCTGCAGTTAAAAAGCTTTTATAAGGATCGAGCTCGGCTGTCCACCGCAAGGCATCCTACTGCCAGTCCCAGCCCCTATGCCTTGGGGTGCCTCCTGATGCTCTTCACTGAGTATCCCGTGGTCCCGAAGCATTTCCTTTGAAAAAATTAAGTGTCCAAACTACAGGTGGTGTAGCTTGCTTAACAGCCGGGATAATCCGCTGACTAGCAGACACTGCTACTAGGCACAAAGTATTTCCTGGGCTAGATGCAGTTAAAAATTTGTAATTAGATACTCTCGTTGGATGCTGAGAAAGCATTCCATAGAGTCTCCTGGCACGCCATATATGATTCTCTTAAAAAGCTTGGGGTAGGGGTCTAGGGGACCCTTTTATAGCCAAAATCACGGCCCTGTATCGCAATACGTCACCTAGGCTGAATATAAATGGAGCTGTAGCACCCTGAGGGCTCGGTTGCTACAGAGGTATTGCACCTCACCCAGAGGTGTGATATCTCACTCTCAGGTAAGGATGGAGTGTGGATCAGGACCTGACACCTGCATGCATTACACCACATTGCCGTGGGGCAGGGCGACCAATATGCCCCTGAGATGGGCACGACAGTCCCTGTCCCTGGCTGGAGTGGGGGGAGGGAACACTAAGGAAGGGGAACCCTGTAGTGCAGGAGCAGGGAGGAAGCAGTTCCTGGGTGCATTGAGAAGGGAGTATAAAAGGTGGGCACCATCTTAGTTCAGTGCAGAGAAGTCTGAGCAGAAGTGGCAGGGAGCAGGGGCTCTGCATGAGCTCTGCTCCGGAGGCGGGCCTAGTAACAGAGGCCCAGGCCTGGAAGAGGGAGAAGGAAGGAAGAGGAGCGGAGAAGGCTCCAGGAACGAGGAACGAAGGGATCCCAGGGGTGCGGACGGGCGAGTCGCCACCGCACGCCCAAATCCAACTGCATGGAGGGGTCAGGCCAAAGGGGGAGACCGGTCCCCGAAACTAGTGGAGGCAGGAAACGACCCTCAGCTAGAAACCGGAGGCTGTGACATTTTATGTGGCGCAGCCCCTCGATACACCCGCTAGGAGGGCAGCACATAGGGTCAGGGAAACTGGCGCCAAGTTTACCAAGAGGAGGCCCGAGGCAGCCGGACAGAAGGGTTGGTAAGAAAGGCCAGACAAAGGACACACAAAGGGGGTCCTGTGAAGCGCTCCAAAGTTATCTGGGAGTTGTCTGAGCCCCTCACCTGGTGAGCACAGTACGACGTGGGCAGCCGTTACCTGCAGACGTGGTCTGGATAATAAGAACTGTGAGTAAAGGCCCTGGACTGCATCACTGACTCCGTGTCGTTACTGCTGCTGCCCTGCACCATCACCCCCATCCTTCGCATACACTGCCCTGAGGCTATACTCCTCCCGTGGGGAGTTATGCTACGCTCTGCTGCACCCACAACACCAGCCTCAGCGGTCTGCCCTGCAGCGGCGGTTCACTCTGACCGCAATCCACGGGTGGCGTAGTCGGACATTTAAACATCAAAACCACATAAATAGTTCCGCCACTGGTTTGACCACCCTGAGCCACGGAACCGGGTCGCCGCCACGAAGACTACAACCACCAGCATCCACCAAAAAGGGTCCGGCTCCGGGTGTCCCAAGGCCCAGGGGGTGCATCAGAACATTTTCATCACCTTTCACAATCACCAATGGGACAAGGCAGGGATGTCCTCTGTCCCGTCTCTTATACATCCTAGTGACGGAGCACCTGCTCTCATCAACTCGCCATAACCCCAATATTAGGTGGATTGAGGTGGGAGGCACCGAGTACAAGTGCTCTCTATTTGCTGATGATGTACTAGTATATATCACTCAATCACATATATCCATCCATGCTGTTAAGGCTGAAATAGATCACTTTGTTACATGGTCAAATTTTAAAATCAATGCAGCGAAGTCTGAGGCCCTCGATGTCTCCCTCCCCAAATCCATATAGGATTCCATCCAGTCCAACTTTCCCTTTGCCTGGCCCTCACAGGGTGTCAAATACTTAGGAATTCCTATTCATAGAGACCTCTCCCATCTATGTTATCTTAATTTTGGGCCCTTTATTGAACAACTCCATACAGACCACGGTTGGCAAGTTAGAACTGTAAGATTCACTACGTGAACAACTGGTGTTTTGTGGAAAAGCACATGTACACTGTGTTCCAAATTATTATGCAAAAAGTGTTTCGGAGTGATAAGGGAAGAATTTGTTTGTTTGTCAGTTAAACTCATTGATGGTGATGTGTGTCAGGGCTCTTTATATCACTGTAAGCAATTGCAGACACCTGTGCAAATTAGTTTGGCAGGTGTGTCCAATGAAAGGCAAGACTACTTAAGAAGGCTGTCTCACATTATTAAGCAGCCTACATTTTCTGCCAAAATGGGAAAGAAAAAGGATGTGTCGGCTGCTGAGAAGCAACAAATTGTGGAGTGTTTAGGTCAAGGCATGACTACAATCAACATTGTGCGATGATCAGGATGAAGTGTCTTGGCAATCAAGAAGTATGTAGCTGATTCACAGTACACACGTGTGCGTGCTGATAAGGGCAAATTGAGGACTCTTTCCTACAGGCAATTACGTCAGGTTAAAAGAGCAGCGGCAAAAAAGCCTTGTCATAGCAGCAGACAAGTTTTTGAAGCTGCTGGTGCCTCCAATGTCCCCCGAACAACAAGATGCAGGGTCCTTCAGAGGTTTGCAGCTGTGCATATGCCATCCTGTCGACCTCCTCTATCCACTTCACACAAGCAGAAACGGCTCCAGTGGGCCAAACATTAAATGAAGACTGATTTCAAAACTGTTTTGTTCACGGATGAGTGCCGTGCAGCGCTCGATGGTCCAGATGGATGGAGTGGAGGATGGCTGGTTGATGGACACCCCACACAAACACGGCTACAGCGCCAACAAGGAGGAGGTGGAGTAATGTTTTGGGCTGGAATCATGGGGAGAGAGATTGTCGGCCCCTTTAGGATCCCTGAAGGCGCTAAAGATGAACTCCATAATGTATGTGGATTTTCTCAAACAGCACTTCCTGCCATGGTTCAAGAAGAAGAACCATGTATTTCACAGCAAAATAATTTTTTTGCATGATAATGCACCATCTCATGCTGCACATAAAACATCTGCATCTCTGGCTGATATGGGCATAAAAGGGGACAAACTTATGGTGTGACCCCCATGCTCCCCTGACCTCTACCCCATTCAGAACCTCTGGAGCATCATCAAAAGGAGTGTCTATGATGGCGGGAGGCAGTTCACATCTAAGCAACAGCTCTGGGAGGGTATTCTGTCCTCATGCAAAACAATTGAAGCAGAAACCATCCAAAACCTGAAAAATTCAATGGACGAGAGAGTTCAGAAGCTCCTTTCGAACAAGGGGTCGTATGTGAAAATGTAACATCACCTAGAATAAAGTTTTGAGTTGAAAACTGTTTGATTTCAGTTTCTAATAACCTGCTAATGCTTATAATTTCAAAAATGACCATTTTTTTGGTCTTTATTAAAATGAAAAGGTTGATCGAAAAGTTTGGGGGATCTAAGAGTGTGGCAACCCAGTAGTCATGATTACTTCGAATTCTGACAATATGAGGGTCATGTTGCAGGTAGTGCAGCAAGAAGGCACTTATGTGTCTTGCGCATCTCGGAGCCCCAAAATTATTTTCCGGGCTAGATGCAGCTAAAAATTATTATTAATTTTAAATCTGGTGGAGCTTAGTATAGATGGGCTAATAGGATCAGTGCTGCACACTGCTACAAAGCCCAAATTATTTTCCAGTCAAGATACAGATAAACATGATTAGTAATTTGAAAGCTTAAAACGGTTGGTAGGGTGATTTTAACCAATCATCAAGCTTTTACTCTCCCAAGGATGACACAGGGGTAGAAAAGTCGTTTCGGATCCATGATTTGTTCATCTTTATGAACGGGAGTCTGTCTACATTATCAGTGGAGAGCAGCGTGCGCTTATCTGTCAGCACACCACCAGCAGCGCTGAACACACGTTCAGACAGAACAATGGCTGCGGGGCATGACAAGATCTCCAAGGCATAAGTGGCTAGCTCCGGCCATTTATCCAGATTGGAAGCCCAAAAAGAGCAAGGGTCCAGTGACACAGTCATGGCTTCAATGTTTACTTGGAGATACTCCTGTACCATCGTCTCTAGGCGTTGACTATGTGTCAGACTTCTTGTCTCCTGTGGCCTTGCAAAGGATGGGCTAAAAAAGTGGTGAAATGATTCCGCAAAATTGATGTTACCAGCAGATACTGTGGTTCTGTTACGGTTTGAGTGCTGAACACTTGACGGTCCCACGGTTGGCAAGTTGGAACTGTGAGATTCACTACGTGCACCACTGGTGTTTTGTGGAAAAGCACATGTAAGATTCTGCAACAGTCTCTGCTGATACTTCTGCATGCGTGCATCCCTTTCTATGGCAGGAATAATTTCTGCAAATTTACTTTTGTACCGGGGATCTAACAGTGTGGCAACCCAGTAGTCAGGATTATTTCTAATTCTCACAATTCGAGGGTCATGTTGCAGGTAGTGCAGCAAGAAGGCACTCATGTGTGTTGCGCATCCAGGAGCACCAAGTCCCTGTTGTGTTGGTGGCGAGGTAACAATCATGCTTCCTTCCTCTGTCCTCTCCCCCCAACCTCGCACAACAGAAATGTGATCAAGGTCTCCCTCATCTGATGAGTCTTCCATCAGTTCGTCCTCCACTTCTTCCTGGGCTCCTGCACCTTCCTCACTAGTTTGTCTGCTACCATGTGCCCTGGTAAAACCATCTCCCCCACCCTCACATGCCTGCCGCCTTGGTGCTGCCGACCGTCTGGACCTTGCAGATGTTAGCCCTTCCGCATACAACTCCTCCTCCTCTACTTCCTCCACCTCCTCTTGTGCCACCACCTGACTCCGAATTCTGTTTAACATGTGCACCAGCATGTAAATCACCGGAATAGTCATGCTGATAATGGCATCGTCAGCACTAAACATCTTCGTCGCCATTTCAAAACTGTGCAGAAGGGTGCATAGGTCCCTGATCTGAGACCACTCCTCCAGCGTGATTTGCCCCACCTCTGGATCTCGTTGGCCCATGCTATACGTCAGAACGTATTGCACCAGGGCTTGTCGGTGCTGCCACAGTCGCTGCAACATGTGCAGAGTTGAATTCCACCGGGTAGGCACATTGCATTTTAGCCGGTGAAGTGGCAGGCCCAACGACTTCTGTAGAGATGTAAGTCGCTGAGCTGCGGGATGCGAACGGCGGAAGTGAGCACACAACGACCGTGCCCTCTGCAGAAGGCCATCTAGTCTGGGATAGTGGGCTAAACATTGCTGGACAACCAGGTTCAACACGTGAGCCATACAAGGCACTTGTGTGACATTGCCCCGGCGAAGGGCCGCACCCAGGTTTGCAGCATTGTCGCACACGGCCTTCCCTGGTTTCAGGTCCAGTGGAGACAACCATTCATGAAATTGGTTCTCCAGAGCTGACCACAACTCCTCAGCTGTGTGACTCACATTTCCCAGACATTTCAAAGTAAAAAGCGCCTGATGACGTTGAGCCCTACTGCCAGCATAGTAAGGAGGTTTGCAGGATCCCTTCTGCGCAGTTAGAAAGCTTGTGGCATGACCCGACAGGCTTTGGGTGCAGATGGAAGACCGAGAGGAGGTTGAGGAGGCAGAAGCAGTGGAGAATCTTTGACATAAAGAGGATTGATGCACAACTCGTGGGGACGGCAAGACTTGGACAGCAGCCCCTTGTCCTGCTGTCACCATAGTTACCCAGTGCCCAGTCAGCGACATGTAACGCCCCTGTCCATGCCTACTCATCCAAGTGTCTGTGGTGAAATGCACCCTGTCACACACAGAGTTTCTCAAAGAAGCGGTGATGTTGTGTGCGACATGCTGGTGGAGCGCAGGCACACCTTTCTTTGAGAAGTAGTGCCGACTGGGCATCTGGTACTGGGGCACTGCGACGGACATAAGGTCTCAAAAATCCTCTGTGTCCACCAGGCGGAAAGGCAGCATTTCTGTTGCCAAGAGCTTGCAGATGGTGAAATTCAACCTCTTAGCTTTCTCATGGCTAGGAGGAATTGGTCTTTTACTTGTCCACATCTGAGGGACCGAGGGCTGGCTATTGTGCTTAGACGGGGTTGATAAGGGTGTCCCCGGCAAACTGCCGGTCTGTGAGGAAGATGCAGGCGGACATGTTAGGTTGCCTTGATCCAAAGGTGGTGCTATCGATGTCGGACAGCGCTCAACACCAGCTGGTGTTACCACCTCCAAAGAAAATGATGACCTGCCAATCACGCTGGCTGTTGCAGGTAAAGAGGTGGCAGGTCTGCGCCCCAAAACAGGTGTGACTGCTGTTCCCCCAGTCACAGAGGATGAAGAGGCCGCGGATGCACAAGATATGACAGACGGTGGTTGGCCCGGCCGGCTAGGCCGCATTGTAGCACACTGAGCTTCCCACTGCAACTTATGCTTCATGTCCATGTGCCGGTTCATGCATGAAGTACTCAAACTATGTATTTTTTGGCCTCTACTTAGCTTTGCTGACAAATGTTACAGATAACACGAGTTGGGTCATCTTTATCGATCTGAAAAAATGCCCAGGCTATGCAAGGCTTAGCACCCATGCGACCTGAAGAGCCACCATGACTTGTGGCGAGAGGCAGAGTTGTGTTTGAGGATGCCGTTGTTGACGTGCTTCCAATACTACGTCTCTGTTCAGGAAGGCGCAACCTGACCTCGTCATCACTAGCATCTTCCTCCACCTCCTCTGCTGACCTCATATCTTGGCTGACTGTGGGTTGACAGTAAGTGGGATCTCCAACCTCATCATCATCACCCTGTGCGTTATCACACCCGTCGTCCTCAGAGCCAACCTGTTCCTGCCCTGACAAAAAACTAAAGTTGTCGCTCCAATCAGGTATTTGAGTCTGATCATCGTCTTCCTCATTGTCTCCACCAACAGGAGTTACAGTTTGGGAATGAGGGTCTACATTATGGTCAGAACCTTCTGCGTCTGGTCCTGGATCCGACTCATAAAGATTCTTGACATCAGTGCAGATCATTTCCTCGTCTGGATTCACAGAAGTGCTGGAGTCGACCTCTGATTCCCAGGCTATAGTATGAGTAAACAGCTCTGCAGACTCAAACATCTGTTCTACCTCATACTCAGACGGGCAGCGGAGATTTGGGAGCTGTGAGGAAGCAAGTGCGATTGGGGTGACACCTTTGAGGACTGGAGTATTTGTGATGTTGAAGTTGATGTGGAGGAGAGCCCACTTAAAGGAGCACTTGATATCCGTTGAAGCACCTGCTGTTTTTGTGCCTCATCTGGAATTTGTAGCGATTGGCGTGGCCGTAAGAAAGGGATCTTATCACATTGTCCGCTAAAAGAAGTAGACATTTTAGTTTGGCTGGAAGATGGTATTTCTTCTGCAGATGTTACTGTTGCTTTAACACCTACCCCACGGACACAACCTTTTTTCCCCTTCCCAACACGCCTATTCCCCTTTCCACCAGCAGCAGGCCTTTTTCCACTCATTTTGGTGGTTAACTAATTCACAACTCTGGAGTTGTTTGCACAAAAAAACAATGGATGGGAACCGAGCAGAGCTGAGTGGCCAAACTGTGGTATTAGGCCAAAACTATTGGCTGGGTTAGATGCAGAAAAAAATTATATTCAATTTGCAACCTGATGGGGGCAGTAAAGATGGAATAATAGAGAAAGTCCCACACACAGCTAGAAGCCCAAATATTTTTTCAGAGGTAGATGCAGAAAAAAAATATATTCAGTTTGCAACCTGATGGAGGTCAGTATAGATGGACTAATAGAGAAAGTCCCACACACTGCTAGAAGGCCAAATATTTTTTCAGAGCTGGATGCAGATAAAAATTATTTTTAATTTGCAACCTGATGGAGGTCAGTATAGATGGACTAATAGAGAAAGTCCCACACACTGCTAGAAGGCCAAATATTTTTTCAGAGCTAGATGCAGAAAAAAATTATATTCAGTTTGCAACCTGATGGAGGTCAGTATAGATGGACTAATAGAACAAGTCCCACACACAGCTAGAAGCCCAAATATTTTTTCAGAGGTAGATGCAGAAAAAAATTATATTCAGTTTGCAACCTGATGGAGGTCTGTATAGATGGATTAATAGAACAAGTCCCACACACAGCTAGAAGCCCAATATTTTTTCAGAGGTAGATGCAGAAAAAAAATATATTCAGTTTGCAACCTGATGGAGGTCAGTATAGATGGACTAATAGAGAAAGTCCCACACACTGCTAGAAGGCCAAATATTTTTTCAGAGCTAGATGCAGACAAAAAATTATTTTTAATTTGCAACCTGATGGAGGTCAGTATAGATGGACTAATAGAGAAAGTCCCACACACTGCAAGAAGGCCAAAAATTTTTTCAGAGCTGGATGCAGATAAAAATTATTTTCAATTTGCAACCTGATGGAGGTCAGTATAGATGGACTAATAGAGAAAGTCCCACACACTGCTAGAAGGCCAAATATTTTTTCAGAGCTAGATGCAGACAAAAAATTATTTTCAGCTTGCAACCTGATGGAGGTCAGTATAGATGGACTAATAGAACAAGTCCCACACACAGCTAGAAGCACAAATATTTTTTCAGAGGTAGATGCAGAAAAAAATTATATTCAGTTTGCAACCTGATGGAAGTCTGTATAGATCGATTAATAGAACAAGTCCCACACACAGCTAGAAGCCCAATAGTTTTTCAGAGGTAGATGCAGAAAAAAATATATTCAGTTTGCAACCTGATGGAGGTCAGTATAGATGGACTAATAGAGAAATCCCACACACTGCTAGAAGGCCAAATATTTTTTCAGAGCTGGATGTAGATAAAAATTATCTATACTGACCTCCATCAGGTTGCAAATTAAAACTAATTTTTATCTGCATCTACAGTACCTCTGAAAAAATATTTGGGCTTCTAGCAGTGTGTGGGACTAGTTCTATTATTCCATCTATACTGACCTCCATCAGGTTGCAAACTGAATATATTTTTTTCTGCATGTACCTCTGAAAAAATATTGGGCTTCTAGCTGTGTGTGGGTCTTGTTCTATTAATCCATCTATACTGACCTCCATCAGGTTGCAAACTGAATATATTTTTTTCTGCATCTACCTCTGAAAAAATATTTTGCCTTCTAGTAGTGTGTCGGACTTTCTCTATTAGTCCATCTATACTGACCTCCATCAGGTGGCAAACTGAATATAATTTTTTTCTGCATCTAGCTCTGAAAAAATATTTGGCCTTCTAGTAGTGTGTCGGACTTTCTCTATTAGTCCATCTATACTGACCTCCATCAGGTTGCAAATTAAAACTAATTTTTATCTGCATCTACAGTACCTCTGAAAAAATATTTGGGCTTCTAGCTGTGTGTGGGACTTGTTGTATTAGTCCATCTATACTGACCTCCATCAGGTTGCAAACTGAATATATTTTTTTCTGCATCTACCTCTGAAAAAATATTTTGCCTTCTAGTAGTGTGTCGGACTTTCTCTATTAGTCCATCTATACTGACCTCCATCAGGTTGCAAATTAAAAATAATTTTTATCTGCATCTACAGTACCTCTGAAAAAATATTTGGGCTTCTAGCTGTGTGCGGGACTTGTTGTATTAGTCCATCTATACTGACCTCCATCAGGTTGCAAACTGAATATATTTTTTTCTGCATCTACCTCTGAAAAAATATTTGGCCTTCTAGTAGTGTGTCGGACTTTCTCTATTAGTCCATCTATACTGACCTCCATCAGGTTGCAAATTAAAACTAATTTTTATCTGCATCTACAGTACCTCTGAAAAAATATTTGGGCTTCTAGCAGTGTGTGGGACTTGTTCTATTAGTCCATCTATACTGACCTCCATCAGGTTGCAAACTGAATATATTTTTTTCTGCATCTACCTCTGAAAAAATATTGGGCTTCTAGCTGTGTGTGGGTCTTGTTCTATTAATCCATCTATACTGACCTCCATCAGGTTGCAAACTGAATATAATTTTTTTCTGCATCTAGCTCTGAAAAAATATTTGGCCTTCTAGTAGTGTGTCGGACTTTCTCTATTAGTCCATCTATACTGACCTCCATCAGGTTGCAAATTAAAACTAATTTTTATCTGCATCTACAGTACCTCTGAAAAAATATTTGGGCTTCTAGCTGTGTGTGGGACTTGTTGTATTAGTCCATCTATACTGACCTCCATCAGGTTGCAAACTGAATATATTTTTTTTCTGCATCTACCTCTGAAAAAATATTTGGCCTTCTAGTAGTGTGTCGGACTTTCTCTATTAGTCCATCTATACTGACCTCCATCAGGTTGCAAATTAAAAATAATTTTTATCTGCATCTACAGTACCTCTGAAAAAATATTTGGGCTTCTAGCTGTGTGCGGGACTTGTTGTATTAGTCCATCTATACTGACCTCCATCAGGTTGCAAACTGAATATATTTTTTTCTGCATCTACCTCTGAAAAAATATTTGGCCTTCTAGTAGTGTGTCGGACTTTCTCTATTAGTCCATCTATACTGACCTCCATCAGGTTGCAAATTAAAACTAATTTTTATCTGCATCTACAGTACCTCTGAAAAAATATTTGGGCTTCTAGCAGTGTGTGGGACTTGTTCTATTAGTCCATCTATACTGACCTCCATCAGGTTGCAAACTGAATATATTTTTTTCTGCATGTACCTCTGAAAAAATATTGGGCTTCTAGCTGTGTGTGGGTCTTGTTCTATTAATCCATCTATACTGACCTCCATCAGGTTGCAAACTGAATATATTTTTTTCTGCATCTACCTCTGAAAAAATATTTGGCCTTCTAGTAGTGTGTCGGACTTTCTCTATTAGTCCATCTATACTGACCTCCATCAGGTTGCAAATTAAAACTAATTTTTATCTGCATCTACAGTACCTCTGAAAAAATATTTGGGCTTCTAGCAGTGTGTGGGACTTGTTCTATTAGTCCATCTATACTGACCTCCATCAGGTTGCAAACTGAATATATTTTTTTCTGCATGTACCTCTGAAAAAATATTGGGCTTCTAGCTGTGTGTGGGTCTTGTTCTATTAATCCATCTATACTGACCTCCATCAGGTTGCAAACTGAATATATTTTTTTCTGCATCTACCTCTGAAAAAATATTTGGCCTTCTAGTAGTGTGTCGGACTTTTTCTATTAGTCCATCTATACTGACCTCCATCAGATTGCAAATTAAAACTAATTTTTATCTGCATCTACAGTACCTCTGAAAAAATATTTGGGCTTCTAGCAGTGTGTGGGACTTGTTCTATTAGTCCATCTATACTGACCTCCATCAGGTTGCAAATTCAAAATAATTTTTTTCTGCATCTAACCCAGCCAATAGTTTTGGCCTAATACCACAGTTTGGCCACTCACCTCTGCTCGGTTACCATCCATTGTTTTTTTGTGCAAACAACTCCAGAGTTGTGAATTAGTTAACCACCAAAATGAGTGGAAAAAGGCCTGCTGCTGGTGGAAAGGGGAATAGGCGTGTTGGGAAGGGGAAAAAAGGTTGTGTCCGTGGGGTAGGTGTTAAAGCAACAGTAACATCTGCAGAAGAAAGACCATCTTCCAGCCAAACTAAAATGTCTACTTCTTTTAGCGGACAATGTGATAAGATCCCTTTCTTACGGCCACGCCAATCGCTACAAATTCCAGATGAGGCACAAAAACAGCAGGTGCTTCATCGGATATCAAGTGCTCCTTTAAGTGGGCTCTCCTCCACATCAACTTCAACATCACAAATACTCCAGTCCTCAAAGGTGTCACCCAAATCGCACTTGCTTCCTCACAGCTCCCAAATCTCCAGCTGCCCGTCTGAGTATGAGGTAGAACAGATGGTTGAGTCTGCAGAGCTGTTTACTCATACTGTAGCCTGGGAATCAGAGGTCGACTCCAGCGCTTCTGTGAATCCAGACGAGGAAATGATCTGCACTGATGCCCAGAATGTTTATGAGTCGGATCCAGGACCAGACGCAGAAGGTTCTGACCATAATGTAGACCCTCATTCCCAAACTGTAACTCCTGTTGGTGGAGACAATGAGGAAGACGATGATAAGACTCAAATACCTGATTGGAGCGACAACTTTAGTTTTTTGTCAGGGCAGGAACAGGTTGGCTCTGAGGACGACGGGTGTGATAACGCACAGGGTGATGATGATGAGGTCGGAGATCCCACTTACTGTCAACCCACAGTCAGCCAAGAGATGAGGTCAGCAGAGGAGGTGGAGGAAGATGCTAGTGACGACGAGGTCAGGTTGCGCCTTCCTGGACAGAGACGTAGTACTGGAAGCACGTCAACAACTGCATCCTCAAACACAACTCTGCCTCTCACCACAAGTCGTGGTGGCTCTTCAGGTCGCATGGGTGCTAAGCCTTGCATAGCCTGGGCATTTTTTCAGATCGATAAAGATGACCCAACTCGTGTTATCTGTAACATTTGTCAGCAAAAGCTAAGTAGAGGCCAAAAAATACATAGTTTGAGTACTTCATGCATGAACCGGCACATGGACATGAAGCATAAGTTGCAGTGGGAAGCTCAGTGTGCTACAATGCGACCTAGCCGGCCGGGCCAACCACCGTCTGCCATATCTTGTGCATCCGCGGCCTCTTCATCCTCTGTGACTGGGGGGACAGCAGTCACACCTGTTTTGGGGCGCAGACCTGCCACCTCTTTACCCGCAACAGCCAGCGTGATTGGCAGGTCATCATTTTCTTTGGAGGTGGTAACACCAGCTGGTGTTGAGCGCTGTCCGACATCGATAGCACCACCTTTGGATCAAGGCAACCTAACATGTCTGCCTGCATCTTCCTCACAGACCGGCAGTTTGCCGGGGACACCCTTATCAACCCCGTCTAAGCACAATAGCCAGCCCTCGGTCCCTCAGATGTGGACAAGTAAAAGACCATTTCCTCCTAGCCATGAGAAAGCTAAGAGGTTGAATTTCACCATCTGCAAGCTCTTGGCTACAGAAATGCTGCCTTTCCGCCTGGTGGACACAGAGGATTTTCGAGACCTTATGTCCGTCGCAGTGCCCCAGTACCAGATGCCCAGTCGGCACTACTTCTCAAAGAAAGGTGTGCCTGCGCTCCACCAGCATGTTGCACACAACATCACCGCTTCTTTGAGAAACTCTGTGTGTGACAGGGTGCATTTCACCACAGACACTTGGACGAGTAGGCATGGACAGGGGCGTTACATGTCGCTGACTGGGCACTGGGCAACTATGGTGACAGCAGGACAAGGGGCTGCTGTCCAAGTCTTGCCGTCCCCACGAGTTGTGCGTCAATCCTCTTTATGTCAAAGTTCCTCCACTGCTTCTGCCTCCTCAACCTCCTCTCGGTCTTCCACCTGCACCCAAAGCCTGTCTGGTCATGCCACAAGCTTTCTAACTGCGCAGAAGGGATCCTGCACACCTCCTTACTATGCTGGCAGTAGGGCTCAACGTCATCAGGCGGTTTTTACATTGAAATGTCTGGGAAATGTGAGTAACACAGCTGAGGAGTTGTGGTCAGCTCTGGAGAACCAATTTCATGAATGGTTGTCTCCACTGGACCTGAAACCAGGGAAGGCCGTGTGCGACAATGCTGCAAACCTGGGTGCGGCCCTTCGCCGGGGCAATGTCACACACGTGCCTTGTATGGCTCACGTGTTGAACCTGGTTGTCCAGCAATTTTTAGCCCACTATCCCAGACTAGATGGCCTTCTGCAGAGGGCACGGTCGCTGTGTGCTCACTTCCGCCGTTCGCATCCCGCAGCTCAGCGACTTACATCTCTACAGAAGTCGTTGGGCCTGCCACTTCACCGGCTAAAATGCGATGTGCCTACCCGGTGGAATTCAACTCTGCACATGTTGCAGCGATTGTGGCAGCACCGACAAGCCCTGGTGCAATACGTTCTGACGTATAGCCTGGGCCAACGAGATTCAGAGGTGGGGCAAATCACGCTGGAGGAGTGGTCTCAGATCAGGGACCTATGCACCCTTCTGCACAGTTTTGAAATGGCGACGAAGATGTTTAGTGCTGACGATGCCATTATCAGCATGACTATTCCGGTGATTTACATGCTGGAGCACATGTTAAACAGAATTCGGAGTCAGGTGGTGGCACAAGAGGAGGTGGAGGAAGTAGAGGAGGAGGAGTTGTATGCGGAAGGGCTAACATCTGCAAGGTCCAGAAGGTCGGCAGCACCAAGGCGGCAGGCATGTGAGGGTGGGGGAGATGGTTTTACCAGGGCGCATGGTAGCAGCCAAACTAGTGAGGAAGGTGCAGGAGCCCAAGAAGAAGTGGAGGACGAACTGATGGAAGACTCATCAGATGAGGGAGACCTTGATCACATTTCTGTTGTGCGAGGTTGGGGGGAGAGGACAGAGGAAGGAAGCATGATTGTTACCTCGCCACCAACACAACAGGGACTTGGTGCTCCTGGATGCGCAACACACATGAGTGCCTTCTTGCTGCACTACCTGCAACATGACCCTCGAATTGTGAGAATTAGAAATAATCCTGACTACTGGGTTGCCACACTGTTAGATCCCCAGTACAAAAGTAAATTTGCAGAAATTATTCCTGCCATAGAAAGGGATGCACGCATGCAGGAGTATCAGCAGAGACTGTTGCAGAATCTTACATGTGCTTTTCCACAAAATACCAGTGGTGCACGTAGTGAATCTCACAGTTCCAACTTGCCAACCGTGGGACCGTCAAGTGTTCAGCACTCAAACCGTAACAGAACCACAGTATCTGCTGGTAACATCAATTTTGCGGAATCATTTCACCACTTTTTTAGCCCATCCTTTGCAAGGCCACAGGAGACAAGAAGTCTGACACATAGTCAACGCCTAGAGACGATGGTACAGGAGTATCTCCAAGTAAACATTGAAGCCACGACTGTGTCACTGGACCCTTGCTCTTTTTGGGCTTCCAATCTGGATAAATGGCCGGAGCTAGCCACTTACGCCTTGGAGATCTTGTCATGCCCCGCAGCCAGCGTTCTGTCTGAACGTGTGTTCAGCGCTGCTGGTGGTGTGCTGACAGATAAGCGCACGCGGCTCTCCACTGATAATGTAGACAGACTCACGTTCATAAAGATGAACAAATCATGGATCCGAAACGACTTTTCTACCCCTGTGTCATCCTGGGGAGAGTAAAAGCTTGATGATTGGTTAAAATCACCCTACCAAACGTTTTAAGCTTTCAAATTACTAATCATGTTTATCTGTATCTTGACTGGAAAATAATTTGGGCTTTGTAGCAGTTTGCAGCACTGATCCTATTAGGCCATCTATAATAAGTTCCACCAGATTTAAAATTAAAAATAATTTTTAGCTGCATCTAGCCCGGAAAATAATTTTGGGGCTCCGAGATGCGCAAGACACATAAGTGCCTTCTTGCTGCACTACCTGCAGCATGACCCTCATATTGTTAGAATTCGAAGTAATCATGACTACTGGGTTGCCACACTCTTAGATCCCCCAAACTTTTCGATCAACCTTTTCATTTTAATAAAGACCAAAAAAATGGTCATTTTTGAAATTATAAGCATTAGCAGGTTGTTAGAAACTGAAATCAAACAGTTTTCAACTCAAAACTTTATTCTAGGTGATGTTACATTTTCACATAGGACCCCTTGTTCGAAAGGAGCTTCTGAACTCTCTCGTCCATTGAATTTGTCAGGTTTTGGATGGTTTCTGCTTCAATTGTTTTGCATGAGGACAGAATACCCTCCCAGAGCTGTTGCTTAGATGTGAACTGCCTCCCGCCATCATAGACACTCCTTTTAATGATGCTCCAAAGGTTCTGAATGGGGTAGAGGTCAGGGGAGCATGGGGGTCACACCATAAGTTTGTCCCCTTTTATGCCCATATCAGCCAGAGATGCAGATGTTTTATGTGCAGTATGAGATGGTGCATTATCATGCAGAAAAATGATCTTGCTGTGAAATACACGGTTCTTCTTCTTGAACCATGGCAGGAAGTGCTGTTTGAGAAAATCCACATACATTATGGAGTTCATCTTTAGCGCCTTCAGGGATCCTAAAGGGGCCGACAATCTCTCTCCCCATGATTCCAGCCCAAAACATTACTCCACCTCCTCCTTGTTGGCGCTGTAGCCGTGTTTGCGTGGGGTGTCCATCAGCCAGCCATCCTCCACTCCATTCATCTGGACCATCGAGCGCTGCACGGCACTCATCCGTGAACAAAACAGTTTTGAAATCAGTCTTCATGTAATGTTTGGCCCACTGGAGCCGTTTCTGCTTGTGTGAAGTGGATAGAGGAGGTCGACAGGATGGCGTATGCACAGCTGCAAACCTCTGAAGGACCCTGCATCTTGTTGTTCGGGGGACGTTGGAGGCACAAGCAGCTTCAAAAACTTGTCTGCTGCTATGACAAGGCTTTTTTGCCGCTGCTCTTTCAACCTGACGTAATTGCCTGTAGGAAAGAGTCCTCAATTTGCCCTTATCAGCACGCACACGTGTGTACTGTGAATCAGCTACATACTTCTTGATTGCCAAGACACTTCATCCTGATCATCGCACAATGTTGATTGTAGTCATGCCTTGACCTAAACACTCCACAATTTGTTGCTTCTCAGCAGCAGACACATCCTTTTTCTTTCCCATTTTGGCAGAAAATGTAGGCTGCTTAATAATGTGAGAGAGCCTTCTTAAGTAGTCTTGCCTTTCATTGGACACACCTGCCAAACTAATTAGCACAGGTGTCTGCAATTGCTTACAGTGATATAAAGAGCCCTGACACACATCACCATCAATGAGTTTAACTGACAAACAAACAAATTCTTCCCTTATCACTCCTAAACACTTTTTGCAAAATAATTTGGAACGCGGTGTACATGTGCTTTTCCACAAAACACCAGCGGTTCACGTAGTGAATCTTACAGTTCTAACTTGCCAACCGTGGTCTGTATGGAATTGTTCAATAAAGGGCCCAAAATTAAGATAACATAGATGGGAGAGGTCTCTATGAATAGGAATTCCTAAGTATTTGATACCCTGTGAGGACCAGGCAAAGGGAAAGTTGGACTGGATGGAATCCTATATGGATTTGGGGAGGGAGACATCGAGGGCCTCAGACTTCGCTGCATTGATTTTAAAATTTTACCATGTAACAAAGTGATCTATTTCAGCCATAACAGCATGGATGGATATATGTGATTGAGTGATATATACTAGGACATCATCAGCAAATAGAGAGCACTTGTACTCGGTGCCTCCCACCTCAATCCACCTAATATTGGGGTTATGGCGAATTGATGAGAGCAGGTGCTCCGTCACTAGGATGTATAAGAGAGGGGACAGAGGACATCCCTGCCTTGTCCCATTGGTGATTGTGAAAGGTGATGAAAATGTTCTGACGCACCCCCTGGGCCTTGGGACACCCGGAGCCGGACCCTTTTTGGTGGATGCTGGTGGTTGTAGTCTTCGTGGCGGCGACCCGGTTCCGTGGCTCAGGGCGGTCAAACCAGTGGCGGAACTATTTATGTGGTTTTGATGTTTAAATGTCCGACTACGCCACCTGTGGATTGCGGTCAGAGTGAACCGCCGCTACAGGGCAGACCGCTGAGGCTGGTGTTGTGGGTGCAGCAGAGCATAGCATAACTCCCCACGGGAGGAGTATAGCCTCAGGGCAGTGTATGCGGAGGATGGGGGTGATGGTGCAGGGCAGCAGCAGTAACGACACGGAGTCAGTGATGCAGTCCAGGGCCTTTACTCACAGTTCTTATTATCCAGACCACGTCTGCAGGTAACGGCTGCCCACGTCGTACTGTGCTCACCAGGTGAGGGGCTCAGACAACTCCCAGATAACTTTGGAGCACTTCACAGGACCCCCTTTGTGTGTCCTTTGTCTGGCCTTTCTTACCAACACTTCTGTCCGGCTGCCTCGGGCCTCCTCTTGGTAAACTTGGCGCCAGTTTCCCTGACCCTATGTGGTGCCTTCCTAGCGGGTGTAGCGAGGGGCTGCGCCACATAAAATGTCAGAGCCTCCGGTTTCTAGCTGAGGGTCGTTTCCTGCCTCCACTAGTTCGGGGACCGGTCTCCCCCTTTGGCCTGACCCCTCCACGCAGGTGGATTCGGGCGTGCGGTGGCGACTCGCCCGTCCGCACCCCTGGGATCCCTTCATTCCTCGTTCCTGGAGCCTTCTCCGCTCGTCTTCCTTCCTTCTCCCTCTTCCAGGCCTGGGCCTCTGTTACTAGGCCCGCCTCCGGAGCAGAGCTCATGCAGAGCCCCTGCTCCCTGCCACTTCTGCTCAGACTTCTCTGCACTGAACTAAGATGGTGCCCACCTTTTATACTCCCTTCTCAATGCACCCAGGAACTGCTTCCTCCCTGCTCCTGCACTACAGGGTTCCCCTTCCTCAGTGTTCCCTCCCCCCACTCCAGCCAGGGACAGGGACTGTCGTGCCCATCTCAGGGGCATATTGGTCGCCCTGCCCCACGGCAATGTGGTGTAATGCATGCAGGTGTCGGGTCCTGATCCACACTCCATCCTTACCTGAGAGTGAGATATCACACCTCTGGGTGAGGTGCAATACGTCTGTAGCAACCGAGCCCTCAGGGTGCTACAGTTCCATTTATCTTCAGCCTAGGTGACGTATTGCGATACAGGGCCGTGATTTTGGCTATAAAAGGGTCCCCTAGACCCCTACCCCAAGCTTTTTAAGAGAATCATATATGGCGTGCCAGGAGACTCTGTGGAATGCTTTCTCAGCATCCAACGAGAGTATCTAATTACAAATTTTTAACTGCATCTAGCCCAGGAAATACTTTGTGCCTAGTAGCAGTGTCTGCTAGTCAGCGGATTATCCCGGCTGTTAAGCAAGCTACACCACCTGTAGTTTAGACACTTAATTTTTTCAAAGGAAATGCTTCGGGACCATGGGATACTCAGTGAAGAGCATCAGGAGGCACCCCAAGGCATAGGGGCTGGGACTGGCAGTAGGATGTCTTGCGGTGGACAGCCGAGCTCGATCCTTATAAAAGCTTTTTAACTGCAGCAGCTTTAGTGGACGCTACTGGAGCTGGAATTACGTGGCTGCTGGCATGAGACTTGCCCTCCAATAGATCCTTGTAAATGGATTTAAAGTGTATTCATTCAAATTAGAGAGACAATTTAAATTAAAAAGCTTAGAGCTGCCTCCACCACAGGGGGGCTCGCTCGACCCACCAGCGGACAGGCACCAGTATTGGGAGAGGGGGGCTGGCCATCAGGGTTCACCGCGGCTCTGGTACAAACCCGGCGACACGGAGGTGGCACGGGCAGGAGCGGACTGGCCGTGTCGGCTTCTCACTTTTTGGATTTTAGAAGGGCATGACATGCCTATATCTGTTTCTCCCCCTCCTTTTACTCCTCCACCTCTTTTATTTTCGCATGACTATATGTACTTGTCACTTTTCCATGTGTTAGTTGTGTCTTCTGAGCAGTTTGTCAGCTTTTGGACACCTTTGAAGGTGTTTTCTATGTGTTTCTATGTGTTTTTGTTTGCCTGCCATTGGTTTTAACGGTGTTCGAAGGTGTTCGACGAACAGTTCGACGAACAGTTCGGCGAACACACGGGTGTTCGACGAACCGAACCGAACTAAAACACTACGGGGGTGGCTCAACACTAGTCAGTATAGATGGACTAATAGAACAAGTCCCACACACAGCTAGAAGCCCAAATATTTTTTCAGAGGTAGATGCAGAAAAAATTATATTCAGTTTGCAACCTGATGGAGGTCTGTATAGATGGATTAATAGAACAAGTCCCACACACAGCTAGAAGCCCAATATTTTTTCAGAGGTAGATGCAGAAAAAAAATATATTCAGTTTGCAACCTGATGGAGGTCAGTATAGATGGACTAATAGAACAAGTCCCACACACTGCTAGAAGCCCAAATATTTTTTCAGAGCTAAATGCAGAAAAAAATTATATTCAATTTGCAACCTGATGGAGGTCAGTATAGATGGACTAATAGGATGATGCTATGCCCAAAAGATTTTACTTCACTAGGTGCAGTAAAAAAATTGGTATTCTATACACAGGTGGTATATCTTGCAAGACAGATAGGCTACTCCACTGACTAACACACTCTGCAATAGGCCAAAAAGGATTAGCTTTGCTAGATTCAGCCAAATGCTGTGAAAAAAACTTGCACAGCACTGGCACAGACCTGCCTGGCAAAAACTGATAGGAACTGATGTAACCTAGTCCTGAAAAGGACTGTAATTACAATTAGTCTTTACTCCCACAATCTATCTATTTAAGAGCACAGAACTGCCTGATAAGTCGTAGGAAATGCTGTAACCTAGTCCTTAAAAGGACTGCAATCACAACTATTTCCTATTCCCAAGCTATGTGTAGATTTGTGCGAAAATTGGCTTGAAATTAACAAGGTATAGCGCACACAGCAACAGCGGTGCCATCTAACATGCAGCTGCAGCAGTGAGAAAATGGTGGCGACGGGGAAAATGGCTTGGTCTTATAGGGCAAGGACATGTGACATACACTGCCAATGACACATGCCCTTGCTTGTGTGAAAAAAGCAGTTCGCTCCGTGTGTGCGCTGCTGATAGGCTGACAGATTGCACCTCCCCACTGTAAATGCGGGAAAGAGAAAAAAAAATGGAGATCTTCATTATTCCTGCAGAGATCCATCCCCTGCTCCTCCCCCGACCCCGCTGTACACTCAAACTGAGTATTAACATTAATTTTCATCATTACTGAGAAAAAATCCAGTTATGATTTTGGTGCACGAACAGTTATCGAACATAACCTCGAACAGCCGAATTTTACTCAAATCGTTCGTGTTCGCCGAACGGCTCGAACACCGCCCAAAACAGCTCGAATTTGAGATTGGCGAACAGTTCGAGTAGAACAACGCTCATCTCTATTCAATTCCACATATAAATTCACTCATCTCTACCTACTACTTCTTACAAGTATAAATAAATAAAAAAATCATCATGGATGGTTGAAATTGAAGCAACTTTATAATTTTATTGTTAATAGAAATCCTCTCCAATCTCAAAAAAAATGGAGGGAATAATATATTTTTTTATTTACTGCTTATTATCTACTTTACCGGAGAACACTGTCCGCTGGCAAACAGGAAGAGGTGACACAAAAGAGCCATGTATTCTTGCAGTCAGGTCACGTGTAACAATTGCAGTCACATAGACTGTGACCGCCACTGGGCTTGTATGGGAGGGGGGCCCACCGCAACTATTTAAGCTGGATGTCTTTCTGAGGACACAGATTCAGCTGAAATATATTGTGGCACAGAGACCCACCGGGTCCCTGCACTGCAATACACAGTGCTAATCAGAGGACAGCAGCTGTCGTCAGGATATGGTGGCACATGGCAGTGATGTCATGCGCTGCACTTCGCTTGCACACTGAAGTCAGCTGCTAGCTTCTGCGCTGGTCATAGAAAATGATGCCGCACATCATAGGAGTGGAGGAAGGTGAGTAGAATCTTTTTTTTATATATTTTTTAGAGAAAAGTCTCAGAACAGGGACATTATTCCTGAAATACGTTCAGGATGGGGCATATTATACCAGGAAGGGGGATATATATTATTGGAAGGGGCCCAGGATGGGGGGCATTAAATCAGGATAGGGGACATATATAAAGGGAAGGAGCCCAGGATGGTGGGGCATTATATCAGGAAGGGGGACATAATATATCTTACTGGAAAGGGCCCACGATGGCAGGTATTATACTAGGATGAGGGACATGTATTACTGGAAAGGACTCAAGATGGGGACATTATACCAAAAAGGGCCTAAGGATGGAAGAATTATACCAGGAAAGGGAGACAATATATCAAGAAGGGGCGCAGGATAGAGGAAAGTATACCAGGAAATAGAGAAATTAAACCCGGAAGGTTTCCAGGATTGAGGACATTATACCAGGAAAGGGAGACAATGTACCAGGAGGGGGCCCAGGTTGGAGATATTATACCAGGATGGGGGACATTATTACTGAAAGTGGCCCAGGATTGAAGGACATTATACCAGGAAGGGTCCAAGGATGGGAGGACACTATTATAGAAGGGGGCTGGTATAGAGGACATTACTACAACAAAGGCCCATGATAGGGGACATTATTATAGGAAAGGGAAGCAGGATGGGGGACATTATTACAGGAATGGGACATTGTTACATGAGTGGACGAACACGTATGGCTTCACAGGATTTGGAACACTACAAGGCTCATTCATCTGATGAACATACAGTGGAGGCCAAGTCCAAATTTTGCACCAGGGCACATCAAACTCTAGTTCCAGCACTGCTTGAAGAAGATGATGAGAAACCCCTTTATAGTGAGTGATATCTTTAGTAAAAAAGCATTAAACTCCATAAAGTAATTAACATTTTTTTTCATAATAATCGTAATTACTTAGACTCCATTATTTAAGGTATTTATTAACATTATATAAAATTATTTTGTTGTCTTACCATGTTCCTTTATTGTTTTTTGAGTTATCCAACAGGACACGGACTATATACAACATACAGCTTAGAAGCTTGAGGGAGAAATTGAACAACCGAATTCGAAGACCTAAAAGAGAAGAGACAAGAGATCACATAAGCCTGTTCTTTGGGTATTGGACATAAGTTTATCAAAAGAGTGCTGTCTGTTACATAGTTGGCATGGTTTTAGTGAAGATTTCCTTGTCTAAAATGTACACTTAGGCTGAGTGCACACGATGCGGTTTTAATGTGTTTCCGCGGCCGTTATTCCTCTGCGGAAACGCATTAAAATCGCTTGGTAAGAGGTCTGCCATGTAAACCAATCCGCATGTGCTGTGCACATGATGCGGAAATTTCCGCTGCGTATTATCATTGCGGCACAAACCGCAGCACAACCACTTCAGTTTGCTGCGATTCAATGCAAGTCAATGGGCGCGATTTCGCCGCAAAATCGCTCCCTTTGACTTTCATTGAATCGCAGCAAACCCGCATGTATAATATCTATACATGCGGATTTGCTGCATTTCAATGCAATCAATAGGCGCAAAATTGTGCCAGAATCGCGTCGCGGCTGGTACCCTGGTTGGGAGAGGAGACTGCTTCTTCTCTCATCTGACCGCTGCTCTGGCTGATAACAGTGAGAGCAACGTGGATGGAAGAAGCAGCAGCCTGCTTCTCCCAGCCCGCGTGCCAGCGGCAGTGTAAAAAAGAATAAAAAAGTAAAAATTGTAAAAACACCTTCATACTTAACTCTCCGGCGGCCCCCGGTGTCCTCCTGGGTGATGCTGTCCCATCGGCGGCTCGCTCCACACTGCGGGACGTGGGCTCGTGCCCCACAGTGTGCTTCCAGCACCTGCGGTGACGTCACTGATGACCTTATGGTCACGCGACCATCAGCTGATCGGTGACGTCAGCGATCACCTGATGTCACGTGACCATCAGGTGATCAGTACTGGCAGCAATCAGCTGATAGTCACGTGACCATCAGCTGATTGCTGAAGCCGGTAATCAGCTGATTGGTCTCATGACTGATCAGCTGATGCTTACCATGGGAACCTTCACAAGAAGGTTCCCACAGTCTCTAGCTCACCGGGACTCATCAGCTGATCTTCAGCTGATGAACCCCAGCGACGCCCTGCAGCACTGTATACTGACAGGGGGTGATTTTACACCCTGTCAGTATACAGTGCTGTATTCTACAGCTGTGACATCAGTGATGGCTGATGTCACAACTGTAGAAACTATCCGGATCGTCGTGGGACAGTCGTGATTGTGGATTGCATCATTGACGATGGACAGGTGAGGAATATTGTTGTTTGCTTTTTTAAGTTTTTTTCAGGAGATCGAGGGCTTCGTGGAGGCGGGTAATAAAAAAAATGTAGAACCGTGTGTTTTATTTCATTAAAATACTTTATTCTGGCCGTGTCTTTTATTGAAAATGTGCTGACCATTTTACTACACAGTTAGTAATGGGGTCATCTTATAGACGCCCTCCATTACTAACCTGGACTTCACGTCAGCCGCCAATACAAGGCTGATGTGATCCCAAAACCCATTATCCCCTGCCACCACTACAGGGCAGTGTGGAAGAGCGAGGCTAAGCACCAGATTTGGTGCATCTTATGGATGCGCCATTTCTGGGACTGCTGAGGGGTGATATTAATAGAGAGGGGGCTAGCATTATGGCCCCTTCCATGGCTATTAATATCAGCCCGCAGCTGTCTAGTTTAGCCTATGCTGGCTCGATTTTATAGGGGGACCCCACGTCAATTTTTTTCTGGGGTCCCCCTGTAATCTAGCCAGTAAAGGCTAAACAAACAGCTGTGGGCTGATATTAATAGCCAGGGAACATTGTTGGCTAATGGCCCCTTCGTGGCTAATAATATCATCCCCCAGCGGTCGGCTTTCCCTCTGCTGGTTATAAAAATGATGCGGGATCCCACACAAATTTTTGTTTTGTAATTAAAGGCTTTGTGCCCATACTTCAGACATAGCAGAGTTTGGACGCAAATTTTTGCTGCGTCCAAAACGTTGCATTCTACTGAATGCAGGTAAATCCACATGTTTTCACTTAACCATGCGGATTTACTGCATTCAATACATTCTAGTGGTCAAATTTCTGTTATGGAGACTAGCGACTCCACAAGAGAATTTGACATGCTGCTGTCCTGAAAGACGCGCTGCATGTCATTATCCGCGGGTGATTCGCAGCCTCTAATGCACGCATAGCAGACATGGGATTTCTAGAAATCCCATCCACTATGCTGTAACATCAGGATGCTGCGGGTTTTATGCTGTATAAACACACAGCGTCAAACCTGCAGCGGCTCCTGACTGTGGCCACGTACCAAAACTCACAAGCAGCATGTCAATTTCTGTAGTGGACACGCTAGTCTCCGCTGCAGATTTTGTCCGATTTAAGTGTCATTATATGCGTTGGATTCACATTTACCGACAACAAAAGTGCGGGATTAGAACACCGCATTTTGGATGCAACATAAATAGGTTGTGTCCAAAGCACTGCTGAGTGCTAATCTGGGGATGTAGTGGCTAATGAACCAGCTGGAGATGTTAATTATGGCCAGGGAAAATGTTTGCCTTGAGGCACATTCCCAGGCTAAAAAAAAACAGCTCACAGCAGTCGCATAAATTAAGTGAATAAAAATGCTTATGAAGATTGGGTGAATTGGACTAGCTGAAATCCAACTTTATTGTTTGAGGAAACCAGGAAAATCCAGCTGAGCAAGTCTTCTAAAATCAATTAATTTTATTAAATCATGAAAATTTAGTAAAACACTTTAGGAGGAAATCAGCAAACGCGCTTCGAACTATGAGTTCTTAATCATTGCATAGTGAAAAAACGCAAGGAAATGGCATTATATGTCATATCCTGCTGATCACATGTTGAAAGGTAAGCCAATCAAAATTAAACAGGCATAATGAATAAAAACATATAACATGATAAAATACTTGAATCCTTGTAGTATCCCAGCAGGGAAAAGATTATAATACAGGATATAGTAAATGAATAAATGAAGTTATTTAGTTGTGTCCACTAATATATGTGGAGAGACAAGATGTGGGAAGAAAGTTCTCATTCATAATGATACATCAGGTCATGCCTGATGTTCATGCCGGCCGGTGCGCGTGTGTTCAAAGTATAAATCCACCAGCTTTCTCTATTAACCCTTTCGTGCCAGAGCCTGTTTTTTCCTTCTTGACCAGGCCAATTTTTTCAATTCTGACCACTGGCACTTTATGAGGTAATAGCTCTGGAACTCTTTCACGGATCCCCCTGATTCTGAGAATGATTTTTGTGACATCTTGCACTTCATGATAGTGGTAAAATTTCTTTCGATTTCACTTGCGTTTATTTGTGAAAAAAACAACAATTTGGAGAAAATTTTGAAAATTTTGCAATTTTTAAACTCTGAATTTTCATGCCCTTAAATTAGAGAGATATGTCACACAAAATAGTTAATAAATAACATTTCTCACATGTCTACTTTATATCAGCACAATTTTGGAACCAAAATTTTTTTTTGTTAGGAAGTTCTAAGGGTTAAAAGTTGACCAGCAATTTCTAATTTTTCCAACAAAATTTACAAAACCATTTTTTTTAGGGACCACATCTTATTTGAGGTGACTTTGAGGGGCCTTCATGACAGAAAATACCTAAAAGTGACACCATTCTAAAAAATGCACCCCTCAAGGTGCTCAAAACCACATTCAAGAAGTTTATAAACCCTTCAGGTGCTTCACGGGAATTTTTGGAATGTGGAAGAAAACAATGAACATTTAACTTTTTTTCACAAAAATGTTATTTTAGACCCAATTTTTTTATTTTCACAAGGGTAACAGGAGAAAATGGACTACACAATTTGTAGTGAATTTTCTCCTGAGCACGCAGAAACCCCATATGTGAGGGAAAACCACTGTTTGGTCACACTGCAGGGTTCGGAAGGGAAAGTGCGCCATTAGACTTGTTAAATGTAAAATTTGTTTGAGTAATTAACGGACGCCATGTTGCATTTCGGGAGCCCCTGATGTGCCTAAACAGTGGAAACCCCCAAAAGTGACACCATTTTGGGAACTAGACCCCTTAGGGAACTTATTTAGATGTGTGGTGAGCACCTTGAACCCCCATGTGCTTCACAGAAGTTTATAATATTGAGCCATAAAAATAAAATTTTCACATTTTTCCCACAAAAAAGTTTTTCATCCCTTAATTTTGCATTATCATAAGGGTAACAGGAGAAATTGCACCATGAAATTTGTGGTGTAATTTCTCCTGATTATGCTGATACCCCATATGTGGGGGAAAACCACTGTTTGGGCGCATGGCAGGGTTCGGAAGGGAAGGAGCGCCATTTGACTTTTTGAATGTAAAATTTGTTTGAATAATTAACGGACGCCATGTCGCATTTGGGGAGCCACTGATGTGCCTAAACAGTGGAAACCCCCCACAAATGACACCACTTTGGAAACTAGACCCCTTAGGGAACTTATCTAGGTGTGTGGTGAGCACCTTGCACCTCCAAGTGCTTCACAGAAGTTTATAATATTGAGTCGTAAAAATAAAATTTTCACTTTTCTCCCACAAAAATGTTTTTCATCCCTTAATTTTGCATTATCATAAGGGTAACAGGAGAAATTGCACCATGAAATTTGTCGTGCAATTTCTCCTGAGTACGCCGATACCCCATGTGTGGGGAAAAACCACTGCTTTGGTGTACGGCAGGGTTTGGAAGAGAAAGGAGCGCTATGTTGGCTGAGATAGATTGCAGTTACCATGTCCCATTTGAAGAGTCGCTGACATGCCGAAACAGCAGAAACCCCCACAAGAGACCCCATTTTGTAAACTACACCTCAAGGAATTCATCTAGGGAATTAGTGAGTATTTTTTAATTTTTTAATTTATACCATTGGGCAGTGAAGAAAACATAATTATATTTTTACCACCAAAAATGTTTTAGCCTCAGATTTTACATTTTCACACAGGGCAATGGGTAAAAATGGTGCCGAAATGTGTAACACAATTTCTTCTAAACGTAGCAATACCCCATATGTGGCTGTACCTTACCGCTTAGCCATACGGCGAGATCCGGGAGAGACGGAGCGCTATTTGACTCTTGGAGAACAAATTATTGTAGAATAGTTTGCGGACTCCATATATACAGCCCCTAGGTGCTAGAAGAGCAGAATCCCCCCTCAAGTGATCCCATTTTGGAAATTATACCCCTTTGGGAATTTAACTACAAGTGTTGTGACGATTTTGACTCCATGGGTCTTTTCCAGAAACAAGCAGAAGTGGATGTTGCTGAGTGAAAATGTCAAACTGCCGTTTAAGTGACCAGTATGCTGTAGTGACCAGTACTTTGTGCTCAGCTCATGCTTCTGGAGACATGCACCTATAAATTAGGCAAGCTCTCATCACTACAGGAATGCCAAACATGAACCCTAAATGTAGTTTAGGCACATTGTGGGACTCAGAAAGGAGGGAGGCATTTGGATTTGGGAGCTCAATATTTTCTGAATTTCTTTTGGAGGGCAAGGGCCACTTCGCTTTTCCAGAGCTTTTCTGCTACCAGTAACTTGGAAGTCCCTTATATTTTTAACAGATAACGGACCTGAGTGGGAAATAGCTTTTTTTGTTGATTGAGTTGAAGCTCAGTGCAGAAAGCCAGAAAAATGTGAGCAGAGCCTTACTGCGATCTTTGGGAGACATAATAAACAAATCAGTAGCAGGTGAAGAATTGGTTTTATTTTTTACGAATGCAGTATAAGTGACTAGACGACTTTATTCTTCGGGTCGGTGCAAATACAGCGATACCAGTTTCATATTGGGTTTTTATGACTGACAGCTGTCACACACTAAAAGGCACATTTTTTGGCAAAATCTAGTTTTTACATCACCATATCTTGAGAGCTATAATTTTTCCATATTTCGGCCGACAGAGTCATGTGAGGGCTTGTTTTTTGCGGGACGAGTTGATGAATTATTGATATCATTTTTGGTTACGTGACATTTTTTGATCGCTTTCTATTCCATTTTTTGGGAGGTAAAATAAACAAAAACCAACAATTCAGGAATTGTTTTTTGAGGTTTTTTTTTATGCCATTCTGCGTGTGGTAAAAGTGATAAGGCAGCATTATTCTTCGGGTCAGTACATTTACAGCAATACCACACTTATATAGTTTTTTTATGTTTTGGCGCTTTTACTCAATAAAACTATTTTATAGAAAAAATAATTTTTTTGCATCGCTTTATTCTGAGAGCTATAACTTTTTTATTTTTCGGCTGATGGAGCTGTATGGCGACTTTTTTTTTGCGGCACAAAATGTCGTTTTCAGCGGTACCATTTTTATTTCCATTTGGCTTTTAGATCGCATTTTATTCCACTTTTTGTTTGTCGATATGATGAAAAAGCATATTTAGTTGCTTCATTTTTTTATTTTTATTTTTTATGGTGTGCACAGAAGGGGTTAATTAATGTGACAGTTTTATAGATCGGGTTGTTCCGGATGCGGCAATACCAAATATGTGTACTTTTTTTGTTTTTGCATAAGTATACGGATTTATTGGTTTAATATTTTATTTATTTATTTTTATTTATTTTGTGATTTTTTTTTTAACAGTTTGCAAATATTTTTTAGACTTTTTTTTTACAATTTTACTTAGTCCCTTTATGGGATATCAATTTTTATTTTTCTAATCACTGTTCTCATGCAATGCAACAGACATGTATTGCATTGCATGAGAGCTCTGCTGACAGTGTAAAACTGTCATTATCTCCTGCTAGACTCAACTGCAGGCTGAGCCTAGCAGGACACCGTACATGGCAGACCCAGAGGTGGTCATGTGGCCTCCGGATGCCATGACAACGCCAGGTCCTCTCAGACATCAGGGGGGCGTCGGAGAGGTAAGTGGACGACTCCCTCTCCTCTCACTATCTTCTAAATGCTGCGATCACTATAGATCGCGGCATATAGAAGATAGCAAAGGGTTAACATCATTAGGACCTGATCCAATCAGGTCCCGATGATGTCCCCTGTCACTGCTACTGTTCTGAACCACAACCGCAGAACCTGCAGTACCCTGGGGGTCCTGAGCGCTGCGGGACCACCGACCGTTTATAAATGTTGGCGCTGCACAGAGCCCAGGCTGCACTGACATTTATATACAGTGGGCGGTCAGGAAGTGGTTAAGTAGTTTTCTCCTATGATCGCCATCCCTATGTGGTCTTACGACTCTCTCAATACTGATCACACTAAAGGCTGTGGTGTCCCCATTATGACACATTGAAAAATGTCTTGATGCCGCAGAACATTTTGTAGTCAATTTGTTATGGGCGTCTGACAAGTGGCGTCTGATATGTTTTTTTAAAGGATTGCAAGTGCATCCCACATAATGAAGACGGCATATATTGCATGAAATAATATATATAACGTAGGTGGCATTGCAATTAATACAATTTTTTATATTATATTTTGCATTAGTAGAAGAAGATGAGAAGGTTTTAGTACTATTTATGTGAGTGCAGCACGTACAAATGGAATGTCCACACTTATAAAAACCGGTTGTGTGTAGCCAGGTGGTTGGATTGGATTGAGTTTCATTCAAATATAGACTCGGAGATAATAGATCACCCAAAGTGGGTGCTCTGAGGGCTGTGAATCTAACATGTATTGAAAGCACTTCCCTTAATTTTGAATCTGCATATAGCATGGGTAAGTATTTACTTATTATATTTTTTAATTGAAGAAAATTGAGGGTTATATTGAGAAACAAATGTAACATGATTAGAAATTTTAGATATGATTTTAGGCTTTGTTCTAATCATATCCCGCCTGTCTTTTTTGTTTACAATATGATGTGCTCTATTTAGTATCCAGTCAGGATATTGTCTTGCTGATAATCTATTCATAACTTTGTTTGCCTGTATCTTATATTGTTGTGCATTACTCGTATTTCTTTTGATGCGTATTAATTCACTTTCCGGTATGTTGGTAATAGTTTTTTTGTTATGAAAAGAAGCCGATAAGATGGAATTCCTAGATAGACTCTTTCTATAGGGTGTAATGGCCACTATATTGTCTTCGAAACTCAAGGTAACATCTAAAAAATCAATAGATTTATGTTGGAAATTATGAGTAAAAGTGAGATTCATGGAATTGTCCACAATGAATTTGAGAAAGTCCTCTGCTTCTGTCCTTGTCTCATCCCATATCAGGAGCAGGTCATCTATATAGCGGCCATACCACCTGATATGGGAGGAGAAAGGACTAGAATCCGAAAAAATGAAATGTTTTTCCCAATAAGCCATGAATATGTTGGCTATGGATGGCGAGAAACCCACCACCATCGATGCTTCACATTTCAGCAGAAAAAAATCATCATTAAAGGAAAAATAATTGTGGCTAAGTAAAAACTCAACTGATAGTACTAAAAATTGTTGTAAGTCCTCATTATAAGCACTGTATGCGTTTAGGTGATATGATAAAATGGAAATCATTAAAGCTTGGGGTATGCACGGATAAAGACCCACCACATCGCATGAGAGCCAGGAGGAAGTCTCCCCCCACTTAGTGTCATCTAGGGATGCTATAAGATGTTTCGTATCTCGAATATAACCGGGTAGTTGTTTTCCCAAGGGTTTTAAAAATAAATCAACCCACCGTCTCAGTTTTTCGTTTAAGCTACAGATGCCTGCTACTATTGGACGTAAAGGAAGGGGAAAAATGTCCTTGTGTATTTTAGGGAGAGAATGGTATGTTGGAGTAATGGGGCATTGGACTTGCATGTCGTTAGCTATTTTGTCAATAATCACTCCCAACTGAATGCCATAGGCAAGTAAATTTTCTAATTCTTTTTTAAACTTAATCGTGGGGTCACTCCCTAATTGTTCATATGTATTACTATCTTGTAGCATACCAAAATTCATTTTTTCATATAGACCCCCATTTAGTAGGACAATGGCTCCCCCTTTGTCCGCTGGTCTTACTAAAAGGTCCTTATTGTTTTTGATTTCCATAATAGCATCCCTCTCCAATTTAGTAAGATTATGTGCAAATCTCATATTATAGTTTTCATTTTTAATAGTCTTTTTCAAAGAGTGTAAGTCCTTCTCAGAGAGTGTAAGTCCTTCTCAACGGCTTCCTGGAAGTCATCTAGGATCGTTGGTCTCCATTGAAGTGGATAATAATATGGATTCTTAATTATATGTTCCTAATTCAAATTAATAGATTCTTGTTGATTTTCATTCTCCAAAAGTTGTAGATCAAAGATAGTTTTCTGCTCTCCAATGTCATTAATCTCTGGAGTTAAAATCCTGAGTTGGCTCTCATTATCCTCTATTCCTGTCATTTCTGTAGATTCTTTGAAAAAATGGCAACGTAGGGTCAATGCTCTGGCGAATTTGCTGACATCCATCATTGTTTTATATATGTTAAATTCGTTAGAGGGTGAGAAAGACAGTCCGTTTGACAAAACCAAAATTTGTGTTCAGTAAGTATGTAGCTGGATAAATTAATTAGCGTGCATTGTGTTCTTTCTGTAATTCTGCTGATAAAGTTGTTGATCTTTTATGCTTTCTGCCCCCTTGTTTCCTCTTCTTCCGTTTTTTGATCCAGGATTGATGTTGGACGTGTTCAGACCCATAGGTCCTTTGTTATACATTGTGTTGCGTCTTGCGCTAAAGTTGGTAAAATCTGTCAAGGAGCCTGATAATCCATCTGAGGTGGTGGCTTCTGAATTATCCCAAGATTAATCCGTTTCAGAAAAGCTGACCAAACTTTTTTGGTGTCAATCAGACCTTTTCATGACCAAACAAAGTAAAGAAACAGACAGACACAGTGTAAACACTTTATTTGAAATACAACACACCCATTCTTTAATCATTTAAATGAACCAATATACTCACCCCAGTTCTATGGTAATCCAAGGGCTTAAGCAATGTCCCACCAACTTTATAGCGCCAAAAATCATTCATTGATGCTCAAAAAGGCTTTAAAAAAATCAGGTAGAAACGCATGTAAAAACGCGTCAAAACGCATGTAAAAACCGCATGCATTTTTTCTGACAAGGAGAGACAAAAACGCTCAGGAAATTT
Organism: Phyllobates terribilis; assembly: GCF_046119375.1. Taxonomy (NCBI): domain Eukaryota; kingdom Metazoa; phylum Chordata; class Amphibia; order Anura; family Dendrobatidae; genus Phyllobates; species Phyllobates terribilis. The sequence goes on along the minus strand of NW_027362768.1, from coordinate 36,204,883 downwards.
CTGCTTCAAATCTGCATCATGGGCACATACCCTTGGGCAGATAGGCAGATTCTTCAGGTTTCTGGTTGCGATGGAAGCTTATTGTCACCCAAGATTGTGTCACAGTGTGCCAAGGGGCTATTAATGAGCTTCCCACCTGCAATTTCTGTAGAACACAGTATCTAAGGAGTTAAAAAGTCTCCAATCCTGTGTAATGCATCAGGATGTCAGCTATATATTGCATCCAGCACCTGCTGTTAATGTGACAGGCATGATTCCTGTGTCTGTGCCATCCATAAGCTATACCATTATCTCCAATAGAATTAAAAATCCTACAGTTTGGGCATACTGGTACATCTATCTGCAATATGGACGCTTAGAAAAGTTAACCATTATTTTGAGCAACATTAAATTTTGTGACTTTTGGCAGTTCACTTCTTTGACTAAAGTAAGAGTTGTGGGGAGGTGCATGGGTTTTCATGCCACATATAAGATGCTCCTGAGTCTGTAAGAGGCTTGTATGCTTCTTAATGGTTCAGCAGAGTTTCACTATAATGCATCTTCTAATCTAGACTGGCATGAACAACGCTGGTTGTGATGAATAGGTGCCCTAGTGTGAATGTGGTATAGTTGAAGGCTAATTTTTTTCTTAGCATAAACTGTTAAATAGTTACATAATTATATAGTAAGTACAGTTAAAAAAGACACACGTCCATCAAGTGCAACTGAAGGCTATGAAATAATTAAGGGAATGAAGTATATGTGCAACTATAAAACATGATCCAATCCACCCCAAAAGAGCTAATCTTTCCCTCCTAATCTCAATTTTTAATCTCCTGGATCCACTATATGCTAAATCTAAACAAAAAACTAGATGTGAAAGGGTTTTAGATAACACTTGAAAGAGGCACTGTCATCAAATTTTTATCCTCTTAATATATTGTGGTCATCATATTATACAGCACTGTGTGCTTACAATTGCTCATTTGGCCTTTCTACCCAGTAAATTCTTCTCTTTTCTCTGCCCTATGTAAATACAGGAAGTCTGTTGTCCCTGCATTTATTATTCTCATCTTAAACTCCAGACCCGATGCTCTGCTTCTCCCCCCCTGCCAGGGACTTTTGCAGTGACTGATGACTCATATGGGGAAAACTGACCTTCTGTTCCTACATAAAGCTTAGAAGGATTCAGCTAGTCAGTTTTACTCATGTCATGGCAAAGACCTAATGGAAAAGATAAGAATTAACTGGGTGGAAAGGCAAAATGATCAATTGTAAGTGCACAGTGTTAATAATGTGATGATTGCAATATAATAGGAGGATACACATTTTGATGGGAGGAAGAGGAGGAGTGCTTCTTTAAATAAAGAAGTGTGTGCATCTTTGTTAGTATAGCTATCCGTAATGGCCCGAGTTGCCTGCCATACGGGTGAGCACAGAAACGCCGCACTCAGGTACGAGGGTCACTGCACCGCTACAAGCAGCAGGGCCAAAGAGCTTAGTGGGAAGGGAGGGCCTTCAACTTCATCTGACAAGGAGGATTCTTTACTTGCTTCCAGGCTGCCCGGACTTCCATTTCTAGCCAGTACCCTAGTCCCGGCTTGTTTAATCAGCACCAGTAAAGACCCTGGGACTGCACTTCCTTGTCTCTGTGTTTCTTGCTGCGCCATCAACCCCTGCACTACAACGCCCAGCACAACCTGCAATATCTACACTGCCCTGGAGCTAGCTCTTCCTGTGGAGAGCCACACCATCCCTGCTGCAGTAACATCAGCTTCAGAGGACTGCTCTGCAGCAGCGGCTCCCTTTAGCCGCATTCCACAGGTGGCGTCACGAACTCTATAAAAACTCTATAATCTCCTATACATAACCCCTTTTATTGACCGCCCTGGGTCACAGACCAGGTCACCGCCACTGTGACAATCCCCCAGCATCTACCGGCCCGGCACCGGGTACCCCACGGCCCAGGGGGCGCGTAAACTTGGTGTCATGAACAGGATTCACGAAGCCCGGTATAACCGGGTCCTGTGTGCCATGGACTTTATTGAACAGTGTGATCACATGGTTTGCCGCCCGCCGAGGGGAAGAAAGAAGCCCCGATCCGGAACCGCCGGGTAACAGATCCTTCCATCTGCAGAGCATCATACTGGTACGTCAGCAGATGCCCAGGACCTGGCTGAGGTTCACTAGGGGGGAGGAAGATGCCCGACATGGAGGAGGTTTCAGCCACAGGCGCGGCTGCTGCCACTGTAATGCCGCTATCACTGCCATATATACCGGGGGCGGCGTGGTTGCCCCAGTACTCAGGGGAGTCGCACACCCTGAATGACTTTGAGGAAAGATTGAGCAGTTTGTTTCTGAAGAGCAGAAAGTCAGCATCCTCATAGGCCAGCTAATCGGTGCAACCCAGAGAGAAGTGAAGTCCTGGCCAGGCAGAGACAAAGGCACTGTAAAAGAAATACTGGCCCGATTAAAGGATACCTTTGACACCCGCACTGCAGCAGAAATTAAAATGAAGTTTTATGGGTGCAAACAAAAGGTGCAGGACAGTGTACGGGACTATGCTCTAAACTTGCAGGAGGCGCTGCAGGCCATCAAACAGGTAGACCCTGACAGTGTGCATGATGAGAACAGATTGATAACTGAGCAGTTTATTGAGGGACTCTTGTCCAGCGCTCGCAGGACACAACTGCGCATTATGGCTCTGCAAAACCCTGATCTGGACTTTGCAAAATTTAAAGACAGAGCCATCCGAGTGCTGCGGGAATCAACACCTGGAGGTGCTGCATCCCACCGGTGCCCAGCTATCACCTACCACCAGGAGGTGGCATCCTTTTCCCCAGCACCTGTGGAGGCTGACGCGCAGACTCTGGACAATGACCCGTCTGCCGACCTGCACCTTCAGGTCCAGAAGCTTACCAAAGGTATGGCTGCGTTAACCAAAACCGTGCAGGCCATATAAGTGTCTCAAAAGGAAAAGATCGAGCTGGCTTCCAGTCCAGTTGACGTCCCGTGGCGACAACAGAGAAGAATTCCACCAATCAGAGGGAGGAACAGCGATCGCTACGACCAGGACGGACAACCCATCTGCCGCCGCTGTCAAAAGGCGGGACACTATGCAAGATTCTGCAATTTAAACGGGCAACACCTGGGGCAGAGGGCCAACCCCCCAGGAGTAAGACGACCAGGCCCACAAAGCTGGCGAGACAGGTACGTGGGAGGATGGCCGGTCCTACCTGTCGTCCTTGATGGCATCCCAATGAATGCGTTGCTGGACACTGGGTCCCAGATGACCACGATGCCATATGTCCTTTATAAACAATACTGGACTGATTCAGACAAAACTCGCCATCCAGATGAAAATCTTAACATCCATGCCAGCAATGGTCAGCCCTTGCCTCAGGTGGGGTATAAAGAGGTGACCATAAATGTTGGCAAAGTAGAATTGCCATCACAAGGAATGATTATTGTTGATATTGATCTCCGAGAAAGTCATCCCATGATAACCTTAGGCACTAATGTGATAGAAAATTGTCTTGCAGAAATTATTGTTTTGCTACAACAGGTCGCAGAGACTGCCAGTTCCAGTCAGCAGCGAGTTCTGCAGAAAGAAAGCAATCGAGAGATGGTGTTGAGTCTGGTGGAGAAATTAGCAGTGTAAGGATGAGTGTTCCGTTCCCCATTGCAATGCCCCCTAGGAGTGAAATCTTGATATGGTGTCGGGCAGCAATTGGTCTCAGGGGTCAAGATTATCATGCCCTGGTAGAACCCGTATACTCTGACAGTAGGTCCACCATCTTGACAGCCAGGGGGGTGGTTGATGTCCGCAAGGGGAGAGTGCCAATCCGCATCCTGAATTGTAGGGAGAAAGAGGTCCATTTACCCTTGTATGCTACCATTGCTATGTTATTTACTGTGAGTAACAACTCAAAAAAGACAGTGGAACCCTTGCCTCCATCCAGACCGGTGGAGGATAATGGCTTCAAGGGGCAGATGGAGGATTGGTGTCAGAAGCTACAAGTGGGCACTGACTCCACCCCCTTGCATCAAAAGCATGGCGTATACCGGGTGGTCCAAGAGTATGAGCGAGTCTTCAGTAAACACCCATTAGACTTTGGGCAGGTAAAAGGGGTCCAACATCATATCCCCACTGGAGATCATCCACCCATTAAAGAGAGGTACCGGCCTGTACCTCCTGCTCACTATCAATGTGCCAAAGTAATGTTACGGGAGATGAAGGAGGCTGGGGTGATCAGAGATAGTTGTAGCCCCTGGGCAGCTCCATTAGTTCTCGTGAGAAAGAAGGATGGTACAATGAGGATGTGTGTTGACTACAGGCAGATTATCCGCATTACACATAAGGATGCCTACCCATAACCCAGAATTGAGGAGTCACTAGCTGCATTAAGATCTGCTAATTATTTCTCCACTTTGGATCTCACCAGTGGGTATTGGCAGGTTCCTGTTGCAGAGGCGGACAAAGAAAAGACCACGTTTACAACACCAATGGGCCTCAGCGAGTTCAACTGCATGCCATTCGGGCTCTGCAATCCCCCAGGAACCTTCCAGCGGTTAATGGAGTGCTGCCTAGGACACAAGAACTTTAAAACTGTCCTGCTCTACCTGAACGACGTAATTGTCTATTTGAAGACATATGAAGACCACCTGGAGCACCTGGCCGAGGTGTTTGAAGCCCTCTCTGGTTTTGACCTGAAGGTGAAGCCGTCCAAATGCCACCTGTTGAAGCCCAAGGTGCAGTACCTAGGTCATGTGGTAAACGCCGAAGGTGTAGCACCAGACCCTGAAAAAGTCACCGTGATCAAGGACTGGCCAAGACCCTCCACTATCAAGGAAGTGCGGCAGTTCCTCGGGCTGGTAGGCTACTACAGAAGATTTATCAAGGGCTTCACCAAGATAGCAGCACCCATGCAGGATCTCCTGGTAGGCCAGTCCAAGAAGGCCAAGATCCCCAAACCTCCGTTCAAATGGGGTAAACCAGAAGACAAATCCTTCACCCGACTGAAGATGGCTCTGACCGGAGACGAAGTCCTGGCCTACCCCAACTATGGCCAACCCTTTATACTTGTTATGCACACGCCCGGACTGACTGGCGTGTGCGGGTGTTGTGGTTCCACTGGACCATGGACCGGAGAGTGCCTGGAGGGGCGTGACTAAGTATCTGGCCGATCCGACCAAGGTGGCACGACGGCATACGACGCCAGTGCACCAGGGAGAAACCGGGCAGAGGGACCAGGTGCTACTCCAGGTCAAACTCCGGACACGGGGGTTGACCCACACTGGGATTACTGGAACAGGCAGGTTAGGCTGGCACAGACTGGTGGATGTAAGCAAACACGGCAGGTATGCAGATGGGTGGATACAGGCGAGTATGCAGGCAGGGAGGTACTGGCCGAAAGGACGGGCTGGAGCACAGAGAGGTTAAGACCCAGTACAGACTGGGTCACAGAACCGCAGATGCGGTAGACAACCACAGCAGAGAGGGAACGCCCGAAGCGGTGGGCAAGAACAGAGCAGGACGGGGCTGCAGGAGCATCGAGCTCAAGCAGGGCAGGACAGGACTGCCGGAGCAGGGGGCAGAAGCAGGGCAGGGCGGAAACCGCAGAAGCATTAAGCAAGATAAGAGGAGAGCAGAAACCGCAGGAGCGGCAAGCAAGGCAAGAGCAGAGTGAAAACCGCAAGAGCGGCAAGCTAAGCAGGAGCAGAGCGGACACCGCAGAGCGGTAAACAAGGCAGGAGCAGAGCAGAAACCGCAAGAGCGGCAAGCTAAGCAGGAGCAGAGCGGACACCGCAGAGCGGTAAACAAGGCAGGAGCAGAGTAGAAACCGCAAGAGCGGCAAGCTAAGCAGGGGCAGAGCGGACACCGCAGAGCGGTAAACAAGGCAGGAGCAGAGCAGAAACCGCAAGAGAGGCAATCTAAGCAGGAGCAGAGCGGACACCTCAGAGCGGTAAACAAGGTAGGAGCAGAGCAGAAACCGCAAGAGCGGCAAGCTAAGCAGGAGCAGAGCGGACACCGCAGAGCGGTAAACAAGGCAGGAGCAGAGCAGAAACCGCAAGAGCGGCAAGCTAAGCAGGAGCAGAGCGGACACCGCAGAGCGGTAAACAAGGCAGGAGCAGAGCAGAAACCGCAAGAGCGGCAGCTAAGCAGGAGCAGAGCGGACACCGCAGAGCGGTAAACATGGCAGGAGCAGAGCAGAAACCGCAAGAGCAGCAAGCTAAGCAGGAGCAGAGCGGACACCGCAGAGCGGTAAACAAGGCAAGGGGATAGGACTCTGTTCACAAAGAACAGACGGAGAAGGAAAGGCAGAACCAGAAGCACGCACAGTACTTACATAGAAGTAGCGAGCATACACTAAATTCACAACAGAGGTACAGAGACGACGAGAAGGAATTTAGAAGCGGGTTCAGACTCTGCAGAAAGACGCAGAAAACAGACATAGAGGGAAAAGGGAGACAAGGTTAAAGTAGAAACGAGGCACAGACAACAGGGAACAGAGGAACGGGAACAGCGACAGCAAGGCAGGAACACAAACAGGACTCTGTTCAGATGGGAACAGATACCGCAAGGCAGGAACACAAACAGGACTCTGTTCAGACGGGAACAGATACCGCAAGGCAGGGACACAAACAGGACTCTGTTCAGATGGGAACAGATACCGCAAGGCACAGACAGGCAGATCTAGGAATACGGCCCCTAGAAGGCGAAAGAACAGGCAAGAAGCGTGTTCACAAGAACAGACCACAGTTCAGACACAGAACTGGAAAACAGGCAGGAAAACAGGATAGGACCTGGCATGTCAGAGACAAAAAGCCAACTGACAAGAAACAATGCTCAGGCGCCATCTTGAGGAAGAAGGTGGTATAAATACCCAAAGATGGACAGCAATAGGCTGAAGGTGCAACAGGGGCGTGTCCGCAGCAGGTACAAGAAACAGGAAGTTCAGCGGGCGTCGCCCTATGCAGCCAAAGTGGAGCAGAGCAGAGCACAAGGAAAGAAGCCAGACCAGGAAGCTGGGTGGGAGATGAAGTTTGCGATCTTGCATGATGAGAGATGGAACACCATGCAAGAACGCCGCCAGGTATGCTACAATACTCCATACAGATCCCAGCAACGTGGGATTGGGAGTGGTGCTGTCCCAGGTGCAGAAAGGCAGAGAGCGAGTGATTGCATACGCCAGCAGGAAGCTCCGGCCCACGGAAAGGAACCCCGACTACTACAGTTCCTTCAAGTTGGAGTTTCTCGCCATAGTCTGGGCTGTAACAGAGCGCTTCAAGCACTATCTCGCCTCCTCCAAATTTACAGTCTTCACAGATAACAACCCGCTGACGCACCTGGAGACTGCGAAGCTTGATGCCCTAGAGCAACGATGGATGGCCCGACTGTCTAACTACGATTTCACCATCATGTATCGGGCGGGGCATAAAAATGCAAATGCTGATGCGCTGTCCAGGATGCCCAACTTGCCAGATGGGGGAGAAGACCCAGAAGAGCTGGAAGAGATAGAGTTACCCGCTTTCCATCGTCATGGGGTGACCCAGTGCTCCCACTGCGTGAGGGACAAGCGCTCCGCCAACAGAGAGGCCACGTTCAACCCACTGCCCCACCATGGATGGGCAGAAACGCAGGATAGCGACCTGGCTGTCCGCCTAGTCAAGGAGTTGCTGACGCAAGCTGACTCGTACCTTGATCCAGATGCTCCACAGGAGACCCAACAGTTGTGGAAGGAGAAGGGCAAACTGTTCATCTATGAAGGAAAGCTGTGTCGAAGAAGCATCAACTCTCGGACACATGAACTGGTCTGGCAGGTGGTAGTCCCGAGGCGGGATGAGTCAATGGTCTTAGATGCGTACCACGATGGAGCAGGACACTTCGGATGGAAGAAGTTGAAAGTCCTGCTACATGAGCGATTCTACTGGGTTGGCATGAGGAAAGCAATCGAGAGATGGTGTTGAGAATGTTGTCCATGCAACCTGAGACGAAAAGACCGTGACAGCCAGAGGGCTCCCCTGCAGCCCATCATCACCAAACAGCCATTAGAACTGGTAGCCTTGGACCACTTGAAGATAGCCCCAAGCAGGTCAGGCTATGTCTACGCTCTAACTATAGTAGACCGCTACTCCCGGTTCCTGGTAGTAGTGCCAGTAAAAGGCCAGACGGCTCAGACGGCAGCCAAAGCATTCCAACAGCACTTTTGTCGCCCGCACGGTTACCCGGAACGCGTGCTTACCGACCAAGGTCCAGCTTTTGAAGCAGAGGTGTTCCAAGAATTCTGTAACTTTTATGGCTGCAAGAAAATCAGGACAACGCCGTATCATCCCCAGACCAACGGGTTGTGTGAAAAGATAAACCAGGTAGTGATAGACCTGTTGAAGACGTTTCACCTTGAAGAATGTAGCCTGTGGCCAGAGAAGTTACAAGATTTGGTGGACCTGTATAACCACATCCCGGTGAACTCTACCAACTGTACACACGCTTACCCGATGAGAGCAAAACCTGGTAAGCTACCAATTGACTTGGACATGGGAGTCCTAACACCAGAGACGACTTCCCCAGATGTGGATTGGGATACCGAGCGGCAGAAACAATACCGCAAAGTGCAGGAGTGTGTTGAAAGAAGTTTGTCCCAGGCAAGACAGAAGCAAGAGAAGACTTACAATCAGCACGCACCTGCCATCCCCTTATCACCTGGAGAACAGGTACTTAAAAGAAAAAGACGACTCCACAAATTAGATGACCAGTGGGAGGTTGAGCCATATACTGTCCTACCCTCGAACTACGATAACACCAAAGTGTGCCTCATTAGCAAAGATGGAGGGGAAACTTCAGCGGCAGTCTCAAGAGATCACTTGAAGATATGTCCTGAACAGTTGAAACACACAGAAGAAGATCAAGACAACTCTCAGCCCACGGAAGGAGTGGAGGAAGTGGTCCAAACAGTACTCGGAGAATTTCCCCGGTCTTGGACGCAGGTGAACAAAGCCATTGTGGTGCCTGTCCTTACCTTTCTCCAAGCGGCCTCACCAGAAGCTGCAGAAGTCCCATAACAGCTGGAAGATCAGTCGGCCCCAGAGACAGAGGTTTCATCATCAGCAGATCAGGAGAATCAACCCTCTGCTAGCAGTGAACCTGTCGTACCCATGGTGAGCCAAAGAATTCGTAGGAAATTACCCAGCCTACCAGTGTTACCTCAGAATACCTGTAGTGTAGTTCACACTGAACCCACCACACCAGGGGTAGACACAAGGGACCAGGGTAGAGCAGTAACTACCAATGTACTACGCAGATCAACCAGGAGTACAAAAGGTCAGCTCCCTGCCTGTTGGAAAAACTAAAATGTAAAGAATTAAAGTGTAAGAGAACTAAAATGTATGCTGTATATAGTTAACCACAAGGGTAAAGCAGAAAAGTTGTGTTTTCAAAGTAAATTGCAAAAGTTGGTCATGTGTGCATTCAGCTACCCGGTAAGGGCATAAAGACTTGTAGGTTATGGACGGTGAATAACCAAAGAACTTTCCATTGTAAATAGTTGCACTTATTAGAGTGCCCCTATTGGTTTTATGATTACAACAAATGACCTCAGAACAAAAACCCGTTTGGCGTGGCCGAAGACGTGGTCCAACACTTGGATCATCTATGCCCTGCAGCCATGCCCAGGGCCTACGTTGAGGGTTTTCGGGCGGGTCCCTCATGTTCACTGGATAGCACCTAACTAAAGAAAATGGACAGATCGCGCTGTAACCTGTTGCAGAATGTTATATTTATAATCTTGTAATGTGAACTGTTATTTTTATTTGTTAATTTTGAAAAGTATCCTCAGTCTGGGAGTACTGAAGTTAACTAGGGGGGAATGTGGCACCCCAGGGGTCCGGTTGCCACAGTGGCATTGCCTCCCTCAATAGAGGTAATGCCATGCCTGGAAGCAAGCAGGGATCCCCTAATCAGGTTTTACTAAGCATCCAACACTCTCCTGGCTCCAGACCAGCAAGGGGAGTTCCTCCCCTTGGCAACTGGGATCTGGGAGCAGGGTTAGTCAGTTTTAGTGTATGAGGAGTTGAAGAGAGGACGTCGAGGAGAGAGGAGCTGGGGACTGGAGCTGCGCGGCAGCTCACCCCAGCAGTACTGCACAGAAGATCCGGACACCGGAGTTCGAGGCTGTGAGGCACCGAAGGCCCAGCCGCAGAAACCGGAGGGCAGGAGATTGCAGGTCTCCTGGCCCCATCAGACGCCCGGAGGCTCAGCAGCACCGCAGAGTCCAGCATCGCCACAAGGGAGCGACGCACCAGAAAGGCCCGAGCTGCCTGCTATACGGGTGAGCACAGAAACACCGCACTCAGGGACGAGGGTCACCGCACCGCTACAAGCAGCAGGGCCAAAGAGTTTAGTGGGAAGGGAAGGCCTCCAACTTCACCTGACAAGGAGGATTCTTTACTTGCTTCCAGGCTGCCCGTACTTCCATTTCTAGCCAGTACCCTAGTCCCGGCTTGTTTAATCAGCACCAGTAAAGACCCTGGGACTGCACTTCCTTGTCTCTGTGTTACTTGCTGCGCCATCAACCCCTGCACTACAACGCCCAGCACAATCTGCAATATCTACACAGCCCTGGAGCTAGCTCTTCCTGTGGAGAGCCACACCATCCCTGCTGCAGTAACATCAGCTTCAGAGGACTGCTCTGCAGCGGCGGCTCCCTTTAGCCGCATTCCACAGGTGGCGTCACGAACTCTTTAAAAACACTATAAATCCCCTATCCATAACTCCTTTTATTGACCGCCCTGGGTCACGGACCAGGTCACCGCCACTGTGACATTCCCCCAGCATCTACCGGCCTGGCACCGTATACCCCACGTCCCAGGGGGCGCGTCAAATGCACATTAATGAGAGACAATTGACTATATAGAAGTCCATCAATTCTCATTTTCTGGCCTTTTTACATAAGCCAAGGAATACTTATGGGGACAAACTGATCTTCTATACAATCGTTCTATCCTCATACAGGATCATGTTATCAGCCGCATATGGGGTAACATGATGATAATAATGATGATTCCTATGCTGGATTAGGGGATCCAGTCACCCTATAAATGAGAGTTTTGCCTATCGAGCCATTGCCAGCATGTTTACTTGGACCTATAGACATGAAAGGGTTACTTTTGTTAATTATCTAAATGCCTTGAATCATAATAACCATAATAGTGTACAGACACAAAGTACACTGATACCTATCAACTTGTGCTTATTTTTCTCTGTATACTCACTGCATATACTCCCTGTAATTTGCAGCCTGTGTAACCTTTCATATTCCAGTCATATTGCTCAATTCTGCTATTAGAATGCACACAGACAAACCATGCTATGAAAAATAATATTTATTAGGAGAAAATAGCTTTGATATCTTGTCAAAAAACAATTCCAAATGTTATATTTCTCAAAATGCGGTCCTTGCATTCTTTCTTGCAATTACAATGCTGCAAGTCATACACAACATAAGCTGTTTCATGTGAACCGATACATGGCAATTCTTTGCAGCTAGAGAATTCATGAATCTATGTAACCAATATTAGAGAACATGACATCAGGCGGCAGATGTATCTCAGCAAATATGGCAAATACCAAGGAAAAGGAGACAATCCTCATGTAGTTTCTGTAGACGTGCTAGCAACTTAGATGAAGCAAGTGAAGAGAAAAATGTCTCCTCTTAAAGGGAATCGGTCACCAGATTTTTGCTACTCCATTTCAGAAAAGCATAATGTAGGGGCAGAGATCCTTATTCCAGTGATATGAGCTGCTTGCTGTCACTTTGATAAAATAACTGATTTATCATCTGCAGTTCTATTAGTTCTCTGAATGTTGAGCTCTATATAACCACATCTATACTACTGATTGCCAATCAGTGGTGGGGTTATACAGAGCTCATGAATATGGAGGTCTACCTGGCAGCAGGTTTACTAGTCCTCTAATGATAATATTCTGCTGATAAAACATTGATTTTATAAAACAAACTATACCAAGCAGGCCGTATTGCTGGAATCAGGGTTTCTGCCCTACACCTTGCTGCTCTCAGATTAGGTGACAAAAACCTGGTGGCAGATTCCCATTAAATATATAGACTACACAGGGGCAATATTGGTTTATATTAAGTTTCTAATTAAAATTCTTCAGAATAGCTAAAAATCACAAAATAAGTTATACGTACCCTCAATCATCATGCACAGGTCTTGGTTCATTGCATACCAGGTTTCTGCTTGTATCTTTATCTAGATCCTACCTTCCACACAATGGAAATGGCCAAAAATACCTGCTCAGTCAATCACTAGCTGGGAAAGGTTACTGCTAGGCTGAGAAAGTATTAGTTGGGTGTCAAGAACAGTACCTAGAAGGCACAGTCCAACGAGGACTGGTAAGCACAGACCAAGGAGGATTTGTTGTGCATAGCACAGGAGCACCTCAGACCTTGTGGGGACATCACAATCCCTGGACCAGACCTCAATCAGGGGACAATAAAACTTTCACACTTCTTATCTATGAACACCTCCAATATTTACTGCCACAACTATTTCTCAGGACACTTGCCTTATTACTGCACTAATCCTATGTCCTGTTGTGTATAAATATGTGACTCTTCTAATTTTCTGTTATACTGTGCCTGATAAAGAGACCAGAGTAGTTTCGACAGCAGGTATTTGTTACCAACCCTTTCAGTTAGCCATTAAAAGTTATCAACCACTGAGAACTCTCAGATTTTAATATTTTACTGTCTACTGTAAAAATAAATATTTTTCTGTATCAGTTCTGGAGTAAAATTTGTATTCAGTGAAGACAGACTCTCCCATAACTGAGATAGGAGATGGCAGCTGCCATCCCCTATCTCACTAATGGGAGAGCATGTCTTCCCTGAATACAGATTTTACCTCAGAATTGAGAATTTTGATAATGACTGAGCAGTTTTGGCAGAGAAAGAAGCAGATTTCTGTGATAAGATATATTACAAAGTTTCTTATTTTCATGTGTGCTGTTAATTTATGAAATAACAATTAAAATGTCGGTTACATTTTGACACCAGTCCTGACAAGGTTTGCCAACTTTTTGGAAAGTGCAAAGCGTAGCAAAGAGAGGATGTGGAAGAGTGCAGCTGACAATTTTATCATCATTTTTCCCCTCAAAATCGGCATATATTGTGACAGAGATGTTCTACAGTCCCTTGGTGCGCGGCAGCTGATAGATTTTCTAAGATTTTCAGCAGAAGATAAAAGCTGAAACACAGATTTCAGGGATGTGTCACTTATTAAAGTGTGTGCTGTTGTTTACTAACAAGTGAAGGATCTAAGATATTAACATTGCCAGACTACAATAGTCCAGCAATGCCTCCTCCGCCCTGTGATAACCACCTCACTGTCTATAGACTTTGTACACAGACAGCCTTGTGGGGGCGGGGTTAGCTTTCTCAGCTCTGCTTCATTCTAAACCTAAAAGCTCTGATTGTAAAAGAACGGCTGCACCCAGTAAACTAAGTGATACATCATTGGATTCAGAGTCGCTTTGCCTACATCAGGCTGCTCTCAGATGAGATAGCAAAAACCTGCTGACAGATTCCATTCAAGAGGTATATGCCTCTTAATGAATTTGAATCTTACTGCAGTGCACTCTTCTTCAAGACTGGCATACAACTCGAATCTGAGTCCCAAGTAGTTATTCGTGCAGAGAAAAAAAGAGAATTAATTTAGAAATTGACAATTTAACATAACAGAATTGTGTAGATATTTTAATATTCATAATAATAATAAATAAAATTTCACAGTTTAACCAGTTAAAAAAGTTGTTGTACCCTTGACGTTTGAGCTGATCATATACACTAAATTAAGCACAAACAAGTTAAAATGGTAATAATAAGTATGTATTTACATCCAGCATATACTGTATTATAAATAATGTTTGTGCATGAATTGACAAGTAATTTTTTAGTCATTGGCTACTGAAGTATAAGAACGGTCAAATGATGTGAGAAAAATCTGATTAACTTTAAAGGTAAAGAATGAGAATGAAAAATATATCCAAAGATTTCTCCTGTTACCCCTTTGAAAATAAAAAAATTGGGGCCAAAAAACATTTTTGTGGGAAAAATAGGGTTTTTTTATTTTCACGGTTCCACAATATAAACTTCTGTGAAGCACTTGGGGGTTCAAGGTGCTCACCACACATTTAGATATGTTCCATGAGGGGTCTAGTTTCAAAAATGGTGTCACTTGTGGGGGGTTTCCACTGTTTAGGCACATCAGGGCTCTCCAAATGCGACATGGCGTCCGCTAATTGTTCAAGCAAATTTTACATTCAAAAAGTCGAATGGCGCTCATTCCCTTATTAGCCATGCCGTGCACCCAAACAGGGGTTTTCCACCACACATGAGATATGCGCATGCTCAGGAGAAATTGCAGAAGAAATTTTTGGGGTCTATTTTTTCCTGTTACCCTTGCAAAAATAAAAAAAATTGGGTATAAAGTAAAATTGTCCAAAAATTCCTGTGAAGCACCAGAAGGGTTAAAAAACTTCTTGAATGTGGTTTTGAGCACTTTAGGGGTGCAGTTTTTAGAATTGTGTCACTTTTGGGTATCTTCTGACATAAAGGCCCCTCAAAGTTGCTTCAAATGTAATGTGGTCAATAAAAAATGTTTTGTAAATTTTGTTGGAAAAATTAGAAATTGCTTGTCAACGTTTAAGCCTTATAACTTCCTAGCAAAAAAAATTTTGGTTCCAAAATTGTCCTGATGTAAAGTAGACATGTGGGAAATGTGATTTATTAACTATTTTGTGTGACATATCACTCTGATTTAAGGGCATGAAAATTCAAAGTTTGAAAATTGCAAAATTTTCAAAATTTTCCCCAAGTTTCCGATTTTTTCACAAATACACGCCAGTCATATCAAATAAATTTTAACACTATCATGAAGTACAGTATGCAATTAAAAACACAATTTCAGAATCAGAGGGATTTGTTGAAGTGTTCCAGAGTTACTACCTCATAAAATGATGCTGGTCAGAATTGTAAAAATTGGCCTGGTCATTAACGTGCAAACAGACTTTGGGTGTAAAGGGGTTAAGAATCCCTGCTACTCTGCACTCACTACTAGAGATGAGCATTGTTCGACTCGAACTGTTCGCCAATCTCAAATTCTAGCTGTTTTGGGCAGTGTTCGAGCCGTTTGGCGAACACGAACGATTTGAAAAAAATTCGGCTGTTCGAGGTTATGTTCGATAACTGTTCGTGCACCAAAATCATAATTGGATTTTTTCTCAGTAATGATGAAAATTAATGTTAATACGCAGTTTGAGTGTAGAGCGGGGTGGAGGGAGGGGCAGGGGATGGATCTCTGCAGGAATAATGAATATCTCCATTTTTTTTTCTCTTTCCCGCATTTACAGTGGGGAGGTGCAATCTATCAGCCTATCAGCAGCGCACACACGGAGCGAAGTGCTTTTTTTCACACAAGCAAGGGCATGTGTCATTGGCTGTGTATGTCACATGTCCTTGCCCTATAAGACCAAGCCATTTTCCCCGTTGCCACCATTTTCTCACTGCTGCAGCTGCGTGTTAGACGGCACCGCTGTTGCTGTGTGCGCTATACCTTGTTAATTTCAAGCCAATTTTCGCACAAATCTACAGATATCTTGGGAGCAGGGAATAGTTGTGATTGCAGTCCTTTCAAGGACTAGGTTTCAGCATTTCCTATGACTTTTATCAGGCTGGTCTGTGCTCTTAAATAGATAGGTTGTGGGAGTAAAGACTATTTGTAATTGCAGTCCTTTTCAGGACTAGGTTACATCAGTTCCTATCAGTTTTTGCCAGGCAGGTCTGTGCCAGTGCTGTGCAAGTTTTTTTTCACAGCATTTGGCTGAATCTAGGAAAGCTAATCCTTTTTGGCCTATTGCAGAGTGTGTTAGTCAGTGGAGTAGCCTATCTGTGTTGCAAGATATACCACTTGTGTATAGAATACCAATTTTTTTACTGCACCTAGTGAAGTAAAATCTTTTGGGCATAGCATCATTCTATTAGTCCATCTATACTGACCTCCATCAGGTTGCAAACTGAATATAATTTTTTTCTGCATCTAGCTCTGAAAAAATATTTGGCCTTCTAGCAGTGTGCTGGACTTGTTCTATTAGTCCATCTATACTGACCTCCATCAGGTTGCAAACTGAATATAATTTTTTTTTGCATCTACCTCTGAAAAAATATTTGGGCTTCTAGCTGTGTGTGGGACTTGTTCTATTAGTCCATCTATACTGACCTCCATCAGGTTGCAAACTGAATACAATTTTTTTCTGCATCTACCTCTGAAAAAATATTTGGGCTTCTAGCTGTGTGTGGGACTTGTTCTATTAGTCCATCTATACTGACCTCCATCAGGTTGCAAATTGAATATAATTTTTTTCTGCATCTAACCCAGACAATAGTTTTGGCCTAATACCACAGTTTGGCCACTCAGCTCTGCTCGGTTCCCATCCATTGTTTTTTTTGTGCAAACAACTCCAGAGTTGTGAATTAGTTAACCACCAAAATGAGTGGAAAAAGGCCTGCTGCTGGTGGAAAGGGTAATAGGCGTGTTGGGAAGGGGAAAAAAGGTTGTGTCCGTGGGGTAGGTGTTAAAGCAACAGTAACATCTGCAGAAGAAAGACCATCTTCCAGCCAAACTAAAATGTCTACTTCTTTTAGCGGACAATGTGATAAGATCCCTTTTTTTACTGCCACGCCAATCGCTACAAATTCCAGATGAGGCCCAAAAACAGCAGGTGCTTCAACGGATATCAAGTGTTCCTTTAAGTGGGCTCTCCTCCACATCAACTTCAACATCACAAATACTCCAGTCCTCAAAGGTGTCACCCCAATCGCACTTGTTTCCTCACAGCTCCCAAATCTCCAGCTGCCCGTCTGAGTATGAGGTAGAACAGATGGTTGAGTCTGCAGAGCTGTTTACTCATACTATAGCCTGGGAATCAGAGGTCAACTCCAGCGCTTCTGTGAATCCAGACGAGGAAATGATCTGCACTGATGCCCAGAATCTTTATGAGTCGGATCCAGGACCAGACGCAGAAGGTTCTGACCATAATGTAGACCCTCATTCCCAAACTGTAACTCCTGTTGGTGGAGACAATGAGGAAGACGATGATGAGACTAAAATACCTGATTGGAGCGACAACTTTAGTTTTTTGTCAGGGCAGGAAGAGGTTGGCTCTGAGGACGACGGGTGTGATAACGCACAGGGTGATGATGATGAGGTTGGAGATCCCACTTACTGTCAACCCACAGTCAGCCAAGAGATGAGGTCAGCAGAGGAGGTGGAGGAGGATGCTAGTGACGACGAGGTCAGGTTGTGCCTTCCTGGACAGAGACGTAGTACTGGAAGCACGTCAACAACTGCATCCTCAAACACAACTCTGCCTCTCACCACAAGTCGTGGTGGTCTTCAGGTCGCATGGGTGCTAAGCCTTGCATAGCCTGGGCATTTTTTCAGATCGATAAAGATGACCCAACTCGTGTTATCTGTAACATTTGTCAGCAAAAGCTAAGTAGAGGCCAAAAAATACATAGTTTGAGTACTTCATGCATGAACCGGCACATGGACATGAAGCATAAGTTGGAGTGGGAAGCTCACTGTGCTACAATGCGGTCTAGCCGGCCGGGCCAACCATCGTCTGCCATATCTTGTGCATCCGCGGCCTCTTCATCCTCTGTGACTGGGGGGACAGCAGTCACACCTGTTTTGGGGCGCAGACCTGCCACCTCTTTACCCGCAACAGCCAGCGTGATTGGCAGGTCATCATTTTCTTTGGAGGTGGTAACACCAGCTGGTGTTGAGCGCTGTCCGACATCAATAGCACAACCTTTGGATCAAGGCAACCTAACATGTCCGCCTGCATCTTCCTCACAGACCGGCAGTTTGCCGGGGACACACTTCTCAACCCCGTCTAGCCAGCCCTCGGTCCCTCAGATGTGGACAAGTAAAAGACCATTTCCTCCTAGCCATGAGAAAGCTAAGAGGTTGAATTTCACCATCTGCAAGCTCTTGGCTACAGAAATGCTGCCTTTCTGCCTGGTGGACACAGATGATTTTCGAGACCTTATGTCCGTCGCAGTGCCCCAGTACCAGATGCCCAGTCGGCACTACTTCTCAAAGAAAGGTGTGCCTGCGCTCCACCAGCATGTCGCACACAACATCACCGCTTCTTTGAGAAACTCTGTGTGTGACAGGGTGCATTTCACCACAGACACTTGGACGAGTAGGCATGGACAGGGGCGTTACATGTCGCTGACTGGGCACTGGGTAACTATGGTGACAGCAGGACAAGGGGCTGCTGTCCAAGTCTTGCCGTCCCCACGAGTTGTGCGTCAATCCTCTTTATCTCAAAGTTCCTCCACTGCTTCTGCCTCCTCAACCTCCTCTCGGTCCTCCACCTGCACCCAAAGCCTGTCTGGTCATGCCACAAGCTTTCTAACTGCGCAGAAGGGATCCTGCAAACCTCCTTACTATGCTGGCAGTAGGGCTCAACGTCATTAGGCGGTTTTTACATTGAAATGTCTGGGAAATGTGAGTCACACAGCTGAGGTGTTGTGGTCAGCTCTGGAGAACCAATTTCATGAATGGTTGTCTCCACTGGACCTGAAACTAGGGAAGGCCGTGTGCGACAATGCTGCAAACCTGGGTGCGGCCCTTCGCCGGGGCAATGTCACACACGTGCCTTGCATGGCTCACGTGTTGAACCTGGTTGTCCAGCAATTTTTAGCCCACTATCCCGGACTAGATTGCCTTCTGCAGAGGGCACGGTACTTAAAAGAAAAAGACGACTCCACAAATTAGATGACCAGTGGGAGGTTGAGCCATATACTGTCCTACCCTCGAACTACGATAACACCAAAGTGTGCCTCATTAGCAAAGATGGAGGGGAAACTTCAGCGGCAGTCTCAAGAGATCACTTGAAGATATGTCCTGAACAGTTGAAACACACAGAAGAAGATCAAGACAACTCTCAGCCCACGGAAGGAGTGGAGGAAGTGGTCCAAACAGTACTCGGAGAATTTCCCCGGTCTTGGACGCAGGTGAACAAAGCCATTGTGGTGCCTGTCCTTACCTTTCTCCAAGCGGCCTCACCAGAAGCTGCAGAAGTCCCATAACAGCTGGAAGATCAGTCGGCCCCAGAGACAGAGGTTTCATCATCAGCAGATCAGGAGAATCAACCCTCTGCTAGCAGTGAACCTGTCGTACCCATGGTGAGCCAAAGAATTCGTAGGAAATTACCCAGCCTACCAGTGTTACCTCAGAATACCTGTAGTGTAGTTCACACTGAACCCACCACACCAGGGGTAGACACAAGGGACCAGGGTAGAGCAGTAACTACCAATGTACTACGCAGATCAACCAGGAGTACAAAAGGTCAGCTCCCTGCCTGTTGGAAAAACTAAAATGTAAAGAATTAAAGTGTAAGAGAACTAAAATGTATGCTGTATATAGTTAACCACAAGGGTAAAGCAGAAAAGTTGTGTTTTCAAAGTAAATTGCAAAAGTTGGTCATGTGTGCATTCAGCTACCCGGTAAGGGCATAAAGACTTGTAGGTTATGGACGGTGAATAACCAAAGAACTTTCCATTGTAAATAGTTGCACTTATTAGAGTGCCCCTATTGGTTTTATGATTACAACAAATGACCTCAGAACAAAAACCCGTTTGGCGTGGCCGAAGACGTGGTTCAACACTTGGATCATCTATGCCCTGCAGCCATGCCCAGGGCCTACGTTGAGGGTTTTCGGGCGGGTCCCTCATGTTCACTGGATAGCACCTAACTAAAGAAAATGGACAGATCGCGCTGTAACCTGTTGCAGAATGTTATATTTATAATCTTGTAATGTGAACTGTTATTTTTATTTGTTAATTTTGAAAAGTATCCTCAGTCTGGGAGTACTGAAGTTAACTAGGGGGGAATGTGGCACCCCAGGGGTCCGGTTGCCACAGTGGCATTGCCTCCCTCAATAGAGGTAATGCCATGCCTGGAAGCAAGCAGGGATCCCCTAATCAGGTTTTACTAAGCATCCAACACTCTCCTGGCTCCAGACCAGCAAGGGGAGTTCCTCCCCTTGGCAACTGGGATCTGGGAGCAGGGTTAGTCAGTTTTAGTGTATGAGGAGTTGAAGAGAGGACGTCGAGGAGAGAGGAGCTGGGGACTGGAGCTGCGCGGCAGCTCACCCCAGCAGTACTGCACAGAAGATCCGGACACCGGAGTTCGAGGCTGTGAGGCACCGAAGGCCCAGCCGCAGAAACCGGAGGGCAGGAGATTGCAGGTCTCCTGGCCCCATCAGACGCCCGGAGGCTCAGCAGCACCGCAGAGTCCAGCATCGCCACAAGGGAGCGACGCACCAGAAAGGCCCGAGCTGCCTGCTATACGGGTGAGCACAGAAACACCGCACTCAGGGACGAGGGTCACCGCACCGCTACAAGCAGCAGGGCCAAAGAGTTTAGTGGGAAGGGAAGGCCTCCAACTTCACCTGACAAGGAGGATTCTTTACTTGCTTCCAGGCTGCCCGTACTTCCATTTCTAGCCAGTACCCTAGTCCCGGCTTGTTTAATCAGCACCAGTAAAGACCCTGGGACTGCACTTCCTTGTCTCTGTGTTACTTGCTGCGCCATCAACCCCTGCACTACAACGCCCAGCACAATCTGCAATATCTACACAGCCCTGGAGCTAGCTCTTCCTGTGGAGAGCCACACCATCCCTGCTGCAGTAACATCAGCTTCAGAGGACTGCTCTGCAGCGGCGGCTCCCTTTAGCCGCATTCCACAGGTGGCGTCACGAACTCTTTAAAAACACTATAAATCCCCTATCCATAACTCCTTTTATTGACCGCCCTGGGTCACGGACCAGGTCACCGCCACTGTGACATTCCCCCAGCATCTACCGGCCTGGCACCGTATACCCCACGTCCCAGGGGGCGCGTCAAATGCACATTAATGAGAGACAATTGACTATATAGAAGTCCATCAATTCTCATTTTCTGGCCTTTTTACATAAGCCAAGGAATACTTATGGGGACAAACTGATCTTCTATACAATCGTTCTATCCTCATACAGGATCATGTTATCAGCCGCATATGGGGTAACATGATGATAATAATGATGATTCCTATGCTGGATTAGGGGATCCAGTCACCCTATAAATGAGAGTTTTGCCTATCGAGCCATTGCCAGCATGTTTACTTGGACCTATAGACATGAAAGGGTTACTTTTGTTAATTATCTAAATGCCTTGAATCATAATAACCATAATAGTGTACAGACACAAAGTACACTGATACCTATCAACTTGTGCTTATTTTTCTCTGTATACTCACTGCATATACTCCCTGTAATTTGCAGCCTGTGTAACCTTTCATATTCCAGTCATATTGCTCAATTCTGCTATTAGAATGCACACAGACAAACCATGCTATGAAAAATAATATTTATTAGGAGAAAATAGCTTTGATATCTTGTCAAAAAACAATTCCAAATGTTATATTTCTCAAAATGCGGTCCTTGCATTCTTTCTTGCAATTACAATGCTGCAAGTCATACACAACATAAGCTGTTTCATGTGAACCGATACATGGCAATTCTTTGCAGCTAGAGAATTCATGAATCTATGTAACCAATATTAGAGAACATGACATCAGGCGGCAGATGTATCTCAGCAAATATGGCAAATACCAAGGAAAAGGAGACAATCCTCATGTAGTTTCTGTAGACGTGCTAGCAACTTAGATGAAGCAAGTGAAGAGAAAAATGTCTCCTCTTAAAGGGAATCGGTCACCAGATTTTTGCTACTCCATTTCAGAAAAGCATAATGTAGGGGCAGAGATCCTTATTCCAGTGATATGAGCTGCTTGCTGTCACTTTGATAAAATAACTGATTTATCATCTGCAGTTCTATTAGTTCTCTGAATGTTGAGCTCTATATAACCACATCTATACTACTGATTGCCAATCAGTGGTGGGGTTATACAGAGCTCATGAATATGGAGGTCTACCTGGCAGCAGGTTTACTAGTCCTCTAATGATAATATTCTGCTGATAAAACATTGATTTTATAAAACAAACTATACCAAGCAGGCCGTATTGCTGGAATCAGGGTTTCTGCCCTACACCTTGCTGCTCTCAGATTAGGTGACAAAAACCTGGTGGCAGATTCCCATTAAATATATAGACTACACAGGGGCAATATTGGTTTATATTAAGTTTCTAATTAAAATTCTTCAGAATAGCTAAAAATCACAAAATAAGTTATACGTACCCTCAATCATCATGCACAGGTCTTGGTTCATTGCATACCAGGTTTCTGCTTGTATCTTTATCTAGATCCTACCTTCCACACAATGGAAATGGCCAAAAATACCTGCTCAGTCAATCACTAGCTGGGAAAGGTTACTGCTAGGCTGAGAAAGTATTAGTTGGGTGTCAAGAACAGTACCTAGAAGGCACAGTCCAACGAGGACTGGTAAGCACAGACCAAGGAGGATTTGTTGTGCATAGCACAGGAGCACCTCAGACCTTGTGGGGACATCACAATCCCTGGACCAGACCTCAATCAGGGGACAATAAAACTTTCACACTTCTTATCTATGAACACCTCCAATATTTACTGCCACAACTATTTCTCAGGACACTTGCCTTATTACTGCACTAATCCTATGTCCTGTTGTGTATAAATATGTGACTCTTCTAATTTTCTGTTATACTGTGCCTGATAAAGAGACCAGAGTAGTTTCGACAGCAGGTATTTGTTACCAACCCTTTCAGTTAGCCATTAAAAGTTATCAACCACTGAGAACTCTCAGATTTTAATATTTTACTGTCTACTGTAAAAATAAATATTTTTCTGTATCAGTTCTGGAGTAAAATTTGTATTCAGTGAAGACAGACTCTCCCATAACTGAGATAGGAGATGGCAGCTGCCATCCCCTATCTCACTAATGGGAGAGCATGTCTTCCCTGAATACAGATTTTACCTCAGAATTGAGAATTTTGATAATGACTGAGCAGTTTTGGCAGAGAAAGAAGCAGATTTCTGTGATAAGATATATTACAAAGTTTCTTATTTTCATGTGTGCTGTTAATTTATGAAATAACAATTAAAATGTCGGTTACATTTTGACACCAGTCCTGACAAGGTTTGCCAACTTTTTGGAAAGTGCAAAGCGTAGCAAAGAGAGGATGTGGAAGAGTGCAGCTGACAATTTTATCATCATTTTTCCCCTCAAAATCGGCATATATTGTGACAGAGATGTTCTACAGTCCCTTGGTGCGCGGCAGCTGATAGATTTTCTAAGATTTTCAGCAGAAGATAAAAGCTGAAACACAGATTTCAGGGATGTGTCACTTATTAAAGTGTGTGCTGTTGTTTACTAACAAGTGAAGGATCTAAGATATTAACATTGCCAGACTACAATAGTCCAGCAATGCCTCCTCCGCCCTGTGATAACCACCTCACTGTCTATAGACTTTGTACACAGACAGCCTTGTGGGGGCGGGGTTAGCTTTCTCAGCTCTGCTTCATTCTAAACCTAAAAGCTCTGATTGTAAAAGAACGGCTGCACCCAGTAAACTAAGTGATACATCATTGGATTCAGAGTCGCTTTGCCTACATCAGGCTGCTCTCAGATGAGATAGCAAAAACCTGCTGACAGATTCCATTCAAGAGGTATATGCCTCTTAATGAATTTGAATCTTACTGCAGTGCACTCTTCTTCAAGACTGGCATACAACTCGAATCTGAGTCCCAAGTAGTTATTCGTGCAGAGAAAAAAAGAGAATTAATTTAGAAATTGACAATTTAACATAACAGAATTGTGTAGATATTTTAATATTCATAATAATAATAAATAAAATTTCACAGTTTAACCAGTTAAAAAAGTTGTTGTACCCTTGACGTTTGAGCTGATCATATACACTAAATTAAGCACAAACAAGTTAAAATGGTAATAATAAGTATGTATTTACATCCAGCATATACTGTATTATAAATAATGTTTGTGCATGAATTGACAAGTAATTTTTTAGTCATTGGCTACTGAAGTATAAGAACGGTCAAATGATGTGAGAAAAATCTGATTAACTTTAAAGGTAAAGAATGAGAATGAAAAATATATCCAAAGATTTCTCCTGTTACCCCTTTGAAAATAAAAAAATTGGGGCCAAAAAACATTTTTGTGGGAAAAATAGGGTTTTTTTATTTTCACGGTTCCACAATATAAACTTCTGTGAAGCACTTGGGGGTTCAAGGTGCTCACCACACATTTAGATATGTTCCATGAGGGGTCTAGTTTCAAAAATGGTGTCACTTGTGGGGGGTTTCCACTGTTTAGGCACATCAGGGCTCTCCAAATGCGACATGGCGTCCGCTAATTGTTCAAGCAAATTTTACATTCAAAAAGTCGAATGGCGCTCATTCCCTTATTAGCCATGCCGTGCACCCAAACAGGGGTTTTCCACCACACATGAGATATGCGCATGCTCAGGAGAAATTGCAGAAGAAATTTTTGGGGTCTATTTTTTCCTGTTACCCTTGCAAAAATAAAAAAAATTGGGTATAAAGTAAAATTGTCCAAAAATTCCTGTGAAGCACCAGAAGGGTTAAAAAACTTCTTGAATGTGGTTTTGAGCACTTTAGGGGTGCAGTTTTTAGAATTGTGTCACTTTTGGGTATCTTCTGACATAAAGGCCCCTCAAAGTTGCTTCAAATGTAATGTGGTCAATAAAAAATGTTTTGTAAATTTTGTTGGAAAAATTAGAAATTGCTTGTCAACGTTTAAGCCTTATAACTTCCTAGCAAAAAAAATTTTGGTTCCAAAATTGTCCTGATGTAAAGTAGACATGTGGGAAATGTGATTTATTAACTATTTTGTGTGACATATCACTCTGATTTAAGGGCATGAAAATTCAAAGTTTGAAAATTGCAAAATTTTCAAAATTTTCCCCAAGTTTCCGATTTTTTCACAAATACACGCCAGTCATATCAAATAAATTTTAACACTATCATGAAGTACAGTATGCAATTAAAAACACAATTTCAGAATCAGAGGGATTTGTTGAAGTGTTCCAGAGTTACTACCTCATAAAATGATGCTGGTCAGAATTGTAAAAATTGGCCTGGTCATTAACGTGCAAACAGACTTTGGGTGTAAAGGGGTTAAGAATCCCTGCTACTCTGCACTCACTACTAGAGATGAGCATTGTTCGACTCAAACTGTTCGCCAATCTCAAATTCTAGCTGTTTTGGGCAGTGTTCGAGCCGTTTGGCGAACACGAACGATTTGAAAAAAATTCGGCTGTTCGAGGTTATGTTCGATAACTGTTCGTGCACCAAAATCATAATTGGATTTTTTCTCAGTAATGATGAAAATTAATGTTAATACGCAGTTTGAGTGTAGAGCGGGGTGGAGGGAGGGGCAGGGGATGGATCTCTGCAGGAATAATGAATATCTCCATTTTTTTTTCTCTTTCCCGCATTTACAGTGGGGAGGTGCAATCTATCAGCCTATCAGCAGCGCACACACGGAGCGAAGTGCTTTTTTTCACACAAGCAAGGGCATGTGTCATTGGCTGTGTATGTCACATGTCCTTGCCCTATAAGACCAAGCCATTTTCCCCGTTGCCACCATTTTCTCACTGCTGCAGCTGCGTGTTAGACGGCACCGCTGTTGCTGTGTGCGCTATACCTTGTTAATTTCAAGCCAATTTTCGCACAAATCTACAGATATCTTGGGAGCAGGGAATAGTTGTGATTGCAGTCCTTTCAAGGACTAGGTTTCAGCATTTCCTATGACTTTTATCAGGCTGGTCTGTGCTCTTAAATAGATAGGTTGTGGGAGTAAAGACTATTTGTAATTGCAGTCCTTTTCAGGACTAGGTTACATCAGTTCCTATCAGTTTTTGCCAGGCAGGTCTGTGCCAGTGCTGTGCAAGTTTTTTTTCACAGCATTTGGCTGAATCTAGGAAAGCTAATCCTTTTTGGCCTATTGCAGAGTGTGTTAGTCAGTGGAGTAGCCTATCTGTGTTGCAAGATATACCACTTGTGTATAGAATACCAATTTTTTTACTGCACCTAGTGAAGTAAAATCTTTTGGGCATAGCATCATTCTATTAGTCCATCTATACTGACCTCCATCAGGTTGCAAACTGAATATAATTTTTTTCTGCATCTAGCTCTGAAAAAATATTTGGCCTTCTAGCAGTGTGCTGGACTTGTTCTATTAGTCCATCTATACTGACCTCCATCAGGTTGCAAACTGAATATAATTTTTTTTTGCATCTACCTCTGAAAAAATATTTGGGCTTCTAGCTGTGTGTGGGACTTGTTCTATTAGTCCATCTATACTGACCTCCATCAGGTTGCAAACTGAATACAATTTTTTTCTGCATCTACCTCTGAAAAAATATTTGGGCTTCTAGCTGTGTGTGGGACTTGTTCTATTAGTCCATCTATACTGACCTCCATCAGGTTGCAAATTGAATATAATTTTTTTCTGCATCTAACCCAGACAATAGTTTTGGCCTAATACCACAGTTTGGCCACTCAGCTCTGCTCGGTTCCCATCCATTGTTTTTTTTGTGCAAACAACTCCAGAGTTGTGAATTAGTTAACCACCAAAATGAGTGGAAAAAGGCCTGCTGCTGGTGGAAAGGGTAATAGGCGTGTTGGGAAGGGGAAAAAAGGTTGTGTCCGTGGGGTAGGTGTTAAAGCAACAGTAACATCTGCAGAAGAAAGACCATCTTCCAGCCAAACTAAAATGTCTACTTCTTTTAGCGGACAATGTGATAAGATCCCTTTTTTTACTGCCACGCCAATCGCTACAAATTCCAGATGAGGCCCAAAAACAGCAGGTGCTTCAACGGATATCAAGTGTTCCTTTAAGTGGGCTCTCCTCCACATCAACTTCAACATCACAAATACTCCAGTCCTCAAAGGTGTCACCCCAATCGCACTTGTTTCCTCACAGCTCCCAAATCTCCAGCTGCCCGTCTGAGTATGAGGTAGAACAGATGGTTGAGTCTGCAGAGCTGTTTACTCATACTATAGCCTGGGAATCAGAGGTCAACTCCAGCGCTTCTGTGAATCCAGACGAGGAAATGATCTGCACTGATGCCCAGAATCTTTATGAGTCGGATCCAGGACCAGACGCAGAAGGTTCTGACCATAATGTAGACCCTCATTCCCAAACTGTAACTCCTGTTGGTGGAGACAATGAGGAAGACGATGATGAGACTAAAATACCTGATTGGAGCGACAACTTTAGTTTTTTGTCAGGGCAGGAAGAGGTTGGCTCTGAGGACGACGGGTGTGATAACGCACAGGGTGATGATGATGAGGTTGGAGATCCCACTTACTGTCAACCCACAGTCAGCCAAGAGATGAGGTCAGCAGAGGAGGTGGAGGAGGATGCTAGTGACGACGAGGTCAGGTTGTGCCTTCCTGGACAGAGACGTAGTACTGGAAGCACGTCAACAACTGCATCCTCAAACACAACTCTGCCTCTCACCACAAGTCGTGGTGGTCTTCAGGTCGCATGGGTGCTAAGCCTTGCATAGCCTGGGCATTTTTTCAGATCGATAAAGATGACCCAACTCGTGTTATCTGTAACATTTGTCAGCAAAAGCTAAGTAGAGGCCAAAAAATACATAGTTTGAGTACTTCATGCATGAACCGGCACATGGACATGAAGCATAAGTTGGAGTGGGAAGCTCACTGTGCTACAATGCGGTCTAGCCGGCCGGGCCAACCATCGTCTGCCATATCTTGTGCATCCGCGGCCTCTTCATCCTCTGTGACTGGGGGGACAGCAGTCACACCTGTTTTGGGGCGCAGACCTGCCACCTCTTTACCCGCAACAGCCAGCGTGATTGGCAGGTCATCATTTTCTTTGGAGGTGGTAACACCAGCTGGTGTTGAGCGCTGTCCGACATCAATAGCACAACCTTTGGATCAAGGCAACCTAACATGTCCGCCTGCATCTTCCTCACAGACCGGCAGTTTGCCGGGGACACACTTCTCAACCCCGTCTAGCCAGCCCTCGGTCCCTCAGATGTGGACAAGTAAAAGACCATTTCCTCCTAGCCATGAGAAAGCTAAGAGGTTGAATTTCACCATCTGCAAGCTCTTGGCTACAGAAATGCTGCCTTTCTGCCTGGTGGACACAGATGATTTTCGAGACCTTATGTCCGTCGCAGTGCCCCAGTACCAGATGCCCAGTCGGCACTACTTCTCAAAGAAAGGTGTGCCTGCGCTCCACCAGCATGTCGCACACAACATCACCGCTTCTTTGAGAAACTCTGTGTGTGACAGGGTGCATTTCACCACAGACACTTGGACGAGTAGGCATGGACAGGGGCGTTACATGTCGCTGACTGGGCACTGGGTAACTATGGTGACAGCAGGACAAGGGGCTGCTGTCCAAGTCTTGCCGTCCCCACGAGTTGTGCGTCAATCCTCTTTATCTCAAAGTTCCTCCACTGCTTCTGCCTCCTCAACCTCCTCTCGGTCCTCCACCTGCACCCAAAGCCTGTCTGGTCATGCCACAAGCTTTCTAACTGCGCAGAAGGGATCCTGCAAACCTCCTTACTATGCTGGCAGTAGGGCTCAACGTCATTAGGCGGTTTTTACATTGAAATGTCTGGGAAATGTGAGTCACACAGCTGAGGTGTTGTGGTCAGCTCTGGAGAACCAATTTCATGAATGGTTGTCTCCACTGGACCTGAAACTAGGGAAGGCCGTGTGCGACAATGCTGCAAACCTGGGTGCGGCCCTTCGCCGGGGCAATGTCACACACGTGCCTTGCATGGCTCACGTGTTGAACCTGGTTGTCCAGCAATTTTTAGCCCACTATCCCGGACTAGATTGCCTTCTGCAGAGGGCACGGTCGCTGTGTGCTCAGTTCCGCCGTTCGCATCCTGCAGCTCAGTGACTTACATCTCTACAGAAGTCGTTGGGCCTGCCACTTCACCGGCTAAAATGCGATGTGCCTACCCGGTGGAATTCAACTCTGCACATGTTGCAGCGACTGTGGCAGCACCGACAAGCCCTGGTGCAATACGTTCTGACGTATAGCCTGGGCCAACGAGTTCCAGAGGTGGGGCAAATCACGCTGGAGGAGTGGTCCCAGATCAGGGACCTATGCACCCTTCTGCACAGTTTTGAAATGGCGACGAAGATGTTTAGTGCTGACGATGCCATTATCAGCATGACTATTCCGGTGATTTACATGCTGGAGCACATGTTAAACAGAATTCGGAGTCAGGTGGTGGTGCATGAGGATGTGGAGGAAGTAGAGGAGGAGGAGTTGTATGCGGAAGGGCTAACATCTGCAAGGTCCAGACGGTCGGCAGCACCAAGGCGGCAGGCATGTAAGGGTGGGGGAGATGGTTTTACCAGGGTGCATGGTAGCAGCCAAACTAGTGAGGAAGGTGCAGGAGCCCAGGAAGAAGTGGAGGACGAACTGATGGAAGACTCATCAGATGAGGGAGACCTTGATCACATTTCTGTTGTGCGAGATTGGGGGGAGAGGACAGAGGAAGGAAGCATGATTGTTACCTCACCACCAACACAACAGGGACTTGGTGCTCCTGGATGCGCAACACACATGAGTGCCTTCTTGCTGCACTACCTGCAACATGACCCTCGAATTGTGAGAATTAGAAATAATCCTGACTACTGGGTTGCCACACTGTTAGATCCCCGGTACAAAAGTAAATTTGCAGAAATTATTTCTGCCATAGAAAGGGATGCACGCATGCAGGAGTATCAGCAGAGACTGTTGCAGAATCTTACATGTGCTTTTCCACAAAACACCAGTGGTGCACGTAGTGAATCTCACAGTTCCAACTTGCCAACCGTGGGACCGTTGAGTGTTCAGCACTCAAACCGCAACAGAACCACAGTATCTGCTGGTAACATCAATTTTGCGGAATCATTTCACCACATTTTTAGCCCATCCTTTGCAAGGCCACAGGAGACAAGAAGTCTGACACATAGTCAACGCCTAGAGACGATGGTACAGGAGTATCTCCAAGTAAACATTGAAGCCATGACTGTGTCACTGGACCCTTGCTCTTTTTGAGCTTCCAATCTGGATAAATGGCCGGAGCTAGCCACTTACGCCTTGGAGATCTTGTCATGCCCCGCAGCCAGCATTCTGTCTGAACGTGTGTTCAGCGCTGCTGGTGGTGTGCTGACAGATAAGCGCACGCGGCTCTCCACTGATAATGTAGACAGACTCACGTTCATAAAGATGAACAAATCATGGATCCGAAACGACTTTTCTACCCCTGTGTCATCCTGGGGAGAGTAAAAGCTTGATGATTGGTTAAAATCACCTCACCAACCGTTTTAAGCTTTCAAATTACTAATCATGTTTATCTGTATCTTGGCTGGAAAATAATTTGGGCTTTGTAGCAGTGTGCAGCACTGATTCTATTAGGCCATCTATAATAAGCTCCACCGGATTTAAAATTACGAATCATGTTTATCTGTATCATGGCTGGAAAATAATTTGGGCTTTGTAGCAGTGTGCAGCACTGATTATATTAGGCCATCTATACTAAGCTCCACCAGATTTAAAATTAATAATAATTTTTAGCTGCATCGAGCCCGGAAAATAATTTTGGGGCTCCGAGATGCGCAAGACACATAAGTGCCTTCTTGCTGCACTACCTGCAACATGACCCTCATATTGTCAGAATTCGAAGTAATCCTGACTACTTGGTTGCCACACTCTTAGATCCCCCAAACTTTTCGATCAACCTTTTCATTTTAATAAAGACCAAAAAAATGGTCATTTTTGAAATTATAAGCATTAGCAGGTTATTAGAAACTGAAATCAAACAGTTTTCAACTCAAAACTTTATTCTAGGTGATGTTACATTTTCACATAGGACCCCTTGTTCGAAAGGAGCTTCTTAACTCTCTCGTCCATTGAATTTGTCAGCTTTTGGATGGTTTCTGCTTCAGTTGTTTTGCATGAGGACAGAATACCCTCCCAGAGCTGTTGCTTAGATGTGAACTGCCTCCCGCCATCATAGACACTCCTTTTGATGATGGTCCAGAGGTTCTGAATGGGGTAGAGGTCAGGGGAGCATGGGGGTCACACCATGTTTGTCCCCTTTTATGCCCAAATCAGCCAGAGATGCAGATGTTTTATGTGCAGCATGAGATGGTACATTATCATACATAAAAATTATCTTGCTGTGGAATACACGGTTCTTCTTCTTGAACCATGGCAAGAAGTGCTGTTTGAGAAACTCCACATACATTATGGAGTTCATCTTTACTCCTTCAGGGATCCTAAAGGGGCCGACAATCTCTCTCCCCATGATTCCAGCCCAAAACATTACTCCACCTCCTCCTTGTCGGCACTGCAGCCGTCTTTGCGTGGTGTGTCCATCAACCAGCCATCCTCCACTCCATCCATCTGGACCATCGAGCGTTGCACGGCACTCATCGGTGACCAAACCAGTTTTGAAATCAGTCTTCATGTAATGTTTGGCCCACTGGAGCCGTTTCTGCTTGTGTGAAGTGGATAGAGGAGGTCGACAGGATGGCGTATGCACAGCTGCAAACCTCTGAAGGACCCTGCATCTTGTTGTTCGGGGGACGTTGGAGGCACCAGCAGCTTCAAAAACTTATCTGCTGCTATGACAAGGCTTTTTTACTGCTGCTCTTTTAACCTGACGTAATTGCCTGTAGGAAAGAGTCCTCAATTTTCCCTTATCAGCACGCACACGTGTGTACTGTGAATCAGCTACATACTTCTTGATTGCCAAGACACTTCATCCTGATCATCGCACAATGTTGATTGCAGTCATGCCTTGACCTAAACACTCCACAATTTGTTGCTTCTCAGCAGCCGACACATCATTTTTCTTTCCCATTTTGGCAGAAAATGTAGGCTGCTTAATAATGTGGGACTGCCTTCTTAAGTAGTCTTGCCTTTCATTGGACACACCTGCCAAACTAATTAGCACAGATGTCTGCAATTGCTTACAGTGATATAAAGAGCCCTGACACACATCACCATCAATAAGTTTAACTGACAAACAAACAAATTCTTCCCTTATCACTCCTAAACACTTTTTGCATAATAATTTGGAACACATTGTACATGTGCTTTTCCACAAAACACCAGTGGTTCACGTAGTGAATCTTACAGTTCTAACTTGCCAACCGTGGTCTGTATGGAGTTGTTCAATAAAGGGCCCAAAATTAAGATAACATAGATGGGAGAGGTCTCTATGAATAGGAATTCCTAAGTATTTGATACCCTGTGAGGGCCAGGCAAAGGGAAAGTTGGACTGGATGGAATCCTGTATGGATTTGGGGAGGGAGACATCGAGGTCCTCAGACTTTGCTGCATTGATTTTAAAATTTGACCATATAACAAAGTGATCTATTTCAGCCATAACAGCATGGATGGATATATGTGATTGAGTGATATATACTAGGACATCATCAGCAAATAGAGACCACTTGTACTCCGTGCCTCCCACCTCAATCCACCTAATATTGGGGTTATGGCAAATTGATGAGAGCAGGTGCTCCGTCACTAGGATGTATAAGAGAGGGGACAGAGGACATCCCTGCCTTGTCCCATTGGTGATTGTGAAAGGTGATGAAAATGTTCTGATGCACCCCCTGGGCCTTGGGACACCCGGAGCCGGACTCTTTTTGGTGGATGCTGGTGGTTGTAGTCTCCGTGGTGGCGACCCGGTTCCGTGGCTCAGGGCGGTCAAACCAGTGGCGGAACTATTTATGTGGTTTTGATGTTTAAATGTCCGACTACGCCACCCGTGGATTGCGGTCAGAGTGAACCGCCGCTGCAGGGCCGACCGCTGAGGCTGGTGGTGTGGGTGCAGCAGAGCGTAGCATAACTCCCCACGGGAGGAGTATAGCCTCAGGGCAGTGTATGCGAAGGATGGGGGTCATGGTGCAGGGCAGCAGCAATAACGACACGGTGTCAGTGATGCAGTCCAGGGCCTTTACTCACAGTTCTTATTATCCAGACCACGTCTGCAGGTAACGGCTGCCCACGTCGTACTGTGCTCACCAGGTGAGGGGCTCAGACAACTCCCAGATAACTTGGAGCGCTTCACAGAACCCCCTTTGTGTATCCTTTTTCTGGCCTTTCTTACCAACCCTTATGTCCGGCTGCCTCAGGCCTCCTCTTGGTAAACTTGGCGCCAGTTTCCCTGACCCTATGTGGTGCCTTCCTAGCGGGTGTAGCGAGGGGCTGCGCCACATAAAATGTCACAGCCTCCGGTTTCTAGCTGAGGGTCGTTTCCTGCCTCCACTAGTTTCGGGGACCGGTCTCCCCCTTTGGCCTGACCCATCCCGTCCGCACCCCTGGGATCCCTTCGTTCCTCATTCCTGGAGCCTTCTCCGCTCCTCTTCCTTCCTTCTCCCTCTTCCAGGCCTGGGCCTCTGTTACTAGGCCCGCCTCCGGAGCAGAGCTCATGCAGAGCCCCTGCTCCATGTCACTTCTGCTCAGACTTCTCTGCACTGAACTAAGATGGTGCCCACCTTTTATACTCCCTTCTCAATGCACCCAGGAACTGCTTCCTCCCTGCTCCTGCACTACAGGGTTCCCCTTCCTCAGTGTTCCCTCCCCCCACTCCAGCCAGGGACAGGGACTGTCGTGCCCATCTCAGGGGCATATTGGTCGCCCTGCCCCACGGCAATGTGGTGTAATGCATGCAGGTGTCGGGTCCTGATCCACACTCCATCCTTACCTGAGAGTGAGATATCACACCTCTGGGTGAGGTGCAATACCTCTGTAGCAACCGAGCCCTCAGGGTGCTACAGTTCCATTTATCTTCAGCCTAGGTGACGTATTGCGATACAGGGCCGTGATTTTGGCTATAAAAGGGTCCCCTAGACCCCTGCCCCAAGCTTTTAAAGAGAATCATATATGGCGTGCCAGGAGACTCTATGGAATGCTTTCTCAGCATCCAACGAGAGTATCTAATTACAAATTTTTAACTGCATCTACCCCAGGAAATACTTTGTGCCTAGTAGCAGTGTCTGCTAGTCAGCGGATTATCCCGGCTGTTAAGCAAGCTACACCACCTGTAGTTTGGACACTTAATTTTTTCAAAGGAAATGCTTCGGGACCACGGGATACTCAGTGAAGAGCATCAGGAGGCACCCCAAGACATAGGGGCTGGGACTGGCAGTAGGATGCCTTGTGGTGGACAGCCGAGCTCGATCCTTATAAAAGCTTTTTAACTGCAGCAGCTTTAGTGGATGCTACTGGAGCTGGAATTACGCGGCTGCTGGCATGAGACTTGCCCTCCAATAGATCCTTGTAAATGGATTTAACGTGTATTCATTCAAATTAGAGAGACAATTTAAATTAAAAAGCTTAGAGCTGCCTCCACCACAGGGGGGCTCGCTCGACCCACCAGCGGACAGGCACCAGTATTGGGAGAGGGGGGCTGGCCGTCAGGGTTCACCGTGGCTCTGGCACAAACCCGGCGACACGGAGGTGGCACTGGCAGGAGCGGACTGGCCGTGTCGGCTTCTCACTTTTTGGATTTTAGAAGGGCATGACATGCCTATATCTGTGTCTCCCCCTCCTTTTACTCCTCCACCTCTTTTCTTTTCGCATGACTATATGTACTTGTCTCTTTTCCATGTGTTAGTTGTGTCTTCTGAGCAGTTTGTCAGCTTTTGGACACCTTTGAAGGTGTTTTCTATGTGTTTCTATGTGTTTTTGTTTGCCTGCCATTGGTTTTAACGGTGTTCGAAGGTGTTCGACGAACAGTTCGACGAACAGTTCGGCGAACAAACGGGTTTTCGACGAACCGAACTCGAACACTACGGGGGTGGCTCAACACTACTCACTACCTGTATTAATTGCATCTGATTGAGCTTGTTACCTGTATGAAAGATACCAGTTCACACACTCAATCAATCACACTCCAACTTCTCTACCATAGCCCTACCATAGCCAATACCAAAGAGCTGTCCAAGGACACTGGGGACAAAATTGTAGACCTGCACAAGGCTGTATGGGCTACAGGACAATAGGCAAGCAGCTTGGTGAGAAGGCCACAACTGTTGGCGCAGTTATTAGAAAATGAAGAAAAACGATTCTGAGAAAGATCAGGAATCAGCCCGGGACCACAGTCTCAAACATTACCATTAGTAACACACTACGCCATCATAGATTAAAATCCTGCAAGGCACATAATTTTAACACTAAATGACAAGTACAGTAATCAACACTATCACTGTACTTCTTATATATGTGACTGACATGTTTCTATCTATCTAATCTATGTGTGATGCTCTATTCTTTCTGTTATAAATTGTCGGGTACCGATGCTGAATTGCCGGCCGGCTTTTTTAAAGAGACGGTGCATGAAAACACTAATATTTTTTTTAATAAATCCTTTACACTAAATGACAAGTACAGTAACCAACACTGTCACTGTGCTTCTTATATATGTGACTGACATGTTTCTATCTATCTAATCTATGTGTGATACTCTATTCTTTCGGTTCTAAATTATCGGGTACCGGTGTATGCCGCTGCTGAATTGCCGGCTTTTCATGTTTCACTGTGAGCACTGTTCCCATCGATTTGGGCAATCACTGTAATGCCACAACCACCATGGCTGTGGCATTACGGTGAGTGGCAGACAACCCCTGCATGATTGGTGCTCTAAATAGCGCGAGACATGCAGGACACGCTTTTGGTGCACAAACAGTAATCGAACATAACCTCGAACAGCCAAATTTTTTGCAAATTGTTCGGGTTCGTCGAGCGGCTCGAACACCGCCCAAAACAGCTCGAATTTGAGATTGGCGAACAGTTCTAGTCGAACACCGCTCATCTCTAATGTTCAGGCCCATTTGAAGTTCTCCAATGACCATCTGGATGATCCAGAGGATGCATGGGAGAAAGTTATTTTGTCAGATGTGTCCAAAATAGAAATTTTTGGTGCAAAATCCACTCACCCTGTTCAGAGGAAGAAGAAGGATGATTGCAACCCCAAGAACATCATCCCAACCATGAAGCATGGGGGGGAAATATCATAGTTTGGGGTGATTTCCTGCAAAAGGGACAGGACGACTACAGCATATTGAAGGAAGGATGGATGGGGTCATGTTTTGCGAGATTTTGACCAACAACTTCTTTCCCTCAGTAAGAGCATTGAAGATGGGTCATGGCTGGGTGTTCCAGCATAACAATGACCTGAAACACACAGCCAGGGCAACTAAGAAGTGGGTCAGTAAGAAGCATTTCAAGGTCCTGGGGTGGCCTAGCCAGTCTCCAGACCAAACCCAATAGAAAATCTTTGGAGGGAGCTGAAACTCAATGTTGCCCAATGACAGGCCTGAAACCTGAAAGATCTGGAGAACGTCTATATGGAGGAGTGGGCCAAAATCTCTACTGCAGTGTGTTCAAACTTGGTAAACAATTATAGGAACTGTCTTACCTCTGTAATTGCAAACAAAGTTTCTGTACCAAATATTACAGTCTTTTGGACTGTAAGACATACTTTTTTCCTCCAAAATGGGCAGTGCATCTTATAGTCTGGATGTACAGTACATAGTCCGGCTGTGGATGGGGGAGAGCGGCCGCAGCGGAGCAGCAGGTCACAGAGGGCAGGAGATGCCTGCTGCAGCTAACACTGTGCCCGCTGTTAAAGCAAAAGAATATTCACTGTTCCCCACACTCATTGTGCAGCGACAGGGATTTTTGTAGGACATCCATTTGGATTACGGCAGATCAGTGTTTTTTTTTACATAAATAGGTGAAAGAGGAAAATTGTTGGGGAGTTTTTTTCCAAGAAACATTTTTTTTGTGCGTTTATTTCTTTTGATTACTGGGTTAGTAATGGGGGTGTCTGACAGATGCCTCTCCATTACTGACCCGTAGGCTTGATGTCAGTGCCAGCTGCTGACATCAACCCCACAATGACATTACCCCGATTGCCACTGAACCAGGGCAATTGAGAAGAGCCGAGGCTAAGCACCAGAATTGGTGCTTCTAATGGATACCCCATTTCTGGGGCGTCTGAGGGCTGGCCTTACAAGGCTGGAAAGGGGCCAATATCCATGCCTCTTCCCAGCCTATTAATATCAGTCCCCAGCTCTCTGCTGGATATTAAAAATAGGTGGGACCCCACTTCATTTTTTTGTGGTCCCCAAAATCCAAACAGTAACACGGACTTCCGAGAGAAATCTGTGTTTGGAGTTCAGCACCGGACTCTAGGGGTCCAGTACGAACCCTGAACTTTACAGTTCGGGTTCACTCATCCTTATCTACAAGAGCTGACACTTTACGGCAAGAAAGAGGGGATCAAGCTGACCATAAGAGCTTACAATTCGAATTCGTATGAAACCATGAACTTCAGGAAATTAGACTAAAACTCAATCCTCTTTTGTTAACATTTCACTTAAAATATTTTAGATTTTAGCATTATATCTTAGAAAACAAAATAAATTCATGTAAGTGTATATTATCATTCCGCTATACTTTTCCACTGCAAGTAGGACAGCCCCGATAATAAGGTATGCAAGATACGGTCAACAAAGGGGTCATAAATGCTGTTATTACTCAAATATAAAACTAAGGATAGACCAAGGATGGTCTATTTCAACTTGGAATGCTTTAGGCCAGCAACTTACTGACAGCTTTCACCAATAAATATTATTTCATAATGTATCTTTGAGCTCAAAATGTACTAGATTGATTTGCAGGGAAATGTATTAGATTCTTTCATTGCTTTATGGTTAAAAAAAAAGGAAGACACAATTTCAGTTATTATTTTCTCTATAGAACTCAGTGCTCATTCATAAATCACAGCTGAGATACAAAGTACACTATAAACAGAGATGATATCAGGAATATCAATCTGAATTTCAGTGCAATGGGTTTTTGAGTGTTTAACCTGTTTATATGGAAAAGCGTGACCTCATTTTGTACTTTAGTTTTCACGTAGCTAAAAATGGCCTTCATATTCACAAGAGCAAATGATTACCAAGTCTCAAAAATATCAAGATAATACAAAGACTAATAACACAATTGTATTGTCTCTGGCATAGCTCATTTCCTCAGCCACAAATTCATTCTTCACATGACTCTACAGAATAAAGTATGGTGGAGATGCACATGTTTCCTTCCTGTGTAAAGGATCTTACTGTACAGCCTATTAAACATACAATATTGTGCTGGATGAATTTTCTTGGTTTGTTGTATTTACTTTATATAACGTTAGCTTTATTTCCCAACCTACTGTCTCTTTTTCCACTATCCTATAGACTGTAAGTCCACAAGGGCAGGGCCCTCTCCTTTCTGTACCAGTTAGGGATGAGTGGACCCATGGAAGTTTGTGTTCTGCTACTCGAACCAAACTTTATTCCAAAGTTCGGTTTGGGTACCGTAACTGCACCCGAAACTTTAATAACTGGAACCCATTGAAAACAATGGTGACCTGAACTTTTTGGATGGAAAATATTCTCTCTTTCACTCTCTCTGCAACTGATGTCCCTTGGAACTCCGAACATTGCAAAGGACTCCGGGAGAAGTCCGTGTTTGGCGTTTAGCAGCAGACATTAACTGTCTGGTACGAACCCCAAACTTTTAAGTCCAGGTTTTCTCATCTCTAGTACCAGTCTGTCATTGTTCAGTGTAATTTCTATTAGTATTTTGTATATAACCCCTTCTCATATACAGCACCTTGGAATCAATCGTGCTCTATAAAGACATAATAATAATGATAATAATAATAATAATAATAATTTTAATACTTATTTACTCAGTCTTCATAGTCACAGTATCAGTCATTGAAGCCATTATAATGTTCTGTTCTAACTCCAGCATGTTTTAGAACATGTTTGCTCAATCTTTATTGCATAATTAATGAAAACAAACCCTGAAAGGTTTATGAAGTCATCACTGTACTAGCACATTGACTTGGCATGGGTCCATGATAGTAACTTTAGAATAAAATTTTTATTTCAGATTTAAATTTAATAAGGAAATTGCATGAGAAAAACAGGTTTGTAATGTGTCAGTAAAAACAAAAACCGGCAACCAATCAAGACACATACCAAAATTTGTTTCTGGTCAACGCTCATTAAACATATTTGTTTTGCAGCAATGTATTTAAGTATAGTGTTGTATCTCCTTTTATAGAAACAGGAATTAAAAAAAAGAAAGTCAATGCACTTAGGAATATATAACAGGTCTTTGTTACTCATCCAATACTGTCAGTAAAAGCCAGTGACATTTCTACATGACTCTTGACTCTTTCTGGAACTACTGGACTGGAGCCTGACA
Organism: Phyllobates terribilis; assembly: GCF_046119375.1. Lineage (NCBI taxonomy): Eukaryota > Metazoa > Chordata > Amphibia > Anura > Dendrobatidae > Phyllobates > Phyllobates terribilis. Next base: position 36,165,533 of record NW_027362768.1, on the reverse strand, counting down.
CCATGACTGCTCCTGCCATACTGTCATGTTCGCCAATTCTTTCCAGAAACAGAGCCACAATATAATGAAAGGAAATATACAAAAGTGTCACTGTTCCTCAAATTTTGGGAAATGTAGTCAATTCCTTTTGACTTGTCCTTAAAAAAAGTTGAAAAATTATAGGAATATGTTTAGACGGTCTTGACCATACCACTAAAAGGGATTAAAAATCATAAGTCTGCAGTCTTTCTGTGTGACTACAGACTTATGAATCCCCCCAGTGCACTCCACTCACTGTGCGCTGCGGGGATTCGCTGGTATGAGACCGGGTAACGAAGGATATGTATGTGTTATACAGTACAGACCAAAAGTTTGGACACACCTTATCATTTAAAGATTTTTCAGTATTTTCATGACTATGAAAATTGTACATTCACATTGAAGGCATCAAAACTATGAATTAACACGTGTAGAATTATATACTTAACAAAAAAGTGTGAAACAACTGAAAACATGTCTTATATTCTAGGTTCTTCAAAGTAGCCACCTTTTGCTTTGATGACTGCTTTGCACACTCTTGGCATTCTCTTGATGAGCTTCAAGAGGTAGTCACTGAAAATGGTTTTCACTTCACAGGTGTGCCCTGTCAGATTTAATAAGTGGGATTTCTTGCCTTATCATAGAATCATATCATAGAATGGTAGAGTTGGAAGGGACCTCCTGGGTCATCTGGTCCAACCCCCTGCTCAAAGCAGGATTCACTAGATCATCTCAGACAGATGTCTGTCCAGCCTCTGTTTGAAGACGTCCATTGAAGGGGAACTCACCACCTCTCGTGGCAGCCTGTTCCACTCATTAATCACCCTAACTGTCAAAAAGTTTTTTCTAATATCTAATCTGTGTCTCCTCCCATTTAGTTTCATCCCATTGCTTCTAGTCTTTCCTTGTGCAAATGAGAATAAAGATGATCCTTCTACAATGTGACAGCCCTTGACATATTTGTAGACAGCTATTAAGTCTCCTCTCAGTCTTCTTTTTTGCAAGCTAAACATTCCCAAATCCTGCAACCGTTCCTCATAGGACATGGCTTGCAGACCAGTCACCATTCTGGTCGCTCTTCTCTGAACTTGCTCCAGTTTGTCTATGTCTTTTTTAAAATGTGGTGCCCAAAACTGTACACAGTATTCCAGATGAGGTCTGACCAAAGAGGAGTAAAGACCGATAATGACTTTACGTGATCTAGACTGTATGCTTCTGTTAATACATCCCAGAATTGTATTTGCCTTTTTTGCTGCTGCATCACACTGTTGACTCATGTTCAGTCTATGATCTATTAGTATACCTAAGTCTTTTTCACATGTACTGTTGCTTAGCTCTATTCCTCCCATTCTGTATATGCTTTTTTCATTTTTATTGCCCAGATGTAGTACTTTGCATTTTTCCCTGTTAAAAAACATTCTGTTGGTTGCTGCCCACTGCTCCAGTTTATTTAGGTCTTTTTGAATCCTCTCTCTCTCTTCTCTAGTATTAGCTATCCCTCCTAGCTTTGTGTCATCAGCAAATTTAATCAGTTTACCCTCAATTCCTTCATCTAAATCATTGATAAAGATGTTGAACAATACAGGTCCCAGGACGGAGCCCTGTGGTACCCCACTTGAGACATTCATCCAGCTGGATGTGAAGCCATTTACAACCACCCTTTGAGTCCGATCACTAAGCCAGTTATGAATCCACCTAACAGTTGCCTGGTCCATTGCATACTTGGTCATTTTTTCAATAAGGATATATGGGGTTGGGACCATCAGTTGTGTTGTGCAGAAGTCTGGTGGATACACAGCTGATAGTCCTACTGAATAGACTGTTAGAATTTGTATTATGGCAAGAAAAAAAGCAGCTAAGTAAAGAAAAACGAGTGGCCATCATTACTTTAAGAAATGAAGGTCAGTCAGTCAGAAAAATTGGGAAAACTTTGAAAGTGTCCGCAAGTGCAGTTGCAAAAACCATCAAGCGCTACAAAGAAACTGGCTCACATGAGGACCGCCCCAGAAAAGGAAGACCAAGACTCACCTCTGCTTCTGAGGATAAGTTTATCCGAGTCACCAGCCTCAGAAATTGCAGGTTAACAGCAGCTTAGATTAGAGACCAGGTCAATGCCACACAGAGTTCTAGCAGCAGACACATCTCTTCAACAACTGTTAAGAGGAGACTTTGTGCAGCAGGCCTTCATGGTAAAATAGCTGCTAGGAAACCACTGCTAAGGACAGGCAACAAGCAGAAGAGACTTGTTTGGGCTATAGAACACAAAGAATGGACATTAGACCAGTGGAAATCTGTGCTTTGGTCTGATGAGTCCAAATTTGAGATCGTTGGTTCCAACCACCGTGTCTTTGTGCGATGCAGAAAAGGTGAACGGATGGACTCTACATGCCTGGTTCCCACCGTAAAGCATGGAGGAGGAGGTGTGATGGTGTGGGGGTGCTTTGCTGGTGACACTGTTGGGGATTTATTCAAAATTGAAGGCATACTGAACCAGCATGACTACCACAGCATCTTGCAACGGCATGCTATTCCATCCGGTTTGCATTTAGTTGGACCATCATTTCTTTTTCAACAGGACAATGACCCCAAACACACCTCCAGGCTGTGTAAGGGCTATTTGACCAAGATGGAGAGTGATGGGGTGCTACGCCAGATGACCAGGCCTCCACAGTCACCAGACCTGAACCCAATCGAGATGGTTTGGGCTGAGCTGGACTGCAGAGTGAAGGCAAAAGGGCCAACAAGTGCTAAGCATCTCTGGAAACTCCTTCAAGATTGTTGGAAGACCATTTCCAGTGACTACCTCTTGAAGCTCATCAAGAGAATGCCAAGAGTGTGCAAAGCAGTCATCAAAGCAAAAGGTGGCTACTTTGAAGAAACTAGAATATAAGACATATTTTCTGTTGTTTCACACTTTTTTGTTAAGTATATAATTCCACATGTGTTAATTCATAGTTTTGATGCCTTTAGTGTGAATGTACAATTTTCATAGTCATGAAAATACAGAAAAAAGTTTAAATGAGAAGGTGTGTCCAAACTTTTGGTCTGTACTGTACATACTCCTGGCCAGTGGGTGCGACCCCGCTCCATACACTTGTACAGAGCGAGGCGCGCCTTCTAGTCGGACACGCCCACTGGTCATGAGGCGGCACTGAATGGCCGGGGGTATGTATAATTTATACATACCCTCCGGTCACGGGTCTCATACCGGCGAATCCCCGCAACGTACAGTGCCTGCGCTGGGGGGGGGGATTCATAAATCTGCAGTCACACAGCCGACTGCAGACTTATTGTTTTTGATCGGACAACCACTTTAAGGAGCTCATTGAGAACCACTTTGGTCAATCATATTTAAAGTGATTTTTTTCTAAACGTAAAGAAGAACATACCATTGAACTGTCCTAATATCAGATTCCCATATATAGGAGTATTTTTTTATTTAGATCAAGTAGATGTATAGGCGAATAATATCTATGTGTATGTACTAGTGCAGATTTTTACAAATCGATGGTATGAAAATGTGTTTTTTACAAAATATTACATTAGTAATGTTAGCATGTGTCTGAACTTTGAAAAATATTCTAAATGCCACATTTACAATTTAGCAGTAAATTGTCCATTCTAGTGAAGATGTCTTTGGCCAAGAATTTCAGTCCAGTGAATGGCAGTATCATTTCTATATTTCTATCTTTACTCAGTTGCTTGGACCTGAGCAGAAATGGACTTAATACTACTGATCGGTTCTGGTGGGTATATAACACTTCCAGTGGCCAATATTGAATGTATTGTATGTGTTTTGTGGCAACCCAGAGGGGCTGGTTGCCACAGTGGTATTGCTTCCCTCAAAAGGGGTAATGCCATGTCATGAGGCAAGCAGGGGTTTCCTGGTCAGGACCATAACACATGCAACACATCCTGGCTCCAGATCAGCAAGGGGAGGACCCTCCCCTTTGCAACTTGATCTGGAGGCGGGGTTTGTTCAGTCTAGTGTGAGGAGTCAAGTTGAGGACATCAAGGAGTGAGGAGCTAGGGACTGGAGCTGGAGATAGCTCGTCCTAGCCAGAATACACCGGAGTCCGAGGCTGTGGGGGATTCCAGACCCAGCAGCAGATACCGTAGGGCTGGAGATTGCAGGTCTCCTGGCCCCCATCAGATGCCTGGAGGCTCAGCAGCACCGAGGGACCAGTACCGCCAAGGAGGAGCGAGGCATCCACAAGGCCCGAGCTGCCAGCCATACGGGTGAGCACAGCACGTTACACTCAGGGGCGTGGGCTACAACATAGCTACAAGCTGAATAGCCAAAGAGTATAGTAAGAATGGCAGGCCTACAAATCCACCTGTCCAGGAGGACTCTTTGCTTGCTCCCAGACTGACCGGGCTCTTATCACTAGCCAGTACTCCAGTCCAGGCCTGTTTAAAGTGTCATCAGTAAAGACCCTGGGACTGCACTGCACGGACTCTGTGGTTATTTCTGCACCACGACACCCTGCACAACCACCATCATCCACACACACTGCCCTGAAGCTACACTCTTCCTGTGGGGAGTTATACCACCCTTGCTGCCAAAGCACCAGCTTCAGAGGACTGTTCCGCAGCGGCAGCCTCATTAGCCGCACTCCACAGGTGGCATAGTCGGACATTATATATAACCTACACACCTATACTACCCTTGGATTGACCACCTGGGTCACTGCCACTGTGACTACTACCCCCAGCGTCTACCCGCCCGGCTCTGGGTACCCCACGGCCCAGGGGATGCGTCAGTTGCTTCTATCTGTAAGCTGCTCAGAACCAGATCCTTTGTTTGTCTATTGGTCAGATGGGCTGAACACTATTGATATAAGTTCATATCTCCCTGTGTTAAGATGCATTTATGCTATGTCTCAAGATACATTTCAAAAGTTGTCCAGAACTCACATCCCTGGGCATTGTGGGATTATTTTCCATGATTGCAAGATTTTCAGAAGATCATTTTACAAATAATGTAAAGGGAATCTGACATAGGGTTTTTGCTGTGTAATCTGACAACAGCATGCTGTAGGGACAGAGACCCTGATTCCAGCAACATATCACTTAGTTTACTGGATGTTTTCTTTGCTGCAGATCTAGCAGAGCTCAGATGTTGAGCTGTGTATAACCCCTCCAACACCACTGATTGGAAGCTTCTAGTGTACAAAATGTAGTGACAGTAAGCTTCTAATCAGTGGTTAGAGTGTGATTGGACCAGAAGGCACGAGTCACCTAGTCCTTTAGTGATAATTCCCTGCTGATAAAACACTGATCATATTGAAACAGCAAAACACAGCTCAGTAAGTAACACATCACTGATATCAGAGTATCTGCCCTTACATCATGCTGTTCTCAGATTACATAGTAAAAACCAGATGAAAGGTTAATTTCAAATAGTTATTCAATCTTGTAATGTGATGACATATTTCATATTGCAATTACTTTATAAGTAGGGGTCTACTTGACTTCTGTGACTTAACTAATGCTGAGAAAGAAGAAGCTGCGGACATGATTTTGCTTTCTTTCTATATATCCACCCACATAGCCATATCAAGACTTGTTTTTTTGTGGGACAAATATTACATGCTTATTACCATGAAATGTAATAGAAAATAAGAAAACATTTCCAAATAATGTTAAATGCAAAAATATGTAATCCCACATTTGTTTTTTTTATTTTGTTTTTATAGTGTTCATTGTGCGGTAAAAATGAGCTGGAAATTTGATGCTCCAGGTCATTATGATTATGTCGATATCAAACTTCTTAATTTTAAATTAGATGAAAAGGGAGTAATTCAAATTTCGATGCTTTTCTCATTTTTGTGATTTTTTTTAAAACTTTGCCACTTTTTACTGTATTTGAAAGTCCTTTTAGAGATCACTTGTATACAGGAAAACAGAAGTATTGCTATATACAGTATAGACCAAAAGTTTGGACACACCTTCTCATTTAAAGATTTTTCTGTATTTTCATGACTAAGAAAATTGTACATTCACACTGAAGGCATCAAAACTATGAATTAACACATGTGGAATTATATACTTAACAAAAAAGTGTGAAACAACTGAAAATATGTCTTATATTCTAGGTTCTTCAAGCCACCTTTTGCTTTGATGACTGCTTTGCACACTCTTGGCATTCTCTATGAATAAAGAGAAAATTTCAGCTCACCCCTGAGATGTAATCCCAGTTTCGGCATGGAGCACGGCATCCTCGCTGCTGCACAGCGAATGGGTCAATGAGGAAGTGAAGATAAATCCAGCTCAACACACTGGGCAATTAATTAAAATTCAACAAATTTTATCGGCAAGTCCTTTTAAAAACTTGTAGAAAAGACAAAAAATGGACATCTCAGATGACAAAGCATATACTATGGGGTGGTGTGTAAAAAATATTTTGCCATACGCATTTCGAGTGAAAAACTCTTGAACACTGGCTAGTTTTTAAAAGGATTTGCCAATAAAGATTGTTGAATTTTAATTAATTGCCCAGTGTGTTGAGCTGGATCCATCTTCACATCCTCATAGATAAAGGCTGCATGAGCTGATCACCAGCCAGTATTTGTAATGCTTTGGGTTCGGTGGAGACTTATGTTTGGAGAAATTAGGGATGGGCTATAATAATATAACAGGCCTTCGATTAGGGAACGTGATAGGCCGAACTAAACAGGTGTGTTTTTTGGGAGCGCCAAAAACTGTGTAAGTTGTGGTTCGTCCTAATTTCTTGGGGTAGAGCATTCCAAAGAATAGGTGCAGCTCGGGAGAAGTCTTGAAGCCGGGAGTGGGAGGTACGGATTAGTGCGGATATTAGTCGAAAGTCGCTTGTGGAGCGTAGAGAACGGGTAGGCCGATAAACAGAAATGAGGGAAGAGATGTAGGGGGATGCCATACTGTGGAGAGCTTTGTGGGTGAAAACAAGCAATTTAAATTAGATTCTATAATTCATGGGCAGCCAGTGCAATGACTGGCACAGAGCGGAGGAGTCTGAGTAACTGAGTATATAATCTTTTTCTATTAGGTTTTGCTACTGTTTGACACTAAATAAACATTTATTTTATTATAGTAGTCTAATGGATTGCAATACACATGCATTGCAATGCGTTAGACCATTAGATCTGTTAGATTACACATGCAGAATGCCAGTTAGACCCTGCTTATACCTGGGTCTAACAGACCACCATACCTGGCAGACTAGGAGGTCATTGTTTGACCTCCAGATGCCATGACAAACATCAGCTCCCCATGATTGTGTCCCACTGATGGATGAGAGAGAGGGAAACCCTTCCCTCTCACAACCTTCTAAATGTCACAATTACTATTGATTGCTGCATATGATGGGTTAATCAGCCAGGAGCAGTGCTGCCACTGGTGCTGGCTGTTACTGCAGGAACTCAGCTGTCATCTAAGCCTTTGGTGATTGTTCGGGGAAGTTCTGCTGCTTTAGCACCTACCGCTGATCACATGTTGTGATTGGTTAGTCAGATTGAATAACCAATCACTGCACTCTGAGACCAGGGACCACTGAAATTGGTTCCCCACCACTCGCCGCGCTGAGCAGGTGACGGTGACTGCTACTGACATGGAACTGTCATTGTGTCATTTCAAGTACATGATGCGTATAGTACATCATGATACGGGAACTGAAACCCACTTATGATGTGCTGTACCCATCATTTGTCATTACGGGGTTAAATGGTGCCATCTTATTGATGTCAATATCCAGAGGAAAAAAAACAAACACTTCATTATTTCATTATTATTTAATTAGTGCACAGGTGCACAATTACACTGAGGCTAATATGTAAAATTAATCAAAGCGCAAATGCCATCCAACCACATCAAGGTGTAGCTTTTATATGGATGGTCCCTATGTATGTGTGCCAAGCCAGGGCTCATTTTGTTTTTTATAGTATATAGTATATTGTAAAATGTGCTCCCCCCTAAGTTTCCTAAAAAAGGTTATAACAGTGAGCTGAGTTCAGATCGAATATTCACATTAAAGACAAATTTTTACTTGGTTGGATGGCTCTTGCACTTTTTGATCAAAAAAAGGTTTTTAAATGTGTATAATAATATTGGAGTGTATATATTATTTTTTTGCTGTGCGCTGACACATAGTTTATGTACCGTATATACAGCTTAATACGTTAACCACAGATCATTAGTGCATTTATACGTTAATATAATTTATTATTAAAGGTGGACGGGGCCTTTTTTTTTGCTAAAATCATCCCCACCAGTGCCAAGCACCTACTGTATATACATCCATCTTTACTAAACAAGTTGGTATCCTTTCAGTTATCCAGTTCAGATGAGACCTGGCCTGGCAAATAGAGAGAGATAAATATAAGCTATTATTTGATGTGGTTATATGGCTTTGCACAATTTGTTCATGTTAAAAATGTACACATTTGTACATTTTTAACATGTGTAGAAATAGTGGAATTGATGTATTCACTTAATGCAGTGAGCTGACACATGCTGTGTAAATATTCAGAGGAACACAAAAACACTTAATAGGTAGATTAAAAATTCCTTCCTTTCTCCAATTATAGCAATAAGTAATAGCTCTTGTAGATGAGTGGATCGTTTGAATCTGAATTGGCCGGCTTTGCCAAGTTTTCCCACAAAGTTTGATTCACAGTAAATTTGCTATATAGTGAAAATGCTCTAACTCCCAGAAACGAAAAATGTGTCCAACACCCTGATGTCTCCTAGCTGTGTATTGAACTCTGCTTGAGCACTGTAATGCAAGCACAGACTTATTAATGTCCTGGTGAATTAATCTGGCTAGGGGAAAACAAAAGGTATCCGGTGATAACCTGTAGCCCATTTAAACACAAATTGCAGTTTCAGACTTTTACAGTCTTCTTAAATTATAGTGATGACTCAAAAATAATCCTTTTTGGGGGCAGATGCCAACCTTGCCATTGTTTATTCACAGATGGTGGAAAAAAAAGAAGCAAGAAATCATCCATAAAATATTCATTTATTTATGGAGAACAAACAGGTGTGCTGTTTTGAAAGTGACGAGGTAATGACTTCTCAATTACGAGCAAAAAAATTATCCCTTTTTTGGAATCTGCAACAGGTTTGCTATTCATAATTGATTAAGCAATTCCAAAGGTTTGTTTTTTAATCAAGGTGTCAAAAATTGTTTATTTCTTAGGTTGCAAAAACAGGCTAGCTTCAATGGCTGTCAAACTGATGGGACTAAAGATAAGTAGAATTTGTGGATATTTACCGCGCTGCTGTGTATAGAAGATGTCTATGTATATATGATATGTGATTGTCTTCCAGAAGAAGAAGTATCTGTTACTTTTAAATGCGTCAAATAAAAACACATGCGCAATAAACCTTTGAAAATAGACATTTTCTATTTAAGCAGCGTGGGTGATATCACTGAATTCTCCTTATCTTCATGGCTGTGCAATGGCAGTGGTAGAGGCCGCATGATAGATACTTAAGACGAGGCAGGTAAGGAGATATGTGGCAGCATAGGGAGAGCAACAGCAGCCCTGAAAGCAGCAGTACAGTCTAGCACTTTAGATGTAATGGAGGGGGTAGCCAGGAGATGTGTGGCAGTGTTGAGCCACCCCCGTAGTGTTCGAGTTCGGTTCGGTTCGTGGAACACCCGTATGTTCGCCAAACTGTTCGTCGAACTGTTCGTCGAACACCTTCAAACACCGTTAAAACCAATGGCAGGCAAACAAAAACACATAGGAACACATAGAAAACACATAAAAAACACTTCAAAGGTGTCCAAAAGCTGACAAACTGCTCAGAAGACACAACTAACACATGGAAAAGTGACAAGTACATATAGTCATGTGAAAAGAAAAGAGGTGGAAGAGTAAAAGGAGGGGGAGACACAGATATAGGCATGTCATGCCCTTCTAAAACCAAAAAAGTGCGAAGCCGACACGGCCAGTTCGTTCCTGCCCGTGCGACCTCCGTGTCACCGGGTTTGTGCCAGAGCTGCGGTGGACCCTGACGGCCAGCCCCCCTCTCCCAATACTGGTGCTTGTTCGCTGGTGGGTCGAGCGAGCCCCCCTGCGGTGGAGGCAGGTCTAAGCTTTTTAATTAAATTTGTCTCTCTAATTTGAATGAGTACACTTTAAATCCTTTTACAAGGATCTATTGGAGGGCAAGTCTCATGCCAGCAGCTGCGGGAATTCCAGATCCAGTAGCGTCCACTAAAGCTGCTGCAGTTAAAAAGCTCTTCTAAGGATCGAGCTTGGCGGTCCATCGCAAGGCGTCCTACCACCAGTCCCAGCCCCGGTGCCTTGGGGTGCCTCCCGATGCTCTTCTCTGAGTGTCCCGGGGGCCCGAAGCATTGCCTTTGAAAAAATTAAGTGTCCAAACTACAGGTGGTGTAGCTTGCTTAACAGCTGGGATAATCCGCTGACTAGCAGACACTGCTACTAGGCACAAAGTATTTCCTGGGCTAGATGCAGTTAAAAATTTGTAATTAGATACTCTTGTTGGATGCTAAGAAAGCATTCTATGGAGTGTCCTGGCACGCCATATATTATTCTCTTAAAAAGCTTGGGGTAGGGGCCTAGGGGACCCTTTTATAGCCAAAATCACAGCCCTGTATTGCAATACGCCACCTAGGCTGAAGATAAATGGAACATTTTCATCACCTTTCATAATCACCAATGGGACAAGGCAGGGATGTTCTCTGTCTCCTCTCTTATACATCCTAGTGACGGAGCACCTGCTCTCATCAATTCGTCATAACCCCAATATTAGGTGGATTGAGGTGGGAGGCACCGAGTAGAAGTGTTCTGCATTTGCTGATGATGTCCTAGTAAATATCACTCTATCACATATATCCATCCCTGCTGTTATGGCTGAAATAGATCACTTTGTTACATGGTCAAATTTTAAAATCAATGCAGCGAAGTCTGAGGCCATCGATGTCTCCCTCCCCAAATCCATACAGGATTCCATCCAGTCCAATTTTCCCTTTGCCTGGCCCTCACAGGGTATCAAATACTAAGGAATTCGTATTCATAGAGACCTCTCCCGTCTATGTTATCTTAATTTTGGGCCCTTTATTGAACAACTCCATACAGACCACGGTTGGCAAGTTAGAACTGTAAGATTCACTACGTGAACCATTGGTGTTTTGTGGAAAAGCACATGTACACTGTGTTCCAAATTATTATGCAAAAAGTGTTTAGGAGTGATAAGGTAAGAATTTTTGTGTTTGTCAGTTAAACTCATTGATGGTGATGTGTGTCAGGGCTCTTTATATCACTGTAAGCAATTGCAGACACCTGTGCTATTTAGTTTGGCAGGTGTGTCCAATGAAAGGCAAGACTACTTAAGAAGGCTGTCCCACATTATTAAGCAGCCTACATTTTCTGCCAAAATGGGAAAGAAAAAGGATGTGTCGGCTGCTGAGAAGCAACAAATTGTGGAGTGTTTAGGTAAAGGCATGACTACAATCAACATTGCCAAGACACTTCATCCTGATCATCGCACAATCAAGAAGTATGTAGCTGATTCAAAGTACACACGTGTGCGTCCTGATAAGGGAAAATTGAGGACTCTTTCCTACAGGCAATTACGTCAGGTTAAAAGAGCAGCGGTAAAAAAGCCTTGTCACAGCAGCAGACAAGTTTTTGAAGCTGCTGGTGCCTCCAATGTCCCCCGAACAACAAGATGCAGGGTCCTTCAGACGTTTGCCGCTGTGCCTAAGCCATCCTGTCGACCTCCTCTATCCACTGTACACAAACAGAAACGGCTCCAGTGGGCCAAACAATACATGAAGACTGACTTCAAAACTGTTTTGTTCACCGATGAGTGCCGTGCAACGCTCAATGGTCCAGATGGATGGAGTGGAGGATGGCTGGTTGATGGACACCCCATGCAAACGCGGCTACGGCGCCAACAAGGAGGAGGTGGAGTAATGTTTTGGGCTGGAATCATGGGGAGAGAGATTGTCGGCCCCTTTAGAATCCTTGAAGGGGTAAAGATGAACTCCATAATGTATGTGGAGTTTCTCAAACAGCACTTCCTTCCATGGTTCAAGAAGAAGAACCGTGTATTCCGCAGCAAGATCATTTTCATGCATGATAATGCACCGTCTCATGCTGCACATAACACAACTGCATCTCTGGCTGATATGGGCATAAAAGGGGACAAACTCATGGTGTGACCCCCATGCTTCCCTGACCTCAACCCCATTGAGAACCTCTGGAGCATCATCAAAAGGAGTGTCTATAATGGCGGGAGGCAGTTCACATCTAAGCAATAGCTCTGGGAGGGTATTCTGTCCTCATGCAAAACAATTGAAGCAGAAACCATCCAAAACCTGACAAATTCAATGGACGAGAGAGTTCAGAAACTCCTTTCGAACAAGGGGTCCTATGTGCAAATGTAACATCACCTAGAATAAAGTTTTGAGTTGAAAACTGTTTGATTTCAGTTTCTAATAACCTGCTAATGCTTATAATTTCAAAAATGACCATTTTTTTGTTCTTTATTAAAATGAAATGGTAGATCTAAGAGTGTGGGGATCTAAGAGTGTGGCAACCCAGTAGTCAGGATTATTTAGAATTCTGACAATCTGAGGGCCATGTTGCAGGTAGTGCAGCAAGAAGGCACTCATGTGTCTTGCGCATCTAGGAGCATCAAAATTATTTTCCGGGCTAGATGCAGCTAAAAATTATTATTAATTTGAGAGCTGGTGGAGCTTAGTATAGATGGCCTAATAGAATCAGTACTGCAAACTGCTACAAGGACCAAATTATTTTCCAGCCAAGATACAGATAAACATGATTAGTAATTTTAAATCTGGTGGAGTTTAGTATAGATGGCCTAATAGAATCAGTACTGCAAACTGCTCCAAAGCCCAAATTATTTTCCAGCCAAGAAACAGATAAACATGATTAGTAATTTTAAATCTGGAGGAGTTCAGTATAGATGGCCTAATAGAATCAGTACTGCACACTGCTACAAGGCCCAAATTATTTTCCAGCCAAGATACAGATAAACATGATTAGTAATTTGAAAGTTTAAAATGGTTGGTGAGGTGATTTTAACAAATCAAAGCTTTTACTCTCCCCAGGATGACACAGGGGTAGAAAAGTCCTTTTGGATCCATGATTTGTTCATTTCATGAACGTGAGTCTGTCTACATTATCAGTGGAGAGCCGCGTGTGCTTATCTGTCAGCACACCACCAGCAGCGCTGAACACACGTTCAGACAGAACGCTGGCTGCGGGGCATGACAAGATTTCCAAGGCTTAAGTGGCGAGCTCCGGCCATTTATCCAGATTGGAAGCCCAAAAAGAGCAAGGGTCCAGTGACAAAGTCATGGCTTCAATATTTACTTGGAGATACTCCTGTACCATTGTCTCTAGGCGTTGACTATGTGTCAGACTTCTTGTCTCCTGTGGCCTTGCAAAGGATGGGCTAAAAAAGTGGTGAAATGATTCCGCAAAATTGATGTTACCAGCAGATACTGTGTTTCTGTTACGGTTTGAGTGCTGAACACTCGACGGTCCCACGGTTGGCAAGTTGGAACTGTGAGATTCACTACGTGCACCACTGGTGTTTTGTGGAAAAGCACATGTAAGATTCTGCAACAGTCTCTGCTGATACTCCTGCATGTGTGCATCCCTTTCTATGGCAGGAATAATTTCTGCAAATTTACTTTTGTATGGGGGATCTAACAGTGTGGCAACCCAGTAGTCAGGATTATTTCTAATTCTCACAATTCGAGGGTCATGTTGCAGGTAGTGCAGCAAGAAGGCACTCATGTGTCTTGCACATCCAGGAGCAGGAAGTCCCTGTTGTGTTGGTGGCGAGGTAACAATCATGCTTCCTTCCTCTGCTCTCTGCCCCCAACCTCGCACAACAGAAATGTGATCAAGGTCTCCCTCATCTGATGAGTTTTAAATCAGTTCGTCCTCCACTTCTTCCTGGGCTCCTGCACCTTCCTCACTAGCTTGGCTGCTACCATGTGCCTTGGTAAAACCATCTCCCCCACCCTCACATGCCTGCCGCCTTGGTGCTGCCGACCGTCTGGACCTTGCAGATGTTAGCCCTTCCACATACAACTCCTCCTCCTCTACTTCCTCCACCTCCTCTTGTGCCACCACCTGACTCCGAATTCTGTTTAACATGTGCTCCAGCATGTAAATCACTGGAAAAGTCATGCTGATAATGGCATCGTCAGCACTAAACATCTTCATCGCCATTTCAAAACTGTGCAGAAGGGTGCATAGGTCCCTGATCTGAGAATACTCCTCCAGCGTGATTTGCACCACCTCTAGATCTCGTTGGCCCAGGCTATACATCAGAACATATTGAACCAGGGCTTGTCGGTGCTGCCACAGTCGCTGCAACATGCGCAGAGTTGAATTCCACCAGGTAGGCACATCGCATTTTTGCCAGTGAAGTGGCAGGCCCAACGACTTCTTTAGAGATGTAAGTCGCTGAGCTGCGGGATGCGAACGGCAGAAGTGAGCACACAGCGACCGTGCCCTCTGCAGAAGGCCATCTAGTGGGCCATCTAGTGGGCTAAAAATTGCTGGACAACCAGGTTCAACAGTTGAGCCATACAAGGCACGTGTGTGACATAGTCCCGGCGAAGGGCCGCACCGAGGTTTGCAGCATTGTCGCACACTGCCTTCCCTGGTTTCAGGTCCAGTGTAGACAACCATTCATGAAACTGGTTCTCCAGAGCTGACCACAACTCCTCAGCTGTGTGACTCACATTTCCCAGACATTTCAAAGTAAAAACCGCCTGATGATGTTGAGCCAGCATAGTAAGGAGGTGTGCAGGATCCCTTCTGCGCAGTTAGCAAGCTTGTGGTATGACCAGACAGGCTATGGGTGCAGGTAGAGGACCGAGAGGAGGTTGAGGAGGCAGAAGCAGTGGAGGAACTTCGAGATAAAGAGGATTGACGCACATCTCGTGGGGACGGCAAGACTTGGACAGCAGCCCCTTGTCCTGCTGTCACCATAGTTTCCCAGTGCCCAGTCAGCGACATGTAACGCCCCTGTCAATGCCTACTCATCCAAGTGTCTGTGGTGAAATGCACCCTGTCACACACAGAGTTTTTCAAAGAAGCGGTGATGTTGTGTGCGACATGCTGGTGGAGCGCAGGAACACCTTTCTTTGAGATGTAGTGCCGAATGGGCATCTGGTACTGGGGCACTGCAACGGACATAAGATCTCGAAAATCCTCTGTGTCCACCAGGCGGAAAGGCAGCATTTCTGCAGCCAAGAGCTTGCAGATGGTGAAATTCAACCTCTTAACTTTCTCATGGCTAAGAGGAAATGGTCTTTTACTTGTCCACATCTGAGAGACCGAGGGCTGGCTGTTGTGCTTAGACGGGGTTGAGAAGGGTGTCCCCGGCAAACTGCCGGTCTGTGAGTAAGATGCAGGTGGACATGTTAGGTTGCCTTGATCCAAAGGTGGTGCTCTCGATGTCGGACAGCGCTGAACACCAGCTGGTGTTTCCACCTCCAAAGAAAACGATGACCTGCCAATCACGCTGGCTGTTGCGGGTAAAGAGGTGGCAGGTCTGCGTCCCAAAACAGGTGTGACTGCTGTCCCCCCAGTCACAGAGGATGAAGAGGCCACGGATGCACAAGATGTGGCAGACGGTGGTTGGCCTGGCCGGCTAGGCCGCATTGTAGCACAGTGAGCTTCCCACTGCAACTTAGGCTTCATATCCATTTGCCTATTCATGCATGAAGTACTCAAACTATGTATTTTTGGGCATCTACTTAGCTTTTGCTGACAAATGTTACAGATAACATGAGTTGGGTCATCCTTATCGATCTGAAAAAATGCCCAGGCTGTGCAAAGCTTAGCACCCATGCGACCTGAAGAGCCACCACGACTTGTGGTCAGAGGCAGAGTTGTGTTTGAGGATGCAGTTGTTGACGTGCTTCCAGTACTACATCTCTGTCCAGGAAGGCGCAACCTGACCTCGTCGTCACTAGCATCCTCCTCCACCTCCTCTGCTGACCTCATCGACTGGCTGACTGTGGGTTGACAGTAAGTGGAATCTCCAACCTCGTCATCATCACCCTGTGTGTTATCACACCCGTCGTCCTCAGAGCCAACCTCTTCCTGCCCTGACAAAAAACTAAAGTTGTCGCTCCAATCAGGTATTTGAGTCTCATCATCGTCTTCCTCATTGTCTCCACCAACAGGAGTTACAGTTTGGGAACGAGGGTCTACATTATGGTCAGAACCTTCTGCGTCTGGTCCTGGATCCGACTCATAAAGGTTCTGGGCATCAGTGCAGATCATTTCCTCGTCTGAATTCACAGAAGCTCTGGAGTCAACCTCTGATTCCCAGGCTATAGTATGAGTAAACAGCTCTGCAGACTCAACCATCTGTTCTACCCCATACTCAGACGGGCAGCTGGAGACTTGGGAGCTGTGAGGAAGCAAGTGCGATTGGGGTGACACCTCAGAGGACTGGAGTATTTGTGATGTTGAAGTTGAGGTGGAGGAGAGCCCACTTAAAGAAGCACTTGATATCCTTTGAAGCACCTGCTGTTTTTGTGCCTCATCTGGAATTTGTAGCGATTGGCGTGGCCGTAAGAAAGGGATCTTATCACATTGTCCGCTAAAAGAAGTAGACATCTTAGTTTGGCTGGAAGATGGTCTTTCTTCTGCAGATGTTACTGTTGCTTTAACACCAACCCCACAGACACAACCTTTTTTTTCCCTTCCCAACACGCCTATTCCCCTTTCCACAAGCAGCAGGCCTTTTTCCACTCATTTTGGTGGTTAGCTAATTGACAACTCTGGAGTTGTTTGCACAAAAAACAATGGATGGGAACCGAGCAGAGCTGAGTGGCCCAACTGTGGTATTAGCCCAAAAGTATTAGCTGGGTTAGATGCAGTAAAACAAGTTTTTTACATGCACAGGGGGTAGAGGTTAGTATAGATGGACTAATAGAACAAGTCCCACACACTGCTACAAGCCCAAATATTTTTTCAGAGCTAGATGCAGAAAAAAATTATTTTGAATTTGCAACCTGGTGGAGGTTAGTATAGATGGACTAATAGAACAAGTCCCACACACTGCTACAAGCCCAAATATTTTTTCAGAGCTAGATGCAGATAAAAATTATTTTTAATTTGCAACCTGGTGGAGGTTAGTATAGATGGACTAATAGAATGATGCTATGCCCAAAAGGTTTTACTTGGCTAGGTGCAGTAAAAAAATTTGTATTCTTAACACAGGTGGACTAGCTTGCAGCACAGATAGGCTACTCCACTGACTAACACACACTGCAAGAGGCGAAAAAGGATTGGCTTAGCTAGATTTGGCCAAATTCTGTGAAAAAAACTTGCACAGCACTGGCACAGACCTGCCTGGCAAAAAGTGATAGGAACTGATGTAACCTAGCCCTCAAAAGGACTGCAATTACAATTATTCCCTACTTCCAACCTATCTATTTAAGAGCACAGACCTTCCTGATAAAAGTCATAGGAAATGATGTAACCTAGTCCTCAAAAGGACTGCAATCACAACTATTCCTTACTCCCAAGCTATCTGTAGATTTGTGCGAAAATTGGCTTGAAATTAACACTCAAAGTACAGCGCACACAGCAACAGCGGTGCCGTCTGACACGCAGCTGCAGCAGTGAGAAAATGGTGGCTACGTGGAAAATGGCTGGGTCTTATAGGGCAAGGACATGTGACATACACTGCCAATGACACATGCCCTTGCTTGTGTGAAAAAAAGCAGTTCGCTCCGCGTGTGCGCTGCTCATAGGATGACAGAATGCACCTCCCCACTGTAAATGCGCGAAAGAGAAAAAAAAAATGGAGATCTTCATTATTTATGCAGAGATCCATCCTCTGCCCCTCCCCCCACCCCGCTGTACACTCAAACTGCGTATTAACATTAATTTTCAGCATTACTGATAAAAAATCCAGTTATGATTTTGGTGCACGAACAGTTATCGAACATAACCTCGAACAGCCGTATTTTTTTCACATAGTTCGTGTTCGCCGAACGGCTCGAACACCGCCCAAAACATCTCGAATTTGAGATTGGCGAACAGTTCGAGTCGAACACCGCTCATCTCTAATGTGTGGCTGGTATGGCTGTTCAATGGCAGTGGCAAAAACCGCAGGATAGAGAATTTGTCCAGCGAAAGTAAGGAGATATGTGACAGTGTATGGTCAACAATGACAACTATGGCAGGAGCTGTTTGGTCTAGCATTATAAAAAACAGTAGTCAAACAAAGGACATATGGGTTGTGTTAATCTGCAGTGGTTGAACAGAGGTTGTGGCAATGGCAGAAGCTGCAAGGTGGAGAAATAGGAAGTGGCAGGCAAGGAGATGAGTGGCAGTTTCAGGCCAGCAATGCAGCCTCATAAGCAGCAGTACTACAGTATACATGACATGATGAACAGGGAGTAAATGCCTGGCTGAATTTGGGCCCTGGGCTCTGGTGGTAGCAGAAAAATGTAGAAGACAGACAGCAGACAGGCAGATGGTATGGTCATTTAATCCTTGACATCAGTTGTAGGTGAATGAAAATTGGCATGGATCCTTGCCTGATTCATTTTGACAAATATTGGGTATTCCGCGCTTTCTCCAGTAAACTTATTCAGCTTCGGTGTAACAAAGTCGCAAAATGTCCTTAATAGTGTTGAGCGAGCATGCTCGACACTGTTCGGTACTCGCCCAAGCATCTCACTACTCGGGATGTTCGGCGAGCACCGAGCATTTCCGGGTTACTCGTGCGGGAGCTCGGTTCTCCGCCCTGCACGTTTGGCGCTCTTTACAGAGCCAACGAACACGCAGGGATTGCCAGCCAGTCACTGTAATGCCGCAGCCATGTTGTTTGTGGGCATTACAGTGATAGGCTGGCCGCACAGCGTCACCTCAAGTATTTAAAACCGGGCGCCGCCATCTTGTGCACAGTCGCTCCGGATCAGACAGTGTAGGTTCAGTGCTGATGAGCTAGGGAGAGATTTATACTCCGAAATAGTTAGTGTAGGGTCTCTAAAGCCTGACAAATCAAACAAACAGTCCTTCTCGGGACTAATATCCATCCCAGATTTCAGGCAGGCAGGCTGTATAGGAGAGGCAGGGGTTATACCAGCAAACGCTGCATTACAGTCCTGTGTGCTCCTGTTCGTCAAATTGCTAGACTTATCACCCCGGTCTCAGGGGCCAGGAAAAATTATTTTTTTTTTCATCTAAATCCTGTATTTTTTTTTTTCCTCAGTCAGACTGTCCAAAAATGCGTCTTATTAACCTTTTGGTATTTCCATCCCCCCAAAAATAAAAAATTGAGTGTGTCTGTGACTGTTCAGACACCAATATATCTGTTTAAAAGACTCTGGTATAGGCCAGAAAAATACAACTGTGGTTTTGCAGTTCCACGGGTGAAATCTCTGTATTATCCTGTTTTTGGCATTTCTTGCCGTAAAAAAAAACCTGTAATAGTGTATCCCTGACTGGTCAGACACCAATATATCTGTTTAAAAGATTCTGGTGTACGCCACATAACTATAACTGTGGTTTTGCAGTTCCATGGGTCAAATCTCTGTATTATCCAGCTTTTGGTATTTTTTCCGTAAAGAAAAACAGTAATAGTGTCTCCCTGATTGTTCAGACACAAATATATCTGTTTGAAAGATTCTGGTGTAGGCCAGAAAAATATAACTGGTTTTGCAGTTCCACGGTTCAAATCTCTGTATTATCCAGCTTTTGGTATTTTTTCCATAAAGAAAAAGAGTAATAGTGTCTCCCTGATTGTTAAGACACAAATATATCTGTTTGAAAGATTCTGGTGTAGGCCAGAAAAATACAACTGCGGTTTTGCAGTTCCACGTTTCAAATCTCTGTATTATCCAGCTTTTGGTATTTTTTCCGTAAAGAAAAACAGTAATAGTGTCTCCCTGATTGTTCAGACACAAATATATCTGTTTGAAAGATTCTGGTGTTGGCCAGAAAAATAGAACTGTGGTTTTGCAGTTCCACGTGTCAAATCTCTGTATTATCCTGGTTTTGGCATTTTTTGCCGTAAAAAAAAACTGTAATAGTATCTCCTTGACTGGTCAGACTCCAATATATCTGTTTAAAAGAGTCTGGTGTAGGCCAGAAAACATAACTATGGGTTTGCAGTTCCACGGGTCAAATCTCAGTATTATCCTGTTTTTGGCATTTTTTGCCGTAAAGAAAAACAGTAATAGTGTCTCCCTGATTGTTCAGACACCAATATATCTGTTTAAAAGAGTCTGGTGTAGGCCAGAAAAATATAACTGTGGTTTTGCACTTCCACGGGTCAAATCTCTGTATTATCCTGTTTTTGCCATTTTTTTCTGAAAAAAAAAACGTAATAGTGTTTCCCTGACTGGGCAGACACCAATATTTCTGTTTAAAAGAGTCTGGAGTAGGCCAGAAAAATATAACTGTGGTTTTGAACTTCCACGGTTCAAATCTCTGTATTATCCAGCTTTTGGTATTTTTTCCCCTAAAGAAACACAGTAATAGTGTCTCCCTGATTGTTCAGACACAAATATATCTGTTTGAAAGATTCTAGTGTAGGCCAGAAAAATATAACTGTGGTTTTGCAGTTCCACGGTTCAAATCTCTGTATTATCCACTTTTGGGCCTTTTTTTACATAAAAAAAAACAGTTTGCGTGTGTCGCTGACTGTTCAGCCCCAAATATATCTATTAAAAAAAAGTCTGGTATACGCCAGTAAATTAGAACTGTGGTTTTGCAGTTCCACGGCTCAAATCTCTGTATTTTCCAGCTTTTTGCCTGTTTTACATAAAAAAAAAAATAGTGTCTCCTTGTCTGTTCAGTCACAAATATATCTGTTTAAAAGATTCTGGTGTAGGCCAGAGAAATAGAACTGTGGTTTTCCTCTTCCACGGTTCTAATCTCCTTGCTATTACCCTTTTTCCATTGATAGTGCGAGTGTAAGCTATTTTGCTTAATTTACAATGGGCAAGGCGCGTGGCAAGGGACGTTCTGGTGATGGTGCGTGTAGAGGATGGGGCCATGGCCAAGGTGAAAATGTGCCACAACCAACAGTCACATCTTCTCGCTCCTACTTCTTGACCGAATTACTAGGGAACCACACTACAACACCAGTATTGCGAACTGATCAGTGTGAACAGGTTATTTATTGGATAGCAGATAATACTTCCAGCTACCTGGGCACCACCACCTCCGGTCTGTCTTCCTCTCAGTCAAGTTTTAGTAGCCGTGAGTCTCGACCGCATACTCCTCCTCACCCTGACGCTCCTTTCTCCCACCATGCCGAGTGTCATCAGACAGCAACTGATCCCACACTTGGACACTCTGAAGAGCTGTTCACTGGTCCATTTCCATATTTGTGCCCCTCGCCTGCTCCGCTTGAAGTGGTGGAGAAGGAGATCCCATGTTACGATGCCCAAATATTTAAACAGCAACGGCCAGAGGAAGTCGACGCTGGCAATTAGTCACAAGAGGTGGACGATGACGAGACACAATTGCCACGAAGTGAGGAGGAGGATCGTGGTGCGCAAGTGGAAGAGGAGGAGGTGGTGGATGATCTAGTAACTGATCCAACGTGGCAGGAGGACACGCAGAGCGAGGCCAGCAGCACACAGGGGGAGGTAGGCACAGCACCCCAACAGGCAGGAAGAAGCAGTGTGGTGGCCGCACACAGAAGGAGGGCAACAGTTCCCCGTAACACCAACACGAGGGACGTTGCCAGTACAACCGGTAGGTCTTCGAGAGTCTGGAATTTTTTTAAAGACTCTGCTGATAACCCCAAAAAGGCCATTTGTACCACCTTCCATGCCAGCATCAGTAGGGGTGACAAAACTACCAGCCTGACCACCACCAGCATGATCAGGCACAGGGCAGCAAAGCACCCGACTTTGTGGGGTGAACCCCAGGGTCCACGACGAGTGTCAGTGGGTGTCACCACTGCTTCTTCCGCTGTTTTGTGTGTAATAGAACCCCCTGTTGTGCGTGCAAGGCAATCCCCTGTCCATACTGCATGCAAAGATGCCCCCTCCTCTCAGTCTTCACTTGTTATGGCAGTTTCTCAAGAAACAGCATCAACGTCCAAGTCCACGTCCCACTGCAGCGTTCAATTGTCCCTATCACAGACCTTTGAACGAAAGCGGAAATTCGCAGCTAATGCCCCACAGGCCGCAGTCCTAAATTTGCACATTTCACGACTGCTTGCTTGGAAATGCAGCCTTTTAGGCTGGTGGAGATGGAATCCTTCCGCAACCTTATGTCGGTGGCCGTCCCTCGGTACTCGGTCCCCAGCCGACACTATTTTGCCCGGTGTGCCATCCCCGCACTGCACAAGCACGAGTCCCAAAACATCTGCTGTGCCCACAACGCAGTTACTGGGAGAGTCCACCTGACAATGGACACGTGGACAAATGCTTGTGGCCAAGGACGGTACATCTCCCCGATGGCACACTGGGTAAACATAGTGGAAGCCGGGACCCAGTTGGATCTTGGGACGGAACACATCCTCCCCACACCGAGGATTGCGGGCCTTATGTCAGTCAGAGTTGCCCCCACAGTGTACAGCTCCTACACCTCATCCTCCTACTCCTCCTCATGTTCAGCCTCCATCTCGGATATCACCACATCAGTTACAAGCTGGAAGCACTGCAATACTGTATCAGCCAAGCGGCAACAGGCTGTGCTGAAACTCATAAGCTTAGGTGAGAAACCTCACACTGCTTGTGAGTTGTGGACAGCTGTAAAAGAGCAGGCAGATCTGTGGCTGAGACCGCTGAACCTACATCCAGGCATGGTCGTGTGTGACAATGGCCGTAACCTGGAGGCGAGGCGAGATCACACACGTACCATGCCTGGCTCATGTGCTTAACCTCGTGGTTCAGCGGTTTCTTAAATCGTACACTGAGTTGCCAGATCTGCTCATCAAAGTATGCTGCCTGTCAGCTCATTTTCGCACGTCGGGTACAACTTCCGCCGCCCTTGCTGTGTTGCAGCAGCGTTTGCAGCTTCCGTCACACCAACTGGTGTGTGATGTCCCCACACGTTGGATCTCTACCCTCCACATGTTGCAAAGGATTTCTGAGCAGAAGAGAGCAGTTGTGGAGTACCAGCTGCAACAAGGCTGTCGATATTCAGGTCAGACTCCACACCTAAGACCTCAGGAGTGGACCTGGATGTCTGACATATGTACCATCCTGACAAACTTTGAGGAGTCCACCAAGATGGTGAGTGGCGATGATGCCATCATTAGCATCAGCATCCTACTTGTCTGTCTTTTGCAACGTTCTCTGCAGAGAATTAAAGAGGAGGCATTGCAGCCAGAGTATGATGAGATGGATCAAAAAGCCGTAGCGGTCGATTACACACAGCCCAGCCTCATCTCACCCCAACGTGCATTGGGGGACAATGAGTGAGAGGAGGAGGAGGAGGAAGAACAGGAGCTGGTATCATGCGCTGTAGACTGTAGTACCTGTACAACTGTCATACCGTAGGTTCAGCATGGGTGGCCTGAGGACAGGGGGGAGGAGGAGAAGGAGGAGGAGAGCATGGTCAGTAATCATCTTGGTGAGGACACGAAAGCCTTGCCCGTTACCAGTCTGGCACGCATGGCTGACTTTATGTTACGCTGCCTTAACCGTGACCCTCGCGTTGTCAAAATGTTGGGTGACAGTCATTACTGGTTGGTGACACTTTTAGACCCCTGCTACAAGGAGAACTTTCACTCTCTTATTCCTGAGGTGGAGAGGTCTACAAAAATGGGGCAGTACCAGAAGGCCCTTGCTGCAGAACTGTTAAAAAAATTCCCATCTGAACATGCTAGCGGCAGAGGTCACAGTTCATTGACCAACCAAGGCGAACAGGCGAGATAGACGCAACTCCAATCCAGCAGAGGCAGGGGAACACTGTCAACATTCTGGGAAAGTTTTCTGAGACCCGCCCAGCTTACAGGCCCTAAGGCGCGGGGTACTCTCACAAGGAGTGGAAAGTTTCAAAAGATTGTGAGGGAGTACCAACCGTACCAGCATCCTCTGTGATTCCTCTGTGCCTTTTAATTATTGGGTATCCAAGCTGGACACTTGGAATGAACTCGCTCTGTATGCCTTGGAGGTCCTGGCCTGCCCTGCCGCTAGCGTGTTATTGGAGCGAGTTTTTAGTGCCGCTGGGGGAATTATAACTGATAAGCGCACTCGCCTGTCAACTGACAATGCTGACAAGCTGACCCTTATCAAAATGAACAAGGGCTGGATTGGGACAGACTTCTCATCACCACCAAATGACAGAAGAGTAACATAAAGTCAAATCCACTGTGTTATTTCAGGAGGTGTATTCTCATGCACCGCTTCACACCCACACATGGGTATACGCCTCCACATTTCGGCTGTATTTTGCACTTCTTCTTATCCTCAGCCTCCAACACCACTATACCACCAGGATGACCTTGGTCCGTGTTGCCAGCATTGCAAGTTCCTCAGACCTAATTTTTGTCAGCTTTTGCTTGGAAGGCATAGGCAAAGACTATAGGAGACCCACTCCCCAATAATGGGAATAATGATTTTAAGATGCTGTACTGCATGGTTCTTCCAAGGGGCATTAAAACCGTCTTGTTAAGCTACTGCGACCTCCACGTCTCTTCCAAGGGGTATTAAAACCGTCGTGTTAAGCTACTGCGACCTCCACGTCTCTTCCAAGGGGCATTAAAACCGTCTTGTTAAGCTACTGCAACTTCCGCGTCCCTTCCAAGGGCATTAAAACCGTCTTGTTAAGCTAATGCGACCTCCACGTCTCTTCCAAGCGGCATTAAAACAGTCCTGTTAAGCTACTGCGACCTCCACGTCTCTTCCAAGGTGCACTAAAACCATCTTGTTAAGCTACTGCGAACTCCACCACATTTTCAAGGGGCATTATTTTGTCTTTTTATTCCACTGTGACCTCCATGTCTCTTCTAAGGGGCATCAAAACCGTCTTTTTAATCTACTGTGATCTCCACCGCTCTTCCAAGAGGCATTAAAACCGTCTTGTTAAGCTACTGCGACCTCCATCATTCTTCCAAGGGGCATTAAAACCATCTTGTTAAGCTACTGCGACCTCCACCACATTTTCAAGGTGCATTGATATTGTCTTTTTATTCCACTGTGACCTCCACGTCTCTTGCAAGGGGCATTAAAACCGTCTTGTTAAGCTACTGCGACCTCCACGTCTCTTCCAAGGGGCATTAAATCCGTCTTGTTAAACTACTGCGAACTCCACCATTCTTCCAAGAGGCATTAAAACCGTCTTGTTAAGCTACTGCGACCTCCACGTCTCTTCCAAGGGGCATTAAAACAGTCTTGCTAAGCTACTGCAACCTCCATGTCTCTTCCAAGGGGCATTAAAATCGTCTTGTTAAGCTACTGCAACCTCCACGTCTCTTCCAAAGGGCATTAAAACCATCTTGTTAAGGTACTGCGACCTCCACGTCTCTTCCAAGGGGCATTAAATCCGTCTTCTTAAACTACTGCGACCTCCACCATTCTTCCAAGAGGCATTAAAACCGTCTTGTTAAGCTACTGCGACCTCCACATCTCTTCCAAGGGCATTAAAACATTCTTGCTAAGCTACTGCAACCTCCACGTCTCTTCCAAGGGGCATTAAAATCGTTTTGTTAAGCTACTGCAACCTCCACGTCTCTTCCAAGGGGCATTAAAACCATCTTCTTTAGCTACTGCGACATCCACGTCTCTTCCAAGGTGCATTTAAACTGTCTTGTTAAGATACTGCGACCTCCACCACATTTTCAAGGGGCATTGATATTGTGTTTTTATTCCACTGTGACCTACACGTCTCTTCCAAGGGGCATTAAAACCGTCTTTTTAAGCTACTCCGACTTCCACCGCTCTTCCAAGGGGCATTAAAACCATCTTGTTAAGCTACTGTGGCCTCCACCATTCTTCCAATGGGCATTAAAACCGTCTTGTTAAGCTACGGTGACCTCCACCTCTTCTACAAGGGGCATTAAAACCATCTTCTCAAGCTACTGCGACCTCCACGTCTCTTCCAAGGGGCATTAAAACCGTCTTGTTAAGCTTCTGCGACCTCCACGTCTCTTCCAAGGGGCAATAAAACCGCCTTCTTAAACTACTGAAATCTCCACCACATTTTCAAAGGGCATTTATATTGTCTTTTTATTCCACTGTGACCTCCACATTTCTTCCAGGGGGCATTAAAACCATCTTTTTAAGCTACTGTGACCTCCACCGCTCTTCCAAGGGGCATTAAAACCGTCTTGTTAAGCTACTGCAACCTTCACGTATCTTCCAATGGGAATTAAAACCATCTTGTTAACCTACTGCGACCTCCAAGTCTATTCCAAGGAGCATTAAAACCATCTTGTTAAGCTACTGCGACCTCCATGTCTCTTCCAAGGGACATTAAAACCATCCTGTTAAGCTACTGCAACCTCCACATCTGTTCCAAGGGGCCTTAAAACCGTCTTGTTAACCTACTGCGACCTCCACAAGATTTTCAAGGGGCATTGATATTGTCTTTTTATTCCACTGTAACCTCCACGTCTCTTCCAAGGGGCATTAAAACCATCTTTTTAAGCTACTGCGACCTCCACCACTCTTCCAAGGGGCAT
This sequence comes from Phyllobates terribilis, assembly GCF_046119375.1. NCBI lineage: Eukaryota > Metazoa > Chordata > Amphibia > Anura > Dendrobatidae > Phyllobates > Phyllobates terribilis. Next base: position 36,138,893 of record NW_027362768.1, on the reverse strand, counting down.
TAAAACGGTCTTGTTAAGCTACTGCGACCTCCACGATTTTTCCAAGGGGCATTAAAACCGTCTTGTTAAGCTACTGCGACAAACACCACTTCTCCAAGGGACAATAAAACCGTCTTGTTAAGCTACTGCGACCTCCACGTCTCTTCCAAGGGGCATTAAAACCGTCTCGTTTAGCTACTGTGACCTCCACTTCTCTTCCAAGGGGCATTAAAACCGTCTTGTTAACTACTGTGACCTACACCACATTTTCAAGGGGCATTGATATTGTCTTTTTATTCCACTGTGACCTCCACATTTCTTCCAGGGGGCATTAAAACCATCTTTTTAAGCTACTGTGACCTCCACCGCTCTTCCAAGGGGCATTAAAACCGTCTTGTTAAGCTACTGAGACCTCCATGCCTCTTCCAAGGGGCATTAAAACCGTCTTGTTAAGCTACTGCGACCTCCACGTCTCTTCCAAGGGGCATTAAAACCATCTTCTTAAGCTACTGCGACCTCCACGTCTCTTCCAAGGGGCATTAAAACCATCCTTTTAAGTTACTGTGACCTACATGTCTCTTCCACGGGGCATTAAAACCATCTTGTTAAGCTACTGCGACCTCCACGTGTCTTCCAAGGGGCATTAAAACCGTCTTGTTAAGCTACTGCTACCTCCACGTCTCTTCCAAGGGGCATTAAAACCATCTTGTTAAGCTACTGCGACCTCAACCATTCTTCCAAGGGGCATTAAAACCATCTTGTTAAGCTACTGCGACCTCCACCACTACTCCAAGGGGCATTAAAACCGTCTTGTTAAGATACTGCTACCTCCACGTCTCTTCCAAGGGGCATTTAAACAGTCTTGTTAAGCTACTGCGACATCCAACACATTTTAAAGGGGCATTGATATTGTCTTTTTATTCCACAGTGACCTCCACGTCTCTTCCAAGTGGCTTTAAAACCGTGTTTTTAAGCTACTGCGACCTCCACTGCTCTGCCAAGGGGCATTAAAACCGTCTTGTTAAGCTACTGCGACCTCTATCATTCTTCCAAGGGGCATTAAAACCATCTTGTTAAGCTACTGAAACCTCCACGTCTCTTCCAAGGGGCATTAAAACCATCTTGTTATGCTACTGCGACATCCACGTCTCTTCCAACGGGCATTAAAACGGTCTTGTTAAGCTACTGCGACCTCCACGACATTTTCAAGGGGCATTGATATTGTCTTTTTAAGCTACTCCGACTTCCACCGCTCTTCCAAGGGGCATTAAAACCATTTCATTAAGCTACTGTGACCTCCACCATTCTTCCAAGGGGCATTAAAACCTTCTTGTTAAGCTACTGCGACCTCCACCTCTTCTACAAGGGGCATTAAAACCATCTTGTTAAGCTACTGCGACCTCCACGTCTCTTCCAAGGGGCATTAAAACCGTCTTCTTAAGCTACTGCGGCCTCCACGTCTCTTCCAAGGGGCATTAAAACCGTATTGTTAAGCTACTGCGATCTCCACCACATTTTCAAGGGGCATTGATACTGTCTTTTTATTCCATTGTGACCTCCACGTCTCTTCCAAGGGGCATTAAAATCATCTTTTTAAGCTACTGCGACCTCCACCGCTCTTCCAAGGGGCATTAAAACCTTCTTGTTAAGCTACTGCGACCTCCACCACTTGTCCAAGTGGCATTAAAACTGTCTTGTTAAGCTACTGAGACCTCCACGCCTCTTCCAAGGGGCATTAAAACCGTCTTGTTAAGCTACTGCGACCTCCACGTCTGTTCCAAGGGGCATTAAAACCGTCTTGTTAAGCTACTGCAACCTCCACGTCTTTTCCAATGGGCATTAAAACCATCTTGTTAACCTACTGCAACCACCACGTCTCTTCCAAGGGGCATTAAAACCGTCTTGTTAAGCTACTGCCAATCAGTGAATATGAATAGCGGTACCAGAGCGCCAATAACAGGGCAAAAATATTAAAAGGACTGATTTATTAATACACACAACTCGTTTCGGTGGACACAGCCACCTTCATGAGGTGTTAATCTATTGTTTTTTCACCTGTGTGAGCAATTTAATTAGAATTACTACCCTGGTTTTCCAAGCTGCGCTGCCCTAACCCCTCCGGAATGCTGCCGGGGGTGTTGGTGAAGCTGGGCGTCCATCTCGGCGTTACATGCCACTAACCTGACCACGTGATCCACCACCAAGAGATCGGGATCTGTGAATGCCGCTGGAAATAGATGACAGCCACCAACAGAGCGGAGCTTGTGGAGCTTTACACTGGGGTTGTGCAGAGGTGAACAACTTCACAAGGTTAGTAGCCAACCCCACACCCCTCTAACAATTGCAATACTGAGTCGTCCATTGCGCCTTGTTCTCTCCTCTCCTTACACTTGTTAAGCTACTGCGACCTCAACGTCTCTTCCAAGGGGCATTAAAACCATCTTGTTAAGCTACTGCAACCTCCACGTCTGTTCCAAGGGGCATTAAAACCATTTTGTTAACTTACTGCGACCTCCACAAGATTTTCAAGGGGCATTGATATTGTATTTTTATTCCACTGTGACCTCCACGTCTCTTCCAAGGGGGATTAAAATCATCTTTTTAAGCTACTGCGACCTCCACTGCTCTTCCAAGGGGCATTAAAACCGTTTTGCTAAGCTACTGCGACCTCCACCATTTTTCCAAGGGGCATTAAAATCATTTTGTTAAGCTACTGCGACCTACACCACTTCTCCAAGGGACATTAAAACCGTCTTGTTAAGCTACTGCGACCTCCACATCTCTTCCATGGGGCATTAAAACCGTCTTGTTAAGCTACTGCGACCTCACGTCTCTTCCAAGGGGCATTAAAACCGTCTTGTTTAGCTACTGTGACCTCTACTTCACTTCCAAGGGGCAATAAAAACTTCTTGTTAAGCTACTGCGACCTACACCACATTTTCAAGGGGCATTGATATTGTCTTTTTATTCCACTGTGACCTCCACGTCTTTTCCAAGGGGCATTAAAACTGTCTTTGTAAGCTACTGTGACCTCCACTGCTCTACCAAGGGGCATTAAAACCGTTTTATTAAGCTACTGCTACCTCCACATCTCTTCCAAGGGGCATTAAAACCATCTTGTTAAGCTACTGCGACCTCCACATCTCTTCCAAGGGGCATTAAAACCATCTTATTAAGCTGCTGCGACCTCCATGTCTCTACCAAAGGGCATTAAAAAAGTCTTGTTAAGCTACTGCTACCTACAAGTCTCTACCAAGGGGCATTCTAACCGTCTTGTTAAGCTACTGCGACCTCCACGTCTCTTCCAAGGGGCATTAAAACCGTCTTGTTAAGCCACTGCGACCTCCACGTCTCTTCCAAGGTGCATTAAAACCGTCTTGTTAAGCTACTGCGACCTCCACGTGTCTTCCAAGGGGCATGAAAACCATCTTGTTAAGCTACTGCGACCTGCACATCTCTTCCAAGGGGCTTAAAAACGTCTTGTTAAGCTACTGCGACCTTCACGTCTTATCCAAGGGGCATGAAAACCGTCTAGTTAAGCTACTGCGACCTTCACGTCTCTTCCAAGGGGCATTAAAACCATCTTATTAAGCTACTGCGACCTCCACGTCTCTTCCAAGGGGCATTAAAACCATTCTGAACTCCACAGCTCTTCCAAGGGGCATTGAAATGTTGTTTTTAATTAACTCTAACCTCCTTGACTCTTCCAACGGGCATTGCATTTCCTCCTAATTTTCATCATCTTTTGCTTTTCAATGCATAGGCGAACACTAAGGGAGAACCACTCCCCAATAATGGGTAAAAGTTTTTTAGTATGCTGTAATCCACGTCTGTTTCAAAGGCCATTGCAGTTCCTCAAAATTTTTGGAAAGCCTTCCATTCACTGCTTAGGCCAACAGTGTACAGGTGACCCAGTTGCTATAAATGGAAAAAACGGTTTAGTTAAGGCCCTCTGACCTCCATGTCACTTCCAAGGGGCATTGGAGTGCCTCAAAATTTTTGGTAGGCATTGCACTCACTGTATGGCCTATAACTGTGTAGCCGAACCGCTCCTTTTGGTACAGAAACATATCCTACAAGACATATCTGGTTGACTGGCCTGATATTGATGTGAATGGTCCCTGTTCCTCCTGCTCTTTCTCCTTTGCCACCACCTCATCCATCATTCATCACCTGAAGCTTTGTTTTAACGGGAGTCATAGAACTGGGATAGCAACATCCAGCAATCCTCGGAGGAGGTAGTATATGCGCCAAAACGCTGACCACCTCAGGCCTAGCCGCTACTACACACATGCGCTTGCATTCCAAGGAACAGAAAGCTAAGGAGATGGATGGCCTCATGATGATGAATAATTTACTCATTGTGTAGGAGGCCGACCACTGCTGCTTTCTACCTTTTGAACTTTGAGTTGAAGCCTGATTGACCCAGGACCCGCAATCCTCTATGTCTGGAGGACGTGTTGCATCCCAGTGTCCAACTGTGTCCCGGCTTCCACCATATTAACCCAGTGTGAAGGCGTGAGATGGACCATCCCTGGCCACATTCACTTGTCTACGTGTTTGTGGTTAGGCTGTCTTTCAAATAGTGGCGGCTGGGGACCGTTTATGGACACCCGGCCGCCGACTCAGCCATGACGTGGTGGCCATATTCCTCCTCCACATGCCTAAAAGGCCTCATTTCAAGTGCAAGCAAGCTAGCAGTATGGTATTGCAGCCTGGGGGTGGGTGGGTGGCAGGCTGCACACTTACGCTTGCATTCCAAGAAAACAAAGCAGATGCTAACTTCTATCATCATCATGCTCCTCACCTTGGCACTCTCATTTCCCCTTATGGTGAAGCCAGGGCCCACTGGAGGAGTCTGGTTCTCTGGTGGGCTCGTCCAATGCTGCCCTAAAGCTGGCCGGGCTATGAAAAGTGTGTGGGGGGAAGTTGACAGGAGAAATAGGGGCGGCTGGGGACCGTTTATGGACACCCGGCCGTCAGCAGGCGGCTGGGGAGCGTGTGTGGACACCCGGCCGCGGAGCGGCTGGGTACCGAGTATGGACACCCGGCCGCCCCCTGGCAGCTGGGGACCGAGCGTGGACACCCGACCGCCGGGCGGCTGGGGACTGAGTATGGATACCAGGCAGCTGATGCAGCCATGACGTGGTGGCCAGATTCCGCCTCCACATGCCTAAAAGGCCCAATTTCAAGTGCAAGCAAGCTAGCAGTATGGTATTGCAGCCTGGGGGTGGGTGGGTGGCAGGCTGCATACTTGCGCTTGCATTGCAAGGAATGGGGGAGGTGCAATTGAACACTGCCCTGGGACAAGGACTTGCACGGGGATAGTTGCAAGTCTGCATCTTCTGATGCGGCAAGGATCACTTCTGATGGGCACATTTTTAGTCAGTGACCTGGGTGTCAGAGATGCTTCCAGAGGTCTTCCCATGCTGTTTCCATGTCTTTTCAGCACTGTATGCATGTGTCACACAGCACATGGCCAGACAAGATTGACATTTCCCGGTGAATGCATTTTTCACGGTTGAAAGCAATACAAAAGTGAAAAAACGCATAAAAAATGCTACTTGTGAACATAGCCCAAGGTGTGGAGAAATATTTTTGTTTTTGGTTATTTATTTTACCTTATACACAAGTCTTTACCCTGGAAAGGAAGTTCCTTAACATATTTCATAGGAAAACAGTTTCAGTTTCGTTTTTGAACGTTTTATTGTGAGCCCGTAATAGTGGCTTAATACCTCTGACCACGTTGTTGACAGCAGTGACCTGGGGGTCAGAAATGCTTCCTGGGGCGATGCCCATGCTGTCCCCATGTCTTTTGAGCACTGTCACTATCGTTTTGGGCACTTTTTAGGCTTTCTACAGACTCCCGGGGGTGCCGCCGCAAAAATGCTCGGGTCTCCCATAGACTAACATTGGGCTCACTGCTCAGGTCGAGCACCGGAGTATCACGGCGAGCTCGGCCCGAGCTTCAAGCACCCGAGCATTTTTGAGCTCGCTCAACACTAGTCCTTAATCTTCTCTCTGAGAGTACACTGGAGGCTAAACATGACAGCATGCACATACAGTTGGGAAAATAATTATTTGATACACCGCAGATTTTGCAAGTTTTCCCACCTACAAAGAATGGAGAGGTCTGTAATTTTTACTGTAGGTACACATCATCTGTGCGAGACACAATCTAAAAGAAGAAACGTAAAATCACATTGTATGATTTTTAATTAATAATACATTTTTCTTTAACCCCTTTCCGACCCAGGGCGTATTAGTATGTATCTGTGCCCTGGACCTATGGGCCTGATACGTATTAATACGCCCTGGCGATTTCACCCGCAGACAAGCGGTGCGGGCGAGATCGCCGCCGGGTGTCAGCTGATTGTCACAGCTGACACCGGGTGCTATGTGCAGGGAGCGGTCCCGCACCGCTCCCGGCACATTAACCCCCGAAATGCTGCTATCGAAATCGATCGCAGCATTCCGGTGGCAAGAGGAGGTAAGCGCTATACTTACCTTCTCTGCCGGCGTCCAGCGGCGTCTGAATCCGGTCCCGGATGTTGCCATGGTGACCCGACGTCATAATGACAACATCCAGGTCACCAGGAGGCAGGAAGTTGCTTTGGTCATGCGCAGTGCACGACCAAAGCAACTTCTCTCTGTGCAGCGCTGACAGGTTGCATAGCATAGGGAGCTGCTGCTCTATATGCCATGCAGCCGATTAGGCTGCAAAAAGTGAAAGTCCCATAGTGGTACAATGTGAACAAGTAATAAAAATGTCAGAAAGTGAAAAAAAAAAAAAAAAATTAATATAAAAAAATGAAAAAAAATAATAAAAAAAAATAAAAATATATTGTACCCATAAATAAATAATCTTATGAAAAAAAAAAATAAACCAATAAAAGTACACATCTTTTGGTATCGCCGCGTCTGGAACGACCTGACCTATAAAACTGTCCTGTTAGTTAATCCCTTTAGAGAGCACGATAAAAAAAAACAAAAAAAAACATAAAACTAAGTTTTATTTTCATATCGCCAAACAAAAAATGGAGTAAAATGCGATCAAAAAGACGAATGTAAATAAAAATGGTACCACTGAAAACGTAATTTTGTCCCGCAAAAAACAGGCTGCCATGCAGCTCTAACAGCCGAAAAATAAAAAAGTTATAGCTCTCAGAACAAAGCGATGCAAAAATAATTCTTTTTTCTATAAAATAGTTTTTATTGTGTAAAAGCGCAAAAATATAAAAAAAATATATAAATGTAGTACCGCTATAAACGTACTGACCGAAAGATTAAAGATACTTTATCAAATTTACCACACGCAGAACGGCATAAAAAAACTCAAAAAAACAATCCCTGAATTGTTGGTTTTTGTTTATTCTGCCTTCGAAAAATCAGAATAGAAAGCGATCAAAAAATGTCACGTGCCCGAATATGGTAACAATAAAAACGTCAACTTGTCCCGCAAAAAACAAGCTGCCACATGACTGTGTCGGCCGAAATATGGAAAAATTATAGCTCTCAAAATATGGCGATGCAAAAACTAGTCTGCAAAAAATGCGTCTTTTAGTGTGTGACAGCTGTCAATCATAAAAATCTGATATGAATCTGGCATCGCTGTAATCACACCGACCCGAAGAATAAAAATGTCTAATCACTTATACTGCACGAGTAGCGCCGTAAAATATAAACTTTAGGGTTACGGTTGTGCTAGGGTTAGGGTTGTGCTTGGGTTTGGGTTAGGGTTGTGATAGGGTTAGGGTTGGGGTTGGGCTGAGGTTAGGGTTGGGTTAGGGCTGGGCTAGGGTTAGGGTTGTGCTAGGGTTTGGGTTAGGGTTGTGTTAGGGTTAGGGTTGGGGTTGGGCTAGGGTTAGGGTTGGGGTTGGGCTAGGGTTAGGGTTGGGCTAGTGTTAGGGTTGGGCTAGGGATAGGGTTGGCCTAGGGTTAGAGTTGTGCTAGGGTTAGAATTAGGCTAGGGTTGGGGTTAGGCTAAGGTTAGGGTTAGGCTAGGGTTAGAGTTGGACAAGGGTTGGGCTAGTGTTAGGGTTGGGCTAGGGTTAGGGTTGGGGTTGGGATTTTTTCAGAAGTAAAGAAAAAAAAATGATGATATGGCGACTAATGTTGAGCGCAAGTGCTCACTACATGAGTTGGCATCGGGTGCTTGGGTATGCACCGAGTATATTGGATGCTCGAGTGACATGCTCGAGTCTCCGCCCAAATGTTTTGCAGCTGTTATACAGCCAAAAAAAACTTGCGGGGATTGCCTGCCTTGCACGAGCGATCCCCGCATGGTTTTTTTTGAGTGTCTAATAACTGTGAAACATGCGGGCAGGGACTCGAGCATGTCACTCGAGCACCCGCGATACTTGGTGCATACCTGAGCACCCGATGCAAACTCAAATAGCGAGCTCTTGCACTCAAGACTAATGACAACTTATTCAATATGTTGACCTAATGTTATCAAATTCTGTGTCGTACCTCTGGGTTCAAAATGTTCACTATACCGTTTAATAAAATCCTTGAGGGGTGTAGTTTCCAAATTGGGGTCACTTGTGGGGGGTTTCCACTATTTAGGCACATCAGGGGCTCTCCAAAGGCGGCATGGCATCCGCTCTCGATTCCAGCCAATTCTGCGTTCAAAAAGTCACACAGTGCTCCTTCCCTTGTGAACTCAGCCGTGCGCCCAAACACTGTATTTTCCGAACATATGAGGTATTGACGTACTCAGTAAAAATTGCACCACAGTTTTTGGGGTCCATTTTCTCCTCTTACCCTTGTGAAAATAAAAAAATTGGGGCTAAAAGATAATTTTTGTGGAAAAAGTTAGATTTTTTTATTTTCACGGCTCCATGTTATAAACTTCTGTAAAACACTTGGGGGTTCAGGGTGCTCACCACACATCTAGATAAGTTCCCTATGGGGTCTAGTTTCCAAAATGGGGTCACTTGTGGGGGGTTTCCACTGTTTAGGCACATCAGGGGCTCTCCAAATGCAACATGGCGTCCGCTAATTATTCAAGCAAATTTTACATTCAAAAAGTCAAATAGCGCTCCTTCCCTTCCGAATCCTGCCGTGCACCCAAACAGTGGTTTTCCCACACATATTGGCTATCAGCGTACTCAGGAGAAATTGCTCAACAAACTGCATGGTGCAATTTCTCCTGTTACCCTTATGAAAATGCAAAATTGGGGGCTGAAAATATTATTTTGGGAAAAATGTAAAAATTTTATTTTTACGGCTCAAAGTTATAAACTTCTGTGAAGCACCTGGGGGTTCAGGGTACTCACCACACATCTAGATAAGTTCCCTAAGGGGTCTAGTTTCCAAAATGGGGTCACTTGTGGGGGGTTTCCACTGTTTAGGTACATCAGGGGCTCTCCAAACGCAACATGGCGTCCGCTAATTATTCAAGCAAATTTTACATTCAAAAAGTCAAATAGCGCTCCTTCCATTCCGAACCCTGCCGTGCGCCCAAACAGTGGTTTTCCCACACATATGGGGTATCAGCGTTCCCAGGAGAAATTGCACAACAAAATGCATGGTGCAATTTCTCCTGTTACCCTTATGAAAATGCAAAATTGGGGGCTGAAAAACATTTTTGTTGAAAAAATGTGAAAATTTTATTTTTACGGTTCAATGTTATAAACTTCTGTGAAGCACCTGGGAATTCAGGGTGCTCACCGCACATCTAGATAAGTTCCCTAAGGGGTCTAGTTTCCAAAATGGGGTCACTTGTGGGGGGTTTCCACTGTTTAGGCACATCAGGGACTCCCCAAACGCAACATGGCATCCGCTAATTATTCAAGCAAATTTTACATTCAAAAAGTCAAATAGCGCTCCTTCCATTCCGAACCCTGCCGTGCGCCCAAACAGGGGTTTTCCCACACATATGGGGTATCAGCGTTCCCAGGAGAAATTGCACAACAAAATGCATGGTGCAATTTCTCCTGTTACCCTTATGAAAATGCAAAATTGGGGGCTGAAAAACATTTTTGTTGAAAAAATGTGAAAATTTTATTTTTACGGTTCAATGTTATAAACTTCTGTGAAGCACCTGGGAATTCAGGGTGCTCACCGCACATCTAGATAAGTTCCCTAAGGGGTCTAGTTTCCAAAATGGGGTCACTTGTGGGGGGTTTCCACTGTTTAGGCACATCAGGGACTCCCCAAACGCAACATGGCATCCGCTAATTATTCAAGCAAATTTTACATTCAAAAAGTCAAATGGCGCTCCTTCCCTTCCGAGCCCTGCTGTGCGCCCAAACAGTGTTTTTCCTCACATATGGGGTATCTGTGTGCTTAGGGGAAATTGTACAACAAATTTTGGGGTCCATTTTTTCCTGTTACCCCTGCGAAAATAAAAAAAATTAGGTCTAAAGTAACATTTTTGTGAAAAAAGTTAAACGTTAATTTTTTTCTTCCACATTTCAAAAATTCCTGTGAAGCACCTGTTGGGTTAATAAACTTCTTGAATGTGGTTTTGAGCACCATGAGGGGTGCAGTTTTTAGAATGGTGTCACTTTTGGGTATTTTCTGTCATAAAGGCCCTTCAAAGTCGCTTCAAATGTGATGTGGTCCCTAAAAAAATGGTTTTGTAAATTTTGTTGTAAAAATGAGAAATCGCTGGTCAACTTTTAACCCTTATAGCTCCCTACTAAAAAAAAATTTTGGTTCCAAAATTGTACTGATGTAAAGTAGACATGTAGGAAATGTTATTTATTAATTATTTTTTGTAACATATCTCTCTGATTTAAAGGCATGAAAATTAAAATTTTGAAAATTGCCAAATTTTCAAAATTTTCGCCAAATTTCCATTTTTTTCACAAATAAACGCAAGTGATATCGAAGAAATTTTACCACAATCATGAAGTACAATATGTCATGAAAAACAATCTCAGAATCAGGGAGATCCGTTGAAGCATTCCAGAGTAATTGCCTCATAAATTGACGGTAGTCAGAATTGTAAAAATTGGCCTGGTCATTAAAGTGCAAACCAGTCTTGGAGGTAAAGGGGATAAGAAGCCCTCCTACTCTGCACTCATTACCTGCATTAATTGCACCTGTTTAAACTTATTACCTGTATAAAAGAAACCTGTCCACACACTCAATCACACTCCAACCTCTCCACCATGGCCAAGACCAAAGAGCTGTCTAAGGACACCAGGGAAAAAATTGTAGAACTGTACAGGGCTGAGATGGGCTACAATACAATAGGCAAGCAGCTTGGTGAGAAGGCAACAAATGTTGGCACAATTATTAGAAAATGGAAGAAACACAAGATGATTGTCAATCTTCCTCGGTCTGGGACTCCATGCTGGATCTCGCCTCTTCGGGTAAGGATGATTCTGAGAAAGGTCAGGAACCTGCCCAGAACTACACAGGAGGACCTGATCAATGACTTGAAGAGAGATGGGACCACAGTCTCAAACATTACAGTTAGTAATGCACTACACTGTCATGGATAAAAATCCTGCAGGGCATGCAAGGTCCCCCTGCTCATGCCAGCACTTATCCAGGCCCAATTGAAGTAAGCCAATGACCATCTAGCTGATCCAAAGGAGGCATGGGAGAAGGTCATGTGGTCAGATGAGACCAAAATAGAACTTTTTGTTATGAACTCCACTCGTGTTTGGAGAAAGAAGAAGGATGAGTACAACCCTAAGAACACTGTCCAAACCATGAAGCATGGTGGGAGAAACATCACACTTTGGGGGTGCTGTTCTGGAAAAGGGGACAGCACGACTGCACCATATTGAAGGGAGGATGGATGGTGTCATGTATAATGAGATTTTGGCTGACAATCTCCATCCCCCAGTGAAAGCATTGAAGATAGGTAGTGGTTGGGTCTTCCAGCATAACAATAACACGAAACACACAGCAAGGGCGACTAAGGAGCTGCTCCGTAAGTAGCATTTCAATATCTTGGAGTGGCCTAGCCAGTCTCCACAGTGACCCGATAGAAAATCTTTGGAGAAAGCTGAGACTCAATGTTGCTCATAGACATCCCCGAAACCAAAAAGATCTGGAGAAGATCTGTATGGAGGAGAGGGACAAAATCCCTGCTTGCAGTGTGTGCAAACTTAATGTGATTTTCTGTTTTTTCTTTTAGATTCTGTCTCTCACAGTGGAAGTTCTCCATTCTTTATAGGTGGGAAAACTTGTAAAATCGGCAGTGTATCAAATACTTATTTTCCCCACTGTAGCAAACTGGGCCAGTTCTTGCCACTGCTCAATCTGCTGACACAGAAGTCCATGAAATCGTGGCTAAGGCTATCTGCCTGAGAAATTCTCACAGTGCGGGTACGACTGAACCTGTCTGTTCAAATAGTGCGACTCTGCTTGCTTATGTGCATCTGGTTGGCGCAAGGATAGATAAAGCATCTGGTATTATATATGTATTATATACTGTGATGGCTGGTGCTGTCTTGGTTATTGGTTGTAGCTGTAGAGCTCACATATTATTAACCATTTTGACAAAAATTGAGAATTTTAATGAGGAAAAGTTCATTTACAAAATTCTAAGAATTTTGGTTAGATAGTTTACAACAATTTTGCCCCTTGTGCCCTAGTAGTACACAAGGGCAACACACACAGAGAAGTGTGGACTCTTGCTTATCTTATTAAAAACCATTTCTTGTGTTGATGGTGCAACATACAGAGGGTGAAATAAGTATTAAACAGGTCACCAATTTTCTAAGTAAATATATTTATAAAGGTGCTATTGACATGAAATTCTCATCATTCAATCCACACAGGCAAGTAAATCAAACCATAGATGTCCATAAAGTTAAGTGTAATAATGTGAAATGACACAGGGAAAACGTATTGAACACAAGAAGAAAGAGAGGTGCAAAAAGACATGACATCAGCTGAATTCTATCAGTAATTAGAAAGCAAATAGTTAAAAATAATATCAGCTGGATCAACTGATGGCCTATAAAAAGGTGTCTCCTTACCAAGGTGCCATACAACAAACATCTCATGATGAGTAAAACCAGTGAGCTGTCTCAAGACCTCCGCAACCTTATTGTTCCAAAACATACTGATGGCATTGGAATTTCTGTAAATACTTATTTCACCTGTACATCTTTGTCCAATGCCAATGCTAAATGTTTGGTTAACATACCTTTTGGACACAAGTATAATGTTTAATTTATTTAAAAAACATTTTTACCGTACTTAGTCAACCCTGGAAAAATATGTAATTACCAGAAATGCTAGGCAGCGTTTAAGTGACAGTCAACAAGGCTTAGGCCCATAGCAGCCTCTTCCTGAGCCAGCATTATACTTTGCTTTGTTAGTTTGTTAATCAGTTAAAACTCAGAGACAATAATTTGCAATTCAAAGAAAGAATTTTTTTATCATTTATATATCATTCCATCTTATTTACAATCCTCATGTCTTCACATGCTCTCCAATAAAAAATTCTAATAAATTAAAGAGGAAAAGAAAAAACTCTCTCAGTCTTTAGTTCCAATTAAGCCACATAATTCTGTTTTCTGCAATTCTAATCCTTTATTTTCTGAGCAGATAATCTGCACTTCCTCACCGTGCTTAGTACAATTTTAATTCTATAACACATGGCCTTCTCATCTAGCCCTGTGAAACACACTGAGAATCAAAGGCTAGTAAAGCTCATTTACTGCTCTGTATTTTGACCAAGTCTGAAGTTGCTCATATAGTATATGGCTTTTGTTTCTGGGAATACCTCTTTAAAGAGAACTTATCAAGTTCCCCATGCTCTCCAACCCAGAAGCACTCACAAATGTATTACTAAATTCCCAGCCTAACCAGCCTTTTATAATGTTATTCACTTAAATCCATGTTTAAAAAAAAGTATTAATGACCTCTGTTTTTTATGAAAATTAGTCCTTTGACTAGTAGATGGAGCATTAGTTTCCCTAGACTAGTCTGCTCTTTCTGAATGTTATCACGTCCCTGCAACTCCCTGCAAATCTCGCACATGCGCTTGAATCTTTTCGTCAACATCATTGTGCCTTTGAAGCAGGGTGTTTCCAGTACACAAGGATGCTGTTTGGCTTGCAAGGAGCTCCAGCCACCTTCCAGAGAGCCTTGGACCGGATCCAAGCTCCCCACAAGAAATGCACAGTGGATGACATTGTGATGTTCAGCCAGGATTGGGGAAGCCATCTGAGCAAAGCCAGGCGATACTTGATGCTCTAAGGAAAGTGGGGTTTTCTGTAAACCCAAAAAAATGTGCCATGAGGATGGGGGAAGCTAAGTACCTGGGCTATGTCATAGGGAGGGGTAAAATCAAGCCCCAAATAAATAAAGTTGACGCAATCCAGAGTTGGCCACAACCTTTCTTAAAGAAGCAGATCAGAGTGTACCTGGGCATCATGGGCTACTTCCACCGGTTTATCCCTAACTTGATAACATGATAGCTGCCCCTTTGATAGACCTCCTTAAAAGGGATGAAGTCCTAAAAAGAAAGCAAGCCCTGTGTAAACAGCCAGGGTTGTAGGCACCAGACTTCTCCAAGAAGTTTGTAGTCAATGAGACGCATCAGATGTCATCCTGGGTGCTGTCTTTTCTCAGGAGGTGAACAGGGAAGAGCACCCCATAATGTTCTTAGGTCAGAAGCTGTCTTCCTGGGAGAAGAACTACTCCATAGTGGAGAAGTAATTTTGGCCATCAAGTGGATGTTGGACACTCTAAGGTTCTACCTCTTAGGCAGGAAGTTCAGGCTAGTGTCAGACCTTGCCCTACTGAGGTGGATGTGGGTGAACAACAGGAAAAATGTCTGAGTGACCAGGTGGTTCCTTGCACTTCAAGATTTTAGCTTCCATGTAGAGCATATACCCTGGAGACTACACATATCCACACCCACGGGCATGGCCAGCGTCAGTGTGTGTGTGCATGTCTGCATACTGTGCGTGCATGTCTGCATACCGTGTATGTGTGTGCATGTCTGCGTACCGTGTGTGTGCATGTCTGCATACCGTGTGTGCATGCATGTCTGCGTACTGTGTGTGCACATGTCTGTGTACTATGTATGTGTGTGTGTGCATGTTTGCACATGTGAAGGATGAGGAGGCAGCCTGGGCCCCATGTTGTATACCTATATTTCTCCGCTGTATCTGTGCATCATGAATGGTGGTATGTGTTAAAGGTGCCCACTGAGACTCTTTCTCCTGGGACCCACGAAAACCTGGAGCCATCCCTGCCCACGGGCATGGTACAGCACTATTTACGGCATGTTTTCACTTCATGCTGCAAAAGGCTGTTGTTTTGTTTTGTTATCCTAACCGGTTTATGGAGTCTTTATAAACCTGCCAAGACGTTTTACTGAGACCGCTTTCTGTGCCTACCTCAAAACGCAACAGAGCAGAAACCTTATAATATATTTACAGTATGTACAGTAAAGGAAATAAGTATTTGATCCCTTGCTGTTTTTGTAAGTTTGCCCACTGACAAAGACATGAACAGTCTATAATTTTAAGGAAAGTTAATTTTAACATTGAGAGATATAATATCCACAAAAAAATCAAGAAAATCACATTGTATAAATTAGATCATTTTTTTTGCATTTTGCAGTGATAAATAAGTATTTGATCCCTCTGGCAAACAACACTTAATACTTGGTAGCAAAACCCTTGTTGGCAAGCACAGCAGTCAGATGTTTTTTATAGTTGATGATGATGTTTGCGCACATATCAGGAGGAATTTTGGTCCACTCCTCTTTGCAGATCATCTCTAAATCATTAAGATTTTGAGGCTGTCGCTTGGCAAATCGGAGCAACTCCTTCCATACGTTTTCTATTCGATTAAGGTTTTTAGACTGGCTAGGCCACTATATGACCTTACTGTGCTTCTATTTGAGCCACTCCTTTGTTGCCTTGGCTGTATGTTTTTGGTCATTGTCTTCCTGGAAGACCCAGCCACGACCCATCTTCAATGCTCTTACTTAGAGAAGGAGGTTGTTGGCCAAAATCTCATGATACATGACCACATCCATCTTCCCTTCAGTACGATACAGTCGTCATGTCCCCTTTGCAGAAAAGCACCCCAAAGTATAATTTTCCCCTTCCATGCTTCAGGGTTGGGACGATGTTCTTAGGGTTGTACTCATCCTTCTTCTTCCTCCAAACACGGCGAGTTGAGTTAATGCCAAAGAGCTCAATTTTTGTCTCATCAGACCACAGCGCATTCTCTCAATAACTCACAGAATCATCTAGGTGTTCATTTGCAAACTTCAGATGGGCTTGCACATGTACCTTCTTGAGTAGGGGGTCTTTGCAGGCACTGCAGGATTTTAAACCTTTAAGGCGTAATGTGTTACCAATGGTTTTTTTGGTGACTGTGGTCCCAGCTGCCTTGAGATCATTAACAAGTTCCCCCCGTGTAGTTTTAGGTTGATCCCTCACCTTCCTCATGATCAAGGACACCCCACGAGCTGAGATTTTGCATAGTGCCCCAGATCGATGTCGATTGACAGTCATTTTGTTTTTCTTCCACTTTCTTACTATTGCACTAACAGTTGTCTCCTTCTCACCCAGCATCTTACTTATGGTTTTGTAGCCCATTCCAGCTTTGTGCAGGTCTATGATCTTGTTCTTGAAATCCTTAGAAAGCTCTTTGGTCTTGCCCATGTTGTAGAGGTTAGAGTCTGACTGATTAATTGAGTCTGTGAATAGGAGTCTTTTATACAGGTGACTATGTAAGACAGTTGTCTTTAATGCAGGTAACGAGTTGATTAGGAGCGTCTAACTGGTCTGCAGGAGCCAGAACTCATAATGATTTATAAGGGATCAAAGACTTATTTCTCACTGCAAAAGGCAAATAAATGTATCTAATTTATCTGTGATTTTCTTGATTTTTTTGGGGGGATATTCTATCTCTCAATGTTAAAATTAACCTACCTTTAAAATTACAGGCTGTTCATGTCTTTATCTGTGGGCAAACATACAAAAACAGCAAGGGATGAAATACTTATTTCCTTCACTGTATAAATGTAGCTAAGGTGATGCATATTATCTGTATATTATTGAGAAATTATTTGCTGTGAACTCTCCTGCACTCCTCGTTTTCACTATTTTGTGGACCACAGTATGGATTGATGCCACTATTCCCTGTCATATTAACTGCCATTGAGATTGATGGTATTAAAGCTATCATTGAGAGGACTCGGCGTCAAAGTCAGCATAGGTACAGGAAGGAAGAAATGGAAGAACTCGCCCAGTTTGCTAAAGGAGTATGGTCATATCCTGCCACCAGTTTCTAGTGGCTCAGTCACACCCAAGCAGAGCAGGTTTTCCTCCATAATCGTGGCAAACTATACCTTCAGCAAAATGACTCAGGGATGAATCAGTGCCAACTTCCACCTACTGCTGATGCAAATGAATTAAGCAGCTATAGCCTGTGCTTGCCTGACTGTTCTTTGTCTTCTACACTGTTATGCTGCTGCCAGTGCCAATGTCCAGCTGGGCATCTGTTCCTTGTCCAATATGTCATTTACACTTTGCTGCTGGGATGGTCAGTTCCGGCCGACATCTCCTTGAAGTGTACACCTGGCTTAAGAGACGCAGTGATGCCGCCGGAATGAGGGGCGTGCGTGAGCAGATTTGCTTGAGCTGGCAATGACACCAGCTCTTGCAAATTATGTTATCACACCCACAGGGACATGATAACATGGAAAGAGGGCTGATTTGTCTGGGGAACTAACGCCCCATTGACTAGTCAAAGCCCTAATTAGAATAGGAAACAGTGATAACATAAATGCTTTTTAAAGCATTTATATAACTGAATTATTTTATACAGGGATGGTTAGGCAGGGAGTTTAATCACACATTGCAGACTGCTGCTGGATTGGAGGGCATGAGAGACCTGACAGGTTCCCTTTAACTTCTTTGCTCACTGATGCCTTGAAACTACTGTCCAGAACACTCTCTTAATTTCAAGCTTCCTGTTCCATCCTGGCCTTACCTCTCTGTCTGGTGAACTCAGCGCTGTATTTCTAGGCATCCTGTCCCAGGACCCATCTCCAGTGCATCACTCTGTCCTTCTGTCACTTTTCCTTTCTCTACTATGGATCTTGCTATCAATTGCCTTGGTCTCCACTCACAAAACCTACAAGAAACAAAATGAACATAAACCCTGCTGTAACTAAATAAGTAGAAAGCAAAAGTGCATTTAAATAGCATAATGTTCTTAGTAACACTGTTTTTGATCAAAAATAGCATAAAAGCCATCTCATTACAGCAAAGTGACCCTATTCAGGACGGTCCAACACTGTATAATATTCAAACCTTAACATGTGTCAGAAGCTGGACATTACATTTAAAAAGCTTCCCAAGGCTGAGATGTCCAGAGTTCGGGACCCAGTCCTTTGATTGCCCTTATTCCCATGGGTCACTTCTCATGGTAAGATTTTAATTTTAGACAGTGTAAGGCCGTCACAAATAGGGTCACCTTGCTGTGGTAGGATGGCTTTTATGGTATTTTTGATTAAAAACAGTGTAACTAATAACCCTATGTTATTTAAATGCACTTTTGCTTTTTACTTATTTAGTTAAAACAGGGTTTATGTTTATTTTGTTTCTTGCAGGTTTTGTCTGTTTTATGGCCAATGTGAACATGCGTTTATATGTTACATGTATACGAACTCAAACTTTAGCTCAATGTGTGTGTGTTTTCTTGGATTTTTGCATTTTGTGCAAGCGAGGGTGTGGCCTCCCCTCTTTGAGCAGGACATTACATTTAAAAAGCTTCCCAAGGCTGAGATGTCAAGAGTTCGGGACTCAGTAATTTGTCTGCCCTTATTCACACAGGTCACTTCTGACACATGGTAAAGTTCTAATATCAGACAGTGTTGGACCATCCCGAATAGGGTCACCTTGCCATGGCAGAATGACTTTTATGCTATTTTTGAGAAAAAAAAAACTGTTACTAAGAACCCTATGTTATTTAAATGCACTTTTGTTTTTTTACTTATTTAGTTATAGCAGAGTTTATGTTCATTTTGTTTCTTGTAGGTTTTGTCTGTTTTATGGTCAATGTGAACATGTATTTATATGTTGCATGTACACCAACTCAAACTCCAGCTCAATATGTGTGTTTTTTCTCGGTCTCAACTCATGTCAAGGACAATCACATCATACGGATCTGATAATAAATCAGACCAAAGGTCTACTCTAGCTGCAAGCTAAGCCCTGTCTGACTCTATACCAGGAAGTCCACTCTGATCTTGATACATAGCCCCTCCTTCTCCAGGCTAGTGCCAAATCTTAACTCTATCCATACCTACTCACTACCTTTTGCTGGCAGAGCACAACTCTATCACATAATAATGTAAAACATTATAATGCATCACATCACAAGGTGAAGCGTGGGCACAACTTCCATATTCTTTCATTTCCTCCTTCTTTACTGACGGCTGTCCTTCAAACATTTTGTCACACACAAAAGTATCCTAAACAATATGGAGTCCCCTTCTTTTCATAGAGTCACGCCGACCCGCTCCTACTCAGTTAGCACCCTGGAATTGCAACCATCCAAGTCCTTTGAATCTGGTACCAGTCCATCTGGTTGGTCTGGCCCTTCATGGCAAAGGCCTTAGAACAACAATGGCAAAGTTTGTCTCTTTGCAGGTACCACACACACGGAAAGGGCACAGTCCATCAACAGTCCTTAGGACTGGGGATGAGTCTGAAACTGCTCAACCACTCTGGGGTGCAACAGGCACAGCATTTTCTCCTCCAGCCTCCCATTCAACCTGGCTTTGTTCCTTCTGACCCCTCTCTGACCCATGTGCAGTGGGGAAAATAAGTATTTGATAGACTGACAATTTTGCAAGTTTTCCCACCTACAAAAAAGGAGAGGTCTGTAATTTTTATTGCAGGTACACATCTCCTGTGAGAGACAGAATCTTAAAAAAAAATCCAGAAAATCACATTATATGATTTTTACCTAATTAAATTTCATTTTATTGCATGAAAAACAGTGGTGTGAACAAGTGTTTGACCCTTAACTGATTCCTATTTTTTTGCATGTTTGTCACACTTACAGTAAATGTTTCAAATCACAAAAAAAAAAATATTTGACAAAGATAACACAAATAAACACAAAATGCAGTTTTAAATGAAGGTGTTGTTTATTATTAAGGGAAAAATAGATCCAACTAATAGTACCTTTGTGAAAAATTGATTGCCCCCTAAACCTAATAACTGGTTGGGCCACCCTTGGCAGCGACAACTGCAATAAAGCATTTGCAATAACTGGCAATGAGTCTTTTAAAATGTTCGGGAGGAATGTTGGCCCACTCATCTTTGCAAGTTTCTTGCAATTTAGCCACATTGGGGGGCTTCCGAGCATGAAGCACCTTCATAAGGTCATGCCACAGCATCTCAATCAGATTAAGGTCAGGACTTTGATAAGGCCACTCCAACGTATTAATTTTGTTTTTCTTAAGCCATACAGAGGTGGACTTGTGTTTTGGATCATTGTACTGCTGCATAACCCAAGTGCGCTTCAGCTAGAGGTCAAGAACAGATGGCTGGACATTCTTTTTCAGGATTTTATGGTAGACAGCATAATTCATGGTTTCATTTACCACAGAAAATCTTCCAGGTTGTGAAGCAGCAAAACACCTCAGACCGTCACACTACCACCACCATATTTTACTGTTGTCTTGATGTTTCTTTTCTGAAATCATTTACAACTTCTATGCCAGATGTAATGGGACATATGTGGCACCCCAGGGGTCTGGTTACCACAGTAATAGAAATATTACGTCTGAGAGCAAGTGGGAGGTTTCCTGGTCAGGAGCCCTTAAGCATGCAACACCTCCTGCCCAGTCCTGGGAGTGGAGGAATCTGACCTTATAAACTGGGTCTGGGGCAGGGTCAGGAGAGAACAAGCAGACACAGGGAAATAAACAGCAGGAGCTCTGTAGGAGCAGGAGCTGAAGACCAGGGGCTGGAGCTAAGCAGAGCTCGCCCTGGCAAAAGAATCTAAGAACCGGACACCGGAGCCCGAGGCTGTAAGGATCTCTAAGTCCAACAGCAGAAACCAGCTGGCAGGAGATTTCAGGTCCTCTGGTCATAGAAGCCCGGAGGCTCAGTCACAAGCAAGGGACCAGCATCGCCATCAAGGAGCGGAGGCTAACAGAAGGCCCCAAGTCACCAGCCATACGGGTGAGCACTACACGGTACACTCAGGGACGTGGGCTACTATCACCCGCTTATAGCAAGGTAGCCAGGAAGAGTGCAGACAGACGGGGAGTCCAACAACTCCACCTGGCCACGGGAACTCCTGCTTGCTCGCAGACTGACCAGGCCTCTTATGCTAGCCAGTACTCCTGGGAGGGTCTGCCTTATTATCATCAGTAAAGACCCTGAACTGCACTGCAAAGACTCTGAGTCGTTCCTGTTGCGCTCATGCACCATCACTCCCATCATCCACACTCATTGCCCTGAGGCTATACTCCTCCCGTGGGGAGTCATCCCATTCTCTGCTGCGCATACAACACCAGCCTCAGCGGTCTGCCTCGCAGCGGCGGTACACCCTGACCGCAATCCACGGGTGGTGTAGTCGGACAATTAACCTAAAATCCATAAAAGACTGCCACTGGTTTGACCACCCTGAGCCACGGGACGGGGTCGCCGCCATGGAGACTACAACCCCCAGAGACCCGGCTCCGGGTATCCCACACACGTGCACACACGGCCCAGGGGGCGCGTCAACTTTGGCGTAGTCGGCAGGATTGTGACCAACCCGCCACAAACGGGTATTGCGTGCCTGAAAAAGACTTTGTACTTACCTGAGTGAAGTTTCCCGCCATCCGGAGCCATTTCCCGCCGTCTTCAGCCGTTTTCCCGCCGTCTTCAGCCGTTTTCCCGCCATCGGACACCATCTTCAGGACACCGCGCGGAAAGAAGAGGGGTGTGGACGTCCAAACCACGCAAGACCTGAAGCCCCGCCCTACGCACCGACGCTGCGCAAGGTCCTGGAAGGAGAGAGAGCGATGCTGACGTCACCAGGACGTGACGCAAGGTCCTCGCCCGGAGCAGCACCAGGGGAGCCGCGGCCTACGGAAGAGGATCGACGGAAGGTAGGCCACACTTAACTAGGGGGGAGGAAGATGACGGACACGGAGGGACCCTCTACCACCAGCGCGGCCACTGCCACAGTAATGCCATTGACAATGCCATACATCCCCGGAGCGGCCTGGCTGCCCCAATACTCAGGGGAGTCGCATACCCTAAGCGACTTTAAAGAGAGACTGTACAGCCTATTTAAAGTATACCCCTTGACGGAGGGACAGAAAGTGAGCATATTGATTGGCCCAGCGTGAAGTAAAGTCCTGGTCAGTCGGGACAAGGAGATCGTAAAGGAGATCTTGGCCCGTCTGAAGGACACTTTTGATACCCGCACCTCAGCCGAGATCAAAATGAGATTTTATGGGTGCAAGCAGCGGGCCCAAGACAGTATAAGAGACTATGCTTTGAGTTTGCAAGAGGCCCTGGGGGCCATTAAACAGGCAGACCCTGACAGTGTGCGGAATGCAGATGAACTGTTAACTGAGCAATTCATTGAGGGTCTGCTGTCCAACGCCCACCGAACCCAGTTACGTGCAATGGCCTTGCAGAACCCTGGTTTAGACTTTGCAAAGTTCAAAGACAGGGCCATCCGGGTGCTCCGAGAACCGGCACCGGGTAGCGCTGTAACCCACCGGCGCCCTGCTATTACCTATCATCAGGAGGCGGCGCCCTTGTCTACAGAGTCTGTAGGAGCTGGTGCGCAGGCTTTGGACAACAACCCAGCTACAGACTTGCACTATCAGGTCCAAGAGCTGACTAAAAGCGTAGCCGCGCTAACCAGAACTGTGCAGTCTTTACAGGTCTCTCCTCCAGGAAAGATCCAGCTGGCGTCCGGACCAGAGGACGTCCCGTGGCGCCGACAGAGGAGGATCCCAACGTCCAGAGGAAGACCCAGCGACAGATACAATGAGGACGGACAACCCATCTGCCGCCGCTGCAATCAACCCGGACATATGGCAAGGTACTGTCATTTAAACCGGCACAACCTGGGGCAGAGGGCCAACCCCCAGGCATAAGATCATCAGGCCCCTCAAACTGGCGTGATAAATATGTAGGGGGACGTCCAGTCTTGCCTGTGGTACTGGATGGCATTCCAATGAGTGCCCTATTAGACACCGGGTCACAGGTAACTACCATCCCTTATGTGCTCTTTAAGCGGTACTGGAATGACTCGGACATAACCCGCTACCCAGATGACGACCTGAGTATCATCGCCAGCAATGGTCAGCCCGTGCCGCAGGTGGGATTCAAAGAGGTGACCATTAAAATCGGTAAAGTCGAACTGGCGGCACAAGGACTGATCATTGTGGACATTGACCGTCATGAGAGGCCTGACAGGAAGTGGTGGAGGCGGAGCCTGCCGTGTGCTGCAAGAGTTGTGCTGTGTGTGGAGAGAGCTCCTCGGAAGGGAGGAGAGCCAGCCGGAGGTGACCGAGCGGACCGGGAGGACCAGTAGGAGGCGACCGGAGGGACGAGCGCAAGAGAGCGCTGTGGCAGCGTGCAGTGCCGGCCAGCGGAGGGTGCCAGGTGGTGGTGACCAGGAGGTGATCAGGAGGACCGGTAAGAGGCGACCAGAGGGACAAGCGCGCTGTGATAGCGTGCAGCGTCCCTAGAGGAGGTGAGTGAGGGGCAGGAGGCCGCGATAAGCGGCCCTACTGAACCCAAGTGTGTACTGTACTGTATTGTATTTGTATCTGTATTGTAATTGTATTGTATTCCCTAGTCCATATTTAATTGATTACCCCCCCGTCCATATTTAATTGATCACCCCCGTCCATATTTAAATTGATTCCCCTGAACACCCCCGTCCATATTTAACTGATCCCTCTGACCACATTAAATTGACCTCCCCGTCCTCATTTAATTGATCCCCGACCACCCCCCGTCCATATTAAAGTGATCCCCCTGACCACATTTAAATGATTGACCCCCCCAGCCCATAATTGATTGATCCCCCTTGTCCTATTTAATAGATTCCCCTTGTCCACTTTTACTCATCCCCAGTCCCTATCTATTTGCCTTATCCCCTACCATATTTAATTAACCCCTGTCCATAATTAATTGATTGATTCCCCAGACCACAATTAATTATTTCCCCAGTCCATATTTATTGATATTATTGATACTTATTGATCCCCAGTCCTTAGTTAATTGACCCACCGTCCATACCTATTTATTTGCTTTACCCCCCATCCTATTTAATTAAACCCCCTGTCCATAATTAATTGATTGATTCCCTAGTCCACAATTAATTATTTCCCCAGTCCATACTTATTGATCCCAGTCCATAGTTAATTGACACACCGTCCATACTTAATTAATCCACCTGACCCACTCAGCTGATCCCACGTCCATACTTAATTGATACTTAATTGATCCCCCGTCCATACTTAACTGATCCCGCGCCGATATCTAATCGATACACTTGCACATTCCTAATTGATCCCCGTCCATACACCTATATATAAATAATTGTGTTTTGTACTTGTACATATATACTGACTGTATCCCCATATTTAGAATGATGTCCATGTTGGCCGGAGCCGTGCAGTGTACATCTTGCGCAATGTATGCATTCCCTGAGCTACCGCTCAGGGATCCATACTGCTGCGAGAGATGTGAGCATATCGTGCACTTGGAAGCCCAAATCCTGGATCTAAGTGCTCAGATAGCGGTACTGAGGAGCATCGACAACATGGAACGGAGTTTGCTGCTCACCGAGCAGACACTCAATGGGTCAACACTGGGGGTGGAGCTTAGTGGGGAAGCGCAGGCTGAACAGGCAGGGAGCTGGGTAACAGTTAGAAGGGATAGAGGGAAGAAGTATAGGAAGGCTGGTTCAGAACCGGCATTATTGGAGCACGACAGATCCTCTGACCGCCGGGGGAGTGTATGCTCCAGTAATGAGGGGGAGGGGGGAAGTGTAGGGCAGGCTAGACAGGTCCTGGTAGTGGGTGACTCTATTATTAGGGGGACAGACAGGGCAATCTGTCACAAAGACCGGGATCGCCGAACGGTGTGCTGCCTCCCTGGCGCTCGAGTCCGGCACATCGCGGATCGGGTTGACAGGTTACTGGGTGGGGCTGGCGAAGACCCAGCGGTCATGGTCCACATTGGCACCAATGACAAAGTGAGTGGTAGATGGAGGGTCCTTAAAAATGATTTCAGGGATCTAGGTAGGAAGCTTAGGGCAAGGACCTCCAAGGTAGTTTTCTCAGAAATACTACCAATCCCGGGAGCCACACAGGAGCGCCAACGGGAGGTTAGGGAGGTGATTAAGTGGCTAAAGAGTTGGTGCAAGGCAGAAGGGTTTGGGTTCATGGAGAACTGGGCCGACTTCGCTGTCGGCTACAGGCTCTACCGTAGGGACGGGCTGCACCTCAATGGGGAGGGTGCAGCGGTGCTGGGGAAGAAGATGGCTAATAGGTTGGAGGAGTTTTTAAACTAGAGACGGGGGGGGGAAACCAAGGAAATAGGTGGGATGTGAGGCAAGCAAGGGGGAAGGGGAGAAGTGAATATAATGAGGGTGGAGAGGGGGGTGGGGATAGTTCAGTTAGATCGTTAGAGAAGAATAGGATGCTAAATAACCCCAAAGTTTTATCTTGCATGCTGACCAACGCAAGAAGCCTGACCAATAAGGCGGATGAGCTGCGGGCGCTTATATCGGAGGAGAGGTATGACATCGTAGGTATAACAGAGACTTGGCTAGACGATAGCTACGACTGGGCGGTAAATTTAACAGATTATAGTTTATTTAGAAGGGACCGGAAACAGGGGAAGGGCGGAGGAGTCTGCTTATATGTAAGGTCACGTCTAAAGCCCAGAATAAGGGAAGATATAGGAGAGGGAGAAGAGGGGGTCAAGTCCATGTGGGTAGAGATAGAGGGGGCAAAAAATAATAATAAAATATTACTGGGGGTCTGCTATAAGCCACCTAATATAACAGAGGAGAATGAGAAACTGCTATTAGGACAAATAGACAAAGTAGCAAAACATAATGAGGTGATTGTAATGGGGGACTTCAACTACCCGGATATTGACTGGGAAACAGAAACCTGTAGATCGCAGAAAGGAAAAAGGTTCTTGACAAATATCAAGGATAATTATCTCTCCCAACTAGTGCAGGAACCAACGAGAGGGAAGGCAGTGTTGGACTTAATATTGACTAATAGGCCTGATAGAATAACTGAGGTACAGATAGGGGGGCACCTAGGTAATAGCGATCATAATATTATCAATTTCAAAATGCCCTTCAGTAGGGTTATCAATAAGGGAACAACTAAAACATTAAACTTTAGGAGGGCGAAGTTTGATCAGCTGAAAGAAAACCTTCAACTTATAGACTGGGACAAAGTTCTGAATCAAGGAAATACGAATAGTAAATGGGAAACCTTCAAAAGAATTCTGAATACTCAGTGCGAGAGGTATATACCGTATGGGAATAAAAGGGCCAGAAATAAGAGGAAACCAATATGGTTGGATAAGAACGTAAAAGGGGCGTTAAATAGCAAAAAAGAGGCATTCAAGAGATTAAAACAGGAAAACAGTAAGGAGGCACTAATGTGTTACAAGGAAAAAACGAGAACCTGTAAAAAACAAATAAAAATAGCGAAGGAGGAAACAGAGAGACGTATTGCTAGGGAAAGTAGATCAAATCCCAAACTGTTCTTTACGTATATAAATAGTAAAAGGATTAAATCGAATAATATTGGACCGATAAAAAGTGATGAAGGCAAAATCATAGAGAAAGATGAGGATAAAGCTAATCTATTAAATAAATTTTTTTCATCAACTTTCACAAAGGAAAAAGAACTAACAGGAGAAATGAGAAGTGACAAGCTTAATCCTCCACTAAGTATGACAAATCTAACCCAAGCTGGGGTACAGAAACGCCTCAGTAACATTAAAATAAACAAATCACCAGGACCTGATGGCATACACCCACGGGTACTAAGGGAACTAAGTAATGTGATAGACAGACCGTTATATCTTATATTTAAGGACTCTGTTGAGACTGGGTCTGTACCACTTGATTGGCGACAGGCGAATGTAGTGCCAATATTCAAAAAGGGAGCGAAAAGTGACGCCGGAAACTATCGGCCGGTGAGTCTGACGTCCGTTGTGGGCAAAATTTTTGAAGGCTTTATTAATGAGGCAATCATGGAGCCTCTTGATGCTAATAATCTATTAACCCCGAACCAACATGGATTCATGAGGAATCGCTCCTGCCAAACAAACCTGATTGACTTCTACGAGGAGGTTAGCTCTCGAGTAGATCAGGGGGAACCAGTGGATGTCGTGTATCTCGACTTCTCAAAAGCGTTCGATAGCGTGCCACATAATAGGTTGGTATACAAAATGAGAATGATGGGGCTGGGGGAAAATGTCTGCAAGTGGGTAGCTAACTGGCTAAAGGATAGAAGGCAGAGGGTGGTTATAAATGGAATATACTCAGATTGGGTAAGCGTCACTAGTGGGGTACCACAGGGGTCTGTACTAGGCCCAATGTTATTTAATATCTTTATTAACGACGTAGTCAACGGGATAAATAGTAAAATATCAATATTTGCAGATGACACAAAGTTATGTAAAACAATTAATACAAAAGAGGATAGTGCAGACCTACAGAGGGATTTGGATAAGCTGGGTAGGTGGAGCATTAAATGGCAAATGAGGTTTAACGAGGAGAAATGTAAGGTCATACATATGGGAATGAAAAATGGAAGTCACCAGTACTCACTGAATGGGAAATCATTGGGGAATTCAGAGATGGAGAAGGACTTGGGCATCTTGATTGATAGCAAACTAAATTGGAGTGCCCAAAGTCAGGCCGCTGCTGTAAGGGCAAACAGGGTAATGGGATGTATCAGAAGAGGTATAGCTGCAAAGGATGAGAACATTGTTCTTCCACTGTACAAAGCACTGGTCAGACCACACTTGGAATACTGTGCTCAGTTATGGGCCCCAATATATAGAAAGGATATAAATGAGCTTGAAAAGGTACAAAGGAGGGCAACAAAATTAATAAGGGGAATGGAGGGACTGCAATACCCAGAGAGGTTGGCAAAACTAGGACTATTCAGCCTGGAAAAGAGAAGGTTGAGGGGGGACATAATAAATGTGTACAAATATGTTAGGGGACAGTATAGAGACCTTGCCCGGGATTTGTTCAAAAGGAGGGATATTACGGTAATAACAGGGCATTCACTAAGACTGAAAGAGAAAAGGTTTCAGCACCAGCATAGGAAGGGGTTCTTTACGGTAAGAGCAGTGAGAATATGGAATTCACTGAGTGAGGAGACGGTAATGTCGGATTCACTAAACCAGTTCAAGCCGGGACTGGATGCATTTCTAGATACCAGGCAGATTTCTGCATATACTTAAAAATAGAATAAAATAGTAGGTTGATACAGGGATTTATTCTGACTGCTGGTTTCAGAGTCGGGAGGGAATTTTTCCTCAGGTGAAGATTGGCTAAATCATTTGGGGTTTTTGCCCTCCTCTGGATCAACTTTAGCAATTACAGAACTAACAGGTCGAACTTGATGGACGCAAGTCTTTATTCGGCTTTACTAACTATGAGAGTCACCCCAAAATAACCTTGAGAACTAACGTGATTGAAAATTGTCTTGCAGTGATAGTTCTCATTTTACAGCAGGTTGCCAAGAACGCCAGTTCCAGCCAGCACCGCGTTCTCCAAAAAGAGATCCGGGCACTGATGAAACGGCAACAAGTGGAACTATCTGGTGGTGAGATTGGTAGCGTGAGAATGTGTGACCCGTTCCCTATTGCCATGCCCGCGAAAAGTGAGATGATGATCTGGTGCCGGGCAGCTATTGGTCTAAGAGGTAGAGACTACCAAGCAATGGTGGAACCCGTTTACTCAGATAGTAGGCCCACCATTTTGACAGCACGGGGGTGGTCGATGTACGCCATGGGAGGGTACCTGTCCGCATCATAAATATCGGGGAGAGAGAAGTATATCGGCCCCGGTATGCCACGCTAGCCATATTGTTCACCTTAAACCAAAATTCTGTAAGGGCCGTGGAACCCTTGCCTCCATCTCAACCAGAGGAAGGTAACGGCTCTAAGAAACAAATGGAGGACTGGTGTCAGCAACTGCATTTCGGTACTGACTCCACTCCCTCACACCAAAAACAGAGAGTCTACCGGGTGGTTCAGGAGTACGAAAGAGTCTTTAGTAAACACCCGCTAGACTTCGGGCAAGTAAAGGGGGTAGAACATCACATCCCCACAGGAGACCATCCACCCATAAAGGAAAGATACCGACCTGTACCCCCTGCACAATATCAGCATACAAAGGGGATGTTGCGGGACATGAAGGAGGCTGGGGTAATCAGGGACCGCTGTAGCCCCTGGGCAGCTCCACTAGTTCTAGTGAAAAAGAAGGACAACAGAATGAGAATGTGTGTAGACTACAGAAAGATCAACCGTATCACACACAAAGATGCGTACCCGTTACCTAGAATAGAAGAATCTTTAGCTGCATTAAAATCTGCTAACTTCTTCTCCACTTTGGATCTTACTAGCGGGTACTGGCAGGTTCCTGTAGCAGAGGCAGACAAGGAGAAGACTGCATTCACCACCCCGATGGGTCTCAGCGAATTCAACTGTATGCCGTTCGGGCTCTGCAACGCACCAGGAACCTTCCAGCGGTTGATGGAATGCTGTCTGGGACACCGGAATTTCGAGACAGTCCTGTTATACCTGGATGATGTCATTGTTTATTCCAAAACCTACGAGGACCTACGAGGACCATCTGAAACACCTGGCAGAAGTGTTTGACGCCCTGGCAAGCTACGGCCTAAAGGTGAAACCCTCCAAGTGTCACCTGCTTAAACCAAAGGTTACAGTACCTGGAACACGTGGTGAGTGCTGACGGAGTGGCTCCCAACCCCGATAAGATCACCGTGATTAAAGACTGGCCAAGACCCTCCAGCATAAAGGAAGTGCGGCAGTTCCTCGGGTTGGTAGGCTACTACCGAAGATTCATTCCCGGTTTTACCAAGAAGGCAGCTCCTATGCAGGACCTCCTGATAGGTCAATCCAGGAAGGCCAAAAACCAGAAGCCGCCCTTCAGGTGGGAAAAGCTGGAAGAGGAGTCCTTCTGCCAGCTGAAGATGGCCCTCTCGGGAGATAAAATCCTGGCATACCCTGACTACGGCCAGCCCGTTATCCTCCACACGGACGCGAGCAACATCGGGCTAGGAGCCGTACTGTCCCAGATCTAGCAGGGGAAAGAACGGGTAATCGCTTAAGCCAGCCGAAAACTACGGCCCACAGAGAGAAACCCTGAGAATTATAGCTCATTCAAGCTAGAGTTCCTGGCAGTGTTGTGGGCAGTGACCGAATGTTTCAAGCATTACCTTGCCTCTTCCAAGTTCACCGTGTACACGGATAACAACCCGTTGACACACCTGGACACTGCAAGACTTGGTGCCCTGGAGCAGAGATGGATGGCCCGCCTGTCCAACTATGAATTCACCATCAAATACCGGGCGGGACGCTCAAATGCCAACGCGGATGCCCTGTCCAGAGTGCCAAACTTACCGGACGTAGGGGAAGATCCAGAAGAACTGGAAGAAGTCGAACTCCCTGCGTTCCACCGTCATGGGATTACTCTGTATTCCCACCGTGTAAGGGACAGGCGCTCTGCTATGTTCAATCCCTTATCCCACTACAGCTGGGCGGAGACACAAGACAGTGATCCCACAGTCCGTCTGGTGAAGGAAATGCTGACACAGGCTGATGCCCGTCTTGACCCAGACGCTCCGGAGGAGACTAAGCAACTGTGGAAGGAGAAAAGTAAACTGTTTCTTTACAAGGAGAAGCTGTGCCGGAGAATGGTCAACTCTAGAACACATGAGCTGACCTGGCAGGTAGTGGTCCCAAGACGAGACGCGGCTATGGTTCTGGAGGCATGCCACGACGGAGCAGGACACTTCGGATGGAAGAAGCTGGAGTTCCTGTTGCGTGGACGGTTCTACTGGGTAGGCATGAGAGGAGCCATCGAGAGGTGGTGTAGAGACTGTGGCCCTTGCAACCTAAGAAGGAAGGACCGCGCCAGCCAGAAGACTCCCCTGCAGCCCATCATCACCAGGCAGCCACTGGAACTGGTAGCCCTGGACCATGTGAAACTGGCTCCCAGCAAATCTGGGTACGTCTACGCCCTCACCATCGTAGATCACTACTCCCGGTTCCTGGTGGTGGTCCCTATCAAGGACTTAACGGCTCAAACAGCAGCTAGAGCCTTCCAGCAGCACTTCTGCCATCCACACGGGTATCCGGAGCAAGTGTTGACTGACCAAGGTCCAGCCTTCGAAGCGGAGGTCTTCCAAGAGTTCTGCAATCTGTATGGCTGCAGGAAGATAAGAACAATGCCCTATCACCCTCAGACCAACGGACTACGTGAGAAAAAGAACCAGGTGGTGATAGACTTGCTAAAAATGTTGCCCCTGGAAGAACGAAGTCTGTGGCCTGAAAAACTGCCTGATCTGATGGACTTGTATAATCACATCCCCGTAGGTTCCACCAACTGTACCCCGGCTTACCTAATGAGAGCAAGACCTGGTAAGCTGCCTACTGACCTGGATATGGGAGTCCTGACACCTGAGGACTCCTCGCCAGAGGCTGACTGGGATACAGAACGGCAGCAGCAGTATCGGAGAGTACAGGAGAGCGTCGAGCGAAGTCTGTCTCAAGCAAGAGAAAGGCAAGAGAAGACTTATAACCAGCACGCTCCCGCTGTTCCCCTGGTACCTGGAGAGCAGGTCTTGAAGAGAAAGAGGCGGCTCCACAAGTTGGACGACCAGTGGGAGAAGGACCCGTACACAGTATTGCCCTCAAGCCATGAAAATTCAAAAGTCTGCATAATCAGTAAGGATGGAGGAGAAACCACAGCCATTGTTTCCAGAGACCACCTGAAAAAGTGTCCCGAGCAGCTGCAAAGCCCTGACGAAGATCAAGAGAACCCTCAACCCGCAGAGGAAAGGTAAGAAATGATCAGTACCATACTCGGAGACTTTCCCCGGTCCTGGACTCAAATTAACAACGCAGTCGTGGTACCCGTCCTCACCTTTCTCCAGCCAGCCCCTCAAGGGCCTACAGAAGAACAGGGAGTGTCAGAAGAATCCATACCAGCAGCCCAGGAGAATCAACCCTCTGCTAGTAGTAAGCCTGCCGTGCCCCTAGTAAGCCAAAGAGTATGCAGAAAGCTGCCAGGCCTACCCACAACACCTCCCACACCCTGTAGTGCAGAACCAGATAGTGAGTTACGTAGGTCCACCAGGAACACTAGAGGACAGATGCCCGCTCGCTGGAGAATCTAAACAGTAATGTGAATTTACGTGTAAACTGCAAATGTTGAAAATGGTTTATATTTGTTGCCCGTTTATTAATTATGTTTCTCTAGTTACCCTTCAGGTTTATTTGGACTGACAGGTTAAGGACGCTGAGTAACCGGAACTATATTGTAAATAGTTGCACCTTGTACCTTTTGCGAAGATGGCCGCTGAAGAGAAAAACCTGTCTGGCGTGGCCTCCTTGTGGCCCAAAGTAGCTAGCCTCAGCCTTGCAGCCATGCCCAGGGCCAACATTTGGGGTTTGCTTTTGACAGGTCCCCTACTCTGTTCTAAAAAACTTCACCTTGGGTGATATGGACACCCGGTTACGGAAGTGCCGTGACCTTAAAGACAAAATGTTCTAGTACAAATGTTATGCTATTGTTATACCCTGTATTTGTGTTTTCTTAAAAATGTGTTTAGTCCCGGAGTACTAAAATTTACTAGGTGGGAATGTGGCACCCCAGGGGTCTGGTTACCACAGTAATAGAAATATTATGTCTGAGAGCAAGTGGGAGGTTTCCTGGTCAGGAGCCCTTAAGCATGCAACACCTCCTGCCCAGTCCTGGGAGGGGAGGAATCCACCCTTATAGACTGGGTCTGGGGCGGGGTTAGGAGAGAACAAGCAGACACAGGGAAAGAAACAGCAGGAGCTCTGTAGGAACAGGAGCTGAAGCCCAGGGGCTGGAGCTAAGCAGAGCTCGCCCTGGCAGAAGAATCTAAGAACCGGACACCGGAGTCCGAGGCTGTAAGGATCTCTAAGTCCAACAGCAGAAACCAGCCGGCAGGGGATTTCAGGTCCTATGGCCATAGATGCCCGGAGGCTCAATCACAAGCAAGGGACCAGCACCGCCATCGAGGAGCGGAGGCTAACAGAAGGCCCCAAGTCACCAGCCATACGGGTGAGCACTACACGGTACACTCAGGGACGTGGGCTACTATAACCCGCTTATAGCAAGGTAGCCAGGAAGAGTGCAGACAAGCGGGGAGGCCTACAACTCCACCTGGCCACGGGAGCTCCTGCTTGCTCGTAGACTGACCAGGCCTCTTATGCTAGCCAGTACTCCTGGGAGGGTCTGCCTTATTATCATCAGTAAAGACCCTGAACTGCACTGCAAAGACTCTGAGTTGTTCCTGTTGCGCTCGTGCACTATCACTCTCATCATCCACATTCATTGCCCTGAGGCTATACTCCTCCCGTGGGGAGTCATCCCATTCTCTGCTGGGCATACTACACCAGCCTCAGCGGTCTGCCTCGCAGCGGCGGTACACCCTGACCGCAATCCACGGGTGGCGCAGTCGGACAATTAACCTAAAACCCATAAAAGACTGCCACTGGTTTGACCACCCTGAGCCACGGGACCGGGTCGCCGCCACAGAGACTACAACCCCCAGAGACCCGGCTCCGGGTATCCCACACACGTGCACACACGGCCCAGGGGGCGCGTCACATACACCTTCCAATAACTTAAACTTTTGTCTCTTCAGTCCACAAAGTATTTGTCACGGATGTGTCGGCTGTGACAGACAGTCGCTCTGCAGTTTGCTGCAGAAGATCTCTTCGTTTGGCATTGCAGACACTTTCTTAAATCTGTATTACTTTAGGACCCAGCGGCTACCTCCCTGCTACTCTGATTGACACCCTGGCTTGGGTGTTTGAAAACTTTCAGTTTGCTACAGGGAGGAGTCCGCAATATTCACATGTTCCCTTGTGAAGGTGCAGAGCTATTGGAGTCTGCTTACTCCCTCTCTGGTGCTTCGAAGACGTTTGGTGTAATCTCTCTGAAGTCGGCTCAAGCTAAGCTTCTTCCCCTTGTGTTTGTCTCCCTTGTTGTCTTTAGCTTATAGTGGGGATTGACCAGTGCTCATCCCCCCTTCCTTATCCAGGGCCTAGCTCTAGGGATTTACAGGGCTTAGGTTTCCTGCTCGGCGATTGTAGAGAAACCAATATAGGGATGGTAGGGGAAACAGGGTGATATTAGATCAGCCAAGGAGGTCTTCACTCCCCCTTTCCCTAATGTCTGGGCTCCCTTCATGTTGTACTTTGTCTTTCCTACACTGTGGGTGACAGTATTCTCCCAAAAGTCTTGGCGATCATCAAGACATTTTCTGGAAAAACTGAGATGAGCCTTTATGTTCTTTTAGCTCAGCAGTTGTTTTTGTCTTGGAACTCTGCCATGCATGCCATTTTTGCCCAGTCTCTTTCTTATGGGGAAGTCATGAACATTGATCTTAAATGAGGCAAGTGAGGTCTACAGTTGTTTGGAAGTTGCTGTGGGGTATTTTGTGACCTCTTGGATGAGTCGTCGATGCGCTATTATAGAAATTTTGGTCGGTCGGCCACTCCTTCGAAGGTTCACTACTATTCTGTTTTCGCCATTTGTGGATGATGGCTTTCACTGTTGTTTGCTGGAGTCCCAAAGGTTTATAAATGGCTTTATAACCTCTTCCAGAGAGATAGATCTCAATTTCTTAGTTTCTCATTTGTTACTGAATTTCTTTGAATCTCGGCATGATGTCTAGCTTTTGAGGATCTTTTGTTCTACTTCAATATGTCATGCAGGTCCTATTTAAGTGATTTCTTGATTGAGAGCAGGTGTGACAGTAATCAGGCCTGTGTGTGGCTAGGGAATTGAACTCAGCTTCCGGGAGGGAAGGGGTGGGGGGGGGGGAGGGGAAGGGGGGAAGGGCGGGGGAGAGAGATGAACAAGGCCCTGTTGGTTGGATTTCCTTTCCCCTTAAAACTAAAGACCATCATTTAAAAACTGCATTTTGTGTTTACTTTTGCTTTCTTTCTCTTAATATTTAAATTTGTTTTGTGATCTGAAACATTTAAGTGTGACAAACATCACCAACCAGCAAGAATTCTGGATCAATCTGACCTGTTAGTTTTTATTTAAGAAGCCCTCCTACTCTACTCTCATTAACTGTATTTATTGCACCTGTTTGAACTTGTTACCTGTATAAAAGACAACTGTCCAAACACTAATTCAATCACACTGCAACTTCTCCACCATGGCCAAGACAAAAGAGCTGCCTAAGGACACCAGGGACAAATTTGTAGACTTGCACAAGGCTGGGATGGGCTACAGGGGAATAGGCATGCAACTTGGTGAGAAAGCAACAACTGTTGGCATAATTATTAGAAAATGGAAGAAACACAAGATGATTGTCAATCCTCCTCTGTCTGGGACTCCATGCAAGATCTCGCCTCTTGTGGTAAGGATGATTCTGAGAAAGGTCAGGAATCAGCCCAAAATTACATGGGAGGACCTGGTCAATGACCTGAAGAGAGCTGGAACCACAGTCTGAAACATTACCATTAGTAACACACTACGTCATCATGGCTTAAAATCCTTCAGGGGACGCAAGGTCCCCCTGCTCATGCCAACACATGTCGTGGCCCGTTTGACATTCGCCAATGATTATCTGGATGATTTTATGATTTTAAGGAGGCATGGAAGAAGGTCATGTGGTCAGATGAGACCAAAATAGCACTTTCTGGTATCAACGCCGCTCGTCATGCTTGGAGGAAGAAGAAGGATGAGTACAACTCCAAGAACACCATCCCAACCATGAAGCATGGTGGTTGAAACATCAAACTTTGGTGCTGCTTTTCTGCAAATGGGACAGGAAAACTGTACCGTATTGAAGGGAGGATTGATGGGGTCATATAATGTTAAATTGTGGCCAACAATCTCCTTCAGAAGGAGCATAAAAGATGGGTTGTGGCTGGGTCTTACAGCATGACAATGACCCGAAACAGACAGCCAAGGCAACTAAGGAGTGGCTCTGTAAGAAGCATTTCACGGTCCTGGAGTGGCCTAGCCAGTCTTCAGACTTGAACCCAATAGAAAATCTTTGGAGGGAGCTGAAATTCAATGTTGCACAGAGACAGCATCGTAACCTGAAATATCTGGATAAGATCTGTATGGAAAAGTGGGACAAAATCCCTGCTGCAGTGCGTGCAAACTTGGTCAAGAACTACAGGAAATGTCTGGCCTCTGTAATTGCAAACAAAGGTTTCTATATGAAACATTAAGTTCTGTTTTTCCATTGTAGTCAATACTTATTTCATGCAATAAAATGCTAATTAAGTATGTAAAAATCCTACAATTTGATTTTCTGGATTTTTTTTAAGATTCTGTCTCTAATATTTGAAGTGTACCTACCATCAAAATTACAGACAGCTGCATTCTTTGTAGGTGGAGAAACTTGCAAAATTGGCAGTGTATCAAATACTTATTTTTTCCACTGTATTTCAAGGCCATTCCTCGGGCCACAATCAAGGCTGAATTGAGAGTTTCCACTTTGGTCTCTGGTCCTGCTGTTTGCGCTCTTTTTGGGACCCAGGTGGCCTTCTCCGCCAGATCACCTGGTCCCACTTTACCGTCAGGTCACAGGCATTGAGAGTTTCCAGTCCAATGGCAGTCCAGAACATGGGTTGACACTGTCATACACGGTACTTTCCCATGCGGCATCATCATACCGCCTGCTATGCGTGCGATCAGTTCCTCATAGTGTCACTTATCAACTCTCGCTCCACCGGCTCCATCAACTGTAGCAAGTGACCGCGTCCTCTTCCTCCACCGAACTGCATGCTAACTGCAAAGCTTCCACTCCATCACTGTGTAATACTACTCACTCCACTCCTCGCCAACAAATGACACTGACCTCCTCGCCACTCGGTGTCCCATGTCATTATTCCACCTTTCACTGGGTGGGGTCTTCTTGGGCGCACCATCCCATTTTGTTGATCCCTCCACCCATTTTTGTTCATCATACCACCCTGGGTGGACCTTCTCCTTCCACTTTACTTTACTTGGGCGGGCACCTCATACTGCGGGCTGTCATTTACAGTTAAATCATTCCCTTTGGTAGGTGAAACTTCTGGAGGGCTGGATGGTTCTTCCATTTTGTGTCTTCTAACGATGGGCAGGACCTTCTTCTTGTACTGTACCACTAGTCACCATTTCAAAGTTTGTACTCGGAGGCATTTTAGACCACGTAATTTTTGCCATCCACCATGCAGCTCGACTCTTCCCGCATCCATTCATTCTTACTGGTAAGAGACTCGATCCTGCCATCTACGCCAAGTATAACATGGCGTGAGGCGGTAACCTTAGGTGTGGCACTTGTGTTTCATGCCCCGGCATGCTACATGAAAATGGGGCTCCTGGCTGGATGTGTGTACATTAGCTACGGGGGCACTACGCCCTTGCAGGTCAAATGATGCCATTGAATTTGGATGGCCTGGACCAGTTGTTACAGAGTTCAATGAGAGACCACCACGTATAAATAAACAGTCTTTTGCTTAATATTAACTTGGTGTGAACTATATACAATAGATAGCGAGAGCATAACTTCACGAATGTTTCCTTTAAAACATGGAACATTTTCATACATTGTCTCTATACCTCTCCAGGCTTACTTGCTTCTATCCCTAAGTTCCTTTGCTTTCACGGCAATCCAGAATTATACTCAATCCAGCAGTGAGAGTCCTGTACTTCATCCCGCGTTTCCTCTTTTCTCTTAGGGGAACTAGTTTGCCACTATGGCCGTTACTTAAACTTCTTTGCTTGCTGAGGCCTTGTAAATACCGCCCGGGGCAATCTCTTCATCTCACGTTCCCTGTTCCGTGCTGGCCTGTTTGGCGAACTCGGTTCTGTACTGCTACTTTGTCCTTCTATCACTTATCCTTTCTCTACTATGAATCTTCCTATTCCCTGCTTTGATCTCCACTCATGTCAGGGACACCCACATCATGAGGCTCTGCTAATTAATCAGACCGAAGGTTTGCTCTAGATGCAAGCTAGGCCCTGCCTGACTTACTACCAGGAAGTCCTCTCTGATTTTGCTACATAGATTTTCCTTCTCTGGGCTAGTCCTAAGTCTTAACTCTATCTATACCTTCTCAGTACCTGTTGTTGGGTAGAACACAAGTCTATCACATAACAATGTAAAACATTATAATGCATCACATAACAATGTAAAACATTATAATGCATCACATCACAGCACAAGCGGGAACGTGGGCACAACTTCCATCTTTTTACCATCACACTAACTTTTTTAAGGAGATTTTGTAGTAGAAACTCTCCTAATCCTTGAAATTCTTCAATGCTTGGAGTTTCCATTCCAGAAACTCAGCAAAAAACTCAATGTGCACTTACCTCTAATGTAGAAACCATTACTCACTTCATTTCACTTCTAAACCTGTTTCTGTTCCTTAAATAAATTAATCATTTTTGAGAATATTGTTTCTTCATTTATAAAATGGCAAACCTCTAGACATCATTTTTTAATGGCTTTAAGAAGTCATTTATTCTTTGCTATTTAAACAGAAAACATGTTCATGATTCCAAAACAAAGAAAATTTTTGGAAGGATTGTTAAAAAGCTTTTGCTTCTTTATTTAGCAAAGAAGAAAGGTTCTTGATACTCCTCAAATAGGTCCAATTTTTTCAACCCTCCGTGTGAAAAATCCATGTTTTTTCCAAGTGCACCTCCTGAGTATAAAAATCTGCAAGGAAAGCATCTACCCCCTCAAAAAGGGATAATTTTTGTACTGTTTTTACAATTAAAAAGCCTAAGAAGTCTTTTTTTTCAGTATGTTATCAAATTAAGTTGGCATTTCTTACCATCAGTTAATACCTGTACATATGGTAAGGTTATTTTGACATTTATAAGGTTGTGTTAGCGGTAACCTCTTCACCCCCAGTCGATTTACCATTTTTTTAGGGTTTTTTTTTCCAAGAGCCATAGCTTTTTTATTTTTCCTTCCATATAGCCTTTTGAGGGTTTTTGTTTGTGCTGACGAGTGACACCACTCATTTTATCATGTGAACTATAAAGCGGGAAAAAAATTCCAAAAGCATTGAAATTGCAGAAAACTGTAATTTTAAAATTGTTCTTTTTTTCTTTTTAATTTACCAAGTTCTATATATGGTAAAACCAACCTGGTAATATAATTCTACAGGTCAGTATAATTATGCAGATACCAAACATGTACAGTTCTTTTTAAGTGGTGAAAACAAAGTCGGAATTTTGTAGAAAAAAAATTGCTTGTGTTACCATTATTTGAAACCTGTAACGCTTTCAATTTTTTGGATATGGGACTAGCTGAGGCCTTATTTTTGACTGATGTTGATACTGATACCAAGTTTTGACTGCCACTTATTTAATTTTATTGCAATGTTGCCGTGCCTAAAGAAATTGCAGTTCTAGTGTTCAATTTTTTTTCTCGTTATATAATTTACTGATCGGATTAATTTATTTTATAGTTTGATAGAACAGACTTTTGATAAATGCAGCAATGCCAAATATACACTACCATTCAAAAGTTTTGGGTCATTTAGAAATTTCATTATTTTTGAAGGAAAAGCACATTTTTTTTCAATGAAGCTAACATTAAATGAATAAGAAATATACTCTATACATTGTTAATGTGGTAAATGACTATTCTAGCTGCAAACATCTTGTTTTTATTGCAATATCTACATAGGTGTATAGAGGACCATTTCCAAGAACCACCACTCCAGTGTTTTAATGCTACATTGTGTTTGCTAACTGTGTAAGAAGGCTAATGGACATTTAGAAAACCCTAGAAAACCCTTGCACAAGTATGTTAGCTCAGCTGGAAACAGTTTGGCTGATTTGAGAAGCTATAAAATAGACCTTCCGTGTTGAGCTAGTTGAGAATCTGGAGCATTACATTTGTTTGTTCTATGAAACTCTCAAAATTGCCAGAAAAAGAGAACTTTCTTGTGAAACTCGACAGTCTATTCTTGTTCTTAGAAATGAAGGCTATTCCATCAAAGAAATTGCCAAGAAACTGAAGATTTCCTACAGCGGTGTGAACTACTCCCTTCAGAGGAGAGCACAAACAGGCTCTAACCAGAGTAGAAAGAGAAGTGGGAGGCCCCGCTGCACAACTGAGCAACAAGACAAGTACATTAGAGTCAATCGACGCCTCACAGCTCCCTAACTGGCAGCTTCATTAAATAGTACACGCAAAACGCCAGTGTCAATGTCTACAGTGAAGAGGTGACTCTGGGATGCTAGCCTTCAGGGCAAAGTGGCAAAGAAAAAGCCATATCTGAGACTGACTAATAAAAGGAAATGATTAATATGGGCAAAAGAGCACAGACATTGGACAGAGGAAGACTGGAAAAAAGTTTTATGGACAGACGAATCAAAGTTTGAGGTGTTTGGATCACACAGAAGAACATTTGTGAGACGAAGAACAACTGAAAAGATGCTGGAAGAGTGCCTGACGCCATCTGTCAAGCATGGTGGAGGTAATGTGATGGTCTGGGGTTGCTTTGGTGCTGGTAAAGTGGGAGATTTGTACAAGGTAAATGGGATTTTGAATTAGGAAGGCTATCACTCCATTTTGCAACGTCATGCCATACTCTGTGGATAGCGCTTGATTGGAGCCAATTTCATCCTACAACAGGACAATGACTCAAAGCACACCTCCAAATTATGCATGAACTATTTAGGGAAGAAGCAGGTATTCTCTCTGTAATGGAGTGACCAGCGCAATCACCAGATCTCACCCCCATTGAGCTGTTGTGGGAGCAGCTTGACTGTATGGTACGCAAAAAGTGCCCATCAAGCCAATCCAACTTGTGAGAGGGGCTTCAGGAAGCATGGGGAGAAATTTCTCAAGATTATCTCATGCAAATTAACAGCTAGAATGCCAAAGGTCTGCAATGCTGTAAATTCTGCAAAGGGAGCATTCTTTGACGAAAGCAAAGTTTGAAGGAGAAAATTATTCTTTCAAATAAAAATCATTATTTCTAACCTTGTCAATGTCTGGACTATATTTTCTAATCATTTTGCAACTCATTTGATGAATAAAAGTATGAGTTTTCATGGAAAACACAAAATTGTCTGGCTGACACCAAACTTTTGAACAGTAGTGTATGTAAGGAGGACCCAATAGGGTAACACTTCAAAATGACTATAAGTAAACCAAGCCTGAGAAACATTGGTCTCAGGTCTAAAGAAGTGAGAAACAATTGCTAGCAGATTACTTTGGTCTTGAGCATGCTAACTTTAATTCCTTTAGAGTAATCTACACTCTCCACTTGTGGCTTTTTCCCTCAATATCAAAACTGCCTACTCCTTCAGTAATTTCACTCCATCTCTGCTAAAAAAAACATTAACTCATTGTCATGTCTTGGGATTCGATCCAGCGATCCTGTGTTCTTCTATCGGTGTCTCTGTCCACTGAGCCATGGCAGGTTCTGTTGCTAAATACCTTTTGTCTTTGTCCATTCTTTTCGAACATGTGTTTTTCATTTGTTATCTAGCCTGTCCTATCACACTGTAGGTGCTACTATTTAAACCCACCCTCTGACCCTCTGCTGGTCTTTTCTGCTGGTGACACTCTTTAGTGGATTCTGCTTGGAGTTCTAGTTCTACTTCTGAAAATCTAAGCCAGTTGGATAAGTGTACTGTTGGAGTTTTTTCTTACCCTGCACTCTCCCTCGATTCCTTAGGTGGTATGTGACACACTCGATGGCCTTTAAGGGAGTCCAGAAAGAGTTGTCTTCTCGAGTTTTTACATTCAGGGTTTATTCAGGTCATGCTGAAGCCGCTAAGGCCTGCATTACTGGATACTATAGTCTGAACAGGAACCTGGTGGGGTTTGTGCAGCTTTTTCATAGTTAGATCCTTTATCCCAGTGTTTAATACCACATGTGCATAACACTCAGTTTCTATGCCCATCTAACTCATCCATCACAAGCTGGCCCAATAGTTAACCCTGTCCGCAGTCTAACTGACTGTCATAGGCCTCAAAGTAGATTAAACGACATAAAAAACAGGTCAATGCATTACATTAATACAAAGGTCTTTGGAAGGGGTGCCGACAGCTATATCTCTTCTTTACACATTGACCATCCCATCTTAACTCATTGTTGCTACTGATATTTATTCCTTTCTGCCAGTGCTATCTGAGTTGTTTTCAGTGTGCAAGCATCACAACACACACTCGATGTTCACTAAATGAGGTCACCATCTGAATAGGGCCTCCCTACTGCGCAGCCCCCTCCAAACGTGCTATGTTATGGATTGCTGTTACTTGAATAAAATTACTATGATCCACTGTACGGTACAGAGTTTAAAAAGTATACTGTGGTTACAAAGTGATGGCATTTTGCAAAGATAATGGGGTCATGAATTCTACAGTGATCCTGAATGCAGGAGCTACAACAGTGATTTTTCGCTGCATGTCCTTATAAATTTTATTCTCGTAATGGCATAGAGTTCATTATGGTAAAAATAAAACCTTTAACTGTTCTGAGGTTTACATGTTATCCTGCATGTCCTTCGAGAAGTTTTAAAATTATGCTAGCAAATACAAGCAGGAGTGAATGTTGACTGTCTTTGCAAGCATACAACGCCAGTGTAGCTTTCTAGTATTACAGTTGCTTAGACAATCAGGACCCAATCACTTCCGTCTGCGTCTACCTTTCAAATCACCAGTCAAAAAGCTTCCGAAAAGCTTTGTCCACCAAAAGTCAAGTTTATAACA
The DNA here is from genome assembly GCF_046119375.1 of Phyllobates terribilis. Lineage (NCBI taxonomy): Eukaryota > Metazoa > Chordata > Amphibia > Anura > Dendrobatidae > Phyllobates > Phyllobates terribilis. The sequence goes on along the minus strand of NW_027362768.1, from coordinate 36,095,953 downwards.
TGAACTTGCCATTATGTATTCAATTTAGTTAGCAGGCCAAAAAGCCTTGAAACTCTATGCAACCACCATCTACATTAGAAGCTGTAGTTGGTCCAGTAAATTTCTTTCTTTATTACTAACTCTAAAACTATGGAAAGCAGCTGTACCGTAACATTTTTCATTCAAAATCATTCAAGGTAACTTACTTGATCTTTGGTTTTTAATGAAGAAAAGTTTCAGTCTTTCTTTGAAAGTGTTCTCATTTACATAAAATTCTACTTGAACTCTGCAAAGAAAGCAGATATTAAACTATGTTAATTAGTAGCCTGGTGGGAAACATATGGCATAATACAACATATTTCCTAATATCTGGCTGTCATTCTGTACCACATTTACTAGAAAAATTAGTACAGCAATTTCTGTGGCTGCTAAATAACTTGACTTTTACATTTTAAAATAGTTTACATCAAAATCATAAAATATCATACATATACAACACATGCCAGTAAGGGTGGATAGCCACAGTTAGGCTATAACATAGATTTTCATTTTAAAGAGTAATAGAATAATAGACGTGAAAATAAGAAACTTTGAAATACAGTGGCATGTAAATGTTTGGGCACCCCTGGTCAAAATTACTGTTATTGTAAACAGTTAAGCAAGGTGAAGATTAACACTAGAACTACTGATGGAGTCATTTTGACTCCTTTCGTTTTTTATTTCTCTTCTGTGACTACATTTTTCAGAATTCCGGCTTGAAACTCGGTGACTTTTCCTCAAATATGATGTGAAAAAAGATTTTGTGAGAATAAATAATTTTGGTGAAAAATTTGCGCGTTTTTTTCAAAATTTACCAAGAACTACTGAAGGGAGTCATTTTGACTCCCTACTATATTTTGAGGTCCTTTTGTCACCAAATGTTGCTATAAAGTTTTGTGCATAATTTTTTCACTCTGTCTTATTTACCCTGATGTTCATATAGATGTAGTTCAATTTACATGTCAACTTTTCACATTTTCCTTGTGTTTTACCTGCTTGTATTACTGTGGCGTTTATTTTTTGATTCATATATATTGACACATATAAAGAACTGTACGCTTGCAGAAGCATGCAGGAACAATAATTTACAGTTTACTCTATCTGATGAGGAGCTAGATGCATTCATTGCGATATTCTATGCTCGTGGAATATCTGGCACGAACCGTCACTCGATTAGCAGTATTTGGTGTAATGACTGGGGAATACCGTTTTGCAAAGCGACAATGTCTAGGGACCGCTTTGTTGAAATTATGAGGTTTCTCAGATTTGATGAGAAATCTACTCGATCGGAGAGACTGCAAATGGACAAGTTTGCTCTATTTTCTACTGTGTGGGACAGGTTTATTGAAAATTGTATTGCGTGTTACAAACCTGGCCCATACATAACGGTGGATGAGCAACTTTTCCCAAGCAAAACTAGGTGTCCATTCACGCAGTACATGCCTTCCAAACCAGATAAATATGGCCACAAATATTGGCTAGCTGTTGATAAGAGGAGCAAATATCTGGCAAATGGCTTCCCTTATCTAGGCAAAGATGACACACGCCGTGCTGAGGACCGTTTAGCTGACCATGTGGTAATGAAGTTACACCAAATGTTTAGAAGGTGAATTCTGCGCCATATTTTCATTTTTATGCTCCTCCACCTACATTTTCTCTGCTTTTTGTTCTTCAGTTGTTGTTTATATGTGTGCACTTGAATAAAAAAAAATGTTTGAAAAACGTCTATTATAATTATTGTTATTTTCTGTAGAAAAATAAGAAAAGCAGAAAAAAAACAATCAAAAGCATTACTGTTGGATCTCACAATAATAATACATTACAAAAAATATAATTATTAATAAATAACCACAAATGAAACTCTAAAAATAAACGAAAACAAGCAAGGAGTCAAAATGACTACTTTCAGTAGTTCTAGGCGGGGTCACGAGTCCAGTAGTCCTAGTGTTAAATGATCTCTAAAAGGCCTAAAGTTAAAGATGACACATTTCCTTTTGTATTTTAGGCAAATAAATAAATAAATGAATAAAACATATATATATATATATATATATATATATATATTAATTTTTCACATTTTAAAAACTGCAAAAAGAAAAATGGGCTGATACATAAATTTGAGCACCCTGTTAGGTTAGTATCTAGTAGCACCCCCTTTTGAAAGTATCACAGCTTGTAAACGCTTTTTATAGCCAGCCAAGAGTCTTTCCATTCTCGTTTGAGGGATTTTCATTTATTCTTCATTGGAAAATTCTTCCAGTTCTGGGATATTCCTGGATTGTCTTGCATGCACTGCTATTGTGAGGTCAGTCACAGATTTCAATGATGTTCAGATCAGAGGACTGTGGGGGCCACTGTTAGAACCCTCCTGTTAGTTTTTTTCTATTTTGTTGGTCACATGACTTTCTGCCTATATAATCCAACTCCGCCCTTCTGGCCTTGCTGGACTTCAGTGTTATATTTACTCTTAAGCTAGCCAGGTGCCTTGTACCTTACTCTGTAGTTTGCTTGGTCCTTAGACCACTAGTGCTTTTTGTTTGTTTGTCTTTGCTCTGCTACAATTTCTGCTAGGAGGTGTCCAACTATACCCCAGTCCTTAGTTCTTGTAGGGACCCCTCCTTATATCTATAGGTCTGCGTTCAGACTAGCCGAGGACTTAGGCGGGTCTGTTCACAAGGAACAGGTCCCCCGCTGCATCGTAGGGAATCAGCTTAGTCCTATTGTAGGGACAGTTTTCCTATCTTTCCTTAGTGCTTGTAGCAGTTCATAAGTCCAGCCAAAAACAAAACACTCTTAGGAAAGAAATCCAGATATCAGCATGGTGTCGGTTCAGGAGTTGGCTCAACGCCTGCAGGGATTGTCTTTGGAGGTGGCCGAGCTCCAGCAACACGTGAGTAGCTATCCTGGAGCGCATTTTGTTGAACCGAAGGTAGGACTGCCAGATTTTTTTCTATGGTAAACAGCAAGATTTTTTTTCCTTTAAAAACGCTTGTTTATTATATTTTCGTTTAAGACCTAGATCCTCGGGGAATGAATTACAGCGCATTGGGTTTATAATGTCACTTTTGCGCAAAGAACCACAGGGATGGGCCTTTTCTCTATAACCTAATAATCCGTGTTTTAGATCAGTGGAAGATTTTTTTTCTGCTATGGGGTTGTTATATGATGATCCTGATCGAGTCTCATCTGCTGAAACTGAATTAAGACATTTGAAGCAGGGATCAGGTGATGTGGAAAATTATTGTACATACTTCAGAAGATGGTCGGCTGAAGTGGAATGGAATGACTCGGCATTAAAATGTCTGTTTCTTGCTGGTCTAGGTGAAAGGGTTAAGGATCTGCTGATTGCCTTCCCAAAACCTGGAACCTTGCAGGAGGCAATGCAATTAGCTATACGTGTGGACAGGAGACTGCGTGCTAGGATTAATGAAGAGAAATCTACTGCTATGGCAGCTCCTAGTTTTCAGAGGGTCTGCTCGGAAGGTGGAGAACCGATGGAGATTGGGGCGATGTCACCCCGCTCTCAGGAAAAAGACCGAAGGTTTGCTAAGGGATTATGTTTTTATTGCGGTAAATCTGACCACTTTATTAAGAACTGTGTGCTTCGTTTGAACAAAGAAAAAAAAAAGGTCAGTTACGCCCGTATAGCTTGTTTAAATTCAAAAGGAGTATTTATTTCTGGAAGCACCTCATTCCAGGAGGAGTTGATTGAATTTCGGGTATTTGTGGATTGTGGTTCTACACTCAATGTGACTGATAAGGGATTTTTGGAAAAATTTAAATTAGAATCCAAACTTTTGTCATCTCCTATTTCTGTGGTTGCTGTTGATGGCACTCCCTTGAAATGTATTACTCACAAGGTTTTTGAATTTCCCCTCACCATTAATGGTATTCACCAAGAGAATTTGGATTTGGCGGTATTAAATAATTTGCCTTCTCCAGTGGATTTGGGGCTACCTTGGTTAAAATTGCACAATCCTGTACTGGACTGGTCTACCAATGAAATTAAGTCTTGGAGTCCTAAGTGTTATGATAAATGTTGTAACGGTCGTATTGCTACTGTGGAAAGAGGGGAATTACCTGTACCTATTCAGGATTTTTGGAAGTTTTTTTCTGAGGAGGAGTCGCAAGTTTTGCCTCCTCATAGTGACTATGATTGTACCATTGAGTTTGTCCCTGGAGCTACTCTTCCCAAGAGTCGCTTATTTAATCTTACTATCCCTGAGAGAAAGGCCTTGGAGTAATACATACAGACAAGCTTGGCCGTTGGTCACATTAGACCTTCTAAGTCACCTGTGGCTGTTGGATTTTTTTTTGTAAAAAAAAAAGGACCGCGGTTTACGTCAATGTCTGGACTTTCGCGAAATTACTAAAATTACAGTACGCAATTCCTAACCACTGCCATTAATTCCTGACTTGTTCCCCCAGTTAGTGGGGGCCAAGTGGTTCTCTAAAATTGATCTCTGGGGGGCATACAATTTGTTACGTATGAAGGAAGGTGATGAATGGAAAACTGCTTTTAACACTCCGTTGGGTCATTTTGAGAATCTGGGTATGCCTTTTGGTCTTACCAATGCACCAGCGTTTTTTCAGAACCTTATTAATGACATACTAAGACCGTTGATCGGTAAGAATGTGGTGGTGTATTTGGATGACATTTTGATTTATTCGCCGGATCTGGAGTCTCATTGGCAGAGCGTACGTGAGGTATTGCAGTTGTTAAGTAACAATTCACTTTTTGCTAAGCTGGAGAAATGTGAGTTCGCTGTGCAGAGAATTAGTTTTTTGGGCTACATTATCTCTGGCAAGGGCTTTGAGATGGACCCGGTGAAGGTTCAGGCGGTGCAGAATGGCCTTGGCCTATTGGTTTGAAATTGATACAGAGATTTTTGGGTTTCGCCAATTATTACAGAAAATTCATTAAGAATTTTTCTATAATTGTTAAGCCACTGACCGATCTCACCAGGAAAGGTTCGAATACGGTCCAGTGGACTACTGAGGCCAATGAAGCTTTTGTGTATCTCAAGTAGAGGTTCAGTTCTGCTCCCATCCTTATGCAGCCTGATGAGTAGTGTTGAGCCACCCCCGTAGTGTTCGAGTTCGGTTCGGTTCGTCGAACACCCGTGTGTTCGCCGAACTGTTCGTCGAACTGTTCGTCGAACACCTTCGAACACCGTTAAAACCAATGGCAGGCAAACAAAAACACATAGAAACACATAGAAAACACCTTCAAAGGTGTCCAAAAGCTGACAAACTGCTCAGAAGACACAACTAACACATGGAAAAGTGACAAGTACATATAGTCATGCGAAAATAAAAGAGGTGGAGGAGTAAAAGGAGGGGGAGACACAGATATAGGCATGTCATGCCCTTCTAAAATCCAAAAAGTGAGAAGCCGACACGGCCAGTCCGCTCCTGCCCGTGCCACCTCCGTGTCGCCGGGTTTGTGCCAGAGCCGCGGTGAACCCTGATGGCCAGCCCCCCTCTCCCAATACTGGTGCCTGTCCGCTGGTGGGTCGAGCGAGCCCCCCTGTGGTGGAGGCAGCTCTAAGCTTTTTAATTTAAATTGTCTCTATAATTTGAATGAATACACTTTAAATCCATTTACAAGGATCTATTGGAGGGCAAGTCTCATGCCAGCAGCCGCGTAATTCCAGCTCCAGTAGCGTCCACTAAAGCTGCTGCAGTTAAAAAGCTTTTATAAGGATCGAGCTCGGCTGTCCACCGCAAGGCATCCTACTGCCAGTCCCAGCCCTATGCCTTGGGGTGCCTCCTGATGCTCTTCACTGAGTATCCCATGGTCCCGAAGCATTTCCTTTGAAAAAATTAAGTGTCTAAACTACAGGTGGTGTAGCTTGCTTAAGAGCCGGGATAATCCGCTGACTAGCAGACACTGCTACTAGGCACAAAGTATTTCCTGGGCTAGATGCAGTTAAAAATTTGTAATTAGATACTCTCGTTGGATGCTGAGAAAGCATTCCATAGAGTCTCCTGGCACGCCATATATGATTCTCTTAAAAAGCTTGGGCTAGGGGTCTAGGGGACCCTTTTATAGCCAAAATCACGGCCCTGTATCGCAATACGTCACCTAGGCTGAAGATAAATGGAACTGTAGCACCCTGAGGGCTCGGTTGCTACAGACGTATTGCACCTCACCCAGAGGTGTGATATCTCACTCTCAGGTAAGGATGGAGTGTGGATCAGGACCCGACACCTGCATGCATTACACCACATTGCCGTGGGGCAGGGCGACCAATATGCCCCTGAGATGGGCACGACAGTCCCTTTCCCTGACTGGAGTGGGGGGAGGGAACACTGAGGAAGGGGAACCCTGTAGTGCAGGAGCAGGGAGGAAGCAGTTCCTGGGTGCATTGAGAAGGGAGTATAAAAGGTGGGCACCATCTTAGTTCAGTGCAGAGAAGTCTGAGCAGAAGTGGCAGGGAGCAGGGGCTCTGCATGAGCTCTGCTCCGGAGGCGGGCCTAGTAACAGAGGCCCAGGCCTGGAAGAGGGAGAAGGAAGAGGAGCGGAGAAGGCTCCAGGAACGAGGAATGAAGGTATCCCAGGGGTGCGGACGGGCGAGTCGCCACCGCACGCCCGAATCCACCTGCGTGGAGGGGTCAGGCCAAAGGGGGAGACCGGTCCCCGAACTAGTGGAGGCAGGAAACGACCCTCAGCTAGAAACCAGAGGCTCTGACATTTTATGTGGCGCAGCCCCTCGCTACACCCGCTAGGAAGGCACCACATAGGGTCAGGGAAACTGGCGCCAAGTTTACCAAGAGGAGGCCCGAGGCAGCCGGACAGAAGTGTTGATAAGAAAGGCCAGACAAAGGACACACAAAGGGGGTCCTGTGAAGTGCTCCAAAGTTATCTGGGAGTTGTCTGAGCCCCTCACCTGGTGAGCACAGTACGACGTGGGCAGCCGTTACCTGCAGACGTGGTCTGGATAATAAGAACTGTGAGTAAAGGCCCTGGACTGCATCACTGACTCCGTGTCGTTACTGCTGCTGCCCTGCACCATCACCCCCATCCTCCGCATACACTGCCCTGAGGCTATACTCCTCCCGTGGGGAGTTATGCTACGCTCTGCTGCACCCACAACACCAGCCTCAGCGGTCTGCCCTGTAGCGGCGGTTCACTCTGACCGCAATCCACGGGTGGCGTAGTTGGACATTTAAACATCAAAACCACATAAATAGTTCCGCCACTGGTTTGACCGCCCTGAGCCACGGAACCGGGTCGCCGCCACGAAGACTACAACCACCAGCATCCACCAAAAAGGGTCCGGCTCCGGGTGTCCCAAGGCCCAGGGGGTGCGTCAGAACATTTTCATCACCTTTCACAATCACCAATGGGACAAGGCAGGGATGTCCTCTGTCCCCTCTCTTATACATCCTAGTGACGGAGCACCTGCTCTCATCAATTCGCCATAACCCCAATATTAGGTGGATTGAGGTGGGAGGCACCGAGTACAAGTGCTCTATATTTGCTGATGATGTCCTAGTATATATCACTCAATCACATATATCCATCCATGCTGTTATGGCTGAAATAGATCACTTTGTTACATGGTAATATTTTAAAATCAATGCAGCGAAGTCTGAGGCCCTCGATGTCTCCCTCCCCAAATCCATATAGGATTCCATCCAGTCCAACTTTCCCTTTGCCTGGCCCTCACAGGGTATCAAATACTTAGGAATTCCTATTCATAGAGACCTCTCCCATCTATGTTATCTTAATTTTGGGCCCTTTATTGAACAATTCCATACAGACCACGGTTGGCAAGTTAGAACTGTAAGATTCACTACGTGAACCGCTGGTGTTTTGTGGAAAAGCACATGTACACCGTGTTCCAAATTATTATGCAAAAAGTGTTTAGGAGTGATAAGGGAAGAATTTGTTTGTTTGTCAGTTAAACTCATTGATGGTGATGTGTGTCAGGGCTCTTTATATCACTGTAAGCAATTGCAGACACCTGTGCTAATTAGTTTGGCAGGTGTGTCCAATGAAAGGCAAGACTACTTAAGAAGGCTCTCTCACATTATTAAGCAGCCTACATTTTCTGCCAAAATGGGAAAGAAAAAGGATGTGTCGGCTGCTGAGAAGCAACAAATTGTGGAGTGTTTAGGTCAAGGCATGACTACAATCAACATTGTGCGATGATCAGGATGAAGTGTCTTGGCAATCAAGAAGTATGTAGCTGATTCACAGTACACACGTGTGCGTGCTGATAAGGGCAAATTGAGGACTCTTTCCTACAGGCAATTACGTCAGGTTGAAAGAGCAGCGGCAAAAAAGCCTTGTCATAGCAGCAGACAAGTTTTTGAAGCTGCTTGTGCCTCCAAAGTCCCCCGAACAACAAGATGCAGGGTCCTTCAGAGGTTTGCAGCTGTGCATACGCCATCCTGTCGACCTCCTCTATCCACTTCACACAAGCAGAAACGGCTCCAGTGGGCCAAACATTACATGAAGACTGATTTCAAAACTGTTTTGTTCACGGATGAGTGCCGTGCAGCGCTCGATGGTCCAGATGGATGGAGTGGAGGATGGCTGGTTGATGGACACCCCACGCAAACACGGCTACAGCGCCAACAAGGAGGAGGTGGAGTAATGTTTTGGGCTGGAATCATGGGGAGAGAGATTGTCGGCCCCTTTAGGATCCCTGAAGGCGCTAAAGATGAACTCCATAATGTATGTGGATTTTCTCAAACAGCACTTCCTGCCATGGTTCAAGAAGAAGAACCGTGTATTTCACAGCAAGATCATTTCTCTGCATGATAATGCACCATCTCATGCCGCACATAAAACATCTGCATCTCTGGCTGATATGGGCATAAAAGGGGACAAACTTATGGTGTGACCCCCATGCTCCCCTGACCTCTACCCCATTCAGAACCTTTGGAGCATCATTAAAAGGAGTGTCTATGATGGCGGGAGGCAGTTCACATCTAAGCAACAGCTCTGGGAGGGTATTCTGTCCTCATGCAAAACAATTGAAGCAGAAACCATCCAAAACCTAACAAATTCAATGGACGAGAGAGTTCAGAAGCTCCTTTCGAACAAGGGGTCCTATGTGAAAATGTAACATCACCTAGAATAAAGTTTTGAGTTGAAAACTGTTTGATTTCAGTTTCTAACAACCTGCTAATGCTTATAATTTCAAAAATGGCCATTTTTTTGGTCTTTATTAAAATGAAAAGGTTGATCGAAAAGTTTGGGGGATCTAAGAGTGTGGCAACCCAGTAGTCATGATTACTTCGAATTCTGACAATATGAGGGTCATGCTGCAGGTAGTGCAGCAAGAAGGCACTTATGTGTCTTGCGCATCTCGGAGCCCCAAAATTATTTTCCGGGCTAGATGCAGCTAAAAATTATTTTTAATTTTAAATCTGGTGGAGCTTAGTATAGATGGCCTAATAGGATCAGTGCTGCACACTGCTACAAAGCCCAAATTATTTTCCAGTCAAGATACAGATAAACATGATTAGTAATTTGAAAGCTTAAAACGTTTGATAGGGTGATTTTAACCAATCATCAAGCTTTTACTCTCCCCAGAATGACACAGGGGTAGAAAAGTCGTTTCGGATCCATGATTTGTTCATCTTTATGAACGTGAGTCTGTCTACATTATCAGTGGAGAGCCGCGTGCGCTTATCTGTCAGCACACCACCAGCAGCGCAGAACACACGTTCAGACAGAACGCTGGCTGCGGGGCATGACAAGATCTCAAAGGCGTAAGTGGCTAGCTCCGGCCATTTATCCAGATTGGAAGCCCAAAAAGAGCAAGGGTCCAGTGACACAGTCGTGGCTTCAATGTTTACTTGGAGATACTCCTGTACCATCGTCTCTAGGCGTTGACTATGTGTCAGACTTCTTGTCTCCTGTGGCCTTGCAAAGGATGGGCTAAAAAAGTGGTGAAATGATTCCGCAAAATTGATGTTACCAGCAGATACTGTGGTACTGTTACAGTTTGAGTGCTGAACACTTGACGGTCCCACGGTTGGCAAGTTGGAACTGTGAGATTCACTACGTGCACCACTGGTATTTTGTGGAAAAGCACATGTAAGATTCTGCAACAGTCTCTGCTGATACTCCTGCATGCGTGCATCCCTTTCTATGGCAGGAATAATTTCTGCAAATTTACTTTTGTACCGGGGATCTAACAGTGTGGCAACCCAGTAGTCAGGATTATTTCTAATTCTCACAATTCGAGGGTCATGTTGCAGGTAGTGCAGCAAGAAGGCACTCATGTGTGTTGCGCATCCAGGAGCACCAAGTCCCTGTTGTGTTGGTGGCGAGGTAACAATCATGCTTCCTTCCTCTGTCCTCTCCCCCCAACCTCGCACAACAGAAATGTGATCAAGGTCTCCCTCATCTGATGAGTCTTCCATCAGTTCGTCCTCCACTTCTTCCTGGGCTCCTGCACCTTCCTCACTAGTTTGGCTGCTACCATGCGCCCTGGTAAAACCATCTCCCCCACCCTCACATGCCTGCCGCCTTGGTGCTGCCGACCTTGTGGACCTTGCAGATGTTAGCCCTTCCGCATACAACTCCTCCTCCTCTACTTCCTCCACCTCCTCTTGTGCCACCACCTGACTCCGAATTCTGTTTAACATGTGCTCCAGCATGTAAATCACCGGAATAGTCATGCTGATAATGGCATCGTCAGCACTAAACATCTTCGTCGCCATTTCAAAACTGTGCAGAAGGGTGCATAGGTCTCTGATCTGAGACCACTCCTCCAGCGTGATTTGCCCCACCTCTGAATCTCGTTGGCCCAGGCTATACGTCAGAACGTATTGCACCAGGGCTTGTCGGTGCTGCCACAGTCGCTGCAACATGTGCAGAGTTGAATTCCACCGGGTAGGCACATCGCATTTTAGCCGGTGAAGTGGCAGGCCCAACGACTTCTGTAGAGATGTAAGTCGCTGAGCTGCGGGATGCGAATGGTGGAAGTGAGCACACAGCGACCGGGCCCTCTGCAAAAGGCCATCTAGTCTGGGAGAGTGGGCTAAAAATTGCTGGACAACCAGGTTCAACACGTGAGCCATACAAGGCACGTGTGTGACATTGCCCCGGCGAAGGGCCGCACCCAGGTTTGCAGCATTGTCGCACACGGCCTTCCCTGGTTTCAGGTCCAGTGGAGACAACCATTCATGAAATTGGTTCTCCAGAGCTGACCACAACTCCTCAGCTGTGTGACTCACATTTCCCAGACATTTCAATGTAAAAACCGCCTGATGACGTTGAGCCCTACTGCCAGCATAGTAAGGAGGTGTGCAGGATCCCTTCTGCGCAGTTAGAAAGCTTGTGGCATGACCAGACAGGCTTTGGGTGCAGGTGGAAGACCGAGAGGAGGTTGAGGAGGCAGAAGCAGTGGAGGAACTTTGACATAAAGAGGATTGACGCACAACTCGTGGGGGCGGCAAGACTTGGACAGCAGCCCCTTGTCCTGCTGTCACCATAGTTACCCAGTGCCCAGTCAGCGACATGTAACGCCCCTGTCCATGCCTACTCGTCCAAGTGTCTGTGGTGAAATGCACCCTGTCACACACAGAGTTTCTCAAAGAAGCGGTGATGTTGTGTGCGACATGCTGGTGGAGCGCAGGCACACCTTTCTTTGAGAAGTAGTGCCGACTGGGCATCTGGTACTGGGGCACTGCGACGGACATAAGGTCTCGAAAATCCTCTGTGTCCACCAGGCGGAAAGGCAGCATTTCTGTAGCCAAGAGCTTGCAGATGGTGAAATTCAACCTCTTAGCTTTCTCATGGCTAGGAGGAAATGGTCTTTTACTTGTCCACATCTGAGGGACCGAGGGCTGGCTATTGTGCTTAGACGGGGTTGATAAGGGTGTCCCCGGCAAACTGCCGGTCTGTGAGGAAGATGCAGGCGGACATGTTAGGTTGCCTTCATCCAAAGGTGGTGCTATCGATGTCGGACAGCGCTCAACACCAGCTGGTGTTACCACCTCCAAAGAAAATGATGACCTGCCAATCACGCTGGCTGTTGCGGGTAAAGAGGTGGCAGGTCTGCGCCCCAAAACAGGTGTGACTGCTGTCCCCCCAGTCACAGAGGATGAAGAGGCCGCGGATGCACAAGATATGGCAGACGGTGGTTGGCCAGTCCGGCTAGGCCGCATTGTAGCACACTGAGCTTCCCACTGCAACTTATGCTTCATGTCCATGTGCCGGTTCATGCATGAAGTACTCAAACTATGTATTTTTTGGCCTCTACTTAGCTTTTTCTGACAAATGTTACAGATAACACGAGTTGGGTCATCTTTATCGATCTGAAAAAATGCCCAGGCTATGCAAGGCTTAGCACCCATGCGACCTGAAGAGCCACCACGACTTGTGGTGAGAGGCAGAGTTGTGTTTGAGGATGCAGTTGTTGACGTGCTTCCAGTACTACGTCTCTGTCCAGGAAGGCGCAACCTGACCTCGTCGTCACTAGCATCTTCCTCCACCTCCTCTGCTGACCTCATCTCTTGGCTGACTGTGGGTTGACAGTAAGTGGGATCTCCGACCTCATCATCATCACCCTGTGCGTTATAACACCCGTCGTCCTCAGAGCCAACCTGTTCCTGCCCTGACAAAAAACTAAAGTTGTCGCTCCAATCAGGTATTTGAGTCTTATCATCGTCTTCCTCATTGTCTCCACCAACAGGAGTTACAGTTTGGGAATGAGGGTCTACATTATGGTCAGAACCTTCTGCGTCTGGTCCTGGATCCGACTCATAAAGATTCTGGGCATCAGTGCAGATCATTTCCTCGTCTGGATTCACAGAAGCGCTGGAGTCGACCTCTGATTCCCAGGCTATAGTATGAGTAAACAGCTCTGCAGACTCAACCATCTGTTCAACCTCATACTCAGACGGGCAGCTGGAGATTTGGGAGCTGTGAGGAAGCAAGTGCGATTTGGGTGACACCTTTGAAGACTGGAGTATTTGTGATGTTGAAGTTGATGTGGAGGAGAGCCCACTTAAAGGAGCACTTGATATCCGTTGACGCACCTGCTGTTTTTGTGCCTCATCTGGAATTTGTAGCGATTGGCGTGGCCGTAAGAAAGGGATCTTATCACATTGTCCGCTAAAAGAAGTAGACATTTTAGTTTGGCTGGAAGATGGTCTTTCTTCTGCAGATGTTACTGTTGCTTTAACACCTACCCCACGGACACAACCTTTTTTCCCCTTCCCAACACGCCTATTCCCCTTTCCACCAGCAGCAGGCCTTTTTCCACTCATTTTGGTGGTTAACTAATTCACAACTCTGGAGTTGTTTGCACAAAAAAACAATGGATGGTAACCGAGCAGAGCTGAGTGGCCAAACTGTGGTATTAGGCCAAAACTATTGGCTGGGTTAGATGCAGAAAAAAATTATTTTGAATTTGCAACCTGATGGAGGTCAGTATAGATGGACTAATAGAGAAAGTCCGACACACTACTAGAAGGCCCAATATTTTTTCAGAGGTAGATGCAGAAAAAAATATATTCAGTTTGCAACCTGATGGAGGTCAGTATAGATGGACTAATACAACAAGTCCCGCACACAGCTAGAAGCCCAAATATTTTTTCAGAGGTACTGTAGATGCAGATAAAAATTATTTTTAATTTGCAACCTGATGGAGGTCAGTATAAATGGACTAATAGAGAAAGTCCGACACACTACTAGAAAGCCAAATATTTTTTCAGAGGTAGATGCAGAAAAAAATATATTCAGTTTGCAACCTGATGGAGGTCAGTATAGATGGACTAATACAACAAGTCCCACACACAGCTAGAAGCCCAAATATTTTTTCAGAGGTACTGTAGATGCAGATAAAAATTAGTTTTAATTTGCAACCTGATGGAGGTCAGTATAGATGGACTAATAGAGAAAGTCCGACACACTACTAGAAGGCCAAATATTTTTTCAGAGCTAGATGCAGAAAAAAATTATATTCAGTTTGCAACCTGATAGAGGTCAGTATAGATGGATTAATAGAACAAGACCCACACACAGCTAGAAGCCCAATATTTTTTCAGAGGTAGATGCAGAAAAAAATATATTCAGTTTGCAACCTGATGGAGGTCAGTATAGATGGACTAATAGAACAAGTCCCACACACTGCTAGAAGCCCAAATATTTTTTCAGAGGTACTGTAGATGCAGATAAAAATTAGTTTTAATTTGCAACCTGATGGAGGTCAGTATAGATGGACTAATACAGAAAGTCCGACACACTACTAGAAGGCCAAATATTTTTTCCGAGCTAGATGCAGAAAAAAATTATATTCAGTTTGCAACCTGATGGAGGTCAGTATAGATGGACTAATAGAGAAAGTCCGACACACTACTAGAAGGCCAAATATTTTTTCAAAGGTAGATGCAGAAAAAAATATATTCCGTTTGCAACCTGATGGAGGTCAGTATAGATGGAATAATAGAACAAGACCCACACACAGCTAGAAGCCCAATATTTTTTCAGAGGTAGATGCAGAAAAAACTATATTCAGTTTGCAACCTGATGGAGGTCAGTATAGATGGACTAATAGAACAAGTCCCACACACTGCTAGAAGCCCAAATATTTTTTCAGAGGTACTGTAGATGCAGATAAAAATTAGTTTTAATTTGCAACCTGATGGAGGTCAGTATAGATGGACTAATAGAGAAAGTCCGACACACTACTAGAAGGCCAAATATTTTTTCACAGGTAGATGCAGAAAAAAATATATTCAGTTTGCAACCTGATGGAGGTCAGTATAGATGGATTAATAGAACAAGACCCACACACAGCTAGAAGCCCAATATTTTTTCAGAGGTAGATGCAGAAAAAAATATATTCAGTTTGCAACCTGATGGAGGTCAGTATAGATGGACTAATAGAACAAGTCCCACACACTGCTAGAAGCCCAAATATTTTTTCAGAGGTACTGTAGATGCAGATAAAAATTAGTTTTAATTTGCAACCTGATGGAGGTCAGTATAGATGGACTAATAGAGAAAGTCCAACACACTACTAGAAGGCCAAATATTTTTTCAGAGGTAGATGCAGAAAAAAATATATTCAGTTTGCAACCTGATGGAGGTCAGTATAGATGGACTAATACAACAAGTCCCGCACACAGCTAGAAGCCCAAATATTTTTTCAGAGGTACTGTAGATGCAGATAAAAATTATTTTTAATTTGCAATCTGATGGAGGTCAGTATAGATGGACTAATAGAGAAAGTCCGACACACTACTGGAAGGCCAAATATTTTTTCAGAGGTAGATGCAGAAAAAAATATATTCAGTTTGCAACCTGATGGAGGTCAGTATAGATGGATTAGTAGAACAAGACCCACACACAGCTAGAAGCCCAATATTTTTTCAGAGGTAGATGCAGAAAAAAATATATTCAGTTTGCAACCTGATGGAGGTCAGTATAGATGGACTAATAGAACAAGTCCCACACACTGCTAGAAGCCCAAATATTTTTTCAGAGGTACTGTAGATGCAGATAAAAATTAGTTTTAATTTGCAACCTGATGAAGGTCAGTATAGATGGACTAATAGAATGATGCTATGCCCAAAAGATTTTACTTCACTAGGTGAAGTAAAAAAATTGGTATTCTATACACAGGTGGTATATCTTGCAACACAGATAGGCTACTCCACTGACTAACACACACTGCAATAGGCCAAAAAGGATTAGCTTTGCTAGATTCAGCCAAATGCTGTGAAAAAAACTTGCACAGCACTGGCACAGACCTTCCTGGCAAAAACTGATAGGAACTCATGTAACCTAGTCCTGAAAAGGACTGCAATTACAATTAGTCTTTACTCCCAAAACCGATCTATTTAAGAGCACAGACCTCCCTGATAAAAGTCGTAGGAAATGCTGTAACCTAGTCCTTAAAAGGACTGCAATCACAACTATTCCCTACTCCCAAGCTATCTGTATATTTGTGCGAAAATTGGCTTGAAATTAACAAGGTATAGCGCACACAGCAACAGCGGTGCCGTCTAACACGCAGCTGCAGCAGTGAGAAAATGGTGGCGACGGGGAAAATGGCTTGGTCTTATAGGGCAAGGACATGTGACATACACTGCCAATGACACATGCCCTTGCTTGTGTGAAAAAAAGCACTTCGCTCCGTGTGTGCGCTGCTGATAGGCTGACAGATTGCACCTCCCCACTGTAAATGCGGGAAAGAGAAAAAAAAATGGAGATCTTCATTGTTCCTGCAGAGATCCATCCCCTGCCCCTCCCCCCACCCCGCTGTACACTCAAACTGCGTATTAACATTAATTTTCATCATTACTGAGAAAAAATCCAGTTATGATTTTGGTGCACGAACAGTTATCGAACATAACCTCGAACAGCCGAATTTTTCTCAAATTGTTCGTGTTCGCCGAACGGCTCGAACACCGCCCAAAACAGCTCGAATTTGAGATTGGCGAACAGTTCGAGTAGAACAACGCTCATCTCTACTGATGAGACCAAGCCTTTTTTGGTCGAGGTCAATGCTTCTTCGGTGGGGGTCGGTGCTGTTTTGTCTCAGGAAAACAAGGATGGAGTACATCCCTGTGGTTTTTTTTCAAAAAAATTTTCTGAGACCGAACTTAATTACGATGTTGGTAATCGGGAATTGCTGGCGATTAAACTCGCATTTGAACATTGGCGTCATCTCTTAGAAGGTGCTAAATTTCCCATTCAGGTTTTCACTGATCATAAGAATCTGATCTATCTTGATGCTGCCAAGCGCTTGAATGTCCGTCAGGCTAGGTGGGCACTTTTTTTTTTGCGGTTTAATTTTTCTGTTGCTTACATCCCGGGTACCAAGAATGTAAAAGCTGATGCTTTATCTCACAGTTTTTCTCCCATGGTTGGTACCGAGGAGGAGGAGAGCATTTTACAGGAAGGTGTTGTGATTAGTGTTGAGCCACCCCCGTAGTGTTCGAGTTCGGTTCGGTTCGTCGAACACCCGTGTGTTCGCCGAACTGTTCGTCGAACTGTTCGTCGAACACCTTCGAACACCGTTAAAACCAATGGCAGGCAAACAAAAACACATAGAAACACATAGAAAACACCTTCAAAGGTGTCCAAAAGCTGACAAACTGCTCAGAAGACACAACTAACACATGGAAAAGTGACAAGTACATATAGTCATGCGAAAAGAAAAGAGGTGGAGGAGTAAAAGGAGGGGGAGACACAGATATAGGCATGTCATGCCCTTCTAAAATCCAAAAAGTGAGAAGCCAAGACGGCCAGTCCGCTCCTGCCCGTGCCACCTCCGTGTCGCCGGGTTTGTGCCAGAGCCGCGGTGAACCCTGACGGCCAGCCCCCCTCTCCCAATACTGGTGCCTGTCCGCTGGTGGGTCGAGAGAGCCCCCCTGTGGTGGAGGCAGCTCTAAGCTTTTTAATTTAAATTGTCCCTCTAATTTGAATGAATACACTTTAAATCCATTTACAAGGATCTATTGGAGGGCAAGTCTCATGCCAGCAGCCGCGTAATTCCAGCTCCAGTAGCGTCCACTAAAGCTGCTGCAGTTAAAAAGCTTTTATAAGGATCGAGCTCGGCTGTCCACCGCAAGGCATCCTAGTGCCAGTCCCAGCCCCTATGCCTTGGGGTGCCTCCTGATGCTCTTCACTAAGTATCCCGTGGTCCCGAAGCATTTCCTTTGAAAAAATTAAGTGTCCAAACTACAGGTGGTGTAGCTTGCTTAACAGCCGGGATAATCCGCTGACTAGCAGACACTGCTACTAGGCACAAAGTATTTCCTGGGCTAGATGCAGTTAAAAATTTGTAAGTAGATACTCTCGTTGGATGCTGAGAAAGCATTCCATAGAGTCTCCTGGCACGCCATATATGATTCTCTTAAAAAGCTTGGGGTAGGGGTCTAGGGGACCCTTTTATAGCCAAAATCACGGCCCTGTATCACAATACGTCACCTAGGCTGAAGATAAATGGAACTGTAGCACCGAGGGCTCGGTTGCTACAGACGTATTGCACCTCACCCAGAGGTGTGATATCTCACTCTCAGGTAAGGATGGAGTGTGGATCAGGACCCGACACCTGCATGCATTACACCACATTGCCGTGGGGCAGGGTAACCAATATGCCCCTGAGATGGGCACGACAGTCCCTGTCCCTGGCTGTAGTGGGGGGAGGGAACACTGAGGAAGGGGAACCCTGCAGTGCAGGAGCAGGGAGGAAGCAGTTCCTGGGTGCATTGAGAAGGGAGTATGAAAGGTGGGCACCATCTTAGTTCAGTGCAGAGAAGTCTGAGCAGAAGTGGCAGGGAGCAGGGGCTCTGCATGAGCTCTGCTCCGGAGGCGGGCCTAGTAACAGAGGCCCAGGCCTGCAAGAGGGAGAAGTAAGGAAGAGGAGTGGAGAAGGCTCCAGGAAAGAGGAATGAAGGGATCCCAGGGGTGCGGACGGGCGAGTCGCCACCGCACGCCCGAATCCACCTGCGTGGAGGGGTCAGGCCAAAGGGGGAGACCGGTCCCCGAACTAGTGGAGGCAGGAAACGACCCTCAGCTAGAAACCGGAGGCTCTGACATTTTATGTGGCGCAGCCCCTTGCTCCACCTGCTAGGAAGGCACCACATAGGGTCAGGGAAACTGGCGCCAAGTTTGATGTTACCAGCAGATACTGTGGTTCTGTTACGGTTTGAGTGCTGAACACTTGACGGTCCCACGGTTGGCAAGTTGGAACTGTGAGATTCACTACGTGCACCACTGGTATTTTGTGGAAAAGCACATGTAAGATTCTGCAACAGTCTCTGCTGATACTCCTGCATGCGTGCATCCCTTTCTATGGCAGGAATAATTTCTGCAAATTTACTTTTGTACCGGGGATCTAACAGTGTGGCAACCCAGTAGTCAGGATTATTTCTAATTCTCACAATTCGAGGGTCATGTTGCAGGTAGTGCAGCAAGAAGGCACTCATGTGTGTTGCGCATCCAGGAGCACCAAGTCCCTGTTGTGTTGGTGGCGAGGTAACAATCATGCTTCCTTCCTCTGTCCTCTCCCCCCAACCTCGCACAACAGAAATGTGATCAAGGTCTCCCTCATCTGATGAGTCTTCCATCAGTTCGTCCTCCACTTCTTCCTGGGCTCCTGCACCTTCCTCACTAGTTTGGCTGCTACCATGCGCCCTGGTAAAACCATCTCCCCCACCCTCACATGCCTGCCGTCTTGGTGCTGCCGACCGTCTGGACCTTGCAGATGTTAGCCCTTCCGCATACAACTCCTCCTCCTCTACTTCCTCCACCTCCTCTTGTGCCACCACCTGACTCCGAATTCTGTTTAACATGTGCTCCAGCATGTAAATCACCGGAATAGTCATGCTGATAATGGCATCGTCAGCACTAAACATCTTCGTCGCCATTTCAAAACTGTGCAGAAGGGTGCATAGGTTCCTGATCTGAGACCACTCCTCCAGCGTGATTTGCCCCACCTCTGAATCTCGTTGGCCCAGGCTATACGTCAGAACGTATTGCACCAGGGCTTGTCGGTGCTGCCACAGTCGCTGCAACATGTGCAGAGTTGAATTCCACCGGGTAGGCACATCGCATTTTAGCCGGTGAAGTGGCAGGCCCAACGACTTCTGTAGAGATGTAAGTCGCTGAGCTGCGGGATGCGAACGGCGGAAGTGAGCACACAGCGACCGTGCCCTCTGCAGAAGGCCATCTAGTCTGGGATAGTGGGCTAAAAATTGCTGGACAACCAGGTTCAACACGTGAGCCATACAAGGCACGTGTGTGACATTGCCCCGGCGAAGGGCCGCACCCAGGTTTGCAGCATTGTCGCACACGGCCTTCCCTGGTTTCAGGCCCAGTGGAGACAACCATTCATGCAATTGGTTTTCCAGAGCTGACCACAACTCCTCAGCTGTGTGACTCACATTTCCCAGACATTTCAATGTAAAAACCGCCTGATGACGTTGAGCCCTACTGCCAGCATAGTAAGGAGGTGTGCAGGATCCCTTCTGCGCAGTTAGAAAGCTTGTGGCATGACCAGACAGGCTTTGGGTGCAGGTGGAAGACCAAGAGGAGGTTGAGGAGGCAGAAGCAGTGGAGGAACTTTGACATAAAGAGGATTGACGCACAACTCGTGGGGACGGCAAGACTTGGACAGCAGCCCCTTGTCCTGCTGTCACCATAGTTACCCAGTGCCCAGTCAGCGACATGTAACGCCCCTGTCCATGCCTACTCGTCCAAGTGTCTGTGGTGAAATGCACCCTGTCACACACAGAGTTTCTCAAAGAAGCGGTGATGTTGTGTGCGACATGCTGGTGGAGCGCAGGCACACCTTTCTTTGAGAAGTAGTGCCGACTGGGCATCTGGTACTGGGGCACTGCGACGGACATAAGGTCTCGAAAATCCTCTGTGTCCACCAGGCGGAAAGGCAGCATTTCTGTAGCCAAGAGCTTGCAGATGGTGAAATTCAACCTCTTAGCTTTCTCATGGCTAGGAGGAAATGGTCTTTTACTTGTCCACATCTGAGGGACCGAGGGCTGGCTATTGTGCTTAGACGGGGTTGATAAGGGTGTCCCCGGCAAACTGCCGGTCTGTGAGGAAGATGCAGGCGGACATGTTAGGTTGCCTTGATCCAAAGTGGTGCTATCGATGTCGGACAGCGCTCAACACCAGCTGGTGTTACCACCTCCAAAGAAAATGATGACCTGCCAATCACGCTGGCTGTTGCGGGTAAAGAGGTGGCAGGTCTGCGCCCCAAAACAGGTGTGACTGCTGTCCCCCCAGTCACAGAGGATGAAGAGGCCGCGGATGCACAAGATATGGCAGACGGTGATTGGCCCGGCAGGCTAGGCCGCATTGTAGCACACTGAGCTTCCCACTGCAACTTATGCTTCATGTCCATGTGCCGGTTCATGCATGAAGTACTCAAACTATGTATTTTTTGGCCTCTACTTAGCTTTTGCTGACAAATGTTACAGATAACACGAGTTGGGTCATCTTTATCGATCTGAAAAAATGCCCAGGCTATGCAAGGCTTAGCACCCATGCGACCTGAAGAGCCACCACGACTTGTGGTGAGAGGCAGAGTTGTGTTTGAGGATGCAGTTGTTGACGTGCTTCCAGTACTACGTCTCTGTCCAGGAAGGCGCAACCTGACCTCGTCGTCACTAGCATCTTCCTCCACCTCCTCTGCTGACCTCATCTCTTGGCTGACTGTGGGTTGACAGTAAGTGGGATCTCCGACCTCATCATCATCACCCTGTGCGTTATCACACCCGTCGTCCTCAGAGCCAACCTGTTCCTGCCCTGACAAAAAACTAAAGTTGTCGCTCCAATCAGGTATTTGAGTCTTATCATCGTCTTCCTCATTGTCTCCACCAACAGGAGTTACAGTTTGGGAATGAGGGTCTACATTATGGTCAGAACCTTCTGCGTCTGGTCCTGGATCCGACTCATAAAGATTCTGGGCATCAGTGCAGATCATTTCCTCGTCTGGATTCACAGAAGCGCTGGAGTTGACCTCTGATTCCCAGGCTATAGTATGAGTAAACAGCTCTGCAGACTCAACCATCTGTTCTACCTCATACTCAGACGGGCAGCTGGAGATTTGGGAGCTGTGAGGAAGCAAGTGCGATTTGGGTGACACCTTTGAGGACTGGAGTATTTGTGATGTTGAAGTTGATGTGGAGGAGAGCCCACTTAAAGGAGCACTTGATATCCGTTGAAGCACCTGCTGTTTTTGTGCCTCATCTGGAATTTGTAGCGATTGGCGTGGCCGTAAGAAAGGGATCTTATCACATTGTCCGCTAAAAGAAGTAGACATTTTAGTTTGGCTGGAAGATGGTCTTTCTTCTGCACCTACCCCACGGACACAACCTTTTTTCCCCTTCCCAACACGCCTATTCCCCTTTCCACCAGCAGCAGGCCTTTTTCCACTCATTTTGGTGGTTAACTAATTCACAACTCTGGAGTTGTTTGCACAAAAAAACAATGGATGGTAACCGAGCAGAGCTGAGTGGCCAAACTGTGGTATTAGGCCAAAACTATTGGCTGGGCTAGATGCAGAAAAAAATTATTTTTAATTTGCAACCTGATGGAGGTCAGTATAGATGGACTAATAGACCAAGTCCCACACACTGCTAGAAGCCCAAATATTTTTTCAGAGCTAGATGCAGAAAAAAAATATTTTTAATTTGCAACCTGATGGAGGTCAGTATAGATGGACTAATAGACCAAGTCCCACACACCGCTAGAAGCCCAAATATTTTTTCAGAGCTAGATGCAGAAAAAAATTATTTTTCATTTGCAACCTGATGGAGGTCAGTATAGATGGACTAATAGACCAAGTCCCACACACTGCTAGAAGCCCAAATATTTTTTCAGAGCTAGATGCAGAAAAAAATTATTTTTAATTTGCAACCTGATGGAGGTCAGTATAGATGGACTAATAGACCAAGTCCCACACACTGCTAGAAGCCCAAATATTTTTTCAGAGCTAGATGCAGAAAAAAATTATTTTTAATTTACAACCTGATGGAGGTCAGTATAGATGGACTAATAGAACAAGTCCCACACGCTGCTAGAAGCCCAAATATTTTTTCAGAGATAAATGAAGAAAAAAATTATTTTTAATTTGCAACCTGATGGAGGTCAGTATAGATGGACTAATAGACCAAGTCCCACACACTGCTAGAAGCCCAAATATTTTTTCAGAGCTAGATGCAGAAAAAAATTATTTTTAATTTGCAACCTGATGGAGGTCAGTATAGATGGACTAATAGACCAAGTCCCACACACTGCTAGAAGCCCAAATATTTTTTCAGAGCTAGAAGCAGAAAAAAATTATTTTTAATTTGCAACCTGATGGAGGTCAGTATAGATGGACTAATAGACCAAGTCCCACACACCGCTAGAAGCCCAAATATTTTTTCAGAGCTAGATGCAGAAATTTTTTTTATTCAATTTGCAACCTGATGGAGGTCAGTATAGATGGACTAATAGACCAAGTCCCACACACTGCTAGAAGCCCAAATATTTTTTCAGAGCTAGATGCAGAAAAAAATTATTTTTAATTTGCAACCTGATGGAGGTCAGTATAGATGGACTAATAGACCAAGTCCCACACGCTGCTAGAAGCCCAAATATTTTTTCAGAGATAAATGAAGAAAAAAATTATTTTTAATTTGCAACCTGATGGAGGTCAGTATAGATGGACTAATAGACCAAGTCCCACACACTGCTAGAAGCCCAAATATTTTTTCAGAGCTAGATGCAGAAAAAAATTATTTTTAATTTGCAACCTGATGGAGGTCAGTATAGATGGACTAATAGACCAAGTCCCACACACTGCTAGAAGCCCAAATATTTTTTCAGAGCTAGATGCAGAAAAAAATTATTTTTAATTTGCAACCTGATGGAGGTCAGTATAGATGGACTAATAGACCAAGTCCCACACAACGCTAGAAGCCCAAATATTTTTTCAGAGCTAGATGCAGAAAAAAATTATATTCAGTTTGCAACCTGATGGAGGTCAGTATAGATGGACTAATAGAATGATGCTATGCCCAAAAGATTTTACTTCACTAGGTGCAGTAAAAAAATTGGTATTCTATACACAGGTGGTATATCTTACAACACAGATAGGCTACTCCACTGACTAACACACTCTGCAATAGGCCAAAAAGGATTAGCTTTGCTAGATTCAGCCAAATGCTGTGAAAAAAACTTGCACAGCACTGGCACAGACCTACCTGGCAAAAACTGATAGGAACTGATGTAACCTAGTCCTGAAAAGGACTCCAATTACAATTAGTCTTTACTCCCACAATCTATCTATTTAAGAGCACAGACCTGCCTGATAAAAGTCGTAGGAAATGCTGTAACCTAGTCCTTAAAAGGACTGCAATCACAACTATTCCCTACTCCCAAGCTATCTGTATATTTGTGCGAAAATTGGCTTGAAATTAACAAGGTATAGCGCACACAGCAACAGCGGTGCCGTCTAACACGCAGCTGCAGCAGTGAGAAAATGGTGGCGACGGGGAAAATGGCTTGGTCTTATAGGGCAAGGACATGTGACATACACTGCCAATCACACATGCCCTTGCTTGTGTGAAAAAAAGCACTTCGCTCCGTGTGTGCGCTGCTGATAGGCTGACAGATTGCACCTCCCCACTGCAAATGCGGGAAAGAGAAAAAAAAATGGAGATCTTCATTGTTCCTGCAGAGATCCATCCCCTGCCCCTCCCCCCGCCCCGCTGTACACTCAAACTGCGTGTTAACATTCATTTTCATCATTACTGAGAAAAAATCCAGTTATGATTTTGGTGCACGAACAGTTATCGAACATAACCTCGAACAGCCGAATTTTTCTCAAATTGTTCGTGTTCGCCGACCGGCTCGAACACCGCCCAAAACAGCTCGAATTTGAGATTGGCGAACAGTTCGAGTAGAACAACGCTCATCTCTAGTTGTGATAGCAGCATTGGACTCCATTTTGGAAGATGGGATTCTGAAAGCCCTGGAGGATGCCCCATCTAACACTCCCCATGGGAGGTTGTTTGTGCCTAGGAACTTTAGGAGAGATTTGTTTGTGGAGTGTCATGAGTCTCGGTTGGCAGGTCATCCAGGAATTTCGGAGACTAAGAGACATGTAGGTCGCAGTTTTTGGTGGCCTGGGTGGCAGAAGGAAGTCATTAAGTGGGTGCGTCAATATACTGTGTGTGCTAGATCTAAGTCTTTACATGCTCCTGCTGCGGGGTTGCTTTGCCCTCTTGAGGTTCCTAGTGCACCTTGGACACATCTTGCTATGGATTTTATTACTGACCTTCCTGCCTCTGAGGGTTTCACTGTCATCTGGGTGGTCGTGGACCGTTTTAGCAAGATATGTCACTTGGTTCCTTTCATCAAACTGCCCTGCGCTAAGACACTCGCTAAGGCTTTTGTTAAGGAAATTGTTAGGCTCCGTGGTGTTCCTACTGACATTGTTTTCGATAGGGGACCTCAGTTCGTGGCTCGTTTTTGGCGTGCCTTTTGTGATAGGTTGGGAGTTCATTTGTCATTTTCATCTGGATATCATCCTGAGTCTAATGGACAGACAGAAAGAAAGAACCAGGATATTGAACAGTTTTTGCATTGTTTTGTGGCTGACAATCAAGAGGAGTGGTCTGAGTTTCTGCCACTGGCTGAATTTGCTCTTAACAACCATACATCCTCTTCTGCTGTGTGTTCTCCTTTTTTTTGTTGTACTGGGAGACATCCGTTGTTTGGGTCATTCTCCAAATTGGTATCGGCTGTGCCGGAGGAGTTGAATTTTTCCGGTGATTTGGAGAGAGTTTGGACTGATGTATGTTGTAACCTTCAAGAGGCTAACAAAAAATCCAAGAGGTACTTTGACAGGAAACATCAAGAGGTTTTGTTTACGGTGGTGACTAGAGATGAGCGTTGTTTTACTCGAACTGTTCGCCAATCTCAAATTCGAGCTGTTTTGAGCGGTGTTCGAGCCGTTCGGCGAACACGAACAATTTGAGAAAAATTCGGCTGTTCGAGGTTATGTTCGATAACTGTTCGTGCACCAAAATCATAACTGGATTTTTTCTCAGTAATGATGAAAATTAATGTTAATATGCAGTTTGAGTGTACAGCGGGGTGGGGGGAGGGGCAGGGGATGGATCTCTGCAGGAACAATGAAGATCTCCATTTTTTTTTCTCTTTCCCGCATTTACAGTGGGGAGGTGCAATCTGTCAGCCTATCAGCAGCGCACACACGGAGCGAAGTGCTTTTTTTCACACAAGCAAGGGCATGTGTCATTGGCAGTGTATGTCACATGTCCTTGCCCTATAAGACCAAGCCATTTTCCCCGTCGCCACCATTTTCTCACTGCTGCAGCTGCGTGTTAGACGGCACCGCTGTTGCTGTGTGCGCTATACCTTGTTAATTTCAAGCCAATTTTCGCACAAATCTACAGATAGCTTGGGAGTAGGGAATAGTTGTGATTGCAGTCCTTTTAAGGACTAGGTTACAGCATTTCCTACGACTTTTATAAGGCAGGTCTGAGCTCTTAAATAGATAGATTGTGGGAGTAAAGACTAATTGTAATTGGAGTCCTTTTCAGGACTAGGTTACATCAGTTCCTATCAGTTTTTGCCAGGCAGGTCTGTGCCAGTGCTGTGCAAGTTTTTTTCACAGCATTTGGCTGAATCTAGCAAAGCTAATCCTTTTTGGCCTATTGCAGAGTGTGTTAGTCAGTGGAGTAGCCTATCTGTGTTGCAAGATATACAACCTGTGTATAGAATACCAATTTTTTTACTGCACCTAGTGAAGTAAAATCTTTTGGGCATAGGATCATTCTATTAGTCCATCTATACTGACCTCCATCAGGTTGCAAATTGAATATAATTTTTTTCTGCATCTAGCTCTGAAAAAATATTGGGCTTCTAGCTGTGTGTGGGACTTGTTGTATTAGTCCATCTATACTGACCTCCATCAGGTTGCAAACTGAATATATTTTTTTCTGCATCTACCTCTGAAAAAATATTGGGCTTCTAGCTGTGTGTGGGACTTGTTCTATTAATCCATCTATACAGACCTCCATCAGGTTGCAAACTGAATATATTTTTTTCTGCATCTACCTCTGAAAAAATATTGGGCTTCTAGCTGTGTGTGGGACTTGTTGTATTAGTCCATCTATACTGACCTCCATCAGGTTGCAAACTGAATATATTTTTTTCTGCATCTACCTCTGAAAAAATATTGGGCTTCTAGCTGTGTGTGGGACTTGTTCTATTGATCCATCTATACAGACCTCCATCAGGTTGCAAACTGAATATATTTTTTTCTGCATCTACCTCTGAAAAAATATTGGGCTTCTAGCTGTGTGTGTGACTTGTTGTATTAGTCCATCTATACTGACCTCCATCAGGTTGCAAACTGAATATATTTTTTTCTGCATCTACCTCTGAAAAAATATTGGGCTTCTAGCTGTGTGTGGGACTTGTTCTATTAATCCATCTATACAGACCTCCATCAGGTTGCAAACTGAATATATTTTTTTCTGCATCTACCTCTGAAAAAATATTGGGCTTCTAGCTGTGTGTGGGACTTGTTCTATTAATCCATCTATACAGACCTCCATCAGGTTGCAAACTGAATATATTTTTTTCTGCATCTACCTCTGAAAAAATATGTGGCCTTCTAGCAGTGTGTGGGACTTTCTCTATTAGTCCATCTATACTGACCTCCATCAGGTTGCAAACTGAATATAATTTTTTTCTGCATCTAGCTCTGAAAAAATATTTGGCCTTCTAGCAGTGTGTGGGACTTTCTCTATTAGTCCATCTATACTGACCTCCATCAGGTTGCAAATTAAAAATAATTTTTATCTGCATCTACAGTACCTCTGAAAAAATATTTGGGCTTCTAGCTGTGTGTGGGACTTGTTCTATTAGTCCATCTATACTGACCTCCATCAGGTTGCAAATTGAATATAATTTTTATCTGCATCTAGCTCTGAAAAAACATTTGGCCTTCTAGCAGTGTGTGGGACTTTCTCTATTAGTCCATCTATACTGACTTCCATCAGGTTGCAAATTGAATATAATTTTTATCTGCATCTAGCTCTGAAAAAACATTTGGCCTTCTAGCAGTGTGTGGGACTTTCTCTATTAGTCCATCTATACTGACCTCCATCAGGTTGCAAATTGAATATAATTTTTATCTGCATCTAGCTCTGAAAAAATATTTGGCCTTCTAGCAGTGTGTGGGACTTTCTCTATTAGTCCATCTATTTTGACCTCCATCAGGTTGCAAATTAAAAATAATTTTTATCTGTATCTACCTCTGAAAAAATATTTGGGCTTCTAGCAGTGTGTGGGACTTGTTCTATTACTCCATCTATACTGACCTCCATCAGGTTGCAAACTGAATATATTTTTTTCTGCATCTACCTCTGAAAAAATATTGGGCTTCTAGCTGTGCGTGGGACTTGTTGTATTAGCCCATCTATACCGACCTCCATCAGGTTGCAAATTAAAAATAATTTTTATCTGCATCTACAGTACCTCTGAAAAAATATTTGGGCTTCTAGCTGTGTGCGGGACTTGTTCTATTAGTCCATCTATACTGACCTCCATCAGGTTGCAAATTAAATATAATTTTTATCTGCATCTAGCTCTGAAAAAATATTTGGCCTTCTAGCAGTGTGTGGGACTTTCTCTATTAGTCCATCTATACTGACCTCCATCAGGTTGCAAATTAAAAATAATTTTTATCTGCATCTACCTCTGAAAAAATATTTGGGCTTCTTGCTGTGTGTGGGACTTGTTCTATTAATCCATCTATACAGACCTCCATCAGGTTGCAAACTGAATATAATTTTTTTCTGCATATAGCTCTGAAAAAATATTTGGCCTTCTAGCAGTGTGTGGGACTTGTTCTATTAGTCCACCTATACTGACCTCCATCAGGTTGCAAATTCAAAATAATTTTTTGTCTGCATCTAGCTCTGAAAAAATATTTGGCCTTCTAGCAGTGTGTGGGACTTTCTCTATTAGTCCATCTATACTGACTTCCATCAGGTTGCAAATTGAATATAATTTTTATCTGCATCTAGCTCTGAAAAAATATTTGGCCTTCTAGCAGTGTGTGGGACTTTCTCTATTAGTCCATCTATACTGACCTCCATCAGGTTGCAAATTGAATATAATTTTTATCTGCATCTAGCTCTGAAAAAATATTTGGCCTTCTAGCAGTGTGTGGGACTTTCTCTATTAGTCCATCTATTTTGACCTCCATCAGGTTGCAAATTAAAAATAATTTTTATCTGTATCTACCTCTGAAAAAATATTTGGGCTTCTAGCAGTGTGTGGGACTTGTTCTATTACTCCATCTATACTGACCTCCATCAGGTTGCAAACTGAATATATTTTTTTCTGCATCTACCTCTGAAAAAATATTGGGCTTCTAGCTGTGCGTGGGACTTGTTGTATTAGCCCATCTATACCGACCTCCATCAGGTTGCAAATTAAAAATAATTTTTATCTGCATCTACAGTACCTCTGAAAAAATATTTGGGCTTCTAGCTGTGTGCGGGACTTGTTCTATTAGTCCATCTATACTGACCTCCATCAGGTTGCAAATTAAATATAATTTTTATCTGCATCTAGCTCTGAAAAAATATTTGGCCTTCTAGCAGTGTGTGGGACTTTCTCTATTAGTCCATCTATACTGACCTCCATCAGGTTGCAAATTAAAAATAATTTTTATCTGCATCTACCTCTGAAAAAATATTTGGGCTTCTTGCTGTGTGTGGGACTTGTTCTATTAATCCATCTATACAGACCTCCATCAGGTTGCAAACTGAATATAATTTTTTTCTGCATATAGCTCTGAAAAAATATTTGGCCTTCTAGCAGTGTGTGGGACTTGTTCTATTAGTCCACCTATACTGACCTCCATCAGGTTGCAAATTCAAAATAATTTTTTGTCTGCATCTAGCTCTGAAAAAATATTTGGCCTTCTAGCAGTGTGTGGGACTTTCTCTATTAGTCCATCTATACTGACCTCCATCAGGTTGCAAACTGAATATATTTTTTTTCTGCATCTACCTCTGAAAAAATATTGGGCTTGTAGCTGTGTGTGGGACTTGTTCTATTAATCCATCTATACAGACCTCCATCAGGTTGCAAACTTAATAAAAAAAATTTCTGCATCTACCTCTGAAAAAATATTTGGGCTTCTAGCTGTGTGTGGGACTTGTTCTATTAGTCCATCTATACTGACCTCCATCAGGTTGCAAATTGAATATAATTTTTTTCTGCATCTAACCCAGCCAATAGTTTTGGCCTAATACTACAGTTTGGCCACTCAGCTCTGCTCGGTTCCCATCCATTGTTTTTTTGTGCAAACAACTCCAGAGTTGTGAATTAGTAAACCACCAAAATGAGTGGAAAAAGGCCTGCTGCTGGTGGAAAGGGGAATAGGCGTGTTGGGAAGGGGAAAAAAGGTTGTGTCCGTGGGGTAGGTGTTAAAGCAACAGTAACATCTGCAGAAGAAAGACCATCTTCCAGCCAAACTAAAATGTCTACTTCTTTTAGCGGACAATGTGATAAGATCCCTTTCTTACGGCCACGCCAATCGCTACAAATTCCAGATGAGGCACAAAAACAGCAGGTGCTTCAACGGATATCAAGTGCTCCTTTAAGTGGGCTCTCCTCCACATCAACTTCAACATCACAAATACTCCAGTCCTCAAAGGTGTCACCCAAATCGCACTTGCTTCCTCACAGCTCCCAAATCTCCAGCTGCCCGTCTGAGTATGAGGTAGAACAGATGGTTGAGTCTGCAGAGCTGTTACTCATACTATTGCCTGGGAATAAGAGGTCGACTCCAGCGCTTCTGTGAATCCAGACGAGGAAATGATCCGCACTGATGCCCAGAATCTTTATGAGTCGGATCCATGACCAGACGCAGAAGGTTCTGACCATAATGTAGACCCTCATTCCCAAACTGTAACTCCTGTTGGTGGAGACAATGAGGAAGACGATGATAAGACTCAAATACCTGATTGGAGCGACAACTTTAGTTTTTTGTCAGGGCAGGAACAGGTTGGCTCTGAGGACGACGGGTTTGATAACGCACAGGTGATGATGATGAGGTTGGAGATCCCACTTACTGTCAACCCACAGTCAGACAAGAGATGAGGTCAGCAGAGGAGGTGGAGGAAGATGCTAGTGACGACGAGGTCAGGTTGCGCCTTCCTGGACAGAGACATAGTACTGGAAGCACGTCAACAACTGCATCCTCAAACACAACGCTGCCTCTCACCACAAGTCGTGGTGGCTCTTCAGGTCGCATGGGTGCTAAGCCTTGCATAGCCTGGGCATTTTTTCAGATCGATAAAGATGACCCAACTCGTGTTATCTGTAACATTTGTCAGCAAAAGCTAAGTAGAGGCCAAAAAATGCATAGTTTGAGTACTTCATGCATGAACCGGCACATGGACATGAAGCATAAGTTGCAGTGGGAAGCTCAGTGTGCTACAATGTGGCCTAGCCGGCCGGGCCAACCACCGACTGCCATATCTTGTGCATCCGTGGCCTCTTCATCCTCTGTGACTGGGGGGACAGCAGTCACACCTGTTTTGGGGCGCAGACCTGCCACCTCTTTATCCGCAACAGCCAGCGTGATTGGCAGGTCATCATTTTCTTTGGAGGTGGTAACACCAGCTGGTGTTGAGCGCTGTCCGACATCGATAGCACCACCTTTGGATCAAGGCAACGTAACATGTCCGCCTGCATCTTCCTCACAGACCGGCAGTTTGCCGGGGACACCCTTATCAACCCCGTCTAAGCACAATAGCCAGCTCTCGGTCCCTCAGATGTGGACAAGTAAAAGACCATTTCCTCCTAGCCATGAGAAAGCTAAGAGGTTGAATTTCACCATCTGCAAGCTCTTGGCTACAGAAATGCTGCCTTTCCGCCTGGTGGACACAGAGGATTTTCGAGACCTTATGTCCGTCGCAGTGCCCCAGTACCAGATGCCCAGTCGGCACTACTTCTCAAAGAAAGGTGTGCCTGCGCTCCACCAGCATGTCGCACACAACATCACCGCTTCTTTGAGAAACTCTGTGTGTGACAGGGTGCATTTCACCACAGACACTTGGACGAGTAGGCATGGACAGGGGCGTTACATGTCGCTGACTGGGCACTGGGTAACTATGGTGACAGCAGGACAAGGGGCTGCTGTCCAAGTCTTGCCGTCCCCACGAGTTGTGCGTCAATCCTCTTTATGTCAAAGTTCCTCCACTGCTTCTGCCTCCTCAACCTCCTCTCGGTCTTCCACCTGCACCCAAAGCCTGTCTGGTCATGCCACAAGCTTTCTAACTGCGCAGAAGGGATCCTGCACACCTCCTTACTATGCTGGCAGTAGGGCTCAACGTCATCAGGCGGTTTTTACATTGAAATGTCTGGGAAATGTGAGTCACACTGCTGAGGAGTTGTGGTCAGCTCTGGAGAACCAATTTCATGAATGGTTGTCTCCACTGGACCTGAAACCAGGGAAGGCCGTGTGCGACAATGCTGCAAACCTGGGTGCGGCTCTTCGCCGGGGCAATGTCACACACGTGCCTTGTATGGCTCACGTGTTGAACCTGGTTGTCCAGCAATTTTTAGCCCACTCTCCCAGACTAGATGGCCTTCTGCAGAGGGCACGGTCGCTGTGTGCTCACTTCCGCCGTTCGCATCCCGCAGCTCAGCGACTTACATCTCTACAGAAGTCGTTGGGCCTGCCACTTCACCGGCTAAAATGCGATGTGCCTACCCGGTGGAATTCAACTCTGCACATGTTGCAGCGACTGTGGCAGCACCGACAAGCCCTGGTGCAATACGTTCTGACGTATAGCCTGGGCCAATGAGATCCAGAGGTGGGGCAAATCACGCTGGAGGAGTGGTCTCAGATCAGGGACCTATGCACCCTTCTGCACAGTTTTGAAATGGCGACGAAGATGTTTAGTGCTGACGATGCTATTATCAGCATGACTATTCCGGTGATTTACATGCTGGAGCACATGTTAAACAGAATTTTGAGTCAGGTGGTGGCACAAGAGGAGGTGGAGGAAGTAGAGGAGGAGGAGTTGTATGCGGAAGGGCTAACATCTGCAAGGTCCAGACGGTCGGCAGCACCAAGGCGGCAGGCATGTGAGGGTGGGGGAGATGGTTTTACCAGGGCGCATGGTAGCAGCCAAACTAGTGAGGAAGGTGCAGGAGCCCAGGAAGAAGTGGAGGACGAACTGATGGAAGACTCATCAGATGAGGGAGACCTTGATCACATTTCTGTTGTGCGAGGTTGGGGGGAGAGGACAGAGGAAGGAAGCATGATTGTTACCTCGCCACCAACACAACAGGGACTTGGTGCTCCTGGATGCGCAACACACATGAGTGCCTTCTTGCTGCACTACCTGCAACATGACCCTCGAATTGTGAGAAGTAGAAATAATCCTGACTACTGGGTTGCCACACTGTTAGATCCCCGGTACAAAAGTAAATTTGCAGAAATTATTCCTGCCATAGAAAGGGATGCACGCATGCAGGAGTATCTGCAGAGACTGTTGCAGAATCTTACATGTGCTTTTCCAAAAAATACCAGTGGTGCACGTAGTGAATCTCACAGTTCCAACTTGCCAACCGTGGGACTGTCAAGTGTTCAGCACTCCAACCGTAACAGAACCACAGTATCTGCTCGTAACATCAATTTTGCGGAATCATTTCACCACTTTTTTAGCCCATCCTTTGCAAGGCCACAGGAGACAAGAAGTCTGACACATACTCAACGCCTAGAGACGATGGTACAGGAGTATCTCCAAGTAAACATTGAAGCCATGACTGTGTCACTGGACCCTTGCTCTTTTTGGGCTTCCAATCTAGATAAATGGCCGGAGCTAGCCACTTGCGCCTTGGAGATCTTGTCATGCGCCGCAGCCAGCGTTCTGTCTGAACGTGTGTTCAGCGCTGCTGGTGGTGTGCTGACAGATAAGCGCACGCGGCTCTCCACTGATAATGTAGACAGACTCACGTTCATAAAGATGAACAAATCATGGATCCGAAACGACTTTTCTACCCCTGTGTCATCCTGGGGAGAGTAAAAGCTTGATGATTGGTTAAAATCACCCTACCAACCGTTTTCGTTTTAAGCTTTCAAATTACTAATCATGTTTATCTGTATCTTGGCTGGAAAATAATTTGGGCTTTGTAGCAGTGTGCAGCACTGATTCTATTAGGCCATCTATAATAAGCTCCACCAGAATTAAAATTACTAATCATGTTTATCTGTAT
Organism: Phyllobates terribilis; assembly: GCF_046119375.1. Taxonomy (NCBI): domain Eukaryota; kingdom Metazoa; phylum Chordata; class Amphibia; order Anura; family Dendrobatidae; genus Phyllobates; species Phyllobates terribilis. The sequence continues at coordinate 36,062,160 of NW_027362768.1, read as the reverse complement.
CTTGACTGGAAAATAATTTGGGCTTTGTAGCAGTGTGCAGCACTGATCCTATTAGGCTATCTATACTAAAGCTTCACCAGATTTAAAATTAATAATAATTTTTTGCTGCATCTAGCCCGGAAAATTATTTTGGGGCTCCGAGATGCGCAAGACACATAAGTGCCTTCTTGCTGCACTACCTGCAGCATGACCCTCATATTGTCAGAATTCGAAGTAATCCTGACTACTGGGTTGCCACACTCTTAGATCCCCCAAACTTTTCGATCAACCTTTTCATTTTAATAAAGACCAAAAAAATGGTCATTTTTGAAATTATAAGCATTAGCAGGTTGTTAGAAACTGAAATCAAACAGTTTTCAACTCAAAACTTTATTATAAGTGATGTTACATTTTCACATAGGACCCCTTGTTCGAAAGGAGCTTCTGAACTCTCTCGTCCATTGAATTTGTCAGGTTTTGGATGGTTTCTGCATCAATTGTTTTGCATGAGGACAGAATACCCTCCCAGAGCTGTTGCTTAGATGTGAACTGCCTCCCGCCATCATAGACACTCCTTTTAATGATGCTCCAAAGGTTCTGAATGGGGTAGAGGTCAGGGGAGCATGGGGGTCACACCATAAGTTTGTCCCCTTTTATGCCCATATCAGCCAGAGATGCAGATGTTTTATGTGCAGCATGAGATGGTGCATTATCATGCAGAAAAATGATCTTGCTGTGAAATACACGGTTCTTCTTCTTGAACCATGGCAGGAAGTGCTGTTTGAGAAAATCCACATACATTATGGAGTTCATCTTTAGCGCCTTCAGGGATCCTAAAGGGGCCGACAATCTCTCTCCCCATGATTCCAGCCCAAAGCATTACTCCACCTCCTCCTTGTTGGCGCTGTAGCCGTATTTGCGTGGGGTGTCCATCAACCAGCCATCCTCCACTCCATCCATCTGGACCATCGAGCGCTGCACGACACTCATCCGTGAACAAAACAGTTTTGAAATCAGTCTTCATGTAATGTTTGGCCCACTGGAGCCATTTCTGCTTGTGTGAAGTGGATAGAGGAGGTCGACAGGATGGCGTATGCACAGCTGCAAACCTCTGAAGGACCCTGCATCTTGTTGTTCGGGGGACGTTGGAGGCACAAGCAGCTTCAAAAACTTGTCTGCTGCTATGACAAGGCTTTTTTGCCGCTGCTCTTTCAACCTGACGTAATTGCCTGTAGGAAAGAGTCCTCAATTTGCCCTTATCAGCACGCACACGTGTGTACTGTGAATCAGCTACAAACTTCTTGATTGCCAAGACACTTCATCCTGATCATCGCACAATGTTGATTGTAGTCATGCCTTGACCTTAACACTCCACAATTTGTTGCTTCTCAGCAGCCGACACATCCTTTTTCTTTCCCATTTTGGCAGAAAATGTAGGCTGCTTAATAATGTGAGACAGCCTTCTTAAGTAGTCTTGCCTTTCATTGGACACACCTGCCAAACTAATTAGCACAGGTGTCTGCAATTGCTTACAGTGATATAAAGAGCCCTGACACACATCACCATCAATGAGTTTAACTGACAAACAAACAAATTCTTCCCTTATCACTCCTAAACACTTTTTGCATAATAATTTGGAACACAGTGTACATGTGCTTTTCCACAAAACACCAGTGGTTCACGTAGTGAATCTTACAGTTCTAACTTGCCAACCGTGGTCTGTATGGAGTTGTTCAATAAAGGGCCCAAAATTAAGATAACATAGATGGGAGAGGTCTCTATGAATAGGAATTCCTAAGTATTTGATACCCTGTGAGGGCCAGGCAAAGGGAAAGTTGGACTGGATGGAATCCTATATGGATTTGGGGAGGGAGACATCGAGGGCCTCAGACTTCGCTGCATTGATTTTAAAATTTGACCATGTAACAAAGTGATCTATTTCAGCCATAACAGCATGGATGGACATATGTGATTGAGTGATATATACAAGGACATCATCAGCAAATAGAGAGCACTTGTACTCGGTGCCTACCACCTCAATCCACCTAAAATTGGGGTTATGGCGAATTGATGAGAGCAGATGCTCCGTCACTAGGATGTATAAGAGAGGGGACAGAGAACATCCCTGCCTTGTCCCATTGGTGATTGTGAAAGGTGATGAAAATGCTCTGACGCGCCCCCTGGGCCTTGGGACACCCGGAGCCGGACCCTTTTTGGTGGATGCTGGTGGTTGTAGTCTCCGTGGCGGCGACCCGGTTCCGTGGCTCAGGGCGGTCAAACCAGTGGCGGAACTATTTATGTGGTTTTGATGTTTAAATGTCCGACTACGCCACCCGTGGATTGCGGTCAGAGTGAACCGCCGCTACAGGGCAGACCGCTGAGGCTGGTGTTGTGGGTGCAGCAGAGCGTAGCATAACTCCCCACGGGAGGAGTATAGCCTCAGGGCAGTGTATGCGGAGGATGGGGGTGATGGTGCAGGGCAGCAGCAGTAACGACACGGAGTCAGTGATGCAGTCCAGGGCCTTTACTCACAGTTCTTATTATCCAGACCACGTCTGCAGGTAACGGCTGCCCACGTCGTACTGTGCTCACCAGGTGAGGGGCTCAGACAACTCCCAGATAACTTTGGAGCGCTTCACAGGACCCCCTTTGTGTGTCCTTTGTCTGGCCTTTCTTACCAACCCTTCTGTCCGGCTGCCTCGGGCCTCCTCTTGGTAAACTTGGCGCCAGTTTCCCTGACCCTATGTGGTGCCTTCCTAGCGGGTGTAGCGAGGGGCTGCGCCACATAAAATGTCACAGCCTCCTGTTTCTAGCTGAGGGTCGTTTCCTGCCTCCACTAGTTTCGGGGACCGGTCTCCTCCTTTGGCCTGACCCCTTCACCCAGGTGGATTCGGGCGTGCGGTGGCGACTCGCCCGTCCGCACCCCTGGGATCCCTTCGTTCCTCGTTCCTGGAGCCTTCTCCGCCCCTCTTCCTTCCTTCTCCCTCTTCCAGGCCTGGGCCTCTGTTACTAGGCCCGCCTCCGGAGCAGAGCTCATGCATAGCCCCTGCTGCCTGCCACTTCTGCTCAGACTTCTCTGCACTGAACTAAGATGGTGCCCACCTTTTATGCTCCCTTCTCAATGCACCCAGGAACTGCTTCCTCCCTGCTCCTGCACTACAGGGTTCCCCTTCCTCAGTGTTCCCTCCCCCCACTCCAGCCAGGGACAGGGACTGTCGTGCCCATCTCAGGGGCATATTGGTCGCCCTGCCCCACGGCAATGTGGTGTAATGCATGCAGGTGTCGGGTCCTGATCCACACTACATCCTTACCTGAGAGTGAGATATCACACCTCTGGGTGAGGTGCAATACCTCTGTAGCAACCGAGCCCTCAGGGTGCTACAGTTCCATTTATCTTCAGCCTAGGTGACGTATTGCGATACAGGGCCGTGATTTTGGCTATAAAAGGGTCCCCTAGACCCCTACCCCAAGCTTTTTAAGAGAATCATATATGGCGTGCCAGGAGACTCTATGGAATGCTTTCTCAGCATCCAACGAGAGTATCTAATTACAAATTTTTAACTGCATCTAGCCCAGGAAATACTTTGTGCCTAGTAGCAGTGTCTGCTAGTCAGCGGATTATCCCGGCTGTTAAGCAAGCTACACCACCTGTAGTTTGGACACTTAATTTTTTCAAAGGAAATGCTTCGGGACCACGGGATACTCAGTGAAGAGCATCAGGAGGCACCCCAAGGCATAGGGGCTGGGACTGGCAGTAGGATGCCTTGCGGTGGACAGCCGAGCTCGATCCTTATAAAAGCTTTTTAACTGCAGCAGCTTTAGTGGACGCTACTGGAGCTGGAATTACGCGGCTGCTGGCATGAGACTTGCCCTCCAATAGATCCTTGTAAATTGATTTAAAGTGTATTCATTCAAATTAGAGAGACAATTTAAATTAAAAAGCTTAGAGCTGCCTCCACCACAGGGGGGCTCGCTCGACCCACCAGCGGACAGGCACCAGTATTGGGAGAGGGGGGCTGGCCGTCAGGGTTCACCGCGGCTCTGGCACAAACCCGGCGACGCGGAGGTGGCACGGCCAGGAGCGGACTGAACGTGTCGGCTTCTCACTTTTTGGATTTTAGAAGGGCATGACATGCCTATATCTGTGTCTCCCCCTCCTTTTACTCCTCCACCTCTTTTCTTTTCGCATGACTATATGTACTTGTCACTTTTCCATGTGTTAGTTGTGTCTTCTGAGCAGTTTGTCAGCTTTTGGACACCTTTGAAGGTGTTTTCTATGTGTTTTTGTTTGCCTGCCATTGGTTTTAACGGTGTTCGAAGGTGTTCGACGAACAGTTCGACGAACAGTTCGGCGAACACATGGTTGTTCGACGAACCGAACTCGAACACTGCGGGGGTGGCTCAACACTAGTGGTGACATGGTTTGGTTGTCCTCTAAGAATCTGCGGTTGAGGATTCCTTCAAAGAAATTGGGCCCGAAGTTTGTAGGGCCGTTTAAGGTGCTTCAGGTAGTTAACCAATCTGCTGTTAGGTTGGAGGTTCCTACCTCCTGGAAGATTAATCCGGTGTTTCATGTTTCCTTATTGAAGAAAGCTGATGTTTCTGATAGGGACGCCACTGTCTCTGTTCCTCCGGTGGTGGAAGATGGTGAATATGAAATTTCTCGCATTCTTAATTCTAGATGGCATAGAGGGAGATTGCAGTATCTCGTCGCTTGGAAAGGTTTCGGTCCCGAGGATAACTCCTGGGTAAGGGCGGATGATGTCTCTGCTCCTAGACTTGTCGAAGCGTTTCACAGGAGGTTTCCTGATAGACCTGGGCCTGGAGGATCCGGAGGATCCTCATAGAAGAGGTGGTACTGTTAGAACCTTTCTGCTAGGTTTTTTCTATTTTGTTGGTCACATGACTCTCTGCCTATATAATCCAGCTCCACCCTTCTGGCCTTGCTGGACTTCAGTGTTACATTTACTCTTAAGCTAGCCAGGTGCCTTGTACCTTACTCTGTAGTTTGCTTGGTCCTTAGACCACTAGTACTTTTTGTTTGTTTGTCTTTGCTCTGCTACAATTTCTGCTAGGAGGTGTCCAACTATATCCCAGTCCTTAGTTCTTGTAGGGACCCCTTCCTTATATCTATAGGTCTGCGTTCAGACTAGCCGAGGACTTAGGCGGGTCTGTTCACAAGGAACAGGTCCCCTGCTGCATCGTAGGGAATAAACTTAGTCCTATTGTAGGGACAGTTTTCCTATCTTTCCTTAGTGCTTGTAGCAGTTCATAAAAGCCACTGTAAAACCTTCGGCTTGCCCCTTTCGACGAAGCCTATTGTGGATTTTGATGTGTGTTTAGGATTATTATCCTTTTGTAGAAGCCATCCTGTTTTCAACTTCAGCTTTTTTACATATATATTGTTATGTTTGCATCAAGAATTTGTTTACATTTCATTGAATCCATTCATCCCTCTACCCTTGAAATGTTCCCCTGCCATTGGCTGCAACACAACCCCAAAGCATGATTGATCCACCCCCATGCTTAATGTTTGGCGAGATGTTCTTTTCCTGAAGTTCTGTGCCCTTTTTTCTTCACATATATGATGCACCCCCTGAGCTGTGGGGTACTCGGTAGCCGGGCCGGTCCTGTATTGGGGTAATCACGGTGGCAGTGACCCGGTCCGTGGTCCAGGGAGGTCAAATAAAGAACAGTCAATTGAGGAATAAAGTGTTGGGGATAATGTTCGTGACGCCACCCATGGTATGCGGCCATATGGGGCCGCCGCTGCAGTGTAGATCCCCTGGTGCTGATGGTGACGCAGCAAAGATAGTTCAGCTCTCCACTGGCAGAGCTAGGCCCCAGGGCAGTATATTTGATGGATGTTGTAGATGTTGCTGGTGTAGTGCAAGGAAGGTGGCACAGCAATTAGGCAAGGACACAGTGGTGAATAGTCTTCAAGCTGCTCCAAGTTACAACCGCCAGTTTATAACCACCCATGTCGTCCTGTGTCCTCCGAGGAAGTGATCCAGCCAGCTCTCAGATAATTTGGGTGCACTTGAATGAGACCCCTGTCTGTGTACCTCTCCAGGTATTCTCTCTGCACTGGCTCTCACCCTCCTGCCCTGCGCCTCACACACAGTGTCCCGAGCCAGTGGCCATGGGCCTTGTTGGGCGACATCCTCTGAGTCCCCTTGGTCCAATATGGTCACGCTTTCAGCGATTATGTGTGTATTGTGGCTACGGCACTTGAAGATACCACAACCTCCGGTTTGCTAGCTGAGGCTTGAAGTACTCCACTAGTCTGGGACCGATCCCCTACTGCGGCCTGATCCCTCCACGGTAGAGTGTGAACTCGGGCGCATGGGTGGACTCCGCACTCTCCGTGCCCCTAGGATCCCCTCTATATCTGGAGCATTTCCCACTGCTCCTGTACTCTCTCCTCACTCTCCTCCTGGGCCTATCTCACTGAGCCCCACTCCGCTGCTCTCCTGAGCAGGACTGAACTCAACTGCTCCCCTGAGCAGAACTCCTTCTGAACTCCTTCTAGATCTCTCCACCTTTCTTTTTAAATGCTTCTCTCAGTGCTCCCCTAAACTTCTTCCTCCACCCACACCCACTACATGGTTCCCTCTCTCTTGGTCCCCCCCCCCTTCCAGCCAGGGACAGGGCTCAGCAGTGACCAAGTGCATCTTGCCCCTCCTGCTGGTCTGGAGTGGTGTACTGTTGGATGTAGGTGTGTGGGTCCCGGGTAGTGCTCCCTCCTTACCTGAGAGTGGGGTACACCACCTCTGGCTGAGATTTCAGTACCTCTGTGGCAACTGGACCCGCAGGGGCGCCACATATACCTTTGATCATTGTGGCCAAAGAGTTCTATTTTAACCTCATCTGTCCACAGGACTTGTTTCAAAATGCATCAGGTTTGTCTACATGCACTTTTGCATATTTCTGATGCTAAACTTTTTGGTTAAGACACAGAAGAGGTTTTCTTCTGATAACTCTTCCATGAAGCCATATTTGTGCAAGTGTCTCTGAACAGTAGAACAATGTACCACCAGACCAGAATCTTCTAAATCTTTCTGAAGGTCTTTTGCAGTCAAGGCATTGGTTCTAATTTGCACCTCTAGCAATCCTACAAGCAGCCCTCACTGAAATTTAGCTTGGTCTTAGAGACCTTATCTTGACCTCCACTGTTCTTGTTAACTGCCATTTCTTAATTACATTTTGAACTGAGGAAAGGGCAACTCAAAATACTTTGCTATCTTTTTATAGCCTTCTCCTGCTTTGTGTGCCTCCACCATTTTCATTTTCAGAGTGCTAGGCTGCTGCTTAGAAGAACCCATGATTGCTGTTTTTTGGCACAAGGTTAAAGGAGGCTAGTATTTTATAAAGCTGGGGAATTTACATCATCTTGCCTTTACTAACGACGATAGTGAACAAGCCATAACCCTAACAGGCTAATTAAGGTCTGAAACCTTGGTCAAAGTTATCTGAGCGCACAAATCTCCAAGGGTGCCCAAAACTTTTGCATCGGCCCACTTTCCTTTTAGTATTTTTTTTCTTAAAATACAAAAGAAATGTGTCATCTTTAGCTTGAGGCCTTTTAAAGATAATTTCATCTTCAACTTGCTTAATTGTCCACAATAACAGCAATTTTGACCAAGGGTACTCTAGCTTTTACATGCCACTGTATATCTTATAAGAGAAATCTACTTCTTTCTCTGCCAGGACTGATCTTTCATTCTCAAAATTCTCTATCCACAGGAAAAAAAATATTGAGATAGGAAATGGAAGTTGGTGCCCGTGAAGTTCTATGAAAAACTGTAACTGTGGAGAACTTGAAGCAGAATGTTTGTGTCAGCCTCTAGCTCCTCCAGCCTCCTCCCACTTCTACACTTAATAGATTTTTAGAAGCACCAACTGTCGTCTCTAATTTCGGTAATGGGAAAATCTGTCCTCAGTGAATATAGATTTTTCAGATTTTACCCATGAATTGTGAGTGGAAGATCAATTGAGTAGGAGAAAGAAAGAAGCAAATTTCTCTTATAAAATATTTTACAAAGTTGCATATTTTAATGGGTGCAATTGAGGTATGAAAAATAAATTAAAAAGTTGGTTACTCTTTAAGTCTTGTGTTAAAGGGGTGGTCCGGACAAAAGTGATAAGTCTGCAGTCACTCTGTGTGACTACAGACTTATGAATCCCCCAAGCACATGCACTGTGTGCTGGGGGTATTCGCCGGTTTCAGATTCGGTAACAGACGGTATGTATGAATAAACAAAAAGAAAGAGTGGGCACTGCTAGGGAATAATAATCACAAATAGAAAGGGGTGCTACAGTAACCTGATGAAAACGCACAAAATTATTTGGAAGAAAAAGACTCAGGATATATAACCATGCACACCCAATATTGGAAAAATTAAAAAATCTTTATTACATGATTACATTTAAACAACAAAAGAAAAAATTATTAAAAGCATTTAAAACAGACCAAAACATGTACAAACTTCATGTGGGGGGATTAATGATAATAATAATATGCATAAAAGATAGCAATAAGCCCCACTTTATTTTGGGTCACAGGTGTAATTTACATCATTTATATAACATTCGATTAATATAGACCAACTAAGCAACCCTGGCTATAAATAGAGCTGCACAGCCAGTCAAAATATGTGTTTATGACAAACCAAACCCTCCTAAATGATTGAATAATATAAATGAATCAAGGAATGAGTAGGGGAGATGGTCTATTGGCGCTAGAGGCCCATATTTTAAAGGTATTGGCCAAATTGTGTCACCAAAGTCATATATGGCGTGGCACAGTTGATCCAAATGTAAATAACAGGCCAGGCATTCCTAAGAGGTCGAGTCGAGAAAATAAATGAATCAAAAGAGTGGAACAATAATTAACTGCTGGCACCAGAGACCCTACGCTTTACGCTGCTGAGGCGCAGCTTCGTCAGGGGTATGTTGTCTAAGAACACGTGTGTATTATATAGTTGGTCCAAATGGTGTGACTAGTTTCAGGTGAGCAATTGTCACTCTATGGCGTATGGACAAAACTGTTCCTCTCAGAGTGCGTTCCACCCAGTCCATACGGTGGAACGCAAACGGAAGTGGATTAAACGTCATATCCGGTTCGGGGCAAAAAACGTCATGTACGGCCAGAATAGCAACACCCTGGACCTTTAACATGCGTTCCACCCTAACCATACTATGGAACGCAGGCAGAAGTAAGTTAAACGTCTTATCCGGTCAGGAAGGTAAACGCACAGAGCGATGGACCATGCGCGCGATGATAGTAAAGAAGAGGCTTGTGTTCCACAGTGGAATGCAAAAACCCCGGAAGCAGCGCATCCGCTGCAGAGAATAATCGTGATCACACAAAGAAGTGCTAGCATTGATCAAAAGGGTAGCAGTCCAAACTGGAAATACCAAGAGGTCAGTATGTGCTCATACCCGAACCGGATATGACGTTTAATCCACTTCCGTTTGTTTTCCACCGTATGGACTGGGTGGAACGCACTCTGATAGGAACAGTTTTGTCCATACGCCATAGAGAGACAATTACTCACCTGAAACTAGTCACACCATTTGGACCAACTATATAATGCACACGTGTTCTTAGACAACATACCCCTGACGAAGCTGCGCCTCAGCAGCATAAAGCGTAGGGTCTCTGGTGCCAGCAGGTAATTATTCTTCCACTCTTTTGATTCATTTATTTTCTCGACTCGACCTCTTAGGAATGCCTGGCCTGTTATTTACATTTGGATCAACTGTGCCACGCCATATATGACTTTGGTGACACAATTTGGCCAATACCTTTAAAATATGGGCCTCTAGCGCCAATAGACCATCTCCCCTACTCATTCCTTGATTCATTTATATTATTCAATCATTTAGGAGGGTTTGGTTTGTCATAAACACATATTTTGACTGGCTGTGCAGCTCTATTTATAGCCAGGGTTGCTTAGTTGGTCTATATTAATCGAATGTTATATAAATGATGTAAATTACACCTGTGGCCCAAAATAAAGTGGGCTTATTGCTATCTTTTATGCATATTATTATTATCATTAATCCACCCACATGAAGATTGCACATGTTTTTGTCTGTTTTAAATGCTTTTAATATTTTTTTCTTTTGTTGTTTAAATGTAATCATGTAATAAAGATTTTTTAATTTTTCCAATATTGGGTGTGCATGGTTATATATCCTGAGTCTTTTTCTTCCAAATAATTTTGGACGGTATGTATGAGTTATACATACCTCTGGCAAGTCGGCACCGCCTCACTCCATGTGCTTGTATAGAGCGAGGCCACAGCCCATCTAGTGACGCACATGGCCAGTGTGCGCGTCTGACTAGAAGGCACAGCCTCTCTCAATACAAGTGTATGGAGAGCAAGGCTGGCCTGGAGTATGTATAACACATACATACCCTCCATTACCGGGTCTCATACTGGCGAATCCCCACAGCGCACATAGTGTGCACTGGGGGGATTCATAAGTCTGCAGTCACACAAAGTGACTGCAGACTTATCACTTTTGACCGAACAACCCCTTTAATTATTATATTAGAATTAATTGCATTTATGATGTAAGGCCTCAATAAGACATCAGTTATTTTTTGATAGGATAAGAACAGATGATTTTGATCAGTGTTTGTCATCTATTTCTCCAAGCTTAAAAAAAAAAGTTTCAAACTTCTAGACAGTAAATAACGGGCTGCACTAAAATACAACATGGATGCCATCCAAGTTCTGTTGGAGTTCTTCATGGAACTAAAGACTTGACTGTGAATCTGTTATTCATGAATTAGATCAAAATCACACGTCTCAATTTTTTTGGGACACACAGACATGTGGGCAGCACCAATGACTATAATGGATATGTGTTTTATACTTAAAAAACAATAAAAGGTACTCTTTAAAGAACTGTAAACTATTAATCTATTCCTAAAGCAAAAATTCTTACTCCTTAACGGATCTGTCATCAGTCCATTGATTTCCCCTTGCTCCTTGCACGCTGTCTGCATGTCCCGTGTATTGCAATAAAGGACTGATTTTTAGGAAATGGTGAGTGCTGCTTTTCCTTTTCTTTTTCTTGAATGATTTTCGCACTACTTTTTTTTTGCTAAGCACCACCACATTACTTATTTTTACACTGCATTGCTTCATATAAGGGTGAATGTTCATGTGTAACGGTATGGTGCCGAAGACTAACTTTCCTTGATTTAACTTTTATCGTTACAACATCCAATAGTTGACACTAGAGTTCAAGTCCACTTCCTCTTTGAATAGGCAACTTGCATATTTACTTTTTAAATTGATTCTGCAACCTTTCTTGTGGCACATGGTACTTTTTTATTAGTAAATTTTAGTTGACATGTTTTAAGTTCATTAAAAAAAATATTAAATATACAAAGCCATTAGAAAATTGTGTATTTTTAAAGCTTTTCATTTTTCTGCCCATAAAGTTAAAAATGAACATTGTCTACTCCAACATAGAGGTGTCCAGAAACCTAATTATCGAGCAGCAACAAAATAAAACTAAAAATCCTGTGTTCTTGAGACCAGAGAGGATATTTTAGAAGAAAGTAATTTGCAAAGTTCTTGTTTTTACCAGAAATTTTACCCATTTTAGAAAATTAGACAACCCCTTTAACTTCAGATTTATTTTTGTTTTACTAAGCATGCAACAACTTGATAGGTTTGCTTTACAAGTGATTCTTTTATTATAATTTCATGAAACAAAATTCAAAGTTGTAAGGCTCCATATTCTAGATACAGGAACATTCTCCCTCTTTAACCCCTTAAGCCCCGCGGGTGGTTTGCACGTTAATGACCGGGCCAATTTTTACAATTCTGACCACTGTCACTTTATGAGGTAATTACTCTGGAACGCTTCAACGGATCCCCCTGATTCTGAGACTGTTTTTTCGTGACATATTGTACTTCATGATTGTGGAAAAATTTCTTCGATATCACTTGCGTTTATTTGTGAAAAAAACGCAATTTGGTGAAAATTTTGAAAATTTTGCAATTTTCAAAATTTGAATTTTTAAGCCATGAAATCAGAGCAATATGTCACACAAAAGAGTTAATAAATAACATTTCCCACATGTCTACTTTACATCAGCACAATTTTGGAACCAAAATTTTTTTTTGTTAGGGAGCTATAAGGGTTAAAAGTTGACCAGCGATTTCTCATTTTTTCAACAAAATTTACAAAACCATTTTTTTAGGGACCACATCACATTTGAAGTCACTTGGAGAGGTCTTTTTGACAGAAAATACCCAAAAGTGACACCATTCTAAAAAACTGTACCCCTCAAGGTGCTCAAAACCACATTCAAGAACTTTATTAACCCTTCAGGTGCTTCACAGGAATTTTTTGAATGTGGAAGAAAAAAATGAACATTTAACTTTTTTCACAAAAATGTTACTTTAGACCCAATTTTTTTTATTTTCACAGGGGTAACAAGAAAAAATGGACCCCAAAGTTTGTTGTGCAATTTCCCCTGGGCACGCAGATACCCAATATTTGGGGAAAAAACACTGTTTGGGCGCACGGCAGGGCTCGGAAGGGAAGGAGCGCCATTTGACTTTTTGATTGTAAAATTTGCTTGAATAATTAGCGGACGCCATGTTGTGTTTGGAGAGCCCCTGTGTGCCCAAACTTTGGAGCTCCCCCACAAGTGACCCCATTTTGGAAACTAGACCCCCCAAGGCACCTTTATAGATGCATAGTGAGCACTTGGAACCCCCAGGTGCTTCACAAATTGATTCGTAAAAATGAAAAAGTGAAAAAAAAAACACTTTTTCATTTTTACGAATCAATTTGTGAAGCACCTAGGGGTTCCAAGTGCTCACTATGCATCGAGATAGGTGCCTTGGGGGGTCTAGTTTCCAAAATGAGGTCACTTGTGGGGGAGCTCCAATGTTTGGACACACAGGGACTCTCTAAATACAACATGGTATCCGTTAACAAATTGAATGGAAAATCGGCTCAAATTGTAGCGGACACCACATTGCGTTTGGAGAGCCCCTCTGTGCCCAAACTTTGGAGCTCCCCCACAAGTGACCCCATTTTGGAAACTAGACTCACCAAGGCACCTTTCTAGATGCATAGTGAGCACTTGGAACCCCCAGGTGCTTCACAAATTGATTCGTAAAAATGAAAAAGTGAAAAAAAAAACACTTTTTCATTTTTACGAATCAATTTGTGAAGCACCTAGGGGTTCCAAGTGCTCACTGTGCATCTAGATAGGTGCCTTGGGGGGTCTAGTTTCCAAAATTGGGTCACTTGTGGGGGAGCTCCAATGTTTGGGCGCACAGGGACTCTCTAAATGCAACATGGTATCTGCTAACAAATTGAATGGGAAATCGGCTCAAATTGTTAGCGGACACCACATTGCGTTTGGAGAGCCCCTCTGTGCCCAAACTTTGGAGCTCCCCCACAAGTGACCCCATTTTGGAAACTAGACCCCCCAAGGCACCTTTCTAGATGCATAGTGAGCACTTGGAACCCCCAGGTGCTTCACAAATTGATTCGTAAAAATGAAAAAGTGAAAAAAAAAACACTTTTTCATTTTTATGAATCAATTTGTGAAACACCTGGGGTTCCAAGTGCTCACTGTGCATCTAGATAGGTGCCTTGGGGGGTCTAGTTTCCAAAATGGGGTCACTTGTGGGGGAGCTCCAATGTTTGGGCACACAGGGACTCTCCAAATGCAACATGAAATCCGCTAAAAAATTGAGCCGACACCATGTCACGTTTGGAGAGCCCGTGATGTGCCTAAACAGCGGAGCTCCCCCACAATTGTCCCCATTTTGGAAACTATACCCCTCAAGGATTTTATTAAGGTGTATAGTGAACATTTTGAACCCAGAGGTACGGCACAGAATTTGTTTACATTAGGTCATCATATTGAATAAGTTGTCATTATTCTTGAGCGCAAGTGCTCGCTACTTGAGTTTGCATCGGGTACTCAGGTATGCACCATGTACAGCGTGTGCTCGAGTGACATGCTCGAGTCCCTGCTCCGCATGTTTCACGGTTATTAGGCACCCAAAAAAAAACATGCGGGGATCGCTCGTGCATGGCAGCAATCCCCGTAAAGTTTTTTGGCCGCGAAGCATATGGGGCAGAGACTCGAGCATGTCGCTCAAATACCCACGATACTCAATGCATACCAGAGTACCCGATGCAAACTCAAGTAGCGAGCACTTGCTCTCAACACTAGTCGCCATATCGTCATCTTTTTTTCTTACTTTTGAAAAAAATCCCAACCCCAGCCCTAACCCTAGCACAACCCTAGCCCTAGCACAACCCTAGCCCTAGCACAACCCTGGCCCCAGCCCAACCCTAGCCCCAGCACAACCCTAGCCCCAGCACAACCCTAGCCCCAAACCCAGCCCTAACCCTAGCCCAATCCTAACCCAAGAGTTTATTTTTGACGCCGTTCCTTGTGCGGTATAAGTGATTAGACGACTTTATTCTTCGGGTCAGTGTGATTACAGCAATGCCAGAATCATATGGGGTTTTTATGACTGACAGCTGTCACACACTAAAAGACGCATTTTTTGTAAAATCTAGTTTTTGCATCGCCATATTTTGAGAGCTATAATTTTTCCAGATTTTGGCAGACAGTCATGTGACAGCTCGTTTTTTGCGGAATGACTTGACGTTGTTATTGGTGCCATTTTCAGGCACGTGACATTTTTTGATCGCTTTCTATTCCGATTTTTGGGAGGCAGAATAAACAAAAACCAACAACTCAGGAATTGTTTTTTTTTTTTTTTATTCTGTTCCGCGTGTGGTAAAATTGATGAGGTAGCTTTATTCTTCGGGTCAGTACGTTTACAGCGGTACCACATTTGTATCATTTTTCTATGTTTTGGCGCTTATACACAATAAAAGCTATTTTATAGAAAAAAAAATTTTTTAGCATCGCTTTATTCTGAGAGCTATAACTTTTTTATTTTTCGGCTGATGGAGCTGTATGGTTACTTGTTTTTTGCGGGACGAGATGATGTTTTCAGCGGTATCATTTTTATTTATATGCGTCTTTTTGATCGCGTGTTATTCCACTTTTTGTTTGGCGGTATGGTGATAAAGCATTGTTTTTTGTTTCGTTTTTTTTTTTTTTTTACCGTGTTCACTGAAGGGGTTAACTAGTGGGACAGTTTTATAGGTCAGGTTGTTCCGGACGCGGCGATACCAAATATGTGTACTTTTATTGTTTGTTTGTTTTTTTTTTTATAATAATATTTATTGATGGGTACATTATATTTTTATTTTTGGTGTATTATTTATTTTTTTTTTTATAATATTTTTGCACATTTTTTTTTTTTTTCCACTTTCACACAGTTTATACACTTTATTACTTTGTCCCACTCTGGGACTTTTACTTTTTTTTTTCTGATCGCCTGCATGGCACAGGAATGAAGCACCATCCCTATGCCATGAAGGCTGTCAGAAGTGCACAGTGTGAAGATTGCTTGGAGATGCACTGCGCATGCCCAAGCAATCTTCCTGCTCTCTGGTGACCCCCATATTGTCATGACGACATCGGGTCATCATGGCAACACCCGGGAAGCCATTGCAGACTGCGCTGGAAGCCGGAAGAGGAGGTGAGTATCGCCGATCACCTCCCCATGCCCCCGCAATGCCGCGATCGACTTCAATCGACTTCGATCGCAGCATCGTGGGGGTTAATGTGCTGGGAGCGGTGCAGGACCGCTCCCTGCACATAGTACCGGGTGTCAGCTGTGACAATCAGCTGACACCCGGCGGCGATCGCGCCCGCACAGCCTGTGTGCGCGCGCGATCGCCATGACGTACTAATACGGGTCTGGCTCTTAAGTCCCAGGGCACAGACGCGTATTAGTACGTCAGATGTTATTAAGGGGTTAAAGAGGCTGATCATGATTAGCCCCTAACTAGTATCATAATTAGGTTTGATCAAGGGTTCTTGGACTGATCGCCTTTTCTCAGGGTCAAGAAGGAATTTTTCCCCGTGATGCAAATTGGCTGAATGTGTCCTGGGGTTTTGCCTTCTTCTGGATCAACAGATTTAGGCATAGGTATTTTAGTAATACTATTATTAGAACCGTAAGAGTAATACAAAAAAATAAAACAATATTAAAAAATTATAAACTTGTTCATTTGTAATTGTAATAGTACAGCAATAATAAAAATGGTAATAATTAGTGATGGGCGAGCACTAAAATGCTCGGGTGCTCGATGCTCAGGTCGAGCACATTGGAATACTCGGGTGCTTGACCCGAGCAATGAGTCCAATGTAAGTCTATGGGAAATGCGAGCATTTTTCAGACGGGTCCCCCTGGCAGTCTGCAGAGGGCCTAAAAATTGCCCAAATTGATGGGATCAGTGCTCAAATGACTTGGGAACAGCATGGGGAAGACCACTGGAAGCATTTCTGACTCACAGGTCACTTCTGTCAACAACGTTGTCAGAAGTATTACGCCACTTTTACGGACTCACAATAAAACATACAAAAACGAAACCAAAATGGATTTTCCTGGGAAATATGTTAAGGAGCATCCTTTCCATGGTAATAACTTGTATATAAAGCAAAATAAATAACCAAAAACAAAAATGCTCCTCCACACCTTGGGCTATGTTCACACGTAGCATTTTTGATGCATTTTTTCACTTTTGCATTGCTTTCAACCGTGACAAATGCATTCACTGGGAGAGGTAATTTTAACATTTTACAACCTTATCTGGCCATGTGGTGTGTGAGATATCATCAGACACATCGTGTTTCATTTATGAAGGAGGAACTCTGAAAGTCACAAAGACTATTTTTATAGGGCCATCAGGCGGCCTTTACTACTCTGAAAGGGCCAGCTGTCGGACCTCACTATTCTTAGACAGCCATCAGCCAGTTATGTTTTATTGTTCCCATAACTAAAGAGTGGGTCTCCTAAACAGTTATTGCGTATGCAATGAGTGGCAGGGCTGCACAAAATTTGGACGCACCCCAAAACCACTTTGAAAATTTGTATGCACTGTAATATCCCTTTGAAGAGACTTAGTGGAGGGCCTCCAGAAAACAATGTTCCCATTATTAGGAAGTAGGTCTCTCATTGTGTTTGCCTATGCAGTGAATGCAAGGGTTGCCAAAAATTTGGAGGCACTCTAATGCCCCTTGGAAGAGACGTGGAGGTCAGAGGGCCTCCTCAAAACAATGTTCCCATTATTAAGAAGTGGGTCTCCCATTATGTTTGTCTATGCAGTGAATCCAAGGGTTGCCAAAAATTTGGAGGCACTTCAATGCCCCTTGGAAGAGACATGGAGGTCAGAGGGCCTCCTGAAAATAAAGATCCCATTATTAGGAAGTGGGACTCCCATTGTCCAAGCCTATGCAGTGAATGCAAGAATTGCCAAAAATTTGGAGGCACTCCAATGCCCCTTGGAAGAGACGTGGAGGTCAGAGGGCCTTCTGAAAACAATGTTCCCATTATTAGGAAGTGGGTCTCCCATTATGATTGCCTATGCAGTGATTGCAAGGACTGCCAAAAATTGGGAGGCACTCCAATGCCCCTTGGAAGAGAGGTGGAGGAAGGGCTTCATAAAAAAAATGTTCCCATTAGAAAGGAGCGGGTCTCCTATACTTGTAATGCCCATGCACTAAGTGTTTGGGCTGACAAACATTTACCCCTGGGGGATATACATGAACATACTGTATACAATTTTTTTATGGGCATCATAAACACCCTTTAAAAAAATTATGTGGGTGTTGCATCACGGACCACGGTCACTCTTGTGATATGGTGGTGGAGGTTGACAATGAGGAGAAGGAGGAGGACAAGAGCAAATAGCCAATATCAGGAAGTGTATATCCATATGTGGGTGTGAAGAGGTGCATGGGAATACACCTCCCAAAAAAATACATTGGATTTGAGTTTATGTTACGCTGCTATCATTTGGTGGTGGTGAGAAGTCATGCCCAATTTTTATAAGTGTCAACCTGTCAGCAATTTCAGTTGACAGGCGGATGTGCTTATCAGTTATAATTCCACCAGCGGCACTAAAAACCCGCTCTGATAAATCACTGGCGGCAGGGCAGGCTAGGACCTCCAAGGCATAGAGAGCCAGTTCATTCCACATATCCAGCTTGGATAGCAAATAATTATAAGGCACAGAGGAATCACGGAGGACGTTGGTACGGTCGGCAAGGTACTCCCTCAGCATCTTTCCAAACTTTGCACTCCTTGTGAGATTACCCCGTGCCTCAGGGCTTGTGCGATGAGAGGGCCTGAGGAAATTCACCCAGAACTTTGACAGTGCCTCTGCTGGATTAAAGTTGTGTCTCTCTCGCCTGTACTCCTTGGTTGTCCAACGAACTGTGACCTCTGCCGCCAGCGTTTTCAGATGGGAATTTTTTTAATAGTTTCGCAACGAGGGCCTTCTGGTACAGTCCCATTTTTGTAGACCTGTCTGCCTCAGGACTAAGAGAAATAAAGTTCTCCTTGTAGCTTTAGTCCTGAAGTTTCACCAACCAGTAATGACTGTCACCCAAAATTTTGAGAACGCGAGGGTCATGGGAAAGGCAGCGTAACATAAACTCAGCCCTGCGTGCCAGACTGCTAATATGCAAGACTTCTGTGTCCTCACCAAGAGGATGACTGACCATGCTCTCCTCCTCCTCCTCTCTGTCCTCAGGCCATCCACGCTGAACAGACGGTATGGCAGTTGTGCAGGTAGTACCGTCTATAGCGCATGAAACTAGCTCCTGCTCTTCCTCCTCCTCCTCCTCTTCCACATTGTCATCCAACCCACATTGGGATGAGATGAGGCTGGGCTGTGTGTAATCACCCTGTATGGTTCCTTGCTACATCTCATCGTGCTCTGCCTGCAATGCATCCTCTTTGATTGCGAGCACAGAGCATTTCAGAAGACAGAGAAGCGGGATGGTGACGATAATTAGGGCATCATTGCCGCTCACCATCTTGGTGGAGTCCTCAAAGTTTTGGAGGATGGTACATATGTCTGACATTCATGTCCACTTCTGAGGTCTTATGTGTGGAGTCTGAACTGAATACCGACGGCCTTGTTGATGCCGGTACTCAACAACTGCCCTCTTCTGCTCACAAATCCTTCCCAACATCTGCAGTGTAGAGTTCCAACATGTGGGGACATCACACACCAGTCTGTGAGCTGGAAGCTGCAAACTCTGATGAAACACGGCAAGGGCGGCAGAAGCTAAAGGTGACTTTCTAAAATGGGCACACAGGCGGCATAATTTAACAAGCAGATCCGGAAGCTCAGGGTAGGATTTGAGAAACCGCTGAACCACGAGGTTAAGCACATGGGCCAGGCATGGTTCATGTGTGAGCTCGCCTTGCCTCAGAGCCACCACCAGGTTCCGGCCATTGTCACACACGGCCATGCCTGGCTGTAGGTTCAGCGGTATGAGCCACAGATCTGCCTGCTCTTTTAGAGCAGTCCACAACTCTTCAGCATTGTGCGGTTTATCACCTAATCATATTAGCTTCAGCACAGCCTGTTTCCGCTTGACCGAGGCAGTGCTGCAGTGCTTCCAGCTTGTGACTGATGTTTTCATTTCAGAGATGGAGGCTGAAGAGGAGGGGGAGGCTGAGGAGGATGAGATGCAGGAGCTGTAGACTGTGGGGGCAATGCTGATTGACCTAGGGCCCGCAATCCATGGCGTCGGGAGGACGTGTTCTGTCCCATGGTCCGACTGAGTACCAGCTTCCACTATGTTAACCCAGTGTGACGTCAGCGAGATGTACCGTCCCTCTCCACAAGCACTTGTCCACATGTCTGTGGTTAGGTGGATTTTCCCGGTAACTGCGTTGTTGCACTAACGGTTAATGTTTTGGGACACGTGCTTGTGTAATGCGGGCACACCGTGAGAAATAGTGGCGGCTAGTGACCAAGTACCGAGGGACGGTCGCCGCCATCAGGTTGGGGAATACTTCCGTCTCCACAAGCCTAAAAGGCAACATTTCATGCGCAAGCAGTCGTGAAATGTGGGAATTTACTAGTGTGGCCCGTGGGGCGTTGGCTGCGTATTTGTGCTCCAAGGACTGAGGTATGGACAAGTGAACACTGCGCTGGGTCAAGGACGTGGATTTGCTTCCTGATGTTGCTACTAGAGAGTGCGCAATGACAGGTGCATTGCAGGAGGCATCTTCGCATGCACCATGGACAGGTGATAGGCTTGCATGCACAATTGCGGAAGAAGCAATGGTGCCACCAGCAGACCTTGTTCCTGGACCCTGGGGTTCGGCCCACAAAGTCTGGTGCTTTGCTTCCATGTGCCTGATCATGCTGGTGGTGGTCAGGCTGTTAGTTTTGCCACCCTGCCGATTCTGGCCTGGCAGGTGGTACAAATGGCCTTTGAGGAGTTATCGGCAGAGTCTTTAAAAAACAACCAGACTCGGGAAGACCTAACAGTTGTACTGGCATCTTCCTTTGAGTTGGTGTTTTTTTTGGAACGGTTGCCTACCTTCTGTCTGCGGCCACCACACTGCTTCTTCCTGCCTGTTGGGGTGCTCTGCCTCTCTTTCCCTGTATGCTGCTGTCCTCGCTCTGCATGCCCTCCTGCCAGGTTGAGTAAGTTACTATATCATCCACAACCTCATCTTCCACTTCCGCACCCTGGTCCTCCTCCTGACTTTCTGGCATTTGTGTCTCATCATCATCCACCTCTTGTGACACTTTCCCACCATCGCCTTCATGTGACCATGGCTGTTCAAATATCTAGGTATCGCTACATGTGATCTGCTCTTGCCCCACTTCAAGTGGACAGGGCGAGAGGCCCGATTCTATAAATGGAAAAGTGAACAGCTATTCAGAGTGTCCAAGTGTGGGATCAGTTGTCTCTGGGCACTCGGCATAGTGGGAGGAAGGAGGATCAGGGTAGACTCACGGCTACTGAGACTTGGCCATGTGGAAGACAGGGTGGTGGTGGTGGTGGTGGCTAAGTGACTGGAAGCATTATCCTCTATCCAACCAACAACCTTTTGACACTGCTCTGGGTTCAATATTGGTGTGCTGCGGTCCCCTAGGAATTGTGACAGGAAGGTCGGGCGAGAAGATGTAGGTGTTTGTTGTGGTACAATTTCAGCTTGCCCATGGCCTCTGCCTCTGCATGTACCATCACCATAACCATCACATCCAGTTTCCCGTCCCTTGCCACGCTTCTTGCCCATTTTAAATGGAGGACAATATCTTCCACGCTCACTACAAACGGCTGAATTTGGAGCGAAGTTATATGTAATCCGTGTGATGGAGAAACCACAGTTTTACATACCTGGCCTGTAGGTAACTATTTTGAACAGCAAACCAGTGTCAAAAACTTTGCTGACACATTGAAAAAAAATTTGAATGGAGGCCAAAAATGGCAGTACTTTCAGCGCAATTATATGTGATCCGTGTGATGGACAAACAACAGTTTTAAATAGCTCGATTTTTAGCGCTGTAATATGGAAAGGACCTTGCTGTATTCTGCAGTGCCAACAAGAAAATGGCGCAGAACAACAGGGTTCTCTGGATTGCTTTTTAAGCAAATAATGAGGATTAAGATCCAAAAAAAAAATATTCCTGGCCCTCGAAACCTGGGCCTTTGTCTAGAAATATTCAACAGCAGCAGAAGGCAGAACTGGAATGGAGCCTCTTGTGCTATATGCACTGCAGTCTGCTATATACACTGCCTGCCTGCCTATATACACTGCCTGCCTTGTATGTCTGCAGATGGATTAGTCCTCAGAAGGACTGTTTGTTGAGATGAATATGTGTAATGTTCTTGTTTTCTCCCTACACTACCTAATACACAACCAAATCCCTCCCTTTACTGCCTGATTGTGGAGTAGACCGATGAGTATGGCGGCGCCAGGTCTGATATAAACCTGATGATGCTGTGCGGCCAGCCAATCACTGTAATGCCACAATCAACTGCAGCATTACAGTGAGTGACAGGCAATCCCTGCATGTTGATTGGCGCTCTAAAAAGCGCCAAACATGCAGGAAGGGGAACCGAGCATCCGCCCAAGCATCTCGGGCGAGTACCGAGTATTTGCGAGTATGATCGTATTAGTAATATGATTGTATTATTAATAACTCATTTGTGAGGCCTAGTCCCAGTAAGTTAGTAAGCTAGAGTCGTGTTAGTGTAGGGAGTACAATTGGGAGAGGAAGGTTGAACTTGATGGACCTAAGTATTTATTCAACCTACATTTCTATGTTACTTTCTCTTAGTGTAGCTTTCCTCACAAACTGAGCAGCACTTCTGCTCATAGAATGGCTGCTAACAGAGGAGCATGTGACCCAATGAGTTCTTCATCCTCCTACAATTGTAAAACACTTCACATAGGAAAGGGCTTTTCTATTAGAGGAGGCAATCCTGCTGGGTCCCGGGGGGATGAATCTGCTCCTTTTAGCACATATGCCTGAAGTGTCCCGGGTTTAAAGGGAATTTATGTTCACAAATTATAAACCTCCCCCTTTCTTCAATCGTATTTTTGATGACAAATTAAGAAGTCTGATACCATGTAATACAGAAAGATTGAAGGTGTTAAACCAGCTATCAGGCAAAAGTTGAAATCAATTAGTGAAACTAATTAAGAGAGCAGAGACAAGGTGGAGGTGTTGGTCTGCTCCTTTCATCAGAATGTGCTTTCCAAGTTATCCCCCAATACCCTCACTTGTGTTTCCTTCCTTTGAAGTCCACACCATTAGACTCTTAAAATGCTTCTCCCTGTGATTTTGCTATCACCCTCCAAGCAAAATCAACCAGTTCATTGATCACTTTACCATCTGGCATTCACACTTTCTATCCTGTGACATTCCCACTCTAATCATGGGGGCCTTTACATCCCTATTGATAATCCACTCTCACCACCTGCCACCCATCTTCTTTCTCTAACCTCCTTCTTTGCCTTTCACAGCTTACTAATTTTCATACCCATGAAGATGGAAATACACAGAATCTGGTCTTCTTCAAGCTCTGCTCAGTGTTTGACTTTACAAACTTTACAAACTTCTCTGTCCCGCTCTCTGACCACAACTTTTTTTCCTTCTCTGTCAAAAACTGTCTCCCCGCTCAGGACACCCCAACTTTCCACACAGAAATCTATGTGACATCAATACCCAGCAGCTTATGAACAATCTAAAGTCAACTTTAGCCCTGACTTCCTCCCTCTCCTGTTCACATTCAGCATTGTCACACTGTAATAATACATTGCACAGGGCACTGGAAAAAGCAGCACCTATTACACCCAAAGAAACCCGACACAGATGATGGCAACCATGGCATTGCTCAAGGTGTGCTGAGCTTCAGTGGAGAAAATCACTTTCACCAGAAGATTTCATTCACTATAAGTTCATGCTCAAAACTTATAACTCTGCTCTCAATGAGGCCAAACCAGTCTGCTTCACCACACTCATCATATCACTACTAGCGGACAATCCAAAACTACTCCTCAAAACTTTTCACTCTCTCCTGAGCCCTAAGACCAGGCCCTCATCAGCAACCTGAGCACTGACAATCTGGCCACTTATTTCTAAGAAAAAAATCAGCGATATCCGAAAGTAACTGCCCCTATTGAACAAACCATCTGCATATTTGGTTTCCAGCATCCTCTTTATGCTGATGACACCCAATTATACATCTCTTCTCCTAACATCACCCCCGCATTAATTCAAAATACCAGGAGTTGTCTGTCCGCTGTCTCTAACAACATGTCCTCCTATCTGAAGCTGAATCTCTCCAAAACTAAACTTCTCATGCCAGTAACAGCACAGATTGCCCATTTGCTGCAGAATACAATACAAACTAATCTCTCTCACACACAAAGCTCTCCACAGTTATGCACCACCCTATATCTCCTCCCTCATCTCTATCACCCTACCGATGTTCTCCATTCTGCAACTGATCTAAGACTAACATCCTCCATAATCCAAACCTCATTCTGCACCATTTTTCTGAAATACACTACCCCAGACGATACAACCAGTTTCTGGCCCCCACGTTAAGTGTGTTTTAAAAAAACAACATCTTTTTAGACAAGCCTATCAGCTCACTTCACTAATCTAACTCTTCCCTGTTCCCTCTTTCTAAATTGTCCTCAGAATCTGATCCCTCCTGCTCATCTTTTTCCGCATCCTCCATGCACCCAATAGCTCTTGTTAACTGTACTTAGACAGATAGTGACTGGTGCCCGGCTCCTGCAGCTTATTTGAAATGCCCTGTTATACTGATGGCTGGACCATATATGACAAGCATGTACCTATTGTGTCCCCCCTATTTCCTTATAGGTTGTAAGCTTGTGTTACTTTGTAGTGTCTTTATTATCTGTTCATGTCTTTATTGTAGAGTGCTGCGGAATGTGTAGGTGCTATATTAATAAAACTATTGTTATTATCATCATTCATATCAACACACAAGAAAATGGAATACGAATCAATGAAAGAGTAATTTATAAAAAATTATATCACTGAAAAAGCAGTCTTCCATGTCCATACACCCCCATGTTCTCTTTTCTCCTAAATGAAGCTACCTCCTATGTCATGCAGGGTGAAATGTTCACACCTCCAGAAAAGCCTTGCTAATTTCCCACTGGGCTTGTCATAAATTATAACCTAAACTTTACAGGCTAATATTTTCTCAATTAAGGCTATGTGCGCATGATCAGGATTTGAGGCAGAAAGTTCCTGAGCGTTTCTGCATCTCTTTGGCTGGAAAAATGCTGCGGAAATTCCGTGTGTTTTTGATGCATTTTTTGAAGCATTTTTGTACATCAATGAATGCTTATACATGAATTACATTCATGTAATTTATGCAGCTGCTGTTATTTTTAGCCTGGGAAGGTGCCATTTGCAAACATGGTCCCTGGCCAATATTTTCAGCTCACAGATGGTTCGTTAGCCGCTACGTCCCCCCTGATCAGCACTCAGCAGCGCTTTGGACGCAGTGTATTTTTGTTGCATTCAAAATGAGGTGTTCTAATGCTGCACTTTTGTTGTCGGTATATGTGAATCCACCACATATAATGACACTTCAATCGGTCAAAATCTGTAGTGGAGACTAGCGTGTCCACTACAGAAATTGACATGCTGCGTGTGAGTTTGGGTACGTGGCCACAATCAGGAGCCGCTGCAGGTTTGAAGCTGCGTGTTTATACAGCATCAAACTTGCAGCATTCACATGGTACAGCATAGTGGATGGGATCTCTAGAAATCCCATGTCCACTATGCGTGCATCAGAGGCTGCAAATTACCCATGGACACTGACTTGCGGCGTGTCTTACAGGACCGCAGCATGTCAAATTCTGTTGTGGAGTCGCTAGTCTCCGCAACATAAATTTGACCACTAGAATGGGTACAATGCGGCAAATCCGCATGGTTCAGTGAACACGTGGATTTACCTGCGTTCAAAAGAATGCAACATTCTGGACACAGCAAAAAATATGTGGCCAAAGCACTGCTACGTCCGGATCATGAGCACAGAGCCTGAAATTAAAAACCAAAAGTGGTGTAAGCTCCTGAGTCATTTTTATAACCAGCAGAGGGAAAGCCAACTGCTGGGAGCTGATATTAGTAGCTGGTGAAGGGGCCATTAGTAGTGTTGAGCCACCCCCGTAGTGTTCGGGTTTGGTTCGGTTAGTCGAACACCGGGATGTTCGTGGAACTGTTCGTCGAACACCTTAGAACACCGTTGAAAACCGTCGAATACCGTTAAAACCAATGGCAGGCAAACAAAAACACATAGAAAACACCTTCAAAGGTGTCCAAAAGCTGACAAATTGCTCAGAAGACACTCTCTTTAAAAAAGCTGGCCGGCAATTCAGCATAGGTACCCGACAATTTAGAACAGAGAGAATAGAGCATCACGCATAGATTAGATAGATAGAAACATGTCAGTCACATATATAATAAGTACAGTGACAGTGTTGGTTACTGTACTTGTCATTTAGTGTTAAAATAAAGGATTTATTTAAAAAAAAATTGGCGTGGGTTTCCCCGTAAATTTAGTCTCTAGCGGAGGATAAGCAGACGGCTGGGGCAAATGTTTGAAGCCTGGGAAGGGGCTAATACCCACGGAGCTTCCCAGGCTACTAATATCAGCCCCCAGCTGAATACCTAGCCTTTACTAGCTATAAAAATGGGGGACCCCCCCAAAAAATGACGTGGGGTCCCCCCTGTTTTAATAGCTACCAAAGGCTAGGCAGACAGCTGGGGGCTGATTTTAATAGCCCAGGAAGGGTGCCATGAATATTGGCCCCCTCCCTGGCTAGAAACACCAGCCGTCAGCCACCCCAGAAATGGTGCATCCATAGGATGCGCTAATTCTGGCACTTAGTCTCGCTCTTCCCACTGCCCTGTAGCGGTGGCAGTGAGGTAATAGGGCTGGGGTTGATGTCAGCTTATAATGCAAGCTGACATCAAGCCCAGGTTAGTAATGGAGAGGTGTCTTTAAGACACCCCCATTACTAACCCCGTAGTCAAAGTTAAAAAAAAACACAAACACTCAGAATAAAGTCCTTTAAATGAAATAAACACACAATTCTTTAATGTTCTAAATTAAGCCATACTTACCATATCCCCCATTCCAGCTGAAGCCAATGTCTTCTGCAATAAAAGTAAAATAATAAACCAACCTCATCCTTACCTTTCCATGGTTCCCAGGACAGCTTCAGCTCTGCTACATTCACATGACAGGCTGTATTGCAGCCGAAAGCTGCCATCCAGCTTGCCATGCCGCAGACGCTGAGAAGCGCAGGCATGCTTGCGCTCCTCAGTGTCTCGCTGTGACGGCATCCAGAAGAGCCGAGTTCATGTCCAATGAACTCAGCTCACCTTATGCACATCACTGACAGTATGGGAGAATTCTCCTGCACTCAGCGCTTGAGCAAGAAAATTCTCCTATGCTGGGATGGCATTGAGATGACAGGCTGGATCGCAGCTGAGCACTCTGCAGTGTCTCTGAAGGATGATAAGCTGGATGGCAGTGCTCAGCTGCCATCCAGCCTGTCATCAGAATGCCATCCCAGCATGGGAGAATTCTCGTGCGCTCAGCGCTTGATAAGCTGACATCAACCCCAGCTCTATTACCCCACTGCCACCACTACAGAGCAGTGGGAAGAGCGAGGCTAAGTGCCAGAATTGGCGCATCCTATGGATGCGCCATTTCTGGGGCGGCTGACGGCTGGTGTTTCTAGCCTGGGAGGGGGCCAATATTCATGGCACCCTTCCTGGGCTATTATTATCAGCCCCCAGGTGTCTGCCTAGCCTTTGCTAGCTATTAAAATAGGGGGGACCCCACGTCATTTTTTTTGGGTCCCCCAGCTAGTAAAGGCTAGGTATTCAGCTGGGGGCAGATATTAGTAGCCTGGGAAGCTCCGTGGGTATTTCCCCCTTCCCAGGCTTCAAACATCTGCCCCAGCCGTCTGCTTAACCTCCGCTAGAGACTAAAATTATGGGGTACCCCAATTTTTTTTTAAATAAATCCTTTAACACTAAATGACAAGTACAGTAATCAAGACTATCACTGTACTCATTATATATGTGACTGACATGTTTCTATCTAATCTATGTTTGATGCTCTTTTCTTTCTGTTCTAAATTGTCGGGTACCGGTGTATGCTGCTGCTGAATTGCCTGCTTTTCATGTTTCACTGTGAACACTGTTCCCATCAATTTGGGCAACCACTGTAATGCCACAACCACCATGGCTGCGGAATTACAGTGAGTGGCAGACAATCCCTGCATGATGTGAAAAAATCCAGTTACGCTTTTGGTGCACAAACAGTTATCGAACATAACCTCGAACAGCCGAATTTTTTGCAAATCATTCGCGTTCATCGAACGACTCGAACACCGCCCAAAACAGCTCGAATTTGAGATTGGCGAACAGTTCTAGTCGAACACTGCTCATCTCTAGCCATTAGCCAAAAATGTTCCATGGCTATGAATATCAGCCCACAGCTGTTTGTTTAGCCTTTCCTGGCTAGATTACAGAGGGACCCCAGAAAAAAATTGATGTGCGGTCTCCATATAAAATCTAACAAGCAAAGGCTAAACAGACAGCTGCAGGCTGATAATAATAGCCAGGGAAGGGGCCATGAATACTAGCCCCCTCCATGGCTATTAATATAATTTAAGATGCCCCCATTACTAATCGTGTAGTAAATTGGTTGCCACTTTTTCAGTAAAAGACACAGCCAGAATAAATTATTTTAATGAAATCAAAAACACATGGTTTTAAAAAAATTTTTTATTGTACGGCTTGTCCCCGAATCCCTCGATCTTCTGAAAAAAAAGTAAAAAAACAAACAGCCATATTCCTCACCTGTCCGCCGTCAACAACAAAGTTCACGATCACTGCCAATGAGTGTCAGAGGACTATCCATGTCACTTCTAAAGCAGTGACGTCAGGAATCACTGATGTCACTGCTGTAGAAAACAGCTTTGTGTACTGACAGGAGTGTAAAATCACTCCTGTCAGTATACATGCTGCTTGAGGACACTGGGGTTCATCAGCTGAAGATCAGCTGATGAGCCCCGGTGAGCTAACCACCGTGTGAGCATTCTTGAGAATGTTCCCATGGGGAGATCATGTGTGCATCAGCTGATCGGTCACGATTGGTAGGGATGAGCAGACCCGTGGATGTTTTGGTTTGCCAGGTTCGTTCGAACTTTTGTCCAAAGTTCAGTTTGGGTGCCAGAACTCTACCTGAACTTGAACCCGAACACGAACTCCATAGAAGTCAATAGGGGCCTGAACTTTGGTACTGTAAAATGGTCGTAGTAAGAGGTAGGGGACTCTCACTCTCTCTCTTTCCGTGCAATACAGTTCTCCCAGAAATCCGAACACTTAAACGGACTTCTAAGAGAAGTCTGTGGTTGGAGTTCAGCACCAGACAGTAGGTGTTCAGTACGAACCCTGAACTTTACAGACCCTGATTTGAGCCATGCCATAGCAACCCATGGCAAACGCATTGCAGGATGCCAGTGGGGTAACAGAGGGAGTCCCCTTGATCTGCCTACCATTTAGATCCTGCAATCACTACTGACTATGACATCTAGGAAATTAAAGTATGGAGATTAAACATATCTCGAAGCCTGGTTTTAGCAACAGAATAAATTAAAATTACATTAAAATTATATTCATTAAATTGTATTACACAGAGTGATATTAAGGCTCAGAAGTAACCTGAGTGCTCAATAGCAAGTATATGAGCCCATACTTCCCTCTGGATTGGGGCTCATACATTTTATTAAAAAAAATCTAATATAATATAGGATTAGGTACAATTTAAAACATAATAATTTTTCATGTGAAACTGTAAGTACAAATATGAAAATGTATTCTTCATTACAATCCCTCAGCTCACTGCAATTTCCTCCTAAGTGCAGATTAGAGATGAGCGGTGTTCGACTAGAACTGTTCGCCAATCTCAAATTCGAGCTGTTTTGGGCGGTGTTCGAGTTGTTCGACGAACCCGAACGATTTGCAAAAAATTCGGCTGTTCGAGGTTATGTTCGATAACTGTTCGTGCATCAAAAGCGTGTCCGGCATGTCTGGCGCTATTTAGAGCACCAATCATGCAAGGATTGTCTGCCACTCACTGTAATGCCACAGCCATGGTGGTTGTGGCATTACAGTGATTGCCCAAATCGATGGGAACAGTGCCAACAGTGAAACATGAAAAGCCGGCAATTCAGCAGCGGCATACACCTGTACCCGACAATTTAGAACCGAAAGAATAGAGCTTCACACATAGATTAGATAGATAGAAACATGTCAGTCACATATATATGAAGTACAGTGACAGTGTTGGTTACTGTACTTGTCATTTAGTGTAAAGGATTTATCAAAAAAAATAATAGTGTTTTCATGCACCGTCTCTTTAAAAAAGCCGGCCGGCAATTCAGCAGCGGTACCCGACAATTTGGAATAGAAAGAATAGAGAATCACACATAGATTAGATAGATAGAAACATGTCAGTCACATATATATGAAGTACAGTGACAGTGTTGCTTACTGTACTTGTCATTTAGTGTAAAGGATTTATTAAAAAAAATAATAGTGTTTTCATGCACTGTCTCTTTAAAAAAGCCGGCCAGCAATTCAGCATCTGTACCCGACAATTTATAACAGAAAGAATAGAGCATCACACATAGATTAGATAGATAGAAACATGTCAGTCACATATATATGAAGTACAGTGACAGTGTTGCTTACTGTACTTGTCATTTAGTGTAAAGGATTTATTAAAAAAAATAATAGTGTTTTCATGCACTGTCCCTTTAAAAAAGCCGGCCAGCAATTCAGCATCTGTACCCGACAATTTAGAATAGAAGGAATAGAGCATCACACATAGATTGGATAGATAGAAAAATGTCAGTCACATATATAAGAAGTACAGTGATAGTGTTGATTACTGTACTTGTCATTTAGTGTTAAAATAAAGGATTTATTTAAAAAAAAATTGGCGTGGGGTTCCCCGTAATTTTAGTCTCTAGCCTAGGTTAAGCAGACGGCTGGGGCAGATGTTTGAAGCCTGGGAAGGGGGTAATACCCACGGAGCTTCCCAGGCTACTAATATCAGCCCCCAGCGGAATACCTAGCCTTTACTAGCTATTAAAATGGGGGACCCCCCCAAAAAAATGACGTGGGGTCCCCCCTATTTTAATAGCTGGCAAAGGCTAGGCAGACAGCTGGGGGCTGATATTAATATTGGCCCCCTCCAAGGCTAGAAACACCAGCCAACAGCCGCCCCAGAAATGGCGCATCCATAGGATGCGCCAATTCTGGCACTTAGCCTCGCTCTACCCACTGCCCTGTAGCGGTGGCAGTGGGGTAATACGGCTGGGGTTGATGTCAGCTTATAATGCCAGCTGACATCAAGCCCAGGTTAGTAATGGAGAGGCGTCTATAAGACACCCCCATTACTAACCCCATAGTCAAAGTTAAAAGAAAACACAAACACCCAGAATAAAGTCCTTTAATTGAAATAAAGACACAATCCTTTATTGTTCTAAATTAAACCATACTTACCACCACGCCCATTCCAGCTGAAGCCAACGATCTACTGCAATAAAAGTAAAATAGTAAAGCAACCTCATCCTTACCTTTCCATGGTTCCCAGGACGGCTTCAGCTCTGCTACATCGAGATGACAGGCTGGACTGCAGCAGAACGCTGCTATCCAGCCTGTCATCCCGCAGACACTGAGAAGCGCAGGCATGCTTGCGCTCCTCAGTGTCTCGCTGTGACGGCATAAAGATGAGCCGACAATGAACTCGGCTCACCTCATGCACGTCACTGACAGCGTGGGAGAATTCTCCTGCACTCAGCGCTTCAGCGTGAGAATTTTCCCACGCTGTCAGTGACGTGCATGAGGTGAGCCGAGTTCATTGGACATGACCTCGGCTCATCTGGATGCCGTCACAGCGAGACACTGAGGAGCGCAAGCATGCCTGTGCTTCTCAGTGTCTGCGGGATGACAGGCTGGATGGCAGCGTTCTGCTGCGGTCCAGCCTGTCATCTCGATGTAGCAAAGCTGAAGCTGTCTGGGAACCATGGAAAGGTAAGGATGAGGTTGCTTTATTATTTTACTTTTATTGCAGGAGATCGTTGGCTTCAGCTGGAATGGGCGTGGTGGTAAGTATGGTTTAATTTAGAACAATAAAGAATTGTGTGTTTATTTCAATTAAAGGACTTTTTTCTGGGTGTTGTGTTTTTTTTAAATACTTTACCAGAAATTCATAGTGGTCATGTCTAATATTGGCGTGACCCCATGAATTTCGGGCTTAGGGCCAGCTGATAATGCCAAGCTGGCCCTAACCCCTTTATTACCCAGTGAGCCACCGCACCAGGGCCCTGGATGAGTTGGGTACAGCGCCAGAAGATGGCGCTTCTATGAACGCGCCATTTTCCGGGGTGGCTGAGGACTGCAATTTGCAGCTCGGGTGACCCAGAAAGCTTGGGCCTCCCTGCGCTGCAGATTCCAGCCCCCAGCTGCCTAGTTGTACCTGGCTGGACACAAAAATAGGGCGAAGCCCCACGTATTTTTTTTTTTAATTATTTCATGAAATTCATGAAATAATTAAGAAAAAAAGGGCTTCCCTATATTGTTGTGTCCGGCCAGGTACAAATAGGCAGCTGGTGGTTGGGTGCAGCCCGTTCCTGCCTGCTGCACCTGGCTGGACACAAATATAGTGCGAAGCCCCACGTCAATTTTTTTTAAAATTATTTCATGAAACTAGATGGTGGCCCGATTCTAACGCATCGGGTATTCTAGAATATGTATGCGGCAGACAAGGCGCAATCAGCAGAGCGGTGTTTAAATTTGGCGCCAAAATCGCTGACTGGTCGCGGCCAGCAACCGCGACCAATCAGCAAAGCGGTGTTGAAATTTGGCGACTATATCACTGATTGGTCACGGCCGGCGGTCGCGACTAATCAGCAGAGCGGGGTTTAAATTTTGCGCCAATAATGCTGATAGGTTGTGGTCGCGACCAATCAGCAAAGCGGTGTTTAAATTTGGCGCCAATAATGGTGATTGGTCACGACCTCGACCATTCAGCAGAGCGGTGTTTAAATTTGGCAGCAACAATGTTGATTAGTCGCGGCCGGCGGTCGCGACTAATCAGCAGAGCGGGGTTTAAATTTTGCGCCAATAATGCTGATAGGTTGTGGTCGCGACCAATCAGCAAAGCGGTGTTTAAATTTGGCGCCAATAATGGTGATTGGTCACGACCTCGACCATTCAGCAGAGCGGTGTTTAAATTTGGCGGCAACAATGTTGATTAGTCGCGGCCGGCGGTCACGGCCAATCAGCAGAGCGGGGTTTAAATTTGGCGCCAATAATACTGATTGGTCGCAATCGCCGGCCGCGACCAATCAGCAGAGCGGTGTTTAAATTTGGCGTCAATATCGTTGATTGGTCGCGGAAGGCAACTGTGACCAATCAGCAGAGCGGGGTTTAAATTTGGCGCCAATACTGCTGATTGGTCGCGGCCGGCAACCGTGACCAATCAGCCGAGCAGGGTTTAAATTTGGCGCCAATACTACTGATTGGTCGCGGACGGCGACCGCGATCAATCAGCAGAGCGGTGTTTAAATTTGGCGTCAATAATGCTGATTAGTCGCGGCCGGCATCCGCGACCAATTAGCAGAGCGTTGTTTAAATTTGGCGCCAATCTCACTGATTGGACGCGTCTGGCGTCCGCGACCAATCAGCAGAGCGTTGTTTAAATTTGGCGCCAAGCTCGCTGATTGGTCGCGGCCGCTATTTAAATGTGGCGCCCAAATCGGTGATTGGTCGCGGGCAGCGTCCGCGACCAATCAGCAGAGCGGTGTTTAACTTTTACGCCAAGATCACTGATTGGTCGCGTGCGGAGAGCGCGACCAATCAGCTAATCGTATTGGTGAGGACCGGGGAGCGCCGCTGCCTGGTCGGATACTTCCGTTGCGAGAAGCCGGGAGATGAGCGACTGCTCGCAGCAGAAGTATCCCGACCCGCAGCGCCACTCCCCGGTCCTCCCTTGACACCCTAGCCGCTGATGTCCCCACAGTATAAGCATGGTGTTACAAAGATCCGGACATTTGTGTTAAAAATCGCTGATTGGTCGCGGGCGCTGCCCGCGACCAATCACCGATTTGGCCGCCAAATTTAAATATCGGCCGCAACCAATCACCAATCTTGGCTCCACATTTAAACACCGCTGTGCTGATTGGTCGCCGACGCTGGGCGCGACCAATCACCGATTTTGGCGCCACATTTAAATAGCGTCCGCGACCAATCAGTACAGCGGTGTTTAAATGTGGAGCCAAGATGGGTGATTGGTCGCGGAGGATATTTAAATTTGGCGCCCAAATCGGTGATTGGTCGCGGCTGATATTTAAATTTGGCGCCCAAATCGGTGATTGGTCGCGGGCAGCGCCAGCGACCAATCAGCGATTTTTAACACAAATGTCCGGACCTTTGTAACACCATGCGGATACTGTGGGGACATCAGCGGCTAGGGTGTGAAGGGAGGACCGGGGAGCGGCGCTGCGGGTCAGGATACTTCTGCTGCGAGCGCCCGCTCATGTCCCAGGAAGTATCCGCACAGGCAGCGCCGCTGACATCCATGCGGCTAGGGTGTGAAGGGAGGACCGGGGAGCGGCGCTGACATCCAATTGGTCGTGGCCGCTATTTAAATGTGCGGCACAAATCGGTGATTGGTCGCCGTCTTGACCGCGACCAATCACTGATCTTGCCGCCAAAGTTAAACACCACTGTGCTGATTGGTCGCGGACGCTGCCCGCGACCAATCACAGATTTGTGCGCCAAATTTAAATATCGGCCGCGACCAATCACCGATCTTGGATCCACATTTAAACAACGCTGTGCTGATTGGTCGCGGCCGATATATAAATGTGGCGCCCAAATCGGTGATTGGTCGCGGTCTTGGCGCGCGACCAATCACTGATCTTGCCGCCAAATTTATACACTACCATGCTGATTGGTCGCGGACGCTGCCCGCGACCAATCACCGATTTGTACGCCAAAATTTAAATATCAGCCTCATGCACGTCACTGACAGCGTGGGAAAATTCTCCTGCACTCAGCGCTTCAGCGTGAGAATTCTCCCACGCTGTCAGTGACGTGCATGAGATGCGCCGAGTTCATTTGACATGACCTCGGCTCATCTTTATGCCGTCACAGAGAGACACTGAGGAGCGCAAGCATGCCTGCGCTTCTCAGTGTCTGCGGGATGACAGGCTGGATGGCAGCGTTCTGCTGCGGTCCAGCCTGTCATCTCGATGTAGCAAAGCTGAAGCTGTTGTGGGAACCATCGAAAGGTAAGGATGATGTTGCTTTATTATTTTACTTTTATTGCAGGAGATCGTTGGCTTCAGCTGGAATGGGCGTGGTGGTAAGTATGGTTTAATTTAGAACAATAAAGAATTGTGTGTTTATTTCAATTAAAGGACTTTATTCTGGGTGTTTGTGGTTTTTTTTTTAACTTTCACTATGGGGTTAGTAATGGGGGTGTCTTATAGACGCCTCTCCATTACTAACCTGGGCTTTATGTCAGCTGGCATTATAAGCTGACATCAACCCCAGCCCTATTACCCCACTGCCACCGCTACAGGGCAGGGGGAAGAGCGAGGCTAAGTGCCAGAATTGGTGCATCCTATGGATGCGCCATTTCTGGGGCGGCTGACGGCTGGTGTTTCTAGCCTGGGAGGGGGCCAATATTCATGGTACCCTTCCTGGGCTATTAATATCAGCCCCCAGCTGTCTGCCTAGCCTTTGCTAGCTATTAAAATAGGGGGGACCCCACGTCATTTTTTGGGGGGGGTCCCCCATTTTAATAGCTAGTAAAGGCTAGGTATTCAGCTGGGGGCTGATATTAGTAGCCTGGGAAGCTCCATGAGTATTACCCCCTTCCCAGGCTTCAAACATCTGCCCCAGCCGTCTGCTTAACCTCCGCTAGAGACTAAAATTACGGGGATCCCCACGCCAATTTTTTTTTTAATAAATCCTTTATTTTAACACTAAATGACAAGTACAGTAATCAACACTGTCACTGTACTTCTTATATATGTGACTGACATGTTTCTATCTTTCTAATCTATGTGTGATGCTCTATTCTTTCTGTTATAAATTGTCGGGTACCGATGCTGAATTGCCAGCCGGCTTTTTTAAAGAGACGGTGCATAAAAACACTATTATTTTTTAAAATAAATCCTTTACACTAAATGACAAGTACAGTAAGCAACACTGTCACTGTGCTTCATATATGTGTGACTGACATGTTTCTATCTATCTAATCTATGTGTGAAGCTCTATTCCTTCTTGTCTAAATTGTCGGGTACCGGTGTATGCCGCTGCTGAATTGCCGGCCGGCTTTTTTAAAGAGAGCGTCTTCTGAGCAGTTTGTCAGCTTTTGGACACCTTTGAAGGTGTTTTCTATGTGTTTCTATGTGTTTTTGTTTGCCTGCCATTGGTTTTAACGGTGTTCGACGGTGTTCTAAGGTGTTCGACGAACAGTTCCTCGAACATCCCGGTGTTCGACGAACCGAACCGAACCCGAACACTACGGGGGTGGCTCAACACTAGTGCAGATTAGAGCTAATTATAGAGCTCACCTTTACTTCTTATCACCTGTATGTTGTTTTTCTGGAGTCAGCTATGATTATAGAAAATACATGTCTAATTCCCATAGGGATA
The DNA here is from genome assembly GCF_046119375.1 of Phyllobates terribilis. Taxonomy (NCBI): domain Eukaryota; kingdom Metazoa; phylum Chordata; class Amphibia; order Anura; family Dendrobatidae; genus Phyllobates; species Phyllobates terribilis. The sequence goes on along the minus strand of NW_027362768.1, from coordinate 36,025,965 downwards.
AATAAAACATTAGCGATAATCTCAGAGCAGGGAAAGGAATGAAATATTGGCAGGATCTGAAACATTAAGACCAACATTTCCTCTCTGAATGGTTCAAGAAAATAATCTGCTTGAGAGCGAGCTGTACTTCTTAGTGTTGCAATGTGTCTGGAAATGGAAGAAACAAGTGATGGCCCTATGTGTTAATTATCTGATGCGATGATCACAAGCCAAAACTCAATATTAAGATTGAAATAATATAATTAGAGTATATTACAATTTTATATTAAATAGTCTATGAAAAAGCTATTGTTAAGTGTGTTGTTAAAAGAGACGTTAATTTCCCAGGCTTAGAAAGGTTAAAGGAGTATTCCCATCTCTAAGATCCTATCCCAAAATATAGTAGAAGTAATAATAATAATATTAGCAAATACCTCCCAATAGAAATGTATTATAGTTCTTCTGATTAATTATATTGATTACCCCATGGGCAGGCATTGTAATAACTTAGGTATCCATGGTTATAACCACTCATATATTGAGTTAGTTAATTAGTTTTTAGTGATTGTAACCATGGATACCTAAGCTCCTGCAATGCCTGCACATTAGGTAAGCAACGTAGCAAATGAGAAGAACATTTCTACATTTCTAACTGGAGGTAGAAAGATAACATCTTGGAGATAGGAATACCTCTTTCAAAATAAAAAACAGCTCTTTTCTTAAACATCACATGTAGAAAAAAGCTGCCAAGGAGACAACAGCTGCATACAAAGCGATCTGACCCCCAAAGATAAAAGTCTAAGGGGGTCAGATCGGGAGACCTTGGTGTCCATTCAACTGGCCCACGATGACCAATCCACTTTCCAGGAAACTGTTTCCAGGAAACTGAGTTTTTCCAACAAGATGGTGCATCACCACATTATGGGTGTCAGGGCCAAGCAGTCCTACATGAACTTTTTCCTAGAAAGTGGATTGGTCATCGTGGGCCAGTTGAATGGCCACCAAGGTCTCCCGATCTGACCCCCTTAGACTTTTATCTTTGGGGTCATCTGAAGGAAATTGTCTATGCTGTGAAGATACAAGATCTGAAACAATGGATACTGGAAGCATGTGCTAGCATTTCTTCTGCGGTGTTGCTATCAGTGTGTCAAGAGTGGGAGAAGAGGGTTTCATTGGCAATCCAACACAATGGGCAGCACTTTGAACACATTTTATAAGTGGTCATAAATTTATAAATAACTCATGAAAGAATAAAGTTACATTAATTCCAAGCACACCATTGTTTTTCTTATGAAATTCTCAATAAGTTTGATGTGTCACATGACCCTCTTCCCTTTGAAAAAAGTAAAGTTGGATCCAAAATAGCCGACTTCAAAATGGCCGCCATGGTCACCACCAATCTGGAAAAGTTTTCCCCCTCTCATATACTAATGTGCCACAAACAGGAAGTTGATATCACCAACCATTCCCATTTTATTTAGGTGTATCCATATAAATGGCCCACCCTGTAGTTATCAGGTTTTGCTGCGTTTTTAGTGGAAAAAAAGTACAGTAGTATGTGAAACTCATTTATTTTTGTGATTTTACCATCTTATCTTGGTCACTAGGGTGCCAGCTTGGATTAGAACAGTTTAATGAAATTAGTTATCTGTACGGTGTAAACATTGGCTCACCTAAGAGTGAAATTGAACAATGCCTGTGGCCCTGGGAGGTGTGAAATTGAACAATCTCAATGCACTGCCGGTGTTTTATAAAAACTATTCCTGAACAATTCACCTCCCCCCACTGTATTTTTGTACTTCTGATCAATATGGTTTCACATATGTCTTGCATTGGTGACCTGTGATCATGCTTCTGTGGTGGAAGCAAAGCTGAACTTTGGGATCCTGAAAAACGCACCAAAAAACACACCAAAAACCTGCGGTTTTGACGCCACTTCTTTCCTGCCAAGAGATCAGGTTTTGCTGCCGAAAAAAATGCTGAAAAAATGCCTACAGTGAACATAGCCTAAGCTAGCCATAAGTGCAGTGTGGTACACTGATAATGGTAGTTTTTAAGCATGGCCTGTATTTATCTAAAGCATGATGATGGGGTCTCCCCTGCAGTTTAATCTTAATTCAAAGACAATAAGTTGTCCGAACTGGATGTCATGACCCAAAGCTCCAGCTCCAGCTCCATTATGCTCCATGCTGCATCAGCAGTAAGTCCATGCCCATTCCATGACAAAAGCTCACATTCTGTGGATGTTAATAACCATGCACAAAAATTCTGCAGCACCTAGATAAGTATTCAGATCTCATCCATATGGTTTGTGCAGGTAAAATCTGCAGTAGATTACGGTTCAAATTTCCAAGTAAAAACCATAACATTTCCCACCATTTGGATCTGGCCAAAGACTACATTCACACATCTGTTTTTCTTATCAATGTGCTGATCCATACTGTTAAATGGAAGCAACACACAGACATTTTCAATGGATCTGTGTTTCAGTTCCATTAAACTCAGTGACTGTTCTTATTCAAGTCTATGATCTGTCAAAAACATGATAAATGAAAGACATCCATTTTCTATCATTTTTTTAAGCAGTTTTTAATGGATCCTTTGCAAAGTGTTGATATTCTGACAGTGTAGCTGATTCAGTTATTTTTTGTTGGGTGAAGAGAATGGGGCATCAGACTACGCTGCTCGCCTGTCAGAATAATGTACCAGAGGAATCCATGTAGATGTAATGATGAAATAGACTTTATTTCTACGCGTTTTGTGGTGATCACACCACTTCCTCAGGACTGTCCTGAGGAAGTGGTGTGATCACCACGAAATGCGTTATTCTGACAGGCGAGCAGCGCAGTCTGATGCCCCATTCTCTTCACCCAGCAAAGGATCATTGCTTCGGGGTTTGCAGCAGCCGCCAATGCTAAGTAGAGTGGTTGTGTCTTACACAACATTAATAGGTGAGTGAATTTGAATTATCTCTCACGAATATCTCTTGGGGAGTACAATGTATTTTCAATTAAATTAAATGATGCTACATGAGCATTTACACAATAGTAACATCTGTTTAGAAATTACTTCTGCAAATTCCATTAAGAATTAACATTTTTAATGAAGACATATTTCAAATCATAGAGAAAATATGTTGTCCCAAGAGATTAGAGTTTATCTAACAGCAATTTATGGACCACATCTGCAGGTAAAGGCATGGAAGCATTGTATGTAGCACCATGAAAAGATGGCTGGGATTTGAGGGAGGATTTGCATATCAATAGCTATTATTAATTATGCATTAAACATTCTTCATTGTCAGTGAGATTTATGCAAATGCATTTTAGTTTCTACATTAAATTACTCAAATACGACATGATATTCTGTAAGTGAAATCAAATGTACTCACTGTCCGGGTTGTAACAGAATATTTTATCGAAGTCAATTGATTGATCTTTCTACTATTGCTGGAGTCTTCACCATAACATGCATTACACGTTTCCCATGTAAGTCAATCAGAATCTTAATACATCTCAGCACAATGTTTCTCAGTGTTTAGCTCTGCATTTCTCTGCCGAACGCCTCTTATAGTGCTATATTGCTGGAATTATCTGGAATTCTTTGAGAGTCCGACCATTTTTGAGGTTGGTGTGAAATTATGTCTCCTTTTTTGTTGTGTTGTTCCAATACACATTAAGGAAATAAACATGTGTATAACAAAACATGTATAATTGCAATTGTAATTTCTGGGAGAAATATTTCATTTTCTGGAACAATTTCAAGGGTGCCAACACTTTCGAGCCATGACAGAATTAACACAGCAAATATGGTGGAAACATGACATAGAAGACTGGGGCAAGACGCTGGCCGTATCTCTTATGCTTGCAGCTGCCTAGTATTTTTATGTTGGGGGAACCAGGTGCCATCTTATTGTAGCTCAGTTCTATGAGCTGAGCTGCACTTTAGCCTGTCAATTCTCACTAGTACTTGCACTGTTCAGCAGCATGTGGTGACAGGAGTAAAAAAATAGAAAAAAAATCAAACCTAAAATATCAATCACTCCCCATTCTTCCCCATTAAAAACTAATTTTAAAAATAATCATAGTTGGTATTTCCATATCCATAAAGGTCCAGTCAATCAAAACATAAAAATAGTTAGTCCTTACCGTAAATGCCATAAGCAGAAAAATAATCAAAATGTCAGAATTGCATTTTTTTTTGCTCACCCCACCTCTAGACAAAAATAAAATGCAATAAAAATATTGCAAGTGCCCTATAATGGTATCAATAAAAACATCAGCTCACAAACATAAGAATCAAACCCTAAGCCATTGTCCATCGATGGGGATCTCCCCATCAATGGAAAAATAAAATTGTAATAGGTCTCAGAAATGGTCCCAGAAACCAAATTTCTTCACATTTTTCAACATTAAATAAAAAAAAACAATACAAGCTTCACAAATCACAAGGATCACGATGACTGGTCATTTTAATTCCTTTGTGATCAAGCTAATTTTGACCTACATGACTAAGCCAAATTTTAGAAACCTAAAAAGTGTCACTTTTTGTGGGGATAACTCTGGAACACATCAATGGACCCCAGGAATTCTGAGACTGCTTTTTTTGTGTTATGTTGTACTTCATAAAAGTGGTGAAATTTGGTTGACATGACTTATTTGTAAAAATATTGCAATTTTGGAGAAAATTTTGAAGAAAATTGCAATTTTCAAACTTTCAATCTTTATTTCCTTAACCAAGTTAGTCATGCTATAAAAATAATTAATAAATAAAATTTCCCATACGTCTACTTTACAGCAGCATCATTTCCAAACATCATTTTATTTTGTTATAATGTTAGAGGAGTTAAAAGTTACAAAACCTGTTTCTTTAGGGACCTATTCAGATTTCAATAGATTTTGTGGGGCCTATATACAGTGGACAAAATTAGTATTTGATACACTGATGATTTTGCAAGTTTTCCCACCTACAAAGAATGGAGAGGTCTGTATTTTTATCGCAGGTACACTTCAACTGTGAGAGACAGAATCTAAAATTAAAAAACAGAAAATCAGATTGTATGATTTTTAAATAATTAAATTTCATCTTATTGCATGAAACAAGTATTTGATCACCTACCAAAAGGCAAGAATTCTGGCTCTCTCAAACCTGTTAGTTTTTCTTTAAAAAGCCCTTCTACTTTGCAGTCATTACCTGTATTAATTGCACCTGTTTGAACTTGTTACCTGTATAAAAGACAACTGGCCACACACTCAATCAATCACACGCCAACCTCTCCACCATGACCAAGACCAAAGAGCAGTCTAAGGACACCAGGGACAAAATTGTAGACCAGCACAAGGCTGGGATGGGCTACAGAACAATAGGCAAGCAGCTTGATGAGAAGGCAACAACTATTGGTACAATTATTAGAAAATGGAAGAAACAGAAGATGACAGTCAATTTCCTTGGTCTAGGGCTCCATGCCAGATCTCGCTTATTGAGTAAAGATGATTCTGAGAAAGGTCAGGAATCAGACCAGAACTACATGGGAGCATCTGGTCAATGACCTGAAGCGAGTTGGGACCACAGTCTCAAACATTAGTTAGTAATTCACTATACTGTCATGGATTAAAATCCTGCAGGGCACGCAAGATCCCCCTGCTCATGCCAGCACTTGTCCAGGCCCAATTGAAGTTTGCCAATGACCATCTAGCTGATCCAGAGGAGGCATAGGGGAAGGTCATGTGGTCAGATGAGACAAAAATAGAACTTTTTGTTATCAACTCCACTCACTGTGTTTGGAGGATGAAGAAAGATGAATACAACCCCAAGAAGACATCCCAACAATGAAGCATGGTGGGGGAAGATCATACTTTGGGGGTTCTTTTCTCAAAAGGGACAGGATGACTGCACTGTATTGAAGAGTGGATGGATTGGGTCATGTATCGTGAGATTTTGGCCAACAACTTCCTTCCCTCAGTAAGTGCATTGAAGATGGGTCATGGCTGGGTCTTACAGCATGACAATGACCCGAAACAGACAGCCAAGGCAACTAAGGAGTGGTTCCATAAGTAGCATTTCAATGTCCTGAAGTGGACTAGCCAGTCTCCAGACCTGATCCCAGTAGAAAATCTTTGGAGAGAGCTGAAACTTAATGTTGCCCAGCGACAGGCCCCAAACCTGAAAGATCTGGAGAAGATCTGTATGGAGGAGTGGGCCATAATCATTGTTGCAGTGTGTTCAAACTTGTTCAAGAAGATCAGGAAAAGTCTGACCTCTGTAATTGTAAACAAAGATATTTGGACCAAATATTAAGTTCTGTTTTTCAATTGCATCAAATGCTTGTTTCATGAAATAAAACGCAAATTAATTATGTAAAAATCAAACAATGTGACCATCTGGATTTTTTTTAAGATTCCGTCTCTCAAAGTTGAAGTGTACTTACAACAAAAATTACAGACCTCTTCATTCTTTGTAGGTGGGAAAAATCGGTGTATCAAATACTTATTTTTCCCACTGTAATAGAAACTCCCCAAATTGATTCCATTTTAAAAATCACACCCCTCAAATACTTCAAAACTGTTGTCAGGAATTTTTTTAACCCTTCAAGTGTTACACAGGATTTAATGCAAAGTGGAATAAAAAAAAATTATGGAATAATGGAATAGTGGAATGAAAAAAAAATGCAATTTCACCTCTAAAATGTTGCTTTAATCCCAATTTTTTCATTTTTGCAAGAGGTAACACCAAAAAGTGGACCTCACAGTTTGTAACCCACTTTCTTATGAGCGTGGCAAAACCCCACATGTAGTCAAAAAGTTCAGCTCGGAACGGGAGGAGCAATATTTAAATTTTGGAACACAAATTTAGCTGAAAGAAATTGTGGGCATCAAGTCACATATGCAGGGCCCCTAAGATCCCTAAACAGCAGAAACCCCCACAAGTGACCCCATTTTGGAAACTACTCAAGAATTGTATCCAGGGGTATAATGAACATTTTCAACCAACAGGTTCTACACAGAATTTTATAACTTTAAGTCATTATATTGAATATGTCATCATATTGTAAACATTTTTTTGGAACTTTTCAAAAAAATTTTACCCTGAGTTTAACCCTAACACTAAGCCTAAGCCAAACACTAAGCTTTTCCCTAACCCTAACTTTAAGACTCCTCATGTTAGAGGACAGAAAAATGATTTTTACACTGGATCTCACTTTTTCTTATTTGATTGCCTTTACTCTTTGAATAACGACGTTCACGTGACCCAGGATCTGAAAAACCAACGCTCATCGTGTTCTTCAGGGTCTCATCTACCCTCGATTTTCTGACTCTGGGAGGTGCTATTACCTTATTCCCGATTGCTGCGATGAGGAAATAAAGCCCCTTAGTGGCCGCCGTTTTTATGCGTATCAGCGGTCGTTAAGGGGTTAATCATGCAATGAACACTAATAAAAAAAAAAAGTTTGAGGAACTCTGCTTATTTACTGCATTTTTTATTGAACTACGGGGAGGGGTGATATTTAAATTTTTGCTTCAGTTAGCAGAAAATCTACAATCATCACTGCTCATGGTCCTGGGTGACTGACCACATTTTAGTATCACATTACAGTCTTCATAAAAATGGTGCTGCACTGTGGTCCACAACTTTATCCCCCTGCTTTGGCAAACAGCTAAAAGGGGTTGTGAGTAGTGTTGAGCGAACATGCTCAACACTGCTCGGTACTCGCCCGAGCATCACGCTACTCGGGATGTTCGGCGAGCACCGAGCATTTCCGGGTTACTCGGGCGGGAGCTCGGGTCTCCGCCCTGCATGTTTGGCGCTCTTTACAGAGCCAATGAACATGCTGAGATTGCCAGCCAGTCACTGTAATGCTGCAGCCATGTTGGTTGTGGGCATTACAGTGATTGGCTGGCCGCACAGCGTCACCTCGAGTATTTAAAACGGGGCGCCGCCATCTTGGACACAGTCGCTCCGGATTAAACAGTGTAGGGACAGCGCTGCTGATTTAGGGAGAGATATAAACTGCGAAATAGTTAGTGTAGGGTCTGTAAAGGCTGCCAGAACAAACAAACAGTCCTTTTCAGGACTAATATCCATCCCAGATACCAGGCAGGCAGGCTGTTTAGGAGACACAGTGGTTATACCAGCAAACGCTTCATTACAGTCCTCTGTGCTCCTGTTGCTGAAATTGCTGGACTTATCACCAGGTGTCGGGGGCCAGGAAAAATCATTTTTTTTTCATCTAAATCCTCCTTTTTTTTTTCCTCCTTCACACTGTACAAATACCCGTCTTATTAACCTTTTGGTGTGTCGCCCCCCCCCAAAAAAAATAGCGTGTCTCTGATTTTTCAGACACAAATATAACTGTTGAAAATAGTCTGGTGTAGGCTAGAGAAACAGAAGTGTTGTTTTGCACTTCCACGGTTCAAACCTCTGTATTATCCATTTTGCGCCATTTGTATCTAAAAAAAAAGACAGTTTGAGTGTGTCGCTCACTGTTCAGCCGCAAATATCTCTATTTTAAAAAGTGTGGTTTACCCCAGTAAACAATAACTGTGGTTTTGCCATCCCACGGTAAAAAATCTCTATTATTCAGCTTTTGGTAGTTTTTTCCGTAAAGAAAAACAGTAGTGTCTCCTGACTGTTGTGACACAAAAATATATCTGTTGAAAATAGTCTTGTGTAGGCCCGACATCCCAGTGTGGTTTTGCAGTTCCACGGGTCAAATCGCTGTACTATGCAGTTTTGGGCCTTTGGTATCTAAAAAAAAAGCAGTTTGAGTGTGTCGCTCAATGTTCAGCCGCAAATATCTCTATTTAAAAAAGTGTGGTATACCCCAGTAAATAATAACTGTGGTTTTCCTCTTCCACTGTTCTAATCTACTCTTTATTACCCTTTTTCCATTGATAGTGCAAGTGTAAGCTATTTTACTTCATTTACAATGCGCAAGGCGCGTGGCAAGGGACGTGGAAGTGGACGTTCTGGTGATGGTTCGTGCAGAGGACGGGGCCGTGGCCAAGGTGAAAATGTGCCACAACCAACAGCCACATCTTCTCGCTCCCACTTCTTGACCGAATTACTAGGGAAGCACAGAACAACACCAGTATTGAGAACTGATCAGTGTGAACAGGTTATTAATTGGATAGGAGATAATACTTCCAGTTACCTGGGCACCACCACCTCCGGTCTGTCTTCCACACGGTCAACTCTTAGTAGCCGTGAGTCTCGACCGCATACCCCTCCTCACCCTGATGCTCCTTCCTCCCACCATGCCGAGTGTCGTCAGACAGCAAGTGATCCCACACTTGGACACTCTGAAGAGCTGTTCACTGGTCCATTTCCATATTTGGGCCCCTCGCCTGATACGCTTGAAGTGGTGGAAGAGGAGATGCCATGTTGCGATGCCCAAATATTTGAACAGCCACGGCCACAGGAAGTCGACGTTGGCAATCTGTCACAAGAGGTGGACGATGACGAGACACAATTGCCAGGAATTGAGGAGGAGGATCGTGGTGCGCAAGTGGAAGAGGAGGAGGTGGTGGATGATCTAGTAGCTGACCCAATGTGGAAGGAGGACATGCAGAGTGAGGCCAGCAGCACACAGGGGGAGGGAGGCAGAATACCCCAACAGGCAGGAAGAAGCAGTGTGGTGGCCGGCAACCGTTCCCCGTAACACCAACACGAGGGACGTTGCCAGTACAAACAGTAGGTCTTCCAGTGTCTGGAATTTTTTTAAAGACTCTGCTGATAACCCCAAATGGCCATATGTTCCACCTGCCATGCCAGCATCAGCAAGGGTGACAAAACTACCAGCCTGACCACCACCAGCATGATCAGGCACATGGCAGCAAAGCACCCGACTTTGTGGGGCGAAACCCAGGGTCCACGACCAGTGTCAGCGGGTGTCACCACTGCTTCTTCCACTGTTGTGCATGCAATAGAACCCCCTGTTGTGTGTGCAAGGCAATCCCCTGTCCATACTGCATGTAAAGATGCCCCCTCCTCTCAGTCTTCACTTGTTATGGCAGTTTCTCAAGAAACAGTATCAACGTCCACGTCCACGTCCAACCGCAGCGTTCAATTGTCCATATCCCAGACCTTTGAACGAAAGCGGAAATTCGCAACTAACGCCCCACAGGCCACAGTCCTAAATTCGCACATTTCACGACTGCTTGCATTGGAAATGCTGCCTTTTAGGCTGGTGGAGACGGAATCCTTCCGCAATCTTATGGCGGTGGCCGTCCCTCGGTACTCGGTCCCCAGCCGACACTATTTTGCCCAGTGTGCCATCCCCGCACTACACAAGCACGTGTCCCAAAGCATCTGCCGTGCCCTCAACAATGCAGTTCCTGAGACAGACCACCTGACAACGGACACGTGGACAAGTGCTTGTGGCCAGGGATGGTACATCTCTCTGACGGCACACTGGGTAAACATAGTGGAAGCCGGGACCCAGTCGGACCTTGGGACGGAACACATCCTCCCCACACCGAGGATTGCGGGCCCTATGTCAGTCAGAGTTGCCCCCACAGTGTACAGCTCCTGCACATCCTGCTCCTCCTTCTCCTCCTCATGTTCAGCCTCCATCTCAGATATCACCACATGAGTTACAAGCTGGAAGCGTTGCAGTACTGCCTCCGCCAAGCGGCAACAGGCTGTGCTGAAACTCATAAGCTTAGGTGATAAACCTCACACTGCTTGTGAGTTGTGGACAGCTGTGAAAGAGCAGGCAGATCTGTGGCTGAGACCGCTGAACCTACATCCCGGCATGGTCGTGTGTGACAATGGCCGTAACCTGGTGGCGGCTCTGAGGCGAGGTGAGATCACACACGTACCATGACTGGCTCATGTGTTTAACCTCGTGGTTCAGCGGTTTCTTAAATCGTACCCCGAGTTGCCAGATCTGCTCGTGAAAGTACGCCGCCTGTCAGCTCATTTTTGCAAGTCGGCTACAGCTTCCGCCGCTCTTGCTGTGTTGCAGCAGCGTTTGCAGCTTCCGGCACACCGACTGGTGTGTGATGTCCCCACACGTTGGAACTCTACCCTCCACATGTTGCAAAGGATTTGTGAGCAGAAGAGAGCAGTTGTGGAGTACCAGCTGCAACAAGGCCGTCGATATTCAGGTCAGACTCCACACATAAGACCTCAGGAGTGGACCTGGATGTCTGACATATGTACCATCCTGACAAACTTTGAGGAGGCCACCAAGATGGTGAGTGGCGATGACGCCATCATTAGTGTCAGCATCCCACTTGTCTGTCTTTTGCAACGCTCTCTGTAGAGAAATAAAGAGGAGGCATTGCAGCCAGAGTAGGATGAGATGGATCAAGAAGCCGTAGCGGGCAATTACACAAAGCCCAGCCTCATCTCATCCCAACGTGCATTGGGGGACAATGAGGGAGAGGAGTAGGAGGAGGAGGAGGAGGAAGAACAGGAGCTGCTATCATGCGTTGTAGACGGTAGTACCTGTACAAGTGTCTTACCGTCGGTTCAGCATGGGTGGCCTGAGGACAGGGGGGAGGAGGAAGAGGAGGAGGAGGAGGAGAGCATGGTCAGTCGTAATCTTGGTGAGTACACGGAAATCTTGCCCGTTACCAGTCTGGCACGCATGGCTGACTTTATGTTACGCTGCCTTAACCGTGACCCTCGCGTTGTCAAAATGTTGGGTGACAGTCATTACTGGTTGGTGACACTTGTAGACCCCCGCTACAAGGAGAACTTTCACTCTCTTATTCCTGAGGTGGAGAGGTCTACAAAAATGGGGCAATACCAGAAGGCCCTTGCTGCAGAACTCTTAAAAAAATTCCCATCTGAACACGCTAGCGGCAGAGGTCACAATTCATTGCCCAACCAAGGCGTACAGGCGAGAGAGATGCAACTCCAATCCAGCAGAGGCAGGGGAACACTGTCAACATTCTGGGACAGTTTTCTGACACCCGCCCAGCTTACAGGCCCTGAGGCGCGGGGTACTCTCACAAGGAGTGGAAAGTTTCAAAAGATGGTGAGGGAGTACCTTGCCGATCGTACCAGCGTCCTCCGTGATTCCTCTGTGCCTTTTAATTATTGGGTATCCAAGCTGGACACTTGGAATGAACTCGCTCTGTATGCCTTGGAGGTCCTGGCCTGCCTTGCCGCTAGCGTGCTATCGGAGCTTGTTTTTAGTGCCGCTGGGGGAATTATAACTGATAAGCGCACTCACCTGTCAACTGACAATGCTGACAAGCTGACCCTTATCAAAATGAACAAGGGCTGGATTGGGCCAGATTTCTCATCACCACCAAATGACAGCAGAGTAACATAAAGACAAATCCACTGTGTTATTTCGGGAGGTGTATTCACATGCACCGCTTCACACCCACACATGGGAATACGCTTCCTCGTTTCGGCTGTTTAATCTTCTTCTCCATATCCTCAGCCTCCACCACCACTATACCACCAGGGTGCCAGCATTGCAAGTTCCTCCGTCCTTATTTTTGGCAGCTTTTGCTTGCAAGGCATAAGCAAATACTATGGGACACCCACTCCCCAATAATGGGACTTATGTTTGTAATATGCTGTACTGCATGGCTCTTGTAAGGGGCATTGCAAGTTGCTCCGTCCTAATTTTTGGCAGCATTTGCTGGGAATGCATAAGCAAATACTATGGGACACCCACTGCCCAAAAATGGGACTTATGTTTGTAATATGCTGTACTGCATGGCTCTTGTAAGGAGCATTGCAAGTTGCTCCATCCTAATTTTGGCAGCTTTTGCTGGGAAAGCATAAGCAAATACTATGGGACACCCACTCCCCAATAATGGGACTTATGTTTGTAATATGCTGTACTGCATGGCTCTTGTAAGGGGCATTGCAAGTTGCTTCGTCCTAATTTTTGGCAACTTTTGCTTGGAAAGCATAAGCAAATGCTATGGGACACCCACTCCCCAAAAATGGGACTTATGTTTGTAATATGCTGTACTGCATGGCTCTTGTAAGGGGCATTGCATGTTGCTCCGTCCTAATTTTTGGCAGCTTTTGCTGGGAAAGCATAAGCAAATACTATGGGACACCCACTCCCCAATAATGGGACTTATGTTTGTAATATGCTGTACTGCATGGCTCTTGTAAGGGGCATTGCAAGTTGCTCCATCTTAATTTTTGGCAGCTTTTCCTGGGAAAGCATAAGCAAATACTATGGGACACCCATTCCCCAATAATGGGACTTATGTTTGTAATATGCTGTACTGCATTGCTCTTGTAAGGGGCCTTGTAAGGGGCATTGCAAGTTTCTCCGTCCTAATTTTTGGCAGCTTTTGCTGGGAAAGCATAAGCAAATACTATAGGACACCCACTCCCCAATAATGGGACTTATGTTTGTAATATGCTGTACTGCATGGCTCTTGTAAGGGGCATTGCAAGTTGCTCCGTCCTAATTTTTGGCAGCTTTTGCTGGGAAAGCATAAGCAAATACTATGGGACACCCACTCCCCAATAATGGGACTTATGTTTGTAATATGCTGTACTGCATGGCTCTTGTAAGGGGCATTGCAAGCTGCTCCATCCTAATTTTTGGCAGCTTTTGCTGGGAAAGCATAAGCAAATACTATGGGACACCCACTCCCCAATAGTAGGACTTATGTTTGTAATATGCGGTACTGCATGGCTCTTGTAAAGGGCATTGCAAGTTGATCCGTCCTAATATTTGACAGCTTTTGCTTGGAAAACATAAGCAAATACCATGGGACACCCACTCCCCAATAAAATGGCCAAGGTGCGTGGCAAGGGATGGGGAAGTGGACATGATGTTGATGGTGCATGCAGAGGCCGAGGATGTTGCTGTGGGCAAGCTGAAATTGTGCCACAACAAACACCCACATTTTGTTGCTCGACCTTCCTGTTCCAATTACTAGGGGACTGCAGAACACCACTAAGAGCAGTGTCAAAAGGTTGTTGGTTGGATAGCAGATAATGCTTCCAATCACTTTGCCACCACCTTTATCACCCTGTCTTCCCCATGGTCAAGTCTCAGTATCAGTAAATCTGGACCGCATATTCCTCACCCTGATCCTCCTTCCTCCCAGAGACAACTGATCCCAGACTTGGACACTTAGAAGAGCTGTTCATCTTTCCATTTGTAGATTCGGTCCTATCACCCGGCCAGCTTCAAGCGAGTCAAGAGGAGAATGCGTGTAGCGATGACCAAATATTGGAGCAGCCACGGTCACATGAAGGCGATGGTGGGAAAGTGCAATTACTGTCGCAAGAGGTGGATAATGATGAGACACAATTTCCAGAAAGTTAGGAGGAGGACCAGGGTGCGGAAGTGGAAGTAGAGGTGGCGGATGATATAGTAGCTGACCCAACGTGGCAGGGGAACATATAGAGTGAGGACAGCAGTACACAGGGGGAGGAAGACTTAGCAACACAACAGGCAGGAAGAAGCAGTGTGGTGGCCACAGACACAAGGCAGGAAAGAGTTCCTCGTAATACCAACACAACGGAAGTCTGGTTATTTTTTAAAGATCTGCAGATAACCCCAAAAATGCCATTTGCACCATCTGCCAGGCCAGCATCAGCAGGGCTAGCAAAACTAACAGCCTGACCACCACCAGCATGATCAGGCACCCGACTTTGTGGGCCGAACCCCAGGGTCCTGCAACAGTGTCTGTGGGTGACACTACTACTTGTTCTGCTGTTGTTTGTGCACGCTTATCTTCTGTCCATGGCGCATGCCAAGATGCCTCCCACCCTGCATCTGTCATTGATCACTCTCAACTAGCACCATCAGCTAGCATGTCAACATCCTTTTCTCAGTGCAGTGTTCCGTTATCCCTACCCCAGTCCTTGGAATGCAATCGCAAATACGCAGCTAACGCCCCACAGGCCACACTACTAAATTCACACATTTCATGAATGCTTGCACTCAAAATGTTGCCTTATAGGATCGTGGTGGCGGAAGCTTACCGCAACCTGATGGCGGCAGCCGTCTCTCAGTACTCGGTCCTCAACCACCACTATTTCTCCCAGTGTGCCGTCCCCGAATTACATGAGCACGTGTCCCACAACATTAGACATGCCCTTAACAACACAGTTACTGGGAAAGTCCACGGACACGTGGACAAGTGCTTGTGGGCAGGGATGGTACATCTCGCTGACAGCACACTGGATTAATGTAGTGGAAAACGGGACCCAGGTGGCTCTTGGGATGGAACACGTCCTCCCAATGCTGAGGATTGCGGGCTCTGGGTCAATCAGGGTTGCCCCCACATTCTGCAGCTCCTGCACCTTCTACTCCTCCTCTTCAGCATCCTTCTCTGAAATGACAACATCAGTCACAAGCTGGAAGCACTGCAGCACTGCCTCGGCCAACCAGCAACAGGCTCTGCTGAAGCTGATATGCTTAGGTGCAAACCACACAATGCTGAAGAGTTGCGGATAGCTCTGAAACAGCAGGCAGATCTGTGGCTGACACCGCTGACCCTATATCCAGGCATGGTCGTGTGTGACAATGGCTGGAACCTGATGGCAGCTGAGGAGAGGCGAGCTCACACATGTATTGTGCCTGACCCATGTCCTTAACCTCGTGGTTCAGCGGTTTCTCAAAACCTACCCGGACAGATCTGCTAGTCAAAGTACGCAGACTGTGTGCCCATTTTAGAAAGTCAGCTACGGCTTCCGCCGCCCTTTCCGTGCATCAGCAGCATTTGCAGCTTCCAGCTCAACGACTGATCTACGATGTCCCCACGCGTTGGAATTCTACACTGCAGATGTTGGGAAGGATTTGTAAGTAGAAGAGATCAGCTGTTGGTTACCAGCATCAACAAGGCCGTCGGTATTCAGTTTAGACTCCACACATAAAACTTCAGGAGTGGAAATAGATGTCAGACATATGTACCATCCTCCAAAACTTTGAGGACTCCACCAAGATGGTGAGCAGCGATGATGCCATAATTAGCATCACCATCCCGCTTCTCTGTCTTCTGAAATGCTCTCTGCTCACAATTTGAAGAGGATGCATTGCAGGCAGAGCACGATGAGATGGAGCAAGGAACCATACAGGGTTATCCAACACAGCCCAGCCTCATCTCATCCCAATGTGGATTAGATGACAATGAATAAGAAGAGGAGGAGGAGGAAGAACAGGAGCTAGTTCCTGCGCTATAGAGGGTACTACCTGCACAACTGTCATACCGTCTGTTCAGCATGGATGGCCTTAGGACAGAAAAGGAGGAAGAAGAGGAGGAAGAGGAGGAGGATGAGGAGGAGAGCATGGTAAGTCGACCTCTTTGTGAGGACACGGAAGTCTTGTCTCTATGCAGTCTGGCACACATGGCTGAGTTTGTTACGCTGCCTTTCCCGTGAACCTCGCGTTGTCCAAATTTTGGGTGACAGTCATTATTGGTTGGTGACACTTCTAGACCCACACCACAAGGAGAACTTTCTCTTATAAAAATGAACAAGGGCTGGATTGGGCCAGGCTTCGCAACACCACCGAATGATAGCAGTGTAAAATAAACTCAAATACAATGTCTTTTTCTTCGGAGGTCTAGCTTTATTCCCATGCACCTCTGTCTTCACACTCAGACATGGGTATACGCTTCATTATTTTGTCTATTTTCTCTTGTCCTCCTAATTCTCCGCTTCCTTATCCTCCACCACCATATCACCACCATATGTACCATATCGACATATCTACATCTCTTGCAAGGGACATTGGAGTTCCTCCAAATTTTTGGCAGCCATTGCTTCACTGCATAGGCAAACAGTATGGGAGACCTACTTCCTGATAATGGGAACATTATTTTCAGGAGGCCCTCTGACCTCTACGTCTCTTGCAAGGGGCATTGGAGTTCCTCCAAATTTTTGGTAGCCGTTGATTCACTGCATAAGCAAACCGTATGGCAGACCCACTTCCTAATAATGGGAACATTATTTTCACGAGGCCCTCTTACCTCTATGTCTCTTGCAAGGGGCATTGGAGAAGCTCCAAATTTTTGACAGCCATTGCAGTCATTGCATAGGCAAACAGTATGGGAGAACCTCTCCTATCTAATGGGAACATGTCGTTACTGTGGTCCAGCTCTATGTGTCTTTAAATTGTTAGTAGGATTTTTCATAAATGTTTGCAGCCATTGCATTTACTGCATACCCTATAACTGAATAGCAGACCTTCTTCTTTCTAATGGGAACATGTCGTACTCGTTAATGTGGCCCAGCTCTAGGTGTGTTTAAATTGTTAGGGGGGTATTTCCTTAATTTTGGCAGCAGTTGGACTCACTGCATACTCTATAACTGAATAGCAGGCCCTTTCCTTCCTAATGGGAACATGTTGTTACTGTGGCCCAGCTCTATCTGTCTTTAAATTGTTAGTGGGGTTTTTCCTAAAATTGTCAGCTGTTGGACTCACTGCATACCCTATAACTGTATAGCAGACTCTCTCCTTTCTAATGAGAACATGTCGTACTTGTTACTCTGTCCCAGCTCTATGTGTCTTTAAATTGTTTGTGGGGTTTTTCCTAAATTTTGGATGCTGTTGGACTCACTGCATACCCTATAACTGTATAGCAGACCCTCTCCTTTCAAATGGGAACATGTCGTTACTGTGGCCCTGCTTTGTGTCTTTAAATTGTTAGTAGGGTTTTTCATAAATGTTTGCAGCCATTACATCTACCGCATACCCTATAACTGAATAGCAGACCCTCTCCTTTCTAATGGGAACATGTCATTACTGTGGCCCTGCTCTATATGTCTTTAAATTGTTAGTGAGGTTTTTCCTAAATTTTGGATGCCGTTGGCTGATCTAACTTTGATGTAATGTCCTTAAAACAAGTCAAAATTAGGCTCAGTATTGTGTGTGGCCTCCACGTGCCTGTATGACCTCCCTACAATGCCTGGGCATGCTCCTGATGAGGTTGCGAATGGTCTCCTGTGGAATCTCCCAGACCTGGACTAAAGCATCCGCCAACTCCTGGACAGTCTGTGGTGCATGGTGGATGGAGAGAGACATGATGTCCCAGACGTGCTCAATCGGATTCAGGTCTGGGGAACAGGCGGGCCAGTCCATAGCTTCAATGCCTTCATCTTGCAGGAACTGCTTACACACTCCAGTCACATGAGGTCTGGCATTGTCCTGCATTAGTAGGAAGCCAGGGCCAACCGCACCAGCATATGGTCTCACAAGGGGTCTGAGGATCTCATCTCAGTACCTAATGGCACTCAGGTTACCTCTGGCGAGCACATGGAGCGCTGTGCGGCCCTCCAAAGAAATGCCACCCTACCCCATTACTGCCCCACTGCCAAACCGGTCATGCTGAAGGATGCTGTAGGCAGCAGATCGCTCTCCACGGCATCTCCAGATTCTGTCACGTCTGTCACATGTGCTCAGTGTGAACCTTTCATCTTTGTAGAGCACAGGGCGCCAGTGGTGACTTTGCCAATCCCGGTGTTCTGTGGAAAATGCCAAGCATCCTGCACGGTGTTGGGCTGTGAGCACAACCCCCATCTGTGGACATCAGGCCCTCATACCACCCTCGTGGAGTCAGTTTCTAACTATTTGTGCAGACACATGCACATTTGTTGCCTGCTGGAGGTCATTTTGCAGGGCTCTGGCAGTGCTCCTCCTATTCCTCCTTGCACAAAGGTAGAGGTAGCGATCCTGCTGCTGGGTTGTTGCCCTCCTACGGCCCCCTCCACGTCTCCTGGTGTACTGGCCTGTATCCTGGTAGCGCCTCCTGCCTCTGGACAGTACGCTGACAGACACAGCAAACTTTCTTGCCACAGCTCGAATTGATGTGCCATCCTGGATGAGCTGCACTATATGAACAACTTCTGTGGGTTGTAGAGTCCGTCTCATGCTACCACAAGTGTGAAAGCACAACCAACATTCAAAAGTGACCAAAACATCAGCAAGAAAGCATTGGTACTGAGATGTGGTCTGTGGTCCCCACCTGCAGAACCACTCCTTTATTGAGGGTGTCTTGATAATTGCCAATAATTTCCATCTATTGTCTATTCCATTAGCACAACAGCATTTGAAATTGATTGTCACTCAGTGTTGCTTCCTAAGTGGACAGGTTGATTTCACAGAAGTTTGATTTACTTAGAGTTATATTCTGTTGTTTAAGTGTTCCCTTTATTTTTTTGAGCAGTGTACAAGTCATTACCCTGGAAAGGATGTTCCTTAACATATTTCCTAGGAAAATCCATTTTGGTTTCGCTTTTGTATGTTTTTTTATGAGTCAGTAAAAGTTGCAGTAATACCTCTGACAACAGTGTTGACAGCAGAGACCTGGGAGTCAGAAATGCTTCCAGGGGTCTTCCCCATGCTGTTCCCATGTCATCTGAGCACTGTTCCCATCGATTTGGGCAGTTTTTAGGCCCTCTGCAGACCGCCGGGGGGAGCCGCCAGAAAAATGCTTGAGTTTCCTATAGACTTACATTGGGCTCGTTACTCGGACTGAGCACTCGAGCATTTCAATTTGCTCTACTCGAACAATGAGTACCCGAGCATTTTAGTGCTTGCTCATCACTAGTTGTGAGGAGTGACATCTGACAAATGGGAGAAAATTTTATCTAGCAGTAAACTAGGTTGTAATGACAAATGTCAGGAATTGCTCCCACAATGCTTAAAAGTTGAAAATATCAAAGCTTTTCAAATAATTTTTCAAAATTTGTAAACATTAAAAACAAATATAAAAAAAAGAAAACATTGATACTTTACATTTTTTAAATTGTTGAAAAAAATCTATGACCCATTCTCTTAAAGTAAGCTATAATCTGAAATAATCTATTATTTTTGGCAGATTTTTGTATTTAATGTTTTTCTGAAAAAATACTAGCAATGTTTTTTTTTCTACAATTTACAATCTGTATTTATAATAAAAAATACAACTCTTGCAATTTTTACACTGGCTCTGGGAATATTTTAGACTCTAACTTCTATTGTTGCAGGAAATAACACATGTACATCACATATTGTGATTGATGTATCCTGGGTTATTAGCTGTGTATAGAGGTGTTGCCTGTCATTGTAATACTGGGTCCACTGATTAGAAGACTCATGTGAAGGAATGGAAGTATGAGTCTAAAAAGCCATAGTGGCCAGTTTGTAAATTGCAAGATTACATTTAGTTTTAAATAGAGATTGCAAAATGAAAAAAATATTGGTAATTAAAAAAATATACCCCTTCTGTTCTATGCTTTCTATCTTCTATTCTATCTTCTATTCTAATGGGATTAGCAGCACTAAATTTACCCACAATAAGCTGGAATAATTTACAATATTTTGTTAATGTCTTCAATTATAGTGTGTTTTTAAACTTAGAAATTAAGAAAATTGAAATGTATGAAAACGAACAGATTGTTTTGCATATTTCTGGCAGTAGATACAGTCTCATATTACTTTTTTGGAGCCACTATAGGCACTGTCACTTCTGTTCCCTCTCTTTGGACACATTTCCTATAAATATTCATTAAAAACAAATAATGGTAATTTCATTATAAACAGAAAAAAAAATGCTCTGTTAACATTATGGATTTAAACAGTGAGGTTTTTTTTTACCTCTGCTTATTTATATTAGGAATTTTGTTAAAAAATAAATTTAAAATTCCTCCTGTTTATAGACTAGACTTTACTGTTACAAATGATGCAATACAATATTCATTCTGCAGCTTACAGCTTATTTATATGTGTCTAATTAGGTCATAATTACACTGTACTGGAACACCTGCAATGCGGGCAAATGAGTGTATTTATATGATTTTGGAATTAGTTTGGTACTTCATGCTGACAGTTTCATTCATGGGGACATCTGTTCTTGTTTTCAGTCAATCACAGCTAAGCCCTTTTAAGAGGCTAATCTCCAACACTTGTAAAACTGCAGATTTGATGGTGAAATTTTAAACGACTGAACAGCCCCAGCAAAGTTATTATTTTTTGCAGACCACAAAATGACTTTAAAATCATCTGAATTAGCAGTTCCAAAATCATAGATCTTATAGCACAACTTCATTCATACAGATTCAATAATAAATTTCCATAACCTGCTACTTGCAGTCTATGTAGATTTTTCAATTAATTTGTCTACAAATCTATTTGTAGAAATGGGGGGATCAATTCATGAAGAAAAGACCTTGAGTTGAGTTTCATCAAATTTTCAGGACCTCAAGATATTGAACACGCTATGAAATGACTGATGATGATAGCAAGCAAAAAAAATGCATTGTGCCAATTTCCACACTGTGAAAGACTTGGAGAGTGTGTCATTGATGTCACACTGGCTTTATAATAATGCCTTTCAGTTATCACATCACAGGGTTTACCCCAGCATTCATGGGGAATATCACAGACACTATAAAATAAAACAGCCAGTCAAGCAGTGTAATTTTAGGATTTTGCACCGTAGATATAGAAGGTCAGATCGTTCAGGTTGTTTCACATAGGTATAGATAAAGTCTAATCTGATTGTAGTGTACTATTGTAGTGCTGAAATACATTAAAAAGGTAAATGGTAATCTCCATGTGGAAATTTCTCCATCTGGGATAGATTCAAGTAATATATAGGGAAGTTATATACTTGTTTCATCACTCAATTTGACTGTTAATTGATTGATGTATAATATACTGTAGTAACATCACTTTATTAACAGAATTTATTTTTACTCTTCACACATTGCAAAGAAGGAGGGCAGCTTAAAATCATTCTGTCCTCGTTTTGTTTTTAAACAAAAATCCTGAAACCAAGGCTTGTGTGTCATAGAAATTGTCTGTTCCTGGTTTGACGGAAGGGCAAGCCATATATTTTTTTAAGACAAAAGAAAAATCTTCAGAATCCAGAAATGTAAACACAACTACTTACATTACAAAGTGTGTTATTAAAAAGTTGTTTTGCACAATTCCTAGTTTTAATAGTCCAATATTAGACTTGTACTCGCAATGCAAATATTGTTGTTGGTTACCACCAATTACCACTCGTTTTCCCCAGCCAGAAAGATTTAAGTCATTTAGACATTATTATTGCTGTGTTTGCATTAAATACCTCAAGAAGGGATCAATATAGTCCTAGAAGACTTCACTGATTTGCATATATCTTGTCCAGGCAATTGAAGGCTCTGTATTGAGAATCATGGCAAATCAATCAATTTGTTTTTAGGAAAATGTGGTGAATCTGGCAAATTTGGATTTCAAATGATCCAAACATCTCTACCTACTTGTATTCAAGTGTTGAGTACTCCAGTTTTTTACATGTACTGAAGTGGCCAGAGAATGTTACATACTATACATAGACTGTCTTATGTACAATGCATATCCTTCCCATAACACTGTAAGTAGGAGTTAAATTTTGTGGTTTTGTAATGATTAGTTTGGCCAAGTGTGATTTTGAAACCATAAACACTGGTGACACATGTGATGTGATGACAATGTGTTCCCTCACAGTACGTGATATAGTGTGGTGGTGGAGATGATGAGCAAGGAAGCAGGAAAAGCAATTCTAGTTATAGATGGTTGTTAGTGTTGAGTGAGTATGTTCTGTACGAGTACGCTCGGGCCGAGCTCCAAGTATTTATACCTGCTCCATGATAAGGTTATATTGCTCCCCGTGTGCATGATTTGCAACTGTTTGGCAGCTTTATTACATGTGAGGAATGTGTAAGAAGTAGACATGCCTCCCATGTAATAAAACTGTCAAACAGTTGCAAATCATGCACACGGGAGTGATTCAAGCATATCACCGAGCAACTATAAATACTCTACTCGGTGTTCGGCCCGAGCGTACTCGGTGAAAGGGTTAACAGAACATACTCGCTCAACACTAATGGTTATACATGGCAGCATTTTACATTTCTTCATAATTATGATCTCATAATCATACACATCCATTTTAGCAAAATACATCTTAAGTACTGCTGCAGCTACTTTTCTAAAGGCTCACATGAGGCATAACACATAATTCCTTCTAGAAAATCTTCCTCAAAAGGTTGGCACCCTGAAATCCACCACTGAATCAGGGTGACCTTGTCCAGCCCTCAATTTTTGTTACAAACTTTGATCCCGTTTGGGCCTCTCACAGCTTCTCATTAAGATGTACTCAATTCCAGGATAAAGCTTTTACTTCTCTATGTGGATTCCTGTCTGGTGGAATTCGCTTTCTGTCTGGCTGATGATCACTGTGCAGTAACTATAGGCATTTTGGTATACTATACCTTTACAGACCCTTATGTTGCTGAAGACCACCCTGTGCTTCTCAGTAGATTCTAACCATTTCTTATCCAAAATCTCTTCAGCTAGCATTAATTTTAACAGTACACTTATAAATTAATGAAGCAACTGATAAATGCATCAACATAATAATTTACAATTGTCATATGATCTTCAGGGGGTGCTGATCATTTTTCAACTCCCCTACAGTTTTAACACTTCCTTTACCTGTTTATACATAGTATAGGGAAGTATAGACACCAGGAAGTAATTGCTGCTAATAAGGAGAGTCTGGGGGTCAAAGTTTTTAGGAATCTGGAGGATTCTCTTTTTTTGTTGCAAAGAGATTAATAAGACATAAGGGCTAGAAAAGATAATGCAGGGAAATTATTAAGATAAATCTACCAGAATTCTGAAGCAATTTGTGTAAAAAAAACCCTGTCTTTCATGACCTGTGCAACATTTATTATGTGTTTTAGGCACTTTCTATACATTGTCCAACAAGGGGATTGGTCTCTTTGAAAAGCGATGTCATCTAACTTGCAAAACAGAGCAAAAAAAATGGATAAAAATGTTGTTATAAAATTCTGGCACAAAGTTAGCCAACTAATAGGTACTGCAAACTCAGATTAGCCCGTCTAACCACTATGAACCCTTATAATACTGTTTAGTCTAGATTTCAGTCTTTGATATTAGACTGTTTTGATAAATATGCCCCAATATGTGCCTTGGCTGATGTGCACACAACAGACAATGTCTCCAAGAAAACCAAAACTAAGTGATTTTTCAACTGCTTTTATATGTTTCATCCATTTACAAACTTCTGTGTATTTCCTTTGTAATTTCTTTTCCATTTAAAGAAGATTTGTTAACAAGCCAAAAGTAGCCTGCTTGTTCTTATTACAGTTATATGAAAAAGTTTGGGCACCCCTATTAATCTTAAGCTTAATGTTTTATAAAAATTTGTGTTTTTGCAACAGCTATTTCAGTATGATATATGTAATAACTGTTGGACACAGTAATGTTTCTGCCTTGAAATGAGGTTTATTGTACTAACAGAAAATGTGCAATCTGCATTCAAACAAAATTTGACAGGTGCATAAGTATGGGCACCTCACCAGAAAAGTGACATTAATATTTAGTAGATCCTCCTTTTGCAAAAATAACAGCCTCTAGTCGCTTCCTGTAGCTTTTAATGAGTTCCTGGATCCTGGATGAAGGTATTTTTGACCATTCCTCTTTACAAAACAATTCCAGTTCAGTTAAGTTTGATGGTCGCCGAGCATGGACAACCCTCTTCAAATGATCCCACAGATGTTCAATGATATTCAGGTCTGGGGACTGGGATAGCCATTCCAGAACATTGTAATTGTTCCTCTGCATGAATGCCTGAGTAGATTTGGAGCGGTGTTTTGGATCATTGTCTTGCTGAAAGATCCATCCCCTGCGTAACTTCAACTTTGTCACTGATTCTTGAACATTATTGTCAAGAATATGCTGATACTGAGTGGAATCCATGCGTCCCTCAACTTTAACAAGATTCCCGGTGCCGGCATTGGCCACACAGCCCCAAAGCGTGATGGAACCTCCACAAAATTTTACTGTGGGTAGCAAGTGTTTTTCTTGGAATGCTGTGTTTTTTTGCCGCCATGCATAACGCCTTTTTGTATGACCAAACAACTCAATCTTGGTTTCATCAGTCCACAGGACCTTCTTCCAAAAAGAAATTGGCTTCTCCAAATGTGCTTTTGCATATCTCAGCCGACTCTGTTTGTGGCGTGCTTGCAGAAACGGCTTCTTTCGCATCACTCTCCCATACAGCTTCTCCTTGTGCAAAGTGCGTTGTATAGTTGACCGATGCACAGTGACATCATCTGCAGCAAGTTGATGCTGCAGCTCTCTGGAGGTGGTCTGAGGATTGTCCTTGACTGATCTCACCATTCTTCTTCTCTGCCTTTCTGATGTTTTTCTTGGCCTGCCACTTCTGGCCTTAACAAGAACTGTCCCTGTGTTCTTCCATTTCCTTACTATGTTCCTCACCGTGGAAACTGACAGGTTAAATCTCTGAGACAGCTTTTTGTATCCTTCCCCTGAACAACTATGTTGAATAATCTTTGTTTTC
Organism: Phyllobates terribilis; assembly: GCF_046119375.1. Classification (NCBI taxonomy): domain Eukaryota; kingdom Metazoa; phylum Chordata; class Amphibia; order Anura; family Dendrobatidae; genus Phyllobates; species Phyllobates terribilis. Next base: position 36,000,703 of record NW_027362768.1, on the reverse strand, counting down.
AGATCATTTGACAGTTGTTTTGAGGAGCCTATGATGCCACTCTTCAGAGGAGATTCAAACAGGAGAACAACTTGCAAGTGGCCACTTTAAGTAGCTTTTCTCATGATTGCATACACCTGGCTATGAAGTTCAAAGCTCAATGAGGTTACAAAACCAAAATAAGTGCTTTAGTAAGTCAGTAAAAAGTAGGTAGGAGTATTTAAAACAAGAAAATGATAAGGGTGCCCATACTTATGCACCTGTCAATTTTTGTTTGAATGCAGATTGCACATTTTCTGTTAGTACAAAAAACCTCATTTCAAGGCAGAAACATTACTGTGTCCAACAGTTATTACATATATCAAACTGAAATAGCTGTTGCAAAAACACCAATTTTTATAAAACATTAAGCTTAAGATTAATAGGGGTGCCCAAACTTTTTCATATAACTGTATATTCCCACTGCACCTTGAGTATTCAGATTTATTTTTAAAATTCACCAAACGGACCCAGAGATTTATTTCATTTCATTTAGTGCACCCAAAATGTTAATACTTAAGGTCTGTACTGAATGGTCTATTAAAAAAAAAAACTATCAGTTTTCCTTAATAGCGCTAATAATATGGAACACAGGTCAAACAAGCACCGGTCATAGTTTCTATGATGAGAATTTTAAGCATTTTTTTGAGTATTTTCATGCACAGATAATGCAAAATATATTACATTAGTAGCAAAGTATATGGGATTAACATAAATCTCATGCCGACTGCACTTTTTTATATTGCAGAAACTGACCTGTGGTGCGACTTTCAAGTCTGCAGCAGATAAATATCCCTTACAGCAAATATGCGTTTTCACCATAGACTTGAACGAGTTGTTGAAAATCCACATATAAAAAACACATATGCATTATATTAACACTTTCATTTTTGAAAGACTTTTTACTTTGTTGCATTTTTTTCAAGACCTGCTTAAAGGTTTATATTTGATCTTCTTTTACTTTATAATGTTTCCCAGGAGATGATAAGTCCTCTTCCAAGAGGTAAAGCTGCTGGGGAGAAAAGTCAATGTGACCATGCCTAAAACCCATTCATTCTGGCTTGAAGACAGGATGCATTATCTTAAGTATGTCCAAAATTCTGCTTTTGGGCTGTTGTCTTCCGGTTTCCAGAGTGTTTGCAATAAAGTTGGGTGTACTTTTCTCAGCTTCATCAGTACATGTCCCAAAATATATTAGATGATTACGTTGTATGCTTCTGAACCTAGGAGATAATGGTGGGTGAGCAGTATTTTGTAAGGGCTTGAAATAATACTTCCTATTTTAATGACTATCAATCAAGGCAGATTGGGTAGGTTTTTGAACAGAGTTATTGGGACACTTCTCTTAAGCATCTCTACCTGCTTGAAATCTACATATATAATGTTCAGGGATTAAAACGTACCTTTCCATCAATCCTTTGGATATTAAATGTGGTAAATTAACTGGTAATGGTGGTGGTCATAAAATCAGCTCACAAGTCACTTTTAATGAATTTTATCAAAAAGGGTTAAAATTCATATAATGACAGATGCATAATCTATCTTTATACAGGTTAGAACTCTAGTTTTCTAAATGTTTAGCTGTAAAACCACTCTTTTCTCAGCATAAAATCAGCAGCCACAACTAGAGGAAGAGAAATGAAAAGACTTGTGCTACTCTTTTTTACTAGCTTTAAAATCAGTGGACAGTACGTTCTATCTAGTTTGTGTATTTTAAAGCAAAGTTGAGATTGCTTACAATCTATAGATTATTTACCAGACTTTATCGCCTAACTATACCTCTCATTAAACTACAAGGCTAAGGCTACAAACGCGACACTAAAATCACTGTGACACACTGCAAAATCGGACATAATGATTTCCTATGATGCTACGTTGCGACCTGAAACATACTGAGATACAGAGTTGCAAATGTTTAGAAATATGTTGGATTTTCTGTCACTGGTTGCAATATGAATGCGATACCCTTAGCACAGACTTCAATGCTGTTTTACAAAACCAAAGCTGTAAAATAGCGGTGTGACAGCAAGTTACAGACCAGTTGTTCCAATGTTTTTGTCGCGTGTCGCGTGAGAATTGCAGTTGGCGACACATGCACCCTCAATGTCACAGAGAAGTATTTAATATTCATATTAACATGTCATTGAATTAAATTGGAGCTTGCCATTTTATAAAATGTAGAAAATTGTTTTGTTCACTTCATCTAATGTTCTGGAGCTCTGCTATCTCTATATAATATGTGATTTAAAAACCAATCCAGAATGATTCCATTTGTTGCATGAAAACTTGAATGATTATCACACTCCTAACCTTCTGCTTTTGTAGATAAAAGAATCAATTTTTTATTTAAAAAAAAAATCATTGCCATTATATGCAGGCTGCAAAATGGACCTTAACTTTAAGATAACAGCTTTGTAATCCTTCTACCAACACAATGGCATTGAGTTTCTGAAGGCATCCTTTTTAAGTGTCATATTAAACACTCTATAAGCATTCTTATCATAAGTCTTGTTCATTGTAATATAATAATACAGAATGTCAAATGTAAAAATGAGCGCTAAATATTTTTTTAGTACATTGAAGAAAAGTGCCAGATGATGGTGTTGGTACATGAAAAAGAATGATGACTTTTGGCACTCTCATGGTCTTTCTTCCTTTCTTTCCCTTAATGCTGTTGTTCTTTTGTCTTTTATTCTTAAAGGGAATGTGTCATCATGTCTACTCTTTAATAGTGTTGAGCCACCCCCGTAGTGTTCGAGTTCGGTTCGGTTCGTCGAACACCCGTGTGTTCGCCGAAACTGTTCGTCGAATTGTTCGTCGAACACCTTCGAACACCGTTAAAACCAATGGCAGGCAAACAAAAACACATAGAAACACATAGAAAACACCTTCAAAGGTGTCCAAAAGCTGACAAACTGCTCAGAAGACACAACTAACACATGGAAAAGTGACAAGTACATATAGTCATGCGAAAAGAAAAGAGGTGGAGGAGTAAAAGGAGGGGGAGACACAGATATAGGCATGTCATGCCCTTCTAAAATCCAAAAAGTGAGAAGCCGACACGGCCAGTCCGCTCCTGCCCGTGCCACCTCCGTGTCGCCGGGTTTGTGCCAGAGCTGCGGTGAACCCTGACGGCCAGCCCCCCTCTCCCAATACTGGTGCCTGTCCGCTGGTGGGTCGAGCGAGCCCCCCTGTGGTGGAGGCAGCTCTAAGCTTTTAATTTAAATTGTCTCTCTAATTTGAATGAATACACTTTAAATCCATTTACAAGGATCTATTGGAGGGCAAGTCTCATGCCAGCAGCCGCGTAATTCCAGCTCCAGTAGCGTCCACTAAAGCTGCTGCAGTTAAAAAGCTTTTATAAGGATCGAGCTCGGCTGTCCACCGCAAGGCATCCTACTGCCAGTCCCAGCCCCTATGCCTTGGGGTGCCTCCTGATGCTCTTCACTGAGTATCCCGTGGTCCCGAAGCATTTCCTTTGAAAAAATTAAAGTGTCCAAACTACAGGTGGTGTAGCTTGCTTAACAGCCGGGATAATCCGCTGACTAGCAGACACTGCTACTAGGCACAAAATATTTCCTGGGCTAGATGCAGTTAAAAATTTGTAATTAGATACTCTCGTTGGATGCTGAGAAAGCATTCCATAGAGTCTCCTGGCACGCCATATATGATTCTCTTAAAAAGCTTGGGGTAGGGGTCTAGGGGACCCTTTTATAGCCAAAATCACGGCCCTGTATCGCAATACGTCACCTAGGCTGAATATAAATGGAACTGTAGCACCCTGAGGGCTCGGTTGCTACAGAGGTATTGCACCTCACCCAGAGGTGTGATCTCTCACTCTCAGGTAAGGATGGAGTGTGGATCAGGACCCGACACCTGCATGCATTACACCACATTGCCGTGGGGCAGGGCGACCAATATGCCCCCCTGAGATGGGCACGACAGTCCCTGTCCCTGGCTGGAGTGGGGGGAGGGAACACTGAGGAAGGGGAACCCTGTAGTGCAGGAGCAGGGAGGAAGCAGTTCCTGGGTGCATTGAGAAGGGAGTGTAAAAGGTGGGCACCATCTTAGTTCAGTGCAGAGAAGTCTGAGCAGAAGTGACAGGGAGCAGGGGCTCTGCATGAGCTCTGCTCCGGAGGCGGGCCTAGTAACAGAGGCCCAGGCCTGGAAGAGGGAGAAGGAAGGAAGAGGAGCGGAGAAGGCTCCAGAAACGAAGAACGAAGGGATCCCAGGGGTGCGGACGGGCGAGTCGCCACCGCACGCCCGAATCCACCTGCGTGGAGGGGTCAGGCCAAAGGGGGAGACCGGTCCCCCGAAACTAGTGGAGGCAGGAAATGACCCTCAGCTAGAAACCGGAGGCTGTGACAATATATGTGCCGCAGCCCCTCGCTACACCCGCTAGGAAGGCACCACATAGGGTCAGGGAAACTGGCGCCAAGTTTACCAAGAGGAGGCCCGAGGCAGCCGGACAGAAGGGTTGGTAAGAAAGGCCAGACAAAGGACACACAAAGGGGGACTTGTGAAGCGCTCCAAAGTTATCTGGGAGTTGTCTGAGACCCTCACCTGGTGAGCACAGTACGACGTGGGCAGCTGTTACCTGCAGACGTGGTCTGGATAATAAGAACTGTGAGTAAAGGCCCTGGACTGCATCACTGACTCCGTGTCTTTACTGCTGCTGCCCTGCACCATCACCCCCATCCTCCGCATACACTGCCCTGAGGCTATACTCCTCCCGTGGGGAGTTATGACACGCTCTGCTGCACCCACAACACCAGCCTCAGCGGTCTGCCCTACAGCGGCGGTTCACTCTGACCGCAATCCACGCGTGGCGTAGTGCGACATTTAAACATCAAAACCACATAAATAGTTCCGCCACTGGTTTGACCGCCCTGAGCCACGGAACCGGGTCGCCGCCATGGAGACTACAACCACCAGCATCCACCAAAAAGGGTCCGGCTCCGGGTGTCCCAAGGCCCAAGGGGTGCATCAGAACATTTTCATCACCTTTCACAATCACCAATGGGACAAGGCAGGGATGTCCTCTGTCCCCTCTCTTATACATCCTAGTGACGGAGCACCTGCTCTCATCAATTCGCCATAACCCCAATATTAGGTGGATTGAGGTGGGAGGCACCGAGTACAAGTGTTCTTTATTTGCTAATGATGTCCTAGTATATATCACTCAATCACATATGTCCATCCATGCTGTTATGGCTGAAATAGATCACTTTGTTACATGGTCAAATTTTAAAATCAATGCAGCGAAATCTGAGGCCCTCGATGTCTCCCTCCTGAAATCCATACAGGATTCCATCCAGTCCAACTTTCCCTTTGCCTGGCCCTCACAGGGTATCAAACACTTAGGAATTCCTATTCATAGAGACCTCTCCCATCTATGTTATCTTAATTTTGGGCCCTTTATTGAACAACTCCATACAGACCACGGTTGGCAAGTTAGAACTGTAAGATTCACTACGTGAACCACTGGTGTTTTGTGGAAAAGCACATGTACACTGTGTTCCAAATTATTATGCAAAAAGTGTTTAGGAGTGATAAGGGAAGAATTTGTTTGTTTGTCAGTTAAACTCATTGATGGTGATGTGTGTCAGGGCTCTTTATATCACTGTAAGTAATTGCAGACACCTGTGATAATTAGTTTGGCAGGTGTGTCCAATGAAAGGCAAGACTACTTAAGAAGGCTGTCCCACATTATTAAGCAGCCTACATTTTCTGCCAAAATGGGAAAGAAAAAGGATGTGTCGGCTGCTGAGAAGCAACAAATTGTGGAGTGTTTAGGTCAAGGCATGACTACAATCAACATTGTGCGATGATCAGGATGAAGTGTCTTGGCAATCAAGAAGTATGTAGCTGATTCACAGTACACACGTGTGCGTGCTGATAAGGGCAAATTGAGGACTCTTTCCTACAGGCAATTATGTCAGGTTAAAAGAGCAGCTGCAAAAAAGCCTTGTCATAGCAGCAGACAAGTTTTTGAAGCTGCTGGTGCCTCCAACGTCCCCAGAAAAACAAGATGCAGGGTCCTTCAGAGGTTTGCAGCTGTGCATACGCCATCCTGTCGACCTCCTCTATCCACTTCACACAAGCAGAAACGGCTCCAGTGGGCCAAACATTACATGAAGACTGATTTCAAAACTGTTTTGTTCACGGATGAGTGCCGTGCAACGCTCGATGGTCCAGATGGATGGAGTTGAGGATGGCTGGTTGATGGACACCCCACGCAAACACGGCTACAGCGCCAACAAGGAGGAGGTGGAGTAATGTTTTGGGCTGGAATCATGGGGAGAGAGATTGTCGGCCCCTTTAGGATCCCTGAAGGGGTAAAGATGAACTTCACAATGTATGTGGAGTTTCTCAAACAGCACTTCCTGCCATGGTTCAAGAAGAAGAACAGTGTATTCCACAGCAAGATCATTTTTATGCATGATAATGCACCATCTCATGCTGCACATAAAACATCTGCATCTCTGGCTGATATGGGCATAAAAGGGGACAAACTTATGGTGTGACCCCCATGCTCCCCTGACCTCTACCCCATTTAGAACCTCTGGAGCATCATCAAAAGGAGTGTCTATGATGGCGGGAGGCAGTTCACATCTAAGCAACAGCTCTGGGAGGGTATTCTGTCCTCATGCAAAACAATTGAAGCAGAAACCATCCAAAACCTGACAAATTCAATGGACGAGAGAGTTCAGAAGCTCCTTTCGAGCAAGGGGTCCTATGTGAAAATGTAACATCACCTAGAATAAAGTTTTGAGTTGAAAACTGTTTGATTTCAGTTTCTAAAAACTTGCTAATGCTTATAATTTCAAAAATGAACATTTTTTTGGTCTTTATTAAAATGAAAAGGTTGATCAAAAAGTTTGGGGGATCTAAGAGTGTGGCAACCCAGTAGTCAGGATTACTTCAAATTCTGACAATATGAGGGTCATGTTGCAGGTAGTGCAGCAAGAAGGCACTTATGTGTCTTGCGCATCTCGGAGCCCCAAAATTATTTTCCGGGCTAGATGCAGCTAAAAATTATCATTAATTTTAAATCTGGTGGAGCTTAGTATAGATGGCCTAATAGAATCAGTGCTGCACACTGCTACAAAGCCCAAATTATTTTCCAGCCAAGGTACAGATAAACATGATTAGAAATTTTAAATCTGGTGGCGCTTAGTATAGATGGCCTAATTGTAGCAGTGTGCAGTACTGATTCTAAGCCCAAATTATTTTCCAGCCAAGATACAGATAAACATGATTAGTAATTTGAAAGCTTAAAACGGTTGGTGAGGTGATTTTAACCAATCATCAAGCTTTTACTCTCCCCAGGATGACACAGGGGTAGAAAAGTCATTTCGGATCCATGATTTGTTCATCTTTATGAACGTGAGTCTGTCTACATTATCAGTGGAGAGCCGCGTGCGCTTATCTGTCAGCACACCACCAGCAGCGCTGAACACACGTTCAGACAGAACGCTGGCTGCGGGGCATGACAAGATCTCCAAGGCGTAAGTGGCTAGCTCCGGCCAATTATCCAGATTGGAAGCCCAAAAAGAGCAAGGGTCCAGTGACACAGTCATGGCTTCAATGTTTACTTTGAGATACTCCTGTACCATCGTCTCTTGGCGTTGACTATGTGTCAGACTTCTTGTCTCCTGTGGCCTTGCAAAGGATGGGCTAAAAAAGTGGTGAAATGATTCCGCAAAATTGATGTTACCAGCAGATACTGTGGTTCTGTTACGGTTTGAGTGCTGAGCACTCGACGGTCCCACGGTTGGCAAGTTGGAACTGTGAGATTCACTACGTGCACCACTGGTGTTTTGTGGAAAAGCACATGTAAGATTCTGCAACAGTCTCTGCTGATACTCCTGCATGCGTGCATCCCTTTCTATGGCAGGAATAATTTCTGCAAATTTACTTTTGTACCGGGGATCTAACAGTGTGGCATCCCAGTAGTCAGGATTATTTCTAATTCTAACAATTCGAGGGTCATGTTGCAGGTAGTGCAGCAAGAAGGCACTCATGTGTGTTGCGCATCCAGGAGCACCAAGTCCCTGTTGTGTTGGTGGCGAGGTAACATTCATGCTTCCTTCCTCTGTCCTCTCCCCCCAACCTCGCACAACAGAAATGTGATCAAGGTCTCCCTCATCTGATGAGTCTTCCATCAGTTCGTCCTCCACTTCTTCCTGGGCTCCTGCACCTTCCTCACTAGTTTGGCTGCTACCATGCGCCCTGGTAAAACCATCTCCCCCACCCTCACATGCCTGCCGCCTTGGTGCTGCCGACCGTCTGGACCTTGCAGATGTTAGCCCTTCCGCATACAACTCCTCCTCCTCTACTTCCTTCACCTCCTCTTGTGCCACCACCTGACTCCGAATTCTGTTTAACATGTGCTCCAGCATGTAAATCACCGGAATAGTCATGCTGATTATGGCATCGTCAGCACTAAACATCTTCGTCGCCATTTCAAAACTGTGCAGAAGGGTGCATAGGTCCCTGATCTGAGACCACTCCTCCAGCGTGATTTGCCCCACCTCTGGATCTCGTTGGCCCAGGCTATACGTCAGAACGTATTGCACCAGGGCTTGTCGGTGCTGCCACAGTCGCTGCAACATGTGCAGAGTTGAATTCCACTGGGTAGGCACATCGCATTTTAGCCGGTGAAGTGGCAGGCCCAACAACTTCTGTAGAGATGTAAGTCGCTGAGCTGCGGGATGCGAACGGCGGAAGTGAGCACACAGCGACCGTGCCCTCTGCAGAAGGCCATCTAGTCTGGGATAGTGGGCTAAAAATTGCTGGACAACCAGGTTCAACACGTGAGCCATACAAGGCACGTGTGTGACATTGCCCCGGCGAAGGGCCGCACCCAGGTTTGCAGCATTGTCGCACACGGCCTTCCCTGGTTTCAGGTCCAGTGGAGACAACCATTCATGAAATTGGTTCTCCAGAGCTTACCACAACTCCTCAGCTGTGTGACTCACATTTCCCAAACATTTCAAAGTAAAAACCGCCTGATGACGTTGAGCCCTACTGCCAGCATAGTAAGGAGGTGTGCAGGATCCCTTCTGCGCAGTTAGAAAGCTTGTGGCATGACCAGACAGGCTTTGGGTGCAGGTGGAGGACCGAGAGGAGGTTGAGGAGGCAGAAGCAGTGGAGGAACTTTGAGATAAAGAGGATTGACGCACAACTCGTGGGGACGGCAAGACTTGGACAGCAGCCCTTGTCCTGCTGTCACCATAGTTAACCAGTGCCCAGTCAGCGACATGTAACGCCCCTGTCCATGCCTACTCGTCCAAATGTCTGTGTTGAAATGCACCCTGTCACACACAGAGTTTCTCAAAGAAGCGGTGATGTTGTGTGCGACATGCTGGTGGAGCGCAGGCACACCTTTCTTTGAGAAGTAGTGCCGACTGGGCATCTGGTACTGGGGCACTGCGACAGACATAAGGTCTCGAAAATCCTCTGTGTCCACCAAGCGGAAAGGCAGCATTTCTGTAGCCAAGAGCTTGCAGATGGTGAAATTCAACCTCTTAGCTTTCTCATGGCTAGGAGGAAATGGTCTTTTACTTGTCCACATCTGAGGGACCGAGGGCTGGCTATTGTGCTTAGACGGGGTTGATAAGGGTGTCCCCGGCAAACTGCCAGTCTGTGAGGAAGATGCAGGCGGACATGTTAGGTTGCCTTGATCCAAAGGTGGTGCTATCGATGTCGGACAGCGCTCAACACCAGCTGGTGTTACCACCTCCAAAGAAAATGATGACCTGCCAATCACGCTGGCTGTTGCGGGTAAAGAGGTGGCAGGTCTGCGCCCCAAAACAGGTGTGACTGCTGTCCCCCCAGTCACAGAGGATGAAGAGGCCGCAGATGCACAAGATATGGCAGACGGTGGTTGGCCCGGCCGGCTAGGCCGCATTGTAGCACAGTGAGCTTCCCACTGCAACTTATGCTTCATGTCCATGTGCCGGTTCATGCATGAAGTACTCAAACTATGTATTTTTTGGCCTCTACTTAGCTTTTGCTGACAAATGTTACAGATAACACGAGTTGGGTCATCTTTATCGATCTGAAAAAATTCCCAGGCTATGCAAGGCTTAGCACCCATGCGACATGAAGAGCCACCACAACTTGTGGTGAGAGGCAGAGTTGTGTTTGAGGATGCAGTTGTTGACGTGCTTCCAGTACTACGTCTCTGTCCAGGAAGGCGCAACCTGACCTCGTCGTCACTAGCATCCTCCTCCACCTCCTCTGCTGACCTCATCTCTTGGCTGACTATGGGTTGACAGTAAGTGGGATCTCCAACCTCATCATCATCACCCTGTGCGTTATCACACCCGTCGTCCTCAGAGCCAACCTGTTCCTGCCCTGACAAAAAACTAAAGTTGTCGCCCCAATCATGTATTTGAGTCTCATCATCATCTTCCTCATTGTCTCCACCAACAGGAGTTACAGTTTGGGAATGAGGGTCTACATTATGGTCAGAACCTTCTGCGTCTGGTCCTGGATCTGACTCATAAAGATTCTGGGCATCAGTGCAGATCATTTCCTCGTCTGGATTCACAGAAGCGCTGGAGTCGACCTCTGATTCCCAGGCTATAGTATGAGTAAACAGCTCTGCAGACTCAACCATCTGTTCTACCTCATACTCAGACGGGCAGCTGGAGATTTGGGAGCTGTGAGGAAGCAAGTGCGATTGGGGTGACACCTTTGAGGACTGGAGTATTTGTGATGTTGAAGTTGATGTGGAGGAGAGCCCACTTAAAGGAACACTTGATATCCGTTGAGGCACCTGCTGTTTTTGTGCCTCATCTGGAATTTGTAGCGATTGGCGTGGCCGTAAGAAAGGGATCTTATCACATTGTCCGCTAAAAGAAGTAGACATTTTAGTTTGGCTGGAAGATGGTCTTTCTTCTGCAGATGTTACTGTTGCTTTAACACCTACCCCATGGACACAACCTTTTTTCCCCTTCCCAACACGCCTATTCCCCTTTCCACCAGCAGCAGGCATTTTTTCACTTATTTTGGTGGTTAACTAATTCACAACTCTGGAGTTGTTTGCACAAAAAAACAATGGATGGGAACCGAGCAGAGCTGAGTGGCCAAACTGTGGTATTAGGCCAAAACTATTGGCTGGGTTAGATGCAGAAAAAAATTATATTCAGTTTGCAACCTGATGGAGGTCAGTATAGATGGACTAATAGAGAAAGTCCCACACACTGCTAGAAGGCGAAATATTTTTTCAGAGCTAGATGCAGACAAAAAATTATTTTTAATTTGCAACCTGATGGAGGTCAGTATAGATGGACTAATAGAGAAAGTCCCACACACTGCTAGAAGGCCAAATATTTTTTCAGAGCTAGATGCAGATAAAAATTATTTTTAATTTGCAACCTGATGGAGGTCAGTATAGATGGACTAATAAAGTCCCACACACTGCTAGAAGGCCAAATATTTTTTCAGAGCTAGATGCAGATAAAAATTATTTTTAATTTGCAACCTGATGGAGGTCAGTATAGATGGACTAATAGAGAAAGTCCCACACACTGCTAGAAGGCCAAATATTTTTTCAGAGCTAGATGCAGATAAAAATTATTTTTAATTTGCAACCTGATGGAGGTCAGTATAGATCAGGGGTCTCAAACACGCGGCCCGCGGGCCGCATGCGGCCCCTGAGGCTGCTTTATGCGGCCCGCAGGCACAGACCTCTTGACGATCCCGACCTGGTCCAGGAGGAGCCGCCGACAGCAGCGCTGAATTGCCACACAGAGACTGTTTCCCAGCACTGCATTTCCAATCCCAGCCGCTGGGCAATCAGAGGCCAGCAGCTGATATCTGCGTGTCGGCGCAGCGAGTATGACGTGATTGCCATATGCAGATGTCAGCTGCTGGCCTCTGATTGGCCGGCGGCTGGCATTGGAAATGCAGTGCTGGGAGACAGTCTCTGTGCGGCAATGCAGCGCTGCTGTCGGCGGCTCCTCCTGGACCAGGTCGGGATCGTCAAGGGGTCGGACTCTGTGGTGCCTGCGAGCCACATCTGCAGGAAGGCCGCCGAGGGAACGGAGGACAGGTGAGAATCATCTTTTTTTTTTTCTATTTTATGTGTGTGAAGAACAGCACAGGGGGCACAGAGCCACAACATGGGGACCGGGATGGGGCACAGAGCCACAAGAGGGGACCTGGATGGGGCACATAGCCACAGGATGGGGACCTAGATGGGGCACAGAGCCTCAAGATGTGGACCTGGATGGGGCACATAGCCTCAAGATGTGGACCTGGATGGGGCACATAGCCACAAGATGGGGACCAGAGCCACAACATGGGGACCTGTATGGGGCACATAGCCACAAGATGGGGACCTGGATGGGGCACATAGCCACAAGATGGGGACCTGGATGGGGCACATAGCCACAAGATGTGGACCTGGATGGGGCACATAGCCACAAGATGGGGACCTGGATGGTGCACATAGCCACAAGATGGGGACCAGAGCCACAACATGGGGACCTGGATGGGGCACATAGCCACAAGATGGGGACCAGAGCCACAACATGGGGACCTGGATGGGGCACATAGCCACAAGATGGGGACCTGGATGGGGCACATAGCCACAAGATGGGGACCTGGATGGGGCACATAGCCACAAGATGGGGACCTGGATGGGGAACATTGCCACAGGATGGGGACCTGGATGGGACACATAGCCCCAAGATGGGGACCTGGATGAGGCACATTAGTACAAGATGGGCGCCAGGATGGGGAACGTTGCCACAGGATGGGGACCTGGATGGGGCACATAGCCACAAGATGGGGACCTCGATGGGGCACAGAGCCACAAGATGGGGACCTGGATGGGGCACAGAGCCACAAGATGGGGACCAGAGCCACAAGATGGGGACCTGGATGGGGAACATTGCCACAGGATGGGGACCTGGATGGGGCACATAGCCCCAAGATGGGGACCTGGATGAGGCACATTAGTACAAGTTGGGCGCCAGGATGTGGAACGTTGCCACAGGATGGGGACCTGGATGGGGCACATAGCCACAGGATGGGGACCTGGATGGGGCACATTAGTACAAGATGGGGACTTGGATGGGGAACATTACTACAAGATGTTTTCCATTATTACTATATGATGCTAATTGTAAGACAATATTACTGTATGTGGCCAATTGGGGGAAATAAAATTTAAAAAAAAATAAAATAAAGCATGAAAAAATATTGGGCACTAAAAATGCTGTTTTATATGTAAACTAAAGTAAACACAAAAAAGTGCACGTTTATTATCGCCACATCCATAACGACCCAAGCCATAAAAAAATAAACACGGCAAAAATGTTCAAAAGGTGTATACAAAAAAAATGGTATCACTAAAAATGTCACATTGAACAAAGAATGCGGCCCCCCAAATTCAAATTTTTTCCATGTGCGGCCCATATACCCAGCCGAGTTTGAGACCCCTGGTATAGAGAAAGTCCCACACACTGCTAGAAGGCCAAATATTTTTTCAGAGCTAGATGCAGAAAAAAATTATATTCAGTTTGCAACCTGATGGAGGTCAGTATAGATGGACTAATAGAACAAGTCCCACACACAGCTAGAAGCCCAAATATTCTTTCAGAGGTAGATGCAGATTAAATTTTTTTTTTAATTTGCAACCTGATGGAGGTCAGTATAGATGGACTAATAGAAAAAGTCCCACACACTGCTAGAAGCCCAAATTATCACTGGGCTGCCTGTTGTAATTTTGATGAAATCACTGTTATATTTGTTGCAGATCTAGCAGTTCTCTGAATACTGAGCTCTGTATAACTCCACCCATACCACTGATTGGCAGATTTCTATGTACACTGTGCATAGGTAGGAAGTTGACAATCAGTGGTGGAGGTGGGGTTATACAGAGCGTATGAATATAATTAATTACATGGCAGCAGGTTTACTAGTCTTCTAGTGATAATCTCCTGCAGATATGTGAAACCTTTGGGGTAACGTTTGACACTTCTCCCTCTTTCAAACCACATAGCCAAGCCCTTTCCAACTCCTGCCAACTCCAACTCAAAAATATTTCCTGGATCCTTACATTCCTTGACCAAGAACCTGCAAAAACACTAGTACATTCCCTCATCATCTCCCGCCTTGACTACTGCAACCTCCTGCTCTGTGCCCTCCCTTCTAACACTCTTGCACCCCTCCAATCTATCCTAAACTCTGCTGCTTGACTAATCTTTCTGTCCCCCCACTATTCCCTGGCGTCTTCTCTCTGGCAATACCTTCACTGGCTCCCCTTTGCCCAGAGACTTCAGCTCAAAACCCTTACCATGACATATAAGGCCATCCGCAAACTGTCTCCTCATACATCTGTGACCTAGTTTCATGGTACTTACCTGCATGCAACCTCTGATCTTCGCAAGATCTCCTTTTATACTCCCCTCTTCCCACAATCACATACAAGATTTCTCATGTGTATGCCCCCTAGTCTGAAACTCTCTATCCCAACATATCAGACTCTCACCTACCGTGTAAACTTTCAAAAGAAATCTGAAGGCCTACATCTTCCTACAAGCCTACAACCTGCAGTAACACTCACTCCACCGCTGCATGACCAGCTCTCCCTTCACCTACTGTATCCTCGCCCATCCCTTGTAGAATGTGGACAGGGTCCTTGCTCCTCCGGTACCAGTTGATGACTTGTTTTGTTCATGATTACTGTATTTGTTTTTTATTATGTATACCCCTTTTCACATGTAAAGCGCCATGGAATAAATTATGCTATAATAATTAGTAATAATAATTTTATAAACACTACAGCAAGCAGCCCAGTCAGTGACACATCTCTTTGGAACTCACGGTCAGCATGTAATAATCTCTCCTACATCCATGACTTTTTCCTTTCAAATTCCCTTAACCTTCTAGCTCTTACTGAAACCTGGATCCAGCAGTCAGACACCGCCTCCGCTGCTGCTCTCTCATATGGTGGCCTACACTTTTCTCATACCTCAGGACATGACAACAAGCCAGGTGGAGGGGTTGGTTTGCTCCTTTCAACAAAATTCACTTTTCAGGTCATCCCCCCAGTACCCTCCCTTATTTTCCCTTCTTTTGAAGTCCACACTGTCACACACTATCGGCCCTTCACTTTGCAGGTGACGGTTGTGTTTCGCCCTCCGGGCTTCTCCCATCAGTTCCTAGATCACTTTGCCACCTGGCTTCCAAGCTTTCTTTCCTATAACATCCCCACTCTCATGAGGAACTTTACCATCCCCATTGGTGATCCCCTCTCCCCATCTGCTTCCCACCTTTTAGCACTAACTTCCTCCTTCAGCTTTTTAACAGCTTATTAACTCTCCAACGCATGAAGACGGAAATAATCTGGACCTGGTCTTCTCCCAGCTCTGCTCAATGAATGACTTTACTAACTCCCCTCTTCCACTCTCTGACCACAACCTTCTTTCATTCTCTGTCAAGAATTGTCACCCCACTCAGTTCAGCACCACCCTACATCTCCTCCTTCATCTCAGTCTACCACCCTACCAGTGCCATCCATTCTGCTAATGACTTAAAACTAAAATCCTCACTAATCTAAAGCTCCCATTCCTGTCTCCGAGACTTCTCATGTGCTGCGCCAATTCTTGGGAATGCACTACCCAGAACAATTTGATTAATTCCAAATACCCACAGTTCTTAGCATGGTCTAAAAACATATTTCTTTAGTCTGTCCTATCAGCCCACCTCCCTTATTTAACTATCAGCATTTGACCCATACAACAATTCTCCTCAAAATCATGATCCTTGTAGCATCTGTTCACATACCCTCTGTGAACTTAATAGCCCTCTGTGTCTGTGTCTGGTGACCGGTTTATGCAGCGTTATGTGCATACCCTACGTAGTATATTATAGCTGAATCGTTCAATACAAGCACATTTTGCCATTTACCAGTGATGAGCGAGCACTAAAATGCTCGGGTCGAGCAAATTGGAATGCTAGAGTGCTCGGTCCGAGCAACGAGCACAATATAAGTCCATTGGAAGCTCAAGCATTTTTCTGGTCCTCTCCCCCCGGTGGTCTGCAGAGGGCCTAAATATTGCCCAAATAAATGGGAACAGTGCTAAAAATGACATTGGAACAGCATGGGGAAGACCCCTGGAAGCATCTCTGACTCTCTGACTCCCAGGTCACTGCTGTCAACAACCTTGTCAGAGGTATTACGCCACTTTTACGGACTCACAATAAAACATACAAAAATGAAACCAAAATGGATTTTCCTTGGAAAAATGCTAAGGAACATCCTTTCCAGGATAATGACTTAGATATAAGGCAAAATAAATAATAATAAATAACCAAAAACAAAAATGTTCCTCCACACCTTGGGCTATGTTCACACGCAGCGTTTTTGATGTGTTTTTGCACTTTTGCATTGCTTTCAAAGGTGAAAAATGCATTCACTAGGAAATGTCAGTTTAACATTTTACTTTCTTATCTGGGCATGTGTGAGACATCATCAGAAACATTTTTTTTCATTTATGAAGGGGGGACTCCGAAAGTCACAAACACTATTTTTATAGGGCCATCAGGCGGCCCTTAATCTTCTTAAAGGGCCAGTAGTCGGCTATGCTTTGTTGTTCCCATTATTAAAGAGTGTGTCTCCTATACTGTTTTTGGGTATGCAGTGACTGCAATGGCTGCCAAAAATTTAGATGCACCCCAATACCCCTTTGAATAGACATAGAGGTGTATCTCAGTAAAAAAAATGTTCCCATTATAAGGGACTGGGTCTACTATAGTGGTAATGCCCATGCAGTGACTACAAGAGCTGCCAAAATTTTGGAAAAACCCCAATACCAATTTAAAGACACATAGAGCTGGGCCACATTAATAACATGTTTCCATTAGAAAGGAGTGGGTCTCCCATACTGTTTGCCAATGCAGTGAATGCAACAGCTGCCAAAATTTTGGAGGAACTCCAATGTCCCTTGCAAAAGACTTAGAGGTCGGAGGGCCTCCTGAAAACAATGTTCCCATTTTTAGGAAGTGGGTCTGATATACTGTTTGCCTATGCAGTGAATGCAATGGCTCCCAAAAATTTGGAGGAACTCCAATGTCCCTTGAAAGAGACCTAGAGGTTGGAGGGCCTAATGAAAACAATCTTCCCATTTTTAGGAAGTGGGTCTACCATACTGTTTGTCTCTGCAGTGTATGAAACGGCTGCCAAAAATTTAGAGGAACTCCTATGCCCCTTGCAAGAGATGTAGATATGGTGATATGGTAGATATTGTGGTGATATGGTGGTGGAGAATGAGGAGAAGGAAAAAGAGAAAGACAAGAGCAAATAGAGAAAATCAGGAAGCTTATACCCATGTCTGGGTGTGAAGACAGAGGTGCTTGTGAATAGAGTTAGACCTTCGAAAAAAAAAGAAACTGTATTTGAGTTTATGCTTTGCTGCTATCATTCGGTGGTGTTGAGAAGTCTGGCCCAATCCAGCCCTTGTTCATTTTCAGTTGACAGGCGGATGCGCCTATCGATTATAATTCCACAAGCAGCAGTAAAAACCCGCTCTGACAAAACGCTAGCAGCAGGGCAGGCCAGGACCTCCAAGACGTAGAGAGCCAGTTCATGCCACGTGTCCAGCTTGGATACCCAATAATTATAAGGCACAGAGGAATCACGGACGACGTTGGTACAGTCGGCAAGGTACTCCCTCAGCATTTTCCGAAACTTTTCCTTCCTTGGGAGAGTACACGCGCCTCAGGGCCTGTGTGATGGGAGGGCCTGATAAAACTGTCCCAGAACTTTGACAGTGTTCCCCTGTCTCGGCTGGATTGCATTTGTGTCTCTCGCGCCTGTACTCCTGTGTTTTCCAACGGACTGTGTCCTCTGCTGTCAGAGTTTTCAGATTAGATTTTTTTTAAGAATTCTGCAACAAGGGCATTCTGGTACTGCCCGATTTTATTAGGCCTTTCTGGCATGGGAATAGGAGACACAATGTTCTCCTTGTAGCATGGGTCTTGAAGTTTCACCAATAAGTAATTACTGTCATCCAAAAATTGGACAACGCGAGGGTCATGGGAAAGGCAGCGTAACATAAACTCAGCCATGTGTGGCAGACTGAAAAGAGGCAAGATTTCCGTGTCCTCATCCAGAGGATGACTGACCATGCTTTCCTCCTCCTCCTCCTCCCCCCTCTTCCTCCCTGTCCTCAGGCCATCCACGCTGAACAGACAATATGACAGTTGTGTTGTGCAGGTAGTACCATCTATAGTGCAGGAAACTAGCTTCTGTTCTTCCTCTTCCTCCTCTTCATTGTCACCCAATCCCTGTTGGGATGATATGAGGATCGGCTGTGTGGAATCACCCTGTATGGTTCCTTTCTCCATCTCATCGTGCTCCGCCTGCAATGCATCCTCTTTAATTGTGAACACAGAACATTTCAGAAGACAGTGAAGTGGGATGGTGACGCTAATTATGGCATTATCGCCGCTCACCATTTTCGAGGACCGTGATGCTCGGGCGAGTACTGAACAGTGGTGAGCACGTTCACTCATCAGTACCATTTACTTTCGTGTCTCTACTATTTCCGTATAGATTATAAGTATGCAAGCAGGGCCCTCACTTCTTTTGGTTTCTGAGTTATGTTTATTCTGGATTTACAATTTTAGAAGGTACTTGTACAGACAAAAAGCAATGTGCTGCGGAATATGTTGGTGCAATAAAAAATATTATTATTATTATCACTGGAATCAGGTTCTTTGTCTGTACATTATGCTGCTCTCAGATTAAATGGAAAAAGCCTGCTGACAGATTCCCTTTCAGTGCTTATTCAAATATTCTTATTTTCAGGCTGCACACAGACAGGACATGGACCAATCATCTGTGTGGAAAAAATTGCAACTTGCATTACTAGAGTAAGTTTTATGGCCAGCAGCAGTGCACACAGCAGAAGAAAGTGTTGGTACTTGTCCGTGATGAGCACATGGAGCCAATCACCTCTGTGACCTAATAAAGAACTTTTGATCAGATGATATCAGATGATATTGGTCACTAGTGCAGCAGATGAAATCCCCAATAATACTATCACAAAAGTAAATTGCAAATGATTACAGAAGTGGAGTATTGCAAATAAAAATTGTATTTATGTGATGCAGAGCAGAGCGTGGTCTTTGCCACAGTTCTTCACTTTGGATTGTACAGTGGGGTCCAATGAAGGGGACCGCCTTTTATGACTTTTTTTTGTCATATGCCTTTGCCTGTATTATTATTTTCTAAAGAAAAATGATTTTAGATAACTTTTGAATATTTAATGTGCGGCAAAATTCCTTGTTGTTAAGATTGAAACAATACAGTACATAGTCAGATAATCATATCTTTCACAAGCTCTTCTATTGTCATCATGGAAAAATCTTTGCAAGCCTGGAAAAGCCTTGGGTACATCATTACCGACAGTCACTTTCTAAAATCAAATAAAGCTTGTTTGTTTTCGAAAACATGTAGTGATGATAAAGGACATATTATTAATGATTTGCTAAAAATAGATCACTAATTAGATAGGGCCATAAAATATGAATGTTCTATTATATTAAAAATGCAAATCATACAATGGTGATTTTGTTTTTACATAAATCTTTTCAGCTCAGTTTCCTTAGAGATTTTTTTGTAGCTAAAGGCTGTTTTTCTCAGGAAGTTACTCTTTCAATATATACCAGCTGAATTAATCGATCGATAACAACACAAATTTGTTATGAATTTCCCAAAAATGCAGATTCTGGTGAATCCAACTTTTTAAGATTCAATTCACAATAATCCAGCGGAATGGTGAACTTGCAGTTGCAATTTTGCTGGATTTCTTTGATGACTAGGAAATGGTTAAAGAAGCACTCCCTCAAAGTTTTTATCCTCTTAATATATTGCAATCATCATATTATATAGCACTGTGTACTTACATTTGCTCGTTTTTCCTTTCTACCCAGCTGATTCTTTTCTTTTCTTTTCCATTAGGTCTATGACATCATGTGATTAAAAATTGACTAGCTGAATCCTTCTGTTACGTGTCCGGGTGGTGGAACCTCTGTGCTTCGGTGCAAGGAGGGAACAGAGGGGTGTAACTAAGTGCCTACTCGAACCGACCCAGGTCACACGGCAGCTTAGTTGACTCCGTGAACCTGGGAGGGACAGGGCAGGTGAACCAAGTGCCACTCTGGGACCTTTTGTGAGATCAGATGACTCCCACGGGTCAGATGACAGGAGCTGACCGGTACAGCGCATGAGCACGGCAGGAAGGCTGACGGGTGGTCCGGGTAGAAAAGCAGGCAGGTACGGCAGATAGCCAGACAGGTGCTCCGGGTAGGCAAGCAGGCGGGTACGGCGAATAGCCAGACAGGTGCTCTGGGTTCGCCAGCTGGCGGGCACGGCAGGTTACTGGCAGACTCGCGGGCAGGACTGTAAGACAGATTGGAGAGAAGGACTGACAGGCAGCGGGACATGAGGGCTGAGGAAAGTGTTAGCACACAAAACAACAACCTTGCACAGTCAACTCCATTTTGGAGGAGATGCCTCATAAAGGGGAAGTCCTCCGGCCATTGGTCAGGGACTCTTTAGGACGGTGCATGTGACCCCCTTAAGAGGGAGGGAGCGCGTGCGCGCCCTAAGCACAGTGACCAGGAAGCTGCGTGCTGTGCACGTCACAGCAGCTGCAGGAGGGAAGCCGATGACGCCGGATCGGGACCGCGGCGGTAAGGGGAACCACACCTTGCTACACCTTCTAAGCTCTGTGTAGAAACAGGAGGTCAATTTTCCCTGTATGAGTCATAAGTGACTGAAAAATTAACCGACAGGAAGGTGAAGCAGAGCAGCTGGGTCAGGAATTGAAGAGAGGGATGGCTCATGCAGGGAAAAGAGAAGAATTAGCCGGCAGAAAGGCAAAATGAGCAACTGTAAGTACAGAGTGCTTTATAATCTGATGAATGTAATATATTAAGAGAATAAAAACTTTGATAGGAGTGCTTCTTTCATGTAAAAGTTATTTTTGTTCTATTATATTCATCTATCCCAAGCCATCAACTGACTCCTAACACTGACTCTGCTCTCCTCTGCATATGTCAGTGACTTACATTGTCCTAAATATAACCACAGGGGCCTCATAACCAGATGATACAAATACCCATGCAGAAAATTGAGGAGTTTCAGCATAATTTAGCATGTTCTAAGGGTTCTGGCAGCATCTGCATCTAAATATGGAATAATCCAGTTGGAAACTACCTCTACAAACTAATATTCAATGTGTGAATGTAGAGTTTTTCTTGGATTGTATTTCATCAGAGTATAGTAATTTTTAAGACATCTGTTTTGAGGAATGAGGATGTGTATCCTGTAGGTGATCTAATTTGGTCAGATCTGATTAAGACTGGCTGCAACACTATACCTGAAATATACAAGCAATGCTGGTAATTATTGAAAAGGAATGACTATCTTGGCATATATTGGTCAATGACATTATTACGGTTTCTTGCTTGTCACTGTTTGACAGGAGATTTGATCTGTCGTTGGAGGCACTGGTCATCTCATCACTTGTGGTGGTGTTTGGTTCATCTGTGGCACTATTTTTGCACTTTATATTTTGGTTTTTAATGAATAATTAATAAAGGTTAAAAATTTTAACTAATCTGATACTGTACCTTAGCGTTAACTACTTTATTTTCTGAGGTATCTATACCCTAGCTTTAGCTACAGAGCTTCAGCAGAAGCAGAGTATGGAATCAAGTAATGGCAAAAGATATATAAGTATGGTGCATTCTTTTATTGTGCTTTCGAGTCTAGAGAGACCACACAGCATAAAAAATGTCTTAGCTAATACTGGCGGGGTTGCAGACATTTTTGGTCACCCTTATAGCAATACTATGTATTGAGCTCTCATAAAGTCAATGTATGTTCGTATTATTTGTACATTATATGGTTGTATGGTAGCAACACTCCATGCTGGCTTTCTTGATGTAACGTTTGACATTATGCAAGCACTCTACAGTATATTTTTTTAGTACACCTAGAGCACAATCATTATTTTCAAAATTTCACAATATCCCTATAAAGAAACCACAGAAGACGATCCAAACATTAGTACAAATCAATAATATTGGTTACAGTGTTAATAAAAGCACATGAAAATGTTCTGAAATTATTCTTCTTGCCACAATTTTAACAGGTGTGTTAACAGATGTGTGTAGACATTTTATATCCAGTGTATGTATAGAGTACATACAGAGCCTTGTGAAAGTATTTGGCCCCCTTGAACTTTTCTACCTTTTGCCACATTTCTGGCTTCAAACATAAAATTATAAAATTCTAATTTTTTGGGGGAAGAATCAACAACAAGTGGGACACAATCTTGAAGTGGAACGAAATTTATTGGATATTTTAAACTTTTTTAAAAAATGAAAAACTGAAAAATGGGGAGTGCAATATTATTCGGCCCCTTTACTTTCAGTGCAGCAAACTCACTCCAGAAGTTCAATGAGGATCTCTGAATGATCCAATATTGTCCTAAATAGCTGGTAATGATAAATAGAATCCACCTGTGTGTAATCAAGTCTCCGTATAAATGCACCTGCTCTGTGATAGTCTCATGGTTCTGTTTCAATTGCAGAGAGCATCATGAAGATCAATGAACACACCAGGCAGGTCCGAGATACTGTTGTGGCGAAGTTTAAAGCCGGATTTGAATACAAAAAGATTTCCCAAGTTTTAAACATCTCAAGGAGCACTGTGCAAGCGATCATATTGAAATGGAAGGAGTATCAGACCACTACAAATCTACCAAGACCCGGCCGTCCCTCTAAACTTTCATCTCGAACAAGAAGAAGACTGATCAGAGATGCAGCCAAAGGCCCATGATAACTCTGGATGAACTGCAGAGATCTACAGCTGAGGTGGGAGAGTCTGTCCATAGAACAACAATCAGTCGTACACTGCACAAATCTGGCCTTTATGGAAGAGTGGCAAGAAAGCCATTTCTCAAAGATATCCATAAAAAGTCTCATTTGAAGTTTGCCACAAGCCACCTGGGAGACACACCAAGCATGTGGAATAAGGTGCTCTGGTCAGATGAAACCAAAATCTAACTTTTTGGCAACAATGCAAAATTATATGTTTGGCGTAAAAGCAACACATCTCATCACTAGTGTTGAGCCACCCCCGTAGTGTTCGAGTTCGGTTCGGTTCGTCGAACACCCGTGTGTTCGCCGAACTGTTCGTCGAACTGTTCGTCGAACACCTTCGAACACCGTTAAAACCAATGGCAGGCAAACAAAAACACATAGAAACACATAGAAAACACCTTCAAAGGTGTCCAAAAGCTGACAAACTGCTCAGAAGACACAACTAACACATGGAAAAGTGACAAGTACATATAGTCATGCGAAAAGAAAAGAGGTGGAGGAGTAAAAGGAGGGGGAGACACAGATATAGGCATGTCATGCCCTTCTAAAATCCAAAAAGTGAGAAGCCGACACGTTCAGTCCGCTCCTGCCCGTGCCACCTCCGCGTCGCCGGGTTTGTGCCAGAGCCGCGGTGAACCCTGACGGCCAGCCCCCCTCTCCCAATACTGGTGCCTGTCCGCTGGTGGGTCGAGCGAGCCCCCCTGTGGTGGAGGCAGCTCTAAGCTTTTTAATTTAAATTGTCTCTCTAATTTGAATGAATACACTTTAAATCCATTTACAAGGATCTATTGGAGGGCAAGTCTCATGCCAGCAGCCGCGGTAATTCCAGCTCCAGTAGCGTCCACTAAAGCTGCTGCAGTTAAAAAGCTTTTATAAGGATCGAGCTCGGCTGTCCACCGCAAGGCATCCTACTGCCAGTCCCAGCCCCTATGCCTTGGGGTGCCTCCTGATGCTCTTCACTGAGTATCCCGTGGTCCCGAAGCATTTCCTTTGAAAAAATTAAGTGTCCAAACTACAGGTGGTGTAGCTTGCTTAACAGCCGGGATAATCCGCTGACTAGCAGACACTGCTACTAGGCACAAAGTATTTCCTGGGCTAGATGCAGTTAAAAATTTGTAAGTAGATACTCTCGTTGGATGCTGAGAAAGCATTCCATAGAGTCTCCTGGCACGCCATATATGATTCTCTTAAAAAGCTTGGGGTAGGGGTCTAGGGGACCCTTTTGTAGCCAAAATCACGGCCCTGTATCACAATACGTCACCTAGGCTGAAGATAAATGGAACTGTAGCACCGAGGGCTCGGTTGCCTACAGACGTATTGCACCTCACCCAGAGGTGTGATATCTCACTCTCAGATAAGGATGGAGTGTGGATCAGGACCCGACACCTGCATGCATTACACCACATTGCCGTGGGGCAGGGCGACCAATATGCCCCTGAGATGGGCACGACAGTCCCTGTCCCTGGCTGGAGTGGGGGGAGGGAACACTGAGGAAGGGGAACCCTGCAGTGCAGGAGCAGGGAGGAAGCAGTTCCTGGGTGCATTGAGAAGGGAGTATAAAAGGTGGGCACCATCTTAGTTCAGTGCAGAGAAGTCTGAGCAGAAGTGGCAGGGAGCAGGGGCTCTGCATGAGCTCTGCTCCGGAGGCGGGCCTAGTAACAGAGGCCCAGGCCTGCAAGAGGGAGAAGGAAGGAAGAGGAGCGGAGAAGGCTCCAGGAACGAGGAATGAAGGGATCCCAGGGGTGCGGACGGGCGAGTCGCCACCGCACGCCCGAATCCACCTGCGTGGAGGGGTCAGGCCAAAGGGGGAGACCGGTCCCCGAACTAGTGGAGGCAGGAAACGACCCTCAGCTAGAAACCGGAGGCTCTGACATTTTATGTGGCGCAGCCCCTTGCTCCACCCACTAGGAAGGCACCACATAGGGTCAGGGAAACTGGCGCCAAGTTTACCAAGAGGAGGCCCGAGGCAGCCGGACAGAAGTGTTGGTAAGAAAGGCCAGACAAAAGACACACAAAGGGGGTCCTGTGAAGCGCTCCAAAGTTATCTGGGAGTTGTCTGAGCCCCTCACCTGGTGAGCACAGTACGACGTGGGCAGCCGTTACCTGCAGACGTGGTCTGGATAATAAGAACTGTGAGTAAAGGCCCTGAACTGCATCACTGACTCCGTGTCGTTACTGCTGCTGCCCTGCACCATCACCCCCATCCTCCGCATACACTGCCCTGAGGCTATACTCCTCCCGTGGGGAGTTATGCTACGCTCTGCTGCACCCACAACACCAGCCTTAGCGGTCTGCCCTGTAGCGGCGGTTCACTCTGACCGCAATCCACGGGTGGCGTAGTCGGACATTTAAACATCAAAACCACATAAATAGTTCCGCCACTGGTTTGACCGCCCTGAGCCACGGAACCGGATCGCCGCCACGAAGACTACAACCACCAGCATCCACCAAAAAGGGTCCGGCTCCGGGTGTCCCAAGGCCCAGGGGGTGCGTCAGAACATTTTCATCACCTTTCACAATCACCAATGGGACAAGGCAGGGATGTCCTCTGTCCCCTCTCTTATACATCCTAGTGACGGAGCACCTGCTCTCATCAATTCGCCATAACCCCAATATTAGGTGGATTGAGGTGGGAGGCACCGAGTACAAGTGCTCTCTATTTGCTGATGATGTCCTAGTATATATCACTCAATCACATATATCCATCCCTGCTGTTATGGCTGAAATAGATCACTTTGTTACATGGTAAAATTTTAAAATCAATGCAGCGAAGTCTGAGGCCCTCGATGTCTCCCTCCCTAAATCCATATAGGATTCCATCCAGTCCAACTTTCCCTTTGCCTGGCCCTCACAGGGTATCAAATACTTAGGAATTCCTATTCATAGAGACCTCTCCCATCTATGTTATCTTAATTTTGGGCCCTTTATTGAACAATTCCATACAGACCACGGTTGGCAAGTTAGAACTGTAAGATTCACTACGTGAACCACTGGTGTTTTGTGGAAAAGCACATGTACACCGCGTTCCAAATTATTATGCAAAAAGTGTTTAGGAGTGATAAGGGAAGAATTTGTTTGTTTGTCAGTTAAACTCATTGATGGTGATGTGTGTCAGGGCTCTTTATATCACTGTAAGCAATTGCAGACACCTGTGCTAATTAGTTTGGCAGGTGTGTCCAATGAAAGGCAAGACTACTTAAGAAGGCTCTCTCACATTATTAAGCAGCCTACATTTTCTGCCAAAATGGGAAAGAAAAAGGATGTGTCGGCTGCTGAGAAGCAACAAATTGTGGAGTGTTTAGGTCAAGGCATGACTACAATCAACATTGTGCGATGATCAGGATGAAGTGTCTTGGCAATCAAGAAGTATATAGCTGATTCACAGTACACACGTGTGCGTGCTGATAAGGGCAAATTGAGGACTCTTTCCTACAGGCAATTACGTCAGGTTGAAAGAGCAGCGGCAAAAAAGCCTTGTCATAGCAGCAGACAAGTTTTTGAAGCTGCTTGTGCCTCCAGCGTCCCCCGAACAACAAGATGCAGGGTCCTTCAGAGGTTTGCAGCTGTGCATACGCCATCCTGTCGACCTCCTCTATCCACTTCACACAAGCAGAAACGGCTCCAGTGGGCCAAACATTACATGAAGACTGATTTCAAAACTGTTTTGTTCACGGATGAGTGCCGTGCAGCGCTCGATGGTCCAGATGAATGGAGTGGAGGATGGCTGGTTGATGGACACCCCACGCAAACACGGCTACAGCGCCAACAAGGAGGAGGTGGAGTAATGTTTTGGGCTGGAATCATGGGGAGAGAGATTGTCGGCCCCTTTAGGATCCCTGAAGGCGCTAAAGATGAACTCCATAATGTATGTGGATTTTCTCAAACAGCACTTCCTGCCATGGTTCAAGAAGAAGAACTGTGTATTTCACAGCAAGATCATTTTTCTGCATGATAATGCACCATCTCATGCTGCACATAAAACATCTGCATCTCTGGCTGATATGGGCATAAAAGGGGACAAACTTATGGTGTGACCCCCATGCTCCCCTGACCTCTACCCCATTCAGAACCTTTGGAGCATCATTAAAAGGAGTGTCTATGATGGCGGGAGGCAGTTCACATCTAAGCAACAGCTCTGGGAGGGTATTCTGTCCTCATGCAAAACAATTGAAGCAGAAACCATCCAAAACCTGACAAATTCAATGGACGAGAGAGTTCAGAAGCTCCTTTCGAACAAGGGGTCCTGTGTGAAAATGTAACATCACCTAGAATAAAGTTTTGAGTTGAAAACTGTTTGATTTCAGTTTCTAACAACCTGCTAATGCTTATAATTTCAAAAATGACCATTTTTTTGGTCTTTATTAAAATGAAAAGGTTGATCGAAAAGTTTGGGGGATCTAAGAGTGTGGCAACCCAGTAGTCATGATTACTTCGAATTCTGACAATATGAGGGTCATGCTGCAGGTAGTGCAGCAAGAAGGCACTTATGTGTCTTGCGCATCTCGGAGCCCCAAAATTATTTTCCGGGCTAGATGCAGCTAAAAATTATTTTTAATTTTAAATCTGGTGAAGCTTATTATAGATGGCCTAATAGGATCAGTGCTGCACACTGCTACAAAGCCCAAATTATTTTCCAGTCAAGATACAGATAAACATGATTAGTAATTTGAAAGCTTAAAACGGTTGGTAGGGTGATTTTAACCAATCATCAAGCTTTTACTCTCCCCAGGATGACACAGGGGTAGAAAAGTCGTTTCGGATCCATGATTTGTTCATCTTTATGAACGTGAGTCTGTCTACATTATCAGTGGAGAGCCGCGTGCGCTTATCTGTCAGCACACCACCAGCAGCGCTGAACACACGTTCAGACAGAACGCTGGCTGCGGGGCATGACAAGATCTCCAAGGCGTAAGTGGCTAGCTCCAGCCATTTATCCAGATTGGAAGCCCAAAAGAGCAAGGGTCCAGTGACACAGTCGTGGCTTCAATGTTTACTTGGAGATACTCCTGTACCATCGTCTCTAGGCGTTGACTATATGTCAGACTTCTTGTCTCCTGTGGCCTTGCAAAGGATGGGCTAAAAAAGTGGTGAAATGATTCCGCAAAATTGATGTTACCAGCAGATACTGTGGTTCTGTTACGGTTTGAGTGCTGAACACTTGACGGTCCCACGGTTGGCAAGTTGGAACTGTGAGATTCACTACGTGCACCACTGGTATTTTGTGGAAAAGCACATGTAAGATTCTGCAACAGTCTCTGCTGATACTCCTGCATGCGTGCATCCCTTTCTATGGCAGGAATAATTTCTGCAAATTTACTTTTGTACCGGGGATCTAACAGTGTGGCAACCCAGTAGTCAGGATTATTTCTAATTCTCACAATTCGATGGTCATGTTGCAGGTAGTGCAGCAAGAAGGCACTCATGTGTGTTGCGCATCCAGGAGCACCAAGTCCCTGTTGTGTTGGTGGCGAGGTAACAATCATGCTTCCTTCCTCTGTCCTCTCCCCCCAACCTCGCACAACAGAAATGTGATCAAGGTCTCCCTCATCTGATGAGTCTTCCATCAGTTCGTCCTCCACTTCTTCCTGGGCTCCTGCACCTTCCTCACTAGTTTGGCTGCTACCATGCGCCCTGGTTAAACCATCTCCCCCACCCTCACATGCCTGCCGCCTTGGTGCTGACGACCGTCTGGACCTTGCAGATGTTAGCCCTTCCGCATACAACTCCTCCTCCTCTACTTCCTCCACCTTCTCTTGTGCCACCACCTGACTCCGAATTCTGTTTAACATGTGCTCCAGCATGTAAATCACCGGAATAGTCATGCTGATAATGGCATCGTCAGCACTAAACATCTTCGTCGCCATTTCAAAACTGTGCAGAAGGGTGCATAGGTCCCTGATATGAGACCACTCCTCCAGCGTGATTTGCCCCACCTCTGAATCTCGTTGGCCCAGGCTATACGTCAGAACGTATTGCACCAGGGCTTGTCGGTGCTGCCACAGTCGCTGCAACATGTGCAGAGTTGAATTCCACCGGGTAGGCACATCGCATTTTAGCCGGTGAAGTGGCAGGCCCAACGACTTCTGTAGAGATGTAAGTCGCTGAGCTGCGGGATGCGAACGGCGGAAGTGAGCACACAGCGACCGTGCCCTCTGCAGAAGGCCATCTAGTCTGGGATAGTAGGCTAAAAATTGCTGGACAACCAGGTTCAACACGTGAGCCATACAAGGCACGTGTGTGACATTGCCCCGGCGAAGGGCCGCACCCAGGTTTGCAGCATTGTCGCACACGGCCTTCCCTGGTTTCAGGTCCAGTGGAGACAACCATTCATGAAATTGGTTCTCCAGAGCTGACCACAACTCCTCAGCTGTGTGACTCACATTTCCCAGACATTTCAATGTAAAAACCGCCTGATGACGTTGAGCCCTACTGCCAGCATAGTAAGGAGGTGTGCAGGATCCCTTCTGCGCAGTTAGAAAGCTTGTGGCATGACCAGACAGGCTTTGGGTGCAGGTGGAAGACCGAGAGGAGGTTGAGGAGGCAGAAGCAGTGGAGGAAAAATGACATAAAGAGGATTGACGCACAACTCGTGGGGACGGCAAGACTTGGACAGCAGCCCCTTGTCCTGCTGTCACCATAGTTACCCAGTGCCCAGTCAGCGACATGTAACGCCCCTGTCCATGCCTACTCGTCCAAGTGTCTGTGGTGAAATGCACCCTGTCACACACAGAGTTTCTCAAAGAAGCGGTGATGTTGTGTGCGACATGCTGGTGGAGCGCAGGCACACCTTTCTTTGAGAAGTAGTGCCGACTGGGCATCTGGTACTGGGGCACTGCGACAGACATAAGGTCTCGAAAATCCTCTGTGTCCACCAGGCGGAAAGGCAGCATTTCTGTAGCCAAGAGCTTGCAGATGGTGAAATTCAACCTCTTAGCTTTCTCATGGCTAGGAGGAAATGGTCTTTTACTTGTCCACATCTGAGGGACCGAGGGCTGGCTATTGTGCTTAGACGGGGTTGATAAGGGTGTCCCCGGCAAACTGCCGGTCTGTGAGGAAGATGCAGGCGGACATGTTAGGTTGCTTTGATCCAAAGGTGGTGCTATCGATGTCGGACAGCGCTCAAGACCAGCTGGTGTTACCACCTCCAAAGAAAATAATGACCTGCCAATCACGCTGGCTGTTGCGGGTAAAGAGGTGGCAGGTCTGCTCCCCAAAACAGGTGTGACTGCTGTCCCCCCAGTCACAGAGGATGAAGAGGCCGCGGATGCACAAGATATGGCAGACGGTGGTTGGCCCGGCCGGCTAGACCGCATTGTAGCACACTGAGCTTCCCACTGCAACTTACGCTTCATGTCCATGTGCCGGTTCATGCATGAAGTACTCAAACTATGTATTTTTTGGCCTCTACTTAGCTTTTGCTGACAAATGTTACAGATAACACGAGTTGGGTCATCTTTATCGATCTGAAAAAATGCCCAGGCTATGCAAGGCTTAGCACCCATGTGACCTGAAGAGCCACCACGACTTGTGGTGAGAGGCAGAGTTGTGTTTGAGGATGCAGTTGTTGACGTGCTTCCAGTACTACGTCTCTGTCCAGGAAGGCGCAACCTGACCTCGTCGTCACTAGCATCTTCCTCCACCTCCTCTGCTGACCTCATCTCTTGGCTGACTGTGGGTTGACAGTAAGTGGGATCTCCGACCTCATCATCATCACCCTGTGCGTTATCACACCCGTCGTCCTCAGAGCCAACCTGTTCCTGCCCTGACAAAAAACTAAAGTTGTCGCTCCAATCAGGTATTTGAGTCTTATCATCGTCTTCCTCATTGTCTCCACCAACAGGAGTTACAGTTTGGGAATGAGGGTCTACATTATGGTCAGAACCTTCTGCGTCTGGTCCTGGATCCGACTCATAAAGATTCTGGGCATCAGTGCAGATCATTTCCTCGTCTGGATTCACAGAAGCGCTGGAGTCGACCTCTGATTCCCAGGCTATAGTATGAGTAAACAGCTCTGCAGACTCAACCATCTGTTCTACCTCATACTCAGATGGGCAGCTGGAGATTTGGGAGCTGTGAGGAAGCAAGTGCGATTTGGGTGACACCTTTGAGGACTGGAGTATTTGTGATGTTGAAGTTGATGTGGAGGAGAGCCCACTTAAAGGAGCACTTGATATCCGTTGAAGCACCTGCTGTTTTTGTGCCTCATCTGGAATTTGTAGCGATTGGCGTGGCCGTAAGAAAGGGATCTTATCACATTGTCCGCTAAAAGAAGTAGACATTTTAGTTTGGCTGGAAGATGGTCTTTCTTCTGCACCTACCCCACGGACACAACCTTTTTTCCCCTTCCCAACACGCCTATTCCCCTTTCCACCAGCAGCAGGCCTTTTTCCACTCATTTTGGTGGTTAACTAATTCACAACTCTGGAGTTGTTTGCACAAAAAAACAATGGATGGTAACCGAGCAGAGCTGAGTGGCCAAACTGTGGTATTAGGCCAAAACTATTGGCTGGGTTAGATGCAGAAAAAAATTATTTTTAATTTGCAACCTGATGGAGGTCAGTATAGATGGACTAATAGACCAAGTCCCACACACCGCTAGAAGCCCAAATATTTTTTCAGAGCTAGATGCAGAAAATTTTTTTATTCAATTTGCAACCTGATGGAGGTCAGTATAGATGGACTAATAGACCAAGTCCCACACACTGCTAGAAGCCCAAATATTTTTTCAGAGCTAGATGCAGAAAAAAAATATTTTTAATTTGCAACATGATGGAGGTCAGTATAGATGGACTAATAGACCAAGTCCCACACACCGCTAGAAGCCCAAATATTTTTTCAGAGCTAGATGCAGAAAATTTTTTTATTCAATTTGCAACCTGATGGAGGTCGGTATAGATGGACTAATAGACCAAGTCCCACACACCGCTAGAAGCCCAAATATTTTTTCAGAGCTAGATGCAGAAAAAAATTATTTTTAATGTGCAACCTGATGGAGGTCAGTATAGATGGACTAATAGACCAAGTCCCACACACTGCTAGAAGCCCAAATATTTTTTCAGAGCTAGATGCAGAAAAAAAATATTTTTAATTTGCAACCTGATGGAGGTCAGTATAGATGGACTAATAGACCAAGTCCCACACACTGCTAGAAGCCCAAATATTTTTTCAGAGCTAGATGCAGAAAAAAATTATTTTTAATTTGCAACCTGATGGAGGTCAGTATAGATGGACTAATAGACCAAGTCCCACACACCGCTAGAAGCCCAAATATTTTTTCAGAGCTAGATGCAGAAAAAAATTATATTCAATTTGCAACCTGCTGGACGTCAGTATAGAAGGACTAATAGAACAAGTCCCACACACTGCTAGAAGCCCAAATATTTTTTCAGAGCTAAATGAAGAAAAAAATTATTTTTAATTTGCAACCTGATGGAGGTCAGTATAGATGGACTAATAGACCAAGTCCCACACACTGCTAGAAGCCCAAATATTTTTTCAGAGCTAGATGCAGAAAAAAATTATTTTTAATTTGCAACCTGATGGAGGTCAGTATAGATGGACTAATAGACCAAGTCCCACACACCGCTAGAAGCCCAAATATTTTTTCAGAGCTAGATGCAGAAAAAAATTATATTCAGTTTGCAACCTGATGGAGGTCAGTATAGATGGACTAATAGAATGATGCTATGCCCAAAAGATTTTACTTCACTAGGTGCAGTAAAAAAATTGGTATTCTATACACAGGTGGTATATCTTGCAACACAGATAGGCTACTCCACTGACTAACACACTCTGCAATAGGCCAAAAAGGATTAGCTTTGCTAGATTCAGCCAAATGCTGTGAAAAAAACTTGCACAGCACTGGCACAGACCTGCCTGGCAAAAACTGATAGGAACTGATGTAACCTAGTCCTGAAAAGGACTCCAATTACAATTAGTCTTTACTCCCACAATCTATCTATTTAAGAGCACAGACCTGCCTGATAAAAGTCGTAGGAAATGCTGTAACCTAGTCCTTAAAAGGACTGCAATCACAACTATTCCCTACTCCCAAGCTATCTGTATATTTGTGCGAAAATTGGCTTGAAATTAACAAGGTATAGCGCACACAGCAACAGCGGTGCCGTCTAACACGCAGCTGCAGCAGTGAGAAAATGGTGGCGACGGGGAAAATGGCTTGGTCTTATAGGGCAAGGACATGTGACATACACTGCCAATCACACATGCCCTTGCTTGTGTGAAAAAAAGCACTTCGCTCCGTGTGTGCGCTGCTGATAGGCTGACAGATTGCACCTCCCCACTGCAAATGCGGGAAAGAGAAAAAAAAATGGAGATCTTCATTGTTCCTGCAGAGATCCATCCCCTGCCCCTCCCCCCGCCCCGCTGTACACTCAAACTGCGTATTAACATTAATTTTCATCATTACTGAGAAAAAATCCAGTTATGATTTTGGTGCACGAACAGTTATCGAACATAACCTCGAACAGACGAATTTTTCTCAAATTGTTCATGTTCACCGACCGGCTCGAACACCGCCCAAAACAGCTCGAATTTGAGATTGGCGAACAGTTCGAGTAGAACAACGCTCATCTCTACTCATCACCCTCAAAACACCATCCCCACTGTCAAACATGGTGGTGGCAGAATCATGGTTTGGGCCTGCTTTTCTTCAATAGGGACAGGGAAGATGGTTAAAATTGATGGGAAGATGGACGGAGCCAAATACAGGACCATTCTGGAAGAAAACCTGTTGGAGTCTGCAAAAGACCTGAGACTGGGATGGAGATTTATCTTCCAACAAGACAATGATCCCAAGCATAAAGCAAAATGTACAATGGAATGGTTCAAAAATAAATGTATCCAGGTGTTAGAATGGCCAAGTCAAAGTCCAGACCTGAATCCAATCGAGAATCCGTGGAAATAGCTGAAAACTGCTGTTCACAAATGCTCCCCATCCAACCTCACTGAGCTCGAGCTGTTTTGCAAGGAAGAATGGACAAGAATTTCAGCCTCTCGATGTGCAAAACTGATAGAGACATACCCCAAGTGACTTGCAGATGTAATTGCAGCAAAAGGTGGCGCTACAAAGTATTAACTCAAGGGGGCCGAATAATATTGCAGGCCCCACTTTTCAGTTTTTAATTTTTTAAAAAAGCTTAAAATATCCAATAAATTTCGTTCCAGTTCACAATTGTGTCCCATTTGTTCGTCGATTCTTCCCCAAAAAATTAGAATTTTATATCTTTATGCTTGAAGCCAGAAATGTGGCAAAAGGTAGAAAAGTTCAAGGGGGCCAAATACTTTCACAAGGCACTGTACATTACCTCTAAAAGACTATATCTACAGTGGGGGAAATAATTATTTGATCCCTTGCTGTTTTTGTAAGTTTGCCCACTGACAAAGACATGAACAGTCTATAAATTTAAGGAAAGGTTAATTTTAACATTGAGAGATAGGATATCCCTCAAAAAAATCAAGAAAATCACATTGCATAAATTAGATAAAAAAAAAATTCATTTTGCAGTGAGAAATAAGTATTTGGTCCCTCTGGCAAACAACATTTAATACTTGATGGCAAAACCCTTGTTGGCAAGCACAGCAGTCAGACGTTTTTTGTAGTTGATGATGAGGTTTGCGCACATGTTGGGAGGAATTTTGGTCCACTCCTCTTTGCAGATCATCTCTAAATCATTAAGATTTTGAGGATGTCGCTTGGCAACTCGGAGCTTCAACTGCCTCCATAAGTTTTCTATGGGTTTAAGGTCTGGAGATTGGCTAGGCCACTCCATGACCTTACTGAGCTTCTTTCTGAGCCACTCCTTTGTTTCCTTGGCTGTATGTTCTGGGTCATTGTCTTGCTGGAAGACCCTGCCACGACCCATCTTCAATGCTCTTACTAGGGGAAGGAGGTTGTTGGCCAAAATCTCACAATACATGACCCCATCCATCTTACCTTCAGTACGGTGCAGTCGTCATGTCCCCTTTGTAGAAAAGCACCCCCAAAGTATAATGTTTCCCCCATCGTGCTTCACGGTTGGGACGATATTCTTAGGGATGTACTCATCCTTCTTCCTCCCAACACGGCGAGTTGAGTTAATGCCAAAGAGCTTAATTTTTGTCTCATTTGACCACAGCACCTTCTCCCAATAACTCACAGAATCATCTAGGTGTTCATTGGCAAACTTCAGACGGGCCTGCATATGTGCCTTCTTTGAGCAGGGGGACCTTGCGGGCATTGCAGGATTTTAAACTTTTAAAGCGTAATGTGTTACCAATGGTTTTCATGGTGACTGTGGTCCCAGCTGGCTGAAGGTCATTAACAAGTTCCCCCATGTAGTTTTAGGCTAATCTCTCACCTTCCTCATAATCAAGGATATCCCAGGAGGTGATATTTTGCATAGTGCCCCTGTCGATTGACAGTCATTTTGTATTTTTTCCATTTTCTTACTAATGCACCAACAATTGTCTCCTTCTCACACAGCATCTTACTTATGGTGTTGTAGCCCATTCCAGCTTTGTGCTGGTCTATGATCTAGTCCTGACATCCATAGAAAGCTCTTTGGTCTTGCCCATGTTGTAGAGGTTAGAGTCTGACTGATCAATTGAGTCTGTGGACAGGAGTCTTTTATACAGGTGACTATGTAAGACAGCTGTCTATAATGCAGGTAACGAGTTGATTAGGAGCATCTAACTGGTCAATAGGAGCCAGAACTCATAATGGTTTGTAAGGGATCAAATACTTATTTCTCACTGCAAAATGCAAAAAAAATTATCTCATTTATGCAATGTGATTTTCTTGATTTTTTTTTTAGATATTCTATCGCTCAATGTTAAAATTAACTTACCCTTAAAATTATAGACTGTTGCTGTTTTTGTAAGTTTTCCCACTGACAAAGACATTAAGGGATCAAATACTTATTTCCCTCACTGTAGGTTCCTAGAGTACTTGAACCTATATGAAATGCAATGCAATACACCGAGAAGCAGGTATAATACAGTGCAATCTATAAATAGTGAAATGTATTTTTTAAGAGATCAAAAGATTTCATGTTCAATTTCCTTTGTGCAAAAAAATATTGTCAAAAAATAAAATAAAACATGTTTTTAAAAGGTCTCTTCAGCACCATGTTAAGTGTGATTATACATCTGTGATTTAGTGACTGTCACAATACCTAATTTGCTTCTTTCTGCTGCCACTGACTCAGTTTCTGAGATTGGTTTCCCATCTCCAGAAGAATGGGATTCAAGGTCATGGTGACCATGAGCACTCAGTTGTTCTCTGAGATGAGATGGATACAACACTTAGCACTGAACAATCTCAAAACAATGGAAATGCACATGTGCAGCATCAGCGTCTCTGCCTCCTGCCGGGCAGAGACGCCGTTCCCCTCACCGCCGCAGTCCCGGTATGGCGTCTTCCTGCTCCCCTGCTGTTGCTGTGGCGCGCATCGCGCGCAGCTTTCCGACCCTGTGCTTAGGGCGCGCGCACACTCCCTCCCTCTTAAAGGGGCCACGCGCGCCGTCCTAAAGAGTCCCAGGCCAATGGCCAGAGGACTTCTCCTATGTAAGGCACCTCCTCCAAAATGGAGGTGCCTGTGCAAGGTTGTTGTTTTGTGTGCTAACACTTTCCTCAGCCCTCAGGTCCCGCTGCCTTGCAGTCTTTTTATCAGCCGTGCCCGCTAGCCTGCCTACCCGGAGCACCCGCCAGAAACCCGTCGTGCCCGCCAGCCTGCCTACCTGGAGCACCTGCCAGTTACTTGCCATGCCCACTAGCCTGCCTACCTGGAGCACCTGCCAGTAACCTGCCATGTCTGCCAGCTTGCCTACCCGGAGCACCTGTCTGGCTCTTCGCCTTACCAGCCTGCTTGCCAACCCGGAGCACCTCTCTGGCTATCAGCCGTACCTGCCTGCTTATCTACCTGGACCACCCGCCTGTCTTCCTGCCATGCTCATCCGCTGTACCGGTCAGCTCCTGTCATCTGACCCGTGGGAGTCCGCCTGCTCTCACACAAGGTCGGTTCCAGAGTGGCACTTGGTTCACCTGCCTGGTCCCTCTCTGGTTCACGGAGTCGACTAAGCCGCCGTGTGACCTGAGTCGGTCCGAGTAGGCACTTATTCACGCCCCTCTGGTCCCTCATTGCACCGAAGCACAGAGGTTCCACTACCCGGACCCGTAGCAGTTTGCACAGGCCATGGAACCTGGTGGCTCCCAGGCTCCTCCTCTCTCAGACCTGTATCAAGGAGTCTCTCACCAGAGATCCCAACGGGATGCTATCCTGTCCTATCTGTGGACTGTCAACTCCCACCTGGACGCGCTGTCCACCCGGACTGTTTCCGTCTCTAACTGAGCGGCACCCGCTCCGGCGGCACCTCAACCCAGTGGTGCTGTGGCACCTGGCTTTGGACCTCGGCTCTCTGCGCCTCCACGTTTTGGTGGTGACCCCGTCTTATGTCAGGGCTTCATAAATCAGTACACGCTGTACTTCGAACTCCTGGCACACCAGTTCACCTCCGACCGGGCCAAGGTGGCGTTCATCATTTCTCACTTCACCCGAGAGGCATTGGTATGGCTAAACCCTCTGTGGGAAAGAGGGGATCCCCTGGTGTCCGATCTTCTGGCTTTCCTTGCTGCCTTCTGGAAGTTCTTCGATGAGCCCGGATGAAAATCTTCTACTGCCTCCTCACTTCTCCATCTCCGCCAAGGGAGTCTCACTGTGGGCCAGTATGCCATACGTTTCCGAACCCTCTCATCTGAACTTTCCTGGAACAATGAGGCCCTGGTGTCCACCTTTTGGGAGGGTCTTTCCTGACGGATCAAGGATGAGCTAGCCGGTCGTGACATCCCTTCCACCCTGGACTACCCTGATAGACATCCGTTTTCTGGAACGTCCTAAGGAGACGACCCGAGAGAGAAGATTTCCACGTCTCGCTCCAACATTCCAAAGGGCAATCCTGCAACCAGCAATCCCCCGGGCATGTTTGTCAGAGCCTATGCAAATTGACCAAACCAAGATGGTCAAGTCTCGCCTGGAGACACGCAGAGCCGAGGGGAGTTGCTTCTGCTGTGGCAGTTTAGAGCATCTGATCCGTTCCTGCCCGGTGAGGCCGGGAAACCCCAGTGTCTTGGACCGCTCGGAGAGGTCGTCCTAGGCAAGAGTAAATCCTCTCCGTCCTTGACTATGTCCATTTCTATTTCCAGTGGTGAGACCCGCTTCTTCGAGACTGCCCATCTGGATTCCGGAGCCGCTGGGAACCTCATTCAACAGGCTGTTGTGGAGCGGTATCAGATTCCTACCATACATCTGGCTGAACCGTTGGCGGTTGCCTCCATGGATGGGAGGCTCCTTCTGGAAACCATCTTGCTTGTCACTGAGCCTGTAACCCTTCAGGTGGGAATGCTGCACTTGGAGAAGATCTCCTTTCATGTGCTGTCCGGTCTCTCTCACTCCCTCTTGCTTGGTCTACCCTGGCTACAAAGACATGAGCCCATCCTGAAATGGAGATCAGGTGAAGTGCTCCTTTGGGGGCAGGAATGCCATGAGTCCTGTCTGGTTCCGGTTCGTCCTGCTCGACCCCCGTCTGCTCCGGCTAATCTACCTGGTCTGCTGGCACCCTACTGGTCCTATGCGGACGTCTTTGACAAAAAGGAAGCGGAGACACTACCACCTCATAGGCCGTATGATTGCCCCATCAACCTGGTACCTGGTGCTTCTCCTCCCCACGGGCGAATCTACCCTTTGTTGCTGGCTGAGACCCGGGCCATGTCTAAGTACATAGAGGAGAATCTTGCTAGGGGATTTATCCAGAAATCCACCTCTCTGGCTGGAGCAGGATTCTTGTTCATCAAGAAGAAAGACGGCTGTCTATGTCTCTGTATCGATTACAGGGGCCTAAACCAGATTACCATCAAAAATAAGTACCCCCTGCCTCTCATCTCGGAGCCATTTGACCGCCTTAAAAGGCGCGAAGATCTTCACCAAGCTCGATCTTCGTGGGGCATACAATTTGGTCCGGATTCGCCAGGGAGACGAACGGAAGACGGCATTCAACACCAGTGACGGTCACTACGAATACCGCGTGATGCCCTTTGGTTTCTGTAATGCTCCAGCCGTCTTCCAGGAGCTGGTGAACGACATCTTCCGAGACCTCCTGTATTCTTGGGTGGTGGTGTACCTGGACGATATCTTGGTTTTCTCTCCTGATCTGCCCTCAGACTGGAGGGATGTTAGTCAGGTACTGCTGAGGCTCTGGAAGAATCATCTGTACGCTAAATACGAGAAATGCCTCTTTGAGCAGACCTCTCTGCCATTCCTGGGCTATATTATCTCTGAGACTGGTCTGCAGATGGATCCCGAGAAGGTGTCTGCCATCTTAAAGTGGCCCCGACTGGAGGGGTTGAAGGCGATTCAGCGATTCCTGGGCTTCGCAAACTATTACTGCCTCTTCATTCCTCATTTCTCCTCCCGGACTGCTCCCATCTCTGCGCTCACCTGTAAAGGAGTAGACCCCAGGGAATGGACTTCCGAAGCGGAGAAGGCCTTCGTCTCCCTTAAACAAGCCTTCTCGTCCGCTCCTGTGCTACACCGTCCAGATTGCAACAAGCAGTTCTTCCTGGAGGTTGATGCATCCTCCTCCGGGGCCGGAGCACTGCTCACCCAGAAATCCTCGTCCGGGCAAATGGTGACCTGCGGATTCTTCTCCAAGCTCTTCTCCTTGTCCAAACGCAACTACTCTATAGGAGATCGAGAACTGCTGGCCATCAAGTTAACGCTGGAGGAGTGGCGCTATTTGCTTGAGGGGGCTCTGCACCCGGTGGTCATCTACACTGACCGCAAGAACCTCGCTTATTTGCAGAACGCCCAAAGGCTAAATCCGCATCAGGCCAGGTAGTCTCTATTCTTTGCCCGATTCTGCTTCACTCTGCACTACCGCCCGGCAGACAAGAACATTAAAGCTGCGCTTTATCCCGCTCATTCCTGTCTTCCGACCAAGAGGAGGAGCCTCTACATATCATTGACCCCTCCAAAGTAAAAACTGATGCTCAGTTTGACCTATCTCATCTTCCACCCGGTAAGACCTTTGTAGCGGTTCCGGATCGGAAGAAGGTTCTACTCTGGGACCATTCATCCAAACTTGCCGGTCATGCTGGCCAGAGGAAGACCTTTCTGCTCATTGCCCGACATTACTGGTGGCCTTCCCTGCACAAGGATGTTGCGGACTTTGTCGCAGCTTGTTCCTCTTGTGCCCGTAACAAGGTTCCTAGGCACCTTCCATCCGGCCGTCTCCTTCCTCTTCCTGTGCCTTCTGCTCCGTGGCAACACATTGCAATGGACTTCATCACGGATCTCCCTGTTTCTGCCGGTTGTACTGTCAATTGGGTGGTCGCTGACCACTTTTCTAAGATGGCCCACTTCATCCCTCTGCCTGATCTTCTGTCTGCATCTGTGCTGGCTAAGGACTTCATCCATCACATCTTCCGTCTTCATGGTCTACCCCTCCACATTGTCTCTGATCGCGGAGGTCAGTTCACTTTGCGCTTCTGGAGAGCTAGGTTCAAGCTGCTGGATGTCTCTTTGGATTTCTCTTCTGCTTATCATCCTCAGTCCAATGGTCAAGTGGAACGTATCAATCAGATCCTTACCAGCTTTCTTCAGCACTTTGTCAACGCTCACCATAGCGATTGGGTTGAGCTACTACCTTGTGCCGAGATTTCCTATAACAACCATGAGAGCGAGTCTTCTACTAAATCCCCGTTTTTTGTGGTCTACGATCGACACCCACGGATTCCGTTTCCCGTCTCCTCTTAAGTGGACAATCCTGCCACGGAGTCTCTCGTCAACGAATTTTCGGCTATTTGGGAAGACAGTAGATCTGTGCTTCTTCAGTCCTCCGAGCAGATGAAGAAACATGCTGATAAGAGACGTCTGGATCCACCGCCATTCCGTCCGGGAGACAAGGTCTGGCTTTCCTCCAAATATGTCCGTCTCAAGATACTTTATTATAAGTTGGGTCCGCGGTTCATCAGTCCGAGGTTCTGAACCAAATCAATCCCGTGGCTTACGAGCTGAAACTCCCAGTCACCTTACGGATTCTCAACTCCTTTCATGTATCCCTCCTCAAACCAGTTGTTCTTAATTCCTTCTCTTATGATGCAGGTACAACCCCAGCTCCAGTCTCTGCTGAGGACATATTTGAGGTAGAAAACATTTTGGCCACCAAGAGGGTATGAGGAAAGACATTTTTTCTTGTGGATTGGATGGGGTTTGGCCCGGAGGAGAGGTCTTGGGAAACCAGGGAGAATATTCATGCCGCTCATCTTCTTAAAAAATTTCTCGCGGGCCTAAAGAAGAGAGGGCATAAAGGGGGGGGGGGTACTGTAGCATCGGTGTCTCTGCCAACTGCTGGGCAGAGACGCCATTACCCTCACTGCCACGGTCCCGGTCCGGCGTCTTCCTGCTTCCCTGCCGTTGCTGTGGCACAGCATGCGCAGCTTCCCGGGCACTGTGCCTAGGGTGCGCGCGCGCTCCCTCCCTCTTAAAGGAGGTGCCTGTGCAAGCTTGTTGTTTTGTGTGCTAACACTTTCCTCAGCCCCCAGGTCCCGCAGCCTGTCAGTCCAGCCCGCCAGTCTGTCTAACAGTCCAGCCTGCCAGTCTGTCTAACAGTCCAGCCTGCCAGTCTGTCTAACAGTCCTGCCCGCCAGTCTTTCTATCAGCCGTGCCTGCTAGGCTACCTACCCGAAGCACACGCCAGTTACCTGCTGTGCCTGCCAGCCTGCCTACCTGGAGCACCTGCCAGTTATCTGCCGTGCCCGCCAGCCTGACTACCTGGAACACCTGCCAGTTACCTGCCGTGCCCGCCAGCTGGTCTACCCGGAGCACCAGTCTGGCTATCCGCCTTACCCGCCTGCTTGCAAACCCAGAGCACCTGTCTGGCTATCAGTCGTACCTGCCTGCTTATCTACCCGGATCACCTGCCAGCCTTCCTGCCGTACTCATCCGCTGTACTGGTCAGCTCCTGTCATCTGACCCGTGTGACCTGGGTCGGTCCGAGTAGGCACTTAGTCACGCCCCTCTGGTCCCTCCTTGCACTGAAACACAGAGGTTCCACCATCCAGACCTGT
Organism: Phyllobates terribilis; assembly: GCF_046119375.1. Taxonomy (NCBI): domain Eukaryota; kingdom Metazoa; phylum Chordata; class Amphibia; order Anura; family Dendrobatidae; genus Phyllobates; species Phyllobates terribilis. Next base: position 35,958,642 of record NW_027362768.1, on the reverse strand, counting down.
AACAACATGTAATTCATAGTCCCCTTCCCCACCTCCACCTCCACATGCCTATGCAGTTGCCATTTTGGAGATGAAGCACCAATAAGAGACAAATGCAATGGAAGCAGAATGTATGACATGAGATATAGTACCTTTACGTCAGAAATATATAGTCACATTTAACATGGGGCTTTAGGGTTGCTTTAAGTGGTTTACACAAAAAGTACTTAAATAATAAATGAAATTATAATTTTCACGGTAAAAAATGCTTTATTTGGAAAAACAAATGCCATAAAAAGACATATAAATGGTATTGCTATGTCTGTCCATAACAACTGATCTCAATATACAGTGGGTACGGAAAGTATTCAGAACCCCTTTAAATTTTTCACTCTTTCTTTCATTGCAGCCATTTGGTAAACTCTAAAAAAAGTTCATTTTTTTTCTCATTAAAGTACACTCTGCAGTCCATCTTGACTGAAAAAAAACAGAAATGTAGAAATTTTTGCAAATTTATTAAAAAAGAAAAACTGAAATATCACATGGTCATAAGTATTCAGTCCCTTTGCTTAGTATTGAGTAGAAGCACCCTTTTGAGCTAGTACAGCCATGAGTCTTCTTGGAAATGATGCAACAAGTTTTTCACACCTGGATTTGGGGATCCTCTGCCATTCTTCCTTACACATCCTCTCCAGTTCCGTCAGGTTGGATGGTGAATGTTGGTGGACAGCCATTTTCAGGTCTCTCCAGAGATGCTCAATTGGGTTTAGGTCAGGGTTCTGGCTAGGCCAGTCAAGAATGGTCACAGAGTTGTTCTGAAGCCACTCCTTTGTTATTTTAGCTGTGTGCTTAGGGACATTGTCTTGTTGGATGGTGAACATTCGGCCAAGTCTGAGGTCCAAAGCACTCTGGAAGAGGTTTTCATCCAGGATATCTCTGTACTTGGCTAAATTCATGTCTCCTTCAATTCAACCAGTCATCCTGTCCCTGCAACTGAAAAACTCCCCCAGAGCATGATGCTGCCACCACCATGTTTCACTGTTGGGATTGTTTTGGGCAGGTGATGAGCAGTGCCTGGTTTTCTCCACACATATCGCTTAGAAATATCACCAAAAAGTTCTATCTTTGTCTCATCAGACTAGAGAATCTTATTTTTCAAAGTCTGGGAGTCCTTCATGTGTTTTTGAGCAAACTCTATGCGGACTTTCATATGCCTTGCACTGAGGAGAGGCTTCCGTCGGGCCACTCTGCCATAAAGGCCCGACTGGTGGAGGGCTGCAGTGATAGTTGAGCTTGTGGAACTTTCTCCCATCTCCCTACTGCATCTCTGGAGCTCAGACACAGTGATCTTGGGGTTCTTCTTTACCTCTCTCACCATTGCTCAGTTTGGCTGGACGGCCAGGTCTAGGAAGACTTTGGTGGTACCAAACTTCTTCCATTTAAGGATTATGGAGGCCACTGTGCTCTTAGGAACCGTGAGTAATGCAGAAATTCTTTTGTAACCTTGGCCAGATCTGTGCCTTGCCACATTTCTGTCTCTGAGCTCCTTGGGCAGTTCCTTTGAGCTCATGATTCTCATTAGGTCTGACATGCACTGTGAGCTGTGAGGTCTTATATAGACAGGTGTGTGCCTTTCCAAATCAAGTCCTATCAGTTTAATTAAACACTCAAATGAAGTACAACCATCTCAAGGAGGATCACAAGGAAATGGACAACATGTGACTTAAATATGAGTGTCTGAGCAAAGTATCTGAATACTTATGACCATGTGATATTTCAGTTTTTCTTTTTTAATAAATATGCAAAAATTTCTAAATTTCTGTTCTTTTTTAGTCAAGATGGGGTGCAGAGTGTACTTTAATGAGAAAAAAAATGAACTTTTTAGAATTTACCAAATAGCTGCAATGAAACAAAGAGGGAAACATTTAAAGGAGTCTGAATATTTTCCATACCCACTGTATATCCAATGAATGCACTAGAATGTCCCACCTTATATAATCCAGTTAATTCCCATTGACCACAGTTTAAGCCTTCCCTAGATAGACACCTTTTTAGGTGGACCCATATCATCACCTCACTTGCTTAACTTCTCAGTTGTCCCTTCCTACATTTTTCTACCACTACCATGAGCAGTTAGTATTTTTACATATACACATAAAGGTTGATGACTGGTTCATCCAGCCGTATATGAATACTCTCATTTCTTACAAAAGATGGCTGGAAGATAAAACACAAGCACCTTTCATGTATAAGGTATAAACACTGGCGCTTCCTCTTAGTCCTCAGGAGAGGCTGCAGCTGCAGGCAGGAAAAAAACGATTTGTGCGCTGACCGTTACACAAAAATTTAGCTATTTATTTCTATCACTACTGCACTTGCAATTACCACTATATATAAGAACACTGTGCCCAGTAACAAATATGAGGATAGAAACCAAAAAACAACTATATTAACAGTCCTGAGAAAGGAGTCTATTGATTACCGGGTGGACACTATGCACAGTAGGAAGTAAGGTGCTGTTTGCTCTGTGCTAATGAAGAGATTATTTTAGTCATAGGTAATATTTAATAGTAAATACTAGTGTTGAGTGAGTATGTTCTGTACGAGTACGCTCGGGCCGAGCTCCGAGTATTTACAGCTGCTCGGTGATATGGTTAAATCGCTCCCGTGTGCATGATTTGCAACTGTTTGACAGTTTTATTACATGTGAGGAATGTGTAAGAAATAGACATTCCTCACATGTAATAAAACAGTCAAACAGTTGCAAATCATGCACACGGGAGCGATTCAACCTTATCACCGAGCAACTATAAATACTCGGAGCTCGGCCCGAGCATACTAGGCGAAAGGGTTAATAGAACATACTCGCTCAACAGTAGTAAATCCATTTAAAAATGTGTACAAAAAATGGAGCAATTGACATATAAAAAAATAAATGCCAAGTTAAGTACAGGTAAGATACACTGGTAAAACACTCAAGTCCGTATAAATTGTTAAAATAACTGATGGGTAAAGCAGCCCTCTTCTCCCACTCTTGACACACTGATAGCAACACTGCAGAAGAAATGCTAGCACAGTCTTTCAGTATCCGTTGTTTCAGATGCTGCACATCTCGTATCTTCACAGCATAGACAATTGCCTTCAGATGACCCTAAAGATAAAAGTCTATGGGGCTCAGAATGGGAGATAAAATGGTCAGAAACATGGAGCAGCTGTTAAACTAGGATATGGGGGAGGGAGAGTAGGTGTGCTAAAAAGGGGATAGATAGAGTAGACAGAGAGAGTGAAAGAATAGGTGTTTAATGAAGATTTGGGGGCTGGGATATGCAGGGGAAGGGGGGAGGTAAGTAGGTGTAATAAATGTGCTAATAGTATTACAATTCTGCTTGCAAATGCGAGAAGTCTTGCAAACAAAATAAATGAATTGGAGACTCTGTTGTGGGCCACAGATTACAATGTGGTGGGCATTAAGGAAACCTGGCTTGATGAAAGCCATATCTAGGTGACGAACGTAGAGAGTTACACTAACTTTAGAAAGAACAGGGAAGACAAAAAAGGTGGAGGGATGTGTATTCTCGTTAAATCCAACTTAAGACCTGTGCTCAATGATGACATTGGTGGGAGCTGTGACAATGTAAAGTCAGTATGGGCAAGTGTACATGGGGATGGCAATAATAGAAAGCTGCTAATTGGAGTTTGCTATAAGCCTCCTAATATAGCTAAACTAATAGAAGATGAAATGCTGCAACAAATTATAAAGGCAGCAAATTACAGTACGGTCCTTATTATGGGAGAGTTTAACTATTGTGCTAGATCAGCTCTCTCGGATGCACATGGAGGTAGATTCAGGAACACTGTCTCTTTAACCCCATTACCCCAAGGGTGGTTTGCATGTTAATGATCAGGCCAATTTTTACAATTCTGACCACTGTAATTTTATGAAGTAATAACTCTGAAATGCTTCAACGGATCCCACTGATTCAGAGAATGTTTTTTTGGGACATATTATACTTCATGAAAGTGGTAGGGAAGAAGCGCCATTTGACTTTTGGAATGTAAAATTTGCGTGAATAATTAGCAGACGACATGTTGCGTTTGGAGAGCCCCTGAGGTACCTAAACAGTGGAAACCCCCCACAAGTGACACCATTTTGGAAACTAGACCCCTCAGGGAACTTATCTAGATGTGTGGTGAGCACCCTGAACCCCCAGGTGCTACACAGAAGATTATAACATGGAGTCGTGAAAAAAAAATCAAACTTTTTCCACAAAAATGTTTTAGCCGCCAAATTGTTTATTTTCACAATGATTAGAGGAGAAAATGGACCCCAAAAACTTTTGTTCAATTTCTCCTGAGTATGTCGATACCCCATATCTGGGGAAAATACACTGTTTTGGTGCATGTCACTTTTTGAACGCAAGATTGGCTGAAATTGAGAGCGGACACCATGTTGCGTTTGGAGAGCCCCTATGCACCTGAACAGTGGAAACCCCCCACAAGTGACCCCATTTTGGAAACTAGACCCCTCAAGGATTTTATCAAGAGGTAAAGTGAACATTTTGAATCCAGATGTATGATAACATTAGGTTATTATATTGAATAAATTGTCATTAGTCTTGAGCGGAAGTTCTCGCTACTTGAGTTAGCATCGGGTACTCAGGTATGCACCATGTATCGCGGTTGCTCAAGTGACATGCTCCAGTCCCGACCCTGCATGTTTCACGGTTGTTAGACACCCAAAAAATTACATGTGGGGATTGCTCATGAATGGCAGGCAATCCCTGCCAATCCCTTTTGGCCACGAAACATATGGGGCGGAGATTCGAGCATGTCACTCGAGCACCCGCGATACTTGGTGCATACCCCAGCACCTGATGCAAACTCAAGTAGCGAGCACTTGCGCTCAACACTAGTCACCATATCGTCATCATTTTTTTTTTTACTTTTGAAAAAATCCCAACCCCAACACAACCCTAACCCTAGCACAACCCTAACCCTAGTACAACCCTAACCCTAGCACAACCCTAACCCTAGCATAACCCTAACTCTAACATAACCCTAACTCTAACATAACCCTAATTCTAACTCTAGAGCAACCCTAACCCTAGCACAACCCTAACCCTAGCACAACCCTAAACCTAGCATAACCCTAAACCTAGTACAACCTTAACCCTAGCACAACCCTAACACTAGAACAACCCTAACCCTAGCACAACCCTAACCCTAGCACAACCCTAATCCTAACCCAAGCACAACTCTAACCTTAACCCTAGCACAACTCTAACCTTAACCCTAGCACAGCCCTAACCCTAGCAAAACCCAAACCCTAGCAGAACCCTAACCCCAGCACAACCCTAACCATAACAAATCCCTAACCCTAACCTTAGCACAACCCTAACCCTATCGCAACCCTAACCCTAGAGTTTATTTTTTACGCCTTTCTCATGTGGTATAAGTGATTAGATTACTTTATTCTTCGGGTCGGTGCAATTACAGCGATGCCATATTCTTATCGGGTTTTTATGACTGACAGCTGTCACACACTAAAAGATGCTTTTTTGCAAAGACTAGTTTTTGCATTGCTATATTTTGAGAGCTATAATTTTTGCATATTTCGGCCAACAGAGTCATGTGACGGCATGTTTTTTGAGGGTCAAGTTGACGTTTTATTGGTATCGTTTTCAGGCATGTGACATTTTTTATCGCTTTCTATTCCAATTTTTGGGAGGCAGAATAAACAAAAACCAACAATTCAAAAATTGTTTGTTTGTTTTTTTTATTCTGTTCCGCGTGTGGTAAAATTCATAAGGCAGCTTTATTCTTCGGGTCAGTACATTTACAGTGGTATCACATTTATATCATTTTTTTATGTTTTGGTGCTTTTACATAATAAAAACTATTTTATAGAAAAAATATTTTTCTTTTGTATCCCTTTATTCTGAGAGCTATAACTTTTTTATTTTTCGGCTGATGGAGCTCTATGGCAGCTTGTTTTTTGAGGGACAAGGTGACGTTTTCAGAGGTACCATTTCTATTTACATTCATCTTTTTGATCGCATTTTCTTCCATATTTTATTTGGCACAATGATAATCAAGCATCATTTTTTGATTTTTTTTTTTTTTTTTTCCGTGTTCGCTAAAGGAGTAAACTAGCAGGAAAATTTTATAGGTCACTACCGAGTAGTGGCAAGCACATTCGCTCATCACTATAGCTACCATTACTTCTTGAAGAAAGCTGCCCCTTCTTTCCACTGTCAGGAAGATTGTAGACAAATCCTTGTAATTGTCACTGTGCTGCAAAGTACATATTTCTCTATAATCACAGTATTGTTTTATAAAGATTTGTAGATTTTTTTTGCATCGTCTGAGGTGAATACACCAGATAGTACACAAAGCATAATTTTGTAACTGCATAGGATTTGGAAAAAAAGGGCGAAATGAAGAAAAAAATAATCGTTATTATTAAAATCATTGTCATTTTTTCCAAGAATTAGAATTTTTTTTTTGTTTCTGGAGTAGTGTACGTTCCCTAGGTAGACTGGAATTGGGCAACCACCCAGGTTTGCAAATGTAAATGTCTTTTATAGTGTTATTACTACTACACTACACACACAAATACTTTATCTAAATAAACACGCCCTCACACTTTCCCTGGTTTACCACTTTACTAAAAAAAATAAAAATCCCATGCAGGTCCAACATAGTCCAGCAAATGTTAACCTGAAAGAATATACTCATAAAACACAGAGACATAAAGCAAAGACATTTTGCCTATTTCCCCCGTAATTGCAAAGAGCAACTTCCGGGTCACTTTGCGGTGTGTGAAACCATGGGTCTCAAAAGAACGGTGACGTCAGTAACATTACTGCTCATCAGAGTCTCTGGTCACACAGAGGACATTTTGACCCAGTGACTGTGAAAAACGGTAACGTTACTGATGTCACCGCTTTTCTAAGTCTCCGGGTCTCGCGTAATGCTGCATGACCTGGAAGTGGCTGATGGCAGAGTCTGTGGTGCCTCAGAATGAGCCTTCATAGGCATTGTATGGAGGATTTGCTGGACTTCGCTGTATTCATTTGAACCACTTTGTATCTGCGTGGGAACTTTTTTTTTTTAATAAAGTGGTGAATGAGGGAAAATGTCCTTGTTTTATTTCTCTTTTTTTTTGTGTGTATGTTCTTTTCAGGTTTCCAGTCGCTGGACTATGTCGGATTCGGTGTACTATCTTAAACTTGCGTGGGATTTTTATTTTTTTTTTAAAAAGTGATGAACCAGGGAAAGTGTCATGGAGTGTTTATTTAAATAAAGTTTTTTTTTTGTTTGTGTGTTTCCTTTTTATTACTGGATTATTAAAGGGGGTGTCTGATAGACACCTCTCTATTACTAACACCAGGGCTTGATGTCAGCTGTGTTTTTGGACAATTCACAGCTGACTTCAACCCCAAACCCCATTACACCAATTGCCAACACACTAGGGCATTGGGAAGAGCAAAGGCTAAATGCAAGTGCCAGAATTGGAGCATCTCATGTGATGCTCCACTTTTGGGGTATCTGCAGGCTGGTATTTTTAGGTTGGGAAGGGCCCAATGACCAGGGACCTTCCCAGCTCTCAACTGTCTGCTTAACTTTTGCTAGGTACCAAAAATGGGGAGAGCCCCAAGTAATTTTTTTAATCGATTTATTTATTAGGACATGTACAGTAAGCTACACATGCAAGACACACATCATATATATGAGGAATATTGATCTATCTATCTACAGTATATCTTTGCACATCTTTAACACACAAAAATCTGTAATTTCTATTCTGTATTGTATTCCGGTACATGTCATATGGATGGCACACGGATGTCATAGGATGGCATGCGGATGGTACACACGTACGGTACACACGTACACACAGACTGCCAACAGAAAACTACATGGATTGTAAAAATGGACCGTGACAAGAGTATGTTTTTATAAGCGGACATTAGGCATTGTGAAGGGGGCATTAGGCATGATCTATTAAGCCTTGGGATGTAGTTAAACTGTTGAAAAATTGTAAGTTGCACTGCATTGAAATTCACTGTTATAGTCGTTGTTCAAGAAATTAATCTTACCTACTGTAGAGACATTTTGTAATTATTTGATAATGGAATTCAAAGGGAAGCTCCAAGCCATATCTCAAATAATTAACAAAGTTATAATCTAACTATATTCCCAGGAGATGCATGAAAATTGTAACATACCTGGCGGCGTCCTTGCATGGTTGTCCATCTCCCACTGTGCAAGAGCGCGCACTTGATCTCCAGTCCAGAATGTCTCTCTGGCTTCCCTCCATGCTGTCTGTTTGTGTCTGTTTCTGCTGCTTAAGGGCGGCGCCCGATCACTTCCTGCTTTTTGTACCTGCTGTGGGTCACACCCCTTGTGCGTCCTCAGCCTATTGCTGTCTGTCACCTGGTATATAGCTCAGCTGCTCCCATCTATCCCTGCCGGAGCATAGTGTTTCATTCAGTGTGTGCTTGCACTCTGAAGGTGCCAGGTCCTGTTCTTTGTCTCCTGCTTTGCGGTATCAGTTCCCGTGTCTGAACTGAGTCCTGTCTATGTCTCCTGCCTTGCGGTATCAGTTCCCGTGTCTGAACTGAGTCCTGTCTGTCTCCTGCCTTGCGGTATCAGTTCCCGTGTCTGAGCTGAGTCCTGTCTATGTCTCCTGCCTTGCGGTATCAGTTCCCGTGTCTGAACTGAGTCCTGTCTGTGTTCTCTTGTCTGCCTATCCTGGAGGCTGTATTTCCAGGCCTGTCTGAACACGCTCCTAGCCTGTTCCTTCTGCCTTCTAGGGGCCGATTACCTAGATCCGTTCCTGTATCTTGTCTGTCCTGTCTGAACACGCTCCTAGCCTGTTCCTCCCGCCTTCTAGGGGCTGATTACCTAGACCCGCTCCTGTATCTTGTCTGTCCTGTCTGAACACGCTCCTTGCCTGTTCATCCTGCCTCTCTGGGGGCCGTATTCCCAGACCCACTCCTGTATTCCGCTGCAGTGTCGGTCTCCTCCGTACACTCAGTTCCAGTCTGAACTCTCTCCTATCCTTTACCTGTTTTGCCTCTATGTCCGTTCCCTTCCTTTTTCTGCAAAGTCTGAACTCGTACCTAACTCCTGCTTGTTGTCTCTGTACTCCCGTTTGTGAGTTTGTGGTCCACTCGCTACTTCACTGCAAGTACCCTGTGGGTATCTGGCTCTGCCTTTCCCTTCCTGTCTGTTCCGTGTGAACAGAGCCCTGTCCCCCCTGCTCAGCCTTGCCTGCTCTGACTCCTTTGCTCACCGCTCCGGCGGTTCTAGCCTGCTCTGACTCCTTTGCTCACCGCTCCGGCGGTTCTAGCCTGCTCTGACTCCTTTGCTTACCGCTCCGGCGGTTCTAGCCTGCTCCGACTCCTTTGCTCGCTGCTCCGGCAGCCTTGCTCCGCTCTGACCCTTTTGCTCACTGCTCCGGCAGTCTCGCTCCGCTCTTATCCTTTTGCTCACTGCTCCGGCAGTCTTGTTCCACTCTTGCTCACCGCTCCAGGCGGTCTCATACTACTTTACTCTTGCTCACTGCTCCGGCAGTCTCGCTCAGCTCTGACCCTTTGCTCACCGCTCCTGGCGGCCTTGTCCTGCTCTACTCTTGCTCACCGCTCCAGGCGGCTTTGTCCTGCCCTGTTCTCGCTCACCTCTCTGGGCGGCCTCACTCTGCTGTGTTTGTCCGCCACATCTGTGGTTCTGTTCCTGAGTCCCAATGTGTACTGGGTCCTATCCCGCCAGTGTCCCTACCTGCTAGTGCCTCCCTGTCTCCACTCTAGCTGTGCTTGCCTGTACCCCCCTGCCTGCATACCCGCCTGCCTGCATACCAGTCGTGCCTGCCTATACCCACCCGTCTGTGTGCCAGCCTACCAGTCTGTTCCTGTATTCCCCTGTGTGGGTCAACAGCCGTGTCCGGGGTCTGTCCTGGAGTAGCACCTGGTCCCTCTGCTTGGTTCCTCCTTGGTGCACTGGCGTCGTATGCCGTCGTGCGACCCTGGTCGGATCGGGTGAATACCTAGTTACGCCCCTCCAGGCATTCACTCTCCGGCACGGTCCAGTGGAATCACTACAATCACACGCACACGCCGCTCAGCCCGGGCGTGTGCATTACAGCATGCTCAGGCCATGGTTCCCGTTGAGCACCACGGCCTTCGCTCTCTGAGATGTTTTCCAGCGAATACGTGCATTAAAAATAAATACATTTTTTTTTTCCTTAGCCTAGTTCCAGGCGAATTACGCACCCTTCCAGATGGATCTATCTGCTCTCGTCCCTGCGGATCCGCTACGTTATTATGGGGATCCAAGACAAAGTCGTGCATTTGTGGAGCAATGCATGCTACACTTCAAGTTCTACCCTCTATGTTTTCCCACCGATCGGGTTAAGGTGGCATTCATTATGTCTTACCTGGCGGGTGATGCCTTGGAATGGATCAACCCCCTATATGAAACACAGGATCCGATCCTCCTGGACCTAATGGCCTTCCTGGTGGCCTTTCTAATGGTCTTCGATGATCCTAACCCGGAGGCTCCTGCTGAAGCTTCACTTCCCAATATCCCGGAGCAGCCCCAATGGGTAATGTGTGTGGGTAGCGCAATAGTCCTCCAGCCCAATGAGACTACTGCCCACCCAGAATCCTCACAGGGTGACTACGCTTTCCGGAATACTTCTCCCAACCTCAAGAGGCAGTCCAGACGTGCTAGACGTAGAGGCAAGCCGTCACGCCAGGGTCTGTCCTCCCTGAGACCTCCTGACCCCAACCTTGAAGTCCCTACTGAAGCTTCATCTCCCTGTATCCTGGAGAAGCCCCAACGGGTAATGTGCGTGGGTAGTGCACCAGTTCTCCTGCCCGAAGAGACTTCTGCCCATCCAGACTCCACACAGGAGAACTTCCTGCACCCGGCATCAGATGCTTCACCCACTTTTACCGGTGTGCATGTCCAAGGATGCTCCAAAGCTGTGGTTACCTCAGAGTCTGTGCACCTCTACTACCTGGTGGAGGACCCCCTGTTGCCTCCTGAATCCTCCGGGATACCACTCGATGACAAATGGAGAGAGACTTCTCTACACCCGGTACTCGATACTTTGTCCGCTTCGTCCTGTGAGCCTGACAATGGGTACCCCAAAGTGGTAGTTACCCCCGAGTCTCTACACCCCTCCGACCAGGCGGAGGACCTCCAGTTGTCTCCTGAACCCTTCGGGGTGCTACCTGGTAGTGAAAGGACAGAGACTCTCCTATACTCTGTACCTGATACCTCGCTCGCTTCGTCCAGTGAGTCCAACCTAGTGTACTCCGAAGCAGAGGTTACTCCCAAGTCTCTACACCCCTCCGACCAGGCGGAGGACCTCCAGTTGTCTCCAGAACCCTTCGGGGTGCTACCTGGTAGCGAAAGGACAGAGACTCTCCTATACTCTCTACCTGATACCTCGCTCGCTTCATCCACTGAGTCCAACCTAGTGTACTCCGAAGCAGTGGTTACTCCCGAGTCTCTACACCCCTCCGACCAGGCGGAGGACCTCCAGTTGTCTCCAGAACCCTTCTGGGTGCCACCTGGTGGTGAATGGACAGAGACTTTCCTATATCCTGGATCTGATACCTCGCTTGCTTCGTCCAGTGAGTCCGACCTAGTGTACTCTGAAGCAGAGGTTACCCGTGAGTCTCTACACCCCTCTGACCAGGCGGAGGACCACCAGTTGTCTCCAGAACCCTTCGGGGTGCCACCTGGTGGTGAATGGACAGAGATTTTCCTATTCTCGGTACCCGATACCTCGCCTGCTTCGTTCAGTGAGTCCGACCTAGTGTACTCTGAAGCAGATGTTTTCTCTGAGCCTCTGCACTCTTCTGACCCGGCAGGGGACCTCCAGTTGTTTCCTGAATCCTCCGGGGTACCACCAGATAACAAAGAGACGGTGACTTTTCCTCATTATGTACCTGATAACCCGTCTATTTCTTCCTGTGAGCTTGACAAGATGTACCTCGAAGCAGAGATTACCCTCAAGTCTCTGTCCCCCTCCAACCCGGTGAAGGACTTCCAGTTGTCTCCTGTACCCTCTGGGGTGCCACCTGAAAATATGTGGAGAGAGACTTCCTTGTGTGCTGTTCCTGGTACTCCACCCGTTTCGTCTGTTGCTGAGGATGGCTGGATAGGAGGTAGCATCCTAGCTAACCAGATGAGATCAGTTTTTCCTGTGGACAGTGGAAGTGATCTCCTTGAAGTGAACGACTGGTCCTCGAATTCCCTGCGGAAAATTCTGGCAGGCCTGAAGAAGAGGGGGCGTAAGGGGGGGGTACTGTAACATACCTGGCGGCGTCCTTGCATGGTGGTCCATCTCCCACTGTGCAAGAGCGCGCACTTGATCTCCAGTCCAGAATGTCTCTCTGGCTTCCCTCCATGCTGTCTGTTTGTGTCTGTTTCTGCTGCTTAAGGGCGGCGCCCGATCACTTCCTGCTTTTTGTACCTGCTGTGGGTCACACCCCTTGTGCGTCCTCAGCCTATTGCTGTCTGTCACCTGGTATATAGCTCAGCTGCTCCCATCTATCCCTGCCTGAGCATAGTGTTTCATTCAGTGTGTGCTTGCACTCTGAAGGTGCCAGGTCCTGTTCTTTGTCTCCTGCTTTGCGGTATCAGTTCCCGTGTCTGAACTGAGTCCTGTCTATGTCTCCTGCCTTGTGGTATCAGTTCCCGTGTCTGAACTGAGTCCTGTCTGTCTCCTGCCTTGCGGTATCAGTTCCCGTGTCTGAGCTGAGTCCTGTCTATGTCTCCTGCCTTGCGGTATCAGTTCCCGTGTCTGAACTGAGTCCTGTCTGTGTTCTCTTGTCTGCCTATCCTGGAGGCTGTATTTCCAGGCCTGTCTGAACACGCTCCTAGCCTGTTCCTTCTGCCTTCTAGGGGCCGATTACCTAGATCCGTTCCTGTATCTTGTCTGTCCTGTCTGAACACGCTCCTAGCCTGTTCCTCCCGCCTTCTAGGGGCTGATTACCTAGACCCGCTCCTGTATCTTGTCTGTCCTGTCTGAACACGCTCCTTGCCTGTTCATCCTGCCTCTCTGGGGGCCGTATTCCCAGACCCGCTCCTGTATTCCGCTGCAGTGTCGGTCTCCTCCGTACACTCAGTTCCAGTCTGAACTCTCTCCTATCCTTTACCTGTTTTGCCTCTATGTCCGTTCCCTTCCTTTTTCTGCAAAGTCTGAACTCGTACCTAACTCCTGCTTGTTGTCTCTGTACTCCCGTTTGTGAGTTTGTGGTCCACTCGCTACTTCACTGCAAGTACCCTGTGGGTATCTGGCTCTGCCTTTCCCTTCCTGTCTGTTCCGTGTGAACAGAGCCCTGTCCCCCCTGCTCAGCCTTGCCTGCTCTGACTCCTTTGCTCACCGCTCCGGCGGTTCTAGCCTGCTCTGACTCCTTTTCTCACCGCTCCGGCGGTTCTAGCCTGCTCTGACTCCTTTGCTTACCGCTCCGGCGGTTCTAGCCTGCTCCGACTCCTTTGCTCGCTGCTCCGGCAGCCTTGCTCCGCTCTGACCCTTTTGCTCACTGCTCCGGCAGTCTCGCTCCGCTCTTATCCTTTTGCTCACTGCTCCGGCAGTCTTGCTCCACTCTTGCTCACCGCTCCAGGCGGTCTCGTACTGCTTTACTCTTGCTCACTGCTCCGGCAGTCTCGCTCAGCTCTGACCCTTTGCTCACCGCTCCTGGCGGCCTTGTCCTGCTCTACTCTTGCTCACCGCTCCAGGCGGCTTTGTCCTGCCCTGTTCTCGCTCACCTCTCTGGGCGGCCTCACTCTGCTGTGTTTGTCCGCCACATCTGTGGTTCTGTTCCTGAGTCCCAATGTGTACTGGGTCCTATCCCGCCAGTGTCCCTACCTACTAGTGCCTCCCTGTCTGCACTCTAGCTGTGCTTGCCTGTACCCCTCTGCCTGTATTGTTCCTGAGTCCCAGTGTGTACTGGGTCCTATCCCGCCTGTGTTCCTACCTGCTAGTGCCTCCCTGTCTGCACTCTAGCTGTGCTTGCCTGTACCCCCCTGCCTGCATACCCGCCTGCCTGCATACCAGTCGTGCCTGCCTATACCCACCAGTCTGTGTGCCAGCCTACCAGTCTGTTCCTGTATTCCCCTGTGTGGGTCAACAGCCGTGTCCGGGGTCTGTCCTGGAGTAGCACCTGGTCCCTCTGCTCGGTTCCTCCTTGGTGCACTGGCGTCGTATGCCGTCGTGCGACCCAGGTCGGATCGGGTGAATACCTAGTTACGCCCCTCCAGGCATTCACTCTCCGGCACGGTCCAGTGGAATCACTACAATCACACGCACACGCCGCTCAGCCCGGGCGTGTGCATTACAAAAACATTATATTTCCACAGATTTTTTTTATCATTTCCAAGAAACAAGGCTCAAAAAAGTCATTTTGCAAGAGTATTTATCTAACTTTCCTAAATTAAACTATGAAATAATGGCCATTACTAGCAGGGTGACCCCTGTGCAGATTGTAAGGGGACATCTCTAGAAGTTGATTTCTAATTTAATTTCAAATTGAAACTTGATAACTTCCCACAGTGCTCCATTGTCTCACCTAGTGTCGCAATGTCACCAAAGTAGAGATTAAAGTGAATTTATGATGTTTACCTCCATGATGACATGTTCACATATGTTCTTATACTCGAGTCACATCCCAAGCTGCAGATACTATTCTGCTCTTACATCCTATTTTATACCCAGTCTAAACTAGATCTGCAGTCACTATTCTGCTGTTATATTTTCTCTTACACTCCAGTCACATGTAGAGTTGCAATCACATCATGATTTAGTCACAAGTAGAGCTGCAGTCACTATCCTGCTGTTACATCATGTCTTATACTCCAGTCACATCCAGAGGTGCAGTGACAACTTCTATATACAATTTCATAGTTTATCTCTTAGCGAAGGTATCCTCCTATCCTCCTAACCAGGAGCAGACACTGCGACTAGCCCCTGTGCAGGACTTGTGTCTGGGTTCCCCTTTCATCAAGCTGTGAGGTTTAGGGTCAGACACCATTTAAAAAAATTATTAACTATATATTAAATCATATTCTTACCAGAAAGAGACACACAGGGGAGTCTTCCCAATGTTTGAGAAGGAAAATCTACATGGATAGAAAATGGAACAATTACAGTATCTGAGCTACCTGTAGTGCAAATGAGCCACACTTCACCCTACCTATACTACATGGCCCATTAGCAGCTGAACCTGCCGCACATATTATATATCTGCCCCTGCGCAAAAATGCCCCTTTTTTGTTTTGTTCCAATACACACAAAGGAATTAAATGTGTGAATAACAAAACGTGTGTAATTGCAATAATATTCTGAGAGAAATACTTCATTTTGTAAAACAATTTCAAGGATTCCAACACTTTTGGCTATGACTGTATACGTACAGTTAAAACCAGAAGTTTACATACACTATATAAAAATACACATATTCATGTTTTTCTTAATATCTGTCATGAAATCAGAATAAACCTTTCCCGTTTTAGGTCAATTAGGATTACCATAATTTTTAATATTTGCCAAATGCCAGAATAATGAGAAAGAATGCTTTAAGGCATTTTTATTACTTACTGAAAAGTCAAAAGTTTAAATACATTTCATTAGTATTTGGTACCATTGCCCTTAAACTGAATGACTTCGGTCAAACATTTGTGATATCCTTCCACAAGCCTTTCACAATAGTTGGTTGGAATTTGGGCCCATTCCTTCTGACAAAACTGGTGTAACTGATCCAGGTTTGTAGGTCGCCTTGCTCGCACCTGCCTTTCCTGCTTTGCCCATAAATTTTCAATAGGATTGAGATCAAGGCTTTATGATGGCCTCTCCAAAAGATTGACTTTGTTATCCTTTTGCCACTTTGTTACCATTTTGACAGTATGCTTTGGGTCATTGTCCATTTGGAAGACCCATTTCCTCCAAAGCGTTATCTTCCTGGCTGAGGTCTTGACATGTTGTTTCAATATTGCCACATAACCTTCTTTTCTCATGATGCCATCTATTTTGTGAAGAGCACCAATCCCTCCTACAGCAAACAACCCCACAACATGATGGTGGCACCCCCGTGTTTCACAGTTGGATGGTGCGCTTAGGCTTCCAAGCTTCTCCATTTTTCCTCCAAATGTAATGATGGTCATTATGCCCAAAAAGTAAAATTTTAGTTTCATCAAACCACATGACATGTCTCCAAAAATTAAAGTCTTTGTTCCTGTGTGCATTTGCAAACATTAATCTGGATTGTTTTATGTTTCTTTTGGAGTAATGGCTTCTTTCTGGCAGTGTGACCTTTCAGCCCATGTTTATACAGTACTTGTTTCACTGTGGATATTGACACAATCTTACCAACTTCTGCCATCATCTTCACAAGGTCTTTTGCTTTTGTTCTTGGGTTGACATGCACATGTCTGACAAAAGCACGTTCAACTCTGGGACACAGAACCCATCTCCCTCCTGAGTGGTATGATGGCTGGACATTCCCATCTTGTTTGTACTTGCGTATATTTGTTTGTACAGAATGAGGCATATCCAGGTATCTCGAAATTGTACCCAAGGATGAGCCAGACTTGTGCAAGACCACAAAGAAGCATTGTGTTTCTGGTGTGCATTAAAATTCATCCACAGGTGTGTCTCTAATTAACTCAGATGTTGCCAAAAAACCTATCAGAAGCTTCCAAACACATGACATCATCATATGGGAAGTCCAGAATTGTTTAAAGTCATAGTAATCTTAGTGTATGTAAACTTTTGACTTTGCAGTAAGTAATAAAAATGCTTTAAAACATTTTCTCTCTCATTATTCTGCCATTTGGCAAATATTAAAAATTATGGAATTCCTAATTGACCTAAAATAGGAAAGGTTTATTCTGATTTCATGTCAGATATTGAGAAAAACATGCATTTGTGTCTTTTTTTATAGTGTATGGAAACTTCTGGTTTCAACTATATTTAAAAAATATGTTTAACCGTCCCTTCCTGCAGTCAGCAAACTAGTCCAGGACTGCTGTCAATCAATGTTACTTTGAGGTTGGAGCACGCCTACAGCAGTGTAACTGACATCCTAGCGTGTGCAGGCTGGAGGAGATGAGGGATGACATAGTTCTTAAACATACACATATGTATAGTGTTTAAAGGATAATATAAGCATTATAGAGGCTATTAGGAGGTTGATGAAGCGCTGCTTTTAGCATTAAATCATGATGTCAAGTTCCATTTAACTGATGAAAAAAATTGAAATTTTTTTAAAATTTGGTTTGTGTTACTTTATTGTGAGAACCTTAATAGTTTTATTTTTCTGTTCATGGAGCTGTATAATGGCTCATTTTTTGAGTGGCAAGATAACGTTTTTATTGATACTATTATTGATTGAACAAGATGTTTTGATCTATTTTTATTGCATTTTATTTGGGATCTGTTGAGACCCAAAAAATGTTGGAGTCTTCTTTTTTTTCTCTTTACAGTGTTTTCTGGCAAAAAGAGGAAAAGAGGATTATTTTAATTTTTAGGTTTCTAAATTTTAGAAAACTTTTATTTTTTAATTTCTTTTTTAGTGGCTTAAGACTCTTGAATTTGTCTGTTCTATACACTGAAATATTTTAATATTGCGATATATAGCCAAAAAAGATGTTCTACTATATAGCCCAGGCATATCATGCACTAGTCTGGTCTATTTTATAGACCAGGCTAGTGCATGTCTTCTCTTGGATCTACTTTTACCTTTCTAAGGCTGTGTGCAAACGATGCATTTTTTAAGCATTTCCGCAGCGGCAAAAAAGCTGCAGAAACGCTTAAAAAATGCATGGTAGAAGGCCTGCCATGTCCCCCAATGATAATACGCATGTGCTGTGCACATGCTGCGGAAATTTCCACTGCGGATTATCATTGCGGAAAAAAGCGCAGCATTACCAATTATTTTGCGGAAGCGCTGAGTTTTCGCCGGCATTGACTTGCATTAGAATGCACAAATTCCGCAAGACTGCATCTGTACTTGCGTTATTGGCGCGTACTAATGTGCGGATGGTACCCGGGTGTAGAGGAGAGGAGAGTCTCATCCACACCCAGGTACCATTAAAAAAGCTGTAAAAAAAGAATAAAATAAAAAATAAATATATACTTACCTTCCAGCGGCCCGCGCTGCGCTCCTCCTTGCTTCCCGGCACTTCGTGATGGAATGAAGGACCTGCGCTAATGTTAGAGTCATGTGACGGGTCACGCGATGCTGACATCGGCAGGTCCTTCAATCCACCGCTGCTGGCAGCCGGGACGGTGAAGCAAGACAGTATAGATTTATTTTTTTACTTTTTGACATTCTCTCGGTCACACTATATAAATCCATGCTGTTTGCATGGATTTATATAGTGTGAAGTTGACAAGCACTTTCCAAGTGATGCTAAAATCGCTGGGAAACCGCTTGTCAACCCGCATGCAGAAATGCAAGTGAAGAACGCTTCACATCCGCATGTCCCTGGCAGGAAAACGCATGTACAATCCACATGCGTTCTTTTCTGCCAGGGAGATGCATAAACGCTCAGGAAAAAATCCTGAGCATTTCTGCATCGTGGGCACATAGCCTAAACGCACATTTAGTGTCTCTCATTTCCATACTATCTCCTCACCCCGCCCTCTCTCTGTTGGTGTCCCTCAAGGCTACATCCTTGGACCCCTACTCTTCTTGCTCTATACGTTTGTACTAGGAAAGCTCATAAAGGCCCATGGCTTCCATTTCCACCTTTATGCTGCTGATATCCATATCCATATCTGCCTCTCTGGCCAAGATATCCCATCTCTGCTGTTTAGAATCCCAGAGTGTCTATTTGCCATATCCTTCTTCTCCTCTTGCTTTCAAAAACTCAATGTGGACAAAACTGAGCTCATCATCTTTCCTCCATCTCACTTAACTCCCCTACCTGATCTGTCTATCACAATTAACGACACCACGCTTTCCGCAAAACCAGTAGTCCGCTGCATTGGAGTAACCCTCGACTCTACCCTGCCATTAAAACCGCACATTCTAGCTCTTGCCAAATCCTGTGGCCTCCAATTGAAAAAATATTTGCAGAATCTGTCCATTCCTCAAACTTGAGTTTACTAAAATGTTAGTGCATACCTTCATTATCTCCCCCCTTGACTACGGCAATATCCTCCTCTGTGGCCTCCCTGCTAACACTCTCACACCGCTCTAGTCTGTCATTGACTCTGCAAATGAATATAGCAGGTGGGGTTGGTGATAGTGCATGTGTGGTGGTGAAGTTTTTTGTCCAATAGTTCCATTTTAATCACATTTCAATCCTTGGATCTCTTTGATAAATTGTGAGACAGATCAGTAAGATCATCACTATAATTAATACATTGGGCTCTACACAAGATGGACTTCAATATTAATATGTTCTAATATGCTACAGTTTCCCTCTGTAATCTTTTATATACTTGATTGGGTAATATACGAGCCATCTCTTTCTTGATGTGTTAGAAAATGGCAATATTATTCCATAGTCTATGCACAGGCAAGTAAATGATTATTTTTCTGCTTTAAAATTCTATGATGTAGAGATTATGCAGAAGATAATTATATGTAATTGCTGATTTGTTTCAATTCAAGTAACATTTTTATGATGCATGAAAGCAGCTATATAAAAAGTATTAAATGGTTCAGCAATACTGTTCCAAAATCAGGCAATTATTTAGTCACTACTTAACAGTAATTATTTGCTATTATAGATGAGAAAAACTGTACATGTCCATAACTGCTAATGTGAGGATACAAAAACTGTCAAACTAAAAACATTATTGCCCAGTTCAGTAATAAGTTCTTGTTTGTAAAAAGTTTGATCAGCAACTTAAAAGGTTGTTCCCAAAATCACAATGTGGTGTTCTAATATTGCACACATAATAATAATCTTTATATTGCGCCAACACATTCCGCAATGCTCTACAATTCAGTTGTTCATATACAATAGTCATAAGTAACAAAGTTAAAGAAAATACAAAAGTTAAAGGAAAAATAATGATGACCATGCTCCTAAGAGCTTACAATCTACAATGAGGTGGGGGTGACACAAAGTACAGGTGCTTATTTATAATGATGGTCCAGCCATCTTGAGGGAATAGGGGATAGCTAAAGGCTGCATGAGCTAGTCACTAGCCAATGTTTGTAGTGGTTTTGGGTGCGGTGGAGTTTGATGGAGAATTATGTTCAGGGAAAGAGTGAATTGGCTATATATAAAAATGACTTTGATTAGGGAACATTATAGGCCGCCCTAAACAGATGTGTTTTTAGTGAGCGCTTAAAACTGTGTAAACTGTGGCTCATTCTAATTTCTTAGGGTAGAGCATTCCAAAAAATAGGTGCAACTTGGGAGAAGTCTTGGAGTTGGGAGTGGGTGGAATGGATTAGGACGGATGTTAGTCGAAAGTCGCTTGAGGAGCATAGCGAATGGGTAGGGCGATAAACAAATGAGAGAAGAGATGTAGGGGGGGTGCTACACTGTGGAGCACTTTGTGAGTGAAAACAAGCAGTTTAAATTGGATCCTATAATGTATGGGCACCCAGTGCAATGACTGGCACACAGCAGAAGCATTCGGGTAACGATTAGCCAAATAGATGACCCTGGCTGCTGCATTAAGAATGGAATAGAGTGGGGGAAGTCGAGTGAAGGAGAGGCCAATTAGTAGAGAATTATGTATGCAAATTGCCTTTTCAGAGAAAAAGAGGACTTGTACTCTATATCGCCACCTATTGGAAGTAGCAATCCTACAAGTCACAATCAACCCTTTAACGAGTCGTGCAATATGACTTAGGATAAAAGCCAAATTAGAATCTCAATTTGCAGACACGGTTCTTCGGGCTGTTGGCCCTCGTCAGTGCAAAGTATGAGAACTGATTTGGCTAGGTGAGAGGCTCTGGACTAAGGTCTAAGGGGTAGTGTTTCTCCTTATGTAGAGTGACACACCAGCTCAGGCACGTCAAGGTAAGGAGGCTTATTCGCCATGCAATGCTCCTCTGCGAAATTTAATATGCACATTGCCTCTTCAGAGAAATAGAGGACTTGTACTCTATAGCGCTACCTATTGGAAGTACTGTAGCAATCCTACAAGTTACAATCAACCCTTTAACGAGTCGTGCACTATGACTTTGGATAAAAGCCAAATCAGAATCTCAATTTGCAGACACGGTGTTTCGAGCTGTTGGCCCTCATCAGTGCAAAGTATGAGAACTGATTTGGCTAGGTGAGAGGCTCTGGACTGAGGTCTAAGGGGTAGAGTTTCTCCTTATGGAGAGTGGCACACCAGCTCTGGCACGTCAAGGTAAGGAGGCTTATTCGCCATGCAATGCTCCTATGGGAAATTTAATATGCAAATTGCCTCTTCAGAGAAAAAGAGGACTTGTACTCTATAGCACATAGTTTCATATAGAGAGCAGATACTGTATGATGTTGGAAACTGTGGACAGACAGTCACTGGTGTTTTGTATAGGGGATTAAGTGTATAGTTGTGTGTCATCAGCATAAAGATGGTACTGAAAGCTAAATTTTCTGATGGTTTGTCCAATTGGGGCTGTTTAGAGAAAAGAGAAGAGGGCCAAGGACTGAACCCTGATGGACCCCAATAGTGAGAGGAAAAGGAGAGGAAGTGGAGCCAGTAAATGATACACTGAAGGAGCGGTAAAAAAGATAGGAGGAGAACCAGGAGAGTGTCCTTTTTGCCAATTAAGTGGAGCATATAGAGTAGGTGATGGTGGTCAACAGTGTCAAAAGCTGCAGAGAGGTAAAGAAGAATGAGCAGAGAGTAGTCACCATTACATTTTTCTGTCAAAAAGTCATTGGTCACTTTATGAGTGAAGTTTCTGAAGAATGTAGGGGGCAGAAGCTAGACTGTAATGTAACTAGAATCGAATCAGTAGAGAGGTAACAGGTAAGGTGGGAGTAGGCCAGGTTCTCCTGGAGTTTAGAGATGAAGGGGAGATTGGAGACTGGTCTGTAGTTATTTGTGCAGGTTGGGTCAAGAGAGTGTTTTTTTTAAAAATGGAGTAATAATAGAGTATTTGAAGGAGAAGGGGATGATACCAGCAGAGAGGGAGAGATTGAAGATTTTAGGTGAGTAGTGACGACTGGAGAGAGAGGCTGGAGTAGGTGTGAGGGAATGCAGTTAGTAGTGCATGTTGTAAGACTAGAAGAAAAGAGGAGCCTGGAGACGGCCAGGCAGACGGCCTCTAGTGAGGCAGATGGCCAGTGGGCGTGTCTGACTAGAAGGCGTGGCCTCGCTCAATACAAGTGTATGGAGGGTGAGGCCACACCCACTGGCCGGGCGTATTCATAACACATACCCTCTGGTCCCGGGTCTGAAGCCAGCAAATTCCCGCAGTGCACAGTGTGACTGCAGACTTATCACTTTTTACCGGACAACCCCTTTAACATAAATTTATAGTGAATAAAGTTTTCTGGTGAGTTTTCCTCCATAGGCCTTTGCCACTCCTAGAGCATTGCTGGAGAAAACTAGTTTGCTGTGTGAGCCAGGGCTGTTTTACTCTGTGTTTGGAGGCTCTGAGGGTGAGGGGCGCTACTTGTTCGAGGGTGCTTCTGATAGTGTTGCTGTAGTGAATTACAGCAAGATCAGGACAGAAAAATAAGAGATTAGGGACAGTGATGAGTGTAGGAAGTCTGTAAGTGTATTAGGTTTAATGGCTTGTAGATTTCTGAATGTGTGATAGGTAGGAATATGCTGGGATGGGCGAGGATTTGTGAGCACGAAGGAGAGAATTTTGTGGTCAGAGAGGGGAAGAGATGAGGTATCTAGGTAGGAGATTGAACAGAGCTGGACAAAGACCAGATCAAGGGTGTTCCCGTGTTTGTGTGTCTCAGAGATTGAAAGCTGTGAGAAGCCAAGAAAAGTGGTTAGAGATAGAAACTGGGATGCAGATGGGGAAGGGGGGGCTGTTGATAGGGATGTTGAAGTCTCCCAGGATAAGGGTTGGTAATTCTGAGGATATGAAGTGGAACAGACAGGCAGAAAAATGTTCAAGCAACTGGGTGGGTGGGTCCTGAGTGATGGTATATGACCGCTACACTGAGGAAGAGGGGATGGAAGAGCCTGATGTAGTGGACCTAAAAAGAAAAGAATGAGAGTGATGGGACTGGGGGGATGACCATGAAACTGCATTGTGGGGACTGGAGTAAGCCGACTTCACCACCAAGTCTGATTTCTGCTATCGGGGAATGGGAAAAATGTAAGCTGCTATGAAAAATACTGGCAGGGGAGACACATATATTTATTCATTTGTACCAATATAAACTATTTCAAATCTGCTTTGTTTTGCAGATACTAAAACTCTAAATCCCCTTCTGTTGCCATTATAACCATTCAAGAGTAGCTCCGCCTCATAGTTGATCATGCGCAGTGCAGTCTCATACTGCTAGTATAGCTCTGCTGTGTCTAGAATGGAACTTCTAGAGTGAGGGATAATGCACAGAGCCTCCTTCAATACAGTGCAGAGGGAGCCTTCATATTGGGTCGTTGTCCATGTTTGTTGGTCCCGTTGGGGCTTGCATCAAACCGGTGTTGTTATTGGTTATATTGCTGCTTCTATAGTGGAAGTGTGACTGAAATATTAAGTGTTTGTTTGTTCCTGACTGTATGATCAATGGAGCTGTCCCCCTTTGTTACTTCCTTAAATTCTTGTAATATTTTTTCTATTGGGTTTCATTAACAGTTTTACATCATTTGCCTTCTATATCCTCATTTTCCACTATCTGTTGTCAATGTTTGGATTATGCACTGACGGGGGCCATTGACTATAATGATGCCAATAGAGTGAACGTGCACTCTGAAGTAAATTATTTTTGAGCATATACGCTTACTGGAAGTGAACACCTAGATGTGGTTGACTGCGTCTGGGTGTTCACCTCCAGTAGGCATATATGCCCCAAAATGATCCACATTAGAGCACACGTTCCCTTTGTTGGGACCATTATAGTCTATGACCCCGCTGGTGCATATGCGGTTTTGTGGGGGCAGTTTCGGATGTAAGCCCTGACGGTACCAACAAACATGGACAAAAGTGCAATATGAAACCACCCTAAGAGGAGTGATGTACTGCAGGATAGGCTGAATAGAGAGGCTGAGAGGAGTGATACACTGCAAAAAAAGAGTTCGGAATACAGGGGTTTAGAGGACAGATACATTAAAGGAGACGGCTATGTATACAGGGGCTGAAAAGAAATATATACTGCAGTCTGGGCTGTATAACAGTGGTTGATGGGATTGATACATTGCAGAAGGTGGTTGTTTACATGGAGCTGGGAGGAGAGATATGCTATAGGAGAGGATGGAAATGAAAGATGTATTGCAGGGTGGGGCTCTATATAGAGGGGCTGAGAGGATATACTGCAGGATGGACTGTATACAGGGACTGAGATTAGTTAAGCTGTGTTTGCTGCCTGCTACTAAGAGACGAGTGATAGCTTTGCACTGTCTGGGATGCAGGGGATTTGAGCAAGAACCAGCTTACAATGAAAAATTATACAGCTGATATACTAATGTAGATGGCAGAAGGAAAGATTAGTCAGGTGTGAAGACACAGCTACTAATCTTAATTAGCTAGCCGTCTAGATTTGTTCGGCCAATAGAAATACAGTATTGTGTTCGTTTTGACTTTTGATTGTGTGTGTTTCTTTGGTAGGTCAAGAAGGACAGACTAGTATTTGTATAACCTTAATTGTTGACTTCCATTGGTCTGTGAACAATGATGTTTGTTACTATGCAATTAGCAATGTTTTTGCCAAACTGCATTTCCCAGCAGCACTTGCTTTTCATTGCTGCAGACCCCTTCACGTCTCCTCTATACTTGTGACTAGCCCCACTCTTTTGAGTTATTATCAAGCTAATCTAAGTGTAGAATTCACCTTTTGCTTCTGTTTGCCCTATGCTCCTGTACTGTATCTTGCCTGATTTGATGACACAGCTTCTAATCTTAATTAGCCAGAAGTCTACATTTATTAGACCAAGAGAAATACACTATTGTGTTTGTGTTGACTTTTGAATGTATTTGTTTCTTTGGCTGGTCAAGAAGGGCAGTGACTCAGTGTTGGGGAACAATGATGTTTGTTACTATGCTAATTGCATATTGTACTAAGCCAGCTAGTTATTGATTTACAAGAGCAGGGGGATACCAACAATGCAAATTGATTAAATGCTCATACAATGAGACCTGAGTCCAGCTTTTCTCACAAACTGACCAGCACTTCTGTCCAAACAATAGCTTTTGGTGGACGAGCAACATGTGACCAGACCTATCCGTCGGTCTCATCTAATAGAAAAGCAGCTCTACCAGGTGAGATATTTCACAATTGGAGAAGATTAATGAACATCTCTGGTCCTCTGGTCACATCCTCTTCTATCAACAGCCATTTTATGGAGAAAAGTGCAGGGCATTGTGTGAGAAAAGCTGCACTAACAAGATAAAATTACCAACCGCTTAAAGTTTTTTTTTTAGATCCATTTCCACTGTTACATATGCTCTTAGTAGGTTACATGATACATGATTTCCTTATGAATAGAATTTACTTTTTCAGAAAAACATTAAAGAATACTCTATTTTGCATTAAATTTATGACATATTTGGTCTTAATTCAGATCATGCAAGGAAAAACCATTATGATTTAAAAGAACAATGATTGATTATTATTTCTTGATTCTGTAATATCTCAATGCGGAACATGAATTTTTAACTCTTTAAATTGAACGATTTAGAAAGAAATGTTTAAGAAGTTGAATATTGGGCATAGTATAAGGCTACGTTCCCACCATGAGCTTTTGGTGAGTTTTTCACATTGCAGATTTTCTGCACCTTTTCTATACCCATTAAGTAAAATAAGTTACTTACTTTTTTTCAAAAATATGTGGTGTAAAGAACTCACCAAAAACTATTTGAAGGAATGTAGCCTTATGGACACGAACATCTAAAGAATAATGAAGATATACAGTAACTCAAGTAATGAATTATTCCCTTAAAACAAAATACCTAAAGATATAACAGAAAATACAAATTATTGTAGCCATGAACACTGACATTACAGATGTAGCATATTTTAAACTAATACTCAAGAAAGCTGTCACTATGCGGAACATTAACTCTTAACACTTAAAGGGGTCATACAAAGTTTGAAAGTTATCACCTATCCTAATGATTAGAATGACTAGGTAGAACTTCATGATTACAGAGGGTCCGACCGCTGGGTCCACCACCGATCTCAAGAGCTGGAGCTCTGAAAAGCATTGTGTGAATGGAGTTGTTATGGATCATTCAAACCTCTGCTCCACATAATACTAATAGGAGTTTCAATTTATTCCTTCTATGGACCTTGCAAAAGACTAGAAAACATTCATTGAGTGTAGAGGAAAGGCAATTCCGGTATCCTATATGAGTATTTAAAAAAAGCGGCTGGATGCTTAACATAATAAACAATGTAATGATGGAGAATGTATAACTGGTGGAGAAAGGATGACCTTGATGGACCTGTTCCTTTTTTCAATGTATGTAACTATGCAACACAAGACAGAAGGAGACATTTGCATTTGAAAGAGTTTGCAAACACTGAAGATTAAGATGTAAATGTTTTCTCAATCCTATAATACTGTTGCAGTATCAGATAAGAAGACTTAAAATCTGGGATTAACCATAAAAATGCTTATTCCAGGCTTTATATGTGTGACCCCCACAGGCACCATGGAGATTAACTGACCACTTAAATCGCTACTTTAGGAGTAAACTATATCTATTATACATGGATTTATTTTCTTAAGTCTTCCAATTTCTTCGGAAGTTGCAATTCAAATGCAAGATAAGCCTGAGCTAGTTCGGTTCTCTGCAATTATGCAGCATGTCTTACAACAAGAAAAAAATACTGTTTTGCAAAAAAAAGTGCTGTACGTGCAATGCTTAAATAATAGCTTCAGAATAAATTGAATAAATGAGTTATCTGCTACATTCCTTCATTTATTCTAGGAATTAGTACATTAATACGAACTGAGAGATTTTTAAAAAGGCATTAAATGTAAGGGAGAAGATAAACCTTATTTTTTTCTTACATAAAACTGGATCTTTATTTTTACTAATGTTAAATGTTTATTGCTGTTGATAAGATGTTGTCGCATTCTTTTAAAGCAATGCTCCCATGATTTTTTTCATTAAATGTGTGTATATGTGCATGCAGTTGAGTGTATTAACATTCTCTCCTACCGCTGCTCTCTCCAGGATCCAGCGTCGTTCTCCTCTTCTCAGTGACATCACAGCTCTGCAGATTGTCGGGGTCACCCTGCGCTCTGAGTGACCCAAAAGTGGCTTTTACAATGTAAGTCTATGAAGCATTTAAATGAGGCTCCATGGGCTAAGGGTCTTTTTTGAGCCTAATTGTAGAGTATTTCAGTACTGCAATATAAATTGGAAGTTAAAACAAATCTGAGTCGAGTGAAGGTTAAACTGAAAGAAGATAATGGTAACCTGAATGCAGAGAATGTTGCAACTGCACTGCTGTATTGCTGTTGCTGCAATCTAAACTTTACCATTACTAATCATATAGAGCTTAAACCCTTTCTAATGAGGAATTAGACAAAAACCACTGTGACCAGTATGTGGTCTGGGACCATACTTCTGTTAAGAGAGTTGTGTGATATAAATAGTGCGCTGTCCATCTGCAGTTAGGCAAACCCTGCAACAAGTCAGTTTGGGTAATGCCTGGGCTTGTCAGAGTACCTGGCCTTGGTAAGAAATGTACAGGATTTTATCCTGGAACCATGAAGCATACTGAGCCACCTTGTATGATTTGTGGCTTGTGATTTTGATTTGTAACTGTTGTAACAAAAATAAAACTCTTGCTGCTTGATTGACTTTGTGTTTACTTGTGGCGTTAAAGAGAACTTGTCATTTCGGCTAATGGTTTATACTTGAAAATATGGGGTTAATCTGCAGGCTAATAGCATTAGAAAGGTGCCCAGCTGCCTTACTGAAAGTTAACGTTATTCCTCCCAAGAGCAGCCAGTTTTTCCATATAGGCGCGCCGGTGTGGCTCCATTCACCATTCACAGCACTCACAGAACTCACAGTACTCACAGAACTCACAGCACTCACAGAACTCACAGCACTCACAAAGCTCACAGCGCTGACAGCACTCACAGAACTCACACTATTCAACACTCACTGAACTCAAAGCACTCACAGCATTCACAGCAATCACAGAACTCACAGCACTCACAGCACTCATAGCAATCATAGCACTCACAGAACTAACAACGCTCACAGAACTCACAACACTCACAGCAGTCACTGAGCTCACAGCACTCACAGCAATCACAGCACTCACCGAACTCACAGCGCTCACAGAGCTCACAGCAATCATAGCACTCACAGAACTCGCAGAACTGACAGCACTCGCAGAACTCACAACACTCACAGCAGTCACTGAGCTCACAGCGCTGACAGCACTAACAGAACTCACAGCATTCACAGGACTCACAGAACTCACAGAACTCACAGCAATCATAGCACTCACAGCGCTCACAGCACTCACAGCGCTCACAGCGCTCACAGAGCTCACAGCGCACACAGCGCTCACAGCGCTCACAGAGCTCACAGAGCTCACAGCACTTTGAATGACAGCTTATTTTGCAATGCATCAGTGCAGAGCAGCTGTCTGTCAAAGAGTCAAAGTGCCAAGGTGTGCTGACAGGCGCTGCTTGTGACGCGCCCCCTTGGCCTGTGCTGTGCAGGGGGATACCCGGAGCCGGATCGCTGGGGGTTGTAGTTCTCCGTGGTGGTGACCCGGTCCGTGCCCAGGGCGGTCAAACCAGTGGCAGTCTATTTGTGTTGTAATAAGTGTCCGACTACGCCACCCGTGGATTGCGGTCAGTGGGGACCGCCGCTGCGCTGCAGACCGCTGAGGCTGATGTTATATGCGCAGCCAAGAATGGGATAACTCCCCACGGGAGAAGTATTGCCTCAGGGCAGCTAGAGTAGATGATGGTAGTGATGGTGTGAGCGTCCCAGTACTAATGGTGCTGGTGCGGCGATGAAACACAGAGACGTGTGGTTGCAGTTTCCAATGCTTTACTCACAGTTCTTTACTGGTCCTAGTCACCTCGGTACCGGCGGTGACTGCCCAAGCCGTGCTGCGTCCACCAGGCAAGGGGCTCGACCAACTCCCAGGCAATTCCAGATCGTGGCACAGGACTCCCTTCCTTTCCTTTCTCTGGCCGTCCCCACCAGTGACCCACCTTTGTCCTGCTTCCTCGGGCCTTCTGTTGGCGAAACCTCTCTCTGGTTTCCCTGACCCTATGTGGTATGCTTTCCTGGTGGATGTAGTGAGGGGTCGCACCAAGATGTGGTCACAACCTCCGGTTTTGGCTGAGGATTAGTCGCCTCCACCAATTTGGGTTCCGGTACCCTGCTCTGCCAACCCTTCACCTGTTATCTCGTGGGTTCTTAGGGTTCCTTCTTCACTCGTGTCTCTGGGCCTTTCTCTGTGTTCCAGTTCCTTGCTTCCTTTCTTACTGTCCTTTCTGTTCATTCTCCTTTCTCTCTCTCAGGCTCCAGCCTCCTGACAAGGCCTGCCTGCAGAGCAGAGCCCATGCAGGTGCTCTGCTTCCTGTCTTCTCCTCTCACTCTTGACTTCTTCTCTGCACTGCACTGACTGCTGTCCTAAGATGGTGCCCACCTTATATACCTCCTTCTAACACCCGAGCCCAGGTGACTAGCAACCAATGGGCTCCTACATATGCCCAGAGACCCACCCCTATCTGCTCCTACACCACTGGGTTTTCCTCCCCCTCCCCACTCCAGCCAGGAACAGATGCTGTCGTGCCTGCACCTCTGTCTAGTGGGAGCACCGTTGAGTAGTCCCTCGGAAATGGGGTGTGTGTGGTGCATGCAGCTTACTGAGTCCTGGTCCACACTCCATCCTTACCCAGGAGTGGAATATCACACCTCTGGTTTGAGGTGCAATACCCCTGTAGCAGCCGAGCCCTCGGGGTGCTACACTTGCAGTGCTGAGAGCAGTGACTGTAGCCATGCCTTAAAAAGCTATTTTTATTTCAGGAGATGCGCTTTCAGTAAGGCGACCGGGCACCTTTCTAACTCTATTTACTTGCAGATTAACCTGTAGCAATGGGCTACATGTTTGCTGATCAGAGGTAACTATCATTGCTATCTGCAGCACATGTCTTGTTTTACATTATGATTTGATGTGCTGAAAGAATCCTTTCACCTGCCACATTGAAGAAATCACATAATAGATGATTTTATCACCTCTGATAGTCAAAAGAAATTGATCGTATTCAGGGCCAGTTAAACACTTTGTAAATGTACATAATAGTGACACTATACATTTACAGTTCTATGAAATCGAAAGGCTTAAGTGTCCTAAAAGGGAAGGAAACTGGCAAAAACATCTACCCACGCATGAAGCCTTCTGGATCCTCACTCTAAGGCCATGGCCCCGCTATCAGTATTCAGTCAGTAATTTTTCTCAGGATTGGGGGCCAAAACCAGATGCAGAATTGGTGACTTGTTTCTATTATACCTTTTCTCTGATTGTTCCTCACCTGGTTTTGGCTCCTACTCCTGGAAAAAATACTGACCAAATATTGATAGTGGGCCGTGGCCTAAGGGTCCACTCACTTTTGTGAATAAATAATCCATAAGAGTGAGACGATTTTTTTCTCCCTTGTCATCCTTGTGCTGTCTGTATACAATCCATTTTTTTACCCAGCAACTATTAATCATTTACAGTTTCCTATGCTACAGTATTGTAATGTATCTGTACAGGGAAAAAAAAAAATTATATATATATATATATTTTTTTTTTGTGCCGTGTTAGCCAGTAGATCGAAAAATATTTAGATTTGAGAGTCCTCAGTGGTTGATACCTTTTCATGGCTAACTGAAAAGATGGTAACTGATTGCAAGCTTACGAGGCTACTGAGGCCTCTTCATCAGACTAGTATAACCCAATATCTGAAGAGTCACATATTTATATACATTAGGATGCAGAAATAATGCAATAGATGAGACAGGTAACGTCTCAGGTAACACTTACAGAAAACACAGCAAAAATTACAGCAATATTACAACAAACTATGGACCCTTCTGATTCATAACAAGGAAAAGAAGCTACACAGATAGCGCCTAAATTCAGGACGCTATACAAACATATACAAAACAAAGCCAAAACCTGACAACTTGGACAACCACTCCATTCAAGATACAGAAGCATCTGTGTCATCAATCTCCCAGATTATAAACCCAACAAAGCGGAGCTGACCGTGCTTTCTAGAGGACTCTCATTTTGTCCTACTAAGGCCCTAGATAAAACTGAACTCTGAAGTGATATGGAAAATTATTTCAGTAGACTGCACCTGAGGGAATACTTCAATGCTACAGAAGAATCAGAACTGACCTGAACAGAAGGAAAAGGGATCTTGACAACCAAGAAGAGGTCAGATTGAACACCTCCACCTGGACGCAACCCTCATTTGGATACATATATAGACTCCTTCAGACATGTGATAAAATCCACCATCATAGACACAAACAGGAGACAAGCATCCAACATCAGTGCCCAGGAGAGAAAGGCCATACAATCTTTGAAAACCAACAAAGAAATCATCATTAAACCAGCTGACAAGGGAGTTGCAATAGTGATGATGAACACATCAGACTGCATGAAGGAAGCAAACAGATAACTGATGGACACAGGCTACTACAAAAAAATGGAGTCTGACCCTACACAGGACTAATTCAAGGAAGTAACCAAGTTGGTATCTTGTCTTCCTGATGAATTCATAAGAGCCGATGACCTGATACCAGAGAGTCCAAGAATAGGGACATTCTCTATGCTTCCCAAAATCAACAAATCTGGTAATCCAGGAAGATCAGTTATTTAATGTGTGGGTACCCTAACTGAGCAAGTTTCTGGATGCATAGAGGGTGTTCTTAAACCCCTGGTAAAGAATACACCCAGCTACATTCAGGACACAATGGACCTACTGAATAAACTAGCAGCAAGAGGTCCTCTACCAGAAGGAACCATCCTGGCCACTATGGATGTGGAATCTTTTTACTCTAATATCCCACAGCAGGATGGATTAAATGACTGCAAAATCTTCATGGAAAATACAGGAATTAATGCAGATTCTGTGGTGAAACATACAAAATTCATCCTCACCCACAATTACTTTGAATTTGATAACAGCATATATCTACAGGAAAAACCAAAGACAAGGAAAATCTTATCTTATCTACAGCAGACTGGTACAGCAATGGGAAGTAAAATGGCTCCACAATACGCAAATCTTTTCATGGCCAAGCTTGAAAGTGAATTTTTGTCCTCATGTCCCATCAGGCCTCTGGCCTACTATCGTTTCATTGACGATATTTTAATCATCTGGACGGGGTCTGACAACAGCTGAAGACGTTCCATGAACACTTTAATCGATTTCATCCCACCATCAACATAACATTCAGCTACTCTTTTACTGAAATTAACTTTTTGGACACCATCATCAAGATACAGAACAATGAAATAGAGAAATCCTTGTACCAGAAGCCAATCGACCATCCAACATACCTTAAATTGGACAATTTCCATCCGAAACACATAAATAACTCTATTGTCTACGGCCAAGCCATCAGATACAATAAGATATGTTCCAACCCTATGGATAGAGACAAACACCTTGGTGGCCTCAGAAAGACCTTTGTGAATCAGGGCTACCATCCAATAACAATTGAGAACCAGATTACAAGAGCCAACAGAATATCAAGGAATCATCTCCTACATTACAAAACTAAACAAGAAAGCAAATGGGTGCCTCTAGTAGTCACCTACAACCCAAATCTGGAGGTGCTAAGAAGAGATGCACAGAAACTACAACCTTTACTACGAAGAGATGCCCGATTACAACCCATATTTCCTGACCCCCAACTTCTGTGTTTCAGGAAACCCCCAAATTTAAGAAGCATCATTGTCAGAAGCTCCCTGTCATCTCCACCACCTACAGGTACCTTTCCTTGCAACCAGAAAAAAATTAAAACCTGTCCATTTATAATGACCACAGACAAGATAAAGATCCCCAATTCACATCAGGTCTACAAGATCCCAGGTACTTTCAGCTGCACAACATCTAATGTAGTGTACTTAATTATATGCATCAAATGTCCATCAGGTGGTCTGTATGTAGGGGAGACAGGGCAAAAATTTAGGACAAGGATGAATCATCATCGCCACACAATAAAAGAGGAAAAAATAGATCTACCTCTGACAAAGCATTTTTGTTTACCTGATCACAACATCACAGGCATGAAATTATTGGTATTAAAAGGTAACTTCAAATCTCAGAGAGACAGAAAGGTTTGGGAATATTAACTGATGATGACCTTTGACACCTTCAGAGCAGGAATGAATGTGTCGCATGGATTTATGTCATTCTTCATCAACTAAGGAATGTGGTCCTCAGAACTTTGTGGTCATCATAACAGTCCTTATCTATGAACCAATCCAATATTTACAGCCAGAACTGTTTATATTTCTCCCACAGTAATTGATCTGCTTAACGTTACCTGCCTCATCTATTGCATTATTTCTGTGTCCTAATGTGTATATATGTGACTCTTCAGATATTGCGTTATAGTAGCCTGATGAAGAGACCTGCGTAGCCTCGAAAGCTTGCAATCTGTTACAGTACCATCTTTTCAGTTAGGCATGAAAAGGTATCAACCACTGAGGACTCTCAAATCGAAATATTTTTAATGTATCTGTAAAAATCGGATGTTGTACTGATGGTCCGTATGGCAGGCAATATTTTTCCTGCACTGTTTGATTTTGGAGTGAAATTGCATCGTTCTGAGATTTTTTTTCTAATGCCGAATACAGCTGACAAAAAATACACAGATCTGCACTACCTCATTGAATAACATTGGTGTAATATAATTTTTTATCGGATTGTACTCGTTCGATTTATACGCAAGTGTGAGAGAACCATAAATACGAAACACCCACATGGTATGAATTTCAAGAATGATTTTTCATTTATTAATTTGCTGTGACTTAATTGGTGGTTATTCTTTATAATTGTTATTTATCAACAAATTTTTTTTTTTTTCTTTTTGTATACAATGTTGTGTTAATATTCTTTATGGTAATTTAAAATTGTTTGTCAATGCTTGATTCCTACACCT
The DNA here is from genome assembly GCF_046119375.1 of Phyllobates terribilis. Classification (NCBI taxonomy): domain Eukaryota; kingdom Metazoa; phylum Chordata; class Amphibia; order Anura; family Dendrobatidae; genus Phyllobates; species Phyllobates terribilis. The sequence continues at coordinate 35,924,398 of NW_027362768.1, read as the reverse complement.
CATGTGATTGGTTTCCATTTGCTTTATAATGTGCCCTATGCGATTGTTTCTTTATGCCATGACTAAGGGCGTTTACCGGATGGATGTGCTGTTTTCCCCCTCCTCCTTCCAAACCATAGACTAGATTGCAGGGAAGAAGTAGAAATGAAGTATCTTTGCAGACATTACAAATTGCTACTATAGTCTATAGTCTACAATTCTGCCCCCCTGCCGTGAAAAGAAGATAAATGGTGAGATTTACTCTCCCTTTTACCATAAATCTCACCTTTTCTCCAAGAAAGAGAGGTTTTTCTAAAAATATATAGTATGAAGTGATTAGAAATCCGGACTATTATTTTATTAGTAAAATGTATACGTCGGAGCGATAGGTACGTAAGGTCTGTAAATGTTACACAATGAATTATTAAATCAGTTTTTAAAAGTTGCATTTCTAGATTTATTTCTGTTATTTTTCTATTTATTTGAAATCAGTGAGTAATTCCTCATTAGCCCAGAAACCCTAGAAATCCTGGTATGGTTTTTATTGACTAGCATCAGTATTTCTGCATTGACCATCATATATGGTCCCTTGAGTTGAATATCCTTGAAAAATCTTCTAGTCTTTCCATTCCATTACTTTATCTGGTTTTTATAAATTCTTTTTTCTTTCATGTCAAATCCATAAGGACTCGTCTTTAGCTTTTTCTTTCCTTTAGCTTCCTAATTCTGACTCTTGAGGCACTGTTAGGAGCTTATGAATTTTGATCCCTTTCTGCAGTAATAGTTCGTTAACTTAAATCTGTCCTTGAAGACGATGTCATTTTTCTATGCTGCATAGAATGTATTCTCTGGAGAAAGTTTTCAACAGAATAAAAAAAGAGTAATGATACATAACAAGAAATAAGTATACGGAGCGCACATGACTATGAGCGGATGCTGAGACAGCACAGACATTTTGAAAGAGTATCAACTTTTTAATATGAAACCAAAGGTAGAATTCAACATTTAATGAATCTTATCATATTTCCAGCTATTTAATCAATGCTTTTTGTGCCTTGGGGTATGTTATTTAACTATAAATACAACTATATTTTTTACATGTTTATATATTTCTTGCTTTCAGAGGCCCCTGATTCATTAAAGGGGATCAGTTGGTAGGTTTTTTGCTCTGTAATCTTACAAAATTATGATGTAGTGGATGAGACCATGATGCCAGTCATGTATTGCTTAGTTTACTAGGTACAGCAGCTGTGATAGAGTCACAGTTTTGTCTGCTGCAAATCTAGCAGAGCTCAGTTATTAAGCTGTATATAACCCCATTCACACCACAGCTTTCTGTGTACATTCTAAAGTGACAGAAATCTTCTAATCAGTGCTGGAGCTGGGTTGGACTAGAATGCATGAGACAGCTAGTCCTGTAGTGATAATCTCCTGCAGATAAAACAATGATTGTATTGAAACAAAAAAACACAAAGCCCAGTAAGTGACACGTCATGGACTCTGCTCCTACATTGTAGTGTTGTCATCAAAAACCTGCTGACAGATTAAGATGTACCCACATTTTAAAAAATCGGGTGCGTCTGAACAGTGTCGTTCACGACTGTGGCATAAGGAACGCCACTGCTTTTCATGAATTAGATGAGAGGGTGTCGCCACAAACCCTTCCAAACCTGTTTACCCCATTTTGGCAGAGACAGCCAAAACTGGTGTGAAAATGCCTAAAGTTGCAGTATTTTTTCATAACTATGAGTTGTGCAAAAAAAATTGCAACTTCATCTTCTCAGACTTCTGGCCTAATTGCTTTGATGAATTGGAGCCTGGATGTTTGATGTCAGTGCAGCTGTGATTCTGTTATAATAACTGTGAAGTATTTTGTTAGCTGGTATCCATTTTTATAAAAAGTATATCTTTATAGGATCTGTAAACTTTTGCAAAAAAATAGTTTTGCTCAAAAGAAAAAAAATTAAACAGGAGCAACTTTTGCAAATTGTCTTGATTGAAAAGAGTCTAGTGTTAATGCACAGTCTAGTCTTAATGCAAAGTCTAACATTAATGCACAGTCTAGTCGTAATGCACAGTCTAGTCGTAATGCACAGTCTAGTAGTAATGCATAGTCTAGTAGTAATGCACAGTCTAGTAGTAATGCACAGTCCAGTATTAATGCACAGTCTAATATTAATGCACAGTCTAGTAGTAATGCACAGTCTAGTAGTAATGCACAGTCTAATATTAATGCACAGCATAATATTAATGCACAGTCTAGTATTAATGTACAGTCTAGTAGTAATGCACAGTCTAGTAGTAATGCACAGTCTAGTATTAATGTACAGTCTAGTGTTAATGCACAGTCTAGCGTTAATAAACAGACTAGTAGTAATGCACAGTCTAGAGTTAATGCACAGTCTAGTGTTAATACACAGTCTAGTGGTAATGCACAGTCTAGCGGTAATGCACAGTCTAGCGGTAATGCACAGTCTAGCGGTAATGCACAGTCTAGCATTAATGCACAGTATAGTATTAATACACAGTCTAGTAGAAATGCACAGTCTAGTAGAAATGCAAAATCTAGTAGTAATGCACAGTCTAGTATTAATGCACAGTCTAGAAGTATTGCACAGTCTAATAATAATGCAAAGTCTAGTAGTAATGCAAAGTCTAGTGTTAATGCACAGTCTAGTATTAATGCACATCCTAGTATTAATGCACAGTCTAGTAATAATGCACAGTCTAATAATATTGCATTGTCTAGTTTTAGTGCCCAGTGTAGTATTAATGCACAATCTAGAAGTATTGCCCAGTCTAGTATTAATGCACAGTGTGGTGTTAATGCACAGTCTAGTATTAATGCACCGTCTAGTGTTAATGCACAGTCTAGCGTTAATGCATAGTCTAATATTAATGCAAAGTTTAATAATAATGCACAGTCTAGTGCTAATGCACAGTCTAGTGTTAATGCACAGTCTAGTCTTAATGCACAGTCTAGCGTTAATGCACAGTCTAGCAATAATGCACAGTCTAGTCTTAATGTACAGTCTAGCGTTAATGCACAGTCTAGTAGTAATGCACAGTCTAGAGTTAATGCACAGTCTAGTGTTAATACACAGTCTAGTGGTAATGCACAGTCTAGCGGTAATGCACAGTCTAGCGGTAATGCACAGTATAGTATTAATGCACAATCTAGTAGAAATGCACAGTCTAGTAGAAATGCAAAATCTAGTAGTATTGCACAGTCTAGTATTAATGCACAGTCTAGAAGTATTGCACAGTCTAGTGGTAATGCACAGTCTAATAGTAATGCAAAGTCTAGTAGCAATGCAAAGTCTAGTGTTAATGCACAGTCTAGTATTAATGCACATCCTAGTATTAATGCATAGGCTAGTAATAATGCACAGTCTAGTAATAATGCACAGTCTAATAATATTGCATAGTCTAGTTTTAGTGCCCAGTGTAGTATTAATGCACAATCTAGAAGTATTGCCCAGTCTAGTATTAATGCACAGTCTAGTGTTAATGCACAGTCTAGTATTAATGCACAGTCTAGTGTTAATGCACAGTCTAGCATTAATGCACAGTCAAGTAATAATGCACAGTATAATATTATTGCATAGTCTAGTTTTAGTGCACAGTCTTGCATTAATGCTCAGTGTAGTGTTAATGCACCGTCTAGTATTAATGCACCGTCTAGCGTTAATGCACAGTCTAGCGTTAATGCACAGTCTAGTAATAATGCACAGTCTAGCAATAATGCACAGTCTAGCAATAATGCAGTCTAGTCTTAATGCACAGTCTAATAATAATGCACAGTCTAATAGTAATGCACAGTCTAGTGTTAATGCACAGTCTAGTGTTAATGCACAGTCTAGTAATAATGCACAGTCTAGTCTTAATGCACAGTCTAGTCTTAATGCACAGTCTAGTCTTAATGCACAGTCTAGTGTTAATGCACAGTCTAGCGTTAATGCACAGTCTACTATTATTGCATAGTCTAGTTTTAGTGCACAGTCTAGTATTAATGCACCGTCTTGCATTAATGCTCTGTCTAGTTTTAATGCACCGTCTAGTATTAATGCACAGTCTAATATAAATGCACAGTCTACTATTAATGCACAGTCTAGTATTAATGCATAGTCTAGTATTAATGCACAGTCTAGTATTAATGCACAGTCTAATAATAATGCACAGTCTAGTATTAATGCACAGTCTAGTCTTAATGCACAGTCTAGTAATAATGCACAGTCTAGTAATAATGCATAGTGTTGTGTTAATGCGCAGTCTAGTATTAATGCACAGTCTAGTATTAATGCACAGTCTAATATTATTGCATAGTGTAGTGTTAATGCGCAGTCTAGTATTAATGCACAGTCTAGTGTTAATGCACAGTCTAGTATTATTGCATAGTGTAGTGTTAATGCGCAGTCTAGTATTAATGCACAGTCTAGTATTAATGCACAGTCTAATATTATTGCATAGTCTAGTGTTAATGCGCAGTCTAGTATTAATGCACAGTCTAGTATTAATGCACAGTCTAGTATTATTGCATAGTGTAGTGTTAATGCGCAGTCTAGTATTAATGCACAGTCTAGTATTAATGCACAGTCTAATATTATTGCATAGTCTAGTGTTAATGCGCAGTCTAGTGTTAATGTACTGTCCCATGAACAGTTCAATTTTTATAACATGTTTGTCGCTATGCAGTTTTAGGTGCTTCTCTTTTCATTTATCCCGTCTTTCATTAAGGGCTGCCATTTTACTGTATAATTGGATCATTTAGTTGAATTTTTCATATGTATACACAGCAATACACTACAAAAATAATTGACAGCAAAAATTGAAAAAAAAATACAATGTGGTAGGCCTTGATCATCAAACCATCTCACAGTAACACTGGCTTTGTTGCCCATAGTAGCCAATCAGAGCTTAGCTCCCATATTTCTGAAACAGTATAAGACATGAAAGCTGATTGGGTGTCACGGGTATCAAAGTCAGTTATACTGTTGGACAGGTTTGATAAATGATCAATGACCAATTATTCAATTTTCAGCATTATATTATCTACTCAGCCTGCTACGTAATGTTCAAAGAATTCTGCATAATACCGTTATGAATGATTCATGGTGGTCCCAACCTTTGGTTGTCAGGATGGTCTATCTTTGAAAGGCATTGTAACCTCAAGCTCCTTTAATAAAGTAAGAATGCACAAGTCACAGTCTCCATATGTGATGGGGCTTAGACCAGCCTTAAGAATCTCCAGATTTTCATACAATCCCTATGATATTCAGAAGAAGGAGGTCTGACATTGTCTCCGCTACTTATCTGGTGTTGTGCCTTAAGCATAACCCTGCAAGGTGAGCACCCTACCATACACCCATGGTCTATGTATTCTCTATAAGTAGTTCCCTATGAAGCACCTTTCCTTTTTTTTTTAACAAAGACATGTTATGGCATCCTGATCAGAAAAGGCAATAAATTTACCCTATGTACTAAAGGCTGGTCCTGTTCTTGTTAAAGTCAAGAGAGGAGTACTCGTATCATCGTACAGTACATTTTTTGTGTTGTTTTGTAACTGCACCAGTCGTGGCGAATAATAACATAATGGTGTGTATGAGCTAATACATTAGTAAATCATTAGCATCTTATTTCCTCTGCAAAAACAGACAAATATTTCCCTTCTACCAATTTCTCAATTCTATCTTTTAATGGATTCTTTCTATCAGTTTTATGCATCTTCCTGTTTATGTACTGAAATAAACAACAACAGTTTATGATTAGACTTGATATTTTAGCAATCTGTTTTTCAATTTCAGTTTACGCAAATCTCTTTTTTTATGTTTTTTCCTTTGTATTTTCTTAATGACCTTTCAGTGTTCTTTTGTTTGTCACATTCGCTGCCTCCACTATATTGTAGTGTGATGATTGTCAATGCCATTGCTAGGACCTTTAAAAATCAGGAGGAAATGCCTGAGACATATCCCCCATCCAACATGATAAGCAAAAATAAAACAGTAAATAAAAGAACGACTTTTGTCAGGTTTAGATACATCATCTCAGTACATCATTGTCCCAAGATATGCTTTATAATGAAGCAAATAATTTGCTACTTCTCCGTGTGATAGCATCTAAAGAACCGAGTTATGCATCTACCAAATAATAGCACTACACAAGTAGCAAATGTTATCAACCTGCTGTTACCCAACAAAATCCAGTATCAGGCCTCACTCAGACAAGTCTGTATTGCACGTACAAGTTGTATCCATTTTTTTTCACAAATACATCATGTACCCATTATAATCTATGGTACTGTTCATATGTCCGTGTTTTTCATGGACGGGGTGTCCTTGTAGAACACTCAGAGACATGTCTATTTTTTCCATCAGCACGGGTAAGAAGGGCCAATACAAGTCTATGGGTCCGTAAAAAACATGTAAAGAACCCGAATGTCATCAGTGTACAGTCCCTGTGCTGTCCGCGTTTAACATTGTAAAGTATAGGAGAAGCTTTGTCATTTATTTATTTCTTTATTCACACCAGAAAAACACAGATGACACACTGATCATTAAAATGGACGCAAGTGCCACACACTGATGACACACTGATGACAAAAATGGACACACGAAGGCACAAAACTGAAAACACTGGTACCATTTTTTCAAGTGCGTGTTTAAACATGGAAGTGTGAATGAGGCTTAAGGTCTACGTCGTATTGCATAATTGCCAAATGAGAGTTACGCACCTTGAGCAGATATTATCACCACATAACTTATCCTTAATGATTCAAGCGGACTAAAAGTGTTATTAAAGTGGTTGTCTCATTATCATAAATGGGTAAAGTTGCAAAAAGCATGTAAAGATAAGTAATTTTGCAATTTATCTCTTATTAACCCCTTAACTACCTTGGGATTTTCCGTTTTTTGCGCTTTTGTTTTTTTGCTTCCCTTCTCCCCATAGTCATATCCTTTTTATTTTTAGTTCAATACGGCCATGTGAGGGCTTATTTTTTGCTGGACAAGTTGTAATTTTAAATGCCATCACTGGTTTTACCATATCGTGTACGGAAAAATGGAAAAAAAATTCCAAGTGCTGTGAAATGGCAAAAATAATGCAATTCCACAGTTGTTTTTTTTTACCACGTTCACTGAATGCTGAAACTGACCTGACATTATTATTCACCAGGTCATGATGAGTTTGTAGACACCAAACATGTATAGGTTCTTCTTTATTTAGGTGGTAAAAAAAAAAATCTAAAGTTTGCTAAAAAAAAATGGCGCCATTTTCCCGAGACCTGTAGCGTCTCTAATTTTCAGGATCTGGGGCTGGGTGAGAGCTTTTTTTTACGCGTTGAGCTGACGTATTTATTAATACCATTTTGTGGTAGATCTTATGTTTTCATCGACCGTTATTGCATTTTATTGCGACGACCAAAAAAAACGTAATTCTGGCGTTTAGCATTTTTTTCTCGTTACGCCGTTTACCGATCGGATTAATTATTTTTTTATATTGATAGATCGGGCGATTCTGAATGTGGCGATACCAAATATGTGCATGTGCTTTTTTTTATTATTTTATTTTGAATGGGGTGAAAGGGGAGTGATTTAAGCTTATATATTTTTTTATTTTTTTCATATTTTTAAAAACATTTTTTTTTACACTTTCTGCTTCAATAGTCTCCATAGGAGATTAAAAGAAGCGGTTGTCAGATTGCCTCTGCTGCATACAAGTGATGAGCAGATCGCTTTTATATAGCAGAAATGCTCACTTGCTATGAGCGCCGACCACTGGGTGGCACTCATAGCAATCGAGACATGACAACCACAGGAGTCTGCTGCAGACCTTGGATTGTCATGCCCACCCATCGTTTACCCGCGATCATGTGATGGGGTCTCCGACGGGCAGGGCAAATGCCGCACTTCCGGCGCGGCGATGTTAAATTGCGCTGTCAGAGATTGACTGCGGCATTTAACTGGTTAATAGCCGTGGATGGATCGCGATTCCTCCAGCGGCCGTTGTTGCCGGAGCCTGCGCTGAACCGGGGGTGATGGCCTGGGGCGTACTAATATGCCCAAGGCCAGAAAGGAGTTAAATATTCTTTCTGTTCTCAATAATGGCAGAATTTTTACTTTTTTTGTTTACTGCTCATTGTCTAGGTTACGGGATACCATTTTTAGTGATAGCAGGCTTTGTAGGAAAGGATTGCAGTACTTACAAACTCTTTGCTATAGAGCATGCATTGATGCTCTACAGCGTGCAGGATCGATGGATTTGGCCAGCTTCAACGCTCGTGCACTCCTAAAATAATGCAGACGCCATGCTGCCTGTCTGAACTGTCAATCATCAAGAGTCACACTGACTCCTTCTTCATGACTACCATACATAGAAGCAGTAAGAGTACACATACAGGGTTAAATACATGATTTTTTTTTAAAAAAAGGGCACTCACCAGGTTTGATCGCTATATTTTCTTTGTCTCTATAGGCACAATTTCACTTTTCAACACATTATTCTTAAGTACATTCATTCTTTTTTTAAATGAATGAAATTAATGGTATATTATATACAGTGCCTACAAGTAGTATTCAACCCCCTGCAGATTTAGCTGGTTGACACATGCGGAATTAACTTGGCATTGTGACATTTGTACTGTAGATCAGCCTGGAAGTGGGAAATGCACTGCAGCAAATTTTGTTTTTGTTTTTTTTTTGTTTTTGTTTTTTTAAAACGTTAAAAGTTAATTCAGAGTGTCATTTATTATTCAACCCCTCAAACCACAAGAATTCTGTTTGGTCCCCCTAAAGTATTAAGAAGTAGTTCAGGCACCAAGAATAATGAGCTTCACATGTGTGGATTAAAGATCTCTTTTGCCAGCCTTTTCTGACTATTTAAGACCCTCCCCAAACTTGTGAACAGCACTCAGACATGGTCAATATGGGAAAGACAAAGGAGCATTCCAAGGCCATCAGAGACAAGATCGTGGAGGGTCACAAGGCTGGCAAGGGGTACAAAACCCTTTCCAAGGAGTTGGGCCTACCTGTCTCCACTGTTGGGAGCATCATCCGTAAGTGGAAGGCTTATGGAACTACTGTTAGCCTTCCACGGCCTGGACAGCCTTTGAAAGTGTCCTCCCGTGCCGAGGCCAGGCTTGTCCGAAGAGTCAAGGCTAACCCAAGGACAACAAGGAAGGAGCTCCGGGAAGATCTCATGGCAGTGGGGACATTGGTTTCAGTCAATACCATAAGTAACGTACTCCACCGCAATGGTCTCCGTTACAGACGAGCCCGTAAGGTACCTTTACTTTCAAAGCATCATGTCAAGGCTCGTCTACAGTTTGCTCATGATCACTTGGAGGACTCTGAGACAGACTGGTTCAAGGTTCTATGGTCTGATGAGACCAAGATCGAGATATTTGGTGCCAACCACACACGTGACGTTTGGAGACTGGATGGCACTGCATACGACCCCAAGAATACCATCCCTACAGTCAAGCATGGTGGTGGCAGCATCATGCTGTGGGGCTGTTTCTCAGCCAAGGGGCCTGGCCATCTGGTCCGCATCCATGGGAAGATGGATAGCACGGCCTACCTGGAGATTTTGGCCAAGAACCTCCGCTCCTCCATCAAGGATCTTAAGATGGGTCGTAATTTCATCTTCCAACAAGACAACGACCCAAAGCACACAGCCAAGTAAACCAAGGCCTGGTTCAAGAGGGAAAAAGTCAAGGTGTTGGAGTGGCCTAGTCAGTCTCCTGACCTTAACCCAATTGAAAACTTGTGGAAGGAGCTCAAGAATAAAGTCCACATGAGACACCCAAAGAACCTAGATAACTTGGAGAAGATCTGCATGGAGGAGTGGGCCAAGATAACTCCACAGACCTGTGCCGGCCAGATCAGGTCTTATAAAAGACGATTATTAGCTGTAATTGCAAGCATGGCTTATTCCACAAAATATTAAACATAGGGGTTGTATAATAATTGACCCACACTTTTATGTTTAAAATTTAATAAAATTCAACTGAGCAACATAACTTTTTGGTTTGTAAGATTTATGCTTCTGTTCATAAAACCTACTCTCGTTTGCAGTTTGAAGGCTCTAACTTATTTGCATCTTATCAAACCAGCTAAATCTGCAGGGGGTTGAATACTACTTGTAGGCACTGTATATATATATACAAAATACAGAAAAATCTTTAAATGAGAAGGTGTGTCCAAACTTTTGGTCTGTACTGTATATATATATATATATACAGTACAGACCAAAAGTTTAGACACACCTTCTCATTTAAAGATTTTTCTGTATTTTCATGACTTTGAAAATTGTACATTCACACTGAAGGCATCAAAACTATGAATTAACACATGTGGAATTATATACTTAACAAAAAAGTTTGAAACAACTGAAAATATGTCTTATATTCTAGGTTCTTCAAAGTAGCCACCTTTCGCTTTGATGACTGCTTTGCACACTCTTGACATTCTCTTGATGAGCTTCAAGAGGAAGTCACCGGAAATGGTCTTCCAACAATCTTGAAGGAGTTCCCTGAGATGCTTAGCACTTGTTGGCACTTTTGCCTTCACTCTGCGGTCCAGCTCACCCCAAACCATCTCGATTGGGTTCAGGTCTGGTGACTGTGGAGGCCAGGTCATCTGTCGTAGCACCCCATCACTCTCCTTCTTGGTCAAATAGCCCTTACACAGCCTGGAGGTGTGTTTGGGGTCATTGTCCTGTTGAAAAATAAATGATGGTCCAACTAAACACAAATCGGATGGAATAGCATGCCCCTGCAAGATGCTGTGGTAGCCATGCTGGTTCAGTATGCCTTCAATTTTGAATAAATCCCCAACAGTGTCACCAGCAAAGCACCCCCACAGCATCACACCTCCTCCTCCATGCTTCACGGTGGGAACCAGGCATGTAGAGTCCATCCGTTCACCTTTTCTGCGTCGCACAAAGACACGGTGGTTGGAACCAAAGATCTCAAATGTGGAGTCATCATACCAAAGCAAAAATTTCCACTGGTCTAATGTCCATTCCTTGTGTTCTTTAGCCCAAACAAGTCTCTTCTGCTTGTTGCCTGTCCTTAGCAGTGGTTTCCTAGCAGCTATTTTACCATGAAGGCCTGCTGCACAAAGTCTCCTCTTAACAGTTGTTGAAGAGATGTGTCTGCTGCTAGAACTCTGTGTGGCATTGACCTGGTCTCTAATCTGAGCTGCTGTTAACCTGCGATTTCTGAGGCTGGTGACTCGGATAAACTTATCCTTAGAAGCAGAGGTGACTCTTGGTCTTTCTTTCCTGGGGCGGTCCTCATGTGAGCCAGTTTCTATATAGCGCTTGATGGTTTTTGCAACTGCACTTGGGGACACTTTCAAAGTTTGCCAAAATTTTTCGGAATGACTGACCTTCATTTCTCAAAGTAATGATGGCCACTCGTTTTTCTTTACTTAGCTACTTTTTTCTTGCCATAATACAAATTCTAACAGTCTATTCAGTAGGACAATCAGCTGTGTATCCACCAGACTTCTGCACAACACAACTGATGGTCCCAACCCCATTTATAAGGCAATAAATCCCACTTATTAAACCTGACAGGGCACACCTGTGAAGTGAAAACCAATTCCGGTGACTACCTCTTGAAGCTCATCAAGAGAATGCCAAGAATGTGCAAATCAGTCATCAAAGCAAAAGGTGGCTACTTTGAAAAACCTAGAATATAAGACATATTTTCAGTTGTTTCACACTTTTTTGTTAAGTATATAATTCCACATGTGTTAATTCATAGTTTTGATACCTTCAGTGTGAATGTACAATTTTCAAAGTCATGAAAATACAGAAAAATCTTTAAATGAGAAGGTGTCTCCAAACTTTTGGTCTGTACTTTATATATATATATATATATATATATATATATTTTAAGGCAGCGCTACTTATTATCCTGGGGGATACTCGCTTCGCTGCGTCAATCAATGCACACCAGCAACTACTTTGCCGTGTTTCACAGTCCACAGTTTATTACACTTCATAAACCGTAGTTCACACACATAATGTCCACGAGCCCAAGTGGCAGTCCGGCCCACTTGGCTCTATTTACAGCCTTCCACAAGGTAATACTAACACAATGTCCAGGTAAGTGTCCATAACATAAGAGTATTACCTGCGCCGGCTTCAGCTGTAACAGTCCTGTTCATTCGCCACCACTGTGGCTCTACGGCTTCCCACACGTGGTCTCCAGCCATCACTACCTTTAAGGTTTACTGGCGTATTACACATCTCATACCCAGGCTTCACCTTCCAGGACTCTTGTGTGGCACTCCGAGGCTTACTGGCATCCCCCACACTCTCACACAGGGATCCAGGCTTCACCTCCACCGGAGTCCACCAGGCCTCTTGTGTGGCACTCCGAGGCTTACTGGCATCCCCCACACTCTCACACAGGGATCCAGGCTTCACCTCCACCGGAGTCCACCAGGCCTCTTGTGTGGCACTCCGAGGCTTACTGGCATCCCCCACACTCTCACATAGGGATCCAGGCTTCACCTCCACCGGAGTCCACCAGGCCACTCCAGGCCTCACACGAGCGGTGTTCACCCATACACACAGGGAACAGCCTCGTGCCTCTCACACGGTGCCCACACAGGAGCTCCCAAAACACAGGAACTCCTACACACCGGAACACACCCGCGCAGGAACACACAGGGTTTATATATACTGCAGCACACACACACACCCACAGATAGGACCTTAACTGTGTGCATAAGGACCTGTGTGATGTCACGGTCATGTGATCAGTCAGTTAAAGGGGAAGGCACATGGTCATTCAAACTACACTGAACCATTAAAGGGATGTCTGCTGCATCACAATATATATATACAGTACAGACCAAAAGTTTGGACACACCTTCTCATTTAAAGATTTTTCTGTATTTTCATGACTATGAAAATTGTACATTCACACTGAAGGCATCAAAACTATGAATTAACACATGTGGAATTATATACTTAACAAAAAAGTGTGAAACAACTGAAAATATGTCTTATATTCTAGGTTCTTCAAAGTAGCCACCTTTTACTTTGATGGCTGCTTTGCACACTCTTGGCATTCTCTTGATGAGCTTCAAGAGGTAGTCACCGGAATTGGTTTTCACTTCACAAGTGTGCCCTGTCAGGTTTAATAAGTGGGATTTCTTGCCTTATAAATGGGGTTGGGACCATCAGTTGTGTTATGCAGAAGTAAGGTGGATACACAGCTGATAGTCCTACTGAATAGACTGTTAGAATTTGTATTTTGGCAAGAAAAATGCAGCTAAGTAAATGCAGCTAAGTAAAGAAAAACGAGTGGCCATCATTACTTTAAGAAATGAAGGTCAGTCAGTGCGAAAAATTGGGCAAACTTTGAAAGTGTCCCCAAGTGCAGTTGCAAAAACCATCAAGCGCTACAACGAAACAGGCTCACATGAGGACCGCCCCAGAAAAGGAAGACCAACAGTCACCTCTGCTTCTGAGGATTAGTTTATCCGAGTCACCAGCCTTAGAAATCGCAAGTTAACAGCAGCTCAGATTAGAAACCAGGTCAATGCCACACAGAGTTCTAGCAGCAGACACATCTCTTCAACAACTGTTAAGAGGAGACTTCGTGCATCGTAAAATAGCTGCTAGGAAATCACTGCTAAGGACAGGCAACAAGCAGAAGAGACTTGTTTGGGCTAAAGAACACAAAGAATGGACATTAGACCAGTGGAAATCTGTGCTTTGGTCTGCTGAGTCCAAATTTGAGATCTTTGGTTCCAACCACCGTATCTTTGTGCGACGCAGAAAAGGTGAACGGATGGACTCTACATGTCTGGTTCCCAACGTGAAGCATGGAGGAGGAGGTCTGATGGTGTGGGGGTGCTTTGCTGGTGACACTGTTGGGGATTTATTCAAAATTGAAGGCATACTGAACCAGCATGGCTACCACAGCATCTTGCAGCGGCATGCTTTTCCATCCGGTTTGCGTTTAGTTGGACCATCATTTATTTTTCAACAGGACAATAACCCCAAACACACCGCCAGGCTGTGTAAGGGCTATTTGACCAAGAAGGAGAGTGATGGGGTGGTACGCCAGATGACCTGGCCTCCACAGTCACCAGACGTGAACCCAATTGAGATGGTTTGGGGTGAGCTGGACTGCAGAGTGAAGGCAAAATGGCCAACAAGTGCTAAGCATCTCTGGGAACTCCTTTATGATTGTTTGAAGACCATTTCTGGTGACTACTAGAGATGAGCGGTGTTCGACTAGAATTGTTCGCCAATCTCAAATTCGAGCTGTTTTGGGCGGTGTTCGAGTTGTTCGACGAACCCGAACGATTTGCAAAAAATTCGGCTGTTCGAGGTTATGTTCGATAACTGTTCGTGCACCAAAAGCGTGTCCTGCATGTCTGGCGCTATTTAGAGCACCAATCATGCAGGGATTGTCTGCCACTCACTGTAATGCCACAGCCATGGTGGTTGTGGCATTACAGTGATTGCCCAAATCGATGGGAACAGTGCTCACAGTGAAACATGAAAAGCCGGCAATTCAGCAGCGGCATACACCGGTACCTGACAATTTAGAACAGAAAGAATAGAGAATCACACATAGATTAGATAGATAGAAACATGTCAGTCACACATATAAGAAGCACAGTGACAGTGTTGCTTACTGTACTTGTCATTTAGTGTAAAGGATTTATTAAAAAAAATAATAGTGTTTTCATGCACCGTCTCTTTAAAAAAGCCGGCCGGCAATTCAGCATCTGTACCCGACAATTTAGAATAGAAGGAATAGAGAATCACACATAGATTAGATAGATAGAAACATGTCAGCCACATATATACGAAGTACAGTGACAGTGTTGCTTACTGTACTTGTCATTTAGTGTAAAGGATTTATTAAAAAATATAATAGTGTTTTCGTGCACCGTCTCTTTAAAAAAGCCGGCCGGCAATTCAGCAGCGGTACCCGACAATTTATAACAGACAGAATAGAGCTTCACACATAGATTAGATAGATAGAAACATGTCAGTCACATATATATGAAGTACTGTGACAGTGTTGCTTACTGTACTTGTCATTTACTGCAAAGGATTTATTAAAAAAAATAATAGTGTTTTCATGCACCGTCTCTTTAAAAAAGCCGGCCGGCAATTCAGCATCTGTACCCGACAATTTATAACAGACAGAATAGAGCTTCACACATAGATTAGATAGATAGAAACATGTCAGTCACATATATAATAAGTACAGTGACAGTGTTGGTTACTGTACTTGTCATTTAGTATTAAAATAAAGGATTTATTATTAAAAAAAAATTGGCGTGGGGTTCCCCGTAATTTTAGTCTCTAGCGGAGGTTAAGCAGACAGCTGGGGCAGATGTTTGAAGCCTGGGAAGGGGGTAATACCCACGGAGCTTCCCAGGCTACTAATATCAGCCCCCAGCTGAATACCTAGCCTTTACTAGCTATTAAAATGGAGGACCCCCCCAAAAAAAATGACGTGGGGGTCCCCCCTAATTTAATAGCTAGCAAAGGCTTAGCAGACAGCTGGGGGCTGATATTAATAGCCCAGGAAGGGAACCATGAATATTGGCCCCCTCCCAGGCTAGAAACACCAGCCGTCAGCCGCCCCAGAAATGGCGCATCCATAGGATGCGCCAATTCTGGCACTTAGCCTCGCTCTTCCACGCTGCCCTGGTGCGGTGGCAGGGGGTAATAGGGTTGGGGTTGATGTCAGCTTATAATGCCAGCTGACATCAAGCCCAGGTTAGTAATGGAGAGGCGTCTATAAGACACCCCCATTACTAACCCCATAGTCAAAGTTAAAAGAAAACACAAACACCCAGAATAAAGTCCTTTAATTGAAATAAAGACACATTCCTTTATTGTTCTAAATTAAACCATACTTACCGTCACGCCCATTCCAGTTGAAGCCAACGATCTCCTGCAATAAAAGAAAAATAATAAAGCAACCTCATCCTTACCTTTCCATGGTTCCCACGACAGCTTCAGCTCTGCTACATCGAGATAACAGGCTGGACCGCAGCAGAACGCTGCCATCCAGCCTGTCATCCCGCAGACACTGAGAAGCGCAGGCATGCTTGCGCTCTGCAGTGTCTGGCTGTGACGGCATAAAGATGAGACGAGTTCATGTCCAATGAACTCGGCGCACCTCATGCACGTCACTGACAGCGTGGGAGAATTCTCCTGCACTCAGCACTTCAGCGTGAGAATTCTCCCACGCTGTCAGTGACGTGCATGAGGTCAGCTGAGTTCTTTGGACATGAATGAGCTCACCTCATGCACGTCACTGACAGCGTGGGAGAATTCTCACGCTGTAGCGCTGAGTGCAGGAGAATTTTCCCACGCTGTCAGTGACGTGCATGAGGTGAGCTCATTCATGTCCAATAAACTCAGCTGACCTCATGTACGTCACTGACAGCGTGGGAGAATTTTCACGCTGAAGTGCTGAGTGCAGGAGAATTCTCCCACGCTGTCAGTGACGTGCATGAGGTGCGCCGAGTTCATTGGACATGAGCTTGTCTCATCTTTATGCCGTCACAGCGAGACACTGAGGAGCGCAAGCATGCCTGCGCTTCTGAGTGTCCGCGGGATGACAGGCTGGATGGCAGCGTTCTGCTGCGGTCCAGCCTGTCATCTCGATGTAGCAGAGCTGAAGCTGTCGTGGGAACCATGGAAAGGTAAGGATGAGGTTGCTTTATTATTTTACTTTTATTGCAGAAGACATTGGCTTCAGCTGGAATGGGCGTGACGGTAAGTATGGTTTAATTTAGAACAATAAAGAATTGTGTGTTTATTTCAATTAAAGGACTTTATTCTGGGTGTTGTGTTTTTTTAAATACTTTACTAGAAATTCATGGTGGTCATGTCTAATATTGGCGTGACCCCATGAATTTCGGACTTAGGGCCAGCTGATAATGCCAAGCTGGCCTTAACCCCTTTATTACCCAGTGAGCCACCGCACCAGGGCCCTGGATGAGTTGGGTACAGCGCCAGAAGATGGCGCTTCTATGAACGCGCCATTTTCTGGGGCGGCTGCGGACTGCAATATGCAGCGGGTCGGGTCCAGAAAGCTTGGGCCTCCCTGCGCTGCAGATTCCAGCCCCCAGCTGCCTAGTTGTACCTGGCTGGGCACAAAAATAGGGCGAAGCCCCACGCATATTTTTTTTAAATTATTTCATGAAATTCATGGAATAATTAAGAAAAAAAGGGCTTCCCTATATTGTTGTGTCCAACCAGGTACAAATAGGCAGCTGGTGGTTGGGGGCAGCCCGTCCCTGCCTGCTGTACCTGGCTGGACACAAATATAGTGCGAAGCCCCACGTCAATTTTTTTTTAATTATTTCATGAAATAATTTTTTTAAAAAAGGGCTTCCCTATATTGTTGTGTCTGGCCAGGTACAAATAGGCAGCTGGTGGTTGGGGGCAGCCCGTTCCTGCCTGCTGTACCTGACTGGACACAAATATAGGGCGAAGCCCCACGTCAATTTTTTTTTAATTATTTCAGGAAATTCATGAAATAATGAAAAAAAAATTGATGTGGGGCTTCGCACTATATTTGTGTCCAGTCAGGTACAGCAGGCAGGAACGGGCTGCTCCCAACCACCAGCTGCCTATTTGTACCTAGCCGGACACAACAATATAGGGAAGCCCTTTTTTTCTTAATTATTCCATGAATTTCATGAATTTAAAAAAAAAATACGTGGAGCTTCGCCCTATTTTTGTGTCCAGCCAGGTACAACTAGGCAGCTGGGGGCTGGAATCTGCAGCGCAGGGAGGCCCAAGCTTTCTGGGCCCCACCCGCTGCAAATTGCAGTCTGCAGCCGCCCCGGAAAATGGCGCGTTCATAGAAGCGCCATCTTCTGGCGCTGTACCCAACTCATCCAGGGCCCTGGTGCGGTGGCTCACTGGGTAATAAAGGGGTTAAGGCCAGCTTGGCATTATCAGCTGGCCCTAAGCCCGAAATTCATGGGGTCACGCCAATATTAGACATGACCACCATGAATTTCTAGTAAAGTATTTAAAAAAAACACAACACCCAGAATAAAGTCCTTTAATTGAAATAAACACACAATTCTTTATTGTTCTAAATTAAACCATACTTACCGCCACGCCCATTCCAGCTGAAGCCAATGATCTCCTGCAATAAAAGTAAAATAATAAAGCAACATCATCCTTACCTTTCCATGGCTCCCACGACAGCTTCAGCTCTGCTACATCGAGATGACAGGCTGGACCGCAGCAGAACGCTGCCATCCAGCCTGTCATCCCGCAGACACTGAGAAGCGCAGGCATTCTTGCGCTACTCAGTGTCTGGCTGTGACGGCATCCAGATGAGCCGAGGTCATGTCCAATGAACTTGGCTCACCTCATGCACGTCACTGACAGCGTGGGAAAATTCTCACGCTGAAGCGCTGAGTGCAGGAGAATTTTCCCACGCTGTCAGTGACGTACATGAGGTGAGCCGAGTTCATTGCCGGCTCATCTGGATGCCGTCACAGTCAGACACTGAGGAGCGCAAGCATGCCTGCGCTTCTCAGTGTGTGCGGCATGGCAAGCTGGATGGCAGCGTTCTGCTGCGGTCCAGCCTGTCATCTCGATGTAGCAGAGCTGGAGCTGTCCTGGGAACCATGGAAAGGTAAGGATGAGGTTGCTTTATTATTTTTCTTTTATTGCAGGAGATCGTTGGCTTCAGCTGGAATGGGCGTGATGGTAAGTATGGTTTAATTTAGAACAATAAAGAATTGTGTCTTTATTTCAATTAAAGGACTTTATTCTGGGTGTTTGTGTTTTTTTTTTAACTTTGACTATGGGGTTAGTAATGGGGGTGTCTTATAGACGCCTCTCCATTACTAACCTGGGCTTGATGTCAGCTGGCATTATAAGCTGACATCAACCCCAACCCTATTACCCCCTGCCACCGCACCAGGGCAGCGTGGAAGAGCGAGGCTAAGTGCCAGAATTGGCGCATCCTGTGGATGCGCCATTTCTGGGGCGGCTGAGGGCTGGTGTTTCTAGCCTGGGAGGGGGCCAATATTCATGGTTCCCTTCCTGGGCTATTAATATCAGCCCCCAGCTGTCTGCCTATCTTTTGCTAGCTATTAAATTAGGGGGGACCCCACGTCATTTTTTTTGGGGGGTCCTCCATTTTAATAGCTAGTAAAGGCTAGGTATTCAGCTGGGGGCTGATATTAGTAGCCTGGGAAGCTCCGTGGGTATTACCCCCTTCCCAGGCTTCAAACATCTGCCCCAGCTGTCTGCTTAACCTCCGCTAGAGACTAAAATTACGGGGAACCCCACGCCAATTTTTTTTAATAATAAATCCTTTATTTTAATACTAAATGACAAGTACAGTAACCAACACTGTCACTGTACTTATTATATATGTGACTGACATGTTTCTATCTATCTAATCTATGTGTGAAGCTCAATTCTGTCTGTTATAAATTGTCGGGTACAGATGCTGAATTGCCGGCCGGCTTTTTTAAAGAGACGGTGCATGAAAACACTATTATTTTTTTTAATAAATCCTTTGCAGTAAATGACAAGTACAGTAAGCAACACTGTCACAGTACTTCATATATATGTGACTGACATGTTTCTATCTATCTAATCTATGTGTGAAGCTCTATTCTGTCTGTTATAAATTGTCGGGTACCGCTGCTGAATTGCCGGCCGGCTTTTTTAAAGAGACGGTGCACGAAAACACTATTATATTTTTTAATAAATCCTTTACACTAAATGACAAGTACAGTAAGCAACACTGTCACTGTACTTCATATATATGTGACTGACATGTTTCTATCTATCTAATCTATGTGTGATGCTCTATTCCTTCATGTCTAAATTGTCGGGTACCGTTGTATGCCGCTGCTGAATTGCCGGCCGGCTTTTTTAAAGAAAGCGTCTTCTGAGCAGTTTGTCAGCTTTTGGACACCTTTGAAGGTGTTTTCTATGTGTTCCTATGTGTTTTTGTTTGCCTGCCATTGGTTTTAATGGTGTTCGACGGTGTTCTAAGGTGTTCGACGAACAGTTCGACGAACAGTTCCTCGAACATCCCAGTGTTCGACGAACCGAACCGAACCCGAACACTACAGGGGTGGCTCAACACTAGTGACTACCTCATGAAGCTCATCAAGAGAATGCCAAGAGTGTGCAAAGCACTTATCAAAGCAAAAGGTGGCTACTTTGAAGAACCTAGAATATAAGACATATTTTCAATTGTTTCACACTTTTTTGGCCGCGACCAATCAGCGAACCGTGTTAGAGAGGACCGGAGAGCGTGTTTTAATTTGGCGCCAAAATCGCTGATTGGTCGTGGCCGGCAGTCGCGACAAATTAGCAGAGCGGTGTTGAAATTTGGCGCCAATATCGTATTAGTGAGGACCAGGGAACGGCGCTGCCTGTGCGGGTACTACCGCTGCGAGCAGACGCATGGAGGTCAGCGGCGCAGCTGGTCGGGGTACTTCTGCTGCATCGCCGCTGACCTCTGTGCAGAGAGGTGTTTAAATTTGGCGCCAAAATCGCCACAACCAATCAGCGAACCCTGTTACTGAGAACCGGAGAGTGTGTTAAAAATTTGGCGCCAATATCGCTGATTGGTCGCGGTCGGCGGCCGTGACCAATCAGCGAATCGCATTAGTGAGGACCGGGGAGAGGCGCTGCCTGTGCGTGTACTTCCACTGCGAGCAGCCGGGAGATGACCGGCTGCTCGCAGCAGAAGTATCCCGACCGCCGGCGCCGCTCCGTGGTCCTCCCTTCACACTTGCCGTCGGGAGATCAGCGGCCCTAGCGCCGGTCATTTCCCGGCTGCATCGCCGCTGACTTCCGTGCAGCAGATCAGCCGCTAACGGCCGCCATCTTTTTCTGAAATCCCGCGTCGCTGATTGGCCGCGGCCGGACCAATCAGCAACGCAGGATTTCCTGGACAGAAGGACAGACAGACAGGATAAGATGATTATATATATTAGATATACACATTTATATTTGTGATGTTTTTTCTTTCTGTTTCACGGCATGTGACTTTTTACACCCCTCCTTCTTTTTCTTGCTGCCCTTTTTTTGAAAATGTTCATGTATTTAACTGTGTAAGTGTACTGTTACTGCTTCTTGTTAAGGGGACGGTTGCAAACAACGTTATTAAATAATGGAAAGCAACCGAACCCGGGGTCCGCGATGCAGCCTGGTGGACTGCGGCCGAACACCCTCCGGGTGAGAAGGTAAAACAACCAACTTAAATGACAATCCCTTCCGTGTTACAGCACACCGGGACGGGAATAGGGATTCGCACTATCTCCGTTAACAGCATGAGAGATGTGCATTAAATAATATATCTGTAGTCCTGTTGCAGCACAGGGACTACACAGTTGGCGCTAGGATGCGTGTGTGACTCACGCCGGCGAATACGTGCTCCCAGCCGGCGTGCTACCGGACTGAGGAGTATCTCTCCACGTGGCTTACAGGTGGTACCGGGAATAGGGTGTCTGCAGACTGCTCGGGGTGTAAGGCAACCCCTTTGTCAAAGCCAGGCTGTCACATGAAGCCACCTGCCTATTTCATCTAAGCCTGCCTATTTCCACAAAACCTGCCTGCCAGAAACTAAAGCACACGTGGAGCCCAAGAGACCAAGCGTCCACACAACACCATCACAGCTCAATGATCAGAGCGCACCGCCATGTTTGTGGGCGGGTTTTTTAAAGATTAAGCCCTGCCCACCATCGCACCATTGGTGACATCACTTGCGACCAATCAGGCGGTGCCAGGTCACCGGATCAGCTGACTCCCAAACCACCAATTATGGTCCACCATGTTACGGGCATGCTCAGTACAGAGAATCCTGGACTTGGGCTTTAACAGCCCTGTCTCCTTCCGCAACCTATCCTTCATGTTGCTAGGAACGAAGACCCAAGAGACAACCTGTACATCTTGTGCACCAGCTAGGCGTTGGGACTGATGAAGATGCTGAGCAGCATCAGCCCTGGCTGGACCAGAATGGGAGACCACAGAGTCCACTGATGGTTCTGAACCCAGCAAATGCCTAACATTATCCCCCTCCACTTGACGCTCATTTTCCTCAACAAGCAGGGGAGCATGAATGTGGTCCACCAGATCCCAGGGATGATCCTCAGATCCATAGCCCCTCAATATACTTGGTAACCTTTTTTTCCACAAACCATCTTAGACCTTCTAATAGCCTGCACCTCGAGTTTATCACCCCTGGTGTTTGTAGTAGGTTGGGGTTCAGCGAGTTTTGTCAGGCAAACGGGTTTAAGGAGCGACACATGAAAAGTGTCGTGACTCCTCAGGTGTCGTGGTATCTGTAACCGGTACATTACAGGGTTTACTTGAGCCAAAATTTTGAAAGGACCAATAAAGCGGGGGGCAAACTTAGCTGACTCCCCGTGTACTTTAGTATTGCGAGCCATGAGCCACACTCTGTTGCCCGGATAGAATACGGGAGCAGGACAACAAAGAGTGTCAGGTGACTCTCTCATTCGATTCTTGAAGACCAATACAGCATCCTGGGTATGGTCCCAAACCTCCCGTGCCTCCAGAGCCTAATCTCTGACCCCAGGTTCCACTGAGGAAATTGGCATAGGAACCGGGACTCGCAGATGTTGGCCATTATTTAGAAGAAACGGAGTTTGACCTGTGGAATCAGCAACTGGTAACGGGTGGAGAAGACCAGCCAGACTTTGACCGGATTATTTCCCTCTCACACAGGAGACACATGCAAGAACATATTCCTTAATGTCCTGGCGCCACCGGGGCCACCAATAGGACCGTTGAAGGAACTTTGTGGTACGTTTGACCCCAAACTGAGCTCCGATCTTAGGGGCATGTTCCCAGGAGAGCACCTCATTTTGTAGATTAGGGGGAACGTCCTCCCAGAGGGCACCTGGTTTAAGGACACTGGAGCCACCCTCCGCATACTTCCTGAAGGAACGGTGAGCCTGGGCTGGTCATCGTCCTCAGCCGTATCCATGGACCAGGACACAAGGTCTACCCAAGGGTTCTTTTTGATATAATCTGACAAGACCTGGGTCTCGGGGACAGACAGAGAATCTGTGCCGGGGGCCACATTGGTAGCAGGCTCAGAAACCACCCTCCGGGTGACTGTAACCATGCACTGAGACACACAATACTTACTCCAGGACGAAATTCTCCCCGTATTCCAGTCAATGTGTGGAGTTTGACAACGTAGCCAGGGAAGAACCAATAGCACCTCATCTAATCTACCGGGAATAATAAGAAAGGAGATAACCTCACGGTGACCCTGAGGAAATGACATTGTGAGGGGAATCGACTGGTGGGTGATTTGCGTGTCCAGGAGTGAACCGTTGACTACCCTAATGTTCATTGGTCTTGGCAGTAACTCTATAGGGATGGCGTGCCTATGGGCAAACGTAGATGACAAAAAATTTCCATCGGCACCAGAATACACCCACGCCTTGGTAGTAACCGTGGTTGTTCTGAAGAACAATGTCACCTTATACAATAATTTGGAGGAAGAAGCCCCAGAATCTAACACACCTCCTCCAATGTTGGTTAGACACACTCGTTTTCCCGACTGCTTGGAACCGTTATTAACTGGGTACTCCAAGAGATGTGCAGGTCGGGAACGAGAGGGGCTAGACTCAGTCCAGGATATATCCATAGCCTCAGGCTCCAGGTCGGGAGTCGCGGGCTTGGAAATGGGTCTAGAGAAGGATGGTGCCAACCGACACTGAGGTATTGTCACGGGTGTGTTGCCACGAAGATCGTCACGAGTACACAGCCTGACTTCTCGCAGCTGACTTGTTGGTGCTTTGTGTTTTTTCGGCAGTGAAGGAGTTAATTCTCTCTCTCTCTGGGCTAGCTGAGGTCCAGCCTCGCCCAGCTGCAATCAATGCTTCTTTAGTGAGACTCCTTCATATCCCTGCAGGTCTGTTTGGGAGGTGTCGGTGAAAGCTTTTCATTCAGACTTACAGAGCGGATTGTGGTGTTTGGAGTTGCTGAGATAAGTGTATTTGGAAGTGTTTTTTCCCTTTCCTCGCTTTATCATTTATCTCCTTTCCCGTTGGTGTTCCCTCTGTTGTAGTTGTGTAGAAGTTGTATGCAAGGTGGTTTTGGTTTTTCCCTTGTACTGTCTCGTTCGTCTAAATACTGTGTGTGGGCATATTATTTCTGGTTCCCAATTGTTGTGATCGGGGTCCTTCTCAGGACTAGATTACTGAGGTGCAGGGATCCTCAGGAGGTAGGGGTTACGCTGGCGGCCTGGACCTCTGTACCTTTAACAGTACCTCCAGGTTGAGGGATTAGTCAGGGCCCCAGCTTAGGGTCAGCTTAGGCCCCCTACCTCCAGTATTCTGGCACAGTATGACTCTCCCGCGTCACTGGAAGCCGCTATGGCCCTTGCCATTCGCGTTGACAGACGGCTTCGGGAGAGGTGCGGGATAACTCTACCCCCTGTAATGTCTCCACCTCCTACAAGGTCCCCTCATATGGTGGTTCCCCTGGTCAGTCCGGAGGAGCCTATGCAATTAGGAGGGACATCATTTCGGGGAAGGGGACCGGTGGAGCGCCATAAGACAGGAAGGTGTTTCCTCTGCGGGAAAAAGGGACATTTTATTGGGGGGTGTCCATCCCGTCCCTTGCAGAGTAAAGAGTCGTCGAAAAAACTGTTGATCCCAGGTTGTGTGGTGGACGGCAATCTGGGAGTAGGTATTTCGTCCCTAGGTTCGTCTCAGTTTCTCGTACCGGCGGAGGTGGTGGTGGGTGCGAGAACTGAGAGGATATCTGTTCTTCTGGATAGTGGGGCCGGGGCTAATCTGGTTGATGCTCGGTTTGCCCGGGTTCAAGGTATGCGATTGAGTGAGTTGGCTAAACCCATCCCCATATTCTCGATCGATGCCAGGCCTCTCGGTCAGGGAAGTTTTTTGCAAGCTGTGCATGGCGTAAAACTTCAAGTGGGGGCAATACATAAAGAACTGTTGTCTTGCTACGTGTTGGAGGGTCTTCCCACTCCTATAGTGTTGGGCCTTCCTTGGTTAGCTAAGCATAACCCGGTTATTAATTGGCAAACCAGAGAGATAAGCCAATGGAGTAAATTCTGTAATAAAAACTGCATGAACACGGTCATCGGTGCGGTTACTCCTTGGGTCTTACCTCCATTTCTGGCGGACTTTGAGGATGTATTCTCGGAGAATGGGTGTCAGGAACTACCTCCTCATCGCGAGTATGACTGTTCTGTAAAACTGCTCCCTGAGGCCAAGTTACCTAAAGCTAGGTTGTATAACCTTTCTGGTCCTGAGAGGCAGGCCATGAAGGATTATATTTCTGAAAGTCTGGCTAAGGGGCATATTAGACCTTCATCTTCACCGGTGGCCGCGGGGTTCTTCTTTGTTAAGAAGAAAGATGGAGGCCTACGCCCTTGCCTGGATTTCCGTGAACTTAATCGGATTACGGTCCGAGATCCGTATCCGCTCCCACTTATTCCCGATCTCTTTAATCAGATCGTGGGCGCCAAATGGTTCTCTAAGTTGGATCTCAGGGGGGCGTACAATCTGATTAGGATGAAGGAGGGGGATGAGTGGAAGACGGCTTTTAACACTCCGGAGGGGCATTATGAGAACCTTGTCATGCCATTCGGTCTGACTAATGCCCCGGCGGTGTTTCAACACTTTGTTAATGATATTTTTCGCCACCTGGTGGGACAGTTTGTTGTCATTTATCTGGATGATATCTTAATTTACTCGCCGGATCTGGTGTCTCATCAGGAGCACGTTAGACAGGTGTTACAGATCTTGCGGGATAATAAACTGTATGCCAAGTGGGAAAAGTGTGTGTTCGCCGTACAGGAACTCCAGTTTTTAGGCTTCCTGGTTTCAGCGTCCGGTTTTCGTATGGACCCTGGGAAAGTGCGGGCAGTTCTTGAGTGGGATCGGCCGGAGAATCTTAAGGCACTACAACGTTTCCTGGGGTTTGCTAACTATTACCGGAAGTTCATTCGTAATTTCTCGTCCATGGTTAAGCCTCTCACAGACATGACTAAAAAGGGGACGGATTTTTCTAGGTGGTCTGACAAGGCTTGTCAAGCATTCTCCTCCTTGAAAAAATGTTTTGCCTCGGCACCCATACTCATTCAACCTGATGCGTCTCAGCCATTCTTTGTAGAGGTAGACGCTTCCGAGGTAGGGGTGGGAGCAGTATTGTCACAGGGTTCGTCCCCTGGTAAGTGGCATCCGTGCGCCTTTTTCTCTAAAAAATTGTCGTCCGCTGAGAGGAATTACGATGTCGGCAATAGGGAACTCTTGGCCATTAAGTTAGCTTTTGAGGAGTGGCGCCATTTTTTGGAGGGGGCAGTTCATCCGGTCACCGTCATCACCGATCACAAGAACCTGCTATATCTGGAGTCCGCTAAACGTCTGAATCCCAGACAAGCTAGGTGGTCATTGTTTTTTACCAGGTTTAATTTCGTCGTTACATATCGTCCTGGGTCTAAAAATGTAAAGGCGGATGCCTTATCTCGTAGTTTCCCTGGGGCCGGGAATACGGACGACCCGATTCCTATTCTTCAGGAGGGGGTGGTGGTTTCGGCAGTATGCTCTGAGCTGGAGGAGGAGATATTGGAGGCTCAGGGGGACGCCCCTGTTGGACCTCCGGGGAGACTGTTCGTTCCAGATCAGTTGCGACAAAAGGTGATCGAGGCACACCATAACTCAGTTTTTGCAGGACACCCGGGGAGTAAAGCAACTGTGGATCTCCTCTCGCGTCGGTTTTGGTGGCCTAACTTACATAAAGAGGTGGTAACTTTTGTCGCGTCCTGTGGGGTTTGTGCGCGCTCCAAGACCTCACATACCCGTCCGTCTGGGGCCCTTTTACCTTTGAAGATCCCGGAGCGTCCTTGGACTCATCTGTCTATGGACTTTATTACGGACCTCCCTCCGTCTTCGGGTAAAACGGTCATACTCGTTGTAGTGGACAGGTTCAGCAAGATGGCACATTTTATCGCTCTTCCGGCTCTCCCTAATGCTAAAACTCTTGCGCAGGTGTTCATTGGGGAGATTGTGAGGCTTCACGGGGTACCCTCCGAGGTGGTGTCTGATCGGGGGTCTCAGTTTGTGTCCAAGTTCTGGAAGGCGTTTTGTGCACGGCGGGGGATGCATTTGTCATTCTCGTCGGCTTTTCATCCTCAGACCAATGGTCAGACGGAACGTATGAACCAGAGCTTGGAGACATATCTTCGGTGTTTTGTGTCAGAGAACCAGGAGGACTGGGCTTCTTTCCTACCTCTGGCAGAGTTTGCTCTCAATAATAGGCGGAGCGAGTCCACTGGTAAGTCCCCGTTTTTTGGGGCATATGGTTTTCACCCCCAGTTTTGTACTTTCAGTAGGGGGGGCTCTTCGGGGGTTCCGGAGGAGGAACGATTTTCCTCATCTCTCGCTTCAGTATGGAGAGGGGTGCTGAAGAATCTGAATACTATGGGGAACCGATACAAACGTATGGCTGATAGGAGGAGAGTGTCTGGTCCGGACCTAAGTGTGAACGATCAGGTATGGTTGTCTACCAGGAATATTAAACTTAAGGTTCCCTCCTGGAAACTGGGTCCCAGGTTCATCGGGCCGTACAGAATCAGTTCTGTTATTAATCCGGTGGCATTCCGTCTTGACCTCCCCCCTACGTTTAAAATTCACAACGTGTTTCACAGATCATTGCTTAAGAGGTATGTGGCGCCGGTGGTACCGTCACCTTTACCTCTCCCTCCTGTGGTTGTCAATGGTAACTTGGAGTTCCAGGTATCGAGGGTCATTGATTCACGCTTTAATCGCCGGTCCCTTCAGTACTTGGTTCATTGGAAGGGGTATGGTCCTGAGGAGAGGATGTGGGTTCCTGCGTCGGATATTAACGCAGACCGATTAGTTCGGGCCTTCCACACGACTCACCTGAATAAACCTGGCCCTGAGGGTCCGGAGGCCCCTCGTAGAAGGGGGGGTACTGTCACGGGTGTGTTGCCACGAAGATCGTCACGAGTACACAGCCTGACTTCTCGCAGCTGACTTGTTGGTGCTTTGTGTTTTTTCGGCAGTGAAGGAGTTAATTCTCTCTCTCTCTGGGCTAGCTGAGGTCCAGCCTCGCCCAGCTGCAATCAATGCTTCTTTAGTGAGACTCCTTCATATCCCTGCAGGTCTGTTTGGGAGGTGTCGGTGAAAGCTTTTCATTCAGACTTACAGAGCGGATTGTGGTGTTTGGAGTTGCTGAGATAAGTGTATTTGGAAGTGTTTTTTCCCTTTCCTCGCTTTATCATTTATCTCCTTTCCCGTTGGTGTTCCCTCTGTTGTAGTTGTGTAGAAGTTGTATGCAAGGTGGTTTTGGTTTTTCCCTTGTACTGTCTCGTTCGTCTAAATACTGTGTGTGGGCATATTATTTCTGGTTCCCAATTGTTGTGATCGGGGTCCTTCTCAGGACTAGATTACTGAGGTGCAGGGATCCTCAGGAGGTAGGGGTTACGCTGGCGGCCTGGACCTCTGTACCTTTAACAGTACCTCCAGGTTGAGGGATTAGTCAGGGCCCCAGCTTAGGGTCAGCTTAGGCCCCCTACCTCCAGTATTCTGTGACAGTGTGACAGGTATGGGGACCTCCAGCTCTAGCTTGTGTTCTGCATGAGGCAAATCTATTCAGTTAGCGAGAGAGATTAACTCCTCCAGGGAGGTTGGAA
Source organism: Phyllobates terribilis (assembly GCF_046119375.1). Classification (NCBI taxonomy): domain Eukaryota; kingdom Metazoa; phylum Chordata; class Amphibia; order Anura; family Dendrobatidae; genus Phyllobates; species Phyllobates terribilis. The sequence continues at coordinate 35,895,702 of NW_027362768.1, read as the reverse complement.
TCTCTCTGGTAGATAGAGCATTTTTAATATGCCCAGCCAGACCCTTCCAGAACACCGGGATTAAAGACCGCTCAGACCAATCCAATTCAGCCGCTCATTTTCTGAACTGGATGGCATAGTGGCTGGCGGTGACCAAACCCTGGACCAACGCAAGAAGCTTAAGAGCCGTATCATGCGTGACCTGAGGACCAAGGAAGTCATTTTTTAGAGCAGTAAGGAAGTGACCCGCATTAGCCACTACCAGGTCACCCCGCTCCCACAGAGGTATAGCCCACTCCAGGGCCCTGTGAGAAAGTAAAGATATGACAAAACCCACTTTGGCCCTTTCGGAGGGTAACTGTGCCTCCATCATCTCCAACTGAATGGAGCACAGATTAATAAAACCTCTGCAGGATTTGCTGTCACTAGAAAATTTTTCCGGGAAAGCAAAACGGGGTAATGGGGCAATTGCAGCTGCCGCAGCCTTCACCTTAGCCGAGTTAACCAGATTGGCTGCTTGAGAAGCTGCCTGGGTAGCTACTGCAGAGATATCAGCAGCCGGGGCAGATCGTTCCAGAGTCCTAAGTCTGTCCTCAAGTTGCTGTATATAGCGCTGCAGTTGCTGGTTGTCAGCCATATTCGGCAAGACCCTGGCGCTCTGATACTGTTAAGGGGACAGTTGTAAACAACTTTATTAAATAATGGAAAGCAACCAAAACCGTGGTCCACGATGCAGCCAGGTGGACTGCGGCCGAACACCTTCCGGGTGAGAAGGTAAAACAACCAACTTAAATGACAATCCCTTCCGTGTTACAGCACACCGGGACGGGAATAGGGATTCGCACTATCTCCGTTAACAGCACGAGAGATGTGCGATAAATAATATATCTGTAGTCCTGTTGCAGCACAGGGACTACACAGTTGGCACTAGGATGTGTGTGTGACTCACTCCGGCGAATACGTGCTCCCAGCCGGCGTGCTACCGGACTGAGGAGTATCTCTCCACGTGGCTTACAGGTGGTACCGGGAATAGGGTGTATGCAGACTGCTCGGGGTGTAAGGCGACTCCTTTGTCAAAGCCAGGCTGTCACCCGCGACCAATCAGGCGGTGCCAGGTCACTGGATCAGCTGTCTCCCTAACCACCAATCACGGTCCGCCATGCTCAGTACAGAGAATCCTGGACTTGGGCTTTAACAGCCCTGTCTCCCTCCGCAACCTATCCTTCATGTTGCTAGGAATGAAGACCTGCAAGACAACCTGTACATCCTGTGCACAAGCTAGGTGTTGGGACTGATGACAATGCTGAGTAGTATCAGCCCTGGCTGGACTGGAATGGGAGACCACAGAGTGCACTGATGGTTCTGAACCCATTTCAAATCCAGCAAACACCTGGTGCCTAACATTTCTATGTATGTTGTCCTGAAGAAGGAGTCAGTGTGACTCTGAAACACATTAACAATAAACCAGAATTTAACCACATTGTGGATGCTATTTTTTTCTGCAAGCGCAGAATAACTTCCATTGCCATAGCCACTATTTTTCTGATACTACATTGTGTAAGCTGTAGAATCTGGAATTTGGTCTGTTAGTGGTTGTGTCACATACAACCCTATTAGGTGAGCGCAATTACCTTTTGTTTCCCTTTGTGATACTTGGATAAGACCCTATTGCACTTTTGTATTTTAGTTATTCATCAAGAGTGCACCAATCCAGATGGAGGTAGTAAGGTGAGAGGTGGGGGAGCGTGCACTGCTCAACTACAACCTTAAGAATAACCCGTTAGAGGGTCATGGCTCAAGTGGGGTGGATCTGAGATCTAGCTATAACAGGTGCAGAAAAATAACAATAGCCTCACATAACTCGCTAATCAATGGAATACATAGGAATTGTGTGCTGTGGTCAAATTTCTCCTGTATGATTTGATTTTATATTTTTAAATGGTCAATGGAACAAATAGGGCATTTTTACTTTCTGTGTAGTTTCTCCTTATGTGTTTATTTTAAAGAAACATTTCAACATAACCTTACCTCTGTTTCTCAATAATACTGTGGTCTCTCAAATTACAATATCTTCAGTGTATAATATATTTAACAACTTTTCTCAGCCATTGTAACATGTAACAACATTCAACATACAGGGGAATGGACACTGATTAGTGGCAAGATCAGCACTCATCACACACTGCTGAATGGGAAAGATGCAGCCAATCAGCTATGAAAGGTTAGCCACTTATTGGCTTTCCAGTGTAGCATCTGGGGTGCTACATGTTCTGCACTGCTCTCTATCTGGGCCAAAATAATCTGCTATTTGGCCTCCAGGTACAGACACATATTTATCAATATTGTTTTATTTTTAGACAGTAAAAGTTCAGAGTTCATAGTCTTAAAATGTGCCCTGACTTACATGAGTGGCTCATGGTGTTTAATAAATTTTGTCTCTCTAGCCTATTTGTGCCAGAATATTAAGCCTCACCCCTTTCTAATAAACCACACCCGTTTTCATTGTGACCATGCTCCATTGTCTGACAGACAAGCAGAAGTAAGTGTCCAAAATACACAATAAAAATGATGCAAGTCATGAAAGATTGCGCCAGAATTCTGGTTCTGCTCATTGATCTTGATTCATTTCCCACTGTACAGGTCTTTAAAAAAACTCCTTCAAAGAGTAAGTCATTTTCAACTTTCAGCACATTTTTGACCTTTTTATGTAAGAACTTGCTGTATCATTTATTTGCCTACTTGATGTTATTCAGAATTTTTCTTATTCTGGTTTAAAATGATGTGAGCTTAGGATTCAATTATTAGTTTTTCCATAATGGTTCTAAGTCGAAATGTTTTCATCTATGAATGAATTAGTATTGTGATCTAAGGGCCCTGTGAGAATTCAAATAATAAAAGCTTTTATATTCACTACTTAAAAAAAAAAGATACACTTTAATGATATTGGAAATATTTTTCAATACAGTTATTGCTCCTTTTTAATTTGCTGTGAGTTAATATATAGGACATGAGAGGGAGTCTACACTAGTCTGTACATTTTGCAATATTGCGACATTCACAGCTTTTTTTCCTGTGTTCAGTGAAATCCAAATCGAAATGTCTATTTTGCTGTCCTTCAAGGGCCTTTAACAATGCTGTTTTTCTTCTGTGTTCTCTTTGAATCCTCAATGCCTTTCATTACCCTTAATAAAACCTGCTATTCTTGCCTACAATAATTTCCCCTCGCTTCCCTTTACAGTACCTGCTCTCTAAAACTCGTTTTCATTATATTGACAGATCAGAAAAAAAATTGTGAACTTTTGACAATCTGTGAATTATAGTGTTTCACTATTATCTACACTTTCAACTGAGCTAGAATAAAGGAAAATTATTGTAAAATGCCAGAAAACAGAAAAAACTGCTTTAAAAATGAAAGAATTGCTCTAAAATGTAAATTAAGTCTTCTTTATTTCTAATGCAATAATGATATAAATATATATACATATTCATACTATATATATATAAATATATATATATATATATATATATATATATATATATATATATATATATATATATATATATAGTACAGTCAAATAGTTTGGACACACCTTCTCATTTAAAGATTTTTCTGCATTTTTATGACTATGAAAATTGTACATTAACACTGAAGGCATCAAAACTATGAATTAACACATGTGGAATTATATACTTAATAGTGTTGAGCGAGCATGCTCGACACTGCTCGGTACTCGCCCGAGCTTCTCACTACTAGGGATGTTCGGCGAGCACCGAGCATTTTCGGGTTACTTGGGCGGGAGCCCGGGTCTCCGCCCTGCATGTTTGGCGCTCTTTACAGAGCCAATGAACATGCAGGGATTGCCAGCCAGTCACTGTAATGCCGCAGCCATGTTGGTTGTGGGCATTACAGTGACTGGCTGGCCACACAGCGTTACCTCGAGTATTTAAAACTGGGCGCCGCCATCTTGGACACAGTCGCTGTGGATCAGAAAGTGTAGGGAGAGTGCTGCTGAGCTAGGGAGAGATTTATACTGCGAAATAGGTAGTATAGGGTCTCTAAAGCCTGCAAAATCAAACAAACAGTCCTTCTGAGGACTAATATCCATCCCAGATATCAGGCAGGCAGGCTGTATAGGAGACGCAGTGGTTATACCAACAAACATTGCATTACAGTTCTGTGTGCTGCTGCTGCTCAAATTGCTAGACTTAGCCCCAAGTCTCAGGGGCCAGGAAAAATCCTTTTTTTTTTAATCTAAATGCTCTTTTTTTTTTTTTCCCTCAGTCAGACTGTACAAATACCTATCTTATTAACCTTTTGGTATTCCTCCCCCCAAAAAAAAGAATTGAGTGTGTCTGTAAGTGTTCAGACACAAATATATCTGTTTAAAAGAGTCTGGTTTCGGACAGATAACTAGAACTGTGGTTTTGCAGTTCCACGGTTCAAACCTCTGTATTATCCACTTTTTTGCCTTTTTTCCATTAAAAAAAAAACAGTTTGAGTGTCTCGCTGACTGTTCAGAAACAAATATATCTATTTAAAAAAGTATGGTATACGCCAGGAAATTAGAACTGTGGTTTTCCTCTTCCACGGTTCAAATCTGGGTGTTATCCACCTTTTTGCCTTTTTTCCATGAAAAAAAACAGTTCGAGTGTCTCGGTGACTGTTCAGACACAAATATATCTATTTAAAAAAGTCTTGTATACGCCAGGAAATTAGAACTGTGGTTTTCCTCCTCCACGGTTCAAATCTGGGTGTTATCCACCTTTTTTCCATAAAAAAACTAGTTTGAGTGTCGCGCTGACTGTTTAGACACAAATACATCTGTTTAAAAGATTCTGGTGTAGGCCAAATCAATAGAACTGTGGTTTTCCTCTTCCATGGTTCAAATCTGGGTGTTAGCCAACTTTTTGCCCTTTTTTCCTTAAAAAAAAACAGTTTGAGTGTCTCGCTGACTGTTCAGACGCAAATATATCTGTTTAAAATATTCTGGTGTAGGCCAGTGAACTAGAACTTTGGGTTTCCTTTTCCATGGTTCAAATCTGGGTGTAATCCACCTTTTGCCTTTTTTTCCATTAAAAAAAACAGTTTGAGTGTATCGCTGACTGTTCAGACACAAATATATCTGTTTTAAAGATTCTGGTGTAGGCCAGAGAAATAGAACTGTGGTTTTCCTCTTCCACAGTTCAAATCTGGGTGTTATCCACCTTTTTGCCTTTTTTCCATAAAAAAAAAAACAGTTTGAGTGTCTCGCTGACTGTTCAGACACATATATCTGTTTAAAAGATTCTGGTGTAGGCCAGAGAAATAGAACTATGGTTTTCCTCTTCCAAGGTTCAAATCTGGGTGTTATCCACCTTTTTGCCTTATTTCCATAAAAAAAAACAGTTTGAGTGTCTCTCTGACTGTTCAGACACAAATATATCTGTTTAAAAGATTATGGTGAAGGCCAGAGAACTAGAACTGTGGTTTTCCTCTTCCACGGTTCAAATCTGGGTGTAATCCACCTTTTTGCCTTTTTTACATTAAAAAAATAGTTTGAGTGTCTCGCTGACTGTTCAAACACAAATATATATGTTTAAAAGATTCTGGTGTAGGCCAGAGAACTAGAACTGTGGTTTTCCTCTTTCACGGTTCAAATCTCCTTTTTATTACCCTTTTGCCATTGATAGTGCGAGTGTAAGCTATTTTACTTGATTTACAATGGGCAAAGCGCGTGGCAAGGGGCGTAGAACTGGACGTTCTGGTGATGGTGCGTGCAGAGGACGGGGCCATGGCCAAGGTGCAAATGTGCCACAACCAACAGCCACATCTTCTCGCTCCCAGTTCTTGACCGAATTACTATGGAAGCACATAACAACACCACTCTTGCGAACTGATCAGTGTTAACAGGTCATTAATTGGTAGAAGATATTACTTCCAGTCACCTGGCCACCACCACCTCCGGTCCGTCTTCCACACGGTCAAGTCTTAGTAGCCGTGAGTCTCGACCGCATACTCCTCCTCACCCTGATGCTCCTTCCTCCCGCCATGCCGAGTGTCGTCAGACAGCAACTCATCCCACAGTTGGACACTCTGAAGAGCTGTTCACTGGTCCATTTCCATATTTGGGCCCCTCACCTGCTCCGCTTGAAGTGGTGGAAGTGGAGATCCCATGTAGCGATGGACAAATATTTGAACATCCATGGCCACAGGAAGGCGACGCTGGCAATTTGTCACAAGAGGTGGACGATGACGAGACACAATTGCCACGAAGTGAGGAGGACCGTGGTGTGGAAGTGGACGAGGAGGAGGTGGTGGATGATCTAGTAACTGACCCAATGTGGCAAGAGGACACGCAGAGCGAGGCCAGCAGCACACAGGGGGAGGGAGGCAGAGTACCCCAACAGGCAGGAAGAAGCAGTGTGGTGGCCGCAGACAGAAGGCGGGTAACCGTTCCCCGTAACACCAACACGAGGGACGTTGCCAGTACAACCGGTAGGTCTTCCAGAGTCTGGAATTTTTTTAAAGACTCTGCTAATAACCCCAAAAACGCCATTTGTACCACATGCCAGGCCAGCATCAGCAGGGGTGACAAAACTACCAGCCTGGCCACCACCAGCATGATCAGGCACATGATGCCCCCTCCTCTCAGTCTTCACTTGTTATGGCAGTTTCTCAAGAAACAGCATCAATGTCCATGTCCCACCGCAGCGTTCAATTGTCCATATCCCAGACCTTTGAACGAAAGTGAAAATTCTCAGCCAACGCCCCACAGGCCACAGTCCTAAATTCGCACATTTCACGACTGCTTGCGTTGGAAATGCTGCCTTTTAGGCTGGTGGAAACGGAATCCTTCCGCAACCTTATGCCGGTGGCCGTCCCTCGGTACTCGGTCCCCAGCCGACACTATTTTGCCCAGTGTGCCACCCGCACTACTCAAGCACGTGTCCCAAAATATCTGCCATGCCCTCAACAATGCAGTTACTGGGAGAGTCCACCTGACAACGGACACGTGGACAAGTGCTTGTGGCCAGGGACGGTACATCTCCCTGATGGCACACTGGGTAAACATAGTTAAAGCCGGGACCCAGTCGGACCTTGGAATGGAACACATCCTCCCCACACCAAGGATTGCGGGCCCTATGTCAGTCAGAGTTGCCCCCACAGTGTACAGCTCCTGCGCATCATCCTCCTCCTCCTCATGTTCAGCCTTCATCTCAGATATCACCACATCAGTTACAAGCTTGAAGCACTGCAGTACTGCCTCAGCCAGGTGGCAACAGGCTGTGCTGAAACTCATAAGCTTAGGTGATAAACCTCACACTGCTTGTGAGTTGTGGACTGCTGTGAAAGAGCAGGCAGAGCTGTGGCTGAGACCGCTGAACCTATATCCAGGCATGGTCATGTGTCACAATGGCCGTAACCTGGTGGCCACTCTGAGGCGAGATCACACACGTACCATGCCTGGCTCATGTGCTTAACCTTGTGGTTCAGCGGTTTTTTAAATCGTACCCCGAGTTGACAGATCTGCTCGTCAAAGTACGCCGCCTGTCAGCTCATTTTCGGAAGTCGGCTACAGCTTCCCCCGCCCTTGCTGTGTTGCAGCAGCGTTTGCAGCTTCCGGCACACCGACTGGTGTGTGATGTCCCCACATGTTGGAACTCTACCCACTACGTGTTGCAAAGGATTTGTGCGCAAGAGAGGGCAGTTATGGAGGACTAGCTGCAACAATGACGTCGATATTCAGGTCAGACTCCACACAAAAGACCTCTGGAGTGGACCTGGATGTCTGACATATGTACCATCCTGTCAAACTTTGAGGAGTTCACCAAGATGGTGAGTGGCGATGACGCCATCATTAGCATCAGCATCCCACTTGTCTGTCTTTTGCAACGTTCTCTGCAGAGAATTAAAGAGGAGGCATTGCAGCCAGAGTATGATGAGATGGATCAAGAAGCCGTAGCGGGTGATTACACACCGCCCAGCCTCATCTTATCCCAACGTGCATTGGGGGACAATGAGGGAGAGGAGGAGGAGGAGGAATAACAGGAGCTGGTGTCATGCGCTGTAGACGGTAGTACCTGTACAACTGTCATACCGTCGATTCAGCGTGGGTGGCCTGAGGACAGGGGGGAGGAGGAAGAGGGCGAAGAGGAGGAGAGCATGGTCAGTCATCATCTTGGTGAGGACACGGAAATCTTGCCCATTACCAGTCTGGCACGCATGACTGACTTTATGTTACGCTGCCTTAACCGTGACCCTCGCATTGTCAAAATGTTGAGTAACAGTCACTACTGGTTGGTGACACATTTAGACCCCAGCTACAAGGAGAACTTTCACTCTCTTATTTCTGAGGTGGAGAGGTCTGCAAAAATGGGGCAGTACCAGAAGGCCCTTGCTGCAGAACTGTTAAAAAAAATTCCCATCTGAACAAACTAGCGGCAGAGGTCACAGTTTGTTGCCCAACCAAGGCGTACAGGCGAGAGAGACGCAACTCCAATCCAGCAGAGGCAGTGAAGCACTGTCAACGTTCTGGGACAGTATTCTGAGACCCGCCCAGCTTACAGGCCCTGAGGCGCGGGGTACTCTCACAAGGAGTGGAAAGTTTCAAAAGATGGTAAGGGAGCACCTTGCCGACCATACCAGCGTCCTCCGTGATTCCTCTGTGCCTTTTAATTATTGGGTATCCAAGCTGGACACTTAGAATGAACTCGCTCTGTACGCCTTGGAGGTCCTGGCCTGCCCTGCCGCTAGCGTGTTATCGGAGCGTGTTTTTTGTGTCGCTGGGGGAATTATAACTGATAAGCGCACTCGCCTGTCAACTGACAATGCTGACAAGCTGACCCTTATCAAAATGAATAAGGGCTGGATTGAGCCAGACTTCTCATCACCACCAAATGACAGCAGAGTAACATAAAGTCAAATCCACTGTGTTATTTCGGGAGGTGTATTCCCAAGCACGCTTCACAGCCACACATGGGTATACGCTTCCTCATTTCAGCTGTTTTTTGCTCTTCTCCTTATCCACAGCCTCCACTATCACTATACCACCAAGGTAAACGTGGTCCGTGTTGCCAGCATTGCAAGTTCCTCCTTCCTAATTTTTGGCAGCTTTTGCTTGGAAGGCATAGGCAAAGATTATGGGAGACCCACTCCCCAATAATGGGAATAATGTTTTTAATATGTTGTACTGCATGACTCTTGTATGGGGCATTGCAAGTTCCTCCGTCTGAATTTTTGGAAGCTTTTGCTTGGAAGGCATAGGCAAAGACTATAGGAGACCCACTCTCCAAAAATGGGAATAATGTTTTTAATATGCTGTACTGCATGGCTCTTGTAAGGGGCATTAAAATCGTCTTCTTAAGCTACTGTGATCTCCACATCTCTTCCAAAGGTCATTGATATTGTCTTTTTATTCCACTGGGACCTCCATGTCTCTTCCAAGGGGCATTAAAACCGTCTTGTTAAGCTACTGTGACATCCACGTCTCTTCCAAGGGGCATTAAATCTGTCTTCTTAAACCACCCTGAACTCCACGTTTCTTCCAAGGGGCATTAAAATTGTCTTATTAAGCTACTGTGACCTCCACGTCTCTTCCAAGGGTCATTGATATTGTCTTTTTATTCCACTGGGACCTCCCCCACTCTTCCAAGGGGCATTGATATTGTCTTTTTATTCCACTGCGACCTCCACCACTCTTCCAAGGGGCATTGATATTGTCTTTTTATTCCACTGGGACTTCCACCACTCTTCCAAGGGTCATTAAAACCATCTTGTTAAGCTACTGTGACCTCCACGTCTCTTCCAAGGGGCATTAAAACAGTCTTGTTAAACCACTCTGAACTCCACGTCTCTTCCAAGGGGCATTAAAACCATCTTGTTAAGCTACTGTGACCTCCACGTCTCTTCCAAGGGTCATTGATATTGTCTTTTTATTCCTCTGGGACCTCCACAACTCTTCCAAGGGGCATTGATATTGTCTTTTTATTCCACTGCGACCTCCACCACTCTACCAAGGGGCAATGATGTTGTCTTTTTATTCCACTGTAACCTCCACCACTCTTCCAAGGGGCATTGATATTGTCTTTTTATTCAACTGAGATCTCCACCACTCTTCCAAGGGGGATTGATATTGTCTTTTTATTCCACTGTAACCTCCACCTTTCTTCCAAGGGCATTGATATAGTCCTTTTATTCCACTGGGATGTCCACCACTCTTCCAAGGGGCATTAAAACCGTCTTGTTAAGCTACGGTGACCTCCACGTCTCTTCCAAGGGGCGTTAAAACAGTCTTGTTAAACCACTCTGAACTCCACGTCTCTTCCAAGGGGCATTAAAACCATCTTATTAAGCCACTGTGACCTCCACGTCTCTTCCAAGGGGCATTAAAACTGTCTTGTTAAGCTACTGTGACCTCCACGTCTCTTCCAAGGGTCATTCATATTGTCTTTTTATTCCACTGCGACCTCCACCACTCTTCCAAGGGGCATTGATATTGTCTTTTTATTCCACTGAGATCTCCACCACTCTTCCAAGGGGCATTGATATTGTCTTTTTATTCCACTGTAATCTCCACCACTCTTCCAAGGGCATTGATATAGTACTTTTATTCCACTGGGACCTCCACCACTCTTCCAAGGGGCATTAAAACCATCTTGTTAAGCTACTGTGACCTCCATGTCTCTTCCAAGGGGCATTAAAACAGTCTTGTTAAACCACTCTGAACTCCACGTCTCTTCCAAGGGGCATTGATATTGTCTTTTTTTCCACTGTAACCTCCACCACTCTTCCAAGGGGCATTGATATTGTCCTTTTATTCCACTGAGACCTCCACCACTCTTCCAAAGGGCATTGATTTTGTCTTTTTTTTCCACTGGGACCTCCACGTCACTTCCAAGGGGCATTAAAACCATCTTGTTAAACCACTCTGAACTCCACGTCTCTACCAAGGGGCATAAAAACCATCTTGTTAAGCTACTGTGACCTCCACGTCTCTTCCAAGGGGCATTAAAACCGTCTTGTTAAACCTCTCTGAACTCCACAGCTCATCCAAGGGGCATTGAAATGTTTTTAATTACCTCTAACCTCCACGACCCTTCCAATGGGCATTGCATTTCCTCCTAAGTTTAGTTAGCTTTTGCTTTTCAATGCATAGGCGAACACTAAGGGAGACCCACTCCCCAATAATGGGTAGAAGGTTTTTAGTACGCTGTAATCCACATCTGTTTCAAGGGGCATTGCAGTTCCTCATAATTTTTGGAAAGCCTTCCATTCACTGCTTAGGCCAACAGTGTACATGAGACCCAGTTGCTATAAATGGAAAAAACGGTTTAGTTAAGGCCCTCTGACCTCCATGTCACTTCCAAGTGGCATTGGAGTGCCTCTAAATTTTTGGTAGGCATTGCACTCACTGTATGCCCTATAAATGTGTAGCCGAACCACTCATTTTGGTGCAGAAAGATATCCTACCAGACATGTGTGGTTGACTGGGCAGATATTGATGTGAATGGCACCTATTCCTCCTGCTCAGTCTCCTTTGCCACCACCTCATCCATCATTCATCAACTGAAGCTTTGTTTTAATGGGAGTCATAGAACTGGGATACTAACAGGAAAACATCCAGCAATCCTCGGAGGAGGTAGGATATGCGCCAAAACGCTGACCACCTAAGACCTAGCCGCTGCTACATACATGCGCTTGCATTCAAAGGAACAGAAAGCTAAGGAGATGGATGGCCTCATGATCATGAATAATTTACTCGTTGTGTAGGAGGCCGACCACTGCCGCTGTCTACCTTCTGAACTTTGTGATGAAGCCTGATTGACCAAGGACCCACAATCCTCTATGTCTGGAGGACATGTTGCATCCCAGTGTCCAACTGTGTCCCGGCTTCCACAATATTATCACAGTGTAAAGGTGTCAGTGAGATGGACCATCCCCGGCCACATTCACTTGTCCATGTGTTTGTGGTTAGGCTGTCCTTCCCACTAAATGCACTGGGGAGGGCACAGGTAATGTTTTGGTATGTGCCCTTGTGTATAAGGTGCACCGGGACAAATAGGGGCGGCTGGGGACCGTTTATGGACACTTGGAAGCCCCCAGGCTGCTGGGGACCAAGTGTGGGCACCCAGCCATGGGGCGGCTGGGGACCGATTATGGACACCCGGCCGCAAACTGGCAGCTGGTGACCAAGCGTGGACACCCGGCCGCCGGGCGGCTTGGGACTGAGTATGGATACCAGGCCGCCGACGCAGCCATGACATGGTGGCCAGATTCCGCCTCCACATGCCTAAAAGGCCCAATTTCAAGTGCAAGCAAGCATACTTGCGCTTGCATTCCAAGAAAACAAAGCAGATGCTAACTTTCATAATCAAGCTCCTCACCTTGGCACTCTCAACTCCCCTGATGGAGAAGCCAGGGACCACCGGAGGAGTCTCTGGTTGTCTGATGGGCTCGTCCAATGCTGCCCTAAAGCAGGCCAGGCTAAGAAAAGTGTGGGGAAGGGTACCGGGACAAATAGTGGCGGCTGGGGACTGAGTATGGAGACCTCGCCGCCGATGCAGCCATGAGGTAGTGGCCAGCTTCGGCCTCCTCCAAACTAAAAGGCCCCATTTCAAGTGCAAGCTCGCAGTATAGTATTGCAGCCTGCGGGTAGGTGGGTGGTTGGCTGCAAATTTGCTCTTGCATTGCAAGGAATGGGGGAGGTACAATTGAACAATGTCCTGGGACAAGGACTTGCACGGGGATAGTTGCAAGTCTGTCTCTTCTGATGCGGCAAGGATCACTTCTGATGGGCACACTTTTAGGCAGTGACCTGGGTGTCAGAGATGCTTCCTGGGGTCTTCCCCATGCTGTTCCCATGTCTTTTCAGCTCTGTATGCATGTGTCACACAGGACAGATAAGTTTGTAAAATGTTAAAATGACATTTCCCGGTGAATGCATTTGTCATGGTTGAAAGCATTACAAAAGTGCAAAAACGCATAAAAAATGCTACTTGTGAACATAGCCCAAGGTGTGGAGGAGTGTTTTTCGTTTTGGTTATTTATTTTACCTTATACACAAATCTTTACCCTGGAAAGGATGTTCCTTAACATATTTCACAGGAAAACAGCTTCAGTTTTTGAATGTTTTATTGTGAGCCCGTAAATGTGGCTTAATACCTCTGACCACGTTGTTGACAGCAGTGACCTAGGGGTCAGAAATGCTTCCTGGGGTGATCCTCATGCTGTCCCCATGTCATTTGAGCACTGTCACTATCGTTTTGGGCCCTTTTTAGGCTTTCTACAGACTGCCTGGGGTGCCGCCGCAAAAATGCTCGGGTCTCCCATAGACTAACATTGGGCTCGTTGCTCGGGTCGAGCACCTGAGTATCACGGTGAGCTCGGCCCGAGCTTCGAGCACCAGAGCAATTTAGTGCTCGCTCAACACTAATAGTGACCAAAAAGGAAATGACATGACAAAGTGAAATGAATTTACTCAGCCCCTGATAAATATTCAGTAGTTTTATAAGTCAATGTATATACATCAAATCAGTTTTTATTTTCATTCCACAAGGGGTACGACTATTCAATTTAAAAATCCTTGAAGCCTCTTTGAATCTCAAAAGTTGAAATCTATCTCCTCCTCTCTTTGGTGAAAAAACTTTTTCTATTGCATTAACCCGCAAAGTGCTGACATCTCCATTGTGGCAGTGTAGGAAATGTTGAGATGCACCAGACAGACTGCGTGTGGTGCTGTTCTGAGCATCATATATGCTCTGTGATATACGTCTTTTTAAAGTTCTAGTGGTGCATCCAGCATATTGCATATCACATTTCTCACAAGTAATAACATATACTCTATTTGTACTATTGCAATTCATAAAACATTTTAAAGAATATTCTTTCTTATGTGTAGATGCTACAAATTTCTTTACATTGCACATGAAAGGACATAAGCCACATAGCTTCTGGCCACACCTATATGATCCTTTTGTGGAAAGCTAATTAGTAACAGATGAATTTTCTCCCGTGTTAGTATGGTCACTTGGAGCTACCCTGTTGCCAATGGTGATTCCCATTTTGGAAACAAATTTACAACCATTACCATCCAAAATATCCTTTATTTTATTGTCTGAATATAAAATGGGTAAATTCCTTTTAATAGTAATAGTAATCTGATAATAGTACTATAGTTTATTGAAAAAATAAATGTTTGTTTATTAGATGTCATCTGATCATGATTTTTTGTCTGTGTAAAGAACTCAGACCTTTTCTTGGAATCAGCAGTCATTTGGGCTTTATTTAAAATGTGACCAGAATAACCTGTTAGGTGTGGGGCATTTGCTGGATTTGAAATGGGTTCAGAACCATCAGTGGATTTTATGGTCTCCCATTGCAGGCCAGCCAGGAGCAGATGCTGCTCAGTATCATCATCAGTCCCAAAGCCTAGCTGGTGCATAAGATGTACAGGTTGCCTCTTGGGTCTTTGTTCCTAGCAACATGAAGGATAGGTTGCGTAGGGAAACAGGGCTGCTGCAGCCTAAGTCCAGGATTCTCTGCATAGAGCATGCCCGTGACATGGCGGACTGTAATTGGTGGTCTGGGAGTCAGCTGACCCGGTGACCTGGCACCGCCTGATTGGTCGCGGGGGACGTCACCAATAGTGCGACGGTGGACAGGGCTTAATCTTTAAAAAGCACGCCCACAAACATGGCGGTGGCTCTGACCATTGAGCAGTGATGGTGTTGTGTGGACGCTTGGTCGTTTGAGCTCCACGTGTGCTTTAGCTTTATTCAGGCAGGTTTAGCGGGGGATAGGCAGCCTTAGATGGAGGGAGACAAGTAGCTTCATCTGACAGTCTGGATCCGACAAAGGGGTCGCCATACACCCCGAGAAGTCTGAAGACGCCGTATTCCGGCACCGCCTGTAAGCCACGTGGAGAGATACTCCTCAGTCTGGTAGCACGCCGGCTGGGAGCACTTATACGCCGGTGTGTAGCACCCACGCATACTACCGCCTTCTTTGTAGTCTCTGTGCTGTAACAGGACTACAGATACATTATTTATCGCACATCTCTCGTGCAGTTAACAGAGATAGTGCGAATCTCTATTCCCGTTCCAATGTGCAGTAACACGGAGGGGATTGTTATTTAAGCTGGTAGTTTTACCTTCTCACCCGGAAGGTGTTCGGCTGCAGTCCACCAGGCTGCATCGCGGACTTCGGGTTCAGTTGCTTTCCATTATTTAATAAAGTTGTTTGCAACCGTCCCCTTAACAGTATCAGAGCCCAGGGTCTTGCCGAACATGGCTGACAACCAGCAACTGCAGCGCTATATACCGCAACTTGAGGCCAGATTAAGGGCTCTGGAACAAGCTGCCCCGGTGGCTGATATCACTTCAGTAGCTACCTAGGCAGCTTCTCAAGTAGCCAATCTGGCTAACACGGCTGCGGTGAATGCTGCTATTACCCCGTTTTGCTCGCCCGGAAAAATTTTCTGGTGACAGCAAATCCTGCAGAGATTTTAATAGTCAATGCTCCATTCATTTGGAGATGATGGAGGCACGGTTCCCCTCCAAAAGGGCCAAAGTGGGTTATGTCATCTCCTTACTCTCCCACAGGGATCTGGAGTGGGCTACTCCTCTGTGGGAGCGCAATGACCCTGTAATGGCTAATGCGGGTCTCTTTCTTACAGCCCTAAAAAATGTCTTCCTAGGTCCTCAGGTCACGCATGATACGGCTCTTAAGCTTCTTGCGTTGGTCCAGGATTCAGTCACCACCAGCCACTATGCCATCCAGTTCAGAACCTTAGCGGCAGAATTGGATTGGTCTGAGCGGTCTTTAATCCCCATGTTCTGGAAGGGTCTGGCTGGGCATATTAAAAATGCTCTATCTACCAGAGAGATTCCAACCTCCCTGGAGGAGTTAATCTCTCTCGCTAACCGAATAGATTTGCGTCATTCAGAACACAAGTTAGAGCTGGAGGTCCCCAGACCTCAGTGTCGGTTGGCACCATCCTTCTCTAGACCCATTTCCAAACCCGCAACTCCAGACCCGGAGCCTGAGGCTATGGATGTATCCCGGACTGAGTCTAGCCCCTCTTATTCTCGACCTGCACATCTCTTGGAGTACCCCTTAATAAGGGTTCCAAGCAGTCGGGAAAACGAGTGTGTCTAACCACCGTTGGAGGAGGTGTGTTAGACTCTGGGGCTTCTTCCTCCAAATTATTGTATTAGGGGATATTATTCTTTGGAGCAACTGTGGTTACTGCCTAGGCGTGGGTGGATTCTGGTGCCGATGGCAATTTTTTGTCATCTACGTTTGCCCAGAAGCATGCCATCCCTATAGAGTTACTGCCAAGACCAATGAACATTAGGGTAGTCAACGGTTCACTCCTTGACACGCAAATCACCCACCAGTCGATTCCCCTCACCATGTCATTTCCTCAGGGTCACCGGGAGGTTATCTCCTTTCTTATTATTCCTGGTGGATTAGATGAAGTGTTATTGGGTCTTCCATGGTTATGTTGTCACACTCCACACATTGACTGGAATACGGGGAGAATTTCTTCCTGGAGTGAGAATTGTGTATCTCAGTGTATGGTTACAGTCACCCGAGGGTAGTCTCTGACCCTTCTACCGATGTGGCTCCCGGCACAGATCCTCTGTCTGTCCCCGAGACCCAGGTCTTGTCAGATTGTCAAAAAGAACACTCGGGTAGACCTTTTGTCCCGGTCCTTGGATACGGCTGAGGACGATCATGAGCCCAGGCTCACCATTCCTTTGGGAAGTATGCGGAGGGTGGCTCCAGTGTCCTTAAACCAGGTTCCTTCGGGGAGGAAGTTCGTTCCCCCTAATCTACAAAATGAGTTGCTCTCCTGGGCACATGCCCCTAAGATCGGAGCTCATTTTGGGGTCAAACGCACCACAAAGTTCCTTCAACGGTCCTATTGGTGGCCCCGGTGGCACCAGGACGTTAAGGAATATGTTCTTGCATGTGTCTCCTGTGTGAGAAATAAATCATCCCGTCAAAGTCTGGTTGTTCTTCTCCACCCGTTACCCGTGGCGGACTCCACAGATCTGAGTCTGCTTCTTCTGAATAATGGCCAACATCCGCATGTTCCGGTTCCTATGCCAGTTCCCTCTATGGAAACTGGGGTCAGAGATTTGTTTCTGGGGGCGTGGGAGGTTTGGGACCATACCCAGAATGCTATATTGGCCTCTAAGAATCGAATGAGAGAGTCGGCTGACACTCTTCGTCGTCCTGCTCCCGTATTCTGTCCGGGTGACAGAGTGTGGCTCACGGCTCGCAATACTAAAGTGCGCGGGGAATCTACTAAGTTTGCCCCCCGCTTTATTGGTCCTTTCAAAATTTTGGCCCAAGTAAACCCTGTAATGTACCGTTTACAGCTACCACGACACCTGAGGAGTCACGACACTTTCCATGTGTCGCTCCTTAAACCCGTTCGCCTGACAAAACTTGCTGAACCCCAACCTGCTACAGACACCAGGGGTGATAATCTCGAGGTGCAGGCTATTATGGTATTAGGAGGGCGGTTGCAGACAACTTTATTAAAATGGAACGCAACCGACCCCGGGGTCCGCGATGCAGCCTGGAGGACTGCTGCCGAACACTTTCCGGGTGGAAAGTAAAGTAACCAACAAATATTAAACCCTTCCGTGTTTCTCCACACAGGAACGGGTATAGCGGTACGCTCTATCTCTGTTAGCTGCACGAGAGATAGGCAGAGAAAAACTATCTGAAGTCCTGTTACAGCACAGGGACTACAGTGGCGGCGCTAGGATGCGTGTGTGACTACGCCAACGGGTACACGTGCCCCCAGCCGGCTTGCTACCAAACTGAAGGGTTCAACTCTGGACAGGCGTTAGCCATGCACAGGACATCTGCAGGCTGCTCGGGGTGATAGGCGACCCCTTTGGCTGAGCCAGGCTGCTAGACGAATCTACCTGCCTCTATAGAGCTAACCTGCCTCTATGGAGCTAACCTGCCTAAGCGACCTGTGCTAATTAGCCGAGCGAACTCTTGCATCGGCAGGTCACGGAGAGAACAGCTAGGGAGCACGTGGAACAGAGTTGTCCACACAACGACATCACTTGCTAAAATGATCAGAGCGCGTTGCCATGTTTGTGGGCGGGCCTTTTAAAGACTAAGCCCTGCCCACCGACGCACCATTGGTGACGTTACCCGTGGACCAATCAGGTGGTGCCCGGTCACCGGGTCAGGTGGGTGCCAACCCACCAATCATGATCCGCCAGGTCACGGACATGCTCAGTACGGCAAATCCTGGACTTAGATTCCACAAGCCCTGTCTCCCTCTGCAACCCAGGCTTAACATTGCTAGGCACAACTACCTGGAAGATAAACAGTGCTCGCGGACCAGCTAGGTGTTGAGGCTGATGGTGATGCTGAGCAGCATCAGCCCTGGCTGGACTGAAATGGGAGACCACAGAAGGTCCTGGATCCATTTTGAATCCAGCACCCGATTGACACCCAACATATGGGGTCTAAGGTGGTTTGTGGAAAAAAAGGTTACCCCAGTACACTGGAGGCTCCATGGATCGGAGGATCATCACTGGTAACCTGTGGACTACATTCATGCTCTCCTGCTCGTTGAGGAATATGAGCGTCAAGTGAAGGGGGATAATGTTAGGTGTCAGGCGTTTGCTGGATTTGAAATGGGTTCAGAACCATCAGTGGATTATGTGGTTTCTCATTGCAGGCCAGCTGGGGCAGATGCTGTTCAGCATTGTCATTGGTCCCAGCACCTAGCTGGTGCATGAGATGTACAGGTTGTCTCTTGGGTCTTTGTTCCTAGCAACATGAAGGATAGGTTGCGTAGGGAAACAGGGCTGCTGCAGCCTAAGTCCAGGATTCTCTGCACTGAGCATGCCCGTGATATGGCGGACCGTGATTGGTGGTCTGGGAGTCAGCTGACCCGGTGACCTGGCACCGCCTGATTGGTCGCGGGCGACGTCACAAATAGTGCGATGGTGGACAGGGCTTAATCTTTAAAAAGCCTGCCCACAAACATGGCGGTGGCTCTGACCATTGAGCAGTGATGGTTGTTTGAGCTCCACGTGTGCTTTAGCTTGATTCAGGCAGGTTTAGCGGGAGATAGGCAGCCTTAGATTGAGGGAGGCAGGTAGCTTCGTCTGACAGTCTGGCTCCGACAAAGGGGTCTCCATACACCCCGAGCAGTCTGCAGATGCCGTATTCCCGGCACCACCTGTAAGCCACATGGAAAGATACTTCTCAGTCTGGTAGCACACCAGCTGGGAGCACTTATACGCCGGCGTGTAGCACCCACGCATCCTACCGCCTTCTGTGTAGTCTCTGTGCTGTAATAGGACTACAGATACATTATTTATCGCATATCTCTCGTGCAGTTAACGGAGATAGTGCGAATCCCTATTCCCATTCCGGTGTGCAGTAACACGGAGGGGATTGTTATTTAAGTTTTTTTTTTACCTTCTCACCTGGAAGGTGTTCGGCCGCAGTCCACCAGGCTGCATCGAGGACCCCGGGTTCGGGTGATTTCCATTATTTAATAAAGTTGTTTGCAACCGTCCCCTTAACATAACCTCTCTTTACAAAACGGGAATCAATGACAGCACACTCCTGTTTATAATTATCCTCCAGGGTGCAGCTGGGTCTTGCACGAATATATTCTCCCACTGGTAAATTGCGGACTATATGTACGGAAGACTACTGGTAGCATATAATAAACTATTTCCAGCAGTAGGTTTCCTGAAAAGTTTACAAATAACAGAATTGGTAACATTATCTCCATACATACTTATATCCAGAAAATAACGTGAGACCGATCTGAATAGTGCGTAAATCTGATATTGCAAGTACTCTCATTGATATAATCAATAAATTTGGGTATAGAACCCACATTGCCACAACAGATAATCAATGTATCATCAATAAAACGACCGCACCAATATATGGAGGTTAAAAAAGGATTTGTTATAAATATATTTTTCTTCCCACTAATTCATAAAAATATTTGCAAATGCTGGGGAAAATTTAGCATCCATGGCACAGTCTTGACATTGTATATGAAATTCATCTAGAAAAGAATAATAATTATGTGTTAATAAAAACAACATAACCTTCAACATATATTCCATAAGTTCTTTATAATAATTAGAATATTTTTGTAATTGTTCAGAAACCGCTGTAAGGGCCAAATCATGTGGAATTGCAGTATATAAAGAATGTACGTCACAAGTGACCCATGTAAACACATCATTCCATTTTATATCATTCATAATATTTAGTATGTGCTTACTGTCTTTAACATAACTTGGTGATATTATTACCAATGGTTGTAATCTTTGATCCAGCTATTTGCCCAGGTTCTCCAGTAGAGACCCAATGACTGAGACTATGGGTCTGAATGGCGGTGGAAAAATCATCTTGTGCATTTTTTGGAAGCACATGTAGGTCACAAACTGAGGTAAAACTGGAGCTGTGCGGATAAAAGATTGAAGATGGCGACTGGTAAGTATAAGACCAAGGGCAGGGAACTTAGATTAGTAGCACCACTCCAGCGCTGAAATATAAAAAAACACTGGAGTTGTGCTTTTACACTGCGTGATTTTGATATATGATGGTTAATAGTAGTCAATTTTTGACTAGAAAACAGGTATATATTAATAGATAAATTTGCCAAAAAGTGTTCCTGTTAACATTAAAGCAATATGAAGAGAAGGAGTTCTCCAGGGATTAACAGGTAAGTGTATAAAACTTCACAATTATTTACATCAATTAAAAGTAAAGAATAGATCCAGCATGGAATACCAACTCCTGATTTACTTACGCATTTCGGTAATGCGCCTTAATCATTGTATAAGTAGGCAAAAGTACAAATGTATTTTGAGTGCAAATGAGGATGTCACATGCATTCAAGCAGACCAATTAGGAAAATAATTAAAAATATGCAAATGATATTGTTTTTATTTGATTGTTATTAATACTGTCATAATTCCACATGAGCAAACTTTATTCATTATTGTAAAATAAGGACTGAGCTAATGTTCAAACCAGAAGGAAATCTAGTTTCCAGTTTGAAGATCCAGTACAATTCTCTATTTAGTATTTTCCTCTTTAAATCACCTCCTCTGATAGATCTGTAGATTTTCTCAATACCTGTGAATTTGAAGGAAGTAACATCTTGCTTATGAATGTGTAGGAAATGCTCGGAAACCACCAGTGTATGTAATGCATTGGGATCAGACGCATCAGACAGGTGTTGTCTAATGTTTTTTTTCTCCTACCAATCATTTTGACCATTTTAAAACTATTTTAGATTTTCATAAATTGGCTCAGAATCTACCAGATAAATGCCATTTTTCGCAAACTGAATGAAAACCTGAGCATGCAGTTTCTAATCAGGATGATTCTGAACATATTGATCTAAATCCAGAAAAATCTATTTTGTCCTTCTTGGAGTTATGCCAATTAGTGCAATTAAGAACTTTTGAGTCAGAAAAATCGTTACCATGGGACACAACAATGAACAACAGTTTTCGCTCCGGGAATCCGTATTTTTACACTGTTCAATCGCATCCTACAGTTCTGGACCAATTTCAGAATCTTGTGGAAAAAGAACTAATTTATTTGCATAAATGTGCTCCGTCTATAATATAAAACAATATCTATAATCCAAAGAGAACAAAAAGCAATGAAAGAATTGCAAGATGATAAATATTTTCTGATTACCTGGATCTTTTTTATCTTTTTTATCAAGGTATCACCCCATGTTCTGGTGCGCTCCATTTCCCTACAGCATTTACCTAGATAAGATACATGTGTCTTAAATCCTTACATCAGCCATGCCTCGTTATATATATTTATATATGTATACAGTATGTATATAGATATATACTTCTTGTATTGCTGGAAATAGGTCATTGTTAGGTCTGGATGACTGATAGTTATACCTTAGAAACCCTGTTGATTCTGTTTTTTTTTTCAAAAAGCAGGAAAAAAATAAATTCTATGAAATTCTATGATAAGCTTCCTTTAGGGGAAAAGAATTAGAAGTTGAATGGGATGAGTGACTCATAGATATATTGCATATCTTTTCTTCAGTCTTCAGTCTGATTTTTCAATTGAACCCAATGAAGCAGCTTCCTCTCACACTATGTTTTGGGATTATGCAATGAGAATTTATCAGAAGGAAAGCCATGCCATTATACTATGCACTTTGAGCTGTTGACAGGCTTTCTACATTGCAGATAACATTCTGATTGTATTGATCATATTAAATGTTATTTAATATACAGTAGATATAATCTATGTAGAATGTTATGCTATGTAGCTTTGTAATTGCTTCATCTACACAATTCTGTTGAACAAAAGGGTATTTTAGATCAAAGATACATATTTAGAATTCACCTGGTTGTTAACAGAACAGTTAGCATTACAGGAGCGGACACAGAGAGAAGAGGCCCCTGTGCAAGAACAATACATGGGCCCTTTGCAGTCCAATATCTCATCATAATGCACAATTCTATCTGCTTTTGAGGTGATAGTGGCCCCCTTATCTCCTAGGCCCCTGTGCGGCTCCACAGGTTGCACCACTAATATGTCCACCCCTGACTCTGCAAACAGATAAACTTTAGTATACCCGACTTATGTTTCTCAGCAAACTAATAACATGTGCAATTCACTAGATCTATAAGGCATCCTAAAGCACGACCAGTGTATAGGGTAATAATTAGTGATGAGCGAGCACTAAAATGCTCGGGTACTCATTGTTCGAGTCAAGCAAATTGGATTGCTCGAGTGCTCAGTCCGAGTAACGAGTCCAGTGTAAGTCTAAGGGAAACTTGAGCATTTTTCCGGCGGCTTCCCCGGCGATCTGCAGAGGGACTAAAAATTGCCCAAATCGATGGGAACAGTGCTCAAATGACATGGGAACAGCATGGAGAAGACCCCTGGAAGCATTTCTGACTCCCAAGTTACTGCTGTCAACAATGTTGTCAGAGGTATTACGCCACATTTACGGACTCACAATAAAACATACAAAAACGAAACCAAAATGGATTTTCCTGGGAAATATGTTAAGGAACATCCTTTCCAGAGTAATGACTTGTATATAAGGCAAAATAAATATACAAAGACAAAAATTCTCCTCCACAACTTGGGCTATGTTCACACGTAGCATTTTTGATATGTTTTTGCACTTTTGCATTGCTTTCAACCAAGACAAATGCATTCACTGGGAAATGTCTTTTTAACATTTTAAAACCTTATATCGCCATGTGGTGTGTGACACTTCATCAGACACATCCTGTTTCATTTATGATGGAGGGACTCTGAAAGTCCCAAAGCCTATTTTTATAGGGCCACCAGGTGGCCATTACTATTCTTAAAGGGCCAGCAGTCGGCCCTCGCTATTGTTAGGCTGTGCTTTGTTGTTCCCGTAATTAATGAGTGGGTCTCCTATACTGTTATTGCGTATGCAGTAACTGCAATGGCTGACAAAAATTTGGAGGCACTCCAATGCCCCTTGCAAGAGACATAGAGGTCGGAGGGTCTCCTGAAAAAAATACTCCAATTATTAGGAAGTTTGTCTCCCATACAGTTTGCCTATGCAGTGAAGCAACGGCTGCCAAAAATTTGGAGGAACTCCAATGCCCCTTGCAAGAGATGTAGAGATCGGAGAGCCTCCTGAAAACAATGTTCCCATTATTAGGAAGTGTGTCTCCCATACTGTTTCCCTATGCAGTGAAGCAACGGCTGCCAAAAATTTGCAAGATCTCAAATGCCCCTTGCAAGAGACGTAGATATGTTGATATGTTACATATGGTGGTGATATGGTCGTGGAGGATGCGGAGAAGGAGGAGGACAAGAGCAAATAGGCCAAATCAGAAAGCGTATAACCATGTTTGGGTGTGAACACAAAGGTGCACGGGAATAGAGTTAGACCTTCAAAAAAAAAGACACTGTATTTGAGTTTATGTTACGCTGCTATCATTCGGAGGTGTTGAGAAGTCTGGCCCAATCTAGCCCTTGTTCATTTTTAGAAGAGTCAGCCTGTCAGCATTATCAGTTGATAGGCGAATGCGCCTATCGGTTATAATTCCACAGGCGGCACTAAAAACCCGCTCTGACAAAATGCTACAGGCAGGGCAGGCCAGGACCTCCAAAGAGTAGAGAGCCAGGGCTTATGCGATGGGAGTGACTGATAATACTGTCCCAGAACTTTGACAGTGTTCCTCTGCTTCTGCTTGATTGCATTTGTGTCTCTCTCGCCTGTACTCCTTGGTTGTCCAACGAACGGTGTCCTCTGCCGCCAGCGTTTTCAGATGGGAATTTTTTTAATAATTCCGCAACAAGGGCCTTCTTGTACTGCACTATTTTATTAGGCCTGTTAGGCAAGACTTCCATGTCCTCAAGAAGAGGACGAGTGACCATGCTCTCCTCCTCATCCTTCTCCTCTTCCTCCTCCTCCCTGTCCTCAGGCCATCCACTCTGAACAGATGGTATGACAGTTGTGCAGGTAGTACCATCTAGAGCACAGGAAACTAGCTCCTGTTCTTCCTCCTCCTCCTCTTCCCCATTGTCACCCAATCCACATTGGGATGAGATGAGGCTGGGCTGTGTGGAATCATCCTTTATGGTTCCTTGCTCCATCTCATCGTGCTTCGTCTGTAATGCATCCTCTTTGATTGTGAGCAGAGAGCGTTTCAGAAGACTGAAGACTCCACCAAGATGGTGAGCAGCGATGATGCCATAATTAGCCTCACCATCCCGCTTCTAAGTTTTGGAGGATGGTACATAAGTCTGACATCCATGTCCACTCCTGAGGTCTTATGTGTGGAGTCTGACCTAAATAGCGATGGCCTTGTTGATGTTGGTAGTCAACAACTGCCCCCTTCTGCTCACAAATCCTTCCCAACATCTGCAATGTAGAGTTCCAATGTGTGGGGACATCGCAGATCAGCCTGTGAGCTGGAAGATGCAAATGCTGCTGAAGCACGGCAAGGGCGGCGGAAGCTGTAGCTGACTTTCTAAAATGGGCACATAGGTGACGTACTTTGACAAGCAGATCTGACAGATTCGGGTAGGTTTTGAGAAATCACTGAACCACGAGGTTAAGCACATGGGCCAGGCATGGTACACGTGTGAGCTTGCCTCGCCTCAGAGCCGCCACTAGGTTCTGGCCATTGTCACACACGACCATGCCTGGCTGTAGCTTCAGTGGTGTCAGCCACAGATCTGCCTGCTCTTTCAGAGCTGTTTACAACTCTTCAACATTATGCGGTGGGTCACCTAAGCATATTAGCTTCAGCACAGCCTGTTGCCGCTTGGCCGAGGCAGTGCTGCAGTGTTTCCAGTTTCCAACTGATGTGGTAATTTCGGAGATGGAGGCTGAAGAGGAAGAGGAGGTGCAGGAGCTGTAGAATATGGGTGCAACCCTGATTGACCCAGGGCTCGCAATCCTCTGTGTCGGGAGGACTTGTTCTGTCCCAAGGTCCGACTGGGTCCCGTCTTCCACTATATTAACCCAGTATGCCATCAGCAAGATGCACCGTCCCTACCCACAAGCACTTGTCCATGGTTAGGTGAACTTTCCCAGTAACTGCGTTGTTGAAGGCACATCTAATGTTATGGGACACGTGCTTATGTAATGTGGGGACGGCATACCGGGAGAAATAGTAGCGGCTGGGGACCGAGTACTGAGGGACGGGCGTCCCCATCAAGTTGTGGAAAGCTTCCATCTCAATGAGCCTAAAATGCAACATTTCAAGCCCAATCATTCGCGAAATGTGTGAATTTAGTAGTGTGGCCTGTGGGGCATTGGCTGTGTATTTGCACTTGTGTTCCAAGGACTGGGGTAGGGACAATTGAGCGCTGCACTGGGACAAGGACATGGACGTGCTTGCTGATGGTGCTACTTGAGAGTGTGCAACGACAGGTGCAGGGCGCGAGGCATCCTGGCATGCGCCATGGACAGGGGATTGTCGTGCATGAACAACAGCGGAACAAGTAATTCCACAGTGGTGTCACCTGCAGACAATGTTGCTGGTCCCTGGGGTTCGGCCCACTTAGTCAGGGGCTTTGCTGCCATGTGCCTGATCATGCTGGTGGTGGTCAGGCTGCTAGATTTGCTACCTCTGCTGCTGATGGCCTGGCAGGTGGTGAAAATGGCCTTTTTGGGGTTATCTGCACAGTCTTTAAAAAATGACCAGACTCGGGAAGACCTAACAGTTGAACAGGCAACTTCCGTCGTATTGACGTTACGAATAATGCTTTCTGGCCTTGTATCTGCGGCCACCACACTGCTTCTTCCTGTCTGTTGTGGTGCTACGCCTCCCTCCCCCTCTGTGCTGCTGTCCTCGCTCTGTATGTCCCCTTGTCAGGTTGGGTCAGTTACTATATCATCCATCATCTCATCTTCCACTTCCATATCCTGATCCTCCTCCTGATTTTCTGGCAATTGTGTCTCATCATCATCATCATCATTCACCTCTTACGACAGTAATTGCACTTTCCCACCATTGCCTTCG
This sequence comes from Phyllobates terribilis, assembly GCF_046119375.1. Taxonomy (NCBI): domain Eukaryota; kingdom Metazoa; phylum Chordata; class Amphibia; order Anura; family Dendrobatidae; genus Phyllobates; species Phyllobates terribilis. The sequence goes on along the minus strand of NW_027362768.1, from coordinate 35,869,215 downwards.
TGTGACCGTGGCTGCTCTAATATTTGGGCATCGCTACATGCATTCTCCTTTTGACTCGCTTGAAGCTGGCCAGACGAGAGGCCCGAATCTACAAATGGAATAGTGAACAGCTCTTCTGAGTGTCCAAGTGTGGGATCAGTTGTCTCTGGGCACTCGGCACGGTGGGAGGAAAGAGGATCAGGGTGACGAATATGTGATCCAGACTCACGGCTACTTAGACTTGACCGTGTGGAAGACAGGGTGGTGGTGGCGGTGGCTAAGTGACTGGAAGCATTATCTGCTATCCAACCAATAACCTTTTCAAACTGCTCTGTATTAAATAGTGGAGTTCTGCGGTCCCTTATTAATTGCAACAGGAAGGTCGAGCAACAAGATGTGGGTGTTTGTTGTGGCACAATTTCAGTATGCCCATGTTCACGTCCTTGGCCTCGGCCTCTGCATGCACCATCAGCATCACGTCCACTTCCCCGTCCCTTGCCAAGCACTTTGCCCATTATTAATGGAGGACAATATTTTCCACATTCACAAGAAATGGCTGATTTTGGAACGCAGTTTATATGTGATACGTCTGACAGAGAATCACAATTCTAAATAGCATTCCTGTAATTTTCTAATACTATTCTTTAGAGACACATTGTGTGAATAGCTTGACCGACAACACTGCAATGAAATGAAAATGGAAGAAATGTATGATTTTGGAACAGTCTTTTAGGTGATATGTCTGATCGAGAACCATGGTTTTAAATAGTAGGCCAGTAATTTACTAATATTATTCTAAACAGAGACCTAGTGTTAATGGCTTCACCGACACACTGCAATGGAATGAAAATGGAAGAAATTTATGATTTTGAAACAGTCTTTTTGGTGATATGTCTGACAGAGAACCACGGTTTTAAATAGTAGGCCTGTAATTTACTATTATTATTCTACACAGAGACCTAGTGTGAATAGCTTCACAGACACACTGCAACAGAATGGAAAAGGAAGTCAATATTTTCCAGGTTCAGCTCAAATTTCTGTATTTTTATCACTGAAATATGGAACAGATCTGGCTTTATTCTGCAGTGAGAACAAGCAAATGAAGTACAAAAATGGTGTACTCTGAGTTGCTTTTTAAGCAAATAACCAGGATTAGGATAAAAAAAATTGCCTCTCTATGTCTAGAAATATCTGTAACTATTACAGCAGCAGACAGGATGTTCAATGGACCCTCTTGTGCTGTATCATACACTGCAGTCTGCCACACACACTGCCTGCCTGCCTAGAACTTATTATATGCAGCTGGATTAGTCCTCAGAAGGACTGTTAGTTCAGATGGATAAATATATATATATATAGTACAGACCAAAAGTTTGGACACACCTTCTCAATTAAAGGATTTCTGCATTTTCATGACTTTGAAAATTGTACATTCACACTGAAGGCATCAAAACTGTGAATTAACACATGTGGAATTATATACGTAATAAAAAAGTGTGAAACAACTGAAAATATGTCTTATATTCTAGGTTCTTCAAAGTAGCCAGCTTTTGCTTTGATGACTGCTTTGCACGCTCTTGGTATTCTCTTGATGAGCTTCAAGAGGTAGTCACCGGAAATGGTCTTCCAACAATCTTGAAGGAGTTCTCAGAGATGCTTAGCACTTGTTGGCCCTTTTGCCTTCACTCTGCAGTCCAGCTCACCCCAAACCATTTCGATTGGGTACAGGTCTGGTGACTGTGGAGGCCAGTTCATCTGGCGTAGCAGCCCATCACTCTCCCTCTTGGTCAAATAGCCCTTACACAGCCTGGAGGTGTGTTTGGGGTCATTGTCCTGTTGAAAAATAAATGATGGTCCAACTAAACGCAAACCGGATGGAATAGCATGCGGCTGCAATATGCTGTTGTAGCCATGCTGGTTTAGTATGCCTCTAATTTTGAATAAATCCCGAACAGTGTCACCAGCAAAGCACCCCCACACGATCACAGCTCCTCCTCCATGCTTCACGGTGGGAACCAGGCATGTAGAGTCCATCCATTCACCTTTTCTGTGTAGCACAAATACACGGTGGTTGGAACCAAAGATCTCAAATTTGGACTTATCAGACCGAAGCACAGATTTCCACTGGTCTAATGTCCATTCCTTGTGTTCTTTAGCCCAAACAAGTCTCTTATGCTTGTTGCCTGTCCTTAGCAGTGATTTCCTAGCAGCTATTTTACCATGAAGGCCTGCTGCACAAAGTCTCCTCTTAACAGTTGTTGTAGAGATGTGTCTGCTGCTAGAACTCTGTGTGGCATTGACCTGGTCTCTAATCTGAGCTGCTGTTAACCTGCGATTTCTGAGGCTGGTGACTCGGATAAACTTATCCTCAGAAGCACAGGTGACTCTTGGTCTTCCTTTCCTGGGGCGGTCCTCATGTGAGACAGTTTCTTTGTAGCGCTTGATGGTTTTTGCAACTGCACTTGGGGACACTTTCAAAGTTTTCCCAATTTTTTGGACTGACTGACCTTCATTTCTTAAAGTAATGATGGCCACTCGTTTTTCTTTACTTAGCTGCTTTTTCTTGCCATAATACTAATTCTAGCAGTATATTCAGTAGGACTATCAGCTGTGTATCCACCTGGCTTCTGCACAACACAACTGATGGTCCCAACCCCATTTATAAGGCAAGAAATCCCACTTATTAAACCTGACAGGGCACACGTGTGAAGTGAAAACCATTTCCGGTGACTACCTCTTGCAGCTCATCAAGAGAATGCCAAGAGTGTGCAAAGCAGTCATCAAAGCAAAAGGTGGCTACTTTGAAGAACCTAGAATATAAGACATATTTTCAGTTGTTTCACACTTTTTTGTTAAGTATATAATTCCACATGTGTTAATTCATAGTTTTGATGTCTTCAGTGTGAATGTACAATTTTCAAAGTCATGAAAAAACAGAAAAATCTTTAAACGAGAAGGTGTGTCCAAACTTTTGTTCTGTACTGTATATATGTTGTGGTATACCTATACTACCAGGATGTTCAATGGACCCTCTTGTGCTGTATCATGCACTGCAGTCTGCCACATACACTGCCTGCCTGCCTAACTGCTATTACCACTTAATATATGCAGCTTGATTAGTCCTCAGAAGGACTTTTAGTTCAAATGGATATAGATATATGTTGTGGAATACCTAAACTAACTATAAACAAGCAAATCTTTCCCTGACACAGCAGCAGCTCTCCCTACTCTGCCTGATTCCGGGGTAGACTGTGACGAGCATGGCGTCGCCCGGTCTTGAATACACCTGATAATGCTGTGAGTCCACCCAATCATTGTAATGCCCACAACCAACATGGCATGCAATCCCTGCTTGTTCATTGGCTTTCTTAAGAGCGGCAAAATGCAGGGAGGGGTCCAGAGTTCCCGCCCGAGCACTCGGAAATACTCATCGAGCGCCGAGCTCGTCAAGCATAGCGATGTACGGGCGAGTACCGAGCAATGGCAAGCATGTTCGCTCATCACTAGTAATAATCCAAGTTGCATTGTATGGGAAACCCCAGGAATTATTATTTTGACTGTGTTACATATGGGGGCAGTGGGTTGCATCAGGGGTGTAACTATCACAGTCACAGACGTCACCATCGCGATTGGGCCCAATGGCTGGATGACCCACTGATGCCAGCAAATACTTCAGCTGCATGTGTGTCCTGGGATGCACATTCAACTGAAATGTATTGCGGCGCACAGACCTGTCAAGGCTGTGCAAGGCAATACAGTCTGCGGAGCAATCAGACGCCAGCAGCTGACATCAGCGTGCACATTACTGAGGGTGCATGACTGTGAAGTCATGCCCTCCCGGCGCCTGAATGCTGAAGTCAGCTGCGAGCTTCAGAAGAGGATGCCGCACGGTGGGGGAGCAGAGGAAATGTGAGTAAAATGGTTTATTTTTTTCTATACATCAAATAGCATTGTCAGAACAGGGGAAATATACCAGTATTGGGGGATATATATACCAGGGTGGGGCCAAGGATAAGGGACATATACCAGTATGGTGGATATATATACAGTTAGGTCCATATATATTTGGACAGAGACAACATTTGTCTAATTTTGGCTCTTGACATTACCACAATGAATTTTAAACAAAATTATTCAGATGCAGTTGAAGTTCAGACTTTCAGCTTTCATTTGAGGGTATCCACATTAAAATTGGATGAAGGGTTTAGGAGTTTCAGATCCTTAACATGTGCCACCCTGTTTTTAAAGGGACCAAAAGTAATTGGACAGATTAAATAATTGTTAATTGAATGTTCATTTCTAGTACTTGGTTGAAAACCCTTTGTTGGCAATGACTGCCTGAAGTCTTGAACTCATGGACATCACCAGACGCTGTGTTTCCTCCTTTTTCATGCTCTGCCAGGCCTTCATTGCGGTGGTTTTCAGTTGCTGTTTGTTTGTGGGCCTTTCTGTCTGAAGTTTAGTCTTTAACAAGTGAAATGCATGCTCAATTGGGTTGAGATCAGGTGACTGACTTGGCCATTCAAGAATATTCCACTTCTTTGCTTTAAAAAACTCCTGGGTTGCTTTGGCTTTATGTTTTGGGTCATTGTCCATCTGTAGTATGAAATGACGACCAATCAGTTTGGCTGCATTTGGCTGGATCTGAGCACACAGTATGGCTCTGAATACATCAGAATTAATTTGGCTGCTTCTGTCCTGTGTCACATCATAAATAAACACTAGTGACCCAGTGCTACTGGCAGCCATGCATGCCCAAGCCATCACACTGCCTCCGCCGTGTTTTACAGATGATGTGGTGTGCTTTGGATCATGAACTGTACCATGCCTTCGCCATACTTTTCTCTTTCCATCATTCTGGTAGAGGTTGATCTTGGTTTCATCTGTCCAAAGAATGTTCTTCCAGAACTGTGCTGGCTTTTTTAGATGTTTTTTAGTAAAGTCTAGTCTAGCTTTTTTATTCTTGATGCTTATGAGTGGCTTGCACCGTGCAGTGAACCCTCTGTATTTACTTTCATGCAGTCTTCTCCTTATGGTAGATTTGGATATTGATACACCTACCTCCTGGAGAGTGTTGTTCACTTGGTTGGCTGTTGTGAAGGGGTTTCTCTTCACCATGGAGATTATTCTGCGATCATCCACCACTGTTGTCTTCCGTGGGCGCCCAGGTCTTTTTGCATTGATGAGTTCACCAGTGCTTTCTTTCTTACTCAGGATGTACCAAATTCTAGATTTTGCCACTCCTAATATTGTAGCAATTTCTGGGATGTTTTTTTTTCTGTTTTTGCAGCTTAAGGATGGCTTGTTTCACCTGCATGGAAAGCTCATTTGACCGCATGTTTACTTCACAGCAAAACCTTCCAAATGCAAGCACCACACCTCAAATCAGCTCCAGGACTTTTATCTGCTTAATTGAGAATGAAATAATGAAGGGATTGCCCACACCTGTCCATGAAATAGCCTTGGAGTCAATTGTCCAATTACTTTTGGTCCCTTTAAAAACAGGGTGGCACATGTTAAGGAGCTGAAACTCCTAAACCCTTCATCCAATTTTAGTGTGGATACCCTTAAATGAAAGCTGAAAGTCTGAACTTCAATTGCATCTGAATTGTTTTGTTTAAAATTCATTGTGGTAATGTCTAGAACCAAAATTAGAAAAATGTTGTCTCTGTCCAAATATATATGGACCTAACTGTACCAGGGTGGGGCCCAGTATAAGGAACATATGCCAGGATGGAGAATACACACACACACACATACACACATACACACACATACACACACACCAGGATAAGGGGATGGCCTAGGGATGGCCACAGTTCAAATCTTTCATTGGGGCCCATCAGACTCCAGTTACGCTACTGGGCAGCAGTTTAGATACAGTTATATGGTGCACCTGTTGAAATCCCCAAAGCTCTGTGCTTTGATGGAAAGAATAATACTGATGACAATGAAGAAAGTTATTTTTTATCATAGCTTTGAGATCCAATGTGTTTTTATAAGAGGTAACCACAAGATGAGAAATAGAAGGAAGGGCCATAGATGTCTGGACAGCAAACTGTATAGACGTTGTGTGGCAATATTATTTGTTATATTTTACTTTAGATAATGGTATAGTATGTGATATATAGAGTTTGAAGTTTATAGTTTCTGTAGATTTTAACAATGTTAAATGCATTGTTGTATAGCAATTAAACTTTGTATACAGTTTAGTGCATATGACATTTTCTATAGGGTCCGTGCAAATTTATTTACACACAGACTAGTCCCTATAAATCTAGTACATGACATTTTCTATAGGGTTCATGCAAATTCATTTACACACAGGCTAGTCCCTATAAATCTAGTACATGTGCTCGGATCTATGTATGGTGGACATGAAATGGATTTCTGCACCGAAAAAATACATCATGTACTGACTTTTGAAAAAGCTGGTCTATATAGCAATGGACATGTCTACACAGATTATGCTTCATAGGTTATAATTTTGGATTTAGCTCTATTTTGTGAGCGACAGTTACTTTAAAAAATATAAAAGGCCCACTACTTTAAATCCAGGCTTGTCCCTAGAGAATCTGAAATTCCAGGTATTTTCATAGGGTGAACTTTCTCCTTGTGGAGAGTGCTAAGTAAGTGTGAGTTAATGTATAGGCCATGCAATGTTTGTCCTTTCATTTAGGCTGTGTTCACACGATGCGTATTTCATGCGTTTCCGCGGCGTTTTTGCAGTTGCGTAAACGACGCGGAAACGCATGAAAAACGCATGGTAGAAGGGCAGCAATGTTCCCCAATGGAAATCCGCATGTGCTGTGCCCATGATGCGGATTTTTCCGCAGCGTTAACGCTGCGGTCAAAAATCCGCAGCATGTCAATTAATTTTGCGGAAACGCGGCGATTTCGCCGCCATTGACTTGCATTAGAACGCGCCAATTCCGCAAGACAGCATTTGTACTTGCGTAATTGGTGCGTTCTAATGTGCGGATGGTACCCGGGTGTGGAGGAGAGGAGAGTCTCATCCACACCCAGGTACCATTAAAAAGCTGTAAAAAGAAGAATAAAATAAAAAATAAATGTATTCTTACCTTCTGTCGGCCCGCGCAGCGCTCCCGCTTGGTTCCCGGCACTTGCAGTGAGTTGTAGGACCTGCGGTGACGTCAGAGTCATGTGACGGGTCACGTGACGCTGACGTCGGCAGGTCTTTCAATTCAAAGTTGCCGGCAGCCGGGAGAACGGAGTGAGCAGGACAGCGCGGGCCATCAGAGGTAAGTATATACACTCTCTCGGTTCACACTGTATAAATCCATGCTGTTTGCATGGATTTATATAGTGTGACCTAGTTATCAAGCACTTTCCAGGTGATGCTAAAATCGCCTGGAAAGCGCTTGTCAATCTGCATGCGGAAACGCATGTGAATCTGCATGTGGATCCGCATGTATTCTGCAGGAAAAACGCATGCACAATCTGCATGCGTTTTTTCTGCCAGGGAGATGCAGAAATGATGCAGAAATTTTCTGCTTCATTTCTGCATCGTGTGCACATACCCTTAAAAATACAAATATCAGCTCCAAAGAGGAAGAGGACTGGATCTCTAGTGCCATCTATTGGAAGTAGCAATCCTAAAAGTTAATATCACCCCGTTTAAAGGGCCTTTGCACATGACTTAGCGCAAGACGCCAAGCCAGGAACTCTATATGCAGACACAGGTTTCTGGGTGTTTGCCCTTCATCAGTGAAAAATAAAAGAACTGGTTTGGCTTTGTCAGTGACTCTGACAGCCAGTTTAAAAGGTAAAGATTCCCATTGTGGATAGTGGCAAGTCACTATAAAGAGACTTGTAGGCCATGAAATTCTCCTCTGGGAATTAAAAATGCAAATACCCTCTTGAAAGAAGAAAAAGAGAGGATTGCTACATTCAATAGGTGAATTGACACAAGTATTTGTATTGTCACCGGTGCAGTACAGTTGCTAAATTAGTGAAAGGTGTGTATTAAAAGAGTTGATCGTTAGTATTTTATCCAGAGTACTTATATTTCAGTGGTCATTAGTATTTTCTCTACAGTTCATCCAGAGTTTTATCCACATATCAGTGGTTATTTTATTTGGTCTTATAAAAGATCATCAACACTCTCTCCCTATGAGGAATCCCCTAAAGCTCTGTGTTTTGACAGAGTGATTTAATAATACTGGTGACAATGAAGAATTTTATTTTTTGATACACCTTTGTAATTTAATGTGTTTTTCTAAGAAAGTAAAATCAAAAGTGATACTTCAAACAGGATAATTATATTTTGCTGTTTACATAAATTAACTGAATCTTTCAGAGGACAAAGCACTTTCATGACAAGACTTTCCTCTTCTGTTTGTTTAGTTAGTAAAATAATAATGTATAAAACTAATGGTATCTAATCCAAGCAATAGTAATGCATAAAACATTTATTTCACAGTGAACCTATTTTTTCAAAAAATATAGTTATTTAATTGCCAATAAAAGATTTTAAAAAAGTGTATCAAAAGAATGAAAGTCATGGTTGGTAATTCCACTGGGAACATTGCTACTTAATTACTGCAAGGTCAACTGATTTCCAGTTGAAACTCTTTCATTGCTAGAGATATTATTCTAAACCCCTTCCCCCGGTGTGTAACACATTTTACAGAAATTTGACTGTCCAGACAAGATTGAAGTCCTACATTGTTATATACTTTATGAAGTATATACTCATATATATAGTTAGTACCTTTCTGTGTTGCTATACGAGACAGTTGACTGAAAGCTTAAATTTTCCTTCCTGAAAACATACTCTTACATGTCGACCTTATCTGTATGCAACTTGGTTCAGTTTACATATAAAGTCAGCGCAAAAGTACATCTTTCCAGACTGACCAGTTTTAATTGATATTAACATTACATAGCTGAATGCATTTTCATTTCAAATGTTATTAGAAAAGCTTTTAGGGAAACAGTTTTCATATTCCAAAACTAAAGTAATTATAATGCATCACATACAGTAATTAGAACCTTTTTTACTCCTACATTCAAAATATACCTTCAAAAATTACATTTTACCACTCTGATGGTTAGAAAAATCCCCACAAAGGAAAGAAAACATAAAAATTATACATAACTATTATTGATACAACTATAATGAGTTGTCAGGAAAAAAGAAGGTGAAAAGGCAAAACCCAGGGGGGCACATTGAAATTACAGAAGCGACCAAAATTTTTACATTTTTTTTTAAAGTGTGATTACTTCTGTCTGGTTGTTGTGATGCCATTTTCCTGGTAAACCGGAAGCAAATGGTTGTCAGCTATAAAGAATAAAATCATGTTGGACATTGTGTTATCCCTTTATGTGTTAGTTTTCAACATTTGCTGGGCCAAATGTTTTGCATATTTTGTCATGGATAGTGAAATTTTTCCTAATTTTTTTTATGTGTGTGTCTTTAGGCTAAAATATGGCAAAGCCAAATTTATCACCAGGTGTCAGGAAGCTTATTATTCTGAAAGGGAAGTCAGGCAAAAGCCAAAATGAGGTATGGAATTCAACTGTTCTCAAAGTCAAGAATATTAAAGAAAGAAAAAGAAGGTTATGGAACAGTTGAGAAACCTAGAAGTGGACTACTACAGAAAACTTCCTCCAGAGTTGATCACATTATTAAGAAAAAGTCAATATCTGATGTCCATAAAAGTGCTGTACAGATTTTGCATGAAATGAACGAAAAACAGGGGTCAAAGTGAGTCGCTAAACTGGGGTGCAATGGCTAAGAGAAGTAGGGTTGAATGCACGAGTTCCAGTCAAGAAGCCTTTCATCTCTTTCTATTATACCTTTCCTCTAATGTTCCACTCCTCAGAGCAACCTAAGCATGATTTTTGTTGATCGACCACTCCTGGGGATGTAATAAATTTTCTTAATTTGTTCACAATTTGTTTCACTGCAAATTGGTGAGGTCCCATCTCTTTGATGATGGTTTTATAACCTTTTCCAGCGTGATCAGTATTAACAACTTCTGGGGTCCTTAAAAATCTACTTAGTTCGTGCCATGATTAATTTCAACAAAAATGTGTTGAGAAAATCAAGCTTTGATATATCCGCTTTAATTTTATATAAAAAATAGGTTGCCCACTCACACTTGATTGTCATCCCATTGATTGAAACAACCAGACTCTAATTTCACCTTTAGATTGTCTGATAAAGGCTCACATACTTTTGCCACTCACAGACATAATATTGCATAATTTTCCTCAATAAAAAAATTGCAAAATCTAATATTTTTGACTCATTGTTTTATTTAGTTCTTCATCTACTGTATCATTAGAACGTGTGAGAAAAATCTTATATCGTTTTAGTAGTTAGGTCAAATCTACACAGAAATCTACAACCCTTTGAAGGGTTCACAAACTTTCAAAAACCACTCTACATGCACAATGTCAATTACATAATATATAGTATATAATATTGTCCTAATCATATGATTATAATGTCCAACATGCAACCAACATACTTTAAAGTATACTACTGTCTACACCATTGTATCTTTTATCTTTGTACGCATATTGTTATCCATGTCGTTTATAATTTTATTGTATCTATTTATTCTGCCATACCCCAAAAATCTATATTTCAGTAATTTTCCAATGGATATTTTTGGTTTGAAACCTTATTGGCCAGTATAATATAAATCATGATGACACTTACCTCTAACACCCTCCCCTTGAAAGACGCAATGGAGAAACCTGTATTGGGCGTGGTTGTGTCAGATTTCGGCTTAGTGTTCTCCCTTTACTAATACTTGTGAATTATGTTTTCATATATTAAGTGTATTGACCATTTATCAGCAGATATTTCATATCTCAAAATGGCATCATGCATTTTATCAGCTACTATTACTGGGCATTGTCTTTCTAAGCACTATGCACCTTGCACTAGTATTATATATGACTAATACAGTGATGATGTTTTTTGTGGGTAATGCAACAATCTTCACAGATTATGTTATTAATATTATTTATATTTTCTTGCTCAGTAAAATATATTTATTATATCTAAAGAGTCATGTGTATATATTATGATATTAATATACTTATGGCAGTGATCAACTCAACCTAGACCTTCTTGGTTATCATTGATGAAATTCAACACTTTTTATCATGTTTTAATTGTTTGTAAAATTATATAAACTATTATCATTGGACTAATAAACAATTTATTGTATAATATTGTGTGTAGCCATCTTTTAGGTTTATAGATATTATATTCATAACTACTAACTCAAAAAATTTGTTATACTACTGGCCTAGTGCTTTTTTTGCCAATCTTTATAGGTTTATATTTTAGTTTTGACCGTAAACAGGGTGCAGATTGCGGTTTTTTAGCATCTGTGTGGGTGCCCCTCTGTGTCTCCTCCCAGCGCTTTGGAACATCTCTATATTTGAAAAAATAAAACACTCTACATAAAAATGTTGCAGTAATGCTAGCTGCAAAGCATTCTGTAAGTGAATAATGGGTTAACTGTTTTTGCAGCGGAAGCTCCTCAAGCCTGTATCTCTGAAATGTCTATAATGTGGCAATGTGTAAGCAATGTTGTGTACTTTCTTTCCCTACTAATGATGCCCATGATATGCCTAGAGGCACAGCTAGAAGCGTGATTATGTCTCTGTTCTTTGAATAAGGATTTGTAATATAGAATATACTCACTATGTGCATTTTGCCCTCTCCAGCATTTCTTCATTTTTCATTATTGTTCATTTGTCCATTTGTCCAACCTGATTTACCAATATTTTATCAATGAATTTGTGTCATTAAAGGTGTTATCTGCTTCATCATTATTTTAACAAATTTGTTGACATTATTTTTTGGTACTTACTAATTAGAGTTTAGCGAGCACTAAAATGCTTGGGTGCTCGAAGCTCGGGCCGAGCTCACCGTGATACTCGGGTGCTCGACCCGAGCAACGAGCCCAATGTTAGTCTATGGGAGACCCGAGCATTTTTGCGGCGGCACCCCCGGCAGTCTGAAGAAAGCCTAAAAAGTGCCCAAAACGATAGTGACAGTGCTCAAATGACATGGGGACAGCATGGGGATCGCCCCGGGTAGCATTTCTGACCCCCAGGTCACTGCTGTCAACAACGTGGTCAGAGGTATTAAGCCACTTTTACGGGCTCACAATAAAACGTTCAAAAAAAACCCTGAAATTGTTTTCCTGTGAAATATGTTAAGGAACATCCTTTCTAGGGTAAAGATTTGTGTATAAGGTAAAATAAATAACCAAAAACAAAAATACTCCTCCACACCTTGGGCTATGTTAACAAGTAGCATTTTTTAAGCATTTTTCCACTTTTGTATTGCTTTCCACCTTGACAAATGCATTCACCGGGAAATGTCATTTTAACATTTTACAAACTTATCTGGCCATGTGCTGTGTGACACATGCATACAGTGCTGAAAAGACATGGGAACAGCATGCGGAAGACCCCTGGAAGCATCTCTGACACCCAGGTCACTGCCTAAAACGGTGCCCATCAGAAGTGACCCTTGCCGCATCAGAAGATGTAGATTTGCAACTATCCCCATGCAAGTCCTTGTCCCAGGGCAGTGTTCAATTGTACCTCCCCCATTCCTTGCAATGCAAGCGCAAGTATGCAGCCTGCCACCCACCCACCCCCAGGCTGCAATACCATACTGCTTGTGTGGCACCCCAGGGGTCTGGTTGCCACAGTGGTAGAAATACCATGTCTGAGAGCGAGCATGGACTTTCCTGGCCAGCAGCACTATTGCATGCAACGCCTCCTGCCCCAGTCCAGGGAGGGGAGGAACCTGCCCTTTATAAACTGGATCTGGGGCGGGGTTAGTTAGTTAGGTCCAGAGGAAGGGACAGAGGAGCAGCAAGGAGCTCTGTAGGAGACAGAAGCTGAAGGCCAGGGATTGGAGCTGATAGAGCTCATCCTGGCAGAAGACACAGAGAACCGGACACCGGAGTCCGAGGCTGTGAGGATATCCACATCCAGCAGCAGAAACCACCTGGCAGGGGATTTCAGGTCCTCTGGACATAGAAAGCACGGAGGCTCAGTCACTCGCAAGTAACCGGCACCGCCATCAAGGAGCGGAAGGTACCATAGGCCCCAAGTCACCAGCCATACGGGTGAGCACCCCCTGGTACACTCAGGGACGTGGGCTACTGCACGACTACAGCTAGGTAGCCAGGAAGAGTGCAGTCAGGCGGGAAGGCCTACACCTCCACCTGGCCAGGGGGACTCTTGTTCGCTCACAGACTGACCAGGCCTCTAATGTTAGCCAGTACTCCCGGCAGGGCCTTCTCCATTACCAACAGTAAAGAGCCTGAACTGCACTGCACGGACTCTGAGTCATTTCTTCTGCGCCCATGCACCACAACCCTCACCATCTACACACGCTGCCCTGTGGCTATACTCCTCCCGTGGGGAGTTATACTACCCTCTGCTGCGCACCCATCATCAGCCTCAGCGGCCTGCCCCGCAGCGACGGTTCTCAGTGACCGCAATCCACGGGTGGCGTAGTCGGACATTTAAACATTAAAAACCAAATAAACAGATCCGCCACTGGTTTGACCACCCTGAGCCACGGGACCGTGTCGCTGCCACGGAGACTGCAAACCCCCAGCATTACACAGAGACCCGGCTCCGGGTATTCCCCCACACACGGCCCAACGGGCGTGTCAACTTTGGCGTAGTCTGCAGGATTTCATGCCCGCAACCACCGGGTACTGCGTGCCTGAAGAAAGACTGTGATACTTACCGTGGTGAAGTTTCCCGCCATCCGCAGCCGTTTTCCCGCCATCCGCGGCCATTTTCCCGCCATTGGGCACCATTTTGTGACGCTGCGTGGGAAGAAGAGGGGCGTGGACGCCAAAAGCGCGCGAGAGCTGAGGCCCCGCCTTACGTACTGACGCTGCGCAAGGTCCTGGAAGGAGCCCAGCGGACGCCGACATCACCAGCGCGCGACCCAAGGTCCTCGACCCCGACGATCGCCTGCGGAGCCGCGGCCTACGGAGAAGAAGCAACGGAAGGTAGGCCACGGTTAACTAAGGGGGAGGAAGACACCAGGAATGGAGGGAGCTCCCACCGCCAGCACGGCTGCTACCGCAGTGATGCTGTTCACGATGCCGTATATCCCCAGCGCGGCATGGTTACCCCAGTACTCAGGGGAGTCGCATACCCTGAGCGACTCTAAAGAAAGACTGAATAGCCTATTCAAAGTATACCCCCTGTCCGAGGAACAAAAAGTGAGCATCCTGATAGGCCAGTTAACTGGAGCAGCCCAAAGAGAAGTGAAGTCGTGGTCAGCCAGGGAAAAGGGGACTGTAAAGGAAATACTTGCTGGTCTAAAGGACACTTTTGATACCCGCACCTCAGCAGAGATCAAGCTAAGATTTTATGGATGCAAACTGCGGGCACAAGACAGTATACGGGACTATGCTTTGAATTTGCAGGAGGCCCTGAAAGCCATTAAGCAGGCAGACCCTGACAGCATGCAGAATGAGGATAAGCTGTTGACTGAACAGTTCATTGAGGGTCTACAGTCCAGCGCCCACCGAACCCAGTTGCGTGTAATGGCCTTGCAGAACCCTGATTTGGACTTTGTGCAGTTTAAAGACAGAGCCATGCGGGTGCTCCGAGAACCAGCACGAGGTGGCGCTGTAACCCACAGGCGCCCCACTATCACCTATCAACAGGAGGTGGCGCCCTTGTCTGCAGAGCCTGTGGGAGCTGATGCACAGGCTTTGGACAAAGCCCCGGCTGCAGACCTGAACCATCAGGTCCAAGAGCTGACCAAAAGCGTTGCCGCGCTAACCAGAACTGTGCAGTCTTTACAGGTGTCTCCTCCAGGAAAGATCCAGCTGGCTTCCAGTCCGGAGGACGTCCCTTGGCACCGACAGAGGAGGATCCCATAGTCCAGTGGAAGGTCCAGCGACCGCTACGACCAGGACGGACAACCCATCTGCCGCCGCTGCAACCAACCAGGACATATGGCAAGGTACTGTCATTTAAACGGGCCCAACCTGGGGCAGAGGGCCGACCCCCAGGCATAAGACCATCAGGCCCATCCAGCTGGCGTGATAAGTACGTAGGGGGACGACCGGTCTTGCCTGTGGTGCTGGATGGAATTCCTATGAGTGCACTACTGGACACCGGGTCACAGGTAACCACCATCCCCTATGTGCTCTTTAAGCGGTACTGGAATGACTCAGATATTACCCGCTACCCAGATGACGATTTGAGCATCATCGCAAGCAATGGTCAGCCCGTGCCGCAGGTGGGATTCAAGGAGGTGACCATAAAAATTAGTAAAGTTGAACTGCCAGCGCAAGGACTGATTATTGTGGACATTGACCGTCGTGAAAGCCACCCTAAGATAACCTTGGGTACTAATGTTATTGAAAATTGTCTTGCAGAGATAATTGTCATATTACAGCAGGTTGCGGTGAACTCCAGCTCCAGCCAGCAGCATGTCCTACAAAAAGAGATCAGAGCCCTGATGAAAAGGCAACAGGTAGAACTGTCTGGTGGTGAGATTGGTAGTGTTAGGATGAGTAACCCGTTCCCTATCGCCATGCCCCCAAAAAGTGAGATGATGATCTGGTGCCGGACTGCAATCGGGTTAAGAGGAAGGGATTACCAAGCCATGGTAGAACCCGTCTACTCAGACAGCAGGCCCACCATTTTGACAGCACGGGGGGTGGTCGATGTACGCCATGGGAGGGTACCCGTCCACATCCTAAACATTGGGGAAAGAGAAGTATACTTGCCCCAGTATGCCACTCTAGCCAAACTGTTCACCGTTAACCAAAACTCGGTAAAGGCCGTGGAACCCTTGCCTCCATCTCAACCAGAGGAGGGTAACGGCTCCAAGAAACAAATGGAGGACTGGTGTCAGAAACTGCATGTGGGCACCGACTCCACTCCCTCACACCAAAAACAGGGAGTCTACCGGGTGGTGCAGGAGTACGAAAGAGTCATTTGCAAACACCTGCTAGACTTTGGGCAAGTAAAGGGGGTAGAACACCACATCCCCACAGGAGATCATCCACCCATAAAGGAAAGATACCGACCTGTACCCCCTGCACACTATCAGAATACCAAGGGAATGTTGCGAGAAATGAAGGAGGCTGGGGTAATCAGGGACAGCTGTAGCCCCTGGGCAGCTCCACTAGTTCTTGTGAAAAAGAAAGATGGCACCATGAGAATGTGTATAGACTACATAAAGGTCAACCGTATCACACACAAAGATGCGTCCCCTTTACCTAGGATAGAGGAATCTTTAGCTGCATTAAAGTCTGCTAACTTCTTCTCCACTTTGGATCTTACTAGCAGGTACTGGTAGGTTCCTGTAGCAGAGGCAGACAAGGAGAAGACCGTGTTCACCACCCCGATGGGTCTCAGCGAATTCAACTGTATGCCTTTCGGGCTCTGCAACGCACCAGGAACCTTCCAGCGGTTGATGGAGTGCTGCATGGGGCACAGGAATTTCGAGACGGTCCTGCTATACCTGGAAGATGTCATCGTTAGTGTTGAGCCACCCCCGTAGTGTTCGAGTTCGGTTCGGTTCGTCGAACACCCGTGTGTTCGCCGAACTGTTCGTCGAACTGTTCGTCG
Organism: Phyllobates terribilis; assembly: GCF_046119375.1. Lineage (NCBI taxonomy): Eukaryota > Metazoa > Chordata > Amphibia > Anura > Dendrobatidae > Phyllobates > Phyllobates terribilis. The sequence goes on along the minus strand of NW_027362768.1, from coordinate 35,852,610 downwards.
AACACCTTCGAACACCGTTAAAACCAATGGCAGGCAAACAAAAACACATAGAAACACATAGAAAACACCTTCAAAGGTGTCCAAAAGCTGACAAACTGCTCAGAAGACACAACTAACACATGGAAAAGTGACAAGTACATATAGTCATGCGAAAATAAAAGAGGTGGAGGAGTAAAAGGAGGGGGAGACACAGATATAGGCATGTCATGCCCTTCTAAAATCCAAAAAGTGAGAAGCCGACACGGCCAGTTCGCTCCTGCCCGTGCCACCTCCGTGTCGCCGGGTTTGTGCCAGAGCCGCGGTGAACCCTGATGGCCAGCCCCCCTCTCCCAATACTGGTGCCTGTCCGCTGGTGGGTCGAGCGAGCCCCCCTGTGGTGGAGGCAGCTCTAAGCTTTTTAATTTAAATTGTCTCTCTATTTTGAATGAATACACTTTAAATCCATTTACAAGGATCTATTGGAGGGCAAGTCTCATGCCAGCAGCCGCGTAATTCCAGCTCCAGTAGCGTCCACTAAAGCTGCTGCAGTTAAAAAGCTTTTATAAGGATCGAGCTCGGCTGTCCACCGCAAGGCATCCTACTGCCAGTCCCAGCCCCTAGGCCTTGGGGTGCCTCCTGACGCTCTTCACTGAGTATCCCATGGTCCCAAAGCATTTCCTTTGAAAAAATGAAGTGTCTAAACTACAGGTGGTGTAGCTTGCTTAACAGCCGGGATAATCCGCTGACTAGCAGACACTGGTACTAGGCACAAAGTATTTCCTGGGCTAGATGCAGTTAAAAATTTGTAATTAGATACTCTCGTTGGATGCTGAGAAAGCATTCCATAGAGTCTCCTGGCACGCCATATATGATTCTCTTAAAAAGCTTGGGGTAGGGGTCTAGGGGACCCTTTTATAGCCAAAATCACGGCCCTGTATCGCAATACGTCACCTAGGCTGAAGATAAATGGAACTGTAGCACCCTGAGGGCTCGGTTGCTACAGACGTATTGCACCTCACCCAGAGGTGTGATATCTCACTCTCAGGTAAGGATGGAGTGTGGATCAGGACCCGACACCTGCATGCATTACACCACATTGCCGTGGGGCAGGGCGACCAATATGCCCCTGAGATGGGCACGACAGTCCCTGTCCCTGGCTGGAGTGGGGGGAGGGAACACTGAGGAAGGGGAACCCTGTAGTGCAGGAGCAGGGAGGAAGCAGTTCCTGGGTGCATTGAGAAGGGAGTATAAAAGGTGGGCACCATCTTAGTTCAGTGCAGAGAAGTCTGAGCAGAAGTGGCAGGGAGCAGGGGCTCTGCATGAGCTCTGCTCCGGAGGCGGGCCTAGTAACAGAGGCCCAGGCCTGGAAGAGGGAGAAGGAAGGAAGAGGAGCAGAGAAGGCTCCAGGAACGAGGAATGAAGGGATCCCAGGGGTGCGGACGGGCGAATCGCCACCGCACGCCCGAATCCACCTGTGTGGAGGGGTCAGGCCAAAGGGGGAGACCGGTCCCCGAACTAGTGGAGGCAGGAAACGACCCTCAGCTAGAAACCGGAGGCTCTGACATTTTATGTGGCGCAGCCCCTCGCTACACCCGCTAGGAAGGCACCACATAGGGTCAGGGAAACTGGCACCAAGTTTACCAAGAGGAGGCCCGAGGCAGCCGGACAGAAGTGTTGGTAAGAAAGGCCAGACAAAGGACACACAAAGGGGGTCCTGTGAAGTGCTCCAAAGTTATCTGGGAGTTGTCTGAGCCCCTCACCTGGTGAGCACAGTACGACGTGGGCAGCCGTTACCTGCAGACGTGGTCTGGATAATAAGAACTGTGAGTAAAGGCCCTGGACTGCATCACTGACTCCGTGTCGTTAATGCTGCTGCCCTGCACCATCACCCCCATCCTCCGCATACACTGCCCTGAGGCTATACTCCTCCCGTGGGGAGTTATGCTACGCTCTGCTGCACCCACAACACCAGCCTCAGCGGTCTGCCCTGTAGCGGCGTTTCACTCTGACCGCAATCCACGGGTGGCGTAGTCGGACATTTAAACATCAAAACCACATAAATAGTTCCGCCACTGGTTTGACCGCCCTGAGCCACGGAACCGGGTCGCCGCCACGAAGACTACAACCACCAGCATCCACCAAAAAGGGTCCGGCTCCGGGTGTCCCAAGGCCCAGGGGTGCGTCAGAACATTTTCATCACCTTTCACAATCACCAATGGGACAAGGCAGGGATGTCCTCTGTCCCCTCTCTTATACAGCCTAGTGACGGAGCACCTGCTCTCATCAATTCGCCATAACCCCAATATTAGGTGGATTGAGGTGGGAGGCACCGAGTACAAGTGCTCTCTATTTGCTGATGATGTCCTAGTATATATCACTCAATCACATATATCCATCCATGCTGTTATGGCTGAAATAGATCACTTTGTTACATGGTAAAATTTTAAAATCAATGCAGCGAAGTCTGAGGCCCTCGATGTCTCCCTCCCAAAATCCTTATAGGATTCCATCCAGTCCAACTTTCCCTTTGCCTGGCCCTCACAGGGTATCAAATACTTAGGAATTCCTATTCATAGAGACCTCTCCCATCTATGTTATCTTAATTTTGGGCCCTTTATTGAACAATTCCATACAGACCACGGTTGGCAAGTTAGAACTGTAAGATTCACTACGTGAACCGCTGGTGTTTTGTGGAAAAGCACATGTACACCGCGTTCCAAATTATTATGCAAAAAGTGTTTAGGAGTGATAAGGGAAGAATTTGTTTGTTTGTCAGTTAAACTCATTGATGGTGATGTGTGTCAGGGCTCTTTATATCACTGTAAGCAATTGCAGACACCTGTGCTAATTAGTTTGGCAGGTGTGTCCAATGAAAGGCAAGACTACTTAAGAAGGCTGTCTCACATTATTAAGCAGCCTACATTTTCTGCCAAAATGGGAAAGAAAAAGGATGTGTCGGCTGCTGAGAAGCAACAAATTGTGGAGTGTTTAGGTCAAGGCATGACTGCAATCAACATTGTGCAATGATCAGGATGAAGTGTCTTGGCAATCAAGAAGTATGTAGCTGATTCACAGTACACACGTGTGCGTGCTGATAAGGGCAAATTGAGGACTCTTTCCTACAGGCAATTACGTCAGGTTGAAAGAGCAGCGGCAAAAAAGCCTTGTCATAGCAGCAGACAAGTTTTTGAAGCTGCTTGTGCTTCCAACGTCCCCCGAACAACAAGATGCAGGGTCCTTCAGAGGTTTGCAGCTGTGCATACGCCATCCTGTCGACCTCCTCTATCCACTTCACACAAGCAGAAAAGGCTCCAATGGGCCAAACATTACATGAAGACTGATTTCAAAACTGTTTTGTTCACGGATGAGTGCCGTGCAGCGCTCGATGGTCCAGATGGATGGAGTGGAGGATGGCTGGTTGATGGACACCCCACGCAAACACGGCTACAGCGCCAACAAGGAGGAGGTGGAGTAATGTTTTGGGCTGGAATCATGGGGAGAGAGATTGTCGGCCCCTTTAGGATCCCTGAAGGCGCTAAAGATGAACTCCATAATGTATGTGGATTTTCTCAAACAGCTCTTCCTGCCATGGTTCAAGAAGAAGAACCGTGTATTTCACAGCAAGATCATTTTTCTGCATGATAATGCACCATCTCATGCTGCACATAAAACATCTGCATCTCTGGCTGATATGGGCATAAAAGGGGACAAACTTATGGTGTGACCCCCATGCTCCCCTGACCTCTACCCCATTCAGAACCTTTGGAGCATCATTAAAAGGAGTGTCTATGATGGCGGGAGGCAGTTCACATCTAAGCAACAGCTCTGGGAGGGTATTCTGTCCTCATGCAAAACAATTGAAGCAGAAACCATCCAAAACCTGACAAATTCAATGGACGAGAAAGTTCAGAAGCTCCTTTCGAACAAGGGGTCCTATGTGAAAATGTAACATCACCTAGAATAAAGTTTTGAGTTGAAAACTGTTTGATTTCAGTTTCTAACAACCTGCTAATGCTTATAATTTCAAAAATGACCATTTTTTTGGTCTTTATTAAAATGAAAAGGTTGATCGAAAAGTTTGGGGGATCTAAGAGTGTGGCAACCCAGTAGTCATGATTACTTCGAATTCTGACAATATGAGGGTCATGCTGCAGGTAGTGCAGCAAGAAGGCACTTATGTGTCTTGCGCATCTCGGAGCCCCAAAATTATTTTCCGGGCTAGATGCAGCTAAAAATTATTTTTAATTTTAAATCTGGTGGAGCTTATTATAGATGGCCTAATAGGATCAGTGCTGCACACTGCTACAAAGCCCAAATTATTTTCCAGTCAAGATACAGATAAACATGATTAGTAATTTGAAAGCTTAAAACGTTTGGTAGGGTGATTTTAACCAATCATCAAGCTTTTACTCTCCCCAGGATGACACAGGGGTAGAAAAGTCGTTTCGGATCCATGATTTGTTCATCTTTATGAACGTGAGTCTGTCTACATTATCAGTGGAGAGCCGCGTGCGCTTATCTGTCAGCACACCACCAGCAGCGCTGAACACACGTTCAGACAGAACGCTGGCTGCGGGGCATGACAGGATCTCCAAGGCGTAAGTGGCTAGCTCCGGCCATTTATCCAGATTGGAAGCCCAAAAAGAGCAAGGGTCCAGTGACACAGTCGTGGCTTCAATGTTTACTTGGAGATACTCCTGTACCATCGTCTCTAGGCGTTGACTATGTGTCAGACTTCTTGTCTCCTGTGGCCTTGCAAAGGATGGGCTAAAAAAGTGGTGAAATGATTCCGCAAAATTGATGTTACCAGCAGATACTGTGGTTCTGTTACGGTTTGAGTGCTGAACACTTGACGGTCCCACGGTTGGCAAGTTGGAACTGTGAGATTCACTACGTGCACCACTGGTATTTTGTGGAAAAGCACATGTAAGATTCTGCAACAGTCTCTGCTGATACTCCTGCATGCGTGCATCCCTTTCTATAGCAGGAATAATTTCTGCAAATTTACTTTTGTACCGGGGATCTAACAGTGTGGCAACCCAGTAGTCAGGATTATTTCTAATTCTCACAATTCGAGGGTCATGTTGCAGGTAGTGCAGCAAGAAGGCACTCATGTGTGTTGCGCATCCAGGAGCACCAAGTCCCTGTTGTGTTGGTGGCGAGGTAACAATCATGCTTCCTTCCTCTGTCCTCTCCCCCCAACCTCGCACAACAGAAATGTGATCAAGGTCTCCCTCATCTGATGAGTCTTCCATCAGTTCGTCCTCCACTTCTTCCTGGGCTCCTGCACCTTCCTCACTAGTTTGGCTGCTACCATGCGCCCTGGTAAAACCATCTCCCCCACCCTCACATGCCTGCCGCCTTGGTGCTGCCGACCTTCTGGACCTTGCAGATGTTAGCCCTTCCGCATACAACTCCTCCTCCTCTACTTCCTCCACCTCCTCTTGTGCCACCACCTGACTCCGAATTCTGTTTAACATGTGCTCCAGCATGTAAATCACCGGAATAGTCATGCTGATAATGGCATCGTCAGCACTAAACATCTTCGTCGCCATTTCAAAACTGTGCAGAAGGGTGCATAGGTCCCTGATCTGAGACCACTCCTCCAGCGTGATTTGCCCCACCTCTGAATCTCGTTGGCCCAGGCTATACGTCAGAACGTATTGCACCAGGGCTTGTCGGTGCTGCCACAGTCTCTGCAACATGTGCAGAGTTGAATTCCACCGGGTAGGCACATCGCATTTTAGCCGGTGAAGTGGCAGGCCCAACGACTTCTGTAGAGATGTAAGTCGCTGAGCTGCGGGATGCGAACGGCGGAAGTGAGCACACAGCGACCGTGCCCTCTGCAGAAGGCCATCTAGTCTGGGATAGTGGGCTAAAAATTGCTGGACAACCAGGTTCAACACGTGAGCCATACAAGGCACGTGTGTGACATTGCCCCGGCGAAGGGCCGCACCCAGGTTTGCAGCATTGTCGCACACGGCCTTCCCTGGTTTCAGGTCCAGTGGAGACAACCATTCATGAAATTGGTTCTCCAGAGCTGACCACAACTCCTCAGCTGTGTGACTCACATTTCCCAGACATTTCAATGTAAAAACCGCCTGATGACGTTGAGCCCTACTGCCAGCATAGTAAGGAGGTGTGCAGGATCCCTTCTGCGCAGTTAGAAAGCTTGTGGCATGACCAGACAGGCTTTGGGTGCAGGTGGAAGACCGAGAGGAGGTTGAGGAGGCAGAAGCAGTGGAGGAACTTTGACATAAAGAGGATTGACGCACAACTCGTGGGGACGGCAAGACTTGGACAGCAGCCCCTTGTCCTGCTGTCACCATAGTTACCCAGTGCCCAGTCAGCGACATGAAACGCCCCTGTCCATGCCTACTCGTCCAAGTGTCTGTGGTGAAATGCACCCTGTCACACACAGAGTTTCTCAAAGAAGCGGTGATGTTGTGTGCGACATGCTGGTGGAGTGCAGGCACACCTTTCTTTGAGAAGTAGTGCCGACTGGGCATCTGGTACTGGGGCACTGCGACGGACATAAGGTCTCGAAAATCCTCTGTGTCCACCAGGCGGAAAGGCAGCATTTCTGTAGCCAAGAGCTTGCAGATGGTGAAATTCAACCTCTTAGCTTTCTCATGGCTAGGAGGAAATGGTCTTTTACTTGTCCACATCTGAGGGACCGAGGGCTGGCTATTGTGCTTAGACGGGGTTGATAAGGGTGTCCCCGGCAAACTGCCGGTCTGTGAGGAAGATGCAGGCAGACATGTTAGGTTGCCTTCATCCAAAGGTGGTACTATCGATGTCGGACAGCGCTCAACACCAGCTGGTGTTACCACCTCCAAAGAAAATGATGACCTGCCAATCACGCTGGCTGTTGCGGGTAAAGAGGTGGCAGGTCTGCGCCCCAAAACAGGTGTGACTGCTGTCCCCCCAGTCACAGAGGATGAAGAGGCCGCGGATGCACAAGATATGGCAGACGGTGGTTGGCCCGGCCGGCTAGGCCGCATTGTAGCACACTGAGCTTCCCACTGCAACTTATGCTTCATGTCCATGTGCCGGTTCATGCATGAAGTACTCAAACTATGTATTTTTTGGCCTCTACTTAGCTTTTGCTGACAAATGTTACAGATAACACGAGTTGGGTCATCTTTATCGATCTGAAAAAATGCCCAGGCTATGCAAGGCTTAGCACCCATGCGACCTGAAGAGCCACCACGACTTGTGGTGAGAGGCAGAGTTGTGTTTGAGGATGCAGTTGTTGACGTGCTTCCAGTACTACGTCTCTGTCCAGGAAGGCGCAACCTGACCTCGTCGTCACTAGCATCTTCCTCCACCTCCTCTGCTGACCTCATCTCTTGGCTGACTGTGGGTTGACAGTAAGTGGGATCTCCGACCTCATCATCATCACCCTGTGCGTTATCACACCCGTCGTCCTCAGAGCCAACCTGTTCCTGCCCTGACAAAAAACTAAAGTTGTCGCTCCAATCAGGTATTTGAGTCTTATCATCGTCTTCCTCATTGTCTCCACCAACAGGAGTTACAGTTTGGGAATGAGGGTCTACATTATGGTCAGAACCTTCTGCGTCTGGTCCTGGATCCGACTCATAAAGATTCTGGGCATCAGTGCAGATCATTTCCTCGTCTGGATTCACAGAAGCGCTGGAGTCGACCTCTGATTCCCAGGCTATAGTATGAGTAAACAGCTCTGCAGACTCAACCATCTGTTCTACTCCATACTCAGACGGGCAGCTGGAGATTTGGGAGCTGTGAGGAAGCAAGTGCGATTTTTTGTGACACCTTTGAGGACTGGAGTATTTGTGATGTTGAAGTTGATGTGGAGGAGAGCCCACTTAAAGGAGCATTTGATATCCGTTGAAGCACCTGCTGTTTTTGTGCCTCATCTGGAATTTGTAGCGATTGGCGTGGACGTAAGAAAGGGATCTTATCACATTGTCAGCTAAAAGAAGTAGACATTTTAGTTTGGCTGGAAGATGGTCTTTCTTCTGCAGATGTTACTGTTGCTTTAACACCTACCCCATGGACACAACCTTTTTTCCCCTTCCCAACACGCCTATTCCCCTTTCCACCAGCAGCAGGCCTTTTTCCACTCATTTTGGTGGTTAACTAATTCACAACTCTGGAGTTGTTTGCACAAAAAAACAATGGATGGTAACCGAGCAGAGCTGAGTGGCCAAACTGTGGTATTAGGCCAAAACTATTGGCTGGGTTAGATGCAGAAAAAAATTATTTTGAATTTGCAACCTGATGGAGGTCAGTATAGATGGACTAATAGAGAAAGTCCGACACACTACTAGAAGGCCAAATATTTTTTCAGAGGTAGATGCAGAAAAAAATATATTCAGTTTGCAACCTGATGGAGGTCAGTATAGATGGATTAATAGAACAAGACCCACACACAGCTAGAAGCCCAATATTTTTTCAGAGGTAGATGCAGAAAAAAATATATTCAGTTTGCAACCTGATGGAGGTCAGTATAGATGGACTAATAGAACAAGTCCCACACACTGCTAGAAGCCCAAATATTTTTTCAGAGGTACTGTAGATGCAGATAAAAATTAGTTTTAATTTGCAACCTGATGGAGGTCAGTATAGATGGACTAATAGAGAAAGTCCGACACACTACTAGAAGGCCAAATATTTTTTCAGAGGTAGATGCAGAAAAAAATATATTCAGTTTGCAACCTGATGGAGGTCAGTATAGATGGACTAATACAACAAGTCCCGCACACAGCTAGAAGCCCAAATATTTTTTCAGAGGTACTGTAGATGCAGATAAAAATTAGTTTTAATTTGCAACCTGATGGAGGTCAGTATAGATGGACTAATAGAGAAAGTCCGACACACTACTAGAAGGCCAAATATTTTTTCAGAGGTAGATGCAGAAAAAAATATATTCAGTTTGCAACCTGATGGAGGTCAGTATAGATGGACTAATACAACAAGTCCCACACACAGCTAGAAGCCCAAATATTTTTTCAGAGGTACTGTAGATGCAGATAAAAATTAGTTTTAATTTGCAACCTGATGGAGGTCAGTATAGATGGACTAATAGAGAAAGTCCGACACACTACTAGAAGGCCAAATATTTTTTCAGAGGTAGATGCAGAAAAAAATATATTCAGTTTGCAACCTGATGGAGGTCAGTATAGATGGATTAATAGAACAAGACCCACACACAGCTAGAAGCCCAATATTTTTTCAGAGGTAGATGCAGAAAAAAATATATTCAGTTTGCAACCTGATGGAGGTCAGTATAGATGGACTAATAGAACAAGTCCCACACACTGCTAGAAGCCCAAATATTTTTTCAGAGGTACTGTAGATGCAGATAAAAATTAGTTTTAATTTGCAACCTGATGGAGGTCAGTATAGATGGACTAATAGAGAAAGTCCAACACACTACTAGAAGGCCAAATATTTTTTCAGAGGTAGATGCAGAAAAAAATATATTCAGTTTGCAACCTGATGGAGGTCAGTATAGATAAACTAATACAACAAGTCCCGCACACAGCTAGAAGCCCAAATATTTTTTCAGAGGTACTGTAGATGCAGATAAAAATTATTTTTAATTTGCAACCTGATGGAGGTCAGTATAGATGGACTAATAGAGAAAGTCCGACACACTACTAGAAGGCCAAATATTTTTTCAGAGGTAGATGCAGAAAAAAATATATTCAGTTTGCAAACTGATGGAGGTCAGTATAGATGGACTAATACAACAAGTCCCACACACAACTAGAAGCCCAAATATTTTTTCAAGGTACTGTAGATGCAGATAAAAATTAGTTTTAATTTGCAACCTGATGGAGGTCAGTATAGATGGACTAATAGAGAAAGTCCGACACAATACTAGAAGGCCAAATATTTTTTCAGAGCTAGATGCAGAAAAAAATTATATTCAGTTTGCAACCTGATGGAGGTCAGTATAGATGGATTAATAGAACAACACCCACACACAGCTAGAAGCCCAATATTTTTTCAGAGGTAGATGCAGAAAAAAATATATTCAGTTTGCAACCTGATGGAGGTCAGTATAGATGGACTAATAGAACAAGTCCCACACACTGCTAGAAGCCCAAATATTTTTTCAGAGGTACTGTAGATGCAGATAAAAATTAGTTTTAATTTGCAACCTGATGGAGGTCAGTATACATGGACTAATAGAGAAAGTCCGACACACTACTAGAAGGCCAAATATTTTTTCAGAGGTAGATGCAGAAAAAAATATATTCAGTTTGCAACCTGATGGAGGTCAGTATAGATGGACTAATACAACAAGTCCCGCACACAGCTAGAAGACCAAATATTTTTTCAGAGGTACTGTAGATGCAGATAAAAATTATTTTTAATTTGCAACCTGATGGAGGTCAGTATAGATGGACTAATAGAACAAGTCCCACACACTGCTAGAAGCCCAAATATTTTTTCAGAGGTACTGTAGATGCAGATAAAAATTACTTTTAATTTGCAACCTGATGGAGGTCAGTATAGATGGACTAATAGAGAAAGTCCGACACACTACTAGAAGGCCAAATATTTTTTCAGAGGTAGATGCAGAAAAAAATATATTCAGTTTGCAACCTGATGGAGGTCAGTATAGATGGACTAATACAAGTCCCACACACAGCTAGAAGCCCAAATATTTTTTCAGAGGTACTGTAGATGCAGATAAAAATTAGTTTTAATTTGCAACCTGATGGAGGTCAGTATAGATGGACTAATAGAGAAAGTCCGACACACTACTAGAAGGCCAAATATTTTTTCAGAGGTAGATGCAGAAAAAAATATATTCAGTTTGCAACCTGATGGAGGTCAGTATAGATGGATTAATAGAACAAGACCCACACACAGCTAGAAGCCCAATATTTTTTCAGAGGTAGATGCAGAAAAAAATATATTCAGTTTGCAACCTGATGGAGGTTAGTATAGATGGACTAATAGAACAAGTCCCACACACTGCTAGAAGCCCAAATATTTTTTCAGAGGTACTGTAGATGCAGATAAAAATTAGTTTTAATTTGCAACCTGATGGAGGTCAGTATAGATGGACTAAGAGAGAAAGTCCGACACACTACTAGAAGGCCAAATATTTTTTCAGAGGTAGATGCAGAAAAAAATATATTCAGTTTGCAACCTGATGGAGGTCAGTATAGATGGACTAATACAACAAGTCCCGCACACAGCTAGAAGCCCAAATATTTTTTCAGAGGTACTGTAGATGCAGATAAAAATTATTTTTAATTTGCAACCTGATGGAGGTCCGTATAGATGGACTAATAGAGAAAGTCCGACACACTACTAGAAGGCCAAATATTTTTTCAGAGGTAGATGCAGAAAAAAATATATTCAGTTTGCAACCTGATGGAGGTCAGTATAGATGGACTAATACAACAAGTCCCGCACACAGCTAGAAGCCCAAATATTTTTTCAGAGGTACTGTAGATGCAGATAAAAATTAGTTTTAATTTGCAACCTGATGGAGGTCAGTATAGATGGACTAATAGAGAAAGTCCGACACACTACTAGAAGGCCAAATATTTTTTCAGAGCTAGATGCAGAAAAAAATTATATTCAGTTTGCAACCTGATGGAGGTCAGTATAGATGGATTAATAGAACAACACCCACACACAGCTAGAAGCCCAATATTTTTTCAGAGGTAGATGCAGAAAAAAATATATTCAGTTTGCAACCTGATGGAGGTCAGTATAGATGGACTAATAGAACAAGTCCCACACACTGCTAGAAGCCCAAATATTTTTTCAGAGGTACTGTAGATGCAGATAAAAATTAGTTTTAATTTGCAACCTGATGGAGGTCAGTATAGATGGACTAATAGAGAAAGTCCGACACACTACTAGAAGGCCAAATATTTTTTCAGAGGTAGATGCAGAAAAAAATATATTCAGTTTGCAACCTGATGGAGGTCAGTATAGATGGATTAATAGAACAAGACCCACACACAGCTAGAAGCCCAATATTTTTTCAGAGGTAGATGCAGAAAAAACTATATTCAGTTTGCATCCTGATGGAGGTCAGTATAGATGGACTAATAGAACAAGTCCCACACACTGCTAGAAGCCCAAATATTTTTTCAGAGGTACTGTAGATGCAGATAAAAATTAGTTTTAATTTGCAACCTGATGGAGGTCAGTATAGATGGACTAATAGAGAAAGTCCGACACACTACTAGAAGGCCAAATATTTTTTCAGAGCTAGATGCAGAAAAAAATTATATTCAGTTTGCAACCTGATGGAGGTCAGTATAGATGGACTAATAGAGAAAGTCCGACACACTACTAGAAGGCCAAATATTTTTTCAGAGGTAGATGCAGAAAAAAATATATTCAGTTTGCAACCTGATGGAGGTCAGTATAGATGGATTAATAGAACAAGACCCACACACAGCTAGAAGCCCAATATTTTTTCAGAGGTAGATGCAGAAAAAAATATATTCAGTTTGCAACCTGATGGAGGTCAGTATAGATGGACTAATAGAACAAGTCCCACACACTGCTAGAAGCCCAAATATTTTTTCAGAGGTACTGTAGATGCAGATAAAAATTAGTTTTAATTTGCAACCTGATGGAGGTCAGTATAGATGGACTAATAGAATGATGCTATGCCCAAAAGATTTTACTTCACTAGGTGCAGTAAAAAAATTGGTATTCTATACACAGGTGGTATATCTTGCAACACAGATAGGCTACTCCACTGACTAACACACTCTGCAATAGGCCAAAAAGGATTAGCTTTGCTAGATTCAGCCAAATGCTGTGAAAAAAACTTGCACAGCACTGGCACAGACCTGCCTGGCAAAAACTGATAGGAACTCATGTAACCTAGTCCTGAAAAGGACTGCAATTACAATTAGTCTTTACTCCCACAACCGATCTATTTAAGAGCACAGACCTCCCTGATAAAAGTCGTAGGAAATGCTGTAACCTAGTCCTTAAAAGGACTGCAATCACAACTATTCCCTACTCCCAAGCTATCTGTAGATTTGTGCGAAAATTGGCTTGAAATTAACAAGGTATAGCGCACACAGCAACAGCGGTGCCGTCTAACACGCAGCTGCAGCAGTGAGAAAATGGTGGCGACGGGGAAAATGGCTTGGTCTTATAGGGCAAGGACATGTGACATACACTGCCAATGACACATGCCCTTGCTTGTGTGAAAAAAAGCACTTCGCTCCGTGTGTGCGCTGCTGATAGGCTGACAGATTGCACCTCCCCACTGTAAATGCGGGAAAGAGAAAAAAAAATGGAGATCTTCATTGTTTCTGCAGAGATCCATCCCCTGCCCCTCCCCCCACCCCGCTGTACACTCAAACTGCGTATTAACATTAATTTTCATCATTACTGAGAAAAAATCCAGTTATGATTTTGGTGCACGAACAGTTATCGAACATAACCTCGAACAGCCGAATTTTTCTCAAATTGTTCGTGTTCGCCGAACGGCTCGAACACCGCCGAAAACAGCTCGAATTTGAGATTGGCGAACAGTTCGAGTAGAACAACGCTCATCTCTAGTCATCGTGTATTCCAAAACATATGAGGACCATCTGAAACACCTGGCAGAGGTGTTTGACGCCCTGGCAGGCTACGGCCTAAAGGTCAAACCCTCCAAGTGTCATCTACTGAAGCCAAAGGTACAGTACCTGGGACACGTGGTGAGTGCTGACGGAGTAGCTCCAGACCTTGATAAGATCATAGTGATTAAGGACTGGCCAAGACCCTCCAGCATAAAGGAAGTGCGGCAGTTCCTCGGGTTGGTAGGCTACTACCGAAGATTCATCTCTGGGTTCACCAAAAAGGCAGCCCCTATGCAACACCTCCTGTTAGGTCAGTCAAAGACCAAGAATCAGAAGTCGCCCTTCAGGTGGGACAAGCTGGAAGAGGAGTCTTTCCGCCAGCTGAAGATGGCCCTCATGGGGGATGAGATCCTGGCTTACCCTGATTACGGCCAGCGTTTCATCCTCCACACGGACGCGAGCAACATCGGGCTAGGGGCGGTGCTGTCCAAGATCCAACATGGCAGAGAACTGGTAATCGCTTACGCCAGCCGAAAACTACGGCCCACAGAGAGAAACCCTGAGAATTATAGCTCCTTCAAGCTAGAGTTCCTGGCTGTGGTGTGGGCAGTGACGGAACATTTCAAACATTACCTTGCCTCTGCCAAGTTCACTGTGTACACGGACAACAACCCATTGACACACCTGAACACTGCAAGACTTGGTGCCCTGGAGCAAAGATGGATGGCCCAGCTGGCCAGCTATGAGTTTACCATCAAATACCGGGCGGGACGCACAAATGCCAATGCTGACGCCCTGTCCAGGATGCCAAACTTGCCAGACGGAGGGGAAGATCCAGAAGAACTGGAAGAGATTGAACTCCCTGCGTTCCACCATCATGGGATTACCCAGTGTAAGGGACAAGCACTGTGCCACGTTCAATCCCTTACCCTAATACAGCTGGGCAGAGATGCAAGACAGTGACCCAGTCGTCCGCCTGGTAAAAGAGATGCTGACACAGGCTGATGCCCGCCTTGACCCAGACTCTCCGGAAGAGACCAAACAGCTGTGGAAGGAGAAGAGTAAACTGTTTCTCTACAAGGGGAAGCTGTGCCGGAGAATTCTCAACTCCCGGACACATGAGCTTACCTGGCAGGTAGTGGTCCCGAGACGAGATGCGGCTATGGTCCTGGAGGCATACCACGACAGAGCAGGGCACTTTGGATGGAAGAAGTTGGAGTTCCTGTTGCATGAATGGTTCTTCTGGGTAGGCATGAGAGGGGCCATTGAGAGATGGTGCAGAGACTGCGGCCCATGCAACCTGAGAAGAAAGGACCATGCCAGCCAGAAGACTCCCCTGCAGCCCATCATCACCAAGCAGCCACTAGATCTGGTAGCCCTGGACCATGTGAAGCTGGCTCCAAGTAGGTCCGGGTACGTCTACGCCCTCACCATCGTAGACCACTACTCCCGGTTCCTGGTGGTGGTCCCTGTCAAGGACTTAACAGCTCAGACAGCAGCTAGAGCCTTCCAGCAGCACTTCTGCCGTCCACACGGGTATCCGGAGCAAGTGTTGACTGACCAAGGTCCAGCCTTCGAAGCGGAGGTCTTCCAGGAGTTCTGCAACCTGTATGGCTGCAAGAAGATAAGGACAACGCCCTATCACCCCAAAACCAACGGATTATGCGAGAAGATGAACCAGGTGGTGATAGACTTGCTGAAAACGTTGCCCCTGGAAGAACGCATTCTGTGGCCTGAAAAACTGCCTGATATGGTGGACTTGTATAACCACATCCCTGTAAATTCCACCAACTGCACCCCGGCTTACCTAATGAGAGCAAGACCTGGTAAGCTGCCTATTGACCTGGATATGGGAGTTCTGACACCCGAGGACACCTCGCCAGAGGCAGACTGGAATACAGAACGGCGGCTGCAGTACCGGAAAGTACAGGAGAGTGTTGAGAGAAGTCTGTCTCAAGCAAGAGAAAGGCAAGAGAGGACTTACAACCAGCATGCTCCCGCTGTTCCCCCGGCACCTGGAGAGCAAGTCTTGAAGAGGAAGAGGCGGCTCCATAAGTTGGATGACCAGTGGGAGAAAGACCCGTACACAGTACTGCCCTCAAGTCATGAAAATCCGAAAGTATGCATTATCAGTAAGGATGGAGGAGAGACCACAGCCACTGTCTCCAGAGACCACCTGAAGAAGTGTCCCGAGCAGCTGCAAAGCACTGATGAAGACCAAGATAGCCCTCAACCTGCAGAGGAAATGGAAGAAATGGTCAGTACAGTACTCTGAGAATTTCCCCGGTCCTGGACACAAATTAACAACGCTATTGTGTTACCCATCCTTACCTTTCTCCAGCCAGCCCCTCAAGGGCCAACAGAAGAGCAAGTAGTGTTGGAAGAGCAACCGGCCCCGGAGGCAGAAGATTCCATAGCAGCAGCCCAGGAGAATCAACCCTCTGCTAGTAGTGAGCCTGCCGTGCCTGTAGTAAGCCAAAGAGTATGCAGAAAGCTGGCCAATCTACCTGTAACATCTCCAAACACCTGTAGTGCAGACACTAGCGAGCCCACTACACAAGGGGTGGAAACAGGGGACCCAGAAAGAACACCACCAGATAGTGTGTTACGTAGGTCCACCAGGAGCACTAGAGGTCAGAAGCCCGCTCGCTGGAGAATCTAGAAAAAAAATGTGATATATATATACCTGTATATTGCAAATGTTGAAATGTTTTATGTTTTATGTTTGTTGCATGAATAATAATTATGTTTCTCAAGTTACCCGAAAGGGTTATGGACCCACAGGTTATGGACAATGAATAACCGGAACTGTACCTTGTAAATAGTTGCAACTGTTAAGTGCCCCTTTTGAGCCAGACAACAGAACAAAAAGCCATGGAGGTGGCTGAAGACGTGGTCCAACGCCGGATCATCTATGCCCTGGAGCCACCCCAGGGACTACGTGGAGGGCTTGGGACGGGTCCCTCAAAATATATCTTGGGTGATATGGACACCTGGTTACGGAAGCGCCGTGACCTATAAAGACTGAACTCCTTGTACATATGTTGATGTGTTATTGCTTATACCCTGTTATGTATGTTTTCATAAAATGTGTTTAGTCCCAGAGGACTAAAATTTACCAGGGGGGAATGTGGCACCCCAGGGTTCTGGTTGCCACAGTGGTAGAAATACCATGTCTGAGAGCGAGCATGGGCTTTCCTGGCAAGGAGCACTATTGCATGCAACGCCTCCTGCCCTTCATAAACTGGCTCTGTGGCGGGGTTAGTTAGTTAGGTCCAGAGGAGGGGACAGGGGAGCAGCAAGGAGCTCTGTAGGAGAAAGGAGCTGAAGGCCAGGGATTGGAGCTGATAGAGCTCATCCAAGCAGAAAACGCAGAGAACCGGACACCGGAGTCTGAGGCTGGGAGGATATCCACATCCAGCAGCAGAAACCACCTGGCAGGGGATTTCAGGTCCTCTGGCCATAGAAAGCCCGGAGGCTCAGTCACACGCAAGGGATCGGCACCGCCATTGAGGAGCGGATGGTACCAAAGGCCCCAAGTCACCAGCCATACGGGTGAGCACCACACGGTACACTCAGGGACGTGGGCTACTACACGACTACAGCAAGGTAGCCAGGAAGAGTGCTGTCAGAAGGAAAGGCCTACACCTCTATCTGGCCAGGGGGACTCTTGTTCGCTCACAGACTGACCAGGCCTCTAATGTTAGCCAGTACTCCCAGCAGGGCCTTCTCCATTACCAACAGTAAAGACCCTGAACTGCACTGCACGGACTCTGAGTAATTTCTGCTGAGCCCATGCACCACAACCCTCACCATGTACACATGGTGCCCTGAGGCTATACTCCTCCCATGGGGAGTTATACTACCCTCTGTGTGCACCCAACATCAGCCTCAGCGGCCTGCCCCGCAGCGGCGGTTCTCAGTGACCGCAATCCACGGGTGGCATAGTCGGACATTTAAAAATTAAAAAACAAATAAACAGATCCGCCACTGGTTTGACCACCCTGAGCCACGGGACCGGGTCGCCGCCATGGAGACTACAAACCACCAGCATTACACAGAGACCCGGCTCCGGGTATCCCACCACACACGGCCCAGGGGGCGTGTCACTTGCTTGCTTGCACTTGAAATTGGGCCTTTTAGGCATGTGGAGGCGGAATCTGGCCACCACGTCATGGCGGCATCGGCGACCTGGTGTCCATACTCAGTCCCCAGCCACCTGGCGGCCGGGTGTCCATGCTCGGTCCCCAGCCTCCACTATTTGTCCCGGTAACCTTTCCCACACTTTTCTTTGCCTGGCCTGCTTTAGGGCAGCATTGGCCGAGCCCACCAGACAACCAGACTCATTCGATGGGCCCTGGCTTCTCCATCAGGGGAGTTGAGAGTGCCAAGGTGAGGAGCATGATGATGATGATAGAAGTTAGCATCTGCTTTGTTTTCTTGGAATGCAACCATAAGTGTGCAGTCTGCCACCCACCCACCACCAGGCTGCAATACCATACTGCTAGCTTGCTTGCACTTGAAATTGGGCCTTTTATGCATGTGGAGGCAGAATGTGGCCACCACGTCATGGCTGCATCAGCGGCCTGGTATCCATACACTGTCCCCAGCCGTCCAGCGGACGGGTGTCCACGCTTGGTCCCCTGCCGCCAGGGGGCGGCCGGGTGTCCATAAACGGTCACCGGCCGCCCCTATTTGAAGGACAGCCTAACCAAAAGCATGTGGACAAGTGAATGTGGCCAGGGATGGGACATCTCACTGATGCCTTCACACTGGATTAATGTTGTGGAAGCCAGGACACAGTAGGACACTGGGTTGCAACACGTCCTCCAGACATAGAGGATTGCGGGTCCTGGGTCAATCAGGCTTCAACACAAAGTTCAGAAGGTAGACAGCAGCAGTGGTTGGCCTCCTACACAATGAGTAAATTATTCATGATCATGAGGCAATCCATCTCCTTAGCTTTCTGCTCCTTGGAATGCAAGCGCATGTATGTAGTAGCGGCTAGGCCTGAGGTGGTCAGCATTTTGGCGCATATCCTACCTCCTCCGAGGATTGCTGGATGTTTTCCTGCTACTATCCCAGTTCTATAACTCCCATTAAAACAAAGCTTCAGGTGATGAATGATGGATGAGGTGGTGGCAAAGGAGAAAGAGCAGGAGGAACAGGGACCATTCACATCAATATCAGGCCAGTCAACCACACATGTCTTGTAGGCTATGTTTCTGTACCAAAAGGAGCAGATCGGCTACACAGTTATAGGGCAATGCCTACCAAAAATTTAGAGGCACTCCAATGCCCCTTGGAAGTGACATGGAGGTCAGAGGGCCTTAACTAAACCGTTTTTTCCATTTATTGCAACTGGGTCTCCTGTACACTGTTGGCCTAAGCAGTGAATGGAAGGCTTTCCAAAAATTATGGGGAACTGCAATGCCCCTTGAAACAGACGTGGATTACAGCGTACTAAAAACCTTATACCCATTATTGGGGAGTGGGTCTCCCTTATGTTCGCCTTTGCATTGAAAATCAAAAGCTGACTAAAATTAGGATAAAATGCAATGCCCGTTGGAAGAGTCGTGGAGGTTAGAGTTAATTATAAACAGCATTTCAATGCCCGTTGGAAGAGCTGTGGAGTTCAGAGTGGTTTAACAAGACAGTTTTAATGCCCCTTGGAAGAGACGTGGAGGTCATAGTAACTTAACAAGACAGATTTAATGCCCCTTGGAAGAATGGTGGAGGTCACAGTAGCTTAACAAGACGGTTTTAATGCCCCTTGGAAGAGTGGTGGAGGTCACAGTAGCTTAACAAGACTGTTTTAATGCCCCTTGGAAGAGACGTGGAGGTCACAGTGGAATAAAAAGACATTATCAATGCGCCTTGGAAGAGTGGTGGAGGTCGCAGTAGCTTAACAAGATGGTTTAAATGCCCCTTGGAAGAGACGTGGAGGTCACAGTGGAATAAAAAGACGATATCAATGCCCCTTGGAAGAGTGGTGGAGGTCGCAGTAGCTTAACAAGATGGTTTTAATGCCACTTGGAAGAGACGTGGAGGTCAGAGTGGTTTAACAAGATGGTTTTCATGCCCCTTACAAGAGCCATGCAGTACAGCATATTAAAAACATTATTCCCATCATTGGGTAGTGGGTCTCCCATTGTCTTTGCCTGTGCCTTCCAAGGAAAAGCTGCCAAAAATTAGTACGGAGGAACTTGCAATGCTGGCAACACGGATCACAGTCACCTTGGTGATATAGTGGTGGTGGAGGCTGAGAATAAGGAGAAGAGCAAAATACAGCCGAAATGAGGAAGCGTATACCCATGTGTGGGTGTGAAGCGGTGCATGGGAATCCACCTCCCGAAATAACACAGTGGATTTGACTTTATGCTACTCTGCTGTCATTTGGTGGTGATGAGAAGTCTGTCCCAATCCAGCCCTTGTTCATTTTGATAAGGTTCAGCTTGTCAGCATTGTCAGTAGATAGGCGAGTGCGCTTATCAGTTATAATTCCCCCAGCGACACTAAAAACACGCTCCGATAACACGCTAGCGGCAGGGCAGGCCAGGACCTCCCAGGCGTACAGGGCGAGTTCACTCCAAGGGTCCAGCTTGGATACCCAATAATTAAAAGGCACAGAGAAATCACGGAGGACACTGGTACGGTCGGCAAGGTACTCCCTCACCATCTTTTGAAACTTTCCACTTCTTGTAAGAGTACCCCGCGCCTCAGGGCCAGTAAGCTGGGTGAGTCTCAGAAAACTGTCCCAGAACGTCGACAGTGTTCCCATGCCTCTGCTGGATTGGAGTTGCGTCTCTCTCGCCTGTACGCCTTGGTTGGGCAATGAACTGTGACCTCTGCGGCTAGAGTGTTCAGATGGTAATTTTTTTAACAGCAAGGGCCTACTGATACTGCCCTATTTTTGTAGACCTCTCCACCTCAGGAATAAGAGAGTCAACATTTTGACAACGCGAGGGTCACGGTTATGGCAGCGTAACATAAAGTAAGCCATGCGTGCCAGACTTGTAACGGGCAAGATTTCCGTGTCCTCACCAAGATGACAACTGACCATGCTCTCCTCCTCCTCCTCCCCCTTGTCCTCAGGCCACCCACGCTGAACCGACAGTATGACAGTTGTACAGGTTGTACCGTCTACAGCTCCTGTTCTTCCTCATCCTCCTCCTCCTCCTCTCCCTCATTGTCCCCCAATGCACATTGGGATGAGATGAGGCTGGGCTGTGTGTAATCGCCCGTTATGGCTTCTTGATTCATCTCATCATACTCTGGCTGCAATGCCTCCTCTTTAATTCTCTGCAGAGAGCATTGCAAAAGACAGACAAGTGGGATGCTGACGCTAATGGTGGCGTCATCGCCACTCACAAACTTGGTGGACTCCTCAAAGTTTGTCAGGATGGTACATATGTCAGACATCCAGGTCCACTCCGGAGGGCTTATGTGTGGAGTCTGACCTGAATATCGACGGCCTTGTTGCAGCTGGTACTCCACTACTGCTCTCTTCTGCTCACAAATCCTTTTAAACATGTGGAGGGTAGATTTCCAACGTTTGGGGACATCACACACCAGTCGGTGTGCCGGAAGCTGCAAAAGCTGCTGCAACACAGCAAGGGTGGCAGAAGCTGTAGCCGACTTGTGAAAATGAGCTGACAGGCGGCGTA
Source organism: Phyllobates terribilis (assembly GCF_046119375.1). Lineage (NCBI taxonomy): Eukaryota > Metazoa > Chordata > Amphibia > Anura > Dendrobatidae > Phyllobates > Phyllobates terribilis. Next base: position 35,831,414 of record NW_027362768.1, on the reverse strand, counting down.
CTTTGACGAGCAGATCAGGCAACTTGGGGTACGATTTAAGAAACCGCTGACCCACGAGGTTAAGCACATGAGCCAGGCATGGTACGTGTGTGATCTTGCTTCGCCACAGCGCCGCCACCAGGTTACGGCCATTGTCACACACGACCATGCCTGGATGTAGGTTCAGCGGTCTCAGCCACACATCTGCCTGCTCTTTCACAGCTGTCCACAACTCACAAGCAGTGTGAAATTTATCACCTAAGCTTATGAGTTTCAGCACAGCCTGTTGCCGCTTGGCGGAGGCAGTACTGCAGTGCTTCCAGGTTGTAACTGATGTGGTGATATCTGAGATGGAGGCTGAACATTTGGTGGAGGATGATTTTCAGGAGCTGTACACTGTGGTGGCAACTCTGACTGACATAGGGCCCGCAATCCTCGGTGTGGGGAGGATGTGTTGCGTCCCAAGGTCCGACTGGGTCCCGGCTTCCACTATGTTTACCCAGTGTGCCGTCAGTAAGATGTACCATCCCTGGCCACAAGCACTTGTCCTTGTGTCCATTGTCAGGTGGACTCTCCCAGTAACTGCATTGCTGAGGGCGCAGCAGATGTTTTGGGACACGTGCTTGTTTAGTGCGGGGATGGCACACCGGGCAAAATAGTGTCAGCTGGGGACCGAGTACCGAGGGACGGCCACCGCCATAAGGTTGCGGAAGGATTCCGTCTCCATCAGCCTAAAGGCAGCATTTCCAATGAAAGCAGTCGTGAAATGTGCGAATTTAGGACTGTGGCCTGTGGGGCATTGGCTGCAAATTTGCACATTCGTTCAAAGCTCTGGGATGTGGACAATTGAACTGTGCGGTGGGACGTGGAGGTTGATGCTGTTTCTTGAGAAACTGCCATAACAAGTGAAAACTGAGAGGAGGGGGCATCTTTGCATGCAATATGGACAGGGGATTGCCTCGCACGCACAGCAGGGGGTTCTCTTGCACGCACAACAGTGGAAGAAGCAGTGGTGACACCCACTGACACTGGTTGTGGACCGTGGGGTTCGCCCCACAAAGTTGGGTGCATTGCTGACATGTGCCTGATCATGCTGGTGGTGGTCAGGCTGGTAGTTTTGTCACCCCTGCTGATGCTGGCATGGCAGGTGGTACAAATGGCCTTTTTGCTGCTATCAGCAGAGTATATAAAAAATTTCCAGACTGTGGAAGACCTACCGGTTGTGCTGGCAACGTCCGTCATGTTGGTGATACGGGGAACTGTTGCCCACCTTCTGTCTGCGGCCACCACACTGCTTCTTCCTGCCTGTTGGTGTACTCTGCCTCCCTCCCCCTTTGTGCTGCTGGCCTCGCTCTGCGTGTCCTCCTGCCACGTTGGGTCAGTTACTAGATCATCCACCACCTCCTCCTCTTCCACTATACCACTACGATCCTCCTCCTCACTTCGTGTCAATTGTGTCTCGTCAACGTCCACCTCTTGTGACATATTGCCAGCGTCGACTTCCTCTGGCCATGGCTGTTCAAATATTTGGGCATCGCTACAAGGGATCTCCTCTTCCACCACTTCAAGAGGAGCAGGCGAGGGGCACAAATATGGAAATGGACCAGTGAACAGCTCTTCAGAGTGTCCAACTGTGGGATCAGTTGCTGTCTGACGACACTCGGCATTTGTGAGAGGAAGGAGCATTAGGGTGAGGAGGATTATGCGATCGAGACTCATGGCTACTAAAACTTGACTGTGTGGAAGACAGACCGGAGGTGGTGGTGCCCAGGTAATTTGAAGTATTATCTGCTATCCAATTAATAACCTGTTCACACTGATCAGTTCGCAATACTGGTGTTGTAGTGTGCTTCCTTAATAATTCGGTCAAGAAGTGGGAGCGAGAAAATGTGGCTGTTGGTTGTGGCACATTTTTACCTTGGCCACGGCCCCATCCTCTACACGCACCGTCACCAGAACGTCCAGTTCCACGTCCCTTGCCACGCGCCTTGCCCATTGTAAATGAAGTAAATTAGCTTACACTCGCACTATCAATGGTAAAAAGGGTAATAAAAAGGAGATTAGAACCGTTCTATTTCACTGGCCTACACCAGAATCTTTTAAACAGATAAATTTGTGTCTGAACAGTCAGTGAGACACTATTACAATTTTTTTTATGTAAGAAAGGCCAAAAGCTAGATAATACAGAGATTTGAACCGTGGAACTGCAAAGCCAAACTTCTATTTATCTGGCCTACACTGGCATATTTTAAACAGATATATTTGTGTCTGAACAGTCAGGGAGACACTATTACTATTTTTTTATGTGAAAAAGGCCAAAAGCTGGATAATACAGAGATTTGAACCGTGGAACTGTAAAACCAATCTTCTAGCTATCTGGCCTACACCAGGATATTTTAAACAGATATAGTTGTGTCTGAACAGTCAGGGAGACACTATTACTGTTTTTTTTATGTAAAAAAGGCCAAAAGCTGGATAATACAGAGATTTGAACCATGGAACTGCAAAACCAAACTTTTAGTTATCTGGCCTACACCAGAATATTTTAAACAGATATATTTGTGTCTGAACAGTCAGGGAGACACTATTACTGTTTTCTTATACGGAAAAAGGGCCAAAAGCTGGATATAACAGAGATTTGGACTGTGGAACTGCAAAACGAAACTTCTAGTTATCTGGCCTACACTAGAATATTTTAAACAGATATTTTTGTGTCTGAACTGTCAGGGAGACACTATTACAGTTTTTTTTATGGAAAAAAGGCCAAAAGCTGGAAAATACAGAGATTTGAACCGTGGAACTGCAAAACAAAACATCTAATTATCTGGCCAACACCAGAATATTTAAAACAGATATATTTGTGTCTGAACAGTCAGGGAAACACTATTACTGTTTATTTTTACGTAAAAAAGGCCAAAAGCAGGATAATACTGAGATTTGAACAGTGGAACTGCAAAACCAACTTCTAGTTATCTGGCCTACACCAGAATATTTTAAACAGACATATATATAAATATATATATATATATATATATATATATATATATATATGGAAATGGACCAGTGATCAGCTCTTTAGAGTGTCCAACTGTGGGATCAGTTGCTGTCTGACGACACTCGGCATGGTGGGAGTAAGGAGCATCAGGGTGAGGAGGAACATGCAGTCGAGACTCACGGCTACTAAAACTTGACCGTGTGGAAGACAGACCGGAGGTGGTGGTGCCCAGGTAATTTGAAGTATTATCTGCTATCCAATTAATAACCTGCTCACACTGATCAGTTCGCAATACTGGTGTTGTAGTGTGCTTCCCTAGTAATTCGGTCAAGAAGTGGGAGCAATAATATGTGGCTGTTGGTTGTGGCACATTTTCACCTTGGCCACAGCCCCATCCTCTACACGCACCATCATCAGAACGTCCAGTTCCACGTCCCTTGCCATGCGCCTTGCCATTGTAAATGAAGTAAAATAACTTACACTCGCACTATCAATGGAAAAAGGGTAATAAAAAGGAGATTAGAACCATGGAAGAGGAAAACCACAGTTCTATTTTCTGGCCTACACCAGAATATTTTAAACAGATTTATTTGAGTCTTAACAGTCAGTTAGACACTATTACTGCTTTTTTTACGGAAAAAAGTCCAAAAGCATGATAACACAGAGATTTGAAGCGTGGAACTGCAAAACCAAACTTCTAGTTATCTGGCCTACACCAGAATATTTTAAACAGATATATTTGTGTCTGAACAGTCAGGGAGACACTATTACTGTTTTTTTTGTGTAAAAAAGGCCAAAAGCTGGATAATACAGAGATTTGAACCATGTAACTGCGAAACCAAACTTCTAGTTATCTGGCCTACACCAAAATATTTTAACCAGATACATTTGTGTCTGAACAGTCAGAGAGACACTATTACTGTTTTTTTATACGGAAAAAGGGCCAAAAGCTGGATAATACAGAAATTTGGACTGTGGAACTGCAAAACGAATATTCTAGTTATCTGGCCTACACTAGAATATTTTAAACATATATTTTTGTGTCTGAACAGTCAGGGAGACACGATTACAGTTTTTTTTATGGAAAAAAGGCCAAAAGCTGGATAATACAGAGATTTGAACCGTGGAACTGCAAAACAAAACATCTAATTATCTGGCCAACACCAGAATATTTAAAACAGATATATTTGTGTCTGAACAGTCAGGGAAACACTATTACTGTTTATTTTTACGTAAAAAAGGCCAAAAGCAGGATAATACTGAGATTTGAACAGTGGAACTGCAAAACCAACTTCTAGTTATCTGGCCTACACCAGAATATTTTAAACAGACATATATATAAATATATATATATATATATATATATATATGGAAATGGACCAGTGATCAGCTCTTTAGAGTGTCCAACTGTGGGATCAGTTGCTGTCTGACGACACTCGGCATGGTGGGAGGAAGGAGCATCAGGGTGAGGAGGAGCATGCAGTCGAGACTCACGGCTACTAAAACTTGACCGTGTGGAAGACAGATCGGAGGTGGTGGTGCCCAGGTAATTTGAAGTATTATCTGCTATCCAATTAATAACCTGCTCACACTGATCAGTTCGCAATACTGGTGTTGTAGTGTGCTTCCCTAGTAATTCGGTCAAGAAGTGGGAGCAAGAATATGTGGCTGTTGGTTGTGGCACATTTTCACCTTGGCCACGGCCCCATCCTCTACACGCACCATCATCACAACGTCCACTTCCACGTCCCTTGCCATGCGCCTTGCCCATTGTAAATGAAGTAAAATAGCTTACACTCGCACTATCAATGGAAAAATGGTAATAAAAAGATTAGAACCATGGAAGAGGAAAACCACAGTTCTATTTTCTGGCCTACACCAGAATATTTTAAACAGATATATTTGAGTCTGAACAGTCAGTTAGACACTATTACTGCTTTTTTTACAGAAAAAAGTCCAAAAGCATGATAACACAGAGATTTGAAGCGTGGAACTGCAAATCCAAACTTCTAGTTATCTGGCCTACACCAGAATATTTTAAACAGATATATTTGTGTCTGAACAGTCAGGGAGACACTATTACTGTTTTTTTGTGTAAAAAAGGCCAAAAGCTGGATAATACAGAGATTTGAACCATGGAACTGCAAAACCAATCTTCTAGTTATCTGGCCTACACTAGAATATTTTAAATAGATATATTTGTGTCTGAACAGTCAGGGAGACACTATTACTGTTTTTTTATGTAAAAAAGGCCAAAAGCTGGATAATACAGAGATTTGAACCGTGTAACTGCGAAACCAAACTTCTAGTTATCTGGCCTACACCAAAATATTTTAACCAGATACATTTGTGTCTGAACAGTCAGGGAGACACTATTACTGTTTTTTTTTACGGAAAAAAGGCCAAAAGCTGGATAATACAGAGATTTGAACCGTGGAACTGCAAAACCAAACTTCTAGTTATCTGGCCTACACCAAAATATTTTAAACATATATATTTGTGTCTGAACAGTCAAGGAGATACTATTAGTTTTTTTTATGTAAAAAAGGCCAAAAGCTGGATAATACAGAGATTTGAACCGTGGAACTGCAAAACCAAATTTCTAGTTATCTGGCCTACACCAGAATATTTTAAACAGATATATTTGTGTCTGAACAGTCAGGGAGACACTATTACTGTTTTTTTTTTTATGGAAAAAAGGCCAAAGGCTGGATAATACAGAGATTTGAACCGTGGAACTGCAAAACCAAACTTCTAGTTATTTGGCCTACACCAGAATATTTTAAACAGATATATTGGTGGCTGAACAGTCACAGACACACTGAATTTTTTTTTTTTTTGTCCGGGGGGGAAATACCAAAAGTTTAATAAGACTCGTATTTGTACAGTCTGACTGAGGAAATAAAAAATACACAATTTAGATGAAAAAAAAAGGATTTTTCCTGGCCCCTGAGGCCGGGGGATAAGTCTAGCAATTTGTGCAGCAAGAGCACACAGAACTGTAATGCACTGTTTGTTGGTATAACCATTGCGTCTCCTATACAGCCTGCCTGCCTGATATCTGGGATGGATATTAGTCCTGAGAAGGACTGTTTGTTTGATTTTAGAGACCCTACACTAACTATTTCGCACTATATATCTCTCCCTAACTCAGCAGCACTGACCCTACACTGTCTGATCCTGGGCGACTGTGTCCAAGAAGGCGGCGCCTGGTTTTAAATACTCGAGGTGACGCTGTGTGGCCAGCCAATCACTGTAATGCCCACAAACAACATGGCTGCGGCATTACAGTGACTGGCTGGCAATCCCTGCATGTTCATTGCCTCTGTGAAGAGCGCCAAAGGTGCAGGGCGGAGACCCGAGCTCCCGCCCGAGTAACCCGGAAATGCTCGGTGCTCGCCAAACATCCCGAGTAGTGAAATGCTCGGGCGAGTACCGATCAGTTTCGAGCATGCTCGCTCAACACTATTACTAATATATAAGTATAACACTTTCCCTTTTCGTGTGAAGCACTGCAACATCTTTCAATTGGAAGAGGCTGATCAACAGGTCTGGTCAAACGATCCTTCATCAACTGCTGTTTGGAGAATATCAGCCCTGTGCAGTTTTGAGGAAGGCTATACTAACAATTGGGCAGTATTTTATAAAGAGAGTGGGGATAAGCCAATCTCCCAAAATTTATTTCCACAGATTTCCTCAAGCTGACCAGCAGATTCTATTACATAAGTTTAAATTTCAGTTGGAATACAATCTGCCCTGAAAAGACATGTGTGGCGCCCCTGAGGGTTTGGTCGCCACAGAGGTACTGCATCTCACCCAGAGGTGTGGCATCTCACTCTCAGGTAAGGAAGGAGTACAGCCCGGGACCCTAACACCTGCATCCAACACATTCCACTTCAGTGGGGGCAGGGCGAGATTGCTCCTAAGGGAGAGCACAGTCCCTGGTCCCTAGCTGAAGGATGGAACTATGTAGTGGGTGTGGGTGGAGGAAGAAGCTTAGGGGAGCACTTATGAAAGGAAGGTATAAATAGAGAAGCCATCTTGTTTAGAGAGATCAGATCAGTCTACAGTGAGAGGAGTTGGGAGCAGGAGCTCTGTAGGAGCTCTGCTCAGGAGGAGGGCCTGAGGAGAGGCCCAAGACTAAATGAGAAGGAGAGGAGCAGGAAGGGCTCCAGGAACGAGGAAGGGACCCCAGGGGTACGGGCAGTGCTGGAGGCCACCCGTACGCCCGAATCTACCAGGAGGTGGAGGGGTCAGGCAACACAAAGGGGACCAGTCCCTCAACTAGCAGAGTACTCTATATCTCAACTAGAAACCGGAGACTGCAGTATTTCAAGTCCTGCAGCCAACAGTCCATATCAGTCTCACCAAGAATGTAGCCATAGAGGACCCAGGGGACGGAACAGACGTCGCCCGACAAGGCCCGCGGGTACCGGATTGGGACACTAGGTATGAGGTGCAGGGAGAAGGCCAGAGAGAGAGAGAACGCACAGAAGGGGGTCCCGCTAAGTACTCCTGAGATATCTGAGGGTTGACTGAACCCCTCCCTGAGTAAGCGTAGCACGAGGAGGGAAGCTACACTGGTACCTGTAACTTGGACTGCAACAACCGTGAATAAAGACCCTGAAGACTGCACCCCACTGTCTCTGTGATTATTATCTGCGCCATCACCCCTGCACTACAACACTCAGCATCACCTATAATATCTACAACATCTCTACACTGTCCTGGAGTTAAGCTCTGCCTGTGGAGAGCCAAACAAACTCTGCTGCCTTAAATACCAGCTACAGAGGAACTGTTCTGCAGCTGCGGCTACATATAGCCGCATACCACAGGTGGCGTCACAAACTATATATTTAAAACTATAAAATCCCCTGTAAATATTCCCCTTTTGAATGACCGCCCTGGGTCACGGACCAGGTCACCGCCACTGTGACATCTCCCCAAGCAACTACCGGCCCGGCACCGAGTACCCCACGGCCCAGGGGGTGCGTCACATGTATTATGCTCTTATGTCTCTCCAAACTTCAAAGCTGAAAAGTGTCCAACCCTCTCCTGTCTTCATTCTCCTCTACAGTCTTTCTGCGCTTACCAGACCTCACTTGTCATCTGTGGGGTACAACTCATGTCCACCCGGTCATATGGTGGGATGGGGCGACATTTGCCATGATATGTATTGCACCCTAAATGACGAGTGACTTCTCAGCCTAAGAAGGCCAAATAGAAAACTGAAGAAGAGAAAACCAAAGAGAACAATTCACTGATCTCTAATCAATGCTTAGCCTGTAGTTCCCTTATAACAGTATGTGCCACATTTGTTAAAACAAAGATAGTCATGTGTGTCAACCGTCTATCCCAGAAGATGGTGACCACTAAGTTCTCACATTACATTGTTAGTGAATAGTAATATATTCCTTATCCTTTAACACGTAAGAATATATTTTATTTCTGCTGTTATTTTACCAGGAAAACAACAGAACTAAACCCATAGTGCAGAGTAATATTCACCTTCACAAAACACTCATGTGAATGGAAGACAGTGTAATAGTTGTAATAGTCTGGAGATATTGAAGAGTTATTATATGAACTAGACGTGACAGCACTAAAGAAAACATGACATTATACTTCATATAATTGTATATCTCCAAGCGTGACACTTACAGAGAAAATTGCAAGAAGTGCCAAAGGGTTTATATTCCTTTTGTCTCCACCAGATAATATCTCTACAAAATTGCATTGTAATTATATTTTATTGAATCTATTGTCCCAGCACTGACCAGGAGACAGACACCACAATTTCATGTATCATAAAATGAATGAAAGGGGTATTCACTACTCCAAGATACTTTCCCAATATGTAGTGTTTTAATAATGCAGCAACTCACTTGGAAAATTAGGTAACACATTGAAAACTGCAACTGACCCTGCCGATTCCTGTACAGACTAGAGATCCTGACCCCACAGTCCCTAGTGGTTCCTGTGTGTTGAGATAGCCCTAACGACAGATTAGACAAATGCAACTTGGACCTATGCTGCCTGAAAGGCCATGAAGTGCCTCACATTCCTCCTAAAGAACAGGAGGGCAGAGCAGAGTGCAAATTACCTACAGAAGGGAAAGTGTGCTGAGATAAAAAGAGATCCCAGAGTGTGTAAACAAACCAAAAAATGCAAAATAAAAGGATTCAATACGAACTGTTAGAAAATATTCTGCCTGCTTCCTAAGAAGAAACAGAAGATAGGTGCAGGGTAAAGAACATAAACAGCAGAGAGAAAAACCCTAGCTTGTCTTTCACTGACTGGCTTAAACTACAGCAGTTTGGCTGGACATCTAAATGAGTCTATCACCAGCAGGAAATACCAGCAAGGGGAAAGTATATAAAGCCGCACCCGAAAGGTGATAGGACAGACAAATGAGTAAATCAAAACACCTGTTAGCCTGAAAATACTAAAGCAAGGTAACAGAAACTAAACACCCGCAGTTAAGGTGTATCTGCTATGGCTCAGTGAACAGAGAAGCCAAACACAAAGCACAGGCTCAAGGATTCGAGACCAGACACATGATATGTAGTATGTGTAATATTATTATTTTTATATTAATAATATTAGCAAATACCTCCAATTAAAAATGTAGTTTAGTTTTTCTGATTCACTATTTTTTTTACCCATGTAGGGCATTGCAGTAGCTTATGTATCCACGGTTACAACTACTCATAGATTGACAGTTAGTAGTTAGTAGTCTTAACCATGGATACATAAGCTACTGAAATGCCCTACATGGGGAAAGTGATATAGCAAATTTAAAAAACTGTTCTACAATTCTAATGGGATTAATTTGCTAATATTATTATTACACCTACTACATATTGGGATAGGATATTAGAGATGGGAATACTCCTTTAAGTAATGGATTTTTCTAACTTTGCTTTGATGGACTAATCACCCTAATACCGCAACACATTTTTTTTTCAAGTATAGATGAATTAACTTATTACTTTAAAGCTGATATTTAAAATAAGGGTTCTAATTATGACAACCTAAATACAAAAATAGCATCCACAATAATAAGTGCAAAAAAATGCTCAAAGTGTTGACAGACAGTGACCATTCACAGTGAGAGTTCATTTTTTATCATTTTTATTTTCCAGTACTACCTGACTAACAGCTATAATGGTAGCTCTTGACATATAGGCAGGTTTAGGCACTGCTCCATTCCAGCACCACATTTCAGATCACCATTCTCTGTGTGAATGGGAGTTATGCTCTTCCAATAATGCAACCTGGTGTTATCCCTTGCAATGTACATAGAGTCAATAATTCACACGATGTAAAATAAAATAGGTTCATGAGACCATGAATCCTTCAATTGCTCGATAATCCAGTTCCGTTGCTCACGTGTCCAATGTAGGCATGGGACAAAGGTCAGCATTGGATTTGAGAGAATCACTATAAGTTTAACTTATTCAACTCAGGGAGAGGAGAGAGATTTGTTTCTCATCAAATACATTCATTGTAAGTATAATATGCTGAGAAAGGGTTACAAAAATAATAAACTGTTATACTCACCTCTCCTAAGCTCTCCCCATTCCTGTCCAGCCATTTTCCGCAAGAGCCTCTGTTTGAGTCTTCTTGTTCTTCTCTCTCTAGGTCTGCTGACAAACACTGCTGACTAGGCCCCATACTGTCACACGGGGTGGAACACATGTCAAGGAAGTGCCTTGCACCCATTTGGTGACAGCGAGAAACCTAGTCAGTAGCTGCAGGAAGGTCCAGGAAAATAAGAAAATAGAGGAGCCAATCAGAAGACACTGCGTGGGAACAGCGGTGCAACAGGTATGTGAAGGACCAAGGAAAAGTGAGTATAAGGTTTTTTTAAACCATTCCCAGCCCTCACAATCCAGCAAAGTGAAAACTTGTCAGTCAACATTTTGTTGGAATCGCATGAAGTAAATAGCACAAAATTCAGATTTGCCTCAATTTAGACATTTTGTAAAATTGTAAATGTATACTAATTAGTTAGAATCAATTCACTCACCTCTAATCAGCATGAATGCTGCCCCAAAAGCAGCAAACTAATGTATTTTGTTCAGACACATCTATAATATAATGCTGGATGCGTCCTTCTGTCAAAAGCCTCATTAGACTGTGCCTGCGCAGTGTGGCAGGATCAGAAGACCACATCCAGCGTTCAAAGGTGACAGGGAGGAGCTCAAGGAGTGTGGCGCCGGAGAATGTGGTATGCGTAAGCGCTGACCAAATATCACAATCTCCGGCGCCATGAGTACATACTGCGATCTCCGGCGAGGATAGAGGAGAAGTGTGGGGCCAGAGTCAGCACCTGTGCATAGAACGATCTCCGGTGCCATTTTATTGAACACAAATTTGCACACAGTGTCTTCAACAAAATGGAGCCGGACAGCACAGTATACACACATGGTGATTCCGGCGTCATTTTATTTAAATAACGCAGATGACGAGCTGCAAGGAAGCGGGGAAAAGGTGAGAAGGAGTGTTTTTTTTTTTAAGATGGATGGATGGATCAACATCAGCGCAGGCAGGATGGGGAGCATATAATAGGATGGGGCACCAGGATGGGGGAGCATATATATAAGAATGGGGGAGCATCTACCATGATGGGTGATCAGGATGGGCGAGCATTTACTAGGATAGGGGAGCATATACCAGGATGGGAGACCAGGATGGGGGAGCATATACCAGGATGAAATACAAGGATGGTGGAGCATATACCAGGATGGAGGAGCATATTCCATGATGGGGGACAAGGATGGGGTAGCATATATCAGAATGGGGGAGCATATTCCAGAATGTGAGAGCATGTACCAGGATGGAGGAGCATGTACCAGGATGGGCAAGCTTATTCCAGGATGGGGGAGCATATATCAGGAAGAGGGACCAGGGTGGGGCAGCATATACAAGGATGGGGGAGCATAAACCAGGATGGGGGAGCATATAATAGGATAGGGCACCAGGATGGGGGAGCATATACCCGAATGGGGGAGCATCTACCATGATGGGGGATCAGGATGGGAGAGCATAGACCAGGATGAGGGAGACAATAATAGGATGGGGGGACAGAATGGTGTAGCATATACTAAGATGGGGGTGCATATACCAGGATGGGAGACCAGGATGGGGGAGCATACACCAGGATGAAGTACCAGAATGGTGGAGCATATACCAGGATGGAGGAGCATATTCCAGGATGGGGGACAAGGATGGGGTAGCATATACCAGAATGGGGGAGCATATTCCAGGATGTGAGAGCATGTACCAGGATGGAGGAGCATGTACCAGGATGGAGAACCAGGATGGGAAAGCTTATTCCAGGATGGGAGAGCATATACCAGAAAGGGGGACCATGGTGGGGCAGCATATACAAGGATGGGGGAGCATATATCAGGATGGGGGAGCATATAATAGGATGGGGCATCAGGATGGGGGAGCATATACCTGAATGGGGGAGCATCTACCATGATGGGGGATCAGGATGGGAGAGCATAGACCAGGATGAGGGAGAAAATAATAGGATGAGGGAACAGAATCGGGGTGCATATACCAGAATGGGAGACCAGGATGGGGTACCATATACCAGGATGAAGTACCAGGATAGTGGAACATATACCAGGATGGAGGAGCATATTCCAGGATGGGGGACCAGGATGTGGTAGCATATACCAAGAAGGCAGAGCATATTCCAGGATGCGAGAGCATGTACTAGGATGGGGGAGTATGTACCAGGATGGAGTACCAGGATGGGCAAGCATATTCCAGGATGGGGGAGCATATACCAGGATGGTGGACCAGAGTGGGGCAGCATATACAAGGATGGGGGAGCATATACCAGAATGGTGGAGCATATAATAGGATGGGGTACCAGGATGGGGGGCATATATTAGGATGGGGAAGCACATTCCAGGATGCGAGAGCATGTACCAGGATGGGGGAGCAAATAATAGGATGGTGTACTAAGATGGGGGGTATATATCAGGATGGGGACCAGTAAGGGGGAGTAGATACCCAGATGCGGGAGCATATATCAGTATGGGGGACCAGGATGGGGAGCATATTTCAGGATGAGGGAGCATATAATAGGTTTGGGTATCAGGATGGGGAAGCACATACCAGGATGGGGGAGCATATACCAGGATTCAGCAGAATATAATAGGATGAATTACCAGGATGGGCAAGCACATACCAGGATGGGGGACAAGGATGGGGGACCAGGATGGAGTGCATATACCAGGATAGGGAGCATACACCAGGATGGGGTACCTGGATGGGGTAGCATATTCCAGAATTGGGTACCAGGATGGGGGAGCATTTTCCAGGATGGGCGAGCATATAATAGGATAGGTGACCAGCATGGGGGAGCATATACCAGGATGAGGGACCAGGACAGCGGAGCATTCAGTTTCAGTTATTGGGTTGGGGGTGGCGTCGGTTCAGTCATTGCTCTGAGAATACAGAGTAGCCGCTGTAACTTCGCCCCCCCCCACACCCCCAGCCCTAAATGACACTCACTCTGCATTGGGGCCAGCTGTCAGTCAGGGTTGGGGGCACAGTTACAGTGGTAGCTCTGTATTCTCAGAGCAATGACTGAGCCGGCACCACCCCCAACCCAATGACTGAAACCGAATACTGGCTGGGAGAATAAAGTGTTAGAACCTTGCTCTTAGGTTTTTTCCTTTGCTGGTCACATGACCTTGTTGGCCTATTTAATCCTGCTCCGCCCTTCTGGCTTTGCTGGACTTCATTGTATAACTACTTTCTAGCTAGCCTGTGCTCTGTATCTAACCCTGTTAGTTTGCTTGGTCTACGGACCTCTATGTTCTATATATTTTGTTTGTTCGTCTGTCTGCTACTATTTCTGTTAGGAGGTGTCCCATTTTCCTCCCAGTCCTTAGTACTTGCAGGGATTCCTTCCCCACATCTATAGGTCTCCGTACAGACTAGCTTAGGACTTTAGCAGGTCTGATCGCAGGATCAGGTTCCCTGTTACATCGTAGGGATTAAGCTGAGTTCTATCGTAGGGACAGATCTCCTCTCTTTCCTTAGCTCTGGTAGCAGAACATAACAGTAAGTCCAGCCTGCAAATTCTCTAAGGAAAGATTTTTCTGTTACATCATGGTGTCGGTTCAGGATTTGGCTCATCGCCTGCAGGGACTCTCTCTGGAGGTGGCCGAGCTCCGTCAGCACGTGAGTAACTGTCCTGGAGCACATTTCTTGGAGCCTAAGGTATGTTTGCCGGATTTATTTTTTGGTGAACACCGAGAATTTTTTTCATTTAAAAATGCTTGCTTATTGTATTTTCGTTTGAGACCCAAGTCCTCTGGGGATGAATCCCAGCGCATAGGGTTCATAATGTCACTTTTGCGCAAAGAGCCTCAGGAGTGGGCCTTTTCTTTGCAACCTAGTGATACATGCTTCAGATCAGTGGATAGTTTTTTTTCTGCTTTGGGACTATTATATGATGATCCTGACCGTGTCGCATCAGCTGAGACTGAGTTGAGACGTTTGAAACAGGGATCAGGTAATGTGGAAAAATATTGTACTCATTTCCGTCGTTGGTCTACTCAAACAGGGTGGAACGATTCTGCTCTGAAAAGTCTATTTCTTGCTGGGCTCAATGAAAGGGTTAAAGACCTGCTAATTGCTTATCCTACACCTGAAGATTTGCAACAGGCTATGCAATTAGCTATACGGGTGGATAGGAGACTGCGTGCAAGGGTTAATGAGAGCAAATCCTCTGCTATGTCAGTTTCTGGTTATGAGAATGTGTGTACTAACAGTGGTGAACCGATGGAGATTGGATCGGTGGCACCTCGCTCTCAAGAAAAGGACCGTAGATTTTCTGAAGGCTTGTGTTTCTATTGCGGAAAATCTGGTCATTTGATTAAAGACTGTGAGCTTCGTATGAAGAAAGAAAAAAAATTGTCAGTCATGCCCGTATTGCCTGTTTAAATTCCAAGGGTGTATTTTTAGCTGCTTCCACGATTGCTCAGGAAAAATTAATGGAATTTCGGGTGTTTGTTGATTGTGGGTCTACTCTGAATGTAATTGATGGGGGATTCTTGGAAAGACTCAATTTAAAACCCGAACCTTTATCATCCCCCATTGCTGTGGTTTCTGTGGATGGTTCCCCTTTGAAGAATATTACTCTCAAGGTCTGTGAATTTCCTCTCACTATTAATGGTGTTCACCATGAGAAATTGGATTTGGTAGTTTTGAATAACTTGCCTTCTCCAGTAATATTGGGATTGCCCTGGTTAAAATTTCACAATCCTGTACTGGATTGGTTTACCAGTGAAATTAAATCCTGGAGCCATAAATGTTATGACAAGTGTTGTAACGGGCGTATTGCAGCTTTGGATAGGGGAGAATTGCCTGTTCCTATTCAGGATTTTTGGAGAGTTTTTTCTGAGAAGGAATCGCAGGTTTTGCCTCCCCATAGAGACTATGATTGTTCTATTGAATTTGTCCCTGGAGCGACTCTTCCTAAAAGTCGTTTATTTAACCTTACTATTCCTGAGAGGAAGGCTTTGGAGGAATACATACAGACAAGTTTGGCCGCCGGTCACATTAGGCCCTCTAAGTCTCCTGTGGCGGTTGGATTTTTTTTTGTAAAAAAAAAGGACGGCGGTTTACGTCCTTGTCTGGATTTTCGTGAGCTTAACAAAATTACTGTACGCAATCCTTACCCACTGCCATTGATTCCTGATCTGTTTAACCAGTTAATGGGGGCCAAGTGGTTCTCTAAAATTGACCTTAAGGGGGCATACAATCTGTTGCGCATGAAGGAGGGTGACGAATGGAAGACTGCTTTTAACACTCCTGTGGGTCATTTTGAGAATCTGGTGATGACTTTTGGTCTTACTAATGCTCCTGCATTTTTTCAGAATCTTATTAATGACATCCTTAGACCTTTGATCGGCAAAAATGTGGTTGTGTATTTGGATGACATTTTGATTTATTCGCCGGATCTGGAGTCTCATTGGCGGAGTGTACGTGAGGTATTACAGTTATTAATGGACAATTCGCTTTTGCTAAGCTGGAGAAATGTGAGTTCGCTGTACAGAGAATTAGTTTTTTGGGTTACATTATCTCCAGCGAAGGTTTTGAGATGGACCCGGTTAAAGTTCAAGCTGTACAGGAATGGCCTAGGCCTATTGGTTTGAAATCGATACAGAGGTTTTTAGGTTTCGCCAATTATTACAGAAAATTCATAAAAAATTTTTCTAGTATTGTCAAACCTCTGACCGATCTCACCAGGAAAGGTGCTGATGCGGTTCAGTGGTCTTCTGAGGCCATTGAAGCTTTTGTGTATCTCAAGGAGAGGTTCACCTCTGCTCCCATCCTTATGCAGCCTGATGTGACTAAGCCATTTTTGGTTGAGGTTGATGCTTCCTCTGTGGGGGTTGGCGCAGTATTGTCTCAGGATAACGGGGATGGATTACATCCCTGTGCCTTTTTTTCAAAAAATTTTTCGGAGACTGAACTGAATTACGATATTGATAATCGGGAATTATTGGCTATTAAACTCGCATTTGAACACTGGCGCCACTTCTTGGAAGGTGCGGAATTTCCTGTTCAGGTTCTTACGGATCATAAAAATCTGATATATCTTGATGCTGCCAAGCGCCTGAATGCCCGTCAGGCTAGGTGGGCACTGTTTTTCTCGCGGTTTAATTTCTCCGTTACTTACATCCCTGGTACTAGGAATGTTAAGGCGGATGCCTTGTCTCGCAGTTTTTCTCCCATAGTCGGTGCTGAGAAAGAGGAGAACATTTTACAAGAAGGTGTTGTGATAGCTGCTTTGGACTCCGTTTTGGAAGATGAGATTCTTAAAGCACAGGAGAATGCCCCATCTAACACTCCTCATGGGAGGTTGTTTGTGCCTGGGACCTTTAGGAGAGATTTGTTTGTTGAGTGTCACGAATCTCGGTTGGCAGGTCATCCCGGAATCTCTGAGACCAAGAGACTGGTGGGTCGCAGTTTTTGGTGGCCTGGATGGCAGAAGGAAGTCATTAAGTGGGTGCGTCAATGTACTATATGTGCTAGATCTAAGTCCTCACATACTCCTGCTGCGGGGATGCTTTGTCCTTTGGAGGTTCCCAGTGCTCCTTGGACACATTTGGCTATGGACTTTATAACTGACCTTCCCCCCTCTGAGGGTTTTACTGTCATCTGGGTGGTCGTGGACCGTTTTAGCAAGATGTGTCACTTGGTTCCCTTCGTCAAACTGCCCTGCGCTAAAACTCTCGCTAAGGCCTTTGTCAAGGAAATTGTCAGACTTCATGGCGTTCCTACTGACATTGTTTCTGATAGGGGTCCTCAGTTCGTGGCTCGTTTTTGGCATGCCTTTTGTGACAGGTTGGGAGTTCATTTGTCGTTCTCGTCCGGATATCATCCTGAATCTAATGGCCAGACAGAAAGGAAAAACCAGGATGTTGAGCAGTTCTTGCGTTGTTTTGTGGCAGACAATCAAGAGGGGTGGTCTGAGTTTCTGCCACTTGCTGAATTTGCTCTGAACAATCATACATCTTCTTCTGCTGGTTGTTCACCTTTTTTTTGTTGTTCTGGGAGACATCCGTCGTTTGGGTCGTTCTCCAAGTTGGGATCTGCCGTGCCTGAGGAGGAGAATTTTTCCGGTGATTTGGAGAGCGTTTGGACGGATGTGCGTGGTAATCTTCAGGAGGCCAACAGAAAATCTAAAGACTACTTTGATAGGAAACGACAGGAGGTTTTGTTCGCTGTTGGTGACATGGTTTGGTTGTCCTCTAGGAATCTGCGGTTGAGGATTCCTTCTAAGAAATTGGGTCCCAAGTTTGTAGGGCCCTTTAAGGTGCTTCAGGTTGTCAACCAATCTGCTGTTAGGTTGGAGGTTCCTACCTCCTGGAGAATTAATCCGGTATTTCATGTCTCTCTGTTAAAAAAAGCTGTTGTGTCGGATGGTGACGCCTCTGCCTCTGTTCCTCCGGTGGTGGAGGACGGGGAATATGAAATTTCTCGCATCCTTAACTTAGACGGTATAGAGGTAGTTTGCAGTATCTTGTGGCCTGGAAAGGTTTCGGACCCGAGGATAACTCTTGGGTGAGGTCAGATGATGTTTCCGCGTCCAGACTTATCAGAGCGTTTCACAGGAGATTTCCTGATAAGCCTGGTCCTAGGGGATCCGGAGGATCCTCTTAGAAGGGGGGGTACTGTTAGAACCTTGCTCTTAGGTTTTTTCCTTTGCTGGTCACATGACCTTGTTGGCCTATTTAATCCTGCTCCGCCCTTCTGGCTTTGCTGGACTTCATTGTATAACTACTTTCTAGCTAGCCTGTGCTCTGTATCTAACCCTGTTAGTTTGCTTGGTCTACGGACCTCTATGTTCTATATATTTTGTTTGTTCGTCTGTCTGCTACTATTTCTGTTAGGAGGTGTCCCATTTTCCTCCCAGTCCTTAGTACTTGTAGGGATTCCTTCCCCACATCTATAGGTCTCCGTACAGACTAGCTTAGGACTTTAGCAGGTCTGATCGTTAGGGATTAAGCTGAGTTCTATCGTAGGGACAGATCTCCTCTCTTTCCTTAGCTCTGGTAGCAGAACATAACATAAAGTTAATTTTCTCCTCACTGCATGCAGACGCCGACATAATAACGCTGTTAACCTGCAGATTAACTGCATATCTTAATAGTGTTATTTCTGATGACAGGTTCCCTTTAATTTTGTAGTACAATACTTCAATAAAATGGCTGCGAATTCGCATATACAATCTCTTTAATAAAACGCACTCACTAACTCCAGCGCAAGTTTATTGAAGTAATGTACTAAACATCAACATAGTACGTACGTACGTACTGCCCATTGCCATTATCCCTATGGCTCGCGCGTGTGTACTGCTATGTTGACGCTGTAGTACATTACTTCAACAAAATGGCGCCAGAGTAAGAACGTGTGCATACCACACTATCCGGCGCCATTTTATTGAAGACGCTAGATAAGCTGAAGGCAGTAGCTCCGCATACCTTCCTTATCTAGCGTTATTTTATCGCATGTAGCACAGGTGAATTGCAATACATGGGATGTACGGGTGGCTCCCTGAAAACACGTATCAGATGACATTTGACAGATACCTCTAATAATTTGGTTAACAAGCGTTCGGCCGCTACCAAACACTTCTCAGAGAAGCACAATGGTGACACTATAACTTGCATTGTTACGGGTATCGAAAAGGTTAAAAAACATTTAGAGGCGGTGATCACAGGAGAAAATTACTAAATAGAGAATCCTGGTGGATCTACTTACTTAACACACGCATGCCACCTGGCATAAATATCAGACATGATCTGATATATCATTATGAATAAGGTCTTGTATTATTTCTCCCTGTACTTTATTACACTGTGTTTCTTAATATTGATTACTTCTAATTGTTATAAATGATATACTGAGACAGGTTGTCTATATAGATTTTATGCATACGTTTTTAATGAATGTTTATTCTTTTCCATGCTGATTGGATATTCTAAGTCATGTGTTTGATAGGATGTGAGATCTAATGCTCTTTCCTCGTGTCTTTGACTATGCAATGATTAAGGACATATAGCCTGAAACGCGTTTGTTTATATCATGCCTTTCTAGGTGCAATATGCACCATTTTATATGACCTAATAAAGTTTACAATTTTTACTAAGATACCCATAGCTGGAACATTTGTCCATTTCCTGATTCTTCATCTAGCATTCGACTTAAAACAGGTAAAACATTGCTTGGCAATGTTTTTTTTTTACCTAAAAAGGATCAGATGTTATGTATTTGAAAACTGCACAGGCCGCTCTGCTTTGCCGCCCGATGCCGCTCAGAGCCTGGCACCAACCCCAGCCGGGTACAGGCCCCAGCCCCAGCCATAGCCCTCAGCCCTAGCCCCAGTCAGAGGCCTCGGCCCCAGCCCCAGAAAGGTGCCTCGGCCCCAGCCAGAGGCCTCCGCCTCAGCCCCAGCAAGGGGCCTCGGCCCCAGCCCCAGCCTGAGGCTCCGCCTCAGCCAGAGGCCTCGGGCCCAGCCAGAGGCCTCCACCTCAGCCAGAGGCCTCGGCCCCAACCCCAGCCAGAGGCCCCGGCCCCAGGCCAAAGCCACAGGCCCCAGACTCGGCCCCAGCCAAAGTCCCCGGCATCAGAGAAAGGTCCTGGCCTCAGCCACAAGCCCCAGCACAGGAATTGGCCAGTCTAAGGGCCCCAGCCAGGCACTGGCCCCAGCACAGCACAGGCTCCTCAACATCTCACCTCTTCAGCTGCAGCTGCCGGCTTCATGAGGGACCCTGCCGCATGTGACCCTCACTCCACCACCATCCAGGTAAGATACTGTATCTATGCAGACTATAAGATGGACCCTCATCTTATAAAAAATACTTTTTTCCTATTTTCCACCCCAAAATTTGGGGTGCGTCTTATGGTCTGGTGCGTCTTATAATCAGAAAAATACGGTAATTATCTAACTTGTATGAGGGGCTTCCTGCTTTTTTTTATCTAGATGATGTAATGGAAGATAAGGGTACGGAGAAAAATATGTGTGAATGAAGGCACATGAATAAATGTTCTAAGAGGAAGGGAATTCATATCTTGCCCGCATAGACCAACAGTGCCCTAACCATTGGAGTTAAAAATAACAAATGATACAATAAAGAAAACCAGATAGAACCTGTATAGAAGGCAATAATGAAATGAGGAAGACCCCAAGTGTATCGGCACTGAGCTGTGGCTTCCTCAGAGGCACACATCAATTTCCTTCCTCTTGGAACACTTATTCATGTGCCTTCCTTCACGCCTATTAAGTGCTTGCTATGGTCATTAGGACATTGGATTTCTGCTCATAAGCATTGCTGTTGATAGTTATATGTTCACCAGATGTTAATATATATTTCCAGAATATTATAAACACCCTGTATACATTATCAGCTAGGCAGGTAAGGACAAACGTATTACATCTTATTGTGGCCACACCTAGCTTTGTTTATATGGCTTTTGGTATATTTAGTTTTATATATATATATATATATATGTATATATATATATATATATATATATATATATATATATATTATATATATATATATATATATATTTATCTCTGTTTTCTTGCCATTTCATATAAATGGACATACTGCTTTTTTGCAATCTGGAAGATAAGGTTGGTGCACATTAAGTTTAAGCACCCAACTCTTTTGTTCTTGAGAAAAATGGCAGCAACAAGTGAACCAGAACCACTTTCTTTACTTTGCCCACTAGAAATGTGTGCCAAACATTTATGTGAATCTTGATGAGATAAATATCGTTCTGAGGACCAACGATAATGTGTATGGCTGAGCTTTAACTGCATACTAGAACTGTAGCAATTTGGTAAAAGCATGTATGCTTTTGATGTGTGGTTCTCACATGTTCAGCACTCTATGTACAAGCGTCCTAAGAGGACTAGGCCTGGAGCTTCTACCAATCTGATAAGGGTTGAATATGGTGACGCACCCCTGGGCCTGTGTCGCGCAGCGTTGCGCACGCGGGAGCTTACCCGGAGCCGGATCTGTTGAGGGTTGTAGTCTCGTGGCGGTGACCCGGTCCGTGCCCAGGGAGTCAGACTAAGTGGCGCTGTATTAGCGGTAGATGTTGTACGACTACGCCACCCGTTGAATGCAGCTAAGTAGCTGCTGCTGCAGGGCAGACCGCTGAGGCCGGTGGTAGGATTGTGCAGCGTGATAGTATAACCCCCAACGGGAGGGGTATGGCCTCAGGGCAGCCGACGTGGATGATGGGGGTAGCAGGAACCACTCGGAGACGGTACGGTGTAGTTCAGGGTCTTTACTGGTGACAAAGATAGACCCTCCCGGAGTACTGGCTAGCGATTGGGGCCTGGTCAGTCCTTGAGCAGATGGGATCTCCCCTGGCCAGGCGGAGTTGTAGGCCTCCCAAACTAACTGTACTCTTCTGGCTACCTTGCTAGAGGCGGGTATAAGTATCCCACGTCCCTGAGTGTACCGTGTGGTGCTCACCCGTATGGCCGGTGACTCGGGGCCTTCTAGTAGCTTCCGCTCCATGACGGCGGTGCTGGTCCCATGCGTGTGACCGTGCCTTCGGGTTTCTTGGCCAGAGGACCTGAAATCCCCTGCCTGATGGATTCTGCTGCTGGGTAGGAGTTAGTCCCCACAGCCTCGGACTCCGGGTCCGGTAAGAAATCTTCTCAGTCAGGGCGAGCTCTGCAGCTGCCAGCCCCTGACTCCTTGTAACACTGCTCCCACAGAGCTCCTATTGTTCTTTCCTATAACTGCTTTTCTTCTCTGTCTCTACTTCTGGCATGGGCCAGGAGCTGGGCCCAGCCGGAGCCACAGCTCCCTGTCAGCCCTCCTGGCTGCACTCTCCCTCTGAACTCTCTAACCCTGCCTCAGCCCCAGGTTTACATAGGGGAAGTTCTTCCCCTCCCAGAACTGGGCAGGAGGTGTGGCATGCATGGGATCCCTGACCAAGAGACCTCCCACCTGCTCTCAGACATAACATTGCTGTTACTGTGGAAACCAGACCCCTGGGGTGCCACATTCCCCCCTAGTGAAATTTAGTACTCCGGGACTAAACATATTTTTAGAAAAACATATCAAGGTATAAACAATAATAATACAATAAGAAAAACACATAAAGATGGTCACGGCGTGTCCGCAACCGGGTGCAGTTTTTGAAGAAAAGCAAGGTGTCCATTTCACCAAAACAGGGAGACGTAACCAGGTAGGGGTCTGTCCTGCCCCGAGTCCTTAACAGTCTTTAGTCCGTCCTGGGTTACGCTCCAACTATGTACAAAGGATTCCTGGTAAATCCACCAAAGACTCCCATAAATTACTAGAAACACATAATTATTTACAGGATATGGCCACTCTCAGTCCTCGGCCAGTGGGGATAAGGAATGGCTGTTCACAGTCCTCAGCCTGTTAAGGGATAGGGACACACGGGTAACAGTTCACTAGTCCCAACGGGGACCATATTTTAATTAGCAGCAGTTCTTGTACCCTTACGGGTAACTATTTACAGCTCTTTATTCACGCTACTTCCCTTCAGTAGCTATGTCCTCTTTGTGCTCCCTCCTGAGGGTAGTCCTCAGACCCGTCCGGGTCCTCTTGGCTTTCCTCGTATTGGTAGTACTGCAGCTCCTCCTCGGTTAGCTGGGTTAGTATCTCTGCGACAGTCCTCCTCCCAGGTGGCCAGGACTTTACCTCCCTTTGGGCTGCCCCGGTTAATTGGGCCACCAGGATGCTCACTTTTTGCTCCTCTGTGAGGGGATACACCTGGAAGAGGCTATCCAGCTTTTCTCTAAAGTCATGCAGGGTATGTGACTCCCCTGAGTACTGGGGTAGCCAGGCTGCCCCCGGGATATAGGGCATGGTGAAAGGCATGACCGCAACAGCGGTGGCGCTGGCGGGGGTTGAAGCGGTGAAGCTCTCCTCCGTATCCGGCATCCTTCTCCCCCCTAGTGGACCGTGGCCTACCTTGCGATGATCCTCTTCCGTAGGCCGCGGCTCCGCAGTGGATCGTCAGGGTTGAGGACCTTCCGTCACGCTCCTGTGACGTCGGCGTCTGCTGGGCTCCTTCCAGGACCTTACGCAACGTCCGGACGTGAGGCGGGGCTTCAGTTCTCGCGCGCTTTTGGAGTCCACGCCCCTCTTCTTCCCGCGCGGCGTCTTCAAGATGGCGTCCAACGGCGGGAAGAAGGCAGAAGATGGCGCCGGATGGCGGGAAAACTTCGCGGATGGCGGGAAGAAGGCAGAAGATGGCGCCGGATGGCGGGAATCTTCACCACTGGTAAGTTTGAACAGTCTTTTTCAGGCACGCAGTACCCGGTGATTGCGGGCACGAAATCCTGCCGACTACGCCAAAAGTTGACGCACCCCTGGGCCTGTGTCGCGCAGCGTTGCGCACGCGGGAGCTTACCCGGAGCCGGATCTGTTGAGGGTTGTAGTCTCGTGGCGGTGACCCGGTCCGTGCCCAGGGAGTCAGACTAAGTGGCGCTGTATTAGCTGTAGATGTTGTACGACTACGCCACCCGTTGAATGCAGCTAAGGAGCTGCTGCTGCAGGGCAGACCGCTGAGGCCGGTGGTAGGATTGTGCAGCGTGATAGTATAACCCCCAACGGGAGGGGTATGGCCTCAGGGCAGCCGACGTGGATGATGGGGGTAGCAGGAACCACTCGGAGACGGTACGGTGTAGTTCAGGGTCTTTACTGGCGACAAAGATAGACCCTCCCGGAGTACTGGCTAGCGATTGGGGCCTGGTCAGTCCTTGAGCAGATGGGATCTCCCCTGGCCAGGCGGAGTTGTAGGCCTCCCAAACTAACTGTACTCTTCTGGCTACCTTGCTAGAGGCGGGTATAAGTAGCCCACGTCCCTGAGTGTACCGTGTGGTGCTCACCCGTATGGCCGGTGACTCGGGGCCTTCTAGTAGCTTCCGCTCCACGACGGCGGTGCTGGTCCCATGCGTGTGACCGTGCCTTCGGGTTTCTTGGCCAGAGGACCTGAAATCCCCTGCCTGACGGATTCTGCTGCTGGGTAGGAGTTAGTCCCCACAGCCTCGGACTCCGGGTCCGGTAAGAAATCTTCTCAGTCAGGGCGAGCTCTGCAGCTGCCAGCCCCTGACTCCTTGTAACACTGCTCCCACAGAGCTCCTGTTGTTCTTTCCTATAACTGCTTTTCTTCTCTGTCTCTACTTCTGGCATGGGCCAGGAGCTGGGCCCAGCCGGAGCCACAGCTCCCTGTCAGCCCTCCTGGCTGCACTCTCCCTCTGAACTCTCTAACCCTGCCTCAGCCCCAGGTTTACATAGGGGAAGTTCTTCCCCTCCCAGAACTGGGCAGGAGGTGTGGCATGCATAGGATCCCTGACCAAGAGACCTCCCACCTGCTCTCAGACATAACATTGCTGTTACTGTGGAAACCAGACCCCTGGGGTGCCACAATGGTACTATTGAACCTTTTCCATTGAAATGTCATTCTGGTCTATATTATACTATCAAATAAACTATGCCATACATACCAAAAATATCAAACATAAGAAACAAATCATTTGATCATTTAAACCAAATTTATTTTGGTAAAATTCAAGAGAAATTTCTCATATGAATTTAGATTTGCCAATGTAACACAAATATATCATTTTTTTGTGAAACATCTTATAGAATCGACACCGCCTGCATATTATTAGGCAGTGGTAAATTATTTATTGAAGGTTTAGACAAAATATGTGAAATATGGGACTCAGCATCCACATATGTAACAGACATAAAGACCTGGGAGGACATGTGCTGAGTGCCAGCGGAGGCACCAACAAACTGCTCAGTCTATGGGTAATTAATTACATACAGTGCTGGGACATTAGATAAGATCAGAGACAACTGTGCTTGAAGCTATATGACAAACATATTATATGTAGCTTTGCTGACCTTTTAGAAAAGAGATGTACTTTTTTGTTGAATTGTAACTTTTTATTATTCTTTACCAGAGCAGTTTATTAGTCTAGGGATTATGAAATAATGCAATATTTATGGCCATAGCAGGAGAGACATGATGCCATAAGGGATACCTTTTTCCCTCCAGGCATACTGAAGCAAGCTACAATGCAAAATTTCCAATCAGCAGAAAACTCCACTCATAAAGAATGCTTCCAATAGTTGAGGCCATCGTATGTCTCAGCTAAGGTTTGGTTGTCAGCTGTATTGAGCCTAAGGCTTCACAATATAATTTGATATCTGATCAAGCAGAAATACATATGTAATAAATACTACGTGAAAATACTGTAAGCTTTTTTTTTGCAATCTACAAAATGAATTTAAAAAATAGATATATTTACTGGCATTAGATATAAGTCATTCACCAAAATTAATAATTTAGAGACAGAAATTTAGATTATATTAATATCTATAGCATATAACTGCATTAATATCTGTATCTTTCTAAGTATCTATCTGTGTATTTATCTATTAACTTTCTATCTCTCTCTGTCTATCTATCTATCTATTTGGGATACAAAAGCTCTAACCATTCATAACTCCATGAGAAAGCAGCAACATCAACGTAAACAGACTAATGAAAAAAGCCTCACAGAACATAGGATATATAAGTGAAGTATAGCTTTACCCATTACCTTTGTTCCATTTCAGACAAGGATGGTTCATGTCCTGGGAAAGGCACAAAAGTTGCACTACATGGCACTAATCTGGGGGACATCTTAGTCTTCTGATCGGTAAATTGTTGCAGTGATTCTAGTTTGCTTATAGCCATGTCTCTTCTTGTAACCTGTTGGTATCGGTTGTCTTTAATGCTGGTCTATCCATGCCTGGATTTCCATTTAAATTAAAAATTGTCTCCTTATAATAAAGGATGCTGCCTGATGTGATCATTGCTGCCAGGGCTCACTCCATGTCGCCTACTAACCAAGCTCGCTGGGAACAGGAAGAGCCGTGTTCTGCTTAATATGATTACATTACAAATCCCTGTAACATTCATTAATATGAAGCAGATTGCCATACTGTCTCATTATAGTGATTTTTCTTACTAAAGCTTTTGTCCTACTTAGAACCTTTCTTTTTTTTCTCAAATTAATTTGCATATTAAAAAAGGGGATGACTTATTTAGGAGCTCCTCCACACACTTTTCTTTCAGCATTTTTAAATACTTGTAAACAATGCTATAAATGAAAGTGTTCTCATAGAAGTTTTTACAAGTGTTTTAAGATGCTTTTTATGTTGTAACTAGAGATGATTTTATATTTGGAAATTGGAATTCATCAGGTTCGACAAAAAATTTGATTTGCAGCTAATCAATATGCTGTGAATTTCAAATCTGCAAAGCCGAGAAAAGATGTGTGCAACATTCTAAGGTATCCTAAGATGGAAGCCTTAGTATTGTCCAAGTGACCTCAACATAAAGTGCCTTGAAAAAATATTCATACCCTATGAACTTTTCCACTTTTTTTCACTTTACACCCACAAATTTAAATGTATTTTATTAAGATTTCATGTGATATACAAACACAAAGTAGAAAGCATTTGTGAAGTGTAATGGAAATGTTACATGGCTTTCTAAATATTTTAAAAATATAAATCTGAAAATTGTGACATGCTTTTTTATTCAACCCCCCTGAGTCAATACTTTGTAGAACCACTTTTCACTGCAATTTCTGCTTCAAGTCTTCTGGAGTATGTGTCTACCAGCTTTGCATATCTATAGGCTGATTTTTTTTGCCCATTCTTCTTTGCAAAATAGCTCTAGCTCAGTGAGATTGGACAATGAGTGTCTGTGAACAGCAATGTTCAACTCTTGTCACAGAGTCTCAATGGGATTTATGTCTGGAGTTTGACTGAGCCATTTAAACACATGTATATGCTTTAATCTAAAACATTCCATTATAGCTCTTTCTGTATGTTTAGGCTATGTGCCACGTAGCAGATTTGATGCAGAGCATTTTTGCCTCTCTCTGGCAGAAAAATGCATGCAGATTTACATGCGTTTTTTCTGCCAGAGAAAAGCTTTTTTTCCGCTTTTTTACATGCGTTTTCACATGCGTTTTTTCAAGCAGTTTTCCAAGCGATTTTGAGCATCGCTTGGAAAAGTGCTTGGCAAGTTGGTCACACAATATAAATTCATGCAACCGGCATGGATTTATAATGTGTGAACAACTAATGCTTTAAATGCCGCATCTATAGTAAAAAAAAGAGAATTAAAACATTAAAAAAAAAAAAAAAACTGTATACTCACCTCTCCGGTCTCCTCCAGTCTGCTCCCGGCCGCGTCCTCTCTCTTCGGCGTCCCGCGGTGTCAATACCTGCGGTGACGTCATTTAGTCAGCTGATGGTCACGCGACCATCACCTGACCGCCGACGTCAGTGGTCGTGTGACCATCAGGTGACTAAATGACGTCACTGCAGGTCCTGACAGTACACTGCGGGACGCCAAGGAGAGAGGACGTGGACGGGAGCAGACCGGGGGCCACCGGAGAGATGAATATACTGGTTTTGTTTGTTTTTAACTTTTTTATTTCTTTTTTTCACCGCGTGGTAGCCGGCATGAAGAGGAGTTGTAGTCTCCTCTTCATCCCAGGTACCACACGCACCGCATTACGCTGCAAATTCTCGGCCATTGAATTTAATTGAAACGCAGCAAATCTACATATACCTGCGGGTTTGCTGCGTTTCAATGTTCCTCAATGGCCATGAATTTGCAGCGTAATCGCGGTAGAAATGGTAATGCTGTGTTTTGCAATGCAATGCAAATTTGGCGCGCAAATTAGTGCATCATGTGCACAGCACATCCGAATTCTCATTGCTTTGCATGGCAGACTGTTTTACAAGCATTTTCGCAGCCGTAAAAATGCCGCAAAAACGCTACAAAAACGCTATGTGGGCACATGGCCTTAGGGTAATTTTCCTGCTGGAAGGTGTACTTACACCACAGTCTCAAGTCTTTTGCAGCCTCTAACAGGAATTCCTCCAGGATAGTCCTGTATTTAGCTCCATTCATCTTTACATCAGCTCTGACCAGCTATCCTGCCCCTGCTGAAGAAAAGCATCCTGATAGCATGATGCTGCCACCACCATATTCGACTGTGGGGATGGTGTTTACAGGAGGATGTGGAGTGTTAGTTTTCTGCCACACTTAGCATTTTGCTTTTAGTCCAAAAAGTTTCAGTTTAGTCTCATCTGACCAGAGCACCTTCTTCCACATGCTAGCTGTGTCCCCTACATGGCTCTTTTCAAACTGCAAACAGAACTTCTTATGGCATGCTTTCAAAAATTGCTTTCTTCTTGCCACTCTTGCATAAAGGCCAGATTTGTGAAGCATACAACTATTATTTGTCCTGTGTACAGATTCTCCCAGCTGAGCTGTAGATCTGTGCAACTCCTCTAGAGTGACAATAATTAGCAGCGGGTCTGAAAAATACACCATGGGAGGTAAAGTATAGTAGCTGAATGTGGTAAATATAATTCAATGTAACTTTTAATAAATATTTTAAAAATACTAAATGCATAAAAACAGTCCAGTGGGACTATAGTGCAAAGGACAGTGCAAACATACAGAACATATGACAAAAAAAACGCAGAAAAATTAAAGAGACAACGTTCTGATACTGGCACATTCTCAGGGCAAGTTCCTCCTGGCAGTATATCTACCTGACGTGTCAAATTACAGAGTAACCTAAGAAAATACAACAACCATAACTGTTATGATCTGCAACATGTACTAAGGAAAGATAGGGGAAGGCTGACCCTACAGTAAGACTAAGCTGAATCCCTACGATGTAGCGAGCTGCCTGTTCCTAGTGAACAGACCCGCCTTAGTCCTCGGTTAGTCTGAACGAAGACCTATAGAATTAAGGGAGGGGTCCCTAAAAGAACTAAGGACTGGGCCAAAAATGGGACACCTCCTAAACAGAGAAGTTGTTGCAGAACACAAAGAGACAAACTGACAAAAATGTACTAGAGGTCCCAGAGGACCAAGCGAACTTGACAGAGAAAGGCACCGAAGCACCAGGCTAGAGAAACAGACAAACACTGAAGTCCAGCACAGCCACAAGGTAGGAGCTGGAATATAAAGGCAGATGGTCACGTCACCGCAAAACACAAGATGGAAAAAAACAAACAGGAGGGTTCTAACAGTAACCCCTCTTTTATGAGGATCCTCCGAATCCTCCAGGCCCAGGCCTATCTGGAAACCTCCTGTGGAAAGCTTTAACAAGCCTAGGAGCAGAGACATCATCGGTCCTAACCCAGGAGTTGTCTTCGGGACTGAAACCTTTCCAGGAGACAAGATACTGTAATCTCCCTCTATGCCATCTAGAATTCAAGATACGAGAAATTTCATATTCGCCGTCTTCCACAACAGGAAGATCTGTGACAGTGGCATCCCTAACAGATACATCAGCCTTTTTCAACAAGGAAACATGAAACGGAGGATTAATCTTCCAGGAAGTAGGGACATCCAACCTAACAGCAGACGGGTTAACAAACTGAAGCACTTTAAATGGACCCACAAACTTAGGACCCAGTTTTTTAGAGGGAATCCTCAACTGCAGGTTCTTCGAGGACAACCAAACCATGTCACCCACAGTAAACAAAACCTCCTTACGTTTCCTGTCAAAATACTTCTTGGACTTCTTGTTAGCCTCTTGAAGGTTGCAACGTATATTAGTCCAAACTCTCTCCAAATCACCGGAAAAATTCTCCTCCTCCGGCACCGCCGACCCCAATTTGGAGATCGAACCAAAAGACGGATGTCTCCCAGTACAACAAAAAAAAGAACACCCAGCAGAGGATGATGTATGATTGCTAAGAGCAAAATCTGCGAGAGGCAGAAACTCAGACCACACCTCTTGATTGTCCGCCACAAAACAACGCAAAAACTGTTCAACATCCTGGTTCTTTCTTTCAGTCTGTCCATTAGACTGAGGATGATAACCAGACGAAAATTACAAATGGACTCCCAACATGTCACAAAAAGTACGCCAAAAGTGAGCCACAAACTGAGGTCCTCTATCAGAAACAATATCCGTGGGAACGCCATGGAGCTTGACAATCTTTTTAACTAATGCCTTAGCGAGTGTCTTGGCGCAGGGCAACTTAATGAATGGAACCAAATGACACATCTTACTAAAACGGTCCACGACCACCCAGATGACAGTAAAACCCTCGGACACAGGAAGATCAGTAATAAAATCCATTGTGAGATGCGTCCAAGGTGCAGTAGGAACCTCCAGAGGGCAAAGCAACCCCGCAGCAGGAGTATGTGAAGCCTTTGACCTAGCACACACAGTACACTGATGCACCCACTTGATGACTTCCTTCTGCCATCCAGGCCACCAAAAACTGCGACTGATAAGTCTCTTAGTCTCCGAAATTCCTGGATGACCTGCCAACCAAGACTCATTACACTCCACAAACAAATCTCTCCTAAAGGCTCTAGGCACGAAGAACCTCCCATGGGGAGTGTTAGATGGAGCATCATTTGAGCGTTCAGAATCCCATCCCCCACAACAGAGTCCAATGCCTCCACCACAACTCCTTTCTGTAAAATGCTCTCCTCCTCCTCGGCACCGACTGTAGGAGAGAAGCTGCGAGATAAAACATCGGCTTTAACATTCTTAGTACCAGGGATATAGGTAACAGAAAAATTAAACCGAGAAAAAAAAAGTACCCACCTATCTTGACGGGCATTCAAGTGCTTGGCAGCATCCAGATAGATCAAATTCTTATGATCTGTGAAAACCTGAATAGGAAATCTAGCGCCTTCCAAAAAATGACACCAATGTTCAAATGCAAGTTTAATAGCCAGCAACTCCCGATTTCCAACATCATAATTCAGTTCAGTTTCCGAAAAAATTTTCAAAAAGAAGGCGCAAGGATGTACTCCATCCTTGTTCTCCTGAGACAAAACTGCTCCGACCCCCACCGATGAAGCATCGACCTAGACCAAAAAAGGCTTGGTCTCATCAAGCTGCATAAGGATAGGGGCAGAACTGAACCTCTCTTTGAGATACTCAAACGCTTTAATGGCCTCAGTAGTCCACTGGGCCGTATTCGCACCTTTCCTGGTGAGATCGGTTAGAGGTTTAACAATTACAGAAAAATTCTTAATGAATTTCCTGTAATAATTGGTAAAACCCAAAAATCTCTGTATAGATTTCAAACCAACAGACCTAGGCCATTCCTGCACAGCCTGAACCTTCACAGGGTTCATCTCAAAGCCCTCGCTGGAGACAATATAGCCCAAAAATCTAATTTTCTGCACAGCAAACTCACATTTCTCCAGCTTAGAAAAGAGTGAATTATCACTCAAAAACTGCAAAACTTCACTTACACTCTGCCAATGGGACTCTAGATCTGGTGAGTAAATCAAAATGTCATCCAAATACACAACCACATTCTTACCAATCAAAGGTCTCAGGATGTCATTAATAAGGTTCTGAAAAAATGCAGGTGCATTGGTAAGACAAAAAGGCATCACCAGATTCTCAAAATGACTTACCGGAGTGTTAAAAGCAGTTTTCCACTCATCACCCTCCTTCATTCGTAACAAATTGTATGCCCCCGGAGATCAATTTTGGAGAACCACTTGGCCCCCACTAACTGGTTAAAAAAGTCAGGAATTAACGGCAATGGGTAGGAATTGGGTACGGTAATCTAATTAATTTCACGAAAATCTAGACATGAACGTAAACCGCCGTCCTTTTTTTTAACAAAGAAAAATCCAACTGCCACAGGCAACTTAGAAGGTCTAATGTGACCAGCAGCCAGGCTAGTCTGTATGTATTCTTCCAAGGCCTTTCTTTCAGGGATAGTCAGATTAAACAAGCAAAGGTCTAATGTGACCAGCAGCCAGGCTAGTCTGTATATGTTCCTCCAAGGCCTTTCTTTCAGGGATAGTCAGATTAAACAAGCGACTCTTGGGAAGAGTAGCTCCCGGAACAAACTCAATGGCACAATCCTAATCCCTATGAGGAGGTAAAACTTGCGACTCCTCCTCCGAAAAAAACCTCCAAACATCTTGAATAGGTACAGGTAATTCCCCTTTTTCCACAGCCACAATGCGACCATTACAACATTTATCATAGCACTTCGGACTCCAAGAATTTATCATATTAGTAGACCAGTCCAATAAAGTATTGTGCAGTCTTAACCAAGGCAATCCTAGAACAACTGGAGAGGGTAAATTATCTAAAACAACCATGTCCAAAATTTCTTGGTGAACTCCATTGATAGTGAGGGGAAATGCAGCAGTCTTGTCAGTAATACATTTCAAAGGAGTGTTATCAATTGCAATCACAGAAATAGGTGATGATAAAGGTTTGGATTTCAATTTAAGGTTTTCCAAAAACCCTTTATCAATCACATTAAATGTTGAACCACAATCCACAAATACCTGAAATTCAATCAAATCTCCCTGCAGAGTAGTACTCCCAGAAAGAAATACTCCTGCAGAGCGTAAACAAGCTATACGGGCATAACTGACCTTTTTTTTTTCTTTACTTAAACGACGCTCACAATACTTAATCAAATGGTCAGCTTTACCACAATAAAGACACAATCCCTCGGTAAACTTCCGGTCTCTTTCCTGAGAGTGGAGCGACATCGCCCCAAACTACATTAGTTCTTCGCCATCTGAGCAGATTTTCTGGGGACTAGGACCTGACATTACAGGAGTCTTTACCTCATTAAGCCTGCACCTCAGTCTCCTGTCTATACGAACAGCTAACTGCATAGCATCCTGCAGAGTCTCAGGTGCAGGGAATGCAATTAGCAAATCCTTAACCCTTTCACTCAGACCAGCGAGAAATAAACATCTCAGCACAGGATCATTCCACTTAACTTCTGAAGCCCATCTCCTGAAGTGTGTGCAATAATTGTCAACATCATCTGACCCCTGATTCAAACGTCTGAGTTCTGATTCAGCAGATGAGATTCGATTAGGATCGTCATATAATAGCCCCATAGCAGAAAGAAAAAATTTTTCAACGGACCTTAAACACGGATCATTAGGCTGGAGAGAAAAGGCCCACCCCTGTGGTTCATTGCGCAAAAGTGACATAATAAAACCAATGCGCTGTGAGTCATTCCCAGAGGACCTTGGTCTCAAACGAAAATAAACAAGCATTTTTAAAGGAAAAAAAATCTTGCTGTTTACCAAAAAAAACATAGGCTGTCCTACCTTGGGTTCGACAAAATGTGCTTCAGAACAGCTACTCACGTGTTGCTGAAGCTCGGCCATCTCCAGAGACAATCCCTGCAGGCGTTGAGCCAAATCCTGGACGGAAACCATACTGATCCCTGAATTTCTTTCCTTTTAGTTTTTTTGGCTGGACTTACTGTTATGATCTGCAACATGTACTAAGGAAAGATAGGGGAAAGCTGTCCCTACAGTAAGACTAAGCTGAATCCCTACAATGTAGCGGGCTGCCTGTTCCTAGTGAACAGACCCGCCTTAGCCCTCGGCTAGTCTGAACGAAGACCTATAGAATTAAGGGAGGGGACCCTAAAAGAACTAAGGACTCGGACAAAAATGGGACACCTCCTAAACAGAGAAGTTGTTGCAGAACACAAAGAGACAAACTAACAAAAATGTACTAGAGGTCCTAGAGGACCAAGCGAACTTGACAGAGAAAGACACTGAAGCACCAGGCTAGAGAAACAGTCACACACTGAAGTCCAGCACAGCCACAAGGGCGGAGCTGGAATATAAAGGCAGATGGTCACGTGACCGCAAAACACAAGATGGAAAAAAACAAACAGGAAGGTTCTAACAATAACCTTCATAAGGGTGGAAGTAGAGAAACCAGCATACATAAGCTGACTAATAATAGGAACTCTCTCACCCAATTTATGGCTCCGGGTTCAGTAAAGCCCAGTCTGTCCAGGCCATTTCATACAGGAGGTTGAAAAATAGGAGGCGCCTCCTATTTTTCAACCTCCTGATACACTGCCATTGGGAACTTGTTTGCACTGTCCTTTGCACTTTAGTCCTATTAGACTGTTTTTATGCATTTTGTATTTTTAATATATTTATTAAAAGTTATATTTTATTATATCTACCACATTCAGCTACTATACTCTAGAGTGACCATGGGCCTCCTGGCTTCTTCTCTAGTGCTGTGCTTGCTTGGAATGTCAACTTAGGTGGATACTATGTCTTGGTAAGTTTGCAGTTGTGCCATTCTCCTTCCATTTTTGGATGATGGACTGAACAATGATCCATGAGATATTCAGAGCTTGGGCTATTTTTTTACAACCTAACCTGCTGTTGTTATGAGCGAAACATAAACTCATGGGTAACGGAAAAAGGGAAGACCTACTACAGGGAAATGCTGCACTCACACCCTACTGGTCCCTGTACAGACTAGAAAGACCCTAGCCGAAAAACTCAAAAATACCACCTGAAACTGACTCCCTAAAAGGCCATCAAGGGGTTTCTCGTACCTCGTGAAAAGCAAGAGGGGAGGCTGCAACACACAAAAAACACACAAGGAGAGGAAAATATGCAGGAAGATACAAAACCAATGGTGAGAAAATTAAAACACGTTCATACTGGGTAGAAAGTGAAAGCTAATGAGAGCCAAAAGTAAACCAAACAAGTATAATGTCCAAGAAGCCTAAAGAGGTGAAATGAAGAGGACTGGGAAGGAAAACAAACAGACTCACTGCAGGAATTCAACTGCTGCTTACCAAGCAAGGTAAAGCCTTAGCTGAAAAGTTGGAACTCCTAAACCCAAGTCAGCCTAGAGGTATAGCGAATAAGGAAGTGCAGTGAGGGGTGACTAAATAAAACCCAACTTAGAATGTGATAGGGCAGACCAAAACGGTAAAAGGGAAAACACCTGAAGACTAGGAAATCAATATGGGGGAACAAAGACAAATGCAACTTCAGCATTTGACAGGGAAGAAAAGGCAATAGGTCAGCAGACAGGGAAACTGACAACACAGCAACAGTTCAGAGGATCAAATCCCCAAACCGAGCCACAGCAGCTTTACTCTTCTCAACAACTTTATACCTGACCTGTCTGGTGTGTTCCTTGGTTTTGATGATCCTTAATGTTCTCAAACAAACCTCTGGGCCTTCACAGAACAGCTGCAGTTAATCTGAGAATAAATTACACTCAGGTCGACTCAATTTACTAATTATGTGACTTCTCAAGGCAATTGGTCACTCAGGATTTTATTTAGGGGTATCAGAAAATGGGGCTGTCACATATTTCAGATTTATATTTTTAAAATGTTTAGAAAAGCATATATCATTTACTTTACACTTCACAATTAATTGCTACTTCGTGTAGGTATATCACATAAAATCCCAATAAATTACATTTAAGTTTGTGGGTGTAACTTGAAAATATGTGAAAAAATTAATGGTTATAAATATTTTTTCAAAGGACTGTAACTGGCTATGAGTAAATGGTTGGTAACAGGAAGTAACCAAAAGACAGTTTAATAACCCACATCACAGACATATTGCTCATGCTTTCTAAAATAAAAAAAAATATTTCCAAAAATTGGCCCCCTTTGTTTTTAGTGATTTTGTCCTTGCCTATAAGTCTAGGAGAAGAACAGAAATCTCCTGCACTGGGACCTACTAAGAATTATAATTTTTCTGTGGTCTTTGCCAAGCCTGATTGACCATGCATTTTATAAACTATACAGGTCCTGGACTTGATGATGTGCTATCCATTTTTAAGACAACAACATTGTGACTGTGTGTCCTATCAAATTTGGATGGCACTTTCCATAGGTAGCATAGTTTCCTAACCACAGGAAACAGAGAATCATATAGTTCGATTTCCTATCTATAGATAGCCCTCTCCATCACTTAATGCCAACAAATTACACTGCTGAATGAAAAACATGTACTGGAGAATTGTGATGTTCTAGCTGAAGAACCAGCAATAGATACACCATCACAGAAGAATTAGCCTTATTATTAAAGAAAATAAATTCTATTGAACCTCAAATAATTAAAGAAGTGAAGCCTTCTCAAGATAACTGTTTAATATTGCCATCTCCTGAAATGTTTCCGACAATACTGAGCATAAACTCCTAAGTTACCTGATAATTGTGAATACACAGACTATACATAAAGAATTCCCACCAAAGCCATTTATGTTCCCAGTCATTGGCAGAGTGACAATCCGGCTGAGGCTTCTATCAGGAAACTTCACCTGATATAAGAAATCAGTATTTACAAAAAAAAATTTAAAATTGTTAAAGGGATTTGGCCTAACCAGCCAGGAACCATTGCCTTCCTCTGAAGATGTTTTGGATCCAT
Organism: Phyllobates terribilis; assembly: GCF_046119375.1. NCBI lineage: Eukaryota > Metazoa > Chordata > Amphibia > Anura > Dendrobatidae > Phyllobates > Phyllobates terribilis. The sequence continues at coordinate 35,794,615 of NW_027362768.1, read as the reverse complement.
TTTGACATAAACTGTGGTAGACTTAAGTGCAGAGTCAGCACTCTGCTTCAATCTCTGCCACTGAAGCATCTCACTGTGAAAGATAACAGAAAGCAGTGACAGAAGCAGGGTAAGTGACCGCAGCACTGCCTCACAGCTTCTTTCACCGCCCTCAAAGGAATCATCATTAGGGGGCAGTGACAGAAGCTGGGTGAATGACAACAGCACTGCTCCTTGAACAGTATAGTTGGACAAGAATTGGTTTTATTTATTTTTTACGCCGTTCCTCATGCAGTATAAGTGATTAGACAACTTTATTCTTTGGGTCTGTGCAATTACAGCGATACCAGATTTATATATTATTTTCTGTTTGGCAGCTGTCACACACGAAAAGACACTTTTTATTTCATTGCCATATTTTGAGCGCTATAATTTTTCCAAATTTCTGCTGACAGATGCAAGGGCTCGTTTTTTGTGGGACGAGTAAATGGTTTTATTTGTACTATTTTCAGGCACATGACATTTTTTTTATCACTTTCCCATTTTTGGAGGCAGAATGAACAAAAAACAGCAATTTAGTTTTATAGGTTGGGTCGTTCCGGACGCGGCAATTACAAATATGTGTGATTTTTGTTTTTTATATTTTTACTTTTTTTATTACTTTTTTCTTAGTCCCTCTATGGGAGTTTCACTATTAGCAGTCTTTTAGCAGTCTGATCACTGCATGCATAAGCATTCCAATGCTTTATTTCTGTCAGTGCTGCACTAACACAAGTTTCTTAGACCATGCAATTGATATTGATTCCTGCATTTAGGGGTTAAATAGTCGGGAGCAATGTGAGCACCTCTCCAGGCATCGAGAGCCGGGTGTCAGCTCACATGTTCGCTGAACACCAAGCGGCAATCGCGCATGCACAGAGGTTGTGCCCGCAAAATAGTCAGGTTGTATCCATACATCCTAGGTCAGTAAGTCCTTCCCAACCAGGACGTATATATATGTATAAGGTCATGAAGAGTTTAAATACTCCCCCCCCAAATAAAATACTGCAACTAAGAATGTTACGTTGGTTGATAGGTACACACATAGAAAGGAAGATGTAGCTAATTGGTCTAGTAAAACAGGTCTAAAAAATTCAATGAATTTTTTTTTATAAAAAGATTTTAAACACCCTGTCCTTTCAGAAAAATGATGTGACAAGAAAAGCTATGTAGAAACATGTCCCTAAAGCCATCACCTGCAACGCGCCATTGAATTTATGTGGATTGTAGATGTAAAAAATTGGACTAATAAAACAAATGTGAAAAAAACATTTTACAAAATGTTCAAGCACCAACACTTTGTGAAGTAGACAGTTGCATTTACATTTCTGAAATGTTGGGAATTTTCTTTTAAAAACAAACTTTCAAAGAAAGACTAGCCTTGTTTTCATTATTTTTCTTCAGCAGAAAAATTAGGACTAAAGAGACTTAAACTGCCCAGCATGTTTGTAGTGTGTCAAGAAAAAATAAAATTCACCGTAAATGTAATAAAAGCACTTTGAAGAGGGGCTACGCAGAAGGAAAAGAGTCCCTTGCTGCAAGGCCGTTCCTTTATTCCGACTATGCAGTCCAATGTCATACTGATGTATTTTTTCAAGTCATAAAATATAACAGAAAGGGTTTACAAATACAGAGTGTTTTTATAAGCTTGAAATGGGCACCTAATTCCATGTGGACCACCCATTTAGAGGTGGGTAGAGAAATAAAAAAAAAATAAAAATAAAAACCATGTTTATGAGTTAGCGGGAAATAAAAAGTTGTGAATGAATCAAATAAAGAGGTAGTTAGTACAAAATGCAGGATGAGGAATAAAAAAGGAAGTCAAATATTGTGTAAAAATAGTGCACAGAGTGCACAGGAATCAAACTAGAGTAGGATAGTGGAAGAAAAGGGTAAAAAAAAGTTTTCATTTATCACGTAGAGCCACTAAATGTTTAGACGAAGAATGAAGCAGAGTGAAATTGTGAAAAACACAAGGAGGAAATGGAAGATAAGGGGAACAGGTGGATGAATGTTTCAGATAGGGAGAAAGATTAGAGGAAGGTAAATGGATTTGTGCTAAAATGGTGTTGAAATAAAACATTTTAGTTCATATTCATTTACCCTTCTCTCCATCTCTCTCCCAACCTGAAACATTCCTCCATCTGTTCCCCTTATCTCACATTTCCCCATTGTTTTTTTAACAATCCACTCTGCTTCATTTTTCCTCTAAACACTCTTTGGCTGTACCTGATAAATGGCCAGCCCTAGTGATGAGAGGCAGCACGTGAGCGGATGTGACGTGCGGCGGTTTGTGATATGTTAAGGAATAATGAACATGGTCACATGATTGGGTCAGGTGACTATGAGGCGGAAGATGGGAGGAGTTCTAAAGGGAGAAATAGGGGATATTTATGTAAATAATAAATAAATAATAAGAGGTATGTCTTGGAATATGGGCAAAGAGTCCAAATGTGATAAAGCGCAGGGATGGGTTTTGAGTAAATTTACCCAATATGATGATCAAGGCTCTGCCCAGGAAATGAGGTAGAATTCCGGAAAAAAGAGGGAATGTAAGCCCACTTAAAAAAAGTGAGGGCACATGTGTGGGTTATCTCCCCATAGATCCTATTGCTAGAATGAATGGTGGCAGCACTCTGCACCATTAAGGATAAACGCTCACCACTGTGAGGCTTATCTATGAGATTTTGGCATTTTTAAACAGGGAAAATATATATTTTTGTACCGTGTTAGCCAATAGATAGAAAAATATTTAGATTTGAAAGTCCTCAGTGGTTGAACCCTTGTAATGGCTCACTGAAAAGATGGTAACAAATTGCAGGCTTTCTAGACTACGCAGGTCTCTTCATCAGGCTAGTATAACACAAAATCTGAAGAGTCACATATTTATACACAATAAGACAGAAATAATGCAATAGATGAGACAGGTGACGTAAAGCAGAGTTATTATGGGAGAGGTAAACCGTTCTGGCTATAAATTTTTTAGCAGTTAATAGATAAGGAGTGTGAAGAATTTATTGTCCTGTGACTAGGTCCAGTATAATGATGGTCTCACAAGTCTGAGGGGCACATTCCTTAGTTGATGTAGAATGACATAAATCCATGTGACACATTCATTCCTGCTCCATTTTTAAAGCACGTTTTTGCACTTTATGAGTACAGAGTCACTTTCCTCCGTTTAATATCTATGCCCCCCAAATACCAAGTACACTCCCGTGATGAATGCTCTTAAAAGAGAAGGAAACGCATTGGGAGGGTTTGTTTTGGGACAAAGCTTAAGGAGCACTTGGGTATTGCCCTTGTCAGGGCAGGAGCCATGACCAAGGGCACGACACGGTAGAGCTAGTCCAAGGAGAACGCTTTATAAATATGTACAATAATCCCTGACGACGCCTAAAAACGGATTGGGTGAGATCCACACGTTTTCATTCTCTCTATTGTTTTCTGAATTTTGTTTGTGGTGTGTGATTAGTTAACAAACAGGACATGAAATATAGAGAGTCCTAAAATTTAAGAGGACTTAGGATCACTGATAATTGTACCAGTGATCATTCTGTTGTTAAGAGGGATAATTACTAGTGATGAGTGAACATGCTCGCCACTGCTCGGTACTCATGAAATAATTTTAAAAAAATTGACGTGGGGCTTCGCCCTATTTTTGTGTCCAGCCAGGTACAGTAGGCAGGAACGGGCTGCCCCCAACCACCAGCTGCCTATTTGTACCTGGCCGGACACAACAATATAAGGAAGCCCTTGTTTTTTATTATTTCATGAATTTCATGAGCTAAAAAAAAAAATATGTGGGGCTTCGCCCTATTTTTGTGTCCAGCCAGGTACAACTAGGCAGCAGGGGGCTGGAATCCGCAGCCCAGGGAGGCCCAAGCTTTCTGGGCTCCCCCCCACTGCAAATTGCAGTCCGCAGCCACCCCAGAAAGTGGCGCGTTCATAGAAGTGCCATCTTCTGGCGCTGTACCCAACTCATCCAGGGCCCTGGTGCAGTGGCTCACTGGGTAATAAAGGGGTTAGGGCCAGCTTGGTATTATCAGCTGGCCCTAAGCCCGAAATTCATGGGGTCACGCCAATATTAGACATGACCACCATGAATTTCTAGTAAAGTATTTAAAAAAAACACAACAACCAGAATAAAGTCCTTTAATTGAAATAAACACACAATTCTTTAATGTTCTAAATTAAACCATGCTTACCATCACACCCATTCCAGCTGAAGCCAATTTCTTCTGCAATTAAAGTAAAATAATAAAACAACCTCATCCTTACCTTTCCTTGGTTCCCAGGACAGCTTCAGCTCTGCTACATTCAGATGACAGGCTGGATCGCAGCCGAAAGCTGCCATCCAGCTTGCCATGCCGTAGACACTGAGAAGCGCAGGCATGCTTGCGCTCCTCAGTGTCTGGCTGAGAGAATTCTCCTGTGCTCACTGCAAGCGCAGGAGAATTCTCCCACGCTGTCAGTAACGTGCATGAGGTGAGCTGAGTTCATTGGACATGAACTCGGCTCATGTGGGTATCATCACAGCCAGACACTGAGGAGCGCAAGCGCATCTATTCTTTCTGTTCTAAATTTTCTGGTACCGGCGTATGCTGCAGATGAATTGCCGGCCGGCTTTTTTAAAAGCACTGCAGCCTTGCAGCGCCGGGGTCCTGGGTTAAAATCCCACCAAGGACAACATCTGCAAGGAGTTTGTATGTTCTCCCCGTGTTTGCGTGGGTTTTCTCTGGGTTCTCCGGTTTCCTCCCACACTCCAAAGACATACTGATAGGGAATCTAGATTGTGAGCCCCGATGGGGACAGCAACGATAATGTATGTAAAGCGCTGCGGAATATGTTAGCGCTATATAAAAATAAAGATTATTATTATTAAGTACATTAACCAACACTGTCACTGTACTTATTATATATGTGACTATATATGTATGCCGCTGATGAATTGCCGGCCAGCTTTTTTAAAGAGACGGGTGCATGAAAATCGGAGGGCACTAGTGTGTTCCAAGTGCTCTGCTATGTTTTTCATACACCCTCCTATATACCCTGCTTGTCTGCCTATATATTCTGCCTGCCTGATGTTTAATTGAACACCGTTCCCATCGATTTGGGCAATTTTTGACCTTCTGCAGACCGCCGGGGGGGACCACCAGAAAAATGCTCGAGTTTCCCATAGACTTATATTGGGCTCGTTGCTCGGGTCAAGCACCCGAGTATTCCAATGTGCTCGACCTGAGCTTCGAGCACCCGAGCATTTTACTAATAATTACATATATTCTTTTTGTCTATCAGATTTATGCCTTGTAGGTTTACAAAAGGTTTTTAAAAAAATTTTTGGAAGTAAAAGTTATGTTTTAGAGAGAATCCTCAAAGCTGCATTATATAGTGGAAGAAAAGGGTAAAAAAAAGTTTTCATTTATCACGTAGAGCCACTAAATGTTTAGACGAAGAATGAAGCAGAGTGAGATTGTGAAAAACACAAGGAGGAAATGGAAGATAAGGGGAACAGGTGGATGAATGTTTCAGATAGGGAGAAAGATTAGAGGAAGGTAAATGAATTTGACTAAAATGGTGTTGAAAAAAAAATACATTTTCGTTCATCTTCATTTACCCTTCTCTCAATCTCTCTCCCAACCTGAAACATTCCTCCATCTGTTTCCATTATCTCACATTTCCCTATTGTCTTTTTAACAATCCAGTCTGCTTCATTTTTCCTCTAAACGCTCTGTGGCTGTACCTGATAAATGGCAACTTTTTTTTTACCATTTTTTTTCCGCTACCCTTTTCTAGTTTGATTCCCTTGTTGAATTGCGTTGTCTGAATAAATGAACCCTCATCAAACTACCTGGCAGCAAGAGACTCTATTTCATCCATGCAGCTTATCTTTAAGGTGCTTTCATTGCCTTTATGGTGTTTTTTTACCTGGGGGCTCCCCCCCCCCCAAACACCAGGCATCAGCAGGTGCAATTCTAAAAAGGGGCACCATTCAATCCCCTAGATGAGCAACACCTTTTTATTTTTTTATCTCCTCCTTAAATAGGGTCACCCTATTGTGTGCCTTTTTCCCCACAGCTTCTTTCTATAAGAACAAATAATGTTTTTAATGAACAGTACAACAGCATATCATAGATCAATCAATTCACAGTCACATAGACACTGTAGGTCCTCACCTCCCTATTATTTGAATGTGTGTATTATTCATAAACTATCACTCTCTTGCAGTCCTGGGTTCAAATCCCAGCAAGGACAACATTGTATGTTCTCCCCGTGTTTGCGTAGGTTTCCTTCGGGTTTTCCGGTTTCCTCCCATACTCCAAAGACATAATGATAGGGAATCTAGATTGCGATTCTGTAATTGTTTGAATTGTAAAATGGTGCGGAATATGTTGGCGCTATATATAAATAAAAAGATAATTATTTCTTATAGTTGTAATAATTTATGCATATATACTTATATCAGCTATTGCTAAAATCATTAAAATGATATCTGACCAAAGTATTTTTTTCTTTAAAAAAGCCATGAAAATGACCATTACTTATGGTCATAAAATGCCTGCTGATGGATGAGCATGTGACCAGACCAGTTTTGTTGAACTGGTTTGGTCACATGCACTTCCATGCCTTCTCAAAAAGAAAAGCAGTTTGCCATGGAAGGTGTTTTACAATTGGAGAAGATTGATGGGATGTACTAGTCACATGCTCCTCCATCTGTAACCAATTTATGGCTGATCAGTTTTTGAGAGAAGCAGCACTAATAAGAGAAAATGGCCGAACTCTTTTGAGTACAATATTTTTTTCTACAAATTTAACATATAAAAAAATACAAAATTAGATCACGCATGCAAGAAATTATCCAAAACCCTTTACATCACAATCAATGTTTGTGTCTCCTATGTGATGTACAGTGGGGAAAATAAATATTTTATATACTCCTGATTTTGCAAGTTTTCCCACCTACAAAGAATGGAGAGATCTGTAATTCTGATTGTTGGTACTCTTCACCTGTGAGAGACAGAATCTTAACAAAAATCTAGAAAATCACATTGTACGATTTTTACATAATTAATTTGCCTTTTATTGCATGAAATAAGTATCGTATTTTTCGGACTATAAGACGCACCTGGGTTTTAGAGGAGGAAAATAGAAAGAAAAGTGAAGCAAAAAATGTGGTCACGATGCACTGTTGTAAGGGGTGTCTGCTGCTGACACTGTTATAGAGGTAATGTCCCCCAGGTTTGTACTAAGGTCCCCCATCCTATTATATATATGCCCCCATCCTAGTATATATATCCCCCATCCTGATATATGTGGTCCCCATCTCCCTCCTGGTATACATGGGCCCTATCCCTATCCTGGTATACATGGCCCCCATCCCCATTTTGGTATACACAGCCTCCCATCCTCATCCTGGTAATCATGGCACCCATCCTCATCCTGATATATATGGCCCCCCATCTGCATCCTGGTATACATGCCCCTCATCCCCATCCTGGTATACATGGGCCTCCCATCATGGTATACAAGGGACCCAATCCTGGTATACATGGCCCCCCATCATAGTATACATGGCCCCATCTTGATATACATGGCACCCCATCCTGTTATACATGGTCCCCCATCCCCATCCCAGTATACATGGACCCCCATCCTGGTATACATTCCCCCCCATCCTGGTATACATAGACCCCCATGCCCATCCTGGTATACATGACACCGATCCCCACCCTAATATGCATGGCCCACCAACCCCATCTTGGTATAAATAATCCCCATTCTGGTATTCATGGCTCCCATACCCTAAATGGTATACATGGTACCTGTTCCCACCCTGGTATACATAGCCCCCCATCCAGGTATATATGGATCTCATCACGCTGCACACGTAAAAAAATAAACTATTCTACTCACCTTCCCTTTTCTCCAGCGGTGTCACTGCCATGCGTCCCCACAAGCCGAGGTAAGCTGCCAGAATATTCACTGCTCCCCATGCCTGGGACTATGGGCGTGTGGAGCGCTGAATATACATTTTCTTTAACAGTGGGCACAGTGTTAGCTACAGCCACCAGCTCCTGCAGCTGGGCAATCATTTGTGCCCTCTATTATAGAGCTTGAATATTCACTGCTCTCCACTCCCATAGTCTCACCCACCTTTGGCGCCAAATTCAGTGCATAGAGGTGGGCGGGACTATGGGCGTTGGGAACAGTGAATATTCATGCTCTTTAACAGCGGGCACATGTGATCGCCCAGCCGCTACAGGAGTCGGCGGCTATGGCTAACAGTGTGTTCGCTTTTAAGGAAAATGTATATTCACTGCTCCCCATGGCCATATTTCCACCCACCTCTCGGCGCTGGTTTCAGTGCAGAGAGGTGTGAGGGACTTTAGGAATGGAAAGTAATGAATATTTATTTTCTTTCTCAGCAGGCACACTTGCTAGCTGCAGCAGCAGGCTCCTGCCTCCTGAGACCCGTCCTCCACCGCTGCCCTTCCCATAAGAGACACTAAGACTTCTGTATATGTGACGCCTCTTACTCGAAAAAGCCCTTTAGTTTACCCTGGGAGATGGGGGACTCGGAGTCGGGTCCTGTGATGGAGAGATGGGGTGCAGCCGTGGCCCGGACCCGACCCGTGCTCAGGGCCGTCACATTAAAAGAGATGGTGTGGGCTCATCCGGGTTGAGTGGCTGATTTACGACTACGCCACCTGTGGCTCCTGGTGAAGGTCACCAGCACCGCTGCAGTCCGCTGAGGCATGGTGTTATGGCGGCCAAAGTTATTACTACTTCCCACAGGCGGAGCAAGGCCTCAGGGCAGAGGGACAGGATGGAGGGGGTAGTAGTAGAGGAGAACAGGCGCCGCGTCCAGCGGTGTAGCGGAGAATAAACAGTCCGGAGGCCATAGGGGTGAACTTCCAAGGCTTTACTCACTTTAGAGATGGCAGAAGGAAGGAGACTCCCTGCTCCCCGCGGAGTCCTGTGGTCACCAGAGACGGGGGTCCGACAACCTCCGAGTAAGTCCAGCATTCAGTCGGGACCCTACACCAGAGTGTTCCTGAACTACAGACCTAATCCTTTCCTGTCCGTGTGTGTGCAAATAGGCCGGGTCTCCCTCTGAGCTCCTCTCAGAACAAGGGCACGGGTGGCAGCTCCTCTCCATCCGATACCCAGTGGGATCCTCTGGGCCGACCGGGCTTTCCCAACCAGGACATAGAGTAGCAAGGTCGGGTGTCGGGGGCCAGTACCCCTCTTGCATCCGGACTCCCTCTGAATATATCATCATGGCGAGGACAGGTGGCGTACACCGCTCCGTCTGCATCCTGCCTGGGATCCATTTGCTGTGGAGCCACACTCTTAAGCTCCGGGCCTTCTTGGTCCTGGTCCTTGACCGGGTTGAGACATTCCTTTTCTACAACCTACCCCTCGACCCAAGGCCAGGGTACGAGGGCTGTGTCTCTGACCTCTGCAGGCCCACACAGGGTCCACGATCAGGGTGGGAGATCATGACCTTAGTACAGTCAAAGAACGATCAAAGAACCAAAACCAAAGATGGCTTTTTATTAAATATGAAATTTAAAGTGTAACTAACTTGTAGGTCCCCCACCCTCACCAACTAACTGGTTCCCCTAACTCTTGGTTCCCCAGTCTCCCTGTAACCAGGGGAGCAGCACCTAGTGCATTCTAGCCCCTCTGGTGGAGAAATGTGGTGTTGGATGTAAAGGTTGGGTCACGACTATCACACTGTTCTTACCTCAGAGGAGGAACACTACACTCCATTAGAGAAGTTCAGCATCCCTGTGGAGGTCGAACCCTCAGGGGCGCCACATTCCCCCCTGGTAAAACACAGCATGTCCGCGGGCTGCAAAAGAAGTAACACCCAGGAAATTTTCTTTTTAATATGATCACGAACTATCTTCCCTTTATGGGAGGCACATCTTCTTAAACGTTGCATAACAGGTTATACAGTACAAAAATACAAAAGTATAAAATTATAAAAGTGCTAGCATTTTTCCAGAGACATTAGTGAAAACAGATGGGTTAAGGTGCAAAGACGCAGAGTCAGTTCAGAAGTGCGAGGGACCTGTCCCAAACCCTCAACGTAGGCCCTGGGGTGGCTGCAGGGCATGAAGATCCCGAGTTGGACCTCCCGGAGAGCCACCATGACAGGTTTTCATGAGGTAGAAAATATCTGCGGTTTTTGTATAAAACCAATATGGAGCACCTAAAGAGATGCAAACTATTTACACAGGATGGAGTCTGTCTGCTGCCAGTCCGCAGGGACACATATCTCTAGAAACCGGGGATAGAAAATAAGCAAAAATAGAAAAGTCAACACACATCAACTTGTAAACAAAACTGCAACAGCCGGGGGCTGCTTCAAACCTCGGGCTCTCTCCTGGGAAAAGGCTCGTTCCTCCTGACGGAGGCTAACCAGTCCCCTGAGGCCGGGCGCGGGGTGGCGTCGCTCCCGGACACTTTGTGTACATCCAGGGCGTACCACCCTCGCACCCCCTGGTGGCGAGAGAAGGTCACTGTGTCGCCCTGGAAGAGGTTCTGGCCAGGGTGTCCCTTTTTCAGACGTGGCTCGACGTCCCGCCGGCTGACAAACACATCGTCCTGGTACTGGGGACTTCTAATGAACCCCCACCCCACCTCATGGTGGAAGCGGACGACTTGCCCTTCCACTCGGGGACTGGGACGGGTGGCCTCCTCCTGACGAGCCCGGGATTTGGCAGCTTTGGCCCGTACCTCTAGACGTTCACAGCGGAGCTCCCGTTGACGTTGCTCCCGAGCGAGCTGGAAGATCTGGTCACTGCACCACTGGCTCCTTCTCCGTGCTTCAGCCCGGGTCTCCCGGGGGAAGCCCATTAAGTCCCCCCCTGGTTGTCCCAGGCCCACTCCTCAGCCTCGGGCCAGGTTACTGCTGGTGCGGGTAGCGGGGTAAATACAGGTTGCTGCGGGTCCTCTGGAGGCGCGGACCAGTCCCGGTTGGAGCCGGTGGATTCCTCCGCAGTTTCAGGTGCTTCCGTTTCAGGGTTAGGGCGGCATCGCAGGTCCCCACTCATAGCTGCCGCTTGCAGCTCCGTAGCCAAGGCTTGCTCCCAGGTGGCCGCGTGGGGTATTAAATACTCCGTCATGAGGTCCAGGATTGTTACGGTAGACTCTGCAGCCCGGGCAGCGGTTGCACACTCACCCGCCGCTGGGCCGCCCTCGACCTCTGTCACCGCGTCTCCTTGTCCTGGGACCTCAACTCCTTGCCGGCGGTCCCGGATATGCAGCAGCATCTCTTCCCGCCACTCAGCCATCGCCGCCTCCTGGGCCTCTCTCTGTCTCCGCAAGAGACCTGGAGCTTCCTGCCGGAGAAATTCAAAATCTCAAGATGTGAGGATACTGCTGCCTCGCTCTCTGCCGGGTGAAGGGCCTGAACCGGGTTCAGAAGGTGCGTTGGTTTGCTCTCCAGAAGCGTCCATGTCTGCCTCTGACGAATGGCAAGCTCCGACTGCAATGGCCGCACCTTGTTGCTTTTCTTCTTCCTCCTCATTCGGGGCAGTTCCTGGGCGGCATGCTGACAGGCCCGCCTTCGTTCAGCCCATCCAGTTTGACAGGCATTACCCCGCGGACAGTCTCTCATGGAAGGGGCAGTCCATATTGTTGGCGCCAAGCGGGAGCCCAGCCCACGATGGGAGGAGTTCAAAGACAGTTTTTTCACAGCATTATGACGCCTGTTCTTCTTGGGCGGGCATCATTTTAGGTGTAAAACAACAGTTCAAGGTGTAAGGCACACAGTACCCGTAGCAATGGGTACTTCTTCCTTTGCTGCGGGCACGCGATCCTGCCGACTACGCCAGGTTGTGACTCCTCTTACTCGAAAAAGCCCTTTAGTTTACCCTGGGAGATGGGGGACTCGGAGTTGGGTCCTGTGATGGAGAGATGGGGTGCAGCCATGGCCCGGACCCGACCCGTGCTCAGGGCCGTCACATTAAAAGAGATGGTGTGGGCTCATCCGGGTTGACTGGTTGAAGGTCACCAGTGCCGCTGCAGTCCGCTGAGGCAAGGTGTTATGGCAGCCAAAGTTATTACTACTCCCCACAGGCGGAGCAAGGCCTCAGGGCAGAGGGACAGGATGGAGGGGGTAGTAGTAGAGGAGAACGGGTGCCGCGTCCAGCGGTGTAGCGCAGAATAAACAGTCCGGAGGCCATAGGGGTGAACTTCCTGTCCGTGTGTGTGCAAATAGGCCGGGTCTCCCTCTGAGCTCCTCTCAGAACAAGGGCATGGGTGGCAGCTCCGCTCCGTCCGATACCCGGTGGGATCCTCTGGGCCTACCGGGCTTTCCCAACCAGGACATAGAGTAGCAAGGTCGGGTGTCAGGGGCCGGTACCCCTCTTGCAGCCGGACTCCCTCTGAATATATCAGCATGGCGAGGACAGGTGGCGTACACCGCTCCCTCTGCATCCTGCCTGGGATCCATTTGCTGTGGAGCCACACTCTTAAGCTCCGGGCCTTCTTGGTCCTGGTCATTGACCGGGTTGAGACATTCCTGGTCTAGAACCAACCCCTCGTCCCAAGGCCAGGGTACGAAGGCTGTGTCTCCGACCTCTGCAGGCCCTCACAGGGTCCACAATCAGGGTGGGAGATCACGACCTTAGTACAGTCAAAGAACGATCAAAGAACCAAAACCAAAGATGGCTTTTTATTAAATATGAAATTTAAAGTGTAACTAACTTGTAGGTCCTCCACCCTCACACACTAACTGGTTCCCCTAACTCTTGGTTCCCCAGTCTCCCTGCAACCAGGGCAGCAGCACCTAGTGCATACTAGCCCCCTCTGGTGGAGAAATCTGGTGTTGGATGCAAAGGTTGGGTCACGACTAGAGATGAGCGGTGTTCGACTAGAACTGTTCGCCAATCTCAAATTCGAGCTGTTTTGGGCGGTGTTCGAGTTGTTCGACGAACCCGAACGATTTGCAAAAAATTCGGCTGTTCGAGGTTATGTTCGATAACTGTTCGTGCACCAAAAGCGTGTCCTGCATGTCTGGCGCTATTTAGAGCACCAATCATGCAGGGATTGTCTGCCACTCACTGTAATGCCACAGCCATGGTAGTTGTGGCATTACAGTGATTGCCCAAATCGATGGGAACAGTGCCAACAGTGAAACATGAAAAGCCGGCAATTCAGCAGCGGCATACACCTGTAACCGACAATTTAGAACCGAAAGAATAGAGCTTCACACATAGATTAGATAGATATAAACATGTCAGCCACATATATACGAAGTACAGTGAAAGTGCTGCTTACTGTACTTGTCATTTAGTGTAAAGGATTTATCAAAAAAAATAATAGTGTTTTCATGCACCGTCTCTTTAAAAAAGCCGGCCTTCAATTCAGCAGCGGTACCCGACAATTTATAACAGACAGAATAGAGCTTCACACATAGATTAGATAGATAGAAACATGTCAGTCACATATATATGAAGTACAGTGACAGTGTTGCTTACTGTACTTGTCATTTAGCGTAAAGGATTTATCAAAAAAAATAATAGTGTTTTCATGCACCGTCTCTTTAAAAAAGCCGGCCGGCAATTCAGCATCTGTACCCGACAATTTATAACAGACAGAATAGAGCTTCACACATAGATTAGATAGATAGAAACATGTCAGTCACATATATATGAAGTACAGTGATAGTGTTGGTTACTGTACTTGACATTTAGTATTAAAATAAAGGATTTATTATTAAAAAAATTGGCGTGGGGTTCCCCTTAATTTTCGGCTCTAGCGGAGGTTAAGCAGACGGCTGGGGCAGATGTTTGAAGCCTGGGAAGGGGGTAATACCCACGGAGCTTCCCAGGCTACTAATATCAGCCCCCAGCTGAATACATAGCCTTTACTAGCTATTAAAATGGGGGACCCCCAAAAAAAATGACGTTGGGTCCCCCCTAATTTAATAGCTAGCAAAGGCTAGGCAGACAGCTGGGGGCTGATATTAATAGCCCAGGAAGGGAGCCATGAATATTGGCCCCCTCCCAGGCTAGAAACACCAGCCGTCAGCCGCCCCAGAAATGGCGCATTCATAGGATGCGCCAATTCTGGCACTTAGCCTCGCTCTTCCACGCTGCCCTGGTGCGGTGGCAGGGGGTAATAGGGTTGGGGTTGATGTCAGCTTATAATGCCAGCTGACATCAAGCCCAGGTTAGTAATGGAGAGGCGTCTATAAGACACCCCCATTACTAACCCCATAGTCAAAGTTAAAAAAAACACAAACACCCAGAATAAAGTCATTTAATTGAAATAAAGACACAATCCTTTATTGTTCTAAATTAAACCATACTTACCGTCACGCCCATTCCAGCTGAAGCCAACGATCTCCTGCAATAAAAGAAAAATAATAAAGCAACCTCATCCTTACCTTTCCATGGTTCCCACGACAGCTTCAGCTCTGCTACATCGAGATGACAGGCTGGACCGCAGCAGAACGCTGCCATCCAGCCTCTCATCCCGCAGACACTGAGAAGCGCAGGCTTGCTTGCGCTGCTCAGCGTCTCTCTGTGACGACATCCAGATGAGCCGAGTTCATGTCCAATGAACTCGGCTCACCTCATGCACGTCACTGACAGCGTGGGAAAATTCTCACGCTGAAGCGGTGAGTGCAGGAGAATTCTCCCACGCTGTCAGTGACGTGCATAAGGTGAGCTCATGTCCAATGAACTCAGCTCACCTCCTGCACGTCACTGACAGCGTGGGAGAATTCTCCTGCACTCACCGCTTCAGCGTGAGAATTTTCCCACGCTGTCAGTGACGTGCATGAGGTGAGCCGAGTTCATTGGACATTAACTCGGCTCATCTGGATGCCCTCACAGAGAGACACTGTGGAGCGCAAGCAAGCCTGCGCTTCTCAGTGTCTGCGGGATGACGGGCTGGATGGCAGCGTTCTGCTGCGGTCCAGCCTGTCATCTCGATGTAGCAGAGCTGAAGCTGTCATGGGAACCATGGAAAGGTAAGGATGATGTTGCTTTATTATTTTTCTTTTATTTCAGGAGATCGTTGGCTTCAGCTGGAATGGGCGTGATGGTAAGTATGGTTTAATTTAGAACAATAAAGAATTGTGTGTTTATTTCAATTAAAGGACTTTTTTCTGGGTGTTGTGTTTTTTTTAAATACTTTACTAGAAATTCATGGTGGTCATGTCTAATATTGGCGTGACCCCATGAATTTCGGGCTTAGGGCCAGCTGATAATGCCAAGCTGGCCCTAACCCCTTTATTACCCAGTGAGCCACCGCATCAGGGCCCTGGATGAGTTGGGTACAGCGCCAGAAGATGGCGCTTCTATGAACGCGCCATTTTCCGGGGTGGCTGCGGACTGCAATTTGCAGCGGGGGTGGCCCAGAAAGCTTGGGCCTCCCTGCGCTGCGGATTCCAGCCCCCAGCTGTCTAGTTGTACCTGGCTGGACACAAAAACAGGGCGAAGCCCCACGTCAATTTTCTTTAAATTATTTCATGAAATAATTAAGAAAAAAAGGCCTTCCCTATATTGTTGTGTCCGGCCAGGTACAAATAGGCAGCTGGTGGATGGGGGCAGCCCGTTCCTGCCTGCTGTACCTGGCTGGACACAAATATAGTGCGAAGCCCCACGTCAATTTTTTTTAAATTATTTCATGAATTTCCTGAAATAATTTAAAAAAATTGAAGTGGGGCTTCGCACTATATTTGTGTCCAGCCAGGTACAGCAGGCAGGAACGGGCTGCCCCCATCCACCAGCTGCCTATATGTACCTGGCCGGACACAACAATATAGGGAAGGCCTTTTTTTCTTAATTATTTCATGAATTTCATGAAATAATTAAAAAAAAAGTGCGTGGGGCTTCGCCCTATTTTTGTGTCCAGCCAGGTACAACTAGGCAGCTGGGGGCTGGAATCTGCAGCGCAGGGAGGCCCAAGCTTTCTGGGCCCCCCCACGCTACAAATTGCAGTCCGCAGCCACCCCGGAAAATGGCGCGTTCATAGAAGCGCCATCTTCTGGCGCTGTACCCAACTCATCCAGGGCCCTGGTGCGGTGGCTCACTGGGTAATAAAGGGGTTAGGGCCAGCTTGGTATTATCAGCTGGCCCCAAGCCCAAAATTCATGGGGTCACGCCAGTATTAGACATGACCGCCATGAATTTCTAGTAAAGTATTTAAAAAAAACACAACACCCAGAATAAAGTCCTTTAATTGAAATAAAGACACAATTCTTTATTGTTCTAAATTAAACCATACTTACCATCACACCCATTCCAGCTGAAGCCAACGATCTCCTGCAATAAAAGAAAAATAATAAACCAACCTCATCCTTACCTTTCCATGGTTCCCACGACAGCTTCAGCTCTGCTACATCGAGATCACTGGCTGGACCGCAGCAGAACGCTGCCATCCAGTCTGTCATCCCGCAGACACTGAGAAGCGCAGGCATGCTTGCGCTCCTCACTGTCTCGCTGTGACGGCATCCAGATGAGCCGAGGTCATGTCCAATGAACTCGGCTCACCTCATGCATGTCACTGACAGCGTGGGAAAATTCTCACGCTGAAGCGCTGAGTGCAGGAGAATTCTCCCACGCTGTCAGTGATGTGCATGAGGTGAGCTCATGTCCAATGAACTCAGCTCACCTCCTGCACGTCACTGACAGCGTGGGAAAATTCTCCTGCAATCAGCGCTTCAGCGCGAGAATTTTCCCACGCTATCAGTGACGTGCATGAGGTGAGCCGAGTTCATTGGACATGAACTCGGCTCATCTGGATGTCGTCACAGAGAGACGCTGAGCAGCGCAAGCAAGCCTGCGCTTCTCAGTGTCTGCGGGATGACAGGCTGGGTGGCAGCGTTCTGCTGCGGTCCAGCCTGTCATCTCGATGTAGCAGAGCTGAAGCTGTCGTGGGAACCATGGAAAGGTAAGGATGAGGTTGCTTTATTATTTTTCTTTTATTGCACGAGATCGTTGGCTTCAGCTGGAATGGGCGTGATGGTAAGTATGGTTTAATTTAGAACAATAAAGGATTGTGTCTTTATTTCAATTAAAGGACTTTATTCTGGGTGTTTGTGTTTTTTTTAACTTTGACTATGGGGTTAGTAATGGGGGTGTCTTATAGACGCCTCTCCATTACTAACCTGGGCTTGATGTCAGCTGGCATTATAAGCTGACATCAACCCCAACCCTATTACCCCCTGCCACCGCACCAGGGCAGCGTGGAAGAGCGAGGCTAAGTGCCAGAATTGGCGCATCCTATGAATGCGCCATTTCTGGGGCGGCTGACGGCTGGTGTTTCTAGCCTGGGAGGGGGCCAATATTCATGGCTCCCTTCCTGGGCTATTAATATCAGCCCCCAGCTGTCTGCCTAGCCTTTGCTAGCTATTAAATTAGGGGGGACCCCACGTCATTTTTTTTGGGGGGTCCCCCATTTTAATAGCTAGTAAAGGCTATGTATTCAGCTGGGGGCTGATATTAGTAGCCTGGGAAGCTCCGTGGGTATTACCCCCTTCCCAGGCTTCAAACATCTGCCCCAGATGTCTGCTTAACCTCCGCTAGAGCTTAAAATTAAGGGGAACCCCACGCCAATTTTTTTAATAATAAATCCTTTATTTTAATACTAAATGACAAGTACAGTAACCAACACTATCACTGTACTTCTTATATATGTGACTGACATGTTTCTATCTATCTAATCTATGTGTGATGCTCTATCTTTCTGTTCTAAATTGTCGGGTACCGCTGCTGAATTGCCGGCCGGCTTTTTTAAAGAGACAGTGCATGAAAACACTATTATTTTTTTAAATAAATCCTTTACACTAAATGACAAGTACAGTAAGCAACACTATCACTGTACTTATTATATATGTGACTGACATGTTTCTATCTATCTAATCTATGTGTGAAGCTCTATTCTTTCTGTTCTAAATTGTCGGGTACAGATGCTGAATTGCCGGCCGGCTTTTTTAAAGAGACGGTGCATGAAAACACTAATATTTTTTTTAATAAATCCTTTACACTAAATGACAAGTGCAGTAACCAACACTGTCACTGTGCTTCTTATATGTGTGACTGACATGTTTCTATCTATCTAATCTATGTGTGATGCTCTATTCCTTCTTGTCTAAATTGTCGGGTACCGGTGTATGCCGCTGCTGAATTTGCCGGCCGGCTTTTTTAAAGAGAGTGTCTTCTGAGCAGTTTGTCAGCTTTTGGACACCTTTGCAGGTGTTTTCTATGTGTTTCTATGTGTTTTTGTTTGCCTGCCATTGGTTTTAACGGTGTTCGACGGTGTTCTAAGGTGTTCGACGAACAGTTCGACGAACAGTTCCTCGAACATCCCGGTGTTCGACGAACCGAACCGAACCCGAACACTACGGGGGTGGCTCAACACTAGTCACGACTATCACATTGTTCTTACCTCAGATGAGGAACACTACACTCCATTAGAGAAGTGCAGCATCCCTGTGGCGGTCGAACCCTCAGGGGCGCCACATATACATCACAAATGAGACTCTGAGACGGCTTTATACAATACCTTGTTCAGGGGAAGGATACAAAAAGCTGTCTCAGCGATTTAACCTGTCAGTTTCTACTGTGAGGAACATAGTAAGGAAATGGAAGAACACAGGGACAGTTCTTGTTAAGGCCAGAAGTGGCAGGCCAAGAAAAACATCAGAAAGGCAGAGAAGAAGAATGGTGAGATCAGTCAAGGACAATCCTCAGACCACCTCCAGAGAGCTGCAGCATCAACTTGCTGCAGATGGTGTCACTGTGCATCGGTCAACTATACAACGCACTTTGCACAAGGAGAAGCTGTATGGGAGAGTGAAGCGAAAGAAGCCATTTCTCCAAGTACGCCACAAACAGAGTCGGCTGAGGTATGCAAAAGCACATTTGGAGAAGCCAATTTCTTTTTGGAAGAAGGTCCTGTGGACTGATGAAACCAAGATTGAGTTGTTTGGTCATACAAAAAAGATGTTATGCATGGCGGCAAAAAAAACACAGCATTCCAAGAAAAACACTTGCTACCCACAGTAAAACTTTGTGGAGGTTCCATCATGCTTTGGGGCTGTGTGGCCAATGCCAGCACCGGGAATCTTGTTAAAGTTGAGGGACGCATGGATTCCACTCAGTATCAGCAGATTCTTGACAATAATGTTCAAGAATCAGTGACAAAGTTGAAGTTACGCAGGGGATGGATCTTTCAGCAAGACAATGAACCAAAACACCGCTCCAAATCTACTCAGGTATTCATGCAGAGGAACAATTACAATGTTCTGGAATGGCCATCCCAGTCCCCAGACCTGAATATCATTGAACATCTGTGGGATCATTTGAAGAGGGCTGTCCATACTCGGCGACCTTCAAACTTAACTGAACTGGAATTGTTTTGTAAAGAGGAATGGTCAAAAAAACCTTCATCCAGGATCCAGCAAATCATTAAAAGCTACAGGAAGCGACTAGAGGCTGTTATTTTTGCAAAAGGAGGATCTACTAAATATTAATTTCACTTTTCTGGTGAAGTGCCCATACTTATGCACCTGTCAAATTTTGTTTGAATGCAGATTGCACATTTTCTGTTAGTACAATAAACCTCATTTCAAGGCAGAAACATTACTGTGTCCAACAGTTATTACATATATCAAACTGAAATAGCTGTTGCAAAAACACCAATTTTTATAAAACATTAAGCTTAAGAAAAATAGGGGTGCCCAAACTTTTTCATATAACTGTATTTCAATCAGGGTAAAACCTAACTCAACTGAAAGAGATCTAATCTGCATTTTGAGTTTGTTCATGCTGTATTAATGAATGGCATCTGTTAGAATTGAGATGTGCTTCTAGTACAATATTTCTGGAGGCATCTGTTCATATTAATACTGTAATTACATGTTTGTGCACTAAATTATCAGAATCCCCCTCTCAGGATACCGGATTGTCAAAAAGGTTATAAACAGTCGTTAATGCTTGAGAACTTAAAACAAACTCTTATTAAGCCTTTTCCATTCTCCGTTCATTTGCAGAGGTTATTAGAGTCACCTAAAACATCTTACAGATTAACAAAGCTCGGCTATCACAGCTCTGCTCTAATTATTGAATTTTCTGCCATCACAGAACACAGCCAGGTCATAACACTGCTCTTGGGCATAGAGCACCCACAGAGAAATGTAACAGATTTATTAATAATTTATATACACAATAGACAGGATGGATTTATTTTAGCAAAATAATTAGAATATATTAACTTGATGCTAATTGCAGTCATTACAAACCATGTAGCCATAGAATAGAAGTGGCATTATTATCTAAAAGGTATAGAGAGCACTTTGTGTCATTGTTATTTCTATTATGCCATTTGTTTAATCTCATATTATACTTTGTTATACGTTAACATATTCTTTGCATTCATCTATTCACCCATGTAAAAAGCAGCCTCAGTTGTCAGCCACATACTGAAGAAAGATTGATATCCTGCGTATACAATACCAATGATAGAAATAAACTTTATTGTTGAAATATGAAAAGTTTTAGGCCTCCTTCACTCATATGCATTGTATCCGTTTATTTCACGGCTATCATATGTACCCATTATAACCTATGGGGCGGCTCACATGTCCTTGCTTTTCCGGCGGCACGGATGACAATGACCAATACAAGACTATGAGTTTGCGTAAAACATGTACAGCACACAGATGGTATCCATGTACCATCCATGTGCTGTACGTGTTTAACATTGCTAATTAAAGGAAAAGCTTTGTCATTTAATTTTTTTATACATACCGGAAAAACACTGATGACACACCGCTGACACACTGAAGGAAAACATTGATGAGATTGGCACCAATTTTTCACGTACATGTTTTATATGGTCGTGTGAAGGAGGCCTTAGGGACAGTTTAACAGTGGGTACGGAAAGTATTCAGATCCCTTTAAATTTTTCACTCTTTGTTTCATTGCAGCCATTTGGTAAATTCTAAAAAGTTCATTTTTTTCTCATTAAAGTACACTCTGCACCCCATCTTGACTGAAAAAAACAGAAATGTAGAAATGTTTGCAAATTTATTAAAAAAGAAAAATTTAAATATCACATGGTCATAAGTATTCAGACCCTTTGCTCGGTATTGAGTAGAAGCACCTTTTTGAGCTAGTACAGCTATGAGTCTTCTTGGGAATGATGCAACAAGTTTTTCACACCTGGATTTGGGGATCCTATGCCATTCTTCCTTGCAGATCCTCTCCAGTTCCGTCAGGTTGGATGGTGAATGTTGGTGGAAAGCCATGTTCTGGTTTCTCCAGAGATGCTCTATTGGGTTTAGGTCAGGGCTCTGCATGGGCCAATCAAGAATGGTCACAGAGTTGTTCTGAAGACACTCCTTTGGTATTTTAGTTGTGTGCTTAGGGTCATTGTCTTGTTGGAAGGGGAACCTTCGGCCAAGTCTGAGGCCCAGAGCACTCTGGAAGAGGTTTTCATCCAGGATATCTCTGTACTTGGCCAAATTCATGTCTCCTTCAAATGCAACCAGTCTTCCTGTCCCTGCAGCTGAAAAACACCCCTATAGCATGATGCTGCCTCCACCATGTTTTACTGTTGGGATTGTTTTGGGCAGGTGATGAGCAGTGCCTGTTTTTCTCCACACATACCACTTAGAATTATCACCAAAAAGTTCTATCTTCATCTCATGAGACCAGAGAATCTTATTTCTCATAGTCTGGGAGTCCTTCATGTGTTTTTGAGCAAACTCTATGCGGGCTTTCATATGTCTTGCACGGAGGAGAGGCTTCTATCGGGCCACCTTGTCATAAAGTCCCGACTGGTGGAGAGCTGCAGTGATAGTTGACTTTGTGGAAATTTCTCCCATCTCCCTACTGCATGTCTGGTGCTCAGACACAGTGATTTTGGGGTCCTTCTTTACCTCTCTCACCAAGGCTCTTCTCCCACGACTGCTCAGTTTGGCTGGACGGCCAGGTCTAGGAAGACTTCTGGTGGTCCCAAACTTCTTCCATTTAAAGATTATGAAGGCCACTGTGCTCTTAGGAACCTTGAGTACTGCAGAAATTCTTTTGTAGCCTTAGCCAGATCTATGCCTTGCCACAATTCTGCCTCTGAGCTCCTTGGGCAGTTCCTTTGAGCTCATGATTCTCATTTGGTCTGACATGCACTGTGAGCTGTGAGGTCTTATATAGACAAGAGTGTGCCTTTCCAAATCAAGCCCTATCAGTTTAATTAAACACAGCTGGACTCCAATGAAGGAGTAGAACCATCCCAAGGAGGATCACAAGGAAATGGACAGCATGTGACTTAAATATGAGTGTCTGAGCAAAGGGTCTGAATACTTATGACCTTGTGATATTTCAGTTTTTCTTTTTTAATAAATTTGCAAAATTTTCTACATTTCTGTTTTTTTTCAGTCAAGATGGGGTGCAGAGTGTACTTTAATGAGAAAAAAATGAACTTTTTAGAATTTACCTAATGGCTGCAATGAAACAAAGAGGGAAACATTTAATGGAGTCTGATTACTTTCCGTACCCACTGTATATTGAAATCTCTGGATTTATCTGTTAATACATTAAAATTAAATGTATTTGCAGTTGCAACTTCACTTTGACACTGAGTACTGTAACTTTGTAAACTGGTAACTGCCTGGTAAACACAGTTCTCTCTTTTGCTCTGTTATAGACACTAATGCAACCACCACTATGGGCTCGTGCAGACGACCATAGTTTCCCAGGAAAAAAATTACAGCATGTACAATTTGGCTTCGATAATCGGAAAAATTGGACCGCACTCGAATGACATCTGAATGCAGTCTGATTTTCATGGACAGACAGAATGAAGAAGACGGAAAAATTATTTTTTGGATTCTCCACATTCGATAAAAACAGATCACACTCACACTCGGATTGGAGTCTGATCAGAGTCTAATCAGCATAATCGGACAGCTTTTCTCGGATGGAGAACATACTGTCGTGTGACCATAGCCTATCACTGAGACTTTGCATTTGATAATATTCTATTTAATCTGCTATTTACCTGCCCAGACTATGAACTTGTTAAGGGTGTCTGTAGTATTTCACATTCCTGCTGAGTTTTAAATGTGATCAACTAATCTCTTTGTGGTTTTATTTTTAGCGAGAATGTAATTTTTCCATTTTCGAGATCATGAATAAAAAGATGAAGATCCTTGAAGTACTGCACCGTTAATCCAATCTCCTTCTGATTTTATACCATGTATTATTCCTGCTACATTATCAACATTGCTAACATTTTGATTGTTTCTATCATCTCATGAAAAGGGAAAATATTAGTTTCACATGTCTAGATTTCTGTGCATCCATGATAACAATTATTCATTAATAAAAAAATTTTGGTGATCTAATTTTACTGTAAAAATACCTTTAGTTGATGAACATGCAAAGCTCTGAACCGTCAGTATGGAGCATGCTAGCTCTTAGATAATGGAGGAGCATTTAGGAGGTACAGGCCCATAGTAGGGTTTTAAGGTTTTTCATATTTATTGTGAGATTAAACTTTGTAATACAAAAGTTCCTTATGAGACACCGGCTTGAATAAATAAGTGCAACAGTTGCTAAACTGTGGTATAGAAGAAAGCAGGTTATGAAATTCACTGAGTGAAGAAACTATTGAGCTAACCAT
Organism: Phyllobates terribilis; assembly: GCF_046119375.1. NCBI lineage: Eukaryota > Metazoa > Chordata > Amphibia > Anura > Dendrobatidae > Phyllobates > Phyllobates terribilis. The sequence continues at coordinate 35,770,945 of NW_027362768.1, read as the reverse complement.
TCCCAAGAACAAGAATCTACTCAGGACTAGTGTTGAGCCACCCCCGTAGTGTTCGAGTTCGGTTCGGTTCGTCGAACACCCGTGTGTTCGCCGAACTGTTCGTCGAACTGTTCGTCGAACACCTTCGAACACCGTTAAAACCAATGGCAGGCAAACAAAAACACATAGAAACACATAGAAAACACCTTCAAAGGTGTCCAAAAGCTGACAAACTGCTCAGAAGACATAACTAACACATGGAAAAGTGACAAGTACATATAGTCATGCGAAAATAAAAGAGGTGGAGAAGTAAAAGGAGGGGGAGACACAGATATAGGCATGTCATGCCCTTCTAAAATCCAAAAAGTGAGAAGCCGACACGGCCAGTCTGCTCCTGCCCGTGCCACCTCCGTGTCGCCGGGTTTGTGCCAGAGCCGCGGTGAACCCTGACGGCCAGCCCCCCTCTCCCAATACTGGTGCCTGTCCGCTGGTGGGTCGAGCGAGCCCCCCTGTGGTGGAGGCAGCTCTAAGCTTTTTAATTTAAATTGTCTCTCTAATTTGAATGAATACACTTTCAATCCATTTACAAGGATCTATTGGAGGGCAAGTCTCATGCCAGCAGCCGCGGTAATTCCAGCTCCAGTAGCGTCCACTAAAGCTGCTGCAGTTAAAAAGCTTTTATAAGGATCGAGCTCGGCTGTCCACCGCAAGGCATCCTACTGCCAGTCCCAGCCCCTATGCCTTGGGGTGCCTCCTGATGCTCTTCACTAAGTATCCCATGGTCCCGAAGCATTTCCTTTGAAAAAATTAAGTGTCTAAACTACAGGTGGTGTAGCTTGCTTAACAGCCGGGATAATCCGCTGACTAGCAGACACTGCTACTAGGCACAAAGTATTTCCTGGGCTAGATGCAGTTAAAAATTTGTAATTAGATACTCTCGTTGGATGCTGAGAAAGCATTCCATAGAGTCTCCTGGCACGCCATATATGATTCTCTTAAAAAGCTTGGGGTAGGGGTCTAGGGGACCCTTTTATAGCCAAAATCACGGCCCTGTATCGCAATACGTCACCTAGGCTGAAGATAAATGGAACTGTAGCACCCTGAGGGCTCGGTTGCTACAGATGTATTGCACCTCACCCAGAGGTGTGATATCTCACTCTCAGGTAAGGATGGAGTGTGGATCAGGACCCGACACCTGCATGCATTACACCACATTGCCATGGGGAAGGGCGACCAATATGCCCCTGAGATGGGCACGACAGTCCCTGTCCCTGGCTGGAGTGGGGGGAGGGAACACTGAGGAAGGGGAACCCTGTAGTGCAGGAGCAGGGAGGAAGCAGTTCCTGGGTGCATTGAGAAGGGAGTATAAAAGGTGGGCACCATCTTAGTTCAGTGCAGAGAAGTCTGAGCAGAAGTGGCAGGGAGCAGGGGCTCTGCATGAGCTCTGCTCCGGAGGCGGGCCTAGTAACAGAGGCCCAGGCCTGGAAGAGGGAGAAGGAAGGAAGAGGAGCGGAGAAGGCTCCAGGAACGAGGAATGAAGGGATCCCAGGGGTGCGGATGGGCGAGTCGCCACCGCACGCCCGAATACACCTGCGTGGAGGGGTCAGGCCAAAGGGGGAAACCGGTCCCCGAACTAGTGGAGGCAGGAAACGACCCTCAGCTAGAAACCGGAGGCTCTGACATTTTATGTGGCGCAGCCCCTCGCTACACCCGCTAGGAAGGCACCACATAGGGTCAGGGAAACTGGCGCCAAGTTTACCAAGAGGAGGCCCGAGGCAGCCGGACAGAAGTGTTGGTAAGAAAGGCCAGACAAAGGACACACAAAGGGGGTCCTGTGAAGTGCTCCAAAGTTATCTGGGAGTTGTCTGAGCCCCTCACCTGGTGAGCACAGTACGACGTGGGCAGCCGTTACCTGCAGTCGTGGTCTGGATAATAAGAACTTTGAGTAAAGTCCCTGGACTGCATCACTGACTCCGTGTCGTTACTGCTGCTGCCCTGCACCATCAACCCCATCCTCCGCATACACTGCCCTGAGGCTATACTCCTCCCGTGGGGAGTTATGCTACGCTCTGCTGCACCCACAACACCAGCCTCAGCGGTCTGCCCTGTAGCGGCGGTTCACTCTGACCGCAATCCACGAGTGGCGTAGTCGGACATTTAAACATCAAAACCACATAAATAGTTCCGCCACTGGTTTGACCGCCCTGAGCCACGGAACCGGGTCGCCGCCACGAAGACTACAACCACCAGCATCCACCAAAAAGGGTCCGGCTCCGGGTGTCCCAAGGCCCAGGGGGTGCATCAGAACATTTTCATCACCTTTCACAATCACCAATGGGACAAGGCAGGGATGTCCTCTGTCCCCTCTCTTATACATCCTAGTGACGGAGCACCTGCTCTCATCAATTCGCCATAACCCCAATATTAGGTGGATTGAGGTGGGAGGCACCGAGTACAAGTGCTCTCTATTTGCTGATGATGTCCTAGTATATATCACTCAATCACATATATCCATCCCTGCTGTTATGGCTGAAATAGATCACTTTGTTACATGGAAAAATTTTAAAATCAATGCAGCGAAGTCTGAGGCCCTCGATGTCTCCCTCCCCAAATCCATATAGGATTCCATCCAGTCCAACTTTCCCTTTGCCTGGCCCTCACAGGGTATCAAATACTTAGGAATTCCTATTCATAGAGACCTCTCCCATCTACTGTATGTTATCTTAATTTTTTAGCCCTTTATTGAACAATTCCATACAGACCACGGTTGGCAAGTTAGAACTGTAAGATTCACTACGTGAACCACTGGTGTTTTGTGGAAAAGCACATGTACACTGCGTTCCAAATTATTATGCAAAAAGTGTTTAGGAGTGATAAGGGAAGAATTTGTTTGTTTGTCAGTTAAACTCATTGATGGTGATGTGTGTCAGGGCTCTTTATATCACTGTAAGCAATTGCAGACACCTGTGCTAATTAGTTTGGCAGGTGTGTCCAATGAAAGGCAAGACTACTTAACAAGGCTCTCTCACATTATTAAGCAGCCTACATTTTCTGCCAAAATGGGAAAGAAAAAGGATGTGTCGGCTGCTGAGAAGCAACAAATTGTGGAGTGTTTAGGTCAAGGCATGACTACAATCAACATTGTGCGATGATCAGGATGAAGTGTCTTGGCAATCAAGAAGTATGTAGCTGATTCACAGTACACACGTGTGCGTGCTGATAAGGGCAAATTGAGGACTCTTTCCTACAGGCAATTACGTCAGGTTAAAAGAGCAGCGGAAAGAAAGCCTTGTCATAGCAGCAGACAAGTTTTTGAAGCTGCTTGTGCCTCCAACGTCCCCCGAACAACAAGATGCAGGGTCCTTCAGAGCTTTGCAGCTGTGCATACGCCATCCTGTCGACCTCCTCTATCCACTTCACACAAGCAGAAACGGCTCCAGTGGGCCAAACATTACATGAAGACTGATTTAAAAACTGTTTTGTTCACGGATGAGTGCCGTAACAGCGCTCGATGGTCCAGATGGATGGAGTGGAGGATGGCTGGTTGTTGGACACCCCACGCAAACATGGCTACAGCGCCAACAAGGAGGAGGTGGAGTAATGTTTTGGGCTGGAATCATGGGGAGAGAGATTGTCGGCCCCTTTAGGGTCCCTGAAGGCGCTAAAGATGAACTCCATAATGTATGTGGATTTTCTCAAACAGCACTTCCTGCCATGGTTCAAGAAGAAGAACCGTGTATTTCACAGCAAGATCATTTTTCTGCATGATAATGCACCATCTCATGCTGCACATAAAACATCTGCATCTCTGGCTGATATGGGCATAAAAGGGGAAAAACTTATGGTGTGACCCCCATGCTTCCCTGACCTCTACCCCATTCAGAACCTTTGGAGCATCATTAAAAGGAGTGTCTATGATGGCGGGAGGCAGTTCACATCTAAGCAACAGCTCTGGGAGGGTATTCTGTCCTCATGCAAAACAATTGAAGCAGAAACCATCCAAAACCTGACAAATTCAATGGACGAGAGAGTTCAGAAGCTCCTTTCGAACAAGGGGTCCTATGTGAAAATGTAACATCACCTAGAATAAAGTTTTGAGTTGAAAACTGTTTGATTTCAGTTTCTAATAACCTGCTAATGCTTATACTTTCAAAAATGACCATTTTTTTGGTCTTTATTAAAATGAAAAGGTTGATCGAAAAGTTTGGGGGATCTAAGAGTGTGGCAACCCAGTAGTCATGATTACTTCGAATTCTGACAATATGAGGGTCATGCTGCAGGTAGTGCAGCAAGAAGGCACTTATGTGTCTTGCGCATCTCGGAGCCCCAAAATTATTTTCCGGGCTAGATGCAGCTAAAAATTATTTTTAATTTTAAATCTGGTGGAGCTTATTATAGATGGCCTAATAGGATCAGTGCTGCACACTGCTACAAAGCCCAAATTATTTTCCAGTCAACATACAGATAAACATGATTAGTAATTTGAAAGCTTAAAACGGTTGGTAGGGTGATTTTAACCAATCATCAAGCTTTTACTCTCCCCAGGATGACACAGGGGTAGAAAAGTCGTTTCGGATCCATGATTTGTTCATCTTTATGAACGTGAGTCTGTCTACATTATCAGTGGAGAGCCGCGTGCGCTTATCTGTCAGCACACCATCAGCAGCGCTGAACACACGTTCAGACAGAACGCTGGCTGCGGGGCATGACAAGATCTCCAAGGCGTAAGTGGCTAGTTCCGGCCATTTATCCAGATTGGAAGCCAAAAAAGAGCAAGGGTCCAGTGACACAGTCGTGGCTTCAATGTTTACTTGGAGATACTCCTGTACCATCGTCTCTAGGCGTTGACTATGTGTCAGACTTCTTGTCTCCTGTGGCCTTGCAAAGGATGGGCTAAAAAAGTGGTGAAATGATTCTGCAAAATTGATGTTACCAGCAGATACTGTGGTTCTGTTACGGTTTGAGTGCTGAACACTTGACGGTCCCACGGTTGGCAAGTTGGAACTGTGAGATTCACTACGTGCACCACTGGTATTTTGTGGAAAAGCACATGGAAGATTCTGCAACAGTCTCTGCTGATACTCCTGCATGCGTGCATCCCTTTCTATGGCAGGAATAATTTCTGCAAATTTACTTTTGTACCGGGGATCTAACAGTGTTGCAACTCAGTAGTCAGGATTATTTCTAATTCTCACAATTCGAGGGTCATGTTGCAGGTAGTGCAGCAAGAAGGCACTCATGTGTGTTGCGCATCCAGGAGCACCAAGTCCCTGTTGTGTTGGTGGCGAGGTAACAATCATGCTTCCTTCCTCTGTCCTCTCCCCCCAACCTCGCACAACAGAAATGTGATCAAGGTCTCCCTCATCTGATGAGTCTTCCATCAGTTCGTCTTCCACTTCTTCCTGGGCTCCTGCACCTTCCTCACTAGTTTGGCTGCTACCAGGCGCCCTGGTAAAACCATCTCCCCCACCCTCACATGCCTGCCGCCTTGGTGCTGCCGACCGTCTGGACCTTGCAGATGTTAGCCCTTCCGCATACAACTCCTCCTCCTCTACTTCCTCCACCTCCTCTTGTGCCACCACCTGACTCCGAATTCTGTTTAACATGTGCTCCAGCATGTAAATCACCGGAATAGTCATACTGATAATGGCATCGTCAGCACTAAACATCTTCGTCGCCATTTCAAAACTGTGCAGAAGGGTGCATAGGTCCCTGATCTGAGACCACTCCTCCAGCGTGATTTGCCCCACCTCTGAATCTCGTTGGCCCAGGCTATACATCAGAACGTATTGCACCAGGGCTTGTCGGTGCTGCCACAGTCGCTGCAACATGTGCAGAGTTGAATTCCACCGGGTAGGCACATCGCATTTTAGCCGGTGAAGTGGCAGGCCCAACGACTTCTGTAGAGATGTAAGTCGCTGAGCTGCGGGATGCGAACGGCGGAAGTGAGCACACAGCGACCGTGCCCTCTGCAGAAGGCCATCTAGTCTGGGATAGTGGGCTAAAAATTGCTGGACAACCAGGTTCAACACGTGAGCCATACAAGGCACGTGTGTGACATTGCCCCGGCGAAGGGGGGCACCCAGGTTTGCAGCATTGTCGCACACGGCCTTCCCTGGTTTCAGGTCCAGTGGAGACAACCATTCATGAAATTGGTTCTCCAGAGCTGACCACAACTCCTCAGCTGTGTGACTCACATTTCCCAGACATTTCAAAGTAAAAACCGCCTGATGACGTTGAGCCCTACTGCCTGCATAGTAAGGAGGTGTGCAGGATCCCTTCTGCGCAGTTAGAAAGCTTGTTGCATGACCAGACAGGCTTTGGGTGCAGGTGGAAGACCGAGAGGAGGTTGAGGAGGCAGAAGCAGTGGAGGAACTTTGACATAAAGAGGATTGACGCACAACTCGTGGGGACGGCAAGACTTGGACAGCAGCCCCTTGTCCTGCTGTCACCATAGTTACCCAGTGCCCAGTCAGCGACATGTAACGCCCCTGTCCATGCCTACTCGTCCAAGTGTCTGTGGTGAAATGCACCCTGTCACACACAGAGTTTCTCAAAGAAGCGGTGATGTTGTGTGCGACATGCTGGTGGAGCGCAGGCACACCTTTCTTTGAGAAGTAGTGCCGACTGGGCATCTGGTACTGGGGCACTGCGACGGACATAAGGTCTCGAAAATCCTCTGTGTCCACCAGGCGGAAAGGCAGCATTTCTGTAGCCAAGAGCTTGCAGATGGTGAAATTCAACCTCTTAGCTTTCTCATGGCTAGGAGGAAATGGTCTTTTACTTGTCCACATCTGAGGGACCGAGGGCTGGCTATTGTGCTTAGACGGGGTTGATAAGGGTGTCCCCGGCAAACTGCCGGTCTGTGAGGAAGATGCAGGCGGACATGTTAGGTTGCCTTCATCCAAAGGTGGTGCTATCGATGTCGGACAGCGCTCAACACCAGCTGGTGTTACCACCTCCAAAGAAAATGATGACCTGCCAATCACGCTGGCTGTTGCGGGTAAAGAGGTGGCAGGTCTGCGCCCCAAAACAGGTGTGACTGCTGTCCCCCCAGTCACAGAGGATGAAGAGGCCGCGGATGCACAAGATATGGCAGACGGTGGTTGGCCCGGCCGGCTAGGCCGCATTGTAGCACACTGAGCTTCCCACTGCAACTTATGCTTCATGTCCATGTGCCGGTTCATGCATGAAGTACTCAAACTATGTATTTTTTGGCCTCTACTTAGCTTTTGCTGACAAATGTTACAGATAACACGAGTTGGGTCATCTTTATCGATCTGAAAAAATGCCCAGGCTATGCAAGGCTTAGCACCCATGCGACCTGAAGAGCCACCATGACTTGTGGTGAGAGGCAGAGTTGTGTTTGAGGATGCAGTTGTTGACGTGCTTCCAGTACTACGTCTCTGTCCAGGAAGGCGCAACCTGACCTCGTCGTCACTAGCATCTTCCTCCACCTCCTCTGCTGACCTCATCTCTTGGCTGACTGTGGGTTGACAGTAAGTGGGATCTCCAACCTCATCATCATCACCCTGTGTGTTATCACACCCGTCGTCCTCAGAGCCAACCTGTTCCTGCCCTGACAAAAAACTAAAGTTGTCGCTCCAATCAGGAATTTGAGTCTTATCATCGTCTTCCTCATTGTCTCCACCAACAGGAGTTACAGTTTGAGAATGAGGGTCTACATTATGGTCAGAACCTTCTGCGTCTGGTCCTGGATCCGACTCATAAAGATTCTGGGCATCAGTGCAGATCATTTCCTCGTCTGGATTCAGAGAAGCGCTGGAGTCGACCTCTGATTCCCAGGCTATAGTATGAGTAAACAGCTCTGCAGACTCAACCATCTGTTCTACCTCATACTCAGACGGGCAGCTGGAGATTTTGGGAGCTGTGAGGAAGCAAGTGCGATTTGGGTGACACCTTTGAGGACTGGAGTATTTGTGATGTTGAAGTTGATGTGGAGGAGAGCCCACTTAAAGGAGCACTTGATATCCGTTGAAGCACCTGCTGTTTTTGTGCCTCATCTGGAATTTGTAGCGATTGGCGTGGCCGTAAGAAAGGGATCTTATCACATTGTCCGCTAAAAGAAGTAGACATTTTAGTTTGGCTGGAAGATGGTCTTTCTTCTGCAGATGTTACTGTTGCTTTAACACCTACCCCACGGACACAACCTTTTTTCCCCTTCCCAACACGCCTATTCCCCTTTCCACCAGCAGCAGGCCTTTTTCCACTCATTTTGGTGGTTAACTAATTCACAACTCTGGAGTTGTTTGCACAAAAAAACAATGGATGGTAACCGAGCAGAGCTGAGTGGCCAAACTGTGGTATTAGGCCAAAACTATTGGCTGGGTTAGATGCAGAAAAAAATTATATTCAATTTGCAACCTGATGGAGGTCAGTATAGATGGACTAATACAACAAGTCCCACACACAGCTAGAAGCCCAATATTTTTTCAGAGGTAGATGCAGAAAAAAATATATTCAGTTTGCAACCTGATGGAGGTCAGTATAGATGGACTAATACAACAAGTCCCACACACAGCTAGAAGCCCAAATATTTTTTCAGAGGTACTGTAGATGCAGATAAAAATTATTTTGAATTTGCAACCTGATGGAGGTCAGTATAGATGGACTAATAGAGAAAGTCCGACACACTGCTAGAAGGCCAAATATTTTTTCAGAGCTAGATGCAGAAAAAAATTATATTCAGTTTGCAACCTGATGGAGGTCTGTATAGATGGATTAATAGAACAAGACCCACACACAGCTAGAAGCCCAATATTTTTTCAGAGGTAGATGCAGAAAAAAATATATTCAGTTTGCAACCTGATGGAGGTCAGTATAGATGGACTAATACAACAAGTCCCACACACAGCTAGAAGCCCAAATATTTTTTCAGATCTACTGTAGATGCAGATAAAAATTATTTTGAATTTGCAACCTGATGGAGGTCAGTATAGATGGACTAATAGAGAAAGTCCGACACACTGCTAGAAGGCCAAATATTTTTTCAGAGGTACTGTAGATGCAGATAAAAATTATTTTTAATTTGCAACCTGATGGAGGTCAGTATAGATGGACTAATAGAGAAAGTCCGACACACTACTAGAAAGCCAAATATTTTTTCAGAGCTAGATGCAGAAAAAAATTATATTCAGTTTGCAACCTGATGGAGGTCAGTATAGATGGACTAATACAACAAGTCCCACACACAGCTAGAAGCCCAATATTTTTTCAGAGGTAGATGCAGAAAAAAATATATTCAGTTTGCAACCTGATGGAGGTCAGTATAGATGGACTAATACAACAAGTCCCACACACAGCTAGAAGCCCAATATTTTTTCAGAGGTAGATGCAGAAAAAAATATATTCAGTTTGCAACCTGATGGAGGTCAGTATAGATGGACTAATACAACAAGTCCCACACACAGCTAGAAGCCCAAATATTTTTTCAGAGGTACTGTAGATGCAGATAAAAATTATTTTGAATTTGCAACCTGATGGAGGTCAGTATAGATGGACTAATACAACAAGTCCGACACACTACTAGAAGGCCAAATATTTTTTCAGAGCTAGATGCAGAAAAAAATTAGATTCAGTTTGCAACCTGATGGAGGTCAGTATAGATGGACTAATAGAATGATGCTATGCCCAAAAGATTTTACTTCACTAGGTGCAGTAAAAAAATTGGTATTCTATACACAGGTGGTATATCTTGCAACACAGATAGGCTACTCCACTGACTAACACACTCTGCAATAGGCCAAAAAGGATTAGCTTTGCTAGATTCAGCCAAATGCTGTGAAAAAAACTTGCACAGCACTGGCACAGACCTGCCTGGCAAAAATTGATAGAAACTGATGTAACCTAGTCCTGAAAAGGACTCCAATTACAATTAGTCTTTACTAGAGATGAGCGGTGTTCGACTAGAACTGTTCGCCAATCTCAAATTCGAGCTGTTTTGGGCGGTGTTCGAGTTGTTCGACGAACCCGAACGATTTGCAAAAAATTCGGCTGTTCGAGGTTATGTTCGATAACTGTTCGTGCACCAAAAGCTTGTCCTGCATGTCTGGCGCTATTTAGAGCACCAATCATGCAGGGATTGTCTGTCACTCACTGTAATGCCACAGCCATGGTGGTTGTGGCATTACAGTGATTGCCCAAATCGATGGGAACAGTGTCAACAGTGAAACATGAAAAGCCGGCAATTCAGCAGCGGCATACACCGGTACCCGACAATTTAGAACCGAAAGAATAGAGCTTCACACATAGATTAGATAGATATAAACATGTCAGCCACATATATACGAAGTACAGTGAAAGTGCTGCTTACTGTACTTGTCATTTAGCGTAAAGGATTTATCAAAAAAAATAATAGTGTTTTCATGCACCGTCTCTTTAAAAAAGCCGGCCGGCAATTCAGCAGCGGTACCCGACAATTTATAACAGACAGAATAGAGCTTCACACATAGATTAGATAGATAGAAACATGTCAGTCACATATATATGAAGTACAGTGATAGTGTTGGTTACTGTACTTGTCATTTAGTATTAAAATAAAGGATTTATTATTAAAAAAAATGGCGTGGGGTTCCCCTTAATTTTAGGCTCTAGCGGAGGTTAAGCAGACGGCTGGGGCAGATGTTTGAAGCCTGGGAAGGGGGTAATACCCACGGAGCTTCCCAGGCTACTAATATCAGCCCCCAGCTGAATACATAGCCTTTACTAGCTATTAAAATGGGGGACCCCCCAAAAAAAATGACGTGGGGTCCCCCCTAATTTAATAGCTAGCAAAGGCTAGGCAGACAGCTGGGGGCTGATATTAATAGCCCAGGAAGGGAGCCATGAATATTGGCCCCCTCCCAGGCTAGAAACACCAGCCGTCAGCCGCCCCAGAAATGGCGCATTCATAGGATGCGCCAATTCTGGCACTTAGCCTCGCTCTTCCACGCTGCCCTGGTGCGGTGGCAGGGGGTAATAGGGTTGGGGTTGATGTCAGCTTATAATGCCAGCTGACATCAAGCCCAGGTTAGTAATGGAGAGGCGTCTATAAGACACCCCCATTACTAACCCCATAGTCAAAGTTAAAAAAAACACAAACACCCAGAATAAAGTCCTTTAATTGAAATAAAGACACAATCCTTTATTGTTCTAAATTAAACCATACTTACCGTCACGCCCATTCCAGCTGAAGCCAACGATCTCCTGCAATAAAAGAAAAATAATAAAGCAACCTCATCCTTACCTTTCCATGGTTCCCACGACAGCTTCAGCTCTGCTACATCGAGATGACAGGCTGGACCGCAGCAGAACGCTGCCATCCAGCCTCTCATCCCGCAGACACTGAGAAGCGCAGGCTTACTTGCGCTGCTCAGCGTCTCTCTGTGACGACATCCAGATGAGCCGAGTTCATGTCCAATGAACTCAGCTCACCTCCTGCACGTCACTGACAGCGTGGGAGAATTCTCCTGCACTCAGTGCTTCAGCGTGAGAATTCTCCCGCTGAAGCGCTGAGTGCAGGAGAATTTTCCCACGCTGTCAGTGACGTGCATAAGGTGAGCTCATGTCCAATGAACTCAGCTCACCTCCTGCACGTCACTGACAGCGTGGGAGAATTCTCCTGCACTCAGCGCTTCAGTGTGAGAATTCTCCCACGCTGAAGCGGTGAGTGCAGGAGAATTTTCCCACGCTGTCAGTGACGTGCATGAGGTGAGCCGAGTTCATTGGACATTAACTCGGCTCATCTGGATGCCCTCACAGAGAGACACTGTGGAGCGCAAGCAAGCCTGCGCTTCTCAGTGTCTGCGGGATGACAGACTGGATGGCAGCGTTCTGCTGCGGTCCAGCCTGTCATCTCGATGTAGCAGAGCTGAAGCTGTCATGGGAACCATGGAAAGGTAAGGATGATGTTGCTTTATTATTTTTCTTTTATTTCAGGAGATCGTTGGCTTCAGCTGGAATGGGCGTGATGGTAAGTATGGTTTAATTTAGAACAATAAAGAATTGTGTGTTTATTTCAATTAAAGGACTTTTTTCTGGGTGTTGTGTTTTTTTTAAATACTTTACTAGAAATTCATGGTGGTCATGTCTAATATTGGCGTGACCCCATGAATTTCGGGCTTAGGGCCAGCTGATAATGCCAAGCTGGCCCTAACCCCTTTATTACCCAGTGAGCCACCGCATCAGGGCCCTGGATGAGTTGGGTACAGCGCCAGAAGATGGCGCTTCTATGAACGCGCCATTTTCCGGGGTGGCTGCGGACTGCAATTTGCAGCGGGGGTGGCCCAGAAAGCTTGGGCCTCCCTGCGCTGCGGATTCCAGCCCCCAGCTGCCTAGTTGTACCTGGCTGGACACAAAAACAGGGCGAAGCCCCACGTCAATTTTCTTTAAATTATTTCATGAAATAATTAAGAAAAAAAGGGCTTCCCTATATTGTTGTGTCCGGCCAGGTACAAATAGGCAGCTGGTGGTTGGGGGCAGCCCGTTCCTGCCTGCTGTACCTGACTGGACACAAATATAGTGCGAAGCCCCACGTCAATTTTTTTTAAATTATTTCATGAAATAATTAAGAAAAAAGGGCTTCCCTATATTGTTGTGTCCGGCCAGGTACAAATAGGCAGCTGGTGGATGGGGGCAGCCCGTTCCTGCCTGCTGTACCTGGCTGGACACAAATATAGTGCGAAGCCCCACGTCAATTTTTTTTAAATTATTTCATGAATTTCCTGAAATAATTTAAAAAAATTGAAGTGGGGCTTCGCACTATATTTGTGTCCAGCCAGGTACAGCAGGCAGGAACGGGCTGCCCCCATCCACCAGCTGCCTATTTGTACCTGGCCGGACACAACAATATAGGGAAGCCCTTTTTTTCTTAATTATTTCATGAATTTCATGAAATAATTAAAAAAAATTGAAGTGGGGCTTCGCACTATATTTGTGTCCAGCCAGGTACAGCAGGCAGGAACGGGCTGCCCCCATCCACCAGCTGCCTATTTGCACCTGGCCGGACACAACAATATAGGGAAGCCCTTTTTTTCTTAATTATTTCATGAATTTCATGAAATAATTAAAAAAAATTGAAGTGGGGCTTCGCACTATATTTGTGTCCAGCCAGGTACAGCAGGCAGGAACGGGCTGCCCCCAACCACCAGCTGCCTATTTGTACCTGGCCGGACACAACAATATAGGGAAGGCCTTTTTTTCTTAATTATTTCATGAATTTCATGAAATAATTAAAAAAAAAGTACGTGGGGCTTCGCCCTATTTTTGTGTCCAGCCAGGTACAACTAGGCAGCTGGGGGCTGGAATCTGCAGCGCAGGGAGGCCCAAGCTTTCTGGGCCCCCCCCCGCTACAAATTGCAGTCCGCAGCCACCCCGGAAAATGGCGCGTTCATAGAAGCGCCATCTTCTGGCGCTGTACCCAACTCATCCAGGGCCCTGGTGCGGTGGCTCACTGGGTAATAAAGGGGTTAGGGCCAGCTTGGTATTATCAGCTGGCCCCAAGCCCAAAATTCATGGGGTCACGCCAGTATTAGACATGACCGCCATGAATTTCTAGTAAAGTATTTAAAAAAAACACAACACCCAGAATAAAGTCCTTTAATTGAAATAAAGACACAATTCTTTATTGTTCTAAATTAAACCATACTTACCATCACACCCATTCCAGCTGAAGCCAACGATCTCCTGCAATAAAAGAAAAATAATAAACCAACCTCATCCTTACCTTTCCATGGTTCCCACGACAGCTTCAGCTCTGCTACATCGAGATGACTGGCTGGACCGCAGCAGAACGCTGCCATCCAGTCTGTCATCCCGCAGACACTGAGAAGCGCAGGCATGCTTGCGCTCCTCACTGTCTCGCTGTGACGGCATCCAGATGAGCCGAGGTCATGTCCAATGAACTCGGCTCACCTCATGCACGTCACTGACAGCGTGGGAAAATTCTCACGCTGAAGTGCTGAGTGCAGGAGAATACTCCCACGCTGTCAGTGATGTGCATGAGGTGAGCTCATGTCCAATGAACTCAGCTCACCTCCTGCACGTCACTGACAGCGTGGGAAAATTCTCCTGCAATCAGCGCTTCAGCGTGAGAATTTTCCCACGCTGTCAGTGACGTGCATGAGGTGAGCCGAGTTCATTGGACATGAACTCGGCTCATCTGGATGTCGTCACAGAGAGACGCTGAGCAGCGCAAGCAAGCCTGCGCTTCTCAGTGTCTGCGGGATGACAGGCTGGATGGCAGCGTTCTGCTGCGGTCCAGCCTGTCATCTCGATGTAGCAGAGCTGAAGCTGTCGTGGGAACCATGGAAAGGTAAGGATGAGGTTGCTTTATTATTTTTCTTTTATTGCAGGAGATCGTTGGCTTCAGCTGGAATGGGCGTGATGGTAAGTATGGTTTAATTTAGAACAATAAAGGATTGTGTCTTTATTTCAATTAAAGGACTTTATTCTGGGTGTTTGTGTTTTTTTTAACTTTGACTATGGGGTTAGTAATGGGGGTGTCTTATAGACGCCTCTCCATTACTAACCTGGGCTTGATGTCAGCTGGCATTATAAGCTGACATCAACCCCAACCCTATTACCCCCTGCCACCGCACCAGGGCAGCGTGGAAGAGCGAGGCTAAGTGCCAGAATTGGCGCATCCTATGAATGCGCCATTTCTGGGGCGGCTGACGGCTGGTGTTTCTAGCCTGGGAGGGGGCCAATATTCATGGCTCCCTTCCTGGGCTATTAATATCAGCCCCCAGCTGTCTGCCTAGCCTTTGCTAGCTATTAAATTAGGGGGGACCCCACGTCATTTTTTTTGGGGGGTCCCCCATTTTAATAGCTAGTAAAGGCTATGTATTCAGCTGGAGGCTGATATTAGTAGCCTGGGAAGCTCCGTGGGTATTACCCCCTTCCCAGGCTTCAAACATCTGCCCCAGCCGTCTGCTTAACCTCCGCTAGAGCCTAAAATTAAGGGGAACCCCACGCCAATTTTTTTAATAATAAATCCTTTATTTTAATACTAAATGACAAGTACAGTAACCAACACTATCACTGTACTTCATATATATGTGACTGACATGTTTCTATCTATCTAATCTATGTGTGATGCTCTATCTTTCTGTTCTAAATTGTCGGGTACCGCTGCTGAATTGCCGGCCGGCTTTTTTAAAGAGACAGTGCATGAAAACACTATTATTTTTTTAAATAAATCCTTTACACTAAATGACAAGTACAGTAAGCAACACTATCACTGTACTTATTATATATGTGACTGACATGTTTCTATCTATCTAATCTATGTGTGAAGCTCTATTCTTTCTGTTCTAAATTGTCGGGTACAGATGCTGAATTGCCGGCCGGCTTTTTTAAAGAGACGGTGCATGAAAACACTAATATTTTTTTTAATAAATCCTTTACACTAAATGACAAGTGCAGTAACCAACACTGTCACTGTGCTTCTTATATGTGTGACTGACATGTTTCTATCTATCTAATCTATGTGTGATGCTCTATTCCTTCTTGTCTAAATTGTCGGGTACCGGTGTATGCCGCTGCTGAATTTGCCGGCCGGCTTTTTTAAAGAGAGTGTCTTCTGAGCAGTTTGTCAGCTTTTGGACACCTTTGCAGGTGTTTTCTATGTGTTTCTATGTGTTTTTGTTTGCCTGCCATTGGTTTTAACGGTGTTCGACGGTGTTCTAAGGTGTTCGACGAACAGTTCGACGAACAGTTCCTCGAACATCCCGGTGTTCGACGAACCGAACCGAACCCGAACACTACGGGGGTGGCTCAACACTAGTCTTTACTCCCACAACCTATCTATTTAAGAGCACAGACCTGCCTGATAAAAGTCGTAGGAAATGCTGTAACCTAGTCCTTAAAAGGACTGCAATCACAACTATTCCCTACTCCCAAGCTATCTGTATATTTGTGCGAAAATTGGCTTGAAATTAACAAGGTATAGCGCACACAGCAACAGCGGTGCCGTCTAACACGCAGCTGCAGCAGTGAGAAAATGGTGGCGACGGGGAAAATGGCTTGGTCTTATAGGGCAAGGACATGTGACATACACTGCCAATGACACATGCCCTTGCTTGTGTGAAAAAAAGCACTTCGCTCCGTGTGTGCGCTGCTGATAGGCTGATAGATTGCACCTCCCCACTGTAAATGCGGGAAAGAGAAAAAAAAATGGAGATCTTCATTGTTCCTGCAGAGATCCATCCCCTGCCCCTCCCCCCACCCCGCTGTACACTCAAACTGCGTATTAACATTAATTTTCATCATTACTGAGAAAAAATCCAGTTATGATTTTGGTGCACGAACAGTTATCGAACATAACCTCGAACAGCCGAATTTTTCTCAAATTGTTCGTGTTCGCCGAACGGCTCGAACACCGCCCAAAACAGCTCGAATTTGAGATTGGCGAACAGTTCGAGTAGAACAACGCTCATCTCTACTCAGGACGTTCAATTCCGACAGCCCCAGGAAGAGAATCTCCTTCCTCTCTCTTCTCACTCAAAGGGGGTTTTCCACAAACAAAGTTAATTTTAATCAATAGATCTTGTAATAATAATAACTTCCACAATTGGATGTGTTTAAATAAAATGTTCCTGTGCTGAGATAATCTTATAAATGTGCCCCTGCTCTGTACTGTGTAATGACTGTGTCTGACCATACAGGAACATGGTCTGATCATACCACATCTCCTGGGCAGGGGAGGAGTAAAAGAGTGTACAGACAGGACAGCAGGGGATCACAGCTGATTGTTTGTGAGATAAAACATTTCACTGCCTGTTTTAAACAATGTTTTCCCTCAAAGAAAGAATAAACAGTAATACCCTACTCAAATGTCACTATACTCTTTTGCTTCCTCCCCTGCCCAGGAGCTGTGGTATGGTCAGACCATGTTCTGTACACGGTCAGACACATCCATTGATTAAAATGAACATTTGTTCATGGGAAAACCCCTTTAATGCTGTCACAATTATTGTTAAAAAGTAAATTTTTATTTTATGAATCAATAGTACACATGAAAATAAGAAACTTTGTAATATATCTTGTCAGAGAAGTCTGCTTCTTATCAGTCACTATCAACATTCTCAATTCATACAGTGAACACAGATTGTTATGTTACTGAGATAGGAGATGGCAGTTGCTATTGATAGTATTCTATGGAGAGGGGATGAGGAAGGAGCTCTGTCTCTCGCTTGTCCTTTCTCCTCCCCTCTCCATTTTACATGGAATCTCATAAGTAGCAACAGTAATCATTAATCTCAGTAAAGTAACAACCTGTCTTCACTGAATACAGATTTTACCTGTGATTTAAGAATTTTGAAAATATCCTGACAAAGAAAAAGTAGAATTATCTGATAAGATATACTACAAAGTTTCTTATTTCCATGGGTACAATGCATTTATGAAATAAAGATTAAAACAATGGTGATTCCTATAAAAGATACAGATATGTAAAATAACTGCAAACAGATCATTGGTAATATGGCTTAACCTTTTTGACTTTCCTTTTTAACCCCTTCGCAATCCCGGGATTTCCCGTTTTGGCATTTTTGTCTTTTGCTCCCCTTGTTTCCAGAGCCATAGCGTTTTTATTTTTTGGTCAATATGGCCCTGTGAGGGCTTATTTTTTGCGAGATGAGTTGTACTTTTCAACGCCATTATTAGTTTTACCATATCATGTACGGGAAAACAGGAAAAAAATTCCAAGTGCAGTGAAATTGCAAAAAAAGTGCAATACCACAGATGTTTTTTACCATGTTCACTGAATGCTAAAACTGACCTGCCATTATTATTTCCCAGGTCATTACGAGTTTGTAGACACCAAACATGTATAGGTTCTTTTTTAATAAAGTGGTGAAAAAAAAAAAAAAGAAAGGCGCCATTTTCCAAGACCTGTAGCGTCTTCATTTTTTTTTATCTGGGGCTGGGTGAGGGCTTATTTTTTGCGTGCCGAGCTGAGGTTTTTATTGATACTATTTTGGGGTAGATCCGATGTTGTGATCGCCCGTTATTGCATTTTATTGCAATGTTGTGGCTACCAAAAAATGTAATTCTGGCGTTTAGAATTTTTTTCTCATTACGCCGTTTACCGATCGGATTAATTATTTTTTTATATTGATAGATTGGGCGATTCTGAATGCGGTGATACCAAATATGTGTATGTGGGATTTTTTTTATTATTTTATTTTGAATGGGGCGAAAGGGGGTAATTTAAACTTATATATTTTTTAAAAACATTTTTTTTTCACTTTTTGCTTGCTTCTATAGTCTCCATAGGAGACTAGAAGCAGCACTTGTCTGATCGCATCTGCTAAATAGAGGTGATCAGCAGATCACCTCTGTGTAGCAGAAATGGTCCTGTGCTATGAGCGCCGACCACTAGGTGGCGCTCATAGCGATCAGCTCATGACAACCACTGGAGTCTGCTGCAGACCCAGGGTTGTCATGCCCACGAATAGGTGGCCCACGAACAAGTGATGGGGTCACCGATTGGCGGGGTAAGTGACATGCTTCCGGCGCGGCGCTGTTAAATGCCGCTGTCAGAGATTGACAGCGGCATTTAACATGTTAACAGCCGCGGGTGGATCACCATTCCACGGGCACATGTCAGCTGTAAGAATCAGCTGACATGTGCCGGGTTCAGTGCGGGCTCAGTGCGGAAGCCCTCACTGAACCGGGGGTTACAGCCTTGTGCATACAAATACGGCACAGGCTGTAAAATTAAAGGTAAGCTACCTTTTTTCCCTTCCTAAAGTTTATATGTCAGGTATATTTCAGATCAGAATAGCAGAAGATGAGTTTGAAGATATAAAGTATTCTATGGCTCAGTACAGTATTTTCATGTCAAAAGCTTCTTCAAAGCTGCTAGGCCATGGAGTCAAGCTGTCACGGGGATACTGTGACAGAGAGGGACCAGAAGATCTGGTTACACTAACTCTTGCACTGATTAGAACTGCTTCACCATTCTATTAAACAGTGTAGGATTTCCTTGCTCTGCCGTTGCAAGGGTTAATCAGTTCAGTTGATCTCCTGCAGTTCTCCATTCTGAATTGTCTCAGCTGTTCAGTGTTGGCCTCTCCCCTCTGGTATATATGCTCCCACTGGCACTTGGGAGTTGCCAGTGATAGTTGTTCTCCTTCCTAGTTTGGAGTTGAAGGAGAAGTTCACTGTTCGGAGTAGGCGGTTGGAGAGTTTCAGGAGATTTCTGGGAAGAGTTGGTTTGCGTGTTTATTCTAATCCTCTGCCATTTGGTTTGTGCCTCCTTTTCTTCCTGTTTCCCACTCTTTGTGAGTGTATTTGTATGACTGTAGATTTCTGTTATCCCTGGCTGTTAACCCCTGTCTGTCTGGTTAGTGTTTTCCAATACACTTTGGTCTCACAGCTCCGGGTGTGGAGGAGGGAACATACAAGGGTTAAGATAGGTCAGTCTGTGTGGAAAGCTGCACTAATAAAAGGAAGTTGTAGACATTAACTGAGAATCTACTGTATCAGTGAGCTCGTTCTGACCGTCTAAGTAAGTAAGTCTTTTATCTGTCTTTTCCTGAGCTCCTCTCAGCTGATTTTTAGCCACAAATACATTAGCATTGAATGTGCAGGAAACAACAAGCCTGGAAAAGCCAAATAGTGCAATATTTGCAATAAGATCCAATTGCAGAAATCATTTTAGCCCAAATACATTTAATTAAAAAAAAATGTCCTTTTTCATGAGTAATGTTTTTTTATTTTGTTTCATTACATTTTCTGCAAACATTTTTTAACCGCTTTCTGACGTATGACCTAATAGTACGTCTTGGTGACCTGGGCGGATTGAACCAATGACGTACTATTAGGTCATATGGCGATCGTGCCTGCACACAAGCGGAGCGGGACGATCACCGCTGGGTGTCAGCTGATAGTCACAGCTGACACCCGGTACTATGTGCAGGGAGCGGTCCCGCACCGCTCCCGGCACATTAACCCCTGCAATGCTGCAATCAAAGTCTATCACAGCATTGCGGTGGCAAGGGGAGGTGATCGGAATACTCACCCCCTCTTCCGGCCTCTATTGCTGTCTGCTGTGACTTCCCGTATGTTGCCATGATGACCCGATGTCGTCATGACAACATCCGGGTCACCAGACAGCAGGAAGATTCTTTGGTCATGAGCAGTGCATGACCAAACTATCTTCTCCCTGTGCAGCACTGACGGCCTGTATAGCACAGGGATGTTGCTGCATTTCTGTGCTATACAGGCGATCAGAATAAAAAAGTGAAAGTCCCAGAGTGGGACACAGAATCAAAGTCTAAAAAGTGTTAAAAAATGAAAAAAAAAAAAAAAAATCCACCGAAAATAAAAATATAATGTACCCATCAATAAATATTATTATGGAAAAAAAACAAAAAAAAACAATAAAAGTACACATATTTGGTATCGCCAGGTCCAGAACGAACTGCTCTATAAAACTGTCCCGCTAGTTAACCCCTTTAGTCAACACGGTAAAAAAATAAAATAAAAAATGAAGCAAAAAACAATGCTTTATCATCATACCGCCAATCAAAAAATGAAATAACACATGATCAAAAGACGAATATAAATAAAAATGGTACCGCTGAAAATGTCATCTTGTCCCGCAAAAAACAAGCTGCCATACAACTCCATCAGCCGAAAAATAAAAAAGTTATAGCTCTCAGAATAAAGTGATGTAAAAAAATATTTTTTGCTATAAAATAGCTTTTATTGTGTAAAAGCGCCAAAACATAGAAAAACAATATACAGTGCAGGCCAAAAGTATTGGCACCCCTGCAATTCTGTCAGATAATTCTCAGTTTCTTCCTGAAAATGATTGCAATCACAAATTCTTTGGTATTATTCTCTTCATTTAATTTGTCTTCAATGAAAAAAACACAAAAAGAATTGTCCTAAAGCCAAATTGGATATAATTCCACACCAAACTTAAAAAAGGGGGTGGACAAAAGAATTGGCACCATTTTAAAAATCATGTTATGCTTCTCTAATTTGTGTAATTATCAGCACCTGTAACTTACCTGTGGCACCCAACTGGTGTTGGCAATAACTAAATCACACTTGCAGCCAGTTAACATGGATTAAAGTTGACTCAACCTCTGTCCTGTGTCCTTGTGTGTACCACATTGAGCATGGAGAAAAGAAAGAAGACCAAAGAACTGTCTGAGGACTTGAGAAACCAAATTGTGAGGAAGCATGAGCAATCTCAAGGCTACAAGTCCATCTCCAAAGACCTGAATGTTCCTGTGTTTTCCGTGCGCAGTGTCATCAAGAAGTTTAAAGCCCATGGCACTGTGGCTAACCTCCCTAGATGTGGACGGAAAAGAAAAATTGACGAGAGATTTCAACGCAAGATTGTGCAGATGGTGGATAAAGAACCTCGACTAACATCCAAACAAGTTCAAGCTGCCCTGCAGTCCGAGGGTACAACAGTGTCAACCCGTACTATCGGTCGGCATCTGAATGAAAAGGGACAGTATGGTAGGATACCCAGGAAGACCCCACTTCTTACCCCGAGACATAAAAAAGCTAGGCTGGAGTTTGCCAAAACTTACCTGAGAAAGCCTAAAACATTTTGGAAGAATGTTCTCTGGTCAGATGAGACAAAAGTAGAGCTTTTTGGGAAAAAGCATCAACATAGAGTGTACAGGAGAAAAAAAGAGGCATTCAAAGAAAAGAACATGGTCCCTACAGTCAAACATGGCGGAGGTTCCCTGATGTTTTGGGGTTGCTTTGCTGCCTCTTGCACTGGACTGCTTGACCGTGTGCATGGTATTATGAAGTCTGAAAACTACCAACAAATTTTGCAGCATAATGTAGGGCCCAATGTGAGAAAGCTGGGTCTCCCTCAGAGGTCATTGGTCTTCCAGCATGACAATGACTCAAAACACATTTCCAGAAGCACTATAAAATGGTTTTGGAGAAAGCACTGGAGACTTCTAAGGTGGCCAGCAATGAGTCCCGACCTGAATCCCATAGAACACCTGTGGAGAGATCTCAAAATGGAAGTTTGGAGAAGGCACCCTTCAAATATCAGGGGCCTGGAGCAGTTTACCAAAGAAGAATGCTCTACAATTCCAGCAGAGCATTGTAAGAAACTCATTGATGGTTACCGGAAGCGGTTGTTCGCAGTTATTTTGGCTAAAGGTTGTGCAACCAAGTATTAGGCTGAGGGTGCCAATACTTTTGTCTGGCCTTTTTTGGAGTTTTGTGTGAAATGATCAATGAATTGATTTTTGCTTCATTCTCTTTTGTGTTTTTTCCTTGCAAGCAAATTAAATGAAGATAATAATACCAAAGAATTTGTGAATGCAATCATTTTCAGGAAGAAACTGAGTATTATCTGACAGAATTGCAGGGGTGCCAATACTTTTGGCCAGCACTGTAAATGTGGTACCGCTAAAGTACTGACCTGAAGAATAAAGCAGCCTTATCAATTTTACCACACGCGGAACAGCATAAAAAAAAAAACATAAAAAAAAATTCTGGAATTGCTGGTTTTTGTTTATTCTGCCTCCCAAAAATCGGAATAGAAAGCTATCAAAAAATGTCACATGCCTGAAAATGGGACCAATAAAAACGTCAAGTCATCCCGCAAAAAACAAGCCATCACCTGACTCTGTCGGCCAAAATATGGAAAAATTATAGTTCTCAAAATATGGCGATGCAAAAACCAGCTTTTGCAAAAAAATACGTCTTTTAGTGTGTGACAGCTGTCAATCATAAAAACCCGATATGATTCTGGTATCGCTGTAATCACACCGACCCGAAGAATAAAGCTGTCTAATCATTTATACCACACGAGGAACGGCGTAAAAAATAAACTCTAAGGTTAGGGTTGAGTTATTGTTAGGGTTGTGATGGGGTTGGGATTTTTTTCAAAAGTAAAAAAAAAAAATGATGACGATATGGCGACTAGTGTTGAGCGCAAGTGCTCGCTACTTGAGTTTGTATCGGGTGCTCGGGTATGCATTGAGTATCGCGTGTGCTCGATTCTCTGCCCCATATGCTTGGTGACCAAAAAAAACTCACGGGGATTGCCTGCCATGCACGAGCGATCCCCGCATATTTTTTTTTGGGGTGTCTAATAACCATGAAACGTGCAAGGGGGACTCCAGCATGTCACACGAGCACCCGTGATACATGGTGCATACCCATATACCTGATGCAGACTCAAGTAGTGAGCACTTGCGCTCAAGACTAATGACAACTTATTCAATATGATAACTAGAGATGAGCGGTGTTCGACTCGAACTGTTCGCCAATCTCAAATTCGAGCTGTTTTGGGAGGTGTTCGAGCCGTTCGGCGAACACGAACTATTTGAAAAAGATTCGGCTGTTCGAGGTTATGTTCGATAACTGTTCGTGCACCAAAATCATAACTGGATTTTTTCTCAGTAATGCTGAAAATTAATGTTAATACGCAGTTTGAGTGTTCAGCGGGGCGGGGGGAGGGGCAGGGGATGGATCTCTGCAGAAATAATGAAGATCTCCATTTTTTTTTCTCTTCCCTGCATTTACAGTGGGGCGGTGCAGTCTGTCAGCCTATAAGCAGCGCACACACGGAGCGAAGTGCTTTTTTTCACACAAGCAAGGGCATGTGTCATTGGCAGTGTATGTCACATGTCCTTGCCCTATAAGACCCAGCCATTTTCCCCGTCACCACCATTTTCTCACTGCTGCAGCTGCGTGTTAGACGGCACTGCTGTTGCTGTGTGCGCTATACTTTGTTAATTTCAAGCCAATTTTCGCACAAATCTACAGATAGCTTGGGAGTAGGGAAGAGATGTGATTGCAGTCCTTTTAAGGACTAGGTTACATCATTTCCTACGACTTTTATCAGGCAGGTCTGTGCTCTTAAATAGATAGGTTGGGAGTAAAGACTAATTGTAATTGCAGTCCTTTTCAGGGCTAGGTTACATCAGTTCCTATCACTTTTTGCCAGTCA
Organism: Phyllobates terribilis; assembly: GCF_046119375.1. NCBI lineage: Eukaryota > Metazoa > Chordata > Amphibia > Anura > Dendrobatidae > Phyllobates > Phyllobates terribilis. The sequence goes on along the minus strand of NW_027362768.1, from coordinate 35,747,016 downwards.
GGTCTGTGCCAGCGCTGTGCAAGTTTTTTTCACAGCATTTGGCTAAATCTAGCAAAGCAAATCCTTTTTGGCCTATTGCAGAGTGTGTTAGTCAGTGGAGTAGCCTATCTGTGTTGCAAGCTACACCAACTGTGTATAGAATACAATTTTTTTACTGCACCTAGTGAAGTAAAACCTTTTGGGCATAGCATCATTCTATTAGTCCATCTATAGTAACCTCCACCAGGTTGCAAATTCAATATAATTTTTTTCTCCATCGAGCTCTGAAAAATATTTAGGCTTCTAGCAGTGTGTAGGACTTGTTCTATTAGTCCATCTATACTAACCTTCACCAGGTTGCAAATTCAATATAATTTTTTTTTGCATCGAGCTCTGAAAAAATATTTCGGCTTCTAGCAGTGTGTGGGACTTGTTCTATTACTCCATCTATACTGACCTCCATAAGGTTCCAAATTCAATATAATTTTTTCCTGCATCTAGCTCTGAAAAAATATTTCGGTTTCTAGCAGAGTGTGGGACTTGTTCTATTAGTCCATCTATACTGACTTCCATCAGTTTTCAAATTCAATATAATTTTTTTCTGCATCTAGCTCTGAAAAAATATTTCAGCTTGTAGCAGTGTGTGGGACTTGTTCTATTAGTCCATCTATACTGACCTCCATCAGGTTGAAAATTCAATATAATTTTTTTCTGCATATAGCTCTGAAAAAATATTTAGGCTTCTAGCAGTGTGGGGGACTTGTTCTATTAGGCCTTCTTTACTGACCTCCATCATGTTGCAAATTCAATATAATTTTTTTCTGCATCTAGCTCTAAAAAAATATTTCAGCTTGTAGCAGTTGTGTGGGACTTGTTCTATTAGTCCATCTACACTAACCTCTACCATGTTGCAAATTCAATATAATTTTTTTCTGCATCGAGCTCTGAAAAAATATTTAGGCTTCTAGCAGTGTGTGGGACTTGTTCTATTAGTCCATCTATACTGACCTCCACCAGGTTGCAAATTCAATATAATTTTTGTCTGCATCGAGCTCTGAAAAAATATTTAGGCTTCTAGCAGTGTGTGGGACTTTTTCTATTAGTCCATCTAGACTGACCTCCATCAGGTTGCAAATTCAATATAATTTTTTTCTGCATCTAGCTCTGAAAAAATATTTCAGCTTGTAGCAGTGTGTGGAACTTGTTCTATTAGTCCACCTACACTAACCTCCACCAGGTTGCAAATTCAATATAATTTTTTTTGCATCGAGCTCTGAAAAAATATTTAGGCTTCTAGCAGTGTGTGGGACTTGTTCTATTAGTCCATCTATACTGACCTCCATCAGGTTGCAAATTCAATATAATTTTTTTCTGCATCTAGCTCTGAAAAAATATTTTGGCTTCTAGCAGTGTGTGGGACTTGTTCTATTAGTTCATCTATACTGACCTCCATCAGGTTGCAATAATTTTTTTCTGCATCTACCTTTGAAAAAATTTTTTGGCTTCAAGCAGAGTGTGGGACTTGTTCTATTAGTCCATCTATACTGACCTCCATCAGGTTGCAAATTCAATATAATTTTTTTCTGCATCTAGCTCTGAAAAAATATTTCGGCTTCTAGCAGTGTGTGGGACTTGTTCTATTAGTCAATCTATACTGACCTCCATAAGGTTGCAAATTCAATATAATTTTTTTCTTTATCTAGCTCTGAAAAAATATTTAGGCTTCTAGCAGTGTGTGGGACTTGTTCTATTAGTCCATCTATACTGACCTCCATCAGGTTGCAAATTCAATATTATTTTTTTCTGCATATAGCTCTGAAACAATATTTCAGCTTGTAGCAGTGTGTGGGACTTGTTCTATTAGTCCATCTACACTAACCTCCACCATTTTGCAAATTCAATATAATTATTTTCTGCATCGAGCTCTGAAAAAATAATTAGGCTTCTAGCAGTTTGTGGGACTTGTTCTATTAGTCCATCTGTACTGACCTCCACCAGGTTGCAAATTCAATATAATTTTTTTTTGCATCGAGCTCTGAAAAAATATTTAGGCTTCTAGCAGTGTGTGGGACTTTTTCTATTAGTCCATCTATACTGACCTCCATCAGGTTGCAAATTCAATATAATTTTTTTCTGCCTCTAGCTCTGAAAAAATATTTCAGCTTGTAGCAGTGTGTGGGACTTGTTCTACTAGTCCATCTACACTAACCTCCACCATGTTGCAAATTCAATATAATTTTTTTCTGCATCGAGCTCGAAAAAAATATTTAGGCTTCAACCAGTGTGTGGGACTTGTTCTATTAGTCCATCCATACTGACCTCCATCAGGTTGCAAATTCAATATAATTTTTTTCTGCATCTAGCTCTGAAAAAATATTTAGGCTTCTAGCAGTGTGTGGGACTTGTTCTATTAGTCCATCTATACTGACCTCCATCAGGTTGCAATTTCAGTATAATTTTATTCTGCATCTAGCTCTGAAAAAATATTTCAGCTTGTAGCAGTGTGTGGAACTTGTTCTATTAGTCCATCTATACTGACATCCATCAGGTTGCAAATTCAATATAATTTTTTTCTGCATCTAGCTCTGATAAAATATTTTGGCTTCTATCAGTGTGTGGGACTTGTTATATTAGTCCATCTATACTGACCTCCATCAGGTTGCAAATTCAATATAATTTTTTTCTGCATCCAGCTCTGAAAAAATATTTCGGCTTCTAGCAGTGTGTGGGACTTGTTCTATTACTCCATCTATACTGACCTCCATAAGGTTCCAAATTCAATATAATTTTTTCCTGCATCTAGCTCTGAAAAAATATTTTGGCTTCTAGCAGAGTGTGGGACTTGTTCTATTAGTCCATCTATACTGACTTCCATCAGTTTTCAAATTCAATATAATTTTTTTCTGCATCTAGCTCTGAAAAAATATTTCAGCTTGTAGCAGTGTGTGGGACTTGTTCTATTAGTCCATCTATACTGACCTCCATCAGGTTGAAAATTCAATATAATTTTTTTCTGCATATAGCTCTGAAAAAATATTTAGGCTTCTAGCAGTGTGGGGGACTTGTTCTATTAGGCCTTCTTTACTGACCTCCATCATGTTGCAAATTCAATATAATTTTTTTCTGCATCTAGCTCTAAAAAAATATTTCAGCTTGTAGCAGTTGTGTGGGACTTGTTCTATTAGTCCATCTACACTAACCTCTACCATGTTGCAAATTCAATATAATTTTTTTCTGCATCGAGCTCTGAAAAAATATTTAGGCTTCTAGCACTGTGTGGGACTTGTTCTATTAGTCCATCTATACTGACCTCCACCAGGTTGCAAATTCAATATAATTTTTGTCTGCATCGAGCTCTGAAAAAATATTTAGGCTTCTAGCAGTGTGTGGGACTTTTTCTATTAGTCCATCTAGACTGACCTCCATCAGGTTGCAAATTCAATATAATTTTTTTCTGCATCTAGCTCTGAAAAAATATTTCAGCTTGTAGCAGTGTGTGGAACTTGTTCTATTAGTCCACCTACACTAACCTCCACCAGGTTGCAAATTCAATATAATTTTTTTTGCATCGAGCTCTGAAAAAATATTTAGGCTTCTAGCAGTGTGTGGGACTTGTTCTATTAGTCCATCTATACTGACCTCCATCAGGTTGCAAATTCAATATAATTTTTTTCTGCATCTAGCTCTGAAAAAATATTTTGGCTTCTAGCAGTGTGTGGGACTTGTTCTATTAGTTCATCTATACTGACCTCCATCAGGTTGCAATAATTTTTTTCTGCATCTACCTTTGAAAAAATTTTTTGGCTTCAAGCAGAGTGTGGGACTTGTTCTATTAGTCCATCTATACTGACCTCCATCAGGTTGCAAATTCAATATAATTTTTTTCTGCATCTAGCTCTGAAAAAATATTTCGGCTTCTAGCAGTGTGTGGGACTTGTTCTATTAGTCAATCTATACTGACCTCCATAAGGTTGCAAATTCAATATAATTTTTTTCTTTATCTAGCTCTGAAAAAATATTTAGGCTTCTAGCAGTGTGTGGGACTTGTTCTATTAGTCCATCTATACTGACCTCCATCAGGTTGCAAATTCAATATTATTTTTTTCTGCATATAGCTCTGAAACAATATTTCAGCTTGTAGCAGTGTGTGGGACTTGTTCTATTAGTCCATCTACACTAACCTCCACCATTTTGCAAATTCAATATAATTATTTTCTGCATCGAGCTCTGAAAAAATAATTAGGCTTCTAGCAGTTTGTGGGACTTGTTCTATTAGTCCATCTGTACTGACCTCCACCAGGTTGCAAATTCAATATAATTTTTTTTTGCATCGAGCTCTGAAAAAATATTTAGGCTTCTAGCAGTGTGTGGGACTTTTTCTATTAGTCCATCTATACTGACCTCCATCAGGTTGCAAATTCAATATAATTTTTTTCTGCCTCTAGCTCTGAAAAAATATTTCAGCTTGTAGCAGTGTGTGGGACTTGTTCTACTAGTCCATCTACACTAACCTCCACCATGTTGCAAATTCAATATAATTTTTTTCTGCATCGAGCTCGAAAAAAATATTTAGGCTTCAACCAGTGTGTGGGACTTGTTCTATTAGTCCATCCATACTGACCTCCATCAGGTTGCAAATTCAATATAATTTTTTTCTGCATCTAGCTCTGAAAAAATATTTAGGCTTCTAGCAGTGTGTGGGACTTGTTCTATTAGTCCATCTATACTGACCTCCATCAGGTTGCAATTTCAGTATAATTTTATTCTGCATCTAGCTCTGAAAAAATATTTCAGCTTGTAGCAGTGTGTGGAACTTGTTCTATTAGTCCATCTATACTGACATCCATCAGGTTGCAAATTCAATATAATTTTTTTCTGCATCTAGCTCTGATAAAATATTTTGGCTTCTATCAGTGTGTGGGACTTGTTATATTAGTCCATCTATACTGACCTCCATCAGGTTGCAAATTCAATATAATTTTTTTCTGCATCCAGCTCTGAAAAAATATTTCGGCTTCTAGCAGTGTGTGGGACTTGTTCTATTAGTCCATCTATACTGACCTCCATAAGGTTGCAAATTCAATATCATTTTTTTCTGCCTCTAGCTCTGAAAAAATATTTCAGCTTGTAGCAGTGTGTGGGACTTGTTCTATTAATCCAAATACACTGACCTCCACCATGTTGCAAATTCAATATAATTTTTTTCTGCATCTAGCTCTGAAAAAATATTTCGGCTTCTAGCAGTGTGTGGCACTTGTTCTCTTTGTCCATCTATACTGACATCCATCAGGTTGCAAATTCAATATAATTTTTTTCTGCATCTAGCTCTGATAAAACATTTTGGCTTCTAGCAGTATGTGGGACTTGTTATATTAGTCCATCTATACTGACCTCCATCAGGTTGCAAATTCAATATAATTTTTTTCTGCATCGAACTCGGAAAAAATATTTCAGCTTCCAGCAGTGTGTGGGACTTGTTCTATTAGTCCATCTATACTGACCTCCATCAGGTTGCAAATTCAATATAATTTTTTTCTGCATCGAGCTCTGAAAAAATATTTCAGCTTGTAGCAGTGTGTGGGACTTGTTCTATTTGTCCATCTACACTAACCTCCACCATGTTGTAAATTCAGTCTAATTTTTTTCTGCATCGAGCTCTGAAAAAATATTTAGGCTTCTAGCAGTGTGTGGGACTTGTTCTATTAGTCTATCTATACTGACCTCACCCAGGTTGCAAATTGAATATAATTTTTTTCTGCATCGAGCTCTGAAAAAATATTTAGGCTTCTAGCAGTATGTGGGACTTTGTCTATTAGTCCATCTATTCTGACCTCCATCAAGTTGCAAATTCAATATAATTTTTCTCTGCATCTAGCTCTGAAAAAATATTTCAGCTTGTAGCAGTGTGTGGAACTTGTTCTATTAGTCCATCTACACTAACCTCCACCATGTTGCAAATTCAATATAATTTTTTTCTGCATCGAGCTCTGAAAAAATATTTAGGCTTCTAGCAGTGTCTGGAACTTTTTCTATTAGTCCATCTATACTGACATCCATCAGGTTGCAAATTCAATATAATTTTTTTCTACATCTAGCTCTGATAAAATATTTTGGCTTCTAGCAGTGTGTGGGACTTGTTCTATTAGTCCATCTATATTGACCTCCATCAGGTTGCAAATTCAATATAATTTTTTTCTGCTTCTAGCTCTGAAAAAATATTTCGGCTTCTAGCAGTGTGTGGGACTTGTTCTATTAGTCCATCTATACTGACCTCCATCAGGTTGCAAATTCAATATAATTTTTTTCTGCATCGAGCTCTGAAAAAATATTTCAGCTTGAAGCAGTTTGTGGGACTTGTTCTATTAGTCCATCTATATTGACCTCCATCAGGTTGCAAATTCAATATAATTTTTTTCTGCATATAGCTCTGAAAAAAAATATTTCAGCTTGTAGCAGTGTGTGGAGCTTGTTCTATTAGTTCATCTATACTGATATCCATCAGGTTGCAAATTCAATATAATTTTTTTCTGCATCTAGCTCTGATAAAATATTTTGGCTTCTATCAGTGTGTGGGACTTGTTCTATTAGTCCATCTATACTGACCTCCATCAGGTTGCAAATTCAATATAATTTTTTTCTGCATCCAGCTCTGAAAAAATATTTTGGCTTCTAGCAGTGTGTGGGACTTTTTCTATTAGTCCATCTATACTGACTTCCATCAGGTTGCAAATTCAATATAATTTTTTTTTGCCTCTAGCTCTGAAAAAATATTTCAGCTTGTAGCAGTGTGTGGGACTTGTTCTATTAGTCCAACTACACTAACCTCCACCATGTTGCAAATTCAATATAATTTTTTTCTGCATCGAGCTCTAAAAAAATATTTAGGCTTCTAGCAGTCTGTTGGACTTGTTCTATTAGTCCATCCATACTGACCTCCATCAGGTTGCAAATTCAATATAATTTTTTTCTGCATCTAGCTGTGAAAAAATATTTAGGCTTCTAGCAGTGTGTGGGACTTGTTCTATTTGTCCATCTATACTGACCTCCATCAGGTTGCAATTTCAATATAATTTTTTTCTGCATCTAGCTCTGAAAAAATATTTCAGCTTGTAGCAGTGTGTGGGACTTGTTCTATTAGTCCATCTATACTGACATCCATCAGGTTGCAAATTCAATATAATTTTTTTCTGCATCGAGCTCTGAAAAAATAATTCGGCTTCTAGCAGTGTCTGGGACTTGTTCTATTAGTCCATCTATACTGACCTCCATCAGGTTGCAAATTCAATATAATTTTTTTCTGCATCGAGCTCTGAAAAAATAATTCGGCTTCTAGCAGTGTCTGGGACTTGTTCTATTAGTCCATCTATACTGACCTCCATCAGGTTGCAAATTCAATATAATTTTTTTCTGCATCGAGCTTTGAAAAAATATTTCAGCTTGTAGCAGTGTGTGGGACTTGTTCTATTTGTCCATCTACACTAACCTCCACCATGTTGCAAATTCAATCTAATTTTTTTCTGCAACGAGCTCTGAAAAAATATTTCGGCTTCTAGCAATGTGTGGGACTTGTTTTATTAGTCCATCTATACTGACCTCCACCAGGTTGCAAATTCAATATAATTTTTTTCTGCATCGAGCTCTGAAAAAATATTTAGGCTTCTAGCAGTGTGTGGGACATTTTCTATTAGTCCATCTATACTGACATCCATCAGGTTGCAAATTCAATATAATTTTTTTCTACATCTAGCTCTGATAAAATATTTTGGCTTCTAGCAGTGTGTGGGACTTGTTCTATTAGTCCATCTATACTGACCTCCATCAGGTTGCAAATTCAATATAATTTTTTTCTGCTTCTAGCTCTGAAAAAATATTGCGGGTTCTAGCAGTGTGTTGGACTTGTTCTATTAGTCCATCCATACTGACCTCCATCAGGTTGCAAATTCAATATAATTTTTTTCTGCATCTAGCTCTGAAAAAATATTTAGGCTTCTAGCAGTGTGTGGGACTTGTTCTATTTGTCCATCTATACTGACCTCCATCAGGTTGCAATTTCAATATAATTTTTTTCTGCATCGAGCTCAGAAAAAATATTTCAGCTTGAAGCAGTGTGTGGGACTTGTTCTATTAGTCCATCTATATTGACCTCCATCAGGTTGCAAATTCAATATAATTTTTTTCTGCATCTAGCTCTGAAAAAAATATTTCGGCATCTAGCAGTGTGTGGGACTTGTTCTATTAGTCCATCTATATTGACCTCCATCAGGTTGCAAATTCAATATAATTTTTTTCTGCCTCTAGCTCTGAAAAAATATTTCAGCTTGTAGCAGTGTGTGGGACTTGTTCTATTAGTCCAACTACACTAACCTCCACCATGTTGCAAATTCAATATAATTTTTTTCTGCATCAAGCTCTAAAAAAATATTTCGGCTTCTAGCAGTGTGTGGGACTTGTTCTATTAGTCCATCTATACTGACCTCCATCAGGTTGCAAATTCATTATATTTTTTTTCTGCATCGAGCTCTGAAAAAATAATTCGGCTTCTAGCAGTGTGTGGGACTTGTTCTATTAGTCCATCTATACTGACCTCCATCAGGTTGCAAATTCAATATAATTTTTTTCTGCATCGAGCTCTGAAAAAATATTTCAGCTTGTAGCAGTGTGTGGGACTTGTTCTATTTGTCCATCTACACTAACCTCCACCATGTTGCAAATTCAATCTAATTTTTTTCTGCATTGAGCTCTGAAAAAATATTTAGGCTTCTAGCAGTGTGTGGGACTTGTTCTATTAGTCCATCTATACTGACCTCCACCAGGTTGCAAATTCAATATAATTTTTTTCTGCATCGAGCTCTGAAAAAATAATTAGGCTTCTAGCAGTGTGTGGGACTTGTTCTATTAGTCCATCTATACTGACATCCATCAGGTTGCAAATTCAATATAATTTTTTTCTACATCTAGCTCTGATAAAATATTTTGGCTTCTAGCAGTGTGTGGGACTTGTTCCATTAGTCCATCTATACTCACCTCCATCAGGTTGCAAATTCAATATAATTTTTTTCTGCTTCTAGCTCTGAAAAAATATTGCGGTTTCTAGCAGTGTGTGGGACTTGTTCTATTAGTCCATCTATACTGACCTCCATCAGGTTGCAAATTCAATATAATTTTTTTCTGCATCGAGCTCAGAAAAAATATTTCAGCTTGAAGCAGTGTGTGGGACTTGTTCTATTAGTCCATCTATATTGACCTCCATCAGGTTGCAAATTCAATATAATTTTTTTCTGCATCTAGCTCTGAAAAAAATATTTCGGCATCTAGCAGTGTGTGGGACTTGTTCTATTAGTCCATCTATATTGACCTCCATCAGGTTGCAAATTCAATATAATTTTTTTCTGCCTCTAGCTCTGAAAAAATATTTCAGCTTGTAGCAGTGTGTGGGACTTGTTCTATTAGTCCAACTACACTAACCTCCACCATGTTGCAAATTCAATATAATTTTTTTCTGCATCAAGCTCTAAAAAAATATTTAGGCTTCTAGCATTGTGTGGGACTTGTTCTATTAGTCCATCCATACCGACCTCCATCAGGTTGCAAATTCAATATAATTTTTTTCTGCATCTAGCTCTGAAAAAATATTTCGGCTTCTAGCAGTGTGTGGGACTTGTTCTATTAGTCCATCTATACTGACGTCCATCAGGTTGCAAATTCAATATAATTTTTTTCTGCATCTAACTCTGCCAATACTTTTGGGCTAACACCACAGTTTGGCCACTCAGCTCTGCTCGGTTCCCATCCATTGTTTTTTGTGCAAACAACTCCAAAGTTGTGAATTAGTTAACCACCAAACTGAGTGGAAAAAGGCCTGCTGCTAGTGGAAAGGGGAATAGGTGTGTTGGGAAGGGAAAAAAAGGTTTTGTCCGTGGGGTAGGTGTTAAAGCAACAGTAACATCTGCAGAAGAAAGACCATCTTCCAGCCAAACTAAGATGTCTACTTCTTTTAGCAGACAATGTGATAAGATCCCTTTCTTACGGCCACGCCAATCGCTACAAATTCCAGGTGAGGCACAAAAACAGCAGGAGCTTCAACGGATATCAAGTGCTCCTTTAAGTGGGCTCTCCTCCACCTCAACTTCAACATCACAAATACTCCAGTACTCAGAGGTGTCACACCAATCGCACTTGCTTCCTCACAGCTCCCAAGTCTCCAGCTGCCTGTCTGAGTATTGGGTAGAACAGATGGTTGAGTCTGCAGAGCTGTTTACTCAAACTATAGCCTGGGAATCAGAGGTCGGCTCCAGAGCTTCTGTGAATCCAGATGAGGAAATGATCTGCACTAATGCCCAGAATCTTTATGAGTCAGATCCAGGACGAGACGCAGAAGGTTCTGACCATAATGTAGACCCTCATTTCCAAACTGTAACTCCTGTTGGTGGAGACAATGAGGAAGACGATGATGAGACTCAAATACCTGATTGTAGCGACAACTTAAGTTTTTTGTCAGGGCAGGAACAGGTGGGCTCTGAGGACGACGGGTGTGATAACACACAGGGTGATGATGATGAGGTTGGAGATCCCACTTACTGTCAACCCACAGTCAGCCAAGAGATGAGGTCAACAGAGGAGGTGGAGGAGGATGCTAGTGACGACGAGGTCAGGTTGCGCCTTCCTGGACAGAGACGTAGTACTGGAAGCACGTCAACAACTGCATCCTCAAACACAACTCTGCCTCTGACCACAAGTCGTGGTGGCTCTTCTGGTCGCATGGGTGCTAGGCCTTGCATAGCCTGGGCATTTTTTCAGATCGATAAAGATGACCCAACTCGTGTTATCTGTATCATTTGTCAGCAAAAGCTAAGTAGAGGCCAAAAAATACATAGTTTGAGTACTTCATGCATTAACCGGCACATGGACATGAAGCATAAGTTGCAGTGGGAAGCTCACTGTGCTACAATGCGGCCTAGCCGGCCGGGCCAACCACCGTCTGCCACATCTTGTGCATCCGCGGTCTCTTCATCCTCTGTGACTGGGGGGACAGCAGTCACACCTGTTTTGGGACGCAGACCAGCCACCTCTTTACCTGCAACAGCCAGCATGATTGGCATCATTTTCTTTGGAGGTGGAAACACCAGCTGGTGTTCAGCGCTGTCCGACATCGATAGCACCACCTTTGGATCAAGGCAACCTAACATGTTCGCCTGCATCTTCCTCACAGACCGGCAGTTTGACGGGGACACCCTTCTCAACCCCGTCTAAGCACAACAGCCAGCCCTCGGTCCCTCAGATGTGGACAAGTAAAAGACCATTTCCTCCTAGCCATGAGAAAGCTAAGAGGTTGAATTTCACCATCTGCAAGCTCTTGGCTACAGAAATGCTTCCTTTCCGCCTGGTGGACACAGAGGATTTTTGAGACCTTATGTCCGTCGCAGTGCCCCAGTACCAGATGCCCAGTCGGCACTACTTCTCAAAGAAAGGTGTGCCTGCGCTCCACCAGCATGTCGCACACAACATCACCGCTTCTTTGAGAAACTCTGTGTGTGACAGGGTGCATTTCACCACAGACACTTGGACGAGTAGGCATGGACAGGGGCGTTACATGTCGCTGACTGGGCACTGGGTAACTATGGTGACAGCAGGTCAAGGGGCTGCTGTCCAAGTCTTGCCGTCCCCACGGGTTGTGCGTCAATCCTCTTTATCTCAAAGTTCCTCCTCTGCTTCTGCCTCCTCAACCCCCTCTCGGTCCTCCACCTGCACCCAAAGCCTGTCTGGTCATGCCACAAGCTTTCTAACTGCGCAGAAGGGATCCTGCACACCTCCTTACTATGCTGGCAGCAGGGCTTAACGTCATCAGACGGTTTTTACTTTGAAATGTCTGGGAAATGTGAGTCACACAGCTGAGGAGTTGTGGTCAGCTCTGGAGAATCAGCTTCATGAATGGTTGTCACCACTGGACCTGAAACCAGGGAAGGCCGTGTGCGACAATGCTGCAAACCTGGGTGCGGCCCTTCACCGGGGCAATGTCACTCACGTGACTTGTATGGCTCACGTGTTGAACCTGGTTGTCCAGCAACTTTTAGCCCTCTATCCCGCACTAGATGGCCTTCTGCAAAGGGCACGGTCGCTGTGTGCTCACTTCCGCCGTTCGCATCCCGCAGCTCAGCGACTTACATCTCTACAGAAGTCGTTGGGCCTGCCACTTCACCGGCTAAAATGCGATGTGCCTACCCGGTGGAATTCAACTCTGCACATGTTGCAGCGACTGTGGCAGCACCGACAAGCCCTGGTGCAATACGTTCTGACGTATAGCCTGGGCCAACGAGATCCAGAGGTGGGGAAAATCATGCTGGAGGAGTTGTCTCAGATCAGGGACCTATGCACCCTTCTGCACACTTTTGAAATGGCGATGAAGATGTTTAGTGCTGACGATGCCATTATCAGCATGACTATTCCGGTGATTTACCTGCTGGAGCACATGTTAAACATAATTCGGAGTCAGGTGGTGGCACAAGAAGAGGTGGAGGAAGTAGAGGAGGAGGAGTTGAACGCGGAAGGGATAGCATCTGCAAGGTCCAGACGGTCGGCAGCACCAAGGCGGCAGGCATGTGAGGGTGGGGGAGATGGTTTTACCATGGCGCATGGTAGCAGCCAAACTAGTGAGGAAGGTGCAGGAGCCCAGGAAGAAGTGGAGGATGAACTGATGGAAGACTCATCAGATGAGGGAGACCTTCATCACATTTCTGTTGTGCGAGGTTGGGGGGAGAGGACAGAGGAAGGAAGCATGATTGTTACCTCGCCACCAACACAACAGGGACTTGGTGCTCCTGGATGTGCAAGACACATGAGTGCCTTCTTGCTGCACTACCTTCAACATGACCCTCGAATTGTGAGTATTAGAAATAATCCTGACTACTGGGTTGCCACACTGTTAGATCCCCGGTACAAAAGTAAATTTGCAGAAATTATTCCTGCCATAGAAAGGGATGCACGCATGCAGGAGTATCAGCAGAAACTGTTGCAGAATCTTACATGTGCTTTTCCACAAAACACCAGTGGTGCACGTAGTGAATCTCACAGCTCCAACTTGCTAACCGTGGGACCGTCGAGTGTTCAGCACTCAAACCGTAACAGAAACACAGTATCTTCTGGTAACATCAATTTTGCGGAATCATTTCACCACTTTTTTAGCCCATCCTTTGCAAGGCCACACTAGACAAGAAGTCTGACACATAGTCAACGCCTAGAGACAATGGTACAGGAGTATCTCCAAATAAACATTGAAGCCATGGCTGTGTCACTGGACCCTTGCTCTTTTTGGGCTTCCAATATGGATAAATGGCCGGAGCTCGCCACTTACGCCTTGGAGATCTTGTCATGCCCTGCAGCCAGCGTTCTGTCTGAAAGTGTGTTCAGCGCTGCTGGTGGTCTGCTGACAGATAAGCGCACGCGGCTCTCCACTGATAATGTAGACAGACTCACGTTCATAAAGATGAACAAATCATGGATCCGAAACGACTTTTCTACCCCTGTGTCATCCTGGGGAGAGTAAAAGCTTGATGATTTGTTAAAATCACCTCACCAACCATTTTAAGCTTTCAAATTACTAATCATGTTTATATGTATCTTGGCTGGAAAATAATTTGGGCCTTGTAGCAGTGTGCAGTACTGATTCTATTAGGCCATCTATACTAAACTCCACCAGATTTAAAATTACTAATCATGTTTATCTGTATCTTGGCTGGAAAATAATTTGGGCTTTGTAGTAGTTTGCAGTACTGATTCTATTAGGCCATCTATACTATGCTCCACCAGCTTTCAAAATAATAATAATTTTTAGCTGCATCTAGCCCGGAAAATAATTTTGGGTCTCCTAGATGCGCAAGACACATGAGTGCCTTCTTGCTGCACTATCTGCAACATGACCCTCAGATTGTCAGAATTCGAAGTAATCCTGACTACTGGGTTGCCACACTCTTAGATCCCCCACACTCTTCGATCAACCTTTTCATTTTAATAAAGAACAAAAAAATGGTAATTTTTGAAATTATAAGCATTAGCAGGTTATTAGAAACTGAAATCAAGCAGTTTTCAACTCAAAACTTTATTCTAGGTGATGTTACATTTGCACATAGGACCCGTTTTTCGAAAGGAGCTTCTGAACTCTCTCATCCATTGAATTTGTCAGGTTTTGGATGGTTTCTGCTTCAATTGTTTTGCATGAGGACAGAATACCCTCCCAGAGCTGTGGCTTAGATGTGAACTGCCTCCCGCCATCATAGACACTCCTTTTGATGATGCTGCAGAGTTTCTAAATGGGGTTGAGGTCAGGGGAGCATGGGGGTCACACCATAAGTTTGTCCCCTTTTATGCCCATATCAGCCAGAGATGCAGATGTGTTATGTGCAGCATGAGACGGTGCATTATCATGCATGAAAATGATCTTGCTGCGGAATACACGGTTCTTCTTCTTGAACCATGGCAGGAAGTGCTGTTTGAGAAACTCCACATACATTATGGAGTTCATCTTTACCCCTTCAGGGATCCTAAAGGGGCCGACAATCTCTCTCCGCATGATTCCAGCCCAAAACATTACTCCACCTCCTCCTTGTTGGCGTTGTAGCCGTGTTTGTGTGGGGTGTCCATCAACCAGCCATCCTCCACTCCATCCATCTGGACCATCGAGCGTTGCACGGCACTCATCGGTGAACAAAACAGTTTTAAAGTCAGTCTTCATGTATTGTTTGGCCCACTGGAGCCGTTTCTGCTTGTGTGCAGTGGATAGAGGAGGTCGACAGGATGGCTTACGCACAGCTGCAAACCTCTGAAGGACTCTGCGTCTTGTTGTTCGGGGGACGTTGGAGGCAACAGCAGCTTCAAAAACTTGTCTGCTGCTATGACAAGGCTTTTTTGCCGCTGCTCTTTTAACCTGACGTAATTGCCTGGAGGAAAGAGTCCTCAATTTGCCCTTATCAGCACGCACACGTGTGTACTGTGAATCAGCTACATACCTCTTGATTGTGCGATGATCAGGATGAAGTGTCTTGGCAATGTTGATTGTAGTCATGCCTTGACCTAAACACTCCACAATTTGTTGCTTCTCAGCAGCCGACACATCCTTTTTCTTTCCCATTTTGCCAGAAAATATAGGCTGCTTAATAATGTGGGACAGCCTTCTTAAGTAGTCTTGCCTTTCATTGGAAACACCTGCCAAACTAATTAGCACAGGTGTCTGCAATTGCTTACAGTGATATAAAGAGCCCTGACACACATCACCATCAATGAGTTTAACTGACAAACAAACAAATTCTTACCTTATCACTCCTAAACACTTTTTGCATAATAATTTGGAACACAGTGTACATGTGCTTTTCCACAAAACACCAGTGGTTCACGTAGTGAATCTTACAGTTCTAACTTGCCAACCGTGATCTGTATGGAGTTGTTCAATATAGGGCCCAAAATTAAGATAACATAGACGGGAGAGGTCTCTATGAATACGAATTCCTAAGTATTTGATACCCTGTGAGGGCCAGGCAAAGGGAAAGTTGGACTGGATGGAATCCTGTATAGAATTGCGGAGGGAGACATCGAGGGCCTCAGACTTCGCTGCATTGATTTTAAAATTTGACCATGTAACAAAGTGATCTATTTCAGCCATAACAGCAGGGATGGATATATGTGATTGAGTGATATATACTAGGACATCATCAGCAAATGCAGAGCACTTGTACTCGGTGCCTCCCACCTCAATCCACCTAATATTGGGGTTATGGCGAATTGATGAGAGCAGGTGCTCCGTCACTAGGATGTATAAGAGAGGAGACAGAGGACATCCCTGCCTTGTCCCATTGGTGATTATGAAAGGTGATGAAAATGTTCCATTTATCTTCAGCGTAGGTGACATATTGCGATACAGGGCCGTGATTTTGCCTATAAAAGGGTCCCCTAGACCCCTACCCCAAGCTTTTTAAGGGAATAATATATAGCGTGCCAGAAGAATCCATGGAGTGCTTTCTCAGCATCCAACGAGAGTATCTAATTACAAATTTTTAACTGCATCTAGCCCAGGAAATACTTTGTGCCTAGTAGCAGTGTCTGCTAGTCAGCGGATTATCCCAGCTGTTAAGCAAGCTACACCACCTGTAGTTTGGACACTTAATTTTTTCAAAGGAAATGGTTCAGGCCCCGGGACACTCAGTGAAGAGCATCGGGGAGACACCCCAAGGCATAGGGGCTGGGACTGGCGGTAGGACGCCTTGCGGTGGACCGCCAAGCTCGATTCTTATAAAAGCTTTTTAACTGCAGCAGCTTTAGTGGACTCTACTGGAGCTGGAATTATGCGGCTGCTGGCATGAGACTTGCCCTCCAATAGATCCTTGTAAAAGGATTTAAAGTGTTTTCATTCAAATTAGAGAGACAATTTAAATTAAAAAGCTTAGACCTGCCTCCACCACAGGGGGGCTCGCTCGACCCACCAGCGGACAGGCACCAGTATTGGGAGAGGGGGGCTGGCCGTCAGGGTCCACCGCAGCTCTGGCACAAACCCGGCGACACGGAGGTCGCACGGGCTGGAACGGACTGGCCGTGTCGGCTTCGCACTTTTTTTGTTTTAGAAGGGCATGACATGCCTATATCTGTGTCTCCCCCTCCTTTTACTCCTCCACCTCTTTTCTTTTCGCATGACTATATGTACTTGTCACTTTTCCATGTGTTAGTTGTGTCTTCTGAGCAGTTTGTCAGCTTTTGGACACCTTTGAAGGTGTTTTCTATGTATTTCTATGTGTTTTTGGTTGCCTGCCATTGGTTTTAGCAGTGTTCGAAGGTGTTCGACAAACAGTTCGACGTACAGTTCAGCAAACATACGGGTGTTCGACGAACCGAACCGAAATCGAACACTACAGGGGTGGCTCAACACTAATGATGACCTAATGTCATCAAATTCTGTGTCGTACCTCTTGATTCAAAATGTTCACTATACCCCTTGATAAAATCCTTGAGGGGTGTAATTTCCAAAATGGGATCACTTGTGGGGGGGTTTCCACTGTTTAGGCACATCAGGGGCTCTCCAAACGGGACCTTGCGTCCGCTCTCAATTCCAGCCAATTTTGCGTTCAAAAAGTCACGCAATGCTCATTCCCTTATGAACTCTGCGGTGCGCCCAAACACTGCATTTTCCTATATATGGGGTATTGGCGTGCTCAGGAGAAATTGCACAACAGTTTTTGGGGTCCATTTTCTCCTCTTACCCTTGTGAAAATAAAAAAATTGGGGCTAAAACATTATTTTTGTGGAAAAAGTTAGATTTTTTTATTTTCATGGCTCCATGTTGTAAACATCTGCAAAGCACTTAAGGGTTCAGGGTGCTCACCACACATCTAGATAAATTCCCTGAGGGGTCTAGTTTCCAAAATGGTGTCACTTGTGGGGTTTTTCCACTGTTTAGGCACATCAGGGGCACATCCACTAAGTATTCAAGTAAATTTTACATTCAAAAAGTCAAGTGGTGCTCCTTCCCTTCCGAACCCTGCTGTGCGCCCAAACAGTGGTTTTCCCCCACTTTTGGGGTATCTTCTTACTCAGGAGAGATTGCACAACAAACTCCATGGTGCAATTTCTCCTGTTAACCTTACGAAAATGCAAAATTGGGGGCTGAAAAACATTTTTGTGGGAAAAATGTCAAAATTTTATTTTTACGGCTGAATGTTCTAAACTCCTGTGAAGCACCTGGGGGTTCAAGGTGCTCATCACACATCAAGATAAGTTCCCTGAGGGGTCTAGTTTCCAAAATTGTGCCACTTGTGGGGGATTCCACTGTTTAGGCACATCAGGGGCTCTCCAAATGCAACATGGTGTCCGCTAATTATTCAAGCAAATTTTACATTCAAAAGTCAAATGGAGCTCCTTCTCTTCCGAGCTCTGCCGTGCACCCAAACAGTGGTTTTCCCCCACATATGGGGTATTGGCGTGCTCAGAAGGAATTGAAAAACAAATTGCATGGTGCAAGCTCTCCTGTTACCCTCATGAAAATGCAAAATTGGAGGCTGAAAAACATTTTTTGTGGGAAAAATGTGAAAATTTTATTTTTACGGCACAATGTTCTAAACTTCTGTGAAGCACCTGGGGGTTCAAGGTGCTCACCACACATGTAGATAAGTTCCCTGAGGGGTCTAGTTGCCAAAATGGTGGTTTCCACTGTTTAGGCACATCAGGGGCTCTCAAAACGCAACATGGTGTCCGGTAATTATTCAAGGAAATTTTACATTCAAAAAGTCAAATGGCGCTCTTTCTTTTCCGAGCTCTGCCGTGCGCCCAAACAGTGGTTTTCTCCACGTACCGGGTATCTGCGTGCTCAGGGGAAATTGCACAACAAATTTTTGGGTCCATTTTTTCCTGATACCCCTGCGAAAATAAAAAAAAATTGGGTCTAAAGTAACATTTTTGTGAAAAAAGTTAAATGTTAATTTTTTTCTTCCACATTCCAAAAATTCCTGTGAAGCTTCTGAAGGGTTAATAAAGTTCTTGAATGTGGTTTTGAGCACCTTGAGGGGTGCAGTTTTTAGAATGGTGTCACTTTTGGGTATTCTCTATCATAAAGACCCCTCAAAGTGACTTTAAATGTGATGTGGTTCCTAAAAAAATGGTTTTGTAAAGTATGTTGTAAAAATGAGAAACCGCTGGACATCTTTTAACCCTTATAGCTCCCTAATAAAAAAAAAATGTTGGTTCCAAAATTGTGCTGAAATAAAGTAGACATATGGATAATGTTATTTATTAACTATTTTGTGTGACATATCTCTCTGATTTAAGGGCATAAAAATTCAAATTTTGAAAATTGCAAAATTTTCAACATTTTTGCCAAATTTCTATTTTTTTCACAAATAAACGCACGTGATATCAAAGAAATGTTACCACTATCATGAAGTACAATATGTCACGAAAAAACAATCTCAGAATCAGTGGGATCCTTTGAAGCGTTCCAGAGTAATTACCTCATAAAGTGACAGTGGTCAGAATTGTAACAATTGGCCCGGTCATTAACGTGCAAACCACCCTTGGGAGTAAAGGGGTTAAACTAAATATGAAACACTCCATAAACATCCTTTAGCTGTAAAATACTGCATAAAATAAAAGAAAATTATATGGTTAGTATTTCCTCTCTATGGCACTCATACAATAGTGACGCACACCTTTTCTGCCCTCATATAGTAATAGCATCCAACTTTTATACCTCTATACAGTTGGTTCAAAATAGTAGCATAATTGTGTCCCATATTGTGACCCAACAATAGTAATATTGTCCCCCAATTGCCCTCATGAATTAATAATGTTCCCTGTCTTGACCCCAAAACTGTAATAATGTCACTCTTCACATAGACATTAAAAAAACAAAGATTCTTCTCTTTTTTCCCAACTCCCACAATGAGCACTCCCATAACAAGCAGTCTTCTTTCTCCTCCATCGCTGCCTCCAAAGGTCCAGTCATGGTCAATACCCCAGCAGCCACAATGTTTATACCCATGTTTGAGAGCACATGTACAGTTGTCAGTATTGATGGCATGACAGTATTATTTAGTATTTTTTTTGCGATACTATTCAGTCACTGTATGAGTGTATTATTTGTTCACTATGTGGCAGTCACTATATGAACAAGTTATATTAAAAAAGGAGGTAATGGTAAGTTGTTCCTACTGACACAGATACAATTGAAAAGAACGTAACAGAATGGCGTAGTCATTGTTTTAACAGAGTGAATCTGATCTTGTACTGTATGATCTAATTCATAGTTAATACCTAATGTGTAATAAAATATTTTAAAAAGTAAACTAGTGAAGAAATGTTCTTGAAAATGCAGTGACCAAAGATGATCAGATATAGGCAAATAAATGACAAGCTACTTTAAAAAGTAATCCTAGACATGGAACTGGCAAATACAGAGTTAAATATTAAAATGTCAACAGATAAGACTGCTAGAAACAAGGACAAGTGAAATGGATCAAGGCCAAAAAGTAATGGTGCTAATACAGAAGGTACTAAATAGTGTTGAGCAAGCACTAAAATGCTCGGGTGCTCGAAGCTCGGGCCGAGCTCACCGTGATACTCGGGTGCTCAACCCGAGCAGCAAGCCCAATGTTAGTCTATGGGAGACCCGAGCATTTTTGCGGTGGCATCCCCGGCAGTCTGTAGAAAGCCTACAAAGTGCCCAAAACGATAGTGACAGAGCTCAAATGACATAAGGACAGCTTGGGGATCGCCCCAGGAAGCATTTCTGACCCCTGGTCACTGCTGTCAACAACGTGGTCAGAGGTATTAAGCCACTTTTACGGGCTCACAATAAAACATACAAAAACGAAACTGAAACTTGTGTATAAGGTAAAATAAATAACCAAAAAAGAAAATACTCCTCCACACCTTGGGCTATGTTCACAAGTAGCATTTTTTATGCGTTTATGCACTTTTGTATTGCTTTCAAACGTGACAAATGCATACACCTGGAAATGTCATTTTAACATTTTACAACCTTATCTGCCCATGTGCTGTGTGAGACATGCATACAGTGCTGAAGAGACATGGGAACAGCATGGGGAAGACCCCTGGAAGCATCTCCGACACCCAGGTCATTGCTTAAAAGTGTGCCCATCAGAAGTGATCCTTGCCGCATCAGAAGATGCAGACTTGCAACTATCCCCGTGCAAGTCCTTGTCCCAGGGCAGTGTGCAATTGTACCTCCCCCATTCCTTCAATGCAAGTGCAAGTATGCAGCCTGCCATCCACACACCCCCAGGCTACAATACTATACTGCTTGCTTGCTTGCACTTGAAATTGGGCCTCTTAGGCATGTGGAGGTGGAATCTGGCCACCATGGCTGCGTCGGCGGCCTGGGATCCATACTCAGTCACCAGCCACCCGGCGGCCGGGTGTCCACGCTTGGTACCCAGCTGCCAGGGGGCGGCTGGGTGTCCATGCTCTGTCCTCAGCCGCCCCACGGCTGGGTGCCCACACACGGTCCCCAGCAGCCTGGGGGCGGCCAGGTGTCCATAAACGGTCCCCAGCCGCCCCTATTTGTCCCGGTGCACCTTATACACAAGCGCGCATACCAAAACATTACCAGTG
Organism: Phyllobates terribilis; assembly: GCF_046119375.1. Classification (NCBI taxonomy): domain Eukaryota; kingdom Metazoa; phylum Chordata; class Amphibia; order Anura; family Dendrobatidae; genus Phyllobates; species Phyllobates terribilis. The sequence continues at coordinate 35,725,935 of NW_027362768.1, read as the reverse complement.
CCCTCCCCAGTGCATTTAGTGGGAAGGACAGCCTAACCACAAACACGTGGACAAGTGAATGTGGCCAGGGATGGTCCATCTCACTGACGCCTTCACACTGGGTTAATATTGTGGAAGCTGGGACACAGTTGGACACTGGGATGCAACACGACCTCCAGACATAGAGGATTGCAGGTCCAGGGTCAATCAGGCTTCAACACAAAGTTCAGAAGATAGACAGCAGCAGTGGTCGGCCTCCAACACAATGAGTAAATTATTCATGATCATGAGGCTATCCATCTCCTTAGCTTTCTGTTCCTTGGAATGCAAGCGCATGTATGTAGTAACGGCTAGGCCTTAGGTGGTCAGCGTTTTGGCACATATCCTACCTCCTCTGAGGATAGCTGGATGTTTTCCTGCTACTATCCCAGTTCTATGACTCCCGTTAAAACAAAGCTTCAGGTGATGAATGATGGATGAGGTGGTGGCAAAGGAGAAAGAGCAGGAGGAACAGGGACCATTCACATCAATATCTGGCCAGTCAACCACACATGTCTTGTAGGATATGTTTCTGTACCAAAAGGAGTGGTTCGGCTACACAGTTATAGGGCATACAGTCAGTGCAATGCCTACCAAAAATTTCGAGGCACTCCAATGCCCCTTGGAAATGACATGGAGGTCAGAGGGCCTTAACTAAACCGATTTTTCCATTTATAGCAACTGGGTCTCCTTTACACTGTTGGCCTAAACAGTGAATGGAAGGCTTTCCAAAAATTATGAGAAACTGCATTGCCCCTTGAAACAGACGTGGATTACAGCGTACTAAAAACCTTCTACCCATTATTGGGGAGTGGGTCTCCCTTAGTGTTCGCCTATGCATTGAAAAGCAAAAGCTGACTAAAATTAGGAGGAAATGCAATGCCCGTTGGAAGAGTCGTGGAGTTTAGAGGAAATTAAAACAACATTTCATTGCCCCTTGGAAGAGCTGTGAAGTTCAGAGTGGTTTAACAAGACGGTTTTAATGCCCCTTGGAAGAGAAGTGGAGGTCACAGTAGCTTAACAAGATGGATTTAATGCCCCTTGGAAGAAACTTGGAGTTCAGAGTGGTTTAACAAGACGGTTTTAATGCCCCTTGGAAGAGACGTGGAGGTCCCAGTGGAATAAAAAGACAATATCAATGCCCCTTGGAAGAGTGGTGGAGGTCCCAGTGGAATAAAAACACAATATCAATGCCCCTTGGAAGAGTGGTGGAGGTCGCAGTGGAATAAAAAGACAATATCAATGCCCTTTGGAAGAGTGGTGGAGGTCGCAGTGGAATAAAAAGACAATATCAATGCCCCTTGGAAGAGTGGTGGAGGTCGCAGTGGAATAAAATGACAATATCAATGCCCCTTGGAAGAGACGTGGAGGTCACAGTAGCTTAACAAGACGATTTTAATGCCCATTGGAAGTTATGTAGAGTTCAGAGTGGTTTAACAAGATGGTTTTAATGCCCCTTGGAAGAGACGTGGAGTTCAGAGTGGTTTAACAAGATGGTTTTAATGCCCCTTGGCAGAGACGTGGAGGTCACAGTAGCTTAACAAGACAGCCTTAATGCCTCTTACAAGAGCCATGCAGTACAGCATATTAACCTCTTTAGAGCCCATGACGTCTTAGTACGCACATTTGCGTACTGCCCGTTCAGTGAGGGCTGCTGCGCTGAGCCCTCACTGAGCTGAGCACATGTCAGCTGATTCTTACAGCTGACATGTGCCCGCACCAGCCGCGGGTGGAATCGCGATCCACCCGCGGCTGTTAACCTGTTAAATGCCGCTGTCAATCTCCGACAGCGGCATTTAACGCGCGCTTCCTGGAAGCGTGTCTTAAGCCCCGCCCCCCGGTGACACCGTCACGTGATCACGGGTTGCCGATGGGCGTGCATGACAACCCAGGGTCTGCAGCAGACTCCTGTGGTTGTCATGATCTGGTCGCTATGAGCGCCACCTACTTGTCGGCGCTCATAGCACAGGACCAATTCTGCAATATGCAGGGGATCTGCTGGTCCCCTGTATGTAGCAGAGCCGATCAGACAACTGCTGCTTCTAGTCTCCTTCTAGTCTCCTTCTAGTCTCCTATTTAAAAAAATAAAAAAAATAAAAAAAATATAAAAGTTTAAATCACCCCTCTTTTGCCCCATTCAAAATAAAATAATAAAAAATAAACCCACATACAAATATTTGGTATCACCGCGTTCAGAATCACCCATTCTATCAACAAAAAAAAAGAATTAATCCGATTAATAAATGGCGTAACGAGAAAAAAATTCTAAACGCCAGAATTAAGTTTTTTGGTCGCCGCAAAATTGCAATAAAATGCAATAATGGGCGATCAAAACATCGTATCTACCCCAAAATGTTATCAATAAAAACGGCAGCCTGGCGCACAAAAAATATGCCCTCAACCAGCCCCAGATCACGAAAAATAGAGACGCTACAGGTCTCGGAAAATGGCGCTATTTTTTTTTTATCAAATTTTGGATTTTTTTTTCACCACTTAAATATAAAAGAACCTATACATGTTTGGTGTCTATGAACTCATAATGACCTGTAGAATAAGAATGGAAGGTCAGTTTTAGCATTCAGTGAACGTGGTAAAAAAAATAAGTAAAAACAACTGTGGTATTGCACTTTTTTTGCAATTTTACCGCACTTGGAATTTTTTTCCCGTTTTCCTGTACATGATATGGTAAAACTAGTAATGGCGTTGAAAAGTACAACTCGTCCTGCAAAAAAAGAGCCCTCACATGGCCATATTGACCAAACATTAAAAACGCTATGGCTCTGGGAACAAGGGGAGCTAAAAACGAAAAAGCAAAAACGACAAAACCCAAGGTTGCGAAAGGGTTAAAAATATTATTCCAATTATTGGGGAGTGGGTCTCCCATAGTCTTTGCCTATGCCTTCCAAGCAAAAGCTGCCAAAAATTAGGACGGAGGAACTTACAATGCCCCTTACAAGAGCCATGCAGTACAGCATATTAAAAACATTATTCCCATTATTGGGGAGTGGGTCTCCCATAGTCTTGGCCTATGCCTTCCAAGCAAAAGCTGCCAAAAATTAGGATGGAGGAACTTGCAATGCCCCTTACAACAGCCATGCAGTACAGCATATTAAAAACATTACTCCCATTATTGGGGAGTGGATCTCCCATAGTCTTTGCCTATGCCTTCCAAGCTAAAGCTGTCAAAAATTAGGATGGAGGAACCTGCAATGCCCCTTACAAGAGACATGCAGTACAGCATATTAAAAACATTATTCCCATTATTGGGGAGTGGGTCTCCCATAGTCTTTGCCTATGCCTTCCAAGCAAAAGCTGCCAAAAATTAGGACGGAGGAACCTGCAATGCCCCTTACAAGAGCCATGCAGTACAGCATATTAAAAACATTACTCCCATTATTGGGGAGTGGGTCTCCCATAGTCTTTGCCTATGCCTTCCAAGCTAAAGCTGTCAAAAATTAGGATGGAGGAACCTGCAATGCCCCTTACAAGAGACATGCAGTACAGCATATTAAAAACATTATTCCCATTATTGGGGAGTGGGTCTCCCATAGTCTTTGCCTATGCCTTCCAAGCTAAAGCTGCCAAAAATTAGGATGGAGGAACCTGCAATGCCCCTTACAAGAGACATGCAGTACAGCATATTAAAAACATTTTCACCATTATTGGGGAGTGGGTCTCCCATAGTCTTTGCCTATGCCTCCCAAGCAAGCAAAAGCTGTGAAATATTAGGATGGAGGAACTTGCAATGCCCCTTACAAGAGCCATGCAGTACAGCATATTAAAAACGTTATTCCCATTATTTTGGAGTGGGTCTCCCATAGTCTTTGCCTATGCCTTCCAAGCAAAAGCTGCCAAAATTTAGGAAGTAGGAACTTGCAATGCCCCTTTCAAGAGCCATGCAGTACACCATATTACAAACATTATTCCTATTATTGGGGAGTGGGTCTCCCATAGTCTTTGCCTATGCCTTCCAAGCAAAAGCTGCCAAAAATGCAGTACAGCATATTAAAAACATTATTCCTATTATTGGGGAGTGGGTCTCCCATAGTCTTTGCCTTTGGCAACATGGACCACGGTCACCCTGGTGGTATAGTGGTGGTGGAGGCTGAGGATAAGGAGAAGAGCAAAAAACAGCCGAAATGAGGAAGCGTATACCAATGTGTGGGTGTGAAGTTGTGCATGGGAATACAACTACCGAAATAACACAGTGGATTTGACTTTATGTTCCTCTGCTGTCATTTGGTGGTGATGAAAAGTCTGGCCCAATCCAGCCCTTGTTCAATTTGATAAGGGTCAGCTTGTCAGCATTGTCAGTTGACAAGCGAGTGCGCTTTTCAGTTATAATTCCCCCGCACTAAAAACACGCTCCCATAACACGTTAGCGGCAGAGCAGGTCAGGACCTCCTTGGCTTACAGAGCGAGTTCATTCCAAGTGTCCAGCTTGCATACCCAATAATTAAAAGGCACAGAGGAATCACGGAGGACGCTGGTACGGTCGGCAAGGTACTGCCTCACCATCTTTTGAAACTTTCCACTCCTTGTGAGAGTATCCCGCGCCTCAGGGCCTGTAAGCTGGGCGGGTCCCAGAAAACTGTCCCAGAACGTTGACAGTGTTCCCCTGCCTCTGCTGGATTGGAGTTGCGTCTCTCTCGCCTGTATGCCTTGGTTGGTCAACGAACTGTGACCTCTGCCGCTAGCGTGTTCAGATGGGAATTTTTTTAACAGTTCTGCAGCTAGGGCCTTCTGGTACTGCCCCATTTTTGTAGACCTCTTCACCTCAGGAATAAGAGAGTGAAAGTTCTCCTTGTTGCGGGGGTCTAAAAGTGTCACCAACCAGTAATGACTGTCACCCAACATTTTGAAAATGCGAGGGTCACGGTTAAGGCAGCGTAACATAAAGTCAGCCATGCGTGCCAGACTGGTAACGGGCAAGACATCCATGTCCTCACCAAGATGGCGACTGACCGTGCTCTCCTCCTCCTCCCCCTTGTCCTCAGGCCACCCACTCTGAACCGACGGTATGACAGTTGTACAGGTACTACCGTCTACATCACATGATACCAGCACCTGTTCCTCCTCCTCCTCCTCCTCATTGTCCCCCAATGCACATTGAGATGAGATGAGGCTTGGCTGTGTGTAATCGCCCGTTATGGCTTCTTGTTCCATCTCATCATACTCTGGCTGCAATGCCTTCTCTTTAGTTCTCTGCAGAGAGCGTTGCAAAAGACAGACAAGTGGGATGCTGACGCTAATAATGGCGTCATCGCCACTCACCATCTTGGTGGACTCCTCAAAATTTGTAAGGATGGTACATATGTCACACATCCAGGTCCACTCCTGAGGTCTTATGTGTGGCATCTGACCTGAATATTGACTGCCTTGTTGCAGCTGGTACTCCACAACTGCTCTCTTCTGCTCACAAATCCTTTGCAACATGTGGAGGGTAGAGTTCCATCGTGTGGAGACATCACACATCAGTCAGTGTGCCGGAAGCAGCAAATGCTGCTGCAACAGAGCAAGGGCGGCGGAAGCTGTAGCCGACTTCTGAAAATGAGCTGACAGGCGGCGTACTTTCACGAGCAGATGTGGCAACTCGGGGTACGATTTAAGAAACCGCTGAACCACGAGGTTAAGCACATGAGCCAGGCATGGTACGTGTGTGATCTCACCTCGCCTTAGAGCCACCACCAGGTTACGGCCATTGTCACACATGACCACGCCTGGATGTAGGTTCAGCGGTCTCAGCCACAGATCTGCCTGCTCTTTCACAGCTGTCCACAACTCACAAGCAGTGTGAGGTTTATCACCTAAGCTTATGAGTTTCAGCACAGCCTGTTGCCGCTTGGCGGAGGCAGTACTGCAGTGCTTCCAGCTTGTAACTGATGTGGTGATATCTGAGATGGAGGCTGAACATGAGGAGGAGGAGGAGGATGATGCGCAGGCGCTGTACACTGTGGGGGCATCTCTGACTGACATAGGGCCCGCAATCCTCGGTGTGGGGAGGATGTGTTCCGTCCCAAGGTCCGACTGGGTCCCGGCTTCCACTATGTTTACCCAGTGTGCCGTCAGGGAGATGTACCGTCCCTGGCCACAAGCACTTGTCCACGTGTCCTTTGTCAGGTGGACTCTCCCAGTAACTGCGTTGTTGAGGGCATGGCAAATGTTTTGGACACGTGCTTGTGTAGTGCAGGGATGGCACACCGGGCAAAATAGTGTCGGCTGGGAACGAGTACCGAGGGACGGCCACCGCCATAAGGTTGGGGAAGGATTCCGTCTCCACCAGCCTAAAAGGCAGCATTTCCAATGCAAGCAGTCGTGAAATGTGTGAATTTAGGACTGTGGCCTGTGGGGCGTTGGCTGCGAATTTGCATTTTCGTTCAAACGTCTGGGATATGGACAATTGAACACTGCAGTGGGACGTGGACGTGGACGTTGATGTTGTTTCTTGAGAAATTGCCATAACAAGTGAAGACTGAGAGTAGGGAGCATCTTTGTATGCAGTTTGGACAGGGGATTGCCTTGCACGCACAACAAGGGGTTCTATTACACGCACAACAGCGGAAGAAGCAGTGGTGACACCCGCTGACACTGGTCGTGGACCCTGGGGTTCGCCCCACAAAGTCGGGTGCTTTGCTGACATGTGCCTGATCGTGCTGGTGGTGGTCAGGCAGGTAGTTTTGTAACCCCTGCTGATGCTGGCCTGGCAGGTGGTACAAATGGCCTTTTTGGGGTAATCAGCAAAGTCTTTGAAATAATTCCAGACTCTGGAAGACCTACCGGTTGTAGTGGCAACGTCCCTCGTGTTGGTGTTACGGGGAACGGTTGACCGCCTTCTGTCTGAGGCCGCCACACTGCTTCTTCCTGCCTGTTGGGGTACTCTGCCTCCCTCACCCTGTGTGCTGCTGGCCTCGCTCTGCGTGTCCTCCTGCCACATTGGGTCAGTTACTAGATCATCCACCACCTACCTCCTCCTCTTCCACTTAAGCACCATGGTCCTCCTCCTCACTTCGTGGCAATTGTGTTTCATCATCGTCCACCTCTTGTGACAAATTGCCAGCGTCGCCTTCCTGTGACCGTGGCTGTTAAAATATTTGGCCATCGCTACATGGGATCTCCTCTTCCACCACTTCAAGTGGAGCAGGCGAGGGGCACAAATATGGAAATGGACTAGTGAACAGCTCTTCAGAGTGTCCAACTGTGGGATCAGTTGCTATCTTACGACACTCGGCATGGTGGGAAGAAGGAGCATCAGGGTGAGGAGGAGTATGCAGTCGAGACTTACGGCTACTAAGACAGATCGGAGGTGGTGGTGCCCAGGTGACTGGAAGTATTATCTGCTATCCAATTAATAACCTGTTCACACTGATCAGTTCGCAATAGTGGTGCTGTTGTGTGCTTCCCTAGTAATTCAGTCAAGAACTGGGATGTGGCTGTTGGTTGTGGCACATTTTCACCTTGTCCATGGCCCCGTCCTCTGCACGCACCATCACCAGAACGTCCAGTTCCACGTCCCTTGCCACGTGCCTTGCCCATTGTAAATGAAGTAAAATAGCCTACACTAACACTATCAATGGCAAAAGGGTAATAAAAAGGAGATTTGAACCGTGGAAGAGGAAAACCACAGTTCTATTTCTCTGGCCTACATCAGAATCTTTTAAACAGATATATTTGTGTCTGAACAGTCAGCAAGACACTGAAACTGTCTTTTTTTATGCAAAATGCTGGATTACACCCTGATTTGAACAGTGGAAGAGGAAAACCACAGTTCTATTTCTCTGGCCTACAACAGAATCTTTTAAACAGATATATTTGTGTCTGAACAGTTAGCGAGACACTGAAACTATCTTTTTTTATGCAAGAAAGTGGATTACACCCAGATATGAACAGCGAAAGAGGAAAACCACAGTTGTATTTCTCTGGCCTGCACCAGAATCTTTTAAACAGATATATTTGTGTCTGAACAGTCAGCGAGTCACTGAAACTGTTTTTTTTATGCAAAAAGGTGGATAACACCCAGATTTGAACCGTGGAAGAGGAAAACCACAGTTCTATTTCTCTGGCCTACACCAGTGTTAGGTGTCATGTGTTTGCTGGATTCAAAATGGATTCAGAACCTTCGGTGGACTCTGTGGTCTCCCATTCTGGTTCAGCCAGGGCTGATGCAGCTCTGCATTGTCATCAGTCCCAACACCTAGCTGGTGCACGAGATGTACAGGTTGTCTCTTGGTTCTTCGTTCCTAGCAACTTGAAGGATAGGTTGCTGAGGGAGACAGGGCTGTTAAAGCCCAAGTCCAGGATTCTCTGTACTGAGCATGCCCGTGATATGGCGGACTGTGATTGGTGGTTTGGGAGTCAGCTGATCCCGTGACCTGGCACCGCCTGATTGGTCGTGGGTGACGTCACCAATGGTGCGATGGTGGGCAGGGCTTAATCTTTAAAAAGCTCGCCGACAAACATGGCGGCGCGCTCTGATCATTGAGCTGTGAAGGTATTGTGTGGACGCTTGGTCTCTTGGGCTCCACATGTGCTTTAGTTTCTGGCAGGCAGGTTTAGTGGAAATAGGCAGGCTTAGATGAAATAGACAGGTAGCTTCATCTGACAGGCTGGCTCTGACAAAGGGGTCGCCTTACACCCCGAGCAGTCTGCAGACACCCTATTCCTGGTACCACCTGTAAGCCACGTGGAGGGATCCTCCTCAGTCCGGTAGCACGCCGGCTGGTTGCACGTATTCGCCGGCGTGAGTCACACACGCATCCTAGCGCCAACTGTGTAGTCCCTGTGCTGCAACAGGACTTCAGATATATTATTTATCGCACATCTCTCGTGCTGTTAACGGAGATAGTGCGAATTCCTATTCCCATCCCGGTGTGCTGTAACACGGAAGGGATTGTCATTTAAGTTGGTTGTTTTACCTTCTCACCAGGAAGGTGTTCGGCCACAGTCCACCAGGCTGCATCGCGGCCCTCGGGTTCGGTTGCTTTCCATTATAAATAAAGTTGTTCGCAACCGTCCCCTTAACACACCAGAATCTTTTAAACAAATATATTTGTGTCTGAACAGTCAGCGAGACACTCAAACTGCTTTTTTTTATGGAAAAAAGGCAAAACAGTGGATAATACAGAGATTTGAACCGTGGAACTGAAAAACCACAGTTCTAGTTATCTGGCCTACACCAGACTCTTTTAAACAGATATATTTTTGTCTGAACACTCACAGACACACTAAATTTTTCTTTTTTATGGGAAAAAATACCAAAAGGTTAATAAGACAGGTATTTGTACAGTCTGACTGAGGGAAAAAAAATGCAGGATTTAGATGAAAAAAAAAGGATTTTTCATGGCCCCTGTGACCTGGGACTAAGTCTAGCAATTTGAAAAGCAGCACACAGGACTGTAATGCAGTGTTTGTTGGTATAACCACTGCGTCTCCTGTACAGCCTGCCTGACTGCCTGCCTGATATCTGGGATGGATATTAGTCCTGAAAAGGACTGTTTGTTTTATCTTGCAGGCTTTAGAGACCCTACACTAACTATTTTGCAGTATAAATCTCTCCCTAGCTCAGCAGCACTCTCCCTACACTGTCTGATCCAGAGCGACTGTGTCCAAGATGGCGGCGCCCGGTTTTAAATACTCGAGGTGACGCTGTGCGGCCAGCCAATCACTGTAATGCCCACAACCAACATGGCTGTGGCATTACAGTGACAGGCTGGCAATCCCTGCAAGTTCATTGGCTCTGTAAAGAGCGCCAAACATGCAGGGCGAAGACCTGAGCTCCTGCCCGAGTAACCCTGAAATGTTCGGCGCTCGCCGAACATCCCGAGTAGTGAGATGCTCAGGTGAGTACCGAGCAGTGTCGAGCATGCTCGCTCAACTCTAGTACTAAAGCGTTGTAAATGCTACATATTTTTTAGTAATAAGAAGACCATTGTCTTCTTGATGCAGCCTTACATACAAAGACAAATCAGTATAATAGAAATGTGCGTCCCATTGTTCCGCAGGAAAAATATATTGACTGCCATAGATAATGACAGCTTGTGTTCTGGGATCCCTATTTACATGCAATGATCATAATGATGTCTGATAATGATTATCAGAAAAAAATAAATCACCCTCATCTTCAGACTGCAATGATTGCTGCTTTTGGCAATATATAGCATTGAAAATAAAGTTGTGTGATTGTTGGACCTGCTCACCTGACGTTCTGCAGCTCTTGGCACTGTTATGGCGAATACTATGAATGCTAGAGAGATTCAAATATATTTAAAGTGAATTGTATTTGAGTCAAATTTTGAAAAGTTTGTAGATCATGGCAAGTTCAAACAGTTTGCCATTCGATTCACTTGTATTGCCAGACTCGATATTGATGTATTCTAATAGTTGCAAATCATTATTGGAATGGAGGAGAAAATTAGATGGATAGGAAGTCAAGGGAAAAAACAAGGAACAACAGAAGAAAATATGATCGCATATACAAGTCGAGAGAAAGTATTCTTGTAGTTATTAAACTACCATAGACATATCCGTTAACAAAAATATTATGGGTGTCTATACACGAATGATTCTGATGAAAAAAATCATTTTAAAGGGGCTGTCCACAAGTCTGGCAACCCCTTCTCATTTATCATGTTTGACCCCGTTAAAATAAAATACCTATACTCACCTCCAATGCAGTCACCATTCCAGCGGTGTGGGCAATCGCATTTATGGGGCTCACATGAGGTTTTTATGACACGTGAGCCCTACAATATTCAGGCGTATAAGTAATCAAGAAGGGGTCAGAGTGCGGTGGCCGCTCACTTACGGTACTCTTGATTACTTATACATTTGAAGTCAGTGACAGTGACACCAGCACAGGATTCACGTGACGTAACAACCTTGCCTGAGCCCCAGGAGAGCGAGTGCTGACACAACTAGAATGGTGCCAGCACAGGAAGGTGAGTATACAGTTAGGTCCATATATATTTGGACATGTTAAGGAGCTGAAACTCCTAAACCCTTCATCTAATTTTAATGTGGATACCCTCAAATGAACGCTGAAAGTTTGAACTTCAGCTGCATCTGAATTGTTTTGTTTAAAATTCATTGTGGTAATGTCTAGAAACAAAATTAGAAAAATGTTGTCTCTGTCCAAATATATATGGACCTAACTGTAGGTGTTTATAATTTAATGGGGCCAAACATGAAAAATGAGAAGGGGTTGGCCTAATAGTGGTCAACCCCTTTAATAATTTTTTCTTAAAAACGTGTTGTTGACAAGAGAGTTCACTTCTTGGATATGGGATTGTCATGTCTTTCCAAATCCTCCTGTAGTTATCACTAGTTTGATTGCCATTGGAATATGGGACACCTACACTCTAGAAGCTGGAGAAAATATGTGTAGGTCTATGAAAAGCAGAGAAATGATGGAGTAAATATTATTTGTTGATTAGTGACCTTATTGATTACATGGTTATCTGTATGATCTTGTACCCCCTTAAAGTATTTAATAAAGTTACCTATTGCTATCACAACGGAGATAAAGACAAAAAGCCGGCACCTGTGTATTCCAGAGCCTCCTTAATCAGCAGTGTTGCAAGACACAGTCAGGACACCTCATCCCACACAAGCCGGGTGCATATCTCAATGGAAACAGAAAGCAGTCATCCGTGTAAGTAAAAAGATAGAGAGCACTCACCGGCTGTGAAAATACCAGTCTTTATTTCATCTCTTAAAAATCAAAAAGCGGGGGAGTAACATAGTAACTAGTGTTGAGCCACCCCCCTAGTGTTCGAGTTCGGTTCGGTTCATCGAACACCCTTGTGTTCGCCGAACTGTTTGTCGAACTGTTCGTCGAACACCTTCGAACACCGTTAAAACCAATGGCAGGCAAACAAAAACACATAGAAACACATAGAAAACACCTTCAAAGGTGTCCGAAAGCTGACAATCTGCTCAGAAGACATAACTAACACATGGAAAAGTGACAGGTACATACAGTCATGCGAAAAGAAAAGAGGTGGAGGAGTAAAAGGAGGGGGAGACACAGATATAGGCATGTCATGCCCTTCTAAAATCCAAAAAGTGAGAAGCCGACACGGCCAGTCCGTTCCTGCCCGTGCCACCTCTGTGTCGCCGGGCTTGTGCCAGAGCCGCGGTGGACCCTGACGGCCAGCCCCCCTCTCCCAATACCGGTGCCTGTCCGCTGGTGGGTCGAGCGAGCCCCCTGTGGTGGAGGCAGGTCTAAGCTTTTTAATTTAAATTGTCTCTCTAATTTGAATGAATACACTTTAAATCCTTTTACAAGGATCTATTGGAGGGCAAGTCTCATGCTAGCAGCCGCGTAATTCCAGCTCCAGTAGCGTCCACTAAAGCTGCTGCAGTTAAAAAGCTTTTATAAGGATCGAGCTCGGCGGTCCACCGCAAGGCGTCCTACCGCCAGTCCCAGCCCCTATGCCTTGGGGTGCCTCCTGATGCTCTTCACTGAATATCCCGATGTCCCGAAGCATTTCCTTTGAAAAAATTAAGTGTCCAAACTACAGGTGGTGTAGCTTGCTTAACAGCTGGGATAATCCGCTGACTAGCAGACACTGCTACTAGGCACAAAGTATTTCCTGGGCTAGATGCAGTTAAAAATTTGTAATTAGATACTCTCGTCGGATGCTGAGAAAGCATTCCATAGAGTCTCCTGGCATGCCGTATATTATTCTCTTAAAAAGCTTGGGGTAGGGGTCTAGGGGACCCTTTTATAGCCAAAATCACGGCCCTGTTTCGCAATACGTCACTTAGGCTGAAGATAAATGGAACTGTAGCACCCCGAGGGCTCGGTTGCTACAGAGGTATTGCACCTCACCCAGAGGTGTGATATCTCACTCTCAGGTAAGGATGTAGTGTGGATCAGGACCCCGACACCTGCATGCATTACACCACATTGCCGTGGGGCAGGGCGACCAATTTGCCTCTGAGATGGGCACAGTCCCTGTCCCTGGCTGGAGTGGGGGGAGGGAACACTGAGCAAGGGGAACCCTGTAGTGCAGGAGTAGGGAGGAAGCAGTTCCTGGGTGCATTGAGAAGGAAGTATAAAAGGTGGGCACCATCTTAGTTCAGCGCAGAGAAGTCTGAGCAGAAGTGACAGGGAGCAGGGACTCTGCATGAGCTCTGCTCCGGAGGCGGGCCTAGTAACAGAGGCCCAGGCCTGGAAGAGGGAGAAGGAAGGAAGAGGAGCGGAGAAGGCTCCAGGAACGAGGAACGAAGGGATTCCAGGGGTGCGGACGGGCGAGTCGCCACCGCACGCCCGAATCCACCTGCGTGGAGGGGTCAGGCCAAAGGGGGAGACTGGTCCCCGAAACTAGTGGAGGCAGGAAACGACCCTCAGCTAGAAACCGGAGGCTGTGACATTTTATTTGGCGCAGCCCCTCGCTACACCCGCTAGGAAGGCACCACATAGGGTCAGGGAAACTGGCGGCAAGTTTACCAAGAGGAGTCCCGAGGCAGCCGGACAGAAGCGTTGGTAAGAAAGGCCAGACAAAGGACACACAAAGGGGGTCCTGTGAAGTGCTCCAAAGTTATCTGGGAGTTGTCTGAGCCCCTCACCTGGTAAGCACAGTACGACGTGGGCAGCCGTTACCTGCAGAAGTGGTCTGGATAATAAGAACTGTGAGTAAAGGCCCTGGACTGCATCACTGACTCCGTGTCTTTACTGCTGCTGCCCTGCACCATCACCCCCATCCTCCGCATACACTGCCCTGAGGCTATACTCCTCCCGTGGGGAGTTATGCTACGCTCTGCTGCACCCACAACACCAGCCTCAGCGGTCTGCCCTGCAGCGGTGGTTCACTCTGACCGCAATCCACTGGTGTCGTAGTCGGACATTTAAACATCAAAACCACATAAATAGTTCCGCCACTGGTTTGACCGTCCTGAGCCACGGAACCGGGTCGCCGCCACGGAGACTACAACCACGAGCATCCACCAAAAAGGGTTCGGCTCCGGGTATCCCAAGGCCCAGGGGGCGCGTCAGAACATTTTCATCACCTTTCATAATCACCAATGGGACAAGGCAGGGATGTCCTCTGTCCCCTCTCTTATACATCCTAGTGATGGAGCACCTGCTCTCATCAATTCGCCATAACCCCAATATTAGGTGGATTGAGGTGGGAGGCACCGAGTACAAGTGCTCTCTATTTGCTGATGATGTCCTAGTATATATCACTCAATCACATATATCCATCCCTGCTGTTATGGCTGAAATAGAGCACTTTGTTACATGGTCAAATTTTAAAATCAATGCAGCGAAGTCTGAGGCCCTCGATGTCTCCCTCCCAAAATCCATACAGGATTCCATCCAGTCCAACTTTCCCTTTGCCTGGCCCTCACAGGGTATCAAATACTTAGGAATTCCTATTCATAGAGACCTCTCCCGTCTATGTTATCTTAATTTTGGGCCCTTTATTGAACAACTCCATACAGACCACGGTTGGCAAGTTAGAACTGTAAGATTCACTACGAGAACCACTGGTGTTTTGTGGTAAAGCACATGTACACTGTGTTCCAAATTATTATGCAAAAGTGTTTAGGAGTGATAAGGGAAGAATTTGTTAGTTTGTCAGTTAAACTCATTGATGGTGATGTGTGTCAGGGCTCTTTATATCACTGTAAGCAATTGCAGACACCTGTGCTAATTAGTTTGGCAGGTGTGTCCAATGAAAGGCAAGACTACTTAAGAAGGCTGTCCCACATTATTAACCAGCCTACATTTTCTGCCAAAATGGGAAAGAAAAAGGATGTGTCGGTTGCTGAGAAGCAACAAATTGTGGAGTGTTTAGGTCAAGGCATGACTACAATCAACATTGTGCGATGATCAGGATGAAGTGTCTTGGCAATCAAGAAGTATGTAGCTGATTCACAGTACACACGTGTGCGTGCTGATAAGGGCAAATTGAGGACTCTTTCCTACAGGCAATTACGTCAGGTTAAAAGAGCAGCGGCAAAAAAGCCTTGTCATAGCAGCAGACAAGTTTTTGAAGCTGCTGGTGCCTCCAACGTCCCCCGAACAACAAGAGGCAGGGTCCTTCAGAGGTTTGCAGCTGTGCGTACGCCATCCTGTCGACCTCCTCTATCCACTTCACATAAGCAGAAAAGGCTCCAGTGGGCCAAACATTACATGAAGACTGATTTCAAAACTGTTTTGTTCACCGATGAGTGCCTTGCAACGCTCGATGGTCCAGATGGATGGAGTGGAGGATGGCTGGTTGATGGACACCCCACACCAACACGGCTACAGCGCCAACAAGGAGGAGGTGGAGTAATGTTTTGGGCTGGAATCATGGGGATAGAGATTGTCGGCCCCTTTAGGATCCCTGAAGGGGTAAAGATGAACTCCATAATGTATGTGGAGTTTCTCAAACAGCACTTCCTGCCATGGTTCAAGAAGAAGAACCGTGTATTCCACAGCAAGATCATTTTTATGCATGATGATGCAACGTCTCATGCTGCACATAACACATCTGCATCTCTGGCTGATATAGGCATAAAAGGGGAGAAACTTATGGTGTGACCCCCATGCTCCCCTGACCTCTACCCCATTCAGAACCTCTGGAGCATCATCAAAAGGAGTGTCTATAATGGCGGGAGGCAGTTCACATCTAAGCAACAGCTCTGGGAGGGTATTCTGTCCTCATGCAAAACAATTGAAGCAGAAACCATACAAAACCTGACAAATTCAATGGACGAGAGAGTTCAGAAACTCCTTTCGAACAAGGGGTCCTATGTGCAAATGTAACATTACCTAGAATAAAGTTTTGAGTTGAAAACTGTTTGATTTCAGTTTCTAATAACCTGCTAATGCTTATAATTTCAAAAATGACCATTTTTTTGGTCTTTATTAAAATGAAAAGGTTGATCGAAGAGTGTGGGGGATCTAAGAGTGTGGCAACCCAGTAGTCAGGATTACTTCGAATTCTGACAATCTGAGGGTCATGTTGCAGGTAGTGCAGCAAGAAGGCACTTATGTGTCTTGCGCATCTCGGAGCCCCAAAATTATTTTCCGGGCTAGATGCAGCTAAAAATTATTATTAATTTTAAATCTGGTGGAGCTTAGTATAGATGGCCTAATAGAATCAGTACTGCACAGTGCTACAAAGCCCAAATTATTTTCCAGCCAAGATACAGAAAAACATGATTAGTAATTTTAAATCTGGTGGAGCTTAGTATAGATGGCCTATTAGAATCAGTGCTGCACACTGCTACAAAGCCCAAATTATTTTCCAGCCAAGATACAGATAAACATGATTAGTAATTTGAAAGCTTAAAACGGTTGGTGAGGTGATTTTAACCAATAATCAAGCTTTTACTCTCCCCAGGATGACACAGGGGTAGAAAAGTCATTTCGGATCCATGATTTGTTCATCTTTATGAACGTGAGTCTGTCTACATTATCACTGGAGAGCCGCGTGCGCTTATCTGTCAGCACACCACCAGCAGCGCTGAACACACGTTCAGACAGAACGCTGGCTGCGGGGCATGACAAGATCTCCAAGGCGTAAGTGGCTAGCTCCGGCCATTTATCCAGATTGGAAGCCCAAAAAGAGCAAGGGTCCAGTGACACAGTCATGGCTTCAATGTTTACTTGGAGATACTCCTGTACCATCGTCTCTAGGCATTGACTATGTGTCAGACTTCTTGTCTCCTGTGGCCTTGCAAAGGATGGGCTAAAAAAGTGGTGAAATGATTCCGCAAAATTGATGTTACCAGCAGATACTGTGTTTCTGTTACGGTTTGAGTGCTGAACACTCGGCGGTCCCACGGTTGGCAAGTTGGAACTGTGAGATTCACTACGTGCACCACTGGTGTTTTGTGGAAAAGCACATGTAAGATTCTGCAACAGTCTCTGCTGATACTCCTGCATTCGTGCATCCCTTTCTATGTCAGGAATAATTTCTGCAAATTTACTTTTGTACCGGGTAACTAACAGTGTGGCAACCCTGTTGTCAGGATTATTTCTAATTCTCACAATTCGAGGGTCATGTTGCAGGTAGTGCAGCAAGAAGGCACTCATGTGTCTTGGGCATCCAGGAGCACCAAGTCCCTGTTGTGTGGGTGGCGAGGTAACAATCATGCTTCCTTCCTCTGTCCTCTCCCCCCAACCTCGCACAACAGAAATGTGATCAAGGTCTCGCTCATCTGATGAGTCTTCCATCAGTTCGTCCTCCACTTCTTCCTGGGCTCCTGCACCTTCCTCACTAGTTTGGCTGCTACCATGCGCCCGGGTAAAACCATCTCCCCCACCCTCACATGCCTGCCGCCTTGGTGCTGACGACCGTATGGACCTTGCAGATGATAGCCCTTCCGCATACAACTCCTCCTCCTCTACTTCCTCCACCTCCTCTTGTGCCACCACCTGACTCCGAATTCTGTTTAACATGTGCTCCAGCAGGTAAATCACCGGAATAGTCATGCTGATAATGGCATCGTCAGCACTAAACATCTTCGTCGCCATTTCAAAGCTGTGCAGAAGGGTGCATAGGTCCCTGATCTGAGACCACTCCTCCAGCGTGATTTGCCCCACCTCTGGATCTTGTTGGCCCAGGCTATACATCAGAACGTATTGCACCAGGCCTTGTCGGTGCTGCCACAGTCGCTGCAACATGTGCAGAGTTGAATTCCACCGGGTAGGCACATCGCATTTTAGCCGGTGAAGTGGCAGGCCCAACGACTTCTGTAGAGATGTAAGTCGCTGAGCTGCGGGATGCGAACGGCGGAAGTGAGCACACAGCGACCATGCCCTCTGCAGAAGGCCATCTAGTCCGGGATAGTGGGCTAAAAATTGCAGGACAACCAGGTTCAACACGTGAGCCATACAAGGCACGTGTGTGACATTGCCCCGGCGAAGGGCCGCACCCAGGTTTGCAGCATTGTCGCACACGGCTTTCCCTGGTTTCAGGTCCAGTGCAGACAACCATTCATGAAATTGGTTCTCCAGAGCTGACCACAACTCCTCAGTTGTGTGACTCACATTTCCCAGACATTTCAAAGTTAAAACCGCCTGATGATGTTGAGCCCTACTGCCAGCATAGTAAGGAGGTGTGCAAGATCCCTTCTGCGCAGCTAGAAAGCTTGTGGCATGACCAGACAGGCTTTGGATGCAGGTGGAGGACCGAGAGGAGGTTGAGGAGGCTGAAGCAGTGGAGGAGCTTTGAGATAAAGAGGATTGACGCACAACTCGTGGGGACGGCAAGACTTGGACAGCAGCCCCTTGTCCTGCTGTCACCATAGTTACCCAGTGCCCAGTCAGCGACATGTAACGCCCCTGTCCATGCCTACTCGTCCAAGTGTCTGTGGTGAAATGCACCCTGTCACACACAGAGTTTCTCAAAGAAGCGGTGATGTTGTGTGCGACATGCTGGTGGAGCGCAGGCACACCTTTCTTTGAGAAGTAGTGCCGACTGGGCATCTGGTACTGGGGCACTGCGACGGACATAAGTTCTTGAAAATCCTCTGTGTCCACCTGGCGGAAAGGCAGCATTTCTGTAGCCATGAGCTTGCAGATGGTGAAATTCAACCTCTTAGCTTTCTCATGGCTAGGAGGAAATGGTCTTTTACTTGTCCACATCTGAGGGACCGAGGGCTGGCTATTGTGCTTACACGGGTTTGATAAGGGTGTCCCCGGCAAACTGCCGGTCTGTGAGGAAGATGCAGGTGGACATGTTAGGTTGCCTTGATCCAAAGGTGGTGCTATCGATGTCGGACAGAGCTCAACACCAGCTGGTGTTACCACCTCCAAAGAAAATGATGACCTGCCAATCACGCTGGCTGTTGTGGGTAAAGAGGTGGCTGGTCTGCGTCCCAAAACCGGTGTGACTGCTGTCCCCCCAGTCACAGAGGATGAAGAGGCTGCGGATGCACAAGATATGGCAGACGATGGTTGGCCCGGCCGGCTAGGCCGCATTGTAGCACAGTGAGCTTCCCACTGCAACTTATGCTTCATGTCCATGTGCCGGTTCATACATGAAGTACTCAAACTATGTATTTTTTGGCCTCTACTTAGCTTTTGCTTACAAATGTTACAGATAACACGAGTTGGGTCATCTTTATCGATCTGAAAAAATGCCCAGGCTATGCAAGGCTTAGCACCCATGCGAACTGAAGAGCCACCACGACTTGTGGTGAGAGGCAGAGTTGTGTTTGAGGATACAGTTGTTGACGTGCTTCCAGTACTACGTCTCTGTCCAGGAAGGCGCAACCTGACCTCGTCACTAGCATTCTAATCCACCTCCTCTGCTGACCTCATCTCTTGGCTGACTGTGGGTTGACAGTAAGTGGGATCTCCAACCTCATCATCATCACCCTGTGCGTTATCACACCCGTCGTCCTCAGAGCCAACCTGTTCCTGCCCTGACAAAAAACTAAAGTTGTCGCTCCAATCAGGTATTTGAGTCTCATCATAGTCTTCCTCATTGTCTCCACCAACAAGAGTTACAGTTTGGGAATGAGGGTCTACATTATGGTCAGAACCTTCAGCGTCTGGTCCTGGATCCGACTCATAAAGATTCTGGGCCTCAGTGCAGATCATTTCCTCGTCTGGATTCACAGAATCGCTGGAGCCGACCTCTGATTCCCAGGCTATAGTATGAGTAAACAGCTCTGCAGACTCAACCATCTCTTCTACCTCATACTCAGACGGGCAGCTAGAGATTTGGGAGCTGTGAGGAAGCAAGTGTGATTGGGGTGACACCTTTGAGGACTGGAGTATTTGTGATGTTGAAGTTGATGTGGAGGAGAGCCCACTTAAAGGAGCACTTGATATCCGTTGAAGCACCTGCTGTTTTTGTGCCTCATCTGGAATTTGTAGCGATTGGCGTGGCCGTAAGGATGGGATCTTATCACATTGTCCGCTAAAAGAAGTAGACATTTTAGTTTGGCTGAAAGATGGTCTTTCTTCTGCAGATGTTACTGTTGCTTTAACACGTAACCCATGGACACAACCTTTTTTCCCCTTCCCAACACGCCTATTCCCCTTCCCACCAGCAGCAGGCCTTTTTCCACTCATTTTGGTGGTTAACTAATTCACAACTCTGGAGTTGTTTGCACAAAAAAACAATGGATGGGAACCGAGCAGAGCTGAGTGGCCAAACTGTGGTATTAGGCCAAAACTATTGGCTGAGTTAGATGCAGAAAAAAATTATATTCAATTTGCAAACTGATGGAGGTCAGTATAGATGGACTAATAGACCAAGTCCCACACACTGCTAGAAGCCCAAATATTTTTTCACAGCTAGATGCAGAAAAAAATTATATTCAATTTGCAACCTGATGGAGGTCAGTATAGATGGACTAATAGACCAAGTCCCACACACTGCTAGAAGCCCAAATATTTTTTCAGAGCTAGATGCAGAAAAAAATTATATTCAATTTGCAACCTGATGGAGGTCAGTATAGATGGACTAATAGAACAAGTCCCACACACTGCTAGAAGCCCAAATATTTTTTCAGAGCTAGATGCAGAAAAAAATTATATTGAATTTGCAACCTGATGGAGGTCAGTATAGAAGGACTAATAGACCAAGTCCCACACACTGCTAGAAGCCCAAATATTTTTTCAGAGCTAGATGCAGAAAAAAAACTATTTTTAATTGGCAACCTGATGGAGGTCAGTATAGATGGACTAATAGAACAAGTCCCACACACTGCTAGAAGCCCAAATGTTTTTTCAGAGCTAGATGCAGAAAAAAATTATATTCAATTTGCAACCTGATGGAGGTCAGTATAGATGGACTAATAGAACAAGTCCCACACACTGCTAGAAGCCCAAATATTTTTTCAGAGCTAGATGAAGAAAAAAATTATTTTTAATTTGCAACCTGATGGAGGTCAGTATAGATGGACTAATAGACCAAGTCCCACACACTGCTAGAAGCCCAAATATTTTTTCAGAGCTAGATGCAGAAAAAAATTATATTCAACTTGCAACCTGATGGAGGTCAGTATAGATGGACTAATAGAATAAGTCCCACACACTGCTAGAAGCCCAAATCTTTTTTCAGAGCTAGATGCAGATAAAAAATATTTTTAATTTGAAACCTGATGGAGGTCAGTATAGATGGACTAATAGACCAAGTCCCACACACTGCTAGAAGCCCAAATATTTTTTCAGAGCTAGATGCAGATAAAAATTATTTTTAATTTGCAACCTGATGGAGGTCAGTATAGATGGACTAATAGAACAAGTACCACACACTGCTAGAAGCCCAAATGTTTTTTCAGAGCTAGATGCAGAAAAAAATTATATTCAATTTGCAACCTGATGGAGGTCAGTACAGATGGACTAATAGAACAAGTCCCACACACTGCTAGAAGCCCAAATTTTTTTTCAGAGCTAGATGAAGAAAAAAATTATTTTTGATTTGCAACCTGATGGAGATCAGTATAGATGGACTAATAGACCAAGTCCCACACACTGCTAGAAGCCCAAATATTTTTTCAGAGCTAGATGCAGAAAAAAATTATATTCAATTTGCAACCTGATGGAGGTCAGTATAGATGGACTAATAGACCAAGTGCCACACACTGCTAGAAGCCCAAATATTTTTTCAGAGCTAGATGCAGAAAAAAATTATATTGCATTTGCAACCTGATGGAGGTCAGTATAGATGGACTAATAGACCAAGTCCCACACACTGCTAGAAGCCCAAATATTTTTTCAGAGCTAGATGCAGAAAAAAAATATTTTTGATTGGCAACTTGATGGAGGTCAGTATAGATGGACTAATAGACCAAGTCCCACATACTGCTAGAAGCCCAAATATTTTTTCAGAGCTAGATGCAGAAAAAAATTATATTCAATTTGCAACCTGATGGAGGTCAGTATGTATGGACTAATAGAACAAGTCCCACACACTGCTAGAAGCCCAAATATTTTTTCAAAGCTAGATGAAGAAAAAAATTATTTTTAATTTGCAACCTGATGGAGGTCAGTATAGATGGACTAATAGACCAAGTCCCACACACTGCTAGAAGCCCAAATATTTTTTCAGAGCTAGATGCAGAAAAAAATTATATTCAATTTGCAACCTGATGGAGGTCAGTATAGATGGACTAATAGACCAAGTCCCACACACTGCTAGAAGCCCAAATATTATTTCAGAGCTAGATGCAGAAAAAAATTATATTCAATTTGCAACCTGATGGAGGTCAGTATAGATGGACTAATAGAACAAGTCCCACACACTGCTAGAAGCCCAAATATTTTTTCAGAGCTAGATGCAGAAAAAAATTATATTGAATTTGCAACCTGATGGAAGTCAGTATAGATGGACTAATAGAACAAGTCCCACACACTGCTAGAAGCCCAAATATTTTTTCAGAGCTAGAAGCAGAAAAAAATTATATTCAATTTGCAACCTGATGGAGGTCAGTATAGATGGACTAATAGAACAAGTCCCACACACTGTTAGAAGCCCAAATATTTTTTCAGAGCTAGATGCAGAAAAAAATCGTATTCAATTTGCAACCTTATGGAGGTCAGTATAGATGGACTAATAGAATGATGCTATGCCCAAAAGGTTTTACTTCACTAGGTGCAGTAAAAAAATTGGTATTCTATACACAGGTGGTGTAGCTTGCAACACAGATAGGCTACTCCACTGACTAACACACTCTGCAATAGGCCAAAAAGGATTAGCTTTGCTAGATTTAGCCAAATGCTGCGAAAAAAAACTTGCACAGCACTGGCACAGACCTGCCTGGCAAAAACTGATAGGAACTGATGTAACCTAGCCCTGAAAAGGACTGCAATTACAATTAGTCTTTACTCCCAACCTATCTATTTAAGAGCACAGACCTGCCTGATAAAAGTCATAGGAAATGATGTAACCTAGTCCTTAAAAGGACTGCAATCACATCTCTTCCCTACTCCCAAGCTATCTGTAGATTTGTGCGAAAATTGGCTTGAAATTAACAAAGTATAGCGCACACAGCAACAGCGGTGCCATCTAACACGCAGCTGCAGCAGTGAGAAAATGGTGGTGACGGGGAAAATGGCTTGGTCTTATAGGGCAAGGACATGTGAAATACACTGCCAATGACACATGCCCTTGCTTGTGTGAAAAAAAGCAGTTCGCTCCGTGTGTTCTCTGCTGATAGATTGCACCTCCCCACTGTAAATGCGGGAAAGAGAAAAAAAAATGGAGATCTTCATTATTCCTGCAGAGATCCATCCCCTGCCCCTCCCCCCGCCCCGCTGAACACTTAAACTGCGTATTAACATTAATTTTCAGCATTACTGAGAAAAAATCCAGTTAAGATTTTGGTGCACGAACAGTTA
Source organism: Phyllobates terribilis (assembly GCF_046119375.1). Lineage (NCBI taxonomy): Eukaryota > Metazoa > Chordata > Amphibia > Anura > Dendrobatidae > Phyllobates > Phyllobates terribilis. The sequence continues at coordinate 35,702,621 of NW_027362768.1, read as the reverse complement.
TCGAACATAACCTTGAACAGCCGAATTTTTTTCAAATTGTTCGTGTTCGCTGAACGGCTCGAGCACCGCCCAAAACAGCTCGAATTTGAGATTGGCGAACAGTTCGAGTCGAACAACGCACATCTCTAATAGTAACATAGTTTTTAAGGATTATGTAAGACTAAGTCCATCCAGTTCAACCCATAGCCTATCATGTTGATCCAGAGGAAGGCAAAAAAAAACCATGTGGTAAACTCTAAGCTCCTCATTGGGGAAAAAAATTCCTTCCTGACTCAACATAAGGAAATCAGATTAGTTCCCTGGATCAACGCCCTATCAAGGAATCTAGTATATATAACCTGTAATATTATATTTTTCACGAAAGGTATCCATGTCCTTCTTAAATTTTAGTACTGAATTACTCATTACAACATCATGCGACAGAGTTCCATAGTCTCACTGCTCTCACAGTAAAGAATCCGCGTCTGTGATTATGATTAAACCTTCTTTCCTCCAGACGTAGAAGATGCCCCCTTGTCCCCGTCTCAGGCCTCAGAGTAAAAGAGCAGTAGAAAGGTCTTTGTACTGTCCCCTCATATATTTGTACATGGCTATAAGATCACCCCTAAGCCTTCATTTTTCTAAACTAAATAACCCCAAGTGTAATAACCTGTCTTGGTATTGCAGATCCCCCAGTCCTCTAATAACCTTGGTCGCTCTTCTCTGCAACCGCTCTAGTTCAGCTATGTCTTTCTTATACATCGGAGACCTGAACTGTACACAGTATTCTAAGTGTGGTCGCACTAATGACTTGTATAGAGGTAAAATTATGTTCTCCTCATGAGCATCTATGCCTCTTTTAATGCATCCCATTATTTTATTTGCCTTTGCAGCTGCTGCCTGACACTGGCCACCTAACTTGAGCTTGTCGTCCACCAATACACCCAAGTCTTTTACAGTGACAGTTTTGCCCAGTGTTTTTCAATTAAGCATATAATTATACATTTTATTTCCTCTGCCCAAGTGCATTACCTTACATTTATCCCCATTAAAGCTCATTTGCATTTATCAGTCCAAGCTTCTAGTTTACATAGATCCCCCTGTAATATGTCCTCCTCTGTATTGATTACCCTGCATACTTTAGGGTCATCTGCGAATATTGAAATACTACTCTGTATGCCCCCTACAAGGTCATTAATAATTATGTTAAAAAGAAGCGGGCCCAATACTGACCCTTGTGGTACCCCACTGTTAGCTGTGACCCAGTCTGAGTGTGTTCCATTAATAACCACCCTTTGTTTCCTATCACTGAGCCAGTTCTTAACCCACTTAATTATATATTATACCCTATCCCCATTGTTCTCATTTTATGTATCAACCTTTTGTGTGGTACCGTATCAAAAGCTTTTGAAAAGTCCATATGTGATACTCTCAGCCCTCCCTGGGAAATGGGGTTACTTGGAGCCGGGTCAGTGTAGGTGTCTCGGGGTTGCAGTCATGGCCCGGACCCGGTCCGTGCCCAGGGCGGTCACAATAAAAGATTTAATTGGCTTTCAGGGTTGAGTGGTATTTTCCAACTACACCACCTACGGTTCCCGGTGATGGACACCAGCGCTGTTTCAGTCCACTGAGGCCGGTGTTACAGACAGCTAAGATGGAACGGCTCCCCGCAGGCGGAGCGGACCTCAGGGCAGTGTGAGGAAGGAATGGTGGGTGCAGTGCCACGCAGGAAATAACAGGCTGAAGTGGGGTGTGAAGTCATCCAGGGTTTTTACTCACATTAACATGAACTTTAGCCGCAAAGCTTCCCTCTGCTCCTCGCGGTGTGCTGCGGCCACCAGGAAGGGGGTCCAACACTTTCCAGATAGATCAGGAGCACCTGTCGAGACCCCTCTGGTGTGTGTTCCTCTCTTTGGTGAGTTCTCCCACTAAGTCCTCTCTTGACTGTTAGTGTGGTTAGAACTAGGTGTAATTCCAGGTCCCACTGATAAACACAGGAAGAGAGTTACAGGTGGCGTATGCCGCTCCTTCCGTATCCCTCCTGGGATCCACTAAGCCTCCGGGCTTTTCTGACTGAGACGTGAAGTAACAAAGTCAGATATCGGGGGCCGGTCACCCCTCATGCAGCAGGAGTCCCTCTAACTAGGTCAGAGTAAGAAATACAGGTGGCGTGTGCTGCTCCGTCCGTATCCCCCTGGGATCCTTTTGCCTGTGGAGCTTGTCTCATCTGCTCCCCTCCAGGCCTTCTTAGGTAGGGACCTTGACCGGATAGAGGCAGTGGTTAACTCTGACCCGCTCCTCACCTCAAGGCCAGAGGACGAGGACCGTGTATCTTCAATAGGCTGCAGGTTCTTAGCAGGAAGCCACATTCAGCGATGAAGATCACAATCAAAGACCTTGAACCTAAGATGGCTGTAGATTAAATATGAATGGGTAAATGTACCCTAAAAGTATTTTCTCCACCTTCACCCACTACATGGTTCCCCCTATCTTTGGTTCCCCCCATCTCCTATATCCCGGGCCGGGGCAGCACCCTGGTGTGTTTAGGACAGGACAGGACAGGAGTGGTGTAGTGTTGAATGGTGAAGTGGTGTCCTGAGAGATGCTTCATCCTTAGCTGGAAGAGGAGATACCACACCTCTACTGAGGTGCAGTACCCCTGTGGCGACTGAACCCTCAGGGGAGCCACATCCCCCCCTGGTGAAACACAGCACGTCCGCGGGCTGCAAAAGAGTAAAAAGTGGTATAGACATTTCAAATTTTTGTATAACAATAACAATCTTCCCTTTATGGGAAGTTAGGACACTTTAACGTTGCATGATAAATATTAATATAATATAATATAAATGTAGAAAAACAGTAAAGGGACATTATGCATGTAGACAGATCAGTAGAAAACATTGTAGAAAAGTGTCAGTTCAGCAGCATGAGGAACCTGTCCAAAGCCCTCAACGTAGGCCCTGGGGTGGCTACAGGGCATGAAGATCCCGAGTTGGACCTCCATGAGAGCCACTCCAGACAGGTTTTGCTTCGGAGGTCTGAGGTAGGTAGAGGCAGTAGTGGTAGTGGTTTTGCATAAAACCAATAGGGAGCACCTAAATAGATGCAAAACTATTTACAAAGATGAGTCTGTCTACTGCCAGTGTCCGCAGGGACTAATGTCTCTTCAAACTCAAATCCGGGTGAAGAAAAAGGAAAAACACATAACTGTTCACTCAACAGGGAGCTGCATCTCCCAGGGCTACTCAGAAGCGGTATCCCCACTTGGGAAAAGGCTCGTTTCTGCCGACTGAGCCTGACCGGTCCTCTGTGGGCAGGTGAGTGGGGGCATCCCCTTTAAACACCCTATGGACGTCCAGGGCGTACCACCCCTTCTCCCTGTGGTGGTGGGTGTAGGACACCAAATCGCCCCGGTAGAGGTTTCGGTCAGGGTGGCCTTGCTCCAGCTACGGCTCGACGTCCCGCCGATTCACAAACACGTCTCGGTGGAACTGGGGGCTGGGAAAAAAGCCCCATCCGGCCTCCTGGTGGAATCGGACTATCAGGCCTTCCTCCCGGGGGCTTGGACGGGCGGTCTCTGCCTGGCGGGCCTGCGACTTTGTGGCCTTGGTCCGCACCTCCAGGCGCTCGCATCGGACCTCCTTCTGGCGTCGCTCCTTGTCAAATTGGAGGAGCTGCTCTCCATATGTCTCCTCCCTCCTCCACGCTTCTGCCCGGGTCTCCCGGGGGAAGCCCATCAAGTCGCCCCCCTGGTTGTCCCAGACATACTCGTCTGCCGGCGGGCAGGTGACTGGAGGTGCGGGGAGCGGCAAGAGCGGAGGCTGCTGTGGACCCTCTGCTACTATGGACCAGTCCGGGTTGGGGCAGGTGGATTCCCCATAAAACTCAGGACTCCCTGGGACAGGAGCCAGGAGGCATAGCAGGTCTCTGGTGATGGCGGTGGCTTGGGCCTCAGCCTCCAGAGCCGATAGCTGCTCCCAGATGATGGCGCCCAGGGACAGGGGTGCTGGCAGGACACTTGGGAGCGGTACTGTGCGTCCCGCGTGCGGGCTGGGGATTTCCGTATTACCCGCTCCTGGGTTGCGCACGGCCTCCTGGGTTTCCTCCGCCTGGGCTGCGGCCTCCACGGACTGACATGAGGAGCTCTGGCGGCGGGCCTGGCTCCGTTGCAGCACCGACTTCCTCCACTCCGCGGTGACCAACCGCTGAGCCTCCTCGACCCTCCGGGTTAAGTCCTGGGTTTCTCCTCGGAGGAACTCGGCCTCCTCCGGGGTCAGGCATATTCCCTTCATGCCGAGGAAGGTGGCAGCTCGAGGAACAGCATCGGAGGCCTCGGAGGACTTCTCTTCTGCTGCGTCCATCTTGGCTGCAAGGTGCGGTCTCTCTCCCCTCTTTCTTTTGGGGCGGTTCCAAGGCGGCTGGCTGACGGGCACTCCCAGGGACATCCCATCTATTTTGATGGACACCACTGCGTGGACTGTATCTGCTGGGAAGGGCGGTCTGCATATTTGGCGCCATTGGGGAGCCAGGCCCACGATGGGAGGACTTTGGTGACTGTTGTTTTGGAACATAATGGCATCCGTTCTTCTTGGGCGGCGCCACGCTAAGTGCAAAGCGACAGTTTTTTTTGTGTAAAGGCGCACAGTACCCGGCGGCAATGGGGATTTTCTTTTCCGTTACTGCGGTCACGCAATCCTGCAGACTATGCCAAGTTGTGACACTCTCAGCCCTCCCTGGGAAATGGGGTTACTCGGAGCCGGGTCAGTGTAGGTGTCTCGGGGTTGCAGTCATGGCCCGGACCCGGTCTGTGCCCAGGGCGGTCACATTAAAAGATTTAATGGGCTTTCAGGGTTGAGTGGTATTTTCTGACTACACCACCTACGGTTCCCGGTGATGGACACCAGTGCTGTTTCAGTCCACTGAGGCCGGTGTTACAGACAGCTAAGATGGAACGGCTCCCCGCAGGCGGAGCGGACCTCAGGGCAGTGTGAGGAAGGAAAGGTGGGTGCAGTGCCGCGCAGGAAATAACAGGCTGAAGCGGGGCATTAAGTCATCCAGGGTTTTTACTCACATTAAGATGAACTTTAGCAGCAAAGCTTTCCTCTGCTCCTCGCGGCGTGCTGCGGCCACCAGGAAGGGGGTTCAGCACTTTCCAGATAGATCAGGAGCACCTGTCGAGACCCCTCTGGTGTGTGTTCCTCTCTTTGGTGAGTTCTCCCACTAAGTCCTCTCTTGACTGTTAGTGTGGTTAGAACTAGGTGTAATTCCAGGTCCCACTGATAAACACAGGAAGAGAGTTACAGGTGGCGTATGCCGCTCCTTCCGTATCCCTCCTGGGATCCACTAAGCCTCCGGGATTTTCTGACTGAGACGTAAAGTAACAAAGTCAGATATCGGGGGCCGGTCACCCCTCATGCAGCAGGAGTCCCTCTAACTAGGTCAGAGTAAGAAATACAGGTGGCGTGTGCTGCTCCGTCCGTATCCCCCTGGGATCCTTTTGCCTGTGGAGCTTGTCTCATCTGCTCCCCTCCAGGCCTTCTTAGGTAGGGACCTTGACCGGATAGAGGCAGTGGTTAACTCTGACCCGCTCCTCACCTCAAGGCCAGAGGACGAGGACCGTGTATCTTCAATAGGCTGCAGGTTCTTAGCAGGAAGCCACATTCAGCGATGAAGATCACAATCAAAGACCTTGAACCTAAGATGGCTGTAGATTAAATATGAATGGGTAAATGTACCCTAAAAGTATTTTCTCCACCTTCACCCACTACATGGTTCCCCCTATCTTTGGTTCCCCCCATCTCCTATATCCCGGGCCGGGGCAGCACCCTGGTGTGTTTAGGACAGGACAGGACAGGAGTGGTGTAGTGTTGAATGGTGAAGTGGTGTCCTGAGAGATGCTTCATCCTTAGCTGGAAGAGGAGATACCACACCTCTACTGAGGTGCAGTACCCCTGTGGCGACTGAACCCTCAGGGGAGCCACATCCCCCCCTGGTGAAACACAGCACGTCCGCGGGCTGCAAAAGAGTAAAAAGTGGTACAGACATTTCAAATTTTTGTATAACAATAACAATCTTCCCTTTATGGGAAGTTAGGACACTTTAACGTTGCATGATAAATATTAATATAATATAATATAAATGTAGAAAAACAGTAAAGGGACATTATGCATGTAGACAGATCAGTAGAAAACATTGTAGAAAAGTGTCAGTTCAGCAGCATGAGGAACCTGTCCAAAGCCCTCAACGTAGGCCCTGGGGTGGCTACAGGGCATGAAGATCCCGAGTTGGACCTCCATGAGAGCCACTCCAGACAGGTTTTGCTTCGGAGGTCTGAGGTAGGTAGAGGCAGTAGTGGTAGTGGTTTTGCATAAAACCAATAGGGAGCACCTAAATAGATGCAAAACTATTTACAAAGATGAGTCTGTCTACTGCCAGTGTCCGCAGGGACTAATGTCTCTTCAAACTCAAATCCGGGTGAAGAAAAAGGAAAAACACATAACTGTTCACTCAACAGGGAGCTGCATCTCCCAGGGCTACTCAGAAGCGGTATCCCCACTTGGGAAAAGGCTCGTTTCTGCCGACTGAGCCTGACCGGTCCTCTGTGGGCAGGTGAGTGGGGGCATCCCCTTTAAACACCCTATGGACGTCCAGGGCGTACCACCCCTTCTCCCTGTGGTGGTGGGTGTAGGACACCAAATCGCCCCGGTAGAGGTTTCGGTCAGGGTGGCCTTGCTCCAGCTACGGCTCGACGTCCCGCCGATTCACAAACACGTCTCGGTGGAACTGGGGGCTGGGAAAAAAGCCCCATCCGGCCTCCTGGTGGAATCGGACTATCAGGCCTTCCTCCCGGGGGCTTGGACGGGCGGTCTCTGCCTGGCGGGCCTGCGACTTTGTGGCCTTGGTCCGCACCTCCAGGCGCTCGCATCGGACCTCCTTCTGGCGTCGCTCCTTGTCAAATTGGAGGAGCTGCTCTCCATATGTCTCCTCCCTCCTCCACGCTTCTGCCCGGGTCTCCCGGGGGAAGCCCATCAGGTCGCCCCCCTGGTTGTCCCAGACATACTCGTCTGCCGGCGGGCAGGTGACTGGAGGTGCGGGGAGCGGCAAGAGCGGAGGCTGCTGTGGACCCTCTGCTACTATGGACCAGTCCGGGTTGGGGCAGGTGGATTCCCCATAAAACTCAGGACTCCCTGGGACAGGAGCCAGGAGGCATAGCAGGTCTCTGGTGATGGCGGTGGCTTGGGCCTCAGCCTCCAGAGCCGATAGCTGCTCCCAGATGATGGCGCCCAGGGACAGGGGTGCTGGCAGGACACTTGGGAGCGGTACTGTGCGTCCCGTGTGCGGGCTGGGGATTTCCGTATTACCCGCTCCTGGGTTGCGCACGGCCTCCTGGGTTTCCTCCGCCTGGGCTGCGGCCTCCACGGACTGACATGAGGAGCTCTGGCGGCGGGCCTGGCTCCGTTGCAGCACCGACTTCCTCCACTCCGCGGTGACCAACCGCTGAGCCTCCTCGACCCTCCGGGTTAAGTCCTGGGTTTCTCCTCGGAGGAACTCGGCCTCCTCCGGGGTCAGGCATATTCCCTTCATGCCGAGGAAGGTGGCAGCTCGAGGAACAGCATCGGAGGCCTCGGAGGACTTCTCTTCTGCTGCGTCCATCTTGGCTGCAAGGTGCGGTCTCTCTCCCCTCTTTCTTTTGGGGCGGTTCCAAGGCGGCTGGCTGACGGGCACTCCCAGGGACATCCCATCTATTTTGATGGACACCACTGCGTGGACTGTATCTGCTGGGAAGGGCGGTCTGCATATTTGGCGCCATTGGGGAGCCAGGCCCACGATGGGAGGACTTTGGTGACTGTTGTTTTGGAACATAATGGCATCCGTTCTTCTTGGGCGGCGCCACGCTAAGTGCAAAGCGACAGTTTTTTTTGTGTAAAGGCGCACAGTACCCGGCGGCAATGGGGATTTTCTTTTCCGTTACTGCGGTCACGCAATCCTGCAGACTATGCCAAGTTGTGACACTCTCAGCCCTCCCTGGGAAATGGGGTTACTCGGAGCCGGGTCAGTGTAGGTGTCTCGGGGTTGCAGTCATGGCCCGGACCCGGTCCGTGCCCAGGGCGGTCACATTAAAAGATTTAATGGGCTTTCAGGGTTGAGTGGTATTTTCCGACTACACCACCTACGGTTCCCGGTGATGAACACCAGTGCTGTTTCAGTCCACTGAGGCCGGTGTTACAGACAGCTAAGATGGAACGGCTCCCCGCAGGCGGAGCGGACCTCAGGGCAGTGTGAGGAAGGAATGGTGGGTGCAGTGCCGCGCAGGAAATAACAGGCTGAAGCGGGGCATTAAGTCATCCAGGGTTTTTACTCACATTAAGATGAACTTTAGCAGCAAAGCTTTCCTCTGCTCCTCGCGGCGTGCTGCGGCCACCAGGAAGGGGGTTCAGCACTTTCCAGATAGATCAGGAGCACCTGTCGAGACCCCTCTGGTGTGTGTTCCTCTCTTTGGTGAGTTCTCCCACTAAGTCCTCTCTTGACTGTTAGTGTGGTTAGAACTAGGTGTAATTCCAGGTCCCACTGATAAACACAGGAAGAGAGTTACAGGTGGCGTATGCCGCTCCTTCCGTATCCCTCCTGGGATCCACTAAGCCTCCGGGCTTTTCTGACTGAGACGTGAAGTAACAAAGTCAGATATCGGGGGCCGGTCACCCCTCATGCCGCAGGAGTCCCTCTAACTAGGTCAGAGTAAGAAATACAGGTGGCGTGTGCCGCTCCGTCCGTATCCCCCTGGGATCCTTTTGCCTGTGGAGCTTGTCTCATCTGCTCCCCTCCAGGCCTTCTTAGGTAGGGACCTTGACCGGATAGAGGCAGTGGTTAACTCTGACCCGCTCCTCACCTCAAGGCCAGAGGACGAGGACCGTGTATCTTCAATAGGCTGCAGGTTCTTAGCAGGAAGCCACATTCAGCGATGAAGATCACAATCAAAGACCTTGAACCTAAGATGGCTGTAGATTAAATATGAATGGGTAAATGTACCCTAAAAGTATTTTCTCCACCTTCACCCACTACATGGTTCCCCCTATCTTTGGTTCCCCCCATCTCCTATATCCCGGGCCGGGGCAGCACCCTGGTGTGTTTAGGACAGGACAGGACAGGAGTGGTGTAGTGTTGAATGGTGAAGTGGTGTCCTGAGAGATGCTTCATCCTTAGCTGGAAGAGGAGATACCACACCTCTACTGAGGTGCAGTACCCCTGTGGCGACTGAACCCTCAGGGGAGCCACATCCCCCCCTGGTGAAACACAGCACGTCCGCGGGCTGCAAAAGAGTAAAAAGTGGTACAGACATTTCAAATTTTTGTATAACAATAACAATCTTCCCTTTATGGGAAGTTAGGACACTTTAACGTTGCATGATAAATATTAATATAATATAATATAAATGTAGAAAAACAGTAAAGGGACATTATGCATGTAGACAGATCAGTAGAAAACATTGTAGAAAAGTGTCAGTTCAGCAGCATGAGGAACCTGTCCAAAACCCTCAACGTAGGCCCTGGGGTGGCTACAGGGCATGAAGATCCCGAGTTGGACCTCCATGAGAGCCACTCCAGACAGGTTTTGCTTCGGAGGTCTGAGGTAGGTAGAGGCAGTAGTGGTAGTGGTTTTGCATAAAACCAATAGGGAGCACCTAAGTAGATGCAAAACTATTTACAAAGATGAGTCTGTCTACTGCCAGTGTCCGCAGGGACTAATGTCTCTTCAAACTCAAATCCGGGTGAAGAAAAAGGAAAAACACATAACTGTTCACTCAACAGGGAGCTGCATCTCCCAGGGCTACTCAGAAGCGGTATCCCCACTTGGGAAAAGGCTCGTTTCTGCCGACTGAGCCTGACCGGTCCTCTGTGGGCAGGTGAGTGGGGGCATCCCCTTTAAACACCCTATGGACGTCCAGGGCGTACCACCCCTTCTCCCTGTGGTGGTGGGTGTAGGACACCAAATCGCCCCGGTAGAGGTTTCGGTCAGGGTGGCCTTGCTCCAGCTACGGCTCGACGTCCCGCCGATTCACAAACACGTCTCGGTGGAACTGGGGGCTGGGAAAAAAGCCCCATCCGGCCTCCTGGTGGAATCGGACTATCAGGCCTTCCTCCCGGGGGCTTGGACGGGCGGTCTCTGCCTGGCGGGCCTGCGACTTTGTGGCCTTGGTCCGCACCTCCAGGCGCTCGCATTGGACCTCCTTCTGGCGTCGCTCCTTGTCAAATTGGAGGAGCTGCTCTCCATATGTCTCCTCCCTCCTCCACGCTTCTGCCCGGGTCTCCCGGGGGAAGCCCATCAGGTCGCCCCCCTGGTTGTCCCAGACATACTCGTCTGCCGGCGGGCAGGTGACTGGAGGTGCGGGGAGCGGCAAGAGCGGAGGCTGCTGTGGACCCTCTGCTACTATGGACCAGTCCGGGTTGGGGCAGGTGGATTCCCCATAAAACTCAGGACTCCCTGGGACAGGAGCCAGGAGGCATAGCAGGTCTCTGGTGATGGCGGTGGCTTGGGCCTCAGCCTCCAGAGCCGATAGCTGCTCCCAGATGATGGCGCCCAGGGACAGGGGTGCTGGCAGGACACTTGGGAGCGGTACTGTGCGTCCCGCGTGCGGGCTGGGGATTTCCGTATTACCCGCTCCTGGGTTGCGCACGGCCTCCTGGGTTTCCTCCGCCTGGGCTGCGGCCTCCACGGACTGACATGAGGAGCTCTGGCGGCGGGCCTGGCTCCGTTGCAGCACCGACTTCCTCCACTCCGCGGTGACCAACCGCTGAGCCTCCTCGACCCTCCGGGTTAAGTCCTGGGTTTCTCCTCGGAGGAACTCGGCCTCCTCCGGGGTCAGGCATATTCCCTTCATGCCGAGGAAGGTGGCAGCTCGAGGAACAGCATCGGAGGCCTCGGAGGACTTCTCTTCTGCTGCGTCCATCTTGGCTGCAAGGTGCGGTCTCTCTCCCCTCTTTCTTTTGGGGCGGTTCCAAGGCGGCTGGCTGACGGGCACTCCCAGGGACATCCCATCTATTTTGATGGACACCACTGCGTGGACTGTATCTGCTGGGAAGGGCGGTCTGCATATTTGGCGCCATTGGGGAGCCAGGCCCACGATGGGAGGACTTTGGTGACTGTTGTTTTGGAACATAATGGCATCCGTTCTTCTTGGGCGGCGCCACGCTAAGTGCAAAGCGACAGTTTTTTTTGTGTAAAGGCGCACAGTACCCGGCGGCAATGGTCATTTTCTTTTCCGTTACTGCGGTCACGCAATCCTGCAGACTATGCCAAGTTGTGACACTCTCAGCCCTCCCTGGGAAATGGGGTTACTCGGAGCCGGGTCAGTGTAGGTGTCTCGGGGTTGCAGTCATGGCCCGGACCCGGTCTGTGCCCAGGGCGGTCACATTAAAAGATTTAATGGGCTTTCAGGGTTGAGTGGTATTTTCTGACTACACCACCTACGGTTCCCGGTGATGGACACCAGTGCTGTTTCAGTCCACTGAGGCCGGTGTTACAGACAGCTAAGATGGAACGGCTCCCCGCAGGCGGAGCGGACCTCAGGGCAGTGTGAGGAAGGAATGGTGGGTGCAGTGCCGCGCAGGAAATAACAGGCTGAAGCGGGGCATTAAGTCATCCAGGGTTTTTACTCACATTAAGATGAACTTTAGCAGCAAAGCTTCCCTCTGCTCCTCGCGGCGTGCTGCGGCCACCAGGAAGGGGGTTCAGCACTTTCCAGATAGATCAGGAGCACCTGTTGAGAGCCCTCTGGTGTGTGTTCCTCTCCTTTGTGAGTTCTCCCACTAAGTCCTCTCTTGACTGTTTGTGTGGTTAGAACTAGGTGTAAGGCCGGGTACCACTGGATAAACACAGGAAGAGAGTTACAGGTGGCGTATGCTGCTCCGTCCGTATCCCTCCTGGGATCCACTAAGCCTCCGGGCTTTTCTGACTGAGACGTGAAGTAACAAAGTCAGATATCGGGGGCCGGTCACCCCTCTTGTAGCAGGAGTCCCTCTGACTAGGTCAGAGTAAGAAATACAGGTGGCGTGTGCCGCTCCGTCTGTATCCCCCTGGGATCCTTTTGCCTGTGGAGCTTATCTCCTCTGCTCCCCTCCAGGCCTTCTTAGGTAGGGACCTTGACCGGGTATTGGCAGTGGTTAACTCTGACCCGCTCCTCGCCTCAAAGCCAGAGGAGGAGGACCATGTATCTTCAATAGGCTGCAGGTTCTTAGCAGAAAGCCACATTCAGCGATGAAGATCACAATCAAAGACCTTGAACCTAAGATGGCTGTAGATTAAATATGAATGGGTAAGTGTACCCTAAAAGTGTGTTCTCTACCCTCACCCACTACATGGTTCCCCCAATCTTTGGTTCCCCCCTTCTCCTATATACCGGGCCGGGGCAGCACCCTGGTGCGTTTAGGCCCCCTACAGGACAGGAGTCGTTTAGTGTTGAATGGTGAAGTGGTGTCCTGAGAGATGCTCCATCCTTACCTGGAAGAGGAGATACCACACCTCTACTGAGGTGCAGTACCCCTGTGGCGACTGAACCCTCAGGGGCGCCACACATATACACAACATCCACTGTATTTCCTTGGTCAAGTTCTGAAGTTACCTCTTCATAAAAGCTGATGTGATTAGTTTGACAGGAATAGTCCCTCGTAAACCCATGTTGATATTGGGTCATGAGGTTTTTCCTCTTCAGATACTCTAGTTTAGCATCTCTTAGAAAACCCTCCAGGATTTAACCCACAGTAGAGGTTAAGCTTACTGCCGTGCAATTTCCATGTTCAGTTTTTGTCCCCTTTTTGAATATTGGCACCACATTTGCTATACGCCAGTCCTGTGGTACAGACCCTGTTATTATGGAATCTTTAAAGATTAAAAATAATGGTCTATCTATGACTATTACTTTATTCCTGCAGTACTCGTGGGTGTATCCCATCCGGGCCCAGAGATTTGTCAACTTTAGTGATTTTTAGATGCCGCTGTACTTCCTGCTGGGTTAAGCAAGTGACATTTAATGGGGAATTTTTGTTATCACTGATCATGTTTTCTGTCATGCGACTTTTTTGTGTAAATACTGTTGAAAAAAAATCATTTAGCATATTGGCTTTTTCCTCATCCTCATCCATCATTTCCCCCAGACTATTATCAAGGGGGCCAACACTATCATTTTTTAGTTTCTTACTATTTATGTAGTTAAAGAATATTTTGGGATTATTTTTACTTTCTCTGGCTATGAGTCTCTCTGTCTCAATCTTTGCTGCCTTGATTTGGTTTTTACAGAATTTATTTAATTTTCTGTATTTATTTAATGCCTCATCACTTCCTACTTGCTTTAGTTCTCTAAATGCTTTCTTTTTGTCACTTATTGCACCCCTTACAGCTCTATTTAGCCATAGTGGTTTCCTCCTATTTCTAGCATGTTTTTTCCCATAGGGTATATATTGTGCACAGGTCCTATTCAGGATGCTAATAAATGTCTCAGGATATCGTCTTCTACATATCTTATTAAAGGATACATGAAAACTTATTATTTTGTGATCACTATTACCCAAGTGACCCCCAACTCGTATATTTGATTTGCGGTCTGGCCTGTTGGTTAATATTAGGTCTAGCAGTGCCCCCCTTCTTGTTGGGTCCTGAACCAGTTATGAAAGGTAATTGTCTCTCATAGTTGTCAAAAACCTTTTACCTTTGCTGGAACTACAGGTTTCTGATCCCCAATGTATTTCAGGGTAGTTAAAGTCCCCAATAATAATGACTTCTTCTTGAGTCGCTGCTTCATCTGTTTGCTTTATGAGGATATTCTCTGATGCTTCCATTATTTTTGGAGACTTATAACAAATCCCTGTCAGTAATTTATTATTTTTTCCCCCTCCCCTTATCTCCACCCACAGGGACTCAACATTTTCATAAGATTCACATATTTTCTCACGCAAGATGGGTTTTAAGGATGATTTTATATATAAACACACACCCCCTACACTTGTTTATTTTCCATCAAAATGAATTCTAATTCCTCCATTTTGTAGTTGAGGCTTCTGGCATTAGTGTACATGCATTTTATGTATCTCTCTGTACCTCTATTCCTTCTTACTATATTGACTGTTCAAACCCCATCCCCAATTTCTTTATTTGTGCCAAGGTCACTATCTGCACTATCTTCTCCACCTATAAAATGAATACCCTCCCCTCAATCCCTTGTTTAAACACTCCTCCAACCTTCTAGCCATTTTCTCCCCTAGCACAGCTGCATCCTCCCCATTAAGGTGCAGCCCGTCCCTAGCGTAGAACCTGTAGCCAACTGAGAAGTCGGCCCAGTTCTCCAGGAACCCAAACCCCTCCTTCCTACACCAATTCCTGAGCCACTTATTTATCTCCCTAATCTCCCATTGCCTCTTTGGCGTGGCACATGATACAGGCAGTATTTCAAAGAATACCACCTTGGAGGTCCTTGCTTTAAGCTTGCAGCCTAATTCCCCAAAATCATCTTTAAGGACCTTCCACCTACTTCTAACTTAGTCATTTGTGTCAATGTGCACCATGACCGCTGGGTCCTCACCAGCCCCTCCCAACCAGATAAACGATGTGCCGGATTCGAGTGCCAGGTAGGCAGCACACTGTTCAAAGATGACTGTCTTTATGACAGATTGTCCTATCTGTTCCCCTAATAATTGAGTCCCCCACTACCAGCACCAGCCTAGCCTGCCCTGCTCTCCTATTTCCTCCCTTACTGGAGCTGACACTCCTCTGGCTTTCAGAGGACATGTCTTGCTGCAGCAGTGCTACCCCTGCACTAACACCCCCCCTCATCTGCCAACTTTGCAAACTTATTGGGGTGTGCCAGATCAGAACGAGCCTCCCTGGCACTCTTCCCTCTACCTCCCCTTCCACCTTTAACCAGGCTAGATGCCCTGTAGCTCTATACTACCATCCTCCCCCACATCTACCCCAGTGAGTAGCAGACTCCTTTCCCTATTGTCTATGGATCTCAGTGTTGCCAGCTGCTCATTTAGATCCAGTACCTGGGCTTCCAAATGCACAAAACAATCTCGCAAAACAATATGCACCCACGACCGGCTGTTCAAGGATTGCATACATGTGACAAGATGTACACTGGATAGCATTGTCAATAATGGAGCTCATTTCCTAATGGGGATTGCACTAGACAGAAATGTTAAGTAAAAAGAAATGTACAGAATTAATAAAATGCAAACAGCAATTCAGTCCAAATTCCTCCCTTCCACACTCCCTGAATCCAAAGTCACTGAATCACAAGTCACACACTTACTTCTGTTCACACTTTCACTCCGGTCACACTCAGCTCGTTCACACTCGCTAAGGAAGAATATTTAAAGAGGTTTTTTTTTTTCCCTTTAACAGCAATCCAACCTACAGCTCAATGCACTTCCAAAGGACTGGAAGCCCCAACCAGCTGCCTCTTATAAAATCTTAATTATGACCCCTCGCCCTTAATTAACCCCATGTGAGTATAGCTACACCTCAGGATTTAAGTGCAATGTAGTTAACCCTTAAGCACACAGATAGTAAAATAAGAGACCGTAAAACTGTAGAGAGAAAATAGGTTTTAAAAAGCCCAATAAACTTTAACAGGTAGAAAAGCACTCTGCAGTTCACAATTCAGCAACTCACAGCAAATCACAAGTCACGCTCTTACTTCTGTTCGCACTTACACTCCGGTCACACTCAGCTTGTTCACACTCGCTAAGGAACAAGATTTAAAGAGGTTTTTTTTTTTCCCCTTTAACAGCAATCCAACCTACAGCTCAATGCACTTCCAAAGGGAAGTAGGAGGAACACATCGTGGACGAGGGCCGTTTCACGCTTCCTTGCGCTTCTACGGGACTCAAGATGCAGGGGAAGTGTCGAGGATAAGTATTTAAACCATATAGACATCCTCTAATTTACATAATCATGCATAGACAACTTTTCCCACAATTGCAAAACCTGAAAAGACTCCCCACATCTACATCACTAAATACTTATTAAAACATCCAAACAATTAAAAACAATTTTACAAGAAAACTGACATGTCTATTTTTTCGTTAAGACCGAGGGGACCCTGCACTAATGTGCGCATGATCCACCATGCTTCTCTCCTCAGGAGGAGTTTATGTAAATCTCCTCCCTGAGCAGGTTAGTGGACTTTTTCAAGACCAGCAAAATGTAGCACTCGGGGGTTACCTTCATGACTGTCCCATATGTGTTGTGTAGTAAAGAAGGTAGGAGAGAGGCGGCATTTTGATGTAAGTGGGAATTGTAAGTGAGAATTACAATTAAATTAAAAAGCCTCTAATAATCTTTAAAATGTGTGTATGACACTATGAATTCCCCTAGGAAACTATTGTACCCCTTTTGAGCTCTGTAATGCAAACACAGCCATTTCAATGTCCGAGTGACTGCAACTGCTCTAGGTGGGGGAAAACCAATGGTAACAAGCAACCTATATAACCACTGTAACACGCTAGGGGCATTGTAGGGTGGCATGGCAGTGACATAGACGGAAATAGTCCATATAAGGAAAACGTGAGGCTTTATTTTCAGCAAAAATGTAATCAACAATAAAGCAACCAAAAACAACAAGAACTTGCCTGGCTAGGCGCTAACTAATACATCATACCTCTGACTCACGCTACCAGGGATGTGTGCAGGGCTTGGCTCTCCAGCAACTCAGCATTTAGCAAATTTAACCGCTATCCATATCCTTCTCAGAAATACACCATATCAGTCTGGAGGCTGTGTCTCTCTTTCTGAGGCTTTTCTCCAGCTCTTTATGTGTCTGTAATGAGGCATCCTCCCTCAACTGAGCTACCTAAGCATCCATCACTAGCTGAACTGGAGCGGGAGTGGGAGTGATGAGTCCCACTACCAAATCCTACTCATCACTCCAATAAAAACAGGCCCGGAACGACCATGAATAAAATGGCTCAGCACCTAAGTTGCTGCACTAACCAGTACTACCGGGCTTTTATTATCTCGCCCAGCTTAACTTTTTGGGAGAGATATACACTTCATCCTGTATCCTCCAAGTCAGCCGCCTACACCACATGCAGGAGTTTCAGTTTTTGGAGGCTACTTATCTTGTAGAAACTGTCCAAAAAACAAACCTTTTTAAAGACAGATGTATACCTTGCAAATATTTATAAATAGAGAGTGCATACACAGGCTTTTATCAAAGCAGTCCAAAAGTTATTCCTTTATTTAGGGAGACAAAACAGGACATTTGCATGTTAAAAAGTTATTCTTTCTTAACTTGGATTGAAAAATTATTCATTTATTGGGTTCCCCAGCTGGTTTGCTAATAAAATGATTAAGCAATTACAAAGGCTTTTTCTCAAGCCATCCAAAAGTTATCCCCTTTTAAGGAGACTGTTTTAACAATATAGAAGCTTGTTGTCATCAGGACTTTTTAACCCCTTAATGACCAATAGGCGTCTCTTTACTGACCTGATATATAAGAGACTAACATTCCCCGACAGGTGACAATCCTCAAGCTGTCACCTGTACACTATAGCTTACAACTTTCTGCATGAGCCACGATCAGTGTTGGCACCGACCATGGACGTTTAACCCCTTAGATTCTGTTGTCAGTGACTACTAAATCTAAATAGTTAACAGAGTGTGGGGGCTTCCTCTTTAACCTCATGGGCACCCTGAAATCTTGATTGTGTGGTCATGATGTTTGTCTTGGTAGTTCATGGCCAAATTATAGTCTCAAGGCCCCGTCACACTAAGCAACGCTACAGCAATCCCGACAACGATACGACCTGTCAGGGATCATTGCTGCGTCGCTATGTGGTTGCTGGTGAGATGTCAAACAGTCAGATCTTCCCAACGACGCTGCAGCGATGCAGCGACCCGTAATGATCTGTATAACGATGCACGCCTATGTGTTTCTGTGTCTGAGTCGCCAACGAGGTCGTTGGTAAGGTGTCAAACACACTGATGCATGCTACCCAGCGGGGCCTCAACGATCAAAGAAATGTCCAGACCATTCCGACACGACCAGCGATCTCACAGCAGGGGCCTGGTTGCTGCTAAGTGTCAAACGTAGCGAGATCGCTACTGAGGTAGCTGTTGCATCACAAAACTTGTGACTCAGCAGCGATCTCGCTAGCGATCTCGCTTAGTGTGACGGGGACTTTAGAGTCTTCTGGCTATAGCGGCCTGTGCAGATGTTATCAATATTTGGGTGATAAAAATAAACTTTTTCATTCTTTTCATGCCACTTTCCATTATTTCCTGAAAAGAACCAGAAGGGTTAATGAACTACCTGAAAGCAATTTTAAATACGTTGAGGTGTGCAGTTTTTAAAATGGTATGACTTTTGGGTGGTTTCCAATATATAGAACCACAAAAATCACTTCAAAACTGAACTGGTCTTTATAAAAATATGTTTTGTAAATTTCCTTGAAAAAATAAAAAATGACTGCTACATTTTTACATTTTTTAAAATGTTAATAAAATAAAACACTTTACAAATGGTGCTGATGTAAAGCAGACATGAGGGAAATGTGATTTATTAATGTTTTTGTGTGGTATGACTATTGGGATTAAAGGGATAGTCATTCAAAGTTTGAAAATTGCAATTTTTAAAACATTTTTGTCAAATTTCTGATATATTTATAAATAAAGGCAAAGCATATCAACCTAAATTTACCATTATCATAAAGAATGATGTGTCATGAAAAAAAAACTATCTCAAAATCAATGGGATATGATGAAGCATTCCAGAGTTATTACTACATAAAGTGACACTGGTCAGATTATAAAAAATTGGTCCGGTCACTAAGGGGTTAAAAAATTAGCCCTATTTCGGGAGCTGCTTCATGATTGTATACCTTCAAGGGAGTACAAGACCTGGCAAAAATTATGGAATCACCGGGCTCGGAGGATGTTCATCCAGTTGTTTAATGTTGTTGAAGAAAAGCAGATCACAGACATGGCACAAAACTAAAGTCATTTCAAATGGCAACTTTAGGGCTTTAAGAAACACTAACAGAAATCAAGATTAAAAATGTGGTACTCAGTAAGGGTCATTTTTTTCAGACCAAGCAGAGGGAAAAAATTATGGAATCACTCAATTCTGAGGAAAAAATTATGGAATCATGACAAACAAACACACAAAAGAACACTCCAATACATCACTAGTATTTTGTTGCACCACCTCTGGCTTTAATAACAGCTTGCAGTCTCTGAGGCTTGGACTTAATGAGTGACAAACAGTACTCTTCATCAATCTGGCTCCAACTTTCGCTGATTGCTGTTGCCGGTTCAGCTTTGCAGCTTGGAGCCTTGTCATGGACCATTTTCTTCAACTTCCACCAAAGATTTTCAATTGGATTGAGATCCAGACTATTTGCAGGCCACGACATTGACCTTATGTGTCTTCTTTCAAGGAATGTTTTTACAGTTTTTGCTCTATGGCAGGATGCATTATCATTTTAAAAAATGATTTCATCATCCCCAAACATCCTTTCAATTGATGGGATAAGAAAACTGTCCAAAATATCAATGTAAACTTGGGCATTTATTGACAATGTAATGACAGCCATCTCCTCAGTGCCTTTACCTGACATGCAGCCCCATATCATCAATGTCTGTGGAAATTTGCATGTTCTCTTCATGCAGTCATCTTTATAAATTTCATTGGAACGGCACCAAACAAAAGTTCCAGCATCATCACTTTGCCCAAAGCAGAGTCGCGATTCATCACTGAATATGACTTTCTTCCAGTCATCCACAGTCCACGATTGCTTTTCTTTAGCCCATTTTAACCTTGTTTTTTTCCTGTTTAGGTGTTAATGATGGCTTATGTTTAGATTTTCTGTATGTAAATCCCATTTCCTTTAAGCAGTTTTTTACAGTTCGGTCACAGACATTGACTCCAGTTTCCTCCCATTTGTTCCTCATTTGTTTTGTTGTGCATTTCCTGTTTTGGAGACATATTGCTTTAAGTTTCCAGTCTTGACGCTTTGATGTCTTCCTTGTTCTACCAGTATGTTTGCCTTTAACAACCTACCCATGTTGTTTGTATATGGTCCAAATTTTAGACACAGCTGACTGTGAACAACCAACATCTTTTGCAACATTGCGTGATGATTTACCTTCTTTTAAGAGTTTGATAATCCTCTACTTTGTTTCAATTGACATCTCTCGTGTTGGAGCCATGATTCATGTCAGTCCACTTAGTGCAACAGCTCTCTTTTTAGATGCAGACTAGCAAGCAGATCTAATTTGATGCAGGTGTTTGTTTTGGAAATTAAAATTTAAAGGGTGATTCCATAATTTTTTCCTCAGAATTGAGTGATTCCATCATTTTTTCCCTCTGCTTAGTCTGAATAAAATGACCCTTACTGAGCACCACATTTTTAATCTTGATTTCTTTTAGTGTTTCTTAAAGCCCTAAAGTTGCCATTTGAAATGACTTTAGTTTTGTGCCATGTCTGTGATCTGCTTTTTTTCAACAACATTAAAAAACTGAATGAACATCCTCCGAGCTCGGTGATTCCATAATTTTTTCCAGGGGTTGTTTATTTTACAGCTTCAGTAGTACTGTCCATACTTTGGAACACAGTGGGAAGCCAGGAAAGGTGTGGCTGGCATGGTTGTGCAGTGGCTGTGGCCGGAGCAGCTCAATGGAGAGTTTGGACGATGCAGGCAATGAGATGTGTGGCAGTTTAAGGCTAGCAACGGCAGCCCCAGAATCAGCAGTAGTACAGTGTAATTGAAATGATGAACCATAAATAGATGCCCAGCAGGGTATGTCCCTTCGACATTGATAGCAGTGGGAGCAGTAGAAGACAGACAATGGGTATGCACATAGGTAGCATGGCCAATTTAATAATTAGCATCAGCCGTAGGTGAATAAAAGTTGGCATTGAACCATTCCTGATTGATTTTGACAAATGTTAAGTTGTCCATGCTTGTGATGGATAATCTGCTCCACTTGAGAATGGATGGCATGGTGCCTGAGTGGTTAGCAGTGCAGCCTTGCAAGTGCTGGGGTCCTGGGTTCAAATCCCACCAAGGACAACATCTACAAGTAGTTTATATGTTCTCCTCGTGTTTGCGTAGGTTTCCTCCGGGTTCTCCGGTTTCCTCCCACACTCCAAAGACATACTGATAGGAAATGTAGATTGTGAGCCCCAATGGGGACAGTGCCCATAATGTCTGTAAATTGTCTGAATTGTAAAGCGCTGCGGAATATGTTGGTGCTATATAAATAAAGATTATTTTTATTATTACTACTTGAGTGTGACAAAGTCACACTAAATAACCTCTCTGACATTACACTGGAGGCTGTACATGACATTGTACCTGTAGAAAACTAGATCAGTTCTTTTCACTGGTCCAATATGTTGACACAGAAGTCCGAAGGATTCAAGATCAAGTATATAGTGCAAATAAGACTGAACCTGATTGATTAGGTGGTGCATTTCTGTTTGCTGACATGCATCAGTTTGTTGCATGTCATACATTTTGTAATTGGTGCAGCTTCATTGGTTATTTGTAGTGATGAGCGAACGCGCTCGTCACTACTCGGTATTCGCCCGAGCATCATGGTGGTCGACAAGCTCGGCGAGTATTTTCGGGTTGCTCTGGCGGAAACTCGGGTCCCTTCCCTGCATGCTTGCCGCTCTTTAGAGAGCCAATGAACATGCAGGGATTGCCTGCCATGCACTGTATTGCCGCAGCCATGTTGGTTGTGGGCATTACAGTGATTGGCTGGCCGCACAGCATCATCAGGTCTATATAAGACTTGGCGCCACCATGCTCATCATAGTCACTCCGGATCAGACAGTGTAGGGAGAGCTGCTGCTGTGTCAGGGAGAGATTTAATCGTGTATTAGGTAGTGTAGGGAGAAAAACCGTACATTACGCATATCCATCTTAACAAACAGTCCTTTTGAGGACTAACTAATCCATCTGCAGAGATATCAGTCAGGCAGAGCATATACAGTGCCTACAAGTAGTATTCAACCCCCTGCAGATTTAGCTGGTTGACACATGCGGAATTAACTTGGCATTGTGACATTTGTACTGTAGATCAGCCTGGAAGTGGGAAATGCACTGCAGCAAATTTTTTTTTTTTTTTTTTTTTAAATGTTAAAAGTTAATTCAGAGTGTCATTTATTATTCAACCCCTCAAACCACAAGAATTCTGTTTGGTCCCCCTAAAGTATTAAGAAGTAGTTCAGGCACCGAGAATAATGAGCTTCACATGTGTGGATTAAAGATCTCTTTTGCCAGCCTTTTCTGACTATTTATGACCCTCCCCAAACTTGTGAACAGCACTCAGACATGGTCAACATGGGAAAGACAAAGGAGCATTCCAAGGCCATCAGAGACAAGATCGTGGAGGGTCACAAGGCTGGCAAGGGGTACAAAACCCTTTCCAAGGAGTTGGGCATACCTGTCTCCACTGTTGGGAGCATCATCCGTAAGTGGAAGGCTTATGGAACTACTGTTAGCCTTCCACGGCCTGGACAGCCTTTGAAAGTGTCCTCCCGTGCCGAGGCCAGGCTTGTCCGAAGAGTCAAGGCTAACCCAAGGACAACAAGGAAGGAGCTCCGGGAAGATCTCATGGCAGTGGGGACATTGGTTTCAGTCAATACCATAAGTAACGTACTCCACCGCAATGGTCTCCGTTCCAGACGAGCCCGTAAGGTACCTTTACTTTCAAAGCGTCATGTCAAGGCTCGTCTACAGTTTGCTCATGATCACTTGGAGGACTCTGAGACAGACTGGTTCAAGGTTCTATGGTCGGATGAGACCAAGATCGAGATCTTTGATGCCAACCACACACGTGACGTTTGGAGACTGGATGGCACTGCATACGACCCCAAGAATACCATCCCTACAGTCAAGCATGGTGGTGGCAGCATCATGCTGTGGGGCTGTTTCTCTGCCAAGGGGCCTGGCCATCTTGTCCGCATCCATGGGAATATGGATAGCACGGCCTACCTGGAGATTTTGGCCAAGAACCTCCGCTCCTCCATCAAGGATCTTAAGATGGGTCGTAATTTCATCTTCCAACAAGACAACGACCCAAAGCACACAGCCAAGAAAACCAAGGCCTGGTTCAAGAGGGAAAAAGTCAAGGTGTTGGAGTGGCCTAGTCAGTCTCCTGACCTTAACCCAATTGAAAACTTGTGGAAGGA
Source organism: Phyllobates terribilis (assembly GCF_046119375.1). Lineage (NCBI taxonomy): Eukaryota > Metazoa > Chordata > Amphibia > Anura > Dendrobatidae > Phyllobates > Phyllobates terribilis. Next base: position 35,679,450 of record NW_027362768.1, on the reverse strand, counting down.
GCTCAAGAATAAAGTCCACATGAGACACCCAAAGAACCTAGATAACTTGGAAAAGATCTGCATGGAGGAGTGGGCCAAGATAACTCCACAGACCTGTGCCGGCCTGATCAGGTCTTATAAAAGACGATTATTAGCTGTAATTGCAAACAAGGGTTATTCCACAAAATATTAAACATAGGGGTTGTATAATAATTGACCCACACTTTTATGTTTAAAATTTAATAAAATTCAACTGAGCAACATAACTTTTTGGTTTGTAAGATTTATGCTTCTGTTCATAAAACATACTCTCGTTTGCAGTTTGAAGGCTCGAACTTATTTGCATCTTATCAAACCAGCTAAATCTGCAGGGGGTTGAATACTACTTATAGGCACTGTAGGCAGGCAGGCAGGGTATATAACAGACTGCAGTGCACATAGGACAAGAGGCTCCATTCCAGTTCTGCCTTCTGCTGCTGTTATATTTCTAGAAATAGGCCCAGGTCTCAGGGGCCAGGAATAATTTTTTTTGCATCTTAATTTGCTTAAAAAACAATCCAGAGAACACCGTTTTTCTGCGCCATTTGCTTGTTGGCAATGCAGAATACAGCCAGGTCCTTTCCATATTACAGCACTAAAAATCCAGCAATTTAAAACTGTGTTTTCTCCATCACACAGATCACATATACGTTTTCAGAAAATACTGCCATTTCTGGCCTGCATTCAATTATTTTTTCAGTGTGTCAGCAAAGTTTTTGACACTGGTTTGCTGTTCAAAACAGTTTCCTACAGGCCAGGTATTTAAAACTGTGTTTTCTTCATCACATGGATTACATATATGTTTTCTGAGAATACTGCCATTTCTGGCCTCCATTAAAAAAAATTTCAGTGTATCAGTGAAGCTATTGACACCATATTCCTGTTCAAAATAGTTACCTACAGGCCAGGTATGTAAAACTGTGTTTTCTCCGTCACACGGCTCACATATACGTTGTCAGAAAATACTGCCATTTCTGGTCTCTATTAAAAATTTCTTTCAGTGTGTCAGCAAAGTTTTTGACACTGGTTTGCTGTTCAAAACAGTTACCTACAGGCCAGGTATTTAAAACTGTGTTTTCTCCATCACACGGATTACATATACGTTTTCAGAAAATACTGCCAATTCTGGACTCCATTAAAAAAAAATTTCAGTATGTCAGTGAAGCAATTCACAGCAGTTTGCTGTTCAAACTACTTACCTACAGGCCAGGTATTTAAAACTGTGTTTTCTCCGTCAAACGGCTCACATATAACTTTACTCCAAACTCAGTTATTTGTAGCGAGCGCAGAAGATACTGTCCTCCATTTAAAATGGGCAAGGCACATGGCAAGGGACGGGGAACTGGACGTGATGGTAATGGTGCATGCAGAGGCCGAAGACAAGGGTGTGGGCAAGCCGAAATTGTGACACAACAAACACCCACATCTTCTCGTCTGACCTTCCTGTCCCAATTTCTAGGGGACCGCAGCACACCACTATTGAACCCAGAGCAGTGTCAAAAGGTTGTTGGTTGGATAGCGGATAATGCTTCCAGTCACTTAGCCACCACCACCACCACCCTGTCTTCCTCACGGTCAAGTCTCAGTAGCTGTGAGTCTGGAACGCATACTCCTCACCCTGATCCTCCTTCCTTCCACCATGCTGAGTACCCAGAAACAACTGATCCCACACTTGGACACTCTGAAGAGCTGTTCACTTTTCCATTTATAGATTCGGGCCTTTCGCCTGGTTCACTTGAAGCGGGGCAAGAGGAGATCGCGTGTAGCGATGCCTAAATATTTGAGCAGCCAAGGTCACACGAAGGCGACGGTGGGAAAGTGTCAAAAGAGGTGGATGATGATGAGACACAATTGCCAGAAAGACAGAAGGAGGACAAGGATGCGTAAGTGGAAGACGAGGTGGTGGACGATATAGTTACTGACCCAACCTGGCAGGAGGACATGCAGAGCAAGGACAGCAGCACACAGGGGGAGGGAGGCAGAGCACCCCAACAGGCAGGAAGAAGCAGAGTGGTGGCCGCAGACAGAAGGCAGGCAACCGTTCCCCGTACCACCAACACGAAGGAAGTTGCCAGTACAACTGTTAGGTCTTCCCGAGTCTTGATTGCTTTTTAAAGACTCTGCCGATAACCCCAAAAAGGCCACTTGCTCCACCTGCCAGGCCATCATCAGCAGGGGTGGCAAAACGACCAACCTGACCACCAGCAGCATGATCAGGCACATGGCAGCAAAGCACCAGACTTTGTGGGCCGAACCCCAGGGTACAGGAACAGTGTCTGTGGTTGGCACAATTGCTTCTTCCGCTGTTGTGGATGCAAGCCAACCAATCCCCTGTCCATGGTGCATGTGAAGATGCCTCCTGCCCTGCACCTGTCGTTGCACACTCTCAAGTAGCAGCATCAGGAAGCACGTCAATGTCATTGTCCCAGCGCAGCATTCAGTTGTCCATACCCCAGTCCTTGGAACGCAAGTGAAAATATGCAGCCAATGCCCCACAGGCCACACTACTAAATTCTTACATTTCACGACTGCTTGCGCTCGAAATGTTGCCTTGTAGGCTCGTGGAGAAGGAAACATTCCGCAACCTGCTGGCTGTGGCCGTCCCTCAGTACTTGGTCACCAGCAGCCACTATTTCTTGCGGTGTGCCGTCTCCGCATTACACAAGCACGTGTCCCAAAACATTAGCCGTGCACTCAACAACACAGTTACCGGTAAAGTCCACCTAACCACGGACATGTGGAAAAGTGCTTGTGGGCAGGGACGGTGCATCTCGCTGACGGCACACTGGGTTAACATAGTGGAAGCAGGGACCCAGTCGTACATTGGGACGGCACACGTCCTCTTGATGCCGAGGATTGCGTGCCCTAGGTCAATCAGAGTGGCCCCCACGGTCTACAGCTCCTGCACCTCATCCTCCTTAGCCTCCTCCTCCTCTTCAGCCTCCATCTCTGAAATGACCACATCAGTCAATAGCTGGAAGCACTGCAGCACTGCCTCGGCCAAGCGGCAACAGGCTGTGCTGAAGCTAATATGCTTAGGTGACAAACCGCACAATGCTGAAGAGTTGTGGGCAGCTCTGAAAGAGCAGGCAGATCTGTGGCTCACAAAGCTGAACCTACAGCCTGGCATGGTCGTGTGTGACAATGGCAGGAACCTGGTGGCGGCTCTGTGGCGAGGCGAGCTCACACACGTACCATGCCTGGCCCATGTGCTTAACCTCGTGGTTCAGCGGTTTCTCAAATCCTACCCGGAGCTGCCGGATTTGCTTGTTAAAGTACGCCGCCTGTGTGCCCATTTTAGAAAGTCAGCTACAGCTTCCGCCACCCTTGCAGTGTTTCAACAGCGTTTGCAGCTTCCGGCTCACAGACTGGTGTGTGAGGTCCCCACGCATTGGAACTCTACACTGCAGATGTTGGGAAGGATTTGTGAGCAGAAGAGGGCAGTTGTTGAGTACCAGCATTAACAAGGCCATCGGTATTCAATTCAGACTCCACACATAAGACCTCAGGAGTGGACATGGATGTCAGACATATGTACCATCCTCCAAAACTTTGAGGACTCCACCAAGATGATGAGCAGCGATGACGCCATAATTAGCATCACCATCCTGCTTCTCTGTCTTCTGAAACACTCTCTGCTCACAATCAAAGAGGATGCATTGCAGGTGGAGCACGATGAGATGGAGCAAGGAACCATACAGGGTGATTTCGCACAGCCAAGCCTCATCTCATCCCAACTTGGATTGGGTGACAATGAGGAAGAGGAGGAGGAGAAGGAGGAGGAAGGACAGGAGCTAGTTTCATGCACTATAGACGGTAGTACCTGCACAGCTGTCATACCATCTGTTCAGCGTGGATGACCAGAGGACAGAGTGGAGGAGGAGGAGAGCATGGTCAGACATCCTCTTGGTGAGGACACGAAAGTCTTGCCTGTTAGCAGTCTGGCACACATGGCTGAGTTTATGTTATGCTGCCTTTCCCATGACCCTCGTGTTCTCAAAATTTTGGGTGACAGTCATTACTGTTTGTTGACACCTCTAGACCCACTCTACAAGGAGAACTTTATATCTCTTATTCCTGAGGCAGAGAGGTCTACAAAAATGAGGCTGCACCAGAACGTCCTTGTTGCGGAACTATTAAAAAAATTCCCATCTGAAAACGTTGGCGTAAGAGGGCACACTTTGTTGGACAACCAAGGAGTACAGGCGAGAGAGACACAACTTGAATCCAGAAGAGGCAGGGGAACACTGTCAAAGTTCTGGGAGAGTTTTCTCAGACCCTCCCATCTGACAGGCCCTGAGGCGCGGCGTACTCTCACAAGGAGTGCAAAGTTTGGGAAGATACTGAGGGAGTACTTTGCCGACCGTATCAACGTGCTCCATGATTCTGCTGTGCCTTATAATTACTGGGGATCCAAGCTGGATACGTGGAATGAACTGGCTCTCTATGCCTTGGAGGTCCTGGCCTGCCCTGCCGCCAGCGTTTTATCAGAGCGCGTTTTTAGTGCCGCTGGTGGAATTATAACTGATAAGGGCATCCGCCTGTCAACTGAAAATGCTGACAGGCTGACTCTTATAAAAATGAACAAGGGCTGGATGGGGCCAGACTTCTCAACACCACCGAATGATAGCAGCGTAACATAAACTCCAATCCAGTGTCTTTTCTTGAGAGGTATATTCCCATGCACCTTTTCACACCCACACATTGGTATATGCTTCCTGATTTTGGCTATATGCTCTTGTCCTCCTCCTTCTCTTCATCCTCCACCACCATATCACCAGGGTGACCATGGTCCGTGATGTAACACCCACCTAATTTTTTTAAAGGGTGTTGATGATGCCCGTAAAAATTTTTTTTATACAGTATGTTCATGTATACCCCCCAGGGGTAAATATTTGTCAGCCTATACACTTAGTGCATGGACATTAATAGTATAGGAGGCCCGCTCCTTACTAATGGGCACATTTTTTTATGAGGCCCTCCTCCACGTCTCTTCCAAGGGGCATTGAAGTGCCTCCAAATTTTTGGCAGCACTTGCATTCGCTGCATAGGCCAACACTATGGGAGACTCTCTCCTTTCTAATGGGAATTTGTAGATACTTGTTACTATGGCCCTGCTCTGTGTGTCTTTAAATTCTTAGTGGGGATTTCCTAAAATTGTCAGCCATTGGACTCACTGCATACCCTATAACTGTATAGCAGACTCTCTCCTTTCTAATGGGAACATGTCGTACCTTATTACTGTGGCCCTGCTCCATGTGTCTTTAAATTCTTAGTGGGGTTTTTCCTAAAATTGTCAGCCGTTGGACTCACTGCATACCCTATAACTGTATAGCAGACTCTCTCCTTTCTAATGGGAACATGTCGTACCTTGTTACTGTTGCCCTGCTCCATGTTTCTTTAAATTCTTAGTGGGATTTTTCCTAAAATTGTCAGCCATTGGACACACTGCATACCTTATAACTGTATAGCAGACTCTCTCCTTTCTAATGGGAACATGTTGTACCTTGTTTCTGTGGCCCTGCCCTGTGTGTCTTTAAATTCTTAGTGGGGTTTTTCCTAAAATTGTCAGCCATTGGACTCACTGCATACCTTATAACTGTATAGCAGACTCTCTCCTTTCTAATGGGAACATGTCATATCTTGTTAGTGTGGCCCTGCTCCATGTGTCATTAAATTCTTAGTGGTGTTTTTACTAAAGTTGGTCAGCCGTTGGACTCACTGCATACCCTATAACTGTATAGCAGACTCTCCTTTTTAATGGGAACATGTTGTACCTTGTTTCTGTGGCCCTGCCCTGTGTGTCTTTAAATTCTTAGTGGGGTTTTTCCTAAAATTGTCAGCCATTGGACTCACTGCATACCTTATAACTGTATAGCAGACTCTCTCCTTTCTAATGGGAACATGTCATATCTTGTTACTGTGGCCCTGCTCCATGTGTCTTTAAATTCTTAGTGGTGTTTTTACTAAAGTTGGTCAGCCGTTGGACTCACTGCATACCCTATAACTGTATAGCAGACTCTCCTTTTTAATGGGAACATGTCTTACCTTGTTACTGTGGCCCTGCTCCATGTGTCTTTAAATTCATAGTAGGGTTTTTCCTAAAAGTGTCATCCGTTGGACTCACTGCATACCCTATAACTGTATAGAAGACTCTCTCCGTTCTAATGGGAACATGTCGTACCTTGTTACTGTGGCCCTGCTATGTGTTTATTTAAATTCTTAGTGGGGTTTTTCCTAAAATTGTCAGCCATTGGACTCACTGCATACCCTATAACTGTATAGCAGACCCTTTGTAATGGGAGCATGTCATACCTTGTTACTGTGGCCCTGCTCTATGTGTCTTTAAATTCTTAGTGGGGCTTTTCCCAAATTTTGGCAGCCCTTGCAGTCACAGCATGGGCATTACCACTTATAGGAGACCCGCTCCTTTATAACGGGAACATTTTTTTTACTGAAACCCTCCTCTATGTCTCTTCAAAGGGGTATTGGGTTGCGTCCAAATTTTTGGCAGCCCTTGCAGTCACTGGTTACACAATAACAGTATAGGAGACCCACTTGTTAATAATGGGAAAAACAAAGCATAGCCGGCTGATGGTTCTCTAACAATAGCTAGGGCCGACTGCTGGCCTTTTAAGAATAGTAAGGGACGTCTGATGTCCCTGTAAAAATAGGCTTTATGACTTTCAGAGACCCACCATCATGAAGTGTTTTATGATGTGTCGCACACCACATTGCCAGCTAAGGTTGTAAAATGTTAAAATGACATTTCCCGGTGAATGCATTTGTCTTAAAAAAAAACTTAAAAAAACAAAACAATAGGATCTTTCTTTAGTATAAAAAACAGCGTCACCAATTTAACAACAATGTAATCACATTGTTCAGCTCATGCACCTCCTCCTCCATCTCCGAAATGACCCCATCAGTCACAAGCTGACAGCACTGCAGCACTGCCTTGGCCAAGCGGCAACAGGCTGTGCTGTAGATAACATGCTCAATGCTCAATTGACAAACCGCCCAGCGCTGCAGAGTTGTTGAAATCTGTAACACAGCAGCCTAATCTGTGGCTCTCACCGCTGAACATACAGCTAGGCATGGTCGTGTGTGACAATGGGCGGAACCTGGTGACGGAGAAATGACAGCCGGGGTAGATAAAGTTTCCCTCTATGCCAGTCCTTTCACCGAGCTAAAGAATATGGCTGTGGTGAAATACAACTCCCACTGAGAAGCTGTTTCAGACTGAAAAACATTGTGCCCACCATAGGATTTGATTCTGAGGGCTAACCTTTCGCACCTGCTCAAGAGCCCCATAGCAGCTGCAAAGTTAGCGCTATCATGAACTTTCCTGAGGTAGAAGCCAAGGCACATCAGAGGATTCTCTGGTGGGACCGTCCAACCCTGCCGAGATGCAGTCCTGGCTAAGAAAAGTGTGTGGAAAGGTTCCCGGATACTCTATGGCTGCTTTTTTAATGTGGATCGGCCATGGTTATGCATGTTATTTCTCAAACCGCATTACACATCAGTCCATTGTCCAACTCTGTATTCAAGAAATTAAATGCGCAAAGAAAGATGTGTGTGTGTGTCAAAGCACCAGCGACAAGGGCGAGTTGATGTTGGATGGGCTGCCATTGCTTCTACAACAAGCTGCATTACAGGACTTCCTGTGAGAAATGACATGCAGGGTAGATAGGGCTTCTCTCTATGCCAGCCCTTTCACCGAGGTAAATACAACTGTCAGCAAAAAAAGTTGTGGACTGGCTCCGTACCGTCGCTGACCACATTCACCTGTCCACATGTTTGTGGTTAGGCAGTCCTTCCCAGTAAGTGAACGAGTATGGACACCCGGCCGCCGCTGGCATGAGGTTGTGAAAAGCTTCTGCCCCCATGAGCTTAAAAGGCCATATTTCAAGTGCAAAAAGCTGCCCAGAAATCAGGCGGTTTAGTGTTGCGGCCTGTGGGTGGGTGGGTGGCTGGCTGCATACTTGCACTTGCATTCCAGTAACAGAAAACTAACCAGATGGTGGCCTCTATCATCATCATGGCCTCACCTCGGCACTATGAACTCTACTGAAGAACAAGCTAGAGCCCGACGGAGGAGTCTCCAGTTCTCTGGTGGGCCTGTCCAACCCTGCCGAAAAGCAGCCCTGGCTAAGAAAAGTGTGGGGGAAGGTTCCCGGACACTCTATGGCTGCTTTATTAATGTGGATCGGCCATGCTTATGCATGTTATTTCTCAAACCGCATTACACATCAGTCCATTGTCCAACTCTGTATTCAAGAAATTAAATGCGCAAAGAAAGATGTGTTTGTGTGTCAAAGCACCACCGACAAGGGCGAGTTGATGTTGGACGGGCTGCCATTGCTTCTGCAACAAGTTGCATTGCAGGACTTCCTGTGAGAAATGACATGCAGGCTAGATAGGGTTTCCCTCTGTGCCAGTCCTTTCACCGAGATAAATACAACTGTCAGCAAAAAAAAGTTGTGGACTGGCTCCGTACCGTCCCTGGCCACATTCACCTGTCCACGTGTTTGTGGTTAGGCGGTCCTTCCCAGTAAGTGCACAGGGGAGGGCACGGGTAATGTTGTGGGACCCGTGCTTGTGGAAAGCGGAGGTGATACCGGGAAATATAGTGGCGGCTGGGGACTGAGTATGGACACCCGGCCGCCGCCGGCATGAGGTTGTGAAAAGATTCCACCTCCACGAGCTTATTAGGCCACATTTCAAGTGCAAGTAGCTGTCAAAAATTTGGCAGTATAGTATTGCAGCCTGTGGGTAGGTGGGTGGGTGGCTGGCTGCCTGCATACTTGTGCTTGCATTTCAAGGAATGGGGTAGGGACAACTGAATACTTCAGTGGGACAAGGACATGGACGGTGATTGTTTCAAGTCTGCAACGACAGGTGCATGGCGGGAGGCATCTTCGCATGCGCCAAGGATCACTTATGATGGGCTCACTTTTAGGCAGTGACCTGGAAGTCAGAGATGATTCCAGAGGTCTACCCCATGCTGTTCCCATGTCTTTTCAGCACTGTATGCTTGTGTCTGATGATGTGTCACACACCACATGGCCAGATAAGGTTGTAAAATGTTAAAATGACATTTCCTGGTGAATGCATTTGTCTTGGTTGAAAGCAATGCAAAAGTGCAAAAACGTATCAAAAACGCAACGTGTGAACATGGCCCAAGGTATGGAGGAGTATTTTTGGTTTTGTTTATTTATTTTGCCTTATATACAAGTCATTACCCTGGAAAGGATGTTCCATAAAATATTTCCCAGGAAAATCCATTTTGGTTTCGTTTTTGTATGTTTTAATATGAGTCCGTAAAAGTGGCGTAATACTCTGACAACGTTGTTAACAGCAGTGACCTGGGAGTCAGAAATGCTTCCAGGGGTCTTCCCCATGCTGTTCCCATGTCATTTGAGCACTGTTCCCATCGATTTGGGCAATTTTTAGGCCCTCTGTAGACCGCTTGGCGGAGCCGCCAATAAAATGCTCGAGTTTCCCATAGACTTACATTGGGCTCGTTGCTCAGGTCTAGCACCCGAGTATTCCAATTTGCTCGACCTGAGCAACGAATACCCGAGCATTTTAGTGCTCGCTCATCAATAGTTATTTATAAAATTGCTAACTTTGTGAAAGAATATTGCACTCATTGAAATAAGATAATTTTGATTTTATAGTTTTTTAAAAAATTAGCTCTTTTTAATAATGTTTACCTTTTTAACGTACCCTGCACAGGGACTATACTTGTTGTGAAATGCTGACTGTGCTTGAAGTTCATAGTGGTCACCAGGCCATACATGTGGTCAGCACAACTGTCCACTGTGTAAAAGCTTCAATGATTAGGCAACACAGAATTTAATTTTCTTAGCGCAAAAAAAATCCTAACAATTTTGAAAAAAATTTGATCATTTTTTTAAAGAAATTTTACTTAAGTAATTCAAAGAATATTGGTATGACAATTTTAAACAATTTTGCCCTTTCTGACTTTCACCGCATAAGGGCTGCATATTCGGAGAACTATTGACTCTGCAGTGATCGAAGAGGAGTCATCTGGTCATAGATGTAGTGAGCAATTATCCACAATGCAAATGCTTCACTGATTAGGGAATTTTAGTTGTAAAATTTTTGGTGGAGCAACTACTGTAATTCCAGAGGGTGTTCAGTCATGTTGGATTTGTGTAAAGTAAAACTTCTGAACATATTATCTAGCGGTACAACTTGAATTTACCATCTTCTACTGTCAGAGATTTCCTGTCTTCTTAAATTGTAGTCTTATTAAATTTCAATTTCATGCCTATTTAGTATCAAAATTGTTCTGAAGCAAAATACTTTCACAAAGCAGAAGAGAAATTATATTCACAAACGATTTTTCTTATCTTCAGCAAACCGAAATGTTTTCAGACTAATTTCACATTTCGGCTACATAGAAATTGTTTCAAAAGAAAGGCATTTAGAGAATATGGCATTCAGGCATTGAACCAGAATAAGCTGCAATATGCATTTTATAAACATACTTGATTATCACAATAACCTTCTATTGATTGAAAAGAGGATGTTCTAATGTTTTATACAACAATAATATACACATGGAGATAGAGAAATCAGCACAATCTGTCAGAGATGTGATCGGGCCAAACCTGTGCATCTTTCTGTCTATTGACTGTTAATAAACTCATTAATTTAATATGATTTTTATAAGCTATGAAATAAAATGACAAATACTGTAAAATAAGAAACATAAAATTACTAATACGAACTTGTAGTATTGCTGAGCTGATACTGATAGTGGAGTTGTGGCCATAGAGTGAGAGAAAAAAAAAGGAGCAACACATTTTAAAAGGGGTTGTTCAGTTAAGAAAATCAATTTCACATATTATAATAATTGATTGTGAGTTAAATAAGTGCTTTCATATTGGTACCAATAAAAACAACAACATATTTAGGGAAAGAAGTCCTCAAATAGCTCTCTAACCAAAACAAATTATAAACTTATGGCTCTCAGAATATTATGTCCAAAGAGAAAAACATACTATCCTTAGTAATTTTCTTGTGTGAAAGTATTAAAACATAAAAAAATCATCATACTGACCCATATGATAAAACTATAACTTCATTTATCCTGCACATTGAGCACTGTAACTAAAAAAACGTATAAAAAATGTAATAGAAAAATGATAAAAAGTTGTTTTTTGTTCAATAACACCACAATTGGAAACTCCAGCTTGACAAGCAAAAAAAAGACCTCACACAGTTCCATCTACATGAAATAAAAAGTTATGGGTTTCTTAGATTATGGAGACCAAAAATAATTTAATTTTGGGAGGAAAAAGTAATAAAATATAAACAATAGTATACACAGTAAATTTGGTCTTGTTAATAACCCCTTACTGACATATGATGTACTGCTATGTCATTTGTTGGCTCCATGACAGGCTTGAAAGATGAGCCCTCATCTTTCCCTGCACATGATGGTGGATTTATTCAGTCATCATGTGCCTCTAACAATTGCATGAAGAGAAAATCTCCTCCCATATCAGTAAGCCTATTAAATGCCGCTGTCAATCACTGAAAGCACCATTTAACATACGACAACAGGAGCGTGCGTCGATCCACCCTCCCATCAGTATGCCTGTGACATTATCACGGGGCGCCGATGGGTTGTAATGACAGCCAAGGGTCTGCTGGAGACCCCTGAGACTGTGATTATGATAATCCTATGAAAAACAGCCCATGGTTGGCGTTCACACTAAATTTTGATTTTCTTTAAATGCTGATGCACTGCTAAGTATAGTATAAGCAATCAGACAATCGTAGTTTCAAGTCCCCTAAAGGGACTATTTAATATAGTGAAAAGTAAAAAGATGTTACAAAATATGAAAAAAATAATACAAAATCTCAAATCACCCCCATTTTTCCCCATTGAAAATTAAATAATTGAAAAAAATAAAGAATGCTTCACAGTTGGGATGATGTTCTTGGGGTTGTACTCATCCTTCTTCTTCCTCCAAACACGGCGAGAGGAGTTGATACCAAAAAGTTATATTTTGGTCTCATCTGACCACATGACTTTCTCTATTGCCTCCTCTGGATCATCCAGATGGTCATTGGTGAACTTTAACCGGGCCTCAAGATGTGCTGATGTGAGCAGGTGGACATTGCATGCCCTTCAGGATTTTAATTCATGACGGTGTAGTGTGTTACTAATGGTAATGTTTCAGACTGTGGTCCCACTCTCTTCAGGTCATTGACCAGGTCTTCCGGTGTAGTTCTGGGCTGATGCCTGACCAGGTCCTCCCATGTAGTTCTGGGCTGATTCAACCATACCCCACGAGGCAAGATCTTGAATGGAGCCCCGGACTGAAGAGGATTGACAGTCATCTTGTGCTTCTTCCATTTTCTAATAATTGTGCAACGGTTGTTGCCTTCTCATCAAGCAGCTTGCCTATTGTAAATTGTAGCCCTTAAATTCTTGTGCAGGTCTACAATTTTGTACTAGTGTCCTTTACAGCTCTTTGGTCGTGGCCATGGTGGAGAGGTTGGAGTGTGATTGATTGTGTGGATAGGTGTCTTCTATACAGGTAATGAGTGCAGGAGGGCTTCTTAAATAAAAACTAACAGATCTGTGAGAGACAGAATTCTTGCTGGCTGGTAGGCCATAAAATACTTATTTCATGCAATAAAATGTAATTTAATTATTTAAAAATCATACAATGTGATTTTCTGTTTTCTTTAGTTTTAGATTCTGTCTCTCACAGGTGAGGTGTACCTACAATAAAAATTACAGACCCCTCCATTCTTTCTAGGGGGGGAAACTTGCAAAATCAGCAGTGTATCAAATACTTATTTTCCCAACTGTATATTATAATATTTACTGTTTTCTCATTAACATTATTTGTATGTATATTTGTATGTAATTTAATGTATACATTTTAATACAGCAATATTAACTGCTAACACTAATTTGCTCAGTTGTAGCAGATTATATAATGAGCTGCTAGCAGTAAGTGAGTCAGGATTTTTTATTTAGTAATGCAACAATACCTGATGAAGGGAAGGGATAGTCTCAGAAACACATAGTCTTGTTACCATTAGTAAATAAAAAATCCTACTTACCATCTGTCTCGTCATCCATTTTTCCCTCCATCCTTGATTATCCTTTGGTTCCTTGCCTTGCAATTTTGACAGGCGGTCGATCAGCTTCCTAGAGTATTTCCAGTCTAAATTTTATTTAGTGTTGTGCATGGTTAACACAACTATCCCAGGTGAGCAAAGCCATCCAGCTGGGGTTGCTGCACCTTCAAGCTGATTCACACATAGAGCGCCTCTGTGTTTTTTCTGTTTCTTAAAGATAAAGGACCTACTTAACAACAAGATATAACTTTTGGGCATTGTCAGTGAAACAAAGCTAACAATGATTATGGTTTTTCTTTTTTACCTAACTAATCTAACTATGTGCCCCTTGCCTATGTTAAATTTTTCTTAATACTTGTTTTGAAAATGTAAGATGCCTAGAGATTAGCAGCTTCATAATGTCTCCTCCTGCCTGCACGATGCATATGCAGTGTAATCTTTATCCAATATATATACAGTACAGACCAAAAGTTTGGACACACCTTCTCATTTAAAGATTTTTCTGTATTTTCATGACTATGAAAATTGTACATTCACACTGAAGGCATCAAAACTATGAATTAACACATGTGGAATTATATACTTAACAAAAAAGTGTGAAACAACTGAAAATATGTCTTATATTCTAGGTTATTCAAAGTAGCCACCTTTTGCTTTGATGACTGCTTTGCACACTCTTGGCATTCTCTTGATGAGCTTCAAGAGATAGTCACCGGAAATGGTCTTCCAACAATCTTGAAGGAGTTCCCAGAGATGCTTAGCACTTGTTGGCCCTTTTGCCTTCACTCTGCGGTCCAGCTCACCCCAAACCATCTCGATTGGGTTCAGGTCTGGTGACTGTGGAGGCCAGGTCATCTGGCGTAGCACCCCATCATTCTACTTCTTGGTCAAATAGCCCTTACACAGCCTGGAGGTGTGTTTGGGGTCATTGTCCTGTTGAAAAATAAATTATGGTCCAACTAAACGCAAACCGGATGGAATAGCATGCCGCTGCAAGATGCTGTGGTAGCCATGCTGGTTCAATATGCCTTCAATTTTGAATAAATCCCCAACAGTGTCACCAGCAAAGCACCCCCACACCATCACACCTCCTCCTCCATGCTTCACGGTGGGAACAAGGCATGTAGAGTCCATCCATTCACCTTTTCTGCGTCGCACAAAGACACGGTGGTTGGAACCAAAGATCTCAAATTTGGACTAATCAGACCAAAGCACAGATTTCCACTGGTCTAATGTCCATTCCTTGTGTTCTTTAGCCCAAACAAGTCTCTTCTGCTTGTTGCCTGTCCTTAGTAGTCGTTTCCTAGCAGCTATTTTACCATGAAGGCCTGCTGCACAAAGTCTACTCTTAACAGTTGTTGAAAAGATGTGTCTGCTGCTAGAACTCTGTGTGGCATTGACCTGGTCTCTAATCTGAGCTGCTGTTAATCTGCGATTTCTGAGGCTGGTGACTCGGATAAACTTATCCTCAGAAGCAGAGGTGACTCTTGGTCTTCCTTTCCTGGGGCGGTCCTCATGTGAGCCAGTTTCTTTGTAGCGCTTGATGGTTTTTGCAACTGCACTTGGGGACACTTTAAAAGTTTTCCCAATTTTTCGCACTGACTGACCTTCATTTCTTAAAGTAATGATGGCCACTCGTTTTTCTTTACTTAGCTGCTTTTTTCTTGCCATAATACAAAATCTAACAGTCTATTCAGTAGGACAATCAGCTGTGTATCCACCAGACTTCTGCACAACACAACTGATGGTCTCAACCCCATTTATAAGGCAAGAAATCCCACTTATTAAACCTGACAGGGCACACCTGTGAAGTGAAAACCATTTCCGGTGACTACCTCTTGAAGCTCATCAAGAGAATGCCAAGAGTGTGCAAAGCAGTCATCAAAGCAAAAGGTGGCTACTTTGAAGAACCTAGAATATAAGACATATTTTCAGTTGTTTCACACTTTTTTGTTAAGTATATAATTCCACATGTGTTAATTCATAGTTTTGATGCCTTCAGTGTGAATGTACAATTTTCATAGTCATGAAAATACAGAAAAATCTTTAAATAAGAAGATGTGTCCAAACTTTTGGTCTGTACTGTATATATATATATATATATATATATATATATATACACAGTGTCAGAATATATATTGTTACAGCGTCACTGGCAATGTATGTGAGGGGAGATATGTAACACGAAGATTGCTATCTTCCGTGATGTGAAACCCAGAAGTCTCTGTCCAGTATGATATGTGCTGAGGGGTTATTCGGCCAAGACAGGGTTGGGACTTTTTGTGAGTAGCTGTAAGAGATGGGCGGGATGGTTACTCACCATATCTCCACCTCAAGGGTGTGGTTGGGGAAGAGGTTTTTTCTCTGTCTATGTGTTTGGAGACAAAGAAGTCTCTAGTCTGGAGCTCCAGTGGGCGTTGAAGTTTGTTGTATCTTGAGCGGGCGAATCCCACAGGCATATGGACTGTGCTATACGTTATCTTTCGTTTTGCCGTTATGCCAGAAAGGTCATGTTTATTTTGTTAAATCTTGCACTGGTTTATGCCTTGTTTAAATAAACCAGCAGCAGAAATGTTCCTGGGTCTAGATCTGAGTGCAGTCGAGTGAGCCAATCTACTACAATATACAGAGCCATCATTTTCAGCATGACTTCGAAAGGCTTCAGCAGTTTATCCAAAAGATCAGTGCAGTCTGGCTTCAAAAAGTTGCACTTTTTGTTGCAAGTGGTATTTGAACAATTTTTTTTTATTTTTTTCCCTTTTGTCCCAGACCGGTTGAATCTTAGAAAACTGAGTTGAGGCCTACTGTCGCTTTACAAATTTACTATAATTACCAGCAAACTGAACTATGCCGTAACATCATTACAATGATTACTGTCTATAACAGCTTAGCAAAGTAGATGGCATCGCTGGGTTAGTTGAAAGATCAAGATTTCCAACATCTCTTTCACTGTGACTGTGACTGAGGAGGGTTGTGGGATTCTACTCTGCATGACGGAATCCCAAAGCCGAGAATTTTGGCCCAACTTTGGTAGAAAGTCAGACCCTTTCGGGAGGAATTAGGGGCATTGATAAGCATTTTTGACACTGACTTATATTAAACAGTCTGGTGCTGCCTCCTCTTTTATAAAATAAAGATGGCAGACCTACAGTGGTGATAGGTACTCCTTAAGGAACAGTGAGACAGGCCAATAATCAAGTACAATAATCACAAACACTCATGTCCCCATTATCAATCTGCTGCCAAATACCCGCCTACTAAGCAAATGCTCATTTGAAAACTTTTTTTCCAAACCATCATTTTCTGCAGAATATCATCCTATGTGAGCAAGAGATGTGCTGCTGATAACACAATGCTCTATGAGCACAGATCGTATTAATCATTGTTCCCAGCTCGGCCAATATAAACATGCCATTAAATGACCGCCGATTGACTTGCATTTAGCCGATCAGCAGTCATTTAATGGCTGTGATTGGCCGATCTAAATAAGCCCTTACAGATACTATGCAGAAACCAAACCAAAATCGTAGAAAAATGTAAATGAAGAGTATTTAGAAAGTTGTTTATCTTTAAATTCAGGAAGCAAATCAACCATAAAAAAATCAGTGTGAATTTGTGCACAGACTTTAATCTGTGACAATATTATTTTTACGCGTATGGGTATGGGTATATTTTGCCATGTGGCCTTATAATTTCTTTGTATATCTATGCCTGTATATGTTGTATTTTTGTGAATGCATTTCAGAAACACACAGATTAATTAGTGCATGTAAGAAATTAAATCATCAGCCCCACTGGAGACAGAGCGTGATGTGCATGGTTACAATCTGTTTACAATGCTCCAGAATATGTTTGCACTATATAAGCATGGGAATTAAATAAAGAGACTAGAACTGTAGAAAATTGCATTACATGGATTATCTGCTTTCCAGCTCCAGTAACAAGGGTTCATAAATCCCACGTAATCAGCATTGCTTAGTCAGCTGCTTGTTTGGCAACCTTGGTTTTGTCAGCCAGTCTTCTCATCCCTGAGGCAACGCAAAAGTGACAGAATCAGCAAAATGCTTGAAAATGATAAGCAAAGATTTCCTAACACTTATCATGCCATCTGCCAAATGCAGCTTCTACTCGGAGGTTTACTGTTAACATGGGAGTGTAAGATACATGAACAGAAACAGATACTTGTTCTTTTTCTTAATCTTACTTCTTCTTTGTTTATGGTATTTATTAAAATCTGGGATTAAATCAGATGTCTTCAGGATTTGCCATTTGTGTGGCACGTACCTAATGATGACCTAAGTGTACTTTATTCTATTGTTTTACAGCCTGCCGGAGGGCTTAAAAAAATTCATATAGTGGGAACTTTCAGAATGAAATGTTTCTTGTAATAGCTTACTTACTAACCACTAATATGGTTAGAACATGCACATGCATATGGAATTGTGTGATCGGGAGTTTTGGATTTTGTTGGTGTACTATACCATGACAGATTGTGACAGGGTTGTACAGATTCGTTTTGCAGCAACTTTACATTGCTATTAAAGGGGTTGCCTGGTCGAAATTGATAAGTCTGCAGTCATTCTGTGTGACTGCAGATTATGTATCCCCCCAGAGCATGCACTGTGAGCTGCGGGGATTCGCCGGCTTCTGATAACGGACCGGAGGGTATGTATGTGTTATACATACTCCTGGCCAGGGCCGGTCTAGTTGGCACGGCCTTGTTTCATAGACTTGTATTGAGCAAGGCCGAGCCCTGTCTAATGATGCGGCCGTGCAGTGGGCGTTGCCGACTAGAGGGCATGGCCTCGCTCCATACAAGTGTATGGAAACAAGGCTGCGCCCACTAGCCTGGGAGTATGATAACTCATACATACCCTCTGGTCCCGGGTCAAAAACCGGCGAAACCCCCTGCACACATTGTGTGCGCTGGGGGGATTCATAAGTCTGCGGTCACACAGAGTGACTGCAGACTTATGAATTTGGACGAGACAACCCCTTTAAGCCATACTGCACTTCTCATTTCAGAATCTACTTTTTATGCCATCATTTTCCACAGCACTTTACAGACATCATCGCTGTCCCTATTGGGGCTCACAATCTAGATTCCCTATCAGTATGTCTTTGGAGCTCACCGAAGATTTTCGGAGCTTGGAGACGTGTCATGGCGTAGAGAATCAAGAAATGCAAAAAATCCAGCTCAATGAACCGTGAATTCTTTATTCACATAAAATGCTCAAAGAGGACATACAAAGTAAGAAGTACATGCTTAAAGGTGCGCAGTCATGTAAATTGTACAATACCACTTGTCATGTAACTTGTACTAAGAATACTTGAAAGAGAAAAAGGGCATGCAAACACAAGGATCATCATGAATATGTAAAACATACAAATTTATTGATAACAGCCCAAAACAAACAAAAACACTAAAAAGGCACAAAAAGGCCATAACCTTGTAACAGACACAACACTATAGTATTGGAGTCTAAACCATCTGTCTGTGACGCAATATACAAAAGAGCCAATAAAAGATAGAGCACATTATTAGAAAAACATGATAAAGGCAATATATATATAAGCAGTATATGATCAAAAAGATTCAGACTGTCAAATTCAAATCATCATAAGAAAAGCACAGTAGTGCATTCAAAAAGTGGTCTTAGTGCATTCTAAATTCAAATAAAGGCAAATATATCAATAATATGAGCTATATGAGTATAATAATGAAGCACTAGTGAATGTGTGAGATGTGTGTCGGTTCACCAGAGTGACATAAATGTGTAAATCTGTATCCACACGAGAATAACACTGTACTTGTTGTAAATAGAATTGCTTCTTTCCAAAAATGTCGCTGTTTTGAAAATATTGTTGAAAGACTGTGTATATATTTTGTTGTAAGATTGTAAACTTCAGTGCTGTACCGCAGGCTAGTCTTTACATTACATGCATACAATTAATCCAAATCTTAGGGTGTAAAATGGTAATAGGTGGCCGTTTTAGACAGGCATGCCAGCAGGCAAATCTATAGAAAAATAGTAAATGCAGATTGCTTAGGTGCCATGCTGTATAGCACAGAGGTTCCAGCCATTTGGCTAATGTCTGCATAATGTTTAAATGTTTTCTCTTGTTTTGTTAAAAATATTCATTCACATAAATAAAATAGTTATTTTGGGAATGAACTGTGTAAGAGTTGGTTTTCTCACCCGTGGCTCCGCCATGTCCTGAAGGTACACGACTTACATATGCATAACATTTTAAGGTATAACCTAAATAACAAGCATGATTATATTATGCTGCTAGCATAAATGTGGCACCAAATGTTTAAGTATTGCTATAGAATGAAAAAATGATGTATCAAATGTAGGGATGTACTCACTCCGGTGCGGTTTGAGGCAAACAGGAGGCATGTTCCTTTAAATGTCCATAGTGGTTTATTGGCTTCATAAACCAATCAAAATGAAAATGCAAACACAACAGCCTTTAGTGCAGGCAAAAGCAAAGATAACAGTCCTTATAGCAAAGCCTCTGGAAGGCCAGCTCTGCGTCTAGTGCCCTGGCTTGGTCTGGAGGCAAAATATACACAGGAGGCCTTCTCCCTCCAATCACACAGACCATCTGACAAACAACAGCCTCCATTATATAGGCTGGAAACCATACCCAGAGGTGAGGTATGTAGGTTGCAGTACCCTGCCATTTCTCCTAGCAACCTTGTATCCAGTCTCCCAGGTGCAACAATTAGACATCTTAGTGCAGGCGTGCACTAGAGAAAATACACCGGGTTACATCACAGAAACCAGCCATCTCTGCGATACATACTTCCCATCGACTACATGACAATTAGCCACCTTACATACCTCTCCCTCTGCCTAAAGCCGTGGGGCTTGGCACCTTCTACCACTAGACAGGGGATTCTCGAGAGGGCATCAGCATTACTATGTAGCTCTATGTTCTACATGGAAGTTGAAATCCTGTCGGGCTAAAAACCAGCTGGTGGCCCTGTCATTTTTCCCCTTTGTTTCCCTCATCCATCTGAGTGGTGCATGGTCGGATACCAATGTAAATTTTCGACCTAGCAGATAGTACCGCAAAGTGTCCACCGCTCACTTTATGGCCAAGCATGCCTTCTCTATGACCTCATAATTTTTCTCACAGGACAGCTTCCTACTCAGGTAGAGGACAGGGTGCTCCTCACCATGTACAGTACAGACCAGAAGTTTGGACACAGCTTCTCATTTAAATATTTTTCTGTATTTTCATGACTTTGAAAATTGTACATTCACACTGAAGGCATCAAAACTATGAATTAACACATGTGGAATTATATACTTAACAAAAAAGTGTGAAACAACTGAAAATATGTCTTATATTCTAAGTTCTTCAAAGTAGCCACCTTTTGCTTTGATGACTGCTTTGCACTCCCTGTGCCATGGGGATCTGCCAACATCCCTTCGTCAAATCCAAGATGGTATGCACCTTGCTGGCCCAAGTCGCAAGATCAGGTCATCGACGCGTGGCATCGGATATGCATCGAACTTGGAGACCTCATTCAACTTTCGATAGTCATTGCAGAACCTCTATTCCCCATCGGGCTTTGGGACCAGGACAATCGGGCTCGACGACCGCACTTGGATTCCTCAATGACTCCGAGCTTCAGCATGCAAGCGACCTCTTTGGAGATAATTATAATAATTTTTTATTTATATAGCGCCAACATATTCCGCAGCACTTTACAATTAAGCGGGGACATGTGCAAACAATAAATTCAATACAAGGTGAGACTGTTTAACAGTTACATAAGGAGTGAGGTCCCTGCTCGCAAGCTTACATTCTACAAGGAAATGGGGGGACACAATAGGTGGAAAGTGCTTGTTATTTCAGGTCAGGCAATTATAATAAGTCGGGATTATCATATAAAGCTGTATGATCCGGTCATCAGCCTGTTTGCTCAAGTGCAATACTCAATTATCGAGTACAGTTATCGTGTGCATGGAGGGTGTAGAAACAGATGAACAGTAGGGGGCAGATTCTGAATAGTATTTAGGAGGGAACAGGGGAAAGTTAGTTTACTGGGTATTTGAGATGGTAAGCTTGTTTAAAGAGATGGGTTTTTAAAGCGCGCTTGAAGACAACGGGGCTAGGCATCAATCGGATCATCTCTGGTAGAGCATTCCAGAGAACTGGCGCAGCACGAGAGAAGTCTTGGAGATGGAGGTGCGAGGTTTGGATTATGGGGAATGTTAGTTTTAGGTCATTTGTGGAACGGAGGGCACGTGTAGGACGATAGACTGAGATGAGAGAGGAGATATAAGGTGGTGCAGAACTGTGGAGAGCTTTGTGGGTGGGAGCAATGAGTTTATATTGGACCCTGTAGTGAATGGATAACCAGTGTAATGACTGGCACAAGGTGGAGGCATCGGTGAAGCGACTGGACAGAAATACGACCCTGGCTGCCGCATTCTCGTCGGGCCTCTCGTCGCACTCTCGTCGGGCCTCAGGCATCCGATAGGGCTTCAATTTCACCCGCACATGTGGCTCTGTCAGAACCTCATGTTCTATGACCCCTGTGCAGCCTGGCAGTTCCAAAAACAGATCCCGGTTCTTCTGTAGCTACTCCCGACACTGCTGTTTCTGGGCCTTCGTTAGCGTTTCAGCCATTGTGACTCCTCCGTCACCTTCTGGTTTTCCCTGAAAGTATGAAGTCTCAACCGCATCTATGTCTTGCCAGGACTTGATGAGGTTGACGTGGCATATTTGATATGGTTTACGTCGTCCTAGTTGATGAACCTTGTAGTTCACTTCACCAACTTTTTCCACCACTTCATATGGCCCTTGCCATTTGACCAAGAACTTACTCTCCACCATAGGTATTAGCATGAGGATTCGGTTTCCCGGATTGAATTGCTTCACCCTGGCTGACCAGTTGTTGACCCTGGCCTGAGCTTCTTGTGCCTGGAGGATATGTTATTTTTACAATGGGCATCAGCTTCGAAATCCTCTCCTGCATCAGAGCGACGTGCTCGATGACGCTCCTGTGGGGCGCAACCTTGGATTCCCAGGTCTCCTTTACGACATCCAGGAGACCCCGCGGATGTTGGCCATACAGGAGTTTGAATAGTGAGAACCCCATAGAGGCCTGTGGAGCCTCTCGGATGGAGAACAATAAATACAGAAGCAGACAGTACCAGTCTCTACCGTCCTTTTCTATGGCCTTCCTGAGCATACTCTTCAGAGTCTTGTTAATCCTTTCCACAAGGCCATCTGTCTGGGGATGGTATACTGAAGTCCTCAGTTGGGAGACTTGCAGGACTTTGCATAACTCCCTCATCACCTTACTCATAAAGGGAGTTCCCTGGTCAGTCAGTATCTCCTTTGGTTAGCCAGTTTGAGAAAAAACATGGACCAACTCACAGGCTATACTCTTTGCACAGGAGTTTCTTAGTGGAATCGCTTCAGGATATTGTGTGGCATAGTCGAGGATGACCAATGTACATTGATGCCCACAAGCAGATTTAACCAGGGGACCGACCAGGTCCATAGCAATTCATTCAAACGGCACTTCAATAATGGTCAATGGCATGAGGGGACTTCAAAAGTGAGAGGTGGGGGCGGTTAACTGACATGTAGGGCAAGACCTGCAATACTTCAGTATTTCCCGGTGACACCCGGGCCAATAGAACCTTTGCATGATCCATTCCTGCTTTTTTTCCACTCCCAGATGTTCCCCCAAGACATGTGAAGGGGCCATGTCCAACAATTTCCGTCTATAGGGTCCTGGCAGTATTAACTGCTCCACACGCTCCTCCCTCACTTTCGTGACACGATACAACAACTCCCAACTCATCATAAAATGGGGAAACCTTGTATCAGCCCCCTGCTCCTGTGCCACCCCATTTATGACAGTGACATTATTAAAGGCTTCCTACAGAGTTAGGTCCCTATGTTGTGCAGACCCAAAATTTTCGCTGGTCACCCCTAACTCTGGAATGTCAGGCTCAGTGGACACTACCTCCTCATCCCCCACAAAAACACAAAAGGGAAACCCGTCTGATTCTTAGTGTGGTGATACCTCTTCATGATTACCTGGCTTCTCAACCGCTCCAGTGAACCCTGAACCCTTTCCCCACAGATCCCAAAGTAAACAAAAGTCCTGGCCTGTAATGATAGGGTGCAACAAGTCCTGAACGACGCCGACCTCGTGTGACTCGGTACTGTGGGCTGTTTCAATGTCCACTCTAGCCATCAGATGAATTAGCATCGCCATGAATGCACCGTATGCCAACTTTTTTTCCCGGGATCAGTTGAAGGGGAAGAGTGGCCCTCACAAGGGTCACCAGACTCCCAGAGTCTAGCAATGGTGTTACCTGCCACCCGTTCACTTTCTAAGGACATGCTTGTGGCCCCTCACTGGGTGGACAGTTCACACTGCAGGCTGGATATGCATAATAGGAACAACGGTGTCCTATGCTGTAATCCATTGGCTGGGGTGTCAGGGGACAATGGGCAGCTATATGGCCTGGGCTGTGGCACCTCCAGCAGATCATATCACCCGTAGGGAGCTTGGGCACCACCTCCCCCGCCCCTTTGGACCTTGGACACCCACCCCCTTTTGGGCCTCCGCCCCTTGCTAGCCCCCCAGTATGGAGTGGGCTGCCTCCCAAAGCATAATGTCACTTACATATTGTAGTTGAGGAGCCTTGCTATCCAGCCACCATCCCTGGCATTATGCTTGACTTTTGACAAATTTGCTCTCTTTTTTTCAAACTTCCCTATGTGCAATATCTTGACTAGCTGATAGTATGTGTTAAATGTAAATGAACTTAGTCATTTGCATCTTATTTATTCATTACTTATTTATGTTCTGATACACTTTGGCACTTTGCACTTTGTTTAATTTTGCTGCTATCATATATATGGAGCACTGATATCTATGCACTAGCACTTTCCAATACTTTTTTACATCTTGCTCATTTATATTTATTGGCATTTAAACTCATCTACGGATGATTAAAAAACACTATATATTAAAAATCTAATGTGTCATATGCTTTGCTATTTGATTACTACATATTCTGATACCTTTGCTTATTTTATGTATGTTTTATATTTATTCCTAATAAAATCATAATTTAAACAATTTATTTATGCCTCATTTTAATAGAGACACTATTTGGAGCTCTATTATTTTGTTTTTAGAGTATAATGCACGTAGCAAAATATTTATAGGCGTCACAGTTGTAGCCAGCACCATAATTAAGAGAACTTCAGACCTTGTGCCCTAAGAGACTTTGAGGGTCCAGCACACTTGTTCTGTTACTGTGTGCTGTAGCACATACAAGATTGAGGCATTATGCGGTGACTGAACGTATTGCATGTTCAGGAATCATTGCTCTCACTCTCAATCTTTCAAGTAGACCCCACTACCACTTACAATGTCACCTACTATAAACATAGGAGCTCTGCAGAGTAAGAGGTTAAAGGTTAGAGGTTAACATTTTGCTAGACGCTTAGGCAGGATGTGATGATTTTCAGGAACAGAATCCAGTAGCATTTTACTAATCATTATCAAGACCAATACAAAGGTTTGGCGTATGGCTCTGCACCTTCTAAAAACACCAAGAAGCACATGAGGGCACCATACAGTTATACAAGGAGAAACTCTGAGCAAGCTACACTGCTGAAAAAATAAAGGGAACACTCAAATAACTCATCCTAGATCTGAATGAATGAAATATTCTCATTGAATACTTTGTTATGTACAAAGTTGAATGTGCTGACAACAAAATCATACAAAAATCATCAATGGAAATCAAATTTATTAACCAATGGAGGCCTGGATTTGGAGTTACCCCCAAAATTAAAGTGGAAAAACACAATACAGGCTCATCCAACTTTGATGTGATGTCCTTAAAACAAGTCAAAATGAGGCTCAGTATTGTGTGTGGCCTCCATGTGCCTGTATGACCTCCCTACAATGCCTGGGCATGCTCCTGATGAGGTTGCGGATGGTCTCCTGTGAGATCTCCTTCCAGACCTTGACTAAAGCATCCGCCAACTCCTGGACCGTCTGTGGTGCTATGTGACATTGGTGGATGGAGTGAGACATGATGTCCCAGATTTGCTCAATCGGATTCAGGTCTGGGGAATGGGCGGGCCAGTCCATAGCTTCAATGCCTTCATCTTGCAGGAATTGCTGACACACTCCAGCCACATGAGGTCTGGCATTGTCCTGCATTAAGAGTAACCCAGGGCCAACCGCACCAGCATATGGTCTCACAAGGGGTCTGAGGATCTGATCTCGGTACCTAATGGCAGTCAGACTACCTCTGGCGAGCACATGGAGGGCTGTGCGGCCCTCCAAAGAAATGCCAACCCACACCATTACTGACCCACTGCCAAACTGGTCATGCTAAAGGATGTTGCAGGCAGCAGATCGCTCTCCATGGCGTCTCCAGACTCTGTCACGTCTGTCACATGTGCTCAGTGTGAACCTGCTTTCATCTGTGAAGAACACAGGGCGACAGTGGCGACTTTGCCAATCCTGGTGTTCTTTGGCAAATGCCAAGCATACTGAACGGTGTTGGGCTGTGAGCACAACCCCGATCTGTGGAGGTCAGGCCCTCATACCTCTCTCATGGAGTCGGTTTCTAACCGTTTGTGCAGACACATGCACATTTGTGACCAGCTGGAGGTCATTTTTAGAGATGAGCGGTGTTCAACTAGAACTGTTCGCCAATCTCAAATTCGAGCTGATTTGGGCGGTGTTCGAGTCGTTCGACGAACGCGAACGATTTGCAAAACATTCCGCTGTTCGAGGTTATGTTCGGTAACTGTTCATGCACCAAAAATGTAACTGGATTTTTTCACATCATGCAGGGATTGTCTGCCACTCACTGTAATGCCACAGCCATGGTGGTTTTGGCATTACAGTGGTTGCCCAAATCGATGGGAACAGTGCTCATAGTGAAACATGAAAAGCCGGCAATTCATCAGCGGCATACACCGGTACCCGACAATTTAGAACAGAAAGAATAGAGCATCACACATAGATTAGAGAGATAAAAACATGTCAGTCACATATATAAGAAGTACAGTGACAGTGTTGGTTACCATACTTGTCATTTAGTGTTAAAGGATTTATTAAAAAAAATAACAGTGGTTTCATGCACCGTCTCTTTAAAAAAGCCGGCCGGCAATTCAGCATCGGTACCCGACAATTTAGAACAGAAAGAAAAGAGCATCACACATAGATTAGATAGATAGAAACATATCAGTCACATATATAATAAGTACAGTGATAGTGTTGATTACTGTACTTGTCATTTAGTGTTAAAATAAAGGATTTATTAAAAAAAAAATTGGCGTGGGGTTCCCCGTAATTTTAGTCTCTAGCGGAGGTTAAGCAGACGGCTGGGGCAGATGTTTGAAGTGTTAGAACCTTGCTGTTAGGTTTTTTTTCCTTTGCTGGTCACATGACCTTGTTGGCCTATTTAATCCTGCTCCGCCCTTCTGGCTTTGCTGGACTTCATTGTATATCTACTTTCTAGCTAGCCTGTGCTCTGTGTCTTGCTCTGTTAGTTTGCTTGGTTTACTGACCTCTATGTTCTTTATATTTTGTTTGTTCGTCTGTCTGCTACTATTTCTGTTAGGAGGTGTCCCATATTCCTCCCAGTCCTTAGTACTTGTAGGGATTCCTCCCCCACATCTATAGGTCTTCGTACAGACTAGCTTAGGACTTTAGCAGGTCTGATCGCAGGATCAGGTTCCCTGCTACATCGTAGGGACTCAGCTGAGTTCTATCGTAGGGACAGATCTCCTCTCTTTCCTTAGCTCTGGTAGCAGAACATAACATGAAGCCTGGGAAGGGGTTAATACCCACGGAGCTTTCCAGGCTACTAATATCAGCCCCCAGCTGAATACCTAGCCTTTACTAGCTATTAAAATGGGGGACCAAAAAAAGAAAATGACGTGGGGTCCTCCCTATTTTAATAGGTAGCAAAGGCTAGGCAGACAGCTGGGGCTGATATTAATAGCCCAGGAAGGGTGCTATGAATATTGGCCCCTTCCCAGGCTAGAAACACCAGCCGTCAGCCGCCCCAGAAATGGCGCATCCATAGGATGCGCCAATTCTGGCACTTAGCCTCGCTCTTCCCACTGCCCTGTAGCGGTGGCAGTGGGGTAATAGGGCTGGGGTTGATGTCACCTTATAATGCCAGCTGACATCAAGCCCAGGTTAGTAATGGAGAGGTGTCTATAAGACACCCCCATTACTAACCTCATAGTCAAAGTTAAAAAAAACACAAACACCCAGAATAAAGTCCTTTAATTGAAATAAACACACAATTCTTTAATGTTTTAAATTAAACCATACTTACCATCACGCTCATTCCAGCTGAAGCTAACTATCTCCTGCAATAAAAGTAAAATAATAAACCAACCTCATCCTTACCTTTCCATGGTTCCCAGGACAGCACCAGCTCTGCTACATTCACATGACAGGCTAGATCACGGCAGAAAGCTGCCATCCAGCTTGCCATGCCGCAGACACTGAGAAGCGCAGGCATGCTTGCGCTCCACAGTGTCTCGCTGTAACGGCATCCAGATGAGCCGAGTTCATGTCCAATGTACTCAGCTCACCTGATGCACGTCACTGACAGCCTGGGAGAATTCTCCTGCGCATGCGGTGAGATGGTGCATGAAAACACTATTATTTTTTTTAATAAATCCTTTAACACTAAATGACAAGTACAGTAACCAACACTGTCACTGTACTTCTTATATATGTGACTGACATGTTTCTATCTATCTAATCTATGCGTGATGCTCTATTCTCTCTGTTCTAAATTGTCGGGTACCTATGCTGAATTGCCGGCCGGCTTTTTTAAAGATATTGTCTTCTGAGCAGTTTGTCAGCTTTTGGACACCTTTGAAGGTGTTTTCTATGTGTTTTTGTTTGCCTGCCATGGGTTTTAGCGGTGTTTGACTGTGTTCGACAGTGTTCTAAGGTGTTCGACGAACAGTTCCACGAACATCCCGGTGTTTGACGAACCGAACCCGAACACTACGGGGGTGGCTCAACACTAGTCATTTTGCAAGGCTCTGGCAATGCTCCTCCTGTTCCTTCTTGCACAAAGGCGGAGGTAGCGGTCCTGCTGCTGGGTTGTTGCCCTCCTACGGCCCCCTCCACGTCTCTTGGTGTACTGGCCTCCTGGTAGCAGCTCCAGCTTCTAGACACTACGCTGACAGACACAGCAAACCTTCTTGCCACAGGTCGCATTGATGTTCCATCCTGGATGAGCTGCACTACGTGAGCAACTTCTGTGGGTTGTAGAGTCCATCTCATGCTACCACGAGTGTGAAAGCATAACCAACATTCAAAAGTGACCAAAACATCAGCCAGAAATCATTGGTACTGAGATGTGGTCTATGTTCCCCACCTGTAGAACCACTCCTTTATTTAGTGTGTTTTGATAATTGCCAATAATTTCCATCTATTGTCTATTCCATTTGCACAACAGCATGTGAAATTGATTGCCAATCAGTGTTGCTTCCTAAGTGGACTGTTAGATTTCACAGAAGTTTGATTTACTTGGAGTCATATTCTGTTAAGTGTTCCCTTTATTTTTTTGAGCAGTGTATATGCCCATGTTGCTCTCATCATGGTGCCTTGTTAGCAAAGCAATTCTTAGGCCTCTGGTGCCCAAACAAAATGAGTCAGATGAAAAGATAACTGACAGATTTCAGTTTCTTACCGGTCGCATATGCTAGAGATTCTAGGGACTGGTTATTTTTAAAATCTAACATTATTTGTAAAGTAAAGAACACTCAACAAAAATCATTATTCTTGTTTTTTTCTCTAAATACTTCCATTTCACAAAGAGGAAATAAAGAGAAGGCTTTTAAGACTATTTCATTATTCAAAAGCTGCCATTATATGCCCTTCCCCACGAGGTTCTGATAATTACTTCAGTTCTTGTTACCATCCAGTAAGTGAAATCTCCATGTTGAAAATTCCGAGCTACTCATGAATATTGTTTTAATAAGCTTGCTTGATTTTTTTTTTTAATTTTATGTTTTGGAGTCAGCATAGGAAATAAAGTTTAAAGGTGGCTATTCACATAAGATAGCTGTTAATCACACTCTTAATTGGTTGAAAGTTATTTGTTCCTTATCCAGCCAGACATATGCGCATGCACGCTCCACTCAGCCATGTGTATATTTATTCAGTATTGGTTGAGGGAAGAAAACTAACAAAGGAAAATAAACAGCTTCTTGATCCCTACAATTAATCCTTATTTATGCTGAGAAGAAAAAAGAATGCAGCATCGGCCAATGAGAGTAAAACGGCCCTCATAGACATCAGTGATGATGGATAGGCAATCAATTATTCACTGTTTAACTTCTCTCCAATGTGGATGGCCACCTAACAGAATAAAGAGCATTTCCAAAAATGTCCTAAAGTAATAAATATCTTTGATTATTTTTTAAAATTTCTTGCATTTCAATTAAACACATTTTGTTTAAAGGGAATCTGTCAGTAGGATCAACCCTCATATGCCATCTATTTAGGCATTCAGATTATAGGAAGCTGAATAAAAATATTTTTTTTTTATCTGCAAACAAATAACTTGTTACAGAGTAATCCACGCTTTTCTTATATGTAAATGAGCTGTTAAGGACTATGGGCCGGACACTGATCTGCATGAGAATCTGCCTCCAATGATTATTTTAGATGAAGGGGGAGTTAGCAGTGTGATGTGTAATGGCCGCTCTCTGCCCTCCTGATCTCACTGCAGAGCTGTGTGTGATTATACCTGACACATCTGCAGGTTCCTCTCAGCTTCTGCCTCCATCTCACAGGCAGACAGGGCTGCAATATTGTTACAATACAGCAGAGCTGTGTGTGATTATACCTGACACATCTGCAGGTTCCTCTCAGCTTCAGCCTCCATTTCACAGGCAGACAGGCCTGCAATATTGTTACAATACAGCAGAGCTGTGTGTGATTATACCTGACACATCTGCAGGTTCCTCTCAGCTTCAGCCTCCATCTCACAGGCAGACAGGACTGCAATATTGTTACAATACAGCAGAGCTGTGTGTGATTATTCCTGACACATCTGCAGGTTCCTCTCAGCTTCAGCCTCCATCTCACAGGCAGACAGGACTGCAATATTGTTACAATACAGCAGAGCTGTGTGTGGTTATAACTGACACATCTGCAGGTTCCCCTCAGCTTCAGCCTCCATCTCACAGGCTGCCAGTGTTGTAGTATAGCAGAGTTGTGAGAGCTGCAGCAAATGTGATTGTAAGAAGACAAAGTTCAGTTCTACTGTTCTGTGTTAGTTATATGTCTAACACTGGTAACACTTCCTTTCATGTAAAATATACTCTAAAGGCAAATAGATTATCTCCTGCTAATATAACAGTGATTTTATCAAAACTACAGCTCTGCCCGTACATTATGCTGCTCTCAGATAAAGTAGGAAAAACCTGCTGACCTAGCCTGTTTAATCTCCTACTTCCTATAACATGTTGATAAATTACGAGATGATGTCCAAGTTCTAACTATATTCGAGGTTGGTAAGCTGTGACATAAAATATTTCATCTTAAAAATTCCCCAAATAATATTTTTTTAAACCATCCAGCAGGTTGTAAAAGAATACAACAAAGTATACTCAGGTCATCAGTAGGTACATGCCACACATATGGCAAATCCTGAAGATATCTGCTTTGGTTGCAGATGTTACTAAATGCCGTAAACAAAGAAGTTAGATTAAGAACAAGTATTTGTTTCTGTTCATGTATTTTACATTCTCATGTTAACAATATACCTCGGAGTAAAAGCAACATTTGGCAGATGGCTTGCTACTTTTTAATAGAAGATTGATGAAACATTTCTACCCAGGTTTCTTTAACATTCCTAAAAAATAACATCACTTACAAACCTTCTTTACAGATGTGTATATTGCAGCAGACCATGTAAGAGGATAAGAGATAGTAACTTCTACAAATTTGACCTCTCAGGAAATTCCAAATCTTCAAAACGCCAAAACCAATTCCAAAATTTAAGTTATGTGCAAAACTTCCCGACATTGCTATCAGCCACGAGGTCATGACGGTATTAAATGCTGCTGATGGTTCATCATGAGTAAAACTCATACACAATTTCCCAAATCCTCCGAGATAGATTGCATCACTAACCAGCCATGTAAATGTAGTCCTTGGACAAGGCAAGACTGCCTATGGTAATATATTTAATTAGTGTTTGACTGAATACATTTCCCTCTGATGCTTTATTGTAATGGAGAGATAACAGCTATCATATAGAAATATTTATTGGAAGTCAAGTGCTGGGCTTAAATCTAGGACAATTGGTTAACATAAATTATTCACATGGTAATGAGAAATCTTTCACTTGATTGTGGTTAATTCCTGTTATGAGCTCAGTAGCTCAGATGCCACAGGTTTTAGGGCAAAGTTATTAGAAATACGATGATTTTTTTTGTTTTGCTGCAATCATGGCACCACGTGAGAAGATTTTTACTCTGTGCTATATGATAACACGTAACATTTTTTGTTTTGCTTTTTGTTTTGCTGCATTATCATCATGGCAAAACAGCAGATGTTTTTATGACAAAACAATCAATGGTTAAACCATTTTATTCTACTTAACTGTGTTACATCAGCAAAACATGTCTTCTTAAATAATGATTAGTGATGAGCGAGCATGCTCGCTACTGCTCAGCGCTCGCCGAGTATTTCCGGGTTGTTCAGGCGGGAACTCGGGTCCCCTCCCTGCATGTTTGGCGCTCTTTAGAGAGCCAATAAACATGCAGGGATTGCCTGCCATGCACTGTAATGCCGTAGCCATGTTGGTTGTGGGCATTACAGTGATTGGCTGACCGCACAGCGTCATCAGGACTATATGAGACCAGGCACCACCATGCTCATCACAGTCACTCCGGATCAGACAGTGTAGGGAGGGCTGCTGCTGAGCTAGGGAGAGATTTGATAGTGTATTAGGTAGTGTAGGGAGAAAAAACGTACATTACACATATCCATCTTAACAAACAGTCCTTCTGAGGACTAATCCATCTGCAGAGATATCAGGCAGGCAGGGTGTATAGGCAGGCGGTGTATATAGCAGACTACAGTGCATATAGCACAAGAGGCTCCATTCCAATTCTGCCTTCTGCTGCTGTTAGATATTTCTATACAAAGGCCCAGGTCTCAGGGGCCAGGAATACTTTACTTTGGATCTTAATCCTCATTATTTGCTTAAAAAGCAATCCAGAGAACACCATTTTTCTGCGCCATTTGCTTGTTTTGGGAGAGGTGCTGCTGCGTCAGGGACAGATTTGCTTGTGTATTAGGTATTGTAGGGAGAAAAAACGTACATTACACATATCCATCTTAACAAACAGTCCTTCTGAGGACTAATCCATCTGCAGAGATTTCAGGCAGGCAGGGTGTATAGGCAGGCAGTGTATATAGCAGACTGCAGTGCATATAGCACAAGAGGCTCCATTCCAATTCTGCCTTCTGCTGCTGTTAGATATTTCTATACAAAGGCTCAGGTCTCAGGGGCCAGGAATACTTTTCTTTGGATCTTATTCCTCATTATTTGCTTAAAAAACGATCCAGAGATCACCATTTTTCTGTGCCACTTGCTTGTTGGCACTGCAGAATACAGCCAGGTCCTTTCCATATTAGAGCGCTAGAATTCCAGCTATTTAAAACTGTGTTTTCTCCGTCAAACGGATCACATACACATTGTCAGAAAATACTGCCATTTCTGGCCTCTATTAAAAATTTCCTTAAGTGTGTCATTGAAGCAATTCAACGCAGTTTGCTGTTCAAACTACTTACCTACAGGCCAGGTATTTAAAACTCTGTTTTCTCTATCACACGAATCACATAAAGTTCGCTCCAAACTCAGTCATTTGTAGTGAGCGTGGAAGATACTGTCCTCCATTTAAAATGAGCAAGGCACGTGGCAAGGGACAAGGAACTGGACGGGATGGTAATGGTGCATGCAGAGGCCGAGGACAAGGCTGCGGGCAATCCGAAATTATGCCACAACAAACACCCACATCTTCTCGCCTGACCTTCCAGTCCCAATTTCTAGGGGACCGCAGCACACCACTATTGAACCCAGAGCAGTGTCAAAAGGTTGTTGGTTGCATAGCGGATAATGCTTCCAGTCACGTAGCCACCACCACCACCACCCTGTCTTCCACACAGTCAAGTTTCAGTAGCCGTGAGTCTGGACCACATATTCCTCACCCTGACCCTCCTTCTTCCCACCATGCCGAGTACTCAGAGACAAGTGATCCCACATTTGAACACTCTGAAGACCTGTTAACTTTTTCATTTATAGATTTAGGCCTCTCGCGATGCCCAAATATTTGAGCAGCCACGGTCACACGAAGGTGACGGTGGGAAAGTGTCACAAGATGTGGACGATGATGAGACACAATTGCCAGAAAGTCAAGACGAGGACCAGGGTGCAGAAGTGTTAGACGAGGTGGTGGATGATATAGTAACTGACCCAACCTGGCAGGAGGACATGCAGAGCGAGGACAGCAGCACACAGGGGGATGGAGGAAGATCACACCAACAGGCAGGAAGAAGCAGTGTGGTTGCAGCAGACTGAAGGCAGGCGACCATTCCCCGTAACACCAACACGAAGGAAGTTGCCAGTACAACTGTTAGGTCTTCCAGAGTCTGGGTGTTTTTTAAAGACTCTGCCGATAACCCCAAAAAGGCCATTTGTACCACCTGCCAGGCCAGCATCAGCAGGGTTGGCAAAACGACCAGCCTGACCACCACCAGCATGATCAGGAACATGGCAGCAAAGCACCCGACTTTGTGGGCCGAACCCCAGGGTCCAGGAACAGTGTCTGCGGGTGGTACCATTGCTTCTTCCGCTCTTGCTCATGCAAGCCAATCCCCTGTCCATGGTGCATGCGAAGATGCCTCCTGCCCTGCACCTGTCGTTGCACACTCTCAAGTAGCAGCATCAGGAAGCACGTCCATGACCTTGCCCCAGCGCAGCGTTCAGTTGTCCATACCCCAGTCCTTGGAACGCAAGCATAAATATGCAGCCAACGCCCCACAGGCCACACTACTAAATGCTCACATTTCACGACTGCTTGCACTCGAAATGTTGCCGTTTAGGCTCGTGGAGACAGGAGCATTCCGCAACCTGATGGCGGCAGCTGTCCCTTGGTCCCCTGCCATCACTATTTCTCCAGTTGTGCCGTCCGAACATTACACAAGCACGTGTCGCAAAACATTAGCCGTGCTCTCAACAATGCAGTTACCTGTAAAGTCCACCTAACCACAGACACGTGGAAAAGTGCTTGTGGGCAGGGACCCAGTCGGACCTTGGGACGGAACACGTCCTCCTGATGCCAAGAGTTGCGGGCCCTAGGTCAATCAGGGTTGCCCCCACGGTCTACAGCTCCTGCACCTTATCCTCCTCAGCCTCCTCTTCCTCTTCAGCCTCCATCACCGAAATGACCACATCAGTCACTATCTGGAGGCACTGCAGCACTGTCTCGGCCAAGCTGCAACAGGCTGTGCTGAAGCTAATATGCTTTGGTGAAAAGCCGCTCAATGCTGAAGAGTTGTGGACAGCTCTGAAAGAGCAGGCAGATCTGTGTCTCACACCGCTGAACCTACAGCCAGGCATGGTCGTGTGTAACAATGGCCGGAACCTGGTGGCGACTCTGAGGCGAGGCGAGCTCACACACGTACCATGCCTGGCCCATGTGCTTAACTTCGTGGTTCAGCAGTTTATTAAAACCTACCCGGAGCTGCTGAATCTGCTTGTTAAATTACACTGCCTGTGTGCCCAATTTAGAAAGTCCGCTACAGCTTCCGCCGCCCTTGCAGTGTTTCAGCAGCGTTTGCAGCTTTTGGCTCACAGACTGGTGTGTGATGTCCCCACGCGTTGGAACTCTACACTGCAGATGTTGGGAAGGATTTTTGAGCAGAAGAGGGCAGTTGTTGAGTACCAGCATCAACAAGACCGTCGGTATTCAGTTCAGACTCAACACATAAGACCTCACGAGTGAACATGGATGTCAGACATATGTACGATCCTCCAAAACTTTGAGGACTCCACCAAGATGGTGAACGGCGATGATGCCATAATTAGTGTCACCATCCCGCTTCTCTGTCTTCGGAAACGATCTCTGCTCACAATCAAAGAGGATGCATTGCAGGCGGAGCACAATGAGATGGAGCAAGGAACCATACAGGGTGATTACACACAGCCAAGCCTCATCTCATTCCAACGTGGATTGGGTGACAATGAGGAAGAGGAGGAGGAAGGACAGGAGCTAGTTTCATGTAGTATAGACGGTACTACCTGCACAGCTGTCATTCCAACTGTTCAGCGTGGATGGCCAGAGGACAGAGAGAAGGAGGACGAGGAGGAGGATAGTGTGGTAAGTCATCCTCTTGGTGAGGACACGGAAGTCTTGCCTGTTAGTAGTCTGCCACGCATTGCTGAGTTTATGTTACGCTGCGTTTCCCATGACCCTCGCGTTCTCAAAATTTTGGGTGACAGTCATTACTGGTTGGTGACACTTCTAGACCCACGCTACAAGGATAACTTTATATCTCTTATTCCTGAGGCAGACAGGTCTACAAAAATGGGGCAGTACCAGAAGGCCCTTGTTGGGGAACTATAAAAAAAATTCCCATCTGAAAACGCTGGCGGCAGAGGGCACACTTCGTTGGACAACCAAGAAGTACAGGCGAGAGAGACACAACTTTAATACAGCAGAGGAAGGGTGTTATGGGGACGGTTGCAAGCAACTTTATTAATAATGGAAAGCAACCGAACCCAGGGTCCGCGATGCAGCCTGGAAGACTGCGGCCCAACACCTTCCGGGTAAGAAGGTAAAACAACCAATTAATATATAAATCCCTCCAGTGTTACTGCACATGGGATGGGAAAAGTGATTCACACTATCTCCATTAACTGCACGAGAGATGTGCGACAAATAATGTAGCCGTAGCCCTGTTAACTGCACAGAGGCTACGCAGTAGGCGCTAGGACGTGTGTGTGACTCACGCCGGCGAATACGTGCTCTCAGCCGGTGTGCTACTGGACTGTGGAGTAACTCTCCATGTGGCTATCTGGCGGTGCAAGGAATACGGAGTCCACTGTCTGCTCGGGTTGTATAGTGACCCCGTTGTCGGAGCCAGACTGTCAAACGGAACTACGTGCCTCCCTCCAGCTAAGACTGCCTATCCCCAGCTAAACCTGCCTGTCCAAAGCTAGAGCAGCAAGAGAGCACGTGGAGCCCAAACAGACAAGCGTCCACACAGTAACACAACCTTAGCTCAATGATCACAGCGCACCGCCATGTTTGTGGGCGGGCTATTTAAAGCCTAAGCCCTGCCCACCATCGCATTATTGGTCACACTACTGATGACGTCACCCGCAGCCAATCAGGAAAATCAGGAAAATTAATGTTAATACGCAGTTTGAGTGTACAGCGGGGTGGGGGGAGGGGCAGGGGATGGATCTCTGCAGGAATAATGAAGATCTCCATTTTTTTTTCTCTTTCCCGCATTTGCAGTGGGGAGGTGCAGTCTGTCAGCCTATCAGCAGCGCACACACGGAGCGAACTGCTGTTTTTCACACAAGCAAGGGCATGTGTCATTGGCAGTGAATGTCAAATGTCCTTGCCCTATAAGACCAAGCCAATTTCCCCGTCGCCACCATTTTCTCACTGCTGCAGCTGCGTGTTAGACGGCACCGCTGTTGCTGTGTGCACTATACCTTGTTAATTTCAAGCCAATTTTCGCACAAATCTACAGATAGCTTGGGAGTAGGGAATAGTTGTGATTGCAGTCCTTTTAAGGACTAGGTTACAGCATTTCCTACGACTTTTATCAGGCAGGTCTGTGCTCTTAAATAGATAGATTGTGAGAGTAAAGACTAATTGTAATTGCAGTCCTTTTCAGGACTAGGTTACATCAGTTCCTATCAGTTTTTACGAGGCAGGTCTGTGCCAGTGCTGTGCAAGTTTTTTTCACAGCATTTGGCTGAATCTAGCAAAGCTAATCCTTTTTGGCCTATTGCAGAGTGTGTTAGTCAGTGGAGTAGCCTATCTGTGTTGCAAGATATACCACCTGTGTATAGAATACCAATTTTTTTACTGCACCTAGTGAAGTAAAATCTTTTGGGCATAGCATCATTCTATTAGTCCATCTATACTGACCTCCATCAGGTTGCAAATTGAATATAATTTTTTTCTGCATCTAGCTCTGAAAAAATATTTGGGCTTCTAGCAGTGTGTGTGACTGTTCTATTAGTCCATCTATACTGACCTCCATCAGGTTGCAAACTGAATATAATTTTTTTCTGCATCTAGCTCTGAAAAAATATTTGGCCTTCTAGCAGTGTGTGGGACTTTCTCTATTAGTCCATCTATACTGACCTCCATCAGGTTGCAAATTAAAAATAATTTTTATCTGCATCTAGCTCTGAAAAAATATTTGGCCTTCTAGCAGTGTGTGGGACTTTCTCTATTAGTCCATCTATACTGACCTCCATCAGGTTGCAAATTGAAAATAATTTTTATCTGCATCTACCTCTGAAAAAATATTTGGGCTTCTAGCTGTGTGTGGGACTTGTTCTATTAGTCCATCTATACTGACCTCCATCAGGTTGCAAACTGAATATAATTTTTTTCTGCATCTAGCTCTGAAAAAATATTTGGCCTTCTAGCAGTGTGTGGGACTTTCTCTATTAGTCCATCTATACTGACCTCCATCAGGTTGCAAATTAAAAATAATTTTTATCTGCATCTACCTCTGAAAAAATATTTGGGCTTCTAGCTGTGTGTGGGACTTGTTCTATTAGTCCATCTATACTGACCTCCATCAGGTTGCAAACTGAAAATAATTTTTTTCTGCATCTAGCTCTGAAAAAATATTTGGCCTTCCAGTAGTGTGTGGGACTTCCTCTATTAGTCCATCTATACTGACCTCCATCAGGTTG
Organism: Phyllobates terribilis; assembly: GCF_046119375.1. Taxonomy (NCBI): domain Eukaryota; kingdom Metazoa; phylum Chordata; class Amphibia; order Anura; family Dendrobatidae; genus Phyllobates; species Phyllobates terribilis. The sequence goes on along the minus strand of NW_027362768.1, from coordinate 35,641,273 downwards.
CAAATTAAAAATAATTTTTATCTGCATCTACCTCTGAAAAAATATTTGGGCTTCTAGCTGTGTATGCGACTTTTTCTATTAGTCCATCTATACTGACCTCCATCAGGTTGCAAACTGAATATAATTTTTTTCTGCATCTATCTCTGAAAAAATATTTGGCCTTCTAGCAGTGTGTGGGACTTTCTCTATTAGTCCATCTATACTGACCTCCATCAGGTTGCAAACTGAATATATTTTTTTTCTGCATCTACCTCTGAAAAAATATTTGGGCTTCTAGCTGTGTGTGGGACTTCTTCTATTAGTCCATCTATACTGACCTCCATCAGGTTGAAAATCGAATATAATTTTTTTCTCCATCTAACCCAGCCAATAGTTTTGGCCTAATACCACAGTTTGGCCACTCAGCTCTGCTCGGTTCCCATCCATTGTTTTTTTGTGCAAACAACTCCAGAGTTGTGAATTAGTTAACCACCAAAATGAGTGGAAAAACGCCTGCTGCTGGTGGAAAGGGGAATAGGCGTGTTGGGAAGGGGAAAAAAGGTTGTGTCCGTGGGGTAGGTGTTAAAGCAACAGTAACATCTGCAGAAGAAAGACCATCTTCCAGCCAACTAAAATGTCTACTTCTTTTAGCGGACAATGTGATAAGATCCCTTTCTTACGGCCACGCCAATCGCTACAAATTCCAGATGAGGCACAAAAACTGCAGGTGCTTCAACGGATATCAAGTGCTCCTTTAAGTGGGCTCTCCTCCACATCAACTTCAACATCACAAATACTCCAATCCTCAAAGGTGTCACCCCAATCGCACTTGCTTCCTCACAGCTCCCAAATCTCCAGCTGCCCATCTGAGTATGAGGTAGAACAGATGGTTGAGTCTGCAGAGCTGTTTACTCATACTATAGCCTGGGAATCAGAGGTCGACTCCAGCGATTCTGTGAATCCAGACGAGGAAATGATCTGCACTGATGCCCAGAATCTTTATGAGTCGGATCCAGGACCAGACGCAGAAGGTTCTGACCATAATGTAGACCCTCATTCCCAAACTGTAACTCCTGTTGGTGGAGACAATGAGGAAGACGATGATGAGACTCAAATACCTGATTGGAGCGACAACTTTAGTTTTTTGTCAGGGCAGGAACAGGTTGGCTCTGAGGACGACGGGTGTGATAATGCACAGGGTGATGATGATGAGGTTGGAGATCCCACTTACTGTCAACCCACAGTCAGCCAAGAGATGAGGTCAGCAGAGGAGGTGGAGGAAGATGCTAGTGACGACGAGGTCAGGTTGCGCCTTCCTGGACAGAGACGTAGTACTGGAAGCACGTCAACAACTGCATCCTCAAACACAACTCTGCCTCTCACCACAAGTCGTGGTGGCTCTTCAAGTCGCATGGGTGCTAAGCCTTGCATAGCCTGGGCATTTTTTCAGATCGATAAAGATGACCCAACTCGTGTTATCTGTAACATTTGTCAGCAAAAGCTAAGTAGAGGCCAAAAAATACATAGTTTGAGTACTTCATGCATGAACGGGCACATGGACATGAAGCATAAGTTGCAGTGGGAAGCTCAGTGTGCTACAATGCGGCCTAGCCGGCCGGGCCAACCACCGTCTGCCATATCTTGTGCATCCGCGGCCTCTTCATCCTCTGTGACTGGGGGGACAGCAGTCACACCTGTTTTGGGGCGCAGACCTGCCACCTCTTTACCCGCAACAGCCAGCGTGATTGGCAGGTCATCATTTTCTTTGGAGGTGGTAACACCAGCTGGTGTTGAGCGCTGTCCGACATCGATAGCACCACCTTTGGATCAAGGCAACCTAGAATGTCCGCCTGCATCTTCCTCACAGACCGGCAGTTTGCCGGGGACACCCTTATCAACCCCGTCTAAGCACAATAGCCAGCCCTCGGTCCCTCAGATGTGGACAAGTAAAAGACCATTTCCTCCTAGCCATGAGAAAGCTAAGAGGATGAATTTCACCATCTGCAAGCTCTTGGCTACAGAAATGCTGCCTTTCCGCCTGGTGGACACAGAGGATTTTCGAGACCTTATGTCCGTCGCAGTGCCCCAGTACCAGATGCCCAGTCGGCACTACTTCTCAAAGAAAGGTGTGCCTGCACTCCACCAGCATGTCGCACACAACATCACCGCTTCTTTGAGAAACTCTGTGTGTGACAGGGTGCATTTCACCACAGACACTTGGACGAGTAGGCATGGACAGGGGCGTTACATGTCGCTGACTGGGCACTGGGTAACTATGGTGACAGCAGGACAAGGGGCTGCTGTCCAAGTCTTGCCGTCCCCACGAGTTGTGCGTCAATCCTCTTTATGTCAAAGTTCCTCCACTGCTTCTGCCTCCTCAACCTCCTCTCGGTCTTCCACCTGCACCCAAAGCCTGTCTGGTCATGCCACAAGCTTTCTAACTGGGCAGAAGGGATCCTGCACACCTCCTTACTATGCTGGCAGTAGGGCTCAACGTCATCAGGCGGTTTTTACTTTGAAATGTCTGGGAAATGTGAGTCACACAGCTGAGGAGTTGTGGTCAGCTCTGGAGAACCAATTTCATGAATGGTTGTCTCCACTGGACCTGAAACCAGGGAAGGCTGTGTGCGACAATACTGCAAACCTGGGTGCGGCCCTTCGCCGGGGCAATGTCACACACGTGCCTTGTATGGCTCACGTGTTGAACCTGGTTGTCCAGCAATTTTTAGCCCACTATCCCAGACTAGATGGCCTTCTGCAGAGGGCACGGTCGCTGTGTGCTCACTTCCGCCGTTCGCATCCCGCAGCTCAGCGACTTACATCTCTACAGAAGTCGTTGGGCCTGCCACTTCACCGGCTAAAATGCGATGTGCCTACCCGGTGGAATTCAACTCTGCACATGTTGCAGCGACTGTGGCAGCACCGACAAGCCCTGGTGCAATACGTTCTGACGTATAGCCTGGGCCAACGAGATCCAGAGGTGGGGCAAATCACGCTGGAGGAGTGGTCTCAGATCAGCGACCTATGCACCCTTCTGCACAGTTTTGAAATGGCGACGAAGATGTTTAGTGCTGACGATGCCATTATCAGCATGACTATTCCGGTGATTTACATGCTGGAGCACATGTTAAACAGAATTCGGAGTCAGGTGGTGGCACAAGAGGAGGTGGAGGAAGTAGAGGAGGAAGAGTTGTATGCGGAAGGGCTAACATCTGCAATGTCCAGACGGTCGGCAGCACCAAGGCGGCAGGCATGTGAGGGTGGGGGAGATGGTTTTACCAGGGCGCATGGTAGCAGCCAAACTAGTGAGGAAGGTGCAGGAGCCCAGGAAGAAGTGGAGGACGAACTGATGGAAGACTCATCAGATGAGGGAGACCTTGATCACATTTCTGTTGTGCGAGGTTGGGGGGAGAGGACAGAGGAAGGAAGCATGATTGTTACCTCGCCACCAACACAACAGGGACTTGGTGCTCCTGGATGCGCAACACACATGAGTGCCTTCTTGCTGCACTACCTGCAACATGACCCTCGAATTGTGAGAATTAGAAATAATCCTGACTACTGGGTTGCCACACTGTTAGATCCCCGGTACAAAAGTAAATTTGCCGAAATTATTCCTGCCATAGAAAGGGATGCACGCATGCAGGAGTATCAGCAGAGACTGTTGCAGAATCTTACATGTGCTTTTCCACAAAACACCAGTGGTGCACGTAGTGAATCTCACAGTTCCAACTTGCCAACCGTGGGACCGTCAAGTGTTCAGCACTCAAACCGTAACAGAACCACAGTATCTGCTGGTAACATCAATTTTGCGGAATAATTTCACCACTTTTTTAGCCCATCCTTTGCAAGGCCACAGGAGACAAGAAGTCTGACACATAGTCAACGCCTAGAGACGATGGTACAGGAGTATCTCCAAGTAAACATTGAAGCCATGACTGTGTCACTGGACCCTTGCTCTTTTTGGGCTTCCAATCTGGATAAATGGCCGGAGCTAGCCACTTACGCCTTGGAGATCTTGTCATGACCCGCAGCCAGCGTTCTGTCTGAACGTGTGTTATGCGCTGCTGATGGTGTGCTGACAGATAAGCGCACGCGGCTCTCGACTGATAATGTAGACAGACTCACGTTCATAAAGATGAACAAATCATGGATCCGAAACGACTTTTCTACCCCTGTGTCATCCTGGGGAGAGTAAAAGCTTGATGATTGGTTAAAATCACCCTACCAACCGTTTTAAGCTTTCAAATTACTAATCATGTTTATCTGTATCTTGGCTGGAAAATAATTTGGGCTTTGTAGCAGTGTGCAGCACTGATTCTATTAGGCCATCTATAAAAAGCTCCACCAGATTTAAAATTACTAATCATGTTTATCTGTATCTTGGCTGGAAAATAATTTGGGCTTTGTAGCAGTGTGCAGCACTGATCCTATTAGGCCATCTATACTAAGCTCCACCAGATTTAAAATTAATAATAATTTTTAGCTGCATCTAGGCCGGAAAATAATTTTGGGGCTCCAAGATGCGCAAGACACATAAGTGCTTTCTTGCTGCACTACCTGCAACATGACCCTCATATTGTCAGAATTCGAAGTAATCATGACTACTGGGTTGCCACACTCTTAGATCCCCCAAACTTTTCGATCAACCTTTTCATTTTAATAAAGACCAAAAAAATGGTCATTTTTGAAATTATAAGCATTAGCAGGTTATTAGAAACTGAAATCAAACAGTTTTCAACTCAAAACTTTATTCTAGGTGATGTTACATTTTCACATAGGACCCCTTGTTCGAAAGGAGCTTCTGAACTCTCTCGTCCATTGAATTTGTCAGGTTTTGGATGGTTTCTGCTTCAATTGTTTTGCATGAGGACAGAATACCCTCCCAGAGGTGTTGCTTAGATGTGAACTGCCTCCCGCCATCATAGACACTCCTTTTGATGATGCTCCAGAGGTTCTGAATGGGATAGAGGTCAGGGGAGCATGGGGGTGACACCATAAGTTTGTCCCCTTTTATGCCCATATCAGCCAGAGATGCAGATGTTTTATGTGCAGCATGAGATGGTGCATTATCATGCAAAAAAATGATCTTGCTGTGAAATACACGGTTCTTCTTCTTGAACCATGGCAGGACGTGCTGTTTGAGAAAATCCACATACATTATGGAGTTCATCTTTAGCGCCTTCAGGGATCCTAAAGGGGCCGACAATCTCTCTCCCCATGATTCCAGCCCAAAACATTACTCCACCTCCTCCTTGTTGGCGCTGTAGCCGTGTTTGCGTGGGGTGTCCATCAACCAGCCATCCTCCACTCCATCCATCTGGACCATCGAGCGCTGCACGGCACTCATCCGTGAACAAAACAGTTTTGAAATCAGTCTTCATGTAATGTTTAGCCCACTGGAGCCGTTTCTGCTTGTGTGAAGTGGAAAGAGGAGGTCGACAGGATGGCGTATGCACAGCTGCAAACCTCTGAAGGACCCTGCATCTTGTTGTTCGGGGGACGTTGGAGGCACAAGCAGCTTCAAAAACTTGTCTGCTGCTATGACAAGGCTTTTTTGCCGCTGCTCTTTTAACCTGACGTAATTGCCTGTAGGAAAGAGTCCTCAATTTGCCCTTATCAGCACGCACACGTGTGTACTGTGAATCAGCTACATACTTCTTGATTGCCAAGACACTTCATCCTGATCATCGCACAATGTTGATTGTAGTCATACCTTGACCTAAACACTCCACAATTTGTTGCTTCTCAGCAGCCGACACATCCTTTTTCTTTCCCATTTTGGCAGAAAATGTAGGCTGCTTAATAATGTGAGACAGCCTTCTTAAGTAGTCTTGCCTTTCATTGGACACACCTGCCAAACTAATTAGCACAGGTGTCTGCAATTGCTTACAGTGATATAAAGAGCCCTGACACACATCACCATCAATGAGTTTAACTGACAAACAAACAAATTCTTCCCTTATCACTCCTAAACACTTTTTGCATAATAATTTGGAACACAGTGTACATGTGCTTTTCCACAACACACCAGTGGTTCACGTAGTGAATCTTACAGTTCTAACTTGCCAACCGTGGTCTGTATGGAGTTGTTCAATAAAGTGCCCAAAATTAAGATAACATAGATGGGAGAGGTCTCTATGAATAGGAATTCCTAAGTATTTGATACCCTGTGAGGGCCAGGCAAAGGGAAAGTTGGACTGGATGGAATCCTATATGGATTTGGGGAGGGAGACATCGAGGGCCTCAGACTTCGCTGCATTGATTTTAAAATTTGACCATGTAACAAAGTGATCTATTTCAGCCATAACAGCGTGGATGGATATATGTGATTGAGTGATATATACTAGGACATCATCAGCAAATAGAGAGCACTTGTACTCGGTGCCTCCCACCTCAATCCACCTAATATTGGGGTTATGGCGAATTGATGAGAGCAGGTGCTCCATCACTAGGATGTATAAGAGAGGGGACAGAGGACATCCCTGCCTTGTCCCATTGGTGATTGTGAAAGGTGATGAAAATGTTCTGATGCACCCCCTGGGCCTTGGGACAACCGGAGCCGGACCCTTTTTGGTGGATGCTGGTGGTTGTAGTCTTCGTGGCAGCGACCCTGTTCCGTGGCTCAGGGTGGTCAAACCAGTGGCGGAACTATTTATGTGGTTTTGATGTTTAAATGTCCGACTACGCCACCCGTGGATTGCGGTCAGAGTGAACCGCCGCTGCAGGGCAGACCGCTGAGGCTGGTGTTGTGGGTGCAGCAGAGCGTAGCATAACTTCCCACGGGAGGAGTATAGCCTCAGGGCAGTGTATGCGGAGGATGGGGGTGATGGTGCAGGGCAGCAGCAGTAACGACACGGAGTCAGTGATGCAGTCCAGGTCCTTTACTCACAGTTCTTATTATCCAGACCACGTCTGCAGGTAACAGCTGCCCACGTCGTACTGTGCTCACCAGGTGAGGGGCTCAGACAACTCCCAGATAACTTTGGAGCGCTTCACAGGACCCCCTTTGTGTGTCCTTAGTCTGGCCTTTCTTACCAACCCTTCTGTCCGGCTGCCTCGGGCCTCCTCTTGGTAAACTTGGCGCCAGTTTCCCTGACCCTATGTGGTGCCTTTCTAGCGGGTGTAGAGAGGGGCTGCGCCACATAAAATGTCAGAGCCTCCGGTTTTTAGCTGAGGGTCGTTTCCTGCCTCCACTAGTTTCGGGGACCGGTCTCCCCCTTTGGCCTGACCCCTCCACGCAGGTGGATTCGGGCGTGCGGTGGCGACTCGCCCGTCCGCACCCCTGGGATCCCTTCATTCCTCGTTCCTGGAGCCTTCTCCGCTCCTCTTCCTTCCTTCTCCCTCTTCCAGGCCTGGCCTCTGTTACTAGGCCCGCCTCCGGAGCAGAGCTCATGCAGAGCCCCTGCTCCCTGCCACTTCTGCTCAGACTTCTCTGCACTGAACTAAGATGGTGCCCACCTTTTATACTCCCTTCTCAATGCACCCAGGAAATGCTTCCTCCCTGCTCCTGCACTACAGGGTTCCCCTTCCTCAGTGTTCCCTCCCCCCACTCCAGCCAGGGACAGGGACTGTCGTGCCCATCTCAGAGGCATATTGGTCGCCCTGCCCCACGGCAATGTGGTGTAATGCATGCAGGTGTCGGGTCCTGATCCACACTCCATCCTTACCTGAGAGTGAGATATCACACCTCTGGGTGAGGTGCAATACCTCTGTAGCAACCGAGCCCTCAGGGTGCTACAGTTCCATTTACCTTCAGCCTAGGTGACGTATTGTGATACAGGGCCGTGATTTTGGCTATAAAAGGGTCCCCTAGACCCCTACCCCAAGCTTTTTAAGAGAATCATATATGGCGTGCTAGGAGACTCTATGGAATGCTTTCTCAGCATCCAACGAGAGTATCTAATTACAAATTTTTAACTGCATCTAGCCCAGGAAATACTTTGTGCCTAGTAGCAGTGTCTGCTAGTCAGAGGATTATCCCGGCTGTTAAGCAAGCTACACCACCTGTAGTTTGGACACTTAATTTTTTCAAAGGAAATGCTTCGGGACCACGGGATACTCAGTGAAGAGCATCAGGAGGCACCCCAAGGCATAGGGGCTGGGACTGGCAGTAGGATGCCTTGCGGTGGACAGCCGAGCTCGATCCTTATAAAAGATTTTTAACTGCAGCAGCTTTAGTGGACGCTACTGGAGCTGGAATTACGCGGCTGCTGGCATGAGACTTGCCCTCCAATAGATCCTTGTAAATGGATTTAAAGTGTATTCATTCAAATTAGAGAGACAATTTAAATTAAAAAGCTTAGAGCTGCCTCCACCACAGGGGGGCTCGCTCGACCCACCAGCGGACAGGCACCAGTATTGGGAGAGGGGGGCTGGGCAGGAGCGGACTGAACGTGTCGGCTTCTCACTTTTTGGATTTTAGAAGGGCATGACATGCCTATATTTGTGTCTCCCCCTCCTTTTACACCTCCACCTCTTTTCTTTTCGCATGACTATATGTACTTGTCACTTTTCCATGTGTTAGTTGTGTCTTCTGAGCAGTTTGTCAGCTTTTGGACACCTTTGAAGGTGTTTTCTATGTGTTTCTATGTGTTTTTGTTTGCCTGCCATTGGTTTTAACGGTGTTCGAAGGTGTTCGACGAACAGTTCGACGAACAGTTCGGCGAACACACGGGTGTTCGACGAACCGAACCGAACTCGAACACTACGGGGGTGGCTCAACACTACTAATAAGCGCATCCGCCTGTCAACTGAAAATGCTGACAGGCTGACTCTTATAGAAATGAACAAGGGCTTGATTGGGCCAGACTTCTCAACACCACCGAATGATAGCAGCGTAACAAACTCAAATCCAGTGTCTTTTTTCTTGGGAGGTGTATTCTCAAGCACCTTTTCACACCCACACATGGGTATATGCTTCCTGATTTTGTCTATTTTCTCTTGTCCTCCTCCTTATCCTCATCCTCCACCACCATATCACCAGAGTGACCGTGGTCCGTGATGCAACACCCACATAATTTTTTTAAAGGGTCTATATGATGCCCGTAAAAAAAAATTTTTATACCGTATGTTCATGTATACCCAGAAGGGGTAAATATTTGTCAGCCCATACACTTAGTGCATGGGCATTACAAGTATAGGAGGCCCGCTCCTTTCTAATGGGAACATTTTTTTATGAGGCCCTCCTCTACGTCTTTTCCAAGGGGCATTGAAATGCCTCCAAATTTTTGGCAGCCTTTGCATACATAGCATAGGCCAACACTATGGGAGACTCTCTCTTTTCTAATGGGAATTTGTCATTACTGTGGCCCTGCTCTGTGTGTCTTTAAATTCTTAGTGGGGTTTTTCCTAAAATTGGTCAGCCATTGGACTCACTGCATACCCTATTACTGTATAGCAGACCCTCTCCTTTCTAATGGGAACATGTCGTACCTTGTTAATGAGGCCCTGCTCCATGTGTCTTTAAATTCTTAGTGGGGTTTTTCCTAAAATTGGTCAGCCGTTGGATTCACTGCATACCCTATAACTCTATAGCAGACCCTCTCCGTTCTAATGTGAACATGTTGTACCTTGTTACTGTGGCCCTGCTCCATGTTTCTTTAAATTCTTAGTGGGGGTTTTCCTAAAATTGGTCAGCCGTTGGACTCACTGCAAACCCTATAAGTGTATAGCAGACCCTCTCCTTTCCAATGGGAACATGTCGTACCTTGTTACTGTGGCCCTTCTTTATGTGTCTTTAAATTGTTAGTGGGGTTTTTCCCAAATTTTGGCAGTCCTTGCTGTCACAGCATGGGCATTACCACTATAGGAGACCAGCTCCTTTATAATGGGAACATTTTTTTTACTGAGACCCTCCTCTATGTCTCTTCAAAGGTGTATTGGTTGCCGTCCAAATTTTTGGCTGCCCTTGCAGTCACTGGATACGCAATAACAGGACACTTGTTAATAATGGGAACAGCAAAGCATAGCCGACTGACTGCTCTCTAACAACAGCTAGGGCCGACTGCTGGCCTTTTAAGAATAGTAAGGGCCGTCTGATGTCCCTACAAAAATAGGCTTTAAAAGACTTTCAGAGTCCCTCCATCATAAATAAAAAAGGATGTGTCTGATGATGTGTCACACACCACTTTGCCAGATAAGGTTGTAAAATGTTAAAATGACATTTCCCGGTGAATGCATTTGTCTTAAAAAAAAACATAAAAAAACCCAAACAATAGGTTCTTTCTTTAGCATAAAAAACAGCATCACCAATTTAACCTCAATGTAATCACATTGTTCAGCTCATGTACCTCCTCCTCCATCTCAAAAATGACCACATCAGTCACAAGCTGACAGCACTGCAGTACTGCCTTGGCCAAGCGGCAACAGGCTGTGCTGAAGATAACATGCTTAATGCTCAATTCACAAACCGCCCAGCGCTGCAGAGTTGTTTAAAGCTCTAACACAGCAGCCTGATCTGTGGCTCTCACCGCTAAACATACAGCCAGACATGGTCGTGTGTGACAATGGGCGGAACCTGGTGACATAGAAATGACAGCCGGGGTAGATACGGTTTCCCTCTATGCCTGTCCTTTCACCATGCTAAACAATATGGCTGTGGTGAAATACAACTCCCACTGAGAAGCTGTTTCAGATTGAAAAATATTGTGCCCACCAGAGGATTTGATTCTGAGGGCTAACCTTTCTCACCAGCTCAAGAGCCCCATAGTAGGTGCAAAGTTAGCGCTATCATGAGCTCTCCAGAGGTAGAAGCCAAGGCACACCAGAGGATTCTCTGGTGGGACCGTCCAACCCTGCCGAGAAGCAGTCCTGGCTAAAAATAGTGTGTGGGAAGATTCCCGGACACTCTACGGCTGCTCTTTTACTGAGGAGAAAACACACGCAAGCACGGGGAGAACATACAAAGTCCTTGCAGATGTTGTCCTTGCTGGGATTTGAATCCAGGAACCAAGCGCTGCAAGGCTTCAGTGCTAACCACTGATCCAATGTGCTGCAGTTCACCCTCTAATATCTAACAGGCTGGAGAAACTTGCACCTACTGCCACTCTATCTTCAGCTCTATTGTGATAAAATATATTTGGGCAGCCACTCAGTCAACCAAATAAAATTCCTGAGAAGTAAATGGGGGATGGCTTCGCTACTGGTACTGGGGCAGTGCTAATATCATGGCGTCGTACCATAGTTTGCTGGAAATATTCCGGGCTGGTAGAAGGCAAGCAAATTCCCACAGAAAAGTACCAGCAGTAATGTTCATGCCAAATTTCAAGTGCAAGCAGCCTTAGAGTACTTCAAAGAGCTGCCCAAAAATCTGGCAGTTTAGTGTTGCGGCCTGTGGGTGGGTGTGTGGCTGGCTGCATACTTGCACTTGCATTCCAAGTAACAGAAAACTAAGAAGATGGTGGCCTCTATCATCATCATGGCATCACCTCTGCACTATGAACTCTCCTGAAGGACAAGCCAGGGCCCGCCGGAGGAGTCTCCGGTTCTCTGGTGTGCCCGACCAACCCTGCTGAAAAGCAGCCCTGGCTAATAAAAGTGTGGGGGAAGGTTCCCGGACACTCTATCACTGCTTTTTTAATGTGGATCTGCCATGCTTATGCATGTTATTTCTCAAAACCAATTACAGATCAGGCCACTGTCCAACTCTGTATTCAAGAAATTAAATGCCCAAAGAAAGATGTGTGTGAGTCAAAGCACCACTGACAAGTGCTAGTTGATGTTGGACGGGCTGCAATTGCTTCTGCAACAAGCTCAATTACTGGACTTCCTGGGAGAAATGACACGCAGGGTACATACGGTTTCACTCTATGCCAGTCCTTTCACCGAGCTAAATACAATTCTTAGCAAAAAAAGTTGTGGACTGGCTCCGTACCGTCCCTGGCCACATTCACCTGTCCACGTGTTTGTGGTTAGGCTGTCCTTCCCAGTAAGTGTACTGGGGAGGTCATGGGTAATGTTGTGGAACCCGTGCTTGTGGAAGGCGGAGGTGATATCGCGAAATATAGTGGCGGCTGGGGACTGAGTATGGACACCCGGCCGCCGCCGGCATGAGGTTGTGAAAAGCTTCCGCCTCGACGAGCTTAAAAGGCCATATTTCAAGTGCAAAGAGCTGCCCAGAAATCTGGCGGTTTAGTTTTGCGGCCTGTGGGTGGGTGGCTGGCTGCATACTTGCACTTGCATTCCAAGTAACAGAAAACTAAGCAGATGGTGGCCTCTATCTTCATCATGGCTTCATCTCGGCACTATGAACTCTCAAGAAGGAGAAGCTAGGGCCTACCGGAGGAGTCTCCCATTCTCTGGTGGGCCTGTCCAACCCTGCCGAAAAGCAGCCCCGGCTACGAAAAGTGTCGGGGAAGGTTCCCGGACACTCTATGGCTGCTTTTTTAATGTGGATCTGCCATGCTTATGCTTGTCATTTCTCAAAACGCATTACAGATCAGGCCATTGTCCAACTCTATTCAAGAAATTAAATGCGAAAAGAAAGACGTGTGTGTGTAAAAGCACCACCGACAAGTGCAAGTTGATGTTGGATGGGCTGCCATTGCTTCTGCAACATGCTCAATTACTGGACTTCCTGGGAGAAATGACACGCAGGGTACACACGATTTCCCTCTATGCCAGTCCTCTCACCGAGCTAAATACAACTCTTAGCAAAAAACGTTGTAGACTGGCTCCATACCGTCCTTGGCCACATTCGCCTGACAACGTGTTTGTGGTTAGGCTTTCCTTCCCAGTAAGTGCACTGGGGAGGCCACGGGTAATGTTGTGGGACCCATGCTTGTGGAAGGCGGAGGCGATACCGGGAAATATAGTGGTGGCTGGGGACCGAGTATGGACACCCGGCCGCCGGCATGAGGTTGTGAAAAGCTTCCGCCTCCATGAGCCTAAAAGGCCACATTTCAAATGCAAGCAGCTGTCAAAAATTTGGCAGTATAGTATTGCAGCCTGTGGGTGAGTGGATGGCTGCCTGCATACTTCCGCTTGCATTCCAAGGAATGGGGTAGGGACAACTGAATGCTGCAGTGGGACAAGGACGTGGACGGTGATTGTTGCAAGTCTGCAATGACAGGTGCATGGCGGGAGGCATCTTCGCATGCGCCAAGGATCACTTATGATGGGCACACTTTTAGGCAGTGACCTGGGAGTCAGAGATGCTTCCAGAGGTCTTCCCCATGCTGTTCCTATGTCTTTTCAGCACTGTATGCATGTGTCTGATGATATCTCACACACCACATGGCCAGATAAGGTTGTAAAATGTTAAAATGACATTTCCTGGTGAATGCATTTGTCTTGGTTGAAAGCAATTCAAAAGTGCAAAAACGCATCAAAAATGCTACGTGTGAACATAGCCCAAGTTGTGGAGGACTATTTTTGTTTTTGGTTATTTATTTTGCCTTATATACAAGTCATTGCCCTGGAAAGTATGTTCGTTACATATTTCCCAGGAAAATCCATTTTGGTTTTGTTTTTGTATGTTTTATTGTGAGTCCGTAAAAATGGCGTAATACTCTGACCATGTTGCTGACAGCAGTGATCTGGGAGTTAGAGAGGCTTCCAGGGGTCTACCCCATGCATGTCATTTGAGTGCTGTTTCCACAATGATTTGGGCAAATTTTAGGCCCTCTGCAGACCGCCGGGGGTGGAGCCGCCTGAAAAATGCTCGAGGTTCCCATAAACTTACATTGGGTTTGTTGCTCGGGTTGAGCACCCGAGTATTCCAATTTGCTCAACCCGAACAACCAGTACTCAAGCATTTTAGTGCTCGCTCATCACTAATAATGATCCTATATCATGTATTGGATTGCACTTCAGAATATACAATGTACCCAGATGCCAAAGTCAATGTACATACATGGGGTGAAATAAATATTCAACACATCACCAATTTTGTAAGAATATTTCTAAAGGTGCTATTGACATGAAATTATCGCCAAATGTCATTAACAACCCATCCAATCCACACAGGCAAAGAAATCAAACCACAGATGTCCATAAATTATGCTATGTGTAATAATGAGAAATGACACAGGGAAAAAGTATTGTACATATGAAAAAGGTGAGGTGCAGAAAGCCATGGAAAGTCATGACATCAGCTGAAATCTATCATAATTAGAAAGCAATCCTGCCACCTAGTGAGAAATAATGTCAGCTGGTTCAAGTGATGGCCTATAAAAAGATTTGGATTGGAAGGTTCGTTATCAACATCTATAGAGAATTTCATGTCAATAGCACCTTATTTATTTAAAAAATTGGTGACGTGCTCAATACTTATTTCATCCGCTGTATTTATACACAACCGGATATCAGGGCTAGTTGCATATTTACATTCTAGAGGAGCACTGCACAGCATATAAGTCTCCTTATGCCAACTTGGTCCTCTCGAGCCAAACAGAAACTAGAAAAACAACGAGAGCAATAGGGTCTTATCTCAGTAGAATAAGGGGAACAATCAGAAGAAATGCTCACCTAATGAGTTTGTGAATTCACAACCCCTTTATAGACAAGAAAACGCTACTGCAGACCCACAGAATAAGGAATATGTGGTGCTGAAGAGGAGTTGGTTAAATCTGTGCTGCCGGCAGTGCATAGATGAGCCAAAATAAAAAATGTGTAGAAAAGAGTTTTATTTGTCAACGCGTTGCGAAGTGGGACACTTCATCATGACAAAACTTGTCCCTCTCCTCAAGGAGAATCTTTACCTCTTAGACCCTGTCAAAGACTGCTCACTGTCTCAAACAAGAGATCTTATTTGGCTCAAACACCCCAAAACATGTGTCTGCAAATTAGTGATGGGCAGTCCGATTCTTTTTGGTGATCTTGTTCACTTGCTTTAGCACAACAAAAATAACTGTCTCTTTTGGATTGGAAATGGATCCCTATTTAATATGTGTTCACCCCAGGGGAACAGACATTTATGATTAAATTAAAGCATCTGAAACTTTGGCTTGGTTGAGCGGGGTTTCGGCCGCCGAACACTGTCATTACCCTCCCCCACCCAGTATGAACAATTCAGAGACTTCAGTGGCTCTCACTTGAGTGCCGGCTCCCATAGTACTCAGCAGGGAGGTGACTCTTTGTCTCAGAGCAGTCACACATGACCTATCACTACTGCAAATATTCTTCTGGTTTGGTTCTCATCTTAAGTCAGGTAGCAAGGCTCATTAAAGGGTTAATATTGCCTGTTAAGCTACAATTCCTTTCCTCTTCCTCTCAGAAGAGGCTATATGCAACAAGACATAGGAATGGTGTGGTAAAAAAGACAAGTGATGTGAAGCAGAACTATCAATATGGGAAGGGATGAAGAGTTGTACCAGTAATACTGATGCAGTTTGTTATGACCGGAGGTCCGAGAGAGATCCAGTGAGTCACAAACTGAGACAGAGACAGAAATAAACTACACTTTCTTTACTAAAACAGGGATTAGACAAAAATTCAGTATTGCATGAATCAGTCTCAGGTTCTACCTGGGACACTGTCTCTAATAACTACACACAATCAGCAAATGCTGAAATCAATGTGTCAATATCAAGATTCCCAGTTTATGTGAATTATAATAACGATCTTGGACAATTTTACCTAAACACTGTGTCAATGTAGTAAGAGTGTTCTATGGGCACCCCTAAAATGGCACACTGAGTAAAATCCTACCACTATTAACAATAACAATGCATGAAACTATACCAATTGCTCTTATTCCCCTAGTATAGGGATACCCGGGTATCTTAAAGTTACGATACCGTTAACCTCAGATGTGGTCTATCACAGGCCTATGAATCGCGGTGGCTGCAGCTAGTCCCAGAAAACTTTAGCGCCAAATAAATAAAAGTTTACACAAACAGGAAAGGTTCCTTGTCTTGTCGGCCAATGCCGAGCCCACACGCTGGGGACTTTAGTCCTGTAGCCTCAGAATAAGTTCCGGGAAGCACTCTTCACCAGGGCTTGTCAGTATCCTCTCAATGTGAATGGCACTGGACCTTGTCTCTACTCTCGCAGTCACTCACTGTTTTCCACACCACCAACCACGCGCTCCATCACAGAGATGATTTCCTCAGTCTCTTTCCCTCTCACTCGACACTTAGCTCGTTCAGCACAAAGTCTCTAGTCCACTCAGCATGGACTTCCAAAAACTCCAAAGAGCCACACAGCTTTCCCCAGCTCAGCACTCGATCTTAAGCAGGGACACAGCTTCACCAGGGACAAGGGTTAACAACCCCCACATGAGAGCTTGTAGAGAGAGAGTCTTGCTGAAGTTCAGTCCTCACAGTTCTACTCAGACTCTCCTTCCAGTGTCTCACACAGCAGACACCCTCAGACCACATAGGGTATCCCAGTCTCCCTCTGCTCTGAGCTCAGCCAGGGAAAACCCACAGGGTCCTAATGCTCTCCTGCTGCTATCACAGTTCACACTCTCACACAGGTCATAGATAAGGAGTGTGAAAGCATTATTCTCCACTGATTGAAATCTGGTCCATGGTTGTGAAGCCCCCAGTAGAGCTGAGGGGCACATTCCTTAATTATTATAGAATGACAAAAACAATGTGACATATTTTAATCCATGAAGTTTCCTTTAAAAATTAATATTTTCATGTCCATGATGCCGTTATTTTATTCTTTTGGTGGCAATGAGAATTTCTTATTGTAAGATGTTATCCTGTTTCTCATTCAAATTGCCATGTAGTCTCCATGTTGTATATTTGATAGATTAAAAGGAATCAGTAGCAAAGTATTTGCTAAGCGATCTGAGAGCAGCTTAATTTAGGGGCAGAGACCCTGATTACTGAGATGTGTCACTTAATGGGCTGCCTGCAGTAGTTTTGATTAAATCAATGTTTTATCTACTGCAGAATTGCCAGTTCTCTGATTGTTGAATTCTGCATAACCCCACCCACACCACTGATTGGCAGCTTTATGCCCATGTACACTGAAAGCTGGTGGAGGTGGAGTTACACAAAGCTCAAAGAATATGGAGGACTACATAGCAGCAGGTTTTCTAGTCCTCTAGTGATAATCTCCTGCTGATAAAATGGTGACTTTATCAAAAATACACAGAGAAACTCAGTAAGTGACACATCATTGAAACCAGGTTTCTGCCCCTACATCTTATTGATCTAAGATTAGGTGAGAAAAAGCTGGTGACAAGTTCCCTTTAAGTACAACACATTTGGTGTTGTGTGGCTGCAGATGTCTTCGATACTGCAATCCTGACGTGAGCTGGAAATCTTTATCTTGTCCATTCTCATTATATATGGACAGGTTTTACATTTTTATCTGGCTGCAGGTAGTGATGAGTGAGCATACTCATTACTCGAGATTTACGAGCATGCTCGAGATTTTTCTGAGTATCTTCAGCGTGCTCAGGTGTTATGTTTGAGTCACGCCGTGCACATGATTTGTGACTGTTTGACAGCTTTAATACATGTGAGGAATGCCTGTTTCTTAGACATTCCTCACATGTATTAAAGCTGTCAAATCATGCACATGGTGTGATTAAAACATAACACCCGAGCATGCTGAAGATACTCGGCGAGCACCCGAGCATGCTCAATGAAAGGGTTATCAGAACATAGTCGCTCATCACTAGTTGCAGGGAAATGTTCCTGTTGTTGCAAATTACAAGAATCTACACACAATGGTGATTCTCAGATTCAGTGGCTGTCTAAAACACAGAATAAGAGGTCTGGAAATATGGATTTTAATTGGTTATCTTTTTGCAATTATAATGATATTTAATTTAACAAAGAAATGTGATAATAAATGTCCATGTAGAGAAAGGATCATTTACTGGTCAGTGTCCAGACCAGCCCACACCAGGAAAAAGTGTATACATGATTTGTGAAAAGTGACGTAGCAGAGGATTTCGGGCTATTGCCCAGAAAATTGGGAAATTGTTGTGAACATAATCCCAGCAGGTGCACATTAGCAGAACAAGATGCCAATGTGTACTGAAATCACTGTACTTGAATCCAAACTAAGGTTCAGTTGTGCACGATTTAAAGGAGGGGGATAAACAGAATCTTGTAGTGGATTAAATTTGGTTTCTGAAAGAGAACATAGATGGCTTATCAGGCCTCTAGCTTCTCATGTAACAGGTCATTACATCATTCTTTCAGAGCCATTTTTGTGAAATGCACCAGAGCTCTAATGTCTACAGCGACAGTTAAAGGTGAAGTACAAGCTAACAAGAATAAAATAAATGTATTTGATTCCCTCCACGGCTTCATACTTGACCGGCAACTTCTTTGAGGGGAAAAAGAGCCACTATGAACACATTGTCAACAGCAAAGATACGGAGGGAGACCATGTGCCCACGCTGCAGAAATGCTTAAAAAATGCATGCTAGAAGGTCTGCCATGTTCCCCAATGACAATCTGCATGTGCTGTGCACATGCTGCGGAAATTTCCGCTGCGGATTATTATTGCGGAAAAAAAAGCAGCACTACCAATTATTTTGCGGAAGTGATGCGTTTTTGCCGCCATTGACTTGCATTGGAATGCATGGATTACGCATCACTGCATCTGTAGATGTGCATTCCATGCCTTTCAATGTGCGGATGGTACCTGGGTCTGGGGGAGAGGAGACTCTTCTCCGGACCCGGGTACCATAGAACCTGTAAAAAAAAGAATAAAATAAAAAAATAAACATTATATTTACCTTCCGATGGTCCCCGGTCTCCTTGTCTTCACTTGCTGGCAGATCGCGGTGGACTGAAGGACCTGCGCTGACGTAATTTAGTCATGTGACGGCAGGTCCTTCAGTTTACCGCGAGCTGCCGGCAAGCCAGGACGGAGCGAAGCAAGACTCCGGGGGACATCAGAACGTAAGTATAGATTTATTTTTTTATTTTTTGACAGTCTTTGGGGTCACACTACATAAATCCATGCCGTTTGCATGAATTTATATAGTGGGACCAAGTTGTCAAGCACTTTCCAAGTGATGCTAAAATCGCTTGGAAAGCGCTTGTCAACCCGCATGCGGAAATGCATGTGAAGAACGCTTCGCATCCGCATGTCCCTGGCAGAAAAAATGCATGTACAATCCGCATGCGTTTTTTCTGCCAGGGAGATGCAGAAATGCTCAGGAAAAAATCCGAAGCATTTCTGCATCGTGGGCACATAGCCTAAGTTTGTAACTGTGTCCTTGTAGTTGTAAGGAACTGAGGAATATCTGCCTGTCTGAAGATGGGATCCATTATTTAGGTTGACTCCTATTCAAGTCACTATTTGCCCACTTTTTTAATTGTCCGTCTAGATAATGTTCAGATTAAAGCTACAGTGGTGGCCAAAAGTATTGGCACCCCTGCAATTCTGTCAGATAATACTCAGTTTCTTCCTGAAAATGATTGCAATCACAAATTCTTTGGTATTATTATCTTCATTTAATTTGTCTTCAATGAAAAAACACAAAAAGAATTGTCCTAAAGCCAAATTGGATATAATTCCACACCAAACCTAAAAGAGGGGGTGGGCAGAGGTATTGCCACTGTTTGAAAAATCATGTGATGCTTCTCTAATTCATGTAATTAACAGCACCTGTAACTTACCTGTGGCACCTAACAGGTGTTGGCAATAACTAAATCACACTTGCAGCCAGTTAACATGGATTAAAGTTGACTCAACCTCTGTCCTGTGTCCTTGTGTGTACCACAATGAGCATGGAGAAAAGAAAGAAGACCAAAGAACTGTCTGAGGACTTGAGAAACCAAATTGTGAGGAAGCATGAGCAATCTCAAGGCTACAAGTCCATTTCCAAAGACCTGAATGTTCCTGTGTCTTCCGTGCGCAGTGTCATCAAGAAGTTTAAAGCCCATGGCACTGTGGCTAACCTCCCTAGATGTGGACGGAAAATAAAAATTGACGAGAGATTTCAACGTAAGATTGTGCGGATGGTGGATAAAGAACCTCGACTAACATCCAAACAAGTTCAAGCTGCCCTGCAGTTCGAGGGTACAGCAGTGTCAACCTGTACTATCCGTCGGCGTCTGAATGAAAAGGGACTGTATGGTAGGATACCCAGGAAAACTCCACTTCTTACCCCGAGACATAAAAAAGCCAGGCTGGAGTTTGACAAAACTTACCTGAGAAAGCCTAAAACGTTTTGGAAGAATGTTCTCTGGTCAGATGAGACAAAAGTAGAGCTTTTTGGGAAAAAGCATCAACATAGAGTGTACAGGAAAAAAAAAGAGGCATTCAAAGAAAAGAACACGCTTCCTACAGTCAAACATGGCAGAGGTTCCCTGATGTTTTGGGTTGCTTTGCTGCCTCTGGAACTGGACTGCTTGACCATGTGCATGGCATTATGAAGTCTGAAGACTACCAACAAATTTTGCAGAATAATATAGGGCCCAGTGTGAGAAAGCTGGGTCTCCCTCAAAGGTCATGGGTCTTCCAGCAGGACAATGACCCAAAACACACTTCCAAAAGCACTATAAAATGGTTTGAGAGAAAGCACTGGAGACTTCTAAGGTGGCCAGCAATGAGTCCAGACCTGAATCCCATAGAACACCTGTGGAGAGATCTCAAAATGGCAGTTTGGAGAAGGCACCCTTCAAATATCAGGGACCTGGAGCAGTTTGCCAAAGAAGAATGGTTTACAATTCCAGCAGAGCATTGGAAGAAACTCATTGATGGTTACCGGAAGCGGTTGTTCGCAGTTATTTTGGCTAAAGGTTGTGCAACCAAGTATTAGGCTGAGGGTGCCAATACTTTTGTCTGGCCCATTTTTGGAGTTTTGTGTGAAATGATCAATGATTTGATTTTTGCTTCATTCTCTTTTGTGTTTTTTTCCTTGCAAGCAAATTAAATGAAGATAATAAGACCAAAGAATTTGTGATAGCAATCATTTACAGGAAGAAACTGAGTATTATCTGACAGAATTGCAGCGGTGCCAATACTTTTGGCCACCACTGTATGTGACACAATGTCTGTCCCACATACTCACCTAATAATGTTGGCAAAGATCCCAAGACAAGCATTTTATGCTCCTCAGGATCTTGCCATGTTCTTGGCTGCAGATGTAAATTTGAAGCACCAGGTCAGACTAGTTTTAAGTTGTCCCATGTGCTGGGTCACCATGTGGCTAGTGAAAGCAAGGTAAAAATGAAAGGGAAGACGGGCATCATGTTAAGAAAGGTAGTGCTTGTGACTGCCCATTCTTCTAGTTCTGATGTGCAAAGCTCCCAGCCCAATTAGCAGGTCAACAAGCAGCAGTTCTAACAGGGCAACAAAAGTCCTTCTAAGAGAGAATTCGAAGAAACACATGGATCCAAGGACACAGAGTGCTGTACCTGATACGTCCTGGTTGTAGAGTGAGTGCTGGCTTTGCCACAGGGTGACAGAGGGGATGCGGCACAATTTATCCATAAATATTGGGACTGTAGAATGTGCATTGCAAAAAAAATAAGAAATTGGATACATAGATTATATATTGTACAGCTGCAATACAAACACATCACAGGGTGTGGAGAGGAAGAAACTGCTGAGACTTATGTGAAAATATATTTAAGAAAAATCAGTGAGATATTAATGGGAAGTTGGGGGGATAGTTGTTGGTCAGTCAAGTATTTAGCCAACAGCTACTGAAGGAGCATGGTCAGCTTTAGCCTTGAATACATATTTATTAGTCATCGCTATAGCTAGTGGGTGTTATTACTCCAAATTTATCAATATTTATGTCTGATCAATTCTGAACAGTTTTTAAAAATAGAATTGATGAGGTGGTCAATCCCCATTAAATCTGGCTTTACATGTAAGATAAGAATCTACCAGGGTGTGTATGATCAGTTATAAATGGCAACATTCTTTTAAATGATCTGATTGTCATCATGCCAGAGTTCATTGGCAAATAAGG
Organism: Phyllobates terribilis; assembly: GCF_046119375.1. Taxonomy (NCBI): domain Eukaryota; kingdom Metazoa; phylum Chordata; class Amphibia; order Anura; family Dendrobatidae; genus Phyllobates; species Phyllobates terribilis. Next base: position 35,619,444 of record NW_027362768.1, on the reverse strand, counting down.
GAAATGTCTTAAAAAAATGAAAAATGACAGAGTGGGCTTGCAAGCATCACACCATAGCCATAGGCCTGAAAATATCCAACCTGACAAATCATACTTTTGGCAGACAATATTCCAGCATCTCAAACATTCAATGGTGTAAAATTTCCAAACAACAATCAGTAATAATGGTCAGAATTTGGTAGATTTAAAAAAAGTTTGTTCTAATTATCGCTCGGGCAACTTTCATTTCTATTTACTATGGCTATTAATAAAAAAACCATGCCCAAAAAAAGATTAATTCACCCGCTTTAAAGCTTGCAGGTCTCTTCACACAATTATTTATTGAAAAGCATGGTCTTGGTAAGACCATCATTCAGGAAAACCCCAATTCTTTTGTTAAACATATTTTTCTGGAAAATCTGGAAATTCCCTGGCGCTATCACTTTGTCTCCACATATTTACAATGGGTGGATCCTCATCACCAGCATTCAGCTTCACACTATAGGACACAGCGTACCCTCACTTCCCACAATGCATTTCAGCAAGGCATCCATTAGAGAGTAGAGCAGAAACAAAGAAACAGTGAGCGTCATTCCTGTTTATCAATCCTGGCATGGATAATATGGATTTTTACAGTTTCACAAACGATGATAAGTCAGTTTTCTTGTTCCACTTCTATTTTAAGACTGACCGCTTATAATTATGATTAATCAAGAATCAGCAAAACATTATAATTTTGATTGTGATTGAGAATGTGAGACGACTTTCAGTAGATGGCTTATTCAGGAATAGTGCCTAGGGCAGAAACAGCTGCAAATACGGCCCTGCATTCTACCATTATTTATTATCCTGTACCAGCCGCGCAAGAGAAACTGCCCACCCTGTAGGACACCATCTAGAAGCACAACTCAGAATTAGTTCACATTGTTTGTACATAATTACAGTCTTAGTAAATATAGACTACTTGCTATATAGCCACAAATAATCACTTTATTTGATGAACACGTTCCTACATACAGTACATGTATGTAAGTGGCGTGATCTAACAGTTATGTTTCTTTTTTAATCAGATGTTTGTTCACAGAACCAACATCTTGTTTTGTCCCATGGATAATGAGATGTGCTTTTCAGAACCTAAGATGAATAACATTTCTTATTCTCAAGGGGTAAATTAGCTCAATCTTAGCTGTAAGCATTTATCTGTTTAGAAGAGGAATCAGATAAGAGGACTGTGAGATAGCTGCACAAGAATCATTCTCTGTCTGAGTAGATAGAATTACATGAGAGAATGATGTAATAATTTGATATAATTATCAAACATACAGATTTACTAAGAGATGTTAATTTATGTCTTTGTTTTTGGTTGTATATTTGCAACTTGTTTTTCTATCTGGCAGATTCCATAGGAACCTCAGCCGTCACCCTTTAACCTCTGTACAGAAATCTGGTCTAACAATGGGGTCCACGTAAGAGCTGGTGTCTCGCGGAGCAAGCCAGAGGCAAGAAAATAGTCTGGTTCCCAGGTCAGAACCAGTAGGGCAGTGTAAGTACAAAAACATAAAGAAAGAGATTAGTGAAAAAATGACTGAGGTCAAAATAAGGAATGTCCACTGGGAATATAACAAGACACACAAGTTCACAGAAGCAAATGTGTTTATAACTGGCAGTGCACGGCAGATGTCAGGAGTAGAGATGAGCGGTGTTCGACTCGAACTGTTCGCCAATCTCAAATTCGTGCTGTTTTGGGCGGTGTTCGAGCCGTTCGGCGAACACGAACGATTTGAAAAAAATCCCACTGTTCGAGGTTATGTTCGATAACTGTTCGTGCACCAAAATCATAACTGGATTTTTGTCACAGTAATGCTGATAATCAATGTTAATACGCAGTTTGAGTGTACAGCGGGGCAGGGGGAGGGGCAGGGGATGGATCTCTGCATAAATAATGAAAATCTCCATTTTTTTTTCTCTTTCCCGCATTTACAGTGGGGAGGTGCAATCTGTCAGCCTATCAGCAGTGCACACACGGAGCAAACTGCTTTTTTTCACACAAGCAAGGGCATGTGTCATTGGCTGTGTATGTCACATGTCCTTGCCCTATAAGACCCAGCCATTTTCCCCGTCGCCACCATTTTCTCACTGCTGCAGCTGCGTGTTAGACGGCACCGCTGTTGCTGTGTGCGCTATTTTTTCAGTGTTAATTTAAAGCCAATTTTCTCCGAAATCTACAGATAGCTTGGGAGTAGGAAATAGTTGTGATTGCAGTCCTTTTGAGGACTAGGTTACAGCATTTCCTACGACTTTTAGCAGGCAGGTCTGTGCTCTGAAATAGATAGGTTGGGAGTAGGGACTAATTGTAATTGCAGTCCTTTTGAGGACTATTTTACAGCATTTCCAAGGACCTTTTGCCAGGCAGGTCTGTGCCAGTGCTGTGCAAGTGTTTTTCACAGCATTTGGCTAAATCTAGCTAAGCAAATCCTTTTTGGCCTCTTGCAGTGGAGTAGCGCATCTGTGTTGAAAGCTACACCACCTGTGTATAGAATACAATTTTTTTTACTGCACCTAGCCAAGTAAAACCTTTTGGGCACAGCATCATTCTATTAGGCCATCTATTCTAAGATCCACCAGCTTGCAAATTAGTAATAATTTTTATCTGCATCTAGCTCGGAAAATAATTTTGGGCTTGTAGCAGTGTGTGGGACTTATTCTTAGTCCATCTATACTAAGCTCCTCCAGCTTGCAAATTACAAATAATTTTTATCTGCATCTAGCTCGGAAAATAATTTTGGGCTTGTAGCAGTGTGTGGGACTTATTCTTAGTCCATCTATACTAAGTTTCTCCAGCTTGCAAATTACAAATAATTTTTATCTGCATTTAGCTTGGAAAATAATTTTGGGCTTGTAGCAGTGTGTGGGACTTATTCTTAGTCCATCTATACTAAGCTTCTCCAGCTTGCAAATTACAAATAATTTTTATCTGCATTTAGTTCGGAAAATAATTTTGGGCTTGTAGCAGTGTGTGGGACTTATACTTAGTCCATCTATACTAAGCTCCTTCAGCTTGCAAATTACAAATAATTTTTATCTGCATCTACCTTGGAAAATAATTTTGGGCTTGTAGCAGTGTGTGGGACTTATTCTTAGTCCATCTATACTAAGCTCCTCCAGCATGCAAATTACAAATAATTTTTATCTGCATCTATCTCGGAAAATAATTTTGGGCTTGTAGCAGTGTGTGGGACTTATTTTTAGTCCATCTATACTAAGCTCCTCCAGCTTGCAAATTACAAATAATTTTTATCTGCATCTAGCTCGAAAAATAATTTTGAGCTGGTAGCAGTGTGTGGAAGTTATTCTTAGCTCATCTATACTAAGATCCTCCAGCTTGCAAATTACAAATAATTTTTATCTGCATCTAGCTCGGAAAATAATTTTGGGCTTGTAGCAGTGTGTGGGACTTATTCTTAGTTCATCTATACTAAGCTCCACCAGCTTGCAAATTACAAATAATTTTTATCTGCATCTATCTCGAAAAATAACTTTGGGCTTGTAGCAGTGTGTGGGACTTATTCTTAGTTCATCTATACTAAGATCCTCCAGCTTGCAAATTACAAATAATTTTTATCTGCATCTAGCTCGGAAAATAATTTTGGGCTTGTAGCAGTGTGTGGGACTTATTCTTAGTTCATCTATACCAAGCTCCACCAGCTTTCAAATTACAAATAATTTTTATCTGCATCTAGCTAGAAAAATAACTTTGGGCTTGTAGCAATGTGTGGGACTTATTCTTAGTCCATCTATACTAAGCTCCTCCAGCTTGCAAATTACAAATAATTTTTATCTGCATCTACCTTGGAAAATAATTTTGGGCTTGTAGCAGTGTGTGGGACTTATTCTTAGTCCATCTATACTAAGCTCCTCCAGCTTGCAAATTACAAATAATTTTTATCTGCATCTAGCTCGGAAAATAATTTTGGGCTTGTAGCAGTGTGTGGGACTTATTCTTAGTCCATCTATACTAAGTTTCTCCAGCTTGCAAATAACAAATAATTTTTATCTGCATTTAGCTCGGAAAATAATTTTGGGCTTGTAGCAGTGTGTGGGACTTATTCTTAGTCCATCTATACTAAGCTTCTCCAGCTTGCAAATTACAAATAATTTTTATCTGCATTTAGTTCGGAAAATAATTTTGGGCTTGTAGCAGTGTGTGGGACTTATACTTAGTCCATCTATACTAAGCTCCTCCAGCTTGCAAATTACAAATAATTTTTATCTGCATCTACCTTGGAAAATAATTTTGGGCTTGTAGCAGTGTGTGGGACTTATTCTTAGTCCATCTATACTAACTCCTCCAGCATGCAAATTACAAATAATTTTTATCTGAATCTATCTCGGAAAATAATTTTGGGCTAGTAGCAGTGTGTGGGACTTATTTTTAGTCCATCTATACTAAGCTCCTGCAGCTTGCAAATTACAAATAATTTTTATCTGCATCTAGCTCGGAAAATAATTTTGGTCTTGTAGCAGTGTGTGGGACTTATTCTTAGTCCATCTATACTAAGATCCTCCAGCTTGCAAATTACAAATAATTTTTATCTGCATCTAGCTCGGAAAATAATTTTGGCTTGTAGCAGTGTGTGGGACTTATTCTTAGTTCATCTATACTAAGCTCCACCAGCTTGCAAATTACAAATAATTTTTATCTGCATCTAGCTCGAAAAATAACTTTGGGCTTGTAGCAGAGTGTGGGACTTATTTTTAGTACATCTATACTAAGATCCACCAGCTTGCAAATTACAAATAATTTTTATCTGCATCTAGCTCGGAAAATAATTTTGGGCTTGTAGCAGTGTGTGGGACTTATTCTTAGTTCATCTATACTAAGCTCCACCAGCTTGCAAATTTCAAATAATTTTTATCTGCATCTAGCTCGAAAAATAACTTTGGGCTTGTAGGAGTGTGTGGGACTTATTCTTAGTCCATCTATACTAAGCTCCACCAGCTTGCAAATTACAAATAATTTTTATCTGCATCTAGCTCGGAAAATAATTTTGAGCTTGTAGCAGTGTGGAAGTTATTCATAGTTCATCTATACTAAGATCCTCCAGCTTGCAAATTACAAATAATTTTTATCTGCATCTAGCTCGGAAAATAATTTTGGGCTTGTAGCAGTGTGTGGGACTTATTCTTAGTTCATCTATACCAAGCTCCACCAGATTTCAAATTACAAATAATTTTTATCTGCATCTAGCTCGGAAAATAATTATGGGCTTGTAGCAGTGTGTGGGACTTATTCTTAGTTCATCTATACTAAGCTCCACCAGCTTGCAAATTACAAATAATTTTTATCTGCATCTAGCTCTAAAAATAACTTTCGGCTTGTAGCAGTGTGTGGGACTTACTCTTAGTCCATCTATACTAAGCTCCACCAGCTTGCAAATTACAAATAATTTTTATCTGCATCTAGCTCGGAAAATAATTTTGAGCTTGTAGCAGTGTGGAAGTTATTCTTAGTTCATCTATACCAAGCTCCACCAGCTTTCAAATTACAAATAATTTTTATCTGCATCTAGCTCGAAAAATAACTTTGGGCTTGTAGCAGTGTGTGGGACTTATTCTTAGTCCATCTATACTAAGCTCCACCAGCTTGCAAATTACAAATAATTTTTATCTGCATCTAGCTCGGAAAATAATTTTGGGCTTGTAGCAGTGTGTGGGACTTATTCTTAGTTCATCTATACTAAGCTGATCCAGCTTGCAAATTACAAATAATTTTTATCTGCATCTAGCTCGGAATATAATTTTGGGCTTGTAGCAGTGTGTGGGACTTATTCTTAGTCCATCTATACTAAGCTCCACAAGCTTGCAAATTACAAATACTTTTTAGCTGCATTTAGCTTGGAAAATAATTTTGGGCTTGTAGCAGTGTGTGGGACTTATTCATAGTCTACTATACTAAGCTCCACCAGCTTGCAAATTACAAATAATTTTTATCTACATCTAGCTCGGAAAATAATTTTGGGCTTGTAGCAGTGTGTGGGACTTATTCTTAGTCCATCTATACTAAGCTCCTCCAGCTTGCAAATTACAAATAATTTTTATCTGCATCTAGCTCGGAAAATAATTTTGGGCTTGTAGCAGTGTGTGGAACTTTTTCTTAGCCCATCTATACTAAGCTCCTCCAGCTTGCAAATTACAAATAATTTTTATCTGCATCTAGCTCGGAAAATAATTTTGGTCTTGTAGCAGTGTGTGGGACTTATTCTTAGCTCATCTATACTAAGATCCTCCAGCTTGCAAATTACAAATAATTTTTATCTGCATCTAGCTCGGAAAATAATTATGGGCTTGTAGCAGTGTGTGGGACTTATACTTAGTCCATCTATACTAAGCTCCTCCAGCTTGCAAATTACAAATAATTTTTATCTGCATCTACCTTGGAAAATAATTTTGGGCTTGTAGCAGTGTGTGGTACTTATTCTTAGTCCATCTATACTAACTCCTCCAGCATGCAAATTACAAATAATTTTTATCTGCATCTATCTCGAAAAATAATTTTGGGCTAGTAGCAGTGTGTGGGACTTATTTTTAGTCAATCTATACTAAGCTCCTGCAGCTTGCAAATTACAAATAATTTTTATCTGCATCTAGCTCGGAAAATAATTTTGGTCTTGTAGCAGTGTGTGGGACTTATTCTTAGTCCATCTATACTAAGATCCTCCAGCTTGCAAATTACAAATAATTTTTATCTGCATCTAGCTCGGAAAATAATTTTGGCTTGTAGCAGTGTGTGGGACTTATTCTTAGTTCATCTATACTAAGCTCCACCAGCTTGCAAATTACAAATAATTTTTATCTGCATCTAGCTCGAAAAATAACTTTGGGCTTGTAGCAGTGTGTGGGACTTATTTTTAGTACATCTATACTAAGATCCACCAGCTTGCAAATTACAAATAATTTTTATCTGCATCTAGCTCGGAAAATAATTTTTAGCTGGTAGCAGTGTGTGGAAGTTATTCTTGGCTCATCTATACTAAGATCCTCCAGCTTGCAAATTACAAATAATTTTTATCTGCATCTAGCTCGGAAAATAATTTTGGACTTGTATCAGTGTGTGGGACTTATTCTTAGTTCATCTATACTAAGCTCCACCAGCTTGCAAATTACAAATAATTTTTATCTGCATCTAGCTCGAAAAATAACTTTGGGCTTGTAGGAGTGTGTGGGACTTATTCTTAGTCCATCTATACTAAGCTCCACCAGCTTGCAAATTACAAATAATTTTTATCTGCATCTAGCTCGGAAAATAATTTTGAGCTTGTAGCAGTGTGGAAGTTATTCATAGTTCATCTATACTAAGATCCTCCAGCTTGCAAATTACAAATAATTTTTATCTCCATCTAGCTCGGAAAATAATTTTGGGCTTGTAGCAGTGTGTGGGACTTATTCTTAGTTCATCTATACCAAGCTCCATCAGCTTTCAAATTACAAATAGTTTTTATCTGCATCTAGCTCGAAAAATAACTTTGGGCTTGTAGCAGTGTGTGGGACTTATTCTTAGTCCATCTATACTAAGCTCCACCAGCTTGCAAATTACAAATAATTTTTATCTGCATCTAGCTCGGAAAATAATTTTGGGCTTGTAGCAGTGTGTGGGACTTATTCTTAGTTCATCTATACTAAGCTCCACCAGCTTGCAAATTACAAATAATTTTTATCTGCATCTAGCTCGAAAAATAACTTTGGGCTTGTAGCAGTATGTGGGACTTATTTTTAGTACATCTATACTAAGATCCACCAGCTTGCAAATTACAAATAATTTTTATCTGCATCTAGCTCGGAAAATAATTTTGAGCTGGTAGCAGTGTGTGGAAGTTATTCTTGGCTCATCTATACTAAGATCCTCCAGCTTGCAAATTACAAATAATTTTTATCTGCATCTAGCTCGGAAAATAATTTTGGACTTGTAGCAGTGTGTGGGACTTATTCTTAGTTCATCTATACTAAGCTCCACCAGCTTGCAAATTACAAATAATTTTTATCTGCATCTAGCTCGAAAAATAACTTTGGGCTTGTAGGAGTGTGTGGGACTTATTCTTAGTCCATCTATACTAAGCTCCACCAGCTTGCAAATTACAAATAATTTTTATCTGCATCTAGCTCGGAAAATAATTTTGAGCTTGTAGCAGTGTGGAAGTTATTCATAGTTCATCTATACTAAGATCCTCCAGCTTGCAAATTACAAATAATTTTTATCTCCATCTAGCTCGGAAAATAATTTTGGGCTTGTAGCAGTGTGTGGGACTTATTCTTAGTTCATCTATACCAAGCTCCATCAGCTTTCAAATTACAAATAATTTTTATCTGCATCTAGCTCGAAAAATAACTTTGGGCTTGTAGCAGTGTGTGGGACTTATTCTTAGTCCATCTATACTAAGCTCCACCAGCTTGCAAATTACAAATAATTTTTATCTGCATCTAGCTCGGAAAATAATTTTGGGCTTGTAGCAGTGTGTGGGACTTATTCTTAGTTCATCTATACTAAGCTGATCCAGCTTGCAAATTACAAATAATTTTTATCTGCATCTAGCTCGGAATATAATTTTGGGCTTGTAGCAGTGTGTGGGACTTATTCTTAGTCAATCTATACTAAGCTCCACCAGCTTGCAAATTACATATAATTTTTATCTCCATCTAGCTCGGAAAATAATTTTGGGCTTGTAGCAGTGTGTGGGACTTATTCTTAGTTCATCTATACCAAGCTCCACCAGCTTTCAAATTACAAATAATTTTTATCTGCATCTAGCTCGAAAAATAACTTTGGGCTTGTAGCAGTGTGTGGGACTTATTCTTAGTCCATCTATACTAAGCTCCACCAGCTTGCAAATTACAAATAATTTTTATCTGCATCTAGCTCGGAAAATAATTTTGGGCTTGTAGCAGTGTGTGGGACTTATTCTTAGTTCATCTATACTAAGCTGATCCAGCTTGCAAATTACAAATAATTTTTATCTGCATCTAGCTCGGAATATAATTTTGGGCTTGTAGCAGTGTGTGGGACTTATTCTTAGTCCATCTATACTAAGCTCCACCAGCTTGCAAATTACAAATACTTTTTAGCTGCATTTAGCTTGGAAAATAATTTTGGGCTTGTAACAGTGTGTGGGACTTATTCATAGTCCATCTATACTAAGCTCCACCAGCTTGCAAATTACAAATAATTTTTATCTGCATCTAGCTCGGAAAATAATTTTGGGCTTGTAGCAGTGTGTGGGACTTATTCTTAGCTCATCTATACTAAGATCCTCCAGCTTGCAAATTACAAATAATTTTTATCTGCATCTAGCTCGGAAAATAATTATGGGCTTGTAGCAGTGTGTGGGACTTATTCTTAGTTCATCTATACTAAGCTCCACCAGCTTGCAAATTACAAATAATTTTTATCTGCATCTAGCTCTAAAAATAACTTTCGGCTTGTAGCAGTGTGTGGGACTTATTCTTAGTCCATCTATACTAAGCTCCACCAGCTTGCAAATTACAAATAATTTTTATCTGCATCTAGCTCGGAAAATAATTTTGAGCTTGTAGCAGTGTGGAAGTTATTCTTAGTTCATCTATACCAAGCTCCACCAGCTTTCAAATTACAAATAATTTTTATCTGCATCTAGCTCGAAAAATAACTTTGGGCTTGTAGCAGTGTGTGGGACTTATTCTTAGTCCATCTATACTAAGCTCCACCAGCTTGCAAATTACAAATAATTTTTATCTGCATCTAGCTCGGAAAATAATTTTGTGCTTGTAGCAGTGTCTGGGACTTATTCTTAGTTCATCTATACTAAGCTGATCCAGCTTGCAAATTACAAATAATTTTTATCTGCATCTAGCTCGGAATATAATTTTGGGCTTGTAGCAGTGTGTGGGACTTATTCTTAGTTCATCTATACCAAGCTCCACCAGCTTTCAAATTACAAATAATTTTTATCTGCATCTAGCTCGAAAAATAACTTTGGGCTTGTAGCAGTGTGTGGGACTTATTCTTAGTCCATCTATACTAAGCTCCACCAGCTTGCAAATTACAAATAATTTTTATCTGCATCTAGCTCGGAAAATAATTTTGGGCTTGTAGCAGTGTGTGGGACTTATTCTTAGTTCATCTATACTAAGCTGATCCAGCTTGCAAATTACAAATAATTTTTATCTGCATCTAGCTCGGAATATAATTTTGGGCTTGTAGCAGTGTGTGGGACTTATTCTTAGTCCATCTATACTAAGCTCCACCAGCTTGCAAATTACAAATACTTTTTAGCTGCATTTAGCTTGGAAAATAATTTTGGGCTTGTAACAGTGTGTGGGACTTATTCATAGTCCATCTATACTAAGCTCCACCAGCTTGCAAATTACAAATAATTTTTATCTGCATCTAGCTCGGAAAATAATTTTGGGCTTGTAGCAGTGTGTGGGACTTATTCTTAGCTCATCTATACTAAGATCCTCCAGCTTGCAAATTACAAATAATTTTTATCTGCATCTAGCTCGGAAAATAATTATGGGCTTGTAGCAGTGTGTGGGACTTATTCTTAGTTCATCTATACTAAGCTCCACCAGCTTGCAAATTACAAATAATTTTTATCTGCATCTAGCTCTAAAAATAACTTTCGGCTTGTAGCAGTGTGTGGGACTTATTCTTAGTCCATCTATACTAAGCTCCACCAGCTTGCAAATTACAAATAATTTTTATCTGCATCTAGCTCGGAAAATAATTTTGAGCTTGTAGCAGTGTGGAAGTTATTCTTAGTTCATCTATACCAAGCTCCACCAGCTTTCAAATTACAAATAATTTTTATCTGCATCTAGCTCGAAAAATAACTTTGGGCTTGTAGCAGTGTGTGGGACTTATTCTTAGTCCATCTATACGAAGCTCCACCAGCTTGCAAATTACAAATAATTTTTATCTGCATCTAGCTCGGAAAATAATTTTGTGCTTGTAGCAGTGTCTGGGACTTATTCTTAGTTCATCTATACTAAGCTGATCCAGCTTGCAAATTACAAATAATTTTTATCTGCATCTAGCTCGGAATATAATTTTGGGCTTGTAGCAGTGTGTGGGACTTATTCTTAGTCAATCTATACTAAGCTCCACCAGCTTGCAAATTACAAATAATTTTTATCTGCATCTAGCTCGGAAAATAATTTTGGGCTTGTAGCAGTGTGTGGGACTTATTCTTAGTTCATCTATACTAAGCTGATCCAGCTTGCAAATTACAAATAATTTTTATCTGCATCTAGCTCGGAATATAATTTTGGGCTTGTAGCAGTGTGTGGGACTTATTCTTAGTCCATCTATACTAAGCTCCACCAGCTTGCAAATTACAAATACTTTTTAGCTGTATTTAGCTTGGAAAATAATTTTGGGCTTGTAGCAGTGTGTGGGACTTATTCATAGTCTACTATACTAAGCTCCACCAGCTTGCAAATTACAAATAATTTTTATCTGCATCTAGCTCGGAAAATAATTTTGGGCTTGTAGCAGTGTGTGGGACTTATTCTTAGTCCATCTATACTAAGCTCCTCCAGCTTGCAAATTACAAATAATTTTTATCTGCATCTAGCTCGGAAAATAATTTTGGGCTTGTAGCAGTGTGTGGAACTTATTCTTAGCCCATCTATACTAAGCTCCTCCAGCTTGCAAATTACAAATAATTTTTATCTGCATCTAGCTCGGAAAATAATTTTGGTCTTGTAGCAGTGTGTGGGACTTATTCTTAGCTCATCTATACTAAGATCCTCCAGCTTGCAAATTACAAATAATTTTTATCTGCATCTAGCTCGGAAAATAATTATGGGCTTGTAGCAGTGTGTGGGACTTATTCTTAGTTCATCTATACTAAGCTCCACCAGCTTGCAAATTACGAATAATTTTTATCTGCATCTAGCTCGAAAAATAACTTTCGGCTTGTAGCAGTGTGTGGGAATTTTTCCTTGTCCATCTATACTAAGCTCCACGAGCTTGCTTGCAAATTACAAATAATTTTATCTGCATCTACCTCGGAAAATAATTTTGGGCTTGTAGCAGTGTGTGGGACTTATTCTTAGTTCATCTATACTAAGCTCATCCAGCTAGCAAATTACAAATAATTTTTATCTGCATCTAGCTCGGAATATAATTTTGGGCTTGTAACAGTGTGTGGGACTTATTCTTAGTCCATCTATACTAAGCTCCACCAGCTTGCAAATTACAAATAATTTTTAGCTGCATCTAGCTCGGAAAATAATTTTGGCTTGTAGCAGTGTGTGGGACTCATTCTATTAGTCCATCTATACTAAGCTCCACCAGCTTGCAAATTACAAATACTTTTTAGCTGTATTTAGCTTGGAAAATAATTTTGGGCTTGTAGCAGTGTGTGGGACTTATTCATAGTCTACTATACTAAGCTCCACCAGCTTGCAAATTACAAATAATTTTTATCTGCATCTAGCTCGGAAAATAATTTTGGGCTTGTAGCAGTGTGTGGGACTTATTCTTAGTCCATCTATACTAAGCTCCTCCAGCTTGCAAATTACAAATAATTTTTATCTGCATCTAGCTCGGAAAATAATTTTGGGCTTGTAGCAGTGTGTGGAACTTATTCTTAGCCCATCTATACTAAGCTCCTCCAGCTTGCAAATTACAAATAATTTTTATCTGCATCTAGCTCGGAAAATAATTTTGGTCTTGTAGCAGTGTGTGGGACTTATTCTTAGCTCATCTATACTAAGATCCTCCAGCTTGCAAATTACAAATAATTTTTATCTGCATCTAGCTCGGAAAATAATTATGGGCTTGTAGCAGTGTGTGGGACTTATTCTTAGTTCATCTATACTAAGCTCCACCAGCTTGCAAATTACGAATAATTTTTATCTGCATCTAGCTCGAAAAATAACTTTCGGCTTGTAGCAGTGTGTGGGAATTTTTCCTTGTCCATCTATACTAAGCTCCACGAGCTTGCTTGCAAATTACAAATAATTTTATCTGCATCTACCTCGGAAAATAATTTTGGGCTTGTAGCAGTGTGTGGGACTTATTCTTAGTTCATCTATACTAAGCTCATCCAGCTAGCAAATTACAAATAATTTTTATCTGCATCTAGCTCGGAATATAATTTTGGGCTTGTAACAGTGTGTGGGACTTATTCTTAGTCCATCTATACTAAGCTCCACCAGCTTGCAAATTACAAATAATTTTTAGCTGCATCTAGCTCGGAAAATAATTTTGGCTTGTAGCAGTGTGTGGGACTCATTCTATTAGTCCATCTATACTAAGCTCCACCACCTGTGTATGTAATAAAATTGTTTTACTGCATCTAACCCAGCCAATCCTTTTGGGCTAATACCACAGTTTGGCCACTCAGCTCTGCTCGGTTCCCATCCATCTTTTTTTGTGCAAACAACTCCAGAGTTTTCAATTAGTTAACCACCAAAATGAGTGGAAAAAGGCCTGCTGCTGGTAGAAAGGGGAATAGGCGTGTTGGGAAGGGAAAAAAAGGTTGTGTCCGTGGGGTAGGTGTTAAAGCAACAGTAACATCTGCAGAAGAAAGACCATCTTCCAGCCAAACTAAGATGTCTACTTTTTTTAGCGGACAATGTGATACGATCCCTTTCTTACGGCCACGCCAATCACTACAAATTCCAGATGAGGCACAAAAACAGCAGGAGCTTCAATGGATATCAAGTGCTCCTTTAAGTGGGCTCTCCTCCACCTCAACTTCAACATCACAAATATTCCAGTCCTCAGATGTGTCCCCCCAATCGCACTTGCTTCCTCACAGCTCCCAAGTCTCCAGCTGCCCGTCTGAATATGGGGTAGAACAGATGGTTGAGTCTGCAGAGCTGTTTACTCATACTATAGCCTGGGAATCAGAGGTCGGCTCCAGAGCTTCTGTGAATCCAGACGAGGAAATGATCTGCACTGATGCCCAGAATCTTTATGAGTCGGATCCACGACCAGACGCAGAAGGTTCTGACCATAATGTAGACCCTCATTCCCAAACTGTAACTCCTGTTGGTGGATTTAATGAGGAAGACAATGATGAGACTCAAATACCTGATTGGAGCGACTTTAGCTTTTTGTCAGGGCAGGAAGAGGTTGGCTCTGAGGACGATGGGTGTGATAACACACAGGGTGATGATGACGAGGTTGCAGATCCCACTTACTGTCAACCCACAGTCAGCCAGTCGATGAGGTCAGCAGAGAAGGTGGAGGAGGATGCTAGTGACGACCAGGTCAGGTTGCGCCTTCCTGGACAGAGACTTATTACTGGAAGCACGTCAACAACTGCATCCTCAAACACAACTCTGCCTTTGACCACAAGTCGTGGTGGCTCTTCAGGTCGCATGGGTGCTAAGCCTTGCATAGCCTGGGAATATTTATAGATTGATAAGGATGAACCAACTCGTGTTATCTGTAACATTTGTCACCAAAAGCTAAGTAGAGGCCAAAAAATCCATAGCTTGAGTACTTCATGCATGAACCGTCACATGGATATGAAGCATAAGTTGCAGTGGGAAGCTCACTGTGCTACAATACAGACTAGCGGGCCGGGCCAACCACCGTATGCCCCATCATGTGCATCCGCGGCCTCTTCATCCTCTGTGACTGGGGGGACAGCAGTCACACCTGTTTTGGGACGCAGACCTGCCACCTCTTTACCGGCAACAGCCAGCGTGATTGGCAGGTCATCATTTTCTTTGGAGGTGGAAACACCAGCTGGTGTTGAGCGCTCTCCGACATCGAGAGCACCACCTTTGGATCAAGGCAACCTAACATGTCCGCCAGTATCTTCCTCACAGACCGGCAGTTTGCCGGGGACACCCTTCTCAACCCCGTCTAAGCACAACAGCCAGCCCTCGGTTCCTCAGATGTGGATAAGTAAATGACCATTTCCTCCTAGCCATGAGAAAGCTAAGAGGTTGAATTTCACCATCTGCAAGCTCTTGGCTACAGAAATGCTGCCTTTCCGCTTGGTGGACACAGAGGATTTTCGAGACCTTATGTCCGTCGCAGTGCCCCAGTACCAGATGCCCAGTCGGCGCTACTTCTCAAAGAAAGGTGTGCCTGCGCTCCACCAGCATGTCGCACACAACATCACCGCTTCTTTGAGAAACTCTGTGTGTGATACGGTGCATTTCACCACAGACACTTGGACGAGTAGGCATGGATAGGGGCGTTACATATCGCTGACTGGGCACTGGGTAACTATGGTGACAGCAGGACAAGGGGCTACTGTCCAAGTCTTGCCGTCCCCACGAGTTGTGCGTCAATCCTCTTTATCTCGAAGTTCCTCCACTGCTTCTGCCTCCTCAACCTCCTCTCGGTCCTCCACCTGCACCCAAAGCCTGTCTGGTCATGCCACAAGCTTTCTAACTGCGCAGAAGGGATCCTGCACACCTCCTTACTATGCTGGCAGCAGGGCTCAACTTCATCAGGCGGTTTCTACTTTGAAATGTCTGGGAAATGTGAGTCACACAGCTGAGGAATTGTGGTCACCTCTGGAGAACCAGTTTCATGAATGGTTGTCTTCACTGGACCTGCAACCAGGGAAGGCCATGTGCGAAAATGCTGCAAACCTCGGTGCGGCCCTTCGCCGGGGCAATGTCACACACATGCCTTGTATGGCTCACGTGTTGACCCTGGTTGTCCAGCAATTTTTAGCCCACTATCCCGGACTAGATGGCCTTCTGCAGAGGGCATGGTCGCTGTGTGCTCACTTCCGCCGTTCGCATCCCGCAGCTCAGTGACTTATATCTCTACAGAAGTCGTTGGGCCTGCCACTTCACCGGCTAAAATGCGATGTGCCGACATGGTGGAATTCAACTCTGCACATGTTGCAGCGACTGTGGCAGCACCGACAAGCCCTGGTGCAATACGTTCTGATGTATAACCTGGACCAACGGGATCCAGAGGTGGGGCAAATCACGCTGGAGGAGTGGTCTCAGATCAGGGACCTATGCACCCTTCTGCAGAGTTTTGAAATGGCGACGAAGATGTTTAGTGCTGACGATGCCATTATCAGCATGACTATTCCGCTGATATACATGCTGGAGCACATGTTAAACAGAATTCGGAGTCAGGTGGTGCGACAAGAGGAGGTGGAGGAAGTAGAGGAGGAGGAGTTGTATGGGGAAGGGCTAACATCTGCAATGTCCAGACGGTCGGCAGCACCAAGGCGGCAGGCATGTGAGGGTGGGGTAGATGGATTTACCAGGGCGCATAGTAGCAGCCAAACTAGTGAGAAAGGTTCAGGAGCCCAGGAAGAAGTGGAGTACGAAATGATGGAAGACTCATCAGATGAGGGAGACCTTGATCACATTTCTGTTGTACGAGGTTGGGGGGAGAGGGCAGAGGAAGGAAGAATGATTGTTACCTCGCCACCAACACAACTTGGACTTGGTGCTCCTGGATGCGCAAGACACATGAGTGCCTTCTTGCTGCAATACCTGCAACATGACCCTCGAATTGTCAGAATTCGAAATAATCCTGACTACTGGGTTGCCACACTCTTAGATCCCCGTTACAAAAGTAAATTTGCAGAAATAATTCCTGCCATAGAAAGGGATTCACCCATGCAGGAGTATCAGCAGAGACTGTTGCAGAATCTTACATGTGCTTTTCCACAAAACACCAGTGGTGAATGTAGTGAATCTCACAGTTCTAACTTGCCAACCGTGGGACTGTCGAGTGTTCAGCACTCAAACCATAACAGAAACACAGTATCTGCTGGTAACAGCAATTTTGCGGAATCATTTCACAGCTTTTTTAGCCCATCCTTTGCAAGGCCACAGGAGAAAAGAAGTCTGACACATAGTCAATGCCTAGAGACGATGGTACAGGAGTATCTCCAAGTAAACATTGAAGCCATGACTGTGTCACTGGACCCTTGCTCTTTTTGGGCTTCCAATCTGGATAAATGGCCGGAGCTCGCCACTTACGTCTTTGAGATCTTGTCATGCCCCGCAGCCAGCGTTCTCTCTGAACGTGTGTTCAATGCTGCTGGTGGTGTGCTGACAGATAAGCGCACGCGGCTGTCCACTGAGAATGTAGACAGACTCACGTTCATAAAAATGAACAAATCATGGATCCGCAAGGACTTTTCTACCCCTGTGTCATCCTGGGGAGAGTAAAAGCTTGAGGATTTCGTAAAATCACCTCACCAACCGTTGTAAGCTTTCAAATTACTAATCATTTTTAGCTGCATCTTGTCTGGAAAATAATTTTGGGCCTGTAGCAGTGTGCGGTACTCATTCTATTATGCCATCTATAGTAAGCTCCACCAGCTTGCAAATTACTAATAATTTTTAGCTGCATCTTGTCTGGAAAATAATTTTGGGCCTCTAGCAGTGTGCGGTACTCATTCTATTATGCCATCTATACTAAGCTCCACCAGCTTGCAAATTACTAATAATTTTTAGCTGCATCTTGTCTGGAAAATACATTTGGGCATAGTAGCAGTGTGTGGCACTCATTCTAACCAACCGTTTTAAGCAACTCTGGGGCAATTGATGCCACTCAAGTGGTGTCTGTGCCACAAATTTTTGGAAAAAATGGAGACTTTTTGGAGTCCCCTTGCTTTGTTTTACGTGACATTGCTATCGTCAATTAGAGGTGGGTTGGGTCTCCCCCCCCTTTTAACGGTAAGAAAATACATGCAGTATGGCTTGGGATAACACAGATGGTTGAGTCTGAAGAGCTGTTTACTCAGAGGTCTGCTCCAAAGCTTCAGTGTCTGCTAGTCAGCGTAGTAACCCAGCTGCGAAGCAAGCTGCACCGCCTGTGTATCTAATAATGATTTTTAAATGCATCTAGTCTAGGCAGACTGTGGGGACCCCTAACCAAACCCAGACGCTCAGCCCCCTAACGCCCCCCTTTCATTGACAATACAATCATGTAACTCTTACAACTGGATGGGTGAGGATCGGTCACAGCTTTATTAACTGTTTATACTCATTCCATTTGAAATGCATTTTATTTCTAAAATAATTCAGCTTGTTGCAGCATGCCCTGTGTCTCCAGTCTCCACAACGGCAAGTTGGCCAACAAGTGTAACTCTCCAACATGTCCTTTCTATTTCCAGGCCACGGAGGATCCTGCTTACTCTTATGCAGGACTCTGACCCCCATCCATCACTCTTAACGCTTGTTCCACTCCGTCCTGGAGTCCTGACAGGAATATGTCCAGTCCAATATCCATTAAGTGAACACTGTCGGGCCGTATGAGGTCTGCTTTATCTTCTTCCAGTTGTCGGTGTCGTATCACTACACAGCCTCTGTCTCTTATAAATTTTGCCATCTGAATATTTATTACCTGCCTTGTCCGTTCGATGGCCTTGATGTCTCATCCACCTTGCCATACCTTTCTCGGCACAATCTCTGACCATACTATAGTTAGTTTTGTGAAAAATTCTCTGAAGCGCTCAGTGTCTAGTTTCATTATTGCCATTAGTTATGCGCTCTTGTGATAAGCTAAGTCGTTTCCCCCGGCCTGTGTAACTAAGATGACCGGAACTCTTGCCTCTCTCCCTACCTTGATTACCTCCATTAGTACCTGTGGCCATTGCAGGCCTCTAATACCTCTCCAGTTCAAATATGTGTTATGAAACTCCAATTTCCTCCCGCCTGGGCGGACTTTCACCCATCTTTCTCCACAATATATATACGAGTTCTTAATCATTGCATAGCAAAAAAACAGCAAGGAATTGGTATTCATATGTCATGTCCTGCTATGCACCTGTTTTGGAAGAGGTATAACAGTTTAGGTAGGACGTTCATTTTTAGTATACTTATTCTGCCGAACCAGGAAAAATCCTTCACCGTCCAAGAAGTAAGGTCTTTATGGAGTTGTTCAATAAAGGGCCCAAAATTAAGATAAAATAGACGGGAGAGGTCTCTATGAATACGATTTCCTAAGTATTTGATACCCTGTGAGGGCCAGGCAAAGGGAAAGCTGGACTGGATGGAATCCTGTATGGATTTGGGGAGGGAGACATCGAGGGCCTCAGACTTCGCTGCATTGATTTTAAAATTTGACCATGTAACAAAGTGATCTATTTCAGCCATAACAGCAGGGATGGATATATGTGATTGAGTGATATATACTAGGACATCATCAGCAAATGCAGAGCACTTGTACTCGGTGCCTCCCACCTCAATCCACCTAATATTGGGGTTATCGCGAATTGATGAGAGCAGGTGCTCCATCACTAGGATGTATAAGAGAGGGGACAGAGGACATCCCTGCCTTGTCCCATTGGTGATTATGAAAGGTGATGAAAATGTTCAATTTATCTTCTGCCTAGCTGACAGATTACGACACAGGGCCATGATTTTGGCTATAAAAGGGTCCCCTAGACCCCTACCTCAAGCTTTTTAAGAGAATAATATATGGCATGCCAGGAGACTCTATGGAATGCTTTCTCAGCATCCAAAGAGAGTATCTAATTACAAATTTTTAACTGCATCTAGCCCAGGCAATACTTTGGGCCTAGTAGCAGTATCTGCTAGTCAGCAGAGTAGCCACCGCCTGTAGATCTAATTACAAATTTTTAACTGCATCTAGCCCAGGAAATACTTTGGACCTAGTAGCAGTGTCTGCTAGTCAGCGGATTATCCAACCTGTTAAGCAAGCTACACCACCTGTAGTTTGCACACTTAATTTTTTCAAAGGAAATGCTTCGGGCCCCCGGGACACTCAGTGAAGAGCATCAGGGAGGCACCCCAAGGCACAGGGGCTGGGACTGGCAGTAGGATGCCTTGTGGTGGACCGCAAAACTCGATCCTTATAAAAGCTTTTTAACTGCAGCAGCTTTAGTGGACGCTACTGGAGCTGGAATTCCCGCGGCTGCTGGCATCAGATTTGCCCTCCAATAGATCCTTGTAAAAGGATTTAAAGTGTACTCATTCAAATTACAGAGACAATTTAAATTAAAAAGCTTAGACCTACCTCCACCGCAGGGGGGCTCGCTCGACCCACCAGTGAACAGGCACCAGTATTGGGAGAGGGGGGCTGGCCGTCAGGGTCCACCGCAGCTCTGGCACAAACCCGGCGACACGGAGGTCGAACGGGCAGGAACGGACTGGCCGTGTCAGCTTCACACTTTTTTGGTTTTAGAAGGGCATGACATGCCTATATCTGTGTCTCCCCCTCCTTTTACTCCTCCACCTCTTTTCTTTTCGCATGACTATATGTACTTGTCACTTTTCCATGTGTTAGTTGTGTCTTCTGAGCAGTTTGTCAGGTTTTGGACACCTTTGAAGGTGTTTTCTATGTGCTTCTATGTGTTTTTGTTTGCCTGCCATTGGTTTTAACGGTGTTCGAAGGTGTTCGACGAACAGTTCGAGGAACAGTTCGACGAACATATGGGTGTTCGACGAACCGAACCGAACTCAAACACTACGGAGGTGTCTCAACTCTAGTCAGGAGCTTAAATATTTTGCAGCCCCACCCAGACCACACTTCAGGGAGCAAACACAGACAAAAGTTAATTCTATATCACCCATGTAATGCAATTCATATTTTATATATTTCATGTTTGCATGCTATAACACTACAGAGTGCAACTTTATTTGTTTGTTATACGAAGAGATGGCTATGCTTAGTTTGCACCTGTACACCAGTTTTCTGTTTGGAAGTGACAGTCAGTCTTTGGTTATTTATATATAGGCTCTCTGACCGAGTACTCCACCCATCGGCCCCTGGCAGTTTTAATTGCAGTAGGGTCCTACCTACCCATATAAATACAGGCTTTAGCCTAGGAGAGGATTCACATTAGGATAGGTCCCCCGCAACAGGAGAATGCCTTATTGATGGATGCTGGGCATGCATGAATTGGCCAAATTATGCACTAAGTGTCTCCATTTTTACCTATTATCTACAGCAGTAATGCAATTCATACTTCATCTATTTCATGTCTACATGCTGTACCACTACAGCACTATATGTTAGTTACAGTACTTATAGAGATGGCTACTCTTAGTTTGCACCTGTACGCACCAGTTTTCTGTTTGAAAGTGACAGTCAGTCTTCCTTCTCTGTCTGTTAGGTATGAAGATGGTAACTGAAAAAAACAGCCAGTCAGGAAAATATGTTTGCATAATGTCGCTGGGATAATATCTCAGCCGTATCCAAAAATGTAATAAATAAGTTCTGAAGAGGAGACACAAGATGCAAGCTGTTGTGAAAGATGTTTTCCTATACTGTACATTGTATAAAAGCTTTGTATTGACTAATGTGACGGTAGCTATTTACAAAACAATAACAATAATTGCTATGTTTGCAATACGAGTGATGCTGTATGATGACGACCAATCATAAGAACTAAGGAGAAAAATAACATGCTACTACCACAGCTTAGATCTGGTTACTCAATGTGTGAGATGTAATAATACAGCTCTGAGCTCCTAGTCTAACCTGTAATGCAATAGTAAGCAAACATGGAATATATGAAATTGAAATTGCTTTGCTCCTCTAGAAAAAAAACTTAAAATGAAGATACTTAGTGCATAAATTGGACAATTCATGTGTGCCCAACAGCCATCAAAAATGTGTCCTTTTTTGCTGGGACCCTAAACCAATTTGAAACCTCTCCTAGGCTGATAGCCTACAAATTATATGGGTAGGTAAAATCATGCTGTTATTAAAACTGCCATAGGCTGATGGGTAGAGTGCTTGGTCAGAAGGCCTATGCATACAAATGCCAAAGACTAACCGAGGAGAGGTTTCATATTAGGTTAGGTTCCCATCAAAGAATGTCGCCTTGTCGATGGTTTTGGGCACACATGAATTGGCCAATTTATGCGCTAAGTAGCTTTATGTTAATTTTTTTCTAGAGCAGTGATGTAATTCCAATTTCATATATTCCATTACAGAGTGCAGCTTTAATTTGTTAGTTACATATGGAAGTGGAAGTGGCTATCTTAGCTTGCACCTGTTCACACCTGGTTTTATCTTTGGAAGTGACGGTCAGTCTTCGATATATTTTCTAAAAGTATGGCAATCTCACATTCAAATTTTTAGGATATGTTAATCCAAGAGAAAGAATTAGAAATCATGCATCCATATTTGTTTGGATATTTGGTAATTTAAATTCAAAATTCAAAATTTTAATGAAGCAGGAAGTAGAGAGACTAGAGTGTCGAGGGAGTAGTATGGTGAGTAGATCTTCTGTTGTAATTTTACAATATACAAAGCTGTTTTCAAAATAATTTTTCCTTTTACAAGAATTAGTCATTTTCATTCATCTCAATAACAGAAAGAACAGACATGTTAGTGGATTACTGTTTAGAGCTTTTTTGGTGACAGAGAAAACGTCTTTTTTACGCTAATTGTATTCAAAAAGGTAGCTGTACCTTAGCAACAGATTTTAAACATTAAGCTCATCAGCATATGTACAGTTGTGCTTAAAAGTTTACATACCCCAGCAGAATTTTTGCTTTCTTGGCCTTGTTTCAGAGAATATCAATGATAACAAAAAAAGTTTTTCTCCACTCATGGTTATTGGTTGGGTGAAGCCATTTATTGTCAAACTATTGTGTTTTCTCTTTTTAAATCTTAATGACAACCAAAAACATCCAAATGACCCTGAACGAAAGTTCGCATACCCCAGTTCTTATTACCATGTGTTGCCCCCTCTAACATCAATGACAGCTTGAAGTCTTTTGTGGTAGTTGTGGACGAGGTTCTTTATTTTCTCAGATGGTAAAGCTGCCCATTATTCTTGGCAAAAAGCCTCTAATTCCTGTAATTTCCTGGGCTGTCTAGCATGAACTGCGCGCTTCAGATGTCACCAGAATGGCTCAATGATATTGAGGTCAGGAGACTGAGATGGCCACTCCAGAACCTACACTTTGTTCTGCTGTAGCTAATGACAGGTTGACTTGGTCTTATGTTTTGGATCATTGTCATGCTGGAACATCCAAGTACGTCCCATGCGCAGCTTCCGGGCTGATGATTGAACATTTACCTTCAGTATTTGCTGATAATGTGTTGCATTCATCTTTCCTTCAACTTTTACCAAGTTTCCTGTGCCTTTGTAGCTCACACATCCCCAAAACATCAGCGATCCACATCTGTGCTTTACAGAAGGAATGGTGTTCCTTTCAGCATAGGCCTTGTTGACCTCTCTCCAAATGGAACGTTTATGGCTGTGGCCAAAAAGTTCAATTTTGGTCTCATCACCCCAAATTATCTTGTTCCAAAAGTTTTGAGGCTTGTCTCTGTGCTGTTTGGCATATTGTAGGCGAGATACTTTATGGCATTTGCGCAGTAATGGCTTTCTTCTGGCGACTCGACCATGCAGCCCAATTTTCTTCAAGTGCCTCCTTATTGTGCATCTTAAAAAAGCCATACCGCTAGTTTTCAGAGAGTCCTGAATTTGAGCTGATGTTATTTGTGGGTTTTTCTTTGCATCTCAAACAATTTTCCTGGCAGTTGTGGCCGAAATTTTTGTTGGTCTACCTGACCGTGGTTTGGTTTTTACAGAACCCCTGATTTTCCATTTGTTAATGTAATGCACACGCCCGGACTGACTGGCGTGTGTGTGTTTAGTGGTTCCACTGTGCCATGAACCGAAGAGTGCCTGGAGGGACGTAACTAAGTATCTGCTCGATCTGACCAAGGTCGCACGACGGCATACGACGCCAGTGCACCAGAGAGGAACCGAGCAGAGGGACCAGGGTCTACTCCAGGTCAGACTCCGGACACGGCTGTTGACCCACACCGGGAAATACAGGAACAGGCAGGCTAGAGCGCAGGCTGGGTAGGGTGCAGTACAGACTGGGAGACGAGTTCAGAGCCGCAGATGCGGTAATCAAACAGAGTGAAGCGAAACCACAGGTGCGGTAGACAAGGCTGAGCAGAGTGAAACCGCACACGCGGTGGACAAAGCTGAGCAGAGCAAAACCGTAGATGCAGTAGACAAGGCTGAGCAGAGGAGAACCGCAGACGCGGTAGACAAGGCTGAGCAGAGCGAAACCGCAGACGCGGAAGACAAAGCTGAGCAGAGCGAAACCGCAGACGCGGTGGACAGGGCTGAGGAGAGCGAAACCGCAGACGTGGTGGACAGGGCTGAGCAGAGCGAAACTGCAGACGCGGTGGACAAGGCTGAGCAGAGCCAAACCGCAGACGCGGTGGACAGGGCTGAGCATAGCGAAACCGCAGACGCGGTGGACAGGGCTGAGCATAGCGAAACCGCAGATGTGGTGGACAGGGCTGAGCAGAGCCAAACCGCAGACGCGGTGGACAGGGCTGAGCAGAGCGAAACCGCAGACGCGGTGGACAGGGCTGAGCAGAGCGAAACCGCAGACGTGGTGGACAGGGCTGAGCAGAGCGAAGCCACAGACGCGGTGGACAGGGCTGAGCAGAGCGAAACCGCAGAGATGGTGGACAGGGATGAGCAGCGTGAAACCGCAGACGTGGTGGACAGGGCTGAGGAGAGCGAAACCGCAGACGCGGTGGACAGGGCTGAGATAAACCGCCGAAGAGGTAAACAAAGACAAAGTAAAGGGGACAGAGCTCTGTTCACACGGAACAGACTGGAAAAGAAAGGCAGAACCTGATACACACAAGGTACTTGCAAAGAAGTAGCGAAAGGACTCCATCTCACAAACGGAAGTACAATGACAACGAGTAGAAGTTAGGTGCAGGTTCAGACTCTACAGAAAAAGGGAGCAAACGGACATAAAGACAAAAGAGATAAGAAGCTAGGAGACAGTTCAGACAAGAACAGTTACTGCAACAAAATGCAGGAACGAGCCTAGGTAAAGCCAAGTGCTGGTTCAGACACTGCAGAAAAAGGGAACAAACGGACATAAAGACAAAACAGGTAAGAAGCTAGGAGACAGTTCAGACAGGAACTGTACTGCAACAAATACAGGAGCGAGTCTGGGTATGCGGCCCCCAGAGGGTGAGATGAACAGGCTAGGAGCGTGTTCAGACAGGCTTGGAAATACAGCCTCCAGGAAGGCAGACAGACAGCTGGCTAGAGTACACAGACAGGACACAGTTCAGACAAGGGAACTGATACCGCAAGGCAGGAAACATAGACTGGACCTGGCACATCAGTGACAAGAAGCCAACTAACAGAACACCAGGAGACAGACAGCAATAGGCTGAGGACGCATTAGGGGTGTGTCTGGAGCAGCTACAAGAAACAGGAAGTTCAGCGGGCGTCGCCCTAAACAGCAAGAGCAAAGCAAAGCAGACAACATGGAAAGAAGCCAGAGTGGCAGTCTGGACTGGAGATCAAGTGCGCGCTCTTGCACAGTGGGAGATGGACCACTGTGCAAGGACGCCGCCAGGTATGTTACAGTTAATCACAGTTTGAACGCTGCTGACTGGCATTATCAATTCCTTGGATATCTTTTTGGATCCCTTTCCTGTGTTATACAGTTCAACTACCTTTTCCCATACATCCGTTGAAAATTCTTTTGCTTTCCTCATGACTCACAATCCACAAATGTCAGTGACTGGATGAAAGGTGCAAGAGTCTGTCTGGATCCCAGAAACTCACTCAGCTTTTATACACAGACACACTGATAAGAAGCAAACAAATCAAAGGTGAGGTTGTTACCTTTAGCAGCCATTCAAACCCATTTGTGTCAAATTCTGTGCATGTTATCAAGCCAAAATTACCAGGGTATGTAAACTTTTGATCAGGGTCATTTGCATGTTTTTGGTTATCATTAAGATTTAAAAAGAGAAAACACAGTAGTTTGACAATAAATGGCTTAACCTAACCAATAACCATAAGTGGAGAAAAAGTTTTTTTTTTATCATTCATATTCTCTGAAACAAGACCAAGAAAGCAAAAATTCTGCCAGGGTATATAAACTTTTGATCACAACTGTAGATACTAATCAAATGCCCAATTGTAGTAGTTGCCAAAGAACAATTGAAAGCTGTGAATGACAAGCATAAAATCTTGTTGAATGTACTGTATTTTACTTTTAGTAAAATGTATCTAAATAAAAAAAAATAAGCAAAAGTATCACTTGGTGCTTTATAAGTTTTTGCTGCATTAGATTTATTAACATTTCCAATACGTTGGTGACTCATGCGGACATGCCATCACAGTTTTGTACAAAATATAGCACCATGCTCTGCTATTTTGTCTGGCGAGAGCGTGAACAGTATGACGAAAACTTGACACATGCCATGAATTCTTCATTAGTCTTCTTAACATCTACAATACGGTAGAGGCTCACGGGGACACTCCTTCACAATTTTGAACACAATATAGCCCCATATTACACTATTTTGTTTGTTAAGACGTGGAATAGCATGAGGGAAAATTGACACATTCCAAAAAAAGTCCGGTATTCTGCCAGGCGCCATTACCATCCCCCATCAGGCAGATCTAGCACTCCCATTGTTTTCAGTATTCTAATGGAGCAGAATAACAGAAATAAAGAATCCAGGTGTGAACAGAGCCTTACAAATAAGTTAAGAAATACAATGTCATATTTACTGATAAATATTGTAATAGGTCATTCCTTATAAAATTTTAGGCTGTGTGCCCACTATTCCGCTGCGTAAACGCTTAAAAAACGCTTTTTAGAAGGTCTACAATGTTCCCCAATGATAATCCGCATGTGCTGTGCACATGCTGCGGAAATTTCCGCTGCGGATTATCATTGCGGAAAAATCTGCAGCACTACCATTTATTTTGCAGAATCGCGTCATTTTAGCTGCCATTGACTTGCATTGGACCACATGACATCCGCATGACTACACGTGCAAATGCGGATATCATGCGGTTCACTGCACGGATGGTGCCCGGGTCTGGAGAAGAGGAGACTCTCCTCCAGAACCGGGTACCATAGTACCTGTAGTTAAAAAAGAATTAAAATAAAAAAAACCTTATACTCACCTTCCTGGTGCCCCCCGGTCTCCTCTGAGCGGCGCTGCTGTCTCCTTGGCGGTGGTCTGTTAGGACCTTCCGTGATGTCATTTAGTCATGTGACGGTCACGGGACCACTGATGTCAGCTGTCAGATGATAGTCGCGTGACCATCGCATGACTAAATGACGTCATGGAAGGTCCTTTTTATAGCACCGGGAGCCGCCGAAGATACCAGACGCATCGCTAAGGAGACCGGGGGCCATTTGAAGGTGAGTATAAGGTTTTTTTAAATTTTTTTTACTATTGATGCTGTATTTGCAGCATCGTAACTTGGTCACACTATATAAATCCATGCCGGTAGCAAGTGTCAAGCACTTCTCCAAGTGATGCTAAAATCGCTTGGAAAGCGCTTGACAACCCGCATGCGAAATCGCATACTAAAAACGCTTCACAAACGCTTCTACCTGCGTTTTTTCTGTCAGGTTGATGCAGAAACGCTCAGGAAAAATCCGGAGCATTTCTGCATCGTGGGCACATAGCCATAGAGAGAAAAACTCAACAAACAAATATGGATTTGGTTCTGTGCCAGGACCAGTAAGTTGCACGCTTGAGAGTATTTTCCATCTACTTTTCATTGTATCTTACTTTACATGCACAAAGAGGAAATTCTCATCTAGGTGACTAGATGTGTCTCTACTGGAAATACATTTACTGTCAAATGTGTCCTGAAGCTTTAGTGAGGAAAATAGACTGGTGGCTCTTCATTTAATGTAAATTAATGTGGTCATTTTTAATCACCAGCAAAAAAAAACATTTTAAAATCTGGCAGTCCTCTCTTTTTCCTTAGCCTTGTGCTTCTCTTAAAACTCATAGCATTCCCTATGTCATTGTAAATGTATATTAAAGTGAATCTCGTGATCTACAGAACAGTACAGCACATTGAAACTCTCCATCAGGCTGACAGACAGAACTGCCTTTGTATGAGAGAAATGCGGAGGTGGCGAAAATGATCCTAGTTTTTAAGCCTTCTGCAAAGGTACATTTAACACAATTTGGTAACTGTGCAAGAATATTTTTGTTCTTTATCAGCCATATTGACTTTTTTCTAATGCCTGTCACAACAGTCTGCTCATAGCACATCCCACATTATTCATTTGTATCTCCATACTAGAAAAGCAGAAAATCCTATGCTGGTCTGTTCACACTTTCAGTTTGTTTTCAACTTCACAATTGACCTCTACTGGTTGAAAAACTGATGGAAAATTGGCATTTGCATCCATTTTTATTAATTTTTGAATCCATTACCATTGAAAGATGAAAGATGATCATAACAGCCCAAAACACTATGTTATCAGCTTCAGCTCAAAGACCTCACACTTCCTAAAGGTAGACATCAAAATGAAAATTTTTTTTGTATGTTACTTAAATAGCACCATCATTTTCCACAATTCTTTAAAGGCATTATTATCAATGTCCCCATTGGTGCTCATAATCTAAATTCCTTATCTGTATGACTTTACTGTGTGGGACACTCAAACACAGGGACAACATGCAAACTCATTGCAGATGTTGTCTTTGAACCCAGGTCCCCAGCACGACAAAGTAACAGTGCTAACCATTGATTCACCATGCTAGCCACTGATCCATCATGGTAGCCATGATAAACCAAACATAATGATATTCAGAATGCTTGATACATAGCAAGTTACTCAAGTATTTGCCCCGAGATATTGCTTGTGCCATATAACTCCTAGAGTTTCTATGAAACAATGAATTTTTGAATTCATTGTACACACTGTATGAAAACCAACAATGCTATTGTCATTTTTAAGTGTTGTTTAGTGTCTTTATACAGTGGAACACATTTATTAACCCCTTCACCCCCAGGCGATTTTCCATTTTTTCATTTTCATTTTTTCCTCCCCTTCTTCCAAGAGCTATAACTTTTATTTTTCCATCCACATAGCCCTATGAGGGTTTGTTTTTTAATGGGACGTGTTTTACTTTTGAATGACATTATTCATTTTAACATGTAATGTGTTGGAAAACGGGAAAATAATTCTAAGTTGCAATTTTTGAAATTGCAAAAAAAGTGCAATTTCATAATTCTTTTTTCTATGGGGGGGCTATTTACCAAGTTTACTATACAGTACAACTTTCCAGGCAATATGATTCTCCAGGTCTGTATGAGTACGCAGATAATATGCATACAAACTTTGCTTTTGTGTCACCATTTTTTGAGACCATTAACGCTTTCAATTTTCAAAATAGAGTGCTGCGTCGGGGCTTATTTTTACGCCCTGAGCTGACATTTTTACGGATACAATTTTGGGGTAGATATGATGTTTTGATCACCTCTCATTGCATTATATTGAAATTTTACTGCTGCCAAAATGACGTAATTCTGACAATTTGATTTTTTTCTTGATTTCTTTTTTCAGATTAATTTACGTTAAATTTTGATAAATCAAACTTTTATTAATGCAGTGATCCATAATATGTGCATTTTTGATTGCTTATTTTTAATGGGGCAAAAGGGAGTGATTTAAACTTTTGTGTTTTTATTTTATTTTGACATATTTTTAAAAACTTTTTTTTCTTCTACTTTTTACTGTATTTCATAGTCTAGGCGACTTGAAGCTGTGATAGCTTGTGCTATACATAGCAGTGCTAAACATTGGCTTTCACAGGAGAATCACAATGACAAACAAGGATCTCTTCAGAAGACCTCCAGTTGTCATGGTAAGCTATCAGCGTCCTGTGGTCACGTCACTTACCCGCTGCCTGGATCCCCATAAACTGTAATTTGTAATTGTTGTAAGCAACATTGCCTGAAACAGTCTGACTGCCTTGTGGTCTAGCAAAGTAACTCACCCTTCATATATAGGTTAAGTCCTAAATTTAATAGTGCAACATTTATTTAACAAATACACATGCTCGAGAAAGGTGGTAGGGCCAGAAAAATGTCAATCCATTTAAATAGATCTCATGTGGCAAAGCCTGTCCTCTTAGCTTTGCTGCAAAAAAAAGAATGGGCTGCCGGAGTTTATGACATTGAAATTCACTGGGATTCAATGCTGTATATGTTACAGCATTTGTACAAACATCGTAAAGTAGTGATAGAGTGCATTATTCAGCAGTCAAAGTGGAGTGCGGGTTACTTTGAAATCCGACTTTGGCAGCTAATGAGGCATATATGTCACCTACTGAAGCTCTTTGAAGACTAGACAATAGTTTTCAGAAGGGTCAAGTGTGGAATTAACAATGTTAATTGGAAAAAAAACACTTACCAGCATGTCTATTACCACCCTGTATCTGTTTGGGTCTTTCAAAGTCCTGATCATGTGCTGCAAGATTTGGTGGTGTAGGAGGAGAAAGATGAAAAGGATGATCATCAGCCAGTGGAGACATCAGCAGGCAAGTGATTACCTACATAGTCAGTGAAAATGATGGTGATGACGATTCCAATGGCCATGACTACCAACTGTCTCAGCAGGGTAAAGACAATGAAACAACATGGCCCTTGGCTGTGCTGGGGAGCATAGCAAGCAGTATGCTGCAATGCTTGTGGGAATACAAATATTTAGATTTGAGAGTCCACAGTGGTTGATACCTTTTAATGGCTAACTGAAAAGATGGTAACAAATTGCAAGCTTTTGAGACTACTCAGGTCTCTTCATCAGACTAGTATAACCCAATATCTGAAAAGAGTCACATATTTATACACAATAGGGCACAGAAATAATGCAATAGATGAGACAGGTGATGAAAAGCAGAGCTATTACTATGGGAGAGATAAACATTTCTGGCTGTAAATATTTTAGCATTTCATACATAAGGACTCCCATAGTAATAGCTCTGCTTTTCATCACCTGGTACCATCTTTTCAGTTAGCCATTAAAAGGTATCAACCACTGAGGACTCTCAAATCTAAATAATTTTCTATCTACTGGCTAAATTGGTACAAATATATATATATATATATATATATATATATATATATATATATATATACATATACACATATATATATATATATAAATATATATATATATATACTGTATATATATTTTTCCCTGTGGGAGGACAGGCATTTAGTTAACCTAAAGCAAAGTAATGAGTTATGGATAGGCACACTTTTAGACCCTCATTAGAAAAACAAAGGTGGATGAAGTTTCTACAGCTTCTCAAAGGTAGCAAAAATGGGCTTATTATCAAGATAAGCTGATTTGCCTGCTTTTGCCAAGTGAGTGTCTGGTGTCCTAACAACAATCCAGCATACCCTTCTGCATTTCACACAGACACAATGTTCCCCTGCCTGTACCAGCCTTAAGGCTCCAACAAGTAGCCAAGGAAGCAACACCTACAATATATTTGACATGATGGACAAGATGTTATATCTGCCATTTCGACAACCTGTTTTTCCGCGCCATTTGCTTGTTGCCACTGCAGAATACAGCCAGGTCCTTTCCATATTACAGCGGTAAAAATCCAGCTATTTAAATCTGTGGTTTGTCCGTCACACTGATCACATATAATTGCGCTGAAAATTCTGCCATTTCTGGCCTCCATTGAAATTTTGCTGCAGTGTTGTCAGCGAACTTAATGACACGAGGTCGGTGCTGTTAAAAATAGTTACCTACAGGCCAGCTATTTGAAACTGTGGTTTGTCCATTACATGAATCACATATAAGTTCGCTCTAAATTCTGCCATTTCTGGCCTCCATTGAAATTTTGTTTCAGAGTGTCAGTGAAGTTATTGACACCAGTTTGCTGTTAAAAATAGTTACCTACAGGCCAGCTATTTAAATCTGTTGCATGTCCGTCACACGGATCACATATAAGTTCGCTCCAAATTCTGCAATTTGTAGTGAGCGTGGAAGATATTGTCCTCCATTTAAAATGGGCAAGGTGATGGTGTTGGTGCATGCAGAGGCCGAGGCAGTGGGCAAGCTGAAATTGTGCCACAACAAACACCCACATTTTCTCGCTTGACCTTTCTGTCCCAATTAATAGGGCACCGCAGAAAACCACTATTGAACACAAAGCAGTGTGAAGAGGTGATTTGTTGGATAGTAGATAATGCTTCCAGTCACTTAGCCACCACCACCACCCTGTCTTCCACACAGTCAAGTCTCAGTAGCCGTGAGTCTGAACTGCATATTCCTCACTCTTATCATCCTTCCTCCCACAAAGCCGAGTGCCCAGAGACAACTGATCCCACACTTGGAAACTCAGAAGAGCTGTTCACTTTTCCATTTATATATTCGGGCCTCTGGCCTGGTCCACTTGAAGCGGGGCAAGAGGAGATCGCATGTAGCGATGCCCAAATATTTGAGCAGCCACGGTCACATGAAGGCGACGGTGGGAAAGTGTCAGGCACCGTTCCCTGCAACACCAACATGATGTAAGTTGCCAGTAAAACTGTAAGGTCTTCCTGAGTCTGGTTGTATTTTAAAGACTCTGCCGATAACCCCAAAAAGGCCATTTGCACCACCTGCCAGGCCAGCATCAGCAGGGGTAGCAAAACTAGCAGCCTAACTACCACCAGCATGATCAGGCACATGGAAGCAAAGCACCCGACTTTGTGGGCCAAACCCCAGGGTCCAGGAACAGTGTCTGCGGGTGACACCACTGCTTCTTCCGCTGTTGTGCGTGCAAGCCAATCCCCTGTCCATAGTGCATGTGAAGATGCTTACTGCCCTGCACCTGTCACTCTCAACTAGCACCATCAGCAAGCACGTCCTTGTCCCAGCGCAGCGTTCAGTTGTCCATACCCAGTCCTTGGAACACAAGTGTAAATACACAGCCAACGCCCCACAAGCCCCACTACTAAATTCCATCATTTCGCGAATGCTTGCTCTCGAAATGTTACCTTTTAGGCTCTTGTAGATGGAAGCTTTCCGCAACCTGATGGCGGTGGCCATCCCTCGGTGCTCATTCACCATCCGCCAATATTTCTCCAGTTGTGCCATCCCCGCATTACACAAGCACGTGTCCCACAACATTATCCGTGCCCGCAACAATGCAGTTACTGGGAAAGTCCACCTAACCATGGTCACGTGGACAAGTGCTTGTGGGCAGGGATGATACATATTGCTGACGGCGCACTCGGTTAACATAGTGGAAGCTGGGACCCAATCGGACCTTGGGACGGAAAACATAATCCCGACGCTGAGGATTGCGGGCCCTAGGTCAATCAGGGTTGCACCCATAGTCTACAGCACCTGCACCTCATCCTCCTCAGCCTTCTCCTCTTCTTAAGCCTCCATCTCCGAAATGAACAGATCAGTCACAAGCTGGAAGCACTGCAGCACTGCCTCAGCCAAGCGGCAATATGATGTGCTGAAGCTAATATGCTTAGGTGACAACACACACAATGCTGAAGAGTTGTGGACAGCTCTGAAAGATCAGGCAGATCTGTGGCTGACAATGCTTAACTTACAGCCAGGCATGGTTATTTGTGATAATGGCCAGAACCTGGTGGCGGCTCTGAGGTGAGGCGAGCTCACACATGTAGCATGCCTGGCCCATGTGCTTAACCTCGTGGTTCAGCGGTTTCTCAAAACCAAAACAAACCTGGAGCTTCCGGATCTGCTTGTCAAAGTACGCCACCTGTGTGCTCATTTTAGAAAGTCAGCTATAGCTTCTGTCGCCCTTGCCGTGCTTCAGCAGCGTTTGCAGCTTCCGGCTCACCGACTGGTGTGTGATGTCCCCACGCATTGGAATTCTGCACTGCAGATATTGGGAAGGATTTGTGAGCAGAAGGGGGCAGTTGTTGACTACCAGCATCAACAAGGCTGTTAGTATTCAGTTCAGACTCCACACATAAGACCTCAGGAGTGGACATGGATGTCAGACATATGTACCATCCTCCAAAACTTTGAGGACTCCACCAAGATCGTGAGCGGCGATGACTCCATAATTAGCACTGGTATCCCACTTCTCTGTCTTCTGAAACGCTCTCTGCTCACAATCACAGAGGATGCATTGCAGACAGAGTACGATGAGATGGAGCAAGGAACCATACACGGTGATTACACACAGCCCAGCCTCATCTCAAACCAACGTGGATTGGGTGACAATGAGGAAGAGGAGGAGGCGGAGTTGGAAGAACAAGAGCTAGTTTCATGAGCTATAGACGGTACTACCTGCACAATTGTCATACCATCAGTTCAGCGTAGATTGCCTGAGGACAGAGAGGAGGAGGAGTAGGAGAGCATGGTCAGTAGTCTTCTTGGTGAGAACACAGAAGTCTTGACTGTTAGCAGAGTGGCACGCATGGCTGAGTTTATGTTATGCTGACCCTCGCATTTTCAAAATTTTGGGTGACACTTCTTGACCCTCGCTACAAGGAGAACTTTATATCTCTTATTCCTGAGGCAGACAGGTCAACAAAAATGGGGCAGTACCAGAAGGCCCTTGTTGAGGAACTATTAAAAAAATTTCCATCTGAAAATGCTGGCTGCAGAGGTCACACTTCATTGGACAACCAAGGAGTACAGGCGAGAGAGACACAACTCCAATCCAGCAGAGGCAGGAGAACACTGTCAAACTTCTGGGACAGTTTTCTGAGCCCCTCCCATCGCACAGGCCCTTAGGCACGGGGTACTTTCACAAGGAGTGCAAACTTTGGGAAGATTCTGAGGGAGTACCTTGCCGACCGAACCAACGTCCTCCGTGATTCCTCTGTGCCATATAATTATTGGGTATCCAAGCTGGATACATGGAATGACCTGGCTCACTATGCCTTGGACGTCCTGGCTTACTCTGCCGCTAGCGTTTTATTAGAGTGGGTTTTTAGTGCCGTTGGTGGAATTATAACTGATAAGCGCATCCACCTGTCAACTGAAAATGCTGACAGACTGACTCTTATAAAAATGAACAAGGGCTGGATTGGACCAGACTTCTCAACCCCATTGAATGATAGCAGCGTAACATAAACCCAAATCCAGCGTCTTTTTGGGAGGTGTATCCCCATGCACCTTTCCACACCCACACATGGGTATTCGCTTCCTGATTTTGGCTATTTGCTCTTGTCCTCCTTCTCCTCATCCTCCACTACCATATTACCAGGGTGACCGTGGTCCGTGATGCAACACCCACATAATTTTTCTAAAAGGTGTTTATGATGCCCGTAAAAAATTTTTTTTATACAGTATGTTCATGTATACCCCCCAGGGGTAAATGTTTGTCAGCCCATACACTTAGTGCATGGG
The DNA here is from genome assembly GCF_046119375.1 of Phyllobates terribilis. Classification (NCBI taxonomy): domain Eukaryota; kingdom Metazoa; phylum Chordata; class Amphibia; order Anura; family Dendrobatidae; genus Phyllobates; species Phyllobates terribilis. Next base: position 35,584,380 of record NW_027362768.1, on the reverse strand, counting down.
CTTTACAAGTATAGGAGACGCGCTCCTTTCTAATGGGAACATTTCTTTATGAGGCCCCCCTCCATGTCTTTTCCAAGGTGCATTGGAGTGCCTCCCATTTTTTGGCAGCCCTTGCATTCACTGCATAGGCCAACACTATGGGAGACCCACTTCCTAATAATGGGAACATTTTTTCATGAGGCCCTCTACTTCTCTTCCAAGGGGCATTGGAGTGCCTCCCAATTTTTTTTCAGCCCTTGAATTCACTGCCTTGGCCAACACTATGGGAGAGCCACTTCCTAATAATGGGAACTTTTTTTATAATGCCCTCCTCCATGTCTTTTCCAAGGTGCATTGGAGTGCCTCCCAATATTTGGCAGCCCTTGCATTCACTGCATAGGCCAACACTATGGGAGGCCTACTTCCTAATAATGGGAACATTGTTTTCAGGAGGCCCTCTGACCTCCACATCTCTTCCAAGGTGCATTGGAGTGCCTCCAAATTTTTGGCAACCCTTGCACTCACTGCATAGGCAAACACAATGGGAGACCCACTTCCTAATAATGGGAACATTTTTTTAAGGAGGCCCTCTGACCTCCACATCTCTTCCAAGGGGCATTTGAGTGCCTCCCAATTTTTGGCAACCCTTACATTTACAGCATAGGCAAACACAATGGGAGACCAACTTCCTAATAATGGGAACATTGTTTTCAGGAGGCCATCTGACCTCCACTTCTCTTCCAAGGGGCATTGGAGTGCCTCCAAATTTTTAGCAACCCTTGCATTCACTGCACAGGCAAACACAATGGGAGACCCACTTCCTAATAATGGGAACATTTTTTTTCAGGAGACCCTCCTCTACGTCTCTTCCAGGGGGCATTGGAGAAGGTCCAAATTTTTGGCAGCCCTTGCATTCACTGCATAGGCAAACAGTATGGGAGACCCACTTTCTATGAATGGGAACATTGCTTTCAGGTATGGTTCAATCTAACAAGGGTGAGGTCTATGGTCAAAGACCATGGGCTGTCTTGCAGGTGAAAATGATCAAGAAGAAGGCAGGAAGACATCTTTGCTGAATGTCCGACTGCCTTATAACAAACTAGATATTGAGCCCGTTCTACGCCCGGGTGGCGAGCATTTTTATTGGTATATGGTCTCTCGTGCTGGTATGTGCAGCCCCCATCCTGGTATTTGTTCTGCCCCCAATCCTAGTATGCGTGGCACCACCCCTCACACCAATCCTGTATGCATGGCACCCCTCACCCCCAATCCTGGTATGCATGGCATTCCTCATCTACAATCCTGGTATGCATGGTACCCCTCATCCCAATCCTGGCATGCATGGTGCCCCTCATAGTGGTATGCATGGCTCCCTCATACCCAATCCTGGTATGCATGGTACCCCATCCCTCATCCCTATTCCGGTATGTATGGTACCCCTCATCCCTATCCTGGTATACATGATAAGCCTCATCCGAATACTGGTATGCATGGCCCCCCCAGATCCCTATCCTGGTATGAATGGCACCACCCCTCACCCCAATCCTGTATGCATGGCACCTCTCACCCCAATCCTGGTATGCATGGCATCCCTCATCCCCAATCCTGGTATGCATGGTACCCCTCATCCCTATCCTGGTATGCATGGCACTCCTCATCCCAAATCCTGGTATGCAAGGCATGTCTCATCCCCAATCCTGGTATGCATGGTACTTCTCATCCCCAATCCTGGTATGCATGGCACCCCTCATCCCCAATCCTGGTATGCATGGCACCCCTCATCCCCAATCCTGGTATGCATGGCACCGCTCATCCCTAATCCTGGTATGCATGGCACCCCTCATCACCAATCCTGATATGCATGGCACCCCTCATCTCCAATCCTGGTATGCATGGCACCCCTCACCCTCAATCCTGGTATGCATGGCACCCCTCATCCCCAATCCTGGTATGCAAGATACCCCTCATCCCCAATACTGGTATGCATGGCACCCCTCATCCCCAATCCTGATATGCATGGCACCCCTAATCTCCAATCCTGGTATGCATGGCACCCCTAATCCCCAATCCTGGTATGCATGCCACCCCTCATCCCCTATCCTGATATGCATAGCACCCCTCATCTCCAATCCTGGTATACATGGCACCCCTCATCCCAAATCCTGGTATGCATGGCACCCCTCATCCTCAATCCTGTAAGGCATGGCTCCCTCATACCCAATCCTGGTATGCATGGTACCCCATCCCTCATCACTATTCTGGTATGTATGGTACCCCTCATCCTGGTATGCATGGTACCCCTCATACCTATTCTGGTATGCATGACACCACATCCCTCATCCTGGCATGCATGGTACCCCTCATCCCTATCCTGGTATACATGGTACCCGTCATCCGAATCCTGGTATGCATGGAACCCCCAGATCCCTATTCTGGTATGCATGGCACCCCTCATCCCTATCCTGGTATGCATGGCACCCCTCATCCCAAATCCTGATATGCAATGCACCCCTCATCCCCAATCCTGGTATGCATGGCATCCCTCATCCCCAATCCTGATATGCATGGCACCCCTCATCTCCAATCCTGGTATGCATGGCACTCCTCATCCCCAATCCTGGTATGCATGGCACCCCTCATCCCTAATCCTGGTATGCATGGCACTCCTCATCCCCAATCCTGGTATGCATGGCACCCCTCATACCCAATACTGGTATGCATGCACCCCTCATCCCCAATCCTGGTTTGCATGGCACCCCTCATCCCCAATCCTGGTATGCATGGCATCCCTCATCCCCAATCCTGGTTTGCATGGCACCCCTCATCCCCAATCCTGGTAGGCATGGCACCCCTCATCCCCAATCCTGGTATGCATGGCACTCCTCATCCCCAATCCTGGTATGCATGGCACCCCTCATTCCAAATCTGGTATACATGGCACCCCTAATCCCAATCCTGGTATGTATGGCACCCCTCATCCCCCAATCATGGTATGTATGGTACCCAATCCCTCATCCTGGTATGCATGGTACCCCTCATCCCCAATCCTGGTATGTATGGTACCCCTCATCCTGGTATGCATGGCACCCCATCCCTCATCCAGGTATACATGGTACCCCACATCCCTATCCTGGTATGCATGGTACCCCTCATCCTGGTATGCATGGCACCCCATCCCTCATCCTGGTATGCATGGTACCCCACATTCCTATCCTGGTATGCATGGTACCCCTCATCCCTATTCTGGTATGCATGGTACACCTCATCCTGGTTTGCATGGCACCCCATCACTCATCCTGGCATGCATGGCACCGCTCACCCCGAATCCTGGTGTGCATGGCCCCCCTCATCCTCAATCCTGGTATGCATGGTCCCCTCACCCCCAATCCTGGTATGCATGGTACCCCTCATCCCCCAATCCTGGTATGCATGGTACCCCTCATCCCCCAATCCTGGTATGCATGGTACCCCTCACCCCCAATCCTGGTATGCATGGTACCCCTCAATCCTGGTATGCATGGTATCCCTCATTCCCAATCCTGTTATGTGTGGCCCCCTCATCCCCCAATCCTGGTATGTGTGGGTTTTCCTGATCAATTTTGACACATGGTAAGGTTTTTAATATTAGACAGTATAGGACTATCCCGAACGGGTTTACCTTGTCTATGGTGGGATAGCTTATATACTATTTTTGATCAATAACAGTGTTACTAAGAACCCTATTTTATTTAAATGCACTTGCTTTTTATTTATTTACAGCAGGGTTTTTGTTCATTTTGCTTCTTGCAGGTTTTCCTGATTCATGGTCATTGTGAAACATGCATTTATGTACTGTATGTATACCAGCTTAAACCAAGCTCACATTTTGGGTTTTTTCTATGTATAATAATCTCTGGAGGCAGAGTTATCTTCAGTGCAGTGTCCTCCCCATAGCCTGAATGAGTTAATTTATATAAACTGATAAAACATGATTTCTCCACAACAAGGCATTTGATATGAGACATATAGGGATCATTCCTCTCACCAATCTATATAACCTGTATGCCCACATCAATAATTTAGATAGGTCAAGAATGGTGACAGATTCACTTTAAATAGGCTCCTGGTTTCCATCACTTACCACTATTTTCCCTTAGCCAGAAATGGTCACATCACACTTACATGAAAAAGGCTGTTTTTGCATTATAGATTTTAAAACAGGTTTAATATATTCTCTGGGGAGCTCAGAGTGTTATACACATTTTTTCCAGGCAATTGCAAGCTTTTTTTCAAAATATCCGCTCAGCTCTAATTATAAGTGCATTCACTGCACTATTCTGTAGTATGCTTTTTGTTTAACACTAGAACTACTGATGGAGTCATTTTGACTCCTTTCGTTTTTTATTTCTCTTCTGTGACTACATTTTTCAGAATTCCGGCTTGAAACTCGGTGACTTTTCCTCAAATATGATGTGAAAAAAGATTTTGTGAGAATAAATAATTTTGGTGAAAAATTTGCGCGTTTTTTTCAAAATTTACCAAGAACTACTGAAGGGAGTCATTTTGACTCCCTACTATATTTTGAGGTCCTTTTGTCATTAAATGTTGCTATAAAGTTTTGTGCATAATTTTTTCACTCTGTCTTATTTACCCTGATGTTCATATAGATGTAGTTCAATTTACATGTCAACTTTTCACATTTTCCTTGTGTTTTACCTGCTTGTATTACTGTGTAATGCTGAACAAAATAGCTTGTTTACTCTAGGCTCTTATCTTATGCTAATGAAGGGTGGTGTTTTTCTAAGGTCCTAGCAGGAGACAGTATTCTGGATAGTAACTTTACTTTCAGTTCAGCTGAAGAGACAAAGAGAACAGACGCAGACATACGAGCTCTGAAGACTCATACAGGTATGAATTGTTATGAAATAGTTTAGCTGTCTGTCAACTGATTCAGCCCACCTACTTTTGAAGGTGGCAGAACAGTTATAATTTCTTTTAGTTTTCATTTCATTTCTATTTTTCAGCAGGGAACTATATAGAATTAGGGAATTTGTGAGGAATATGAAGAGAAGACGTTTGATAAAGCCTCAGGATATTCTGGCTACTTTGCAATCCATACCGGAGGATGAATCGGAATCCGAATTGCAGGAACATGTATTTGATTCTGACAGTGATGAAGATTTCATTCCTCAGAACATATCAAGTGAATCTGAAGACTCAGAAGGAACAAATCCAGAAGGTAAGTAGTTATGTGTATTTATTTGTTCTTCCACACACTGAGTTAGGGCCTGTGCACACTAGCAGAATTCTGGCTGAATAGCCATCTGGATATTCTTTCCGCAATACAGGCCGTACCTGCCCACTCATGCCTGAAGCTCCGCTCCGAACCCCGGGCTGGAGCCGCTGTCAGGGACAGAGCAGCGCTTGCTTACGCGCGAGCACGGCTCCGTCCCAGACAGCGGCTCCAGCCCGGGGTTCGGAGCGGAGCTTCAGGTATGAAACTCCGCTCTGTACCTGAGCGGGCAGGTACGGGCCGGATTGTGGTGAGAATATCCGGTCGGATATTCCGCCGCTAATCCAGCCAGTGTGCACGGACCCTTACAAAACAAAAATTCTAAATATTCATCAACTTTTTTCCAGATATTCCAAGCACATCAACTGGGGATCGGGCTCATGCATTTATGTTGCCTCGTGACCATCCTCCTGGTCGTGGACAGAAAAAATCAGCAAAACGTCCCAGAAATGAAAGAACAACAGATAACGATGGCGGCGAAGGTAATGCAACAACAAACACCAGAGAAGGCGAATCTGAAGGAATACTAGTTTCAGCGGATGGTATTCAATGGAAACCTGTTGAAATTGGAGAACACTTGCCTGGTAGGCGTGACAGCCAAAATATTCTTCGAGAAGCACCTGGCCCTACAGGATACGCCAGAAGAAATATCATTATCGATAGTCCTTTGAGCGCATGGCGTTTATTTTTTGATTCATATATATTGACACATATAAAGAACTGTACGCTTGCAGAAGCATGCAGGAACAATAATTTACAGTTTACTCTATCTGATGAGGAGCTAGATGCATTCATTGCGATATTCTATGCTCGTGGAATATCTGGCACGAACCGTCACTCGATTAGCAGTATTTGGTGTAATGACTGGGGAATACCGTTTTGCAAAGCGACAATGTCTAGGGACCGCTTTGTTGAAATTATGAGGTTTCTCAGATTTTATGAGAAATCTACTCGATCGGAGAGACTGCAAACGGACAAGTTTGCTCTATTTTCTACTGTGTGGGACAGGTTTATTGAAAATTGTATTGCGTGTTACAAACCTGGCCCATACATAACGGTGGATGAGCAACTTTTCCCAAGCAAAACTAGGTGTCCATTCACGCAGTACATGCCTTCCAAACCAGATAAATATGGCCACAAATATTGGCTAGCTGTTGATAAGAGGAGCAAATATCTGGCAAATGGCTTCCCTTATCTAGGCAAAGATGACACACGCCGTGCTGAGGACCGTTTAGCTGACCATGTGGTAATGAAGTTATTGGACCCGTTTTTGAAAAAAGGTCGCAATGTTACAACCGATAATTATTTTACTTCAGCAAAATTAGCTAAAAAGTTAAAAAGCAAAGGAACTACCATCGTGGGAACACTGAACAAGATAAGGCGAGAAGTGCCTAAAGAAATAAAATCCATGAAAGAGGAATTGTACAACACTAAAGTGTTTAGAAATGAAGACAATTTTACACTTACAGTATATCAAGGAAAGCCCAACAAAAATGTTGTCATTTTGAGTTCCGTCCATCCAGATGTTGTTGTTGCGTCTGATTCCGCTAAAAAAACTCCAGAAACGGTAAAGTTTTACAATGAAACAAAATATGGAGTTGATGTAGTGGATCAGATGGCACGAAAATATACCACACGAACATGCACAAGGAGATGGCCTGTTCATGCATTTGAAAATGCCTTAGACTTTGCGGGTATAAATGCATGGATAATATTCAAGGAGATTACCCACCAAAAAATGTCACGCAAGGCATTTTTGCAAACGCTTGTGAGAGAGTTGAGTGGTCCTTATGTCACAGATAGGGAAAAGGGTTCCACGTCCCAAGTTTCTACATGCTCAGAAGTGATGGTTCAAACAAAATTTTGCCAGATCAAAGAAAAGTGCAAGAAAAATAGATCTGTCGGAAATTGTAAGACTTGTGGTAAGTCTTTGTGTGGGCAATGTACTGCCATAAATCAAAGGCAATGCCTAAAATGCGAAACACCAAATGTTTAGAAGGTGAATTCTGCGCCATATTTTCATTTTTATGCTCCTCCACCTACATTTTCTCTGCTTTTTGTTCTTCAGTTGTTTATATGTGCGCACTTGAATAAAAAAAAATGTTTGAAAAACGTCTATTATAATTATTGTTATTTTCTGTAGAAAAATAAGAAAAGCAGAAAAAAAACAATCAAAAGCATTACTGTTGGATATCACAATAATAATACATTACAAAAAATATAATTGTTAATAAATAACCACAAATGAAACTCTAAAAATAAACGAAAACAAGCAAGGAGTCAAAAGGACTCCTTTCAGTAGTTCTAGGCGGGGTCACGAGTCCAGTAGTCCTAGTGTTAATGAACTGGCCATGATGCATCAATCATCAAATTTAATTCATGGGGCTAAAATTTATTTTTTTTATTAGTAATGTCAGTGAGTGATGAATTAAAGAAAAACTCTAAAAAAAATAGACCTGAATCCAGTCAAAGAAAGCTGAACAAAGATTCACTGCTAAACGTCATCACAAATTGTGATCAAAATAAGATTATATTGTTGCATAGATGTGTGAGATGTTCCACCTAGTGATGAGCGAGTACCGTAATATTCATAATCACTATTCTCGTAACGAGTGCTTTTTAATTATCGCGTATTTGTTCTGAATAGCAAGTACAATGAAAGTGACGCGCCTCCTGGGCCGCGTGAGGAACCCGGAACCGGGCCTTTTTGTACATGCTGGGGGGTTGTAGTCACCATGGCGATGACCCGGTCCCGTGGCTCAGGGTGGTCAAACTAAATGGCAGGCTATATACTAATGTCCGACTATGCCACCCGTGGATTGCGGTCAGGATGAACTGCCGCTGCAGGGCAGACCGCTGAGGCTGGTGTTGTGGGTGCAGCAGAGTGTAGTATAACTCCCCACAGGAGGAGTATAGCCTCAGGGCAGAAAGTAGGGATGTTGGTGGTGATGATGCGCGGGAGCAGCAGTAACCACACGGAGTCGGTCAAAAAAAAGTCAGGGTCTTTACTGTTGGTGGTATTAAGGGACCCGTCCGGAATACAGGTTAACAATGGAGGCCTGGTCAGTCTGAGAGCAACTGGGAAATCCCGCTGGTCAGGGGGAGTTTGTAGGCCTACCGTGCTGACTTCACTCTCTCTTGGCTATCCTGCTGTAGTGTAGTGGTAGCCCACGTCTCTGAGTGTACCGTGTTGTTCTCACCCGTATGACTGGTGACTCGGGCCTTCCGTGCTTCTCACCCCTCCAGGGCAGTAGTGGTCCCTCTCGTGTGGCTGAGCCTCTGGGCTTCCTTGGGCCAGAGGACTTGAAGTCCCCTGCGTGGTGGTTTTCTGCTGCTGGGCTTATAACCCTCACAGCCTCGGACTCCAGTGTCCGGCTTTACAAGTCTCTGGCCAGGACGAATTCTGATAGTTCCCCTCCTGGCCTCGTGTGTTCCTCCTCTGCCTACAGGGACTCCTCAGCCTGCTGCTGACCTGTCCCTATCTCTCTCTGGACTCCTGGAACTCTTCTCTGGCTGGTCTTGACTGACTAACCCCGCCCCTGATCCAGTTTATAAAGGGCAGGTTTCTCCCCTCCCTGGACTGAGGCAGGAGGTGCTGCATGCTAATTGTCCCCAGCCAGGGAACCTCCCACCGGCTCTCAGACATGACATTGCTGCCACTGTGGCAACCAGACCTCGGGGTGCCACATAAGTCAATGGGAAATGCGAGTAATTTTCTGATGGACCCTAGGAAGGGGTCTGGGGGCCTGAGGAAAAGGCTGAAATGGATGAGAAAGTGATGAAAGAGAATGGGAAGAGCCTGGAAAATATGCCTGCATGCATTTCTGACTCACACATGGTTTCTGGGAATAAGTTTGTCGCAGTATTACGTCACTTTTACAGACACACAAGAATAACTACCAAACCTAACCTAAACTGCATTTAACAGGCCAAAATGGTTAAGAAACAGTTTTTCCTGCATAATCACTTGTATATAAGACTAAATTAACCAGAGAAACCAAAACAATATCCATTTTAGCGTTTGTTCAGACATACTGTTGTGGCTTTTTTTCGCATTTTACAATTGGGAGAGCCCTGACTTATATATTTTGTAGGTCCCTCTGTCATACATCATTTTTAGTTCGCTATTCCCCAGCACTTTACCAGCACAGCTAGAACGTACCAGTAGGTATGCTGATCTTTGACCTGAGAGGTCTCAGGTGGCTCTGTAACATGAGTTTTAGAGGGACAGCTGTTTCTTAGACATTTGGGCGGTCCCTCCGTCATTCACACTCAGATAGTGGAATACATATTCCATAGCAGTTTACAATGTGCCCATTGTAGCATTGGGCTTGACCCTCCTCCCCCTCCTCCACCACCATGTGATACTGCGGCCCTAAATTCAAATGTTCAGAGGCCCTGCAGTAGGCAGAAAAGCTGAGTTTTGTGAGAGCCCTCGTGTGGCCCTATAACATACATTTTGAAGTGTCCTTCTCTAGAAATTGTGGAGGTCCCTCTTGTGTACATTTGAGAGTGCCCGCACTGATTCATATTGTAGGGCCCTCACTCTATTATTTAACTCATTTAAGGGCAGAGACTACAGAGAAAAAGGCCAAGAGACATGGAGTACTAGAATGTAGCAGTGAGTGTGGCCTGCGATCCTCAGGTATAGCTGAGCTCTGTGAACCGGAAAAATAAAGCTGCACTAGTCAACTGGATTACGAGCTCAAATATATCACTTGTGCAAGTCAATGGACAAACGATATATGGTGCCCCCCCCTCCAGGATGGGTTGGAGAAGCTTCTCTAAATGGCTCAGAGATTTTGATTGTCAATATTCCCCAGATTATATAGGAAGAGAAGACTTCTTGATGCTGTACTACTTGGTCCAGCGCAGAATGTGCATCGTATTTCCAAAAATTACTCCTGCGTGCTGTGTCATATGTGAGGAAGATTCCATGACAAGGGCCTCCCTTGACAAACATTGTCTACGATGGAGTACTGTAGTAGTTGTGGCCCTCAATTCAACTTTTCACAGGGCCATCAGTCGGTCATCAATAGAGATGAGCGGTGTTCGACTAGAACTGTTCGCCAATCTCAAATTCGAGCTGTTTTGGGCGGTGTTCGAGTTGTTCGACGAACCCGAACGATTTGCAAAAAATTCGGCTGTTCGAGGTTATGTTCGATAACTGTTCGTGCACCAAAAGCGTGTCCTGCATGTCTGGCGCTATTTAGAGCACCAATCATGCAGGGATTGTCTGCCACTCACTGTAATGCCACAGCCATGGTGGTTGTGGCATTACAGTGATTGCCCAAATCGATGGGAACAGTGCCAACAGTGAAACATGAAAAGCCGGCAATTCAGCAGCAGCATACACCTGTACCCGACAATTTAGAACCGAAAGAATAGAGAATCACACATAGATTAGATAGATATAAACATGTCAGCCACATATATACGAAGTACAGTGAAAGTGCTGCTTACTGTACTTGTCATTTAGCGTAAAGGATTTATCAAAAAAAATAATAGTGTTTTCATGCACCGTCTCTTTAAAAAAGCCGGCCGGAAATTCAGCAGCGGTACCCGACAATTTATAACAGACAGAATAGAGCTTCACACATAGATTAGATAGATAGAAACATGTCAGTCACATATATATGAAGTACAGTGATAGTGTTGGTTACTGTACTTGTCATTTAGTATTAAAATAAAGGATTTATTATTAAAAAAATTGGCGTGGGGTTCCCCTTAATTTTAGGCTCTAGCGGAGGTTAAGCAGACGGCTGGGGCAGATGTTTGAAGCCTGGGAAGGGGGTAATACCCACGGAGCTTCCCAGGCTACTAATATCAGCCCCCAGCTGAATACATAGCCTTTACTAGCTAGTAAAATGGGGGACCCCCCAAAAAAAATGACGTGGGGTCCCCCCTAATTTAATAGCTAGCAAAGGCTAGGCAGACAGCTGGGGGCTGATATTAATAGCCCAGGAAGGGAGCCATGAATATTGGCCCCCTCCCAGGCTAGAAACACCAGCCGTCAGCCGCCCCAGAAATGGCGCATTCATAGGATGCGCCAATTCTGGCACTTAGTCTCGCTCTTCCACGCTGCCCTGGTGCGGTGGCAGGGGGTAATAGGGTTGGGGTTGATGTCAGCTTATAATGCCAGCTGACATCAAGCCCAGGTTAGTAATGGAGAGGCGTCTATAAGACACCCCCATTACTAACCCCATAGTCAAAGTTAAAAAAAACACAAACACCCAGAATAAAGTCCTTTAATTGAAATAAAGACACAATCCTTTATTGTTCTAAATTAAACCATACTTACCGTCACGCCCATTCCAGCTGAAGCCAACGATCTCCTGCAATAAAAGAAAAATAATAAAGCAACCTCATCCTTACCTTTCCATGGTTCCCACGACAGCTTCAGCTCTGCTACATCGAGATGACAGGCTGGACCGCAGCAGAACGCTGCCATCCAGCCTCTCATCCCGCAGACACTGAGAAGCGCAGGCTTGCTTGCGCTGCTCAGCGTCTCTCTGTGACGACATCCAGATGAGCCGAGTTCATGTCCAATGAACTCGGCTCACCTCATGCACGTCACTGACAGCGTGGGAAAATTCTCACGCTGAAGCGGTGAGTGCAGGAGAATTCTCCCACGCTGTCAGTGACGTGCATAAGGTGAGCTCATGTCCAATGAACTCAGCTCACCTCCTGCACGTCACTGACAGCGTGGGAGAATTCTCCTGCACTCAGCGCTTCAGCGTGAGAATTCTCCCACGCTGAAGCGCTGAGTGCAGGAGAATTTTCCCACGCTGTCAGTGACGTGCATAAGGTGAGCTCATGTCCAATGAACTCAGCTCACCTCCTGCACGTCACTGACAGCGTGGGAGAATTCTCCTGCACTCAGCGCTTCAGTGTGAGAATTCTCCCACGCTGAAGCGCTGAGTGCAGGAGAATTTTCCCACGCTGTCAGTGACGTGCATGAGGTGAGCCGAGTTCATTGGACATTAACTCGGCTCATCTGGATGCCCTCACAGAGAGACACTGTGGAGCGCAAGCAAGCCTGCGCTTCTCAGTGTCTGCGGGATGACAGGCTGGATGGCAGCGTTCTGCTGCGGTCCAGCCTGTCATCTCGATGTAGCAGAGCTGAAGCTGTCCTGGGAACCAAGGATGATGTTGCTTTATTATTTTTCTTTTATTTCAGGAGATCGTTGGCTTCAGCTGGAATGGGCGTGATGGTAAGTATGGTTTAATTTAGAACAATAAAGAATTGTGTCTTTATTTCAATTAAAGGACTATTTTCTGGGTGTTGTGTTTTTTTTAAATACTTTACTAGAAATTCATGGTGGTCATGTCTAATATTGGCGTGACCCCATGAATTTCGGGCTTAGGGCCAGCTGATAATGCCAAGCTGGCCCTAACCCCTTTATTACCCAGTGAGCCACCGCATCAGGGCCCTGGATGAGTTGGGTACAGCGCCAGAAGATGGCGCTTCTATGAACGCGCCATTTTCCGGGGTAACTGCGGACTGCAATTTGCAGCGGGGGTGGCCCAGAAAGCTTGGGCCTCCCTGCGCTGCGGATTCCAGCCCCCAGCTGCCTAGTTGTACCTGGCTGGACACAAAAACAGGGCGAAGCCCCACGTCAATTTTCTTTAAATTATTTCATGAAATAATTAAGAAAAAAAGGGCTTCCCTATATTGTTGTGTCCGGCCAGGTACAAATAGGCAGCTGGTGGTTGGGGGCAGCCCGTTCCTGCCTGCTGTACCTGGCTGAACACAAATATAGTGTGAAGCCCCACGTCAATTTTTTTTAAATTATTTCATGAATTTCCTGAAATAATTTAAAAAAATTGAAGTGGGGCTTCGCACTATATTTGTGTCCAGCCAGGTACAGCAGGCAGGAACGGGCTGCCCCCATCCACCAGCTGCCTATTTGTACCTGGCCGGACACAACAATATAGGGAAGCCCTTTTTTTCTTAATTATTTCATGAATTTCATGAAATAATTAAAAAAAATTGAAGTGGGGCTTCGCACTATATTTGTGTCCAGCCAGGTACAGCAGGCAGGAACGGGCTGCCCCCAACCACCAGCTGCCTATTTGTACCTGGCCGGACACAACAATATAGGGAAGGCCTTTTTTTCTTAATTATTTCATGAATTTCATGAAATAATTAAAAAAAAAGTACGTGGGGCTTCGCCCTATTTTTGTGTCCAGCCAGGTACAACTAGGCAGCTGGGGGCTGGAATCTGCAGCGCAGGGAGGCCCAAGCTTTCTGGGCCCCCCCCCGCTACAAATTGCAGTCCGCAGCCACCCCGGAAAATGGCGCGTTCATAGAAGCGCCATCTTCTGGCGCTGTACCCAACTCATCCAGGGCCCTGGTGCGGTGGCTCACTGGGTAATAAAGGGGTTAGGGCCAGCTTGGTATTATCAGCTGGCCCCAAGCCCAAAATTCATGGGGTCACGCCAGTATTAGACATGACCGCCATGAATTTCTAGTAAAGTATTTAAAAAAAACACAACACCCAGAATAAAGTCCTTTAATTGAAATAAAGACACAATTCTTTATTGTTCTAAATTAAACCATACTTACCATCACACCCATTCCAGCTGAAGCCAACGATCTCCTGCAATAAAAGAAAAATAATAAACCAACATCATCCTTACCTTTCCATGGTTCCCACGACAGCTTCAGCTCTGCTACATCGAGATGACTGGCTGGACCGCAGCAGAACGCTGCCATCCAGTCTGTCATCCCGCAGACACTGAGAAGCGCAGGCATGCTTGCGCTCCTCACTGTCTCGCTGTGACGGCATCCAGATGAGCCGAGGTCATGTCCAATTAACTCGGCTCACCTCATGCACGTCACTGACAGCGTGGGAAAATTCTCACGCTGAAGTGCTGAGTGCAGGAGAATTCTCCCACGCTGTCAGTGATGTGCATGAGGTGAGCTCATGTCCAATGAACTCAGCTCACCTCCTGCACGTCACTGACAGCGTGGGAAAATTCTCCTGCAATCAGCGCTTCAGCGTGAGAATTTTCCCACACTGTCAGTGACGTGCATGAGGTGAGCCGAGTTCATTGGACATGAACTCGGCTCCTCTGGATGTCGTCACAGAGAGACGCTGAGCAGCGCAAGCAAGCCTGCGCTTCTCAGTGTCTGCGGGATGACAGACTGGATGGCAGCGTTCTGCTGCGGTCCAGCCTGTCATCTCGATGTAGCAGAGCTGAAGCTGTCGTGGGAACCATGGAAAGGTAAGGATGAGGTTGCTTTATTATTTTTCTTTTATTGCAGGAGATCGTTGGCTTCAGCTGGAATGGGCGTGATGGTAAGTATGGTTTAATTTAGAACAATAAAGGATTGTGTCTTTATTTCAATTAAAGGACTTTATTCTGGGTGTTTGTGTTTTTTTTAACTTTGACTATGGGGTTAGTAATGGGGGTGTCTTATAGACGCCTCTCCATTACTAACCTGGGCTTGATGTCAGCTGGCATTATAAGCTGACATCAACCCCAACCCTATTACCCCCTGCCACCGCACCAGGGCAGCGTGGAAGAGCGAGGCTAAGTGCCAGAATTGGCGCATCCTATGAATGCGCCATTTCTGGGGCGGCTGATGGCTGGTGTTTCTAGCCTGGGAGGGGGCCAATATTCATGGCTCCCTTCCTGGGCTATTAATATCAGCCCCCAGCTGTCTGCCTAGCCTTTGCTAGCTATTAAATTAGGGGGGACCCCACGTCATTTTTTTTGGGGGGTCCCCCCTTTTTATAGCTAGTAAAGGCTATGTATTCAGCTGGGGGCTGATATTAGTAGCCTGGGAAGCTCCGTGGGTATTACCCCCTTCCCAGGCTTCAAACATCTGCCCCAGCCGTCTGCTTAACCTCCGCTAGAGCCTAAAATTAAGGGGAACCCCACGCCAATTTTTTTAATAATAAATCCTTTATTTTAATACTAAATGACAAGTACAGTAACCAACACGATCACTGTACTTCATATATATGTGACTGACATGTTTCTATCTATCTAATCTATGTGTGATGCTCTATCTTTCTGTTCTAAATTGTCGGGTACCGCTGCTGAATTGCCGGCCGGCTTTTTTAAAGAGACAGTGCATGAAAACACTATTATTTTTTTAAATAAATCCTTTACACTAAATGACAAGTACAGTAAGCAACACTATCACTGTACTTCATATATATGTGACTGACATGTTTCTATCTATCTAATCTATGTGTGAAGCTCTATTCTTTCTGTTCTAAATTGTCGGGTACAGATGCTGAATTGCCGGACGGCTTTTTTAAAGAGACGGTGCATGAAAACACTAATAGTTTTTTTAATAAATCCTTTACACTAAATGACAAGTGCAGTAACCAACACTGTCACTGTGCTTCTTATATGTGTGACTGACATGTTTCTATCTATCTAATCTATGTGTGATGCTCTATTCCTTCTTGTCTAAATTGTCGGGTACCGGTGTATGCCGCTGCTGAATTTGCCGGACGGCTTTTTTAAAGAGAGTGTCTTCTGAGCAGTTTGTCAGCTTTTGGACACCTTTGCAGGTGTTTTCTATGTGTTTCTATGTGTTTTTGTTTGCCTGCCATTGGTTTTAACGGTGTTCGACGGTGTTCTAAGGTGTTCGACGAACAGTTCGACGAACAGTTCCTCGAACATCCCGGTGTTCGACGAACCGAACCGAACCCGAACACTACGGGGGTGGCTCAACACTAGTCATCAACAGGCAGTGTAAATTTCTATTGAATATGTATCTCCTATCTCAGTCACAATGCGGCACAAGCCAGGCATGTTTTTTGCCAAATAGGGTGACTGACTGTACATTTCTGTTGAATATGTATCCCCAAAGTCACAATGTGGCACAAACTGTGACAAGGGCCTCAAATGGCAAATATTAGTTTGGTAGGACCACTGTACATTCCAGATTTGTCCACTGCACAATGTGCATATGGGCTGAGTCATGGTTGATGCAGGAAGCCACCATCCCAAGGGCCTCCAATTGCAAATAGTAGTTAGGCTGGAGTAGGAATACTGTGAAATGCAGAAGTAGTGCTGTTGCAGAATGTGACATGCAGAAGTAGTGCTGTTGCTTTAAAAGCATTCAGCAACTATTAGAAGTAACATGAGCACAGGAGACAGGAAGTCTTGTGCTCCAGAAGCATCCCGTAACTAGAGGGGTTAACACAGTCACAGGTGAAGGGGAGTGTTTTAGAAGACCTCCAGAGGAATATGAGGGGAAGTTGTTTACTGTCTGGCCGAAGCAGAAGAGAAAGGTGACTTACGATCTGTATCTCACAGAAGGCAAGGGAACAGAATTCAGGTCAGGAGGGAAGCTAATCAAAGTTCAATTATACTCCCTGTGCTAGCAATGTGGAGTATTATCGGCCAGGAAGATAAGGACTGGAAGGAAGCCAGTCAGAGAGATCATCTGGAAACCTTCAAAAGGAGCCTGAAGACCCACCTCTTCCGACAAGCCTACAACCTACAGTAACAACCGCTCCACCATACTGCTGCATGACCAGCTCTACCCTCACTTACTGTATCCTCACCCATCCCTTGTAGATTGTGAGCCCTCACGGGCAGGGTCCTCGCTCCTCCTGTACCAGTCGCTGTCACATTGTGTTCAAGATTATTGTAATTGTTTTTGCTATGTATACCCCCTTTTTCACATGTAAAGCGCCATAGAATAACTGGCGCTATAATAATAAATAATAATAATAATCTCCCTGATCACACCCTTCCCCCCTCCATCTCCATGCAGGATAAAGAATGCTGTGTACTATTGAGTCCTCGTGAAGGAAAAGCATGTGGTTGTGTATGCATTAAAACTGTGCTGCACTGTGCTATCAAATAATAGACTGTACTGCTGTGCTGCAAAGGAGACTGTACTGTTATTACTGGAGCCTGTTGCTTAAAGAGACATTTGCATTGCACTGGCCGTGCCTCATTAAAGGTTACTGTTCTACCGTTTATGAAGACTCATATCAGATGTGTCTGGTCAGCAACTGAATCTATCGTGTGCCTGAAAGAAGGTGCAGCCTATGGTCACCCTGAGTAACGGTTCCCTAAGGATTCCAACAAATTCATGTAACCGGTCTCGCCCCTATCTGAACTTAGGCGGCGTGCGTGTAACAATACTGTCCTGGTTTGTCCACTGCACAATGTGCATAGAGTTTGAAAAAATTATCCCTATGGGCTGAGTCATGTTTGACACAAGAAGCCACCATCCCAAAGGCCTCCAATCACAAATAGTAGTTAGGCTGGTGTAGGAATACTGTCCTGGTTTGTCCACTGCACAATGTGCATAGGGTTTGTAAAAATTAGCCCTATGGACTGAGTCATGGTTGACGAAGGAAGGAAACGGGTTTTTATTGGAAGAGGGTAACGTTAACAGCACCATCATGAATATGCATTTTTGGTGAATTTAGGTTGGCTTGCTGTCATCTGGAGGGATTACAAACTGTGGAGATATTCAGTCCTTGTTGAATTTAATCAGAGTAAGTCTGTCTGCATTTTCCGTGAAGAGGCGTGTCCGCCTATCAGTGATGATTGCCCCAGGTGAATTGAAAATATGCTCTGACACCACACTAGCAGCCAGACAGGTTAGCACCTCCAAGGCATATAAGGAGAGGTCGGGCCAAGTGTTGGGCTTAGACACCCAATAATTAAAGGGAACTGAAGCGTCAGAAAGGACGCACGTATGATCACTTAAGGACCCCTTGACCATGTTCTGCAACTTATCCCTCCTTGGCATTGTTACAGGCACAGATAGCCCTTGCTGTTGTGCTGGTTTACTGAAAATTGCCCAATTTGTGCACATTTTCACCCCACCTCTGTTGGAGCTTGGGTTCTTGTCTCTCCCCATTATCCCTTGGTGTTGAAAAGAGCTGGTACCACTGCCACCAGCAATGTCTGAGGGTGATGTTTTCAACAACTGATCTACAACAGCCATCATGAACGATTCCATTGCAAAACTCTTTGGTGACTCCAAAAGGAGAGAAGGAAATTTCTCCTTGTACCGTTGATCGAGAAAGGTGGCCAACCAGTGTAGACACTTACACATGAACTGTGCCATGTGGGCCAAGCAGCAAACAGAAAAAATGTCTTTGTCCCCAACAGTAGAAGCAGTACCCATCCTCTCCTCATGCTGACTCACCTCCTGCTCCTCCACCTCATCCTCTCCAGCCCATCCAGGCTGGACAGACATGAAGCTTGGGTTGGGTGTCCCCTCTGTAGCACAGAAAAACAAGTCCTCTCCTTCCTCATCCTCCTCATCTTCCTCTTTATCATCCAATGTTGCCTGAGAATATTGGCTGGGTAGTATCACACATTGGGAAATCTAGCTCCATACCAACATGCTGGGCACTCAAAGCTTCCTCTTTGAGATTATGCAGTGATTGTTTCAAGAGACACAGCAGCAGGATGGTTCCGCTGATAATAGCCTGATCACCACTCGTGAGGTTGGTGCAGTACTCAAAGTTCTCAAGAACCTCTCAAATGTCAGCAATCCACACCCACTTGACAGTTGTCATGTGTGGTGGCTGACTCTCAGTCTGACGGGCATGTTGAATCTGGTATTCAGCTCTTGCCCTCTGCTGTTCACTAATCCTCGCCAACATATTATACGTTGAGTTCCACCGCATGGGCAGGTCGCAAATGAGTTGGTGACTTGGCAAATTCAAGCGCTTTTGCAGCGCTGTAAGTGCAGCAAAAGTAGTAGATGAATGGCGGAAATTGGCGCTAATACGGCTCACCTTCTCAAGTAGGTTCGGCAAGTCACGGTAAGTGTTCAGAAATTTCTGAACAACTAGGTTCAGCATGTGAGCCTTGCATGGCACGAGTACCAGCTTGCTGAACTTTAAAACCGCCACCAGGTTATGCCCATTATCGCAGATGACTAGACCGGGTTGGAGGTGCAAGCAGGGAGAGCCACTGATCTGTCTGTTGTTTTAAAGTTTGCCACAGCTCTGCTGCAGTGTGTGCTTTCTGACCTAGGCAGATCACCTTCAGCAGAACGTGTTGCCACTTTGCCGATGCTCTGCTGCAAGGTCCCAGCTTGGCAGTGATGGGGAGGGTAATTCAGCAGAGGATGAGGAGCAGGAGGAGGGGAGAGACGAAGTGGAATATGAAGAGGAGGAAACCCTGACAGAATTTGGGCCCACTTTTCTTGGCGTGGGTAGTATGTGTGATGTTCCAGTTTGCGCCTTTGTCCCACCCTCCACCAGGTTCACCCTGTGTGCCGTGACAGAAATGTATCGTCCCAGTCCACAACAACTTGCCCAGGTGTCTGTTATGGACCTTCCCAGTTACGGCATTGGTGAGAGCACAGTTCAGATTGTGTAACACATGCTTGTGTAACGCAGGGACAGCATACCAGGCAAAATAGTGGTGGCTGGGAACACTGTATTGTGGGGCAGCCACAGACAAGAGATCACAGAAAGACTGTGTTCCCACCTTCCTAAATGGCAACATATCCACAGCTAGTAATTTGGCAATGTGCGAGTTTAGTATTTTGCCTGTGGGTGTGTGGCTGGGTGTTTATGCTGTCTTTCCAAGCTCTCAGGCACAGACAATTGGATGCTTCACTGGGCAAAGGAAGTAGATGTGGTTGATGTTTGTTGTGTGTGAGCAACCACAGTTTGTGGGCAGGAGATATGAGTGCCTGCTTCCTGAACAGCAGATTCTGAAGGACATAGTCCGGGCGACATGGCATTGGTTTGACCCGCAGATGCAGATTTGGTACCCTGGTGTTTCACCCACCTACTGGGGTGCTTGGCTACCATGTGGTTTCGCATACTGGTGGTGCTCAGGTTGCCTTTGCCCTAGCCTAAGCTCAACTTGGTATGGCAGATGCTAGAGATGACAATGTTTTTCTCTGAAGGACTTTCAGAAAAAATATTCCACACAGCAGCTGAAACCCCTTTGCCCTGACTTGGCGCACAGTGGGGGAGCTCTTGGGAACAGGTGACCCATTTCTCACTCTAGGCAAACCATGACCCCTTGGTGCCTGTGTTGCTGCTACATATCCAACTTCCTCTGTGTTGCTGTCATGGCTATGCATGCCAACGGTCCAGGTAGGATCAGTGGACTCATCATCGACCACCTCGTGTTCCATCACATCGTCCTTCCCAGTTGATATTGAAGGCTGACCAGATGGCAACTGTGTCTCATCATCATCAGCCTCCACCTCTGGAGACAGTAAATGACGTTCTTCCAAGTGGCTTTCTTCTGGCTGTAGGTCCTCAAATACTTGAGCATCAACACACGCCACCTCCTCGTGTCCCGCTTCAATGCTGCACGGTGATAGGCCAGAGCCAACCAAAGGATGTGTACCAAACAGATCCTTGGAGTGGCCAAGCTTGGGGTCATATGTCTCTTGTGACTGATAATGGCAAGAGGAAGGAGAATCAGCTTCAGGATTGGATGGGTCAGCCTTCTGTGAATCGAGAGTAGACTGTGTGGTCGTAGAAGATTTGTTGCTGCTTGGCAAATGCGTAGAGGCCTTGTCTGCTATCCAAGACAGAATCTGATCTCACTCTTCTGGCTTCCACACACATTTACGTTCCAGACCGGGAAATTTTTCCAGGAACATAGTGGATGCATCAAGCTTCTTCTGACATGACACAGACTGAGTGCCTTCTTGCTCACCACTGACAACACCACGTCCACGTCCATGTCCACGTCCCTTAACAACAGGCTTTTTTGGCATTTAGGGTTTTGTTGACAGATTTTCAGATGTTGATGGCACAAGCCAAGCTACCTGTCATAGCCAAAATAGTGGGGAAAATGGCCTGGTGTGTGCTTGGTAGCAGGCAGTAGGAAATATTTGGACTACTACTTTGCAAAGGGCACTAAATGCCTTTTTAAGTGGACTAATGTGGAGAGAAGGCAGGCTGTCACCCAAAAAACAGTGGGAAAAATGGGCTGGTGCGTGCTTGGTAGCATGCAGTAGTAAATGTTTGAACTACTGCTTTGTGTAGTGCGCTAATCGCCTTTTTAAGTGGACTAATGTGGACAGCAGAAGCCAGGCTCTGACCCCTAAAACAGCGGGGAAAATAGACCGGTGCTTTTAAAAAAAAAAGGCTGCACAAAATGCTACTTCTCTGTGTCCTGGAAAAATATTGCTTTGCCTCTGACAAAAGCTGTTTTAAGATGGACACTGGAAGAACATTTTAACCTCTCCCTACCTAATACACAATCTCTCCCTCCCTGTACTCTGACTTTGTTGTGTGTCTTCGGCTCTGAAAAGACCTATTTTTTTGTGAGATTTTGGAGCTATTGAGTGGCACCTTTTAAACTGTCCCTGCTTGAGTATCTCTCCCTCCCTATTCTACACTGAACTAGTATACACTGCAGGTAGCCCTTAGGCTATGTGCCCACGATGCAGAAATGCTCCGGATTTTTCCTGAGCATTTCTGCATCTCCCTGGTAGAAAAAACGCATGTGGATTGTACATGCGTTTTTCCTGCCAGGGACAAGCGGATGTGAAGTGTTCTTCACATGCATTTCCGCATGCGGGTTGTCAAGCACTTTCCAAGCGATTTTAGCATCACTTGGAAAGTGCTTGACAACTTGATCACACTATATAAATCCATGCAAACGCCATGGATTTATAGAGTGTGACTGTAAAGAATGGTAAAAAATAAAAAAATAAATCTATACTTAACTTCTGATGGCCCCCGGAGTCTTTATCCGATGCGTCCTGGTTTGCCGGCAGCTCGCGGTAGATTTAAGGACCTGCCGACGTCAGCGGTCGTGTGACCCGTCACATGACTAAATGACGTCAGCGCAGGTCCTTTAGTCTACCGCGAGCTGCCGGCATGCAGAGACAAGCATGCTGGGGGCCATCAGAAGGTAAGTATAATGTATATTTTTTATTTTATTCTATTTTTTACAAGTACTATGATACCTGGGTCTGGAGGAGAGTCTCCTCTTCTCCAGACCCAGGTACCATCCGCACATTGAAACGCATGGATTCCGCATCTGCAGATGCAGTTGTAATAGTGAGGAAGGATGTAACCTTCCTTTGGCATTGAAGTAGTTAAAGAGGGTGTTCCTGTAGTTAGACCTCTCTGAACTGTTGGTAGGCCAAGCTAAGGGGTTAGCTTCAGTGGTCCAGTCAGTAGAGTAGAGGGGGAACTTAGTGCCCTGATCAAGCCTTGAGAGTTATAGAGCTTGTTCCTGGCATAAATCCTTGTGGGCTGCAGTACCTGTAATCAGCCACAAAATGCCACTGTCCTGGGTGCAGATGTTAGGTTGAGTCTCCTAGCAGTGTTACAGACAGTGATGGGGTTAATGCTGTGTGATGACAGTCCACAGAGGGTGGGCACATTAGGAAAATCCCTGCTTAGTTTCCAGGAGCAGGAAGTGATGACCAGTAAGAGACAGGACAGTGAACTGTACGGGCAGCCTGACTATATGGTGGCTGCTAGGGTAGACAGGAGCTCCATCCCCTTAGACAGTGGAATCACCAGTGTAAAAGTCTCCCTACGCAAGAGTCCTGTTAGCCGGCCGGAGAAACTCAACAGAGGTATTGAGGACCCGGGGCACTGCAGGAAGCAGAGGAAGATAAATAGGACTCCAGGCTAAGACGTGGGGGAGATATTCTATCCGGAACACTGTTGGTATTGCAGAAGAGTCTCTTGGGCCGGAGATTAGAGTCACAGAGATGCTTCACTTAAAGAGGGAACCAGGGCTGAAGATGTTGCCAGTGCCAGTGAGGGAGATAATGACCTGTCGGGCCTTATCCATTATATCTGCCTGTAAATATTGTACATATTCCTCTTCCCCAAGTAAAGTCCAAGTTATGGTTAAGAACCTCGTGTCCTCAGAATTTATTGCTGCCCTGGTCCCAGAAGAGAAATGCCTGGAGACAGCCGCGATCGGATGGTTTGAAGTAAGTGGAGAGCCCCACATACACAGCCACACATCAGAAGGAGGACACGAATTGTCTGTACGGTGCCAATGCGAGCAGGGGCTACAGCTCGCCCACGACTACCTCACTGAGGCACCTTACACAGTGATGCGGAATCCATGCGTTCCAATGCATGTCAAAGGCGGTGAAAACGCCGCGTTTATGCAAAATAATTGGTAGTGCTGCAGACTTTTCCACACATGCGGATTATCATTGGGGAACATGGCAAACCTTCTACCAAGCGTTTTTTAGAGCGTTTCTGAAGCGGAATTGCCGCTGCGGAAACGCTTAAAAAATGCATAGTGGGCACACAGCCTTAAAAGGGCTTTTATTTGGTCAAGAGACTTAAACACTCTCCCTAGCAACTCAGCGATCTCTCCCTATGTTTGTAGAACACAGGCTCCAAATGCAATGTGCATATAATGGAGGCGGCAGGGCTTAAATAGACCCTATGACGCTGGACGGCCAGCCAAACACAGTAATGCCACAACCAAGATGTCTGCTGCATTACTGTGATTGGTTAAGAAGCCCAGCATGTTTAGTGACTGCAAAGGAGGCACCAAAACTGCAGGGAGGGACATCCGAATATAGCGAGGCGAGAACACAAATACTCGCAATATAACGAGTAACCCGAATATCGTACTATCCGTGCGAATATCGAATAGTAACAAATACACTCACTTATCACTAGTTCCACCCATTGAGGAGTACCTTCTACATTAGCTAAAGAGATCAGCCCTAGAAATTAAATACCCTTGAAATTGGATAATCAGTCCTAACTAAACAACACATTTCTACTCAAACATCTAATGCAACATTCAATCATGTAATTTCATATGGTATGATAATGGAAATTACATTTACCATGTTTACCAATTGAGGGTTTACAAATGTATTCTAAAAGGCACGTGGTATATGGGGAACCTGTCGCTGGCTTCTTTTGGAACTCTGGAGCTTCAAGTTACACTTCTGAAAGAAGGTAAGAAACATTTTGATATTAAGATAGTAAATAATGTCTAATATTTAACTTTCTGCTCACAATCTTCAGTCAGTTTTGCTATTTCTCAGTCATGTGGATTGATCTGAGACTTCTGTGGAAGTAAACAGAGGCTTTCAAATACAAATTGCTATTTAATATAACCCTGAGGGCCAGAGAGGACAAGACGATACAGAACAGATGTGCTCTAAAGTCTAATTATGTTTTGCTGTGAATCTTCAGCTACAACTAACTCACTGACTTCAAAAGAGGTGACATTTTGCTGTCTCTTTCAGTTGCCAGATAGCCTGATTGCAAAAAGTAACTTTACACAGGGGTCAAGGAAGGCTTCTATGTAATCTACCTGGTTAACCCTTAGTATATTTTGAGTCACTGGGCAGCAGGAAGACGAGTGAAATTACTTTAAAATATACTACCTATTTACACCCCTGCAGAATATTTACTGGAGATTTTTTTGCATGAAACAAAGAATTCAGAAATGACAGCTATGAACGTGCCAACAAATTCACTGAATATAGTGTACACCCAAGACAATGTTAAATATAGATATTTATTCCATCTGTCTGAATATTCCCTTAGACATTATTGGTTCAGATTATTATCCTATTATAGCACCCTGGCGATTTTGTCCAGCCTTTTGTGTTTTTTACATGTTTTTAATTGTTTCTAAATTTGATGAATTGTCTTTGCATAAATTAAATAAAATTGTTTTCTCATGAATTAATATTGTCTCGGTGTGCACTATATGCCTTGCAAGCTTTTCTCTTGTTACTGCAATTATCTCTTTTTGCATGGTTAATGTAGAACCCCTTAATATCTTCATTCATATATTGTGGTGCCCACCATACTTATTTTTCTGTAACAAATTCACTGAAAACACTATCAACTTGCATGTAGAATAGAAAAAATATAAACATAGCAGAATGACTAGAAAAAAGAATCACCTGGTCAGTGTAGCCTTTTTTTCTTACTTTTAGGAAGATATACAATGCTCAAAAAATAAAGGGAACACACCAGTAACACATCCTAGATCTGAATGAATGAAATATTCTCATTGAATACTTTGTTGTGTACAAAGTTGAATGTGCTGACAACAAAATCACACAAAAATCATCAATGGAAATCAAATTTATTAATCAATGGAGGCCTGGATTTGGAGTCACCCCCAAAATTAAAGTGGAAAAACACACTACAGGCTAATCCAACTTTGATGTAATGTCCTTAAAACAAGTCAAAATGAGGCTCAGTATTGTGTGTAGCCTCCACGTGCCTGTATGACCTCCCTACAACACCTGGGCATGCTCCTGATGAGGTTGCGGATGGTCTTATGTGGGATCTCCTCCCAGACCTGGACTAAAGCATCCGCCAACTCCTGGACAGTCTGTGGTGCAACGAGACATTGGTGGATGGAGCGAGACATGATGTCCCAGATGTGCTCAATCGGATTCAGGTCTGGGGAATGGGCGGGCCAGTCCATAGCTTCAATGCCTTCATCTTGCAGGAACTGCTGACACACTCCAGCCACATGAGGTCTGGCATTGTCCTGCATTAGGAAGAACCCAGGGCCAAAAGCAGAAGCATATGGTCTCACAAGGGGTCTGAAGATCTCATCTGTGTACGTAATGGCAGTCAGGCTACCTCTGGCGAGCACATGGAGGGCTGTGCGGCCCTCCAAAGAAATGCCACCCCACACCGTTACTGACCGACTGCCAAACCGGTCATGCTGAAGGATGTTGCAGGCAGCAGATCGCTCTCCACAGCATCTCCAGACACTATCACGTCTGTCACATGTGCTCAGTGTGAACCTGCTTTTATCTGTGAAGAGCACAGGGTGCCTGTGGCGACTTGGCCAATCCTGGTGTTCTGTGGCAAATGCCAAGCGTCCTGCACGTTGTTGAGCTGTGAGCACAACCCCCATCTGTGGAGGTTGGGCCCTCATACCACCCTCATGGAGTTGGTTTCTAACTGTTGGGCAGACACATGCACATTTGTGGCCTGCTGGAGGTCATTTTGCAGGGCTCTGGCAGTGCTCCTCCTGTTCCTCCTTGCACAAAGGAGGAGGTAACGGTCTTGCTGCTGGGTTGTTGCCCTCCTATGGCTCCCTCCACGTCTCCTGGTATCTCCTCCATGCTCTGAACACTGTACTGACAGACACAGCTACCCTTCTTGCCACAGCTCGCATTGATGTGCCATACTGGATGAACTGCACTACCTGAGCAACTTCTGTGGGTTGTACTGTAGACACCGGCTCATGCTACTGTACCTCTAGGGGTGAGAGCAATGGCAAAATGATAAAGTGACAAAACAACAGCCAAAAAGGATGAGAACAGAGAAATGGTCTGTGGTCACCACCTGCAGAACCACTCCTTTATAGAGGGTATCATGCTAATTGCCTATCATTTCTACCAGTTGTCTGTATCATTTGCACAACAGCAGGAGAAATTGATTCACAATCAGTGTTGCTTCATAACTGGACAGGTAGATTTCACAGAAGTGTTATTGACTTGGAGTTACATTGTGTTTTTTAAGTGTTCCCTTTATTTTTTTTGAGCAGTGTACATTTATCCCAGACATGTAGACATTCACTTACTGATAATTTACCAACCAGCTATGGTTGAAGTTTGTTCTAAGTATCAAGCACTACCTTTTAAGTAATGTAATATTTTTTACATTGCTTCTGATCTTACCTCAGCTAATATCGAATTTTAGATACTTGTTCTTTTAAAAAATACAGAAAAAATAGAAGAGTCAAAGGCAAAAAAGCTATAATAAAGTTACTCACTTATCCTATCTTCTGAACCTCTGATGTCCCTCCCCTAGACTATTTTAGGCCAACTCAAGCAGCTGCACAGGGCCCAAAGTTTCAGGCAAGGCAATGTCAATGCTGGTTACCATGTGTTAGTATTAGGCTATGTTCACACATCATGTTTTTTCAGCGTTCATTTTCTGCAGCAAAACCTGATCTCTTGCCAGGAGGTTGTTCGGGATTTTTGCTGCTGTTTTCTTGCTTTCTGGCTTGTTTATGGTGCATTTTTGGTGTGTCTTTTCAGCATTTTTCTCACTGTCCTTTTGTCTCTGTTATGCATGTACATAAAGTTCAGCGAAAAAAAAAACTTATTCTGGTTTAGGCACAAAAAACACTGAAAAAAACATGATGTGTGA
This sequence comes from Phyllobates terribilis, assembly GCF_046119375.1. Lineage (NCBI taxonomy): Eukaryota > Metazoa > Chordata > Amphibia > Anura > Dendrobatidae > Phyllobates > Phyllobates terribilis. The sequence goes on along the minus strand of NW_027362768.1, from coordinate 35,557,068 downwards.
ACATAGCCAAAGTTCAGCTTTGCTTCCACCACAGAAACATGAACACAGGTCACCAATGCAAGACATATGTGGAACTATATTAACCAGAATTTCAAGTGCACCAGTGGGGGGTGAATTGTTCAGGAATAGTTGACCTAAGACACTGGCAGTGCATTGAGTTTGTATGACACTATTTACTCATACACTATGGGGTCTGCCATTGAGTTGCTCAGGGCATTGTTCAATTTCACACATCTCTGGACCACAGGTATTGTTCAATCTCACACATAGCTCAGCCAATGTTTACACTGTACACATCACTAATTTAATTACACTATACTAATACAAACTACAGTGACAAAGAAAAGATGGTAAAATCACAAAAATAAATGAGTTTTACATACTACTGTACTTGCTTATTTTCACTAAAAATGCAGCAAAGCCTGATAGCTATGTTCAAACTAGGCATTTTTTCAGCGTTTTTCACTACCCATTACTTCCAAAGGGGGAAAAACGCTGAAAGAAGTGACATGCTCTATTTTCCCCAAAAAAAACATGCAAGGCACAAAATCCTGAACAAAAAAAAAATGTGATGTGTTCACTAAGAATTCTGCAATCTCATAGACTTTGCTGGTACTGTAAAAAGCAGCTGAAAATTTGCTTAAAAAATCAAAAAACATGATGTGTGAACATAGCCTTATGGTTTGCTGCTAGTCTAACCCAGCATTGTTAAATCTCTAGGCTCTGCTATACATCTTTTATAGTGTGCCTCTCAAGTAACCCATCTCATCTATACTTCACACTCGACTCTGCTGTTTTGAAGCACCTGTCCACATATTCAGTTCAGCTGCTCCAAGGTAGCAGTCTGAATACTTGGCTCTGCTCTTCCGAAGTACCAATCTGCGTAATCGGCTTAGCTGTGACAAAGTGCTTATTTTTATTTTGCTGTTCTGTGATGCCTCTTCAGTTGGACTTGTTTTTATCATTATTACCACTCAGAGATTTTGATATGGAACACGGATATGGATTTTGATATGGAACACTGGTAAGGAATGAATTAATTTGACAACACCATACAGGTAATGTTGTCCATCTTCATTTATTATCTCTTAAGCAGCCGCATCGTATACATGTTTTTACAAATTGGTTATATTTTGCACTCATAACCATTTCTAGGACTGTTTTTCTAAATTATTATTATTATCATTTTCATTATTATTATGCTCTCGCATGATTTACCATACTTATTTCTCTTAATTCGCTATTCTCACTTTCATGTATTTTTAGAGTCTTATGATCAGTTTAGTCAGTTTGAAGTGCTTGAAAGGTATTTTGTTCACTGCATTTTGAACTTTGACAGCAGCCAACATTTTTTGCCTCGCCAGTCTAAAGTGGCCTAGATTTTTGTTTAGTACGCTGGTTATTCTTTAGCCTTGGTCACACCTTTATTAGAACAAGATAGTCCTACGATGTGCTACTTTCAGTCTTTTATTTCAGGTTTTGGTGGAAAGTTTAATGATCTGCATGAAACTCACTCTGCTGCTGACTCTTACTCCTGTTTAGAGATGAGCGGTGTTCGACTAGAACTGTTCGCCAATCTCAAATTCGAGCTGTTTTGGGAGGTGTTCGAGTTGTTCGACGAACCCGAACGATTTGCAAAAAGTTCGGCTGTTCGAGGTTATGTTCGATAACTGTTCGTGCACCAAAAGCGTGTCCTGCATGTCTGGTGCTATTTAGAGCACCAATCATGCAGGGATTGTCTGCCACTCACTGTAATGCCACAGCCATGGTGGTTGTGGCATTACAGTGATTGCCCAAATCGATGGGAACTGTGCTCACAGTGAAACACGAAAAGCGGCAATTCAGCAGCGGCATACACCGGTACCCGACAATTTAGAACCGAAAGAATAGAGCATCACACATAGATTAGATAGATATAAACATGTCAGTCACATATATATGAAGTACAGTGACAGTGTTGATTACTGTACTTGTCATTTAGTGTAAAGGATTTATCAAAAAAAATAATAGTGTTTTCATGCACCGTCTCTTTAAAAAAGCCGGCCGGCAATTCAGCATCTGTACCCGACAATTTATAACAGACAGAATAGAGCTTCACACATAGATTATAAGAGCATGCTCAGGTACTCGCCGAGTAGTTTTGGCATGTCAAACAGGCTATCCCTGCATGTGTCACAGCTATCTAACAGATGTAACACATGCAGCCGCAGTGGCTGTTCCTGAATTGTCGAGCATGCCGAAACTACTCGGCAAGTATCTGAGCATGCTCAGTTAAAGGGTTAAACGAGCACACTCGCTCATCACAAGTAGCCATCTATAAGCTTCTAGCACTTCTCAGTTGGAATTTTCTCCCACTCTGAGTTGGCAGTTTGTTCAAGCTCTTGAATGTTTGCAGAGTTCTTTTTCCCAATGGCATATTTCAGCTCACCCAAAAGATTTTCAGTGGGATTGAAGTCAGGACTCATTGCTGGCCATTTTAAAACAGTTCATTTTTTTCTTTTTTATGCATTCCTGTGTACTTTTGGATGTGTGCTTTGGGTAATTTGGGTAAATCTCTAGATAATTCTTTGATTTCATGATTCCTGTGATATGGTCAAGGCCTCCAATATTGAATGCAGTAAAGCAACCCCACAATATTAGGGATCCTCCACCATGCTTAACTATTGGTAAGGTGTTCTTTTCCTTATAAGCTTAATTGTGCCATCTGTAAACAAACTGTTGTTTTGCATTGCCAAAAAGTGCTATTTTTTTTCATTTGTCAAAGGAATATTTTCCCAGAAACATTGTGGTTTGTCAAGGTACTCTTGGCAAAAATAAGTAGGTCCTTTTTTTGTATTTTCTTCAGGAATGGTTTCTTCCTTGTCCTTTGCCCATAAAGCTTTGCTTGGTATTGTGTGCAGCATATGGTACTTGTTGAAACCATGACCCCAGACTGTTCCAGGTTGGCTTCCGGCTCTGGATGTTGATATGGTGATTTTTCCACTATTTGCACCAACCTTCAAAGACATCTTTTGCCAATTTTCCTCTTTCCTCCACATCCAGAGAGGTTCTTGACGGTTCCATGCTTGGCAAACGTCTTAATAACTTTGCTCACTGTTGAAACTGGGATTCCAAGGTCTTTGGAGATAGCCTTATACCCTTTGGAAACACAGAAGTTATCATTAATTGGCTAATTCATGTCACATGGACAGCGACAATTAATCACAGGTGAATCTCTTTTGTGATTTACCACAGGCGAGTCAAAATGTGTTTCCATACTAAATTAATGTAAAGACTGCCAATACCAGTGTCACAGCAAGCTGTAGGTTTTTCTAGTTTTCCCTCCCATTGTTTTTTGAGAGGAGATATTCCATATTATGTACTAAAACTTCATGGATGCCAACAATGATGAGCTGGACTGTATCATAGACTGATGGAAGGACTATTTTTGTAGTGCTGAGAGAAGCCATTCCTATGGGGATTGTTTCATGATTAAAATGGTTGTCTTGTCCAAATCGATAAGTCTGCAGCCACGCTGTGTGACTGCAGACTTATGAATCCCCCAGTGCACGCACTGTGCGCTGCGGGGATTTGCCAACTTCTGAGCTGGGAACCGGAGGGTATGCATGAGTTACACATACTTCCAGCCAGTAAGTGTGGCCTTGCTTCCATACTCTCATGTTACCTCACCCTGGGAACATTCTGAAGAATGTTCCCAGAGTGATGGTGGTGAAAGCTCACCGGGGCTGATCAGCTGATCTTCAGCTGATGAACCCCAGTGACCTCCTGCACAGCAATGTATACTGATAGGAGTGATTTTACACTCCTCTATGTACAGTGGGTACGGAAAGTATTCAGACCCCTTTAAATTTTTCACTCTTTGTTTCATTGCAGCCATTTGGTAAATTCTAAAAAGTTCATTAAAGTACACTTTGCACTCCATCTTGACAGATAAAAAAGCAGAAATGTAGAAATTTTTGCAAATTTATTAAAAAAGAAAAACTGAAATATCACATGGTCATTTCTATTCAGATCCTTTGCTCAGTATTGAGTAGAAGCACCCTTTTGAGCTAGTACAGCCATGAGTCTTCTTGGGAATGATGCAACAAGTTTTTTACACCTGTATTTGGGGATCCTCTGCCATTCTTCCTTGCAGAACCACTTCAGTTCCGTCAGGTTGGATGGTGACCATTGGTGGACAGCAATTTTCAGGTCTCTGCAGAGATGCTCAATTGGGTTTAGGTCAGGGCTCTGGCTGGGCCAATCAAGAATGGTCACAGAGTTGTTCTGAAGCCACTCCTTTGTTATTTTAGCTGTGTTCTTAGGGTCATTGTCTTGTTGGAAGGTGAACCTTCAGCCAAGTCTGAGGTACAGAGCACTCTGGAAGAGGTTTTCATCCAGGATATCTCTGTACTTGGCCGCTTTCATGTTTCCTTCAATTGCAAGCAGTTGTCCTGTCCCTGCAGCTGAAAAACACCCCCATAACATGATGCTGCCACCACCAGTTTTCACTGTTGGGATTGTATTGGGCAGGAGATGAGCAGTGCCTGGTTTTCTCCACACATGCCACTTAGAATGATCACCAAAAAGTTCTATTTTCGACTCATCAGACCAGAGAATCTTATTTCTCATAGTCTAGGAGTCCTTCATGTGTGTTTGAGCAAACTCTACGCGGTCTTTCATATCTTTTTCACTAAGGAGAAGCTTCCTTCTGGACACTCTGCCATAAAGGCCCGACTGGTGGAGGGCTGCAGTGATAGTTGACTTTGTGGATCTTTCTCCCATTTCCCTACTGCATCTCTGGAGCTCAGCCACAGTGATCTTGGGGTCCTTCTTGACCTCTCTCACCAATGCTCTTCTCCCACGATTGCTCAGTTTAACTGGACTGCCAGGTCTAAGAAGACTTTGGTGGCCCTAAACTTCATCCATTTAAGGATTATGGAGGCCACTGTGCTCTTAGGAACCTTGAGTAATGCAGAAATTCTTTTGTAACCTTGGCCAGATCTGTGCCTTGCCACATTTCTGTCTCTGAGCTCCTTGGGCAGTTCCTTTGAGCTCATGATTCTCATTTGGTCTGACATGCACTGTGAGCTGTGAGGTCTTATATAGACAAGTGTGTGCCTTTCCAAATTAAGTCCTATCAGTTTAATTAAACATAGCTGGACTCCAATGAAGGAGTAGAACCATCTCAAGGAGGATCACAAGGAGCCTATAACCTGTAACCTATAGAACAATTTAGTCTCTCTCTGCAGGATCAACTTGTCCCAGTCACCTCCTCTAGGTGGGACAGTTATTTTATCAATCAATGACTACAAGTTTGATTGGGATATTGTTTTGATTAAATTGTTCAACTCTTAATCAAGTTATCACGTGGCAACTATTTATCCCACGTGGTTGTCATTACTCTTACCATAAGCATCTCATCTTGTTTGTTTGCATTTTAGCATGCGCACACCGGATGTGATGCGTGCGTGTCACCGCTGGGGTATGCGTTCCACAGACCAGAAGTGAATGGTCCACAGCCGGAAGTGACGCAACCGCTGTCTGTGAGCGCGGCCAGATATAAAAAGAGGATGGATACTATCCATAAGTTGCGTCACATTTTTTGGATGACCGGCAACAGACTGTAAGGAACACTATGCGTGTTATGACACACCACCTCTTATTTCCCCTGATGATCCATTGATGTGAGGAAATGCGTCGGGAGTGGTGTCCTATATATAAATGGTGGCTGAGGATATATAATGCCCCAGTTCTAAGAGCTGTTTAGAGCAATATCTTAAACCGACATCGAAAAATGGTGAGATTGTTCCATTATTAAGCTAAAGTGCCGTCTTCTCCTTGGCACTTGGGGACAGGAAAATCTGTTAGTGCCCTTTCATTTGGTCCATGGTGGTGATACATCTGGCTGACCCTAGCGTCTCAATGAGCTCATCAACTCAGGGCATCGGATACGCATCGAACTTTGACACCTAATTCAGCTTCCTGTAGACATTACAGAACCGCCATTTTCCATCTAGCTTCAACACCAGGACAGTGGGGCTAGACCAGCTCCGAAAACAGCAGCAGCAGATGGAATTGCCCTCATTCTCCACCACCTTTGGTAGATCAAATCACTCAGTTGCACACGGAGGTAACACAGGAACGTTGTTGCTTTAAATTTCTCAGTGATTTATTAGTGCAGGCATAAACCACTGTAAAGTCCATCAAATCAAACAGGTCTTTCTTAAGGCCCCGTCACACTTAGCGACGCTGCAACGATCCCGACAACGATACGACCTGTCAGGGATCGTTGCTGCGTCGCTATGTGGTCGCTGGTGAGCTGTCAAACAGGCAGGCTCACCAGCGATCAGGGGAGCAGCGACATCGTGGAAAGAATCTTTCCACGATGTCCTGCTCCTGGTTACGAGCCTGCTGAAGCAGGAGCAGGCTGGTAACTATGGTAAACATTGGGTTACTAGGGGCACACGCGCACCTAGTAACCCGTTGTTTATCATGATTACCACTCTGCTACAGTGAGCGGGAGGTTACCGCTCACTTTAGCGGGCTCGTAACCATGATAAACAGCGGGTTACTAGGTGCGCGTGTGCCCCTAGTAACCCGATGTTTATCATGGTTACCAGCCTGATCGCTGCTCCCGCTGGTCACACACAGCGATGTGTGCTGACCAGCGGGAGAGCAACGACCAAAAAATGGTCCAGGACACTTTGCAGCAATCAGCGACCTCACAGCAGGGGCCTGATCGTTGCAAAGTGTCACACATAGCGACATCGCTGGTGAGGTCGCTGTTGCATCACCAAAACCGTGACACAGCAGCGATCTCGCTAGTGATCTCGCTATGTGAGACGGTGGCTTTAGTCAAAAAGAGTAAACAAAAGAAAACAGATAGCACAGTCCATAGGCCTGTGGGGGTCCGCCCGCACAGGATTACCACACAAAACAAGGTTCAGGAAAACAAACACAAGCTCCTCTCTGGAGCTAACTACTCCAGACACTGAACACTGAATGCCTCAGCAGGCCGAGTATTTAAACTCCAGATCACACCCTGAGGTGGAGATATGGAGAATGGCCCCCCGCCCTTCACAATAGCCATTCACAAAAAAACACTCCCTTTTAAAATGAAGGTTTAATGCTCTTAGCAAATAATATGCTGGAGCAAACTTCATGGTTCCGTGAAACATATCTTCCCTCTGTCACCTTACCAGAGACTTTGTCACAGCATATATAAATAACTTTATGGAGGTCTAGTTAGTTAGGAGAAAAGGCCTCTTCTGTAACAGACACTTCAAAAACTGCTATGAGTAAGTGACTATTAGAGTACTGGCACAACACTGTCGTTTTATGGCTTTATGCATAGTAGGCTTAACTGCACGTATTTTTGCAGGCATATAACTGTTATTTCTGTTAACTGTAACTTTCAATACTCTTATTCGGTGTTATTGAGAGAAATTGCTGTCATCGTATTTGTTATATAGTCACGGTTTACCTACCATCCTTTCTTTTTTTTTATAAACTGTTTATTACATATTTAAAATATATTATTTAATATTTGTGCGTGTCTGCTGATTATTGCTGTACCTCACGATCTGTGGCTGTCCCTCACCCACATTTAATACTTCCCACTGAAACATTTGTATAAAGACTTGTTTCAAAAAGCTGGCTCCAGGGCTCATCAGTCTATTCTAAATTTGTTACTTTTCATTTGAAATTGCCCTCCACCTTGATGATTACCAATAATTTTTACATTTCTTTACTTCATCCTCTATAAATATTCCTCATCAATCAAGTCTTCTTCTGCTTCCACTGCTGATCTTGATATGCAGTATGAAATTAACTAAATTCTGGACTGTAAGAATTTGTGGGAATCTTCTCTACTTTATTGTTTGGAAAGGATTTTCTCCTGAAAACAGATACAGACAATAAAAATCTGCAATATCTTGTCACTAGAATATCGTATTTTTTGGATTATAAGGAGCACTTTTTCCCCCAAATTTGGGAGGAAAATGGGGGTGCGTTTTGTAATCCGAAGGTAGCTTACTGGGGAAGGGGCCGCTGCGGTGGAGCTGGGTCACAGGAGGCAGGGTCGCTGCTTCAGGAGGCCGGTGATGTCAGCAGGAGTGGGGTGATGCTGCAGGCCCTGGGCTGGGAGGATGGCAGCAGAGATTTTCCCCTTTCATTCCCCTCATGCTTGTGTAGTGTCAGACCAAGGTATACAGTTAATTTGTAGAGTGCTTTGCACAATCCTCAAAATCTCCTTGGACTTCTCCTTTGCCCATCACCTTCTAAATCAACGGCAAACTGAGAGAATCAATCAGTCTTTAGATCAATATCTTCAGATTTTCTTCAATATCCATAAATACAATTGCTCCTTGGATTAAATTTGCTCACATTAAGGGCACACTTGCATATTAATAATCAGTCCCACTTTCATCCAGGAGAGTGGGACAATTTTTTCTCACTTGTCATCCATGTACTGTGCGTATGCAATCCGTTTTTTACTCAGTAGCTATTCATCTTTTACAGGGCCATCTACAGTTTCCTATGCTACAGGATTGTAATATATCTATAAAAATCGGATGCCATGTATATCATGGCATGCAATTTTTTTTTCTTCCACTGTCCGATTTTGGCCAGAGTCACACGAACATATGAATCAGATGAGTGCAATCCAATAAAAACTGGATTGCACTCGGACGCTCGTGTGACCCCAGCCTTCAGAGTGAAAATGCCACATGCTGCGATTTTTTTCTCATGCCGAATACAGCTGATATGCTCTGCCTCATTGAATAACATTGGTCTGAGTGCGATACCTTTTTTTTATTGCATTGTACTTGTTCGATTTATTTGCAAGTGTGAGCAAGCCCTAATTCAGTCTTTGAGTATTCCTAAAAATCTCCTATTATGGTTTGGAACCTTGTCTTTTATTGCCAATTGATTATCAAAACCAACTTCCTGCAGTAAACAGACTTTGTCAACACATTCATGACTTTAAGGCCTGGTTGCATTACAATCTGTCTGGTGCTGTGGCTAAAGCAAAGGAAAGTGCAGATAAACAGAGGTAACATACTACTATCTCACCTGGTGATAACTGTTTTTTATGGGATACTAAACTTTATCTAAACAGTGCCGGCAACAAGCTGCCTTCAAGGTTCATAGTTCTTTTCAAAATTCAAATGAACACATAAATCTGTTTTTTTATGTTTGAAACTCCCCCCATCTTAAAAATTCCCACTAGTTTCCATGTTTTCCTTACCTTGCCCTAAAAAACTCTCATTGCATTATCCTTGTCAATCAAGTCGTCTTCTGCTTTCACTGCTTATCCTGATATGTAGAAATTAGAAGATTGATCCACAGAGGATCTAGTTTGCTATAGTGTCCTGCTGCTATGACATTTACAGATGATCCTACCTTGAACAGGGAGGTCAGTATCTGGGCCATCATAGATCAACGTTTCTCAATGGAACACAGCTTGTACAGCAGAGCTGTTTTCCATCTCTAGACCAATTGGATAATTCTCTCTCCTCTGTAGAATGTAAGCTCTCATGGTGAGTGGGGTTCTCTCTCATATGGAGTGAAAACTCTCAGTCATCGGGGTTTTCTCTCTCCTGCAGAGTGTAAGCTCTTATGGTCAGCAGGGTCCTCTGTCTTTCTCCCCTGTAAAGTGTAAGCTCTCATGGTCAGAGATATCCTCTCTCTCCTATAAAGTATAAGCTGTTAGGCTCAGCATGATCCTCTCTCTCACGCACATGAAGAGTTTACTATGGTAGTACTTGCACTGTTCTGCTGTCTACTTATCATAGGATGAACCTCTTTTTTGACACAAGGTAAGGGTGGCTCCATTTATTTTTTTTAGCATACTGTATGCACTATACATGACTAAAGAGGCTCCTATTGTTCACATAGAGTACAAATAATTATGAGTATTGCTGTTTATAACTACCTCAGGTCTCGAGTCCCTCATTACTCAGCCTGTGTTGTTGCCACACTGTGTTGCATGCTGTCTCTTGCCCAGTGTGAGTTTTGATTTGCACATTGGTATGAGGGCTACTGTGTGAGGTGGCACAGTTAGTCCTTGTCAGGATCCCTGAACACAAAAAAGCATTCTTCCATCTTGTATTAGGTGAAACTACTGAACATCAGCACAGGTCCATACAAATCTTATTGCTCAAGTATTTTGTTTTGCACAGCGATGCTGAGGTGGGTCAATTTATCTGAATAAAATATAGGAGGGTTGTATTATTGTATATCCCCCTTATATGTTGTCATCTGCTCACACATCAATGAATTCCATTACTGATATATATGTGCCTGTCTTACAATCCATTGCACACCATATGTTATTTCCTTGCCCATATGGCGATTGCGTCTTATATTATTACACATTGGTCTATTAGCAGGATACATGTGCACTATAGGTTCTCTTCTCTGCCCTAACACATGAAATCTAAGTGAGGCTGTTCCATTACATCCAAAGCTAAATAACACCAAGAAGTTCTGATTTTTATAACATGCGACAAGTGGGGCATTCACTGTATGGGGACTTCAGCTGGAGTACACACAACCTGTACAACACAGGTATACACTGCTTGTTATATCCTTTTATTGTCTATCTTTCCTCTTCTGCTCTTTTCTGAGTTGTATCTATGATGTTAGCCCATTTATATTACCTAGTGGTGACTAGTGATAAATAATTGTATTTATGACTATAATAACCTTTTTCCCTGTTTGGATTTATGTGTATTCATTGCAGCCTCAAATTCTATATTACCATTTACCATTGTATTATACTATAAAACAAAGTATACTCCTTATCTATTTATGTCTATTAAAGTGGTTTACCCTGTATTCATGTAGTAAGATACATTTTTTATACTGACTTTTGAAGTATACAGCCTATCAGAATTATTTGATTCAATTATAAAATGTTTGTTTTGTTGTATGCACTTATACTGTATATAATATGGTAATTTACATGGTTGAAATGCTCCTGGATTCAATCCTTTGAGTTTGTGTTCTGTGGTCGGCTCCTCATTCTGTCGAGCCACAGGAGACACACCTTTTCTCTGGGTGTTTGAATTCTGCTATTCAAGCTGCAGGCTTTCTAGCTTAACACAGATGTTTTCATTTCTCTGCTTATCACCTTTTGGGTGCAGCTTTATATTCCGCCCCCCTGCTGGCATTTCCTGCTGGTGATAGATTCATTTAGATGTTCTGACATTTTATTGATGTTTGGAGCCAGTCTCTTAAACTCAAGCAAAGGGTTTTCATTTTGCTGTTTCTTTGCGATATTTTGCACCTATCTTCCGTTTATCTTTAGTAAGTAGACTATATATTTGTTGAGAGTAATTGCTTTATTCTTTGTTTGGTATTTAATTATTTACTTTACTCACTCTGAGATCTTTCCTTTATTCAGAAGACCTCTCCTCTTGTAGGTAATTCACTCTCTGCTCTGCCCTCTGATTCCTTAGGAGGAATGTGAAGCAACTCGACAGCCATTTAGGCATCTCCTAGTCTGTGGTTAAGGCTATCTCTGCATCCTCAGGCACCATTAGGGACAGAAGAGTATGAATATATAGTCTGTACAGGAACCAGCAGAGTAAGTTTTCATTGTTTAACCTATTTTTCTAAGTGAGTGGCTATGCAGGTATAACAATGATATTATAAATATTTTCAAGACCGTGACCAAGGCTATGGAAGGCATGAAACAATGACCTCTACTGTATATAAGGAAAAAGCAAAACCAAAGAAATTAACTGGAGCATATGTTGGTATACGTGCAATATGTAGGTGCACATTCACAATGTGGCTATTTACAAACAAAACCTGGGATGAAAGCAAAGGATAAAAACAAAAAGAGCAAAAACCCTGCAGTAAGAAAATAACTAAATAGTAATAGAACATGTAAATAATATAGGGTACTTAGTTGACACTATTTTGATAAAAAAAGCATAAAAGTCATCCTACATCGACAAGGTATAACCTGGGTATTTTAAGAATTTGTTGTTTGTCAAAGGTTTCTATAGCATTTAAATGGCATCCTTTTTGTCATCTTAAAAGGAAGTCCCTATTATAGCCTGCTGTACACACAATATGTAAGGACTTTATTCATTGTAGCAGTTATCCTATTTCTCTTTACTCTTTGCTCTTTCTTACTTTTGGCTGACATTTTGGTGACTTCAAAACCAATTACTACATTTCTATAGCTATGGACAACAAAGAAAAAGTAGAGAGGAGAACATAAAAACTTCTATTAATAGTAATGTTTGTTAAAACGAATATAGAAAAAGTGTAGCACCAAAATACTCACTTCACACCAGTGTAGAAGTTTCCATATTCAATAAGATATAAGACAGATAAAATCACAAGGTATGTCTAAAACACAAACCCGTTTTCAATCCTGTACTGTGATCTTCATCAGGTATAAGACCTGGTAATCAGGTTGGTCATAAGCTTACAATATTTTTAATGATACAATGGTTTTCCTAGCTCTACCGTAATTAATATTTTAACATGAGTGAGCACTGGAATAAAATATCATATCAAAAATGAACATTATAATAAACCAGATTTATAGCTATAAACAATGTAAGGAAAGTTAATCAAGCAATTCACTTCAGAATACTAGTGTTTAAAAGGAAACTGTTATATTTGTGCAAAAATGTCACAACTTTTTGAATTTTTACAACAACATAATTTTTTCTGGAAAATTGATGGAGTTTAGATGGAGGTGCATACTCTAGAATTGTCTGACAGATTCACTACAATTTAGGCCACAAAAAACTGTAAATTATATTAGAAATACATTCTAGTTCATGATACATGGGCAGCTAGAAAGATGCAGTATATTCATTACCAAGCATGCACATCTTACTCATTAATGGATTTGGCACTAGAGATGAGCGTTGTTCTACTCGAACTGTTCCCCAATCTCAAATTCGAGCTGTTTTGGGCGGTGTTCGAGCCGGTCGGCGAACACGAACAATTTGAGAAAAATTCGGCTGTTCGAGGTTATGTTCGATAACTGTTCGTGCACCAAAATCATAACTGGATTTTTTCTCAGTAATGATGAAAATTAATGTTAATACGCAGTTTGAGTGTACAGCGGGGCGGGGGGAGGGGCAGGGGATGGATCTCTGCAGGAACAATGAAGATCTCCATTTTTTTTTCTCTTTCCCGCATTTGCAGTGGGGAGGTGCAATCTGTCAGCCTATCAGCAGCGCACACACGGAGCGAAGTGCTTTTTTTCACACAAGCAAGGGCATGTGTCATTGGCAGTGTATGTCACATGTCCTTGCCCTATAAGTCCAAGCCATTTTCCCCGTCGCCACCATTTTCTCACTGCTGCAGCTGCGTGTTAGACGGCACCGCTGTTGCTGTGTGCGCTATACCTTGTTAATTTCAAGCCAATTTTCGCACAAATACACAGATAGCTTGGGAGTAGGGAATAGTTGTGATTGCAGTCCTTTTAAGGACTAGGTTACAGCATTTCCTACGACTTTTATCAAGCAGGTCTGTGCTCTTAAATAGATAGATTGTGGGAGTAAAGACTAATTGTAATTGGAGTCCTTTTCAGGACTAGGTTACATCAGTTCCTATCAGTTTTTGCCAGGCAGGTCTGTGCCAGTGCTGTGCAAGTTTTTTTCACAGCATTTGGCTGAATCTAGCAAAGCTAATCCTTTTTGGCCTATTGCAGAGTGTGTTAGTCAGTGGAGTAGCCTATATGTGTTGCAAGATATACCACCTGTGTATAGAATACCAATTTTTTTACTGCACCTAGTGAAGTAAAATCTTTTGGGCATAGCATCATTCTATTAGTCCATCTATACTGACCTCCATCAGGTTGCAAATTAAAAATAATTTTTTTCTGCATCTAGCTCTGAAAAAATATTTGGGCTTCTAGCAGTGTGTGGGACTTGGTCTATTAGTCCATCTATACTGACCTCCATCAGGTTGCAAATTAAAAATAATTTTTTTCTTCATTTATCTCTGAAAAAATATTTGGGCTTCTAGCAGCGTGTGGGACTTGTTCTATTAGTCCATCTATACTGACCTCCATCAGGTTGCAAATTAAAAATAATTTTTTTCTGCATCTAGCTCTGAAAAATATTTGGGCTTCTAGCAGTGTGTGGGACTTGGTCTATTAGTCCATCTATACTGACCTCCATCAGGTTGCAAATTAAAAATATTTTTTTTCTGCATCTAGCTCTGAAAAAATATTTGGGCTTCTAGCAGTGTGTGGGACTTGGTCTATTAGTCCATCTATACTGACCTCCATCAGGTTGCAAATTGAATAAAAAAATTTTCTGCATCTAGCTCTGAAAAAATATTTGGGCTTCTAGCGGTGTGTGGGACTAGGTCTATTAGTCCATCTATACTGACGTCCATCAGGTTGCAAATTAAAAATAATTTTTTTCTGCATCTAGCTCTGAAAAAATATTTGGGCTTCTAGCAGTGTGTGGGACTTGGTCTATTAGTCCATCTATACTGACCTCCATCAGGTTGCAAATTAAAAATAATTTTTTTCTTCATTTATCTCTGAAAAAATATTTGGGCTTCTAGCAGCGTGTGGGACTTGTTCTATTAGTCCATCTATACTGACCTCCATCAGGTTGCAAATTAAAAATAATTTTTTTCTGCATCTAGCTCTGAAAAAATATTTGGGCATCTAGCAGTGTATGGGACTTGGTCTATTAGTCCATCTATACTGACCTCCATCAGGTTGCAAATTAAAAATAATTTTTTTCTTCATTTAGCTCTGAAAAAATATTTGGGCTTCTAGCAGTGTGTGGGACTTGTTCTATTAGTCCTTCTATACTGACCTCCAGCAGGTTGCAAATTGAATATAATTTTTTTCTGCATCTAGCTCTGAAAAAATATTTGGGCTTCTAGCGGTGTGTGGGACTTGGTCTATTAGTCCATCTATACTGACCTCCATCAGGTTGCAAATTAAAAATAATTTTTTTCTGCATCTAGCTCTGAAAAAATATTTGGGCTTCTAGCAGTGTGTGGGACTTGGTCTATTAGTCCATCTATACTGACCTCCATCAGGTTGCAAATTAAAAATATTTTTTTTCTGCATCTAGCTCTGAAAAAATATTTGGGCTTCTAGCAGTGTGTGGGACTTGGTCTATTAGTCCATCTATACTGACCTCCATCAGGTTGCAAATTGAATAAAAAAATTTTCTGCATCTAGCTCTGAAAAAATATTTGGGCTTCTAGCGGTATGTGGGACTTGGTCTATTAGTCCATCTATACTGACCTCCATCAGGTTGCAAATTAAAAATAATTTTTTTCTGCATCTAACCCAGCCAATAGTTTTGGCCTAATACCACAGTTTGGCCACTCAGCTCTGCTCGGTTACCATCCATTGTTTTTTTGTGCAAACAACTCCAGAGTTGTGAATTAGTTAACCACCAAAATGAGTGGAAAAAGGCCTGCTGCTGGTGGAAAGGGGAATAGGCGTGTTGGGAAGGGGAAAAAAGGTTGTGTCCGTGGGGTAGGTGCAGAAGAAAGACCATCTTCCAGCCAAACTAAAATGTCTACTTCTTTTAGCGGACAATGTGATAAGATCCCTTTCTTACGGCCACGCCAATCGCTACAAATTCCAGATGAGGCACAAAAACAGCAGGTGCTTCAACGGATATCAAGTGCTCCTTTAAGTGGGCTCTCCTCCACATCAACTTCAACATCACAAATACTCCAGTCCTCAAAGGTGTCACCCAAATCGCACTTGCTTCCTCACAGCTCCCAAATCTCCAGCTGCCCGTCTGAGTATGAGGTAGAACAGATGGTTGAGTCTGCAGAGCTGTTTACTCATACTATAGCCTGGGAATCAGAGGTCGACTCCAGCGCTTCTGTGAATCCAGACGAGGAAATGATCTGCACTGATGCCCAGAATCTTTATGAGTCGGATCCAGGACCAGACGCAGAAGGTTCTGACCATAATGTAGACCCTCATTCCCAAACTGTAACTCCTGTTGGTGGAGACAATGAGGAAGACGATGATAAGACTCAAATACCTGATTGGAGCGACAACTTTAGTTTTTTGTCAGGACAGGAACAGGTTGGCTCTGAGGACGACGGGTGTGATAACGCACAGGGTGATGATGATGAGGTCGGAGATCCCACTTACTGTCAACCCACAGTCAGCCAAGAGATGAGGTCAGCAGAGGAGGTGGAGGAAGATGCTAGTGACGACGAGGTCAGGTTGCGCCTTCCTGGACAGAGACGTAGTACTGGAAGCACGTCAACAACTGCATCCTCAAACACAACTCTGCCTCTCACCACAAGTCGTGGTGGCTCTTCAGGTCGCATGGGTGCTAAGCCTTGCATAGCCTGGGCATTTTTTCAGATCGATAAAGATGACCCAACTCGTGTTATCTGTAACATTTGTCAGCAAAAGCTAAGTAGAGGCCAAAAAATACATAGTTTGAGTACTTCATGCATGAACCGGCACATGGACATGAAGCATAAGTTGCAGTGGGAAGCTCAGTGTGCTACAATGCGGCCTAGCCGGCCGGGCCAACCACCGTCTGCCATATCTTGTGCATCCGCGGCCTCTTCATCCTCTGTGACTGGGGGGACAGCAGTCACACCTGTTTTGGGGCTCAGACCTGCCACCTCTTTACCCGCAACAGCCAGCGTGATTGGCAGGTCATCATTTTCTTTGGAGGTGGTAACACCAGCTGGTCTTGAGCGCTGTCCGACATCGATAGCACCACCTTTGGATCAAGGCAACCTAACATGTCCGCCTGCATCTTCCTCACAGACCGGCAGTTTGCCGGGGACACCCTTATCAACCCCGTCTAAGCACAATAGCCAGCCCTCGGTCCCTCAGATGTGGACAAGTAAAAGACCATTTCCTCCTAGCCATGAGAAAGCTAAGAGGTTGAATTTCACCATCTGCAAGCTCTTGGCTACAGAAATGCTGCCTTTCCGCCTGGTGGACACAGAGGATTTTCGAGACCTTATGTCCGTCGCAGTGCCCCAGTACCAGATGCCCAGTCGGCACTACTTCTCAAAGAAAGGTGTGCCTGCGCTCCACCAGCATGTCACACACAACATCACCGCTTCTTTGAGAAACTCTGTGTGTGACAGGGTGCATTTCACCACAGACACTTGGACGAGTAGGCATGGACAGGGGCGTTACATGTCGCTGACTGGGCACTGGGTAACTATGGTGACAGCAGGACAAGGGGCTGCTGTCCAAGTCTTGCCGTCCCCACGAGTTGTGCGTCAATCCTCTTTATGTCAAAGTTCCTCCACTGCTTCTGCCTCCTCAACCTCCTCTCGGTCTTCCACCTGCACCCAAAGCCTGTCTGGTCATGCCACAAGCTTTCTAACTGCGCAGAAGGGATCCTGCACACCTCCTTGCTATGCTGGCAGTAGGGCTCAACGTCATCAGGCGGTTTTTACATTGAAATGTCTGGGAAATGTGAGTCACACAGCTGAGGAGTTGTGGTCAGCTCTGGAGAACCAATTTCATGAATGGTTGTCTCCACTGGACCTGAAACCAGGGAAGGCCGTGTGCGACAATGCTGCAAACCTGGGTGCGGCCCTTCGCCGGGGCAATGTCACACACGTGCCTTGTATGGCTCACGTGTTGAACCTGGTTGTCCAGCAATTTTTAGCCCACTATCCCAGACTAGATGGCCTTCTGCAGAGGGCACGGTCGCTGTGTGCTCACTTCCGCCGTTCGCATCCCGCAGCTCAGCGACTTACATCTCTACAGAAGTCGTTGGGCCTGCCACTTCACCGGCTAAAATGTGATGTGCCTACCCGGTGGAATTCAACTCTGCACATGTTGCAGCGACTGTGGCAGCACCGACAAGCCCTGGTGCAATACGTTCTGACGTATAGCCTGGGCCAACGAGATTCAGAGGTGGGGCAAATCACGCTGGAGGAGTGGTCTCAGATCAGGGACCTATGCACCCTTCTGCACAGTTTTGAAATGGCGACGAAGATCTTTAGTGCTGACGATGCCATTATCAGCATGACTATTCTGGTGATTTACATGCTGGAGCACATGTTAAACAGAATTCGGAGTCAGGTGGTGGCACAAGAGGAGGTGGAGGAAGTAGAGGAGGAGGAGTTGTATGCGGAAGGGCTAACATCTGCAAGGTCCAGATGGTCGGCAGCACCAAGGCGGCAGGCATGTTAGGGTGGGGGAGATGATTTTACCAGGGCGCATGGTAGCAGCCAAACTAGTGAGGAAGGTGCAGGAGCCCAGGAAGAAGTGGAGGACGAACTGATGGAAGACTCATCAGATGAGGGAGACCTTGATCACATTTCTGTTGTGCGAGGTTGGGGGGAGAGGACAGAGGAAGGAAGCATGATTGTTACCTCGCCACCAACACAACAGGGACTTGGTGCTCCTGGATGCGCAACACACATGAGTGCCTTCTTGCTGCACTACCTGCAACATGACCCTCGAATTGTGAGAATTAGAAATAATCCTGACTACTGGGTTGCCACACTGTTAGATCCCCGGTACAAAAGTAAATTTGCAGAAATTATTCCTGCCATAGAAAGGGATGCACCCATGCAGGAGTATCAGCAGAGACTGTTGCAGAATCTTACATGTGCTTTTCCACAAAATACCAGTGGTGCACGTAGTGAATCTCACAGTTCCAACTTGCCAACCGTGGGACCGTCAAGTGTTCAGCACTCAAACCGTAACAGAACCACAGTATCTGCTGGTAACATCAATTTTGCGGAATCATTTCACCACTTTTTTAGCCCATCCTTTGCAAGGCCACAGGAGACAAGAAGTCTGACACATAGTCAACGCCTAGAGACGATGGTACAGGAGTATCTCCAAGTAAACATTGAAGCCACGACTGTGTCACTGGACCCTTGCTCTTTTTGGGCTTCCAATCTGGATAAATGGCCGGAGCTAGCCACTTACGCCTTGGAGATCTTGTCATGCCCCGCAGCCAGCGTTCTGTCTGAACGTGTGTTCAGCGCTGCTGGTGGTGTGCTGACAGATAAGCGCACGCGGCTCTCCACTGATAATGTAGACAGACTCACGTTCATAAAGATGAACAAATCATGGATCCGAAACGACTTTTCTACCCCTGTGTCATCCTGGGGAGAGTAAAAGCTTGATGATTGGTTAAAATCACCCTACCAACCGTTTTAAGCTTTCAAATTACTAATCATGTTTATCTGTATCTTGACTGGAAAATAATTTGGGCTTTGTAGCAGTGTGCAGCACTGATCCTATTAGGCCATCTATAATAAGCTTCACCAGATTTAAAATTAAAAATAATTTTTAGCTGCATCTAGCCCGGAAAATAATTTTGGGGCTCCGAGATGCGCAAGACACATAAGTGCCTTCTTGCTGCACTACCTGCAGCATGACCCTCATATTGTCAGAATTCGAAGTAATCATGACTACTGGGTTGCCACACTCTTAGATCCCCCAAACTTTTCGATCAACCTTTTCATTTTAATAAAGACCAAAAAAATGGTCATTTTTGAAATTATAAGCATTAGCAGGTTGTTAGAAACTGAAATCAAACAGTTTTCAACTCAAAACTTTATTCTAGGTGATGTTACATTTTCACATAGGACCCCTTGTTCGAAAGGAGCTTCTGAACTCTCTCGTCCATTGAATTTGTCAGGTTTTGGATGGTTTCTGCTTCAATTGTTTTGCATGAGGACAGAATACCCTCCCAGAGCTGTTGCTTAGATGTGAACTGCCTCCCGCCATCATAGACACTCCTTTTAATGATGCTCCAAAGGTTCTGAATGGGGTAGAGGTCAGGGGAGCATGGGGGTCACACCATAAGTTTGTCCCCTTTTATGCCCATATCAGCCAGAGATGCAGATGTTTTATGTGCAGCATGAGATGGTGCATTATCATGCAGAAAAATGATCTTGCTGCGAAATACACGGTTCTTCTTCTTGAACCATGGCAGGAAGTGCTGTTTGTGAAAATCCACATACATTATGGAGCTCATCTTTAGCGCCTTCAGGGATCCTAAAGGGGCCGACAATCTCTCTCCCCATGATTCCAGCCCAAAACATTACTCCACCTCCTCCTTGTTGGCGCTGTAGCCGTGTTTGCGTGGGGTGTCCATCAACCAGCCATCCTCCACTCCATTCATCTGGACCATTGAGCACTGCACGGCACTCATCCGTGAACAAAACAGTTTTGAAATCAGTCTTCATGTAATGTTTGGCCCACTGGAGCCGTTTCTGCTTGTGTGAAGTGGATAGAGGAGGTCGACAGGATGGCGTATGCACAGCTGCAAACCTCTGAAGGACCCTGCATCTTGTTGTTCGGGGGACGTTGGAGGCACAAGCAGCTTCAAAAACTTGTCTGCTGCTATGACAAGGCTTTTTTGCCGCTGCTCTTTCAACCTGACGTAATTGCCTGTAGGAAAGAGTCCTCAATTTGCCCTTATCAGCACGCACACGTGTGTACTGTGAATCAGCTACATACTTCTTGATTGCCAAGACACTTCATCCTGATCATCGCACAATGTTGATTGTAGTCATGCCTTGACCTAAACACTCCACAATTTGTTGCTTCTCAGCAGCCGACACATCCTTTTTCTTTCCCATTTTGGCAGAAAATGTAGGCTGCTTAATAATGTGAGAGAGCCTTCTTAAGTAGTCTTGCCTTTCATTGGACACACCTGCCAAACTAATTAGCACAGGTGTCTGCAATTGCTTACAGTGATATAAAGAGCCCTGACACACATCACCATCAATGAGTTTAACTGACAAACAAACAAATTCTTCCCTTATCACTCCTAAACACTTTTTGCATAATAATTTGGAACGCGGTGTACATGTGCTTTTCCACAAAACACCAGTGGTTCACGTAGTGAATCTTACAGTTCTAACTTGCCAACCTTGGTCTGTATGGAATTGTTCAATAAAGGGCCCAAAATTAAGATAACATAGATGGGAGAGGTCTCTATGAATAGGAATTCCTAAGTATTTGATACCCTGTGAGGGCCAGGCAAAGGGAAAGTTGGACTGGATGGAATCCTATATGGATTTAGGGAGGGAGACATCGAGGGCCTCAGACTTCGCTGCATTGATTTTAAAATTTTACCATGTAACAAAGTGATCTATTTCAGCCATAACAGCAGGGATGGATATATGTGATTGAGTGATATATACTAGGACATCATCAGCAAATAGAGAGCACTTGTACTCGGTGCCTCCCACCTCAATCCACCTAATATTGGGGTTATGGCGAATTGATGAGAGCAGGTGCTCCGTCACTAGGATGTATAAGAGAGGGGACATCCCTGCCTTGTCCCATTGGTGATTGTGAAAGGTGATGAAAATGTTCTGACGCACCCCCTGGGCCTTGGGACACCCGGAGCCGGACCCTTTTTGGTGGATGCTGGTGGTTGTAGTCTTCGTGGCGGCGATCCGGTTCCGTGGCTCAGGGCGGTCAAACCAGTGGCGGAACTATTTATGTGGTTTTGATGTTTAAATGTCCGACTACGCCACCCGTGGATTGCGGTCAGAGTGAACCGCCGCTACAGGGCAGACCGCTAAGGCTGGTGTTGTGGGTGCAGCAGAGCGTAGCATAACTCCCCACGGGAGGAGTATAGCCTCAGGGCAGTGTATGCGGAGGATGGGGGTGATGGTGCAGGGCAGCAGCAGTAACGACACGGAGTCAGTGATGCAGTTCAGGGCCTTTACTCACAGTTCTTATTATCCAGACCACGTCTGCAGGTAACGGCTGCCCACGTCGTACTGTGCTCACCAGGTGAGGGGCTCAGACAACTCCCAGATAACTTTGGAGCGCTTCACAGGACCCCCTTTGTGTGTCCTTTGTCTGGCCTTTCTTACCAACACTTCTGTCCGGCTGCCTCGGGCCTCCTCTTGGTAAACTTGGCGCCAGTTTCCCTGACCCTATGTGGTGCCTTCCTAGCGGGTGGAGCAAGGGGCTGCGCCACATAAAATGTCAGAGCCTCCGGTTTCTAGCTGAGGGTCGTTTCCTGCCTCCACTAGTTCGGGGACCGGTCTCCCCCTTTGGCCTGACCCCTCCACGCAGGTGGATTCGGGCGTGCGGTGGCGACTCGCCCGTCCGCACCCCTGGGATCCCTTCATTCCTCGTTCCTGGAGCCTTCTCCGCTCCTCTTCCTTCCTTCTCCCTCTTGCAGGCCTGGGCCTCTGTTACTAGGCCCGCCTCCGGAGCAGAGCTCATGCAGAGCCCCTGCTCCCTGCCACTTCTGCTCAGACTTCTCTGCACTGAACTAAGATGGTGCCCACCTTTTATACTCCCTTCTCAATGCACCCAGGAACTGCTTCCTCCCTGCTCCTGCACTGCAGGGTTCCCCTTCCTCAGTGTTCCCTCCCCCACTCCAGCCAGGGACAGGGACTGTCGTGCCCATCTCAGGGGCATATTGGTCGCCCTGCCCCACGGCAATGTGGTGTAATGCATGCAGGTGTCGGGTCCTGATCCACACTCCATCCTTACCTGAGAGTGAGATATCACACCTCTGGGTGAGGTGCAATACGTCTGTAGCAACCGAGCCCTCAGTGCTACAGTTCCATTTATCTTCAGCCTAGGTGACGTATTGTGATACAGGGCCGTGATTTTGGCTATAAAAGGGTCCCCTAGACCCCTACCCCAAGCTTTTTAAGAGAATCATATATGGCGTGCCAGGAGACTCTATGGAATGCTTTCTCAGCATCCAACGAGAGTATCTACTTACAAATTTTTAACTGCATCTAGCCCAGGAAATACTTTGTGCCTAGTAGCAGTGTCTGCTAGTCAGCGGATTATCCCGGCTGTTAAGCAAGCTACACCACCTGTAGTTTGGACACTTAATTTTTTCAAAGGAAATGCTTCGAGACCACGGGATACTCAGTGAAGAGCATCAGGAGGCACCCCAAGGCATAGGGGCTGGGACTGGCACTAGGATGCCTTGCGGTGGACAGCCGAGCTCGATCCTTATAAAAGCTTTTTAACTGCAGCAGCTTTAGTGGACACTACTGGAGCTGGAATTACGCGGCTGCTGGCATGAGACTTGCCCTCCAATAGATCCTTGTAAATGGATTTAAAGTGTATTCATTCAAATTAGAGGGACAATTTAAATTAAAAAGCTTAGAGCTGCCTCCACCACAGGGGGGCTCTCTCGACCCACCAGCGGACAGGCACCAGTATTGGGAGAGGGGGGCTGGCCGTCAGGGTTCACCGCGGCTCTGGCACAAACCCGGCGACACGGAGGTGGCACGGGCAGGAGCGGACTGGCCATCTCGGCTTCTCACTTTTTGGATTTTAGAAGGGCATGACATGCCTATATCTGTGTCTCCCCCTCCTTTTACTCCTCCACCTCTTTTCTTTTCGCATGACTATATGTACTTGTCACTTTTCCATGTGTTAGTTGTGTCTTCTGAGCAGTTTGTCAGCTTTTGGACACCTTTGAAGGTGTTTTCTATGTGTTTCTATGTGTTTTTGTTTGCCTGCCATTGGTTTTAACGGTGTTCGAAGGTGTTCGACGAACAGTTCGACGAACAGTTCGGCGAACACACGGGTGTTCGACGAACCGAACCGAACTCGAACACTACGGGGGTGGCTCAACACTATTTGGCACATCTTACTCCAGAAGACTTTTGATCAAGACTGGGGTATAAAATGCCAGTCTTAATATATACCCCATATCTATTTTAAACTAGAGCATAGCAAATCTTATAAGATCAAGGACGTTGAAAAAAAATCATATCCATATTAAAAAAAAATAAATAACACAGAATAAGAAAATATAATATTTAGCTGAAAAGAGTTCTGATAAAACAAGGTTTTAAAATAAGATGTTTTTTCTTTTACAGATGGGAAAATAAAGAACCATATAATGGTTGTATTCATTAGCCGAATAAATAACAAGGCAGTAGGAAACTAGGATCTTCATTGGACGCCTTTTATAGCAAACATTTTCTTTGGACACAAGGTACATGAACAGTGATATCTGGTACATACACAAGTCAGCGTGTCTATTTCTCCTCTATGAGAAATTTGTGCACAGTAAACCAGTACAGTTACTGGATAAATTGACATTGCGGAATAGTAAAAAATGTATTTATTCTAAGGGATTAGATATATGTACTGCTTCATGACAACAGACTTTTTGAAAACAGCATGAACACCCACTTTAATCTTTGATGACTGACAGCAATGAGCTGAGAGCAGTGAGGCACCCCAATTTGTGAGTTACAATCAGGGACGCTTCTGCCATGGGGCAGCGATGAGTACCTCACCTCAGTTAGGGGTCTGAAATGGCTGTCATAGAGTGTCATTTTTCACAAAATGCTGTCCCCTCCCACAGAAGTGGAGTTTTCCCAGTTCACCAAACCGGTTATTAACCCCTTACCGACATCCTCCATACATGTATGCCGCAAGGCAGTAACGGGTTTAAGGAGCTGGCTCACGGGGTGAGTTCGCCCCATACCTGGCACGTCATGGCTGTGTATTACATCTAGTAATGGCCTCTAACAATCGGGTAGAGCAAAGCGCCGCCCGCGATTCTTAATCTGTCAAACTCTGAAAGCGGCATTTAACATGCACTGGCACGGGGTCATGTCATTCATTGCGACTATTGGCTCGCCTGTGACACCCATGGAAACAATGTGGAGAATGGGTGGTGTGGAAGGACACTGTACAGACTCAATGTGGAGAGGAGACAAAGTAAGGCGAAACAGAGTTTTTAGGGAAATAGTATGGATGGACATGTGGTTGTGTGCAGCCACCATATTAATAACTTTACTTTCATGTTATGGGTTAAAAAATGTTTTACAAAATAGATTTTGTGTTCAGTGACATTGATTTAAATCTTACATTTCCAAGGGTGTGAACTCATTCATGCTGATCACTGTATGTACCCAAAAGTTGTATAAATAAATACATCATCTCATCATGCAAAAAGCAAGCCAGCATACAGCTTGATTCAAGGAAATTTCAACATATCATGGGTATCAAAAATTGCCATCACAAATCTAGGCTTTTATTTTTACAGAAAAAAATGCATGAAAGTTTGGAATGGCCGTAATCGCTTTGAGCAACATAGCAAAAAGCTGTGACAGATTTGCATTTACTCACTGTGGGCTAATATTGCAATGTGAAGAGTACTGCCATTTCAATTTTCACCTCTGGCAGCAGGAAAACTAGAATTGATCCTGGTTACAACTGCAGAGGTAGATTTGACAGACGTTATTGTGCTTCACGTCTGTGGTCTTTCTAAGGTTGCAGCAATCTTTGGTTTTGAAACATAGCTGAGTTCTTTTCTACTAAATTTATTGTATCAGAAGTCAAATGTTAATATGAATTTATATAATTTTTAAATTTTATGTCAAGGCCTATTACTAATTGCAAGTCACAGTCATCACCGAGTTCTGGATGGTATGACCCTAGTAGAAAAAAATGGGAAACCCTAGGTTGCAGTGCAGGTTTAAGCTGCCTTGTTGCAGAGACAAGTAAATCGGGCTTCACATGATGCACAATATGTATAGATAGTACCATCTCATACCATTGTGGAGAGTCATGCTACAACTTTCTCACAGAACAAAGCATTGCACTGAGCGAGGAAGGCAGACATATTAAATAATAAAATAAATGGCAGAGTAGCAGACAAAAGCAGCTGCTATGTAGATAGGCGCCAGAAGTTACAAGTTAGTAACACAAAATGAAACTCAAGATTCTGTGTTTGATGGAACCTGGTACTGGGAAACTGTGTCTAGCACAGCTAGAAATGTATTTGTCTCTATGTTGGCATGAATGTTGATGAAGCCCAGGCATCAGCATGTTTTGATTGCAAAAGTGCTGAATGAAACAATGGTCTTTTAAGGAGTGATTTTTTTTATACAGGTTCCAGTGTCCAGTGTTTTGGTGCTATAATTGAGCCATTATTTTTGTGAACATTTTTGTTGCATTTTTGCAGGAACATGTTTGACTTTAGAAAACATGTAATGGAAATCTACAGTGTTAAAGGTAATCTATTTCTGATGCCAGACATATGAAGTCTCAGAGGCATTTTCTATACAATCACATTATAAAAAATGCTCTAGAGCTTCACTTTTATATGTTTTCATTAACATATAATTATTTATTAATATGTAGCAAAAGCAGTCTTCAGTAGTGATGAGCAAGCATGCTCGCTACTGCTCGGCGATCGCCGAGTATTTCTGGGGTTGCTCAGCGGGAGCTCGAGTCCCCTCCCTGCATGTTTGGCACTCTTCAAGACACCAATGAACAATCAGGGATTGTCTGCCACACACTGTAATGCCGAAGCCTTGTTGGTTGTGGTATTACAGTGATTGTCTGGGCGCACAGCATCATCAGGTCTATATCAGACCTGGCGCCACCGTGATCATCACAGTCTACTCCGGAATCAGGCAGTGTAGGGATAGGTGCTGCTGAGCTAGGGAAAGATTTGCTTGTTTCTTAGTTAGTGTAGGTGTACCGAACTATATTAGAGACACATATCCATCTCAGCTAACAGTCCTTCTGAGGACTAATTCAGCTGCATAGATATCAGTGCTAGGCAGGCAGGCAGTGTATATAGCAGACTGCAGTGCATATAGCAAGAGGGTCTATTTCATTTCTGTCTGCTGGTGCTTTTACAAATATTTCTAGAAATAGCCCAAGGTATCAGGGGCCAGAAATAATTTTTTTGGGATCTTAATCCTAATTATTTGCTTAAAAAACAATCCAGAGAACATCATTTTTCTGCTCCATTTCATTGTTGGCACTGCGGAATACAGTCAAATCCTTTCCATATTACAGTGCTAAAAATCCATTTATTTATAACTGTGGTTTGACCGTCACACGGATCACATAAATCACATAAGTGCGCTGAAAATTCTGCCATTTCTGGCCTCCATTAAAATTGTGTTGCAGTGTGTAAGCGAAGTTATTGGCACGAGGTCGCTGTTAAAAATAGTTACCTACAGGCCTGCTATTTAAAACTGTGGTTTGTCCGTCGCACGGATCACATATAAGTGCGCAGAAAATTCTGCCATTTTTGGCCTCCATTGAAATTTAGTTACAATGTGTTAGGGAAGAGGAGATCGCATGTAGCGAAGCCCAAATATTTGAGCAGCCACGGTCACACGAAGGCGATGGTTCCCCGCAACATTAAAACGACGGAAGTTGCCAATACAACTGTTAGGTCTTCCCGAGTCTGGTTGTTTTTAAAAGACTCCGTCGATAACCCCAAAAAGCCATTTGCACCACCTGCCAGGCCCGCTTCAGCAGGGGGTAGAAAAACTACCAGCCTGACCACCACCAGCATGATCAGGCACCCAAGAATCCAGGAAGAGTGTCTTTGGGTGGCACCACTGCTTCTTCCGCTGTTGTGCGTGCAAGCCTATCCTCTGTTCATGGTGCATGTGAAGATGCCTCCTGCCCTTCACCTGTCGTTGAACACTCTAAAGTAGCACCATCAGCAAGCACGTCCACGTCCTTGTCCCAGTGCAGTGTTTAGTTGTCTCTACCCCAGTTCTTGGAACACAAGCGCAAATACGCAGCCAACGCCACACAGGCCACACTACTAAATTCACACATTTCGTGACTGCTTGCTCTCGAAATGTTGCCCTTTAGGCTTGTGGAGACGGAAGCTTTCCGCAAGCTGATGGCAGCAGCCGTCCCTCGGTACTTGGTCCCCAGCCACCACTATTTCTCCCGGTGTGCCATTGCCACATTACACGAGCACGTGTCCCACAACATTCGCCGTGCCCTCAACAACGTAGGTACTGGGAAAGTCCATCTAACCACAGACACGTGGACAAGAGCATGTGGGCAGGGATGGTACATCTCGCTGACAGCACACTTGGTTAACATAGTAGAAGCCAGGAACCAGTCGGACCTTGGGAAGGAACACGTCCTCCAGACTCCGAGGATTGCGGGCCCTGGGTCAATCAGGGTTGCCCCTACATTTTACAGCTCTTGCACCTGACGTGCCCCCTGGGCCGTGGGGTACTCGGTAGATGGGCCGGTTGGTGCTGGGGGTGTCACAGTGGCAGTGACCCGGTCCGTGACCCAGGGCGGTCAATAAAAGGGGATGTTGAGAAAAGGGGAATTAAAGTTTTATATATATAACATTCGTGACGCCACCTGTGGTATGCAGCTATATGGAGCCGCCACTGAAGTGCAGATCCTCTGGAGCTGATGATGACAAAGCAGAGTTGGTTCAGCTCTCCACAGGGAGAGCTTAGCTCCAGGGCAGGAAATGGTGACGTTATAGATGTCGCTGTGCAGTGTAGTGCAGGGGATGGCGCAGTTAACTATCAGTCCACAACTTAATGGTAGTTTCCTCTTATCTTTACTTGTGGTGGTTAGGCAGACCAGGGCATGTGTACTAGCTGGTAGTAGAGGTCCGGTCGGCCTGGAGGCAAGTTGGGAATCCACCTCGCCAGGTGAAGTTGGAGTCCTTCCCTTTGCGGTAATCTCTTTGGCCCTGCTGCTTATAGCTGTGCTGTGGCCCTCGTCCCTGAGTAAAACGTCTTTGTGCTCACCCGTATGGCAGGCAGCTCGGGCCATCCTGGAGTGTCGCTCCCATGTGGTGGTGCTGAACCCTATGTGCTGCTGAGCCTTCAGGCGTCTGATGGGGCCAGGAGACCTGCAGTCTCCTGCCCTCCGGTTTCTGCTGCTGAGCCTTCAGTGCCCCACAACCTCGGACTCTGGTGTCCGGTTCTTCTACTCTCCTCTCTGGGGTGAACTGCCATGCAGCTCCACTCCCCAGGTCTTTCCTTGTCGCTCTCCTGTATTTAACTCCTCTCACTAACTGTAGCTAACCCTGCCTCCAGATTCCAGTTGCTAAGGGAAGGAGCTCCACTTGCTAGTCTGGAGCCAGGAAAGTGTTGCATGCTAGTATACCTGACTAGGGGACCCCTGCTTGCTTCCAGGCATGGCATCACCTCTTGTGAGGGAGGCAATGCCACTGTGGCAACCGGACAACTGGGGTGCCACACACCTCCTACTCCTCTTCAGCATCCATCTCCGAAATGACCACATCAGTTGCAAGCTGCAAGCACTGTAGCACTGCCTCGGCCAAGCGGCAACAGGCTGTGCTGAAGCTAACATGCTTAGATGACAAACCACACAATGCTGAAGAGTTGTGCACAGCTCTGAAAGAGCAGGCAGATCTGTGGCTGACACTGCTGAACCTACAGCCAGGCATGGTCGTGTGTGACAATGGCCGAAACCTGGTGGCGGCTCTGAGGTGAGGCAAGCTCACACACGTAATATGCCCGGTCCATGTACTTAACCTCGTGGTTCAGCGGTTTCTCAAAACCTACCCGGAGCTGCTGGATCTGCTTGTCAAAGTACACCACCTGTGTGCCAATTTTAGAAAGTCAGCTACAGCTTCCGCCGCCCTTGCCATTTTTCAGCAGCGTTTGCAGCTTCCGGCTCACCGACTGGTGTGTGATGTCCCCACATGTTGGAGCTCTACATTGCAGATGTTTGGAAGGATTTGTGAGCAGAAGAGGGCAGTTGTTGAGTACCAGCATCAACAAGGCCATCGGTATTTAGTTCAGACTCCACACATAAGACCTCAGGAGTGGACATGGATGTCAGACATATGTACCATCCTACAAATCTTTGAGGACTCCACCAAGATGGTAAACGGCGATGACGCCATAATTAGCATCACCATCCCGTTTCTCTGTCTTCTGAAATGCTCTCTGCTCACAATCAAAGAGGATGCATTGCAGGCGGAGCATGATGAGATGAAGCAAGGAACAATACAGGGTGATTTCACACAGTCCAGTCACATCTTATGCCAACGTGGATTGGGTGACAATGAGGAAGGGGAGGAGGAGGAGGAGCTACTTTCATGCACTATAGGCGGTACTACCTGCACAACTGTCATACTGTCTTATCAGCGTGGATGGCCTGAGGACAGGGAGGAGGTGGAGGAGAGCATGGTCAGTCATCCTCTTGGTGAGGACACGGAAGTATTGCCTGTTAGCAGTCTGGCATGCTTGGATGAGTTTATGTTACGCGGCCTTTATCGTAACCCTCGCGTTTTCCAAATCTTGGATGACAACCATTACTGGTTGGTGACACTTCTAGACCCATGTTACAGGGAGAACTTTCTATCTCTTATTCCCGAGGAAGACAGGTTTACTAAAATGAGGCAGAATCAGAAGACCCTTGTTGTGGAATTATTAAAAAAATTCCCATCTAAAAACACTGGCGGCAGAGGTCACAGTTCATTCGACAACCAAGGAGTACAGGCGATAGAAACACAACTCCAATCCAGCAGAGGCAGGGTAACAGTGTCAAAGTTCTGGGACAGTTTTCTCAGATCTTCCCATCTTACAGACCCTGAGGCGTGGGGTACTTTCACAAGGAGTGCAAAGTTTGGGAAGATGGTGAGGGAGTACCTTGTCGACCGTGCCAATGTCCTCTTTGATTCCTCTGTGCCTTATAATTATTGGGTATCCAAGCTGGACATGTGGCATAGACTGGCTCTCTACGCATTGGAGGTCCTGGCCTGCCCTGCCGCTAGCGTTTTGTCAGAGCTGGTTTTTAGTGCCGCTGGTGGAATTATAACTGATAAGCGCATCCACCTGTCAACTGAAAATGCTGACAGGCTGACTCTTATAAAAATATACAAGGGCTGGATTGGGCCAGTCTTCTCAACACCACCGAATGATAGCAGTGTAACATAAACTCAAATCCATTGTCTTTTTTTTGGAGGTCTATTCTCATACACCTTTTCACACCTAAACATGGGTATATGCTTCCTGATTTTTTCTATTTGCTCTTGTCCTCCTCCTTCTCCTCATCCTCCATCACCATATCAATCACCATCATATCTACCATATCACCACCTCTACGTGTATTGCAAAGAGGCATTGGAGTGTCTCCAAATTTTGGCAGCTTTTGCATTCACTGCATAGGCAAACACTATGGGAGACCCACTTACTAATAATGGTAACATTGTTTTCAGGAGGTTCTTCAACCTCTATGTCTCTTGCAAGGGGCATTGGAGTTCCTCCAATTTTTGGCAGCCGTTGCTTCACTGCATAGGCAAACAGTATGTGAGACCCACTTCCTAATAATGGGAATATTGTTTTTAGGAGGCTCTCCGACCTCTATGTCTCTTGCTAGGGGCATTGGAGTTCCTTAAAATTTTTGGCTTCCGTTGCTTCACTGCATAGGCAAACACTGTGGGAGACCCACTTCCTAATAATGGGAACATTGTTTTTGGGAAGCTCTCTGACCGCTATGTCTCTTGCAAGGGGCATTGGAGTGCCTCCAAATTTTTTGGCAGCCCTTGCAGTCACTGCATACGCAATAACAGTATAGGAGACCCACTAGTTAATAATGGGAACAACAAAGCATAGCCAGCAGATGCCTCTCTAACAATAGCGCGGGCCGACTGCTGACCTTTTATGAATAGTAAGGGCTGCCTGATGGCCCCATAAAAATAGGCTTTGTGACTTTCAGAGTCCCTTCATTATAAATGAAACAGGATGTGTCTGATGATGTGTCACACACAACATGGCCAGATAAGGTTATAAAATGTTAAAATGACATTTCCCAGTGAATGCATTTCTCTTGATTGAAAGCAATGCAAAAGTGCAAAAACGCATCAAAAACGTTACGTGTGAACATAGCCCAAGGTGTGGAGGAGGATTTTTGTTTTTGTATATTTATTTAGCCTTATATACAAGACATTACCCTGGAAAGGATGTTCCTTAACATATTTCCCAGGAAAGTCCATTATGGTTTTGTTTTTGTATGTTTAATTGCGAGTCCGTAAAAGTGGTGTAATACTCTGACAAAGTTGTTGACAGCAGTGACCTGGGAGTCAGAAATGCTTCCCGGAATCTTCCCCATGCTGTTCCCATGTCATTTGAGCACTGTTCCCCTTGATTTGGGCAATTTTTAGGCCCTCTGCAGACCGCCGGGTGGAGCCGCCTGAAAAATGCTTGAGTTTCACATAGACTTACATTGGGTTTGTTGCTCGGGTCGAGTACCCGAGCATTCCAATTTGCTTGACCACCCAAGCATTTTAGTGTTTGCCCATCACTATTCTTCAGCTCAATAGAAATCTTTATCATGTGCAATTGTAAATTGTGACTTTATGAAGCAGAAGTGTTCAATCCATCCCTAAGGAACCTCAAGTCATCTGGAAACTTAATATTGGTTTTAGCAAAATGTGTTTAACTTTTCTGTATCAAAATATTTCTTTGCAAATCTCCAAGGAAACATCATATTTCTAAAAAAAAAGTACAATAAGCCAAATTTTTTATTTCACTTTCTTTGTCAATAAGTTTTGCATACCCACGACTTGGATCAGAGTTACAAATTATTGGGAAGAGTTGCAAGAGATTGTGCGAGATCAACTGTAACACAATAGCAGTTTGGACAAATGATAGGCTTTTAATTATACTATTATGGAGCAGGGAAAGGTTAATTAATAGTGATGAGCGAGCATGCTCGCCACTGCTCGGTACTCGCCCGAGCTTCTCAGTACTCGAGATGCTCGGAGCTCGCCGAGTACTTGCGCGATGCTCGGGCAGGAGCTCGGGTCCCCGTCCTGCATGTCTGGCGCTATTTAGAGCACCAATCATGCAGGGATTGTCTGCAACTCACTGTAATGCCACAGCCATGGTGGTTGTGGCATTACAGTGATTTCCCAAATCAATGGGAACAGTGCTCACAGTGAAACATGAAAAGTCGGCAATTCAGCAGCGGCATACACCGGTACCCGACAATTTAGAACAGAAAGAATAGAGCATCACACATAGATTAGATAGATAGAAACATGTCAGTCACATATATAATAAGTACAGTGATAGTGTTGGTTACTGTACTTGTCATTAAGTGTTAAAATAAAGGATTTATTAAAAAAATATTGGCGTGGGGTTGCCCATAATTTTAGTCTCTAACGGAGGTTAAGCAGATGGCTGGGGCAGATGTTTGAAGCCTGGGAAGGGGGTAATACCCACGGAGCTTCCCAGGCTACTAATATCAGCCCCTAGCTGAATACCTAGCCTTTACTAGCTATTAAAATGGGGGACTCCCCAAAAAAATGATGTGGGATCCCCCCCTATTTTAATAGCTAGCAAAGGCTAGGCAGACAGCTGGGGGCTGATATTAATAGCCCAGGAAGGGTGCCATGAATATTGGCCCCCTCCCTGGCTAGAAACACCAGCCGTCAGCCGCCCCAGAAATGGCGCATCCACAGGATGCGCCAATTCTGGCAATTAGCCTCGCTCTTCCCACTGCCCTGTAGCGGTGGCAGTGGGGTAATAGGGCTGGGGTTGATGTCAGCTTATAATGCCAGCTGACATCAAGCCCAGGTTAGTAATGAAGAGGCGTCTATAAGACACCCCCATTACTAACGCCATAGTCAAAGTTAAAAAAAAACACAAACACCCAGAATAAAATCCTTTAATTGAAATAAACACACAATTCATTAATGTTCTATATTAAACTCTACTTACCGTCACGTCCATTCCAGCTGAAGCCAACGATCTAGTGCAAAAAAAATAAAATAATAAACCAACCTCATCCTTACCTTTTCATGGTTCCCAGGACAGCTTCAGCTCTGCTACATCGAGATAACACACTGGACCGCAGCAGAACGCTGCCATCCAGCTTGCCATGCCGCAGACACTGAGAAGCTTCTCAGTGAAACTCCTCAGTGTCTCGCTGTGATGGCATCCAGATGAGCCGAGTTCATGTCCAATGAACTCAGCAAACCTCATGCACGTCACTGACAGCGAGGGAGAATTCTCCTGCGCATGCGGTGTGCGCAGGAGAATCCTCCCACGCTGGGATGGCATTGAGATGACAGGCAGGATGGCAGCTGAGCGCTGCCATCCAGCATGCCATCCTTCATAAACACTGCAGAGCGCAGGAATGCTTGCTGGATGGCAGCGTTCTGCTGTGGTCCAGCCTGTCATCTCGATGTAGCAGGGCTGAAAATGTCCTGGGAACCATAAAAGGTAAGGATGAGGTTGGTTTATTATTTTAGTTTTATTGCAGGAGATCGTTGGCTTCAGCTGGAATGGGCGTGACGGTAAGTAGAGTTTAATTTAAAACATTAAAGAATTGTGTGTTTATTTCAATTA
Organism: Phyllobates terribilis; assembly: GCF_046119375.1. Classification (NCBI taxonomy): domain Eukaryota; kingdom Metazoa; phylum Chordata; class Amphibia; order Anura; family Dendrobatidae; genus Phyllobates; species Phyllobates terribilis. Next base: position 35,523,024 of record NW_027362768.1, on the reverse strand, counting down.
ACGGACTTTATTCTGGGTGTTTGTGTTTTTTTTAGCTTTGACTATGGGGTTAGTAATGGGGGTGTCTTATAGACGCCTCTCCATTTCTAACCTGGGCTTGATGTCAGCTGGCATTATAAGCTGATATCAACCCCAGCCCTATTACCCCACTGCCACCGCTACAGGGCAGCGGGAAGAGCGAGCCTAAGTGTCTGAATTGGCGCATCCTATGGATGCGCCATTTCTGGGGCGGCTGACGGCTGGTGTTTCTAGCCTGGGAGGGGGCCATTATTCATGGCACCCTTCCTGGGTTATTAAAATCAGCCAAAAGCGGTCTGCCTAGCCTTTGCTAGCTATTAAAATAGGGGGGGACCCCACATCATTTTTTTTTGGGGTCCCCCATTTTAATAGCTAGTAAAGGCTAGGTATTCAGCTGGGGGCTGATATTAGTAGCCTCGGAAGCTCCGTGGGTATTACCCCCTTCTCAGACTTCAAACATCTGCCCCAGCCATCTGCTTAACCTCCGCTAGAGACTAAATTTACGGGGAACCCCACGCCAATTTTTTTTTTTTAATAAATCCTTTATTTTAACACTAAATGACAAGTACAGTAACCAACACTATCACTGTACTAATTATATACAGTACAGACCAAAAGTCTGAAGTTTGAAGGTATCAAAACTATGAATTTACACATGTGGAATTATATACTTAGCAAAAAAGTGTGAAACAACTGAAAATATGTCTTATATTCTAGGTTCTTCAAAGTAGCCACCTTTTGCTTTGATGACTGCTTTGCACACTCTTGGCATTCTCTTGATGAGCTTCAAGAGGTAGTCACCGGAAATGGTCTTCCAACAATCTTGAAGGAGTTCCCAGAGATGCTTAGCACTTGTTGGCCCTTTTGCCTTCAATCTGCGGTCCAGCTCACCCCAAACCATCTCGATTGGGTTCAGGTCTGGTGACTGTGGAGGCCAGGTCATCTGGCGTAGCACCCCATCACTCTCCTTCTTGGTCAAATAGCCTTTAAACAGCCTGGAAGTGTGTTTGGGGTCATTGTCCTGTTGAAAAATAAATGATGTTCCAACTAAACGCAAACCGGATGGAATAGCATGCCGCTGCAAGATACTGTGGTAGCCATGCTGGTTCAGTATGCCTTCAATTTTTAATAAATCCCCAACAGTGTCACCAGCAAAGCACCCCCACACCATCACATCTCCTCCTCCATGCTTCACGGTGGGAACCAGGCATGTAGAGTCCGTCCGTTCACTTTTTCAGCGTCGCACAAAGACACGGTGGTTGGAACCAAAGATCTCAAATTTGGACTCATCAGACCAAAGCACAGATTTCCACTGGTCTAATGTCCATTCCTTGTGTTCTTTAGCCCAAACAAGTCTCTTCTGCTTGTTGCCTCTCCTTAGCAGTGGTTTCCCAGAAGCTATTTTACCATGAAGGCCTGATGCACAAAGTCTCCTCTTAACAGTTGTTGAAGAGATGTGTCTGCTGCTAGAACTCTGTGTGGCATTGACCTGGTCTCTAATCTGAGCTGCTGTTAACCTGCGATTTCAGAGGCTGGTGACTCGGATAAACTTATCCTCAGAAGTAGATGTGACTCTTGGTCTTCCTTTCCTGGGGCACTCCTCACGTGAGCCAGTTTCTTTGTAGCGCTTGATGGTTTTTGCAACTGCAATTGGGTACACTTTCAAAGTTTTCCCAATTTTTCGGACTGACTGACCTTCATTTCTTAAAGTAATGATGGCCACTCGTTTTTCTTTACTTAGCTGCTTTTTTCTTGCCATAATACAAATTCTAACAGTCTATTCAGTAGGACTATCAGCTGTGTATCCACCTGACTTCTGCACAACACAACTGATGGTCCCAATCCCATTTATAAGGCAAGAAATCCCACTTATTAAACCTGACAGGGCACACCTGTGAAGTGAAAACCATTTCCGGTGACTACCTCTTGAAGCTCATCAAGAGAATGCCAAGAGTGTGCAAAGCAGTCATCAAAGCAAAAGGTGGCTACTTTGAAGAACCTAGAATATAAGACATATTTTCATTTGTTTCACACTATTTTGTTAACTATATAATTCCACATGTGTTAATTCATAGTTTTGATGCCTTCAGTGTGAATGTACAATTTTCATAGTCATGAAAATACAGAAAAATCTTTAAATGAGAAGGTGTGTCCAAACTTTTGGTCTGTACTGTATGTGACTGACATGTTTCTATCTATCTAATCTATGTGTGATGCTCTATTCTTTCTGTTCTAAATTGTCGGGTACCGATGATGAATTGCCGGCCGGCTTTTTTAAAGAGACAGGTGCATGAAAACACTATTATTTCTTTTAATAAATCCTTTAACAGTAAATGACAAGTACAGTAACCAACACTGTCACTGTACTTATTAAATATGTGACTGACATGTTTCTATCTATCTAATCTATGTGTGATGCTCTATGCTTTCTGTTCTAAATTGTCGGGTACCGGTGAATGCCGCTGATGAATTGCCGGCCGTCATTTTTAAAGAGACGGGTGCATGAAAATCGGAGGGCCCTAGTGTGTTCCAAGTGCCCTGCTATGTATTTCATGCACCCTCCTATATACCCTGCCTGCCTGTCTGCCTATATATTCTGCCTGCCTGACATTTAATTGAGCACTGTTCCCATCGATTTGGGCAACTTTTGACCTTCTGCAGACTGCCAGGGGGGACCGCCAGAAAAATGCTCGAGTTTCCCATAGACTTACATTGGGCTCGTTGCTCTGGTTGAGCACCCGAGTATTCCAATATGCTCGACCCGAGCATTTTAGTGCTCGCTCATCACTATTAATTAACATTTTCTTAAAATATATGAAATTACAGCATTTGAAAAGGTTAGTCGAGGCCTCAGCATTTTAAGCTTTAGTTTTAATGCCTTTCATATTAATATTAATATGTTAAAATATTCAGTGTGTCTTAAATTGTTTCATTGATTACATATGACTTCCACCAGAAGTGGGGTATGGTTGCCTAAGTAGCAGAATTGTTTGCTTCTTAGCCATTACATTACATTACATCCTCAAAATTATTTATCAGAAAAACATTTAATATCAGTGAATCATCATGGATTTATTATACACATAGAGGTTGGTAATGCTGCTATTATATTTTAATTTCACTTTTATATTTGATAAAATTCCAGAACGTCCAAAGAAAAGGGTATAATAACTAGAAAATAATGAATTGTAAATAGATGAAAATGGATGAAAAGCTGGATAGTGGACAAAAGATGAAGAATAGCAATAAAGCTCACATTGTTGCTGGTCTACATTCATAAGGGTACCTGCAGGAAGCCAGAAATTGTTATTATCTAGCTATGGCAGTGCAAACAATAGCAGGATATATATTTCAGAAATACATATTCTATATATTGTAGGGATTTACACACTCAGGTAGGCATTAGGTAGCATTCAAACAAGCAATGCGGTTTGGACCAAACAGGTGCAGTTTTGTTGCTTTCATAAAACTCCTAGGGATTCAAAACCAAAAACAGCATTTTCTGGGCACAAAGGTATCACAGCAAATAAACAGTTCATTTAGCAGGGCACATATGTCAGTGTAGGCTCACCCGGACAGATTACAGTTCATTCTCCTGGAGCAAACTTTATACACAGAAGAGGCATGATCACACAAGGCAGAGAATCACCATCAGCCCGATCTCCAGCAGCTTCTGGCGCCAAACAGGAATATTCAACTCTGGGCACAGTTTACACTGAATTCTGCAGCTTCCACACAAAGACTGCTCAGCTTTCCGAGCTGACCTGTGCAGTCTACAGTCTGGTTCTAATAAAAAACTAGGCAGGTGAATCTAATCAAATCCTGCTGAGCTGGGAGTTCACTCTGTCCTATCTGGCTTTGCTACTATATATGTGTCAGAGTGACTGCAGACTTATCGATTTGGACCTGACAACTCCTTTACTGTAATGTGATGTGTAGCATGTTTAGCAATTTTTTGCATAGTTATGTGATAGGTTGTGTTCTGCCAAACACTATGTAGTTGCTATGGACAGTTAGGGTTAACAGTTGGGAGTAGCCCAGAATGAGAGGCGCTATGGTGAAGAGAGAGAGGGAGTTTCCTGTTAGGAAGGCAGATAGGACCTAGCATACCGCAGAGGCAAACTTAAGGTCTGACAAGTGAGCAGAACCACATGAAGTGGGTGTACCTCAAGTGAGAAGAGATGGAGGCAACAGATAGCAAGATCCAGAGTAGAATGGTTTAAGGTGCAACGTGCCACCTGGATAGGTCGGTGAGTAGCTCCGTAGTATGGTCCCCCTAAGGAGAGGAAGGGGATAGCTTAGAACAGATTTTAAAAGGATACCTTTGGAGCATAATTAGGATTGAAAATGATCTGGTTATGTGGATGGAGGACCAGGTAGGTCCAGTCTGGTGTTAGGTATCCAGATTCAGGTGAAACTGCAGAGAAAAGAGCGAGAGTGGGTTGGTACCTCAAATTAAGGAGATATTGGAAATATCTTGAGGAAGGTTTTAGTACCTGTGATGGTTAGTCGTGGTCAGGAAGTTTAGATGCAGAGAGAGGTGAGGTCCCAACTGCCTTTAGGAAAGATAAACTCCTATGGATAATGAAAATAAGGGAGGTGGAGGGGAAAAACAATTTAGGAATAATACAGTAATTTGGGGAGCGAGACCTACCAGACAACTGTGGTTGTTGTCCTTTCTTGCAGCAGGCAACAGGGCATACCTTTTAGCACCACCATCATATTATTTCATAATAAAAGAAGCCTGTCAGCAATTTTGGCCATTCAAAACTGCTAACAGCGGTAAATAAGAGATCTGAAATGCAACTTAAACATGCCTTTTTTTATTAAATTTGTGAAAGATTAGTTTTAATTTGGGTTTATGGCCTTTCTGCAAGTGCTTTTAAGGTGATTTTAAATGATAAAGAGTACCTATTATTTTATTTATTTTTTTAATTAATAGGTACTAACTAGAGATGAGAGAATTGGCCAAAATAGAAAATTGGCCTGTTTCCAGTTTTTTTCCTGAGAGATTTGATTCAAAGAGAATTTATAGAAAATAGGAAGAAATCTCCAGTGATCAGGAAATAAAATGTCCAAAAACTTTATTTACGAAAATCCAATAAAACCATAAATATGGAAATCAGCAACCACCAAGCATCCAATATTAAGATCGACGCATTTTAACTACACCAGTCTTAGTTATGAGATCATTTTATTTCCTGATCGCTTGCTATTTCTTCCTATTTGATGCATTGTTTCCCACCTGGACCAGGGTGGCTCTGTGCGATGGCTCCTTAGAAGCAAGGTGCATATAGTTATGGGTAAGCTGACCTTTCCTTTCCCCCTCTCCCTAAGTTACAAAAGAGAATTTATACTCCACAATTTAAATGTCCTTTATCAAGCTCTTGGGTCTTCCTCTCCAGACCCCAGAGCATAATCAATGTAAGATGTAAAAAATAAAAAAATACATTTCTGACCCCTCCGCTCATCACCATCACCTCTCCGATCCCTCTTAGCATCTTCTGATCAGCACCGTGATTACTGAATTCCAAGGCCTCCTAGTCCAATACTTCTGGCTCTGTTGAGAACTGGGAGGGTTTTGTGCAAGCACGAGAACGGTCACAATGTCATGGTGTCACAACATGCGCTGTGAAGCTACATGCACAAGCACAGAATCATCCCGAGTTTCATCAGAGACAGAATTCCTGGCCTAGCATGAGAGATGTGAGGATTTCTGCAGTCTTGGAGGCAATTAAAAAGATGTGACATGGAGAGGATGGATGTTGATGAGAAGTGGAGTGGCCAGTGAGGTCTTTTGATGACCCTTTATGTGTCAGTAAAATGTCGGCCAGCAGCCGCTATTTTGTAGAATCTGCTCCGAAGTGAATAGCAAAAATCTTCATTTTGGCGACTGCAGATTTTTGTAATATTGGAGTAAAATTAAACTCCACTCAAATACATTTGCTCATCTTTAGTACTAACTGCATCAGCATATCAAAAGACTCAGGACAATTTTATGCTTACAACTTTTAAACAGTTTGGGGAAGGCTCTTTTCTGTCCAAGGCTCTTTTCTGTGCCCAAGTGAAAAAGCAAATTCATAAAAGCATGATTGGGTGAGTTTGGTGTGAAAAATGTGTTTGGCATAGAACCCTGACCTTAACCCCAAGAAACATATTCAGGATAATGAGAGTTTACGGGCCAGGTCATCTCGTCCAACTTCAGTATTTTACCTAACAAATGTTCTTCTGGATGAATGGGTAAAAAGTCTGACAGACACAGTGTTCTCCAATGTCTTGTAGAAAGTTTTCTAGCAAGAGTAAAAGCTGTTCTAGCTGTGAAATAGTGACACAGTCCATATTGGTGGCTGTGGATTTAGAATGTTATTTCATATCAAAGCACATGTAGCTGTAATGTGTAGCTATGAAAATACTATTGTCCTTTTAGTGTATTTTCTGAGCATAACCATGTTGGTTGTAGTTTTTAATTCCTTTCTGATTGCTGGCTTGGTTTTGTTCCAATCTGCTTTCTGAAATAAGTAATGTAGTTTGGGTTGGTAAAGTATACCTTCAAACTTTTTAAGACTTTTAGGATAGTTACTGCATTTTCATTTGCAAATGTAGTGTCAATATTCAGAAAGGGTCAAATGGTGAGCCCGTAAACTTAATCTCTATTGGCGGCAAAATCTGGAAGGTTTTCTAAGAGATGCTGCCTTATCTTGAAGTATCTCAATAAGTATAATCCCATAGCCCAGCTTCAAAAGGAGTTTATAAATGATTGATTCCTGTAAAAGTAATCTTATAGTTTTCTATAGGGAGGTAAACTCTAGATTGGGCCAAAATAAGGACATAAATGTTATATATCTGGACTTTTCAAAGGCTTTTGACATGATGACACATACCAATTGGTACATAAAACGAGAGCTTTGATAGTAGGGTAAAATATGTGTATCTGGGTTAAGAACTCTCTCAGTAATAGGAAGCAGAGGATTGTTATTAAAGGGAACTTATCACCTGATTCATGCTGCCTAAACCACGGGTAGCATAAATCAAATCACGGCAATCAAGAAGCTAGGATCATATTCAGTGCACCCTCGGTTTGGGCAGTATGATTCAGGTGACAGGTATAATAATTTACATTTTCCTTTTTGATATATATCACTATTTTTTTCTCAGATTTTTTCCAATGAAAATTAATAATTAACAGAAGCATATTACATAATAAAGTTACATAACAAATTTTGACTTTTGTTGTTTCTCCACTACCTGACATGGATAAACATTTCATCAAACATAAACATGAATTCATTTTCTGCTTTGCATGTCAATATCTCATAACCTGGACATTTGGTCCCAACTTTTGCTAGAAAGTTTGTCCCTTTCAGAAGACATTAGACTTACTTTTTAGCATTTTTGATAATAGGTTGCAATTAGAAAAAAAATAACAGTCTGTGTCTTTCCACACTCTTATTAAAAGAACAACTACTTGCAATTTTGAACTTTAATTGGTCTTAATTTTGGAATATTCTACAATTCAGACATTTGCAGATCTATATTTCTCCATAGTTGCAGACTATAAAAAAACCCTTTAATGACATTTGATTCTGCAATCATGTGTCACTCCCTGTTATTTGCCAATACCATAATACAGTAATAGACTAAAAAAAATTAAATCCACAAATTACGTGCCTTAAAAATCAGCCTGTAGTGCATTAATGATTTTACAGGGTATCTCTAGGGAATATAAAAGCTATACATATTCTTAATGCGCCCAAAAGAATATTCTGCACTTGGGGAGACTTTCAAAGTTTTCCCAATTTTTCGGACTGACTGACCTTCATTTCTTAAAGTAATGATGGCCACTCATTTTTCTTTACTTAGTTGCTTTTTTCTTGCCATAATACAAATTCTAACAGTCTATTCAGTAGGACTATCAGCTGTGCATCCACCTGACTACTGCACAACACAACTAATGGTCCCAACCCTATTTATAAGGCAAGAAATCCCACTTACTAAACCTGACAGGGCACACCTGTGAAGTGAAAACCATTTTCGGTGACTACCTCTAGAAGCTCATCAAGAGAATGCCAAGAGTGTGCAAAGCAGTCTTCAAAGCAAAAGGTGGCTACTTTGAAGAGCCTAGAATATAAGACATTTTCAGTTGTTTCACACTTTTTTATTAAGTATATAATTCCACATGTGTTAATTCATAGTTTTGATGCCTTCAGTGTGAATGTACCATTTTCATAGTCATGAAAATACAGAAAAATCTTTAAATGAGAAGGTGTGTCCAAACTTTTGGTCTGTACTGTATGTTAAGGAACGAGTCAGGGTAATAACTTGTAGATAAGGCAAAATAAATAACCAAAATCAAAAATGTTCCTTCACACCTTGGACTGTGTTCACACATAGTGTTTTTGATGCGTTTTTGCACTTTTGCATTGCTTTCAACCAAGACAAATGCATTCACTGGGAAATGTCATTTTAACATTTTACTACTTTATCTGACCATGGTGTGTGTGACACATCATCAGACATATCCTGTTTCATTCATGATGAAGGGACTCTGAAAATCACAAAGACTATTTTTATAGGCCCAACAGGTGGCCCTTACTATTCTTAAAGGGCCCCCAGTCGGCTATGCTTTGTTGTTCATAGAGGTCAGAGGGCCTCCTGTAAAAAATGCTCCCTTTATTAGGAAGTGTGTCTCCAATACTGTTTGCCTATACAGTGAATGCAACATCTGCCAAAAATTTAATGGAACTCCAATGCCCCTTGCAAGAGACGTAGAGGTCGCAGGGCCTCCTGAAAACAATGTTCAAATTATTAAGAAATGGGTCTCCCATACTGTTTGCTAATGCAGTGAAGCAATGGCTGCCAAAAATTTGGGGAACTTCAATGTCCCTTGCAAGAGACGTAAATATGTTGATATGGTACATATGGTGGTGATATGGTGGTAGAGGATGATGATGCAGAGCAGGAGGAGGACAAGTTCTAATAGACAAAATCAGGAACCGTATACCCATGTCTGGGTATGAAGACAGAGGTGCATGTGAATAGAGTTAGACCTCCCAAAAAAAGACACTGTATTTGAGTTTATGTTATGCTGCTATTATTCGGTGGTGTTGAGAAGTCTGGCCCTATCCAGCCCTTGTTCATTCTTATAAGAGTCAGCCTGTCAGCATTTTCAGTTGACAGTTGGATGCGCCTATCGGTTATAATTTCACCAGCGGCACTAAAAACCCGCTCTGACAAAATGCTACTGGCAGGGCAGGCCGGGACCTCCAAGGCGTAGAGTGCTAGTTCATGCCATGTGTCCAGCTTCGATACCCAATAATTATAAGGCACAGAGGAATCAGGGAGGACATTGGTACCGTCGGCAAGGTACTCCCTCAGCATTTTATGAAACGTTTCCCATCTTGGGAGAGTATCCCGCGCCTCAGGGCCTGTGCAATGGGAGGGTCTGAGAGAAATGTCCCAGAACTTTGACAGTGTTTCTCTGCCTCTGCTGGATTGCATTTGTGTCTCTTTCGCCTGTACTCCGTGGTTGTCCAACGAACTGTGACCTAAGTCGCCAGTGTTTTCAGATGGGAATTTTTTTAATAATTCCACAAGAAGGGCCTTCTCGTACTGCCCCATTTTATTAAGTCTGTAATGCGTGAGAATAAGACACAGATAGTTCTCCTTGTAGCATGGGTCTAGAAGTGTCTCCAACCAATACTGACTGTCACCCAAAATTTGGACAAAGCCAGGGTCACAGGAAAGGCAGCGTAACATAAACTCAGCCATGTGTGCCAGACTTCAAAGAGGCAAGACTTCCGTGTTCTCACCAAGAGGTCAACTGACCATGCTCTCCTCCTCACCCTCCTCCTCCTTCCTGTCCTCATGCCATCCACGCTGAAGAGATGGTATGACAGTTGTTCAGGTAGTATAGCACAGGAAACTGGCTCCTGTTCTTCCTCTTCTGACTCTTACTCATTGTCACCAATCCACGTTGAGATGAGATGGGGCTGGGCTGTGTGGTATCACCCTGTATGGTTGCTTGCTCCATCTCATGGTGCTCCACCTGCAATACATCTTCTTTAATTGTGAGCAAAGAGCGTTTCAGAAGACAGAGAAGCAGGATGGTGACGCTAATTATGGTGTCATCACTGCCCACTATCTTGGTGTAGTCCTCAAAGTTTTGCAGGATGGTACATATGTCTGACATCCATGTCCACTCCTGAGATCTTATGTGTGGAGTCTGACCTGAATACTGACGGCCTTGTTGATGCTGGTAGTCAACAACTGCCCTCTTCTGCTCACAAATCCTTCCCATCATCTGCAATGTAGAGTTCCAAAGCTAGGGGACATCACAGATCAGTCGGTGAGCTGGAAGCTGCAACCGCTGCTGAAGCACGGCAAGGGTGGCGGAAGCTGTAGGTGACTTTCTAAAATGGCGGCGCACTTTGACAAGCAGATCCAACAGATCCGGGCAGGTTTTGATAAACCACCTGAACCACGAGGTTGAGCACATGGGGCAGGCATGGTACGTGTGTGAACTCGCCTCGCCTCAGAGCTGCCACCAAGTTCCGGCCATTGTCACACCCGACCAAGCCTGGCTGTAGGGTCAGCAGTGTCAATGATAGATCTGCCTGCTCTTTCAGAGCTGTCCACAGCTCTTCAGCATTGTGCGGTTTGTCACCTAATATTAGCTTCAGCACAGCCTGTAGCCGTTTGGCCGAGGCAGTGCTTCAGTGCTTCCAGTTTGCGACTGATGTGGTCATTTCGGAGATGGAGGCTAAATAGGAGAAGAAGGAGGTGCAGGAGCTTTAGAATGTGGGGCAACCCTGATTGACCCAGGGCCCGCAATCCTCGGCTTCGGGAGGACGTGTTCCGTCCCAAGGTCTGATTGAGTCCCGGCTTCCACTATATTAACCCATTGTGCTGTCAGCGAGATGTACCGTCCCTGCCCACAAGCACTTGTCCACGTGTCCGTGGTTGGTGGATTTTCCCATTAACTGCGTTGTTGAGGGCACGTCTAATGTTGTGGGACACATGCTCGTGCGAAATGTGTGAATTTAGTAGTGTGACCTGTGGGACATTGGCTGCGTATTTGCGATTGCATTCCAAGGACTGGGGTAGGGACACCTGAACGCTACACTGGGATAAGTACGTGGACGTGCTTGCTGATGGTGCTAGTTGAGAGTGTTCAACGAGAAGTGCAGCGCGGGAGGCATCATGGCATGCACCATGGACAGGGGATTGGCGTGCACGCACAACAGTAGAAAAAGCAGTGGTGTCATCCGCAGACACTGTTGCTGGACCCTGGGGTTTGTCTCACTTAGTCAGATGCTTTGCTGATATGTGCCTGATCATGCTGGTGGTGGTCAGGCTGCTAGTTTTGCTACCCCTGCTGATGCTGGCCTGGCAGGTGGTGCAAATGGCCTTTTTGGGGTTATCTGCAGAGTCTTTAAAAAATAATCAGACTCGGGAAGACCTAACAGTTATACTGGCAACTTCTGTCATTTTGGCATTACGAGGAATGCTTTCCCACCTTCTGTCTGCGGCCACCACACTGCTTCTTCCTGCCTGTTGTGGTGCTATGCCTCCCTCCCCCTGTGTGCTGCTGTCCTCACTGTGTATGTTCCCCTGCCAGGTTGGGTAAGTTACTATATCACCCACCACCTCGTCTTCCACTTCTGGTCCTCCTCCTGACTTTCTGGCAATTGTGTCACATCATCATCCACCTCTTGCGACAGTAATTGCACTTTCCCATCATCGTCTTTGTGTGACCATGGCTGCTCCAATATTTGGGCATCGCTACATGCATTCTCCTGTTGACTCGCTTGAAGCTGGCCGGGCGAGAGGCCCAAATTAACAAATGGAAAAGTGAACAGCTCTTCTGAGTGTCCCAGTGTGGGATCAGTTGTCTCCAGGCACTCGACATGGTGGGAGCATGGAGGATCAGGATGAGGAATATGCGTTCCAGACTCACTGCTACTGAGACTTGACCATGTGGAAGACAGGGTGGTGGTGGTGGTGGCAAAGTGACTGGAAGCATTATCTACTATCCAACCAGCAACCTTTTGACACTGCTCTGGGTTCAGTAGTGGTGTTCTGCGGTCCCCTAGTAATTGGGACAGGAAGGTCGAGCAACAAGATTTGGGTGTTAGTTGTGGCACAATTTCAGCTTGCCCACAACCACATCCTAGGCCTCGGCTTCTGCATTCACCATCACCATCATGTCCACTTCCCCATCCCCTGCCACGCACCTTGCTCATTTTTAACGGAGGACAATATTTTTTATGTTCACGAGAAATGGCTGATTTTGGAATGCAGTTATATGTGATACATCTGACAGAGAGACAGAGAACCACAATTTTAAATAGCAGGCCTTTAATTTACTAATACTATTCTTCACAGACACCTAGTGTGAATAGCTCGACCGACACACTGCAATTAACTGAAAATGGAAGAAATGTCTGATTTTGGAAAATCTTATAGGTGATATGTCTGACAGAGAACCACGGTTTTAAAGGGAATCTGCCACCACTTTGGAGTTATCAGACTTCTACTATGGGCATACAGGGTATAGAAAAGTAAATCTATACATACCTGTATGGCTTATGGTAGAGGTTCTGAAAGCAAAGAAATGTAGTTTTATCCCCTTGGTCCTTTACAGGCTTGGCGTCCCCCGGACACCAAGCTATCCCCGCCCATCTGCTTACCTATGTACACGTTTACCATATTCCCCCCCTCCCCGCACGTCACAGGGCCCTGTGACATGCGCTTTTTTCCCTCACGTCCCGGTGTCCACAGTGACTCCCCAAGACCTGAGCAATAGAGCACTGTGGCATTGTGCTCAGCCAAACGGGCCCGGGAGGAAACAAAGCGCGCTCCCTGTGAGCCGCGCTTTGCGCATGCGCCGGGAGGTGAAGGGAAAAAAGCGCACGTTACAGGGCCCTGTGACGTGCGGGGAGGGGGGGAAATATGGTAAACGCCAAGCCTGTGAAATAAACAGGAGATAAAACTACATTTCCCTGCATTCAGACCTCTAATATGGGCTATACAGGTATGTATAGATTTACTTTTCTATACCTTGTATGCCCATAGTAGATGTCTGATAACATCAAAGTGGTGACAGATTCCCTTTGAGCAGAAGGCCTGTAATTTGCTAATACTATTCTTCACAGACACCTAGTGTGAATAGCTTGACTGACACACTGCAATGGAATGAAAATGGAAGAAATGTCTGATTTTGGAAAATCTTATAGGTGATATGTGTGACAGAGAACCACGGTTTTAAATAACAGTCTTGTAATTTACTATTATTATTCTTCACAGACACCTAGTGTGAATAGCTTGACCGACACACTGCAGCAGAATGGAAAAGGAGGCCAATATTTTCCACGTTCAGTTTAAATTTCTGAGTTTTTATCGCTGAAATATGGAACCGATCTGGCTTTATTCTGCAGTGAGAACAAGCAAATGGAGCAGAAAAAGTGTGCACTCTTGATTGCTTTTTAAGCAAATAACCAAGATTAAAATTAGAAAAAAAGTTTCCCTGTTCCCTGATATCTGGTTCTTTGTCTACAAATATCTGTAATTATTGTGCTGTGATGAGCATAGCAGCGCCAGGTTTTATATAGACCTGATCACGCTGTTGTTATGTTCTGCTACCAGAGCTAAGGAAAGAGAGGAGATCTGTCCCTGCGATAGAACTCAGCTTAATCCCTACGATGTAACAGGGAACCTGATCCTGCGATAAGACCTGCTAAAGTCCTAAGCTAGTCTGTACGGAGACCTATAGATGTGGGGAAGGAATCCCTACAAGTACTAAGGACTGGGAGGAATATGGGACACCTCCTAACAGAAATAGTAGCAGACAGACGAACAAACAAAATATATAGAACATAGAGGTCAGTAGACCAAGCAAACTAAAAGAGCAAGACACAGAGCACAGGCTAGCTAGAAAGTAGATATACAATGAAGTCCAGCAAAGCCAGAAGGGCGGAGCAGGATTAAATAGGCCAACAAGGTCATGTGACCAGCAAAGGAAAAAAAACCTAAGAGCAAGGTTCTAACAGTACCCCCCCTTCTAAGAGGATCCTCCGGATCCCCTAGGACCAGGCTTATCAGGAAATCTCCTGTGAAACGCTCTGATAAGTCTGGACGCAGAAACATCATCCGACCTCACCCAAGAGTTATCCTCGGGACCGAAACCTTTCCAGGCCACAAGATACTGCAAACTACCTCTATACCGTCTAGAGTTAAGGATGCGAGAAATTTCATATTCCCCGTCCTCCACCACCGGAGGAACAGAGGCAGAGGCGTCACAATCCGATACAACAGCTTTTTTCAACAGAGAGACATGAAATACCGGATTAATTCTCCAGGAGGTAGGAACCTCCAACCTAACAGCAGATTGGTTGACAACCTGAAGCACCTTAAAGGGCCCTACAAACTTGGGACCCAATTTCTTTGAAGGAATCCTCAACCGCAGATTCCTAGAGGACAACCAAACCATGTCACCAACAGTGAACAAAACCTCCTGTCGTTTCCTATCAAAGTAGTCTTTAGATTTTCTGTTGGCCTCCTGAAGATTACCACGCACATCCGTCCAAACTCTCTCCAAATCACCGGAAAAATTCTCCTCCTCAGGCACGGCAGATCCCAACTTGGAGAACGACCCAAACAACGGATGTCTCCCAGAACAACAAAAAAAAGGCGAACAACCAGCAGAAGAAGATGTATGATTGTTCAGAGCAAATTCAGCAAGTGGCAGAAACTCAGACCACCCCTCCTGATTGTCTGCCACAAAACAAAGCAAGAACTGCTCAACATCCTGGTTTTTCCTTTCTGTCTGGCCATTAGATTCAGGATGATATCCGGACGAGAACGACAAATGAACTCCCAACCTATCACAAAAGGCACGCCAAAAACGAGCCACAAACTGAGGACCCCTATCAGAAACAATGTCAGTAGGAACGCCATGAAGTCTGACAATTTCCTTGACAAAGGCCTTAGCGAGAGTTTTAGCGCAGGGCAGTTTGACGAAAGGAACCAAGTGACACATCTTGCTAAAACGGTCCACGACCACCCAGATGACAGTAAAACCCTCAGAGGGGGGAAGGTCAGTTATAAAGTCCATAGCCAAATGTGTCCAAGGAGCACTGGGAACCTCCAAAGGACAAAGCAACCCCGCAGCAGGAGTATGTGAGGACTTAGATCTAGCACATATAGTACATTGACGCACCCACTTAATGACTTCCTTCTGCCATCCAGGCCACCAAACACTGCGACCCACCAGTCTCTTGGTCTCAGAGATTCCGGGATAACCTGCCAACCGAGATTCGTGACACTCAACAAACAAATCTCTCCTAAAGGTCCCAGGCACAAACAACCTCCCATGAGGAGTGTCAGAAGGGGCATTCTCCTGTGCTTTAAGAATCTCATTTTCCAAAACGGAGTCCAAAGCAGCTATCACAACACCTTCTTGTAAAATGTTCTCCTCTTTCTCAGCACCGACTATGGGAGAAAAACTGCGAGACAAGGCATCCGCCTTAACATTCTTAGTACCAGGGATGTAAGTAACGGAGAAATTAAACCGCGAGAAAAACAGTGCCCACCTAGCCTGACGGGCATTCAGGCGCTTGGCAGCATCAAGATATATCAGATTTTTATGATCCGTAAGAACCTGAACGGGAAATTCCGCACCTTCCAAGAAGTGGCGCCAGTGTTCAAATGCGAGTTTAATAGCCAATAATTCCCGATTACCAATATCGTAATTCAGTTCAGTCTCCGAAAATTTTTTTGAAAAAAAGGCACAGGGATGTAATCCATCCCCGTTATCCTGAGACAATACTGCGCCAACCCCCACAGAGGAAGCATCAACCTCAACCAAAAACGGCCTAGTAACATCAGGCTGCATAAGGATGGGAGCAGAGGTGAACCTCTCCTTGAGATACACAAAAGCTTCAATGGCCTCAGAAGACCACTGAACCGCATCAGCACCTTTCCTGGTGAGATCAGTCAGAGGTTTGACAATACTAGAAAAATTTTTTATGAATTTTCTATAGTAATTGGCGAAACCCAAAAACCTCTGTATCGATTTCAAACCAATAGGCCTAGGCCATTCCTGCACAGCCTGAACCTTAACCGGATCCATCTCAAAACCTTTGCTGGAGATAATGTAGCCCAAAAAACTAATTCTCTGTACAGCGAACTCACATTTCTCCAGCTTAGCAAAAAGCGAATTGTCCATTAATAACTGTAATACCTCACGCACGCTCCGCCAATGAGACTCCAGATCCGGCGAATAAATCAAAATGTCATCCAAATACACAACCACATTTTTACCGATCAAAGGTCTAAGGATGTCATTAATCAGATTCTGAAAAAATGCAGGAGCATTAGTAAGACCAAAAGGCATAACCAGATTCTCAAAATGACCCACAGGAGTGTTAAAAGCAGTCTTCCATTCGTGACCCTCCTTCATGCGCAACAGATTGTATGCCCCCTTAAGGTCAATTTTAGAGAACCACTTGGCCCCCATTAACTGGTTAAACAGATCAGGAATCAATGGCAGTGGGTAAGGATTGCGTACAGTAATTTTGTTAATCTCACGAAAATCCAGACAAGGACGTAAACCGCCGTCCTTTTTTTTTACAAAAAAAAATCCAACCGCCACAGGAGACTTAGAGGGCCTAATGTGACCGGCGGCCAAACTTGTCTGTATGTATTCCTCCAAAGCCTTCCTCTCAGGAATAGTAAGGTTAAATAAACGACTTTTAGGAAGAGTCGCTCCAGGGACAAATTCAATAGAACAATCATAGTCTCTATGGGGAGGCAAAACCTGCGATTCCTTCTCAGAAAAAACTCTCCAAAAATCCTGAATAGGAACAGGCAATTCTCCCCTATCCAAAGCAGCAATACGCCCATTACAACACTTGTCATAACATTTATGGCTCCAGGATTTAATTTCACTGGTAGACCAATCCAGTACAGGATTGTGAAATTTTAACCAGGGCAATCCCAATATTACTGGAGAAGGCAAGTTATTCAACACTACCAAATCCAATTTCTCATGGTGAACACCATTAATAGTGAGAGGAAATTCACAGACCTTGAGAGTAGTGTTGAGCCACCCCCGTAGTGTTCGAGTTCGGTTCGGTTCGTCGAACACCCGTGTGTTCGCCGAACTGTTCGTCGAACTGTTCGTCGAACACCTTCGAACACCGTTAAAACCAATGGCAGGCAAACAAAAACACATAGAAACACATAGAAAACACCTTCAAAGGTGTCCAAAAGCTGACAAACTGCTCAGAAGACACAACTAACACATGGAAAAGTGACAAGTACATATAGTCATGCGAAAAGAAAAGAGGTGGAGGAGTAAAAGGAGGGGGAGACACAGATATAGGCATGTCATGCCCTTCTAAAATCCAAAAAGTGAGAAGCCGAGACGGCCAGTCCGCTCCTGCCCGTGCCACCTCCGTGTCGCCGGGTTTGTGCCAGAGCCGCGGTGAACCCTGACGTCCAGCCCCCCTCTCCCAATACTGGTGCCTGTCCGCTGGTGGGTCGAGAGAGCCCCCCTGTGGTGGAGGCAGCTCTAAGCTTTTTAATTTAAATTGTCCCTCTAATTTGAATGAATACACTTTAAATCCATTTACAAGGATCTATTGGAGGGCAAGTCTCATGCCAGCAGCCGCGTAATTCCAGCTCCAGTAGCGTCCACTAAAGCTGCTGCAGTTAAAAAGCTTTTATAAGGATCGAGCTCGGCTGTCCACCGCAAGGCATCCTAGTGCCAGTCCCAGCCCCTATGCCTTGGGGTGCCTCCTGATGCTCTTCACTAAGTATCCCGTGGTCCCGAAGCATTTCCTTTGAAAAAATTAAGTGTCCAAACTACAGGTGGTGTAGCTTGCTTAACAGCCGGGATAATCCGCTGACTAGCAGACACTGCTACTAGGCACAAAGTATTTCCTGGGCTAGATGCAGTTAAAAATTTGTAAGTAGATACTCTCGTTGGATGCTGAGAAAGCATTCCATAGAGTCTCCTGGCACGCCATATATGATTCTCTTAAAAAGCTTGGGGTAGGGGTCTAGGGGACCCTTTTATAGCCAAAATCACGGCCCTGTATCGCAATACGTCACCTAGGCTGAAGATAAATGGAACTGTAGCACCGAGGGCTCGGTTGCTACAGACGTATTGCACCTCACCCAGAGGTGTGATATCTCACTCTCAGATAAGGATGGAGTGTGGATCAGGACCCGACACCTGCATGCATTACACCACATTGCCGTGGGGCAGGGCGACCAATATGCCCCTGAGATGGGCACGACAGTCCCTGTCCCTGGCTGGAGTGGGGGGAGGGAACACTGAGGAAGGGGAACCCTGCAGTGCAGGAGCAGGGAGGAAGCAGTTCCTGGGTGCATTGAGAAGGGAGTATAAAAGGTGGGCACCATCTTAGTTCAGTGCAGAGAAGTCTGAGCAGAAGTGGCAGGGAGCAGGGGCTCTGCATGAGCTCTGCTCCGGAGGCGGGCCTAGTAACAGAGGCCCAGGCCTGCAAGAGGGAGAAGGAAGGAAGAGGAGCGGAGAAGGCTCCAGGAACGAGGAACGAAGGGATCCCAGGGGTGCGGACGGGCGAGTCGCCACCGCACGCCCGAATCCACCTGCGTGGAGGGGTCAGGCCAAAGGGGGAGACCGGTCCCCGAACTAGTGGAGGCAGGAAACGACCCTCAGCTAGAAACCGGAGGCTCTGACATTTTATGTGGCGCAGCCCCTTGCTCCACCCGCTAGGAAGGCACCACATAGGGTCAGGGAAACTGGCGCCAAGTTTACCAAGAGGAGGCCCGAGGCAGCCGGACAGAAGTGTTGGTAAGAAAGGCCAGACAAAGGACACACAAAGGGGGTCCTGTGAAGCGCTCCAAAGTTATCTGGGAGTTGTCTGAGCCCCTCACCTGGTGAGCACAGTACGACGTGGGCAGCCGTTACCTGCAGACGTGGTCTGGATAATAAGAACTGTGAGTAAAGGCCCTGAACTGCATCACTGACTCCGTGTCGTTACTGCTGCTGCCCTGCACCATCACCCCCATCCTCCGCATACACTGCCCTGAGGCTATACTCCTCCCGTGGGGAGTTATGCTACGCTCTGCTGCACCCACAACACCAGCCTTAGCGGTCTGCCCTGTAGCGGCGGTTCACTCTGACCGCAATCCACGGGTGGCGTAGTCGGACATTTAAACATCAAAACCACATAAATAGTTCCGCCACTGGTTTGACCGCCCTGAGCCACGGAACCGGATCGCCGCCACGAAGACTACAACCACCAGCATCCACCAAAAAGTGTCCGGCTCCGGGTGTCCCAAGGCCCAGGGGGTGCGTCAGAACATTTTCATCACCTTTCACAATCACCAATTGGACAAGGCAGGGATGTCCTCTGTCCCCTCTCTTATACATCCTAGTGACGGAGCACCTGCTCTCATCAATTCGCCATAACCCCAATATTAGGTGGATTGAGGTGGGAGGCACCGAGTACAAGTGCTCTCTATTTGCTGATGATGTCCTAGTATATATCACTCAATCACATATATCCATCCCTGCTGTTATGGCTGAAATAGATCACTTTGTTACATGGTAAAATTTTAAAATCAATGCAGCGAAGTCTGAGGCCCTCGATGTCTCCCTCCCTAAATCCATATAGGATTCCATCCAGTCCAACTTTCCCTTTGCCTGGCCCTCACAGGGTATCAAAAACTTAGGAATTCCTATTCATAGAGACCTCTCCCATCTATGTTATCTTAATTTTGGGCCCTTTATTGAACAATTCCATACAGACCACGGTTGGCAAGTTAGAACTGTAAGATTCACTACGTGAACCACTGGTGTTTTGTGGAAAAGCACATGTACACCGCGTTCCAAATTATTATGCAAAAAGTGTTTAGGAGTGATAAGGGAAGAATTTGTTTGTTTGTCAGTTAAACTCATTGATGGTGATGTGTGTCAGGGCTCTTTATATCACTGTAAGCAATTGCAGACACCTGTGCTAATTAGTTTGGCAGGTGTGTCCAATGAAAGGCAAGACTACTTAAGAAGGCTCTCTCACATTATTAAGCAGCCTACATTTTCTGCCAAAATGGGAAAGAAAAAGGAGGTGTCGGCTGCTGAGAAGCAACAAATTGTGGAGTGTTTAGGTCAAGGCATGACTACAATCAACATTGTGCGATGATCAGGATGAAGTGTCTTGGCAATCAAGAAGTATGTAGCTGATTCACAGTACACACGTGTGCGTGCTGATAAGGGCAAATTGAGGACTCTTTCCTACAGGCAATTACGTCAGGTTGAAACAGCAGCGGCAAAAAAGCCTTGTCATAGCAGCAGACAAGTTTTTGAAGCTGCTTGTGCCTCCAACGTCCCCCGAACAACAAGATGCAGGGTCCTTCAGAGGTTTGCAGCTGTGCATATGCCATCCTGTCGACCTCCTCTATCCACTTCACACAAGCAGAAACGGCTCCAGTGGGCCAAACATTACATGAAGACTGATTTCAAAACTGTTTTGTTCACGGATGAGTGCCGTGCAGCGCTCGATGGTCCAGATGAATGGAGTGGAGGATGGCTGGTTGATGGACACCCCACGCAAACACGGCTACAGCGCCAACAAGGAGGAGGTGGAGTAATGTTTTGGGCTGGAATCATGGGGAGAGAGATTGTCGGCCCCTTTAGGATCCCTGAAGGCGCTAAAGATGAACTCCATAATGTATGTGGATTTTCTCAAACAGCACTTCCTGCCATGGTTCAAGAAGAAGAACCGTGTATTTCACAGCAAGATCATTTTTCTGCATGATAATGCACCATCTCATGCTGCACATAAAACATCTGCATCTCTGGCTGATATGGGCATAAAAGGGGACAAACTTATGGTGTGACCCCCATGCTCCCCTGACCTCTACCCCATTCAGAACCTTTGGAGCATCATTAAAAGGAGTGTCTATGATGGCGGGAGGCAGTTCACATCTAAGCAACAGCTCTGGGAGGGTATTCTGTCCTCATGCAAAACAATTGAAGCAGAAACCATCCAAAACCTGACAAATTCAATGGACGAGAGAGTTCAGAAGCTCCTTTCGAACAAGGGGTCCTATGTGAAAATGTAACATCACCTAGAATAAAGTTTTGAGTTGAAAACTGTTTGATTTCAGTTTCTAACAACCTGCTAATGCTTATAATTTCAAAAATGACCATTTTTTTGGTCTTTATTAAAATGAAAAGGTTGATCGAAAAGTTTGGGGGATCTAAGAGTGTGGCAACCCAGTAGTCATGATTACTTCGAATTCTGACAATATGAGGGTCATGCTGCAGGTAGTGCAGCAAGAAGGCACTTATGTGTCTTGCGCATCTCGGAGCCCCAAAATTATTTTCCGGGCTAGATGCAGCTAAAAATTATTTTTAATTTTAAATCTGGTGAAGCTTATTATAGATGGCCTAATAGGATCAGTGCTGCACACTGCTACAAAGCCCAAATTATTTTCCAGTCAAGATACAGATAAACATGATTAGTAATTTGAAAGCTTAAAACGGTTGGTAGGGTGATTTTAACCAATCATCAAGCTTTTACTCTCCCCAGGATGACACAGGGGTAGAAAAGTCGTTTCGGATCCATGATTTGTTCATCTTTATGAACGTGAGTCTGTCTACATTATCAGTGGAGAGCCGCGTGCGCTTATCTGTCAGCACACCACCAGCAGCGCTGAACACACGTTCAGACAGAACGCTGGCTGCGGGGCATGACAAGATCTCCAAGGCGTAAGTGGCTAGCTCCGGCCATTTATCCAGATTGGAAGCCCAAAAAGAGCAAGGGTCCAGTGACACAGTCGTGGCTTCAATGTTTACTTGGAGATACTCCTGTACCATCGTCTCTAGACGTTGACTATGTGTCAGACTTCTTGTCTCCTGTGGCCTTGCAAAGGATGGGCTAAAAAAGTGGTGAAATGATTCCGCAAAATTGATGTTACCAGCAGATACTGTGGTTCTGTTACGGTTTGAGTGCTGAACACTTGACGGTCCCACGGTTGGCAAGTTGGAACTGTGAGATTCACTACGTGCACCACTGGTATTTTGTGGAAAAGCACATGTAAGATTCTGCAACAGTCTCTGCTGATACTCCTGCATGCGTGCATCCCTTTCTATGGCAGGAATAATTTCTGCAAATTTACTTTTGTACCGGGGATCTAACAGTGTGGCAACCCAGTAGTCAGGATTATTTCTAATTCTCACAATTCGAGGGTCATGTTGCAGGTAGTGCAGCAAGAAGGCACTCATGTGTGTTGCGCATCCAGGAGCACCAAGTCCCTGTTGTGTTGGTGGCGAGGTAACAATCATGCTTCCTTCCTCTGTCCTCTCCCCCCAACCTCGCACAACAGAAATGTGATCAAGGTCTCCCTCATCTGATGAGTCTTCCATCAGTTCGTCCTCCACTTCTTCCTGGGCTCCTGCACCTTCCTCACTAGTTTGGCTGCTACCATGCGCCCTTGTAAAACCATCTCCCCCACCCTCACATGCCTGCCGCCTTGGTGCTGCCGACCGTCTGGACCTTGCAGATGTTAGCCCTTCCGCATACAACTCCTCCTCCTCTACTTCCTCCACCTCCTCTTGTGCCACCACCTGACTCCGAATTCTGTTTAACATGTGCTCCAGCATGTAAATCACCGGAATAGTCATGCTGATAATGGCATCGTCAGCACTAAACATCTTCGTCGCCATTTCAAAACTGTGCAGAAGGGTGCATAGGTTCCTGACCTGAGACCACTCCTCCAGCGTGATTTGCCCCACCTCTGAATCTCGTTGGCCCAGGCTATACGTCAGAACGTATTGCACCAGGGCTTGTCGGTGCTGCCACAGTCGCTGCAACATGTGCAGAGTTGAATTCCACCGGGTAGGCACATCGCATTTTAGCCGGTGAAGTGGCAGGCCCAACGACTTCTGTAGAGATGTAAGTCGCTGAGCTGCGGGATGCGAACGGCGGAAGTGAGCACACAGCGACCGTGCCCTCTGCAGAAGGCCATCTAGTCTGGGATAGTGGGCTAAAAATTGCTGGACAACCAGGTTCAACACGTGAGCCATACAAGGCACGTGTGTGACATTGCCCCGGCGAAGGGCCGCACCCAGGTTTGCAGCATTGTCGCACACGGCCTTCCCTGGTTTCAGGTCCAGTGGAGACAACCATTCATGAAATTGGTTCTCCAGAGCTGACCACAACTCCTCAGCTGTGTGACTCACATTTCCCAGACATTTCAATTTAAAAACCGCCTGATGACGTTGAGCCCTACTGCCAGCATAGTAAGGAGGTGTGCAGGATCCCTTCTGCGCAGTTAGAAAGCTTGTGGCATGACCAGACAGGCTTTGGGTGCAGGTGGAAGACCGAGAGGAGGTTGAGGAGGCAGAAGCAGTGGAGGAACTTTGACATAAAGAGGATTGACGCACAACTCGTGGGGACGGCAAGACTTGGACAGCAGCCCCTTGTCCTGCTGTCACCATAGTTACCCAGTGCCCAGTCAGCGACATGTAACGCCCCTGTCCATGCCTACTCGTCCAAGTGTCTGTGGTGAAATGCACCCTGTCACACACAGAGTTTCTCAAAGAAGCGGTGATGTTGTGTGCGACATGCTGGTGGAGCGCAGGCACACCTTTCTTTGAGAAGTAGTGCCGACTGGGCATCTGGTACTGGGGCACTGCGACGGACATAAGGTCTCGAAAATCCTCTGTGTCCACCAGGCGGAAAGGCAGCATTTCTGTAGCCAAGAGCTTGCAGAAGGTGAAATTCAACCTCTTAGCTTTCTCATGGCTAGGAGGAAATGGTCTTTTACTTGTCCACATCTGAGGGACCGAGGGCTGGCTATTGTGCTTAGACGGGGTTGATAAGGGTGTCCCCGGCAAACTGCCGGTCTGTGAGGAAGATGCAGGCGGACATGTTAGGTTGCCTTGATCCAAAGGTGGTGCTATCGATGTCGGACAGCGCTCAACACCAGCTGGTGTTACCACCTCCAAAGAAAATGATGACCTGCCAATCACGCTGGCTGTTGCGGGTAAAGAGGTGGCAGGTCTGCGCCCCAAAACAGGTGTGACTGCTGTCCCCCCAGTCACAGAGGATGAAGAGGCCGCGGATGCACAAGATATGGCAGACGGTGATTGGCCCGGCCGGCTAGGCCGCATTGTAGCACACTGAGCTTCCCACTGCAACTTATGCTTCATGTCCATGTGCCGGTTCATGCATGAAGTACTCAAACTATGTATTTTTTGGCCTCTACTTAGCTTTTGCTGACAAATGTTACAGATAACACGAGTTGGGTCATCTTTATCGATCTGAAAAAATGCCCAGGCTATGCAAGGCTTAGCACCCATGCGACCTGAAGAGCCACCACGACTTGTGGTGAGAGGCAGAGTTGTGTTTGAGGATGCAGTTGTTGACGTGCTTCCAGTACTACGTCTCTGTCCAGGAAGGCGCAACCTGACCTCGTCGTCACTAGCATCTTCCTCCACCTCCTCTGCTGACCTCATCTCTTGGCTGACTGTGGGTTGACAGTAAGTGGGATCTCCGACCTCATCATCATCACCCTGTGCGTTATCACACCCGTCGTCCTCAGAGCCAACCTGTTCCTGCCCTGACAAAAAACTAAAGTTGTCGCTCCAATCAGGTATTTGAGTCTTATCATCGTCTTCCTCATTGTCTCCACCAACAGGAGTTACAGTTTGGGAATGAGGGTCTACATTATGGTCAGAACCTTCTGCGTCTGGTTCTGGATCCGACTCATAAAGATTCTGGGCATCAGTGCAGATCATTTCCTCGTCTGGATTCACAGAAGCGCTGGAGTCGACCTCTGATTCCCAGGCTATAGTATGAGTAAACAGCTCTGCAGACTCAACCATCTGTTCTACCTCATACTCAGACGGGCAGCTGGAGATTTGGGAGCTGTGAGGAAGCAAGTGCGATTTGGGTGACACCTTTGAGGACTTGAGTATTTGTGATGTTGAAGTTGATGTGGAGGAGAGCCCACTTAAAGGAGCACTTGATATCCGTTGAAGCACCTGCTGTTTTTGTGCCTCATCTGGAATTTGTAGCGATTGGCGTGGCCGTAAGAAAGGGATCTTATCACATTGTCCGCTAAAAGAAGTAGACATTTTAGTTTGGCTGGAAGATGGTCTTTCTTCTGCACCTACCCCACGGACACAACCTTTTGTCCCCTTCCCAACACGCCTATTCCCCTTTCCACCAGCAGCAGGCCTTTTTCCACTCATTTTGGTGGTTAACTAATTCACAACTCTGGAGTTGTTTGCACAAAAAAACAATGGATGGTAACCGAGCAGAGCTGAGTGGCCAAACTGTGGTATTAGGCCAAAACTATTGGCTGGGCTAGATGCAGAAAAAAATTATTTTTAATTTGCAACCTGATGGAGGTCAGTATAGATGGACTAATAGAACAAGTCCCACACGCTGCTCGAAGCCCAAATATTTTTTCAGAGATAAATGAAGAAAAAAAATATTTTTAATTTGCAACCTGATGGAGGTCAGTATAGATGGACTAATAGACCAAGTCCCACACACTGCTAGAAGCCCAAATATTTTTTCAGAGCTAGATGCAGAAAAAAATTATTTTTAATTTGCAACCTGATGGAGGTCAGTATAGATGGACTAATAGACCAAGTCCCACACACTGCTAGAAGCCCAAATATTTTTTCAGAGCTAGATGCAGATAAAAATTATTTTTAATTTGCAACCTGATGGAGGTCAGTATAGATGGACTAATAGAACAAGTCCCACACGCTGCTAGAAGCCCAAATATTTTTTCAGAGCTAGATGCAGAAAATTTTTTTATTCAATTTGCAACCTGATGGAGGTCAGTATAGATGGACTAATAGACCAAGTCCCACACACTGCTAGAAGCCCAAATATTTTTTCAGAGCTAGATGCAGAAATTTTTTTTATTCAATTTGCAACCTGATGGAGGTCAGTATAGATGGACTAATAGACCAAGTCCCACACACTGCTAGAAGCCCAAATATTTTTTCAGAGCTAGATGCAGAAAAAAATTATTTTTAATTTGCAACCTGATGGAGGTCAGTATAGATGGACTAATAGACCAAGTCCCACACACCGCTAGAAGCCCAAATATTTTTTCAGAGCTAGATGCAGAAAATTTTTTTATTCAATTTGCAACCTGATGGAGGTCAGTATAGATGGACTAATAGACCAAGTCCCACACACTGCTAGAAGCCCAAATATTTTTTCAGAGCTAGATGCAGAAAAATTTTTTATTCAATTTGCAACCTGATGGAGGTCAGTATAGATGGACTAATAGACCAAGTCCCACACACTGCTAGAAGCCCAAATATTTTTTCAGAGCTAGATGCAGAAAAAAATTATTTTTAATTTGCAACCTGATGGAGGTCAGTATAGATGGACTAATAGACCAAGTCCCACACACTGCTAGAAGCCCAAATATTTTTTCAGAGCTACATGCAGAAAAAAATTATTTTTAATTTGCAACCTGATGGAGGTCAGTATAGATGGACTAATAGAACAAGTCCCACACGCTGCTAGAAGCCCAAATATTTTTTCAGAGATAAATGAAGAAAAAAATTATTTTTAAATTGCAACCTGATGGAGGTCAGTATAGATGGACTAATAGACCAAGTCCCACACACTGCTAGAAGCCCAAATATTTTTTCAGAGCTAGATGCAGAAAAAAATTATTTTTAATTTGCAACCTGATGGAGGTCAGTATAGATGGACTAATAGACCAAGTCCCACACACTGCTAGAAGCCCAAATATTTTTTCAGAGCTAGATGCAGAAATTTTTTTTATTCAATTTGCAACCTGATGGAGGTCAGTATAGATGGACTAATAGACCAAGTCCCACACACTGCTAGAAGCCCAAATATTTTTTCAGAGCTAGATGCATAAAAAAATTATTTTTAATTTGCAACCTGATGGAGGTCAGTATAGATGGACTAATAGAACAAGTCCCACACGCTGCTAGAAGCCCAAATATTTTTTCAGAGATAAATGAAGAAAAAAATTATTTTTAATTTGCAACCTGATGGAGGTCAGTATAGATGGACTAATAGACCAAGTCCCACACACTGCTAGAAGCCCAAATATTTTTTCAGAGCTAGATGCAGAAAAAAATTATTTTTAATTTGCAACCTGATGGAGGTCAGTATAGATGGACTAATAGACCAAGTCCCACACACTGCTAGAAGCCCAAATATTTTTTCAGAGCTAGATGCAGAAAAAAATTATTTTTAATTTGCAACCTGATGGAGGTCAGTATAGATGGACTAATAGACCAAGTCCCACACACCGCTAGAAGCCCAAATATTTTTTCAGAGCTAGATGCAGAAAAAAATTATATTCAGTTTGCAACCTGATGGAGGTCAGTATAGATGGACTAATAGAATGATGCTATGCCCAAAAGATTTTACTTCACTAGGTGCAGTAAAAAAATTGGTATTCTATACACAGGTGGTATATCTTGCAACACAGATAGGCTACTCCACTGACTAACACACTCTGCAATAGGCCAAAAAGGATTAGCTTTGCTAGATTCAGCCAAATGCTGTGAAAAAAACTTGCACAGCACTGGCACAGACCTGCCTGGCAAAAACTGATAGGAACTGATGTAACCTAGTCCTGAAAAGGACTCCAATTACAATTAGTCTTTACTCCCACAATCTATCTATTTAAGAGCACAGACCTGCCTGATAAAAGTCGTAGGAAATGCTGTAACCTAGTCCTTAAAAGGACTGCAATCACAACTATTCCCTATTCCCAAGCTATCTGTATATTTGTGCGAAAATTGGCTTGAAATTAACAAGGTATAGCGCACACAGCAACAGCGGTGCCGTCTAACACGCAGCTGCAGCAGTGAGAAAATGGTGGCGACGGGGAAAATGGCTTGGTCTTATAGGGCAAGGACATGTGACATACACTGCCAATCACACATGCCCTTGCTTGTGTGAAAAAAAGCACTTCGCTCCGTGTGTGCGCTGCTGATAGGCTGACAGATTGCACCTCCCCACTGCAAATGCGGGAAAGAGAAAAAAAAATGGAGATCTTCATTGTTCCTGCAGAGATCCATCCCCTGCCCCTCCCCCCGCCCCGCTGTACACTCAAACTGCGTATTAACATTAATTTTCATCATTACTGAGAAAAAATCCAGTTATGATTTTGGTGCACGAACAGTTATCGAACATAACCTCGAACAGCCGAATTTTTCTCAAATTGTTCGTGTTCGCCGACCGGCTCGAACACCGCCCAAAACAGCTCGAATTTGAGATTGGCGAACAGTTCGAGTAGAACAACGCTCATCTCTACTTGAGAGTAATATTCTTCAAAGGGGAACCATCCACAGAAACCACAGCAATGGGGGATGATAAAGGTTCAGGTTTTAAATTGAGTCTTTCCACGAATCCCCCATCAATAACATTCAGAGTAGACCCACAATCGACAAACACCCGAAATTCCATTAATTTTTCCTGAGCAATCGTGGAAGCAGCTAAAAATACACCCTTGGAATTTAAACAGGCAATACGGGCATGACTGACCATTTTTTTTTCTTTCTTCATACGGAGCTCACAGCCTTTAATCAAATGACCAGATTTTCCGCAATAGAAACACAAGCCTTCAAAAAATCGACGGTCTTTTTCTTGAGAGCGAGGTGTCACCGATCCAATCTCCATCGGTTCACCACTGTTAGTACACACATTCTCATAACCAGAAACTGACATAGCAGAGGATTTGCTCTCATTAACCCTTGCACGCAGTCTTCTATCCACCCGTATAGCTAATTGCATAGCCTGTTGCAAATCTTCAGGTGTAGGATAAGCAATTAGCAGGTCTTTAACCCTTTCACTGAGCCCAGCAAGAAATAGACTTTTCAGAGCAGAATCGTTCCACCCTGTTTGAGTAGACCAACGACGGAAATTAGTACAATATTTTTCCACATTACCTGATCCTTGTTTTAAACGTCTCAACTCAGTCTCAGCTGATGCGACACGGTCAGGATCATCATATAATAGTCCCAAAGCAGAAAAAAAACTATCCACTGATCTGAAGCATGTATCACTAGGTTGCAAAGAAAAGGCCCACTCCTGAGGCTCTTTGCGCAAAAGTGACATTATGAACCCTATGCGCTGGGATTCATCCCCAGAGGACTTAGGTCTCAAACGAAAATACAATAAGCAAGCATTTTTGAATGAAAAAAATTCTCGGTGTTCACCAAAAAATAAATCCGGCAAACATACCTTAGGCTCCAAGAAATGTGCTCCAGGACAGCTACTCACGTGCTGACGGAGCTCGGCCACCTCCAGAGAGAGTCCCTGCAGGCGATGAGCCAAATCCTGAACCGACACCATGATGGAACAGAAAAATCTTTCCTTAGAGAATTTGCTGGCTGGACTTACTGTTA
This sequence comes from Phyllobates terribilis, assembly GCF_046119375.1. Taxonomy (NCBI): domain Eukaryota; kingdom Metazoa; phylum Chordata; class Amphibia; order Anura; family Dendrobatidae; genus Phyllobates; species Phyllobates terribilis. The sequence continues at coordinate 35,493,584 of NW_027362768.1, read as the reverse complement.
TGTTCTGCTACCAGAGCTAAGGAAAGAGAGGAGATCTGTCCCTATGATAGAACTCAGCTTAATCCCTACGATGTAACAGGGAACCTGATCCTGCGATCAAACCTGCTAAAGTCCTAAGCTAGTCTGTACGGAGACCTATAGATGTGGGAAAGGAATCCCTACAAGTACTAAGGACTGGGAGGAATATGGGACACCTCCTAACAGAAAAAGTAGCAGACAGACGAACAAACAAAATATATAGAACATAGAGGTCAGTAGACCAAGCAAACTAACAGAGCAAGACACAGAGCACAGGCTAGCTAGAAAGTAGATATACAATGAAGTCCAGCAAAGCCAGAAGGGCGGAGCAGGATTAAATAGGCCAACAAGGTCATGTGACCAGCAAAGGAAAAAAAACCTAAGAGCAAGGTTCTAACAGCTGTGTGGCCAGCCAATCACTGTAATGCCTACAACCAACATAGCTACGTCTTTACGGTGCATGGTAGGCAATCCCTGCTGTTAATTGGCTCTCTTAAGAGCCCCAAACATGCAGGGAGGGGACCCGAGTTCCACCCGAGAAACCCGGAAATACTCGCTGAGCGCCGAGCTTTTCGAGCACCGTGATGCTCGGGTGAGTACCGAGCAGTTGCGAGCGCATTCCCTTATCACTAGTAGGTAGATTTACCATATTTTGCAGATTATAAGATACACCCCAAATTTTGGGGTGGAGAATAGGAATTTTTTTTTTAAATAAAATGGTGCGCCTTATAATCCGTTTTACCTGGGTGGTGGAGCCGGGGTCACTGCTTCAAGAGGTTGGCAGCGACTGCGGCACCAAGACACAAAAATGGAGATATCAAGGCTGGGCCTAGAAATATCTGAAGATAGATTTTGCACAGGTTTTGTGGATTGAACAGATGACAGTGACTCTTCATTACTTATCCACTTCAACTCAAATGCCAGAAAGGTAGAGGTGGGGTACTGCTATGGCCTGGTATTATTGAAGATAAGTTAATTGGAAATTTTCAGTTTGAAGGTGGACTCTAAATCAACTCCCAAACCTACTGCCAATGACAAAGGATCCGTGTGGTGCTCTCACAATGGAAAGGGTGAAAAATGGAGTCTTGACAAAAAGTATCTCTAATGTAAAAAAGTTTTTTTATTTAAAAACAGAGTAAAAATGCAGTGCATTTTGGCTGCTAACAGCCTTCCTCAGGTGCCTAGAGAACAATGAAGATCCACAACCACTTATATATCTCCTCAGTTGAAAAGGGTGGAGTGTATTCATTAACAAAACAAAAAAATAGCATTTAATAATAATGATAATTGTTGTCACATAACTAAATCAAAAAAGTTTTCTTAAAAAGAGGACTCATAAAAAAACCTTAAATGCTCTCCTTATGCCGCTAAGTATTTATTACTGTCACAATTTATTTTATCTCAAATAAGAAAAAAGCTCAATAGAAAGAAAAAAAGGGCTATTGCATGATATAAACAAATTTGTTACAGAAGCTCAAAGGGCGCTACTATTGATGTAGTAGAGCAAGTTTAGTATGTAAATCTAAATTGTGTCTTAAATGCCATCTATTCTCTGAAAGATATGTACTTATATCTATTTTCTGTGAGGAGGCGTTTAAATGAACAATGCTTTCCATAGTTATTTGAGCCTTTTGAGCTTCTGTAGCAAATTTGTTTATATTATGGAATAGCCCTTTTCTTCTTTCTATTGAATTTTTTTCCCATTTGGGATAAATGCTCTCCTTATGCCGATAAGAATTTATTACTGACACAATTTGTTTTAAGGTTTTTTTTATGATATTTTTAAGAAAACTTTTTGGATTTATTTGAGAACAATTGTCATTATTATAATTAAATGCTGGGGGTTTGTCTTGTTATTCAGTACACTCCACCCCTTTCCACTGAGCAGATATAAAAGTGGCTTTGAATCTCATTTGTTCTCTAGGCACCTGATGGCTATTAGCAGCCAAAACGCATTGTGTTTTACTCTGTTTTTAAATAAAAATACATTTTTTTTTTACGTTGAAGATACTTTTTGTCAAGACTCCAATTTTAACCTTCTCCATTGTGGGAGCGCCACACACCTGGATCCTATGTCGATATCACGCATTGCCAGAACTCCATTGGAGGAACTTTCTACAACACACCAGGTCAGCTGTACCTCACTGCATCTTGGGAAAACCATTCGTATTGTTGTGCCTTAGTTAACCTAACCGGTTCAGGTGAGCACACATTCTCTTTCTCACCAAATGACTATATATTCACTTACCACGCTTAGATACAAAGCCGGCTCCAGATTTTTGTGGGCCCTGGGCAAAAGAGTCTCAGTGGCCCCTCTAACACATACCACGATTCATGAGGCACAGATACCGCAGAAAAAAAAAAAAAATAAATATATATATATATATATATATATATATATAAATATATATATATATATATATAGTACAGACCAAAAGTTTGGACACACCTTCTCATTTAAAGATTTTTCTGTATTTTCATGACTATGAAAATTGTACATTCACACTGAAGGCATCAAAACTATGAATTACCATAGTGTTAAGTATATAATTCCACATGTATTAATTCATAGTTTTGATGCCTTCAGTATGAATGTACAATTTTCATATTCAAGAAAAATTCTTTAAATGAGAAGGTGTGTCCAAACTTTTGGTCTGTATTGTATATATATGTATAGTACAATGCCGAAGATTTCACTTCTTACATTACATGAGGTATATCTATTGTAAATTCTACAATAGCTCAGAAACCGGCGAATCGCTCCATACAGAATAATGGTCCCCATAAAATGCTCAATACAGGACACTGGCCCCCATATAATGCTCCATACAGGATGCTGGCCCCCATATAATGCTCCACACAGGATACTGGCCCCCATATAGCACTCCATACAGAATACTGGCCCCCATATAACGCTCCATGCAGGCTGTGCCCCCACATAATGCTCCATGCAGTCTTTTCCCCCTTATAATGCCCCATGCAGGCTGTTTCCCCAGATAATGCCCCATGCAGGATGTCACCCACCTTATAATGCACCATGCAGGATGTCGTCCCCCCTTATAATGTCCCATGAACTATGTCACCCCCCCTTATAATGCCCCATGTATTATGTCACCCCCTTATTATGCCCCATGCAGGATGTCACTTTCCCCCCTTATAATGCCCTATGCAGGATGTCACCCCCCCTTTTAATGCCCCACGCAGGATGTCACCCCCCCCTTTTAATGCCCCATGCAGGATGTCACTTTCCCCCTTGAAATGCCCAATGCAGGATGTCACACCTTCCCTCCCTTATAATGCCCCATGCAGGATGTCACCCCCCCTCCCTTATAATGCCTCATGCAAGATGTCACTTCCCCCTTATAATGCCCCATGCAGGATGTCAACCCCCCTCCCTTATAATGCCCCATGAAGAATGTCACACCACCCCTCCCTTATAATGCCCCATGCAGGATGTCACACCCCCCTATATAATGCCCCATGCAGAATGTCACTTTCCTCCCTTGTAATGCCCCATGCAGGATGTCACTCCCCCCCCTTTTAATGCCACATGCAGGATGTCACACCCCCTCCCTTATAATGCCTCATGCAGGATGTCACACCCCCCTCCCTTATAATAAGAAGGGGATTTGGGTCACATAAACCAGGATAGGGATGAGGGCCACGTATACCAGGAAGGAGGGGGCATACAGTACATACCAGGATGGAGGATATTAACAGAATTGTGGGACATTACCCCAATACCAGTGTCAGCAGCAGACCCCCTCCCCCATAACAGTACATCATGACCACATTTTTTACATACATTTTTTTTTCTATTTTCCTCCTCTAAAACCTAGGTGCGTCTTATAGTCCGAAAAATACGGTCAAGCTATCTGGCTAAGGCAAATTAAGTAAAACCTGGCAGGGCCTTCATTTCTTGAGGGAGGCTACAGGAAGGCAGTGGGGCGGCCTCCTCCCTCCAACCCGGGTTTTCCAGAGGCTCTTGCCACAGGTCCTTTAAAAACCCTGCACTAAGGATTAGTGTTGTTCTATGTTGGAACCTGCTAGGAGGATAGCAGGAAAGCTCAGCAGGATTGAGTGTGGCTTACCCCACGACTGGGAAGGCTCTGCACCTGTTAGGCTCTGAGCGGCCTGGCGCGGCCGTTTCCCACGGCAACCATTGTTTAAGGACTCGTGTTAACCCGGCTGCGAACCGGAGGACTTTTCTGTCTACGTGTGAGTTGCTGAATAAAGCTGTTTATGTTGAACTTGCTTGGGTCACTGCCTCAGTTACTGCACGGTGTGTACACCGCCGCCTTACAATATATATACAGTACAGACCAAAAGTTTGGACACACCTTCTCCTTTAAAGATTTTTCTGTATTTTCCTGACTATGAAAATTGTAAATTCACACTGAAGGCATCAAAACTATGAATCAACACATGTGGAATTATATACTTAACAAAAAAGTGTGAAACAACTGAAAGCATATCTTATATTCTAGGTTCTTCAAAGTAGCCACCTTTTGCTTTGATGGCTGCTTTGCACACTCTTGGCATTCTCTTGATGAGCTTCAAGAGGTAGTCACGGAAATGGTTTTCACTTCACAGGTGTGCCCTGTCAGGTTTAATAAGTGGGATTTCTTGCCTTATAAATGGGGTTGGGACCATCAGTTGTGTTGTGCAGAAGTCAGGTGGATACACAGCTGATAGTCCTACTGAATAGACTGTTAGAATTTGTATTATGGTAAGAAAAAAAGCAGGTAAGTAAAGAAAAACAAGAGGCCATCATTACTTTAAGAAATGAAGGTCAATCAGTCCGAAAAATGGGGAAAACTTTGAAAGTCTCCCTGGCTCACATGAGGACCGCCCCAGGAAAGGAAAACCAAGAGTCACCTCTGCTTCAAAGGATAAGTTTATCTGAGTCACCAGCCTCAGAAATCTCAGGTTAACAGCAGCTCAGATTAGAGACCAGGTCAATGCCACACAGAGTTCTAGCAGCAGACACATCTCTTCAACAACTGTTAAGAGGAGACTTTGTGCAGCAGGCCTTCATGGTAAAATATCTGCTGCTTGGAAACCACTGCTAAGGACATTCAGCAAGCAGAAGAGACTAATTTGGGCTAAAGAACACAAGGAATGGACATTAGACCAGTGGAAATCTGTGCTTTGGTCTGATGAGTCCAAATTTGAGATCTTTGGTTCCAACCACCGTGTCTTTGTGCGACGCAGAAAAGGTGAACAGATGGACTCTACATGCCTGGTTCCCACCGTTAAGCATGTAGGAGGAGGTGTGATGGTGTGGGGGTGCTTTGCTGGTGACACTGTTGGGGATTTATTCAAAATTGAAGGCATGCTGAACCAGCATGGCTACCACAGCATCTTGCAACGGCATGCTGTTCCATCCGATTTGCGTTTAGTTGGACCATAATTTATTTTTCAACAGGACAATGACCCCAAACACACCTCCAGGCTGTGTAAGGGCTATTTGACCAAGAAGGAGAGTGATGGGGTGCTACGCCAGATGACCTGGCCTCCACAGTCACCAGACCTGAACCCAATCGAGATGGTTTGGGGTGAGCTGGACCGCAGAGTGAAGGCAAAAGGGCCAACAAGTGCTAAGCATCTCTGGGAACTCCTTCAAGATTGTTGGAAGACTATTTCCGGTGACTACCTCTTGAAGCTCATCAAGAGAATGCCAAGAGTGTGCAAAGCAGTCAACAAAGCAAAAGGTGGCTACTTTAAAGAACCTAGAATATAAGACATGTTTTCAGTTGTTTCACACTTTTTTGTTAAGTATATAATTCCACGTGTGTTAATTCATAGTTTTGATGCCTTCAGTGTGAATGTACAATTTTCAAAGTCATGAAAATGCAGAAAAATCTTTAAATGAGAAGGTGTGTCCAAACTTTTGGTCTGTACTATATGTATATATATATATATATATACTGTATATATAGTATATATATTTTTTTTTATTTTTTTCTTCTTTCAAATGTCAGAAACATATTTTTGTACATTCTGAGCTGTTTGCTTATTATTTTCACTTTATCAGATGAAAATAAACTTATTGAGATGATAAAATTTACATATTTCCTTTAGTTCCATAATAATTCTGCACAATAACAGATGCACTTTAATCCTGCACACACAGATATTCTCTTAAGAAAGACAAAACATCGCTTTCACTTTCTTAAATATTCAGGTTACAGTTTTATCAACCTTTTCAATTAACCAACAGTACTGTAATTGTTCAATATTAAAATTAATCTTCAAATTGCGCAATCACTGTGCACACAGGGTAAAGAGTGAAATAATTAGAAATTAACCCCTTAAGGACCTTGGGTTTTTCCGTTTTTGCGTTTTCGCTTTTTGCTACCCCTCTTCCCAGAGCCATAGCCTTTTTATTTTTCTGTCAATATGGCCATGTGAGGGCTTATTTTTTGCGGGACGAGTTGTACTTTTAAACGCCATCACTGCTTTTACAATATTGTGTACTGGAAAACGGGAAAAAAATTCAAAGTGAAGTGAAATTGCAAGAAAAATGCAATTCCACAGTTGTTTTTTTTTTACCACGTTCACTGAATGCTAAAACTGACCTGCCATTATTATTCTCCAGGTCATTACCATTATGAGTTTGTAGACACCAAACATGTATAGGTTACTTTTATTTAAGTGGTGAAAAAAAAATCCAAAGTTGGCTAAAAAAAAAATAATAATTAATTGTTATGCCCTGAAATCAGAGAGATATGTCATACAAAATAGTTAATACATAACATTTCCCACATGTTTACTTTACATCAGCACAATTTTGGAACCAAAATTTCAGTGATTTCTCATTTTTCCGACAAAATATACAAAACCATTTTTTTAGGGACCACATCACATTTGAAGTGACTTTGAGATGTCTATAGGACAGAAAATACCCAAAGTGACACCACTGTAAAAACAACACTCCTCAAGGAACTCAAAACCACATTCAAGAAGTTTATTAACCTTTCAAGTGCTTCACAGGAACTGAAGCAATGAGGAAGAAAAAAATGAACATTAAACTTTTTTTCACAAAATATTAAATTTAGACTAAATTTTTTTACAAAGGTAACAGATAAAAATGGACCCCAAAAAGTATTGTTCAATTTCTTCTGAGCATGCTGATACCAAATATGTGGCAGAAAACCACTGTTTGGGCGCACGGCAGGTTCGGAAGGGAAGGATGCCAATAATCAGCGAACATCATGTTGCGTTTGGAGAGCCCCTGATGTGCCTAAACAGTGGAAACCCCCCACAAGTGACCCCATTTTGGAAACTAGACCCCTCAATGAACTTATCTCGATGTGTAATGAGCACTTTGAACCCCCAGGTGCTTCACAGAAGTTTATAACATAGAGACATGAAAAAAAAAATCACAAAAATTTTTTTTTAGCCCCAAATTTTTATTTTCACAAGGATAACAGGAGAAAATTGACCCCAAGAGTTGTTGACAAATTTCTCCTGAGCACGCCGATACCCTATATGTGGCATAAAACTACTGTTTGGGTGCACGGCAGGGTTCAGAAGGGAAGGAGTGCCATTTGACTTTTTGAATTGAAAATTTGCTGGAATAATTAGCGGATGCCATGTTGCGTTTGGGGAGCCCTTGGTGTGCCTAAACAGTGGAAATCCCCAACAAGTGACTACATTTTGGAGACTAGACCCCTCAATGAACTTATCTAGATGTGTGGTGAGCACTTTGACCCCCCAGGTGCTTCACAGAAGCTTATAATGTAGAGCCGTGAAAATAAAAAAAATCACAAAAATTTTCTTTTACCCCAAAATTTTTTAATTTTCTCTAGGGTAACAGGAGAAAATTGACCTCCGATTTTGTTGTGCAATTTCTCCTGAGTACGCCAATACCCTGCATGTAATTGGCAACTACTTTTGAGGCACAGTGCAAAGGTCAGAAAGGAAGGAGCGCCATATTATAGAGCAGATTTTAATATTATGGTTTGAGGGTGCCATGACCCACTAGAAGATCCCCTGACGTGCCGTAACAGCAGATTCCCCCATAAATGACCCCATTTTACAAACTACACCTCTCAATGAATTCATCAAGGGGTGCAGTGATAATATGACACCAAGCGTGTGTCACAGAATTTTATTCTATTGGGCAGTGAGGAAAAAAGAATTACATTTTTACCGCAAAAAAAATTGTTTTAGCCCCAGATTTTACATTTTCACACTGGGATAATGGATAAAAATGGCACCAAAATTTGTCCCATAATTTCTGTTGAATGTTGCAAAACCTGATATGTGGCTATACAGTACTGCTTAGCCACACGGCGAGACTTGGGAGGGACGGAGCGCTATTTGCCTCCTGGAGCGCAGATTTTCCTAGAATAGTTTGCGGACTCCATATACAGAGCCCCTAAATGCTAGAAGACCCAAATCCCCCCTCAAGTGACCTCATTTGGAAATAATACAGTTATATGAAAAAGTTTGGGCACCCCTATTAATCTTAAGCTTAATGTTTTATAAAAATTGGTGTTTTTGCAACAGCTATTTCAGTTTGATATATGTAATAACTGTTGGACACAGTAATGTTTCTGCCTTGAAATGAGGTTTATTGTACTAACAGAAAATGTGCAATCTGCATTCAAACAAAATTTGACAGGTGCATAAGTATGGGCACCCTTATCATTTTCTTGTTTTAAATACTCCTACCTACTTTTTACTGACTTACTAAAGCATTTTTTTTGGTTTTGTAACCTCATTGAGCTTTGAACTTCATAGCCAGGTGTATGCAATCATGAGAAAAGCTACTTAAAGTGGCCACTTGCAAGTTGTTCTCCTGTTTGAATCTCCTCTGAAGAGTGGCATCATGGGCTCCTCAAAACAACTGTCAAATGATCTGAAAACAAAGATTATTCAACATAGTTGTTCAGGGGAAGGATACAAAAAGCTGTCTCAGAGATTTAACCTGTCAGTTTCCACTGTGAGGAACATAGTAAGGAAATGGAAGAACACAGGGACAGTTCTTGTTAAGGCCAGAAGTGGCAGGCCAAGAAAAACATCAGAAAGGCAGAGAAGAAGAATGGTGAGATCAGTCAAGGACAATCCTAAGACCACCTCCAGAGAGCTGCAGCATCAACTTGCTGCAGATGGTGTCACTGTGCATTGGTCAACTATACAACGCACTTTGCACACGGAGAAGCTGTATGGGAGAGTGATGCGAAAGAAGACGTTTCTGCAAGCACGCCACAATCAGAGTCAGCTGAGGTATGCAAAAGCACATTTGGAGAAGCCAATTTCTTTTTGGAAGAAGGTCCTGTGGACTGATGAAACCAAGATTGAGTTGTTTGGTCATACAAAAAGGCGTTATGCATGGCGGCAAAAAAACACAGCATTCCAAGAAAAACACTTGCTACCCACAGTAAAATTTGGTGGAGGTTCCATCATGCTTTGGGGCTGTGTGGCCAATGCCGGCACCGGGAATCTTGTTAAAGTTGAGGGACGCATGGATTCCACTCAGTATCAGCAGATTATTGACAATAATGTTCAAGAATCAGTAACAAAGTTGAAGTTACGCAGGGGATGGATCTTTCAGCAAGACAATGATCCAAAGCACCGCTCCAAATCTACTCAGGCATTCATGCAGAGGAACAATTACAATGTTCTGGAATGGCCATCCCAGTCCCCAGACCTGAATATCATTGAACATCTGTGGGATCATTTGAAGAGGGCTGTCCATGCTCGGCGACCATCAAACTTAACTGAACTGGAATTGTTTTGTAAAGAGGAATGGTCAAAAATACCTTCATCCAGGATCCAGGAAATCATTAAAAGCTACAGGAAGCGACTAGAGGCTGTTATTTTTGCAAAAGGAGGATCTACTAAATATTAATGTCACTTTTCTGGTGAGGTGCCCATACTTATGCACCTGTCAAATTTTGTTTGAATGCAGATTGCACATTTTCTGTTAGTACAATAAACCTCATTTCAAGGCAGAAACATTACTGTGTCCAACAGTTATTACATATATCAAACTGAAATAGCTGTTGCAAAAACACCAATTTTTTTAAAACATTAAGCTTAAGAATAATAGGGGTGCCCAAACTTTTTCATATAACTGTACCTCTGCCAAACATGTGGACACTAAATGTGGTTTAGACACACTGCAGTGCTCCTAAGGGAGGGGGGATTTGGATTTGGGAGCACAGAATTTGTTGAATTTCTTTTGAGGGGTGAGGAGCCATTTTGCTTTTCCAGAGCCTTTGTACTACCCGTAATGTTGAAGCCCCCTATATTTCCATTAACACATGACAGAACTGAGTGGGGTCTTTTATGTGAAGCTTTAATTGGGAACATTTTACATAACATTTTAGATCATATTTATCAGGCGCTCTACGCTGAGCACTTACTTTGAGGTTTCCATCTAAATCTCCGAATGACGTGATTCAGATGAAACTCTGGAGGGATCCATTCACTATAATGAGATGAGGCAGTAGAGTTACTCTGGACTCCATCTGGCCTTTGTTCAGCGTTATCCTTCTTTTCAGAGGTGCACAAAACTGTGGCTGACCGCACTTTTATTTACGCCTAAAAAGATGGACACCGCCAAATAATAGGTCAGACGGCATCCACAGTGCCTCTATCTGTCTCATTACAGGGAATCTTCACCGGGAGCTTCCGTCTGAATCACTTATTTCAGAGATTTACACGGAAACCCCGGTGTAAGCGCTCAGCGCAGAGCACTGGATAAATGTGCCTTACTGTGATCTTTGGGAGGCAGAAAAAACAAATCTGCAGCTGGTGAAGAATTGGTTTTATTTATCTTTTATGCCGTTCCTGGTGCTGTATCAAAGTGATTAGGCCACTTTATTCTTTGGGTCGGTGTGATTACAGCGATGCCAGATTCATATCGGGTTTTTATGATTGACAGCTGTCACTCACTAAAAGACGCTTTTTTTTGCAAAAACTAATGTTTGCATCTCCATATTTAGAGAGCTATAATTTTTCCATAATTCGGCTGACAGAGTGATGTGACAGCTTATTTTTTGCAGGACAAGATGACGTTTTCAGCGGTACCATTTTTATTTTCATCCGTCTTTTTGATCGCGTTTTATTTCACTTTTTTCCAGTGGTATGATGAAAACTCATAGTTTCTCGTGGTTTTTGAATTATTTTTTTTTACGCTGTTCACTGAACGGGTTAACTAGTGTGACATGTTTATAGATCGGGTCATTCTGGACGCGGAAATACCAAATTTGTATCCTTTTTTATTTTATTTTTTTTTTTTACTTAAAAATCTATATTTATTAGTGTAATATATATATTTTTTTTGGTACTTTTTTTTTAGATTTTTACAATATTTTATTTTTTTTTTAACTTTTTTACTTAGTCCCTCTATGGGACTTTCACTTTTTTCATAGGTATAATGTACTGCAATGCACTAGCATTGCAATACATTATACCTCTATTAAATGCTCCTGAGACTATGCTGTGCATTGGTCTCAGGAGCTTCCCGTAGCTTGGTGAACTGGGGGTCATCATGACCACCCCTGGTCACCATGGCAACGGTCGGGCCCCCGCGATGACATCACGGGGGCGCCGACCTGAAGGCAGAGGGAGCACCCAGCCCTCTGCCTGCTTCCTGAACACTGTGATCGCGCTTAATTGCAGCATTCAGGGGGTTAACAGCCAGGGGCGGCGCGGACACCGCTCCTGGCTGTTTAGTGCCGGAGCTCAGCCACTGGTAGCGCTGAGCTCCGGCACTGATCGGGCAGCAGACGCTGAAATTTCAGCGTCTCCTGCTCCATCATGCTGTGATCGGTCAGTCTGATTGACTGACAGATCGCAGCGATCTGGGTGCAGGGACTGACGGTATGGGTCCCTGCACCCCTTCTGGTGTTGCTCAGCTGTCACAGACAGCTGTCAGCACAACTAAACTGGCACAGCGTATTTACACACTGTGCCAGTTCAAAGCTATGATGGACACTGCACGGCAATGAGCGGTAATTTACACCCGCTCATGCCGTGCTGTGTTCGTCATTGAGCGTTATGGGGTTAAACTTTTATATATTTTTATTTTTTTTATATCTTTAAAAGCATTTTTTTACACTTTCTGCATGCTTCAATAGTCTCCATAGGAGACTAGAAGCTGCAGTTTCCTGATCGTTTCTACTGCATACTAGTGACGAGCAGATAGCCTGTATACAGGAGAAATGCTTCTGTGCTGTGAGCGCCGACCACTAGGTGGCGCTCATAGCTAGCGAGACATGACAACCACAGGGGTCTTCTGCAGACCACGGTTTGCCATGCCCACCCATCAGTGACCCGCGATCACGTGATGGGGTCACTGATGGGCGGGGCTAAGGCCGCGCTTCCGGCACTATTAAATGCTGCTGTCAGAGATTGACAGCGGCGTTTAACTGGTTAACAGCCGCAGGTGGATCGCGATTCCTCCCGCGGCTGTTGTGGGCACATGTCAGCTGTAAGAATCAACTGACATGTGCCCGGTTAAGTGCGGGCTCACCACCAGAGCCCCCACTGAACCAGGGGTGATGGCTTGGGGCGTACTTATATGCCCCAGGCTTTAAAAGGGTTAAATATTATAATGAAAATATGAAAAAGTCATTTAAAAGTATATTTGAAAATATCTTAGTTTTTTAAGGAGCAAGCAACAGGATATATGTTTATGTTTAAGATACCTTGGGACTATAAACTATAAGAGGATGTGCAATTTCAGCAAAACAGAATTAAGAGATATGAAACATCTGTTATCTTCTAACTTGAGGATACGAAAAAATGGCACAAAATGTTCTAGTAAAAAAATAACACAAATCACAAATCTAATAAATGTTACTTCTCTCACCGATGACGTGCTTTGTTTAGTCTCTGGTTCATTGCAAGATATCATGACTTGCTTTAAATTACTCTCACAGTGCAACAGACAATTATGTAATCTTTGGGATTATATTACATTAGAAAAGTTTACAATTCTCCAGTTTAGCCAATTTCATCTACTATTATAACTAGAAAAACTATTAATTAAAAAATCCTGAGCATTTCTGCATCGTGGGCACATAGCCTTACATGTACAGAGTGAAACAGATACTTTGGAAATTAGAGTACAATTACTTTCTTAATAACAGATTGTTTTATTATCTTGAATTCTAGACATATCACATTGGTGTGATAACATTATTAATAAATTTAGCTAAACTGACATAAATAAAAAATTTTCTATATCATTATAAAGCCTATTTATTTATTTATATCATATATAAAGCTGATAATGCCATAAATGAATGTATACCTGCATTTTAACACACATTTTCAGGATATGCTTATCTGTGTGTGCATATTAGGAATAATGCTGTTTGTGCCCATTATATTACTTGTATACTACATTTTACACTGGTTTTCTTCTCTGCTTCTCAAATTTCAGTTGTCACTGAGCTAGTGGATAAAGAATATCTGTCATGATGACTATGATGACTTGCATATACTATACAAAGGTATGTGAGAGATTCCTGATCTACTACTGATCTACTACTATATATCTCATTAGCATATTATCAGAAGCAGCAGAAATATGAGAGACATTGTAAAGCAATACAGGGTAGTGACACTGAATTCAGCACTGGGGTGAAAAAAAAACACTTGTTAAAAATGAGCAGCAAGTAGCACTCTTGTGTGACTCTTTAATTCTCACTCTCTTTCTCTCTGATTCTTCATCCTTCTCCCTCTACCCTCCTTTTAAGATTCAAATTCACCAGTTTCTTCAAAGTTTTCCCCCAAAATTTGATTTGGAGCAAATTAATTTCCCCAGCATCTCAAGTCTTGCTAAGCCTTTATTTGCCATTAAAGATGTGTAACATTCTAAGGTCTCCTAGTAATGCACTAAATTTCTTTCAAGCTCTTTAATGCACACACAGTCTTAGAAATGTCAAAGTGACCTCAACAATTGTGGCTATGAGTAAATGGATGCAACACACTGCACTATCAGACGTTTTAGGCCTTTTAAATTGTAAAAATGTAAAAATATTACAAAAATGACAAAGTTTTGAGAGCAGTGGCAACAACAGTGTAGAATTATGCTGGTACAGGAAAGGAAATGTTTGGCATTGTAGGACCACCACTTGCAGTCCTGGAAACATCATTACAGTATTAGGCCATGTGCCCACGATGCAGAAATTCTCCAGATTTTTCCTGTATCTCCCTGGCAGAAAAAACGCATGCGTATTTTACATGCGTTTTTCTGCCAGGGACAAGCATTTGTCAAGCGTTTTTAGCATGCGATTTCGCATGCTTTTATCAAGCGCTTTTCCAAGCGATTTTAGCATCACTTGGAAAAGTGCTTGAAAGTTGGTCACACAATATAAATCCATGCAACCAGCATGGATTTATATTGTGTGACCAACATAATGTTAAAAAAAAGAATTAGAAGGTAAAAAATAACATTATACTCACCTTTCCAACGGCCTCGGTCTGCTCCCGGCATCGCTGCTGGGTCCGTGGCGGGTACTGGTAATGTAAAAGGACCTTCCATGAAGTCAGCGGTCATGTGACAGGTTATGCGACCGCCAACGTCAGGGGTCGCGTGACCTGTCACATGACCGCTGACATCATGGAAGGTCCTTTTACACTACCAGTACCCACCACAGAGCCAGCAGCTCCTAAGGGGCCATTTGAAGGTGAGTATAAGGTTATTTTTGATTTTAATTATTTTTTTACTTACAGGTACTATGGTACCCGGGTCTGGAGGAGAGTCTCCACTTCTCCAGACCCAGAAAAGATCCGCATGACTACATGCAGTCGGGCGGATCTTATGCGATCCAATGCAAGTCAATGCCGGCGATTTTGCAGAAGAATTGGTCTTGCTGCGGTTCGCAGAGGAAATTTCCGCATGATGTGCACAGCACATTTGGATTTGCATTGCAGTAAATGGCAGACCTATTACAAGTGATTTTAATGTGTTTTCGCATTGAAAATACGCCGCAAAAATGCATTAAAATCGCTTCGTGTGCACATAGCCCTAAAAAGCACAGAGGTCAGGCAGGAGACGTATGGCTGTCATAGCTTTTGGGATGGGCCAGTCAAATAGATGTCTGTTCATGTGTGGTCATCAGTAGCAGCCTTGACAGCAGCAAAGTTTAAATATAAAATGATTGGTAGCCAAAGATGCCCAGCTGGACAAAAGGCATGAGCACTATTAGCAGTAAAAAGGTGAAGAATACAATATACAGGGAGGAAGAAGATAATGCAGATTTAACAATTGGCATCAGCCATAGGTTAATGAAAAACAATCCTCTTCCATAACTGATTCATTTTGGCAAATGTAAGGTTTCCAAGCTTGAGAAGGAGAATTTTATCTGCTTGAGTGTGACAAAGCCACCTGCTGCACTCAGAAAGGAAACAATATAGATAAGACTGAACCTGCCTCTTCTGGTGGTGCATCTTTGTTTATTAAACTGTATCAGGCTGGTACAATGGTAGATAAAACATTAGGTTCATCATGTCTAATATATAATTGTTGCTGCCTTGGCCACTTGTTCTAACAGCACAGATGCGGAAGCATTGGCTCTTTGGGGAGCTGAGAAAAGTCTTCTATTGTGGATATTGACTGGTGTTTAGGATCATTATCTATTTGTAAAAGCCACCCTCTTTTCAACTTCTGCTTTTTTACAGATGATGTTATGTTTGCATCAAGAACTTGTTGAAATTTCTTTGAATCCATTCTTCCCTCTACCCATGAAATATTCCCCAGTGCTATTGGCTGCAACATGAACCCAAAGCGTGATTGATCCACCCCCATGTTTAATGATTGGCAAGATGTTCTTTTCCTGAAATTCTGTGCCCTTTTTTCTCCACACATACCTTTGATCATTGTGAACAAAAAGTTCTGTTTTAACCTCATTGGTCCAATTGACTTGTTTCCAAAATGCATCAGGCTTGTGTGGACGTTCTTTTGCATACTTTTGAAGCTGAATTTTATGGTGAGGACACAGGAGAGGTTTTCTTCTGATGACTCTTTCATGAAGGCCATATTTGTGCAGGTGTCTCTGAACAGTAGAACAATGTACCACAACTCCAGAGTCTGCTAAATCTTTCTGAAGGTGTTTTGCAGTGAAGCGGGGGTTCTGATTTGCCTCTCTAGCAATCCTACGAGCAGCTCTCACTAAAATTTTGCTTGGTCTTCCAGACCTTTCCTTAATTACATTTCTTAATTACATTTCAAACTGAGGAAAGGGCAAATTGAAAATGCTTTGCTTTCTTCTTGTAGCCTTCTCCTGCTTTGTTGTCCTCCACCATATTAATTTTAAGAGTGTTAGGCAGCTGCTTAGAAAAGTCCATGGCTGCTGTTTTTGGGGCACAAGGTTACAGGAGGCTGGGTTTTTAAAAAGCTGGGAAATTTGCATCATCTGGCCTTTCTTAATGATGATAGTGAACAATCCATAACTCTAGCAGGCTAATTAATGTCTGAAACCTTGCTCAAAGTTATGTGAGCACACAAATCTCTAAGGGTGCCCAAACTTTTGCATCAACCAATTTTCCTTTTTGCAATTTTTAAAATGTAAAAGATGAAAATATATATATTTTGTCTAAAGTACAATGGAAATGTGTCTTCTTTAACTTCAGGTCATTAGAGATCATTTCATCTTCAACTTGCTTAACTGTTCACAATAACAGTAATTTTGAAGAGGGGTGACCTAACTTTTACATGGCACTGTAAGTACGACAGTAAATTCATCAAGTGTAAGCTACTAAATTATCTGTTTAGCCCAAAGAAACAAAAAGTATATATTAATATCTATTCAAGATAAGTTCACCATTACTTTCACTTCATGTAGAGATCAGTTTCTAGCTGCAAAAAGGCTAATGGGAAAAACAAGGCGATCTGAGGACATTATCAATGGCTCTAGAATACAGGATACAATACCTACATGATTTCATCCCTTAATTGTCTTATTTTTTCCATTTTTCTTTTACATTTTTCAAGCCTACTTGTTGCAATATTATACATGTATGTGTCACCTCACTGCAACAACTACTGTAATAGTATACCACTTTTAATACACACAACTAATACTGATTCATATGGGAGAAATAGTACGTTTTGTTCAGATAAGTAAAGTCAGAAAAAAATCTGAAATGATGCAATGAAAGACAAGTATAAAGCTTAACCTTTGTGTACTTTATTCAAATGTAAAAAGATTATGCCAGCACTTAAACCATTCAATGGTTGCAGCAATCCCATGCTGTGCTACTAAAATCACAGGTCTATTACGGAAGCCATCTGTTTGTGACCTCAGCCATCACAAACTGACTGCAGTAGTACTAACCACTTGTAATCTAAAAGATCTAAAACATCTAGAGGACCAAAGGAAGTAAACGTTGTGCTCAAGGGAAAAAGTGTAATTATTGTTCATTTTAAGTGTTCTTCACTACCTATGTGATTACAGATGTAAATGGTTTTATTGGAAATACTATCCTCAAAATTCACAAGGTGACGTTTTGGCCTATATGCCAGAACTGCCTCAGAAGTACAACTAACAGTCAGTCCTTGTATCTGGTATGAAACACAGGACATAGAACCGCTAGGACTTTGACACTGCAGGAAGCCGGAAGAAGGACTTTGCCACCAGCTGAAACATCACTTTGTGAATTTTGTGGATTGTATTTCTAATAGAAACTAATAGAACTGTATACATCTGTGATCACTTTGAAAGTGGCAAATACCTTATTACTGTGTTCAAAGGATTGAAATCTCAGTCATGCACCTGGTGAGAGAGCCATATATCCTCTGTTCCTATTGTTTATTTTATGCCATATGCGGCTTTTTTTGGTTTTTGTGTTTTTTTCATTGAAAGATGATGAATTCATTACTTATAAATTCATCTTAAGAAAATTCCTAAGGTCTCTAGAGTGGTAACTTAAAGCAGCTAGAATTATTCAGCTTTACTTTATGTACAGTCATAAGAAAAACTAAATACAGCAACTATGACTTTTAGTGTTTTACCTATCATGGCTGCACATAACAAATTAAACCCTATAGTTACACATTCATCAAAATCTAAGCCAAAATGCCGAAACTTTGACTACAAGATGCCCCGGTCCAGTGGCTAAAAACAATTGATATCGTCACACCTTCAAGACCATATTTCACAGTCAGTGTGAAGTGTTTGTGCAAATATGCTGTGTTTGAATTGTGCCATTTTTGTCAAGGGAAATTTGGTCAATCATTTCCACTCTGGTTTCATCTGTGCAAAGGAAATTGTTCCAGAAGTCTTTAGGTTTGTCCAGTGGTAACATTGCAAACATTAGCCATGCTGCTGTCTTCTATTTAGAAAGATGCTTACTCCTGGCAACGATTCCAATCAAGTCATACTTGATGGATATTATTCTGATCGAATGTAAACACTTAACATGCTAACTTAGGCTTTTATACTCTGAGCTGTTTTTCTTTAAAAATGTTTGCAATTTCCCTGAGCATTGCACACTCTGACCTTGGAATGAATGAACTTGCTGGGATGTCTACTTTTAGTGTTTAACATTGAAAGAAACACAATGGACTTTAACCTATAACCTAACATGTTGATCTAGATCAGTGTTTCTCAACTCCTGTCCTCAGGACCCCCCAAACAGAACAAGTTTTCAGGATCTCCTTAGTATTGAACAGGTGAGAAAACCTGCGGCATTTTTTGATGCCTTGACAATAATTCCATCTCCTGTGCAATGCTAAGGAGATCCTGAAAACCTGATCTGTTGGGGGGTCCTGAGGACTGAAGTTGAGAAACACTGATCTAGGGAAAGGAAAAAATTTCATGAGTCAGTGCTATTTTCTCCATAGTAGAGTAAAAAATATTCGCTGACTCCACAATATTATATTTTTCAAGAAAGTGAATCGACTACTGCAGCATGTTTTTTCAGAGAGTTTGATAGCCTCACTGCTTGTAAAGTAATGAATCACCATTTTTGATTATGACTAAGCTTTCAGTACTGTATACACAGAGGATTCCCTCTCTCATTGTTGCAGGCTAGATGTAAAAAGATCATTAAAAAGATCTCTGTACTGTCCCTTCATGTATTTGTACATTACAATTAGATTGCTCCTAAGCCCTTGTTTTTCCAAAATAAATAACCCCAAGTTTGATAACCTGTCTTGATACTATAGTTCATAACCCTTAATAACCTTGATCGTTCTTTTCTACACCCCCTATAAAATGTTTTCTACTCTTGGATATTATTTCTCAGTGTAGAATGCTCAAAATTGCTTAGTAATTGCCTTATAACCTCCATAGATTGGCAGGCAGCAAGAATTTCTTCTCTAAGATTATTACTTATCTAATCTCTCCTTGGCATTGTATGAACTAAATTCTCCAGATCAGCAAACTGACCAAACTTCTGCTTTTATAAAGATGGTTACACATTCTGATTAACAGTTAATCAAAGACTTTTGATTAGCATCATCTTGCTGCTAGATACCCTTTTAGATTATAGTGGATATTTTGTGATTATAATTAGAGATGAGCGTTGTTCTACTCGAACTGTTCGCCAATCTCAAATTCGAGCTGTTTTGGGCGGTGTTCAAGCCGGTCGGCGAACACGAACAATTTGAGAAAAATTCGGCTGTTCGAGGTTATGTTCGATAACTGTTCGTGCACCAAAATCATAACTGGATTTTTTCTCAGTAATGATGAAAATTAATGTTAATACGCAGTTTGAGTGTACAGCGGGGCGGGGGGAGGGGCAGGGGATGGATCTCTGCAGGAACAATGAAGATCTCCATTTTTTTTTCTCTTTCCCGCATTTGCAGTGGGGAGGTGCAATCTGTCAGCCTATCAGCAGCGCACACACGGAGCGAAGTGCTTTTTTTCACACAAACAAGGGCATGTGTGATTGGCAGTGTATGTCACATGTCCTTGCCCTATAAGACCAAGCCATTTTCCCCGTCGCCACCATTTTCTCACTGCTGCAGCTGCGTGTTAGACGGCACCGCTGTTGCTGTGTGCGCTATACCTTGTTAATTTCAAGCCAATTTTCGCACAAATATACAGATAGCTTGGGAGTAGGGAATAGTTGTGATTGCAGTCCTTTTAAGGACTAGGTTACAGCATTTCCTACGACTTTTATCAGGCAGGTCTGTGCTCTTAAAT
Source organism: Phyllobates terribilis (assembly GCF_046119375.1). Taxonomy (NCBI): domain Eukaryota; kingdom Metazoa; phylum Chordata; class Amphibia; order Anura; family Dendrobatidae; genus Phyllobates; species Phyllobates terribilis. The sequence continues at coordinate 35,473,446 of NW_027362768.1, read as the reverse complement.
AGATAGATTGTGGGAGTAAAGACTAATTGTAATTGGAGTCCTTTTCAGGACTAGGTTACATCAGTTCCTATCAGTTTTTGCCAGGCAGGTCTGTGCCAGTGCTGTGCAAGTTTTTTTCACAGCATTTGGCTGAATCTAGCAAAGCTAATCCTTTTTGGCCTATTGCAGAGTGTGTTAGTCAGTGGAGTAGCCTATCTGTGTTGCAAGATATACCACCTGTGTATAGAATACCAATTTTTTTACTGCACCTAGTGAAGTAAAATCTTTTGGGCATAGCATCATTCTATTAGTCCATCTATACTGACCTCCATCAGGTTGCAAACTGAATATAATTTTTTTCTGCATCTAGCTCTGAAAAAATATTTGGGCTTCTAGCAGTGTGTGGGACTTGGTCTATTAGTCCATCTATACTGACCTCCATCAGGTTGCAAATTAAAAATAATTTTTTTCTTCATTTAGCTCTGAAAAAATATTTGGGCTTCTAGCAGTGTGTGGGACTTGTTCTATTAGTCCTTCTATACTGACCTCCAGCAGGTTGCAAATTGAATATAATTTTTTTCTGCATCTAGCTCTGAAAAAATATTTGGGCTTTTAGCAGTGTGTGGGACTTGGTCTATTAGTCCATCTATACTGACCTCCATCAGGTTGCAAATTAAAAATAATTTTTTTCTGCATCTAGCTCTGAAAAAATATTTGGGCTTCTAGCGGTGTGTGGGACTTGGTCTATTAGTCCATCTATACTGACCTCCATCAGGTTGCAAATTAAAAATAATTTTTTTCTGCATCTAGCTCTGAAAAAATATTTGGGCTTCTAGCAGTGTGTGGGACTTGGTCTATTAGTCCATCTATACTGACCTCCATCAGGTTGCAAATTGAATAAAAAAATTTTCTGCATCTAGCTCTGAAAAAATATTTGGGCTTCTAGCGGTGTGTGGGACTTGGTCTATTAGTCCATCTATACTGACCTCCATCAGGTTGCAAATTAAAAATAATTTTTTTCTGCATCTAACCCAGCCAATAGTTTTGGCCTAATACCACAGTTTGGCCACTCAGCTCTGCTCGGTTACCATCCATTGTTTTTTTGTGCAAACAACTCCAGAGTTGTGAATTAGTTAACCACCAAAATGAGTGGAAAAAGGCCTGCTGCTGGTGGAAAGGGGAATAGGCGTGTTGGGAAGGGGAAAAAAGGTTGTGTCCGTGGGGTAGGTGCAGAAGAAAGACCATCTTCCAGCCAAACTAAAATGTCTACTTCTTTTAGCGGACAATGTGATAAGATCCCTTTCTTACGGCCACGCCAATCGCTACAAATTCCAGATGAGGCACAAAAACAGCAGGTGCTTCAACGGATATCAAGTGCTCCTTTAAGTGGGCTCTCCTCCACATCAACTTCAACATCACAAATACTCCAGTCCTCAAAGGTGTCACCCAAATCGCACTTGCTTCCTCACAGCTCCCAAATCTCCAGCTGCCCGTCTGAGTATGAGGTAGAACAGATGGTTGAGTCTGCAGAGCTGCTTACTCATACTATAGCCTGGGAATCAGAGGTCGACTCCAGCGCTTCTGTGAATCCAGACGAGGAAATGATCTGCACTGATGCCCAGAATCTTTATGAGTCGGATCCAGGACCAGACGCAGAAGGTTCTGACCATAATGTAGACCCTCATTCCCAAACTGTAACTCCTGTTGGTGGAGACAATGAGGAAGACGATGATAAGACTCAAATACCTGATTGGAGCGACAACTTTAGTTTTTTGTCAGGGCAGGAACAGGTTGGCTCTGAGGACGACGGGTGTGATAACGCACAGGGTGATGATGATGAGGTCGGAGATCCCACTTACTGTCAACCCACAGTCAGCCAAGAGATGAGGTCAGCAGAGGAGGTGGAGGAAGATGCTAGTGACGACGAGGTCAGGTTGCGCCTTCCTGGACAGAGACGTAGTACTGGAAGCACGTCAACAACTGCATCCTCAAACACAACTCTGCCTCTCACCACAAGTCGTGGTGGCTCTTCAGGTCGCATGGGTGCTAAGCCTTGCATAGCCTGGGCATTTTTTCAGATCGATAAAGATGACCCAACTCGTGTTATCTGTAACATTTGTCAGCAAAAGCTAAGTAGAGGCCAAAAAATACATAGTTTGAGTACTTCATGCATGAACCGGCACATGGACACGAAGCATAAGTTGCAGTGGGAAGCTCAGTGTGCTACAATGCGGTCTAGCCGGCCGGGCCAACCACCGTCTGCCATATCTTGTGCATCCGCGGCCTCTTCATCCTCTGTTACTGGGGGGACAGCAGTCACACCTGTTTTGGGGCGCAGACCTGCCACCTCTTTACCCGCAACAGTCAGCATGATTGGCAGGTCATCATTTTCTTTGGAGGTGGTAACACCAGCTGGTCTTGAGCGCTGTCCGACATCGATAGCACCACCTTTGGATCAAGGCAACCTAACATGTCCGCCTGCATCTTCCTCACAGACCGGCAGTTTGCCGGGGACACCCTTATCAACCCCGTCTAAGCACAATAGCCAGCCCTCGGTCCCTCAGATGTGGACAAGTAAAAGACCATTTCCTCCTAGCCATGAGAAAGCTAAGAGGTTGAATTTCACCATCTGCAAGCTCTTGGCTACAGAAATGCTGCCTTTCCGCCTGGTGGACACAGAGGATTTTCGAGACCTTATGTCCGTCGCAGTGCCCCAGTACCAGATGCCCAGTCGGCACTACTTCTCAAAGAAAGGTGTGCCTGCGCTCCACCAGCATGTCGCACACAACATCACCGCTTCTTTGAGAAACTCTGTGTGTGACAGGGTGCATTTCACCACAGACACTTGGACGAGTAGGCATGGACAGGGGCGTTACATGTCGCTGACTGGGCACTGGGTAACTATGGTGACAGCAGGACAAGGGGCTGCTGTAAAAGTCTTGCCGTCCCCACGAGTTGTGCGTCAATCCTCTTTATGTCATTTTTCCTCCACTGCTTCTGCCTCCTCAACCTCCTCTCGGTCTTCCACCTGCACCCAAAGCCTGTCTGGTCATGCCACAAGCTTTCTAACTGCGCAGAAGGGATCCTGCACACCTCCTTACTATGCTGGCAGTAGGGCTCAACGTCATCAGGCGGTTTTTACATTGAAATGTCTGGGAAATGTGAGTCACACAGCTGAGGAGTTGTGGTCAGCTCTGGAGAACCAATTTCATGAATGGTTGTCTCCACTGGACCTGAAAACAGGGAAGGCCATGTGCGACAATGCTGCAAACCTGGGTGCGGCCCTTCGCCGGGGCAATGTCACACACGTGCCTTGTATGGCTCACGTGTTGAACCTGGTTGTCCAGCAATTTTTAGCCCACTATCCCAGACTAGATGGCCTTCTGCAGAGGGCACGGTCGCTGTGTGCTCACTTCCGCCGTTCGCATCCCGCAGCTCAGCGACTCACATCTCTACAGAAGTCGTTGGGCCTGCCACTTCACCGGCTAAAATGCGATGTGCCTACCCGGTGGAATTCAACTCTGCACATGTTGCAGCGACTGTGGCAGCACCGACAAGCCCTGGTGCAATACGTTCTGACGTATAGCCTGGGCCAACGAGATTCAGAGGTGGGGCAAATCACGCTGGAGGAGTGGTCTCAGATCAGGGACCTATGCACCCTTCTGCACAGTTTTGAAATGGCGACGAAGATGTTTAGTGCTGACGATGCCATTATCAGCATGACTATTCCGGTGATTTACATGCTGGAGCACATGTTAAACAGAATTCGGAGTCAGGTGGTGGCACAAGAGGAGGTGGAGGAAGTAGAGGAGGAGGAGTTGTATGCGGAAGGGCTAACATCTGCAAGGTCCAGACGGTCGGCAGCACCAGGGCGGCAGGCATGTGAGGGTGGGGGAGATGATTTTACCAGGGCGCATGGTAGCAGCCAAACTAGTGAGGAAGGTGCAGGAGCCCAGGAAGAAGTGGAGGACGAACTGATGGAAGACTCATCAGATGAGTGAGACCTTGATCACATTTCTGTTGTGCGAGGTTGGGGGGAGAGGACAGAGGAAGGAAGCATGATTGTTACCTCGCCACCAACACAACAGGGACTTGGTGCTCCTGGATGCGCAACACACATGAGTGCCTTCTTGCTGCACTACCTGCAACATGACCCTCGAATTGTGAGAATTAGAAATAATCCTGACTACTGGGTTGCCACACTGTTAGATCCCCGGTACAAAAGTAAATTTGCAGAAATTATTCCTGCCATAGAAAGGGATGCACGCATGCAGGAGTATCAGCAGAGACTGTTGCAGAATCTTACATGTGCTTTTCCACAAAATACCAGTGGTGCACGTAGTGAATCTCACAGTTCCAACTTGCCAACCGTGGTCTGTATGGAATTGTTCAATAAACGGCCCAAAATTAAGATAACATAGATGGGAGAGGTCTCTATGAATAGGAATTCCTAAGTATTTGATACCCTGTGAGGGCCAGGCAAAGGGAAAGTTGGACTGGATGGAATCCTATATGGATTTAGGGAGGGAGACATCGAGGGCCTCAGACTTCGCTGCATTGATTTTAAAATTTGACCATGTAACAAAGTGCTCTATTTCAGCCATAACAGCAGGGATGGATATATGTGATTGAGTGATATATACTAGGACATCATCAGCAAATAGAGAGCACTTGTACTCGGTGCCTCCCACCTCAATCCACCTAATATTGGGGTTATGGCGAATTGATGAGAGCAGGTGCTCCGTCAGTAGGATGTATAAGAGAGGGGACAGAGGACATCCCTGCCTTGTCCCATTGGTGATTGTGAAAGGTGATGAAAATGTTCTGACGCACCCCCTGGGCCTTGGGACACCCGGAGCCGGACCCTTTTTGGTGGATGCTGGTGGTTGTAGTCTTCGTGGCGGCGATCCGGTTCCGTGGCTCAGGGCGGTCAAACCAGTGGCGGAACTATTTATGTGGTTTTGATGTTTAAATGTCCGACTACGCCACCCGTGGATTGCGGTCAGAGTGAACCGCCGCTACAGGGCAGACCGCTAAGGCTGGTGTTGTGGGTGCAGCAGAGCGTAGCATAACTCCCCACGGGAGGAGTATAGCCTCAGGGCAGTGTATGCGGAGGATGGGGGTGATGGTGCAGGGCAGCAGCAGTAACGACACGGAGTCAGTGATGCAGTTCAGGGCCTTTACTCACAGTTCTTATTATCCAGACCACGTCTGCAGGTAACGGCTGCCCACGTCGTACTGTGCTCACCAGGTGAGGGGCTCAGACAACTCCCAGATAACTTTGGAGCGCTTCACAGGACCCCCTTTGTGTGTCCTTTGTCTGGCCTTTCTTACCAACACTTCTGTCCGGCTGCCTCGGGCCTCCTCTTGGTAAACTTGGCGCCAGTTTCCCTGACCCTATGTGGTGCCTTCCTAGCGGGTGGAGCAAGGGGCTGCGCCACATAAAATGTCAGAGCCTCCGGTTTCTAGCTGAGGGTCGTTTCCTGCCTCCACTAGTTCGGGGACCGGTCTCCCCCTTTGGCCTGACCCCTCCACGCAGGTGGATTCGGGCGTGCGGTGGCGACTCGCCCGTCCGCACCCCTGGGATCCCTTCAATCCTCGTTCCTGGAGCCTTCTCCGCTCCTCTTCCTTCCTTCTCCCTCTTGCAGGCCTGGGCCTCTGTTACTAGGCCCGCCTCCGGAGCAGAGCTCATGCAGAGCCCCTGCTCCCTGCCACTTCTGCTCAGACTTCTCTGCACTGAACTAAGATGGTGCCCACCTTTTATACTCCCTTCTCAATGCACCCAGGAACTGCTTCCTCCCTGCTCCTGCACTGCAGGGTTCCCCTTCCTCAGTGTTCCCTCCCCCTACTCCAGCCAGGGACAGGGACTGTCGTGCCCATCTCAGGGGCATATTGGTCGCCCTGCCCCACGGCAATGTGGTGTAATGCATGCAGGTGTCGGGTCCTGATCCACACTCCATCCTTATCTGAGAGTGAGATATCACACCTCTGGGTGAGGTGCAATACGTCTGTAGCAACCGAGCCCTCGGTGCTACAGTTCCATTTATCTTCAGCCTAGGTGACGTATTGTGATACAGGGCCGTGATTTTGGCTATAAAAGGGTCCCCTAGACCCCTACCCCAAGCTTTTTAAGAGAATCATATATGGCGTGCCAGGAGACTCTATGGAATGCTTTCTCAGCATCCAACGAGAGTATCTACTTACAAATTTTTAACTGCATCTAGCCCAGGAAATACTTTGTGCCTAGTAGCAGTGTCTGCTAGTCAGCGGATTATCCCGGCTGTTAAGCAAGCTACACCACCTGTAGTTTGGACACTTAATTTTTTCAAAGGAAATACTTCGGGACCACGGGATACTTAGTGAAGAGCATCAGGAGGCACCCCAAGGCATAGGGGCTGGGACTGTCACTAGGATGCCTTGCGGTGGACAGCCGAGCTCGATCCTTATAAAAGCTTTTTAACTGCAGCAGCTTTAGTGGACGCTACTGGAGCTGGAATTACGCGGCTGCTGGTATGAGACTTGCCCTCCAATAGATCCTTGTAAATGGATTTAAAGTGTATTCATTCAAATTAGAGGGACAATTTAAATTAAAAAGCTTAGAGCTGTCTCCACCACAGGGGGGCTCTCTCGACCCACCAGCGGACAGGCACCAGTATTGGGAGAGGGGGGCTGGCCGTCAGGGTTCACCGCGGCTCTGGCACAAACCCGGCGACACGGAGGTGGCACGGGCAGGAGCGGACTGGCCGTCTCGGCTTCTCACTTTTTGGATTTTAGAAGGGCATGACATGCCTATATCTGTGTCTCCCCCTCCTTTTACTCCTCCACCTCTTTTCTTTTCGCATGACTATATGTACTTGTCACTTTTCCATGTGTTAGTTGTGTCTTCTGAGCAGTTTGTCAGCTTTTGGACACCTTTGAAGGTGTTTTCTATGTGTTTCTATGTGTTTTTGTTTGCCTGCCATTGGTTTTAACGGTGTTCGAAGGTGTTCGACGAACAGTTCGACGAACAGTTCGGCGAACACACGGGTGTTCGACGAACCGAACCGAACTCGAACACTACGGGGGTGGCTCAACACTAATTATAATAAATACTCTACAAGTGAAATTGAAGTTGTATGCAATACTTCAATATCGTGGGCCACCTGCTGTTTTCATTTCATTAGGAGAGATAACCTCAAAAAAGCCAATATTGAGTGAAGCCTAGACCAAGAAAGTTGCTCTCTATCTGCTCTATTGAATACCCTAGTTTATGATTTTACGAACTCTTGAACTTTTAGTACTAACATCCTAAGCCAGCACAATACTTTTTCATTTATACTTTTTAATTTTTGCCATTTTTATTTTCGCTATTTTTCATTCACTATACATAATGTGGTTACTGTATTCTATGGACTTTAAATTTGCGGTTACACGGATACAAAATATATCCATGTTATTCAATGATTTGTGAAGTTTATATACAAATATATATTATAAAATATGATTATTGCTACAGATTTTGCACTATTATTTAAAAAAAAAATCAACTTTTACTTTTCAGCTTGTATTTTTACATATAATGCACTGGCATATATAAATATATTTGTATATGCCAATACCCTATGCCTGAAAAAAGAAAGATTGAGGATTTTAGGCAGAGAAAATTCTCTCGTACCCAACAGGGCAGACAGTAGCTCACTGTTAGAGCTTCTGCCTTCCACGCCAACGTGTGTGAGCTTAAATCCAATGGTCAAGCTGTACGAAGAATACAAGAATTAATTACGCATATGGAGCCATCCACTGAGAGAAATCGGATGTCTGGGACCCTTGTATTGAAGGAGAATATGATAGGTCCTGTGTGAGAAGCTACATTCAATGGAAATGCAACAGATCAGTTGTGCAAACTGGTGTTTGTATCAAAGACCTGATGGGCCCCTGCTCACCCCATGGGCCCCTTGCAGATAAACCAGCTGCTCAGCAATATGTTGGCTCCTTGGTGAAAAGAAGCAGTGGGTTTAGAGCTCAGATTGAAAGAAACAGTTACTATCACAATAAAGATTTTATGAGATTCATCAGCACAGAATTATGGATCAATTTAGGTAAAACAAATGGAAATTATAAGTGCGCTTCAAGCTTTTGCAAAGCAGGTATATATTTATAGCTTATTCCAATAGATATCTGCATCTAGTTTTAACTTTCAAGCTACGTTCACACATTCAGAATTTGCTGTAGTCAAATGGTACATGTAATTTGCCATGGCAAAATCCATTGTTGAAATATTAATCTGACGCTCAGATTTCTGCAGCAGATGTTCCAGCTGCTCCACTTGAGGATTTCCCCTATCATCTCAGTGCAGTCATTATTTCACTTGGATTTTTTTGTGCCACAAATAAAAGGAGCATGAAATATCCCATTCATTTGCAATGGGTGCGAAACGTCAACATTTTGGATAAAGATTTATGTAAGGAATACAATCCTAAAAGCTCGTAAAGTCTTAATGATGTGAACATTGCCTTAAGCCTTTTGATCGCTATAATCTTTTAAGGCAATGTGCTTTTGAAATAGAAGACATGATTTGTTTTGCTTCTGTATTAAATATATATGACTTGTTATCGCAACTAGAAACTGCATATGCAATTTAAATATCATTAAATAACCTTTTAGTAGCTCCCGAAGACAGTAGAAGTTCTTGAATTACTTAAAAGTCTGAAAAAATGATCAGGTATAATACTTTTCTGTACATCACAACATTGCATGGATAGCTTTTCCCCATTGTGTCTGAAGTTCAGATGCTCAGAGGTCTCAGAAAGTTTTCTTACTGTCTTTACTTTATGGCTTCACTTTGAGCAGCAAGGTAAGGGGTTGCTCACACAAGCCTATAAAAAATTGGTCCCATTCTCATCCAGGAAAGTGGGACTATGTTTTTGTCACTTGCCATCCATATGCTGTCCGGATTTTTACTCAGCAGCTATTTATCTTTTACAAGACCATTTACAGTTACATATGATACAAAAGTGTAATGTATTCATAAAAATGGATCTGTATGCCATGCAATTTTTTTTTCTCACACCCATCAGATTTTGGAGTGAAATCGCAGAATATTGCAATTTTTTTCTCGTGCTGAATACAGCTGAGAAAAAATCTGCAAATTTGCACTGCCTCATTGAATAACATTGGTCAGAGTGCAGTCCGATTTTAAGGACTATCCACTACTGGATAACCTGTTTTGACTGTTCCTAATGTGCCTATAAAATAAAATAAAAAGTATTCTTACCTCCCGAACCGGCACTGCCCCTCCTCTATAAACACTGCATCCCCTGGTGATCCAGTGACATTGTTTATATCATAGAACCCTGCAGCCCATCAATAACCACTGATGGGCTTCAGCCTGCCGATTTCTGAGGTTTCCGAGGAACATAGTGCTCAAAGCAGAGAAGCAGCTTTGGTCTGGGAGACAAGTATGATGTTTCATTTTTTTTTTAGTTCCGTAATTTTAGGTAGCTTCCATAAAAGTTTATGGGAGATACAGAAATGGCATAGCAGAGTGAGTCATGTTGTTTCCATAGCTCCTAAGTTCTGGAGACAGTGTAAATGGCCATGCTGCTCTTTTTCCATGGCTCCCATTTACTTATATGAGCTTATTTGCAGTCCCCTTGTTTTTCCCGGTGCCCCATCATCTGACACTAGTACACGGATGCTGATATTTGTATCTTAGCCATAAGTAGCTAAGATTAGAATAACTTTTAAATAATGTCACCCAAAAACTTCTGTGGGCTTTACTTTACCTCTGTATGCCATGTAAATCACTATGGATATGGCAAAAATAAAAGTAAAGTATCAATTAGATGATAAAATATAGCACCATACAAAGCTAAGGTACACAGAGAGTTTAGGGTTCTGTAGTGTAAAGCTACATTTGCCTCAGCCCCATACACTGTAGCTTTATTCCTAACATTCACAGTTTCAAGCAGGAAAATTATTCTATATTAGATGCACATCATACAATTGTCTTCGAGACATATAATATCTCACTCCTTACATCGCAGTGCAAGTTACATCTGTGTTCAGGCAAGTACTGACAAGGCAATCTGGATCGGAGCCATTCTGTGGTCTTACATTGCACTTGCTGGTGGTCGCTCCAATGGACACATTATCACTTTCCTATTGTACCTGCTTAGTCACTTATCTTGACTCCTGTAGAGAATGAGCTATGTCTTGATTTTTATTAGTTGTTTTACAATATTTTTCATTTTGTACATTTGTTACAGTTGGTTCAGAATATGTTAAGGTGTTAGTGATTATCATATTTTTTTTTCACATTGTATGATAAAAATTTTATAAAAAAATTACATAACATGCAAAGTTTACTGAGGCAAGAGGTGAAGTAGCTGACAATTTTCTATGAATGTCTTGTATTCTCTCCATTTACACTCATAATAATAATGGAATGATTAAGTCTAAAGCAGGGCACTCTTTAAAAAGAAGTCTTGTAGGTTCCTCACAACAGGTTGCATGCCTGTGGTTTCTACAACTGAAAAATTATTAGCTTCAAGCTTCAGCCGACTCATTGTGATAATATAAAACCAAACACATAGCATTACATCCACCTAGGAACATAGTTCAGTTCATGCTTCTTTATGGGAATATAATAGTCTGTGCAATATTAATAAACTATCATTATTAATCGTACAATATTAATAAACTATCATTATTAATCACATCCAAATATTTACTCACAAAGCAAATGGCTTAATTGCTAAACACGAAGGGTGACATAACCTGATATCTATTATGTCTACTATCAAGTATCTTTACAGAAAGCAAATCAAACCCTGACACCCAGTTATACTATAGTTCTTCCCTCATGGTTTCAGAAGCATTGTAGAGGAGACATGAATTCTTACACATATAATTAATTGTATCCAAAAGCATCTGTAATTGGAAGGGCTCAGCCTTAGTACAATTCTTCAGTCTTGCAAGTATTTGGAGAGTACAAAGAAAGTATTTATGTGATTGATTGAGCTGAACATATCCATATTTCCACATAAGGAGTAGTAATCAAATTATATTGGAAAGCATGGTACTACTACTACCAAGCAAGAAGAGGTTGATTAATAAATAATACAAATAATCTTACCTGTCATCATTTTGCCAACCTTGGTCTCCAAGAAGCAAATCCCGAAATCTGTACCTGGGTGGTAGAGGGGGCACTTCACTGTCCAAATCCACCATGCTTTCTATTCACAGAGTATAAGAGAAGAGACACTGTGTTGGATGCTGGCACAGCGGCTGCAGTTGCTGAAGCAGGCAGCGTGGATGCTGAGTTTGATCACTTTGCAGCATTACCTTGCTGAGAAAGACTGTTATGGATTGGAAGCTTTCCACACTCACATACAGCATCCAGACTCCTCAACATGCACATCAGAAACGCCTCTGCTCATCTCATTTGCTACTCAAGAAGCTCTAAAGAAGATGTGAAATGGACCACATTCAGAAAACGAAGCTGTCAATGAATGATTTGCTACACTGCACTGTGTGAATGCAAGAAAAAAATCTGTAAAATGATTAGCGATAAGGGTCATGAATTGTGTCACTCAAAGTGTGAAAATGCTTTTCGTTATATCACATTTGTTCCCTACTTTCTTACATCTTTCTTAATCCGACCATTATAAGCCATATCTAATATTATAAGAGTTCTTATTTTCATTTCTTGCACTATTAATTAGAGATGATGAAATCATTTTGCCAGGTTTGAGAGTCGCCGTGACTCTGACCAGTTACGATTCTATGGAGATAAGCATTCTAATCTTTTTCTCTTCCTCTCATAAAGATACTGCTTTTGAGCTGCATTAAAACTAAAGGCTGCTTAGAAAGATGTCAGTATTAGACTATGTGCCCTCGATGCAGAAATGAAGTGGAAAATTTCCGCTTCATTTCTGCATGTCTTTGCCCGGAAAAACATGTGCAGAATTTGACACGCGTTTTTCGAGCGTTTTTGAAGTTTTTTGCACACGCGGAATTGCCTTACGTTTTCTAATGCATTGAGAATGCAATTCCGCATGCGTAAACGCACAAATAATGGACATGCTGCAGATTTTTCCACACATCAAAAACGCTGCGGAAAATTCCTCAGCATAGGCATTGAAATTGCGGATTTACATTGGGGACCATGGGAGAAGGATTACCAAGCGTTTTACAAGCGTTTACACTGCAAAAATTCCGCAGCAAAAATGCTTGAAAAACTCATCGTGAGCACGGACCCTTAGGTACTATCTGTGCTTATTAATATGTATTCATAGAAAATGTTTGATATCAAAGGTTCTGTGTTTACTTATAAATGTGTCATTGAGAATCCAATGAAAGAATCTGATATTTTTAACAACATTACTTCTCAAATTTCTCCCCTATACACATATCTTTGACATCATTACAACCCAAATGCCCCTATATACACTGCTCAAAAAAATAAAGGGAACACTTAAACAACAGAATATAACTCCAAGTAAATCAAACTTCTGTTAAATCAGACTGTCCACTTAGGAAGCAACACTGATAGACAATCAATTTCACATGCTGTTGTGCAAATGGAATGGACAATAGATGGAAATTATTGGCATTTATCAAGACACCCTAAATAAAGAAGAGTTTCTGCAGGTGGGGACCATAGACTACATCTCAGTACTAATGCTTTCTGGCTGATGTTTTGGTCACTTTTGAATGTTGGTTGTGCTTTCACACTCGTGGTAGCATGAGACGGACTCTACAACTCACAAAAGTTGCTCAGGTAGTGCAGCTCATCCAGGATGGCACATCAATGCAAGCTGTGGCAAGTAGGTTTGCTGTGTTTGTCAGCGTAATGTCCAGAGGCTGGAGGCGCTACCAGGAGACAGGCCAGTACACCCGGAGATGTGGAGGGGCTGTAGGAGGGCAACAGGGCAGCTATGTGCTGGAGGGTAGCAGGACCGCTACCTCCGCCTTTGTGCAAAGAGGAGCAGGAGGAGCTCTGCCAGAGCCCTGCAAAATGACCTCCAGTAGGCCACAAATGTGCATGTGTCTGCACAAATGGTTAGAAACCGACTCCATGAGGATGGTATGAGGGCCCGACGTCTACAGATGGGGGTTGTACTCACAGCCCAACTCCGTGCAGGACGCTTGACATTTGCCACAGAACACCAGGAATGGCAAAGTCACCACTGGCACCCTGTGCTCTTCACAGATGAAAGCAGGTTCACACTGAGCACATGTGACAGACGTGACAGAGTCTGGAGACGCCATGGAGAGCGATCTGCTGCCTGCAACATCCTTCAGCATGACCAGTTTGGCCGTGGGTCAGTAATGGTGTGGGGTGGCATTTCTTTGGAGGCCCGCACAGCCCTCCATGTGCTCGCCAGAGGTAGCCTAACTGCCATTAGGTACCGAGATGAGATCCTCAGACCCCTTGTGAGACCATATGCTGGTGCGGTTGGCCCTGGGTTCCTCCTAATGCAGGACAATGCCAGACCTCATGTGGCTGAAGTGTGTCAGCAATTCCTGCAAGATGAAGGCATTGAAGCTATGGACTGGCCAGCCCGTTCTTCAGACCTGAATCCGATTGAGCACATCTCGGACATCATGTCTCGCTCCATCCACCAACGTCACGTTGCACCACAGACTGTCCAGGAGTTGTCGGATGCTTTAGTCCAGGTCTGGGAGGAGATCCCACAGGAGACCATCCGCAACCTCATCAGGAGCATGCCCAGGCATTGTAGGGAGGTCATACAGGCACGTGGAGGCCACACAGAATACTGAGCCTCATTTTGACTTGTTTTAAGGATTTTACATCAAAGTTGGATCAGCCTGTATTGTGTTTTTCCACTTTAACTTTGGGGGTGACTCCAAATCCAGGCCTCCATTGGTTAATAAATTTGATTTCCATTGATGATTTTTGTGTGATTTTGTTGTCAGCACATTCAACTTTGTACAGAACAAAATATTCAATGAGAATATTTCGTTCATTCAGATCTAGGATGTGTTATTTGAGTGTTCCCTTTATTTTTTTGAGCAGTCTATTTATCTTTGTATCCATATATCTATTATCTATCAATATATCTTTATATCCATATATTTATCTACAGTATTATCTATCCGTCTATAAATCTATTTATCTATCCATATATCTATCCGTATATCAATTTATCTATCTATCTATCTATCTATCTATCTATCCATATATCTATTATCTATCTATATGTACAGTATATATACACACAGTAGAGAGCAAAAGTTTGGACACACCTTCTCATTTAAAGATTTTTCTGTATTTTCATGACTATGAAAATTGTACCTTCACACTGAAGGCATCCAAACTATGAATTAACATATGTGGAATTATATACTTAACAAAAAAGTGTGAAGCAACTGAAAATATGTCTTATATTCTAGGTTCTTCAAAGTAGCCACCTTTTGCTTTGCTAACTGCTTTGCACACTCTTGGCATTCTCTTGATGAGCTTCAAGAAGTAGTCACCGGAAATGGTCTTCCAACAATCTTGAAGGAGTTCCCAGAGATGCTTAGCACTTGTTGGCCCTTTTGCCTTCACTCTGCGGTCCAGCCCACCCCAAACCTTCACAATTGGGTTCAGGTCTGGTGACTGTGGAGGCCATGTCATCTGGCGTAGCACCCCATCACTCTCTTTCTTGGTCAAATAGCCCTTACACAGCCTGGAGGTATGTTTGGGGTCATTGTCCTGTTGAAAAATAAATTATGGTCCAACTAAGGTTCACAAAGACCCCCTTTGTCCACCAGGCAGGCCTATAGTGTCTGGCATCGGGGGTCTTTGTGAACCTGCTTGTCAATTCATTGACTTCAATTTACAAAAATGCGTAGAAACTCTTTCCTCATTTGTGAGGGATACTACCGATGTATTGAGGAGACTTGAAGGGATTGTGTAGGATGATGATATGTGGCTTGTCACCTGCGACGTGAAGTCCCTCTACACGTCGATATGCCACGACCATGGGATCAAGGCCACAAAATTTTATCTAAAGTATGACCAATTTGGACCCAGATCTGATTACTTTTCTTGTATCCTTATTACAATTTGTTTTGACACATCATTTTTTTGTATTCAAGGACCGCCCCTTCCTACAGCTCCAGGGGACGGCGATGGGCGCCACTTGTGCACCCTCATATGCCAACCTATTCCTGGGGCTGTGGGAGAGGGATACGGTCCTTGGTACACCTAGTCATGAACATGTGGTCTCATGGTCGCGGTATATCGACGACATACTGTTTGTTTGGCAGGGCTCCGCGTCGCAGCTTGATATATTCCTTGACCAGCTTAATATATGAATGTTATAAACTTCTGGCTTGCATGGAAATCGGACGGCACTTTAAGTACATATATTTTTATGAAAAAAACATCAACTAATGCATTTCTGCACTTTGACTCATCACATCCACCTAATTTGAAAAAATCCATCCCAGTTAGTCAATACCTCAGAGCACGTCGCATCTGTTCAGATGATGTACGATTTCAGGAGCAAGCCAAGGATCTATCCTGTAGATTTTTGAATAGGGGCTATAAATATCGGGACATCTGTAGAGGCTTCAACCGTGCAAAGGGAACTAACAGACAGGCCCTCTTAATGGGACAGGGCAGTAGTAGAATAAAATCTCCCCTGATGCACGCCCCACCAAGGTTCATTACTACTTTTAGTAATAATTAGAAGGACATTAGGGGGATTCTATCCAAGCATTGGCCAGTACTACATACTGATAGAAGTTTACAATACAAACTTCCAAAGTACCCTTCTATCACCTGGCGTAAATCGCGCACATTGGGTGATATACTCTGCAAAAGCCTCTATGTGCCACCCAGAAGCATGTTTTTGTTTGATAGTCCTGGTCCCCCTTGGGGTTGTTTCCCTTGTGGAGGCTGTTCGGCCAGTAAATATATCTTGAGGACTAAGTCCTTTTCTAATTCCAAAAATGATAGAAACTTTAAAATTGTCCAT
The DNA here is from genome assembly GCF_046119375.1 of Phyllobates terribilis. Classification (NCBI taxonomy): domain Eukaryota; kingdom Metazoa; phylum Chordata; class Amphibia; order Anura; family Dendrobatidae; genus Phyllobates; species Phyllobates terribilis. The sequence continues at coordinate 35,457,493 of NW_027362768.1, read as the reverse complement.
CACATTACATGTGAGACCGAAGCAGTGGTCTGCCATGCAAAATGCCCTTGTGGGCTCATATATATAGGCATGACCACTAGATCATTTAAAATAAGGATACAGGAACATATTCGGGACATTAAGAATGCAACCAATTGCACCGAACCCCAATTACTCAAAACCATCCCAAGACCTTTTTTTGAATACCACAACTGCAATCCCAAGTGCTTTGCGGCTTGTGGCATCGATCACATCTACGTAGGGATTAGAGGTGGGAATATCAGACAAAAACTGCTTCAAAAAGAAACTAAATGTATGGTTACATTGGATACGTTTGTCTCCAAAGGCCTCAATGAAGCCATCAGTTTCAAATCTTTTCTATAATCTCCTTGATTGCATTTTATTTTAACCGCATGGGCTATATATGTCTTTTTATGTGGATATGTGTCTGACTTTTTGTCTACTGACTTTTCTCTAGTGCTAGAATTTTCTCGGCCATGACTTTCCATCATACAGCTATCTGGAGAGCATAGGATATATTGCCTGCCCTCATCTTTCGGATCAACAGTCACAAATGATCTGCTTTCATCCGACAAGCATCTAAAAGAAGATTTTTTACTATCGCTATGAAAACCCCTTTATCTGACCTGCATACTATGTTGCAACTATTACTATTCTGGACTATATGGCGGTCAGCTATACACATAACAATATTTTGTTAATATACTTACTATTGCTTAGTGTATAGCCACATTACGCGTAATAAGGCTGTTTCCATATACATCATTCTGTTACGCGCATTATCTAGTGCAGGTACACGACCTCTATATGCACATGGATATATGTGCCAGACCGAGCAATCAATATGGTTGGGAACAATAATAATAATATATCTGTGGCATGACTGTTCCCATACATATAGTGGCATGTGCATTTTTAGCGTATATATGGGGTTCTTTATATTTATATTTACGGATGTACATGTGTGATTATCAGCCATTGTACTCAGAAATTAATTGTATGACTGTGGATTATATCAATTTCAGGATTTGGTGTAATGACTGCCTATCTAGCAAAAGGGATATGCTTGCTATTTGTGGGGAATATGTTTTTTCATGTGCAATTTTGTTTGATTTCATATTGCTGATGGTATCGTTACTTATGATATATGATCTTTTATGAATGCTATTAACCTTTTACATTAGGGTATAATATTACATTTCATACTTGTTATACATTATCTCTTAAAATAAATTATATAACTATACAGGTATCGAGGGGTTAAGCCTTGATGGGAGATAGTATGACGTACTTTCCCTTTGTTAAGATATACTATTCAGCTAGTTACGGGCATAGGCATATAGATATATCTACCTTAATTCCATCGTATTTACCTCCACATAGCGCAGACGCGCCTCGTGCATGCGCTGCTCGCGCCGTGTGGCATTGCTGGCCAGACGGGTTTCCGGGCGACGGTGTGGAAGACGCACGTCCTCCTTCCCGTCGCTTCCTGCGGGCGTCGGCTGGCCGCGCCACTGGGCGGAGCAACATGACGTGTTGCGCGCTGATTCGTTAGTGGCCTAGACTCATTTATTTAAATAGCCCTTGCTTTTAATCTTTAACCACGCCTCCTGACGAAGCCGGAAGGTGAAACGCGCGTCGAGGCTACTGCACGGGTCCCAAGCACAACTTGCTCTATTCCATACTATGACTCACGGTAATGCCTATGCTCTATACCTTTTTCAAGCCTTCTATTGATATGCACAGGGATAAAATCACGTTGCACATAACTTTTCTGATTGATTGCAAGGAATGAATTCAATTGTTGTGCAGCATGTCACAGCAGCCCTTGGTTCACTATAATAATTAGGATGCCTTATATAGATTGAATAGGACCCAATGTGTCTCTATCATTTCCCTATTGTGATAGATACTCTATCGCTTCTTCTATAATGCCATTTCAGCATTTTTCCATTTCAAACTTTTTAGATGATCTGTTTCTATGCTGTATCATTAATTACATTGAATAAAATGTATTATCTTCTCATAAACTGATCCCACAGTTTGTCTTAATTCCTGCTGGTTTTCAATGAAATATTATATGCTGTATCACCAGGTTGGTGACATTGATTTGGGAATGTTTTGCTTTTTGTTTTTTCATCTAATTTGGGACTGATTTCACTTTTTAGTGATATCTTTATAGGTTTATATGCAAAGCGGATGGAATAGCGTGTCACTGCAAGATGCTGTGGTAGCCTTGCTGGTTCAGTATGCCTTCAATTTTGAATAAATCCCCAACAGTGTCACCAGCAAAGCACCCCCACACCATCACACCTCCTCTCCATGGTTCACGATGGGAACCAGGCATGTAGAGTCGATCCGTTCACCTTTTCTGCGTTGCACAAAGACACGGAGGTTGGAACCAAAGATCTCAAATTTGGACTCATCAGACCAAAGCACAGATTTCCACTGTTCTAATGTCCATTCCTTGTGTTCTTTAGCCCAAATTAGTCTCTTCTGCTTGTTGCCTGTCCTTAGCAGTGGTTTCCTAGCAGCTATTTTACCATGAAGGCATGCTGCACAAAGTCTCCTCTTAACAGTTGTTGAAGAGATGTGTCTACTGCTAGAACTCTGTGTGGAATTGACCTGGTCTCTAATCTGAGCTGCTGTTAACCTGGGATTTCTGAGGCGAGTGACTCGGATAAACTTATCCTCAGAAGCAGAGGTGACTCTTGGTCTTCCTTTCCTGGGGCGGTCCTCATGTGAGCCAGTTTCTTTGTAGCACTTTATGGTTTTTGCAACTACACTTGGGGACACTTTCAAAGTTTGTCCAATTTTTCGGACTGACTGACCTTCATTTCTTAAAGTAATGATGGCCACTCATTTTTCTTTACTTAGAATTTGTATTATGATGAGAAAAAAGCAGCTAACAGTCTATTCAGAAGGACTATCAGCTGTGTATCCACCTGACTTCTGCACAACAAAACTGATGGTCACAACTCCATTTATATGGCAAGAAATCCCAATTATTAAACCTGACAGGGCACACCTGTGAAGTGAAAACCATTTCTGGTGACTACCTCTTGAAGCTCATCAAGAGAATGCCAAGAGTATGCAAAGCAGTCATCAAAGCAAAAGGTGGCTACTTTGAAGAACGTAGAATATAAGACATATGCTTAATTGTTTCACACCTATTTGTTAACTATATAATTCCACATGAGTTAATTCATAGTTTTGATGCCTTCAGTGTGAATGTACAATTTTCATAGTAATGAAAATACAGAAAAATCTTTAAATGAGAAGGTGTGTCCAAACTTTTGGTCTGTACTATATATATATATATATATATATATATATATATATAATCTATCCTAGATAGATAATTAGGTCAACAGAAAATAAAAAGATATATGGGTAGATAGATAGATAAATAGATAATAGATTGATACATAGATAAATATACAAATAGCTAGATATATAGATAAAAGATAGATAATAGATATAAAGATAGATATAAATATGTCATATATAATCCGTGCTTTGCATTTGTACCTTACTGTTCATGTCATTTATTAATAAATGAGTACATTTCTGGGTAAAAAATGGTGTGTGGTCCACCGTAATTTTATTAACTAGCAGAGGGAAAGCGGACAGCTGGGGCGGATGTTTTTAGCCTGGGAAGCGGGTAATACCCATGGAGCTTCCCAGGCTACTAATATCAACCCCCATCTTTATACATAGTCTTTACTGGCTATTAAAATGGAGGACCCCCCCCCTTATTTTAACAGCTATCAAAGACTATGCAGACAGCTGGGGGCTGATTATAATAGCCTAGGAAGGAGCCATGAATATTGGCCAATTCCGAGGCTAGAAACAGGAGCCATCAGTCACCCCAGAAATGGTGCATCCGAACAATGCGCCAATTCTGGCACTTAGCCTCCCTCTGCCAAACTGCCCTATAGTGGTGGCAGTGGGGTTATAGGGCTGGGCTTGATGACAGCTAGTAATGCCAAATCACATCAAGTCCAGGTTAGTAATGGAGAGGTGTCTATAAGACGCCCACATTTCTAACCCCATAGTGAAGGTGAAATGTAAAATAAAAACGCCACACCCAGAATAAAATATTTTATTTGAAATAAAACAGACACCCTTTATTGTTCTAAATGAAACCATACTTACTGTCACACCCAGTATTACACGTCAGTGTATTACCGGCAAATAAGGTCAATGCATGCGCAGTGAGTATTTTCCCACGCTTGCCAATGAGTTGATCTTAGTTCAACTCATTGGCAAGCGTGGAAAAATACTCACTGTGCATGTGCTTACCTCATTTGCCGGCAATACACTGACTCAGTGTATTGCCGGTGCAGTTTACAATGTGCCTGCTCTGTTCATGGGATCTTCGTGGGACACTCATTATTTTATTATTATTAATTATTATTTATCATTAATTTACTTTCAGCAAAGCAAAGGCGTAGGCAGATGGGAGACTACTGCTGCCATCCAGCGGTGAGTGAGCTCGCTGTTCCCTATGGCAGGAGGTGCCGGCTGATGGTGGTAGTAGTACCATCAGCTGGTGCCTATGACCCACGGTAACCTTTATACCGCAGGTCACTGTCACAGCGCTCTGACTGCGGTAATACAATTACCGTCCATCAAAGCCTGTGTTTCCTGTGACAGCACGGGAAACACCCGAACCCGAGCAATAACATGGACTTCCTGAGGAAGTCCATGTTCAGAGTCCATGACCCAACAGTAGGTGTTCGGTACGGATGCCTAACTTTACTGTTTGGGTTCGCTCATCACTTGTCTCCGGTTCTCTGGTGGGCCCGTCCAACCCTGCCGATAAGCAGCCCTAGCTAAGAAAAGTCTGTGTGAAGGTTCCCGGACACTCTATGGCTGAATTTTTACTGTGGACTCGCTCCAGCAATCTAATACATTGCAATCTATAAGATCCTTTCACTGTCTCTCAATTGCCCAACGTATCCAGTTCAAACTACTAACACTGAAGTACAAAGCCATCCATAACCTTTCTGCTCAGTACATCTCTGAACTAATCTCCCGATATATTCCCTTATGAAATCTCCATTCCTCCCAGGACCTCTTTCTCTCCTCCACACTTATTTGTTCCTCACCCAATCGCCTCCAAGACTTCTATCAAATATCCCTCATCCTCTGGAATTCTGTGCCTCAACACATCCGATTAGCCATCACATTCAGATCCTTCAGACAGAACCTGAAAACCTATCTCTTCAAGACAGCCTACAGCCTGCCATTGCCTCACTGCCACCTCAATACCAAAGGAGCTAATGCAACTACACAACCTACTATCTCCATCCTCACCATCCTGTAAAATGTAAGACCGCAAGTGCAGGGTCTATAAGACCTAAAATGCAATATGGCACCTTGGCAAAGCCCAGTTATGTTCTCCCTCTGATATCTACCAATAACAAACAGGTCATGCTGGAGAAACTTGCACCTAGTGCCACTCAGTGTCTTCAGTAGAGATGAGCGGTGTTCGACTAGAACTGTTCGCCAATCTCAAATTCGAGCTGTTTTGAGCAGTGTTCGAGTCGTTCGATGAACGCGAATGATTTGCAAAAAACTTGGCTGTTCGAGGTTATGTTTGATAACTGTTCGTGCACCAAAAGGGTGTCCTGCATGTCTGGTGCTATTTAGAGCACGAATCATGCAGGGATTGTCTGCCACTCACTGTAATGCCACAGCCATGGTTGCCCAAATCGATGGGAACAGTGCTCACAGTGAAACATGAAAAGCCGGCAATTCAGCAGCGGCATACACCTGTACCCGACAATTTAGAACCGAAAGAATAGAGTATCACACATAGATTAGATACATAGAAACATGTCAGTCACATATACAGTCATGGCCAAAAGTTTTGAGAATGACACCAAAATTATATTTTCACATGATCTGCTGGCCTCTGGTTTTTATTAGTGTTTGTCTGATGTTTATTAGAGATGAGCGTTGTTCTACTCGAACTGTTCGCCAATCTCAAATTCGAGCTGTTTTGGGCGGTGTTCGAGCCGTTCGGCGAACACGAACAATTTGAGAAAAATTCGGCTGTTCGAGGTTATGTTTGATAACTGTTCGTGCACCAAAATCATAACTGGATTTTTTCTCAGTAATGATGAAAATTAATGTTAATACGCAGATGAGTGTACAGCGGGTTGGGGGGAGGGGCAGGGGATGGATCTCTGCAGGAACAATGAAGATCTCCATTTTTTTTTTCTCTTTCCCGCATTTACAGAGGGGAGGTGCAATCTGTCAGCCTATCAGCAGCGCACACACGGAGCGAAGTGCTTTTTTTCACACAAGCAAGGGCATGTGTCATTGGCAGTGTATGTCACAAGTCCTTGCCCTATAAGACCAAGCCATTTTCCCCGTCGCCACCATTTTCTCACTGCTGCAGCTGCGTGTTAGACGGCACCGCTGTTGCTGTGTGCGCTATACCTTGTTAATTTCAAGCCAATTTTCGCACAAATCTACAGATAGCTTGGGAGTAGGGAATAGTTGTGATTGCAGTCCTTTTAAGGACTAGGTTACAGCATTTCCTACGACTTTTATCAGGCAGGTCTGTGCTCTTATATAGATAGATTGTGGGAGTAAAGACTAATTGTAATTGGAGTCCTTTTCAGGACTAGGTTACATCAGTTCCTATCAGTTTTTGCCAGGCAGGTCTGTGCCAGTGCTGTGCAAGTTTTTTTCACAGCATTTGGCTGAATCTAGCAAAGCTAATCCTTTTTGGCCTATTGCAGAGTGTGTTAGTCAGTGGAGTAGCCTATCTGTGTTGCAAGATATACCACCTGTGTATAGAATACCAATTTTTTCACTGCACCTAGTGAATTAAAATCTTTTGGGCATAGCATCATTCTATTAGTCCATCTATACTGACCTCCATCAGGTTGCAAATTGAATATAATTTTTTTCTGCATCTAGCTCTGAAAAAATATTGGGCTTCTAGCTGTGTGTGGGACTTGTTGTATTAGTCCATCTATACTGACCTCCATCAGGTTGCAAACTGCATATATTTTTTTCTTCATCTACCTCTGAAAAAATATTGGGCTTCTAGCTGTGTGTGGGACTTGTTCTATTAATCCATCTATACAGACCTCCATCAGGTTGCAAACTGAATATATTTTTTTCTGCATCTACCTCTGAAAAAATATTGGGCTTCTAGCTGTTTGGGACTTGTTGTATTAGTCCATCAATACTGACCTCCATCAGGTTGCAAACTGAATATATTTTTTTCTGCATCTACCTCTGAAAAAATATTGGGCTTCTAGCTGTGTGTGGGATTTGTTGTATTAGTCCATCTATACAGACCTCCATCAGGTTGCAAACTGAATATATTTTGTTCTGCATCTACCTCTGAAAAAATATTGGGCTTCTAGCTGTGTGTGGGACTTGTTGTATTAGTCCATCTATACTGACCTCCATCAGGTTGCAAACTGAATATATTTTTTTCTGCATCTACCTCTGAAAAAATATTGGGCTTCTAGCTGTGTGTGGGACTTGTTCTATTAATCCATCTATACAGACCTCCATCAGGTTGCAAACTGAATATATTTTTTTCTGCAACTACCTCTGAAAAAATATTGGGCTTCTAGCTGTGTGTGGGACTTGTTGTATTAGTCCATCTATACTGACCTCCATCAGGTTGCAAACTGAATATATTTTTTTCTGCATCTACCTCTGAAAAAATATTGGGCTTCTAGCTGTGTGTGGGACTTGTTCTATTAATCCATCTATACAGACCTCCATCAGGTTGCAAACTGAATATATTTTTTTCTGCATCTACCTCTGAAAAAATATTGGGCTTATAGCTGTGTGTGGGACTTGTTGTATTAGTCCATCTATACTGACCTCCATCAGGTTGCAAACTGAATATATTTTTTTCTGCATCTACCTCTGAAAAAATATTGGGCTTCTAGCTGTGTGTGGGACTTGTTCTATTAATCCATCTATACAGACCTCCATCAGGTTGCAAACTGAATATATTTTTTTCTGCATCTACCTCTGAAAAAATATTGGGCTTCTAGCTGTGTGTGGGACTTGTTCTATTAATCCATCTATACAGACCTCCATCAGGTTGCAAACTGAATATATTTTTTTCTGCATCTAGCTCTGAAAAAATATTTGGCTTTCTAGCAGTGTGTGGGACTTTCTCTATTAGTCCATCTATACTGACCTCCATCAGGTTGCAAATTGAATATAATTTTTTTCTGCATCTAACCCAGCCAATAGTTTTGGCCTAATACTACAGTTTGGCCACTCAGCTCTGCTCGGTTCCCATCCATTGTTTTTTTGTGCAAACAACTCCAGAGTTGTTAATTAGTTAACCACCAAAATGAGTGGAAAAAGGCCTGTTGCTGGTGGAAAGGGGAATAGGCGTGTTGGGAAGGGGAAAAAAGGTTGTGTCCGTGGGTTAGGTTTTAAAGCAACAGTAACATCTGCAGAAGAAAGACCATCTTCCAGCCAAACTAAAATGTCTACTTCTTTTAGCGGACAATGTGATAAGATCCCTTTCTTACGGCCACGCCAATCGCTACAAATTCCAGATGAGGCACAAAAACAGCAGGTGCTTCAACGGATATCAAGTGCTCCTTTAAGTGGGCTCTCCTCCACATCAACTTCAACATCACAAATACTCCAGTCCTCAAAGGTGTCACCCCAATCGCACTTGCTTCCTCACAGCTCCCAAATCTCCAGCTGCCCGTCTGAGTATGAGGTAGAACAGATGGTTGAGTCTGCAGAGCTGTTTACTCATACTATAGCCTGGGAATCAGAGGTCGACTCCAGCGCTTCTGTGAATCCAGACGAGGAAATGATCTGCACTGATGCCCAGAATCTTTATGACTCGGATCCAGGACCAGACGCAGAAGGTTCTGACCATAATGTAGACCCTCATTCCCAAACTGTAACTCCTGTTGGTGGAGACAATGAGGAAGACGATGATAAGACTCAAATACCTGATTGGAGCGACAACTTTAGTTTTTTGTCAGGGCAGGAACAGGTTGGCTCTGAGGACGACGGGTGTGATAACGCACAGGGTGATGATGATGAGGTTGGAGATCCCACTTACTGTCAACCCACAGTCAGCCAAGAGATGAGGTCAGCAGAGGAGGTGGAGGAAGATGCTAGTGATGACGAGGTCAGGTTGCGCCTTCCTGGACAGAGACGTAGTACTGGAAGCACGTCAACAACTGCATCCTCAAACACAACTCTGCCTCTCACCACAAGTCGTGGTGGCTCTTCAGGTCGCATGGGTGCTAAGCCTTGCATAGCCTGGGCATTTTTTCAGATCGATAAAGATGACCCAACTCGTGTTATCTGTAACGTTTGTCAGCAAAAGCTAAGTAGAGGCCAAAAAATACATAGTTTGAGTACTTCATGCATGAACCGGCACATGGACATGAAGCATAAGTTGCAGGAAGCTCAGTGTGCTACAATGCGGCCTAGCCGGCCGGGCCAACCACCGTCTGCCATATCTTGTGCATCCGCGGCCTCTTCATCCTCTGTGACTGGGGGGACAGCAGTCACACCTGTTTTGGGGCGCAGACCTGCCACCTCTTTACCCGCAACAGCCAGCGTGATTGGCAGGTCATCATTTTCTTTGGAGGTGGTAACACCAGCTGGTGTTGAGCGCTGTCCGACATCGATAACACCACCTTTGGATCAAGGCAACCTAACATGTCCGCCTGCATCTTCCTCACAGACCGGCAGTTTGCAGGGGACACCCTTATCAACCCCGTCTAAGCACAATAGCCAGCCCTCGGTCCCTCAGATGTGGACAAGTAAAAGACCATTTCCTCCTAGCCATGAGAAAGCTAAGAGTTTGAATTTCACCATCTGCAAGTTCTTGGCTACAGAAATGCTGCCTTTCCGCCTGGTGGACACAGAGGATTTTCGAGACCTTATGTCCGTCGCAGTGCCCCAGTACCAGATGCCCAATCGGCACTACTTCTCAAAGAAAGGTGTGCCTGCGCTCCACCAGCATGTCGCACACAACATCACCGCTTCTTTGAGAAACTCTGTGTGTGACAGGGTGCATTTCATCACAGACACTTGGACGAGTAGGCATGGACAGGGGCATTACATGTCGCTGACTGGGCACTGGGTAACTATGGTGACAGCAGGACAAGGGGCTGCTGTCCAAGTATTGCCGTCCCCACGAGTTGTGCGTCAATCCTCTTTATCTCAAAGTTCCTCCACTGCTTCTGCCTCCTCAACCTCCTCTCGGTCTTCCACCTGCACCCAAAGCCTGTCTGGTCATGCCACAAGCTTTCTAACTGCGCAGAAGGGATCCTGCACACCTCCTTACTATGCTGGCAGTAGGGCTCAACGTCATCAGGCGGTTTTTACATTGAAATGTCTGGGAAATGTGAGTCACACAGCTGAGGAGTTGTGGTCAGCTCTGGAGAACCAATTTTATGAAAGGTTGTCTCCACTGGACCTGAAACCAGGGAAGGCCATGTGCGACAATGCTGCAAACCTGGGTGCGGCCCTTCGCCGGGGCAATGTCACACACGTGCCTTGTATGGCTCACGTGTTGAACCTGATTGTCCAGCAATTTTTAGCCCACTATCCCAGACTAGATGGCCTTCTGCAGAGGGCACGGTCGCTGTGTGCTCACTTTCGCCGTTCGCATCCCGCAGCTCAGCGACTTACATCTCTACAGAAGTCGTTGGGCCTGCCACTTCACCGGCTAAAATGCGATGTGCCTACCCAGTGGAATTCAACTCTGCACATGTTGCAGCGACTGTGGCAGCACCGACAAGCCCTGGTGCAATATGTTCTGACGTATAGCCTGGGCCAACGAGATCCAGAGGTGGGGCAAATCACGCTGGAGGAGTGGTCTCAGATCAGGGACCTATGCACCCTTCTGCACAGTTTTGAAATGGCGACGAAGATGTTTAGTGCTGACGATGCCATTATCAGCATGACTATTCCGGTGATTTACATGCTGGAGCACATGTTAAACAGAATTCGGAGTCAGGTGGTGGCACAAGAGGAGGTGGAGGAAGTAGAGGAGGAGGAGTTGTATGCGGAAGGTCTAACATCTGCAAGGTCCAGACGGTCGGCAGCACCAAGGCGGCAGGCATGTGAGGGTGGGGGAGATGGTTTTACCAGGGCGCATGGTAGCAGCCAAACTAGTGAGGAAGGTGCAGGAGCCCAGGAAGAAGTGGAGGACGAACTGATGGAAGACTCATCGGATGAGGGAGACCTTGATCACATTTCTGTTGTGCGAGGTTGGGGGGAGAGGACAGAGGAAGGAAGCATGATTGTTACCTCGCCACCAACACAACAGGGACTTGGTGCTCCTGGATGCGCAACACACATGAGTGCCTTCTTGCTGCACTACCTGCAACATGACCCTCGAATTGTGAGAATTAGAAATAATCCTGACTACTGGGTTGCCACACTGTTAGATCCCCGGTACAAAAGTAAATTTGCAGAAATTATTCCTGCCATAGAAAGGGATGCACGCATGCAGGAGTATCAGCAGAGACTGTTGCAGAATCTTACATGTGCTTTTCCACAAAACACCAGTGGTGCACGTAGTGAATCTCACAGTTCCAACTTGCCAACCGTGGGACCGTCAAGTGTTCAGCACTCAAACCGTAAAAGAACCACAGTATCTGCTGGTAACATCAATTTTGCAGAATCATTTCACCACTTTTTTAGCCCATCCTTTGCAAGGCCACAGGAGACAAGAAGTCTGACACATAGTCAACGCCTAGAGACGATGGTATAGGAGTATCTCCAAGTAAACATTGAAGCCACGACTGTGTCACTGGACCCTTGCTCTTTTTGGGCTTCCAATCTGGATAAATGGCCGGAGCTAGCCACTTACGCCTTGGAGATCTTGTCATGCCCCGCAGCCAGCGTTCTGTCTGAACGTGTGTTCAGCGCTGCTGGTGGTGTGCTGACAGATAAGCGCACGCGGCTCTCCACTGATAATGTAGACAGACTCACGTTCATAAAGATGAACAAATCATGGATCCGAAACGACTTTTCTACCCCTGTGTCATCCTGGGGAGAGTAAAAGCTTGATGATTGGTTAAAATCACCCTACCAACCGTTTTAAGCTTTCAAATTACTAATCATGTTTATCTGTATCTTGGCTGGAAAATAATTTGGGCTTTGTAGCAGTGTGCAGCACTGATTCTATTAGGCCATCTATAATAAGCTCCACCAGATTTAAAATTACTAATCATGTTTATCTGTATCTTGACTGGAAAATAATTTGGGCTTTGTAGCAGTGTGCAGCACTGATCCTATTAGGCCATCTATACTAAAGCTTCACCAGATTTAAAATTAATAATAATTTTTAGCTGCATCTAGCCCGGAAAATAATTTTGGGGCTCCGAGATGCGCAAGACACATACGTGCCTTCTTGCTGCACTACCTGCAGCATGACCCTCATATTGTCAGAATTCAAAGTAATCATGACTACTGGGTTGCCACACTCTTAGATCCCCCAAACTTTTCGATCAACCTTTTCATTTTAATAAAGACCAAAAAAATGGTCATTTTTGAAATTATAAGCATTAGCAGGTTGTTAGAAACTGAAATCAAACAGTTTTCAACTCAAAACTTTATTCTAGGTGATGTTACATTTTCACATAGGACCCCTTGTTCGAAAGGAGCTTCTGAACTCTCTCGTCCATTGAATTTGTCAGGTTTTGGATGGTTTCTGCTTCAATTGTTTTGCATGAGGACAGAATACCCTCCCAGAGCTGTTGCTTAGATGTGAACTGCCTCCCGCCATCATAGACACTCCTTTTCATGATGCTCCAAAGGTTCTGAATGGGGTAGAGGTCAGGGAAGCATGGGGGTCACACCATAAGTTTGTCCCCTTTTATGCCCATATCAGCCAGAGATGCAGATGTTTTATGTGCAGCATGAGATGGTGCATTATCATGCAGAAAAATGATCTTGCTGTGAAATACACGGTTCTTCTTCTTGAACCATGGCAGAAAGTGCTGTTTGAGAAAATCCACATACATTATGGAGTTCATCTTTAGCGCCTTCAGGGATCCTAAAGGGGCCGACAATCTCTCTCCCCATGATTCCAGCCCAAAACATTACTCCACCTCCTCCTTGTTGGCGCTGTAGCCGTGTTTGCGTGGGGTGTCCATCAACCAGCCATCCTCCACTCCATCCATCTGGACCATCGAGCGCTGCACGGCACTCATCCGTGAACAAAACAGTTTTGAAATCAGTCTTCATGTAATGTTTGGCCCACTGGAGCCGTTTCTGCTTGTGTGAAGTGGATAGAGGAGGTCGACAGGATGGCGTATGCACAGCTGCAAACCTCTGAAGGACCCTGCATCTTGTTGTTCGGGGGACGTTGGAGGCACAAGCAGCTTCAAAAACTTGTCTGCTGCTATGACAAGGCTTTTTTGCCGCTGCTCTTTCAACCTGACGTAATTGCCTGTAGGAAAGAGTCCTCAATTTGCCCTTATCAGCACGCACACGTGTGTACTGTGAATCAGCTACATACTTCTTGATTGCCAAGACACTTCATCCTGATCATCGCACGATGTTGATTGTAGTCATGCCTTGACCTAAACACTCCACAATTTGTTGCTTCTCAGCAGCCGACACATCCTTTTTCTTTCCCATTTTGGCAGAAAATGTAGGCTGCTTAATAATGTGAGACAGCCTTCTTAAGTAGTCTTGCCTTTCATTGGACACACCTGCCAAACTAATTAGCACAGGTGTCTGCAATTGCTTACAGTGATATAAAGAGCCCTGACACACATCACCATCAATGAGTTTAACTGACAAACAAACAAATTCTTCCCTTATCACTCCTAAACACTTTTTGCATAATAATTTGGAACACAGTGTACATGTGCTTTTCCACAAAACACCAGTGGTTCACGTAGTGAATCTTACAGTTCTAACTTGCCAACCGTGGTCTGTATGGAGTTGTTCAATAAAGGGCCCAAAATTAAGATAACATAGATGGGAGAGGTCTCTATGAATAGGAATTCCTAAGTATTTGATACCCTGTGAGGGCCAGGCAAAGGGAAAGTTGGACTGGATGGAATCCTATATGGATTTGGGGAGGGAGACATCGAGGGCCTCAGACTTTGCTGCATTGATTTTAAAATTTGACCATGTAACAAAGTGATCTATTTCAGCCATAACAGCATGGATGGATATATGTGATTGAGTGATATATACTAGGACATCATCAGCAAATAGAGAGCACTTGTACTCGGTGCCTCCCACCTCAATCCACCTAATATTGGGGTTATGGCGAATTGATGAGAGCAGGTGCTCCGTCTCTAGGATGTATAAGAGAGGGGACAGAGAACATCCCTGCCTTGTCCCATTGGTGATTGTGAAAGGTGATGAAAATGTTCTGACGCGCCCCCTGGGCCTTGGGACACCCGGAGCCGGACCCTTTTTGGTGGATGCTGGTTGTTGTAGTCTCCGTGGCGGCAACCCGGTTCCGTGGCTCAGGGCGGTCAAACCAGTGGCGGAACTATTTATGTGGTTTTGATGTTTAAATGTCCGACTACGCCACCCGTGGATTGCGGTCAGAGTGAACCGCCGCTCCAGGGCAGACCGCTGAGGCTGGTGTTGTGGGTGCAGCAGAGCGTAGCATAACTCCCCACGGGAGGAGTATAGCCTCAGGGCAGTGTATGCAGAGGATGGGGGTGATGGTGCAGGGCAGCAGCAGTAATGACACGGAGTCAGTGATGCAGTCCAGGGCCTTTACTCACAGTTCTTATTATCCAGACCACGTCTGCAGGTAACGGCTGCCCACGTCGTACTGTGCTCACCAGGTGAGGGGCTCAGACAACTCCCAGATAACTTTGGAGTGCTTCACAGGACCCCCTTTGTGTGTCCTTTGTCTGGCCTTTCTTACCAACCCTTCTGTCCGGCTGCCTCGGGCCTCCTCTTGGTAAACTTGGCGCCAGTTTCCCTGACCCTATGTGGTGCCTTCCTAGCGGGTGTAGCGAGGGGCTGCGCCACATAAAATGTCACAGCCTCCTGTTTCTAGCTGAGGGTCGTTTCCTGCCTCCACTAGTTTCGGGGACCGGTCTCCCCCTTTGGCCTGACCCCTCCACGCAGGTGGATTCGGGCGTGCGGTGGCGACTCGCCCGTCCGCACCCCTGAGATCCCTTCGTTCCTCGTTCCTGGAGCCTTCTGCGCTCCGCTTCCTTCCTTCTCCCTCTTCCAGGCCTGGGCCTCTGTTACTAGGCCCGCCTCCGGAGCAGAGCTCATGCAGAGCCCCTGCTCCCTGCCACTTCTGCTCAGACTTCTCTGCACTGAACTAAGATGGTGCCCACCTTTTATACTCCCTTCTCAATGCACCCAGGAACTGCTTCCTCCCTGCTCCTGCACTACAGGGTTCCCCTTCCTCAGTGTTCCCTCCCCCCACTCCAGCCAGGGACAGGGACTGTCGTGCCCATCTCAGGGGCATATTGGTCGCCCTGCCCCACGGCAATGTGGTGTAATGCATGCAGGTGTCGGGTCCTGATCCACACTACATCCTTACCTGAGAGTGAGATATCACACCTCTGGGTGAGGTGCAATACCTCTGTAGCAGCCGAGGCCTCAGGGTGCTACAGTTCCATTTATCTTCAGCCTAGGTGACGTATTGCGATACAGGGCCGTGATTTTGGCTATAAAAGGGTCCACTAGACCCCTACCCCAAGCTTTTTAAGAGAATCATATATGGCGTGCCAGGAGACTCTATGGAATGCTTTCTCAGCATCCAACGAGAGTATCTAATTACAAATTTTTAACTGCATCTAGCCCAGGAAATACTTTGTGCCTAGTAGCAGGGTCTGCTAGTCAGCGGATTATCCCGGCTGTTAAGCAAGCTACACCACCTGTAGTTTGGACACTTCATTTTTTCAAAGGAAATGCTTTGGGACCACGGGATACTCAGTGAAGAGCATCAGGAGGCTCCCCAAGGCATAGGGGCTCGGACTGGCAGTAGGATGCCTTGCGGTGGACAGCCGAGCTCGATCCTTATAAAAGCTTTTTAACTGCAGCAGCTTTAGTGGACGCTACCTAGCTGGAATTACGCGGCTGCTGGCATGAGACTTGCCCTCCAATAGATCCTTGTAAATGGATTTAAAGTGTATTTATTCAAATTAGAGAGACAATTTAAATTAAAAAGCTTAGAGCTGCCTCCACCACAGGGGGGCTCGCTCGACCCACCAGCGGACAGGCACCAGTATTGGGAGAGGGGGGCTGGCCGTCAGGGTTCACCGCGGCTCTGGCACAAACCCGGCGACACGGAGGTGGCACGGGCAGGAGCGGACTGAACGTGTCGGCTTCTCACTTTTTGGATTTTAGAAGGGCATGACATGCCTATATCTGTGTCTCCCCCTCCTTTTACTCCTCCACCTCTTTTCTTTTCGCATGACTATATGTACTTGTCACTTTTCCATGTGTTAGTTGTGTCTTCTGAGCAGTTTGTCAGCTTTTGGACACCTTTGAAGGTGTTTTCTATGTGTTTCTATGTGTTTTTGTTTGCCTGCCATTGGTTTTAACGGTGTTCGAAGGTGTTCGACGAACAGTTCGACGAACAGTTCGGCGAACACACGGGTGTTCGACGAACCGAACCGAACTCGAACACTACGGGGGTGGCTCAACACCAATATTTATATCACATACAGAAATATAATTGCAATCATATTATGAGTACCAATAGGTTATATTGACAGTTAGAATGAGTTAATGCAGCAAGTCAATATTTGCAGTGTTGCCCCTTCTTCTTCAAGACCTCTGTAATTCTCCCTGGCATGCTCTCAATCAACTTTTGGACCAAATCCTGACTGATAGCAGTCCATTCTTGCATAATCAATGCTTGCATTTTGCCAGAATTTGTTGGTTTTTGTTTGTCCACCTGTCTCTTGATGACTGACCACAAGTTCTCAATGGGATTAAGATCTGGGGAGTTTCCAGGCCATGGACCCAAAATCTCTATGTTTTGTTCCATGAGCCATTTAGTTATCACCTTTGCTTTATGGCAAGGTGCTCCATCATGCTGGAAAAGGCATTGTTGGGCGCCAAACTGCTCTTGGACGGTTGGGAGAAATTGCTCTTGGAGGACATTCTGGTGTCATTCTTTATTCATGGCTGTGTTTTTAGGCAAGACTGTGAGTGAGCCGATTCCTTTGGCTGAGAAGCAACCCCACACATGAATGGTTTCAGGATGCTTTACAGTTGGCATGAGACAAGACTGGTGGTAGCGCTCACCTCTTCTTCTCCGAATAAGCTGTTTTCCTGATGTCCCAAACAATCGAAAAGGGGATTCATCAGAAAAAATGACTTTGCCCCACTCCTCAGCAGTCCACTCCATGTACCTTTTGCAGAATATCAGTCGGTCCCTGATGTTTTTTCTGGAGAGAAGTGGCTTCTTTGCTGCCCTCCTTGAAACCAGCCCTTGCTCAAAGAGTCTCCGCCTCACAGTGAGTGAAGAAGCACTCACACCAGCCTGCTGCCATTCCTGAGCAAGCTCGGCACTGCTGGTAGTCCGATCCCGCAGCTGAAACAGTTTTAAGATACGGTCCTGGCGCTTGCTGGTCTTTCTTGGGCACCCTGGAGCCTTTTTGACAACAATGGAAGCTCTCTCCTTGAAGTTCTTGATGATGCGATAGATTGTTGACTGAGGTGCAATCTTTGTAGCTGCGATACTCTTCCCTGTTAGGCCATTTTTGTGCAGTGCAATGATGGCTGCACGTGTTTCTTTAGAGATAACCATGGTTAACTGAAGAGAAACAATGATACCAAGAACCAGCCTCCTTTTAAAGTGTCCAGTGATGTCATTCTTACTTAATCATGACTGATTGATCGCCAGCCCTGTCCTCATCAACACCCACACCTGTGTTAATGGATCAATCACTAAAACGATGTTAGCTGCTCCTTTTAAGGCAGGACTGCAATGATGTTGAAATGTGTTTTGGGGGTTAAAGTTCATTTTCTGGGCAAATATTGACTTTGCAAGTACAGTAATTGCTGTTAAGCTGATCACTCTTTGACATTCAGGAGTATATGCAAATTGCCATTACAAAAAATGAAGCAGTAAACTTTGGAAAAATTACTATTTGTCTCATTCTCAATACTTTTGGCCATGACTGTATAAGAAGTACAGTGACAGTGTTGGTTAGTGTACTTGTCATTTAGTGTTAAAGGATTTATTAATAAAAATATTAGTGTTTTCATGCACCGTCTCTTTAAAAAAGCCAGCCGGCATTTCAGCATCGGTACCCGACAATTTAAAACAGAAAGAATAGAGCATCACACATAGATTAGATAGATAGAAACATGTCAGTCACATATATAAGAAGTACAGTGATAGTGTTGATTACTGTACTTGTCATTTAGTGTTAAAATAAAGGATTTATTCAAAAAAATATTGGCGTGGGGTTGCCCGTAATTTTAGTCTCTAACGGAGGTTAAGCAGATGGCTGGGGCAGATGTTTGAAGCCTGGGAAGGGGGTAATACCCACGGAGCTTCCCAGGCTACTAATATCAGCCCCCAGCTGAATACCTAGCCTTTACTATCTATTAAAATGGGGGACCCAAAAAAAATGACGTGGGGTCCCCCCTATTTTAATAGCTAGCAAAGGCTAGGCAGACAGCTGGGGGCTGATATTAATAGCCCAGGAAGGATGCCATGAATATTGGCCCACTCCCAGGCCAGAAACACCAGCCGTCAGCCGCCCCAGAAATGGCGCATCCATAGGATGCGCCAATTCTGGCACTTAGCCTCGCTCTTCCCACTGCCCTGTAGCGGTGGCAGTGGGGTAATAGGGTTGGGGTTGATGTCAGCTTATAATGCCAGCTGACATCAAGCCCAGGTTAGTAATGGAGAGGCGTCTATAAGACACCCCCATTACTAACCCCATAGTCAAAGTTACAAAAAAACACAAACACCCAGAATAAAGTCCTTTAATTGAAATAAAGACACAATTATTTATTGTTCTAAATTAAACCATACTTACCGTCACGCCCATTCCAGCTGAAGCCAACGATCTCCTGCAATAAAAGTAAAATAATAAAGCAACATCATCCTTACCTTTCCATGGTTTCCACGACAGCTTCAGCTCTGCTATATTAACATGACAGGCTGGACCGCAGCAGAACGCTGCCATCCAGCTTGCCATGCGGCAGACACTGAGAAGCACAGGCATGCTTGCGCTCCTCAGTGTCTGGCTGTGACGGCATCCAGATGAGCCAAGTTCATGTCCAATGAACTCAGCTCACCTCATGCACGTCACTGACAGCGTGGGAAAATTCTCCTGCGCATGCGGTGAGTGCAGGAGAATTTTCCCACGCTGTCAGTGATGTGCATGAGGTGATCTCATGTCCAATGAACTAGGCTCACCTCATGCACGTCACTGACAGCGTGGGAAAATTCTCTATTTCTTCTTGTCTAAATTGTCGGGTACCGGTGTATGCCGCTGCTGAATTGCCGGCCGGCTTTTTTAAAGAGAGTGTCTTCTGAGCAGTTTGTCAGCTTTTGGACACCTTTGAAGGTGTTTTCTATGTGTTTCTATGTGTTTTTGTTTGCCTGCCATTGGTTTTAACGGTGTTCGACTGTGTTCAACGGTGTTCTAAGGTGTTCGACGAACAGTTCCTCGAACATCCCGGTGTTCGACGAACCGAACCGAACCCGAACACTATGGGGGTGGCTCGACACTAGTCTTCAGCTCCTTTGTGAGAAACTAATGTTTGGGCAGCCAGTCTACTAAATATAATTCCTGAGTTATGGAAATTGTGCATTGCTTTGCTTCTGGTACTGGGTCCTAATACCAAACTGTGACGTGCCATTCACTGTATATCCCTGACTGGTTGGAGACAAGCTCATTCCCACAGAAAAGTGCCAGCAAGCTAATGAGATGGTGGCCTCTATCATCAAGAAGGAGTTTGCTCATTGTCTAGTAGTCTGGCTTTTATACTAACGATCATGCTCATTTTTATAGTTTTAAGTGAGCAAACAGACAGAGTAGGACCATCCCGAAAATGGGGTCACGGTGCAGTGGTGGGATGGCTTTTATACTATTTTTGATCAAAAACAGTGTTACTAAGAACCCTATGTTATTTAATTGCTCTTTTGCTTTTTATTTTTTTACAGCAGGGTTATTGTTCATTTTTGCTTCTTGTAGGTCTTTTCTGAATTATGGCCAGTTTAAACATGCATTTAAGTGCTGCATGTTCCAACTTAAACCAAGCTCAGTCTTTGTGGTTTTTTTCTTTGCATCTTTGCATTCTGTGCTAGCCAGGGTGTGGCCTCCCTTTCTTCAGCTAGAAATCACATTTATAGATTCCCTGGGCTGGTGTCCGTTGTCTGCCCTTATTCACACACTGAGATCAACTTTGACTCATGGTAAGGTTTTAATATTAGACAGAGTAGGACCATCCCAAATATGGGGTCACCATGCAGTGATGGGATGGCTTTTATACTATTATTGATAAAAATCAGTGTTACTAAGAACCCTGTGTTATTTAAATGCACTTTTGCTTTCTACTTTTTTACAGCAGGGATTTTGTTCATTTTTGCTTCTTGTAGTTTTTTTTCTGAATTATGGCCAGTTTAAACATGCATTTATGTGCTGCATGCATACCAACTTAAACCGTGCGATGCGCCAATTCTGGCTCTTAGCCTCGCTCTGCCACACTGCCCTATAGTGGTGGCAGTGGGGTTATAGGGTTGGGGTTGATGTCAGCTAGTAATGCCAGCTTGCATCATGCCCAGGTTAGTAATGGAGAGGTGTCTAAAACACGCCCCCATTACTAACCCCATAGTGAAGGTGAAATGTAAAATAAAAACACCACACCCAGAATAAAATATGTTATTTGAAATAAAACAGACACCCTTTATTGTTCTAAATGAAACCATACTTACTGTCACACCCAGTATTACACGTCAGTGTATTACCGGCAAATAAGGTCAATGCATGCGCAGTGAGTATTTTCCCACGCTTGCCAATGAGTTGATCTTAGTTCAACTCATTGGCAAGCGTGGGAAAATACTCACTGTGCATGCGCTTACCTCATTTGCCAGCAATACACTGAGTCAGTGTATTGTCTGCTGCTGAACAGAGCGGGTGCATTTTACAATGTGCCCGCTCTGTTCATGGGATCTTCGTGGGTTGGTTTATTATTTTACTTTTATTACAGATGATCATGGGATTCAAGGACTAGGTGTAAGGGGAGTATATGGTGTTTTTTTATTTTTTTGTTTTTTGAAGGGGCAATGAGCATCGGGAACAATGTGAAAGTGAGTATAATGTGTTTTATTTTTATTTGAACATTTTTTTTATTAATTTTAACTTTTTTTTTGTTTACTTTCAGCAAAGCAATGGCACTGGCGGATGGGAGACTACTGCTCCCATCCAGCGGTGTCTGCGCTCATTGTTCTCCATGGCACGGAGGGCCGGCTAATGGTGGTAGTAGTACCATTAGCTGGTGACTATGGCCCTCGGTAACCTTTTTACTGCGGGTCACTGTCACAGCGCTCTGACTGTGGTAATGCAATTACCGTCCATCAGAGCCTGTGTTTCCTGTGACAGCGCGGGAAACACCTGAACCCAAGCCAGAGCAGTAACATGGACTTCCAGAGGAAGTCCGTGTTCAGAGTCCATGACCGAACAGTAGGTGTTCGGTACGGATGCCGAACTTTACTGTTTGGGTTCGCCCATCACTAGCCGGTGGCTATGACCCCCGGTAACCTTTTTACCGCGAGTCACTGCCACAGCGCTCTGACCGCGGTAATGCAATTACCGTCCATCAGAGCCTATGTTTCCTGCGCTGTCACACAAGTGACAGCGCGGGAAACACCCGAACCCGAGGTCAAACACTAATACGGACTTCCTGAGGAAGTCCATGTTCAGGGTCCGTGACCAAACAGTAAGTGTTCGCTATGGACGCCGAACTTTACTGTTTGGGTTCGCCCATCACTAGTCTCCGGTTCTCTGGTGGGCCCGTCTAACCCTGCCGATAAGCAGCCCTGGCTAAGAAAATTCTGTGTGAAGGTTCCCGGACACTCTATGGCTGCTTTTTTACTGTGGACTGGTTCCAGCAATCTAATAGATTGCAATCTATAAGATCCTTTCACTGGTTCCCAATTGCCCAGCGTATCCAGGTCAAACTAAAAAAACTAACACTGACGTACAAAGCCATCCATAAGCTTTCTGCTCTGTACATCTCTCAACTAATCTCCCGATATATTCCCTTATGTAATCCCCATTTCTCCCAAGACCTCCTTCTCTCCTCCACACTTATTTGTTCCTCACCCAATTGCCTCAAAGACTTCTATCAAATATCCCTCATCCTCTGGAATTCTGTCCCTCAACACATCCGATTAGCCATCACATTCAGATCGAACGTGAAAACCTATCTCTTTAAGACAGCCTACAGCCTGTGTGTTCAGCTCCTTTGTGAGAAACTGTTACTGGTCCTGGTGGTGGAACCACTTTGCCATGGTATAAGGAGGGACCAGAGGTGTGGAACTAAGTGCCTACCTGGACTGACCCTGACTACACGGCTGTTATGATCTGCTACAAGCACTAAGGAAAGAAAGGAAATCTGTCCCTACAATAGAACTAAGCTAGATCCCTACGATGTAACGGGGAACCTGATCCTGCGATCAGACCCGCTAAAGTCCTCGGCTAGTCTGTACGAAGACCTATAGATGCAAGGGAGGGATCCCTACACGAACTAGGGACTGAGATAAATTTGGACACCTCCTAGCAGAAATTGTAGCAGTAAAAGACAAGCACACAACATAGAACATAAAGGTCTGAAGACCTAGCAAAACTGACTGAGAAACGTAACTAAGCACATGGCTAACTTAAGAGTAGAAATTACAATGAAGTCCAGCAAGGCCAGGAGGGCGGAGCAGGATTAAATAGGCAAAAAAGGTCATGGGACCAGCAAGATAGAAAAAACCTAACAGGAGAGTTCTAACAGTACCCCCTCTTCCAAGAGGATCCTCCGGATCCCCTAGGCCCAGGCTTATCAGGAAACCTCTTGTGAAACGCTCTGACAAGTATGGAAGCAGAAACATCATCCGCCCTCACCCATGAGTTATCCTCGGTTCCGAAACCCTTCCAAGCGACGAGATACTGCAAACTCCCTCTATACCGTCTAGATGCGGAAAATTTCGTATTCCCCGTCCTCCACCACCGGAGGAACAGTGGCAGAGGTGTCTCCATCCAACACATAAGCTCTTTTCAACAGAGAAACATGAAACACCGTATTAATCGTCCAGGAGGTAGGAACCTCCAACCTAACAGCAGATAGGTTAACTACCTGAAGCACCTTAAAGGGCCCTACAAACTTGGGACCCAATTTTTTAGAAGGAATCCTCAACCGCCGATTCTTAGAGGACAACCAAACCATGTCACCAATAGCAAACAAAACCTCTTGCCGCTTCCTATCAAAGTACCTCTTAGATTTTTTGTTAGCCTCCTGAAGATTACCACGCACATCCGTCCAAACTCTCTCCAAATCACCGGAAAAACTCTCCTCCTCAGGCACAGCCACTACCAATTTGGAGAATGACCCAAAAGACGGATGTCTCCCAGAACAACAAAAAAAAGGCGAACAACCAGCAGAAGAGGATGTATGGTTGTTAAGAGCAAACTCAGCAAGTGGAAGAAACTCAGACCACCCCTCCTGATTGTCTGCCACAAAACAATGCAAGAACTGCTCAACATCCTGATTCTTCCTTTCTGTCTGGCCATTAGACTCAGGATGATATCCGGATGAAAACGACAAATGAACTCCCAACCTGTCACAAAAAGCACGCCAAAAACGAGCCACGAACTGAGGTCCCCTATCCGAAACAATGTCAGTAGGAACGCCATGTAGTCTGACAATTTCCTTGACAAAGGCCTTAGCGATAGTCTTAGCGCAGGGCAGTTTGATGAAGGGAATCAAGTGACACATCTTGCTAAAACGGTCCACGACCACCCAGATGACTGTGAAACCCTCAGAGGGGGGAAAGTCAGAATTAAAGTACATAGCCAGATGTGTCCAAGGTGCACTAGGAACTAGTGTTGAGCCACCCCCGTAGTGTTCGAGTTTGGTTCGGTTCGTCGAACACCCGTGTGTTCGCCGAACTGTTCGTCAAACTGTTCGTCGAACACCTTCGAACACCGTTAAAACCAATGGCAGGCAAACAAAAACACATAGAAACACATAGAAAACACCTTCAAAGGTGTCCAAAAGCTGACAAACTGCTCAGAAGACATAACTAACACATGGAAAAGTGACAAGTACATATAGTCATGCGAAAATAAAAGAGGTGGAGGAGTAAAAGGAGGGGGAGACACAGATATAGGCATGTCATGCCCTTCTAAAATCCAAAAAGTGAGAAGCCGACACGGCCAGTCCGCTCCTGTCCGTGCCACCTCCGTGTCGCCGGGTTTGTGCCAGAGCCGCGGTGAACCCTGATGGCCAGCCCCCCTCTCCCAATACTGGTGCCTGTCCGCTGGTGGGTCGAGCGAGCCCCCCTGTGGTGGAGGCAGCTCTAAGCTTTTTAATTTAAATTGTCTCTCTAATTTGAATGAATACACTTTAAATCCATTTACAAGGATCTATTGGAGGGCAAGTATCATGCCAGCAGCCGCGTAATTCCAGCTCCAGTAGCGTCCACTAAAGCTGCTGCAGTTAAAAAGCTTTTATAAGGATCGAGGTTGGCTGTCCACCGCAAGGCATCCTACTGCCAGTCCCAGCCCCTATGCCTTGGGGTGCCTCCTGATGCTCTTCACTGAGTATCCCGTGGTCCCGAAGCATTTCCTTTGAAAAAATGAAGTGTCCAAACTACAGGTGGTATAGCTTGCTTAACAGCCGGGATAATCCACTGACTAGCAGACCCTGCTACTAGGCACAAAGTATTTCCTGGGCTAGATGCAGTTAAAAATTTATAATTAGATACTCTCGTTGGATGCTGAGAAAGCATTCCATAGAGTCTCCTGGCACGCCATATATGATTCTCTTAAAAAGCTTGGGGTAGGGGTCTAGGGGACCCTTTTATAGCCAAAATCACGGCCCTGTATCGCAATACGTCACCTAGGCTGAAGATAAATGGAACTGTAGCACCCTGAGGGCTCGGTTGCTACAGAGGTATTGCACCTCACCCAGAGGTGTGATATCTCACTCTCAGGTAAGGATGTAGTGTGGATCAGGACCCGACACCTGCATGCATTACACCACATTGCCGTGGGGCAGGGCGACCAATATGCCCCTGAGATGGGCACGACAGTCTCTGTCCCTGGCTGGAGTGGGGGGAGGGAACACTGAGGAAGGGGAACCCTGTAGTGCAAGAGCAGGGAGGAAGCAGTTCCTGGGTGCATTGAGAAGGGAGTATAAAAGGTGGGCACCATCTTAGTTCAGTGCAGAGAAGTCTGAGCAGAAGTGGCAGGGAGCAGGGGCTCTGCATGAGCTCTGCTCCGGAGGCGGGCCTAGTAACAGAGGCCCAGGCCTGGAAGAGGGAGAAGGAAGGAAGAGGAGCGAAGAAGGCTCCAGGAACGAGGAACGAAGGGATCTCAGGGGTGCGGACGGGCGAGTCGCCACCGCACGCCAGAATCCACCTGCGTGGAGGGGTCAGGCCAAAGGGGGAGACCGGTCCCCGAAACTAGTGGAGGCAGGAAACGACCCTCAGCTAGAAACAGGAGGCTGTGACATTTTATGTGGCGCAGCCCCTCGCTACACCCGCTAGGAAGGCACCACATAGGGTCAGGGAAACTGGCGCCAAGTTTACCAAGAGGAGGCCCGAGGCAGCCGGACAGAAGGGTTGGTAAGAAAGGCCAGACAAAGGACACACAAAGGGGGTCCTGTGAAGCGCTCCAAAGTTATCTGGGAGTTGTCTGAGCCCCTCACCTGGTGAGCACAGTACGTTGTGGGCAGCCGTTACCTGCAGACGTGGTCTGGATAATAAGAACTGTGAGTAAAGGCCCTGGACTGCATCACTGACTCCGTGTCATTACTGCTGCTGCCCTGCACCATCACCCCCATCCTCCGCATACACTGCCCTGAGGCTATACTCCTCCCGTGGGGAGTTATGCTACGCTCTGCTGCACCCACAACACCAGCCTCAGCGGTCTGCCCTGGAGCGGCGGTTCACTCTGACCGCAATCCACGGGTGGCGTAGTCGGACATTTAAACATCAAAACCACATAAATAGTTCCGCCACTGGTTTGACCGCCCTGAGCCACGGAACCGGGTTGCCGCCACGGAGACTACAACCACCAGCATCCACCAAAAAGGGTCCGGCTCCGGGTGTCCCAAGGCCCAGGGGGCGCGTCAGAACATTTTCATCACCTTTCACAATCACCAATGGAACAAGGCAGGGATGTTCTCTGTCCCCTCTCTTATACATCCTAGTGACGGAGCACCTGCTCTCATCAATTCGCCATAACCCCAATATTAGGTGGATTGAGGTGGGAGGCACCGAGTACAAGTGCTCTCTATTTGCTGATGATGTCCTAGTATATATCACTCAATCACATATATCCATCCATGCTGTTATGGCTGAAATAGATCACTTTGTTACATGGTCAAATTTTAAAATCAATGCAGCGAAGTCTGAGGCCCTCGATGTCTCCCTCCCCAAATCCATATAGGATTCCATCCAGTCCAACTTTCCCTTTGCCTGGCCCTCACAGGGTATCAAATACTTAGGAATTCCTATTCATAGAGACCTCTCCCATCTATGTTATCTTAATTTTGGGCCCTTTATTGAACAACTCCATACAGACCACGGTTGGCAAGTTAGAACTGTAAGATTCACTACGTGAACCACTGGTGTTTTGTGGAAAAGCACATGTACACTGTGTTCCAAATTATTATGCAAAAAGTGTTTAGGAGTGATAAGGGAAGAATTTGTTTGTTTGTCAGTTAAACTCATTGATGGTGATGTGTGTCAGGGCTCTTTATATCACTGTAAGCAATTGCAGACACCAGTGCTAATTAGTTTGTCAGGTGTGTCCAATGAAAGGCAAGACTACTTAAGAAGGCTCTCTCACATTATTCAGCAGCCTACATTTTCTGCCAAAATGGGAAAGAAAAAGGATGTGTCGGCTGCTGAGAAGCAACAAATTGTGGAGTGTTTAGGTCAAGGCATGACTACAATCAACATTGTGCGATGATCAGGATGAAGTGTCTTGGCAATCAAGAAGTATGTAGCTGATTCACAGTACACACGTGTGCGTGCTGATAAGGGCAAATTGAGGACTCTTTCCTACAGGCAATTACGTCAGGTTGAAAGAGCAGCGGCAAAAAAGCCTTGTCATAGCAGCAGACAAGTTTTTGAAGCTGCTTGTGCCTCCAACGTCCCCCGAACAACAAGATGCAGGGTCCTTCAGAGGTTTGCAGCTGTGCATACGCCATCCTGTCGACCTCCTCTATCCACTTCACACAAGCAGAAACGGCTCCAGTGGGCCAAACATTACATGAAGACTGATTTCAAAACTGTTTTGTTCATGGATGAGTGCCGTGCAGCGCTCGATGGTCCAGATGGATGGAGTGGAGGATGGCTGGTTGATGGACACCCCACGCAAACACGGCTACAGCGCCAACAAGGAGGAGGTGGAGTAATGTTTTGGGCTGGAATCATGGGGAGAGAGATTGTCGGCCCCTTTAGGATCCCTGAAGGCGCTAAAGATGAACTCCATAATGTATGTGGATTTTCTCAAACAGCACTTCCTGCCATGGTTCAAGAAGAAGAACCGTGTATTTCACAGCAACATCATTTTTCTGCATGATAATGCACCATCTCATGCTGCACATAAAACATCTGCATCTCTGGCTGATATGGGCATAAAAGGGGACAAACTTATGGTGTGACTCCCATGCTCCCCTGACCTCTACCCCATTCAGAACCTTTGGAGCATCATTAAAAGGAGTGTCTATGATGGCGGGAGGCAGTTCACATCTAAGCAACAGCTCTGGGAGGGTATTCTGTCCTCATGCAAAACAATTGAAGCAGAAACCATCCAAAACCTGACAAATTCAATGGACGAGAGAGTTCAGAAGCTCCTTTCGAACAAGGGGTCCTATGTGAAAATGTAACATCACCTAGAATAATGTTTTGAGTTGTAAACTGTTTGATTTCAGTTTCTAACAACCTGCTAATGCTTATAGTTTCAAAAATGACCATTTTTTTTGTCTTTATTAAAATGAAAAGGTTGATCGAAAAGTTTGGGGGATCTAAGAGTGTGGCAACCCAGTAGTCATGATTACTTCGAATTCTGACAATATGAGGGTCATGCTGCAGGTAGTGCAGCAAGAAGGCACTTACGTGTCTTGCGCATCTCGGATCCCCAAAATTATTTTCCGGGCTAGATGCAGCTAAAAATTATTTTTAATTTTAAATCTGGTGGAGCTTATTATAGATGGCCTAATAGGATCAGTGCTGCACACTGCTACAAAGCCCAAATTATTTTCCAGTCAAGATACAGATAAACATGATTAGTAATTTGAAAGCTTAAAACGGTTGGTAGGGTGATTTTAAACAATCATCAAGCTTTTACTCTCCCCAGGATGACACAGGAGTAGAAAAGTCGTTTCGGATCCATGATTTGTTCATCTTTATGAACGTGAGTCTGTCTACATTATCAGTGGAGAGCCGCGTGCGCTTATCTGTCAGCACACCACCAGCAGTGCTGAACACACGTTCAGACAGAACGTTGGCTGCGGGGCATGACAAGATCTCCAAGGCGTAAGTGGCTAGCTCCGGCCATTTATCCAGATTGGAAGCCCAAAAAGAGCAAGGGTCCAGTGACACAGTCGTGGCTTCAATGTTTACTTGGAGATACTCCTGTACCATCGTCTCTAGGCGTTGACTATGTGTCAGACTTCTTGTCTCCTGTGGCCTTGCAAAGGATGGGCTAAAAAAGTGGTGAAATGATTCCGCAAAATTGTGGTTACCACCAGATACTGTGGTTCTGTTACGGTTTGAGTGCTGAACACTTGACGGTCCCACGGTTGGCAAGTTGGAACTGTGAGATTCACTACGTGCACCACTGGTATTGTGTGGAAAAGCACATGTAAGATTCTGCAACAGTCTCTGCTGATACTCCTGCATTCGTGCATCCCTTTCTATGGCAGGAATAATTTCTGCAAATTTACTTTTGTACCGGGGATCTAACAGTGTGGCAACCCAGTAGTCAGGATTATTTCTAATTCTCACAATTCGAGGGTCATGTTGCAGGTAGTGCAGCAAGAAGGCACTCATGTGTGTTGCGCATCCAGGAGCACCAAGTCCCTGTTGTGTTGGTGGCGAGGTAACAATCATGCTTCCTTCCTCTGTCCTCTCCCCCCAACCTCGCACAACAGAAATGTGATCAAGGTCTCCCTCATCTGATGAGTCTTCCATCAGTTCGTCCTCCACTTCTTCCTGGGCTCCTGCACCTTCCTCACTAGTTTTGCTGCTACCATGCGCCCTGGTAAAACCATCTCCCCCACCCTCACATGCCTGCCGCCTTGGTGCTGCCGACCATCTGGACCTTGCAGATGTTAGCCCTTCCGCATACAACTCCTCCTCCTCTACTTCCTCCACCTCCTCTTGTGCCACCACCTGACTCCGAATTCTGTTTAACATGTGCTCCAGCATGTAAATCACCGGAATAGTCATGCTGATAATGGCATCGTCAGCACTAAACATCTTCGTCGCCATTTCAAAACTGTGCAGAAGGGTGCATAGGTCCCTGTTCTGAGACCACTCCTCCAGCGTGATTTGCCCCACCTCTGAATCTCGTTGGCCCAGGCTATACGTCAGAACGTATTGCACCAGGGCTTGTCGGTGCTGCCACAGTCGCTGCAACATGTGCAGAGTTGAATTCCACCGGGTAGGCACATCGCATTTTAGCCGGTGAAGTGGCAGGCCCAACGACTTCTGTAGAGATGTAAGTCGCTGAGCTGCGGGATGCGAACGGCGGAAGTGAGCACACAGCGACCGTGCCCTCTGCAGAAGGCCATCTAGTCTGGGATAGTGGGCTAAAAATTGCTGGACAACCAGGTTCAACACGTGAGCCATACAAGGCACGTGTGTGACATTGCCCCGGCGAAGGGCCGCACCCAGGTTTGCAGCATTGTCGCACACGGCCTTCCCTGGTTTCAGGTCCAGTGGAGACAACCATTCATGAAATTGGTTCTCCAGAGCTGACCACAACTCCTCAGCTGTGTGACTCACATTTCCCAGACATTTCAATGTAAAAACCGCCTGATGACGTTGAGCCCTACTGCCAGCATAGTAAGGAGGTGTGCAGGATCCCTTCTGCGCAGTTAGAAAGCTTGTGGCATGACCAGACAGGCTTTGGGTGCAGGTGGAAGACCGAGAGGAGGTTGAGGAGGCAGAAGCAGTGGAGGAACTTTGACATAAAGAGGATTGACGCACAACTCGTGGGGACGGCAAGACTTGGACAGCAGCCCCTTGTCCTGCTGTCACCATAGTTACCCAGTGCCCAGTCAGCGACATGTAACGCCCCTGTCCATGCCTACTCATCCAAGTGTCTGTGGTGAAATGCACCCTGTCACACACAGAGTTTCTCAAAGAAGCGGTGATGTTGTGTGCGACATGCTGGTGGAGCGCAGGCACACCTTTCTTTGAGAAGTAGTGCCGACTGGGCATCTGGTACTGGGGCACTGCGACGGACATAAGGTCTCGAAAATCCTCTGTGTCCACCAGGCGGAAAGGCAGCATTTCTGTAGCCAAGAGCTTGCAGATGGTGAAATTCAACCTCTTAGCTTTCTCATGGCTAGGAGGAAATGGTCATTTACTTGTCCACATCTGAGGGACCGAGGGCTGGCTATTGTGCTTAGACGGGGTTGATAAGGGTGTCCCCGGCAAACTGCCGGTCTGTGAGGAAGATGCAGGCGGACATGTTAGGTTGCCTTGATCCAAAGGTGGTGCTATCGATGTCGGACAGCGCTCAACACCAGCTGCTGTTACCACCTCCAAAGAAAATGATGACCTGCCAATCACGCTGGCTGTTGCGGGTAAAGAGGTGGCAGGTCTGCGCCCCAAAACAGGTGTGACTGCTGTCCCCCCAGTCACAGAGGATGAAGAGGCCGCGGATGCACAAGATATGGCAGACGGTGGTTGGCCCGGCCGGCTAGGCCGCATTGTAGCACACTGAGCTTCCCACTGCAACTTATGCTTCATGTCCATGTGCCGGTTCATGCATGAAGTACTCAAACTATGTATTTTTTGGCCTCTACTTAGCTTTTGCTGACAAATGTTACAGATAACACGAGTTGGGTCATCTTTATCGATCTGAAAAAATGCCCAGGCTATGCAAGGCTTAGCACCCATGCGACCTGAAGAGCCACCACGACTTGTGGTGAGAGGCAGAGTTGTGTTTGAGGATGCAGTTGTTGACGTGCTTCCAGTACTACGTCTCTGTCCAGGAAGGCGCAACCTGACCTCGTCGTCACTAGCATCTTCCTCCACCTCCTCTGCTGACCTCATCTCTTGGCTGACTGTGGGTTGACAGTAAGTGGGATCTCCAACCTCATCATCATCACCCTGTGTGTTATCACACCCGTCGTCCTCAGAGCCAACCTGTTCCTGCCCTGACAAAAAACTAAAGTTGTCGCTCCAATCAGGTATTTGAGTCTTATCATCGTCTTCCTCATTGTCTCCACCAACAGGAGTTACAGTTTGGGAATGAGGGTCTACATTATGGTCAGAACCTTCTGCGTCTGGTCCTGGATCCGACTCATAAAGATTCTGGGCATCAGTGCAGATCATTTCCTCGTCTGGATTCACAGAAGCGCTGGAGTCGACCTCTGATTCCCAGGCTATAGTATGAGTAAACAGCTCTGCAGACTCAACCATCTGTTCTACCTCATACTCAGACGGGCAGCTGGAGATTTGGGAGCTGTGAGGAAGCAAGTGCGATTTGGGTGACACCTTTGAGGACTGGAGTATTTGTGATGTTGAAGTTGATGTGGAGGAGAGCCCACTTAAAGGAGCACTTGATATCCGTTGAAGCACCTGCTGTTTTTGTGCCTCATCTGGAATTTGTAGCGATTGGCGTGGCCGTAAGAAAGGGATCTTATCACATTGTCCGCTAAAAGAAGTAGACATTTTAGTTTGGCTGGAAGATGGTCTTACTTCTGCAGATGTTACTGTTGCTTTAACACCTACCCCACGGACACAACCTTTTTTCCCCTTCCCAACACGCCTATTCCCCTTTCCACCAGCAGCAGGCCTTTTTCCACTCATTTTGGTGGTTAACTAATTCACAACTCTGGAGTTGTTTGCACAAAAAAACAATGGATGGTAACCGAGCAGAGCTGAGTGGCCAAACTGTGGTATTAGGCCAAAACTATTGGCTGGGTTAGATGCAGAAAAAAATATATTCAGTTTGCAACCTGATGGAGGTCAGTATAGATGGACTAATACAACAAGTCCCACACACAGCTAGAAGGCCAAATATTTTTTCAGAGGTACTGTAGATGCAGATACAAATTATTTTTAATTTGCAACCTGATGGAGGTCAGTATAGATGGACTAATACAACAAGTCCCACACACAGCTAGAAGCCCAAATATTTTTTCAGAGGTACTGTAGATGCAGATAAAAATTATTTTTAATTTGCAACCTGATGGAGGTCAGTATAGATGGACTAATAGAGAAAGTCCGACACACTGCTAGAAGGCCAAATATTTTTTCAGAGCTAGATGCAGAAAAAAATTATATTCAGTTTGCAACCTGATGGAGGTCAGTATAGATGGATTAATAGAACAAGACCCACACACAGCTAGAAGCCCAATATTTTTTCAGAGGTAGATGCAGAAAAAAATATATTCAGTTTGCAACCTGATGGAGGTCAGTATAGATGGACTAATACAACAAGTCCCACACACAGCTAGAAGCCCAAATATTTTTTCAGAGGTACTGTAGATGCAGATAAAAATTATTTTTAATTTGCAACCTGATGGAGGTCAGTATAGATGGACTAATACAACAAGTCCCACACACAGCTAGAAGCCGAAATATTTTTTCAGAGGTACTGTAGATGCAGATACAAATTATTTTTAATTTGCAACCTGATGGAGGTCAGTATAGATGGACTAATACAACAAGTCCCACACACAGCTAGAAGCCCAAATCTTTTTTCAGAGGTACTGTAGATGCAGAATCAAATTATTTTTAATTTGCAACCTGATGGAGGTCAGTATAGATGGACTAATACAACAAGTCCCACACACAGCTAGAAGCCCAAATATTTTTTCAGAGGTAGATGCAGATAAAAATTATTTTTAATTTGCAACCTGATGGAGGTCAGTATAGATGGACTAATAGAGAAAGTCCGACACACTGCTAGAAGGCCAAATATTTTTTCAGAGCTAGATGCAGAAAAAAATTATATTCAGTTTGCAACCTGATGGAGGTAAGTATAGATGGATTAATAGAACAAGACCCACACACAGCTAGAAGCCCAAATATTTTTTCAGAGGTAGATGCAGAAAAAAATATATTCAGTTTGCAACCTGATGGAGGTCAGTATAGATGGACTAATACAACAAGTCCCACACACAGCTAGAAGCCCAAATATTTTTTCAGAGGTACTGTAGATGCAGATAAAAATTATTTTTAATTTGCAAGCTGATGGAGGTCAGTATAGATGGACTAATAGAGAAAGTCCGACACACTGCTAGAAGGCCAAATATTTTTTCAGAGCTAGATGCAGAAAAAAATTATATTCAGTTTGCAACCTGATGGAGGTCAGTATAGATGGATTAATAGAACAAGACCCACACACAGCTAGAAGCCCAATATTTTTTCAGAGGTAGATGCAGAAAAAAATATATTCAGTTTGCAACCTGATGGAGGTCAGTATAGATGGACTAATACAACAAGTCCCACACACAGCTGGAAGCCCAAATATTTTTTCAGAGGTACTGTAGATGCAGATAAAAATTATTTTTAATTTGCAACCTGATGGAGGTCAGTATAGATGGACTAATAAAACAAGTCCCACACACAGCTAGAAGCCCAAATATTTTTTCAGAGGTACTGTAGATGCAGATACAAATTATTTTTAATTTGCAACCTGATGGAGGTCAGTATAGATGGACTAATACAACAAGTCCCACACACAGCTAGAAGCCCAAATATTTTTTCAGAGGTAGATGCAGAAAAAAATATATTCAGTTTGCAACCTGATGGAGGTCAGTATAGATGGACTAATACAACAAGTCCCACACACAGCTAGAAGCCCAAATATTTTTTCAGAGGTACTGTAGATGCAGATACAAATTATTTTTAATTTGCAACCTGATGGAGGTCAGTATAGATGGACTAATACAACAAGTCCCACACACAGCTAGAAGCCCAAATATTTTTTCAGAGGTACTGTAGATGCAGATAAAAATGATTTTTAATTTGCAACCTGATGGAGGTCAGTATAGATGGACTAATAGAGAAAGTCCGACACACTGCTAGAAGGCCAAATATTTTTTCAGAGCTAGATGCAGAAAAAAATTATATTCAGTTTGCAACCTGATGGAGGTCAGTATAGATGGATTTATAGAACAAGACCCACACACAGCTAGAAGCCCAAATATTTTTTCAGAGGTAGATGCAGAAAAAAATATATTCAGTTTGCAACCTGATGGAGGTCAGTATAGATGGACTAATACAACAAGTCCCCCACACACAGCTAGAAGCCCAAATATTTTTTCAGAGGTACTGTAGATGCAGATAAAAATTAGTTTTAATTTGCAACCTGATGGAGGTCAGTATAGATGGACTAATAGAATGATGCTATGCCCAAAAGATTTTACTTCACTAGGTGCAGTAAAAAAATTGGTATTCTATACACAGGTGGTATATCTTGCAGCACAGATAGGCTACTCCACTGACTAACACACTCTGCAATAGGCCAAAAAGGATTAGCTTTGCTAGATTCAGCCAAATGCTGTGAAAAAAACTTGCACAGCACTGGCACAGACCTGCCTGGCAAAAACTGATAGGAACTGATGTAACCTAGTCCTGAAAAGGACTCCAATTACAATTAGTCTTTACTCCCACAACCTATCTATTTAAGAGCACAGACCTCCCTGATAAAAGTCGTAGGAAATGCTGTAACCTAGTCCTTAAAAGGACTGCAATCACAACTATTCCCTACTCCCAAGCTATCTGTATATTTGTGTGAAAATTGGCTTGAAATTAACAAGGTATAGCGCACACAGCAACAGCGGTGCCGTCTAACACGCAGCTGCAGCAGTGAGAAAATGGTGGCGACGGGGAAAATGGCTTGGTCTTATAGGGCAAGGACATGTGACATACACTGCCAATGACACATGCCCTTGCTTGTGTGAAAAAAAGCACTTCGCTCCGTGTGTGCGCTGCTGATAGGCTGACAGATTGCACCTCCCCACTGCAAATGCGGGAAAGAGAAAAAAAAATGGAGATCTTCATTGTTCCTGCAGAGATCCATCCCCTGCCCCTCCCCCCACCCCGCTGTACACTCAAACTGCGTATTAACATTAATTTTCATCATTACTGAGAAAAAATCCAGTTATGATTTTGGTGCACGAACAGTTATCGAACATAACCTCGAACAGCCGAATTTTTATCAAATTGTTCGTGTTCGCCGAACGGCTCGAACACCGCCCAAAACAGCTCGAATTTGAGATTGGCGAACAGTTCGAGTAGAACAACGCTCATCTCTACTAGGAACCTCCAGAGGCCAAAGCAACCCCGCTGCAGGAGTATGTGAAGACTTAGATCTAGCACACACCGTACATTGACGCACCCACTTAATGACTTCCTTCTGCCATCCAGGCCACCAAAAACTGCGACCCACAAGTCTCTTGGTCTCAGAAATTCCTGGATGACCTACCAACCGAGACTCATGACACTCAGCAAACAAATCTCTCCTAAAGGTCCTAGGCACAAACAACCTCCCATGGGGAGTGTTAGATGGGGCATTCTCCTGTGCTTTAAGAATCTCATCTTCCAAAACGGAGTCCAATGCCGCAATCACAACACTTTCTTGTAAAATGCTTCCTTCCTCCTCAGCACCGACCATGGGAGAAAAGCTGCGAGACAATTCATCAGCTTTAACCTTCTTGGTGCCCGGGATGTAAGTAACGGAAAAATTAAACTGCGAGAAAAAAAGTGCCCACCTAGCCTGACGGGCATTCAAACGCTTGGCAGCATCAAGATAGATCAGATTTTTATGATCAGTGAAAACCTGAATGGGAAATTCAGCACCTTCCAAGAGATGACGCCAGTGTTCAAGTGTGAGTTTAATAGCCAGCAATTCCTGATTACCAATATCGTAATTAAGTTCAGTCTCAGAAAATTTCTTTGAAAAAAAAGCACAGGGATGTACTCCATCCTTGTTTTTCTGAGACAACACCACACCGACCCTCACCGAAGAAGCATCAACCTCAACCAAAAACGGCTTAGTCAAATCAGGCTGCATAAAGATGGGAGCAGAGCTGAACCTCTCCTTTAGAAACACAAAAGCTTCAATGGCCTCAGTAGTCCACTGAACCGCATTAGCACCTTTCCTGGTGAGATCGGTCAGTGGTTTGACAATAATAGAAACATTTTTAATGAATTTTCTGTAATAATTGGCGAAACCCAAAAAACTCTGTGTCGATTTCAAACCAATAGGCCTAGGCCATTCCTGAACCGCCTGAACCTTCACAGGGTCCATCGCAAAGCCCTTGCTGGAGATAATGTAGCCCAAAAAACGAATTCTCTGTACAGCGAACTCACATTTCTCCAGCTTAGCAAAAAGCGAATTGTCAATTAATAACTGTAATACCTCACGTACACTCTGCCAATGAGACTCCAGATCAGGCGAATAAATCAAAATGTCATCCAAATACACAACCACATTTTTGCCGATCAAAGGTCTAAGGATGTCATTAATAAGATTCTGAAAAAATGCTGGAGCATTGGTAAGACCAAAAGGCATAACCAGGTTCTCAAAATGACCCACAGGAGTGTTAAAAGCAGTCTTCCATTCATCACCCTCCTTCATGCGCAACAAATTGTATGCCCCCCGGAGATCAATTTTAGAGAACCACTTGGCCCCCACTAACTGGTTAAACAAATCAGGAATCAATAGCAGTGGGTAAGGATTGCGTACAGTAATTTGATTAATCTCACGAATATCCAGACAAGGACGTAAACCGCCGTCCTTTTTTTTAACAAAAAAAATCCAACAGCCACAGGAGACTTGGAAGGCCTAATGTGACCGGCGGCCAAGCTTGTCTGTATGTATTCCTCCAAAGCCTTTCTCTCAGGAATAGTAAGATTAAATAAACGACTCTTTTGGAAGAGTCGCTCCAGGGACAAATTCAATGGTACAATCATAGTCTCTATGGGGAGGCAAAATTTGTGACTCCTCCTCAGAAAAAACTCTCCAAAAATCCTGAATAGGTACAGGTAATTCCCCTTTTTCCACCGCAGCAATACGTCCGTTACAACACTTGTCATAACACTTAGGGCTCCAGGACTTAATTTCATTGGTAGACCAATCCAGTACAGGATTGTGCAATTTTAACCAGGGTAACCCCAAAATTACTGGAGAAGGCAAATTATTTAATACCACCAAATCCAAATTTTCTTGGTGAATACCATTAATAGTGAGGGGAAATTCACAGACCTTGTGAGTAACACTCTTCAAGGGGGAGCCATTGATAGAAACCACAGCAATAGGGGATGACAAAGGTTTGGGTTTTAATTTAAGTTTTTCCAAGAACCCCCCATCAATCACATTCAGAGTAGAACCACAATCCACAAATATCCGAAATTCAATTAATTCTTCCTGGGGTGACGGTAGCAGAGCATGTCTGGTGGCCTTACCCAGGTACATAGCTATTTTAGCTTATTTATGACCAATTGTTTGTATTACTTCCATCTGTATAAGGGTTTTAACCCTTTTGTTTCTGGGTATTTTGATTGTGATGGGATATTATTGTTTTGGGGATACAATTTGGAAAAGGTATTCTTGATGGGTGGTATATATTTATTAATACACGTGACCCTGTTGCTGTCCACCTTATATTTCCACTTGCTATATCGGCTGACCTTTCGGGCGCTGTGTCACAGTTTTTAACATTGTTTTATTCATGTGGATCCAGCACTCTGTGTCCACTCTGTCGTCCGCATTTATCTTTGTAATTTGTGTTTACTACATGTGTTAATAAAGGAATTTTCTTACTTCTTTACAATTTTGAACTTGTGTGGCCATCTTTTTGTTTCTCTGCTTCACAGAGGAACAATCCCCCCTTTCCTTTACTGTTACAAGATGATGGCCCGTTCTCTTTATTAGTCCTATATGCAATAACATGGGTCCATTGGGATTAGATTTATCTTCACTGTGTTGTTTGCATCTGTGTTTCTGTCTCTCACTGAGCAGCAGTAGTAGCAGAAAGAAATACCCCCTTAGAATTTAAACAGGCAATACGGGCGTAACTGACCTTTTTTTTTTCTTTGTTCATACGCAGCACACAGCTCTTAATAAAATGGTCAGATTTCCCACAATAAAAGCACAAACCTTCAGAAGATCTGCGGTCTTTTTCCTGAGAGCGGGGTGCCATCGCCCCAATCTCCATCGGCTCTCCAGTGTCAGTACAGACCCTCTCAAGACTTGGAGCTGACATGGCAGAGGATTTACTCTCATTAACCCTTGCACGCAGTCTCCTGTCCACCCGTATAGCTAATTGCATTGCCTCCTGCAAGTTTCCAGGTGTGGGATAAGCAATCAGCAATCCTTAACCCTTTCACCTAGCCCCACAAGAAACAAACTTTTCAAAGCTGAATCATTCCACCCCACGTGGGCAGACCACCGATGGAAGTGAGAACAATATTTTTCCACTTTACCTGATCCCTGCCTCAAACGTCTCAATTCAGTCTCAGCTGATGAGACACGATCAGGATCATCATACAACAAACCCAAAGCAGAAAAAAAACTATCCACTGATCTAAAGCATGGATCACTAGGTTGGAGAGAAAAGGCCCATCCCCGAGGTTCTTTGCGCAAAAGTTACATTATGAACCCTATGCGCTGTGATTCATCACCAGAGGATCTGGGTCTCAAACGAAAATACAACAAACAAGCATTTTTAAAGGAAAAAAATTCTTCTTGATCACCAAAAAATAAATCAGGCAAACGTACCTTTGGCTCCACAAAATGTGCTCCAGAACAGCTACTCACGTGCTGTTGGAGCTCGGCCACCTCCAGAGAGAGTCCCAGCAGGCGTTGAGCCAAATCCTGAACCGACACCATGATGGAAACTGGAAGTCTTTCCTTAGAGATATTTTTGGGCTGGACTTACTGTTATGATCTGCTACAAGCACTAAGGAAAGAAAGGAAATCTGTCCCTACAATAGAACTAAGCTAGATCCCTACGATGTAATGGGGAACCTGATCCTGCGATCAGACCCGCTAAAGTCCTCGTCTAGTCTGTACGAAGACCTATAGATGCAAGGGAGTGATCCCTACACGAACTAGGGACTGGGATAAAGTTGGACACCTCCTAGAAGAAATTGTAGCAGTAAAAGACAAACACACAACATAGAACATAAAGGTCCGAAGACCTTGCAAAACTGACTGAGAAAGGTAACTATGCACCAGGCTAACTTAAGAGTAGAAATTACAATGAAGTCCAGCAAGGCCAGGAGGGTGAAGCAGGATTAAATAGGCAAAAAAGGTCATGTGACCAGCAAGATAGAAAAAACCTAACAGGAGAGTTCTAACAACGGCGGCTTAGTCGACTCCATGAACCAAGGAGGGACTGGGAAGGTGAACCAGGTGCCACTCTGGGACCGACCTAGTCTGAGAGCAGGCGACTCCCACGCTCTGATAGTCGAATCAGACTGGCACGACTGTTGGGCAGGCAGATGTGCATGGCTGGTAGGCAGGCGGACAGAGCTGACTGACAAACAGGCTCGGCTGGTAGGCTGATTGGTGGGCACGGCAGATAGGCAGGCTGGTGGGCACGGCTGATAGGCAGGCTGGTGGACACAGCTGATGGACACCGCTGGACCTGTGGGCTGGAGAGAGTGTTAGCACACAAACGACAACATTGCACAGGCACCTCCATGTTGGAGGAGGTACCTAAAATATTGACTGTCCTTTGGCCATTGGCCAGGGACCTATTAGGACGGTGCGCAGGGCCCCTTTAAGAAACAGGGAGCGTGCGCACGCACGCCCTAAGCACAGTGCCCGGAGATCTGCGCGCGGTGCTTGCACCCCAAGCACACACAGCCATAGGAGCGGAGGACGCCAGAGCAGAGCCATGGCGGTAAGGACGGCGGAGACGACGGCGCTACAGTACCCTTCCTTTACGTCCCCTCTTCTTCAAGCCTGTAGAAATCATTCCAGAAGAAAAGGACCATTAATGTTCTTCCTGGGCTCCCATGACCTTTCCTCAGGAACAAACCTCTTCCAATCCACTAGAAAGAAATTTTTTCCTTTTACCATCTTGGAGGCCAAAAAGCTCTCTTCCTCAAAAATGTCCTCATCACAGACTGGAGCAGAACAGTTCCTGAATCATCAGAGAAAGAATTGAGGACAACACGCTTAAGGAGAGACACATGGAAGGAATTGGGGATCTGTAGCGAGGCAGGGAGTTTCAACTTGTATGCCACTGGATTAATTTGGCTCAGAATCTCGAACGGATCAATAAATCACAGACCCAACTTGTAAGAAGGCATCTTGACATCCACATACTTAGAGGAAAGCCATACATTGTCCCCTGGATGGAATAGAGGTGGGTCCAGACGTCTCTTGTCAGCATGTCTCTTCATCCACTCAGAGGATTGTGGCAATTCCATTTTATTGTCCTCCCAAATCACCGAAAAGTTTCTGACGAGAGACTCCGCAGCAGGATTGTCCACCGAAGTAGAAACAGGAAACGGAGTATTGGAATGCTGACCGTACACCACAAAGAATGGAGATTTGGATGAGGATGCACTCACATGGTTATTGTAAGAAAATTCGTCCAAAGGTAGGAGCTCCACCCAGTCACTATGGTGACCGTTGACAAAATGCCAAAGGAAACTAGTGAGGATCTGATTGATATGCTCTACCTGACCATTGGACTGAGGATGATAGGCCGAAGAGAAGTCCAAAACGACATTCAGCAGCTTGCATGTGGCTCTCCAGAAGCGTGAAGTGAACTCCTATCCGAGACAATATGGAGAGGTAGGCCTTGGAGGCGGAAGATGTGAAGGATGAAGTCCTTTGCAAGCACTGGGGCAGATGGAAGACATAGCAAGGGAATGAAGTGAGCCATCTTGGAGAAGCGGTCAGCGACCACCCAAATGAAAGTACAACCGGCAGATACAGGAAGATCCGTGATGAAATCCATTGCAATGTGTTGACATGGAGCAGAAGGCACGGGTAGAGGAAGAAGTCGACCAGTTGGAAGTTGACTACGCATCTTGTTACGGCCACAGGAAGAGCAAGCAGAGACAAAATCCGCAACAATCTTGCGCAGAGTCAGCCACCAGTAATGTCGGGAAATTGACAGAAGCATCTTCCTCTGACCAGCACGCGGCCCCATTAAGAAGCAGGGAGCATACGTGCACGCCCTAAGCACAGTGCCCGGGGATCTGCGCGCGGTGCGCACACCCCAAGCGCACACAGCCAGAGGAGCGGAGGACGCCTGAGCAGAGCCTTGGCGGTAAGGGAGTCGGCATCTCTGCCGGGCAGGAGGCAGAGATGCCGGCACTACAGAAACTATTGTTTGGGCAGCCAGTCTACTAAATAAAATTCCTGAGGTATGGAAATTGTGGATGGCTTTGCTTTTGGTGCTGGGTGCTAATATCAAACTGTGGCGTGCCACTCACTGTATATTCCTGGCTGGTTGGAGACCAGCTCATTCCCACAGAAAAGTACCAGCAAGCTAAGGAGATGGTGGCCTCTATCATCATGAATGATTCTGTTCGTTGTCTAGTAGTCTGGCTTGTATACTAAAGATCCTGCTCATTTTTATAGTTTTAAGTGAGCACACAGAGACCATGCTTTCTGCAGCAGTGGATCCAGGCCAGGAGAGTGGCAGAGAAATTGCTGTACCATCAGGTTGAGGATGCGAGCCATGCAAGGCATGTGTCTGAGGTTGCTCCGGCGTAGGGCAGCCACCAGGTTTGCACCATTATCGCACACAGCCTTCCCTTGATCCAGGTTCAGTGGAGACAGCCATTGCTCAAATTCGGCCTGGAGAGCTGTCCACAACTCATCAGCTGTGTGACTGCGATCTCCATTGCATATTATTTTAACACTGCCTGATTTCGGTGAGCCCTGGCTGCACAGTACGGAGGTGGAGGTGATTCTCTCTGTACTGTTGGAACGTGTGTCTCTTTCAGGCAGAGGTTGAGGGTGCAGGTGGAGGCCCTAGAGGAGGTGGAGGATGCAGAAGCACTGGAGGAAGTGCTAGATACAGAGGTTTGTTCCACAAGCCTTGGGGATTCCAACACTTGCTCTCTAGTGACACCTTGGTATCTAGTGGTTTAGTTCTCCATCGCCTGGCGTGTAGTAGTTTGGTTTTCCAACCCCTGTTGTCTTATTAGTTTAGTTCTCCAACCCCTGTTTTCTATTAGTTCAATTCTCCATGTTCTGGTGTGTATTTGTTTCATTCTCCAACCTTAGCTGTTTAGTAGTTTAGTTCTCAAACCCCTGTTGTCTA
Organism: Phyllobates terribilis; assembly: GCF_046119375.1. Taxonomy (NCBI): domain Eukaryota; kingdom Metazoa; phylum Chordata; class Amphibia; order Anura; family Dendrobatidae; genus Phyllobates; species Phyllobates terribilis. The sequence continues at coordinate 35,414,833 of NW_027362768.1, read as the reverse complement.
TTAGTTTAATTCTCCATGTTCACATGTCTAGTGGTATAGTTCTCCATCCCCTGTTGTACATTAGTTTAGTTCTAAAGGTTCTGGTGTGTATTTATTTCATTTTCCAACCCATCCATGCCCACCCCCAGGGGTTAACGTCTGGTGAGGAGGGTTTGGGTTTTTCTCGGACTCTACTTCGGGCCCAGATCAACTGAAAAAAAATTTGGGCATCGCTACACATGCTTTCCCCCTCTTGAGTCTGTGAAGCTTTGGATCAGACTTCTGATTCCCCAGAGTAGAATGTGTAAACAGGTCTGCAGACTTGCCCATCTATGCTTCCCCACAGTCAGTTGGGCTGTTGGAGAGTTGTGACTCGGGTGAAAACAAGGGTAATTGGGGTGCCACCTCTGAGGACTGTATTGTGTGTGATGTTAAGGTGGAGGAAGAAGAGCAGAGGCAGCACTTGTCATCTACTGGAGCACATGTTCTTCCTGCCCCTCATCTAAAAGGCATACCACTGTGCAACTGCCAAAGAAAGGGAGTGGAGTCCAGGAACAGAAGTTTTCAAAATGCTCCACAATTGCTCACTGCAGCAAAACACACCTACTTCTCATCTCTCATATCATAAGTGTTTCACAACCCTAAACAGCTATTCAGTACTTTCAAGTCCCTCCTCTGTCCACCTGCTCTCCCTCCCTCTCCTCTCATCTCAGCTGACGACTAAAGGTACTGTCACACTTAGCGACACTACAGCGATCCCGACAACGATACGACCTGGCAGGGATCGTTGCTGCGTCGCTATATGGTCGCTGGTGAGATGTCAAACAGTCAGATCTTCCCAAAGACGCAGCAACGATATGGCGACCCGTAGTGACCTGTATAACGATGCAACGCAAATGCACGCCTATGTGTCTCAGTTCTGAGTCGCCAACGAGGTCGTTGGTAAGGTGTCAAACACACCGATGCATGCTACCCAGAGGGACCTCAATGATTAGAAAATGGTCCAGGCCATTTCGACACGACCAGCGATCTCACAGCAGGGGCCTGGTCGCTGCTACGTGTCAAACGTAGCGAGATCGCAGCTGAGGTCGCTGTTGCGTCACAAACCTTGTGACTCAGAAGCGATCTCGCTAGCGATCTCGCTTAGTGTGATGGGAGCTCTAGCCTCATTCTTCAAGCAGATTGACTACATAGGGCAAAGCATTTGCTTGAAGTCTCAACAGCTCCTCCTCATAACTACTTAACTCTCCTCCTCCAAAACCAGCTTCTCCACCATCACAGAAGTTACTCTCCAAATCACATCTCACCACCTGTAAACTTGACCCAATACCATCCCCCTCATTCCAAACTGTATCACAGCTTTCTTCCCAAGCCTAACCCTCCTCCTACTTTGGAAAAAACTACTGCACTCCCGGTGAAGTGGTGCACAAGTAAGCGCCCAACCCGGATAAATCGTAATATATAAACTTGGCACTCATATGACTCAAAATAATTTTTTTTTTATTTTTTAATGAAAAATGTGGTACAAAACAACAGACATTTCAGTCATAACAGACCTTCATCAGTGTACTACAGAAAAGAAAAGAAATAAGCAAACAAACCAAAGGAAATGCATTGGAAATGCCAAGTTTATATATTACTATTAACCCTCCTCCTTGACCTGTCATCTGCTTTTGACACAGTAGACCATTCCCTCTTACTACAGACTCTCATCTCTCGGCATCACAAACTTTGCCCTGTCTTGGATTTTTCACACCTTACAGACAGGACATTTAGTGTCTCATACTCACACACCACCTCCTCATCTCACCCTCTATGTGTCATTATCCCCCAAGGTTCAGTTGTACGACCCCTGCTCTTCTGCATCTACACCTTCAGCCTGGGACAGCTCATAGTCTCATGGCTTCCTTTCCCGTGACCCTCGCGTTGTTCAAGTTTTGGGTGACAGTCATTACTGGTTGGTGACGCTTCTAGACCTATGCTACAATGCTACATGGAGAACTTTATGTCTCTTATTCCTTTGCAGGACATGCCTAATAAAATGGGGCAGTACGAGAAGGCCCTTGTAATGCCTCTTGCAAGAGACATAGAGGCAGAGGGCCTCCAGCAAAAAATGCTCCCATTATTAGGACGTGGGTCTCCCATAGTGTTTGCCTATGCAGTGAAGCAGCGGCTGCCAAAAATTTGGAGGAATTCTAATGCCCCTTGCAAGAGATGTAGAGGTCAGAGAGCCTCCTAAAAATAATGTTCCCATTATTAGGAAGTGGGTCTCCCATAGTGTTTGCCTATGCAGTGAAGCAACGGCTGCCAAAAATTTGGAGGAACTCCAGTGGCCTTTGCAAGAGATGTAGAGGTCAGAGAGCCTCCTAAAAAAAATGTTCCCATTATTAGGAAGTGTGTCTCCCATACTGTTTGCCTATGCAGTGAACCAATGGCTGCCAAAACTTTGAAGGAACTCCAATGCCCCTTGCAAGATAAGTAGATATATACTTGACATGGTACATATGGTGGTGATTTGGTGGTGGAGGATGAGGAAGTGGAGAAGGAGGAGGACAAGAGCTAATAGACAAAATCAGGAAGCGTATACCCACGTGTAGGTGTGAAGAGGTGCATGGAAATAGACCTCGCAAAAAACGATGCTGGATTTGAGTTTATATTACGCTGCTATCATTCGGTGGTGTTGAGAAGTCTGGCCCAATCAATCCCTTGTTCATTTTGATAAGAGTCAGCCTGTCAGCATTTTCAGTTGACAGGCGGATTCGCCTGTCAGTTATAATGCCCCAGGCAGCACTATTATAATTCCATTGGAAGCACTAAAAACCCGCTCTGATAAAACGCTAGTGGCAGCACTGGCCAGGACCTCCAAGGCATAGAGAGCCAGTTCATTCCACATGTCCAGCTTGGATACCCTGTAATTATAAGGTACAGAGGAATCACGGAGGACGTTGGTACAGCGGCAAGGTACTCCCCCACCATCTTCCAAAACTCCTTGTGAGAGTACCCTGCGCCTCAGGGCCTATGCAATGGGAGAGTCTGTGAAAACTGTCCCAGAACTTTGACAGTGTTCCCCTGCCTCTGCTGGAATGGAGTTGTGTCTCTCTCGCCTGTACCCCTTGGTTTTCCAACGAACTGTGACCTCTGCCGCCAGCGTTTCCGGATGGGAATTTTTTTTTAATAATTCAGCAACAAGGGCCTTCTGGTACTGCCCCATTTTAGTAGACCTGACGGCTCGGGAAAAAGAGATAGAAAGTTCTCCTTGTAGCATAGGTCTAGACGTGTCACCAACCAGAAATGACTGTCACACAAAATTTTGAGAACGCAAGGGTCATGGAAAAGGCAGCGGAGCATAAACTCAGCAATGCGTTCCAGACTGCTAACAGGCAAGACTTCTGTGTCCTCACCAAGAGGACGACTGACAATGAACTCCTCCTCCACCCTATCCTCAGGGCATCCATGCTGAACAGACGGTATGACAATTGTGCAGGTAGTATCGTCTATAGCGCATGAAACTAGCTCTTCCTCTTCCTCCTCTACCTCATTGTCACCCAATCCCCATTGGGATGAAATGAGGCTGGGCTGTGTGTAATCACCCTGTATGGTTCCTTGCTCCATCTCATCTTGCTCCGCCTTCAATGCATCCTCTTTGATTGTGAGCAGAGAGCATTTCAGAAGACAGAGAAGCTGGATGGTGACGCTAATTATGTCGTCATCGCCGCTCATCATCTTGGTGGAGTCCTCAAAGTTTTGGGGATGGTAAATATGTCTGACATCCATGTCCACTCCTGAGGTCTTATGTGTGGAGTCTGAACTGAATACCGATGGCCTCGATGATGCTGGTAGTCAATAACTGCCCTCTTGTGCTCACAAATCCTTCCCAACATCTGCAATGTAGAGTTCCAATGAGTGGGGACATTGAAGATCAGTCAGTGAGCTGGAAGCTGCTGAAACACAGCAGGGGCAGCGGAAGCTGTAAGTGATTTTCTAAAATGAGCACACAGGTGGTGTACTTTGACAAGCAGATCCAGAAACTCTGGGTAGGTTTTAAGAAACTGCTGAACCACGAGGTTAAGCATATGGGCCAGGCATGGTACATGTGTGAGCTCACCTCACCTCAGAGCCACCACCAGGTTCTGGCCATTGTAACACACGACCATACCTGGCTGTAGGTTTAGCGGTGCCAGCCACAGTTCTGCCTTCTCTTTCAGAGCTGTCCACATCTCTTCCACGTTGTGTGGTTTTTCACCTAAGCATATTAGCTTCAGCACAGCCTGTTGCCATTTGGCTGAGGCAGTGCTGCAGTGCTTCCAGCTTGCGAATGATGTGGTAATTTCAGAGATGGATGCTGAAGAGGAGGATGAGGTGCAGGAGACGTAGACTGTGGGTGCAACCCTGATTGACCCAGGGCCCACAATGCTCGGCAATGGGAGGACGTGTTCCATCCCAAGGTCCGACTGGGTCCTAGATTCCACTATGTTAACCCAGTGTGCCATCAGCGACATGTACCATCCCTGCCCACAAGCCCTTGTCCATGTGTTTGTGGTTAGATGGACTTTCCCAGTAACTGCATTGTTGAGGGCACGGCTAATATTGTCGGACACGTGCTCGTGTAATGCGGGAATGGCATACCGGGAGAAATAGTGGCGGCTGGGGACTGAGTACCGAGGGACGGCCGCTGCCAGCAGGTTGCGGAAAGTTTCTGTCTCCACAAGCCTGAAAGGCAACATTTTGAGCGCAAGTAGTCGTGAAATGTGTGAATTTAGTAGGGAGGCCTGTGGGGCATTGGCTGCGTATTTGCGCTGTCATTCCAAGGACTGGGGTAGGGACAACTGAACGCTGCGCTGGAACAAGGACGTGGACGTGCTTGCTGATGGTGCTAGTTGAGAGTGTGCAACGACAGGTGCAGGGCAGGAGGCATCTTCGCATATGACATGGACAGGGGATTTGCTTGCACGCATAACAGCAGAAGAAGCATTGGTGCCACCTGCAGACACTGTTCCTCGATCCTTGGGTGTGGCCCACTTAGTCGGGTGCTTTGTTGCCATGTGCCTGGTCATGCTGGTGGTGGTCAGGCTGTTAGTTTTGCTACCCCTGTTGATGCTGGCAGGTGGTACAAATGGCATTTTTGGGGTTATCAGCAGAGTCTTTAAAAAACTGCCAGACTCAGGAAGACCTTGCAGTTGTACTGGCAACATCCATATTGTTGGTGTTACGGGAAATGGCCACGACACTGGATTCTTCCTGCCTATTGTGGTGCTACATCTCCCTCCCCCTGTGTGCTGCTGTCCTCGCTCTATATGTCCTCATGAAAGGTTGGAAAACAAAGAGAGGGTGGGGTGGAGAAGGGCTGTGCCTGTGTGAACCCGATAGATAATGGAATTGCTATGCGAATAATGGTAGGCTGCTCAACTTTGGGTGGTTGTGCAAACCGCACAACCCAGGTATGGAAGCCTCTGATGTAAAAGGTAGTTGCTGCCGCATATGGTGCGTGGCCTCTGATGACCGCTGTCTGCTGCCGATCACGTGGTACCAGGTACGGATCACGTGGGCGGTGACGTCATCAAGGTCCTGGTTCCAGCGAGCGTCTACAGTTCCCTGCAGCTCCGAGCCACAAATCCCAACGGGGAATACAGAAAGTACACAGATAGATTGTGGTCAAATTCGGGCGAAAGGAACTGGGAAAACAACTGCAAGGATATTTAAAAGAAAACGAACCTCTTTATTCGACAATTTTATACCCACATCGCGTTTCTGCAGCGATCTGCTGCCTTCATCAGGTGGAGTTACGAGGAAAAAGATAGATTAGGACACTTTTTATACAAAATGGAGGAACTCAGTGGAAGGATTTAGACAATCAATCAATTCACCTTAAACCCCCTTACTTGGCAGGTGCCTATGTAGGATCGGGTCACCCAACAGGACACACCAATAACGCTTTATCAATTTCTGTATGTTCATTCTAGATTTATTGAAAGTGGTCACTAGACTCCAATCTCTAAGTCGTGTGTTTGTGTTCACACATTCCCGTTCAGAGACCCGTGTCAAACATGATTCTTGACTGAGCAGCTTAGTTCTTTTATACGCATCTCTAATCAGTTTCTTAGGGTATCCCTTCCTCAAAAATCTTTTTTGAAGAACATCAGCCTCATTGACAAAGTCACCATTATGTGTGCAGTTTTTCCGTATACGTCAATACTGGCCATACGGAAAGTTCTTAATCCACCTAGGAAGGTGGCCACTGTCAAATCTGAGATAGCTATTCACGTCCACAGTTTTGAAATGAGTGGACAAGAAGAAATTTCCCATGTCATCCAGTTTCAACATAAGGTCAAGGAACTGTATGGAACTATATGACATGGATACGGAAAACTTAATACACTAAGGGTTGTGGTCCAAGGTAAAAGAGAAATCCCTGGATGATTTCTCTGTGCCCTCCCAAATAAAAAACAGGTCATCAATGTAACGGCGGTAGAGTAAAATATGAGCCTGGGCTAAGGGTGAGGATGTGATAAACAAGGATTCAAAAAGTCCCATGAAGAGATTCGCGTAGCTAGGAGCTACCCTCGTCCCCATGGCACAGCCCTTTATTTGCTTATAGAAATTGTCTTCGAACATAAATACATTGTTATTTAATATGAATTCTATTGATTTTTAAATGAATTATTTTTGGGAAAGGGGGATACTATTATCCTTCATCAGGTACTGATGTACTGCTCCTAAACCCAAGTCATGGGCGATGTTACTATAGAGAGCCGTAACGTCTGCTGTGATAAGAATACAATTTTTTACAGACGGTAGGCTCCTTATTGTGGTAATCAAGGAAGTGGAATCTTGGAGATAAGACTCCAATTCACACACATATTTCTGGAGGCACAGGTCAATGAAGTGGGAAAGGTTGGACGTGATTGAATTAATCCCAGATGTGATGGGACGCCCAGGTGGATTGCATGGATCCTTGTGCAGCTTAGGTAAGAAATAAAAAACAGGAATCCGGTAACTGGGGATATCAAAAAATTTCTTTTCAGTCCTATTTAAAATGCCTTTCTCATGACCCTCCTTAATCAGGTAATTATAACTTACAAAAATGGAAATAGAGGGATCACTATCCAATTTTTCATAATATTGGTCGTCACTCAATATCCTGAGACCCTCATTCTGATACCAAGATCTGTCCATGACCACAACCCCACCTCCTTTATCGGCACTTTTAATCATAATATTATTATTACTTCTCAAGGACTGTATGGCTTCCCTTTCACCTTTTCTTAGATTGTCCGACTTATCACATCTTTCAATTGAACGTATATCTCTAAGTACCAGCTGATGGAAGGATTCTATATGCACACCTTTATGGTGCATCGGATAGAACTTACTAGAACCACCCCTAACTGCCATATATTTATAATGATCAGACAGGATTGCCTCCTCATCTGGTGACCTGGAGGATCCTGTAGGTGAGGTGGGGGCTGGCAATTTCTGGACACGTTCTTCTATCAAAAAATGCCGCTTGATGGTCAGTTTCCGAAAGAATTCGTTCAGATCTAAATATAGATCAAAACTGTTCAATTCAGCATCTGGGCAAAATGATGGTCCCTTCGCTAACAAGGAAATCTCACCTTCTGTTAATTCATTGCTTGAAAGATTGAATATCCCGACGGTTCTCAAGTCATTAGTTTCCGAAATTTTTAAATTGGGTCCTAAATCACCTATACCTTTGTTTTCTTTGTCACTGTGGACTCTGATTTGGCAACGTTTGTCAGAGACTCCTCTGACTCCTCTACCTCCTCTGCATCCACATGTCCTCTCTTTCCTTTTGGGTGGCACCCCGGTGCCACCCGAAAAAATTGTGTGATCTTGGAGTCTTTTATTATTGATGGTGGCCTGACCTGGCCTGGTGGTGGTAAAAGTCCCACCGCTGTATTAGCTGTCTCAGACATGGATACAGTTAAGGATAAAGCAGAATTCTTAACCTCTAATAATGGTGTGCCCATAGGGATAGGAGCAATTTCCACAATGGACTCGACCACTTGAGTGTTACTACATCCCGATTCAAATAGCTCCTGACTCATATCTGGCCCTGATGCCATATTACAATCTTGTGAAGTGGGATGGATTGTTAGAGATAGGGGGACTACTTCGATGTTAGTATTACCCGGTACATATTCGTAACTTGGTGTAGGACCCATATTCAAGCCCATTCCAGGTTCCATTATTAAGAGAGCAGTGTTACTCACATGTAATGAAGCCACTGATTCCATGGAATTCTGTGTGGCTCCATGTATGTCACATGTGATATTTACTCTACTCTCATCTGGGGTGGGGATATTGACTTTATTAGCGAGGTTACATAGGACATTTATATCATGTAACTCTGGGTTGGTTACTCCTGAGAGTGGCAAGGGTGCATTACCCATACTCAGGGGGTCTCCTGGATTACCTAGATTGACATTGCACTCAAAAACAGGAGATGGAGTCCGAGAATTTAACAAGGTAATCCCTTGTGTTGTGTGGTTAATGTCCTGCGTACCATGTTTAGCTGGTATTGTTCCTAATGGGGTAAAGGTTTCCATGGCCTTGATAGAAACCACATTCTTACCACGCAGCGTCTTCTTATGTTTATCATAATTGTCCCTTTGTACCTTTGTTTTAAAAGCACTAGATGAACCGGATATTGGTCTCCTTTCCTGTTTATCCTCTAATTTACTACATATATCTGCTTCCCTTGTGACATTACACACTGGAGATATAGCCAAGGGATCAAGAGGTGTAGAGTTCGCCATTTTATCTCTCAAATATTTGGTCCCATTTTTCCTAATACGCGAATCTCTACATGGGACTTTTTAAATCCTTGTTTACCACGTCCTCACCCTTAGCCCAGGCTCATATTTTACTCTACCGCCATTACATTGATGACCTATTTTTCATTTGGGAGAGCACAGAGAAATCAGCCAGGGATTTCTTTTTTACCTTGGACCACAACCCTTGGGGTCTTAAGTTTTCCGTATCCATGTCATATAGTTCCATACAGTTCCTTGACCTTATGTTGAAACTGGATGACATGGGGAATTTCTTCACGTCCACTCATTTCAAAACTGTGGACGTGAATAGCTATCTCAGATTTGACAGTGGCCACCTTCCTAGGTGGATTAAGAACATTCCGTATGGCCAGTATTGGCGTATACGGAAAAACTGCACACATAATGGTGACTTTGTCAATGAGGCTGATGTTCTTCAAAAAAGATTTTTGAGGAAGGGATACCCTAAGAAACTGATTAGAGATGGGTATAAAAGAACTAAGCTGCTCAGTCAAGAATCATGTTTGGCACGGGAATGTGTGAGCACAAGCACACGACTTAGAGATTGGAGTCTAGTGACAACTTTCAATAAATCTAGAATGAACATACAGAAATTGATAAATCGTTATTGGTGTGTCCTCTTGGGTGACTCGATCCTACATAAGCACCTACCAAGTAAGCCTAGGATTATTTATAGAAAAAAATCGGAATTTAAGGTCTTTCATATCACCCAGCAACACGATGCTGAAACCTATAACCTTAACACGAAAATCCGAGAAACAAAAACAGGAAGAAATAGGCTGTTTTGCCTGCGGATCCCCTGGATGTTTATGTTGTAGGGCCATCACCAATGGTGCCACCATTTTTACCTCACAGACCACGGGGGAGCAATTTTAAATTTCGTGTAGGGTGGATTGCCATTCTGATTATGTGATCTACATGTTACAATGTGGATGTGGTTTGCAATATGTGGGCCGGATTATACAAAGAATGCATGCCCGCCTCAATAAACATCGTTCCAATATTAAGAATGGTTATTTACTGCATAGTGTATCCAAACATTTTCTGACTACTCACCAGAAGGATCCTAGTGATCTGAAAGTGACAATTTTGGAACAAATTTCTGAAAATATGGTGAATCGGTATAAATACCTTATGAAGAGAGAGAATTTTTGGATCTTCAAATTAGGTACACTATATACTGAAGGGTTATATTTAGCGATTGACAACGTTTGCAGATGATGCATGTGTACTCTCTACATTAGAAATAAGTGAAGTTGTCAGGATTTTACATGCATGATTTATTAATGAGTTCTTTTATTACTTTTTAATATTTTTAATTATTTTTGTGATTGAGTGTAAATTATTATTATATTTTATCATGATTGTTATCATCGTCATTATTTGATGTTGTTATTAGTAGATTTATAATGTATTATTGTTTGTTTTTAGAGGGCCTTTGGTTCTTTTGATTGCTAATTCACACAGTTTTTTTGGGTTGAAAAGTAATCAAGGGGTTAAGGTGAATTGATTGATTGTCTAAATCCTTCCACTGAGTTCCTCCATTTTGTTTAAAAAGTGCCCTAATCTATCTTTTTCCTCGTAACTCCACCTGATGAAGGCAGCAGATCGCTGCAGAAACGCGTTGTGGGTATAAGATTGTCGAATAAAGAGGTTCGTTTTCTTTTAAATATCCTTGCAGTCATTTTCCCAGTTCCTGGAGCCCGAATTTGACCACAATCTATCTGTGCACTTTCTGTATTCCCCGTTGGGATTTGTGGCTCGGAGCTGCAGGGAACTGTATGCGCTCGCTGGAACCAGGACCTTGATGACGTCACTGCCCACGTGATCCGTACCTGGTACCACGTGATCGGCAGAAGACAGCGGTCATCAGAGGCCACGCACCATATGCGGCAGCAACTACCTTTTACATCAGAGGCTTCCATACCTGGGTTGTGTGGTTTGCACAACGCCCCAAAGGTGAGCAGCCTACCATTAATCGCATAGCAATTCCATTATCTATCAGGTTGACACAGGCACAGCGCTTCTCCACCGCACCCTCTCTTTGTTTTACATGCTTACACATCCTGTATGTGGGAAGTTGCGACTTCCAGGACAAGCTGCAGTCTTGTGTGCTTTATATTCCCCGTATGCGTTATTCTTGGGCACTGAATCTTACATCACACCTCAAGAAGCTTCCAGCAACTAAGGCCTCACCTTTATGGTTGTGGTCACATCCACTGACTTGGTATGATTTCATTTTGATCATACATGGACTATATAGAAGGACATTAATCTTATTCTGCTTTTTGAACATTATCTATGCTTTAACATCAGTGTATATTTCTTGCACACTTTCATGGTAGTATAATTCATTGTTATATATATATAAAAAAATTGTTATCATCTGGTCTAAATAGGTAAATACTCTGGTTTAACCCTGCAGTTTATACTGATCACTATATAACACTTGTGTTTGTTCACACACATCAGGTTAGCTAACATGGATTTTCTACTCAATGGGGAATCCAGGAGGGAGAGGCTCATGTTGGTGGCCATTAACACCCCAAATAGTCCCCATACAGATGGAGCCCCAATCACACATAATGATAATTTGGGTGAGGCAGATAAAAGGCGCATGTATGATTTGTTTCTAGAGTTCGAAAATACATCTAAGATCGAAATTTTAAATAAATTAGATATATTGTTTCTTAAACAATATATACTAAGCAGAATAACGCCTAGGGGTTTAAGGGTGAAGGTACCATCCTCCTTTCCCCAAGATATAGATTTTACTAAATAGTGGGATGAATGTCTCATTGATTGTTCAATGAATCTTATGAAGCTCCTGATTAAGAAAAGAATAGCCTTAGCTGATAAGGCCATTGGTGATATGTGCTGTTTGAGGAATAGCTTAGAATCGTATTCCCGGTTTAGGGATTTTCAGGATTTCGATCCCATTCTTAAATGCAGGCTGTTGAAGTTGAAGATGATATTATTAGGAAAAAAGGGACCAAATATTTGAGAGATAAAATGGAGAACTCTACACCTCTTGATCCCTTGGCTATATCTCCAGTGTGTAATGTCACAAGGGAAGCAGATATATGTAGTAAATTAGAGGATAAACAGGAAAGGAGACCAATATCTGGTCCATCTAGTGCTTTTAAAACAAAGGTACAAAGGGACAATTATGATAAACATAAGAAGACGCTGCGTGGTAAGAATGTGGTTTCTATCAAGGCCATGGAAACCTTTACCTCATTAGGAACAATGCCAGCTAAACATGGTACGCAGGACATTAACCACACAACACAAGGGATTACCTTGTTAAATTCTCGGACTCCATCTCCTGTTTTTGAGTGCAATGTCAATCTAGGTAATCCAGGAGACCCCCTGAGTATGGGTAATGCACCCTTGCCACTCTCAGGAGTTACCAACCCAGAGTTACATGATATAAATGTCCTATGTAACCTCGCTAATAAAGTCAATATCCCCACCCCAGATGAGAGTAGAGTAAATATCACATGTGACATACATGGAGCCACACAGAATTCCATGGAATCAGTGGCTTCATTACATGTGAGTAACACTGCTCTCTTAACCATGGAACCTGGAATGGGCTTGAATATGGGTCCTACTCCAAGTTACGAATATGTACTTGTTAATACTAACATCGAAGGAGTCCCCCTATCTCTAACGATCCATCCCACTTCACAAGATTGTAATATGGCATCAGGGCCAGATATGAGTCAGGAGCTATTTGAATCGGGATGTAGTAACACTCAAGAGGTCGAATCCATTGTGGAAATTGCTCCTATCCCTATGGGCACACCATTATTAGAGGTTAAGAATTCTGCTTTATCCTTAACTGTACCCATGTCTGAGACAGCTAATACAGCGGTGGGACTTATACCACCACCAGGCCAGGTCAGGCCACCATCAATAATGAAAGACTCCAAGATCACACAATTTTTTCGGGTGGCACCGGGGCGCCACCCGAAAAGAAAAAGAGGACACATGGATTCAGAGAAGGTAGAGGAGTCAGAGGAGTCTCTGACAAACATTGCCAAATCAGAGTCCACAGTGACAAAGAAAACAAAAGTGTAGGTGATTTTGGACCCAATTTTAAAATTTCGGAAACTAATGACTTGAGAACCCTCGGGATATTCAATCTTTCAAGCCATGAATTAACAGAAGGCGAGATTTCCTTGTTAGCGAAGGGACCATCATTTTGCCCAGATGCTGAATTGAACAGTTTTGATCTATATTTAGATCTGAATGAATTCTTTCGGAAACTGACCATCAAGTGGCATTTTTTGATAGAAGAACGTGTCAAGAAATTGCCAGCCCGCACCTCACCTACAGGATCTCCAGGTCACCAGATGAGGAGGTAATCCTGTCTGATCATTATAAACATATAGCAGTTAGGGGTGGTTCTAGTAAGTTCTATCCGATGCACCATAAAGGTGCGCATATAGAATCCTCCCAACAGCTGGTACTTAGAGATTTACGATCAATTGAAAGATGTGATAAGTCGGGCAATCTAAGAAAAGGTGAAAGGGAAGCTATACAGTCCTTGAGAAGTAATAATAATATTATAATTAAAAGTGCCGATAAAGGAGGTGGGGTTGTGGTCATGGACAGATCTTGGTATCAGAACGAGGGTCTCAGGATATTGAGTGACGACCAATATTATGAAAAATTGGATAGTGATCCCTCTATTTCCATTTTTGTAAGTTATAATTACCTGAATAAGGAGGTTCATGAGAAAGGCATTTTAAATAGGACTGAAAAGACATTTTTAAATATCCCCAGTTACCGGATTCCTGTTTTTTATTTCTTACCAAAGCTGCACAAGGATCCATGCAATCCACCTGGTAGTCCCATCATATCTGGGATTAATTCAATCACGACCAACCTTTCCCACTTCATTGACCTGTTCCTCCAGAAATATGTGTGTGAATTGGAGTCTTATCTCAAAGATTCCACTTCCTTGATTACCACAATAAGGAGCCTACCGTCTGTAAAAAATTGTATTCTTATCACAGCAGACGTTACGGTTCTCTATAGTAACATCGCCCATGACTTGGGTTTAGGAGCAGTACATCATTACCTGATGAAGGATAATAGTATCCCCCTTTCCCAAAAATAATTCATTTTAAAATCAATAGAATTCATATTAAATAACAATGTATTTATGTTCGAAGACAATTTCTATAAGCAAATAAAGGGCTGTGCCATGGGGACGAGGGTAGCTCCTAGCTACGCGAATCTCTTCATGGGACTTTTTGAATTCTTGTTTATCACGTCCTCACCCTTAGCCCAGGCTCATATTTTACTCTACCGCCGTTACATTGATGACCTGTTTTTTATTTGGGAGGGCACAGAGAAATCAGCCTGGGATTTCTTTTTTACCTTGGACCACAACCCTTGGGGTCTTAAGTTTTCCGTATCCATGTCATATAGTTCCATACAGTTCTTTGACCTTACGTTTAGTGTTGAGCGAACATGCTCGACATTGCTCGGTACTCGCCCGAGCATCACGCTAATCGGGATGATCGGCGAGCACCGAGCATTTCCGGGTTACTGGGGTGGGAGCTCGGGTCTCCGCCCTGCATGTTTGGCACTCTTTACAGAGCCAATGAACATGCAGGGATTGCCAGCCAGTCACTGTAATGCTGCAGCCATGTTGGTTGTGGGCATTACAGTGATTGGCTGGCCGCACAGCATCACCTCAAGTATTTAAAATGGGGCGCCGCCATCTTGGACACAGTTGCTCCGGATTAGACAGTGTAGGGACAGCGCTGCTGATTTAGGGAGAGATATAAACTGCGAAATAATTAGTGTAGGGTCTGTAAAGGCTGCCAGAACAAACAAACAGTCCTTTTCAGGACTAATATCCATCCCAGATACCAGGCAGGCAGGCTGTATAGAAGACACAGTGGTTATACCAGCAAATGCTGCATTACAGTCCTGTGTGCTCCTGTTGCTGAAATTGCTGGACTTAGCACCAGGTGTCGGGGGTCAGGAAAAATCCTTTTTTTTTCATCTAAATCCTCCTTTTTTTTCCTCCTTCACACTGTACAAATACCCGTCTTATTAACCTTTTGGTGTGTCCCCCCCCCCCAAAAAAAAAGCGTGTCTCTGATTTTTCAGACACAAATATAACTGTTGAAAATAGTCTGGTGTAGGCTAGAGAAACAGAAGTGTTGTTTTGCACTTCCATGGTTCAAACCTCTGTATTATCCATTTTGGGCCATTTGTATCTAAAAAAAAAACAGTTTGAGTGTGTCGCTCACTGTTCAGCCGCAAATATCTCTATTTAAAAAAGTGTGGCATACCCCAGTAAACAATAACTGTGGTTTTGCCATCCCACGGTAAAAAATCTCTATTATTCAGGTTTTGGTAGTTTTTTCCGTAAAGAAAAACAGTAGTGTCTCCTGACTGTTGTGACACAAAAATATATCTGTTGAAAATAGTCTTGTGTAGGCCCGACATCCCAGTGTGGTTTCGCAGTTCCACGGGTCAAATCGCTGTACTATCCAGTTTTGGGCCTATGGTATCTAAAAAAAAAGCAGTTTGAGCGTGTCGCTCACTGTTCAGCCGCAAATATCTCTATTTAAAAAAGTGTGGTATACCCCAGTAAACAATAACTGTGGTTTTGCCATCCCACGCTGAAAAATCTCTATTATTCAGGTTTTGGTAGTTTTTTCCTTAAAGAAAAAAAGTAGTGTCTCCTGACTGTTGTGACGCAAAAATATATCTGTTGAAAATAGTCTTGTGTAGGCCCGACATCCCAGTGTGGTTTCGCAGTTCCACGGGTCAAATCGCTGTACTATCCAGTTTTGGGCCTTTGGTATCTAAAAAAAAAGCAGTTTGAGTGTGTCGCTCACTGTTCAGCCGCAAATATCTCTATTTAAAAAAGTGTGGTATACCCCAGTAAACAATAACTGTGGTTTTGCCATCCCACGGTAAAAAATCTCTATTATTCAGCTTTTGGTAGTTTTTTCCGTAAAGAAAAACAGTAGTGTCTGCTGACTGTTGTGACACAAAAATATATCTGTTGAAAATAGTCTTGTGTAGGCCCAACATCCCAGTGTGGTTTTGCAGTTCCACGGGTCAAATCGCTGTACTATCCAGTTTTGGGCCTTTGGTATCTAAAAAAAAGCAGTTTGAGTGTGTCGCTCACTGTTCAGCCGCAAATATTTCTATTTAAAATAGTGTGGTATACCCCAGTAAACAATAACTGTAGTTTTGCCATCCCACGCTAAAAAATCTCTATTATTCAGGATTTGGTAGTTTTTTCCGTAAAGAGAAACAGTAGTGTCTCCTGACTGTTGTGACACAAAAATATATCTGTTGAAAATAGTCTTGTGTAGGCCCGACATCCCAGTGTGGTTTCGCAGTTCCACGGGTCAAATCGCTGTACTATCCTGTTTTGGGCCTTTGGTATCTAAAAAAAAAGCAGTTTGAGTGTGTCGCTCACTGTTCAGCTGCAAATATCTCTATTTAAAAAAGTGTGGTATACCCCAGTAAACAATAACTGTGGTTTTGCCATCCCACGGTAAAAAATCTCTATTATTCAGCTTTTGGTAGTTTTTTCTGTAAAGAAAAACAGTAGTGTCTCCTGACTGTTGTGACACAAAAATATATCTGTTGAAAATAGTCTTGTGTAGGGCCGACATCCCAGTGTGGTTTCGCAGTTCCACGGGTCAAATCGCAGTACTATCCAGTTTTGGGCCTTTGGTATCTTAAAAAAAAGCAGTTTGAGTGTGTCGCTCACTGTTCAGCCGCAAATATCTCTATTTAAAAAAGTGTGGTATACCCCAGTAAACAATAACTGTGGTTTTGCCATCCCACGGTAAAAAATCTCTATTATTCAGCTTTTGGTAGTTTTTTCCGTAAAGAAAAAGAGTAGTGTCTCCTGACTGTTGTGACACAAAAATTTATCTGTTGAAAATAGTCTTGTGTAGGCCTGACATCCCAGTGTGGTTTCACAGTTCCATGGGTCAAATCGCTGTACTATCCAGTTTTGGGCATTTGGTAGCTAAAAAAAATGCAGTTTGAGTGTGTTGCTCACTGTTCAGCCGCAAATATCTCTATTTAAAAAAGTGTGGTATACCCCAGTAAACAATAACTGTGGTTTTGCCATCCCACGGTAAAAAATCTCTATTATTCAGCTTTTGGTAGTTTTTTCCGGAAAGAAAAACAGTAGTGTCTCCTGACTGTTGTGACACAAAAGTTTATCTGTTGAAAATAGTCTTGTGTAGGCGCGACATCCCAGTGTGGCTTCGCAGTTCCACGGGTCAAATCGCTGTACTATCCAGTTTTGGGACTTTGGTATCTAAAAAAAAAGCAGTTTGAGTGTGTCGCTCACTGTTCAGCCGCAAATATCTCTATTTAAAAAAGTGTAGTATACCCCAGTAAACAATAACTGTGGTTTTGCCATCCCACGGTAAAAAATCTCTATTATTCAGCTTTTGGTAGTTTTTTCCGTAAAGAAAAACAGTAGTGTCTCCTGACTGTTGTGACACAAAAATATATCTGTTGAAAATAGTCTTGTGTAGGCCCGACATCCCAGTGTGGTTTCGCAGTTCCACGGGTCAAATCGCTGTACTATCCTGTTTTGGGCCTTTGGTATCTAAAAAAAAAGCAGTTTGAGTGTGTCGCTCACTGTTCAGCCGCAAATATCTCTATTTAAAAAAGTGTGGTATACCCAAGTAAATAATAACTGTGGTTTTGCCATCCCACGCTAAAAAATCTCTATTATTCAGCTTTTGGTAGTTTTTTCCGTAAAGAAAAACAGTAGTGTCTCCTGACTGTTGTGACACAAAAATTTATCTGTTGAAAATAGTCTTGTGTAGGCCCGACATCCCAGTGTGGTTTCACAGTTCCATGGGTCAATTCGCTGTACTATCCAGTTTTGGGCATTTGGTAGCTAAAAATAATGTAGTTTGAGTGTGTTGCTCACTGTTCAGCCGCAAATATCTCTATTTAAAAAAGTGTGATATACCCCAGTAAACAATAACTGTGGTTTTGCCATCCCACGGTAAAAAATCTCTATTATTCAGCTTTTGGTAGCCTTTTCCGTAAAGAAAAACAGTAGTGTCTCCTGACTGTTGTGACACAAAAATTTATCTGTTGAAAATAGTCTTCTGTAGGCCCGACATCCCAGTGTGGCTTCGCAGTTCCATGGGTCAAATCGCTGTACTATCCAGTTTTGGGACTTTGGTATCTAAAAAAAAAGCAGTTTGAGTGTGTCGCTCACTGTTCAGCCGCAAATATCTCTATTTAAAAAAGTGTAGTATACCCCAGTAAACAATAACTGTGGTTTTGCCATCCCACGCTGAAAAATCTCTATTATTCAGGTTTTGGTAGTTTTTTCCTTAAAGAAAAAAAGTAGTGTCTCCTGACTGTTGTGACGCAAAAATATATCTGTTGAAAATAGTCTTGTGTAGGCCCGACATCCCAGTGTGGTTTCGCAGTTCCACGGGTCAAATCGCTGTACTATCCAGTTTTGGGCCTTTGGTATCTAAAAAAAAAGCAGTTTGAGTGTGTCGCTCACTGTTCAGCCGCAAATATCTCTATTTAAAAAAGTGTGGTATACCCCAGTAAACAATAACTGTGGTTTTGCCATCCCACGGTAAAAAATCTCTATTATTCAGCTTTTGGTAGTTTTTTCCGTAAAGAAAAACAGTAGTGTCTGCTGACTGTTGTGACACAAAAATATATCTGTTGAAAATAGTCTTGTGTAGGCCCAACATCCCAGTGTGGTTTTGCAGTTCCACGGGTCAAATCGCTGTACTATCCAGTTTTGGGCCTTTGGTATCTAAAAAAAAGCAGTTTGAGTGTGTCGCTCACTGTTCAGCCGCAAATATTTCTATTTAAAATAGTGTGGTATACCCCAGTAAACAATAACTGTGGTTTTGCCATCCCACGCTAAAAAATCTCTATTATTCAGGATTTGGTAGTTTTTTCCGTAAAGAGAAACAGTAGTGTCTCCTGACTGTTGTGACACAAAAATATATCTGTTGAAAATAGTCCTGTGTAGGCCCGACATCCCAGTGTGGTTTCGCAGTTCCACGGGTCAAATCGCTGTACTATCCAGTTTTGGGCCTTTGGTATCTAAAAAAAAAGCAATTTGAGTGTGTCGCTCACTGTTCAGCCGCAAATATCTCTATTTAAAAAAGTGTGGTATACCCCAGTAAACAATAACTGTGGTTTTGCTATCCCGCGGTAAAAAATCTCTATTATTCAGCTTTTGGTAGTTTTTTCCGTAAAGAAAAACGGTAGTGTCTCCTCACTGTTGTGACACAAAAATATATCTGTTGAAAATAGTCTTGTGTAGGCCCGACATCCCAGTGTGGTTTCGCTGTTCCACGGGTCAAATCGCTGTACTATCCAGTTTTGGGCCTTTGGTATCTAAAAAAAAAGCAGTTTGAGTGTGTCGCTCACTGTTCAGCCGCAAATATCTCTATTTAAAAAAGTGTGGTATACCCCAGTAAACAATAACTGTGGTTTTGCCATCCCACGGTAAAAAATCTCTATTATTCAGCTTTTGGTAGTTTTTTCCGGAAAGAAAAACAGTAGTGTCTCCTGACTGTTGTGACACAAAAATTTATCTGTTGAAAATAGTCTTGTGTAGGCGCGACATCCCAGTGTGGCTTCGCAGTTCCACGGGTCAAATCGCTGTACTATCCAGTTTTGGGACTTTGGTATCTAAAAAAAAAGCAGTTTGAGTGTGTCGCTCACTGTTCAGCCGCAAATATCTCTATTTAAAAAAGTGTAGTATACCCCAGTAAACAATAACTGTGGTTTTGCCATCCCACGCTAAAAAATCTCTATTATTCAGCTTTTGGTAGTTTTTTCCGTAAAGAAAAACAGTAGTGTCTCCTGACTGTTGTGACACAAAAATATATCTGTTGAAAATAGTCTTGTGTAGGCCCGACATCCCAGTGTGGTTTCGCAGTTCCACGGGTCAAATCGCTGTACTATCCTGTTTTGGGCCTTTGGTATCTAAAAAAAAAGCAGTTTGAGTGTGTCGCTCACTGTTCAGCTGCAAATATCTCTATTTAAAAAAGTGTGGTATACCCCAGTAAACAATAACTGTGGTTTTGCCATCCCACGGTAAAAAATCTCTATTATTCAGCTTTTGGTAGTTTTTTCCGTAAAGAAAAACAGTAGTGTCTCCTGACTGTTGTGACACAAAAATATATCTGTTGAAAATAGTCTTGTGTAGGGCCGACATCCCAGTGTGGTTTCGCAGTTCCACGGGTCAAATCGCTGTACTATCCTGTTTTGGGCCTTTGGTATCTAAAAAAAAAGCAGTTTGAGTGTGTCGCTCACTGTTCAGCCGCAAATATCTCTATTTAAAAAAGTGTGGTATACCCCAGTAAATAATAACTGTGGTTTTGCCATCCCACGCTAAAAAATCTCTATTATTCAGCTTTTGGTAGTTTTTTCCGTAAAGAAAAACAGTAGTGTCTCCTGACTGTTGTGACACAAAAATTTATCTGTTGAAAATAGTCTTGTGTAGGCCCGACATCCCAGTGTGGTTTCACAGTTCCATGGGTCAAATCGCTGTACTATCCAGTTTTGGGCATTTGGTAGCTAAAAATAATGTAGTTTGAGTGTGTTGCTCACTGTTCAGCCGCAAATATCTCTATTTAAAAAAGTGTGATATACCCCAGTAAACAATAACTGTGGTTTTGCCATCCCACGGTAAAAAATCTCTATTATTCAGCTTTTGGTAGTCTTTTCCGTAAAGAAAAACAGTAGTGTCTCCTGACTGTTGTGACACAAAAATTTATCTGTTGAAAATAGTCTTCTGTAGGCCCGACATCCCAGTGTGGCTTCGCAGTTCCATGGGTCAAATCGCTGTACTATCCAGTTTTGGGACTTTGGTATCTAAAAAAAAAGCAGTTTGAGTGTGTCGCTCACTGTTCAGCCGCAAATATCTCTATTTAAAAAAGTGTAGTATACCCCAGTAAACAATAACTGTGGTTTTGCCATCCCACGCTGAAAAATCTCTATTATTCAGGTTTTGGTAGTTTTTTCCTTAAAGAAAAAAAGTAGTGTCTACTGACTGTTGTGACGCAAAAATATATCTGTTGAAAATAGTCTTGTGTAGGCCCGACATCCCAGTGTGGTTTCGCAGTTCCACGGGTCAAATCGCTGTACTATCCAGTTTTCGGCCTTTGGTATCTAAAAAAAAAGCAGTTTGAGTGTGTCGCTCACTGTTCAGCCGCAAATATCTCTATTTAAAAAAGTGTGGTATACCCCAGTAAACAATAACTGTGGTTTTGCCATCCCACGGTAAAAAATCTCTATTATTCAGCTTTTGGTAGTTTTTTCCGTAAAGAAAAACAGTAGTGTCTGCTGACTGTTGTGACACAAAAATATATCTGTTGAAAATAGTCTTGTGTAGGCCCAACATCCCAGTGTGGTTTTGCAGTTCCACGGGTCAAATCGCTGTACTATCCAGTTTTGGGCCTTTGGTATCTAAAAAAAAGCAGTTTGAGTGTGTCGCTCACTGTTCAGCCGCAAATATTTCTATTTAAAATATTGTGGTATACCCCAGTAAACAATAACTGTAGTTTTGCCATCCCACGCTAAAAAATCTCTATTATTCAGGATTTGGTAGTTTTTTCCGTAAAGAGAAACAGTAGTGTCTCCTGACTGTTGTGACACAAAAATATATCTGTTGAAAATAGTCCTGTGTAGGCCCGACATCCCAGTGTGGTTTCGCAGTTCCACGGGTCAAATCGCTGTACTATCCAGTTTTGGGCCTTTGGTATCTAAAAAAAAAGCAATTTGAGTGTGTCGCTCACTGTTCAGCCGCAAATATCTCTATTTAAAAAAGTGTGGTATACCCCAGTAAACAATAACTGTGGTTTTGCCATCCCGCGGTAAAAAATCTCTATTATTCAGCTTTTGGTAGTTTTTTCCGTAAAGAAAAACGGTAGTGTCTCCTCACTGTTGTGACACAAAAATATATCTGTTGAAAATAGTCTTGTGTAGGCCCGACATCCCAGTGTGGTTTCGCTGTTCCACGGGTCAAATCGCTGTACTATCCAGTTTTGGGCCTTTGGTATCTAAAAAAAAAGCAGTTTGAGTGTGTCGCTCACTGTTCAGCCGCAAATATCTCTATTTAAAAAAGTGTGGTATACCCCAGTAAACAATAACTGTGGTTTTGCCATCCCACGGTAAAAAATCTCTATTATTCAGCTTTTGGTAGTTTTTTCCGTAAAGAAAAACAGTAGTGTCTCCTGACTGTTGTGACACAAAAATTTATCTGTTGAAAATAGTCTTGTGTAGGCGCGACATCCCAGTGTGGCTTCGCAGTTCCACGGATCAAATCGCTGTACTATCCAGTTTTGGGACTTTGGTATCTAAAAAAAAAGCAGTTTGAGTGTGTCGCTCACTGTTCAGCCGCAAATATCTCTATTTAAAAAAGTGTAGTATACCCCAGTAAACAATAACTGTGGTTTTGCCATCCCACGCTAAAAAATCTCTATTATTCAGCTTTTGGTAGTTTTTTCCGTAAAGAAAAACAGTAGTGTCTCCTGACTGTTGTGACACAAAAATATATCTGTTGAAAATAGTCTTGTGTAGGCCCGACATCCCAGTGTGGTTTCGCAGTTCCACGGGTCAAATCGCTGTACTATCCTGTTTTGGGCCTTTGGTATCTAAAAAAAAAGCAGTTTGAGTGTGTCGCTCACTGTTCAGCTGCAAATATCTCTATTTAAAAAAGTGTGGTATACCCCAGTAAACAATAACTGTGGTTTTGCCATCCCACGGTAAAAAATCTCTATTATTCAGCTTTTGGTAGTTTTTTCCGTAAAGAAAAACAGTAGTGTCTCCTGACTGTTGTGACACAAAAATATATCTGTTGAAAATAGTCTTGTGTAGGGCCGACATCCCGGTGTGGTTTCGCAGTTCCACGGGTCAAATCGCAGTACTATCCAGTTTTGGGCCTTTGGTATCTTAAAAAAAAGCAGTTTGAGTGTGTCGCTCACTGTTCAGCCGCAAATATCTCTATTTAAAAAAGTGTGGTATACCCCAGTAAACAATAACTGTGGTTTTGCCATCCCACGGTAAAAAATCTCTATTATTCAGCTTTTGGTAGTTTTTTCCATGAAGAAAAAGAGTAGTGTCTCCTGACTGTTGTGACACAAAAATTTATCTGTTGAAAATAGTCTTGTGTAGGCCCGACATCCCAGTGTGGTTTCACAGTTCCATGGGTCAAATCGCTGTACTATCCAGTTTTGGGCATTTGGTAGCTAAAAATAATGTAGTTTGAGTGTGTTGCTCACTGTTCAGCCGCAAATATCTCTATTTAAAAAAGTGTGATATACCCCAGTAAACAATAACTGTGGTTTTGCCATCCCACGGTAAAAAATCTCTATTATTCAGCTTTTGGTAGTCTTTTCCGTAAAGAAAAACAGTAGTGTCTCCTGACTGTTGTGACACAAAAATTTATCTGTTGAAAATAGTCTTCTGTAGGCCCGACATCCCAGTGTGGCTTCGCAGTTCCATGGGTCAAATCGCTGTACTATCCAGTTTTGGGACTTTGGTATCTAAAAAAAAAGCAGTTTGAGTGTGTCGCTCACTGTTCAGCCGCAAATATCTCTATTTAAAAAAGTGTAGTATACCCCAGTAAACAATAACTGTGGTTTTGCCATCCCACGCTGAAAAATCTCTATTATTCAGGTTTTGGTAGTTTTTTCCTTAAAGAAAAAAAGTAGTGTCTCCTGACTGTTGTGACGCAAAAATATATCTGTTGAAAATAGTCTTGTGTAGGCCCGACATCCCAGTGTGGTTTCGCAGTTCCACGGGTCAAATCGCTGTACTATCCAGTTTTGGGCCTTTGGTATCTAAAAAAAAAGCAGTTTGAGTGTGTCGCTCACTGTTCAGCCGCAAATATCTCTATTTAAAAAAGTGTGGTATACCCCAGTAAACAATAACTGTGGTTTTGCCATCCCGCGGTAAAAAATCTCTATTATTCAGCTTTTGGTAGTTTTTTCCGTAAAGAAAAACGGTAGTGTCTCCTCACTGTTGTGACACAAAAATATATCTGTTGAAAATAGTCTTGTGTAGGCCCGACATCCCAGTGTGGTTTCGCTGTTCCACGGGTCAAATCGCTGTACTATCCAGTTTTGGGCCTTTGGTATCTAAAAAAAAAGCAGTTTGAGTGTGTCGCTCACTGTTCAGCCGCAAATATCTCTATTTAAAAAAGTGTGGTATACCCCAGTAAACAATAACTGTGGTTTTGCCATCCCACGGTAAAAAATCTCTATTATTCAGCTTTTGGTAGTTTTTTCCGGAAAGAAAAACAGTAGTGTCTCCTGACTGTTGTGACACAAAAATTTATCTGTTGAAAATAGTCTTGTGTAGGCGCGACATCCCAGTGTGGCTTCGCAGTTCCACGGGTCAAATCGCTGTACTATCCAGTTTTGGGACTTTGGTATCTAAAAAAAAAGCAGTTTGAGTGTGTCGCTCACTGTTCAGCCGCAAATATCTCTATTTAAAAAAGTGTAGTATACCCCAGTAAACAATAACTGTGGTTTTGCCATCCCACGCTAAAAAATCTCTATTATTCAGCTTTTGGTAGTTTTTTCCGTAAAGAAAAACACTAGTGTCTCCTGACTGTTGTGACACAAAAATATATCTGTTGAAAATAGTCTTGTGTAGGGCCGACATCCCAGTGTGGTTTCGCAGTTCCACGGGTCAAATCGCAGTACTATCCAGTTTTGGGCCTTTGGTATCTTAAAAAAAAGCAGTTTGAGTGTGTCGCTCACTGTTCAGCCGCAAATATCTCTATTTAAAAAAGTGTGGTATACCCCAGTAAACAATAACTGTGGTTTTGCCATCCCACGGTAAAAAATCTCTATTATTCAGCTTTTGGTAGTTTTTTCCGTAAAGAAAAAGAGTAGTGTCTCCTGACTGTTGTGACACAAAAATTTATCTGTTGAAAATAGTCTTGTGTAGGCCTGACATCCCAGTGTGGTTTCACAGTTCCATGGGTCAAATCGCTGTACTATCCAGTTTTGGGCATTTGGTAGCTAAAAAAAATGCAGTTTGAGTGTGTTGCTCACTGTTCAGCCGCAAATATCTCTATTTAAAAAAGTGTGGTATACCCCAGTAAACAATAACTGTGGTTTTGCCATCCCACGGTAAAAAATCTCTATTATTCAGCTTTTGGTAGTTTTTTCCGTAAAGAAAAACAATAGTGTCTCCTGACTGTTGTGACACAAAAGTTTATCTGTTGAAAATAGTCTTGTGTAGGCGCGACATCCCAGTGTGGCTTCGCAGTTCCACGGGTCAAATCGCTGTACTATCCAGTTTTGGGACTTTGGTATCTAAAAAAAAAGCAGTTTGAGTGTGTCGCTCACTGTTCAGCCGCAAATATCTCTTTTTAAAAAAGTGTAGTATACCCCAGTAAACAATAACTGTGGTTTTGCCATCCCACGGTAAAAAATCTCTATTATTCAGCTTTTGGTAGTTTTTTCCGTAAAGAAAAACAGTAGTGTCTCCTGACTGTTGTGACACAAAAATATATCTGTTGAAAATAGTCTTGTGTAGGCCCGACATCCCAGTGTGGTTTTGCAGTTCCACGGGTCAAATCGCTGTACTATCCTGTTTTGGGCCTTTGGTATCTAAAAAAAAAAGCAGTTTGAGTGTGTCGCTCACTGTTCAGCCGCAAATATCTCTATTTAAAAAAGTGTGGTATACCCCAGTAAACAATAACTGTGGTTTTGCCATCCCACGCTAAAAAATCTCTATTATTCAGCTTTTGGTAGGTTTTTCCGTAAAGAAAAACAGTAGTGTCTCCTGACTGTTGTGACACAAAAATATATCTGTTGAAAATAGTCTTGTGTAGGCCCGACATCCCAGTGTGGTTTCGCAGTTCCACGGGTCAAATCGCTGTACTATCCTGTTTTGGGCCTTTGGTATCTAAAAAAAAAGCAGTTTGAGTGTGTCGCTCACTGTTCAGCTGCAAATATCTCTATTTAAAAAAGTGTGGTATACCCCAGTAAACAATAACTGTGGTTTTGCCATCCCACGGTAAAAAATCTCTATTATTCAGCTTTTGGTAGTTTTTTCCGTAAAGAAAAACAGTAGTGTCTCCTGACTGTTGTGACACAAAAATATATCTGTTGAAAATAGTCTTGTGTAGGGCCGACATCCCGGTGTGGTTTCGCAGTTCCACGGGTCAAATCGCAGTACTATCCAGTTTTGGGCCTTTGGTATCTTAAAAAAAAGCAGTTTGAGTGTGTCGCTCACTGTTCAGTCGCAAATATCTCTATTTAAAAAAGTGTGGTATACCCCAGTAAACAATAACTGTAGTTTTGCCATCCCACGGTAAAAAATCTCTATTATTCAGCTTTTGGTAGTTTTTTCCGTGAAGAAAAAGAGTAGTGTCTCCTGACTGTTGTGACACAAAAATTTATCTGTTGAAAATAGTCTTGTGTAGGCCCGACATCCCAGTGTGGTTTCACAGTTCCATGGGTCAAATCGCTGTACTATCCAGTTTTGGGCATTTGGTAGCTAAAAATAATGTAGTTTGAGTGTGTTGCTCACTGTTCAGCCGCAAATATCTCTATTTAAAAAAGTGTGATATACCCCAGTAAACAATAACTGTGGTTTTGCCATCCCACGGTAAAAAATCTCTATTATTCAGCTTTTGGTAGTCTTTTCCGTAAAGAAAAACAGTAGTGTCTCCTGACTGTTGTGACACAAAAATTTATCTGTTGAAAATAGTCTTCTGTAGGCCCGACATCCCAGTGTGGCTTCGCAGTTCCATGGGTCAAATCGCTGTACTATCCAGTTTTGGGACTTTGGTATCTAAAAAAAAAGCAGTTTGAGTGTGTCGCTCACTGTTCAGCCGCAAATATCTCTATTTAAAAAAGTGTAGTATACCCCAGTAAACAATAACTGTGGTTTTGCCATCCCACGCTGAAAAATCTCTATTATTCAGGTTTTGGTAGTTTTTTCCTTAAAGAAAAAAAGTAGTGTCTCCTGACTGTTGTGACGCAAAAATATATCTGTTGAAAATAGTCTTGTGTAGGCCCGACATCCCAGTGTGGTTTCGCAGTTCCACGGGTCAAATCGCTGTACTATCCAGTTTTGGGCCTTTGGTATCTAAAAAAAAAGCAGTTTGAGTGTGTCGCTCACTGTTCAGCCGCAAATATCTCTATTTAAAAAAGTGTGGTATACCCCAGTAAACAATAACTGTGGTTTTGCCATCCCGCGGTAAAAAATCTCTATTATTCAGCTTTTGGTAGTTTTTTCCGTAAAGAAAAACGGTAGTGTCTCCTCACTGTTGTGACACAAAAATATATCTGTTGAAAATAGTCTTGTGTAGGCCCGACATCCCAGTGTGGTTTCGCTGTTCCACGGGTCAAATCGCTGTACTATCCAGTTTTGGGCCTTTGGTATCTAAAAAAAAAGCAGTTTGAGTGTGTCGCTCACTGTTCAGCCGCAAATATCTCTATTTAAAAAAGTGTGGTATACCCCAGTAAACAATAACTGTGGTTTTGCCATCCCACGGTAAAAAATCTCTATTATTCAGCTTTTGGTAGTTTTTTCCGGAAAGAAAAACAGTAGTGTCTCCTGACTGTTGTGACACAAAAATTTATCTGTTGAAAATAGTCTTGTGTAGGCGCTACATCCCAGTGTGGCTTCGCAGTTCCACGGGTCAAATCGCTGTACTATCCAGTTTTGGGACTTTGGTATCTAAAAAAAAAGCAGTTTGAGTGTGTCGCTCACTGTTCAGCCGCAAATATCTCTATTTAAAAAAGTGTAGTATACCCCAGTAAACAATAACTGTGGTTTTGCCATCCCACGCTAAAAAATCTCTATTATTCAGCTTTTGGTAGTTTTTTCCGTAAAGAAAAACACTAGTGTCTCCTGACTGTTGTGACACAAAAATATATCTGTTGAAAATAGTCTTGTGTAGGGCCGACATCCCAGTGTGGTTTCGCAGTTCCACGGGTCAAATCGCAGTACTATCCAGTTTTGGGCCTTTGGTATCTTAAAAAAAAGCAGTTTGAGTGTGTCGCTCACTGTTCAGCCGCAAATATCTCTATTTAAAAAAGTGTGGTATACCCCAGTAAACAATAACTGTGGTTTTGCCATCCCACGGTAAAAAATCTCTATTATTCAGCTTTTGGTAGTTTTTTCCGTAAAGAAAAAGAGTAGTGTCTCCTGACTGTTGTGACACAAAAATTTATCTGTTGAAAATAGTCTTGTGTAGGCCTGACATCCCAGTGTGGTTTCACAGTTCCATGGGTCAAATCGCTGTACTATCCAGTTTTGGGCATTTGGTAGCTAAAAAAAATGCAGTTTGAGTGTGTTGCTCACTGTTCAGCCGCAAATATCTCTATTTAAAAAAGTGTGGTATACCCCAGTAAACAATAACTGTGGTTTTGCCATCCCACGGTAAAAAATCTCTATTATTCAGCTTTTGGTAGTTTTTTCCGTAAAGAAAAACAATAGTGTCTCCTGACTGTTGTGACACAAAAGTTTATCTGTTGAAAATAGTCTTGTGTAGGCGCGACATCCCAGTGTGGCTTCGCAGTTCCACGGGTCAAATCGCTGTACTATCCAGTTTTGGGACTTTGGTATCTAAAAAAAAAGCAGTTTGAGTGTGTCGCTCACTGTTCAGCCGCAAATATCTCTTTTTAAAAAAGTGTAGTATACCCCAGTAAACAATAACTGTGGTTTTGCCATCCCACGGTAAAAAATCTCTATTATTCAGCTTTTGGTAGTTTTTTCCGTAAAGAAAAACAGTAGTGTCTCCTGACTGTTGTGACACAAAAATATATCTGTTGAAAATAGTCTTGTGTAGGCCCGACATCCCAGTGTGGTTTCGCAGTTCCACGGGTCAAATCGCTGTACTATCCTGTTTTGGGCCTTTGGTATCTAAAAAAAAAAGCAGTTTGAGTGTGTCGCTCACTGTTCAGCCGCAAATATCTCTATTTAAAAAAGTGTGGTATACCCCAGTAAATAATAACTGTGGTTTTGCCATCCCACGCTAAAAAATCTCTATTATTCAGCTTTTGGTAGTTTTTTCCGTAAAGAAAAACAGTAGTGTCTCCTGACTGTTGTGACACAAAAATTTATCTGTTGAAAATAGTCTTGTGTAGGCCCGACATCCCAGTGTGGTTTCACAGTTCCATGGGTCAAATCGCTGTACTATCCAGTTTTGGGCATTTGGTAGCTAAAAATAATGTAGTTTGAGTGTGTTGCTCACTGTTCAGCCGCAAATATCTCTATTTAAAAAAGTGTGATATACCCCAGTAAACAATAACTGTGGTTTTGCCATCCCACGGTAAAAAATCTCTATTATTCAGCTTTTGGTAGTCTTTTCCGTAAAGAAAAACAGTAGTGTCTCGTGACTGTTGTGACACAAAAATATATCTGTTGAAAATAGTCTTGTGTAGGCCCGACATCCCAGTGTGATTTCGCAGTTCCACGGGTCAAATCGCAGTACTATCCAGTTTTGGGCCTTTGGTATCTAAAAAAAAGCAGTTTGAGTGTGTCGCTCACTGTTCAGCCGCAAATATCTCTATTTAAAAAAGTGTGGTATACCCCAGTAAACAATAACTGTGGTTTTGCCATCCCACGGTAAAAAATCTCTATTATTCAGCTTTTGGTAGTCTTTTCCGTAAAGAAAAACAGTAGTGTCTCCTGACTGTTGTGACACAAAAATATATCTGTTGAAAATAGTCTTGTGTAGGCCCGACATCCCAGTGTGATTTCGCAGTTCCACGGGTCAAATCGCAGTACTATCCAGTTTTGGGCCTTTGGTATCTAAAAAAAAGCAGTTTGAGTGTGTCGCTCACTGTTCAGCCGCAAATATCTCTATTTAAAAAAGTGTGGTATACCCCAGTAAACAATAACTGTGGTTTTGCCATCCCACGGTAAAAAATCTCTATTATTCAGCTTTTGGTAGTCTTTTCCGTAAAGAAAAACAGTAGTGTCTCCTGACTGTTGTGACACAAAAATATATCTGTTGAAAATAGTCTTGTGTAGGCCCGACATCCCAGTGTGATTTCGCAGTTCCACGGGTCAAATCGCAGTACTATCCAGTTTTGGGCCTTTGGTATCTAAAAAAAAGCAGTTTGAGTGTGTCGCTCACTGTTCAGCCGCAAATATCTCTATTTAAAAAAGTGTGGTATACCCCAGTAAACAATAACTGTGGTTTTGCCATCCCACGGTAAAAAATCTCTATTATTCAGGTTTTGGTAGTTTTTTCCGTAAAGAAAAACAGTAGTGTCTCCTGACTGTTGTGACACAAAAATATATCTGTTGAAAATAGTCTTGTGTAGGCCCGACATCCCAGTGTGGTTTCGCAGTTCCACGGGTCAAATCGCTGTACTATCCAATTTTGGGCCTATGGTATCTAAAAAAAAAGCAGTTTGAGCGTGTCGCTCACTGTTCAGCCGCAAATATCTCTATTTAAAAAAGTGTGGTATACCCCAGTAAACAATAACTGTGGTTTTGCCATCCCACGCTGAAAAATCTCTATTATTCAGGTTTTGGTAGTTTTTTCCTTAAAGAAAAACAGTAGTGTCTCCTGACTGTTGTGACGCAAAAATATATCTGTTGAAAATAGTCTTGTGTAGGCCCAACATCCCAGTGTGGTTTTGCAGTTCCACGGGTCAAATCGCTGTACTATCCAGTTTTGGGCCTTTGGTATCTAAAAAAAAGCAGTTTGAGTGTGTCGCTCACTGTTCAGCCGCAAATATTTCTATTTAAAATAGTGTGGTATACCCCAGTAAACAGTAACTGTAGTTTTGCCATCCCACGCTAAAAAAATCTCTATTATTCAGGATTTGGTAGTTTTTTCCGTAAAGAGAAACAGTAGTGTCTCCTGACTGTTGTGACACAAAAATATATCTGTTGAAAATAGTCCTGTGTAGGCCCGACACCCAGTGTGGTTTCGCAGTTCCACGGGTCAAATCGCTGTACTATCCAGTTTTGGGCCTTTGGTATCTAAAAAAAAAGCAAATTGAGTGTGTCGCTCACTGTTCAGCCGCAAATATCTCTATTTAAAAAAGTGTGGTATACCCCAGTAAACAATAACTGTGGTTTTGCCATCCCACGGTAAAAAATCTCTATTATTCAGCTTTTGGTAGTTTTTTCCGTAAAGAAAAACGGTAGTGTCTCCTGACTGTTGTGACACAAAAATATATCTGTTGAAAATAGTCTTGTGTAGGCCCGACATCCCAGTGTGGTTTCGCTGTTCCACGGGTCAAATCGCTGTACTATCCAGTTTTGGGCCTTTGGTATCTAAAAAAAAAGCAGTTTGAGTGTGTCGCTCACTGTTCAGCCGCAAATATCTCTATTTAAAAAAGTGTGGTATACCCCAGTAAACAATAACTGTGGTTTTGCCATCCCACGGTAAAAAATCTCTATTATTCAGCTTTTGGTAGTTTTTTCCGTAAAGAAAAAGAGTAGTGTCTCCTGACTGTTGTGACACAAAAATTTATCTGTTGAAAATAGTCTTGTGTAGGCCCGACATCCCAGTGTGGTTTCACAGTTCCATGGGTCAAATCGCTGTACTATCCAGTTTTGGGCATTTGGTAGCTAAAAAAAATGCAGTTTGAGTGTGTTGCTCACTGTTCAGCCGCAAATATCTCTATTTAAAAAAGTGTGGTATACCCCAGTAAACAATAACTGTGGTTTTGCCATCCCACGGTAAAAAATCTCTATTATTCAGCTTTTGGTAGTTTTTTCCGTAAAGAAAAACAGTAGTGTCTCCTGACTGTTGTGACACAAAAATATATCTGTTGAAAATAGTCTTGTGTAGGCCCGACATCCCAGTGTGGTTTCGCAGTTCCACGGGTCAAATCGCTGTACTATCCTGTTTTGGGCCTTTGGTATCTAAAAAAAAAGCAGTTTGAGTGTGTCGCTCACTGTTCAGCTGCAAATATCTCTATTTAAAAAAGTGTGGTATACCCCAGTAAACAATAACTGTGGTTTTGCCATCCCACGGTAAAAAATCTCTATTATTCAGCTTTTGGTAGTTTTTTCCGTAAAGAAAAACAGTAGTGTCTCCTGACTGTTGTGACACAAAAATATATCTGTTGAAAATAGTCTTGTGTAGGGCCGACATCCCAGTGTGGTTTCGCAGTTCCACGGGTCAAATCGCAGTACTATCCAGTTTTGGGCCTTTGGTATCTTAAAAAAAAGCAGTTTGAGTGTGTCGCTCACTGTTCAGCCGCAAATATCTCTATTTAAAAAAGTGTGGTATACCCCAGTAAACAATAACTGTGGTTTTGCCATCCCACGGTAAAAAATCTCTATTATTCAGCTTTTGGTATTTTTTTTCCGTAAAGAAAAACAGTAGTATCTCCTGACTGTTGTGACACAAAAATATATCTGTTGAAAATAGTCTTGTGTAGGCCCGACATCCCAGTGTGGTTTCGCTGTTCCACGGGTCAAATCGCTGTACTATCCAGTTTTGGGCCTTTGGTATCTAAAAAAAAAGCAGTTTGAGTGTGTCGCTCACTGTTCAGCCGCAAATATCTCTATTTAAAAAAGTGTGGTATACCCCAGTAAACAATAACTGTGGTTTTGCCATCCCACGGTAAAAAATCTCTATTATTCAGCTTTTGGTAGTTTTTTCCGTAAAGAAAAACAGTAGTGTCTCCTGACTGTTGTGACACAAAAATTTATCTGTTGAAAATAGTCTTGTGTAGGCCCGACATCCCAGTGTGGTTTCACAGTTCCATGGGTCAAATCGCTGTACTATCCAGTTTTGGGCATTTGGTAGCTAAAAAAAATGCAGTTTGAGTGTGTTGCTCACTGTTCAGCCGCAAATATCTCTATTTAAAAAAGTGTGGTATACCCCAGTAAATAATAACTGTGGTTTTACCATCCCACGCTAAAAAATCTCTATTATTCAGCTTTTGGTAGTTTTTTCCGTAAAGAAAAACAGTAGTTTCTCCTGACTGTTGTGACACAAAAATTTATCTGTTGAAAATAGTCTTGTGTAGGCCCGACATCCCAGTGTGGTTTCACAGTTCCATGGGTCAAATCGCTGTACTATCCAGTTTTGGGCATTTGGTAGCTAAAAAAAATGTAGTTTAAGTGTGTTGCTCACTGTTCAGCCGCAAATATCTCTATTTAAAAAAGTGTGATATACCCCAGTAAACAATAACTGTGGTTTTGCCATCCCACGGTAAAAATTCTCTATTATTCAGCTTTTGGTAGTCTTTTCCGTAAAGTAAAACAGTAGTGTCTCCTGACTGTTGTGACACAAAAATTTATCTGTTGAAAATAGTCTTCTGTAGGCCCGACATCCCAGTGTGGCTTCGCAGTTCCACGGGTCAAATCGCTGTACTATCCAGTTTTGGGACTTTGGTATCTAAAAAAAAAGCAGTTTGAGTGTGTCGCTCACTGTTCAGCCGCAAATATCTCTATTTAAAAAAGTGTGGTATACCCCAGTAAACAATAACTGTGGTTTTGCCATCCCACGGTAAAAAATCTCTATTCTTCAGCTTTTGGTAGTTTTTTCCGTAAAGAAAAACAGTAGTGTCTCCTGACTGTTGTGACACAAAAATATATCTGTTGATAATAGTCTTGTGTAGGCCCGACATCCCAGTGTGGTTTCGCAGTTCCACGGGTCAAATCGCAGTACTATCCAGTTTTGGGCCTTTGGTATCTAAAAAAAAAGCAGTTTGAGTGTGTCGCTCACTGTTCAGCCGCAAATATCTCTATTTAAAAAAGTGTGGTATACCCCAGTAAACAATAACTGTGGTTTTGCCATCCCACGGTAAAAAATCTCTATTATTCAGCTTTTGGTAGTTTTTTCCGTAAAGAAAAACAGTAGTATCTCCTGACTGTTGTGACACAAAAATATATCTGTTGAAAATAGTCTTGTGTAGGCCCGACATCCCAGTGTGGTTTCGCAGTTCCACGGGTCAAATCGCTGTACTATCCAGTTTTGGGCCTTTGGTATCTAAAAAAAAAGCAATTTGAGTGTGTCGCTCACTGTTCAGCCGCAAATATCTCTATTTAAAAAAGTGTGGTATACCCCAGTAAACAATAACTGTGGTTTTGCCATCCCACGGTAAAAAATCTCTATTATTCAGCTTTTGGTAGTTTTTTCCGTAAAGAAAAACAGTAGTGTCTCCTGACTGTTGTGCCACAAAAATATATCTGTTGAAAATAGTCTTGTGTAGGGCCGACATCCCAGTGTGGTTTCGCAGTTCCACGGGTCAAATCGCAGTACTATCCAGTTTTGGGCCTTTGGTATCTAAAAAAAAGCAGTTTGAGTGTGTCGCTCACTGTTCAGCCGCAAATATCTCTATTTAAAAAAGTGTGGTATACCCCAGTAAACAATAACTGTGGTTTTGCCATCCCACGGTAAAAAATCTCTATTATTCAGCTTTTGGTAGTTTTTTCCGTAAAGAAAAACAGTAGTGTCTTCTGACTGTTGTGACACAAAAATATATCTGTTGAAAATAGTCTTGTGTAGGCCCGACATCCCAGTGTGGTTTCGCAGTTCCACGGGTCAAATCATTGTACTATCCAGTTTTGGGCCTTTGGTATCTAAAAAAAAAGCAGTTTGAGTGTGTCGCTCACTGTTCAGCCACAAATATCTCTATTTAAAAAAGTGTGGTATATCCCAGTAAACAATAACTGTGGTTTTGCCATCCCACGGTAAAAAAATCTCTATTATTCAGCTTTTGGTAGATTTTTCCTTAAAGAAAAACAGTAGTGTCTCCTGACTGTTGTGACACAAAAATATATCTGTTGAAGATAGTCTTGTGTAGGCCCGACATCCCAGTGTGGTTTCGCAGTTCCACGGGTCAAATCGCTGTACTATCCAGTTTTGGGCCTTTGGTATCTAAAAAAAAAAGCAGTTTGAGTGTGTCGCTCACTGTTCAGCCGAAAATGTCTCTATTTAAAAAAGTGTGGTATACCCCAGTAAACAATAACTGTGGTTTTGCCATCCCACGGTAAAAAATCTCTATTATTCAGCTTTTGGTAGTTTTTTCCGTAAAGAAAAACAGTATTGTCTCCTGACTGTTGTGACACAAAAATATATCTGTTGAAAATAGTCTTGTATAGGCCCGACATCCCAGTGTGGTTTCGCAGTTCCACGGGTCAAAACGCTGTACTATCCAGTTTTGGGCCTTTGGTATCTAAAAAAAAAGCAATTTGAGTGTGTCGCTCACTGTTCAGCCGCAAATATCTCTATTTAAAAAAGTGTGGTATACCCCAGTAAACAATAACTGTGGTTTTGCCATCCCACAGTAAAAAATCTCTATTATTCAGCTTTTGGTAGTTTTTTCCGTAAAGAAAAACAGTAGTGTCTCCTGACTGTTGTGACACAAAAATATATCTGTTGAAATGAGTCTTGTGTAGGCCCGACATCCCAGTGTGGTTTCGCAGTTCCAAGGGGCAAATCGCTGTACTATCCAGCTTTGGGCCTTTGGTATCTAAAAAAAAAGCAGTTTGTGTGTGTCGCTCACTGTTCAGCCGCAAATATCTCTATTTAAAAAAGTGTGGTATACCCCAGTAAATAATAACTGTGGTTTTGCCATCCCACGCTAAAAAATCTCTATTATTCAGCTTTTGGTAGTTTTTTCCGTAAAGAAAAACAGTAGTGTCTCCTGACTGTTGTGACACAAAAATTTATCTGTTGAAAATAGTCTTGTGTAGGCCCGACATCCCAGTGTGGTTTCACAGTTCCATGGGTCAAATCGCTGTACTATCCAGTTTTGGGCATTTGGTAGCTAAAAATAATGTAGTTTGAGTGTGTTGCTCACTGTTCAGCCGCAAATATCTCTATTTAAAAAAGTGTGATATACCCCAGTAAACAATAACTGTGGTTTTGCCATCCCACGGTAAAAAATCTCTATTATT
Source organism: Phyllobates terribilis (assembly GCF_046119375.1). NCBI lineage: Eukaryota > Metazoa > Chordata > Amphibia > Anura > Dendrobatidae > Phyllobates > Phyllobates terribilis. The sequence continues at coordinate 35,379,176 of NW_027362768.1, read as the reverse complement.
CAGCTTTTGGTAGTCTTTTCCGTAAAGAAAAACAGTAGTGTCTCCTGACTGTTGTGACACAAAAATATATCTGTTGAAAATAGTCTTGTGTAGGCCCGACATCCCAGTGTGATTTCGCAGTTCCACGGGTCAAATCGCAGTACTATCCAGTTTTGGGCCTTTGGTATCTAAAAAAAAGCAGTTTGAGTGTGTCGCTCACTGTTCAGCCGCAAATATCTCTATTTAAAAAAGTGTGGTATACCCCAGTAAACAATAACTGTGGTTTTGCCATCCCACGGTAAAAAATCTCTATTATTCAGCTTTTGGTAGTTTTTTCCGTAAAGAAAAACAGTAGTATCTCCTGACTGTTGTGACACAAAAATATATCTGTTGAAAATAGTCTTGTGTAGGCCCGACATCCCAGTGTGGTTTCGCAGTTCCACGGGTCAAATCGCTGTACTATCCAGTTTTGGGCCTTTGGTATCTAAAAAAAAAGCAATTTGAGTGTGTCGCTCACTGTTCAGCCGCAAATATCTCTATTTAAAAAAGTGTGGTATACCCCAGTAAACAATAACTGTGGTTTTGCCATCCCACGGTAAAAAATCTCTATTATTCAGGTTTTGGTAGTTTTTTCCGTAAAGAAAAACAGTAGTGTCTCCTGACTGTTGTGACACAAAAATATATCTGTTGAAAATAGTCTTGTGTAGGCCCGACATCCCAGTGTGGTTTCGCAGTTCCACGGGTCAAATCGCTGTACTATCCAATTTTGGGCCTATGGTATCTAAAAAAAAAGCAGTTTGAGCGTGTCGCTCACTGTTCAGCCGCAAATATCTCTATTTAAAAAAGTGTGGTATACCCCAGTAAACAATAACTGTGGTTTTGCCATCCCACGCTGAAAAATCTCTATTATTCAGGTTTTGGTAGTTTTTTCCTTAAAGAAAAACAGTAGTGTCTCCTGACTGTTGTGACGCAAAAATATATCTGTTGAAAATAGTCTTGTGTAGGCCTGACATCCCAGTGTGGTTTCGCAGTTCCACGGGTCAAATCGCTGTACTATCCAGTTTTGGGCCTTTGGTATCTAAAAAAAAAGCAGTTTGAGTGTGTCGCTCACTGTTCAGCCGCAAATATCTCTATTTAAAAAAGTGTGGTATATCCCAGTAAACAATAACTGTGGTTTTGCCATCCCACGGTAAAAAATCTCTATTATTCAGCTTTTGGTAGTTTTTTCCGTAAAGAAAAACAGTAGTGTCTGCTGACTGTTGTGACACAAAAATATATCTGTTGAAAATAGTCTTGTGTAGGCCCAACATCCCAGTGTGGTTTTGCAGTTCCACGGGTCAAATCGCTGTACTATCCAGTTTTGGGCCTTTGGTATCTAAAAAAAAGCAGTTTGAGTGTGTCGCTCACTGTTCAGCCGCAAATATTTCTATTTAAAATAGTGTGGTATACCCCAGTAAACAGTAACTGTAGTTTTGCCATCCCACGCTAAAAAATCTCTATTATTCAGGATTTGGTAGTTTTTTCCGTAAAGAGAAACAGTAGTGTCTCCTGACTGTTGTGACACAAAAATATATCTGTTGAAAATAGTCCTGTGTAGGCCCGACACCCAGTGTGGTTTCGCAGTTCCACGGGTCAAATCGCTGTACTATCCAGTTTTGGGCCTTTGGTATCTAAAAAAAAAGCAAATTGAGTGTGTCGCTCACTGTTCAGCCGCAAATATCTCTATTTAAAAAAGTGTGGTATACCCCAGTAAACAATAACTGTGGTTTTGCCATCCCACGGTAAAAAATCTCTATTATTCAGCTTTTGGTAGTTTTTTCCGTAAAGAAAAACGGTAGTGTCTCCTGACTGTTGTGACACAAAAATATATCTGTTGAAAATAGTCTTGTGTAGGCCCGACATCCCAGTGTGGTTTCGCTGTTCCACGGGTCAAATCGCTGTACTATCCAGTTTTGGGCCTTTGGTATCTAAAAAAAAAGCAGTTTGAGTGTGTCGCTCACTGTTCAGCCGCAAATATCTCTATTTAAAAAAGTGTGGTATACCCCAGTAAACAATAACTGTGGTTTTGCCATCCCACGGTAAAAAATCTCTATTATTCAGCTTTTGGTAGTTTTTTCCGTAAAGAAAAAGAGTAGTGTCTCCTGACTGTTGTGACACAAAAATTTATCTGTTGAAAATAGTCTTGTGTAGGCCCGACATCCCAGTGTGGTTTCACAGTTCCATGGGTCAAATCGCTGTACTATCCAGTTTTGGGCATTTGGTAGCTAAAAAAAATGCAGTTTGAGTGTGTTGCTCACTGTTCAGCCGCAAATATCTCTATTTAAAAAAGTGTGGTATACCCCAGTAAACAATAACTGTGGTTTTGCCATCCCACGGTAAAAAATCTCTATTATTCAGCTTTTGGTAGTTTTTTCCGTAAAGAAAAACAGTAGTGTCTCCTGACTGTTGTGACACAAAAATTTATCTGTTGAAAATAGTCTTGTGTAGGCGCGACATCCCAGTGTGGCTTCGCAGTTCCACGGGTCAAATCGCTGTACTATCCAGTTTTGGGACTTTGGTATCTAAAAAAAAAGCAGTTTTAGTGTGTCGCTCACTGTTCAGCCGCAAATATCTCTATTTAAAAAAGTGTGGTATACCCCAGTAAACAATAACTGTGGTTTTGCCATCCCACGGTAAAAAATCTCTATTATTCAGCTTTTGGTAGTTTTTTCCGTAAAGAAAAACAGTAGTGTCTCCTGACTGTTGTGACACAAAAATATATCTGTTGAAAATAGTCTTGTGTAGGCCCGACATCCCAGTGTGGTTTCGCAGTTCCACGGGTCAAATCGCTGTACTATCCTGTTTTGGGCCTTTGGTATCTAAAAAAAAAGCAGTTTGAGTGTGTCGCTCACTGTTCAGCTGCAAATATCTCTATTTAAAAAAGTGTGGTATACCCCAGTAAACAATAACTGTGGTTTTGCCATCCCACGGTAAAAAATCTCTATTATTCAGCTTTTGGTAGTTTTTTCCGTAAAGAAAAACAGTAGTGTCTCCTGACTGTTGTGACACAAAAATATATCTGTTGAAAATAGTCTTGTGTAGGGCCGACATCCCAGTGTGGTTTCGCAGTTCCACGGGTCAAATCGCAGTACTATCCAGTTTTGGGCCTTTGGTATCTTAAAAAAAAGCAGTTTGAGTGTGTCGCTCACTGTTCAGCCGCAAATATCTCTATTTAAAAAAGTGTGGTATACCCCAGTAAACAATAACTGTGGTTTTGCCATCCCACGGTAAAAAATCTCTATTATTCAGCTTTTGGTAGTTTTTTTCCGTAAAGAAAAACAGTAGTATCTCCTGACTGTTGTGACACAAAAATATATCTGTTGAAAATAGTCTTGTGTAGGCCCGACATCCCAGTGTGGTTTCGCTGTTCCACGGGTCAAATCGCTGTACTATCCAGTTTTGGGCCTTTGGTATCTAAAAAAAAAGCAGTTTGAGTGTGTCGCTCACTGTTCAGCCGCAAATATCTCTATTTAAAAAAGTGTGGTATACCCCAGTAAACAATAACTGTGGTTTTGCCATCCCACGGTAAAAAATCTCTATTATTCAGCTTTTGGTAGTTTTTTCCGTAAAGAAAAACAGTAGTGTCTCCTGACTGTTGTGACACAAAAATTTATCTGTTGAAAATAGTCTTGTGTAGGCCCGACATCCCAGTGTGGTTTCACAGTTCCATGGGTCAAATCGCTGTACTATCCAGTTTTGGGCATTTGGTAGCTAAAAAAAATGCAGTTTGAGTGTGTTGCTCACTGTTCAGCCGCAAATATCTCTATTTAAAAAAGTGTGGTATACCCCAGTAAATAATAACTGTGGTTTTACCATCCCACGCTAAAAAATCTCTATTATTCAGCTTTTGGTAGTTTTTTCCGTAAAGAAAAACAGTAGTTTCTCCTGACTGTTGTGACACAAAAATTTATCTGTTGAAAATAGTCTTGTGTAGGCCCGACATCCCAGTGTGGTTTCACAGTTCCATGGGTCAAATCGCTGTACTATCCAGTTTTGGGCATTTGGTAGCTAAAAAAAATGTAGTTTAAGTGTGTTGCTCACTGTTCAGCCGCAAATACCTCTATTTAAAAAAGTGTGATATACCCCAGTAAACAATAACTGTGGTTTTGCCATCCCACGGTAAAAATTCTCTATTATTCAGCTTTTGGTAGTCTTTTCCGTAAAGTAAAACAGTAGTGTCTCCTGACTGTTGTGACACAAAAATTTATCTGTTGAAAATAGTCTTCTGTAGGCCCGACATCCCAGTGTGGCTTCGCAGTTCCACGGGTCAAATCGCTGTACTATCCAGTTTTGGGACTTTGTTATCTAAAAAAAAAGCAGTTTGAGTGTGTCGCTCACTGTTCAGCCGCAAATATCTCTATTTAAAAAAGTGTGGTATACCCCAGTAAACAATAACTGTGGTTTTGCCATCCCACGGTAAAAAATCTCTATTCTTCAGCTTTTGGTAGTTTTTTCCGTAAAGAAAAACAGTAGTGTCTCCTGACTGTTGTGACACAAAAATATATCTGTTGATAATAGTCTTGTGTAGGCCCGACATCCCAGTGTGGTTTCGCAGTTCCATGGGTCAAATCGCAGTACTATCCAGTTTTGGGCCTTTGGTATCTAAAAAAAAAGCAGTTTGAGTGTGTCGCTCACTGTTCAGCCGCAAATATCTCTATTTAAAAAAGTGTGGTATACCCCAGTAAACAATAACTGTGGTTTTGCCATCCCACGGTAAAAAATCTCTATTATTCAGCTTTTGGTAGTTTTTTCCGTAAAGAAAAACAGTAGTATCTCCTGACTGTTGTGACACAAAAATATATCTGTTGAAAATAGTCTTGTGTAGGCCCGACATCCCAGTGTGGTTTCGCAGTTCCACGGGTCAAATCGCTGTACTATCCAGTTTTGGGCCTTTGGTATCTAAAAAAAAAGCAATTTGAGTGTGTCGCTCACTGTTCAGCCGCAAATATCTCTATTTAAAAAAGTGTGGTATACCCCAGTAAACAATAACTGTGGTTTTGCCATCCCACGGTAAAAAATCTCTATTATTCAGCTTTTGGTAGTTTTTTCCGTAAAGAAAAACAGTAGTGTCTCCTGACTGTTGTGCCACAAAAATATATCTGTTGAAAATAGTCTTGTGTAGGGCCGACATCCCAGTGTGGTTTCGCAGTTCCACGGGTCAAATCGCAGTACTATCCAGTTTTGGGCCTTTGGTATCTAAAAAAAAGCAGTTTGAGTGTGTCGCTCACTGTTCAGCCGCAAATATCTCTATTTAAAAAAGTGTGGTATACCCCAGTAAACAATAACTGTGGTTTTGCCATCCCACGGTAAAAAATCTCTATTATTCAGCTTTTGGTAGTTTTTTCCGTAAAGAAAAACAGTAGTGTCTTCTGACTGTTGTGACACAAAAATATATCTGTTGAAAATAGTCTTGTGTAGGCCCGACATCCCAGTGTGGTTTCGCAGTTCCACGGGTCAAATCATTGTACTATCCAGTTTTGGGCCTTTGGTATCTAAAAAAAAAGCAGTTTGAGTGTGTCGCTCACTGTTCAGCCACAAATATCTCTATTTAAAAAAGTGTGGTATATCCCAGTAAACAATAACTGTGGTTTTGCCATCCCACGGTAAAAAAATCTCTATTATTCAGCTTTTGGTAGATTTTTCCTTAAAGAAAAACAGTAGTGTCTCCTGACTGTTGTGACACAAAAATATATCTGTTGAAGATAGTCTTGTGTAGGCCCGACATCCCAGTGTGGTTTCGCAGTTCCACGGGTCAAATCGCTGTACTATCCAGTTTTGGGCCTTTGGTATCTAAAAAAAAAAGCAGTTTGAGTGTGTCGCTCACTGTTCAGCCGAAAATGTCTCTATTTAAAAAAGTGTGGTATACCCCAGTAAACAATAACTGTGGTTTTGCCATCCCACGGTAAAAAATCTCTATTATTCAGCTTTTGGTAGTTTTTTCCGTAAAGAAAAACAGTATTGTCTCCTGACTGTTGTGACACAAAAATATATCTGTTGAAAATAGTCTTGTATAGGCCCGACATCCCAGTGTGGTTTCGCAGTTCCACGGGTCAAAACGCTGTACTATCCAGTTTTGGGCCTTTGGTATCTAAAAAAAAAGCAATTTGAGTGTGTCGCTCACTGTTCAGCCGCAAATATCTCTATTTAAAAAAGTGTGGTATACCCCAGTAAACAATAACTGTGGTTTTGCCATCCCACAGTAAAAAATCTCTATTATTCAGCTTTTGGTAGTTTTTTCCGTAAAGAAAAACAGTAGTGTCTCCTGACTGTTGTGACACAAAAATATATCTGTTGAAATGAGTCTTGTGTAGGCCCGACATCCCAGTGTGGTTTCGCAGTTCCAAGGGGCAAATCGCTGTACTATCCAGCTTTGGGCCTTTGGTATCTAAAAAAAAAGCAGTTTGTGTGTGTCGCTCACTGTTCAGCCGCAAATATCTCTATTTAAAAAAGTGTGGCATACCCCAGTAAACAATAACTGTGGTTTTGCCATCCCACGGTAAAAAATCTCTATTATTCAGCTTTTGGTAGTTTTTTCCGTAAAGAAAAACAGTAGTGTCTTCTGACTGTTGTGACACAAAAATATATCTGTTGAAAATATTCTTGTGTAGGCCCGACATCCCAGTGTGGTTTCGCAGTTCCACGTGTCAAATCACTGTACTATCCAGTTTTGGGTCTTTGGTATCTAAAAAAAAAGCAGTTTGAGTGTGTCACTCACTGTTCAGCCGCAAATATCTCTATTTAAAAAAGTGTGGTATACCCCAGTAAACAATAACTGTGGTTTTGCCATCCCACGCTAAAAAATCTCTATTATTCAGCTTTTGGTAGTTTTTTCCGTAAAGAAAAACAGTAGTGTCTCCTGACTGTTGTGACACAAAAATATATCTGTTGAAAATAGTCTTGTGTAGGCCCAACATCCCAGTGTGGTTTCGCAGTTCCACGGGTCAAAACGCTGTACTATCCAGTTTTGGGCCTTTGGTATCTTAAAAAAAGCAGTTTGAGTGTGTCGCTCACTGTTCAGCCGCAAATATCTCTATTTAAAAAAGTGTGGTATACCCCAGTAAACAATAACTGTGGTTTTGCCATCCCATCGTAAAAAATCTCTATTATTCAGCTTTTGGAATTTTTTTCCGTAAAGAAAAACAGTAGTGTCTCCAGACTGTTGTGACACAAAAATATATCGGCTGAAAATAGTCTTGTGTAGGCCCGACATCCCAGTGTGGTTTCGCAGTTCCATGGGTCAAATCGCTGTACTATCCAGTTTTGGGCCTTTGGTATCTAAAAAAAAAGCAATTTGAGTGTGTCGCTCACTGTTCAACCGCAAATATCTCTATTTAAAAAAGTGTGGTATACCCCAGTAAACAATAACTGTGGTTTTGCCATCCCACGATAAAAAATCTCTATTATTCAGCTTTTGGTAGTTTTTTCCATAAAGAAAAACAGTAGTGTCTCCTGACTGTTGTGACACAAAAATATATCTGTTGAAAATAGTCTTGTGTAGGCCCGACATCCCAGTGTGGTTTCGCAGCTCCACGGGACAAATCGCTGTACTATCCAGTTTTGGGCCTTTGGTATCTAAAAAAAAAGCAGTTTGAGTGTGTCGCTCACTGTTCAGCCGCAAATATCTCTATTTAAAAAAGTGTGGTATACCCAGTAAACAATAACTGTGGTTTTGCCATCCCACGCTAAAAAATCTCTATTATTCAGCTTTTGGTAGTTTTTTCCGTAAAGAAAAACAGTAATGTCTCCTGACTGTTGTGACACAAAAATATATCTGTTGAAGATATTCTTGTGTAGGCCCGACATCCCAGTGTGGTTTCGCAGTTCCACGGGTCAAATCGCTGTACTATCCAGTTTTGGGCCTTTGGTATCTAAAAAAAAAAGCAGTTTGAGTGTGTCGCTCACTGTTCAGCCGAAAATGTCTCTATTTAAAAAAGTGTGGTATACCCCAGTAAACAATAACTGTGGTTTTGCCATCCCACGGTAAAAAATCTCTATTATTCAGCTTTTGGTAGTTTTTTCCGTAAAGAAAAACAGTATTGTCTCCTGACTGTTGTGACACAAAAATATATCTGTTGAAAATAGTCTTGTATAGGCCCGACATCCCAGTGTGGTTTCGCAGTTCCACGGGTCAAAACGCTGTACTATCCAGTTTTGGGCCTTTGGTATCTAAAAAAAAAGCAATTTGAGTGTGTCGCTCACTGTTCAGCCGCAAATATCTCTATTTAAAAAAGTGTGGTATACCCCAGTAAACAATAACTGTGGTTTTGCCATCCCACAGTAAAAAATCTCTATTATTCAGCTTTTGGTAGTTTTTTCCGTAAAGAAAAACAGTAGTGTCTCCTGACTGTTGTGACACAAAAATATATCTGTTGAAATGAGTCTTGTGTAGGCCCGACATCCCAGTGTGGTTTCGCAGTTCCAAGGGGCAAATCGCTGTACTATCCAGCTTTGGGCCTTTGGTATCTAAAAAAAAAGCAGTTTGTGTGTGTCGCTCACTGTTCAGCCGCAAATATCTCTATTTAAAAAAGTGTGGTATACCCCAGTAAACAATAACTGTGGTTTTGCCATCCCACGGTAAAAAATCTCTATTATTCAGCTTTTGGTAGTTTTTTCCGTAAAGAAAAACAGTAGTGTCTTCTGACTGTTGTGACACAAAAATATATCTGTTGAAAATATTCTTGTGTAGGCCCGACATCCCAGTGTGGTTTCGCAGTTCCACATGTCAAATCACTGTACTATCCAGTTTTGGGTCTTTGGTATCTAAAAATAAAGCAGTTTGAGTGTGTCACTCACTGTTCAGCCGCAAATATCTCTATTTAAAAAAGTGTGGTATACCCCAGTAAACAATAACTGTGGTTTTGCCATCCCACGCTAAAAAATCTCTATTATTCAGCTTTTGGTAGTTTTTTCCGTAAAGAAAAACAGTAGTGTCTCCTGACTGTTGTGACACAAAAATATATCTGATGAAAATAGTCTTGTGTAGGCCCAACATCCCAGTGTGGTTTCGCAGTTCCACGGGTCAAAACGCTGTACTATCCAGTTTTGGGCCTTTGGTATCTTAAAAAAAGCAGTTTGAGTGTGTCGCTCACTGTTCAGCCGCAAATATCTCTATTTAAAAAAGTGTGGTATACCCCAGTAAACAATAACTGTGGTTTTGCCATCCCACCGTAAAAAATCTCTATTATTCAGCTTTTGGTAGTTTTTTCCATAAAGAAAAACAGTAGTGTCTCCTGACTGTTGTGACACAAAAATATATCTGTTGAAAATAGTCTTGTGTAGGCCCGACATCCCAGTGTGGTTTCGCAGCTCCACGGGACAAATCGCTGTACTATCCAGTTTTGGGCCTTTGGTATCTAAAAAAAAAGCAGTTTGAGTGTGTCGCTCACTGTTCAGCCGCAAATATCTCTATTTAAAAAAGTGTGGTATACCCAGTAAACAATAACTGTGGTTTTGCCATCCCACGCTAAAAAATCTCTATTATTCAGCTTTTGGTAGTTTTTTCCGTAAAGAAAAACAGTAATGTCTCCTGACTGTTGTGACACAAAAATATATCTGTTGAAAATAGTCTTGTGTAGGCCCGACATCCCAGTGTGGTTTCGCAGTTCCACGGGTCAAAACGCTGTACTATCCAGTTTTGGGCCTTTGGTATCTAAAAACAAAGCAGTTTGAGTGTGTCGCTCACTGTTCAGCCGCAAATATCTCTATTTAAAAAAGTGTGGTATACCCCAGTAAACAATAACTGTGGTTTTGCCATCCCACGGTAAAAAATCTCTATTATTCAGCTTTTGGTAGTTTTTTCCGTAAAGAAAAACAGTAGTGTCTCCAGACTGTTGTGACACAAAAATATATCGGCTGAAAATAGTCTTGTGTAGGCCCGACATCCCAGTGTGGTTTCGCAGTTCCATGGGTCAAATCACTGTACTATCCAGTTTTGGGCCTTTGGTATCTAAAAAAAAAGCAGTTTGAGTGTGTCGCTCAATGTTCAGCCGCAAATATCTCTATTTAAAAAAGTGTGGTATACCCCAGTAAACAATAACTGTGGTTTTGCCATCCCACGGTAAAAAATCTCTATTATTCAGCTTTTGGTAGTTTTTTCCGTAAAGAAAAACAGTAGTGTCTCCTGACTGTTGTGACACAAAAATATATCTGTTGAAAATAGTCTTGTGTAGGCCCAACATCCCAGTGTGGTTTCGCAGTTCCACGGGTCAAATCGCTGTACTATCCAGTTTTGGGCCTTTGGTATCTAAAAAAAAAACAGTTTGAGTGTGTCGCTCACTGTTCAGCCACAAATATCTCTATTTAAAAAAGTGTGGTATACCCCAGTAAACAATAACTGTGGTTTTGCCATCCCACGGTAAAAAATCTCTATTATTCAGCTTTTGGTAGTTTTTTCCGTAAAGAAAAACAGTAGTGTCTCCTGACTGTTGTGACACAAAAATATATCTGTTGAAAATAGTCTTGTGTAGGCCCAACATCCCAGTGTGGTTTCGCAGTTCCACGGGTCAAATCGCTGTACTATCCATTTTTGGCCTTTGGTATCTAAAAAAAAAGCAGTTTGAGTGTGTCGCTCACTGTTCAGCCGCAAATATCTCTATTTAAAAAAGTGTGGTATACCCCAGTAAACAATAACTGTGGTTTTGCCATCCCACGGTAAAAAATCTCTATTATTCAGCTTTTGGTAGTTTTTTCCGTAAAGAAAAACAGTAGTGTCTTCTGACTGTTGTGACACAAAAATATATCTGTTGAAAATAGTCTTGTGTAGGCCCGACATCCCAGTGTGCTTTCGCAGTTCCACGGGTCAAATCACTGTACTATCCAGTTTTGGGCCTTTGTTATCTAAAAAAAAAGCAGTTTGAGTGTGTCGCTCACTGTTCAGCCGCAAATATCTCTATTTAAAAAAGTGTGATATACCCCAGTAAACAATAACTGTGGCTTTGCCACCCCACAGTAAAAAATCTCTTTTATTCAGCTTTTGGTAGTTTTTTCCGTAAAGAAAAACAGTAGTGTCTCCTGACTGTTGTGACACAAAAATATATCTGTTGAAAATAGTCTTGTGTAGGTCCGACATCCCAGTGTGGTTTCGCAGTTCCACGGGTCAAATCGCTGTACTATCCAGTTTTGGGCCTTTGGTATCTAAAAAAAAAAGCAGTTTGAGTGTGTCGCTCACTGTTCAGCCGCAAATATCTCCATTTAAAAAAGTGTTGTATACCCCAGTAAACAGTCACTGTGGTTTTGCCATCCCATGGTAAAAAATCTCTATTATTCAGCTTTTGGTAGTTTTTTCCGTAAAGAAAAACAGTAGTGTCTCCTGACTGTTGTGACACAAAAATATATCTGTTGAAAATAGTCTTGTGTAGGTCCGACATCCCAGTGTGGTTTCGCAGTTCCACGGGTCAAATCGCTGTACTGTCCAGTTTTGGGCCTTTCATATCTAAAAAAAAAAGCAGTTTGAGTGTGTCGCTCACTGTTCAGCCGAAAATATCTCTATTTAAAAAATGTGGTATACCCCAGTAAACAATAACTGTGGTTTTGCCATCCCACGGTAAAAAATCTCTATTATTCAGCTTTTGGTAGTTTTTTTCCTTAAAGAAAAACAGGAGTGTCTCCTGACTGTTGTGACACAAAAATATATCTGTTGAAAATAGTCTTGTGTAGGCCCGACATCCCAGTGTGGTTTCGCAGTTCCACGGGTCAAATCGCTGTACTATCCAGTTTTGGGCCTTTGGTATCTAAAAAAAAAGCAGTTTGAGTGTGTCGCTCACTGTTCAACCGCAAATATCTCTATTTAAAAAAGTGTGGTATACCCCAGTAAACAATAACTGTGGTTTTGCCATCCCATGCTAAAAAATCTCTATTATTCAGCTTTTGGTAGTTTTTTCCATAAAGAAAAACAGTAGTGTCTCCTGACGGTTGTGACACAAAAATATATGTGTTGAAAATAGTCTTGTGTAGGCCCGACATCCCAGTGTGGTTTCGCAGTTCAACGGGTCAAATCGCTGTACTATCCAGTTTTGAACCTTTGGTATCTAAAAAAAAGCAGTTTGAGTGTGTCGCTCACTGTTCAGCCGCATATATCTCTATTTAAAAAAGTGTGGTATACCCCAGTAAACAATAACTGTGGTTTTGCCATCCCACGGTAAAAAATCTCTATTATTCAGCTTTTGGTAGTTTTTTCCGTAAAGAAAAACAGTAGTGTCTCTTGACTGTTGTGACACAAAAATATATCTGTTGAAAATAGTCTTGTGTAGGCCTGACATCCCAGTGTGGTTTCGCAGTTCCACTGGTCAAATCGCTGTACTATCCAGTTTTGGGCCTTTGGTATCTAAAAAAAAGCAGTTTGAGTGTGTCGCTCACTGTTCAGCCGCAAATATCTCTATTTAAAAAAGTGTGGTATACCCCAGTAAACAATAACTGTGGTTTTGCCATCCCACGGTAAAAAATCTCTATTATTCAGCTTTTTTTAGTTTTTTCCGTAAAGAAAAACTGTAGTGTCTCCTGACTGTTGTGACACAAAAATATATCTGTTGAAAACAGTCTTGTGTAGGCCCGACATCCCAGTGTGGTTTCCCAGTTCCATGGGTCAAATCGCTGTACTATCCAGTTTTGGGCCTTTGGTATCTAAAAAAAAAGCAGTTTGAGTGTGTCACTCACTGTTCAGCCGCAAATATCTCTATTTAAAAAAGTGTGGTATACCCCAGTAAACAATAACGGTGGTTTTGCCATCCCACGCTAAAAAATCTCTATTATTCAGCTTTTGGTAGTTTTTTCCGTAAAGAAAAACAGTAGTGTCTCCTGACTGTTGTGGCACAAAAATATATCTGTTGAAAATAGTCTTGTGTAGGCCCGATATCCTAGTGTGGTTTCGCAGTTCCACGGGTCAAAACGCTGTACTATCTAGTTTTGGGCCTTTGGTATCTTAAAAAAAGCAGTTTGAGTGTGTCGCTCACTGTTCAGCCGCAAATATCTCTATTTAAAAAAGTGTGGTATACCCCAGTAAACAATAACTGTGGTTTTGCCATCCCACAGTAAAAAATCTCTATTATTCAGCTTTTGGTAGTTTTTTCCGTAAAGAAAAACAGTAGTGTCTCCAGACTGTTGTGACACAAAAACATATCGGCTGAAAATAGTCTTGTGTAGGCCCGACATCCCAGTGTGGTTTCGCAGTTCCATGGGTCAAATCGCTGTACTATCCAGTTTTGGGCCTTTGGTATCTAAAAAAAAAGCAATTTGAGTGTGTCGCTCACTGTTCAGCCGCAAATGTCTCTATTTAAAAAAGTGTGGTATACCCCAGTAAACAATAACTGTGGTTTTGCCATCCCACAGTAAAAAATCTCTATTATTCAGCTTTTGGTAGTTTTTTCCGTAAAGAAAAACAGTAGTGTCTCCTGACTGTTGTGACACAAAAATATATCTGTTGAAAATAGTCTTGTGTAGGCCCGACATCCCAGTGTGGTTTCGCAGTTCCACGGGTCAAATCGCTGTACTATCCAGTTTTGGGCCTTTGGTAACTAAAAAAAAAGCAGTTTGAGTGTGTCGCTCACTGTTCAGCCGCAAATATCTCTATTTAAAAAAGTGTGGTATACCCCAGTAAACAATAACTGTGGTTTTGCCATCCCACGGTAAAAAATCTCTATTATTCAGCTTTTGGTAGTTTTTTCCGTAATGAAAAAGAGTAGTGTCTTCTGACTGTTGTGAGACAAAAATATATCTGTTGAAAATAGTCTTGTGTAGGCCAGACATCCCAGTGTGGTTTCGCAGTTCCACGGGTCAAATCACTGTACTATCCAGTTTTGGGCCTTTGGTATAAAAATAAAAGCAGTTTCAGTGTGTCGCTCACTGTTCAGCCGCAAATATCTCTATTTAAAAAAGTGTGGTATACCCCAGTAAACAATAACTGTGGTTTTGCCATCCCACGGTAAAAAATCTCTATTATGCAGCTTTTGGTAGTTTTTTTCCATAAAGAAAAACAGTAGTGTCTCCTGACTGTTGTGGCACAAAAATATATCTGTTGAAGATAGTCTTGTGTAGGCCCAACATCCCAGTGTGGTTTCGCAGTTCCACGGGTCAAATCGCTGTACTATCCAGTTTTGGGCCTTTGGTATCTAAAAAAAAAGCAGTTTGAGTGTGTCGCTCACTGTTCAGCCGCAAATATCTCTATTTAAAAAAGTGTGGTATACCCCAGTAAACAATAACTGTGGTTTTGCCATCCCACGGTAAAAAATCTCTATTATTCAGCTTTTGGTAGTTTTTTTCCATAAAGAAAAACAGTAGTGTCTCCTGACTGTTGTGACACAAAAATATATCTGTTGAAGATAGTCTTGTGTAGGCCCAACATCCCAGTGTGGTTTCGGACTTCCACGGGTCAAATCGCTGTACTGTCCAGTTTTGGGCCTTTGGTATCAAAAAAAAAAAGCAGTTTGAGTGTGTCGCTCACTGTTCAGCCGCAAATATCTCTATTTAAAAAAGTGTTGTATACCCCAGTAAACAGTCACTGTGGTTTTGCCATCCCATGGTAAAAAATCTCTATTATTCAGCTTTTGGTAGTTTTTTCCGTAAAGAAAAACAGTAGTGTCTCCTGACTGTTGTGACACAAAAATATATCTGTTGAAAATAGTCTTGTGTAGGTCCGACATCCCAGTGTGGTTTCGCAGTTCCACGGGTCAAATCGCTGTACTGTCCAGTGTTGGGCCTTTCATATCTAAAAAAAAAAGCAGTTTGAGTGTGTCGCTCACTGTTCAGCCGAAAATATCTCTATTTAAAAAAGTGTGGTATACCCCAGTAAACAATAACTGTGGTTTTGCCATCCCACGGTAAAAAATCTCTATTATTCAGCTTTTGGTAGTTTTTTTCCTTAAAGAAAAACAGGAGTGTCTCCTGACTGTTGTGACACAAAAATATATCTGTTGAAAATAGTCTTGTGTAGGCCCGACATCCCAGTGTGGTTTCGCAGTTCCACGGGTCAAATCGCTGTACTATCCAGTTTTGGGCCTTTGGTATCTAAAAAAAAAGCAGTTTGAGTGTGTCGCTCACTGTTCAACCGCAAATATCTCTATTTAAAAAAGTGTGGTATACCCCAGTAAACAATAACTGTGGTTTTGCCATCCCATGCTAAAAAATCTCTATTATTCAGCTTTTGGTAGTTTTTTCCATAAAGAAAAACAGTAGTGTCTCCTGACGGTTGTGACACAAAAATATATATGTTGAAAATAGTCTTGTGTAGGCCCGACATCCCAGTTTGGTTTCGCAGTTCAACGGGTCAAATCGCTGTACTATCCAGTTTTGAACCTTTGGTATCTAAAAAAAAGCAGTTTTAGTGTGTCGCTCACTGTTCAGCCGCATATATCTCTATTTAAAAAAGTGTGGTATACCCCAGTAAACAATAACTGTGGTTTTGCCATCCCACGGTAAAAAATCTCTATTATTCAGCTTTTGGTAGTTTTTTCCGTAAAGAAAAACAGTAGTGTCTCCTGACTGTTGTGACACAAAAATATATCTGTTGAAAATAGTCTTGTGTAGGCCTGACATCCCAGTGTGGTTTCGCAGTTCCACTGGTCAAATCGCTGTACTATCCAGTTTTGGGCCTTTGGTATCTAAAAAAAAGCAGTTTGAGTGTGTCGCTCACTGTTCAGCCGCAAATATCTCTATTTAAAAAAGTGTGGTATACCCCAGTAAACAATAACGGTGGTTTTGCCATCCCACGCTAAAAAATTTCTATTATTCAGCTTTTGGTAGTTTTTTCCGTAAAGAAAAACAGTAGTGTCTCCTGACTGTTGTGGCACAAAAATATATCTGTTGAAAATAGTCTTGTGTAGGCCCGATATCCTAGTGTGGTTTCGCAGTTCCACGGGTCAAAACGCTGTACTATCTAGTTTTGGGCCTTTGGTATCTAAAAAAAAGCAGTTTGAGAGTGTCGCTCACTGTTCAGCCGCAAATATCTCTATTTAAAAAAGTGTGGTATACCCCAGTAAACAATAACTGTGGTTTTGCCATCCCACAGTAAAAAATCTCTATTATTCAGCTTTTGGTAGTTTTTTCCGTAAAGAAAAACAGTAGTGTCTCCAGACTGTTGTGACACAAAAATATATCGGCTGAAAATAGTCTTGTGTAGGCCCGACATCCCAGTGTGGTTTCGCAGTTCCATGGGTCAAATCGCTGTACTATCCAGTTTTGGGCCTTTGGTATCTAAAAAAAAAGCAATTTGAGTGTGTCGCTCACTGTTCAGCCGCAAATGTCTCTATTTAAAAAAGTGTGGTATACCCCAGTAAACAATAACTGTGGTTTTGCCATCCCACAGTAAAAAATCTCTATTATTCAGCTTTTGGTAGTTTTTTCCGTAAAGAAAAACAGTAGTGTCTCCTGACTGTTGTGACACAAAAATATATCTGTTGAAAATAGTCTTGTGTAGGCCCGACATCCCAGTGTGGTTTCGCAGTTCCACGGGTCAAATCGCTGTACTATCCAGTTTTGGGCCTTTGGTAACTAAAAAAAAAGCAGTTTGAGTGTGTCGCTCACTGTTCAGCCGCAAATATCTCTATTTAAAAAAGTGTGGTATACCCCAGTAAACAATAACTGTGGTTTTGCCATCCCACGGTAAAAAATCTCTATTATTCAGCTTTTGGTAGTTTTTTCCGTAATGAAAAAGAGTAGTGTCTTCTGACTGTTGTGAGACAAAAATATATCTGTTGAAAATAGTCTTGTGTAGGCCAGACATCCCAGTGTGGTTTCGCAGTTCCATGGGTCAAATCACTGTACTATCCAGTTTTGGGCCTTTGGTATAAAAAAAAAAGCAGTTTCAGTGTGTCGCTCACTGTTCAGCCGCAAATATCTCTATTTAAAAAAGTGTGGTATACCACAGTAAACAATAACTGTGGTTTTGCCATCCCACGGTAAAAAATCTCTATTATGCAGCTTTTGGTAGTTTTTTTCCATAAAGAAAAACAGTAGTGTCTCCTGACTGTTGTGGCACAAAAATATATCTGTTGAAGATAGTCTTGTGTAGGCCCAACATCCCAGTGTGGTTTCGCAGTTCCACGGGTCAAATCGCTGTACTATCCAGTTTTGGGCCTTTGGTATCTAAAAAAAAAGCAGTTTGAGTGTGTCGCTCACTGTTCAGCCGCAAATATCTCTATTTAAAAAAGTGTGGTATACCCCAGTAAACAATAACTGTGGTTTTGCCATCCCACGGTAAAAAATCTCTATTATTCAGCTTTTGGTAGTTTTTTCCGTAAAGAAAAACAGTAGTGTCTCCTGACTGTTGTGACACAAAAATATATCTGTTGAAAATAGTCTTGTGTAGGTCCGACATCCCAGTGTGCTTTCGCAGTTCCACGGGTCAAATCACTGTACTATCCAGTTTTGGGCCTTTGGTAACTAAAAAAAAAGCAGTTTGAGTGTGTCGCTCACTGTTCAGCTGCAAATATCTCTATTTAAAAAAGTGTGGTATACCCCAGTAAACAATAACTGTGGTTTTGCCATCCCACGGTAAAAAATCTCTATTATTCAGCTTTTGGTAGTTTTTTTCCATAAAGAAAAACAGTAGTGTCTCCTGACTGTTGTGACACAAAAATATATCTGTTGAAGATAGTCTTGTGTAGGCCCAACATCCCAGTGTGGTTTCGGACTTCCACGGGTCAAATCGCTGTACTGTCCAGTTTTGGGCCTTTGGTATCAAAAAAAAAAAGCAGTTTGAGTGTGTCGCTCACTGTTCAGCCGCAAATATCTCTATTTAAAAAAGTGTTGTATACCCCAGTAAACAGTCACTGTGGTTTTGCCATCCCATGGTAAAAAATCTCTATTATTCAGCTTTTGGTAGTTTTTTCCGTAAAGAAAAACAGTAGTGTCTCCTGACTGTTGTGACACAAAAATATATCTGTTGAAAATAGTCTTGTGTAGGTCCGACATCCCAGTGTGGTTTCGCAGTTCCACGGGTCAAATCGCTGTACTGTCCAGTGTTGGGCCTTTCATATCTAAAAAAAAAAGCAGTTTGAGTGTGTCGCTCACTGTTCAGCCGAAAATATCTCTATTTAAAAAAGTGTGGTATACCCCAGTAAACAATAACTGTGGTTTTGCCATCCCACGGTAAAAAATCTTTATTATTCAGCTTTTGGTAGTTTTTTTCCTTAAAGAATAACAGGAGTGTCTCCTGACTGTTGTGACACAAAAATATATCTGTTGAAAATAGTCTTGTGTAGGCCCGACATCCCAGTGTGGTTTCGCAGTTCCACGGGTCAAATCGCTGTACTATCCAGTTTTGGGCCTTTGGTATCTAAAAAAAAAGCAGTTTGAGTGTGTCGCTCACTGTTCAACCGCAAATATCTCTATTTAAAAAAGTGTGGTATACCCCAGTAAACAATAACTGTGGTTTTGCCATCCCATGCTAAAAAATCTCTATTATTCAGCTTTTGGTAGTTTTTTCCATAAAGAAAAACAGTAGTGTCTCCTGACGGTTGTGACACAAAAATATATATGTTGAAAATAGTCTTGTGTAGGCCCGACATCCCAGTTTGGTTTCGCAGTTCAACGGGTCAAATCGCTGTACTATCCAGTTTTGAACCTTTGGTATCTAAAAAAAAGCAGTTTTAGTGTGTCGCTCACTGTTCAGCCGCATATATCTCTATTTAAAAAAGTGTGGTATACCCCAGTAAACAATAACTGTGGTTTTGCCATCCCACAGTAAAAAATCTCTATTATTCAGCTTTTGGTAGTTTTTTCCGTAAAGAAAAACAGTAGTGTCTCCAGACTGTTGTGACACAAAAATATATCGGCTGAAAATAGTCTTGTGTAGGCCCGACATCCCAGTGTGGTTTCGCAGTTCCATGGGTCAAATCGCTGTACTATCCAGTTTTGGGCCTTTGGTATCTAAAAAAAAAGCAATTTGAGTGTGTCGCTCACTGTTCAGCCGCAAATGTCTCTATTTAAAAAAGTGTGGTATACCCCAGTAAACAATAACTGTGGTTTTGCCATCCCACAGTAAAAAATCTCTATTATTCAGCTTTTGGTAGTTTTTTCCGTAAAGAAAAACAGTAGTGTCTCCTGACTGTTGTGACACAAAAATATATCTGTTGAAAATAGTCTTGTGTAGGCCCGACATCCCAGTGTGGTTTCGCAGTTCCACGGGTCAAATCGCTGTACTATCCAGTTTTGGGCCTTTGGTAACTAAAAAAAAAGCAGTTTGAGTGTGTCGCTCACTGTTCAGCCGCAAATATCTCTATTTAAAAAAGTGTGGTATACCCCAGTAAACAATAACTGTGGTTTTGCCATCCCACGGTAAAAAATCTCTATTATTCAGCTTTTGGTAGTTTTTTCCGTAATGAAAAAGAGTAGTGTCTTCTGACTGTTGTGAGACAAAAATATATCTGTTGAAAATAGTCTTGTGTAGGCCAGACATCCCAGTGTGGTTTCGCAGTTCCACGGGTCAAATCACTGTACTATCCAGTTTTGGGCCTTTGGTATAAAAAAAAAAGCAGTTTCAGTGTGTCGCTCACTGTTCAGCCGCAAATATCTCTATTTAAAAAAGTGTGGTATACCCCAGTAAACAATAACTGTGGTTTTGCCATCCCACGGTAAAAAATCTCTATTATGCAGCTTTTGGTCGTTTTTTCCATAAAGAAAAACAGTAGTGTCTCCTGACTGTTGTGACACAAAAATATATCTGTTGAAGATAGTCTTGTGTAGGCCCAACATCCCAGTGTGGTTTCGGACTTCCACGGGTCAAATCGCTGTACTGTCCAGTTTTGGGCCTTTGGTATCAAAAAAAAAAAGCAGTTTGAGTGTGTCGCTCACTGTTCAGCCGCAAATATCTCTATTTAAAAAAGTGTGGTATTCCCCAGTAAACAATCATTGTGGTTTTGCCATCCCCTGGTAAAAAATCTCTATTATTCAGCTTTTGGTAGTTTTTTCCCTAAAGAAAAACAGTAGTGTCTTCTGACTGTTGTGACACAAAAATATATCTGTTGAAGATAGTCTTGTGTAGGCCCGACATCCCAGTGAGGTTTCGCAGTTCCACGGGTCAAATCGCTGTGCTATCCAGTTTTGGGCCTTTGGTATCTAAAAAAAAAGCAGTTTGAGTGTGTCGCTCACTGTTCAGCCGCAAATATCTCTATTTAAAAAAGTGTGGTATACCCCAGTAAACAATAACTGTGGTTTTGCCATCCCACGGTAAAAAATCTCTATTATTCAGCTTTTGGTAGTTTTTTCCGTAAAGAAAAACAGTAGTGTCTCCTGACTGTTGTGACACAAAAATATATCTGTTGAAAATAGTCTTGTGTAGGTCCGACATCCCAGTGTGGTTTCGCAGTTCCACGGGTCAAATCGCTGTACTGTCCAGTTTTGGGCCTTTGATATCTAAAAAAAAGCAGTTTGAGTGTGTCGCTCACTGTTCAGCCGAAAATATCTCTATTTAAAAAAGTGTGGTATACCCCAGTAAACAATAACTGTGGTTTTGCCATCCCACGCTAAAAAATCTCTATTATTCAGCTTTTGGTAGTTTTTTTCCTTAAAGAAAAACAGGAGTGTCTCCTGACTGTTGTGACACAAAAATATATCTGTTGAAAATAGTCTTGTGTAGGACCAACATCCCAGTGTGGTTTCACAGTTCCACGGGTCAAATCGCTGTACTATCCAGTTTTGGGCCTTTGGTATCTAAAAAAAAAAGCAGTTTGAGTGTGTCGCTCACTGTTCAGCCGCAAATATCTCTATTTAAAAAAGTGTGGTATACCCCAGTAAACAATAACTGTGGTTTTGCCATCCCACGGTAAAAAATCTCTATTATTCAGCTTTTTTTAGTTTTTTCCGTAAAGAAAAACAGTAGTGTCTCCTGACTGTTGTGACACAAAAATATATCTGTTGAAAATAGTCTTGTGTAGACCCGACATCCCAGTGTGGTTTCCCAGTTCCATGGGTCAAATCGCTGTACTATCCAGTTTTGGGCCTTTGGTATCTAAAAAAAAAGCAGTTTGAGTGTGTCACTCACTGTTCAGCCGCAAATATCTCTATTTAAAAAAGTGTGGTATACCCCAGTAAACAATAACGGTGGTTTTGCCATCCCACGCTAAAAAATCTCTATTATTCAGCTTTTGGTAGTTTTTTCCGTAAAGAAAAACAGTAGTGTCTCCTGACTGTTGTGGCACAAAAATATATCTGTTGAAAATAGTCTTGTGTAGGCCTGATATCCTAGTGTGGTTTCGCAGTTCCACGGGTCAAAACGCTGTACTATCTAGTTTTGGGCCTTTGGTATCTTAAAAAAAGCAGTTTGAGTGTGTCGCTCACTGTTCAGCCGCAAATATCTCTATTTAAAAAAGTGTGGTATACCCCAGTAAACAATAACTGTGGTTTTGCCATCCCACAGTAAAAAATCTCTATTATTCAGCTTTTGGTAGTTTTTTCCGTAAAGAAAAACAGTAGTGTCTCCAGACTGTTGTGACACAAAAATATATCGGCTGAAAATAGTCTTGTGTAGGCCCGACATCCCAGTGTGGTTTCGCAGTTCCATGGGTCAAATCGCTGTACTATCCAGTTTTGGGCCTTTGGTATCTAAAAAAAAAGCAATTTGAGTGTGTCGCTCACTGTTCAGCCGCAAATGTCTCTATTTAAAAAAGTGTGGTATACCCCAGTAAACAATAACTGTGGTTTTGCCATCCCACAGTAAAAAATCTCTATTATTCAGCTTTTGGTAGTTTTTTCCGTAAAGAAAAACAGTAGTGTCTCCTGACTGTTGTGACACAAAAATATATCTGTTGAAAATAGTCTTGTGTAGGCCCGACATCCCAGTGTGGTTTCGCAGTTCCACGGGTCAAATCGCTGTACTATCCAGTTTTGGGCCTTTGGTAACTAAAAAAAAAGCAGTTTGAGTGTGTCGCTCACTGTTCAGCCGCAAATATCTCTATTTAAAAAAGTGTGGTATACCCCAGTAAACAATAACTGTGGTTTTGCCATCCCACGGTAAAAAATCTCTATTATTCAGCTTTTGGTAGTTTTTTCCGTAATGAAAAAGAGTAGTGTCTTCTGACTGTTGTGAGACAAAAATATATCTGTTGAAAATAGTCTTGTGTAGGCCAGACATCCCAGTGTGGTTTCGCAGTTCCACGGGTCAAATCACTGTACTATCCAGTTTTGGGCCTTTGGTATAAAAAAAAAAGCAGTTTCAGTGTGTCGCTCACTGTTCAGCCGCAAATATCTCTATTTAAAAAAGTGTGGTATACCCCAGTAAACAATAACTGTGGTTTTGCCATCCCACGGTAAAAAATCTCTATTATGCAGCTTTTGGTAGTTTTTTTCCATAAAGAAAAACAGTAGTGTCTCCTGACTGTTGTGGCACAAAAATATATCTGTTGAAGATAGTCTTGTGTAGGCCCAACATCCCAGTGTGGTTTCGCAGTTCCACGGGTCAAATCGCTGTACTATCCAGTTTTGGGCCTTTGGTATCTAAAAAAAAAGCAGTTTGAGTGTGTCGCTCACTGTTCAGCCGCAAATATCTCTATTTAAAAAAGTGTGGTATACCCCAGTAAACAATAACTGTGGTTTTGCCATCCCACGGTAAAAAATCTCTATTATTCAGCTTTTGGTAGTTTTTTCCGTAAAGAAAAACAGTAGTGTCTCCTGACTGTTGTGACACAAAAATATATCTGTTGAAAATAGTCTTGTGTAGGTCCGACATCCCAGTGTGCTTTCGCAGTTCCACGGGTCAAATCACTGTACTATCCAGTTTTGGGCCTTTGGTAACTAAAAAAAAAGCAGTTTGAGTGTGTCGCTCACTGTTCAGCCGCAAATATCTCTATTTAAAAAAGTGTGGTATACCCCAGTAAACAATAACTGTGGTTTTGCCATCCCACGGTAAAAAATCTCTATTATTCAGCTTTTGGTAGTTTTTTTCCATAAAGAAAAACAGTAGTGTCTCCTGACTGTTGTGACACAAAAATATATCTGTTGAAGATAGTCTTGTGTAGGCCCAACATCCCAGTGTGGTTTCGGACTTCCACGGGTCAAATCGCTGTACTGTCCAGTTTTGGGACTTTGGTATCAAAAAAAAAAAGCAGTTTGAGTGTGTCGCTCACTGTTCAGCCGCAAATATCTCTATTTAAAAAAGTGTGGTATTCCCCAGTAAACAATCATTGTGGTTTTGCCATCCCCTGGTAAAAAATCTCTATTATTCAGCTTTTGGTAGTTTTTTCCCTAAAGAAAAACAGTAGTGTCTTCTGACTGTTGTGACACAAAAATATATCTGTTGAAGATAGTCTTGTGTAGGCCCGACATCCCAGTGAGGTTTCGCAGTTCCACGGGTCAAATCGCTGTGCTATCCAGTTTTGGGCCTTTGGTATCTAAAAAAAAAGCAGTTTGAGTGTGTCGCTCACTGTTCAGCCGCAAATATCTCTATTTAAAAAAGTGTGGTATACCCCAGTAAACAATAACTGTGGTTTTGCCATCCCACGGTAAAAAATCTCTATTATTCAGCTTTTGGTAGTTTTTTCCGTAAAGAAAAACAGTAGTGTCTCCTGACTGTTGTGACACAAAAATATATCTGTTGAAAATAGTCTTGTGTAGGTCCGACATCCCAGTGTGGTTTCGCAGTTCCACGGGTCAAATCGCTGTACTGTCCAGTTTTGGGCCTTTGATATCTAAAAAAAAGCAGTTTGAGTGTGTCGCTCACTGTTCAGCCGAAAATATCTCTATTTAAAAAAGTGTGGTATACCCCAGTAAACAATAACTGTGGTTTTGCCATCCCACGCTAAAAAATCTCTATTATTCAGCTTTTGGTAGTTTTTTTCCTTAAAGAAAAACAGGAGTGTCTCCTGACTGTTGTGGCACAAAAATATATCTGTTGAAGATAGTCTTGTGTAGGCCCAACATCCCAGTGTGGTTTCGCAGTTCCACGGGTCAAATCGCTGTACTATCCAGTTTTGGGCCTTTGGTATCTAAAAAAAAAGCAGTTTGAGTGTGTCGCTCACTGTTCAGCCGCAAATATCTCTATTTAAAAAAGTGTGGTATACCCCAGTAAACAATAACTGTGGTTTTGCCATCCCACGGTAAAAAATCTCTATTATTCAGCTTTTGGTAGTTTTTTCCGTAAAGAAAAACAGTAGTGTCTCCTGACTGTTGTGACACAAAAATATATCTGTTGAAAATAGTCTTGTGTAGGTCCGACATCCCAGTGTGCTTTCGCAGTTCCACGGGTCAAATCACTGTACTATCCAGTTTTGGGCCTTTGGTAACTAAAAAAAAAGCAGTTTGAGTGTGTCGCTCACTGTTCAGCCGCAAATATCTCTATTTAAAAAAGTGTGGTATACCCCAGTAAACAATAACTGTGGTTTTGCCATCCCACGGTAAAAAATCTCTATTATTCAGCTTTTGGTAGTTTTTTTCCATAAAGAAAAACAGTAGTGTCTCCTGACTGTTGTGACACAAAAATATATCTGTTGAAGATAGTCTTGTGTAGGCCCAACATCCCAGTGTGGTTTCGGACTTCCACGGGTCAAATCGCTGTACTGTCCAGTTTTGGGCCTTTGGTATCAAAAAAAAAAAGCAGTTTGAGTGTGTCGCTCACTGTTCAGCCGCAAATATCTCTATTTAAAAAAGTGTGGTATTCCCCAGTAAACAATCATTGTGGTTTTGCCATCCCCTGGTAAAAAATCTCTATTATTCAGCTTTTGGTAGTTTTTTCCCTAAAGAAAAACAGTAGTGTCTTCTGACTGTTGTGACACAAAAATATATCTGTTGAAGATAGTCTTGT
Organism: Phyllobates terribilis; assembly: GCF_046119375.1. Lineage (NCBI taxonomy): Eukaryota > Metazoa > Chordata > Amphibia > Anura > Dendrobatidae > Phyllobates > Phyllobates terribilis. Next base: position 35,354,434 of record NW_027362768.1, on the reverse strand, counting down.
GTAGGCCCGACATCCCAGTGAGGTTTCGCAGTTCCACGGGTCAAATCGCTGTGCTATCCAGTTTTGGGCCTTTGGTATCTAAAAAAAAAGCAGTTTGAGTGTGTCGCTCACTGTTCAGCCGCAAATATCTCTATTTAAAAAAGTGTGGTATACCCCAGTAAACAATAACTGTGGTTTTGCCATCCCACGGTAAAAAATCTCTATTATTCAGCTTTTGGTAGTTTTTTCCGTAAAGAAAAACAGTAGTGTCTCCTGACTGTTGTGACACAAAAATATATCTGTTGAAAATAGTCTTGTGTAGGCCCGATATCCTAGTGTGGTTTCGCAGTTCCACGGGTCAAAACGCTGTACTATCTAGTTTTGGGCCTTTGGTATCTTAAAAAAAGCATTTTGAGTGTGTCGCTCACTGTTCAGCCGCAAATATCTCTATTTAAAAAAGTGTGGTATACCCCAGTAAACAATAACTGTGGTTTTGCCATCCCACAGTAAAAAATCTCTATTATTCAGCTTTTGGTAGTTTTTTCCGTAAAGAAAAACAGTAGTGTCTCCAGACTGTTGTGACACAAAAATATATCGGCTGAAAATAGTCTTGTGTAGGCCCGACATCCCAGTGTGGTTTCGCAGTTCCATGGGTCAAATCGCTGTACTATCCAGTTTTGGGCCTTTGGTATCTAAAAAAAAAGCAATTTGAGTGTGTCGCTCACTGTTCAGCCGCAAATGTCTCTATTTAAAAAAGTGTGGTATACCCCAGTAAACAATAACTGTGGTTTTGCCATCCCACAGTAAAAAATCTCTATTATTCAGCTTTTGGTAGTTTTTTCCGTAAAGAAAAACAGTAGTGTCTCCTGACTGTTGTGACACAAAAATATATCTGTTGAAAATAGTCTTGTGTAGGCCCGACATCCCAGTGTGGTTTCGCAGTTCCACGGGTCAAATCGCTGTACTATCCAGTTTTGGGCCTTTGGTAACTAAAAAAAAAGCAGTTTGAGTGTGTCGCTCACTGTTCAGCCGCAAATATCTCTATTTAAAAAAGTGTGGTATACCCCAGTAAACAATAACTGTGGTTTTGCCATCCCACGGTAAAAAATCTCTATTATTCAGCTTTTGGTAGTTTTTTCCGTAAAGAAAAACAGTAGTGTCTCCTGACTGTTGTGACACAAAAATATATCTGTTGAAAATAGTCTTGTGTAGGCCTGACATCCCAGTGTGGTTTCACAGTTCCACTGGTCAAATCGCTGTACTATCCAGTTTTGGGCCTTTGGTATCTAAAAAAAAGCAGTTTGAGTGTGTCGCTCACTGTTCAGCCGCAAATATCTCTATTTAAAAAAGTGTGGTATACCCCAGTAAACAATAACTGTGGTTTTGCCATCCCACGGTAAAAAATCTCTATTATTCAGCTTTTTTTAGTTTTTTCCGTAAAGAAAAACAGTAGTGTCTCCTGACTGTTGTGACACAAAAATATATCTGTTGAAAATAGTCTTGTGTAGGCCCGACATCCCAGTGTGGTTTCCCAGTTCCATGGGTCAAATCGCTGTACTATCCAGTTTTGGGCCTTTGGTATCTAAAAAAAAAGCAGTTTGAGTGTGTCACTCACTGTTCAGCCGCAAATATCTCTATTTAAAAAAGTGTGGTATACCCCAGTAAACAATAACGGTGGTTTTGCCATCCCACGCTAAAAAATCTCTATTATTCAGCTTTTGGTAGTTTTTTCCGTAAAGAAAAACAGTAGTGTCTCCTGACTGTTGTGGCACAAAAATATATCTGTTGAAAATAGTCTTGTGTAGGCCCGATATCCTAGTGTGGTTTCGCAGTTCCACGGGTCAAAACGCTGTACTATCTAGTTTTGGGCCTTTGGTATCTTAAAAAAAGCAGTTTGAGTGTGTCGCTCACTGTTCAGCCGCAAATATCTCTATTTAAAAAAGTGTGGTATACCCCAGTAAACAATAACTGTGGTTTTGCCATCCCACTGTAAAAAATCTCTATTATTCAGCTTTTGGTAGTTTTTTCCGTAAAGAAAAACAGTAGTGTCTCCAGACTGTTGTGACACAAAAATATATCGGCTGAAAATAGTCTTGTGTAGGCCCGACATCCCAGTGTGGTTTCGCAGTTCCATGGGTCAAATCGCTGTACTATCCAGTTTTGGGCCTTTGGTATCTAAAAAAAAAGCAATTTGAGTGTGTCGCTCACTGTTCAGCCGCAAATGTCTCTATTTAAAAAAGTGTGGTATACCCCAGTAAACAATAACTGTGGTTTTGCCATCCCACAGTAAAAAATCTCTATTATTCAGCTTTTGGTAGTTTTTTCCGTAAAGAAAAACAGTAGTGTCTCCTGACTGTTGTGACACAAAAATATATCTGTTGAAAATAGTCTTGTGTAGGCCCGACATCCCAGTGTGGTTTCGCAGTTCCACGGGTCAAATCGCTGTACTATCCAGTTTTGGGCCTTTGGTAACTAAAAAAAAAGCAGTTTGAGTGTGTCGCTCACTGTTCAGCCGCAAATATCTCTATTTAAAAAAGTGTGGTATACCCCAGTAAACAATAACTGTGGTTTTGCCATCCCACGGTAAAAAATCTCTATTATTCAGCTTTTGGTAGTTTTTTCCGTAATGAAAAAGAGTAGTGTCTTCTGACTGTTGTGAGACAAAAATATATCTGTTGAAAATAGTCTTGTGTAGGCCAGACATCCCAGTGTGGTTTCGCAGTTCCACGGGTCAAATCACTGTACTATCCAGTTTTGGGCCTTTGGTATAAAAAAAAAAGCAGTTTCAGTGTGTCGCTCACTGTTCAGCCGCAAATATCTCTATTTAAAAAAGTGTGGTATACCCCAGTAAACAATAACTGTGGTTTTGCCATCCCACGGTAAAAAATCTCTATTATGCAGCTTTTGGTAGTTTTTTTCCAGAAAGAAAAACAGTAGTGTCTCCTGACTGTTGTGGCACAAAAATATATCTGTTGAAGATAGTCTTGTGTAGGCCCAACATCCCAGTGTGGTTTCGCAGTTCCACGGGTCAAATCGCTGTACTATCCAGTTTTGGGCCTTTGGTATCTAAAAAAAAAGCAGTTTGAGTGTGTCGCTCACTGTTCAGCCGCAAATATCTCTATTTAAAAAAGTGTGGTATACCCCAGTAAACAATAAATGTGGTTTTGCCATCCCACGGTAAAAAATCTCTATTATTCAGCTTTTGGTAGTTTTTTCCGTAAAGAAAAACAGTAGTGTCTCCTGACTGTTGTGACACAAAAATATATCTGTTGAAAATAGTCTTGTGTAGGTCCGACATCCCAGTGTGCTTTCGCAGTTCCACGGGTCAAATCACTGTACTATCCAGTTTTGGGCCTTTGGTAACTAAAAAAAAAGCAGTTTGAGTGTGTCGCTCACTGTTCAGCCGCAAATATCTCTATTTAAAAAAGTGTGGTATACCCCAGTAAACAATAACTGTGGTTTTGCCATCCCACGGTAAAAAATCTCTATTATTCAGCTTTTGGTAGTTTTTTTCCATAAAGAAAACAGTAGTGTCTCCTGACTGTTGTGACACAAAAATATATCTGTTGAAGATAGTCTTGTGTAGGCCCAACATCCCAGTGTGGTTTCGGACTTCCACGGGTCAAATCGCTGTACTGTCCAGTTTTGGGCCTTTGGTATCAAAAAAAAAAAGCAGTTTGAGTGTGTCGCTCACTGTTCAGCCGCAAATATCTCTATTTAAAAAAGTGTGGTATTCCCCAGTAAACAATCATTGTGGTTTTGCCATCCCCTGGTAAAAAATCTCTATTATTCAGCTTTTGGTAGTTTTTTCCCTAAAGAAAAACAGTAGTGTCTTCTGACTGTTGTGACACAAAAATATATCTGTTGAAGATAGTCTTGTGTAGGCCCGACATCCCAGTGAGGTTTCGCAGTTCCACGGGTCAAATCGCTGTGCTATCCAGTTTTGGGCCTTTGGTATCTAAAAAAAAAGCAGTTTGAGTGTGTCGCTCACTGTTCAGCCGCAAATATCTCTATTTAAAAAAGTGTGGTATACCCCAGTAAACAATAACTGTGGTTTTGCCATCCCACGGTAAAAAATCTCTATTATTCAGCTTTTGGTAGTTTTTGCCGTAAAGAAAAACAGTAGTGTCTCCTGACTGTTGTGACACAAAAATATATCTGTTGAAAATAGTCTTGTGTAGGTCCGACATCCCAGTGTGGTTTCGCAGTTCCACGGGTCAAATCGCTGTACTGTCCAGTTTTGGGCCTTTGATATCTAAAAAAAAGCAGTTTGAGTGTGTCGCTCACTGTTCAGCCGAAAATATCTCTATTTAAAAAAGTGTGGTATACCCCAGTAAACAATAACTGTGGTTTTGCCATCCCACGCTAAAAAATCTCTATTATTCAGCTTTTGGTAGTTTTTTTCCTTAAAGAAAAACAGGAGTGTCTCCTGACTGTTGTGACACAAAAATATATCTGTTGAAAATAGTCTTGTGTAGGCCCGACATCCCAGTGTGGTTTCACAGTTCCACGGGTCAAATCGCTGTACTATCCAGTTTTGGGCCTTTGGTATCTAAAAAAAAAGCAGTTTGAGTGTGTCGCTCACTGTTCAGACGCAAATATCTCTATTTAAAAAAGTGTGGTATACCCCAGTAAACAATAACTGTGGTTTTGCCATCCCATGCTAAAAAATCTCTATTATTCAGCTTTTGGTAGTTTTTTCCGTAAAGAAAAACAGTAGTGTCTCCTGACTGTTGTGACACAAAAATATATGTGTTGAAAATAGTCTTGTGTAGGCCCGACATCCCAGTGTGGTTTCGCAGTTCAACGGGTCAAATCGCTGTACTATCCAGTTTTGAACCTTTGGTATCTAAAAAAAAGCAGTTTGAGTGTGTCGCTCACTGTTCAGCCGCATTTATCTCTATTTAAAAAAGTGTGGTATACCCCAGTAAACAATTACTGTGGTTCTGCCATCCCACAGTAAAAAATCTCTATTATTCAGCTTTTGGTAGTTTTTTCCGTAAAGAAAAACAGTAGTGTCTCCTGACTGTTGTGACACAAAAATATATCTGTTGAAAATAGTCTTGTGTAGGCCTCACATCCCAGTGTGGTTTCGCAGTTCCACGGGTCAAATCGCTGTACTATCCAGTTTTGGGCCTTTGGTATCTAAAAAAAAGCAGTTTGATTGTGTCGCTCACTGTTCAGCCGCAAATATCTCTATTTAAAAAAGTGTGGTATACCCCAGTAAACAATAACTGTGGTTTTGCCATCCCACGGTAAAAAATCTCTATTATGCAGCTTTTGGTAGTTTTTTTCCATAAAGAAAAACAGTAGTGTCTCCTGACTGTTGTGACACAAAAATATATCTGTTGAAGATAGTCTTGTGTAGGCCCAACATCCCAGTGTGGTTTCGCAGTTCCACGGGTCAAATCGCTGTACTATCCAGTTTTGGGCCTTTGGTATCTAAAAAAAAAGCAGTTTGAGTGTGTCGCTCACTGTTCAGCCGCAAATATCTCTATTTAAAAAAGTGTGGTATACCCCAGTAAACAATAACTGTGGTTTTGCCATCCCACGGTAAAAAATCTCTATTATTCAGCTTTTGGTAGTTTTTTCCGTAATGAAAAACAGTAGTGTCTTCTGACTGTTGTGACACAAAAATATATCTGTTGAAAATAGTCTTGTGTAGGCCCGACATCCCAGTGTGGTTTCGCAGTTCCACGGGTCAAATCACTGTACTATCCAGTTTTGGGCCTTTGGTATAAAAAAAAAGCAGTTTCAGTGTGTCGCTCAGTGTTCAGCCGCAAATATCTCTATTTAAAAAAGTGTGGTATACCCCAGTAAACAATAACTGTGGTTTTGCCATCCCACGGTAAAAAATCTCTATTATTCTGCTTTTGGTAGTTTTTTTCCATAAAGAAAAACAGTAGTGTCTCCTGACTGTTGTGACACAAAAATATATCTGTTGAACATAGTCTTGTGTAGGCCCAACATCCCAGTGTGGTTTCGCAGTTCCACGGGTCAAATCGCTGTACTATCCAGTTTTGGGCCTTTGGTATCTAAAAAAAAAGCAGTTTGAGTGTGTCGCTCACTGTTCAGCCGCAAATATCTCTATTTAAAAAAGTGTGGTATACCCCAGTAAACAATAACTGTGGTTTTGCCATCCCACGCTAAAAAATCTCTATTATTCAGCTTTTGGTAGTTTTTTCCGTAAAGAAAAACAGTAGTGTCTCCTGACTGTTGTGACACAAAAATATATCTGTTGAAAATAGTCTTGTGTAGGTCCGACATCCCAGTGTGGTTTCGCAGTTCCACGGGTCAAATCGCTGTACTATCCAGTTTTGGCCCTTTGGTATCTAAAAAAAAAGCAGTTTGAGTGTGTCGCTCACTGTTCAGCCGCAAATATCTCTTTTTAAAAAAGTGTGGTATACCCCAGTAAACAATAACTGTGGTTTTGCCATCCCACGCTAAAAAATCTCTATTATTCAGCTTTTGGTAGTTTTTTCCGTAAAGAAAAACAGTAGTGTCTAGAGATGAGCGTTGTTCTACTCGAACTGTTCGCCAATCTCAAATTCGAGCTGTTTTGGGCGGTGTTCGAGCCGGTCGGCGAACACGAACAATTTTGAGAAAAATTCGGCTGTTCGAGGTTATGTTCGATAACTGTTCGTGCACCAAAATCATAACTGGATTTTTTCTCAGTAATGATGAAAATTAATGTTAATACGCAGTTTGAGTGTACAGCGGGGCGGGGGGAGGGGCAGGGGATGGATCTCTGCAGGAACAATGAAGATCTCCATTTTTTTTTTCTGTTTCCCGCATTTGCAGTGGGGAGGTGCAATCTGTCAGCCTATCAGCAGCGCACACACGGAGCGAAGTGCTTTTTTTCACACAAGCAAGGGCATGTGTGATTGGCAGTGTATGTCACATGTCCTTGCCCTATAAGACCAAGCCATTTTCCCCGTCGCCACCATTTTCTCACTGCTGCAGCTGCGTGTTAGACGGCACCGCTGTTGCTGTGTGCGCTATACCTTGTTAATTTCAAGCCAATTTTCGCACAAATATACAGATAGCTTGGGAGTAGGGAATAGTTGTGATTGCAGTCCTTTTAAGGACTAGGTTACAGCATTTCCTACGACTTTTATCAGGCAGGTCTGTGCTCTTAAATAGATAGATTGTGGGAGTAAAGACTAATTGTAATTGGAGTCCTTTTCAGGACTAGGTTACATCAGTTCCTATCAGTTTTTGCCAGGCAGGTCTGTGCCAGTGCTGTGCAAGTTTTTTTCACAGCATTTGGCTGAATCTAGCAAAGCTAATCCTTTTTGGCCTATTGCAGAGTGTGTTAGTCAGTGGAGTAGCCTATCTGTGTTGCAAGATATACCACCTGTGTATAGAATACCAATTTTTTTACTGCACCTAGTGAAGTAAAATTTTTTGGGCATAGCATCATTCTATTAGTCCATCTATACTGACCTCCATCAGGTTGCAAACTGAATATAATTTTTTTCTGCATCTAGCTCTGAAAAAATATTTGGGCTTCTAGCAGTGTGTGGGACTTGGTCTATTAGTCCATCTATACTGACCTCCATCAGCTTGCAAATTAAAAATAATTTTTTTCTTCATTTAGCTCTGAAAAAATATTTGGGCTTCTAGCAGTGTGTGGGACTTGTTCTATTAGTCCTTCTATACTGACCTCCAGCAGGTTGCAAATTGAATATAATTTTTTTCTGCATCTAGCTCTGAAAAAATATTTGGGCTTCTAGCGGTGTGTGGGACTTGGTCTATTAGTCCAGCTATACTGACCTCCATCAGGTTGCAAATTAAAAATAATTTTTTTCTGCATCTAGCTCTGAAAAAATATTTGGGCTTCTAGCAGTGTGTGGGACTTGGTCTATTAGTCCATCTATACTGACCTCCATCAGGTTGCAAATTAAAAATAATTTTTTTCTTCATTTATCTCTGAAAAAATATTTGGGCATCTAGCAGCGTGTGGGACTTGTTCTATTAGTCCATCTATACTGACCTCCATCAGGTTGCAAATTAAAAATAATTTTTTTCTGCATCTAGCTCTGAAAAAATATTTGGGCTTCTAGCAGTGTGTGGGACTTGGTCTATTAGTCCATCTATACTGACCTCCATCAGGTTGCAAATTAAAAATAATTTTTTTCTGCATCTAGCTCTGAAAAAATATTTGGGCTTCTAGCAGTGTGTGGGACTTGGTCTATTAGTCCATCTATACTGACCTCCATCAGGTTGCAAATTGAATAAAAAAATTTTCTGCATCTAGCTCTGAAAAAATATTTGGGCTTCTATCGGTGTGTGGGACTTGGTCTATTAGTCCATCTATACTGACCTCCATCAGGTTGCAAATTAAAAATAATTTTTTTCTGCATCTAGCTCTGAAAAAATATTTGGGCTTCTAGCAGTGTGTGGGACTTGGTCTATTAGTCCATCTATACTGACCTCCATCAGGTTGCAAATTAAAAATATTTTTTTTCTTCATTTAGCTCTGAAAAAATATTTGGGCTTCTAGCAGTGTGTGGGACTTGTTCTATTAGTCCTTCTATACTGACGTCCAGCAGGTTGCAAATTGAATAGAATTTTTTTCTGCATCTAGCTCTGAAAAAATATTTGGGCTTCTAGCGGTGTGTGGGACTTGGTCTATTAGTCCATCTATACTGACCTCCATCAGGTTGCAAATTAAAAATAATTTTTTTCTGCATCTAGCTCTGAAAAAATATTTGGGCTTCTAGCAGTGTATGGGACTTGGTCTATTAGTCCATCTATACTGACCTCCATCAGGTTGCAAATTAAAAATAATTTTTTTCTTCATTTAGCTCTGAAAAAATATTTGGGCTTCTAGCAGTGTGTGGGACTTGTTCTATTAGTCCTTCTATACTGACCTCCAGCAGGTTGCAAATTGAATATAATTTTTTTCTGCATCTAGCTCTGAAAAAATATTTGGGCTTCTAGCGGTGTGTGGGACTTGGTCTATTAGTCCATCTATACTGACCTCCATCAGGTTGCAAATTAAAAATAATTTTTTTCTGCATCTAGCTCTGAAAAAATATTTGGGCTTCTAGCGGTGTGTGGGACTTGGTCTATTAGTCCATCTATACTGACCTCCATCAGGTTGCAAATTAAAAATAATTTTTTTCTGCATCTAGCTCTGAAAAAATATTTGGGCTTCTAGCAGTGTGTGGGACTTGGTCTATTAGTCCATCTATACTGACCTCCATCAGGTTGCAAATTGAATAAAAAAATTTTCTGCATCTAGCTCTGAAAAAATATTTGGGCTTCTAGCGGTGTGTGGGACTTGGTCTATTAGTCCATCTATACTGACCTCCATCAGGTTGCAAATTAAAAATAATTTTTTTCTGCATCTAACCCAGCCAATAGTTTTGGCCTAATACCACAGTTTGGCCACTCAGCTCTGCTCGGTTACCATCCATTGTTTTTTTGTGCAAACAACTCCAGAGTTGTGAATTAGTTAACCACCAAAATGAGTGGAAAAAGGCCTGCTGCTGGTGGAAAGGGGAATAGGCGTGTTGGGATGGGGAAAAAAGGTTGTGTCCGTGGGGTAGGTGCAGAAGAAAGACCATCTTCCAGCCAAACTAAAATGTCTACTTCTTTTAGCGGACAATGTGATAAGATCCCTTTCTTACGGCCACGCCAATCGCTACAAATTCCAGATGAGGCACAAAAACAGCAGGTGCTTCAACGGATATCAAGTGCTCCTTTAAGTGGGCTCTCCTCCACATCAACTTCAACATCACAAATACTCCAGTCCTCAAAGGTGTCACCCAAATCGCACTTGCTTCCTCACAGCTCCCAAATCTCCAGCTGCCCGTCTGAGTATGAGGTAGAACAGATGGTTGAGTCTGCAGAGCTGTTTACTCATACTATAGCCTGGGAATCAGAGGTCGACTCCAGCGCTTCTGTGAATCCAGACGAGGAAATGATCTGCACTGATGCCCAGAATCTTTATGAGTCGGATCCAGGACCAGACGCAGAAGGTTCTGACCATAATGTAGACCCTCATTCCCAAACTGTAACTCCTGTTGGTGGAGACAATGAGGAAGACGATGATAAGACTCAAATACCTGATTGGAGCGACAACTTTAGTTTTTTGTCAGGGCAGGAACAGGTTGGCTCTGAGGACGACGGGTGTGATAACGCACAGGGTGATGATGATGAGGTCGGAGATCCCACTTACTGTCAACCCACAGTCAGCCAAGAGATGAGGTCAGCAGAGGAGGTGGAGGAAGATGCTAGTGACGACGAGGTCAGGTTGCGCCTTCCTGGACAGAGACGTAGTACTGGAAGCACGTCAACAACTGCATCCTCAAACACAACTCTGCCTCTCACCACAAGTCGTGGTGGCTCTTCAGGTCGCATGGGTGCTAAGCCTTGCATAGCCTGGGCATTTTTTCAGATCGATAAAGATGACCCAACTCGTGTTATCTGTAACATTTGTCAGCAAAAGCTAAGTAGAGGCCAAAAAATACATAGTTTGAGTACTTCATGCATGAACCGGCACATGGACATGAAGCATAAGTTGCAGTGGGAAGCTCAGTGTGCTACAATGCGGTCTAGCCGGCCGGGCCAACCACCGTCTGCCATATCTTGTGCATCCGCGGCCTCTTCATCCTCTGTGACTGGGGGGACAGCAGTCACACCTGTTTTGGGGCGCAGACCTGCCACCTCTTTACCCGCAACAGCCAGCGTGATTGGCAGGTCATCATTTTCTTTGGAGGTGGTAACACCAGCTGGTCTTGAGCGCTGTCCGACATCGATAGCACCACCTTTGGATCAAGGCAACCTAACATGTCCGCCTGCATCTTCCTCACAGACCGGCAGTTTGCCGGGGACACCCTTATCAACCCCGTCTAAGCACAATAGCCAGCCCTCGGTCCCTCAGATGTGGACAAGTAAAAGACCATTTCCTCCTAGCCATGAGAAAGCTAAGAGGTTGAATTTCACCATCTGCAAGCTCTTGGCTACAGAAATGCTGCCTTTCCGCCTGGTGGACACAGAGGATTTTCGAGACCTTATGTCCGTCGCAGTGCCCCAGTACCAGATGCCCAGTCGGCACTACTTCTCAAAGAAAGGTGTGCCTGCGCTCCACCAGCATGTCGCACACAACATCACCGCTTCTTTGAGAAACTCTGTGTGTGACAGGGTGCATTTCACCACAGACACTTGGACGAGTAGGCATGGACAGGGGCGTTACATGTCGCTGACTGGGCACTGGGTAGCTATGGTGACAGCAGGACAAGGGGCTGCTGTCCAAGTCTTGCCGTCCCCACGAGTTGTGCGTCAATCCTCTTTATGTCATTTTTCCTCCACTGCTTCTGCCTCCTCAACCTCCTCTCGGTCTTCCACCTGCACCCAAAGCCTGTCTGGTCATGCCACAAGCTTTCTAACTGCGCAGAAGGGATCCTGCACACCTCCTTACTATGCTGGCAGTAGGGCTCAACGTCATCAGGCGGTTTTTACATTGAAATGTCTGGGAAATGTGAGTCACACAGCTGAGGAGTTGTGGTCAGCTCTGGAGAACCAATTTCATGAATGGTTGTCTCCACTGGACCTGAAACCAGGGAAGGCCGTGTGCGACAATGCTGAAAACCTGGGTGCGGCCCTTCGCCGGGGCAATGTCACACACGTGCCTTGTATGGCTCATGTGTTGAACCTGGTTGTCCAGCAATTTTTAGCCCACTATCCCAGACTAGATGGCCTTCTGCAGAGGGCACGGTCGCTGTGTGCTCACTTCCGCCGTTCGCATCCCGCAGCTCAGCGACTTACATCTCTACAGAAGTCGTTGGGCCTGCCACTTCACCGGCTAAAATGCGATGTGCCTACCCGGTGGAATTCAACTCTGCACATGTTGCAGCGACTGTGGCAGCACCGACAAGCCCTGGTGCAATACGTTCTGACGTATAGCCTGGGCCAACGAGATTCAGAGGTGGGGCAAATCACGCTGGAGGAGTGGTCTCAGATCAGGGACCTATGCACCCTTCTGCACAGTTTTGAAATGGCGACGAAGATGTTTAGTGCTGACGATGCCATTATCAGCATGACTATTCCGGTGATTTACATGCTGGAGCACATGTTAAACAGAATTCGGAGTCAGGTGGTGGCACAAGAGGAGGTGGAGGAAGTAGAGGAGGAGGAGTTGTATGCGGAAGGGCTAACATCTGCAAGGTCCAGACGGTCGGCAGCACCAGGGCGGCAGGCATGTGAGGGTGGGGGAGATGATTTTACCAGGGCGCATGGTAGCAGCCAAACTAGTGAGGAAGGTGCAGGAGCCCAGGAAGAAGTGGAGGACGAACTGATGGAAGACTCATCAGATGAGGGAGACCTTGATCACATTTCTGTTGTGCGAGGTTGGGGGGAGAGGACAGAGGAAGGAAGCATGATTGTTACCTCGCCACCAACACAACAGGGACTTGGTGCTCCTGGATGCGCAACACACATGAGTGCCTTCTTGCTGCACTACCTGCAACATGACCCTCGAATTGTGAGAATTAGAAATAATCCTGACTACTGGGTTGCCACACTGTTAGATCCCCGGTACAAAAGTAAATTTGCAGAAATTATTCCTGCCATAGAAAGGGATGCACGCATGCAGGAGTATCAGCAGAGACTGTTGCAGAATCTTACATGTGCTTTTCCACAAAATACCAGTGGTGCACGTAGTGAATCTCACAGTTCCAACTTGCCAACCGTGGGACCGTCAAGTGTTCAGCACTCAAACCGTAACAGAACCACAGTATCTGCTGGTAACATCAATTTTGCGGAATCATTTCACCACTTTTTTAGCCCATCCTTTGCAAGGCCACAGGAGACAAGAAGTATGACACATAGTCAACGCCTAGAGACGATGGTACAGGAGTATCTCCAAGTAAACATTGAAGCCACGACTGTGTCACTGGACCCTTGCTCTTTTTGGGCTTCCAATCTGGATAAATGGCCGGAGCTAGCCACTTACGCCTTGGAGATCTTGTCATGCCCCGCAGCCAGCGTTCTGTCTGAACGTGTGTTCAGCGCTGCTGGTGGTGTGCTGACAGATAAGCGCACGCGGCTCTCCACTGATAATGTAGACAGACTCACGTTCATAAAGATGAACAAATCATGGATCCGAAACGACTTTTCTACCCCTGTGTCATCCTGGGGAGAGTAAAAGCTTGATGATTGGTTAAAATCACCCTACCAACCGTTTTAAGCTTTCAAATTACTAATCATGTTTATCTGTATCTTGACTGGAAAATAATTTGGGCTTTGTAGCAGTGTGCAGCACTGATCCTATTAGGCCATCTATAATAAGCTTCACCAGATTTAAAATTAAAAATAATTTTTAGCTGCATCTAGCCCGGAAAATAATTTTGGGGCTCCGAGATGCGCAAGACACATAAGTGCCTTCTTGCTGCACTACCTGCAGCATGACCCTCATATTGTCAGAATTCGAAGTAATCATGACTACTGGGTTGCCACACTCTTAGATCCCCCAAACTTTTCGATCAACCTTTTCATTTTAATAAAGACCAAAAAAATGGTCATTTTTGAAATTATAAGCATTAGCAGGTTGTTAGAAACTGAAATCAAACAGTTTTCAACTCAAAACTTTATTCTAGGTGATGTTACATTTTCACATAGGACCCCTTGTTCGAAAGGAGCTTCTGAACTCTCTCGTCCATTGAATTTGTCAGGTTTTGGATGGTTTCTGCTTCAATTGTTTTGCATGAGGACAGAATACCCTCCCAGAGCTGTTGCTTAGATGTGAACTGCCTCCCGCCATCATAGACACTCCTTTTAATGATGCTCCAAAGGTTCTGAATGGGGTAGAGGTCAGGGGAGCATGGGGGTCACACCATAAGTTTGTCCCCTTTTATGCCCATATCAGCCAGAGATGCAGATGTTTTATGTGCAGCATGAGATGGTGCATTATCATGCAGAAAAATGATCTTGCTGTGAAATACACGGTTCTTCTTCTTGAACCATGGCAGGAAGTGCTGTTTGAGAAAATCCACATACATTATGGAGTTCATCTTTAGCGCCTTCAGGGATCCTAAAGGGGCCGACAATCTCTCTCCCCATGATTCCAGCCCAAAACATTACTCCACCTCCTCCTTGTTGGCGCTGTAGCCGTGTTTGCGTGGGGTGTCCATCAACCAGCCATCCTCCACTCCATTCATCTGGACCATCGAGCGCTGCACGGCACTCATCCGTGAACAAAACAGTTTTGAAATCAGTCTTCATGTAATGTTTGGCCCACTGGAGCCGTTTCTGCTTGTGTGAAGTGGATAGAGGAGGTCGACAGGATGGCGTATGCACAGCTGCAAACCTCTGAAGGACCCTGCATCTTGTTGTTCGGGGGACGTTGGAGGCACAAGCAGCTTCAAAAACTTGTCTGCTGCTATGACAAGGCTTTTTTGCCGCTGCTCTTTCAACCTGACGTAATTGCCTGTAGGAAAGAGTCCTCAATTTGCCCTTATCAGCACGCACACATGTGTACTGTGAATCAGCTACATACTTCTTGATTGCCAAGACACTTCATCCTGATCATCGCACAATGTTGATTGTAGTCATGCCTTGACCTAAACACTCCACAATTTGTTGCTTCTCAGCAGCCGACACATCCTTTTTCTTTCCCATTTTGGCAGAAAATGTAGGCTGCTTAATAATGTGAGAGAGCCTTCTTAAGTAGTCTTGCCTTTCATTGGACACACCTGCCTAACTAATTAGCACAGGTGTCTGCAATTGCTTACAGTGATATAAAGAGCCCTGACACACATCACCATCAATGAGTTTAACTGACAAACAAACAAATTCTTCCCTTATCACTCCTAAACACTTTTTGCATAATAATTTGGAACGCGGTGTACATGTGCTTTTCCACAAAACACCAGTGGTTCACGTAGTGAATTTTACAGTTCTAACTTGCCAACCGTGGTCTGTATGGAATTGTTCAATAAAGGGCCCAAAATTAAGATAACATAGATGGGAGAGGTCTCTTTGAATAGGAATTCCTAAGTATTTGATACCCTGTGAGGGCCAGGCAAAGGGAAAGTTGGACTGAATGGAATCCTATATGGATTTAGGGAGGGAGACATCGAGGGCCTCAGACTTCGCTGCATTGATTTTAAAATTTTACCATGTAACAAAGTGATCTATTTCAGCCATAACAGCAGGGATGGATATATGTGATTGAGTGATATATACTAGGACATCATCAGCAAATAGAGAGCACTTGTACTCGATGCCTCCCACCTCAATCCACCTAATATTGGGGTTATGGCGAATTGATGAGAGCAGGTGCTCCGTCACTAGGATGTATAAGAGAGGGGACAGAGGACATCCCTGCCTTGTCCCATTGGTGATAGTGAAAGGTGATGAAAATGTTCTGACGCACCCCCTGGGCCTTGGGACACCCGGAGCCGGACCCTTTTTGGTGGATGCTGGTGGTTGTAGTCTTCGTGGCGGCGATCCGGTTCCGTGGCTCAGGGCGGTCAAACCAGTGGCGGAACTATTTATGTGGTTTTGATGTTTAAATGTCCGACTACGCCACCCGTGGATTGCGGTCAGAGTGAACCGCCGCTACAGGGCAGACCGCTAAGGCTGGTGTTGTGGGTGCAGCAGAGCGTAGCATAACTCCCCACGGGAGGAGTATAGCCTCAGGGCAGTGTATGCGGAGGATGGGGGTGATGGTGCAGGGCAGCAGCAGTAACGACACGGAGTCAGTGATGCAGTTCAGGGCCTTTACTCACAGTTCTTATTATCCAGACCACGTCTGAAGGTAACGGCTGCCCACGTCGTACTGTGCTCACCAGGTGAGGGGCTCAGACAACTCCCAGATAACTTTGGAGCGCTTCACAGGACCCCCTTTGTGTGTCCTTTGTCTGGCCTTTCTTACCAACACTTCTGTCCGGCTGCCTCGGGCCTCCTCTTGGTAAACTTGGCGCCAGTTTCCCTGACCCTATGTGGTGCCTTCCTAGCGGGTGGAGCAAGGGGCTGCGCCACATAAAATGTCAGAGCCTCCGGTTTCTAGCTGAGGGTCGTTTCCTGCCTCCACTAGTTCGGGGACCGGTCTCCCCCTTTGGCCTGACCCCTCCACGCAGGTGGATTCGGGCGTGCGGTGGCGACTCGCCCGTCCGCACCCCTGGGATCCCTTCATTCCTCGTTCCTGGAGCCTTCTCCGCTCCTCTTCCTTCCTTCCCCCTCTTGCAGGCCTGGGCCTCTGTTACTAGGCCCGCCTCCGGAGCAGAGCTCATGCAGAGCCCCTGCTCCCTGCCACTTCTGCTCAGACTTCTCTGCACTGAACTAAGATGGTGCCCACCTTTTATACTCCCTTCTCAATGCACCCAGGAACTGCTTCCTCCCTGCTCCTGCACTGCAGGGTTCCCCTTCCTCAGTGTTCCCTCCCCCCACTCCAGCCAGGGACAGGGACTGTCGTGCCCATCTCAGGGGCATATTGGTCGCCCTGCCCCACGGCAATGTGGTGTAATGCATGCAGGTGTCGTGTCCTGATCCACACTCCATCCTTATCTGAGAGTGAGATATCACACCTCTGGGTGAGGTGCAATACGTCTGTAGCAACCGAGCCCTCGGTGCTACAGTTCCATTTATCTTCAGCCTAGGTGACGTATTGTGATACAGGGCCGTGATTTTGGCTATAAAAGGGTCCCCTAGACCCCTACCCCAAGCTTTTTAAGAGAATCATATATGGCATGCCAGGAGACTCTATGGAATGCTTTCTCAGCATCCAACGAGAGTATCTACTTACAAATTTTTAACTGCATCTAGCCCAGGAAATACTTTGTGCCTAGTAGCAGGGTCTGCTAGTCAGCGGATTATCCCGGCTGTTAAGCAAGCTACACCACCTGTAGTTTGTACACTTAATTTTTTCAAAGGAAATGCTTCGGGACCACGGGATACTTAGTGAAGAGCATCAGGAGGCACCCCAAGGCATAGGGGCTGGGACTGGCACTAGGATGCCTTGCGGTGGACAGCCGAGCTCGATCCTTATAAAAGCTTTTTAACTGCAGCAGCTTTAGTGGACGCTACTGGAGCTGGAATTACGCGGCTGCTGGCATGAGACTTGCCCTCCAATAGATCCTTGTAAATGGATTTAAAGTGTATTCATTCAAATTAGAGGGACAATTTAAATTAAAAAGCTTAGAGCTGCCTCCACCACAGGGGGGCTCTCTCGACCCACCAGCGGACAGGCACCAGTATTGGGAGAGGGGGGCTGGCCGTCAGGGTTCACCGCGGCTCTGGCACAAACCCGGCGACACGGAGGTGGCACGGGCAGGAGCGGACTGGCCGTCTCGGCTTCTCACTTTTTGGATTTTAGAAGGGCATGACATGCCTATATCTGTGTCTCCCCCTCCTTTTACTCCTCCACCTCTTTTCTTTTCGCATGACTATATGTACTTGTCACTTTTCCATGTGTTAGTTGTGTCTTCTGAGCAGTTTGTCAGCTTTTGGACACCTTTGAAGGTGTTTTCTATGTGTTTCTATGTGTTTTTGTTTGCCTGCCATTGGTTTTAACGGTGTTCGAAGGTGTTCGACGAACAGTTCGACGAACAGTTCGGCGAACACACGGGTGTTCGACGAACCGAACCGAACTCGAACACTACGGGGGTGGCTCAACACTAGTAGTGTCTCCTGACTGTTGTGACACAAAAATATATCTGTTGAAAATAGTCTTGTGTAGGCCTGACATCCCAGTGTGGTTTCGTAGCTCCACGGGTCAAATCGCTGTACTATTCAGTTTTGGGCCTTTAGTATCTAAAAAAAAAGCAGTTTGAGTGTGTCGCTCACTGTTCAGCCGCAAATATCTCTATTTAAAAAAAGTGTGGTATACCCGAGTAAACAATAACTGTTGTTTTGCCATCCCACGGTAAAAAAATCTCTATTATTCAGCTTTTGGTAGATTTTTCCGTAAAGAAAAACAGTAGTGTCTCTTGACTGTTGTGACACAAAAATATATCTGTTGAAAATAGTCTTGTATAGGCCCGACATCCCAGTGTGGTTTCGCAGTTCCACGGGTCAAATCGCTGTACTATCCAGTTTTGGGCCTTTGGTATCTAAAAAAAAAGCAGTTTGAGTGTGTCGCTCACTGTTCAGCCGCAAATATCTCTATTTAAAAAAGTGTGGTATACCCCAGTAAACAATAACTGTGGTTTTGCCATCCCACGCTAAAAAATCTCTATTATTCAGCTTTTGGTAGTTTTTTCCGTAAAGAAAAACAGTAGTGTCTCCTGACTGTTGTGACACAAAAATATATCTGTTGAAAATAGTCTTGTGTAGGCCCGACATCCCAGTGTGGTTTTGCAGTTCCACGGGTCAAAACGTTGTACTATCCAGTTTTGGGCCTTTGGTATCTAAAAAAAAAGCAGTTTGAGTGTGTCGCTCACTGTTCAGCCACAAATATCTCTATTTTAAAAAGTGTGGTATACCCCAGTAAACAATAACTGTGGTTTTGCCATCCCACGGTAAAAAATCTCTATTATTCAGCTTTTGGTAGTTTTTTCCGTAAAGAAAAACAGTAGTGTCTCCAGACTGTTGTGACACAAAAATATATCGGCTGAAAATAGTCTTGTGTAGGCCCGACATCCCAGTGTGGTTTCGAAGTTCCATGGGTCAAATCGCTGTACTATCCAGTTTTGGGCCTTTGGTATCCAAAAAAAAAGCAATTTGAGTGTGTCACTCACTGTTCAGCCACAAATATCTCTATTTAAAAAATTGTGGTATACTCCAGTAAACAATAACTGTGGCTTTGCCACCCCACAGTAAAAAATCTCTATTATTCAGCTTTTGGTAGTTTTTTCCGTAAAGAAAAACAGTAGTGTCTCCTGACTGTTGTGACACAAAAATATATCTGTTGAAAATAGTCTTGTGTAGGCCCGACATCCCAGTGTGGTTTCGCAGTTCCACGGGTCAAATCACTGTACTATCCAGTTTTGGGCCTTTGGTATCTAAAAAAAAAGCAGTTTGAGTGTGTCGCTCACTGTTCAGCCGCAAATATCTCTATTTAAAAAAGTGTGGTATACCCCAGTAAACAATAACTGTGGTTTTGCCATCCCATGCTAAAAAATCTCTATTATTCAGCTTTTGGTAGTTTTTTCCGTAAAGAAAAACAGTAGTGTCTCCTGACTGTTGTGACACAAAAATATATGTGTTGAAAATAGTCTTGTGTAGGCCTGACATCCCAGTGTGGTTTCGCAGTTCAACGGGTCAAATCGCTGTACTATCCAGTTATGGGCCTCTGGTATCTAAAAAAAAGCAGTTTGAGTGTGTCGCTCACTGTTCAGCCGCAAATATCTCTATTTAAAAAAGTGTGGTGTACCCCAGTAAACAATTACTGTGGTTTTGCCATCCCACGCTAAAAAATCTCTATTATTCAGCTTTTGGTAGTTTTTTCCGTAAAGAAAAACAGCAGTGTCTCCTGACTGTTGTGACACAAAAATATATCTGTTGAAAATAGTCTTGTGTAGGCCCGACATCCCAGTGTGGTTTCGCAGTTCCACGGGTCTGAACGCTGTACTATCCAGTTTTGGGCCTTTGGTATCTAAAAAAAAAGCAATTAGAGCATGTCGCTCACTGTTCAGCCGCAAATATCTCTATTTAAAAAAGTGTGGTATACCCCAGTAAACAATAACTGTGGTTTTGCCATCCCACGGTAAAAAATCTCTATTATTCAGCTTTTGGTAGTTTTTTCCGTAAACAAAAACAGTAGTGTCTCCTGACTGTTGTGACACAAAAATATATCTGTTGAAAATAGTGTTGTGTACGCCGATATCCCTGTGTGGTTTCGCAGCTCCACGGGACAAATCGCTGTACTATTCAGTTTTGGGCCTTTGGTATCTAAAAAAAAGCAGTTTGAGTGTGTTGCTCACTGTTCAGCCGCAAATATCTCTATTTAAAAAAGTGTGGTATACCCCAGTAAACAATAACTGTGGTTTTGCCATCCCACGGTAAAAAATCTCTATTATTCAGCTTTTGGTAGTTTTTTCCGTAAAGAAAAACAGTAGTGTCTCCTGACTGTTGTGACACAAAAATATATCTGTTGAAAATAGTCTTGTGTAGGCCCGACATCCCAGTGTGGTTTCGCAGTTCCACGGGTCAAATCGCTGTACTATCCAGTTTTGGGCCTTTGGTATCTAAAAAAAAAGCAGTTTGAGTGTGTCGCTCACTGTTCAGCCGCAAATATCTCTATTTAAAAAAGTGTGGTATACCCCAGTAAACAATAACTGTGGTTTTGCCATCCCACGGTAAAAAATCTCTATTATTCAGCTTTTGGTAGTTTTTTCCGTAAAGAAAAAGAGTAGTGTCTCCTGACTGTTGTGACACAAAAATATATCTGTTGAAAATAGTCTTGTGTAGGCCCAACATCCCAGTGTGGTTTCGCAGTTCCACTGGTCAAATCGCTGTACTATCCAGTTTTGGGCCTTTGGTATCTAAAAAAAAAGCAGTTTGAGTGTGTCGCTCACTGTTCAGCCGCAAATATCTCTATTTAAAAAAGTGTGGTATACCCCAGTAAACAATAACTGTGGTTTTGCCATCCCACGGTAAAAAATCTCTATTATTCAGCTTTTGGTAGTTTTTCCGTAAAGAAAAACAGTAGTGTATTCTGACTGTTGTGACACAAAAATATATCTGTTGAAAATAGTCTTGTGTAGGTCCGACATCCCAGTGTGCTTTCGCAGTTCCACGGGTCAAATCACTGTACTATCCAGTTTTGGGCCTTTGGTATTTAAAAAAAAAGCAGTTTGAGTGTGTCGCTCACTGTTCAGCCGCAAATATCTCTATTTAAAAAAGTGTGGTATACCCCAGTAAACAATAACTGTGGCTTTGCCACCCCACAGTAAAAAATCTCTATTATTCAGCTTTTGGTAGTTTTTTCCGTAAAGAAAAACAGTAGTGTCTCCTGACTGTTGTGACACAAAAATATATCTGTTGAAGATAGTCTTGTGTAGGCCCAACATCCCAGTGTGGTTTCGCAGTTCCACGGGTCAAATCGCTGTACTATCCAGTTTTGGGCCTTTGGTATCTAAAAAAAAAGCAGTTTGAGTGTGTCGCTCACTGTTCAGCCGCAAATATCTCTATTTAAAAAAGTGTGGCATACCCCAGTAAACAATAACTGTGGTTTTGCCATCCCACGCTAAAAATCTCTATTATTCAGCTTTTGGTAGTTTTTTCCGTAAAGAAAAACAGTAGTGTCTCCTGACTGTTGTGACACAAAAATATATCTATTGAAAATAGTCTTGTGTAGGTCCGAAATCCCAGTGTGGTTTCGCAGTTCCACGGGTCAAATCGCTGTACTATCCAGTTTTGGCCCTTTGGTATCTAAAAAAAAAGCAGTTTGAGTGTGTCGCTCACTGTTCAGCCGCAAATATCTCTATTTAAAAAAGTGTGGTATACCCCAGTAAACAATAACTGTGGTTTTGCCATCCCACGCTAAAAAATCTCTATTATTCAGCTTTTGGTAGTTTTTTCCGTAAAGAAAAACAGTAGTGTCTCCTGACTGTTGTGACACAAAAATATATCTGTTGAAAATAGTCTTGTGTAGGCCTGACATCCCAGTGTGGTTTCGTAGCTCCACGGGTCAAATCGCTGTACTATTCAGTTTTGGGCCTTTGGTATCTAAAAAAAAAGCAGTTTGAGTGTGTCGCTCACTGTTCAGCCGCAAATATCTCTATTTAAAAAAAGTGTGGTATACCCGAGTAAACAATAACTGTTGTTTTGCCATCCCACGGTAAAAAATCTCTATTATACAGCTTTTGGTAGATTTTTCCGTAAAGAAAAACAGTAGTGTCTCCTGACTGTTGTGACACAAAAATATATCTGTTGAAAATAGTCTTGTATAGGCCCGACATCCCAGTGTGGTTTCGCAGTTCCACGGGTCAAATCGCTGTACTATCCAGTTTTGGGCCTTTGGTATCTAAAAAAAAAGCAGTTTGAGTGTGTCGCTCACTGTTCAGCCGCAAATATCTCTATTTAAAAAAGTGTGGTATACCCCAGTAAACAATAACTGTGGTTTTGCCATCCCACGCTAAAAAATCTCTATTATTCAGCTTTTGGTAGTTTTTTCCGTAAAGAAAAACAGTAGTGTCTCCTGACTGTTGTGACGCAAAAATATATCTGTTGAAAATAGTCTTGTGTAGGCCCGACATCCCAGTGTGGTTTTGCAGTTCCACGGGTCAAAACGTTGTACTATCCAGTTTTGGGCCTTTGGTATCTAAAAAAAAAGCAGTTTGAGTGTGTCGCTCACTGTTCAGCCGCAAATATCTCTATTTTAAAAAGTGTGGTATACCCCAGTAAACAATAACTGTGGTTTTGCCATCCCACGGTAAAAAATCTCTATTATTCAGCTTTTGGTAGTTTTTTCCGTAAAGAAAAACAGTAGTGTCTCCAGACTGTTGTGACACAAAAATATATCGGCTGAAAATAGTCTTGTGTAGGCCCGACATCCCAGTGTGGTTTCGCAGTTCCATGGGTCAAATCGCTGTACTATCCAGTTTTGGGCCTTTGGTATCCAAAAAAAAACAATTTGAGTGTGTCGCTCACTGTTCAGCCACAAATATCTCTATTTAAAAAAGTGTGGTATACTCCAGTAAACAATAACTGTGGTTTTGCCATCCCACGGTAAAAAATCTCTATTATTCAGCTTTTGGTATTTTTTTCCGTAAAGAAAAACAGTAGTGTCTCCTGACTGTTGTGACACAAAAATATATCTGTTGAAAATAGTCTTGTGTAGGCCCGACATCCCAGTGTGGTTTCGCAGTTCCACCGGTCAAATCGCTGTACTATCCAGTTTTGGGCCTTTGGTATCCAAAAAAAAACAATTTGAGTGTGTCGCTCACTGTTCAGCCGCAAATATCTCTATTTAAAAAAAGTGTGGTATACCCGAGTAAACAATAACTGTGGTTTTGCCATCCCACGGTAAAAAATCTCTATTATTCAGCTTTTGTTAGTTTTTTCCGTAATGAAAAACAGTAGTGTCTTCTGACTGTTGTGACACAAAAATATATCTGTTGAAAATATACTTGTGTAGGCCCGACATCCCAGTGTGGTTTCGCAGTTCCACGGGTCAAATCACTGTACTATCCAGTTTTGGGCCTTTGGTATAAAAAAAAAAGCAGTTTCAGTGTGTCGCTCACTGTTCAGCCGCAAATATCTCTATTTAAAAAAGCGTGGTATACCCCAGTAAACAATAACTGTGGTTTTGCCATCCCACGGTAAAAAATCTCTATTATTCAGCTTTTGGTAGTTTTTTTCCATAAAGAAAAACAGTAGTGTCTCCTGACTGTTGTGACACAAAAATATATCTGTTGAAGATAGTCTTGTGTAGGCCCAACATCCCAGTGTGGTTTCGCAGTTCCACGGGTCAAATCGCTGTACTATCCAGTTTTGGGCCTTTGGTATCTAAAAAAAAAAGCAGTTTGAGTGTGTCGCTCACTGTTCAGCGGCAAATATCTCTATTTAAAAAAGTGTGGTATACCCCAGTAAACAATAACTGTGGTTTTGCCATCCCACGCTAAAAAATCTCTATTATTCAGCTTTTGGTAGTTTTTTCCGTAAAGAAAAACAGTAGTGTCTCCTGACTGTTGTGACACAAAAATATATCTGTTGAAAATAGTCTTGTGTAGGTCCGACATCCCAGTGTGGTTTCGCATTTCCACGGGTCAAATCGCTGTACTATCCAGTTTTGGCCCTTTGGTATCTAAAAAAAAGCAGTTTGAGTGTGTCGCTCACTGTTCAGCCGCAAATATCTCTATTTAAAAAAGTGTGGTATACCCCAGTAAACAATAACTGTGGTTTTGCCATCCCATGCTAAAAAAATCTCTATTATTCAGCTTTTGGTAGTTTTTTCCGTAAAGAAAAACAGTAGTGTCTCCTGACTGTTGTGACACAAAAATATATCTGTTGAAAATAGTCTTGTGTAGGCCTGACATCCCAGTGTGGTTTCGCAGCTCCACGGGACAAATAGCTGTACTATTCAGTTTTGGGCCTTTGGTATCTAAAAAAAAAGCAGTTTGAGTGTGTCGCTCACTGTTCAGCCGCAAATATCTCTATTTTAAAAAGTGTGGTATACCCCAGTAAACAATAACTGTGGTTTTGCCATCCCACGGTAAAAAATCTCTATTATTCAGCTTTTGGTAGTTTTTTCCGTAAAGAAAAACAGTAGTGTCTCCAGACTGTTGTGACACAAAAATATATCGGCTGAAAATAGTCTTGTGTAGGCCCGACATCCCAGTGTGGTTTCGCAGTTCCATGGGTCAAATCGCTGTACTATCCAGTTTTGGGCCTTTGGTATCCAAAAAAAAAGCAATTTGAGTGTGTCGCTCACTGTTCTGCCACAAATATCTCTATTTGAAAAAGTGTGGTATACCCCAGTAAACATTAACTGTGGTTTTGCCATCACACGGTAAAAAATCTCTATTATTCAGATTTTGGTATTTTTTTCCGTAAAGAAAAACAGTAGTGTCTCCTGACTGTTGTGACACAAAAATATATCTGTTGAAAATAGTCTTGTGTAGGCCCGACATCCCAGTGTGGTTTCGCAGTTCCACCGGTCAAATCGCTGTACTATCCAGTTTTGGGCCTTTGGTATCTAAAAAAAAAAGCAGTTTGAGTGTGTCGCTCACTGTTCAGCCGCAAATATCTCTATTTAAAAAAGTGTGGTATACCCCAGTAAACAATAACTGTGGTTTTGCCATCCCACGGTAAAAAATCTCTATTATTCAGCTTTTGGTAGTTTTTTCCGTAAAGAAAAACAGTAGTGTCTCCTGACTGTTGTGACACAAAAATATATCTGTTGAAAATAGTCTTGTGTAGGCCCAACATCCCAGTGTGGTTTCGCAGTTCCACGGGTCAAATCGCTGTACTATCCAATTTTGGGCCTTTGGTATCTAAAAAAAAAGCAGTTTGAGTGTGTCGCTCACTGTTCAGCCGCAAATATCTCTATTTAAAAAAAGTGTGGTATACCCGAGTAAACAATAACTGTGGTTTTGCCATCCCACGGTAAAAAATCTCTATTATTCAGCTTTTGTTAGTTTTTTCCGTAATGAAAAACAGTAGTGTCTTCTGACTGTTGTGACACAAAAATATATCTGTTGAAAATATACTTGTGTAGGCCCGACATCCCAGTGTGGTTTCGCAGTTCCACGGGTCAAATCACTGTACTATCCAGTTTTGGGCCTTTGGTATAAAAAAAAAAGCAGTTTCAGTGTGTCGCTCACTGTTCAGCCGCAAATATCTCTATTTAAAAAAGTGTGGTATACCCCAGTAAACAATAACTGTGGTTTTGCCATCCCACGGTAAAAAATCTCTATTATGCAGCTTTTGGTAGTTTTTTTCCATAAAGAAAAACAGTAGTGTCTCCTGACTGTTGTGACACAAAAATATATCTGTTGAAGATAGTCTTGTGTAGGCCCAACATCCCAGTGTGGTTTCGCAGTTCCACGGGTCAAATCGCTGTACTATCCAGTTTTGGGCCTTTGGTATCTAAAAAAAAAGCAGTTTGAGTGTGTCGCTCACTGTTCAGCCGCAAATATCTCTATTTAAAAAAGTGTGGTATAACCCAGTAAACAATAACTGTGGTTTTGCCATCCCACGGTAAAAAATCTCTATTATTCAGCTTTTGGTAGTTTTTTCCGTAATGAAAAACAGTAGTGTCTTCTGACTGTTGTGACACAAAAATATATCTGTTGAAAATAGTCTTGTGTAGGCCCGACATCCCAGTGTGGTTTCGCAGTTCCACGGGTCAAATCACTGTACTATCCAGTTTTGGGCCTTTGGTATAAAAAAAAAAGCAGTTTCAGTGTGTCGCTCACTGTTCAGCCGCAAATATCTCTATTTAAAAAAGCGTGGTATACCCCAGTAAACAATAACTGTGGTTTTGCCATCCCACGGTAAAAAATCTCTATTATTCAGCTTTTGGTAGTTTTTTTCCATAAAGAAAAACAGTAGGGTCTCCTGACTGTTGTGACACAAAAATATATCTGTTGAAGATAGTCTTGTGTAGGCCCAACATCCCAGTGTGGTTTCGCAGTTCCACGGGTCAAATCGCTGTACTATCCAGTTTTGGGCCTTTGGTATCTAAAAAAAAAGCAGTTTGAGCGTGTCGCTCACTGTTCAGCGGCAAATATCTCTATTTAAAAAAGTGTGGTATACCCCAGTAAACAATAACTGTGGTTTTGCCATCACACGCTAAAAAATCTCTATTATTCAGCTTTTGGTAGTTTTTTCCGTAAAGAAAAACAGTAGTGTTTCCTGACTGTTGTGACACAAAAATATATCTGTTGAAAATAGTCTTGTGTAGGTCCGACATCCCAGTGTGGTTTCGCAGTTCCACGGGTCAAATCGCTGTACTATCCAGTTTTGGCCCTTTGGTATCTAAAAAAAAAGCAGTTTGAGTGTGTCGCTCACTGTTCTGCCACAAATATCTCTATTTAAAAAAGTGTGGTATACCCCAGTAAACAATAACTGTGGTTTTGCCATCCCACGCTAAAAAATATCTATTATTCAGCTTTTGGTAGTTTTTTCCGTAAAGAAAAACAGTAGTGTCTCCTGACTGTTGTGACACAAAAATATATCTGTTGAAAATAGTCTTGTGTAGGCCCAACATCCCAGTGTGGTTTCGCAGTTCCACGGGTCAAATCACTGTACTATCCAGTTTTGGGCCTTTGGTATCTAAAAAAAAAGCAGTTTGAGTGTGTCGCTCACTGTTCAGCCGCAAATATCTCTATTTAAAAAAGAGTGGTATACCCCAGTAAACAATAACTGTGGCTTTGACACCCCACAGTAAAAAATCTCTATTATTCAGCTTTTGGTAGTTTTTTCCGTAAAGAAAAACAGTAGTGTCTCCTGACTGTTGTGACACAAAAATATATCTGTTGAAAATAGTCTTGTGTAGGTCCGACATCCCAGTGTGGTTTCGCAGTTCCACGGGTCAAATCGCTGTACTATCCAGTTTTGGGCCTTTGGTATCTAAAAAAAAAGCAGTTTGAGTGTGTCGCTCACTGTTCAGCCGCAAATATCTCTATTTAAAAAAGTGTGGTATACCCCAGTAAACAATCACTGTGGTTTTGCCATCCCACGGTAAAAAATCTCTATTATTCAGCTTTTGGTAGTTTTTTCCATAAAGAAAAACAGTAGTGTCTTCTGACTGTTGTGACACAAAAATATATCTGTTGAAAATAGTCTTGTGTAGGCCCGACATCCCATTGTGGTTTCGCAGTTCCACGGGTCAAATCGCTGTACTATCCAGTTTTGGGCCTTTGGTATCTAAAAAAAAAGCAGTTTGAGTGTGTCGCTCACTTTTCAGCCGCAAATATCTCTATTTAAAAAAGTGTGGTATACCCCAGTAAACAATAACTGTGGTTTTGCCATCTCACGGTAAAAAATCTCTATTATTCAGCTTTTGGTAGTTTTTTCCGTAAAGAAAAACAGTAGTGTCTCCTGACTGTTGTGACACAAAAATATATCTGTTGAAAATAGTCTTGTGTAGGTCCGACATCCCAGTGTGGTTTCGCAGTTCCACGGGTCAAATCGCTGTACTATCCAGTTTTGGGCCTTTGGTATCTAAAAAAAAAGCAGTTTGAGTGTGTCGCTCACTGTTCAGCCGCAAATATCTCTATTTAAAAAAGTGTGGTATACCCCAGTAAACAATCACTGTGGTTTTGCCATCCCACGGTAAAAAATCTCTATTATTCAGCTTTTGGTAGTTTTTTTCCATAAAGAAAAACAGTAGTGTCTTCTGACTGTTGTGACACAAAAATATATCTGTTGAAAATAGTCTTGTGTAGGCCCGACATCCCATTGTGGTTTCGCAGTTCCACGGGTCAAAACGCTGTACTATCCAGTTTTGGGCCTTTGGTATCTAAAAAAAAAGCAGTTTGAGTGTGTCGCTCACTGTTCAGCTGCAAATATCTCTATTTAAAAAAGTGTGGTATACCCCAGAAAACAATAACTGTGGTTTTGCCATCCCACGGTAAAAAATCTCTATTATTCAGCTTTTGGTATTTTTTTCCGTAAAGAAAAACAGTAGTGTCTCCTGACTGTTGTGACACAAAAATATATCTGTTGAAAATAGTCTTGTGTAGGCCCGACATCCCAGTGTGGTTTCGCAGTTCCACGGGTCAAATCGCTGTACTATCCAGTTTTGGGCCTTTGGTATCTAAAAAAAAAGCAGTTTGAGTGTGTCGCTCACTGTTCAGCCGCAAATATCTCTATTTAAAAAAGTGTGGTATACCCCAGTAAACAATAACTGTGGTTTTGCCATCCCACGGTAAAAAATCTCTATTATTCAGCTTTTGGTAGTTTTTTCCGTAAAGAAAAACAGTAGTGTCTCCTGACTGCTGTGACACAAAAATATATGTGTTGAAAATAGTCTTGTGTAGGCCCAACATCCCAGTGTGGTTTCGCAGTTCCACGGGTCAAATCGCTGTACTATCCAGTTTTGGGCCTTTGGTATCTAAAAAAAAAGCAGTTTGAGTGTGTCGCTCACTGTTCACCCGTAAATATCTCTATTTAAAAAAGTGTGATATACCCCAGTAAACAATAACTGTGGTTTTGCCATCCCACGGTAAAAAATCTCTATTATTCAGCTTTTGGTAGTTTTTTCCGTAAAGAAAAACAGTAGTGTCTTCTGACTGTTGTGACACAAAAATATATCTGTTGAAAATAGTCTTGTGTAGGCCCGACATCCCAGTGTGGTTTCGCAGTTCCACGGGTCAAAACGCTGTACTATCCAGTTTTGGGCCTTTGTTATCTAAAAAAAAAGCAGTTTGAGTGTGTCGCTCACTGTTCAGCCGCAAATATCTCTATTTAAAAAAGTGTGGTATACCCCAGTAAACAATAACTGTGGTTTTGCCATCCCACGGTAAAAAATCTCTATTATTCAGCTTTTGGTAGTTTTTTCCGTAAAGAAAAACAGTAGTGTCTCCACACTGTTGTGACACAAAAATATATCGGCTGAAAACAGTCTTGTGTAGGCCCGACATCCCACTGTGGTTTCGCAGTTCCATGGGTCAAATCGCTGTACTATCCAGTTTTGGGCCTTTGGTATCTAAAAAAAAGCAATTTGAGTGTGTCGCTCACTGTTCAGCCGCAAATATCTCTATTTAAAAAAGTGTGGTATACCCCAGTAAACAATAACTGTGGTTTTGCCATCCCACGTTAAAAAATATCTATTATTCAGCTTTTGGTATTTTTTTCCGTAAAGAAAAACAGTAGTGTCTCCTGACTGTTGTGACACAAAAATATATCTGTTGAAAATAGTCTTGTGTAGGCCCGACATCCCAGTGTGGTTTCGCATTTCCACGAGTCAAATCGCTGTACTATCCAGTTTTGGGCCTTTGGTATCTAAAAAAAAAGCAGTTTGAGTGTGTCGCTCACTTTTCAGCCGCAAATATCTCTATTTAAAAAGTGTGGTATACCCCAGTAAACAATAACTGTGGTTTTGCCATCCCACGGTAAAAAATCTCTATTATTCAGCTTTTGGTAGTTTTTTCCGTAAAGAAAAACAGTAGTGTCTCCTGACTGTTGTGACACAAAAATATATCTGTTGAAAATAGTCTTGTGTAGGCCCAACATCCCAGTGTGGTTTCGCAGTTCCACGGGTCAAATCGCTGTACTATCCAGTTTTGGGCCTTTGGTATCTAAAAAAAAAGCAGTTTGAGTGTGTCGCTCACTGTTCAGCCGCAAATATCTCTATTTAAAAAAGTGTGGTATACCCCAGTAAACAATAACTGTGGTTTTGCCATCCCACGGTAAAAAATCTCTATTATTCAGCTTTTGGTAGTTTTTTCCGTAAAGAAAAACAGTAGTGTCTTCTGACTGTTGTGACACAAAAATATATCTGTTGAAAATAGTCTTGTGTAGGTCCGACATCCCAGTGTGCTTTCGCAGTTCCACGGGTCAAATCACTGTACTATCCAGTTTTGGGCCTTTGGTATCTAAAAAAAAAGCAGTTTGAGTGTGTCGCTCACTGTTCAGCCGCAAATATCTCTATTTAAAAAAGTGTGGTATACCCCAGTAAACAATAACTGTGGCTTTGCCACCCCACAGTAAAAAATCTCTATTATTCAGCTTTTGGTAGTTTTTTCCGTAAAGAAAAACAGTAGTGTCTTCTGACTGTTGTGACACAAAAATATATCTGTTGAAAATAGTCTTGTGTAGGTCCGACATCCCAGTGTGCTTTCGCAGTTCCACGGGTCAAATCACTGTACTATCCAGTTTTGGGCCTTTGTTATCTAAAAAAAAAGCAGTTTGAGTGTGTCGCTCACTGTTCAGCCGCAAATATCTCTATTTAAAAAAGAGTGGTATACCCCAGTAAACAATAACTGTGGCTTTGCCACCCCACAGTAAAAAATCTCTATTATTCAGCTTTTGGTAGTTTTTTCCGTAAAGAAAAACAGTAGTGTCTCCTGACTGTTGTGACACAAAAATATATCTGTTGAAAATAGTCTTGTGTAGGTCCGACATCCCAGTGTGGTTTCGCAGTTCCACGGGTCAAATCGCTGTACTATCCAGTTTTGGGCCTTTGGTATCTAAAAAAAAAGCAGTTTGAGTGTGTCGCTCACTGTTCAGCCGCAAATATCTCTATTTAAAAAAGTGTGGTATACCCCAGTAAACAATCACTGTGGTTTTGCCATCCCACGGTAAAAAATCTCTATTATTCAGCTTTTGGTAGTTTTTTCCGTAAAGAAAAACAGTAGTGTCTCCTGACTGTTGTGACACAAAAATATATCTGTTGAAAATAGTCTTGTGTATGCCCGACATCCCAGTGTGGTTTCGCAGTTCACGGGTCAAATCACTGTACTATCCAGTTTTGGGCCTTTGGTATCTAAAAAAAAAGCAGTTTGAGTGTGTCGCTCACTGTTCAGCCGCAAATATCTCTATTTAAAAAAGTGTGGTATACCCCAGTAAACAATAACTGTGGTTTTCTCATCCCACGGTAAAAAATCTCTATTATTCAGCTTTTGGTAGTTTTTTTCCTTAAAGAAAAACAGTAGTGTCTCCTGACTGTTGTGACACAAAAATATATCTGTTGCAGATAGTCTTGTGTAGGCCCGACATCCCAGTGAGGTTTCGCAGTTCCACGGGTCAAATCACTGTACTATCCAGTTTTGGGCCTTTGGTATCTAAAAAAAAAGCAGTTTGAGTGTGTCGCTCACTGTTCAGCCGCAAATATCTCTATTTAAAAAAGTGTGGTATACCCCAGTAAACAATCACTGTGGTTTTGCCATCCCACGATAAAAAATATCTATTATTCAGCTTTTGGTAGTTTTTTCCGTAAAGAAAAACAGTAGTGTTTCCAGACTGTTGTGACACAAAAATATATCGGCTGAAAATAGTCTTGTGTAGGCCCGACATCCCAGTGTGATTTCGCAGTTCCATGGGTCAAATCGCTGTACTATCCAGTTTTGGGCCTTTGGTATCTAAAAAAAAGCAATTTGAGTGTGTCGCTCACTGTTCAGCCACAAATATCTCTATTTAAAAAAGTGTGGTATACCCCAGTAAACAATAACTGTGGTTTTGCCATCCCACGGTAAAAAATATCTATTATTCAGCTTTTGGTATTTTTTTCCGTAAAGAAAAACAGTAGTGTCTCCTGACTGTTGTGACACAAAAATATATCTGTTGAAAATAGTCTTGTGTAGTCCCGACATCCCAGTGTGGTTTTGCAGTTCCACTGGTCAAATCGCTGTACTATCCAGTTTTGGGCCTTTGGTATCTAAAAAAAAAGCAGTTTGAGTGTGTCGCTCACTGTTCAGCCGCAAATATCTCTATTTAAAAAAGTGTGGTATACCCCAGTAAACAATCACTGTGGTTTTGCCATCCCACGGTAAAAAATCTCTATTATTCAGCTTTTGGTAGTTTTTTCCGTAAAGAAAAACAGTAGTGTCTCCTGACTGTTGTGACACAAAAATATATCTGATGAAAATAGTCTTGTGTAGGCCCGAAATCCCAGTGTGGTTTCGCAGTTCCACGGGTCAAATCACTGTACTATCCAGTTTTGGGCCTTTGGTATCTAAAAAAAAAGCAGTTTGAGTGTGTCGCTCACTGTTCAGCCGCAAATATCTCTATTTAAAAAAGTGTGGTATACCCCAGTAAACAATAACTGTGGTTTTGCCATCCCACGGTAAAAAATCTCTATTATTCAGCTTTTGGTAGTTTTTTCCGTAAAGAAAAACAGTAGTGTCTTCTGACTGTTGTGACACAAAAATATATCTGTTGAAAATAGTCTTGTGTAGGTCCGACATCCCAGTGTGCTTTCGCAGTTCCACGGGTCAAATCACTTTACTATCCAGTTTTGGGCCTTTGGTATCTAAAAAAAAAGCAGTTTGAGTGTGTCGCTCACTGTTCAGCCGCAAATATCTCTATTTAAAAAAGAGTGGTATACCCCAGTAAACAATAACTGTGGCTTTGCCACCCCACAGTAAAAAATCTCTATTATTCAGCTTTTGGTAGTTTTTTCCGTAAAGAAAAACAGTAGTGTCTCCTGACTGTTGTGACACAAAAATATATCTGTTGAAAATAGTCTTGTGTAGGTCCGACATCCTAGTGTGGTTTCGCAGTTCCACGGGTCAAATCGCTGTACTATCCAGTTTTGGGCCTTTGGTATCTATAAAAAAAGCAATTTGACTGTGTCGCTCACTGTTCAGCCGCAAATATCTCTATTTAAAAAAGTGTGGTATACCCCAGTAAACAATAACTGTGGATTTGCCATCCCATGCTAAAAAATCTCTATTATTCAGCTTTTGGTAGTTTTTTCCGTAAAGAAAAACAGTAGTGTCTCCTGACTGTTGTGACACAAAAATATATCTGTTGAAAATAGTCTTGTGTAGGCCCGACATCCCAGTGTGGTTTTGCAGTTCCACTGGTCAAATCGCTGTACTATCCAGTTTTGGGCCTTTGGTATCTAAAAAAAAAGCAGTTTGAGTGTGTCGCTCACTGTTCAGCCGCAAATATCTCTATTTAAAAAAGTGTGGTATACCCCAGTAAACAATCACTGTGGTTTTGCCATCCCACGGTAAAAAATCTCTATTATTCAGCTTTTGGTAGTTTTTTCCGTAAAGAAAAACAGTAGTGTCTCCTGACTGTTGTGACACAAAAATATATCTGATGAAAATAGTCTTGTGTAGGCCCGAAATCCCAGTGTGGTTTCGCAGTTCCACGGGTCAAATCACTGTACTATCCAGTTTTGGGCCTTTGGTATCTAAAAAAAAAGCAGTTTGAGTGTGTCGCTCACTGTTCAGCCGCAAATATCTCTATTTAAAAAAGTGTGGTATACCCCAGTAAACAATAACTGTGGTTTTGCCATCCCACGGTAAAAAATCTCTATTATTCAGCTTTTGGTAGTTTTTTCCGTAAAGAAAAACAGTAGTGTCTTCTGACTGTTGTGACACAAAAATATATCTGTTGAAAATAGTCTTGTGTAGGTCCGACATCCCAGTGTGCTTTCGCAGTTCCACGGGTCAAATCGCTGTACTATCCAGTTTTGGGCCTTTGGTATCTAAAAAAAAAGCAGTTTGAGTGTGTCGCTCACTGTTCAGCCGCAAATATCTCTATTTAAAAAAGTGTGGTATACCCCAGTAAACAATCACTGTGGTTTTGCCATCCCACGGTAAAAAATCTCTATTATTCAGCTTTTGGTAGTTTTTTTCCTTAAAGAAAAACAGTAGTGTCTCCTGACTGTTGTGACACAAAAATATATCTGTTGAAGATAGTCTTGTGTAGGCCCGACATCCCAGTGAGGTTTCGCAGTTCCACGGGTCAAATCGCTGTACTATCCAGTTTTGGGCCTTTGGTATCTATAAAAAAAGCAATTTGACTGTGTCGCTCACTGTTCAGCCGCAAATATCTCTATTTAAAAAAGTGTGGTATACCCCAGTAAACAATAACTGTGGATTTGCCATCCCATGCTAAAAAATCTCTATTATTCAGCTTTTGGTAGTTTTTTCCGTAAAGAAAAACAGTAGTGTCTCCTGACTGTTGTGACACAAAAATATATCTGTTGAAAATAGTCTTGTGTAGGTCCGACATCCCAGTGTGGTTTTGCAGTTCCACTGGTCAAATCGCTGTACTATCCAGTTTTGGGCCTTTGGTATCTAAAAAAAAAGCAGTTTGAGTGTGTCGCTCACTGTTCAGCCGCAAATATCTCTATTTAAAAAAGTGTGGTATACCCCAGTAAACAATCACTGTGGTTTTGCCATCCCACGGTAAAAAATCTCTATTATTCAGCTTTTGGTAGTTTTTTCCGTAAAGAAAAACAGTAGTGTCTCCTGACTGTTGTGACACAAAAATATATCTGATGAAAATAGTCTTGTGTAGGCCCGAAATCCCAGTGTGGTTTCGCAGTTCCACGGGTCAAATCACTGTACTATCCAGTTTTGGGCCTTTGGTATCTAAAAAAAAAGCAGTTTGAGTGTGTCGCTCACTGTTCAGCCGCAAATATCTCTATTTAAAAAAGTGTGGTATACCCCAGTAAACAATAACTGTGGTTTTGCCATCCCACGGTAAAAAATCTCTATTATTCAGCTTTTGGTAGTTTTTTCCGTAAAGAAAAACAGTAGTGTCTTCTGACTGTTGTGACACAAAAATATATCTGTTGAAAATAGTCTTGTGTAGGTCCGACATCCCAGTGTGCTTTCGCAGTTCCACGGGTCAAATCACTTTACTATCCAGTTTTGGGCCTTTGGTATCTAAAAAAAAAGCAGTTTGAGTGTGTCGCTCACTGTTCAGCCGCAAATATCTCTATTTAAAAAAGAGTGGTATACCCCAGTAAACAATAACTGTGGCTTTGCCACCCCACAGTAAAAAATCTCTATTATTCAGCTTTTGGTAGTTTTTTCCGTAAAGAAAAACAGTAGTGTCTCCTGACTGTTGTGACACAAAAATATATCTGTTGAAAATAGTCTTGTGTAGGTCCGACATCCCAGTGTGGTTTCGCAGTTCCACGGGTCAAATCGCTGTACTATCCAGTTTTGGGCCTTTGGTATCTAAAAAAAAAGCAGTTTGAGTGTGTCGCTCACTGTTCAGCCGCAAATATCTCTATTTAAAAAAGTGTGGTATACCCCAGTAAACAATCACTGTGGTTTTGCCATCCCACGGTAAAAAATCTCTATTATTCAGCTTTTGGTAGTTTTTTTCCTTAAAGAAAAACAGTAGTGTCTCCTGACTGTTGTGACACAAAAATATATCTGTTGAAGATAGTCTTGTGTAGGCCCGACATCCCAGTGAGGTTTCGCAGTTCCACGGGTCAAATCGCTGTACTATCCAGTTTTGGGCCTTTGGTATCTAAAAAAAAAAGCAGTTTGAGTGTGTCGCTCACTGTTCAGCCGCAAATATCTCTATTTAAAAAAGTGTGGTATAACCCAGTAAACAATCACTGTGGTTTTGCCATGCCACGGTAAAAAATCTCTATTATTCAGCTTTTGGTAGTTTTTTCCGTAAAGAAAACAGTAGTGTCTCCTGACTGTTGTGACACAAAAATATATCTGTTGAAAATAGTCTTGTGTAGGCCAGACATCCCAGTGTGGTTTCACAGTTCCACGGGTCAAATCACTGTACTATCCAGTTTTAGGCCTTTGGTATCTAAAAAAAAGCAGTTTGAGTGTGTCGCTCACTGTTCAGCCGCAAATATCTCTATTTAAAAAAGTGTGGTATACCCCAGTAAACAATAACTGTGGTTTTGCCATCCCACGGTAAAAAATCTCTATTATTCAGCTTTTGGTAGTTTTTTTCGTAAAGAAAAACAGTAGTGTCTCCTGACTGTTGTGACACAAAAATATATCTGTTGAAAATAGTCTTGTGTAGGCCCGACATCCCAGTGTGGTTTCGCAGTTCCATGGGTCAAATCACTGTACTATCCAGTTTTGGGCCTTTGGTATCTAAAAAAAAAGCAGTTTGAGTGTGTCGCTCACTGTTCAGCCGCAAATATCTCTATTTAAAAAAGTGTGGTGTACCCCAGTAAACAATTACTGTGGTTTTGCCATCCCACGCTAAAAAATCTCTATTATTCAGCTTTTGGTAGTTTTTTCCGTAAAGAAAAACAGTAGTGTCTCCTGACTGTTGTGACACAAAAATATATCTGTTGAAAATAGTCTTGTGTAGGCCCGACATCCCAGTGTGGTTTCGCAGTTCCACGGGTCTGAACGCTGTACTATCCAGTTTTGGGCCTTTGGTATCTAAAAAAAAAGCAATTAGAGCATGTCGCTCACTGTTCAGCCGCAAATATCTCTATTTAAAAAAGTGTGGTATACCCCAGTAAACAATAACTGTGGTTTTGCCATCCCACGGTAAAAAATCTCTATTATTCAGCTTTTGGTAGTTTTTTCCGTAAACAAAAACAGTAGTGTCTCCTGACTGTTGTGACACAAAAATATATCTGTTGAAAATAGTGTTGTGTAGGCCGATATCCCTGTGTGGTTTCGCAGCTCCACGGCACAAATCGCTGTACTATTCAGTTTTGGGCCTTTGGTATCTAAAAAAAAGCAGTTTGAGTGTGTTGCTCACTATTCAGCCGCAAATATCTCTATTTAAAAAAGTGTGGTATACCCCAGTAAACAATAACTGTGGTTTTGCCATCCCACGCTAAAAAATCTCTATTATTCAGCTTTTGGTAGTTTTTTCCGTAAAGAAAAACAGTTGTGTCTCCTGACTGTTGTGACACAAAAATATATCTGTTGAAAATAGTCTTGTGTAGGCCCGACATCCCAGTGTGGTTTCGCAGTTCCACGGGTCAAATCGCTGTACTATCCAGTTTTGGGCCTTTGGTATCTAAAAAAAAAGCAGTTTGAGTGTGTCGCTCACTGTTCAGCCGCAAATATCTCTATTTAAAAAAGTGTGGTATACCCCAGTAAACAATAACTGTGGTTTTGCCATCCCACGGTAAAAAATCTCTATTATTCAGCTTTTGGTAGTTTTTTCCGTAAAGAAAAAGAGTAGTGTCTCCTGACTGTTGTGACACAAAAATATATCTGTTGAAAATAGTCTTGTGTAGGCCCAAAATCCCAGTGTGGTTTCGCAGTTCCACTGGTCAAATCGCTGTACTATCCAGTTTTGGGCCTTTGGTATCTAAAAAAAAAGCAGTTTGAGTGTGTCGCTCACTGTTCAGCCGCAAATATCTCTATTTAAAAAAGTGTGGTATAAACCAGTAAACAATAACTGTGGCTTTGCCACCCCACAGTAAAAAATCTCTATTATTCAGCTTTTGGTAGTTTTTTCCGTAAAGAAAAACAGTAGTGTCTCCTGACTGTTGTGACACAAAAATATATCTGTTGAAAATAGTCTTGTGTAGGCCCG
This sequence comes from Phyllobates terribilis, assembly GCF_046119375.1. Classification (NCBI taxonomy): domain Eukaryota; kingdom Metazoa; phylum Chordata; class Amphibia; order Anura; family Dendrobatidae; genus Phyllobates; species Phyllobates terribilis. The sequence goes on along the minus strand of NW_027362768.1, from coordinate 35,317,162 downwards.
ACATCCCAGTGTGGTTTCGCAGTTCCACGGGTCAAATCACTGTACTATCCAGTTTTGGGCCTTTGGTATCTAAAAAAAAAGCAGTTTGAGTGTGTCGCTCACTGTTCAGCCGCAAATATCTCTATTTAAAAAAGTGTGGTATACCCCAGTAAACAATAACTGTGGTTTTGCCATCCCATGCTAAAAAATCTCTATTATTCAGCTTTTGGTAGTTTTTTCCGTAAAGAAAAACAGTAGTGTCTCCTGACTGTTGTGACACAAAAATATATGTGTTGAAAATAGTCTTGTGTAGGCCTGACATCCCAGTGTGGTTTCGCAGTTCAACGGGTCAAATCGCTGTACTATCCAGTTATGGGCCTCTGGTATCTAAAAAAAAGCAGTTTGAGTGTGTCGCTCACTGTTCAGCCGCAAATATCTCTATTTAAAAAAGTGTGGTGTACCCCAGTAAACAATTACTGTGGTTTTGCCATCCCACGCTAAAAAATCTCTATTATTCAGCTTTTGGTAGTTTTTTCCGTAAAGAAAAACAGCAGTGTCTCCTGACTGTTGTGACACAAAAATATATCTGTTGAAAATAGTCTTGTGTAGGCCCGACATCCCAGTGTGGTTTCGCAGTTCCACGGGTCTGAACGCTGTACTATCCAGTTTTGGGCCTTTGGTATCTAAAAAAAAAGCAATTAGAGCATGTCGCTCACTGTTCAGCCGCAAATATCTCTATTTAAAAAAGTGTGGTATACCCCAGTAAACAATAACTGTGGTTTTGCCATCCCACGGTAAAAAATCTCTATTATTCAGCTTTTGGTAGTTTTTTCCGTAAACAAAAACAGTAGTGTCTCCTGACTGTTGTGACACAAAAATATATCTGTTGAAAATAGTGTTGTGTAGGCCGATATCCCTGTGTGGTTTCGCAGCTCCACGGGACAAATCGCTGTACTATTCAGTTTTGGGCCTTTGGTATCTAAAAAAAAGCAGTTTGAGTGTGTTGCTCACTGTTCAGCCGCAAATATCTCTATTTAAAAAAGTGTGGTATACCCCAGTAAACAATAACTGTGGTTTTGCCATCCCACGGTAAAAAATCTCTATTATTCAGCTTTTGGTAGTTTTTTCCGTAAAGAAAAACAGTAGTGTCTCCTGACTGTTGTGACACAAAAATATATCTGTTGAAAATAGTCTTGTGTAGGCCCGACATCCCAGTGTGGTTTCGCAGTTCCACGGGTCAAATCGCTGTACTATCCAGTTTTGGGCCTTTGGTATCTAAAAAAAAAGCAGTTTGAGTGTGTCGCTCACTGTTCAGCCGCAAATATCTCTATTTAAAAAAGTGTGGTATACCCCAGTAAACAATAACTGTGGTTTTGCCATCCCACGGTAAAAAATCTCTATTATTCAGCTTTTGGTAGTTTTTTCCGTAAAGAAAAAGAGTAGTGTCTCCTGACTGTTGTGACACAAAAATATATCTGTTGAAAATAGTCTTGTGTAGGCCCAACATCCCAGTGTGGTTTCGCAGTTCCACTGGTCAAATCGCTGTACTATCCAGTTTTGGGCCTTTGGTATCTAAAAAAAAAGCAGTTTGAGTGTGTCGCTCACTGTTCAGCCGCAAATATCTCTATTTAAAAAAGTGTGGTATACCCCAGTAAACAATAACTGTGGTTTTGCCATCCCACGGTAAAAAATCTCTATTATTCAGCTTTTGGTAGTTTTTCCGTAAAGAAAAACAGTATTGTATTCTGACTGTTGTGACACAAAAATATATCTGTTGAAAATAGTCTTGTGTAGGTCCGACATCCCAGTGTGCTTTCGCAGTTCCACGGGTCAAATCACTGTACTATCCAGTTTTGGGCCTTTGGTATTTAAAAAAAAAGCAGTTTGAGTGTGTCGCTCACTGTTCAGCCGCAAATATCTCTATTTAAAAAAGTGTGGTATACCCCAGTAAACAATAACTGTGGCTTTGCCACCCCACAGTAAAAAATCTCTATTATTCAGCTTTTGGTAGTTTTTTCCGTAAAGAAAAACAGTAGTGTCTCCTGACTGTTGTGACACAAAAATATATCTGTTGAAAATAGTCTTGTGTAGGTCCGACATCCCAGTGTGGTTTCGCAGTTCCACGGGTCAAATCGCTGTACTATCCAGTTTTGGGCCGTTGGTATCTAAAAAAAAAGCAGTTTGAGTGTGTCGCTCACTGTTCAGCCGCAAATATCTCTATTTAAAAAAGTGTGGTATACCCCAGTAAACAATAACTGTGGTTTTGCCATCCCACGGTAAAAAATCTCTATTATTCAGCTTTTGGTAGTTTTTTCCGTAAAGAAAAACAGTAGTGTCTCCTGACTGTTGTGACACAAAAATATATCTGTTGAAAATAGTCTTGTGTAGGCCCGACATCCCAGTGTGGTTTCGCAGCTCCACGGGTCAAATCGCTGTACTATCCAGTTTTGGGCCTTTGGTATCTAAAAAAAAGCAGTTTGAGTGTGTCGCTCACTGTTCAGCCGCAAATATCTCTATTTAAAAAAAGTGTGGTATACCCCAGTAAACAATAACTGTGGTTTTGCCATCCCACGGTAAAAAAATCTCTATTATTCAGCTTTTGGTAGTTTTTTCCATAAAGAAAAACAGTAGTGTCTCCTGACTGTTTTGACACAAAAATATATCTGTTGAAAATAGTCTTGTATAGGCCCGACATCCCAGTGTGGTTTCGCAGTTCCACGGGTCAAATCGCTGTACTATCCAGTTTTGGGCCTTTGGTATCTAAAAAAAAAGCAGTTTGAGTGTGTCGCTCACTGTTCAGTCGCAAATATCTCTATTTAAAAAAGTGTGGTATACCCCAGTAAACAATAACTGTGGTTTTGCCATCCCACGGTAAAAAATCTCTATTATTCAGCTTTTGGTAGTTTTTTCCGTAAAGAAAAACAGTAGTGTCTCCTGACTGTTGTGACACAAAAATATATCTGTTGAAAATAGTCTTGTGTAGGCCCAACATCCCAGTGTGGTTTCGCAGTTCCACGGGTCAAATCGCTGTACTATCCAGTTTTGGGCCTTTGGTATCTAAAAAAAAAGCAGTTTGAGTGTGTCGCTCACTGTTCAGCCGCAAATATCTCTATTTAAAAAAGTGTGGTATACCCCAGTAAACAATAACTGTGGTTTTGCCATCCCACGGTAAAAAATCTCTATAATTCAGCTTTTGGTAGTTTTTTCCGTAAAGAAAAACAGTAGTGTCTTCTGACTGTTGTGACACAAAAATATATCTGTTGAAAATAGTCTTGTGTAGGTCCGACATCCCAGTGTGCTTTCGCAGTTCCACGGGTCAAATCACTATACTATCCAGTTTTGGGCCTTTGGTATCTAAAAAAAAAGCAGTTTGAGTGTGTCGCTCACTGTTCAGCCGCAAATATCTCTATTTAAAAAAGTGTGGTATACCCCAGTAAACAATAACTGTGGCTTTGCCACCCCACAGTAAAAAATCTCTATTATTCAGCTTTTGGTAGTTTTTTCCGTAAAGAAAAACAGTAGTGTCTCCTGACTGTTGTGACACAAAAATATATCTGTTGAAAATAGTCTTGTGTAGGTCCGACATCCCAGTGTGGTTTCGCAGTTCCACGGGTCAAATCGCTGTACTATCCAGTTTTGGGCCTTTGGTATCTAAAAAAAAAGCAGTTTGAGTGTGTCGCTCACTGTTCAGCCGCAAATATCTCTATTTAAAAAAGTGTGGTATACCCCAGTAAACAATAACTGTGGTTTTGCCATCCCACGGTAAAAAATCTCTATTATTCAGCTTTTGGTAGTTTTTTCCGTAAAGAAAACAGTAGTGTCTTCTGACTGTTGTGACACAAAAATATATCTGTTGAAAATAGTCTTGTGTAGGCCCGACATCCCAGTGTGGTTTCGCAGTTCCACGGGTCAAATCACTGTACTATCCAGTTTTGGGCATTTGGTATCTAAAAAAAACGCAGTTTGAGTGTGTCGCTCACTGTTCAGCCGCAAATATCTCTATTTAAAAAAGTGCGGTATACCCCAGTAAACAATAACTGTGGTTTTGCCATCCCACGGTAAAAAATCTCTATTATTCAGCTTTTGGTAGTTTTTTTCCTTAAAGAAAAACATTAGTGTCTCCTGACTGTTGTGACACAAAAATATCTCTGTTGAAGATAGTCTTGTGTAGGCCCGACATCCCAGTGAGGTTTCGCAGTTCCACGGGTCAAATTGCTGTACTATCCAGTTTTGGGCCTTTGGTATCTATAAAAAAAGCAGTTTGAGTGTGTCGCTCACTGTTCAGCCGCAAATATCTCTATTTAAAAAAGTTTGGTATACCCCAGTAAACAATAACTGTGGTTTTGCCATCCCATGCTAAAAAATCTCTATTATTCAACTTTTGGTAGTTTTTTCCGTAAAGAAAAACAGTAGTGTCTCCTGACTGTTGTGACGCAAAAATATATCTGTTGAAAATAGTCTTGTGTAGGCCCGACATCCCAGTGTGGTTTCGCAGTTCAACGGGTCAAATCGCTGTACTATCCAGTTTTGGGCCTCTGGTATCTAAAAAAAAGCAGTTTGAGTGTGTCGCTCACTGTTCAGCCGCAAATATCTCTATTTAAAAAAGTGTGGTATACCCCAGTAAACAATAAATGTGGTTTTGCCATCCCACGGTAAAAAATCTCTATTATTCAGCTTTTGGTAGTTTTTTCCGTAAAGAAAAACAGTAGTGTCTCCTGACTGTTGTGACACAAAAATATATCTGTTGAAAATAGTCTTGTGTAGGCCCGACATCCCAGTGTGGTTTCGCAGCTCCACGGGTCAAATCGCTGTACTATCCAGTTTTGGGCCTTTGGTATCTAAAAAAAAGCAGTTTGAGTGTGTCGCTCACTGTTCAGCCGCAAATATCTCTATTTAAAAAAAGTGTAGTATACCCCAGTAAACAATAACTGTGGTTTTGCCATCCCACGGTAAAAAAATCTCTATTATTCAGCTTTTGGTAGTTTTTTCCGTAAAGAAAAACAGTAGTGTCTTCAGACTGTTGTGACACAAAAATATATCTGTTGAAAATAGTCTTGTGTAGGCCCGACATCCCAGTGTGGTTTCGCAGTTCCACGGGTCAAATCACTGTACTATCCAGTTTTGGGCCTTTGGTATAAAAAAAAAAGCAGTTTCAGTGTGTCGCTCACTGTTCAGCCGCAAATATCTCTATTTAAAAAAGCGTGGTATACCCCAGTAAACAATAACTGTGGTTTTGCCATCCCACGGTAAAAAATCTCTATTATTCAGCTTTTGGTAGTTTTTTTCCATAAAGAAAAACAGTAGTGTCTCCTGACTGTTGTGACACAAAAATATATCTGTTGAAGATAGTCTTGTGTAGGCCCAACATCCCAGTGTGGTTTCGCAGTTCCACGGGTCAAATCGCTGTACTATCCAGTTTTGGGCCTTTGGTATCTAAAAAAAAAGCAGTTTGAGTGTGTCGCTCACTGTTCAGCGGCAAATATCTCTATTTAAAAAAGTGTGGTATACCCCAGTAAACAATAACTGTGGTTTTGCCATCTCACGCTAAAAAATCTCTATTATTCAGCTTTTGGTAGTTTTTTCCGTAAAGAAAAACAGTAGTGTCTCCTGACTGTTGTGACACAAAAATATATCTGTTGAAAATAGTCTTGTGTAGGTCCGACATCCCAGTGTGGTTTCGCAGTTCCACGGGTCAAATCGCTGTACTATCCAGTTTTGGCTCTTTGGTATCTAAAAAAAAAGCAGTTTGAGTGTGTCGCTCACTGTTCTGCCACAAATATCTCTATTTAAAAAAGTGTGGTATACCCCAGTAAACAATAACTGTGGTTTTGCCATCCCACGCTAAAAAATATCTATTATTCAGCTTTTGGTATTTTTTTCCGTAAAGAAAAACAGTAGTGTCTCCTGACTGTTGTGACACAAAAATATATCTGTTGAAAATAGTCTTGTGTAGGCCCAACATCCCAGTGTGGTTTCGCAGTTCCACGGGTCAAATCACTGTACTATCCAGTTTTGGGCCTTTGGTATCTAAAAAAAAAGCAGTTTGAGTGTGTCGCTCACTGTTCAGCCGCAAATATCTCTATTTAAAAAAGAGTGGTATACCCCAGTAAACAATAACTGTGGCTTTGCCACCCCACAGTAAAAAATCTCTATTATTCAGCTTTTGGTAGTTTTTTCCGTAAAGAAAAACAGTAGTGTCTCCTGACTGTTGTGACACAAAAATATATCTGTTGAAAATAGTCTTGTGTAGGTCCGACATCCCAGTGTGGTTTCGCAGTTCCACGGGTCAAATCGCTGTACTATCCAGTTTTGGGCCTTTGGTATCTAAAAAAAAAGCAGTTTGAGTGTGTCGCTCACTGTTCAGCCGCAAATATCTCTATTTAAAAAAGTGTGGTATACCCCAGTAAACAATCACTGTGGTTTTGCCATCAAACGGTAAAAAATCTCTATTATTCAGCTTTTGGTAGTTTTTTCCATAAAGAAAAACAGTAGTGTCTTCTGACTGTTGTGACACAAAAATATATCTGTTGAAATTAGTCTTGTGTAGGCCCGACATCCCATTGTGGTTTCGCAGTTCCACGGGTCAAATCGCTGTACTATCCAGTTTTGGGCCTTTGGTATCTAAAAAAAAAGCAGTTTGAGTGTGTCGCTCACTTTTCAGCCGCAAATATCTCTATTTAAAAAAGTGTGGTATACCCCAGTAAACAATAACTGTGGTTTTGCCATCTCACGGTAAAAAATCTCTATTATTCAGCTTTTGGTAGTTTTTTCCGTAAAGAAAAACAGTAGTGTCTCCTGACTGTTGTGACACAAAAATATATCTGTTGAAAATAGTCTTGTGTAGGCCCGACATCCCAGTGTGGTTTCGCAGCTCCACGGGTCAAATCGCTGTACTATCCAGTTTTGGGCCTTTGGTATCTAAAAAAAAGCAGTTTGAGTGTGTCGCTCACTGTTCAGCCGCAAATATCTCTATTTAAAAAAAGTGTAGTATACCCCAGTAAACAATAACTGTGGTTTTGCCATCCCACGGTAAAAAAATCTCTATTATTCAGCTTTTGGTAGTTTTTTCCGTAAAGAAAAACAGTAGTGTCTTCTGACTGTTGTGACACAAAAATATATCTGTTGAAAATAGTCTTGTGTAGGCCCGACATCCCAGTGTGTTTTCGCAGTTCCACGGGTCAAATCACTGTACTATCCAGTTTTGGGCCTTTGGTATAAAAAAAAAAGCAGTTTCAGTGTGTCGCTCACTGTTCAGCCGCAAATATCTCTATTTAAAAAAGCGTGGTATACCCCAGTAAACAATAACTGTGGTTTTGCCATCCCACGGTAAAAAATCTCTATTATTCAGCTTTTGGTAGTTTTTTTCCATAAAGAAAAACAGTAGTGTCTCCTGACTGTTGTGACACAAAAATATATCTGTTGAAGATAGTCTTGTGTAGGCCCAACATCCCAGTGTGGTTTCGCAGTTCCACGGGTCAAATCGCTGTACTATCCAGTTTTGGGCCTTTGGTATCTAAAAAAAAAGCAGTTTGAGTGTGTCGCTCACTGTTCAGCGGCAAATATCTCTATTTAAAAAAGTGTGGTATACCCCAGTAAACAATAACTGTGGTTTTGCCATCTCACGCTAAAAAATCTCTATTATTCAGCTTTTGGTAGTTTTTTCCGTAAAGAAAAACAGTAGTGTCTCCTGACTGTTGTGACACAAAAATATATCTGTTGAAAATAGTCTTGTGTAGGTCCGACATCCCAGTGTGGTTTCGCAGTTCCACGGGTCAAATCGCTGTACTATCCAGTTTTGGCCCTTTGGTATCTAAAAAAAAAGCAGTTTGAGTGTGTCGCTCACTGTTCTGCCACAAATATCTCTATTTAAAAAAGTGTGGTATACCCCAGTAAACAATAACTGTGGTTTTGCCATCCCACGCTAAAAAATATCTATTATTCAGCTTTTGGTATTTTTTTCCGTAAAGAAAAACAGTAGTGTCTCCTGACTGTTGTGACACAAAAATATATCTGTTGAAAATAGTCTTGTGTAGGCCCAACATCCCAGTGTGGTTTCGCAGTTCCACGGGTCAAATCACTGTACTATCCAGTTTTGGGCCTTTGGTATCTAAAAAAAAAGCAGTTTGAGTGTGTCGCTCACTGTTCAGCCGCAAATATCTCTATTTAAAAAAGAGTGGTATACCCCAGTAAACAATAACTGTGGCTTTGCCACCCCACAGTAAAAAATCTCTATTATTCAGCTTTTGGTAGTTTTTTCCGTAAAGAAAAACAGTAGTGTCTCCTGACTGTTGTGACACAAAAATATATCTGTTGAAAATAGTCTTGTGTAGGTCCGACATCCCAGTGTGGTTTCGCAGTTCCACGGGTCAAATCGCTGTACTATCCAGTTTTGGGCCTTTGGTATCTAAAAAAAAAGCAGTTTGAGTGTGTCGCTCACTGTTCAGCCGCAAATATCTCTATTTAAAAAAGTGTGGTATACCCCAGTAAACAATCACTGTGGTTTTGCCATCAAACGGTAAAAAATCTCTATTATTCAGCTTTTGGTAGTTTTTTCCATAAAGAAAAACAGTAGTGTCTTCTGACTGTTGTGACACAAAAATATATCTGTTGAAATTAGTCTTGTGTAGGCCCGACATCCCATTGTGGTTTCGCAGTTCCACGGGTCAAATCGCTGTACTATCCAGTTTTGGGCCTTTGGTATCTAAAAAAAAAGCAGTTTGAGTGTGTCGCTCACTTTTCAGCCGCAAATATCTCTATTTAAAAAAGTGTGGTATACCCCAGTAAACAATAACTGTGGTTTTGCCATCTCACGGTAAAAAATCTCTATTATTCAGCTTTTGGTAGTTTTTTCCGTAAAGAAAAACAGTAGTGTCTCCTGACTGTTGTGACACAAAAATATATCTGTTGAAAATAGTCTTGTGTAGGCCCAACATCCCAGTGTGGTTTCGCAGTTCCACGGGTCAAATCACTGTACTATCCAGTTTTGGGCCTTTGGTATCTAAAAAAAAAGCAGTTTGAGTGTGTCGCTCACTGTTCAGCCGCAAATATCTCTATTTAAAAAAGAGTGGTATACCCCAGTAAACAATAACTGTGGCTTTGCCACCCCACAGTAAAAAATCTCTATTATTCAGCTTTTGGTAGTTTTTTCCGTAAAGAAAAACAGTAGTGTCTCCTGACTGTTGTGACACAAAAATATATCTGTTGAAAATAGTCTTGTGTAGGTCCGACATCCCAGTGTGGTTTCGCAGTTCCACGGGTCAAATCGCTGTACTATCCAGTTTTGGGCCTTTGGTATCTAAAAAAAAAGCAGTTTGAGTGTGTCGCTCACTGTTCAGCCGCAAATATCTCTATTTAAAAAAGTGTGGTATACCCCAGTAAACAATCACTGTGGTTTTGCCATCCCACGGTAAAAAATCTCTATTATTCAGCTTTTGGTAGTTTTTTCCATAAAGAAAAACAGTAGTGTCTTCTGACTGTTGTGACACAAAAATATATCTGTTGAAAATAGTCTTGTGTAGGCCCGACATCCCATTGTGGTTTCGCAGTTCCACGGGTCAAAACGCTGTACTATCCAGTTTTGGGCCTTTGGTATCTAAAAAAAAAGCAGTTTGAGTGTGTCGCTCACTGTTCAGCCGCAAATATCTCTATTTAAAAAAGTGTGGTATACCCCAGAAAACAATAACTGTGGTTTTGCCATCCCACGGTAAAAAATCTCTATTATTCAGCTTTTGGTATTTTTTTCCGTAAAGAAAAACAGTAGTGTCTCCTGACTGTTGTGACACAAAAATATATCTGTTGAAAGTAGTCTTGTGTAGGCCCGACATCCCAGTGTGGTTTCGCAGTTCCACGGGTCAAATCGCTGTACTATCCAGTTTTGGGCCTTTGGTATCTAAAAAAAAAGCAGTTTGAGTGTGTCGCTCACTGTTCAGCCGCAAATATCTCTATTTAAAAAAGTGTGGTATACCCCAGTAAACAATAACTGTGGTTTTGCCATCCCACGGTAAAAAATCTCTATTATTCAGCTTTTGGTAGTTTTTTCCGTAAAGAAAAACAGTAGTGTCTCCTGACTGTTGTGACACAAAAATATATGTGTTGAAAATAGTCTTGTGTAGGCCCAACATCCCAGTGTGGTTTCGCAGTTCCACGGGTCAAATCGCTGTACTATCCAGTTTTGGGCCTTTGGTATCTAAAAAAAAAGCAGTTTGAGTGTGTCGCTCACTGTTCAGCCGTAAATATCTCTATTTAAAAAAGTGTGGTATACCCCAGTAAACAATAACTGTGGTTTTGCCATCCCACGGTAAAAAATCTCTATTATTCAGCTTTTGGTAGTTTTTTCCGTAAAGAAAAACAGTAGTGTCTTCTGACTGTTGTGACACAAAAATATATCTGTTGAAAATAGTCTTGTGTAGGCCCGACATCCCAGTGTGGTTTCGCAGTTCCACGGGTCAAAACGCTGTACTATCCAGTTTTGGGCCTTTGTTATCTAAAAAAAAAGCAGTTTGAGTGTGTCGCTCACTGTTCAGCCGCAAATATCTCTATTTAAAAAAGTGTGGTATACCCCAGTAAACAATAACTGTGGTTTTGCCATCCCACGGTAAAAAATCTCTATTATTCAGCTTTTGGTAGTTTTTTCCGTAAAGAAAAACAGTAGTGTCTCCACACTGTTGTGACACAAAAATATATCGGCTGAAACCAGTCTTGTGTAGGCCCGACATCCCACTGTGGTTTCGCAGTTCCATGGGTCAAATCGCTGTACTATCCAGTTTTGGGCCTTTGGTATCTAAAAAAAAGCAATTTGAGTGTGTCGCTCACTGTTCAGCCGCAAATATCTCTATTTAAAAAAGTGTGGTATACCCCAGTAAACAATAACTGTGGTTTTGCCATCCCACGGTAAAAAATATCTATTATTCAGCTTTTGGTATTTTTTTCCGTAAAGAAAAACAGTAGTGTCTCCTGACTGTTGTGACACAAAAATATATCTGTTGAAAATAGTCTTGTGTAGGCCCGACATCCCAGTGTGGTTTCGCATTTCCACGAGTCAAATCGCTGTACTATCCAGTTTTGGGCCTTTGGTATCTAAAAAAAAAGCAGTTTGAGTGTGTCGCTCACTTTTCAGCCGCAAATATCTCTATTTAAAAAGTGTGGTATACCCCAGTAAACAATAACTGTGGTTTTGCCATCCCACGGTAAAAAATCTCTATTATTCAGCTTTTGGTAGTTTTTTCCGTAAAGAAAAACAGTAGTGTCTTCTGACTGTTGTGACACAAAAATATATCTGTTGAAAATAGTCTTGTGTAGGTCCGACATCCCAGTGTGCTTTCGCAGTTCCACGGGTCAAATCACTGTACTATCCAGTTTTGGGCCTTTGGTATCTAAAAAAAAAGCAGTTTGAGTGTGTCGCTCACTGTTCAGCCGCAAATATCTCTATTTAAAAAAGAGTGGTATACCCCAGTAAACAATAACTGTGGCTTTGCCACCCCACAGTAAAAAATCTCTATTATTCAGCTTTTGGTAGTTTTTTCCGTAAAGAAAAACAGTAGTGTCTTCTGACTGTTGTGACACAAAAATATATCTGTTGAAAATAGTCTTGTGTAGGTCCGACATCCCAGTGTGTTTTCGCAGTTCCACGGGTCAAATCACTGTACTATCCAGTTTTGGGCCTTTGGTATCTAAAAAAAAAGCAGTTTGAGTGTGTCGCTCACTGTTCAGCTGCAAATATCTCTATTTAAAAAAGAGTGGTATACCCCAGTAAACAATAACTGTGGCTTTGCCACCCCACAGTAAAAAATCTCTATTATTCAGCTTTTGGTAGTTTTTTCCGTAAAGAAAAACAGTAGTGTCTCCTGACTGTTGTGACACAAAAATATATCTGTTGAAAATAGTCTTGTGTAGGTCCGACATCCCAGTGTGGTTTCGCAGTTCCACGGGTCAAATCGCTGTACTATCCAGTTTTGGGCCTTTGGTATCTAAAAAAAAAGCAGTTTGAGTGTGTCGCTCACTGTTCAGCCGCAAATATCTCTATTTAAAAAAGTGTGGTATACCCCAGTAAACAATCACTGTGGTTTTGCCATCCCACGGTAAAAAATCTCTATTATTCAGCTTTTGGTAGTTTTTTCCGTAAAGAAAAACAGTAGTGTCTCCTGACTGTTGTGACACAAAAATATATCTGTTGAAAATAGTCTTGTGTAGGCCCGACATCCCAGTGTGGTTTCGCAGTTCACGGGTCAAATCACTGTACTATCCAGTTTTGGGCCTTTGGTATCTAAAAAAAAAGCAGTTTGAGTGTGTCGCTCACTGTTCAGCCGCAAATATCTCTATTTAAAAAAGTGTGGTATACCCCAGTAAACAATAACTGTGGTTTTGCCATCCCACGGTAAAAAATCTCTATTATTCAGCTTTTGGTAGTTTTTTTCCTTAAAGAAAAACAGTAGTGTCTCCTGACTGTTGTGACACAAAAATATATCTGTTGCAGATAGTCTTGTGTAGGCCCGACATCCCAGTGAGGTTTCGCAGTTCCACGGGTCAAATCACTGTACTATCCAGTTTTGGGCCTTTGGTACCTAAAAAAAAAGCAGTTTGAGTGTGTCGCTCACTGTTCAGCCGCAAATATCTCTATTTAAAAAAGTGTAGTATACCCCAGTAAACAATCACTGTGGTTTTGCCATCCCACGATAAAAAATCTCTATTATTCAGCTTTTGGTAGTTTTTTCCGTAAAGAAAAACAGTAGTGTTTCCAGACTGTTGTGACACAAAAATATATCGGCTGAAAATAGTCTTGTGTAGGCCCGACATCCCAGTGTGATTTCGCAGTTCCATGGGTCAAATCGCTGTACTATCCAGTTTTGGGCCTTTGGTATCTAAAAAAAAGCAATTTGAGTGTGTCGCTCACTGTTCAGCCACAAATATCTCTATTTAAAAAAGTGTGGTATACCCCAGTAAACAATAACTGTGGTTTTGCCATCCCACGGTAAAAAATATCTATTATTCAGCTTTTGGTATTTTTTTCCGTAAAGAAAAACAGTAGTGTCTCCTGACTGTTGTGACACAAAAATATATCTGTTGAAAATAGTCTTGTGTAGGCCCGACATCCCAGTGTGGTTTTGCAGTTCCACTGGTCAATTCGCTGTACTATCCAGTTTTGGGCCTTTGGTATCTAAAAAAAAAGCAGTTTGAGTGTGTCGCTCACTGTTCAGCCGCAAATATCTCTATTTAAAAAAGTGTGGTATACCCCAGTAAACAATCACTGTGGTTTTGCCATCCCACGGTAAAAAATCTCTATTATTCAGCTTTTGGTAGTTTTTTCCGTAAAGAAAAACAGTAGTGTCTCCTGACTGTTGTGACACAAAAATATATCTGATGAAAATAGTCTTGTGTAGGCCCGAAATCCCAGTGTGGTTTCGCAGTTCCACGGGTCAAATCACTGTACTATCCAGTTTTGGGCCTTTGGTATCTAAAAAAAAAGCAGTTTGAGTGTGTCGCTCACTGTTCAGCCGCAAATATCTCTATTTAAAAAAGTGTGGTATACCCCAGTAAACAATAACTGTGGTTTTGCCATCCCACGGTAAAAAATCTCTATTATTCAGCTTTTGGTAGTTTTTTCCGTAAAGAAAAACAGTAGTGTCTTCTGACTGTTGTGACACAAAAATATATCTGTTGAAAATAGTCTTGTGTAGGTCCGACATCCCAGTGTGCTTTCGCAGTTCCACGGGTCAAATCACTTTACTATCCAGTTTTGGGCCTTTGGTATCTAAAAAAAAAGCAGTTTGAGTGTGTCGCTCACTGTTCAGCCGCAAATATCTCTATTTAAAAAAGAGTGGTATACCCCAGTAAACAATAACTGTGGCTTTGCCACCCCACAGTAAAAAATCTCTATTATTCAGCTTTTGGTAGTTTTTTCCGTAAAGAAAAACAGTAGTGTCTCCTGACTGTTGTGACACAAAAATATATCTGTTGAAAATAGTCTTGTGTAGGTCCGACATCCCAGTGTGGTTTCACAGTTCCACGGGTCAAATCGCTGTACTATCCAGTTTTGGGCCTTTGGTATCTAAAAAAAAAGCAGTTTGAGTGTGTCGCTCACTGTTCAGCCGCAAATATCTCTATTTAAAAAAGTGTGGTATACCCCAGTAAACAATCACTGTGGTTTTGCCATCCCACGGTAAAAAATCTCTATTATTCAGCTTTTGGTAGTTTTTTTCCTTAAAGAAAAACAGTAGTGTCTCCTGACTGTTGTGACACAAAAATATATCTGTTGAAGATAGTCTTGTGTAGGCCCGACATCCCAGTGAGGTTTCGCAGTTCCACGGGTCAAATCGCTGTACTATCCAGTTTTGGGCCTTTGGTATCTATAAAAAAAGCAATTTGACTGTGTCGCTCACTGTTCAGCCGCAAATATCTCTATTTAAAAAAGTGTGGTATACCCCAGTAAACAATAACTGTGGATTTGCCATCCCATGCTAAAAAATCTCTATTATTCAGCTTTTGGTAGTTTTTTCCATAAAGAAAAACAGTAGTGTCTCCTGACTGTTGTGACACAAAAATATATGTGTTGAAAATAGTCTTGTTTAGGCCCGACATCCCAATGTGGTTTCGCAGTTCAACGGGTCAAATCGCTGTACTATCCAGTTTTGGGCCTCTGGTATCTAAAAAAAAGCAGTTTGAGTGTGTCGCTCACTGTTCAGCCGCAAATATCTCTATTTAAAAAAGTGTGGTATACCCCAGTAAACAATAACTGTGGTTTTGCCATCCCACGGTAAAAAATCTCTATTATTCAGCTTTTGGTATTTTTTTCCGTAAAGAAAAACAGTAGTGTCTCCTGACTGTTGTGACACAAAAATATATCTTTTGAAAATAGTCCTGTGTAGGCCCGACATCCCAGTGTGTTTCGCAGCTCCACGGATCAAATCGCTGTACTATCCAGTTTTGGGCCTTTGGTATCTAAAAAAAAAAGCAGTTTGAGTGTGTCGCTCACTGTTCAGCCGCAAATATCTCTATTTAAAAAAGTGTGGTATAACCCAGTAAACAATCACTGTGGTTTTGCCATCCCACAGTAAAAAATCTCTATTATTCAGCTTTTGGTAGTTTTTTCCGTAAAGAAAACAGTAGTGTCTCCTGACTGTTGTGACACAAAAATATATCTGTTGAAAATAGTCTTGTGTAGGCCAGACATCCCAGTGTGGTTTCGCAGTTCCACGGGTCAAATCACTGTACTATCCAGTTTTGGGCCTTTGGTATCTAAAAAAAAGCAGTTTGAGTGTGTCGCTCACTGTTCAGCCGCAAAAATCTCTATTTAAAAAAAGTATGGTATACCCCAGTAAACAATAACTGTGGTTTTGCCATCCCACGGTAAAAAATCTCTATTATTCAGCTTTTGGTAGTTTCTTCCGTAAAGAAAAACAGTAGTGTCTCCTGACTGTTGTGACACAAAAATATATCTGTTGAAAATAGTCTTGTATAGGCCCGACATCCCAGTGTGGTTTCGCAGTTCCACGGGTCAAATCGCTGTACTATCCAGTTTTGGGCCTTTGGTATCTAAAAAAAAAGCAGTTTGAGTGTGTCGCTCACTGTTCAGCCGCAAATATCTCTATTTAAAAAAGTGTGGTATACCCCAGTAAACAATAACTGTGGTTTTGCCATCCCACGGTAAAAAATCTCTATTATTCAGCTTTTGGTAGTTTTTTCCGTAAAGAAAAACAGTAGTGTCTCCTGACTGTTGTGACACAAAAATATATCTGTTGAAAATAGTCTTGTGTAGGCCCGACATCCCAGTGTGGTTTCGCAGTTCCATGGGTCAAATCACTGTACTATCCAGTTTTGGGCCTTTGGTATCTAAAAAAAAAGCAGTTTGAGTTTGTCGCTCACTGTTCAGCCGCAAATATCTCTATTTAAAAAAGTGTGGTGTACCCCAGGAAACAATTACTGTGGTTTTGCCATCCCACGCTAAAAAATCTCTATTATTCAGCTTTTGGTAGTTTTTTCCGTAAAGAAAAACAGTAGTGTCTCCTGACTGTTGTGACACAAAAATATATCTGTTGAAAATAGTCTTGTGTAGGCCCGACATCCCAGTGTGGTTTCGCAGTTCCACGGGTCTGAACGCTGTACTATCCAGTTTTGGGCCTTTGGTATCTAAAAAAAAAGCAATTAGAGCATGTCGCTCACTGTTCAGCCGCAAATATCTCTATTTAAAAAAGTGTGGTATACCCCAGTAAACAATAACTGTGGTTTTGCCATCCCACGGTAAAAAATCTCTATTATTCAGCTTTTGGTAGTTTTTTCCGTAAACAAAAACAGTAGTGTCTCCTGACTGTTGTGACACAAAAATATATCTGTTGAAAATAGTGTTGTGTAGGCCGATATCCCTGTGTGGTTTCGCAGCTCCACGGGACAAATCGCTGTACTATTCAGTTTTGGGCCTTTGGTATCTAAAAAAAAGCAGTTTGAGTGTGTTGCTCACTGTTCAGCCGCAAATATCTCTATTTAAAAAAGTGTGGTATACCCCAGTAAACAATAACTGTGGTTTTGCCATCCCACGCTAAAAAATCTCTATTATTCAGCTTTTGGTAGTTTTTTCCGTAAAGAAAAACAGTAGTGTCTCCTGACTGTTGTGACACAAAAATATATCTGTTGAAAATAGTCTTGTGTAGGCCCGACATCCCAGTGTGGTTTCGCAGTTCCACGGGTCAAATCGCTGTACTATCCAGTTTTGGGCCTTTGGTATCTAAAAAAAAAGCAGTTTGAGTGTGTCGCTCACTGTTCAGCCGCAAATATCTCTATTTAAAAAAGTGTGGTATACCCCAGTAAACAATAACTGTGGTTTTGCCATCCCACGGTAAAAAATCTCTATTATTCAGCTTTTGGTAGTTTTTTCCGTAAAGAAAAAGAGTAGTGTCTCCTGACTGTTGTGACACAAAAATATATCTGTTGAAAATAGTCTTGTGTAGGCCCAACATCCCAGTGTGGTTTCGCAGTTCCACTGGTCAAATCGCTGTACTATCCAGTTTTGGGCCTTTGGTATCTAAAAAAAAAGCAGTTTGAGTGTGTCGCTCACTGTTCAGCCGCAAATATCTCTATTTAAAAAAGTGTGGTATACCCCAGTAAACAATAACTGTGGTTTTGCCATCCCACGGTAAAAAATCTCTAATATTCAGCTTTTGGTAGTTTTTCCGTAAAGAAAAACAGTAGTGTATTCTGACTGTTGTGACACAAAAAATATATCTGTTGAAAATAGTCTTGTGTAGGTCCGACATCCCAGTGTGCTTTCGCAGTTCCACGGGTCAAATCACTGTACTATCCAGTTTTGGGCATTTGGTATTTAAAAAAAAGCAGTTTGAGTGTGTCGCTCACTGTTCAGCCGCAAATATCTCTATTTAAAAAAGTGTGGTATACCCCAGTAAACAATAACTGTGGCTTTGCCACCCCACAGTAAAAAATCTCTATTATTCAGCTTTTGGTAGTTTTTTCCGTAAAGAAAAACAGTAGTGTCTCCTGACTGTTGTGACACAAAAATATATCTGTTGAAAATAGTCTTGTGTAGGTCCGACATCCCAGTGTGGTTTCGCAGTTCCACGGGTCAAATCGCTGTACTATCCAGTTTTGGGCCTTTGGTATCTAAAAAAAAAGCAGTTTGAGTGTGTCGCTCACTGTTCAGCCGCAAATATCTCTATTTAAAAAAGTGTGGTATACCCCAGTAAAAAATCACTGTGGTTTTGCCATCCCACGGTAAAAAATCTCTATTATTCAGCTTTTGGTAGTTTTTTCCGTAAAGAAAAACAGTAGTGTCTTCTGACTGTTGTGACACAAAAATATATCTGTTGAAAATAGTCTTGTGTAGGCCCGACATCCCAGTGTGGTTTCGCAGTTCCACGGGTCAAATCACTGTACTATCCAGTTTTGGGCCTTTGGTATCTAAAAAAAAAGCAGTTTGAGTGTGTCGATCACTGTTCAGCCGCAAATATCTCTATTTAAAAAAGTGTGGTATACCCCAGTAAACAATAACTGTGGTTTTGCCATCCCACGGTAAAAAATCTCTATTATTCAGCTTTTGGTAGTTTTTTTAATTAAAGAAAAACAGTAGTGTCTCCTGACTGTTGTGACACAAAAATATCTCTGTTGAAGATAGTCTTGTGTAGGCCCGACATCCCAGTGAGGTTTCGCAGTTCCACGGGTCAAATTGCTGTACTATCCAGTTTTGGGCCTTTGGTATCTATAAAAAAAAGCAGTTTGAGTGTGTCGCTCACTGTTCAGCCGCAAATATCTCTATTTAAAAAAGTGTGGTATACCCCAGTAAACAATAACTGTGGTTTTGCCATCCCATGCTAAAAAATCTCTATTATTCAACTTTTGGTAGTTTTTTCCGTAAAGAAAAACAGTAGTGTCTCCTGACTGTTGTGACACAAAAATATATGTGTTGAAAATAGTCTTGTGTAGGCCCGACATCCCAGTGTGGTTTCGCAGTTCAACGGGTCAAATCGCTGTACTATCCAGTTATGGGCCTCTGGTATCTAAAAAAAAGCAGTTTGAGTGTGTCGCTCACTGTTCAGCCGCAAATATCTCTATTTAAAAAAGTGTGGTATACCCCAGTAAACAATAACTGTGGTTTTGCCATCCCACGGTAAAAAATCTCTATTATTCAGCTTTTGGTAGTTTTTTCCGTAAAGAAAAACAGTAGTGTCTCCACACTGTTGTGACACAAAAATATATCGGCTGAAACCAGTCTTGTGTAGGCCCGACATCCCACTGTGGTTTCGCAGTTCCATGGGTCAAATCGCTGTACTATCCAGTTTTGGGCCTTTGGTATCTAAAAAAAAGCAATTTGAGTGTGTCGCTCACTGTTCAGCCGCAAATATCTCTATTTAAAAAAGTGTGGTATACCCCAGTAAACAATAACTGTGGTTTTGCCATCCCACGGTAAAAAATATCTATTATTCAGCTTTTGGTATTTTTTTCCGTAAAGAAAAACAGTAGTGTCTCCTGACTGTTGTGACACAAAAATATATCTGTTGAAAATAGTCTTGTGTAGGCCCGACATCCCAGTGTGGTTTCGCATTTCCACGAGTCAAATCGCTGTACTATCCAGTTTTGGGCCTTTGGTATCTAAAAAAAAAGCAGTTTGAGTGTGTCGCTCACTTTTCAGCCGCAAATATCTCTATTTAAAAAGTGTGGTATACCCCAGTAAACAATAACTGTGGTTTTGCCATCCCACGGTAAAAAATCTCTATTATTCAGCTTTTGGTAGTTTTTTCCGTAAAGAAAAACAGTAGTGTCTTCTGACTGTTGTGACACAAAAATATATCTGTTGAAAATAGTCTTGTGTAGGTCCGACATCCCAGTGTGCTTTCGCAGTTCCACGGGTCAAATCACTGTACTATCCCGTTTTGGGCCTTTGGTATCTAAAAAAAAAGCAGTTTGAGTGTGTCGCTCACTGTTCAGCCGCAAATATCTCTATTTAAAAAAGAGTGGTATACCCCAGTAAACAATAACTGTGGCTTTGCCACCCCACAGTAAAAAATCTCTATTATTCAGCTTTTGGTAGTTTTTTCCGTAAAGAAAAACAGTAGTGTCTTCTGACTGTTGTGACACAAAAATATATCTGTTGAAAATAGTCTTGTGTAGGTCCGACATCCCAGTGTGTTTTCGCAGTTCCACGGGTCAAATCACTGTACTATCCAGTTTTGGGCCTTTGGTATCTAAAAAAAAAGCAGTTTGAGTGTGTCGCTCACTGTTCAGCTGCAAATATCTCTATTTAAAAAAGAGTGGTATACCCCAGTAAACAATAACTGTGGCTTTGCCACCCCACAGTAAAAAATCTCTATTATTCAGCTTTTGGTAGTTTTTTCCGTAAAGAAAAACAGTAGTGTCTCCTGACTGTTGTGACACAAAAATATATCTGTTGAAAATAGTCTTGTGTAGGTCCGACATCCCAGTGTGGTTTCGCAGTTCCACGGGTCAAATCGCTGTACTATCCAGTTTTGGGCCTTTGGTATCTAAAAAAAAAGCAGTTTGAGTGTGTCGCTCACTGTTCAGCCGCAAATATCTCTATTTAAAAAAGTGTGGTATACCCCAGTAAACAATCACTGTGGTTTTGCCATCCCACGGTAAAAAATCTCTATTATTCAGCTTTTGGTAGTTTTTTCCGTAAAGAAAAACAGTAGTGTCTCCTGACTGTTGTGACACAAAAATATATCTGTTGAAAATAGTCTTGTGTAGGCCCGACATCCCAGTGTGGTTTCGCAGTTCACGGGTCAAATCACTGTACTATCCAGTTTTGGGCCTTTGGTATCTAAAAAAAAAGCAGTTTGAGTGTGTCGCTCACTGTTCAGCCGCAAATATCTCTATTTAAAAAAGTGTGGTATACCCCAGTAAACAATAACTGTGGTTTTGCCATCCCACGGTAAAAAATCTCTATTATTCAGCTTTTGGTAGTTTTTTTCCTTAAAGAAAAACAGTAGTGTCTCCTGACTGTTGTGACACAAAAATATATCTGTTGCAGATAGTCTTGTGTAGGCCCGACATCCCAGTGAGGTTTCGCAGTTCCACGGGTCAAATCACTGTACTATCCAGTTTTGGGCCTTTGGTACCTAAAAAAAAAGCAGTTTGAGTGTGTCGCTCACTGTTCAGCCGCAAATATCTCTATTTAAAAAAGTGTGGTATACCCCAGTAAACAATCACTGTGGTTTTGCCATCCCACGATAAAAAATCTCTATTATTCAGCTTTTGGTAGTTTTTTCCGTAAAGAAAAACAGTAGTGTTTCCAGACTGTTGTGACACAAAAATATATCGGCTGAAAATAGTCTTGTGTAGGCCCGACATCCCAGTGTGATTTCGCAGTTCCATGGGTCAAATCGCTGTACTATCCAGTTTTGGGCCTTTGGTATCTAAAAAAAAGCAATTTGAGTGTGTCGCTCACTGTTCAGCCACAAATATCTCTATTTAAAAAAGTGTGGTATACCCCAGTAAACAATAACTGTGGTTTTGCCATCCCACGGTAAAAAATATCTATTATTCAGCTTTTGGTATTTTTTTCCGTAAAGAAAAACAGTAGTGTCTCCTGACTGTTGTGACACAAAAATATATCTGTTGAAAATAGTCTTGTGTAGGCCCGACATCCCAGTGTGGTTTTGCAGTTCCACTGGTCAAATCGCTGTACTATCCAGTTTTGGGCCTTTGGTATCTAAAAAAAAAGCAGTTTGAGTGTGTCGCTCACTGTTCAGCCGCAAATATCTCTATTTAAAAAAGTGTGGTATACCCCAGTAAACAATCACTGTGGTTTTGCCATCCCACGGTAAAAAATCTCTATTATTCAGCTTTTGGTAGTTTTTTCCGTAAAGAAAAACAGTAGTGTCTCCTGACTGTTGTGACACAAAAATATATCTGATGAAAATAGTCTTGTGTAGGCCCGAAATCCCAGTGTGGTTTCGCAGTTCCACGGGTCAAATCACTGTACTATCCAGTTTTGGGCCTTTGGTATCTAAAAAAAAAGCAGTTTGAGTGTGTCGCTCACTGTTCAGCCGCAAATATCTCTATTTAAAAAAGTGTGGTATACCCCAGTAAACAATAACTGTGGTTTTGCCATCCCACGGTAAAAAATCTCTATTATTCAGCTTTTGGTAGTTTTTTCCGTAAAGAAAAACAGTAGTGTCTTCTGACTGTTGTGACACAAAAATATATCTGTTGAAAATAGTCTTGTGTAGGTCCGACATCCCAGTGTGCTTTCGCAGTTCCACGGGTCAAATCACTTTACTATCCAGTTTTGGGCCTTTGGTATCTAAAAAAAAAGCAATTTGAGTGTGTCGCTCACTGTTCAGCCGCAAATATCTCTATTTAAAAAAGAGTGGTATACCCCAGTAAACAATAACTGTGGCTTTGCCACCCCACAGTAAAAAATCTCTATTATTCAGCTTTTGGTAGTTTTTTCCGTAAAGAAAAACAGTAGTGTCTCCTGACTGTTGTGACACAAAAATATATCTGTTGAAAATAGTCTTGTGTAGGTCCGACATCCCAGTGTGGTTTCACAGTTCCACGGGTCAAATCGCTGTACTATCCAGTTTTGGGCCTTTGGTATCTAAAAAAAAAGCAGTTTGAGTGTGTCGCTCACTGTTCAGCCGCAAATATCTCTATTTAAAAAAGTGTGGTATACCCCAGTAAACAATCACTGTGGTTTTGCCATCCCACGGTAAAAAATCTCTATTATTCAGCTTTTGGTAGTTTTTTTCCTTAAAGAAAAACAGTAGTGTCTCCTGACTGTTGTGACACAAAAATATATCTGTTGAAGATAGTCTTGTGTAGGCCCGACATCCCAGTGAGGTTTCGCAGTTCCACGGGTCAAATCGCTGTACTATCCAGTTTTGGGCCTTTGGTATCTATAAAAAAAGCAATTTGACTGTGTCGCTCACTGTTCAGCCGCAAATATCTCTATTTAAAAAAGTGTGGTATACCCCAGTAAACAATAACTGTGGATTTGCCATCCCATGCTAAAAAATCTCTATTATTCAGCTTTTGGTAGTTTTTTCCGTAAAGAAAAACAGTAGTGTCTCCTGACTGTTGTGACACAAAAATATATGTGTTGAAAATAGTCTTGTTTAGGCCCGACATCCCAATGTGGTTTCGCAGTTCAACGGGTCAAATCGCTGTACTATCCAGTTTTGGGCCTCTGGTATCTAAAAAAAAGCAGTTTGAGTGTGTCGCTCACTGTTCAGCCGCAAATATCTCTATTTAAAAAAGTGTGGTATACCCCAGTAAACAATAACTGTGGTTTTGCCATCCCACGGTAAAAAATCTCTATTATTCAGCTTTTGGTATTTTTTTCCGTAAAGAAAAACAGTAGTGTCTCCTGACTGTTGTGACACAAAAATATATCTTTTGAAAATAGTCCTGTGTAGGCCCGACATCCCAGTGTGTTTCGCAGCTCCACGGATCAAATCGCTGTACTATCCAGTTTTGGGCCTTTGGTATCTAAAAAAAAAAGCAGTTTGAGTGTGTCGCTCACTGTTCAGCCGCAAATATCTCTATTTAAAAAAGTGTGGTATAACCCAGTAAACAATCACTGTGGTTTTGCCATCCCACAGTAAAAAATCTCTATTATTCAGCTTTTGGTAGTTTTTTCCGTAAAGAAAACAGTAGTGTCTCCTGACTGTTGTGACACAAAAATATATCTGTTGAAAATAGTCTTGTGTAGGCCAGACATCCCAGTGTGGTTTCGCAGTTCCACGGGTCAAATAACTGTACTATCCAGTTTTGGGCCTTTGGTATCTAAAAAAAAGCAGTTTGAGTGTGTCGCTCACTGTTCAGCCGCAAAAATCTCTATTTAAAAAAAGTATGGTATACCCCAGTAAACAATAACTGTGGTTTTGCCATCCCACGGTAAAAAATCTCTATTATTCAGCTTTTGGTAGTTTCTTCCGTAAAGAAAAACAGTAGTGTCTCCTGACTGTTGTGACACAAAAATATATCTGTTGAAAATAGTCTTGTATAGGCCCGACATCCCAGTGTGGTTTCGCAGTTCCACGGGTCAAATCGCTGTACTATCCAGTTTTGGGCCTTTGGTATCTAAAAAAAAAGCAGTTTGAGTGTGTCGCTCACTGTTCAGCCGCAAATATCTCTATTTAAAAAAGTGTGGTATACCCCAGTAAACAATAACTGTGGTTTTGCCATCCCACGGTAAAAAATCTCTATTATTCAGCTTTTGGTAGTTTTTTCCGTAAAGAAAAACAGTAGTGTCTCCTGACTGTTGTGACACAAAAATATATCTGTTGAAAATAGTCTTGTGTAGGCCCGACATCCCAGTGTGGTTTCGCAGTTCCATGGGTCAAATCACTGTACTATCCAGTTTTGGGCCTTTGGTATCTAAAAAAAAAGCAGTTTGAGTTTGTCGCTCACTGTTCAGCCGCAAATATCTCTATTTAAAAAAGTGTGGTGTACCCCAGGAAACAATTACTGTGGTTTTGCCATCCCACGCTAAAAAATCTCTATTATTCAGCTTTTGGTAGTTTTTTCCGTAAAGAACAACAGTAGTGTCTCCTGACTGTTGTGACACAAAAATATATCTGTTGAAAATAGTCTTGTGTAGGCCCGACATCCCAGTGTGGTTTCGCAGTTCCACGGGTCTGAACGCTGTACTATCCAGTTTTGGGCCTTTGGTATCTAAAAAAAAAGCAATTAGAGCATGTCGCTCACTGTTCAGCCGCAAATATCTCTATTTAAAAAAGTGTGGTATACCCCAGTAAACAATAACTGTGGTTTTGCCATCCCACGGTAAAAAATCTCTATTATTCAGCTTTTGGTAGTTTTTTCCGTAAACAAAAACAGTAGTGTCTCCTGACTGTTGTGACACAAAAATATATCTGTTGAAAATAGTGTTGTGTAGGCCGATATCCCTGTGTGGTTTCGCAGCTCCACGGGACAAATCGCTGTACTATTCAGTTTTGGGCCTTTGGTATCTAAAAAAAAGCAGTTTGAGTGTGTTGCTCACTGTTCAGCCGCAAATATCTCTATTTAAAAAAGTGTGGTATACCCCAGTAAACAATAACTGTGGTTTTGCCATCCCACGCTAAAAAATCTCTATTATTCAGCTTTTGGTAGTTTTTTCCGTAAAGAAAAACAGTAGTGTCTCCTGACTGTTGTGACACAAAAATATATCTGTTGAAAATAGTCTTGTGTAGGCCCGACATCCCAGTGTGGTTTCGCAGTTCCACGGGTCAAATCGCTGTACTATCCAGTTTTGGGCCTTTGGTATCTAAAAAAAAAGCAGTTTGAGTGTGTCGCTCACTGTTCAGCCGCAAATATCTCTATTTAAAAAAGTGTGGTATACCCCAGTAAACAATAACTGTGGTTTTGCCATCCCACGGTAAAAAATCTCTATTATTCAGCTTTTGGTAGTTTTTTCCGTAAAGAAAAAGAGTAGTGTCTCCTGACTGTTGTGACACAAAAATATATCTGTTGAAAATAGTCTTGTGTAGGCCCAACATCCCAGTGTGGTTTCGCAGTTCCACTGGTCAAATCGCTGTACTATCCAGTTTTGGGCCTTTGGTATCTAAAAAAAAAGCAGTTTGAGTGTGTCGCTCACTGTTCAGCCGCAAATATCTCTATTTAAAAAAGTGTGGTATACCCCAGTAAACAATAACTGTGGTTTTGCCATCCCACGGTAAAAAATCTCTAATATTCAGCTTTTGGTAGTTTTTCCGTAAAGAAAAACAGTAGTGTATTCTGACTGTTGTGACACAAAAAATATATCTGTTGAAAATAGTCTTGTGTAGGTCCGACATCCCAGTGTGCTTTCGCAGTTCCACGGGTCAAATCACTGTACTATCCAGTTTTGGGCATTTGGTATTTAAAAAAAAGCAGTTTGAGTGTGTCGCTCACTGTTCAGCCGCAAATATCTCTATTTAAAAAAGTGTGGTATACCCCAGTAAACAATAACTGTGGCTTTGCCACCCCACAGTAAAAAATCTCTATTATTCAGCTTTTGGTAGTTTTTTCCGTAAAGAAAAACAGTAGTGTCTCCTGACTGTTGTGACACAAAAATATATCTGTTGAAAATAGTCTTGTGTAGGTCCGACATCCCAGTGTGGTTTCGCAGTTCCACGGGTCAAATCGCTGTACTATCCAGTTTTGGGCCTTTGGTATCTAAAAAAAAAGCAGTTTGAGTGTGTCGCTCACTGTTCAGCCGCAAATATCTCTATTTAAAAAAGTGTGGTATACCCCAGTAAAAAATCACTGTGGTTTTGCCATCCCACGGTAAAAAATCTCTATTATTCAGCTTTTGGTAGTTTTTTCCGTAAAGAAAAACAGTAGTGTCTTCTGACTGTTGTGACACAAAAATATATCTGTTGAAAATAGTCTTGTGTAGGCCCGACATCCCAGTGTGGTTTCGCAGTTCCACGGGTCAAATCACTGTACTATCCAGTTTTGGGCCTTTGGTATCTAAAAAAAAAGCAGTTTGAGTGTGTCGATCACTGTTCAGCCGCAAATATCTCTATTTAAAAAAGTGTGGTATACCCCAGTAAACAATAACTGTGGTTTTGCCATCCCACGGTAAAAAATCTCTATTATTCAGCTTTTGGTAGTTTTTTTAATTAAAGAAAAACAGTAGTGTCTCCTGACTGTTGTGACACAAAAATATCTCTGTTGAAGATAGTCTTGTGTAGGCCCGACATCCCAGTGAGGTTTCGCAGTTCCACGGGTCAAATTGCTGTACTATCCAGTTTTGGGCCTTTGGTATCTATAAAAAAAAGCAGTTTGAGTGTGTCGCTCACTGTTCAGCCGCAAATATCTCTATTTAAAAAAGTGTGGTATACCCCAGTAAACAATAACTGTGGTTTTGCCATCCCATGCTAAAAAATCTCTATTATTCAGCTTTTGGTAGTTTTTTCCGTAAAGAAAAACAGTAGTGTCTCCTGACTGTTGTGACACAAAAATATATGTGTTGAAAATAGTCTTGTGTAGGCCCGACATCCCAGTGTGGTTTCGCAGTTCAACGGGTCAAATCGCTGTACTATCCAGTTATGGGCCTCTGGTATCTAAAAAAAAGCAGTTTGAGTGTGTCGCTCACTGTTCAGCCGCAAATATCTCTATTTAAAAAAGTGTGGTATACCCCAGTAAACAATAACTGTGGTTTTGCCATCCCACGGTAAAAAATCTCTATTATTCAGCTTTTGGTAGTTTTTTCCGTAAAGAAAAACACTAGTGTCTCCTGACTGTTGTGACACAAAAATATATCTGTTGAAAATAGTCTTGTGTAGGCCCGACATCCCAGTGTGGTTTCGCAGCTCCACGGGTCAAATCGCTGTACTATCCAGTTTTGGGCCTTTGGTATCTAAAAAAAAGCAGTTTGAGTGTGTCGCTCACTGTTCAGCCGCAAATATCTCTATTTAAAAAAGTGTGGTATACCCCAGTAAACAATAACTGTGGTTTTGCCATCCCACGGTAAAAAATCTCTATTATTCAGCTTTTGGTAGTTTTTTCCGTAAAGAAAACAGTAGTGTCTTCTGACTGTTGTGACACAAAAATATATCTGTTGAAAATAGTCTTGTGTAGGCCCGACATCCCAGTGTGGTTTCGCAGTTCCACGGGTCAAATCACTGTACTATCCAGTTTTGGGCATTTGGTATCTAAAAAAAAAGCAGTTTGAGTGTGTCGCTCACTGTTCAGCCGCAAATATCTCTATTTAAAAAAGTGTGGTATACCCCAGTAAACAATAACTGTGGTTTTGCCATCCCATGCTAAAAAATCTCTATTATTCAGCTTTTGGTAGTTTTTTCCGTAAAGAAAAACAGTAGTGTCTCCTGACTGTTGTGACACAAAAATATATGTGTTGAAAATGGTCTTGTGTAGGCCCGACATCCCAGTGTGGTTTCGCAGTTCAACGGGTCAAATCGCTGTACTATCCAGTTTTGGGCCTCTGGTATCTAAAAAAAAGCAGTTTGAGTGTGTCGCTCACTGTTCAGCCGCAAATATCTCTATTTAAAAAAGTGTGGTATACCCCAGTAAACAATAACTGTGGTTTTGCCATCCCACGGTAAAAAATCTCTATTATTCAGCTTTTGGTAGTTTTTTCCGTAAAGAAAAACAGTAGTGTCTCCTGACTGTTGTGACACAAAAATATATCTGTTTAAAATAGTCTTGTGTAGGCCCGACATCCCAGTGTGGTTTCGCAGCTCCACGGGTCAAATCGCTGTACTATCCAGTTTTGGGCCTTTGGTATCTAAAAAAAAGCAGTTTGAGTGTGTCGCTCACTGTTCAGCCGCAAATATCTCTATTTAAAAAAAGTGTGGTATACCCCAGTAAACAATAACTGTGGTTTTGCCATCCCACGGTAAAAAAATCTCTATTATTCAGCTTTTGGTAGTTTGTTCCGTAAAGAAAAACAGTAGTGTCTCCTGACTGTTGTGACACAAAAATATATCTGTTGAAAATAGTCTTGTATAGGCCCGACATCCCAGTGTGGTTTCGCAGTTCCACGGGTCAAATCGCTGTACTATCCAGTTTTGGGCCTTAAGGTATCTAAAAAAAAAGTAGGTTGAGTGTGTCGCTCACTGTTCAGCCGCAAATATCTCTATTTAAAAAAGTGTGGTATACCCCAGTAAACAATAACTGTGGTTTTGCCATCCCACGGTAAAAAATCTCTATTATTCAGCTTTTGGTAGTTTTTTCCGTAAAGAAAAACGGTAGTGTCTCCTGACTGTTGTGACACAAAAATATATCTGTTGAAAATAGTCTTGTGTAGGCCGACATCCCAGTGTGGTTTCGCAGCTCCACGGGTCAAATCGCTGTACTATTCAGTTTTGGGCCTTTGGTATCTAAAAAAAAAGCAGTTTGAGTGTGTCGCTCACTGTTCAGCCGCAAATATCTCTATTTAAAAAAAGTGTGGTATACCCGAGTAAACAATAACTGTTGTTTTGCCATCCCACGGTAAAAAATTTCTATTATTCAGCTTTTGGTAGATTTTTCCGTAAAGAAAAACAGTAGTGTCTCCTGACTGTTGTGACACAAAAATATATCTGTTGAAAATAGTCCTGTGTAGGCCCGACATCCCAGTGTGTTTCGCAGCTCCACGGATCAAATCGCTGTACTATCCAGTTTTGGGCCTTTGGTATCTAAAAAAAAAAGCAGTTTGAGTGTGTCGCTCACTGTTCAGCCGCAAATATCTCTATTTAAAAAAGTGTGGTATAACCCAGTAAACAATCACTGTGGTTTTGCCATCCCACAGTAAAAAATCTCTATTATTCAGCTTTTGGTAGTTTTTTCCGTAAAGAAAACAGTAGTGTCTCCTGACTGTTGTGACACAAAAATATATCTGTTGAAAATAGTCTTGTGTAGGCCAGACATCCCAGTGTGGTTTCGCAGTTCCACGGGTCAAATCACTGTACTATCCAGTTTTGGGCCTTTGGTATCTAAAAAAAAGCAGTTTGAGTGTGTCGCTCACTGTTCAGCCGCAAAAATCTCTATTTAAAAAAAGTATGGTATACCCCAGTAAACAATAACTGTGGTTTTGCCATCCCACGGTAAAAAATCTCTATTATTCAGCTTTTGGTAGTTTCTTCCGTAAAGAAAAACAGTAGTGTCTCCTGACTGTTGTGACACAAAAATATATCTGTTGAAAATAGTCTTGTATAGGCCCGACATCCCAGTGTGGTTTCGCAGTTCCACGGGTCAAATCGCTGTACTATCCAGTTTTGGGCCTTTGGTATCTAAAAAAAAAGCAGTTTGAGTGTGTCGCTCACTGTTCAGCCGCAAATATCTCTATTTAAAAAAGTGTGGTATACCCCAGTAAACAATAACTGTGGTTTTGCCATCCCACGGTAAAAAATCTCTATTATTCAGCTTTTGGTAGTTTTTTCCGTAAAGAAAAACAGTAGTGTCTCCTGACTGTTGTGACACAAAAATATATCTGTTGAAAATAGTCTTGTGTAGGCCCGACATCCCAGTGTGGTTTCGCAGTTCCATGGGTCAAATCACTGTACTATCCAGTTTTGGGCCTTTGGTATCTAAAAAAAAAGCAGTTTGAGTGTGTCGCTCACTGTTCAGCCGCAAATATCTCTATTTAAAAAAGTGTGGTGTACCCCAGTAAACAATTACTGTGGTTTTGCCATCCCACGCTAAAAAATCTCTATTATTCAGCTTTTGGTAGTTTTTTCCGTAAAGAAAAACAGTAGTGTCTCCTGACTGTTGTGACACAAAAATATATCTGTTGAAAATAGTCTTGTGTAGGCCCGACATCCCAGTGTGGTTTCGCAGTTCCACGGGTCTGAACGCTGTACTATCCAGTTTTGGGCCTTTGGTATCTAAAAAAAAAGCAATTAGAGCATGTCGCTCACTGTTCAGCCGCAAATATCTCTATTTAAAAAAGTGTGGTATACCCCAG
Source organism: Phyllobates terribilis (assembly GCF_046119375.1). Lineage (NCBI taxonomy): Eukaryota > Metazoa > Chordata > Amphibia > Anura > Dendrobatidae > Phyllobates > Phyllobates terribilis. The sequence continues at coordinate 35,287,329 of NW_027362768.1, read as the reverse complement.
TAAACAATAACTGTGGTTTTGCCATCCCACGGTAAAAAATCTCTATTATTCAGCTTTTGGTAGTTTTTTCCGTAAACAAAAACAGTAGTGTCTCCTGACTGTTGTGACACAAAAATATATCTGTTGAAAATAGTGTTGTGTAGGCCGATATCCCTGTGTGGTTTCGCAGCTCCACGGGACAAATCGCTGTACTATTCAGTTTTGGGCCTTTGGTATCTAAAAAAAAGCAGTTTGAGTGTGTTGCTCACTGTTCAGCCGCAAATATCTCTATTTAAAAAAGTGTGGTATACCCCAGTAAACAATAACTGTGGTTTTGCCATCCCACGCTAAAAAATCTCTATTATTCAGCTTTTGGTAGTTTTTTCCGTAAAGAAAAACAGTAGTGTCTCCTGACTGTTGTGACACAAAAATATATCTGTTGAAAATAGTCTTGTGTAGGCCCGACATCCCAGTGTGGTTTCGCAGTTCCACTGGTCAAATCGCTGTACTATCCAGTTTTGGGCCTTTGGTATCTAAAAAAAAAGCAGTTTGAGTGTGTCGCTCACTGTTCAGCCGCAAATATCTCTATTTAAAAAAGTGTGGTATACCCCAGTAAACAATAACTGTGGTTTTGCCATCCCACGGTAAAAAATCTCTAATATTCAGCTTTTGGTAGTTTTTCCGTAAAGAAAAACAGTAGTGTATTCTGACTGTTGTGACACAAAAATATATCTGTTGAAAATAGTCTTGTGTAGGTCCGACATCCCAGTGTGCTTTCGCAGTTCCACGGGTCAAATCACTGTACTATCCAGTTTTGGGCATTTGGTATTTAAAAAAAAGCAGTTTGAGTGTGTCGCTCACTGTTCAGCCGCAAATATCTCTATTTAAAAAAGTGTGGTATACCCCAGTAAACAATAACTGTGGCTTTGCCACCCCACAGTAAAAAATCTCTATTATTCAGCTTTTGGTAGTTTTTTCCGTAAAGAAAAACAGTAGTGTCTCCTGACTGTTGTGACACAAAAATATATCTGTTGAAAATAGTCTTGTGTAGGTCCGACATCCCAGTGTGGTTTCGCAGTTCCACGGGTCAAATCGCTGTACTATCCAGTTTTGGGCCTTTGGTATCTAAAAAAAAAGCAGTTTGAGTGTGTCGCTCACTGTTCAGCCGCAAATATCTCTATTTAAAAAAGTGTGGTATACCCCAGTAAAAAATCACTGTGGTTTTGCCATCCCACGGTAAAAAATCTCTATTATTCAGCTTTTGGTAGTTTTTTCCGTAAAGAAAAACAGTAGTGTCTTCTGACTGTTGTGACACAAAAATATATCTGTTGAAAATAGTCTTGTGTAGGCCCGACATCCCAGTGTGGTTTCGCAGTTCCACGGGTCAAATCACTGTACTATCCAGTTTTGGGCCTTTGGTATCTAAAAAAAAAGCAGTTTGAGTGTGTCGATCACTGTTCAGCCGCAAATATCTCTATTTAAAAAAGTGTGGTATACCCCAGTAAACAATAACTGTGGTTTTGCCATCCCACGGTAAAAAATCTCTATTATTCAGCTTTTGGTAGTTTTTTTCCTTAAAGAAAAACAGTAGTGTCTCCTGACTGTTGTGACACAAAAATATCTCTGTTGAAGATAGTCTTGTGTAGGCCCGACATCCCAGTGAGGTTTCGCAGTTCCACGGGTCAAATTGCTGTACTATCCAGTTTTGGGCCTTTGGTATCTATAAAAAAAAGCAGTTTGAGTGTGTCGCTCACTGTTCAGCCGCAAATATCTCTATTTAAAAAAGTGTGGTATACCCCAGTAAACAATAACTGTGGTTTTGCCATCCCATGCTAAAAAATCTCTATTATTCAACTTTTGGTAGTTTTTTCCGTAAAGAAAAACAGTAGTGTCTCCTGACTGTTGTGACACAAAAATATATGTGTTGAAAATAGTCTTGTGTAGGCCCGACATCCCAGTGTGGTTTCGCAGTTCAACGGGTCAAATCGCTGTACTATCCAGTTATGGGCCTCTGGTATCTAAAAAAAAGCAGTTTGAGTGTGTCGCTCACTGTTCAGCCGCAAATATCTCTATTTAAAAAAGTGTGGTATACCCCAGTAAACAATAACTGTGGTTTTGCCATCCCACGGTAAAAAATCTCTATTATTCAGCTTTTGGTAGTTTTTTCCGTAAAGAAAAACACTAGTGTCTCCTGACTGTTGTGACACAAAAATATATCTGTTGAAAATAGTCTTGTGTAGGCCCGACATCCCAGTGTGGTTTCGCAGCTCCACGGGTCAAATCGCTGTACTATCCAGTTTTGGGCCTTTGGTATCTAAAAAAAAGCAGTTTGAGTGTGTCGCTCACTGTTCAGCCGCAAATATCTCTATTTAAAAAAGTGTGGTATACCCCAGTAAACAATAACTGTGGTTTTGCCATCCCACGGTAAAAAATCTCTATTATTCAGCTTTTGGTAGTTTTTTCCGTAAAGAAAACAGTAGTGTCTTCTGACTGTTGTGACACAAAAATATATCTGTTGAAAATAGTCTTGTGTAGGCCCGACATCCCAGTGTGGTTTCGCAGTTCCACGGGTCAAATCACTGTACTATCCAGTTTTGGGCATTTGGTATCTAAAAAAAAAGCAGTTTGAGTGTGTCGCTCACTGTTCAGCCGCAAATATCTCTATTTAAAAAAGTGTGGTATACCCCAGTAAACAATAACTGTGGTTTTGCCATCCCACGGTAAAAAATCTCTATTATTCAGCTTTTGGTAGTTTTTTTCCTTAAAGAAAAACATTAGTGTCTCCTGACTGTTGTGACACAAAAATATCTCTGTTGAAGATAGTCTTGTGTAGGCCCGACATCCCAGTGAGGTTTCGCAGTTCCACGGGTCAAACTGCTGTACTATCCAGTTTTGGGCCTTTGGTATCTATAAAAAAAGCAGTTTGAGTGTGTCGCTCACTGTTCAGCCGCAAATATCTCTATTTAAAAAAGTGTGGTATACCCCAGTAAACAATAACTGTGGTTTTGCCATCCCATGCTAAAAAATCTCTATTATTCAACTTTTGGTAGTTTTTTCCGTAAAGAAAAACAGTAGTGTCTCCTGACTGTTGTGACGCACAAATATATGTGTTGAAAATAGTCTTGTGTAGGCCCGACATCCCAGTGTGGTTTCGCAGTTCAACGGGTCAAATCGCTGTACTATCCAGTTTTGGGCCTCTGGTATCTAAAAAAAAGCAGTTTGAGTGTGTCGCTCACTGTTCAGCCGCAAATATCTCTATTTAAAAAAGTGTGGTATACCCCAGTAAACAATAAATGTGGTTTTGCCATCCCACGGTAAAAAATCTCTATTATTCAGCTTTTGGTAGTTTTTTCCGTAAAGAAAAACAGTAGTGTCTCCTGACTGTTGTGACACAAAAATATATCTGTTGAAAATAGTCTTGTGTAGGCCCGACATCCCAGTGTGGTTTCGCAGCTCCACGGGTCAAATCGCTGTACTATCCAGTTTTGGGCCTTTGGTATCTAAAAAAAAGCAGTTTAAGTGTGTCGCTCAATGTTCAGCCGCAAATATCTCTATTTAAAAAAAGTGTAGTATACCCCAGTAAACAATAACTGTGGTTTTGCCATCCCACGGTAAAAAAATCTCTATTATTCAGCTTTTGGTAGTTTTTTCCGTAAAGAAAAACAGTAGTGTCTCCTGACTGTTTTGACACAAAAATATATCTGTTGAAAATAGTCTTGTATAGGCCCGACATCCCAGTGTGGTTTCGCAGTTCCACGGGTCAAATCGCTGTACTATCCAGTTTTGGGCCTTTGGTATCTAAAAAAAAAGCAGTTTGAGTGTGTCGCTCACTGTTCAGCCGCAAATATCTCTATTTAAAAAAGTGTGGTATACCCCAGTAAACAATAACTGTGGTTTTGCCATCCCATGCTAAAAAATCTCTATTATTCAGCTTTTGGTAGTTTTTTCCGTAAAGAAAAACAGTAGTGTCTCCTGACTGTTGTGACACAAAAATATATGTGTTGAAAATCGTCTTGTGTAGGCCCGACATCCCAGTGTGGTTTCGCAGTTCAACGGGTCAAATCGCTGTACTATCCAGTTTTGGGCCTCTGGTATCTAAAAAAAAGCAGTTTGAGTGTGTCGCTCACTGTTCAGCCGCAAATATCTCTATTTAAAAAAGTGTGGTATACCCCAGTAAACAATAACTGTGGTTTTGCCATCCCACGGTAAAAAATCTCTATTATTCAGCTTTTGGTAGTTTTTTCCGTAAAGAAAAACAGTAGTGTCTCCTGACTGTTGTGACACAAAAATATATCTGTTTAAAATAGTCTTGTGTAGGCCCGACATCCCAGTGTGGTTTCGCAGCTCCACGGGTCAAATCGCTGTACTATCCAGTTTTGGGCCTTTGGTATCTAAAAAAAAGCAGTTTGAGTGTGTCGCTCACTGTTCAGCCGCAAATATCTCTATTTAAAAAAAGTGTGGTATACCCCAGTAAACAATAACTGTGGTTTTGCCATCCCACAGTAAAAAAATCTCTATTATTCAGCTTTTGGTAGTTTGTTCCGTAAAGAAAAACAGTAGTGTCTCCTGACTGTTGTGACACAAAAATATATCTGTTGAAAATAGTCTTGTATAGGCCCGACATCCCAGTGTGGTTTCGCAGTTCCACGGGTCAAATCGCTGTACTATCCAGTTTTGGGCCTTAAGGTATCTAAAAAAAAAGTAGGTTGAGTGTGTCGCTCACTGTTCAGCCGCAAATATCTCTATTTAAAAAAGTGTGGTATACCCCAGTAAACAATAACTGTGGTTTTGCCATCCCACGGTAAAAAATCTCTATTATTCAGCTTTTGGTAGTTTTTTCCGTAAAGAAAAAAAGTAGTGTCTTCAGACTGTTGTGACACAAAAATATATCGGCTGAAAATAGTCTTGTGTAGACCCGACATCCCAGTGTGGTTTCGCAGTTCCATGGGTCAAATCGCTGTACTATCCAGTTTTGGGCCTTTGGTATCTAAAAAAAAAGCAATTTGAGCGTGTCGCTCACTGTTCAGCCGCAAATATCTCTATTTAAAAAAGTGTGGTATACCCCAGTAAACAATAACTGTGGTTTTGCCATCCCACGGTAAAAAATCTCTATTATTCAGCTTTTGGTAGTTTTTTCCGTAAAGAAAAACGGTAGTGTCTCCTGACTGTTGTGACACAAAAATATATCTGTTGAAAATAGTCTTGTGTAGGCCGACATCCCAGTGTGGTTTCGCAGCTCCACGGGTCAAATCGCTGTACTATTCAGTTTTGGGCCTTTGGTATCTAAAAAAAAAGCAGTTTGAGTGTGTCGCTCACTGTTCAGCCGCAAATATCTCTATTTAAAAAAAGTGTGGTATACCCGAGTAAACAATAACTGTTGTTTTGCCATCCCACGGTAAAAAATCTCTATTATTCAGCTTTTGGTAGATTTTTCCGTAAAGAAAAACAGTAGTGTCTCCTGACTGTTGTGACACAAAAATATATCTGTTGAAAATAGTCTTGTATAGGCCCGACATCCCAGTGTGGTTTCGCAGTTCCATCGTTCAAATCGCTGTACTATCCAGTTTTGGGACTTTGGTATCTAAAAAAAAAGCAGTTTGAGTGTGTCGCTCACTGTTCAGCCGCAAATATCTCTATTTAAAAAAGTGTGGTATACCCCAGTAAACAATAACTGTGGTTTTGCCATCCCACGCTAAAAAATCTCTATTATTCAGCTTTTGGTATTTTTTTCGGTAAGGAAAAACAGTAGTGTCTCCTGACTGTTGTGACACAAAAATATATCTGTTGAAAATAGTCTTGTGTAGGCCCGACATCCCAGTGTGGTTTCGCAGTTCCATGGGTCAAAACGCTGTACTATCCAGTTTTGGGCCTTTGGTATCTAAAAAAAAAGCAGTTTGAGTGTGTCGCTCACTGTTCAGCCGCAAATATCTCTATTTAAAAAAGTGTGGTATACCCCAGTAAACAATAACTGTGGTTTTGCCATCCCACGGTAAAAAATCTCTATTATTAAGCTTTTGGTAGTTTTTTCCGTAAAGAAAAACATTGGTGTCTCCAGACTGTTGTGACACAAAAATATATCGGCTGAAAATAGTCTTGTGTGGGCCCGACATCCCAGTGTGGTTTCGAAGTTCCATGGGTCAAATCGCTGTACTATCCAGTTTTGGGCCTTTGGTATCTAAAAAAAAAGCAATTTGAGTGTGTCGCTCACTGTTCAGCCACAAATATCTCTATTAAAAAAAGTGTGGTATAACCCAGTAAACAATAACTGTGGTTTTGCCATCCCATGATAAAAAATCTCTATTATTCAGCTTTTGGTAGTTTTTTCCGTAAAGAAAAACAGTAGTGTCTCCTGACTGTTGTGACACAAAAATATATCTGTTGAAAATAGTCCTGTGTAGGCCCGACATCCCAGTGTGGTTTCGCAGTTCCATGGGTCAAATCACTCTACTATCCAGTTTTGGGCCTTTGGTATCTAAAAAAAAAGCAGTTTGAGTGTGTCGCTCACTGTTCAGCCGCAAATATCTCTATTTAAAAAAGTGTGGTATACCCCAGTAAACAATAACTGTGGTTATGCCATCCCACGCTAAAAAATCTCTATTATTCAGCTTTTGGTAGTTTTTTCCGTAAAGAAAAACAGTAGTGTCTCCTGACTGTTGTGACACAAAAATATATCTGTTGAAAATAGTCTTGTGTAGGCCCGACATCCCAGTGTGGTTTCGCAGTTCCACGGGTCAGAACGCTGTACTATCCAGTTTTGGGCCTTTGGTATCTTAAAAAAAGCAGTTTGAGTGTGTCGCTCACTGTTCAGCCGCAAATATCTCTATTTAAAAAAGTGTGGTATACCCCAGTAAACAATAACTGTGGTTTTGCCATCCCACGGTAAAAAATCTCTATTATTCAGCTTTTGGAATTTTTTTCCGTAAAGAAAAACAGTAGTGTCTCCAGACTGTTGTGACACAAAAATATATCGTCTGAAAATAGTCTTGTGTAGACCCGACATCCCAGTGTGGTTTCGCAGTTCCATGGGTCAAATCGCTGTACTATCCAGTTTTGGGCCTTTGGTATCTAAAAAAAAAGCAATTTGAGCGTGTCGCTCACTGTTCAGCCGCAAATATCTCTATTTAAAAAAGTGTGGTATACCCCAGTAAACAATAACTGTGGTTTTGCCATCCCACGGTAAAAAATCTCTATTATTCAGCTTTTGGTAGTTTTTTCTGTAACATACCTGGCGGCGTCATTGCATAGTGGTCCATCTCCCACTGTGCAAGAGCGCGCACTTGATCTCCTGTCCAGAATGTCTCTCTGGCTTCCCTCCATGCTGTCTGTTTGTGTCTGTTTCTGCTGCTTAAGGGCGGCGCCCGATCACTTCCTGCTTTTTGTACCTGCTGTGGGTCACACCCCTTGTGCGTCCTCAGCCTATTGCTGTGTCACCTGGTATATAACCCAGCTGCGGCAATCAATCCCTGCCTGAGCATAGTGTTTCCTTCAGTGTGTGCTTGCACTCTGTAGGTGCCAGGTCCCGTTCTTTGTCTCCTGCCTTGCGGTATCAGTTCCCGTGTCTGAACTGAGTCCTGTCTATGTCTCCTGCCTTGCGGTATCAGTTCCTGTGTCTGAACTGAGTCCTGTCTATGTCTCCTGCCTTGCGGTATCAGTTCCCGTGTCTGAACTGAGTCCTGTCTGTGTTCTCTTGTCTGCCTATCCAGGAGGCTGTATCTTGTCTGTCCTGTCTGAACACGCTCCTAGCCTGTTCCTCCCGCCTTCTAGGGGCCGATTACCTAGACCTGTTCCTGTATCTTGTCTGTCCTGTCTGAACATGCTCCTTGCCTGTTCGTCCCGCCTCTCTGGGGGCCGTATTCCCAGACCCGCTCCTGTATCCTGCTGCAGTGTCGGTCTCCTCTGTACACTCAGTTCCAGTCTGAACTCTTTCCTATCCTTTATCTGTTTTGCCTCTATGTCCGTTCCCTTCCTTTTTCTGCAGAGTCTGAACTCGTACCTAACTCCTGCTTGTTGTCTCTGTACTCCCGTTTGTGAGTTTGTGGTCCACTCGCTACTTCACTGCAAGTATCCTGTGGGTATCTGGCTCTGCCTTTCTCTTCCTGTCTGTTCCGTGTGAACAGAGCCCTGTCCCCTCTGCTCTGCCTTGCTTACCGCTCCGGCGGTTCTAGCCTGCTCTGACTCCTTTGCTCACCGCTCCGGCGGTTCTAGCCTGCTCTGACTCCTTTGCTCACCGCTCCGGCGGTTCTAGCCTGCTCTGACTCCTTTTCTCGCTGCTCCGGCAGCCTTGCTCCGCTCTGACCCTTTTGCTCGCTGCTCCGGCAGTCTCGCTCCGCTCTTATCCTTTTGCTCACTGCTCCGGCAGTCTTGCTCCACTCTTGCTCACCGCTCCAGACGGCCTCGTCCTGCTTTACTCTTGCTCACTGCTCCGGCAGTCTCGCTCAGCTCTGACCCTTTGTTCACCGCTCCTGGCGGCCTTGTCCTGCTCTACTCTTGCTCACCGCTCCAGGCGGCCTTGTCCTGCCCTGTTCTCGCTCACCTCTCTGGGAGGCCTCACTCTGCTGTGTTTGTCCGCCACATCTGTGGTTCTGTTCCTGAGTCCCAGTGTGTACTGGGTCCTATCCCGCCTGTGTTCCTACCTGCTAGTGCCTCCCTGTCTGCACTCTAGCTGTGCTTGCCTGTACCCCCCTGCCTGCATACCCGCCTGCCTGCATACCAGTCGTGCCTGCCTATACCCACCAGTCTGTGTGCCAGCCTACCAGTCTGTTCCTGTATTCCCCTGTGTGGGTTAACAGCCGTGTCCAGGGTCTGTCCTGGAGTAGCACCTGGTCCCTCTGCTCGGTTCCTCCTTGGTGCACTGGCGTCGTATGCCGTCGTGCGACCCTGGTCGGATCGGGTGAATACCTAGTTACGCCCCTCCAGGCATTCACTCTCCGGCACGGTCCAGTGGAATCACTACAATCACACGCACACGCCGCTCAGCCCGGGCGTGTGCATTACAGCATGCTCAGGCCATGGTTCCCGTTGAGCCCCACGGCCTTCGCTCTGTGAGAAGTTTTCCAGCGAATACATGCATTAAAATAAATAAATAATTTTTTTTTTTTCCCTTAGCTGAGTTCCAGGCGAATTACGCACCGTCCAGATGGATCTATCAGCTCTCGTTCCTGCGGATCCGCCACGTTACTATGGGGATCCAAGACAGTGTCGTGCATTTGTGGAGCAATGCATGCTACACTTTAAGGCCTACCCTCTCTATTTTCCTTCCGATTGGGCTAAAGTGGCCTTTATGATTGACTACCTAGCGGGTGATGCCTTGAAATCTGTCACCCCCCTATGGGAAGCATGGGATCCTGTCGTCCTTGACCTGCAGGCCTTCCTGGTGGCCTTTCGTATGGTCTTCGAGGACCCTAACCCTGAAGCCCCTGCTGAAGCTTCACTTCCCAATATCCCGGAGCAGCCCCGACGGGTAATGTGTGTGGGTAGCGCAATAGTCCTCCAGCCCAATGAGACTACTGCCCACCCAGAATCCTCACAGGGTGACTACGCTTTCCGGAATACTTCTCCCAACCTCAAGAGGCAGTCCAGACGTGCTAGACGTAGAGGCAAGCCGTCACGCCAGGGTCTGTCCTCCCTGAGACCTCCTGACCCCAACCTTGAAGTCCCTACTGAAGCTTCATCTCCCTGTATCCCGGAGAAGCCCCAACGGGTAATGTGCGTGGGTAGTGCACTAGTTCTCCTGCCCGAAGAGACTTCTGCCCATCCAGACTCCACACAGGAGAACTTCCTGCACCCGGCATCAGATGCTTCACCCACTTTAACCGGTGTGCATGTCCAAGGATGCTCCAAAGCTGTGGTTACCTCAGAGTCTGTGCACCTCTACTACCTGGTGGAGGACCCCCTGTTGCCTCCTGAATCCTCCGGGATACCACTCGATGACAAATGGAGAGAGACTTCTCTACACCCGGTACTCGATACTTTGTCCGCTTCGTCCTGTGAGCCTGACAATGGGTACCCCAAAGTGGTAGTTACCCCCGAGTCTCTACACCCCTCCGACCAGGCGGAGGACCTCCAGTTGTCTCCTGAACCCTTCGGGGTGCTACCTGGTAGCGAAAGGACAGAGACTCTCCTATACTCTGTACCTGATACCTCGCTCGCTTCGTCCAGTGAGTCCAACCTAGTGTACTCCGAAGCAGAGGTTACTCCCGAGTCTCTACACCCCTCCGACCAGGCGGAGGACCTCCAGTTGTCTCCAGAACCCTTCGGGGTGCTACCTGGTAGCGAAAGGACAGAGACTCTCCTATACTCTGTACCTGATACCTCGCTCGCTTCGTCCACTGAGTCCAACCTAGTGTACTCCGAAGCAGTGGTTAACCATGAGTCTCTACACCCCTCTGACCAGGCGGAGGACCGCCAGTTGTCTCCAGAACCCTTCGGGGTGCCACCTGGTGGTGAATGGACAGAGACTTTCCTATACTCGGTACCTGATACCTCGCCTGCTTCGTCCAGTGAGTCCGACCTAGTGTACTCTGAAGGAGATGTTTTCTCTGAGCCTCTGCACTCTTCTGACCCGGCGGAGGACCTCCAATTGTTTCCTGAATCCTCCGGGGTACCACCAGATAACAAAGAGACAGTGACTTTTCCTCATTATGTACCTGATAACCCGTCTATTTCTTCCTGTGAGCTTGACAAGATGTACCTCGAAGCAGAGATTACCCCCAAGTCTCTGTCCCCCTACAACCCGGTGGAGGACTTCCAGTTGTCTCCTGTACCCTCTGGGGTGCCACCTGAAAATATGTGGAGAGAGACTTCCTTGTGTGCTGTTCCTGGTACTCCACCCGTTTCGTCTGTTGCTAAGGGTGGCTGGATGGGAGGTAGCATCCTAGCTACCCAGAGGAGACCAGTTTTTCCGGTGGACAGTGGAAGTGATCTCTTCGAAGTAAAGAATTGGCCCTCGAATTCCCTGCGGAAGATTCTGGCAGGCCTGAAGAAGAGGGGGCGTAAGGGGGGGGGTACTGTAACATACCTGGCGGCGTCCTTGCATAGTGGTCCATCTCCCACTGTGCAAGAGCGCGCACTTGATCTCCTGTCCAGAATGTCTCTCTGGCTTCCCTCCATGCTGTCTGTTTGTGTCTGTTTCTGCTGCTTAAGGGCGGCGCCCGATCACTTCCTGCTTTTTGTACCTGCTGTGGGTCACACCCCTTGTGCGTCCTCAGCCTATTGCTGTCTGTCACCTGGTATATAACCCAGCTGCGGCAATCAATCCCTGCCTGAGCATAGTGTTTCATTCAGTGTGTGCTTGCACTCTGTAGGTGCCAGGTCCCGTTCTTTGTCTCCTGCCTTGCGGTATCAGTTCCCGTGTCTGAACTGAGTCCTGTCTATGTCTCCTGCCTTGCGGTATCAGTTCCCGTGTCTGAACTGAGTCCTGTCTATGTCTCCTGCCTTGCGGTATCAGTTCCCGTGTCTGAACTGAGTCCTGTCTGTGTTCTCTTGTCTGCCTATCCTGGAGGCTGTATTTCCAGGCCTGTCTGAACACGCTCCTAGCCTGTTCCTCCCGCCTTCTAGGGGCCGATTACCTAGACCCATTCCTGTATCTTGTCTGTCCTGTCTGAACACGCTCCTAGCCTGTTCCTCCCGCCTTCTAGGGGCCGATTACCTAGACCTGTTCCTGTATCTTGTCTGTCCTGTCTGAACACGCTCCTTGCCTGTTCGTCCCGCCTCTCTGGGGGCCGTATTCCCAGACCCGCTCCTGTATCCCGCTGCAGTGTCGGTCTCCTCTGTACACTCAGTTCCAGTCTGAACTCTTTCCTATCCTTTACCTGTTTTGCCTCTATGTCCGTTCCCTTCCTTTTTCTGCAGAGTCTGAACTCGTACCTAACTCCTGCTTGTTGTCTCTGTACTCCCGTTTGTGAGTTTGTGGTCCACTCGCTAATTCACTGCAAGTATCCTGTGGGTATCTGGCTCTGCCTTTCTCTTCCTGTCTGTTCCGTGTGAACAGAGCCCTGTCCCCTCTGCTCTGCCTTGCTTACCGCTCCGGCGGTTCTAGCCTGCTCTGACTCCTTTGCTCACCGCTCCGGCGGTTCTAGCCTGCTCTGACTCCTTTGCTCACCGCTCCGGCGGTTCTAGCCTGCTCTGACTCCTTTGCTCACCGCTCCGGCGGTTCTAGCCTGCTCTGACTCCTTTGCTCACCGCTCCGGCGGTTCTAGCCTGCTCTGACTCCTTTTCTCGCTGCTCCGGCAGCCTTGCTCCGCTCTGAACCTTTTGCTCGCTGCTCCGGCAGTCTCGCTCCGCTCTTATCCTTTTGCTCACTGCTCCGGCAGTCTTGCTCCACTCTTGCTCTCCGCTCCAGATGGCCTCGTCCTGCTTTACTCTTGCTCACTGCTCCGGCAGTCTCGCTCAGCTCTGACCCTTTGTTCACCGCTCCTGGCGGCCTTGTCCTGCTCTACTCTTGCTCACCGCTCCAGGCGGCCTTGTCCTGCCCTGTTCTCGCTCACCTCTCTGGGAGGCCTCACTCTGCTGTGTTTGTCCGCCACATCTGTGGTTCTGTTCCTGAGTCCCAGTGTGTACTGGGTCCTATCCCGCCTGTGTTCCTACCTGCTAGTGCCTCCCTGTCTGCACTCTAGCTGTGCTTGCCTGTACCCCCCTGCCTGCATACCCGCCTGCCTGCATACCAGTCGTGCCTGCCTATACCCACCAGTCTGTGTGCCAGCCTACCAGTCTGTTCCTTTATTCCCCTGTGTGGGTTAACAGCCGTGTCCGGGGTCTGTCCTGGAGTAGCACCTGGTCCCTCTGCTCGGTTCCTCCTTGGTGCACTGGCGTCGTATGCCGTCGTGCGACCCTGGTCGGATCGGGTGAATACCTAGTTACGCCCCTCCAGGCATTCACTCTCCGGCACGGTCCAGTGGAATCACTACAATCACACGCACACGCCGCTCAGCCCGGGCATGTGCATTACATTTTCCGTAAAGAAAAACAGTTGTGTCTCCTGACTGTTGTGACACAAAAATATATCTGTTGAAAATAGTCTTGTGTAGGCCGACATCCCAGTGTGGTTTCGCAGCTCCACGGGTCAAATTGCTGTACTATTCAGTTTTGGGCCTTTGGTATCTAAAAAAAAAGCAGTTTGAGTGTGTCGCTCACTGTTCAGCCGCAAATATCTCTATTTAAAAAAAGTGTGGTATACCCAAGTAAACAATAACTGTGGTTTTGCCATCCCATGCTAAAAAATCTCTATTATTCAGCTTTTGGTAGTTTTTTCCGTAAAGAAAAACAGTAGTGTCTCCTGACTGTTGTGACACAAAAATATATCTGTTGAAAATAGTCTTGTGTAGGCCCAACATCCCAGTGTGGTTTCGCAGTTCCACGGGTCAAAACGCTGTACTATCCAGTTTTGGGCCTTTGGTATCTAAAAAAAAAGCAGTTTGAGTGTGTCGCTCACTGTTCAGCCGCAAATATCTCTATTTAAAAAAGTGTGGTATACCCCAGTAAACAATAACTGTGGTTTTGCCATCCCACGGTAAAAAATCTCTATTATTCAGATTTTGGTAGTTTTTTCCGTAAAGAAAAACAGTAGTGTCTCCAGACTGTTGTGACACAAAAATATATCGGCTGAAAATAGTCTTGTGTAGGCCCGACATCCCAGTGTGGTTTCGCAGTTCCATGGGTCAAATCGCTGTACTATCCAGTTTTGGGCTTTTGGTATCTAATAAAAAAGCAATTTGAGTGTGTCGCTCACTGTTCAGCCACAAATATCTCTATTTAAAAAAGTGTGGTATACCCAGTAAACAATAACTGTGGTTTTGCCATCCCACGGTAAAAAATCTCTATTATTCAGCTTTTGGTATTTTTTTCCGTAAAGAAAAACAGTAGTGTCTCCTGACTGTTGTGACACAAAAATTTATCTGTTGAAAATAGTCTTGTGTAGGCCCGACATCCCAGTGTGGTTTCGCAGTTCCACGGGTCAAATCGCTGTACTATCCAGTTTTGGGCCTTTGGTATCTAAAAAAAAAGCAGTTTGAGTGTGTCGCTCACTGTTCAGCCGCAAATATCTCTATTTAAAAAAGTGTGGTATAACCCAGTAAACAATAACTGTGGTTTTGCCATCCCACGGTAAAAAATCTCTATTATTCAGCTTTTGGTAGTTTTTTCCGTAAAGAAAAACAGTAGTGTCTCCTGACTGTTGTGACACAAAAATATGTCTGTTGAAAATAGTCTTGTGTAGGCCCAACATCCCAGTGTGGTTTCGCAGTTCCACGGGTCAAATCGCTGTACTATCCAGTTTTGGGCCTTTGGTATCTAGAAAAAAAGCAGTTTGAGTGTGTCGCTCACTGTTCAGCCGCAAATATCTCTATTTAAAAAAGTGTGCTATACCCCAGTAAACAATAACTGTGGTTTTGCCATCCCACGGTAAAAAATCTCTATTATTCAGCTTTTGGTAGTTTTTTCCGTAAAGAAAAACATTAGTGTCTTCTGACTGTTGTGACACAAAAATATATCTGTTGAAAATAGTCTTGTGTAGGCCCGACATCCCAGTGTGGTTTCGCAGTTCCACGGGTCAAAACGCTGTACTATCCAGTTTTGGGCCTTTGGTATCTAAAAAAAAAGCAGTTTGAGTGTGTCGCTCACTATTCAGCCGCAAATATCTCTATTTAAAAAAGTGTGGTATACCCCAGTAAACAATAACTGTGGTTTTGCCATCCCACGGTAAAAAATCTCTATTATTCAGCTTTTGGTAGTTTTTTCCGTAAAGAAAAACAGTAGTGTCTCCAGACTGTTGTGACACAAAAATATATCGGCTGAAAATAGTCTTGTGTAGGTCCGACATCCCAGTGTGGTTTCGCAGTTCCATGGGTCAAATCGCTGTACTATCCAGTTTTGGGCTTTTGGTATCTAATAAAAAAGCAATTTGAGTGTGTCGCTCACTGTTCAGCCACAAATATCTCTATTTAAAAAAGTGTGGTATACCCCAGTAAACAATAACTGTGGTTTTGCTATCCCACGGTAAAAAATCTCTATTATTCAGCTTTTGGTATTTTTTTCCGTAAAGAAAAACAGTAGTGTCTCCTGACTGTTGTGACACAAAAATATATCTGTTGAAAATAGTCTTGTGTAGGCCCGACATCCCAGTGTGGTTTCGCAGTTCCACGGGTCAAATCGCTGTACTATCCAGTTTTGGGCCTTTGGTATCTAAAAAAAAAGCAGTTTGAGTGTGTCGCTCACTGTTCAGCCGCAAATATCTCTATTTAAAAAAGTGTGGTATACCCCAGTAAACAATCACTGTGGTTTTGCCATCCCACGGTAAAAAATCTCTATTATTCAGCTTTTGGTAGTTTTTTCCGTAAAGAAAAACAGTAGTGTCTTCTGACTGTTGTGACACAAAAATATATCTGTTGAAAATAGTCTTGTGTAGGCCCGACATTCCAGTGTGGTTTCGCAGTTCCACGGGTCAAATCACTGTACTATCCAGTTTTGGGCCTTTGGTATCTAAAAAAAAAGCAGTTTGAGTGTGTCGCTCACTGTTCAGCCGCAAATATCTCTATTTAAAAAAGTGTGGTATACCCCAGTAAACAATAACTGTGGTTTTGCCATCCAACGGTAAAAAATCTCTATTATTCAGCTTTTGGTAGTTTTTTCCGTAAAGAAAAACAGTAGTGTCTCCAGACTGTTGTGACACAAAAATATATCGGCTGAAAATAGTCTTGTGTAGGCCCGACATCCCAGTGTGGTTTCGCAGTTCCATGGGTCAAATCGCTGTACTATCCAGTTTTGGGCTTTTGGTATCTAATAAAAAAGCAATTTGAGTGTGTCGCTCACTGTTCAGCCACAAATATCTCTATTTAAAAAAGTGTGGTATACCCCAGTAAACAATAACTGTGGTTTTGCTATCCCACGGTAAAAAATCTCTATTATTCAGCTTTTGGTATTTTTTTCCGTAAAGAAAAACAGTAGTGTCTCCTGACTGTTGTGACACAAAAATATATCTGTTGAAAATAGTCTTGTGTAGGCCCGACATCCCAGTGTGGTTTCGCAGTTCCACGGGTCAAATCGCTGTACTATCCAGTTTTGGGCCTTTGGTATCTAAAAAAAAAGCAGTTTGAGTGTGTCGCTCACTGTTCAGCCGCAAATATCTCTATTTAAAAAAGTGTGGTATACCCCAGTAAACAATCACTGTGGTTTTGCCATCCCACGGTAAAAAATCTCTATTATTCAGCTTTTGGTAGTTTTTTCCGTAAAGAAAAACAGTAGTGTCTTCTGACTGTTGTGACACAAAAATATATCTGTTGAAAATAGTCTTGTGTAGGCCCGACATTCCAGTGTGGTTTCGCAGTTCCACGGGTCAAATCACTGTACTATCCAGTTTTGGGCCTTTGGTATCTAAAAAAAAAGCAGTTTGAGTGTGTCGCTCACTGTTCAGCCGCAAATATCTCTATTTAAAAAAGTGTGGTATACCCCAGTAAACAATAACTGTGGTTTTGCCATCCAACGGTAAAAAATCTCTATTATTCAGCTTTTGGTAGTTTTTTTCCTTAAATAAAAACAGTAGTGTCTCCTGACTGTTGTGACACAAAAATATTTCTGTTGAATATAGTCTTGTGTACGCCCGACATCCCAGTGAGGTTTCGCAGTTCCACGGGTCAAATCGCTGTACTATCCAGTTTTGGGCCTTTGGTATCTATAAAAAAAGCAGTTTGAGTGTGTCGCTCACTGTTCAGCCGCAAATATCTCTATTTAAAAAACTGTGGTATACCCCAGTAAACAATAACTGTGGTTTTGCCATCCCATGCTAAAAAATCTCTATTATTCAGCTTTCGGTAGTTTTTTCCGTAAAGAAAAACAGTAGTGTCTCCTGACTGTTGTGACACAAAAATATATGTGTTGAAAATAGTTTTGTGTAGGCCCGACATCCCAGTGTGGTTTCGCAATTCAACGGGTCAAATCGCTGTACTATCCAGTTTTGGGCCTTTGGTATCTAAAAAAAAAAGCAGTTTGAGTGTGTCGCTCACTGTTCAGCCGCAAATATCTCTATTTAAAAAAGTGTGGTATACCCCAGTAAACAATAACTGTGGTTTTACCATGCCACGGTAAAAAATCTCTATTATTCAGCTTTTGGTAGTTTTTTCCGTAAAGAAAAACAGTAGTGTCTCCTGACTGTTGTGACACAAAAATATATCTGTTGAAAATAGTCTTGTGTAGGCCCTACATCCCAGTGTGGTTTCGCAGTTCCATGGGTCAAATCACTGTACTATCCAGTTTTGGGCCTTTGGTATCTAAAAAAAAAGCAGTTTGAGTGTGTCGCTCACTGTTCAGCCGAAAATATCTCTATTTAAAAAAGTGTGGTATACCCCAGTAAACAATAACTGTGGTTTTGCCATCCCACGCTAAAAAATCTCTATTATTCAGCTTTTGGTAGTTTTTTCCGTAAAGAAAAACAGAAGTGTCTCCTGACTGCTGTGACACAAAAATATATCTGTTGAAAATAGTCTTGTGTAGGCCCGACATCCCAGTGTGGTTTCGCAGATCCACGGGTCAGAACGCTGTACTATCCAGTTTTGGGCCTTTGGTATCTTAAAAAAAGCAGTTTGAGTGTGTCGCTCACTGTTCAGCCGCAAATATCTCTATTTAAAAAAGTGTGGTATACCCCAGTAAACAATAACTGTGGTTTTGCCATCCCACGGTAAAAAATCTCTATTATTCAGCTTTTGGTAGTTTTTTCCGTAAAGAAAAACAGTAGTGTCTCCTGACTGTTGTGACACAAAAATATATCTGTTGAAAATAGTCTTGTGTAGGCCTGACATCCCAGTGTGGTTTTGCAGCTCCACGGGTCAAATCGCTGTACTATTCAGTTTTGGGCCTTTGGTATCTAAAAAAAAAAGCAATTTGAGAGTGTCGCTCACTGTTCAGCCGCAAATATCTCTATTTAAAAAAGTGTGGTATACCCCAGTAAACAATCACTGTGGTTTTGCCATCCCACGGTAAAAAAATCTGTATTATTCAGCTTTTGGTAGTTTTTTCCGTAAAGAAAAACAGTAGTGTCTTCTGACTGTTGTGACACAAAAATATATCTGTTGAAAATAGTCTTGTGTAGGCCCGACATTCCAGTGTGGTTTCGCAGTTCCACGGGTCAAATCACTGTACTATCCAGTTTTGGGCCTTTGGTATCTAAAAAAAAAGCAGTTTGAGTGTGTCGCTCACTGTTCAGCCGCAAATATCTCTATTTAAAAAGTGTGGTATACCCCAGTAAACAATAACTGTGGTTTTGCCATCCAACGGTAAAAAATCTCTATTATTCAGCTTTTGGTAGTTTTTTTCCTTAAATAAAAACAGTAGTGTCTCCTGACTGTTGTGACACAAAAATATATCTGTTGAATATAGTCTTGTGTACGCCCGACATCCCAGTGAGGTTTCGCAGTTCCACGGGTCAAATCGCTGTACTATCCAGTTTTGGGCCTTTGGTATCTATAAAAAAAGCAGTTTGAGTGTGTCGCTCACTGTTCAGCCGCAAATATCTCTATTTAAAAAAGTGTGGTATACCCCAGTAAACAATAACTGTGGTTTTGCCATCCCATGCTAAAAAATCTCTATTATTCAGCTTTCGGTAGTTTTTTCCGTAAAGAAAAACAGTAGTGTCTCCTGACTGTTGTGACACAAAAATATATGTGTTGAAAATAGTTTTGTGTAGGCCCGACATCCCAGTGTGGTTTCGCAATTCAACGGGTCAAATCGCTGTACTATCCAGTTTTGGGCCTCTGGTATCTAAAAAAAAGCAGTTTGAGTGTGTCGCTCACTGTTCAGCTGCAAATATCTCTATTTAAAAAAGTGTGGTATACCCCAGTAAACAATAACTGTGGTTTTGCCATCCCACGGTAAAAAATCTCTATTATTCAGCTTTTGGTAGTTTTTTCCGTAAAGAAAAACAGTAGTGTCTCCTGACTGTTGTGACACAAAAATATATCTGTTGAAAATAGTCTTGTGTAGGCCCGACATCCCAGTGTGGTTTCGCAGCTCCACGGGTCAAATCGCTGTACTATCCAGTTTTGGGCCTTTGGTATCTAAAAAAAAGCAGTTTGAGTGTGTCGCTCACTGTTCAGCCGCAAATATCTCTATTTAAAAAAAGTGTGGTATACCCCAGTAAACAATAACTGTGGTTTTGCCATCCCACGGTAAAAAATCTCTATTATTCAGCTTTTGGTAGATTTTTCCGTAAAGAAAAACAGTAGTGTCTCCTGACTGTTGTGCCACAAAAATATATCTGTTGAAAATAGTCTTGTATAGGCCCGACATCCCAGTGTGGTTTCGCAGTTCCACGGGTCAAATCGCTGTACTATCCAGTTTTGGGCCTTTGGTATCTAAAAAAAAAAGCAGTTTGAGTGTGTCGCTCACTGTTCAGCCGCAAATATCTCTACTTAAAAAAGTGTGGTATACCCCAGTAAACAATAACTGTGGTTTTGCCATGCCACGGTAAAAAATCTCTATTATTCAGCTTTTGGTAGTTTTTTCCGTAAAGAAAAACAGTAGTGTCTCCTGACTGTTGTGACACAAAAATATATCTGTTGAAAATAGTCTTGTGTAGGCCCTACATCCCAGTGTGGTTTCGCAGTTCCATGGGTCAAATCACTGTACTATCCAGTTTTGGGCCTTTGGTATCTAAAAAAAAAGCAGTTTGAGTGTGTCGCTCACTGTTCAGCCGAAAATATCTCTATTTAAAAAAGTGTGGTATACCCCAGTAAACAATAACTGTGGTTTTGCCATCCCACGCTAAAAAATCTCTATTATTCAGCTTTTGGTAGTTTTTTCCGTAAAGAAAAACAGAAGTGTCTCCTGACTGCTGTGACACAAAAATATATCTGTTGAAAATAGTCTTGTGTAGGCCCGACATCCCAGTGTGGTTTCGCAGATCCACGGGTCAGAACGCTGTACTATCCAGTTTTGGGCCTTTGGTATCTTAAAAAAAGCAGTTTGAGTGTGTCGCTCACTGTTCAGCCGCAAATATCTCTATTTAAAAAAGTGTGGTATACCCCAGTAAACAATAACTGTGGTTTTGCCATCCCACGGTAAAAAATCTCTATTATTCAGCTTTTGGTAGTTTTTTCCGTAAAGAAAAACAGTAGTGTCTCCTGACTGTTGTGACACAAAAATATATCTGTTGAAAATAGTCTTGTGTAGGCCTGACATCCCAGTGTGGTTTTGCAGCTCCACGGGTCAAATCGCTGTACTATTCAGTTTTGGGCCTTTAGTATCTAAAAAAAAAGCAGTTTGAGTGTGTCGCTCACTGTTCAGCCGCAAATGTCTCTATTTAAAAAAAGTGTGGTATACCCGAGTAAACAATAACTGTTGTTTTGCCATCCCACGGTAAAAAATCTCTATTATTCAGCTTTTGGTAGATTTTTCCGTAAAGAAAAACAGTAGTGTCTCCTGACTGTTGTGACACAAAAATATATCTGTTGAAAATAGTCTTGTGTAGGCCCGACATCCCAGTGTGGTTTCGCAGTTCCACGGGTCAAATCGCTGTACTATCCAGTTTTGGGCCTTTGGTATCTAAAAAAAAAGCAGTTTGAGTGTGTTGCTCACTGTTCAGCCGCAAATATCTCTATTTAAAAAAGTGTGGTATACCCCAGTAAACAATAACTGTGGTTTTGCCATCCAACGGTAAAAAATCTCTATTATTCAGCTTTTGGTAGTTTTTTTCCTTAAATAAAAACAGTAGTGTCTCCTGACTGTTGTGACACAAAAATATATCTGTTGAATATAGTCTTGTGTACGCCCGACATCCCAGTGAGGTTTCGCAGTTCCACGGGTCAAATCGCTGTACTATCCAGTTTTGGGCCTTTGGTATCTATAAAAAAAGCAGTTTGAGTGTGTCGCTCACTGTTCAGCCGCAAATATCTCTATTTAAAAAAGTGTGGTATACCCCAGTAAACAATAACTGTGGTTTTGCCATCCAACGGTAAAAAATCTCTATTATTCAGCTTTTGGTAGTTTTTTTCCTTAAATAAAAACAGTAGTGTCTCCTGACTGTTGTGACACAAAAATATATCTGTTGAATATAGTCTTGTGTACGCCCGACATCCCAGTGAGGTTTCGCAGTTCCACGGGTCAAATCGCTGTACTATCCAGTTTTGGGCCTTTGGTATCTATAAAAAAAGCAGTTTGAGTGTGTCGCTCACTGTTCAGCCGCAAATATCTCTATTTAAAAAAGTGTGGTATACCCCAGTAAACAATAACTGTGGTTTTGCCATCCCATGCTAAAAAATCTCTATTATTCAGCTTTCGGTAGTTTTTTCCGTAAAGAAAAACAGTAGTGTCTCCTGACTGTTGTGACACAAAAATATATGTGTTGAAAATAGTTTTGTGTAGGCCCGACATCCCAGTGTGGTTTCGCAATTCAACGGGTCAAATCGCTGTACTATCCAGTTTTGGGCCTCTAGTATCTAAAAAAAAGCAGTTTGAGTGTGTCGCTCACTGTTCAGCTGCAAATATCTCTATTTAAAAAAGTGTGGTATACCCCAGTAAACAATAACTGTGGTTTTGCCATCCCACGGTAAAAAATCTCTATTATTCAGCTTTTGGTAGTTTTTTCCGTAAAGAAAAACAGTAGTGTCTCCTGACTGTTGTGACACAAAAATATATCTGTTGAAAATAGTCTTGTGTAGGCCCGACATCCCAGTGTGGTTTCGCAGCTCCACGGGTCGAATCGCTGTACTATCCAGTTTTGGGCCTTTGGTATCTAAAAAAAAGCAGTTTGAGTGTGTCGCTCACTGTTCAGCCGCAAATATCTCTATTTAAAAAAAGTGTGGTATACCCCAGTAAACAATAACTGTGGTTTTGCCATCCCACGGTAAAAAATCTCTATTATTCAGCTTTTGGTAGATTTTTCCGTAAAGAAAAACAGTAGTGTCTCCTGACTGTTGTGCCACAAAAATATATCTGTTGAAAATAGTCTTGTATAGGCCCGACATCCCAGTGTGGTTTCGCAGTTCCACGGGTCAAATCGCTGTACTATCCAGTTTTGGGCCTTTGGTATCTAAAAAAAAAAGCAGTTTGAGTGTGTCGCTCACTGTTCAGCCGCAAATATCTCTATTTAAAAAAAGTGTGGTATACCCCAGTAAACAATAACTGTGGTTTTGCCATGCCACGGTAAAAAATCTCTATTATTCAGCTTTTGGTAGTTTTTTCCGTAAAGAAAAACAGTAGTGTCTCCTGACTGTTGTGACACAAAAATATATCTGTTGAAAATAGTCTTGTGTAGGCCCTACATCCCAGTGTGGTTTCTCAGTTCCATGGGTCAAATCACTGTACTATCCAGTTTTGGGCCTTTGGTATCTAAAAAAAAAGCAGTTTGAGTGTGTCGCTCACTGTTCAGCCGAAAATATCTCTATTTAAAAAAGTGTGGTATACCCCAGTAAACAATAACTGTGGTTTTGCCATCCCACGCTAAAAAATCTCTATTATTCAGCTTTTGGTAGATTTTTCCGTAAAGAAAAACAGTAGTGTCTCCTGACTGTTGTGACACAAAAATATATCTGTTGAAAATAGTCTTGTGTAGGCCCGACATCCCAGTGTGGTTTCGCAGTTCCACGGGTCAAATCGCTGTACTATCCAGTTTTGGGCCTTTGGTATCTAAAAAAAAAGCAGTTTGAGTGTGTCGCTCACTGTTCAGCCGCAAATGTCTCTATTTAAAAAAAGTGTGGTATACCCGAGTAAACAATAACTGTTGTTTTGCCATCCCACGGTAAAAAATCTCTATTATTCAGCTTTTGGTAGATTTTTCCGTAAAGAAAAACAGTAGTGTCTCCTGACTGTTGTGACACAAAAATATATCTGTTGAAAATAGTCTTGTGTAGGCCCGACATCCCAGTGTGGTTTCGCAGTTCCACGGGTCAAATCGCTGTACTATCCAGTTTTGGGCCTTTGGTATCTAAAAAAAAAGCAGTTTGAGTGTGTTGCTCACTGTTCAGCCGCAAATATCTCTATTTAAAAAAGTGTGGTATACCCCAGTAAACAATAACTGTGGTTTTGCCATCCAACGGTAAAAAATCTCTATTATTCAGCTTTTGGTAGTTTTTTTCCTTAAATAAAAACAGTAGTGTCTCCTGACTGTTGTGACACAAAAATATATCTGTTGAATATAGTCTTGTGTACGCCCGACATCCCAGTGAGGTTTCGCAGTTCCACGGGTCAAATCGCTGTACTATCCAGTTTTGGGCCTTTGGTATCTATAAAAAAAGCAGTTTGAGTGTGTCGCTCACTGTTCAGCCGCAAATATCTCTATTTAAAAAAGTGTGGTATACCCCAGTAAACAATAACTGTGGTTTTGCCATCCCATGCTAAAAAATCTCTATTATTCAGCTTTCGGTAGTTTTTTCCGTAAAGAAAAACAGTAGTGTCTCCTGACTGTTGTGACACAAAAATATATGTGTTGAAAATAGTTTTGTGTAGGCCTGACATCCCAGTGTGGTTTCGCAATTCAACGGGTCAAATCGCTGTACTATCCAGTTTTGGTCCTCTGGTATCTAAAAAAAAGCAGTTTGAGTGTGTCGCTCACTGTTCAGCCGCAAATATCTCTATTTAAAAAAGTGTGGTATACCCCAGTAAACAATAACTGTGGTTTTGCCATCCCACGGTAAAAAATCTCTATTATTCAGCTTTTGGTAGTTTTTTCCGTAAAGAAAAACAGTAGTGTCTCCTGACTGTTGTGACACAAAAATATATCTGTTGAAAATAGTCTTGTGTAGGCCCGACATCCCAGTGTGGTTTCGCAGCTCCACGGGTCAAATCGCTGTACTATCCAGTTTTGGGCCTTTGGTATCTAAGAAAAAGCAGTTTGAGTGTGTCGCTCACTGTTCAGCCGCAAATATCTCTATTTAAAAAAAGTGTGGTATACCCCAGTAAAGAATAACTGTGGTTTTGCCATCCCACGGTAAAAAATCTCTATTATTCAGCTTTTGGTAGTTTTTTCCGTAAAGAAAAACAGTAGTGTCTCCTGACTGTTGTGCCACAAAAATATATCTGTTGAATATAGTCTTGTATAGGCCCGACATCCCAGTGTGGTTTCGCACTTCCACGGGTCAAATCGCTGTACTATCCAGTTTTGGGCCTTTGGTATCTAAAAAAAAAAGCAGTTTGAGTGTGTCGCTCACTGTTCAGCCGCAAATATCTCTATTTAAAAAAGTGTGGTATACCCCAGTAAACAATAACTGTGGTTTTGCCATGCCACGGTAAAAAATCTCTATTATTCAGCTTTTGGTAGTTTTTTCCGTAAAGAAAAACAGTAGTGTCTCCTGACTGTTGTGACACAAAAATATATCTGTTGAAAATAGTCTTGTGTAGGCCCTACATCCCAGTGTGGTTTCGCAGTTCCATGGGTCAAATCACTGTACTATCCAGTTTTGGGCCTTTGGTATCTAAAAAAAAAGCAGTTTGAGTGTGTCGCTCACTGTTCAGCCGCAAATATCTCTATTTAAAAAAGTGTGGTATACCCCAGTAAACAATAACTGTGGTTTTGCCATCCCACGCTAAAAAATCTCTATTATTCAGCTTTTGATAGTTTTTTCCGTAAAGAAAAACAGAAGTGTCTCCTGACTGTTGTGACACAAAAATATATCTGTTGAAAATAGTCTTGTGTAGGCCCGACATCCCAGTGTGGTTTCGCAGATCCACGGGTCAGAACGCTGTACTATCCAGTTTTGGGCCTTTGGTATCTTAAAAAAAGCAGTTTGAGTGTGTCGCTCACTGTTCAGCCGCAAATATCTCTATTTAAAAAAGTGTGGTATACCCCAGTAAACAATAACTGTGGTTTTGCCATCCCACGGTAAAAAATCTCTATTATTCAGCTTTTGGAATTTTTTTCCGTAAAGAAGAACAGTAGTGTCTCCAGACTGTTGTGACACAAAAATATATCGGCTGAAAATAGTCTTGTGTAGACCCGACATCCCAGTGTGGTTTCGCAGATCCATGGGTCAAATCGCTGTACTATCCAGTTTTGGGCCTTTGGTATCTAAAAAAAAAAGCAATTTGAGCGTGTCGCTCACTGTTCAGCCGCAAATATCTCTATTTAAAAAAGTGTGGTATACCCCAGTAAACAATAACTGTGGTTTTGCCATCCCACGGTAAAAAATCTCTATTATTCAGCTTTTGGTAGTTTTTTCCGTAAAGAAAAACAGTAGTGTCTCCTGACTGTTGTGACACAAAAATATATCTGTTGAAAATAGTCTTGTGTAGGCCTGACATCCCAGTGTGGTTTTGCAGCTCCACGGGTCAAATCGCTGTACTATTCAGTTTTGGGCCTTTAGTATCTAAAAAAAAAGCAGTTTGAGTGTGTCGCTCACTGTTCAGCCGCAAATGTCTCTATTTAAAAAAAGTGTGGTATACCCGAGTAAACAATAACTGTTGTTTTGCCATCCCACGGTAAAAAAATCTCTATTATTCAGCTTTTGGTAGATTTTTCCGTAAAGAAAAACAGTAGTGTCTCCTGACTGTTGTGACACAAAAATATATCTGTTGAAAATAGTCTTGTATAGGCCCGACATCCCAGTGTGGTTTCGCAGTTCCATGGGTCAAATCGCTGTACTATCCAGTTTTGGGACTTTGGTATCTAACAAAAAAGCAGTTTGAGTGTGTCGCTCACTGTTCAGCCGCAAATATCTCTATTTAAAAAAGTGTGGTATACCCCAGTAAACAATAACTGTGGTTTTGCCATCCCACGCTAAAAAATCTCTATTATTCAACTTTTGGTAGTTTTTTTCCGTAAAGAAAAACAGTAGTGTCTCCTGACTGTTGTGACACAAAAATATATCTGTTGAAAATAGTCTTGTGTAGGCCCGACATCCCAGTGTGGTTTCGCAGTTCCACGGGTCAAAACGCTGTACTATCCAGTTTTGGGCCTTTGGTATCTAAAAAAAAAGCAGTTTGAGGGTGTCGCTCACTGTTCAGCCGCAAATATCTCTATTTAAAAAAGTGTGGTATACCCCAGTAAACAATAACTGTGGTTTTGCCATCCCATGCTATAAAATCTCTATTATTCAGCTTTTGGTATTTTTTTCCGTAAAGAAAAACAGTAGTGTCTCCTGACTGTTGTGACACAAAAATATATCTGTTGAAAATAGTCTTGTGTAGACCCGACATCCCAGTGTGGTTTCGCAGCTCCACGGGTCAAATCGCTGTACTATCCAGTTTTGGGCCTTTGGTATCTAAAAAAAAGCAGTTTGAGTGTGTCGCTCACTGTTCAGCCGCAAATATCTCTATTTAAAAAAAGTGTGGTATACCCCAGTAAACAATAACTGTGGTTTTGCCATCCCACGGTAAAAAATCTCTATTATTCAGCTTTTGGTAGTTTTTTCCGTAAAGAAAAACAGTAGTGTCTCCTGACTGTTGTGACACAAAAATATATCTGTTGAAAATAGTCTTGTGTAGGCCTGACATCCCAGTGTGGTTTTGCAGCTCCACGGGTCAAATCGCTGTACTATTCAGTTTTGGGCCTTTAGTATCTAAAAAAAAAGCAGTTTGAGTGTGTCGCTCACTGTTCAGCCGCAAATGTCTCTATTTAAAAAAGTGTGGTATACCCCAGTAAACAATAACTGTGGTTTTGCCATCCCACGGTAAAAAATCTCTATTATTCAGCTTTTGGTAGTTTTTTCCGTAAAGAAAAACAGAAGTGTCTCCTGACTGTTGTGACACAAAAATATATCTGTTGAAAATAGTCTTGTGTAGGCCCGACATCCCAGTGTGGTTTCGCAGATCCACGGGTCAGAACGCTGTACTATCCAGTTTTGGGCCTTTGGTATCTTAAAAAAAGCAGTTTGAGTGTGTCGCTCACTGTTCAGCCGCAAATATCTCTATTTAAAAAAGTGTGGTATACCCCAGTAAACAATAACTGTGGTTTTGCCATCCCACGGTAAAAAATCTCTATTATTCAGCTTTTGGAATTTTTTTCCGTAAAGAAGAACAGTAGTGTCTCCAGACTGTTGTGACACAAAAATATATCGGCTGAAAATAGTCTTGTGTAGACCCGACATCCCAGTGTGGTTTCGCAGCTCCACGGGTCAAATCGCTGTACTATTCAGTTTTGGGCCTTTAGTATCTAAAAAAAAAGCAGTTTGAGTGTGTCGCTCACTGTTCAGCCGCAAATGTTTCTATTTAAAAAAAGTGTGGTATACCCGAGTAAACAATAACTGTTGTTTTGCCATCCCACGGTAAAAAATCTCTATTATTCAGCTTTTGGTAGATTTTTCCGTAAAGAAAAACAGTAGTGTCTCCTGACTGTTGTGACACAAAAATATATCTGTTGAAAATAGTCTTGTATAGACCCGACATCCCAGTGTGGTTTCGCAGTTCCATGGGTCAAATCGCTGTACTATCCAGTTTTGGGACTTTGGTATCTAACAAAAAAGCAGTTTGAGTGTGTCGCTCACTGTTCAGCCGCAAATATCTCTATTTAAAAAAGTGTGGTATACCCCAGTAAACAATAACTGTGGTTTTGCCATCCCACGCTAAAAAATCTCTATTATTCAGCTTTTGGTAGTTTTTTCCGTAAAGAAAAACAGTAGTGTCTCCTGACTGTTGTGACACAAAAATATATCTGTTGAAAATAGTCTTGTGTAGGCCTGACATCCCAGTGTGGTTTCGCAGCTCCACGGGTCAAATCGCTGTACTATTCAGTTTTGGGCCTTTAGTATCAAAGAAAAAAGCAGTTTGAGTGTGTCTCTCACTGTTCAGCCGCAAATGTCTCTATTTAAAAAAAGTGTGGTATACCCGAGTAAACAATAACTGTTGTTTTGCCATCCCACGGTAAAAAATCTCTATTATTCAGCTTTTGGTAGATTTTTCCGTAAAGAAAAACAGTAGTGTCTCCTGACTGTTGTGACACAAAAATATATCTGTTGAAAATAGTCTTGTATAGGCCCGACATCCCAGTGTGGTTTCGTAGTTCCATGGGTCAAATCGCTGTACTATCCAGTTTTGGGACTTTGGTATCTAACAAAAAAGAAGTTTGAGTGTGTCGCTCACTGTTCAGCCGCAAATATCTCTATTTAAAAAAGTGTGGTATACCCCAGTAAAAAATAACTGTGGTTTTGCCATCCCACGCTAAAAAATCTCTATTATTCAACTTTTGGTAGTTTTTTCCGTAAAGAAAAACAGTAGTGTCTCCTGACTGTTGTGACACAAAAATATATCTGTTGAAAATAGTCTTGTGTAGGCCTGACATCCCAGTGTGGTTTTGCAGCTCCACGGGTCAAATCGCTGTACTATTCAGTTTTGGGCCTTTAGTATCTAAAAAAAAAGCAGTTTGAGTGTGTCGCTCACTGTTCAGCCGCAAATGTCTCTATTTAAAAAAAGTGTGGTATACCCGAGTAAACAATAACTGTTGTTTTGCCATCCCACGGTAAAAAAATCTCTATTATTCAGCTTTTGGTAGATTTTTCCGTAAAGAAAAACAGTAGTGTCTCCTGACTGTTGTGACACAAAAATATATCTGTTGAAAATAGTCTTGTATAGGCCCGACATCCCAGTGTGGTTTCGCAGTTCCATGGGTCAAATCGCTGTACTATCCAGTTTTGGGACTTTGGTATCTAACAAAAAAGCAGTTTGAGTGTGTCGCTCACTGTTCAGCCGCAAATATCTCTATTTAAAAAAGTGTGGTATACCCCAGTAAACAATAACTGTGGTTTTGCCATCCCACGCTAAAAAATCTCTATTATTCAACTTTTGGTAGTTTTTTTCCGTAAAGAAAAACAGTAGTGTCTCCTGACTGTTGTGACACAAAAATATATCTGTTGAAAATAGTCTTGTGTAGGCCCGACATCCCAGTGTGGTTTCGCAGTTCCACGGGTCAAAATGCTGTACTATCCAGTTTTGGGCCTTTGGTATCTAAAAAAAAAGCAGTTTGAGTGTGTCGCTCACTGTTCAGCCGCAAATATCTCTATTTAAAAAAGTGTGGTATACCCCAGTAAACAATAACTGTGGTTTTGCCATCCCATGCTATAAAATCTCTATTATTCAGCTTTTGGTATTTTTTTCCGTAAAGAAAAACAGTAGTGTCTCCTGACTGTTGTGACACAAAAATATATCTGTTGAAAATAGTCTTGTGTAGACCCGACATCCCAGTGTGGTTTCGCAGCTCCACGGGTCAAATCGCTGTACTATCCAGTTTTGGGCCTTTGGTATCTAAAAAAAAGCAGTTTGAGTGTGTCGCTCACTGTTCAGCCGCAAATATCTCTATTTAAAAAAAGTGTGGTATACCCCAGTAAACAATAACTGTGGTTTTGCCATCCCACGGTAAAAAATCTCTATTATTCAGCTTTTGGTAGCTTTTTCCGTAAAGAAAAACAGTAGTGTCTCCTGACTGTTGTGACACAAAAATATATCTGTTGAAAATAGTCTTGTATAGGCTCGACATCCCAGTGTGGTTTCGCAGTTCCACGGGTCAAATCGCTGTACTATCCAGTTTTGGGCCTTTGGTATCTAAAAAAAAAAGCAGTTTGAGTGTGTCGCTCACTGTTCAGCCGCAAATATCTCTATTTAAAAAAGTGTGGTATACCCCAGTAAACAGTAACTGTGGTTTTGCCATCCCACGCTAAAAAATCTCTGTTATTCAGCTTTTGGTAGTTTTTTCCGTAAAGAAAAACAGAAGTGTCTCCTGACTGTTGTGACACAAAAATATATCTGTTGAAAATAGTCTTGTGTAGGCCCGACATCCCAGTGTGGTTTCGCAGATCCACGGGTCAGAACGCTGTACTATCCAGTTTTGGGCCTTTGGTATCTTAAAAAAAGCAGTTTGAGTGTGTCGCTCACTGTTCAGCCGCAAATATCTCTATTTAAAAAAGTGTGGTATACCCCAGTAAACAATAACTGTGGTTTTGCCATCCCACGGTAAAAAATCTCTATTATTCAGCTTTTGGAATTTTTTTCCGTAAAGAAGAACAGTAGTGTCTCCAGACTGTTGTGACACAAAAATATATCGGCTGAAAATAGTCTTGTGTAGACCCGACATCCCAGTGTGGTTTCGCAGCTCCACGGGTCAAATCGCTGTACTATTCAGTTTTGGGCCTTTAGTATCTAAAAAAAAAGCAGTTTGAGTGTGTCGCTCACTGTTCAGCCGCAAATGTTTCTATTTAAAAAAAGTGTGGTATACCCGAGTAAACAATAACTGTTGTTTTGCCATCCCACGGTAAAAAATCTCTATTATTCAGCTTTTGGTAGATTTTTCCGTAAAGAAAAACAGTAGTGTCTCCTGACTGTTGTGACACAAAAATATATCTGTTGAAAATAGTCTTGTATAGACCCGACATCCCAGTGTGGTTTCGCAGTTCCATGGGTCAAATCGCTGTACTATCCAATTTTGGGACTTTGGTATCTAACAAAAAAGCAGTTTGAGTGTGTCGCTCACTGTTCAGCCGCAAATATCTCTATTTAAAAAAGTGTGGTATACCCCAGTAAACAATAACTGTGGTTTTGCCATCCCACGCTAAAAAATCTCTATTATTCAGCTTTTGGTAGTTTTTTCCGTAAAGAAAAACAGTAGTGTCTCCTGACTGTTGTGACACAAAAATATATCTGTTGAAAATAGTCTTGTGTAGACCCGACATCCCAGTGTGGTTTCGCAGCTCCACGGGTCAAATCGCTGTACTATCCAGTTTTGGGCCTTTGGTATCTAAAAAAAAGCAGTTTGAGTGTGTCGCTCACTGTTCAGCCGCAAATATCTCTATTTAAAAAAAGTGTGGTATACCCCAGTAAACAATAACTGTGGTTTTGCCATCCCACGGTAAAAAATCTCTATTATTCAGCTTTTGGTAGTTTTTTCCGTAAAGAAAAACAGTAGTGTCTCCTGACTGTTGTGACACAAAAATATATCTGTTGAAAATAGTCTTGTATAGGCTCGACATCCCAGTGTGGTATCGCAGTTCCACGGGTCAAATCGCTGTACTATCCAGTTTTGGGCCTTTGGTATCTAAAAAAAAAAGCAGTTTGAGTGTGTCGCTCACTGTTCAGCCGCAAATATCTCTATTTAAAAAAGTGTGGTATACCCCAGTAAACAATAACTGTGGTTTTGCCATCCCACGCTAAAAAATCTCTGTTATTCAGCTTTTGGTAGTTTTTTCCGTAAAGAAAAACAGAAGTGTCTCCTGACTGTTGTGACACAAAAATATATCTGTTGAAAATAGTCTTGTGTAGGCCCGACATCCCAGTGTGGTTTCGCAGATCCACGGGTCAGAACGCTGTACTATCCAGTTTTGGGCCTTTGGTATCTTAAAAAAAGCAGTTTGAGTGTGTCGCTCACTGTTCAGCCGCAAATATCTCTATTTAAAAAAGTGTGGTATACCCCAGTAAACAATAACTGTGGTTTTGCCATCCCACGGTAAAAAATCTCTATTATTCAGCTTTTGGAATTTTTTTCCG
Organism: Phyllobates terribilis; assembly: GCF_046119375.1. NCBI lineage: Eukaryota > Metazoa > Chordata > Amphibia > Anura > Dendrobatidae > Phyllobates > Phyllobates terribilis. The sequence continues at coordinate 35,255,967 of NW_027362768.1, read as the reverse complement.
TAAAGAAGAACAGTAGTGTCTCCAGACTGTTGTGACACAAAAATATATCGGCTGAAAATAGTCTTGTGTAGACCCGACATCCCAGTGTGGTTTCGCAGCTCCACGGGTCAAATCGCTGTACTATTCAGTTTTGGGCCTTTAGTATCTAAAAAAAAAGCAGTTTGAGTGTGTCGCTCACTGTTCAGCCGCAAATGTTTCTATTTAAAAAAAGTGTGGTATACCCGAGTAAACAATAACTGTTGTTTTGCCATCCCACGGTAAAAAATCTCTATTATTCAGCTTTTGGTAGATTTTTCCGTAAAGAAAAACAGTAGTGTCTCCTGACTGTTGTGACACAAAAATATATCTGTTGAAAATAGTCTTGTATAGACCCGACATCCCAGTGTGGTTTCGCAGTTCCATGGGTCAAATCGCTGTACTATCCAGTTTTGGGACTTTGGTATCTAACAAAAAAGCAGTTTGAGTGTGTCGCTCACTGTTCAGCCGCAAATATCTCTATTTAAAAAAGTGTGGTATACCCCAGTAAACAATAACTGTGGTTTTGCCATCCCACGCTAAAAAATCTCTATTATTCAGCTTTTGGTAGTTTTTTCCGTAAAGAAAAACAGTAGTGTCTCCTGACTGTTGTGACACAAAAATATATCTGTTGAAAATAGTCTTGTGTAGGCCTGACATCCCAGTGTGGTTTCGCAGCTCCACGGGTCAAATCGCTGTACTATTCAGTTTTGGGCCTTTAGTATCAAAGAAAAAAGCAGTTTGAGTGTGTCTCTCACTGTTCAGCCGCAAATGTCTCTATTTAAAAAAAGTGTGGTATACCCGAGTAAACAATAACTGTTGTTTTGCCATCCCACGGTAAAAAATCTCTATTATTCAGCTTTTGGTAGATTTTTCCGTAAAGAAAAACAGTAGTGTCTCCTGACTGTTGTGACACAAAAATATATCTGTTGAAAATAGTCTTGTATAGGCCCGACATCCCAGTGTGGTTTCGTAGTTCCATGGGTCAAATCGCTGTACTATCCAGTTTTGGGACTTTGGTATCTAACAAAAAAGAAGTTTGAGTGTGTCGCTCACTGTTCAGCCGCAAATATCTCTATTTAAAAAAGTGTGGTATACCCCAGTAAAAAATAACTGTGGTTTTGCCATCCCACGCTAAAAAATCTCTATTATTCAACTTTTGGTAGTTTTTTCCGTAAAGAAAAACAGTAGTGTCTCCTGACTGTTGTGACACAAAAATATATCTGTTGAAAATAGTCTTGTGTAGGCCCGACATCCCAGTGTGGTTTCGCAGTTCCACGGGTCAAAACGCTGTACTATCCAGTTTTGGGCCTTTGGTATCTAAAAAAAAAGCAGTTTGAGTGTGTCACTCACTGTTCAGCCGCAAATATCTCTATTTAAAAATGTGTGGTATACCCCAGTAACAATAACTGTGGTTTTGCCATCCCATGCTAAAAAATCTCTATTATTCAGCTTTTGGTAGTTTTTTCCGTAAAGAAAAGCAGTAGTGTCTCCAGACGGTTGTGACACAAAAATATATCGGCTGAAAATAGTCTTGTGTAGGCCCGACATCCCAGTGTGGTTTCGCAGTTCCATGGGTCAAATCGCTGTACTATCCAGTTTTGGGCCTTTGGTATCTAAAAAAAAAGCAATTTGAGTGTGTCGCTCACTGTTCAGCCACAAATATCTCTATTTAAAAAAGTGTGGTATACCCCAGTAAACAATAACTGTGGTTTTCCCATCCCACGGTAAAAAATCTCTATTATTCAGCTTTTGGTATTTTTTTCCGTAAAGAAAAACAGTAGTGTCTCCTGACTGTTGTGACACAAAAATATATCTGTTGAAAATAATCTTGTGTAGGCCCGACATCCCAGTGTGGTTTCGCAGTTCCACGGGTCAAATCGCTGTACTATCCAGTTTTGGGCCTTTGGTATCTAAAAAAAAAGCAGTTTGAGTGTGTCGCTCACTGTTCAGCCGCAAATATCTCTATTTAAAAAGTGTGGTATACCCCAGTAAACAATAACTGTGGTTTTGCCATCCCACGGTAAAAAACCTCTATTATTCAGCTTTTGGTAGTTTTTTCCGTAAAGAAAAACAGTAGTGTCTTCTGACTGTTGTGACACAAAAATATATCTGTTGAAAATAGTCTTGTGTAGGTCCGACATCCCAGTGTGCTTTCGCAGTTCCACGGGTCAAATCACTGTACTATCCAGTTTTGGGCCTTTGGTATCTAAAAAAAAAGCAGTTTGAGTGTGTCGCTCACTGTTCAGCCGCAAATGTTTCTATTTAAAAAAAGTGTGGTATACCCGAGTAAACAATAACTGTTGTTTTGCCATCCCACGGTAAAAAATCTCTATTATTCAGCTTTTGGTAGATTTTTCCGTAAAGAAAAACAGTAGTGTCTCCTGACTGTTGTGACACAAAAATATATCTGTTGAAAATAGTCTTGTATAGACCCGACATCCCAGTGTGGTTTCGCAGTTCCATGGGTCAAATCGCTGTACTATCCAGTTTTGGGACTTTGGTATCTAACAAAAAAGCAGTTTGAGTGTGTCGCTCACTGTTCAGCCGCAAATATCTCTATTTAAAAAAGTGTGGTATACCCCAGTAAACAATAACTGTGGTTTTGCCATCCCACGCTAAAAAATCTCTATTATTCAGCTTTTGGTAGTTTTTTCCGTAAAGAAAAACAGTAGTGTCTCCTGACTGTTGTGACACAAAAATATATCTGTTGAAAATAGTCTTGTGTAGGCCTGACATCCCAGTGTGGTTTCGCAGCTCCACGGGTCAAATCGCTGTACTATTCAGTTTTGGGCCTTTAGTATCAAAGAAAAAAGCAGTTTGAGTGTGTCTCTCACTGTTCAGCCGCAAATGTCTCTATTTAAAAAAAGTGTGGTATACCCGAGTAAACAATAACTGTTGTTTTGCCATCCCACGGTAAAAAATCTCTATTATTCAGCTTTTGGTAGATTTTTCCGTAAAGAAAAACAGTAGTGTCTCCTGACTGTTGTGACACAAAAATATATCTGTTGAAAATAGTCTTGTATAGGCCCGACATCCCAGTGTGGTTTCGTAGTTCCATGGGTCAAATCGCTGTACTATCCAGTTTTGGGACTTTGGTATCTAACAAAAAAGAAGTTTGAGTGTGTCGCTCACTGTTCAGCCGCAAATATCTCTATTTAAAAAAGTGTGGTATACCCCAGTAAAAAATAACTGTGGTTTTGCCATCCCACGCTAAAAAATCTCTATTATTCAACTTTTGGTAGTTTTTTCCGTAAAGAAAAACAGTAGTGTCTCCTGACTGTTGTGACACAAAAATATATCTGTTGAAAATAGTCTTGTGTAGGCCCGACATCCCAGTGTGGTTTCGCAGTTCCACGGGTCAAAACGCTGTACTATCCAGTTTTGGGCCTTTGGTATCTAAAAAAAAAGCAGTTTGAGTGTGTCACTCACTGTTCAGCCGCAAATATCTCTATTTAAAAATGTGTGGTATACCCCAGTAACAATAACTGTGGTTTTGCCATCCCATGCTAAAAAATCTCTATTATTCAGCTTTTGGTAGTTTTTTCCGTAAAGAAAAACAGTAGTGTCTCCAGACGGTTGTGACACAAAAATATATCGGCTGAAAATAGTCTTGTGTAGGCCCGACATCCCACTGTGGTTTCGCAGTTCCATGGGTCAAATCGCTGTACTATCCAGTTTTGGGCCTTTGGTATCTAAAAAAAAAGCAATTTGAGTGTGTCGCTCACTGTTCAGCCGCAAATATCTCTATTTAAAAAAGTGTGGTATACCCCAGTAAACAATAACTGTGGTTTTCCCATCCCACGGTAAAAAATCTCTATTATTCAGCTTTTGGTATTTTTTTCCGTAAAGAAAAACAGTAGTGTCTCCTGACTGTTGTGACACAAAAATATATCTGTTGAAAATAATCTTGTGTAGGCCCGACATCCCAGTGTGGTTTCGCAGTTCCACGGGTCAAATCGCTGTACTATCCAGTTTTGGGCCTTTGGTATCTAAAAAAAAAGCAGTTTGAGTGTGTCGCTCACTGTTCAGCCGCAAATATCTCTATTTAAAAAGTGTGGTATACCCCAGTAAACAATAACTGTGGTTTTGCCATCCCACGGTAAAAAACCTCTATTATTCAGCTTTTGGTAGTTTTTTCCGTAAAGAAAAACAGTAGTGTCTTCTGACTGTTGTGACACAAAAATATATCTGTTGAAAATAGTCTTGTGTAGGTCCGACATCCCAGTGTGCTTTCGCAGTTCCACGGGTCAAATCACTGTACTATCCAGTTTTGGGCCTTTGGTATCTAAAAAAAAAGCAGTTTGAGTGTGTCGCTCACTGTTCAGCCGCAAATATCTCTATTTAAAAAAGTGTGGTATACCCCAGTAAACAATAACTGTGGCTTTGCCACCCATCAGTAAAAAATCTCTATTATTCAGCTTTTGGTAGTTTTTTCCGTAAAGAAAAACAGTAGTGTCTCCTGACTGTTGTGACACAAAAATATATCTGTTGAAAATAGTCTTGTGTAGGCCCGACATCCCAGTGTGGTTTCGCAGTTCCACGGGTCAAATCACTGTACTATCCAGTTTTGGGCCTTTGGTATCTAAAAAAAAAGCAGTTTGAGTGTGTCGCTGACTGTTCAGCCGCAAATATCTCTATTTAAAAAAGTGTGGTATACCCCAGTAAACAATAACTGTGGTTTTGCCATCCCACGGTAAAAAATCTCTATTATTCAGCTTTTGGTATTTTTTTCCGTAAAGAAAAACAGTAGTGTCTCCTGACTGTTGTGACACAAAAATATATCTGTTGAAAATAATCTTGTGTAGGCCCGACATCCCAGTGTGGTTTCGCAGTTCCACGGGTCAAATCGCTGTACTATCCAGTTTTGGGCCTTTGGTATCTAAAAAAAAAAGCAGTTTGAGTGTGTCGCTCACTGTTCAGCCGCAAATATCTCTATTTTAAAAAGTGTGGTATACCCCAGTAAACAATCACTGTGGTTTTGCCATCCCACGGTAAAAAATCTCTATTATTCTGCTTTTGTTAGTTTTTTCCGTAAAGAAAAACATTAGTGTCTTCTGACTGTTGTGACACAAAAATATATCTGTTGAAAATAGTCTTGTGTAGGCCCGACATCCCAGTGTGGTTTCGCAGTTCCACGGGTCAAATCGCTTACTATCCAGTTTTGGGCCTTTGGTATCTAAAAAAAAAGCAGTTTGAGTGTGTCGCTCACTTTTCAGCCGCAAATATCTCTATTTAAAAAAGTATGGTATACCCCAGTAAACAATAACTGTGGTTTTGCCATCCCACGGTAAAAAATCTATATTATTCAGCTTTTGGTAGTTTTTTCCGTAAAGAAAAACAGTAGTGTCTCCTGACTGTTGTGACACAAAAATATATCTGTTGAAAATAGTCTTGTGTAGGCCCAACATTCCAGTGTGGTTTCGCGGTTCCACTGGTCAAATCGCTGTACTATCCAGTTTTGGGCCTTTGGTATCTAAAAAAAAAGCAGTTTGAGTGTGTCGCTCACTGTTCAACCGCAAATATCTCTATTTAAAAAAGTGTGGTATACCCCAGTAAACAATAACTGTGGTTTTGCCATCCCAAGGTAAAAAATCTCTATTATTCAGCTTTTGGTAGTTTTTTCCGTAAAGAAAAACAGTAGTGTCTTCTGACTGTTGTGACACAAAAATATATCTGTTGAAAATAGTCTTGTGTAGGTCCGACATCCCAGGGTGCTTTCGCAGTTCCACGGGTCAAATCACTGTACTATCCAGTTTTGGGCCTTTGGTATCTAAAAAAAAAGCAGTTTGAGTGTGTCGCTCACTGTTCAGCCGCAAATATCTCTATTTAAAAAAGTGTGGTATACCCCAGTAAACAATAACTGTGGCTTTGCCACCCCACAGTAAAAAATCTCTATTATTCAGCTTTTGGTAGTTTTTTCCGTAAAGAAAACAGTAGTGTCTCCTGACTGTTGTGACACAAAAATATATCTGTTGAAAATAGTCTTGTGTAGGCCCGACATCCCAGTGTGGTTTCGCAGTTCCACGGGTCAAATCACTGTACTATCCAGTTTTGGGCCTTTGGTATCTAAAAAAAAAGCAGTTTGAGTGTGTCGCTCACTGTTCAGCCGCAAATATCTCTATTTAAAAAAGTGTGGTATACCCCAGTAAACAATAACTGTGGTTTTGCCATCCCACGGTAAAAAATCTCTATTATTCAGCTTTTGGTAGTTTTTTTCCTTAAAGAAAAACAGTAGTGTCTCCTGACTGATGTGACACAAAAATATATCTGTTGAAGATAGTCTTGTGTAGGCCCGACATCCCAGTGAGGTTTCGCAGTTCCACGGGTCAAATCGCTGTACTATCCAGTTTTGGGCCTTTGGTATCTATAAAAAAAGCAGTTTGAGTGTGTCGCTCACTGTTCAGCCGCAAATATCTCTATTTAAAAAAGTGTGGTATACCCCAGTAAACAATAACTGTGGTTTTGCCATCCCATGCTAAAAAATCTCTATTATTCAGCTTTTGGTAGTTTTTTCCGTAAAGAAAAACAGTAGTGTCTCCTGACTGTTGTGACACAAAAATATATCTGTTGAAAATAGTCTTGTGTAGGCCCAACATTCCAGTGTGGTTTCGCGGTTCCACTGGTCAATTCGCTGTACTATCCAGTTTTGGGCCTTTGGTATCTAAAAAAAAAGCAGTTTGAGTGTGTCGCTCACTGTTCAGCCGCAAATATCTCTATTTAAAAAAGTGTGGTATACCCCAGTAAACAATAACTGTGGTTTTGCCATCCCACGGTAAAAAATCTCTATTATTCAGCTTTTGGTAGTTTTTTCCGTAAAGAAAAACAGTAGTGTCTTCTGACTGTTGTGACACAAAAATATATCTGTTGAAAATAGTCTTGTGTAGGTCCGACATCCCAGGGTGCTTTCGCAGTTCCACGGGTCAAATCACTGTACTATCCAGTTTTGGGCCTTTGGTATCTAAAAAAAAAGCAGTTTGAGTGTGTCGCTCACTGTTCAGCCGCAAATATCTCTATTTAAAAAAGTGTGGTATACCCCAGTAAACAATAACTGTGGCTTTGCCACCCCACAGTAAAAAATCTCTATTATTCAGCTTTTCTTAGTTTTTTCCGTAAAGAAAACAGTAGTGTCTCCTGACTGTTGTGACACAAAAATATATCTGTTGAAAATAGTCTTGTGTAGGCCCGACATCCCAGTGTGGTTTCGCAGTTTCACGGGTCAAATCACTGTACTATCCAGTTTTGGGCCTTTGGTATCTAAAAAAAATCAGTTTGAGTGTGTCGCTCACTGTTCAGCCGCAAATATCTCTATTTAAAAAAGTGTGGTATACCCCAGTAAACAATAACTGTGGTTTTGCCATCCCACGGTAAAAAATCTCTATTATTCAGCTTTTGGTAGTTTTTTTCCTTAAAGAAAAACAGTAGTGTCTCCTGACTGATGTGACACAAAAATATATCTGTTGAAGATAGTCTTGTGTAGGCCCGACATCCCAGTGAGGTTTCGCAGTTCCACGGGTCAAATCGCTGTACTATCAAGTTTTGGGCCTTTGGTATTTATAAAAAAAGCAGTTTGAGTGTGTCGCTCACTGTTCAGCCGCAAATATCTCTATTTAAAAAAGTGTGGTATACCCCAGTAAACAATAACTGTGGTTTTGCCATCCCATGCTAAAAAATCTCTATTATTCAGCTTTTGGTAGTTTTTTCCGTAAAGAAAAACAGTAGTGTCTCCTGACTGTTGTGACACAAAAATATATGTGTTGAAAATAGTCTTGTGTAGGCCCCACATCCCAGTGTGGTTTCGCAGTTCAACGGGTCAAATCGCTGTACTATCCAGTTTTGGGCCTCTGGTATCTTAAAAAAAGCAGTTTGAGTGTGTCGCTCACTGTTCAGCCGCAAATATCTCTATTTTAAAAAAGTGTGGTATACCCCAGTAAACAATAACTGTGGTTTTGCCATCCCACGGTAAAAAATCTCTATTATTCAGCTTTTGGTAGTTTTTTCCGTAAAGAAAAACAGTAGTGTCTCCTGACTGTTGTGACACAAAAATATATCTGTTGAAAATAGTCTTGTGTAGGCACGACATCCCAGTGTGGTTTCGCAGCTCCACGGGTCAAATCGCTGTACTATCTAGTTTTGGGCCTTTGGTATCTAAAAAAAAGCAGTTTGAGTGTGTCGCTCACTGTTTAGCCGCAAATATCTCTATTTAAAAAAAGTGTGGTATACCCCAGTAAACAATAACTGTGGTTTTGCCATCCCACGGTAAAAAATCTCTATTATTCAGCTTTTGGTAGTTTTTTCCGTAAAGAAAAACAGTAGTGTCTCCTGACTGTTGTGACACAAAAATATATCTGTTGAAAATAGTCTTGTATAGGCCCGACATCCCAGTGTGGTTTCGCAGTTCCACGGGTCAAATCGCTGTACTATCCAGTTTTGGGCCTTTGGTATCTAAAAATAAAGCAGTTTGAGTGTGTCGCTCACTGTTCAGCCGCAAATATCTCTTTTTTAAAAATTTCCCCAGTAAACAATAACTGTGGTTTTGCCATCCCACGGTAAAAAATCTCTATTATTCAACTTTTGGTAGTTTTTTCCGTAAAGAAAAACAGTAGTGTCTCCTGACTGTTGTGACACAAAAATATATCTGTTGAAAATAGTCTTGTGTAGGCCCGACATCCCAGTGTGGTTTCGCAGTTCCATGGGTCAAATCACTGTGCTATCCAGTTTTGGGCCTTTGGTATCTAAAAAAAAAGCAGTTTGAGTGTGTCGCTCACTGTTCAGCCGCAAATATCTCTATTTAAAAAAGTGTGGTATACCCCAGTAAACAATAACTGTGGTTTTGCCATCCCACGCTAAAAAATCTCTATTATTCAGCTTTTGGTAGATTTTTCGGTAAAGAAAAACAGTAGTGTCTCCTGACTGTTGTGACACAAAAATATATCCGTTGAAAATAGTCTTGTGTAGGCCCGACATCCCAGTGTGGTTTCGCAGTTCCACGGGTCAAAACGCTGTACTATCCAGTTTTGGGCCTTTGGTATCTAAAAAAAAAGCAGTTTGAGTGTGTCGCTCACTGTTCAGCCGCAAATATCTCTATTTAAAAAAGTGTGGTATAAACCAGTAAACAATAACTGTGGTTTTGCCATCCCACGGTAAAAAATCTCTATTATTCAGCTTTTGGTAGTTTTTTCCATAAAGAAAAACAGTAGTGTCTCCAGACTGTTGTGACACAAAAATATATCGGCTGAAAATAGTCTTGTGTAGGCCCGACATCCCAGTGTGGTTTCGCAGTTCCATGGGTCAAATCGCTGTACTATCCAGTTTTGGGCATTTGGTATCTAAAAAAAAAGAAATTTGAGTGTGTCGCTCACTGTTCAGCCACAAATATCTCTATTTAGAAAAGTGTGGTATACCCCAGTAAACAATAACTGTGGTTTTGAAATCCCACGGTAAAAAATCTCTATTATTCAGCTTTTGGTATTTTTTTCCGTAAAGAAAAACAGTAGTGTCTCCTGACTGTTGTGACACAAAAATATATCTGTTGAAAATAGTCTTGTGTAGGTCCGACATCCCAGTGTGGTTTCGCAGTTCCACGGGTCAAATCGCTGTACTATCCAGTTTTGGGCCTTTGGTATCTAAAAAAAAAGCAGTTTGAGTGTGTCGCTCACTGTTCAGCCGCAAATATCTCTACTTAAAAAAGTGTGGTATACCCCAGTAAACAATAACTGTGGTTTTGCCATCCCACGGTAAAAAACCTCTATTATTCAGCTTTTGGTAGTTTTTTCCGTAAAGAAACACAGTAGTGTCTCCTGACTGTTGTGACACAAAAATATATCTGTTGAAAATAGTCTTGTGTAGGCCCAACATCCCAGTGTGGTTTCGCAGTTCCACGGGTCAAATCGCTGTACTATCCAGTTTTGGGCCTTTGGTATCTAAAAAAAATCAGTTTGAGTGTGTCGCTCACTGTTCAGCCGCAAATATCTCTATTTAAAAAAGTGTGGTATACCCCAGTAAACAATAACTGTGGTTTTGCCATCCCACGCTAAAAAATCTCTATTATTCAGCTTTGGTAGTTTTTTCCGTAAAGAAAAACAGTAGTGTCTTCTGACTGTTGTGACACAAAAATATATCTGTTGAAAATAGTCTTGTGTAGGCCCGACATCCCAGTGTTCTTTTCGCAGTTCCACGGGTCAAATCGCTGTACTATCCAGTTTTGGGCCTTTGGTATCTAAAAAAAAAGCAGTTTGAGTGTGTCGCTCACTGTTCAGCCGCAAATATCTCTATTTAAAAAAGTGTGTATACCCCAGTAAACAATAACTGTGGTTTTGCCATCCCACGGTAAAAAATCTCTATTATTCAGCTTTTGGTAGTTTTTTCCGTAAAGAAAAACAGTAGTGTCTCCTGACTGTTGTGACACAAAAATATATCTGTTGAAAATAGTCTTGTGTAGGCCCGACATCCCAGTGTGGTTTCGCAGTTGCACGGGTCAAATCGCTGTACTATCCAGTTTTGGGCCTTTGGTATCTAAAAAAAAATCAGTTTGAGTGTGTCGCTCACTGTTCAGCCGAAAATATCTCTATTTAAAAAAGTGTGGTATACCCCAGTAAACAATAACTGTGGTTTTCCCATCCCACGCTAAAAAATCTCTATTATTCAGCTTTTGGTAGTTTTTTCCATAAAGAAAAACAGTAGTGTCTCCAGACTGTTGTGACACAAAAATATATCGGCTGAAAATAGTCTTGTGTAGGCCCGACATCCCAGTGTGGTTTCGCAGTTCCATGGGTCAAATCGCTGTATTATCCAGTTTTGGGCCTTTGGTATCTAAAAAAAAAGCAATTTGAGTGTGTCGCTCACCGTTCAGCCGCAAATATCTCTATTTAAAAAAGTGTGGTATACCCCAGTAAACAATAACTGTGGTTTTGCCATCCCATGCTAAAAAATCTCTATTATTCAGCTTTTGGTAGTTTTTTCCGTAAAGAAAAACAGTAGTGTCTCCTGAATGTGGTGACACAAAAATATATCTGTTGAGAATAGTCTTCTGTAGGCCCGACATCCCAGTGTGGTTTCGCAGTTCCATGGGTCAAATCGCTGTACTATCCAGTTTTGGGCCTTTGGTATCTAAAAAAAAAGCAGTTTGAGTGTGTCGCTCACTGTTCAGCCGCAAATATCTCTATTTAAAAAAGTGTGGTATACCCCAGTAAACAATAACTGTGGTTTTGCCATCCCACAGTAAAAAATCTCTATTATTGAGCTTTTGGTAGTTTTTTCCGTAAAGAAAAACAGTAGTGTCTTCTGACTGTTGTGACACAAAAATATATCTGTTGAGAATAGTCTTGTGCAGGCCAGACATCCCAGTGTGGTTTCGCAGTTCCATGGGTCAAATCGCTGTACTATCCAGTTTTGGGCCTTTGGTATCTAAAAAAAAAGCAGTTTGAGTGTGTCGCTCACTGTTCAGCCGCAAATATCTCTATTTAAAAAAGTGTGGTATACCCCAGTAAACAATAACTGTGGTTTTGCCATCCCACGGTAAAAAATCTCTATTATTCAGCTTTTGGTAGTTTTTTCCGTAAAGAAAAACAGTAGTGTCTCCTGACTGTTGTGACACAAAAATATATCTGTTGAAAATAGTCTTGTGTAGGCCCGACATCCCAGTGTGGTTTTGCAGTTCCATGGGTCAAATCGCTGTACTATCCAGTTTTGGGCCTTTAGTATCTAAAAAAAAAGCAGTTTGAGTGTCTCGCTCACTGTTCAGCCGCAAACATCTCTATTTAAAAAAGTGTGGTATACCCCAGTAAACAATAACTGTGGTTTTGCCATCCCACGGTAAAAAATCTCTATTATTCAGCTTTTGGTAGTTTTTTTCCTTAAAGAAAAACAGTAGTGTCTCCTGACTGTTGTGACACAAAAATATATCTGTTGAAGATAGTCTTGTGTAGGCCCGACATCCCAGTGTGGTTTCGCAGTTCCAAGGGTCAAATCGCTGTATTATCCAGTTTTGGGCCTTCGGTATCTAAAAAAAAAGCAGTTTGAGTGTGCCGCTCACTGTTCAGCCGCAAATATATCTATTTAACAAAGTGTGGTATACCCCAGTAAACAATAACTGTGGTTTTGCCATCCCACGGTAAAAATCTCTATTATTCAGCTTTTGGAAGTTTTTTCCGTAAAGAAAAACAGTAGTGTCTCCTGACTGTTGTGACACAAAAATATATCTGTTGAAAATAGTCTTGTGTAGGCCCGACATCCCAGTGTGGTTGCGCAGTTTCACGGGTCAAATCACTGTACTATCCAGTTTTGGGCCTTTGGTATCTTAAAAAAAAGCAGTTTGAGTGTGTCGCTCACTGTTCAGCCGAAAATATCTCTATTTAAAAAAGTGTGGTATACCCCAGTAAACAATAACTGTGGTTTTGCCATCCCACGGTAAAAAATCTCTATTATTCAGCTTTTGGTAGTTTTTTTCCTTAAAGAAAAACAGTAGTGTCTCCTGACTGTTGTGACACAAAAATATATCTGTTGAAGATAGTCTTGTATAGGCCCGACATCCCAGTGTGGTTTCGCAGTTCCACGGGTCAAATCGCTGTACTATCCAGTTTTGGGCCTTTGGTATCTAAAAATAAAGCAGTTTGAGTGTGTCGCTCACTGTTCAGCCGCAAATATCTCTTTTTTAAAAATTTCCCCAGTAAACAATAACTGTGGTTTTGCCATCCCACGGTAAAAAATCTCTATTATTCAACTTTTGGTAGTTTTTTCCATAAAGAAAAACAGTAGTGTCTCCTGACTGTTGTGACACAAAAATATATCTGTTGAAAATAGTCTTGTGTAGGCCCGACATCCCAGTGTGGTTTCGCAGTTCCATGGGTCAAATCACTGTGCTATCCAGTTTTGGGCCTTTGGTATCTAAAAAAAAAGCAGTTTGAGTGTGTCGCTCACTGTTCAGCCGCAAATATCTCTATTTAAAAAAGTGTGGTATACCCCAGTAAACAATAACTGTGGTTTTGCCATCCCACGCTAAAAAATCTCTATTATTCAGCTTTTGGTAGTTTTTTCTGTAAAGAAAAACAGTAGTGTCTCCTGACTGTTGTGACACAAAAATATATCTGTTGACAATAGTCTTGTGTAGGCCCGACATCCCAGTGTGGTTTCGCAGTCCCACGGGTCAGAACGCTGTACTATCCAGTTTTGGGCCTTTGGTATCTTAAAAAAAGCAGTTTGAGTGTGTCGCTCACTGTTCAGCCTCAAATATCTCTTTTTAAAAAAGTGTGGTATACCCCAGTAAACAATAACTGTGGTTTTGCCATCCCACGGTAAAAAATCTCTATTATTCAGCTTTTGGAATTTTTTTCCGTAAAGTAAAACAGTAGTGTCTCCAGACTGTTGTGACACAAAAATATATCGGCTGAAAATAGTCTTGTGTAGACCCGACATCCCAGTGTGGTTTCGCAGTTCCATGGGTAAAATCGCTGTACTATCCAGTTTTGGGCCTTTGTTATCTAAAAAAAAAGCAGTTTGAGCGTGTCGCTCACTGTTCAGCCGCAAATATCTCTATTTAAAAAAAGTGTGGTATACCCGAGTAAACAATAACTGTGGTTTTGCCATCCCACGGTAAAAAATCTCTATTATTCAGCTTTTGGTAGATTTTTCGGTAAAGAAAAACAGTAGTGTCTCCTGACTGTTGTGACACAAAAATATATCCGTTGAAAATAGTCTTGTGTAGGCCCGACATCCCAGTGTGGTTTCGCAGTTCCACGGGTCAAAACGCTGTACTATCCAGTTTTGGGCCTTTGGTATCTAAAAAAAAAGCAGTTTGAGTGTGTCGCTCACTGTTCAGCCGCAAATATCTCTATTTAAAAAAGTGTGGTATACCCCAGTAAACAATAACTGTGGTTTTGCCATCCCACGGTAAAAAATCTCTATTATTCAGCTTTTGGTAGTTTTTTCCATAAAGAAAAACAGTAGTGTCTCCAGACTGTTGTGACACAAAAATATATCGGCTGAAAATAGTCTTGTGTAGGCCCGACATCCCAGTGTGGTTTCGCAGTTCCATGGGTCAAATCGCTGTACTATCCAGTTTTGGGCCTTTGGTATCTAAAAAAAAAGCAATTTGAGTGTGTCGCTCACTGTTCAGCCACAAATATCTCTATTTAGAAAAGTGTGGTATACCCCAGTAAACAATAACTGTGGTTTTGAAATCCCACGGTAAAAAATCTCTATTATTCAGCTTTTGGTATTTTTTTCCGTAAAGAAAAACAGTAGTGTCTCCTGACTGTTGTGACACAAAAATATATCTGTTGAAAATAGTCTTGTGTAGGTCCGACATCCCAGTGTGGTTTCGCAGTTCCACGGGTCAAATCGCTGTACTATCCAGTTTTGGGCCTTTGGTATCTAAAAAAAAAGCAGTTTGAGTGTGTCGCTCACTGTTCAGCCGCAAATATCTCTACTTAAAAAAGTGTGGTATACCCCAGTAAACAATAACTGTGGTTTTGCCATCCCACGGTAAAAAACCTCTATTATTCAGCTTTTGGTAGTTTTTTCCGTAAAGAAACACAGTAGTGTCTCCTGACTGTTGTGACACAAAAATATATCTGTTGAAAATAGTCTTGTGTAGGCCCAACATCCCAGTGTGGTTTCGCAGTTCCACGGGTCAAATCGCTGTACTATCCAGTTTTGGGCCTTTGGTATCTAAAAAAAATCAGTTTGAGTGTGTCGCTCACTGTTCAGCCGCAAATATCTCTATTTAAAAAAGTGTGGTATACCCCAGTAAACAATAACTGTGGTTTTGCCATCCCACGCTAAAAAATCTCTATTATTCAGCTTTGGTAGTTTTTTCCGTAAAGAAAAACAGTAGTGTCTCCTGACTGTTGTGACACAAAAATATATCTGTTGAAAATAGTCTTGTGTAGGCTCAACATCCCAAGTGTGGTTTCGCAGTTCCACGGGTCAAATCGCTGTACTATCCAGTTTTGGGCCTTTGGTATCTAAAAAAAAAGCAGTTTGAGTGTGTCGCTCACTGTTCAGCCGCAAATATCTCTATTTAAAAAAGTGTGGTATACTCCAGTAAACAATAACTGTGGTTTTGCCATCCCACGGTAAAAAATCTCTATTATTCAGCTTTTGGTAGTTTTTTCCGTAAAGAAAAACAGTAGTGTCTTCTGACTGTTGTGACACAAAAATATATCTGTTGAAAATAGTCTTGTGTAGGCCCGACATCCCAGTGTGCTTTCGCAGTTCCACGGGTCAAATCACTGTACTATCCAGTTTTGGGCCTTTGGTATCTAAAAAAA
The DNA here is from genome assembly GCF_046119375.1 of Phyllobates terribilis. Lineage (NCBI taxonomy): Eukaryota > Metazoa > Chordata > Amphibia > Anura > Dendrobatidae > Phyllobates > Phyllobates terribilis. The sequence continues at coordinate 35,240,683 of NW_027362768.1, read as the reverse complement.
AAGCAGTTTGAGTGTGTCGCTCACTGTTCAGCCACAAATATCTCTATTTAAAAAAGTGTGGTATACCCCAGTAAACAATAACTGTGGCTTTGTGACCCCACAGTAAAAAATCTCTATTATTCAGCTTTTGGAAGTTTTTTTCCATAAAGAAAAACAGTAGTGTCTCCTGACTGTTGTGACACAAAAATATATCTGTTGAAAATAGTCTTGTGTAGGCCCGACATCCCAGTGTGGTTTCGCAGTTCCACGGGTCAGAACGCTGTACTATCCAGTTTTGGGACTTTGGTATCTTAAAAAAAGCAGTTTGAGTGTGTCGCTCACTGTTCAGCCGCAAATATCTCTATTTAAAAAAGTGTGGTATACCCCAGTAAACAATAACTGTGGTTTTGCCATCCCACGGTAAAAAATCTCTATTATTCAGCTTTTGGAATTTTTTTCCGTAAAGAAAAACAGTAGTGTCTCCAGACTGTTGTGACACAAAAATATATCGGCTGAAAATAGTCTTGTGTAGACCCGACATCCCAGTGTGGTTTCGCAGTTCCATGGGTCAAATCGCTGTACTATCCAGTTTTGGGCCTTTGGTATCTAAAAAAAAAGCAATTTGAGCGTGTCGCTCACTGTTCAGCCGCAAATATCTCTATTTAAAAAAGTGTGGTATACCCCAGTAAACAATAACTGTGGTTTTGCCATCCCACGGTAAAAAATCTCTATTATTCAGCTTTTGGTATTTTTTTCCGTAAAGAAAATCAGTAGTGTCTCCTGACTGTTGTGACACAAAAAGATATCTGTTGAAAACAGTCTTGTGTAGGCCCGACATCCCAGTGTGGTTTCGTTGTTCCATGGGTCAAATCGCTGTACTATCCAGTTTTGGGCCTTTGGTATCTAAAAAAAAAGCAGTTTGAGTGTGTCGCTCACTGTTCAGCCGCAAATATCTCTATTTAAAAAAGTGTGTTATACCCCAGTAAACAATAACTGTGGTTTTGCCATCCCACGGTAAAAAATCTCTATTATTCAGCTTTTGGTATTTTTTTCCGTAAAGAAAAACAGTAGTGTCTTCTGACTGTTGTGACACAAAAATATATCTGTTGAAAATAGTCTTGTGTAGGCCCGACATCCCAGTGTGGTTTCGCAGTTGCACGGGTCAAATCGCTGTACTATCCAGTTTTGGGCCTTTGGTATCTAAAAAAAAATCAGTTTGAGTGTGTCGCTCACTGTTCAGCCGAAAATATCTCTATTTAAAAAAGTGTGGTATACCCCAGTAAACAATAACTGTGGTTTTCCCATCCCACGCTAAAAAATCTCTATTATTCAGCTTTTGGTAGTTTTTTCCATAAAGAAAAACAGTAGTGTCTCCAGACTGTTGTGACACAAAAATATATCGGCTGAAAATAGTCTTGTGTAGGCCCGACATCCCAGTGTGGTTTCGCAGTTCCATGGGTCAAATCGCTGTACTATCCAGTTTTGGGCCTTTGGTATCTAAAAAAAAAGCAATTTGAGTGTGTCGCTCACCGTTCAGCCGCAAATATCTCTATTTAAAAAAGTGTGGTATACCCCAGTAAACAATAACTGTGGTTTTGCCATCCCACGGTAAAAAATCTCTATTATTCAGCTTTTGGTATTTTTTTCCCTAAAGAAAAACAGTAGTGTCTCCTGACTGTTGTGACACAAAAATATATCTGTTGAAAATAGTCTTGTGTAGGCCCGACATCCCAGTGTGGTTTCGCAGTTCCATGGGTCAAATCACTGTACTATCCAGTTTTGGGCCTTTGGTATCTAAAAAAAAAGCAGTTTGAGTGTGTCGCTCACTGTTCAGCCGCAAATATCTCTATTTAAAAAAGTGTGGTATACCCCAGTAAACAATAACTGTGGTTTTGCCATCCCATGCTAAAAAATCTCTATTATTCAGCTTTTGGTAGTTTTTTCCGTAAAGAAAAACAGTAGTGTCTCCTGAATGTGGTGACACAAAAATATATCTGTTGAGAATAGTCTTGTGTAGGCCCGACATCCCAGTGTGGTTTCGCAGTTCCATGGGTCAAATCGCTGTACTATCCAGTTTTGGGCCTTTGGTATCTAAAAAAAAAGCAGTTTGAGTGTGTCGCTCACTGTTCAGCCGCAAATATCTCTATTTAAAAAAGTGTGGTATACCCCAGTAAACAATAACTGTGGTTTTGCCATCCCACAGTAAAAAATCTCTATTATTGAGCTTTTGGTAGTTTTTTCCGTAAAGAAAAACAGTAGTGTCTTCTGACTGTTGTGACACAAAAATATATCTGTTGAAAATAGTCTTGTGTAGGCCCGACATCCCAGTGTAGTTTCACAGTTCCACTGGTCAAATCACTGTACTATCCAGTTTTGGGCCTTTGGTATCTAAAAAAAAAGCAGTTTGAGTGTGTCGCTCACTGTTCAGCCGCAAATATCTCTATTTAAAAAAGTGTGGTATACCCCAATAAACAATAACTGTGGTTTTGCCATCCCACGGTAAAAAATCTCTATTATTCAGCTTTTGGTAGTTTTTTTCCTTAAAGAAAAACAGTAGTGTCTCCTGACTGTTGTGACACAAAATTATATCTGTTAAAGATAGTCTTGTGTAGGCCCGACATCCCAGTGTGGTTTCGCAGTTCCACGGGTCAAATCGCTGTATTATCCAGTTTTGGGCCTTTGGTATCAAAAAAAAAAGCAGTTTGAGTGTGTCGCTCACTGTTCAGCCGCAAATATCTCTATTTAAAAAAGTTTTGTATACCCCAGTAAACAATAACTGTGGTTTTGCCATCCCACGGTAAAAAATCTCTATTATTCAGCTTTTGGTAGTTTTTTCCGTAAAGAAAAACAGTAGTGTCTTCTGACTGTTGTGACACAAAAATATATCTGTTGAAAATAGTCTTGTGTAGGCCCGACATCCCAGTGTGGTTTCGCAGTTCCACGGGTCAAATTGCTGTACTATCCAGTTTTGGGCCTTTGGTATCTAAAAAAAAAGCAGTTTGAGTGTGTCGCTCACTGTTCAGCCGCAAATATCTCTATTTAAAAAAGTGTGGTATACCCCAGTAAACAATAACTGTGGTTTTGCCATCCCATGCTAAAAAATCTCTATTATTCAGCTTTTGGTAGTTTTTTCCGTAAAGAAAAACAGTAGTGTCTCCTGACTGTTGTGACACAAAAATATATCTGTTGAGAATAGTCTTGTGCAGGCCAGACATCCCAGTGTGGTTTCGCAGTTCCATGGGTCAAATCGCTGTACTATCCAGTTTTGGGCCTTTGGTATCTAAAAAAAAAGCAGTTTGAGTGTGTCGCTCACTGTTCAGCCGCAAATATCTCTATTTAAAAAAGTGTGGTAAACCCCAGTAAACAATAACTGTGGTTTTGCCATCCCACAGTAAAAAATCTCAATTATTGAGCTTTTGGTAGTTTTTTCCGTAAAGAAAAACAGTAGTGTCTTCTGACTGTTGTGACACAAAAATATATCTGTTGAAAATAGTCTTGTGTAGGCCCAACATCCCAGTGTAGTTTCGCAGTTCCACGGGTCAAATCGCTGTATTATCCAGTTTTGGGCCTTTGGTGTCTAAAAAAAAAGCAGTTTGAGTGTGTCGCTCACTGTTCAGCCGCAAATATCTCTATTTAAAAAATGTGTATACCCCAGTAAACAATAACTGTGGTTTTGCCATCCCACGGTAAAAAATCTCTATTATTCAGCTATTGGTAGTTTTTTCCGTAAAGAAAAACAGTATTGTCTCCTGACTGTTGTGACACAAAAATATATCTGTTGAAAATAGTCTTGTGTAGGCCCGACATCCCAGTGTGGTTTCGCAGTTGCACGGGTCAAATCGCTGTACTATCCAGTTTTGGGCCTTTGGTATCTAAAAAAAAAGCAGTTTGAGTGTGTCGCTCACTGTTCAGCCGCAAATATCTCTATTTAAAAAAGTGTGGTATACCCCAGTAAACAATAACTGTGGTTTGGCCATCCCACGGTAAAAAATCTCTATTATTCAGCTTTTGGTAGTTTTTTCCGTAAAGAAAAACAGTAGTGTCTCCTGACTGTTGTGACACGAAAATATATGTGTTGAAAATAGTCTTGTGTAGGCCCGACATCCCAGTGTGGTTTCGCAGTTCAACGGGTCAAATCGCTGTACTATCCAGTTTTGGGCCTTTGGTATCTAAAAAAAAAGCAGTTTGAGTGTGTCGCCCACTGTTCAGCCGCAAATATCTCTATTTAAAAAAAGTGTGGTATACCCCAGTAAACAATAACTGTGGTTTTGCCATCCCACAGTAAAAAATCTCTATTATTGAGCTTTTGGTAGTTTTTTCCGTAAAGAAAAACAGTAGTGTCTTCTGACTGTTGTGACACAAAAATATATCTGTTGAAAATAGTCTTGTGTAGGCCCGACATCCCAGTGTGGTTTCGCAGTTCCACGGGTCAAATCACTGTACTATCCAGTTTTGGGCCTTTGGTATCTAAAAAAAAAGCAGTTTGAGTGTGTCGCTCACTGTTCAGCCGCAAATATCTCTATTTAAAAAAGTGTGGTATACCCCAATAAACAATAACTGTGGTTTTGCCATCCCACGGTAAAAAATCTCTATTATTCAGCTTTTGGTAGTTTTTTTCCTTAAAGAAAAACAGTAGTGTCTCCTGACTGTTGTGACACAAAAATATATCTGTTAAAGATAGTCTTGTGTAGGCCCGACATCCCAGTGTGGTTTCGCAGTTCCACGGGTCAAATCGCTGTATTATCCAGTTTTGGGCCTTTGGTATCTAAAAAAAAAGCAGTTTGAGTGTGTCGCTCACTGTTCAGCCGCAAATATCTCTATTTAAAAAAGTTTTGTATACCCCAGTAAACAATAACTGTGGTTTTGCCATCCCACGGTAAAAAATCTCTATTATTCAGCTTTTGGTAGTTTTTTCCGTAAAGAAAAACAGTAGTGTCTTCTGACTGTTGTGACACAAAAATATATCTGTTGAAAATATTCTTGTGTAGGCCCGACATCCCAGTGTGGTTTCGCAGCTCCACGGGGCAAATCGCTGTACTATCCAGTTTTGGGCCTTTGGTATCTAAAAAAAAAGCAGTTTGAGTGTGTCGCTCACTGTTCAGCCGCAAATATCTCTATTTAAAAAAGTGTGGTATACCCCAGTAAACAATAACTGTGGTTTTGCCATCCCACGGTAAAAAATCTCTATTATTCAGCTTTTGGTAGTTTTTTCCGTAAAGAAAAACAGTAGTGTCTCCTGACTGTTGTGACACGAAAATATATGTGTTGAAAATAGTCTTGTGTAGGCCCGACATCCCAGTGTGGTTTCGCAGTTCCACGGGTCAAATCACTGTACTATCCAGTTTTGGGCCTTTGGTATCTAAAAAAAAAGCAGTTTGAGTGTGTCGCTCACTGTTCAGCCGCAAATATCTCTATTTAAAAAAGTGTGGTATACCCCAATAAACAATAACTGTGGTTTTGCCATCCCACAGTAAAAAATCTCTATTATTCAGCTTTTGGTAGTTTTTTTCCTTAAAGAAAAACAGTAGTGTCTCCTGACTGTTGTGACACAAAAATATATCTGTTAAAGATAGTCTTGTGTAGGCCCGACATCCCAGTGTGGTTTCGCAGTTCCACGGGTCAAATCGCTGTATTATCCAGTTTTGGGCCTTTGGTATCTAAAAAAAAAGCAGTTTGAGTGTGTCGCTCACTGTTCAGCCGCAAATATCTCTATTTAAAAAAGTTTTGTATACCCAGTAAACAATAACTGTGGTTTTGCCATCCCACGGTAAAAAATCTCTATTATTCAGCTTTTGGTAGTTTTTTCCGTAAAGAAAAACAGTAGTGTCTTCTGACTGTTGTGACACAAAAATATATCTGTTGAAAATAGTCTTGTGTAGGCCCGACATCCCAGTGTGGTTTCGCAGCTCCACGGGGCAAATCGCTGTACTATCCAGTTTTGGGCCTTTGGTATCTAAAAAAGAAGCAGTTTGAGTGTGTCGCTCACTGTTCAGCCAAAAATATCTCTATTTAAAAAAGTGTGGTATACCCCAGTAAACAATAACTGTGGTTTTGCCATCCCACGGTAAAAAAATCTCTATTATTCAGCTTTTGGTAGTTTTTTTCCTTAAAGAAAAACAGGAGTGTCTCCTGACTGTTGTGACACAAAAATATATCTGTTGAAAATAGTCTTGTGTAGGCCCGACATCCCAGTGTGGTTTTGCAGTTCCACGGGTCAAATCGCTGTACTATCCAGTTTTGGGCCTTTGGTATCTAAAAAAAAAAGCAGTTTGAGTGTGTCGCTCACTGTTCAGCCGCAAATATCTCTATTTAAAAAAGTGTGGTATACCCCAGTAAACAATAACTGTGGTTTTGCCATCCCACGGTAAAAAATCTCTATTATTCAGCTTTTGGTAGTTTTTTCCGTAAAGAAAAACAGTAGTGTCTCCTGACTGTTGTGACACAAAAATATATCTGTTGAAAATAGTCTTGTGTAGGAGCGACATCCCAGTGTGGTTTTGCAGTTTCATGGGTCAAATCGCTGTACTATCCAGTTTTGGGCCTTTGGTATCTAAAAAAAAAGCAGTTTGAGTGTGTCGCTCACTGTTCAGCCGCAAATATCTCTATTTAAAAAAGTGTGGTATACCCCAGTAAACAATAACTGTGGTTTTGCCATCCCACGGTAAAAAATCTCTATTATTCAGCTTTTGGTAGTTTTTTCCGTAAAGAAAAACAGTAGTGTCTCCTGACTGTTGTGACACAAAAATATATCTGTTGAAAATAGTCTTGTGTAGACCCGACATCCCAGTGTGGTTTCGCAGTTGCACGGGTCAAATCGCTGTACTATCCAGTTTTGGGCCTTTGGTATCTAAAAAAAAAGCAGCTTGAGTGTGTCGCTCACTGTTCAGCCGAAAATATCTCTATTTAAAAAAGTGTGTTATACCCCAGTAAACAATAACTGTGGTTTTGCCATCCCACGGTAAAAAATCTCTATTATTCAGCTTTTGGTAGTTTTTTTCCTTAAAGAAAAACAGGAGTGTCTCCTGACTGTTGTGACACCAAAATATATCTGTTGAAAATAGTCTTGTGTAGGCCCGACATCCCAGTGTGGTTTCGCAGTTCCACGGGTCAAATCGCTGTACTATCCAGTTTTGGGCCTTTGGTATCTAAAAAAAAAGCAGTTTGAGTGTGTCGCTCACTGTTCAGCCGCAAATATCTCTATTTAAAAAAGTGTGGTATACCCCAGTAAACAATAACTGTGGTTTTGCCATCCCACGGTAAAAAATCTCTATTATTCAGCTTTTGGTAGTTTTTTCCGTAAAGAAAAACAGTAGTGTCTCCTGACTGTTGTGACACAAAAATATATCTGTTGAAAATAGTCTTGTGTAGGCCCGACATCCCAGTGTGGTTTCGCAGTTCCACGGGTCAAATCGCTGTACTATCCAGTTTTTGGTTTTGGTATCTAAAAAAAAAGCAGTTTGAGTGTGTCGCTCACTGTTCAGCCGCAAATATCTCTATTTAAAAAAGTGTGGTATACCCCAGTAAACAATAACTGTGGTTTTGCCATCCCATGCTAAAAAATCTCTATTATTCAGCTTTTGGTAGTTTTTTCCGTAAAGAAAAACAGTAGTGTCTCCTGACTGTTGTGACACAAAAATATATCTGTTGAGAATAGTCTTGTGCAGGCCAGACATCCCAGTGTGGTTTCGCAGTTCCATGGGTCAAATCGCTGTACTATCCAGTTTTGGGCCTTTGGTATCTAAAAAAAAAGCAGTTTGAGTGTGTCGCTCACTGTTCAGCCGCAAATATCTCTATTTAAAAAAGTGTGGTAAACCCCAGTAAACAATAACTGTGGTTTTGCCATCCCACAGTAAAAAATCTCAATTATTGAGCTTTTGGTAGTTTTTTCCGTAAAGAAAAACAGTAGTGTCTTCTGACTGTTGTGACACAAAAATATATCTGTTGAAAATAGTCTTGTGTAGGCCCAACATCCCAGTGTAGTTTCGCAGTTCCACGGGTCAAATCGCTGTATTATCCAGTTTTGGGCCTTTGGTGTCTAAAAAAAAAGCAGTTTGAGTGTGTCGCTCACTGTTCAGCCGCAAATATCTCTATTTAAAAAATGTGTATACCCCAGTAAACAATAACTGTGGTTTTGCCATCCCACGGTAAAAAATCTCTATTATTCAGCTATTGGTAGTTTTTTCCGTAAAGAAAAACAGTATTGTCTCCTGACTGTTGTGACACAAAAATATATCTGTTGAAAATAGTCTTGTGTAGGCCCGACATCCCAGTGTGGTTTCGCAGTTGCACGGGTCAAATCGCTGTACTATCCAGTTTTGGGCCTTTGGTATCTAAAAAAAAAGCAGTTTGAGTGTGTCGCTCACTGTTCAGCCGCAAATATCTCTATTTAAAAAAGTGTGGTATACCCCAGTAAACAATAACTGTGGTTTGGCCATCCCACGGTAAAAAATCTCTATTATTCAGCTTTTGGTAGTTTTTTCCGTAAAGAAAAACAGTAGTGTCTCCTGACTGTTGTGACACGAAAATATATGTGTTGAAAATAGTCTTGTGTAGGCCCGACATCCCAGTGTGGTTTCGCAGTTCAACGGGTCAAATCGCTGTACTATCCAGTTTTGGGCCTTTGGTATCTAAAAAAAAAGCAGTTTGAGTGTGTCGCCCACTGTTCAGCCGCAAATATCTCTATTTAAAAAAAGTGTGGTATACCCCAGTAAACAATAACTGTGGTTTTGCCATCCCACAGTAAAAAATCTCTATTATTGAGCTTTTGGTAGTTTTTTCCGTAAAGAAAAACAGTAGTGTCTTCTGACTGTTGTGACACAAAAATATATCTGTTGAAAATAGTCTTGTGTAGGCCCGACATCCCAGTGTGGTTTCGCAGTTCCACGGGTCAAATCACTGTACTATCCAGTTTTGGGCCTTTGGTATCTAAAAAAAAAGCAGTTTGAGTGTGTCGCTCACTGTTCAGCCGCAAATATCTCTATTTAAAAAAGTGTGGTATACCCCAATAAACAATAACTGTGGTTTTGCCATCCCATGGTAAAAAATCTCTATTATTCAGCTTTTGGTAGTTTTTTTCCTTAAAGAAAAACAGTAGTGTCTCCTGACTGTTGTGACACAAAAATATATCTGTTAAAGATAGTCTTGTGTAGGCCCGACATCCCAGTGTGGTTTCGCAGTTCCACGGGTCAAATCGCTGTATTATCCAGTTTTGGGCCTTTGGTATCTAAAAAAAAAGCAGTTTGAGTGTGTCGCTCACTGTTCAGCCGCAAATATCTCTATTTAAAAAAGTTTTGTATACCCCAGTAAACAATAACTGTGGTTTTGCCATCCCACGGTAAAAAATCTCTATTATTCAGCTTTTGGTAGTTTTTTCCGTAAAGAAAAACAGTAGTGTCTTCTGACTGTTGTGACACAAAAATATATCTGTTGAAAATATTCTTGTGTAGGCCCGACATCCCAGTGTGGTTTCGCAGCTCCACGGGGCAAATCGCTGTGCTATCCAGTTTTGGGCCTTTGGTATCTAAAAAAAAAGCAGTTTGAGTGTGTCGCTCACTGTTCAGCCGCAAATATCTCTATTTAAAAAAGTGTGGTATACCCCAGTAAACAATAACTGTGGTTTTGCCATCCCACGGTAAAAAATCTCCATTATTCAGCTTTTGGTAGTTTTTTCCGTAAAGAAAAACAGTAGTGTCTCCTGACTGTTGTGACACGAAAATATATGTGTTGAAAATAGTCTTGTGTAGGCCCGACATCCCAGTGTGGTTTCGCAGTTCCACGGGTCAAATCACTGTACTATCTAGTTTTGGGCCTTTGGTATCTAAAAAAAAAGCAGTTTGAGTGTGTCGCTCACTGTTCAGCCGCAAATATCTCTATTTAAAAAAGTGTGGTATACCCCAATAAACAATAACTGTGGTTTTGCCATCCCACAGTAAAAAATCTCTATTATTCAGCTTTTGGTAGTTTTTTTCCTTAAAGAAAAACAGTAGTGTCTCCTGACTGTTGTGACACAAAAATATATCTGTTAAAGATAGTCTTGTGTAGGCCCGACATCCCAGTGTGGTTTCGCAGTTCCACGGGTCAAATCGCTGTATTATCCAGTTTTGGGCCTTTGGTATCTAAAAAAAAAGCAGTTTGAGTGTGTCGCTCACTGTTCAGCCGCAAATATCTCTATTTAAAAAAGTTTTGTATACCCCAGTAAACAATAACTGTGGTTTTGCCATCCCACGGTAAAAAATCTCTATTATTCAGCTTTTGGTAGTTTTTTCCGTAAAGAAAAACAGTAGTGTCTTCTGACTGTTGTGACACAAAAATATATCTGTTGAAAATAGTCTTGTGTAGGCCCGACATCCCAGTGTGGTTTCGCAGCTCCACGGGGCAAATCGCTGTACTATCCAGTTTTGGGCCTTTGGTATCTAAAAAAGAAGCAGTTTGAGTGTGTCGCTCACTGTTCAGCCAAAAATATCTCTATTTAAAAAAGTGTGGTATACCCCAGTAAACAATAACTGTGGTTTTGCCATCCCACGGTAAAAAAATCTCTATTATTCAGCTTTTGGTAGTTTTTTTCCTTAAAGAAAAACAGGAGTGTCTCCTGACTGTTGTGACACAAAAATATATCTGTTGAAAATAGTCTTGTGTAGGCCCGACATCCCAGTGTGGTTTTGCAGTTCCACGGGTCAAATCGCTGTACTATCCAGTTTTGGGCCTTTGGTATCTAAAAAAAAAAGCAGTTTGAGTGTGTCGCTCACTGTTCAGCCGCAAATATCTCTATTTAAAAAAGTGTGGTATACCCCAGTAAACAATAACTGTGGTTTTGCCATCCCACGGTAAAAAATCTCTATTATTCAGCTTTTGGTAGTTTTTTCCGTAAAGAAAAACAGTAGTGTCTCCTGACTGTTGTGACACAAAAATATATCTGTTGAAAATAGTCTTGTGTAGGAGCGACATCCCAGTGTGGTTTTGCAGTTTCATGGGTCAAATCGCTGTACTATCCAGTTTTGGGCCTTTGGTATCTAAAAAAAAAGCAGTTTGAGTGTGTCGCTCACTGTTCAGCCGCAAATATCTCTATTTAAAAAAGTGTGGTATACCCCAGTAAACAATAACTGTGGTTTTGCCATCCCACGGTAAAAAATCTCTATTATTCAGCTTTTGGTAGTTTTTTCCGTAAAGAAAAACAGTAGTGTCTCCTGACTGTTGTGACACAAAAATATATCTGTTGAAAATAGTCTTGTGTAGACCCGACATCCCAGTGTGGTTTCGCAGTTGCACGGGTCAAATCGCTGTACTATCCAGTTTTGGGCCTTTGGTATCTAAAAAAAAAGCAGTTTGAGTGTGTCGCTCACTGTTCAGCCGAAAATATCTCTATTTAAAAAAGTGTGTTATACCGCAGTAAACAATAACTGTGGTTTTGCCATCCCACGGTAAAAAATCTCTATTATTCAGCTTTTGGTAGTTTTTTTCCTTAAAGAAAAACAGGAGTGTCTCCTGACTGTTGTGACACCAAAATATATCTGTTGAAAATAGTCTTGTGTAGGCCCGACATCCCAGTGTGGTTTCGCAGTTCCACGGGTCAAATCGCTGTACTATCCAGTTTTGGGCCTTTGGTATCTAAAAAAAAAGCAGTTTGAGTGTGTCGCTCACTGTTCAGCCGCAAATATCTCTATTTAAAAAAGTGTGGTATACCCCAGTAAACAATAACTGTGGTTTTGCCATCCCACGGTAAAAAATCTCTATTATTCAGCTTTTGGTAGTTTTTTCCGTAAAGAAAAACAGTAGTGTCTCCTGACTGTTGTGACACAAAAATATATCTGTTGAAAATAGTCTTGTGTAGGCCCGACATCCCAGTGTGGTTTCGCAGTTCCACGGGTCAAATCGCTGTACTATCCAGTTTTTGGTTTTGGTATCTAAAAAAAAAGCAGTTTGAGTGTGTCGCTCACTGTTCAGCCGAAAATATCTCTATTTAAAAAAGTGTGGTATACCCCAGTAAACAATAACTGTGGTTTTGCCATCCCACGGTAAAAAATCTCTATTATTCAGCTTTTGGTAGTTTTTTTCCTTAAAGAAAAACAGGAGTATCTCCTGACTGTTGTGACACAAAAATATATCTGTTGAAAATCGTCTTGTGTAGGCCCGACATCCCAGTGTGGTTTCGCAGTTCCACGGGTCAAATCGCTGTACTATCCAGTTTTGGGCCTTTGGTATCTAAAAAAAAAGCAGTTTGAGTGTGTCGCTCACTGTTCAGCCGCAAATATCTCTATTTAAAAAAGTGTGGTATACCCCAGTAAACAATAACTGTGGTTTTGCCATCCCACGGTAAAAAATCTCTATTATTCAGCTTTTGGTAGTTTTTTTCCTTAAAGAGAAACAGTAGTGTCTCCTGACTGTTGTGACACAAAAATATATCTGTTGAAGATAGTCTTGTGTAGGCCTGACATCCCAGTGTGGTTTCGCAGTTCCACGGGTCAAATCGCTGTATTATCCAGTTTTGGGCCTTTGGTATCTAAAAAAAAAGCAGTTTGAGTGTGTCGCTCACTGTTCAGCCGCAAATATATCTATTTAACAAAGTGTGGTATACCCCAGTTAACAATAACTGTGGTTTTGCCATCCCACGGTAAAAAATCTCTATTATTCAGCTTTTGGAAGTTTTTTCCGTAAAGAAAAACAGTAGTGTCTCCTGACTGTTGTGACACAAAAATATATCTGTTGAAAATAGTCTTGTGTAGGCCCGACATCCCAGTGTGGTTGCGCAGTTCCACGGGTCAAATCACTGTACTATCCAGTTTTGGGCCTTTGGTATCTAAAAAAAAAGCAGTTTGAGTGTGTCGCTCACTGTTCAGCCGAAAATATCTCTATTTAAAAAAGTGTGGTATACCCCAGTAAACAATAACTGTGGTTTTGCCATCCCACGGTAAAAAATCTCTATTATTCAGCTTTTGGTAGTTTTTTTCCTTAAAGAAAAACAGGAGTGTCTCCTGACTGTTGTGACACAAAAATATATCTGTTGAAAATAGTCTTGTGTAGGCCTGAAATCCCAGTGTGGTTTCGCAGTTCCACGGGTCAAATCGCTGTATTATCCAGTTTTGGGCCTTTGGTATCTAAAAAAAAAGCAGTTTGAGTGTGTCGCTCACTATTCAGCCTCAAATATCTCTATTTAAAAAAGTGTGGTATACCCCAGTAAACAATAACTGTGGTTTTGCCATCCCACGGTAAAAAATCTCTATTATTCAGCTTTTGGTAGTTTTTTCCGTAAAGAAAAACAGTAGTGTCTCCTGACTGTTGTGACACAAAAATATATCTGTTGAAAATAGTCTTGTGTAGGCCAGACATCCCAGAGTGGTTTCGCAGTTCCACGGGTCAAATCGCTGTACTATCCAGTTTTGGGCCTTTGGTATCTAAAAAAAAAAGCAGTTTGAGTGTGTCGCTCACTGTTCAGTCGCAAATATGTCTATTTAAAAAAGTGTGGTATACCCCAGTAAACAATAACTGTGGTTTTGCCATCCCATGGTTAAAAATCTCTATTATTCAGCTTTTGGTAGTTTTTTCCGTAAAGAAAAACAGTAGTGTCTCCTGACTGTTGTGACACAAAAATATATCTGTTGAAAATAGTCTTGTGTAGGCCCGACATCCCAGTGTGGTTTCGCAGTTCCACGGGTCAAATCGCTGTACTATCCAGTTTTGTGCCTTTGGTATCTAAAAAAAAAGCAGTTTGAGTGTGTCGCTCACTGTTCAGCCGCAAATATCTCTATTTAAAAAAGTGTGGTATACCCCAGTAAACAATAACTGTGGTTTTGCCATTCCACGGTAAAAAATCTCTATTATTCAGCTTTTGGTAGTTTTTTTCCTTAAAGAAAAACAGTAGTGTCTCCTGACTGTTGTGACACAAAAATATATCTGTTGAAGATAGTCTTGTGTAGGCCCGACATCCCAGTGTGGTTTCGCAGTTCCACGGGTCAAATCGCTGTACTATCCAGTTTTGGGCCTTTGGTATCTAAAAAAAAAGCAGTTTGAATGTGTCGCTCACTGTTCAGCCGCAAATATCTCTATTTAAAAAAGTGTGTATACCCCAGTAAACAATAACTGTGGTTTTGCCATCCCACGGTAAAAAATCTCTATTATTCAGCTTTTGGTAGTTTTTTCCATAAAGATAAACAGTAGTGTCTCCTGACTGTTGTGACACAAAAATATATCTGTTGAAAATAGTCTTGTGTAGGCCGACATCCCAGTGTGGTTTCGCAGTTGCACGGGTAAAATCGCTGTACTATCCAGTTTTGGGCCTTTGGTATCTAAAAAAAAAGCAGTTTGAGTGTGTCGCTCACTGTTCAGCCGAAAATATCTCTATTTAAAAAAGTGTGGTATACCCCAGTAAACAATAACTGTGGTTTTGCCATCCCACGGTAAAAAATCTCTATTATTCAGCTTTTGGTAGTTTTTTCCGTAAAGAAAAACAATACTGTCTTCTGACTGTTGTGACACAAAAATATATCTGTTGAAATAGTCTTGTGTAGGCCCGACATCCCAGTGTGGTTTCGCAGTTCCACGGGTCAAATCGCTGTACTATCCAGTTTTGTGCCTTTGGTATCTAAAAAAAAAGCAGTTTGAGTGTGTCGCTCACTGTTCAGCCGCAAATATCTCTATTTAAAAAAGTGTGGTATACCCCAATAAACAATGACTGTGGTTTTGCCATTCCACGGTAAAAAATCTCTATTATTCAGCTTTTGGTAGTTTTTTTCCTTAAAGAAAAACAGTAGTGTCTCCTGACTGTTGTGACACAAAAATATATCTGTTGAAGATAGTCTTGTGTAGACCCGACATCCCAGTGTGGTTTCGCAGTTCCACGGGTCAAATCGCTGTACTATCCAGTTTTGGGCCTTTGGTATCTAAAAAAAAAGCAGTTTGAATGTGTCGCTCACTGTTCAGCCGCAAATATCTCTATTTAAAAAAGTGTTTATACCCCAGTAAACAATAACTGTGGTTTTGCCATCCCACGGTAAAAAATCTCTATTATTCAGCTTTTGGTAGTTTTTTCCATAAAGATAAACAGTAGTGTCTCCTGACTGTTGTGACACAAAAATATATCTGTTGAAAATAGTCTTGTGTAGGCCGACATCCCAATGTGGTTTCGCAGTTGCACGGGTAAAATCGCTGTACTATCCAGTTTTGGGCCTTTGGTATCTAAAAAAAAAGCAGTTTGAGTGTGTCGCTCACTGTTCAGCCGAAAATATCTCTATTTAAAAAAGTGTGGTATACCCCAGTAAACAATAACTGTGGTTTTGCCACCCCACGGTAAAAAATCTCTATTATTCAGCTTTTGGTAGTTTTTTCCGTAAAGAAAAACAATACTGTCTTCTGACTGTTGTGACACAAAAATATATCTGTTGAAATAGTCTTGTGTAGGCCCGACATCCCAGTGTGGTTTCGCAGTTCCACGGGTCAAAACGCTGTACTATCCAGTTTTGGGCCTTTGGTATCTAAAAAAAAAGCAGTTGAGTGTGTCGCTCACTGTTCAGCCGAAAATATCTCTATTTAAAAAAGTGTGGTTTACTCCAGTAAACAATAATTGTGGTTTTGCCACCCCACGGTAAAAAATCTCTATTATTCAGCTTTTGGTAGTTTTTTCCGTAAAGAAAAACAGTATTGTCTTCTGACTGTTGTGACAAAAAAATATATCTGTTGAAAATAGTCTTGTGTAGGCCCGACATCCCAGTGTGGTTTCGCAGTTCCACGGGTCAAATCGCTGTACTATCCAGTTTTTGGTTTTGGTATCTAAAAAAAAAGCAGTTTGAGTGTGTCGCTCACTGTTCAGCCGAAAATATCTCTATTTAAAAAAGTGTGGTATACCCCAGTAAACAATAACTGTGGTTTTGCCATCCCACGGTAAAAAATCTCTATTATTCAGCTTTTGGTAGTTTTTTTCCTTAAAGAAAAACAGGAGTATCTCCTGACTGTTGTGACACAAAAATATATCTGTTGAAAATCGTCTTGTGTAGGCCCGACATCCCAGTGTGGTTTCGCAGTTCCACGGGTCAAATCGCTGTACTATCCAGTTTTGGGCCTTTGGTATCTAAAAAAAAAGCAGTTTGAGTGTGTCGCTCACTGTTCAGCCGCAAATATCTCTATTTAAAAAAGTGTGGTATACCCCAGTAAACAATAACTGTGGTTTTGCCATCCCACGGTAAAAAATCTCTATTATTCAGCTTTTGGTAGTTTTTTTCCTTAAAGAGAAACAGTAGTGTCTCCTGACTGTTGTGACACAAAAATATATCTGTTGAAGATAGTCTTGTGTAGGCCTGACATCCCAGTGTGGTTTCGCAGTTCCACGGGTCAAATCGCTGTATTATCCAGTTTTGGGCCTTTGGTATCTAAAAAAAAAGCAGTTTGAGTGTGTCGCTCACTGTTCAGCCGCAAATATATCTATTTAACAAAGTGTGGTATACCCCAGTTAACAATAACTGTGGTTTTGCCATCCCACGGTAAAAAATCTCTATTATTCAGCTTTTGGAAGTTTTTTCCGTAAAGAAAAACAGTAGTGTCTCCTGACTGTTGTGACACAAAAATATATCTGTTGAAAATAGTCTTGTGTAGGCCCGACATCCCAGTGTGGTTGCGCAGTTCCACGGGTCAAATCACTGTACTATCCAGTTTTGGGCCTTTGGTATCTAAAAAAAAAGCAGTTTGAGTGTGTCGCTCACTGTTCAGCCGAAAATATCTCTATTTAAAAAAGTGTGGTATACCCCAGTAAACAATAACTGTGGTTTTGCCATCCCACGGTAAAAAATCTCTATTATTCAGCTTTTGGTAGTTTTTTCCGTAAAGAAAAACAGTAGTGTCTCCTGACTGTTGTGACACAAAAATATATCTGTTGAAAATAGTCTTGTGTAGGCCAGACATCCCAGAGTGGTTTCGCAGTTCCACGGGTCAAATCGCTGTACTATCCAGTTTTGGGCCTTTGGTATCTAAAAAAAAAAGCAGTTTGAGTGTGTCGCTCACTGTTCAGTCGCAAATATGTCTATTTAAAAAAGTGTGGTATACCCCAGTAAACAATAACTGTGGTTTTGCCATCCCATGGTTAAAAATCTCTATTATTCAGCTTTTGGTAGTTTTTTCCGTAAAGAAAAACAGTAGTGTCTCCTGACTGTTGTGACACAAAAATATATCTGTTGAAAATAGTCTTGTGTAGGCCCGACATCCCAGTGTGGTTTCGCAGTTCCACGGGTCAAATCGCTGTACTATCCAGTTTTGTGCCTTTGGTATCTAAAAAAAAAGCAGTTTGAGTGTGTCGCTCACTGTTCAGCCGCAAATATCTCTATTTAAAAAAGTGTGGTATACCCCAGTAAACAATAACTGTGGTTTTGCCATTCCACGGTAAAAAATCTCTAGTATTCAGCTTTTGGTAGTTTTTTTCCTTAAAGAAAAACAGTAGTGTCTCCTGACTGTTGTGACACAAAAATATATCTGTTGAAGATAGTCTTGTGTAGGCCCGACATCCCAGTGTGGTTTCGCAGTTCCACGGGTCAAATCGCTGTACTATCCAGTTTTGGGCCTTTGGTATCTAAAAAAAAAGCAGTTTGAATGTGTCGCTCACTGTTCAGCCGCAAATATCTCTATTTAAAAAAGTGTGTATACCCCAGTAAACAATAACTGTGGTTTTGCCATCCCACGGTAAAAAATCTCTATTATTCAGCTTTTGGTAGTTTTTTCCATAAAGATAAACAGTAGTGTCTCCTGACTGTTGTGACACAAAAATATATCTGTTGAAAATAGTCTTGTGTAGGCCGACATCCCAGTGTGGTTTCGCAGTTGCACGGGTAAAATCGCTGTACTATCCAGTTTTGGGCCTTTGGTATCTAAAAAAAAAGCAGTTTGAGTGTGTCGCTCACTGTTCAGCCGAAAATATCTCTATTTAAAAAAGTGTGGTATACCCCAGTAAACAATAACTGTGGTTTTGCCATCCCACGGTAAAAAATCTCTATTATTCAGCTTTTGGTAGTTTTTTCCGTAAAGAAAAACAATACTGTCTTCTGACTGTTGTGACACAAAAATATATCTGTTGAAATAGTCTTGTGTAGGCCCGACATCCCAGTGTGGTTTCGCAGTTCCACGGGTCAAATCGCTGTACTATCCAGTTTTGTGCCTTTGGTATCTAAAAAAAAAGCAGTTTGAGTGTGTCGCTCACTGTTCAGCCGCAAATATCTCTATTTAAAAAAGTGTGGTATACCCCAATAAACAATGACTGTGGTTTTGCCATTCCACGGTAAAAAATCTCTATTATTCAGCTTTTGGTAGTTTTTTTCCTTAAAGAAAAACAGTAGTGTCTCCTGACTGTTGTGACACAAAAATATATCTGTTGAAGATAGTCTTGTGTAGGCCCGACATCCCAGTGTGGTTTCGCAGTTCCACGGGTCAAATCGCTGTACTATCCAGTTTTGGGCCTTTGGTATCTAAAAAAAAAGCAGTTTGAATGTGTCGCTCACTGTTCAGCCGCAAATATCTCTATTTAAAAAAGTGTGTATACCCCAGTAAACAATAACTGTGGTTTTGCCATCCCACGGTAAAAAATCTCTATTATTCAGCTTTTGGTAGTTTTTTCCATAAAGATAAACAGTAGTGTCTCCTGACTGTTGTGACACAAAAATATATCTGTTGAAAATAGTCTTGTGTAGGCCGACATCCCAGTGTGGTTTCGCAGTTGCACGGGTAAAATCGCTGTACTATCCAGTTTTGGGCCTTTGGTATCTAAAAAAAAAGCAGTTTGAGTGTGTCGCTCACTGTTCAGCCGAAAATATCTCTATTTAAAAAAGTGTGGTATACCCCAGTAAACAATAACTGTGGTTTTGCCACCCCACGGTAAAAAATCTCTATTATTCAGCTTTTGGTAGTTTTTTCCGTAAAGAAAAACAATACTGTCTTCTGACTGTTGTGACACAAAAATATATCTGTTGAAATAGTCTTGTGTAGGCCCGACATCCCAGTGTGGTTTCGCAGTTCCACGGGTCAAAACGCTGTACTATCCAGTTTTGGGCCTTTGGTATCTAAAAAAAAAGCAGTTGAGTGTGTCGCTCACTGTTCAGCCGAAAATATCTCTATTTAAAAAAGTGTGGTATACTCCAGTAAACAATAATTGTGGTTTTGCCACCCCACGGTAAAAAATCTCTATTATTCAGCTTTTGGTAGTTTTTTCCGTAAAGAAAAACAGTATTGTCTTCTGACTGTTGTGACAAAAAAATATATCTGTTGAAAATAGTCTTGTGTAGGCCCGACATCCCAGTGTGGTTTCGCAGTTCCACGGGTCAAATCGCTGTACTATCCAGTTTTGGGCCTTTGGTATCTAAAAAAAAAGCAGTTTGAGTGTGTCGCTCACTGTTCAGCCGAAAATATCTCTATTTAAAAAAGTGTGGTATACCCCAGTAAACAATAACTGTGGTTTTGCCATCCCACGGTAAAAAATCTCTATTATTCAGCTTTTGGTAGTTTTTTTCCTTAAAGAAAAACAGGAGTATCTCCTGACTGTTGTGACACAAAAATATATCTGTTGAAAATCGTCTTGTGTAGGCCCGACATCCCAGTGTGGTTGCGCAGTTCCACGGGTCAAATCACTGTACTATCCAGTTTTGGGCCTTTGGTATCTAAAAAAAAAGCAGTTTGAGTGTGTCGCTCACTGTTCAGCCGAAAATATCTCTATTTAAAAAAGTGTGGTATACCCCAGTAAACAATAACTGTGGTTTTGCCATCCCACGGTAAAAAATCTCTATTATTCAGCTTTTGGTAGTTTTTTTCCTTAAAGAAAAACAGGAGTGTCTCCTGACTGTTGTGACACAAAAATATATCTGTTGAAAATAGTCTTGTGTAGGCCTGAAATCCCAGTGTGGTTTCGCAGTTCCACGGGTCAAATCGCTGTATTATCCAGTTTTGGGCCTTTGGTATCTAAAAAAAAAGCAGTTTGAGTGTGTCGCTCACTATTCAGCCGCAAATATCTCTATTTAAAAAAGTGTGGTATACCCCAGTAAACAATAACTGTGGTTTTGCCATCCCACGGTAAAAAATCTCTATTATTCAGCTTTTGGTAGTTTTTTCCGTAAAGAAAAACAGTAGTGTCTCCTGACTGTTGTGACACAAAAATATATCTGTTGAAAATAGTCTTGTGTAGGCCAGACATCCCAGAGTGGTTTCGCAGTTCCACGGGTCAAATCGCTGTACTATCCAGTTTTGGGCCTTTGGTATCTAAAAAAAAAAGCAGTTTGAGTGTGTCGCTCACTGTTCAGTCGCAAATATCTCAATTTAAAAAAGTGTGGTATACCCCAGTAAACAATAACTGTGGTTTTGCCATCCCATGGTTAAAAATCTCTATTATTCAGCTTTTGGTAGTTTTTTCCGTAAAGAAAAACAGTAGTGTCTCCTGACTGTTGTGACACAAAAATATATCTGTTGAAAATAGTCTTGTGTAGGCCCGACATCCCAGTGTGGTTTCGCAGTTCCACGGGTCAAATCGCTGTACTATCCAGTTTTGTGCCTTTGGTATCTAAAAAAAAAGCAGTTTGAGTGTGTCGCTCACTGTTCAGCCGCAAATATCTCTATTTAAAAAAGTGTGGTATACCCCAGTAAACAATAACTGTGGTTTTGCCATTCCACGGTAAAAAATCTCTATTATTCAGCTTTTGGTAGTTTTTTTCCTTAAAGAAAAACAGTAGTGTCTCCTGACTGTTGTGACACAAAAATATATCTGTTGAAGATAGTCTTGTGTAGGCCCGACATCCCAGTGTGGTTTCGCAGTTCCACGGGTCAAATCGCTGTACTATCCAGTTTTGGGCCTTTGGTATCTAAAAAAAAAGCAGTTTGAATGTGTCGCTCACTGTTCAGCCGCAAATATCTCTATTTAAAAAAGTGTGTATACCCCAGTAAACAATAACTGTGGTTTTGCCATCCCACGGTAAAAAATCTCTATTATTCAGCTTTTGGTAGTTTTTTCCATAAAGAAAAACAGTAGTGTCTCCTGACTGTTGTGACACAAAAATATATCTGTTGAAAATAGTCTTGTGTAGGCCCGACATCCCAGTGTGGTTTCGCAGTTGCACGGGTAAAATCGCTGTACTATCCAGTTTTGGGCCTTTGTTATCTATAAAAAAAGCAGTTTGAGTGTGTCGCTCACTGTTCAGACGCAAATATCTCTATTTAAAAAAGTGTGGTATACCCCAGTAAACAATAACTGTGGTTTTGCCATCCCACGGTAAAAAATCTCTATTATTCAGCTTTTGGTAGTTTTTTCCGTAAAGAAAAACAGTAGTGTCTCCTGACTGTTGTGACACAAAAATATATCTGTTGAAAATAGTCTTGTGTAGGCCCAACATCCCAGTGTGGTTTCGCAGTTCCACGGGTCAAATCGCTGTACTATCCAGTTTTTGGCCTTTGGTATCTAAAAAAAAAGCAGTTTGAGTGTGTCGCTCACTGTTCAGCCGAAAATATCTCTATTTAAAAAAGTGTGTTATACCCCAGTAAACAATAACTGTGGTTTTGCCATCCCACGGTAAAAAATCTCTATTATTCAGCTTTTGGTAGTTTTTTCCGTAAAGAAAAACAGTATTGTCTCCTGACTGTTGTGACACAAAAATATATCTGTTGAAAATAGTCTTGTATAGGCCCGACATCCCAGTGTGGTTTCGCAGTTCCACGGGTCAAATCGCTGTACTATCCAGTTTTGGGCCTTTGGTATCTAAAAAAAAAGCAGTTTGAGTGTGTTGCTCACTGTTCAGCCGCAAATATCTCTATTTAAAAAAGTGTGGTATACCCCAGTAAACAATAACTGTGGTTTTGCCATCCCACGCTAAAAAATCTCTATTATTCAGCTTTTGGTAGTTTTTTCCGTAAAGAAAAACAGTAGTGTCTCCTGACTGTTGTGACACAAAAATATATCTGTTGAAAATAGTCTTGTGTAGGCCCGACATCCCAGTGTGGTTTCGCAGTTCCACGGGTCAAATCGCTGTACTATCCAGTTTTTGGCCTTTGGTATCTAAAAAAAAAGCAGTTTGAGTGTGTCGCTCACTGTTCAGCCGAAAATATCTCTATTTAAAAAAGTGTGTTATACCCCAGTAAACAATAACTGTGGTTTTGCCATCCCACGGTAAAAAATCTCTATTATTCAGCTTTTTATAGTTTTTTTCCTTAAAGAAAAACAGGAGTGTCTCCTGACTGTTGTGACACAAAAATATATCTGTTGAAAATAGTCTTGTGTAGGCCCGACATCCCAGTGTGGTTTCGCAGTTCCACGGGTCAAATCGCTGTACTATCCAGTTTTGGGCCTTTGGTATCTAAAAAAAAAGCAGTTTGAGTGTGTCGCTCACTGTTCAGCCGCAAATATCTCTATTTAAAAAAGTGTGGTATACCCCAGTAAACAATAACTGTGGTTTTGCCATCCCACGGTAAAAAATCTCTATTATTCAGCTTTTGGTAGTTTTTTCCGTAAAGAAAAACAGTAGTGTCTCCTGACTGTTGTGACACGAAAATATATGTGTTGAAAATAGTCCTGTGTAGACCCGACATCCCAGTGTGGTTTCGCAGTTCAATGGGTCAAATCGCTGTACTATCCAGTTTTGGGCCTTTGGTATCTAAAAAAAAAGCAGTTTGAGTGTGCCGCCCACTGATCAGCCGCAAATATCTCTATTTAAAAAAAGTATGGTATACCCCAGTAAACAATAACTATTGTTTTGCCATCCCACGGTAAAAAATCTCTATTATTCAGCTTTTGGTAGTTTTTTCCGTAAAGAAAAACAGTATTGTCTCCTGACTGTTGTGACACAAAAATATATCTGTTGAAAATAGTCTTGTATAGGCCCGACATCCCAGTGTGGTTTCGCAGTTCCACGGGTCAAATCGCTGTACTATCCAGTTTTGGGCCTTTGGTATCTAAAAAAAAAGCAGTTTGAGTGTGTTGCTCACTGTTCAGCCGCAAATATCTCTATTTAAAAAAGTGTGGTATACCCCAGTAAACAATAACTGTGGTTTTGCCATCCCACGCTAAAAAATCTCTATTATTCAGCTTTTGGTAGTTTTTTCCGTAAAGAAAAACAGTAGTGTCTCCTGACTGTTGTGACACAAAAATATATCTGTTGAAAGTAGTCTTGTGTAGGCCCGACATCCCAGTGTGGTTTCGCAGTTCCATGGGTCAAAACGCTGTACTATCCAGTTTTGGGCCTTTGGTATCTAAAAAAACAGCAGTTTGAGTGTGTCGCTCACTGTTCAGCCGCAAATATCTCTATTTAAAAAAGTGTGATATACCCCAGTAAACAATAACTGTAGTTTTGCCATCCCATGGTAAAAAATCTCTATTATTCAGCTTTTGGTATTTTTTTCCGTTAAGAAAAACAGTAGTGTCTCCTGACTGTTGTGACACAAAAATATATCTGTTGAAAATAGTCTTGTGTAGGCCCGACATCCCAGTGTGGTTTCGCAGTTCCATGGGTCAAATCGCTGTACTATCCAGTTTTGGGCCTTTGGTATCTAAAAAAAAAGCAGTTTGAGTGTGTCGCTCACTGTTCAGCCGCAAATATCTCTATTTAAAAAAGTGTGGTATACCCCAGTAAACAATAACTGTGGTTTTGCCATCCCGCGCTAAAAAACCTCTATTATTCAGCTTTTGGTAGTTTTTTCCGTAAAGAAAAACAGTAGTGTCTCCTGACTGTTGTGACACAAAAATATATCTGATGAGAATAGTCTTGTGTAGGCCCGACATCCCAGTGTGGTTTCCAGTTCCATGGGTCAAATCGCTGTACTATCCAGTTTTGGGCCTTTGGTATCTAAAAAAAAGCAGTTTGAGTGTGTCGCTCACTGTTCAGCCGCAAATATCTCTATTTAAAAAAGTGTGGTATACCCCAGTAAACAATAACTGTGGTTTTGCCATCCCACAGTAAAAAATCTCTATTATTGAGCTTTTGGTAGTTTTTTTCCGTAAAGAAAAACAGTAGTGTCTTCTGACTGTTGTGACACAAAAATATATCTGTTGAAAATAGTCTTGTGTAGGCCCGACATCCCAGTGTGGTTTCGCAGTTCCACGGGTCAAATCACTGTACTATCCAGTTTTGGGCCTTTGTTATCTAAAAAAAAAGCAGTTTGAGTGTGTCGATCACTGTTCAGCCGCAAATATCTCTATTTAAAAAAGTGTGGTATACCCCAATAAACAATAACTGTGGTTTTGCCATCCCACGGTAAAAAATCTCTATTATTCAGCTTTTGGTAGTTTTTTTCCTTAAAGAAAAACAGTAGTGTCTCCTGACTGTTGTGACACCAAAATATATCTGTTAAAGATAGTCTTGTGTAGGCCCGACATCCCATTGTGGTTTCGCAGTTCCACGGGTCAATTCGCTGTATTATCCAGTTTTGGGCCTTTGGTATCTAAAAAAAAAGCAGTTTGAGTGTGTCGCTCACTGTTCAGCCGCAAATATCTCTATTTAAAAAAGTTTTGTATACCCCAGTAAACAATAACTGTAGTTTTGCCATCCCACGGTAAAAAATCTCTATTATTCAGCTTTTGGTAGTTTTTTCCGTAAAGAAAAACAGTAGTGTCTTCTGACTGTTGTGACACAAAAATATATCTGTTGAAAATAGTCTTGTGTAGGCCCGACATCCCAGTGTGGTTTCGCAGTTCCACGGGTCAAATCGCTGTACTATCCAGTTTTGGGCCTTTGGTATCTAAAAAAAAAGCAGTTTGAGTGTGTCGCTCACTGTTCAGCCGAAAATATCTCTATTTAAAAAAGCGTGGTATACCCCAGTAAACAATAACTGTGGTTTTGCCATCCCACAGTAAAAAATCTCTATTATTCAGCTTTTGGTAGTTTTTTTCCTTAAAGAAAAACAGGAGTGTCTCCTGACTGTTGTGACACAAAAATATATCTGTTAAAAATAGTCTAGTGTAGGCCCGACATCCCAGTGTGGTTTCGCAGTTCCACGGGTCAAATTGCTGTACTATCCAGTTTTGGGCCTTTGGTATCTAAAAAAAAAGCAGTTTGAGTGTGTCGCTCACTGTTCAGCCGCAAATATCTCTATTTAAAAAAGTGTGGTATACCCCAGTAAACAATAACTGTGGTTTTGCCATCCCACGGTAAAAAATCTCTATTATTCAGCTTTTGGTAGTTTTTTCCGTAAAGAAAAACAGTAGTGTCTCCTGACTGTTGTGACACAAAAATATATCTGCTGAAAATAGTCTTGTGTAGGCCCGACATCCCAGTGTGGTTTTGCAGTTTCATGGGTCAAATCGCTGTACTATCCAGTTTTGGGCCTTTGGTATCTAAAAAAAAAGCAGTTTGAGTGTGTCGCTCACTGTTCAGCCGCAAATATCTCTATTTAAAAAAGTGTGGTATACCCCAGTAAACAATAACTGTGGTTTTGCCATCCCACGGTAAAAAATCTCTATTATTCAGCTTTTGGTAGTTTTTTTCCTTAAAGAAAAACAGTATTGTCTCCTGACTGTTGTGACACAAAAATATATCTGTTGAAGATAGTCTTGTGCAGGCCCGACATCCCAGTGTGGTTTCGCAGTTCCACGGGTCAAATCGCTGTATTATCCAGTTTTGGGCCTTTGGTATCTAAAAAAAAAACAATTTGAGTGTGTCGATCACTGTTCACATGCAAATATATCTATTTAACAAAGTGTGGTATACCCCAGTAAACAATAACTGTGGTTTTGCCATCCCACGGTAAAAAATCTCTATTATTCAGCTTTTGGAAGTTTTTTCCGTAAAGAAAAACAGTAGTGTCTCCTGACTGTTGTGACACAAAAATATATCTGTTGAAAATAGTCTTGTGTAGGCCCGACATCCCAGTGTGGTTGCGCAGTTCCACGGGTCAAATCGCTGTACTATCCAGTTTTGGGCCTTTGGTATCTAAAAAAAAAGCAGTTTGAGTGTGTCGCTCACTGTTCAGCCGCAAATATCTCTATTTAAAAAAGTGTGGTATACCCCAGTAAACAATAACTGTGGTTTTGCCATCCCATGCTAAAAAATCTCTATTATTCAGCTTTTGGTAGTTTTTTCCGTAAAGAAAAACAGTAGTGTCTCCTGACTGTTGTGACACAAAAATATATCTGTTGAGAATAGTCTTGTGTAGGCCCGACATCCCAGTGTGGTTTCGCAGTTCCATGGGTCAAATCGCTGTACTATCCAGTTTTGGGCCTTTGGTATCTAAAAAAAAAGCAGGTTGAGTGTGTCGCTCACTGTTCAGCCGCAAATATCTCTATTTAAAAAAGTGTGGTATACCCCAGTAAACAATAACTGTGGTTTTTCCATCCCACAGTAAAAATCTCTATTATTGAGCTTTTGGTAGTTTTTTCCGTAAAGAAAAACAGTAGTGTCTTCTGACTGTTGTGACACAAAAATATATCTGTTGAAAATAGTCTTGTGTAGGCCCGACATCCCAGTGTGGTTTCGCAGTTCCACGGGTCAAATCACTGTACTATCCAGTTTTGGGCCTTTGGTATCTTAAAAAAAAGCAGTTTGAGTGTGTCGCTCACTGTTCAGCCGCAAATATCTCTATTTAAAAAGTGTGGTATACCCCAATAAACAATAACTGTGGTTTTGCCATCCCACGGTAAAAAATCTCTATTATTCAGCTTTTGGTAGTTTTTTTCCTTAAAGAAAAACAGTAGTGTCTCCTGACTGTTGTGACACAAAAATATATCTGTTAAAGATAGTCTTGTGTAGGCCCGACATCCCAGTGTGGTTTCGCAGTTCCACGGGTCAAATCGCTGTATTATCCAGTTTTGGGCCTTTGATATCTAAAAAAAAAGCAGTTTGAGTGTGTCGCTCACTGTTCAGCCGCAAATATCTCTATTTAAAAAAGTTTTGTATACCCCAGTAAACAATAACTGTGGTTTTGCCATCCCACGGTAAAAAATCTCTATTATTCAGCTTTTGGTAGTTTTTTCCGTAAAGAAAAACAGTAGTGTCTTCTGACTGTTGTGACACAAAAATATATCTGTTGAAAATAGTCTTGTGTAGGCCCGACATCCCAGTGTGGTTTCGCAGTTCCACGGGTCAAATCGCTGTACTATCCAGTTTTGGGCCTTTGGTATCTAAAAAAAAAGCAGTTTGAGTTTGTCGCTCACTGTTCTGCCGAAAATATCTCTATTTAAAAAAGTGTGGTATACCCCAGTAAACAATAACTGTGGTTTTGCCAACCCACGGTAAAAAATCTCTATTATTCAGCTTTTGGTAGTTTTTTTCCTTAAAGAAAAATAGGAGTGTCTCCTGACTGTTGTGACACAAAAATATATCTGTTGAAAATAGTCTTGCGTAGGCCCGACATCCCAGTGTGGTTTCGCAGATCCACGGGTCAAATCGCTGTACTATCCAGTTTTGGGCCTTTGGTATCTAAAAAAACAGCAGTTTGAGTGTGTCGCTCACTGTTCAGCCGCAAATATCTCTATTTAAAAAAGTGTGGTATACCCCAGTAAACAATAACTGTGTTTTTGCCATCCCACGGTAAAAAATCTCTATTATTCAGCTTTTGGTAGTTTTTTCCGTAAAGAAAAACAGTAGTGTCTCCTGACTGTTGTGATACAAAAATATATCTGTTGAAAATAGTCTTGTGTAGGCCCGACATCCCAGTGTGGTTTTGCAGTTTCATGGGTCAAATAGCTGTACTATCCAGTTTTGGGCCTTTGGTATCTAAAAAAAAAGCAGTTTGAGTGTGTCGTTCACTGTACAGCCGCAAATATCTCTATTTAAAAAAGTGTGGTATACCCCAGTAAACAATAACTGTGGTTTTGCCATCCCACGGTAAAAAATCTCTATTATTCAGCTTTTGGTAGTTTTTTTCCTTAAAGAAAAACAGTAGTGTCTCCTGACTGTTGTGACACAAAAATATGTCTGTTGAAGATAGTCTTGTGTGGGCCCGACATCCCAGTGTGGTTTCGCAGATCCACGGGTCAAATCGCTGTATTATCCAGTTTTGGGCCTTTGGTATCTAAAAAAAAAGCAGTTTGAGTGTGTCGCTCACTGTTCAGCCGCAAATATATCTATTTAATAAAGTGTGGTATACCCCATTAAACAATAACTGTGGTTTTGCCATCCCACGGTAAAAAATCTCTATTATTCAGCTTTTGGAAGTTTTTTCCGTAAAGAAAAACAGTAGTGTCTCCTGACTGTTGTGACACAAAAATATATCTGTTGAAAATAGTCTTGTGTAGGCCCGACATCCCAGTGTGGTTGCGCAGTTCCACGCGTCAAATCGCAGTACTATCCAGTTTTGGGCCTTTGGTATCTAAAAAAAAAGCAGTTTGAGTGTGTCGCTCACTGTTCAGCCGAAAATATCTCTATTTAAAAAAGTGTGGTATACCCCAGTAAACAATAACTGTGGTTTTGCCACCCCACGGTAAAAAATCTCTATTATTCAGCTTTTGGTAGTTTTTTCCGTAAAGAAAAACAATATTGTCTTCTGACTGTTGTGACACAAAAATATATCTGTTGAAAATTGTTTGTGTAGGCCCGACATCCCAGTGTGGTTTCGCAGTTCCACGGGTCAAATCGCTGTACTATCCAGTTTTGGGCCTTTGGTATCTAAAAAAAAAGCAGTTTGAGTGTGTCGCTCACTGTTTAGCCGCAAATATCTCTATTTAAAAAAGTGTGGCATACCCCAGTAAACAAAAACTGTGGTTTTGCCATCCCACGGTAAAAAATCTCTATTATTCAGCTTTTGGTAGTTTTTTTCCTTAAAGAAAAACAGGAGTATCTCCTGACTGTTGTGACACAAAAATATATCTGTTGAAAATCGTCTTGTGTAGGCCCGACATCCCAGTGTGGTTTCGCAGTTCCACGGGTCAAATCGCTGTACTATCCAGTTTTGTGCCTTTGGTATCTAAAAAAAAAGCAGTTTGAGTGTGTCGCTCACTGTTCAGCCGCAAACATCTCTATTTAAAAAAGTGTGGTATACCCCAGTAAACAATAACTGTGGTTCTGCCATCCAACGCTAAAAAATCTCTATTATTCAGCTTTTGGTAGTTTTTTCCGTAAAGAAAAACAGTAGTGTCTCCTGACTGTTGTGACACAAAAATATATCTGTTGAAAATAGTCTTGTGTAGGCCCGACATCCCAGTGTGGTTTCGCAGTTCCACGGGTCAAATCGCTGTACTATCCAGTTTTGTGCCTTTGGTATCTAAAAAAAAAGCAGTTTGAGTGTGTCGCTCACTGTTCAGCCGCAAATATCTCTATTTAAAAAAGTGTGGTATACCCCAGTAAACAATAACTGTGGTTTTGCCACCCCACGGTAAAAAATCTCTATTATTCAGCTTTTGGTAGTTTTTTCCGTAAAGAAAAACAATATTGTCTTCTGACTGTTGTGACACAAAAATATATCTGTTGAAAATTGTTTGTGTAGGCCCGACATCCCAGTGTGGTTTCGCAGTTCCACGGGTCAAATCGCTGTACTATCCAGTTTTGGGCCTTTGGTATCTAAAAAAAAAGCAGTTTGAGTGTGTCGCTCACTGTTTAGCCGCAAATATCTCTATTTAAAAAAGTGTGGTATACCCCAGTAAACAATAACTGTGGTTTTGCCATCCCACGGTAAAAAATCTCTATTATTCAGCTTTTGGTAGTTTTTTTCCTTAAAGAAAAACAGGAGTATCTCCTGACTGTTGTGACACAAAAATATATCTGTTGAAAATCGTCTTGTGTAGGCCCGACATCCCAGTGTGGTTTCGCAGTTCCACGGGTCAAATCGCTGTACTATCCAGTTTTGTGCCTTTGGTATCTAAAAAAAAAGCAGTTTGAGTGTGTCGCTCACTGTTCAGCCGCAAACATCTCTATTTAAAAAAGTGTGGTATACCCCAGTAAACAATAACTGTGGTTTTGCCATCCAACGCTAAAAAATCTCTATTATTCAGCTTTTGGTAGTTTTTTCCGTAAAGAAAAACAGTAGTGTCTCCTGACTGTTGTGACACAAAAATATATCTGTTGAAAATAGTCTTGTGTAGGCCCGACATCCCAGTGTGGTTTCGCAGTTCCACGGGTCAAATCGCTGTACTATCCAGTTTTGTGCCTTTGGTATCTAAAAAAAAAGCAGTTTGAGTGTGTCGCTCACTGTTCAGCCGCAAATATCTCTATTTAAAAAAGTGTGGTATACCCCAGTAAACAATAACTGTGGTTTTGCCATCCCACGGTAAAAAATCTCTATTATTCAGCTTTTGGTAGTTTTTTCCGTAAAGAAAAACAGTAGTGTCTCCTGACTGTTGTGACACAAAAATATATCTGTTGAAAATAGTCTTGTGTAGGCCCGACATCCCAGTGTGGTTTTGCAGTTCCATGGGTCAAATCGCTGTACTATCCAGTTTTGGGCCTTTAGTATCTAAAAAAAAAGCAGTTTGAGTGTCTCGCTCACTGTTCAGCCGCAAATATCTCTATTTAAAAAAGTGTGGTATACCCCAGTAAACAATAACTGTGGTTTTGCCATCCCACGGTAAAAAATCTCTATTATTCAGCTTTTGGTAGTTTTTTTCCTTAAAGAAAAACAGTAGTGTCTCCTGACTGTTGTGACACAAAAATATATCTGTTGAAGATAGTCTTGTGTAGGCCCGACATCCCAGTGTGGTTTCGCAGTTCCAAGGGTCAAATCGCTGTATTATCCAGTTTTGGGCCTTCGGTATCTAAAAAAAAAGCAGTTTGAGTGTGCCGCTCACTGTTCAGCCGCAAATATATCTATTTAACAAAGTGTGGTATACCCCAGTAAACAATAACTGTGGTTTTGCCATCCCACGGTAAAAATCTCTATTATTCAGCTTTTGGAAGTTTTTTCCGTAAAGAAAAACAGTAGTGTCTCCTGACTGTTGTGACACAAAAATATATCTGTTGAAAATAGTCTTGTGTAGGCCCGACA
Source organism: Phyllobates terribilis (assembly GCF_046119375.1). Taxonomy (NCBI): domain Eukaryota; kingdom Metazoa; phylum Chordata; class Amphibia; order Anura; family Dendrobatidae; genus Phyllobates; species Phyllobates terribilis. The sequence goes on along the minus strand of NW_027362768.1, from coordinate 35,209,858 downwards.
TCCCAGTGTGGTTGCGCAGTTTCACGGGTCAAATCACTGTACTATCCAGTTTTGGGCCTTTGGTATCTTAAAAAAAAGCAGTTTGAGTGTGTCGCTCACTGTTCAGCCGAAAATATCTCTATTTAAAAAAGTGTGGTATACCCCAGTAAACAATAACTGTGGTTTTGCCATCCCACGGTAAAAAATCTCTATTATTCAGCTTTTGGTAGTTTTTTTCCTTAAAGAAAAACAGTAGTGTCTCCTGACTGTTGTGACACAAAAATATATCTGTTGAAGATAGTCTTGTGTAGGCCCGACATCCCAGTGTGGTTTCGCAGTTCCAAGGGTCAAATCGCTGTATTATCCAGTTTTGGGCCTTCGGTATCTAAAAAAAAAGCAGTTTGAGTGTGCCGCTCACTGTTCAGCCGCAAATATATCTATTTAACAAAGTGTGGTATACCCCAGTAAACAATAACTGTGGTTTTGCCATCCCACGGTAAAAATCTCTATTATTCAGCTTTTGGAAGCTTTTTCCGTAAAGAAAAACAGTAGTGTCTCCTGACTGTTGTGACACAAAAATATATCTGTTGAAAATAGTCTTGTGTAGGCCCGACATCCCATTGTGGTTTCGCAGTTCCACGGGTCAAATCGCTGTACTATCCAGTTTTGGGCCTTTGGTATCTAACAAAAAAGCAGTTTGATTGTGTCGCTCACTGTTCAGTCGCAAATATCTCTATTTAAAAAAGTGTGGTATACCCCAGTAAACAATAACTGTGGTTTTGCCATCCCATGGTTAAAAATCTCTATTATTCAGCTTTTGGTAGTTTTTTCCGTAAAGAAAAACAGTAGTGTCTCCTGACTGTTGTGACACAAAAATATATCTGTTGAAAATAGTCTTGTGTAGGCCCGACATCCCAGTGTGGTTTCGCAGTTCCACGGGTCAAATCGCTGTACTATCCAGTTTTGTGCCTTTGGTATCTAAAAAAAAAGCAGTTTGAGTGTGTCGCTCACTGTTCAGCCGCAAACATCTCTATTTAAAAAAGTGTGGTATACCCCAGTAAAGAATAACTGTGGTTTTGCCATCCCACGCTAAAAAATCTCTATTATTCAGCTTTTGGTAGTTTTTTCCATAAAGAAAAACAATAGTGTCTCCTGACTGTTGTGACACAAAAATATATCTGTTGAAAATTCTCTTGTGTAGGCCCGACATCCCAGTGTGGTTTCGCAGTTCCACGGGTCAAATCGCTGTACTATCCAGTTTTGGGCCTTTGGTATCTAAAAAAAAAGCAGTTTGAGTGTGTCGCTCACTGTTCAGCCGCAATTATCTCTATTTAAAAAAGTGTGGTATACCCCAGTAAACAATAACTGTGGTTTTGCCATCCCACGGTAAAAAATCTCTATTATTCAGCTTTTGGAAGTTTTTTCCGTAAAGAAAAACAGTAGTGTCTCCTGACTGTTGTGACACAAAAATATATCTGTTGAAAATAGTCTTGTGTAGGCCCGACATCCCAGTGTGGTTGCGCAGTTCCACGGGTCAAATCGCTGTACTATCCAGTTTTGGGCCTTTGGTATCTAAAAAAAAAGCAGTTTGAGTGTGTCGCTCACTGTTCAGCCGCAAATATCTCTACTTAAAAAGTGTGGTATACCCCAGTAAACAATAACTGTGGTTTTGCCATCCCACGGTAAAAAATTTCTATTATTCAGCTTTTGGTAGTTTTTTCCATAAAGAAAAACAGTAGTGTCTCCAGACTGTTGTGACTCAAAAATATATCGGCTGAAAATAGTCTTGTGTAGGCCCGACATCCCAGTGTGGTTTCGCAGTTCCATGGGTCAAATCGCTGTACTATCCAGTTTTGGGCCTTTGGTATCTAAAAAAAAAGCAATTTGAGTGTGTCGCTCACTGTTCAGCCGCAAATATCTCTATTTAAAAAAGTGTGGTATACCCCAGTAAACAATAACTGTGGTTTTGCCATCCCATGCTAAAAAATCTCTATTATTCAGCTTTTGGTAGTTTTTTCCGTAAAGAAAAACAGTAGTGTCTCCTGACTGTTGTGACACAAAAATATATCTGTTGAGAATAGGCTTGTGTAGGCCCGACATCCCAGTGTGGTTTCGCAGTTCCATGGGTCAAATCGCTGTACTATCCAGTTTTGGGCCTTTGGTATCTAAAAAAAAAGCAGTTTGAGTGTGTCGCTCACTGTTCAGCCCCAAATATCTCTATTTAAAAAAGTGTGGTATACCCCAGTAAACAATAACTGTGGTTTTTCCATCCCACAGTAAAAAATCTCTATTATTGAGCTTTTGGTAGTTTTTTCCGTAAAGAAAAACAGTAGTGTCTTCTGACTGTTGTGACACAAAAATATATCTGTTGAAAATAGTCTTGTGTAGGCCCGACATCCCAGTGTGGTTTCGCAGTTCCACGGGTCAAATCACTGTACTATCCAGTTTTGGGCCTTTGGTATCTTAAAAAAAAGGAGTTTGAGTGTGTCGCTCACTGTTCAGCCGCAAATATCTCTATTTAAAAAGTGTGGTATACCCCAATAAACAATAACTGTGGTTTTGCCATCCCACGGTAAAAAATCTCTATTATTCAGCTTTTGGTAGTTTTTTTCCTTAAAGAAAAACAGTAGTGTCTCCTGACTGTTGTGACACAAAAATATATCTGTTAAAGATAGTCTTGTGTAGGCCCGACATCCCAGTGTGGTTTCGCAGTTCCACGGGTCAAATCGCTGTATTATCCAGTTTTGGGCCTTTGATATCTAAAAAAAAAGCAGTTTGCGTGTGTCGCTCACTGTTCAGCCGCAAATATCTCTATTTAAAAAGTTTTGTATACCCCAGTAAACAATAACTGTGGTTTTGCCATCCCACGGTAAAAAATCTCTATTATTCAGCTTTTGGTAGTTTTTTCCGTAAAGAAAAACAGTAGTGTCTTCTGACTGTTGTGACACAAAAATATATCTGTTGAAAATAGTCTTGTGTAGGCCCGACATCCCAGTGTGGTTTCGCAGTTCCACGGGTCAAATCGCTGTACTATCCAGTTTTGGGCCTTTGGTATCTAAAAAAAAAGCAGTTTGAGTTTGTCGCTCACTGTTCAGCCGAAAATATCTCTATTTAAAAAAGTGTGGTATACCCCAGTAAACAATAACTGTGGTTTTGCCATCCCACGGTAAAAAATCTCTATTATTCAGCTTTTGGTAGTTTTTTTCCTTAAAGAAAAATAGGAGTGTCTCCTGACTGTTGTGACACAAAAATATATCTGTTGAAAATAGTCTTGTGTAGGCCAGACATCCCAGTGTGGTTTCGCAGATCCACGGGTCAAATCGCTGTACTATCCAGTTTTGGGCCTTTGGTATCTAAAAAAAAAGCAGTTTGAGTGTGTCGCTCACTGTTCAGCCCCAAATATCTCTATTTAAAAAAGTGTGGTATACCCCAGTAAACAATAACTGTGGTTTTTCCATCCCACAGTAAAAAATCTCTATTATTGAGCTTTTGGTAGTTTTTTCCGTAAAGAAAAACAGTAGTGTCTTCTGACTGTTGTGACACAAAAATATATCTGTTGAAAATAGTCTTGTGTAGGCCCGACATCCCAGTGTGGTTTCGCAGTTCCACGGGTCAAATCACTGTACTATCCAGTTTTGGGCCTTTGGTATCTTAAAAAAAAGCAGTTTGAGTGTGTCGCTCACTGTTCAGCCGCAAATATCTCTATTTAAAAAGTGTGGTATACCCAATAAACAATAACTCTGGTTTTGCCATCCCACGGTAAAAAATCTCTATTATTCAGCTTTTGGTAGTTTTTTTCCTTAAAGAAAAACAGTAGTGTCTCCTGACTGTTGTGACACAAAAATATATCTGTTAAAGATAGTCTTGTGTAGGCCCGACATCCCAGTGTGGTTTCGCAGTTCCACGGGTCAAATCGCTGTATTATCCAGTTTTGGGCCTTTGATATCTAAAAAAAAAGCAGTTTGAGTGTGTCGCTCACTGTTCAGCCGCAAATATCTCTATTTAAAAAAGTTTTGTATACCCCAGTAAACAATAACTGTGGTTTTGCCATCCCACGGTAAAAAATCTCTATTATTCAGCTTTTGGTAGTTTTTTCCATAAAGAAAAACAGTAGTGTCTTCTGACTGTTGTGACACAAAAATATATCTGTTGAAAATAGTCTTGTGTAGGCCCGACATCAAAGTGTGGTTTCGCAGTTCCACGGGTCAAATCGCTGTACTATCCAGTTTTGGGCCTTTGGTATCTAAAAAAAAAGCAGTTTGAGTTTGTCGCTCACTGTTCAGCCGAAAATATCTCTATTTAAAAAAGTGTGGTATACCCCAGTAACAATAACTGTGGTTTTGCCATCCCACGCTAAAAAATCTCTATTATTCAGGTTTTGGTAGTTTTTTCCGTAAAGAAAAACAGTAGTGTCTCCTGACTGTTGTGATACAAAAATATATCTGTTGAAAATAGTCTTGTGTAGGCCCGACATCCCAGTGTGGTTTTGCAGTTTCATGGGTCAAATAGCTGTACTATCCAGTTTTGGGCCTTTGGTATCTAAAAAAAAAGCAGTTTGAGTGTGTCGCTCACTGTACAGCCGCAAATATCTCTATTTAAAAAAGTGTGGTATACCCCAGTAAACAATAACTGTGGTTTTGCCATCCCACGGTAAAAAATCTCTATTATTCAGCTTTTGGTAGTTTTTTTCCTTAAAGAAAAACAGTAGTGTCTCCTGACTGTTGTGACACAAAAATATGTCTGTTGAAGATAGTCTTGTGTAGGCGCGACATCCCAGTGTGGTTTCGCAGATCCACGGGTCAAATCGCTGTATTATCCAGTTTTGGGCCTTGGGTATCTAAAAAAAAAGCAGTTTGAGTGTGTCGCTCACTGTTCAGCCGCAAATATATCTATTTAACAAAGTGTGGTATACCCCATTAAACAATAACTGTGGTTTTGCCATCCCACGGTAAAAAATCTCTATTATTCAGCTTTTGGAAGTTTTTTCCGTAAAGAAAAACAGTAGTGTCTCCTGACTGTTGTGACACAAAAATATATCTGTTGAAAATAGTCTTGTGTAGGCCCGACATCCCAGTGTGGTTGCGCAGTTCCACGCGTCAAATCGCTGTACTATCCAGTTTTGGGCCTTTGGTATCTAAAAAAAAAGCAGTTTGAGTGTGTCGCTCACTGTTCAGCCGAAAATATCTCTATTTAAAAAAGTGTGGTATACCCCAGTAAACAATAACTGTGGTTTTGCCACCTCACGGTAAAAAATCTCTATTATTCAGCTTTTGGTAGTTTTTTCCGTAAAGAAAAACAATATTGTCTTCTGACTGTTGTGACACAAAAATATATCTGTTGAAAATTGTTTGTGTAGGCCCGACATCCCAGTGTGGTTTCGCAGTTCCACGGGTCAAATCGCTGTACTATCCAGTTTTGGGCCTTTGGTATCTAAAAAAAAAGCAGTTTGAGTGTGTCGCTCACTGTTTAGCCGCAAATATCTCTATTTAAAAAAGTGTGGTATACCCCAGTAAACAATAACTGTGGTTTTGCCATCCCACGGTAAAAAATCTCTATTATTCAGCTTTTGGTAGTTTTTTTCCTTAAAGAAAAACAGGAGTATCTCCTGACTGTTGTGACACAAAAATATATCTGTTGAAAATCGTCTTGTGTAGGCCCGATATCCCAGTGTGGTTTCGCAGTTCCACGGGTCAAATCGCTGTACTATCCAGTTTTGGGCCTTTGGTATCTAAAAAAAAAGCAGTTTGAGTGTGTCGCTCACTGTTCAGCCGCAAATATCTCTACTTAAAAAAGTGTGGTATACCCCAGTAAACAATAACTGTGGTTTTGCCATCCCACGGTAAAAAATCTCTATTATTCAGCTTTTGGTAGTTTTTTCCATAAAGAAAAACAGTAGTGTCTCCTGACTGTTGTGACACAAAAATATATCTGTTGAAAATAGTCTTGTGTAGGCCCGACATCCCAGTGTGGTTTTGCAGTTCCATGGGTCAAATCGCTGTACTATCCAGTTTTGGGCCTTTAGTATCTAAAAAAAAAGCAGTTTGAGTGTGTCGCTCACTGTTCAGCCGCAAATATCTCTATTTAAATAAGTGTGGTATACCCCAGTAAACAATAACTGTGGTTTTGCCATCCCACGGTAAAAAATCTCTATTATTCAGCTTTTGGTAGTTTTTTTCCTTAAAGAAAAACAGTAGTGTCTCCTGACTGTTGTGACACAAAAATATATCTGTTGAAGATAGTCTTGTGTAGGCCCGACATCCCAGTGTGGTTTCGCAGTTCCAAGGGTCAAATCGCTGTATTATCCAGTTTTGGGCCTTCGGTATCTAAAAAAAAAGCAGTTTGAGTGTGCCGCTCACTGTTCAGCCGCAAATATATCTATTTAACAAAGTGTGGTATACCCCAGTAAACAATAACTGTGGTTTTGCCATCCCACGGTAAAAATCTCTATTATTCAGCTTTTGGAAGTTTTTTCCGTAAAGAAAAACAGTAGTGTCTCCTGACTGTTGTGACACAAAAATATATCTGTTGAAAATAGTCTTGTGTAGGCCCGACATCCCAGTGTGGTTGCGCAGTTTCACGGGTCAAATCACTGTACTATCCAGTTTTGGGCCTTTGGTATCTTAAAAAAAAGCAGTTTGAGCGTGTCGCTCACTGTTCAGCCGAAAATATCTCTATTTAAAAAAGTGTGGTATACCCCAGTAAACAATAACTGTGGTTTTGCCATCCCACGGTAAAAAAACTCTATTATTCAGCTTTTGGTAGTTTTTTTCCTTAAAGAAAAACAGGAGTGTCTCCTGACTGTTGTGACACAAAAATATATCTGTTGAAAATAGTCTTGTGTAGGCCTGAAATCCCAGTGTGGTTTCGCAGTTCCACGGGTCAAATCGCTGTACTATCCAGTTTTGGGCCTTTGGTATCTAAAAAAAAAGCAGTTTGAGTGTGTCGCTCACTATTCAGCCGCAAATATCTCTATTTAAAAAAGTGTGGTATACCCCAGTAAACAATAACTGTGGTTTTGCCATCCCACGGTAAAAAATCTCTATTATTCAGCTTTTGGTAGTTTTTTCCGTAAAGAAAAACAGTAGTGTCTCCTGACTGTTGTGACACAAAAATATATCTGTTGAAAATAGTCTTGTGTAGGCCCGACATCCCAGTGTGGTTTCGCAGTTCCACGGGTCAAATCGCTGTACTATCCAGTTTTGTGCCTTTGGTATCTAAAAAAAAAGCAGTTTGAGTGTGTCGCTTACTGTTCAGCCGCAAACATCTCTATTTAAAAAAGTGTGGTATACCCCAGTAAACAATAACTGTTGTTTTGCCATCCAACGCTAAAAAATCTCTATTATTCAGCTTTTGGTAGTTTTTTCCGTAAAGAAAAACAGTAGTGTCTCCTGACTGTTGTGACACAAAAATATATCTGTTGAAAATAGTCTTGTGTAGGCCCAATATCCCAGTGTGCTTTCGCAGTTCCACGGGTCAAATCGCTGTACTATCCAGTTTTGGGCCTTTGGTATCTAAAAAAAAAGCAGTTTGAGTGTGTCGCTCACTGTTCAGCCGCAAATATCTCTATTTAAAAAAGTGTGGTATACCCCAGTAAACAATAACTGTAGTTTTGCCATCCCACGCTAAAAAAATCTCTATTATTCAGCTTTGGGTATTTTTTTCCGTAAAGAAAAACAGTAGTGTCTCCTGACTATTGTGACACAAAAATATATATGTTGAAAATAGTCTTGTGTAGGCCCGACATCCCAGTGTGGTTTTGCAGTTCCATGGGTCAAATCGCTGTACTATCCAGTTTTGGGCCTTTGTTATCTAAAAAAAAAGCAGTTTGAGTGTGTCGCTCACTGTGCAGCTGCATATATCTCTATTTAAAAAAGTGTGGTATACCCCAGTAAACAATAACTGTGGTTTTGCCATCCCACGCTAAAAAATCTCTATTATTCAGCTTTTGGTAGTTTTTTCCATAAAGAAAAACAATAGTGTCTCCTGACTGTTGTGACACAAAAATATATCTGTTGAAAATTGTCTGGTGTAGGCCAGACATCCCAGTGTGGTTTCGCAGTTCCACGGGTCAAATCGCTGTACTATCCAGTTTTGGGCCTTTGTTATCTAAAAAAAAAGCAGTTTGAGTGTGTCGCTCACTGTTCAGCCGCAAATATCTCTATTTAAAAAAGTGTGGTATACCCCAGTAAACAATAACTGTGGTTTTGCCATCCCACGCTAAAAAATCTCTATTATTCAGCTTTTGGTAGTTTTTTCCGTAAAGAAAAACAGTAGTGTCTCCTGACTGTTGTGACACAAAAATATATCTGTTGAAAATAGTCTTGTGTAGGCCCGACATCCCAGTGTGGTTTCGCAGTTCCACGGGTCAAATCACTGTACTATCCAGTTTTTGGCCTTTGGTATCTAAAAAAAAGCAGTTTGAGTGTGTCGCTCACTGTTCAGCCGCAAATATCTCTATTTAAAAAAGTGTGGTGTACCCCAGTAAACAATAACTGTGGTTTTGCCATCCCACGCTAAAAAATCTCTATTATTCAGCTTTTGGTAGTTTTTTCCGTAAAGAAAAACAGTAGTGTCTCCTGACTGTTGTGACACAAAAATATATCTGTTGAAAATAGTCTTGTGTAGGCCCGACATCCCAGTGTGGTTGCGCAGTTCCACGGGTCAAATCGCTGTACTATCCAGTTTTGGGCCTTTGGTATCTAAAAAAAAAGCAGTTTGAGTGTGTCGCTCACTGTTCAGCCGAAAATATCTCTATTTAAAAAAGTGTGGTATACCCCAGTAAACAATAACTGTGGTTTTGCCATCCCACGGTAAAAAATCTCTATTATTCAGCTTTTGGTAGTTTTTTTCCTTAAAGAAAAACAGGAGTGTCTCCTGACTGTTGTGACACAAAAATATATCTGTTGAAAATAGTCTTGTGTAGGCCTGAAATCCCAGTGTGGTTTTGCAGTTCCACGGGTCAAATCGCTGTACTATCCAGTTTTGGGCCTTTGGTATCTAAAAAAAAAGCAGTTTGAGTGTGTCGCTCACTATTCAGCCGCAAATATCTCTATTTAAAAAAGTGTGGTATACCCCAGTAAACAATAACTGTGGTTTTGCCATCCCACGTTAAAAAATCTCTATTATTCAGCTTTTGGTAGTTTTTTCCGTAAAGAAAAACAGTAGTGTCTCCTGACTGTTGTGACACAAAAATATATCTGTTGAAAATAGTCTTGTGTAGGCCAGACATCCCAGTGTGGTTTCGCAGTTCCACGGGTCAAATCGCTGTATTATCCAGTTTTGGGCCTTTGGTATCTAAAAAAAAAGCAGTTTGAGTGTGTCGCTCACTGTTCAGCCGCAAATATATCTATTTAACAAAGTATGGTATACCCCATTAAACAATAACTGTGGTTTTGCCATCCCACGGTAAAAAATCTCTATTATTCAGCTTTTGGAAGTTTTTTCCGTAAAGAAAAACAGTAGTGTCTCCTGACTGTTGTGACACAAAAATATATCTGTTGAAAATAGTCTTGTGTAGGCCCGACATCCCAGTGTGGTTGCGCAGTTCCACGCGTCAAATCGCTGTACTATCCAGTTTTGGGCCTTTGGTATCTAAAAAAAAAGCAGTTTGAGTGTGTCGCTCACTGTTCAGCCGAAAATATCTCTATTTAAAAAAGTGTGGTATACCCCAGTAAACAATAACTGTGGTTTTGCCACCCCACGGTAAAAAATCTCTATTATTCAGCTTTTGGTAGTTTTTTCCGTAAAGAAAAACAATATTGTCTTCTGACTGTTGTGACACAAAAATATATCTGTTGAAAATTGTTTGTGTAGGCCCGACATCCCAGTGTGGTTTCGCAGTTCCACGGGTCAAATCGCTGTACTATCCAGTTTTGGGCCTTTGGTATCTAAAAAAAAAGCAGTTTGAGTGTGTCGCTCACTGTTTAGCCGCAAATATCTCTATTTAAAAAAGTGTGGTATACCCCAGTAAACAATAACTGTGGTTTTGCCATCCCACGGTAAAAAATCTCTATTATTCAGCTTTTGGTAGTTTTTTTCCTTAAAGAAAAACAGGAGTATCTCCTGACTGTTGTGACACAAAAATATATCTGTTGAAAATCGTCTTGTGTAGGCCCGTCATCCCAGTGTGGTTTCGCAGTTCCACGGGTCAAATCGCTGTACTATCCAGTTTTGGGCCTTTGGTATCTAAAAAAAAAGCAGTTTGAGTGTGTCGCTCACTGTTCAGCCGCAAATATCTCTACTTAAAAAAGTGTGGTATACCCCAGTAAACAATAACTGTGGTTTTGCCATCCCACGGTAAAAAATCTCTATTATTCAGCTTTTGGTAGTTTTTTCCATAAAGAAAAACAGTAGTGTCTCCTGACTGTTGTGACACAAAAATATATCTGTTGAAAATAGTCTTGTGTAGGCCCGACATCCCAGTGTGGTTTTGCAGTTCCATGGGTCAAATCGCTGTACTATCCAGTTTTGGGCCTTTAGTATCTAAAAAAAAAGCAGTTTGAGTGTGTCGCTCACTGTTCAGCCGCAAATATCTCTATTTAAAAAAGTGTGGTATACCCCAGTAAACAATAACTGTGGTTTTGCCATCCCACGGTAAAAAATCTCTATTATTCAGCTTTTGGTAGTTTTTTTCCTTAAAGAAAAACAGTAGTGTCTCCTGACTGTTGTGACACAAAAATATATCTGTTGAAGATAGTCTTGTGTAGGCCCGACATCCCAGTGTGGTTTCGCAGTTCCAAGGGTCAAATCGCTGTATTATCCAGTTTTGGGCCTTCGGTATCTAAAAAAAAAGCAGTTTGAGTGTGTCGCTCACTGTTCAGCCGCAAATATCTCTATTTAAAAAAGTGTGGTATACCCCAGTAAACAATAACTGTGGTTTTGCCATCCCACGGTAAAAAATCTCTATTATTCAGCTTTTGGTAGTTTTTTTCCTTAAAGAAAAACAGTAGTGTCTCCTGACTGTTGTGACACAAAAATATATCTGTTGAAGATAGTCTTGTGTAGGCCCGACATCCCAGTGTGGTTTCGCAGTTCCAAGGGTCAAATCGCTGTATTATCCAGTTTTGGGCCTTCGGTATCTAAAAAAAAAGCAGTTTGAGTGTGCCGCTCACTGTTCAGCCGCAAATATATCTATTTAACAAAGTGTGGTATACCCCAGTAAACAATAACTGTGGTTTTGCCATCCCATGGTAAAAATCTCTATTATTCAGCTTTTGGAAGTTTTTTCCGTAAAGAAAAACAGTAGTGTCTCCTGACTGTTGTGACACAAAAATATATCTGTTGAAAATAGTCTTGTGTAGGCCCGACATCCCAGTGTGGTTGCGCAGTTTCACGGGTCAAATCACTGTACTATCCAGTTTTGGGCCTTTGGTATCTTAAAAAAAAGCAGTTTGAGTGTGTCGCTCACTGTTCAGCCGAAAATATCTCTATTTAAAAAAGTGTGGTATACCCCAGTAAACAATAACTGTGGTTTTGCCACCTCACGGTAAAAAATCTCTATTATTCAGCTTTTGGTAGTTTTTTCCGTAAAGAAAAACAATATTGTCTTCTGACTGTTGTGACACAAAAATATATCTGTTGAAAATTGTTTGTGTAGGCCCGACATCCCAGTGTGGTTTCGCAGTTCCACGGGTCAAATCGCTGTACTATCCAGTTTTGGGCCTTTGGTATCTAAAAAAAAAGCAGTTTGAGTGTGTCGCTCACTGTTTAGCCGCAAATATCTCTATTTAAAAAAGTGTGGTATACCCCAGTAAACAATAACTGTGGTTTTGCCATCCCACGGTAAAAAATCTCTATTATTCAGCTTTTGGTAGTTTTTTTCCTTAAAGAAAAACAGGAGTATATCCTGACTGTTGTGACACAAAAATATATCTGTTGAAAATCGTCTTCTGTAGGCCCGACATCCCAGTGTGGTTTCGCAGTTCCACGGGTCAAATCGCTGTACTATCCAGTTTTGGGCCTTTGGTATCTAAAAAAAAAGCAGTTTGAGTGTGTCGCTCACTGTTCAGCCGCAAATATCTCTACTTAAAAAAGTGTGGTATACCCCAGTAAACAATAACTGTGGTTTTGCCATCCCACGGTAAAAAATCTCTATTATTCAGCTTTTGGTAGTTTTTTCCATAAAGAAAAACAGTAGTGTCTCCTGACTGTTGTGACACAAAAATATATCTGTTGAAAATAGTCTTGTGTAGGCCCGACATCCCAGTGTGGTTTTGCAGTTCCATGGGTCAAATCGCTGTACTATCCAGTTTTGGGCCTTTAGTATCTAAAAAAAAAGCAGTTTGAGTGTGTCGCTCACTGTTCAGCCGCAAATATCTCTATTTAAATAAGTGTGGTATACCCCAGTAAACAATAACTGTGGTTTTGCCATCCCACGGTAAAAAATCTCTATTATTCAGCTTTTGGTAGTTTTTTTCCTTAAAGAAAAACAGTAGTGTCTCCTGACTGTTGTGACACAAAAATATATCTGTTGAAGATAGTCTTGTGTAGGCCCGACATCCCAGTGTGGTTTCGCAGTTCCAAGGGTCAAATCGCTGTATTATCCAGTTTTGGGCCTTCGGTATCTAAAAAAAAAGCAGTTTGAGTGTGCCGCTCACTGTTCAGCCGCAAATATATCTATTTAACAAAGTGTGGTATACCCCAGTAAACAATAACTGTGGTTTTGCCATCCCACGGTAAAAATCTCTATTATTCAGCTTTTGGAAGTTTTTTCCGTAAAGAAAAACAGTAGTGTCTCCTGACTGTTGTGACACAAAAATATATCTGTTGAAAATAGTCTTGTGTAGGCCCGACATCCCAGTGTGGTTGCGCAGTTTCACGGGTCAAATCACTGTACTATCCAGTTTTGGGCCTTTGGTATCTTAAAAAAAAGCAGTTTGAGCGTGTCGCTCACTGTTCAGCCGAAAATATCTCTATTTAAAAAAGTGTGGTATACCCCAGTAAACAATAACTGTGGTTTTGCCATCCCACGGTAAAAAATCTCTATTATTCAGCTTTTGGTAGTTTTTTTCCTTAAAGAAAAACAGGAGTGTCTCCTGACTGTTGTGACACAAAAATATATCTGTTGAAAATAGTCTTGTGTAGGCCTGAAATCCCAGTGTGGTTTCGCAGTTCCACGGGTCAAATCGCTGTACTATCCAGTTTTGGGCCTTTGGTATCTAAAAAAAAAGCAGTTTGAGTGTGTCGCTCACTATTCAGCCGCAAATATCTCTATTTAAAAAAGTGTGGTATACCCCAGTAAACAATAACTGTGGTTTTGCCATCCCACGGTAAAAAATCTCTATTATTCAGCTTTTGGTAGTTTTTTCCGTAAAGAAAAACAGTAGTGTCTCCTGACTGTTGTGACACAAAAATATATCTGTTGAAAATAGTCTTGTGTAGGCCCGACATCCCAGTGTGGTTTCGCAGTTCCACGGGTCAAATCGCTGTACTATCCAGTTTTGTGCCTTTGGTATCTAAAAAAAAAGCAGTTTGAGTGTGTCGCTCACTGTTCAGCCGCAAACATCTCTATTTAAAAAAGTGTGGTATACCCCAGTAAACAATAACTGTTGTTTTGCCATCCAACGCTAAAAAATCTCTATTATTCAGCTTTTGGTAGTTTTTTCCGTAAAGAAAAACAGTAGTGTCTCCTGACTGTTGTGACACAAAAATATATCTGTTGAAAATAGTCTTGTGTAGGCCCAATATCCCAGTGTGCTTTCGCAGTTCCACGGGTCAAATCGCTGTACTATCCAGTTTTGGGCCTTTGGTATCTAAAAAAAAAGCAGTTTGAGTGTGTCGCTCACTGTTCAGCCGCAAATATCTCTATTTAAAAAAGTGTGGTATACCCCAGTAAACAATAACTGTAGTTTTGCCATCCCACGCTAAAAAAATCTCTATTATTCAGCTTTGGGTATTTTTTTCCGTAAAGAAAAACAGTAGTGTCTCCTGACTATTGTGACACAAAAATATATATGTTGAAAATAGTCTTGTGTAGGCCCGACATCCCAGTGTGGTTTTGCAGTTCCATGGGTCAAATCGCTGTACTATCCAGTTTTGGGCCTTTGTTATCTAAAAAAAAAGCAGTTTGAGTGTGTCGCTCACTGTGCAGCTGCATATATCTCTATTTAAAAAAGTGTGGTATACCCCAGTAAACAATAACTGTGGTTTTGCCATCCCACGCTAAAAAATCTCTATTATTCAGCTTTTGGTAGTTTTTTCCATAAAGAAAAACAATAGTGTCTCCTGACTGTTGTGACACAAAAATATATCTGTTGAAAATTGTCTGGTGTAGGCCAGACATCCCAGTGTGGTTTCGCAGTTCCACGGGTCAAATCGCTGTACTATCCAGTTTTGGGCCTTTGTTATCTAAAAAAAAAGCAGTTTGAGTGTGTCGCTCACTGTTCAGCCGCAAATATCTCTATTTAAAAAAGTGTGGTATACCCCAGTAAACAATAACTGTGGTTTTGCCATCCCACGCTAAAAAATCTCTATTATTCAGCTTTTGGTAGTTTTTTCCGTAAAGAAAAACAGTAGTGTCTCCTGACTGTTGTGACACAAAAATATATCTGTTGAAAATAGTCTTGTGTAGGCCCGACATCCCAGTGTGGTTTCGCAGTTCCACGGGTCAAATCACTGTACTATCCAGTTTTTGGCCTTTGGTATCTAAAAAAAAGCAGTTTGAGTGTGTCGCTCACTGTTCAGCCGCAAATATCTCTATTTAAAAAAGTGTGGTGTACCCCAGTAAACAATAACTGTGGTTTTGCCATCCCACGCTAAAAAATCTCTATTATTCAGCTTTTGGTAGTTTTTTCCGTAAAGAAAAACAGTAGTGTCTCCTGACTGTTGTGACACAAAAATATATCTGTTGAAAATAGTCTTGTGTAGGCCCGACATCCCAGTGTGGTTGCGCAGTTCCACGGGTCAAATCGCTGTACTATCCAGTTTTGGGCCTTTGGTATCTAAAAAAAAAGCAGTTTGAGTGTGTCGCTCACTGTTCAGCCGAAAATATCTCTATTTAAAAAAGTGTGGTATACCCCAGTAAACAATAACTGTGGTTTTGCCATCCCACGGTAAAAAATCTCTATTATTCAGCTTTTGGTAGTTTTTTTCCTTAAAGAAAAACAGGAGTGTCTCCTGACTGTTGTGACACAAAAATATATCTGTTGAAAATAGTCTTGTGTAGGCCTGAAATCCCAGTGTGGTTTTGCAGTTCCACGGGTCAAATCGCTGTACTATCCAGTTTTGGGCCTTTGGTATCTAAAAAAAAAGCAGTTTGAGTGTGTCGCTCACTATTCAGCCGCAAATATCTCTATTTAAAAAAGTGTGGTATACCCCAGTAAACAATAACTGTGGTTTTGCCATCCCACGTTAAAAAATCTCTATTATTCAGCTTTTGGTAGTTTTTTCCGTAAAGAAAAACAGTAGTGTCTCCTGACTGTTGTGACACAAAAATATATCTGTTGAAAATAGTCTTGTGTAGGCCAGACATCCCAGTGTGGTTTCGCAGTTCCACGGGTCAAATCGCTGTATTATCCAGTTTTGGGCCTTTGGTATCTAAAAAAAAAGCAGTTTGAGTGTGTCGCTCACTGTTCAGCCGCAAATATATCTATTTAACAAAGTATGGTATACCCCATTAAACAATAACTGTGGTTTTGCCATCCCACGGTAAAAAATCTCTATTATTCAGCTTTTGGAAGTTTTTTCCGTAAAGAAAAACAGTAGTGTCTCCTGACTGTTGTGACACAAAAATATATCTGTTGAAAATAGTCTTGTGTAGGCCCGACATCCCAGTGTGGTTGCGCAGTTCCACGCGTCAAATCGCTGTACTATCCAGTTTTGGGCCTTTGGTATCTAAAAAAAAAGCAGTTTGAGTGTGTCGCTCACTGTTCAGCCGAAAATATCTCTATTTAAAAAAGTGTGGTATACCCCAGTAAACAATAACTGTGGTTTTGCCACCCCACGGTAAAAAATCTCTATTATTCAGCTTTTGGTAGTTTTTTCCGTAAAGAAAAACAATATTGTCTTCTGACTGTTGTGACACAAAAATATATCTGTTGAAAATTGTTTGTGTAGGCCCGACATCCCAGTGTGGTTTCGCAGTTCCACGGGTCAAATCGCTGTACTATCCAGTTTTGGGCCTTTGGTATCTAAAAAAAAAGCAGTTTGAGTGTGTCGCTCACTGTTTAGCCGCAAATATCTCTATTTAAAAAAGTGTGGTATACCCCAGTAAACAATAACTGTGGTTTTGCCATCCCACGGTAAAAAATCTCTATTATTCAGCTTTTGGTAGTTTTTTTCCTTAAAGAAAAACAGGAGTATCTCCTGACTGTTGTGACACAAAAATATATCTGTTGAAAATCGTCTTGTGTAGGCCCGTCATCCCAGTGTGGTTTCGCAGTTCCACGGGTCAAATCGCTGTACTATCCAGTTTTGGGCCTTTGGTATCTAAAAAAAAAGCAGTTTGAGTGTGTCGCTCACTGTTCAGCCGCAAATATCTCTACTTAAAAAAGTGTGGTATACCCCAGTAAACAATAACTGTGGTTTTGCCATCCCACGGTAAAAAATCTCTATTATTCAGCTTTTGGTAGTTTTTTCCATAAAGAAAAACAGTAGTGTCTCCTGACTGTTGTGACACAAAAATATATCTGTTGAAAATAGTCTTGTGTAGGCCCGACATCCCAGTGTGGTTTTGCAGTTCCATGGGTCAAATCGCTGTACTATCCAGTTTTGGGCCTTTAGTATCTAAAAAAAAAGCAGTTTGAGTGTGTCGCTCACTGTTCAGCCGCAAATATCTCTATTTAAAAAAGTGTGGTATACCCCAGTAAACAATAACTGTGGTTTTGCCATCCCACGGTAAAAAATCTCTATTATTCAGCTTTTGGTAGTTTTTTTCCTTAAAGAAAAACAGTAGTGTCTCCTGACTGTTGTGACACAAAAATATATCTGTTGAAGATAGTCTTGTGTAGGCCCGACATCCCAGTGTGGTTTCGCAGTTCCAAGGGTCAAATCGCTGTATTATCCAGTTTTGGGCCTTCGGTATCTAAAAAAAAAGCAGTTTGAGTGTGTCGCTCACTGTTCAGCCGCAAATATCTCTATTTAAAAAAGTGTGGTATACCCCAGTAAACAATAACTGTGGTTTTGCCATCCCACGGTAAAAAATCTCTATTATTCAGCTTTTGGTAGTTTTTTTCCTTAAAGAAAAACAGTAGTGTCTCCTGACTGTTGTGACACAAAAATATATCTGTTGAAGATAGTCTTGTGTAGGCCCGACATCCCAGTGTGGTTTCGCAGTTCCAAGGGTCAAATCGCTGTATTATCCAGTTTTGGGCCTTCGGTATCTAAAAAAAAAGCAGTTTGAGTGTGCCGCTCACTGTTCAGCCGCAAATATATCTATTTAACAAAGTGTGGTATACCCCAGTAAACAATAACTGTGGTTTTGCCATCCCATGGTAAAAATCTCTATTATTCAGCTTTTGGAAGTTTTTTCCGTAAAGAAAAACAGTAGTGTCTCCTGACTGTTGTGACACAAAAATATATCTGTTGAAAATAGTCTTGTGTAGGCCCGACATCCCAGTGTGGTTGCGCAGTTTCACGGGTCAAATCACTGTACTATCCAGTTTTGGGCCTTTGGTATCTTAAAAAAAAGCAGTTTGAGTGTGTCGCTCACTGTTCAGCCGAAAATATCTCTATTTAAAAAAGTGTGGTATACCCCAGTAAACAATAACTGTGGTTTTGCCATCCCACGGTAAAAAATCTCTATTATTCAGCTTTTGGTAGTTTTTTTCCTTAAAGAAAAACAGGAGTGTCTCCTGACTGTTGTGACACAAAAATATATCTGTTGAAAATAGTCTTGTGTAGGCCTGAAATCCCAGTGTGGTTTCGCAGTTCCACGGGTCAAATCGCTGTACTATCCAGTTTTGGGCCTTTGGTATCTAAAAAAAAAGCAGTTTGAGTGTGTCGCTCACTATTCAGCCGCAAATATCTCTATTTAAAAAAGTGTGGTATACCCCAGTAAACAATAACTGTGGTTTTGCCATCCCACGGTAAAAAATCTCTATTATTCAGCTTTTGGTAGTTTTTTCCGTAAAGAAAAACAGTAGTGTCTCCTGACTGTTGTGACACAAAAATATATCTGTTGAAAATAGTCTTGTGTAGGCCCGACATCCCAGTGTGGTTTCGCAGTTCCACGGGTCAAATCGCTGTACTATCCAGTTTTGTGCCTTTGGTATCTAAAAAAAAAGCAGTTTGAGTGTGTCGCTCACTGTTCAGCCGCAAACATCTCTATTTAAAAAAGTGTGGTATACCCCAGTAAACAATAACTGTGGTTTTGCCATCCAACGCTAAAAAATCTCTATTATTCAGCTTTTGGTAGTTTTTTCCGTAAAGAAAAACAGTAGTGTCTCCTGACTGTTGTGACACAAAAATATATCTGTTGAAAATAGTCTTGTGTAGGCCCAATATCCCAGTGTGCTTTCGCAGTTCCACGGGTCAAATCGCTGTACTATCCAGTTTTGGGCCTTTGGTATCTAAAAAAAAAGCAGTTTGAGTGTGTCGCTCACTGTTCAGCCGCAAATATCTCTATTTAAAAAAGTGTGGTATACCCCAGTAAACAATAACTGTAGTTTTGCCATCCCACGCTAAAAAAATCTCTATTATTCAGCTTTGGGTATTTTTTTCCGTAAAGAAAAACAGTAGTGTCTCCTGACTATTGTGACACAAAAATATATATGTTGAAAATAGTCTTGTGTAGGCCCGATATCCCAGTGTGGTTTTGCAGTTCCATGGGTCAAATCGCTGTACTATCCAGTTTTAGGCCTTTGTTATCTAAAAAAAAAGCAGTTTGAGTGTGTCGCTCACTGTGCAGCTGCATATATCTCTATTTAAAAAAGTGTGGTATACCCCAGTAAACAATAACTGTGGTTTTGCCATCCCACGCTAAAAAATCTCTATTATTCAGCTTTTGGTAGTTTTTTCCATAAAGAAAAACAATAGTGTCTCCTGACGGTTGTGACACAAAAATATATCTGTTGAAAATTGTCTGGTGTAGGCCCGACATCCCAGTGTGGTTTCGCAGTTCCACGGGTCAAATCGCTGTACTATCCAGTTTTGGGCCTTTGGTATCTAAAAAAAAGCAGTTTGAGTGTGTCGCTCACTGTTCAGCCGCAATTATCTCTATTTAAAAAAGTGTGGTATACCCCAGTAAACAATAACTGTGGTTTTGCCATCCCATGCTAAAAAATCTCTATTATTCAGCTTTTGGTAGTTTTTTCCGTAAAGAAAAACAGTAGTGTCTCCTGACTGTTGTGACACAAAAATATATCTGTTGAAAATAGTCTTGTGTAGGCCCGACAACCCAGTGTGGTTTTGCAGTTCCATGGGTCAAATCGCTGTACTATCCAGTTTTGGGCCTTTGTTATCTAAAAAAAAAGCAGTTTGAGTGTGTCGCTCACTGTTCAGCCGCAAATATCTCTATTTAAAAAAGTGTGGTATACCCCAGTAAACAATAACTGTGGTTTTGCCATCCCACGCTAAAAAATCTCTATTATTCAGCTTTTGGTAGTTTTTTCCGTAAAGAAAAACAGTAGTGTCTCCTGACTGTTGTGACACAAAAATATATCTGTTGAAAATAGTCTTGTGTAGGCCAGACATCCCAGTGTGGTTTCGCAATTCCACGGGTCAAATCGCTGTATTATCCAGTTTTGGGCCTTTGGTATCTAAAAAAAAAGCAGTTTGAGTGTGTCGCACACTGTTCAGCCGCAAATATATCTATTTAACAAAGTATGGTATACCCCATTAAACAATAACTGTGGTTTTGCCATCCCACGGTAAAAAATCTCTATTATTCAGCTTTTGGAAGTTTTTTCCGTAAAGAAAAACAGTAGTGTCTCCTGACTGTTGTGACACAAAAATATATCTGTTGAAAATAGTCTTGTGTAGGCCCGACATCCCAGTGTGGTTGCGCAGTTCCACGCGTCAAATCGCTGTACTATCCAGTTTTGGGCCTTTGGTATCTAAAAAAAAAGCAGTTTGAGTGTGTCGCTCACTGTTCAGCCGAAAATATCTCTATTTAAAAAAGTGTGGTATACCCCAGTAAACAATAACTGTGGTTTTGCCACCCCACGGTAAAAAATCTCTATTATTCAGCTTTTGGTAGTTTTTTCCGTAAAGAAAAACAATATTGTCTTCTGACTGTTGTGACACAAAAATATATCTGTTGAAAATTGTTTGTGTAGGCCCGACATCCCAGTGTGGTTTCGCAGTTCCACGGGTCAAATCGCTGTACTATCCAGTTTTGGGCCTTTGGTATCTAAAAAAAAAGCAGTTTGAGTGTGTCGCTCACTGTTTAGCCGCAAATATCTCTATTTAAAAAAGTGTGGTATACCCCAGTAAACAATAACTGTGGTTTTGCCATCCCACGGTAAAAAATCTCTATTATTCAGCTTTTGGTAGTTTTTTTCCTTAAAGAAAAACAGGAGTATCTCCTGACTGTTGTGACACAAAAATATATCTGTTGAAAATCGTCTTGTGTAGGCCCGTCATCCCAGTGTGGTTTCGCAGTTCCACGGGTCAAATCGCTGTACTATCCAGTTTTGGGCCTTTGGTATCTAAAAAAAAAGCAGTTTGAGTGTGTCGCTCACTGTTCAGCCGCAAATATCTCTACTTAAAAAAGTGTGGTATACCCCAGTAAACAATAACTGTGGTTTTGCCATCCCACGGTAAAAAATCTCTATTATTCAGCTTTTGGTAGTTTTTTCCATAAAGAAAAACAGTAGTGTCTCCTGACTGTTGTGACACAAAAATATATCTGTTGAAAATAGTCTTGTGTAGGCCCGACATCCCAGTGTGGTTTTGCAGTTCCATGGGTCAAATCGCTGTACTATCCAGTTTTGGGCCTTTAGTATCTAAAAAAAAAGCAGTTTGAGTGTGTCGCTCACTGTTCAGCCGCAAATATCTCTATTTAAAAAAGTGTGGTATACCCCAGTAAACAATAACTGTGGTTTTGCCATCCCACGGTAAAAAATCTCTATTATTCAGCTTTTGGTAGTTTTTTTCCTTAAAGAAAAACAGTAGTGTCTCCTGACTGTTGTGACACAAAAATATATCTGTTGAAGATAGTCTTGTGTAGGCCCGACATCCCAGTGTGGTTTCGCAGTTCCAAGGGTCAAATCGCTGTATTATCCAGTTTTGGGCCTTCGGTATCTAAAAAAAAAGCAGTTTGAGTGTGTCGCTCACTGTTCAGCCGCAAATATCTCTATTTAAAAAAGTGTGGTATACCCCAGTAAACAATAACTGTGGTTTTGCCATCCCACGGTAAAAAATCTCTATTATTCAGCTTTTGGTAGTTTTTTTCCTTAAAGAAAAACAGTAGTGTCTCCTGACTGTTGTGACACAAAAATATATCTGTTGAAGATAGTCTTGTGTAGGCCCGACATCCCAGTGTGGTTTCGCAGTTCCAAGGGTCAAATCGCTGTATTATCCAGTTTTGGGCCTTCGGTATCTAAAAAAAAAGCAGTTTGAGTGTGCCGCTCACTGTTCAGCCGCAAATATATCTATTTAACAAAGTGTGGTATACCCCAGTAAACAATAACTGTGGTTTTGCCATCCCATGGTAAAAATCTCTATTATTCAGCTTTTGGAAGTTTTTTCCGTAAAGAAAAACAGTAGTGTCTCCTGACTGTTGTGACACAAAAATATATCTGTTGAAAATAGTCTTGTGTAGGCCCGACATCCCAGTGTGGTTGCGCAGTTTCACGGGTCAAATCACTGTACTATCCAGTTTTGGGCCTTTGGTATCTTAAAAAAAAGCAGTTTGAGTGTGTCGCTCACTGTTCAGCCGAAAATATCTCTATTTAAAAAAGTGTGGTATACCCCAGTAAACAATAACTGTGGTTTTGCCATCCCACGGTAAAAAATCTCTATTATTCAGCTTTTGGTAGTTTTTTTCCTTAAAGAAAAACAGGAGTGTCTCCTGACTGTTGTGACACAAAAATATATCTGTTGAAAATAGTCTTGTGTAGGCCTGAAATCCCAGTGTGGTTTCGCAGTTCCACGGGTCAAATCGCTGTACTATCCAGTTTTGGGCCTTTGGTATCTAAAAAAAAAGCAGTTTGAGTGTGTCGCTCACTATTCAGCCGCAAATATCTCTATTTAAAAAAGTGTGGTATACCCCAGTAAACAATAACTGTGGTTTTGCCATCCCACGGTAAAAAATCTCTATTATTCAGCTTTTGGTAGTTTTTTCCGTAAAGAAAAACAGTAGTGTCTCCTGACTGTTGTGACACAAAAATATATCTGTTGAAAATAGTCTTGTGTAGGCCCGACATCCCAGTGTGGTTTCGCAGTTCCATGGGTCAAATCGCTGTACTATCCAGTTTTGGGCCTTTGTTATCTAAAAAAAAAGCAGTTTGAGTGTGTCGCTCACTGTTCAGCCGCAAATATCTCTATTTAAAAAAGTGTGGTATACCCCAGTAAACAATAACTGTGGTTTTGCCATCCCACGCTAAAAAATCTCTATTATTCAGCTTTTGGTAGTTTTTTCCGTAAAGAAAAACAGTAGTGTCTCCTGACTGTTGTGACACAAAAATATATCTGTTGAAAATAGTCTTGTGTAGGCCAGACATCCCAGTGTGGTTTCGCAGTTCCACGGGTCAAATCGCTGTATTATCCAGTTTTGGGCCTTTGGTATCTAAAAAAAAAGCAGTTTGAGTGTGTCGCACACTGTTCAGCCGCAAATATATCTATTTAACAAAGTATGGTATACCCCATTAAACAATAACTGTGGTTTTGCCATCCCACGGTAAAAAATCTCTATTATTCAGCTTTTGGAAGTTTTTTCCGTAAAGAAAAACAGTAGTGTCTCCTGACTGTTGTGACACAAAAATATATCTGTTGAAAATAGTCTTGTGTAGGCCCGACATCCCAGTGTGGTTGCGCAGTTCCACGCGTCAAATCGCTGTACTATCCAGTTTTGGGCCTTTGGTATCTAAAAAAAAAGCAGTTTGAGTGTGTCGCTCACTGTTCAGCCGAAAATATCTCTATTTAAAAAAGTGTGGTATACCCCAGTAAACAATAACTGTGGTTTTGCCACCCCACGGTAAAAAATCTCTATTATTCAGCTTTTGGTAGTTTTTTCCGTAAAGAAAAACAATATTGTCTTCTGACTGTTGTGACACAAAAATATATCTGTTGAAAATTGTTTGTGTAGGCCCGACATCCCAGTGTGGTTTCGCAGTTCCACGGGTCAAATCGCTGTACTATCCAGTTTTGGGCCTTTGGTATCTAAAAAAAAAGCAGTTTGAGTGTGTCGCTCACTGTTTAGCCGCAAATATCTCTATTTAAAAAAGTGTGGTATACCCCAGTAAACAATAACTGTGGTTTTGCCATCCCACGGTAAAAAATCTCTATTATTCAGCTTTTGGTAGTTTTTTTCCTTAAAGAAAAACAGGAGTATCTCCTGACTGTTGTGACACAAAAATATATCTGTTGAAAATCGTCTTGTGTAGGCCCGTCATCCCAGTGTGGTTTCGCAGTTCCACGGGTCAAATCGCTGTACTATCCAGTTTTGGGCCTTTGGTATCTAAAAAAAAAGCAGTTTGAGTGTGTCGCTCACTGTTCAGCCGCAAATATCTCTATTTAAAAAAGTGTGGTATACCCCAGTAAACAATAACTGTGGTTTTGCCATCCCACGGTAAAAAATCTCTATTATTCAGCTTTTGTTAGTTTTTTCCATAAAGAAAAACAGTAGTGTCTCCTGACTGTTGTGACACAAAAATATATCTGTTGAAAATAGTCTTGTGTAGGCCCGACATCCCAGTGTGGTTTTGCAGTTCCATGGGTCAAATCGCTGTACTATCCAGTTTTGGGCCTTTAGTATCTAAAAAAAAAGCAGTTTGAGTGTGTCGCTCACTGTTCAGCCGCAAATATCTCTATTTAAAAAAGTGTGGTATACCCCAGTAAACAATAACTGTGGTTTTGCCATCCCACGGTAAAAAATCTCTATTATTCAGCTTTTGGTAGTTTTTTTCCTTAAAGAAAAACAGTAGTGTCTCCTGACTGTTGTGACACAAAAATATATCTGTTGAAGATAGTCTTGTGTAGGCCCGACATCCCAGTGTGGTTTCGCAGTTCCAAGGGTCAAATCGCTGTATTATCCAGTTTTGGGCCTTCGGTATCTAAAAAAAAAGCAGTTTGAGTGTGCCGCTCACTGTTCAGCCGCAAATATATCTATTTAACAAAGTGTGGTATACCCCAGTAAACAATAACTGTGGTTTTGCCATCCCACGGTAAAAATCTCTATTATTCAGCTTTTGGAAGTTTTTTCCGTAAAGAAAAACAGTAGTGTCTCCTGACTGTTGTGACACAAAAATATATCTGTTGAAAATAGTCTTGTGTAGGCCCGACATCCCAGTGTGGTTGCGCAGTTTCACGGGTCAAATCACTGTACTATCCAGTTTTGGGCCTTTGGTATCTTAAAAAAAAGCAGTTTGAGTGTGTCGCTCACTGTTCAGCCGAAAATATCTCTATTTAAAAAAGTGTGGTATACCCCAGTAAACAATAACTGTGGTTTTGCCATCCCACGGTAAAAAATCTCTATTATTCAGCTTTTGGTAGTTTTTTTCCTTAAAGAAAAACAGGAGTGTCTCCTGACTGTTGTGACACAAAAATATATCTGTTGAAAATAGTCTTGTGTAGGCCTGAAATCCCAGTGTGGTTTCGCAGTTCCACGGGTCAAATCGCTGTACTATCCAGTTTTGGGCCTTTGGTATCTAAAAAAAAAGCAGTTTGAGTGTGTCGCTCACTATTCAGCCGCAAATATCTCTATTTAAAAAAGTGTGGTATACCCCAGTAAACAATAACTGTGGTTTTGCCATCCCACGGTAAAAAATCTCTATTATTCAGCTTTTGGTAG
The DNA here is from genome assembly GCF_046119375.1 of Phyllobates terribilis. Classification (NCBI taxonomy): domain Eukaryota; kingdom Metazoa; phylum Chordata; class Amphibia; order Anura; family Dendrobatidae; genus Phyllobates; species Phyllobates terribilis. Next base: position 35,184,990 of record NW_027362768.1, on the reverse strand, counting down.
TTTTTTCCGTAAAGAAAAACAGTAGTGTCTCCTGACTGTTGTGACACAAAAATATATCTGTTGAAAATAGTCTTGTGTAGGCCCGACATCCCAGTGTGGTTTCGCAGTTCCACGGGTCAAATCGCTGTACTATCCAGTTTTGTGCCTTTGGTATCTAAAAAAAAAGCAGTTTGAGTGTGTCGCTCACTGTTCAGCCGCAAACATCTCTATTTAAAAAAGTGTGGTATACCCCAGTAAACAATAACTGTGGTTTTGCCATCCAACGCTAAAAAATCTCTATTATTCAGCTTTTGGTAGTTTTTTCCGTAAAGAAAAACAGTAGTGTCTCCTGACTGTTGTGACACAAAAATATATCTGTTGAAAATAGTCTTGTGTAGGCCCAATATCCCAGTGTGCTTTCGCAGTTCCACGGGTCAAATCGCTGTACTATCCAGTTTTGGGCCTTTGGTATCTAAAAAAAAAGCAGTTTGAGTGTGTCGCTCACTGTTCAGCCGCAAATATCTCTATTTAAAAAAGTGTGGTATACCCCAGTAAACAATAACTGTAGTTTTGCCATCCCACGCTAAAAAAATCTCTATTATTCAGCTTTGGGTATTTTTTTCCGTAAAGAAAAACAGTAGTGTCTCCTGACTATTGTGACACAAAAATATATATGTTGAAAATAGTCTTGTGTAGGCCCGACATCCCAGTGTGGTTTTGCAGTTCCATGGGTCAAATCGCTGTACTATCCAGTTTTGGGCCTTTGTTATCTAAAAAAAAAGCAGTTTGAGTGTGTCGCTCACTGTGCAGCTGCATATATCTCTATTTAAAAAAGTGTGGTATACCCCAGTAAACAATAACTGTGGTTTTGCCATCCCACGCTAAAAAATCTCTATTATTCAGCTTTTGGTAGTTTTTTCCATAAAGAAAAACAATAGTGTCTCCTGACTGTTGTGACACAAAAATATATCTGTTGAAAATTGTCTGGTGTAGGCCCGACATCCCAGTGTGGTTTCGCAGTTCCACGGGTCAAATCGCTGTACTATCCAGTTTTGGGCCTTTGGTATCTAAAAAAAAGCAGTTTGAGTGTGTCGCTCACTGTTCAGCCGCAATTATCTCTATTTAAAAAAGTGTGGTATACCCCAGTAAACAATAACTGTGGTTTTGCCATCCCATGCTGAAAAATCTCTATTATTCAGCTTTTGGTAGTTTTTTCCGTAAAGAAAAACAGTAGTGTCTCCTGACTGTTGTGACACAAAAATATATCTGTTGAAAATAGTCTTGTGTAGGCCCGACAACCCAGTGTGGTTTTGCAGTTCCATGGGTCAAATCGCTGTACTATCCAGTTTTGGGCCTTTGTCATCTAAAAAAAAAGCAGTTTGAGTGTGTCGCTCACTGTTCAGCCGCAAATATCTCTATTTAAAAAAGTGTGGTATACCCCAGTAAACAATAACTGTGGTTTTGCCATCCCACGCTAAAAAATCTCTATTATTCAGCTTTTGGTAGTTTTTTCCGTAAAGAAAAACAGTAGTGTCTCCTGACTGTTGTGACACAAAAATATATCTGTTGAAAATAGTCTTGTGTAGGCCAGACATCCCAGTGTGGTTTCGCAGTTCCACGGGTCAAATCGCTGTATTATCCAGTTTTGGGCCTTTGGTATCTAAAAAAAAGGCAGTTTGAGTGTGTCGCACACTGTTCAGCCGCAAATATATCTATTTAACAAAGTATGGTATACCCCATTAAACAATAACTGTGGTTTTGCCATCCCACGGTAAAAAATCTCTATTATTCAGCTTTTGGAAGTTTTTTCCGTAAAGAAAAACAGTAGTGTCTCCTGACTGTTGTGACACAAAAATATATCTGTTGAAAATAGTCTTGTGTAGGCCCGACATCCCAGTGTGGTTGCGCAGTTCCACGCGTCAAATCGCTGTACTATCCAGTTTTGGGCCTTTGGTATCTAAAAAAAAAGCAGTTTGAGTGTGTCGCTCACTGTTCAGCCGAAAATATCTCTATTTAAAAAAGTGTGGTATACCCCAGTAAACAATAACTGTGGTTTTGCCACCCCACGGTAAAAAATCTCTATTATTCAGCTTTTGGTAGTTTTTTCCGTAAAGAAAAACAATATTGTCTTCTGACTGTTGTGACACAAAAATATATCTGTTGAAAATTGTTTGTGTAGGCCCGACATCCCAGTGTGGTTTCGCAGTTCCACGGGTCAAATCGCTGTACTATCCAGTTTTGGGCCTTTGGTATCTAAAAAAAAAGCAGTTTGAGTGTGTCGCTCACTGTTTAGCCGCAAATATCTCTATTTAAAAAAGTGTGGTATACCCCAGTAAACAATAACTGTGGTTTTGCCATCCCACGGTAAAAAATCTCTATTATTCAGCTTTTGGAAGTTTTTTCCGTAAAGAAAAACAGTAGTGTCTCCTGACTGTTGTGACACAAAAATATATCTGTTGAAAATAGTCTTGTGTAGGCCCGACATCCCAGTGTGGTTGCGCAGTTTCACGGGTCAAATCACTGTACTATCCAGTTTTGGGCCTTTGGTATCTTAAAAAAAAGCAGTTTGAGTGTGTCGCTCACTGTTCAGCCGAAAATATCTCTATTTAAAAAAGTGTGGTATACCCCAGTAAACAATAACTGTGGTTTTGCCATCCCACGGTAAAAAATCTCTATTATTCAGCTTTTGGTAGTTTTTTTCCTTAAAGAAAAACAGGAGTGTCTCCTGACTGTTGTGACACAAAAATATATCTGTTAAAAATAGTCTTGTGTAGGCCTGAAATCCCAGTGTGGTTTCGCAGTTCCACGGGTCAAATCGCTGTACTATCCAGTTTTGGGCCTTTGGTATCTAAAAAAAAAGCAGTTTGAGTGTGTCGCTCACTATTCAGCCGCAAATATCTCTATTTAAAAAAGTGTGGTATACCCCAGTAAACAATAACTGTGGTTTTGCCATCCCACGGTAAAAAATCTCTATTATTCAGCTTTTGGTAGTTTTTTCCGTAAAGAAAAACAGTAGTGTCTCCTGACTGTTGTGACACAAAAATATATCTGTTGAAAATAGTCTTGTGTAGGCCCGACATCCCAGTGTGGTTTCGCAGTTCCACGGGTCAAATCGCTGTACTATCCAGTTTTGTGCCTTTGGTATCTAAAAAAAAAGCAGTTTGAGTGTGTCGCTCACTGTTCAGCCGCAAACATCTCTATTTAAAAAAGTGTGGTATACCCCAGTAAACAATAACTGTGGTTTTGCCATCCAACGCTAAAAAATCTCTATTATTCAGCTTTTGGTAGTTTTTTCCGTAAAGAAAAACAGTAGTGTCTCCTGACTGTTGTGACACAAAAATATATCTGTTGAAAATAGTCTTGTGTAGGCCCAATATCCCAGTGTGCTTTCGCAGTTCCACGGGTCAAATCGCTGTACTATCCAGTTTTGGGCCTTTGGTATCTAAAAAAAAAGCAGTTTGAGTGTGTCGCTCACTGTTCAGCCGCAAATATCTCTATTTAAAAAAGTGTGGTATACCCCAGTAAACAATAACTGTAGTTTTGCCATCCCACGCTAAAAAAATCTCTATTATTCAGCTTTGGGTATTTTTTTCCGTAAAGAAAAACAGTAGTGTCTCCTGACTATTGTGACACAAAAATATATATGTTGAAAATAGTCTTGTGTAGGCCCGACATCCCAGTGTGGTTTTGCAGTTCCATGGGTCAAATCGCTGTACTATCCAGTTTTGGGCCTTTGTTATCTAAAAAAAAAGCAGTTTGAGTGTGTCGCTCACTGTGCAGCTGCATATATCTCTATTTAAAAAAGTGTGGTATACCCCAGTAAACAATAACTGTGGTTTTGCCATCCCACGCTAAAAAATCTCTATTATTCAGCTTTTGGTAGTTTTTTCCATAAAGAAAAACAATAGTGTCTCCTGACTGTTGTGACACAAAAATATATCTGTTGAAAATTGTCTGGTGTAGGCCCGACATCCCAGTGTGGTTTCGCAGTTCCACGGGTCAAATCGCTGTACTATCCAGTTTTGGGCCTTTGGTATCTAAAAAAAAGCAGTTTGAGTGTGTCGCTCACTGTTCAGCCGCAATTATCTCTATTTAAAAAAGTGTGGTATACCCCAGTAAACAATAACTGTGGTTTTGCCATCCCATGCTAAAAAATCTCTATTATTCAGCTTTTGGTAGTTTTTTCCGTAAAGAAAAACAGTAGTGTCTCCTGACTGTTGTGACACAAAAATATATCTGTTGAAAATAGTCTTGTGTAGGCCCGACAACCCAGTGTGGTTTTGCAGTTCCATGGGTCAAATCGCTGTACTATCCAGTTTTGGGCCTTTGTTATCTAAAAAAAAAGCAGTTTGAGTGTGTCGCTCACTGTTCAGCCGCAAATATCTCTATTTAAAAAAGTGTGGTATACCCCAGTAAACAATAACTGTGGTTTTGCCATCCCACGCTAAAAAATCTCTATTATTCAGCTTTTGGTAGTTTTTTCCGTAAAGAAAAACAGTAGTGTCTCCTGACTGTTGTGACACAAAAATATATCTGTTGAAAATAGTCTTGTGTAGGCCAGACATCCCAGTGTGGTTTCGCAGTTCCACGGGTCAAATCGCTGTATTATCCAGTTTTGGGCCTTTGGTATCTAAAAAAAAAGCAGTTTGAGTGTGTCGCACACTGTTCAGCCGCAAATATATCTATTTAACAAAGTATGGTATACCCCATTAAACAATAACTGTGGTTTTGCCATCCCACGGTAAAAAATCTCTATTATTCAGCTTTTGGAAGTTTTTTCCGTAAAGAAAAACAGTAGTGTCTCCTGACTGTTGTGACACAAAAATATATCTGTTGAAAATAGTCTTGTGTAGGCCCGACATCCCAGTGTGGTTGCGCAGTTCCACGCGTCAAATCGCTGTACTATCCAGTTTTGGGCCTTTGGTATCTAAAAAAAAAGCAGTTTGAGTGTGTCGCTCACTGTTCAGCCGAAAATATCTCTATTTAAAAAAGTGTGGTATACCCCAGTAAACAATAACTGTGGTTTTGCCACCCCACGGTAAAAAATCTCTATTATTCAGCTTTTGGTAGTTTTTTCCGTAAAGAAAAACAATATTGTCTTCTGACTGTTGTGACACAAAAATATATCTGTTGAAAATTGTTTGTGTAGGCCCGACATCCCAGTGTGGTTTCGCAGTTCCACGGGTCAAATCGCTGTACTATCCAGTTTTGGGCCTTTGGTATCTAAAAAAAAAGCAGTTTGAGTGTGTCGCTCACTGTTTAGCCGCAAATATCTCTATTTAAAAAAGTGTGGTATACCCCAGTAAACAATAACTGTGGTTTTGCCATCCCACGGTAAAAAATCTCTATTATTCAGCTTTTGGTAGTTTTTTTCCTTAAAGAAAAACAGGAGTATCTCCTGACTGTTGTGACACAAAAATATATCTGTTGAAAATCGTCTTGTGTAGGCCCGTCATCCCAGTGTGGTTTCGCAGTTCCACGGGTCAAATCGCTGTACTATCCAGTTTTGGGCCTTTGGTATCTAAAAAAAAAGCAGTTTGAGTGTGTCTCTCACTGTTCAGCCGAAAATATCTCTATTTAAAAAAGTGTGGTATACCCCAGTAAACAATAACTGTGGTTTTGCCATCCCACGGTAAAAAATCTCTATTATTCAGCTTTTGGTAGTTTTTTTCCTTAAAGAAAAACAGGAGTGTCTCCTGACTGTTGTGACACAAAAATATATCTGTTGAAAATAGTCTTGTGTAGGCCTGAAATCCCAGTGTGGTTTCGCAGTTCCACGGGTCAAATCGCTGTACTATCCAGTTTTGGGCCTTTGGTATCTAAAAAAAAAGCAGTTTGAGTGTGTCGCTCACTATTCAGCCGCAAATATCTCTATTTAAAAAAGTGTGGTATACCCCAGTAAACAATAACTGTGGTTTTGCCATCCCACGTTAAAAAATCTCTATTATTCAGCTTTTGGTAGTTTTTTCCATAAAGAAAAACAGTAGTGTCTCCTGACTGTTGTGACACAAAAATATATCTGTTGAAAATAGTCTTGTGTAGGCCAGACATCCCAGTGTGGTTTCGCAGTTCCACGGGTCAAATCGCTGTACTATTCAGTTTTGGGCCTTTGATATCTAAAAAAAAAGCAGTTTGAGTGTGTCGCTCACTGTTCAGTCGCAAATATCTCTATTTAAAAAAGTGTGGTATACCCCAGTAAACAATAACTGTGGTTTTGCCATCCCATGGTTAAAAATCTCTATTATTCAGCTTTTGGTAGTTTTTTCCGTAAAGAAAAACAGTAGTGTCTCCTGACTGTTGTGACACAAAAATATATCTGTTGAAAATAGTCTTGTGTAGGCCCGACATCCCAGTGTGGTTTCGCAGTTCCACGGGTCAAATCGCTGTACTATCCAGTTTTGTGCCTTTGGTATCTAAAAAAAAAGCAGTTTGAGTGTTTCGCTCACTGTTCAGCCGCAAACATCTCTATTTAAAAAAGTGTGGTATACCCCAGTAACAATAACTGTAGTTTTGCCATCCTACGCTAAACAATCTCTATTATTCAGCTTTTGGTAGTTTTTTCCGTAAAGAAAAACAGTATTGTCTCCTGACTGTTGTGGCACAAAAATATATCTGTTGAAAATAGTCTTGTGTAGGCCCGACATCCCAGTGTGGTTTCACAGTTCCACGGGTTAAATCGCTGTACTATCCAGTTTTTGGCCTTTGGTATCTAAAAAAAAGCAGTTTGAGTGTGTCGCTCACTGTTCAGCCGCAAATATCTCTATTTAAAAAAGTGTGGTATACCCCAGTAAACAATAACTGTGGTTTTGCCATCCCACGCTAAAAAATCTCTATTATTCAGCTTTTGGTAGTTTTTTCCGTAAAGAAAAACAGTAGTGTCTCCTGACTGTTGTGACACAAAAATATATCTGTTGAAAATAGTCTTGTGTAGGCCCGACATCCCAGTGTGGTTGCGCAGTTCCACGGGTCAAATCGCTGTACTATCCAGTTTTGGGCCTTTGGTATCTAAAAAAAAAGCAGTTTGAGTGTGTCGCTCACTGTTCAGCCGAAAATATCTCTATTTAAAAAAGTGTGGTATACCCCAGTAAACAATAACTGTGGTTTTGCCACCCCACGGTAAAAAATCTCTATTATTCAGCTTTTGGTAGTTTTTTCCGTAAAGAAAAACAATATTGTCTTCTGACTGTTGTGACACAAAAATATATCTGTTGAAAATTGTCTTGTGTAGGCCCGACATCCCAGTGTGGTTTCGCAGTTCCACGGGTCAAATCGCTGTACTATCCAGTTTTGGGTCTTTGGTATCTAAAAAAAAAGCAGTTTGAGTGTGTCGCTCACTGTTCAGCCGCAAATATCTCTATTTAAAAAAGTGTGGTATACCCCAGTAAACAATAACTGTGGTTTTGCTATCCCACGGTAAAAAATCTCTATTATTCAGCTTTTGGTAGTTTTTTTCCTTAAAGAAAAACAGTAGTGTCTCCTGACTGTTGTGACACAAAAATATATCTGTTGAAAATAGTCTTGTGTAGGCCAGACATCCCAGTGTGGTTTCGCAGTTCCACGGGTCAAATCGCTGTACTATCCAGTTTTGGGCCTTTGGTATCTAAAAAAAAAGCAGTTTGAGTGTGTCGCTCACTGTTCAGCCGCAAACATCTCTATTTAAAAAAGTGTGGTATACCCCAGTAAACAATAACTGTAGTTTTGCAATCCCACGCTAAAAAATCTCTATTATTCAGCTTTTGGTAGTTTTTTCCGTAAAGCAAAACAGTAGTGTCTCCTGACTGTTGTGACACAAAAATATATCTGCTGAAAATAGTCTTGTGTAGGCCAGACATCCCAGTGTGGTTTCGCAGTTCCACGGGTCAAATCGCTGTACTGTCCAGTTTTGGGCCTTTGTTATCTAAAAAAAAAGCAGTTTGAGTGTGTCGCTCACTGTTCAGCCGCAAATATCTCTATTTAAAAAAGTGTGGTATACCCCAGTAAACAATAACTGTAGTTTTGCCATCCCACGCTAAAAAAATCTCTATTATTCAGCTTTTGGTAGTTTTTTCCGTAAAGAAAAACAGTAGTGTCTCCTGACTGTTGTGACACAAAAATATATCTGTTGAAAATAGTCTTGTGTAGGCCCGACATCCCAGTGTGGTTTTGCAGTTCCATGGGTCAAATCGCTGTACTATCCAGTTTTGGGCCTTTGTTATCTAAAAAAAAAGCAGTTTGAGTGTGTCGCTCACTGTTCAGCCGCAAATATCTCTATTTAAAAAAGTGTGGTATACCCCAGTAAACAATAACTGTGGTTTTGCCATCCCACGCTAAAAAATCTCTATTATTCAGCTTTTGGTAGTTTTTTTCCTTAAAGAAAAACAGTAGTGTCTCCTGACTGTTGGACACAAAAATATATCTGTTGAAGATAGTCTTGTGTAGGCCCGACATCCCAGTGTGGTTTCGCAGTTCCAAGGGTCAAATCGCTGTATTATCCAGTTTTAGGCCTTTGGTATCTAAAAAAAAAGCAGTTTGAGTGTGTCGCTCACTGTTCAGCCGCAAATATATCTATTTAACAAAGTGTGGTATACCCCAGTAAACAATAACTGTGGTTTTGCCATCCCACGGTAAAAAATCTCTATTATTCAGCTTTTGGAAGTTTTTTCCGTAAAGAAAAACAGTTGTGTCTCCTGACTGTTGTGACACAAAAATATATCTGTTGAAAATAGTCTTGTGTAGGCCCGACATCCCAGTGTGGTTGCGCAGTTCCACGGGTCAAATCACTGTACTATCCAGTTTTGGGCCTTTGGTATCTAAAAAAAAAGCAGTTTGAGTGTGTCGCTCACTGTTCAGCCGAAAATATCTCTATTTAAAAAAGTGTGGTATTCCCCAGTAAACAATAACTGTGGTTTTGCCATCCCACGGTAAAAAATCTCTATTATTCAGCTTTTGGTAGTTTTTTTCCTTAAAGAAAAACAGGAGTGTCTCCTGACTGTTGTGACACAAAAATATATCTGTTGAAAATAGTCTTGTGTAGGCCTGAAATCCCAGTGTGGTTTCGCAGTTCCACGGGTCAAATCGCTGTACTATCCAGTTTTGGGCCTTTGGTATCTAAAAAAAAAGCAGTTTGAGTGTGTCGCTCACTGTTCAGCCGCAAATATCTCTACTTAAAAAAGTGTGGTATACCCCAGTAAACAATAACTGTGGTTTTGCCATCCCACGGTAAAAAATCTCTATTATTCAGCTTTTGGTAGTTTTTTCAGTAAAGAAAAACAGTAGTGTCTCCTGACTGTTGTGACACAAAAATATATCTGTTGAAAATAGTCTTGTGTAGGCCCGACATCCCAGTGTGGTTTTCCAGTTCCATGGGTCAAATCGCTGTACTATCCAGTTTTGGGCCTTTAGTATCTAAAAAAAAAGCAGTTTCAGTGTGTCGCTCACTATTCAGCCGCAAATATCTCTATTTAAAAAAGTGTGGTATACCCCAGTAAACAATAACTGTGGTTTTGCCATCCCACGGTAAAAAATCTCTATTATTCAGCTTTTGGTAGTTTTTTTCCTTAAAGAAAAACAGTAGTGTCTCCTGACTGTTGTGACACAAAAATATATCTGTTGAAGATAGTCTTGTGTAGGCCCGACATCCCAGTGTGGTTTCGCAGTTCCAAGGGTCAAATCGCTGTATTATCCAGTTTTAGGCCTTTGGTATCTAAAAAAAAAGCAGTTTGAGTGTGTCGCTCACTGTTCAGCCGCAAATATATCTATTTAACAAAGTGTGGTATACCCCAGTAAACAATAACTGTGGTTTTGCCATCCCACGGTAAAAAATCTCTATTATTCAGCTTTTGGAAGTTTTTTCCATAAAGAAAAACAGTTGTGTCTCCTGACTGTTGTGACACAAAAATATATCTGTTGAAAATAGTCTTGTGTAGGCCTGACATCCCAGTGTGGTTGCGCAGTTCCACGGGTCAAATCACTGTACTATCCAGTTTTGGGCCTTTGGTATCTAAAAAAAAAGCAGTTTGAGTGTGTCGCTCACTGTTCAGCCGAAAATATCTCTATTTAAAAAAGTGTGGTATTCCCCAGTAAACAATAACTGTGGTTTTGCCATCCCACGGTAAAAAATCTCTATTATTCAGCTTTTGGTAGTTTTTTTCCTTAAAGAAAAACAGGAGTGTCTCCTGACTGTTGTGACACAAAAATATATCTGTTGAAAATAGTCTTGTGTAGGCCTGAAATCCCAGTGTAGTTTCGCAGTTCCACGGGTCAAATCGCTGTACTATCCAGTTTTGGGCCTTTGGTATCTAAAAAAAAAGCAGTTTGAGTGTGTCGCTCACTATTCAGCCGCAAATATCTCTATTTAAAAAAGTGTGGTATACCCCAGTAAACAATAACTGTGGTTTTGCCATCCCACGGTAAAAAATCTCTATTATTCAGCTTTTGGTAGTTTTTTCCGTAAAGAAAAACAGTAGTGTCTCCTGACTGTTGTGACACAAAAATATATCTGTTGAAAATAGTCTTGTGTAGGCCCGACATCCCAGTGTGGTTTCGCAGTTCCACGGGTCAAATCGCTGTACTATCCAGTTTTGGGTCTTTGGTATCTAAAAAAAAAGCAGTTTGAGTGTGTCGCTCACTGTTCAGCCGCAAATATCTCTATTTAAAAAAGTGTGGTATACCCCAGTAAACAATAACTGTGGTTTTGCTATCCCACGGTAAAAAATCTCTATTATTCAGCTTTTGGTAGTTTTTTTCCTTAAAGAAAAACAGTAGTGTCTCCTGACTGTTGTGACACAAAAATATATCTGTTGAAAATAGTCTTGTGTAGGCCAGACATCCCAGTGTGGTTTCGCAGTTCCACGGGTCAAATCGCTGTACTATCCAGTTTTGGGCCTTTGGTATCTAAAAAAAAAGCAGTTTGAGTGTGTCGCTCACTGTTCAGCCGCAAACATCTCTATTTAAAAAAGTGTGGTATACCCCAGTAAACAATAACTGTAGTTTTGCCATCCCACGCTAAAAAAATCTCTATTATTCAGCTTTTGGTAGTTTTTTCGGTAAAGAAAAACAGTTGTGTCTCCTGACTGTTGTGACACAAAAATATATCTGTTGAAAATAGTCTTGTGTAGGCCCGACATCCCAGTGTGGTTTTGCAGTTCCATGGGTCAAATCGCTGCACTATCCAGTTTTGGGCCTTTGTTATCTAAAAAAAAAGCAGTTTGAGTGTGTCGCTCACTGTTCAGCCGCAAATATCTCTATTTAAAAAAGTGTGGTATACCCCAGTAAACAATAACTGTGGTTTTGCCATCCCACGCTAAAAAATCTCTATTATTCAGCTTTTGGTAGTTTTTTTCCTTAAAGAAAAACAGTAGTGTCTCCTGACTGTTGTGACACAAAAATATATCTGTTGAAAATAGTCTTGTGTAGGCCTGAAATCCCAGTGTGGTTTCGCAGTTCCACGGGTCAAATCGCTGTACTATCCAGTTTTGGGCCTTTGGTATCTAAAAAAAAAGCAGTTTGAGTGTGTCGCTCACTATTCAGCCGCAAATATCTCTATTTAAAAAAGTGTGGTATACCCCAGTAAACAATAACTGTGGTTTTGCCATCCCACGGTAAAAAATCTCTATTATTCAGCTTTTGGTAGTTTTTTCCGTAAAGAAAAACAGTAGTGTCTCCTGACTGTTGTGACACAAAAATATATCTGTTGAAAATAGTCTTGTGTAGGCCCGACATCCCAGTGTGGTTTCGCAGTTCCACGGGTCAAATCGCTGTACTATCCAGTTTTGGGTCTTTGGTATCTAAAAAAAAAGCAGTTTGAGTGTGTCGCTCACTGTTCAGCCGCAAATATCTCTATTTAAAAAAGTGTGGTATACCCCAGTAAACAATAACTGTGGTTTTGCTATCCCACGGTAAAAAATCTCTATTATTCAGCTTTTGGTAGTTTTTTTCCTTAAAGAAAAACAGTAGTGTCTCCTGACTGTTGTGACACAAAAATATATCTGTTGAAAATAGTCTTGTGTAGGCCAGACATCCCAGTGTGGTTTCGCAGTTCCACGGGTCAAATCGCTGTACTATCCAGTTTTGGGCCTTTGGTATCTAAAAAAAAAGCAGTTTGAGTGTGTCGCTCACTGTTCAGAAGCAAACATCTCTATTTAAAAAAGTGTGGTATACCCCAGTAAACAATAACTGTAGTTTTGCCATCCCACGCTAAAAAAATCTCTATTATTCAGCTTTTGGTAGTTTTTTCGGTAAAGAAAAACAGTTGTGTCTCCTGACTGTTGTGACACAAAAATATATCTGTTGAAAATAGTCTTGTGTAGGCCCGACATCCCAGTGTGGTTTTGCAGTTCCATGGGTCAAATCGCTGTACTATCCAGTTTTGGGCCTTTGTTATCTAAAAAAAAAGCAGTTTGAGTGTGTCGCTCACTGTTCAGCCGCAAATATCTCTATTTAAAAAAGTGTGGTATACCCCAGTAAACAATAACTGTGGTTTTGCCATCCCACGCTAAAAAATCTCTATTATTCAGCTTTTGGTAGTTTTTTTCCTTAAAGAAAAACAGTAGTGTCTCCTGACTGTTGGACACAAAAATATATCTGTTGAAGATAGTCTTGTGTAGGCCCGACATCCCAGTGTGGTTTCGCAGTTCCAAGGGTCAAATCGCTGTATTATCCAGTTTTAGGCCTTTGGTATCTAAAAAAAAAGCAGTTTGAGTGTGTCGCTCACTGTTCAGCCGCAAATATATCTATTTAACAAAGTGTGGTATACCCCAGTAAACAATAACTGTGGTTTTGCCATCCCACGGTAAAAAATCTCTATTATTCAGCTTTTGGAAGTTTTTTCCGTAAAGAAAAACAGTTGTGTCTCCTGACTGTTGTGACACAAAAATATATCTGTTGAAAATAGTCTTGTGTAGGTCCGACATCCCAGTGTGGTTGCGCAGTTCCACGGGTCAAATCACTGTACTATCCAGTTTTGGGCCTTTGGTATCTAAAAAAAAAGCAGTTTGAGTGTGTCGCTCACTGTTCAGCCGAAAATATCTCTATTTAAAAAAGTGTGGTATTCCCCAGTAAACAATAACTGTGGTTTTGCCATCCCACGGTAAAAAATCTCTATTATTCAGCTTTTGGTAGTTTTTTTCCTTAAAGAAAAACAGGAGTGTCTCCTGACTGTTGTGACACAAAAATATATCTGTTGAAAATAGTCTTGTGTAGGCCTGAAATCCCAGTGTGGTTTCACAGTTCCACGGGTCAAATCGCTGTACTATCCAGTTTTGGGCCTTTGGTATCTAAAAAAAAAGCAGTTTGAGTGTGTCGCTCACTGTTCAGCCGCAAATATCTCTACTTAAAAAAGTGTGGTATACCCCAGTAAACAATAACTGTGGTTTTGCCATCCCACGGTAAAAAATCTCTATTATTCAGCTTTTGGTAGTTTTTTCAGTAAAGAAAAACAGTAGTGTCTCCTGACTGTTGTGACACAAAAATATATCTGTTGAAAATAGTCTTGTGTAGGCCCGACATCCCAGTGTGGTTTTCCAGTTCCATGGGTCAAATCGCTGTACTATCCAGTTTTGGGCCTTTAGTATCTAAAAAAAAAGCAGTTTCAGTGTGTCGCTCACTATTCAGCCGCAAATATCTCTATTTAAAAAAGTGTGGTATACCCCAGTAAACAATAACTGTGGTTTTGCCATCCCACGGTAAAAAATCTCTATTATTCAGCTTTTGGTAGTTTTTTTCCTTAAAGAAAAACAGTAGTGTCTCCTGACTGTTGTGACACAAAAATATATCTGTTGAAGATAGTCTTGTGTAGGCCCGACATCCCAGTGTGGTTTCGCAGTTCCAAGGGTCAAATCGCTGTATTATCCAGTTTTAGGCCTTTGGTATCTAAAAAAAAAGCAGTTTGAGTGTGTCGCTCACTGTTCAGCCGCAAATATATCTATTTAACAAAGTGTGGTATACCCCAGTAAACAATAACTGTGGTTTTGCCATCCCACGGTAAAAAATCTCTATTATTCAGCTTTTGGAAGTTTTTTCCATAAAGAAAAACAGTTGTGTCTCCTGACTGTTGTGACACAAAAATATATCTGTTGAAAATAGTCTTGTGTAGTCCTGACATCCCAGTGTGGTTGCGCAGTTCCACGGGTCAAATCACTGTACTATCCAGTTTTGGGCCTTTGGTATCTAAAAAAAAAGCAGTTTGAGTGTGTCGCTCACTGTTCAGCCGAAAATATCTCTATTTAAAAAAGTGTGGTATTCCCCAGTAAACAATAACTGTGGTTCTGCCATCCCACGGTAAAAAATCTCTATTATTCAGCTTTTGGTAGTTTTTTTCCTTAAAGAAAAACAGGAGTGTCTCCTGACTGTTGTGACACAAAAATATATCTGTTGAAAATAGTCTTGTGTAGGCCTGAAATCCCAGTGTGGTTTCGCAGTTCCACGGGTCAAATCGCTGTACTATCCAGTTTTGGGCCTTTGGTATCTAAAAAAAAAGCAGTTTGAGTGTGTCGCTCACTATTCAGCCGCAAATATCTCTATTTAAAAAAGTGTGGTATACCCCAGTAAACAATAACTGTGGTTTTGCCATCCCACGGTAAAAAATCTCTATTATTCAGCTTTTGGTAGTTTTTTCCGTAAAGAAAAACAGTAGTGTCTCCTGACTGTTGTGACACAAAAATATATCTGTTGAAAATAGTCTTGTGTAGGCCTGAAATCCCAGTGTGGTTTCGCAGTTCCACGGGTCAAATCGCTGTACTATCCAGTTTTGGGCCTTTGGTATCTAAAAAAAAAGCAGTTTGAGTGTGTCGCTCACTATTCAGCCGCAAATATCTCTATTTAAAAAAGTGTGGTATACCCCAGTAAACAATAATTGTGGTTTTGCCATCCCACGGTAAAAAATCTCTATTATTCAGCTTTTGGTAGTTTTTTCCGTAAAGAAAAACAGTAGTGTCTCCTGACTGTTGTGACACAAAAATATATCTGTTGAAAATAGTCTTGTGTAGGCCAGACATCCCAGTGTGGTTTCGCAGTTCCACGGGTCAAATCGCTGTACTATCCAGTTTTGGGCCTTTGGTATCTAAAAAAAAAGCAGTTTGAGTGTGTCGCTCACTGTTCAGCCGCAAACATCTCTATTTAAAAAAGTGTGGTATACCCCAGTAAACAATAACTGTAGTTTTGCCATCCCACGCTAAAAAATCTCTATTATTCAGCTTTTGGTAGTTTTTTCCGTAAAGCAAAACAGTAGTGTCTCCTGACTGTTGTGACACAAAAATATATCTGCTGAAAATAGTCTTGTGTAGGCCAGACATCCCAGTGTGGTTTCGCAGTTCCACGGGTCAAATCGCTGTACTGTCCAGTTTTGGGCCTTTGTTATCTAAAAAAAAAGCAGTTTGAGTGTGTCGCTCACTGTTCAGCCGCAAATATCTCTATTTAAAAAAGTGTGGTATACCCCAGTAAACAATAACTGTAGTTTTGCCATCCCACGCTAAAAAAATCTCTATTATTCAGCTTTTGGTAGTTTTTTTCCTTAAAGAAAAACAGTAGTGTCTCCTGACTGTTGGACACAAAAATATATCTGTTGAAGATAGTCTTGTGTAGGCCCGACATCCCAGTGTGGTTTCGCAGTTCCAAGGGTCAAATCGCTGTATTATCCAGTTTTAGGCCTTTGGTATCTAAAAAAAAAGCAGTTTGAGTGTGTCGCTCACTGTTCAGCCGCAAATATATCTATTTAACAAAGTGTGGTATACCCCAGTAAACAATAACTGTGGTTTTGCCATCCCACGGTAAAAAATCTCTATTATTCAGCTTTTGGAAGTTTTTTCCGTAAAGAAAAACAGTTGTGTCTCCTGACTGTTGTGACACAAAAATATATCTGTTGAAAATAGTCTTGTGTAGGCCCGACATCCCAGTGTGGTTGCGCAGTTCCACGGGTCAAATCACTGTACTATCCAGTTTTGGGCCTTTGGTATCTAAAAAAAAAGCAGTTTGAGTGTGTCGCTCACTGTTCAGCCGCAAATATATCTATTTAACAAAGTGTGGTATACCCCAGTAAACAATAACTGTGGTTTTGCCATCCCACGGTAAAAAATCTCTATTATTCAGCTTTTGGTAGTTTTTTTCCTTAAAGAAAAACAGGAGTGTCTCCTGACTGTTGTGACACAAAAATATATCTGTTGAAAATAGTCTTGTGTAGGCCTGAAATCCCAGTGTGGTTTCGCAGTTCCACGGGTCAAATCGCTGTACTATCCAGTTTTGGGCCTTTGGTATCTAAAAAAAAAGCAGTTTGAGTGTGTCGCTCATTATTCAGCCGCAAATATCTCTATTTAAAAAAGTGTGGTATACCCCAGTAAACAATAACTGTGGTTTTGCCATCCCACGGTAAAAAATCTCTATTATTCAGCTTTTGGTAGTTTTTTCCGTAAAGAAAAACAGTAGTGTCTCCTGACTGTTGTGACACAAAAATATATCTGTTGAAAATAGTCTTGTGTAGGCCAGACATCCCAGTGTGGTTTCGCAGTTCCACGGGTCAAATCGCTGTACTATCCAGTTTTGGGCCTTTGGTATCTAAAAAAAAAGCAGTTTGAGTGTGTCGCTCACTGTTCAGTCGCAAATATCTCTATTTAAAAAAGTGTGGTATACCCCAGTAAACAATAACTGTGGTTTTGCCATCCCATGGTTAAAAATCTCTATTATTCAGCTTTTGTTAGTTTTTTCCATAAAGAAAAACAGTAGTGTCTCCTGACTGTTGTGACACAAAAATATATCTGTTGAAAATAGTCTTGTGTAGGCCCGACATCCCAGTGTGGTTTCGCAGTTCCACGGGTCAAATCGCTGTACTATCCAGTTTTGTGCCTTTGGTATCTAAAAAAAAAGCAGTTTGAGTGTGTCGCTCACTGTTCAGCCGCAAACATCTCTATTTAAAAAAGTGTGGTATACCCCAGTAAACAATAACTGTAGTTTTGCCATCCCACGCTAAAAAATCTCTATTATTCAGCTTTTGGTAGTTTTTTCCGTAAAGAAAAACAGTAGTGTCTCCTGACTGTTGTGACACAAAAATATATCTGTTGAAAATAGTCTTGTGTAGGCCAGACATCCCAGTGTGGTTTCGCAGTTCCACGGGTCAAATCGCTGTACTATCCAGTTTTGGGCCTTTGTTATCTAAAAAAAAAGCAGTTTGAGTGTGTCGCTCACTGTTCAGCCGCAAATATCTCTATTTAAAAAAGTGTGGTATACCCCAGTAAACAATAACTGTAGTTTTGCCATCCCACGCTAAAAAAATCTCTATTATTCAGCTTTTGGTAGTTTTTTCCGTAAAGAAAAACAGTAGTGTCTCCTGACTGTTGTGACACAAAAATATATCTGTTGAAAATAGTCTTGTGTAGGCCCGACATCCCAGTGTGGTTTTGCAGTTCCATGGGTCAAATCGCTGTACTATCCAGTTTTGGGCCTTTGTTATCTAAAAAAAAAGCAGTTTGAGTGTGTCGCTCACTGTTCAGCCGAAAATATCTCTATTTAAAAAAGTGTGGTATACCCCAGTAAACAATAACTGTGGTTTTGCCACCCCACGGTAAAAAATCTCTATTATTCAGCTTTTGGTAGTTTTTTCCGTAAAGAAAAACAATATTGTCTTCTGACTGTTGTGACACAAAAATATATCTGTTGAAAATTGTCTTGTGTAGGCCCGACATCCCAGTGTGGTTTCGCAGTTCCACGGGTCAAATCGCTGTACTATCCAGTTTTGGGCCTTTGGTATCTAAAAAAAAAGCAGTTTGAGTGTGTCGCTCACTGTTCAGCCGCAAATATCTCTATTTAAAAAAGTGTGGTATACCCCAGTAAACAATAACTGTGGTTTTGCCATCCCACGGTAAAAAATCTCTATTATTCAGCTTTTGGTAGTTTTTTTCCTTAAAGAAAAACAGGAGTATCTCCTGACTGTTGTGACACAAAAATATATCTGTTGAAAATCGTCTTGTGTAGGCCCGACATCCCAGTGTGGTTTCGCAGTTCCACGGGTCAAATCGCTGTACTATCCAGTTTTGGGCCTTTGGTATCTAAAAAAAAAGCAGTTTGAGTGTGTCGCTCACTGTTCAGCCGCAAATATCTCTACTTAAAAAAGTGTGGTATACCCCAGTAAACAATAACTGTGGTTTTGCCATCCCATGGTAAAAAATCTCTATTATTCAGCTTTTGGTAGTTTTTTCCGTAAAGAAAAACAGTAGTGTCTCCTGACTGTTGTGACACAAAAATATATCTGTTGAAAATAGTCTTGTGTAGGCCCGACATCCCAGTGTGGTTTTGCAGTTCCATGGGTCAAATCGCTGTACTATCCAGTTTTGGGCCTTTGTTATCTAAAAAAAAAGCAGTTTGAGTGTGTCGCTCACTGTTCAGCCGAAAATATCTCTATTTAAAAAAGTGTGGTATACCCCAGTAAACAATAACTGTGGTTTTGCCACCCCACGGTAAAAAATCTCTATTATTCAGCTTTTGGTAGTTTTTTCCGTAAAGAAAAACAATATTGTCTTCTGACTGTTGTGACACAAAAATATATCTGTTGAAAATTGTCTTGTGTAGGCCCGACATCCCAGTGTGGTTTCGCAGTTCCACGGGTCAAATCGCTGTACTATCCAGTTTTGGGCCTTTGGTATCTAAAAAAAAAGCAGTTTGAGTGTGTCGCTCACTGTTCAGCCGCAAATATCTCTATTTAAAAAAGTGTGGTATACCCCAGTAAACAATAACTGTGGTTTTGCCATCCCACGGTAAAAAATCTCTATTATTCAGCTTTTGGTAGTTTTTTTCCTTAAAGAAAAACAGGAGTATCTCCTGACTGTTGTGACACAAAAATATATCTGTTGAAAATCGTCTTGTGTAGGCCCGACATCCCAGTGTGGTTTCGCAGTTCCACGGGTCAAATCGCTGTACTATCCAGTTTTGGGCCTTTGGTATCTAAAAAAAAAGCAGTTTGAGTGTGTCGCTCACTGTTCAGCCGCAAATATCTCTACTTAAAAAAGTGTGGTATACCCCAGTAAACAATAACTGTGGTTTTGCCATCCCATGGTAAAAAATCTCTATTATTCAGCTTTTGGTAGTTTTTTCCGTAAAGAAAAACAGTAGTGTCTCCTGACTGTTGTGACACAAAAATATATCTGTTGAAAATAGTCTTGTGTAGGCCCGACATCCCAGTGTGGTTTTGCAGTTCCATGGGTCAAATCGCTGTACTATCCACTTTTGGGCCTTTAGTATCTAAAAAAAAAGCAGTTTGAGTGTGTCGCTCACTATTCAGCCGCAAATATCTCTATTTAAAAAAGTGTGGTATACCCCAGTAAACAATAACTGTGGTTTTGCCATCCCACGGTAAAAAATCTCTATTATTCAGCTTTTGGTAGTTTTTTTCCTTAAAGAAAAACAGTAGTGTCTCCTGACTGTTGTGACACAAAAATATATCTGTTGAAGATAGTCTTGTGTAGGCCCGACATCCCAGTGTGGTTTCGCAGTTCCAAGGGTCAAATCGCTGTATTATCCAGTTTTAGGCCTTTGGTATCTAAAAAAAAAGCAGTTTGAGTGTGTCGCTCACTGTTCAGCCGCAAATATCTCTATTTAAAAAAGTGTGGTATACCCCAGTAAACAATAACTGTAGTTTTGCCATCCCACGCTAAAAAAATCTCTATTATTCAGCTTTTGGTAGTTTTTTCCGTAAAGAAAAACAGTAGTGTCTCCTGACTGTTGTGACACAAAAATATATCTGTTGAAAATAGTCTTGTGTAGGCCCGACATCCCAGTGTGGTTTTGCAGTTCCATGGGTCAAATCGCTGTACTATCCAGTTTTGGGCCTTTGTTATCTAAAAAAAAAGCAGTTTGAGTGTGTCGCTCACTGTTCAGCCGAAAATATCTCTATTTAAAAAAGTGTGGTATACCCCAGTAAACAATAACTGTGGTTTTGCCACCCCACGGTAAAAAATCTCTATTATTCAGCTTTTGGTAGTTTTTTCCGTAAAGAAAAACAATATTGTCTTCTGACTGTTGTGACACAAAAATATATCTGTTGAAAATTGTCTTGTGTAGGCCCGACATCCCAGTGTGGTTTCGCAGTTCCACGGGTCAAATCGCTGTACTATCCAGTTTTGGGCCTTTGGTATCTAAAAAAAAAGCAGTTTGAGTGTGTCGCTCACTGTTCAGCCGCAAATATCTCTATTTAAAAAAGTGTGGTATACCCCAGTAAACAATAACTGTGGTTTTGCCATCCCACGGTAAAAAATCTCTATTATTCAGCTTTTGGTAGTTTTTTTCCTTAAAGAAAAACAGGAGTATCGCCTGACTGTTGTGACACAAAAATATATCTGTTGAAAATCGTCTTGTGTAGGCCCGACATCCCAGTGTGGTTTCGCAGTTCCACGGGTCAAATCGCTGTACTATCCAGTTTTGGGCCTTTGGTATCTAAAAAAAAAGCAGTTTGAGTGTGTCGCTCACTGTTCAGCCGCAAATATCTCTACTTAAAAAAGTGTGGTATACCCCAGTAAACAATAACTGTGGTTTTGCCATCCCATGGTAAAAAATCTCTATTATTCAGCTTTTGGTAGTTTTTTCCGTAAAGAAAAACAGTAGTGTCTCCTGACTGTTGTGACACAAAAATATATCTGTTGAAAATAGTCTTGTGTAGGCCCGACATCCCAGTGTGGTTTTGCAGTTCCATGGGTCAAATCGCTGTACTATCCACTTTTGGGCCTTTAGTATCTAAAAAAAAAGCAGTTTGAGTGTGTCGCTCACTATTCAGCCGCAAATATCTCTATTTAAAAAAGTGTGGTATACCCCAGTAAACAATAACTGTGGTTTTGCCATCCCACGGTAAAAAATCTCTATTATTCAGCTTTTGGTAGTTTTTTTCCTTAAAGAAAAACAGTAGTGTCTCCTGACTGTTGTGACACAAAAATATATCTGTTGAAGATAGTCTTGTGTAGGCCCGACATCCCAGTGTGGTTTCGCAGTTCCAAGGGTCAAATCGCTGTATTATCCAGTTTTAGGCCTTTGGTATCTAAAAAAAAAGCAGTTTGAGTGTGTCGCTCACTGTTCAGCCGCAAATATATCTATTTAACAAAGTGTGGTATACCCCAGTAAACAATAACTGTGGTTTTGCCATCCCACGGTAAAAAATCTCTATTATTCAGCTTTTGGAAGTTTTTTCCGTAAAGAAAAACAGTTGTGTCTCCTGACTGTTGTGACACAAAAATATATCTGTTGAAAATAGTCTTGTGTAGGCCCGACATCCCAGTGTGGTTGCGCAGTTCCACGGGTCAAATCACTGTACTATCCAGTTTTGGGCCTTTGGTATCTAAAAAAAAAGCAGTTTGACTATGTCGCTCACTGTTCAGCCGAAAATATCTCTATTTAAAAAAGTGTGGTATTCCCCAGTAAACAATAACTGTGGTTTTGCCATCCCATGGTAAAAAATCTCTATTATTCAGCTTTTGGTAGTTTTTTTCCTTAAAGAAAAACAGGAGTGTCTCCTGACTGTTGTGACACAAAAATATATCTGTTGAAAATAGTCTTGTGTAGGCCTGAAATCCCAGTGTGGTTTCGCAGTTCCACGGGTCAAATCGCTGTACTATCCAGTTTTGGGCCTTTGGTATCTAAAAAAAAAGCAGTTTGAGTGTGTCGCTCACTGTTCAGTCGCAAATATCTCTATTTAAAAAAGTGTGGTATACCCCAGTAAACAATAACTGTGGTTTTGCCATCCCATGGTTAAAAATCTCTATTATTCAGCTTTTGTTAGTTTTTTCCATAAAGAAAAACAGTAGTGTCTCCTGACTGTTGTGACACAAAAATATATCTGTTGAAAATTGTCTTGTGTAGGCCCGACATCCCAGTGTGGTTTCGCAGTTCCACGGGTCAAATCGCTGTACTATCCAGTTTTGGGCCTTTGGTATCTAAAAAAAAAGCAGTTTGAGTGTGTCGCTCACTGTTCAGCCGCAAATATCTCTATTTAAAAAAGTGTGGTATACCCCAGTAAACAATAACTGTGGTTTTGCCATCCCACGGTAAAAAATCTCTATTATTCAGCTTTTGGTAGTTTTTTTCCTTAAAGAAAAACAGGAGTATCTCCTGACTGTTGTGACACAAAAATATATCTGTTCAAAATCGTCTTGTGTAGGCCCGACATCCCAGTGTGGTTTCGCAGTTCCACGGGTCAAATCGCTGTACTATCCAGTTTTGGGCCTTTGGTATCTAAAAAAAAAGCAGTTTGAGTGTGTCGCTCACTGTTCAGCCGCAAATATCTCTACTTAAAAAAGTGTGGTATACCCCAGTAAACAATAACTGTGGTTTTGCCATCCCATGGTAAAAAATCTCTATTATTCAGCTTTTGGTAGTTTTTTCCGTAAAGAAAAACAGTAGTGTCTCCTGACTGTTGTGACACAAAAATATATCTGTTGAAAATAGTCTTGTGTAGGCCCGACATCCCAGTGTGGTTTTGCAGTTCCATGGGTCAAATCGCTGTACTATCCACTTTTGGGCCTTTAGTATCTAAAAAAAAAGCAGTTTGAGTGTGTCGCTCACTATTCAGCCGCAAATATCTCTATTTAAAAAAGTGTGGTATACCCCAGTAAACAATAACTGTGGTTTTGCCATCCCACGGTAAAAAATCTCTATTATTCAGCTTTTGGTAGTTTTTTTCCTTAAAGAAAAACAGTAGTGTCTCCTGACTGTTGTGACACAAAAATATATCTGTTGAAGATAGTCTTGTGTAGGCCCGACATCCCAGTGTGGTTTCGCAGTTCCAAGGGTCAAATCGCTGTATTATCCAGTTTTAGGCCTTTGGTATCTAAAAAAAAAGCAGTTTGAGTGTGTCGCTCACTGTTCAGCCGCAAATATCTCTATTTAAAAAAGTGTGGTATACCCCAGTAAACAATAACTGTAGTTTTGCCATCCCACGCTAAAAAAATCTCTATTATTCAGCTTTTGGTAGTTTTTTCCGTAAAGAAAAACAGTAGTGTCTCCTGACTGTTGTGACACAAAAATATATCTGTTGAAAATAGTCTTGTGTAGGCCCGACATCCCAGTGTGGTTTTGCAGTTCCATGGGTCAAATCGCTGTACTATCCAGTTTTGGGCCTTTGTTATCTAAAAAAAAAGCAGTTTGAGTGTGTCGCTCACTGTTCAGCCGAAAATATCTCTATTTAAAAAAGTGTGGTATACCCCAGTAAACAATAACTGTGGTTTTGCCACCCCACGGTAAAAAATCTCTATTATTCAGCTTTTGGTAGTTTTTTCCGTAAAGAAAAACAATATTGTCTTCTGACTGTTGTGACACAAAAATATATCTGTTGAAAATTGTCTTGTGTAGGCCCGACATCCCAGTGTGGTTTCGCAGTTCCACGGGTCAAATCGCTGTACTATCCAGTTTTGGGCCTTTGGTATCTAAAAAAAAAGCAGTTTGAGTGTGTCGCTCACTGTTCAGCCGCAAATATCTCTATTTAAAAAAGTGTGGTATACCCCAGTAAACAATAACTGTGGTTTTGCCATCCCACGGTAAAAAATCTCTATTATTCAGCTTTTGGTAGTTTTTTTCCTTAAAGAAAAACAGGAGTATCTCCTGACTGTTGTGACACAAAAATATATCTGTTGAAAATCGTCTTGTGTAGGCCCGACATCCCAGTGTGGTTTCGCAGTTCCACGGGTCAAATCGCTGTACTATCCAGTTTTGGGCCTTTGGTATCTAAAAAAAAAGCAGTTTGAGTGTGTCGCTCACTGTTCAGCCGCAAATATCTCTACTTAAAAACGTGTGGTATACCCCAGTAAACAATAACTGTGGTTTTGCCATCCCATGGTAAAAAATCTCTATTATTCAGCTTTTGGTAGTTTTTTCCGTAAAGAAAAACAGTAGTGTCTCCTGACTGTTGTGACACAAAAATATATCTGTTGAAAATAGTCTTGTGTAGGCCCGACATCCCAGTGTGGTTTTGCAGTTCCATGGGTCAAATCGCTGTACTATCCACTTTTGGGCCTTTAGTATCTAAAAAAAAAGCAGTTTGAGTGTGTCGCTCACTATTCAGCCGCAAATATCTCTATTTAAAAAAGTGTGGTATACCCCAGTAAACAATAACTGTGGTTTTGCCATCCCACGGTAAAAAATCTCTATTATTCAGCTTTTGGTAGTTTTTTTCCTTAAAGAAAAACAGTAGTGTCTCCTGACTGTTGTGACACAAAAATATATCTGTTGAAGATAGTCTTGTGTAGGCCCGACATCCCAGTGTGGTTTCGCAGTTCCAAGGGTCAAATCGCTGTATTATCCAGTTTTAGGCCTTTGGTATCTAAAAAAAAAGCAGTTTGAGTGTGTCGCTCACTGTTCAGCCGCAAATATATCTATTTAACAAAGTGTGGTATACCCCAGTAAACAATAACTGTGGTTTTGCCATCCCACGGTAAAAAATCTCTATTATTCAGCTTTTGGAAGTTTTTTCCGTAAAGAAAAACAGTTGTGTCTCCTGACTGTTGTGACACAAAAATATATCTGTTGAAAATAGTCTTGTGTAGGCCCGACATCCCAGTGTGGTTGCGCAGTTCCACGGGTCAAATCACTGTACTATCCAGTTTTGGGCCTTTGGTATCTAAAAAAAAAGCAGTTTGACTATGTCGCTCACTGTTCAGCCGAAAATATCTCTATTTAAAAAAGTGTGGTATTCCCCAGTAAACAATAACTGTGGTTTTGCCATCCCATGGTAAAAAATCTCTATTATTCAGCTTTTGGTAGTTTTTTTCCTTAAAGAAAAACAGGAGTGTCTCCTGACTGTTGTGACACAAAAATATATCTGTTGAAAATAGTCTTGTGTAGGCCTGAAATCCCAGTGTGGTTTCGCAGTTCCACGGGTCAAATCGCTGTACTATCCAGTTTTGGGCCTTTGGTATCTAAAAAAAAAGCAGTTTGAGTGTGTCGCTCACTGTTCAGTCGCAAATATCTCTATTTAAAAAAGTGTGGTATACCCCAGTAAACAATAACTGTGGTTTTGCCATCCCATGGTTAAAAATCTCTATTATTCAGCTTTTGTTAGTTTTTTCCATAAAGAAAAACAGTAGTGTCTCCTGACTGTTGTGACACAAAAATATATCTGTTGAAAATAGTCTTGTGTAGGCACGACATCCCAGTGTGGTTTCGCAGTTCCACGGGTCAAATCGCTGTACTATCCAGTTTTGTGCCTTTGGTATCTAAAAAAAAAGCAGTTTGAGTGTGTCGCTCACTGTTCAGCCGCAAACATCTCTATTTAAAAAAGTGTGGTATACCCCAGTAAACAATAACTGTAGTTTTGCCATCCCACGCTAAAAAATCTCTATTATTCAGCTTTTGGTAGTTTTTTCCGTAAAGAAAAACAGTAGTGTCTCCTGACTGTTGTGACACAAAAATATATCTGTTGAAAATAGTCTTGTGTAGGCCAGACATCCCAGTGTGGTTTCGCAGTTCCACGGGTCAAATCGCTGTACTATCCAGTTTTGGGCCTTTGGTATCTAAAAAAAAAGCAGTTTGAGTGTGTCGCTCACTGTTCAGTCGCAAATATCTCTATTTAAAAAAGTGTGGTATACCCCAGTAAACAATAACTGTGGTTTTGCCATCCCATGGTTAAAAATCTCTATTATTCAGCTTTTGTGAGTTTTTTCCATAAAGAAAAACAGTAGTGTCTCCTGACTGTTGTGACACAAAAATATATCTGTTGAAAATAGTCTTGTGTAGGCACGACATCCCAGTGTGGTTTCGCAGTTCCACGGGTCAAATCGCTGTACTATCCAGTTTTGTGCCTTTGGTATCTAAAAAAAAAGCAGTTTGAGTGTGTCGCTCACTGTTCAGCCGCAAACATCTCTATTTAAAAAAGTGTGGTATACCCCAGTAAACAATAACTGTAGTTTTGCCATCCCACGCTAAAAAATCTCTATTATTCAGGTTTTGGTAGTTTTTTCCGTAAAGAAAAACAGTAGTGTCTCCTGACTGTTGTGACACAAAAATATATCTGCTGAAAATAGTCTTGTGTAGGCCCGACATCCCAGTGTGGTTTCGCAGTTCCAAGGGTCAAATCGCTGTATTATCCAGTTTTAGGCCTTTGGTATCTAAAAAAAAAGCAGTTTGAGTGTGTCGCTCACTGTTCAGCCGCAAATATATCTATTTAACAAAGTGTGGTATACCCCAGTAAACAATAACTGTGGTTTTGCCATCCCACGGTAAAAAATCTCTATTATTCAGCTTTTGGTAGTTTTTTTCCTTAAAGAAAAACAGGAGTATCTCCTGACTGTTGTGACACAAAAATATATCTGTTGAAAATCGTCTTGTGTAGGCCCGACATCCCAGTGTGGTTTCGCAGTTCCACGGGTCAAATCGCTGTACTATCCAGTTTTGGGCCTTTGGTATCTAAAAAAAAAGCAGTTTGAGTGTGTCGCTCACTGTTCAGCCGCAAATATCTCTACTTAAAAAAGTGTGGTATACCCCAGTAAACAATAACTGTGGTTTTGCCATCCCATGGTAAAAAATCTCTATTATTCAGCTTTTGGTAGTTTTTTCCGTAAAGAAAAACAGTAGTGTCTCCTGACTGTTGTGACACAAAAATATATCTGTTGAAAATAGTCTTGTGTAGGCCCGACATCCCAGTGTGGTTTTGCAGTTCCATGGGTCAAATCGCTGTACTATCCAGTTTTGGGCCTTTGTTATCTAAAAAAAAAGCAGTTTGAGTGTGTCGCTCACTGTTCAGCCGAAAATATCTCTATTTAAAAAAGTGTGGTATACCCCAGTAAACAATAACTGTGGTTTTGCCACCCCACGGTAAAAAATCTCTATTATTCAGCTTTTGGTAGTTTTTTCCGTAAAGAAAAACAATATTGTCTTCTGACTGTTGTGACACAAAAATATATCTGTTGAAAATTGTCTTGTGTAGGCCCGACATCCCAGTGTGGTTTCGCAGTTCCACGGGTCAAATCGCTGTACTATCCAGTTTTGGGCCTTTGGTATCTAAAAAAAAAGCAGTTTGAGTGTGTCGCTCACTGTTCAGCCGCAAATATCTCTATTTAAAAAAGTGTGGTATACCCCAGTAAACAATAACTGTGGTTTTGCCATCCCACGGTAAAAAATCTCTATTATTCAGCTTTTGGTAGTTTTTTTCCTTAAAGAAAAACAGGAGTATCTCCTGACTGTTGTGACACAAAAATATATCTGTTGAAAATCGTCTTGTCTAGGCCCGACATCCCAGTGTGGTTTCTCAGTTCCACGGGTCAAATCGCTGTACTATCCAGTTTTGGGCCTTTGGTATCTAAAAAAAAAGCAGTTTGAGTGTGTCGCTCACTGTTCAGCCGCAAATATCTCTACTTAAAAAAGTGTGGTATACCCCAGTAAACAATAACTGTGGTTTTGCCATCCCATGGTAAAAAATCTCTATTATTCAGCTTTTGGTAGTTTTTTCCGTAAAGAAAAACAGTAGTGTCTCCTGACTGTTGTGACACAAAAATATATCTGTTGAAAATAGTCTTGTGTAGGCCCGACATCCCAGTGTGGTTTTGCAGTTCCATGGGTCAAATCGCTGTACTATCCACTTTTGGGCCTTTAGTATCTAAAAAAAAAGCAGTTTGAGTGTGTCGCTCACTATTCAGCCGCAAATATCTCTATTTAAAAAAGTGTGGTATACCCCAGTAAACAATAACTGTGGTTTTGCCATCCCACGGTAAAAAATCTCTATTATTCAGCTTTTGGTAGTTTTTTTCCTTAAAGAAAAACAGTAGTGTCTCCTGACTGTTGTGACACAAAAATATATCTGTTGAAGATAGTCTTGTGTAGGCCCGACATCCCAGTGTGGTTTCGCAGTTCCAAGGGTCAAATCGCTGTATTATCCAGTTTTAGGCCTTTGGTATCTAAAAAAAAAGCAGTTTGAGTGTGTCGCTCACTGTTCAGCCGCAAATATCTCTATTTAAAAAAGTGTGGTATACCCCAGTAAACAATAACTGTAGTTTTGCCATCCCACGCTAAAAAAATCTCTATTATTCAGCTTTTGGTAGTTTTTTCCGTAAAGAAAAACAGTAGTGTCTCCTGACTGTTGTGACACAAAAATATATCTGTTGAAAATAGTCTTGTGTAGGCCCGACATCCCAGTGTGGTTTTGCAGTTCCATGGGTCAAATCGCTGTACTATCCAGTTTTGGGCCTTTGTTATCTAAAAAAAAAGCAGTTTGAGTGTGTCGCTCACTGTTCAGCCGAAAATATCTCTATTTAAAAAAGTGTGGTATACCCCAGTAAACAATAACTGTGGTTTTGCCACCCCACGGTAAAAAATCTCTATTATTCAGCTTTTGGTAGTTTTTTCCGTAAAGAAAAACAATATTGTCTTCTGACTGTTGTGACACAAAAATATATCTGTAGAAAATTGTCTTGTGTAGGCCCGACATCCCAGTGTGGTTTCGCAGTTCCACGGGTCAAATCGCTGTACTATCCAGTTTTGGGCCTTTGGTATCTAAAAAAAAAGCAGTTTGAGTGTGTCGCTCACTGTTCAGCCGCAAATATCTCTATTTAAAAAAGTGTGGTATACCCCAGTAAACAATAACTGTGGTTTTGCCATCCCACGGTAAAAAATCTCTATTATTCAGCTTTTGGTAGTTTTTTTCCTTAAAGAAAAACAGGAGTATCTCCTGACTGTTGTGACACAAAAATATATCTGTTGAAAATCGTCTTGTGTAGGCCCGACATCCCAGTGTGGTTTCGCAGTTCCACGGGTCAAATCGCTGTACTATCCAGTTTTGGGCCTTTGGTATCTAAAAAAAAAGCAGTTTGAGTGTGTCGCTCACTGTTCAGCCGCAAATATCTCTACTTAAAAAAGTGTGGTATACCCCAGTAAACAATAACTGTGGTTTTGCCATCCCATGGTAAAAAATCTCTATTATTCAGCTTTTGGTAGTTTTTTCCGTAAAGAAAAACAGTAGTGTCTCCTGACTGTTGTGACACAAAAATATATCTGTTGAAAATAGTCTTGTGTAGGCCCGACATCCCAGTGTGGTTTTGCAGTTCCATGGGTCAAATCGCTGTACTATCCACTTTTGGGCCTTTAGTATCTAAAAAAAAAGCAGTTTGAGTGTGTCGCTCACTATTCAGCCGCAAATATCTCTATTTAAAAAAGTGTGGTATACCCCAGTAAACAATAACTGTGGTTTTGCCATCCCACGATAAAAAATCTCTATTATTCAGCTTTTGGTAGTTTTTTTCCTTAAAGAAAAACAGTAGTGTCTCCTGACTGTTGTGACACAAAAATATATCTGTTGAAGATAGTCTTGTGTAGGCCCGACATCCCAGTGTGGTTTCGCAGTTCCAAGGGTCAAATCGCTGTATTATCCAGTTTTAGGCCTTTGGTATCTAAAAAAAAAGCAGTTTGAGTGTGTCGCTCACTGTTCAGCCGCAAATATATCTATTTAACAAAGTGTGGTATACCCCAGTAAACAATAACTGTGGTTTTGCCATCCCACGGTAAAAAATCTCTATTATTCAGCTTTTGGAAGTTTTTTCCGTAAAGAAAAACAGTTGTGTCTCCTGACTGTTGTGACACAAAAATATATCTGTTGAAAATAGTCTTGTGTAGGCCCGACATCCCAGTGTGGTTGCGCAGTTCCACGGGTCAAATCACTGTACTATCCAGTTTTGGGCCTTTGGTATCTAAAAAAAAAGCAGTTTGACTATGTCGCTCACTGTTCAGCCGAAAATATCTCTATTTAAAAAAGTGTGGTATTCCCCAGTAAACAATAACTGTGGTTTTGCCATCCCATGGTAAAAAATCTCTATTATTCAGCTTTTGGTAGTTTTTTTCCTTAAAGAAAAACAGGAGTGTCTCCTGACTGTTGTGACACAAAAATATATCTGTTGAAAATAGTCTTGTGTAGGCCTGAAATCCCAGTGTGGTTTCGCAGTTCCACGGGTCAAATCGCTGTACTATCCAGTTTTGGGCCTTTGGTATCTAAAAAAAAAGCAGTTTGAGTGTGTCGCTCACTGTTCAGTCGCAAATATCTCTATTTAAAAAAGTGTGGTATACCCCAGTAAACAATAACTGTGGTTTTGCCATCCCATGGTTAAAAATCTCTATTATTCAGCTTTTGTTAGTTTTTTCCATAAAGAAAAACAGTAGTGTCTCCTGACTGTTGTGACACAAAAATATATCTGTTGAAAATAGTCTTGTGTAGGCACGACATCCCAGTGTGGTTTCGCAGTTCCACGGGTCAAATCGCTGTACTATCCAGTTTTGTGCCTTTGGTATCTAAAAAAAAAGCAGTTTGAGTGTGTCGCTCACTGTTCAGCCGCAAACATCTCTATTTAAAAAAGTGTGGTATACCCCAGTAAACAATAACTGTAGTTTTGCCATCCCACGCTAAAAAATCTCTATTATTCAGCTTTTGGTAGTTTTTTCCGTAAAGAAAAACAGTAGTGTCTCCTGACTGTTGTGACACAAAAATATATCTGTTGAAAATAGTCTTGTGTAGGCCAGACATCCCAGTGTGGTTTCGCAGTTCCACGGGTCAAATCGCTGTACTATCCAGTTTTGGGCCTTTGGTATCTAAAAAAAAAGCAGTTTGAGTGTGTCGCTCACTGTTCAGTCGCAAATATCTCTATTTAAAAAAGTGTGGTATACCCCAGTAAACAATAACTGTGGTTTTGCCATCCCATGGTTAAAAATCTCTATTATTCAGCTTTTGTGAGTTTTTTCCATAAAGAAAAACAGTAGTGTCTCCTGACTGTTGTGACACAAAAATATATCTGTTGAAAATAGTCTTGTGTAGGCACGACATCCCAGTGTGGTTTCGCAGTTCCACGGGTCAAATCGCTGTACTATCCAGTTTTGTGCCTTTGGTATCTAAAAAAAAAGCAGTTTGAGTGTGTCGCTCACTGTTCAGCCGCAAACATCTCTATTTAAAAAAGTGTGGTATACCCCAGTAAACAATAACTGTAGTTTTGCCATCCCACGCTAAAAAATCTCTATTATTCAGGTTTTGGTAGTTTTTTCCGTAAAGAAAAACAGTAGTGTCTCCTGACTGTTGTGACACAAAAATATATCTGCTGAAAATAGTCTTGTGTAGGCCCGACATCCCAGTGTGGTTTCGCAGTTCCAAGGGTCAAATCGCTGTATTATCCAGTTTTAGGCCTTTGGTATCTAAAAAAAGAAGCAGTTTGAGTGTGTCGCTCACTGTTCAGCCGCAAATATATCTATTTAACAAAGTGTGGTATACCCCAGTAAACAATAACTGTGGTTTTGCCATCCCACGGTAAAAAATCTCTATTATTCAGCTTTTGGAAGTTTTTTCCGTAAAGAAAAACAGTTGTGTCTCCTGACTGTTGTGACACAAAAATATATCTGTTGAAAATAGTCTTGTGTAGGCCCGACATCCCAGTGTGGTTTCGCAGTTCCACGGGTCAAATCGCTGTACTATCCAGTTTTGTGCCTTTGGTATCTAAAAAAAAAGCAGTTTGAGTGTGTCGCTCACTGTTCAGCCGCAAACATCTCTATTTAAAAAAGTGTGGTATACCCCAGTAAACAATAACTGTAGTTTTGCCATCCCACGCTAAAAAAATCTCTATTATTCAGCTTTTGGTAGTTTTTTCCGTAAAGAAAAACAGTAGTGTCTCCTGACTGTTGTGACACAAAAATATATCTGTTGAAAATAGTCTTGTGTAGGACCGACATCCCAGTGTGGTTTTGCAGTTCCATGGGTCAAATCGCTGTACTATCCAGTTTTGGGCCTTTGTTATCTAAAAAAAAAGCAGTTTGAGTGTGTCGCTCACTGTTAAGCCGCAAATATCTCTATTTAAAAAAGTGTGGTATACCCCAGTAAACAATAACTGTGGTTTTGCCATCCCACGCTAAAAAATCTCTATTATTCAGCTTTTGGTAGTTTTTTCCGTAAAGAAAAACAGTAGTGTCTCCTGACTGTTGTGACACAAAAATATATCTGTTGAAAATAGTCTTGTGTAGGCCCGACATCCTAGTGTGGTTTCGCAGTTCCACGGGTCAAATCGCTGTACTATCCAGTTTTGGGCCTTTGGTATCTAAAAAAAAAGCAGTTTGAGTGTGTCGCTCACTGTTCAGCCGCAAATATCTCTATTTAAAAAAGTGTGGTATACCCCAGTAAACAATAACTGTGGTTTTGCCATCCCATGCTAAAAAATCTCTATTATTCAGCTTTTGGTAGTTTTTTCCGTAAAGAAAAACAGTAGTGTCTCCTGACTGTTGTGACACAAAAATATATCTGTTGAAAATAGTCTTGTGTAGGCCCGACATCCCAGTGTGGTTTCGCAGTTCCACGGGTCAAATCGCTGTACTATCCAGTTTTTGGCCTTTGGTATCTAAAAAAAAGCAGTTTGAGTGTGTCGCTCACTGTTCAGCCGCAAATATCTCTATTTAAAAAAGTGTGGTATACCCCAGTAAACAATAACTGTGGTTTTGCCATCCCAGGCTTGAAAATCTCTATTATTCAGCTTTTGGTAGTTTTTTCCGTAAAGACAAACAGTAGTGTCTCCTGACTGTTGTGACACAAAAATATATCTGTTGAAAATAGTCTTGTGTAGGACCGACATCCCAGTGTGGTTTCGCAGTTCCATGGGTCAAATCGCTGTACTATCCAGTTTTGGGCCTTTGGTATCTAAAAAAAAAGCAGTTTGAGTGTGTCGCTCACTGTTCAGCCGCAAATATCTCTATTTAAAAAAGTGTGGTATACCCCAGTAAACAATAACTGTGGTTTTGCCATCCCATGGTTAAAAATCTCTATTATTCAGCTTTTGGTAGTTTTTTCCATAAAGAAAAACAGTAGTGTCTCCTGACTGTTGTGACACAAAAATATATCTGTTGAAAATAGTCTTGTGTAGGCCCGACATCCCAGTGAGGTTTCGCAGTTCCATGGGTCAAATCGCTGTACTATCCAGTTTTGGGCCTTTGGTATCTAAAAAAAAAAGCAGTTTGAGTGTGTCGCTCACTGTTCAGACGCAAATATATCTATTTAAAAAAGTGTGGTATACCCCAGTAAAAAATAACTGTGGTTTTGCCATCCCACGGTAAAAAATCTCTATTATTCAGCTTTTGGTAGTTTTTTCCGTAAAGAAAAACAGTAGTGTCTCCTGACTGTTGTGACACAAAAATATATCTGTTGAAAATAGTCTTGTGTAGGCCCGACATCCCAGTGTGGTTTCACAGTTCCACGGGTCAAATCACTGTACTATCCAGTTTTGGGCCTTTGGTATCTAAAAAAATGCAGTTTGAGTGTGTCGCTCACTGTTCAGCAGCAAATATCTCTATTTAAAAAAGTGTGGTATACCCCAGTAAACAATAACTGTGGTTTTGCCATCCCACGGTAAAAAAATCTCTATTATTCAGCTTTTGGTAGTTTTTTCCGTAAAGAAAAACAGTAGTGTCTCCTGACTGTTGTGACACAAAAATATATCTGTTGAAAATAGTCTTGTTTATCCCCGACATCCCAGTGTGGTTTCGCAGTTCCACGGGTCAAATCGCTGTAGTATTCAGTTTTGGGCCTTTGGTATCTAAAAAAAAAGCAGTTTGAGTGTGACGCTCACTGTTCAGCCGCAAATATCTCTATTTAAACAAGTGTGGTATACCCCAGTAAACAATAACTGTGGTTTTGCCATCCCACGGTAAAAAATCACTATTATTCAGCTTTTGGTAGTTTTTTCCATAAAGAAAAACAGTAGTGTCTCCTGACTGTTGTGACACAAAAATATATCTGTTGAAAATAGTCTTGTGTAGGCCCGACATCCCAGTGTGGTTGCGCAGTTCCACGGGTCAAATCGCTGTACTATCCAGTTTTGTGCCTTTGGTATCTAAAAAAAAAGCAGTTTGAGTGTGTCGCTCACTGTTCAGCCGCAAACATCTCTATTTAAAAAAGTGTGGTATACCCCAGTAAACAATAACTGTAGTTTTGCCATCCCACACTAAAAAATCTCTATTATTCAGCTTTTGACCAACATCTGTCACAAAATGAATATAGTCACTCCAAACAATTAATATACTAACACACATAATCCCTTAAGGCCAGAAAACAGGGATTAATTGGAGACACAACACAATTGAAAGGTAAAAAAACATATTTTATTAAACAATTCATTAAAATTAGTGTACTTACACACATATATTTAAAAATTAAGCAGGAAAATGAATTTATCAGCAAAGCAGGGACAAATATGTGGGTCTCAAACCAAAGGCTAGCTATATAGGCTAGGCAGACTAAAGACATATATTCAAAGATATTAAAGGTATCCTTCTACAGCCCAAATGTTGGACCAAAATACACAAAGTGCTAGCACTCAATATATATATATATATAGATCTCCAGGCAAGGGCTAGTAATATTAAACAGGCAAACTAGAGATATATATTCAAAAATAGGATATTATTCTATAGCCCAAAATAATGGACTAGTATATATAAAGTGCTAGTGCCCAGTGTATGTTCATCAGAGTTTATAGTATTGCACATAAAGTTACCACATATGCTTATTGATCGGTCAGTATGAATAAAACTACCTATTGATATAGTCCACCCTTTTAATGAATATATTGCCAACATTAAGGTCCTAGTTAATGGAAAGTTATTGGAAAGCCCACAATCATATCAATATGAATAGAAATGATATAGTCCACCCTTTTGACAGATATATTGCCAACATGAAGGTCCTAGTTAATAGAAAGCCCACAATCATGTGGATTCAAAACCGGCAAAACACCGGGACCATAGTAAGGCATAAAAAGCAAGGAGACATTACCTATCGCCAAAAGGAGAGAGAACCTATGACCCACAGTTCCTGCTGCTGCACCCCGACGACGCCGTTTCGCCACGCTTCTTCCAGGGGGCGTTCCCCGCTTTGCTGATAAATTCATTTTCCTGCTTAATTTTTAAATATATGTGTGTAAGTACACTAATTTTAATGAATTGATTAATAAAATATGTTTTTTTACCTTTCAATTGTGTTGTGTCTCCAATTAATCCCTGTTTTCTGGCCTTAAGGGATTATGTGTGTTAGTTTATTCAGCTTTTGGTAGTTTTTTCCGTAAAGAAAAACAGTAGTGTCTCCTGACTGTTGTGACACAAAAATATATCTGTTGAAAATAGTCTTGTGTAGGCCAGACATCCCAGTGTGGTTTCGCAGTTCCACGGGTCAAATCGCTGTACTATCCAGTTTTGGGCCTTTGGTATCTAAAAAAAAAGCAGTTTGAGTGTGTCGCTCACTGTCCAGCCGCAAATATCTCTATTTAAAAAAGTGTGGTATACCCCAGTAAACAATAACTGTAGTTTTGCCATCCCACGCTAAAAAAATCTCTATTATTCAGCTTTTGGTAGTTTTTTCCGTAAAGAAAAACAGTAGTGTCTCCTGACTGTTGTGACACAAAAATATATCTGTTGAAAATAGTCTTGTGTAGGACCGACATCCCAGTGTGGTTTCGCAGTTCCATGGGTCATATCGCTGTACTATCCAGTTGTGGGCCTTTGGTATCTAAAAAAAAGCAGTTTGAGTGTGTCGCTCACTGTTCAGCCGCAAATATCTCTATTTAAAAAAGTGTGGTATACCCCAGTAAACAATAACTGTGGTTTTGCCATCCCACGCTAAAAAATCTCTATTATTCAGCTTTTGGTAGTTTTTTCCGTAAAGACAAACAGTAGTGTCTCCTGACTGTTGTGACACAAAAATGTATCTGTTGAAAATAGTCTTGTGTAGGCCCAACATCCCAGTGTGGCTTCGCAGTTCCACGGGTCAAATCGCTGTACTATCCAGTTTTGGGACTTTGGTATCTAAAAAAAAAGCAGTTTGAGTGTGTCGCTCACTGTTCAGCCGCAAATATCTCTATTTAAAAAAGTGTAGTATACCCCAGTAAACAATAACTGTGGTTTTGCCATCCCACGGTAAAAAAATCTCTATTATTCAGCTTTTGGTAGTTTTTTCCGTAAAGAAAAACAGTAGTGTCTCCTGACTGTTGTGACACAAAAATATATCTGTTGAAAATAGTCTTGTTTAGGCCCGACATCCCAGTGTGGTTTCGCAGTTCCACGGGTCAAATCGCTGTAGTATTCAGTTTTGGGCCTTTGGTACCTAAAAAAAAAAGCAGTTTGAGTGTGACGCTACACTGTTCAGCCGCAAATATCTCTATTTAAAAAAGTGTGGTATACCCCAGTAAACAATAACTGTGGTTTTGCCATCCCACGCTAAAAAATCTCTATTATTCAGCTTTTGGTAGTTTTTTCCGTAAGGAAAAACAGTAGTGTCTCCTGACTGTTGTGACACAAAAATATATCTGTTGAAAATTGTCTTGTGTAGGCCCGACATCCCAGTGTGGTTTCGCAGTTCCACGGGTCAAATCGCTGTACTATCCAGTTTTGGGCCTTTGTTATCAAAAAAAAAAGCAGTTTGAGTGTGTCGCTCACTGTTCAGCCGCAAATATCTCTATTTAAAAAAGTGTGGTATACCCCAGTAAACAATAACTGTGGTTTTGCCATCCCATGCTAAAAAATCTCTATTATTCAGCTTTTGGTAGTTTTTTCCGTAAAGAAAAACAGTAGTGTCTCCTGACAGTTGTGACACAAAAATATATCTGTTGAAAATAGTCTTGTGTAGGCCCGACATCCCAGTGTGGTTTCGCAGATCCACGGGTCAAATCGCTGTACTATCCAGTTTTGGGCCTTTGGTATCTAAAAAAAAGCAGTTTGAGTGTGTCGCTCACTGTTCAGCCGCAAATATCTCTATTTAAAAAAGTGTGGTATACCCCAGTAAACAATAACTGTGGTTTTGCCATCCCAGGCTAAAAAATCTCTATTATTCAGCTTTTGGTAGTTTTTTCCGTAAAGAAAAACAGTAGTGTCTCCTGACTGTTGTGACACAAAAATATATCTGTTGAAAATAGTCTTGTGTAGGCCAGACATCCCAGTGTGGTTTCGCAGTTCCACGGGTCAAATCGCTGTAGTATTCAGTTTTGGGCCTTTGGTACCTAAAAAAAAAAGCAGTTTGAGTGTGACGCTACACTGTTCAGCCGCAAATATCTCTATTTAAAAAAGTGTGGTATACCCCAGTAAACAATAACTGTGGTTTTGCCATCCCACGCTAAAAAATCTCTATTATTCAGCTCTTGGTAGTTTTTTCCGTAAGGAAAAACAGTAGTGTCTCCTGACTGTTGTGACACAAAAATATATCTGTTGAAAATTGTCTTGTGTAGGCCCGACATCCCAGTGTGGTTTCGCAGTTCCACGGGTCAAATCGCTGTACTATCCAGTTTTGGGCCTTTGGTATCTAAAAAAAAAAGCAGTTTGAGTGTGTCGCTCACTGTTCAGACGCAAATATATCTATTTAAAAAAGTGTGGTATACCCCAGTAAAAAATAACTGTGGTTTTGCCATCCCACGGTAAAAAATCTCTATTATTCAGCTTTTGGTAGTTTTTTCCGTAAAGAAAAACAGTAGTGTCTCCTGACTGTTGTGACACAAAAATATATCTGTTGAAAATAGTCTTGTGTAGGCCCGACATCCCAGTGTGGTTTCACAGTTCCACGGGTCAAATCACTGTACTATCCAGTTTTGGGCCTTTGGTATCTAAAAAAATGCAGTTTGAGTGTGTCGCTCACTGTTCAGCAGCAAATATCTCTATTTAAAAAAGTGTGGTATACCCCAGTAAACAATAACTGTGGTTTTGCCATCCCACGGTAAAAAAATCTCTATTATTCAGCTTTTGGTAGTTTTTTCCGTAAAGAAAAACAGTAGTGTCTCCTGACTGTTGTGACACAAAAATATATCTGTTGAAAATAGTCTTGTTTAGGCCCGACATCCCAGTGTGGTTTCGCAGTTCCACGGGTAAAATCGCTGTAGTATTCAGTTTTGGGCCTTTGGTATCTAAAAAAAAAGCAGTTTGAGTGTGACGCTCACTGTTCAGCCGCAAATATCTCTATTTAAACAAGTGTGGTATACCCCAGTAAACAATAACTGTGGTTTTGCCATCCCACGGTAAAAAATCACTATTATTCAGCTTTTGGTAGTTTTTTCCATAAAGAAAAACAGTAGTGTCTCCTGACTGTTGTGACACAAAAATATATCTGTTGAAAATAGTCTTGTGTAGGCCCGACATCCCAGTGTGGTTGCGCAGTTCCACGGGTCAAATCGCTGTACTATCCAGTTTTGTGCCTTTGGTATCTAAAAAAAAAGCAGTTTGAGTGTGTCGCTCACTGTTCAGCCGCAAACATCTCTATTTAAAAAAGTGTGGTATACCCCAGTAAACAATAACTGTAGTTTTGCCATCCCACGCTAAAAAATCTCTATTATTCAGCTTTTGGTAGTTTTTTCCGTAAAGAAAAGCAGTAGTGTCTCCTGACTGTTGTGACACAAAAATATATCTGTTGAAAATAGTCTTGTGTAGGCCAGACATCCCAGTGTGGTTTCGCAGTTCCACGGGTCAAATCGCTGTACTATCCAGTTTTGGGCCTTTGGTATCTAAAAAAAAAGCAGTTTGAGTGTGTCGCTCACTGTCCAGCCGCAAATATCTCTATTTAAAAAAGTGTGGTATACCCCAGTAAACAATAACTGTAGTTTTGCCATCCCACGCTAAAAAAATCTCTATTATTCAGCTTTTGGTAGTTTTTTCCGTAAAGAAAAACAGTAGTGTCTCCTGACTGTTGTGACACAAAAATATATCTGTTGAAAATAGTCTTGTGTAGGACCGACATCCCAGTGTGGTTTCGCAGTTCCATAGGTCATATCGCTGTACTATCCAGTTGTGGGCCTTTGGTATCTAAAAAAAAGCAGTTTGAGTGTGTCGCTCACTGTTCAGCCGCAAATATCTCTATTTAAAAAAGTGTGGTATACCCCAGTAAACAATAACTGTGGTTTTGCCATCCCATGGTTAAAAATCTCTATTATTCAGCTTTTGGTAGTTTTTTCCGTAAAGAAAAACAGTAGTGTCTCCTGACTGTTGTGACACAAAAATATATCTGTTGAAAATAGTCTTGTGTAGGCCCGACATCCCAGTGAGGTTTCGCAGTTCCACGGGTCAAATCGCTGTACTATCCAGTTTTGGGCCTTTGGTATCTAAAAAAAAAAGCAGTTTGAGTGTGTCGCTCACTGTTCAGACGCAAACATATCTATTTAAAAAAGTGTGGTATACCCCAGTAAAAAATAACTGTGGTTTTGCCATCCCACGGTAAAAA
This sequence comes from Phyllobates terribilis, assembly GCF_046119375.1. Taxonomy (NCBI): domain Eukaryota; kingdom Metazoa; phylum Chordata; class Amphibia; order Anura; family Dendrobatidae; genus Phyllobates; species Phyllobates terribilis. The sequence goes on along the minus strand of NW_027362768.1, from coordinate 35,145,881 downwards.
ATCTCTATTATTCAGCTTTTGGTAGTTTTTTCCGTAAAGAAAAACAGTAGTGTCTCCTGACTGTTGTGACACAAAAATATATCTGTTGAAAATAGTCTTGTGTAGGCCCGACATCCCAGTGTGGTTTCACAGTTCCACGGGTCAAATCACTGTACTATCCAGTTTTGGGCCTTTGGTATCTAAAAAAATGCAGTTTGAGTGTGTCGCTCACTGTTCAGCAGCAAATATCTCTATTTAAAAAAGTGTGGTATACCCCAGTAAACAATAACTGTGGTTTTGCCATCCCACGCTAAAAAATCTCTATTATTCAGCTTTTGGTAGTTTTTTCCGTAAAGACAAACAGTAGTGTCTCCTGACTGTTGTGACACAAAAATGTATCTGTTGAAAATAGTCTTGTGTAGGCCCAACATCCCAGTGTGGCTTCGCAGTTCCACGGGTCAAATCGCTGTACTATCCAGTTTTGGGACTTTGGTATCTAAAAAAAAAGCAGTTTGAGTGTGTCGCTCACTGTTCAGCCGCAAATATCTCTATTTAAAAAAGTGTGGTATACCCCAGTAAACAATAACTGTGGTTTTGCCATCCCAGGCTAAAAAATCTCTATTATTCAGCTTTTGGTAGTTTTTTCCGTAAAGAAAAACAGTAGTGTCTACTGACTGTTGTGACACAAAAATATATCTGTTGAAAATAGTCTTGTGTAGGCCAGACATCCCAGTGTGGTTTCGCAGTTCCACGGGTCAAATCGCTGTAGTATTCAGTTTTGGGCCTTTGGTACCTAAAAAAAAAAGCAGTTTGAGTGTGACGCTACACTGTTCAGCCGCAAATATCTCTATTTAAAAAAGTGTGGTATACCCCAGTAAACAATAACTGTGGTTTTGCCATCCCACGCTAAAAAATCTCTATTATTCAGCTTTTGGTAGTTTTTTCCGTAAGGAAAAACAGTAGTGTCTCCTGACTGTTGTGACACAAAAATATATCTGTTGAAAATTGTCTTGTGTAGGCCCGACATCCCAGTGTGGTTTCGCAGTTCCACGGGTCAAATCGCTGTACTATCCAGTTTTGGGCCTTTGTTATCAAAAAAAAAAGCAGTTTGAGTGTGTCGCTCACTGTTCAGCCGCAAATATCTCTATTTAAAAAAGTGTGGTATACCCCAGTAAACAATAACTGTGGTTTTGCCATCCCATGCTAAAAAATCTCTATTATTCAGCTTTTGGTAGTTTTTTCCGTAAAGAAATACAGTAGTGTCTCCTGACAGTTGTGACACAAAAATATATCTGTTGAAAATAGTCTTGTGTAGGCCCGACATCCCAGTGTGGTTTCGCAGATCCACGGGTCAAATCGCTGTACTATCCAGTTTTGGGCCTTTGGTATCTAAAAAAAAGCAGTTTGAGTGTGTCGCTCACTGTTCAGCCGCAAATATCTCTATTTAAAAAAGTGTGGTATACCCCAGTAAACAATAACTGTGGTTTTGCCATCCCAGGCTAAAAAATCTCTATTATTCAGCTTTTGGTAGTTTTTTCCGTAAAGAAAAACAGTAGTGTCTCCTGACTGTTGTGACACAAAAATATATCTGTTGAAAATAGTCTTGTGTAGGCCAGACATCCCAGTGTGGTTTCGCAGTTCCACGGGTCAAATCGCTGTACTATCCAGTTTTGGGCCTTTGGTATCTAAAAAAAAAGCAGTTTGAGTGTGTCGCTCACTGTTCAGTCGCAAATATCTCTATTTAAAAAAGTGTGGTATACCCCAGTAAACAATAACTGTGGTTTTGCCATCCCATGGTTAAAAATCTCTATTACTCAGCTTTTGGTAGTTTTTTCCATAAAGAAAAACAGTAGTGTCTCCTGACTGTTGTGACACAAAAATATATCTGTTGAAAATAGTCTTGTGTAGGCCAGACATCCCAGTGTGGTTTCGCAGTTCCACGGGTCAAATCGCTGTAGTATTCAGTTTTGGGCCTTTGGTACCTAAAAAAAAAAGCAGTTTGAGTGTGACGCTACACTGTTCAGCCGCAAATATCTCTATTTAAAAAAGTGTGGTATACCCCAGTAAACAATAACTGTGGTTTTGCCATCCCACGCTAAAAAATCTCTATTATTCAGCTTTTGGTAGTTTTTTCCGTAAGGAAAAACAGTAGTGTCTCCTGACTGTTGTGACACAAAAATATATCTGTTGAAAATTGTCTTGTGTAGGCCCGACATCCCAGTGTGGTTTCGCAGTTCCACGGGTCAAATCGCTGTACTATCCAGTTTTGGGCCTTTGTTATCAAAAAAAAAAGCAGTTTGAGTGTGTCGCTCACTGTCCAGCCACAAATATCTCTATTTAAAAAAGTGTGGTATACCCCAGTAAACAATAACTGTAGTTTTGCCATCCCACGCTAAAAAAATCTCTATTATTCAGCTTTTGGTAGTTTTTTCCGTAAAGAAAAACAGTAGTGTCTCCTGACTGTTGTGACACAAAAATATATCTGTTGAAAATAGTCTTGTGTAGGACCGACATCCCAGTGTGGTTTCGCAGTTCCATAGGTCATATCGCTGTACTATCCAGTTGTGGGCCTTTGGTATCTAAAAAAAAAGCAGTTTGAGTGTGTCGCTCACTGTTCAGCCGCAAATATCTCTATTTAAAAAAGTGTGGTATACCCCAGTAAACAATAACTGTGGTTTTGCCATCCCATGGTTAAAAATCTCTATTATTCAGCTTTTGGTAGTTTTTTCCGTAAAGAAAAACAGTAGTGTCTCCTGACTGTTGTGACACAAAAATATATCTGTTGAAAATAGTCTTGTGTAGGCCCGACATCCCAGTGAGGTTTCGCAGTTCCACGGGTCAAATCGCTGTACTATCCAGTTTTGGGCCTTTGGTATCTAAAAAAAAAAGCAGTTTGAGTGTGTCGCTCACTGTTCAGACGCAAACATATCTATTTAAAAAAGTGTGGTATACCCCAGTAAAAAATAACTGTGGTTTTGCCATCCCACGGTAAAAAATCTCTATTATTCAGCTTTTGGTAGTTTTTTCCGTAAAGAAAAACAGTAGTGTCTCCTGACTGTTGTGACACAAAAATATATCTGTTGAAAATAGTCTTGTGTAGGCCCGACATCCCAGTGTGGTTTCACAGTTCCACGGGTCAAATCACTGTACTATCCAGTTTTGGGCCTTTGGTATCTAAAAAAATGCAGTTTGAGTGTGTCGCTCACTGTTCAGCAGCAAATATCTCTATTTAAAAAAGTGTGGTATACCCCAGTAAACAATAACTGTGGTTTTGCCATCCCACGCTAAAAAATCTCTATTATTCAGCTTTTGGTAGTTTTTTCCGTAAAGACAAACAGTAGTGTCTCCTGACTGTTGTGACACAAAAATGTATCTGTTGAAAATAGTCTTGTGTAGGCCCAACATCCCAGTGTGGCTTCGCAGTTCCACGGGTCAAATCGCTGTACTATCCAGTTTTGGGACTTTGGTATCTAAAAAAAAAGCAGTTTGAGTGTGTCGCTCACTGTTCAGCCGCAAATATCTCTATTTAAAAAAGTGTGGTATACCCCAGTAAACAATAACTGTGGTTTTGCCATCCCACGGTAAAAAAATCTCTATTATTCAGCTTTTGGTAGTTTTTTCCGTAAAGAAAAACAGTAGTGTCTCCTGACTGTTGTGACACAAAAATATATCTGTTGAAAATAGTCTTGTTTAGGCCCGACATCCCAGTGTGGTTTCGCAGTTCCACGGGTCAAATCGCTGTAGTATTCAGTTTTGGGCCTTTGGTACCTAAAAAAAAAAGCAGTTTGAGTGTGACGCTACACTGTTCAGCCGCAAATATCTCTATTTAAAAAAGTGTGGTATACCCCAGTAAACAATAACTGTGGTTTTGCCATCCCACGCTAAAAAATCTCTATTATTCAGCTTTTGGTAGTTTTTTCCGTAAGGAAAAACAGTAGTGTCTCCTGACAGTTGTGACACAAAAATATATCTGTTGAAAATAGTCTTGTGTAGGCCCGACATCCCAGTGTGGTTTCGCAGATCCACGGGTCAAATCGCTGTACTATCCAGTTTTGGGCCTTTGGTATCTAAAAAAAAGCAGTTTGAGTGTGTCGCTCACTGTTCAGCCGCAAATATCTCTATTTAAAAAAGTGTGGTATACCCCAGTAAACAATAACTGTGGTTTTGCCATCCCAGGCTAAAAAATCTCTATTATTCAGCTTTTGGTAGTTTTTTCCGTAAAGAAAAACAGTAGTGTCTCCTGACTGTTGTGACACAAAAATATATCTGTTGAAAATAGTCTTGTGTAGGCCAGACATCCCAGTGTGGTTTCGCAGTTCCACGGGTCAAATCGCTGTAGTATTCAGTTTTGGGCCTTTGGTACCTAAAAAAAAAAGCAGTTTGAGTGTGACGCTACACTGTTCAGCCGCAAATATCTCTATTTAAAAAAGTGTGGTATACCCCAGTAAACAATAACTGTGGTTTTGCATTCCCACGCTAAAAAATCTCTATTATTCAGCTTTTGGTAGTTTTTTCCGTAAGGAAAAACAGTAGTGTCTCCTGACTGTTGTGACACAAAAATATATCTGTTGAAAATTGTCTTGTGTAGGCCCGACATCCCAGTGTGGTTTCGCAGTTCCACGGGTCAAATCGCTGTACTATCCAGTTTTGGGCCTTTGTTATCAAAAAAAAAAGCAGTTTGAGTGTGTCGCTCACTGTTCAGCCGCAAATATCTCTATTTAAAAAAGTGTGGTATACCCCAGTAAACAATAACTGTGGTTTTGCCATCCCATGCTAAAAAATCTCTATTATTCAGCTTTTGGTAGTTTTTTCCGTAAAGAAATACAGTAGTGTCTCCTGACAGTTGTGACACAAAAATATATCTGTTGAAAATAGTCTTGTGTAGGCCCGACATCCCAGTGTGGTTTCGCAGATCCACGGGTCAAATCGCTGTACTATCCAGTTTTGGGCCTTTGGTATCTAAAAAAAAGCAGTTTGAGTGTGTCGCTCACTGTTCAGCCGCAAATATCTCTATTTAAAAAAGTGTGGTATACCCCAGTAAACAATAACTGTGGTTTTGCCATCCCAGGCTAAAAAATCTCTATTATTCAGCTTTTGGTAGTTTTTTCCGTAAAGAAAAACAGTAGTGTCTCCTGACTGTTGTGACACAAAAATATATCTGTTGAAAATAGTCTTGTGTAGGCCAGACATCCCAGTGTGGTTTCGCAGTTCCACGGGTCAAATCGCTGTACTATCCAGTTTTGGGCCTTTGGTATCTAAAAAAAAAGCAGTTTGAGTGTGTCGCTCACTGTTCAGTCGCAAATATCTCTATTTAAAAAAGTGTGGTATACCCCAGTAAACAATAACTGTGGTTTTGCCATCCCATGGTTAAAAATCTCTATTACTCAGCTTTTGGTAGTTTTTTCCATAAAGAAAAACAGTAGTGTCTCCTGACTGTTGTGACACAAAAATATATCTGTTGAAAATAGTCTTGTGTAGGCCAGACATCCCAGTGTGGTTTCGCAGTTCCACGGGTCAAATCGCTGTAGTATTCAGTTTTGGGCCTTTGGTACCTAAAAAAAAAAGCAGTTTGAGTGTGACGCTACACTGTTCAGCCGCAAATATCTCTATTTAAAAAAGTGTGGTATACCCCAGTAAACAATAACTGTGGTTTTGCCATCCCACGCAAAAAAATCTCTATTATTCAGCTTTTGGTAGTTTTTTCCGTAAGGAAAAACAGTAGTGTCTCCTGACTGTTGTGACACAAAAATATATCTGTTGAAAATTGTCTTGTGTAGGCCCGACATCCCAGTGTGGTTTCGCAGTTCCACGGGTCAAATCGCTGTACTATCCAGTTTTGGGCCTTTGTTATCAAAAAAAAAAGCAGTTTGAGTGTGTCGCTCACTGTTCAGCCGCAAATATCTCTATTTAAAAAAGTGTGGTATACCCCAGTAAACAATAACTGTGGTTTTGCCATCCCATGCTAAAAAATCTCTATTATTCAGCTTTTGGTAGTTTTTTCCGTAAAGAAATACAGTAGTGTCTCCTGACAGTTTGACACAAAAATATATCTGTTGAAAATAGTCTTGTGTAGGCCCGACATCCCAGTGTGGTTTAGCAGATCCACGGGTCAAATCGCTGTACTATCCAGTTTTGGGCCTTTGGTATCTAAAAAAAAGCAGTTTGAGTGTGTCGCTCAGTGTTCAGCCGCAAATATCTCTATTTAAAAAAGTGTGGTATACCCCAGTAAACAATAACTGTGGTTTTGCCATCCCAGGCTAAAAAATCTCTATTATTCAGCTTTTGGTAGTTTTTTCCGTAAAGAAAAACACTAGTGTCTCCTGACTGTTGTGACACAAAAATATATCTGTTGAAAATAGTCTTGTGTAGGCCAGACATCCCAGTGTGGTTTCGCAGTTCCACGGGTCAAATCGCTGTACTATCCAGTTTTGGGCCTTTGGTATCTAAAAAAAAAGCAGTTTGAGTGTGTCGCTCACTGTTCAGTCGCAAATATCTCTATTTAAAAAAGTGTGGTATACCCCAGTAAACAATAACTGTGGTTTTGCCATCCCATGGTTAAAAATCTCTATTACTCAGCTTTTGGTAGTTTTTTCCATAAAGAAAAACAGTAGTGTCTCCTGACTGTTGTGACACAAAAATATATCTGTTGAAAATAGTCTTGTGTAGGCCCGACATCCCAGTGTGGTTGCGCAGTTCCACGGGTCAAATCGCTGTACTATCTAGTTTTGTGCCTTTGGTAACTAAAAAAAAAGCAGTTTGAGTGTGTCGCTCACTGTTCAGCCGCAAACATCTCTATTTAAAAAAGTGTGGTATACCCCAGTAAACAATAACTGTAGTTTTGCCATCCCACGCTAAAAAATCTCTATTATTCAGCTTTTGGTAGTTTTTTCCATAAAGAAAAACAGTAGTGTCTCCTGACTGTTGTGACACAAAAATATATCTGTTGAAAATAGTCTTGTGTAGGCCAGACATCCCAGTGTGGTTTCGCAGTTCCACCGGTCAAATCGCTGTACTATCCAGTTTTGGGCCTTTGGTATCTAAAAAAAAAGCAGTTTGAGTGTGTCGCTCACTGTTCAGCCGCATATATCTCTATTTAAAAAAGTGTGGTATACCCCAGTAAACAATAACTGTGGTTTTGCCATCCCACGCTAAAAAATCTCTATTATTCAGCTTTTGGTAGTTTTTTCCGTAAAGAAAAACAGTAGTGTCTCCTGACTGTTGTGACACAAAAATATATCTGTTGAAAATAGTCTTGTGTAGGCCCGACATCCCAGTGTGGTTTCGCAGTTCCACGGGTCAAATCACTGTACTATCCAGTTTTGGGCCTTTGCTATCTAAAAAAAAAGCAGTTTGAGTGTGTCGCTCACTGTTCAGCCGCAAATATCTCTATTTAAAAAAGTGTGGTATACTCCAGTATACAATAACTGTGGTTTTGCCATCCCAGGCTAAAAAATCTCTATTATTCAGCTTTTGGTAGTTTTTTCCGTAAAGAAAAACAGTAGTGTCTCCTGACTGTTGTGACACAAAAATATATCTGTTGAAAATAGTCTTGTGTAGGCCCGACATCCCAGTGTGGTTTCGCAGATCCACGGGTCAAATCGCTGTACTATCCAGTTTTGGGCCTTTGGTATCTAAAAAAAAAGCAGTTTGAGTGTGTCGCTCACTGTTCAGCCGCAAATATCTCTATTTAAAAAGTGTGGTATACCCCAGTAAACAATAACTGTGGTTTTGCCATCCCATGGTTAAAAATCTCTATTATTCAGCTTTTGGTAGTTTTTTCCGTAAAGAAAAACAGTAGTGTCTCCTGACTGTTGTGACACAAAAATATATCTGTTGAAAACAGTCTTGTGTAGGCCAGACATCCCAGTGTGGTTTCGCAGTTCCACGGGTCAAATCGCTGTACTATCCAGTTTTGGGCCTTTGGTATCTAAAAAAAAAGCAGTTTGAGTGTGTCGCTCACTGTTCAGTCGCAAATATCTCTATTTAAAAAAGTGTGGTATACCCCAGTAAACAATTACTGTGGTTTTGCCATCCCATGGTTAAAAATCTCTATTACTCAGCTTTTGGTAGTTTTTTCCATAAAGAAAAACAGTAGTGTCTCCTGACTGTTGTGACACAAAAATATATCTGTTGAAAATAGTCTTGTGTAGGCCCGACATCCCAGTGTGGTTGCGCAGTTCCACGGGTCAAATCGCTGTACTATCTAGTTTTGTGCCTTTGGTAACTAAAAAAAAAGCAGTTTGAGTGTGTCGCTCACTGTTCAGCCGCAAACATCTCTATTTAAAAAAGTGTGGTATACCCCAGTAAACAATAACTGTAGTTTTGCCATCCCACGCTAAAAAATCTCTATTATTCAGCTTTTGGTAGTTTTTTCCGTAAAGAAAAACAGTAGTGTCTCCTGACTGTTGTGACACAAAAATATATCTGTTGAAAATAGTCTTGTGTAGGCCAGACATCCCAGTGTGGTTTCGCAGTTCCACGGGTCAAATCGCTGTACTATCCAGTTTTGGGCCTTTGGTATCTTAAAAAGAAGCAGTTTGAGTGTGTCGCTCACTGTTCAGCCGCAAATATCTCTATTTAAAAAAGTGTGGTATACCCCAGTAAACAATAACTGTAGTTTTGCCATCCCACGCTAAAAAAATCTCAATTATTCAGCTTTTGGTAGTTTTTTCCGTAAAGAAAAACAGTAGTGTCTCCTGACTGTTGTGACACAAAAATATATCTGTTGAAAATAGTCTTGTGTAGGCCCGACATCCCAGTGTGGTTTCGCAGTTCCACCGGTCAAATCGCTGTACTATCCAGTTTTGGGCCTTTGGTATCTAAAAAAAAAGCAGTTTGAGTGTGTCGCTCACTGTTCAGCCGCAAATATCTCTATTTAAAAAAGTGTGGTATACCCCAGTAAACAATAACTGTGGTTTTGCCATCCCACGCTAAAAAATCTCTATTATTCAGCTTTTGGTAGTTTTTTCCGTAAAGAAAAACAGTAGTGTCTCCTGACTGTTGTGACACAAAAATATATCTGTTGAAAATAGTCTTGTGTAGGCCCGACATCCCAGTGTGGTTTCGCAGTTCCACGGGTCAAATCGCTGTACTATCCAGTTTTGGGCCTTTGTTATCTAAAAAAAAAGCAGTTTGAGTGTGTCGCTCACTGTTCAGCCGCAAATATCTCTATTTAAAAAAGTGTGGTATACTCCAGTATACAATAACTGTGGTTTTGCCATCCCAGGCTAAAAAATCTCGATTATTCAGCTTTTGGTAGTTTTTTCCGTAAAGAAAAACAGTAGTGTCTCCTGACTGTTGTGACACAAAAATATATCTGTTGAAAATAGTCTTGTGTAGGCCCGACATCCCAGTGTGGTTTCGCAGATCCACGGGTCAAATCGCTGTACTATCCAGTTTTGGGCCTTTGGTATCTAAAAAAAAAGCAGTTTGAGTGTGTCGCTCACTGTTCAGCCGCAAATATCTCTATTTAAAAAGTGTGGTATACCCCAGTAAACAATAACTGTGGTTTTGCCATCCCATGGTTAAAAATCTCTATTATTCAGCTTTTGGTAGTTTTTTCCGTAAAGAAAAACAGTAGTGTCTCCTGACTGTTGTGACACAAAAATATATCTGTTGAAAACAGTCTTGTGTAGGCCAGACATCCCAGTGTGGTTTCGCAGTTCCACGGGTCAAATCGCTGTACTATCCAGTTTTGGGCCTTTGGTATCTAAAAAAAAAGCAGTTTGAGTGTGTCGCTCACTGTTCAGTCGCAAATATCTCTATTTAAAAAAGTGTGGTATACCCCAGTAAACAATTACTGTGGTTTTGCCATCCCATGGTTAAAAATCTCTATTACTCAGCTTTTGGTAGTTTTTTCCATAAAGAAAAACAGTAGTGTCTCCTGACTGTTGTGACACAAAAATATATCTGTTGAAAATAGTCTTGTGTAGGCCCGACATCCCAGTGTGGTTGCGCAGTTCCACGGGTCAAATCGCTGTACTATCTAGTTTTGTGCCTTTGGTAACTAAAAAAAAAGCAGTTTGAGTGTGTCGCTCACTGTTCAGCCGCAAACATCTCTATTTAAAAAAGTGTGGTATACCCCAGTAAACAATAACTGTAGTTTTGCCATCCCACGCTAAAAAATCTCTATTATTCAGCTTTTGGTAGTTTTTTCCGTAAAGAAAAACAGTAGTGTCTCCTGACTGTTGTGACACAAAAATATATCTGTTGAAAATAGTCTTGTGTAGGCCAGACATCCCAGTGTGGTTTCGCAGTTCCACGGGTCAAATCGCTGTACTATCCAGTTTTGGGCCTTTGGTATCTTAAAAAGAAGCAGTTTGAGTGTGTCGCTCACTGTTCAGCCGCAAATATCTCTATTTAAAAAAGTGTGGTATACCCCAGTAAACAATAACTGTAGTTTTGCCATCCCACGCTAAAAAAATCTCTATTATTCAGCTTTTGGTAGTTTTTTCCGTAAAGAAAAACAGTAGTGTCTCCTGACTGTTGTGACACAAAAATATATCTGTTGAAAATAGTCTTGTGTAGGCCCGACATCCCAGTGTGGTTTTGCAGTTCCATGGGTCAAATCGCTGTACTATCCAGTTTTGGGCCTTTGTTATCTAAAAAAAAAGCAGTTTGAGTGTGTCGCTCACTGTTCAGCCGCAAATATCTCTATTTAAAAAAGTGTGGTATACCCCAGTAAACAATAACTGTGGTTTTGCCATCCCACGCTAAAAAATCTCTATTATTCAGCTTTTGGTAGTTTTTTCCGTAAAGAAAAACAGTAGTGTCTCCTGACTGTTGTGACGCAAAAATATATCTGTTGAAAATAGTCTTGTGTAGGCCCAACATCCCAGTGTGGTTTCGCAGTTCCACGGGTCAAATCGCTGTACTATCCAGTTTTGGGCCTTTGTTATCTAAAAAATAAGCAGTTTGAGTGTGTCGCTCACTGTTCAGCCGCCAATATCTCTATTTAAAAAAGTGTGGTATACTCCAGTATATAATAACTGTGGTTTTGCCATCCCAGGCTAAAAAAATCTCTATTATTCAGCTTTTGGTAGTTTTTTCCATAAAGAAAAACAGTAGTGTCTCCTGACTGTTGTGACACAAAAATATATCTGTTGAAAATAGTCTTGTGTAGGCCCGACATCCCAGTGTGGTTTCGCAGATCCACAGGTCAAATCGCTGTACTATCCAGTTTTGGGCCTTTGGTATCTAAAAAAAAAGCAGTTTGAGTGTGTCGCTCACTGTTCAGCCGCAAATATCTCTATTTAAAAAAGTGTGGTATACCCCAGTAAACAATAACTGTGGTTTTGCCATCCCATGCTAAAAAATCTCTATTATTCAGCCTTTGGTGTTTTTTCCGTAAAGAAAAACCGTAGTGTCTCCTGACTGTTGTGACACAAAAATATATCTGTTGAAAATAGTCTTGTGTAGGCCCGACATCCCAGTGTGGTTTCGCAGTTCCACGGGTCAAATCGCTGTACTATCCAGTTTTTGGCCTTTGGTATCTAAAAAAAAGCAGTTTGAGTGTGTCGCTCACTGTTCAGCCGCAAATATCTCTATTTAAAAAAGTGTGGTATACCCCAGTAAACAATAACTGTGGTTTTGCCATCCCAGGCTAAAAAATCTCTATTATTCAGCTTTTGGTAGTTTTTTCCGTAGAGAAAAACAGTAGTGTCTCCTGACTGTTGTGACACAAAAATATATCTGTTGAAAATAGTCTTGTGTAGGCCCGACATCCCAGTGTGGTTTCGCAGATCCACGGGTCAAATCGCTGTACTATCCAGTTTTGGGCCTTTGGTATCTAAAAAAAAAGCAGTTTGAGTGTGTCGCTCACTGTTCAGCCGCAAATATCTCTATTTAAAAAGTGTGGTATACCCCAGTAAACAATAACTGTGGTTTTGCCATCCCATGGTTAAAAATCTCTATTATTCAGCTTTGGTAGTTTTTTCCGTAAAGAAAAACAGTAGTGTCTCCTGACTGTTGTGACACAAAAATATATCTGTTGAAAATAGTCTTGTGTAGGCCAGACATCCCAGTGTGGTTTCGCAGTTCCACGGGTCAAATCGCTGTACTATCCAGTTTTGGGCCTTTGGTATCTAAAAAAAAAGCAGTTTGAGTGTGTCGCTCACTGTTCAGTCGCAAATATCTCTATTTAAAAAAGTGTGGTATACCCCAGTAAACAATAACTGTGGTTTTGCCATCCCATGGTTAAAAATCTCTATTACTCAGCTTTTGGTAGTTTTTTCCATAAAGAAAAACAGTAGTGTCTCCTGACTGTTGTGACACAAAAATATATCTGTTGAAAATAGTCTTGTGTAGGCCCGACATCCCAGTGTGGTTGCGCAGTTCCACGGGTCAAATCGCTGTACTATCTAGTTTTGTGCCTTTGCTAACTAAAAAAAAAGCAGTTTGAGTGTGTCGCTCACTGTTCAGCCGCAAACATCTCTATTTAAAAAAGTGTGGTATACCCCAGTAAAAAATAACTGTAGTTTTGCCATCCCACGCTAAAAAATCTCTATTATTCAGCTTTTGGTAGTTTTTTCCGTAAAGAAAAACAGTAGTGTCTCCTGACTGTTGTGACACAAAAATATATCTGTTGAAAATAGTCTTGTGTAGGCCAGACATCCCAGTGTGGTTTCGCAGTTCCACGGGTCAAATCGCTGTACTACCCAGTTTTGGGCCTTTGGTATCTTAAAAAGAAGCAGTTTGAGTGTGTCGCTCACTGTTCAGCCGCAAATATCTCTATTTAAAAAAGTGTGGTATACCCCAGTAAACAATAACTGTAGTTTTGCCATCACACGCTAAAAAAATCTCTATTATTCAGCTTTTGGTAGTTTTTTCCGTAAAGAAAAACAGTAGTGTCTCCTGACTGTTGTGACACAAAAATATATCTGTTGAAAATACTGTTGTGTAGGCCCGACATCCTAGTGTGGTTTTGCAGTTCCATGGGTCAAATCGCTGTACTATCCAGTTTTGGGCCTTTGTATTCTAAAAAAAAAGCAGTTTGAGTGTGTCGCTCACTGTTCAGCCGCAAATATCTCTATTTAAAAAAGTGTGGTATACCCCAGTAAACAATAACTGTGGTTTTGCCATCCCACGCTAAAAAATCTCTATTATTCAGCTTTTGGTAGTTTTTTCCGTAAAGAAAAACAGTAGTGTTTCCTGACTGTTGTGACATAAAAATATATCTGTTGAAAATAGTCTTGTGTAGGCCCGACATCCCAGTGTGGTTTCGCAGTTCCACGGGTCAAATCGCTGTACTATCCAGTTTTGGGCCTTTGGTATCTAAAAAAAAAGCAGTTTGAGTGTGTCGCTCACTGTTCAGCCGCAAATATCTCTATTTAAAAAGTGTGGTATACCCCAGTAAACAATAACTGTGGTTTTGCCATCCCATGGTTAAAAATCTCTATTATTCAGCTTTTGGTAGTTTTTTCCGTAAAGAAAAACAGTAGTGTCTCCTGACTGTTGTGACACAAAAATATATCTGTTGAAAACAGTCTTGTGTAGGCCAGACATCCCAGTGTGGTTTCGCAGTTCCACGGGTCAAATCGCTGTACTATCCAGTTTTGGGCCTTTGGTATCTAAAAAAAAAGCAGTTTGAGTGTGTCGCTCACTGTTCAGTCGCAAATATCTCTATTTAAAAAAGTGTGGTATACCCCAGTAAACAATTACTGTGGTTTTGCCATCCCATGGTTAAAAATCTCTATTACTCAGCTTTTGGTAGTTTTTTCCATAAAGAAAAACAGTAGTGTCTCCTGACTGTTGTGACACAAAAATATATCTGTTGAAAATAGTCTTGTGTAGGCCCGACATCCCAGTGTGGTTGCGCAGTTCCACGGGTCAAATCGCTGTACTATCTAGTTTTGTGCCTTTGGTAACTAAAAAAAAAGCAGTTTGAGTGTGTCGCTCACTGTTCAGCCGCAAACATCTCTATTTAAAAAAGTGTGGTATACCCCAGTAAACAATAACTGTAGTTTTGCCATCCCACGCTAAAAAATCTCTATTAATCAGCTTTTGGTAGTTTTTTCCGTAAAGAAAAACAGTAGTGTCTCCTGACTGTTGTGACACAAAAATATATCTGTTGAAAATAGTCTTGTGTAGGCCAGACATCCCAGTGTGGTTTCGCAGTTCCACGGGTCAAATCGCTGTACTATCCAGTTTTGGGCCTTTGTATTCTAAAAAAAAAGCAGTTTGAGTGTGTCGCTCACTGTTCAGCCACAAATATCTCTATTTAAAAAAGTGTGGTATACCCCAGTAAACAATAACTGTGGTTTTGCCATCCCACGCTAAAAAATCTCTATTATTCAGCTTTTGGTAGTTTTTTCCGTAAAGAAAAACAGTAGTGTCTCCTGACTGTTGTGACACAAAAATATATCTGTTGAAAATAGTCTTGTGTAGGCCCGACATCCCAGTGTGGTTTCGCAGTTCCACGGGTCAAATCGCTGTACTATCCAGTTTTGGGCCTTTGTTATCTAAAAAAAAAGCAGTTTGAGTGTGTCGCTCACTGTTCAGCCGCAAATATCTCTATTTAAAAAAGTGTGGTATACTCCAGTATACAATAACTGTGGTTTTGCCATCCCAGGCTAAAAAATCTCTATTATTCAGCTTTTGGTAGTTTTTTCCGTAAAGAAAAACAGTAGTGTCTCCTGACTGTTGTGACACAAAAATATATCTGTTGAAAATAGTCTTGTGTAGGCCCGACATCCCAGTGTGGTTTCGCAGATCCACGGGTCAAATCGCTGTACTATCCAGTTTTGGGCCTTTGGTATCTTAAAAAGAAGCAGTTTGAGTGTGTCGCTCACTGTTCAGCCGCAAATATCTCTATTTAAAAAAGTGTGGTATACCCCAGTAAACAATAACTGTAGTTTTGCCATCCCACGCTAAAAAAATCTCTATTATTCAGCTTTTGGTAGTTTTTTCCGTAAAGAAAAACAGTAGTGTCTCCTGACTGTTGTGACACAAAAATATATCTGTTGAAAATAGTCTTGTGTAGGCCCGACATCCCAGTGTGGTTTTGCAGTTCCATGGGTCAAATCGCTGTACTATCCAGTTTTGGGCCTTTGTTATCTAAAAAAAAAGCAGTTTGAGTGTGTCGCTCACTGTTCAGCCGCAAATATCTCTATTTAAAAAGTGTGGTATACCCCAGTAAACAATAACTGTGGTTTTGCCATCCCATGGTTAAAAATCTCTATTATTCAGCTTTGGTAGTTTTTTCCGTAAAGAAAAACATTAGTGTCTCCTGACTGTTGTGACACAAAAATATATCTGTTGAAAATAGTCTTGTGTAGGCCAGACATCCCAGTGTGGTTTCGCAGTTCCACGGGTCAAATCGCTGTACTATCCAGTTTTGGGCCTTTGGTATCTAAAAAAAAGCAGTTTGAGTGTGTCGCTCACTGTTCAGTCGCAAATATCTCTATTTAAAAAAGTGTGGTATACCCCAGTAAACAATAACTGTGGTTTTGCCATCCCAGGCTAAAAAAATCTCTATTATTCAGCTTTTGGTAGTTTTTTCCATAAAGAAAAACAGTAGTGTCTCCTGACTGTTGTGACACAAAAATATATCTGTTGAAAATAGTCTTGTGTAGGCCCGACATCCCAGTGTGGTTTCGCAGATCCACGGGTCAAATCGCTGTACTATCCAGTTTTGGGCCTTTGTTATCTAAAAAATAAGCAGTTTGAGTGTGTCGCTCACTGTTCAGCCGCCAATATCTCTATTTAAAAAAGTGTGGTATACTCCAGTATATAATAACTGTGGTTTTGCCATCCCAGGCTAAAAAAATCTCTATTATTCAGCTTTTGGTAGTTTTTTCCATAAAGAAAAACAGTAGTGTCTCCTGACTGTTGTGACACAAAAATATATCTGTTGAAAATAGTCTTGTGTAGGCCCGACATCCCAGTGTGGTTTCGCAGATCCACAGGTCAAATCGCTGTACTATCCAGTTTTGGGCCTTTGGTATCTAAAAAAAAAGCAGTTTGAGTGTGTCGCTCACTGTTCAGCCGCAAATATCTCTATTTAAAAAAGTGTGGTATACCCCAGTAAACAATAACTGTGGTTTTGCCATCCCATGCTAAAAAATCTCTATTATTCAGCTTTTGGTGTTTTTTCCGTAAAGAAAAACCGTAGTGTCTCCTGACTGTTGTGACACAAAAATATATCTGTTGAAAATAGTCTTGTGTAGGCCCGACATCCCAGTGTGGTTTCGCAGTTCCACGGGTCAAATCGCTGTACTATCCAGTTTTTGGCCTTTGGTATCTAAAAAAAAGCAGTTTGAGTGTGTCGCTCACTGTTCAGCCGCAAATATCTCTATTTAAAAAAGTGTGGTATACCCCAGTAAACAATAACTGTGGTTTTGCCATCCCATGGTTAAAAATCTCTATTATTCAGCTTTTGGTAGTTTTTTCCGTAAAGAAAAACAGTAGTGTCTCCTGACTGTTGTGACACAAAAATATATCTGTTGAAAACAGTCTTGTGTAGGCCAGACATCCCAGTGTGGTTTCGCAGTTCCACGGGTCAAATCGCTGTACTATCCAGTTTTGGGCCTTTGGTATCTAAAAAAAAAGCAGTTTGAGTGTGTCGCTCACTGTTCAGTCGCAAATATCTCTATTTAAAAAAGTGTGGTATACCCCAGTAAACAATTACTGTGGTTTTGCCATCCCATGGTTAAAAATCTCTATTACTCAGCTTTTGGTAGTTTTTTCCATAAAGAAAAACAGTAGTGTCTCCTGACTGTTGTGACACAAAAATATATCTGTTGAAAATAGTCTTGTGTAGGCCCGACATCCCAGTGTGGTTGCGCAGTTCCACGGGTCAAATCGCTGTACTATCTAGTTTTGTGCCTTTGGTAACTAAAAAAAAAGCAGTTTGAGTGTGTCGCTCACTGTTCAGCCGCAAACATCTCTATTTAAAAAAGTGTGGTATACCCCAGTAAACAATAACTGTAGTTTTGCCATCCCACGCTAAAAAATCTCTATTAATCAGCTTTTGGTAGTTTTTTCCGTAAAGAAAAACAGTAGTGTCTCCTGACTGTTGTGACACAAAAATATATCTGTTGAAAATAGTCTTGTGTAGGCCAGACATCCCAGTGTGGTTTCGCAGTTCCACGGGTCAAATCGCTGTACTATCCAGTTTTGGGCCTTTGTATTCTAAAAAAAAAGCAGTTTGAGTGTGTCGCTCACTGTTCAGCCACAAATATCTCTATTTAAAAAAGTGTGGTATACCCCAGTAAACAATAACTGTGGTTTTGCCATCCCACGCTAAAAAATCTCTATTATTCAGCTTTTGGTAGTTTTTTCCGTAAAGAAAAACAGTAGTGTCTCCTGACTGTTGTGACACAAAAATATATCTGTTGAAAATAGTCTTGTGTAGGCCCGACATCCCAGTGTGGTTTCGCAGTTCCACGGGTCAAATCGCTGTACTATCCAGTTTTGGGCCTTTGTTATCTAAAAAAAAAGCAGTTTGAGTGTGTCGCTCACTGTTCAGCCGCAAATATCTCTATTTAAAAAAGTGTGGTATACTCCAGTATACAATAACTGTGGTTTTGCCATCCCAGGCTAAAAAATCTCTATTATTCAGCTTTTGGTAGTTTTTTCCGTAAAGAAAAACAGTAGTGTCTCCTGACTGTTGTGACACAAAAATATATCTGTTGAAAATAGTCTTGTGTAGGCCCGACATCCCAGTGTGGTTTCGCAGATCCACGGGTCAAATCGCTGTACTATCCAGTTTTGGGCCTTTGGTATCTTAAAAAGAAGCAGTTTGAGTGTGTCGCTCACTGTTCAGCCGCAAATATCTCTATTTAAAAAAGTGTGGTATACCCCAGTAAACAATAACTGTAGTTTTGCCATCCCACGCTAAAAAAATCTCTATTATTCAGCTTTTGGTAGTTTTTTCCGTAAAGAAAAACAGTAGTGTCTCCTGACTGTTGTGACACAAAAATATATCTGTTGAAAATAGTCTTGTGTAGGCCCGACATCCCAGTGTGGTTTTGCAGTTCCATGGGTCAAATCGCTGTACTATCCAGTTTTGGGCCTTTGTTATCTAAAAAAAAAGCAGTTTGAGTGTGTCGCTCACTGTTCAGCCGCAAATATCTCTATTTAAAAAGTGTGGTATACCCCAGTAAACAATAACTGTGGTTTTGCCATCCCATGGTTAAAAATCTCTATTATTCAGCTTTGGTAGTTTTTTCCGTAAAGAAAAACATTAGTGTCTCCTGACTGTTGTGACACAAAAATATATCTGTTGAAAATAGTCTTGTGTAGGCCAGACATCCCAGTGTGGTTTCGCAGTTCCACGGGTCAAATCGCTGTACTATCCAGTTTTGGGCCTTTGGTATCTAAAAAAAAGCAGTTTGAGTGTGTCGCTCACTGTTCAGTCGCAAATATCTCTATTTAAAAAAGTGTGGTATACCCCAGTAAACAATAACTGTGGTTTTGCCATCCCAGGCTAAAAAAATCTCTATTATTCAGCTTTTGGTAGTTTTTTCCATAAAGAAAAACAGTAGTGTCTCCTGACTGTTGTGACACAAAAATATATCTGTTGAAAATAGTCTTGTGTAGGCCCGACATCCCAGTGTGGTTTCGCAGATCCACGGGTCAAATCGCTGTACTATCCAGTTTTGGGCCTTTGTTATCTAAAAAATAAGCAGTTTGAGTGTGTCGCTCACTGTTCAGCCGCCAATATCTCTATTTAAAAAAGTGTGGTATACTCCAGTATATAATAACTGTGGTTTTGCCATCCCAGGCTAAAAAAATCTCTATTATTCAGCTTTTGGTAGTTTTTTCCATAAAGAAAAACAGTAGTGTCTCCTGACTGTTGTGACACAAAAATATATCTGTTGAAAATAGTCTTGTGTAGGCCCGACATCCCAGTGTGGTTTCGCAGATCCACAGGTCAAATCGCTGTACTATCCAGTTTTGGGCCTTTGGTATCTAAAAAAAAAGCAGTTTGAGTGTGTCGCTCACTGTTCAGCCGCAAATATCTCTATTTAAAAAAGTGTGGTATACCCCAGTAAACAATAACTGTGGTTTTGCCATCCCATGCTAAAAAATCTCTATTATTCAGCTTTTGGTGTTTTTTCCGTAAAGAAAAACCGTAGTGTCTCCTGACTGTTGTGACACAAAAATATATCTGTTGAAAATAGTCTTGTGTAGGCCCGACATCCCAGTGTGGTTTCGCAGTTCCACGGGTCAAATCGCTGTACTATCCAGTTTTTGGCCTTTGGTATCTAAAAAAAAGCAGTTTGAGTGTGTCGCTCACTGTTCAGCCGCAAATATCTCTATTTAAAAAAGTGTGGTATACCCCAGTAAACAATAACTGTGGTTTTGCCATCCCACGCTAAAAAATCTCTATTATTCAGCTTTTGGTAGTTTTTTCCGTAAAGAAAAACAGTAGTGTTTCCTGACTGTTGTGACACAAAAATATATCTGTTGAAAATAGTCTTGTGTAGGCCCGACATCCCAGTGTGGTTTCGCAGTTCCACGGGTCAAATCGCTGTACTATCCAGTTTTGGGCCTTTGGTATCTAAAAAAAAAGCAGTTTGAGTGTGTCGCTCACTGTTCAGCCGCAAATATCTCTATTTAAAAAGTGTGGTATACCCCAGTAAACAATAACTGTGGTTTTGCCATCCCATGGTTAAAAATCTCTATTATTCAGCTTTTGGTAGTTTTTTCCGTAAAGAAAAACAGTAGTGTCTCCTGACTGTTGTGACACAAAAATATATCTGTTGAAAACAATCTTGTGTAGGCCAGACATCCCAGTGTGGTTTCGCAGTTCCACGGGTCAAATCGCTGTACTATCCAGTTTTGGGCCTTTGGTATCTAAAAAAAAAGCAGTTTGAGTGTGTCGCTCACTGTTCAGTCGCAAATATCTCTATTTAAAAAAGTGTGGTATACCCCAGTAAACAATTACTGTGGTTTTGCCATCCCATGGTTAAAAATCTCTATTACTCAGCTTTTGGTAGTTTTTTCCATAAAGAAAAACAGTAGTGTCTCCTGACTGTTGTGACACAAAAATATATCTGTTGAAAATAGTCTTGTGTAGGCCCGACATCCCAGTGTGGTTGCGCAGTTCCACGGGTCAAATCGCTGTACTATCTAGTTTTGTGCCTTTGGTAACTAAAAAAAAAGCAGTTTGAGTGTGTCGCTCACTGTTCAGCCGCAAACATCTCTATTTAAAAAAGTGTGGTATACCCCAGTAAACAATAACTGTAGTTTTGCCATCCCACGCTAAAAAATCTCTATTATTCAGCTTTTGGTAGTTTTTTCCGTAAAGAAAAACAGTAGTGTCTCCTGACTGTTGTGACACAAAAATATATCTGTTGAAAATAGTCTTGTGTAGGCCAGACATCCCAGTGTGGTTTCGCAGTTCCACGGGTCAAATCGCTGTACTATCCAGTTTTGGGCCTTTGTATTCTAAAAAAAAAGCAGTTTGAGTGTGTCGCTCACTGTTCAGCCACAAATATCTCTATTTAAAAAAGTGTGGTATACCCCAGTAAACAATAACTGTGGTTTTGCCATCCCACGCTAAAAAATCTCTATTATTCAGCTTTTGGTAGTTTTTTCCGTAAAGAAAAACAGTAGTGTCTCCTGACTGTTGTGACACAAAAATATATCTGTTGAAAATAGTCTTGTGTAGGCCCGACATCCCAGTGTGGTTTCGCAGTTCCACGGGTCAAATCGCTGTACTATCCAGTTTTGGGCCTTTGTTATCTAAAAAAAAAGCAGTTTGAGTGTGTCGCTCACTGTTCAGCCGCAAATATCTCTATTTAAAAAAGTGTGGTATACTCCAGTATACAATAACTGTGGTTTTGCCATCCCAGGCTAAAAAATCTCTATTATTCAGCTTTTGGTAGTTTTTTCCGTAAAGAAAAACAGTAGTGTCTCCTGACTGTTGTGACACAAAAATATATCTGTTGAAAATAGTCTTGTGTAGGCCCGACATCCCAGTGTGGTTTCGCAGATCCACGGGTCAAATCGCTGTACTATCCAGTTTTGGGCCTTTGGTATCTTAAAAAGAAGCAGTTTGAGTGTGTCGCTCACTGTTCAGCCGCAAATATCTCTATTTAAAAAAGTGTGGTATACCCCAGTAAACAATAACTGTAGTTTTGCCATCCCACGCTAAAAAAATCTCTATTATTCAGCTTTTGGTAGTTTTTTCCGTAAAGAAAAACAGTAGTGTCTCCTGACTGTTGTGACACAAAAATATATCTGTTGAAAATAGTCTTGTGTAGGCCCGACATCCCAGTGTGGTTTTGCAGTTCCATGGGTCAAATCGCTGTACTATCCAGTTTTGGGCCTTTGTTATCTAAAAAAAAAGCAGTTTGAGTGTGTCGCTCACTGTTCAGCCGCAAATATCTCTATTTAAAAAGTGTGGTATACCCCAGTAAACAATAACTGTGGTTTTGCCATCCCATGGTTAAAAATCTCTATTATTCAGCTTTGGTAGTTTTTTCCGTAAAGAAAAACATTAGTGTCTCCTGACTGTTGTGACACAAAAATATATCTGTTGAAAATAGTCTTGTGTAGGCCAGACATCCCAGTGTGGTTTCGCAGTTCCACGGGTCAAATCGCTGTACTATCCAGTTTTGGGCCTTTGGTATCTAAAAAAAAGCAGTTTGAGTGTGTCGCTCACTGTTCAGTCGCAAATATCTCTATTTAAAAAAGTGTGGTATACCCCAGTAAACAATAACTGTGGTTTTGCCATCCCAGGCTAAAAAAATCTCTATTATTCAGCTTTTGGTAGTTTTTTCCATAAAGAAAAACAGTAGTGTCTCCTGACTGTTGTGACACAAAAATATATCTGTTGAAAATAGTCTTGTGTAGGCCCGACATCCCAGTGTGGTTTCGCAGATCCACGGGTCAAATCGCTGTACTATCCAGTTTTGGGCCTTTGTTATCTAAAAAATAAGCAGTTTGAGTGTGTCGCTCACTGTTCAGCCGCCAATATCTCTATTTAAAAAAGTGTGGTATACTCCAGTATATAATAACTGTGGTTTTGCCATCCCAGGCTAAAAAAATCTCTATTATTCAGCTTTTGGTAGTTTTTTCCATAAAGAAAAACAGTAGTGTCTCCTGACTGTTGTGACACAAAAATATATCTGTTGAAAATAGTCTTGTGTAGGCCCGACATCCCAGTGTGGTTTCGCAGATCCACAGGTCAAATCGCTGTACTATCCAGTTTTGGGCCTTTGGTATCTAAAAAAAAAGCAGTTTGAGTGTGTCGCTCACTGTTCAGCCGCAAATATCTCTATTTAAAAAAGTGTGGTATACCCCAGTAAACAATAACTGTGGTTTTGCCATCCCATGCTAAAAAATCTCTATTATTCAGCTTTTGGTGTTTTTTCCGTAAAGAAAAACCGTAGTGTCTCCTGACTGTTGTGACACAAAAATATATCTGTTGAAAATAGTCTTGTGTAGGCCCGACATCCCAGTGTGGTTTCGCAGTTCCACGGGTCAAATCGCTGTACTATCCAGTTTTTGGCCTTTGGTATCTAAAAAAAAGCAGTTTGAGTGTGTCGCTCACTGTTCAGCCGCAAATATCTCTATTTAAAAAAGTGTGGTATACCCCAGTAAACAATAACTGTGGTTTTGCCATCCCAGGCTAAAAAATCTCTATTATTCAGCTTTTGGTAGTTTTTTCCGTAGAGAAAAACAGTAGTGTCTCCTGACTGTTGTGACACAAAAATATATCTGTTGAAAATAGTCTTGTGTAGGCCCGACATCCCAGTGTGGTTTCGCAGATCCACGGGTCAAATCGCTGTACTATCCAGTTTTGGGCCTTTGGTATCTAAAAAAAAAGCAGTTTGAGTGTGTCGCTCACTGTTCAGCCGCAAATATCTCTATTTAAAAAGTGTGGTATACCCCAGTAAACAATAACTGTGGTTTTGCCATCCCATGGTTAAAAATCTCTATTATTCAGCTTTGGTAGTTTTTTCCGTAAAGAAAAACAGTAGTGTCTCCTGACTGTTGTGACACAAAAATATATCTGTTGAAAATAGTCTTGTGTAGGCCAGACATCCCAGTGTGGTTTCGCAGTTCCACGGGTCAAATCGCTGTACTATCCAGTTTTGGGCCTTTGGTATCTAAAAAAAAAGCAGTTTGAGTGTGTCGCTCACTGTTCAGTCGCAAATATCTCTATTTAAAAAAGTGTGGTATACCCCAGTAAACAATAACTGTGGTTTTGCCATCCCCTGGTTAAAAATCTCTATTACTCAGCTTTTGGTAGTTTTTTCCATAAAGAAAAACAGTAGTGTCTCCTGACTGTTGTGACACAAAAATATATCTGTTGAAAATAGTCTTGTGTAGGCCCGACATCCCAGTGTGGTTGCGCAGTTCCACGGGTCAAATCGCTGTAATATCTAGTTTTGTGCCTTTGCTAACTAAAAAAAAAGCAGTTTGAGTGTGTCGCTCACTGTTCAGCCGCAAACATCTCTATTTAAAAAAGTGTGGTATACCCCAGTAAAAAATAACTGTAGTTTTGCCATCCCACGCTAAAAAATCTCTATTATTCAGCTTTTGGTAGTTTTTTCCGTAAAGAAAAACAGTAGTGTCTCCTGACTGTTGTGACACAAAAATATATCTGTTGAAAATAGTCTTGTGTAGGCCAGACATCCCAGTGTGGTTTCGCAGTTCCACGGGTCAAATCGCTGTACTACCCAGTTTTGGGCCTTTGGTATCTTAAAAAGAAGCAGTTTGAGTGTGTCGCTCACTGTTCAGCCGCAAATATCTCTATTTAAAAAAGTGTGGTATACCCCAGTAAACAATAACTGTAGTTTTGCCATCACACGCTAAAAAAATCTCTATTATTCAGCTTTTGGTAGTTTTTTCCGTAAAGAAAAACAGTAGTGTCTCCTGACTGTTGTGACACAAAAATATATCTGTTGAAAATAGTGTTGTGTAGGCCCGACATCCTAGTGTGGTTTTGCAGTTCCATGGGTCAAATCGCTGTACTATCCAGTTTTGGGCCTTTGTATTCTAAAAAAAAAGCAGTTTGAGTGTGTCGCTCACTGTTCAGCCGCAAATATCTCTATTTAAAAAAGTGTGGTATACCCCAGTAAACAATAACTGTGGTTTTGCCATCCCACGCTAAAAAATCTCTATTATTCAGCTTTTGGTAGTTTTTTCCGTAAAGAAAAACAGTAGTGTTTCCTGACTGTTGTGACACAAAAATATATCTGTTGAAAATAGTCTTGTGTAGGCCCGACATCCCAGTGTGGTTTCGCAGTTCCACGGGTCAAATCGCTGTACTATCCAGTTTTGGGCCTTTGGTATCTAAAAAAAAAGCAGTTTGAGTGTGTCGCTCACTGTTCAGCCGCAAATATCTCTATTTAAAAAGTGTGGTATACCCCAGTAAACAATAACTGTGGTTTTGCCATCCCATGGTTAAAAATCTCTATTATTCAGCTTTTGGTAGTTTTTTCCGTAAAGAAAAACAGTAGTGTCTCCTGACTGTTGTGACACAAAAATATATCTGTTGAAAACAGTCTTGTGTAGGCCAGACATCCCAGTGTGGTTTCGCAGTTCCACGGGTCAAATCGCTGTACTATCCAGTTTTGGGCCTTTGGTATCTAAAAAAAAAGCAGTTTGAGTGTGTCGCTCACTGTTCAGTCGTAAATATCTCTATTTAAAAAAGTGTGGTATACCCCAGTAAACAATTACTGTGGTTTTGCCATCCCATGGTTAAAAATCTCTATTACTCAGCTTTTGGTAGTTTTTTCCATAAAGAAAAACAGTAGTGTCTCCTGACTGTTGTGACACAAAAATATATCTGTTGAAAATAGTCTTGTGTAGGCCCGACATCCCAGTGTGGTTGCGCAGTTCCACGGGTCAAATCGCTGTACTATCTAGTTTTGTGCCTTTGGTAACTAAAAAAAAAGCAGTTTGAGTGTGTCGCTCACTGTTCAGCCGCAAACATCTCTATTTAAAAAAGTGTGGTATACCCCAGTAAACAATAACTGTAGTTTTGCCATCCCACGCTAAAAAATCTCTATTATTCAGCTTTTGGTAGTTTTTTCCGTAAAGAAAAACAGTAGTGTCTCCTGACTGTTGTGACACAAAAATATATCTGTTGAAAATAGTCTTGTGTAGGCCAGACATCCCAGTGTGGTTTCGCAGTTCCACGGGTCAAATCGCTGTACTATCCAGTTTTGGGCCTTTGTATTCTAAAAAAAAAGCAGTTTGAGTGTGTCGCTCACTGTTCAGCCACAAATATCTCTATTTAAAAAAGTGTGGTATACCCCAGTAAACAATTACTGTGGTTTTGCCATCCCATGGTTAAAAATCTCTATTACTCAGCTTTTGGTAGTTTTTTCCATAAAGAAAAACAGTAGTGTCTCCTGACTGTTGTGACACAAAAATATATCTGTTGAAAATAGTCTTGTGTAGGCCCGACATCCCAGTGTGGTTGCGCAGTTCCACGGGTCAAATCGCTGTACTATCTAGTTTTGTGCCTTTGGTAACTAAAAAAAAAGCAGTTTGAGTGTGTCGCTCACTGTTCAGCCGCAAACATCTCTATTTAAAAAAGTGTGGTATACCCCAGTAAACAATAACTGTAGTTTTGCCATCCCACGCTAAAAAATCTCTATTATTCAGCTTTTGGTAGTTTTTTCCGTAAAGAAAAACAGTAGTGTCTCCTGACTGTTGTGACACAAAAATATATCTGTTGAAAATAGTCTTGTGTAGGCCAGACATCCCAGTGTGGTTTCGCAGTTCCACGGGTCAAATCGCTGTACTATCCAGTTTTGGGCCTTTGTATTCTAAAAAAAAAGCAGTTTGAGTGTGTCGCTCACTGTTCAGCCACAAATATCTCTATTTAAAAAAGTGTGGTATACCCCAGTAAACAATAACTGTGGTTTTGCCATCCCACGCTAAAAAATCTCTATTATTCAGCTTTTGGTAGTTTTTTCCGTAAAGAAAAACAGTAGTGTCTCCTGACTGTTGTGACACAAAAATATATCTGTTGAAAATAGTCTTGTGTAGGCCCGACATCCCAGTGTGGTTTCGCAGTTCCACGGGTCAAATCGCTGTACTATCCAGTTTTGGGCCTTTGTTATCTAAAAAAAAAGCAGTTTGAGTGTGTCGCTCACTGTTCAGCCGCAAATATCTCTATTTAAAAAAGTGTGGTATACTCCAGTATACAATAACTGTGGTTTTGCCATCCCAGGCTAAAAAATCTCTATTATTCAGCTTTTGGTAGTTTTTTCCGTAAAGAAAAACAGTAGTGTCTCCTGACTGTTGTGACACAAAAATATATCTGTTGAAAATAGTCTTGTGTAGGCCCGACATCCCAGTGTGGTTTCACAGATCCACGGGTCAAATCGCTGTACTATCCAGTTTTGGGCCTTTGGTATCTTAAAAAGAAGCAGTTTGAGTGTGTCGCTCACTGTTCAGCCGCAAATATCTCTATTTAAAAAAGTGTGGTATACCCCAGTAAACAATAACTGTAGTTTTGCCATCCCACGCTAAAAAAATCTCTATTATTCAGCTTTTGGTAGTTTTTTCCGTAAAGAAAAACAGTAGTGTCTCCTGACTGTTGTGACACAAAAATATATCTGTTGAAAATAGTCTTGTGTAGGCCCGACATCCCAGTGTGGTTTTGCAGTTCCATGGGTCAAATCGCTGTACTATCCAGTTTTGGGCCTTTGTTATCTAAAAAAAAAGCAGTTTGAGTGTGTCGCTCACTGTTCAGCCGCAAATATCTCTATTTAAAAAGTGTGGTATACCCCAGTAAACAATAACTGTGGTTTTGCCATCCCATGGTTAAAAATCTCTATTATTCAGCTTTGGTAGTTTTTTCCGTAAAGAAAAACATTAGTGTCTCCTGACTGTTGTGACACAAAAATATATCTGTTGAAAATAGTCTTGTGTAGGCCAGACATCCCAGTGTGGTTTCGCAGTTCCACGGGTCAAATCGCTGTACTATCCAGTTTTGGGCCTTTGGTATCTAAAAAAAAGCAGTTTGAGTGTGTCGCTCACTGTTCAGTCGCAAATATCTCTATTTAAAAAAGTGTGGTATACCCCAGTAAACAATAACTGTGGTTTTGCCATCCCAGGCTAAAAAAATCTCTATTATTCAGCTTTTGGTAGTTTTTTCCATAAAGAAAAACAGTAGTGTCTCCTGACTGTTGTGACACAAAAATATATCTGTTGAAAATAGTCTTGTGTAGGCCCGACATCCCAGTGTGGTTTCGCGGTTCCACGGGTCAAATCGCTGTACTATCCAGTTTTTGGCCTTTGGTATCTAAAAAAAAGCAGTTTGAGTGTGTCGCTCACTGTTCAGCCGCAAATATCTCTATTTAAAAAAGTGTGGTATACCCCAGTAAACAATAACTGTGGTTTTGCCATCCCAGGCTAAAAAATCTCTATTATTCAGCTTTTGGTAGTTTTTTCCGTAGAGAAAAACAGTAGTGTCTCCTGACTGTTGTGACACAAAAATATATCTGTTGAAAATAGTCTTGTGTAGGCCCGACATCCCAGTGTGGTTTCGCAGATCCACGGGTCAAATCGCTGTACTATCCAGTTTTGGGCCTTTGGTATCTAAAAAAAAAGCAGTTTGAGTGTGTCGCTCACTGTTCAGCCGCAAATATCTCTATTTAAAAAGTGTGGTATACCCCAGTAAACAATAACTGTGGTTTTGCCATCCCATGGTTAAAAATCTCTATTATTCAGCTTTGGTAGTTTTTTCCGTAAAGAAAAACAGTAGTGTCTCCTGACTGTTGTGACACAAAAATATATCTGTTGAAAATAGTCTTGTGTAGGCCAGACATCCCAGTGTGGTTTCGCAGTTCCACGGGTCAAATCGCTGTACTATCCAGTTTTGGGCCTTTGGTATCTAAAAAAAAAGCAGTTTGAGTGTGTCGCTCACTGTTCAGTCGCAAATATCTCTATTTAAAAAAGTGTGGTATACCCCAGTAAACAATAACTGTGGTTTTGCCATCCCATGGTTAAAAATCTCTATTACTCAGCTTTTGGTAGTTTTTTCCATAAAGAAAAACAGTAGTGTCTCCTGACTGTTGTGACACAAAAATATATCTGTTGAAAATAGTCTTGTGTAGGCCCGACATCCCAGTGTGGTTGCGCAGTTCCACGGGTCAAATCGCTGTACTATCTAGTTTTGTGCCTTTGCTAACTAAAAAAAAAGCAGTTTGAGTGTGTCGCTCACTGTTCAGCCGCAAACATCTCTATTTAAAAAAGTGTGGTATACCCCAGTAAAAAATAACTGTAGTTTTGCCATCCCACGCTAAAAAATCTCTATTATTCAGCTTTTGGTAGTTTTTTCCGTAAAGAAAAACAGTAGTGTCTCCTGACTGTTGTGACACAAAAATATATCTGTTGAAAATAGTCTTGTGTAGGCCAGACATCCCAGTGTGGTTCCGCAGTTCCACGGGTCAAATCGCTGTACTATCCAGTTTTGGGCCTTTGGTATCTTAAAAAGAAGCAGTTTGAGTGTGTCGCTCACTGTTCAGCCGCAAATATCTCTATTTAAAAAAGTGTGGTATACCCCAGTAAACAATAACTGTAGTTTTGCCATCCCACGCTAAAAAAATCTCTATTATTCAGCTTTTGGTAGTTTTTTCCGTAAAGAAAAACAGTAGTGTCTCCTGACTGTTGTGACACAAAAATATATCTGTTGAAAATAGTCTTGTGTAGGCCCGACATCCTAGTGTGGTTTTGCAGTTCCATGGGTCAAATCGCTGTACTATCCAGTTTTGGGCCTTTGTATTCTAAAAAAAAAGCAGTTTGAGTGTGTCGCTCACTGTTCAGCCGCAAATATCTCTATTTAAAAAAGTGTGGTATACCCCAGTAAACAATAACTGTGGTTTTGCCATCCCACGCTAAAAAATCTCTATTATTCAGCTTTTGGTAGTTTTTTCCGTAAAGAAAAACAGTAGTGTCTCCTGACTGTTGTGACACAAAAATATATCTGTTGAAAATAGTCTTGTGTAGGCCCGACATCCCAGTGTGGTTTCGCAGTTCCACGGGTCAAATCGCTGTACTATCCAGTTTTGGGCCTTTGTTATCTAAAAAAAAAGCAGTTTGAGTGTGTCGCTCACTGTTCAGCCGCAAATATCTCTATTTAAAAAAGTGTGGTATACTCCAGTATACAATAACTGTGGTTTTGCCATCCCAGGCTAAAAAATCTCTATTATTCAGCTTTTGGTAGTTTTTTCCGTAAAGAAAAACAGTAGTGTCTCCTGACTGTTGTGACACAAAAATATATCTGTTGAAAATAGTCTTGTGTAGGCCCGACATCCCAGTGTGGTTTCGCAGATCCACGGGTCAAATCGCTGTACTATCCAGTTTTGGGCCTTTGGTATCTAAAAAAAAAGCAGTTTGAGTGTGTCGCTCACTGTTCAGCCGCAAATATCTCTATTTAAAAAAGTGTGGTATACCCCAGTAAACAATAACTGTGGTTTTGCCATTCCATGCTAAAAAATCACTATTATTCAGCTTTTGGTAGTTTTTTCCGTAGAGAAAAACAGTAGTGTCTCCTGACTGTTGTGACACAAAAATATATCTGTTGAAAATAGTCTTGTGTAGGCCCGAAATCCCAGTGTGGTTTCGCAGATCCACGGTTCAAATCGCTGTACTATCCAGTTTTGGGCCTTTGGTATCTAAAAAAAAAGCAGTTTGAGTGTGTCGCTCACTGTTCAGCCGCAAATATCTCTATTTAAAAAGTGTGGTATACCCCAGTAAACAATAACTGTGGTTTTGCCATCCCATGGTTAAAAATCTCTATTATTCAGCTTTGGTAGTTTTTTCCGTAAAGAAAAACAGTAGTGTCTCCTGACTGTTGTGACACAAAAATATATCTGTTGAAAATAGTCTTGTGTAGGCCAGACATCCCAGTGTGGTTTCGCAGTTCCACGGGTCAAATCGCTGTACTATCCAGTTTTGGGCCTTTGGTATCTAAAAAAAAAGCAGTTTGAGTGTGTCGCTCACTGTTCAGTCGCAAATATCTCTATTTAAAAAAGTGTGGTATACCCCAGTAAACAATAACTGTGGTTTTGCCATCCCATGGTTAAAAATCTCTATTACTCAGCTTTTGGTAGTTTTTTACATAAAGAAAAACAGTAGTGTCTCCTGACTGTTGTGACACAAAAATATATCTGTTGAAAATAGTCTTGTGTAGGCCCGAAATCCCAGTGTGGTTGCGCAGTTCCACGGGTCAAATCGCTGTACTATCTAGTTTTGTGCCTTTGCTAACTAAAAAAAAAGCAGTTTGAGTGTGTCGCTCACTGTTCAGCCGCAAACATCTCTATTTAAAAAAGTGTGGTATACCCCAGTAAACAATAACTGTAGTTTTGCCATCCCACGCTAAAAAATCTCTATTATTCAGCTTTTGGTAGTTTTTTCCGTAAAGAAAAACAGTAGTGTCTCCTGACTGTTGTGACACAAAAATATATCTGTTGAAAATAGTCTTGTGTAGGCCAGACATCCCAGTGTGGTTTCGCAGTTCCACGGGTCAAATCGCTGTACTATCCAGTTTTGGGCCTTTGGTATCTTAAAAAGAAGCAGTTTGAGTGTGTCGCTCACTGTTCAGCCGCAAATATCTCTATTTAAAAAAGTGTGGTATACCCCAGTAAACAATAACTGTAGTTTTGCCATCCCACGGTAAAAAAATCTCTATTATTCAGCTTTTGGTAGTTTTTTCCGTAAAGAAAAACAGTAGTGTCTCCTGACTGTTGTGACACAAAAATATATCTGTTGAAAATAGTCTTGTGTAGGCCCGACATCCTAGTGTGGTTTTGCAGTTCCATGGGTCAAATCGCTGTACTATCCAGTTTTGGGCCTTTGTTATCTAAAAAAAAAGCAGTTTGAGTGTGTCGCTCACTGTTCAGCCGCAAATATCTCTATTTAAAAAAGTGTGGTATACCCCAGTAAACAATAACTGTGGTTTTGCCATCCCAGGCTAAAAAATCTCTATTATTCAGCTTTTGGTAGTTTTTTCCGTAAAGAAAAACAGTAGTGTCTCCTGACTG
The DNA here is from genome assembly GCF_046119375.1 of Phyllobates terribilis. Lineage (NCBI taxonomy): Eukaryota > Metazoa > Chordata > Amphibia > Anura > Dendrobatidae > Phyllobates > Phyllobates terribilis. The sequence goes on along the minus strand of NW_027362768.1, from coordinate 35,114,940 downwards.
TTGTGACACAAAAATATATCTGTTGAAAATAGTCTTGTGTAGGCCCGACATCCCAGTGTGGTTTCGCAGATCCACGGGTCAAATCGCTGTACTATCCAGTTTTGGGCCTTTGGTATCTAAAAAAAAAGCAGTTTGAGTGTGTCGCTCACTGTTCAGCCGCAAATATCTCTATTTAAAAAAGTGTGGTATACCCCAGTAAACAATAACTGTGGTTTTGCCATTCCATGCTAAAAAATCACTATTATTCAGCTTTTGGTAGTTTTTTCCGTAGAGAAAAACAGTAGTGTCTCCTGACTGTTGTGACACAAAAATATATCTGTTGAAAATAGTCTTGTGTAGGCCCGACATCCCAGTGTGGTTTCGCAGATCCACGGGTCAAATCGCTGTACTATCCAGTTTTGGGCCTTTGGTATCTAAAAAAAAAGCAGTTTGAGTGTGTCGCTCACTGTTCAGCCGCAAATATCTCTATTTAAAAAGTGTGGTATACCCCAGTAAACAATAACTGTGGTTTTGCCATCCCATGGTTAAAAATCTCTATTATTCAGCTTTGGTAGTTTTTTCCGTAAAGAAAAACAGTAGTGTCTCCTGACTGTTGTGACACAAAAATATATCTGTTGAAAATAGTCTTGTGTAGGCCAGACATCCCAGTGTGGTTTCGCAGTTCCACGGGTCAAATCGCTGTACTATCCAGTTTTGGGCCTTTGGTATCTTAAAAAGAAGCAGTTTGAGTGTGTCGCTCACTGTTCAGCCGCAAATATCTCTATTTAAAAAAGTGTGGTATACCCCAGTAAACAATAACTGTAGTTTTGCCAACCCACGCTAAAAAAATCTCTATTATTCAGCTTTTGGTAGTTTTTTCCGTAAAGAAAAACAGTAGTGTCTCCTGACTGTTGTGACACAAAAATATATCTGTTGAAAATAGTCTTGTGTAGGCCCGACATCCTAGTGTGGTTTTGCAGTTCCATGGGTCAAATCGCTGTACTATCCAGTTTTGGGCCTTTGTTATCTAAAAAAAAAGCAGTTTGAGTGTGTCGCTCACTGTTCAGCCGCAAATATCTCTATTTAAAAAAGTGTGGTATACCCCAGTAAACAATAACTGTGGTTTTGCCATCCCACGCTAAAAAATCTCTATTATTCAGCTTTTGGTAGTTTTTTCCGTAAAGAAAAACAGTAGTGTCTCCTGACTGTTGTGACACAAAAATATATCTGTTGAAAATAGTCTTGTGTAGGCCCGACATCCCAGTGTGGTTTCGCAGTTCCACGGGTCAAATCGCTGTACTATCCAGTTTTGGGCCTTTGTTATCTAAAAAAAAAGCAGTTTGAGTGTGTCGCTCACTGTTCAGCCGCAAATATCTCTATTTAAAAAAGTGTGGTATACTCCAGTATACAATAACTGTGGTTTTGCCATCCCAGGCTAAAAAATCTCTATTATTCAGCTTTTGGTAGTTTTTTCCGTAAAGAAAAACAGTAGTGTCTCCTGACTGTTGTGACACAAAAATATATCTGTTGAAAATAGTCTTGTGTAGGCCCGACATCCCAGTGTGGTTTCGCAGATCCACGGGTCAAGTCGCTGTACTATCCAGTTTTGGGCCTTTGGTATCTAAAAAAAAAGCAGTTTGAGTGTGTCGCTCACTGTTCAGCCGCAAATATCTCTATTTAAAAAAGTGTGGTATACCCCAGTAAACAATAACTGTGGTTTTGCCATTCCATGCTAAAAAATCACTATTATTCAGCTTTTGGTAGTTTTTTCCGTAGAGAAAAACAGTAGTGTCTCCTGACTGTTGTGACACAAAAATATATCTGTTGAAAATAGTCTTGTGTAGGCCCGAAATCCCAGTGTGGTTTCGCAGATCCACGGTTCAAATCGCTGTACTATCCAGTTTTGGGCCTTTGGTATCTAAAAAAAAAGCAGTTTGAGTGTGTCGCTCACTGTTCAGCCGCAAATATCTCTATTTAAAAAGTGTGGTATACCCCAGTAAACAATAACTGTGGTTTTGCCATCCCATGGTTAAAAATCTCTATTATTCAGCTTTGGTAGTTTTTTCCGTAAAGAAAAACAGTAGTGTCTCCTGACTGTTGTGACACAAAAATATATCTGTTGAAAATAGTCTTGTGTAGGCCAGACATCCCAGTGTGGTTTCGCAGTTCCACGGGTCAAATCGCTGTACTATCCAGTTTTGGGCCTTTGGTATCTAAAAAAAAAGCAGTTTGAGTGTGTCGCTCACTGTTCAGTCGCAAATATCTCTATTTAAAAAAGTGTGGTATACCCCAGTAAACAATAACTGTGGTTTTGCCATCCCATGGTTAAAAATCTCTATTACTCAGCTTTTGGTAGTTTTTTCCATAAAGAAAAACAGTAGTGTCTCCTGACTGTTGTGACACAAAAATATATCTGTTGAAAATAGTCTTGTGTAGGCCCGAAATCCCAGTGTGGTTGCGCAGTTCCACGGGTCAAATCGCTGTACTATCTAGTTTTGTGCCTTTGCTAACTAAAAAAAAAGCAGTTTGAGTGTGTCGCTCACTGTTCAGCCGCAAACATCTCTATTTAAAAAAGTGTGGTATACCCCAGTAAACAATAACTGTAGTTTTGCCATCCCACGCTAAAAAATCTCTATTATTCAGCTTTTGGTAGTTTTTTCCGTAAAGAAAAACAGTAGTGTCTCCTGACTGTTGTGACACAAAAATATATCTGTTGAAAATAGTCTTGTGTAGGCCAGACATCCCAGTGTGGTTTCGCAGTTCCACGGGTCAAATCGCTGTACTATCCAGTTTTGGGCCTTTGGTATCTTAAAAAGAAGCAGTTTGAGTGTGTCGCTCACTGTTCAGCCGCAAATATCTCTATTTAAAAAAGTGTGGTATACCCCAGTAAACAATAACTGTAGTTTTGCCATCCCACGCTAAAAAAATCTCTATTATTCAGCTTTTGGTAGTTTTTTCCGTAAAGAAAAACAGTAGTGTCTCCTGACTGTTGTGACACAAAAATATATCTGTTGAAAATAGTCTTGTGTAGGCCCGACATCCTAGTGTGGTTTTGCAGTTCCATGGGTCAAATCGCTGTACTATCCAGTTTTGGGCCTTTGTTATCTAAAAAAAAAGCAGTTTGAGTGTGTCGCTCACTGTTCAGCCGCAAATATCTCTATTTAAAAAAGTGTGGTATACCCCAGTAAACAATAACTGTGGTTTTGCCATCCCACGCTAAAAAATCTCTATTATTCAGCTTTTGGTAGTTTTTTCCGTAAAGAAAAACAGTAGTGTCTCCTGACTGTTGTGACACAAAAATATATCTGTTGAAAATAGTCTTGTGTAGGCCCGACATCCCAGTGTGGTTTCGCAGTTCCACGGGTCAAATCGCTGTACTATCCAGTTTTGGGCCTTTGTTATCTAAAAAAAAAGCAGTTTGAGTGTGTCGCTCACTGTTCAGCCGCAAATATCTCTATTTAAAAAAGTGTGGTATACTCCAGTATACAATAACTGTGGTTTTGCCATCCCAGGCTAAAAAATCTCTATTATTCAGCTTTTGGTAGTTTTTTCCGTAAAGAAAAACAGTAGTGTTTCCTGACTGTTGTGACACAAAAATATATCTGTTGAAAATAGTCTTGTGTAGGCCCGACATCCCAGTGTGGTTTCGCAGATCCACGGGTCAAATCGCTGTACTATCCAGTTTTGGGCCTTTGGTATCTAAAAAAAAAGCAGTTTGAGTGTGTCGCTCACTGTTCAGCCGCAAATATCTCTATTTAAAAAAGTGTGGTATACCCCAGTAAACAATAACTGTGGTTTTGCCATTCCATGCTAAAAAATCTGTATTATTCAGCTTTTGGTAGTTTTTTCCGTAAAGAAAAACAGTAGTGTCTCCTGACTGTTGTGACACAAAAATATATCTGTTGAAAATAGTCTTGTGTAGGCCCGACATCCCAGTGTGGTTTCGCAGTTCCACGGGTCAAATCGCTGTACTATCCAGTTTTTGGCCTTTGGTATCTAAAAAAAAGCAGTTTGAGTGTGTCGCTCACTGTTCAGCCGCAAATATCTCTATTTAAAAAAGTGTGGTATACCCCAGTAAACAATAACTGTGGTTTTGCCATCCCAGGCTAAAAAATCTCTATTATTCAGCTTTCGTAGTTTTTTCCGTAGAGAAAAACAGTAGTGTCTCCTGACTGTTGTGACACAAAAATATATCTGTTGAAAATAGTCTTGTGTAGGACCGACATCCCAGTGTGGTTTCGCAGTTCCATGGGTCAAATCACTGTACTATCCAGTTTTGGGCCTTTGGTATCTAAAAAAAAAGCAGTTTTAGTGTGTCGCTCACTGTTCAGCCGCAAATATCTCTATTTAAAAAAGTGTGGTATACCCCAGTAAACAATAACTGTGGTTTTGCCATCCCATGGTTAAAAATCTCTATTATTCAGCTTTTGGTAGTTTTTTCCGTAAAGAAAAACAGTAGTGTCTCCTGACTGTTGTGACACAAAAATATGTCTGTTGAAAATAGTCTTGTGTAGGCCAGACATCCCAGTGTGGTTTCGCAGTTCCACGGGTCAAATCGCTGTACTATGCAGTTTTGAGCCTTTGGTATCTAAAAAAAAAGCAGTTTGAGTGTGTCGCTCACTGTTCAGTCGCAAATATCTCTATTTAAAAAAGTGTGGTATACCCCAGTAAACAATAACTGTGGTTTTGCCGTCCCATGGTTAAAAATCTCTATTACTCAGCTTTTGGTAGTTTTTTCCATAAAGAAAAACAGTAGTGTCTCCTGACTGTTGTGACACAAAAATATATCTGTTGAAAATAGTCTTGTGTAGGCCCGACATCCCAGTGTGGTTGCGCAGTTCCACGGGTCAAATCGCTGTACTATCCAGTTTTGTGCCTTTGCTAACTAAAAAAAAAGCAGTTTGAGTGTGTCGCTCTCTGTTCAGCCGCAAACATCTCTATTTAAAAAAGTGTGGTATACCCCAGTAAACAATAACTGTAGTTTTGCCATCCCACGCTAAAAAATCTCTATTATTCAGCTTTTGGTAGTTTTTTCCGTAAAGAAAAATAGTAGTGTCTCCTGACTGTTGTGACACAAAAATATATCTGTTGAAAATAGTCTTGTGTAGGCCAGACATCCCAGTGTGGTTTCGCAGTTCCACGGGTCAAATCGCTGTACTATCCAGTTTTGGGCCTTTGGTATCTAAAAAAAAAGCAGTTTGAGTGTGTCGCTCACTGTTCAGCCGCAAATATCTCTATTTAAAAAAGTGTGGTATACCCCAGTAAACAATAACTGTAGTTTTGCCATCCCACGCTAAAAAAATCTCTATTATTCAGCTTTTGGTAGTTTTTTCCGTAAAGAAAAACAGTAGTGTCTCCTGACTGTTGTGACACAAAAATATATCTGTTGAAAATAGTCTTGTGTAGGCCCGACATCCCAGTGTGGTTTTGCAGTTCCATGGGTCAAATCGCTGTACTATCCAGTTTTGGGCCTTTGTTATCTAAAAAAAAAGCAGTTTGAGTGTGTCGCTCACTGTTCAGCCGCAAATATCTCTATTTAAAAAAGTGTGGTATACCCCAGTAAACAATAACTGTGGTTTTGCCATCCCATGCTAAAAAATCTCTATTATTCAGCTTTTGGTAGTTTTTTCCATAAAGAAAAACAGTAGTGTCTCCTGACTGTTGTGACACAAAAATATATCTGTTGAAAATAGTCTTGTGTAGGCCCGAAATCCCAGTGTGGTTGCGCAGTTCCACGGGTCAAATCGCTGTACTATCTAGTTTTGTGCCTTTGCTAACTAAAAAAAAAGCAGTTTGAGTGTGTCGCTCACTGTTCAGCCGCAAACATCTCTATTTAAAAAAGTGTGGTATACCCCAGTAAACAATAACTGTAGTTTTGCCATCCCACGCTAAAAAATCTCTATTATTCAGCTTTTGGTAGTTTTTTCCGTAAAGAAAAACAGTAGTGTCTCCTGACTGTTGTGACACAAAAATATATCTGTTGAAAATAGTCTTGTGTAGGCCAGACATCCCAGTGTGGTTTCGCAGTTCCACGGGTCAAATCGCTGTACTATCCAGTTTTGGGCCTTTGGTATCTTAAAAAGAAGCAGTTTGAGTGTGTCGCTCACTGTTCAGCCGCAAATATCTCTATTTAAAAAAGTGTGGTATACCCCAGTAAACAATAACTGTAGTTTTGCCATCCCACGCTAAAAAAATCTCTATTATTCAGCTTTTGGTAGTTTTTTCCGTAAAGAAAAACAGTAGTGTCTCCTGACTGTTGTGACACAAAAATATATCTGTTGAAAATAGTCTTGTGTAGGCCCGAAATCCTAGTGTGGTTTTGCAGTTCCATGGGTCAAATCGCTGTACTATCCAGTTTTGGGCCTTTGTTATCTAAAAAAAAAGCAGTTTGAGTGTGTCGCTCACTGTTCAGCCGCAAATATCTCTATTTAAAAAAGTGTGGTATACCCCAGTAAACAATAACTGTGGTTTTGCCATCCCACGCTAAAAAATCTCTATTATTCAGCTTTTGGTAGTTTTTTCCGTAAAGAAAAACAGTAGTGTCTCCTGACTGTTGTGACACAAAAATATATCTGTTGAAAATAGTCTTGTGTAGGCCCGACATCCCAGTGTGGTTTCGCAGTTCCACGGGTCAAATCGCTGTACTATCCAGTTTTGGGCCTTTGTTATCTAAAAAAAAAGCAGTTTGAGTGTGTCGCTCACTGTTCAGCCGCAAATATCTCTATTTAAAAAAGTGTGGTATACTCCAGTATACAATAACTGTGGTTTTGCCATCCCAGGCTAAAAAATCTCTATTATTCAGCTTTTGGTAGTTTTTTCCGTAAAGAAAAACAGTAGTGTCTCCTGACTGTTGTGACACAAAAATATATCTGTTGAAAATAGTCTTGTGTAGGCCCGACATCCCAGTGTGGTTTCGCAGATCCACGGGTCAAATCGCTGTACTATCCAGTTTTGGGCCTTTGGTATCTAAAAAAAAAGCAGTTTGAGTGTGTCGCTCACTGTTCAGCCGCAAATATCTCTATTTAAAAAAGTGTGGTATACCCCAGTAAACAATAACTGTGGTTTTGCCATTCCATGCTAAAAAATCTCTATTATTCAGCTTTTGGTAGTTTTTTCCGTAAAGAAAAACAGTAGTGTCTCCTGACTGTTGTGACACAAAAATATATCTGTTGAAAATAGTCTTGTGTAGGCCCGACATCCCAGTGTGGTTTCGCAGTTCCACGGGTCAAATCGCTGTACTATCCAGTTTTTGGCCTTTGGTATCTAAAAAAAAGCAGTTTGAGTGTGTCGCTCACTGTTCAGCCGCAAATATCTCTATTTAAAAAAGTGTGGTATACCCCAGTAAACAATAACTGTGGTTTTGCCATCCCAGGCTAAAAAATCTCTATTATTCAGCTTTCGTAGTTTTTTCCGTAGAGAAAAACAGTAGTGTCTCCTGACTGTTGTGACACAAAAATATATCTGTTGAAAATAGTCTTGTGTAGGACCGACATCCCAGTGTGGTTTCGCAGTTCCATGGGTCAAATCGCTGTACTATCCAGTTTTGGGCCTTTGGTATCTAAAAAAAAAGCAGTTTGAGTGTGTCGCTCACTGTTCAGCCGCAAATATCTCTATTTAAAAAAGTGTGGTATACCCCAGTAAACAATAACTGTGGTTTTGCCATCCCATGGTTAAAAATCTCTATTATTCAGCTTTTGGTAGTTTTTTCCGTAAAGAAAAACAGTAGTGTCTCCTGACTGTTGTGACACAAAAATATGTCTGTTGAAAATAGTCTTGTGTAGGCCAGACATCCCAGTGTGGTTTCGCAGTTCCACGGGTCAAATCGCTGTACTATGCAGTTTTGAGCCTTTGGTATCTAAAAAAAAAGCAGTTTGAGTGTGTCGCTCACTGTTCAGTCGCAAATATCTCTATTTAAAAAAGTGTGGTATACCCCAGTAAACAATAACTGTGGTTTTGCCGTCCCATGGTTAAAAATCTCTATTACTCAGCTTTTGGTAGTTTTTTCCATAAAGAAAAACAGTAGTGTCTCCTGACTGTTGTGACACAAAAATATATCTGTTGAAAATAGTCTTGTGTAGGCCCGACATCCCAGTGTGGTTGCGCAGTTCCACGGGTCAAATCGCTGTACTATCCAGTTTTGGGCCTTTGGTATCTTAAAAAGAAGCAGTTTGAGTGTGTCGCTCACTGTTCAGCCGCAAATATCTCTATTTAAAAAAGTGTGGTATACCCCAGTAAACAATAACTGTAGTTTTGCCATCCCACGCTAAAAAAATCTCTATTATTCAGCTTTTGGTAGTTTTTTCCGTAAAGAAAAACAGTAGTGTCTCCTGACTGTTGTGACACAAAAATATATCTGTTGAAAATAGTCTTGTGTAGGCCCGACATCCTAGTGTGGTTTTGCAGTTCCATGGGTCAAATCGCTGTACTATCCAGTTTTGGGCCTTTGTTATCTAAAAAAAAAGCAGTTTGAGTGTGTCGCTCACTGTTCAGCCGCAAATATCTCTATTTAAAAAAGTGTGGTATACCCCAGTAAACAATAACTGTGGTTTTGCCATCCCACGCTAAAAAATCTCTATTATTCAGCTTTTGGTAGTTTTTTCCGTAAAGAAAAACAGTAGTGTCTCCTGACTGTTGTGACACAAAAATATATCTGTTGAAAATAGTCTTGTGTAGGCCCGACATCCCAGTGTGGTTTCACAGTTCCACGGGTCAAATCGCTGTACTATCCAGTTTTGGGCCTTTGTTATCTAAAAAAAAAGCAGTTTGAGTGTGTCGCTCACTGTTCAGCCGCAAATATCTCTATTTAAAAAAGTGTGGTATACTCCAGTATACAATAACTGTGGTTTTGCCATCCCAGGCTAAAAAATCTCTATTATTCAGCTTTTGGTAGTTTTTTCCGTAAAGAAAAACAGTAGTGTCTCCTGACTGTTGTGACACAAAAATATATCTGTTGAAAATAGTCTTGTGTAGGCCCGACATCCCAGTGTGGTTTCGCAGATCCACGGGTCAAATCGCTGTACTATCCAGTTTTGGGCCTTTGGTATCTAAAAAAAAAGCAGTTTGAGTGTGTCGCTCACTGTTCAGCCGCAAATATCTCTATTTAAAAAAGTGTGGTATACCCCAGTAAACAATAACTGTGGTTTTGCCATTCCATGCTAAAAAATCTCTATTATTCAGCTTTTGGTAGTTTTTTCCGTAAAGAAAAACAGTAGTGTCTCCTGACTGTTGTGACACAAAAATATATCTGTTGAAAATAGTCTTGTGTAGGCCGGACATCCCAGTGTGGTTTCGCAGTTCCACGGGTCAAATCGCTGTACTATCCAGTTTTTGGCCTTTGGTATCTAAAAAAAAGCAGTTTGAGTGTGTCGCTCACTGTTCAGCCGCAAATATCTCTATTTAAAAAAGTGTGGTATACCCCAGTAAACAATAACTGTGGTTTTGCCATCCCAGGCTAAAAAATCTCTATTATTCAGCTTTCGTAGTTTTTTCCGTAGAGAAAAACAGTAGTGTCTCCTGACTGTTGTGACACAAAAATATATCTGTTGAAAATAGTCTTGTGTAGGACCGACATCCCAGTGTGGTTTCGCAGTTCCATGGGTCAAATCACTGTACTATCCAGTTTTGGGCCTTTGGTATCTAAAAAAAAAGCAGTTTTAGTGTGTCGCTCACTGTTCAGCCGCAAATATCTCTATTTAAAAAAGTGTGGTATACCCCAGTAAACAATAACTGTGGTTTTGCCATCCCATGGTTAAAAATCTCTATTATTCAGCTTTTGGTAGTTTTTTCCGTAAAGAAAAACAGTAGTGTCTCCTGACTGTTGTGACACAAAAATATGTCTGTTGAAAATAGTCTTGTGTAGGCCAGACATCCCAGTGTGGTTTCGCAGTTCCACGGGTCAAATCGCTGTACTATGCAGTTTTGAGCCTTTGGTATCTAAAAAAAAAGCAGTTTGAGTGTGTCGCTCACTGTTCAGTCGCAAATATCTCTATGTAAAAAAGTGTGGTATACCCCAGTAAACAATAACTGTGGTTTTGCCGTCCCATGGTTAAAAATCTCTATTACTCAGCTTTTGGTAGTTTTTTCCATAAAGAAAAACAGTAGTGTCTCCTGACTGTTGTGACACAAAAATATATCTGTTGAAAATAGTCTTGTGTAGGCCCGAAATCCCAGTGTGGTTGCGCAGTTCCACGGGTCAAATCGCTGTACTATCTAGTTTTGTGCCTTTGCTAACTAAAAAAAAAGCAGTTTGAGTGTGTCGCTCACTGTTCAGCCGCAAACATCTCTATTTAAAAAAGTGTGGTATACCCCAGTAAACAATAACTGTAGTTTTGCCATCCCACGCTAAAAAATCTCTATTATTCAGCTTTTGGTAGTTTTTTCCGTAAAGAAAAACAGTAGTGTCTCCTGACTGTTGTGACACAAAAATATATCTGTTGAAAATAGTCTTGTGTAGGCCAGACATCCCAGTGTGGTTTCGCAGTTCCACGGGTCAAATCGCTGTACTATCCAGTTTTGGGCCTTTGGTATCTTAAAAAGAAGCAGTTTGAGTGTGTCGCTCACTGTTCAGCCGCAAATATCTCTATTTAAAAAAGTGTGGTATACCCCAGTAAACAATAACTGGTTTTGCCATCCCACGCTAAAAAATCTCTATTATTCAGCTTTTGGTAGTTTTTTCCGTAAAGAACAACAGTAGTGTCTCCTGACTGTTGTGACACAAAAATATATCTGTTGAAAATAGTCTTGTGTAGGCCCGACATCCCAGTGTGGTTTCACAGTTCCACGGGTCAAATCGCTGTACTATCCAGTTTTGGGCCTTTGTTATCTAAAAAAAAAGCAGTTTGAGTGTGTCGCTCACTGTTCAGCCGCAAATATCTCTATTTAAAAAAGTGTGGTATACTCCAGTATACAATAACTGTGGTTTTGCCATCCCAGGCTAAAAAATCTCTATTATTCAGCTTTTGGTAGTTTTTTCCGTAAAGAAAAACAGTAGTGTCTCCTGACTGTTGTGACACAAAAATATATCTGTTGAAAATAGTCTTGTGTAGGCCCGACATCCCAGTGTGGTTTCGCAGATCCACGGGTCAAATCGCTGTACTATCCAGTTTTGGGCCTTTGGTATCTAAAAAAAAAGCAGTTTGAGTGTGTCGCTCACTGTTCAGCCGCAAATATCTCTATTTAAAAAAGTGTGGTATACCCCAGTAAACAATAACTGTGGTTTTGCCATTCCATGCTAAAAAATCTCTATTATTCAGCTTTTGGTAGTTTTTTCCGTAAAGAAAAACAGTAGTGTCTCCTGACTGTTGTGACACAAAAATATATCTGTTGAAAATAGTCTTGTGTAGGCCCGACATCCCAGTGTGGTTTCGCAGTTCCACGGGTCAAATCGCTGTACTATCCAGTTTTTGGCCTTTGGTATCTAAAAAAAAGCAGTTTGAGTGTGTCGCTCACTGTTCAGCCGCAAATATCTCTATTTAAAAAAGTGTGGTATACCCCAGTAAACAATAACTGTGGTTTTGCCATCCCAGGCTAAAAAATCTCTATTATTCAGCTTTCGTAGTTTTTTCCGTAGAGAAAAACAGTAGTGTCTCCTGACTGTTGTGACACAAAAATATATCTGTTGAAAATAGTCTTGTGTAGGACCGACATCCCAGTGTGGTTTCGCAGTTCCATGGGTCAAATCACTGTACTATCCAGTTTTGGGCCTTTGGTATCTAAAAAAAAAGCAGTTTTAGTGTGTCGCTCACTGTTCAGCCGCAAATATCTCTATTTAAAAAAGTGTGGTATACCCCAGTAAACAATAACTGTGGTTTTGCCATCCCATGGTTAAAAATCTCTATTATTCAGCTTTTGGTAGTTTTTTCCGTAAAGAAAAACAGTAGTGTCTCCTGACTGTTGTGACACAAAAATATGTCTGTTGAAAATAGTCTTGTGTAGGCCAGACATCCCAGTGTGGTTTCGCAGTTCCACGGGTCAAATCGCTGTACTATGCAGTTTTGAGCCTTTGGTATCTAAAAAAAAAGCAGTTTGAGTGTGTCGCTCACTGTTCAGTCGCAAATATCTCTATGTAAAAAAGTGTGGTATACCCCAGTAAACAATAACTGTGGTTTTGCCGTCCCATGGTTAAAAATCTCTATTACTCAGCTTTTGGTAGTTTTTTCCATAAAGAAAAACAGTAGTGTCTCCTGACTGTTGTGACACAAAAATATATCTGTTGAAAATAGTCTTGTGTAGGCCCGAAATCCCAGTGTGGTTGCGCAGTTCCACGGGTCAAATCGCTGTACTATCTAGTTTTGTGCCTTTGCTAACTAAAAAAAAAGCAGTTTGAGTGTGTCGCTCACTGTTCAGCCGCAAACATCTCTATTTAAAAAAGTGTGGTATACCCCAGTAAACAATAACTGTAGTTTTGCCATCCCACGCTAAAAAATCTCTATTATTCAGCTTTTGGTAGTTTTTTCCGTAAAGAAAAACAGTAGTGTCTCCTGACTGTTGTGACACAAAAATATATCTGTTGAAAATAGTCTTGTGTAGGCCAGACATCCCAGTGTGGTTTCGCAGTTCCACGGGTCAAATCGCTGTACTATCCAGTTTTGGGCCTTTGGTATCTTAAAAAGAAGCAGTTTGAGTGTGTCGCTCACTGTTCAGCCGCAAATATCTCTATTTAAAAAAGTGTGGTATACCCCAGTAAACAATAACTGTAGTTTTGCCATCCCACGCTAAAAAAATCTCTATTATTCAGCTTTTGGTAGTTTTTTCCGTAAAGAAAAACAGTAGTGTCTCCTGACTGTTGTGACACAAAAATATATCTGTTGAAAATAGTCTTGTGTAGGCCCGACATCCTAGTGTGGTTTTGCAGTTCCATGGGTCAAATCGCTGTACTATCCAGTTTTGGGCCTTTGTTATCTAAAAAAAAAGCAGTTTGAGTGTGTCGCTCACTGTTCAGCCGCAAATATCTCTATTTAAAAAAGTGTGGTATACCCCAGTAAACAATAACTGGTTTTGCCATCCCACGCTAAAAAATCTCTATTATTCAGCTTTTGGTAGTTTTTTCCGTAAAGAAAAACAGTAGTGTCTCCTGACTGTTGTGACACAAAAATATATCTGTTGAAAATAGTCTTGTGTAGGCCCGACATCCCAGTGTGGTTTCGCAGTTCCACGGGTCAAATCGCTGTACTATCCAGTTTTGGGCCTTTGTTATCTAAAAAAAAAGCAGTTTGAGTGTGTCGCTCACTGTTCAGCCGCAAATATCTCTATTTAAAAAAGTGTGGTATACTCCAGTATACAATAACTGTGGTTTTGCCATCCCAGGCTAAAAAATCTCTATTATTCAGCTTTTGGTAGTTTTTTCCGTAAAGAAAAACAGTAGTGTCTCCTGACTGTTGTGACACAAAAATATATCTGTTGAAAATAGTCTTGTGTAGGCCCGACATCCCAGTGTGGTTTTGCAGATCCACGGGTCAAATCGCTGTACTATCCAGTTTTGGGCCTTTGGTATCTAAAAAAAAAGCAGTTTGAGTGTGTCGCTCACTGTTCAGCCGCAAATATCTCTATTTAAAAAAGTGTGGTATACCCCAGTAAACAATAACTGTGGTTTTGCCATTCCATGCTAAAAAATCTCTATTATTCAGCTTTTGGTAGTTTTTTCCGTAAAGAAAAACAGTAGTGTCTCCTGACTGTTGTGACACAAAAATATATCTGTTGAAAATAGTCTTGTGTAGGCCCGACATCCCAGTGTGGTTTCGCAGTTCCACGGGTCAAATCGCTGTACTATCCAGTTTTTGGCCTTTGGTATCTAAAAAAAAGCAGTTTGAGTGTGTCGCTCACTGTTCAGCCGCAAATATCTCTATTTAAAAAAGTGTGGTATACCCCAGTAAACAATAACTGTGGTTTTGCCATCCCAGGCTAAAAAATCTCTATTATTCAGCTTTCGTAGTTTTTCCGTAGAGAAAAACAGTAGTGTCTCCTGACTGTTGTGACACAAAAATATATCTGTTGAAAATAGTCTTGTGTAGGACCGACATCCCAGTGTGGTTTCGCAGTTCCATGGGTCAAATCGCTGTACTATCCAGTTTTGGGCCTTTGGTATCTAAAAAAAAAGCAGTTTGAGTGTGTCGCTCACTGTTCAGCCGCAAATATCTCTATTTAAAAAAGTGTGGTATACCCCAGTAAACAATAACTGTGGTTTTGCCATCCCATGGTTAAAAATCTCTATTATTCAGCTTTTGGTAGTTTTTTCCGTAAAGAAAAACAGTAGTGTCTCCTGACTGTTGTGACACAAAAATATGTCTGTTGAAAATAGTCTTGTGTAGGCCAGACATCCCAGTGTGGTTTCGCAGTTCCACGGGTCAAATCGCTGTACTATGCAGTTTTGAGCCTTTGGTATCTAAAAAAAAAGCAGTTTGAGTGTGTCGCTCACTGTTCAGTCGCAAATATCTCTATTTAAAAAAGTGTGGTATACCCCAGTAAACAATAACTGTGGTTTTGCCGTCCCATGGTTAAAAATCTCTATTACTCAGCTTTTGGTAGTTTTTTCCATAAAGAAAAACAGTAGTGTCTCCTGACTGTTGTGACACAAAAATATATCTGTTGAAAATAGTCTTGTGTAGGCCCGACATCCCAGTGTGGTTGCGCAGTTCCACGGGTCAAATCGCTGTACTATCCAGTTTTGTGCCTTTGCTAACTAAAAAAAAAGCAGTTTGAGTGTGTCGCTCTCTGTTCAGCCGCAAACATCTCTATTTAAAAAAGTGTGGTATACCCCAGTAAACAATAACTGTAGTTTTGCCATCCCACGCTAAAAAATCTCTATTATTCAGCTTTTGGTAGTTTTTTCCGTAAAGAAAAATAGTAGTGTCTCCTGACTGTTGTGACACAAAAATATATCTGTTGAAAATAGTCTTGTGTAGGCCAGACATCCCAGTGTGGTTTCGCAGTTCCACGGGTCAAATCGCTGTACTATCCAGTTTTGGGCCTTTGGTATCTAAAAAAAAAGCAGTTTGAGTGTGTCGCTCACTGTTCAGCCGCAAATATCTCTATTTAAAAAAGTGTGGTATACCCCAGTAAACAATAACTGTAGTTTTGCCATCCCACGCTAAAAAAATCTCTATTATTCAGCTTTTGGTAGTTTTTTCCGTAAAGAAAAACAGTAGTGTCTCCTGACTGTTGTGACACAAAAATATATCTGTTGAAAATAGTCTTGTGTAGGCCCGACATCCCAGTGTGGTTTTGCAGTTCCATGGGTCAAATCGCTGTACTATCCAGTTTTGGGCCTTTGTTATCTAAAAAAAAAGCAGTTTGAGTGTGTCGCTCACTGTTCAGCCGCAAATATCTCTATTTAAAAAAGTGTGGTATACCCCAGTAAACAATAACTGTGGTTTTGCCATCCCATGCTAAAAAATCTCTATTATTCAGCTTTTGGTAGTTTTTTCCGTAAAGAAAAACAGTAGTGTCTCCTGACTGTTGTGACACAAAAATATATCTGTTGAAAATAGTCTTGTGTAGGCCCGACATCCCAGTGTGGTTTCGCAGATCCACGGGTCAAATCGCTGTACTATCCAGTTTTGGGCCTTTGGTATCTAAAAAAAAAGCAGTTTGAGTGTGTCGCTCACTGTTCAGTCGCAAATATCTCTATTTAAAAAAGTGTGGTATACCCCAGTAAACAATAACTGTGGTTTTGCCATCCCATGCTAAAAAATCTCTATTATTCAGCTTTTGGTAGTTTTTTCCGTAAAGAAAAACAGTAGTGTCTCCTGACTGTTGTGACACAAAAATATATCTGTTGAAAATAGTCTTGTGTAGGCCCGACATTCCAGTGTGGTTTCGCAGTTCCACGGGTCAAATCGCTGTACTATCCAGTTTTTGGCCTTTGGTATCTAAAAAAAAGCAGTTTGAGTGTGTCGCTCACTGTTCAGCCGCAAATATCTCTATTTAAAAAAGTGTGGTACCCCCCAGTAAACAATAACTGTGGTTTTGCCATCCCAGGCTAAAAAATCTCTATTATTCAGCTTTTGGTAGTTTTTTCCGTAAAGAAAAACAGTAGTGTCTCCTGACTGTTGTGACACAAAAATATATCTGTTGAAAATAGTCTTGTGTAGGCCCGACATCCCAGTGTGGTTTCGCAGTTCCACGGGTCAAATCGCTGTACTATCCAGTTTTGGGCCTTTGTTATCTAAAAAAAAAGCAGTTTGAGTGTGTCGCTCACTGTTCAGCCGCAAATATCTCTATTTAAAAAAGTGTGGTATACCCCAGTAAACAATAACTGTGGTTTTGCCATCCCATGCTAAAAAATCTCTATTATTCAGCTTTTGGTAGTTTTTTCCGTAAAGAAAAACAGTAGTGTCTCCTGACTGTTGTGACACAAAAATATATCTGTTGAAAATAGTCTTGTGTAGGCCCGACATCCCAGTGTGGTTTCGCAGATCTACGGGTCAAATCGCTGTACTATCCAGTTTTGGGCCTTTGGTATCTAAAAAAAAAGCAGTTTGAGTGTGTCGCTCACTGTTCAGCCGCAAATATCTCTATTTAAAAAAGTGTGGTATACCCCAGTAAACAATAACTGTGGTTTTGCCATCCCATGCTAAAAAATCTCTATTATTCAGCTTTTGGTAGTTTTTTCCGTAGAGAAAAACAGTAGTGTCTCCTGACTGTTGTGACACAAAAATATATCTGTTGAAAATAGTCACGTGTAGGCCCGACATCCCAGTGTGGTTTTGCAGTTCCACGGGTCAAATCGCTGTACTATCCTGTTTTTGGCCTTTGGTATCTAAAAAAAAGCAGTTTGAGTGTGTCGCTCACTGTTCAGCCGCAAATATCTCTATTTAAAAAAGTGTGGTATACCCCAGTAAAGAATAACTGTGGTTTTGCCATCCCAGGCTAAAAAATCTCTATTATTCAGCTTTTGGTAGTTTTTTCCGTAAAGAAAAACAGTAGTGTCTCCTGACTGTTGTGACACAAAAATATATCTGTTGAAAATAGTCTTGTGTAGGCCCGACATCCCAGTGTGGTTTCGCAGATCCACGGGTCAAATCGCTGTACTATCCAGTTTTGGGCCTTTGGTATCTAAAAAAAAAGCAGTTTGAGTGTGTCGCTCACTGTTCAGTCGCAAATATCTCTATTTAAAAAAGTGTGGTATACCCCAGTAAACAATAACTGTGGTTTTGCCATCCCATGCTAAAAAATCTCTATTATTCAGCTTTTGGTAGTTTTTTCCGTAAAGAAAAACAGTAGTGTCTCCTGACTGTTGTGACACAAAAATATATCTGTTGAAAATAGTCTTGTGTAGGCCCGACATCCCAGTGTGGTTTCGCAGTTCCACGGGTCAAATCGCTGTACTATCCAGTTTTTGGCCTTTGGTATCTAAAAAAAAGCAGTTTGAGTGTGTCGCTCACTGTTCAGCCGCAAATATCTCTATTTAAAAAAGTGTGGTACCCCCCAGTAAACAATAACTGTGGTTTTGCCATCCCAGGCTAAAAAATCTCTATTATTCAGCTTTTGGTAGTTTTTTCCGTAAAGAAAAACAGTAGTGTCTCCTGACTGTTGTGACACAAAAATATATCTGTTGAAAATAGTCTTGTGTAGGCCCGACATCCCAGTGTGGTTTCGCAGTTCCACGGGTCAAATCGCTGTACTATCCAGTTTTGGGCCTTTGTTATCTAAAAAAAAAGCAGTTTGAGTGTGTCGCTCACTGTTCAGCCGCAAATATCTCTATTTAAAAAAGTGTGGTATACCCCAGTAAACAATAACTGTGGTTTTGCCATCCCATGCTAAAAAATCTCTATTATTCAGCTTTTGGTAGTTTTTTCCGTAAAGAAAAACAGTAGTGTCTCCTGACTGTTGTGACACAAAAATATATCTGTTGAAAATAGTCTTGTGTAGGCCCGACATCCCAGTGTGGTTTCGCAGATCTACGGGTCAAATCGCTGTACTATCCAGTTTTGGGCCTTTGGTATCTAAAAAAAAAGCAGTTTGAGTGTGTCGCTCACTGTTCAGCCGCAAATATCTCTATTTAAAAAAGTGTGGTATACCCCAGTAAACAATAACTGTGGTTTTGCCATCCCATGCTAAAAAATCTCTATTATTCAGCTTTTGGTAGTTTTTTCCGTAGAGAAAAACAGTAGTGTCTCCTGACTGTTGTGACACAAAAATATATCTGTTGAAAATAGTCACGTGTAGGCCCGACATCCCAGTGTGGTTTCGCAGTTCCACGGGTCAAATCGCTGTACTATCCTGTTTTTGGCCTTTGGTATCTAAAAAAAAGCAGTTTGAGTGTGTCGCTCACTGTTCAGCCGCAAATATCTCTATTTAAAAAAGTGTGGTATACCCCAGTAAAGAATAACTGTGGTTTTGCCATCCCAGGCTAAAAAATCTCTATTATTCAGCTTTTGGTAGTTTTTTCCGTAAAGAAAAACAGTAGTGTCTCCTGACTGTTGTGACACAAAAATATATCTGTTGAAAATAGTCTTGTGTAGGACCGACATCCCAGTGTGGTTTCGCAGTTCCATGGGTCAAATCGCTGTACTATCCAGTTTTGGGCCTTTGGTATCTAAAAAAAAAGCAGTTTGAGTGTGTCGCTCACTGTTCAGCCGCAAATATCTCTATTTAAAAAAGTGTGGTATACCCCAGTAAACAATAACTGTGGTTTTGCCATCCCATGGTTAAAAATCTCTATTATTCAGCTTTTGGTAGTTTTTTCCGTAAAGAAAAACAGTAGTGTCTCCTGACTGTTGTGACACAAAAATATATCTGTTGAAAATAGTCTTGTGTAGGCCCGACATCCCAGTTTGGTTTCGCAGTTCCACGGGTCAAATCACTGTACTATCCAGTTTTAGGCCTTTGGTATCTAAAAAAAAAAGCAGTTTGAGTGTGTCGCTCACTGTTCAGACGCAAATATATCTATTTAAAAAAGTGTGGTATACCCCAGTAAAAAATAACTGTGGTTTTGCCATCCCACGGTAAAAAAATCTCTATTATTCAGCTTTTGGTAGTTTTTTCCGTAAAGAAAAACAGTAGTGTCTCCTGACTGTTGTGACACAAAAATATATCTGTTGAAAATAGTCTTGTTTAGGCCCGACATCCCAGTGTGGTTTCGCAGTTCCACGGGTCAAATCGCTGTAGTATTCAGTTTTGGGCCTTTGGTATCTAAAAAAAAAGCAGTTTGAGTGTGACGCTCACTGTTCAGCCGCAAATATCTCTATTTAAACAAGTTTGGTATACCCCAGTAAACAATAACTGTTGTTTTGCCATCCCACGGTAAAAAATCTCTATTATTCAGCTTTTGGTAGTTTTTTCCGTAAAGAAAAACAGTAGTGTCTCCTGACTGTTGTGACACAAAAATATATGTGTTGAAAATAGTCTTGTGTAGGCACGACATCCCAGTGTGGTTTCGCAGTTCCACGGGTCAAATCGCTGTACTATCCAGTTTTTGGCCTTTGGTATCTAAAAAAAAGCAGTTTGAGTGTGTCGCTCACTGTTCAGCCGCAAATATCTCTATTTAAAAAAGTGTGGTATACCCCAGTAAACAATAACTGTGGTTTTGCCATCCCATGCTAAAAAATCTCTATTATTCAGCTTTTGGTAGTTTTTTCCGTAAAGAAAAACAGTAGTGTCTCCTGACTGTTGTGACACAAAAATATATCTGTTGAAAATAGTCTTGTGTAGGCCCGACATCCCAGTTTGGTTTCGCAGTTCCACGGGTCAAATCACTGTACTATCCAGTTTTAGGCCTTTGGTATCTAAAAAAAAAAGCAGTTTGAGTGTGTCGCTCACTGTTCAGACGCAAATATATCTATTTAAAAAAGTGTGGTATACCCCAGTAAAAAATAACTGTGGTTTTGCCATCCCACGGTAAAAAAATCTCTATTATTCAGCTTTTGGTAATTTTTTCCGTAAAGAAAAATAGTAGTGTCTCCTGACTGTTGTGACACAAAAATATATCTGTTGAAAATAGTCTTGTTTAGGCCCGACATCCCAGTGTGGATTCGCAGTTCCACGGGTCAAATCGCTGTAGTATTCAGTTTTGGGCCTTTGGTATCTAAAAAAAAAGCAGTTTGAGTGTGACGCTCACTGTTCAGCCGCAAATATCTCTATTTAAACAAGTGTGGTATACCCCAGTAAACAATAACTGTTGTTTTGCCATCCCACGGTAAAAAATCTCTATTATTCAGCTTTTGGTAGTTTTTTCCGTAAAGAAAAACAGTAGTGTCTCCTGACTGTTGTGACACAAAAATATATGTGTTGAAAATAGTCTTGTGTAGGCACGACATCCCAGTGTGGTTTCGCAGTTCCACGGGTCAAATCGCTGTACTATCCAGTTTTGGGCCTTTGGTATCTAAAAAAAAAGCAGTTTGAGTGTGTCGCTCACTGTTCAGCCGCAAATATCTCTATTTAAAAATTGTGGTATACCCCAGTAAACAATAACTGTGGTTTTGCCATCCCACGGTAAAAAATCTCTATTATTCAGCTTTTGGTAGTTTTTTCCGTAAAGAAAAACAGTAGTGTCTCCTGCCTGTTGTGACACAAAAATATATCTGTTGAAAATAGTCTTGTGTAGGCCCCCAGTAAAAAATAACTGTGCTTTTCCTCTTCCACGGCTCTAATCTACTCTTTATTACCCTTTTTCCATTGATAGTGCAAGTGTAAGCTATTTTACTTCATTTACAATGGGCAAGGCGCTCAGCAAGGGACGTGGAAGTGGATGTTCTGGTGATGGTTCGTCCAGAGGACGGGGACGTGGCCAAGGTGAAAATGTGCCACAACCAACAGCCACATCTTCTCGCTCCCACTTCTTGACCGAATTACTAGGGAAGCACAGAACAACACCAGTATTGAGAACTGATCAGTGTGAACAGGTTATTAATTGGATAGCAGATAATACTTCCAGTTACCTGGGCACCACCACCTCCGGTCTGTCTTCCACACGGTCAACTCTTAGTAGCAGTGAGTCTCGACCGCATACTCCTCCTCACCCTGATGCTCCTTCCTCCCACCATGCCGAGTGTCGTCAGACAGCAAGTGATCCCACACTTGGACACTCTGAAGAGCTGTTCACTGGTCCATTTCCATATTTGGGCCCCTCGCCTGATATGCTTGAAGTGGTGGAAGAGGAGATCCCATGTTGCGATGCCCAAATATTTGAACAGCCACGGCCAGAGGAAGTCGACGTTGGCAATCTGTCACAAGAGGTGGACGATGACGAGACACATTTGCCAGGAAGTGAGGAGGAGGATCGTGGAGCGCAAGTGGAAGAGGAGGAGGTGGTGGATGATCTAGTAACTGACCCAACGTGGCAGGAGGACATGCAGAGTGAGGCCAGCAGCACACAGGGGGAGGGAGGCAGAGTACCCCAACAGGCAGGAAGAAGCAGTGTGGTGGCCGCAGACAGAAGGCAGGCAACCGTTCCCCGTAACACCAACACGAGGGACGTTGCCAGTACAAGCGGTAGGTCTTCCAGAGTCTGGAATTTTTTTAAAGATTCTGCTGATAACCCCAAAAAGGCCATATGTTCCACCTGCCATGCCAGCATCAGCAGGGGTGACAAAACGACCAGCCTGACCACCACCAGCATGATCAGGCACATGGCAGCAAAGCACCCGACTTTGTGGGGCGAAACCCAGGGTACACGACCAGTGTCAGTGGGTGTCACCACTGCTTCTTCCACTGTTGTGCGTGCAATAGAACCCCCTGTTGCGTGTGCAAGGCAATCCCCTGTCCATACTGCATGTAAAGATGCCCCCTCCTCTCATTCTTCACTTGCTATGGCAGTTTCTCAAGAAACAGCATCAACGTCCACGTCCACATCCCACCGCAGCGTTCAATTGTCCATATCCCAGACCTTTGAACGAAAGTGGAAATTTGCAGCTAACGCCCCACAGGCCACAGTACTAAATTCGCACATTTCACGACTGCTTGCAATGGAAATGCTGCCTTTTTGGCTGGTGGAGACGGAATCCTTCCGCAATCTTATGGCGGTGGCGGTCCCTCGGTACTCGGTCCCCAGCCGACACTATTTTGCCCCGTGTGCCATCCCCGCACTACACAAGCACGTGTCCCAAAGCATGTGCCGTGCCCTCAACAATGCAGTTACTGGGAGAGTCCACCTGACAACGGACACGTGCACAAGTGCTTGTGGCCAGGGACGGTACATCTCTCTGACGGCACACTGGGTAAACATAGTGGAAGCCGGGACCCAGTCGGACCTTGGGACAGAACACATCCTCCCCACACCGAGAATTGCGGGCCCTATGTCAGTCAGAGTTGCCCCCACAGTGCACAGCTCCTGCGCATCCTCCTCCTCCTCCTCATGTTCAGCCTCCATCTCAGATATCACCACATCAGTTACAAGCTGGAAGCATTGCAGTACTGCCTCCGCCAAGCGGCAACAGGCTGTGCTGAAACTCATAAGCTTAGGTGATAAACCTCACACTGTTTGTGAGTTGTGGACAGCTGTGAAAGAGCAGGCAGATCTGTGGCTGAGACCGCTGAACCTTCATCCTGGCATGGTCGTGTGTGACAATGGCCGTAACCAGGTGGCGGCTCTGAGGCGAGGTGAGATCACACATGTACCATGCCTGGCTCATGTGCTTAACCTCGTGGTTCAGCGGTTTCTTAAGTCGTACCCCGAGTTGCCAGATCTGCTCGTGAAAGTACGCCACCTGTCAGATCATTTTCGCAAGTCGGCTACAGCTTCCGCCGCCCTTGCTGTGTTGCAGCAGCGTTTGCAGCTTCCGGCACACCGACTGGTGTGTGATGTCCCCACACGTTGGAACTCTACCCTCCACGTGTTGCAAAGGATTTGTGAGCAGAAGAGAGCAGTTGTGGAGCACCAGCTGCAACAAGGCCGTTGATATTCAGGTCAGACTCCACACATAAGACCTCAGGAGTGGACCTGGATGTCTGACGTATGTACCATCCTGACAAACTTTGAGGAGGCCACCAAGATGGTGAGTGGCGATGACGCCATCATTAGTGTCATCATCCCACTTGTCTGTCTTTTGTAACGCTCTCTGCAGAGAATTAAAGAGGAGGCATTGCAGCCAGAGTATGATGAGATGGATCAAGAAGCCGTAGCGGACGATTACACACAGCCCAGCCTCATCTCATCCCAATGTGCATTGGGGGACAATGAGGGAGAGGAGGAGGAGGAGGAGGAAGAACAGGAGCTGCTATCATGCGTTGTAGACGGTAATACCTGTACAAGTGACATACCATCGGTTCAGCGTGTGTGGCCTGAGGACAGGGGGGAGGAGGAAGAGGAGGAGGAGGAGAGCATGGTCTGTCGTCATCTTGGTGAGGACACGGAAATCTTGCCCGTTACCAGTCTGGCACGCATGGCTGACTTTATGTTACGCTGCCTTAACCGTGACCCTCGCGTTGTCAAAATGTTGGGTGACAGTCATTACTGGTTGGTGACACTTGTAGACCCCCGCTACAAGGAGAACTTTCACTCTCTTATTCCTGAGGTGGAGAGGTCTACAAAAATGGGGCAATACCAGAAGGCCCTTGCTGCAGAACTCTTAAAAAAATTCCCATCTGAACACGCTAGCGGCAGAGGTCACAGTTCGCTGCCCAACCAAGGCGTACAGGCGAGAGAGATGCAACTCCAATCCAGCAGAGGCAGGGGAACACTGTCAATGTTCTGGGACAGTTTTCTGACACCCGCCCAGCTTACAGGCCCTGAGGTGCGGGGTACTCTCACAAGGAGTGGAAAGTTTCAAAAGATGGTGAGGGAGTACCTTGCCGATCGTACCTGCGTCCTCCGTGATTCCTCTGTGCCTTTTAATTATTGGGTATCCAAGCTGGACACTTGGAATGAACTCGCTCTGTACGCCTTGGAGGTCCTGGCCTGCCCTGCCGCTAGCGTGTTATCGGAGCGTGTTTTTAGTGCCGCTGGGGGAATTATAACTGATAAGCGCACTCGCCTGTCAACTGACAATGCTGACAAGCTGACCCTTATCAAAATGAACAAGGGCTGGATTGGGCCAGACTTCTCATCACCACCAAATGACAGCAGAGTAACATAAAGTCAAATCCACTGTGTTATTTCGGGAGGTGTATTCACATGCACCGCTTCACACCCACACATGGGTATACGCTTCCTCGTTTCGGCTGTTTAATCTTCTTCTCCTTATCCTCAGCCTCCACCACCACTATACCACCAGGGTGCCAGCATTGCAAGTTCCTCCGTCCTTATTTTTGGCAGCTTTTGCTTGCAAGGCATAAGCAAATACTACGGGACACCCACTCCCCAATAATGGGACTTATGTTTGTAATATGCTGTACTGCATGGCTCTTGTAAGGGGCATTGAAAGTTGCTCCATCCTAATTTTTGGCAGCTTTTGTTGGGAAAGCATAAGCAAATACTATGGGACACCCACTCCCCAATAATGGGACTTATGTTTGTAATATGCTGTACTGCATGGCTCTTGTAAAGGGCATTGCAACTTACTCCATCCTAATTTTTAGCAGCTTTTGCTGTGAAAGCATAAGCAAATACTATGGGACACTCACTCCCCAATAATGGGACTTATGTTTGTAATATGCTGTACTGCTTGGCTCTTGTAAGGGGCATTGCAAGTTGCTCCGTCCTAATTTTTGGCAGCTTTTGATTGGAAAGCATAAGCAAATACTATGGGACACCCACTCCCCAATAATGAGACTTATGTTTGTAATATGCTGTACTGCATGGCTCTTGTAAGGGGCATTGCAAGTTGCTCCGTCCTAATTTTTGGCAGCTTTTGCTGGGAAAGCATAAGCAAATACAATGGGACACCCACTCCCCAATAATGGGACTTATGTTTGTAATATGCTGTACTGCCTGGCTCTTGTAAGGGGCATTGCAAGTTGCTCCATCCTAATTTTTGGCAGCTTTTGCTGGGAAAGCATAAGCAAATACTATGGGACACCCACTCCCCAATAATGGGACTTATGTTTGTAATATGCTGTACTGCATGGCTCTTGTAAGGGGCATTGCAAGTTGCTCCATCCTAATTTTTGGCAGCTTTTGCTGGGAAAGCATAAGGAAATACTATGGGACACCCACTCCCCAATAATGGGACTTATGTTTGTAATATGCTGTACTGCATGGCTCTTGTAAGGGGCATTGCAAGTTGCTCCATGCTAATATTTGGCAGCTTTTGTTGGGAAAGCATAAGCAAATACTATGGGACACCCACTCCCCAATAATGGGACTTATGTTTGTAATATGCTGTACTGCATGGCTCTTGTAAGGGGCATTGCAAGTTGCTCCGTCCTAATTTTTGGCAGCTTTTGCTGGGAAAGCATAAGCAAAAACTATGGGACACCCACTCCCCAATAATGGGACTTATGTTTGTAATATGCTGTACTGCATGGCTCTTGTAAGGGGCATTGCAAGTTGCTCCATCCTAATTTTTGGCAGCTTTTGCTGGGAAAGCATAAGCAAATACTATGGGACACCCACTCCCCAATAATGGGACTTATGTTTGTAATATGCTGTGCTGCATGACTCTTGTAAGGGGCATTGCAAGTTGCTCCGTCTAAATTTTTGGCAGCTTTTGTTGGGAAAGCATAAGCAAATACTATGGGACACCCACTCCCCAATAATGGGACTTATGTTTGTAATATGCTGTACTGCATGGCTCTTGTAAGGGGCATTGCAAGTTGCTCCGTCCAAATTTTTCGCAGCTTTTGCTGGGAAAGCATAAGCAAATACTATGGGACACCCACTCCCCAATAATGGGACTTATGTCTATAATATGCTGTACTGCATGGCTCTTGTAAAGGGCATTGCAACTTACTCCATCCTAATTTTTAGCAGCTTTTGCTGTGAAAGCATAAGCAAATACTATGGGACACTCACTCCCCAATAATGGGACTTATGTTTGTAATATGCTGTACTGCTTGGCTCTTGTAAGGGGCATTGCAAGTTGCTCCGTCCTAATTTTTGGCAGCTTTTGATTGGAAAGCATAAGCAAATACTATGGGACACCCACTCCCCAATAATGAGACTTATGTTTGTAATATGCTGTACTGCATGGCTCTTGTAAGGGGCATTGCAAGTTGCTCCGTCCTAATTTTTGGCAGCTTTTGCTGGGAAAGCATAAGGAAATACTATGGGACACCCACTCCCCAATAATGGGACTTATGTTTGTAATATGCTGTACTGCCTGGCTCTTGTAAGGGGCATTGCAAGTTGCTCCGTCCTAATTTTTGGCAGCTTTTGCTGGGAAAGCATAAGCAAATACTATGGGACACCCACTCCCCAATAATGGGACTTATGTTTGTAATATGCTGTACTGCATGGCTCTTGTAAGGGGCATTGCAAGTTGCTCCGTCCTAATTTTTGGCAGCTTTTGCTGGGAAAGCATAAGGAAATACTATGGGACACCCACTCCCCAATAATGGGACTTATGTTTGTAATATGCTGTACTGCATGGCTCTTGTAAGGGGCATTGCAAGTTGCTCCATGCTAATATTTGGCAGCTTTTGTTGGGAAAGCATAAGCAAATACTATGGGACACCCACTCCCCAATAATGGGACTTATGTTTGTAATATGCTGTACTGCATGGCTCTTGTAAGGGGCATTGCAAGTTGCTCCGTCCTAATTTTTGGCAGCTTTTGCTGGGAAAGCATAAGCAAAAACTATGGGACACCCACTCCCCAATAATGGGACTTATGTTTGTAATATGCTGTACTGCATGGCTCTTGTAAGGGGCATTGCAAGTTGCTCCATCCTAATTTTTGGCAGCTTTTGCTGGGAAAGCATAAGCAAATACTATGGGACACCCACTCCCCAATAATGGGACTTATGTTTGTAATATGCTGTGCTGCATGACTCCTGTAAGGGGCATTGCAAGTTGCTCCGTCTAAATTTTTGGCAGCTTTTGTTGGGAAAGCATAAGCAAATACTATGGGACACCCACTCCCCAATAATGGGACTTAAGTTTGTAATATGCTGTACTGCATGGCTCTTGTAAGGGGCATTGCAAGTTGCTCCGTCCTAATTTTTCGCAGCTTTTGCTGGGAAAGCATAAGCAAATACTATGGGACACCCACTCCCCAATAATGGGACTTATGTCTATAATATGCTGTACTGCATGGCTCTTGTAAGGGGCATTGCAAGTTGCTCCGTCCTAATTTTTGGCAGCTTTTGCTTGGAAAGCATAAGCAAATACTATGGGACACCCACTCCCCAATAATGGGACTTATGTTTGTAATATGCTGTACTGCATGGCTCTTGTAAGGGGCATTGCAAGTTCCTCCGTCCTAATTTTTGGCAGCTTTTGCTTGGAAAGCATAAGCAAATACCATGGGACACCCACTCCCCAATAATGGGACTTAAGTTTGTAATAAGCTGTACTGCATGTGACGTGCCCCCTGGGCCGTGTGTACACGTGTGTGGGATACCCGGTGGCGGGTCTCTGGGGTCTGTAGTCTCCGTGGCGGTGACCCGGTCCCGTGGCTCAGGCTGGTCATACCAGTGGCAGTCTTTCTTAGGTTTTGAGGTTAATTGTCCGACTGCGCCACCCATGGATTGCGGTCAGGGAGTACCACCACTGCGAGGCAGACCGCTGAGGCTGGTGTTGTGTGCGCAGCATAGAATGGGATACCTCCCCTCGGGAGGAGTATAGCCTCAGGGCAGTGAGTGTGGATGATGGGGGTGATGGTGTACGAGCGCAGCAGGAATGACTCAGAGTCTTTGCAGTGCAGTTCAGGGTCTTTACTGATGATTATAAGGAAGACCCTCCCGGGAGTACTGGCTAGCATAAGAGGCCTGGTCAGTCTGTGAGCAAGCAGGAGTTCCCCTGGCCAGGTGGAGTTGTAGGCCTCCCCGTCTGTCTGCACTCTTCCTGGCTACCTTGCTGTAAGCCGGTAGAAGTAGCCCACGTCCCTGAGGGTACCGTGTAGTGCTCACCCGTATGGCTGGTGACTTGGGGCCTTCTGTTAGCCTCTGCTCCACGACGGCGGTGCTGGTCCCTTGCTTGTGACTGAGCCTCCGGGCTTCTATGGCCAGAGGACCTGAAAACCCCTGCCGGCTGGTTTCTGCTGCTGGATATATAAGTCCTCACAGCTTCGGACTCCTGTGTCCGGTTCCTATTGTCTTCTGCCAGGGCAAGCTCTGCTCAGCTTCCAGCCCCTGGTCTTTATCTCCTAGCTCCTACAGAGCTCCTTGCTGTTACTTTCCCTTGCTCTCACTCTGGCTCTGACTGTTCTCTGACTCACTCAACCCCGTCCCAGATCCAGTTTATAAGGGCAGAATTCTCCCCTCCCAGGATTGGGGCAGGAGGATGTTGCATGTTTAAGGGATCCTGACCAGGAAACCTCCCACTTGCTCTCCGACATAATATCTCTATCACTGTGGTGACCAGACCCCTGGGGTGCCACACATGGCTCTTGTAAGGGGCATTGCAGTACCTCATAATTTTTGGAAACCCTTCCATTCACTGCTTAGGCCTACAGTGCATGGGAGACCCAGTTGCTATAAATGAAAAAAAAGGTTTAGCTAACGCCCTCTGACCTCCATGTCATTTCCAAGTGGCATTGGAGTGGCTCGAAATTTTTGGTAGGCATTGCACTCACTGTATGCCCTATAACTGTGTGGCCGAACCGCTCCTTTTGTTACAGAAACATATCCTACAAGACATATCTGGTTGACTGGCCTGATATTGATGTGAATGGTCCCTGTTCCTCCTGCTCTTTATCCTTTGCCACTACCTCATCCATCATTTATCACCTGAAGCTTTGTTTTAACGGGAGTCATAGAACTTGGATAGTAGCAGGAAAACATCCAGCAATCCTCGGAGGAGGTAGGATATGCGCCAAAACGCTGACCACCTCCGGCCTAGCCTCTACTACATACATGCGCTTGCATTACAACAAAACAAAGCAGATGCTAACTTCTATCATCCTCATCATGCTCCTCACCTTGGCACTCTCAACTCCCCTGATGGAGAAGCCAGGGCCCACCGGAGGAGTCTGATAGTCCGGTGGGCTCGGCCAATGCTGCCCTAAAGCAGGCCAGGCTAAGAAAAGTGTGGGAAAGGTTACTGGGACAAATAGGGGTGGCTGGGGACCGAGTATGGACACCCGGCCACCCCCTGGAGGCTGGGGAGCAAGCGGGGACACCTGGCCACCAGGCGGCTGGGCACTGAGTATGGATACCAGGCCGCCGACACAGCCATGGCGTGGTGGCCAGATTCCGCCTCCACATGCCTAAAAGGCCCAATTTAAAGTGCAAGCAAGCAGTATGGTATTGCAGCCTGGGGGTGGGTGGGTGGCAGGCTGCATACTTGCGCTTGCACTGCAAGGAATGGGAGAGGTACAATTGAACACTGCCCTGGGACAAGGACTTGAACGGGGATAGTTGCAAGTCTGCAACGACAGGTGCAAGGTGGGAGGCATCTTCGCATGTACCATGAACAAGGGTTTGGCATGCACACACTACAGCGGAATAGGTTCTCCTTCCCACTAAATGCACTGGGGAGGGCACAGGTAATGTTTTAGTATACGCGCTTAATCTTATGTATAAGGCACACCAGGACAAATATGGGCGGCTGGGGACTGAGTATGGATACCTCGCTGGCGAAGCAGCCATGAGGTAGTGGCCAGCTTTGGCCTCCTCCAAACTAAAAGGCCCCATTTCAAGTGCAAGCTAGCAGTATGGAATTGCAGTCTGGGGGTGGGTGGGTGGCAGGCTGCACACTTACACTTGAATTAAAGAAAACATAGCAGATGCTAACTTCTGTCATCATCATCATGCTCCTCACCTTGGCACTCTCAACTCCACCGATGGAGAAGTCAGGGCCCACCGGAGGAGTCTGGTTCTCTGGTGGGCTCGTCCAATGCTGCCTAAAGCAGGCCGGGCTAAGAAAAGTGTGTGGGGGGATGTTCCAAGGAGAAATAGGGGCGGCTGGGGATCGTTTATGGACACCCGGCTGACCCCAGGCGGCTGGGGACCGAGTATGGACACCCGGCCGCTGGGCGGCTGGGGACTGAGTATGGATTCCAGGCCGCCAACACAGCCATGACGTGGTGGCCAGATTCCGCCTCCACATGCCTAAAAGGCCCAATTTCAAGTTCAAGCAAGCAAGCAGTATGGTATTTCAGCCTGGGGGTGGGTGGGTGGCAGGCTGCATACTTGAGCTTGTATTGCAAGGAATGGGGGAGGTACAATTGAACACTGCCCTGGGACTAGAACTTGCATGGGGATAGTTGCAAGTCTGCATCTTCTGATGCGGTAAGGATCACTTATGATGGGCACACTTTTAGACAGTGACCTGGGTGTCAGAGATGCTTCCAGGGGTCTTCCCCATACTGTTCCCTTGTCTTTTCAGCACTTTATTCATGTGTCACACAGCACATGGCCAGATAAGGTTGTAAAATGTTAAAATGACATTTCACGGTGAATGCATTTGTCATAGTTGAAAGCAATACAAAAGTGCATTAACGCATAAAAAATGCTACTTGTGAACATAGCCGAAGGTGTGGAGGAGTATTTTTGGTTTTGGTCATTTATTTTAACTTATACACAAGTCTTTACCCTGGAAAGGATGTTCCTTAACATATTTCACAGGAAAAAAGTTTCACTTTAGTTTTTGAACGTTTTATTGTGAGCCTGTAAAAGTGGCTTAATACCTCTGACCAAGTTGTTGACAGCAGTGACCTGGGGGTCAGAAATGCTTCCTGGGGCGATCCCCATGCTGTCCCCATGTCATTTGAGCACTATCGTTTTGGGCACTTTTTAGGCTTTTAAAAGACTGCCGGGGGTGCCACCGCAAAAATGCTCGAGTCTCCCATAGACTAACATTGGGCTCGTTGCTCGGGTCGAGCACCCGAGTATCACGGCGAGCTCGGCCCGAGCTTCGAGCACCCGAGCATTTTAGTGCTCGCTCAACACTACTTATGTTGAAACTGGATGACATGGGGAATTTCTTCACGTCCACTCATTTCAAAACTGTGGACGTGAATAGCTATCTCAGATTTGACAGTGGCCACCTTCCTAGGTGGATTAATAACATTCCGTATGGCCAGTATTGGCATATACGGAAAAACTGCACATAATGGTGACTTTGTCAAAGAGGCTGATGTTCTTCAAAAAAGATTTTTGAGGAAGGGATACCCTAAGAAACTGATTAGAGATGCATATAAAAGAACTAAGCTGCTCAGTCAAGAATCATGTTTGGCACGGGTCTCTGAACGGGAATGTGAAAACACAAGTACACGACTTAGAGATTGGAGTCTAGTGACCACTTTCAATAAATCTAGAATGAACATACAGAAATTGATAAATCGTTATTGGTGTGTCCTGTTGGGTGACCCGATCCTATATAAGCACCTACCAAGTAAGCCTAGGATTATCTATAGAAAAAAAATCAGAATTTAAGTTCTTTCATATCACCCAGCAACACGATGCTGAAACCTATAACCTTAACATGAAAATCCGAGAAACAAAAACAGGAAGAAATAGTCTGCTTTGCCTGCGGATCCCCTGGATGTTTATATTGTAGGGCCATCATCAATGGTGCCACAATTTTTACCTCACAGACCACGGGGGAGCAATTTTATATTTCGTGTAGGGTGGATTGCCATTCTGATTATGTGATCTACATGTTACAATGTGGATGTGGTTTGCAATATGTGTGCCGGACTATACAAAGAATGCAT
This sequence comes from Phyllobates terribilis, assembly GCF_046119375.1. Classification (NCBI taxonomy): domain Eukaryota; kingdom Metazoa; phylum Chordata; class Amphibia; order Anura; family Dendrobatidae; genus Phyllobates; species Phyllobates terribilis. Next base: position 35,083,328 of record NW_027362768.1, on the reverse strand, counting down.
GCCCGCCTCAATAAACATTGTTCCAATATTAAGAATGGTTATTTACCGCATAGTGTATCCAAACATTTTCTGACTACTCACCAGAAGGATCCTAGTGATCTGAAAGTGACAATTTTGGAACAAATTTCTGAAAATATGGTGAATCTTTATAAATACCTTATGAAGAGAGAGAATTTTTTGATCTTCAAATTAGGTACACTATATCCTGAAGGGTTATATTTAGCGATTGACGTTTGCAGAAGATGCATGTGTACTCTCTACATTAGAAATAAGTTAGTTGTCAGGATTTTACATGCATGATTTATTAATGAGTTCTTTTATTACTTTTTAATATTTTTAATTATTTTTGTGATTGAGTAAAAATTATTATTATATTTCATCATGATTGTTATCATCGTCATTATTTGATGTTGTTAGTAGAGATGAGCGTTGTTCTTCTCGAACTGTTCGCCAATCTCAAATTCGAGCTGTTTTGGGCGGTGTTCGAGCCGGTCGGCGAACACGAACAATTTGAGAAAAATTCGGCTGTTCGAGGTTATGTTCGATAACTGTTCGTGCACCAAAATCATAACTGGATTTTTTCTCAGTAATGATGAAAATTAATGTTAATACGCAGTTTGAGTGTACAGCGGGGCGGGGGGAGGGGCAGGGGATGGATCTCTGCAGGAACAATGAAGATCTCCATTTTTTTTTCTCTTTCCCGCATTTGCAGTGGGGAAGTGCAATCTGTCAGCCTATCAGCAGCGCACACACGGAGCGAAGTGCTTTTTTTCACACAAGCAAGGGCATGTGTCATTGGCAGTGTATGTCACATGTCCTTGCCCTATAAGACCAAGCCATTTTCCCCGTCGCCACCATTTTCTCACTGCTGCAGCTGCGTGTTAGACGGCACCGCTGTTGCTGTGTGCGCTATACCTTGTTAATTTCAAGCCAATTTTCGCACAAATATACAGATAGCTTGGAAGTAGGGAATAGTTGTGATTGCAGTCCTTTTAAGGACTAGGTTACAGCATTTCCTACGACTTTTATCAGGCAGGTCTGTGCTCTTAAATAGATAGATTGTGGGAGTAAAGACTAATTGTAATTGGAGTCCTTTTCAGGACTAGGTTACATCAGTTCCTATCAGTTTTTGCCAGGCAGGTCTGTGCCAGTGCTGTGCAAGTTTTTTTCGCAGCATTTGGCTGAATCTAGCAAAGCTAATCCTTTTTGGCCTATTGCAGAGTGTGTTAGTCAGTGGAGTAGCCTATCTGTGTTGCAAGATATACCACCTGTGTATAGAATACCAATTTTTTTACTGCACCTAGTGAAGTAAAATCTTTTGGGCATAGCATCATTCTATTAGTCCATCTATACTGACCTCCATCAGGTTGCAAACTGAATATAATTTTTTTCTGCATCTAGCTCTGAAAAAATATTTGGGCTTCTAGCAGTGTGTGGGACTTGGTCTATTAGTCCATCTATACTGACCTCCATCAGGTTGCAAATTAAAAATAATTTTTTTCTTCATTTAGCTCTGAAAAAATATTTGGGCTTCTAGCAGTGTGTGGGACTTGTTCTATTAGTCCTTCTATACTGACCTCCAGCAGGTTGCAAATTGAATATAATTTTTTTCTGCATCTAGCTCTGAAAAAATATTTGGGCTTCTAGCGGTGTGTGGGACTTGGTCTATTAGTCCATCTATACTGACCTCCATCAGGTTGCAAATTAAAAATAATTTTTTTCTGCATCTAGCTCTGAAAAAATATTTGGGCTTCTAGCAGTGTGTGGGACTTGGTCTATTAGTCCATCTATACTGACCTCCATCAGGTTGCAAATTAAAAATAATTTTTTTCTTCATTTATCTCTGAAAAAATATTTGGGCTTCTAGCAGCGTGTGGGACTTGTTCTATTAGTCCATCTATACTGACCTCCATCAGGTTGCAAATTAAAAATAATTTTTTTCTGCATCTAGCTCTGAAAAAATATTTGGGCTTCTAGCAGTGTGTGGGACTTGGTCTATTAGTCCATCTATACTGACCTCCATCAGGTTGCAAATTAAAAATAATTTTTTTCTGCATCTAGCTCTGAAAAAATATTTGGGCTTCTAGCGGTGTGTGGGACTTGGTCTATTAGTCCATCTATACTGACCTCCATCAGGTTGCAAATTAAAAATAATTTTTTTCTGCATCTAACCCAGCCAATAGTTTTGGCCTAATACCACAGTTTGGCCACTCAGCTCTGCTCGGTTACCATCCATTGTTTTTTTGTGCAAACAACTCCAGAGTTGTGAATTAGTTAACCACCAAAATGAGTGGAAAAAGGCCTGCTGCTGGTGGAAAGGGGAATAGGCGTGTTGGGAAGGGGAAAAAAGGTTGTGTCCGTGGGGTAGGTGCAGAAGAAAGACCATCTTCCAGCCAAACTAAAATGTCTACTTCTTTTAGCGGACAATGTGATAAGATCCCTTTCTTACGGCCACGCCAATCGCTACAAATTCCAGATGAGGCACAAAAACAGCAGGTGCTTCAACGGATATCAAGTGCTCCTTTAAGTGGGCTCTCCTCCACATCAACTTCAACATCACAAATACTCCAGTCCTCAAAGGTGTCACCCAAATCGCACTTGCTTCCTCACAGCTCCCAAATCTCCAGCTGCCCGTCTGAGTATGAGGTAGAACAGATGGTTGAGTCTGCAGAGCTGTTTACTCATACTATAGCCTGGGAATCAGAGGTCGACTCCAGCGCTTCTGTGAATCCAGACGAGGAAATGATCTGCACTGATGCCCAGAATCTTTATGAGTCGGATCCAGGACCAGACGCAGAAGGTTCTGACCATAATGTAGACCCTCATTCCCAAACTGTAACTCCTGTTGGTGGAGACAATGAGGAAGACGATGATAAGACTCAAATACCTGATTGGAGCGACAACTTTAGTTTTTTGTCAGGGCAGGAACAGGTTGGCTCTGAGGACGACGGGTGTGATAACGCAGAGGGTGATGATGATGAGGTCGGAGATCCCACTTACTGTCAACCCACAGTCAGCCAAGAGATGAGGTCAGCAGAGGAGGTGGAGGAAGATGCTAGTGACGACGAGGTCAGGTTGCGCCTTCCTGGACAGAGACGTAGTACTGGAAGCACGTCAACAACTGCATCCTCAAACACAACTCTGCCTCTCACCACAAGTCGTGGTGGCTCTTCAGGTCGCATGGGTGCTAAGCCTTGCAGAGCCTGGGCATTTTTTCAGATTGATAAAGATGACCCAACTCGTGTTATCTGTAACATTTGTCAGCAAATGCTAAGTAGAGGCCAAAAAATACATAGTTTGAGTACTTCATGCATGAACCGGCACATGGACATGAAGCATAAGTTGCAGTGGGAAGCTCAGTGTGCTACAATGCGGTCTAGCCGGCCGGGCCAACCACCGTCTGCCATATCTTGTGCATCCGCGGCCTCTTCATCCTCTGTGACTGGGGGGACAGCAGTCACACCTGTTTTGGGGCGCAGACCTGCCACCTCTTTACCCGCAACAGCCAGCGTGATTGGCAGGTCATCATTTTCTTTGGAGGTGGTAACACCAGCTGGTCTTGAGCGCTGTCCGACATCGATAGCACCACCTTTGGATCAAGGCAACCTAACATGTCCGCCTGCATCTTCCTCACAGACCGGCAGTTTGCCGGGGACACCCTTATCAACCCCGTCTAAGCACAATAGCCAGCCCTCGGTCCCTCAGATGTGGACAAGTAAAAGACCATTTCCTCCTAGCCATGAGAAAGCTAAGGGGTTGAATTTCACCATCTGCAAGCTCTTGGCTACAGAAATGCTGCCTTTCCGCCTGGTGGACACAGAGGATTTTCGAGACCTTATGTCCGTCGCAGTGCCCCAGTACCAGATGCCCAGTCGGCACTACTTCTCAAAGAAAGGTGTGCCTGCGCTCCACCAGCATGTCGCACACAACATCACCGCTTCTTTGAGAAACTCTGTGTGTGACAGGGTGCATTTCACCACAGACACTTGGACGAGTAGGCATGGACAGGGGCGTTACATGTCGCTGACTGGGCACTGGGTAACTATGGTGACAGCAGGACAAGGGGCTGCTGTCCAAGTCTTGCCGTCCCCACGAGTTGTGCGTCAATCCTCTTTATGTCATTTTTCCTCCACTGCTTCTGCATCCTCAACCTCCTCTCGGTCTTCCACCTGCACCCAAAGCCTGTCTGGTCATGCCACAAGCTTTCTAACTGCGCAGAAGGGATCCTGCACACCTCCTTACTATGCTGGCAGTAGGGCTCAACGTCATCAGGCGGTTTTTACATTGAAATGTCTGGGAAATGTGAGTCACACAGCTGAGGAGTTGTGGTCAGCTCTGGAGAACCAATTTCATGAATGGTTGTCTCCACTGGACCTGAAACCAGGGAAGGCCGTGTGCGACAATGCTGCAAACCTGGGTGCGGCCCTTCGCCGGGGCAATGTCACACACGTGCCTTGTATGGCTCACGTGTTGAACCTGGTTGTCCAGCAATTTTTAGCCCACTATCCCAGACTAGATGGCCTTCTGCAGAGGTCACGGTCGCTGTGTGCTCACTTCCGCCGTTCGCATCCCGCAGCTCAGCGACTTACATCTCTACAGAAGTCGTTGGGCCTGCCACTTCACCGGCTAAAATGCGATGTGCCTACCCGGTGGAATTCAACTCTGCACATGTTGCAGCGACTGTGGCAGCACCGACAAGCCCTGGTGCAATACGTTCTGACGTATAGCCTGGGCCAACGAGATTCAGAGGTGGGGCAAATCACGCTGGAGGAGTGGTCTCAGATCAGGGACCTATGCACCCTTCTGCACAGTTTTGAAATGGCGACGAAGATGTTTAGTGCTGACGATGCCATTATCAGCATGACTATTCCGGTGATTTACATGCTGGAGCACATGTTAAACAGAATTCGGAGTCAGGTGGTGGCACAAGAGGAGGTGGAGGAAGTAGAGGAGGAGGAGTTGTATGCGGAAGGGCTAACATCTGCAAGGTCCAGACGGTCGGCAGCACCAGGGCGGCAGGCATGTGAGGGTGGGGGAGATGATTTTACCAGGGCGCATGGTAGCAGCCAAACTAGTGAGGAAGGTGCAGGAGCCCAGGAAGAAGTGGAGGACGAACTGATGGAAGACTCATCAGATGAGGGAGACCTTGATCACATTTCTGTTGTGCGAGGTTGGGGGGAGAGGACAGAGGAAGGAAGCATGATGGTTACCTCGCCACCAACACAACAGGGACTTGGTGCTCCTGGATGCGCAACACACATGAGTGCCTTCTTGCTGCACTACCTGCAACATGACCCTCGAATTGTGAGAATTAGAAATAATCCTGACTACTGGGTTGCCACACTGTTAGATCCCCGGTACAAAAGTAAATTTGCAGAAATTATTCCTGCCATAGAAAGGGATGCACGCATGCAAGAGTATCAGCAGAGACTGTTGCAGAATCTTACATGTGCTTTTCCACAAAATACCAGTGGTGCACGTAGTGAATCTCACAGTTCCAACTTGCCAACCGTGGGACCGTCAAGTGTTCAGCACTCAAACCGTAACAGAACCACAGTATCTGCTGGTAACATCAATTTTGCGGAATCATTTCACCACTTTTTTAGCCCATCCTTTGCAAGGCCACAGGAGACAAGAAGTCTGACACATAGTCAACGCCTAGAGACGATGGTACAGGAGTATCTCCAAGTAAACATTGAAGCCACGACTGTGTCACTGGACCCTTGCTCTTTTTGGGCTTCCAATCTGGATAAATGGCCGGAGCTAGCCACTTACGCCTTGGAGATCTTGTCATGCCCCGCAGCCAGCGTTCTGTCTGAACGTGTGTTCAGCGCTGCTGGTGGTGTGCTGACAGATAAGCGCACGCGGCTCTCCACTGATAATGTAGACAGACTCACGTTCATAAAGATGAACAAATCATGGATCCGAAATGACTTTTCTACCCCTGTGTCATCCTGGGGAGAGTAAAAGCTTGATGATTGGTTAAAATCACCCTACCAACCGTTTTAAGCTTTCAAATTACTAATCATGTTTATCTGTATCTTGACTGGAAAATAATTTGGGCTTTGTAGCAGTGTGCAGCACTGATCCTATTAGGCCATCTATAATAAGCTTCACCAGATTTAAAATTAAAAATAATTTTTAGCTGCATCTAGCCCGGAAAATAATTTTGGGGCTCCGAGATGCGCAAGACACATAAGTGCCTTCTTGCTGCACTACCTGCAGCATGACCCTCATATTGTCAGAATTCGAAGTAATCATGACTACTGGGTTGCCACACTCTTAGATCCCCCAAACTTTTCGATCAACCTTTTCATTTTAATAAAGACCAAAAAAATGGTCATTTTTGAAATTATAAGCATTAGCAGGTTGTTAGAAACTGAAATCAAACAGTTTTCAACTCAAAACTTTATTCTAGGTGATGTTACATTTTCACATAGGACCCCTTGTTCGAAAGGAGCTTCTGAACTCTCTCGTCCATTGAATTTGTCAGGTTTTGGATGGTTTCTGCTTCAATTGTTTTGCATGAGGACAGAATACCCTCCCAGAGCTGTTGCTTAGATGTGAACTGCCTCCCGCCATCATAGACACTCCTTTTAATGATGCTCCAAAGGTTCTGAATGGGGTAGAGGTCAGGGGAGCATGGGGGTCACACCATAAGTTTGTCCCCTTTTATGCCCATATCAGCCAGAGATGCAGATGTTTTATGTGCAGCATGAGATGGTGCATTATCATGCAGAAAAATGATCTTGCTGTGAAATACACGGTTCTTCTTCTTGAACCATGGCAGGAAGTGCTGTTTGAGAAAATCCACATACATTATGGAGTTCATCTTTAGCGCCTTCAGGGATCCTAAAGGGGCCGACAATCTCTCTCCCCATGATTCCAGCCCAAAACATTACTCCACCTCCTCCTTGTTGGCGCTGTAGCCGTGTTTGCGTGGGGTGTCCATCAACCAGCCATCCTCCACTCCATTCATCTGGACCATCGAGCGCTGCACGGCACTCATCCGTGAACAAAACAGTTTTGAAATCAGTCTTCATGTAATGTTTGGCCCACTGGAGCCGTTTCTGCTTGTGTGAAGTGGATAGAGGAGGTCGACAGGATGGCGTATGCACAGCTGCAAACCTCTGAAGGACCCTGCATCTTGTTGTTCGGGGGACGTTGGAGGCACAAGCAGCTTCAAAAACTTGTCTGCTGCTATGACAAGGCTTTTTTGCCGCTGCTCTTTCAACCTGACGTAATTGCCTGTAGGAAAGAGTCCTCAATTTGCCCTTATCAGCACGCACACGTGTGTACTGTGAATCAGCTACATACTTCTTGATTGCCAAGACACTTCATCCTGATCATCGCACAATGTTGATTGTAGTCATGCCTTGACCTAAACATTCCACAATTTGTTGCTTCTCAGCAGCCGACACATCCTTTTTCTTTCCCATTTTGGCAGAAAATGTAGGCTGCTTAATAATGTGAGAGAGCCTTCTTAAGTAGTCTTGCCTTTCATTGGACACACCTGCCAAACTAATTAGCACAGGTGTCTGCAATTGCTTACAGTGATATAAAGAGCCCTGACACACATCACCATCAATGAGTTTAACTGACAAACAAACAAATTCTTCCCTTATCACTCCTAAACACTTTTTGCATAATAATTTGGAACGCGGTGTACATGTGCTTTTCCACAAAACATCAGTGGTTCACGTAGTGAATCTTACAGTTCTAACTTGCCAACCGTGGTCTGTATGGAATTGTTCAATAAAGGGCCCAAAATTAAGATAACATAGATGGGAGAGGTCTCTATGAATAGGAATTCCTAAGTATTTGATACCCTGTGAGGGCCAGGCAAAGGGAAAGTTGGACTGGATGGAATCCTATATGGATTTAGGGAGGGAGACATCGAGGGCCTCAGACTTCGCTGCATTGATTTTAAAATTTTACCATGTAACAAAGTGATCTATTTCAGCCATAACAGCAGGGATGGATATATGTGATTGAGTGATATATACTAGGACATCATCAGCAAATAGAGAGCACTTGTACTCGGTGCCTCCCACCTCAATCCACCTAATATTGGGGTTATGGCGAATTGATGAGAGCAGGTGCTCCGTCACTAGGATGTATAAGAGAGGGGACAGAGGACATCCCTGCCTTGTCCCATTGGTGATTGTGAAAGGTGATGAAAATGTTCTGACGCACCCCCTGGGCCTTGGGACACCCGGAGCCGGACCCTTTTTGGTGGATGCTAGTGGTTGTAGTCTTCGTGGCGGCGATCCGGTTCCGTGGCTCAGGGCGGTCAAACCAGTGGCGGAACTATTTATGTGGTTTTGATGTTTAAATGTCCGACTACGCCACCCGTGGATTGCGGTCAGAGTGAACCGCCGCTACAGGGCAGACCGCTAAGGCTGGTGTTGTGGGTGCAGCAGAGCATAGCATAACTCCCCACGGGAGGAGTATAGCCTCAGGGCAGTGTATGCGGAGGATGGGGGTGATGGTGCAGGGCAGCAGCAGTAACGACACGGAGTCAGTGATGCAGTTCAGGGCCTTTACTCACAGTTCTTATTATCCAGACCACGTCTGCAGGTAACGGCTGCCCACGTCGTACTGTGCTCACCAGGTGAGGGGCTCAGACAACTCCCAGATAACTTTGGAGCGCTTCACAGGACCCCCTTTGTGTGTCCTTTGTCTGGCCTTTCTTACCAACACTTCTGTCCGGCTGCCTCGGGCCTCCTCTTGGTAAACTTGGCGCCAGTTTCCCTGACCCTATGTGGTGCCTTCCTAGCGGGTGGAGCAAGGGGCTGCGCCACATAAAATGTCAGAGCCTCCGGTTTCTAACTGAGGGTCGTTTCCTGCCTCCACTAGTTCGGGGACCGGTCTCCCCCTTTGGCCTGACCCCTCCACGCAGGTGGATTCGGGCGTGCGGTGGCGACTCGCCCGTCCGCACACCTGGGATCCCTTCATTCCTCGTTCCTGGAGCCTTCTCCGCTCCTCTTCCTTCCTTCTCCCTCTTGCAGGCCTGGGCCTCTGTTACTAGGCCCGCCTCCGGAGCAGAGCTCATGCAGAGCCCCTGCTCCCTGCCACTTCTGCTCAGACTTCTCTGCACTGAACTAAGATGGTGCCCACCTTTTATACTCCCTTCTCAATGCACCCAGGAACTGCTTCCTCCCTGCTCCTGCACTGCAGGGTTCCCCTTCCTCAGTGTTCCCTCCCCCCACTCCAGCCAGGGACAGGGACTGTCGTGCCCATCTCAGGGGCATATTGGTCGCCCTGCCCCACGGCAATGTGGTGTAATGCATGCAGGTGTCGGGTCCTGATCCACACTCCATCCTTATCTGAGAGTGAGATATCACACCTCTGGGTGAGGTGCAATACGTCTGTAGCAACCGAGCCCTCGGTGCTACAGTTCCATTTATCTTCAGCCTAGGTGACGTATTGTGATACAGGGCCGTGATTTTGGCTATAAAAGGGTCCCCTAGACCCCTACCCCAAGCTTTTTAAGAGAATCATATATGGCGTGCCAGGAGACTCTATGGAATGCTTTCTCAGCATCCAACGAGAGTATCTACTTACAAATTTTTAACTGCATCTAGCCCAGGAAATACTTTGTGCCTAGTAGCAGTGTCTGCTAGTCAGCGGATTATCCCGGCTGTTAAGCAAGCTACACCACCTGTAGTTTGGACACTTAATTTTTTCAAAGGAAATGCTTCGGGACCACGGGATACTTAGTGAAGAGCATCAGGAGGCACCCCAAGGCATAGGGGCTGGGACTGGCACTAGGATGCCTTGCGGTGGACAGCCGAGCTCGATCCTTATAAAAGATTTTTAACTGCAGCAGCTTTAGTGGACGCTACTGGAGCTGGAATTACGCGGCTGCTGGCATGAGACTTGCCCTCCAATAGATCCTTGTAAATGGATTCAAAGTGTATTCATTCAAATTAGAGGGACAATTTAAATTAAAAAGCTTAGAGCTGCCTCCACCACAGGGGGGCTCTCTCGACCCACCAGCGGACAGGCACCAGTATTGGGAGAGGGGGGCTGGCCGTCAGGGTTCACCGCGGCTCTGGCACAAACCCGGCGACACGGAGGTGGCACGGGCAGGAGCGGACTGGCCGTCTCGGCTTCTCACTTTTTGGATTTTAGAAGGGCATGACATGCCTATATCTGTGTCTCCCCCTCCTTTTACTCCTCCACCTCTTTTCTTTTCGCATGACTATATGTACTTGTCACTTTTCCATGTGTTAGTTGTGTCTTCTGAGCAGTTTGTCAGCTTTTGGACACCTTTGAAGGTGTTTTCTATGTGTTTCTATGTGTTTTTGTTTGCCTGCCATTGGTTTTAACGGTGTTCGAAGGTGTTCGACGAACAGTTCGACGAACAGTTCGGCGAACACACGGGTGTTCGACGAACCGAACCGAACTCGAACACTACGGGGGTGGCTCAACACTAGTTGTTAGTAGTAGATTTATAATGTATTATTGTTTGTTTTTAGAGGACCTTTGGTTCTCTTGATAGCTAATTCACACTGTTTTTTTCGGTTGAATAGTAATCAAGTGGTTAAGGTGAATTGATTGATTGTCTAAATCCTTCCACTGAGTTCCTCCATTTTGTATAAAAAGTGCCCTAAGCTATCTTTTTCCTTGTAACTCCACCTGATGAAGGCTGCAGATCGCTGCAGAAACGCGTTGTGGGTATAAGATTGTCAAATAAAGAGGTTCGTTTTCTTTTAAATATCCTTGTAGTCGTTTTCCCAGTTCCTGGCGCCCGAATTTGACCACAATCTATCTGTGCACTCATGAAAGGTTGGGTCAGTTACTATATCATCCACCACCTCGTCTTCCACTTCAATACCCTTGTCCTCCTCCTGACTTTCTGGCAATTGTGTCTCATCATTGTCCACCTCTTGTGACAGTTTCCCACCGTCGCCTTTGTGTGACCGTGGCTGCTCAAATATTTGGACACCGCTACATGCAATCTTCTCTTGACCCGCTTCAAGTGGGCCGGGCAGGAGGCCCGAATCTGTAAATGGAAAAGTGAACAGCTCTTCGGAGTGTCCAAGTGTGGGATCAGTTGTCTCCGGGCACTTGGCGTGGTGGGAAGAAGGAGGATCAGGGTGAGGAATATGCGGTCCAGACTCATGGCTAATGAGACTTGACCGTGTGAAAGACAGGGTGGTGGTTGTGGTGGCTAAGGGACTGGAAGCATTTTCTGCTATCCAACCAATAACCTTTTCACACTGCTCTCTGTTCAATAGTGGTGTTCTGTGGTCCCCTATTAATTGGGACAGGAAGGTCGAGTGAGAAAATGTGGGTATTTGTCGTGGCACAATTTCAGCTAGCCCACTGCCTCGGCCTCATCCTCTGCATGCACCATCATCACCATCACGTCCACTTCCCCGTCCCTTGCCTTGTGCCTTGCCCAATTTAAATGGAGGACAATATTTTCCACGTTCTGTACAAATGGCTGTATTTGTACCGCAGTGATATGTGATACATGTGACGGACAAACCACAATTTTAAATAGCTCGCCTGTAGGTAACTATTTTTAACAGCGCCGACCTCGTGTCTAAAAGTTTGCTGACACACTGCAACAAAATTTCAATGGAGGCCAGAAATGGCAGAATTTTCAGCACAATTATATGTGATCTGTGTGACGGCCAAACCACAGTTTTAAATAGATGGCCTGTAGGTAACTATTTTTAACAGCGCCGACCTCATGTCAATAAGTTCGCTGACAAATGCAACAAAATTTCAGTGGAGGCCAGAAATGGCAGAATTTTCAGCGCAATTATATGTGATCCATGTGGCGGACAAACCACATTTTTAAATAAAAGGATTTTTAGTGCTATAATATGGAAACGATTTGGCTGTATTCTGCAGTGCCAACAAGCAAATGGAGCAGAAAAACGGTGTTCTCTGGATTGCTTTTTAACCAAATAATCAGGATTAAGATAAAAAAAAATAATTATCCCTGGCCCCTGATACCTGGGGCTATTTCTAGAAATATCTGTAAAAGCACCAACAGACAGAACTGGAATGGACCCTCTTGCTATGCGCACTGCAGTCTGCCACATACACTACCTACCTGCCTAACTCCTGCTATCACCTTCACCACTGAAAATATGCAGCTGCATTTGTCCTCAGAATGACTGTTAGGTGAGATGGATATGTGTATATGTACAATATGTTGTGGTATACCTATACTAACTAAGAAACAAGCGAATCACTCCCTAGCTCAGCAGCATCTCTCCCTACACTGCTTGATTCCGGAGTAGACTGTGGTAAGCATGGCGGCGCCAGGTCTGAAATAGACCTGATGATGCAGTACAGCCAGCCAATCACTGTAATGCCACCACCAACATGGCTGCGGCAATTACAGTGTGTGGCAAATAATCCCTGCATGTTCATTGGTACTCTAAAGAGTGCCAAACATGTAGGGATGGGACCAGAGTTCCCGCCGAGCAACCCCAGAAATTCTCGGCGAGTTTCGAACATCTCGAACAGTGAGATGCTCGGGCAAGCACTGAGCAGTAGCGAGCATGCTCGCTCATCACTACCTGACAACATTGTTCACAGATATGCTATTGGTCAGTGACCAAGTGTAAATAGATTTGAACAACACACAACTGGCAGATTTTTAATGGTGTATAAAATCTGGCACTCTCGCAAATAATTCTGTATTATTAGGGCAGTAAGATCGGATCACGTCTGATGACCACGGTTTTATTAAGTGGCAGGTAATCTCTGCATGTTAATTGGCTGTCTAAAGAGCACCAAACATGCGGGGCGGGGACCCAAGCTTCCGCCCAAGCATCCTGGAAATACTCGCCGAGCATGTCGAGCAGTGAGATGTTCGGGCGAGTAACGTGCATTGGCGAGCACACTCGCTCATTACTAATCCTTAGGTGAAACTCTGCCCAATTCATTGTCTTCTCGGTTTGCCATAGTTATAAATATTTTTGGGTATGTTAAACCTCACCTTCAACTCAAACCCTGTCTCTCCTGTAACTCTCAGTAATGCCTCAAGTCTGCCCCAGAAATCCCACTTTCTGTAAAGGTTTACAAAAACCCTGCCCCCTTTTGGTACAAGATACCCAGGAAATAGGAGAAGTTGGCAACTATGCGACCAATTCATTATGGTTATGCTGATTTACAGATATGTCCTTACTTACCTTTCTTTTTGGCTTGCTATATTCCAAGATGGCTAGGTTTGAAAAAGGAAAACTTTACTATGTAATACTCTTGATATGCTCTCAGGAGATATTTATGCTTTATGTGGCCTATTGAGTTTTTTGCTAGTATGTACAAATTTGTATTTTACTCCTTAACACAATTTGCAAAAAGGTTAGGTTGACCAAAACTATAAATGAAGAATTTCCACACATGGACTTGGCAATCTGATAGTTTCATCTGCTGCACTAAGAGTCTGTTGCTGGGAAATATTACTGGCTTAACAAACAGCACTGGGATTAATGCATTCATTAGAGAGCCTGGGAACATTCCCCAATGAACAATTACAATGGGAGAATACATGCTTTTCTGGAGTTTTTCTTTACATAACATAGCCCTTATGCTACTCCGAAATATCCACAAATGCATAAAAATAACATCTTTAATGTGTCATAGAAACAGTTAATACTGTATTTTATAATGTATGCTTGGTAGGCACTAAAACTTAAACTGGTTAATAACAAAATGATTTCTACTGGAGACTAATTGGGATAAAGATTGTTTTGCACCTTGGCTACTTGACAGCAGTAAAGCTATTTGCTAGTTTTCAAACAGAACAGAATGAAGAAAACCTAGCAACACTAATAAGGTTTAAGCAAAAGCCACAGATATTAACTTAGTAGTAAAATATTTTCTGGGGTTGCACAAATAATACGTCTCACTTCTTTTGGCGTAAATACAGAAGGTCTAGTATTAAATATGCATAAAATGTATATTAATTATACATTACTGTACATCAAGATTAACCAGGGACAAATCTATTTAATCAAGAATAAAGAGTCTGATTCTGTAAGGTGTTTTTGCAAAATAATTAAGTCACAATATTTTTTGCACAAATCGGGAATTGAGCAAAAATATTGCAACCATTGCCACTTATATTCCAGTCTCGGCCAGTCACGTTAGTATGGGCATAGCTCGTATAGCATATGGGCAGGACGGGGCATGACTACACCCGCCCATCAGATTCACAATGTTACCCCACATTAGTGGCATAACTTACTTCACAAACGTACTCCAATCTCTGCTTGTAGTATGTTCCTGGCGCCACATGTTAGTTAACAGATACAGTTAATTCATTAAGTGGTGTGTGTCAGGCAAAATGTATTTTTGACCTAGTTTAAAAAATGAGAGATGTCTTAAATCTCCACCCCCTGCTCATTTGGAAAAGACCGACATAGAACTCATTCTTTATCCCCCCAAACAAGGAATTTTTATAACCACCATAAAACCTCAGCCAAGAGCAAGCATTCTGGTATAAACTGGAAATTCCCTCCAATACTATTGTTTAACTGTACAAACTTTTAATGTCGAGTTTAATAATGCACATGACTGTCACAAACACAGGGACCACATTTTTGGAATGCTCACCTTTTTCCAATTATAATAGTATATCTTGCATAACTGAGAAACCACCAGAAACCCGGGAAATGGGTTCTGAGCTTCTGAGCGTCATAGAAATATTATATTTGATATCCATCTTCATGAATATTGGTGACGGCAAACATGATGTCTCCATCTTGGATGTGGGACCCCCCCATAAAAAGATATGAAATCTGAAGGATTTTTATGTCTTGTGCAGCTGGGTGGGTTCACAAAACCGAGCCCCCATGTGAGGTAAACAACATGGGTGTCTCCTAGTTTTTTGGCCTCTTACTAAAAACCAGAATGGACATTTTACTTCATTCTTACCCCAGGACATCAGACGCATGCGCTCCTCACTGCGTGGAAGAATCACACATAATTTCCAGGGAGCCGTCCCCCCACAGAATCTGAGACCATCACATCATGGCGCAGGTTTTGCTATTATTTACCCCTTTTATTTTAATAACTGTTTTATGCATATATGTAAATTGTCTTTTTTTATAATATCTTGTATATCTTTTGTAAACACTGCCCACTTTCGGGAGTAAATCATTATTATTTACCAGCTTCGTTCTTCTTGTCCTATGTCGAGCAAACACGTTCCTCACCTGCTAATTCACGTTACCTAACGGGTACCCGATCCACCTGTTAAGCGATCGGTGGTGGCAGTATACCAGTATTTATGTGATATTGTGGTTTGAGGGTGGCTGGACGGAGGTATATATACGTTCCTGGATGGAACTGGTGGTATATATATGTCCTGTCACATCACGTACCACAATAGTTGACATAAATTAGAGCATCTGCACCCTGTTGCTTATCCTCGGTCAATACCGTGTTTGACCAGCAGGATAAGGGGCGCCAGAGGGCTGCAAGGTCTGACCAAGTGTTTTTCGTGACAGTGTGTAACTCGATAATACACCAGAGAGACCATTCAATAAGATGAGCATGTGCAACCCCAGTCTTAATAAACTGACCCGAAATTGTTATGTTCTAAAGAAAGTATTGCCAGATGGATATATTAAAGAAGAAACATATTGAGGAAGATATGCCTCTTCTATTACATACAGTATATGGCTGTCTGCCAGGTAGGTTCACTAAAAATAGTATTTCTACTAATTTGCTTAGAATTTCTTGCAAATATTGTCTCAGACTGCAGAATTTAGATGTTAAAATACAAGATAATTTTTTATGTTGAAATTCACTTACTCAGCATATTACCTAACTCACCTTATAAAACAAAGCATCTATTGGTAAAATCAGGAAAATTCACCAGCGTGGCTAAACCTATAATTCACTTTAAATAATAATAATAAGCACCCTAGTGACCTTTTATTTAATCATATGTTCAAAGGATATACGAAAATTCCTAACCACCCCATTTTTGTGCTACAATTTATGCGTGGAAAAAATTAGCAAAACCAAAAAAAGGTACAGTTAAATTCAACATCCTAAAAAACCTTCCTCTGCCCTTTTTATCCTCACTATACAATAACTCTATTCCTTTCTCATGGTCAGCGTGTGGTTTAAATAAATTAAACGATATCTTTGACGGAAAAAAATTCTACCCATTTGCATTATTAAAAAATAAATTTAATCTCTCTACATTAGACTTTCTTCATTACACCATTCTGAAAGATCATATCCATAATTTCTTATCTAATAATCCTTTCATTTCAATGGCAACCATTAACCTTTTGTGTAATATCAACCACAATATATTTTGGAGCTATAGAAATATTTACCGCTGGTTAATCAATGATACTGCACTAGTAAAAAATACTAGTATGACTAGATGGGAATCTGATTCTGATCTTTTCACCCTGAAATATAAGAAAATGCATTAGTTTATACATACAGTTCCAATATCTCTATGGCATTACATGAGTCATATTTTAAACTAACATCAAGGTGGTATTTCACCCCATCTAGACTCTCTTATATAAATCCAAACAATTCTCCACTTTGTTCGAGAAACTGTGGACTCCATGGAAATCTTGTCCATATTTTCTGGAGCTACCCCAAAATACAGGTCTTATGGGCCCAAATGTCTGAGTTTATTAAAAATTAACAAACAGCAAAATTACCCTTACCTCTCAATTGGCCTTACATTCTATAGGCCTAGAATTTACACCACCTCCAGAAAGATCCATCATAATCCATACCATCCTAGCGGTTAAAAACGCCATCGCATTCCACTGGAAAAAACAGATGTACCTATTTTTTCAGAAATTAAAGAGAGACTAGCCCTACATAAGGCATACAAATTTGCAACCTCCAATAATAACCTCAATAAATATTTAAAAAAATGGGCACGTTGGTCGGAAGTACATCTTTGACTATTACTCAATACTATTTACTCATATGCTAATGTTATTTCTGTGGGTATTTGTTATATTCGGATCAAGCTATTCTACAAACTCATTATGATTTTCACTGCAACTTTTTATTGTAATACTATGTTTTCTACTGTTTATAAATCTTTATAAAATTTTTGAGTTTTCCTCCCCTATATCCCTTCCCCCCTTCCTATTCATTCCTCCCCCTTCCCCTAAACCTTCATTTATTCCCTAACCTTACCCTAACCACTAGTGTTGAGCGAGCATGCTCGACACTGCTCGGTACTTGCACGAGCATCTCACAACTAGGGATGTTCGGCGAGTACCGAGCATTTCCGGGTTACTCGGGCGGGAGTTCGGGTCTCCGCCCTGCACGTTTGGCGCTCTTTACAGAGCCAGTGAACATGCAAGGATTGCCAGCCAGTCACTGTAATGCCGCAGCCATGTTGTTTGTGGGCATTACAGTGATTGGCTGGCCACACAGCGTCACCTCGAGTATTTAAAACCAGGCGCCGCCATCTTGGACACAGTCGCTCCAGATCAGACGGTGTAGGGAGAGTGCTGCTGAGTTAGGGAGAGATAAATAGTGCGAAATAGGTAGTGTAGGGTCTCTAAAGCCTGCCAAACCAAACAAACAGTCCTTCTTAGGACTAATATCCATCCCAGATATCAGGCAGGCAGGCAGGCTGTATAGGAGACGCAGTGGTTATACCAGCAAACGCTGCATTACAGTCCTGTGTGCTCCTGTTGGTAAAATTGCTAGACTTATCACCCCGGTCTCAGCGGCCAGGAAAATTTTTTTTTTTTTCATCTGAATCCTGTATTCTTTTTTTCCTCAATCATACTGTTCAAATACGCATCTTATTAACCTTTTGGTATCCCCCCCCCCAAAAAAAAAAAAAATCGGTGTGTCTGTGACTGTTCAGACAGCAATATATCTGTTTAAAGGAGTCTGGTGTAGGCCAGTAAAATAGAACTGTGGTTTTGCAGTTCCAAGGGTCAAATCTCTGTATTATCATGTGTTTGGCATTTTTTGCTGTAAAAAAACATTAATAGTGTCTCCCTGACTGGTCAGACAGCAATATATCTGTTTAAAAGAGTCTGGTGTAGGCCAGCAAAATATAACTGTGGTTTTGCAGTTCCACGGGTCAAATCTCTGTGTTATCCTGTTTTTGGCATTTTTTGCCGTAAAAAAAACTGTAATAGTGTCTCCCTGACTAGTCAGACACCAATATATCAGTTTAAAAGAGTCTGGTGTATGCCACATTATTATAACTGTGGTTTTGCAGTTCCACAGGTCAAATCTCTGCATTATCCGGCTTTTTGCATTTTTTGCCGTAAAAAAAAACAGTAATAGTGTCTCCCTGACTGTTCAGACACCAATATATCTGTTTAAAAGAGTCTGGTGTAGGCAAGAAAAATATACCTGTGATTTTGCAGTTCCATGGGTCAAATCTCTGTATTATCCTGTTTTTAGCATTTTTTGCCATAAAAAAAACTGTAATAGTGTCTCCCTGACGAGTCAGACACCAATATATCTGTTTAAAAGAGTCTGGTGTAGGCCAGAAAAATATAACTGTGGTTTTGCAGTTCCACGGGTCAAATCTCTGCATTATCCTGTTTTTGGCATTTTTTTGCCGTAAAAAAAAACTGTGATAGTGTCTCCCTGACTGGTCAGACAGCAATATATCTGTTTAAAAGAGTGCGGTGTAGGCCAGAAAAATATAACTGTGGTTTTGCAGTTCCACAGGTCAAATATCTGTATTATCCTGTTTTAGGCATTTTTTGCCGTAAAAATAACTGTAATAGTGTCTCCCTTACTGTTCAGACACCAATATATCTGTTTAAAAGAGTCTGGTGTAGGCCAGAAAAATATAACTGTGGTTTTACAGTTCCACGGGTGAAATCTCTGTATTATCCTGTTTTTAGCATTTTTTGCCATAAAAAAAACGGTAATAGTGTCTCCCTGACGAGTCAGACACCAATATATCTGTTTAAAAGAGTCTGGTGTAGGCCAGAAAAATATAACTGTGGTTTTGCAGTTCCACGGGTCAAATCTCTGCATTATCCTGTTTTTGGCATTTTTTTGCCGTAAAAAAAAACTGTAATAGTGTCTCCCTGACTGGTCAGACAGCAATATATCTGTTTAAAAGAGTGCGGTGTAGGCCAGAAAAATATAACTGTGGTTTTGCAGTTCCACAGGTCAAATATCTGCATTATCCTGTTTTAGGCATTTTTTGCCGTAAAAATAACTGTAATAGTGTCTCCCTGACTGTTCAGACACCAATATATCTGTTTAAAAGAGTCTGGTGTAGGCCAGAAAAATATAACTGTGGTTTTACAGTTCCACGGGTGAAATCTCTGTATTATCCTGTTTTTGGCGTTTTTTGCAGTAAAAAAAAACTGTAATAGTGTCTCCCTGACTGGTCATACAGCAATATATCTGTTTAAAAGAGTCTGGTGTAGGCCAGAAAAATATATTTTGCAGTTCCATGGTTCAAATCTCTTTATTATCCACTTTTGGGCCTTTTTTACATTAAAAAAACAGTTTGAGTGTGTCGCTAACTGTTCAGCCCCAAATATATCTGTTTAAAAAAGTCTGGTATACGCCAGTAAAATAGAACTGTGGTTTTGCAGTTCCACGGTTCAAATCTCTGTATTATCCAGCTTTTGGTATTTTTTCCGTAAAAAAAAACAGTGATAGTGTCTTCCTGATTGTTCAGACACAAATATATCTGTTTGAAAGATTCTGGTGTACGCCACATAACTATAACTGTGGTTTTGCAGTTCCACGGTTCAAATCTCTGTATTATGCAGCTTTTGGGGCTTTTTTTACATAAAAAAAAACAGTTTGACTGTGTCGCTGACTGTTCAGCCCCAAATATTTCTATATAAAATAGTCTGGTATACGCCAGTAAATTAGAACTGTGGTTTTGCAGTTCCACGGTTCAAATCTCTGTATTATCCAGCTTTTGGCCTGTTTTACGTAAATAAAAACAGCAATAGTGTCTCCCTGTCTGTTCAGGCACAAATATATCTGTTTAAAAGATTCTGGTGTAGGCCAGAGAAATAGAACTGTGGTTTTCCTCTTCCACGGTTCTAATCTCCTTTTTATTACCCTTTTTCCATTGATAGTGCAAGAGTAAGCTATTTTACTTCATTTACAATGGGCAAGGCGCGTGGCAAGGGACGTGGAACTGGATGTTCTGGTGATGGTGCCTGTAAAGGATGGGGCTGTGGCCAAGCTGAAAATGTGCCACAACCAACAGCCACATCTTCTCGCTCCCAGTTCTTGACCGAACTACAAGGGAAGCACACATCAACAAGACCACAATTGCGAACTGATCAGTGTGAACAGGTTATTAATTGGATAGCAGATAATACTTCCAGTTACATGGGCACCACCACCTCCAGTCTGTCTTCCACACGGTCAAGTTTTAGTAGCCGTGAGTCTCGACCGCATACTCCTCCTCACCCTGATGCTCCTTCCTCCCACCATGCCGAGTGTCGTCAGACAGCAACTGATCCCACACTTGGACACTCTGAAGAGCTGCTCACTGGTCCATTTCCATATTTGTGCCACTCGTCTGCTCCGCTAGAAGTGGTGGAAGAGGAGATCCCATGTAGCGATGGCCAATTATTTGAACAGCCACAGCCAGAGGAAGTTGACGCTGGCAATTTGTCACAAGAGGTGGACGATGACGAGACACAATTGCCACGCAGTGAGGAGGAGAATCGTGGTGCGCAAGTGGAAGAGGAGGAGGTGCTGGATGATCTAGTAACTGATCCAACGTAGCAGCAGGACATGCAGAGCGAGGCCAGCAGCACACAGGGGGTGGGAGGCAGAGTACCCCAACAAGCAGGAAGTAGCAGTGTGGTGGCCGCACACATAAGGCGGGCAACCGTTCCCCTTAACACCAACATGAGGGACGTTGCCAGTACAACCAGAAGGTCTTCCAGAGTCTGGAATTTTTTTAAAGACTCTGCTGATAACCCCAGAAAGGCCATTTGTACCACCTGCCATGCCAGCATCAGCAGGGGTGACAAAACTACCAGCCTGACCACCACCAGCATGATCAGGCACATGGCAGCAAAGCGTCCGACTTTCTGGGGTGAACCTCAGGGTCCACGACCAGTGTCAGCAGGTGTCACCACGGCTTCTTCCGCTGTTGTGCGTGTAATAGAACCCCCTGTTGTGCGTGCACGGCAGTCCCCTGTCCAAACTACATGCAAAGATGCCCCCTCCTCTCAGTCTTTACTTTTTCTGGCAGTTTCTCAAGAAACAGCATCAACGTCCAGGTCCACGTCCCACCGCAGCATTCAATTGTCCATATCCCAGACCTTTGAAAGAAAGTGCAAATTCGCAGCCAACACCCCACAGGCCACAGTCCTTAATTCGCACATTTCACGACTGCTTGCGTTGGAAATGCGGCCTCTTAGGCTGGTGGAGACGGAATCCTTCCGATACCTTATGGCTGTGGCCGTCCCTCGGTACTTGGTCCCCAGCCGACACTATTTTGCCCGGTGTGCCATCCCTGCAGTACACTAGCACGTGTCCCAAAACATCTGCCGTGCCTTCAACAACGCAGTTAATGGGAGAGTCCACCTGACAACGGACACGTGGACAAGTGCTTGTGGCCAGGGATGATACATCTCCCTGACTGCACACTGGGTAAACATAGTGGAAGCCGGGATCCAGTCGGACCTTGGGACAGAACACATCCTCCCCACACCGAGGATTGCGGGCCCTATGTCAATCAGAGTTGCCCCTACAGTGTACAGCTCCTGTGCATCATCCTCCTCCTCCTCCTCATGTTCAGCCTCCATCTCAGATATCACCAAATCAGTTACAAGCTGGAAGCACTGCAATACTGCCTCAGCCAAGCGGCAACAGGCTGTGCTGAATCTCTTAAGCTTAGGTGATAAACCTCATACTGCTTGTGAGTTGTGGACAGCAGTGAAAGAGCAGGCAGATCTGTGGCTGAGACCGCTAAACCTATATCCAGGCATGGTCGTGTGTGACAATGGCTGTAACCTGGTGGCGGCTCTGAGGCGAGGCGAGATCACACACGTACCATGCCTGGCTCATGTGTTTAACCTCGTGGTTCAGCGGTTTCTTAAATTGTACCCCGAGTTGCCAGATCTGATCATCAAAATACGCCGCATGTCAGCTCATATTCGCAAGTCGGCTACAGCTTCCGCTGCCCTTGCTGTGTTGCAGCAGCGTTTGCAGCATCCGGCACACTGACTGGTGTGTGATGTCCCGACACGTTGGAACTCTACCCTTCACATGTTGCAAATGATTTGTGAGCAGAAGAGAGCAGTTGTGGAGTACCAGCTGCAACAAGGCCATCGATATTCAGGTCAGACTCCACACATAAGACCTCAGGAGTGGACCTGGATGTGTGACATATGTACCATCCTGACAAACTTTGAGGAGTCCACCAAGATGGTGAGTGGCAATGACGCCATCATTAGCATCAGAAACCCACTTGTCTATCTTTTGCAACGCTCTCTGCAGAGAATTAAAGAGGAGGCATTGCAGCCAGAGTATGATGAGATGGATCAAGAACCCGTAATGGGCGATTACACACAGCCCAGCCTCAACTCATACCAACGTGCATTGGGGGACAATGAGGGAGAGGAGGAGGAGGAAGAATAGGAGCTGTTATCATGCACTGTAGACGGTAGTACCTCTACAACTGTAATACAGTCAGTTCAGCATGGTTGGCCTGAGGACAGGGGGAGGAGGAGGAGGAGGAGAGCATGGTCTGTCATCTTGGTGAGGACACGGAAGTCTTGCCCGTAACCAGTCTGGCACGTATGGCTGACTTTATGTTACGCTGCCTTAACCATGACCCTCACGTTGCCATAATGTTGGGTTACAGTCATTACTGGTTGGTGACACTTTTAGACCCCCGCTACAACGAGAACTTTCACGCTTTTATTCCTGAGGTGGAGAGGTCTACAAAAATGGGGCAGTACCAGAAGGCCCTTGCTGCAGAGCTGTAAAAAAAATTCCCATCTGAACAAGCTAGCGGCAGAGGTCACAGTTCGTTGACCAACCAAGGCATACAGGCAAGAGAGACGCAACTCCAATCCAGCAGAGGCAGGGGAACACTGTCAATATTCTGGAACAGTCTTCTGAGACCCGCCCAGCTTACAGGCCCTGAGGTGCGGGGTACTCTCACAAGGAGTGGAAAGTTTCAAAAGATGGTGAGGGAGTACTTTGTCGACCGTACCAGCATCCTCCGTGATTCCTCTGTGCCTTTTAATTATTGGGTATCCAAGCTGGACACTTGGAATGAACTCGCTCTGTACGCCTTGGAGGTCCTGCCTGCCCTGCCGCTAGCGTGTTATCGGAGCGTGCTTTTAGTGCCGCTAGGGGAATTATAACTGATAAGCGCACTCGCCTGTCAACTGACAATGCTGACAAGCTGACCCTTATCAAAATGAACAAGGGCTGGATTGGGCTAGACTTCTCAATACCACCAAATGACAGCAGGGTAACATAAAGTCAAGTCCACTGTGTTATTTCGGGAGGTGTATTCCCATGCACCGCTTCACACCCACACATGGGTATACGCTTCCTCAATTTGGCTTTTTTTTGCTCTTCTCCTTATCCTCAGCCTCCACCACCACTATACCACCAGGGTGACCGTGGTCCGTGTTGCCAGCATTGCCAGTTCCTCCGTCTTAATTTTTGGCAGCTTTTGCTAGGAAGGCAATAATGGGAATAATGTTTTTAATATGCTGTACTGCATGGCTCTTGTAAGGGGCATTAAAACCGTCTTGTTAAGCTAATGCGTCCTCCACCACTTTTCCACGGGGCATTTAAACTGTCTTGTTAAGCTACTGCGACCTCCACGTCTCTTCCAAGGGGCATTTAAACCATCTTGTTAAGCTACTGCAACCTCCACGTCTATTCCAAGGGGCATTTAAATGTCTTGTTATGCTACTACAACCTCCACGTCTCTTCCAAGGGGCATTTAAACCATCTTGTTAAGCTACTGCAACCTCCATGTCTCTTCCAAGGGGCATTTAAACCGTCTTGATAAGCTACTGCAACCTCCACGTCACTTCCAAGGGGCATTTAAACCATCTTGTTAAGCTACTGCGACCTCCACCATTTTTCCAAGGGCTTTTAAACCATCTTTTTAAGCTACTGCAACCTCCACGTCTCATCCAAGGGGCATTTAAACCGTCTTGTTAAGCTACTGCAACCTCCATGTCTCTTTCAAGTGGCATTTAAACCATCTTGTTAAGCTACTGCAACCTCCAGGTCACTTCCAAGGGGCATTTAAACCGTATTGTTAAGCTACTGCGACCTCCACATCTCTTCCAAGGGGCATATAAACCGTCTTGTTAAGCTACTGCAACCTCCACGTCTCCTCCAAGGGGCATTTAAACCATCTTGTTAAGCAACTTCGACCTACACGTCTCTTCCAAGGGGCATTAAAACCATCTTGTTAAGCTACAGCAACCTCCACGTCTCTTCCAAGAGGCATTTAAACCGTCATGTTAAGCTACTGCGACCTCCACCACTATTCCCTCCGGCAGTGATATTGTCTCTTCATTCCACTGCGACCTACACCACTTTTCCAAGGGGCATTAAAACCGTCTTGTTAAGCTACTGCAACCTCTACGTCTCTTCCAAGGGGCATTTAAACCGTCTTGATAACCTACTGCGACCTCCACCACTACTCCAAGGGGCATTAAAACCATCTTGTTAAGCTACTGCGACCTCCACCACTACTTCAAGGGGCATTAAAACTGTCTTGTTAAGCTACTATAACCTCCACCACTATTCCAAGGGGCATTTAAACCGTCTTGTTAAGCTACTGCAAACTCCACGTCTCTTCCAAGAGGCATTAAAACCGTCTTGTTAAGCTACTTCGACCTCCACCACTTCTCCAAGGGGCATTAAAACTGTCTAGTTTAGCTACTATAACCTCCACCACTCTTCCAAGGGGCATTTAAACCATCTTGTTAAGCTACAGCGAACTCCACGTCTCTTCCAAGGGGCATAAAAAACCGTCTTGTTAAGCTACTGCGACCTCCACCACTTTTCCCAGGGGCATTGATATTGGCTTTTTATTCCACTGCGACCTCCACCACTTTTCCAAGGGGCATTAAAACCGTCTAGTTAAGCTAATGCGACCTCCACCACTTTTCCAAGGGGCATTGAAACCGTCTTGTTAAGCTACTGCAACCTCCACGTCTCTTCCAAGGGGTATTTAAACCATCTTGTTAAGCTACTGTGACCTCCACCACTTCTCCAAGGGGCATTAAAACCGTCTTGTTAAGCTACTGCGACCTCCACCACTACTCCAAGGGGCATTAAAACCGTCTTGTTAAGCTACTGTAATCTCCAACACTCTACCAAGGGGCATTTAAACCATCTTGTTAAGCTACTGCGACCTCCACGTCTCTTCCAAGGGGCATTAAAACCGTCTTGATAAGCTACTGCGACCTCCACCACTTTTCCCAGGGGCATTGATATTGTCTTTTTATTCCACTGCGACCTCCACCACTTTTCAAAGTGGCTTTAAAACCGTCTTGTTAAGCTAATGCAACCTCCACCACTTTTCCAAGGAGCATTAAAACGTTCTTGTTAAGCTACTGCAACCTCCATGTCTCTTCCAAGGGGCATTTAAACCATCTTGTTAAGCTACTGCAACCCCCACGTCTCTTCCAAGTAGCATTTAAACCGTCTTGTTTTGCTATTGCGACCTCCACCACTTTTCCCAGGGGCATTGATATTGTCTTTTTAATCCTCTGTGACCTCCACCACTTTTCCAAGGGGCATTAAAACCGTCTTGTTAAGCTGCTGCGACCTCCACCACTTTTTCAAGGGGCATTGAAATTGTCTTTTTAATCCTCTGTGACCTCCACCACTTTTCCAAGGGACATTAAAACTGTCTTGTTAATCTACTGCGACCTCCACCACTTTTTCAAGGGGCATTGACATTGTCTTTTTATTCCACTGCGAACTCCACCATTCTTCCAACGGTCATTGCATTTCCTCCTAATTTTAGTCAGCTTTTGCTTTTAAATGCATGGGCGAACACTAAGGGAGACCCACTCAACAATAATGGGTAGAAGGTTTTTAGTATGCTGTAACCCACGTCTGTTTCAAGGGGCATCGCAGTACCTCATAATTTTTGGAAAGCCTTCCATTCACTGCTTAGTCCAAGAGTGCACAGGAGACCCAGTTGCTATAAATGGAAAAAACGGTTTAGTTAAGGCCCTCTGACCTCTGCCCAAGGGGCATTGGAGTGCCTCGAAATTTTTGGTAGGCATTGCACTCACTGCATGCCCTATAACTGTGTAGCCGAACCTCTCCTTTTGGTACAGAAACATATCCTACTAGACATATGTGGCTGACTGGCCTGATACTGATGTGAATGGTCCCTGTTCCTCCTGCTCTTTCCCCTTTGCCACCACCTCATCCATCATTCATCACCTGAAGCTTTGTTTTAACGGGAGTCATAGAACTTGGATAGTAGCAGGAAAACATCCAGCAATACTCGGAGGAGGTAGGATATGCGCAAAAACGCCGACCACCTCAGGCCTAGCCGCTGCTACCTACATGCGCTTGCATTCCAAGAAAACAAAGCAGATGCTAACTTCTATCATCATCATCATGCTCCTCACCTTGGCACTCTCAACTCCCCTGATGGAGAAGCCAGGGCCCACCGGAGGAGTATGGTTCTCTGGTGGGCTCATCCAATGCTGCCTTAAAGCAGGCCAGGCTAAGAAAAGTGTGCGGGAAGTTTCAAGGAGAAATAGGGGTGGCTGGGGACTGTTTATTGACACCCGGCCGCCCCCAGGCAGCTGGGAACCGTGTGTGGACACCCGGCCGCGGGGCGGCTGGGGACTGAGTATGGATACCTAGCTGCTGAAGCAGCCATGAGGTAGTGGCCAGCTTTGGGCTCCTCCAAACTAAAAGGCCCGATTTCAAGTGCAAACAAGCTAGCAGTATGGTATTGTAGCCTGGGGGTGGGTGGGTGGCAGGTTGCACACTTACGCTTGCATTCCAAGAAAACAAAGCAGATGCTAACATCTATTATCATCATCAAGCTCATCACCTTGGCACTCTCAACTCCCATGATAGAGAAGCCAGGGCCCACCGGAGGAGTCTGGTTCTCTGGTGGTCTCGTCCAATGCTGACCTAAAGCAGGCCGGGCTAAGAAAAGTGTGCGGGGGGATGTTACAAGTAGAAATAAGGGTGGCTTGGGACCGTTTATGGACACCCGGCCGCCCCCAGGCAGCTGGGGACCGTGTGTGGACCCCCTGCCGTGTGGCGGTTGGGGACCGAGTGTGGACACCCGGCCGCCCCCTGGCGGCTGGGGACAAAGCGTGGACACCCATCCGCTGGGCGGCTGGGGACTGAGTATGGATACCTCACTGCCGAAGCAGCCCTGAGGTAGTGGCCAGCTTCGGCCTCCTCCAAACTAAAAGGCCCCATTTCAAGTGCCAGCAAGCTAGCAGTATGGTATTGCAGCCTAGGGGTGGGTGGGTGGCAGGTTGCACACCTACGCTTGCATTCCAAGAAAACAAAGAAGATACTAACTTCTATCATCATCATCATGCTCCTCACCTTGGCACTCTCAACTCCACTGATGGAGAAGCCAGGCCCACCGGAGGAGTCTGGTTCTCTGGTGGGCTCGTCCAATGCTGCCCTAAAGCAGGCCGGGCTAAGAAAAGTGTGTGGGGGGATGTTCCAAGGAGAAATAGGGGCAGCTGGGGACCGTTTATGGACACCCGGGCACCTCCTGGCGGCTGGGGACCGAGAGTGGACACCCGGCCGCCGGGTGGCTGGGGACTGAGTATGGATACCTCACTGCTGAAGCAGCCATGAGGTAGTGGCCAGCTTCGGCCTCCTCCAAATTAAAAGGCCCCATTTCAAGTGCAAGCAAGCTAGCTGTATGGTATTGCAGCCTGGGGGTGGGTGGATGGCAGGGTGCATACTAGCGCTTGCATTGCAAGGAATGGGGGAGGTACAATTGAACACTGCCCTGGGACAAGGACTTGCACGGGGATAGTTGCAAGTCTACATCTTCTGATGCGGAAAGGATCACTTCTGATGGGCACACTTTTAGGCAGTGACCTGGGTGTCAGAGATGCTTCTAGGGGTCTTCCCCATACTGTTCCCATGTCTTTTCAGCACTGTATGCATGTGTCACACAGCACATGGCCTGATAAGATTGTAAAATGTTAAAATGACATTTCCTGGTGAATGAATTTGTCATGGTTGAAAACAATACAAAAGTGCAAAAACGCATAAAAATGCTACTTGTGAACATAGCCCAAGGTGTGGAGTAGTATTTTTGTTTTTGGTTATTTATTTTACCTTATACACAAGTCTATACCCTGGAAAGGAAGTTCCTTAACATATTTCACAGGAAAACCGTTTCAGTTTCGTTTTTGAATGTTTTATTGTGAGCCCGTTAAAGTGGCTTAATACCTCTGACCACGTTGTTGACAGCAGTGACCTGGGGGTCAGAAATGCTTCCTGGGGTGATGCCCATGCTGTCCCCATGTCTTTTGAGCACTATCACTATCGTTTTGGGCACTTTTTAGGCTTTCTACAGACTGCCGGGGGTGCCACCGCAAAAATGCTCTGGTCTCCCATTTTAGTGCTCTCTCAACACTACTCACCACTTAATATGTTACAAAATGTTAATAAAATTATTGGAAAAGAAATTCACTTGCTCATCCACATTTTAGAACTGTCATCATTAGAGTTGAGCGAGCGTGCTCGACACTGCTCGGTACTCTCCCGAGAATCTCACTACTCGGGATGTTCGGCGAGCACCGAGCATTTCCGGGTTACTCGGGCGGGTGCTCGGGTTTCCGCCCTGCGCGTTTGGCGCACTTTACAGAGCCAATGAACATGCAGGGATTGCCAGCCAGTCACTAAAATGCCGCAGCCATGTTGTTTGTGGGCATTACAATGATTGGCTGGCCGCACAGCGTCACCTCGAGTATTTAAAACCGGGCGCCGCCATCTTGGACACCGTCGCTCCGGATCAGACAGTGTAGGGTCAGTGCTGCAGAGCTAGGGAGATATTTGTACTGCGAAATAGTTAGTGTAGGGTCTCTAAAGCCTGCCAAATCAAACAACCAGTCCTTCTCAGGACTAAACTCCATCCCAGATATCAGGCAGGTAGGCAGGCAGGCTGTATAGGAGACGCAGTGGTTATACCAGCAAGCGCTGCATTACAGTCCTGTGTGCTCCTGTTGGTCAAATTGCTAGACTTATCACCCCGGCCTCAGGGGCTGGGAAAAATCCTATTTTTTTCATGTAACTCCTGTATTTTTTTTTTCTCAGTCAGACTGTACAAATATGCGTCTTATTAACCTGTTGGTATCCCCCCCCCCTCCAAAAAAAAAAATTGAGTGTGTCTGTAACTGTTCAGACACCAACATATCTGTTTAAAAAAGTCTGGTGTAGGCCAGATAACTAGAACTGTGGTTTTGCAGTTCCACGGGTCAAATCTCTGTATTATCCTGCTTTTGGCATTTTTTCCATCAAAGAAAAAACAGTAATAGTGTCTCCCTGACTGTTCAGACACAAATATATCTGTTTAAAAGAGTCTGGTGTAGGCCAGATAACTAGAACTGTGGTTTTGCAGTTCCACGGTTCAAATCTCTTAATTATCCTGCTTTTGGCATTTTTCCATAAAAAATCGATTAATAGTGTCTCCCCGACTGTTCAGACACAAATATATCTGTTTAAAAGAGTCTGGTGTAGGCCAGATAACTAGAACTGTGGTTTTGCAGCTCCACGGTTCAAATCTCTGTATTATTCTGCTTTTGGCATTTTTTCCGTAAAAAAAAACAGTAATAGTGTCTCCCTGACTGTTCAGACACCAATAAATCTGTTTAAAAGAGTCTACTGTTGGCCAGATAACTGGAACTGTGGTTTTCCAGTTCCACGGGTCAAATCTCTGTATTATCCTGCTTTTTGCATTTTTTGCCGTAAAAAAACTGTAATAGAGTCTCCCTGACTGTTCAGACACCAATATATCTGTTTAAAAGAGTCTGGTGTAGGCCAGATAACTAGAACTATGGTTTTGCAGTTCCACGGGTCAAATCTCTGTATTATCCTGCTTTTGGCTTTTTTTCCGTAAAAAAAATCTGTAATAGTGTCTCCCTGACTGTTCAGACACCAATATATCTGTTTAAAAGAGTCTGGTGTAGGCCAGATAACTAGAACTGTGGTTTTGCAGTTCCATGGGTCAAATCTCTGTATTATCCTGCTTTTGGCATTTTTTCCGTAAAAAAAACTTTAATAGTGTCTCCCTGACTGTTCAGACAGCAATATATCTGTTTAAAAGAGTCTGGTGTAGGCAAGAAAACTAGAACTGTGGTTTTTCAGTTCCACGCTTCAAATCTCTGTATTATCCTGCTTTTGGCATTTTTTCCGTAAAAAAAACTGTAATAGTGTCTCCCTGACTGTTCAGACACAAATATATCTGTTTAAAAGAGTTTGGTGTAGGCCAGATAACTAGAACTGTGGTTTTGCAGTTCCACGGGTCAAATCTCTGTATTATCCAGCTTTTGGCATTTTTTCCGTAAAAAAAACTGTAATAGTGTCTCCCTGACTGTTCAGACTCTAATATATCTGTGTAAAAGAGTCTGGTGTAGGTCAGAGAAATAGAACTGTGGTTTTCCTCTTCCACGGTTCTAATCTCCTTTATGTTACCCTTTTTCTATTGATAGTGGGAGTGTAAGCTATTTTACTTCATTTACAATGGGCAAGGCGCTTGGCAAGGGACGTGGAACTGGACGTTCTGGTGATGGTTTGTGTAGAAGACGAGGCCGTGGCCAAGCTGAAAATGTGCCACAACCAACAGCCACATCTTCTCGCTCCCACTTCTTGACCGAATTACTAGGGAAGCACACTACAACACCAGTATTACGAACTTATCAGTGTGAACAGGTTATTAATTGGATAGCAGATAATACTTCCAGTTACCTGGCACCATCACCTACGGTCTGTCTTCCACACGGTCAAGTTTTAGTAGCAGTGAGTCTCGACCGCATACTCCTCCTCACAATGAAGCTCCTTCCTCCCACCATGCCGAGTGTCGTCAGACAGCAACTGATCCCACACTTGGACACTCTGAACAGCTGCTCACTGGTCCATTTCCAGATTTGTGCCCCTTGCCTGCTCCGCTTGAAGGGGTGGAAGAGGAGATACCATGTAGCGATGGCCAAATATTAGAACAGCCACGGCCAGAGTAAGTTGACGCTGGCAATTTGTCACAAGAGGTGGATGATGACGAGACACAATTTCCACGAAGTGAGGAAGAGGATCGTGGTGTGCAAATGGACGAGGAGGAGGTGGTGGATGATCTAGTAACTGACCCAACGTGGCAGGAGGACATGCAGAGCGAGGCCAGCAGCACATAGGGGGAGGGAGGCAGAGTACGCCAACAGGCAGGAAGAAGCAGTGTGGTGGCCGCACACAGAAGGCGGGCAACAGTTCCCGGTAACACCAACACGAGGGACGTTACCAGTACAACTGGTAGGTCTTCCAGAGTCTGGAATTTTTTTTAAAGACTCTGCTGATAACCCAAAAAAGGCCATTTGTGCCACCTGCCATGCCAGCATCAGCAGGGGTGACAAAACTACCTGCCTTACCACCACCAGCATGATCAGGCACATGTCAGCAAAGTACCCGACTTTGTGGGGCGGACCCCAGGGTTCACGACCAGTGTCAGCGGGTGTCACCACTGCTTGTTCTGCTGTTGTGCGTGTAATAGAACCCCCTGTTGTGCGTGCAAGGCAATCCCCTGTCCATACTGCATGCAAAGATGCCCCTTCCTCTCTGACTTCACTTGCTATGGCAGTTTCTCAAGAAACAGCATCAGCGTCCATGTCCACGTCCCACCCCAGCGTTCAATTGTCCATATCCCAGAGCTTTGAACGAAAGCGCAAATTTGCAGCCAATACCCCACATGCCACAGTCCTAAATTTGCACATTTCACGACTGCTTGCGTTGGAAATGCTGTCTTTTAGAATGGTGGAGACGGAATCCTTCCACAACTTTATGGCGGTGGCCGTCCCTCGGTACTCGGTCCCCAGCCGACACTATTTCGCCCGGTATGCCATCCCCGCACTACACAAGCACGTGTCCCAAAACATCTGCCGTGCCCTCAACAACGCAGTTACTGGGAGAGTCCACCTGACAATGGACACGTGGACAAGTGTTTGTGGTCAGGGACGGTACATCTCCCTGACAGCACAATGGCTTAATATAGTGGAAGCCGGGATCCAGTCGGACCTTGGGACAGAACACATCCTCCCCACACCGAGAATTGCGGGCCCTATGTCAATCAGAGTTGCCGCCACAGCATACAGCTCCTGTGCATCATCCTCCTCCTTCTCCTCATGTTCAGCCTCAATCTCAGATATCACCACATCAGTTACAAGCTGGAAGCACTGCAATACTGCCTCAGCCAAGCGGCAACAGGCTGTGCTGAAACTCATAAGCTTAGGTGATAAACCTCACACTGCTTGTGAGTTGTGGACAGCAGTGAAAGAGCAGGCAGATCTGTGGCTGAGACCGCTGAACCTTCATCCAGGCATGGTCGTGTGTGACAATGGCCGTAACCTGGTGGCGGCTATGAGGCGAGGCGAGATCACACACGTACCATGCCTGGCTCATGTGCTTAACCTCGTGGTTCAGCGGTTTCTTAAATCGTACCCTGAGTTGCCAGATCTGCTCGTCAAAGTACACCACCTGTCAGCTCATTTTCGGAAGTCGGCTACAGCTTCCGCCGCCCTTGCTGTGCTGCAGCAGCGTTTGCAGCTTCCGGCACACCGACTGGTGTGTGATGTCCCCACACGTTGGAACTCTACCCTCCACATGTTGCAAAGGATTTGTGAGCAGAAGAGAGCAGTTGTGGAGTACCAGCTGCAACAAGGCCGTCGATATTCAGGTCAGACTCCACACATAAGACCTCAGGAGTGGACCTGGATGTCGGACATATGTACCATCCTGACCAACTTTGAGGAGTCCACCAAGATGGTGAGTGATGACGACATCATCAATAGCGTCAGCATCCCACTTGCCTGTCTTTTGCAATGCTCTCTGCAGAGAATTAAAGAGGAGGCATTGCAGCCAGAGTATGATGAGATGGATCAAGAAGCCATAATGGGCGATTACACACAGCCCAGCCTCATCTCATCCCAACGTGCATTGCGGGACAATGAGGGAGATGAGGAGGAAGAACAGGAGCTGGTATCATGCGCTGTAGACGGTAGTACCTGTACAACTGTCATACAGTCGGTTCAGCGTGGGTGGCCTGAGGACAGTGGGGAGGAGGAGGAGAGCATGGTAGGTCGTCATCTTGGTGAGGACACAGAAATCTTGCCCATTACCAGTCTGGCATGCATGGCTGACTTTATGTTACGCTGCCTTAACCGTGACACTCGCGTTGTCAAAATGTTGGGTGACCGTCATTACTGGTTGGTGACACTTGTAGACCCCTGCTACAAGGAGAACTTTCACTCTCTTATTCCTGAGGTGGAGAGGTCTACAAAAATGTGGCAGCACCAGAAGGCCCTTGCTGTAGAACTGTTAAAAAAATTCCCATCTGAACAAGCTAGCGGCAGAGGTCACAGTTCGTTGACCAACCAAGGCGTACAGGTGAGAGAGACGCAACTCCAATCCAGCAGAGGCAGGGGAACACTGTCAATATTCTGGGACAGTTTTCTGAGACCCGCCCAGCTTACAGGCCCTGAGGCACGGGGTACTCTCACAAGGAGTGGTGAGGGAGTACCTTGCCGACCATACCAGCATCCTCCGTGATTCCTCTGTGCCTTTTAATTATTGGGTATCCATGCCGGACACTTGGAATGAACCCTTGGAGGTCCTGGCCTGCCCTGCCTCCAGCGTGTTATCGAAGCATGTTTTTAGTGCCGCTGGGGGAATTATAACTGATAAGCGCACTCGCCTGTCAACTGACAATGCTGACAAGCTGACCCTTATCAAAATGAACAAGGGCTGGATTGGGCCAGACTTCTCATCACCACCAAATGACAGTAGAGTAACAAAAAGTCAAATCCACTGTGTTATTTCGGGAGGTGTATTCCCATGCACCGCTTCACACCCACACATGGGTATATGCTTCCTCATTTCGGCTGTTTTTGCTCTTCTCCTTATCCTCAGCCTCCACCACCACTATACCACCAGGGTGACCTTGGTCCGTGTTGCCAGCATTGCAAGTTCCTCCATCCTAATTTTTGGCAGCTTTTGCTTGGAAGGCATAGGCAAAGACTATGGGAGACCCACTCTCCAATAATGGGAATAATGTTTTTAATATGCTGTACTGCATGTCTCTTCCAAGGGGCATTAAAACCTTCTTGTTAAGCTACTGCAACCTCCACCACTTCTCCAAGTGGCATTAAAACCGCCTTGTTAAGCTACTGTGACCTCTACCATTTTTCCAAGGGGCATTAAAACAATCTTGTTAAGCTACTGTGACCTCCACCACTCTTCTAAGGGGCATTAAAACAGTCTTGTTAAGCTACTGTGACCTCCACCACTGTTCCAATAGGCATTAAAACTGTCTTGTTAAACCACTCTGAACTCCACAGCTCTTCCAAGGGGCATTGAAATGTTGTTTTTAATTAACTCTAACCTCCACGACTCTTCCAACGGGCATTGCATTTCCTCCTAATTTTAGTCAGCTTTTGCTCTTCAATGCAGTACGCTTTAGTACGCTGTAATCCACGTCTGTTTCAAGGGGAATTGCAGTTCCTCATAATTTTTGGAAAGCCTTCCATTCACTGCTTAGGCCAACAGTGTACAGGTGACCCAGTTGCTATAAATGGAAAAAACGGTTTAGTTAAGGCCCTCTGACCTCCATGTCACTTCCAATGGGCATTGAAGTGCCTCGAAATTTTTGGTAGGCATTGCACTCACTGTATGCCCTATAACTGTGTAGCTGAACCGCTCCTTTTGGTACAGAAACATATCCTACAAGACATGTGTGGTTGACTGGCCTGATATTGATGTGAATGGTCCCTGTTCCTCCTGCTCTTTCTCCTTTGCCACCACCTCATCCATCATTCGTCACCTGAAGCTTTGCTTTAACGGGAGTCATAGAACTGGGATAGTAGCAGGAAAACATCCAGCAATCCTCGGAGGAGGTAGGATATGCGCCAAAACGCTGACCACCTCAGGCCTAGCCGCTACTACATACATGCGCTTGCATTCCAAGGAACAGAAAGCTAAGGAGAAGGATGGCTTCGTGATCATGAATAATTTACTCATTGTGTAGGAGTCCGACCACTGCTGCTGTCTACCTTCTGAACTTTGTGTTGAAGCCTGGTTGACCCAGGACCCGCAATCCTCTATGTCTGGAGGTCGTGTTGCATCCCAGTGTCCAACTGTGTCCCGGCTTCCACAATATTAACCCAGTGTGAAGGCATCAGTCAGATGGACCATCCGTGGCCACATTCACTTGTCCACGTGTTTGTGGTTAGGCTGTACTTCAAATAGGGACAGCTGCGGACCGTGTGTGGGCATCCAGCCGCGATGTGGCTGGGGACCGAGTATGGACAACCGGCCGCCCTCTGGCGGCTGGGGACCGAGCATGAACACCCGGCCGCCAGGCAGCTGGGGACCGAGTATAGACACCCGACCGCCGCCTGGTGGCTGGGGACCGAGCGTGGACACCCGGCCATCGGGCGGCTGGGGACTGAGTATGGATACCAGGCCGTCGACGCAGCCATGACATGGTGGCTGGCGTCTGCCTCCACATGCCTAAAAGGCCCAATTTCAAGTGCAAGCAAGCTAGCAGTATGGTATTTCAGCCTGGGGGTGGGTGGGTGGCAGGCTGGATACTTGTGCTTGCATTGCAAGGAATGGGTGAGGTACAATTGAACACTACCCTGGGACAAGGACTTGCACGGTTATAGTTGCAAGTCTGCATCTTCTGATGCGGCCAGGATACCTTCTGATGGGAACACTTTTAGGCAGTGACCTTGGTGTCAGAGATGCTTCCAGGGGTCTTCCCCATGCTGTTCCCATGTCTTTTCAGCACTGTATGCATGTGTCACACAGCACATTGCCAGATAAGATTGTAAAATGTTAAAATGACATTTCCCAGTGAATGCATTTGTCTCAGTTGAAAGCAATACAAAAGTGCAAAAACGCATAAAAAATGCTAATTGTGAACATAGCCAAAGGTGTGGATGAGTATTTTTGTATTTGGTTATTTATTTTACCTTATGCACAAGTCTTTACCCTGGAAAGGAAGTTCCTTAACATATTTCACAGGAAAACCGTTTCAGTTTCGTTTTTGAACGTTTTATTTTGAGCCCGTAAAAGTGGCTTAATACCTCTGACCACGTTGTTGACAGCAGTGACCTGGGGGTCAGAAATGCTTCCTGGGGCGATGCCCATGCTGTCCCCATGTCTTTTGAGAACTGTCACTATCGTTTTGGGCACTTTTTAGCCTTTCTACAGACTGCCGGGGGTGCCGCCGCAAAAATGATCGGGTCTCCCATAGACTAACATTGGGCTCGTTGCTCGGGTCGAGCACCCGAGTATCACGGTGAGCTCGGCCCGTGCTTCGAGCACCCGAGCATTTTAGTGCTCGCTCAACACTAGTCATCATTTATTTTATATGCAAAGAGTGGAAACACCTGTAAAATGCCCATGCAGCAGATATTACCGATTGTAAAGGCTTGGAATCCATGGCTAAGTCTGTATGTATTGCACAGCATGTATTGACAAAAAAAGCATGAGAATTATTGGAAAATCAGCAGCATATGTAAAAGTTGACATAGCTTATTTTACTGCATGCATTTGATGTTTTTCTTAAAGGGAATCTGAAAGTAGGATCAAACCTTCCAAGCTGGGAAAAATTCACATTTTTCTTAATATGTAAATGAGCTGTTAAGATCTCTGGGCCGGACATATGTCATCCTGAAAATCTGCTTTCAGAGCTTATTTTAACTGAAAGGAGGTGTTATTATTGTGAGCCATGTAGCTCAGTAGAGCAAACTGTCATTCATTACATGTCTCACACTGGTAACACCCCTTTTCATTTACAATAAGCTCAGGATGCAAATTCTCATGCAAATCAGTGTCGAGCCCCATAAACCAGAACAGCTTATTTACATATTAAGAAAAATGTGGATTTCTCTGGAATAAAATTTTGGATTGCAGATATTTTTTTACTAAACTTCCTATGACCTACATGCCAATATAGATGATTGTGTTTGTATGTTATATCGAAAGTATATAAAAATCAAATCTTATTTTTCAAACAATTTTACCCTTGCAGACCTGTGTAATCAGTAATTAGACCCAGAGAGTTTATTCTTCCATTTGCAGCAGACGTTAAGTGTGGCTTGTGCACAGTGCGGGGCTCTTGGCTTACCAAGTGTGGATCTTCCAGATTGGTTGCTTGGGAGCCATGTCTCTTTTCCAACACTGCTATGATCACACATGGACAACCTCCTTTTTTCCATTGACAGGCAACAGATCTGAGTAAGGGGTTGTTTTTTGTGCCATTTGGGGGTATATAGTATTTTTCTTCTGCTTTTTATTCCAATTTTTGAGAAACAGAATGAATAAATGAAAAGCAATTGAGGAATTGTCTTTCATTTTTTACACTATTTTATGCTCTTCACCATGCCGTAAACAAGATTAGATGACTTTATTTTTCGGGTTAGTACAATTACAGTGATGCCAGGGTTATAAGTAGTGATGAGCGAGCACTAAAATGCTCGGGTACTCATTGCTCAGGTTGAGCAAATCGTAATGCTCGGGTGCTCGACCCGAGCAACGAGCCCAATGTAAGTCAATGGGAAACTCGAGTATTTTTCCTACGGCCCCTCCCGGAGGTCACCAGGGGGCATAAAAATTGCCCAAATCGATGGGAACCAGGCCCGGCGTTCAGGACCCGGCGCACCCGGGCAAATGCCGTGGCCCTGAGCAGGCAGAGGGCCCACTCGACGTCGGACACCCCGGCGCGCTATGGGGCCCCGTTAGCGGAGGAGAGCAGTGCCAGCAGAAGAGAGCAGTGACAGCATCCACCCCCCCTGCTTGCTCAGGGCCCCAACACAATACTTACCTCTCCCCGTGCCTCCGCAGCAGGTCTGGTGTCTTCCGCGGCTGCTGCACTGTGACGTCTCAGGTCAGAGGTCGCATTGATGTCTTTCCAGCGTGCCCTCTCCTGAGCAGTGAGGGCAGAGCGGGAAGACGGCAGCGTGGCTGAGAAGTCCGGAGCAGAGCAGCAGCAGCAGGTGAGGTGAGTATTTGATTTTTTTCTTTTTTTAGGTATGGGGGCATGGGGCACCTGTATGGGGCATTATATGGGGTCCAGGAGGCATGGGGACCTGCATTGGGCATTATATGGGGGCCCAGGAGGCCAGTATTTTGTATGGAGCGTTATATGGGGGCCAGTATTCTGTATGAAGCATTATATGGGGGTCAGTATTCTGTATGGAGCGTTATATGGGGACCAGTATTCTGCATATAGCATTATATGGGGACCACTATTCTGCAAGGAGCATTTTATGAGGTCCATTATTCTGTATGGAGCAATATATGTTCCCATTATTAGGAAATGGGTCTCCTATACTGTTATTGCCTAGGCAATTAAAGCAAGGGCTGCCAAAAATTTGGGCGCATCCTAATACCCCTTTGAAAAGACATAGAGGAGGGCCTCAGTTAAAAAAATGTTCCCATTATTAGGAAGTGGATCTTGTACACTGTTCTTGCCTATGCAGTGAATGCAAGGGCTGCCAAAATGTGGACGCACCCCAATACCGCTTTGAAGAGACATAGATGAGGTCTTCAGTAAAAAAAAAAATGTTCCCATTATTAGGAAGGGGGTCTCTTATACTGTTATTGCCTATGCAGTGAATGCAAGGACTTCCAAAAATGTGGATGCACCCCAATACCCTTTGAAGAGACATAGAGGAGGGCCTCAGAAAAAAAATGTTTCCATTATAAAGGAGCGGGTCTCTTATACTATTATTGCCAATGCAGTGAATGCACGGGCTGCCAAAAATCTGGACGCATCCCAACACCCCTTTGAAGAGACATAGAAGAAGGTATCATGATCTGCAACATGTACTAAGGAAAGATAGGGGAAAGCTGTCCCTACAGTAAGAATAAGCTGAATCCCTACAATGTAGCGGGCTGCCTGTTCCTAGCGAACAGACCCGCCTTAGTCCTCGGCTAGTCTGAACGAAGACCTATAGCATACAGGGAGGGGTCCCTAAAAGAACTAAGGACTGGGACAAAAATGGGACACCTCCTAAACAGAGAAGTTGTTGCAGAACACAAAAAGACAAACTGACAAAAAGGTACTAGAGGTTCCAGAAGGACCAAGCGAACTGACAGAGAAAGGCACCTAAGCATCAGGCTAGAGAAACAGTCAAACACTAAAGTCCAGCACAGCCAAAAGGGCGGAGCAGGAATATAAAGGCAGATGGTCACATGACTGCAAAACACAAGATGGAAAAAACAAACAGGAGGGTTCTAACAGTACCCCCTCTTTTATGAGGATCATCCGGATCCTCCAGGCCCAGGCCTATCCGGAAACCTCTTGTGGAAAGCTTTAACAAGCCTAGGAGCAAAGACATCATCCGTCCTTACCCAGGAGTTGTCTTCGGGACCGAAACCCTTCCAGGAGACAAGATACTGTAATCTCTCTCTATGCCATCTAGAATTCAAGATAAGAGAAATTTCATATGCGCCGTCTTCCACCACAGGAGGAACTGTGACAGTGGCGTCCCAATCTGATATATCAGCCTTTTTCAACAAGGAAACATGAAACACAGGATTAATCTTCCAGGAAGTAGAGACATCCAACCTAACAGCAGACGGGTTAACAACCTGAAGCGCTTTAAATGGACCCACAAACTTAGGACCCAGTTTTTAGAGGGAATCCTCAACCGCAGGTTCTTCGAGGACAACCAAACCATGTCACCCACAGTAAACAAAACCTCCTTATGTTTCTTGTCAAAATACTTCTTGGACTTCTTGTTAGCCTCTTGAAGGTTGCAACCTACATTAGTCCAAACTCTCTCCAAATCAGTGGAAAAATTCTCCTCCGGCACCGCCGACCCCAATTTGGAGAATGAACCAAAAGACGGATGTCTCCCAGTGCAACAAAAAAAGGAGAACACCCAGCAGAGGAGGATGTATGATTGTTAAGAGCAAATTCTGCGAGAGGCAGAAACTGTCCAACATCTTGGTTCTTTCTTTCAGTCTGTCCACTAGACTCAGGATGATAACCAGACAAAAATGACAAATGGACTCTCAACCTGTCACAAAAAGCACTCCAAATGCGAGCCACAAACTGAGGTCCTCTATCAGAAACAATAACCGTGGGAACACCATGGAGCTTGACAATCTCCTTAACAAACGCCTTAGCGAGTGTCTTGGCGCAGGGCAACTTAATGAATTGAACCAAATGACACATCTTACTAAAACGGTCCACAACCACCCAGATGACAGTAAATCACTCTGACACAGGAAGATCAGTAATAAAATCCATTGTGAGATGCGTCCAAGGCGCACTTGGAACCTCCGGAGGGCAAAGCAACCCCGCAGCAGGAGTATGTGAAGCCTTTGACCTAGCACACACAGTACATTGACGCACCCAATTGACTTCCTTCTGCCATCCAGGCCACCAAAAACTGCGACTGATAAGTCTCTTAGTCTCTGTAATTCCTGGATGACCTGCCAACCGAGACTCATGACACTTCACAAACAAATCTCTCCTAAAGGCTTTAAGCACGAACAACCTCCCATGGGGAGTGTTAGATGGAGCATCATCTTGAGCTTTCAGAATCCCATTCTCCAAAGCGGAGTCCAATGCCGCCACCACAACTAATTTCTGTAAAATGCTCTCCTCCTCCTTGGCACCGACCGTAGGAGAGAAGCTGCGAGAAAAAGCATTGGCTTTAACATTCTTAGTACCAGGGATATAGGTAACAGAAAAATGAAACCGAGAAAAAAAAAGTGCCCACCTAGCTTGACGGGCATTCAAGTACTTGGCAGCATCCAGTAAGATCAAATACTTATGATCTGTGAAAACCTGAATAGGAAATCTAGCGCCTTCCAAAAAATGACGCCAATGTTCAAACGCAAGTTTAATAGCCAGCAACTCCCGATTTCCAACATCATAATTCAGTTTGGTTTCCAAAATTTTTTTCGAAAAGAAGGCACAAGGATGTACTCCACCCTTGTTCTCCTGAGACAAAACTGCTCCGACCCCCACCGATGAAGCATCGACCTCGACCAAAAAAGGCTTGGTCTCATCAGGCTGCATAAGGATAGGGGCAGAACTGAACCTCTCTTTGAGATACTCAAATGCTTCAATGGCCTCTGTAGTCCACTGGGCCGTATTCGCACCTTTCCTGGTTAGATCGGTCAGAGGCTTAACAATTATAGAAAAATTCTTAATGAATTTCCTGTAATAATTGGCAAAACCCAAAAATCTCTGTATAGATTTCAAACAAATAGGCCGAGGCCATTCCTGCACAGCCTGAACCTTCATCGGGTCCACCTCAAAGCCCTCGCTGGAGACAATGTAGACCAAAAAACTAATTTTCTGCACAGCAAACTCACATTTCTCCAGCTTAGCAAAGAGTGAATTATCACTCAATAACTGCAAAACTTCACGTACACTCTGCCAATGGGACTCTAAATCTGGTGAATAAATCAAAATGTCATCCAAATACACAACCACATTCTTACCAATCAAAGGTTTCAGGATGTCATTAATAAGGTTCTGAAAACATGCAGGTGCATTGGTAAAACCAAAAGGCATCACCAGATTCTCAAAATGACGTACCGGAGTGTTAAAAGCAGTTTTCCATTCATAACCCTCCTTCACTCGTAACAAATTGTATGCCCCAGGAGATCAATTTTAGATAACCACTTGGCCCCCACCAACTGGTTAAACAAGTCAGGAATTAACGGCAATGCGTAGGAATTGCGTGCGGTAATCTTATTAATTTCACGAAAATCCAGACATGGACGTAAACCCTTGTCCTTTTTTTTAACAAAGAAAAATCAAACTGCCACAGGCGACTTAGAAGGTCTAATGTGACCAGCAGCCAGGCTAGTCTGTATGTACTCCTCCAAGACCTTTCTTTCAGGAATAGTCAGATTAAACAAGCGACTCTTGGGAAGAGTAGCTCCTGGAACAAACTCAATGGCGCAATCATTATCCCTATGAGGAGGTAACACTTGCGACTCCTCCTCTGACAAAACCCTCCAAAAATCTTGAATAGGTATAGGTAATTCCCTTTTTTCCACAGCCGCAATGTGACCATTACAACATTTATCATAGCACTTCGGATTCCAAGACTTAATCACATTAGTAAACCAGTCCAGTAAAGGATTGTGCAGTTTTAACCCAGGCAAACCTAAAATGACCGGAGAGGGTAAATTATCTAATACAACCAATTCCAAAATTTCTTGGTGAACTCCATTGATAGTGAGGGGAAATGCAGCAGCCTTGTGAGTAATACATTTCAAGGGAGTGTTATCAATTGCAATCACAGAAATAGGTGATGACAAAGGTTTGGATTTCAGTTTAAGGTTTTCCAAAAACCCTTTATGAATCACATTAAGTGTTGAATAGAGATGAGCGGTGTTCGACTCGAACTGTTCGCCAATCTCAAATTCGAGCTGTCTTGGGCGGTGTTCGAGTCGTTCGACATTTTCCCCGTCGCCACCATTTTCTCACTGCTGCAGCTGAGTGCTAGACGACACCGCTGCTGCTGTGGGCGCTATACAGTATAACTGTGTGAATGGCGAGCGAATTTCCAGTTACATAGAGAGATAGGTTTAGGGAGTAGGGACTAGTTCTAATTGCAGCCCTTTTGAGGGATAGTTTACAGCAGTTCATAGCACTTTTTGCCAGGCAGGTCTGTGCCAGTGCTGTGCAAGTGTTTTTCACAGCATTTGGCAAAATGTAGCTCAGCCAATCCTTTTGGGCCTGTAGCAGTGTCTGTTAGTCATTGGAGTAGCCTATCTGTGTTGCAAGCTATACCACCTGTGTATCTAATACCAATTTTTTACTCCATCTAAGCCAGCCAATCCTTTTGGGCCTGTAGCAGTGTCTGGTAGTCAGTGGAGTAGCCTATCTGAAGCAAGCTATACCGCCTGTGTATCTAATTCTAATTTTTTACTGCATCTAACCCAGGAAATCTTTTTGGGCCTAGTAGCAGTGTCTGTTAGTCAGCGGAGTAGCCCACCTGTGAAGCAAGCTACACCGCCTGTGTATCTAATTCTAATTTTTTACTGCATCTAACCCAGGAAATCTTTTTGGGCCTAGTAGCAGTGTCTGGTAGTCAGCGGAGTAGCCCACCTTTGAAGGAAGCTACACCGCCTGTGTATCTAATTCTAATTTTTTACTGCA
This sequence comes from Phyllobates terribilis, assembly GCF_046119375.1. Lineage (NCBI taxonomy): Eukaryota > Metazoa > Chordata > Amphibia > Anura > Dendrobatidae > Phyllobates > Phyllobates terribilis. The sequence goes on along the minus strand of NW_027362768.1, from coordinate 35,039,986 downwards.
TCTAACCCAGGAAATATTTTTGGGCCTAGTAGCAGTGTCTGTTAGTCAGCGGAGTAGCCCACCTGAGAAGGAAACTACACCACCTGTGTATCTAATTCTAATTTTTTACTGCATCTAACCCAGGAAATCTTTTTGGGCCTAATAGCAGTGTCTGGTAGTCAGCGGAGTAGCCCACCTGTGAAGCAAGCTACACGGCCTGTGTATCTAATTCTAATTTTTTACTGCATCTAACCCAGGAAATCTTTTTGGGCCTAGTAGCAGTGTGTGGTAGTCAGCGGAGTAGCCCACCTGTGAAGCAAGCTACACCACCAGTGTATCTAATAACAATTTTTTACTGCATCTTACCCAAAAAATCCTTTTGGGCATAGTAGCAGTGTCTCGTAGTCAGCGGAATAGCCCAACTGTGAAGGAAGCTACACCGCCTGTGTATCTAATTCTAATTTTTTACTGCATCTAACCCAGGAAATCCTTTTGGGCCTAGTAACAGTGTCTCGTAGTCATTGGAGTAGCCCAGCTGTGAAGCAAGCTACACCGCCTGTGTATCTAATAAAATTGTTTCACTGCATCTAACCCAGCCAATCCTTTTGGGCTAGTACCACAGTTTGGCCACTCAGCTCTGCTCGGTTTCCATCCATCGTTTTTTGTGCAAACAACTACAGAGTTGCCAATTAGTTAACCATCAAAATGAGTGGCAAAAGGCCTGCTGCTGGTGGAAAGGGGAATACGCATGTTGGAAAGGGAAAAAAAGGTTGTGTCCGTGGGTTAGGTGGTAAAGCAACAGTAACATATGCAGAAGAAAGACCATCTTCCAGCCAAACTAAGATGTCTACTTATTTTCGTGGACAATGTTGTAACGGGTCTGGGAGGCGGAACCTCTGAGCAACTATACAAGGGGGCGATCCTTGTAAGGAAGCGGGTGGTGACCAGGGAAGATGGGCAGGTAGTCACAGCAGGTGACCGGGACAGTCTCTGGGTAAACGGGCAGGAGGTCACGGCAAGTGACCGGGACAGTCTCTGGGTATAGGGTTGGTACGACCTGTGACGGCTGAGCCTCCAGGTAGGCTAGCAGGCGGATGGCAGGTGTGTGCTCCCAGGTGAGCAGGCGAGAGTCTCTGGATAAGCAGGTGGTCACAGCATGGGACGGCGGAGCCTCAGGGTAGGCTAACAGGCGGATGCAGATGAGTGCTCCCAGGTGAGCAGTCGAGAGTCTCTGGATAAGCAGGTGGTCACAGCATGTGACGGCGGAGCCTCCAGGCAGGCTAACTGGCAGGTAGCAGATGAGCGCTCCCAGGTGAGCAGGCAAGAGTCTCTGGACTGGCAGATGGTCACAGCACGTGACGGCGGAGCCTCCAGGTAGACTAACAGTCAGGTAGAAGGTGAGTGCTCCCAGGTGAGCGGGCAAGCTGGTCCATAGACAGACTGACAGATGTCGGAAGGCAGACCGTCGGACCTCAGGCTAGCAAGCAGGAAAGCGGATGACAGGCAGGAATCAGGCAGCAAACTGGCAGGAAACTGGCAGGTAACTGGCAGGTAACTGGCAGGTAACAGGCAACGGGACCTGAGGGCTGAAGCAGAGTAGTGAACAGTGCAACAACATTGCTCGGGCACCTCCATTTTGGAGGAGGTGCCTTATATATGGTGAAGTCCTCCGGCCATTGGCCGGGGACTCCTTAGGACGGCGCGCGCGGCCCCTTTAAGAGGGGGGGAGAGCGCGCCCTAAGCACCTTGGCCGGAAAGGAGCGCGCGCTGCCAGCAGAGCGGGAGGAGGACGCCGGACTCGGAGCGGAGAGGTGAGGGGAACAGCGTCCCTGCCTAGCAGTGGGGCAGGGACGCCGACGCTACAAATGTGATATGATCCCTTTCTTACGGACACGCCCATAGCTACAAATTCCAGATGAGGCACAAAAACAGCAGGTGCTTCAACGGATATCAAGTGCTCCTTTAAGTGGGCTCTCCTCCACCTCAACTTCAACATCACAAATACTCCAGTCCTCAGAGGTGTCACCCCAATCGCACTTGCTTCCTCACAGCTCCCAAGTCTCCAGCTGCCCGTCTGAGTATGAGGTAGAACAGATGGTTGAGTCTGCAGAGCTGTTTACTCATACTATAGCCTGGGAATCAGAGGTCGGCTTCAGAGCTTCTGTGAATCCAGACGAGGAAATGATCTGCACTGATGCCCAGAATGTTTATGAGTCGGATCCAGGCCCAGATGAAGAAGGTTCTGAGCATAATGCAGACCCTCGTTCCCAAACTGTAACTCCTGTTGGTGGAGACAATGAGTAAGATGATGATGAGACGCAGATACCTGATTGGAGTGACAACTTGACTTTTCGGTCAGGGCAGGAAGAGGTTGGCTCTGAGGACGACGGGTGTGACAACACACAGGGTGATGATTATGAGGTTGTAGATCCCACTTACTGTCAACCCACAGTCAGCCAGTCGATGAGGTCAGCAGAGGAGGTGGAGGAGGATGCTATTGACGACGAGGTTAGGTTGCGCCTTCCTGAATAGAGACGGAGTGCTGGAAGCACGTCAACAACTGCATCCTCAAACACAACTCTGCCTCTGACAACAAGTCGTGGTGGCTCTTCAGGTCGCATGGGCTCTAAGCCTTGCATCGCCTGAGCAATTTTTTAGATCGCAAAGGATGACCCAACTCATGTTATCTGTAACATTTGACACCAAAAGCTAAGTAGAGGCCAAAAAATACATAGTTTGAGTACTTCATGCATGAACCGTCACATGGATATGAAGCATAAGTTGCAGTGGGAAGCTCACTGAGCGGCAATGCGGCCTAGCGGGCCGGGCCAACCACCGTCTGCCCCATCTTGTGCATCCACGGCCTCTTCATCCTCTGTGACTGGGGGGACAGCAGTCACACATGTTTTTGGATGCAGACCTGCACCACCTTTGGATCAAGGCAATCTAACTTGTCCGCCTGCATCTTCCTCACAGACCGGCAGTTTACCGGGGACACCCTACTCAACCCCGTCTAAGCACAACAGCCAGCCCTCAGTCCCTCAGATGTGGACAAGTAACAGACCATTTCCTCCTAGCCATGATAAAGCTAAGAGATTGAATTTCACCATCTGCAAGCTGTTGGCTACAGAAATGCTGACTGTCCGCCTGGTGGACACAGAGGATTTTCGAGACCTTATGTCCGACGCAGTGCTCCAGTACCAGATGCTCAGTCACCACTACTTCTCAAAGAAAGCTGTGCCTGCACTACACCAGCATGTCGCACACAGCAACATCGCTTCCTTGAGAAACTCTCTGTGTGACAGGGTGCATTTCACCACAGACACTTGGACGAGTGGGTATGGACAGGGGCGTTACATGTCGCTGACTGGGCACTGGGTAACTATGGTGACAGCAGGACAAGGGGCCGCTGTCCAAGTCTTGCCGTCCCCATGAGTTGTGCGTCAATCCTCTTTATCTAGAAGTTCCTCCACTAGTTCTGCATCCTCAACCTCCTCTCGGTCCTCCACCTGCACCCGAAAGCCTGTCTGGTAATGCCACCCACGTTCTAACTGCGCAGAAGGAATCCTGCACACCTCCTTACTATGCTGGCAGCAGGGCTCAACGGCGGTGTTTACTTTGAAATGTCTGGGAAATGTGAGTCACACAGCTGAGGAGTTGTGGTCAGCTCTGGAGACCGAGTTTTATGAATGGTTGTCTCCACTGAACCTGCAGCAAGGGAAGGCCGTGTACAACAATGCTGCAAACCTGGGTGCGGCCCTTCGCCGGGGCAATGTCACACACGTGCCTTGTATGGCTCACGTATTGAACCTGGTTGTCCAGCAATTTTTAGCCCACTATCCCGGACTAGATGGCCTTCTGCAGAGAGCACGGTCACTCTTTGCTCACTTCCGCCGTTCGCATCCCACAGCTCAACGACTTACATCTCTACAGAAGTCGTTGGGCCTGCCAGTTCACTGGCTGAAATGCGATGTGCCGACATGATGGAATTCAGCTCTGCACATTTTGCGGTGACTGTGGCAGCACCGACGAGCCCCGGTGCAATACGTTATGACGTATAGCCTGGGCCAACGAGATCCAGAGGTGGGGCAAATCACGCTGCAGGAGTGGTCTCAGATCAGTGACCTATGCACCCTTCTGCACAGTTTTGAAATGGCGACGAAGATGTTTAGTGCTGACGATGCCATTATCAGCATGACTATTCCGGTCATTTACATGCTGGAGCACACTTTAAACAGTATTCGGAGTTAGGTGGTGGGACAAGAGGAGGGGGAAGAAGTACAGGAGGAGTCGTATGTGGAAGGGATAAAATCTCCAAGGTCCAGACGGTCGGCAGCACCAAGGTGGCAGACATGGGAGGGTGGGGGAGAGGAATTAATGAGGGCGCATGGTAGCAGCCAAACTGTTGAGGACGGTGCAGGAGCCGAGGAAGAAGTGGAGGACGAACTGGCAATGGGCATGGAAGACACATCAGATGAGGGAGACTTTGATCACATTTCTGTTGTGCTAGGTTGGGGGGAGAGGGCAGAGGAAGGAAGCATGATTCTCACCTTGCCACCAACACAACAAGGACTTGGTACCCCTGGATGCGCAAGACACATGAGTGCCTTCTTGCTGCACTACCTGCAACATGACCCTCAGATTGTCAGAATTCGAAATAATCCCGACTACTGGGTTGCCAGTGCCACACTCTTAGATCCCCGGTACAAAAGTAAATTTGCCGAAATAATTCCAGCCATAGAAAGGGATAAATGCATGCTGGAGTATCAGCAGAGGCTGTTACAGAATCTTACATCTGCTTTTCCACAAAACACCAGTGGTGCACTTAGTGAATCTCACAGTTCTAACTTGCCAACCATGGGACTGTCGAGTCTTCATCACTCAAACCGTAACAGTAACACCGTATCTGCTGGTAACAGCAATTTTGTGGAATCGTTTCACCAATTTTTTAGACCATCCTTTGCAAGGCCACAGGAGACAAGAAGTCTTACACATAGTCAACGCCTAGAGAGGATGGTACAGGAGTATCTCCCAGTGAACATCGAAGCCATGACTGTGTCACTGGACCCTTGCTCATTTTGGGCTTCCAATCTGGAAAAATGGCCTTAGCTCGCCACCCACGCCTTGGAGATCTTGTCGTGCCCTGTAGCCAGCGTTCTATCTGAACGTGTGTTCAGCGCTACTGGTGGTGTGCTGACAGATAAGCGCACGCGGCTGTCCACTGAGAATGTAGACAGACTCACGTTCATAAAGATGAACAAATCATGATCCGCAAGGACTTTTCTACCCCTGTGTCATCCTGCGGAGACTAAAAGATTGAGGATTTTGGAAAATTACCTCACCAACCATTTAAAGCAACTCTTGGGCAATTAATGCCACTTAAGTGGTGTCTGTGCCACAATTTTTGGAAAAAATAGAGACTCTTTTTGGAGTCCCCTTGCTGTGTTTTACATGACGTTGGCATTGTCAATTCCAGGTGGGTCGGGTCTCCCCCCCACCTTTTAACCGCAAGAAACTACATACACTCTGGCTTAGGGTAACACAGGGTTGAGTCTGCAGAGTTGTTTACTCATACTATAGCCTGGGAATCAGAGGTCTGCTCCAAAGCTTCAGTGTCTGCTAATCAGCGTAGTAGTCCAGCTGTGAAGCAAGCTACAACGCCTGTGTATCTAATAACAATTTTTAACTGCATCTAACCCTGCCAATCATTTTTGGCTAGTAGCAGTGTCTCGTAGTCAGCAGAGTAGCCCATATGAAGAAAAACTACACCACCTGTGTATCTAATAACAATTTTTTACTGCATCTAACACAGGAAATCCTTTTGGGTTAGTAGCAGTGTCTCGTAGTCAGCGGAGTTGCCCATCTGAAGCAAGCTACACCGACTTTGTATCTCATAACAATTTTTAACTGCATCTAGCCCAGGCAATACTTTGGGCCTAGTAGCAGTGTCTGCTAGTCAGCGGAGTAGCCCAGCTGTTTTGCAAGCTACACCGCCTGTAGATCTAATTACAAATTTTTAACTGCATCTAGCCCAGGCAATACTTTGGGCCTAGTAGCAGTGTCTGCTAGTCAGTGGAGTAGCCCAGCTGTTAAGCAAGCTACGCCGCCTGTAGATCTGATTACAAATTTTTAACTGCATCTAGCCCAGGCAATATTTGGGCCTAGTAGCAGTGTCTGCTAGTCAGTGGAGTAGCCCAGCTGTTAAGCAAGCTACACAACCTGTAGAGCTAATTACAAATTTTCATCTGCATCTAGCCCAGGCAATACTTTGGTCCTAGTAGCAGTGTCTGTTAGTCAGCGGAGTAGCCCAGCTGTTAAGCAAGCTACACCACCTGTAGAGCTAATTACAAATTTTTAGCTGCATCTAGCCCAGGCAATACTTTGGGCCTAGTAGCAGTGTCTGCTAGTCAGCGGAGTAGCCCAGCAGTTAAGCAAGCCACACCGCCTGTAGATCTAATTACAAATTTTTAACTGCATCTAGCCCAGGCAATACTTTGGTCCTAGTAGCAGTGTCTGCTAGTCAGCGGAGTAGCCCAGCTGTTAAGCAAGCTACACCACCTGTGCTTTGGACACTTAATTTTTTCAAAGGAAGCGCTTCGGGCCCCCGGGAAACTCAGCCAAGAGCATCGGGGAGGCGCCCCAAGTCAAAGGGGCTGGGATTGGCGGTAGCACGCCTTGCGACGGACCGCCATGCTCGATCCTTATAAATGCTTTTTAACTGCAGCAGCTTTAGTGGACGCTACTGGAGCTGGAATTACCGCGGCTGCTGGCACTAGACTTGCCCTCCAATAGATCCTTGTAAAATGATTTAAAATGTACTCATTCAAATTACAGAGACAATTTAAATTACAGGGCTTAGACCTGCCTCCACCGCGGGGGTCTCGACCCACCAGTGGACTGGCACCAGTATTGGGAGAGGGGGGCTGGCCGTTAGGGTCCACCGTGGCTCTGTCACAAACTCGGCGATACGGAGGTCGCACGGGTAGGAACGGCCTGGCTGTGTCGGCTTCGTACTCCAGCGTAGTCCATCTGCCCGCTCGCGCCCGTAACCTCAAAGGGATGCGCAAGAGGCTTTTCCTCCCAGGGCTGTTCCCCACCCAGCAGGAATGTGGGGGAGCTCAGGTTGGCCTTCCACCGTACTCTCTTACCTCCCTCGCCCTCTTTCCTTCTTCCCTTCTCCATCTAACCCCTTGGCTCTGCGGTGTCCTCTCTCCCTAAAGCTCTCTCCTTCTCACAGGTGGACTACCGCGTGTGTTCACACTGTGGCGAATATTTTGGGCCCAGGCATAAGATGTCGTCGAGGAAATGGATAATATGTGCCCCCTTAGAAACGTCCATGATGACCCATTCGAGGAAGCAACTAAACGCCTCAAATAGTGAGCAGGATATGGAGCACCCCATGGGCAAACATCGATCTATATAGTATGCTCCTTCCCAGAAGCAGCCCAATAGGTGGACACTATTCGGAGGCACAGGTAGTAAGTAACCGGAACGCCCCCTCAATGTCTGTTTTGGCCATTAGGGTGCCCCTTCCCAACTTCTTGACCCGCCTGATTGCCTTGTCAAAGGAGGTACAGTATATACTACTGTGCTTGGTTCTGCGTCGATGTTGTCGTTTACTGACCTGCCCCGTGGATATGACAAATGGTGGATTAGTCCGAATGTATTAGGTTCCGTTTTTGGCACGACTCCCAATGGGGATACCACTACGTCTTGTAAGGAAAGTGTTCTGAATGGAACCGCCATTCTACCTAAAGATATTTCTTTTTTAATTTTCTTGTCACGACATCTGGGTGTTGGTAGGCTGATTTTAGATTTTTACTCCAGCCTTTCTTGATTTTAGAAGGGCATAACATGCCTATATCTGTGTCTCCTCCTCCTTTTACTCCTCCACCTCTTTTCTTTTCGCATGACTATATGTAATTTTCACTTTTCCATGTGTTAGTTGTGTCTTCTGAGCAGTTTGTCAACTTTTGGACACCTTTGAAGGTGTTTTCTAAGTGTTTTCTATGTGTTTCTTTGTGTTTTTATTAGCCTGCCATTGGTTTTAATGGTGTTTGACGGTGTTCGATGAACCGTTCAACGAACCGTTCGGCGAACATGCCAGTGTTCGACGAACCGAACCCGAACACTACGGTGGTGGCTCAACACTAGTGTTGAACCACAATCCACAAATACCTGAAATTCAATCAAATTTTCCTGCAAAGTAGTACTCCCACAAACAAATACTCCTGCAGAGCGTAAACAAGCTATAGGGGCGTAACTGACTTTTTTTTTTTCTTTACTTAAACGAAGCTCACAATACTTAATCAAATGGTCAGCTTTACCTCGGCGAACCTCCGGTCTCTTTCCTGAGAGGAGAGCGACTACGCCCCCACCTCCATCGGTTCTCCGCCATCAGAGCAGATTTTCTGGGGACTAGTACCTGACATTACAGAAGTCTTTACCTCATTCACCCTGGACCTCAGTCTCCTGTCCACACGAACAGCTAACTGCATGGCATCCTGCAGAGTCTCAGGTGCGGGGAATGCAATTAGCAAATCCTTAACCCTTTCACTCAGACCAGCAAGAAATAAACATTTCAGCGTAGGATTATTCCATTTGACTTCTGAAGCCCATCTCCTGAAGTGTGTGCGATAATTTTCCACATCACCTGACCCCTGATTCAAATGCCTGAGTTCTGCTTCAGCAGATGAGACTCGGTCAGGATCATCATATAATAGACGCATAGCAGAAAAAAAAATTTCTACAGACCTTAAACATGGATCATTAGGTTGGAGAGAAAAGGCCCACCCCTGTGGTTCATTGCGCAAAAGTGACATAATAAAACCAATGCGCTGTGATTCATTCCCAGAGGATCTTGGTCTCAAACAAAAATAGAACAAACAAGCATGTTAAAGGAAAAAAAAATTAGCTGTTTACCATAAAAAACATCAGGCAGTCCTACCTTGCGTTCAACAAAATGCGCTCCAGAACAGCTACTCACGTGTTGCTGAAGCTCGACCACCTCCAGAGACAATCCCTGCAGGTGTTGAGCCAAATCCTGGATGGAAACCATACTGATCACCGAATTTCTTTCCTTTTAGTTTTTTGGGCTGGACTTACTGTTATGATCTGCAACATGTACTAAGGAAAGATAGGGGAAAGCTGTCCCTACAGTAAGAATAAGCTGAATCCCTACAATGTAGCGGGCTGCCTGTTCCTAGCGAACAGACCCGCCTTAGTCCTCGGCTAGTGTGAACGAAGACCTATAGCATATAGGGAGAGGTCCCTAAAAAACTAAGGACCTATCTCGCAGCACACTAGGATCCAGAGAATAGTATCTGACCCATCCCTCAGAAGTAAAAGCCATGGAGAAATGGGACAAAAATTCATGAACAGGGTTTACCCTAAGCCCATTTCATTTCCTTCTCTTGAACAGAGAAGAGACAAACCTACAACACAGAGAATGATCTTTGTTAATACTTATCATCCATACCAAACACTGATCCAAGATATCCTGAAAGACCATTGGACACTATTAGGCAGATCATACCCGGACATTTCTTATTTTCAACAACCTGTATTGGTGTGTAACAAGAGACCACTCAACCTGAGAGACAAACTAGTGAAGGCTGACATTGGCAGTCTGCAGACAAATATACGCCAGACTACCTTGGCAACGCCTCGTTTGGGTAATTTCCCGTGTTTGGGGTGCCGCCAATGTTCAAACATGACCAAGAGCAGGTTCTTTACCCACCCAACAATTGGCAAGAGTTTCCCTATCAGAGGTTATTTCACCTGTGAGTCCTCTTTTGCTATCTACCTTATCAAATGTCCGTGCGGTCTGGGATATGTTGGAGAAATCACCCAGCATATCCGAGACAGTATCAGCAAACACAAATCTACAATTAGATGTAAATACAATCTGCTGCCCATTCCCAACCATTTCTCCACACACAATCATTCTGTTTCACAACTCCGGTTTCAAATCATTGATCATATTCCGATTAATAGGAGAGGGGGCAATAGAATAGAGAGACTTAAAGAGAGAGAAACCTATTGGATTTTCACCCTCAAAACACTTGAACCTCATGGTCTCAACAGGGAATATGAGATCCATGTTTAATTAGTCTCCCTTCTACCATACCACCCATGCCACATTTTTACTCTATACTTATATACCTCATGTATTAGAATCTTGGGTTGTTGCGTCATAACATTGTGTTCACACATTAATGCATCAGTTGCTCTATTTAATGATTCATGGTTTACATGTTCTATCACTAATGATATTTTCTTTCCTTTTCCAGACTCTTCATCCTATATTCTTTTCACACCCATAGCCGTATATTACTTATATATGCACCGTCTGAACTACTCTTCACTGTCGTTCTAGGTGTCTCTTGGTCTGTCTGTGTTTAGAATTAATATCACACTGCTGATGTATTTCCCCTGATCTCTTCTGTTATCCTCTCCTCCCCCTCTTATTATCATTATTATTGTTTTATTCTCTATTATTTCTTAATAATGATCCCTCTGTGATTCGCTCTACTAGTGCTGAACATTAGATAGCTCATCTTTACCTCCGTTTGTCCTTAGACACCGCTATCCACACCATGGATTGATCTTCTGTATCAACCACGCAGTGGAACGCATAGCTTGCGTTCCACTATCACATTTGGTCTGAAAGTACGCATCTCGCGCATGCGCGATGGTGCGTTCCACACAACAGGAACTTGCGTTCCTCTTGACAGGAAACAGGAAGTGATTAGCGCACGCTGGCTATTTATAGCCAGACTAGCAACAGACACACTACGGTCACCTCGTACAGTACACAGGTAGGACTCTTGCATCTAGAGGGTTTCATCCTTGGGGGTTTCTTTGGTTTTTTGGTTATCTGGACCAGCACATGTCTTATAATGCATTATACTGTGTATTGACAGATTGGCAGGACATTCCCCCTTCACAATCCCTTGGAACAACACCAGGAACAATCTCCCTACTCCTTGGGAATTCATATAACACTTAATTTTGGTATCTAAAATTATATTTTCCTCTCCTACTTCACATCTACTCCTGAACCTGCAATAAATTCTATTGCTCTTTATTCTCTAATTTACTTTTCCAGCTGCCTGATCCTGAGGATTATTCATCCTTCATGGTTTAAAGCACATAAACCCAGGGAACCTATCATCTTTTTAATATACATGTCCCCCCCTCTCCTCCCCTCTCCCTCCTTTTTTTCTCTCTTTTTTCTCTCTCTTTTCCGTTTTTCCTTCCTTTGCTGGTCCTTAGTGTTTTCATTATTTGTTACCATTGGAGACATTATAATTAGTCTCTGTTACATGTATTCTATGAGCCATTGTTATTGGTCCTTAATGAAGACTACAGAACTTTTTCCAATATGTTTATTATTTTCTTGGATGCTTGTATTTTCTTTTTGCAGTCTCCTCAATATTATATTTACTAGGATATACCCTTCAGGATCACATTGCATATATATTGATGTTTTTCTAGTCACATTAATGTGTATGTAACTAGCACTAAAACCTTCATTTTTTGTCCTTTTTGTTCACATGTATACATTATTTTATTTGAAGCCCCTGATGAAAACCCCGGAGGGGTTGAAACGTTGGGCCATTATTCATTGAAGAACCATTAAAGGAAATTATGTTTGAAATTGCAACTATCTGACTATCTACATTATTTTTGAGTGCCGGAGCCTTATTTCTCTTTATATTGGGACAAAAAGGGGACACCTCCTAAACAAAGAAGTTGTTTCAGAACACAAAAAGACAAACTGGCAAAAAGGTACTAGAGGTCCCAGAAGGACCAAGCGAACTGATAGAGAAAGGCACCGAAGCACCAGGCTAGAGAAACAGTCAAACACTGAAGTCCAGCACAGCCAAAAGGGCGGAGATGGAATATAAAGGCAGATGGTCACGTGACCGCAAAACACAAGATGGAAAAAACAAACAGGAGGGTTCTAACAGAGGGCCTCAGTAAAAAAAAAATTCCCATTATAAATGAGTGGGTCTCCTATAGTGATAATGCCCATGCAGTGAATGCAAGGGCTGCCAAAAATCTGGACGCATCCCAACACCTCTTTGAAGAGACATAGAAGAGGGCCTCAGTAAAAAAAAAATTCCCATTATAAAGGAGTGGCTCTCCTATACTGGTAATACCCACGCACTAAGTGTATGGGTTGAAAACCTTTACCCCTGGGGGTATACATGAAAATACTGCATATCATACAAAATGGTATTGGTGGGCCTCTAAAAAAATTCCTACGACCATTATAAACACCCTTAAAAAAATTATGTGGGTGTTGCATCACGGTCACCCTGTTGATATGGTGGTGGAGGATGAGGAGAAGGAGGAGGACAACAGAAAATAGACAAAATCAGGAAGCGTATACCCATGTCTGGGTGTGAATAGGTGCATGGGAATAGACCTCCCAAAAAAAACACTAGATTTGAGTTTATGTTCCGCTGCTATCATTCGGTGGTGTTGAGAAGTCTGGCCCAATCCAGCCCTTGTTAATTTTGATAAAAGTCAGCCTGTCAGCATTTTCAGTTGACAGGCGGATTCGCCTGTCAGTTATAATGCCCCCGGCAGCACTAAAAACCCGCTCTTACAAAACACTAGGGCAGGACAGTCAAAGACCTCCAAGGCATAGAGAACCAGTTCATGCCACGTGTCCAGCTTGGATAAGCAATAATTATAAGGCACAGGAATCATGGAGGATGTTGGTACGGTCTGCAACGTACTCTTTCAGCATATTCGAAAACTCTCACTCCTTGTGAGAGTACCCCGCGAATCAGGGCCTGTTCACTGGAAGGGTCTGAGAAAACTGTCCCACACTTTTTTCACAGTGTTCCCCTGCCTCTGCTACGTTGTATTTGTGTCTCCCTCGCCTGTACTCCTTGGTTGTCCAACAAACTGTGACCTCTGCCACCAGCATTTTCAGATGGAATTTTTTTTTTATAATATCGCAACAAGGACCTTCTGGTATTGCCACATTTTAGTAGACCTCTCCGCCGCAGAAAGGAGAGCTAGAAAGTTCTCCTTGTAGCGTAGGTCTAGAAGTGTCACCAACCAGTAATGAGTGTCACCCCAAATTTGGACAACGCGAGGGTCATGGGAAAGGCAGCAAAACATAAACTCAACCATGTGTGCCAGACTGCTAACAGGCAAGACTTCCATGTCCTTACCAAGAGGACGACTGACCATGCTCTCCTCCTCATCCTCCTCATTATCACACAATCCGCATTGAGATGAGGCTGGGCTGTGTAGTATCACCCTGTATAGTTCCTTACTCCATCTGCAATGCCTCCTCTTTAACTGTGAGCATCGAGTGTTTCAGTAGACAGAAAAGTGGGATGGTGACACTAATTTTATGGCGTCATCGCCGCTCACCATCTTGGTGGAGTCCTCAAAGTTTTGGAGGATGGCACAGATGTCTGACATCCATGTCTACTCCTTGGCTTTTATGTGTGGAGACTGACCTGAATACCGATGGGCGTTTTGAAGTTGATACTCAACTGCCCTGTGCTGCTCACAAATCCTTCCCAACATCTGCAAAGTTGAGTTCCATGGAGTCATCGCATACCAGTCGGTGAGCAACAATCTGCAAACGCTGCTGAAGCACAGAAAGGGCTGCGAAAGTTGTAGCTAACTTTCTAAAATGGGCACAAACGAGGCATACTTTGACAAGCAGATTAGACAGATCCAGGTAGGTTTTGAGAAACCACTTAACCACTAGGTTGAGCACATGGGCCAGGCATGGTACGTGTGTGAGCTTGCCTCAGAGCCACCACCAGGTTCCTGCCAATGTCACACATGACCATGCCTGGCTGTAGGTTCAGGGGTGTCAGCCACAGTTCTGCCTGCTGTTTCAGAGCTGTCCATAACTCTTCAGCATTGTGCGGTTTGTCACCTAAGCATATTAGCTTCAGCACTGCCTGTTGCCACTTGGCCGAGGCAGTGTTGCAGTGCTTCCAGCTTCCGACAAATATGGTCATTTCGGAGATGGAGGGTGAAGAGAAGGAGGAGGAGCTGCAGGAGCTGAAGATTATGGGGGCAACCCTGATTGACCCAGGACCCGCAATCCTCTGTGTGGGAGGACGTGTTACATCCCAGAGTCCAACTGTATTCCAGTTTCCACTATATTAACCAAGTGTGCCGTCAGTGAGATGTCCCATCCCTGCCCACAAGCAGTTGTCCATGTGTCTATGATTAGGTGGACCTTCCCAGTAACTACAATGTTGAGGGCACGGCTAATGTTGTGGGACACGTGCTTGTGTAATGCGAGAACAGCATAACAGGAGAAATAGTGGTGGCTGGAGACCGAGTATCGAGGGATGGCCTCGTCAGGTTGCGGAAAGATTCCATCTCAACGAGCCTAAAAGGTAGCATTTCAAATGCAAGCATTCTTGAAATGTTGGAGCTTAGGAGTGTGGCCTGTGGGGCGTTGGCTGCGTTTTTGCGTTTGCATTCAAAGGACTGGGGTAGGGACAACTGAACGCTGGGACAAGGACGTGGATGTGGTTGATCATGGTGGTAGTTGCAAGTGTGCAAAGTCAGGTGTAGGGTGAGCGGCATCTTCGCCTGAGTCATGGATGGGGGATTGGCGTGCACACACAACAGTGAAACAGGCAGTGGTGGCATCAACAGACATTATTTATGGACCCTGGCTTTCGGCCCACTAAGTCGGGTACTTTGCTGTCATGTGACTGAGCATGCTGGTGGTGGTCAGGCTGCTAGTGTTGCTGCCCATACTGATGCTGACCTAGCCGATGTTGAAAATTGCCTTTTTGAGGTTATCTCTACAGTTTTTTAAAAAGAGCAAGACTCTGGAAGACCTAACAGTTGTACTGGCAACTTCCATAGTGTTGGTGTTCCGGGGAACAGTTGCCTGCCTTGTGTCTGTAGCCACCCCACTGCTTGTTTCCATCTGTTGTGGTGCTACACCCTCCTTTCCCTCTGTGCTGCTGTCCTCACTATGCATGTCACCTTGCCAGGTTGGGTCAGTGACTTCATCGTCCACCACCTCGTCTTCCACTTCCGCACACTGGTCCTCCTCCTGACTTTCTGACAATTGTGTCTCATCATCATCATCCACCTCTTGCTGCAGTAATTGCACTTTCCCATCATTGCCTTCGTGTGACCGTGGCTGCCCAAATATTTGAGCATTGCTACATGCAATCTCCTCTTGCCCTGCTTGAAACTGGCCGGACGAGAAGCCAGAATATGTAATTGGAAAAGTTAACAGCTCTTTGGAATGTTCAAGAGTGGGATCAGTTACTTCCGGGCACTCAGCATGGTGGGAGGAAGGGGATCAAGGTGAGGAATATGTGGTCCAGACTCATGGCTACTGAGACTTAACTGTGTGGAAGACAGGGTGGTGGTGGTAGCAAAGTGACTGGAAGCATTATCTGCTATCCAACCAACAAGCTTTTGACACTGCTCTAGGTTCAATAGTTGTGTGCTGCGGTCCCCTTGTAATTGGGACAGGAAGGAAGGACAAAATAATGTGGGTGCTTGTTGTGGCACAATTTCAGCTTGCCCACGGCCTTGGCCTCTGCATGCACCATCAACATCATGTCCACTTCGTTGTCCCTTGCCAAGCGCCTTTCCCATTTTAAATGGAGTAAAATATTTTCCATGCCTTGTAGTTTACTATAATTGCTCAGTGACCACGTGTGAATAGTAGTGTTGAGCCACCCCGTAGTGTTTGGGTTCGATTCGGTTCGTCGAACACCGGGATGTTCGAGGAACTGTTCGTCGAACACCTTAGAACACCGTCGAACACCGTCGAACACCGTTAAAACCAATGGCAGGCAAACAAAAACACATAGAAACACATAGAAAACACATTCAAAGGTGTCCAAAAGCTGACAAACTGCTCAGAAGACACTCTCTTTAAAAAAGCCAGCCGGCAATTCAGCAGCGGCATACACCGGTACTCGACAATTTAGACAAGAAGGAATAGAGCATCACACATAGATTAGATAGATAGAAACATGTCAGTCACATATATAAGAAGTACAGTGACAGTGTTGATTACTGTACTTGTCATTTAGTGTTAAAGGATTTATTAAAAAAAATAATAGTGTTTTCATACACCGTCTCTTTAAAAAAGCCGGCCGGCAATTCAGCATCGGTACCCGACAATTTATAACAGAAAGAATAGAGCATCACACATAGATTAGATACATAGAAACATGTCAGTCACATATATAAGAAGTACAGTGATAGTGTTGATTACTGTACTTGTCATTTAGTGTTAAAATAAAGGATTTATTAAAAAAAAAATTGGCCTGGGGCTCCCCGTAATTTTAGTCTCTAGCGGAGGTTAAGCAGACGGCTGGGGCAGATGTTTGAAGCCTGGGAAGGGGGTAATACCCACGGAGCTTCCCAGGCAACTAATATCAGCCCCCAGCTGAATACCTAGCCTTTACTAGCTATTAAAATGGGGTACCCCAAAAAATTGATGTGGGGTCCCCCCTATTTTAATAGCTAGCAAAGGCTAGGCAGACAGCTGGGGGCTGATATTAATAGCCGAGGAAGGGTGCCATAAATATTGGCCCCCTCCCAGGCTAGACACACGAGCCGTCAGCCTCCCCAGAAATGGCGCATCCACAGGATGCGCCAATTCTGGCACTTAGCCTCGCTCTTCCCACTGCCCTGTAGCGGTGGCAGTGGGGTAATAGGGCTGGGGTTGATGTCAGCTTATAATGCCAGCTGACATCAAGGCCAGGTTAGTAATGGAGAGGCGTCTATAAGACACCCCCATTACTAACCCCATAGTCAAAGTTAAAAAAACCACAAACATACAAAATAAAGTCCTTTAATTGAAATAAACACACAATTCTTTATTGTTCTAAATTAAACCATACTTACTAGTGTTGATCGAGCACTAAAATGTTCGGGTGCTCGAAGCTCGGGCCGAGCTCGCCGTGATACTCGGGTGCTCAACCCGAGCAACGAGCCCAATGTTAGTCTATGGGAGACCCGAGCATTTTTGCGGTGCACCCCCGGCAGTCTTTTAAAAGCCTAACAAATGCCCAAAACGATAGTGACAGTGCTCAAATGACATGGGGACAGCATGGGGATCGCCCCAGGAAGCATTTCTGACCCCCAGGTCACTGCTGTCAACAACGTGGTCAGAGGTATTAAGCCACTTTTACGGGCTCACAATAAAACGTTCAAAGACGAAACTGAAACTTTTTTCCTGTGAAATATGTTAAGGAATTTCTTTTCCAGGGTAACGACTTGTGTATAAGGTAAAATAAATAACCAAAAACAAAAATACTCCTCCACACCTTGGGCTATGTTCACAAGTAGCATTTTTTATGCATTTTTGCACTTTTGCATTGCTTTCAACTGTGACAAATGCATTCACCGGGAAATGTCATTTTAACATTTTACAACCTTATCTGGCCATGTGCTGTGAGACACATGCATAAAGTGCTGAAAAGACATGGGAACAGCATGGGGAAGACCCCTGGAAGCATCTCTGACTCCCATGTCACTGTCTAAAAGTGTGCCTATCATAAGTGATCCTTGCCGCATCAGAAGATTCAGACTTGCAACTATCCCCATGCAAGTTCTAGCCCCAGGGCAGTGTTCAATTGTACCTCCCCCATTCCTTGGAATACATGCGCAAGTATTTAGCCTGCCACCCTCCCACCTCCAGGCTGCAATACTATACTGCTTGCTTGCTTGCACTTGAAATTGGGCCTTTTAGGCATGTGGAGGCGGAATCTGGCCACCACATCATGGCTGCGTTGGCGGCCTGGAATCCATACTCAGTCCCCAGCCGCCCGGCGGCCGGGTGTCCATACTCGTTCCCCAGCCGCCCCGCGGCCGGGTGTCCACACACGGTTCCCAGCCGCCTGGGGGCAGCCGGGAGTCCATAAACGGTCCCCAGCCGCCCCTATTTCTCCTTGGAACATCCCCCCGCACACTTTTCTTAGCTCAGCCTGCTTTAGGGCAGCATTGGAAGAGCCCACCAGAGAACCAGACTCCTCCGATGGGCCCTGGATTCTCCATCAGGGGAGTTGAGAGTGCCAAGGTGAGGAGCATGATGATGATGACAGAAGTTAGCATCTGCTTTGCTTTCTTTTAATGCAAGCGTATGTGTGCAGCCTGCCACCCACCCACACCCAAAATGCAATGCCATACTGCTAGCTTGCACTTGAAATGGGGCCTTTTAGTTTGGAGGAGGCCGAAGCTCAAGGCTGCTTCGGCAGCAAGGTATCCATACTCAGTCCCCAGCCGCCCCAATTTGTCCTGGTGTGCCTTATACATAAGATTAAGCGTGTATACCAAAACATTACCCCTGCCCTCCCCAGTGCATTTAGTGGGAAGGAGAGCCTATTCCGCTGTAGTGTGTGCATGCCAAACCCCTGTTCATGGTACATGCGAAGATGCCTCCCACCCTGCACCTGTCGTTGCAGACTTGCAACTATCCCCGTTCAAGTCCTTGTCCCAGGGCAGTGTTCAATTGTACCTCTCCCATTCCATGCAATGCAAGTGCAAGTATGCAGCCTGCACCCACCCACCCCCAGGCTGCAATACCATACTGCTTGCTTGCTTGCACTTTAAATTGGGCCTTTTAGGCATGTGGAGGCAAAATCTGGCCACCACGCCATGGCTGCATCGGCGGCCTGGTATCCATACTCAGTCCCCAGCCGCCCGGTGGCCGGATGGCCCCGCTTGCTCCCCAGCCTCCATGGGGCGGCCGGGTGTCCATACTCGGTCCACAGCCACCCCTATTTGTCCCGGTAACCTTTCCCACACTTTTCTTAGCCTGGCCTGCTTTAGAGCAGCATTGGCTGAGCCCACAAGACAACCTGACTCCTACTGTGGGCCCTGGCTTCTCCATCAGGGGAGTTGAGAGTTCCAAGGTGAGGAGCATGATGAGGATGATAGAAGTTAGCATCTTCTTTGTTTTGTTGGAATGCAAGCGCGTGTATGTAGTAGCGGCTAGGCCTGAGGTGGTCAGCGTTTTGGCGCATATCCTACCTCCTCCGAGGATTGCTGGATGTTTTCACGCTACTATCCAAGTTCTATGACTCCCATTAAAACAAAGATTCAGGTGATAAATGATAGATGAGGTAGTGGCAAAGGAGAAAGAGCAGGAGGAACAGGGACCATTCACATCAATATCAGGCCAGTCAACCAGATATGTCTTGTAGGATATGTTTCTGTAACAAAAGGAGAGGTTCGGCTACACAGTTATAGGGCATACAGTGAGTGCAATGCCTACCAAAAATTTTGAGGCACTCCAATGCCCCTTGGAAATGACATGGAGGTCAGAGGGCCTTAACTAAACCTTTTTTTCCATTTATAGCAACGGGGTCTCCTGTGCACTGTTGGACTAAGCAGTGAATGGAAGGCTTTCCAAAAATTATGAGGAACTGCAATGCCCCTTACATGGGATTTGCTTATGCCTTCCAAGCAAAAGCTTCCAAAAATTAGGACGGAGCAACTTGCAATGCCCCTTACAAGAACCATGCAGTACAGCATATTACAAACATAAGTTCCATTATTGGGGAGTGGGTCTCCCATAGGATTTGCTTATGCCTTCCAAGCAAAAGCTTCCAAAAATTAGGACGGAGCAACTTGCAATGCCACTTATAAGAGCCATGCAGAACAACATAATACAAACATAAGTCCCATTATTGGGAAGTGGGTCTCCCATAGGATTTGCTTATGCTTTCCAAGCAAAAGCTTCCAAAAATTAGGATGGAGCAACTTGCAATGCCCCTTACAAGAACCATGCAGTACAGCATATTACAAACATAAGTCCCATTATTGGGGAGTGGGTCTCCCATAGGATTTGCTTATGCCTTCCAAGCAAAAGCTTCCAAAAATTAGGACGGAGCAACTTGCAATGCCCCTTACAAGAGCCATGCATTACAGCATATTACAAACATAAGTTCCATTATTGGGGAGTGGGTCTCCCATAGGATTTGCTTATGCCGCCCAAGAAAAAGATTCCAAAAATTAGGACGGAGCAAATTGCAATGCCTCTTACAAGATCCATGCAGTACAGCATATTACAAAAATAAGTCCCATTATTGGGTAGTAGGTCTCCCATAGGATTTGCTTATGCCTTCCAAGCAAAAGCTTCCAAAAATTAGGACGGAGCAACTTGCAATGCCCCTTACAAGAACCATGCAGAACAGCATATTACAAACATAAGTCCCATTATTGGGGAGTGGGTCTCCCATAGGATTTGCTTATGCCTTCCAAGCAAAAGCTTCCAAAAATTAGGATGGAGCAACTTGCAATGCCCCTTACAAGAACCATGCAGTACAGCATATTACAAACATAAGTCCCATTATTGGGGAGTGGGTCTCCCATAGGATTTGCTTATGCCTTCCAAGCAAAAGCTTCCAAAAATTAGGACGGAGCAACTTGCAATGCCCCTTACAAGAGCCATGCAGTACAGCATATTACAAACATAAGTCCCATTATTGGGGAGTGGGTCTCCCATAGGATTTGCTTATGCCTTCCAAGCAAAAGCTTCCAAAAATTAGGACGGAGCAACTTGCAATGCCCCTTACAAGAACCATGCAGTACAGCGTATTACAAACATAAGTTCCATTATTGGGGAGTGGGTCTCCCATAGGATTTACTTATGCCTTCCAAGCAAAAGATTCCAAAAATTAGGAAGGAGCAACTTGCAATGCCCCTTATAAGAGCCATGCAGTACAACATATTACAAACATAAGTCCCATTATTGGGAAGTGGGTCTCCCATAAGATTTGCTTATGCCGTCCAAGCAAAAGCTTCCAAAAATTAGGACGGAGCAACTTGCAATGCCCCTTACAAGAACCACGCAGTACAGCATATTACAAAAATATGTTCCATTATTGGGGAGTGGGTCTCCCATAGGATTTGCTTATGCCTTCCAAGCAAAAGCTGCCAAAAATTAGGACGGAGCAACTTGCAATGCCCCTTACAAGAGGAATGCAGTACAGCATATTACAAACATAAGTCCCATTATTGGGGAGTGGGTCTCCCATAGGATTTGCTTATGCCTTCCAAGCAAAAGCTTCCAAAAATTAGGATGGAGCAACTTGCAATGCCCCTTACAAGAACCATGCAGTACAGCATATTACAAACATAAGTCCCATTATTGGGGAGTGGGTCTCCCATAGGATTTGCTTATGCCTTCCAAGCAAAAGCTTCCAAAAATTAGGACGGAGCAACTTGCAATGCCCCTTACAAGAGCCATGCATTACAGCATATTACAAACATAAGTTCCATTATTGGGGAGTAGGTCTCCCATAGGATTTGCTTATGCCGTCCAAGCAAAAGATTCCAAAAATTAGGACGGAGCAACTTGCAATGCCTCTTACAAGATCCATGCAGTACAGCATATTACAAACATAAGTCCCATTATTGGGGAGTAGGTCTCCCATAGGATTTGCTTATGCCTTCCAAGGAAAAGCTTCCAAAAATTAGGACGGAGCAACTTGCAATGCCCCTTACAAGAACCATGCAGAACAGCATATTACAAACATAAGTCCCATTATTGAGGAGTGGGTCTCCCATAGGATTTGATTATGCCTTCCAAGCAAAAGCTTCCAAAAATTAGGACGGAGCAACTTGCAATGCCCCTTACAAGAGCCATGCAGTACAGCACATTACAAACATAAGTCCCATTATTGGGGAGTGGGTCTCCCATAGGATTTGCTTATGCCTTCCAAGCAAAAGCTTCCAAAAATTAGGACGGAGCAACTTGCAATGCCCCTTAGATGAACCATGCAGTACAGCATATTACAAACATAAGTCCCATTATTGGGTAGTGGGTCTCCCATAGGATTTGCTTATGCCTTCCAAGCAAAAGCTTCCAAAAATTAGGACGGAGCAACTTGCAATGCCCCTTACAAGAGCCATGCAGTACAGCATATTACAAACATAAGTCCCATTATTGGGGAGTGGGTCTCCCATAGTATTTGCTTATGCCTTCCAAGCAAAAGCTTCCAAAAATTAGGACGGAGCAACTTGCAATGCCCCTTACAAGAACCATGCAGTACAGCATATTACAAACATAAGTCCCATTATTGGGGAGTGGGTCTCCCATAGGATTTGCTTATGCCTTCCAAGCAAAAGCTTCCAAAAATTAGGACGGAGCAACTTGCAATGCCCCTTACAAGAGCCATGCAGTACAGCATATTACAAACATAAGTCCCATTATTGGGGAGTGGGTCTCCCATAGGATTTGATGATGCCTTCCAAGCAAAAGCTGACAAAAATAAGGATGGAGCAACTTGCAATTCTGGCACCCTGGTGGTATAGTGGTGGTGGAGGCTGAGGATAAGGAGAAGAACATAAAACAGCCGAAATGAGGAAGCGTATACCCATGTGTGGGTGTGAAGCGGTGCATGTGAATACACCTCCCGAAATATCTCAGTGGATTTGACTTTATGCTACTCCGCTGTCATTTGGTTTTGATGAGAAGTCTGGCCCAATCCAGCCCTTGTTCATTTTGATAAGGGTCAGCTTGTCAGCATTGTCAGTTGACAGGCGAGTGCGCTTATCAGTTATAATTCCCCCAGCGGCACTAAAAACACGCTCCGATAACACGCTAGCAGCAGGACATCCAAGGCGTACAGAGCGAGTTCATTCCAAGTGTCCAGCTTGGATACCCAATAATTTAAAGGCAAAGAGGAATCACGGAGGACGCTGGTACGGTCGGCAAGGTACTCCCTCACCATCTTTTGAAACTTTCCACTCCTTGTGAGAGTACCCCGCGCCTCAGGGCCTGTAAGCTGGGCAGGTGTCAGAAATCTGTCCCAGAACGTTGACAGTGTTCCCCTGCCTCTGCTGGATTGGAGTTGCATCTCTCTTGCCTGTACGTCTTGGTTGGGCAACGAACTGTAACCTCTGCTGCTAGCGTGTTCAGATGGGAATTTTTTTAAGAGTGCTGCAGCAAGGGCCTTCTGGTACTGCCACATTTTTGTAGACCTCTCCACCTCAGGAATAAGAGAGTGAAAGTTCTCCTTGTAGCGGGGGTTTAAAAGTGTCACCAACCAGTAATGACTGTCACCCAACATTTTGACAACGCGAGGGTCATGGTTAAGGCAGCGTCACATAAAGTCAGCCATGAGTGCCAGACTGGTAACGGGCGAGATTTCCGTGTCCTGACCAAGATGACGACTGACCATGCTCTCCTCCTCCTACTCCTCCTCCTCCCCCCTGTCCTCAGGCCACCCACGCTGAACCGACGGTATGACACTTGTACAGGTACTTCTGTCTGCAGCGCTTGATAGCAGCTCCTGTTCTTCCTCCTCCTCATCCTCCTCCTCCTCTGCCTCATTGTCCCCCAATGCACGTTGGGATGAGATGAAGCTGGGCTGTGTGTAATCGCCCACTACAGCTTCTTGATCCATCTCATCTTACTCTGGCTGCAATGCCTCCTCTTTAATACTCTGCAGAGAGCGTTCCAAAAGACAGACAAGTGGGATGCTGACACTAATGATGGCGTCATCGCCACTCACCATCTTGGTGGCCTCCTCAAAGTTTGTCAGGATGGTACATATATCAGACATCCAGGTCCACTCTTGAGGTCTTATGTGTGGAGTCTGACCTGAATATCGACGGCCTTGTTGCATCTGGTACTCCACAAATGCTTTCTTCTGCTCACAAATCCTTTGCAACATGTGGAGGGTAGAGTACCAACATGTGGGGACATCACACACCAGTCGGTGTGCCGGAAGCTGCAAACACTGCTGCAACACAGCATGGGCGGCAGAAGCTGTAGCCGACTAGCGAAAATGAGCTGACAGGCGGCGTACTTTCACGAGCAGATCTGGCAACTCGGGGTACGATTTAAGAAACTGCTGAACCATGAGGTTAAGCACATGAGCCAGGCATGGTACGTGTGTGATCTCACCTCGCCTCAGAGCCGCCACCAGGTTACGGCCATTGTCACACATGACCATGCCGGGATGTAGGTTCAGCGGTCTCAGCCACAGATCTGCCTGCTCTTTCACAACTGTCCACAACTCACAAGCAGTGTGAGGTTTATCACCTAAGCTTATGAGTTTCAGCACAGCCTGTTGCCGCTTGGCGGAGGCAGTACTGCAGTGCTTCCAGCTTGTAACTGATGTGGTAATATCTGAGATGGAGGCTGAACATGAGGAGGAGGAGAAGGAGGATGCGCAGGAGCTATACACTGTGGGGGTAACTATGACTGACATAGGGCCCACAATCCTCGGTGTGCGGAGGACGTGTTCTGTCCCAAGGTCCGACTGGGTCCCGGCTTCCACTATGTTTACCCAGTGTGCCGTCAGAGAGATGTACCGTCAGGTGGACTTTCCCAGTAACTGCGTTGTTGAGGGCACGGCAGATGCTTTGGGACACGTGCTTGTGTAGTGCGGGGATGGCACACCGGGCAAAATAGTGTCGGCTGGGGACCGAGTACCGACGGACGGCAACCACCATAAGATTGCAGAAGGATTCTGTCTCCACCAGCCTAAAAGGCAGCATTTCCAATGCAAGCAGTCGTGAAATGTGCAAATTTAGGACTGTGGCCTGTGGGGCGTTAGCTGCGAATTTCCGCTTTCGTTCAAAGGTCTGGGATAGGGACAATTGAACGCTGCCGTGGAACGTGGACGTGGACGTGGACATTGATGCTGTTTCTTGAGAAACTGCCATAACAAGTGAAGACTGAGAGGAGGGGGCATCTTTACATGCAGTATGGACAGGGGATTGCTTTGCACACACAACAGGGGGTTCTATTGCACGCACAACAGTGGAAGAAGCAGTGGTGACACCCGCTGACACTGGTCATGGACCCTGGGTTTCGCCCCACAAAGTCGGGTGCTTTGCTGCCATGTGCCTGATCATGCTGGTGGTGGTCAGGCAGGTAGTTTTGTCACCCCTGCTGATGCTGGCATGGCAGGTGGAACATATGGCCTTTTTGGGGTTATCAGCAGAGTCTTTAAAAAAATTCCAGGCTCTGGAAGACCTACCGCTTGTACTGGCAACGTCCCTCGTGTTGGTGTTACGGGGAACGGTTGCCCACCTTTTGTCTGCGGCCACCACACTGCTTCTTCCTGCCTGTTGGGGTACTCTGCCTCCCTCCCCCTGTGTGCTGCTGGCCTCACTCTGCATGTCCTCCTGCCACGTTGGGTCAGTTACTAGATCATCCACCACCTCCTCCACTTTCGCACCACGATGCTCCTCCTCACTTCCTGGCAATTGTGTCTCGTCATCGTCCACCTCTTGTGACAAATTGCCAGCGTCGACTTCCTGTAGCCGTGGCTGTTTAAATATTTGGGCATCGCTACATGGGATCTCCTCTTCCACCACTTCAAGCGGAGCAGGCGAGGGGCATAAATATGGAAATGGACCAGTGAACAGCTCTTCAGAGTGTCCAAGTGTGGGATCAATTGCTGTCTGACGACACTCGGCATGGTGGGAGGAAGGAGCATCAGGGTGAGGAGGAGTATGCGGTCGAGACTCACGGCTACTAAGAGTTGACCATGTGGAAGACAGACCGGAGGTGGTGGTGCCCAGGTAACTGGAAGTATTATCTGCTATCCAATTAATAACCTGTTCACACTGATCAGTTCTCAATACTGGTGTTGTTCTGTGCTTCCCTAGTAATTCGGTCAAGAAGTGGGAGTGAGAAGATGTGGCTGTTGGTTGTGGCACATTTTCACCTTGGCCACGGCCCCGTCCTCTGCACGAACCATCACCAGAACGTCCACTTCCACGTCCCTTGCCACGCGCCTTGCCCATTGTAAAGGAAGCAAAATAGCTTACACTTGCACTATCAATGGAAAAAGGGTAACACAAAGTAGATTAGAACCGTGGAAGAGGAAAACCACAGTTCTATTTTTCTGGCCTACACCTGACTCTTTTAAACAATCTGAACAATCAGGGAGAAACTATTACTGTTTTTCTTTACGGAAAATATACCAAAACCTGAATAATAGAGATTTTTTACCGTGGGATGGCAAAAACCACAGTTATTGTTTACTGGGGTATACCAGACTTTTTTAAATAGATATAATTGCGGCTGAACAGTGAGCGACACACTCAAACTGTGTTTTTTTAGATACCAAAAGCCCAAAACTGGATAGTACAGAGATTTGACCCGTGGAACTGCAAAACCACACTGGGATTTGTCGGGCCTTCATCAGACTATTTTCAACAAATATATTTTGGTGTCACAACAGTCAGGAGACGCTACTGTTTTTCTTTACGGAAAATATACCAAAACCTGAATAATAGAGATTTTTTACTGTGGGATGGCAAAAACCACAGTTATTGTTTTCTGGGGTATACCAGACTTTTTTAAATAGATATAATTGCGGCTGAACAGTGAGCGACACACTCAAACTGTGTTTTTTTAGATACCAAAAGCCCAAAACTGGATAGTACAGAGATTTGACCCGTGGAACTGCAAAACCACACTGGTATTTGTCAGGCCTACACCAGACTATTTTCAACAGATATATTTTTGTGTCACAACAGTCAGGAGACACTACTGTTTTTCTTTACGGAAAAAATACCAAAACATGAATAATAGAGATTTTTTACAGTGGGATGGCAAAACCACAGTTATTGTTTACTGGGGTATACCAGACTTTTTTAAATAGATATAATTGCGGCTGAACAGTGAGCGACACACTCAAGCTGCTTTTTTTTTAGATACAAATGACCCAAAAGTGGATAATACAGAGGTTTGAACCGTGGAAGTGCAAAACAACACTTCTGTTTCTCTAGCCTACACCTGACTATTTTCAAGAGATATATTTGTGTCTGAAAAATCAGAGACACGCTTTTTTTTGGGGGGGGGGACACCAAAAGTTTAAGAAGACGGGTATTTGTACAGTGTGAAGGAGGAAAAAAAAAGAGGATTTAGATGAAAAAAAAGGATTTTTCCTGTCCCCTGAGACCTGGATCTAAGTCCAGCAATCTCAGCAACAGGAGCAGCACACAGGACTGTAATGCAGCATTTGCTGGCATAACCACTGCGTCTCCTATACAGCCTGCCTGCCTGATATCTGGGATGGATATTAGTCCTGAGAAGGACTGTTTGTTTGATCTGGCAGACTTTATAGACCCTACACTAACTATTTCGTAGTTTATATCTCTCCCTAAATCAGTAGCGCTGTCCCTACACTGTCTGATCCGGAGCGACTGTGTCCAAGATAGCGACGCCCGGTTTTAAATACTCGAGGTGACACTGTGCGGCCAGCCAATCACTGTAATGCCCACAACCAACATGGCTGTGGCATTACAGTGACTGGCTGGCAATCCCTGCATGTTCATTGGCTATATAAAGAGCGCCAAACATGCAGGGCGGAGACCCAAGCTCCCGCCCGAGTAACCCGGAAATGCTCGGTGCTCGCCGAACATCCCGAGTAGTGTTGAGCCACCCCCGTAGTGTTCGAGTTCGGTTCGGTTCGTCGAACACCCGTGTGTTCGCCGAACTGTTCGTCGAACTGTTCGTCGAACACCTTCGAACACCGTTAAAACCAATGGCAGGCAAACAAAAACACATAGAAACACATAGAAAACACCTTCAAAGGTGTCCAAAAGCTGACAAACTGCTCAGAAGACACAACTAACACATGGAAAAGTGACAAGTACATATAGTCATGCGAAAAGAAAAGAGGTGGAGGAGTAAAAGGAGGGGGAGACACAGATATAGGCATGTCATGCCCTTCTAAAATCCAAAAAGTGAGAAGCCGAGACGGCCAGTCCGCTCCTGCCCGTGCCACCTCCGTGTTGCCGGGTTTGTGCCAGAGCCGCGGTGAACCCTGACGGCCAGCCCCCCTCTCCCAATACTGGTGCCTGTCCGCTGGTGGGTCGAGAGAGCCCCCCTGTGGTGGAGGCAGCTCTAAGCTTTTTAATTTAAATTGTCCCTCTAATTTGAATGAATACACTTTAAATCCATTTACAAGGATCTATTGGAGGGCAAGTCTCATGCCAGCAGCCGCGTAATTCCAGCTCCAGTAGCGTCCACTAAAGCTGCTGCAGTTAAAAAGCTTTTATAAGGATCGAGCTTGGCTGTCCACCGCAAGGCATCCTAGTGCCAGTCCCAGCCCCTATGCCTTGGGGTGCCTCCTGATGCTCTTCACTAAGTATCCCGTGGTCCCGAAGCATTTCCTTTGAAAAAATTAAGTGTCCAAACTACAGGTGGTGTAGCTTGCTTAACAGCCGGGATAATCCGCTGACTAGCAGACACTGCTACTAGGCACAAAGTATTTCCTGGGCTAGATGCAGTTAAAAATTTGTAAGTAGATATTCTCGTTGGATGCTGAGAAAGCATTCCATAGAGTCTCCTGGCACGCCATATATGATTCTCTTAAAAAGCTTGGGGTAGGGGTCTAGGGGACCCTTTTATAGCCAAAATCACGGCCCTGTATCACAATACGTCACCTAGGCTGAAGATAAATGGAACTGTAGCACCGAGGGCTCGGTTGCTACAGACGTATTGCACCTCACCCAGAGGTGTGATATCTCACTCTCAGATAAGGATGGAGTGTGGATCAGGACCCGACACCTGCATGCATTACACCACATTGCCGTGGGGCAGGGCGACCAATATGCCCCTGAGATGGGCACGACAGTCCCTGTCCCTGGCTGGAGTGGGGGGAGGGAACACTGAGGAAGGGGAACCCTGCAGTGCAGGAGCAGGGAAGAAGCAGTTCCTGGGTGCATTGAGAAGGGAGTATAAAAGGTGGGCACCATCTTAGTTCAGTGCAGAGAAGTCTGAGCAGAAGTGGCAGGGAGCAGGGGCTCTGCATGAGCTCTGCTCCGGAGGCGGGCCTAGTAACAGAGGCCCAGGCCTGCAAGAGGGAGAAGGAAGGAAGAGGAGCGGAGAAGGCTCCAGGAACGAGGAATGAAGGGATCCCAGGGGTGCGGACGGGCGAGTCGCCACTGCACGCCCGAATCCACCTGCGTGGAGGGGTCAGGCCAAAGGGGGAGACCGGTCCCCGAACTAGTGGAGGCAGGAAACGACCCTCAGCTAGAAACCGGAGGCTCTGACATTTTATGTGGCGCAGCCCCTTGCTCCACCCGCTAGGAAGGCACCACATAGGGTCAGGGAAACTGGCGCCAAGTTTACCAAGAGGAGGCCCGAGGCAGCAGGACAGAAGTGTTGGTAAGAAAGGCCAGACAAAGGACACACAAAGGGGGTCCTGTGAAGCGCTCCAAAGTTATCTGGGAGTTGTCTGAGCCCCTCACCTGGTGAGCACAGTACGACGTGGGCAGCTGTTACCTGCAGACGTGGTCTGGATAATAAGAACTGTGAGTAAAGGCCCTGAACTGCATCACTGACTCCGTGTCGTTACTGCTGCTGCCCTGCACCATCACCCCCATCCTCCGCATACACTGCCCTGAGGCTATACTCCTCCCGTGGGGAGTTATGCTACGCTCTGCTGCACCCACAACACCAGCCTTAGCTGTCTGCCCTGTAGCGGCGGTTCACTCTGACCGCAATCCACGGGTGGCGTAGTCGGACATTTAAACATCAAAACCACATAAATAGTTCCGCCACTGGTTTGACCGACCTGAGCCACGGAACCGGATCGCCGCCACGAAGACTACAACCACCAGCATCCACCAAAAAGGGTCCGGCTCCGGGTGTCCCAAGGCCCAGGGGGTGCGTCAGAACATTTTCATCACCTTTCACAATCACCAATGGGACAAGGCAGGGATGTCCTCTGTCCCCTCTCTTATACATCCTAGTGACGGAGCACCTGCTCTCATCAATTCACCATAACCCCAATATTAGGTGGATTGAGGTGGGAGGCACCGAGTACAAGTGCTCTCTATTTGCTGATGATGTCCTAGTATATATCACTCAATCACATATATCCATCCCTGCTGTTATGGCTGAAATAGATCACTTTGTTACATGGTAAAATTTTAAAATCAATGCAGCGAAGTCTGAGGCCCTCGATGTCTCCCTCACTAAATCCATATAGGATTCCATCCAGTCCAACTTTCCCTTTGCCTGGCCCTCACAGGGTATCAAATACTTAGGAATTCCTATTCATAGAGACCTCTCCCATCTATGTTATCTTAATTTTGGGCCCTTTATTGAACAATTCCATACAGACCACGGTTGGCAAGTTAGAGCTGTAAGATTCACTACGTGAACCACTGGTGTTTTGTGGAAAAGCACATGTACACCGCGTTCCAAATTATTATGCAAAAAGTGTTTAGGAGTGATAAGGGAAGAATTTGTTTGTTTGTCAGTTAAACTCATTGATGGTGATGTGTGTCAGGGCTCTTTATATCACTGTAAGCAATTGCAGACACCTGTGCTAATTAGTTTGGCAGGTGTGTCCAATGAAAGGCAAGACTACTTAAGAAGGCTCTCTCACATTATTAAGCAGCCTACATTTTCTGCCAAAATGGGAAAGAAAAAGGATGTGTCGGCTGCTGAGAAGCAACAAATTGTGGAGTGTTTAGGTCAAGGCATGACTACAATCAACATTGTGCGATGATCAGGATGAAGTGTCTTGGCAATCAAGAAGTATGTAGCTGATTCACAGTACACACGTGTGCGTGCTGATAAGGGCAAATTGAGGACTCTTTCCTACAGGCAATTACGTCAGGTTGAAAGAGCAGCGGCAAAAAAGCCTTGTCATAGCAGCAGACAAGTTTTTGAAGCTGCTTGTGCCTCCAACGTCCCCCGAACAACAAGATGCAGGGTCCTTCAGAGGTTTGCAGCTGTGCATACGCCATCCTGTCGACCTCCTCTATCCACTTCACACAAGCAGAAACGGCTCCAGTGGGCCAAACATTACATGAAGACTGATTTCAAAACTGTTTTGTTCACGGATGAGTGCCGTGCAGCGCTCGATGGTCCAGATGAATGGAGTGGAGGATGGCTGGTTGATGGACACCCCACGCAAACACGGCTACAGCGCCAACAAGGAGGAGGTGGAGTAATGTTTTGGGCTGGAATCATGGGGAGAGAGATTGTCGGCCCCTTTAGGATCCCTGAAGGCGCTAAAGATGAACTCCATAATGTATGTGGATTTTCTCAAACAGCACTTCCTGCCATGGTTCAAGAAGAAGAACCGTGTATTTCACAGCAAGATCATTTTTCTGCATGATAATGCACCATCTCATGCTGCACATAAAACATCTGCATCTCTGGCTGATATGGGCATAAAAGGGGACAAACTTATGGTGTGACCCCCATGCTCCCCTGACCTCTACCCCATTCAGAACCTTTGGAGCATCATTAAAAGGAGTGTCTATGATGGCGGGAGGCAGTTCACATCTAAGCAACAGCTCTGGGAGGGTATTCTGTCCTCATGCAAAACAATTGAAGCAGAAACCATCCAAAACCTGACAAATTCAATGGACGAGAGAGTTCAGAAGCTCCTTTCGAACAAGGGGTCCTATGTGAAAATGTAACATCACCTAGAATAAAGTTTTGAGTTGAAAACTGTTTGATTTCAGTTTCTAACAACCTGCTAATGCTTATAATTTCAAAAATGACCATTTTTTTGGTCTTTATTAAAATGAAAAGGTTGATCAAAAAGTTTGGGGGATCTAAGAGTGTGGCAACCCAGTAGTCATGATTACTTCGAATTCTGACAATATGAGGGTCATGCTGCAGGTAGTGCAGCAAGAAGGCACTTATGTGTCTTGCGCATCTCGGAGCCCCAAAATTATTTTCCGGGCTAGATGCAGCTAAAAATTATTTTTAATTTTAAATCTGGTGAAGCTTATTATAGATGGCCTAATAGGATCAGTGCTGCACACTGCTACAAAGCCCAAATTATTTTCCAGTCAAGATACAGATAAACATGATTAGTAATTTGAAAGCTTAAAACGGTTGGTAGGGTGATTTTAACCAATCATCAAGCTTTTACTCTCCCCAGGATGACACAGGGGTAGAAAAGTCGTTTCGGATCCATG
Organism: Phyllobates terribilis; assembly: GCF_046119375.1. Taxonomy (NCBI): domain Eukaryota; kingdom Metazoa; phylum Chordata; class Amphibia; order Anura; family Dendrobatidae; genus Phyllobates; species Phyllobates terribilis. Next base: position 35,008,099 of record NW_027362768.1, on the reverse strand, counting down.
ATTTGTTCATCTTTATGAACGTGAGTCTGTCTACATTATCAGTGGAGAGCCGCGTGCGCTTATCTGTCAGCACACCACCAGCAGCGCTGAACACACGTTCAGACAGAACGCTGGCTGCGGGGCATGACAAGATCTCCAAGGCGTAAGTGGCTAGCTCCGGCCATTTATCCAGATTGGAAGCCCAAAAAGAGCAAGGGTCCAGTGACACAGTCGTGGCTTCAATGTTTACTTGGAGATACTCCTGTACCATCGTCTCTAGGCGTTGACTATGTGTCAGACTTCTTGTCTCCTGTGGCCTTGCAAAGGATGGGCTAAAAAAGTGGTGAAATGATTCCGCAAAATTGATGTTACCAGCAGATACTGTGGTTCTGTTACGGTTTGAGTGCTGAACACTTGACGGTCCCACGGTTGGCAAGTTGGAACTGTGAGATTCACTACGTGCACCACTGGTATTTTGTGGAAAAGCACATGTAAGATTCTGCAACAGTCTCTGCTGATACTCCTGCATGCGTGCATCCCTTTCTATGGCAGGAATAATTTCTGCAAATTTACTTTTGTACCGGGGATCTAACAGTGTGGCAACCCAGTAGTCAGGATTATTTCTAATTCTCACAATTCGAGGGTCATGTTGCAGGTAGTGCAGCAAGAAGGCACTCATGTGTGTTGCGCATCCAGGAGCACCAAGTCCCTGTTGTGTTGGTGGCGAGGTAACAATCATGCTTCCTTCCTCTGTCCTCTCCCCCCAACCTCGCACAACAGAAATGTGATCAAGGTCTCTCTCATCTGATGAGTCTTCCATCAGTTCGTCCTCCACTTCTTCCTGGGCTCCTGCACCTTCCTCACTAGTTTGGCTGCTACCATGCGCCCTGGTAAAATCATCTCCCCCACCCTCACATGCCTGCCGCCCTGGTGCTGCCGACCGTCTGGACCTTGCAGATGTTAGCCCTTCCGCATACAACTCCTCCTCCTTTACTTCCTCCACCTCCTCTTGTGCCACCACCTGACTCCGAATTCTGTTTAACATGTGCTCCAGCATGTAAATCACCGGAATAGTCATGCTGATAATGGCATCGTCAGCACTAAACATCTTCGTCGCCATTTCAAAACTGTGCAGAAGGGTGCATAGGTCCCTGATCTGAGACCACTCCTCCAGCGTGATTTGCCCCACCTCTGAATCTCGTTGGCCCAGGCTATACGTCAGAACGTATTGCACCAGGGCTTGTCGGTGCTGCCACAGTCGCTGCAACATGTGCAGAGTTGAATTCCACCGGGTAGGCACATCGCATTTTAGCCGGTGAAGTGGCAGGCCCAACGACTTCTGTAGAGATGTAAGTCGCTGAGCTGCGGGATGCGAACGGCGGAAGTGAGCACACAGCGACCGTGCCCTCTGCAGAAGGCCATCTAGTCTGGGATAGTGGGCTAAAAATTGCTGGACAACCAGGTTCAACACGTGAGCCATACAAGGCACGTGTGTGACATTGCCCCGGCGAAGGGCCGCACCCAGGTTTGCAGCATTGTCGCACACGGCCTTCCCTGGTTTCAGGTCCAGTGGAGACAACCATTCATGAAATTGGTTCTCCAGAGCTGACCACAACTCCTCAGCTGTGTGACTCACATTTCCCAGACATTTCAATGTAACAACCACCTGATGACGTTGAGCCCTACTGCCAGCATAGTAAGGAGGTGTGCAGGATCCCTTCTGCGCAGTTAGAAAGCTTGTGGCATGACCAGACAGGCTTTGGGTGCAGGTGGAAGACCGAGAGGAGGTTGAGGAGGCAGAAGCAGTGGAGGAAAAATGACATAAAGAGGATTGACGCACAACTCGTGGGGACGGCAAGACTTGGACAGCAGCCCCTTGTCCTGCTGTCACCATAGTTACCCAGTGCCCAGTCAGCGACATGTAACGCCCCTGTCCATGCCTACTCGTCCAAGTGTCTGTGGTGAAATGCACCCTGTCACACACAGAGTTTCTCAAAGAAGCGGTGATGTTGTGTGCGACATGCTGGTGGAGCGCAGGCACACCTTTCTTTGAGAAGTAGTGCCGACTGGGCATCTGGTACTGGGGCACTGCGACGGACATAAGGTCTCGAAAATCCTCTGTGTCCACCAGGCGGAAAGGCAGCATTTCTGTAGCCAAGAGCTTGCAGATGGTGAAATTAAACCTCTTAGCTTTCTCATGGCTAGGAGGAAATGGTCTTTTACTTGTCCACATCTGAGGGACCGAGGGCTGGCTATTGTGCTTAGACGGGGTTGATAAGGGTGTCCCCGGCAAACTGCCGGTCTGTGAGGAAGATGCAGGCGGACATGTTAGGTTGCCTTGATCCAAAGGTGGTGCTATCGATGTCGGACAGCGCTCAAGACCAGCTGGTGTTACCACCTCCAAAGAAAATGATGACCTGCCAATCACGCTGGCTGTTGCGGGTAAAGAGGTGGCAGGTCTGCGCCCCAAAACAGGTGTGACTGCTGTCCCCCCAGTCACAGAGGATGAAGAGGCCGCGGATGCACAAGATATGGCAGACGGTGGTTGGCCCGGCCGGCTAGACCGCATTGTAGCACACTGAGCTTCCCACTGCAACTTATGCTTCATGTCCATGTGCCGGTTCATGCATGAAGTACTCAAACTATGTATTTTTTGGCCTCTACTTAGCTTTTGCTGACAAATGTTACAGATAACACGAGTTGGGTCATCTTTATCGATCTGAAAAAATGCCCAGGCTATGCAAGGCTTAGCACCCATGCGACCTGAAGAGCCACCACGACTTGTGGTGAGAGGCAGAGTTGTGTTTGAGGATGCAGTTGTTGACGTGCTTCCAGTACTACGTCTCTGTCCAGGAAGGCGCAACCTGACCTCGTCGTCACTAGCATCTTCCTCCACCTCCTCTGCTGACCTCATCTCTTGGCTGACTGTGGGTTGACAGTAAGTGGGATCTCCGACCTCATCATCATCACCCTGTGCGTTATCACACCCGTCGTCCTCAGAGCCAACCTGTTCCTGCCCTGACAAAAAACTAAAGTTGTCGCTCCAATCAGGTATTTGAGTCTTATCATCGTCTTCCTCATTGTCTCCACCAACAGTAGTTACAGTTTGGGAATGAGGGTCTACATTATGGTCAGAACCTTCTGCGTCTGGTCCTGGATCCGACTCATAAAGATTCTGGGCATCAGTGCAGATCATTTCCTCGTCTGGATTCACAGAAGCGCTGGAGTCGACCTCTGATTCCCAGGCTATAGTATGAGTAAACAGCTCTGCAGACTCAACCATCTGTTCTACCTCATACTCAGACGGGCAGCTGGAGATTTGGGAGCTGTGAGGAAGCAAGTGCGATTTGGGTGACACCTTTGAGGACTGGAGTATTTGTGATGTTGAAGTTGATGTGGAGGAGAGCCCACTTAAAGGAGCACTTGATATCCGTTGAAGCACCTGCTGTTTTTGTGCCTCATCTGGAATTTGTAGCGATTGGCGTGGCCGTAAGAAAGGGATCTTATCACATTGTCCGTTAAAAGAAGTAGACATTTTAGTTTGGCTGGAAGATGGTCTTTCTTCTGCAATTACCCCACGGACACAACCTTTTTTCCCCTTCCCAACACGCCTATTCCCCTTTCCACCAGCAGCAGGCCTTTTTCCACTCATTTTGGTGGTTAACTAATTCACAACTCTGGAGTTGTTTGCACAAAAAAACAATGGATGGTAACCGAGCAGAGCTGAGTGGCCAAACTGTGGTATTAGGCCAAAACTATTGGCTGGGTTAGATGCAGAAAAAAATTATTTTTAATTTGCAACCTGATGGAGGTCAGTATAGATGGACTAATAGACCAAGTCCCACACACCGCTAGAAGCCCAAATATTTTTTCAGAGCTAGATGCAGAAATTTTTTTTATTCAATTTGCAACCTGATGGAGGTCAGTATAGATGGACTAATAGACCAAGTCCCACACACTGCTAGAAGCCCAAATATTTTTTCAGAGCTAGATGCAGAAAAAAATTATTTTTAATTTGCAACCTGATGGAGGTCAGTATAGATGGACTAATAGACCAAGTCCCACACACTGCTAGAAGCCCAAATATTTTTTCAGAGCTAGATGCAGAAAAAAATTATTTTTAATTTGCAACCTGATGGAGGTCAGTATAGATGGACTAATAGACCAAGTCCCACACACCGCTAGAAGCCCAAATATTTTTTCAGAGCTAGATGCAGAAAATTTTTTTATTCAATTTGCAACCTGATGGAGGTCAGTATAGATGGACTAATAGACCAAGTCCCACACACTGCTAGAAGCCCAAATATTTTTTCAGAGCTAGATGCAGAAAAAAATTATTTTTAATTTGCAACCTGATGGAGGTCAGTATAGATGGACTAATAGACCAAGTCCCACACACTGCTAGAAGCCCAAATATTTTTTCAGAGCTAGATGCAGAAAAAAATTATTTTTAATTTGCAACCTGATGGAGGTCAGTATAGATGGACTAATAGACCAAGTCCCACACACGGCTAGAAGCCCAAATATTTTTTCAGAGCTAGATGCAGAAATTTTTTTTATTCAATTTGCAACCTGATGGAGGTCAGTATAGATGGACTAATAGACCAAGTCCCACACACTGCTAGAAGCCCAAATATTTTTTCAGAGCTAGATGCAGAAAAAAATTATTTTTAATTTGCAACCTGATGGAGGTCAGTATAGATGGACTAATAGACCAAGTCCCACACACTGCTAGAAGCCCAAATATTTTTTCAGAGCTAGATGCAGAAAAAAATTATTTTTAATTTGCATCCTGATGGAGGTCAGTATAGATGGACTAATAGAACAAGTCCCACACGCTGCTAGAAGCCCAAATATTTTTTCAGAGATAAATGAAGAAAAAAATTATTTTTAATTTGCAACCTGATGGAGGTCAGTATAGATGGACTAATAGACCAAGTCCCACACACTGCTAGAAGCCCAAATATTTTTTCAGAGCTAGATGCAGAAAAAAATTATTTTTAATTTGCAACCTGATGGAGGTCAGTATAGATGGACTAATAGACCAAGTCCCACACACCGCTAGAAGCCCAAATATTTTTTCAGAGCTAGATGCAGAAAAAAATTATATTCAATTTGCAACCTGCTGGAGGTCAGTATAGAAGGACTAATAGAACAAGTCCCACACACTGCTAGAAGCCCAAATATTTTTTCAGAGCTAAATGAAGAAAAAAATTATTTTTAATTTGCAACCTGATGGAGGTCAGTATAGATGGACTAATAGACCAAGTCCCACACACTGCTAGAAGCCCAAATATTTTTTCAGAGCTAGATGCAGAAAAAAATTATATTCAGTTTGCAACCTGATGGAGGTCAGTATAGATGGACTAATAGAATGATGCTATGCCCAAAAGATTTTACTTCACTAGGTGCAGTAAAAAAATTGGTATTCTATACACAGGTGGTATATCTTGCAACACAGATAGGCTACTCCACTGACTAACACACTCTGCAATAGGCCAAAAAGGATTAGCTTTGCTAGATTCAGCCAAATGCTGTGAAAAAAACTTGCACAGCAGTGGCACAGACCTGCCTGGCAAAAACTGATAGGAATTGATGTAACCTAGTCCTGAAAAGGACTCCAATTACAATTAGTCTTTACTCCCACAATCTATCTATTTAAGAGCACAGACCTGCCTGATAAAAGTCGTAGGAAATGCTGTAACCTAGTCCTTAAAAGGACTGCAATCACAACTATTCCCTACTCCCAAGCTATCTGTATATTTGTGCGAAAATTGGCTTGAAATTAACAAGGTATAGCGCACACAGCAACAGCGGTGCCGTCTAACACGCAGCTGCAGCAGTGAGAAAATGGTGGCGACGGGGAAAATGGCTTGGTCTTATAGGGCAAGGACATGTGACATACACTGCCAATCACACATGCCCTTGCTTGTGTGAAAAAAAGCACTTCGCTCCGTGTGTGCGCTGCTGATAGGCTGACAGATTGCACCTCCCCACTGCAAATGCGGGAAAGAGAAAAAAAAATGGAGATCTTCATTGTTCCTGCAGAGATCCATCCCCTGCCCCTCCCCCCACCCCGCTGTACACTCAAACTGCGTATTAACATTAATTTTCATCATTACTGAGAAAAAATCCAGTTATGATTTTGGTGCACGAACAGTTATCGAACATAACCTCGAACAGCCGAATTTTTCTCAAATTGTTCGTGTTCTCCGACCGGCTCGAACACCGCCCAAAACAGCTCGAATTTGAGATTGGCGAACAGTTCGAGTAGAACAACGCTCATCTCTAATCCCGAGTAGCGTGATGCTCGGTCGAGTACCGAGCAGTGTCGAGCATGTTCGCTCAACACTAATACTTACCATCACGCCCATTCCAGCTGAAGCCAACGATCTCCTGCAATAAAAGTAAAATAAAAAAGCAACATCATCCTTACCTTTCCATGGTTCCCATGACAGCTTCAGCTCTGCTACATTGACATGACAGGCTGGACCGCAGCAGAACGCTGCCATCCAGCTTGCCATGCCGCAGACACTGAGAAGCGCAGGCATGCTTGCGCTCCTCAGTGTCTGGCTGTGACGGCATCCAGATGAGCCGAGGTCATGTCCAATGAACTCAGCTCACCTCATGCACGTCACTGACAGCGTGGGAAAATTCTCCTGCACATGCGGTGAGTGCAGGAGAAATTTCCCACGCTGTCAGTGACGTGCATGAGGTGAGCTCATGTCCAATGAACTCAGCTCACCTCATGCACGTCACTGACAGCATGGGAAAATTCTCAGCGCTCAGCGTTTAAGCAGGAGAATTCTCCCATGCTGGGATGGCATTGAGATGACAGGCTGGATGGCAGCGCTGCCATCCAGCATGCCATCCTTCATAGACACTGCAGAGCGCAGGCATGCTTGCGCTCCTCAGTGTCTCGCTGTGACGGCATAAAGATGAGCCGAGGTCATGTCCAATGAACTCAGCTCACCTCATGCACGTCAATGAGAGTGTGGGAAAATTCTCCTGCGCATGCAGTGAGTGCAGGAGAATTTTCCTATGGACGCGCCATTTCTGGGGCGGCTGACGGCTGGTGTTTCTAGCCTGGGAGGGGGCCAATATTCATGGCACCCTTCCTGGGCTATTAATATCAGCCCCCAGCAGTCTGCCTAGCCTTTGCTAGCTATTAAAATAGGGGTACCCCACATCATTTTTTTGGGGGTCCCCCATTTTAATAGCTAGTAAAGGCTAGGTATTCAGCTGGGGGCTGATATCAGTAGCCTGGGAAGCTCCGTGGATATTACCCTCTTCCCAGGCTTCAAACATCTGCCCCAGCCGTCTGCTTAACCTCCGCTAGAGACTAAAATTATTGGGAACCCCACGCCAATTTTTTTTCTAATAAATCCTTTATTTTAACACTAAATGACAAGTACAGTAATCAACACTATCACTGTATTTCTTATATATGTCACTGACATGTTTCTATGTATCTAATCTATGAGTGATGCTCTATTCTTTCTGTTATAAATTGTCGGGTACCGATGCTGAATTGCTGGCCGGCTTTTTTAAAGAGACAGTGCATGAAAACACTATTATTTTTTTTAATAAATCCTTTAACACTAAATGACAAGTACAGTAATCAACACTGTCACTGTACTTCTTATATATGTGACTGACATGTTTCTATCTATCTAATCTATGTGTGATACTCTATTGTTTCTGTTCTAAATTGTCGGGTACCGATGTATGCCGCTGCTGAATTGCCGGCTTTTCATGTTTCACTGTGAGCACTGTTCCCATCGATTTGGGCAACCACTGTAATGCCACAACCACCATGGCTGTGGAATTACATTGAGTGGCAGACAATCCCTGCATGATTGGTGATCTAAATAGCGCCAGACATGCAGGACACGCTTTTGGTGCACGAACAGTTATCGAACATAACCTCGAACAGCCGAATTTTTTCCAAATCGTTCGCGTTCGTCGAACGACTCGAACACTGCCCAAAACAGCTCGAATTTGAGATTGGCGAACAGTTCTAGTCGAACACCGCTCATCTCTAGTGAATAGGTTCACCAACACACTTTTGCAAAATTTTAAATCGAGTAGAATATTTTACACGTCTCCTACAAATTTCTGGATTTGGTCTGAATAGCATCACTACCACACTGCTGCAAAACTGTAAATGGAGTATAATATCTTTCACGTCCCCTACAAATTGCTTGATTTGAATCATAGTAATATGATACGTCTGATGGATGTCCACAGTTTTAAGCACTGCCTTTCTAGTTTAGTATTGCTCAGCCACCACATATGAATAGGTTTACCAACACACTTTTGCTAAACTGGAGTATAATATCTTGCACGTGCCCTAAAAATTGCTGGATTTATTTCACAGTAATATGGGACCATGTCTGATGATGAAAAAGATCTGGCTGTATTCTGCAGTGCTAACAAGCAAATGGAGCAGTAAAATGTTGGACTGTATTGCTTTTTAAGGAAATAATCAGGATTAAGAGCAAAAAAAACGAATTAGCCCTGATATCTAGTCCAATTGATATCTGTAACAGGCAGCAGCCGCAGACAGAACGTGCAATGGACCCTATTGTGCTGTATACACTGCCACAAATCCTTCCTGACTCCTGATATCATCAGTAATATATGCAGCTGGATTAGTCCTCAGAAGGACTGTTAGTTCAGATTTATATATATATATATATATATATATGTATATATATATATATATATATATATATATATATATAGTGTATATCTTTATACAATATATATGTTGTGGAATACCTATACTAACTAAAAAAGAAGCAAATCTCTCCCTCACTCAGCAGCACCTCTCCCTACTCTGCCTGTTTCCGGGGTATACCATGACGAACAAGGATCGCCAGGTCTGATATAGACTCGATGACGCTGTGCGGCCAGCCAATAACTGCAATGCCACAACCAAGATGGCTACGGCATTACAGTGAGTGGCAGGGAATCCCTGCATGTTCATTGACTGTCTATAGAGCGCCAAACATGCAGTGTGGGGACCCGAACTCCCGCCCGAGCATCCCAGAAATACTCGAGGAGCGCCGTGCATCCCGAGCAGTGAGATGCTCGAGCGAGTACCGAGCAGTGGTGAGCACGCTTGCTCATCACTAGTTATAAGGTATTTTTAGAATTTGCTATTTTTGCATGCTAAAATGCTGATTTATAAAAAAAAGTATTAATTATTGCATCACCATATTCTGAATGCTATAGCTTCTAATTTTTTTCCGCTGAACGAGCTATGTGAAGGAAGGAGGGTTGTTTTCTGCAGGATGAGTTGATGTGTTTGTTTGTACCATTTTGGACTACATTCAATTTTTTGTAATAAATTACATGGATTCCAGCTCACTATTGATGTTAACCTAATCTTGGATAATTGAGTAATAAAGGAGGAAATCCAGCTCTACGAACAGATTCTTCTCGATTCAAACAAAGTTCAAAAATAAAACTATGGAGAGTGTAAATGTAAATAGATTAGAGCTGGCATTGCACAGACATCTACTTGTTTCAGGTGTAAACACACTCTTGATCATAATTTTACATTGTCATACTCTTATAGTTGTAACTTGTTTATAATTTGTTGACAGAGCTATATAAGGGCTTGTTTTTTGCAGAAGATAACGTTTTTATTGGTAACGTTTTTTTTTTTATTACCACTTGGGTACTTTGGCCAAAGTATTGACTAATACCTGATATATTATATATATGTATTTTTGCACTTTTTTATTCCAGGGTGCAGCCATGCCCATCAGTGTTGACATTGTAAACTTGGATGTCTATCCTCATGGGGTGCACTTAGATTGTACTTGGCAACTCGCCTAATCAAGTAGTATGAGTGTTACTAATAGGCTTTAACTCCTTCATGACCGGAGCATTTTCCGTTTTTGCTTTTTCATTTTTCTCTCCCCTTCTTCCCAGAGCCATAACTTTTTTTATTTTTCATTCAATATGGCCGTGTGAGGGCTTATTTTTTGTTGGACAAGTTGTACTTTTGAACAACATCACTATATCGTGTACTGGAAAGCAGGAAACAAAATTCCAAATGCAGTGAAATTGCAAAAATAGTGCAATTCCATTGTTTTTTGCTTTTTTTTACCACGTTCACTGAATGCTAAAAATGACCTGCCATTATTATTCTACAGGTCATTATGAGTTTGTAGATACCAATATGTATAGGTTCTTTTTTATTTAAGTGGTGAAAAGAAATCCAAAGTTTGCTAAAAAAGAAAAAAAATGACGCCATTTTCCAAGACCTGTAGCATCTCCATTTTCTGTTATCTACGGTCGGATAAAGGGCTTATTTTTTGCCCGCTGAGCTGACGTTTTTATTGATACCATTCTGTGGTAAATAAGATGTTTTGATCACCCATTATTGCATTTTATTGCAATGTTGCAGCGACCAAAAAAATGTAATTCTGGTGTTTAGAATTTTTTTCTCGTTACGCCGTTTACTGATAGGTTTAATTATTTTTTTATTTTGATAGATCTGGCGATTATGAATGCGGCAATACTTAATATGTGTTTGTGTTTTTTTTTTTACTGCTTTCTTTTGAATGGGGCGAAGGGGGGGTGATTTAAAGTTTTATATATATATTTTTTTATATTTTTAAAAACATTTTTTTTTTACTTTTTGCATACTTCAATAGTCTCCATAGGAGACTTGAAGCTGCAGTTGTCCTATCCCCTCTGTTACACACAGGCGATGATCAGATTGCCTCTATGTAGGAGATTTGCTCACTTGCTATGAGTGCCAACCACTGGGCGGTGCTCATATTAATCTGGCAATGACATTCACAGGGGTCTCCTGCAGACCCTGGGTTGTCATGCCAACCCATCGGTGACCCGCGATCATGTGGCAGGGTTGCTGATGGGTGGGGCCAATGATGAGCTTCCCAGAAGCGTGAGTTATATGTCGCTGTCAGAGATTGACATCTGCATTTAACTAGTTAACAGCCACTGGTGGATCACGATTCCACCCACGGCTGTTGTGGGCACATGTTAGCTGTATAAATCAGCTGTCATGTGCCTGGAAAGGTGTGGGCTGAGTGTCGGAGCCCGCACCAAATAGGGGGATCTGACATGGGGTGTACTATTACGCTCCATGTCAGAAGGGGGTTAAGCCAGATGCTGTGCAGTACTAATGTGTGAATTGCACCTTATAGAAGCCTTTTGTGTGTAATTTTAATACTAAGCAATCACCCCCTCCATGAACTGGTAGGTTGTGAGTGATTGTTTCATCAGTATTTTGCGCCTGTGTTCCCGCCATCTTTAATATATAGGTTTCCTGCATCCTAGTAGTACATTAGTTCTCAGACCTTTTTTTGCTGTGTTTTTCTTGAATTTGGGAGAATTTTAATTCCTCTTATTGTGACTTTGCTTTTAATTTAGTGCCCTTACTATAGTCTCTACTGATCTACTAACAACTAAATCTAATGGTCACTACTCCCTGCTAATTCTCTTGGGTCTCTCTGCAGCATTCAACACTGTAGAACACCAACTACTCCTCACTTTGCACCCTTCTATTGGCCACAGACATACTGCTCTCTCCTTCTTCTCCTCCTATTTTCTGACCGCTCCTTCACTGTATCTTTTGCTGGCTCCTCTTGCTCTCCTCTTACTGTCAATGTTAAGTCCTAGGCCCTCTCCTCCTCTTCTTTTACAATGCTCCTAGTGGACAAACAATCATTAGATTCGGGTTTTAGTGCTCTGAAAACTGAATCATCTTTATGCTGATGATACCCAATTATACACATTGTCTCCTGACATCAGCACTGCATTATTACAAAATATCATTGACTGTCTTTCTGCTGTCTCTCACATTATGTCCTGCCTCTATCTAAAACTGAATCTGACAAAAGCTGAACTCCTTGTGTTTCCTTCCTCTACTAACCTACCTACGCCTGATATGGCCATCTCCGTGTGTGATTCTACCATTACTTCCCAGCAATATACCTACTATCTTGGGGTCATATTTGACTCAGATCTTTCTTTCTCAACCCACATCCAATCACTCGCTCGTTCATGTCACCTACATCTCAAAAACATCTCTAGAATTACATCTCTAGAATTTGACCTCTTCTTACCTTTGCCTCTGCAAAAACTGTTACTGTTGCTTTTATTCATTCTTGTCTGGACTATTGCAACTCTCTACTAATCAATTTCCCTCTTACTAATCTCTGCTTTCTGCAATCCATCCTGACTGCAGCAACCAGGATCATATTCCTTTCCAACCGTTACACTGATGCCTCTACACTGCCAGTCATTGCATTGGTTGCCCATCCTCTACAGAGTCCAATATTAACACTTATTGCTCTCAACCACAAAGGGCACCATAGTTCAGCACCACCCTACATCTCTTCCCTTGTCTCAGTCTACCACCCTACTCAAGTCCTCCGTTTTGCTAATAACTAAAAACTAAAATCCTTAACCGCTTAACAACTGCCATAAAGCATTTTCACGGCCTCAGTTAAGGGTACTTATGCCTCAGCGCCATGAATATGCGACGCTGAGGAATAAGGCTGAGGAATAAGTCAGAAATTCTTCGGGGTCTCAGCTACCTGGAGAATATGATCAGGGCCTGTTTTTACGGTCCCCTGTCACGTGATCGCCAGTATTCACCGAATAATGGCGATCACAAAAAAAGTGTGCCTGCGGTTATAATCACTTCTCTCTCCTCTGACATGATATACATGTGCTTCTCACAAAATTAGAATATCATCAAAAAGTTAATTTATTTCAGTTCTTCAATACAAAAAGTGAAACTCATAAATTATATAGAGTCATTAAATATAGAGTGATCTATTTCAAGTGTTAATTACTGTTAATGTTGATGATTATGGCATACATCCAGTGAAAACACAAAAGTTATTATCTCATTAAATTAGAATAATTAACAAAAAACATGCTTTCTAAGCGTTTAAAAAGGTTCCTCGGTCTGTTTCAGTAGGTACCACAATCATGGGGAAGACTGCTGACTTGACAGATGTCCAAAAGGCAGTCATTGACACACTCCATATGGAGGGTAAACCACAAAAGGTCATTGCTAAAGCAGCTGTCTGTTCACAGAGTGCTGTATCCAAGCATATTAATGGAAAGTTGAGTGGAAGGAAAATGTGTGGTAGAAAAAGGTGCACAATCAACCGGGATAACCGCAACCTTGAAAGGATTGTTAAGAAAAGGCCATTCAAAAATTTAGGGGAGATTCACAAAGAATTGGACTGCTGCTGGAGTCATTGCTTCAAGAGCCCCCACACACAGACGTATCCAGGACATGGGCTACAAGTGTCGCATTCCTTGTGTCAAGCCGCTGATGACTAATATACAATGCCAGAAGCATCTTACCTGGGCCAAGGAGAAAAAGATCTATACTGTTGATGAAAGTAAATTTTGCATTTCATTTGGAAATCAAGGTCCCAGAGTCTGGAGGAAGACTGGAGAGGCACACCATCCAAGCTACTTGAGGTCTAGTGTGAAGTTTCCACAATCAGTGATGGTTTGGGGAGCCATGTCATCTGCTGGTGTAGGTCCACTGTGTTTTATCAAGACCAAAGTCAGCGCAGCCATCTACATAGACATTTTAGAGCACTTCATGCTTCCCTATGCCAACAAGCGTTTTGGAGATGGAAATTTCATTCTCCAGCAGGACTTGGCACCTGTCCACACTGCCAAAAGTACCGACACCTGGCTTAAAAACAATAGTATCACTGTGCTTGATTGGCCAGCAAACTCGCAATCTTAACCCCAAAGAGAATCTATGGGGTATTGTCAAGAGGAAGATGAGAGACACCAGACCCAACAGTGCAGACGAGCTGAAGGCTGCTATCAAAGCAACCTGGGCTTTCATAACACCTCAGCAGTGCCACAGGCTGATCACCTTCATACAATGCTGCATTGATGCAGTAATTGATGCAAAAGGAGCCCCGACCAAATATTGAGTGTATTTGCTGAACATAAATTTCAGTAGGCCCACATTTCGGATTTTAAAATGAATTTTTAAGTTGTTGTTCTAAAGTATTCTAATTTAATTTACTTAGATACTTAGATGTGTTTTCATTGGCTGTAAGCCATAATAATCAACATTAACAGAAATAAACACTTGAAATAGTGTTTGCAATTCTGTTTGTAATGATTCTATATACACTGTGTGCAGAATTATTAGGCAAGTTGTATTTTAGAGGATTATTTTTATTATTGATCAACAACTATGCTCTCAATCAACCCAAAAGACTCATAAATATCCAAGCTTAATATTTTTGGAAGTTGGAGTGTTTTTTTTAGATTTGGCTATTTTAGGAGAATATCTGTTTGTGCAGGTAACTTTTACGGTGCAGAATTATTAGGCGACTTAGTAAAAACCAAAGATAATCCCATCTCACTTGCTTATTTTCACCAGGTAAACCAATATCAGTGCACAAAATTTAGAAATAAACATTTCTGACATGCAAAAACAAAAACCAAAAAAAATTGTGATCAGTATAGCCACCTTTCTTTATGATGACACTCAACAGCCTTCCATCCATAGATTCTGCAGTTGCTTGATCTGTTTTCAATCAACATTGCGTGCAGCAGCCACTACAGCCTCCCAGACACTGTTCCGAGAGGTGCACTGTTTTCCCTCCCTGTAGATCTCACATTTTATGATGGACCACAGGTTCTCTACGGGGTTCAGATCAGGTAAACAAGGGGGCCATGTCATTATTTTTTCTTCTTTTAGACCTTTACTGGCCAGCCACGTTGTGGAGTAGTTGGATGCATGTGATGGAGCATTGTCCTGCATGAAAATCATGTTTTTCTTGAACGATACCGACTTCTTCCTGTACCACTGCTTGAAGAAGTTGTCTTGCAGAAACTGTCAGTAGGTCTGGGAGTTGAGCTTCACTCCATTCTCAACCCGAAAAGGTCCCACAAGTTAATCTTTGATGATACCAGCCGATACCAGTACCCCACCTCCACCTTGCTGGCATCTGAGTCGGAGTGGAGCTCTCTGCCCTTTACTGATCCAGCCTCTGGCCCATCTATCTGGCCCATCAAAAGTCACCCTCATTTCATCAGTCCATAAAACCTTTGAAAAATCAGTCTTAAGATATTTTTTGGCCCATTCTTGACGTTTTATCTTATGTTTCTTGTTCAAAGGTGGTCGTTTTTCAGCCTTCCTTACCTTGGCCATGTTCCTGAGTATCGCACACCTTGTGCTTTTTGATACTCCAGTAACGTTGCAGCTCTGAAATATGGCAAAACTGGTGGCGAATGGCATCTTGGCAGCTTCACGCTTCATTTTCCTCAATTCATGGGCAGTTTTTTGCGCCTTTTTTGGCCAACACGCTTCTTGCGACCCTGTTGGCTATTTGCCATGAAACACTTGATTGTTCGGTGATCACGCTACAAAAGTTTGGAAATTTCAAGACTGCTGCATCCCTCTGCAAGACATCTCACACTTTTGGACTTTTCAGAGCCCGTCAAATCTCTCTTCTGACCCATTCTGCCAAAGGAAAAGAAGTTGCCTAATAATTAAGCACACCTTATATAGGGTGTTGATGCCATTAGACAACACCCCTCCTCATTACAGAGATGCACATCACCAGATTTACTTAATTGGTAGTTGGCTCTCAAGCCTATGCCGCTTGGAGTAGGACAACATGTTTAAAAAGTATCGAAGTGATCAAAATAGGCATTTGCCTAATAATTCTGCACGCGGTGTAGTATGAGTTTCACTTTTTGTATTGAAAAACTGAAATAAATTAACTTTTTGATGATATTCTAATTTTGTGAGAAGCACCTGTACATGTCAGAGGAGGGAGAAATGAAGCCCCCCGAGCCCTCCCAGTAATTCCGCTGTCTCCTCATCTCCCCCGTATCATCCCCCGGCCCTCCAGCATCTTGCTGCAGAAAAAAAATGGCGAGTGCATGCACAGTGTGCCTGTCGAGATCTGCCAGCCGGTAACCGGCTACAACAGGGATAAAAAAAAAATCAAACCCTTTATTCCCCCTTAGTTAGATAAAAATTATAAAATAAAAAAAATTTTTTTTTCCATTCTTTGCAGTTAGAATTAGGGTTAAGGTTAGGGTTCTGATTAGGTTAGGGATAGGATTAGAGTTAGGGTTAGGGTTAGGATTAGGGTTAGGTTTGTGCTTGGGTTGGGATTAGGGTTGTGCTAGGGTTAGGGTTAGGATTAAAGTTAGGGTTGTGTTAGGGTTAGGGTTAGGATTAGGGTTGTGTTAATGTTAGGGTTAGGATTAGTGTTGTGTTAGGGTTGTGTTAGGGTTTGGGTTTTGCTAGGGTTAGGATTAGGGTTGTGTTAGGGTTAGGATTAGGGTTACGGTTAGGATTAGGGTTACGGTTAGGATTAGGGTTGTATTAGGGTTGGGGTTAGGGTTGTGTTGGGGTTGGGATCTTTTTCAAAAGTAAAGAAAAAAAATGATGATATAATATAATATGGCGACTATTGTTGAGCGCAAGTGCTCGCTACTTGAGTTTGCATTGGGTGCTAGGGTATGCACCGAGTATCGCAGGTGCTCAAGTGACATGCTCGAGTCACCAGTGTTTTTCCCTACATATGGGTTATTGGCTTACTCAGGAGAAATCGCACAACAAATGGTATGATGCAATTTCTCCTGTTACCCTTATGAAAATGCTAAATTGGGGGCTGAAAAACATTTTTGTGGGAAAAATGTGAAAATTTTATTTTTGCGGCTCAATGTTATAAACTTTTGTGAAGCACCTAGGGGTTCAAGCTGTTCGCCACACATCTAGATAAGTTGCCTGATGGGTCTAGTTTTCAAAACGGTGTCACTTGTGGGAGGTTTCCACTGTTTAGGCACATCAGGGGCTCCACAAACGCGACATGGAGTCCACTAATTATTTAAGCAAATTTTACATTCAAAAAGTCAAATGGCGCTCCTTCCCTTCCAAGCCCAAACGGTGGTTTTCCCCCACATATGGGTTATTGGTGTACGCAGGTGAAATTGTAAAACATATTTTGTGGCCCATTTTCTCTTGTTACCCTTGAGAAAATTAAACATTTGGGGCCTGAAGTAAAATTTGTGTGAAAAAAAGTTAAATGTTCATTTTTTCCTTCCACGTTGCTTCAGTTCATGTGAAGCACGTGAAGTTAATAAACTTCTTGAATGTGGTTTTGAGCACCTTGAGGGTTGAAATTTTTAGAATGGTGTCACTTTGGGGTATTTTCTGTCATGTAGACCCCTTAAAGTCACTTCAAATGTGATGTCGTCCCTAAAAAAAATAGTTTTGTAAATTTTGTTGGAAAAATTAGAAATCTCTGGTCAATTTTTAACCCTTATAACTTCCTAACACAAAAAAATTGTTGCAAAAATTGTGCTGATGTAAATTAGACATGTTGGAAATGTTCTTTATTAACTATTTTGTGTGACATATCTCTCTCTGATTTCAGGGCATAAAAATTCAATATTTGAAAATTGCAACATTTTCTAAATTTTCGTCAAATTTCCGATTTTTTCACAAATAAATGCAAGTCATATTGAAGAAATTTTACCACTATCATGAAGTACATACAATAATGGGAACCGTTGAAGCGTTCCAGAGTTATTACCTCATAAAGTGACAGTGGTCAGAATTGTAAAATTTGGCTTGGTCATTAAGGACATAATTGGCTCCATCCTTAAGGGGATAATAATCCAAACCTCCCACTCTCATCTCCAAGACTTCTTCCTTGCTGCGCCAATTCTTTGTAATGCACTACCCAGGACAATTTGATTATTTCCCAATACCCATAGTTTAAGCGTGGCCTAAAAACACCTTTCTTTAGACTGGTCTATTGCCTCACCTCACTTATCTACTATCCCCATTATGCCCATATAAAATTTTCTTCAAAATCAGGACCCTCGTAGCATCTATTCACACAACCTCCATGCACTTAATATCCCTCGGTGTCTGTACTTGTACACATACTGGCTGGTGACTGATTCATGCAGCGTTATGTGAATACCCTATTTAGTATATTGTGACAGATGTAATATACCCGAGTAGTAGGGCTAGGAGGCACTATTAAGCCCAGACATAGGTGCAGAGTAGTGGTGTGACTTTTCTGAGGTGTGGTGCAGTTTGGGGTATAACGATGCTCCTACTTGATTCCTGGCGCTCCAGACCTGTTCACAGGGTACATCTGGGTTATTTAAGGATAGGTAGGAAGAAAGCAGAGCAGACCTTGGTATGAACAGTTCAAAAGGTTTACTGGATCACAGATAAAGGAATCATAGCTTCTCCAGCATTTAGCTGTAACACTGGTTTTCCATACAGGTCCCAACTGTATGGCAACGACTAATATTCTCTCATGGCAAAAGGTTTGGCCTTGCTGTGATGGGCTCTGAAAAGATTGTCTGGCAAGGTACTTAATCCTAGCAGCCCTTGTACCCTATGCCTCTCCTCTAGGTGGGCTTGACTCTCCCCAACCACCAAACAGCCACCTCCCACTGGTCAACATAGTGACCAGACTATAGAGGATGTTGATCAGACATAATCCAATACAGTCCGTTGCTGACTCTTATACCACCACCTGCCGGTCTCCAGTGGTATTACAGAGCAACAATTTACATTTAATTTACCAAAATGACACCAGGCAATACACCAATGCACACAATATTCCACAGACTCCTATGAATGCAGAAATGTTAGTAATGGTCCCTTTTGGGTCATTACACAGGACCATACTATACAAGCACATTTTACCATTTACTTTTCTTGTCTCCTCTATTTCTTCATAGATTGTAAGTTTGCCAGCAGGGCACTCACTGCTTTTGGTATCTGATTTATGCGCAACTCTGTAATGTCTTTATTGTCTGTATAAGTCCCTTCTAAAATGTAAAGTGCTGTGGAATATGTTGGTAGTATGGAAATAAAAGTAATTATTATTAGTATTATTATGCTTTTTCTTTAAAAAAGCAGACAATCCCCACAATGTGAGCTGTATGTATTCAAGGTTAGCATGTGAAAAAAAGACAAACAGAAATATGCTGCAGTGAAGCTTATAACTATATTTTCTGGTAATGACACTTGTATTCCAGAAGTCAGTATCTGAGATAAATTCTGAATTGAAACAATCCAGAGTGAAGTCAGCCTTTTGCTTGGGGAAATAAAAATGTGTCTAGAAATAGAAAATGACTCTAGTGATTGCTCTGTATTAAAAGGTTCAATTCCCCTCAATCTCAATTTAAATCTGGGCAAAAGGTTAAAGGGAAACACTAAGTATTTCTTGCAGTTATAACACAAAGTATTAGGTAATTTGATATCAATGGCTCCACTGTTATCTCCCTTGTTCTTTGAACTTCAGCGTCAGATAAGAAATCAATAAAGGATCAACAGGAAGCTGCATTTTAGAGAATTCGATTTTTGCCCTACTGTTGCTGAATCTGTTTGCTGGTTAAATTTTGAAAATGATCTCTGACCTTAATTACCTTGAAAAACTGATTATATTAAAAAACCAAAATTGTGAAGATGTTTGCTAAAGTTATATAATTAGGTAAATGTTTAAAATTTTACTTCTGTATTTGTGAAGAAATGGCACCAGGGGGCCCCCGCAGAATCACGCTTTCGCCACTTCTTCTGGTGGATCCACACCCCGCCACCCGCCTGACGTCACACTACGCCAGACGGATGATATGATCTACCCTTTGCACCAACAGGACTTTCTGCACCCCCTCCAGGACACGTAAGGTCAGATCGGCACAGTTGTACACCGTCACCTCCTGTCCACACAGGTACAGAGAGGCACCAGAGAGTGGGACAAGGTGGTCCACTCAGACACTGACGTAGCCCCACACTCTCCCACACTCCTGACAGGCTGAGAGACTCTTTCACTACTCCATTAAAGCAGAGGCTTGTCGGCATGGATAGAGCTGCCACCAGTTTCTATCTGATATAACAGACTTTTATTGGCTAGAAACCAGCCTGGTAGGGCGTCTTGACTGAACAAAAGGCGTGAGGTTCATGTTTCGAGATAAAAGAAACAGCCCAAGATTAAATTATATATTTAATCACCATAAGGGCTCACTAAACAATCTACTATATACATAAGGGTTACAAATACAAAAGCATGGTACTTCAAGCATAACAGATCTTAAAGTCAATTACCGGTTAGATGGAAAGCATGGCTCGAGGGTTGGGCGACCACATGGGGAAGAATGTGTGCCTTACTTGGTTATTGGAATTCTCCCACATGTCGTGATGGCAGGAGCTTCCCCAGGAAAAGACAATAGGTTTTAGCTACAGAGACCTTCAAACTCTCTGGGAACTCCCACTCCCGCCCGCAGGCTCAACCACAAGTCTCCACCACTGTTCCTTCCTAGCTAAGAGACTCCAAAAACTAAAGTGGCCCATACCTCCTTACAGGATGGTCCCAGGGAACCAGTTCTGGTGTCAACGGACCCAACCAGGGCCCTGCTATGTGTGGAAACCAAACACAGTGGCCCTTGAAAGGCTGTGCTGCATATCTCCCTATCCTTGTTAGCTGGGCGGTGGAGAAAGGGCTGATGGGATTCTCCCTTTCTTCCAGTTTCCAAAAATCTATCTTGTGTATCACTCGGATATATAGTTTTCCCATAATTCGCTGTTTATTTAGCTCCTCACGAAAAGGAAGCACATGGTTAGGGGATGGGCCGTCTTTGCCACTCACAGTTGCTGTGAAGGATCCCACTCCTGCTTCTTAGCCCTCCTCCCCTCTGCTTTCAGCTGCAATGGTGTCGGATTTTCATATGAAGAGCTCTGTAAACCCTCTCTGCCAGCAGTGCACAGTGAATGACATGGGATCACCTTGCATTTTCTTCACATCTTCCCCCTTAGAGGGCGCTAGGGTGCAGCACCACTCGGTGTTCCCCCGCGCGCCCATCCACAGCCTCCCCTTGGCGGGATAAGCCATCAGGATTGCCATGTTCGCCGCCCTTTCTGTGGCAAATGGCCAAGTTGAATTGCTGGAGTGCGAGGCTCCATCGCAGCAACCTCCCATTCGTCTCGGACACGGTGTGTAACCAGCTGAGGGGATTGTGGTCTGTTTCCATGGTGAATTGGCATCTGTACAAGTATGGCTGCAGGTTCTGCAGGGCCCACACAATTGCCAGACATTCCTTTTCCATCGGGGAATAGGCCACCTTCCTCGGCAGGAGCTTCCAGCTCAGGTACAAAACGGGGTGTTCATGGCCGGTAGTGTCATCCTGGCTGAGCACCACACCGAGGCCAAAGTCATTGGTGCCGGTATGCACTACAAACAGCCACGTAAAGTCGGCTGCCTGTAGTACAGGTGAGCTAGAAAGGGCTGTCTTCAGTGCCTAGAATGCAGTCTCACAGTCGTTTGTCCAATAGACTGCAAAGGGCAGCTTCTTCTTGGTGAGGTCTGTCAGGGGCTTCGCCAGGCTACTATAGTGAGGGACGAACCTCCTATAGTACACGGCAGTGCCCAGGAAGGACATCACCTGTTTCTTGGTCCTGGGGGTGGGCCAGAATGCGATGGTATCCACCTTCCCGGGCTCTGGCTTCAGAGCTCTCCGACCTACCCTGTTTCCCAGGTAGTGGACCTCACTCATACCCAGCTGGCACTTTTCCGGCTTAATGGTCAAGCCTGCCTGTTGGATCCACCCAAACACCTGCGCCAGATACTCTAGGTTATCCTCCCAGGTGGGACTGAAGATGGCAATGTCATCCAGGTATGTGGCAGCATACCCTTCGAGTCCCTTGAGCAGCGTATTGACCATCCACTGAAAAGTGGCAGGGGCATGCATCATGCTAAAGGGCATCACCATGGACTCATACAGTCCAAATGGGGTGATAAAGGCAGAGCGCTCCCGTGCCTCAGGGGTCAGGGGACTCTGCCAATATTCCCAGCTCAGATCCATGATGGTCAGGTACTTATCCCCAGCCAGCTGATCGTGCAGATCATTGATGCGTGGCATTGAGTGCGCATCAGTGACCGTGACAGCATTGAGCCCCCTGTAGTCCACGCAGAACCGGGTTGTTCGGTCCTTCACTGGAACGAGGACCACAGGCGAGGCCTAAGCACTGATGGAGGGTTGGATGACCCCCAGATTCAGCATCTCGTCAATCTCCTGGTGCATGTGTTGCTGCACTTCCAGGGAGACCCAATATGCTGAATGCCGGATTGCGGGGTGATCCCCGGTGTCCACGTGACGGACGGCCGATTCTGTCCTTCTCAGCTTGTTGCTGAACAAACCCCAGAAGGGGTGAAGGATTGCCCACAGCTGGGACCATTAGTCTGACAATAGCTGGTGGCCAACCTCCAAGTCTTCAACAGTCCCACCCGCCCTGGCCTCGGTGAGCATGTCCGGGAGGGTCTCCAGGATGTGGTCCAGGGTGACCAGGTATGTCACACCATTGATCTGCTGGTACATGAGGTGCAGGCCTTCCCAGGCCACCTGAAGCTTGTCCTGGGGTACTGGGACTAGTACCCACACCTTTTGACCCACCTGGTAGGTCCTCTCACAAGCATTCTGGTTGTACCATTGCTTCTGGTCTGCCTAGGCTCACATCATATTGTCGTGCACCAGCTGCGCAAAGGCCTGCATTTTGTCATGGAAGCGCACGACATATTCAATGACCGACACTCCTGGAGTGGCTAAGTCCATTTCCCAGACCTCCTTCACCAGAGCCAGAGGGCCTCGCCCACGCCGGTCGTACAGGAGCTCAAAGGGGGAGAACCCCGTTGAGGCCTGTGGAACCTCCCGGTAGGCAAATAGCAGGTGTGTGAGGTACCGTTCCCAGTCACCCCCATGGGAGTCGACCAACAGGCCATTGGTCAGCTGATGGTACAGGCTGGTCAGCAGATGTTGCACCTGTATTTGCATACAGAGGGACTCCATCAACTGCGACATGAACTGCGTCCCCTGGTCGGCAAGCATTTCCTGGGGAAAACCCACTCGGGAGAAAATCTACAGTAAGGCGGTGGCCACCTTGTCGGCCCGAATGGACGACAAGGCTACCTCTTCTGGATACCGGGTGGCATAGTCTACTACCGTCAGTATGAAGTGTTTCCTGGAACTGCTGGGAGTGGCCACCAGGCCAATCAAATCCACAGCCACCCTCCAGAAAAGCTCTTCAATGATGGGCAGAGTTACCAGTGGGGCTTTGGGGCACAGCCCAGCCTTCCCCACCCTTTGACAGGTGTCATACAACAGGCAGTAGGCAGCCACTTTGGCCCCCATCCTCGGCCAGTAGAAATGCTGGGCTAACCTGGCCTTGGTCTATGGACCCCTAGATGTCCAGCCATCAGAATCTTGTGCGCCATCTGCAACATCTCCGCCCTGAACGGATAGGGTACCACTAGCTGTCGGTCCCTGGGCCACACCTCCGGTGAACCTTGCTGGACCATTACCCGGTACAGCCGTCCTTTGTACCAGACCACCTGCTCGAGGTCTGAGTCCAAGGGAGGCTGTGCCGCCTGGTCCTTAAGAGCATTTAGGCAGTCGTCAGTCTCTAATGCCGCCTCAAACCCCTGACTGCACGTGGCCAGAATAGACAAAACTGACACATCTTCTGTCAGTTCCCCTGGACCTGTCACCTGGCCTACATCTGACCCGGCAACTACTTGGTTGGAAGGGGAGAAGCTGTCAGACTCCCGAGTGGCCCCTGTTACAGCGGCCACGGCTGCTGTGTCCGCGGGTAGCACTCGCTTCTCCTCTGCTTCTGACCAAGCATCGGGTCCAAACGGACTACTCTGGCCCTCTGAAATCCCAGTTGTGGGGGAACCCTGCCATGCAGCCATACCTGGGAGCCCTTCCGCTCCTGGTTCTGCCCCTCGCTCCATGGCATGATCCTCCTCCTCCACTGTTTGCCCCCTGTTGGTCATCTTGGTGACACCCTCACAGGACGAACTGCTCCTGTCAGTCGACTAGCTGCACTCTAAGGCTTTAACACAGCCAACTTGATCAATCCCCCCCCTCCAGGGGAGTGGGACACAGTACATCACCCACCACCGCATCCCCATAAGTAGGCATGTAAATAACATTGGAATCAATAGGGGTGGACATGATGATGTGAGGGGAGTCTGGCCTTGGGGGTACAGTGGGACACTAGCTGCCCCAGGTCCCTCCCAAGTTAAACACTCGTGAGAATGTTTGGGGTTACCCCCACCTCCCGCACTTCCCTCCCGGCGCCCTAGTCCAAATACACCTTGACGACGGGCAGCGCCGGCTCGTAGCCTCCAATCCCAGAGATGGCGAGAGTTTTTCTAGGTATCAAATCCTTTGACGATACCAGTTCAGGCCACAGCGTCGGTGGCCCTGGCCTATGGTGACAGTTTGCAGGTTGTCAAGGGACCTCCCACCACCCCCCCCTCACACACAAAACAGTGGCTGGTCTCTGGGATGGGGACAGGCCCTTGTGGCGCTGGGGACACGTGTTAGAATCTGTTTTGCTTTACTATCAGCCATCTTGTTGTGATTTGCTGGCTTCTAGTCTTTTCCTCTGGTGCTGGGTTTCTTGGTCACGTGATCTCTGCACTCTTTATTACTCAGCACCTGGCTTCCATTCCCCTCTGGACATCAATGTTGTAATGCTCGTGCTCTGGCTAAGTAGCCTTGCTTAGTTCTTCTTGCTTTGGACTATAGTTATCCTGGGATTTCTTGTTCCACCAGTTTTGTTTCCTTTAATTTTCGTTTCTGCAACTAACTTTTCTGTTAGGAGGTCTCCTGCTTTTGCTTCCAGTCCTTAGATCTTTTAGGGACCCCTTTCCCCATCCTACAGGTCTTGTTTGAGTTCAGTGCAGGAGTTTCGGTGGGGCTATTCATAAGGAATAGGGAACCCACCCCAGCGTACAGTTAAGCTGAGTCTCAGTGCAGGGACAGCTTTTCCCTCCTATTCCTTAGTTCACTATCAGCCATCTTGTTGTGGTTTGCTGGCTTCTAGTCTTTTCCTCTCGTGCTGGGTTTCTTGGTCATGTGATCTCTGCACTGTTTATTACTCAGCACCTGGCTTCCATTACCCTCTGGACATCAGTGTTGTAATGCTCGTGCTCTGGCTAAGTAGCCTTGTTTAATTCTTCTTGCTTTGGACTATAGTTATCCTGGGACTTCTTGTTCCACCAGTTTTGTTTCCTTTAATTTTCGTTTCTGCAACTAACTTTTCTGTTAGGAGGTCTCCTGCTTTTGCTCCCAGTCCTTAGATCTTTTAGGGACCCCTTTCCCCGTCCTACAGGTCTTCGTTTAAAATTCTCCTGCACTCACCGCATGCGCTGGAGAATTTTCCCACGCTGTCAGTGACGTGCATGAGGTGAGCTCATGTCCAATGAACTCAGCTCACCTCATGCGTGTTACTGACAGCGTGGGAAAATTCTCCTGCGCTCAGCGCTTGAGCAGGAGAATTCTCCCACGCTATCAGTGATGTGCATCAGGTGAGCTCATGTCCAATGAACTCAGCTCACCTCATGCACGTCACTGACAGCGTGGGAAAATTCTCCTACGCTCAGCGCATGAGCAGGAAAATTTTCCCTCGCTGTCAGTGATGTGCATGAGATGAGCTGAGTTCATTGGACATGAACTCGGCTCATCTCGATGCCGTCACAGCGAGACACTGAGGAGCGCAAGCATGCTTGCGCTTCTCAGTCTCTGCGGCATGGCAAGCTGGATGGCAGTGTTCTGTTGCGATCCAGCCTGTCATGTCAATGTAGCAGAGCTGAAGCTGTCGTGGGAACCATGGAAAGGTAAGGATGATGTTGCTTTATTATTTTACTTTTATTGCAGAAGACATTGGCTTCAGCTGGAATGGGCGTGATGGTAAGTATGGTTTAATTTATAACATTAAAAAATTGTGTGTTTATTTCAATTAAAGGACTTTATTCTGGGTGTTTGTGTTTTTTTTTTTAACTTTTACTATGGGGCTAGTAATGGGGGTGTCTTATAGACGCCTCTCCATTACTAACCTGGGCTTGATGTCAGCTGGCATTATAAGCTGACATCAACCCCAGCCCTATTACCCCACTGCCACCGCTACAGGGCAGTGGGAAGAGCGAGGCTGAGTGCCTGAATTGGCGCATCCTATGGATGCGCCATTTTTGGGGCGGCTGACGGCTGGTGTTTCTAGCCTGGGAGGGGGCCAATATTCATGGCACCCTTCCTGGGCTATTAATATCAGCCCCCAGCTGTCTGCCTTGCCTTTGCTAGCTATCAAAATAGGGGGGACCCCACGTCATTTTTTTGGGGGGGTCCCCCATTTTAATAGCTAGTAAAGGCTAGGTATTCAGCTGGGGGCTGTTATTAGTAGCCTGGGAAGCTCCGTGGGTATTACCCCCTTCCCAGGCTTCAAACATCTGCCCCAGCCGTCTGCTTAACCTCCACTAGAGCCTAAAATTACGGGGAACCCCACACCAATTTTTTTTTAAATAAATCCTTTATTTTAACACTAAATGACAAGTACAGTAATCAACACTGTCACTGTACTTATTATATATGTGACTGACATGTTTCTATCTATCTAATCTCTGTGTAATGCTCTATTCTAAATTGTCGGGTACCGCTGTTGAATTGCTGGCCTGCTTTTTTAAAGAGAGGGTGCATGAAAACACTATTATTTTTTTTAATAAATCCTTTACACTAAATGACAAGTACAATAAGCAACACTGTCACTGTACTTCTTATATATGTGACTGACATGTTTCTATCTATCTATTCTATGTGTGATGCTCTATTCTTTCTATTGTAAATTATCGGGTACCGGTGTATGCCGCTGCTGAATTGCCGGCCGGCTTTTTTAAAGAGACGGTGCATGAAAACACTATTATTTTTTTTAATAAATCCTTTAACACTAAATGACAAGTACAGTAAGCTGAGCGCTGCCATCCAGCTTGTCATCCTTCAGAGACACTGCAGAGCGCAGACATTAAGGGAACTTCCGATTCCGGTATTCGATATTCTAAAAGTATCGGAACTCAGTATCAGAACTCCGATTCCGCGAATATCGGTCGATACCCGATATTTCAGTATCGGAATGCTCAACACTAGTTGCAGAACATAACAGCATTCCCAGCCGCGTTTATGAAAAGAAAAAAAATGTTTTTTTTTCCTTCTCCTTTTCCTGGATTTTCTTCAGTAGCAAGGGTTGACTCTGGAGGTTGCCGATCTTCAGCAGTACATGAGTAAATATCCTCCAGAACACTATGAAGAACATAAGGTAGGATTACCTGAGTGTTTCTCGGGGAAACGACAGGATTTTTTTTCATTTAAAAATGCTTGTTTGTTGTATTTTTGGCTCAGACCTAGGTCTTCTGGTAGTGAACTACAGCGTGTAGGAATTATTATGTCTCTATTGCGTAAGGAACCTCAAATCTGGGCGGTTTCCTTGTCCCCTGATGATCATTGTCTGAGGTCTGTGGAGGCATTTTTTGATGCCATGGGTTTGGTATCTAATGATCCTGATCAGCTTACATCAGCTGAGGCAGAGCTCAGACCTCTCAAACAGGGTTCTCTTGATGCTGAGAGTTATTGCGCCCTGTTCAGATGATGGTCTGCAGAGGTCAGGTGGAACGACACTGCACTCAAGTTTCAGTTTCTGGCAGGCTTGAATGAAAAATTTAAAGATTTGCTCATTGCATTCCCTGCACCTGATACTCTGCAAGTTGCCATGCAGTTAGCTATCCGTGTGGATAGAAGGTTGAGGGCTTGACAGAATGAGGAGAAGTTTCCTGTATTGCTGGATTCTGTTTCCCACGATATTCCTGCCGACACTGGAGTACCTATGCAGGTAGGGACAATGTCATCCCGTTCCAAGGAGAGGGAAAGGAGGTTCTCTGAGGGACTTTGCTTGTATTGCAGTAAGGCTGATCATTTTTTAAAGCACTGTGAGGTTCGCTTAAGGAAAGAAAAAAAACTGGTCAGTAGAAATAACACTCTCGTTTTTATGTTCTGCTGGGGTGTTTTTTCCTGGTAATACCACCTGTCAGGGTCGTTTGACTGAGTTTCAGGTTAGTGGATTATGGTTCTGCACTTAATTTGATTGAGCAACAATTTCTTGAAAAGTATAAGTTTGATTCTGAACCTTTGTTGTCTCCTTTTCCTGTGGTAGCGATTGATAATACTCCCCTGGAGCATGGGAGCATTCTTCGAAAGGTCACTGGGTTTCCGCTTATTATGAATATGGAACATCAGGAGCAGATTGACTTATTTGTACTTGCTAAGTTGCCTTGCCCGGTCGTCCTGAGGTTGCCCTGGTTAAAAGTGCATAATCCTTTGCTGGACTGGTCGGCTGGTTCCATAAGATCCTGGGGTCAGGGGTGTTATGGTAAGTGTTGTAATGTTCACATTGTGGCTGTTGTGAAGGGGGAGTTAACCGAACCCATTCAGGATTTTGGGAGGGTTTTTTCAGAGGTGGAGTCGAAAGCTTTACCACCTCATAGAGATTACGATTGCGCTATTGAGTTCGTCCCTGATGCTAAGCTCCCGAAGAGTCGGTTGTTTAATATGACAATTCCCGAGAGGGAGGCTTTGAAGGAGCACTTTCAGACTAGTTTAGCTGCAGGTCACATAAGACCCTCTAAGTCTCGTGTGGTTGGGTTCTTTTTTGTCAAAAAGAAGGATGGAGATCTTAGGCCATGTCTGGATTTTCGGGAGATTAATAAAATCACTGTGCGCAATCCTTACCCATTACCACTTATTCCGGATTTGTTTAACCAATTGACCGGAGCTAAATGGTTTTCTAAGATTGAGCTTCGTGGGGCAAATAATTTGCTGCGGGTGAAGGATGGAGATGAATGGAAGACAGCTTTTAACACCCCGGAAGGACATTTTGAGTGTTTGGTGATGCCTTTTCGGCTTACTAACGCCCCTGCATTTTTCAAAATTTCATCAATGACCCGTGATCGGTAGGAGTGTTATTGTTTATCTGGGTGACATTTTAATTTATTCATCGGATCTTGAGTCTCATTGGCAGAGAGTCCGCAAAGTTCTTCAGATTCTGAGAGATAACACACTCTTTGCTAAATTGGAGGTGTCAGTTTGCTGTCCAGAAAATTAGTTTTTGGGTTACTTTGTCTCTTGTGATGGTTTTGAGGTGGACCCAGTGAAAGTTCAGGCTGTGCTGGAGTGGCCAAGGCCTGAGGGTTTGAAGTCCATACAGAGGGTTTGGGGGTTTGCCAGTTGTTACAGGAAATTCATAAAGAATTTCTCTGTCATCGCTAAACCCATTACTGATCTCACCAAGAAGGGTGCTAATACAGTCCAATGGTCCACTGAGGCTATTGAAGCATTTGAGTCTCTCAAGGAGAGGTTCAGCTCTGCTCCTGTTCTTATCCAGACGGATGAGACCAAGCCATTTTTGGTTGAGGTGGATGCCTCATCTATAGGGGTAGGAGCAGTTCTGTCCCAGGAGGGTGAGGATGGGGCGCATCCCTGTGCTTTCTTTACAAAATAATTTTCTTAGACAGAGCTCAACTATGATGGTGGGAATCATGAGTTGTTGGCTATTAAACTTGCGTTAGACCATTGGCAACATTTTTTACAGGGGGCTCAACATCCTATACAGGTTTTCACTGATCATAAGAATTTGATTTATCTAGACGCAGCTAAACATTTGAATGCCCATCAGGCTAGGTGGGCACTGTTTTTTGCCCGGTTCAATTTTTCCATAACATTTTGTCCCGGGGACAAAGATTGTTAAGGCTGATGCTTTGTCTTGTAGTTTCTCTCCAGCGGTGAATGCTGAGAGGGAGGAGTGTATTTTGCAGAGAGGGGTGGTGGTGGCCGCATTGGATTCTGAGTTGGAGAATAGCATCCTAGGAGCTCAGAGTGCGGCACCAACTAACACTCCATGTGGTAAATTGTTTGTGCCCAGAGTCATGAGGAGAGCGTCGTTTGTTGCATCTCGGTTGGCTGGTCACCCAGGGATTTCGGAAATGAGGACGTCTATCGGTCAGAGTTTCTGGTGGCTAGGGTGGCAAAGGGAAGTCATCAAGTGGGTGCGACAGTGTTCTGTGTGCGCTAGGTCGAAGGTCTCTCACGCTCCGGCTGTGGGGTTGCTATGCCCCTTGGAAGTTTCTAGTTTGCTATGGACCCATAGTTGTTCTCCTTTTTTTTATTGTACTGACAGGTATACATCTTTTGGTCCATTTTCCAAAGGTGGGGTTGCTGTACCAGAGGAGGACAATTTTTCTGGTGATTTGGAGAGGGTTTTGACCAGTGTACGTCTGAACCTTAAAGAGGCTAACAGGAGATCAAAAAGGTATTTTGACAAAAAAAGAAAGGAGTCCTTGTTTGCTGTTGGGGATATGGTTTGGTTGTCCTCTAGGAATCTTCGTTTGAATATTCCTTCTAAAAAACTGGGACCTAAATTTGTGGGTCTTTTCAAAGTGGTTCAGATTGTCAACTCGGCAGCTGTGAGGTTGGGCATTCCCTCATCCTGGAGGATTAATTCTGTGTTTCATGTGTCGTTACTTAAGAAGGCTGACACGCCTGATAAACAGGCAAAGCCTATTGTTCCTCCTGTTGATGAGGACGGTGAATTTGAGATTTCTCGCATTTTGGATTCCAGGTGGCATAGAGGAAGATTACTGTAATCTTGTGTCCTGGAGAGGTTTTGGGCCCGAGGATAATTCCCAGGTGAAGGCCTCAAGGTTAATTAAAGCTTTTCACAGGAGATTTCCTGGTAAGGCTCGGCCTAGAGGATCCGGAGGTACTGTTAGAATCTATTTTGTTTTACTATCGGCCATCTTGTTGAGGTTTGCTGGCTTCTAGTCTTTTCCTCTGCTGGGTTTCTTGGTCACGTGATCTCTGGACTCTTTATTACTCAGCACCTGGCTTCAATTTCCCTCTGGACATAAGTGTTGTAATGCTCGTGCTCTGGCTAAGTAGCCTTGTTTAGTTCTTCTTGCCTTGGACTATAGTTATCCTGGGACTTCTTGTTCCACCAGTTTTGTTTCCTTTATTATTTGTTTCTGCAACTAACTTTTCTGTTAGGAGGTCTCCTGCTTTTGCTCCCAGTCCTTATATCTTTTAGGGACCCCTTTCCCCGTCCTACAGGTCTTTGTTTGAGTTCATTGCAGGAGTTTCGGTGGGGCTATACATAAGGAATAGGGCACTGACCCCAGCATAAGGTTAAGCTGAGTCTCAGTGCAGGGACAGCTTTTCCCTCCTATTCCTTAGTTCTAAGTTGCAGAACATAACAACATGGCTTTGCAGTGGCCAGGCCATCGGCAAAGGTGACACAGTCAGGGTTCCCCTACCAGATTGGAGAGGGAAGCATGGGTAGCTGCCCCCTTGAGCTGGGGGCAGGGACAGCAGGTACCACGTTCGACTTACTCCCTCTCCGCAGTGTCTCCGAAGGATGACAAGCTGGATGGCAGCGTTCTGCTGCGATCCAGCCTGCCATCTCAATGCCATTCCAGTGTGGGAGAATTCTCCTGCACAAGCGGTGACGTCATTTGCCGGCACCGCTTGAGCGGGAGAATTCTCCCACGCTGTCAGTGATGTGCATGAGGTGAGCTGAGTTCATTCGACATGAACTCGGCTCATGTGGATGCCGTCACAGCCAGACACTGAGGAGCTTCACTGAGGAGCTTCTCAGTGTCTGCGGCATGCCAAGCTGAATGGCAGCGTTCTGCTACGATCCAGCCTGTCATGTCAATGTAGCAGAGCAGAAGCCATCCTGGGAACCATGGAAAGGTAAGAATGAGGTTGGTTTATTATTTTGCTTTTATTGCAGGAGATCGTTGGCTTCAGTTGGAATGGGCGATATGGTAAGTGGAGTTTCATTTAGAAAATTAAAGTATTGTGTCTTTATTTCAATTAAAGGACTCTATTCTGGGTGTTTGTTTTTTTTTAACTTTCACTATGGGGTTAGTAATGGGGGTGTCTTATAGACGCCTCTCCATTACTAACCTGGGCTTGATGTCAGCTGGCATTATAAGCTGACCTCAACCCCAGCCCTATTACCCCACTGCCACCGCTACAGGGCAGTGGGAAGAGCGAGGCTAAGTGCCAGAATGGGTGCATCCTGTGCATGCGCCATTTCTGGGGCGGCTGACGGCTGGTGTTTCTAGCCTGGGAGGGGGCCAATATTCATGGCACCCTTCCTGGGCTATTAATATCAGCCCCCAGCTGTCTGCCTAGCCTTTGCTAGCTATTAAAATAGGGGGGACCCCACATCATTTTTTTTTTGGGGTCCCCCATTTTAATAGCTAGTAAAGGCTAAGTATTCAGCTAGGAGCTGATATTAGTAGCCTGGGAAGCTCCGTGGGTATTACCCCCTTCCCAGGCTTCAAACATCTGCCCCAGCTGTCTGCTTAACCTCCGCTAGAGACTAAAATGACGGGGAACCCCACGCCAATTTTTTTTTAATAAATCCTTTATTTTAACACTAAATGACAAGTACAGTAACCAACACTGTCACTGTACTTATTATATATGTGACTGACATGTTTCTATATATCTAATCTATGTGTGATGCTCTATTCTTTCTGTTCTAAATTGTCGGGTACCGATGTTTGCCGCTGATGAATTGCCGGCCGGCTTTTGTAAAGAGACAAAAAACTATTATTTTTTTAAATAAATCTTTTATTTTAACACTAAATGACAAGTACAGTAACCAACACTGTCACTGTAATTATTATATATGTGACTGACAAGTTTCTATTTATCTAATCTATGTGTGATGCTCTATTTTTCTGTTCTAAATTGTCGGGTACCGGTGTATGCCGCTGATGAATTGCCGGCTTTTCATGTTTCAATGTGAGCACTGTTCTCATCGATTTGGGCAATCACTGTATTGCCACAACCACCATTGCTGTGACATTACAGTGAGTGGCAGACAATCCCTACATGATTGGTGCTCCAAACATGCAGGGCGAGTACCGAACAGTGGCGAGCATGCTCGCTCATCACTACTTGCCACCAATGTGAAGAATCGACACCAGAGGGGCCCCACAGAATCCTGCTGTGGCCTCTTCTTCTGGTGGATCCACACCCCGCCACCCACGTGACATCACACTATGCCAGACGGAGCACATGATACGGATCTACCCTTTGCACCAATATGACATTCCGCACCTCCTCCAGGACGCGTAAGGTCAGATCGGCACAGTTCTACACCATCACCACCTGTCCACCCGGGTAGAAAGAGGCACCAGGAAGTGGGACAAGGTGGTCCACTCAGACACTGACATGGCCCCACACTCTTCCACACACCTGACAGGCTCTTTCATTATTCCAGTGAAGCAGAGCCTTTTCGTCCTGGATAGAGCTGCCACCAGTTTCGTTTTGATATAACAGACTTATATCGGGCTAGAAACCAGCACGGTAGTGCGTCTTGACCGAACAAAAGGCGTGATGTTCGTGGTTCGAGATAAAAGAAACAGCCCAAGATTAAATTATATATTTAATCACCATAAGGGCTCACTAAACAATCTACTATATACATAAGGGTTACATATACACTGGTCAGAGTTACAAATACAAAAGCATGGTACTTCAAGCATAACAGATCTTAAAGTCAATTGCCAGTTAGATGGAAAGCATGGCTCGAGGGTTGGGCGACCACATGAGGAAGAATGTGTGCCCTGTTTGGTTATTGGAATTCTCCCACATGTCCTGATGGCAGGAGCTTCCCCAGGAAAAGACAATAGGTTTTAGCTACAGAGACCTTCAAACTTTCTGGGAACTTCCACTCCCGCCCCCCGGCTCAACCCCAAGTCTCCACCCTGTTCCTTCCTAGCTAAGAGACTCCAAGAACAAAAGTGGCCCATACCTCCTTACTGGAAGGTCCCAGGGAACAGGTTCTTGTGTGACCTGACCCGGCCGGGCCCCTGCTATGTATGGAAACCAAACACAGTGACCCTCGGAGCTTCTGAAAGGCTGTGCTGCATATCTCCCTATCCTTGCTAGCTGGGCGGTGGAGAAAGGGCTGATGGGATTCTCCCTTTCTTCCAATTTCCAATAATCTATTTTGTGTATCACTCGGCTATATCATTTTCCCATAATTCGCTATTTATTAAGCTCCTCACACAAAGGAAGCACATTGTCGGAGGATGGGCTGTCCTGTGCCACTCACAGCTGTTGTCAAGGATCTCGCTCCTGCTTCTAAACCCCCCTCCCCTCTGCTTGACCTGCAGTGGTGTCGGATTTGCATACGAAGAGCTCTGTAAACCCTCCCTGCCAGTAATGGACAGTGAATGACATGGGATCACCTTGCATATTATTCACAGTAGTAATCTGCCAAAATCTCAATAAAGACATTGGTAGAAACCTACATTCAATGAATGAACTAACTCATCATTTGGTTTCATGAGTAGAATATGTTATAAAATGCAGAAAAAATTTGTGCATTGAAAAAATATTCTTAACCTGTGAACTTTTCCAGACTTTTTCACATTACACACACAAACTTAAATGTAATTTAAATCACAGTCCAGGCCTAAATTCCACTGAGAGTCTGTGACAAGTCTTGAAAATTGCTGTTCACAGATGCTGTCAATCAAATCTCTTTGACCTAGAGCTAATTTGCAAAGAAGAAAGGCAAAAATTTCAGTCTCTAAGGCTACATCCCCACTACCAGTATTCGGTCAGTATTTTTTCTCAGGAGTGGGCGCCAAAACCAGGAGTAGGTAATAAATGCAGAATTGGTGTCTTGTTTCTATTATACCTTTACTCTGATTGTTCCTTACGTGGTTTTGGCTCCCACACCTGAGAAAAAATACTGACTGAATACTGATAGTGAGGCCATAGCCTAAATGTGCTAATCTCGTAGAAACATACCCCATCAAAATACAGAAGTAATTTCAGCAAAAAGTGGTTCTCCAAATTATTGACTTAGAGGGGCTGAATAGAAATGAACATCACAATTTTCAGATTTATATTTTTAAAATATTTAGGAAACCATATATCATTTTCTTTACACTTCACAAATACCTGCTACTTTTTGTTGGTATATCAACAAAATTGAAATAAAAAACATGTTTGTGGGTGAAACGTGAAAAAATGTGGAAAAGTTCACGAGTAATAAATTAAACCTTGTACCTTGAAAAAATATTTTAGTAAACAAGGAAATATAGTTATTTTTAAGCTTTAAACGTGTTAAAGTTTAAAAAAATAGCAGAATATCTAAAAGAATCGGTAAACAGGTGCAGGGGCTTAAATTAGAGTTTTTCAAATAGTAAGGTGTCCACGCAGTTGTTGAGGAGGTACGCCGGAGAATAATATATAATAATCAACAGAGATATTTATGCAGCTCGCCCATATCGGTGTCACCAATCAGAGGCTCTCACAAATGCAAGGAAAAAAGGGTTTGATCCATAACAAATGTCTTTAAAAAATAATCCCTTCTTTATTAGGCAATTCATTAGACTCTAGAAATAGCAGTAGCCACCATAAAAATAAATGACTAAAGATTACAGTCATGCAAAACTTGTTGACTTAAAACTCATTTTTTTTCCATACATGATGTAGTAATTTGTGAATATTTATGGTGGTTGATGATGATTCTGTAGTTGTTGGAATTTCCTAAAAAAGAGTAGATTTTTTTATGCTAAAAAATTTGTTGCTGGATCAAAACCCTTTTCTTCTTATCCTTACATAGTAATCTAACAGAACTGCCATTCTTTGACTGCATTATAATTAATTTCTTTGTGTTTATTCAGGCATGGACCACTCTTGAAGCTATATTGGCACCAGATTTTAGTGGGGAAGCTCCAGTAAGAACAATTTAAGTAACGTTACTCTAAATATTTTCTTGTATATTCATTTGTACACCAGATCCAAACAATTTTTTTGTTATTGTAGTATAAATATACACAGTATGTGACTTGCAAATAACAATAAAACGTTACTAAATAAATGCAGGTGCACCTAAGTGCTGCTGGAAAGCATGTGAATATGGTCCATGCACACATGGGGGGGGATTGGTGACACCTCTGATGCTCACCGATGTACTGAATCTAAAAAAAAGATTTGGAAACATGTTGGATGAGCTTATCCAAAAGGAAAAAAAGCTGATGCAACCTGTTCCGCTGACACGGCAGGAGGTTTGGTGATGTCTCATTGCTGGAGACAGTGACCTTCTAGAATATGAAATCTTACACACCTTTGAAACATAATTTATGTATTACATGATTATAATATCATATTAAAATAGCTATCTAATGCAACTATACAATAAATACCTATAAAGTAGAAAAAATAGACTAAAAATTCAAATGAGATACAATAAAAGGCATACTTTATTGTTAAAAATATTCATCAAAAGCTTAAAGAAAACGTGTCACCTGATTCATGCCACCTAAACTGTAGGCAGCATGAATCCGAGTCTGGCAGCATAATTGCAGTGAGGTATCTTTTCTCTGAAACGCTTTGGTGTCTCAGAGAAATGGACTTTGTAGTTCAGGCTGGGAACTTTAGCCAGAGGCAAGACTAGTTTGGCGCTGGCACCAGACAGTCTCTCCTAGTACCACACTTAATAGATCTGACAGGGAAGGGAGGCACCATACTAGTCTTATCTTCGGCTATGTTTCCCACCTGATCTCTAAACGCCAGACTGTGATTCATGCTTTCCATGGTTTGGGAAGCATGAATCAGGTGACAGGTAACATTTAGGAATGAGTCACATGACAATAATCAATGCATTGTGAATTATTTGATTGCAGAATTAATAATAGTCTTGCATTTCCCCCACTTCAGAGTTAGACTGAATCACTGTTTCATCTGTTTATCTATCCCTATTATGTGTTATTGGAGCTATTTTCTAACAGTTGTTCAGTGTTGTGTAATTGACGCGCCCCCTGGGACATATTCCTTTTTGAGGGGAATACCCGGCACCGGATCAGATGGGGGGGTTGTAGTCTCCGAGCGGCTGTGACCCGGCCCCGTGCCCAGGGCGTCAAGCTCAGTGTGATGTGGCAGTTCTACAGATGTTACTAAAGTTCTTTTGTGTCGACTACGCCACCCGTTGTGATGCGGTCACTGTGGCCGCCGCTGCAGCAGGGTCCGCTGAGGCTGATGGTGGGTGCGCAGCTTGGTGGGATAACCCCCAACGGGAGGGGTATAGCCTCAGAGGGGACAGGCGCAGAGGATGGGGGTTGTGGTGGTGTAGTGCAGACGGCAGTGAAGACAGAGTCGGGTTGTGCAGTTAAGGGTGTTTACTTACTGCAGATGTTGTACTGGTCACTCCAGCTGCTAGTGACCACCCGAGCCGTGCTGCGTCCACCAGGTCCTGGATCCAGCCAACCCCCAAACAAGTCCGGAGCGTGGCCCTGAGCTCTCCCTCTGTCCTTTCTTCAGCCGTCCCCACCAGTGATCCACCTAGGTCCAGCTCCCTCGGGCCTTCTGTTGGGACACCCTTGGCCCTGGGTTCCCTGACCCTTCATGTGGTGTGCCTTCGGGGTGAATGTGGTGGGTGACCGTGACAGACACTGCCCACGGTCTCCGGTCTCTGGCTGGGGATTGTTTTTACCCCCACCAGCTTGGGTTCCGGTACCCTGATGCTGACTCCTCACCCGGTGCTCTGATTTGGGTTCTTGGGTCCCTTCTCTTCTGTGCTCTGGGTCTTTCTCTTTTCTCCTCTCTCACTCTGGGTCTTGGTCTTTCTTCTCTCCTCTGCTCCTGACTTGTTCTCTGCAGCTGACTCACTTCCTGCATCTGATCCTCTGCATCTGACTCTCTGCGTCTGACCCTGATTCTAGTTGGTGCCCACCTTATATCCACCCTCTATGTGTGAGCTCAGGTGACCAGCACCCAATGAGCTCCTATCTTTACCCAGGCTGCTCCCCCTATCTGCCCCTACACTACATGGGATGTTCCACCCCCCTCCCACTCCAGCCAGGAACAGACTCGGTCGTACCTGCACATTTCTAAGTGGGAGTACCGTCGGCCTGTTCCTCGGAAATGGGATGTATGTAGTGCATGCAGCCTACCGAGCTCAGATCCACACTCCATCCTTACCCGGGAGTGGAATACCACACCTCTGGGTTGAGGTGCAATACTCCTGTAGCAGCCGAATCCTCAGGGTGCTACATTCCCCCCTGGTAAATCACAGCACGTCCTCGGGCTGTAAAGACAAAACACCAAAACATACAAAATTTTTTCATATAAACATATAAAACATATAAAACATTATATAAATAACATATCTTAGCAGATAAAACTTTCTCGTAAAAGTGCGACAGTCTCTTAGAAAAACTGGTTTTCCTATAAAACCGGTAGGGGGCGCTTTAGGACGCGCAACTATTTACAGGGGAAGTTGGCCGCTCTCAGTCCTCGGCCAGGTAGAGGGAAGGGAATGGCTGCTCACAGTCCTCAGCCTGTGGGATTAAGGGGTTAACGGGTAACAGTTCACTGGTCCCAACGGGGACTATTTTAGCAGCAACGGTTTCAATTTTACGGTTTCAGTTTCAATTCACTGTGCCCCGACGGGCAACTATATACAGTCTCTATTCCCGTCCTCAACGACGGCTCCCTCCTGCTCTTTCTTAGTGATACGGTGTTGCTTCAGACCCGTCCGGGTCCTCTTGCTCCTCCTCCCCGTACCGCAACTCCTCCTCCGTCAAGCGGTGTACGTGGAGGGCGTAAGGTCCTTTGGCACACTTGTGCCGGGTGAAAGTGACCTCGTCTCCGACGTAGAGGTCACGGCCTTTGTGACCTTCCGGCAGGTGGGACTCGACGTCTCTGCGGGTCACAAAGACGTCGCCGGGGGTGTTGTTGTCTCGAATGAAGCCCCACCCATGCTGCTGGTTAAACTTGATTACAGTCCCGGTGGTACGGGGACTGTGCGCTGCACGGGGGTCCCTCCTGGTCCGGCTCTTTTGCTCGGCGCTCCTTACTTGGGCCTGTTGTTCCCGGACCCGCCTCTCTCTCCGCTCCCTCGCGAACTCTTCGAGCTGCTGTCGGCAACACTCAGCGCGCTCTGCTGCAGCTGCCCTAGTTTCCTGAGTGAACCCCATTAGATCTTCTCCGGTGGGGTCCCACTCAAACTGTGCTTCCGCTAGCGGGGGCGAGATCCGTGCCACGGGCTTCGGAGCCGGAATCAGGGGTTCATCCAGGGGTCTTAGTTTCTGCTGCCGTTCCAGCTCATGGTATCCTTCGGGCCAGATGAAGGGCCGCCCGTCCGGCCATGTGAGCTGGCTGAACAGGTCCTCCCCCAGGTGTGGCACCCTTGGTATTGCGGGCGCGGTGGTGGTGGCGCCCGGGTTGCCCAGGCCTTGCGGCCAGGCCTGGGGCACCTGGAAGGTGAAGGGCACCGTTAGGACGGCGGCGCCCTGGGCTACCTGGCCTTGCGGCCAGGCCGGAGGCTCCGCGGAGGTAGGGGGCGCTGTTGGTGATGCGGCGCCCGGGGGTACTAGGCCTTGCGACCAGGCTGGTGGTAATTCCTGCTTTGTCACGCTCCGGGTCGAGGCGCGTGACGTCACAGGGGTCGCTGCGGCGGCTTCCGGTCGGGGCCTAGTCCATAGCGGTGACGTGGCGGCTACGGGCACAGCAGGGGGACTTTCGGGCTCTGCGACGGGGAGCTGGGGCAGGTGAGCGGTGTCACGGCTTGGGGTATAGGCGTCCCCTTTACCTGCCTCCATGCGTTCGGCTCCCTCCTCGGCGCCGTCTCCGGCCTTGGGTCCTCCCGCGCCATCCTCAGAGGCGGTCTGCTTCCTCTTCCAGGGTAGCGTGCTCCGTTGACTGGTCTCTGCTTGCTGGGTCATCTCCCGGCTCCACTCCGCCAGTATCTCGCGCTGCACCCGGGCCATCCTCCTTGCGAGGCCCTCCAAGGCAGTTTGTGCACACTCCCGGTCTCGGGGGAGCTGCGCTAAGATCTCCGCTAGACCTAGCGGGGTTGTGGACTCTAGCAGGCTCCTGACCATCGGGTCGGTGCTGCTCTGCTCTGCTTCCGGCAGGCTCCTGGCCAGCGGGCCGGTGCTGCTCTGCCCTCCTTCCTCGGTCTCTAGCAGACTCCTGGCCAGCGGGCCGGTGCTGTTCTGCTTTCTCTCCATCTCCGGGTGAGCTCCTCCGCTACTCCTCGTTAGACCTCTCGCCTCCGGGTGCGCTCGCTCCAGACTGCTCCAAGCGACACCCATCTTTTCTCTTCTCTTTCGTCTCCTCCCACTTCGAGGGCGGTCCCGGGGCAACTCGGTGACTGTCAGCTCCAGGGGTAGTTCTTTCACGCTGACAGACACCTCCAGCATCACAGTCTCTGTTGGTGGGGGCGGTTTCCACTTTTGGCGCCATTTTCTGTCCCGGCCCACGATGGGAGGTGGCCTCTTGCCCTCCTTTGGCACGCCCATAATGGCGTCCGCTGCTCTTCCAAGGCGGGAAATCTGCGGTTTTTGGCGGGAAGCGTCGCCCAGTGGCGGGAAACTCTGCAGATGGCGGGAACAAGTTGGAAATGGCGGACAATCGGCGGGAAACGACTGGTGATGGAGTCCGATGGCGTGGACCCTCCGGAACCGGCGGGAGACTTCTTTCTGAGGTAAACTTGCACTTTTCTTCAGGCACGCAGTACCCGGGTGTTGCGGGCACGTAATCCTGCCGACTACGCCAAAGTTGACGCGCCCCCTGGGACATATTCCTTTTTGAGGGGAATACCCGGCACCGGATCAGATGGGGGGGTTGTAGTCTCCGAGCGGCTGTGACCCGGCCCCGTGCCCAGGGCGTCAAGCTCAGTGTGATGTGGCAGTTCTACAGATGTTACTAAAGTTCTTTTGTGTCGACTACGCCACCCGTTGTGATGCGGTCACTGTGGCCGCCGCTGCAGCAGGGTCCGCTGAGGCTGATGGTGGGTGCGCAGCTTGGTGGGATAACCCCCAACGGGAGGGGTATAGCCTCAGAGGGGACAGGCGCAGAGGATGGGGGTTGTGGTGGTGTAGTGCAGACGGCAGTGAAGACAGAGTCGGGTTGTGCAGTTAAGGGTGTTTACTTACTGCAGATGTTGTACTGGTCACTCCAGCTGCTAGTGACCACCTGAGCCGTGCTGCGTCCACCAGGTCCTGGATCCAGCCAACCCCCAAACAAGTCCGGAGCGTGGCCCTGAGCTCTCCCTCTGTCCTTTCTTCAGCCGTCCCCACCAGTGATCCACCTAGGTCCAGCTCCCTCGGGCCTTCTGTTGGGACACCCTTGGCCCTGGGTTCCCTGACCCTTCATGTGGTGTGCCTTCGGGGTGAATGTGGTGGGTGACCGTGACAGACACTGCCCACGGTCTCCGGTCTCTGGCTGGGGATTGTTTTTACCCCCACCAGCTTGGGTTCCGGTACCCTGATGCTGACTCCTCACCCGGTGCTCTGATTTGGGTTCTTGGGTCCCTTCTCTTCTGTGCTCTGGGTCTTTCTCTTTTCTCCTCTCTCACTCTGGGTCTTGGTCTTTCTTCTCTCCTCTGCTCCTGACTTGTTCTCTGCAGCTGACTCACTTCCTGCATCTGATCCTCTGCATCTGACTCTCTGCGTCTGACCCTGATTCTAGTTGGTGCCCACCTTATATCCACCCTCTATGTGTGAGCTCAGGTGACCAGCACCCAATGAGCTCCTATCTTTACCCAGGCTGCTCCCCCTATCTGCCCCTACACTACATGGGATGTTCCACCCCCCTCCCACTCCAGCCAGGAACAGACTCGGTCGTACCTGCACATTTCTAAGTGGGAGTACCGTCGGCCTGTTCCTCGGAAATGGGATGTATGTAGTGCATGCAGCCTACCGAGCTCAGATCCACACTCCATCCTTACCCGGGAGTGGAATACCACACCTCTGGGTTGAGGTGCAATACTCCTGTAGCAGCCGAATCCTCAGGGTGCTACATAATTCTACTTGTGATGTGAGAAAATAAATCAATATGTGTCTTTTTATGTGTTGATAAAGTCATTCTAACACCTTTATAAATGTTTCTTGGATATTTTTAAATGGCACGTTTCCTGTAGACTGAACTTATATAATGGCTGTCACTGGCTGACACTTATAATGGTAAGTCTGCCTTTAATCTGAACTCAGTCTATGTCTTATTTGATTTTATATAATCTACTTTAACTCATATTGCTATACTGATTCTTATCTTTTTTGATGGTTTTTATTTTTATTTTTTTTGCAGCTGATATAAAACATAGATGCTAAGCTTATGTTATACAAACTATATCAGATGTAAATTTTAATTGGTTGGGTTGTGACTTAGGTTGACAGAGATCTCTCAATCTATAAAATTAATTTAAAGAAGACCTTTCACCAAATTTTTCATGTTGAGATGGACACACGGTGCAATAGTGGCAGCAGAGAGGAATAACATTTTTTTTATTTGGCTCTCCATTGTAAAGTTTTTAGCAATAAAAGTATTTAGTGGCTGTGTGAAGGATATTCTAGAATAATCACATGTTCCCTGGTCGTCAGGTCTCCAGTCACAGCATAACCCAAGTCCCAGCTGTAAGAGAGAAGGGAGGGGGGCTTCAGTGTGAGTGTCCCTCTGCAGTATGAGCTGAGCTGACAGGCAAGCCCCCTACTGAGATCCTATCTTTGTTCTCAACATGTGCTGTTTTGTTAAGGTATTATATTTCTATACTGAGCTGTGGAAGAACTATATGTCCCAGTTCTTCACAAAATGGATTTTCTAGCTCTGGGGAAGATAACGAATGCCCGACTGCATCCTAGCCCACTCTTGCATGTAGGGACTAGGAGATACACATCCCAGCCTTTTGGAACCTCCTACAACTGCTGTGTTTGGTACCCATATGTAGCAGGGGCGTTCTGGGTCCGTTGACACCAGAACCTGTTCCCTGGAACCATCCAGTAAG
This sequence comes from Phyllobates terribilis, assembly GCF_046119375.1. NCBI lineage: Eukaryota > Metazoa > Chordata > Amphibia > Anura > Dendrobatidae > Phyllobates > Phyllobates terribilis. The sequence goes on along the minus strand of NW_027362768.1, from coordinate 34,965,399 downwards.
GAGGTATGGGCCACATTAGTCCTGGGAGTCTCTTAGCTAGGAAGGAACAGGGGGTGGAGACTTGGGCTGGACAGGGGGCAGGTAGTGGGAGTTCCCAGAGAGTTGGAAGGTCTGGGTAGCAAAGGTCTATTGTCTTTTCCTGGGGAAGCTCCTGCCATCAGGACATGTGGGAGAATTCCAATAACCCAGCAAGGCACACATTCTTCCCCATGTGGTTGGCCAACCCCCAAGCCATGCTTTCCATCTAACCTGTAATTGACTTTAAGATCTGTTATGCTTGAAGTACCATGCTTTTGTATTTGTAATTCTGACCACTGTATATGTATAACCTTGTGTATATAGTAGATTGTTTAGTGTGCCCTTATGGCAATTAAATATATAATTTAATCTTGGGCTGTTTCTTTTATCTCGAACCACGAACCTCACGTCTGTTGTTCGGTCAAGACACACTACCGGGCTGGTTTCTAGCCCAATATAAGTCTGTTATATCAAATAGAAACTGGTGGCAGCTCTATCCAGGCCAACAAGGCTCTGATTCACTGGAGTAGTGAAAGAGCCTCTCAGCCTGTCAGAATTGTGGGAGAGTGTGGGGCCACGTCAGTGTCTGTGTGGACCACCTTGTCTCACTCCCTGGTGCCTCTCTGTTCCCGTGTGGACAGGAGGTGACGGTGTAGAACTGTGCCGATCTGACCTTACGCGTCCTTGAGGGGGTGCAGAACATCACGTTGGTGCAAAGGGTAGATCCATATCACATGCTCCATCTGGCTTAGTGTGACGTCAGGTGGGTGCAGGGGTGTGGATCCACAGGAAGAAGCAGTGACAGTAGGATTCCATAGGGCCCCCTGGTGTCGTTTCTTCACAGGATGTTATCAGGTAGTTTCCCCATAATTGCTTAGAGCAAGATTCCCAGTGTGTGAGATATAATCAAACAGCTGTAATCTCTTGCTCTAACCTCCTGCATGATTAGAAAGCACATATTATTATAATATACTCTGCTTATATATTGCCATTATACTCCGCAGCACTTTACAGACATTATCCACACTGTCCTCACTGGAGCTCATAATCTAAATTTCCTATCAGTATGTCTTTGGAGTGTGGGAGGAAACCTGAGTACCAAAAACAAACCTACGCAAATGCGGGTACAACATACAAACTCCTTGCAGATCTTGTCCTTGGTGGAATTTAAACCCAGGACCCCAATGTGGCAAAGCAACTGTGCTTACCACTGAGCTGCCATGATGCCCTAATGACTAACACCTTTCAGATAAGGCCACTCTGGGGGCCAGATCAGCACTGCTGCGCTTAGCTGTGTCACATTACAAACCATAATATTACCTCTCCTCCTTTCATAGCACTGTCATCTTTTATGTACTGCCAATCCCCCACACTGTCTGTCCTGAGCTGAGAGCTGAAATGGTCAGTAATCAAAATTACATCTGTTGTGCTCAACTTGTAATAGTTCTGCAGTGAGATCTGAGCAGGGTGTTATTATATATCACAAACAAGTAGTCCAGAACAGTCAGGTTACTCCTGTGTGAGGTGTAATGATAGTCCTGATCCCACTGCAGAGCGAGTACAATTTGAGCACAACAGAGTATTGTGAACAATTACATACTCACTAATCAGGAGAAATGATAGAAGGGTTTGTAATGTGACAGACCTCAACAAACCCTGCCCATCCCCCACAGTGACTCAGGCAGGAGGTTATACCAGAGATCAGGGCTGTATCATCAATTTATCACACACTAAGAAACGTGCTCTAAGCTTTTGTGGGGGCGTGTTCTTCTTTTATTTAAGTGTTGCTGCCTGCTTATGATTTTCTCCTTGTATGATGTTGACTAAAGTACACACGCCCAATGAAAACTATCTAATAACACCCTCTAAACCGCACGCATTTTGAAGCTTTTTTCACTGTTTTCAGAACATTAACAGTAAGAACATGGAAGAGTCCAGGAGCCATTTGGTGAGCTGCATATCCTGCTACATGTTCACAGACTTGCCAGTGGAAAAGCCAAACTTCACATGCCAGAAATGCAAGCTTGTGTCCCTGTTGGAGGAAAAGTTGCGAAATCTAGAAGAGAGGTTAACTACCTTGAAAATCATTAAGGAAGGTGAAGAGTTCTTAGACAGAGCAGAATTATCTCTTCATGATTCAGAAAGAGAAGAAATTCGAACTGCACCTGAGGAAACAGAGGAATGGAAGCATGTGACCCAGAGAAGCAGGAGGATCGAGAGGCAGTCAGCACCCATACTGCTCAGGAACCAGTACCAGGCTCTCTCACAGGAGCACCATGAAGAAATACAGCAAGATAAGACTTTGCCAGCAATGAATAACCTTGTAAGCACTCAGAATCCTCCTGGATGGAGAAAGAAGAATGTTGTGAAGAAAAAACAGAGAGTGGTGGTCATGGGGGATTCCCTGTTAAGAGGAACAGAGGCCGCTATCTGCAGACCAGACATAACCTCAAGAGAAATGTGCTGTCTTCCAGGAGCAAAAATTAAAGATGTGTCTGACAGGATATCAAGACTCTTCAGACCTACAGATCACTACCCATTCCTGCTAATACATGTGGGGACAAATGACACCGCAAGAAAGGACCTGGAAACCATCTGCAGTGACTTTGAAGACTTAGGCAAGAAAGTGAAAGAATTGGGAGCGCAGGTGGTCTTCTCATCCATCCTCCCAGTGGATGGCCATGGAACAATGAGGTGGAATAAGATTCTACAGGTGAACAACTGGCTACGTCGATGGTGCCGTCAACAAGGATTTGGATTTCTGGATCACGGAATGAATTACCTATACGATGGACTACTTGCTAGAGATGGGGTGCACCTTACAAAGACTGGAAAACATGTATTTGGAAGTCGCCTTGCTACACTCATCAGGAGAGCTTTAAACTAGAACAATGTGGGAAGGGAAGCAAAAGGCCAGAAAAAGCCATACAGCTGACAAATACTATTGAGATCTCTGCTACTGGAAGTGGAAAGGAAGAACAAAGACAAAACAATTTAAATAATAAAAATATGGGAGGAAGAGAAACCAATCAAAAACTAAAATGTTTTTATACAAATGCACAAAGCATGGGCAACAAACAAGGAGAATTGGAACTACTAATGCAGGAAAAGAAATATGATGTCATTGGAATCACTGAAACTTGGTGGGACGATACACATGATTGGAATAAAAGGCTAAAAGGATACAACTTATTTGCAAGAAACAGACTTGATAAACGAGGAGGAGGTGTCGCATTGTATGTTAGAAAAGCGTATATCTGCACAGAGATTGAAGCTTCAGAGACTGGGAGTTCTGTGGAAACTGTTTGGGTAAGAATACAAGGAGAGAACAACGGAAAGGACACCATTGTAGGCATTTACTACAGGCCACCTGGGCAAGCTGAAGATATGGATGAACTCTTTATGTATCAAATGACCAAGTTCTTAAAAAAATATGACGTAGTGGTCATGGGAGATTTCAACTATCCAGACATTTGTTGGGAATCTCTCTCAAGTAAAACTAACAGGTCAAGCAAATTCTTATCCTCTCTTGCTGACAACTTTATCTTCCAAAAGGTAGGGGAGAAAACAAGGGGATCTGCTACTTTGGATCTAATCCTTATAAACAGGGATGAAATGGTTGAGGAGGTAAAGGTGGCTGGGACCCTAGGAGGCAGCGATCATGCTATTATAGAATTTTCGATAACTAGAGGAGGAAGACATGTGAAGACTCAAACTTCAAGGTTAGATTTTAGAAAGGCAGATTTTAAGAGACTCAGAAAGAGAATAGGAGGGATCCAATGGCTGGATGTCCTTAAGGACAAAAATGTCCAGGAAGGATGGGAAATTTTTAAAACTGAGATTCTCAAAGCACAATCGTTAACAATCCCGAAAAGTAGGAAGAATGGGAAGCATTTAAGGAAACCAGGATGGATGAACACAGAACTTAAACACATGCTAAAAAGAAAGAAAGAAATGTTTATTAAATGGAAAGAGGGAGGCATATCTAAAGAAGATTATAATGCAGTCTGCAGATCCTGTAGGGCACGTATCAGGTTAGCTAAAGCTGACAATGAATTAAGGCTTGCAAGAGATGTCAAAAGCAACAAAAAAGGATTTTGGGGGTATGTCAAAAGTAAAAGAAAAGTCAAAGATGCTATAGGATTTTTACAGGATGAAAATGGAGAAATGGTAAGAGAGGATGTTGAGAAGGCCAAACTTTTTAATTCCTATTTTGCATCTGTTTTCTCTCAGAAAGAAAATGTATCATCAACTGATCTTCACTGTCGTTTTAAAGGAATAGAAGAATCCAAGTTATCTGTAAACAGAAAGATTGTGAGGGAATATTTAGCTAACATAAATGAGTTCAAGTCTCCAGGTCCAGATGAATTACACCCCAGAGTACTGAAGGAGATCGTAGAAGAAATTTTAGAACCACTCTCCATAATCTTTGAAAATTCTTGGAGAACAGGAGAAGTCCCAGAAGACTGGAGAAGAGCAAATGTTGTTCCTATCTTCAAAAAGGGGAAGAAGGTGGACCCAAGGAACTATAGGCCGGTGAGTCTGACTTCTATACCAGGAAAGATCTTTGAACAAATTATTAAACAACATGTAGGTAAGTACATCGATAAGAATGAAGTGATTAACCAGAGTCAGCATGGGTTTGTAACTAACAAGTCATGTCAGACTAACTTAATTTCCTTCTATGACAGAATCACTGACTGGGTGGATCAGGGAAATGCTGTAGATATAGTATATCTTGACTTCAGAAAAGCATTTGACAAAGTATCTCACACCATCCTTATTGAAAAAATGACCAAGTATGCAATGGACCAGGCAACTGTTAGGTGGATTCATAACTGGCTTAGTGATCGGACTCAAAGGGTGGTTGTAAATGGCTTCACATCCAGCTGGATGAATGTCTCAAGTGGGGTACCACAGGGCTCCGTCCTGGGACCTGTATTGTTCAACATCTTTATCAATGATTTAGATGAAGGAATTGAGGGTAAACTGATTAAATTTGCTGATGACACAAAGCTAGGAGGGATAGCTAATACTAGAGAAGAGAGAGAGAGGATTCAAAAAGACCTAAATAAACTGGAGCAGTGGGCAGCAACCAACAGAATGGTTTTTAACAGGGAAAAATGCAAAGTACTACATCTGGGCAATAAAAATGAAAAAAGCATATACAGAATGGGAGGAATAGAGCTAAGCAACAGTACATGTGAAAAAGACTTAGGTATACTAATAGATCATAGACTGAACATGAGTCAACAGTGTGACGCAGCAGCAAAAAAGGCAAATACAATTCTGGGATGTATTAACAGAAGCATACAGTCTAGATCACGTGAAGTCATTATCGGACTTTACTCCTCTTTGGTCAGACCTCATCTGGAATACTGTGTACAGTTTTGGGCACCACATTTTAAAAAAGACGTAGACAAACTGGAGCAAGTTCAGAGAAGAGCGACCAGAATGGTGACTGGTCTGCAAACCATGTCCTATAAGGAACGGTTGCAGGATTTGGGAATGTTTAGCTTGCAAAAAAGAAGACTGAGAGGAGACTTAATAGCTGTCTACAAATATGTCAAGGGCTGCCACATTGTAGAAGGATCATCTTTATTCTCATTTGCACAAGGAAAGACTAGAAGCAATGGGATGAAACTAAATGGGAGGAGACACAGATTAGATATTAGAAAAAACTTTTTGACAGTGAGGGTGATCAATGAGTGGAACAAGCTGCCACGAGAGGTGGTGAGTTCCCCTTCAATGGACGTCTTCAAACAGAGGCTGGACAGACATCTGTTTGAGATGATTTAGTGAATCCTGCTTTGAGCAGGGGGTTGGACCAGATGACCCAGGAGGTCCCTTCCAACTCTACATTCTATGATTCTATGATTCTATGATATGATTCTTGGACTTAAAAAAAGTTAACTCATTAAGTGCCAAATACTTTGATTGCTATCATCTCTGCAACAGACATACAAAATAATAAAATAAACATTTTTTTTCCACTCTGCAAGTACTATTACAGCCTATGTCTGGCTCAACATGGCAAAATTTGATCTACTTTGAGGCTGCGTGCCCACTATACGTTTTTCAAGCGTTTTTGATGTCGAATTTCTGCAGCGGAAACGCTTTAAAAACACTTGGTAATCCGTGCCCCATGGTCCCCAATGAAAATCTGCATGTTCTGTGCACATGCTGCAGAATTTTCTGCAGTGGATTTTCAGTGCGGAAAAATCTGCAGTATGTCCATTATTTGTGCGTTTCCGCATGCGGATTTGACTACTCAATGCTTTTGAAAAACGCAAGTCAAATCCGCATATAAAAACGCTGCAAAAATGCTTAAAAAACTAGTGTAAAATCCGCAAGCGTTTTTGCTGCCAAGGACATGCAGAAAAAATGCAGAAATGTTCTGCTTCAATTCTGCATCGTGGGCACATAGCCTAACACAACATTATGCCAGGGTCAGATGAGCGTATGTAAAAATGTCCAATTTTCATCCAGAAAATCCAGACAATTTTCGTCCATATTGTCATCCATGTGCTACACTCTCCGTATTGTCATACATGTGCCATCTGTGTGTCTAAATTTTACATCGTGACGTGGTGTCCCATGTGTATTTATGCAATAACATTTTATGATATACAGTACAGACCAAAAGTTTGGACACACCTTCTCATTTAAAGATTTTTCTGTATTTTCATGACTATGAAAATTGTACATTCACACTGAAGTCATCAAAACTATGAATTAACACATGTGGAATTATATACTTTACAAAAAAGTGTGAAACAACTGAAAATATGTCTTATATTCTAGGTTCTTCAAAGTAGCCACCTTTTGCTTTGATGACTGCTTTGCACACTCTTGGCATTTTCTTGATGAGCTTCAGGAGGTAGTCACCGGAAATGGTTTTCACTTCACAGGTGTGCCCTTTCAGGTTTAATAAGTGGGATTTCTTTCCTTATAAATGGGGTTGGGACCGTCAGTTGTGTTGTGCAGAAGTCAGGTGGATACACAGCTGATAGTCCTACTGAATAGACTGTTAGCTGCTCTTTTCTTGCCATAATACAAATTCTAAGTAAAGAAAAATGAGTGGCCATCATTGCTTTAAGAAATGAAGATCAGTCAGTGCGAAAAATTGGGCAAACTTTGAAACTGTCCCCAAGTGCAGTTGCAAAAACCATAGTCATGAAAATACAGAAAAATCTTTAAATGAGGTGTGTCCAAACTTTTGGTCTGTACTGTACATGATCAAATATAGTTTCCTAAGTTAATAATGGCAGTATATCTGAAAAATAAGATGCTACATTGGCTGATCCAATGGGAACCGAAAAATTTTTTGCGCGCCCATAAATCTATATATCCACATTTAATTTGAGATATGGAAGAGAATAGTGAATGCTGCAATATTTTTCAAATGGACAATCAAAAAACCTATCATCTCAACAGCCTTATTCAATTGTATCAACAGCCTTATTCAATTGTATTGGTCAGTGTGCTGTCCGACTCTTACTTGGTCAGCATATGCCCGAATAATATGCTTGTCTGAACTAGTCCTTACCTTCTAATAGGTTTCCTTATACACACTAAAGGAAATGGGGTCTCCAAATAATGTCTTCTGCTAAAAAAGTTAAGTTTGAATATAGTTGCAAAGCTGTAGTCCACTCGGGGATCACCCTGTACACTTTTAGGTTGGTCTGGACTAGTGTTGAGCCACCCCCGTAGTGTTCGAGTTCGGTTTGGTTCGTCGAACACCCGTGTGTTCGCCGAACTGTTCGTCGAACTGTTCGTCGAACACCTTCGAACACCGTTAAAACCAATGGCAGGCAAACAAAAACACATAGAAAACACCTTCAAAGGTGTCCAAAAGCTGACAAACTGCTCAGAAGACACAACTAACACATGGAAAAGTGACAAGTACATATAGTCATGCGAAAAGAAAAGAGGTGGAGGAGTAAAAGGAGGGAGAGACACAGATAAAGCATGTCATGCCCTTCTAAAATCCAAAAAGTGAGAAGCCGACACGTTCAGTCTGCTCCTGCCCGTGCCACCTCCGTGTCGCCGGGTTTGTGCCAGAGCCGCGGTGAACCCTGACGGCCAGCCCCCCTCTCCCAATACTGGTGCCTGTCCGCTGGTGGGTCGAGCGAGCCCCCCTGTGGTGGAGGCAGCTCTAAGCTTTTTAATTTAAATTGTCTCTCTAATTTGAATGAATACACTTTAAATCCATTTACAAGGATCTATTGGAGGGCAAGTCTCATGCCAGCAGCCGCGTAATTCCAGCTCCAGTAGCGTCCACTAAAGCTGCTGCAGTTAAAAAGCTTTTATAAGGATCGAGCTCGGCTGTCCACCGCAAGGCATCCTACTGCCAGTCCCAGCCCCTATGCCTTGGGGTGACTCCTGATGCTCTTCACTGAGTATCCCGTGGTCCCGAAGCATTTCCTTTGAAAAAATTAAGTGTCCAAACTACAGGTGGTGTAGCTTGCTTAACAGCCGGGATAATCCGCTGACTAGCAGACACTGCTACTAGGCACAAAGTATTTCCTGGGCTAGATGCAGTTAAAAATTTGTAATTAGATACTCTCGTTGGATGCTGAGAAAGCATTCCATAGAGTCTCCTGGCACGCCATATATGATTCTCTTAAAAAGCTTGGGGTAGGGGTCTAGGGGACCCTTTTATAGCCAAAATCATGGCCCTGTATCACAATACGTCACCTAGGCTGAAGATAAATGGAACTGTAGCACCCTGAGGGCTCGGTTGCTACAGAGGTATTGCACCTCACCCAGAGGTGTGATATCTCACTCTCAGGTAAGGATGGAGTGTGGATCAGGACCCGACACCTGCATGCATTACACCACATTGCCGTGGGGCAGGGCGACCAATATGCCTCTGAGATGGGCACGACAGTCCCTGTCCCTGGCTGGAGTGGGGGGAGGAAACACTGAGGAAGGGGAACCCTGTAGTGCAGGAGCAGGGAGGAAGCAGTTCCTGGGTGCATTGAGAAGGGAGCATAAAAGGTGGGCACCATCTTAGTTCAGTGCAGAGAAGTCTGAGCAGAAGTGGCAGGGAGCAGGGGCTCTGCATGAGCTCTGCTCCGGAGGAGGGCCTAGTAACAGAGGCCCAGGCCTGGAAGAGGGAGAAGGAAGGAAGAGGAGCGGAGAAGGCTCCAGGAACGAGGAATGAAGGGATCCCAGGGGTGCGGATGGGCGAGTCGCCACCGCACGCCCGAATCCACCTGCGTGGAGGGGTCAGGCCAAAGGGGGAGACCGGTCCCCGAAACTAGTGGAGGCAGGAAATGACCCTCAGCTAGAAACCGGAGGCTGTGACATTTTATGTGGCGCAGCCCCTCGCTACACCCGCTAGGAAGGCACCACATAGGGTCAGGGAAACTGGCGCCAAGTTTACCAAGAGGAGGCCCGAGGCAGCCGGACAGAAGGGTTGGTAAGAAAGGCCAGACAAAGGACACACAAAGGGGGTCCTGTGAAGCGCTCCAAAGTTATCTGGGAGTTGTCTGAGCCCCTCACCTGGTGAGCACAGTACGACGTGGGCAGCCATTACCTGCAGACGTGGTCTGGATAATAAGAACTGTGAGTAAAGGCCCTGGACTGCATCACTGACTCCGTGTCGTCACTGCTGCTGCCGTGCACCATCACCCCCATCCTCCGCATACACTGCCCTGAGGCTATACTCCTCTCGTGGGGAGTTATGCTACGCTCTGCTGCACCCTCAACACCAGCCTCAGCGGTCTGCCCTGCAGCGGCGGTTCACTCTGACCGCAATCCACGGGTGGCGTAGTCGGACATTTAAACATCAAAACCACATAAATAGTTCCGCCACTGGTTTGACCACCCTGCGCCACGGAACCGGGTCGCCGCCACGAAGACTACAACCACCAGCATCCACCAAAAAGGGTCCGGCTCCGGGTGTCCCAAGGCCCAGGGGGTGCATCAGAACATTTTCATCACCTTTCACAATCACCAATGGGACACGGCAGGGATGTCCTCTGTCCTCTCTCTTATACATCCTAGTGACGGAGCACCTGCTCTCATCAATTCGCCATAACCCCAATATTAGGTGGATTGAGGTGGGAGGCACCGAGTACAAGTGCTCTCTATTTGCTGATGATGTCCTAGTATATATCACTCAATCACATATATCCATCCATGCTGTTATGGCTGAAATAGATCACTTTGTTACATGGTCAAATTTTAAAATCAATGCAGCGAAGTCAGAGGCCCTCGATGTCTCCCTCCCCAAATCCATATAGGATTCCATCCAGTCCAACTTTCCCTTTGCCTGGCCCTCACAGGGTATCAAATACTTAGGAATTCCTATTCATAGAGACCTCTCCCATCTATGTTATCTTAATTTTGGGCCCTTTATTGAACAACTCCATACAGACCACGGTTGGCAAGTTAGAACTGTAAGGCTCACTACGTGAACCACTGGTGTTTTGTGGAAAAGCACATGTACACTGTGTTCCAAATTATTATGCAAAAAGTGTTTAGGAGTGATAAGGGAAGAATTTGTTTGTTTGTCAGTTAAACTCATTGATGGTGATGTGTGTCAGGGCTCTTTATATCACTGTAAGCAATTGCAGACACCTGTGCTAATTAGTTTGGCAGGTGTGTCCAATGAAAGGCAAGACTACTTAAGAAGGCTGTCTCACATTATTAAGCAGCCTACATTTTCTGCCAAAATGGGAAAGAAAAAGGATGTGTCGGCTGCTGAGAAGCAACAAATTGTGGAGTGTTTAGGTCAAGGCATGACTACAATCAACATTGTGCGATGATCAGGATGAAGTGTTTTGGCAATCAAGAAGTATGTAGCTGATTCACAGCACACACGTGTGCGTGCTGATAAGGGCAAATTGAGGACTCTTTCCTACAGGCAATTACGTCAGGTTAAAAGAGCAGCGGCAAAAAAGCCTTGTCATAGCAGCAGACAAGTTTTTGAAGCTGCTGGTGCCTCCAACGTCCCCCGAACAACAAGATGCAGGGTCCTTCAGAGGTTTGCAGCTGTGCATACGCCATCCTGTCGACCTCCTCTATCCACTTCACACAAGCAGAAACGGCTCCAGTGGGCCAAACATTACATGAAGACTGATTTCAAAACTGTTTTGTTCACGGATGAGTGCCGTGCAGCGCTCGATGGTCCAGATGGATGGAGTGGAGGATGGCTGGTTGATGGACACCCCACGCAAACACGGCTACAGCGCCAACAAGGAGGAGGTGGAGTAATGTTTTGGGCTGGAATCATGGGGAGAGAGATTGTCGGCCCCTTTAGGATCCCTGAAGGCGCTAAAGATGAACTCCATAATGTATGTGGATTTTCTCAAAGAGCACTTCCTGCCATGGTTCAAGAAGAAGAACCGTGTATTTCACAGCAAGATCATATTTTTGCATGATAATGCACCATCTCATGCTGCACATAAAACATCTGCATCTCTGGCTGATATGGGCATAAAAAGGGACAAACTTATGGTGCGACCCCCATGCTCCCCTGACCTCTACCCCATTCAGAACCTCTGGAGCATCATCAAAAGGAGTGTCTATGATGGCGGGAGGCAGTTCACATCTAAGCAACAGCTCTGGGAGGGTATTCTGTCCTCATGCAAAACAATTGAAGCAGAAACCATCCAAAATCTGACAAATTCAATGGACGAGAGAGTTCAGAAGCTCCTTTCGAACAAGGGGTCCTATGTGAAAATGTAACATCACCTAGAATAAAGTTTTGAGTTGAAAACTGTTTGATTTCAGTTTCTAATAACCTGCTAATGCTTATAATTTCAAAAATGACCATTTTTTTGGTCTTTATTAAAATGAAAAGGTTGATCGAAAAGTTTGGGGGATCTAAGAGTGTGGCAACCCAGTAGTCATGATTACTTCGAATTCTGACAATATGAGGGTCATGTTGCAGGTAGTGCAGCAAGAAGGCACTTATGTGTCTTGCGCATCTCGGAGCCCCAAAATTATTTTCCGGGCTAGATGCAGCTAAAAATTATTATTAATTTTAAATCTGGTGGAGCTTAGTATAGATGGCCTAATAAGATCAGTGCTGCACACTGCTACAAAGCCCAAATTATTTTCCAGTCAAGATACAGATAAACATGATTAGTATTTTTAAATCTGGTGGAGCTTATTATAGATGGCCTAATAGAATCAGTGCTGCACACTGCTACAAAGCCCAAATTATTTTCCAGCCAAGATACAGATAAACATGATTAGTAATTTGAAAGCTTAAAACGGTTGGTAGGGTGATTTTAACCAATCATCAAGCTTTTACTCTCCCCAGGATGACACAGGGGTAGAAAAGTCATTTCGGATCCATGATTTGTTCATCTTTATGAACGTGAGTCTGTCTACATTATCAGTGGAGAGCCGCGTGCGCTTATATGTCAGCACACCACCAGCAGCGCTGAACACACGTTCAGACAGAACGCTGGCTGCGGGGCATGACAAGATCTCCAAGGCGTAAGTGGCTAGCTCCGGCCATTTATCCAGATTGGAAGCCCAAAAAGAGCAAGGGTCCAGTGACACAGTCATGGCTTCAATGTTTACTTGGAGATACTCCTGTACCATCATCTCTAGGCGTTGACTATGTGTCAGACTTCTTGTCTCCTGTGGCCTTGCAAAGGATGGGCTATAAAAGTGGTGAAATGATTCCGCAAAATTGATGTTACCAGCAGATACTGTGGTTCTGTTACGGTTTGAGTGCTGAACACTTGACGGTCCCACGGTTGGCAAGTTGGAACTGTGAGATTCACTACGTGCACCACTGGTGTTTTGTGGAAAAGCACATGTAAGATTCTGCAACAGTCTCTGCTGATACTCCTGCATGCGTGCATCCCTTTCTATGGCAGGAACAATTTCTGCAAATTTACTTTTGTACCGGGGATCTAACAGTGTGGCAACCCAGTAGTCAGGATTATTTCTAATTCTCACAATTCGAGGGTCATGTTGCAGGTAGTGCAGCAAGAAGGCACTCCTGTGTGTTGCGCATCCAGGAGCACCAAGTCCCTGTTGTGTTGGTGGCGAGGTAGCAATCATGCTTCCTTCCTCTGTCCTCTCCCCCCAACCTCGCACAACAGAAATGTGATCAAGGTCTCCCTCATCTGATGAGTCTTCCATCAGTTCGTCCTCCACTTCTTCCTGGGCTCCTGCACCTTCCTCACTAGTTTGGCTGCTACCATGCGCCCTGGTAAAACCATCTCCCCCACCCTCACATGCCTGCCGCCTTGGTGCTGCCGACCGTCTGGACCTTGCAGATGTTAGCCCTTCCGCATACAACTCCTCCTCCTCTACTTCCTCCACCTCCTCTTGTGCCACCACCTGACTCCGAATTCTGTTTAACATGTGCTCTAGCATGTAAATCACCGGAATAGTCATGCTGATAATGGCATCGTCAGCACTAAACATCTTCGTCGCCATTTCAAAACTGTGCAGAAGGGTGCATAGGTCCCTGATCTGAGACCACTCCTCCAGCGTGATTTGCCTCACCTCTGGAACTCGTTGGCCCAGGCTATACGTCAGAACGTATTGCACCAGGGCTTGTCGGTGCTGCCACAGTCGCTGCAACATGTGCAGAGTTGAATTCCACCGGGTAGGCACATCGCATTTTAGCCGGTGAAGTGGCAGGCCCAACGACTTCTGTAGAGATGTAAGTCGCTGAGCTGCGGGATGCGAACGGCGGAAGTGAGCACACAGCGACTGTGCCCTCTGCAGAAGGCCGTCTAGTCTGGGATAGTGGGCTAAAAATTGCTGGACAACCAGGTTCAACACGTGAGCCATACAAGGCACGTGTGTGACATTGCCCCGGCGAAGTGCCGCACCCAGGTTTGCAGCATTGTCGCACACGGCCTTCCCTGGTTTCAGGTCCAGTGGAGACAACCATTCATGAAATTGGTTCTCCAGAGCTGACCACAACTCCTCAGCTGTGTGACTCACATTTCCCAGACATTTCAAAGTAAAAACCGCCTGATGACGTTGAGCCCTACTGCCAGCATAGTAAGGAGGTGTGCAGGATCCCTTCTGCGCAGTTAGAAACCTTGTGGCATGACAAGACAGGCTTTGGGTGCAGGTGGAAGACTGAGAGGAGGTTGAGGAGGCAGAAGCAGTGGAGGAACTTTGACATAAAGAGGATTGACGCACAACTCGTGGGGACGGCAAGACTTGGACAGCAGCCCCTTGTCCTGCTGTCACCATAGTTACCCAGTGCCCAGTCAGCGACATGTAACGCCCCTGTCTATGCCTACTCGTCCAAGTGTCTGTGGTGAAATTCACCCTGTCACACACAGAGTTTCTCAAAGAAGCGGTGATGTTGTGTGCGACATGCTGGTGGAGCATAGGCACACCTTTCTTTGAGAAGTAGTGCCGACTGGGCATCTGTAACAGGGGCACTGCGACGGACATAAGGTATCAAAAATCCTCTGTGTCCACCAGGCGGAAAGGCAGCATTTCTGTAGCCAAGAGCTTGCAGATGGTGAAATTCAACATCTTAGCTTTCTCATGGCTAGGAGGAAATGGTCTTTTACTTGTCCACATCTGAGGGACCGAGGGCTGGCTATTGTGCTTAGACGGGGTTGATAAGGGTGTCCCCGGCAAACTGCCGGTCTGTGAGGAAGATGCAGGCGGACATGTTAGGTTGCCTTGATCCAAAGGTGGTGCTATCGATGTCGGACAGCGCTCAACACCAGCTGGTGTTACCACCTCCAAAGAAAATGATGACCTGCCAATCACGCTGGCTGTTGCGGGTAAAGAGGTGGCAGGTCTGCGCCCCAAAACAGGTGTGACTGCTGTCCCCCCAGTCACAGAGGATGAAGAGGCCGCGGATGCACAAGATATGGCAGACGGTGGTTGGCCCGGCCGGCTAGGCCGCATTGTAGCACACTGAGCTTCCCACTGCAACTTATGCTTCATGTCCATGTACCGGTTCATGCATGAAGTACTCAAACTATGTATTTTTTGGCCTCTACTTAGCTTTTGCTGACAAATGTTACAGATAACATGAGTTGGGTCATCTTTATCGATCTGAAAAAATGCCCAGGCTATGCAAGGCTTAGCACCCATGCGACCTGAAGAGCCACCATGACTTGTGGTGAGAGGCAGAGTTGTGTTTGAGGATGCAGTTGTTGACGTGCTTCCAGTACTACGTCTCTGTCCAGGAAGGCGCAACCTGACCTCGTCGTCACTAGCATCTTCCTCCACCTCCTCTGCTGACCTCATCTCTTGGCTGACTGTGGGTTGACAGTAAGTGGGATCTCCAACCTCATCATCATCACCCTGTGCGTTATCACACCCGTCGTCCTCAGAGCCAACCTGTTCCTGCCCTGACAAAAAACTAAAGTTGTCGCTCCAATCAGGTATTTGAGTCTCATCATCGTCTTCCTCATTGTCTCCACCAACAGGAGTTACAGTTTGGGAATGAGGGTCTGCATTATGGTCAGAACCTTCTGCGTCTGGTCCTGGATCTGACTCATAAAGATTCTGGGCATCAGTGCAGATCATTTCCTCGTCTGGATTCACAGAAGCGCTGGAGTCGACCTCTGAATCCCAGGCTATAGTATGAGTAAACAGCTCTGCAGACTCAACCATCTGTTCTACCTCATACTCAGACGGGCAGCTGGAGATTTGGGAGCTGTGAGGAAGCAAGTGCGATTGGGGTGACACCTTTGAGGACTGGAGTATTTGTGATGTTGAAGTTGATGTGGAGGAGAGCCCACTTAAAGGAGCACTTGATATCCGTTGAAGCACCTGCTGTTTTTATGCCTCATCTGGAATTTGTAGCAATTGACGTGGCCGTAAGAAAAGGATCTTATCACATTGTCCGCTAAAAGAAGTAGACATTTTAGTTTGGTTGGAAGATGGTCTTTCTTCTGCAGATGTTACTGTTGCTTTAACACCTACCCCACGGACACAACCTTTTTTCCCCTTCCCAACACGCCTATTCCCCTTTCCACCAGCAGCAGGCCTTTTTCCACTCATTTTGGTGGTTAACTAATTCACAACTCTGGAGTTGTTTGCACAAAAAAACAATGGATGGGAACCGAGCAGAGCTGAGTGGCCAAACTGTGGTATTAGGCCAAAATTATTGGCTGGGTTAGATGCAGAAAAAAATTATATTCAATTTGCAACCTGATGGAGGTCAGTATAGATGGACTAATAGAACAAGTCCCACACACAGCTAGAAGCCCAAATATTTTTTCAGAGGTAGATGCAGAAAAAAATTGTATTCAGTTTGCAACCTGATGGAGGTCAGTATAGATGGACTAATAGAACAAGTCCTACACACAGCTAGAAGCCCAAATATTTTTTCAGAGGTAGATGCAGAAAAAAAATATATTCAGTTTGCAACCTGATGGAGGTCAGTATAGATGGACTAATCGAGAAAGTCCCACACACTGCTAGAAGGCCAAATATTTTTTCAGAGCTAGATGCAGACAAAAAATTATTTTGAATTTGCAACCTGATGGAGGTCAGTATAGATGGACTAATAGAGAAAGTCCCACACACTGCTAGAAGGACAAATATTTTTTCAGAGCTAGATGCAGCTATAAATTATTTTTAATTTGCAACCTGATGGAGGTCAGTATAGATGGACTAATAGAGAAAGTCCCACACACTGCTAGAAGGCAAAATATTTTTTCAGAGCTAGATGCAGAAAAAAATTATATTCAGTTTGCAACCTGATGGAGGTCAGTATAGATGGACTAATAGAACAAGTCCCACACACAGCTAGAAGGCCAAATATTTTTTCAGAGGTAGATGCAGATAAAAATTATTTTTAATTTGCAGCCTGATGGAGGTCAGTATAGATGGACTAATAGAGAAAGTCCCACACACTGCTAGAAGGCCAAATATTTTTTCAGAGCTAGATGCAGACAAAAAATTATTTTGAATTTTCAACCTGATGGAGGTCAGTATAGATGGACTAATAGAGAAAGTCCCACACACTGCTAGAAGGCCAAATATTTTTTCAGAGCTAGATGCAGAAAAAAATTATATTCAGTTTGCAACCTGATGGAGGTCAGTATAGATGGACTAATAGAACTAGTCCCACACACAGCTAGAAGCAAAAATATTTTTTCAGAGGTAGATGCAGAAAAAAATTATATTCAGTTTGCAACCTGATGGAGGTCTGTATAGATGGATTAATAGAACAAGTCCCACACACAGCTAGAAGCCCAATATTTTTTCAGAGGTAGATGCAAAAAAAAAATATATTCAGTTTGCAACCTGATGGAGGTCAGTATAGATGGACTAATAGAGAAAGTCCCACACACTGCTAGAAGGACAAATATTTTTTCAGAGCTAGATGCAGACAAAAAATTATTTTCAATTTGCAACCTGATGGAGGTCAGTATAGATGGACTAATAGAGAAAGTCCCACACACTGCTAGAAGGCCAAATATTTTTTCAGAGCTAGATGAAGATAAAAATTATTTTTAATTTGCAACCTGATGGCGGTCAGTATAGATGGACTAATAGAGAAAGTCCCACACACTGCTAGAAGGCCAAATATTTTTTCAGAGCTAGATGCAGAAAAAAATTATATTCAGTTTGCTACCTGATGGAGGTCAGTATAGATGGACTAATAGAACAAGTCCCACACACAGCTAGAAGCCCAAATATTTTTTCAGAGGTAGATGCAGATAAAAATTATTTTTAATTTGCAACCTGATGGAGGTCAGTATAGATGGACTAATAGAGAAAGTCCCACACACTGCTAGAAGGCCAAATATTTTTTCAGAGCTAGATGCATACAAAAAATTATTTTGAATTTGCAGCGTGATGGAGGTCAGTATAGATGGACTAATAGAACAAGTCCCACACACTGCTAGAAGCCCAAATATTTTTTCAGAGCTAGATGCAGAAAAAAATTATATTCAGTTTGCAACCTGATGGAGGTCAGTATAGATGGACTAATAGAACAAGTCCCACACACTGCTAGAAGCCCAAATATTTTTTCAGAGCTAGATACTGAAAAAAATTATATTCAATTTGCAACCTGATGGAGGTCAGTATAGATGGACTAATAGAATGATGCTATGCCCAAAAGATTTTACTTCACTAGGTGCAGTAAAAAAATTGGTATTCTATACACAGGTGGTATATCTTGCAACACAGATAGGCTACTCCACTGACTAACACACTCTGCAATAGGCCAAAAAGGATTAGCTTTGCTAGATTCAGCCAAATGCTGTGAAAAAAACTTGAACAGCACTGGCACAGACCTGCCTGGCAAAAACTGATAGGAAATGATGTAACCTAGTCCTGAAAAGGACTGCAATTACAATTAGTCTTTACTCCCACAATCTATCTATTTAAGAGCACAGACCTGCCTGATAAAAGTCGTAGGAAATGCTGTAACCTAGTCCTTAAAAGGACTGCAATCACAATTATTCCCTACTCCCAAGCTATCTGTAGATTTGTGCGAAAATTGGCTTGAAATTAACAAGGTATAGCGTACACAGCAACAGCGGTGCCGTCTAACACGCAGCTGCAGCAGTGAGAAAATGGTGGCGACGGGGAAAATGGCTTGGTCTTATAGGGCAAGGACATGTGACATACACTGCCAATGACACATGCCCTTGCTTGTGTGAAAAAAAGCACTTCGCTCCGTGTGTGCGCTGCTGATAGGCTGACAGATTGCACCTCCCCACTGTAAATGCGGGAAAGAGAAAAAAAAATGGAGATCTTCATTATTCCTGCAGAGATCCATCCCCTGCCCCTCCCCCCACCCCGCTGTACACTCAAACTGCGTATTAACATTAATTTTCATCATTACTGAGAAAAAATCCAGTTATGATTTTGGTGCACGAACAGTTATCGAACATAACCTCGAACAGCCGAATTTTTCTCAAATCGTTCGTGTTCGCCGAACGGCTCGAACACCGCCCAAAACAGCTCGAATTTGAGATTGGCGAACAGTTCGAGTCGAACAACGCTCATCTCTAGTCTGGACTTGAAATTTTGTAAGACACTAGAATCTATAGATTTTCTTTGTTTGTCAGATTATACCGGCTGTTCTGCTGCCAGACACACAAGCTGGAATGTATCTGTCAATTATGTGGCACTGTCAGCAAATGCATCATGACATGTCAAAGCAGAAGTGACAAGAAATGAGAAGCTTTGATGCCAGTTATATTCTGTATGTCAGATACTATATAACTTAATTGTTTGCTTGAATAATCTGAGTAGTTGTTCATATCTTATTTCAATAAAAAGCCTAATGAAAAAGCATGATAAATATTATAAATTATTAACCTCAGTCTTATTTCAATTTAAGTCTACTATAAACATTACATGTTGGCCAAACCTTCATTAAACTTTAATATTCTTTTCCCTAGGAAGGATAATTTAAATAGTGTTTCCTTTATTTAATAAATCAATTACAAATACCACAGCACATCAAACATCTTTAAATAAATTCCTCGTATATATTTATATTGTTCTTCTCAATCACTGGACTAATTATCGGGAAGGAGTATGAGGATAATAGTCTAGTTACCACATATGGACACAAAACGGGATTGTACTGAGCACTCTATTTTGGGCTCATAGCTCTGAAATTTTGGTCTCATACTGTATGTGGCATCCAATAGAACATATCACAATCTTTTTTTAACCTTGCCATTTTCATATTTGGGGCCATAGATAATAATTAATTATGGAGCAAAGGTCAGATTCTACCTTTTAAAAGTGGAGAGCCAGGAATGCGTGTCACAGCAGGTTACACAGGTGCATGAAATGGAAATCAAGGCTGGAAAGAGGAGACAGTGTCATTTCAAATACAAAGAGGTAAAGGCCAGTGTGGTGCTTACCTGATTTAAGCTAGGGTCACACCACCATGTTTTCTCTTATCTCGAAGTATTGGTCGAAAAATGCTAATCACACTCTGATCAAACTCTGATCAGCATTTGATCAGAGTGTGAACATAATGTGATCCTATTTTCTCGGATGAGGATAAAATAGAAAAAAAAATCTCTATGTTTTAAATTCTTTCATTCCATGAAAATTTAAGCACCTGTAGATGTCATCCGAGTGCAGTCCATTTTTTTCCATGGACTCCTTCAGTTGCATGACCGAGTGAGATCCAAAAGTCTGATCAAACTTAGGCATGCTGTAAATTTTTCCTTGGACAGACTCTGTCTGAGTGAAATATTGAACATGTTCACGGCCCCATAGGATAACATTGGTCCAAATGTGAGCCGATGTTTTGTTGGATAGTGCTCTGATCGATAATATGGTCGACTGCATGAGCACTAAGCAATAATAAAAATAATTTAATAGTATCAAAGTAGCAAAACACTGCATCGTACAGTTCCAGCAAAGTGGATGGGATTTATAGAAACCTCATGTCCACTGTGCTTTTACTCTGTGTAAACTGATCTGCGGTGCGTGTTTCAAATCCGCAACATGTCATACTCTGAGTTTTATGTGCAGATTTTTCTATGGACTTGCACTAAATGCAAAAAATCCGCAGGTCAAAAATCAATATGAGGTTTTTGTGCGTTTCCACAGCGTAATCAGATTAAGTGCTATCAGCACTTGACTATATCAATAAAATTTTGTCTAGGCCAAATACCAGGTAATAACAAAAACACAGCAGGCTTGCTTAAAGCAAGACATAGCAACAAGAGGCAAAAAATGCAGTGATAAAAATAAATGTAAAAAAAAGTACATGTGACGTTTCAGCTTCAGAATGCTTGATAAAGGCTTCAAATGGGGAGCTAAAACATCACATTTCCTTTTGAATAACGTTCAAGTTTTTCACTTATTTCCATTGGAGTGCCGCTTTCATTCTATTTTTTCTACATTTGGAGGCTTTTCGGCTGGTTGCTTAATGTAGTAATGCACCCACAATATCATGACTGTGCAGCTATTTTTCCTTATTATAATTTAAGTGAGATGCAGATACACTGAGTCCTTGAAGAAGCCCCAGAGAAAGAGGTTGTAGACAGTTAGATCTGGTGGAGTCAAGTGCAACATTGGTCAATTTTTGTTTCCAGCATGGCCAATCCAACATTCCAGTAGAGTTTTATTGAGGTGGAGATGCACCATCTTGCTGATAAACTACATTGGCCAGATCTTTCTCTATCTGTGGCATAAACTATTTCTTTAACATGTCTAGATAGGAGAGGCCAATGACAACATCCTCTGAAAAGAAGATGGGATCATAGATTTTGCGCTAGCTCATTGCACAAAAACTATTTACTGTGAGTGAGTCCCTCATGTGCTTGATAAAGGCACAAAGTTTTTCATAGCCCAAGATTCTAATGCTGTGGTGATTGACCTTCCACTGAGATGAAAAGTAGCTTCATCACTGAGCAGCAGCCTGTAAATAAATTCATCCTCTTACATTTGGCCTCTTCTATTCTGCAAGTCAATGCAAAAGTCACATCTGGTTTCAGCTCCTGAAGAAGAGCTAATCTATATGGCTTAGAATGTTGATGGACTCGTTAGATACACTAGACTGGTTTGTGGACCCATAATTCTATAATACTTAGCCTTGTCAACTACTAAGACTACAGTTGTATTTGTACTGTCACTATCGAAGTCTTTTGGTGGGCCGGACTTTTCCCCATGATAGAAATATCCAATGGCTTTTAATTGTTTCACATAACGTGAAATACAGTTTCTATGCGGAGCCCAATTTCCTTTTTTTTCTGAAAATTTCGCTGCACTGTCACATGAGATTCCATTCCAATAAAGAAAACAATTTTCTTGCTTTAATGTTACCATCTTTATGTCACATTGTGTAAACTTAAATTCAATGAAAAATTAAACCTGTGCTGTGATTGGCTTATATCGGCAACTATGCCAGTTTTGTGTAGATCTTAAATCATTGGTCATTTACCACTGATGTTACATTAACAGCAAGCCTTTACTTTCCCACCATCCTCTTTGAATCACCCTGCACATTGCACACAGGTATATACTCCAAAGACTTGCTCACAGTCAACATACAGGCATGTCTGTGCTCTTCTCACAAAGACACACAATACATTTTCACCAAACTAACACTTTCACTCTCTAACCCTATTACTTTGCATTTTCAGTCTTCCTCAGCCATCATAATTATAGGTGCTGGTTACATGCCAAGTGATTATTGCAGACAAAATTTGCTCACTGGAGTGAGCATATATCATATGCCAGTGAGTGGCAAAGGTATGTGAACTCTTGCTTTCATTATCTGGTGTGACTCCTTTGTGCAGTAATAACTGCATGTAAACAATTGGGGTAATTGTTTATGTAAATTAGATAAGTCATGTATATTGACTTGGAGGAATATTAACTAGTGATGAACGAGCACTAAAATGATCGGGTACTCGTTGCTCGGGTCGAGCAAATTGGAATACTCGGGTGCTCGACCCGAGCAACGAGCCCAATGTAAGTCTATGGGAAACTCGAGCATTTTTCAGGCGGCTCCCCCCGGCAGTCTGCAGAGGGCCTAAAAATTGCCCAAATCCAAGGGAACAGTGCTCAAATGACATGGGAACAGCATAGGGAAGACCCCTTGAAGCATCTCTGACTCCCAGATCACTGCTGTCAACAACGTTGTCAGAATATTCCGCCACTTTTACGGACTCACAATTAGAGATGAGCGTTGTTCTACTCGAACTGTTCGCCAATCTCAAATTCGAGCTGTTTTGGGCGGTGTTCGAGCCGGTCGGCGAACACGAACAATTTGAGAAAAATTCGGCTGTTCGAGGTTATGTTCGATAACTGTTCGTGCACCAAAATCATAACTGGATTTTTTCTCAGTAATGATGAAAATTAATGTTAATACGCAGTTTGAGTGTACAGCGGGGCGGGGGGAGGGGCAGGGGATGGATCTCTGCAGGAACAATGAAGATCTCCATTTTTTTTTCTCTTTCCCGCATTTGCAGTGGGGAGGTGCAATCTGTCAGCCTATCAGCAGCGCACACACGGAGCGAAGTGCTTTTTTTCACACAAGCAAGGGCATGTGTGATTGGCAGTGTATGTCACATGTCCTTGCCCTATAAGACCAAGCCATTTTCCCCGTCGCCACCATTTTCTCACTGCTGCAGCTGCGTGTTAGACGGCACCGCTGTTGCTGTGTGCGCTATACCTTGTTAATTTCAAGCCAATTTTCGCACAAATATACAGATAGCTTGGGAGTAGGGAATAGTTGTGATTGCAGTCCTTTTAAGGACTAGGTTACAGCATTTCCTACGACTTTTATCAGGCAGGTCTGTGCTCTTAAATAGATAGATTGTGGGAGTAAAGACTAATTGTAATTGGAGTCCTTTTCAGGACTAGGTTACATCAGTTCCTATCAGTTTTTGCCAGGCAGGTCTGTGCCAGTGCTGTGCAAGTTTTTTTCACAGCATTTGGCTGAATCTAGCAAAGCTAATCCTTTTTGGCCTATTGCAGAGTGTGTTAGTCAGTGGAGTAGCCTATCTGTGTTGCAAAATATACCACCTGTGTATAGAATACCAATTTTTTTACTGCACCTAGTGAAGTAAAATCTTTTGGGCATAGCATCATTCTATTAGTCCATCTATACTGACCTCCATCAGGTTGCAAACTGAATATAATTTTTTTCTGCATCTAGCTCTGAAAAAATATTTGGGCTTCTAGCAGTGTGTGGGACTTGGTCTATTAGTCCATCTATACTGACCTCCATCAGGTTGCAAATTAAAAATATTTTTTTTCTTCATTTAGCTCTGAAAAAATATTTGGGCTTCTAGCAGTGTGTGGGACTTGTTCTATTAGTCCTTCTATACTGACCTCCAGCAGGTTGCAAATTGAATATAATTTTTTTCTGCATCTAGCTCTGAAAAAATATTTGGGCTTCTAGCGGTGTGTGGGACTTGGTCTATTAGTCCATCTATACTGACCTCCATCAGGTTGCAAATTAAAAATAATTTTTTTCTCCATCTAGCTCTGAAAAAATATTTGGGCTTCTAGCAGTGTGTGGGACTTGGTCTATTAGTCCATCTATACTGACCTCCATCAGGTTGCAAATTAAAAATAATTTTTTTCTTCATTTATCTCTGAAAAAATATTTGGGCTTCTAGCAGCGTGTGGGACTTGTTCGATTAGTCCATCTATACTGACCTCCATCAGGTTGCAAATTAAAAATAATTTTTTTCTGCATCTAGCTCTGAAAAAATATTTGGGCTTCTAGCAGTGTGTGGGACTTGGTCTATTAGTCCATCTATACTGACCTCCATCAGGTTGCAAATTAAAAATATTTTTTTTCTGCATCTAGCTCTGAAAAAATATTTGGGCTTCTAGCAGTGTGTGGGACTTGGTCTATTAGTCCATCTATACTGACCTCCATCAGGTTGCAAATTGAATAAAAAAATTTTCTGCATCTAGCTCTGAAAAAATATTTGGGCTTCTAGCGGTGTGTGGGACTTGGTCTATTAGTCCACCTATACTGACCTCCATCAGGTTGCAAATTAAAAATAATTTTTTTCTGCATCTAGCTCTGAAAAAATATTTGGGCTTCTAGCGGTGTGTGGGACTTGGTCTATTAGTCCATCTATACTGACCTCCATCAGGTTGCAAATTAAAAATAATTTTTTTCTGCATCTAACCCAGCCAATAGTTTTGGCCTAATACCACAGTTTGGCCACTCAGCTCTGCTCGGTTACCATCCATTGTTTTTTTGTGCAAACAACTCCAGAGTTGTGAATTAGTGGAAAGGGGAATAGGCGTGTTGGGAAGGGGAAAAAAGGTTGTGTCCGTGGGGTAGGTGCAGAAGAAAGACCATCTTCCAGCCAAACTAAAATGTCTACTTCTTTTAGCGGACAATGTGATAAGATCCCTTTCTTACGGCCACGCCAATCGCTACAAATTCCAGATGAGGCACAAAAACAGCAGGTGCTTCAACGGATATCAAGTGCTCCTTTAAGTGGGCTCTCCTCCACATCAACTTCAACATCACAAATACTCCAGTCCTCAAAGGTGTCACCCAAATCGCACTTGCTTCCTCACAGCTCCCAAATCTCCAGCTGCCCGTCTGAGTATGAGGTAGAACAGATGGTTGAGTCTGCAGAGCTGTTTACTCATACTATAGCCTGGGAATCAGAGGTCGACTCCAGCGCTTTTGTGAATCCAGACGAGGAAATGATCTGCACTGATGCCCAGAATCTTTATGAGTCGGATCCAGGACCAGACGCAGAAGGTTCTGACCATAATGTAGACCCTCATTCCCAAACTGTAACTCCTGTTGGTGGAGACAATGAGGAAGACGATGATAAGACTCAAATACCTGATTGGAGCGACAACTTTAGTTTTTTGTCAGGGCAGGAACAGGTTGGCTCTGAGGACGACGGGTGTGATAACGCACAGGGTGATGATGATGAGGTCGGAGATCCCACTTACTGTCAACCCACAGTCAGCCAAGAGATGAGGTCAGCAGAGGAGGTGGAGGAAGATGCTAGTGACGACGAGGTCAGGTTGCGCCTTCCTGGACAGAGACGTAGTACTGGAAGCACGTCAACAACTGCATCCTCAAACACAACTCTGCCTCTCACCACAAGTCGTGGTGGCTCTTCAGGTCGCATGGGTGCTAAGCCTTGCATAGCCTGGGCATTTTTTCAGATCGATAAAGATGACCCAACTCGTGTTATCTGTAACATTTGTCAGCAAAAGCTAAGTAGAGGCCAAAAAATACATAGTTTGAGTACTTCATGCATGAACCGGCACATGGACATGAAGCATAAGTTGCAGTGGGAAGCTCAGTGTGCTACAATGCGGTCTAGCCGGCCGGGCCAACCACCGTCTGCCATATCTTGTGCATCCGCGGCCTCTTCATCCTCTGTGACTGGGGGGACAGCAGTCACACCTGTTTTGGGGCGCAGACCTGCCACCTCTTTACCCGCAACAGCCAGCGTGATTGGCAGGTCATCATTTTCTTTGGAGGTGGTAACACCAGCTGGTCTTGAGCGCTGTCCGACATCGATAGCACCACCTTTGGATCAAGGCAACCTAACATGTCCGCCTGCATCTTCCTCACAGACCGGCAGTTTGCCGGGGACACCCTTATCAACCCCGTCTAAGCACAATAGCCAGCCCTCGGTCCCTCAGATGTGGACAAGTAAAAGACCATTTCCTCCTAGCCATGAGAAAGCTAAGAGGTTGAATTTCACCATCTGCAAGCTCTTGGCTACAGAAATGCTGCCTTTCCGCCTGGTGGACACAGAGGATTTTCGAGACCTTATGTCCGTCGCAGTGCCCCAGTACCAGATGCCCAGTCGGCACTACTTCTCAAAGAAAGGTGTGCCTGCGCTCCACCAGCATGTCGCACACAACATCACCGCTTCTTTGAGAAACTCTGTGTGTGACAGGGTGCATTTCACCACAGACACTTGGACGAGTAGGCATGGACAGGGGCGTTACATGTCGCTGACTGGGCACTGGGTAACTATGGTGACAGCAGGACAAGGGGCTGCTGTCCAAGTCTTGCCGTCCCCACGAGTTGTGCGTCAATCCTCTTTATGTCATTTTTCCTCCACTGCTTCTGCCTCCTCAACCTCCTCTCGGTCTTCCACCTGCACCCAAAGCCTGTCTGGTCATGCCACAAGCTTTCTAACTGCGCAGAAGGGATCCTGCACACCTCCTTACTATGCTGGCAGTAGGGCTCAACGTCATCAGGCGGTTTTTACATTGAAATGTCTGGGAAATGTGAGTCACACAGCTGAGGAGTTGTGGTCAGCTCTGGAGAACCAATTTCATGAATGGTTGTCTCCACTGGACCTGAAACCAGGGAAGGCCGTGTGTGACAATGCTGCAAACCTGGGTGCGGCCCTTCGCCGGGGCAATGTCACACACGTGCCTTGTATGGCTCACGTGTTGAACCTGGTTGTCCAGCAATTTTTAGCCCACTATCCCAGACTAGATGGCCTTCTGCAGAGGGCACGGTCGCTGTGTGCTCACTTCCGCCGTTCGCATCCCGCAGCTCAGCGACTTACATCTCTACAGAAGTCGTTGGGCCTGCCACTTCACCGGCTAAAATGCGATGTGCCTACCCGGTGGAATTCAACTCTGCACATGTTGCAGCGACTGTGGCAGCACCGACAAGCCCTGGTGCAATACGTTCTGACGTATAGCCTGGGCCAACGAGATTCAGAGGTGGGGCAAATCACGCTGGAGGAGTGGTCTCAGATCAGGGACCTATGCACCCTTCTGCACAGTTTTGAAATGGCGACGAAGATGTTTAGTGCTGACGATGCCATTATCAGCATGACTATTCCGGTGATTTACATGCTGGAGCACATGTTAAACAGAATTCGGAGTCAGGTGGTGGCACAAGAGGAGGTGGAGGAAGTAGAGGAGGAGGAGTTGTATGCGGAAGGGCTAACATCTGCAAGGTCCAGACGGTCGGCAGCACCAGGGCGGCAGGCATGTGAGGGTGGGGGAGATGATTTTACCAGGGCGCATGGTAGCAGCCAAACTAGTGAGGAAGGTGCAGGAGCCCAGGAAGAAGTGGAGGACGAACTGATGGAAGACTCATCAGATGAGGGAGACCTTGATCACATTTCTGTTGTGCGAGGTTGGGGGGAGAGGACAGAGGAAGGAAGCATGATTGTTACCTCGCCACCAACACAACAGGGACTTGGTGCTCCTGGATGCGCAACACACATGAGTGCCTTCTTGCTGCACTACCTGCAACATGACCCTCGAATTGTGAGAATTAGAAATAATCCTGACTACTGGGTTGCCACACTGTTAGATCCCCGGTACAAAAGTAAATTTGCAGAAATTATTCCTGCCATAGAAAGGGATGCACGCATGCAGGAGTATCAGCAGAGACTGTTGCAGAATCTTACATGTGCTTTTCCACAAAATACCAGTGGTGCACGTAGTGAATCTCACAGTTCCAACTTGCCAACCGTGGGACCGTCAAGTGTTCAGCACTCAAACCGTAACAGAACCACAGTATCTGCTGGTAACATCAATTTTGCGGAATCATTTCACCACTTTTTTAGCCCATCCTTTGCAAGGCCACAGGAGACAAGAAGTCTGACACATAGTCAACGCCTAGAGACGATGGTACAGGAGTATCTCCAAGTAAACATTGAAGCCACGACTGTGTCACTGGACCCTTGCTCTTTTTGGGCTTCCAATCTGGATAAATGGCCGGAGCTAGCCACTTACGCCTTGGAGATCTTGTCATGCTCCGCAGCCAGCATTCTGTCTGAACGTGTGTTCAGCGCTGCTGGTGGTGTGCTGACAGATAAGCGCACGCGGCTCTCCACTGATAATGTAGACAGACTCACGTTCATAAAGATGAACAAATCATGGATCCGAAACGACTTTTCTACCCCTGTGTCATCCTGGGGAGAGTAAAAGCTTGATGATTGGTTAAAATCACCCTACCAACCGTTTTAAGCTTTCAAATTACTAATCATGTTTATCTGTATCTTGACTGGAAAATAATTTGGGCTTTGTAGCAGTGTGCAGCACTGATCCTATTAGGCCATCTATAATAAGCTTCACCAGATTTAAAATTAAAAATAATTTTTAGCTGCATCTAGCCCGGAAAATAATTTTGGGGCTCCGAGATGCGCAAAACACATAAGTGCCTTCTTGCTGCACTACCTGCAGCATGACCCTCATATTGTCAGAATTCGAAGTAATCATGACTACTGGGTTGCCACACTCTTAGATCCCCCAAACTTTTCGATCAACCTTTTCATTTTAATAAAGACCAAAAAAATGGTCATTTTTGAAATTATAAGCATTAGCAGGTTGTTAGAAACTGAAATCAAACAGTTTTCAACTCAAAACTTTATTCTAGGTGATGTTACATTTTCACATAGGACCCCTTGTTCGAAAGGAGCTTCTGAACTCTCTCGTCCATTGAATTTGTCAGGTTTTGGATGGTTTCTGCATCAATTGTTTTGCATGAGGACAGAATACCCTCCCAGAGCTGTTGCTTAGATGTGAACTGCCTCCCGCCATCATAGACACTCCTTTTAATGATGCTCCAAAGGTTCTGAATGGGGTAGAGGTCAGGGGAGCATGGGGGTCACACCATAAGTTTGTCCCCTTTTATGCCCATATCAGCCAGAGATGCAGATGTTTTATGTGCAGCATGAGATGGTGCATTATCATGCAGAAAAATGATCTTGCTGTGAAATACACGGTTCTTCTTCTTGAACCATGGCAGGAAGTGCTGTTTGAGAAAATCCAAATACATTATGGAGTTCATCATTAGCGCCTTCAGGGATCCTAAAGGGGCCGACAATCTCTCTCCCCATGATTCCAGCCCAAAACATTACTCCACCTCCTCCTTGTTGGCGCTGTAGCCGTGTTTGCGTGGGGTGTCCATCAACCAGCCATCCTCCACTCCATTCATCTGGACCATCGAGCGCTGCACGGCACTCATCCGTGAACAAAACAGTTTTGAAATCAGTCTTCATGTAATGTTTGGCCCACTGGAGCCGTTTCTGCTTGTGTGAAGTGGATAGAGGAGGTCGACAGGATGGCGCATGCACAGCTGCAAACCTCTGAAGGACCCTGCATCTTGTTGTTCGGGGGACGTTGGAGGCACAAGCAGCTTCAAAAACTTGTCTGCTGCTATGACAAGGCTTTTTTGCCGCTGCTCTTTCAACCTGACGTAATTGCCTGTAGGAAAGAGTCCTCAATTTGCCCTTATCAGCACGCACACGTGTGTACTGTGAATCAGCTACATACTTCTTGATTGCCAAGACACTTCATCCTGATCATCGCACAATGTTGATTGTAGTCATGCCTTGACCTAAACACTCCACAATTTGTTGCTTCTCAGCAGCCGACACATCCTTTTTCTTTCCCATTTTGGCAGAAAATGTAGGCTGCTTAATAATGTGAGAGAGCCTTCTTAAGTAGTCTTGCCTTTCATTGGACACACCTGCCAAACTAATTAGCACAGGTGTCTGCAATTGCTTACAGTGATATAAAGAGCCCTGACACACATCACCATCAATGAGTTTAACTGACAAACAAACAAATTCTTCCCTTATCACTCCTAAACACTTTTTGCATAATAATTTGGAACGCGGTGTACATGTGCTTTTCCACAAAACACCAGTGGTTCACGTAGTGAATCTTACAGTTCTAACTTGCCAACCGTGGTCTGTATGGAATTGTTCAATAAAGGGCCCAAAATTAAGATAACATAGATGGGAGAGGTCTCTATGAATAGGAATTCCTAAGTATTTGATACCCTGTGAGGGCCAGGCAAAGGAAAAGTTGGACTGGGTGGAATCCTATATGGATTTAGGGAGGGAGACATCGAGGGCCTCAGACTTCGCTGCATTGATTTTAAAATTTTACCATGTAACAAAGTGATCTATTTCAGCCATAACAGCAGGGATGGATATATGTGATTGAGTGATATATACTAGGACATCATCAGCAAATAGAGAGCACTTGTACTCGGTGCCTCCCACCTCAATCCACCTAATATTGGGGTTATGGCGAATTGATGAGAGCAGGTGCTCCGTCACTAGGATGTATAAGAGAGGGGACAGAGGACATCCCTGCCTTGTCCCATTGGTGATTGTGAAAGGTGATGAAAATGTTCTGACGCACCCCCTGGGCCTTGGGACACCCGGAGCCGGACCCTTTTTGGTGGATGCTGGTGGTTGTAGTCTTCGTGGCGGCGATCCGGTTCCGTGGCTCAGGGCGGTCAAACCAGTGGCGGAACTATTTATGTGGTTTTGATGTTTAAATGTCCGACTACGCCACCCGTGGATTGCGGTCAGAGTGAACCGCCTCTACAGGGCAGACCGCTAAGGCTGGTGTTGTGGGTGCAGCAGAGCGTAGCATAACTCCCCACGGGAGGAGTATAGCCTCAGGGCAGTGTATGCGGAGGATGGGGGTGATGGTGCAGGGCAGCAGCAGTAACGACACGGAGTCAGTGATGCAGTTCAGGGCCTTTACTCACAGTTCTTATTATCCAGACCACGTCTGCAGGTAACGGCTGCCCACGTCGTACTGTGCTCACCAGGTGAGGGGCTCAGACAACTCCCAGATAACTTTGGAGCGCTTCACAGGACCCCCTTTGTGTGTCCTTTGTCTGGCCTTTCTTACCAACACTTCTGTCCGGCTGCCTCGGGCCTCCTCTTGGTAAACTTGGCGCCAGTTTCCCTGACCCTATGTGGTGCCTTCCTAGCGGGTGTAGCGAGGGGCTGCGTAGTCGGACATTTAAACATGAAAACCACATAAATAGTTCCGCCACTGGTTTGACCGCCCTGAGCCACGGAACTGGGTCGCCGCCACGAAGACTACAACCACCAGCATCCACCAAAAAGGGTCCGGCTCCGGGTGTCCCAAGGCCCAGGGGGTGCGTCAGAACATTTTCATCACCTTTCACAATCACCAATGGGACAAGGCAGTGATGTCCTCTGTCCCCTCTCTTATACATCCTAGTGACGGAGCACCTGCTCTCATCAATTCGCCATAACCCCAATATTAGGTGGATTGAGGTGGGAGGCACCGAGTACAAGTGCTCTCTATTTGCTGATGATGTCCTAGTATATATCACTCAATCACATATATCCATCCATGCTGTTATGGCTGAAATAGATCACTTTGTTACATGGTAAAATTTTAAAATCAATGCAGCGAAGTCTGAGGCCCTCGATGTCTCCCTCCCCAGATCCATATAGGATTCCATCCAGTCCAACTTTCCCTTTGCCTGGCCCTCACAGGGTATCAAATACTTAGGAATTCCTATTCATAGAGACCTCTCCCATCTATGTTATCTTAATTTTGGGCCCTTTATTGAACAACTCCATACAGACCACGGTTGGCAAGTTAGAACTGTAAGATTCACTACGTGAACCACTGGTGTTTTGTGGAAAAGCACATGTACACTGCGTTCCAAATTATTATACAAAAAGTGTTTAGGAGTGATAAGGGAAGAATTTGTTTGTTTGTCAGTTAAACTCATTGATGATGATGTGTGTCAGGGCTCTTTATATCACTGTAAGCAATTGCAGACACCTGTGCTAATTAGTTTGGCAGGTGTGTCCAATGAAAGGCAAGACTACTTAAGAAGGCTCTCTCACATTATTAAGCAGCCTACATTTTCTGCCAAAATGGGAAAGAAAAAGGATGTGTCGGCTGCTGAGAAGCAACAAATTGTGGAGTGTTTAGGTCAAGGCATGACTACAATCAACATTGTGCGATGATCAGGATGAAGTGTCTTGGCAATCAAGAAGTATGTAGCTGATTCACAGTACACACGTGTGCGTGCTGATAAGGGCAAATTGAGGACTCTTTCCTACAGGCAATTACGTCAGGTTGAAAGAGCAGCGGCAAAAAAGCCTTGTCATAGCAGCAGACAAGTTTTTGAAGCTGCTTGTGCCTCCAACGTCCCCCGAACAACAAGATGCAGGGTCCTTCAGAGGTTTGCAGCTGTGCATGCGCCATCCTGTCGACCTCCTCTATCCACTTCACACAAGCAGAAACGGCTCCAGTGGGCCAAACATTACATGAAGACTGATTTCAAAACTGTTTTGTTCACGGATGAGTGCCATGCAGCGCTCGATGGTCCAGATGGATAGAGTGGAGGATGGCTGGTTGATGGACACCCCACGCAAACACGGCTACAGCGCCAACAAGGAGGAGGTGGAGTAATGTTTTGGGCTGGAATCATGGGGAGAGAGATTGTCGGCCCCTCTAGGATCCCTGAAGGCGCTAAAGATGAACTCCATAATGTATGTGGATTTTCTCAAACAGCACTTCCTGCCATGGTTCAAGAAGAAGAACCGTGTATTTCACAGCAAGATCATTTTTCTGCATGATAATGCACCATCTCATGCTGCACATAAAACATCTGCATCTCTGGCTGATATGGGTATAAAAGGGGACAAACTTATGGTGTGACCCCCATGCTCCCCTGACTTCTACCCCATTCAGAACCTTTGGAGCATCATTAAAAGGAGTGTCTATGATGGCGGGAGGCAGTTCACATCTAAGCAACAGCTCTGGGAGGGTATTCTGTCCTCATGCAAAACAATTGAAGCAGAAACCATCCAAAACCTGACAAATTCAATGGACGAGAGAGTTCAGAAGCTCCTTTCGAACAAGGGGTCCTATGTGAAAATGTAACATCACCTAGAATAAAGTTTTGAGTTGAAAACTGTTTGATTTCAGTTTCTAACAACCTGCTAATGCTTATAATTTCAAAAATGACCATTTTTTTGGTCTTTATTAAAATGAAAAGGTTTATCGAAAAGTTTGGGGGATCTAAGAGTGTGGCAACCCAGTAGTCATGATTACTTCGAATTCTGACAATATGAGGGTCATGCTGCAGGTAGTGCAGCAAGAAGGCACTTATGTGCCTTGCGCATCTCGGAGCCCCAAAATTATTTTCCGGGCTAGATGCAGCTAAAAATTATTTTTAATTTTAAATCTGGTGAAGCTTTAGTATAGATGGCCTAATAGGATCAGTGCTGCACACTGCTACAAAGCCCAAATTATTTTCCAGTCAAGATACAGATAAACATGATTAGTAATTTGAAAGCTTAAAACGGTTGGTAGGGTGATTTTAACCAATCATCAAGCTTTTACTCTCCCCAGGATGACACAGGGGTAGAAAAGTCGTTTCGGATCCATGATTTGTTCATCTTTATGAACGTGAGTCTGTCTACATTATCAGTGGAGAGCTGCGTGCGCTTATCTGTCAGCACACCACCAGCAGCGCTGAACACACGTTCAGACAGAACGCTGGCTGCGGGGCATGATAAGATCTCCAAGGCGTAAGTGGCTAGCTCCGGCCATTTATCCAGATTGGAAGCCCAAAAAGAGCAAGGGTCCAGTGACACAGTCGTGGCTTCAATGTTTACTTGGAGATACTCCTGTACCATCGTCTCTAGGCGTTGACTATGTGTCAGACTTCTTGTCTCCTGTGGCCTTGCAAAGGATGGGCTAAAAAAGTGGTGAAATGATTCCGCAAAATTGATGTTACCAGCAGATACTGTGGTTCTGTTACGGTTTGAGTGCTGAACACTTGACGGTCCCACGGTTGGCAAGTTGGAACTGTGAGATTCACTACGTGCACCACTGGTATTTTGTGGAAAAGCACATGTAAGATTCTGCAACAGTCTCTGCTGATACTCCTGCATGCGTGCATCCCTTTCTATGGCAGGAATAATTTCTGCAAATTTACTTTTGTACCGGGGATCTAACAGTGTGGCAACCCAGTAGTCAGGATTATTTCTAATTCTCACAATTCGAGGGTCATGTTGCAGGTAGTGCAGCAAGAAGGCACTCATGTGTGTTGCGCATCCAGGAGCACCAAGTCCCTGTTGTGTTGGTGGCGAGGTAACAATCATGCTTCCTTCCTCTGTCCTCTCCCCCCAACCTCGCACAACAGAAATGTGATCAAGGTCTCCCTCATCTGATGAGTCTTCCATCAGTTCGTCCTCCACTTCTTCCTGGGCTCCTGCACCTTCCTCACTAGTTTGGCTGCTACCATGCGCCCTGGTAAAACCATCTCCCCCACCCTCACATGCCTGCGGCCTTGGTGCTGCCGACCGTCTGGACCTTGCAGATGTTAGCCCTTCCGCATACAACTCCTCCTCCTCTACTTCCTCCACCTCCTCTTGTGCCACCACCTGACTCCGAATTCTGTTTAACATGTGCTCCAGCATGTAAATCACCGGAATAGTCATGCTGATAATGGCATCGTCAGCACTAAACATCTTCGTCGCCATTTCAAAACTGTACAGAAGGGTGCATAGGTCCCTGATCTGAGACCACTCCTCCAGCGTGATTTGCCCCACCTCTGAATCTCGTTGGCCCAGGCTATACGTCAGAACGTATTGCACCAGGGCTTGTCGGTGCTGCCACAGTCGCTGCAACATGTGCAGAGTTGAATTCCACCGGGTAGGCCCATCGCATTTTAGCCGGTGAAGTGGCAGGCCCAACGACTTCTGTAGAGATGTAAGTCGCTGAGCTGCGGGATGCGAACGGCGGAAGTGAGCACACAGCGACCGTGCCCTCTGCAGAAGGCCATCTAGTCTGGGATAGTGAGCTAAAAATTACTGGACAACCAGGTTCAACACGTGAGCCATACAAGGCACGTGTGTGACATTGCCCCGGCGAAGGGCCGCACCCAGGTTTGCAGCATTGTCGCACACGGCCTTCCCTGGTTTCAGGTCCAGTGGAGACAACCATTCATGAAATTGGTTCTCCAGAGCTGACCACAACTCCTCAGCTGTGTGACTCACATTTCCCAGACATTTCAATGTAAAAACCGCCTGATGACGTTGAGCCCTACTGCCAGCATAGTAAGGAGGTGTGCAGGATCCCTTCTGCGCAGTTAGAAAGCTTGTGGCATGACCAGACAGGCTTTGGGTGCAGGTGGAAGACCGAGAGGAGGTTGAGGAGGCAGAAGCAGTGGAGGAACTTTGACATAAAGAGGATTGACGCACAACTCGTGGGGACGGCAAGACTTGGACAGCAGCCCCTTGTCCTGCTGTCACCATAGTTACCCAGTGCCCAGTCAGCGACATGTAACGCCCCTGTCCATGCCTACTCGTCTAAGTGTCTGTGGTGAAATGCACCCTGTCACACACAGAGTTTCTCAAAGAAGCGGTGATGTTGTGTGCGACATGCTGGTGGAGCGCAGGCACACCTTTCTTTGAGAAGTAGTGCCGACTGGGCATCTGGTACTGGGGCACTGCGACGGACATAAGGTCTCGAAAATCCTCTGTGTCCACCAGGCGGAAAGGCAGCATTTCTGTAGCCAAGAGCTTGCAGATGGTGAAATTCAACCTCTTAGCTTTCTCATGGCTAGGAGGAAATGGTCTTTTACTTGTCCACATCTGAGGGACCGAGGGCTGGCTATTGTGCTTAGACGGGGTTGATAAGGGTGTCCCCGGCAAACTGCCGGTCTGTGAGGAAGATGCAGGCGGACATGTTAGGTTGCCTTGATCCAAAGGTGGTGCTATCGATGTCGGACAGCGCTCAACACCAGCTGGTGTTACCACCTCCAAAGAAAATGATGACCTGCCAATCACGCTGGCTGTTGCGGGTAAAGAGTTGGCAGGTCTGCGCCCCAAAACAGGTGTGACTGCTGTCCCCCCAGTCACAGAGGATGAAGAGGCCGCGGATGCACAAGATATGGCAGACGGTGATTGGCCCGGCCGGCTAGGCCGCATTGTAGCACACTGAGCTTCCCACTGCAACTTATGCTTCATGTCCATGTGCCGGTTCATGCATGAAGTACTCAAACTATGTATTTTTTGGCCTCTACTTAGCTTTTGCTGACAAATGTTACAGATAACACGAGTTGGGTCATCTTTATCGATCTGAAAAAATGCCCAGGCTATGCAAGGCTTAGCACCCATGCGACCTGAAGAGCCACCACGACTTGTGGTGAGAGGCAGAGTTGTGTTTGAGGATGCAGTTGTTGACGTGCTTCCAGTACTACGTCTCTGTCCAGGAAGGCGCAACCTGACCTCGGCGTCACTAGCATCTTCCTCCACCTCCTCTGCTGACCTCATCTCTTGGCTGACTGTGGGTTGACAGTAAGTGGGATCTCCAACCTCATCATCATCACCCTGTGCGTTATCACACCCGTCGTCCTCAGAGCCAACCTGTTCCTGCCCTGACAAAAAACTAAAGTTGTCGCTCCAATCAGGTATTTGAGTCTTATCATCGTCTTCCTCATTGTCTCCACCAACAGGAGTTACAGTTTGGGAATGAGGGTCTACATTATAGTCAGAACCTTCTGCGTCTGGTCCTGGATCCGACTCATAAAGATTCTGGGCATCAGTGCAGATCATTTCCTCGTCTGGATTCACAGAAGCGCTGGAGTCGACCTCTGATTCCCAGGCTATAGTATGAGTAAACAGCTCTGCAGACTCAACCATCTGTTCTACCTCATACTCAGACGGGCAGCTGGAGATTTGGGAGCTCTGAGGAAGCAAGTGCGATTTGGGTGACACCTTTGAGGACTGGAGTATTTGTGATGTTGAAGTTGATGTGGAGGAGAGCCCACTTAAAGGAGCACTTGATATCCGTTGAAGCACCTGCTGTTTTTGTGCCTCATCTGGAATTTGTAGCGATTGGCGTGGCCGTAAGAAAGGGATCTTATCACATTGTCCGCTAAAAGAAGTAGACATTTTAGTTTGGCTGGAAGATGGTCTTTCTTCTGCAGATGTTACTGTTGCTTTAACACCTACCCCACGGACACAACCTTTTTTCCCCTTCCCAACACGAATATTCCCCTTTCCACCAGCAGCAGGCCTTTTTGCACTCATTTTGGTGGTTAACTAATTCACAACTCTGGAGTTGTTTGCACAAAAAAACAATGGATGCTAACCGAGCAGAGCTGAGTGGCCAAACTGTGGTATTAGGCCAAAACTATTGGCTGGGTTAGATGCAGAAAAAAATTATTTTGAATTTGCAACCTGATGGAGGTCAGTATAGATGGACTAATAGACCAAGTCCCACACACCGCTAGAAGCCCAACTATTTTTTCAGAGCTAGATGCAGAAAAAAATTATATTCAATTTGCAACCTGCTGGAGGTCAGTATAGAAGGACTAATAGAACAAGTCCCACACACTGCTAGAAGCCCAAATATTTTTTCAGAGGTAAATGAAGAAAAAAATTATTTTTAATTTGCAACCTGATGGAGGTCAGTATAGATGGACTAATAGACCAAGTCCCACACACTGCTAGAAGCCCAAATATTTTTTCAGAGCTAGATGCAGAAAAAAAATAGTTTTAATTTGCAACCTGATGGAGGTCAGTATAGATGGACTAATAGACCAAGTCCCACACACCGCTAGAAGCCCAAATATTTTTTCAGAGCTAGATGCAGAAAAAAATTATTTTTAATTTGCAACCTGATGGAGGTCAGTATAGATGGACTAATAGACCAAGTCCCACACACTGCTAGAAGCCCAAATATTTTTTCAGAGCTAGATGCAGAAAAAAATTATTTTTAATTTGCAACCTGATGGAGGTCAGTATAGATGGACTAATAGACCAAGTCCCACACACCGCTAGAAGCCCAAATATTTTTTCAGAGCTAGATGCAGAAAAAAATTATTTTTAATTTGCAACCTGATGGAGGTCAGTATAGATGGACTAATAGACCAAGTCCCACACACTGCTAGAAGCCCAAATATTTTTTCAGAGCTAGATGCAGAAAAAAATTATTTTTAATTTGCAACCTGATGGAGGTCAGTATAGATGGACTAATAGACCAAGTCCCACACACCGCTAGAAGCCCAACTATTTTTTCAGAGCTAGATGCAGAAAAAAATTATATTCAATTTGCAACCTGCTGGAGGTCAGTATAGAAGGACTAATAGACCAAGTCCCACACACTGCTAGAAGCCCAAATATTTTTTCAGAGCTAAATGAAGAAAAAAATTATTTTTAATTTGCAACCTGATGGAGGTCAGTATAGATGGACTAATAGACCAAGTCCCACACACTGCTAGAAGCCCAAATATTTTTTCAGAGCTAGATGCAGAAAAAAATTATATTCAGTTTGCAACCTGATGGAGGTCAGTATAGATGGACTAATAGAATGATGCTATGCCCAAAAGATTTTACTTCACTAGGTGCAGTAAAAAAATTGGTATTCTATACACAGGTGTTATATCTTGCAACACAGATAGGCTACTCCATTGACTAACACACTCTGCAATAGGCCAAAAAGGATTAGCTTTGCTAGATTCAGCCAAATGCTGTGAAAAAAACTTGCACAGCACTGGCACAGACCTGCCTGGCAAAAACTGATAGGAACTCATGTAACCTAGTCCTGAAAAGGACTCCAATTACAATTAGTCTTTACTCCCACAACCTATCTATTTAAGAGCACAGACCTCCCTGATAAAAGTCGTAGGAAATGCTGTAACCTAGTCCTTAAAAGGACTGCAATCACAACTATTCCCTACTCCCAAGCTATCTGTATATTTGTGCGAAAATTGGCTTGAAATTAACAAGGTATAGCGCACACAGCAACAGCGGTGCCGTCTAACACGCAGCTGCAGCAGTGAGAAAATGGTGGCGACGGGGAAAATGGCTTGGTCTTATAGGGCAAGGACATGTGACATACACTGCCAATGACACATGCCCTTGCTTGTGTGAAAAAAAGCACTTCGCTCCGTGTGTGCGCTGCTGATAGGCTGACAGATTGCACCTCCCCACTGCAAATGCGGGAAAGAGAAAAAAAAATGGAGATCTTCATTGTTCCTGCAGAGATCCATCCCCTGCCCCTCCCCCCACCCCGCTGTACACTCAAACTGCGTATTAACATTAATTTTCATCATTACTGAGAAAAAATCCAATTATGATTTTGGTGCACGAACAGTTATCGAACATAACCTCGAACAGCCGAATTTTTCTCAAATTGTTCGTGTTCGCCGAACGGCTCGAACACCGCCCAAAACAGCTCGAATTTGAGATTGGCGAACAGTTCGAGTAGAACAACGCTCATCTCTAGTCTCCACCTTCCACGAGCACGGGTCCCACAACATTACCCATGCCCTCCCCAGTGCACTTACTGGGAAGGTCCGCCTAACCACAAACATGTGGACAGGTGAATGTGGCCAGGGATGGTACGGAGCCAGTCCACAGCATTTTTTGCTGAGAGTTGTATTTCACCACAGCCATATTCTTTAGCTTGGTGAAAGGACTGGCATAGAGGGAAACCGAATCTACTCTGGGTGTCATTTCTCCCAGGAAGTCCTCTAAAGCAGCTTTTGCAGAAGCAATGGCAGCCCATCATGCATCAACTCGCACTTCTCAGGGGTGCTTTGACACACAAACATCTTTCTTTGCGCATTTAATTTCATGACTACAGAGTTGGGCAATAGCCTGATCTGCAATCCGGTTTGAGAAATAACATGCATAAGCATGTCCGATCCACAATGAAAAACAGCCATAGAGTGTCCGGGAACCTTCCGCCACACTTTTCTTAACCAGGGCTGCTTCTTGGCAGGGTTGGATGGACCCACCAGAAAACCGGAGACTCCTCTGGTGGGCCCTGGCTTCTACTTCAGGAGAGTTCATAGTGCAGAGGTGAGGCCATGATGATGATAGAGGCCACCATCTGCTTAGTTTTCTGTTACCTGGAATGCAAGTGCAAGTATGCAGCCAGCCACCCACCCACAGGTCCCACAACATTACCCGTGCCCTCCCCAGTGCACTTACTGAGAAGGACCGCCTACTCACAAACACGTGGTCAAGTGAATGTGGCCAGGCACGGTATGGAGCCAGTCCACAGCTTTTTTTGCTGAGTTCTATTTCACCACAGCCATATTCTTTAGCTTGGCGAAAGGACTTGGGAAACCAAGCTGTCATTTATCCCAGGAAGTCCTCTAAAGCAGCTTTCACTTGAAATCTGGCCTTTTAGGCTCGTGGAGGTGGAATCTTTTCACAACCTCATTCCTCGTGTCCATACTCGGTCCCCAGCCGCCACTATTTCTCCCTGTGTTGTCTCTGACTTCAACAGGCGCGGGTCCCTGAGCATTACTGCTGGTACTTTTCTGTGGGAATCTGCTTGCCTCCTACCAGCCTGGAATATTTCCAGCAAACTATGGTATAACGCCATGGTATTCGCACTGCCCCCAGTACCAGTAGCGAAGCCTTCCCCAATTTCCTTCTCAGGATTTTTACTTGGTAGTCTGAGTGGCTGCCCAAATACATTAGTTTCTCACAAAGGAGCTGAAGATAGAGTGGCATTAGGCGCAAGTTTCTCCAGCCTGTTAGATATCAGAGGGTGAATGGCAGCACATTGGATCAGTGATTAGCACTGAAGTCTTGCAGAGCTGGGATCCTGGGTTCAAATCCCAGCAAGGACAACATCTGCAAGGATTTTGTATGTTCTCCATGTGTTTGCGTGGGTTTCCACCTCAGTAAAAAAGCAGCCATAGAGTGTCCGGGAACCTTCCCACACACTTTTCTTAGCCAGAACTGCTTCTTGGCAGGGTTGGACGGTCCCACCAGAGAATCCTCTGGTGTGCCCTGGCTTCTACATCAGGAGAGTTCATGATAGCGCTAACTTTGCAGCTGCTATGGGGCTCATGAGCGGGGGAGAAAGGTGAGCCCTCAGAATCAAATCTTCTGGTGGGCACAATGTTTTTCAATCTGAAACAGCTTCTCAGTGGGAGTTGTATTTCACCACAGCCATATTCTTTAGCTCGGTGTAAGGACTGGCATAGAGGGAAACCGTATCTACTCAGGCTGTCATTTCTCCGTCACCATGTTCCGCCCATTGTCACACACGACCATGCCTCGCTGTATGTTCAGCGGTGAGGGCCACAGATCAAGATGCTGTGTTACAGCTTTCAACAACTCTGCAACGCTGGGCAGTTTGTCACCTAAGCATTAAGCATGTTATCTTCAACACAGCCTGTTGCCGCTTGGCAAAGACAGTGCTACAGTGCTTTCAGCTTGTGACTGATGTGGTCATTTCGGAGACGGAGGAGGAGGTGCTGGAGCTGAACAATGTGATTACAATGAGGTTACATTGGCAACTCTGTTTTTATACTAAAGAAATATCCTACTGTTTTTTTTTTTTACATTATTTTTTAAGGCAAATGCATTCACCGGGAAATGTCATTTTAACATTTTACAACCTTATCTGGCAATGTGGTGTGTGACACATCATCAGACACATCCTGTTTCATTGATAATGGAGGGACTCTGAAAGACACATAGAGCAGGGCCACAGTAACGAGTACGACATGTTCCCAATAGAAAGGAGAGAGTCTGCTATACAGTTATAGGGTATGCAGTGAGTCCAACGGCTGACGAAATTTAGGAAAAACCCAACTAAGAAACTAAAGACACATAGAGCAGGGCCACAGTAACAACAAATTCCTATTAGAAAGGAGAGTCTGCTATACAGTTATAGAGTATGCAGTGAGTCCAAGGGCTGACCAAATTTAGGAAAAACCCCACAAAGAATTTAAAGACACATAGAGCAGGGCCACAGTAACAAGTACGACATGTTCCCATTAGAAAGGAGAAGGTCTGCTATACAGTTATAGGGTATGCCGTGAGTTCAACAGCTGACCAAATTTAGGAAAAACCTCTCTAAGAAATTAAAGACACATAGAGCAGGGCCACAGTAACGACAAATTCCCATTAGAAAGGATAGAGTCTGCTATACAGTTATAGGGTATGCAGTGAGTCCAACGGCTGACCAAATTTAGGAAAAACAACACTAAGAAATTAAAGACACATAGAGCAGGGCCACAGTAACAACAAAATCCCATTAGAAAGGAGAGAGTCTGCTATACAGTTATAGGGTATGCAGTGAGTCCAATGGCTGACCAAATTTAGGAAAAACCCCACTAAGAATTTAAAAACACATAGAGCAGGGCCACAGTAACAAGTACGACAAGTTCCCATTAGAAAGGAGAGGGTCTGCCATATAGTTATAGGGTATGCAGTGAGTCTAACGGCTAACCAAATTTAGTAAAAACCCCAATAACAATTTAAAGAGACATAGAGCAGGGCCACAGTAACGACAAACTCCCATTAGAAAGGAGAGAGTCTTCCATAGTGTTGGCCTATACAGTGAATGCAAGGGCTGCCAAAAATTTGGAGGCACTTCAATGCCCCTTGGAAGAGACGTGGAGGAGGGCCTCATAAAAAAAATGTTCCCATTAGAATGGAGCGGGCCTCCTATACTTGTAATGCCCATGCAATAAGTGTAAGGGCTGACAAACATTTACCCCTGTGGGGTATACATGAACATACTGTATAAAATTTTTTTTTACAGTCATCATAAACACCCTTTAAAAAAAAATGTGGGTGTTGCATCATGGACTACGGTCACCCTGGTGATATGGTGGTGGAGGATGGGGAGAAGGAGGAGGACAAAAGCAAAGAGACAAAATCAGGAAGTGTATACCCATGTGTGGATGTGAAAAGGTGCATGGGAATACACCTCCCAAGAAAAGACTCTGGATTTGAGTTTGTTGCGCTGCTATCATTCGGTGGTGTTGAGAAGTCTGGACCAATCCAGCCCTTGTTCATTTTTATAAGATTCAGCCAGTCAGCATTTTCAGATGACAGGCGGATGTGCTTATCAGTTATAATTCTACCAGTGACACTAAAAACCCGCTCTGATAAAATGCTGGCGTCAGGGCAGGCCAGGACCTCCAAGGCACAGAGAGCCAGTTCATTCCACCTATCCAGCTTGGATAACCAATAATTATAAGGCACAGCAGAATCACGGAGGAAGTTGGTACAGTCAGCAAGGTACTCCCTCAGCATCTTCCCAAACTTTGCACTCCTTGTGAGAGTACCCCGCACCTCAGGGCCTGTGCGATGGGAGGGTCTGAGAAAACTCTCCCAGAACTTTGACAGTGTTCCCCTGCCTCTGCTGGATTGAAGTTGTGTCTCTCTCTCGCCTCTACTCCTTGGTTGTCCAATGAAGTGTGCCCTCTGCCGCCAGTGTTTTCAGATAGGAATTATTTTAATAGTTCCGCAACAAGGGCCTTCTGGTACAGCCCCATTTTTGTAGACCTGTCCGCCTCAGGAATAAGAGATATGAAGTTCTCCTTGTAGTGTGGGTCTAGAAGTGTCACCAACCAGTAATGACTGTCACCCAAAATTTTGAGAATGTGAGGGTCATGGGAAAGGCAGCGCAATATAAACTCAGCCATGCGTGCCATACTACTAATAGGCAAGACTTCCGTGTCCTCACCAAGAGGGTGACTGGCCATGCTCTCCTCCTCCTCCTCTCTGTCCTCTGGCCATCCACGCTGAACAGACGGTATGACAGCTGTGCAGGTAGTACCATCTATAGTGCATGAAACTAGCTCCTGTCCTTCTTCCTCCCCCTCTTCCTCATTGTCACCCAATCCAAGTTGGGATGAGATGAGACTTTGCTGTGTGTAATCACCCTGTATGGTTCCTTGCTTCATCTCATCGTGCTCTGCCTGCAATGCATCCTCTTTGATGGTGAGCAGAGAGCATTTCAGAAGACAGAGAAGCGGGATGGTGACACTAAATATGGCGTCATCGCCGATCACCATCTTGGTGGAGTCCTCAAAGTTTTGGAGGATGCTACATATGTCTGACATCCATGTCCACTCCTGAGGTCTTATGTGTGGAGTCTGAACTGATTACGACGGCCTTGTTGATGCTGGTACTCAACAACTGCCCTATTCTGCTCACAAATCCTTCCCAACATCTGCAGTGTAAAGTTCCAATGTGTGGAGACATTACACACCAGTCTGTGAGCCGGTAGCTGCAAATTCTGCTGAAACACGGCAAGGGCGGCGGAAGCTGTAGCTGACTTTCTAAAATGGGCACACAAGCGGCATACTTTAACAAGCAGATCCAGCAGCTCCGGGTAGGATTTGAGAAACCACTGAACCATGAGGTTAAGCACATGGG
Organism: Phyllobates terribilis; assembly: GCF_046119375.1. NCBI lineage: Eukaryota > Metazoa > Chordata > Amphibia > Anura > Dendrobatidae > Phyllobates > Phyllobates terribilis. The sequence goes on along the minus strand of NW_027362768.1, from coordinate 34,921,039 downwards.
CCAGGCATGGCACATGTGTGAGCTTGCCTCGCCTCAGAGCCGCCACCAGGTTCCGGCCATTGTAACACATGACCATGCCTGGCTGTAGGTTCAGCGGTGTGAGCCACAGATCGGCCTGCTCTTTCAGAGCTGTCCACAACTCTTCAGCATTGTGCGGTTTGTCACCTAAGCATATTAGCTTCAGCACAGCCTGTTGCCACTTGACCGTGGCAGTGCTACAGTGCTTCCAGCTTGTGACTGATGTGGTCATTTCGGAGATGGATGCTGAAGATGAGAAAGAGGCTGAGGAGGATGAGGTGCAGGAGCTGTAGACCGTGGGGGCAACCCTGATTGACCGGGATGAGCATGGCGGCGCCAGGTCTGATATAGACCTGATGACGCTGTGCGGCCAGCCAATCACTGTAATGCCACAACCAACATGGCTACGGCATTACAGTGAGTGCAGGCAATCCCTGCATATTGATTGGCGCTCTAAAGAGCGCCAAACATGCAGGGAGGGGACCCGATCTCCCGCCGAGCAACCCCGGAAATACTCGGCGAGAGCCGAGCATCTCAAGCAGTGAGATGCTCGTGCGAGCACCGAGCAGTAGCGATCATGCTCGCTCATCACTAATATTAACCCATTCTTCTGTACAAAACAGCTTCAATTCTGTTATGTTGGTGGGCTTTCTCCTCTGAGCTTCTCCCTTGAAGTCCTTCCCATAATTTCTGTAAGATTGATGTCAGTACTTTTACTTGACCATTCCAATACTGTAACTATATTCTTCTTGAACCATTCTTTTGTAGAACAAATTTTGTGCTTTGTGTCATTGTCTTGCTACATGACTTATCCTCTCTTGAGATTCAGCTCATGAACTGATGTCCTAATATTTTACTTTACAATTTGATGATTAAATTCAGAATTCATTTTTCCATCAATGATGGTTAGCTATCCTGGCCCAGATGCAGCAAGACAGGGAACTTTGCTGGTCCACCAGGTAACAAAGGTCATTAACTGTTTTCAATTTTCAATGACACCCAGCAAATTTTCTAAAGGCTTACTTTATTCTGACTTCATACAAGAAGTAAAACAGTCACATTTGCAGGGAAGATGCTGGAGCGTGTAGACATCCATTGCATCTGGACTCCAGCTCCCTCCCTTCAAATGTGACTTTTTTTCTTCTTGTATGAAGTCAGAATAAAGTAAATATTTCAGAAAATTTGGTGAGTGCCATCATTATGTCTTATATAAGTATTCTTATGAGAAAATTTAAGGGAGTTTTAGGTAAAATTTATTAAGAAATATATGCTTTTGTGAGGGATTCACAAACTTTCAAACACCAATGTAGTTGTTCAAGTCAATAAAGTCTAGCTAAAAATTGTCCCCTGCATGACAACTCCAAATATTTAAATACATCAGCAAAGCAGTAGTAACATTTTTTGTAAATGTATCACTCTTATAATTTGTATTTTTTCACATCATGTTTGTTACATAGAAAAGTTAGATGTGCATCTGACCTTGGTGTTTTTTTTAGATCTGACTTTTAACTGAACTGCTGGTCTTATAATGTGCAGATGAATGTGAGCCCACTGCCTGGAGCTTACTGTGAAATAGTGAAGTACAAAATAGCAGTCCGAGTTTTAAAAGAAAGGAAAGTACTAGTGATGAGCGAGCACTAAAATGCTCGGGTACTCGTTGTTTGAGTCGAGCAAATTGAAATGCTTGAGTGCTTAGACCGAGTAACGAGCCGAATGTAAGTCTATTGGAAACTTGAGCATTTTTCAGGTTGCTCCCCACGGCGGTCTGCAGAGGGCCTAAAAATTGCCCAAATCGAGGGGAACAGTGCTCAAATGACATGGGAACAGCATCGGGAAGACGGCAGGAAGCATTTCTGACTCCCAGGTCACTGCTATCAACAATGTTGTCAGACATATTATGCCACTTTTACAGACTCACAATAAAACATCCAAAAACAAAATTAAAATGGATTTTCCTGGGAAATGTGTTAAGGGACATCCTTTCCAGGGTAATGACTTGTATATAATGCAAAATAAATATACAAAAACAAAAATTCTCCTCCACACCTTGGGCTATGTTCACACATTGCGTTTTTTATGCGTTTTTGCACTTTTGCTTTGCTTTCAACCAAGACAAATACATTCACAAGGAAATGTCATTTTAACATTTTACAACCTTATCTGGCCATGTGGTGTGTGACACATCATCAGACACATACTGTTTCTTTTATGATGGAGGGACTCTGAAAGTCACAAAGCCTATATTTATAGGGCCATGAGGCGGCTCTTACTATTCTTAAAGGGCCAGCAGTCGGCGCTCACTATGGTTAGAGAGCCACCAGCCGGCTATGCTTTGTTGTTCCCATTATTAATGAGTGGGTCTCCTATACTGTTATTGCGTATGCAGTGACTGCAACGGCTGACAAAAATTCTTGTACTTCACCATTTTATTAAGCCTGTCCTGCAAGGGAATAAGAGACAGAAAGTTCTACTTGTAGCATGGGTCTAGAAGTGTCACCAACCAATAATGACTGTCACCCAAAATTTGGACAACGCGAGGGTCACGGGAAAGGCAGCATAACAAACTTTGTGTGCCAGACTGCATAGAGGCAAGACTTCCGTGTCCTCACCAAGAGTGTGACTGACCATATTTTCCTCCTCATCCTCCTCCTCTTCCTTCTCCTCCTTGTCCTCAGGCCATCCACGTTGAACAGACATTATGACAGTTGTGCAGGTAGTACCGTCTATAGCGCTGGAAACTAGCTCCTGTTCTTCCTCCTCCTCCTCCTCTTCCTCATTGTCACCCAATCCACGTTGAGATGAGATGAGGCTGGGCTGTGTGGAATCACCCTGTATGGTTCCTTGCTCCATCTCATCGTGCTCCGCCTACAATGCATCTGCTTTAAAAGTGAGCAGAGACTGTTTCAGAAGACAGAGAAGCAGTATGGTGATGCCAATTATGGCATCATCGCCGCTCATCATATTGGTGGAGTCCTCAAAGTTTTGGAGGATGGTACCTTTGTCTGACATCCATGTCCACTCCTGAGGTCTTATGTGTGGAGCCTGACCTGAATACCGACGGCCTTGTTGATGCTGGTAGTCAACAACTGCCCTCTTCTGCTCACAAATCCTTCTCAACATGTGCAATGTAGAGTTCCAATGCTTGGGGACATCGCAGATCAGTTGATGAGCTGGAAGCTGCAAACTCTGTTGAAGCACGCTGAGGCGGCGGAAGCTGTAGCTGACTTTCTAAAATGGGCACACAGGCAGCATACTTTGACAAGCAAATCTGACAGATCCGGGTAGGTTTTGAAAAACCCCTGAACCACGAGGTTAAGCACATGGGCCAGGCATGGTATGTGTGTGAGCTCACCTTGCCTTAGAGCCACCACCAGGTTCTGGCCATTGTCACACATGACCATGCCTGGCTGTAGGTTCAGCGGTGTCAGCCACAGATCTGCCTGCTCTTTCAGAGCTGTCCACAACTCTTCAGTGTTGTGTGGTTTTTCACCTATGCATATTAGTTTCAGCACAGTCTGTTGCCGCTTGACCGAGGCAGTGCTGCAGTGCTTCCAGCTTGCAACTGCTGTGGTCATTTCGGAAATGGAGGCTGAAGAACAGAAGGAGGAGATGCAGGAGCTGTAGAATGTGGGGGCAACCCTGATTGACCAGGGCTAGCAATTCTCAGCGTCGGGATGACATGTTCCATCCCAAGGTCGGACTGGGTCCCGGTTTCCACTATATTAACCCAGTGTCCCATCAATGAGATGTACCGTCCCTGCCCACAAACACTTATCCATGTGTCCGTGGTTAGGTGGACTTTCCCAGTAACTGCGTTGTTGACGGCTCGTCTAATGATGTGTGACATGTGCTTGTGTAATGCGGGGACGGCACACCAGGAGAAAAAGTGGCGGCTGTGGACCAAGTACCGAGGGACGGCTGCTGTCATCAGGCTGCGGGAAGCTTCAGTCTCCACAAGCCTAAAAGGCAACATTTCGAGCGCAAGCATTCGCAAAAGATGTGAATTTAGTAGTGTGGCCTGTGGGGCGTTGGCTGTGTATTTGCACTTGCGATCCCAAGACTGGGGTAGTGACAACAGAACGCTGCGCTGGGACAAGGACATGGATGTGCCTGCTGATGGTGCTAGTTGAGTGTGTGCAAATACGGGTGCAGGGAGGGAGGCATATTTTCATGTGCCATGGACAGGGTATTGGCGTGCACGCAAAACAGCAGAACAAGCAGTGGTGTCACCCGCAGACACTGTTGCTGGACCCTGGGGCTCGGCCCACTTAGTCGGGTGCTTTGCTGCCATGTGCCTGATCATGCTGGAGGTGTTCAGGCTGCTAGTTTTTCTACACATGCTGATGCTGGCCTGGTAGATGGTGCAAATGGCCTTTTTGGGGTTATCTGCAGAGTCTTTAAAAAATAACCAGACTCGGGAGGACCTAACTGTTGTACTGGCAACTTCCGTCGTGTTGGCATTACGAGGAACGCATTCCCACCTTGTGTTTACGGCCACCACAATGCTTCTTCCTGCCTGTTGTTGTGGTGATACGCCTCCCTCCCCCTGTCTGCTGCTGTCGTCGCTCTGTACATCCCCCTGCCAGGTTGGGTCAGTAACTATATCATCCACCACCTCGTCTTCCACTTCCGCACCCTGTCCCTCCTCCTAACTTTATGGCAATTGTGTCTCATCATCATCATCATCCACCTCTTTCGACAGTAATTGCACTTTCCCACCATTGCCTTCGCGTGACTGTGGCTGCTCCAATATTTGGGCATCACCACACACATTCTCCTCTGGACTCACTTGAAGCTGGCCGGGCGAGAGGCCCGAATCTACAAATGGAAAAGTAAACAGCTCTCCTGAGATTCCAAGTGTGGGATCAGTTGTCTCCGGGCACTCTACATGATGGTAGGAAGGAGGATCAGGTTGAGGAATATGCGGTCCAGACTCACGGCTACTGAGACTTGACCATGTGAAAAACAGGGTGATAGTGGTGGTGGCTATGTGACTGGAAACATTATCTGCTATCCAACCAATAACCTTTTGCCCCTGCTCTGGGTTGAATAGTGGTTTTCTGCAGTCCCCTATTAATTGGGACAGGAAGGCCGAGCGACAAGATGTGGGTGTTTGTTGCAGCACAATTTCAGCTTGCCCACGGCCACGTCCTCAGCCTCTGCATACACCATCAACATCACGACCACTTCCCCGTCCCTTACCACACACCTTGCCCATTTTTAATGGAGAACAATATTTTCCACGTTCACGAGAAATGGCTGATTTTGGAACGCACTTACACTACTGTTCAAAAGTTTGTGGTCACCCAGACAATTTTGTGTTTTCCATGAAAACTCATACTTTTATTTATCAAATGAGTTGCAAAACGAATAAAAAATATAGTCCAGACACTGACAAGGTTAGAAATAATGATTTTTATTTGAAAGAATAATTTTCTCCTTCAAACTTTGCTTTCGTCAAAAAATGCTCCCTTTGCCGCAATTACAGCCTTACAGAACTTTGGCATTCTAGCTGTTAATTTGCTGAGGTAATCTTGAGAAATTTCACCTCATGCTTACTGAAGCCCCTCCCACAAGTTGGATTGGCTTAATGGGAACTTTTTGCGTACCATACAGTCAAGCTGCTCCCACAACAGCTCAATGGGGTTGAGATCTGGTGACTGCCCAGGCCACTTCATTACAGAGAGAATACCAGCTGCCTGCTTCTTCCCTAAATAGTTCATTCATAATTTAGAGGTGTACTTTGGGTCATTGTCCTGTTGTAGAGTGAAATTGGCTCCAACCAAGTGCTGTCCACATGGTATGGCATGGCGCTGCAAAATGGAGTGATAGACTTCCTTTTTCAAAATCCCATTTACCTTGTACAAATTTCCCACTTTACCAGCACCAAAGCAACCCCAGACCATCACATTACCTCCACCATGCTTGACAGATGGCGTCAGGCACTCTACCAGCATCTTTTCAGTTGCTCTGCGTCTCACAAATGATCTTCTGTGTGATCCAAACACCTCAAACTTTGATTCGCCTGTCCATAAAACTGTTTTCCAATCTTCTTCTTTCCAATGTCTGTGTTCTTTTGCCCATTTTAATCTATTCCTTTTTTTAGCCAGTCTCAGATATGGCTTTTCTTTGCCACTTTGCCCTGAAGGCCAGCATCCCTGTAACATACCTGGTGGCGTACTTGCATAGTGCACCATCTCCCACTATGCAAGATCGCAATCTTAGTCTTCAGTAGAGATGAGCGGTGTTCGACTAGAACTGTTCGCCAATCTCAAATTCGAGCTGTTTTGGGCGGTGTTCGAGTTGTTCGACGAACCCGAACGATTTGCCAAAAATTCGGCTGTTCGAGGTTATGTTCGATAACTGTTTGTGCACCAAAAGCGTGTCCTGCATGTCTGGCGCTATTTAGAGCACCAATCATGCAGGGATTGTCTGCCACTCACTGTAATGCCACAGCCATGGTGGTTGTGGCATTACAGTGATTGCCCAAATCGATGGGAACAGTGCCAACAGTGAAACATGAAAAGCCGGCAATTCAGCAGCGGCATACACCTGTACCCGACAATCATGCAGGGATTGTCTGCCACTCACTGTAATGCCACAGCCATGGTGGTTGTGGCATTACAGTGATTGCCCAAATCGATGGGAACAGTGCCAACAGTGAAGCATGAAAAGCCGGCAATTCAGCAGCGGCATACACCTGTACCCGACAATTTAGAACCGAAAGAATAGAGCTTCACACATAGATTAGATAGATATAAACATGTCAGCCACATATATACGAAGTACAGTGAAAGTGCTGCTTACTGTACTTGTCATTTAAAGGATTTATCAAAAAAAATAATAGTGTTTTCATGCACCGTCTCTTTAAAAAAGCCGGCCGGCAATTCAGCAGCGGTACCCGACAATTTAGAATAGAAGGAATAGAGAATCACACATAGATTAGATAGATAGAAACATGTCAGTCACATATCCAGATGAATTACACCCCAGAGTACTGAAGGAGATCGTAGAAGAAATTTTAGAACCACTCTCCATAATCTTTGAAAATTCTTGGAGAACAGGAGAAGTCCCAGAAGACTGGAGAAGAGCAAATGTTGTTCCTATCTTCAAAAAGGGGAAGAAGGTGGACCCAGGGAACTATAGGCCGGTGAGTCTGACTTCTATACCAGGAAAGATCTTTGAACAAATTATTAAACATCATGTATGTAAGTACCTGGATAAGAATGAAGTGATTAACCAGAGTCAGCATGGGTTTGTAACTAACAAGTCATGTCAGACTAACTTAATTTCCTTCTATGACAGAATCACTGACTGGGTGGATCAGGGAAATGCTGTAGATATAGTATATCTTGACTTCAGCAAAGCATTTGACAAAGTATCTCACACCATCCTTATTGAAAAAATGACCAAGTATGCAATGGACCAGGCAACTGTTAGGTGGATTCATAACTGGCTTAGTGATCGGACTCAAAGGGTGGTTGTAAATGGCTTTACATCCAGCTGGATGAATGTCTCAAGTGGGATACCACAGGGCTCTGTCCTGGGACCTGTATTGTTCAACATCTTCATCAATGATTTAGATGAAGGAATTGAGGGTAAACTGATTAAATTTGCTGATGACACAAAGCTAGGAGGGATAGCTAATACTAGAGAAGAGAGAGAGAGGATTCAAAAAGACCTAAATAAACTGGAGCAGTGGGCAGCAACCAACAGAATGGTTTTTAACAGGGAAAAATGCAAAGTACTACATCTGGGCAATAAAAATAAAAAAAGCATATACAGAATGGGAGGAATAGAGCTAAGCAACAGTACATGTGAAAAAGACTTAGGTATACTAATAGATCATAGACTGAACATGAGTCAACAGTGTGATGCAGCAGCAAAAAAGGCAAATACAATTCTGGGATGTATTAACAGAAGCATACAGTCTAGATCACGTGAAGTCATTATCGGTCTTTACTCCTCTTTGGTCAGACCTCATCTGGAATACTGTGTACAGTTTTGGGCACCACATTTTAAAAAAGACATAGACAAACTGGAACAAGTTCAGAGAAGAGCGACCAGAATGGTGACTGGTCTGCAAACCATGTCCTATGAGGAACGGTTGCAGGATTTGGGAATGTTTAGCTTGCAAAAAAGAAGACTGAGAGGAGACTTAATAGCTGTCTACAAATATGTCAAGGGCTGTCACATTGTAGAAGGATCATCTTTATTCTCATTTGCACAGGGAAAGACTAGAAGCAACGGGATGAAACTAAATGGGAGGAGACACAGATTAGATATTAGAAAAAACTTTTTGACAGTTAGGGTGATTAATGAGTGGAACAGGCTGCCACGAGAGGTGGTGAGTTCCCCTTCAATGGACGTCTTCAAACAGAGGCTGGACAGACATCTGTCTGAGATGATTTAGTGAATCCTGCTTTGAGCAGGGGGTTGGACCAGATGACCCAGGAGGTCCCTTCCAACTCTGCCATTCTATGATTCTATGATTCTATGATATATAAGAAGTGCAGTGACAGTGTTGATTACTGTACTTGTCATTTAGTGTAAAGGATTTATTTAAAAAAATAATAGTGTTTTCATGCACTGTCTCTTTAAAAAAGCCGGCCGGCAATTCAGCAGCGGTACCCGACAATTTATAACAGACAGAATAGAGCATCATACATAGATTAGATAGATAGAAACATGTCAGCCACATATATACGAAGTACAGTGACAGTGTTGCTTACTGTACTTGTCATTTAGCGTAAAGGATTTATCAAAAAAAATAATAGTGTTTTCATGCACCGTCTCTTTAAAAAAGCCAGCCGGCAATTCAGCAGCGGTACCCGACAATTTATAACAGACAGAATAGAGCTTCACACATAGATTAGATAGATAGAAACATGTCAGTCACATATATATGAAGTACAGTGATAGTGTTGGTTACTGTACTTGTCATTTAGTATTAAAATAAAGGATTTATTATTAAAAAAATTGGCGTGGGGTTCCCCTTAATTTTAGGCTCTAGCGGAGGTTAAGCAGACGGCTGGGGCAGATGTTTGAAGCCTGGGAAGGGGGTAATACCCACGGAGCTTCCCAGGCTACTAATATCAGCCCCCAGCTGAATACATAGCCTTTACTAGCTATTAAAATGGGGGACCCCCCAAAAAAAATGACGTGGGGTCCCCCCTAATTTAATAGCTAGCAAAGGCTAGGCAGATAGCTGGGGGCTGATATTAATAGCCCAGGAAGGGAGCCATGAATATTGGCCCCCTCCCAGGCTAGAAACACCAGCCGTCAGCCGCCCCAGAAATGGCGCATTCATAGGATGCGCCAATTCTGGCACTTAGCCTCGCTCTTCCACGCTGCCCTGGTGCGGTGGCAGGGGGTAATAGGGTTGGGGTTGATGTCAGCTTATAATGCCAGCTGACATCAAGCCCAGGTTAGTAATGGAGAGGCGTCTATAAGACACCCCCATTACTAACCCCATAGTCAAAGTTAAAAAAAACACAAACACCCAGAATAAAGTCCTTTAATTGAAATAAAGACACAATCCTTTATTGTTCTAAATTAAACCATACTTACCGTCACGCCCATTCCAGCTGAAGCCAACGATCTCCTGCAATAAAAGAAAAATAATAAAGCAACCTCATCCTTACCTTTCCATGGTTCCCACGACAGCTTCAGCTCTGCTACATCGAGATGACAGGCTGGACCGCAGCAGAACGCTGCCATCCAGCCTCTCATCCCGCAGACACTGAGAAGCGCAGGCTTGCTTGCGCTGCTCAGCGTCTCTCTGTGACGACATCCAGATGAGCCGAGTTCATGTCCAATGAACTCGGCTCACCTCATGCACGTCACTGACAGCGTGGGAAAATTCTCAAGCTGAAGCGGTGAGTGCAGGAGAATTCTCCCACGCTGTCAGTGACGTGCATAAGGTGAGCTCATGTCCAATGAACTCAGCTCACCTCCTGCACGTCACTGACAGCGTGGGAGAATTCTCCTGCACTCAGCGCTTCAGCGTGAGAATTCTCCCGCTGAAGCGCTGAGAGCAGGAGAATTTTCCCACGCTGTCAGTGACGTGCATGAGGTGAGCCGAGTTCATTGGACATTAACTCGGCTCATCTGGATGCCCTCACAGAGAGACACTGTGGAGCGCAAGCAAGCCTGCGCTTCTCAGTGTCTGCGGGATGACAGGCTGGATGGCAGCGTTCTGCTGCGGTCCAGCCTGTCATCTCGATGTAGCAGAGCTGAAGCTGTCATGGGAACCATGGAAAGGTAAGGATGATGTTGCTTTATTATTTTTCTTTTATTTCAGGAGATCGTTGGCTTCAGCTGGAATGGGCGTGATGGTAAGTATGGTTTAATTTAGAACAATAAAGAATTGTGTGTTTATTTCAATTAAAGGACTTTTTTCTGGGTGTTGTGTTTTTTTTAAATACTTTACTAGAAATTCATGGTGGTCATGTCTAATATTGGCGTGACCCCATGAATTTCGGGCTTAGGGCCAGCTGATAATGCCAAGCTGGCCCTAACCCCTTTATTTCCCAGTGAGCCACCGCATCAGGGCCCTGGATGAGTTGGGTACAGCGCCAGAAGATGGCGCTTCTATGAACGCGCCATTTTCCGGGGTGGCTGCGGACTGCAATTTGCAGCGGGGGTGGCCCAGAAAGCTTGGGACTCCCTGCGCTGCGGATTCCAGCCCCCAGCTGCCTAGTTGTACCTGGCTGGACACAAAAACAGGACGAAGCCCCACGTCAATTTTCTTTAAATTATTTCATGAAATAATTAAGAAAAAAAGGGCTTCCCTATATTGTTGTGTCCGGCCAGGTACAAATAGGCAGCTGGTGGTTGGGGGCAGCCCGTTCCTGCCTGCTGTACCTGGCTGGACACAAATATAGTGCGAAGCCCCACGTCAATTTTTTTTAAATTATTTCATGAATTTCCTGAAATAATTTAAAAAAATTGAAGTGGGGCTTCGCACTATATTTGTGTCCAGCCAGGTACAGCAGGCAGGAACGGGCTGCCCCCATCCACCAGCTGCCTATTTGTACCTGGCCGGACACAACAATATAGGGAAGCCCTTTTTTTCTTAATTATTTCATGAATTTCATGAAATAATTAAAAAAAATTGAAGTGGGGCTTCGCACTATATTTGTGTCCAGCCAGGTACAGCAGGCAGGAACGGGCTGCCCCCAACCACCAGCTGCCTATTTGTACCTAGCCGGACACAACAATATAGGGAAGGCCTTTTTTTCTTAATTATTTCATGAATTTCATGAAATAATTTAAAAAAAAGTACGTGGGGCTTCGCCCTATTTTTGTGTCCAGCCAGGTACAACTAGGCAGCTGGGGGCTGGAATCTGCAGCGCAGGGAGGCCCAAGCTTTCTGGGCCCCCCCCGCTACAAATTTCAGTCCGCAGCCACCCCGGAAAATGGCGCGTTCATTGAAGCGCCATCTTCTGGCGCTGTTCCCAACTCATCCAGGGCCCTGGTGCGGTGGCTCACTGGGTAATAAAGGGGTTAGGGCCAGCTTGGTATTATCAGCTGGCCCCAAGCCCAAAATTCATGGGGTCACGCCAGTATTAGACATGACCGCCATGAATTTCTAGTAAAGTATTTAAAAAAAACACAACACCCAGAATAAAGTCCTTTAATTGAAATAAAGACACAATTCTTTATTGTTCTAAATTAAACCATACTTACCATCACACCCATTCCAGCTGAAGCCAACGATCTCCTGCAATAAAAGAAAAATAATAAACCAACCTCATCCTTACCTTTCCATGGTTCCCACGACAGCTTCAGCTCTGCTACATCGAGATGACTGGCTGGACCGCAGCAGAACGCTGCCATCCAGTCTGTCATCCCGCAGACACTGAGAAGCGCAGGCATGCTTGCGCTCCTCACTGTCTCGCTGTGACGGCATCCAGATGAGCCGAGGTCATGTCCAATGAACTCGGCTCACCTCATGCACGTCACTGACAGCGTGGGAAAATTCTCACGCTGAAGTGCTGAGTGCAGGAGAATTCTCCCACGCTGTCAGTGATGTGCATGAGGTGAGCTCATGTCCAATGAACTCAGCTCACCTCCTGCACGTCACTGACAGCGTGGGAAAATTCTCCTGCAATCAGCGCTTCAGCGTGAGAATTTTCCCACGCTGTCAGTGACGTGCATGAGGTGAGCCGAGTTCATTGGACATGAACTCGGCTCATCTGGATGTTGTCACAGAGAGACGCTGAGCAGCGCAAGCAAGCCTGCGCTTCTCAGTGTCTGCGGGATGACAGGCTGGATGGCAGCGTTCTGCTGCGGTCCAGCCTGTCATCTCGATGTAGCAGAGCTGAAGCTGTCGTGGGAACCATGGAAAGGTAAGGATGAGGTTGCTTTATTATTTTTCTTTTATTGCAGGAGATCGTTGGCTTCAGCTGGAATGGGCGTGATGGTAAGTATGGTTTAATTTAGAACAATAAAGGATTGTGTCTTTATTTCAATTAAAGGACTTTATTCTGGGTGTTTGTGTTTTTTTTAACTTTGACTATGGGGTTAGTAATGGGGGTGTCTTATAGACGCCTCTCCATTACTAACCTGGGCTTGATGTCAGCTGGCATTATAAGCTGACATCAACCCCAACCCTATTACCCCCTGCCACCGCACCAGGGCAGCGTGGAAGAGCGAGGCTAAGTGCCAGAATTGGCGCATCCTATGAATGCGCCATTTCTGGGGCGGCTGACGGCTGGTGTTTCTAGCCTGGGAGGGGGCCAATATTCATGGCTCCCTTCCTGGGCTATTAATATCAGCCCCCAGCTGTCTGCCTAGCCTTTGCTAGCTATTAAATTAGGGGGGACCCCACGTCATTTTTTTTGGGGGGTCCCCCATTTTAATAGCTAGTAAAGGCTATGTAATCAGCTGGGGGCTGATATTAGTAGCCTGGGAAGCTCCGTGGGTATTACCCCCTTCCCAGGCTTCAAACATCTGCCCCAGCCGTCTGCTTAACCTCCGCTAGAGCCTAAAATTAAGGGGAACCCCACGCCAATTTTTTTAATAATAAATCCTTTATTTTAATACTAAATGACAAGTACAGTAACCAACACTATCACTGTACTTCATATATATGTGACTGACATGTTTCTATCTATCTAATCTATGTGTGATGCTCTATCTTTCTATTCTAAATTGTCAGGTACCGCTGCTGAATTGCCGGCCGGCTTTTTTAAAGAGACAGTGCATGAAAACACTATTATTTTTTTAAATAAATCCTTTACACTAAATGACAAGTACAGTAAGCAACACTATCACTGTACTTATTATATATGTGACTGACATGTTTCTATCTATCTAATCTATGTGTGAAGCTCTATTCTTTCTGTTCTAAATTGTCGGGTACAGATGCTGAATTGCCGGCCGGCTTTTTTAAAGAGACGGTGCATGAAAACACTAATATTTTTTTTAATAAATCCTTTACACTAAATGACAAGTGCAGTAACCAACACTGTCACTGTGCTTCTTATATGTGTGACTGACATGTTTCTATCTATCTAATCTATGTGTGATGCTCTATTCCTTCTTGTCTAAATTGTCGGGTACCGGTGTATGCCGCTGCTGAATTTGCCGGCCGGCTTTTTTAAAGAGAGTGTCTTCTGAGCAGTTTGTCAGCTTTTGGACACCTTTGCAGGTGTTTTCTATGTGTTTCTATGTGTTTTTGTTTGCCTGCCATTGGTTTTAACGGTGTTCGACGGTGTTCTAAGGTGTTCGACGAACAGTTCGACGAACAGTTCCTCGAACATCCCGGTGTTCGACGAACCGAACCGAACCCGAACACTACGGGGGTGGCTCAACACTAGTCTTCAGTCCAGTTTGTAAGCCATGCTCCTGTTCTTACAGTGTTCATGCTCTGGTCTGACTGCTTAGGGCGGCGGCCCGGTGACTTCCTGCTTCTTATAGCTGCTGTGGGTGCACCCCTAATGCGTCTCCAGCCAATTGCTGTGAGTCCCTGGATATTTAAACCGCCTCCACCCAGTAGGAGGTGCCTGAGCAACACCTTCACTCAGTTTGTCTTTGCATTCTGTATTGCCAGGTCCTGTCCTGTTACCTCCGTCTTCTAGTCTGTTTCTGCCACTCTGGGGACTGTATTCCCAGACTGGTTCATTTATCCCTTGCAGTAGCTGTTCCTGTCTGAACTGTACCCTAGCCTGTCAGTCCGCCATTCTGGTGGCCGTATACCCAGACTCGCTCCTGTATTTCTTGCAGTAGCAGTTCCTGTCTGAACTGTACCCTAGCCTGTCAGTCCGCCATTCTGGGGGCTGTATACCCAGACTCGCTCCTATATTTCCTGCAGTAGCAGTTCCTGTCTGAACTGTACCTTAGTCTGTTACCTGTTTTGTTTCTATGTCCGTACTAGAGATGAGCGTTGTTCTGCTCGAACTGTTCGCCAATCTGAAATTCGAGCTGTTTTGGGCGGTGTTCGAGCCGTTCGGCGAACAAGAACGATTTGAGAAAAATTCGGCTGTTCGAGGTTATGTTCGATAACTGTTCATGAACCAAAATCATAACTGGATTTTTTCTCAGTAATGATGAAAATTAATGTTAATACGCAGTTTGAGTGTACAGCGGGGTGGGGGGAGGGGCAGGGGATGGATCTCTGCAGGAATAATGAAGATCTCCATTTTTTTTTCTCTTTCCCGCATTTACAGTGGGGAGGTGCAATCTGTCAGCCTATCAGCAGCGCACACATGGAGCGAAGTGCTTTTTTTCACACAAGCAAGGGCATGTGTCATTGGCAGTGTATGTCACATGTCCTTGCCCTATAAGACCCAGCCATTTTCCCCGTCGCCACCATTTTCTCACTGCTGCAGCTGCGTGTTAGACGGCACCGCTGTTGCTGTGTGCGCTATACCTTGTTAATTTCAAGCCAATTTTCGCACAAATCTACAGATAGCTTGGGAGTAGGGAATAGTTGTGATTGCAGTCCTTTTAAGGACTAGGTTACAGCATTTCCTACGACTTTTATCAGGCAGGTCTGTGATCTTAAATAGATAGGTTGTGGGAGTAAAGACTAATTGTAATTGGAGTCCTTTTCAGGACTAGGTTACATCAGTTCCTATCAGTTTTTGCCAGGCAGGTCTGTGCCAGTGCTGTGCAAGTTTTTTTCACAGCATTTGGCTGAATCTAGCAAAGCTAATCCTTTTTGGCCTATTGCAGAGTGTGTTAGTCAGTGGAGTAGCCTATCTGTGTTGCAAGATATACCACCTGTGTATAGAATACCAATTTTTTTACTGCACCTAGTGAAGTAAAATCTTTTGGGCATAGCATCATTTATTAGTCCATCTATACTGACCTCCATCAGGTTGCAAATTGAATATAATTTTTTTCTGCATCTAGCTCTGAAAAAATATTTGGCCTTCTAGCAGTGTGTGGGACTTTCTCTATTAGTCCATCTATACTGATCTCCATCAGGTTGCAAACTGAATATATTTTTTTCTGCATCTACCTCTGAAAAAATATTGGGCTTGTAGCTGTGTGTGGGACTTGTTCTATTAATCCATCTATACAGACCTCCATCAGGTTGCAAACTGAATATAATTTTTTTCTGCATCTACCTCTGAAAAAATATTTGGGCTTCTAGCTGTGTGTGGGACTTGTTCTATTACTCCATCTATACTGACCTCCATCAGGTTGCAAATTGAATATAATTTTTTTCTGCATCTAGCTCTGAAAAAATATTGGGCTTCTAGCTGTGTGTGGGACTTGTTGTATTAGTCCATCTATACTGACCTCCATCAGGTTGCAAACTGAATATATTTTTTTCTGCATCTACCTCTGAAAAAATATTGGGCTTCTAGCTGTGTGTGGGACTTGTTCTATTAATCCATCTATACAGACCTCCATCAGGTTGCAAACTGAATATAATTTTTTTCTGCATCTAGCTCTGAAAAAATATTTGGCCTTCTAGCAGTGTGTGGGACTTTCTCTATTAGTCCATCTATACTGACCTCCATTAGGTTGCAAATTAAAAATAATTTTTATCTGCATCTAGCTCTGAAAAAATATTTGGGCTTCTGGCTGTGTGTGGGACTTGCTCTATTACTCCATCTATACTGACCTCCATCAGGTTGCAAATTGAATATAATTTTTTTCTGCATCTAGCTCTGAAAAAATATTGGGCTTCTAGCTGTGTGTGGGACTTGTTGTATTAGTCCATCTATACTGACCTCCATCAGGTTGCAAACTGAATATATTTTTTTCTGCATCTACCTCTGAAAAAATATTGGGCTTCTAGCTGTGTGTGGGACTTGTTCTATTAATCCATATATACAGACCTCCATCAGGTTGCAAATTGAATATAATTTTTTTCTGCATCTAGCTCTGAAAAAATATTTGGCCTTCTAGCAGTGTGTGGGACTTTCTCTATTAGTCCATCTATACTGACCTCCATCAGGTTGCAAACTGAATATAATTTTTTTCTGCATCTAGCTCTGAAAAAATATTTGGCCTTCTAGCAGTGTGTGGGACTTTCTCTATTAGTCCATCTATACTGACCTCCATCAGGTTGCAAATTAAAAATAATTTTTATCTGCATCTACCTCTGAAAAAATATTTGGGCTTCTAGCTGTGTGTGGGACTTGTTCTATTACTCCATCTATACTGACCTCCATCAGGTTGCAAATTGAATATAATTTTTTTCTGCATCTAGCTCTGAAAAAATATTGGGCTTCTAGCTGTGTGTGGGACTTGTTGTATTAGTCCATCTATACTGACCTCCATCAGGTTGCAAACTGAATATATTATTTTCTGCATCTACCTCTGAAAAAATATTGGGCTTCTAGCTGTGTGTGGGACTTGTTCTATTAATCCATCTATACAGACCTCCATCAGGTTTCAAACTGAATATAATTTTTTTCTGCATCTAGCTCTGAAAAAAATATTTGGCCTTCTAGCAGTGTGTGGGACTTTCTCTATTAGTCCATCTATACTGACCTCCATCAGGTTGCAAACTGAATATAATTTTTTTCTGCATCTAGCTCTGAAAAAATATTTGGCCTTCTAGCAGTGTGTGGGACTTTCTCTATTAGTCCATCTATACTGACCTCCATCAGGTTGCAAACTGAATATAATTTTTTTCTGCATCAAGCTCTGAAAAAATATTTGGCCTTCTAGCAGTGTGTGGGACTTTCTCTATTAGTCCATCTATACTGACCTCCATCAGGTTGCAAATTAAAAATAATTTATATCTGCATCTAGCTCTGAAAAAATATTTGGCTTTCTAGCAGTGTGTGGGACTTTCTCTATTAGTCCATCTATACTGACCTCCATCAGGTTGCAAATTAAAAATAATTTTTATCTGCATCTAGCTCTGAAAAAATATTTGGACTTCTAGCAGTGTGTGGGACTTTCTCTATTAGTCCATCTATACTGACCTCCATCAGGTTGCAAATTAAAAATAATTTTTATCTGCATCAAGCTCTGAAAAAATATTTGGCCTTCTAGCAGTGTGTGGGACTTTCTCTATTAGTCCATCTATACTGACCTCCATCAGGTTGCAAAATGAATATATTTTTTTTCTGCATCTACCTCTGAAAAAATATTTGGGCTTCTAGCTGTGTGTAGGACTTGTTCTATTAGTCCATCTATACTGACCTCCATCAGGTTGCAAACTGAATACAATTTTTTTCTGCATCTACCTCTGAAAAAATATTTGGGCTTCTAGCTGTGTGTGGGACTTGTTCTATTAATCCATATATACAGACCTCCATCAGGTTGCAAATTGAATATAATTTTTTTCTGCATCTAGCTCTGAAAAAATATTTGGCCTTCTAGCAGTGTGTGGGACTTTCTCTATTAGTCCATCTATACTGACCTCCATCAGGTTGCAAACTGAATATAATTTTTTTCTGCATCTAGCTCTGAAAAAATATTTGGCCTTCTAGCAGTGTGTGGGACTTTCTCTATTAGTCCATCTATACTGACCTCCATCAGGTTGCAAATTAAAAATAATTTTTATCTGCATCTACCTCTGAAAAAATATTTGGGCTTCTAGCTGTGTGTGGGACTTGTTCTATTACTCCATCTATACTGACCTCCATCAGGTTGCAAATTGAATATAATTTTTTTCTGCATCTAGCACTGAAAAAATATTGGGCTTCTAGCTGTGTGTGGGACTTGTTGTATTAGTCCATCTATACTGACCTCCATCAGGTTGCAAACTGAATATATTATTTTCTGCATCTACCTCTGAAAAAATATTGGGCTTCTAGCTGTGTGTGGGACTTGTTCTATTAATCCATCTATACAGACCTCCATCAGGTTTCAAACTGAATATAATTTTTTTCTGCATCTAGCTCTGAAAAAATATTTGGCCTTCTAGCAGTGTGTGGGACTTTCTCTATTAGTCCATCTATACTGACCTCCATCAGGTTGCAAACTGAATATAATTTTTTTCTGCATCTAGCTCTGAAAAAATATTTGGCCTTCTAGCAGTGTGTGGGACTTTCTCTTTTAGTCCATCTATACTGACCTCCATCAGGTTGCAAACTGAATATAATTTTTTTCTGCATCAAGCTCTGAAAAAATATTTGGCCTTCTAGCAGTGTGTGGGACTTTCTCTATTAGTCCATCTATACTGACCTCCATCAGGTTGCAAATTAAAAATAATTTATATCTGCATCTAGCTCTGAAAAAATATTTGGCTTTCTAGCAGTGTGTGGGACTTTCTCTATTAGTCCATCTATACTGACCTCCATCAGGTTGCAAATTAAAAATAATTTTTATCTGCATCTAGCTCTGAAAAAATATTTGGCCTTCTAGCAGTGTGTGGGACTTTCTCTATTAGTCCATCTATACTGACCTCCATCAGGTTGCAAATTAAAAATAATTTTTATCTGCATCAAGCTCTGAAAAAATATTTGGCCTTCTAGCAGTGTGTGGGACTTTCTCTATTAGTCCATCTATACTGACCTCCATCAGGTTGCAAAATGAATATATTTTTTTTCTGCATCTACCTCTGAAAAAATATTTGGGCTTCTAGCTGTGTGTAGGACTTGTTCTATTAGTCCATCTATACTGACCTCCATCAGGTTGCAAACTGAATACAATTTTTTTCTGCATCTACCTCTGAAAAAATATTTGGGCTTCTAGCTGTGTGTGGGACTTGTTCTATTAGTCCATCTATACTGACCTCCATCAGGTTGCAAATTGAATATAATTTTTTTCTGCATCTAACCCAGCCAATAGTTTTGGCCTAATACCACAGTTTGGCCACTCAGCTCTGCTCGGTTCCCATCCATTGTTTTTTTGTGCAAACAACTCCAGAGTTGTGAATTAGTTAACCACCAAAATGAGTGGAAAAAGGCCTGCTGCTGGTGGCAAGGGGAATAGGCGTGTTGGGAAGGGGAAAAAAGGTTGTGTCCGTGGGGTAGGTGTAAAAGCAACAGTAACATCTGCAGAAGAAAGACCATCTTCCAGCCAAACTAAAATGTCTACTTCTTTTAGCGGACAATGTGATAAGATCCCTTTCTTACAGCCACGCCAATCGCTACAAATTCCAGATGAGGCACAAAAACAGCAGGTGCTTCAACGGATATCAAGTGCTCCTTTAAGTGGGCTCTCCTCCACATCAACTTCAACATCACAAATACTCCAGTCCTCAAAGGTGTCACCCCAATCGCACTTGCTTCCTCACAGCTCCCAAATCTCCAGCTGCCCGTCTGAGTATGAGGTAGAACAGATGGTTGAGTCTGCAGAGCTGTTTACTCATACTATAGCCTGGGAATCAGAGGTCGACTCCAGCGCTTCTGTGAATCCAGACGAGGAAATGATCTGCACTGATGCCCAGAATCTTTATGAGTCGGATCCAGGACCAGACGCAGAAGGTTCTGACCATAATGTAGACCCTCATTCCCAAACTTTAACTCCTGTTGGTGGAGACAATGAGGAAGACTATGATGAGACTCAAATACCTGATTGGAGCGACAACTTTAGTTTTTTGTCAGGGCAGGAACAGGTTGGCTCTGAGGACGACGGGTGTGATAACGCACAGGGTGATGATGATGAGGTTGGAGATCCCACTTACTGTCAACCCACAGTCAGCCAAGAGATGAGGTCAGCAGAGGAGGTGGAGGAAGATGCTAGTGACGACGAGGTCAGGTTGCGCCTTCCTGGACAGAGACGTAGTACTGGAAGCACGTCAACAACTGCATCCTCAAACACAACTCTGCCTCTCACCACAAGTCGTGGTGGCTCTTCAGGTCACATGGGTGCTAAGCCTTGCATAGCCTGGGCATTATTTCAGATCGATAAAGATGACCCAACTCGTGTTATCTGTAACATTTGTCAGCAAAAGCTAAGTAGAGGCCAAAAAATACATAGTTTGAGTACTTCATGCATGAACCGGCACATGGACATGAAGCATAAGTTGCAGTGGGAAGCTCAGTGTGCTACAATGCGGCCTAGCCGGCCGGGCCAACCACCGTCTGCCATATCTTGTGCATCCGCGGCCTCTTCATCCTCTGTGACTGGGGGGACAGCAGTCACACCTGTTTTGGGGCGCAGACCTGCCACCTCTTTACCCGCAACAGCCAGGGTGATTGGCAGGTCATCATTTTCTTTGGAGGTGGTAACACCAGCTGGTGTTGAGCGCTGTCCGACATCGATAGCACCACCTTTGGATCAAGGCAACCTAACATGTCCGCCTGCATCCTCCTCACAGACCGGCAGTTTGCCGGGGACACCCTTATCAACCCCGTCTAAGCACAATAGCCAGCCCTCGGTCCCTCAGATGTGGACAAGTAAAAGACCATTTCCTCCTAGCCATGAGAAAGCTAAGAGGTTGAATTTCACCATCTGCAAGCTCTTGGCTACAGAAATGCTGCCTTTCCGCCTGGTGGACACAGAGGATTTTCGAGACCTTATGTCCGTCGCAGTGCCCCAGTACCAGATGCCCAGTCGGCACTACTTCTCAAAGAAAGGTGTGCCTGCGCTCCACCAGCATGTCGCACACAACATCACCGCTTCTTTGAGAAACTCTGTGTGTGACAGGGTGCATTTCACCACAGACACTTGGACGAGTAGGCATGGACAGGGGCGTTACATGTCGCTGACTGGGCACTGGGTAACTATGGTGAAAGCAGGACAAGGGGCTGCTGTCCAAGTCTTGCCGTCCCCACGAGTTGTGCGTCAATCCTCTTTATGTCAAAGTTCCTCCACTGCTTCTGCCTCCTCAACCTCCTCTCGGTCTTCCACCTGCACCCAAAGCCTGTCTGGTCATGCCACAAGCTTTCTAACTGCGCAGAAGGGATCCTGCACACCTCCTTACTATGCTGGCAGTAGGGCTCAACGTCATCAGGCGGTTTTTACTGTCTGGGAAATGTGAGTCACACAGCTGAGGAGTTGTGGTCAGCTCTGGAGAACCAATTTCATGAATGGTTGTCTCCACTGGACCTGAAACCAAGGAAGGCCGTGTGCGACAATGCTGCAAACTTGGGTGCGGCCCTTCGCCGGGGCAATGTCACACACGTGCCATGTATGGCTCACGTGTTGAACCTGGTTGTCCAGCAATTTTTAGCCCACTATCCCAGACTAGATGGCCTTCTGCAGAGGGCATGGTCGCTGTGTGCTCACTTCCGCCGTTCGCATCCCGCAGCTCAGCGACTTACATCTCTACAGAAGTCGTTGGGCCTGCCACTTCACCAGCTAAAATGCGATGTGCCTACCAGGTGGAATTCAACTCTGCACATGTTGCAGCGACTGTTGCAGCACCGACAAGCCCTGGTACAATATGTTCTGACGTATAGCCTGGGCCAACGAGATCCAGACGTGGGGCAAATCACGCTGGAGGAGTGGTCTCAGATCAGGGACCTATGCACCCTTCTGCACAGTTTTGAAATGGCGACGAAGATGTTTAGTGCTGACGATGCCATTATCAGCATGACTATTCCGGTGATTTACATGCTGGAGCACATGTTAAACAGAATTCAGAGTCAGGTGGTGGCACAAGAGGAGGTGGAGGAAGTAGAGGAGGAGGAGTTGTATGTGGAAGGGCTAACATCTGCAAGGTCCAGACGGTCGGCAGCACCAAGGCGGCAGGCATGTGAGGGTGGGGGAGATGGTTTTACCAGGGCGCATGGTAGCAGCCAAACTAGTGAGGAAGGTGCAGGAGCCCAGGAAGAAGTGGAGGACGAACTGATGGAAGACTCATCAGATGAGGGAGACCTTGATCACATCTCTGTTGTGCGAGGTTGGGGGGAGAGGACAGAGGAAGGAAGCATGATTGTTACCTCGCCACCAACACAACAGGGACTTGGTGCTCCTGGATGCGCAACACACATGAGTGCCTTCTTGCTGCACTACCTGCAACATGACCCTCGAATTGTGAGAATTAGAAATAATCCTGACTACTGGGTTGCCACACTGTTAGATCCCCGGTACAAAAGTAAATTTGCAGAAATTATTCCTGCCATAGAAAGGGATGCACGCATGCAGGAGTATCAGTAGAGACTGTTGCAGAATCTTACATGTGCTTTTCCACAAAACACCAGTGGTGCACGTAGTGAATCTCACAGTTCCAACTTGCCAACCGTGGGACCGTCAAGTGTTCAGCACTCAAACCATAACAGAACCACAGTATCTGCTGGTAACATCAATTTTGCGGAATCATTTCACCACTTTTTTAGCCCATCCTTTGCAAGGCCACAGGAGACAAGAAGTCTGACACATAGTCAACGCCTAGATACGATGGTACAGGAGTATCTCCAAGTAAACATTGAAGCCATGACTGTGTCACTGGACCCTTGCTCTTTTTGGGCTTCCAATCTGGATAAATGGCCGGAACTAGCCACTTACGCCTTGGAGATCTTGTCATGCCCCGCAGCCAGCGTTTTGTCTGAACGTGTGTTCAGCGCTGCTGGTGGTGTGCTGACAGATAAGCGCACGCGGCTCTCCACTGATAATGTAGACAGACTCACGTTCATAAAGATGAACAAATCATGGATCCGAAACGACTTTTCTACCCCTGTGTCATCCTGGGGAGAGTAAAAGATGGATGATTGGTTAAAATCACCCTACCAACCATTTTAAGCTTTCAAATTACTAATCATGTTTATCTGTATCTTGGCTGGAAAATAATTTGGGCTTTGTAGCAGTGTGCAGCACTGATTCTATTAGGCCATCTATAATAAGCTCCACCAGATTTAAAATTACTAATCATGTTTATCTGTATCTTGGCTGGAAAATAATTTGGGCTTTGTAGCAGTGTGCAGCACTGATCCTATTAGGCCATCTATACTAAGCTCCAGCAGATTTAAAATTAATAATAATTTTTAGCTGCATCTAGCCCGGAAAATAATTTTGGGGCTCCGAGATGCGCAAGACACATAAGTGCCTTCTTGCTGCACTACCTGCAACATGACCCTCATATTGTCAGAATTCAAAGTAAACATGACTACTGGGTTGCCACACTCTTAGATCCCCCAAACTTTTCGATCAACCTTTTCATTTTAATAAAGACCAAAAAAATGGTCATTTTTGAAATTATAAGCATTAGCAGGTTATTAGAAACTGAAATCAAACAGTTTTCAACTCAAAACTTTATTCTAGGTGATGTTACATTTTCACATAGGACCCCTTGTTCGAAAGGAGCTTCTGAACTCTCTCGTCCATTGAATTTGTCAGGTTTTGGATGGTTTCTGCTTCAATTGTTTTGCATGAGGACAGAATACCCTCCCAGAGCTGTTGCTTAGATGTGAACTGCCTCCCGCCATCATAGACACTCCTTTTGATGATGCTCCAGAGGTTCTGAATGGGGTAGAGGTCAGGGGAGCATGGGGGTCACACCATAAGTTTGTCCCCTTTTATGCCCATATCAGCCAGAGATGCAGATGTTTTATGTGCAGCATGAGATGGTGCATTATCATGCAAAAAAATGATCTTGCTGTGAAATACACGGCTCTTCTTCTTGAACCATGGCAGGAAGTGCTGTTTGAGAAAATCCACATACATTATGGAGTTCATCTTTAGCGCCTTCAGGGATCCTAAAGGGGCCGACAATCTCTCTCCCCATGATTCCAGCCCAAAACATTACTCCACCTCCTCCTTGTTGGCGCTGTAGCCGTGTTTGCGTGGGGTGTCCATCAACCAGCCATCCTCCACTCCATCCATCTGGACCATCGAGCGCTGCACGTCACTCATCCGTGAACAAAACAGTTTTGAAATCAGTCTTCATGTAATGTTTGGCCCACTGGAGCCGTTTCTGCTTGTGTGAAGTGGATAGAGGAGGTCGACAGGATGGCGTATGCACAGCTGCAAACCTCTGAAGGACCCTGCATCTTGTTGTTCGGGGGACGTTGGAGGCACCAGCAGCTTCAAAAACTTGTCTGCTGCTATGACAAGGCTTTTTTGCCGCTGCTCTTTTAACCTGACGTAATTGCCTGTAGGAAAGAGTCCTCAATTTGCCCTTATCAGCACGCACACGTGTGTACTGTGAATCAGCTACATACTTCTTGATTGCCAAGACACTTCATCCTGTTCATCGCACAATGTTGATTGTAGTCATGCCTTGACCTAAACACTCCACAATTTGTTGCTTCTCAGCAGCCGACACATCCTTTTTCTTTCCCATTTTGGCAGAAAATGTAGGCTGCTTAATAATGTGAGACAGCCTTCTTAAGTAGTCTTGCCTTTCATTGGACACACCTGCCAAACTAATTAGCACAGGTGTCTGCAATTGCTTACAGTGATATAAAGAGCCCTGACATACATCACCATCAATGAGTTTAACAGACAAACAAACAAATTCTTCCCTTATCACTCCTAAACACTTTTTGCATAATAATTTGGAACACAGTGTACATGTGCTTTTCCACAAAACACCAGTGGTTCACGTAGTGAATCTTACAGTTCTAACTTGCCAACCATGGTCGGTATGGAGTTGTTCAATAAAGGGCCCAAAATTAAGATAACATAGATGGGAGAGGTCTCTATGAATAGGAATTCCTAAGTATTTGATACCCTGTGAGGGCCAGGCAAAGGGAAAGTTGGACTGGATGGAATCCTATATGGATTTGGGGAGGGAGACATCGAGGGCCTCTGACTTTGCAGCATTGATTTTAAAATTTGACCATGTAACAAAGTGATCTATTTCAGCCATAACAGCATGGATGGATATATGTGATTGAGTGATATATACTAGGACATCATCAGCAAATAGAGAGCACTTGTACTCGGTGCCTCCCACCTCAATCCACCTAATATTGGGGTTATGGCGAATTGATGAGAGCAGGTGCTCCGTCACTAGGATGTATAAGAGAGGGGACAGAGAACATCCCTGCCTTGTCCCATTGGTGATTGTGAAAGATGATGAAAATGTTCTGACGCGCCCCCTGGGCCTTGGGACACCCGGAGCCGGACCCTTTTTGGTGTATGCTGGTGGTTGTAGTCTCCGTGGCGGCGACCCGGTTCTGTGGCTCAGGGCGGTCCAACCAGTGGCGGAACTATTTATGTGGTTTTGATGTTTAAATGTCTGACTACGCCACCCGTGAATTGCGGTCAGAGTGAACCGCCGCTCAAGGGCAGACCGCTGAGGCTGGTGTTGTGGGTGCAGCAGAGCGTAGCATAACTCCCCACGGGAGGAGTATAGCCTCAGGGCAGTGTATGCGGAGGATGGGGGTGATGGTGCAGGGCAGCAGCAGTAACGACACGGAGTCAGTGATGCAGTCCAGGGCCTTTACTCACAGTTCTTATTATCCAGACCACGTCTGCAGGTAACGGCTGCCCACGTCGTACTGTGCTCACCAGGTGAGGGGCTCAGACAACTCCCAGATAACTTTGGAGCGCTTCACAGGACCCCCTTTGTGTGTCCTTTGTCTGGCCTTTCTTACCAACCCTTCTGTCCGGCTGCCTCGGGCCTCCTCTTGGTAAACTTGGCGCCAGTTTCCCTGACCCTATGTGGTGCCTTCCTAGCGGGTGTAGCGAGGGGCTGCGCCACATAAAATGTCACAGCCTCCTGTTTCTAGCTGAGGATCGCTTCCTGCCTCCACTAGTTTCGGGGACCGGTCTCCCCCTTTGGCCTTACCCCTCCACGCAGGTGGATTCGGGCGTGCGGTGGCGACTCGCCCGTCCGCACCCCTGGGATCCCTTCATTCCTCGTTCCTGGAGCCTTCTCCGCTCCTCTTCCTTCCTTCTCCCTCTTCCAGGCCTGGGCCTCTGTTACTAGGCCCGCCTACGGAGCAGAGCTCATGCAGAGCCCCTGCTCCCTGCCACTTCTGCTCAGACTTCTCTGCACTGAACTAAGATGGTGCCCACCTTTTATACTCCCTTCTCAATGCACCCAGGAACTGCTTCCTCCCTGCTCCTGCACTACAGGGTTCCCCTTCCTCAGTGTTCCCTCCCCCCACTCCAGCCAGGGACAGGGACTGTCGTGCCCATCTCAGGGGCATATTGGTCGCCCTGCCCCACGGCAATGTGGTGTAATGCATGCAGGTGTCGGGTCCTGATCCACACTCCATCCTTATCTGAGAGTGAGATATCACACCTCTGGGTGAAGTGCAATACGTCTGTAGCAACCGAGCCCTCGGTGCTACAGTTCCATTTATCTTCAGCCTAGGTGACGTATTGTGATACAGGGCCGTGATTTTGGCTATAAAAGGGTCCCCTAGACCCCTACCCCAAGCTTTTTAAGAGAATCATATATGGCGTGCCAGGAGACTCTATGGAATGCTTTCTCAGCATCCAACGAGAGTATCTACTTACAAATTTTTAACTGCATCTAGCCCAGGAAATACTTTGTGCCTAGTAGCAGTGTCTGCTAGTCAGCGGATTATCCCGGCTGTTAAGCAAGCTACACCACCTGTAGTTTGGACACTTAATTTTTTCAAAGGAAATGCTTCGGGACCACGGGATACTCAGTGAAGAGCATCAGGAGGAACCCCAAGGCATAGGGGCTGGGACTGGCAGTAGGATGCCTTGCGGTGGACAGCCGAGCTCGATCCTTATAAAAGCTTTTTAACTGCAGCAGCTTTAGTGGACGCTACTGGAGCTGGAATTACGCGGCTGCTGGCATGAGACTTGCCCTCCAATAGATCCTTGTAAATGGATTTAAAGTGTATTCATTCAAATTAGAGAGACAATTTAAATTAAAAAGCTTAGAGCTGCCTCCACCACAGGGGGGCTCGCTCGACCCACCAGCGGACAGGCACCAGTATTGGGAAAGTGGGGCTGGCCGTCAGGGTTCACCGCGGCTCTGGCACAAAGCCGGCGACACGGAGGTGGCACGGGCAGGAGCGGACTGAACGTGTCGGCTTCTCACTTTTTGGATTTTAGAAGGTCATTACATGCCTATATCTGTGTCTCCCCCTCCTTTTACTCCTCCACCTCTTTTCTTTTCGCATGACTATATGTACTTGTCACTTTTCCATGTGTTAGTTGTGTCTTCAGAGCAGTTTGTCAGCTTTTGGACACCTTTGAAGGTGTTTTCTATGTGTTTCTATGTGTTTTTGTTTGCCTGCCATTGGTTTTAACGATGTTCGAAGGTGTTCGACGAACAGTTCGACAAACAGTTCGGCGAACACACGGGTGTTCGACGAACCGAACCGAACTCGAACGCTACGGGGGTGGCTCAACACTAGTCCGTACCCTCCCTTTCCTGCATTATCTGAACCTGAACCTAGCTCCAATTCATTGTCTCTGTACTTCTGTTTGTGAGTTTTGTGTCCACTCGCTACTTCATTGTAAGTACCTTGTGTGTATCTGGTTCTGTTTGTCTCTTTTCCCTTCCTCCGTATCTCCCTTCTGTGTTCTAGCCATTTTTCTGTATTTTCTTATCTGTTACATGTGAACAGAGCCCTGTCCTTTCTGCTTGCATTGTCAGTCCCGTTCTGCTTTATTTTGTCCACCGCGCTTGCGGTTTTAGCTCCGCTCCACTCTGCTTGTTCTCCACACCTGTGGTTTTGCTTCGCTCTGCTTGTTCACCGCGATTGCGGTTTTGCTCAGCTCTGCTTGTTCTCCACGCCTGCGGTTTTGCTATGCTCTGCTTGTTCTACACGCTTGTGGTTTTGCTCCACTCTGCTTGTTCTCCGCACCTGCAGTTTTGCTCTACTCAGCTAGTCTACCGCGTCTGTGGTTTTGCTCTGCTTAGCTTGTCTACCGCGTCTGTGGGTTTTGCTCTGCTCAGCTTGTCTACCACATCTGTGGGTTTTGCTCTGCTCAAGCTTGTCTACCGTATCTGTGGGTTTTGCTCTGCTTAGCTTGTCTACCGCATCTGCGGGTTTTGCTTTGCTCAGCTTGTTACCGCTCCGGCGGTTCCTTTCTGCTCTGCTTTGTTCGCCGCATCTGCGGTTTCTGCTTTGCCTGTCTACCGCTAATGCGGCTTTGTTCCTGTTTCCCAGTCTGTACTGGCCTGTATCCAGTCTGCGCTCCAACCTGCTAGTGCCTCCCTGTTGGCACTCCAGCCTTGCCGGCCAGTACCCCTTCCTGCCTACATACCAGCCGTGCTTGCCAGTACCCAACTGCCAGCATACCAGCAGTACTTGCCAATACCCACCAGCCTGTGTGCCAGCCTACCTGCCTGTTCCTGCATTCCCCGGTGTGGGTCAACAACTGTGACTGGGGTCTGACCTGGAGTCACACCTGGTCCCTCTGCTCGGTTCCTCCTTGGTTCACGGAGTCGTTAGCCGCCGTGCGATCTTGGTCGGATCGGGTAGATACTTAGTTACGCCCCTCCAGGCACTCCCCGGTTCATGGTACAGTGGGATCACTAATCATGCTCATGCCAGTCAGTCCGGGCATGAGCGCAACAATCCCGGAGTCACCTCTTCACTGTAGACGTTGACACTTGCATTTTGCATGTACTATTTAATGAAGCTGCCAGTTGAGGAGCTGTGAGGCGTCGATATCTCAAACTAGAGACTCTAATGTACTTGTCTTGTTGCTCAGTTGTGCAGCGGGGCCTCCCACTACTCTTTCTACTCTGGTTAGAGCCTGTTTGTGCTGTCCTCTGAAGGGACTACAATACACCGTTATAGGAAATCTTCAGTTTCTTGGCAATTTCCTGCATGCAATAGCCTTCATTTCTAAGAACAAGAAAAGACAGTTGAGTTTCACATGAAAGTTCTCTTTTTCTGGCCATTTTGAGAGTTTCATAAAACAAACAAATGTAATGCTCCAGATTCTCAACTAGCTCAAAGGAAGGTCAATTTTAAGGCTTCTCAAATCAGCCAAACCGTTTTCAGCTGGGCTAACATACTTGTGCAAGGGTTTTCTAGGGTTTTCTAAACATCTATTAGCCTTCTTACACAGTTAGCAAACACAATGTACCATTAAAAGACTGGAGTGGTGGTTGTTGGAAATGGGCCTTTATTCACCTATGTAGATATTGCAATAAAAACAAACACGTTTGCAGCTAGAATAGTCATTTACCACATTAACAATGTATAGAGTGTATTTCTGATTCATTTGATGTTAGCTTCACTGAAAAAAATGTGTTTTTCTTTCAAAAATAATGAAATTTCTAAATGACCCCAAACTTTTGAACGGTAGTGTATGTGATACTTCTGACAGAGAGCCACAATTTTAAATAGCAGGCCTGTAATTTGCTAATACTGTACTTCACAAACGCCTAGTGTGAATAGCTTGACCGACACACTGCAACAGAATGAAAATGGAGGAAATGTCAGATTTTTGAACAGTCTTATAGGTGATATGTCTGACAGAGATCCACTGTTTTAAATTTTAGGCCTGTAATATACTAATATTATTCTACACAGAGACCTAGTGTGAATAGCTTGACCGACACACTGCAACAGAATCGAAAAGGAGGCCAATATTTTCCATGTTCAGTTCAAATTTCTGGATTTTTATAGCTGAAATATGGAACAGATCTGGCTTTATTCTCCAGTGAGAACAAGCAAATGGAGCAGAAAAATGGTGTACTCTGGATTGCTTTTTTTAAGCAAATAACCAGGATTAAGATACAAAAAAATTGCCTGGAAATATCTGTAATTATTACAGCAGCATTAGACAGGACGTTCAATGGACCCTCTTGTGCTGTATCATACACTGCAGATTGCCACATACACTGTCTGCCTTGCTAGCACTGATTATATGGAGCTGAATTAGTCTTCAGAAGGACTGTTAGTTCAGTAGGATATATACAGGGTGGTCCAAAAGTAGGTGGACCGAAAATAATAACATTTATTTTGATTTATATATAAAATTATATTTATTAACACAAGCATAACATTGACAATTAAATATTATTCTGAACAATAATACAAAAGCCCTTAAATTCTATCAACGCAGGTGCTCAAACTGTTTTCCATTACAATTTGCACAGCTTTGAAGTCGCCTCTTTCGCTTCGACAAACTTTTTTGCACAAGTCTCTTTGGGTATTAATTTCTTGAAATGCATCTCTTATGTAATTCTTCACTGATACTTTTTGGTTTTCGACTATAAACTTTGTCCTTGAGTACTCCCCAAAAGAAAAAATCCATTGGGGTCAAGTCTGGTGAACGTGCCGGCCAATCAAGTGGGCCTCTTCGGCCAATCCATTTATTAGGAAATGTTTCATCAAGATACTCGCGGACTACTCTTGAATAATGTGGAGGGGCCCCATCTTGTTGTAAATAAAGGTCATTTGAATTAGGCTGTTGCTGTAACTGGGGAACAACTTGATTCATTAGAATTTCAAGATACTTATTTCCTGTGACTGTTCCATAACCTTCATAACCTTATTACACTTTCTGTCCACCTACTATTGGACCACCTTGTATATGTTGTCGAATACCTACAGTACAGACCAAAAGTTTGGACACACCTTCTCATTTAAAGATTTTTCTGTATTTTCATAACTTTGAAAATTGTACATTCACACTGAAGGCATCAAAACTATGAATTAACACATGTGGAATTATATACTTAGCAAAAAAGTGTGAAACAACTGAAAATATGTCTTATATTCTAGGTTCTTGAAAGTAGTCACCTTTTGCTTTGATGACTGCTTTGCACATTCTTGGCATTCTCTTGATGAGCTTCAAGAGGTAGTCACCGGAAATGGTTTTCACTTCACAGGTGTGCCCTGTCAGGTTTAATAAGTGGGATTACTTGCCTTATAAATGGGGTTGGGACCATCAGTTGTGTTGTGCAGAAGTCAGATGGATACACAGCTGATAGTCCTACTGAATAGACTGTTAGAATTTGTATTATGGCAAGGAAAAAGCAGCTAAGTAAAGAAAAATGAGTGGCCATCATTACTTTAAGAAATAAAGGTCAGTCAGTCCGAAAAATTGGGCAAACTTTGAAAGTCTCCCCAAGTGCAGTTGTAAAAACCATCAAGTGCTACAAAGAAACTGGCTCACATGAGGACCGCCCCAGGAAAGGAAGACCAAGAGTCACCTCTGCTTCTGAGGATAAGTTTATCCGAGTCACCAGCCTCAGAAATCGCAGGTTAACAGCAGCTCAGATTAGAGAGCAGGTCAATGCCACGCAGAGTTCTAGCAGCAGACATATCTCTACAACAACTGTTAAGAGGAGACTTTGTGCAGCAGGCCTTCATGGTAACATAGCTGCTAGGAAACCACTGCTAAGGACAGACAACAAGCAGAAGAGACTTATTTGGGATAAAGAACACAAGGAATGGACATTAGACCAGTGGAAATCTGTGCTTTGGTCTGATGAGTCCAAATTTGAGATCTTTGGTACCAACCACCGTGTCTTTGTGCGACGCTGAAAAGGTGAACGGATGGACTCTACATGCCTGGTTCCCACCGTGAAGCATGGAGGAGGAGGTGTGATGGTGTGGGGGTGCTTTGCTGGTGACACTGTTGGGGATTTATTCAAAATTGAAGGCACACTGAACCAGCATGGCTACCACAGCATCTTGCAGCGGCATGCTATTCCGGCTGGTTTGCGTTTAGTTGGACCATCATTTATTTTTCAACAGGACAATGACCCCAAACACACCTCCAGGCTGTGTAAGGGCTATTTGACCAAGAAAGAGAGTGATTGGGGGCTACTCCACATGACCTGGCCTCCACAGTCACCAGACCTGAACCCAATCAAGATGGTTTGGGGTGAGCTGGACCGCAGAGTGAAGGCAAAAGGGCCAACAAGTGCTAAGCATTTCTGGGAACTCTTTCAAGATTGTTGGAAGACCATTTCTGGTGACTACCTCTTGAAGCTCATCAAGAGAATGCCAAGAGTGTGCAAAGCAGTCATCAAAGCAAAAGGTGGCTACTTTGAAGAATCCAGAATATAAGACATATTTTCAGTTGTTTCACACTTTTTTGTTAAGTATATAATTCCACATGTGTTAATTCATAGTTTTGATGCCTTCAGTGTGAATGTACAATTTTCATAGTCATGAAAATACAGAAAAATCTTTAAATGAGAACGTGTGTCCAAACTTTTGTTCTGAACTGTATACTAACAGGACGTTCAATGGACCCTCCTGTGCTGTATCATGCACTGTAGCCAGCCACATACACTGCCTGCCTGCCTAACTCCTGCTATCACCACTGAATATATGCAGCTGGATTAGTCCTAAGAAGGACTGTTAGTTCAGATAAATATAGATATATGTTGTGATATACCTATACTAACTATAAACAAGCCAATCTCTCCCTGACACAGCAGCATCTCTCCCTACTCTGCCTGATTATGGGGTAAACTGTAATGCCCACAACAAACATGGCTACAGCATTTCTGTGCATGGCAGGCAATCCCTGCATGTTCATTGGCTCTCTAAAGGGCGCCAAATATGCAGGGAGTGGACCCGAGTTCCCGCCCGAGCAACCTGGAAATACTTGCTGAGCGCAGAGCTCGTCGAACACAGTGATGCTCGGGCAAGTACTGAGCAGTGGCGTGCATGTTCACTCATCACTAAAAAGTACTATAATGAAAGGGAACCTGTCACTAGATTCATGTTGCCCCAACCAAAGGTACAAACCCTAATCAAAGAATAATAGGCATTCTGCAAATATAACATAGGTATTTATTAAAAATATGAATTTGTCACACTGATGAAGATTTCTTCAAAAGGCGTCATGGAGTAGGAGTCATCCTCAAGGTTAACAGACATACTGTGGGTAGTGGGTATCTCTTGCGGTGTGGTGATCGTGTTTCCACTACTGAATTTTTTATGACTTTGGCTAGGATTCTGGTGCTGTATGATGAGCGGGGTGGGAGGAGTTTGTTTGATGAGGGGAGAAAATGAGGAGAGGTCAGAGTAGCGACGGGCTGTTAATCTTAATTTTTTTTTCTTAACTTAATGAGTGGAGATTCCGGCAAGCCAATCAGGGCACAGGAACCATCTACATCGTCCAGACACAAGGGCTTCTGTCATTGGCTGCTGAAGTCACATGTCCCTCTCCATATAAAGAGTAGACACATTGTTTTAGCTCTATCTTGTCAGTGTAACAGCGCAGAGAGGCTGCTCCTGCTGCTGCTCCTGGATATTGAGAGATTGAGATGGTTAGCTAGGCGGTTGCTTGTAAGTTAGATAGTTTAGGTAGATAGGATCCTGTGTAGCTGGGAAATCGACCTTCCAGCAGATCAATTGTTTTTGCTATTAGTGTGGTCCAGACAGGGACACCAGGCTACATTTCAGCATAGAACTCTGTTGTGTAGTGATGAGCGAGCATGCTCGTCACTACTCGTTACACGCCCGAGCATCACTGTGCTCAAGATGCTCGTTACTCGGCGAGTATTATTTTGAATATTCAGGCGGGAGCTCGAGTCCCTGCCATGCTTGTTTGACGCATATTAGGCAGCCAGTTACCATGCAGGGATTGCCTGAAAGTCACTGTAATGCAGTAGCCATGTTGATTGTGGCATTGACAGGCCGCATAGCGTCATCGGGTCTATATAAGACCCGGGACCGTATGCTCGTTACAAACAAACAGGCAGAGTAGGGAGAACTGCTGCTGAGTGAGGGAGATAATTGGCAGTTATTTTAAACAGGGATTCCACACAACTATTATTAATCTACACTAACAGTCCTTGTGAGGGCTCATTCTGATGAATATTAATTCTGCTGATAGCACTAGTAAAGCAGAGTTTGTGGAGACCTAGTATAGTACAGAATAGGGTCCATTGCACATTCTTTCTACTGCTGGAACTCTTATAAATAGCCCTAGATATCAGGGCTAATAATATTCTTTTTCCTTCCTTTAAGAGTTTGATAATCCTCTCCTTTGTTTCAACTGACATCTCTCATGTTGAAGCCATGATTCATGTCAGTCCACTTGGTGCAACAGCTCTCCAAGGTGTGATCACTCCTTTTTAGATGCAGACTAACAAGCAGATCTAATTTGATGCAGGTGTTAGTTTTGGAAATGAAAATTTACAGGGTGATTCCATAATTTTTTCCTCAGAATTGAGTGATTCCATACTTTTTTTCCTTCTGCTTGGTCTGAAAAAAATTACCCTTACGGAGTACCACATTTTTAATCTTGATTTATTTTAGTGTTTCTTAAAGCCCTAAAGTTGCCTTTTGAAATTACTTTAGTTTTGTGCAATGTCTGTGATCAGCTTTTTTTAAACAACATTAAACAACTGAATGAACATCCTCCGAGCCCGGTGATTCCATAATTTTTGCCAGGGGTTGTATTTCCCAATGTTTGGGCTCTTTTGGCAACTACACGAATGACTGGAGTAATGATTGTGGATACAACTGCAACATCTTGTAATATAGGCAAAAATTTAAGGATTATATTTTTAATACTATAAAATTGAGGACTATATTGTAAAGAAAATGTTACCTGATTATTAATGGGACTGACATTTTTAGATTTAGCCATTAGAACTGTTTTTATTCCCCACTATATGGGAGGCTCTATCCAAAACCCATGGTCTATAGCCTCTGTGTATTAGTTTTTTTCTACATGTTGAAATTTCTTTGTCACGTTTGATAGGATAGTTACAATTTGTTTTTATTCTTTTGTTTTCACCTACAGGGATGGCTTTAATTTGTATGTATTGGGTGTCCACTGGCCGCATGCAAAACTGTGTTTCCTGACATTAGTTTGCAGAAGGTGGAAGTGGAGATATTGCATTCATTCCCATCTAGTTGCAAATCAAGAAAGGAAATGCAACTTCGCTGTACTGTATATGTAATCACAAGTTATAGGTGTTATTATTCAGATATTCAATAAATACCAGAATGTCAGATACTCTCCCTCTCCATATTATAATTTGATCATCAAAATATCTTCCATGCAATTGTATGGAGTCGGAAAAAAGTTTGGTGGCAGAATATAAGTAGTTGGATTCCCAGTACGACATAACCAGATTATCCAATGCAGGGGAGTATTTAGCTCCCTTCAATACACCCCTACATTGGAGGTAGTAATCCTGTGAATACATAAAACAGTTATTAGACATAAATATTATAACCTGTTTCATATAATTGCAAAGATCTGTGGTGTAATTGCTAAATTGTGATAGATGCTATTTCACTGCTAATACTGCGATGTTGCATGGTATACATGTGTATAAAGATACCACATCGCAGGTAATCCACATATATTCCTGTTTCCACTGAATAGTCTACAATTGGGTGAGTACATCATGTACTTCAAGAAACCTGGTTCACATTGTACCAAAGGTTGCAGTAAATTGTCCAGCCAGTCACCTAGATGTTCTGTGACTGCATTAATGCTGGATATAATGGGTCTCATAGATGGTGGGTTTATGGATTTATGCATTATAGGGAGGCCATATAAACATAGAAGCATGGGATGGTCCACTATTAAATAGTAATGTTGCTTATTTGTAATGACTCCCAATGCATAACCCTCTTTAATTAATTCATGGGTTTCTGTTTTGAGTTTCGGAAGTGGATTACACAGAATTTTTTTGTATGTTGTTTGATCACTTAACATTTCTTTTATTTGTTGGTCATATATAACTGTATGCATCACAATGGCGAGACCACATTTGTCTAACTTTTTCACAGTTATATCTTTCATGGATTTTAATTCATTTAATGCTTGAAATTCTTTATTTGTGAGATTAGATCGTCTAGATTGTACCTTTGCTGTACTATGTAATTTTTTAAGTTCCTTCTGTACCATATCTTGAAAAAAATCCATGGAATCAGTCCTAGATTGAACCGGATAAAATTCTGGGTTCCGAACCTTGAAACTCTCAGATGTATTTGTTGATTCACTAGTTTGTGAGATGGGATTTTGCAATTCTTGTAGATTTATTCCAGCAATATGTTCCTGAAAATTGAAACATCGGTATTCATTACTGATGAGCGAGCACTAAAATGTTCGGGTACTCGTTGTTCGAGTCGAGCAAATTGGAATACTCGGGTGCTCGGGCCGAGTAATGAGCCGAATGTAAGTTTATGGGAAACTCGAGCATTTTTCTGGTGGCTGCCCCCGGCGGTTTTCAGAGGGCCTAAAAATTGCCCAAATCGATGGGAACAGTGCCCAAATGACATGGGAATAGCATGGGGAAGACCCCTGGAAGCATTTCTGACTCCCAGGTCACTGCTGTCAACAACGTTGTCAGAGGTATACCGCCACTTTTATGGACTCACAATAAAACATACAAAAACAAAATCAAAATGGATTTTCCTGGGAAATATGTTAAGGTACATCCTTTCCAGGATAATGACTTGTATATAAAGCAAAATAAATAACCAGAAACAAAAATGCTCCTCCACACTTTGAGCTATGTTCACACATTGCGTTTTTTAAGTGATTTTGAACTTTTGCAATGCTTTCAACAAAGACAAATGCATTCACCGGGAAATGTCATTTTAACATTTTACTACCTTATCTGACCATTTGGTGTGTGAAACATCATCAGGCACATCCTGTTTCTTTTATGAAGGTGGGATTGTGGAAGTCACAAACACTATTTTTACAGCCTTACTATTCTTAAAGAGCCAGCAGTCGGACCTCACTATTGCTAGAAAGCCATCAGCCGGCTATGCTTTGTTGTCCCCATTATTTACGAGTGCTATACTGTTATTGCATATGCAGTGACTGCAAGGGCTGCCAAAAACTTGGATGCAACCCAATAAAAAAAAGTTCCCATTATAAAGGAGCTGGTCTCCTATAGTGGTAATGCCCATGCTATGGCTGCAATGGCTGACAAAATTTGGGAAAAACCCTACTAACAAATTAAAGACACATAGAGCTGGGCAACAGTAATGACATGTTGCCATTAGAAAGGAGAGGGTCTGCTATTCAGTTATAGGGTATGCAGTGAGTCAAAAAGCTGCCAAAATTTAGGAAAAAAAACACTAGCTATTTTAAGACACATAGAGGTTGGCCTCAGTAACGACATATTCCTATTAGAAAAGAGAGGGTCTCCCATACTGATTGCCTATGCAGTGACTGCAATGGCTGCCAAAAAATTGGAGGCACTCCAATGCCCCTTGCAAGAGATATAGAGGTCAGAGGGCCTCCTGAAAACAAAGTTCCCATTATTAGGAAATGTGTCTCTCATACTTTTTGACTATGTACATGGTACGTGTGTCAGTTCGCCTCGCCTAAGAGCCACTACCAGGTTCCGGCCATTGTGACACACAACCAAGCCTGGCTCTATGGTCAGTGGTGGCAGCTACACTGTAATTTCAGTGCTGTCCACAACCGCGTTGTGCAGTTTGTCACCTATGCATATTAGCTTCAGCACAGTCAATTGCAGCTTGGCCAAGGCAGTGCTGCAGTGCTTCCAGCTTGCAACTAACGTGGCAATTTCAAATATGGAGGCTGAAGAGGAGGAGGAGGTGCAGGAGCTGAAGAATGTGGGGGCAACCCTGATTGATCAAGGGCCGGCAATCCTGGGCGTCGGGAGGACATGTTCCATCCTAAGGACTGATTGGGTCCTGGTTTCCACTATATTAACCCAGTATGCCGTCAGCAAGATGTACCATCCCTGTCTACAAACACTTGTCCACGTGTCCGAGGTTAGGTGGACTTTCCCAGTAACTGCGTTGTTGAGGGCACGTCTAATGTTGTGGAACACGTGCTCGTGTAATGTGGGGACGGCACACCAGGAGAAATAGTGGCGGCTGGGGACCAAGTACCGAGGGACGGCTGCCACCATCAGGTTGCGGAAAGCTTCTGTCTCCACGAGCTTAAAAGGCAACATTTCAAGCGCAAGCATTCACGAAATGTGTGAATTTAGTAATATGGCCTGTGGGGCGTTTGCTGCGTATTTGAGCTTATGTTCCAAGGACTGGGTTAAGGACAGTTGAACGCTGTGCTGGGACTAGGACGTGGATGTGCATGCTGATGGTGCTAGTTGAGATGTTAAATGACAGGTGCAGAGCGGGAGGAATCTTGTCATGCGCCAGAGACAGGGGATTGGTGTGCACGCACAACAGCGGAACAAACAGTGGTGTCACCCGCAGACACTGTTGCTCGACCCTGGGGTTCAGCCCACTTAGTCTGGTGCTTTGCTGCCATGTGCCTGATTATGCTGGTGGTAGTCAGGCTGCTAGTTTTGCTACCCCTACTGATGCTGGCCTTGTTAGTGGAGCAAATGGCCTTTTTGGGGTTATCTGCAGTCTTTAAAAAATAACCAGACTCGCTAAGACCTAACAGTTGTACTGGCAACTTCCGTCGTGTTGGCGTTACAAGGAATGCATTCCCGCCTTGTGTCTGTGGCCACCACACTTCTTATTCCTGCGTGTTGTGGTGCTTCACCTCCCTCCCCCTGTGTGCTACTGTCCTCACTCTGTATGTCCCGTTGCCAGGTTGGGTCAGTTACTATATCATCCACCACCTCGTCTTCCACTTTCGCACCCTGGTCATCCTCCTGACTTTTTGGCAATTTTGTCTCATCATCATCATCATCATCCACCTCTTTCGATAGTAATTGTACTTTCCCATCGTCGCCTTGGTGTGACTGTGGCTGCTCCAATATTTGGACATCGCTACACACGTTCTCCTCTTGACTCGCTTGAAACGGGACAGGCGAGGGGCCAGAATCTACAAATGGAAAAGTGAATAGCTCTTCTGAGTTTCCAAGTGTGGGATCAGTTGTCTCTGGACACTCGGCATGGTGGGAGGAAGGAGGATCAGGGTCAGGAATATGCGGTCTAGACTCACGGCTACTGAGACTTGACAGTGTATAAGACAGGATGGTGGTGGCAAAGTGACCTGAAGCATTATCTGCTATTCAACCAGCAACCTTTTGACACTGCTCTGGGTTCAATAGTGGTGTACTGAAGTCCCCTAATTACTGGGACAGAAAGGTGGAGCAACAAGAGGTTGTTTGTTGTGGCACAATTTCAGCTTGCCCATGGCCACATCCTCGGCCTCTGCATGCACCATCACCATCATGTCAACTTCCCCATCCCTTGCCACGCACCTTGCCCATTTTTAATTGAGGATAATATTTTCCACTTTTACGAGAAATTACTGATTTTGGAATGCTGTTATAGGTGATAAGTCTGACAGAGAACCACAATTTTAAATAGCAGGCCTGTAATTTACTAATATTATTCCATACAGAGACCTATTGTGAATAGCTTGACTGACACACTGCAACAGAATGGAAATGAAAGAAATGTCTGATTTTGGAACACTCTTATAGGTGATATGTCTGACAGAGAACCACTGTTTTAAATAGCAGGCTTGTAATTTACTAATACTGTTCTACACAGAGACCTGGTACGAATAGCTTGACCGACACACTGCAGCGAAATTAAAATGGAAGAAATAGCTGATTTTGGAACATTCTTATAGGTGTTATGTCTGACAGAGAACAACAGTTTTAAATAGCAGGCCGGTAATTTACTAATACTATTCTTCACAGACACATAGTGTGAATAGCTTGACCGGCACACTGCAAGAGAATGAAAATGGAAGAAATGTCTGATTTTGGGACAGTCTTATAGGTGATATGTCTGACAGAGAACCACGATTTTAAATAGCAGACCTGTAATTTACTAATACTATTCTACACAGAGACCTAGTGTGAATAGCTTGACCGACACACTGCAATAAAATGAAAATGAAAGAAATGGCTGATCTTAGAACATTCTTATAGGTGTTATGTCTGACAGAGAACAACAGTTTTAAATAGCAGGCCTGTAATTTACTAATACTATTCTTCGCAGAGACCTAGTTTGAATAGCTTGGCCGGCACACTGCAACAAAATGAAAATGGAAGAAATGGCTGATTTTGCAACATTCTTATAGGTGTTATGTCTGACAGCGAACCACGTTTTTAAATAGCAGGCCTGTAATTTACTAATACTATTTTTCACAGACACCTAGTGTGAATAGCTTGACCGACACACTGCAGCAGAATGGAAAAGGAGGCCAATATTTTCCAAGTTCAGTTTAAATTTCTGGATTTTTATCGCTGAAATATGGAACAGATCTGTCTTTATTCTGCAGTGAAAACAAGCAAATGGATCAGAAAAATGGTGTACTCTGGATTGCTTTTTAAACAAATAACCAGGATTCTGATAAAAAAAAATTTCCCTGGCCCCTGATATGTGGTTCTATGTCTATAAATATCTGTAATTATTACAGCAGCAGAAAGGACATTCAATGGACCCTCTTGTTCTGTATCATAAACTGAAGTCTGCCACGTGCACTGCCTTCCTGCCTAGCACTGATTATAAACAGCTGGATTAGTCCTCAGAAGGACTGTTAGTTCAGATGGATATATACTGTATATATGTTGTGGAATACTTTTACTAACAGGATGTTCAATGGTCCCTCTTGCACTATATGCACTGCAATCTGCCACATACACTGCCTGCCTGCCTGCCTAACTCCTGCTATCACCACTGAATATATGCAGCTGGATTAGTCCTCAGAAGGACTGTTTGTTCAGATGGATATATACTGTATATATGTTGTGGAATACCTATACTAACTATAAAGAAGCAAATCTCTCCTTGACGCAGCAGCATCTCTTCCTACTCTGCCTGATTCCGGGGTACACTGTGACAGGCATAGCGGTGCCAGGTCTTATATAGACCTGATGATGCTGTATGGTCAGCCAATCACTGTAATGCCCACAAACAACATGGCTACGGCATTACAGTATGTAGCAGGCAATCCCTGCGTGTTCATTGACTCTCTAAAGAGTGCCAAACATGCAGGGAGGGGACCTGAGTTCCCATCCGAACAACCCGGAAATACTCGCCGAGCGCTGAGCTCGTGGAGCACAGTGATGCTCTGGCGAGTACTGAGCAGCGCGAGCACGTTCGCTCATCACTAGTATTCATTGTTAAACTGTAACTGGTTGATGTTATAATCACTTTGTTCATCCTCAGAGAAAATGTGTCTTTTTACAGAAAGATTTCTTACGAACTTGTTGACATCAAGAAGTGTATTAAATAGATCAAAATCTCCTTCTGGTACGAAGTTCAGTTCATGTGAGAACAATTTAGTTTGTTCACATGTTAGGCAAAGCTTAGATAAATTCAACATATTTTGAGGTTGTTGTTGGTTCACAGGAATTTCTTGCGGTGCATGGACATGCCTGGGGTGTTTGGCATGTTTACGCCCTCGCGTTTGTGGCGTTTTTGTGTGTTTTCTAGTGTTATGGTAATATGAAAATTATTGATTATTACCATGGTTGATGGAATCTATTTCACCGGTATTGCCATCTGAGTTGTCTGGATCAGAAGAGCTGAGGTTCTATTATGAGTGGGGGTGTGTTTTAAGATGGATTTTGGTGTTTTCTGCATTTTTTCTCATCTTCCCCACTCATATACTTGATTTAGGGAGTAATCATTGATATCCCTTATAATTTTTTTCATTTTCCTAGTAATAATTAGATCCTCCATTTTAGTTGTGTTTAGAGATGAGCGTTGTTCTACTCGAACTGTTCGCCAATCTCAAATTCGAGCTGTTTTGGGCGGTGTTCGAGCCGGTCGGCGAACACGAACAATTTGGGAAAAATTCGGCTGTTCGAGGTTATGTTCGATAACTGTTCGTGCACCAAAATCATAACTGGATTTTTTCTCAGTAATGATGAAAATTAATGTTAATACGCAGTTTGAGTGTACAGCGGGGCGGGGGGAGGGGCAGGGGATGGATCTCTGCAGGAACAATGAAGATCTCCATTTTTTTTTCTCTTTCCCGCATTTGCAGTGGGGAGGTGCAATCTGTCAGCCTATCAGCAGCGCACACACGGAGCGAAGTGCTTTTTTTCACACAAGCAAGGGCATGTGTGATTGGCAGTGTATGTCACATGTCCTTGCCCTATAAGACCAAGCCATTTTCCCCGTCGTCACCATTTTCTCACTGCTGCAGCTGCGTGTTAGACGGCACCGCTGTTGCTGTGTGCGCTATACCTTGTTAATTTCAAGCCAATTTTCGCACAAATATACAGATAGCTTGGGAGTAGGGAATAGTTGTGATTGCAGTCCTTTTAAGGACTAGGTTACAGCATTTCCTACGACTTTTATCAGGCAGGTCTGTGCTCTTAAATAGATAGATTGTGGGAGTAAAGACTAATTGTAATTGGAGTCCTTTTCAGG
Source organism: Phyllobates terribilis (assembly GCF_046119375.1). Lineage (NCBI taxonomy): Eukaryota > Metazoa > Chordata > Amphibia > Anura > Dendrobatidae > Phyllobates > Phyllobates terribilis. Next base: position 34,878,587 of record NW_027362768.1, on the reverse strand, counting down.
ACTAGGTTACATCAGTTCCTATCAGTTTTTGCCAGGTAGGTCTGTGCCAGTGCTGTGCAAGTTTTTTTCACAGCATTTGGCTGAATCTAGCAAAGCTAATCCTTTTTGGCCTATTGCAGAGTGTGTTAGTCAGTGGAGTAGCCTATCTGTGTTGCAAGATATACCACCTGTGTATAGAATACCAATTTTTTTACTGCACCTAGTGAAGTAAAATCTTTTGGGCATAGCATCATTCTATTAGTCCATCTATACTGACCTCCATCAGGTTGCAAACTGAATATAATTTTTTTCTGCATCTAGCTCTGAAAAAATAGTTGGGCTTCTAGCAGTGTGTGGGACTTGGTCTATTAGTCCATCTATACTGACCTCCATCAGGTTGCAAATTAAAAATAATTTTTTTCTTCATTTAGCTCTGAAAAAATATTTGGGCTTCTAGCAGTGTGTGGGACTTGTTCTATTAGTCCTTCTATACTGACCTCCAGCAGGTTGCAAATTGAATATAATTTTTTTCTGCATCTAGCTCTGAAAAAATATTTGGGCTTCTAGCGGTGTGTGGGACTTGGTCTATTAGTCCATCTATACTGACCTCCATCAGGTTGCAAATTAAAAATAATTTTTTTCTGCATCTAGCTCTGAAAAAATATTTGGGCTTCTAGCAGTGTGTGGGACTTGGTGTATTAGTCCATCTATACTGACCTCCATCAGGTTGCAAATTAAAAATAATTTTTTTCTTCATTTATCTCTGAAAAAATATTTGGGCTTCTAGCAGCGTGTGGGACTTGTTCTATTAGTCCATCTATACTGACCTCTATCAGGTTGCAAATTAAAAATAATTTTTTTCTGCATCTAGCTCTGAAAAAATATTTGGGCTTCTAGCAGTGTGTGGGACTTGGTCTATTAGTCCATCTATACTGACCTCCATCAGGTTGCAAATTAAAAATAATTTTTTTCTGCATCTAGCTCTTAAAAAATATTTGGGCTTCTGGCAGTGTGTGGGACATGGTCTATTAGTCCATCTATACTGACCTCCATCAGGTTGCAAATTGAATAAAAAAATTTTCTGCATCTAGCTCTGAAAAAATATTTGGGCTTCTAGCGGTGTGTGGGACTTGGTCTATTAGTCCATCTATACTGACCTCCATCAGGTTGCAAATTAAAAATAATTTTTTTCTGCATCTAGCTCTGAAAAAATATTTGGGCTTCTAGCAGTGTGTGGGACTTGGTCTATTAGTCCATCTATACTGACCTCCATCAGGTTGCAAATTAAAAATAATTTTTTTCTGCATCTAACCCAGCCAATAGTTTTGGCCTAATACCACAGTTTGGCCACTCAGCTCTGCTCGGTTACCATCCATTGTTTTTTTGTGCAAACAACTCCAGAGTTGTGAATTAGTTAACCACCAAAATGAGTGGAAAAAGGCCTGCTGCTGGTGGAAAGGGGAATAGGCGTGTTGGGAAGGGGAAAAAAGGTTGTGTCCGTGGGGTAGGTGCAGAAGAAAGACCATCTTCCAGCCAAACTAAAATGTCTACTTCTTTTAGCGGACAATGTGATAAGATCCCTTTCTTACGGCCACGCCAATCGCTACAAATTCCAGATGAGGCACAAAAACAGCAGGTGCTTCAACGGATATCAAGTGCTCCTTTAAGTGGGCTCTCCTCCACATCAACTTCAACATCACAAATACTCCAGTCCTCAAAGGTGTCACCCAAATCGCACTTGCTTCCTCACAGCTCCCAAATCTCCAGCTGGCCGTCTGAGTATGAGGTAGAACAGATGGTTGAGTCTGCAGAGCTGTTTACTCATACTATAGCCTGGGAATCAGAGGTCGACTCCAGCGCTTCTGTGAATCCAGACGAGGAAATGATCTGCACTGATGCCCAGAATCTTTATGAGTCGGATCCAGGACCAGACGCAGAAGGTTCTGACCATAATGTAGACCCTCATTCCCAAACTGTAACTCCTGTTGGTGGAGACAATGAGGAAGACGATGATAAGACTCAAATACCTGATTGGAGCGACAACTTTAGTTTTTTCTCAGGGCAGGAACAGGTTGGCTCTGAGGACGACGGGTGTGATAACGCACAGGGTGATGATGATGAGGTCGGAGATCCCACTTACTGTCAACCCACAGTCAGCCAAGAGATGAGGTCAGCAGAGGAGGTGGAGGAAGATGCTAGTGACGACGAGGTCAGGTTGCGCCTTCCTGGACAGAGACGTAGTACTGGAAGCACGTCAACAACTGCATCCTCAAACACAACTCTGCCTCTCACCACAAGTCGTGGTGGCTCTTCAGGTCGCATGGGTGCTAAGCCTTGCATAGCCTGGGCATTTTTTCAGATCGATAAAGATGACCCAACTCGTGTTATCTGTAACATTTGTCAGCAAAAGCTAAGTAGAGGCCAAAAAATACATAGTTTGAGTACTTCATGCATGAACCGGCACATGGACATGAAGCATAAGTTGCAGTGGGAAGCTCAGTGTGCTACAATGCGGTCTAGCCGGCCGGGCCAACCACCGTCTGCCATATCTTGTGCATCCGCGGCCTCTTCATCCTCTGTGACTGGGGGGACAGCAGTCACACCTGTTTTGGGGCGCAGACCTGCCACCTCTTTACCCGCAACAGCCAGCGTGATTGGCAGGTCATCATTTTCTTTGGAGGTGGTAACACCAGCTGGTCTTGAGCGCTGTCCGACATCGATAGCACCACCTTTGGATCAAGGCAACCTAACATGTCCGCCTGCATCTTCCTCACAGACCGGCAGTTTGCCGGGGACACCCTTATCAACCCCGTCTAAGCACAATAGCCAGCCCTCGGTCCCTCAGATGTGGACAAGTAAAAGACCATTTCCTCCTAGCCATGAGAAAGCTAAGAGGTTGAATTTCACCACCTACAAGCTCTTGGCTACAGAAATGCTGCCTTTCCGCCTGGTGGACACAGAGGATTTTCGAGACCTTATGTCCGTCGCAGTGCCCCAGTACCAGATGCCCAGTCGGCACTACTTCTCAAAGAAAGGTGTGCCTGCGCTCCACCAGCATGTCGCACACAACATCACCGCTTCTTTGAGAAACTCTGTGTGTGACAGGGTGCATTTCACCACAGACACTTGGACGAGTAGGCATGGACAGGGGCGTTACATGTCGCTGACTGGGCACTGGGTAACTATGGTGACAGCAGGACAAGGGGCTGCTGTCCAAGTCTTGCCATCCCCACGAGTTGTGCGTCAATCCTCTTTATGTCATTTTTCCTCCACTGCTTCTGCCTCCTCAACCTCCTCTCGGTCTTCCACCTGCACCCAAAGCCTGTCTGGTCATGCCACAAGCTTTCTAACTGCACAGAAGGGATCCTGCACACCTCCTTACTATGCTGGCAGTACGGCTCAACGTCATCAGGCGGTTTTTACATTGAAATGTCTGGGAAATGTGAGTCACACAGCTGAGGAGTTGTGGTCAGCTCTGGAGAACCAATTTCATGAATGGTTGTCTCCACTGGACCTGAAACCAGGGAAGGCCGTGTGCGACAATGCTGCAAACCTGGGTGCGGCCCTTCGCCGGGGCAATGTCACACACGTGCCTTGTATGGCTCACGTGTTGAACCTGGTTGTCCAGCAATTTTTAGCCCACTATCCCAGACTAGATGGCCTTCTGCAGAGGGCACGGTCGCTGTGTGCTCACTTCCGCCGTTCGCATCCCGCAGCTCAGCGACTTACATCTCTACAGAAGTCGTTGGGCCTGCCACTTCACCGGCTAAAATGCGATGTGCCTACCCGGTGGAATTCAACTCTGCACATGTTGCAGCGACTGTGGCAGCACCGACAAGCCCTGGTGCAATACGTTCTGACGTATAGCCTGGGCCAACGAGATTCAGAGGTGGGGCAAATCACGCTGGAGGAGTGGTCTCAGATCAGGGACCTATGCACCCTTCTGCACAGTTTTGAAATGGCGACGAAGATGTTTAGTGCTGACGATGCCATTATCAGCATGACTATTCCGGTGATTTACATGCTGGAGCACATGTTAAACAGAATTCGGAGTCAGGTGGTGGCACAAGAGGAGGTGGAGGAAGTAGAGGAGGAGGAGTTGTATGCGGAAGGGCTAACATCTGCAAGGTCCAGACGGTCGGCAGCACCAGGGCGGCAGGCATGTGAGGGTGGGGGAGATGATTTTACCAGGGCGCATGGTAGCAGCCAAAGTAGTGAGGAAGGTGCAGGAGCCCTGGAAGAAGTGGAGGACGAACTGATGGAAGACTCATCAGATGAGGGAGACCTTGATCACATTTCTGTTGTGCGAGGTTGGGGGGGAGAGGACAGAGGAAGGAAGCATGATTGTTACCTTGCCACCAACACAACAGGGACTTGGTGCTCCTGGATGCGCAACACACATGAGTGCCTTCTTGCTGCACTACCTGCAACATGACCCTCGAATTGTGAGAATTAGAAATAATCCTGACTACTGGGTTGCCACACTGTTAGATCCCCGGTACAAAAGTAAATTTGCAGAAATTATTCCTGCCATAGAAAGGGATGCACGCATGCAGGAGTATCAGCAGAGACTGTTGCAGAATCTTACATGTGCTTTTCCACAAAATACCAGTGGTGCACGTAGTGAATCTCACAGTTCCAACTTGCCAACCGTGGTCTGTATGGAATTGTTCAATAAAGGGCCCAAAATTAAGATAACATAGATGGGAGAGGTCTCTATGAATAGGAATTCCTAAGTATTTGATACCCTGTGAGGGCCAGGCAAAGGGAAAGTTGGACTGGATGGAATCCTATATGGATTTAGGGAGGGAGACATCGAGGGCCTCAGACTTCGCTGCATTGATTTTAAAATTTTACCATGTAACAAAGTGATCTATTTCAGCCATAACAGCAGGGATAGATATATGTGATTGAGTGATATATACTAGGACATCATCAGCAAATAGAGAGCACTTGTACTCGGTGCCTCCCACCTCAATCCACCTAATATTGGGGTTATGGCGAATTGATGAGAGCAGGTGCTCCGTCACTAGGATGTATAAGAGAGGGGACAGAGGACATCCCTGCCTTGTCCCATTGGTGATTGTGAAAGGTGATGAAAATGTTCTGACGCACCCCCTGGGCCTTGGGACACCCGGAGCCGGACCCTTTTTGGTGGATGCTGGTGGTTGTAGTCTTCGTGGCGGCGATCCGGTTCCGTGGCTCAGGGCGGTCAAACCAGTGGCGGAACTATTTATGTGGTTTTGATGTTTAAATGTCCGACTACGCCACCCGTGGATTGCGGTCAGAGTGAACCGCCGCTACAGGGCAGACCGCTAAGGCTGGTGTTGTGGGTGCAGCAGAGCGTAGCATAACTCCCCACGGGAGGAGTATAGCCTCAGGGCAGTGTATGCGGAGGATGGGGGTGATGGTGCAGGGCAGCAGCAGTAACGACACGGAGTCAGTGATGCAGTTCAGGGCCTTTACTCACAGTTCTTATTATCCAGGCCACGTCTGCAGGTAACGGCTGCCCACGTCGTACTGTGCTCACCAGGTGAGGGGCTCAGACAACTCCCAGATAACTTTGGAGCGCTTCACAGGACCCCCTTTGTGTGTCCTTTGTCTGGCCTTTCTTACCAACACTTCTGTCCGGCTGCCTCGGGCCTCCTCTTGGTAAACTTGGCGCCAGTTTCCCTGACCCTATGTGGTGCCTTCCTAGTGGGTGGAGCAAGGGGCTGCGCCACATAAAATGTCAGAGCCTCCGGTTTCTAGCTGAGGGTCGTTTCCTGCCTCCACTAGTTCGGGGACCGGTCTCCCCCTTTGGCCTGACCCCTCCACGCAGGTGGATTCGGGCGTGCGGTGGCGACTCGCCCGTCCGCACCCCTGGGATCCCTTCATTCCTCGTTCCTGGAGCCTTCTCCGCTCCTCTTCCTTCCTTCTCCCTCTTGCAGGCCTGGGCCTCTGTTACTAGGCCCGCCTCCGGAGCAGAGCTCATGCAGAGCCCCTGCTCCCTGCCACTTCTGCTCAGACTTCTCTGCACTGAACTAAGATGGTGCCCACCTTTTATACTCCCTTCTCAATGCACCCAGGAACTGCTTCCTCCCTGCTCCTGCACTGCAGGGTTCCCCTTCCTCAGTGTTCCCTCCCCCCACTCCAGCCAGGGACAGGGACTGTCGTGCCCATCTCAGGGGCATATTGGTCGCCCTGCCCCACGGCAATGTGGTGTAATGCATGCAGGTGTCGGGTCCTGATCCACACTCCATCCTTATCTGAGAGTGAGATATCACACCTCTGGGTGAAGTGCAATACGTCTGTAGCAACCGAGCCCTCGGTGCTACAGTTCCATTTATCTTCAGCCTAGGTGACGTATTGTGATACAGGGCCGTGATTTTGGCTATAAAAGGGTCCCCTAGACCCCTACCCCAAGCTTTTTAAGAGAATCATATATGGCGTGCCAGGAGACTCTATGGAATGCTTTCTCAGCATCCAACGAGAGTATCTACTTACAAATTTTTAACTGCATCTAGCCCAGGAAATACTTTGTGCCTAGTAGCAGTGTCTGCTAGTCAGCGGATTATCCCGGCTGTTAAGCAAGCTACACCACCTGTAGTTTGGACACTTAATTTTTTCAAAGGAAATGCTTCGGGACCACGGGATACTTAGTGAAGAGCATCAGGAGGCACCCCAAGGCATAGGGGCTGGGACTGGCACTAGGATGCCTTGCGGTGGACAGCCGAGCTCGATCCTTATAAAAGCTTTTTAACTGCAGCAGCTTTAGTGGACGCTACTGGAGCTGGAATTACGCGGCTGCTGGCATGAGACTTGCCCTCCAATAGATCCTTGTAAATGGATTTAAAGTGTATTCATTCAAATTAGAGGGACAATTTAAATTAAAAAGCTTAGAGCTGCCTCCACCACAGGGGGGCTCTCTCGACCCACCAGCGGACAGGCACCAGTATTGGGAGAGGGGGGCTGGCCGTCAGGGTTCACCGCGGCTCTGGCACAAACCCGGCGACACGGAGGTGGCACGGGCAGGAGCGGACTGGCCGTCTCGGCTTCTCACTTTTTGGATTTTAGAAGGGCATGACATGCCTATATCTGTGTCTCCCCCTCCTTTTACTCCTCCACCTCTTTTCTTTTCGCATGACTATATGTACTTGTCACTTTTCCATGTGTTAGTTGTGTCTTCTGAGCAGTTTGTCAGCTTTTGGACACCTTTGAAGGTGTTTTCTATGTGTTTCTATGTGTTTTTGTTTGCCTGCCATTGGTTTTAACGGTGTTCGAAGGTGTTCGACGAACAGTTCGGCGAACACACGGGTGTTCGACGAACCGAACCGAACTCGAACACTACGGGGGTGGCTCAACACTAGTTGTGTTCTCTTTAATTTGTTGCAGATTTGCTTCATATGCATTGGAATCAAATTGTTCTTTTAAGGAGGTTTTAATAAACATGATTTCTTTATTTATTTCATTAAGTTTGCATTCCTACTCCTTAATAATTAAAGACATGAGTAACTTTCCAGGGTTTTGCGATCCCACCACACTCTCATCTCATTTGTGAGTAGCTTTTCAAGCTTTTCAAAGTCAGCATATGCTGTTCCTGAAGTGGAGCTAGACAAATCATCCACAGAGAACACCTGTGCAGCCTTCAAAGCTCAATCCTCTATGGAATCCATAATATATATATCTCCAAAAAATGAATGCAAATGTACGCCAGCAATCTGTATTATGCAGTAAAGCAAATATATTCCATGATAATAACTGGAGCGATATGGGTGTGCATGGTGAAAAGTCCAAATATAGCAAAAAGAAAGAAACCAAGTCACCCACACTCCTTGGCGTCCTGAAGCACGGAACCCAGAGTATCCGACATTCCAGTATTTATTGAATATCTGAATAATAACACCTATAACCTGTCATTTACATATACAGTACAGACAACCGCCAAGATGCATTTCCTTTCTTGATTTGCAACTAGAAGGGAATGAATGCAATATCTCCACTTCCACCTTCTGCAAACCAGTGTCAGAAAACACAATTTTGCATGCGGCCAGTGGACACCCAATACATACAATTAAAGCCATCCCTGTAGGTGAATACAAAAGAATAAAAAGTAATTGTAACAATCCTGTCAAACGTGACAAAGAAATTTCAGTATGTAGAAAAAAACTAATACACAGAGGTTATAGACAATGGGTTTTGGATAGAGCCTCACATATAGTGGGGTATAAAAACAGGTCTGAATTAATGGCTTAATCTAAAAATGTCAGTCCCATTAATAATCAGGTAACATTTTCTTTACAATATAGTCCTCTATTTTATAGGATTAAAAATATAATCCTTACATTTTTGCCTATATTACAAGATTATGCAATTGTATCCAAAATCCTTACTCCAGTCATTTGTGTAGTTGTCAAAAGAGCCCAAACATTGGGAAATATATTGTCTTCCTGTGAACCCAGCCAAATACAAAAAAGACACACTTGGTTGAATTGCAAGGGATTTCACAAATGTGGACAAAGTAGATGCAACTTGTGTCAGTTTGTTTTAATAAAAAAAAATTAATAATTCTGACAAAACACAATCATACCATATTAATTCCTACATTAATTGCAACAGTGATCATGTGGTGTATATTATAAAATGCACTATTTGCAATAAATTATATGTGGGATGCACCAAATGCAAACTAAAAAAAATTATCAGATACTAATCGTAACATCTCTTATTCTTCTAGATAATTTCTACAAGTGCATAATAGGAATACCTCATTGCTGCAAGTCATTGGGATTGAGAAAACTAAATCCAATCCTAGAGGTGGAAACACAAGAAAAAGCCTTCAAAACAAAGAAGCTTTTTGGATGCTGAATCTTGACATGTCATCCGGAGGGTTTAAATATGCAGCGTGAATTAATGTTCTATTACTAATGCCGCACTTTTCTTGTTCACATGCATAATGTTTTTTAATTTTACCAGCATATTTGTATATTTGTGCTGTTTTTAATGGTGGGTGTTTCTAATCAATTAATTATTCACATGTGATCATATCACTTAATGTGTATTGGTGGACTCTGTATATAAGCAATTGAATTCAGTTTGTACATAGCTTTAATAAAGAATGCAGGACTGCATGTGAAACGCGTAGCTATGCCCCCTATCCCCATGGAAATCCTTTTTATCCAATAAAGTATTTTTTGCAATTTAAGAAGCTGGAACAAATTTTTGTTTTTTCAAGTGGACGTGATGCTGATGGGGCATGCAGAGGCTGAGGTCGTGGGTAAGTTGAAACTGCGCCTGCTGAGGCAGCACAACAAGCACCCACATCATGTCAGCCTAGCTTCCTGTCCCACTTTCTAGGGGGCCGTGGAACACCACTTTTGAAGCAAGACCAGTATGAATAGGTTGATGGTTGGATAGCAGATAATGCCTCCAGCCATGTAGCAATACCCAAATATTTGAGCAGCCACGGTCACACAAAGACAACAGTGGGAAAGTGCAATTACTGTAGCAAGAGGTGGATGATGATGAGACACAATTGCCAGCAATCAGGAGGAGGCCCAAGGTGCGTACGTGGAAGACAAGGTGGTGGACGATGAAGTCACAGACCCAACATGGCAAGGTGACATGTATAGCAAGTACAGCAGCGCAGAGGGGGAGGGAGACATAGCACCACAGCAGGCAGTAAGAAGCAGTGGGGTGGCTACAAACACAAGGTGGGCAACTTTTCCCAAAAACACCAATACAAGGGAAGTTGCCAGTCCAACTGTTAGGTCTTCCCGAGTCTGGCTCTCTTTTAAAGACTGTCCAGTTAACCCTAAAAAAACTATTTGCAACAACTGCTATGCCAGCATCAGCAGGGGCAGCAAAACTATCAGCCTGACCATCACCTGCATGCTCAGTCACATAACAGAAAAGCACCCAACTATTAAGCCGAACACCAGGGTCGAGAAACAGTGAATGTGGGTGACACCACTTCCTTTTCCGCTGTTGTACGTGCATGCCAATCCTCTGTCCATAACGCATGTGAAGATGCCTCCCATCCTGCACCTGTCATTGCAGACCAGCAACCATCACCATCAGCAATCACATCCACGTCCTTTTCCCAGTGCAGCGTTTACTTGTCCCTGCCCCAGTCCTTGAAACGCAAGTGCAAATAGGCAGCCACGCACCCACAGGCCCCAATACTAAACTGCCTCATTTCTAGACTGCTTGCACTGGAAATGTTGCCTTTTAGGCTCATGGAGACGGAAGTTTTCCTAAACCTCATGGTGACAACAATCCATTGGTACTCGGTCCCCAGCCGCAACTATTTTTCCTGGTGTGCTGTTCCCGCCTTACACAAGTACGTGTCCCAGAATATTATCCATGCCCTCACCAATGCTGTTACTGGGAAGGTCCACCTAACCATGGACATGTGGACAAATGCTTGTGGCCAGGGACGGTACATTTCACTGACGGCACACTGGATTAAAATTGTGGAAGCCGGGACCCAGTCGGACCCTGGGATGGAACACGTCCTCTCAACGCAGAGGATTGCGGACCCTGGGTCAATCAGAGTTTCCCCCACATTCTAGAGCTCTTGCACCTCCTCCTCTTCAGCCTCCATCTCCAAAATGCCCACATGAGTCACAAGTTGGAAGCACTGTAGCACTATCTCGGCCAAGCGGCAATAGGCTCTGCTGAAGCTTTTCTGCTTAGGTGACAAAACGCACACTGCTGCAGAGTTGTTGAAAACTGAAACAGAGCAGGAAGATCTGTGGCTCTCACCCCTGAACCTACAGCCTGGCATGGTCTTGTGTGACAATGGCGGGAACCTGGTCGCGGCTCTGAAGCTCGGCATCCTCGCACACGTACCATGCCTGGCCCATATGCTCAACTTAGTGGTTCAATAGTTTCTCAAGGGCTACCCAGATCTATCTGAGCTGCTTGTGAAAGTACACCGCATGTGTGCCCATTTCCGAAAGTCAGCTACAGCTTCCGCTGCCCTGACAGCGCTTCAGCAGCATTTGCAGCTTCCAGCTCACCGACTGGTGTGCGATGTCACCAAGCATTGAAACTCAATGTTGCATATGTTGGGAAGGATTTGTGAGCAGCAGAGGGCAATTGTTGATTACAAGCTTCAACATGTCCGTTGGTATTCCGGTCAGCCTCCCACATAAGAGCTGAGGAGTGGGCATGGATATCTAACATCTGTGCCGTTCTCCAAAACTTTGAGTACTCGATCAAGATGGATCGAGATGGAGCAAGGAATTATACAGGGTGATGCTACACAGCTCAGCCTCATCTCATCTCAATGCAGATTGGGTGATTATGAGGAGGAGGAACAGGAGGAGGAGGAGAAGGAAAAGGAGCTGATTTCCTGCGCTACAGATGGTACTACCCACACCACATTCATAACAATCTGTTCAGCATGGATGGTCTGAAGAGGGGGAGGACAAGGAGGACCAGGAGGATGATGAGGGGGAGAACATGGACAGTTGTCCTCTTAGTGGGGACAGGGAAGTCTTGGCTGTCTGACACACATGGCTGACTTTTTGTTTCACTGCCTTTCACGTGACCCTCACATTGTACGCATTTTGGACAACATTAATTACTGGTTGGTCACACTTCTAGACCTGCACTGCAAGGAGAACTTTCTATCTCTCCTTCCCATGGTGGACAGGTCTAATAAAATGTTGCAGTACCAGAAGACTCTTATCAAAATGAACAAGGATTAATTTTGGTCCAGACTCAAGGATTGGGCCATACTTCTCAACACCACCGGATGAGTGCAGAGGAAAATAAACTCAAATCCAGTTGTTTTTTTTGAGGGTCTATTCCCATGCACCATTTCACACCCAGACATGGCTTCAGGATTTTGTCTATTTTATGTCATCCTTCTCCTTATCCTTCTCCTCATCCTCCACCACCATATCACCAGGGTGACCATCATGCAACGCCCACATAATTTTTTTAATTTATGATGTCCGTAGGAACTAATTTTAGAAGCCTACCTCTTACATTCCATATAATATATATGTATACCTCACAGGGGTAAATGTTTTTCATCTCATGTTACAAGTCTATGAAACCCACTCCTTAATAATGAAAAATATTTTTTTTACGGAGGCCCTCCACTACGTCTCTTCAAAATGGTATTGGAGTGCGTCATAGTTTTGGACAGCCCTTGAACTTGCTGCATATGCAAAAACGATATAGGAGACTCATTCCCACTCCTAAATAATGGGAAGGCCAATTCAAATCGATTCTATATTCTACAATATTAACTGTTATCTGAAATTTGTGTACAGGTGAACTATCGCACTATGGATAATGTATTACATGCAGCTGCTGCAAGCAAAAAAAAAATCTGTTCCGTATTGATACTTCTGTAACCAAGCACCTGTCCCTATTCTCTATGCAGTCATCATCAGCTGTAAAGGAGTGTTCATTCTGGTTTCTTTTGTCCAAAAATCATTGACAGATTCATGTTTTTTAATACAATCTACACTCAGAAATTCATGAAAGCAGGCAGGGTTGCTTGTGTTCCTGCAATTTGGTGCTGCAAAGGCACACAAAAACCTCTTCAGAGCTGCTTAAAATATATTTTTTATTCTACAACATTACCTCTTTTATTGGAGATTCGTGTACGGGTGACCTTTAGCAGTTGGGATAGCATCTTACAGGCATCTAGTCAGGAATTATTGTATTATACTCTGTGCTGATAAAAAAAATCTATTCCCTATTGATACCGCTGTTAGCTGCTTTTAGAATAAGGACAGGTGCTAGATATCATCAGCTGCAAATGAGTGTTCATATTCTGGTCACATACATATCTTCTATAGTGCATAACTTCATTGATTTTTTCCACGCACTCGTTGACCGATTCATAATTTTTAACGGTGATCTGTAATTAGAAATTCATCAAAGCAGGCAGGGTTGCTTGCAATCCTTCACAGTTTGGTGCTGCAACGTACCAAAAAAACCTCTTCGGACCTAGTTAAATTCTATTTTTTATTGTACAATATTACCTCTCTTATCTGAGATTCATGTACAGGTAACCTATAGCAATTGGGATAGCGTCTTATAGGCATCTAGTCAGATATGATTGTATTATACTCTGTGTTGAGAATAAAATTCTATTCCCTATTGAAACTGCTGTTAGCTGCTTTTAGAAATGGGACAAGTGCTAGGTATCATCAGCTGGAAATGAGTGCTCATATTCTGGTCACATACATATCTTCCACAGTGCATAACTTGATTGATGTTTTCCATGCACTCATTGACCGATTAATAATTTTTACGGTGATCTGTACCCAGAAATTAATCAAGGTTGACAGAAATTCTTCGTAGTTGGCAGAAATTTTTCAAATTTGACAGAAATTAATCAATCTTAAAAAAATGTCCTGATTTAATGTGTCAATTAGTAGTTTCTTTGTAGCTTCTGTATATAAAAGGTAGTGGAGGGAGACTTGACACTACTGGAGCTGGAATTACCACTTCAGAACTCTGCTTTGTTTCCATCCATTTTAGGGACACTGGGAACAAAAATCTTTTTGAAATTTTCACATTTCATGATGCCTTGCACACAGTCAAGGCAACCTGTGCCACAGTCATCAATACAACCCTTAAATATCTTTGAATCTCCAACATATTTGACTAGAAGTACTGTGTTCTTTTATTTGTAAGCCTCATTCCATTTACAGTAAACAGTTGAAAAATGTGCATTACCAAAAAGCTCTATCTTGTTCTCATCTGTCCCCAAGACGCCTGCTGGCCCTCTAAAAATAGTGGAGGCCACCTGCTGGCACTCTATAAATTTTGAGGGCCGACTGCTGAACATCCACAAGTTGTGAGGACATCAAATTTTTTGAAACTTTACAGAATATATATGCTTAGGTAGCCTTTCTAGGTGTTTTTTGTTAATTTGTTAATTCCTGAGATAATGACTTTTGTGCTTTCATTGGCTGTAAGCCTTAGTCATCAGCATTATCAACATTAACAGAAATAAACACCTGAAATAGATCACTCTGCTTGCAATGACTCTATATAATATGAGTTTCACTTTTTATATTGAAGAACTGAAATAAATTAACTTTTTGATGATATTCTAATTTAGTGAGAAGCACTTGTATATATTTTTTCTGCCTAAAATACAAAGGAAATGTGTAATCTTTATCTTGCCCAAACTTTTACATGCCACTGTATGAGACCAAGAAGGAGAGGGATGGAGTGCAGTACCAGATCATATAGACCCTACAATCACCAAACCTCAACCCAACTGAGAAATTTTGGGATGAGTTAGACTGCCAAGTGAAGACAAAGCAACCAACAAGTGCTCAGCATCTCTGGGAACTCCTTCAAGACTATTGGAAAGTCTTTCCAGATGACTACCTGATGAAGCTGTTTTAGATCCCTGATGATGCTCAATATAGGTGCGGAAATGCTTTGAAAACTAGAAGATTTTTTTAGATGCCATGTATAATTTATTTTTTTAATTCTTTAGACCCCATATTAACATTTCTACCTTCAGCTTCGTCTTTGTAATTATATGATTGCTAGTGATGGGCGAGAACTAAAATGCTCGGGTGCTCAGTTTGAGCAAATCGTAATGCTCTGATGCTCGACCTGAGCAATAAGCCCAATGTAAGTCTCTGGGAAACTCAAGCATTTTTCCGGCCGCTTCCCCCAGAGGTCTGGAGGGGGCCTATAAATTGGCCAAATCGATAGAAACAGTGCTCAAATAATATGGGAACAGCATGGGGAAGACCCCTGAAAGCATTTCTGAATCCCAGGTCACTGCTATGAATAATATTGTCAGACTATTATGCCACTTTTACGGACTGACAATAAAACATACAAAAACTAAACCAAAATGGATTTTCCTGGAAAAAATGTTAAGAAATAATTTTTCCAAGGTAATGACTTGTACTGTATATAAAGCAAAATAAATAACCAAAATAAAATGCTCCTACACACATTGGGCTATGCTCACACATAGCGTTTTTGATGCGTTTTTGTACTTTTGCATTGCTTTCAGCGGTGAAAACTACATTCACTGTTAAATGTAATTTTAACATTTTACTACCTTATCTGGCCATGTGGTGTGTGAGACATGATCACATATCCATACAGTGCTGAAAAGACATGGTAAAAGCAGGGGGAAGACCCCTGGAAGCAACTCTGACTCTCAGGTCACTTCCTAAAACTGTGGTCATCAGACGTGATCCTATATTATTGCGGTAATAATACAGACATTTTTGGCAACGTGACAAATATTGAACTCCATTTAAAATGGGCAAGGTGCGTGGCAAGGGACGGGGAAGTGGATGTAATGGTGATGGTGCACGCTGAGGCCGAGGCCGTTGTTAAGATGAAAGATGTTCTCTTCCTCATCCTCTTTCTCCTCATTATCACCCAATCTGCATTGAGATGAGATGAGCTTGGGCTGCGTAGTTCCTTGCTCTGCTTTCAATCCCTCCTCTTTGACTGTGAGCAGTCAGCATTTCAGTAGACAGAGAAGTAGGATGGTGACGCTTGTTATGGCGTCAGCGCCACTCATCATCTTGGTGGAGTCCTCAAAGTTTTGGAGGATGGCACAGACATCCATACCCACTCATCAGCTCTTATGTGCGGAGGCGGACCTGAATGCCGATGGTCGTGTTGAAGCTGGTATTCAACAACTTCCCTCTGCTGCTCACAAATCCTTCCCAACATCTGCAACATTGATTTCCAACATGTGGTGACATCGCACAACAGTCGGTGAGCTTTAAGCAGCAAACGCTGCCACCACTGTCAGGGTGGCGGAAGCTACAACTGACTTTCTCGAATGGACCCACATGCATTGTACTTTCACAAGCAGCTGTGGCAGATCTGGGTAGGTTTTGAGAAATCTCTAAGCCACTAAGTTGAGCACATTTAGTGCTCTCTCATTACTAATGTGTAACCCTTTATGGAGAACAATATCAGCACAGAAAAATTGAAAGATGAAATATAGCCTGCTTTATATACCATGGTACTAAGAAAACCAATTTCGATTCTATCTTGTGTACCCCTGTGACAAAAATATCTGCACCAAAGAATTAATTTCACTAGAGTAGAACTAGTATAATGGTGACCGACAACTCTTCCACTACAGTCAAACCCAATGGAGACCAAATCAGGATACTTCACATTTCCAAAAATTAGTGGCAGACACCATCAAAGTGGCATCAATTTCACTACAGTACAAATAGTACAATTGGGACCGACACCTCTTCCACTACAGCCATCCCAGTAAATAGAGACACAATCAGGACTGTTCACAGTTAAGAAAATTAGGGTTTAAGACCTTTCTGTGGCTTACAGATTAGTGTTGGTGGCATTCAACCTTTTAGATTTGTCCTGTGTAGGAGTAAACAACCTTTTACGTGACCTCATCTCCGGGACCGAGGACTGGCTGCAGTGCTGAGAGAGGGTGGAGTACGGTGAAATTGACAAACTGTTAGACCGTGAGTGAGGTACAGGCGGAGATTTTTCGGTGGATTGAGAAACATATGGTATGCTCAGTGACACAAACACAGTAGGCATGTCCACTTCTGTTACAGCTGACGGACTCTCACTCAACCTGACTGGAGCGAGTATACAACCGTAGCTTCAGCAGTCAGAGACCTGCATGAAAATACTTGGTGTGGTAACAGAAGAGGAGAAGGAAGCAGGAGATGCATTTGATGGGGCGGCTGATGGTTGCAAAGAAGACCAAAACCTCTTCCACTACAGCCAAATCCAATAGATGGAGACCCAATGAGGATTCCCCACATTTCCAAAAATTAGTGGCAGACACCAGCAAAGTGGCATCAAAATCACTACAGTACAAATAGTGTAAATAAGACCCACACCTCTTTCAGTACAGCCAACCCAGGAGATGGAGACCTAACCTGGATTGTTCACATTTTCCTAAATGAGGGCTTAACACCACCGAAGTGGCATCAATTTCACTACAGTATAACTATTGTAAAGGAGACCGACACCTCTCCCACTACCGCCAACCCAATGGATGGAGACCCAATCAAGATTCTCTACATTTCCAAAAATTAGTGGCAGACACCAGCAAAGTGGCATCAATTTCACTACAGTAGAAATAGTGTAAATAAGACTCACACCTCTTCCAGTACAGACAACCCAGGAGATGGAGACCTAACCAGGAGTGTTCACATTTCCCTAAATGAGGGCCTAAACCACCAAAGTGGCATCAATTTCACTACAGTATAACTATTGTAAAGGAGACTGACACCTCTCCCACTACAGCCAACCCAATTGATGGAGACCCAATCTGGATTCTCCATATTTACAAAAAATAGTGGCAGACACTAGCAATGTGTAATCAATTTCACTAAAGTAGAAATAGTGTAAATAAGATCCACATCTCTTCCAGTACAGCCAACCAAGGAGATGGAGACCCAATAAGGATTTTCCACATTTCCCAAAATTAGGGCCTAAAACCTGCAGCAGCGGAAAGAGCAGGCACAGAAGCCATATCACAGACTGCAATTCTGCGAGATCAAAGCAGCACACTAAAAACTACAACTTCGCCTGCTCTGTACAGTCTGCAATAGGGGTGGAAAAGTTCTTCAAGATCCATGACTTGTTCATCTTGATGAAAATTAGGTGGTCTATACTTTCAGGGGACAGCCGGCTGCGCTTATCCATCAAGACACCACCAGCAGCGTTGAAGACACGTTCTAAGAGAACGCTGGCTGCTGGGCATGATAAAACGCCCAAGACATGACAGGCAAGCTCAGGCCATTAATCCATTTTTGAAGACCAAAATGTAAAAGGGTCCAAATCTTCTCTGATGGTATTCATATTAAGCTCTAGATACTCTTCTACCATCCTCTCCAGTCGTTCACCACGTGTCAGACTTCTAATCTGTTGTGCTGGTCCACGAGGTCGTCTAAAAAATGTGTGAAAGGACTCACAGAAATTACTTCTGCCACTTACTCTGCTGCTACTGCTGCTAATTTTTTTGTCATTGACAAACTGACTTGCCGGAGGTTGAAAGACTACACCTGTGATGCACACTGTGTGCCTCATTGCTATCTTGGGGAAAAGCTCTATTAAGGTTGCTTAAAATCTTGTTTACTCCTACATACTCCAACATAAGCGGGTCCCTTTCCAGGGCGGGAAGCATCTGGCAAAATTGACTCTTATAACGTGGATCTAACAAAGTGGCAACCCAGTAGTCAGCATTATTTCGAACCCTAACTATAAGGGAATCATGTTGCAGATAGTGCATCAAGAAGGAACTCATATGTCGGGTGCTTCCAGGAGGTCCAAAGTCAGATTGTATTGTGGGCTACGTAACATTGATGCTTGCTTCCTCCGTCCCCTCCTGCCTACCACGTTCAACTCAGAGTGGATGATTATCCTCTTCATCCTCTGACAGCTGCTCGACCATCAACTCTCCCTCCTCCATTACTTCCTCGACTTTTGCACCTTCACTAACAGTTTGCCTGATATCACCAAACCCCCTCGATCGCAAGAATCCACCGTCACTTGGCATCTGCCTGTGTGACGAGAGTCTGGAACTTTGAGACATTTTCATCCCTTCCGCATACTCCTCTTCTTCTGGGACCACCACCTCCTGCTGCAGGTTATTCAAAGTCTGCTCCAGCATGTAGATCACCGGAATAGTGATGCTGTGCAGATGGGTGCAGAGGTCCTTAATCTGCTCCCACTCCGTAAACGTGATATGCCTCACATCCGTACTGCATTGGCCCAGGCGATACGACATGATATACTGTGTCAGAGCTTGTTGCTGCTGCCACACTTGCTGCAACATGTGCAGAGAGGAATTCCAATATGTTGTCACATCACAGATCAACCTGTTAATTGGCACAGACAAAGACCTCTGTTTCAATGCAAGTTGATGACATGAGGGGTGTGAATGGCGGAAGTGAGCACACAGCTTTCGTACTTTGTGAAGCATCTCATCCAGGACAGGATAGTGGCAGAGAAATCGCTGTACCACCAGGTTGAGGATGTGAGCCATGTAAGGCATGTGTGTGAGCTTGTCTCGGCCTAGAGCCACTAACAGGTTCGTACCGTTATCAAACATGGCATTCCCAGGCTCTAGGTTCAGCAGAGACAGCCATTGCTCAAACTGAGCCTGGAGAGCTGCCCACAACTCTTCACCTGTATGACTGCGATCTCCAAGGCATATTAATTTTAAGACTGCCTGATTGCGGTGAGCCCTGACTGAGCAGTACAGAGGTTGTTTGGATACACTCTGCACCCTCGGAACGCGTGTCTCATCAAAGCAGAAGTTGAGTGCGCAGGTGGAGGCCCTAGAGGAGGTGGAGGACGCAGAAGCAGTGGAGGAAGTGGGAAATACAGAGGTTTCTTCTGCATACCTTGGGGATTCCAAATTTGTGGAGCAGCCCATTTTCGGCCTGCCCCCACAGCCACTAAAGTCACCCAGTGCCTAGTCAGCAAGATGTAACGCCCTTTACCATGCTTACTCGTCCAAGTGTCTGTGGTGAAATGCACCATGGTAGACAGACGTAAATTTAGACAAGGAGCGGGTGATGTTGTCTGCGACATGCTGGTGTAGCGTAGGCACAGCTTTCTTAGAGAAGTAATGGCACCTGGGCAACTGGTATTGGGGGATTGCAACGGCTATCAACTTTCGGAAACCATCTCCAACTACCAGGCGGAAAGGCGGCATTTCCATAGCCAACAGATTGGAGATGGTGGAGTTCAACCTCTTTGCTTTGTCATGTGTAGGATGAAACAATCTTTTACAACTGCAGGACCGAGGGCTTTCTGCAGTGCTGAGAGAGGGCGGAGTATGGTGAACCGGACAAACTGCTGTACCGTGAGTGAGGTGCAGGCGCAGATGTTATGGTGCATTGAAAAACATGTGGTGTGCTCTGTGAAACAAACATAGCAGGCGTGTCCACTTCCGTGACAGCTGATGGGCTGTCACTCAGCCTGACTGGAGCGGGTAAAGAACCGGAGTTTCTGTGATGGAAGACCTGAGTGACAATACTGGGCATGGTAACAGAGGAAAAGGAAAAAGCAGCTGATTCGTTTGATGGGGCAGCTGATGGTTGTTTAGGTGTGCTGGTCCGCATTTCGGCCAGATGAGATTCCCAGCGTAATGCACGTTGTTTGAGCATGTGAACGTTCATGCATATAGTAGTCAAATTATTGCAGTTTTTCCCTCTACTGAGTTTTGTATTGCAAAGTTTTTAGATAACGTGAGTTGGCTCATCCTTTGCGGTGACAAAAAAGGCCCATGCTAGGCAACCCTTGCTGCCCCTGCGAGCTGCAGACCTTTGACCGCTGCTGGCCAGAGCAACGGTTGTGGCATCATACGGCAAGATGTAACCTCCTTGTCTTCCTCCTCCACCTCCTCTGATGAGCTACTCGGCTGCATGACTCTAGGTTCACACCAAGTAGGATCTTCAACTTCATCATCATCCAATGTCTTATCCCATTCCTCACCCTCACAGTGACCCCTCTCCTCTTGTTGCCCTGACAGCACAGTACAGTCCGCATCAGCCTCAGGTATCTGAGTCTCATCGGGATCACCTCCCTCCCCTGCGGTTAATGCCTGGTGATGAGGGTCAGGAACCTGCTCTGACTCTATTTCCTCCTGCCCTGAGCAGCTAAAAAATATTTTCGGCATCGGTGCAGATGCTTTCCTCCTCTTCTTGACTCTGTGAATGTTTAGAGTACACTTCTGATGCCCATGGTATAGAATGAGTGAACAGTTCTACAGACTCGCTCATCTGTGGTATGCTACAGTCAGTTGGGCAGTTGGACTGTGTGACGCAGAGGGAAGTTTTGCTAATTGGGGTGCCACCTCTGTGGACTGTACAGCATGTGATGTTGAGGTGGAGGAAGAAGAGGAGAGGGCACTTGAAGCAGAGCTTGCCATCCACTGGAGCACCTGCTCTTTTTGGGCCTTATCCACAAGGTGTATCGCTGTGCGGCTGCCAAAGGGAGCAGAGTAGGCCGTCCAGCAACAGAAATTGTCAGTTGTCTTTGGATAGGATCTGTTTGTATTAGTTCACTAGTGCTTTCACTAACATTACCACCAACCTGCTCAGATAATGTGGTAGGGGCACGCTATTAACTGAACAAAATTTTTTTTTTTCCCCTGCAACAGCTCTGCACACACCTGAATTTTAGTGACACTAAATGACAAGGTAAGATATGGCCTGCGGTATAACATTACTAACAGACGAAAGAAATTTTTTAGTGTGGATGAGGCTGATAAAACATACGAGATATTCTCCAAACAGTTTCAAACTGAGATGTCCCCTGTTCTATCACGTTAGTAGCAGAAGAAAGTATGTTTTTACTGTGGATGAGGCCTGTATATCATAAAAGATATGATATGATCAATTTCAAACTGAGATGTCCCCTGCAGTATAACGTTAGAAAGAGAAGAAAGTATTTTTTTTGTGTGAATGAGGCCTGTATAACATAGGAAATATTATCCAAACTATTTTAAACTGAGATGTCCCCTGCTGTATCACATTAGGAACAGATGACATTTTTTTTTACTGTGGATGAGCCCAGTATGACATAGAATATATGCTCCAAAATATTTCAAACTCAGATCTAGTCTCCTGTATCACATTACTCAAAGCAATTTTGTTACTCTGCATAAGCTCTGCGTACAGCTGAATTTGACCACCACTAACATAGTAGCTGGCTTATAGCACAGTGTATCACACGAAAAAATATTTTTTGGACTGTGCCTAGCAAGAGAAAAAATGTATTGTTTTACTCTAAAACCAAGTGAAGTTCAATGCCACTAAAATAGTATCTGGCTTTTAGCAGACTGGATCACCTTTGCCACCCTAAAAAAACTTTTGAGGACTCTGCCTGCCAACAAAAAAAAAAGATTTGTTTTACTGTGCATACAGATGCATTTTACCCAGCCAAAAAAAGGAAAAACTGGGCTAACACAACTTGCACTATCACATTAGCAACAGAACAAAAAAGGTTTTTGTGCTCTGCAATCAGAAGCTCCGCAGATTCTGCATAGAGCAGAATTTCAGCCCCACAAAATGAAAAGATGGGCTGCGCTTGCTTGCTTGATCACATTAGCAAGTGCAAGAATAGATTGAAGGTATACTCAGGCATGGAGCTTAATACAAGCGGTGCACAACACTATTGCATGACATGGGTCCTCTCTTTCTATATGAATCTCAGTACTTGCACAAGAAAACAAAAAATGTGCTGCACCATTGATTGCACAGGTACACAGGCCAGGAGTTATCAACACTATCTGACTTCCACACAATTGCCCAACTAGCTAGCTAATATCTGTCATTATACAGGAGCACACTGAGCTGCGTCTGTCTCCCCAGCAGTTACATGGATAGAATGGCGCTGAGGGAACATGGCCAGTTTTTATATGGAGAGGACATGTGATTTCAGCAGCCAATTGCACATGCCCTTTTGTCTGGGCAGTGTGGATTCTTCCTGCGCTCTGATTGGCCGCGCTTTCCTGACTTGAAGTTACAGCCTACCAAAAAAAAAAAAAACATGCCACTGATCTGACCTGTTCTGTGCTCTCCAGAGCCCCACACTCAGCTACCACATCTCACCGCTCAACATACACTAGCACTATGCTATCAAAACTGTTTGAAACGCTGTGGTTGCCCCGTATTCTCGTTCCCATGCTTATTCATCGAACAATTTCCGATTTTACGAAATTTTGCTCGCCTTTCCAATTATGAATCCGAATGTGCCATGTTCGTGTCTAATTTGAAACTTTAGAACATTCATCAAGCATATTCGCTCATCAGTAATCAAGATGAGTGCATGAGATTTCTGGAATCTCACAGAGTTGGCTGGTACTGTAAAACGCAGCAAAAAATTTGCATAAAAAAATGCATAAAAAAATCACTGAAAAAATGCAACGTGTGAACATAGCCTTATCGCTTGCATTTTTGCCACGATTTCACCACAACGTTGATGCGTTTTAGCCGCGATTTTACTGCTATTTTACCACGATATTAATGCGTTTTATTGCCTGCGTCTTTGCTGCGATTTTACCACGAATTTGAGGTGTGCTATTGCCTGCAATTTTGCCTAGTTCTTGTTGCTTTTTTGTCGTGATTTTGCTCCCGTTTTTTCAGTGCATTCAATGCACAGAGAATTGACATGCTGAAGATTATTTTCTATTTTCACTTTTGGTGTGTTTTGCCTGCATTTTTCACCCATTTGAATGCACTGTAAAATCAAAGGCAAAAAATATGGTAAAAACGCACAGTGAATTGACATGCTGATGATTATTTTCCTCACCAAATCTGCAAGTCAAAAAATACTCAACATATGAATGACTCTTCACGTTTCTCATTCACTTTGTTGCAGTTTTTGGTGCATTTTTGCATGCTTTTTTGCATGCGGTTTTGTACAGCAATGAATGATTTTTGGAGCTAAAGATATTTGAAAAAAGAAATGTGGGACATCGCTTTAATGCTGTGTGCACACGATCAGGAGCTGCTGCGGGTTTGATGCTGCATGCTTATGCAGCGTCAAACCCTCAACGGCTAGATGTTACAGAATAGTGGATGGGATTTATAGAAATCCTATGCCCACTATGCGGTCACCTGTGCCTGTGGATTACCCGAGGACATGGACATGCAAAGCATCTTTTAAGACTGCAGCATGTTAATTTCCCTTGCGGAGTCATTAGTTTCTGCAAGAGAAATCTGTACAATATATTGAATGTGGTGAATCTGCATGGTTCAATGAACACATGCGGATTCACCTGTGTTCAATAGAATGCAGCACTTTGGACGCAGCATAAAGTATGCTGTGTCCAAAGTGCTGCTTGTCCGGATTGTGTGCACATACTCTCACCCTTGGATTACCATCGGACCAGGGGTGAGTATTTTTTCGCTATGTCCAAACCACTGCGTTCTAAAGCCGCACTTGTTTCGTCAGTAAATGCGGATCCACCACATGTAATGACATTTCAATCGGTCAAAATCTGTTTCTGGATTCTGGCCCCCTCTGAGACTAATAATATCAGTCATCAGCCACCCCAGAAATGGTGCATCCATAACATGCACCAATTCTGGTGCATAGCCTCCGCTCTTCCCACTACCATGTAGTGGTGGTGTGTGGCGTAATAGGGTGGGGTTCATGTCAGCCTTGTATTGGCGGCGTATAAAGTAAGCAAGGTTCCGGCACTCATAAAGATGAAGCAAGTCAGAAGATTGTAAATTAAAGCTCAATTTCTTTTATTGGTTCTTCAGTGAATGATTGCCCAACGTTTCAACCCCACAGGGGTTTTCATCAGGGGCTTTAAACAAAATTGAACATGTGAATAAAAAACAAACAAATAATATTGGTATTAGTACTGGTAACATACATACTGAAAAAATTGAAAGAACAACAATAAATGATAAATAACTCAGATGAGGAGTAAAATATAAGATATATAATCCGAAGAAAACTGCAGTCCCTCGTGGAGATGTCGCAAAATATTCAAACTAGTTCTCCGGTTCGCCTCCCTGTGTGTTCCATCTTTGATTATTCTCATTTCCCATCTCTCTTGTTATATTCCTGTATCGTTTTTTCCTTATTCTCCTTCTCTCCCCCCTTTTTTTCCCCTCCCTCTCTCTTGCGCATAGGTTGCACCTGCATTGTTCCTTAATATTCACCATAGCACCTATTTGTAAAGGCAATTTCTCTAGTCACCTTCCTCTGGTTTCGCCATACTTTGGATATTTTGCGACATCTCCACGAGGGACTGCAGTTTTCTTCGGATTACGTATATCTTATATTTTACTCCTCATCGGAGTTATTTATCATTTATTGTTGTTCTTTCAGTTTTTTCAGTATCTATGTTACCAGTACTAATACCAATATTATTTGTTTGTTTTTTATTCACATGTACAATTTTGTTTAAAGGGGTTGAAAAGTTGGGCAATCATTCACTGAAGAACCAATAAAAGAAATTGAGCTTTAATTTACAATCTTCTGACTTGCTTCATCTTTATGAGTGCCAGAACCTTGCTTACTTTATAATTCGGACTACGTTGTGTTCCGGGCACCTATCCTACACAGTTGAGCCCGGTCTTTAGATTTTGTTGCATTGGCAGCTGACATGAAGCCCAGGTTAGTAATGGAGAGGTGTCTATAAAACCCCCGTAGTAAGGTTTTTGACGATTTTTCAATAAAAACATGCACAGAATAAAGTCTAAATAATTTGAAATTAAATTCCACACAGTTTTAATAATTTATTTAAAAATAAAAAATACTGTATACTCACCTAATGCCGAGTCCCCTAAGCCCTCATCTCCTGTAAGAAACCAAAAAATAAAAAACAACCATATCCATCACCTGTCCGCCGTCATGACATAATCCCAGTGTCACAGGGTGATCCAGGTCACTTCTAGAGCAGTCACACCAGCGATCGCTGATGTGACTATTGTAGAAGACAGCACTGTATACACTGACATGAGGGTAATCACTCTTGTCAGCGTATAGCGCTGTGCTGCTGGGGCAGAATTCACCGGAGTTCAAACATCTGATGATCAGCGGAGAGCTCTGGGATCTCATTTACGGCATCAGTGTTGCGTGAAAAAATTCTGACACAGCACCGGTGCTGTAAGTGGGGTCCTGGAGCTCTCAGCTGATCTTCAGCTGTTTGAACTCCCGTGACCTCAGTGTCGGCAGTGATAGCAGTCTTGTCAGTGTATCGCCGCTGCAGAATAGAGCAGTCATTTCATAATGTGGCCATTCTATTCATGAGAACGACGTGTAACACTTGCTATATGGACTGCAGCGGACAGGTGAAGATTATGGTGGTTTAGTATTTCACCTTTACTACAGGGGGCAATGGCTTTGGGGATTAGGTGTAAGGTGAGTATATGGTGTTTTATAATATTTATCTTTTACAGGGGACGAGACCATCAGGGAAAAGGTGTAGGTAAGTTTTAGGTGAGTATAATGTGTCTATTATTTTTATTAACATAATTATTAATTTAACTTTTTTTTTTACTCTCACTTTCACTGCGCAAGCGCTGCTGATGAGATATTACTTCTCACATCAGCAGCATTTGTGTATAGTGACAGGAGCCACAATCACGGGGAAGACTGCTGACCTGACAGATGTCCAGAAAGCAGTTATTGACACACTCTACAAGGTCGCTGCAGATGATCGTGAAGGACAACTGCAGCTGATCCTGAAATTTCAGGAGCGAGCAGAGCAACGGGCCCAAGCTGACTGAGAGGCTGCTGAGCGAGAGGCAGAGAAAGCCGAGCGAGAGCGGCAAGACAAGCGTCTGTACCAGCTGGAGTTAACCCGGGTTCAGAAGGTGCCACACACCCCACATATCCGTGAGGCCAACAGCACCAACAGCTTTAAACCCCGTCTTGAGCATTTTCCTGTAATGGAAATGACAGGGATTTGGACATTTTTCTGCAAGGTTTTGAAAAGGCTTGCAGACAGCATCAGCTGACTGAGGACCAGTGAGCCAGATATTTAACTCCAGGGCGCAGAGGAAAAGCTCTGGAAGTGTTTGCTTCTCTTCCTTGAGACCAAGATGGAGACTATGAGGACATCAAGCAGGCCCTGATAAAAAAGTATCAGCTCCCTCCTGAGGTTGAACATAAATAGTTCAGAGCCCTCCAGCTCCATTAAAGCTACATTGATGTGGTGGATGGACTCAGAACCCACTTCACTGACCAGGTTCCGGCCATTGTCACACACGACAATGACTTGCTGTATGTTCAGAGGTGAGAGTCACAGATTTGCCTGCTCTGTTACAGCTTTCAACAACTCTGCAGCAGTGTGCGGTTTGTCACCTAAGCATATTATCTTTAACTCGTCCTGTTGTCGCTTGGCCGAGGCAGTGCTACAGTGCTTCCAGCTTGCAACTGATTTGGTAATTTTGGAGATGGAGGTTGAAGAGGAGGAGGTTCAGTAGCTGTACAATATATTTACATTGAGGTTAAATTGGCGAGTCTGGTTTTATACTAAAGTTTCTGCTGTTTTTTTTTTTTTATTTTATTTTTTTTTACGTCTCTTCAAATGTGTATTGCAGTGCGTCATAATATTTGGCAGCCTTGAAATTGCGGCATATATGCAATAACAGTATAGGAGACCCACTCTATAATAATGGGAAGGACAATACAAATAGATTCTATATTCTAGAATATTACCTGTCATATCTGAAATTCATTTACGGGTGAGGTATCACAGTATGGATAGCATATTACACTGATCCAGCCAGGTATTATTGGTTTATACTGCGTGCTGCTGGTGCTGCCAAAAAAAAATTAAATCTATTCTATTCCATATCGATACCACTGTTAGATGCATTTACAATAAGGACTGGTGCTGCTAAGCGGTATCATCAGCTCGAGATGAGTGCTCCTTTTGGTCACATAAATCTCTTCCACAGTCCATAACTTTTTCTTTTATTTCTTTGGCCTTATTAACCTAGAAAGAATGTTTCTTAACATTTTTCCAGGAAAATCCATTTTAGCTTTGTTTTTGTATGTTTTATTGTCAGTCCATAAAAGTGGCGTAATACTTTGACTATTTTGTCCCCATATATGGTATTGGTCAGCGACCAACTGTGAATAGGTTTGAACACACAACTGCCATACTTTAAATAGAGTAGAATATTTGACACGCTCCCAAAATTCAGGATCACTATGGCAGTAATATGGGATCACGTCTGATGACCACGGTTTCAGGCAGTTGCCTAATACTATGGTATTTGTTAGCGATCAAGTGTGAAAAGTTTGGAAAAACATACACCTATACATGCCAAACATGCAGGACAGGGACCCGAGCTCCCGCCTGAACATCCTTGAAATACTCGAAGAGCGCCGAGCATGTTGAGCAGTGAGATGCTTGGGCGAGTACCGAGCAGTGACAAGCATGCTCGCTCATCACTAATGATTACCATTGATTGTTTGTTTGTCTGGGTGCATAGAGTTTAAAGGTAAACAATCTTTTCTTTCCATGTCCATCTTCTTATGAACAAAACTTAATTTTAGTAATTGTGTAATAAAAATTTTTTATTTATTAAATCCGAGTGACCTGTAGTTCTACCTACAGTAATTATTCTAAGAATAATTAATTAAGAAATATTTAAACTATATTGAAAAATAAAACACATTCTACTTTATCTTGACTCTAGTTTCTGAGAATCCATACTTTCCAGCTTTCACATCAGATAAATTATTTGTTATTTATATACATATGTTATGAAAAGAAGAGTAGGGACCAGTACAAAGTTTTAAATATAGAGTAAGTATTTTACAAAGTTTGTAATTTTTCATTGTAGGGAGCTTTTTGATTGTAACATTTCTTTTTACTGTTAGACAAACTCTTTCAGCTAATTTCCCTTTTCTGTTATGAACTGAAACATATATTATGTCATTCAACCTCTCTTTTAACTAACAGCTTCTTTAACAATGAAAAATAAAATTTTACTTTATCACTTTGTTAACTATGAAATAATAGGCAACAAGTACAGTAGATATATTTTTTCAATTAAACTGGTTGGTGACGTTTTTTTCATTTCTTCCTCTGGAAAAGATTAAGGTCAAGATTCCAGAAAGTGAAATAGGCATAAAAGAACTCAAGATTTTTAACAGCACACAGAGAAGTAGCATTAACTTTTTGAAATCTGCACTTTAGTTAACTGCTAATAAAAGTAAAAGCTGAAAAACAAGGTTAAGAATTATATTACTCTTACACAATAAGTACAGCAAGTCATTTGCTCAATTACCCACAATAAATTATACCCTAATAACAGGCATTATTTCAGGGAAGATGCCTCATGCAGAAGCTTCTGCTGGTTAAGCATGAATAATGTTGTTTTTGTGTGATTTTGCTCACAGTAGCTTGGAGGTCTCATAGGGTCCAAGTGTAAAGGTTTTAAGTTTTTGCTTACATTGATTTTTCTTGTTGGATTAAATTCCTGAATAATTATTCACATTGCGAGTTTTTGGAACTGAGTGCAGCCCAAACTGACCTTTACACTGTTACCTGGCTTTCTGTAAGTTAGTGAGATTCAAGGTAGTACGGGACGAGGTGTGTTAGGTCCAGAGTTGGTTAATAAAAAGATCTCACCCAAAAATTGCTATCATAAGGGTTGATAAAGGTAGACCTTCATTTTGTTTATTGATTCCAGCACGATTGAGGTTGGAATATCACTAATCCTTGCTGATTTTGCAGGTTAGTTACTGTCAAACCCCGTAGATACAACATAGACCTGTGTTGTTAATGCTCAACGCTGTCTAGACTCAGTCTAGCTATGCCTGTGGAAAAATATTACAATATATGTGCAAAAGTTACGCAACATTTTTTAAGCAGTAAAATTCTGTTCACATTTAGACATGTATTTCTCATGTTCTGTATGTTTTCATATGTAAATTCTTCAAATAATAATGAACTTTGCTTTCAAAAAAATATTACAAATGTGCAAAGAATGAAAACAGTACAGGGCTGATAAATAACTAAGATTGATGAACAGCACCTGCACATTTATATAAAGGCTGATTTTATACATTTCCCCTTGTGCGCATCACATTTTTGTGTACTCTGTTATATTTTTGTCATTTGTGATATTCTCTTTTACCTGAACTCTAATTATTACTATCACATTTATTATACTTCTTATCTAACTTCCCAATTTCCCCTCTTCCTGCTAAAAACAAAATAAAAAGGTAACTGCCATTCATAAAACTGCACTATTAGCATGTCAGAAGTTTTCATCTCAGGAGATTTTGGTGCCTAAACTGCCACTGATTGCTAAAACACAAAGTCATAAGTTCTCAGCCGAGCAATGTGCAAATTCATCTGTGATCAGCTCTGTTTGACTGTCTTATAGTAGATGGGTTTATGTTTATATCGATAAACTTAGAAAAGTATGTACAGTGGGGAAAATAAGTATTTGATACACTGCCGATTTAGCAAGTTTTCCCTATGTGAGGCAGTGAGAGGGATCATATGCAAGGGACGGTATGTATCCCCCAGGATGCGCATAGAATAATTTTAAACCCGCTGAAGTGCATTGCTATTACAGACATGGCTGTGATTGCAGTGCAGAGTGAAAGTAAAGTTTGCACCTGTTTGAACTCATTACCTGTATTATAGACACCTGTCTACACACACAATCAATAACACTCCAACCTCTCCACCATGACCAAGACCAAAGAGCTGTCTTAGGACACCAGAGACAAAATTGCCCTTTTGAAGTTCTCCAATGACCATTTTAAAAATCCAAAGGAGGCTTGAGAGAAGGTCATGTGGTCAGATGAGACCAACATAGAACTTTTTGTATTAACTCCACTCACCGTGTTTGGAGGAAGAAGAAGGATGAGTACAACTTGAAAAACACCGTCCCAACCACGATGCATGGTGGGGGAAACATCATACTTTGGGGTGCTTTTATACATCAGGGACAGGAGGACTGCACCGTATTGAAGGGAGGATGGATGGGGTCATATATCATGAGATTTTGGCCCAAAACCTTCCTTCCCTCAATAAGAGCACTGAAGATGGGTTGTGGCTGGGTCTTCCAGCAAGACAACGACCCAAAACAGACAGCAAGGGTAACTAAGGAGTGGCTCTGTAAGAAGCATTTCAAGGTCCTGGAGTGGCCTAGCCAGTTTCCAGACCTGAACTCAATCTTTGGAGGGAGCTGAAACTCAATGTTGTCCACGACTGCCCCGAAACTTGAAAAATCTGGAGAGTATCTGTATGGAGGAGGAGGCCAAAATCCCTGATGCAGTGTGTGCAAACTTGGTCAAGAACTACACGAAACGTCTGACATCTAATTGCAAACAAAGGTATATATGTCCCCCATTCTGGACTCATGCTGGTATATATGTCCCCCATTCTGGTTTATACACCTAAGCACAGAACATGCATTGTGTACATTACACAAGAACAGCACACTTGTTAGATAGGTCATCCAAGCAAAGCACACAAATCAAAAACATCACACAAGCACATCTCATATATCAAACAGGTCACATAAGCACACTGCACACATTACACGTCACATGAACACACCGAACATATCAGACACATCTGTAAAGCAAAGCACACACCTCAGACACACAACACGAGCACAGCCCACACATCGTACACATCACACAAGAAAAGGACACACATCAAACACGTTACCCAAGTACAGTGCAAATATTAGGCATGTCAAACAAGCACACTACACACATCAGAGAGGTCAAAAGCACAGCAAACACATCTAACCAGTCAGTAAAACACAGCGCCCACATCATACACATCACACAAGCAAACCGCATATGTCATACACATCAGATTAAATATAACCGAGCACACAAATATAGTGCATATATCAGACATGTCACACAAGCATACCACATATGAGACACATAACACAAGCATAGTACACACATTGTACATGCCATGAATAACGCACCGCTGTCTGCAACCATCAGGACAATCACACAATTGACTAGCGATTGATGGCTGAGATAACGGCTGGTTTTACTACTAGGCTGTCAATGTTTGGTATATACCCATATGATCCCAACACACGGGTATACATATATACTTTGGTACGCCAAGCACTGCAATAACCACAAAAAAACTAGCTGCCATGACCAATTGTTTATACCTACTGATTAGACACCCGTCTCTGGTAATGTAGGGCCTCACAAGGCTTCAGAGATGTGTTTATAGAGCAAGAGGAATGAAGCTACTAAATTTTGATACATTTCATCCAAAAACTGATGCAAAGTTTACAAAAACATACAAAAGATATTACAAAGGGCATAAGAAAATATGTATTTACAGTACAGACCAAAAGTTTGGACACACCATCTCATTTAAAGATTTTTCTGTATTTTCATGGCTATGAAAATTGTACATTCACACTGAAGGCATCAAAACTATGAATTAACACATGTGGAATTATATACTTAACAAAAAAGTGTGAAACAGCTGAAAATATGTCGTATATTCTAGGTTCTTCAAAGTAGCCAACTTTTGCTTTGATGACTGCTTTGCACAATCTTGGCATTCTCTTGATGAGCTTCAAGAGGTAGTCACCGGAAATGGTTTTCACTTCACAAGTGTGACCTGTCAGGTTTAATAAGTGGGATTTCTTGCCTTATAAATGGGGTTGGGACCATCAGTTGTGTTGTGCAGAAGTCAGGTGGATAAACAGCTGATAGTCCTACTCAATAGACTGTTCGAATTTGTATTATGGCAAGAAAAAAGCAGCAAAGTAAATAAAAAAGAGTGGCCATCATTACTTTAAGAAATGAAGGTCAGCCAGTCCGAAAAATTGGGCAAACTTTGAATGTGTCCCCAAGTGCAGTTGCAAAAACCATCAAGTGCTACAAAGAAACTGGCTCACATGAGGACCGCCCCAAGAAAGGAAGACCAAGAGTCACCTCTGCTTCTGAGAATAAATTTATCCGAGTCACCAGCCTCAGAAATCGTAGGTTAACAGCAGCTCAGATTAGAGACCAGGTCAATGGCACACAGAGTTCTAGCAGCAGACACATCTCTACAACAACTGTTAAGAGGAGACTTTGTGCAGCAGGCCTTCATGGTAAAATAGCTGCTAGGAAACCACTGCTATGGACAGGCATCAAGCAGAAGAGACTTGTTTGGGCTAAAGAACACAAGGAATGGACATTAGACCAGTGGAAATCTGTGCTTTGGTCTGATGAGTCCAAATTTGAGATCTAACCACCGTGTCTTTGGGCGACGCAGAAAAGGTGAACTGATGGACTCTACATGCCAGGTTCTCACCGTGGAGGAGGAGGTGTGATGGTGTGGGGGTGCCTTGCTGGTGACACTGTTGGGGATTTATTCAAAATTGAAGGCATACTGAACCAGCATGGCTACCACAGCATCTTGCAGCGGCATGCTATTCCATCCGGTTTGCGTTTAGTTGGACCATCATTTATTTTTCAACAGGACAATGACCCCAAACACACCTCCAGGCTGTGTACGGGCTATTTGACCAAGAAGGAGAGTGATGGAATGCTACGCCATATGACCTTGCCTCCACTGTCACCAGACCTGAACCCAATTGAGATGGTTTGGGGTGAGCTGGACCGCAGACTGAAGGCAAAAGGGCCAACAAGTGCTAAGCATCTCTGGGAACTCCTTCAAGATTGTTGGAAGACCATTTCCGGTGACTACCTCTTGAAGCTCATCAAGAGAATGCCAAGAGAGTGCAAAGCAGTCATCAAAGCAAAAGGTGGCTACTTTGAAGAACCTAAAATATAAGACATATTTTCAGTTGTTTCACACTTTTTTGCTAAGTATATAATTCCACATGTGTTAATTCATAGTTTTGATGCCTTCAGTGTGAATGTACAATTTTCAAAGTCATGAAAATACAGAAAAATCTTTAAATGAGAAGGTGTGTCCAAACTTTTGGTCTGTACTGTACAATCACATAAAATAAAAAGGATAAACAAAAGAAAATTTCTAGACATAATGTCTACAGGAATGACACAGATCTTTGTGGACGTGAGCACTGGGATTGAAAAATGGTACAGTCCTACAACAAGTTGTATTTCCCAGATTGAACAATATCAATAATTCAGTTTCTGATTTTAGCAGGTACAAGCAACTATCCTTGGTGACCTCACATGGTGGCTGATAGATGGGAGCGGCTCAGGTATAAAAAATTGAGATACTCGATCTTAAAGATATCTGCTCCCCCCCGGGAGGTCCCAGGTAGGAAATATTAACACCTTATTTCCTATCATTATTTTAGCTTTCTATAGGTAGGAGACATGGCATATCCAACTTTGTCCACCTTGCCAATATTAATTGATGCATAGACTGCAGAGTGATGTAAGTAAATGTGTTATGTTTGCTACTACATCACGATGATGAAAATATGTCTTCCATAACAATAAGACCTACATTAGTCACAAAAACGCAATATTCATAACTAGTATCCAGTGCAACCTGGCTGCATGTAATATATATGAACATAGGAAGCCAACACAATAGAGAAAAGTATCACTTCACGGCCAGTCGCACAGACTCCGTGTCTGCTCTCTATCAGAAAACTTACTACAATTACCTGTTTACAGCAGGGGGTCTTAAAGCAACAGGGGTCATATGGAGTGTTATAGTGTTAGCATTTTTACAATTTACAATGTATGATGAATAGTGTTGAGCGATAACTTCCGATATCCGGAAATATCGGATAGGATTGGATCGGACCGATACCCAAAAAATATCGGATATCGCCGATTCTGATACCGGAAACCAATGCAAGTCAATGGGACACAAATATCGGAATAAAAATAAACCCTTTTTTTCCTTGTAGGTTAATTTTACATGAAGGAAAACAACTAAGAATAATGTAGAATGTATTACATGAAAAGCCGGCAATTCAGCAGCAGCATACACCGGTATCCGACAATTTAGAACAGAAAGAATAGAGCATCACACATAAATTAGATAGATAGAAACATGTCAGTCACATATATAAGAAGTACAGTGACAGTGTTGCTTACTGTACTTGTCATTTAGTGTTAAAGGATTTATTAAAAAAAAATAATAGTGCTTTTGACTCGCCCCCTGGGCCGTGGGGCATGCGGAACCGGGCAATAGGGAGACGCTGGGAGTAGTAGTGGCGGCCCGGTCCCGCGGCTCAGGGTGGTCAGGCCAATGGTAGTCTGCTACGTGCTTTAGATAATGTCCGACTATGCCACCCGTGGATTGCGGTTATTAGGAACCGCCGCTGCAAGGCAGTCCGCTGGGGCTGATGATGAATGCAGCTGGGATGGTGTGACTCCCCACGGGAAGAGTGCGGCCCCAGGGCAGTGTAGTGGATGGTGGGAGTGATGGTGGTGAGAGTCCCAGTACCGGTAGTGCTGGAGGCGCGAAGGAGCACACAGACAACAAGTTACAGTCCAGGGTCTTTACTCACAGTTCATTTGTTCCGGGTCACTTCTGTACAGGTAGTGACCGCCCGAGCCGTGCTGCGTCCACCAGGTGTGGGGCTCGGTCAACTCCCAAGCAGTTCAGGAGCATGGCACAGGACCCCCTTTAATCCTTTCTCTGGCCTGCCTCACCAGTGACCCACTTTTGTCCAGCTGCCGCGGACTTGTGCGGTTAAACGTGGGCCCCGTCCTCCGCTGTCCTATATGGTGCCTTCCTAGCAGGTTTGATGAGGTGTCGCACCAATAGATGATCACGACGACCGGTCTTTGGCTGAGGGTAGTTTCTCCTCCACCAACTTGGGATCCGGTACCCTTAATCTGCCTGACCCTTCACCCTGGATTCTCGTGGGTTCTTAGGGTCCCTTCCACCTTCTTGTTCCTGAGCCCTTCTGTTTCTCTGTCTCTCCTTCTCTTTCTCTGTTCCTTTCTGTTCCGTTCTCTTGGAGCTGAGATGAGCCAAAATCCCAGCTCCCCTTCACCTCCTCCTCGGCCTCTCACTAGGCCCTCCTGGAGTAGAGCTCCTACAGAGCCTCTACTCCCTGTCTTCTCCTTTGGCTGAACTGACCCAGACCTAAGATGGTGCCCACCTTTTATACCTCCCTCTAACCAAGAGCCCAGGTGACCAGCAACCAATGGGCTCCTACCTATGCTCAGGAACCAACCCCTATCTGCCCCTACAGCACTGGGTGTTCCACCCCCCTCCCCACTCCAGACAGGGACATAGTCGGTCGTGCCTGCACTTCTGTCTAGTGGGAGCACCGTTTAGCTGTCCCTCGGAAATGGGGTGTGTGTGCTGTATGCAGCTAACTGAGCCCTGGTCCATACTCCATCCTTACCTGGGAGTGGAATATCACACCTCTGGTCTGAGGTGCAATACCCCTGTAGCGGCCGAACCCTCAGGGCGCTACATTCCCCCCTGGTAAAGCACAGCACGTCCTCGGACTGGAAAAGAGCAAAACAGTTAATTACAGGACATGCAAACTTTTTCAAAACTTTTCACATCAGAAAACAGGCAATACGGTTCAATTCCCTTTATGGGAAACGCTTTTCTTTTCTTGTCACACTATTATAAAACACATACTAATACTTCTGGAACGTTTTGGCATATAAACACTATTAGAAAACATTCACATTAATATCTAGCAGCATATAAAAACTTTTCATATAAAACATTTGCAGGAAAACATTTTTACAACACATTCTTGGATCCTGGCGGCGGTGCAACTTGCGACCAGGTGTGCACTCTTCTTGTAAGTGCAGGAACTTTGGCAAACTTGTAAACACGAGGGACTTGCTGTCCCAAGGTAGACGTGGTAGTCTTTTTTTTTATAAAACCAGTAGGGGGCGGTTTAGGAAGCGCAACTATATACAAGGGGTTGACCTCTCTCAGTCCTCGGCCAGTTTTGGGAAGGGAATGGCTGCTCACAGTCCTCAGCCTGGTAGGGGATGCGGGGCACACAAGTAACAGTTCAATATTTGTCCCAACGGGGACCACACTTTCAAGACGGGAACAGTCCCAAAAACAGTTCTGATACCCTGACGGGTAACTATGTACACAGGTACTTTGCTACTTACTAGTAGCGGTGTCCTCCATATGCTCCTTCTTCCTCCTCATATGGTTCTTCAGACCCGTCGCGGTCCTCTTGGCTCTCCTCATAGCCGCGGTGTTGTAGCTCCTCCTCGGTGAGCCGATGAACATGTAGGGCGTGCGGTCCTTTTGCGCCTACGTGGCGGGTAAAGGCAACCACATCACCAGGGTATAGGTCACGGCCACGATGTCCCTCAGGTAGATGACTCTCAACGTCCCTGCGGGTCACAAAGACGTCGCCTGCGGTTTCTGGGCCCCGGATGAAGCCCCAGCCGTTCTCCATGTGGAATTTGACTATGGTCCCGGTGATTCGGGGACCACGGGCTGCTTGGGGGTCATGGCGGGCCTTACGTTTTTGTTCAGCACTCTGGGCTTGGAGCCGTTCCTCTCTGACGCGCCTCTCTCGTCGCTCCCGCTCAAAAGTCGCCAGTTGCTGATGACAGGCCTCCAGACGACGGACCGCGTCTGCCCGGGTCTCTTGAGAGAACCCCATCAAGTTCTCGCTGGTGGGGTCCCACGCAAATTGGACATCCTCCAGTGGGGGTAGGGTGACCTCGATGGGTTCAGGAGCCGGTATCAGAGGCTCGCGCGGGGGCTGAGCCTTCCATGGCTGATTGCCGGTCACTTCAGCCGGCCACTTCAGCGGCAGTCCATCCGGACCGGTATGATGTGCCAATAGGTCCACGCCCAGCGATGGTATAGTGGGGGGACCTGATCTGGGAGCAGCGCCCGGGGCCACTCGGCCTTGCGACCAGGCCGGGGGTCTTTTGGCTGCGCTAGGTGGCAGTCCCATCCGGGAAAGGGGCGCAGGCTTAGCGATGGCGCCTGGGTCATCCAGGCCTTGCGACCGGGCCGATGATGCTTCTTGCTTTACGGTGCCCGGGGTCAAGGGGCGTGGCGCCGGGCGGGGCGTGGCCACGGCGCTTGCCGCTTGAGGCCTAGCTGGGAGCAGTGGTGGCGCGGCAACAGGTGCGGTGAGTGGGGCTTCTGGTGCTGCGACGGGAGGCTGGGGCAGGCTTGCGGGTGCTGGGCTTGGGGTGGTGACGTCCCCTTCACTTGCCTCCGTCCTCGTGGCTCCCTCCGCGGCTTCGCCTCCGGTCCTCTCTCCTCCTGCGCCGTCCTCAGAGGCAGGCAAACCCCGGGGTGCGGCTGAGGTCTGTCGCTGGTGGGTCTCGGCCTGCCGGGCCAGTTCCTCTCTCCACTCGGTGAGTGCACCTCGCTGCGCCCGGACCATCCTCCGCTCCAGGTCCTCCAGTGCAGCTTGCGCACGCTCCGGGTCTCTGGGGAGCTGCGCTAGGACTTCTGCTAGGCTGCAGAG
The DNA here is from genome assembly GCF_046119375.1 of Phyllobates terribilis. Classification (NCBI taxonomy): domain Eukaryota; kingdom Metazoa; phylum Chordata; class Amphibia; order Anura; family Dendrobatidae; genus Phyllobates; species Phyllobates terribilis. The sequence continues at coordinate 34,840,797 of NW_027362768.1, read as the reverse complement.
CGGTTCGGCCTGCAGCAGGCTTCGGACCAGGAGGCTGGTGCTGCTGAGGGCGTCCATCCCCGGGTGCGGTCTGTCTGGACTGATCCAGACCACCCCCTGCCCCGCAGTTTTCTTCTCTTTCCGCCCCCATGGGGGGTGGTCCTGGGGCATTCTGCTGACAATCACTCTCAGGGGCAGCCCCCCCACATTGACGGACATTTCCACAGCCGTGCTCATGGTTGTTGGGGGCGGGCTTCCTCTTTGGCGCCATTCTGGGACCCGGCCCACGATGGGAGGCGGCCTCCTGTGGTCTTTTGGCGCGCACATTATGGCGCTCGTTCTTCTAGGGCGGGCGCCATCTTTAGTACCGTGAAACAGTCTCTTTTCAGGCACGCAGTACCCGTGGTTAGCGGGCACGAAATCCTGCCGACTACGCCAAAGCTGACTCGCCCACTGGGCCGTGGGGCACTCGAATCCGGGCAATAGGGAACGATGGGAGTAGTAGTGGCAACCCGGTTCTGTGGCTCAGTGTGGTCAGGCCAGTGGTAGTCCGTTATGTGTTGATGATTATGTTCCTTTCTGTTCCGTTCTCTTGGAGCTGAGATGAGCCAAAATCCCAGCTCCCCTTCACCTCCTCCTCGGCCTCTCACTAGGCCCTCCTGGAGTAGAGCTCCTACAGAGCCTCTACTCCCTGTCTTCTACGCTGGCTGAACTGACCCAGAACTAAGATGGTGCCCACCTTTTATACCTCCCTCTGACCATGAGCCCAGATAACCAGCAACCAATGGGCTCCTACCTACGCTCAGGAACCAACCCCTATCTGCCCCTACAGCACTGGGTGTTCCACCCACCTCCCCACTCCAGACAGGGACATAGTCGGTCGTGCCTGCACTTCTGTCTAGTGGGAGCACCGTTGAGCTGTCCCTCGGAAATGGGGTGTGTGTGCTGTATGCAGCTAACTGAGCCCAGGTCCATACTCCATCATTACCTGGGAGTGGAATATCACACCTCTGGTCTGAGGTTCAATACCCCTGTAGCGGCCGAACCCTCGGGGCGCTACACTTTCATGCACCGTCTCTTTAAAAAAGCCGGCCGGCAATTCAGCAGCGGCATACACCGGTACCCGACAATTTAGAATAGAAAGAATAGAGCATCACACATAGATTAGATAGATAGAAACATGTCAGTCACATATATAAGAAGTACAGTGACAGTGTTGCTTACTGTACTTGTCATTTAGTGTTAAAGGATTTATTTAAAAAAATAATAGTGTTTTCATGCACCGTCTCTTTAAAAAAGCCGGCCGGCAATTCAGCAGTGGAATACACCGGTGCCCGACAATTTATAATAGAAAGAATAGAGAATCACACATAGATTAGATATATAGAAACATGTCAGTCACATATATAAGAAGTACAGTGATAGTGTTGATTACTGTACTTGTCATTTAGTGTTAAAATAAAGGATTTATTAAAAAAAAAATTGGCGTGGGGTTCCCCGTAATTTTAGTCTCTAGCGGAGGTTAAGCAGACGGCTGGGGCAGATGTTTGAAGCCTGGGAAGGGGGTAATACCGACGGAGCTTCCCAGGCTACTAATATCAGCCCCCAGCTGAATACCTAGCCTTTACTAGCTATTAAAATGGGGGACCCCCAAAAAAATTACGTGTGGTCCCCCCTATTTTAATAGCTAGCAAAGGCTAGGCAGACAGCTGGGGGCTGATATTAATAGCCCAGCAAGGGTGCCATGAATATTGCCCCCCCCCCAGGCTAGAAACACCAGCCGTCAGCCACCCCAGAAATGGAACATCCATAGGATGCGCCAATTCTGGCACTTAGCCTCGCTCTTCCCACTGCCCTGTAGCAGTGGCAGTGGGGTAATAGGGCTGGGGTTGATGTCAGCTTATAATGCCAGCTGACATCAAGCCCAGGTTAGTAATGGAGAGGCGTCTATAAGACACCCCCATTACTAACCCCATAGTCAAAGTTAAAAAAAAAAAACACAAACACCCAGAATAAAGTCCTTTATTTGAAATAAACACACAATTCTTTATTGTTCTAAATTAAACCATACTTACCATCACGCCCATTCCAGCTGAAGCCAACGATCTCCTGCAATAAAAGTAAAATAATAAAGCAGCCTCATCCTTACCTTTCCATGGTTCCCACGACAGTTCCAGCTCTGCTACATTCACATGACAGGCTGGATCGCAGCTGAAAGCTGCCATCCAGCTTGCCATGCCGCAGGCACTGAGAAGCGCAGGCATGCTTGCGCTTTGCAGTGTCTGGCTGTGACGGCATAAAGATGAGCCGAGGTCATGTCCAATGAACTCAGCTCACCTGATGCACGTCACTGACAGCGTGGGAAAATTCTCCTGCGCTCAGAGCTTGAGCAGGAGAATTCTCCCATGCTGGGATGGCATTTTGTATGCCAGCCAGGTACAGCTTCAAGGAACAGGTTGCCCCTAACCACCAGATGCCTATTTGTACCTGGCCGGACACAACAATATAGGTAACCCTTTTTTTTTTTATTATCTCATGAATTTCATGAAATAATTAAAAAAAAAATACGTGGGGCTTCGCCCTATTTTTGTGTCCAGCCAGGTACAACTAGGCAGCTGGGGGCTGGAATCCGCAGCGCAGGGAGGCCCAAGCTTTCTGCCCCCCCCCGCAGCAAATTGCAGTCCACAGCCACCCCAGAAAATGGCGCGTTCATAGAAGCGCCATCTTCTGGCGCTGAACCCAACTCATCCAGGGCCCTGGTGCGGTGGCTCACTGGGTTGTAAAGGGGTTAGGGCCAGTTTGGCATTATCAGCTGGCCCTAAGCCCGAAATTCATGGGGTCACGACAATAATAGACATGACCGCCATGAATTTCTAGTAAAGTACTTAAAAAACACAACACCCAGATTAAAGTCCTTTAATTGAAATAAACACACAATTCTTTAATGTTCTAAATTAAACCATACTTACCATCACGCCCATTCCAGCTGAAGCCAATGTCTTCTTCAATAAAAGTAAAATAATAAAGCAACATCATCCTTATCTTTCCATGGTTCCCACGACAGCTTCAACTCTGCTACATTGACATGACAGGCTGGACCGCAGTAGAACGCTGCCATCCAGGTTGCCATGCCGCAGACACTGAGAAGTGCAGGCATGCTTGCGCTCCTCAGTGTCTCGCTGTGACGGCACAAAGATGAGCGGAGGTCATGTCCAATGAACTCGGCTCACTTCATGCACGTCACTGACAGCGTGGGAAAATTCTCCTGCGCTCAGCGCTTCAGCAGGAGAATTCTCCCACTCTAGGATGGCATTGAGGTGACAGGCTGGATCGCAGCTGAGCGCTGGCATGCTTGCGCTCTGCAATGTCTCTGAAGGATGGCAGCTGTGATCCAACCTGTCATCTCAATGCCATCCTAGCGTGGGAGAATTTTCCTGCTCAAGCGCTGAGTGCAGGAGAATTCTCCCACGCTGTCAGTGACGTGCATGAGGTGAGCTGAGTTCATTGGACATGACCTCGGGTCATCTTTATGCCGTCACAGCGAGACACTGAGGAGCGCAAGCATGTCTGCGCTTCTCAGTGTCTGCGGCATGGTAAGCTGGATGTCAGCTTTCAGAGCTGGAGCCGTCGTGGGAACCATGGAAAGGTAATGATGAGATTGCTTTATTATTTTACTTTTATTGCAGAAGACATTGGCTTCTGCTGGAATGGGCATGACGGTAAGTATGGTTTAATTTAGAACAATAAAGAATTGTGTGTTTATTTTAATTAAAGGACTTTATTCTGGGTGTTTGTGGGTTTTTTTAACTTTGACTATGGGGTTAGTAATGGGGGTGTCTTATAGATGCCTCTCCATTACTAACCTGGGCTTGATGTCAGCTGGCATTATAAGCTGACATCAACCCCAGCCCTATTACCCCACTGCCACCGCTACAGGGCAATGGGAAGAGCGAGGCTAAGTGCCAGAGTTGGCACATCCTATGGATGCGCCATTTCTGGGGTGGCTGACGGCTGGTGTTTCTAGCCTGGGAGGGGGCCAATATTCATGGCACCCTCCTGGGCTATTAATATCAGCCCCCAGCTGTCTGCCTAGCCTTTGCTAGCTATTAAAATAGGGGGGACCCCACGTCATTTTTTTTGGGGTCCCCCATTTTAATAGCTAGTAAAGGCTATGAATTCAGCTGGGGGCTGATATTAGTAGCCTGGGAAGCTCCGTGGGTATTACCCCTTTCCCAGGATTCAAACATCTGCCCCAGCCGTCTGCTTAACCTCCGCTAGAGACTAAAATTACGGGGAACCCCACGCCAATTTTTTTTTAAATAAATCCTTTATTTTAACACTAAATGACAAGTACAGTAATCAACACTATCACTGTACTTCTTATATATGTGACTGACATGTTTCTATCTATCTAATCTATGTGTGATGCGCTATTCTTTTTATTCTAAATTGTCGGGTACCGATGCTGAATTGCCGGCAGGCTTTTTTAAAGAGACAGTGCATGAAAACACTATTATTTATTTTAATAAATCCTTTAACACTAAATAACGAGTACAGTAAGCAACATGTAACGGGTCTGGGAGGCGGAACCTCTGAGCAACTTATACAAGGGGGCGGTCCTTGTAAGGAAGCGGGTGGCGACCAGGGAAGACAGGCAGGCAGTCACAGCAGGTGACCGGGACAGTCTCTGGGTAAACGGGCAGGAGGTCACGGCAAGTGACCGGGACAGTCTCTGGGTAAACGGGCAGGAGGTCACAGCAAGTGACCGGGACAGTCTCTGGGTAAACGGGCAGGAGGTCACAGCAAGTGACCGGGACAGTCTCTGGGTAAACAGGCAGGTACGACCTGTGACGGCTGAGCCTCCAGGTAGGCTAGCAGGCAGATGGCAGATGAGTGCTCCCAGGTGAGCAGGCGAGAGTCTCTGGATAAGCAGGTGGTCACAGCATGTGACGGCGGAGCCTCCAGGTAGGCTAACAGGCAGGTAGCAGATGAGCGCTCCCAGGTGAGCGGGCAAGAGTCTCTGGACTGGCAAGTGGTCACAGCACGTGACGGCGGAGCCTCCAGGTAGGCTAACAGGCAGGTAGCAGATGAGTGCTCCCAGGTGAGCAGGCAAGAGTCTCTGGACTGGCAGGTGGTCACAGCACGTGACGGCGGAGCCTCCAGGTAGGCTAACAGGCAGGTAGCAGATGAGCGCTCCCAGGTGAGCGGGCAAGAGTCTCTGGACAGGCAGGTGGTCACAGCACGTGACGGCGGAGCCTCCAGGTAGGCTAACAGGCAGGTAGCAGATGAGCGTTCCCAGGTGAGCGGGTTAGCTGGTCCATAGACAGACTGACAGGAGTCGGAAGGCAGACCGTCGGATCTCAGGCTAGCAAACGGGTAAGCGGATAACAGGCAGGAATCAGACAGCAAACTGGCAGGAAACTGGCAGGTAATTGGCAGGTAACTGGAAACGGGACCTGAGGGCTGAAGCAGAGTAGTGAACAGTTCAACAACATTGCTCGGGCACCTCCATTTTGGAGGAGGTGCCTTATATATGGAGGGATCCTCCGGCCATTGGCCGGGGACTCCTTAGGGCGACGCGCGCGGCCCCTTTAAGAGAGGGGGAGCGCGCGTGCGCGCGCCCTAAGCACAGTGACCGGGGGAGAGCGGGCGCTGCAAGCAGAGCGGGAGGAAGCCGCCGGGCACGGAGCAGAGAGGTGAGGGGAACAGCATCCCTGCCTAGCAGGAGGCAGGGACGCCGACGCTACAGTACCCCCACCTTTAGGCCCCCCCTTTTTTAGGCCAGACAGAAATTTAGCAAGGATGAGAGGGGCATGGATGTTCTCCCGGGGCTCCCATGTTCTCTCCTCAGGACCAAACCCCTTCTAATCCACTAGAAAAAAGGTCTTTCCTCTTACCCTTTTGGTGGCCAGAATGTTCTCTACCTCAAACTCGTCTTCAGCAGAAACCGGAGCAGGAGGCGTACCTGTAGACTTGGAAAAGTAGTTAAGTACCACGGGTTTGAGAAGAGATACATGGAAGGAGTTAGGGATCCGTAAGTTGGCCGGGAGTTTCAATTTATAGGCCACCGGGTTAATCTGTTTGATAACCTCCAGTGGACCGATGAACCGAGGCCCTAACTTATAGGAAGGATTCTTGAGCCGGACATATTTGGATGAGAGCCAGACTTTTTCTCCGGGACGAAATTGTGGGGAATCCAGGCGTTTTTTGTCGGCGTGTCTCTTCATCCGCTCGGACGACTGAAGGAGTGCGGATCGGGTACTCTCCCAAATGGAGGAAAATTTGCTAACGAGAGATTCCGCGGCCGGGTTGTCCACAGAGGTGGAGACAGGAAAAGGGATCCGAGGATGCTGACCGAAGACTACAAAAAACGGGGATTTAGAAGAAGATTCGCTCTCGTGATTGTTGTAAGAGAACTCGGCCCATGGTAGGAGATTCACCCAGTCTGAATGGTGGGCATTAACGAAGTGCAATAGGTAACTGGTCAAATTCTGATTGATCCGCTCCACTTGACCATTGGACTGTGGGTGGTAAGCGGAGGAGAAGTCCAGGGTGACTTCGAGCAGTTTACATGTGGCTCTCCAGAAGCGTGAGGTGAACTGAACCCCACGATCCGACACGATGTGGAGAGGCAGACCATGGAGACGGAAGATGTGGCGGATAAAGTCTTTAGCTAGCTCGGGAGCAGACGGGAGGCCTGGCAGGGGAATAAAATGAGCCATTTTGGAAAAGCGGTCAGCGACCACCCAAATGACCGTACAACCGGCAGAGACGGGGAGATCTGTTATGAAGTCCATAGCTATATGTTGCCACGGGGCAGCAGGCACAGGCAGAGGAAGAAGGCGGCCGGCAGGCAGGTGTCTCGGAACTTTGTTGCAGGCGCAGGACACACAGGCAGAAACAAAGTCAATTACATCCTTGTGCAGGGTAGGCCACCAGTAGTGCCGGGTAATAAGCTGGAGGGTCTTTTTCTGACCAGCGTGCCCAGCTAGCTTAGACGAGTGACCCCAGTGTAGAATCTTCTCCCGATCGGACTCCGTTACGAACGTCTTACCGGGAGGGAGACGATTTAGGCCCACGGGGGCTACCTGCATTACTCTGGCGGGATCGATGATGTGTTTAGGCTCCTCCTCAAGATCAGACATCAGAAAGGATCGGGACAGGGCGTCAGCTTTGATGTTTTTGTCAGCCGGACGAAAATGAAGAATGAAATCAAAGCGGGCAAAAAACAAAGACCACCGGGCTTGGCGCAGGTTAAGTCTCTGGGCGCTCTGGAGATATGCCAAGTTCTTGTGGTCAGTGTAAATTATTACCGGGTGGAGAGCCCCCTCGAGCAGATAACGCCACTCCTCCAGTGCCATCTTAATGGCCAACAATTCTCGGTCTCCTATAGAATAATTGCGCTCAGAAGAGGAGAAAAGTTTGGAGAAAAAGCCGCAGGTTACCTTTCCTCCAGAAGAAGATTTTTGGGTAAGTACCGCCCCAGCTCCGGAGGAGGAGGCGTCAACTTCTAGGAAGAATTGTTTGTTGCCGCCCGGACGATGCAGCACCGAGGCGGAGAGGAAGCCCTGTTTTAAGGAAAGAAATGCCTCCTCTGCTTCGGGCGGCCATTCTCTGGGGTTCGTACCTTTACGGGTGAGAGCAGAGATAGGGGCGGTCCGGGAAGAGAAGTGCGGTATGAACAGGCGGTAATAGTTGGCGAAGCCCAGGAACCGCTGAATAGCCTTCAACCCCTCTGGTCGGGGCCACTTCTGGATGGCAGACAGTTTCTCAGGATCCATTTGTAGACCTGTCTGAGAGATTATGTAGCCCAGAAATGGAAGAGAGGTCTGCTCAAAGATGCACTTCTCATATTTAGCGTAGAGGTGGTTCTGCCTGAGCCTGAGCAGGACCTGACGAACGTCCCTCCGGTGAGTAGGAAGATCCGGAGAGAAGACCAAGATATCGTCCAGGTACACCACCACGCAGGAGTAGAGAAAATCACGGAAGATGTCATTGACCAACTCTTGAAAGACGGCAGGAGCGTTACAGAGACCGAAGGGCATCACAAGGTACTCATAGTGGCCGTCCCGGGTATTGAATGCCGTCTTCCACTCATCCCCCTGACGGATACGGACCAGGTTATACGCCCCACGGAGATCCAGTTTGGTGAAGATTCTAGCCCCCCTCAGACGGTCAAATAATTCAGGAATAAGCGGAAGGGGGTATTTATTCTTCACAGTAATCTGGTTTAGGCCTCTATAGTCTATACATGGACGGAGTGAGCCGTCCTTCTTTTTGACAAAGAAGAAGCCTGCTCCCGCCGGGAGGTAGATTTCCGGATAAATCGGTAGCAAACGGGTAAGCGGATAACAGGCAGGAATCAGACAGCAAACTGGCAGGAAACTGGCAGGAAACTGGCAGGTAATTGGCAGGTAACTGGAAACGGGACCTGAGGGCTGAAGCAGAGTAGTGAACAGTGCAACAACATTGCTCGGGCACCTCCATTTTGGAGGAGGTGCCTTATATATGGAGGGATCTTTCATTGGCCGGGGACTCCTTAGGGCGACGCGCACGGCCCCTTTAAGAGAGGGGGAGCGCGCGCCCTAAGCACAGTGACCGGGGGAGAGTGGGCGCTGCAAGCAGAGCGGGAGGAAGCCGCCGGGCATGGAGCAGAGAGGTGAGGGTAACAGCGTCCCTGCCTAGCAGGAGGCAGGGATGCCGACGTTACACAACACTGTCAGTGTACTTCTTATATATGTGACTGACATGTTTCTATCTATCTAATCTATGTGTGATGCTCTATTCTTTCTATTCTAAATTGTCGGGTACCGGTGTATGCCGCTGCTGAATTGCCGGCCGGATTTTTTAAAGAGACGGTGCATGAAAACACTATTATTTTTTTAAATAAATCCTTTAACACTAAATGACAAGTACAGTAAGCTGAGCGCTGACATCCAGCTTGTCATCCTTCAGAGACACTGCAGAGCGCAGGTATTATGGGAACTTCCAATTCCGGTATGCGATATTCTAAAAGTATCGGAACTCAGTATCGGAACTCCGATACCGCGAATATCGGTCGATACCCGATATTTCAGTATCGGAATGCTCAACACTAATGATGAAGCAATGCTTCTATTCTCAATAGTAGGTTGACACATCCCCTCTCAAGAGATGTTTTAGTTATTGGTCATATTTTACCATCACATTGATTACATACAAATCACCCAATCACAGCACACCTATCAGACAGGTCACACAGCACAGTTCACACATCAGATACATCATACACATCACACAAGCACATCACACACATGATACACCTCTCATAAGCAAAACACATATGTCAGACACATCGCACAAACACAGTGCACATATCAGACATGTCACAAAAGCAGAAAAAGCAAGGGTTCTAGCTTCTGGTAAAAATAGTATTCTATTCCATTGTTATTAAGTTAAATTCGATAGCAAAAATAAGGTGCAGGGGACAGAAACAGAGCGACGTGTTTTGAACGCAAACCAGCGTTCTTTTTCAAAGCCCACTTCACAAAAGCACACCACACACATAAGGCTCATCACACAAGCACAGAGCACACATTGTGCACATCAAAAAAGCATATTTATCAGACAGGTCACACAAGAAAAGCACCCACATCAGACACATAACACAAGAAGAGCAAATATCAGACACATCAGATACAGTGAGTCAAGTAAACAGAGCACACATGTAAGACACATCGCATCAGCAAAGCACACTTTATACATATCAAACAAGCACAATGCACTCATCAGATACATCACACAAGCACAAAAGACACATCAAACATGTCACACAAGCAAACTATTTCCGAAAAGACATGTCTCACAAATCAGAAAAGTCACACAATAACAGCACACGCATCAGACACATCACTCAAGAACAGGGTAAATGTTAGATAGATCACCAACTCAAAGCACACACATCAGGCATTTACACAAGTACGCACACACACCAGACACATCATGCAAACATTAAACAGATCAAACAAGCACATTGCAAACATCACACATGTCACATAAGCACATATATCACATAAGCACATTGAACACATCAGACATGTCCCACAAGCAAAGCACACACACATCAGACATGTTACACAAAAGTAGAACAAACATTAGATATGTCAAACAAGCACACCACACACATCAAGCATGTCACATAGGCACAGGATACATAAGATACATCTCAAAAGCTCAGCTTAGACATTGTAGATGTCAAACAAGCCTAGAGCACATATCAGATTTATCACACAAGCACTGCACAGACATTAAGCATGTCAGAGAAGCACAGTGCATGCATTGTGCATATCAAACAAGCACAGAGCAAATATGAGACAGATCAAATTTGACATGTCTCGAAATCACAGCAGGCATCTGACATGTCACACAAGAACAATGCACAAATTAGATCGGTACACTGCACACAGACAGGTCACACAAGCAAACCACACACATAAAACACATCAAAACATGTTGCACAAGCACAGCTTACACATAAGTCTCATCACAAAAGCACAGCATACACATCAAAAAAGCACATCTCACAAAGTGCACATATTGTGCACATCAAACTAGCACAGTGCAAACATTAGACAAATTATACATATCACACATGCACACCACACACATCAGACATGTCACACGAGTACACTGAACACATCTGACATATTCAACAGTAAACAGGACGACTTCTTGCCTCTAGGGCTGTTTGACGTTCATGCTGTTGTAGTCACTTCAAGTGGTCATGCCCATAGTGGAATGTCAGACTTAGGCCATGTTCACATGTTCAATATTTGGTTCAATACATGTTCAATATTTTACCTCAGTATTTGTCAGACAAAACTAGGAGTGGGTGAAAAATACAGAAGTGGTGACGTGTTTCTATTATACTTTTCCTCTGATTGTTTCACTCCTGGTTTTTGCTTGCAAATACTGATGTAAAATACTGACCAAATGCTGAACGTGTGAACGTGGCCTAAAGGTGACTATACCACTTAGATAGTGGTTAAGGCCCTCTTACACCCGCAACTCCCAGTATGTCCTTAACAATAATAAGGTGATAAGGAGATGATGGGTGTTGTAGTTGTTACCAGCAGCCATCATCGGACTAAGGTTCCTACAAGAACCACAGTAGTAATTAGAAGCATGATCATGTTAACAATTATTATGTGCACATAAAAGTGTGGCAGGCTCATCAAAACAGGCTATTATCGACTGCCGATTGGATTCATATAGCAGATCGATTGGTTGACTAAATCCTGCGAGTGTCCAGTGTACATGCACCTTTAGATCTAGGTATCTTAGAGGTGACATCTTCTCTGTTTGGAGTTATTCTCATCTTTTTGTTCTTCATATGGTCCAGATGTCATGATGGCTTTTCTCAGCCACAGTTCATATCTAGAGATGAGCGTTGTTCGACTCGAACTGTTCTCCAATCTCAAATTCGAGCTGTTTTGGGCGGTGTTCGAGCCGTTCGACGAACACGAACGATTTGAAAAAAATCCGGCTGTTCGAGGTTATGTTCGATAACTGTTCGTGCACCAAAATCATAACTGGGTTTTTCACAGTAATGCTGATAATCAATGTTAATACGCAGTTTGAGTGTACAGCCGGGCGAGGGGAGGGACAGGGGATAGATCTCTGCAGAAATAATGAAGATCTCCATTTTTTTTTCTCTTTCCCGCATTTACAATGGGGAGGTGCAATCTGTCCGCCTATCAGCAGCGCACACACGGAGCGAACTGCTTTTTTTCACACAAGCAAGGGCATGTGTCATTGGCAGTGTATGTCACATGTCCAGCATTTCCTAGGACTTTTTGCCAGGCAGGTCTGTGCCAGTGCTGTGCAAGTGTTTTTCACAGCATTTGGCTAAATGTAGCTAAGCAAATCCTTTTTGGCCTCTTGCAGTGTGTGTTAGTCAGTGGAGTAGCGTATCTGTGTTGCAAGCTACACCACCTGTGTATAGAATACAACTTTTTTTACTGCACCTAGCCAAGTAAATCCTTTTGGGCATAGCATCATTCTATTAGGCCATCTATACTAAGCTCCACCAGCTTGCAAATTAGTAATAATTTTTATCTGCATCTAGCTCGGAAAATAATTTTGGGCTTGTAGCAGTGTGTGGGACTTATTCTTAGTCCATCTATACTAAGCTCCTCCAGCTTGCAAATTACAAATTATTTTTATCTGCATCAAGCTCGGAAATTAATTTTGGGCATAGTAGTAGTGTGTGGTACTCATTGTATTAGGCCATCTATACCGAGCTCCACCAGTTTTGAAATTACTAATAATTTTTAGCTGCATCTTGCCTGGAAAATAATTTTGGGCATTGTAGCAGTGTGTGGTACTCATTGTATTAGGCCATCTATACCAAGCTCCACCAGTTTTGAAATTAATAATAATTTTTAGCTGCATCTTGCCTGGAAAATAATTTTGGGCATAGTAGTAGTGTGTGGTACTCATTGTATTAGGCCATCTATACCAAGCTCCACCAGCTTTGAAATTAATAATAATTTTTAGCTGCATCTTGCCTGTAAAATAATTTTGGGCATATTAGCAGTGTGTGGTACTCATTCTATTAGGCCATCTATACTAAGCTCCACCAGCTTTCAAATTACTAATAATTTTTAGCTGCATCTTGCCTGTAAAATAATTTTGGGCATATTAGCAGTGTGGGGTACTCATTCTATTAGGCCATCTATACCAAGCTCCACCAGCTTGCAAATTACAAATAATTTTTATCTGCATCTAGCTCGGAAAATAATTTTGGGCTTGTAGCAGTGTGTGGGACTTATCCTTAGTCCATCTATACTAAGCTCCTCCAGCTTGCAAATTACAAATAATTTTTATCTGCATCTAGCTCGGAAAATAATTTTGGGCTTGTAGCAGTGTGTGGGACTCATTCTATTAGTCCATCTATACTAAGCTCCACCACATGTGTATGTAATAAAATTGTTTTACTGCATCTAACCCAGCCAATCCTTTTGGGCTAATACCACAGTTTGGCCACTCAGCTCTGCTCGGCTCCCATCCATTGTTTTTTGTGCAAACAACTCCAGAGTTGTCAATTAGTTAACCACCGAAATGAGTGGAAAAAGGCCTGTTGCTGGTGGAAAGGGGAATAGGCGTGTTGGGAAGGGAAAAAAAGGTTGTGTCAGTGGGGTAGGTGTTAAAGCAACAGTAACATCTGCAGAAGAAAGACCATCTTCCAGCCAAAGTAATATGTCTACTTCTTTTAGCGGACAATGTGATACGATCCCTTTCTTACGGCCACGCCAATCGCTACAAATTCCAGATGAGGCACAAAAACAGCAGGTGCTTCAACGGATATCAAGTGCTCCTTTAAGTTGGCTCTCTTCCACCTCAACTTCAACATCACAAATACTCCAGTCCTCAGAGGTGTCACCCCAATTGCACTTGCTTCCTCACAGCTCCCAAGTCTCCAGCTGCCCATCTGAGTATGGGGTAGAACAGATGGTTGAGTCTGCAGAGCTGTTTACTCATACTATAGCCTGGGAATCAGAGGTCGGCTCCAGAGCTTCTGTGAATCCAGATGATGAAATGATCTGCACTGATGCCCAGAATCTTTATGAGTCGGATCCAGGACCAGACGCAGAAGGTTCTGACCGTAATGTAGACCCTCATTCCCAAACTGTAACTCCTGTTGGTGGAGACAATGAGGAAGACGATGATGGGACTCAAATACCTGATTGGAGCGACGACTTGAGTTTTCTGTCAGGGCAGGAAGAGGTTGGCTCTGAGGACGACGGGTGTGAGAACACACAGGGTGATGATGATGAGGTTGTAGATCCCACTTACTGTCAACCCACAGTCAGTCAGTCAATGAGGTCAGCAGAGGAGGTGGAGGAGGATGCTAGTGACGACGAGGTCAGGTTGCGCCTTCCTGGACAGAGACGTAGTACTGGAAGCACATCAACAACTGCATCCTCAAACACAACTCTGCCTTTTACCACAAGTCGTGGTGGCTCTTCAGGTCGCATGGGTGCTAAGCCTTACATAGCCTTGGCATTTTTTCAGATCGATAAGGATGACCCAACTCGTGTTATCTGTAACATTTGTCACCAAAAGCTAAGTAGAGGCCAAAAAATCCATAGTTTGAGTACTTCATGCATGAACTGTCACATGGATATGAAGCATATGTTGCAGTGGGAAGCTCACTGTGCTACAATGCGGCCTAGTGGGCCGGGCCAACAACTGTCTGCCCCATCTTTGCATCCGCGGCCTCTTCATCCTCTGTGACTGGGGGGACAGCAGTCACACCTGTTTTGGGACGCAGACCTGCCACCTCTTTACCCGCAACAGCCAGCGTGATTGGCAGGTCATCATTTTCTTTGGAGCTGGAAACACCACCTGGTGTTGAGCGCTCTCCGACATCGAGAGCACCACCTTTGGATCAAGGCAACCTAACATGTCCACCTGCATCTTCCTCACAGACCGGCAGTTTGCCGGGGACACCCTTCTCAACCCCGTCTAACCACAACAGCCAGCCCTCGGTCCCTCAGGTGTGGACAAGTAAAAGATCATTTCCTCCTAGCCATGAGAAAGCTAAGAGGTTGAATTTCACCATCTGCAAGCTCTTGGCTACAGAAATGCTGCCTTTCCGCCTGGTGGACACAGAGGATTTTCGAGACCTTATGTCCGTCGAGGTTCCCCAGTACCAGATGCCTAGTCGGCACTACTTCTCAAAGAAAGGTGTGCCTGCGCTACACCAGCATGTCGCAAACAACATAACTACTTCTTTGAGAAACTCTGTGTGTGACAGGGTGCATTTCACCACAGACACTTGGACTAGTAGTCCCCACGAGTTGTGCGTCAATCCTCTTTATCTTGAAGTTCCTCCATTGCTTCTGCCTCCTCAACCTCCTCTCGGTCCCCCACCTGCACCCAAAGCCTGTCTGGTCATGCCACACGCTTTCTAACTGCGCAGAAGGGATCCTGCACACCTCCTTACTATGCTGGCAGCAGGGCTCAACATCATCAGGCGATTTTTACTTTGAAATGTCTGGGAAATGTGAGTCACACAGCTGAGGAGTTGTGGTCAGCTCTGGAGACCCAGTTTCATGAATGGTTGTCTCCACTGGACCTGAAACCAGGGAAGGCCGTGTGCGACAATGCTGCAAACCTCGGTGCGGCCCTTCGCCGGGGCAATGTCACACACGTGCCTTGTATGGCTCACGTGTTGAACCTGGTTGTCCAGCAATTTTTAGCCCACTATCCCGGACAAGATGGCCTTCTGCAGAGGGCACGGTCGCTGTGTGCTCACTTCTGCCGTTCGCATCCCGCAGCTCAGCGACTTACATCTTTACAGAAGTCGTTGGGCCTGCCACTTCACCGGCTAAAATGCGATGTGCCTACCCGGTGGAATTCAACTCTGCACATGTTGCAGCGACTGTGGTAGCACCGACAAGCCCTGGTGCAATATGCTCTGACGTATAGCCTGGGCCAACGGGATCCAGAGGTGGGGCAAATCACCCTGGAGGAGTGGTCTCAGATCAGGGACCTATGCACCCTTCTGCACAGTTTTGAAATGGCGACGAAGATGTTTAGTGCCGACGATGCCATTATCAGCATGACTATTCCGGTGATTTACATGCTGGAGCACATGTTAAACAGAATTCGGAGTCAGGTGGTGCGACAAGAGGAGGTGGAGGAAGTAGAGGAGGAGGAGTTGTATGCGGAAGGGCTAACATCTGCAAGGTCCAGACGGTCGGCAGCACCATGTGAGGGTGGGGGAGATGGATTTACCAGGGCGCATGCTAGCAGCCAAACTAGTGAGGAAGGTGCAGGAGCCCAGGAAGTAGTGGAGGACAAACTGATGGAAGACTCATCAGATGAGGGAGACCTTGATCACATTTCTGTTGTGCGAGGTTGGGGGGAAAGGGCAGAGGAAGGAAGCATGATTGTTACCTCACCACCAACACAACAGGGACTTGGTGCTCCTGGATACACAAGACACATGAGTGCCTTCTTGCTGCACTACCTGCAACATGACCCTCGAATTGTCAGAATTCAAAATAATCCTGACTACTGGGTTGCCACACTCTTAGATCCCCGGTTCAAAAGTAAATTTTCCGAAATAATTCCTGCCATAGAAAGGGATTCACGCATGCAGGAGTATCAGCAGAGACTGTTGCAGAATCTTACATGTGCTTTTCCACAAAACACCAGTGGTGCATGTTGTGAATCTCACAGTTCTAACTTGCCAACCGTGGGACTGTCGAGTGTTCAGCACTCAAACCGTAACAGAAACACAGTATCTGCTGGTAACAGCAATTTTGCGGAAACATTTCACAGCTTTTTTAGCCCATCCTTTGCAAGGCCACAGGAGACAAGAAGTCTGACACATAGTCAACACCTAGAGATGATGGTACAGGAGTATCTCCAAGTAAACATCGAAGCCATGACTGTGTCACTGGATGCTTGCTCTTTTTGGGCTTCCAATCTGGATAAATGGCCGGAGCTCGCCACTTATGCCTTGGAGATCTTGTCAAGCCCCGCAGCCAGCGTTCTCTTTGAACGTGTGTTCAGCACTGCTGGTGGTGTGCTGACAGATAAGCGCATGTTGCTGTCCACTGAGAATGTAGACAGACTCACGTTCATAAAGATAAACAAATCATGGATCCGCAAGGACTTTTCTACCCCTGTGTCATCCTGGGGAGACTAAAAGCTTGAGGATTTCGTAAAATCACCTCACCAACCGTTTTAAGCTTTCAAATTACTAAAAATTTTTAGCTGCATAATGTCTGCAAAATAATTTTGGGCCTGTAGCAGTGTGCGGTACTCATTCTATTATGCCATCTATACTAAGCTCCACCAGCTTGCAAATTACTAATCATTTTTAGCTGCATCTTGTCTGGAAAATAATTTTGGGCCTGTAGCAGTGTGCTGTACTCATTCTATTATGCCATCTATACTAAGCTTGCAAATTACTAATAATTTTTAGCTTCATCTTGTCTGGAAAATAATTTTGGGCATAGTAGCAGTGTATGGTACTCATTCTAACCAACCGTTTTAAGCAACTCTGGGGAAATTGATGCCACTTAAGTGGTGTCTGTGCCACAAAATTTTTGGAAAAAATGGAGACTCTTTTTGGAGTCCCCTTGCTTTGTTTTACGTGACGTTGCCATCGTCAATTAGAGGTGGGTTGGGTCCCCCCCCCCCTTTTAACCGTAAGAAAATACATACACTATGGCTTGGGGTAACACACATGGTTGAGTCTGAAGAGCTGTTTACTCAGAGGTCTGCTCCAAAGCTTCAGTGTCTGCTAGTCAGCGTAGTAACCCAGCTGCGAAGCAAGCTGCACCGCCTGTGTATCTATTAATGATTTTTAAATGCATCTAGCCTAGGCAGACTGTGGGGACCCCTAACCAAACCCAGACGCTCAGCCCCCTAACGCCCCCCTTTCATTGACAATACAATCATGTAACTCTTACAACTGGATGGGTGAGGATCGCTCACAGTTTTATTAACTGTTTATACTCATTCCATTAGAAATGCATTTTATTTATAAAATAATTCAGCTTGTTGCAGCATGCCCTGTGTCTCCAGTCTCCACAACGGCAAGTTGGCCAACAAGTGTAACTCTCCAACATGTCCTTTCTTTTTCCAGGCCACAGAGGATCCTAATTACTCGTATGCAGGACTCCGACCCCCATCCATCACTCTTAACGCTTGTTCCACTCCGTCCTGGAGTCCTGACAGGAATATGTCCAGTCCAATATCCATTAAGTGAACACCGTCGGGCCGTATGAGGCCTGCTTTATCTCCTTCCAGTTGTCGGTGTCGCATCACTACACAGCCTCTGTCTCTTCTAAATTTTGCCATCCGAATATTTATTACCTGCCTTGTCCATTCGATGGCCGTGATGTCTCACGCACCTTGCCATACCGTTCTCGGCACAATCTCTGACCATACTATAGCTATTTTTGTGAAAAATTCTCTGAAGCGCTCAGTGTCTAGTTTCATTATTGCCATTAGTTATGCGCTCTTGTGATAAGATATGTCATTTCCCCCGGCCTGTATAACTAAGATGACCGGACCTCTTGCCTCTCTCCCTACCTTTATTACCTCCATTAGTACCTGTGGCCATTGCAGGCCTCTAATACCTCTCCAGTTCAATATGTGTTATGAAACTCCAATTTCCTCCCGCCTGGGCGGACTTTCACCCTTCTTTCTGCACAATATATATACGAGATCTTAATCATTACATAGCAAAAAAACAGTAAGGAACTGGTATTTCTATGTAATGTCCTGCTATGCACCTGTTCAAGGCTGAGTTAATCTGAAATTTAAACACACATACCATGTTAAAATCATATAGCATAGAAACAATGCATATAAATGTAAATAATCAAAAAGAAAAAGAAAAGAAGAAAAAAGGAACATATATAATAATAATCTATAAATGATCACTCATAATGATACATCAAATCATGTTTGATGTTTAAACCCGCTGGTACACGTGTATTTAAAGTATAAATCCACCAACTTTCTCTATTAAGGAGCTTTCTCCTATAATCATCCACCAAATCTCCACCAATCGCCACGGCCCACGGAGGGGCCACCACAGTCAGTGAATCCTTCCTTATTTAGTATAGAGTCTACCAATACTTTGGGCGTATTAGCCCAGCTGCTAAGCAAGCTGCACCGCCTGTGTATCTAATGAGAATTTTTAACTGCATCTAGCCTAGACTGACTGTGGGGACCCCCAACCAAACCCAGACGCTCTGCATGTAACCCAGCCAATCATTTGATAGTATTGCTAGTAGCAGAGTCGCATGGGCTCTCAACCTTGCATAGCCTGTACATTTTTTCCGATCGCTAAGGATGACCCAACTCGTGTTATCTGTAACATTTGTCACCAAAAGCTAAGTAGAGGCCAAAAAATCCATAGTTTGATCACTTCATGCTTGAACCATCACATGAATATGATGCATAAGTTGCAGTGCGAAGCTCACTGTGCTACAATGCGGCCTAGAGCGGCCGGGACAACCACCATCTGCCCTACCTGTGTCATCCTGGGGAGACTAAAAGCTACTTCGTAGTCTTTTCCAAAAATTTGAGGGAATTACCACGGGAATGGTTTGGAAGAGTTTAAGAGTAGAATGTTCATTTTTAGTATACTTATTCTGCCGAACCAGGAAAAATCCTTCACCGTCTAAGAAGTAAGATCTTTATGGAGTTGTTCAATAAAGGGCCCAAAATTAAGATAAAATAGACGGGAGAGGTCTCTATGAATACGAATTCCTAAGTATTTGATACCCTGTGAGGGCCAGGCAAAGGGAAAGTTGGACTGGATGGAATCCTGTATGGATTTGGGGAGGGAGACATCGAGGGCCTCAGACTTTGCTGCATTGATTTTAAAATTTGACCATGTAACAAAGTGATCTATTTCAGCCATAACAGCAGGGATGGATATATGTTATTGAGTGATATATACTAGGACGTCATCAGCAAATGCAGAGCACTTGTACTCGGTGCCTCCCACCTCAATCCACCTAATATTGGGGTTATCGCGAATTGATGAGAGCAGGTGCTCCATCACTAGGATGTATAAGAGAGGGGACAGAGGACATCCCTGCCTTGTCCCATTGGTGATTATGAAAGGTGATGAAAATGTTCCATTTATCTTCAGCCTAGCTGACGGATTGCGATACAGGGCCATGATTTTGGCTATGAAAGGGTCCCCTAGATCCCTACCTCAATCTTTTTAAGAGAATAATATATGGCGTGCCAGTAGACTCTATGGAATGCTTTCTCAGCATCCAACGAGAGTATCTAATTAAAATTTTTAACTGCATCTAGCCCAGACAATACTTTGGGCCTAGTAGCAGTGACTGCTAGTCAGCGGAATAGCCACTGCCTGTAGATCTAATTACAAATTTTTAACTGCATCTAGCCCAGGAAATAATTTGGACCTAGTAGCAGTGTCTGCTAGTCAGCGGATTATCCCACCTGCTAAGAAAGCTACACCACCTGTAGTTTGGACACTAAATTTATTCAAAGGAAATGCTTCGGGCCCCTGGGACACTCAGTGAAGAGCATCGGGGGAGGCACCCCAATGCACAGGGGCTGGGACTGGCGGTAGGACGCCTTGCGGTGGACCGCCAAGCTCGATCCTTATAAAAGCTTTTTAACTGCAGCAACTTTAGTGGACGCTACTGGAGCTGGAATTCCCGCGGCTGCTGGCATTAGACTTGCCCTCCAATAGATCCTTGTAAAAGGATTTAAAGTGTACTCATTCAAATTACAGAGACAATTTAAATTATAAAGCTTTGACCTGCCTCCACCGCAGGGGGGCTCGCTCGACCCACCAGCGGACAGGCACCAGTATTGGGAGAGGAGGGCTGGCCGTCAGGGTCCACCGCAGCTCTGGCACAAACCCGGCGAAACGGAGGTCGCACGGGCCGTGTCAGCTTCACACTTTTTTGGTTTTAGAAGGGCATGACATGCCTATATCTGTGTCTCCCCCTCCTTTTACTCCTCCACCTCTTTTCTTTTCGCATGACTGTATGTACTTGTCACTTTTTCAAGTGTTAGTTGTGTCTTCTGAGCAGTTTTTCAGCTTTTGGACACCTTTGAAGGTGTTTTCTATGTGTTTCTATGTGTTTTTGTTTGCCTGCCATTGGTTTTAACGGTGTTCGACGAACAGTTCGACGAACAGTTCGGCGAACATACGGGTGTTCGACGAACCGAACTCGAACACTACGGGGGTGGCTCAACTCTATTCATATCTGCAGAATACCCTCACGCTGTGCCCTAAATAAGCCTTATAGTGATGAGCGAACATGCTCGCCACTGCTCGGTACTCTCCCGAACATCACGGTGCTTGACAAGCTCGGCGCTCAGCAAGTATTTCCTGGTTGCTCCTTCGGAAACTCAGGTCCCCTCCCTGCATGTTTGGCGCTCTTTAGAGAGCCAAAGAACATGCAGGGAGTGCCTGTCATGCACTGCAATGCTGTAGCTATGTTGGTTGTGGGCATTACAGTGATTGGCTGGCCGCAAAGCATCATCAGGTCTTTATAAGAATACATACGGTACGGCTTCAGATTCACTCGTACGTGTGGCTCTGTTAGCACGTCATGCTCTACCACATGAGTATGGCCCGGCAACTCTTAGAACAGCTCACGATTCCGCTGTAGCAATTCTCAGCACTGTTGCTTCTGGGCCGATGATAGATTCTCTGCAATAGTGACCTCCTCCACCTTGCCTTCTGGTGCAGCTCCCAGGCAAGGAGTTTCCACAGGTTCCTGGTCCCGCCACGGCTTGAGCAAATTCACATGATATATTTGATGCGGCTTTCTTGGGTCAGGCTGGTGGACTTTATAATTAACCTCGCTGGCTTTCTCCACCACCTCGTACGGACCTTGCCATTTGATGAGGAACTTTCTCTCGATGGTAGGGATTAACACCAAAACACGGTCCTCGGGCTGGAACTGTCTTAGTCTCGCCGACCAGTTATATACCCTCGTCTGGGCTTCCTGCACCTGGATGAGATGTTCCTTCATGATGGGCATCACCTTTGACATTCTCTACTGTGACTGGGTGACATGTTCGATGATACTCCAGTGTGGCATGACTTTAGACTGTCTAGGAGACCTCTTGGATGCCGCCCATATAAAAACTCAAACGAAGAGAAGCCAGTGGAGGCTTGAGGAACTTCTCTGACCGAGAAGAGCAGAAATGGGAGCAGATAGTCCCAGTCTCGCCCATACTTTTCAATGACCTTCCTGAGCATAGCCTCTAAGGTCTCGTTGAAGCGTTCCACTTGGCCATCCGTCTGTGGATGATAAACCGAGGTCCTAATCTGAGTTATCTGAAGGATGCTGCAAAACTCCTTCATCACCTTGCTCATGAAGGGGGTTCCTTAGTCTCTCAGAATCTCTTTTGGCAGACCTGTTCGAGCAAAAATATGGACCAGCTTTCGGGCTATACTTTTACTGGACAAGTTCCTTAGGGGAACCGCTTCGGAGTACCGGGTCGCATAGTCCATGATTACCAGGATATATTGGTGGCCCCGAGCTCATTTAACTAAGGGGCCCACAAGGTCCATGGCAATCTTCTCAAAGGGAACCACTATCACAGGTAGTGGGACTAAGGGGCTATGGAAGTGGGAAGAGGAAGCGGTTATTTGGCAGGTGGGGCAAGACCTACAATAGTTTTGAACTTCTCGGTAACACCCTGGTCAATAAAACCTTCCCAGTATCCTCTCCTGAGTTTTCAAGACCCCTAGGTGTCCCCCCAGAACATGTGAATGGGCCATATCTATTACCCTCCATCTGTATGGCCCCGGCACTAATAGCTGTTGCACTCACAGCCCCTTAGTTTGGCCACCCGATATAGAAACTCCCCCTGCACTGCAAAGTGGGGGAATATGGTGTCGGCCCCGGCTTTTGGGCAACCTCATTACATACAGTAACCTGGTCCAAAGCCACCTTTAAGGTCAGGTCTCGAACTCGAGCAGTCCCAAAGTTCTCTCCGGACATATCTAACTCAGGGAGGTCGGCCTCCTCGGTCACCGTCTCACTCTCGCCACCGACAAGGACTCACAGTGGGAACTCCTCCACCTGAGACTTCATCGGGGGTTCTTCTCGAAGGTCCTGGCTTTTCTCCATGCTACTTAGTCCAGTTCCCTTCCCCCACAAGTCCCAAAATAAAGAAAAATCACGGTCCAATATGACGGGGTGTATCAGGTTCTTCACTACCCCAACTTCATGGGACTGGGTATCATAGTCTGTCCCCACTGTCACTGTGGCCATGGGATAGTCCTTGGCATCACCATGGATGCACCGAATGCCCACAGTTTTGGAAGGGATCAACTGGTGGGGATGGGTAGCTCTGATCAAGGTCACCAGACTACCGGAGTCCAACAGCCCAAGCACTTTTACTCCATTAATGGATACTGCACATGCCTGAGGCCCATTGCCGGGTCGACAGTCCACGCTACTGGTTGGATAGGCATAACAGGAGACCCATCTGCATTGGCTGCAGTACATGGGCTCAGGGGATATTTGACACCTGGCGGCTACGTGTCCAGGGTTGTGAAACCACCAACAGACTATATCTCTACCAATAATCCTAACGGCATCTTCAGTGGGAGTGGGACGTCCCCCAGTGGTGGTTTTAGACCCCTTCCATGCTGAACCTGCCCCCTTTTGTGTATCCCAGTATGGATAAATGACTGCATCAGGTTTCCTGTGGGATCTCTAAACTACCTGGTACCTCTCTACCATGCTGATGAAGTCATCTGTGTTCTGGGAATCACCCTGGGCAACCCAGGTTTGTACTGGCTTGGGAATAGAATACATGAATCTGTCAATCACCACCCGCTCAACCATTTGGGCCAGAGTGGAGGACTCCGGTTGAATCCACTTCTGAACCAGATGCAGTAGGTCAAACATCTGCGAGCAAGGGGGTTTGTTGCTAGCATACGCCCAGTCATGAACTCATTGGGCTCTCACCGCCATATTTACTCCCAGGCGTGCTAAGATCTCTGTATTTAGCTTGGGATTCTCCTTAGCATCTTGCAGCGCCAAGTTGAAATATGCCTTTTGGAGTTCACCTGATAAATATGGCGCTAGAACCTCTGCCCACTGTCCTGGTGGAAGTCTCTCCCGATCAGCCAACCTCTCAAAAACAGTCAGAAATGCTTCTACATCATCGCCAGGGGCCATCTTCTGCATTACCGCCTTCCTGACATGAGAATCATCAGTCGACTTTGGAGGTGGGGGGGCTGCCCTGCTCTGGATGGCGTCTGCCAGAAGCTGTATCTGCTGTTGCGCCCCTGCTGGTGCTGCTGCGACTGGATTTGCTGAAGCAACAGTTTGGTCGTCTCCTGGTGCTGCTGCTGCTGCATGCTCTGCTGGGCCTGCTGCATGCTCTACTGGGCCTGCTGCAAGCTCTGCTGGCTCTAAAGGTGCTGCTGCTGCTGCATGCTCTGCTGGCTCTGGACCAGGTGCTTAATGAGCTACTCCATGCTGCCAGACTTCTCTGGCTGGCTGCCGGCCTTCACCCAGGACATCCACCGGTCTTTGTGGCAGGTACACGTGTTCCTGGAATCCTACACGCACTCTCACACCAACTGTGGTAAGACGACTCGCTCGGCTCTCCCGGAGGCAGACTCAGGACACATGTTCTCAGGTTACCTTCCTGCTGGTTTATTATATGGCATAAACTTATGCAGGATTCCACAGGAAAAATAAACAGGACCCCTCTGGGTTAAACAGGAAGACAAAACAAAATATAGCTCAGTCCATAGGTGAGCGGGTGCCGCCCACTTTCGGTAGCACAAACTGCACAGGCTAAGTCTTTGTAAAAAGCTCTGCAGCTTCCACAACACTGTCTGGAGACTTCACTCTCCAGACCACACTCCAGAGAAAACAAAAGGGACTGAGCTTTTACACATTGCTCAGCCACACCCTGAGGGGAGGTAGGGGAATGGCGTCCCGCCCTCTTTGCCATTCCCATAAAAATGCACACCCTTTAACAGAGTAAACCCACCAGCATATAACATGCTGGCAGAAATAAAGTAGGTCTTAGTTCACACAGGAGAGCATCCTGAGTGACACACACCTTCCCTCACATATGAAACCAGTGACACTGTCAGAATATATAGATATATATATATATATATATATATCTGAACCAACAGTCATTCTGAGGACTAATCCATCTGCATATATTCAGTGGTCATAGCAGGAGTTAGGCAAGCAGGCAGTGCATGTGGCAGACAGCAGTGAATGATACAGCACAAGAGGGTCCTTTGAACGTCCTGTTAGTATAGGTATTCCACAACATATATATATATATATATATATATATATATACCCATCTGAACTAACAGTCTGCCTGAGGACTGATCCAGCTGCATATAATCAGTGCTAGGCAGGAGTTAGGCAGGCAGACTGCTGTGAATATAGCACAACAGGGTCCATTGAACGTCCTGTCTGCTGCTGCCGTAATAATTACAGATATTGGTAGACATAACCCCAGATACTCGGGGCCCGGGGAAAATTTTTTCTTTATTTTAATCCTGGTTATTTGTTTAAAAAGCAATCCAGAGTACACCATTTTTCTGCTCCATTTGCTTGTTAGTAGTGCAGAATATGGCCAGATCTGTTCCATATTTCAGTGAAAAAAATCCAGAAATTTGAACTGAACATGGAAAATATTGGACTCCTTTTCCATTCTGTTCCAGTGTGTTGGTCAAGCTATTCACACTTGGTGTCTGTGAAGAATAGAATTAGTAAATTACAGGCCTGCTATTTAAAACCGTGGCTCTCTGTCAGACATATCACCTATAACAGTGTTCCAAAATCAGCCATTCCTTCCATTTTCATTTCGTTGCAGTGTGTTGGTCAAGCTATTCACACTAGGTCTCTGTGTAGAATAATATTAGTAAATTACAGGTCTGCTGTTTAAATTCGTGGTTCTGTGGTTCTCTGTCAGACATATCACCAATAAGAGTGTTCAAAAATCAGCCATTTTTTCCATTTTCATTTTGTTGCAGCGTTTCGGTCAAGCTATTCACACTATGTGTCTGTGAATAATAGTATTAGTAAATTACAGGTCTGCTATTTAAAACCGTGTTTATCTGTCAGACAAATCACCTATAACAGTGTTCCAAAATCAGACATTTCTTCCATTTTCATTTTGTTGCAGTCTGTTGGCCAAGCTATTCAGACTACGTCTCTGTGTAGAATAATATTAGTACATTACAGGCCTGCTATTTAAAACCATGGTTTTCTGTCAGACATATCACCTATAAGAGTGTTCCAAAATCAGCCATTTCTTCCACTTTCATTTTGCTGCAGTGTGTTGGTCAAGCTATACACACTAGGTGTCTGTGAATAATAGTATTAGTAAATTACAGGCCTGCTATTTAAAACCGTGGTTCTCAGTCAGACATATCAGATATAACAATGTTCCAAAAACAACCATTTCTGCATTCCATTTCGTTGCAGTGTGTTGGTCAAGCTATTCACACTAGGTGTCGGTGTAGAATAATATTAGTAAATTACAGGCCTGCTATTTAAAACCGTGGTTCTCTGTCAGACATATCACCTATAACAATGTTCCAAAATCAGCCATTTCTTCCATTTTCATTTTGATGCAGTATGTCGATCAAGCTATTAACACTAGGTCCCTGTGTAGAATATTAGTAGTAAATTACAGGCCTGCTATTTAAAACCGTGGTTCTCTGTCAGACATATCAGATATAACAATGTTCCAAAGGCAACTATTTCTACATTCCATTTCCTTGCAGTGTGTTGGTCAAGCTATTCACACTAGGTGTCTGTGTAGAAAAATGTTAGTAAATTACAGGCCTGCTATTTAAAACCGTGGTTATCTGTCAGACATATCACCTATAAGAATGTTCCAAAATCAGCCATTTCTTCCATTTTCATTTTGTTGCAGTGCTTCGGGTCAAGCTATTCACACCATATGTCTGTGAATAATAGTATTAGTAAATTACAGGCCTGCTATTTAAAGCCGTGGTCATCTGTCAGAAATATCACCTATAACAGTGTTCCAAAATCAGACATTTCTTCCATTTTCATTTTGTTGCAGTTTATCAGTGAAGCTATTCACACTACGTCTCTGTGTAGAATAATATTAGTAAATTACAGGCCTACTATTTAAAACTGTGCTTCTCTATCAGACATATCACATATAAGAATGTTCCAAAATCAGCCATTTCTTCCATTTTCTTTTTGTTGCAGTGTGTCGGTCAAGCTATTCACACTAGGTCTCTGTGTAGAATAATATTAGAAAATTACAGGCCTGCTATTTAAAACCGTGGTTCTCTGTTAGACATATCACATTAAAGAGTGTTCCAAAATCAGCCATTCCTTCCATTTTCATTTCATTGCTGTGTGTCAATCAAGCTATTAACACTAACTCCCTGTGTAGAATAATATCTGTAAATTACAGGCCTGCTATTTAAAACTGTGGTTCTCTGTCAGACATATCAGATATAACAATGTTCCAAAAGCAACCTTTTCTGCATTCCATTAAGTTGCAGTGTGTTGGTCAAGCTATTCACACTAGGTGTCTGTGTAGAATAATATTAGTAAATTACAGGCCTGCTATTTAAAACCGTGGTTCTCTGTTAGACATATCACATTAAAGAGTGTTCCAAAATCAGCCATTCCTTCCGTTTTCATTTCGTTGCAGTGTGTCAATCAAGCTATTAACACTAACTCCCTGTGTACTATAATAAAAGTAAATTACAGGCCTGCTATTTAAAACCGTGGTTCTCTGTCAGACATATCAAATATAACAATGTTCCAAAAGCAGCCATTTCTGCATTCCATTAAGTTGCAGTGTGTTGGTCAAGCTATTCACACTAGGTGTCTGTGTAGAATAATGTTAGTAAATTACAGGCCTGCTATTCACATATCACCTAGAAGAATGTTCCAAAATCAGCCATTTCTTCCATTTTCATTTCGTTGCAGTATGTCGGTCAAGCTATTCACACTAGGTCTCTGTGTAGAATAATAATAGTAAATTAGAGACATATCACATATAACTGCGTTCCAAAATCAGCCATTTCTCGTTAACGTGGAAAATATTGTCCTCCATGTAAAATGAGCAAGGGGCGTGGCAAGAGACGGGGAAGTGGACATGATGATGATGGTACATGCAGAGGCTGAGACCAAGGACATGGCCGTTCGCAAGGTGAAATTGTGCCACAACAAACACCCACACCTTGTCGCTCGACCTTCCTGTCCCAATTAATAGGGAACCGCACTACACCACTATTGAACACAGAGCAGTGTCAAAAAGTTGTTGGTTGGATAGCAGATATTGGTTCCAGTCACTTTGCCATCAGCACCACTACCCTGTCTACCACACGGTCAAGTCTCAGTAGCCATGAGTCTGGACGGCATATTCCTCACCGTGATCCTCCTTCCTCCTACCATGTAAAGTGCCCGGAGACAACTGATCCCACACTTGGACACCCAGAAGAGCTGTTCACTTTTCCATTTGTAGATTCGGGCCTTTCGCCTGTCAGCTTCAAGCAAGTCAAGAGGAAATCGAATGTAGCGATGCCCAAATATTGAAGCAACCGTGGTCACACGAAGACAACGGTGGGAAAGTGTAATTACTGTCGCAAGAGGTGGATGATGATGATGAGATACAATTGCCAGAAAGTCAGGAGGAGAACCAGGGTACGGAAGTGAAAGACGAGGTGGTGGATGATATAGTAACTGACCCAACCTGGCAGGGAGATATACAGAGCGAGGACAGCAGCAAACAATGGGAGGGAGGCATAGCAGCACAACAAGCAGGAAGAAACAGTGTGGTGGCCGCAGGCACAAGGCGGGAAAGCATTCCTCATAACGCCAACACAAAGGAAGTTGACAGTACAACTGTTAGGTCTTCCCAAGTCTGGTTGTTTTTAAAGACTCTGCAGATAACCCCAAAAAGTCCATTTACAACACCTGCCAGACCAGCATCTGCAGGAGTAGAAAAACTAGCAGCCTAACCACCACCAGCATGATCAGGCACATGGCAGCAAAGCACCAGACTAAGTGGGCCGAAAAAGCGTCCAGAAACAGAGTCTGCGGGTAACACCACTGCTTCTTCCGCTGTTGTGCCTGCACGCCAATCCCCTGTCTATGGTGCATGCGAAGATGTCCACATCCTTGTCCCAGCGCAGCGTTTAGTTGTCCCTACCCCAGTCCTTGTAACGCAAGCACAAATACGCAGCCAACGTCCCACAGTCCACTCTACTAAATTCACACATTTCGAGAATGCTTGCACTCTAAATTTTGCCTTTAGGGTCGTGGAGACAGAAGCTCTACGCAACCTGATGGCAGCGGCCGTCCCTTGGTACTCGGTCCCAGGCCACCACTATTTCTCTCGGTGTGCCATTCCCGCATTACACGAGCACATGTCCCACAACATTAGCCCTGCCCTCAACAACGCAGTTACTGGAAAGTCCACCTAACCACGGACATGTGTACAAGTGCTTGTAGGCAGGGACGGTACATATTGCTGTTGGCACACTGTGCTAACATAGTGGAAGCCAGGACCCAGTCGGACCTTGGGACGGAACACATCCTCCCAATTCAGAGGATTGCGGGCCCTGGGTCAATCAGGCCCATACATTCTACAGCTCCTGCACCTCCCTCTCCTCTTCAGCCTCCATCTCTGAAAGAGCAGGCAGATGTGTGGCTCACACCGCTGAACCTACAGCCAGGCATGGTCGTGTGTGACAATGGCCAGAACCTGGTGGCGGCTCTGAGGCGAGGCGAGCTCACACATGTACCATGCCTGTTCCAGGTGCTTAACCTCATGGTTCAGCGGTTTCTCAAAACCAACCCAGATCTGCTTGTCAAAGTACACCACCAGTGTGCCCATTTTAGAAAGTCAGCTACAGCTTCCGCCACCCTTGCTGTGCTTCAGCAGCATTTGCAGCTTCCAGTTCACTGACTGATCTGCGATTTCACCACGCATTTGAACTCTAAATTGCAGATATTGGGAAGGATTTTTGAGCAGAAAAGGGCAGTTATTGACTACCAACATCAACAAAACCATCAGTATTCAGTTCAGACTCCACACAGAAGACCTCAGGAGTGGACATGGTTGTCAGACTTATGTACCATCCTCCAAAACTTTGATGACTCCACCAAGATGGTGAACGGCGATGACGCCATAAATAGCGTCACCATCCCGCATCTGTCTTCTGAGACGCTCTCTGCTCACAATTTAAAAAGATGCATTGCAGGTGGAGCCCAATGAGATGGAGCAAGGAGCCATACAGGGTGATTTCACACAGCTCAGCCTCATCTCATCCCAACGTGGAGTGGGTGGCAATGAGGAAGAAGAGTAGGAGGAAGAACAGGAGCCAGTTTCCTGCGCTATAGATGGATACCTGCACAACTGTCATATTGTCTGTTCAGTGTGGATGGCCTGAGGACAGGGAGGAGGAGGATGAGGAGGATAGCATGGTCAGTCATCCGATTGGTGATGACGCGTAAGTCATGCCTGTTAGCAGTCTGGCATGCATGGCCGAGTTTATGTTACTCTGCCTTTCCCGAGACCCTCACGTTGTTCAAATTTTGGGTGACAGTCATTACTGGTTGGTGACACTTTTAGACCCACGCTACAAGGACAACTTTCTGTCTCTTATTCCCGTGCAGGACAGGCCTAATAAAATGGTGCAGTACTAGAAGGTCATTGTTGCGGAATTATTTAAAAAATTCCAATCTGAAAACGCTGGTGGCAGAGGTCACAGTTAGTTTGACAACCAAGGAGTACAGGTGAGAGAAACACAAATGCAATCAGTCAGGGGCAGGTGAACACTGTCAAAGTTATGCTATGCACCTCTGTCTTCACTCCCAGACATAGGTATACGCTTCCTGATTTTGTCTATTTGCTTTTGTTCTCCTCCTTCTCATCATCCTCCACATCCTACTCCATATCACCACCATATCTACCATATCAACATATCTAGGTCTTTTGCAAAGGACATTGGAGTTCCTCCAAGTTTTTGGCAGCCGTTGCATTCACTGCATAGACAAACAGTATGGGAGTCCCACTTCCTAATAAACGGAATATTGTTTTCAGGAGGCCCTCCGATCTCTTAGTCTTTTGCAAAGGGCTTTGGAGTCCCTCCAAATTTTTGACAGCCGATGCATTCACTCCATAGGCAAACAGTATGCTTTTTAAAAAGAACATGTCATACCCGTTACTGTAGCCCAGCTCTTTGTATCTTTAAATTGTTAGTGGGGTTTCTCTTAAATTTTGTCAGCCGTTGGACTCACTGCATACTCCTTAACTGGATAGCAGACCCTCTCCTTTCTAATGGGAACATGTCATTACTGTGGACCAGCTCTATGTGTCTTTAAATTGTTAGTGGGATTTCTCTTAAATTTTGGCAGCCGCTGGACTCACTGCATAACCTATAACTGGATAGCAGAACCTCTCCTTTCTAAAGGGAACATGTCGTTACTGTGGCCCAGCTCTGTGTGTGTTTAATTTGTTAGTGGGGCTTTTCCTACATTTTGTCAGCCGTTGGACTCACAGCATACCCTATAACTGGATAGCAGACCCTCTATATTCTAAGAGGAACATGTCGTTACTGTGGCCACGCTCTATGTGCATTTAAATTGTTTGTGGAGTTTTTCCTAAATTTTGGCAGCCGTTGCAGTCACAGTATGGGCATTACCACTAAAGGAGACCCTCTCCGTACTAATGGGAACTTGTTGTTACTGTGGCCCAGCTCTATGTGTGTTTAAATTGTTAGTGGGATTATCCCTTAAATTTTGTCAGCTGTTGGACTCACTGCATACCCTATAACTGGATAGCAGACCCTCTATATTCTAAGAGGAACATGTCGATACTGTGGCCCAGCTCTATGTGTATTTAAATTGTTTGTGGGTTTTTTCCAAAATTTTGGCAGCCGTTGCAGTCACAGCATGGGCATTACCACTATAGGAGACCCACTCCTTTATAATGGGAACATTTTTTTTTACTGAGACCCTCCTCTACATCTCTTCAAAGGAGTATTGGGCTGTATCCAAATTTTTGACAGCCGTTACAGTCACTGCATACGCAATAGCATTATAGGAGATCCCCTCTTTAATAATGGGAACAACAAAGCATAGCCGACTGCTGGCCCTTTAAGAATAGTAAGGCTGTAAAAATAGTGTTTGTGACTTTCACAATCCCTCCTTCATAAATGAAACAGGATGCGTCTGATGATATTTCACACACCACATGGTCAGATAAGGTTGTAAAATGTTAAAATGACATTTACTGGTGAATGTATTTTTCACAGTTGAAAGCAAGGCAAAAGTGCAAAAACGCATCAAAAACGCTACGTGTAAACATAGCCCAAGATGTGAGGAGCATTTTTGTTTTTGGTTATATATTTTGCTTTATATACAAGTGCTCGCTCATCTCTAAGACCCTCCACTTTGACCTTGAAAAAATAATAGGCTAACACTGTGCTCCCTGCACAAAAAAAAAGACTCCTAAGCTGTTCTCTATAAAACTATAAACTATTCCCTTTATACCATCTCCCCTTATATACTACGACCATTACACTGTCCACCTTTCAGAAGTATGACCGCTACATCATCCTCCTTATTAGAGATGAGCGAACTGTAGTGTCCGGTGCAGAACTTCAAACATAGAGTTCTCCCAGAAGTCCGTTTTGCAGTTATGAGTTACGGGAGGAGAAAGAGATGGAGAGAGAGAGAGAACATTTTACATCACCGACCTTCGGGTCTCCTTTGACTTCTATGGTGTTCAGGTTCTGATTAAAGTTCGGGTAGAGTTTTGGTACCAGAACCGAACTTTGGACTAAAGTTTGGTCGAAACTGGCTGATCCCTACTCCTTATTAACTACAACCACCGTATCAGAATTTCAAATCATCTTGATTTATTCAGCATTGAGTTTGAGCGCTACACGCAAAAATACATACACTTACATGCCTTGACATGCTATTAATTAAGTTATTAACTGTTTCTCAAGCAATGTTCTGCAACACTGAATGCATTTGGGCATGCAACTCATAGACCACACAGACTGTTCACAGTAGCACGAGCAACATGCGGCCTGGTGTTGTCGTGTAGAAATATGACTTCTGGAACAATTTGGAGAAATAACCGAACCACTAATTGCATTATTTATACATTCTATCTCGAAAATGAAATAGGATGTCACATACCAAGCCTAAGACATCCACAGATCCATCCATCAGAAGGTATTTGCATGACATTGGACTAAAAGCCAAAAGTCTAGCTAGGTGTATTCCATTGACCTCATGCCATTATTCTCAAAGCCTTTTTAGGTGCAGAGCAAAACAGCAATGGTGGTTGAAACTGAGTCTCACTTTTGTAGTGCATGCTATGAAAATCAAAGATTGGCATTGAGACCACATGGACAATTCAATGAAGAGGACCTAAAGAAGGAACATCATAAGTCCTTCTCCCAGGATTATGGTGTTGGGTGGCATAATGTACAGTAGCTGGATCTCTTAAGTGTTTTACTAAGTACACTAACAGGTCAGCAGAACATCGATTTGTTTGTGGAAAAAGTGGTTTGGCAATTTTGCAAACTGCCCTAGGAACCGTTTTTCAACACGACATTACAGTAAGCAGCCTGCATGGTCTAAACAAACTGTACTACCATAGACTGCAGCGTCTTTGCATATCAGGGAGACAAGTTGGAAAGGGAGACATGGTCTATTTTGCCCTGACATGTACTATAATTTACACCAGAAAATGGAGCACATTATAGACGAAATGTAGTCCAGCTCATGACTCAAGTGCACAGGTATCCTGAAGTACTCCAGATTCATTAAGAGTCATGCGCTTCTTAAATGTTAATGCATGTTCTTTCAGTGAACTTTTGATATTTTTGTATGTAAAATACCATTCCTGATAAACTGCCCATAAGCCTTTTTCATTTGCATAATTTTGAGAACAAAAATTTACCAAACATGGCAGGAAAATTTACGCCACAATTTTTTTTACAATGAAATAATCCAAATAAAATAATGTTTATAATCTTAAATATTTTTTTTTCGTAATAATATAATCTTTTAAAAACTACAATGAAGTGAAATTTCCTATTTATAAAGTCAAACTCCTCACTGTCATTTACAAGACATCTTTTTTTAACAATAGACATCCGTGTATGCATAATGCCTTCAACATCTTCAAACACTGATGTGGTAATTATGCATTTAGGTCTAATTGTAAAATATGTTTTGCTGAGAAAATATATTTCAACTGCAT
This sequence comes from Phyllobates terribilis, assembly GCF_046119375.1. Lineage (NCBI taxonomy): Eukaryota > Metazoa > Chordata > Amphibia > Anura > Dendrobatidae > Phyllobates > Phyllobates terribilis. Next base: position 34,807,023 of record NW_027362768.1, on the reverse strand, counting down.
ACTGGGTTTGCAAATTTCCCTTTTTGCTTTACTCCCACCCTTTTTGCTTTTAAGATCCAAAACTTTTTTATTTTTCTCTTGACATTGCCATTTGAAGGCTTTTTTTTTGCAGGAGAAGGTGAAGTTCTCATTAAAACTATTCTTTTTATTATACAATGTACTTGAAAATGGAAAATTCCAATTATGATGTGTTGGCAAAAATGTGCAATTTCATCAGTTTTCTATTTTTTAAAGTGTTTAAAGTGCAGTAAAAATTATGTGACAAAATGACCCGTAAATTTTTTCATTTTGTAGTTATGTGTCGGCTTCATTTTTGCATGGCAAGCAAACATTTTTATTGCAATATTGCAATATTGAGGTTTTGACTACAAGTCAAAAATTACAATTGCTATGGCGCACCAACCAAAAAAATAAAGAAAAGTCTACAATCCCTTTTTTGTGCAATGTATGCCAAAGGAGTATGAACTTGAACTGAAAATATTTTTTATTCACACCACTTTGTGGAACGGATGACAATTGATTGCATTTTATTGCATGTTTTAAGGAAGTAAAGCAACTGCAAACCTCAGTTCTGATGGGTTTTTTTTCTCCAAAAGCAGTTGTCCACTACTTGGGCAACCACTTCCCAATCTCCATGTTTCCTCCAAATAAAAAAATAACCCATATGCTAACCACCAATTCCATTCCAGCAATGTCGGCACTGGTTCGCTTGGGTGGCATTGTTATGCCATGTGATCCCTGCAGCTAACCAAAGGCCACTTCACTCTCTTGTCTCCTTCAGACAAATCAGACATCCATAGGAAGTGAGGGAATAGCCACAGCTCTCATTTCCTCTGGATGTCAGTTATGCTCTTAGTGAAGTGGCCGCTGATTAACAGCAGGGATCATTTGACATAACAATGTGACATGAGCCCCGGGAGAACCAATGCCAACACAGCTGGCACGGTGCCGTTATTGGAGGTAAGTTTTGGTGTTATTATTTTACCTGAGAAGACATAGTCATTGAAAAGGGGTTACCCAAGTAGTGGACATTCCCTTTAAAGGGAGTCTGTCACACCAAAAATGCAAGTTTAACTACTTAAAAATTTACAGGTGCATCTCACTAAATTAGAATATCATCAAAAAGTTAATTTATTTCAGTTCTTCAATACAAAAAGTGAAACTCATATATTATATAGAGTCATTACAAACAGAGTGATCAATTTCAAGTGTTTATTTCTGTTAGTGTTGATGATTATGGCTTACAGCCAATGAAAACAGAAAAAGTCATTATCTCAGCAAATGAAAATAATTAACAAAAAACACCTGCAAAGACTTCCTAAGCATTTAAAAAGATCCCTTAGTCTGTCTAAGTAAGCTCCACAATTATGGCAAAGACTTCTGACTTGACAGATGTCCAGAAGGCAGTCATTGACACACTACATAAATTCCCAGAGTTCCAATTTTCATTTCGAAATCAAGGTCCCAGAGTCTGCAAGAAGCGTGGAGAGGCACACAATCCAAGCTGATTGAGGTCTAATGTGAAATTTCCACAATTAGTGATGGTTTGGGGAGCCATGTCATCTGCTGGTGTAGGTCCACAGTGTTTTATCAAGACCAAAGTCAGCTCAGCCATCTACCAGGAAATTTTTAGAGCACTTCATGCTTCCCTCTGCTGACAAGCTTTTTGGAGATGTAAATTTCATTCTCCAGCAGGAATTGGCACCTGTCCAAACTGCCAAAAGTACCAATACCTGGTTTACAAACAACAGTATCACTGTGCTTGATTGGCCAGCAAACTCGCCTGACCTTAACCCCATAGAGAATCATTGGGGTATTATCAAGAGGAAGATGACAGACACCAGACCCAAAAATGCAGACAAGCTGAAGGCAGCTATCAAACCAACCTGGGCTTCCATAACACATCAACAGTGCCACAGGCTGATCGCCTCCATGTCACACCGCATTGATGCAGTAATTGATGCAAAAGGCACCCCAACCAAGTATTGAGTTCATTTACTGAACATACATTTCAGTAGGCCAACATTTCGGATTTTTTAAAAAAATTCAAGCTGTTCTTCTAAAGTATTCTAATTTACTTTTGTGTTTTCATTGGCTGTAAGCCATAATCATGAACATTAACAGAAATAAACACTTGAAATAGATCACTCTGTTTCCAATGACTCTATATAATATATGAGTTTCACTTTTTGTATTGAAGAACTGAAATAAATTAACTTTTTGATGATATTCTTATTTAGTGAATTGCACCTGTATATGATGTGCTTAGCCTGTATAAAAATACCAGTGCACCATTATGGCCCCAATTTGATTAGTGAGCTCTTTTTCCTTATCTTGTGTGACAAAGCAGGCAAGCACTGCCTGAACTCTATCTGCATTGCTCCTTTTGAGCAATTACTCTGGAGAAACCCAGCAACATGCTCTAAGTGTGGGTTGTGGGCACACTCAAATCCTTGGCTTCTTTCTGTACATGCTTGCTATAATGCCATGTGCATTTATGTAGCAAGTGGAGGCTGCAATCAGGAGCTAGGGCATAGGGTGTGCGTGCGTGCCACTTTACTCCTCCAGTGTCAGTGCACTCAAGCAGGAACATGGACTGTGTTCAAGTAGCGCTAGCTTGCCTTGTCACTCAAAATCAAGAAAGTGCTTGACATGCAAATTGGAGGGAGTATTTATGAACTCAGCTTTTCAACTCTCATGTGCATGTGAAATAAAAGTAGATTTATCTGCTGTTAGAACAATAAAATGTATACTGATGGTACAATTTTTATAAGGGCTAAGTCTGCTACATAAATGTTTAAGTAGCGTAATCTGTATTTTGAAGACATTTGCCATATTAAAAAATTAATTTTATATTTTAATAGATCATATTTTTATTGATTTGTCAATATCAAAAGTGCATTATTTATTTTTCAATTTATTTTTTTATTTTTAACAGGGATAAAGTGATGTGATTAAAATGTTTCTATATTTTTTATTTTTAGTCTCCTTACAAGATCTATAGTAATTTGATTGCTTCTTCTATACACTGGAAAACAATTATATTGCAGTTTATAGTCAAAAAGACATTCTCCTATGAAAGAGGACTAAAAAAGCAGCCATGAGGGCCTACTGTCTTGCCTGTCATGACAAATTATTAATAAGAGCTGATGGGAGCTGGTGAAAACATACACAATTTAACCCCTTTCTGACATTTGTGGCAATACTATGTCCTTGTGCCCTAGGCTTATTTGGCCAGGGACGTACTAGTACATGGAATGTAATAGCGCCTGCACACAAGCGGTCCTGCACTGCTTCAAGCATATTAACCCTCGAAATGCTGTGATCGAAGTCGATCGCAGCATTCCTGGAGCAAGGTGAGGTAAGCGGCGTTATTTAACTCCTCTCCGGCGTCCCGCGCTGTCTCTAATGGGTCCCGGTGGTTGTGATGGTGACCCGATATCATCATGATGACATCTGGGTCTCCAGACTGCAGGAAGCTACTTTGATCATGCGCAGTGCATGATCAAAGTAACTTCTGCCTGTGCAGTGCTGACAGGCTGTATAGCATAGAGATGCTGCTGCATCACTATGCTATACAGGTGATCAGACTGCAAAAAGTGAAAGTCCCATGGTGCACAAAGTGTAAAAGTTAAAAAAGTGTCAGAAAGTGAAAAAAAAAATTGTAAAAACTTTTAAAAAATGGAAAAAATAATCCCCTAAAAAATAAAAATATATTGTACCCATGAATAAATATTATTCTGAAAAAAAAAAAACAATAAAAGTATACATATTTGGTATCGCCGCGTCCAGAACGACCTGATCTATAAAACGGTCCCACTAGTTAACCCCTTTAGTGAACACGGTAAGAAAAAAAAAAAAGCAAAAAACTATGCTTTATCATCATATCGCCAAACAAAAAATGGAATAAAACGTGATCAAAAGGACGAATGTAAATAAATATGGTACAGCTGAAAACATCATCTTGACCGACAAAAAATAAGCCACCATACAGCTCCATCAGCCGAAAATTAAAAAGTTATAGCTCTCAGAATAAAGCGATGCAAAAATAGTTATTTTTTCAATAAAATAGCTTTTATTGTGTAAAAGCGCCAAAACATAAAAAATTGTATAAATGTGCTACTACTGTAAATGTACTGACCGGAAGAATAAAGCTGTCCTATCAATCTTAACACACGAAGAACGGCATAAAAAAAAAATCCTGAATTGTTGGTTTTTGTTTATTCTGCCTCCTAAAAATCAGAATAGAAAGTGATCAAAAAATGTCATGTGCCTGAAAATGTACCGATAAAAACATCAACTTGTCCCGCACAAAACAAGCCGTCACATGACTTTGTCGGCTGAAATATTGAAAGATTATAACTCTCAAAATATGGCGATTCAAAAGCTAGTCTTTGCAAAAACAAAGCGTCTTTTAGTGTGTGACAGCTGTCAATCATAAAAACTCGATATCAATCTGGTATCGCTGTCATCGCACCGACCCAAAGAATAAAGTTGTCTAATCATTTATACAGCCCAAGGAAAGGCGTAAATAAACTCTAGGTTTAGGGTTGTGTTAGGATTAGGATTGTGCTAGGTTAAGGGTTGTGCAAGGTTAGGGTTGTGCTATGGTTATGGTCATGCTAGTGTAAGGGTTGTGCTAGGGCTTGAGTTGTGCTAGGGTTAGGGTTGTGCTAAGGTTAGGGCTGTGTCACGGTTGTGCTAGGATTAGGGTTGTGCTAAGGTTAGGGTTAAGGCTGTGCTAGGGTTAGGGTTGTGCTAGGGTTAGGGTTGTGCTAGGGTTCCGGTTGAGCTAAGGTTAGGGTTGTGCTAGAGTTAGCATTATGCTAGGGTTAGGGTTGTGCTAGTGTTACGGTTGTCCTAGGGTTAGGGTTGTGCTAGGGTTAGAGTTCGGGTTGTGCTAGGGTTAGGATTGTGTTGGGGTTGGGATTTTTTCAAAAGTAAAGAAAAAAAATGATGATGTTAGGGTTGTGCTAGGGTTAGGGTTAAGGTTGTGCTAGGGTTAGGGTTAGGGTTGTGCTAGGGTTAGGGTTGTGCTAGGGTTAGGGTTGTGCTAGTGTTAGAGTTAGGGTTGTGCTAGGGTTAGGGTTGTGTTGGGGTTGGGATTTTTTCAAAAGTAAAGAAAAAAAATGATGAGGTTAGGGTTGTGCTAGGGTTAGAGTTAAGGTTGTGCTAGGGTTAGGGTTGTGCTAGGGTTAGGGTTGTGCTGGGGTTGGGATTTTTTCAAAAGTAAAAAAAAAAATGATGACGATATGGCAACTAATGTTGAGCGCAAGTGCTCGCTACTAGTGACGGGCGAGCACTAAAATGCTTGTTGCAATACTCGGTTGCTCGACCCAAGCAACAAGCCCAATGTAAATCTATGGGAAACTCGAGCATTTTTCAGGCGGCTCCCAAATCCATGGAAACAGTGCTCAAATGGCATGGGAACGGCATGGGACAGATCCCTGGAAGCATTTCTGACTCCCAGGTCACTACTGTCAACAATGTTGTCAGAGGTATTATGCCACTTTAACGGACTCCGCAAGCTCAAAGAACACTGGATTTTGGCTGTTGGAGCTGAAAAGAGGACATCGGTAAACCGCGCGACTACTGGCGCGCGCATTTTGAAGCTTTTTTCACTGTTTTCAGAACATTAACAGTAAGAACATGGAAGAGTCCAGGAGCCATTTGGTGAGCTGCATATCCTGCTACATGTTCACAGACTTGCCAGTGGAAAAGCCAAACTTCACATGCCAGAAATGCAAGCTTGTGTCCCTGTTGGAGGAAAAGTTGCGAAATCTAGAAGAGAGGTTAACTACCTTGAAAATCATTAAGGAAGGTGAAGAGTTCTTAGACAGAGCAGAATTATCTCTTCATGATTCAGAAAGAGAAGAAATTCGAACTGCACCTGATGAAACAGAGGAATGGAAGCATGTGACCCACAGAATCAGGAGGATCGAGAGGCAGTCAGCACCCATACTGCTCAGGAACCAGTACCAGGCTCTCACGCAGGAGAACCATGAAGAAATACAGCAAAATAAGACTTTGCCAGCCATGAATAACCTTGTAAGCCCTCAGAATCCTCCTGGATGGAGAAAGAAGAATGTTGTGAAGAAAAAATGGAGAGTGGTGGTCATGGGAGATTCCCTGCTAAGAGGAACAGAGGCCGCTATCTGCAGACCAGACATAACCTCAAGAGAAATGTGCTGTCTTCCAGGAGCAAAAATTAAAGATGTGTCTGAAAGGATATCAAGACTCTTCAGACCTACAGATCACTACCCATTCCTGCTAATACATGTGGGGACAAATGACACCGCAAGAAAGGACCTGGAAACCATCTGCAGTGACTTTGAAGACTTAGGCAAGAAAGTGAAAGAATTGGGAGCGCAGGTGGTCTTCTCATCCATCCTCGCAGTGGATGGCCATGGAATAATGAGGTGGAATAAGATTCTACAGGTGATCAACTGGCTACGTCGATGGTGCCGTCAACAAGGATTTGGATTTCTGGATCACGGAATGAATTACCTATACGATGGACTACTTGCTAGAGATGGGGTGCACCTTACGAAGACTGGAAAACGGGTATTTGGAAGTCGCCTTGCTACACTGATCAGGAGAGCTTTAAACTAGAACAATGTGAGAAGGGAAGCAAAAGGCCAGAAAAAGCCATACAGCTGACAAATACTATTGAGATCTCTGCTACTGGAAGTGGAAAAGAAGAACAAAGACAAAACAATTTAAATAATAAAAATATGGGAGGAAGAGAAACCAATCACAAACTAAAATGTTTTTACACAAATGCACAAAGCATGGGCAACAAACAAGGAGAATTGGAACTACTAATGCAGGAAAAGAAATATGATGTCATTGGAATCACTGAAACTTGGTGGGACGATACACATGATTGGAATACAAGGCTAAAAGGATACAACTTATTTGCAAGAAACAGACTTGATAAACGAGGAGGAGGTGTTGCTTTGTATGTTAGAAAAGCGTATATCTGCACAGAGATTGAAGCTTCAGAGACTGGGAGCTCTGTGGAAACTGTTTGGGTAAGAATACAAGGAGAGAACAACGGAAAGGACACCATTGTAGGCATTTAATACAGGCCACCTGGGCAAGCTGAAGATATGGATGAACTCTTTATGTATCAAATGACCAAGTTCTCCAAAAAATATGACGTAGTGGTCATGGGAGATTTCAACTATTCAGACATTTGTTGGGAATCTCTCTCAAGTAAAGCTAACAGGTCAAGCAAATTCTTATCCTCTCTTGCTGACAACTTTATCTTCCAAAAGGTAGGGGAGAAAACAAGGGGATCTGCTACTTTGGATCTAATCCTTATAAACAGGGAGGAAATGGTTGAGGAGGTAAAGGTGGCTGGGACCCTAGGAGGCAGCGATCATGCTATTATAGAATTTTGGATAACTAGAGGAGGAAGAGATGTGAAGACTCAAACTTCAAGGTTAGATTTTAGAAAGGCAGATTTTAAGAGACTCAGAAAGAGAATAGGAGGGATCCAATGGCTGGATGTCCTTAAGGACAAAAATGTCCAGGAAGGATGGGAAATTTTTAAAAATGAGATTCTCAAAGCACAATCGTTAACAATCCCGAAAAGTAGGAAGAATGGGAAGCATTTAAGGAAACCAGGATGGATGAACACAGAACTTAAACACATGCTAAAAAGAAAGAAAGAAATGTTTATTAAATGGAAAGAGGGAGGCATATCTAAAGAAGATTATAATGCAGTCTGCAGATCCTGCAGGGCACGTATCAGGTTAGCAATGAATTAAGGCTTGCAAGAGATGTCAAAAGCAATAAAAAGGATTTTGGGGGTATGTCAAAAGTAAAAGAAAAGTCAAAGATGCTATAGGATTTTTACAGGATGAAAATAGAGAAATGGTAAGAGAGGATGTTGAGAAGGCTGAACTTTTTAACTCCTATTTTGCATCTGTTTTCTCTCAGAAAGAAAATGTAACATCAACTGATCTTCACTGTCCTTTTAAAGGAATAGAGGAATCCAAGTTATCTGTAAACAGAAAGATTGTGAGGGAATATTTAGCTAACATAAATGAGTTCAAGTCTCCAGGTCCAGATGAATTACACCCCAGAGTACTGAAGGAGATTGTAGAAGAAATTTTAGAACCACTCTCCATAATCTTTGAAAATTCTTGGAGAACAGGAGAAGTCCCAGAAGACTGGAGAAGAGCAAATGTTGTTCCTATCTTCAAAAAGGGAAAGAAGGTGGACCCAGGGAACTATAGGCCGGTGAGTCTGACTTCTATACCAGGAAAGATCTTTGAACAAATTATTAAACAACATGTATGTAAGTACCTGGATAAGAATGAAGTGATTAACCAGAGTCAGCATGGGTTTGTAACTAACAAGTCATGTCAGACTAACTTAATTTCCTTCTATGACAGACTCACTGACTGGGTGGATCAGGGAAGTGCTGTAGATATAGTATATCTTGACTTCAGCAAAGCATTTGACAAAGTATCTCACACCATCCTTATTGAAAAAATGACCAAGTATGCAATGGACCAGGCAACTGTTAGGTGGATTCATAACTGGCTTAGTGATTGGACTCAAAGGGTGGTTGTAAATGGCTTCACATCCAGCTGGATGAATGTCTCAAGTGGGGTACCACAGGGCTCCGTGCTGGGACCTGTATTGTTCAACATCTTTATCAATGATTTAGATGAAGGAATTGATGAAGGAATTGAGGGTAAACTGATTAAATTTGCTGATGACACAAAGCTAGGAGGGATAGCTAATACTAGAGAAGAGAGAGAGAGGATTCAAAAAGACCTAAATAAACTGGAGCAGTGGGCAGTAACTAACAGAATGGTTTTTAACAGGGAAAAATGCAAAGTACTACATCTGGGCAATAAAAATGAAAAAAGCATATACAGAATGGGAGGAATAGAGCTAAGCAACAGTACATGTGAAAAAGACTTAGGTATACTAATAGATCATAGACTGAACATGAGTCAACAGTGTGATGCAGCAGCAAAAAAGACAAATACAATTCTGGGATGTATTAACAGAAGCATACAGTCTAGATCACGTGAAGTCATTATCGGTCTTTACTCCTCTTTGGTCAGACCTCATCTGGAATACTGTGTACAGTTTTGGGCACCACATTTTAAAAAAGACGTAGACAAACTGGAGCAAGTTCAGAGAAGAGCGACCAGAATGGTGACTGGTCTGCAAACCATGTCCTATGAGGAACGGTTGCAGGATTTGGGAATGTTTAGCTTGCAAAAAAGAAGACTGAGAGGAGACTTAATAGCTGTCTTCAAATATGTCAAGGGATGTCACACTGTAGAAGGATCATCTTTATTCTCATTTGCCCAAGGAAAGACTAGAAGCAATGGGATGAAACTAAATCGGAGGAGACACAGATTAGATATTAGAAAAACTTTTTGACAGTTAGGGTGATTAATGAGTGGAACAGGCTGCCACGAGAGGTGGTGAGTTCCCCTTCAATGGACGTCTTCAAACAGAGGCTGGACAGAAATCTGTCTGAGATGATTTAGTGAATCCTGCTTTGAGCAGGGGGTTGGACCAAAATGGATTTTCCTGGGAAATATGTTAAGGAACATCCTTTCCAGGGTGATAACTTGTATATAAGGCAAAATAAATAACCAAAACCAAAAATACTCCTCCACTGCTTGGGCTTTGTTCACACGTAGCGTTTTTGATGCATTTTTGCACTTTTGTATTTCTTTTAACCATGACAAATGCATTCACTGGAAAATGTCATTTTAAAAATTTACAATCTTATCTGGCCATGTGGTGTGTGAGACATGATCAGACACATCCTGTTTCATTTATGAAGGAGGGACTCTGAAAGTCACAAATAGAGATGAGCGGTGTTCGACTCAAAGTGTTCGCCAATCTCAAATTCGAGCTGTTTTGGGCGGTGTTCGAGTCGTTCGACGAACGCGAACGATTTGCAAAAAATTTGGCTGTTCTAGGTTATGTTCGATAACTGTTCATGCACCAAAAGCATAACTGAATTTTTTCACATCATGCAGTGAATGTCTGTCACTCACTGTAATGCCACAGCCATGGTGGTTGTGGCATTACAGTGATTGCCAAATCGATGGGAACAGCGTTCACAGTGAAACATGAAAAGCCGGCAATTCAGCAGCGGCATACACAGGTACCCGACAATTTAGAACAGAAAGAAGAGAGCATCACACATAGATTAGATAGATAGAAACATGTCAGTCACATATATAAGAAGTACAGTGACAGTGTTAGTTGCTGTACTTGTCATATAGTGTTAAAGGATTTATAAAAAAAAAATAATAGTGTTTTCATGCAGCGTCTCTTTAAATAAACTGGCCGGCAATTCAGCATCGGTACCCGACAATTTAGAATAGAAAGAATAGAGCATCACACATAGATTAGATAGATAGAAACATGTCAGTCACATATATAATAAGTACATTGATAGTGTTGATTACTGTACTTGTCATTTAGTGTTAAAATAAAGGATTTATTTAAAAAAAAATTGGCGTGGGGTTCACCGTAATTTTAGTCTCTAGCGGAGGTTAAGCAGACGGCTGGGGCAGATGTTTGAAGCCTGGGAAAGGGGTAATACCCACGGAGCTTCCCAGGCAACTACTATCAGCCCCCAGCTGAATACCTAGCCTTTACTAGCTATTAAAATGGGGGACCCCCAAAAAAATGACGTGGGGTCCCCCCTATTTTAATAGCTAGCAAAGGCTAGTCAGACAGCTGGGGGCTGATATTAATAGCCCATGAAGAGTGCCATGAATATTGTGGGCCCCACCCGCTGCAAATTGCAGTCCGCAGCCACCCCAGAAAATGGCGCGTTCATAGAAGCGCCATCTTCTGGCGCTGTACCCAACTCATTCAGGGCCCTGGTGCGGTGGCTCACTAGGTAGGGCCAGCTTGGTATTATCAGCTGGCCCTAAGCCCGAAATTCATGGGGTCACGCCAATATTAGACATGACCACCATGAATTTCTAGTAAAATATTTAAAAAAAACACAACACCCAGAATAAAGTCCTTTAATTGAAATAAACACACAATTTTTTAATGTTCTAAATTAAACCATACTTACCATCACACCCATTCCAGCTGAAGCCAACGATCTCCTGCAATAAAAGTAAAATAATAAACCAACTTCATCCTTACCTTTCCATGGTTCCCAGGACGGCTCCACCTCGGCTACATTCACATGACAGGCTGGATCGCAGTCGAAAGCTGCCATCCTGCTTGCCATGCCGCAGACACTGAGAAGCGCAGGCATGCTTGCGCTCCTCAGTGTCTGGCTGTGATGGCATCCAGATGAGCCGAGTTCATGTCCAATGGCATTATAAGCTGACATCAACCCCAGCCCTATTACCCCACTGGGGTGGCTGACGGCTGGTATTTCAAGCCTGGGAGGGGGCCAATATTCTCTAACACTATTCTAAATTGTTGGGTACCGATGCTGAATTGCCGGCCGGCTTTTTTAAAGAGATGGTGCATGAAAACACTATTTTTTTTTAAATAAATCCTTTAACACTAAATGACAAGTACAGTAACCAACACTGTCACTGTACTTATTATAAATGTGACTGACATGTTTCTATCTATCTAATCTATGTGAGATGCTCTTTTCTTTCTGTTCTAAATTGTCGGGTACTTCTGCTTAATTGCCGGATGGCTTTTTTAAAGAGAGTGTCTTCTGAGCAGTTTGTCAGCTTTTGGACACCTTTGAAGGTGTTTTCTATGTGTTTTTATTTGCCTGCCATTGGTTTTAACGGTGTTCGACGGAGTTCGACAGTGTTCTAAGGTGTTCGACTAACAGTTCCACGAACATCCCGTGTTCGACGAACCGAACTGAACCCGAACACTACGGGGGTGGCTCAACACTAGTCACAAAGCCTAGTTTTATAGGGCCATCAGGCTGCCTTTACTATTCTTAGAGAGCCATCAGCCGGCTATGCTTTGTTGTTCCCATTACTGAAGAGTGGGTCTCCTATACTGTTATTGCGTATGCAGCGAGTGGCAGGGCTGCCCAAAATTTGGACGCACCCCAATACCCCTTTTAAAATTTGGACCTGCTCCAATGCCCCTTGGAAGAGATGAAGAGGAAGGCCTCATGAAAAAAAATGTTCTCATTATTAGGGAATGGGTCTCCCATTGTGTTTGCCTATGCAGTGAATGCAAGGGTTGCGAAAAATTTGGAGGCACTCCAATGCCCCTTGGAAGAGACCTGGAGGTAAGAGGGCCTCCTGAAAACAATGTTCCCATTGCTAGGAAGTGGGTCTCCCATTGTGTTTGCCTACGCAGTAAATGCAAGGGTTGACAAAAATTTGGAGGCACTCCAATGCCCCTTGGAAGAGACGTAGAGGGCATCCTGAAAAAATGTTCCCATTATTAGGAAGAGGGTCTCCAATAGTGTTGGCCTATGCAGTGAATGCAAGGGTTGCCAATAATTGGGAGGCACTCCATTGCCCCTAGGAAGAGACGTAGAGGGCCTCATGAAAAAATGTTCCCTTTATTAGGAAGTGTGTGTCCCATAGCGTTGGCCTATGCAGTGAATGCAAGGGCTGCCAAAAATTGGGAGAAACTCCAATTCCCCTTGGAAGAGATGTGGAGGAGAGCGTCATGAAAAAATGTTCCCATAAGAAAGGAGCGGGTCTCCTATACTTGCACTAAGTGTACAAGCTGACAAACATTTACCCCTGGGGGGTATACATGAGCATTCTGTAAAAAAAAAAATTTTCACGGGCATCCTACACACCCTTTAAATGAATTATGTGGTGTTGCATCACGGACCACGGTCACCCTGGCGATATGGTGGTGGAGGATGAGGATGAGGAGAAGGAGGAGGACAAGAGCAAATAGCCAAAATCAGGAAGCATATACCCATGTGTGGGTGTGAAAAGATGCATGGGAATACACCTCCCAAAAAAAGACACTGGATTTGAGTTTATGTTACTCTGCTATCATTTGGTGGTGTTGAGAAGTCTGGCCCAATCCAGCCTTGTTCATTTTTATAAGAGTCATCCTGTCAGCATTTTCAGTAGACAGGCGGATGCGCTTATTAGTTATAATTCCACCAGTGGCACTAAAAACCCGCTCTGATAAAACGCTAGCGGTAGGGCAGGCCAGGACCTCCAAGGCATAGAGAGCCAGTTCATTCCACGTATCCATCTTGGATACCCAATAATTATAAGGCACAGAGGAATTACGGAGGATGTTGGCACAGTTGGCAAGGTACTGTCTCAGCATCTTTCCAAACTTTGCACTCCTTGTGAGACTGACCCACGCCTAAGGGCCTGTGCGATGGGAGGGGCTGAGAAAATTCTCCCAGAACTTTGACAGTGTCCCCCTGCCTCTGCTAGATTGGAGTTGTGTCTCTCTCACTTGTACTCCTTGGTTGTCCAATGAACTGTGACGTCTGCCGCCAGCGTTTTCAGATGGGAATTTTTTTAATAGTTCCGCAACAAGGGCCTTCTGGTACTGCCCCATTTTTGTAGACCTGTTGGCCTCAGGAATAAGAGATATAAAGTTCACTTTTTAGCGTGGGTCTAGAAGTGTCACCAACCAGTAGTGACTGTCACCCAAAATTTTGAGAACGCGAGGGTCATGGGAAAGGCAGCGTAACATAAACTCAGCCATGAGTGCCAGACTACTAACTGGAAAGGACGGGTTTGTTCCTCTGTGAAGCAGAGAAACAAATAGATGGCCACACAAGTTCAAAATGGTAAAGAGGTAAGAAAATTCCTTTATTAACACATGTAGTATACACAAATTACTGAGATAAATGCGGACAACAGAGTGGACACAGAGTGCTGGATCCACATGGATAAAACAATGTTAAAAACCGTGACACTGCGCCCGAAAGGTCAGCCTATATAGCAAATGGGACTATAAGGGGGACAGCAACAGGGTCACATGTATTAATAAATATATACACACATATAGAATACCCTTTCCCAAATAATACCCCCAATACAATAATATCCCATCACAATCAAAATACCCAGCAACAAAAGGGGTTAAAACCCTCATACAGATAGAAGTAATGTAAACAATAGATCATAAATAAGCTGAAATAGCTGTGTACCTGGGTAAGGCCACCAGACAGGCTCTGCTACCGTCACCCCGACACACGTTTCGGTTGGAAAACCTTTTTCAAGGGGTAATGCTGCACACCAACCATCCACCTTTTATACCCAGATATCCATATCTGCAGCGTGCACATGTTGCACAGTAAAGAAGAAGTGCCGTATAACGGACTTCCTGTCTCACTCACTGCATGTAACTGACTTCCTGCCTCACTCACAACGTCTCCATGGAGAGGCATCAACAGCCCTGCCATGTAGCTCCAGGTTCCGCCCCCTCACTTCACATGATCAAGCCCAAGGTACCACCCCCATGATCATGGGATGTAGACAACACCGCTGCCCGGCCATGAATGACGCGGAACCCCCGCCGCACCACAGGTGCACAGCGGCGTCGGCATCACAAGGACGTCGAGAGCCACTGGGCGCATGCGCGAAGCGGAGAGTCCGCGTACCGGTCGGGCAGCAATGGCGCACTAGAGTCACCACCAGGGCAACTGACAGCTGGCAAAAGACAAGAAGAAAAAAAAAAAAGGAGAAGGAGGAGGAGAAGACAAAATAGTCACAAGTGGGAAATAGGAGGCAGACAAGGAAGGGAGGAGAGAAGAGATCATAATAGCACATAGGAAATGTGTATACATATAAGTACTGAAATCAAAAGTATTACTATTATTGTTGAGCGAGCACTAAAATGCTCTGGTGCTCGAAGCTCGGGCCGAGCTCGCCGTGATACTCGGGTGCTCGACCCGAGCAATGAGCCCAATGTTAGTCTATGGGAGACTCGAGCATTTTTGCGGTGGCACCCCCGGCAGTCTTTTAAAAGCCTAACAAGTGCCCAAAACGATAGTGACAGTGCTCAAATGATATGGGGACAGCATGGGGATCGCCCCAGGAAGCATTTCTGACCCCCAGGTCACTGCTGTCAACAACGTAGTCAGAGGTATTAAGCCACTTTTACGGGCTCACAATAAAACGTTCAAAAACGAAAGTGAAACTTTTTTCCTGTGAAATATGTTAAGGAAGTTCCTTTCCAGGGAAAAGACTTGTGTATAAGTCAAAATAAATCACCAAAAACAAAAATACTCCTCCACTCCTTCGGCTATGTTCACAAGTAGCATTTTTTATGCGTTTTTGCACTTTTTTATTGCTTTCAACTATGACAAATGCATTCACCGGGAAATGTCATTTTAACATTTTACAACCTTATCTGGCCATGTGCTGTGTGACACATGCATAAAGTGCTGAAAAGACATGGGAACAGCATGGGGAAGACCCCTGGAAGCATCTCTGACTCCCAGGTCACTGTCTAAAAGTGTGCCCATCATAAGTGATCCTTGCCGCATCAGAAGATGCAGACTTGCAACTATCCCCATGCAAGTTCTAGTCCCAGGGCAGTGTTCAATTGTACCTCCCCCATTCCTTGCAACACAAGCGCAAGTATGCTGCCTGCCACCCACCCACCCCCAGGCAGCAATACCATACTGCTTGCTTGCTTGAACTTGAAATTGGGCCTTTTAGGCATGTGGAGGCGGAATCTGGCCACCACGTCATGACTGTGTTGGCGGCCTGGAATCCATACTCAGTCCCCAGCCGCCCGGCGGCCGGGTGTCCATACTCGGTCCACAGCCGCCCCACGGCCGGGTGTCCACACACGGTCCCCAGCCGCCTGGGGGCAGCCGGGTGTCCATAAACGGTCCCCAGCCGCCTCTATTTCTCCTTGGAACATCCCCCCACACACTTTTCTTAGCCCGGCCTGCTTTAGGCAGCATTGGACGAGCCCACCAGAGAACCAGACTCCTCCGGTGGGCCCTGACTTCTCCATCGGTGGAGTTGAGAGTGCCAAGGTGAGGAGCATGATGATGATAACAGAAGTTAGCATCTGCTATGTTTTCTTTTAATGCAAGTGTAAGTGTGCAGCCTGCCACCCACCCACCCCCAGACTGCAATTCCATACTGCTAGCTTGCACTTGAAATGGGGCCTTTTAGTTTGGAGGAGGCCGAAGCTGGCCACTACCTCATGGCTGCTTTGGCAGCGAGGTATCCATACTCAGTCCCCAGCCGCCCCTATTTGTCCTGGTGTGCCTTATACATAAGATTAAGCGTGTATACCAAAACATTACCTGTGCCCTCCCCAGTGCATTTAGTGGGAAGGAGAGCCTATTCCGCTGTAGTGTGTGCATGCAAAACCCCTGTTCATGGTACATGCGAAGATGCCTCCCACCATGCACCTGATGTTGCAGACTTGCAACTATCCCCATTCAAGTCCTTGTCCCAGTGCAGTGTTCAATTGTACCTCTCCCATTCCTTGCAATGCAAGCGCAAGTATGCAGCCTGCCACCCACCCACCCCCAGGCTGCAATACCATACTGCTTGCTTGCTTGCACTTTAAATTGGGCCTTTTAGGCATGTGGAGGCGGAATCTGGCCACCACGCCATGGCTGTGTCGGCGGCCTGGTATCCATACTCAGTGCCCAGCCGCCTGGTGGCCAGGTGTCCCCGCTTGCTCCACAGCCTCCAGGGGGTGGCCGGGTGTCCATACTCGGTCCCCAGCCACCCCTATTTGTCCCAGTAACCTTTCCCACACTTTTCTTAGCCTGGCCAGCTTTAGGGCAGCATTGGCCGAGCCCACCGGACTATCAGACTCCTCCGGTGGGCCCTGGTTTCTCCATCAGGGGAGTTGAGAGTGCCAAGGTGAGGAGCATGATGAGGGTGATAGAAGTTAGCATCTGCTTTGTTTTGTTGTAATGCAAGTGCATGTATGTAGTAGCGGCTAGGCCTGAGGTGGTCAGCGTTTTGGCGCATATCCTACCTCCTCCGAGGATTGCTGGATGCTTTCCTGCTACTATCCAAGTTCTATGACTCCCGTTAAAACAAAGCTTCAGGTGATAAATGATGGATGAGGTAGTGGCAAAGGAGAAAGAGCAGGAGGAACAGGGACCATTCACATCAATATCAGGCCAGTCAACCAGATATGTCTTGTAGGATATGTTTCTGTAACAAAAGGAGCGGTTCGGCTACACAGTTATAGGGCATACAGTGAGTGCAATGCCTACCAAAAATTTCGAGGCACTCCAATGCCCCTTGGAAATGACATGGAGGACAGAGGGCGTTAATAAACCTTTTTTTCCATTTATAGCAACTGGGTCTCCTGTGCACTGTTGGCCTATGCAGTGAATGGAAGGCTTTCCAAAAATTATGAGGAACTGCAATGCCCATTACAAGAGCCATGTGTGGCACCCCAGGGGTCTGGTCACCACAGTAATAGAGATATTACGTCAGAGAGCAAGTGGGAGGTTTCCTGGTCAGGATCCCTTAAACATGCAACATCCTCCTGCCCCAGTCCTGGGAGGGGAGAATTCTGCCCTTATAAACTGGATCTGGGGCGGGGTTGAGTGAGGCAGAGAACAGAGAACAGTCAGAGTCAGAGTGAGAGCAAGGGAAAGTAACAGCAAGGAGCTCTGTAGGAGCTAGGAGCTAAAGACCAGGGGCTGGAAGCTGAGCAGAGCTCGCCCTGGCAGAAGACAATAGGAACCGGACACAGGAGTCCGAGGCTGTGAGGACTTATATATCCAGCAGCAGAAACCAGCCGGCAGGGGATTTCAGGTCCTCTGGCCATAGAAGCCTGGAGACTCAATCACAAGCAAGGGACCAGCACCGCCATCGTGGAGCGGATGCTAACAGAAGGCCCCAAGTCACCAGCCATACGGGTGAGCACTACACGGTACACTCAGGAACGTGGGCTACTTCTACCCGCTTACAGCAAGGTAGCCAGGAAGAGTGCAGACAGACGGGGAGGCCTACAACTCCACCTGGCCAGGGGAACTCCTGCTTGCTCACAGACTGACCAGGCCTCTTATGCTAGCCAGTACTCACGGGAGGGTCTACCTTATAATCATCATTAAAGACCCTGAACTGCACTGCAAAGACTCTGAGTCGTTCCTGCTGCGCTCATGCACCATCACCCCCATCATCCACACTCAATGCCCTGAGGCTATACTCCTCCCGTGCGGTCTGCCTCGCAGCGGTGGTACTCCCTGACCGCAATCCACTGGTGGCGCAGTCAGACAATTAACCTCAAAACCTAAGAAAAACAGCCACTGTTTTGACCAGCCTGAGCCACGGGACTGGGTCACCGCCACGGAGACTACAGACCCCAGAGACCCGGCACCGGGTATCTGTTATGCACACGCCCGGACTGACTGGCGTGTGCGGGTGTTGTGGTTCCACTGAACCATGGACCGGAGAGTGCCTGGAGGGGCGTGACTAAGTATCTGGCCGATCCGACCAAGGTGGCACGACGGCATACGACGCCAGTGCACCAGGGAGAAACCGGGCAGAGGGACCAGGTGCTACTCCAGGTCAAACTCCGGACACGGGGGTTGACCCACACTGGGATTACTGGAACAGGCAGGTTAGGCTGGCACAGACTGGTGGATGTAAGCAAACACGGCAGGTATGCAGATGGGTGGATACAGGCGAGTATGCAGGCAGGGAGGTACTGGCCGAAAGGACGGGCTGGAGCACAGAAAGGTTAAGACCCAGTACAGACTGGGTCACAGAACCGCAGATGCGGTAGACAACCACAGCAGAGAGGGAACGCCCAAAGCGGTGGGCAAGAACAGAGCAGGACGGGGCTGCAGGAGCAGCGAGCAGAAGCAGGACAGGACAGGACTGCCGGAGCAGCGGGCAGAAGCAGGGCAGGACAGGACTGCCGGAGCAGCGGGCAGAAGCAGGGCAGGACAGGACTGCCGGAGCAGCGGGCAGAAGCAGGGCAGGACAGGACTGCCGGAGCAGCGGGCAGAAGCAGGGCAGGACAGGACTGCCGGAGCAGCGGGCAGAAGCAGGGCAGGACAGGACTGCCGGAGCAGCGGGCAGAAGCAGGGCAGGACTGCCGGAGCAGTGAGCAAAAGGGTAAGAGCGGAGCAAGGCTGCCGGAGCAGTGAGCAAGGAGTCAGAGCAGGACGGACAGGGCTCTGTTCACACGGAACAGACAGGAAGGGAAAGGCAGAGCCAGATACCCACAGGGTACTTGCAGTGAAGTAGCGAGGGGACCACAAACTCACAAACGGGAGTACAGAGACAACAAGCAGGAGTTAGGTACGAGTTCAGACTCTGCAGAAAAAGGAAAGGAACGGACATAGAGGCAAAACAGGTAAAGGATAGGAGAGAGTTCAGACTGGAACTGAGTGTACGGAAGAGACCGACACTGCAGCGGGATACAGGAGCGGGTCTGGGAATACGGCCCCCAGAGAGGCGGGACGAACAAGCAAGGAGCGTGTTCAGACAGGACAGACAAGATACAGGAACGGATCTAGGTAATCGGCCCCTAGAAGGCGGGAGGAACAGGCTAGGAGCGTGTTCAGACAGGCCTGGAAATACAGCCTCCAGGAAAGGCAGCAGGCAAGAGTACACAGACAGGACTCAGTTCAGACACGGGAACTGATACCGCAAGGCAGGAGACATAGACAGGACTCAGTTCAGACATGGGAACAGATACTGCAAGACAGGAGAAATAGACAGGACTCAGTTCAGACAGGAACAGATACCGCAAGGCAGGGACACAAACAGGACTCTGTTCAGACGGGAACAGATACCGCAAGGCACAGACAGGCAGATCTAGGAATACGGCCCCTAGAAGGCGAAAGAACAGGCAAGAAGCGTGTTCACAAGAACAGACCACAGTTCAGACACAGAACTGGAAAACAGGCAGGAAAACAGGATAGGACCTGGCATGTCAGAGACAAAAAGCCGACTGACAGGACACAATGCTCAGGCGCCATCTTGAGGAAGAAGGTGGTATAAATACCCAAAGATGGACAGCAATAGGCTGAAGGTGCAACAGGGGCGTGTCCGCAGCAGGTACAAGAAACAGGAAGTTCAGCGGGCGTCGCCCTATGCAGCCAAAACAGACAAACAGACAGCAAGGAGGGAAGCCAGAGAGACATTCTGGACTGGAGATCAAGTGCGCGCTCTTGCACAGTGGGAGATGGACCACCATGCAAGGACGCCGCCAGGTATGTTACAGTATCCCACATACGTGTACACATGGCCCAGGGGGCGCGTCACATACAGTACAGCATATTACAAACATAAGTCCTATTATTGGGGAGTGGGTCTCCCATAGTATTTGCTTATGCCTTGCAAGCAAAAGCTGCCAAAAATTAGGACGGAGCAACTTGCAATGCCCCTTACAAGAGCCATGCAGTACAGCATATTACAAACATAAGTCCCGTTATTGGGGAGTGGGTCTCCCATAGTATTTGCTTATGCCTTGCAAGCAAAAGCTGCCAAAATTAGGACGGAGCAACTTGCAATGCCCCTTAAAAGAGCAATGCAGTACAGCATATTACAAACATAACTCCCATTATTGGGGAGTGGGTCTCTCATAGTATTTGCTTATGCTTTCCAAGCAAAAGCTGCCAAAAATTAGGACGGAGCAACTTGCAATGCCCCTTACAAGAGCCATGCAGTACAGCATATTACAAACATAAGTCCTATTATTGGGGAGTGGGTCTCCCATAGTATTTGCTTATGCTTTCCAAGCAAAAGCTGCCAAAATTTAGGACGGAGCAACTTGCAATGCCCCTTACAAGAGTCATTCAGTACAGCATATTACAAACATAAGTCGCATTATTGGGGAGTGGGTGTCCCATAGTATTTGCTTATGCCTTGCAAGCAAAAGCTGCCAAAAATAAGGACGGAGGAACTTGCAATGCTGTCACCCTGGTAGTATAGTGGTGGTGGAGGCTGAGGATAAGGAGAAGAAGATAAAACAGCCGAAACGAGGAAGCGTGTACCCATGTGTGGGTGTGAAGCGGTGCATGGGAATACACCTCCCGAAATAACACAGTGGATTTGACTTTATGTTACTCTGCTGTCATTTGGTGGTGATGAGAAGTCTGGCCCAATCCAGCCCTTGTTCATTTTGATAAGGGTCAGCTTGTCAGCATTGCCAGTTGACAGGCGAGTGCGCTTATGAGTTATAATTCCACCAGCGGCCCTAAAAACACGCTCCGATAACACGCTAGCGGCAGGGCAGGCCAGGACCTCCAAGGCGTACAGAGCGAGTTGATTCCAAGTGTCCAGCTTGGATACCCAATAATTAAAAGGCACAGAGGAATCACGGAGGATGCTGGTACGGTCGGCAAGGTACTCCCTCACCTTCTTTTGAAACTTTCCACTCCTTGTGAGAGTACCCCGCGCCTCAGGGCCTGTAAGCTGGGCGGGTGTCAGAAAACTGTCCCAGAACGTTGACAGTGTTCCCCTGCCTCTGCTGGATTGGAGTTGCATCTCTCTCGCCTGTACGCCTTGGTTGGGCAACGAACTGTGACCTCTGCCGCTAGCATGTTCAGTTGGGAATTTTTTTAAGAGTTCTGCAGCAAGGGCCTTCTGGTACTGCCCCATTTTTGTAGACCTCTCCACCTCAGGAATAAGAGAGTGAAAGTTCTCCTTGTAGCGGGGGTCTACAAGTGTCACCAACCAGTAATGACTGTCACCCAACATTTTGACAACGCGAGGGTCACGGTTAAGGCAGCGTAACATAAAGTCAACCATGCGTGCCAGACTGGTAATGGGCAAGATTTCCGTGTCCTCACCAAGATGACGACTGACCATGCTCTCCTCCTCCTCCTCCTCTTCCTCCTCCCCCCTGTCCTCAGGCCACCCACGCTGAACCGACGGTATGACACTTGTACAGGTACTACCGTCTACAACGCATGATAGCAGCTCCTAATAATGGCGTCATCGCCACTCACCATCTTGGTGGCCTCCTCAAAGTTTGTCAGGATGGTACATATGTCAGACATCCAGGTCCACTCCTGAGGTCTTATGTGTGGAGTCTGACCTGAATATCGACGGCCTTGTTGCAGCTGATACTTCACAACTGCTCTCTTCTGCTCACAAATCCTTTGCAACATGTGGAGGGTAGAGTTCCAACGTGTGGGGACATCACACACCAGTCGGTGTGCCGGAAGCTGCAAACGCTGCTGCAACACAGCAAGGGCAGCGGAAGCTGTAGCCGACTTGCGAAAATGAGCTGACAGGCGGCGTACTTTCACGAGCAGATCTGGCAACTCGGGGTATGATTTAAGAAACCGCTGAACCACGAGGTTAAGCACATGAGGCAGGCATGGTACGTGTGTGATCTCACCTCGCCTCAGAGCCGCCACCAGTTTACGGCCATTATCACACACGACCATGCCGGGATGTAGGTTCAGCGGTCTCAGCCACAGATCTGCCTGCTCTTTCACAGCTGTCCACAACTCACAAGCAGTGTGAGGTTTATCACCTAAGCTTATGAGTTTCAGCACAGCCTGTTGCCGCTTGGCAGAGGCAGTACTGCAATGCTTCTAGCTTTTAACTGATGTGGTGATATCTGAGATGGAGGCTGAACATGAGGAGGAGGAGGAGGATGCGCAGGAGCTGTACACTGTGGGGGAAACTCTGACTGACATAGGGCCCGCAATCCTCGGTGTGGGGAGGATGTGTTCCGTCCCAAGGTCCGACTGGGTCCCGGCTTCCACTATGTTTACCCAGTGTGCCGTCAGAGAGATGTACCGTCCCTGGCCACAAGCACCTGTCCACGTGTCCGTTGCCAGGTGGACTCTCCCAGTAACTGTGTTGTTGAGGGCACGGCAGATGCTTTGGGACACGTGCTTGTGTAGTGCGGGGATGGCACACCGGGCAAAATAGTGTCGGCTGGGAACCGAGAACCGAGGGACGGCCACCGCCATAAGATTGCGGAAGGATTCCACCTCCACCAGACTAAAAGGCAGCATTTCCAGCACAAGCAGTCGTGAAATGTGCGAATTTAGGACTGTGGCCTGTGGGGCGTTAGCTGCGAATTTCCGCTTTAGTTCAAAGGTCTGGGATATGGACAATTGAACGCTGCTGTGGGACGTGGACGTGGACGTTGATGCTGTTTCTTGAGAAACTGCCATAACAAGTGAAGACTGAGAGGAGGGGGCATCTTTACATGCAGTATGGACAGGGGATTGCCTTGCACACACAACAGGGGGTTCTATTGCACGCACAACAGTGGAAGAAGCAGTGGTGACACCCGCTGACACTGGTCGTGGACCCTGGGTTTCGCCCCACAAAGTCGGGTGCTTTGCTGCCATGTGCCTGATCATGCTGGTGGTGGTCAGGCTGATAGTTTTGTCACCCCTGCTGATGCTGGCTTGGCAGGTGGAACATATGGCCTTTTTGGGGTTATCAGCAGAGTCTTTAAAAAAATTCCAGACTCTGGAAGACCTACCACTTGTACTGGCAAAATCCCTCGTGTTGGTGTTACGGGGAACGGTTGCCTGCCTTCTGTCTGCGACCACCACACTGCTTCTTCCTGCCTGTTGGGGTACTCTGCCTCCCTCCCCCTGTGTGCTGCTGGCCTCACTCTGCATGTCCTCCTTCCACGTTGGGTCAGTTACTAGATCATCCACCACCTCCTCCTTTTCCACTTGCGCACCAAGATCCTCCTCCTCACTTCCTGGCAATTGTGTCTCGTCATCGCCCACCTCTTGTGACAGATTACCAACGTCGACTTCCTGTGGCCGTGGCTGTTCAAATATTTGGGCATCGCAACATGGGATCTCCTCTCCCACCACTTCAAGCGTATCAGGCGAGGGGCCCAAATATGGAAATGGACCAGTGAACAGCTCTTCAGAGTGTCCAAGTGTGGGATCACTTGCTGTCTGACGACACTCGGCATGGTGGGAGGAAGGAGCATCAGGGTGTGGAGGAGTATGCGGTCGAGACTCACGGCTAATAAGAGTTGACCATGTGGAAGACAGACCGGAGGTGGTGGTGCCCAGGTAACTGAAAGTAATATCTGCTATCCAATTAATAACCTGTTCACACTGATCAGTTCTCAATTCTGGTGTTGTTCTGTGCTTCCCTAGTAATTCGGTCAAGAAGTGGGAGCGAGAAGATGTGGCTGTTGGTTGTGGCACATTTTCACCTTGGCCACGGCCCCTTCCTCTGCACGAACCATCACCAGAACGTCCACTTCCACGTCCCTTGCCACGCGCCTTGCCCATTGTAAATGAAGTAAAATAGCTTACACTTGCACTATCAATGGAAATGGGTAATAAAGAGTAGATTAGAACCGTGGAAGAGGAAAACCACAGTTATTGTTTACTGGGGTATACCACACTTTTTTAAATAGAGATATTTGCGGCTGAACAGTAAGCGACACACTCAAACTGCTTTTTTTTTAGATACCAAAGGCCCAAAACTGGATAGTACAGCGATTTGACCCGTGGAACTGCGAAACCACACTGGGATGTTGGGCCTACACAAGACTATTTTCAACAGATATATTTTTGTGTCACAACAGTCAGGAGACACTACTGTTTTTCTTTACGGAAAAAACTACCAAAAGCTGAATAATAGAGATTTTTTACCGTGGGATGGCAAAACCACAGTTATTGTTTACTGGGGTATACCACACTTTTTTAAATAGAGATATTTGCGGCTGAACAGTGAGCGACACACTCAAACTGCTTTTTTTTTAGATACCAAAGGCCCAAAACTGGATAGAACAGCGATTTGACCCGTGGAACTGCGAAACCACACTGGGATGTCGGGCCTACGCAAGACTATTTTCAACAGATATATTTTTGTGTCACAACAGTCAGGAGACACTACTGTTTTTCTTTACGGAAAAAACTACCAAAAGCTGAATAATAGAGATTTTTTACCATGGGATGGCAAAACCACAGTTATTGTTTACTGGGGTATACCACACTTTTTTAAATAGAGATATTTGCGGCTGAACAGTGAGCGACACACTCAAACTGCTTTTTTTTTAGATACCAAAGGCCCAAAACTGGATAGAACAGCGATTTGACCCGTGGAACTGCGAAACCACACTGGGATGTCGGGCCTACGCAAGACTATTTTCAACAGATATATTTTTGTGTCACAACAGTCAGGAGACACTACTGTTTTTCTTTACGGAAAAAACTACCAAAAGCTGAATAATAGAGATTTTTTACCATGGGATGGCAAAACCACAGTTATTGTTTACTGGGGTATACCACACTTTTTTAAATAGAGATATTTGCGGCTGAATAGTGAGCGACACACTCAAACTGCTTTTTTTTTAGATACCAAAGGCCCAAAACTGGATAGTGCAGCGATTTGACCCATGGAACTGCGAAACCACACTGGGATGTCGGGCCTACACAAGACTATTTTCAACAGATATATTTTTGTGTCACAACAGTCAGGAGACACTACTGTTTTTCTTTATGGAAAAAACTACCAAAAGCTGAATAATAGAGATTTTTTACCGTGGGATGGCAAACCCACAGTTATTGTTTACTGGGGTATACCACACTTTTTTAGATAGAGATATTTGTGGCTGAACAGTGAGCGACCCACTCAAACTGCTTTTTTTTTAGATACCAAAGTCCAAAAATTGGATAGTACAGCGATTTGACCCGTGGAACTGCGAAACCACACTGGGATGTCGGGCCTACACAAGACTATTTTCAACAGATATATTTTTGTGTCACAACAGTCAGGAGACACTACTGTTTTTCTTTATGGAAAATATACCAAAACGTGAATAATAGAGATTTTTTTACCGTGGGATGGCAAAACCACAGTTATTGTTTACTGGGGTATACCACACTTTTTTATATAGAGATATTTGCGGCTGAACAGTGAGCGACACACTCAAACTGTTTTTTTTTAGATACAAATGGCCCAAAATGGATAATACAGAGGTGTGAACCGTGGAAGTGCAAAACAACACTTCTGTTTCTCTAGCCTACACCAGACTATTTTCAACAGTTATATTTGTGTCTGAAAAATCAGAGACACGCTTTTTTTTTGGGGGGGGGGGAACACCAAAAGGTTAAAAAGACGGGTATTTGTACAGTGTAAAGGAGGAAAAAAAAAGGAGGATTTAGATGAAAAAAAAAGGATTTTTCCTGGACCCCGACACCTGGTGCTAAGTCCAGCAATTTCAGCAACAGGAGCACACAGGACTGTAATGCAGCGTTTGCTGGTATAACCACTGTGTCTCCTATACAGCCTGCCTGCCTGGTATCTGGGATGGATATTAGTCCTGAAAAGGACTGTTTGTTTGTTCTGGCAGCCTTTACAGACCCTACACTAACTATTTCGGAATTTATATCTCTCCCTTAATCAGCAGCGCTGTCCCTACACTGTCTAATCCGGAGCGACTGTGTCCAAGATGGCGGCGCCCGGTTTTAAATACTCGAGGTGACGCTGTGCGGCCTGCCAATCACTGAAATGCCCACAACCAACTTTGCTGCAGCATTACAGTGACTGGCTGGCAATCCTGCATGTTCATTGGCTCTGTAAAGAGCGCCAAACATGCAGGGCGGAGACCCGAGCTCCCGCCCGAGTAACCCGGAAAAGCTCGGTGCTCGCCGAACATCCCGAGTAGCGTGATGCTTGGGCGAGTACCGAGCAGTGTCGAGCATGTTCGCTCAACTCTAATTACCATATATAGATGGAAGACATATATACATCTAAAACTGTTAACCCATATCCATATCAGTACATACAATATAGAGTACATAAATATCAATCCCATTAGGGTATTATACAGTACAATCTTCTGCAGATAAAAAAAAAAAAGTGCATAGATGAAACAACAAAACCACACATATCTCTCCATATATGCTATATCAGTGGATAATGCAGTCATCTTCTCATGGTATCCGCAAAACTACATCATCACCGTCCTCCATGGAGTCCTGGTAGATGGCTGCATGATGTCAAACAATGGAGAACCAGCAGGTAAGGGCAGACTCACTCATCACTGGTAACAGGGCAGACAATATGTCACGGACAACAATCTAGTGGAGAGTCAATGTGCAGCATTAAAATAAGAACAATAATGAATTATTAAAATGAAAAAAATATATATAAAAACAACTGAGGACATCACATGCAGACCAGAGATTAAAGAAATGGGACGAAGCTAATACTCTCGTTTAACCCCTTCATTGCAGGGTTTTAAGTGTACAATTGGAATCTATTTTGGATAGGGCGAGTGGAGAGGGGGTGATTACCCTCAAACTAGCGTCAGCATTGAGAGTGACTGAGCCTACCATCCCTACAATGTACCTACTCCCGAAATTGCATAAAAACATTAATAAACCACCTGGGAGTCCGATAATTTCAGGAAGGGGTAACTTTCTCGAGAATGTTAGCCGCTGGATTGATTCTATATTGCAGCCTTTGGTAGAGAACCTCCCATCATTCCTACGCGATACGGGTGATTTCCTTAGGAGAGTTGATGGCCTCTATTTAGATCATGACACCATGATGGTAACAGTGGACATTGAATCCCTTTATACCAATATCAAGCATGCTGACGGTTTATGGGCTGTGGCTTTCTTCTTAAAGGGGTCTAACCTGTCGGAAGAAATGAGGTCCTTATTGGTGGAACTGTTGGATTTCACACTGACGCACAATTTTTTCATTTTTAAGGGGTCTTTCTACCTTCAGCTCCAGGGGACAGCGATGGGGGCGGCTTTTGCCCCCTCATATGATAACCTCTTCCTGGGGCTGTGGGAGAGTGACCTCTCCCTGTCAGATCTAGGGTCGTCGATGGACCGTGTCCTACTTTGGGCACGCTACATCAACGACATCTTCCTGATCTGGCAGGGCTCACAGCAATGCTTAATTGAATTTATGGACAAACTCAATTGCAATAACGTAAATATCCACGTTACATATCAGTGTGATCCCAACAGGGCTGAATTTCTGGACGTGACTCTCAACAGAGAAGCGAACCAGAGCATTAAGACCAATATATTCAGGAAACCCACATCCACCAATATATTGCTGCATGCATCGTCATCCCACCCACAACACAAGATAAGGTCGGTTCCGGTGGGCCAATTTCTGCGTTTAAGATGGCTCTGCTCAATGGACAGTGATTTTCTCGCTCAGTCCAGGGAATTAATTGAGAGATTTTATGCCCGTGGCTATAGCCATAGATCTGTGAAAAAGGCCGTCAATAGGGCTAAATACTCTGCACGAGATGATCTCTTATATGGGTCAAGAGATGATACCAACACTGAGATCGTTAGGTTCATCACTAAGTACCACACTCAAGCACCGGCTATGAGGAAGGCACTGGAGAAAGCATGGCCAGTGCTTATGAATGACCCGATTCTAATGAGATATGTGTCTGAAAAAACATGCATAACTTTCAGACACGCTAAGAATCTAAGGGATCATCTCATGTAGAGTCATTATGAGGGGGTACCCCGACAGACTTTTTTGAGTGGTGTGGGTGGTGTTCGGCGTGGGTGCAGTCCGTGTGGCCGGTGTGTCGCCTGTCCCAATATTGATCGGAGTAATGAATTTTGGGACTCTGACGGTAATAGATTTCCGATCAGTAGTTACATCACTTGCCAAACACGATACGTGATACACCATGCAACCTGCCCGTGTGGTCTCATTTATGTGGGCATGACGACTCGACATTTTAAAACATGGGTAAGGGAACATGTACTGGGCATAGAGGCGACACTGGGCCACACTGATGCATCCACCCTCAAGACCATCCCACGCCACTTCAAATTATACCATGGATGTGACTCCACCGGGCTGAGAGTGAGAGGCATAGACAATATAGTTGTGGGTATCTGTGGTGGTCGAGTGACGCAGAGGTTGGCCCAGCATTGTACTGTATAATGCCCTAATGGGATTGATATTTATGTACTCTTTATTGTATGTACTGATATGGATATGGGTTAACAGTTTTAGATGTATATATGTCTTCCATCAATAGATGGTAATACTTTTGATTGCAGTACTTATATGTATACACATTTCCTATGTGCTATTATGATCTCTTCTCTCCTCCCTTCCTTGTCTGCCTCCTATTTCCCACTTGTGACTATTTTGTCTTCTCCTCCTCCTTCTCCTTTTAATTCTTTTTTTTTCTTGTCTTTTGCCAGCTGTCAGGTGCCCTGGTGGTGACTCTAGCGCGCGCCATCGCTGCCCGGCCGGTACGCGGTCTCTCCGCTTCGCGCATGCGCCCAGTGGCTCTCGACATCCTTGTGATGCCGACGCCGCTGTGCGCCTGTGGTGCGGCGGGGGTTCCGCATCATTCATGGCCGGGCAGCGGTGTTGTCTACATCCCATGATCATGGGGGTGGTACCTTGGGCTTGATCATGTGAAGTGAGGGGGCGGAACCTGGAGCCACATGACAGGGCTGTTGATGCCTCTCCATGGAGACGTTGTGAGAGAGGCAGGAAGTCAGTTACATGCAGTGAGTGAGACAGGAAGTCAGTTATACGGCACTTCCGCTTTACTGTGCAACATGTGCACGCTGCAGATATGGATATGTGAGTATAAAAGGTGGATGGTTGGTTTGCAGCATTACCCCATGAAAAAGGTTTTCCTACCGAAAAGTGCATCGGGGTGACGGTAGCAGAGCCTGTCTGGTGGCCTTACCCAGGTATACAGCTATTTCAGCTTATTTATGATCTACTGTTTACATTACTTCTATCTGTATAAGGGTTTTAACCCCTTTTGTTGCTGGGTTTTTTGATTGTGATGGGATATTATTGCATTGGGGGTATTATTTGGGAAAGGATATTCTATATGTGTGTATATATTTATTAATACATGTGACCCTGTTGCTGTCCCCCTTATAGTCCCATTTGCTATATAGGCTGACCTTTCGGGTGCTGTGTCACGGTTTTTAACATTGTTTTATCCATGTGGATCCAGCACTCTGTGTCCACTCTGTTGTCCGCATTTATCTCAGTAATTTGTGTTTACTACATGTGTTAATAAAGGAATTTTCTTACCTCTTTACCATTTTGAACTTGTGTGGACATCTATTTGTTTCTCTGCTTCACAGAGGAACAAACCCCTCCTTCCCTTTACTGTTACAAGATGATGGCCCGTTCTTTTTATGAGTCTTATATGCAATAACATGGGTCCATTGGGATCGGATTTATCTTTACTGTGTTGTTTGCATTTGTGTTTCACCAAGAGGACGACTGACCATGCTCTCATCCTCCTCTCTGTCCTCAGGCCATCCACAATGAACAGACGGTATGACAGCTGTGCAGGTAGTACCGTCAATAGCGCATGAAACAAGCTCCGGTTCTTCTTCCTCCTCTTCCTCTTCCTCATTGTCACCTAATCCACGTGTGGATCAGATGAGGCTGGGATTTGTGTAATCACCCTATATGGTTCCTTGCTCCATCTCATCGTACTCCGCCTGCAATGCATCCTCTTTAATTGTGAGCAGAGAACTTTTCAGAAGACAGAGAAGTGGGATGGTGACACTAATTATGGTGTCATCGCCGTTCACCATCTTGGTGGAGTCCTCAAAGATTTGAAGGATGGTACATATGTCTGACATCCATGTCCACTCCTGAGGTCTTATTTGTGGAATCTGAACTGAATACCGACAGCCTTGTTGATGCTGGTGCTCAACAACTGCCCTCTTCTGCTCACAAATCCTTTCCAACATCTCCTGTATAGAGTTTCAACATGTTGGGACATCACACACCAGTCTGTGAGCCAGAAGCTGCAAACGCTGCTGAAACACGGCAAGGGTGGTGGAAGCTGTAGGTGACTTTCTAAAATGGGCAAACAGGCGGCATACTTTAACAAGCAGATCCGGCAGCTCCGGGTAGGATTTGAGAAACTGAACCACGAGGTTAAGCACATGGGCTAGGCATGGTACGTGTGTGAGCCCGCTTCGTCTCAGAGCTGCCACCAGGTTCTGGCCATTGTCACACATGTCCATGCCTGGCTGTAGGTTCAGCAGTGTGAGCCACTGATCTGCCTGCTCTTTCAGAGCTGTCCACAACTCTTCAGCATTGTGCGGTTTGTCACCTAAGCATATTAGCTTCAGCACAGCCTGTTGCCGCTTGGCCGAGGCAGTGCTGCAGTGCTTCCATCTTTTGACTGATGTGGTCATTTCGGAGATGGAGGCTGAAGACGAGGAGGAGGCTGAGGAAGATGAGGTTCAGGAGCTGCAGACCATGGGGGCAACCTTATTGACCTAGGGCCCGCAATCCTTGGATTAAGGAGGATGTGTTCAGTCCCAAGGTCCGACTGGGTCCTCGCTTCCACTATGTTAACCCAGTGTGCCGTCAGCGAGATCTACCATCCCTGCCCACAAGCACTTGTCCATATGTCCCGGTAACTGCGTTGTTGAGGGCACGACTAATGTTTTGGGACACGTGCTTGTGTAATGCGGGGACGGCACACCGGAAGAAATAGTGGCAGCTGGGGACCGAGTACCGAGGGACGGCTGCTATCATCAGGTTGCAGAATGCTTCCGTCTCCACGAGACTAAAAGGCAAAATTTTGAGCGCAAGCATTCACGAAATGTGTAAATTTATTAGTGTGGCCTGTGGGGCTGCGTATTGCTCTTGCGTTCCAAGGACTGGGGTATGGACAACTGAACGCTGCGCTGGCACAAGGACGTGGACGTGCTTCCTGATGCTGCTACTTGAGCGTGTGCAATGACAGGTGCAGGGCAGGAGGCATCTTCGCATGAACCATGGACATGGGACTGGCTTGCATGCACAACAGCGGAAGAAGCAGTGGTGCCACCCGCAGACACTGCTCCTGGACCCTGGGGTTCAGCCCACAAAGACGGGTGCTTTGCTGCCATGTGCCTGATCATGCTGGTGGTGGTCAGGCTGGTCGTTTGGCATCCCTGCTGATGCTGACCTGGCAGGTGGTGCAAACGGCCATTTTGGGGTTATCGGCAGAGTCTTTAAAAAACAACCAGACTCGGCAAGACCTAACAGTTGTACTGGCAATTTCCTTTGTGTTGGTGTTACGGGGTACGGTTGCCTGTTTTCTGTCTGCGGCCACCACACTGCTTCTTCCTGCCTGTTGGGGTGCTCTGCCTCCCTCTCCCTGTATGCTGCTGTCCTCCTGCCAGGTTGGGTCAGTTACTATATAATCCACCACCTCATCTTCCACTTCCACACCCTGGTCCTCCTCCTGACTTTCAGGCAATTGTGTCTCATCATCGTACACCTCTTGTGAGAATTTCCCACCGTCACCTTCGTGTGACCGTGGCTGCTCAAATATTTGGGCATCGCTACATGCGATCTCCTCTTGCCCTGCTTCAAGTGGACCGGGCGAGAGCCACAAATCTATAAATGGAAAAGTGAACAGCTCTGTGTGGGATCAGTTGTCTCTGGGTTTTCGGCATGGTGGGAGGAAGGAGGTTCAGAGTGAGGAATATACGGTTCAGACTCACGGCTACTGAGACTTGACCGTGTGGAGGACGTGGTGGTGGTGGTGGTGGCTAAGTGACTGGAAGCATTATCTGCTATCCAGCCAATAAACTTTTCACACTGCTCTGTGTTCAATAGTGGTGTTCTGCTGTCCCCTATTAATTGGGACAGGAAGGTTGAGTGACAAGGTGTTTGTGTTTGTTGTGGCACAATTTCAGCTTGCCCACAGCCTCGGCCTCTGCATGCACCATCACCATCACATCCAGTTCCCCTTACCTTGCCATGTGCCTTGCCCATTTTAAATGGAGGACAATATCTTCCACACTTACTACAAATGGCTGAATTTAGAGTGAACTTATGTGTGATCTGTGTGACAGAGAA
Organism: Phyllobates terribilis; assembly: GCF_046119375.1. Taxonomy (NCBI): domain Eukaryota; kingdom Metazoa; phylum Chordata; class Amphibia; order Anura; family Dendrobatidae; genus Phyllobates; species Phyllobates terribilis. The sequence goes on along the minus strand of NW_027362768.1, from coordinate 34,774,345 downwards.
AACACAGTTTTTAATACCTCGCCTGTAGGTAACTATTTTGAACAGCAAACTGGTGTCAATAGCTTCACTGACACACTGAAACAAATTTTCAATGGAGGTCATAAATAGCAGTATTTTCTGAAAACCTATATGTGATATGTGTGACGGAGGAAACACAGTTTTAAATACATGGCCTGTAGGTAACTATTTTGAACAGCAAACTGGTGTCAATAGCTTCACTGACACACTGAAACAAATGTTTAATTGAGTCCAGAAATGGCAGTATTTTCTGAAAACATATATGTGATACGTGTGACGGGGAAAACACAGTTTTAAATAGCTGGCCTGTAGGTAACTATTTTGAACAGCAAACTGGTGTCAATAACTTCACTGACACACGGAATTTTTTTTTTAATGGAGGTCAGAAATAGCAGTAATTTCTGAAAACGTAAATATGTGATCCGTGTGACGGACAAACCACAGTTTTAAATACCTGGCTGTAGGTAACTATTTTGAACAGCAAACTGGTGTCAATTGCTTCACTGACACACTGAAACAAATTTTTAATGGAGGCCAGAAATGGCAGTATTTTCTGAAAACGTATATGTGATCCGTGTGACGACGAAAACACAGTTTTAAATACATGGCCTGTAGGTAACTCTTTTGATGAGAAAACTGGTGTCAATAGTTTCACTGACTCACTGAAACAAATGTTTAATGGAGGCCAGAAGTGGCAGTATTTTCTGAAAACGTATATGTGATCCGTGTGATGGAGACAACACAGTATTAAATACCTGGCCTGTAAGTAACTATTTTGAACAGCAAACTGGTGTCAATAGCTTCACTGACACACTGAAACAAATTTTTAATGGAGGCCAGAAATGGCAGTATTTTCAGCGCAATTATATGTGATCCGTGTAATGGACAAACCAGTTTTAAATAGCTGGATGTTTAGCGCTGTAATATGGAGAGGACCTGGCTGTATTCTGCAATGCCAACAAGCCAATGGCGCAGAACAATGGTGCTCTCTGGATTGCTTTTTAAGCAACTAATGAGAATTAAGATATAAAAAAAAATATTCCCAGCCCCGGACTTATTTCTTGAAATATCTAACAGCAGCAGCAGCAGCAGCAGACAAAATTGGAATGGAGCCTCTTGTGCTACATGCACTGCAGTTTGCTATATACACTGCCTGCCTGCATAAACTGCCTGCCTGATATCTCTGCAGATGGATTAGTCCAGAGAAGGACTGTTTGTTGAGATGGATATGTGTCTCTAATATAGTGTGGTCAGGTCGGCGTCAGCACTCGGCGCACTCGGGCAAGTGCCGGGGCCCTGTGCAGGCGGGGACCCCGCCGCGCTATGGGACCCGTGAGCGGAGGAGAGTGGTGTCCGCTCCCTCCCCCCGCTTGCTCAGGGCCCTGGCACCCGGAAAAATACTTACCTCTTCCCAAGCCATCGCAGCAGTTCCTGTCTCTTCCACAGCTGCTGCACAGTGACGTCTCAGGTCAGAGGGCGCGGTGACTTCTTTACACCGCGCTCTCTCCTGAGCCGTCACAGCGCAGAGCTGGAAGACACCGGCGACGCTGGAGTTCACAGCAGCGGCAACAGGTGAGGAGTGGTGAGAATTTGTTTTTGTTTTTTATTGTATGAAGGCAAGGGGCATTATATGGTGGGGTGGGGTGTATGACATCCTGCATGGGGCATTATATACGGGTGGACATCCTGCATGGGGCCTTATATGGGGGGAGGGGTAACATCCTGCATGGGGCATTATAAGCGAGAGGAGGGGTGACATCCTGCATGGGACATTATAAGGGGGGGTGACATCCTGCATGGGGCATTATAAGGGAGGGGGGCATGTGACATCCTGCATGGGCATTATAAGGGAGGTGGGGTGTGACATCCTGCATGGGGCATTATAAGGGAGGGGGGTGTGTGACATCCTGCATGGGGCTTTATAAAGGAGAAGGTGGCTGTGACACCCTGCATGGGGCATTATAGGGGAGGGGGGGTGACATCCCGCATGGGGCATTATAAGGGAGGGGGGGTGACATCCTGCATAGAGCCTTATTAGGGAGGGGGGGTGACATCCTGCATGGGGCATTATATAGGGGGGACATCCTGCATGGGGCATTATAAGGGGGTGTGTGACATCCTGCATGGGGCATTATAAGGGAGGGGGGGTGTGACATCCTGCATGGGGCATTATAAGGGAGGGGGGGTGACATCCTGCCTGGGGCATTATAAGGGAAAGGGGGTGTGACATCCTGCATGGGGCACTATAAGGGGGGTGTGACATCCTGCATGGGGCATTATAAGGGAGGGGGAGTGATATCCTGCATGGGGCATTATAAGGGAGGGGGGTGTGACATCCTGCATGGGGCATTATAAAAGAGGGGGGGTGTGACAGCCTGCGTGGGGCATTATGTGGGGGGAACAGCCTGCATGGATCATTATGTGGTGGCACAGCCTGCATGGAGCATTATATGGGGGCCAGTATTCTGCATGTAGCGTTATATGGGGGTCAATGTCCTGTATGGAGCGTTATATGGGGGCAAGTATCCTGTATGGAGCGTTATATGGGGGCCAGTATACTGTGTGGAGCGATTCGCCGGTTTCTGAGCAATTGTGGAATTTACAATAGATATCACTCATATAATGTAAGAAGTGAATTCTTTGGCTTGTACTATATATATATTTCTCTGTGGTATCTGTGCATCATGAATTATGGTATGTGTCAAAGGGGCCCACTGAGTTTCTTTCGCCCAGGGCCCACAAAATCCTTTAGCCGGCCCTGAGTTTGGTACACCTACATTAACTAGAAGCAAGCAAATCTCTCCCTAGCTCAGCAGCACCTCTCCCTACACTGTCTGATTCCAGAGTGACTGTGACGAGCACGGCGGCGCCAGGTCTGATATAGACCTGATGACGCGGTGCTGCCAGCCAATCACTGTAATGCCACAACCAACATGTCTGCGGCATTACAGTGAGTGGCAGACAATCCCTGCATGTTCATTGGCTCTGTAAAGAGCGCCAAACATGCAGGGAGGGGACCCGAGCCCCCGCCGAGCAACCCCGAAAATACTCGGTGAGCGCCAAGCATCTCGAGCAGTGACATGCTCGGGCGAGCACCGAGCAGTAGCGAGTATGCTCGCTGATCACTACTCTTCAATGATATCTTTCTTATATAACGCTAACATATTCCTCGGATCTTTAAAAATCAGAGGATATGGGCACGGTTCAAGAAAATGGGTCAATACAGAATACCAAACTAATCGAAAATGCCAACAATAACAATGAGAGACCTATATACAACAGCTTGAAATATATTGGAGAAGAAGGTTTAGGGTAACTAGGGATTAAAGTAAATGCTTAACTTTTACAACAAACAAGGAATTCCTAATAATCTCTTATGCAACATTGTATGCTGCATTTATCTTAATTCTTATTGTTTTGCTATGTCGTTCAGCATTTTTCTATGTTTTCAAGGACAATATTTTGTGGAGAAGCTATCCCACAGAATACATTATTTATTTCAAGGAATTAAGAAAACTGCAAAACAAAGTGAACTATTGACTTCTTTAATCATTGTAAACTAAATCAGCACAGCAGAACAAAGACTGTTTTCAAACTACATAGCACTTTTTAGAAGCAGTGCTTTAGAAATGAGAAAAAATTAAAAAAAAATTGGGTGGTGTTAAATATTAGCATTATTATGTTACTAAAGATCATTAAATCTTCTGGAATTCTAATTTTCCAAAATTTTCCAGAGGTTTTTAAGTAATTTGCACAAAGTGAATCTCATAATGTTCTACTTTCCCAGGTTCACAGTGTTCCTAAAACTTTGACATAAATTTGACTCACATTAAATTGACTAACTATGTAAAAAACCATATTAGTAAGGAGAATTTTTTATTTTTATAGTAGTCGTCTATTACAAAATGTATTAATGTAATATGTAGTCTTTTTTTCTATAAGTACAATCAGGTATTTTATAGCTCATAGACCCCTATAAGTCATGCACATTTTTCAAGAATAAAATTTCCTTCTTGATCTCCAACTGTGAATAGACTGGATCAACATTGAGACAATACAATTAATTAACTGATAGAAGCTCTCCTATTAAAGTTTTTATCCTCTTGCAGATCTCTTTTCCCTGTATGAGTTATAAGCCACTGCAAAAGTCCCTGACAGAGGTGAATAGGGAGCAGTTGGGTTAGGAGTTGAAGAGGGGAATGATAAATGCAGTGACAAAAAACTTCCTGTTTCTACATAGAGCAGAGAAAAGAGAAGAATTATCTGGGTAGAAAGGTAAAATGAGCAATTGTAAGTACACAGCGCAATATAATATAGCTGAGAATAGGAGTGCAGTAATGCAGTTCCAATCGTCAAAATTTACCATTCTAGCAACCTTGAGCGCAGCTATACATATTTTTTATAACTGTTTTCTTAACTGGCACCTATTCACACTAGTTAGGAGGTGCTGGTCAGTTTTTTCTATTTGTAGCAAACTCCTGTGACATGTGCACTCCTATTCCCATCAGTCGTAGGTGATTTTAATCAGCTGGTTCCTTCCTGCCCCATAAACTGTAGGCTTTTTAGTCCAAGAGAGGTGTGTTTTTTCAGGACAGGGATCCAACAATAAAGGTATGCTTTGACGTTAGCTGTTGGGCTCATATACATTGGCCAATTTATGTGCTAAGTACCTTCTTCTGTAAATTTTCCTAGAGCAAAATTTTTGCAGTTCCATTTTTCCAAAAATTCCATATGTACATTATGTAGCACTTATCTATTTTCAAGGCAGTAATGCAATACTAAATCACTGAGTCATGATTTAATGTGGAGATCAAAGGGATTTTAGTAATTTAATTATAACCTATCAGTTGAGATGTGTATTCTGAGGTTCTGCAGCAGCTGAGGTGGGTATTGTAATGTTCTGCAGCAGCTCTTCATGTGTATTATGAGGATCTGCAGCAGCTATGATGTACAGTATATTATGAATTTTTGCAGCAACTGGAGTTTGAATTATAATGTTCTGTAACAGCTGAGGCTTGTATTATGATGTTCTGCAGCAGCTGAGGTATATTCTGTGAAGTTCTGCTGCAGCTGAGGTCTGTATAATGAGGTTTTCCATCATATGAGGTGTATATTATGTGCAATGTATATTTTTATGTGAATCTCAAAATCATTGACTTTTTTTTTTTTTTCATAACACACAAGAAATTCAGCAGCTGCAAATCTGCACCAATATCCACATAGCTGGATTTTCTATACAAATTTCCCTTCAAATCAAAGGCAGAGCTATGGATTCAGCATGGGAGTGTGGTGGGTGGGGAACACATCTAGCCTAGGTGCAGATTGCTATTACAACTTCTTTCAGCCATTACTCATCTGCAAAGCTTAGAAGAAAGATCAATTTGATTTCCAATATTCTCAGCACCGTACCCATATTTTCCCAAACTGCACATTTTCTTCATACTATTGTAACCCAAATGCTGAGCCTTCTGGTGCAATATTTGCTTACTTTACTGCTCATGTTGTTTGGTACAGAAACAGTGCTCATCTTAGTGCTCTACATAGAAATAATGCCTAACATTGTAGTGTTGAGAGAAAGCTGGGGGGACAAACAAACTCAAATAAGTCATCAACCAGACAACAGCGTGTTTAGGTGATAATGCCCTGCTCACCTGGCTGAGTTGTTAAAAAGCACAACTCTTTTGAAGGTTCAATGTAATATAACTCTAGCTGCTGCTCCGCAGGTTTGGGAATCTAATGTAAAGATCAGGTACAAGGTAGATGCGGATAAGTTGCTTTGCTGGTAAATATTCAATAAAGATATCCATAGATTCTAAGTTATTGCTGTAGAAATGCAGTTCCTTCTCAATATGTCTGACTTCTTCATCAGGAGAGGTACAATTGGAACATCTGAAAGGATAATTGTCTAGAGAAGAAAAGATGAGCGTTACCATAAGTCCTGTTTCATGTCAAAAGTAAAGCATCCCAAGATCCCACATCTGTGGGGTTATCTTTCATCCAAGGGAGTCAGCTCACTCACCATTTTGCCTCTGAATACTAACTTGAATAAAGAATGATATCTAAACATCCTCTAAGAGCTACTTTTTCCAAAGATCCAAGAGCAATATGGCGATGAACAATGATTTTTCCAGCATGAAGAATCACCTTGTCATAAGACAAAAGTGATAGCTAAGTAGCTTGGAGAAAAAAATATTGGGATTTTGAGTAAATAGCCAAGATAATCTCTGGATCTAAAATCTGATTGAGAACTTGTGAGAAATGCTCAAAAAGTGGGTGGTCAAACAAAAACACAAAAATTGTGATACATTCCAAGCACGGTTTAAGCAAGAATAAAGTGCTAACAGTAAGGATTTGGTCTGGAAGCTGTTTAGTTATTTTTTTTTTATAATAATATTTTTTTATTTCTCTAGTGCCAACATATTCTGTAGTACTTTACATTTTAGAGTGGACTTGTGCAGACAATAAAAGACATTACAGAATAACAAAAATCACACAAATCAACAGATGCCACGAAGAGAGAGGGCCCTGCTCCCAAGCTTGCAATCTATGGGGAAATAAGGGAGACACGAAAGGTGGATGGTAACAATTGCTTGCATTGTACGGTCAACCATCAATATAATAAATGGGGTAATCACATAATGCTAAATGAACCAGTCACCAACCAGTATGTGAACAAGTACAGACACAGAAGTTTAATAAGTACATGGGGGTGTGTGAACAGATGATACAAGTGTCCTGATTTGGAAGAAAATTTTGTATGGGAAAAAAAGGGATAGTTAGATAAGTGAGGTGAGGCAATTGGCAAGTATAAAGAAATGCGTTTTTGGGCACTCCTAAAACTGTGGTTATTGGGGATTATTCAAGGAGTCTTGGATAGTGCATTCCAAAGAATTGTGAGAAGTTTTGGAGACTGGAGTGGGAGGTTTGGATTATTGAGGATGTTAATCTTAGGTCATTAGCAGAACAGAGACTGGTGACTACTTATAACCAGTCTCACAGGAACATCCAGAAGTTACTAGACAAATTCTGGTTTATCCTTAAGAGCGATCCGGTACTCTCTAGGCACCATCCTGATAAACCAAGGGTGGTGTTCAGAAGGGGTAAGAACCTCAGCAATATGGTGGCTCCTAGCAACACGCTATGTGAATCCTCTCCAACCTAACCTATCGGTATGGGCAATTTGATCAGTGGTTGTTTCTCTTGTGGGTCCCCAAAATGCATGTGTTGCCAGAGCATCTTGAGTGGTTCAAAGACTTTCTCCTCGAATACCACTGGCAAAACATATACCATTAGACAATTTTTAAACTGCCACTCAATGTTCGTGGTATATCTTCTTGAATGTACATGCGGCCTACAATACGTGGGCCGTACGATACAGGCCATGCATGCACGGATGAATAAGCATAGGTCTAACATTCGTGGTGGTTTCCTTCTACATAGCATTTCTAAACATTTTTCTGTGGCGCATAATAAGGATCCTAATGACTTAAGGCTTAAAATTATTGACCAGATTGCTGAAACCACAACTGACCGCTTGGTTCGTTTAATTAATCGTGAGAGTTATTGGATTTTTAGATTGGGCACTCTGTCCCCTGAGGGCCTTAATTTAACGATTGAGAATGCGATTCATTAACCCTATTTCTCTCTTGGTTCTTATTCACGCATTACTAGTTTTTATTCATTTTTTTAATTTATTTTATATTTTATTTATAATCCCTGCTTTTAGTACATCATGACACTATTGGGTATACTGTAGCATCTTTTATCCTCTTTTTTTAATCTTTTGATCTAATGTAGTTTTTATATTCATATTTATATGATATTCATTTCTTTTACTTCCTTTTTTTCATATATAATTTATTTTTTTTTAATTTACTTCCTGTTTTGTTTTTCCTGTGTTGTCATAACTGTTAGTGTCCTTTGATTGGTGCTCCTACCCTATATAATGGTTGCTCTTTCATCTGCTCTCTAATCTACCTGAGGAAGATAGCTTCTGCTATCGAAATGTGTCGTGGCGTTAGAGAGCGTACTAAACAATAAAAGGTTTGTGTGTTATAACCTAATTCCCTGTCTAGTTGTTCTAGCACTTCACTAACACCGCACAATTCCTTCTTTCTAGATTGCAAATCTCCCCAGTGGAGAACGGTGGAAGCTGCTCTGTTTACAACTAGCTTACTACAGGACCTGCCGTGATGTCATTGTGGAATGCCCACTTCGGTCACATGGTCCTGGTCATGTGACAACTGAAGCAGACAGAAACTCCCTACAGCAGTTCCTGCTAAGCTGCGGTCATCTTACAGACTCCCACCTGGAAGTGTTTTCCCTTGTTATGGGGGGCTCCTTTGCACAACAGGACCAGGTGAGTAGCCACAACATCCTCCCCCTCTATTCCCCCCCAAACTTCAGTCTCTTCCCCATTGGCACTCCATCTGCTTTTGTTTTCCATTAGCAGAACAGAGGGCACGGGTAGGGTGGTAGACTGAGATGAGGGAGGACACTTAGGGCGGTGCTGAAGCATGGAGCGCTTTGTGGGTGAGGGTGATCAGTTTATAATAAACTCTACAGCGGATGGGTAACCAGTGCTGCGACTGGCACAGGGTGGAGGCATCGGTCTAGCGGTTGACAAGGAATATGATCCTGGCTGCTGCATTTAGGACAGATTGGAAAGGGGAGAGTTCAATAAGAGGGAGACCGATTAGTAGAGAGTTGCAGTAGTCCAGACGAGAATGAATCAGAGTGACAGTAAGAGTTTTTGCAGAGTCAAAGGTAAGAAAAGGTCAAATTCTAGAAATGTTTTTGAGGTGTACATGACATGAGTGAGCGAGTGATTGGATGTGGGGCGAGAAGGAAAGATCTGAATCAAGTATGACCCCAAGACAGCGGGCTTGTTGCTGGGGAGTAATGGTGGAGCCACACACGGAGACAGCAATATTGGGCATAGGAATGTTAGTGGAGGGAGGAAACACAAAAAGTTCAGGTTTTGATGAGTTCAGTTTCAGATAGAGGGAGGGAGAATTGGATGTTTTGTCCCCAGCAGTTCGCCCCCAGGATGTTTTGCCCCCGAACATCTCACCCCCACACATATCGCCCCCAGTTCAAAACGTCCGGGGGCGAAACGTGCGGGGGCGAAATGTGCGGGGGCGAATCTTCCTGGGGGTGAAATGATAGGGGCAAAATGTGCGGAGGCAAAATGTACCTGGGGGCGAACAGATGGGGGCGAACTGCTGGGGGCAAATTGCTATGGGCGAACTGCTGGGGGCGAAACTTCTTATAACCAGAGGGAGGACATAATGTTAGAGAAGGCGGAAAGACAATCACTGGTGTTTTATAGTAATTCAGGGATGAGGTCAGGAAATGATGTGTATAATTGGGTGTCATCAGCGTAGAGATGGTAGTGAAAACCAAACCTACTGATTGTTTGTCCAATAGGAGTGGTGTATAAGGAGAAGAGGAGGTGGCCGAGGACCAATTCTTGAGGAATCCTGACAGTAAGGGGAAAAAGGGAGGAAGAGGAGCCAGCAAAAGATACAGTGAAGGAGCGGTCAGATAGGTAGGAGGAGAACCAGGATAAAACAGTGCCCTTGATCCCAATAGAATGGAGCATAGTGAGGAGGAGCTGATGACACAATGTCGAATGCTGCAGAGCCATCCAGGAGAATCAGCAGGGATTAATGACAATTAGAGTTAACTGTTAGTAGATCATTAGAGACTTTAGTGAGGGCAGTTTCAGTGGAGTGTAAAGAGCGAAAACCAGATTGTACAGTGCGTACGGAGAGTATTCAGACTCCTTTAAGTTTTTCACTCTGTTTCATTGCAGCCATTTGGTAAATTCTAAAAAGTTCATTTTTTTTCTCATTAAAGTACATTCTGCACCCCATCTTGACTGATAAAAACAGAAATGTAGAAATTATTGCAAATTTATTAAAAAAGGAAAACTGAAATATCACATGGTCATAAGTATTCAGACCCTTTGCTCAGTATTGAGTAAAAGCACCCATTTGAGCTAGTACAGCCATGAGTATTCTTGGGAATGATACAGCAAGTTTTTCACATCTGGATTTGGGGATCCTCTGCCATTCTTCCTTGCAGATAATCTCCATTTCCGTCAGGTTGGATGGTGAAGGTTGGTGGACAGCCATTTTCAGGTCTCTCTAGAGATGCTCAATTTGGTTTAGGTCAGGGCTCTGGCTGGGCAAGTCAAGAATGGTGACAGACTTGTTCTGAAGCCAATCTTTTGTTATTTTAGCTGTGTGCTTAGGGTCATTGTCTTGTTGGAAGGCGAACCTTCGGCCAAGTCTGAGGTCCAGAGCACTCTGGAAGTATCATCCAGGATATCTCTGTACTTGGCCGCATTCATGTTTCCTTCAATTGCAACCAGTCGTCCTGTCCCTGCAGCTGTAAAACACCCCCATAGCATGATGCTGCCACCACCATGTTTCACTCTTGGGATTGTATTGTGCAGGTGATGAGCAGTGCCTGGTTTTCTTCACACATGCTGCTTTGAATTATCACCAAAAAGTTCTATCTTTGTCTCATCAGACCAGAGAATCTTATTTCTCATAGTCTGGGAGTCCTTCATGTGTTTTTGAGCAAACTTAATGCAGGCTTTCATATATCTTGCTCTGAGGAGAGGCTTCCGTCGGGCCACTCTGCCATAAAGGCCGGACTGGTGCACGGCTGCAGTGATAGGTGACTTTGTGGAGCTTTCTCCCATCTTCCTACTCCATCTCTGGAGCTCAGCCACAGTTATCTTTGGGTTCTTCTTTACCTCTCTCACCAAGGCTCTTCTCCCACGATTGCTCAGTTTGACTGGACGATCAGGTTTAGGAAGACATCTGGTGGTCCCAAACTTCTTCCATTTAAGGATTATGGAGGCCACTGTGCTGTTAGGAATCTTGAGTAATGCAGAAATTCTTTTTTAACCTTGGCCAGATCTGTGCCTTGCCATAATTCTGTCTCTGAGCTTCTTGGGCAGTTCCTTTGAGCTCATGATTCTCATTTGGTCTGACATGCACTGTGAGCTGTGAGGTCTTATATAGACAGGTGTGTGCCTTTTCAAATCAAATCCTATGAGTTTAATTAAAGACAGCTGGACTCCAATGAAGGAGTAGAACCATCTCATGGAGAATCACAAGGAAATGGACAGCATGTGACTTAAATATGAGTGTCTGTGCAAAGGGTCTGAATACTTATGACCATGTGATATTTCAGTTTTTCTTTTTTAATAAATTTGCAAAAATTTCTACATTTCTGTTTTTTTTAGTCAAGATGGGGTGCAGAGTGTACTTTAATGAGAAAAAAATGAACTTTTTAGAATTTACCAAATGGCTGCAATGAAACAAAGAGTGAAAAATTTAAAGGGGTCTGAATACTTTCCATACCCACTGTAGAGGGTCTAAAAGAGAGTTATATGATAGATAGCAGATTAGATGAAAGTAGACCAAGGGTTGCAGCAGTTTAGAGATGAAGGGAAGATTAGACACAGGTCTGTAGTTAGCAGCACAGTTTTGGTCAATGGATGGGTTTTTAAGTAATGGATGAATGCTGTAGTGTTTAAATGAGGTGGGAAAGATACCAGATGAGAGTGAGAGATTAAATTTTATAGTTAGGTGAGTGGTGACAGCCGGGGAAAGGGACTGAAGGAGATATGAGGGAATAGGGTCACTGGTGCTGGTCGTAGGGCGAGAAGATGCAAGGAGCCTGATCACTTCTTCTTCCATGACTGGTTCAAAGACAGAGTTTGAGCTATATTCAATGGGAGAGAGAGGACTGTGCAAGGTATTAGGAGACTGAGAGAAAATTTAATGTCTGATATGGTCAATTTTTTCTTTTAAATAATTAGCCAGATCATCAGTGTTTAGGTCAGTTGTTGGGCTTTCACTCTTGGATGGAGGAGGGAATGAAAAGTGTCAAAGAGGCATTTAGGATTTTTGCAAAGTGAGGTGATGAGGGTATTTAAATATGTTTGTTTGGAGAGGTGAAGGGCGGAGTAGTATGTTTTAACCCTTCTGCTCTGTTCGAGTCTACTATACACTTCTGCTCTGTTCAAGTCTACTATACACTTATAATGTTCCGGTCATTTTTGACCGGACCTATTAAAGTCTTGATTTTTAGCTAATTTAAGTGTTTAATGTGAATACCTGTTGAATTATTATACTGTATGTGAACATGGTTGTTCATAAACAAAGCGAGCACCAGACTGTTCACTAGAGCTTCTGATGGTGAGGTTAGACTTGGCTCCCGATGAACGCCAGGTGCCACTCCTGGACAGACCAACGGACACGCAGCAGCTGGACAGAGTAGGACAGACTAGATGGTGCAGCAGGCAGAGTCTTTATCAGAGTGCAGCAGGCAGAGTCTGAATCAGAGTGCAGCAGGCAGAGTCTGCATCAGAGTGCAGCAGGCAGAATCTGTATCAGAGTACAGCAGGCAGAGTCTGTATCAGAGTGCATCAGGCAGAGTCTATATCAGAGTACAGCAGGCAGAGTCTGTATCAGCAGTGTAACAGGCAGAGACTGTATCAGAGTGCAGCAGTCAGAGTCTGTATCAGAGTACAGCAGGCAGAGTCTGTATCAGGAGTGCAGCAGGCAGAGTCTGCATCAGGAGTGCAGCAAGCAGAGTCTGTATCAGCAGTGCAGCAGGCAGAGTCTGTATCAGAGTGCAGCAGACAGAGTCTATATCAGGAGTGCAGCAGGCAGAGTCTGTATCAAAGTTCAGAAGGCAGAGTCTGTATCAGTAGCTCATCAGGCAGAGTCTGTATCAGGAGTGCAGCAAGGACTGGTACGCAACCTTGCACAACATAGACTGCAGAACTGGAAGGTTCCTTTACAGCCAACCCAATAGATGAAGACCCAATCAGGATTCCCCACATTTAAAAAATTTGTGGCAGATGCCAGCAAAGTGGCATCAATTTCACTACTGTACAAATAGTGTAAATAAGACCCACACCTCTTCCAGTACGGCCAACCCAGGAGATGGAGACCTAACTAGGAGTGTTCAGTTGCCCTAAATGAGGACCCAACACCACTGAAGTGGCATCAATGTCATCAGACTACAAGTAGTTTAATGCAGACCAATATCTGTCCCACTACAGCCAACCCAGGAGATGCAGACTCAATCGGAAATGCTTACATTTAAAAAAATAGGGCCTAAGACCACCATTTCCGCGGCCAACAGATTGGAGATGATGGAGTTCAACCTTTTAGCTTTGTCATGAGTAGGATGAAGCAATCTTTTACGTGACCACGACTGAGGGACCGAGGGCTGGCTAAGGTGCTGAGAGAGGGTGGAGTATGGCAAACCGGAAAAACTGATGGAGCGTGTGGGAGGTGCAGATGTTATGGTGGATTGAGAAACATGCAGTGTGCTCAGTGAAAAATACACAGCAGGCGTGTCTGCATCCTTTACAGCTGACGGGCTGTCACTCAGCCTAACTGGAGAGGGTAAAGAACCGGAGTTTTTGCAATGGGAGACCTGCGTGATAATACTTGGCATGGTAACAGAGGAGGAGGAAGAAGCAGAGGATGCATTTGATGGGGCAGCTGAAGGTTGTTGAGGTGTGCTGGTCCACAATTCAGCGCGGTAAGATTCCAAGCGTAAAGAATGTTATTTGAGCATGTGAACGTTCATGCATGTAGTAGTCAAGTTATTGCAGTTTTTCCCTCTACTGAGTTTCTTATCGCAAAGTTTGCAGATATCGTGAGTTGGATCATCCTTTGCAGTGACAAAAAAGGCCCAGGCTAGGCAACCCTTGCTGCCCCTGCGAGCTGCATACCCATGACCGCTTCTGGCCACAGCCACGGTTGTGGCTAAGGATGCAGTGCTCCTTGTGCTTGCATCACTCCATGTCTGCACTGTGGGGCAAAATGTAACCTCCTCGTCTTCCTACTCCATCTCCTCAAATGAGCTACTCGGCTGCGTCACTCTGGATTCATACCAAGTAGGATCTTCAACCTCGTCAATATCCAATGTGTTATCCCATTCCTCGCCCTCTGAGTGACCCCTCTCCTCTTGTTGCCCTGACAGCACAGTACAGTCCGCATGAGCCTCAGGTATCTGAGTCTCATCAGGATCACCTCCCTCTCCTGTGGTTAACGTCAGGTGACGAGGGTTAGGAACCTGCTCAGACCCTATTTCGTCCTGCCCCGAATCCAAGCTATAAAAATTTTGGGTATCGGTGCAGATACTTTCCTCCGCTTGACTCTGTGGCTGTCTGGAGTACACTTCTGATGCCCATGGTGTAGAATTTGTGGTTCACTACAGTTAGTTGGGCAGTTGGCCAGTTGTGACGACGGGGGAAGCATGGGTAATTGGGGTGCCACCTCTGTGGACAGTACTGTGTGTGATGTTGAAGCGTAGGAAGAAGAGGAGAGGCCACTGGAAGCAGTGCTTGCCATCCACTGGAGCACCTGCTCTTTCTGGGCCTTATCAACAAGGCGTATCGCTGTACGACTGCCAAAGGAAGGGAGTACAGTAGGCCGTCCACTAACATAAGTTGTCAGAAAAAAAAAAAAAACAGCACGCCCCTGATCTGACCAGTTCCAAGCTCTCCACAGCCCCGACACTCACCTGGCACATTTCACCGCTCATCATACACTTGCACTATGCTAACAAAACTGTTCAAAATGCCGTGGTTGCCCTATATTCGCGGTCCCGCGCAAATTCGTCAGACTTTTCATATTTTAAGAAAATTTGCTTGCCTTTATGATCACGAATCCAAATGTGCCATATTTGTGCCGAATTTGAAACTTTCGAACATTTGCCGAGCAAATTCACTCAAAACTAATAATTACATCAAACTGTATGTAAATATATTTTTTTCAAAAAAAGAATAAAAAAATAAAAAGTCCAGTTTTTTCTATATGAAATGGTAAATAAGATTCACGATGCTAAATTTACTATTTGCATTCATCACAAGTATAATTCACATGTCTTTTGCATAAGTACTTTGCACAACTGAAACATATCACATTTGTTTTTTGATTACTTGATGTTGGACAGAAGGTGCATCGTTTCCGTTTTAGGCTGATTGCGTTGCTGGTGGAGGCCATGGGTATCGTAGCAGTGCCGGTGGAAGACGCTGGTTCACTTTCTTTAGCAAGCTGTTGGATGCGGCTCCATCATCTCTGTGCGTTACTTTTCTTTCTTCGATTTATGGGCTAACCAATGATTTTTCCAACTCCTTTATAAAATTCTTCTTTTATATAGTTTATTTTTGTTCCAATGGGGGTGTATTTCACGCCATAACATGAATGCATTGTATGCCAACACATCAAGAATGTTGTAAAAAACAACCCTTGGCCACCGATTTGCTTAGCGTTTACAGGTGTAAGTGCCTATGAGTTGATCTAGAATATGAACTGCCCCTTTTGTGGCATTGTAATGTAAAATCATGTCCGGCTTTCTGTCGTCTCGATTAATCATTGCACTATCATGGTGCATTGTGCTCATCAGAATGACCTGTTTGTGTTTTTCTGTTTCTTACACATTCCTCACATGTAATAAAGCTGTCAAACAGTTGCAAATCAAGCAGACGGGAGCGATTCAACCATATCACCGAGCAGCTGTAAATATTCAGAGCTCGGCTCGAGCATACTCGGAACAGAACATACTCGCTCAACACTACATGTAACATTTTGTCCTTTGAGTCCGTGTGTCAAATCCAAAACTACTCGCCTACCTTGATTTTTTCAGCTCTTTCTCCAGTGTTTTTTCCTATGTATACCTGAGTGTTTACAGCATATGAACTTTTGCTGTCGCACAGAGTGCATATTTTGATGCCTTACTTTGCAGGCTTACTTGGAATATACTGTCTGAACGGGCACCTACCTCTGAATGACACCAGTTGTTCAGCTACAGTCACATTTTCACCAGTATTATAAAATGTTGGTAGAATCTCTACCCATTTATTCCACAAATCTCTAATAGGGGCAAGTTTGTCTGTGCCTCTTCTTTCAGTTCGATTGGTTTTATTATTAAACCGAAGGACTCTTGAAAAATCTTACACAAAACTATATTGGAAGCGAATCCATCTGCTGAATCATAATTTGAAAATGTATGTATGTGTAAATCTGCACTGACCAAAAAGACTTAGATAAATTGATAAATAGTAGTAGATGCATTATATAGTCCAAAATGAGATGATAACTCATTTATTTTACTCAGAAAATGGCTGGAGATTAGTATAAAAGGCTATCGGTCATTTTTGACCGAACAGTACAAGTGTAAAAAAAACGTGGCGCAAACAGTAAAAAAAAAAAAAATACCCATAGTAAGAACCCCTCAAATGAGGAAAAGTCAATTAACCACAAGTTTCAGAACCGCATAATGAATATTAGAAAAAAACATCAAATTTCTAATTCGGTCATTTTTGACCTAACAGAACAGCAGGGTTAAGCATAAACCTATAATGGATAAAATTGGATTTTCTCCACAGACGTTCAGCGCACCTGGAGCACCGCTGGAGAAAACGTGTTTGTAGAGTTTTCCAGGGCTGTCGCTGTCTGTGCCGATTTGTTCTATGTGTAGGAGGTGCTGCTTCATCCAGGGCACTCTGCAATGTATCATTATAATGCTTCAGTGCAGAATCAGGACATGAGAGCGAGACTGAAATTTCTTTTTAAGTTTCTTGGTGTTAATGGCATGTATATTTCTATAAGTGTGGTAAGTGGGGGTGTCCTGAATGAGGCGACAGTTGCTGACAAAGAATGAAAGAAGGTTGTGGTCAGAGAGTGGAAGAGAGGAGTTAGTAAAATCATTCGCTGAGCAGAGTCGGGAGAAGATCAGTCAGGTCCAGCATGTTTCCATCTTTGTGAGTAGGAGAGTTAGTAAGCTGTGAAAGGTTGAAGAAAGAGGTTAGATATCAAAGGTGGGCTGCAGATGGGGCGAGTGGATTTCTAATGGTGATGTTGAAGTCCCCCATGATGAAGGTTGGGATACCAAAGGATGCAAAGTTAGAAAGCCAGGTGGCAAAGTGATCCAAGAACTCATGAGAGGAGCTGGAGCGCGATACACAACTGCCAATCGCAGGCAGA
The DNA here is from genome assembly GCF_046119375.1 of Phyllobates terribilis. Lineage (NCBI taxonomy): Eukaryota > Metazoa > Chordata > Amphibia > Anura > Dendrobatidae > Phyllobates > Phyllobates terribilis. The sequence continues at coordinate 34,757,294 of NW_027362768.1, read as the reverse complement.
AGGGCTGGTAGAGTCTGACAGTGTGGACCTCGAAAGAAGGGAAGATATGTGAGGGTAATGGGGGGATAATCTGAAAAGTACATTTGACTGATTGGAGCAGACCAACACTTCCACCTTGTCTGCTCTTAAGTCTGGAGGTATGTGAAAACTATAGGCCAACATAAGAGAGAGCAGCAGCGGCAGTGGTGTCCGACTGCTGGATCCAGGTTTCAGTAAGAGCCAGAAGGTTAAGGGAATTTGAAAAGAAAAAGTCATGGATGTAGGAGAGTTTGTTACAGACTGAACGAGCATTCCAAAGGGCACAATTGAAAGAAATAGAAGGTATGCAGGGAATATTAATGAGATTAGCAGGGTTTCTATGTGTAGCAGGGAATGGCTTCAACTTACTATTATACGAAGGGCCAGGGTTAGGAGAGATATCTCCTGTGACTAGAAGAAGGAGGAGAGATAGATGGAGCAGATGGTTAAAGAAGTTGTCCGGTACATTTTTTAAATTCTCCAATGTATTCAACATGTGGGCATAAGTATATTTGTAAATACCTTGTGTTGTTGATAATGCCTGTTAGCGGCGCCATTGGTGGCAACTTACAGGCATCACGTGACCCCGCTCTGACGTCAAGACAAGTGAGGTATGACTCAGCGCTGGGGTCCCCACGGTGGCTGCTGGGTTGTGGGTGGGGTTATTCCCTGCATCACACCCAGCATCCACCGCGCGCTTTCTCAATGAATGGGGAGAGGAAGAGAGGTGGATGCCGGGTGATGCCCAGCAGCAACCGGTGGAACGCGGAAGTGGGACCATCGGCTGCAGCCTGGACTTGTCGTGACTAGTGTTGAGCGATACCTTCCGATATCAGGAAATATCGTATCGGATTGGATCGGGCCGATACCCAAAAAGTATCGGATATCGCCGATTCCGATACCGGAAACCAATGCAAGTCAATGGGACACAAATATCGGAATGAAAATAAACCCTTTCTTTCCTTGTAGGTTAATTCTACATGAAGTAAAACAACTAAGAATAATGTAGAATGACATGAAAAGCCGGCAATTCATCAGCGGCATACACCGGTACCCGACAATTTACAACAGAAAGAATAGAGCTTCACACATAGATTAGATAGATAGAAACATGTCAGTCACATATATATGAAGTACAGTGACAGTGTTGCTTACTGTACTTGTCATTTAGTGTAAAGGATTTATTAAAAAAATATTAGTGTTTTCGTGCACCGTCTCTTTAAAAAAGCCGGCCGGCAATTCAGCAGCGGTACCCGACAATTTATAACAGACAGAATAGAGCTTCACACATAGATTAGATAGATAGAAACATGTCAGCCACATATATAAGAAGTACAGTGACAGTGTTGCTTACTGTTCTTGTCATTTAGTGTAAAGGATTTATTTAAAAAAATAATAGTGTTTTCATGCACCGTCTCTTTAAGAAAGCCGGCCGGCAATTCAGCATCTGTACCCGACAATTTAGAATAGAAAGAATAGAGAATCACACATAGATGAGATAGATAGAAACATGTCAGTCACATATATATGAAGTACAGTGACAGTGTTGATTACTGTACTTGTCATTTAGTGTTAAAATAAAGGATTTATTTAAAAAAAACTTGGCGTGGGGTTCCCCTTAATTTTAGGCTCTAGCGGAGGTTAAGCAGACAGCTGGGGCAAATGTTTGAAGCCTGGGAAGGGGGTAATACCCACGGAGCTTCCCAGGCTACTAATATCAGCCCCCAGCTGAATACATAGCCTTTACTAGCTATTAAAATGGGGGAACCCCCCCAAAAAAATAACGTGGGGTCCCCCTAATTTAATAGCTAGCACAGGCTAGGCAGACAGCTGGGGGCTGATATTAATAGCCCAGGAAGGGTGCCATGAATATTGGCCCCCTCCCAGGCTAGAAACACCAGCCGTCAGCCGCCCCAGAAATGGCGCATCCATAGGATGCGCCAATTCTGGCACTTAGCCTCGCTCTTCCACGCTGCCCTGGTGCGGTGGCAGGGGGTAATAGGGTTGGGGTTGATGTCAGCTTATAATGCCAGCTGACATCAAGCCCAGGTTAGTAATGGAGAGGCGTCTATAAGACACCCCCATTACTAACCCCATAGTCAAAGTTAAAAGAAAACACAAACACCCAGAATAAAGTCCTTTAATTGAAATAAAGACACAATTCTTTATTGTTCTAAATTAAACCATACTTACCATCACGCCCATTCCAGCTGAAGCCAACGATCTCCTGCAATAAAAGTAAAATAATAAAGCAACCTCATCCTTACCTTTCCATGGTTCCCACGACAGCTTCAGCTCTGCTACATCGAGATGACAGGCTGGACCGCAGCAGAACGCTGCCATCCAGCCTGTCATCCCGCAGACACTGAGAAGCGCAGGCATGCTTGCGCTCCTCAGTGTCTCTCTGTGACGTCATCCAGATGAGCCGAGTTCATGTCCAATTAACTCAGCTCACCTCATGCACGTCACTGACAGCGTGGGAAAATTCTCCTGCACTCAGCGCTTCAGCGTGAGAATTCTCCCACGCTGTCAGTGACATACATGAGGTGAGGTCATGTCCAATGAACTCAGCTCACCTCATGCACGTCACTGACAGCGTGGGAAAATTCTCACGCTGAAGTGCTGAGTGCAGGAGAATTTTCCCACGCTGTCAGTGACGTACATGAGGTGAGCTGAGTTCATTGGACATGACCTCGGCTCATCTGGATGCCGTCACAGCCAGACACTGAGGAGTGGAAGTATGCCTGCGCTTCTCAGTGTCTGCGGGATGACAGGATGGATGGCAGCGTTCTGCTGCGGTCCAGCCTGTCATCTCGATGTAGCAGAGCTGAAGCTGTCGTGGGAGCCATGGAAAGGTAAGGATGATGTTGCTTTATTATTTTACTTTTATTGCAGGAGATCGTTGGCTTCAGCTGGAATGGGCGTGACTGTAAGTATGGTTTAATTTAGAACAGTAAAGAATTGTGTGTTTATTTCAATTAAAGGACTTTTTTCTGGGTGTTTTGTTTTTTTAAATACTTTACTAGAAATTCATGGTGGTCATGTCTAATATTGGCGTGACCCCATGAATTTCGGGCTTAGGGCCAGCTGATAATGCCAAGCTGGCCTTAACCCCTTTATTACCCAGTGAGCCACCGCACCAGGGCCCTGGATGAGTTGGGTACAGCGCCAGAAGATGGCGCTTCTATGAACGCGCCATTTTCTGGGGCGGCTGCGGACTGCAATTTGCAGCGGGGGTGGCCCAGAAAGCTTGGGTCTCCCTGCGCTGCGGATTCCAGCCCCCAGTTGCCTAGTTGTATCTGGCTGGGCACAAAAATACGGCGAAGCCCCACGCATTTTTTTTTAAATTATTTCATGAAATTCATGGAATAATTAAGAAAAAAAGGGCTTCCCTATATTGTTGTGTCCAACCAGGTACAAATAGGCAGCTGGTGGTTGGGGGCAGCCCATTCCTGCCTGCTGTACCTGGCTGGACACAAATATACTGCGAAGCCCCACGTCAATTTTTTTTTAATTATTTCATGAAATAATTTTTTTAAAAAAGGGCTTCCCTATATTGTTGTGTCCGGCCAGGTACAAATAGGCAGCTGGTGGTTGGGGGCAGCCTGTTCCTGCCTGCTGTACCTGGCTGGACACAAATATAGGGCGAAGCCCCACGTCAATTTTTTTTAAAATAAATCCTTTATTTTAACACTAAATGACATTTGAGGAGTTAATAAAGATGCAGTCCCTAAATTATTATTTATTTTTTAATAAATTTTTCCCAAAACTTTTGACGTGGGCTTCGCCATATTTTTGTATGCCAGCCAGGTACAGCATCCAGCTTCTATGAACGTGCCATTTTCCGGGGTGGCTGCGGACTGCAATTTTCAGCGGGAGGGGGGGGGGGGCAGAAAGCTTGGGCCTCCCTGCGCTGCAGATTCCATCCCCCAGCTGCCTAGTTGTACCTGGCTGGACACAAAAATAGGGAGAAGCTTCACGTATTTTTTTTTTAAATTATTTCATGAAATTCATGAAATAATTAAGAAAAAAAGGGCTTCCCTATATTGTTGTGTCCAACCAGGTACAAATAGGCAGCTGGTGGTTGGGGGCAGCCCGTTCCTGCCTGCTGTACCTGGCTGGACACAAATATAGTGCGAAGCCCCACGTCAATTTTTTTTAAATCATTTCAGGAAATTCATGAAATAATTAAAAAAAATTGATGTGGGGCTTCGCCCTATATTTGTGTCCAGTCAGGTACAGCAGGCAGGAACGGGCTGCCCCCAACCACCAGCTGCCTATTTGTACCTAGCCGGACACAACAATATAGGGAAGCCCTTTTTTTCTTAATTATTCCATGAATTTCATGAATTTAAAAAAAAAAAATGTGAAGCTTCGCCCTATTTTTGTGTCCAGCCAGGTACAACTAGGCAGCTGGGGGCTGGAATCTGCAGCGCAGGGAGGCCCAAGCTTTCTGGGCCCCACCCGCTGCAAATTGCAGTCCGCAGCCGCCCCGGAAAATGGCGCGTTCATAGAAGCGCCATCTTCTGGCGCTGTACCCAACTCATCCAGGGCCCTGGTGCGGTGGCTCACTGGGTAATAAAGGGGTTAAGGCCAGCTTGGCATTATCAGCTGGCCCTAAGCCCGAAATTCATGGGGTCACGCCAATATTAGACATGACCACCATGAATTTCTAGTAAAGTATTTAAAAAAAACACAAACACCCAGAAAAAAGTCCTTTAATTGAAATAAACACACAATTCTTTATTGTTCTAAATTAAACCATACTTACCATCACGCCCATTCCAGCTGAAGCCAACGATCTCCTGCAATAAAAGAAAAATAATAACCAGTGTCTTGCTGTGACGGCATCCAGATGAGCCAACAATGAACTCGGCTCACCTCATGTACGTCACTGACAGCGTGGGAGAATTCTCCTGCACTCAGCGCTTCAGCGTGAAAATTTTCCCACGCTGTCAGTGACGTGCATGAGGTGAGGTCATGTCCAATGAACTCGGCGCACCTCATGCACGTCACTGACAGCGTGGGAAAATTCTCACGCTGAAGCGCTGAGTGCAGGAGAATTTTCCCACGCTGTCAGTGACGTGCATGAGGTGAGCTGAGTTCATTGGACATGACCTCGGCTCATCTGGATGCCGTCACAGCGAGACACTGAGGAGCGCAAGCATGCCTGCGCTTCTCAGTGTCTGCGGGATGAAAGGCTGGATGGCAGCGTTCTGCTGCGGTCCAGCCTGTCATCTCGATGTAGCAGAGCTGAAGCTGTCCTGGGAACCATGGAAAGGTAAGGATGAGGTTGCTTTATTATTTTACTTTTATTGCAGGAGATCGTTGGCTTCAGCTGGAATGGGCGTGACTGTAAGTATGGTTTAATTTAGAACAATAAAGAATTGTGTCTTTATTTCAATTAAAGGACTTTTTTCTGGGTGTTTGTGTTTTTTTTAAATACTTTACTAGAAATTCATGGTGGTCATGTCTAATATTGGCGTGACCCCATGAATTTCGGGCTTAGGGCCAGCTGATAATGCCAAGCTGGCCTTAACCCCTTTATTGCCCAGTGAGCCACCGCACCAGGGCCCTGGATGAGTTGGGTACAGCGCCAGAAGATGGCGCTTCTATGAACGCGCCATTTTCCGGGGCGACTGCGGACTGCAATTTGCAGCGGGTGGGGCCCAGAAAGCTTGGGCCTCCCTGCGCTGCGGATTCCAGCCCCCAGCTGCCTTGTTGTACCTGGCTGGACACAAAAATAGGGCGAAGCCCCACGTATTTTTTTTTTTAATTATTTCATGAAATTCATGGAATAATTAAGAAAAAAAGGGCTTCCCTATATTGTTGTGTCCGGCTAGGTACAAATAGGCAGCTGGTGGTTGGGGGCAGCCCGTTCCTGCCTGCTGTACCTGACTGGACACAAATATAGGGCGAAGCCCCACATAATTTTTTTTTAATTATTTCATGAATTTCCTGAAATAATTAAAAAAAAATTGACGTGGGGCTTTGCACTATATTTGGGTCCAGCCAGGTACAGCAGGCAGGAACGGGCTGCCCCCAACCACCAGCTGCCTATTTGTACCTGGTTGGACACAACAATATAGGGAAGCCCTTTTTTTCTTAATTATTCCATGAATTTCATGAAATAATTAAAAAAAAAAAAACGTGGAGCTTCTCCCTATTTTTGTGTCCAGCCAGGTACAACTAGGCAGCTGGGGGATGGAATCTGCAGCGCAGGGAGGCCCAAGCTTTCTGCCCCCCGCTGAAAATTGCAGTCCGCAGCCGCCCCGGAAAATGGCGCGTTCATAGAAGCTGGATGCTGTACCTGGCTGGCATACAAAAATATGGCGAAGCCCACGTCAAAAGTTTTGGGAAAAATTAATTAAAAAATAAATAATAATTTAGGGACTGCATCTTTATTAACTCCTCAAATGTCATTTAGTGTTAAAATAATGGATTTATTTTAAAAAAAAATGGCGTGCGATCCCCCATAATTTTAGTCTCTAGCGGAGGTTAAGCAGACGGCTGGGGCAGATGTTTGAAGCCTGGGAAGGGGGTAAAACCCACGGAGCTTCCCAGGCTGCTAATATCAGCCCCCAGCTGAATACCTAGCCTTTACTAGCTATTAAAATGGGGGACCCCCCCAAAAAAAATGACGTGGGGTCCCCCCTATTTTAATAGCTAGCAAAGGCTAGGCAGACAGCTGGGGGCTGATATTAATAGCCCAGGAAGGGTGCCATGAATATTGGCCCCCTCCCAGGCTAGAAACACCAGTCGTCAGCCGCCCCAGAAATGGCGCATCTATAGGATGCGCCAACTCTGGCACTTAGCCTCGCTCTTCCACGCTGCCCTGGTGCGGTGGCAGGGGGTAATAGTGGTGGGTTTCATGTCAGCGCCAGCTGCCATGAAGCCCAGGTTAGAAATGATGGGCGTCTATAAGACACCCCCATTACTAACCTACAAAGTGTTAAAAAGAAAAAACACACTACACCCAGAAAAAAATAATTTATTTGAAATTAAACTCACAATTTTATTTAATTCTTAGTTTACTAAAAATAATAGTTACCTGTCCACGTTCCTGCGCTGATCTCCCATGCACAGCTGTCACATCTGGAGATGGTGACAGCTGTGCATGGCTGCTGTAAGCTCACGCTGCCGGGAACACGTCCGCTCCCGGCAGCGGGAGCCACTGACTGAGGTCACCGGAGTGCATTCAGGCAGCGCAGCTCCGGAGACCTCCTTTACGGCACTGCTGTACCGTGGGAATTTCTCACGATACAGCAGGGCCGTAAAGGAGCTAACCGGAGCAGCGCTGCCTGAACTCCGGTGAACCCGCTTATGCAATGACGGGGCTGCTTTACGGCCCCGTCATTCTAGCGGCGGCAGCGGTTCAGAGCGGTCACATTCTATGTGGCTGCTCTGAACTGGAGATCTTCGTGGGACACTCATGGACTACTACGGAGGGGTAAGGATAAGGTTGTGGTTTATTATTTTATATTTTATTACAGGAGATCGATGGCTTCGGGGAATTAGGTGTCTAGGTGAGTATAGGTGTAGTTTTTTATTTTTTACTTTATTTTAGGTGGCGATCGGCGGGGACAGGTAATGTATGAACTAATTTATTGTAGGTAACCACTGGCCACCAATGACATGTATTTAACATTTATTGGGGACACAGTAGGGCAATTTAAATAGCAGGATCAGGCTGATGGGAACTACTGCTCCCATCGAGCTGATCCTGCTGGCACGAGTGGACGGGGGACAGACATAGGCCGATGGGAGTAGTAGTGTCACATCGGCCTATGTCTGCCTGCACGCACACACCCGCACACACACCGCACACACCCGCACACATCGCACAGACACCGCGCACACCCGCACAAACATCGCGCACACACCCCGCACACACACCCCGCACACACACTAATCATGACGGGCTGATGGTCTGGGAGGTGTGGCTGACCTGTGCGGCCGTGGGAAAGTTCATGTGAGTTCATGCAGTCAAGCATGAACTCACATGAACCCTCTGAGGGCAACGCGGCGACTTCAAATGAACAGCTGATCGGCATCAGCTGATACCTCAGCTGTTCATTTGAAATAACCGGCGGGAAAGCGCAGCACAGAACGGGAAAGCCGGCGGTGAAGTCTTTTCACTGCCGGCTTCCCCGCCCGGGTCCTTCACTCCCCGCTCCTTGGAGCTGCGCTCCCCGCCCGGTCCTAACTTACGATCGGGATGGGAGGTGGCGAGAGGAGCGGAGGATCGGGGTGGGAGGCTGCGGGGAAGCAGTATGGGGCTGTGTGATTGTTTAAAAGCCGGCGGCTTTATACCGCCCGCCGGCTTTTAAACAATCAGGAGAATTCTCCCCCGCTGGGATGGCATTCTGATGACAGGCTGGATCGCGCTGCCATCCAACTTGTCATCTTTCACAGACACTGCAGAGCGCAGGCATTATGGGAACTTCCGATTCCGGTATCCGATATTGTAAAAGTATCGGAATTAAGTATCGGAATTCCGATACCGCGAATATCGGCCGATACCCGATATTACAGTATCGGAATGCTCAATACTAGTCGTGACGTCAGCGGATGTCAGCGCCGGGGGTCAAGTGATGAGTGTGAGCGGCCAGTGAGCCGCCGCTCACAGGCATTATCTGCAACACAAGGTATTTAAAGAGATATTTATGCCCACATGCTGAATACATTGGGCAACTTGAAAAAAATACCGGACAACCCCTTTAAGCTATTTGTGAGAGCGTTTCTTGTGTTGTATGTTGGGAGTGAATGGATCTGTGCAGCTTAGGATTGTGAAAAGAGCATGAGAGCTGTGCACAGGAGAGGAGAAGAGAGAGAGGCCAATATGGATGGAGTACAAAGAGTGTGTGTGAGGACGGTGGATGTGAGTGAATGCAGCAGCCACAATATAAATGATATAAATACATATGGTGCTTATTTGTTGTAATACAAATGTTGTGGAATGAGTGATCTTTGAATGTCTTACCTGTCTCCTGCCCTGTCTAACTGCCATGATTAACTGCAGGCACTTTGAAAAATCGACTTAGGTAAAATGGAAATAATTGCCTCCTACATAAATGCATACCCGAAGCTGTGCCTAAATATATAGAAGAGTTTACTCTTAGACCTATCACTAAATTAGCTAGGTAACAATCAATCAACTAAGACTTAAGACAGCAGGAGGCAATAAATGCACAGAGAAATAAAGAAGCTTACAGACCAGCATGGATCATAAACTGAGGAAAACATCAGGGTACAGGATGAATGGAGTATATACCAATAATTCAGAGTTGCAGAGATGAGAATGCACACTTTAAAGAGATGAATGGAGCATATACTAATAATTCAGAGTTGCAGAGATGAGAATGCACGATTTAATGGAATGAATGGATTATATATCTGTATGAAAAGAGATAGATGAATGTTAGATTCAATCCATGATTAACTGCAGGCACTTTCAAAAATGGACTTAGATAAAATGGACATAAATGCCCCCCTACATTAATTACCAGAATGCCAGGGTGAATTGCAGAAGTTTTGAAAAAATATGGGTCAACACTGTAAATATTAAGTCTTTACTAGTGTTGAGCGAACATGCTCGCTACTCCGGATGTTCGGCGAGCACCGAGCATTTCCGGGTTACTCCGGCGTCTCCGCCCTGCATGTTAGGCGCTCTTTACAGAGCCAATGAACATGCAGGGATTGCCAGCCAGTCAATGTAATGCCGCAGCCATGTTGGTTGTGGGCATTACAGTGATTGACTGGCCGCACAGCGTCACCTCGAGTATTTATAACTGGACGCCGCCATCTTGGACACAGACGGCTGGGATCAGACAGTGTAGGGACAGCGCTGCTAATTTAGGGAGAGATATATACTGAGAAATAGTTAGTGTAGGGTCTGTAAAGGCTGCCAGATCAAACAAACAGTACTTCTCAGGACTAATATCCATCCCAGATATCAGGCAGGCAGGCAGGCAAGCAGGCTGTATAGGAGACGGAGTGGTTATACCAACAAACGCTGCATTACAGTCCTGTGTGCTCCTGTTGCTGAAATTGCTGGATACAGCTCCAGGTCTTGGGGGCCTTTTTTTTCCTCCTTCACACTGTATAAAAACCCATCTTATTAACCTTTTGGTGTCCCCCCCCCCCCCAAAAGAAAAAGTGTGTCTCTGATTTTTCAGACACAAATATATCTGTTGAAAATAGTCTGGTGTAGGCTAGAGAAACGGAAGTGTGGTTTTGCAGTTCCATGGTTCAAACCTCTGTATTATCCACTTTTGGTCCATTTGTATCTAAAAAAAAACAGTTTGAGTGTGTCGCTCACTGTTCAGCCGCAAATATATATATTTTAAAAAGTCTGGTATACACCAGTAAATTATAACTGTGGTTTTGCTGTTCCACAGTAAAAAATCTCTATTATCCTGCTTTTGGAATTTTTTGCCGTAAAAAAAAAACTAATAGTGTATCCCTGATTTTTCAGACACAAATATATCGTTGAAAATAGTCTGGTGTAGGCTAGAGAAACAGAAGTGTGGTTTTGCAGTTCCACGGTTCAAACCTCTGTATTATCCACTTTTGGGCCATTTGTATCTAAATAACAAACAGTTTGAGTGTGTCGTTCACTGTTCAGCCGCAAATATATATATTCAAAAAAGTCTGGTATACACCAGTAAATTATAACTGTGGTTTTGCTGTTCCACAGCAAAAAATCTCTATTATCCTGCTTTTGGAATTTTTTGCCGTAAAAAAAACCTAATAGTGTATCCCTGATTTTTCAGACACAAATATATCTGTTGAAAATATTCTGGTGTAGGCTAGAGAAACAGAAGTGTGGTTTTGCAGTTCCACGGTTCAAACCTCTGTATTATCCACTTTTGGGCCATTTGTATCTAAATAAAAACAGTTTGAGTGTGTCGCTCACTGTTCAGCCGCAAATATATAGATTTAAAAAAGTCTGGTATACACCAGTAAATTATAACTGTGGTTTTGCTGTTCCATGGTAAAAAATCTCTATTATCCTGCTTTTGGAATTTTTTGCCGTAAAAAAAAACCTAATAGTGTTTCCCTGATTTTTCAGACACAAATATATCTGTTGAAAATAGTCTGGCGTAGGCTAGAGAAACAGAAGTGTGGTTTTGCAGTTCCACGGTTCAAACCTCTGTATTATCCACTTTTGGGCCATTTGTATCTAAATAAAAACAGATTGAGTGTGTCGCTCACTGTTCAGCTGCAAATATATATATTTAAAAAAGTCTGGTATACTCCAGTAAATTATAACTGTGGTTTTGCTGTTCCACGGGAAAAAATCTCTATTATCCAGCTTTTGTTATTTTTTCCGTAAAGAAAAACAGTAATAGTTTCTTCCTGATTGTTCAGATTATTTGAAAGAGTCGGGTGTAGGCCAGAGAAATAGAACTGTGGTTTTCCTCTTCCACGGTTCTAATCTACTTTTTATTACCCTTTTTCCATTGATAGTGCGAGTGTAAGCTATTATACTTTCTTTACAATGGGCAAGGCGCGTGGCAAGGGACATGGAACTGGATATTCTGGTGATGGTGCGTGCAAAGGACGGGGCCGTGGCCAAGGTGAAAATGTGCCACAACCAACAGCCACATCTTCTCGCGCCCACTTCTTGACCGAATTACTAGGGAAGTACAGAACAACACCAATATTGCGAACTGATCAGTGTGAACAGGTTATTAATTGGATAGCAGATAATACTTCCACTTAACTGGGCACCACCACCTCTGGTTTGTCTTCCACACAGTCAAATCTTAGTAGCCGTGAGTCTCGACCGCATGCTCCTCCTCACCCTGATGTTCGTTCCTCCCACCATGCCGAGTGTCGTCAGACAGCAACTGATCCTACACTTGGACACTCTGAAGAGCTGTTCACTGGTCCATTTCCATATTTGTGCCCCTAGCCTGCTACGCTTGAAGTGGTGGAAGAGGAGATCCCATGTAGCGATGCCCAAATATTTGAACAGCCACGGCCACAGGAATTCGACGCTGGCAATTTGTCACAAGAGGTGGACGATGACAAGACACAATTGCCAGGAAGTGAGGAGGAGGATCGTAGTGCACAAGTGGAAGAGGAGGAGGTGGTGGATGATCTTGTAACTGACCCAACATGGCATGAGGACATGCAGAGCGAGGCCAGCAGCGCACAGGGTGAGGGAGGCAGAGTACCCCAACAGTCAGGAAGAAGCAGTGTGGTGGCCGCACACAGAAGGCAGGCAACAGTTCCCCGTAACACCAACATGTGGCACGTTGCCAGTACAACCTGTAGGTCTTCCAGAGTCTGGAATTTTTTTAAAGACTCTGCTGATAACCCCAAAAAGGCCATTTGTACCACCTGCCATGCCAGCATCAGCAGGGGTGACAAAACTACCAAACTGACCACCACCAGCATGATCAGGCACATGGCAGCAAAGCACCCGACTTTGTGGGGTGAACACCAGGGTCCACGACCAGTGCCAGTGGATGTCACCACTGCTTCTTCCACTGTTGTGCGTGCAATAGAACCCCCTGTTGTGTGTGCAAGGCAATCCCCTGTCCATACTGCATGCAAAGATGCCCCCTCCTCTCAGTCTTCACTTGCTATGGCAGTTTCTTAAGAAACAGCATCAACATCCACGTCCACGTCCCACCGCAGCGTTAAATTGTCCATATCCCAGACATTTGAATGAAAGCGGAAATTCGCAGTTAACGCCCCACAGGCCACAGTCCTAAATTCACACATTTCACGACTGCCTGCGTTGGAATTGCTGCCTTTTAGGCTGGTGGAGACGAAATCTTTCTGCAACCTTATGGTAGTGGCCGTCCCTCGGTACTCGGTCCCCAGCCGACACTATTTTGCCCGGTGTGCCATCCCCGCACTACACAAGCACGTGTCCCAAAACATCTGCTGTTCCCTCAACAACGCAGTTACTGGGAGAGTCCACCTGACAACGGACACGTGGATAAGTGCTTGTGGCCAGGGATGGTACATCTCCCTTATGGCACACTGGGTAAACATAGTGGAAGCCGGGACCCAGTCGGACCTTGGGACGGAACACATCCTCCCCACACCGAGGATTGCGGGCCCTATGTCAGTCAGAGTTGCCCCCACAGTGTACAGCTCCTGCGCACCATCCTCCTCCTCCTCATGTTCAGCCTCCATCTCAGATATCAACACATCAGTTACAAGCTGGAAGCACTGCAGTACTGCCTCCGACAAGCGGCAACAGGCTGTGCTGAAACTCTTAAGCATAGGTGAGAAACCTCACACTGCTTGTGAGTTGTGGACAGCTGTGAAAGAGCAGGCAGATCTGTGGCTGACACCGCTGAACCTACATCCAGGCATGGTCGTGTGTGACATTGGCCGTAACCTGGTGGCAGCTCTGAGGCAATGCGAGATCACACACGTACCATGCCTGGCTCATGTGCTTAACCTCATGGTTCAGCGGTTTCTTAACTCGTACCCCAAGTTGCCAGATCTGCTCGTCAAAGTAGGCCGCCTGTCAGCTCATTTTCGCAAGTCGGCTACTGCTTCCGCCACCCTTGCTGCATTGCAGCAGCGTTTGCAGCTTCCGTCACACCGACTGGTGTGTGATGTCCCCACACGTTGGAACTCTACCCTCCACATGTTGCAAAGGATTTGTGAGCAGAAGAGAGCAGTTGTGAAGTACCAGCTGTAACAAGGACATCGATATTCAGGTCAGACTCCACACATAAGACCTCAGGAGTGGACCTGGATGTCTGACATATGTACCATCTTGACAAACTTTGAGGAGTCCACCAAGATGGTGAGTGGCGATGACGCCATCATTGGCGTCAGCATTCCTCTTGTCTGTCTTTTGAAACGTTCTCTGCAGAGAATTAAAGAGGAGGCATTGCAGCCAGAGTGTGATGAGATGGATCAAGAAGCCGTAGCGGTCGATTACACACAGCCCAGCCTCATCTCATCCCAACGTGCATTGGGGGACAATGAGGGAGAGGAGGAGGAGGAGGAGGAAGAATAGGAGCTTGTATCATGCGCTGTAGATGGTAGTACCTGTACAACTGTCATACCGTCGGTTCAGCGTGGGTGGCCTGAGGTCAGGGGGGAGGAAGAGGAGGAGGAGAGCATAGTCAGTCACCATCTTGGTGAGGACACGGAAGTCTTGCCCGTTACCAGTCTGTTACGCATGGCTGACTTTTTTGTTTCGCTGCCTTAACCGTGACCCTCGCATTGTCAAAATGTTGGGTGACAGTCATTACTGGTTGGTGACTCTTTTAGACCCCCACTACAAGGAGAACTTTCACTCTCTTATTCCTGAGGTGGAGAGGTCTACAAAAATGGGGCAGTACCAGAAGGCCCTTGCTGCAGAACTGTTAAAAAAATTCCCATCTGAACACGCTAGCGGCAGAGGTCACAGTTCGTTGCTCAACCAAGGCGTATATGCGAGAGAGACGCAACTCCAATCCAGCAGAGGCAGGGGAACACTGTCAACGTTCTGGGACAGTTTTCTCATACCCTCCCTTCGGACAGACCCTGAGGCGCGGGGTACTCTCACAAGGAGTGGAAAGTTTCAAAAGATGGTGAGGGAGTACCTTGCTGACCGTACCAGCGTCCTCCGTGATTCCTCTGTGTCTTTTAATTATTGGGTATCCAAGCTGGACACTTGGAATGAACTCGTTCTGTACGCCTTGGAGTTCCTGGCCTGCCCTGCCGCTAGCGTGTTATCGGAGCGTGTTTTTAGTGCCGCTGGGGGAATTATAACTGATAAGCCCACTCACCTGTCAACTGACAATGCTGGCAAGCTGAACCTTATCAAAATGAACAAGGGCTGGATTGGGCCAGACTTCTCATCACCACCAAATGACAGCAGGGTAACATAAAGTCAAATCCACTGTGTTATTTCGGGAGGAGTATTCACATGCACCACTTCACACCCACACATGGGTATACGCTTCCTCAATTTGGCTGTTTTATGTTCTTCTCCTTATCCTCAGCCTCCACCACCACTATACCACCAGGGTGACCGTGGTCCTTGTTGCCATTATTGAAAGTTCCTCCGTCCTTATTTTTGTCAGCTTTTGCTTGGAAGGCATAAGCAAAGACTGTGGGAGACCCACTCCCCAATAATGGAAATAATATTTTTAAGATGCTGTACTGTATGGCTCATGTAAGGGGCATGAAAACTGTCTTGTTAAGCTACTGCGACCGCCACCATTTTTTCAAGGGGCATTCAAACCGTCTTGTTAAGCTACTGCGACTAGAGATGAGCGTTGTTCTACTCGAACTGTTCGCCAATCTCAAATTCGAGCTGTTTTGGGCGGTGTTCGAGCCGTTCGGCGAACACGAACAATTTGAGAAAAATTCGGCTGTTCGAGGTTATGTTCGATAACTGTTCGTGCACCAAAATCATAACTGGATTTTTTCTCAGTAATGATGAAAATTAATGTTAATACGCAGTTTGAGTGTACAGCGGGGTGGGGGGAGGGGCAGGGGATGGATCTCTGCAGGAACAATGAAGATCTCCATTTTTTTTTCTCTTTCCCGCATTTACAGTGGGGAGGTGCAATCTGTCAGCCTATCAGCAGCGCACACACGGAGCGAAGTGCTTTTTTTCACACAAGCAAGGGCATGTGTCATTGGCAGTGTATGTCACATGTCCTTGCCCTATAAGACCAAGCCATTTTCCCCGTCGCCACCATTTTCTCACTGCTGCAGCTGAGTGTTAGACGGCACCGCTGTTGCTGTGTGCGCTATACCTTGTTAATTTCAAGCCAATTTTCGCACAAATATACAGATAGCTTGGGAGTAGGGAATAGTTGTGATTGCAGTCCTTTTAAGGACTAGGTTACAGAATTTCCTACGACTTTTATCAGGGAGGTCTGTGCTCTTAAATAGATAGGTTGTGGGAGTAAAGACTAATTGTAATTGGAGTCCTTTTCAGGACTAGGTTACATGAGTTCCTATCAGTTTTTGCCAGGCAGGTCTGTGCCAGTGCTGTGCAAGTTTTTTTCACAGCATTTGGCTGAATCTAGCAAAGCTAATCCTTTTTGGCCTATTGCAGAGTGTGTTAGTCAGTGGAGTAGCCTATCTGTGTTGCAAGATATACCACCTGTGTATAGAATACCAATTTTTTTACTGCACCTAGTGAAGTAAAATCTTTTGGGCATAGCATCATTCTATTAGTCCATCTATACTGACCTCCATCAGGTTGCAAACTGAATATAGTTTTTTCTGCATCTACCTCTGAAAAAATATTGGGCTTCTAGCTGTGTGTGGGTCTTGTTCTATTAATCCATCTATACTGACCTCCATCAGGTTGCAAACTGAATATATTTTTTTCTGCATCTACCTCTGAAAAAATATTTGGCCTTCTAGTAGTGTGTCGGACTTTCTCTATTAGTCCATCTATACTGACCTCCATCAGGTTGCAAACTGAATATAATTTTTTTCTGCATCTAGCTCTGAAAAAATATTTGGCCTTCTAGTAGTGTTTCGGACTTTCTCTATTAGTCCATCTATACTGACCTCCATCAGGTTGCAAATTAAAACTAATTTTTATCTGCATCTACAGTACCTCTGAAAAAATATTTGGGCTTCTAGCAGTGTGTGGGACTTGTTCTATTAGTCCATCTATACTGACCTCCATCAGGTTGCAAACTAAATATAGTTTTTTCTGCATCTACCTCTGAAAAAATATTTGGCTTCTAGCTGTGTGTGGGTCTTGTTCTATTAATCCATCTATACTGACCTCCATCAGGTTGCAAACTGAATATATTTTTTTCTGCATCTACCTCTGAAAAAATATTTGGCCTTCTAGTAGTGTGTCGGACTTTCTCTATTAGTCCATCTATACTGACCTCCATCAGGTTGCAAACTGAATATAATTTTTTTCTGCATCTAGCTCTGAAAAAATATTTGGCCTTCTAGTAGTGTGTCGGACTTTCTCTATTAGTCCATCTATACTGACCTCCATCAGGTTGCAAATTAAAACTAATTTTTATCTGCATCTACAGTACCTCTGAAAAAATATTTGGGCTTCTAGCAGTGTGTGGGACTTGTTCTATTAGTCCATCTACACTGACCTCCATCAGGTTGCAAACTGAATATATTTTTTTCTGCATCTACCTCTGAAAAAAATATTGGGCTTCTAGCTGTGTGTGGATCTTGTTCTATTAATCCATCTATACTGACCTCCATCAGGTTGCAAATTCAAAATAATTTTTTTCTGCATCTAACCCAGCCAATAGTTTTGGCCTAATACCACAGTTTGGCCACTCAGCTCTGCTTGGTTACCATCCATTGTTTTTTTGTGCAAACAACTCCAGAGTTGTGAATTAGTTAACCACCAAAATGAGTGGAAAAAGGCCTGCTGCTGGTGGAAAGGGGAATAGGCGTGTTGGGAAGGGGAAAAAAGGTTGTGTCCGTGGGGTAGGTGTTAAAGCAACAGTAACATCTGCAGAAGAAAGACCATCTTCCAGCCAAACTAAAATGTCTACTTCTTTTAGCGGACAATGTGATAAGATCCCTTTCTTACGGCCACGCCAATCGCTACAAATTCCAGATGAGGCACAAAAACAGCAGGTGCTTCAACGGATATCAAGTGCTCCTTTAAGTGGGCTCTCCTCCACATCAACTTCAACATCACAAATACTCCAGTCCTCAAAGGTGTCACCCAAATCGCACTTGCTTCCTCACAGCTCCCAAATCTCCAGCTGCCCGTCTGAGTATGAGGTAGAACAGATGGTTGAGTCTGCAGAGCTGTTTACTCATACTATAGCCTGGGAATCAGAGGTCGACTCCAGCGCTTCTGTGAATCCAGACGAGGAAATGATCTGCACTGATGCCCAGAATCTTTATGAGTCGGATCCAGGACCAGACGCAGAAGGTTCTGACCATAATGTAGACCCTCATTCCCAAACTGTAACTCCTGTTGGTGGAGACAATGAGGAAGACGATGATAAGACTCAAATACCTGATTGGAGCGACAACTTTAGTTTTTTGTCAGGGCAGGAACAGGTTGGCTCTGAGGACGACGGGTGTGATAACGCACAGGGTGATGATGATGAGGTCGGAGATCCCACTTACTGTCAACCCACAGTCAGCCAAGAGATGAGGTCAGCAGAGGAGGTGGAGGAAGATGCTAGTGACGACGAGGTCAGGTTGCGCCTTCCTGGACAGAGACGTAGTACTGGAAGCACGTCAACAACTGCATCCTCAAACACAACTCTGCCTCTCACCACAAGTCGTGGTGGCTCTTCAGGTCGCATGGGTGCTAAGCCTTGCATAGCCTGGGCATTTTTTCAGATCGATAAAGATGACCCAACTCGTGTTATATGTAACATTTGTCAGCAAAAGCTAAGTAGAGGCCAAAAAATACATAGTTTGAGTACTTCATGCATGAACCGGCACATGGACATGAAGCATAAGTTGCAGTGGGAAGCTCAGTGTGCTACAATGCGGCCTAGCCGGCCGGGCCAACCACCGTCTGCCATATCTTGTGCATCCGCGGCCTCTTCATCCTCTGTGACTGGGGGGACAGCAGTCACACCTGTTTTGGGGCGCAGACCTGCCACCTCTTTACCCGCAACAGCCAGCGTGATTGGCAGGTCATCATTTTCTTTGGAGGTGGTAACACCAGCTGGTGTTGAGCGCTGTCCGACATCGATAGCACCACCTTTGGATGAAGGCAACCTAACATGTCCGCCTGCATCTTCCTCACAGACCGGCAGTTTGCCGGGGACACCCTTATCAACCCCGTCTAAGCACAATAGCCAGCCCTCGGTCCCTCAGATGTGGACAAGTAAAAGACCATTTCCTCCTAGCCATGAGAAAGCTAAGAGGTTGAATTTCACCATCTGCAAGCTCTTGGCTACAGAAATGCTGCCTTTCCGCCTGGTGGACACAGAGGATTTTCGAGACCTTATGTCCGTCGCAGTGCCCCAGTACCAGATGCCCAGTCGGCACTACTTCTCAAAGAAAGGTGTGCCTGCGCTCCACCAGCATGTCGCACACAACATCACCGCTTCTTTGAGAAACTCTGTGTGTGACAGGGTGCATTTCACCACAGACACTTGGACGAGTAGGCATGGAAAGGGGCGTTACATGTCGCTGACTGGGCACTGGGTAACTATGGTGACAGCAGGACAAGGGGCTGCTGTCCAAGTCTTGCCGTCCCCACGAGTTGTGCGTCAATCCTCTTTATGTCAAAGTTCCTCCACTGCTTCTGCCTCCTCAACCTCCTCTCGGTCTTCCACCTGCACCCAAAGCCTGTCTGGTCATGCCACAAGCTTTCTAACTGCGCAGAAGGGATCCTGCACACCTCCTTACTATGCTGGCAGTAGGGCTCAACGTCATCAGGCGGTTTTTACATTGAAATGTCTGGGAAATGTGAGTCACACAGCTGAGGAGTTGTGGTCAGCTCTGGAGAACCAATTTCATGAATGGTTGTCTCCACTGGACCTGAAACCAGGGAAGGCCGTGTGCGACAATGCTGCAAACCTGGGTGCGGCCCTTCGCCGGGGCAATGTCACACACGTGCCTTGTATGGCTCACGTGTTGAACCTGGTTGTCCAGCAATTTTTAGCCCACTATCCCAGACTAGATGGCCTTCTGCAGAGGGCACGGTCGCTGTGTGCTCACTTCCGCCGTTCGCATCCCGCAGCTCAGCGACTTACATCTCTACAGAAGTCGTTGGGCATGCCACTTCACCGGCTAAAATGCGATGTGCCTACCCGGTGGAATTCAACTCTGCACATGTTGCAGCGACTGTGGCAGCACCGACAAGCCCTGGTGCAATACGTTCTGACATATAGCCTGGGCCAACGAGATTCAGAGGTGGGGCAAATCACGCTGGAGGAGTGGTCTCAGATCAGGGACCTATGCACCCTTCTGCACAGTTTTGAAATGGCGACGAAGATGTTTAGTGCTGACGATGCCATTATCAGCATGACTATTCCGGTGATTTACATGCTGGAGCACATGTTAAACAGAATTCGGAGTCAGGTGGTGGCACAAGAGGAGGTGGAGGAAGTAGAGGAGGAGGAGTTGTATGCGGAAGGGCTAACATCTGCAAGGTCCAGAAGGTCGGCAGCACCAAGGCGGCAGGCATGTGAGGGTGGGGGAGATGGTTTTACCAGGGTGCATGGTAGCAGCCAAACTAGTGAGGAAGGTGCAGGAGCCCAGGAAGAAGTGGAGGACGAACTGATGGAAGACTCATCAGATGAGGGAGACCTTGATCACATTTCTGTTGTGCGAGGTTGGGGGGAGAGGACAGAGGAAGGAAGTATGATTGTTACCTCGCCACCAACACAACAGGGACTTGGTGCTCCTGGATGCGCAACACACATGAGTGCCTTCTTGCTGCATTACCTGCAACATGACCCTCGAATTGTGAGAATTAGAAATAATCCTGACTACTGGGTTGCCACACTGTTAGATCCCCGGTACAAAAGTAAATTTGCAGAAATTATTCCTGCCATAGAAAGGGATGCACGCATGCAGGAGTATCAGCAGAGACTGTTGCAGAATCTTACATGTGCTTTTCCACAAAATACCAGTGGTGCACGTAGTGAATCTCACAGTTCCAACTTGCCAACCGTGGGACCGTCAAGTGTTCAGCACTCAAACCGTAACAGAACCACAGTATCTGCTGGTAACATCAATTTTGCGGAATCATTTCACCACTTTTTTAGCCCATCCTTTGCAAGGCCACAGGAGACAAGAAGTCTGATACATAGTCAACGCCTAGAGACGATGGTACAGGAGTATCTCCAAGTAAACATTGAAGCCACGACTGTGTCACTGGACCCTTGCTCTTTTTGGGCTTCCAATCTGGATAAATGGCCGGAGCTAGCCACTTACGCCTTGGAGATCTTGTCATGCCCCGCAGCCAGCGTTCTGTCTGAACGTGTGTTCAGCGCTGCTGGTGGTGTGCTGACAGATAAGCGCACGCGGCTCTCCACTGATAATGTAGACAGACTCACGTTCATAAAGATGAACAAATCATGGATCCGAAACGACTTTTATACACCTGTGTCATCCTGGGGAGAGTAAAAGCTTGATGATTGGTTAAAATCACCTTACCAAACGTTTTAAGCTTTCAAATTACTAATCATGTTTATCTGTATCTTGACTGGAAAATAATTTGGGCTTTGTAGCAGTGTGCAGCACTGATCCTATTAGGCCATCTATAATAAGCTCCACCAGATTTAAAATTAAAAATAATTTTTAGCTGCATCTAGCCCGGAAAATAATTTTGGGGCTCCGAGATGTGCAAGACACATAAGTGCCTTCTTGCTGCACTACCTGCAGCATGACCCTCATATTGTCAGAATTCGAAGTAATCATGACTACTGGGTTGCCACACTCTTAGATCCCCCAAACTTTTCGATCAACCTTTTCATTTTAATAAAGACCAAAAAAATGGTCATTTTTGAAATTATAAGCATTAGCAGGTTGTTAGAAACTGAAATCAAACAGTTTTCAACTCAAAACTTTATTCTAGGTGATGTTACATTTTCACATAGGACCCCTTGTTCGAAAGGAGCTTCTGAACTCTCTCGTCCATTGAATTTGTCAGGTTTTGGATGGTTTCTGCTTCAATTGTTTTGCATGAGGACAGAATACCCTCCCAGAGCTGTTGCTTAGATGTGAACTGCCTCCCGCCATCATAGACACTCCTTTTAATGATGCTCCAAAGGTTCTGAATGGGGTAGAGGTCAGGGGAGCATGGGGGTCACACCATAAGTTTGTCCCCTTTTATGCCCATATCAGCCAGAGATGCAGATGTTTTATGTGCAGCATGAGATGGTGCACTATCATGCAGAAAAATGATCTTGCTGTGAAATACACGGTTCTTCTTCTTGAACCATGGCAGGAAGTGCTGTTTGAGAAAATCCACATACATTATGGAGTTCATCTTTAGCGCCTTCAGGGATCCTAAAGGGGCCGACAATCTCTCTCCCCATGATTCCAGCCCAAAACATTACTCCACCTCCTCCTTGTTGGTGCTGTAGCCGTGTTTGCGTGGGGTGTCCATCAACCAGCCATCCTCCACTCCATCCATCTGGACCATCGAGCGCTGCACGGCACTCATCCGTGAACAAAACAGTTTTGAAATCAGTCTTCATGTAATGTTTGGCCCACTGGAGCCGTTTCTGCTTGTGTGAAGTGGATAGAGGAGGTCGACAGGATGGCGTATGCACAGCTGCAAACCTCTGAAGGACCCTGCATCTTGTTGTTCGGGGGACGTTGGAGGCACAAGCAGCTTCAAAAACTTGTCTGCTGCTATGACAAGGCTTTTTTGCCGCTGCTCTTTCAACCTGACGTAATTGCCTGTAGGAAAGAGTCCTCAATTTGCCCTTATCAGCACGCACACGTGTGTACTGTGAATCAGCTACATACTTCTTGATTGCCAAGACACTTCATCCTGATCATCGCACAATGTTGATTGTAGTCATGCCTTGACCTAAACACTCCACAATTTGTTGCTTCTCAGCAGCCGACACATCCTTTTTCTTTCCCATTTTGGCAGAAAATGTAGGCTGCTTAATAATGTGAGAGAGCCTTCTTAAGTAGTCTTGCCTTTCATTGGACACACCTGCCAAACTAATTAGCACAGGTGTCTGCAATTGCTTACAGTGATATAAAGAGCCCTGACACACATCACCATCAATGAGTTTAACTGACAAACAAACAAATTCTTCCCTTATCACTCCTAAACACTTTTTGCATAATAATTTGGAACGCGGTGTACATGTGCTTTTCCACAAAACACCAGCGGTTCACGTAGTGAATCTTACAGTTCTAACTTGCCAACCGTGGTCTGTATGGAATTGTTCAATAAAGGGCCCAAAATTAAGATAACATAGATGGGAGAGGTCTCTATGAATAGGAATTCCTAAGTATTTGATACCCTGTGAGGGCCAGGCAAAGGGAAAGTTGGACTGGATGGAATCCTATATGGATTTGGGGAGGGAGACATCGAGGGCCTCAGACTTCGCTGCATTGATTTTAAAATTTTACCATGTAACAAAGTGATCTATTTCAGCCATAACAGCATGGATGGATATATGTGATTGAGTGATATATACTAGGACATCATCAGCAAATAGAGAGCACTTGTACTCGGTGCCTCCCACCTCAATCCACCTAATATTGGGGTTATGGCGAATTGATGAGAGCAGGTGCTCCGTCACTAGGATGTATAAGAGAGGGGACAGAGGACATCCCTGCCTTGTCCCATTGGTGATTGTGAAAGGTGATGAAAATGTTCTGACGCACCCCCTGGGCCTTGGGACACCCGGAGCCGGACCCTTTTTGGTGGATGCTGGTGGTTGTAGTCTTCGTGGCGGCGACCCGGTTCCGTGGCTCAGGGCGGTCAAACCAGTGGCGGAACTATTTATGTGGTTTTGATGTTTAAATGTCCGACTATGCCACCCGTGGATTGCGGTCAGAGTGAACCGCCGCTACAGGGCAGACCGCTGAGGCTGGTGTTGTGGGTGCAGCAGAGCGTAGCATAACTCCCCACGGGAGGAGTATAGCCTCAGGGCAGTGTATGCGGAGGATGGGGGTGATGGTGCAGGGCAGCAGCAGTAACGACACGAAGTCAGTGATGCAGTCCAGGGCCTTTACTCACAGTTCTTATTATCCAGACCACGTCTGCAGGTAACGGCTGCCCACGTCGTACTGTGCTCACCAGGTGAGGGGCTCAGACAACTCCCAGATAACTTTGGAGCACTTCACAGGACCCCCTTTGTGTGTCCTTTGTCTGGCCTTTCTTACCAACACTTCTGTCCGGCTGCCTCGGGCCTCCTCTTGGTAAACTTGGCGCCAGTTTCCCTGACCCTATGTGGTGCCTTCCTAGCGGGTGTAGCGAGGGGCTGCGCCACATAAAATGTCAGAGCCTCCGGTTTCTAGCTGAGGGTCGTTTCCTGCCTCCACTAGTTCGGGGACCGGTCTCCCCCTTTGGCCTGACCCCTCCACGCAGGTGGATTCGGGCGTGCGGTGGCGACTCGCCCGTCCGCACCCCTGGGATCCCTTCATTCCTCGTTCCTGGAGCCTTCTCCGCTCCTCTTCCTTCCTTCTCCCTCTTCCAGGCCTGGGCCTCTGTTACTAGGCCCGCCTCCGGAGCAGAGCTCATGCAGAGCCCCTGCTCCCTGCCACTTCTGCTCAGACTTCTCTGCACTGAACTAAGATGGTGCCCACCTTTTATACTCCCTTCTCAATGCACCCAGGAACTGCTTCCTCCCTGCTCCTGCACTACAGGGTTCCCCTTCCTCAGTGTTCCCTCCCCCCACTCCAGCCAGGGACAGGGACTGTCGTGCCCATCTCAGGGGCATATTGGTCGCCCTGCCCCACGGCAATGTGGTGTAATGCATGCAGGTGTCGGGTCCTGATCCACACTCCATCCTTACCTGAGAGTGAGATATCACACCTCTGGGTGAGGTGCAATACGTCTGTAGCAACCGAGCCCTCAGGGTGCTACAGTTCCATTAATCTTCAGCCTAGGTGACGTATTGCGATACAGGGCCGTGATTTTGGCTATAAAAGGGTCCCCTAGACCCCTACCCCAAGCTTTTTAAGAGAATCATATATGGCGTGCCAGGAGACTCTATGGAATGCTTTCTCAGCATCCAACGAGAGTATCTAATTACAAATTTTTAACTGCATCTAGCCCAGGAAATACTTTGTGCCTAGTAGCAGTGTCTGCTAGTCAGCGGATTATCCCGGCTGTTAAGCAAGCTACACCACCTGTAGTTTAGACACTTAATTTTTTCAAAGGAAATGCTTCGGGACCATGGGATACTCAGTGAAGAGCATCAGGAGGCACCCCAAGGCATAGGGGCTGGGACTGGCAGTAGGATGCCTTGCGGTGGACAGCCGAGCTCGATCCTTATAAAAGCTTTTTAACTGCAGCAGCTTTAGTGGACGCTACTGGAGCTGGAATTACGCGGCTGCTGGCATGAGACTTGCCCTCCAATAGATCCTTGTAAATGGATTTAAAGTGTATTCATTCAAATTAGAGAGACAATTTAAATTAAAAAACTTAGAGCTGCCTCCACCACAGGGGGGCTCGCTCGACCCACCAGCGGACAGGCACCAGTATTGGGAGAGGGGGGCTGGCCATCAGGGTTCACCGCGGCTCTGGCACAAACCCGGCAACACGGAGGTGGCACGGGCAGGAGCGGACTGGCCGTGTCGGCTTCTCACTTTTTGGATTTTAGAAGGGCATGACATGCCTATATCTGTGTCTCCCCCTCCTTTTACTCCTCCACCTCTTTTATTTTCGCATTACTATATGTACTTGTCACTTTTCCATGTGTTAGTTGTGTCTTCTGAGCAGTTTGTCAGCTTTTGGACACCTTTGAAGGTGTTTTCTATATGTTTCTATGTGTTTTTGTTTGCCTGCCATTGGTTTTAACGGTGTTCGAAGGTGTTCGACGAACAGTTCGACGAACAGTTCGGCGAACACACGGGTGTTCGACGAACCGAACTCGAACACTACGGGGGTGGCTCAACACTAACTGCGACCTCCACCACTTTTCCGAGGGGCATTAAAACCGTCTTGTTAAGCTACTGCAACCTCCACCATTTTTTCGTGGGGCATTAAAACCGCCTTGTTAAGCTACTGCGACTTCCACCACTTTTCCAAGGGGCATTCAAACCATCTTGTTAAGCTACTGCGACCTCCACCACTTTTCCGAGGGGTATTAAAACCATCTTGTTAAGCTACTGGGACCTCCAAGTCTCTTCTGAGGAGCATTAAAAGTGTCTTGTTAAACCACTCTGAACTCCACAGGTCTTCCAAGGGGAATTGAAATGTTGTTTTTATTTAACTCTAACCTCCACGACTTTTCGAACTGGCATTGCATTTCCTCCTAATTTTTGGCAGCTTTTGCTTGAAAGGCATAAGCAAAGACTATGGGAGACCCACTCCCCAATAATGGGAATAATTTTTGTAATATGCTGTACTGCATGGCTCTTGAAAGGGGCATTTCAAGTTCCTCCGTCCTAATTTTTGGAAGCTTTTGCTTGGAAGGCATAAGCAAAGACTATGGGAGACCCACTCCCCAATAATTGGAATAATGTTTGTTATATGCTGTACTGCATGGCTCTTGTAAGGGGCATTAAAACCGTCTTATTAAGCTACTGTGACCTCCACGTCTCTTCCTAGGAGCATTCAAACCGTCTTGTTAAGCTACTGCGACCTCCACCACTTTTCCAAGGGGCATTAAAACAGTCTTATTAAGCTACTGGGACCTCCACGTCTCTTCTGAGGGGAATTAAAAGCGTCTTGTTAAACCATTCTGAACTCCACAGCTCTTCCAAGGGGCATTGAAATGTTGTTTTTAATTAACTCTAACCTCCACGACTCTTTGAACGGGCATTGCATTTCCTCCTAATTTTTGGCAGCTTTTGCTTGGAAGGCATAAGCAAAGACTATGGGAGACCCACTCCCCAATAATGGGAATAATGTTTGTTATATGCTGTACTGCATGGCTCTTGTAAGGGGCATTAAAACCGTCTTATTAAGCTACTGTGACCTCCACGTCTCTTTCGAGGGGCATTAAAACCATCTTGTTAAGTTACTGGGACCTCCATGCCTCTTCCGAGGGGCATTCAAACCGTCTTGTTAAGCTACTGCGACCTCCACCACTTTTCCAAGGGGCATTTAAACAGTCTTATTAAGCTACTGGGACCTCCACGTCTCTTCTGAGGGGAATTAAAAGTGTCTTGTTAAACCATTCTGAACTCCACAGCTCTTCCAAGGGGCATTGAAATGTTGTTTTTAATTAACTCTAACCTCCACGACTCTTCGAACGGGCATTGCATTTCCTCCTAATTTTTGGCAGCTTTTGCTTGGAAGGCATAAGCAAAGACTATGGGAGACCCACTCCCCAATAATGGGAATAATGTTTGTAATATACTGTACTGCATGGCTCTTGTAAGGGGCATTGCAAGTTCCTCCGTCCTAATCTTTGGCAGCTTTTCCTTGGAAGGCATAAGCAAAGGCTATGGGAGAACCACTCCCCAATAATGGGAATAATGTTTGTAATATGCTGTACTGCATGGCTCTTGTAAGGGGCATTAAAACCGTCTTATTAAGCTACTGTGACCTCCACGTCTCTTCCGAGGGGCATTCAAACCGTCTTGTTCAGCTACTGCAACCTCCACCACTCTTCCAAGGGGCACTAAAACCATCTTGTTAAGCTACTGTGACCTCCACGTCTCTTCCAAGGGGCATTCAAATCATATTTTTAAGCTACTGGGATCTCCACTTCTCTTCCGAGGGGCATTCAAACCATCTTGTTAAGCTACTGCAACCTCCACCACATTTCCAAGGGACATTAAAACCATCTTGCTAAGCTACTGGGACCTCCACGTCTCTACTGAGGGGCATTAATAGCATCTTGTTAAACCATTCTGAACTCCACAGCTCTTCCAAGCAGCATTGAAATGTTTTTAATTAACTCTAACCTCCACGACTCTTCGAACGGGCATTGCATTTTCTCCTAATTTTTGGCAGCTTTTGCTTGGAAGGCATAAGCAAAGACTGTGGGAGACCCACTCCCCAATAATGGGAATAATGTTTGTAATATGCTGTACTGCATGGCTCTTGTAAGGGGCATTGCAAGTTCCTCCGTCCTAATTTTTGGCAGCTTTTGCTTGGAAGGCATAAGCAAAGACTATGGGAAACCCACTCCCCAATAATAGGAATAATGTTTGTATTATGCCGTACTGCATGGCTCTTGTAAGGGGAATTGCAAGTTCCTCCGTCCTAATTTTTGGCAGCTTTTGCATGGAAGGCATAAGCAAAGACTATGGGAGACCCACTCCCCAATAATGGGAATAATGTTTGTAATATGCTGTACTGCATGGCTCTTGTAAGTGGCATTGCAAGTTCCTCCGTCCTAATTTTTGGCAGCTTTTGCTTGGAAGGCATAAGCAAAGACTATGGGAGACCCACTCCCCAATAATGGGAATAATGTTTGTAATATGCTGTACTGCATGGCTCTTGTAAGGGGCATTGCAAGTTCCTCCGTCCTAATTTTTGGCAGCTTTTGCTTGGAAGGCATAAGCAAAGACTATGGGAGACCCACTCCCCAATAATGGGAATAATGTTTGTAATATGCTGTACTGCATGGCTCTTGTAAGGGGCATTAAAACCGTCTAGTTAAGCTACTGTGACCTCCACGTCTCTTTCGAGGGGCATTAAAATCGTCTTGTTCACCCTTTTACCCCCGAGGGTGGTTTGCACGTTAATGACCAGGCCAATTTTTACAATTCTGACCACTGTCACTTTATGAGGTAATTACTCTGGAACGCTTCAACGGATCCCCCAGATTCTGAGAATGTTTTTTCATGACATATTGTACTTCATGATTGTGGTAAAATTTCTTCAATATCACTTGCAATTATTTGTGAAAAAAACGGAAATTTGGCGAAAATTTAGAAAATTTTGCAATTTTTAAAATTTGAATTTTTATGCCCTTAAATCAGAGAGATATGTCACACAAATTAGTTAATAAATAACATTTCCCACATGTCTACTTTACATCAGCACAATTTTGGAACCAAAATTTTTTTTGTTAGGGAGCTATAAGAGTTAAAAGTTGACCAGCGATTTCTCATTTTTCCAACAAAATTTACAAAACCATTTTTTTAGGGACCACATCACATTTGAAGTCACTTTGAGAGGTCTTTATGACAGAAAATACCCAAAAGTTACACCATTCTTAAAACTGCACCCCTCAAGGTGCTCAAAACCACATTCAAGAACTTTATTAACCCTTCTGGTGCTTCACAGGAATTTTTGGAATGTGGAAGAAAAAAATGAACATTTAACTTTTTTCACAAAAATGTTACTTTAGACACAATTTTTTTTTATTTTTGCAGGGGTAACAAGAAAAAATGGACCCCAAAATTTGTTGTGCAATTTCCCCTGGGCACGCAGATACCCGATATGTGGGAAAAAAACACTGTTTTGGCGCACGGCAGGGCTCTCGAAGGGAAGGAGCGTCATTTGACTTTTTGATTGTAAAATTTGCTTGAATAATTAGCGGACGCCATGTTGCGTTTGGAGAGCCCCTGATGTGCCTAAACAGTGGAAACCCCCCACAAGTGACCCCATTTTGGAAACTAGACCCACCAAGGCACCTATCTAGATGCATAGTGAGAACTTGGAACCCCTAGGTGCTTCACAAATTGATTCGTAAAAATGAAAAAGTATTTATTTTCCACTTTTTCATTTTTACGAATCAATTTGTGAAGCACCTGAGGGTTCCAAGTGCTCACTATGCATCTAGATAGGTGCCTTGGGTGGTCTAGCTTCCAAAATGGGGTCACTTGTGGGGGAGCTCCAATGTTTAGGCACACAGGGGCTCTCCAAGCGCAACATGGTGTCCGCTAACAAATTGAATGGAAAATCGGCTCAAATTGTTAGCGGACACCATTTTGCGTTTGGAGAGCCCCTGTGTGCCTAAACATTGGAGCTCCCCCACAAGTGACCCCATTTTGGAAACTAGACCCCCCAAGGCACCTGTCTAGATGCATAGTGAGCACTTGGAACCCCGATGTGCTTCACAAATTGATTCGTAAAAATGAAAAAGTAAAAAAACAACAACACTTTTTCATTTTTACGAATCAATTTGTGAAGCACCTGGGGGTTCCAAGTGCTCACTATGCATCTAAATAGGTGCCGTGGGTGGTATAGTTTCCAAAATGGGGTCACTTGTGGGGGAGCTCCAATGTTTAGGCACACAGGGTCTCTCAAAATGCGACATGGTTCCAATTTGTTAGCGGACACCATGTCACATTTGGAGAGCCCCTGTGTGCCTAAACATAGGAGCTCTCCCACAAGTGACCCCATTTTGGAAACTAGACCACCCAAGGCACCTATGTAAATGCATAGTGAGCTCTTTGAACCCCCAGGTGCTTCACAAATTGATTCGTAAAAATGAAAAAGTGGAAATAAAAACACTTCTTCATTTTTACGAACCAATTTGTGAAGCACCTGGGGGTTCCAAGTGCACACTATGCATCTAGATAGGTGCCTTGGGTGGTCTAGTTTCCAAAATGTGTTCACTTGTGGGGGAGCTCCAATGTTTAGGCACACAGGGGCTCTCCTAACGCAACATGGTGTCCGCTAACAATTTGAGCCGATTTTCCTTTCAGTTTGTTAGCGGACACGATGTCGCGTTTGGAGAGCCCCTGATGTGCCTAAACAGTGGAGCTCCCCACAAGTGACCCCATTTTGGAAATTATACCCCTCAAGGATTTTATTAAGGGGTAAAGTGAACACTTTGAAACCCGAGGTACGACAAAGAATTTGATAACATTAGGTCATCATATTGAATAAGTTGTCCTTACTCTTGAGCGCAAGTGCTCGCTACTTGAGTTTGCATCGGGTACTCAGGTATGCACCATGTATCATGGGTGCTCAAGTGAAATGCTCGAGTCCCCGCCCGCATGTTTCATGGTTATTAGACACCCCAAAAAAAACATGCGGGGATAGCTCGTGCATGGCAGGCAATCCCCGCGAGGTTCTTTGGCCGCGAAGCATATGGGGTGGAGACTTGAGCACCCGCGATACTCAGTGCATACCCGAGCCCCCGATGCAAGCTCAAGTAGCGAGCACTTGCGTTCAACACTAGTTGCCATATTGTCATCTTTTTTTTTTTAACTTTTGAAGAAAAAAACAACCCCAACCCTAACATTAGCACAACCCCAACCCCAGCCCAAGCGTTTATTTTTTACGCCGTTCCTCGTGCTGTATAAGTGATGAGATTACTTCATTCTTCGGGTCGGTGTGATTACAGGGATACCAGAATCATATCGGGTTTTTATGATTGACAGCTGTCACACACTAAAAGACACATATTTTGTAAAATCTAGTTTTTGCATCGCCATATTTTGGCCGACAGAGTCATGTGACGGCTTGTTTTTTGCGGGATGAGTTGACGTTTTTAATTGGTGCCATTTTCAGTCATGTGACATTTTTTGATCGCTTTCTATTCCAGCTTTTGGGAGGCAGAATAAACAAAAACCAACAATTCAGGAATTGTGTTATTTTACATTTTTTTATTCTGCTCTGGGTGTGGTAAAATTGATAAGGTAGCTTTATTCTTCGGGTCAGTACGTTTACAGCGGTACCACATTTATATTGTTTTTCATGTTTTGGCGCTTTTACACAATAAAAGCTATTTTATAGAAAAAAATATTTTTTTGCATCGCTTTTTTCTGAGAGCTGTAACTTTTTGATTTTTCGGATGATGGAGCAGTATGGCAGCTTGTTTATTGCGGGAAGAGATGCCGTTTTCAGCTATACCATTTTTATTTATATTTGTCTTTTTGATTGCGTGTTATTCCATTTTTTGTTTGGCGGTATGATGATAAAGCATTGTTTATTGCTTTGGTTTTTTTTGCTTTTTTTTACCGTGTTCACTGAAGGGGTTAACTAGTGGAACAGTTTTATAGGCCAGGTCGTTATGGACGCGGCGATACCAAATATGTGTACTTTTATTGTTTTTTTTTTTTTTTTTTCATAATAATATTCATTGATGGGTACATTATATTTTTATTTTTAGTTGATTATTTTTTTTATTTATTGTTTTTATATTTTTACAATTTTTTATTTTTTTTTTCACTTTCTGGGAGTTTTTTTACTTTTTTACTTTGTCCCACTATGGGAATTTCACTTTTTTTATTCTGATCGCCTGCATGGCACAGGAATGCTGCACGATCCCTGTGCCATGCAGGCAGTCAGCGCTGGACAGGGAGAAGATAGTTTGGAGATGCACTGCGCATGTCCAAACAATCTCACTGCTGTCTGGTGACCTGGATGTTGTCATGACGACATCGGGTCGTCATGGCAACAACCGGGAAGCCGCGGCAGGCAGCGCTGGAGGCCGGAAGAGGACTTAGATCGCAGCATTGCGGGGGTTAATGTGCCGGGAGCGGTGCGGGACCGCTCCCTGCACATAGTACCGGGTGTCAGCTGTGACAATCAGCTGACACCCGGCGGCGATCGCACCCGCACAGTGTGTGTGCGTGCGCGATCGCGATGACGTACTAATATGGGTCAGGCTCTTAAAGCCCAGGGCACACACGCGTATTAGTACGTCATGGGCTTTAAAGGGGTTAAGCTACTGCAACCTCCATCACTTTTCCAAGGGGCATTAAAACCATCTTGTTAAGCTACTGTGACCTCCACGTCTCTTCCAAGGGGCATTCAAACCATCTTGTTAAGCTACTGTGACCTCCACGTCTCTTCCAAGGGGCATTCAAACCATCCTGTTAAGCTACTGCGACCTCCACCACTTTTCCGAGGGGCATTAAAACCGTCTTGTTAAGCTACTGCGACCTCCTCCACTTTTCCGAGGGGCATTAAAACCGTCTTGTTAAGCTACTAGGACCTCCACGTCTCTTCCGAGGGGCATTAAAGCCATTTTGTTAATCTACTGTGACCTCCACGTTTCTTCAAAGGGGCATTAAAAGCATCTTCTTAAGCCATTCTGAACTCCACAGCTCTTCCAAGGGGCATTGAAATGTTGTTTTTAATTACCTCTAACCTCCACGACTCTTCCAATGGGCATTGCATTTCCTCCTAATTTTAGTCAGCTTTTCCTTTTCAATGCAAAGGCGAAAACTAAGGGAGACCCACTCCCCAATAATGGGTAGAAGGTTTTTAGTATGCTGTAATCCACGTCTGTTTCAAGGGGCAGTGCAGTTCCTCATAATTTTTGAAAAGACTTCCATTCACTGCTTAGGCCAACAGTGTACAGGAGACCCAGTTGCTATAAATGGAAAAAACGGTTTAGTTAAGGCCCTCTGACCTCCATGTCATTTCCAAGGGGCATTGTAGTGCGTAGAAATTTTTGGTAGGCATTGCACTCACTATATGCCCTATAACTGTGTAGCCGAACCGCTCCTTTTGTTACAGAAACATATCCTGCAAGACATTTGTGGTTGACTGGCCTGATATTGATGTGAATGGTCCCTGTTCCTCCTGCTCTTTCTCCTTTGCCACTACCTCATCCATCAATTATCACCTGAAACTTTGTTTTAACGGGAGTTATAGAACTGGGATAGCAGCAGGAAAACATCCAGCAATCCTCGGAGGAGGTAGGATATGCGCCAAAACACTGACCACCTCAGGCCTAGCCGGTATTACATACATGCGCTTGCATTCCAAGAAAACAAAGCAGATGCTAACTTCTATCATCATCATCATGCTCCTCACCTTGGCACTCTCAACTCCCCTGATGGAGAAGCCAGGGCCCACCGGAGGAGTCTGGTTCTCTGGTGGGCTCGTCCAATGCTGCCCTAAAGCAGGCCGGGCTAAGAAAAGTGTGTGGGGGGAAGTTGACAGGAGAAATAGGGCGGCTGGGGACCATTTATGGACACCCGGATGCCCCCAGGCGGCTGGGAACCGTGTGTGGACACCCGGCCGCGGGGCAGCTGGGGACCGAGTATGGACACCCGGCCGCCCCCTGGCGGCTGGGGACCGAGTGTGGACACCCGGCCGCCGGGCAGCTGGGGACTGAGTATGGATACCAGGCCGCCAACGCAGCCATGACGTGGTGGCCAGATTCCACCTCCACATGCCTAAAAGGCCCAATTTCAAGTGCAAGCAAGCAGTATGGTATTGCAGCCTGGGGGTGGGTGGGTGGCAGGCTGCATACTTGCACTTGCATTGCAAGGAATGGGAGAGGTACAATTGAACACTGCCCTGGGACAAGGACTTGAACAGGGATAGTTGCAAGTCTGCAATGACAGGTGCAGGGTGGGAGGCATCTTCGCACGTACCATGAACAGGGGTTTGGCATGCACACACTACAGCGGAATAGGCTGTCCTTCCCACTAAATGCACTGGGGAGGGCACAGGTAATATTTTGGTATGCGCGCTAATCTTAAGTATAAGGCACATCGGAACAAATAGGGGCGGCTGGGGACTGAGTATGGATACCTCGCTGCCGAAGCAGCCATGAGGTAGTGGCCACATTCGGCCTCCTCCAAACTAAAAGGCCCCATTTCAAGTGCAAGCTAGCAGTATGGTATTGCAGCCTGGGGGTGGGTGGGTGGCAGGCTGCACACTTACGCTTGCATTCCAAGAAAACAAAGCAGATGCTAACTACTATCATCATCATCATGCTCCTCACCTTGGCACGCTCAACTCCCCTGATGGAGAAGCCAGGGCCTACTGGAGGAGTCTGGTTCTCTAGTGGGCTCGTCCAATGCTGCCCTAAAGCAGGCCGGGCTAAGAAAAGTGTGTGGGGGGAAGTTGACAGGAGAAATAGGGGCGGCTGGGGACCGTTTATGGACACCCGGCCGCCCTCTGGCGGCTGGGGACCGTGTGTGGACACTCGGCCGTCGGGCGGCTGGGGACTGAGTATGGATACCAGGCTGCCAACGCAGCCATGACGTGGTGGCCAGATTCCGCCTCCACATGCCTAAAAGGCCCAATTTCAAGTGCAAGCAAGCTGTATGGTATTGCAGCCTGGGGGTGGGTGGTTGGCTGCATATTTGCACTTGCATTGCAAGGAATGGGAGATGTACAATTGGACAAGGACTTGCACGGGGATAGTTGCAAGTCTGCATCTTCTGATGCGGCGCGGATGACTTCTGATTGGCACACTTTTAGGCAGTGACCTGGGTGTCAGAGATGCTTCCAGGGGTCTTCCCCATGCTGTTTCCATGTCTTTTCAGCACTGTTTGCATGTGTCACACAGCACATGGCCAGATAAGGTTGTAAAATGTTGAAATGACATTTCCCGGTGAATGCATTTGTCACGGTTGAAAGCAATACAAAAGTGCAAAAACGCATAAAAAATGCTACTTGTAAACATAGCCCAAGGTGTGGAGGTGTATTTTTTTGGGGGGGTTATTTATTTTACCTTATACACAAGTCTTTACCCTGGAAAGGAACTTCCTAAACATATTTCACAGGAAAGCAGTTTCAGTTTCGTTTTTGAACGTTTTATAGTGAGCCCTTAAAAGTAGCTTAATACCTCTGACCACATTGTTGACAGCCGTGACCTGGGGGTCAGAAATGCTTCCTGGGGTGATCCCCATGCTGTCCCCATGTCATTTGAGCACTGTCACTATCGTTTTGGGCACTTGTTAGGCTTTTAAAAGACTGCCGGGGGTGCCGCCGCAAAAATGCTCGGGTCTCCCATAGACTAACATTGGGCTCGTTGCTTGGGTCGAGCACCCGAGTATCACGGCGAGCTCGGCCCGAGCTTCGAGCACCCGAACATTTTAGTGCTTGCTCAACACTAATAGGTACACTTCAACTGTGAGAGACAGAATCTAAAAATAAAAAACAAAAAATCCCATTGTATGATTTTTAATTAATTAAATTACATTTTATTGCATGAAATAAGTATTTGATCACCTACCAACCAGCAAGAACTCTGGCTCTCACAGACCTGTTAGTTTTTCTTTAAGAAGTCCTCCTACTCTGCACTCATTACCTGTATAAATTGCACCAGTTTGAACTTGTTACCCGTATAAAAGAAACCTGTCCACACACTCAATCAATCACACTTCAACCTCTCCACCATGGCTAAGACCAAAGAGCTGTCTAACGACTCTAGGGACAAAAGTGTAGACCTGCACAATGCTTGGAAGGGCTATAGGACAATAGGCAAGCAGCTTGGTGAGAACGTAACAACTGTTGGCACAATTATTATAAAATGGAAACACAAGATGACTGTTAATCTTCTTCGGTCTGTGGCTCCATGCAAGATCTCGCCTTGTGGGGTAAGGATGATTCTGAGAAAAGTCAGGAATAAGCCCAGAGCTACATGGGAGGATCTGGTCAATGACCGAAAGAGGGCTGGGACCACAGTCTCAAACATTACCGTTAGTAACACACTACACGATCATGGATTAAAATCCTGCAGGGCAGGCAAGGTCCCCCTACTCATGCCGACACATGTCCAGGCCTGTATGAAGTTCACCAAAGACCATCTGAATGATCCAGAGGAGGCATGGGAAAAGGTCATGTGGTCAGATGAGACCAAAATAGAACTTTTTGGTATCAACTCCACTCGTCGTGTTTGGAGGAAGAAGAAGAAGGATGAGTGCAACCCCAAGAAAGGCTGAAAATTTAAGTTATACTAATGAAAAAGAGCAGGAGGGTCAATTTTCAAATAAGTCACATAACTATTTGTAAAAGGATCATGTTAGGGAGACAGAGCCTCTCGGAAGCAAAGATAGTCATCAATCAATCTGAACAACTGAATCTAAAAAATGTGGAAAAATTTCAGTGAAATGTTCCTCAAGATAAAATTGCAAAGATTTTGAATATTTCACCAAGTGCAGCACATAATATCAACAAAAGCCTCAGAGATTTGAGAGAAATTCATGTGCACAAGGTCAGTGTCAGTATTGGATGGTAATGAATAGTGTTGAGCGAGTATATTCTGTTAACTCTTTCGCCGAGTATGCTCGGGCCGTGTTCCGAGTATTCACAGCTGCTCGGTGATATGTTTGAATCGCTCCCGTGTGCATGATTTGCGACTGTTTGACAGCTTTATTACATGTGAGGAATGTCTATTTCTTACACATTCCTCACATGTAATAAAGCTGTCAAACAGTTGCAAATCATGCACATGGGAGCTCGGAGCTCGGCCCGAGCATACTCGGAACAGAACATACTCGCTCAACACTAGTAATGAACTATAGGCAGCAATATATAAAAAATAGGCATGATTAGGTAGTACAAATCTCTTAATGGGCTTAGGAATACTTTCAGAAATCACTGTCTGTGAACACAATCCTCCATGCAATCCACAAATGCAAGTGAAAACTCTGAACTTCAAAGAAGAAGCCATATGTCAACATAATCTAGAAAAGTTGCTGTCTTCTCTTGGCCAAAGCTAACTTATAAAGGCTTGAAGCCATTAGAGTCCAAATAGAAAACTGTTCTGTGGTCAGATTAATGAAAATGTAAAATTCTTTATAGAAACCTAGGACACCATGTCCTGTGGACTCAAGAGGAGAAAGACTATCTAGCTTGTTATCACAGCATAGTTCAAAAAACTCTATTTCTGATGGCATGAGGTTGTATTAATAACTTCCACATCTTAAAAGGCACAATCAATGCTGAACATTATATAGAGGTTTTAGAGTAACAAAAGGTCCCATAAAGGCTACATCTATTTCAGACAAGGCCTTGCATATTTCAGCAAGACAATGCAAAGCCACATACTGCATTCTTCACAAAAGTATTGCTTCACAGAAAAAGAGCTCGGATGATGAACTCGCCTGTGTGCAATACAGACCTTTCACCAATGGAAAACATTTGCGGTTTATGAAACCTTCAACTACTGAACTATGTTGTATATTTTAAAATAAAATTTTGCTAGATTAGAGATTACCAAATCATTGCATTATTTTTATTTTATGAAGTGTTCTACTTTTTGTGAAATTAAGGTTGTACATTAGAAAGTAATGGAAGGCTCATAAGAGACCCAGAAGACGCCTGGGTCTTGCACCTTTTGCTTTAAAACTGCTAGCAATTTATTCATTGTTGAATATACAGGGAGGGCCATTTATATGGATACACCTAAATAACATGAGAATGGTTGGTGATATCAGCTTCATGTTTGTGGCACATTAGTATATGGCAGGGGGAAAACTTTTCCAGATGGGTAGTGACCATGTCAGCCATTTTGAAGTTGGCCATTTTGGATCCAACTTTCTCTTTTTCAATGGGAAGAGGGTCATGTGACACATCAACATTGAGAATGTCATAAGAAAAACAATGGTGTGCTTTGTTTTAACGCAACTTTATTCTTTCATGAGTTATTTACAAGTTTATGACCACTTATAAAATGTGTTCAAAGTGCTGCCCATTGCATTGGATTGTCAATGCAACTCTCTTCTCCCACTCTTGACACATTGATAGCAACACCGCAGAAGAAATGCTAGCACAGGCTTCCAGTATCCATTGTTTCAGATGCTGCACATCTCGTATCTTCACAGCATAGACAATTACCTTCAGATGACCCCAAAGATAAAAGTCTAAGGGGGTAAGATCGGGAGACCTTGGTGGCTATTCAACTGGCCCACGACGACCAATCCACTTTCCAGGAAACTGTTCATGTAGGAATGCTCGGACCTGACACCCATAAACTGGTGGTGCACCATCTTGTTGGAAAAACTCAAGGAACGTGCCATCTTCAGTGCATAAAGAGGGCAACAAATCTTCATGTAGCAATTTCAGATATCCAGTGGCATTGACGTTTCCATTGATGAAGAATGGCCCCACTATCTTTGTACCCCATATACCACACCATACCATCAATTTTTGTGTTCCAACAGTCTTGGAGGGATCTATCCACTGTGGGTTAGTGTCAGACCAATAGCGGTGGTTTTGTTTGTTAACTTCACCATTCACAAAAAAGTTTGCCTCATCACTGAACTTAATGTTCTGTGTAAACTGAGGGTCCTGTTCCAATTTCTGTTTTGCCCATTCTGCAAATTCAGTGCTCCGATTTGGGTCATTCTTGTTGAAATGCTGCAGCAGCTGTATTTTGTAAAGGTGCCATTTGTGAGTAGCTAATAGCTGCCGAAGGGATGATGCCACTCTCCAGTGACATGCGGCGAGTGCTACACTGTGAGCTCTTGCTGAATGAAGCTAGGACAGCCACTGATGTTTCTTCATTAGTGACAGTTTTCTTGCGTCCACATTTTGGCAAATCCAACACTGAACCCGTTTCACGAAATTTGGCAAGCAGTTTGCTAACTGTAGCATGGGAGATGGGTAGTCTCGTAGGGTGTCTTGCATTGAAATCTGCTGCAATGACCTGGGTACTGCGTTCACCAAACATCAACACAATTTCTATCCGCTCCTCACGTGTTAACCTCTGCGACATGTCAATTGCTGTAAACAAAGAGAAACTTGTAAATAACTCATGAAAGAATAAAGTTAGGTTAAAACCATGCACACCATTGTTTATCTTATGAAATGCTCAATAAGTTTGATGTGTCACATGACCCTCTTCCCATTGAAAAAAAGAAAGTTGGATCCAAAATGGCCAACTTCAATATGGCCACCATGGTCACCACCCATCTGGAAGAGTTTTCCCCCTCCCATATACTAATGTGCCACAAACAGGAAGTTGATATCACCAACCATTCCCATTTTAGTTAGGTGTATCCATATAAATGGTCCACCCTGTAGTTTAAAAAAAATGTCCAGAAAATGACAATAAAAAAGATGCTTCAAAAATGCTGAAAAAACACTCCAAAAAACACTAAATCATTAAAAAGACCACAGAAAATAACAAAAAAAGTTGATGGGGTTGTCCGGTCTAAAATGTAAAGTCTGCAGTCATTCTGTGTGACTGTAGACTTTTTATCCTCCTAGCGCACGCACTGTGTTCTGTGTGGATTTGCCGTTCTTTAGCCCTGGAATGGCAAATCCACACAGAACACAGTGTGTGTGTTGGAAGGGTATAGAGTCTACAGTCACACAGAGTGACTGCAGACTTTTCATTTTAGACCAGACAACTCCTTTATAAAAGACGTTCCTGGAAAAAAAGCATCCTGAAACTTGCTTAATTCACCCACCTGTGCACCTAGCCTAAGTTATTATTCTTAGGTGGCAAAAGATAGCATCCTGCCCACTCATGCACCTGCAGTTTTGTAGTGGGCACCATGTAACCTAAGATCAGCCCTTTATGCATTAATATATTTCCTTTTGTTACTCAATATATGACTTACAGTATGTAGGCCACAAATGTGATGTGAAAGACATCTCATCAAGATGCATTTTAGTTATTTCATGGCGAATACAATGTGGCAACTATAGGGTTAAGCAAGTATAAGCAATCATGATGAACGAGCACTATAATGCTCGGGTACTCGTTGTTCGACTAGAGCACATTGGAATACTCGAGTGCTCGATCCGAGCAACAACCCAATGTAAGTCTAAGGGAAACTCGAGCATTTTTCCGGTGCCCCCCCCCCCGGAGGTCCGCAGAGGGCCTAAAAATTGCCCAAATCGATGGGAACAGTGCTCAAATGACATGGGAACAGCATTGGGAAGACCCCTGGAAACATTTCTGACTCCCAGGTCACTGCTGTCAGCAATGTTGTCAGAGTATTATGCCACTTTTACGAACTCTAAGTAAAACATACAAAAACAAAACCAAAATGGATTTTCCTGGGAAATATGTTAAGGAACATCCTTTCCAGGGTAATGACTTGTATATAAGGCAAAATAAATATACAAAAGCAAAAATGATCCACCACACCTTGGGCTATGTTCACACGTAGCGTTTTTGATGCGTCTTTTCACTTTTGCATTGCTTTCAACCGTCAAAAATACAGTTACCAGTAAATGTCATTTTAATATTTTACTACCTTATCTGGCCATATGGTGTGCAAAACATGATCAGACACATCCATACAGTTCTGAAAAGACAAGGTAACAGAATGGGGAAGACCCCTGGAAGCATCTCTGACTCCCAGGTCATTGCCTAAAACTGTGGTCATCAGACGTGATCCTAAAATATTGAGGTAATAATACACACATTTTTTGCAACGTGACAAACATTAAACTCCTTTTAAAATGGGCAAGGTGTGTCGCAAGGGACGAGGAAGTGGATGTTATGGTGATGGTGATAGTGCATGCAGAGGCCGAGGATGTGGGCAAGATGAAACTGTGCCTGCTGAGGGAGCACAACAAACACCCACATCATGTCAAACTACCTTCCTGTCCCAATTTGTAGAGGGCCGCGGAACACCACTATTGAAACCAGAGCAGTGTAAAAAGGTTGTTGGTTGGATAGAAGGTAATACTTCCAGTCAGTTTGCCACCACCACCACCGTCTTACACACTGTCCAGTCTCAGTAGCCATGAATCTGGACTACATTATTATTAATACTTTAGCGCCATTTATTCCATGGCCCTTTACATGTGAAAAAGGGGTATATATCGCAAAAACCATTACAATAATCTTGAAAAAAAATGTGACCTTGACTAATACAGGAAAGTAGAGGATCCTGCCCACGAGGGCTCACAATCTACAAGGGATGGGTGAGGATTCAGTAGGTAAGGATAGAGCTGGTCGTGAAGCTGTATGGTGGAGTGAGGGTTACTGTATGCTTGTTGGAAGAGGTGGCCTTTTGAAGGTTTCAACAGTAGGCGACAGTCAGAAATGTTGGGGTAGAGAGTTCCAGAGAAGGGGGGATGCATGGGAGAAATCTTGTTTGCGATTGTGGGAAGAGGAGATAAGAGGGGAGTAGAGAAGGAGATCTTGTGAGGATCGGAGGTTGCGTGCAGGTAAGTCCCGGGAGACTAGGTCACAGCTGTATGGAGGAGACAGGTTGTGGGTGGCTTTGCATGCCAAGGTTAGGGTTTTGAACTGGAGTCTCTGTCAATCCCTTAACTGGCTCCCCATTGCCCAGAGATGAGAGGCCAGGGAATAGAGAGGGGACAGGTGGATTAGTTTGACAACAGAGTTTAGGATAGATTGGAGGAATGCGAGAGTGTTAGAAGCGTGGCCTCAGAGCAGGAAGTTGCAGTCGTCGAGATGGGAGATGGCATGCACTAGTGTTTCTGTAGATTCGTGGTTGAGAAACGTGCGGATCTGAGAGATTTTTTTACTTGGAGCCGGCATTTTCCTCACCCTGATCCTCCTTCCTCCCACCATTCTGAGTGCTCTGAGACAATTGATCCCACACTTGGGCACTCCGAAGAGCTGTTTTGTTCATCTTTCCATTTATAGATTCTAGCCTCTTGCTCGATCCACTCGGAAGTGGAAAGAGCTTGGATTTGTGGTTTGAAGGAGAGGTTAGAGTCCATGGTTACCCCAAGAGCGGTTCCCTTTTCCATTGATAGATTCGGGCCTCTCAGCTGGCCAGCTTCAAGAAGGGCAACAGAAGATAGCATGTAGCAATTTGAGCAGCCATGGTCACCTGATGTGACGGTGGGAAAGTGAAATTACTGTCGCAAGAGGTGGATAATGATGAGACACAATGGATAGAAAGTAAGGAGGAGGACCAGGGTGCGGAAGTGGAAGACGAAGTGGTGGACGATGAAGTGACTGACTCAACCTGGCAAGGGGACATGAGGATAGAGGACAGCAGCACACAGGCAGAGGGAGGCATAGCACCACAACAGGCAGGAACAAGCAGTGTGGTGGCCACAGACACAAGGTGGTCAACTCCTCCCTGGAACACCAACACAACGAAAGTTGCCAGTACAACTGCTAGGTCTTCCCGAGTCTGGTTCTTTTTTAAAGACTGTTTAGATAACTCCACAAAAGGTCATTTGCAACATCTGCAAGGCCAGTATCAGCAAGAGCACCAAAAAGGCAGACCACAACCAGCATGCTCAGGCACATGACAGCATAACATCTGACTAGCTCGGCCGAACGCCAAGGTCCAAAAACAGTATCTGCAGGTGACACCACTGCCTTTTCCACTGTGAACACCAATCCCCTGTCCATGGCGCATGCGAAGATGCCTCCTGCCCTGCACCTGTCATTGCAGACTTGCAACCATCACCGTCCATGTCCTTGTCCATTCGCAGCGTTCATTTGTCCCTACCCCAGTACTTGAAATGCAAGCGCAAGTATGCAGCCAGCCACCCACCCACCCATAGGCCGCAATACTAAAGTGACTATTTCTCCCATTGTCATCTGCACCTTCCACAATCACAGGTCCCAGAACATTACCCATGCCCTCCCCAGTGCACTTATTGGAAAGGACCAACTAACCACAAACACGTGGACAAGTGAATTTGGCCAGAGATTGTACATCTCACTGACGTATTTCACTAGGTTAATATTGTAGAAGCAGGGACCCAGTGAGACCCTGGGATGGAATACGTTCTCCTGACACAGAGTATTGCGGGCCCTGGGTCAATCAAGCTTCAAGACAACAATTTTCACAAGGTAGACAGCAGCTGTGGTCGGTCTTCTACTCAATTAGCAAATTATCCATGATGGATCATCCATCTCCTTGGCTTTGTGTTACTTGCAATGCAAGTGCAAGTATGCAGCCAACCACCCACCCACAGGCCACAATAGTAAGATGCCATATTTCTGGACTACTGCTTGCACTTGAAATGTTGCCTTTAAGGTGAGAAAAGGTCGAATTCTGGTAAAAACGTTGAATAAAGGAAAGTTGTGTGTCAAATATGACTCCAAGACGGCAGGTGTGCCGAGTGGGAGTTATGGTGGCACCACCTGAACGAAATTGCAAAGTCAGGTAAAGGTAGGTTAATAAAAGTGAGGTAAAGTAAAGGTAGGTTAGTAACAGTCAGATATAGGTAGGTTGCTAAAAGTCAGGTATAGGTAGGTTAGTCCAGGGAGGAAACTGAAGGAGTTCATTTTTGGAGATATTAAGTTCAGGCTCTTGTTTAAGAATTCTTACAAAAAAAAATTCCCATCTGACAATGCTGGTTGCAGAGGTCACAGACAGTTCAATGGACAACCAAGGAGTTCAAGCAAGGGAGACACAAACCAGATGCGGCAGAGGCAGGGGAATGCTGTCAAAGGTCTGTGACAGTTTTCTCAGAGCCTCCCAGTGCCCAGGCCCTGATACATGGGATACTCTGACAAGGAGGGAAAAGTTTTAGAAGATGCTGAAGGACTACCTTGCAAATGGTTTTTAGTGCCGCCGGGGGCAGTATAACTGATTGGCGCATCCACCTGTCAACTGAAAATGCTTACAGGCTGACTTATCAAAATGAACAAGGGCTGAATTGGGTCAGACTTCTCAACACCACCAGATGGTAGCATCAAACATAAACTCAAATCCAGAGGTTATTTTTTGGGGGGTCTATTCCCATACACCCCTTCACACCTAGACATGGATATACACTTCAGGAACTGTTCTGTTTTATGTCACCTTCCTCCTTCTCCGCATCCTCCACCACCATATCATCAGGATGACCATCATGCCATGCCCACATATTTTTTTAAGGGTGTTTCTGATTAGAGACAAGCGAATATTTCAATATTTATTTTGGATTATGATTGCCGTTTTTGCAATATTCGACAATTTAATTGTCGAATATTCGCTGAGCATTGCCAAGCACGATTGAATTCAATGGGGGCCAAAACCAAACGCATACACAAATGAGACGAAAAGCTGCCAAAAATGCAGGTATATACCTGGAGACTCGTTCACAGATATATGGAGAAG
Source organism: Phyllobates terribilis (assembly GCF_046119375.1). Lineage (NCBI taxonomy): Eukaryota > Metazoa > Chordata > Amphibia > Anura > Dendrobatidae > Phyllobates > Phyllobates terribilis. The sequence goes on along the minus strand of NW_027362768.1, from coordinate 34,713,128 downwards.
ACAGGTTGAGGATGGCTCTGCATGTCATGGTTAGGGTTTTGAACTGGAGTCTCTGGACAATGGGGAGCTAGTGAAGGGATTTTATAGATTGCAATCTTATAGACTGTTGGAGCCAGTCCTCAGTAAAAAAGCAGCCATAGAGTGTCTGGGAACCTTCCCACAGACTTTTCTTAACCAGGGCTGCTTCTTGACAGGGTTGGATGGGCCCACCAGAGAACCAGAGAATCCTCCGATGGGCCCTGGCATCTCCTTCAGGAGAGCTCATAGTGCAAACGTTACAGGTCGTGATGATGATAGAGGCCACCATCTCCTTAGCTTGCTGCTGGTACTTTTCTGTGGGAATCAGGTTGGCTTCAACCAGCCTGGAATATTTCCAGTGAACTATGGCACGATGCCATGGTATTAGCATTTCCCCCAGTACCAGTATCGAAGCCATCCACAATTTCCTTCTCAGGAGTTTTATTTGGTGGACTAAGTGGCTGCCCAAATACATTAGTTTCTCACAAAGGAGCTGAAGATAATGAGTGGCAGTAGGTGCAAGTTTCTCCAGCATGTTAGACTGGAGATTACGTAAGGGAATATATCGGGAAAGATTAGTTCAGAGATTTACGGAGGAGAAAAATTTATGGATGGCTTTGTAAGTCAGTGTTAGTAATTTGAACTGGATGCTGGGCAATGGGGAGCCAGTGAAGGAATATTATAGATTGTTGGAGGCACTCCACAATAATAAAGCAGCTACAGAGTGTCTGGGAAACTTCTCACAGACTTTTCTTAGCCAGGGCTGCTACTCGGCAGGGTTGGATTGGCCCACTAGAGAATCCTTCGATGGGCCCTGGCTTCTCCATCAGGAGAGCTTATCATAGCGCAAACTTTGTAACTGCTATGGAGCTCTTGAGCGGGAGAGAAAGGTGGGCCCTCAGAATTAACCCCTTAGTGATCGGACCAATTTTTTTAAATCTGACCAGTGTCACTTTATATAGTAATAACTGTGGAATGCTTCAGCATATACCATTGATTTTAAGACTGTTTTTTTGTGACTCATTATAGTTTATGATAGTGGTAAATTTAGGTTGATATGTTTTGTGTTTATTTATAAAAATATCAGAAATTTGACAAAAAATTTTTAAAAATTGAAATTTTCAAACTTTGAATGACTATCCCTTTAATCCCAATAGTCATACCACACAAAAACATTAATAAATAACATTTCCCTCATGTCTGCTTTACTTAAGCACCATTTGTAAAGTGTTGTTTTATTTTATTAGCATTTTAGAGGGTTTAAAAATGTAGCAGTATTTTTTCAAGGAAATTTACAAAACTTAATTTTATAGTGACCTGTTCAGTTTTGAAGTGACTTTGGTGGTCCTATATGTTGGAAACCACCCAAAAGGCATACCATTTTAAAAACTGCACCCCTCAACGTATTTAAAATTGCTTTCAGGTAGATCATTAACCCTTCTGGTTCTTTTCAGGAATTAATGGTAAGTGGCATGACAAGAATGAAAAAGTTTATTTTTACCACCTAAATTTTGATAACTTCTGTACAGGTCACTATAAATGGTAGACTCTAAGGCGGTTATTTGGCCATGAACTGTCATGGAAAACATCAGGACCACACAATCAATATCTCAGGGTGCCGATGGGGATAAAGAGGGAGCCCCCACACTTTGTAAACTATTTAGATTCTGTAGTCACTATTGACATTAGAATTTAAGGGGTTAAATGTTTATGGTCGGTGCCAACACTGACCATGGCTGATGCAGCAAGTTGTCAGATATAATGTATAGCTGACAGCAGCTGGATTGTCACCTGTCGGGAAATGCTAGTATCTTATATTGCTGGTCAGTAAAAGGATGTCTATTGGTCATTAAGGGGTTATATCCTCTGGAGGGCTCAATGTTCTTCAGTCTGACACTGCTTCTCGGTGAGAGTTGTATTTCACCACAGCCATATTCTTTAGCTTGGTAAAAGCACTAGCATAGAGGGAAACCGTATCTACAGCGGCTGTTATTTCTCCCAGGAAGTCCTCTAATGCAGCTTGTTGCATAAGCAATTGCAGCCCGCCCAACATCAGCTCACACTTCTCGGTGGTGCTTTGACACACAAAGATTTATCTTTACAAACACATGGGCCATGCACACGGTGAACAAGTCTGTAGGACAGTGTTCACACTAACAAAATACTGAAAAACACTAGGACACAGTAAAACAAACGTATAAAAATACTCTGTTATAAAAAAGTAACAGTAAACAGCAAGTGCTAGTAAAAAGGTGATAAAAAACAGGGTATTTGGTTGACACGTTTTTTGCAAAAAATGTATACTAAGCTGCTCTACCAACGTCAAGGTAAACAACATCAGAGCAGTCCCTAACTGATGTATTTAAAAACTGATCATGTGTATAGTACCTATATGAGCAGATCTCACAAGTAATGTCCATGTGAACACGCTGCAAAGGACGGCATTTATGTGCATGGCCCACAAGGGTGGGGTGGAGACCTCCCTAATCTTGCAAAAGCAAGAAACAAATTGAATACAAACATTCAACCTTCACACAGACTTTTGTTAGCCGGTGCTGCTTCTCAGAGAGAATTGTATTTCACCACAGCCATATTCTTTAGGTCGGATGAAAGGACTGGCATACAGGGAAACTGTATCTACTCCGGATGTCATTTCTCCGCCACTAGGTTCCGGCCATTGTCACACACGACCATGCCTGGCTGTATATTCAGTGGTGAAAGCCACATATCTGCCTATTGTGATACAGCATTCAACAACTCTCTAGCAATGTGCAGTTTGTCCCCTAAGCATTAAGCATATTATCTTCAGCTCAGCCTGTTGCCGTTTGGCCAAGGCAGTGCTGCAGCGCTTCCAGCTTGTGACTGATGTGGTCATTTTTGAGATGGAGGCTGAACAGGAGGAGGTGCAGGAGCTGAACAATGTAATTACATTGAGGTTACATTGGCGAGTCTGCTTTTTATGCTAAAGAAAGATCCTACTGTGTTTTTATTGATTTATTTATTTTTTTACGTGCCTTCAAATGTGTATTGGAGTGCGTTTTAATTTTTGGCAGCCCTTGAAATTGCTGCATATGCAATAACAGTATGGGAGACCCACTCCTTAATAATGGGTAGGACAATTCAATAGATTCTATATTCTAGAATATTAACTCTCTTATCTGAAATTTGTTTACGGGTGAGGTATCGCAATTTGGATAGAGTATTAAACCAATCCAGCAAGGTATTATTGCCTTATACTTAGTGATGAGCGAGTATATTCATTACTATTCGCTATTTGCATGTATAGTACAGTATTCGGGTTACTCTTTATTCTTCGAGTATTTGTGTACTCGCCTCGCTATATTCGGATGTTCCACCCTGCAGTTTTGGCGCCTTCTTTGCAGCCACTAAACATGCTGGGCTTCTTAACCAATCAAAGTAATGCCGCAGACATCTTGGTTATGGCATTACTGAGATTGCATGGCCGCCCAGCGTCATAGGGTCTGTTTAAGCCCTGCCGCCGTCATTTTGTGCTCATTGCATCTGGAGTATGCAATGTATTAGCCTAGGCAGAGATCTCTGAGCTGCTAGGGAGTGTTTAGGCCTCATAATAAAACAAAAGCCCATTTTAAGGGCTACCTGCAGTGTATACTAGTTCTGTGTTTAAAGGATCCGCTCACTAGCTCCATAATACCACCAAAAAATAGCACTTTTCAGAGCTGAAGGCACACAACAAAGTCAGAGTACAGGGAGCGAGAGACTGTGTATTAGGTAGGGAGTGTATTATATAGTGTTCTTCCAGTGTCCATCTTACAACAACTCTTGTCAGAGGCAAAGCACTATTTTTCCTGCACACACAGAAGTAGCATTTTGTGCTGCTTTTTTTTCTTTTAGCACCGGTCTATTTTTCCTGCTGTTTTAGGGGTCAGAGCCTGGCTTCTGCTGTCCACATTAGTCCACTTAAAAAGGAGTTTGGTGCCCTATGCAAAGCAGTAGTCCAAATATTTCCTACTGCCTGCTGCCAATCATGTACCAGGCCATTTTAACCACTATTTTGGGGTGTCAGCCTCCCTTCTGTCCATATTAGTCCCCTTAAAAAAGCATTTTGTGCCCTACACAAAGAAGTAGTCCGAACATTTCCTACTGCCTGCTACAAAGCACGCACCAGCCAATTTTAACCACTATTTTGGGGTGTCAGCCTGCCTTCTGTCCATATTAGTCCACTTTTAAAATCATTGAGCGCCCTGAACAAGGCAGTAGTCCAAACATTTCCTACTACCTGCTACAAAGCACGCACCAGGCCATTTTAACCACTATTTTGGCTGTTACAGCTAGCTTGGCTTGTGCCATTGTGCCGCCCCTGAGGGTTCGGTCACCACAGAGGTACTGCATCTCACCCAGAGGTGTGGTATCTCACTCTCAGGTAAGGAAGGATTACAGCCCGGGACCCTAACACCTGCATCCAACACACTCCACTTTAGTAGGGGCAGGGCGAGATTGCTCCTAAGGGAGAGCACAGTCCCTGGTCCCTAGCTGAAGAGTGGAACTATGTAGAGGGTGTGGGTGGAGGAAGCAGATTAGGGGAGCACAGGAAAGGAAGTGATATAAAAAGAGGATGGAACATTTTAGAGGGAGTTCAGTTCAGTTCAGTCTGAGAGGAAAAGTGGAGGGAGCAGGAGCTCTTTAGGAGCTCTGCTCAGGAGGAGGGCCTGGGGAGAGGCCCAAGACTGAAGGAGAAGGAAAGAGGAGCAGGATGGGCTCCAGGAACGAGGAAGGGACCCCAGGGGTACGGGCCGTTCTGGAGGTCACCCGAACACCCGAATCTACCAGGAGATGGAGGGGTCAGGCCACACAAAGAGCACCAGTCCCTCAACTAGCGGAGGACTTCAGGTCTCAACTAGAAACCAGAGGTTGCAGTATTTTAAGTCCTGCAGCCAACAGTCCATATCAGTCTCACCAAGAAGGTAGCTACAGAGGACCCAGAGGACGGAACAAACGTCACCCGACAAGGCCCGCGGTTACCGGATTGGTACACTAGGTATGAGGTGCAGGGAGATGGCCAGAGAGAGAGAACACAGAGAAGGGGGTCCCGCTAAGTACTCTGGAGATATCTGAGGGTTGGCTGAACCCCTCCCTGAGTAAGCGCTGCACGACAAGGGAAGTTACACTGGTACCAGTAACTTGGACTGCAACAACTGTGAGTAAAGACCCTGAAGACTGCACCACACTGTCTCCGTGATTATTATTTGCGCCATCACCCCTGCACTACAATGCCTAGCATCACCTATAACATCTACAACATCTCTACACTGCCCTGGAGCTAAGCTCTGCCTGTGGAGAGCTGAACCAACTCTGCTGCACTAAACATCAGCTCCAGAGTTTCTGCACAGCAGCGGCGGCTCCATATAGCCGCATACCACAGGTGGCGTTACAAACTATATACAGAAACTATAAATCCCCTGTAAATAATTCCCTTTTTGATTGACCGCCCTGGGTCACGGACCGGGTCACCGCCACTGTGACATCACCCCTAGCAACGACCGGCCCGGCACCGAGTACCCCACGACCCAGGGGGTGCATCACCATCAACATCTGAAAATCTGTCAACAAAACCCAAAATGCCAAAAAAGCCTGTTGTTAAGGGACGTGGACATGGACGTGGACGTGGTGTTGTCAGTGGAGCACGAGAAGGCACTCAGTCTGTGTTAGGTCAGAAGAAGCTTGATGCATCCACTATGTTCCTGGAAAAATTTCCTGGTTTGGAACGTTATCAGTCACAGGAGACATATGACCCCAAGCTTGGCCACTCCGAGGATCTGTTTGGTACGTATCCTTTGGTTTGCTCTGGCCTCTCACTGTGCAGCATTAAAGAGGGAAAAGAGGAGGTGGCCTGTGTTGATGCTCAAGTATTTAAGGACCTATGGCCAGAAAAAGCCACTTGGCGGAACGTCATTTACTGTCTCCAGAGGTGGAAGCTGATGATGATGAGACACAGTTGCCATCAGTCAGACTATAATGTCTACTGGGAAGGAGGATGAGATGGAAGACGAGGTGGTCGATGATGAGTCCACTGATCCGACCTGGACCGTTGGCATGCTTAGCCATGACAGCAACACAGAGGAAGATAGATATGTAGCACCAACACAGGCACCAAGGGGTCGTGGTTTGCCCAGACTGGGAGCTGGGTCAACTGTTCCCAAGTGCACCCTCGCTGTGCGCCAAGTCAGGGCAAGGGGGCGTTCAGTTTCTGTGTGGAAGTTTTTTTCTGAAAGTCCTTCAGAGAAAAATATTGTAGTCTGTAGCATCTGCCATACCAAGTTGGGCAGAGGCCAGGGCAAAGGCAACCTAAGCACCACCAGTACGCGAAACACCATGGCAGCCAAGCACCCAAGTAGGTGGGCGGATCACCAGGTTACTAAATCTGCGTCTGCGGGTCAAACTAATGCCATGTTGCCTGGGCTATGTCCTACAGAATCTGCTATTCAGGAAGCAGAGGCTCATACCTTCTGCCAACAAGCTGTGGTTGCTCAACACAACAAATATCAACCACATCCACTTCCTTGTCCCAGCAAAGCGTCCAATTGTCCGTGCCTGAGAGCTTGGAAAGAAAGCGTAAATACCCAGCCACGCACCCACAGGCACAAATACTAAACTCGCAGATTGACAAACTGCTAGCTGTGGAGATGTTGCCGTTTAGGCTTGTGGGAACACAGTCTTTCCGTGATCTCTTGGCTGTATTTAAAACCGTTAGTGTCCGTCAGACATATAACATATAACTGTGGTACAAATCCAGCCATTTGCAGTGAATGTGGATTTTTTGAGCATATCAAATATTACACTCCAAGTATTGCAGCTGTGGGTTCAAACCTATTCACAGTTGGTCGCTGACAAATAACATATCTGTGAATAATGTTTTCAGAGTATTACGCCACTTTAACGGACTGACAAAAAAAACATACAATAAACAAGCTAAAATGGAAAAAATGTTAAGAAACATTCTTTCCAGGGTAATGACTTATTTATAAGGCCAAAGAAATCCAAAAAAAAAAGTTATGGACTGTGGAAGACATTTATGCGACCAGAATGAACACTCATCTGGACCTAATGATACCACCTAGCTGCACCCGCCCCTATTGTAAATGCATCTAACAGCATTATCGACAGGGAATAGAATAGATTTAAAAAAATTTTGGGCACCACCAGCAGCACGCAGTATAAGTAGTGATGAGCGAGTACTGTAATATTTGTAATCGCTATACTCATAAGGAGTACTTTGTAATAATCGCGCATTCGTTCCGAATATCAAGTACAATGTAAGTCAAGGGAAATGCGAGTCATTTTCTGCTGGTCCCTACAAAGAGGTCTGGGGGCCTGAGGAAAAGGCTGAAATGGATGGGAAAGTGATGAAACAGAATGTGAAGAACCTGGAGAATATGCCTACATGCATTTCTGACTCACATATGGTTTCTGGGAATAAGTTTGTCGCAGTATTAAGCCACTTAAAATATTCCCTTTAGCCTTAGTTCACACATACTGTTGTGGCTTTTTTTCGCCTTTTACAATTGGGAAGGCCCTAACTTATATATTTTGTAGGTCCCTCTGTCATACATCATTTTTAGTTCGCTATTTTCCAGCACTTTACAAGCACAGCTAGAAGGTACTAGTAGGTATGTTGATCTTTGACCAAAGAGGCCTCAGGTGGCTCTGTAACATGCGTTTCGGAGGGACAGCTGTTACTTAAACATTTGGGCGGTCTCTCCATCATTGACACTCAGATAGTGGAATACATATTCAATAGCAGTTTACAATTTGCCCATTGTAGCGTTGAGCTTGACCCTCCTCCACCACCACCATGTGATTCTGTGGCCCTAATTTCAAATGTTCAGAGGCCTGCAGTAGGCAGGAAAGCTGAGTTTTGAAAGAGCCCTCGTGTGGCCCTATAACATACATTTTGAAGTGCCCTCCTCTACAGATTTTAGAAGTCCCTCTTGTGTAAAATACATTTGAGAGTGCCCTCACCTATTCATATTGTAGGGCCCTCACTCTATTATTTAACTAATTTAAGGGCAGAGACTACAGAGAAAAAGGCCAAGAGACATGGAGAACTAGAAGGTAGCAGTGAGTGCGGCCTGCGATCCTCAGGTATGGCTGAACTCTGTGTACTGGAAAAATAAAGCTGCACTAGTCAACTGGATGACGAGCTCAAATATATCACTTGTGCAAGTCAAAGGACAAAGGATATACAGTGCCCCCTTCCAGGATGGGTTGGAGAAGCTTCTCCAAATGGCTCAGAGATTTTGATTATAAATATTCCCCAGATAATATAGGAAGAGAAGACTTCTTCATACTGTACTACTTGGTCCAGTGCAGAATGTGCATCGTATTTCCAAAAAATACTCCTGGGGGCTGTGTCATAGGTGCAGGGAGATTCCATGACAAGGGCCTCCCTTGTCCAACATTAGCTACGATGGAGTACTGTAATAGTTGTGGCCCTCAATTCACGTTTTCAGAGGGCCATCATTCGGTCATCAACAGTCAGTGTAAATTTCTAGTGAATATATATCCCCTATCGCACTCACAATGTGGCACAACCTGTGACAAGGGCCTCCAATGACAAATATTAGTTTGGTAGGACCACTGTACATTCCAGATTTTCCACTGCACAATGTGCATAGGGTTAGTAAATATGAGCCCTATGGGCTGAGTCATAGTTGATGTAGGCAGCTACCATCCCAAGGGCCTCCAATCACAAATAGTAGTTAGGCTGGAGTAGGAAGACTGTCCTGGTTTGTCCACTGCACAATGTGCAAAGGGTTTGTAAAAATGAGTCCTATGGGCTGAGTCATGGTTGACGTAGGTAGCCACCATCCCAAGGGCGTCCAATCACAAATAGTAGTTAGGCTGGAGTAGGAATACTGTCCTGGTTTGTCCACTACACAATGTGCATAGGGTTTGTAAAAATTAGCCCTATGGGCTGAGTCATGGTTGACGCAGGAAGCCACCATCCCAAGGGCCTCCAATCACAAATAGTAGTTAGGCTGGAGTAGGAATACTGTCATAGTTTGTCCACTGCACAATGTGCAAACGGTTTGTAAAAATTAGCCTTATGGGCTTAGTCATGGTTGACGAAGGAAGGAAACAGGTTTTTATGGGAAGGCATTGAAGTTAACAGCAGTAGCATGAATCTGCATATCTGGTGAATTTAGGTTGGCTTGCTGTCATCCGGAGGGATTACAAACTGTGGAGATATCCAGTCCTTGTTGAATTTAGTCAGAGTAAGTCTGTCTGCATTTTCTGTGGAGAGGCGTGTGCGCCTATCAGTAATAATTGCCCCAGCGGAACTGAAAACATGCTCAGAAACTACACTAGCAGCCTGGCAGGCCAGCACTTTCAAGGCATATAAGGAGAGGTCGGGCCAAGTGTTTGGCGTAGACACCCAATAATTAAAGGGAACTGAAGCGTCAGAAAGGACGCACGTATGGTCACTTAAGTACCACTTGACCATGTTCTGCAACTTATCCCTCCTTGGCATTGTTACAGGCACAGATAGCCCTTGCTGTTGTGCTAATTTATTGAAAATTTGCCCAATTTGTGCACATTTTCCCCCCAGCTCTGGTGGAGCTGGTATTCGTGTCTCTCCCCATTATCCCTTGGTGTTGAAAAGAGCTGGTACCTCTGCCATCAGCATTGTCTGAGGGTGATGTTTTCAGCAACTGATCTACAACGGCCCTCTTGTTGTAGATCAGGCATTTAGATCCTGTTGCCTGATCTACATTATACGGACACCCACGGTTTTAAATAGCAGCCCTGTAGTTTACTATTCTTCTCAGTGACCGCTTCTGAATAGCTTCACTGATACACTGCTACAAACTCTAAATGGGGAACAGAAATGGCTGCATTTGTACCGTAGTTAGAGTACAGACCAAAAGTTTGGACACACCTTCTCATTTAAAGATTTTTCTGTATTTTCATGACTATGAAAATTGTATATTCACACTGAAGGCATCAAAACTATGAATTAACACATGTGGAATTATATACTTAACAAAAAAGTGTGAAACAACTGAAAATATGTCTTATATTCTAGGTTCTTCAAAGTAGCCACCTTTTGCTTTGATGACTGCTTTGCACACTCTTGGCATTCTCTTGATGAGCTTCAAGAGGTAGTCACCGGAAATGGTTTTCCAACAATCTTGAAGGAGTTCCCAGAGATGCTTAGCACTTGTTGGCCCTTTTGCCTTCACTCTGCGATCCAGCTCACCCCAAACCATCTCGATTTGGTTCAGGTCTCGTGACTGTGGAGGCCAGGTCATCTGGCGTAGCACCCCATCACTCTCCTTCTTGGTCAAATAGCCCTTACACAGCCTGGAGGTGTGTTTGGGGTCATTGTCCTGTTGAAAAATAAATGATGGTCCAACTAAACGCAAACCGGATGGAATAGCATGCCGCTGCAAGATGCTGGGGTAGCCATGCTGGTTCAGTATGCGTTCAATTTTGAATAAATCCCCAACAGTGTCAGCAGCAAAACACCCCCACACCATCACACCTCCTCCTCCACGCTTCACGGTGGGAACCAGGCATGTCGAGTCCATCCGTTCACCTTTTCTGCGTCGCACAAAGACACGGTGGTTGGAACCAAAGATCTCAAATTTGGACTCATCAGACCAAAGCACAGATTTCCACTGGTCTAATGTCCATTCCTTGTGTTCTTTAGCCCAAACAAGTCTATTCTGCTTGTTGCCTGTCCTTAGCAGTGGTTTCCTAGCAGCTATTTTACCATGAAGGCCTGCTGCACAAAGTCTCCTCTTAACAGTTGTTGAAGAGATGTGTCTGCTGCTAGAACTCTGTGTGGCATTGACCTGGTCTCTAATCTGAGCTGCTGTTAACGTGCGATTTCTGAGGCTGGTGACTCGGATAAACTTATCCTCAGAAGCAGAGGTGACTCTTGGTCTTCCTTTCCGGGGCGGTCCTCATGTGAGCCAGTTTCTTTGTAGCGCTTGATGGTTTTTGCAACTGAACTTGGGGACACTTTCAAAGTTTGCCCAATTTTTCAGACTGACTGACCTTCATTTCTTAAAGTAATGATGGCCACTCGTATTTCTTTACTTAGCTGCTTTTTCCTTGCCATAATACAAATTCTAACAGTCTATTCAGTAGGACTATCAGCTGTGTATCCACCTGACTTCTGCACAACACAACTGATGGTCCCAACCCCATTTATAAGGCAAGAAATCCCACTTATTAAACCTGACAGGGCACACCTGTGAAATGAAAACCATTTCCAGTGACTACCTCTTGAAGCTCATCAAGAGAATGCCAAGAGTGTGCAAAGCAGTCATCAAAGCAAAAGGTGGCTACTTTGAAGAACCTAGAATATAAGACATATTTTCAGTTGTTTCACACTTTTTTGTTAAGTATATAATTCCACATGTGTTAATTCATAGTTTTGATGCCTTCAGTGTGAATGTACAATTTTCAAAGTCATGAAAATACAGAAAAATCTTTAAATGAGAAGGTGTGTCCAAACTTTTGGTCTGTACTGTATATGTGTTACGTCTGACGACACCCATGTTTTTAAATAGCGGCCCTGTAGTTTACTATTTGTTACAGCGACCATGTGTAAATAGCTACACTGACACACTGCTACAAACTCTAAATGGAGGACAATGTTTTCCACGTTCACTACAAATTTGAGGATTTTTATCGCTGTAATATGGGTTCATGTCTGATGATGGAACAGATTTGGCTGTGTTCTGCAATGCTAACAAGCAAATGGAGCAGTAATATGGTATACTCTGGATTGCTTTTTAAGCAAATAATCAGGATTAAAATAAAAAAATTAGCCCTGGCCCCTGATATCTGGGGCTATGTCTACGAATATCTGTAACAGCAGCAGAAGACAGAACGTACAATGGACCCTCTTGTGCTGTATACGCTGCCACAAACCATGCCTGCCTGCCTAACTCCTGCTATCACCTTCACCACTGAATACATGCAGCTGGATTAGTTCTCAGAAGGACTGTTAGCTCAGATTCATATACACTGTGTTCCAAATTATTATGCAAATAATATTTTCTCAGATTTTCCCAAATTACCTACAGTACAGACCAAAAGTTTGGACACACCTTCTCATTTTAAGATTTTTCTGTATTTTCATGACTTTGAAAATTGTACATTCACACTGAAGGCATCAAAACTATGAATTAACACATGTGGAATTATATACTTAACAAAAAAGTGTGAAACAACTGAAAATATGTCTTATATTCTAGGTTCTTCAAAGTAGCCACCTTTTGCTTTGATGACTGCTTTGCACACTCTTGGCATTCTCTTGATGAGCTTCAAAAGGTAGTCACCGGAAATGGTTTTCACTTCACAGGTGTGCCCTGTCAGGTTTAATAAGTGGGATTTCTTGCCTTATAAATGGGGTTGGGAGCATCAGTTGTGTTGTACAGAAGTCAAGTGGATACACAGCTGATAGTCCTACTGAATAGACTGTTAGAATTTGTATTATGGCAAGAAAAAAGCAGCTAAGTAAGGAAAAACGAGTGGCCATCATTACTTTAAGAAATGAACGTCAGTCAGTCCGAAAAATTGGGCAAACTTTAAAAGTGTCCCCAAGTGCAGTTGCAAAAACAATCAAGCGCTACAAAGAAACTGGCTCACATGAGGACCGCCCCAGGAAAGGAAGACCAAGGGTCACCTCTGCTTCTGAGGATAAGTTCATCTGAGTCACCAGCCTCAGAAATCGCAGGTTAACAGCAGCTCAGATTAGATACCAGGTCATTGCCACACAGAGTTCTAGCAGCAGACACATCTCTACAACAACTGTTAAGAGGAGACTTTGTGCAGCAGGCCTTCATGGTAAAATAGCTGCTAGGAAACCACTGCTAAGGACAGGCAACAAGCAGAAGAAACTTGTTTGGGCTAAAGAACATAAGGAATGGACATTAGACGAGTGGAAATTTGTGCTTTGGTCTGATGAGTGAAGGCAAAAGGTGCTAAGCATCTCTGGAAACTCCTTCAAGATTGTTGGAAGACCAAATTGATTCGTAAAAATGAAAAAGTGGAAAAAAAAACACTTTTTCATTTTTACGAATCAATTTGTGAAGCACTTGGGGGTTCCAAGTGCTCACTATGCATCTAGATAGGTGCCTTGGGTGGTCTAGTTTCCAAAATGGGGTCACTTGTGGGGGAGCTCCAATGTTTAGGCACACAGGGGCTCTCCAAATGCAACATGGTGTCCGCTAACAATTTGAGCCGATTTTCCATTCAATTTGTTAGCGGACAGCATGTCGCGTTTGGAGAACCCCTGATGTGCCTAAACAGTGGAGCTCCCCCACAAGTGACCCCATTTTGCAAACTATACCCCTCAAGGATTTTATTAAGGGGTATAGTGAACATTTTGAACCCAGAGGTACGACACAGAATTTGATAACATTAGGTCATCATATTGAATAAGTTGTCATTACTCTTGAGCGCAAGTGCTCTCTTCTTGAGTTTGCATCGGGTACTCAGGTATGCACCATGTATCACTGGTGCTCAAGTGAAATGCTCGAGTCCCCGCCCACATGTTTCATGGTTATTAGACACCCCAAATAAAACATGCGGGGATCGCTCGTGCATGGCAGGCAATCCCCACAAGGTTTTTATGGCCGTGAAGCATATGGGGCGGAGACTTGAGCACCCGCGATACTCAGTGCGTACCCGAGCACCCGATGCAAACTCAAGTAGCGAGCACTTGCGCTCAACACTAGTCGCCATATCGTCATCTTTTTTTCTTTTTTTTTTACCGTATTCACTGAAGGGGTTAACTAGTGGAACAGTTTTATAGGTCAGGTCGTTACGGACGCATCGATACCAAATATGTGTACTTTTATTGTTTGTTTGTTTTTTTTTCATAATAATATTTATTGATGGGTACATTATATTTTTATTTTTAGTGGATTATTTTTTTTATTTATTTTTTTATAATTTTACAAATTTTTTTTTATTTTTTTTCACTTTTTGGGAGTTTTTTTACTTTTTTACTTTGTCCCACTATGGGACTTTCACTTTTTTTATTCTGATCGCCTGCACAGCATAGGGATGGAGCACCATCCCTGTGCCATGCAGGCAGTCAGCGCTGGACAGGGAGAAGATAGTTTGGAGATGTACTGCGCATGTCCAAACAATCTTCCTGCTGTCTGGTGACCCGGATGTTGTCATGACGACATCGGGTCGTCATGTCAACACCCGGGAAGCCACGGCAGACAGCGCTGGAGGCCGGAAGAGGAGGTGAGTATTGCGATCACTTCCCCTTGCCTCCGCAATGCTGCAATCGACATCGATCGCAGCATTGCGGGGGTTAATGTGCTGAGAGCAGTGCGGGACCGCTCCCTGCACATAGTACCGGGTGTCAGCTGTGACAATCAGCTGACACTCGGCTGCGATCGCACCTGCACAGCCTGTGTGCGCGCGCTATCGCGATGACGTACTAATTCGCGTCAGGCTCTTAAAGCCCAGGGCACTGACGCGTATTAGTACGTCATGGGCTTTAAAGGGGTTAAAGGGCGCCAAACATGCAGGGCGGACACCCGAGCTTCCGCCCGAGCAACCCTGAAATACTCGCCGAGTGCCGAGCATGTCGAGCACAGTGATGCTCGGGCGAGTACCGAATAGTGGCGAGTATGTTCGCTCATCACTAAAAAGCAAGCATCTTAGAACTTGGTCCTTAAAAATAGAAAATAAATCCTATAGTTTAGCCTGCACGGTTCTGCAGTTCATTTTGGATTATATTTTCACAGATCTATGACTTTGTGAATATTTCTCAACAGCTTGTTTCAGCTTTTTAATAGTTTTCTTCTCAGCACTGTGGTTTGGCTTCAGGAAAATCTTACAAATCACCATATGTGCATCTTTGTGGTGCACAGAAAAGAGGATTTCTCTGTTCTCCCAACCGTGATTTTAAAGTGAATTCTTGAGATTCAGTGTCACTCAAGAGGATTCTTTACTGCGACGATAATATTTTAGTTTTTAGATAGTAAATGAGAAAGTTACACATTAAGTAGAGAAATAATATGGCATGTTATATTTGTAAATAGTAAAGTCGGTTTTAATTATTATTAGTTGTGAATCAGTAGTGTTAATTACTATACAAGCATTTGCAATCAATGGAAACCTAGAAACCTGCGTATATGTTCCTGAACAGACCATGTTAGGTTCTTTAATTCATCTCTGTGCATTTGTTGCATTTATTAGAGTTTTTTCATTAAAAAGGTTTAGATAAGGCAATGGATGAGGGTACTGTATGTAGAGTAGGTGGCCACCATTGAGAGGGAGATTTGGGGATCAATCCTACTACAGCCTGATCACAATTCATGCCAAACAGCTCTTTCAGTGCCAAATACCAGAAAAACAGTTTTCACATGGCCTACCATGATATGGGGAGCATAGGCAGAAGGAAAAAGCAATAGAACCCACCCCAATCTCTAAAATGAACTGTGCCATGTCTGACTTTGGAAAGTATCTGTAGAAACACCAGCTGTCCTCTCTAGAAATAGTTTCTAAGATGTTCTTTTGGCACATGTTGTCTCAGTAGTTTCAAGTGATATACAGAAATAAAGCATTTCAGATAATCAGAAGAACTCTGACTCCCTCAGCATCTCACATAAGTGATTGGCAGTGTAAAGCTATCAATGGTGGCAGCATTATTACAGTATGGATGACATGATGAACAAGTAGCAGATGCTCAGCTGAGCGTAAGATATTGGCACTGGTAGACGTAGAATGGTGTAGAAGACAGACAATGGACAGTCAGACAGACAGATGGTATGGCCAATTGGATCATTGGCATCAGCCATATGTGTTTAAGAATCAGCACTGATCCATGCCTGGTTCTCTTTGACAAATATAAGGTTTTGTATACTGGTGGAAAGTAACTTGGTCTGCTTGGTGTGGCAAAACTCGTGGATAAGCCAGTGGTATCTGATTTCAGAAAGATGATAAATCAGTATACATCATTATCAGTATACAGCATGTAGGCTATATGTAGGGTGACTAATATGCAGGAAGCTAAACATGAGGAATAATGAGAAGAGTATATTATCCCCACTGGCCAATCATCTGTGACATGCCCCTGCTCCTAGTCTGCTCATCTACCACTTGTATCTGCATACTTCTCAACTTTTGAAGAACATAAAGAGGGGCACATCATGCAGAAAATTTTGGCCATGCCCCTGGCCACACCCCAATCCATGCCCCTTAATCATTTCTTTCTCCCCTGGCAGGAGGAGTTGTCAAAGGGGCGCTGGTAATGAAGAGCATTCAGCACACACCTGAGACAGCAGGGTGCAGCCCCAAATCTAGGAATGTCCGCTGTTTCCAGGACAGTTGGGACTAGAGATGAGCGGATGGATTCCCGAGTCTCTGGTCCACCATTCAGGTCAGTGGTACCTGACAGCGAGACAGTAGTCTCTGAATCTCTAACCATGCAGCGTCCCTGTCAGCTTTTGATCACCTAGGGCAGCGCGACGTCATCTGTGCGTCCTGCTCATCTCTAGTTGGGACCTGAGGTATTATTTTTTGTTCCTTCATTCACAGTCGGAGCTGCCAGAACTTTCTCATCTTTATGTAGCTTCACTATAAGACATCTTGCTTTTTTGTGTCTGTAAGGCCGTGTTCACACGTTGCAGAAATACTGTGTTTTTTGTTTTCTGCAGGATCCGCACCAAACTCCACAATAAGAGTCAAAGCTTTTCTGTACTGTTAAAAAGCATTAAAAACTCTGCTTTATATCTTCCCCAAAATCGCATCAAATAAGCGGGAAAACGCATAAAATAAATACAGCAAACACGCCATAATCAGAGAAGATTGTTACTGTGTCGTGTGGTGCGGAAACCTTCAGAAAAAAAGAAACAGAAAGAACGCAACATTTATGCTATGTGCGAACATGGCCTCAGCATTTCCGTTTTATTAAATTTTTATGGTTTAATAAAGAAAAATATAAATTACGCCATTTTTTATGTCATTTACCGATCCCTGTAAATAATCAGATCGCTGCGTTGCGCGGGTCGTGACGCTAACAGGGACACCAAATATGTCTGTATTATTTGTTGATTTGTGATGTTTATTATTTAGAAATAAACGCATTAAAAATAAAATAAAAAATTCATTATCAAGTGTTTTTCATTATTATTTTTTAAGTAATTTTATAAGATGAAAAAATCTCTTAAAGGCTGTGCACACGATGCAGAGCCGCTGCGGGTTTCATGCTGCGTGTTATGCAGTGTCAAATGCACAGCGGGTAGATGTTACAGCATAGTGGATGCGATTTCTAGAAATCCTATGCCCACTATGTGTATCTGGACACCTGCAGATCACCTGCGGACACAAACATGCAAGCGTGTCTTTCCAGACCACAGCATGGTCAATTTCTCTTGTGGGTCCGCATGAAGGTTTTCCCCATAGACCTAACCTCTATGAGGAAAGTCCACATCTAAAAAAAAAGAAAAATGGCGTCTCTCATTTGCATATTGAGCGGAAGCCGGCGGTGGCTATTCCTCAGCTTCGGGGCCACAGGCTGGTATGCATCGTGCGCACATAGCCTGATTCTCCCTGTAGAATAAAAGTGCATATATTGTACACAGCAGTGTATTTCTATTAGTTTTGTCAGCCTATGGAGTCTGTCAGAGTCTGCTGTGCAGATCAAGTACATGAAATCCTCCTCATTACATCACTAGAGCTTGTGGCTCAGCGCACTTAAGCTTCTATCTATCTGTAATGTGAAGGCTGTGGATTCAAGACCTGGGAAGACACTAAAAAAATGTAATTGCTTATTATTTTTACTACTTTTAGGCTACATTACGACGATCAGGAACAGCAGCTCTATGGACGCGGTGTTTTTCGCTGCATTATAATCATGCAGTACAGGCGAGCTGTGTCCAAAACGCTGCTCTTCCTGATGGTGGTGCTCATAGCCTCATAGCACCTCAGCACCTCAGTATACAGGCACCATAAAAATGCATTGTTATATATACAATGTATTTCTATGAAGATGTATATTCTGCTTCTGGATTCATTGCAATGTTGAGTCAAGAAACCAAATTATCCTATCTTTAGTATTATGGGCTGTAGCTCAGTGGTTAGAGCAAACAGCAAACACTGTGATGTGAGTTTGAGTCCCAGGTGAGACCAGATAGCACAAGTGAGAGAAGGTGAATATATAATTAAATTTATCCCCTGAAGAGATGATCAGCCTCCCCCCGAGGAGGTGGAGCTAGAGGTAAATATAAAAGCTGGGAGAACAGCTGAGCCATGACGGGATGCGGGACTGAGTCCTCAAAGCTGGACAGTGCCGCCAAAAACTGGACAATTGGGATCTATGTATCTGTAATATGTGCGTCTTTCCTGCTAGTGCGTCTTTCCTGCTAGTGCGTCTTTCCTGCTAGTGCGTCTTTCCTGCTAGTGCGTCTTGATCAGAGTAAAATGACAATTCTTGTACTGCTCCTCCTGTCACACCCTCCTCACAGTCACCATCACACCAGGACTATGAAAAGCTGCATGTGGAGTATAATACCATCACTATATGGGATGTCAGCTATGCCTGCAGTGTGACTACAGGGGCAATGAGTGAAGCTGTTACATAAGGTAGATAATGGAGGAGCACAATATCTGAGGTAAAAAATCTACACTACACTAGTACAGAAGTGAATTGTGGAGAAGCACACAATGTCTGAGGAAAAACTTTCCTCTATATTTGAGTTAGATAACACTACATTAGCATATGATGTGTGAAGTGAAATTGTCCCGTTCTGTGAGGTAATAAACCCTGTATTAGGGTATGTGCCCACAGTCGGTATTGTCAGAGCTTTGAATGCAGTATACTTTATGCTGCATCCAAAGCGCTGCACGCAGGTGAATCTACATGTGTTCATTGACCCACGCAGATTCACCACAATCAATACATTGTATTGATCTAATCTCTCTTGCGGAGACTAGCGGCTCTGAAAGAGAAATTGACATGCTGCAGTCTGGAAAGACGCGCCGCATATCCATGTCTGCAAGTGATCCGCAGGTGCACAGAGACGCATAGTGGGCATGGGATTTCTTGAAATCCCATCCACTATGCTGTAACACCTGACTTTTGCGGTTTTCACCCAGCACAAGTGCGCTGCGTCCAATCCGCGGCAATTACTGATCGTGTTCACATACTCCCTGTGGATGCAGATATGCATCTGCCATCTCTTCTGGTAGGAGAAAGAAGAAGAGACAGTAAGTTATATTTTTTAATTAACTCATCCTTCCCAACAGTAACACAAAATTGGGCACACACAAATGGAGTGCTGTTTCTAAAAGGGGAAACATCAAGTGTGGCACCGTGCTGTTCACAGGTACCACAGGACCCAAAAGGGTGCATGGATGGACTTCTCTACAAGAGGCCCTCGTTACAAACAAACACCTCCACCCTTCCACCACATACCACCAGAGGGAGCCCGTTAAGGATATATATATGGAGGGTGGAGCCAGGCAGTTCAGTCAGAAGTTAGTTGTTCAGAGAGCATGCTGATGCTGAGAGCAGCGAAGATGCAGCACGTCTGCTGCTGTATTGAGGGCCCCGAGTGTGGCCGGAGGCAAAGAGGGGAGGAGAAAGGAGTTGAGGGGGCAGAGGAGCATCATAGGCTCACCCCAAGACACGAACCGGACACCGGGTCCGCGCCTACAGGGTCCTTTATACCCAGTAGGGATCACCAGCATACCAGGAGGACTACAAGTCCTTGGTCGACCTGAAGCTAAACCCTTGACAGGACAAGGAACCCCGAAGGCCCCGGCGTCCAGGGATAGTGGTTACCAGAAAAAGGACCTACTACCAAGCGACAGGTGAAGGAACAGCACGACACAGAAGCTAGGCCCAGTTGCAGGCTGGCCAGGAGCTTAGAGAGAGGGAGACACGGACCAGGAGGCCTTATACCCGCTCACTGGGGAGAAGTCCTGAAGTCCACCCTTCCTACCGAGTACCCTGGACCGTACCTGACATACGCACCAGTAAAGGTACTGAAGTGAATCCCCTGTCTCTGTCAGTTACTCCTGCTGTGCCATCTCTCCTGCATAACAAACCCCAGCATCACCACCATCTGCACCTACACTGCCCCCGGGGCCCGCTCCACCTGTGGGGAGCAGAACCATCCCAGCTGCCATCCCTTCACCCCCGGAGGTCTGCAGCAGCACCGGTAACCATTACCGGAAACCACAGGTGGCGTCACGAGACAAACTGTACATTAAAACCCCTTTTTAAAGAGAGACCCAGAGTATGGGCCCGGGAGCCGACTGCCGTGACCTCCTAAACAAGGTAAAAGGCCCGGGTACCGAGTCCCCTATATTCCCCCTGGGTGACACAGCTCTCTTTCCTGGCGTCACGAACAGGATTTCATGCCCGTTGCCACCGGGTACTGTGTGCCATAATTGAACTGTGTTTTTACTGTGCTGAACATCGCCGCCATTACCGCGTCGCCGCGCGGGAAGATGAGGGGCATAACCGCGGGAATCGGAGAGGTGTGACTGCTAGAAGCACGCGAAGCTCAAGGCCCGCCTTGCGCTCTGACACAGCACCAGGAAGCGTCAGGTCCTGGAAGTAGACCATCGTCTGCGGAGCTGCGGCTACCTGAAAAAGGAAAAAAAAAGAAGAAGGTAGGCTACGGTTCACTAGGGGGGGTGCAACCATGGCCAACGACCAGCAAAACGCCGGAGCACCGGTTAACGCTCCTGATGCTCAACTTGTGCCCGGCGCTGCTCAGGCCGGAGCGGCCGCCCCACCAGCAGGGGTCATGACTCCGTTAATACCCATGGCCCTGCCATATATCCCTGATGCAAAATGGCTTCCCCAGTATGATGGCAAGCCAGACACCCTGTCTGGATTCAAGAGAAAGATATGCGGTGTATTGGACATGTATTCAATGACTGGTAAACAGAGGGCTGCTGTTGTGCTGGGACAATTGACTGGTGCCGCAGAGTGGGAAGTTGAAACCTGGCCAGCCGCAGAACAGGAATCAGTATCCATTATCTTTAAGAGACTGCAAACTGTGTTTGAAAACCGCACTGAGACAGATCTCCGGATGAGGTTCTACCACTGTACCCAGAAACCTGAGGACAGTATCCGGGACTATGCCTGGCGCTTACAGGAAGCCCTGCGGGCCCTGAAACAGGTTAGTCCAGCCAGCATACATGACGAGTACAAAATGCTGACAGAACAGTTCATCCGGGGATTGAGGTCTCAGGAGGAGAGCAGAACCGTATGGTGGTGGGCCTTAGATCACCCAAATGCCACATTTGACGCCCTGAAGGACATGGCTATTAAGGGTCTGCAGCCCCTGGAACCATCAGATACTGCTATCCAGCGTTACCAGGGTGGGGCCACCCCAGTGCCCACAGCACCCACTGCCCCTTCATTAACGGCTGAAACAAAGATGCAAACAGTGCCCCCTAGTGAACTGGACAGCCTGCGCTCTGATGTGCGTCAGCTAAGTAAAACCCTGACCACTGTCCTGAGCGCCCTGCAGCTTCATGCGGAGCCCGAGCCGGAAGGAAGGATCCTACTCGCCGATAGTCCTGAAGATGTCCCCTGGAAGAGGAGAAGAAGGAGGACAATGCCACCTCGTAGGAGGACAACGCCACCCTGTGGGAGGACCAATGACCAACGTCACCCTCCAGGAGAATACATTTGCTACTGTTGCCACAAGGCCGGCCACACCGCGCGGAACTGTCCTTTAAATGGGCAAACCCTGGGGCCGAGGGCCAACACCCAGGAGTAGACCAACCAGGCCCATCAAACCACCGGTTTGTAGGAGGAATGCCTTTCCTGTCCATCGTGCTGGACGGAATAGCAACACCAACATTACTGGACACCGGCTCTCAGGTAACCATCATACCTGATGTCCTCTACAAAAGGTACTGGTCCATAGATGAACTCCATCCACCAGCCCCAAATCTCTCTGTCTATGCATCCAATGGCCTTCCTCTTAACCTAGTAGGGGTTAAGGACGTGACAGTGAAGGTGGGGAGAGCAGAACTAAAGGACCAAGGGCTGATTGTAGTGGAGTCTAACCCTGGTGATACAGACTTGTATATGATACTTGGTACAAATATTGTTGGTAATTGTTTGGGAGAAGTGTTGTTCTTACTCCAACAGATGGCTGACACTGCCAAGCCAGGGCAGAGGAAGGTGCTCCAGAAATAAATTCGAGCCCTCATGTACCAGCAACAGGTAAAACTAACAGGTGGTGATATTGGTAATGTACGGGTGACAGACCCGATACCCATTGTGATTCCCCCAATGAGTGAAATGCTGATTTGGTGTAGGGCAGCAATAGGTCTCAAGGGACAGAACTACCAGGTGGTACTGGAGCCCATTAGCTCAGAGCACAGACCTACACTCCTAACTGCTAGAGGGGTAGTTGATGTGCGCAATGGGAGGGTACCTGTACGTCTCCTAAATTGTGGGGAGGAAGAAGTCAAATTGCCAAGATACGCCACTGTTGCCTGACTGTATACTGTGAATGATGATGCCATACACACAGTGTAATCCTTGACCCCACCAAAATACAGTGGAGGACAATGACTCCGAAGCTCAGCTGGAGGATTGGTGTCAACAGCTCCATGTTGGAACTGACGCCACTCCTGTCCATCAAAAACACGGTGTCTACAGAGTGGTACAGGAATATGAACAAGTGTTTAGTAAACACCCACATGATTTTGGAAGGGTTAAAGGGGTACAACACCACATACCTACCAGTAACCATCCACCAATTAAAGAGCGTTACAGACTCATACCTCCAGCACATTACCAAAAAGCCAAGGAAATGTTGCATGACATGAAAAAGGCAGGGGTAATAAGGGATAGCTGTAGCCCCTGGGCAGCTCCCCTGGTCCTGGTCAGGAAAAAGGACGGTAGCATGAGGATGTGTGTAGATTATAGACAAATTAATCAAATAACACATAAAGATGCATACCCTTTGCCCCGTATAGAGGAATCCCTGGCTGCACTAAAATCTGCCAATTACTTCTCTACATTGGATCTCACTAGCGGGTACGGGCAAGTCTCTGTTGCTGAGGAAGACTGGGAGAAGACAGCCTTCACCACCCCGATGGGACTGTGCGAATTCAACATTATGCCGTTTGGACTCTGCAACGCACCCGGAACGTTCCAGAGGTTGATGGAGTGTTGCTTGGGACACCGGAACTTTGAGATAGTGCTGCTGTACCTGGATGACGTTATCGTGTACTCGAGGACGTATGAAGACCATCTGAAGCACCTGGCAGAGGTATTTGAAGCATTGTCCCGGTATGGGATGAAACTAAAACCTTCTAAGTGCCACCTGCTCAAGCAGAAGGTTCAGTACCTGGGACATGTAGTCAGCTCAGAGGGAGTAGCACCAGACCCAGAGAAGGTCACTGCCATCCTGAAGTGGCCTGAACCGAGAAGCATCAAAGAAGTACGGAAATTCCTGGGACTGGTCGGGTACTACAGGAGGTTCATAAAGGACTATACCAAAATGGTAGCACCTCTCCAAGATCTCCTGGTAGGACAGTCCAAAAGAGGAAAAAGTCCCCCATTCCAGTGGGGCAAAGAGCAGACTGAGTCCTTTGCATCAATGAAGGAAGTCCTATCTGGTGAAGAAATCCTGGCTTACCCTGACTACAGCCAGCCTTTCCTACTGTATACCAACGCCAGCAATGAGGGACTGGGAGCTGTGTTGTCCCAGAAGCAAAATGGCAGAGAAAAGGTAATTGCGTATGCCAGTAGGAAGCTTCACCCTACTGAGAGGAACCCAGAGAATTACAGTTCCTTCAAGCTGGAGTTCCTGGCCTTGGTCTGGGCTATCACTGAAAGATTCAAGCATTACCTAGCCTCAACTAAGTTCACAGCCTTTACCGACAATAATCCCTTGACACACCTGGAGATAGCCAGGTTGGGAGCCATGAAACAGCGTTGGGCGGCCAGACTGTCGAATTATCTGTTCACAATCAAGTACCGGGCAGGTCACAAAAATACCAATGCTGATGCCTTTTCAAGGATGCCTCACCAGTCAGACACCGAGGATGAAGTGGATGATCTCGAAGAAATTGAACTACCTGCTTTCCACAGAAATGGAATGGTCCACGAGCAGCATGCCTCCAGAAGATGTCATGGTAGGACGCCAAACCCTCTACCTCATCACAGCTGGAAGGAGACCCAGGACAGTGACCCGATTGTCAGCCTCATCAAAAGACTGATAACCCAAGAAGGTTCTCACCTGGAGAAGGATGCTCCTCCACAAGCCAAACACCCGTGGAATGAGAGAAGCCAACGGTTCATCTACAGAGAGAAGCTGTGCAGAAGGTATGTCAACCCCAAGACCCATGAAATGGTGTGGCAGATTGTTGTACCTAGGACAGATATCCAGATGGTGTTACAGGCCTACCACAACCAAGCAGGTCACTTTGGCTGGAAGAAACTGGAAACCCTGCTGAAGGACCGGTTCTATTGGGTTGGAATGCGGAGTTCCATAGAAAGGTGGTGCCGGAATTGTGGACCCTGTAGCCTCAGAAGGAAAGACTACGGCAGCCAGAAAGCACCCTTGCAGTCCATCAAAACAACCCAACCCTTGGAGATTGTCGCTCTGGATCACGTCAAACTGTCACCCAGCAGATCAGGCTACTCCTATGCCCTGACCATGGTGGATCACTATTCCCGGTTCCTTGTGGTAGCCCCTGTCAAGAACCTGACAGAAGAAACTGCAGCAAGAACGTTCCAAGCCTACTTCTGCAGACCCCATGGATATCCGGAAAAGGTGCTCACAGATCAAGGCCCTGCTTTCGAAGCTGAGCTATTCAAGGAATTCTGCCCCCTGTATGGATGCAAGAAGATCCGGACTACGCCATATCATCCGCAAACCAACGGTATGTGTGAGAAAATGAACAACATCATTATAGATCTGTTGAAAACCCTACCCTTGGAAGAAAGGAACCAGTGGCCAGAAAAGCTACCTGACCTTATGGACCTGTATAACCACATACCCATGAGTTCTACAAATTGTACCATAGCGTACCTTATGAGAGCAAGACCTGTAAAATTGCCCATGGACCTGGAGCTCGGAGTGGTAGAACCTGCTGCACTGAAGACTGGGACACAAGTCGGCAAGAGCAGTACAGGAAAGTACAGGCCTGTGTCAAAGACAGTCTAAACAGAGTAAGGGAAAGACAGGAAGAGCAGTATAACAAACATGCACCAGCAGAACCCTTGGCACCTGGAGAGATAGTGCTAAAGAGGAAAAGAAGAGGTCACAAGCTTGATGACCAGTGGGAAAGAGAGCCCTACACTGTGCTAAACTCCAGATTTGAAAACAGTAAAACCTGCCAGATTAGTAAGGATGGAGGTAAGACAACAGCAACAGTCTCAAGAGACCACTTGAAGGTGTGCCCAGGTCTACTGAAGACAACAGAGGAAGAAGTACCTCCTATAGCACTGGAAGAACCCAAGGAAGGTGTGCTTCACACAGTTCTAGGAGATTTCCCTGTGGACTGGCCTCAACTTGATGGAACAGTTATTATACCAGTAATACACTTCTATCAACCACAAGAAGAACCTGTGAGCGACCTAGAGGAACCTGCTCAGGAACAGGAAGAGTCCCCACTCATAGGAGGATCACCCGTTGAAGCAGAGCCTGAAGGCCCAGTAATCAGTGCACTTGCCAGTCCCATAGAGAGATTGAGGCAGTTTTATAATCTACCAGCACGTACACCTGATAGGTTAGCAGAGAGTGCATGCACAGCCACCAGTATCACCCCAGTGCTACGAAGGTCCACACGCAGCACACAAGGCCAAATCCCTGCCAGGTTTAGGGATTAAAACACAAAATGCCTAAAGTATAAATAGTTACCCAGTTGGGTTTTGCCTATTGTTTATTGTGTAAACTGAAATTAATGTGTGCCTGTATTTACCCGTCAGGGTACACAGACTTGTAGGCTGAGGACTGTGAGCAGCCCAAAACTGTCTTGTAAATAGTTGCATTCATCAAAAGTGCCCCCTTGTTTGACCACTGAACAAAAACCCGTTTGGCGTGGCCGAAGACGTAGTCCAGCACCTGGATCAAATATGCCCTGTAGCCATGCCCAGGGCCTACGTTGAGGGTTTTCGGACGGGTCCCTCATGTTTCTCATGTTATACCATCTTCGCTGAAATGGACACCTGGTTACGGGACATACTGTAACTTTATTATTATTGTTATTGTTGTAACCTGTTGCAAAATGCTTCAGTCCAGGAGTACTGAATTGTACTAGGGGCGAATGTGGCACCCTGCTGTTCACGGGTACCACAGGACCCAAAAGGGTGCATGGATGGACTTCTCCACAAGAGGCCCTCGTTACAAACAAACACCTCCACCCTTGCACCTCATACCACCAGAGGGAGCCCGTTAGGGATATATATATGGAGGGTGGAGCCAGGCAGTTCAGTCAGAAGTTAGTTGTTCAGAGAGTATGCTGACGCTGAGAGCAGCGAAGACGCAGCACGTCTGCTGCTGTATTGAGGGCCCCGAGTGTGGCCGGAGGCATAGAGTAGAGGAGAAAGGAGTTGAGGGGGCAGAGGAGCATCATAGGCTCACCCCAAGACACGAACCGGACACCGGGTCCATGCCTACATGTTCCTTTATACCCAGTAGGGATCACCGGCATACCAGGAGGACTACAAGTCCCTGGTCGACCTGAAGCTAAACCCTTGATAGGACTAGGAACCACGAAGGCCCCGGCGTCCAGGTGAAGGAACAGCACGACACAGAAGAAAGGCCCAGTTGCTGGCTGGCCAGGAGCTTAGAGAGAGGGAGACACGGACCAGTAGGCCTTATACCCGCTCACTGGGGAGAAGTCCTGAAGTCCACCCTTCCTACCGAGTACCCTGGACTGTCCCTGACATCCGCACCAGTAAAGGTACTGAAGTGAATCCCCTGTCTCTGTCAGTTACTCCTGCTGTGCCATCTCTCCTGCACTACAAGCCCCAGCATCACAATCATCTGCACCCGGGGGGCCCGCTCCACATTGGTGGAGCAGAAACATCCCAGCTGCCATCCCTTCACCCCCGGAGGTCTACAGCAGCGCCGGTAACCATTACCGGAAACCACAGGTGGTGTCACGAGTCAAACTGTGCACTAAAACCCCTTTTTAAAGAGAGACCCAGAGTATGGGCCCGGGAGCCAACTGCCGTGACCTAGTAAACAAGGTAAAAGGCCCGGGTACCAAGTCCCCTATATTCCCCCTGGGTGACACACAAACCTAATACAATCAATATAAATCTAGATAATAAAGCTCCTGGATTTGAGGGTCCCCCCTTCCTACAATCATGGGTCCCCTTCACTTAAAACTCTGGGGAGTTCACACGCTACTCAGCCAGCTGTAGTAGAAGCTATGAAAATGGTGAAAAATGTAGTTTGCACAATACACCATGTACAGTCAAAACTTCATAATTAAAATCTCAACCCTTTCTATGAGTAAACCCTGAGTCTCTGGGAATAATACAAACTCTGACTGTAAGAGGAAGAATTTGAGACAAGGTTTCAAAATATGAGAAAACTGCTGTAAAACAAGAGTTTTGTGAAAATAAGCAAAACATAAGCAATAGTTGATGGCAGATATTGGAACAAGTGTTTTGCATTGTTGGTCAGGCAAGAATTAAAAAGAGGCTTTCAACTCCAAAATTCCTTTTAGATTAACTATACAGTGACATAAAGGACCTCAGTCCAATACTAAACTCATACTAACACTGGACCTGTTACTAGTACAATGTTTGAGAAAATAACTTTTGAACCAGATGAAAATTAGGGGGTTGCAATCCACCCTTGGCATGGCCATAAGCTGGATGGGTTGTTACGCCCCTTCAATTTCCATCTTTGAGACTACCCTAGCTTGTGATGGACAGCATTAACTCCTGGAGTCCCCAAAATGCAAATTGAGGGACCATAAATGTGCACCCAGCTCATGGCCACACCCAGTGTCAGAATGAAGAACATTGGGCCCACCAGAGGATTTGTGTCACAGGTGTGTCAGGTGTAATAGACAGTCATTCTGGATCTGGCTGTAGAAGGTCACTGTGCTTGGCATTGCAAACACCTTGTTAATCCTTCTTCCTTTAAGACCCAGCAGTGACCTCCCTCCTGCTGCTAATTGACGCACCCTTTCATGGGCGTTAGAAACCCTCAGTTTTCTCAAGGCAATTGCCGGTGATACTTCTATGTACCTTTGTGCAGGCTTGGAGCACTAGCTATTGGTTGGCTTCTTCTCTGGTGCCCTTGGAGGACAGTTGGCGTTACTCCTCTGGTGTCTGCTCAAGCTAAGTTTATCCCCTTTGTCTACCTTGTTGTCTTTAATTTGTAGTGGAGCCTGACCAGTGCTCACCCCTCCCCCTCCTTATCTAGGGCAAAGCTCTAGGTACATACAGGGTTTAGGGTCCTGCTCGGCGATATGTGTGGAACCTATATAGGGGCGGTAGGGTAGCCATGGTGTTATTAGATCTGCCTAGGGGTCTCCACTCCCCGTTTCCTTAGTGTTTTGGCTTCCTACCCCTCTTCACTTCATGTTGCACCTAGTCTCTCCCACACCTTGAGTGACATTACCACCGGCCACACATTAATAAGGGGAAAAAAACTGACACGTGGTTTTATTTGCTTGAGTTTTTTTTGGGGGGTGTATTTTTTTTCCCCATTTCCCTTGGTTCATGGATCCCATTGCAGAGCTGGCAGAGCAGCTGCACAGGCTGTCTCTGGAGTTGACTGACCTCTGCTATGAGGTTCAGCAGCAGGAATAGCGGCTTTAGATCACTAATGTTGGGGTTTCTGCGGTAGGTCGGTCCAGCTTGAACCCAAGGTTGCCCTCCCGGACTGATTTTTAGGAGGTAGGGACAAGTTTTTGTGTTCAAGGAAGCTTGCAAACTGTTCTTTGAACTTCGTCCTTACTCCTCTGGAGGTGAGGAGCAACGAGTGAGGATTGTGATCTCACTGCTGCAAGGACATCCTCAATCCTGGGCTTTCTCTTTGCCACAGGGTTCAGTTTGTCTCCAGTCAGTGGAGGGGTTCTTCGGGTCTCAAGCTCTCATCTTTGATGACCCTGACCGAATCTCCTTTGCTGAGTCCAGGCTGCGTCGCCTTCAGCAGGGGAATTGTTCATTAGAGATGTATAGCTCCGAATTCCACAGATGGGCAACTGATACAAAATGGATGACACGGCTCTTAGAAGCCAATTTTGTCAGGGCCTTACTGAAAGATTGAAAGATGCTTTGGCAGTATATGAAACCCCAGAGTCCTTGGAGGCTGCCATGTCTTTGGCTATACGTGTTGATAGACGCCTTCGGGATAGTTGTGTGAGGCCACCTTTTCCGGAGCCCTCTTTTGGAGGGAATGCACCTTTGCTGGGGGAGTGGAAGAACCCAAGTACTGGGGGAGGTGGAAGAACCCATGCAATTAGGGGGTGCCTCTGCATCTTCGTTTCGCCTGAGAACCACAAATAAAAAGGGCGTGTGTGTCTTTTTGTGGAAAAAAGGGACATTTTATTGGGGCCTATCCCTCAATTCCTAAGCAAAAGGAGACTTGATTAACCCTTGGTAGTCTGGAGTTGGATATTCAAGGGGTGCATTTATCGTCAACCTGCGGTTCTCAGTTTGTCCTGACAACAGAAGTGGTGCTAGAGAGCAAGACTGAGAAAATTTCTGTGTTTGTTGATAGTGGAGCTGGAGTCAGCATGGTGGATGCTGAGTTTGTGAGGACTCATGGTCTTGCTTGCTGTACTTTAGCTAAGCCCATTCCCTTCTTTGCCATAGACTCAGCACCACTTGCACAGAAAGCTCTGACTCAGATTGTACATAATGTAAGACTGAAGGTGGGGTCGGTTTATTGTGAGATCATTCCTTGCTATGTCCTGGATGGTCTGCGCACTCCAATTGTGTTGGGTGTACCCTGGTTGGTGACACATAATCCGTTGGTGGATTGGCAATCCAGAGAGATCATTGAGTGGGGAGATTACATCCATGAGAACTGTTTAAATGTTTCCCTTTCTACAGTCTCTAAAGAGACCATACCTGCATTTTTGTCTGCTTTTGAGGACATTTTTTCTAACAGGGGGTGTCAGGATTTGCCTCCTCATCGGTGCATATGACTGTCCTATTAACCTGACCCCCGGAGTTAAACTACCAAAGTCTAGACTGTGTAATCTTTCTGACGCTGAGAGACAAGCCATGAAGGATTTCATTATGGAAAGTCTGGAGAAGGGACATATCAGACCCTCATCTTCGACCGTGGTGGCAGAGTTCTTCTTTTTGAAGAAAAAAAAATGGCGTTCTACGACCCTGTTTCAATTTCTGGGAATTGAATCAAATTACCATATGAGATCCATACCCTCTTCCTCTGATTCCAGATTTGTTCACCAGGTTGTGGGAGCTAAGATGTTCTCCAAGTTGGATTTAAGGGGAGCCTTGAATCTGGTTAGAATCAGAGAGGGGGATGAATGGAAAACAGCATTCAATGGGGCATTTCGACAGTCTGGTTATGCCTTTCGGTCTGACCAATGCACCTGCGGTGTTCCAGCATTTCATTAATGATATTTTCCATCATTTGGTGGGCAGGTTTGTGGTGGTCTATCTGGATGATATTTTGGTATACTCACCTGATTTTGAGACACATCGGGGGCATGTTAAATAAGTGTTTCAGATATTAAGGGATAACAAACTATATGCCAAACTGGAGGAATGTGTTTTCTCCATCCAAGAGGTGCAGTTTTTGGGGTACATGTTGTGATCTTTGGGGTTTTGGATGGATCCGGAGAAGATCCGTGCTATCCTTGATTTGGACCATCCCAAGCACCTGAAGGCTCTACGTTTTTTGGGCTTTGCTAAATTTTACCGGAAATGTATGCAAAATTATTCGATAACAGGGAAACCCCTCACTGACATGACAAGAAAGGTGTCTGATCTTTCTAAATGGTCAGATGCAGCCCTGCAGGTTTTTTCCTCCCTAAATAGTTGCTTTGCAACAGCACCTTTACTGAGTCAACCCGATGTTTCCCAATCCTTTAATGTGCAAGTTGATGCATCGGAGGTGGGGGTTGGGACTGTATTGTCTCAGGGTCATTCCCCTGGTAAATGGCATCCATGTGCTTTCTTTTCTAATAAAATATCTTTGGCTAATAGAAATTGTGACCTGGGTAATATGGAACTTTTGGCAATCAAATTGGTGTTCGAAGAATGGCGACATTGGTTGGAGGGGGTTGTCCATCCCTTTACTGTTATAACAGACCATAAGAGCCTGTCATATCTTCAATCGGCTAAACGTCTCAACCATAGGTAAGCTAGGTGGTCCCTGTTTTTAACTAGGTTCAATTTTGTTGTCACTTTCTGTCCAGGGGTCACAAATCTCAAGACTGATGCTTTGTCCCAGAGCCTCCCCTGGTGGTGGTGACCATGAGAACTCTGCCCCAATTTTTCAGAAGGGTAGTCATTTTGGCATTGTACCCTGAACTGGAGGGTAAGGTGTTGGAGGCTCAGGGGGACGCCTTGCCTCCTGCATTTCAGGAAGGTTATTTATACCATCTAATCTGTGCTGCAAAGTAATTAGGGAACATCACAACTCTGTGCTTGCTGGTTATCCAAGTGGTAAGACAATTTGCGTACCTCCTTCCTCGTCATTTTTGGTGGCGGGGTTGCATCGGGATGTGGTTGAACACGTATCTGCTTGTAGTTTTGCATACCCATGCTTCTGGTACTCTTCCTCCGCTACCTATTCCTAGCAGGCCATGGACACACTTGTCCATGGATTTTATTACTGACCTACTGGTATCTGCAGGCAGAATAGTGGTTTTGGTGGTTGTAGATAGGTTCAGTAAAATGGTTAACTTTGTCGCATTACCGACACTTCCGAATGCCAAGACTCTTGCTCAGGTGTTTATAAATGAGATCATGAAGTTTCACGGGGTTCCCTCCAATGTGGTGTCAGATCGGGGGACCCAGTTTGTTTCCAAGTTCTGAAGAGCATTCTGTTCTCGACTGGAGTTTCCTTTTCCTCTGCCTTCCATCCTTAGTCGAATGGGCAGACTGAGTGCATTAATCAGAATTTGGGGACTTACCTCAGGTGCTTTGTCTCCGAAAACCAGGAGGATTGGGCATCTCACTTACCACTGGCAGAATTTTCTATTAATAATCATCGCCAAGAATCTACTGGCAGGTCACCATTCTTTGGTGCATACGGTTTCCATCCACAGTTTGGTACTTTTAGTGGGGGAGGAGCTTCAGGAGTTCCTGAGGAGGAACATTTTGCTTCGTTGCCCTCCTCTGTGTGTCGGGGGGTTCTGACTAATTTGAAGATCATGGGAGACAGGTGCAAATGTATGGCTGACAGGAAACACTCACCAGGTGTGAATGACTGAATGACACTCGGACCTGAGTGTGAATGACTTTGTGTGGTTTTCTACCTGAAATATCAAGTTTCAGGTTCCTTACTGGAAGCTGGGACCTAGATTTAGTGGTCCCTATAAAATAACCGCCGTCATTAACCCAGCAGCGTTTCGTCTTGGGCTACCTAAGGCCTTTAAGATCCACAATGTCTTTCACAGGTCTCTGCTCAAGAAATATGTAGAACCTCTTGAGTCCTCTCACCTACCGCCGCCCCCAATCGTGGTTGATGGTAATTTGGAGTTTCAGATTTCAAGAATTGTAGATTCTCCTCTCCAGCGTCGTTCCCTACAGTGCTTGGTGCATTGGAAGGGTTATAGTCCAGAGGAAAGGATGTGGGTTTCAGCATCAGAGGTGAATGCCCCCAGTTGGTTCGTGCATTCCACACCTCTTAAACTGAGAAATCTGGTCCTGAGTGTCCGGAGGTCACTTGTAGAAGGTGTGTCAGGTGTAATAGACAGTCGCTCTGGATCTGGCTGTAGAATGTCACTGCGCTTGGCATTGCAGACACCTTGTTAATCATTCTTCTTTTAAGACCCAGTGACAACCTTCCTCCTGCTGCTGATTGACACACCCTTGCAGGGGAGTTAAAAAACACTCAGTTTGCTCCAGTTAATTGCCTGTGATACTTCTATGTACCTTTGTGCATGCTTGGAGTACTAGCTGTTGGCTGGCTTCTTCTCTGGTGTCCTTGGAGTACAGTTGGCATTACTCCTCTGGTGTCTGCTCCAGCTAAGATTATCCCCTTTGTTTGTCTACCTTGTTGTCTTTAATTTGTAGTGGGGCCGGACCAATGCTCAACCCTCACCTTCCTTTATCTGGGGCCAAGCTCTAGTGATATACAGGGTTCAGGGTCCTGTTCGGTGATAGGATTGGTAGGGTAGGCAGGGTGTTATTAGATCTGCCTAGGGTTCACCACTCCCCCTTTCCATAGTGTTTGGACTTCCTCCCCCTCTTACCTTTGTGTTGCACTTAGTCTTTCCCACACTTTGCGGGACAGACACACAATTGCCAACAAGTGATGTTGTTAAGTCAGCAAGTGAAGAGGAGGACCAGGGTGCGGAAGTAGAAGACGAGTTGATGAATCATGAAGTCACTGACCTAACCTGGGAAGGTGACATGCAGAGCAAGGACAGCAGTGCAGAAGGGAAGGGATCCTCAGCACAACAACAGGCAGATGGAAGCAGTGGAGTAGCCAGAGACACAAGGTGGTCAATTTTTCCCCAGAGCAGCAACACAGGGAAGTTGCCAGGCCAAGGGTTAGCTATTCCCAAGTCTGTCGCATTTTCAATGACAGTCCAGTTAAACAAAAAAATGGCCATTTGCAACATCTGCCATATCAGCATCAGCAGGGGCAGCAAAACTACCAGCCTGACCATCACCAGCATGTTCAGGCACATGATAGCAAAGCACCCGAATAGTTGGTCCAGAAACAGTTTCTGCATGTGACACCACTACCTTTTCCCATGTTCTACGTGCACACCAATCATCTGTCTATGATGCAAGCGAAGCTGCCTCCCACCCTACACCTATCATTGTAAACACCGTCAGAAACCACGTCCACGTCCTTGTTCCTGCTCAGCGTTCAGTTCTCCCTACCCCACTCCTTGGAACACAAGTGTAAATAGGCAACCATCCACCCTCAGGCCACAACATTAAACGGCCACATTTCTAGACTGCTGCCCTGGAAATGTTGCTGTTTAGAATTGTGGAGACGGAAGCTTTCTGCAACCTCATAGCTGCAGCTGTCCCTCGGTCCAAAGTCGCCACTATTTCTCCTGGTGTACCGTCCCCACCTAACACAAGCACGTGTCCCATAACATCAGTCATGCCCTGACAACCCTGCTACTGGGAAGGCTCATTTAACCACGGACACGTGGACAAGTGCTTGTGGTCAGGGACACTACATTTCCCTGATGGTACACTGGATGAACATTGTGGAAGCTGCGACCCAGTAGGACCCTGTGACGGAACACATGCTACCTATACCGACAATTCCATCAGGTTTCCCCTCACCTTCAACAGAAGTTCCTGCACCTCCTTCTCCTTCACAGCCTCCAACTCTGAAATGTCAACATCAGTCGAAAACTGGAAGTACTGCAGCACTGCCTCGGCCAAGCGGCAACAGCCTCTGCTGAAGCTAATCTGTTTAGGTGAAAAAACGAGCACCACTGCAGAATTGTTAAAAGGTCTAAAAGATCAGACTGATCATGTAGCTCTCGCCATGAAACCTATAACCAAGCTTGATCGTGCGTGTGACAATGGTTATAACCTGGTGACTACTCTGAAGCTTGGCAACCTCGCACACGTACCATGCCTGGCCCACGTGCTCAGCTTAGTGGTTCAGCAGTTTCTCAAAACCTACCCAGATCTGCCTGAGCTACGTGTGAAACTATGCCGTATGTGTGCCCATTTCCACAAGTCAGTTACTGCTGCCGCCGCCCTTGTAGTGCTGCAGCAGCATTTGCAACTTCCAGCTCACCAACTGATGTGTAATGTCAACACGCATTGGAACTCAACATTACATATTTTGTCAAGGCTTTGTGAGAAGCAGCAGTTGAATACCAGCTCCAACACGTCTGTCGGTATTCCAGTCAGCTTCCGCACATAGGAGCTGTTGAGTGGGCATGGATGTCTGACATCAGTTCTGCTCTCTAAAACTTTGAGGACTCAACCAAGATGGTGAGCAGGTGATGATGCCATAATCAGTGTAACCGTCCAACTTCTCTGTCTGCTGAAACACTCACTGTTCACAATTAAAAATGAGGCTTTGCAGGCGGAGTAAGTTGAGTTGGAGAAAAATACTATATAGAGTGATTCTACACAGCCCAGCCTCATCTCATTTTCTCAACATGGACTGGGTGATAATGAGGAGGAAGATGAACAGGATCTGGGTGCCTGTGCTACAGATGGTACTACCTATACCACTCTCATCCCGTCTGTTCAGCGTGGACGACCTGGAGATGGGGAGGAGAGGGAGGACGAAGAGGAGGACAAGGAGGAGAAGATGGACAGTCGTCCTCTTGGTGGGGACAGGGAAGTCTTGGCTGTTTATTTCTTTTCTTTTTTTTTCGGTCGACTCCCATGCACCTTTTCCACCCAAACATGGGTATACGCTTCAGGATTTCGTCTTTTTTGCGTCGTTCACCTTTTTCTTCTCCTTCTCCTCCTCCAACACCATATCAACAGGGTGATCATGCTACCGTCTCTATGAAATTTTTAAAGGTATTTATGATGCCCACATTAAGGATTTTGAGTGGCCTACCTCTAACATTCTTTAATATTTATGTATACCCCCGGGGTAAATGCTTTTCAGCCCAAGCACTTGTGCATTACCAGTCTAGAATATTC
This sequence comes from Phyllobates terribilis, assembly GCF_046119375.1. Classification (NCBI taxonomy): domain Eukaryota; kingdom Metazoa; phylum Chordata; class Amphibia; order Anura; family Dendrobatidae; genus Phyllobates; species Phyllobates terribilis. Next base: position 34,677,343 of record NW_027362768.1, on the reverse strand, counting down.
ACTCGTTAATAATGGGAAAAAATGTATTCTGAGGCCTTCCACTATGTCTCTTCAAAGGAGTATTGGAGTGTGTCCTTCTAATTTTTGGCATCCCTTGCACTTAGTGTGTACGCTTTACCAGTCTAGGAGACCCACTCCTTAGTAATGGGAAAAAAAAGATTTTCTGAGGCTCCACCTTCTAGTTGAGAGAACATTTTTTGAAACCAAAAGAGCCAATGGGTTCTATTAGTATATGATCCAGTGCCTTGTTGTGGGTTGTCAGGTGGTCGTCAGAGAAGGAGTTTTCACACTGCATAGAGGATTTCACAGCTGGGAGAGGAGACTTTGTACACTAAGTACAGAAGATCCTGGTCTCCTCCATATCAGTCTGAGTAGAGGCAAAACGCTACACTATATTCCCCATCAGTGTTGATGGAATAACAGTCCTTGGTGCTGCTATATTAAACTAATAGCTTTTTTCAGGGCTAATTCAAATAGATTCTATTCTCTAATAATAGCGCAGTTATCTACAATTCGCGTAGGGTGAGCTGTCGCAGTAGGGATAGTTTATTACAGGCGTCTAGTCATGGATTATTGCCTTATAGATAGTGATGAGAGAGCATTCTCGCTACTGCTCGGTGCTCGCACGAGCGTCTCACTGCTCAAGATGCCTGGCGCTCGCCGAGTATTTACGGGGTTCCTCGGCGGTAGCTCAGGTCCCCTCCCTGCATGTTTGGTGCTCTTTACAGAGCCAATGAACATGCAGGGATTGCCTGCCACTCACTGCAATGCCGCAGCCATGTTGGTTGTGGCATTACAGTGATTGGCTGGCCTCACAGTATCATCAGGTCTATATCAGACCTGGCGCTGCCGTGTTCGTCACAGCCACTCCGGAATCAGACAGTGTAGGAAAAGGTGCTGCGAAGATAGAGAGAGATTTGCTTGTTTATTAGGTAGTGTAGGTAGAACAGAAATACATTACACATATCGATCTCAACAAACAGTCCTTCTGAGGACTAATCCATGTGCCGAGATATCAGGCAAGCAGTGTATATAGGCAGGTGTAGCGCCCCGAGGGTTCGGCCGCTACAGGGGTATTGCACCTCAGACCAGAGGTGTGATATTCCACTCCCAGGTAAGGATGGAGTATGGACCAGGGCTCAGTTAGCTGCATACAGCACACACACCCCATTTCCGAGGGACAGCTCAACGGTGCTCCCACTAGACAGAAGTGCAGGCACGACCGACTATGTCCCTGCCTGGAGTGGGGAGGGGGGGTGGAACACCCAGTGCTGTAGGGGCAGATAGGGGTTGGTTCCTGAGCATAGGAAGGAGCCCATTGGTTGCTGGTCACCTGGGCTCATGGTCAGAGGGAGGTATAAAAGGTGGGCACCATCTTAGATCTAGGTTCGTTCAGTGAGAGGAGAAGACCGGGAGTGGAGGCTCTGTAGGAGCCCCGCTCAGGAGCGGGCCTAGAGAGAGGCCGGAGAAGAGAGAGAGGAGGTGAAAGGGAGCTGTGATTAAGTCTCATCCCAGCTCCACGAGAAAGGAACAGAAAGGAACAGAGAAAGAGAAGGAGAGACAGAGAAACAGAAGGGCTCAGGAACAAGAAGGTGGAAGGGACCCTAAGAACCCACGAGAATCCAGGGTGAAGGGTCAGGCAGATTAAGGGTACCGGATCCCAAGTTGGTGGAGGAGAAACTACCCTCAGCCAAAGACCAGTCGTCGTGATCATTTATTGGTGCGACACCTCATCAAACCTGCTAGGAAGGCACCATATAGGACAGCGGAGGATGGGGCCCACGTTTAACCGCACAAGTCCGCGGCAGCTGGACAAAAGTGGGTCACTGGTGAGGCAGGCCAGAGAAAGGATTAAAGGGGGTCCTGTGCCATGCTCCTGAACTGCCTGGGAGTTGACCGAGCCCCACACCTGGTGGACGCAGCACGGCTCGGGCGGTCACTACGTGTACAGAAGTGACCCGGAGTACCTGAACTGTGAGTAAAAGACATTGGACTGCAGTACGTTGTCTGTGTGCTCTTTCGCTCCTCCAGCACTATCAGCACCGGGACTCTCACTACCATCACTCCCGCCATCCACTACACTGCCCTGGGGCCGCACTCTTCCCATGGGGAGTCACACCATCCCAGCTGCACACGTCATCAGCCCCAGCGGACTGCCTTGCAGCGGCGGTTCCTAATAGCCGCAATCCACGGGTGGCGTAGTCGGACATTATCTAAAGTGCATAGCAGACTACCATTGGTCTGACCACCCTGAGCCGCGGGATCGGGCCGCCACTACTACCCCCATCGTCTCCCTATCGCCCGGATCCGTGTGCCCCACAGCCCAGGGGGCGAGTCAGCTTTGGCGTAGTCGGCAGGATTTCGTGCCCGCTAACCACCGGTACTGCGCGCCTGAAAAGAGACTGTTTCATTGTACTAAAGATGGCGCCTGCCCCAGAAGAACGAGCGCCATAATGTGCGCGCCAAAAGACTACAGTAGGCCACCTCCCATCGTGGGCCAGGTCCCAGAATGGCACCAAAGAGGAAGCCCGCCCCCAACAACCATGAGCATGGCGGTAGAAATGTCCGTCAACGTGGGGGGGCTGCCTCTGAGAGTGATTGTCAGCAGAATGCCCCAGGACCGCCCCCCATGGGGGCGGAAAGAGAAGAAAACTGCGGGGCAGGGGGTGGTCTGGATCAGTTTGGCCAGGCCGCACCCGGAGATGGAGAAAGAAATCAGCTCCAGTACTTTGGCAAGGGGCCTGCTGCAAGCTACACCACCATGCAGCCTCACCGAGCTGCTAGCCCATCTCCCCAAGGAGGACCCCGAGTATACGCGGGCGGCGCTGGAGGAGCTGGACCGGAGGATGGTCCGGGCGCAGCAGGACGTGATCGCCGGGTGGAAAGAGGAAGTGGCCCGGCGGGCTGTGACCCTGCAGCGGGAGGCGCCAACGACATCCAGCGGCACACCAGCCACCGAGGGCAGTGAAGAGGGAGCGGAGGCTGAAGACGACGCCGTGGAGGAGGCCGCGACAGCAGAGGCAGGTAACGGAGATGCCCCTTCCCCGAACCCTGGGGCCGCCGACCTGCCCCTGCACCCCGTTGCGGAGCCCAACGCACCTGGACCCGCCGTCGACACTGTGCCTCCACCGCCATCAACCGGCCCCCAGGCCGTCGACGCTGCCAGTGAGCCCCGCCCCACGGCGTGCCCTCTGACCCTGGGCGTGCTCAGCCAACCGCCATCGCAGGCCCGGCCGCAAGGCCTAGTGCCCCCGGACGCCGCTGCCCCGACGAAACCCCCTGCACCCGCTGTACCACCCCTGGGAGCAACTAGGAAATGACCAGCACGGGCCTGGTCGCAAGGCCACGTGCCCCCGGGCGCCGCCAACCCACTCGCGCCCCCTGCCTCTGCAGTACTACCGCTGGGCGCAGACCTCTTCGCCCAACATACCAGTCCGGATGGGCTTCCTTTTATCTGGCCCCCCGAGTATGTTAACCCCCGCTTCGGGAGGAGCCCGCCTGCGGAGGTTGAAGTACCATCTGAGCCCCTCATACCTGCTCCGGCGCCTCAGGAAATCCCCCAGCTGCCATTGGAGGACGCCCAGTTCGAATGGGACCCCACCGGGGAGGACCTAATGGGGTTCACAAAGGAAACACGAGCGGGCGCAGCCGAACGGCGGGAGGCCTGCCGCCAACAGCTGGAAATGTTTGAGAGGGAGCAGCGAGAGCGGCGGGTGAAACAAGAGAAGCTGCAGGTCCAGAGCGCGGAGCAGAAAATGAAGGCCTGGCGAGATCCCCGAACTGCCCGCAGTCCCCGAGTCACCGGAACTGTTGTGAAGTTCCAGATGGAGCGCGGCTGGGGTTTCATCCGAGACCCTGAGACCATCAGCGATATATTCGTGACGAGGAGAGATGTGGAGAGCCACCTGCCGGAAGGCCATCAAGGGCGGGATCTATTTCCAGGTGATGTGGTGTCTTACACCCGACACCAAGGCATGAAGGGATGGTACGCCCTCCACGTCCACAGAGTAGTAGAGGAGGAGGAACAGCACTACTCGGATTCTGAGTACCAGGAGGGCCCGGACGGGCCTGAAGATCATGAGGAGCAAGGAGCAGCTGGAGGGTATCGCTACCAGTGAACAGTAGCATACCAGTGTAAATAGTTACCCGTCAGGGTACAAAGGAACTGTTTGGGACTGTTTCACAAAATGAGTGTGGTCCCCGTTGGGACTGATATAGGACTGTGTGAAAGTAATCCCCTACATCCCCTAACAGGCTGAGGACTGTGAGCAGCCATTCCCTTCCCAAAATTGGCCGAGGACTGAGAGCGGTCAATCCCTTGTATATAGTTGCGCTTCCTAAAGCGCCCCCTACTGGTTTTATAAAAAGACTACCACATCTACCTCGGGATAGCAAGTCCCTCGTGTTTACAAGTTTGCCAAAGTTCCTGCACTTGCAAGAAGAATGCACACCTGGTCGCAAGTTGCACCGCCGCCAGGATCCAAGAATGTGTCGTAAAAAATGTTTTCCTGCAAATGTTTTATTTGAAAAGTTTTTATATGCTGCTAGATAGTAATGTAAATGTTTTCTAATAGTGTTTATATGTCAAAAGAGTTCCAGAAGTATTAGTATGTGTTTTATAATAGTGTGATAAGAAAAGAAAAGCGTTTCCCATAAAGAGAATTGAACCATGTTGCCTGTTTTCTGATGTGAAAAGTTTTAAAAAGTTTGCATGTCCTGTAATTAACTGTTTTTGCTCTTTTCCAGCCCGAGGACGTGCTGTGCTTTACCAGGGGGGAATGTAGCGCCCTGAGGGTTCGGCCGCTACAGGGGTGTTGCACCTCAGACCAGAGGTGTGATATTCCACTCCCAGGTAAGGATGGAGTATGGACCAGGGCTCAGTTAGCTGCATACAGCACACACACCCCATTTCCGAGGGACAGCTAAACGGTGCTCCCACTAGACAGAAGTGCAGGCACGACTGACTATGTCCCTGCCTGGAGTGGGGAGGGGGGGTGGAACACCCAGTGCTGTAGGGGCAGATAGGGGTTGGTTCCTGAGCATAGGAAGGAGCCCATTGGTTGCAGGTCACCTGGGCTCATGGTCAGAGGGAGGTATAAAAGGTGGGCACCATCTTAGATCTAGGTTCGTTCAGTGAGAGGAGAAGACCGGGAGTGGAGGCTCTGTAGGAGCTCCGCTCAGGAGCGGGCCTAGAGAGAGGCCGGAGAAGAGAGAGAGAGGAGGTGAAAGGGAGCTGTGATTAAGTCTCATCCCAGCTCCACGAGAAAGGAACAGAAAGGAACAGAGAAAGAGAAGGAGAGACAGAGAAACAGAAGGGCTCAGGAACAAGAAGGTGGAAGGGACCCTAAGAACCCACGAGAATCCAAGGTGAAGGGTCAGGCAGATTAAGGGTACCGGATCCCAAGTTGGTGGAGGAGAAACTACCCTCAGCCAAAGACCGGTCGTCGTGATCATTTATTGGTGCGACACCTCATCAAACCTGCTAGGAAGGCACCATATAGCACAGCAGAGGACGGGGCCCACGTTTAACTGCACAAGTCCGCGGCAGCTGGACAAAAGTGGGTCACTGGTGAGGCAGGCCAGAGAAAGGATTAAAGGGGGTCCTGTGCCATGCTCCTGAACTGCCTGGGAGTTGACCGAGCCCCACACCTGGTGGACGCAGCACGGCTCGGGCGGTCACTACGTGTACAGAAGTGACCCGGAGTACCTGAACTGTGAGTAAAAGACATTGGACTGCAGTACGTTGTCTGTGTGCTCTTTCGCTCCTCCAGCACTATCAGCACCGGGACTCTCACTACCATCACTCCCGCCATCCACTACACTGCCCTGGGGCCGCACTCTTCCCGTGGGGAGTCACACCATCCCAGCTGCACACGTCATCAGCCCCAGCGGACTGCCTTGCAGCGGCGGTTCCTAATAGCCGCAATCCACGGGTGGCGTAGTCGGACATTATCTAAAGTGCATAGCAGACTACCATTGGTCTGACCACCCTGAGCCACGGGACCGGGCCGCCACTACTACCCCCATCGTCTCCCTATCGCCCGGATCCGCGTGCGCTACGGCCCAGGGGGCGAGTCACAGGCAGTGTATATAGCAGACTGCAGTGCATATAGCACAAGAGGCTCCATTCCAGTTTTGTCTGCTGCTGCTGCTGTTAAATATTTCTAGACATAGGCCCAGGTCTCAGGAATATTTTTTTGTGGGACCTTAATCCTCATTATTTGCTTAAAAAGCAATCCAGAGAACACAGTTTTTCTGCGCCGTTTGCTTGTTGGTACTGCAGAATACAGCCAGGTCCTTTCCATATTACAGAGCTAAAAATCCAGCTATTTAAAACTTTGACTTGTCCTTCATACGGATCACATATAATTGCGCTGAAAATATAGCCATTTCTGGCCTCCACTAAAATTTTGTTTCAGCGTGTCAGTGAAGCTATTGACACCAGTTTGCTGTTAAAACTAGTTACCTACAGGCCAGCTATTTAAAATTGTGTTTTCTCCGTCACATGGATCACATATACGTTTTCAGAAATTTCTGCCATTTCTAGCCTCCATTAAAAATTTGATTCAGTATGTCAGTGTAGCTTTTGACACCAGTTTGCTGTTCAATATAGTTACCTCCAGGCCAGCTATTTAAAACTGTGTTTTCTCCATCACATGGATAACATATACATTTTCAGAAAATACTGCCATTTCTGGCCTTCATTAAAAATTTGTTTCAGTGTGTCATGGAGCTATTGACAAGAGTTTGCTGTTCAAAATAGTTACCTGCAGGCCAGGTATTTAAAATTGTGTTTCCTCGGTCACATGGATCACATATACGTTTTCAGAAAATACTCCCATTTCTGGCCTCCATTAAAAATTTGATTCAGTATGTCAGTGTAGCTTTTGACCCCAGTTTGCTGTTCAAAATAGTTACCTGCAGGCCAGCTATTTAAAACTGTGTTTTCTTCGTCACACGGAAGATATATACGTTTTCAGAAAATACTGCCATTTCTGGCCTCCATTAAAAATTAGTTTCAGTGTGTCAGTGAAGCTATTGACACCAGTTTGCTGTTGAAAATAGTTACTTACAGGACAGGTATTGAAAACTGTGTTTTCTCCGTCACACGGAGCACGTATAAGTTTTCAGAAAATGCTGCCATTTCTGGCCTCCATTAAAAATTTGTTTCAGTGTGTCAAAGAAGCTACTGACACCAGTTTTCTGTTCAAAAGAGTTACCTACAGTCCAGCTATGTAAAACCGTGTTTTCTCCGTCACACGGGTCTCATATATGTTTTCAGAAAAAACTGCCATTTCTGGCCTCCATTAAACATTTGTTTCAGTGTGTCAGTGAAGCTTTTGACACCAGTTTGCTGTTCAAAATACTTACTTACAGGCCAGCTATTTAAAACAGTGGTTTGTCCGTCACACTGATCACATATAAGTTCGCTCCAAATTCAGCCATTTGTAGTGAGCGTGGAAGATATTGTCCTCCATTTAAAATGGGCAAGGCACGTGGCACGTCCAAATCCTTGTCCCAGTTCAGCGTTCACTTGTTCATATTTCAGTCCTTGGAATGCAAGCACAAATACGCAGCCAATGCCCCACAGGCCACACTACTAAATTCCCACATTTCACGACTGCTTGCGCTCAAAATGTGGCCTTTTAGGCCCGTGGAGACTGAGGCCTTCCGCAGCCTCATGTCGGTGGCAGTCCCTCGGTACACGGTACCCAGCCGCCACTATTTCTCCCGGTGTGCCGTCCCCGCATTATACAAGCATGTGTCTCAAAACATTAGCCGTGCCCTCAACAATGCAGTTACTGGGAAAGTCCACCTAACCACGGACACATGGACAAGTGCTTGAGGGCAGCGACGGTACATCTCGCTGATGGCATACTGGGTTAACATAGTGGAAGTTGGGACCCAGTTGGACCTTGGGACGTAAGACATCCTCTCGACGCCAAGGATTGTGGGCCCTAGGTCAATCAGGGTTGCCCCCACGGTCTACAGATCCTGCACCTCATCCTCCTCAGCCTCCTCCTCCTCCTCTTCAGCCTCCATCTCCGAAATGACCACATCAGTCACAAGCTGGAAGCACTGCAGCACTGCCTCGGCCAAGCGGCAACAGGCTGTGCTGAAGCTAATATGCTTAGGTGACAAACCGCACAATGCTGAAGAGTTGTGGACAGCTCTGAAACAGCAGGCAGATCTGTGGCTCACACCACTGAACCTACAGCCACGCATGGTCGTGTGTGACAATGACCGGAACATGGTGGCAGCTCTGAGGCGAGGCGAGCTCACACACGTACGATGCCAGGCCCATGTGCTTAACCTCGTGGTTCAGTGACTTCTAAAATCCAACCTGGAGCTGCCGGATCTGCTTGTTAAAGTACGCCACCTGTGTGCCCATTTTAGAAAGTCACCTACAGCTTCCGCCGCCCTTGCCGTGTTTCAGCAACGTTTGCAGCTTCCGGCTCAAAGACTGGTGTGTGATGTCCCCATGCGTTGGAACTCTACGCTGCAGATGTTGGTAAAGATTTATGAGCAGAAGAGGGCAGTTGTTGAGTACCAGCATCAGCAAGGCCATTGTTATTCAGTTCAGACTCCACACATAAGACCTCAGGAGTGGGCATGGATGTCAGACATATGTACCATCCTCCAAAACTTTGAGGACTCCACCAAGATAGTGAGCGGCGATGATGCCATAATTAGCATCACCATCCCGCTTCCTGTCTTCTGAAATGCTCTCTGCTCACAATCAAAGAGGATGCATTGCAGGCAGAGCACGATAAGATGGAGCAAGGAACCATACAGGGTGATTACACACAGCAGAGCCTCATCTCATCCCAATATGGATTGGATGACAATGAGAAAGAGGAGGAGGAGGAGGAAGAACAGGAGCTAGTTTCATGTGCTATGGACGGTACTACCTGCACAACTGTCATACCGTCTGTTCAGCGTGGATGGTCTGAGGACAGAGAGGAGGAGGAGAGCATGGTTACTCGTCCTCTTGGTGAGGACATGGAAGTCTTGCCTGTTAGCAGTCTGGCACGCATGGCTGAGTTTATGTTACGCTGCCTTTCCCATGACCCTCGCGTTCTCAAAATTTTAGGTGACCATCATAAATGGTTGGTGACACTTCTAGACCCAGGCAAGAAGGAGAACTTTCTATCTCTTATTTCTGATGCGGACATGTCTAGAAAAATGAGGAAACACCAGAAGGCCCTTTTTGCCGCAATTTTAAAAAAATTCCCATCTGAAAACGCTGGTGGCAGAGGTCACAGTTCATTGGCAACCAAGGAGTACAGGCGACAGAGACACAACTCCAACCCAGCAGAGGCAGGGGAACACTATCACAGTTCAGGGAGAATTTTCTCAGCCCCTCCCATCGCACAGGCCCTGAAGTGCGGGGTACTCTCACAAGGAGTGCAAAGTTGGGTAAGATGCTGAGGGAGTATCTTGCCGACCGTACCAATGTCCTCCGTGATTCCTCTGTGCCTTATAATTATTGGATATCCAAGCTGGATATGTGGAATAAACTGGCTCTCTACGCCTTGGAGGTCCTGGCCTGCCCTTCTGCTAGCATTTTATCAGAGCGGGTTTTAGTGCCGCTGGTGGAATTATAACTGATAAGCGCATCCGCCTGTCAACTGAAAATTCTGACAGGCTGACTCTTATAAAAATGAACAAGGGCTGAATTGGGCCAGCCTTCTCAATACCAGTGAATGATAGCAGCGTAGCATAAATTCAAATCCAGTGTCTTTTTTTGGTAGGTGTATTCCCATGCACCTTCTCACACCCACACATGGGTATACGCTTCCTGATTTTGGCTATTTGCCTTGTCCTCCTCCTTCTCCTCATCCTCATCCTCCACCACCATATCACCAGGGTGACCGTGGTCCATGATGCAACACCACATAATTTTTTAAAGGGTGTTTATGATGCCCGTGAAAAATTTATTTTTTACAGTATGTTCATGTATACCCCCCAGGGGTAAATTTTTGTCAGCCCATACACTTAGTGCATGGGCATTACAAGTATAAGAGACCCGCTCCTTTCTAATGGGAACATTTTTTTATGAGGTTCTCCCCCACGCCTCTTCCAAGGTGCATTGGAGTGCCTCCTAATTTTTGGCAACCCTTGCATTCACTGCATAGGAAAACACAATGGGAGACCCGCTTCCTAATAATGGGAACATTGTTTGCAGGAGGCCCTCCGACCTCCACGTCTCTTCCAAGGGGCTATTGGAGTGGCTCCAAATTTTTGGCAACCCTTGCATTCACTGCATAGGAAAACACAATGGGAGACCCACTTCCTAATAATGGGAACATTGTTTTCAGGAGGCCCTCCTCTAAGTCTCTTCAAAGGGGTATTGGGGTGCTTCCAAATTTTGAAAGGGGTATTGGGGTGTGTCCAAATTTTGGGCAGCCCTGCCACTCACTGCATACACAATTACAATATAGGAGACCCACTCTTTAGTAATGGGAGCAACAAAGCCTAGCCGGCTGATGGCTCTCTAAGAATAGTGAGGGCCGACGGCTGACCCTTTAAGAATAGTAAAGGCTACCTGATGGCCGTATAATAATAGGCTTTGTGACTTTTGGAGTCCCTCCTTCATAAATGAAACAGGATGTGACTGATCATGTCTCACACACCACATGGCCAAATAAGGTTGTAAAATGTTAAAATGATATTTCCCGGTGAATGCATTTGTCACGGTTGAAAGCACTGCAAAAGTGCAAAAACGCATCAAAAACGCTACGTGTGAACATAGCCCAAGGTGTGGAGGAGTATTTTTGCTTTTGGTTATTTATTTTGCCTTACATACAAATCATTACCCTGGAAAGGATGTTCTTTAAAAATCCATTTTGCTTTTGTTTTAGTATGTTTTATTGTGAGTCCGTAAAAGTGGCGTAATACCTCTCACATTGTTGACAGCAGTGACCTGGGAGTCAGAAATGCTTCCAGGAGTCTTCCCCATGCTGTCCCCATGCCATTTGAGCATTGTTCCCATCGATTTGGGCAATTTTTAGGCCCTCTGCCTAAACGGGGAAGCAGTTTGAACAATGCTCGAGTTTCCCATAGACTTACATTGGGCTCGACCCGAGCAGCGCACACCCGAGCATTTTAGTGCTCACCCATCACTACTTATAAATTATAATCCTTGCTGTTGCAACCTAAAAAAAAATATTAAGGTAACAACTATTCTATTCCATATTAATAATGCTGTTATCTGCATTTAGTATAGGGATAGGTGCTGGATATCATCTGCTGAAAATGAGTGTTCATTCGGGTCACATACATCTCTTCCACAGTCCATAACTTGATTGTTTTTTCTATGCACTCATTACCATATTCATGTTTTTTACGTTGATCTGTACTCAGAAATTCATCAAAGCAGGCAGGGTTGCTTGGGTTCCTGCAGAGTTTGTTGCTGCCATGTACAAGAAAAAAACTTTTCAGGGCCGATTCAAATCTTTTCTAGATTCTACAATAATGTCGCTCTTATCTGCAATTCTTGGAGAGTGAGCTGTCGCAGTATGGATATTGTATTACTAGTCAGGGATTATTGCCTTAAAAAATATGATTCTTGCTGCTTACAACCTAAAAAAAAATTATCAAGGTAACATTTATTCTATTCACTATTAATACAGCTCTTAGCTGCATTTAGAGTAGGGATAGGTGCTAGGTATCATCTGCTTCTTGCTTTTTTCCATACAATCATTGACAGATCCATATTTTTTATGGTGATCTGTACTCGAAAATTTATCAAAGCAGGCAAAATTAACTGATTTAATGTGTCCATTCACAGTTTCTCTTTGGCATCTGTATGTAAGAGGTAGTGGTGGGAGACTTTACACTACTCAAGCTGGAATTACCACTTCAGAACTCTCCAGTGTTTTGTTTCCATACATTTCTGGGTGCTTCTTGAAGTATCTTTGGGGTTATTTTCCTGCTGGAAGACCCATGACCTAGGATGCAAACCCAGCTTTCTGACACTGGGCACTACATTGCAACACAAAAATCCTTTGGGAATCTTAACATTTCATGATGCCTTGCACACAGTTAAGGCACCCAGTGACAGAGGCAGCAAAACAACCCCAAAATATCTTTGAACTTCCACTATATTTGACTGTAAGTATTGTGTTCTTTTATTTGTAGGCCTCATTCCATTTACAGTAAACAGTAGGATAATGTGCTTTACCAAAAAGCTCTATCTTGGTGTCATCTGTCCACAAGTCGCCTGCTGGCCATCAAAAAATAGTGTGGCCCACCTACTGGCACTCTATAAACTGTGAGGACTGCTTGCTGACGCTCCAAGTTTCAAACTTTACAGTATTAATACGAAAAAGAAAATTTGCCCACTTCAGATGGATAAATTATATTGCAGTAGCAATATATGATGGCTGCTGTCACTCCAAAATTGCTTAGTGAGAGATGGCTGATGGCCCTTTAAAACTGTTGAGTGAGGGCTGCCTGATGGTGCTCTGACAATGGTGAGAGCCACCTGCTAACCCTCTAACAATAGTAAGGGCCGACTACTAGCCCTCTAACCATAGTAAGAACAACCTGATGGCCCTCTACAAATAGTGGAGGCAGGCTGAGGGCCCTGAAAAAACAACTTTGTGACTTTCAGACTCTCTCCTTCATAAATTAAACAGGATGTGTCTGATCATGTCTCACACACCACATGGCCAGATAAGGTAGTAAAATGTTAAAATTACATTTCCTGATGAATGTTTTTTTCACCATTGAAAGCAATGTAAAAGTGCAAAAATGCAACAAAAACGCTATGTGTAACCATATCTCAAGGTGTGGAGGAGCATTTTTTTCTCTTATTTGTTTTAACTTATATACAAGTCATTATCCTGGAAAGAATGTTTCTTCATATTTTTTCCAGAAAATCCATTTTATCTTTGGTTTTGTATGTTTTATTGTCAGTCCGTAAAAGTGGCAATATACTCTGACAACATTGTTCCTAGCAGTGACCTGGGAGTCAGAAATGCCTCCAGGGATCTTCCCCGTGCTGTTATTATACCATTTCAGTGTTGTTTCCAGAGATTTGAGCATTTTTTAGGCCCCTACAGACCTCCAAGGAGGCTGCCAGAAAAAATGCTCTACTTTCCCATTGACTTCCATTATACTCATTACTTGTGTCGAGCATCCAAGCATTACAATTTGTTCGACTCGAGTAAAGAGCACCCGAGCGTTTTAGTGCTTGCTCATCACTGCAAGGCATGTTAAACGTCAATATTGAATTTTAGGATTGCTATTTCCAATTGGTGGCACCAGCGTTAACGTCCTCTTCCTCTCTGAAGAGGTAATGTGCATATTAAATTTACCAGAGGAGCATTGCTTGGCTTATAAGCCTCCTTACTTTGGCATGCTAGGCATGTCACTTTTCACAAGGAGAAACATTACCCCTTACATCTAGACACACTTGCACATAGTCTTGTAAGGAACACCCTCCGTTCATCATTTCTTCAAAAATTGTGTGTTAGTGTACATAGAAGAATGTATGATTTGATTCTGTTTTGATGGCAAAGAGTGGTCCCTCCACATACTGATTTGATTTAAATTTCGTTATTTTTTTCATTCACTTTGCATTTTAATTGACAAAAATAAACAATTAACACTTCTATTTTTTAAATCATTCTTACTTTACTGCATTTTTCCACAATAGCCTAAATGTTTTGCACAGAACTGTATATACAAAGCTATGATAGCACAAACCCAGCATAAACTATTACAATTTGACAGAACCTGGGAATGTTGGAACCTCTCATCACATGCAGTTGCTTTACATTGGAATCAAATAGAAGATTTGTGGCACCCCTTAACCCTTGTTTTTTTTCTCCTTTTATGTTCTAACAAGTTTATTAATGCAAACGGTATAGGATATAGACAGTATATAAGACTGCTATGATTTTTATGTATTTTTGCAATATTAAACTTTACAATATCAAGACATAGATGATCATTTATGTAACATTTTAAACTGTTAAAAACAATATTAAAAGAACACTTAAATGAAAAACAGACCTCTAAATGAGGCTTAAGACTGATAGTAATCCTGATTTTAATTAATTGTCTATCTTGTTTATACAACTGTTTAAAAGTACAAAAGAAAATAATACAACTTTGATATAATAAACTTTTAGCTTAGGATGAAAAGCATGTGTTGCAAAATCATTCTACAGAAATTAGTCAAAAGAGGCTTGTTGTTTTTTTGTCTCAGATTATCACTAAGTAAAGTTTGTTTTGAGCAATTGTTTACCTTGTTCAAACATTAGAGGTTTTATCTCTATTGGGACACTTTTTCAAAACTTCTAACCAATATTCAGAGTTTATGTGCATATTCCTCACAAAAGGGAGCAACAGCTTTTTAAGTAATTCTCCTCCCACACTCTGCATTCCTCTACTGGTTTCGTAATAATTCATGTAAGGGGGTAGTTAATTTAGAGATTACAAACTAGACCAGTCTCACTTTAGCAAAAGCCGAGGAGGAAGAAGCAAGCTCACTAAGGGACAAATGCTCAATTAATGGTCTTTTAAAATGTCTTTACTTGGATATGCTCTTCTGCTTACAGCTGTACTATGCTGTACTGCAGCGCCTGATGGTAAGACTTTACAATTGTATGTCAATGAAAAATTCCACAACTAAAGTTTATTATTGTGTTTTTCATATGCAAATGCGTTCCACGACTCAAAAAATTTCCAGAAGGAAATACTTGCCAAACAATTAAGTGAAAAATATTGTAACTTTTTCTTTGTGCCTTTTCTGCATTTACTGTTAATCAATTAAATATCTTACAATTTATTTGGAATAATGATGAAACGCATTAAATTTGTCATATATTTATAATCATATACAACAGATGTAATCCTATTACTTAAATCTCTTCCGTCATAAGATTTGATGCAATGTAAATCTCCCCTCAATTTCAGTAATGTCAGTGATGCATTGATAAAAATGTTACATGTCTCTTATTGTGTATTCATATTGGCTGAATTATGTAAAGAAATGAAATAGCTTTCACTGAAAAATATTTTAGACATGTATTTACAAGACATGATTGCATTTTTGGTTGAAGTAAAAAGTATAATACAATCATAAAAATGTGGAGGGAAAAATGTTGAGCCCATTCCATATATTTGCATTTCTCTCATTATTAATTGTCATTATTTAGTATTTCAGTAAGCAACAATGACATGTTTAACAGCTCTAAGAAATTAGCCATACAAAGATATTATGGGCTGCATCAAGCAAAGGTTAAAAAAAGTTTAGGCAATGCTTGCATGGTTGCGGTTTACAATCACAAAAACAGTTGTTTGCTGGATTTACTAGAAGTGGGAGTACAGGGTTATCAGCTGATTGCTTCATTTTGTACATTTTGACAGGAATTGTCCTTGGCTATATGTTTTTTGATGAGTTTTTTTGAGCTGATTCATGAAAAAAAAGAAATCACTTAAAAATAATTTGAAAGATTTTTCTATACAGTTTTACTGCAAAATTACTTTGCTCGTCATACAGTGGTGTGAAAAAGTGTTTGCCCCCTTCCTGATTTCTTATTCTTTTGCAAGTTTGTCACACTTAAATGTTTCAGATCACAAAACAAATTTAAATATTTGACAACTATAATACAAGAAAAAACAAAATGCAGTTATTAAATGAAGGTCTTTATTATTAAGGGAAGAGAAATCCAAACCTACAGGGCCCTGTGTGAAAAAATGATTGCCCTCTCAACCTAAAAACTGGTTGGGTCACCCTTAGCAGCAACAACTTCAATCGAGCATTTGCAATAACTGGCAATGCGTCTTTTACAACACTCTGGTGGAATTTTAGCGTACTCATCTTTGCAAAATTGTTGTAATTCAACCACACTGGAGAGTTTCTGAGCATGAACTGCCTTTTTCTTAAGCCATTCAGAAGTGGACTTGCTGGTGTATTTTGTATCATTGTCCTGCTGCATAACCCAAGTGAGCTTCAGCTTGAGGTCACTAATAGATGGCAGGACATTCTCCTTAAGGATTTTTTGGTAGGCAGCAGAATTCATGGTTCCATTTACCACAGCAAGTCTTCCAAGTTCTGAAGCAGCAAAACAGCCCCAGACCATTACACTAGCACCACCATATTTTACTGTTGGTATGATGTTCCGTTTCTGAAATGATGTGTTACTTCTATGCCAGATGTAATGGGACATACACCTTCCAAAAAAGTTCAAATTTCATCTCAGTCCACAGAGTATTCTCCCAAAAGACTTGGGATCATCAAGATATTTTCTGGCAAAACTGAGATGAACCTTTATGGTTTTTTTGCTCAGTAGTTTTCGTCTTGGAACTCTGACATGCATACCCTTTTTGCCCAGTCTCTTTCTTATAATGAAGTCATGAACACTGACCTTAACTAAGGCAAGTGAGGCCTGCAGTTCTTTGGATGTTGTTGTGAGGTCTTTTGTGGCTTCTTTGATGAGTTGTTGCTGCGCTCTTGGGGTAATTTTGGTTGGCTGGCCACTCCTGGTAAGGTTCACCACTGTTCCATGTTTTTGCCACTTTTGGATAATGGCTCTCACTGTGGTTTGCTGAACTCCTAAAACTTTAGAAATGGCTTTATAACCTTTTCCAGACTGATAGATCTCAATTACTTTGTTTTCATTTGTTACTGAATTTCTTCAGAATGATGTCTGGCTTTTGAGGATCTTTTGGTCTAATTAACTTTGTCATGCAGGTCCTATTTAAGGGATTTCTTGATTAAGAAAAGGGTTGTTAGTAATCAGGCCTGTGTGTGGCTAGGGAAATTGAACTCAGCTTCCCAAAGATGTGATCAACCTCAGTTAATTTATGTTTTAAGGGGGGTGGGGCAATCACTTTTTCACACAGGGCCCTGAAGATTTGGATTTCTTATTCCCTTAATAATAAAGACCTTCATTTAAAAACTGCATTATGTGATTACTTGTGTTATCTTTGTCTAATATTTAATTTTTTTTGTGATCTGAACCATTTAAG
Source organism: Phyllobates terribilis (assembly GCF_046119375.1). Classification (NCBI taxonomy): domain Eukaryota; kingdom Metazoa; phylum Chordata; class Amphibia; order Anura; family Dendrobatidae; genus Phyllobates; species Phyllobates terribilis. The sequence goes on along the minus strand of NW_027362768.1, from coordinate 34,660,354 downwards.
TGTGACAAACCTGCAAAAGAAAAGAAATCAGGAAGGGGGCAAAAACTTTTTCACATCACTGTATATTCAATGTTTGAGGGGTTTTTTTGCCTCACGGTTTGAAAACCACATTGTGGGAAAAAAAAATGCATATCATTATTTTGTTGCGACTCTATAGACACATTTTTTTCCCCACTAGGCACTGTCCAATTGAAAAACTGCATTAAAAAAACAAAAATTCTTCAAAACTGCTTCAGGAAATGCTTTAGAAAACAAAAAAACTCCTCCAAAACTTTTTCAAAAAGGAAATGTTTTCCTGAAGTGATTTTCACTTGAAAAATAATTGATGCTTAAAAATAATACTATACACATAGTCGTAAAAGAAAAAACTGCTTTATATTTGACTTATAACAAATAAATTTTTTCAGGGTAAAAATATAATAATAATAAGAGGAAGAAGAAGAACTCTACTGCATTGATACATTCCACTCTGCATGACTGAATATGAACATAATGGGTAAAAATGAAAAAATTATGCTTAGTCATATTGTAGTGAAAAAAAAAATCTTACAAATAAATTGAAAAAAATTCCAGTGTGCTAAAATATCCTCTTAAATGTACCAAAATATTATGGCCAATTTGGGTGCAAACCAAAAGGGTCCACAACTAATAATTTATTAACTAAAGTGATAGGTTTAAAATATGTTGTGGAGAATCCTGTAGTCTGGCCCGTATTGGTCAATCCGGACTACACAAATACATAAATGCACATGCATAAACATATAATGGCACTCTATATGCCCAAGGGAATATGTTAAGAACAATACCTCACTGGTTCTAGCATGTAAACCAATTAAGTGACCTCAAATAATTAATTAAATAAAGAAAAATATATGAAGAAAAAAGTAGTATTAAAATATAACCAGTGAGGTTTACATGGAAATAACTAATTTTATATATATAGCCTATAAATGTGGCTTATGTAGGATAAAACATACGTCCACTGATGTTATTCAGTGACAGTCCATGAGGAGGATTGTGGAATCTGAATAATGTGTCTGTCTCAACTCACTGTGTTGGAGTCCTTGTGTCTGATGCTTTAACAACGGGCCCTAGACACCTGACTGTGGGAGTAGCGGTGCCTGCAGGCAGGGAGCCGCAACCGGTGGCTTGCCTGCGGCTGAGCTTACCACGTGTTAAAGGAGCACCACGGCGTGTGACGTCACATGCACAGGGATGGAGGCTCTGTGTTTCCAATCCAATCCCTTACGCGTTTCAGAGACGCTCTAGTCTCCTTTATCAGAGGGTACCTTTCACACGCAGAATTTAAAGGGAATCAGTAATGCAGAAACATTATTTACCTGAAGATAGAGTGTTTATCTGCAGGTGAATAGTGTTAAAATTTTGCCTCACTGAAAACATGGCAACTGGAAAAATTGAAGTTAGATCCTCCCAGGAGCTGCTGGCTTATAATCATAGGGGTGCGCTTTGATTGGTTGCTATCATTAAACTCTATACTGTGAGTGACAGTGGTAATCACTCCCCTGAATTCTGATGGATATCTCACTCTGTACAGATGCCCTGCAGAACAGGCTGTTAATCATTGTGCCAGGCAGTTACTATAGCTGTAGTTCAATGTGAACAGTAACTGTAACAGCTCCCTGCATGACCTTTTAACTGGAAGCAAGTGGCTACAGGGAAGATATAAACTCAATTCCTGCTTGTAGCGATGCTTTGAGCGATGCTTTGAGTAAGGCCAGAGTCACATGAGCGTATGAATTGGAGGAGTGCAATTGGATTGTACTCCGACCAATGTTATTCAATGAGGCAGTATAGATCTACATATTTTTTTCTCAGCTGTATTCCACCTGCTGCAATTTCACTCAGAAATCAGTCAGTGCAAGAAAAAAATCGCATGTCTTATGGACCATCAGCATGTCATCTGATTTTTATGGCTAGGCTACATTCACACTTTCAGTATTTGGTCAGTATTTCGCATCAATATTTGTAAGCCAAAACAAAGATTTAGTGAAAAATGAAGAAGTGGTGACGTGTTTCTATTATACTTTTCCTCATATTGTTCCATTCCTGATTTTGGTTACAAATACTGATGTAAAATACTGACCAAATAATGAACGTGTGACCGTGGCCATGTATTACAATTCTGCAGTATAGAAGTGGTTCTGTGAAAGATTTAATAGCTGCTGACTACAAAATGGATTGCATACGGACAACACAGGGATGACAAGTGAGAAAAAAAACATCCTACTCTCCTGGGCGAGAATGAACCTATTATTCATACCCTCAGTGTGACTCCGGCTTAAGGGTATTTTCTTTGTCCATACATGTTTTTTTATTTCAGTCATTTTGATTTCCTTTAGAAAATCCTATGGGAAACACTTTAAAAAAAACAGCATGGTGCATTTTGGGGAAAAAAGTAAAAACACAATAAAAATTGCCATATACAATTCACTGTTTATAGTGAATTTAATTGTTCTTCTTTACTTTAAGCTAACATTTAGGAACAGCAAACTAAAGAAAAAACTAGCAGTATAAAAGCAGAATTCTGCATAAAAACTCTGTGTATGAAACCACTCTTCAAGACATTTTTCATGAAAATAGAGTTCACCCTTAAATTAGTCACAGCAATCAAACTGACAAACTTTGCGGACATTTCTGTAAGTGTAAACTCTGACAGATACTGTACAGCAGTGAATGTAACTTGTACAGCTCAAAACAGGAGCTATACAGTCTGTGAACTGTGGTACAGAATGTGTGTACAGATCTCTTTGTGTACATGAGCTCTAGTTGTATAAAATTTATATTAATCACCCTGATCATGTAATAATTTTACACGTTAAAATATTATTTTAATTATAATTATGAAATAAGGTTTAAGACTTCTAATAAATGGATAAAATTAAATATTTTGTAAGTCAAATTCATCAGGTTTGACAAATTTAAAAAATATTCAGGATGCAATCGATTTTTGGAAAATTGCAATACTGCAATGTCCCAATTTCCCAGAAAAATCACATGTAATAGTCTGAGGTCTCCTAGTACCATATCCAACCTTTTTAATGATCTTTATCACAAGCACAGCCTTAAGGCTCTTTCACTTGTCCTGATATTTCTGGTACTGGAAAAAACAGTACCGGAGATATCTATGTCCGTGTGTACCTGTGTGGCATACATGTGACAACTGTGTGCCACCCGTGTGCCACATCAGGATCACACGTACCAGTGCCTGGGAATCAGAGGTACAGTTTGTGTTGATCCAAAGCGTCGGGTGCTGAATGAATATGTCATTGTCCCCTGCTGGCACTGAGATCAGCGCAAGCAAGGGACAATGTTGAGAGTTGTATTCTTCCCTCACTGTGTCCAGAAAATGTAAAAATAAGAATTTTTCCCCTAATTCCCCAAAGCCATTGTCTCAAGTAAAAAAATAAAAAACATCCATAATACTCACCTGTTCGACATACTGTCCCATGTTGTAATCCATCTAACTGACAATTCTGCATCTGCACCTGCGGTGGCTTGAGACGACCACACATGCTGAGGAGCAGAGAATAATGACTTGATGAAGCAAGCGGGCAACTGAACTACGCTGAGCTCACTGAGTAACAGGACACCACTCATTGAGCTCAGCGCAGTACAGGAGCCTGCTCGCTGTAATTTTGTTTTTCTTAAGCCATTCAGAGGTGAACTTGCTGGTGTGTTTTGGATCATTGTCCTGCTGCATAACCCAAGTACGCTTCAGCTTAAGGTCACAAATAGATGGCTGGACATTCTCACTCAGGATGTTTTGGTAGACAGCAAAATATTTAGATTTGGAAGTCCTCAGTGGTTGATAACTTTAAATGGCTAACTGAAAAGATGGTAGCAAATTGCAAGCTCAGATCTCTTCATCAGGCATAGCATAACACAAAATCTGAAGAATCACATATTTATTTTACACAATAAGACACAGAAATAAAACAATAGATGAGACAAGTGACATAAAGCAGAACTGTCATTATGGGAAAGGGATAAACAGTTATAACCATAAATATTGGAATAGTTCATAGATAAAGTGTGTGAAATTTTTAATGTCCTGTGATTGAAGTCTGGTCGACTTTCGTGATGCCTCCACAGGTCTGAGGAGCACATTCCTTAGTTGATGTAGAATTAAATAAATCCATGCGACACATTCATTCCTGTACTGAGAGTGTCAAAGGTTGTCATTAGTTTGTATTCCCATACTTTTCTGCTTCTGTGAGTTTTGCAATTACCTTTTATTACTAGTAATTTCATGTTCATGATGCTGTGATCAGGGATACAAAAATGTTTTGCCACAGGTAAATTTATTTTTTTTCTTTTATTGTGTGGCAATGAGAATTCAACCTTGTTCTAATTTTTTGCCCTGTCTCCCCTACATACAGACCCACAGATGGACATTTGGTACATATAATTAAGTACACCACATTACATGTGATGCAGCTGAAAGTACCTGGTATCTTGTAGTCCTGATGTGAGTTGGGAATCTTTATCTTGTCCGTGGTCATTGTAAATGGACAGGTTTTTCATTTTCTTTGATTGCAGGGAAATGTTCCTGTAGCTGGTGGAGAGGACAGAGAGCTTCTGACAATGATGCTTCTTAGATTTGGGGGCTGCCTAAACCACATAAGTGGGGGTCTGGAAATATGGATTGTATATTCGGACCATGCGCACACATACAAGTCTATGGATGTGTGTAAAACATCGGACCGATGCACGCTCACAGAGACAATGGAAAAATTACATTCTCATCTTCTTTGCACCTGTACTGCGATTCTCTGATGCAAGAGAATTGGATCACACTCAGATGACGCTCGGCTCCAACTCTGACAGAATTTGAGCTGAGTGTCATTATCATAATCAGCCGGAGTCTATCACAAGAGAGAATATACGCCAGTGTGAGTGAACCTTTATTACCATACTACTATTCTTTCTTGTGCTTGAAAGAAAAACAGATTTTTTGCTTGAAGTTTGCTGGCTGGGCGAGCTAGCTGGCATGAATGCTGGCAGCTAAACACATGCTAACTGCATGCTACAGAGAAGAGATTGGGCTGGTGAGGGCCCAGCTCAAAGCTTGCTCTGGGGCCCATAAGACTCTACTTATGCTACAGCTGACATCTATGGTATATGTATGACCAGCTTTTTTTATCTGTAGTGCTATATAAAGTAATGAGGACTTACCTAGAGTGGATAGCATGGTCTCCATCTGACTTTTCTTAGTCCCTGACTGCAACTGACTCGCCCCCTGGGCCGTGGGGTACTCGGAACCGGGCTGTAGGGAGACGATGGGGGTAGTAGTGGCGACCCGGTCCCGTGGCTCAGGGTGGTCAGACCAGTGGCAGTCTTTTAGATGTTTTAAGTGATGTCCGACTACGCCACCTGTGGATTGCGGTGATTAGGAACCGCCGCTGCAAGGCAGACCGCTGGGGCTGATGATGTATGCAGCTGGGATAGTGTGACTCCCCACGGGAAGAGTGCGGCCCCAGGGCAGTGTAGTGAATGGTGGGAGTGATGGTGGTGAGAGTCCCAGTACCGGTAGTGCTGGAGGTGCGAAGTAGCACACAGACAACAAGTTACAGTCCAGGGCCTTTACTCACAGTTCATTTGTTCTGGATCACTTCTGTCAGCAGTGACCGCCCGAGCCGTGCTGCGTCCACCAGGTGTGGGGCTCGGTCAACTCCCAGGCAGCTCAGAAGTATGGCTCAGGACCCCCTTCAATCCTTCCTCTGGCCTGCCTCACCAGTGACCCACTTTTGTCCAGCTGCCGTGGATCTGTGCGGGTAAACGTGGGCCCCGTTCCCCGCTGTCCTTTATGGTGCCTTCCTAGCAGGTTTGATGAGGTGCTGCACCAATAAATGGTCACAGCCTCCGGTCTTTAGCTGAGGGTTGTTTCTCCTACACCAACTTGGGATCCGGTACCCTTAATCTGCCTGACCCTTCACCCGGTATTCTCGTGGGTTCTTAGGGTCCCTTCCACCTTTTTGTTCCTGAGCCCCTCTGTTCCTCTGTCTCTTCTTCTCCTCTTTTCTGTTCCTCCTTCTTCTCCTTTCCCGTGGAGCTGGGCTGAGAAGGAACCACAGCTCCCCTTCACCTCCTCTCTCTTTCTCTCCACTTTCCTCCTCGGCCTTTCTCTAGGCCCACTCTGGAGTAGAGCTCCTACAGAGACTCTACTCCCTGTCTTCTCCTCTCTCTGCACAGACTGTCTGAACTCCACCCAGAGCTAAGATGGTGCCCACCTTTTATACCTCCCTCTAGCCATGAGCCCAGGTGACCAGCAACCAATGGGATCCTACCTACGCTCAAGAACCAACCCCTATCTGCTCCTACATCACTGGATTTTCCTCCCCCCTCCCCACTCCAGCCAGGGACATGGTCTGTCGTACCTGCATTTCTGTCTAATGGGAGTACCGTTGAGCTGTCCCAAGGAAATGGGGTGATTGTGCTGTATGCAGCTAACTGAGCCCCGGTCCATACTCCATCCTTACCCGGGAGTGGAATATCACACCTCTGGCAGAGGTGCAACACCCCTGTAGCGGCCGAACCCTCGGGGCGCTACACAACGATTTAGAGTGAAATATAAACAGTTGCAATAAAGCCGCCACTGTCTTATTCATTTTTGCCTGAGCTTCGGGCAGCATGGATCGGATGACAGGTCCCCTTTGACTCCTTTCTGGCATCCACTGTACATGTATGGTGTAGAAGATCACACAATGCATTGTGCATGTACGGTACGATAATGAATTCAGCTTAGAAGCACAGGCGGCAGCATTTTCAGCAGAGGAAAATATACAGCTGACATACTGCTGCAAACACTGTGATTGGTGCTACATCCAATCACATCTCTTTAACCATTTAAATGCCACAGTCAATGCTGACCACTGCATGTATAATAAATGGTTGTAAAAAGGAGAGGGCTCCATCTTTCACTCCATTGGCACTCACGCAATTTTATTTGTCAAACAGCTCTGTAGACAAAAAAAATGAAGTTATGTCCACATGGTGAATGCTGTAAATAACAAAAAACATATCAAAAAGTGTTGCAAAAAAATGGAAAACAAAGTGGTCAAAAATGTCATGTGGTTCGAAGTGCTACCACTAAGAAGTTCAACACATTTTGCAAAAAAACAAGCTGTCACTCAGCTCTATCAGCTGAAAAAAATTGGAGCTGTAAGAAAATGGTAATGCAAAGACAAATTATATTTAGTAAAAATTGTGTTAGTGTGCTAAAGTTGAAAAATATAAAAATACACTATAGCCATGGCATTGTTCTAATCGTACTGACCCAAAGATTAAAGTTTTTTACCTCACAGTGAACAAAGTGAGAAAATATTAAAGGCAATTCCAGAATTTCTGTCACACTCATTAGTCAGCTGAAAACTGCTGCAGAGGCAGTATGCATGGTACTTGGTAGCGATCATTAAGCAATGCACAGTGGAGTTAAGTTCCCTGCACATCTAAGATGAAATAAGAATAAATTACAAGGTAACTAGTGATGAGCGAGCATGTTTGCAACTGCTCGCCCGAGCATCTCACTGTTCGACATGCTCGGCGCTCGCCGAGTATTTCCGGGGTTGCTCAGCGGGAGCTCGGGTCTCCTCCCTGCATATTTGGCGCTCTTTAGAGTGCCAATGAACATGCAGGGATTGCCTGCCACTCACTGTAACGTCGTAGCCATGTTGGGTGTGGCATCACAGTGATTGGCTGGCCACACAGCGTCATCAGGTCTATATCAGACCTGGCGCCGCCATGCTCATCACAGTCAATCCGGAATCAGACAGTGTAGACAGAGGTGCTGCTGAGCTAGTTAGAGATTTGCTTGTTTCTAGTTAGTGTAGGTATACCAAACTATATTAGAGACACATTCATCTCAACAAACAGTCCTTCTGAGCACTAATCCATCTGCAGAGATATCAGGCAGGCAGTGTATATAGGCAGGCAGGCAGGGTATATAGCAGACTGCAGTACACATAGGACAAGAGGCTCCATTCCACTTCTGTCTGCTGCTGTTAGATATTTCTAGAAATAGGCCCAGGTCTCAGGGGCCCAGGAATAATTTTTTTGGGATATTAATCCTCATTATTTGCTTAAAAAGCAATCCAGAGAACACAGTTTTTCTGTGCCATTTGCTTGTTGGCACTGCAGAATACAGACAGGTCCTTTCCATATTACAGCGCTAAAAATCCAGCTATTTAAAACTGTGGTTTGTCCATCACACGGATCACATATAATTGCGCTGAAAATACTGCCATTTCTGGCCTCTATTAAAAATGTTTTCAGTGTGTCAGTGCAGCAATTGACACCGGTTTGCTGTTCAAAATAGTTACCTACAGGCCAGGTATTTAAAACTGTGTTTTCTCCATCACACGGATCACATATACGTTTTCAGAAAATTCTGCCATTTCTGGCCTCCATTACATTTTTTTTTCAGTGTGTCAGCAAAGTTTTTGACACTGGTTTGCTGTTCAAAATAGTTACCTACAGGCCAGGTATTAAAAACAGTTTTCTCCGCCACACGGATCACATATACGTTTTCAGATAAGGCTGCCATTTCTGACCTCCATTAATAATTTGTTTCAGTGTGTCAGTGAAGCAATTGACACCAGTTTGCTGTTCAAAATAGTTACCTACAGGCCAGGTATTTAAAACTGTGGTTTGTCCGTCACACGGATTACATTTAAGTTCGCTCCAAATTCAGTCATTTGTTGTGAGCGTGGAAGATATTGTCCTCCATTTAAAATGGGCAAGGCATGTGGCAAGGGACGGGGAACTGGACGTGATGGTGATGGTAGTGCATGCAGAGGCCGATGCCATGGACAAGCTGAAATTGAGCCACAACAAACACCCACATATTCTCGCTCGACCTTCCTGTCCCAATTAATAAGGGACCACAGAACACCACTATTGAACGCAGAGAAGTGTGAAAAGGTTATTGTTTGGATAGCAGATAATGCATCCATTCACTTAGCAACCAGCACCACCACCTTGTCTTCCACATGGTCAAGTCTCAGTAGCTGTGAGTCTGGACTGCATATTCCTCACCCTGATCCTCCTTCCTCCCACCATGCCAAGTGCCCAGAGACAACTGATCACACACTTGGACATTCTGAAGAGCTGTTCACTTATCCATTTATGGATTCGGGCCTCTCGCTTGGTCCACTTGAAGCGAGGCAAGAGGAGATCGCATGTAGCAATGCCCAAATATTTGAGCAGCCACGGTCACACGAAGGCGACTGTGGGAAAGTGTCAGAAGAGGTGGATGATGATGAGACACAGTTGCCAGAAAGTCAGGAGGAACAGAGTGTGGAAGTGGAAGACGAGGTGGTGGATGATATAGTAACTGACCCAACCTGGCAGCAGGACATGCAAAGTGAGGAGAGCAGCACACATGGGGAGGCAGGCAGAGCACCCCAACAGGCAGGAAGAAGCAGTGTGGTGGCCGCAGAAAGAAGGTAGGCAACAATTCCCCTTAACACCAACACAAAGGAAGTTGCCAGTGCAACTGTTAGGTCATCACGAGTCTGGTTGTTTTTTAAAGACTCTGCCGATAACCCCAAAAAGGCCATTAGCACCACCTGCCTGTCCAGCATCAGCAGGGGTGGCAAAGCGACCAGCCTGACAACCACCAGCATGATCAGGCACATGGAAGCAAAGCACCCGACTTTGTGGGCAGAACCCCAGGGTCCAGCAACAGTGTCTTTTGGGTGGCACCATTGCTTCTTCCACTGTTGTGCATGCAAGCCAATCCCCTGTCCATGGTGCATGCAAAGATGCCTCCTGCTCTTAACCTGTCGTTGCACACTCTCAAGTAGCAGCATCAGGAAGCACGTCCACGTCCTTGTCCCAGCGCAGCGTTCAGTTATCCATACCCCAGTCCTTAGAACGCAAGCGCAAATACGCAGCAAACGCTCCACAGGCCACAGTACTAAATTCCCACATTTCACGACTGCTTGCACTTGAAGTGTTGCCTTTTAAGCTCGTGGAAGCGCAAGCATTCCGCAACCTGATGGCGGCGGCCGTCCCTCGGTACATGGTCCGCAGCCGCCACTATTTCTCCCAGTGTGCAGCCCCCGCATTACACAAGCACATGTCCCAGAACATTAGACATGCCCTCAACAACGCAGTTACTGGGAAACTCCACCTAACCACGGACACGTGGACAAGTGCTTGTGGTCAGGGACGGTACATCTCGCTGACGGCACACTGGGTTAACCTAGTGGAAGCCGGGACCCAGTCGGACCTTGGAAAGGAACACGTCCTCCCAATGCCATGAATTGCGGGCCCTAGGTAAATCTGTGTTGACCCCAACAGTCTACAGCTCCTGCACCTCATCCTCCTCAGCCTCCCCCTCCTCTTCAGCCTCCATCTCTGAAATGACCACATCAGTCACAAGCTGGAAGCATTGCAGCACTGCCTCGGTCAAGCGGCAACAGACTGTGCAATAGCTAATATTCTTAGGTGACAAACCGCACAATGCTGAAGAGTTATGGACAGCTCTGAAACAGCAGGCAGATCTGTGGCTCACACCGCTGAACCTACAGCCACGCATGGTCGTGTGTGACAATGGTTGGAACCTGGTGGCGGCTCTGACTCGAGTCGAGCTCACACACGTAAAATGTCTGGCCCATGTGCTTAACCTCGTGGTTCATTGGTTTCTCAAATCCTACCCAGAGCTGCCGAATCTGCTTGTTAAAGTACGCCGCCTGTGTGCCCATTTTAGAAACTCACCTAAAGCTTCCGCTGCCCTTGCCATGTTTCAGCTGCGTTTGCAGCTTCCAGCTCACAGACTGGTGTGTGATGTCCCCACGTGTTGGAACTCTACACTGCAGATATTGTGAAGGATTTGTGAGCAGAAGAGGGCAGTTGTTGAGTACCAGCATCAACAAGGCCGTTGGTATTCAGTTCAGACTCCACACATAAGACCTCAGGAGTGGACATGAATGTCAGACATATGTACCATCCTCCAAAATTTTGAGGACTCCACCAAGATGGTGAGCGGCGATGACTCCATAATTAGCATATCCATCCCGCTTCTCTGTCTTCTGAAACGCTCTCTGCTCACAATCAAAGAGGATGCATTGCAGGCAGAGCATGATGAGATGGAGCAAGGAACCATACAGGGTGATTACACACAGCCCAGATCCCAGCTTCATCTCATCCAAACGTGTATTGGGTGACAATGAGGAAGAGGAGGAGGAGGAGGAAGAACAGGAGCTAGTTTCATGCGCTATAGACGGTACTACCTGCACAACTGTCATACCGTCTGTTCAGCGTGGATGGCAAGAGGACAGAGAGGAGGAGGAGAACATGGTCAGTCATCCTCTTGGTGAGGACACGGAAGTCTTGCCTGTTAGCAGTCTGGCACGCATGGCTGAGTTTATGTTACGCTGCCTTTCCCATGACCCTCGCGTGCTCAAAATTTGGGGTGACAGTCATTACTGGTTGGTGACACTTCTAGACCCACGCAAGAAGGAGAACTTTCTATCTCTTATTCCTGAGGCGGACATGTCTACAAAAATGGGGCAGTACCAGAAGGCCCTTATTGAGGAACTATTAAAAAAAAAATTCCCATCTGAAAACGCTGGCAGCAGAGGTCACAGTTCATTGGACAATCAAGGAGTACAGGCGAGAGAGACACAAATGCAATCCAGCAGAGGCAGGTGAACATTTTCAAAGTTCTGGGACAGTTTTCCCAGACCCCCCCATCGCACAGGCCCTGAGGTGCGGGGTACTCTCACAAGGAGTGCAAAGTTTGAGAAGATGCTGATAGAGTACCTTGCCAACGTCCTCCGTGATTTCTCTGTGCCTTATATTATTGGGTATATAAGCTGGAAATGTGGAATGAACTGGCTCTCTATGTCTTGGAGGTCCTGGACTGCCCTGCCGCTAAAGTTTTATCAGAGCGGGTTTTTAGTGCCGCTGGTGGAATTATAACTGATAAGTGCATCCGCCTGTCAACTGAAAATGCTGACAGGCTCACCCTTATAAAAATGAACAAGGTCTGGATTGGGACAGACTTCTCAACACCATAGAATGATATCATCGTAACATAAACTCAAATCCAGTGTCTTTTTTTGGGAGGTATATTCCCATGCACCTCTTCACACCCACACATGGGTATACGCTTCCTTATTTTGGTTATTTGCTCTTGTCCTCCTCCTTCTCCTCATCCTCATCCTCCACCACCATATCACCAGGGTGACCATGATCCATGATGCAACAGCCACATAATTTTTTTAAAGGGTGTTTATGATGCCTGTAAAAAAAAAAAATTATACAGTATGTTCAGGTATACCCCCCAGGGGTAAATGTTTGTCAACCCATACACTTAGTGCATGGACATTACAAGTATAGGAGACCCAATCCTTTCTAACGGAAACATTTTTTTATGAGGCCCTATAAGTCTCTTCCAAGGGGCATTGGAGTGCCTCCCAATGTTTGGCAGCCCTTGCATTCACTGCATAGGCCAACACTATGGGAGACCCTCTCCTTTCTTATGGGAATTTGTTGTTACTGTGCCCCTTCTCTATGTGTCTTTAAATTGTTAGTGGGGTTTTTACAAAATTTGGTCAGCCATTGGACTCACTGCATATCCTATAACTGTATAGCAGACCCTCTCCTTTCTAATGGGAACATGTCATATTTGTTACTGTGGCCCTGCTCTATGTGTCTTTAAATTCTTAGTGAGGTTTTTCCTAAATTTGGTCAGCCGTTGGACTCATTGCATACCCTATAACTGTATAGCAGACTCTCTCCTTTCTAATGGGAACATGTCGTACTTGTTACTGTGGCCATGCTCTATGTGTCTTTAAATTCTTAGTGGGGTTTTTCCTAAAATTGGTCAGCCGTTGAACTCACTGCATACCCTATAACTGTATAGCAGACCCTCTCCTTTCTAATAGGAACAAGTCGTACTCGTTACTGTGGCCCTGCTCTATGTGTTTTTAAATTGTTAGTGGGGTTTTTCCCAAATTTTGGCAGCCCTTTCAGTCACAACATGGGCATTACCACTATAGGAGATACGCTCCTTTATAATGGGAACATTTTTTTTACTGAGACCCTCCTCTATGTCTTTTCAAAGGGGTATTGGGTTGCGTCTGAATTTTTGCCAGCCCTTGCAGTCACTGCATACGCAATAACAGTATTGGAGACCCTCTTGTTAATAATGGGAACAACAAAGCATAGCCGGCTGATGGCTCTCTAACAATAGCGAGGGCCTTTTAAGAATAGTAAGGGCCGTCTGATGGCCCTATAAAAATAGGTTTTGTGACTTTCAGAGTCCCTCCATCATAAATAAAACAGGATTTGTCTGATGATGTGTCACATACCACATTGCTAGATAAGGTTGTAAAATGTTAAAATGACATTTCCCGGTGAATGCATTTGTCTTAAAAAATAACGTAAAAAAACAAACAGTAGGATCTTTCTTTAGTATAAAAAACAGAGTCGCCAATGTAATCTCAATGTTATCACATTGTTCAGCTCCTGCACCTCCTCCTCCATCTCTGAAATTACCACATCAGTCACAAGCTGAAAGCACTGCAGCACTGCCTTGGCCAAGAGGCAACAGGCTGTGCTGAAGGTAACATGCTTAATGCTTAGGTCACAAACCGACCAGCGCTGCAGAGTTGTTGAAAGCTGTAACACAGCAGCCTGATCTGTGGCTCTCACTGCTGAACATACAACCAGTCATGGTTGTGTGTGACAACCAGAGTAGATAGGGTTTCCCTCTATGCCAGTCCTTTCTGTGGTGAAATACAACTCCCACTGAGCTATTTCAGATTGAAAAACATTGTGCCCACCAGAGGGCTTGATTCTGAGGGCTCACTTTTCTCCCCCGCTCAAGAGCCCCATAGCAGCTGCAAAGTTAGCGCTATCATGAACTCTCCTGTGGTAATAGCCAGGGCACACCACAGGATTCTCTGGAGGGACCGTGCAACCCTGTCGAGAAGCAGTTCTGGCTAAGAAAAGTGTGTGAGAAGGTTCCCGGACACTCTGTGGCTGCTTTTTTACTGAGGTGGAAACACACGTAAACACGAGGAGAACATACAAAGTCCTTGCAGATGTTGTCCTTGCTGGGATTTGAACCCAGGATCCCAGCACTGCAAGGCTTCAGTGCTAACCACTGATCCAATGTGCTGCCATTCACCTTCTGATATCTAACAGGCTGGAGAAACTTGCACCTACGGTCACTCTATCTTCAGCTCCTTTGTGAGAAACTAATGTATTTGGGCAACCACTCAATCTACCAAATAAAATTCCTGAGAAGGAAATTGGGGATGGCTTTGCTATTGGTACTGCGGGCAGTGCTAATACCATTGCGTCGTACCATAGTTTACTGGAAATATTCCAGGCTGGTAGGAGGCAAGGAAATTCCCACAGAAAAGTACCAGCAGTAATGTTCAGGGACTCGCGCTTGTAGAAGGCGGAGACAACACCGGGAGAAATAGTGACGGCTGGAGACCGAGTATGGACACGAGGTATGAGGTTTTGAAAAGCTTCCGCCTCCACGAGCCAAACAGGCCACATTTCAAGTGCAAGCAGCTGCCCAGAAATCTGGCAGTTTAGTATTTCGGCCTTTTGGTGGGTGGTGGCTGTCTGTTACTTGCGCTTGCATTCCAAGTAACAGAAAACTAAGCAGATGTAGTCTCTATCATCATCATGGCCTCACCTCGGCACTATGAACTCTCCTGAAGGAGAAGCCAGGGCCCACTGGTGGAGTCTCCGGTTTTCTGGTGGGTCTGTCCATGCCTGCCGAAAAGCAGCCCTGGCTAAGAAAATTGTGGGGGAAGGTTCCCAAACACTCTATGGCTGCTTTTTTAATGTGGATCGGATGACGTGCTTATGCATGTTGTTTCTCAAACCGCATTGCAGATCAGGCCGCTGCTCAACTCTGTAGTCATGAAATTAAATGCGCAAAGTAAGATGTCTGTGTGTTAAAGCACCACCGACAAGTGCGAGTTGATGTTGAACGGGCTGCCATTGCTTCTGCAACAAGCTGCATTAGAGGACTTCCTGGGAGAAATAACACCTAGAGTAGATACAGTTTCCTTCTATGCCAGTCCTTTCACAGAGCTAAAGAATATGGCTTTGGTGAAATACAACTCTCAGCAAAAAAAGCTGTGGACTGGCTCTGTACCGTCCCTGGCCACATTCACCTGTCCACGTGTTTGTGGTTAGGCGGTCCTTCCCAGTAAGTGCACTAGGGAGGGCACGGGTAGTGTTGTGGTACCGGTGCTTGTGGAAGGCGGAGACGATACCGGGAGAAATAGTGGCGGCTGGGGACCCGAGTATGGACGCCCGGCCCCCGCCGGCATGAGGTTATGAAAAGCTTCCACCTCCACGAGCCTAAAAGGCCACATTTCAAGTGAAAGTAGCTTTAGAGGACTTCCTGGGAGAAATGACAGCTGGGTAGATATGGTTTCCCAAGTCCTTTCACCAAGCTAAAGAATATGGCTGTGGTGAAACATAACTCAGCAAAAAACGCTGTGGACTGGCTCCGTACTGTCCCTAGCCACATTCACCTGTCTACGTGTTTGTGGTTAGGCGGTCCTTCCCAGTAAGTGCACTGGGGAGGGCACGGGTAAGAGGGCACGGGTAAAGTTGTTGGACCCATGCTTGTGGAAGGTTGAGACGACATTGGGACAAATAGTGGCGATTGTCGGCCAAGCATGGATACCCGGTCGCTGCCTCCATAAGATTGTGGACAGCTTCTTCCGCCTCCACGAGCCTAAAAGGCCACATTTCAAGGGCAAGCAGATGTCAAAAATTTGGCAGTATAGTAATGCAGCCTGTGGATGGGTGGGTGGCTGGCTGCATACTTGCATTCCAAGGAATGGGGTAGGGACAACTGAACGCTGCACTGGGACAAGGACGTGGACGGTGATTGTTGCAAGTCTGCAACGACAGGTGCATGGTGGGAGGCATCTTCGCATGCGCCATGGATCACTTATGATGGCCACACTTTTAGGCAGTGACCTGGGAGTCAGAGATGCTTCCAGAGGTCTTCCCCCCTGCTGTTCCCATGTCTTTTCACCACTGTATGCATGTGTCTGATGATGTGTCACACACCACATGGCCAGATAAGGTTCTAAAATGTTAAAATGACATTTCCTGGTGAATGCATTTGTCTTGGTTGAAAGCAATGCAAAAGTGCAAAAATGCCTCTAAAATGCTACGTGTGAACATAGCCCAAGGTGTGGAGGAGTATTTTTGGTTTTGGTTATTTATTTTGCCTGATATTCAAGTCATTACCCTGGAAAGGATGTTCCTTAACATATTTCCCAGGAAAATCCATTTTGGTTTCATTTTTGTATGTTTTATTGTGAGTCCGTAAAAGTGGCGTAATACTATGACAACATTGTTGACAGCAGTGACCTGGGAGTCAGAAATGCTTCCAGGGGTCTTTCCCATGCTGTTCCCATGTCATTTGAGCACTGTTCCCATCGATTTGGGCAATTTTTAGGCCCTCTGCAGACCTCCTGGGGGAGCCGCCTGAAAAATGCTCGCGTTTCCCATAGACTTCCATTGGGCTCGTTGCTCGGGTCGAGCACCCGAGTATTCCAATTTGCTCGACCCGAGCAACGAGTACCCGAGCATTTTAGTGCTCGCTCATCACTAAAGGTAACTTTTATTGATTAGTGTTAAAATATCACAAACTAATTTAACGCACTTGTTTGCAGTCTGTCCACTATGTACTAATAGGTTAATATTAGAATCGTATTGCGGACACTAATATAAACTAAAACAGACAACCAAGTGCCTTGATAATTATAAAGCAGCTCAATAATATAATATATATGACTCTATCAAACATTGGGAATAAACCTTGGGCCCTATACAGATATAAAGTGCAATAAGTCATTTTTATAAAAAACTATTGCACACTGCCCCAATCACAGATGTTGGATAAGTGTATATTGTGCAAATACACCATCCACTAGATAGAAATATATAACCTCAAAGTTCACTATCCATAAGATACTTGATTATAATTTTAATGCCACATATATAATGCAGTCTCTGTTAAATCAAATGTTCACTAGTTACTGCTCAATAACCGCTCCAATTACATATAGGCGATACATTTATGTCCAATAGAGAAACTCATTGTGTTCTCTTTCATTACGTGGATATGCATTCCCCGAATAGCTACTGCCCCTTTTATTCATTCAGAGGCTAGTAGATGAACATAGACATAAATGCTAGATCGTTGGTGTACAATCCCGTATTCCTATGTATATAGTGCCTCAACGCGTTGACTCATATTACAGGGCACAACAGGAGGCATTAAATCTTATTACTGTGCTTATTATACATGCACAGGAGCTTGTACTCCCGGCCACAATATGCGGCTCATATCGTGGCCAGGAATACAAGATCACCTAAAAAGGGAACCCATCATGTCCAGAAACAATATTTAGGCCACTGTCCCACTATCAGTATTTGGTCAGTATTCGGTCAGTATTTTTTCTCAGGAGTGGGAGCCAAAACCAGGTGAGGAACAATCAGAGAAAAGGTATAATAGAAACAAGTCACCAATTCTGCATTTATGACCCACTCCTGGTTTTGACTCCCACTCCTAAGAAAAAATACTGACCAAATACTGATAGTGGGGCCATGGCCTTACCTGCAGATATAGAATTAATCTGCAGAAAAACGGCATTAAAATCATGCCTGCCTTCTTGGTTATATGCATAAAATGAACTTATTTCTTCCCTGTAACCGCTTGCTTTCAGCCATAGGAGCAGCACAGGATCAGTTAAAGTCCCAGCTCACTATACTGTGGTTGTAAATTCTCCCCAGCACTTTGATTGACAGCTTTCCCAGGGGAGTGTAGGTGTAAGGGCTCCTTCAGATATCAGTGATTTTTTTCATATGCAAATCAGAATTCAAGGTTCATCAGTGTTTTTGATTGGATTTTCATCACAATTTGGTCATATTGTTAGTTTTTCCCATGAGAGTGTCACCAGTTTGTCTCATATGCAAAATAAATCTAATGGAGGTTTCACATGCTTGTCCTAACCAAGTCAGTAAGAAAATAGACAAAACACAGATGGCATTGTAGTGATGTCCAACTTTTTAACAGACACATAAACTTGCATTGGTGCCCTTGATCCATGATTTGGATCAAAATAGAACATGTTTCCGTGATTTCGTGTGGATCACTCGGTCCACAAAAATATACGAACATGTGAATATGAGCCCTAAAGCACATGACTGAAAGTGATCACTAAAAAAAGTTCATTATTTCCTTGTAGCCATATATTCAACAAAATAGGCATCTTTTTAATTCTATTTACCTGCAGATTAACCCTATCTGCAAGTACATTGTGCTCCCGGACATGACATGTTCCCATAAATTTAGCTGACACAATGAAAATTTGCAGCTAAATTTTTAATCTTTCTAACAATAAAAATAAAAGGATGTTTGAAAACTGATGCCAATGCAAAGAATACACATTTTAAATGTTATTTCGGAACAATTTTGTGTGGTATAACTATGTTATTTAAGGTAATAAAAATTCAAAGTTTGAAAATTGCTAATTTTTCACCAATTTCTAATATTTTCATATGCAAAGTATATCATATTGACTTAAAGGGGTTGTCCAGTACTTTCAAAAAACAACACCAGGAGGTAATTAGAACGAAGCTTCTATTCATCATTAAAACACATTGACATATTTTTAAAAGTACTGGACAATCCTTTTAAATTTAGCACTACCATAAAGTGCAAAATGTCTTGAAACAAAAAAATTCTGACAATTACTGGGATTAGAAGAAGCATTTCAAAGTTATTGATATTACAAAATAACATACAGTGGTGTGAAAAAGTGTTTGCGCTTTCCTGATTTCTTATTCTTTTACATGTTTGCCACACTTAAATGTTTCATATCACAAAAAAAAATATATATTAGACAAAGATAACACAAGTAAACACAAAATGCAATTTTTAAATAAAGGTCTTTATTATTAAAGGAAAAAGTCCAAACCTACAGGGCCCTGTCTGAAAAAGTGATTGCCCCCTAAATGTAATAACTGGTTGGGCTACCCTTACCAGCAACAACTGCAATCAAGCATTTGCAATAACAGGCAATGAGTCTTTTACAATGCTCTGGAGGAATTTTGGACCACTCATCTTTGCAAAATTGTTGTAGTTCAGCCACATTGGAGGGTTTCCGAGCATGAACTGCTTTTTTAAGGTCATGTCAGAGCATCGCAATTGGATTAAGATCAGGAGTTTGACTAAGCCACTCCAAAGTCTTAATTTTCTTTTTTCTCAAGCCATTCAGAGGTGGACTTATTGATGTGTTTTGTATCATTGTCCTGCTGCATAACCCAAGTGCGCTTCAGCTTGAGGTCACGAACAGATGGTCAGATATTATCCTTCGGGATTTTTTGGTAGAAAGCAGATTTCATTATTCCCTTTACCACAGCAAGTCTTCTAGATTCTGAAGAAGAAAAAAAGCCCCAGACCATCACACTACCACCACCATATTTTACTGTTGTTATGATGTTCCTATTCTGAAATGCTGTGTTACTTCTATGCCAGATGTAATGGGACATACACCTTCCAAAAAGTTTAACATTTGTCTCGTCAGTCCACAGACTATTCTCAGAAATGGCTTGGCGATCATCAAGATGTTTTTTGGCAAAACTGAGATGATCCTTTATGTTTTTTTTGCTCAGCAGTGGTTTTCATCTTGAAACTCTGGCATGCATCCCATTTTTGTCCAGTCTCTTTTTCATAGTGGAGTCATGAACACTGACCTTAACTTAAGTGAGGCCTGCAGTTCTTTGGATGTTGTTGGGCGTCTTTTGTGGCCTCTTGGATCAGTCGTTGTTGCGCTCTTGGGGCAATTTTGGTCGGCTGGTCACTCATGGGATGGTTCACCATTGTTCCATGTTTTCGACATTTGTGAATAATGGCTTTACTGTGGTTTGCTGGAGTTCTAAAGCTGTAGAAATGGCTTTATAAAGTTTTCCAGACTGATAGACCTCAATTACTTTGTTTCTCATTTGTTCATGAATTTTATTGGATCGCAGCATGATGTCTAGCTTTTGAGAATGTTTGAGGCTCTGTACTGTGCTGTGCACATGCTGCGGAAATTTCCACTGCATATTTATCATTGCGGAAAAATCCGCAGCCCAACCATTTACTGTGCCGCTTTGCAGCGAACTCGCCGCCATTGACTTGCATTGAACCACATAACATCCACATGTATACATGCGGATGTTATGCAGTTCTATGCACGGATGGTACCCGGGTTTGGAGAAGAAGAGACTCTCTTCCAACCGAGTACCATGGTACCTGCAAGTTAAAAAAGAATTATAAAGTAAAAAATAAAAAAAATATTCATACATACCTCTCCGGCCGCCCCTGGTCTGCTCCCGGTGGCGTCCTCTCTCTTCGGCGGCCTGCGGTGTACTGGCAGGACCTGCAGTGACATCATTTAGTCAGCTGATAGTCACGTGACCGCTGACATCAGTGATGATTTTTTACTTTATAATTCTTTTTTTTACTATAGGAGCAGTATGTTAAACAGAAATCTCGGTCACACAATATAAATCCATGCCAGTTGCATGGATTTATATTGTGTGACCAACTTATCAAGCTCTTTTCCAAGTGATGCTCAAAATCGCTTCGAAAAGCGCATGAAAAAATGCATGCATAAACGCATGTAAAAACGCTTAAAAAACGCTTTTCCCTGGCAGAAAAAACGCATGTAAAATCTGCATGCGTTTTTTCTGCCAGGGAGAGAAAAAAACGCTCAGGAAATTTCTGCTTAAAATCGGCATCGTGGGCACATACCCTTAGTCTAATTCACTTTTACAGGCAGATCCTATTTAAGGGATTTCTTGATTGAGAAAAGGGTTGTTAGTAACCAGGCCTGTGTGTAGCTAGGGAAATTGAACTCAGCTTCCCAAACATGTGAAAAAGAAAAACTTAATTTATATTTTAAGTGGGGTGGGGGGCAATCAGTTTTTTCACACAGGGCCCTGTAGATTTGGATTTCTTTTTCCTTTAATAATAAAGACCTTCATTTAAAAACTGCATTTTGTGTTTACTTGTGTTATCTGTCTAATATTTAAATTTATTTTGTGAGCTGAAGCATTTAACTATGACAAACATGCAAAAGATAAGAAATTGGGAAGGGGCAAACACTTTTTCACACCACTGTATGTCAGATTTGAAAAATGAGGCTCTGTCAGAGAGGTGAATTGGCGGTAAGAGGTTAAATAATGTGCCAGGTTTAAAATAAGAAACAAAAATACAATGACAGGTTCCTAATAATACAGATGAACTGCTTATTAGGAACATGGACAGAGTAAAAAAAAACTCTGGTCATAGGCTGCCATCTAGTGGCTTTGCCTGAGTTTTACAACACACACATGCATATATGGTTCGGAAGGGAATTGAAACATTGCTATAGAATATGGACTAATAAAGGCAACTTATTTTTTTACATATTGAAGGAGTGATGCCATCTTTTGGACATTGTCCATTGTATGAATTGGATTTGCACCCAAGACTGTGAGTATGCTGCTTCCTTTTCCTAAGATAGGCTATGTGCGCACGATGCAGATTTGAAGCAGAAATTTCCTGAGCATTTTTGCCTCTCCCTGGCAGAAAAAACGCATGCGGATTTTACATGCGTTTTTGATGCATTTTTTACATGAGTTTTTTTAAGCATTTTTGTACATCAATGAATGCTTTTTGGAGCTAAATAAAGTTATTTGTTGGGACATTGCTTAGACCCTTGGATTACCATAGAACTGGGGTGAGTATATTGGTTTATTTAAATGATTAAAGAATGTGTCTATTGTATTTCAAATAAAGTGTTTACACGGTGTCTATGTGTTCATTTAGCTCTTTACTCACTTTAATTAAGTTTAGTCATGAAAAGGTCTGATTGACACCTTGTCATCACCAAATAAAAGAGCTGGGTTTCAGCTAGTCCCATTCATCCAGTCTTCATTAACATTTCGAATCATGTAACTTATGAGGCTGCTGTGAACTGCTAATTTTATCCTGGGAAGGTGCCATTAGGCAAACATCGTCCCTTGCCATAATTAACATCTCACAGTTGGTTCGTTAGCTGCTACGTCCCACCGATCATCACTCAGAAGCGCTTTGGACACAACATATTTTTGTTGCATCCAAAACGCGGTGTTCTAATGCCGCACTTTTGTTGTCGGTACATGTGAATCCACCGCATATAATGACATTTCAATCGGTCAAAATCTGCAGCAGGGACTAGCATGTCCGCTACCGAAATTGACATGCTGCAGGTGAGTTTGGGTACGTGGCCACCGTCAGGAGCCGCTGCTGGTTTGACGCTGCGTGTCTATCCAGCATCAAACCCGCAGCATCCAAATGGTACAATATAGTAGATGGGATCTCTAGAAATTCCATGTTCACTATGCATGCATCTGAGGCTGTGGATCACCCACGGACACTGACATGCGGCGTGTCTTTCAGCAGCATGTCAAATTCTCTTGCGGAGTCGCTAGTCTCTGCAACAGAAATTTGACCACTAGAAAATATTGAATACGGTAAATCTACATGGTTCAGTAAACACATCTGAATTTACCTGCATTCAATAGAATGCAACGTTTTGGACACAGAAAAAATTTGAGTCCAAAGCGCCCCTGAATTATGGGCACATAGCCTAAAATTTAAAAAAAATGACTTGGTCTCCCGCACCATTTTTATAACCAGCAGAGGAAAAGCTGTGTGCTGGAGACTGATATTAGTAGCCAGGGAAGGGGCCAATGCCTGTTTCTTAGGCATTCCTCACATGTAATAAAGCTATCAAATAGTCGCAAATCATGCACATGGGAGTGATTCAAACATAACACCGAGCACGCTGTAAATACTCGGAGAGCACTCCCGCATGCTCGCCGAAAGGGTAAACAGAACATACTGACTCATTTCAAGTGTTAACCACTGAGCCACCTTTCTCCCCTAAAAACTGGCCTTTTGTTACAAAATTAAATAGTTACATAAGTTGAAAAAGGCCCTAGGTCCTTCAAGTTCAAGCTTTCTCCACCAATTATAAATTCTTTGTCAACAGTACCATAATTTTGCATGATCTTCCCAAAAGCTCAGGAATGTACCTTCACACCTCCTTATAAGTAGTGTGTGTAGGGACTATATTTTTGTTTTTTTATCTTTTTTTTAATATACAATTTGCGTATTAAATTTCCCAAAAGAGCATTGCAAAGAGAATAAGCCTCCTTACTTTGGCATGCCAGATCCGGTGAGTCATTCTCTACAAGAAGAAGTGTACCCCTTGGACCTCAGTCCAGAGCCTCTCACCTAGCCAAATCAGTTCTCATACTTTTGCACTGATGAGCGCAAACAGCCCCAAACACTGTGTCTGCAAATTGAGATTCTGATTTGGAAATTATCCTAAGTCATATTGCATGACTCGTTAACGGGTTGATTGTGAGTTGTAGGATTTCTGCTTCCAATAGTTGGCGCTATAGAGTTCAAGACCTCTTTTTCTATGAAGAGGCAATTTGCATATTCAAGTTCCCAGAGTAGCATTGCAAAGTGAATAAGCCTCTTTACCTTGTCATGCCAGAGCCGGTGTGTCACTCTCCACAAGGAAAAACATTACCCCTTAGCCTTGTATCTATTCTTTCAACCCACAAGAAATTATTGTCCTTCTCTGGGATATCACCTACTGTATCCTCACCCATCCCTCGTAGATTGTGAGCCCTCACGGGCAGGGTCCTCTTTCCTCCTGTACCAGTCGCTGACTTGTATTGTTCAAAATTATTAGAATTGCTTGTGCTTTGTATACCCCTTTCACATGTAAAGCGCCATGGAATAAATGGCGATATAATAATAAATAATAATAATAATTTTGGGGAGAAAAACTATAGATTCTAAATATTATTGCAGATTCGCAACTCAATGTAATTAGAGGCGATTGGTAAAGAAAGTTGTAGTAGGTTAAAAACCATAAATACTTAAAAAATTTTCCAAGAAAATTGATGACCTTTCCACACGACTAGTCATGAAAATTAGCTCAGCGGGGTCCAACACCCAGCACCCCCGTCAATCAGCTGTTATTAGCTCCAGCACCATCCACATGTAAGAATTGAATAAAGCTAAAAAGCACAGCTCCATTCAAAGGATGCCTGACATTGGAGGCCAGCTGGAGCAACTGAGGTCCAATGTGAGCATCACAGCAAGCAGCAGTTAAATGATGTTTCAGCTATAGTTGGGAATATTTGAGAAATCACAAGTAGTAGAGGAGGAGCATCTTTGCGATTGGATGTGGCAGTATAATTGGCAGAATAGAGCGTAGGAGAGAAGGAGAGGTAAATGTTGCGAACTCTAGATCATATAACAGTAGAACTTTTATGAGTAGAAGCTTCAGGAACACAGATAAGCATAAATAGTCCTACACACGAGGTTGACTTTAGTTAATTACCTTTTCTGGGTTGTAATAAAGATTGAAACATTTTAATTTTCTTCTGTTTAATAAAATTTAACTGGTGTTTTAAAATTGTTAGTAATTTTAAAAATGTATTTCAAAATCATTTGCTAAAAGGGCCCCAAGATTTCGAATGCCTCCACAGGATTTCATTCGGCACAGTACTCAGCTAATAAGGATAACTGCAGCCAGGGGCTCCTTCCTGAAAGTGTATAAACAGATCGAGTAGTTTTTGATATGATCCACTTCCTTAGTGCTGCTGTTAGTGTTGAGCGAGCACTAAAATGCTCGGGTGCTCGAAGCTCGGGCCGAGCTCACAGTGATACTCGGGTGCTCGACCCGAGCAACGAGCCCAATGTTAGTCTATGGGAGACCCGAGCATTTTTGCCGTGGCACCCCCGGCAGTCTGTAGAAAGCCTAAAAAGTGCCCAAAACGATAGTGACAGTACTCAAATGACATGGGGACAGCATGGGGATCGCCCCAGGAAGCATTTCTGACCCCCAGGTCACTGCTGTCAACAACGTGGTCAGAGGTATTAAGCCACTTTTACGGGCTCACAATGAAACGTTCAAAACCGAAACTGAAACTGTTTTCCTGTGAAATATGTTAATGAACATCCTTTCCAGGGTAAATCTTGTGTATAAGGTAAAATAAATAACCAAAAACAAAAATACTCCTCCATACCTTGGGCTATGTTTACAAGTAGCATTTTTTATGCGTTTTTGCACTTTTGTATTGCTTTTAACCGTGACAAATGCATTCACCGGGAAATGTCATTTTAACATTTTGCAACCTTATCTGGCCATGTGCTGTGTGACACATGCATACAGTACTGAAAAGACAAGGGAACAGCATGGGGAAGATCCCTGGAAGCATCTCTGACACCCAGGTCACTGCCTAAAAGTGTTCCCATCAGAAGTGATCCTTGCCACATCAGAAGATGCAGACTTGCAAATATCCCCATGCAAGTCCTTGTCCCAGGGCAGTGTTCAATTGTACCTCCCCCATTCCTTGCAATGCAAGCACAAATATGCAGCCAACCACCCACCCAACCGCAGGCTGCAATACTACACTGCTAGCTTACACTTGAAATGGGGCCTTTTAGTTTGGAGGAGGCTGGAGCTGGCCACTACCTCATGGCTGCGTCGGCGGCGAGGTCTCCATACTCAGTCCCCAGCCATCGATATTTGTACCGGGAACATTCCTCACACTTATCTTAGCCTGGCCTGCTTTAGGGCAGCATTGGACGAGCCCACCAGACAACCAGAGACTCCTCCGGTGGGCCCTGGCTTCTCCATCAGGGGAGTTGAGAGTGCCAAGGTGAGGAGCGTGATGATGATTATAGAAGTTAGCATCTGCTTTGTTTTCTTGGAATGCAAGAGTTCAGCCTGCCACCCACCCACCCCCAGGCTGCAATACGATACTGCTAGCTTGCTTGCACTTGAAATGAGGCCTTTTAGGCTTGTGGAGGCAGACGCCGGCCGCCGTGTCATGGCTGCGTCCGCGGCTTGGTATCCATACTCAGTCCCCAGCCGCCCAGCGGCCGGGTGTCCACACTCAGTCCCCAGCCACCAGGGGGCGGCCAGGTTTCCACACTAGGTCCCCAGCCGCCAAGGGGCGGCCGTGTGTCCATACTCGGTCCCCAGCCGCCCCGATTTGTCCCGGTGCGCCTTATACACAAGCTTGCATACCAAAACATTACCTGTGCCCTCCCCAGTGCATTTAGTGGGAAGGCCAGCCTATTCCACTGTAGTGTGTGCATGCCAATCCCCTGTTCATGGCACATGCGAAGATGCCTCCCACCCTGCACCTGTCTTTGCAGACTTGCAACTATTCCCGTTCAAGTCCTTGTCCCAGGGCAGTGTTCAATTGTACCTCCCCCATTCCTTGCAATGCAAGCGCAAGTATGCAGACTGCCACCCACCCACCCCCAGGCTGCAATACCATACTGCTTGCTTGCACTTGAAATTGGGTCTTTTAGGCTTGTGGAGGCGGAGTCTGGCAACAATGTTATGGCTGCGTCGGTGGCCTGGTATCCATACTCAGTCCCCAGCCGCCCGGTGGCCGGGTGTTCACGCTTGGTCCCCAGCCACCAGGGGGCGGCCGGGTTTCCATACTCGGTCCCCAGCGGCCCCACGGCCGGGTGCCTACACACAGTCCCCAGCCACCCCTATTTGTCCCGGTGTGCCTTATGCACAAGCGCGCATACCAAAACATTACCTCTGTCCTCTCCATTGAATTTAGTGGGAAGGACAGATTAACCCCAAACATGTGGACAAGTGAATGTGGCCAGGGATGGTCCATCTCACTGTTGCCTTCACACTGTGTTAACATTGTGGAAGCCGGGACACAGTTGGACACTGGGATGCAACACGTTCTCCAGACATAGAGGATTGCGGGTCCTGGGTCAATCAGGCTTCAACACAAAGTTCAGAAGGTAGACAGCAGCAGTGGTCGGCCTCCTACACAAAGAGAAAATTATTCATGACCATGAGGCCATCCATCTCCTTAGCTTTCTGTTCCTTGGAATGCAAGCGCATGTATGTAGTAGCGGCTAGACCTGAGGTAGTCAGCGTTTTGGCGCATATCCTACCTCCTCCGAGGATTGCTGGATGTTTTCCTGCTACTATCCCAGTTCTATGAATCCCGTTAAAACAAAGCTTCAGGTGATGAATGATGGATGAGGTGGAGGCAAAGGAGAAAGAGCAGGAGGAACAGGGACCATTCACATCAATATCAGGCCAGTCAACTACACATATCTTTTAGGATATGTTTCTGTACCAAGAGGAGCGGTTCAGCTACACAGTTATAGGGCATACAGTGAGTGCAATGCCTACCAAAAATTTCGAGTCACTCCAATGCCCCTTGGAAGTGACATGGAGGTCAGAGGGCCTTAACTAAACCATTTTTTACATTTATAGCAACTGGGTCTCCTGTACACTGTTGTCCTAAGCAATAAATGGAAGGCTTTCCAAAAATTATGAGGAACTTCTATGCCCCTTGAAACAGACGTGGATTACAGCATACTAAAAACCTTCTACCCATTATTGGGGAGTGGGTCTCCCTTAGTGTTAGCCTTATGCATTGAAAAGCAAAAGCTGACTAAAATTAGGAGGAAATGTAATGCCCGTTGGAAGAGTCGTGGAGGTTAGAGGTAATTAAAAACAACATTTCAATGCCCCTTGGAAGAGCTGTGGAGTTCAGAGTGGTTTAACAAGACGGTTTTAATGCCCCTTGGAAGAGATGTGGAGGTTACAGTGGAATAAAAAGACAATATCAATACCCCGTGGAAGAGACGTGGAGGTCACAGTAGCTTAACAAGATGGTTTTAATGCCCCTTGGAAGAGTGGTGGAGGTCGCAGTCGAATAGAAAGACAATATCAAGGCCCCTTGGAAGAGTGGTGGAGGTTACAGTGGAATAAAAAGACAATATCAATGCCCCGTGGAAGAGACGTGGAGGTCACAGTAGCTTAACAAGACGGTTTTAATGCCCTTTGGAAGAGTGGTGGAGGTCGCAGTGGAATAAAAAGACAATATCAATGCCCGTTGGAAGAGACGTGGAGGTCCCAGTGGAATAAAAAGACAATATCAATGACCCTTGGAATAGACGTGGGGTCACAGTAGCTTAGCAAGATGATTTTAATGCCTCTTACAAGAGCCATGCAGTACAGCATATTAAAAACATTATTCCCATTGTCGGGGAGTGGGTCTCCCATAGTCTTTGCCTATGCCTTCCAAGCAAAAGCTGCCAAAAATTAGGATGGAGGAACTTGCAATGCCCCTTACAAGAGCCATGCAGTACAGCATATTAAAAACATTATTCCCATTATTGGGGAGTGGTTCTCCCATAGTCTTTGCCTATGCCTTCGAAGTAAAAGCTGCCAAAAATTAGGACGGAGGAACTTGCAATGCCCCTTACAAGAGCTATGCAGTACAGCATATTAAAACATTATTCCCATTATTAGGGAGTGTGTCTCCCATAGTCTTTGCCTATGACTTCCAAGCAAAAGCTGCCAAAAATTAGGACAGAGGAATTTGCAATGCTGGCAACACAGACCACAGTCACCCTGGTGGAATAGTGGTGGTGGAGGCTGAGGATAAGGAGAAGAGCAAAAAACAGCCAAAATGAGTAAGCATATACCCATGTGTGGGTGTGAAGCGGTGCATGGGAATACACCTCCCAAAATAACACAGTGGATTTGACTTTATGTTACTCTGCTGTCATTTAGTGGCGATGAGAAGTCCGGCCCAATCCAGCCCTTGCTCATTTTGACAAGGGTCAGCTTGTCAGCATTGTCAGTTGACAAGCGAGTGCGCTTATCAGTTATAATTTTTAGCGGCACTAAAAACACGCTCCGATAACACGCTAGCGGCAGGGCAGGCCAGGACCTCCAAGGCATACAGAGCGAGTGTCCAGCTTGGATACCCAATAATTAAAAGGCACAGAGGAATCACGGAGGACGCTGGTATGGTCAGCAAGGTACTCCCTCACCATCTTTTGAAACTTTCTACTCCTTGTGAGAGTACTCCGCGCCTCAGGGCCTTTAAGCTGGGCGGGTCTCAGAAAACTGTCCCAGAACGTTGACAGTGTTCCCCTGCCTCTGCTGGATTGGAGATACATCTCTCTCACCTGTACGCCTTGGTTGGGCAATGAACTGTGACCTCTGCCGCTAGCATGTTCAGATGGGAATTTTTTTAACAGCTCTGCACCAAGGGCCTTCTGGAACTGCCCCATTTTTGTAGACCTCTCCACCTCAGGAATAAGAGAGTGAAAGTTCTCCTTGTAGCGGGGGTCTAAAAGTGTCACCAACCAGTAATGACTGTCACCCAACATTTTGACAACGTGAGGGTCACGGTTAAGGCAGCGTAACTTAAAGCAAGCCATACGTGCCAGACTGGAAACGGGCAAGACTTCTGTGTCCTCACCAAGATGACGACTGACCATGCTCTCCTCCTCCTCATCCTCCTCCTCCTCTCCCCTGTCCTCTGGCCACCCACGCTGAACCGATGGTATGACAGTTGTACAGGTACTACCATCTACAGCGCATGATACCAGCTCCTGTTCTTCCTCCTCCTCCTCTCCCTCATTGTCCCCCAATGCATGTTGGGATGAGATGAGGCTGGGCTGTGTGTAATCACCTACTACGGCTTCTTGATCCATCTCATCATACTCTGGCTTCAATGCCTACTCTTTAATTCTCTGCAGAGAGCTTTGCAAAAGACAGACAAGTGGGATGCTGACGCTAATGATGGCATCATTGCCAGTCACCTTGTTGGTGGACTCCTCAAAGTTTGTCAGGATGGTACATATGTCAGACATCCAGGTCCACTCCTGAGGTCTTATGTGTGGAGTCTGACCTGAATATGGACGGCCTTGTTGCAGCTGGTACTCCACAACTGCTCTCTTCTGCTCACAAATCCTTTTCAACATGTGGAGGGTAGAGTTCCAATGTGTGGGGACATCACACACCAGTCGGTGTGCAAGAAGCTGCACACACTGCTGCAACACAGCAAGGGCGGCGGAAGCTGTAGCCGACTTCCAAAAATGAGCCGACAGGTGGCTTACTTTGACGAGCAGATCTGGCAACTCAGGGTACGATTTAAGAAACCGGTGAACCACGACATTAAGCACATGAGCCAGGCATGGTACGTGTGTAATCTCGCCTCGCCTCAGAGCCGCCACCAGGTTTCGGCCATTGTCACATATGACCATGCCTGGATGTAGGTTCAGCGGTCTCAGCCACAGATATGCCGCTCTTTCACAGCTGTCCACAACTCACAAGCAGTGTGAGGTTTATCACCTAAGATTATGAGTTTCAGCACAGCCTGTTGCCGCTTGGCTGAGGCAGTACTGCAGTGCTTCCAGCTTGTAACTAATGTGGTGATATCTGAGATGGAGGCTGAACATGAGGAGGAGGAGGAGGATGATGCTCAGGAGCTGTTCACTGTGGGAGCAACTCTGACTGACATAGGGCCTGCAATCCTCGGTGTGGGGAGGATATGTTCCGTCCCAAGGTCTGACTGGGTCCCGGCTTCCACTATGTTTACCCAGTGTACCGTCGGGAGATGTACTTTCCATGGCCACAAGCACTTGTCCACGTGTCTGTTGCCAGGTGGACTCTCCCTGTAACTGCGTTGTTGAGTGCACAGCAAATGATTTGGGACACGTGCTTGTGTAGTGCGGGGATGGCACAACGGGCAAAATAGTGTCGGCTGGGGACTGAGTACTGAGGGACGGCCACCGCCATAATTGAAAAACTGCCATAACAAGCGAAGACTGAGAGGAGGGGGCATCTTTGCATGCAGTATGGACGGGGTATTACATTGCACGCACAACAGGGTGTTCTCTTACATGCACAACAGCGGAAGAAGCAGTGGTGACACCCGCTGACACTGGTCGTGGACCCAGGGATTCGTCCCACAAAGTCGGGTGCTTTGCTGACATGTGCCTGATCATGCTGGTGGTGGTCAGGCTGGTAGTTTTGTCATCCCTGCTGATGCTGGCCTGGCAGGTGGTACAAATGGCCTTTTTGGGGTTATCAGCAGAGTCTTTAAAAAAATTCCAGACTCTGGAAGACCTACCGGTTGTACTGGCAATGTCACTCGTGTTGGTGTTACGGGGTAAGGTTGCCCGCCTTCTGTCTGCAGCCACCACACTGCTTCTTCCTGCCTGTTGGCGTACTCTGCCTCCCTCCCCCTGTGTGCTGCTGGCCTCACTCTTCGTGTCCTCCTGCCACGTTGGGTCAGTTACTAGATCATCCACCACCTCCTCCTCTTCCACTTCCGCACCAGGGTCCTCCTCCTCACTTCGTGGCAATTGTGTCTCGTCATCGTCCACCTCTTGTGACAAATTGCCAGCGTCGCCTTCCTGTGGCCATGGCTGTTCACATATTTGGCCATCGCTACATGGGATCTCCTCATCCACCACTTCAAGCGGAGCAGGCGAGGGGCACAAATATGGAAATAGACCAGTGAACAGCTCTTCAGAGTGTCCAACTGTGGGATCAGTTGCTGTCTGACGACACTCGGCATGGTGGGAGGAAGGAGCATCAGGGTGAGGAGCAGTATGCAGTCGGGACTCACGGCTACTAACACTTGACCGTGTGGAAGACAGACTGGAGGTCTCTTTTAAACAGATATATTTGTGTCTGAACACTCACAGACACACTCAATTTTTTTTTTGGGGGGGGGGGGTGAAATACCAAAAGGTTAATAAGACAGGTATTTGTACAGTCTGACTGAGGGAAAAACAAAACAAATCAGGATTTAGATGAATAAGAAAAGGATTTTTCCTGGCCCCTGAGACCTGGGGATAAGTCTAGCAATTTGACAAGCAGGAGCACACAGGACTGTAATGCAGTGTTTGTTGGTATAACCACTGCGTCTCCTATACAGCCTGCCTGCCTGCCTGATATCTGGGATGGATATTAGTCCTGAGAAGGACTGTTTGTTTGATTTGGCAGGCTTTAGAGACCCTACACTAACTATTTTGCAGTATAAATCTCTCCTTAGCTCAGCAGCACTGACCCTACACTGTCTCATCCGGAGAGACTGTGTCCAAGATGGCGGCGCCCGGTTTTAAATACTCGAGGTGACACTATGCGGCCAGCCAATCACTGAAATGCCCACAAACAACATGGCTGCGGCATTACAGTGACTGTCTGGCAATCCTTGCATGTTCATTTGCTCTGTAAAGAGCACCAAACGTGCAGGACGGAGACCCGAGCTCCCGCCCGAGTAACCCGGAAATGTTCGGTGCTCGCCGAACATCCCGAGTAGTGAGATGCTTGGGCAAGTACCGAGCAGTATCGAGCATGCTCGCTCAACACTAATCAAGACCTATGGCCAAAGACATGGCAGCCTCCAAGGACTGAGGTGTTTCATATACAGCCAAGGCATCTTTCAACCTTTCAGTAAGCCCCTTTTAAAATTGACTTCTAATGGCTGAGTCAGTCCATTTGGAATCCGTTGCCCATCTAAGGAATTCTAAAATGTATGTTTCCACTGACCGAATCCCCTGCTGAAGGCGACGTAGCCTAGACTCAGCCAAGGCGACTTGGTCAGGGTCATAACAAATGAGGACCAGAGCTCCGAAAAAGCCCTTCACGGATTGGAGACAAACCGAGTCCTGCAGTAACAAAAACATCCATGACTCACTATTGCCCTGCAATAGAGAGATCACAATACCAACCCGTTGCTCCTCATTACCGAAGGAGTAGGGACGAAGTTTAAAATACAATTTACATGCCTCCTTAAATACAAAAAACTTGTCCCTACCTCCTGAAAACCTGTCCAGGAGGGCAACCTTGGGATCAGGCTGGACAGACCTACCAGCAGCGACACCCCACATTGGCAACCTGTAGCCACTGATGCTTCTGCTGAACCTCACAGCAGAGGTCATTCACCTTAAGAGACAGACAGCAGAACTGCTCCGCGAGGTCTGCAACTGAACCCATACCAAGGGAGAAAGGAAAAAAAAAAGGTGCACACCCAAAAACACACAAAGAAAAAAAAAATGTCAGTTGTAGTGATGAGCGAGCACTAAAATACTTGGGTACTTGTTGTTCAAGTCAAGCACATTGGAATGCTCGAGTGCTCGGTCTGAGTAATGAGCCCAATGTAAGTCTATGGGAAACTCAAGCATTTTTCCTCGGCTCCCTCCGGTGGTCTGCAGAGGGCCTAAAAATTGCTCAAATCAATGGGAAAAGTGCTCAGATAACATGGGAACAGCATGGGGAAGACCCCTGGAAGCATTTCTGACTCCCAGGTCACTGCTGTCAATAACGTTGTCAGAGGTATTATCCCACTTTTACGGACTCACAAGAAAACATACAAAAACAAAATCAAAATGAATTTTCCTGGGCAACATGTTAAGGAACATCCTTTCCAGGGTAATTACTTGTATATAAGGCAAAATAAATAACCAAAAACAAAATGCTGTCCATAGCTTTTTGTGAGAGTTGTATTTTACTACAGCCATATTCTTTATCTCGGTGAAAGGGTTGACTTGGGAAACCGTATTTACTCCAGCTGTCATTTCTCCCAGGAAGTCCTCCAATGCAGCTTGGTGCATAAACAATGGCAGCCCGTCAAACATCAGATCGCACTTGTCGATGGTACTTTGATACACAGATATCTTTCTTTGCCCTTTAATTTCATGACTACAGAGTTGGGCAATGGTCTGATCTGCAATGTAGTTTCAGAAATAACATGTAATTAAGCACGTCCAATCCACAGTAAAAAAAGCAGTCATAGAGTGTCTGGAAACCTTCCCACACACTTTTCCTAGCCAGGAATGCTTCTCGGCAGGGTTGGACGGTCCCACCAGAGAAACATTGGGTGGGCCCTGGCTTCTCCATCAGGAGAATTCATGATAGCGCAAACTTTGCGGCAGCTATGGGGCTCTTGAGCGGAGGAGAAAGGTGAGCCCTCAGAATCAAATCCTCTGGTGGGCACAATGTTTTTCAGTTTGAAACTGCTTCTCAGTGGGAGTTGTATTTCACCACAA
Source organism: Phyllobates terribilis (assembly GCF_046119375.1). NCBI lineage: Eukaryota > Metazoa > Chordata > Amphibia > Anura > Dendrobatidae > Phyllobates > Phyllobates terribilis. Next base: position 34,626,381 of record NW_027362768.1, on the reverse strand, counting down.
CCATATTCTTTAGCTCGGTGAAAGGACTGACATAGAGGGAAACCTTATCTACTTCTGCCGCCATTTTTCCATCGCCAGGTTCTGCAAATTGTCCCACATGACCATGCCTGGCTGCATGTTCAGTGGTGGGTGGTTTGTCACCTAAGCATTAAGCATGCTATCTTCAGCACAGCCTGTTGCCACTTGGCCAAGGCAGTGCTGCAGTTCTTCCAGCTTGTGAATGATGTGGTATTTTCGGAGATGGAGGCTGAACTGAAGGAGGTGCAAGAGCTGAACAATGTGATTAGATTGAGGTTGCATTGGCGACCCTGGTTTTTATACAAAACAAATATCCTACTGTGTTTTTATTTTTTTTATTTTTATTTTTTTTATCGTTTTTTTTTAAGACAAATGCATTCACCGGGAAATGTCATTTTAACATTTTACAACCTTATCTGGCCATGTGGTTGTTATGATCTGCTACAATCACTAAGGAAAGAAAGGAGATCTGTCCCTACAATAGAACTAAGCTAGATCCCTACGATGTAACGGGGAACCTGATCCTGCGATCAGACCTGCTAAAGTCCTCGGCTAGTCTGTACGAAGACCTATAGATGCAAGGGAGGGATCCCTACAAGAACTAGGGACTGGGAGAAAGATGGACACCTCCTAGCAGAAATTGTAGCAGTAAAAGACAAACACACAACAAAGAACATAAAGGTCCGAAGACCTAGCTAAACTGACTGAGAAAGGTAACTAAGCACCAGGCTAGCTAAAGAGTAGAAATTACAATGAATTCCAGCAAGGCCAGGAGGGCGCAGCAGGATTAAATAGGCAAAAAAGGTCATGTGACCAGCAAGATAGAACTCTCCTGTTAGGTTTTTTCTAACAGTACCCCCTCTTCTATGAGGATCCTCCGGATCCCCTAGGCCCAGGCTTATCAGGAAACCTCTTGTGAAACGCTCTGACAAGTCTGGAAGCAGAAACATCATCCGCCCTCACCCATGAGTTATCCTCGGGTCTGAAACCCTTCCAAGCGACGAGATACTGCAAACTCCCTCTATATCGTCTAGAATTTAGAATGCGGGAAATTTCATATTCCCCGTCCTCCACCACCGGAGGAACAGTGGCAGTGGCGTCTCTATCAGATACATCAGCTTTTTTCAACAGAGAAACATGAAACACCGGATTAATCTTCCAGGAGGTAGGAACCTCCAACCTAACAGCAGATTGGTTAACTACCTGAAGCACCTTAAAGGGCCCTACAAACTTGGGACCCAATTTTTTAGAAGGAATCCTCAACCGCAGATTCTTAGAGGACAACCAAACCATGTCACCAATAGCAAACAAAACCTCTTGCCGTTTCCTATCAAAGTACCTCTTAGATTTTTTGTTAGCCTCCTGAAGATTACCACACACATCCGTCCAAACTCTCTCCAAATCACCGGAAAAACTCTCCTCCTCAGGCACAGCCGATACCAATTTGGAGAATGACCCAAAAGACGGATGTCTCCCAGAACAACAAAAAAAAGGCGAACAACCAGCAGAAGAGGATGTATGGTTGTTAAGAGCAAACTCAGCAAGTGGCAGAAACTCAGACCACCCCTCCACAAAACAACGTAAGAACTGCTCAACATCCTGATTCTTCCTTTCTGTCTGGCCATTAGACTCAGGATGATATCCGGATGAAAACGACAAATGAACTCCCAACCTGTCACAAAAAGCACGCCAAAAACGAGCCATGAACTGAGGTCCCCTATCCGAAACAATGTCAGTAGAAACGCCATGGAGTCTGACAATTTCCTTGACATAGGCCATAGCGAGTGTCTTAGCGCAGGGCAGTTTGATGAAAGGAACCAAGTGACACATCTTGCTAAAACGGTCAACGACCACCTAGATGACTGTGAAACCCTCAGAGGAGGGAAGGTCAGTAATAAAGTCCATAGCCAGATGTGTCCAAGGTGCACTAGGAACCTCCAGAGGGCAAAGCAACCCCGCTGCAGGAGTATGTGAAGACTTAGATCTAGCACACACCGTACATTGACGCACCCACTTAATGACTTCCTTCTGCCATCCAGGCCACCAAAAACTGCGACCCACAAGTCTCTTGGTCTCAGAAATTCCTGGATGACCTGCCAACCGAGACTCATGACACTCAACAAACAAATCTCTCCTAAAGGTCCTAGGCACAAACAGCCTCCCATGGGGAGTGTTAGATGGGGAATTCTCCTGTGCTTTAAGAATCTCATCTTCCAAAACGGAGTCCAATGCAGCAATCACAACACCTTCTTCTAAAATGCTCCCCTCCTCCTCAGCACCAACCATGGGAGAAAAGCTGTGAGACAAAGCATCAGCTTTAACATTCTTGGTACCCGGGATGTAAGTAACGGAAAAATTAAACCGCGAGAAAAAAAGTGCCCACCTAGCCTGACGGGCATTCAAGCGCTTGGCAGCATCAAGATAGATCAGATTTTTATGATCAGTGAAAACCTGAATGGGAAATTCAGCACCTTCCAAGAGATGACGCCAGTGTTCAAATGCAAGTTTAATAGCCAGCAATTCCCGATTACCAATATCTTAATTAAGTTCAGTCTCAGAAAAAAATTTTTAAAAAAAAGCACAGGGATGTACTCCATCCTTGTTTTTCTGAGACAACACCGTACCGACTCCCACCGAAGAAGCATCAAACTCAACCAAAAATGGCTTAGTCACATCAGGCTGCATAAGGATGGGAGCAGAGCTGAACCTCTCCTTTAGAAACACAAAAGCTTCAATGGCCTCAGTAGTCCACTGAACCGCATTAGCACCTTTCCTGGTGAGATCGGTCAGTGGTTTGACAATAATAGAAAAAATTTTAATGAATTTTCTGTAATAATTGGCGAAACCCAAAAACCTCTGTATCGATTTCAAACCAATAGGCCTAGGCCATTCCTGCACAGCTTGAACTTTCACCGGGTCCATCTCAAAGCCCTCGCTGGAGATAATGTAGCCCAAAAAACTAATTCTCTGTACAGCGAACTCACATTTCTCTAGCTTAGCAAAAAGCGAATCGTCAATTAATAACTGTAATACCTCACGTACGCTCCGCCAATGAGACTCCAGATCAGGCGAATAAATCAAAATGTCATCCAAATACACAACCACATTTTTGCCGATCAAAGGTCTAAGGATGTCATTAATAAGATTCTGAAAAAATGCTGGTGCATTGGTAAGACCAAAAGGCATAACCAGATTCTCAAAATGACCCACAGGAGTGTTAAAGCAGTCTTCCATTCATCACCCTCCTTCATGTGCAACAAATTGTATGCCCCCAGAGATCAATTTTAGAGAACCTCTTGGCCCCCACTAACTGGTTAAACAAATCAGGAATCAATGGCAGTGGGTAAGGATTGCGTACAGTAATTTTATTAATCTCACGAAAATCCAGACAAGGACTTAAACCGCCGTCCTTTTTTTTAACAAAAAAAAATCCAACAGCCACAGGAGACTTGGAAGGCCTAATGTGACCGGCGGCCAAGCTTGTCTGTATGTATTCCTCCAAAGACTTTCTCTCAGGAATAGTAAGATTAAATAAACGACTTTTAGGAAGAGTCGCTCCAGGGACAAATTCAATGGTACAATCATAGTCTCTATGGGGAGGCAAAATTTGTGACTCCTCCTCAGAAAAAACTCTCCAAAAATCCTGAATAGGTACAGGTAATTCCCCTTTTTCCACTGCAGCAATACGTCCGTTACAACACTTATCATAACACTTAGGGCTCCAGGACTTAATTTCATTGGTAGACCAATCCAGTACAGGATTGTGCAATTTTAACCAGGGCAATCCCAAAACTACTGGAGAAGGCAAATTATTTAATACTACCAAATCCAGATTCTCTTGGTGAACACCATTAATAGTGAGGGAAAATTCACAGACCTTGTGAGTAACACTCTTCAAGGGAGAGCCATCGACAGAAACCACAGCAATAGGGGTTGACAAAGGTTTGGGTTTTAATTTAAGTTTTTCCAAGAATCCCCCATCAATCACATTCAGAGGAGAACCTCAATCCACAAATACCCGAAATTCAATTAATTCTTCCTGAGCAGTTGTAGTACAGAAAGAAATACACCCTTAGTATTTAAACAGGCTATTCGGGCGTAACTGACCTTTTTTTTTTCTTTGTTCATACGCAGCACACAGTTCTTAATAAAATGGTCAGATTTCCCGCAATAAAAGCGCAAACCTTCAGAATACCTGCGATCTTTTTCCTGAGAGCGGGGTGCCATCGCCCCAATCTCCATCGGCTCTCCAATGTCAGTACAGACCCTCTCAAGACTCGGAGCTGACATGGCAGAGGATTTACTCTCATTAACCCTTGCACTCAGTCTCCTGGCCACCCGTATAGCTAATTGCATTGCCTCCTGCAAGTTTCCAGGTGTGGGATAAGCAATCAGCAAATCCTTAACCCTTTCACCTAGCCCCGCATGAAACAAACTTTTCAAAGCTGAATCGTTCCACCCCACCTGAGCAGACCACCGACGGAAGTGAGAACAATATTTTTCCACATTACCTGATCCCTGCCTCAAACGTCTCAATTCAGTCTCAGCTGATGAGACACGATCAGGATCATCATGCAACAAACCCAAAGCAGAAAAAAAACTATCCACTGATCTAAAGCATGGATCACTAGGTTGGAGAGAAAAGGCCCATCCCTGAGGTTCTTTGCACAAAAATGACATTATGAACCCTATGCGCTGTGATTCATCACCAGAGGATCTGGGTCTCAAATGAAAATACAACAAACAAGCATTTTTAAAGGAAAAAAATTCTTGTTGATCACCAAAAAATAAATCAGGCAAACGTACCTTTGGCTCCACAAAATGTGCTCCAGAACAGCTACTCACGTGTTGTTAGAGCTCGGCCACCTCCAGAGAGACTCCCCGCAGGCGTTGAGCCAAATCCTGAACCGACACCATGATGGAAACTGGAAGTCTTTCCTTAGAGATATTTTTGGGCTGGACTTACTGTTATGATCTGCTACAAGCACTAAGGAAAGAAAGGAGATCTGTCCCTACAATAGAACTAAGCTAGATCCCTACGATGTAACGGGGAACCTGATCCTGCGATCAGACCCGCTAAAGTCCTCGGCTAGTCTGTACGAAGACCTATAGATGCAAGGGAGGGATCCCTACAAGAACTAGGGACTGGGAGAAAGATGGACACCTCCTAGCAGAAATTGTAGCAGTAAAAGACAAACACACAACAAAGAACATAAAGGTCCGAAGACCTAGCTAAACTGACTGAGAAAGGTAACTAAGCACCAGGCTAGCTAAAGAGTAGAAATTACAATGAATTCCAGCAAGGTCAGGAGGGCGCAGCAGGATTAAATAGGCAAAAAAGGTCATGTGACCAGCAAGATAGAAAAAACCTAACAGGAGAGTTCTAACAGTGGTGTGTGACACATAATCAGACACATGCTGTTTCATTTATGATGGAGGCACTCTGAAAGTCACAAAGCCACAAATGGACCTTACCATTTTTAAATGGCCAGCAGTTGGCTCTCTATTGTTAGAGAGCCATCTGCTGGCTATGCTTTGATGATCCCATCATTAACGAGTGGGTCTCGTATACCTTTATTGCATATGCAGTGACCCCAAGGGCTGGCAAACCCAATATCCCTTTGAAGAGACACAGAGGAGTGTCTCAGTAAAATAAATGTTCCCATTATAAAGAATCGGGTCTCCTATAGTGGTAAAGCCCATGCTATGACTGCAAGGGCTGCCAAAATTTGGGAAAAACCCCACTAACAATTTAAAGACACATAGAGCTTGGCAACCGAAACGACTTGTTCACATTAGAAAGGAGAGGGCCTACTATACAGTTATAGGGTATGCTGTGAGTCCAATGGCTGCCAAAATTTAGGAAAAACCCCACTAACAATTTAAAGACACATAGAGCAGGGCCACAGTAATGACATATTCCCATTAGAAAGGAGCGGGTCTGACACACTGTTTGCCTATGCAGTGACTGCAATGGCTGTCAAAAATTTGAAGGAACTCCAATGCCCCTTGCAAAAGATGTAGAGGTCGGAGGGCCTCCTGAAAAAATGCTCCCATTATTAGGAAGTGTGTCTCTCATATTGTTTACCTATGCAGTGAAGCAACGGCTGCCAAAAATTTGGAGGAACTCCAATGCACTTTGCAAGAGACGTAGAGGTCGGCGAGCCTCCTGCAAAAAATGCTCCCAATATTAGAAAGTGTGTCTCCCATACTGTTTGCCTATGCAGTGAAGCAAAGGTTGCCAAAAATTTGGAGAAACTCCAATGCCCATTGCAAAAACATTGAGGTCGGGGAGCCTCCTGAAAAAAATGTTCCAATATTAGGAATTGGGTCTCCCATATTATTTGCCTATGCACTGAAGCAACGGCTGCCAAAAATTTGGAGGAACTCCAATGCCTCTTGTAAGAGACATAGATATGTTTATATGGTACATATGGTGGTGATATGGTGGTGGAGGATGAGGATGTGGAGAAGGAGGGGGACAAGAGCAAATAGACAAAATCAGGAAGCATATACCCATGTCTGGGTGTGAAGACAGAGGTGCATGGGAATAGAGTTAGACCTCCCCAAAAAAAAGACACTTTATTTGAGTTTATGTTACGCCGCTATCATTCGGTGGTGTTGAGAATTCTGGCCCAATCCAGCCCTTGTTCATTTTTATCAGCATTTTCAGTTATAATTCCACCAGCGGCACTAAAAACCAGCTCTGATAAAACGCTAGCGGCAGGGCAGGCCAGGACCTCCAAGGAATAGAGAGCCAGTTCATGCCACGTGTCCTGCTTGGATACCCAATAAATATAAGGCACAGAGGAATCACAGAGGACATTGGTACGGATGGCAAGGTACTCCCTCACCATCTTCTGAAACTTTTCACTCCTTGTGAGATTACCCTGCGCTTCAGGGCCTGTGCGTTGGGAGGGTCTGAGAAAATTGTCCCAGAACTTTAACAGTGTTCCTCTGCCTCCGCTGGATTGCATTTGTGGCTCTCTCGTCTGTACTCCTTGGTTGTCCAACAAACTGTGACCTCTGCCGCCAGTGTTTTCAGATGGGAATTTTTTTAATAATTCCACAACAAGGGCCTTCTTGTACTGCACTATATTATTAGGCCTGTCCTGCAAAGGAATAAGATACATAAAGTTCTCCCTATAGCATGGGTCTAGAAGTGTCATCAACCAGTAATGACTGTCACCCAAAATTTAGACGACGCGAGGGTCACGAGAAAAACAGCGTAACACAAACTCAGCCATGTGTGAAAGACTGCAAAGAGGTAAGACTTCCGTGTCCTCCTCAAGAGGATGACTGATCATGCTCTCCTCCTAATCCTCCTCCTCTTCCTCCTCCTCCCTGTCCTCAGGCCATCCACGCTGAACAGACGGTGTGACAGTTGTGCAGGTAGTACCGTCTACAGCACAGGAAACTAGCTCCTGTTCTTCCTCCTCCTCTTCCTCATTGTCACCCAATCCACATTGGGATGAGATGAGGCTGAGCTGTGTGTAATCACCCTATATGGTTCCTTGCTCCATCTCATCGTGCTCTGCCTGCAATGCATCCTCTTTCATTGAGAGCAGACAGCATTTCAGAAGAAAGAGAAGCGGGATGGTGAAGCTAATTATGAAGTCATCGCCGCTCACCATCTTGGTGGAGTCCTCAAAGTTTTGAAGAATGGTACAGATCTCTGATATCCATGTTCACTCATGAGGTCTTATGTGTGGAGTCTGACCTGAATACCGATGGCCTTGTTAATGCTGGTAGTCAACAACTGCCCTCTTCTGCTCACAAATCCTTCCCAACATCTGCAATTTAGAGTTTCAATATGTGGGGACATCACACTCCAGTTGGTGAGCCGGAAGCTGCAAATGCTACTGAAGCATGACAAGGATGGCCGAAGCTGTAGCCGACTTTCTAAAATGGGCATACAGGCAGTGTACTTTGAAAAGCAGATCCGAATAGGTTTTGAGAAACCACTGAACCAAGAGGTTAAGCACATGGGCCAGGCATGTGTGAGCTCAACTCACCTCAGAGCCGCCACCAGGTTTCCGGCCATTGTCACACACGACTATGCCTGGCTGTAGGGTCAGCGGTGTCAGCCACAGATCTACCTGCTCTTTCAGAGCTGTCCACAACTCTTCAGCATTGTGCGGTTTGTCACCTAAGCATATTATCTTTAACACAGACTGTTGCCGCTTGGATGAGGCAGTGCTGCAGTGCTTCCAGCTTGTGACTGATGTGGTCATTTCGGAGATGGAGGCTGAAGAGGAGGAAAAGGATGAGGTGCAGGAGCTGTAGAATTTGGGGCCAACCCTGGTTGATTTAGGGCCTGCAATCCTCGGCGTCGGGAGGACGTGTTCCATCCCAAGGTCCCACTGGGTCCCGGCTTCCACTATGTCAATCCAGTGTGCCATCAGCGAGATGTGTCATCCCTGCCCACAAGTACTTGTCCACATGTCCGTGGTTAGGTGGACTTTCCCAGTAACTGCATTGTTGATGGCACGGCTAATTTTGTGTGACATGTGCTTGTGTAAGGTGGGGACGGCACACCAGGAGAAATAGTCTCAGCTGGGGACCGAGTACCGAGGGACGGCTGACGCCATCAGGCTGCAGAAAGCTTCTGTCTCCACGAGCCTAACAAGCAACATTTTATGCGCAAGCATTCGCGAAATGTGTGATTTTAGTAGTGTGGCCTGTGGGGCGTTAACTGCATATTTGTGCTTGCATTTCAAGGACTGGGGTAGGGACAACTGAACTCTGCGCTTGGACAAGGACTTTGACGTGCTTGCTGATGGTGCTAGTTGAGAGTGTTCAATGACAGGTGCAGGGCGTGAGGCATCTTGCCATGTGTCATTGACAGGGGAATGGCGTGCACGCACAACAGCGGAACCGGCTGTGGTATCACCCGCAGACACTGTTGCTGGACCCTGGGTTTGGCCCACTTAGTTGGGTGCTTTGCTGCTATGTGCCTGATCATGCTGGTGGTGGTCAGGCTGCTAGTTTTGCTACCCCTGCTGATGCTGGCCTGTCAGGTGTTGCAAGTGGCCTTTTTGGGGTTATCAGAAGAGTCTTTAAAAAATAACCAGACTCTGAAAGACTTAACAGTTGTATTGGCAACTTCTGTCATGTTGATGATATGGGGAACGGCTGCCCTCCTTCTTTCTGCAGCCACCACAATACTTGTTCTTGCCTGTTGTGGTGCTATGCCTCCCTTTCCATGTGTTTTGCTGTCCTCGCTTTGCATGTCACCTTGCCAGGTTGGGTCAGTGACTTCATCGTCCACCACCTCATCTCCCACTTCCGCATCCTGGTCTTCCTCCTGACTTTCTGTCAATTGTGTCTCATCATCATCCACCCCTTGTGACAGTTTCCCACCGTCGCCTTCATGTGACCGTGGATGCGCAAATATTTGGGCATCACTACACGCAATCTCCTCTTACCCCGCTTCAAGTGGACCGGGCGAGAGGCCCGAATCTATAAATGGAAAAGTGAACGGCTCTCTGGAGTTTCCAGGTGTGGGATCAGTTGTCTCCGGGCATTCGGCATGGTGGATCAGGGTGAGGAATATGCAGTCCAGACTCACAGCTACTGAGACTTGACCGTGTGGAAGACAGGGTGGTGGTGGTAGTGGCTAAGTGACTGGAAGCATTATTTGCTATCCAACCAATAACCTTTTAACACTGCTCTGTGTTCAATAGTGGTCTTCTGCGGTCCCCTAGTAATTGGGACAGGAAGGTCAAGCGACAAGATGTGGGTGTTTGTTGTGGCACAATTTCAGCTTGCCCACAGCCTCTGCCTCGTCCTCTGCATGCACCAACACCATCTCGTTCACTACCCCATCCCTTGCCACGCGTGTTGCCCATTTTAAATGCAGGACAATATTTTCCACGTTCTTTACAAATGGCTGGATTTGAACCTCAGTGATATGTTATACGTGTGATGGAAAACCACAGTTTTAAATAGCTGGCCGGTAGGTTACTATCTTTCACAGCGACCTCATGTCAATAATTTCACTAATACACTGCAACAAAATTTAAATGGAGGCCAGAAATGGCTGAATTTGGAGTTCACGTATATGTGATACGTGTGCCGAAAAAACACAGTTTTAAATAGCTGGCCTGTAGGTTACTATTTTTAACAGCGACCTCGTGTCAATAACTTCACTGACACACTGCAACAAAATTTAAATGAAGGCAAATATTTTCCACGTTCACTACAAATTTCTGGATTTTTATCGCTGTAATATGGAAAGGATCTGGCTGTATTCTGCAGTGCCAACAAGCAAATGGAGCAGAAATATGGTGTTCTCTGGTATTCTTTTTAAGCAAATAACCAGAATTAAAGATAAAAAAAATGTTTTCCCTGGTCCCTGATATCTGGGGCTATGTCTACAAATATCTGTAAGAACAGCAGCAGCAGGAACGTTCAATGGACCCTCTTGCACTATATGCACTTCAGTCTGCCACATACAATGCCTGCCTGCCTAGCACTGATTATATGCTGCTGGATTAGTCCTCAGAAGGACTATTAGTTCAGATGAATATAGATATATGTTGTGGAATACCTATACTAACAGGACATTCAATGGACCCTCTTGTGCTGTATCATGCACTGCAGTCTGCCACATACACTGCCTGCCTGCCTAGCATGGATTATATGCAGCGGATTAGTCCTCAGAAGGACTGTTAGTTCAGATGGATATTATGGATATATGTTGTGGAATACCTATACTAACTTTAAACAAGCAAATCTCTCGCTGATTAAGCAGCACCTCTCCCTACTCTGCCTTGTTCCGGGGTAGACTGTGACGAGCATGGCAGCGCCCGGTCTTATAGTCACCTGATGATGCTGTGCGACCAGCCAAACACTGTAATGCCCAAAAACAACATGGCTATGGCCTTACAGTGCATGGCAGACAATCCCTGCATGTTAATTGGCTCTCTAAAGAGTGCCAAACATGCAGGGAGGGGACCCGAGTTCCCACCCGAGCAACCTGGAAATAGTCGCCGAGCTTGTCGAGCACAGTGATGTTTTCTTTTTTTTCCTTTGCAAAATGTGCTTGGCCGGTTATAATGTCACACCAGGTGTGGCAAAGACTAGTGCAACACAGAGGGAAAGGGAGCCCAGACACTAGGGAAAGGGGAAAGAGGAGAACTCCTAGTTTGGTCTAAAGTCACCCTGTCTCAACTATCATCCCTATATTGCCTTTTCAGCAATCGCTGCATGCGTGCCTTGCCCTACTCTCCCTGGCATTATGGCTACGTCTAGGTATGTGAGGAGATGAGCACTAGTCAACCTCCGCTAAAATCTATAGACGACAAGGGTAAACAAAACAGGGGGAAAACGGCTTAGCTTTAGATGAACTCCAAATAAGCACATAGCCTCAAGCTCCAGAGAGGACGAAGTACTGCTCCTGCTAAGCTTCACAAGTAGAAATGAGTATAACCGGCTACTCCCTCTCAGACACACCTGGTATATATACACCCAGGCAAGAGAGCTAAATAGCAAGAGAGAGGTAGCCGCTCAGTCCTAAAGACAGCCTCTTATCTAAGAAGCTGTCTGTAATGCCAAATGTAGAGATCTCCTGCAATCCACTGCAGGGTGACTGTCAGTCACCTCCGACACACTCGTAACACTGAAGGGATTCATTTACTATAATGAGGCAGCAGAGTTACTCTGAACTCCGTATAGCCTTTGTTCAACGATGTCCTTTTTTACAGAGATGCACAAAACTGTGGCCGATAGCACTTTTATGCACACCTAAAAATACGGACACTGCCGGATCAAAGGCCAGACGGCGTCCACAATGTCTCCATCTCCCTCATAGGAAATCTTACGCCGGAGGTTCCGTCTAAATCACATACTTCAGAGATTAACACAAAACCCGGTGTAAGCGTTCAGTGCACAGCGCAGGATAAATGTGCACCGAGCCTTACTGCGATCTTTGAAAGGCAGAATGAACAAATTAGCAGCAGGTGAGGAATTGTTTTAATATTTTTTTACGCCATTCCTCACATGGTAAAAGTGATTGGACGATTTTATTCTTTGGATTGGTGCGATTACTGCGATACCAGATTTATATTGTTTTTTTTTGTTTGGCAGCTGTCTCACTAAAAAACGCTTTTTTATGCAAAAACTATTTTTTGTATTGCCATATTTTCAGAGTTATATTTTTCCCATACTTTGACTGACAGAGTCATGTGATGGCTTGCTTTTTGTGGGTTTTCATTTTTATTGATACCATTTTCAGTCACATGACATTTTTTGATAGCTTTCTATTTCAATTTTTGGGATGCAAAATGAACAAAAACCAGCAATTCAAGAACTGTTTTCTGTTTTTTTTAATGCTATTCCATTTGTGATAAAACTAATGAAGCAGCTTTATTCTTCAGTTCAATACAATTACAGCAATACCACATTTATATATTTTTTCTGCTTTGTTTTATACAATAAAAACTATTTATAGAAAAAATAATTATTTTTGCATCACTTTATTCTGAGATCTATAACTTTTTATTTTTCTGCTGATGGAGCTGTACAGCAGCTTGTTTTTTGCAGGACAAGATTACATTTTCAGCAGTACCATGTGTATTTACATTTGTTTCTTTACATTCATCATTTATTTACATTCGTCTCGCATTTTATTCCACTTTTTATTCAGTGGTATATTAATAAAGAATCGTTTTTTGCCTTGTTTTTATTTTATTTTTTTTACGGTGTTCACTAAGGGGGTTAACTAGTGGGACAGTTTTATAGGTGCAATCGTTCCGGACAATACTAAATATGTGTACTTTTTTGGTTTATTTATTTTTCATAAAAATATTTATTTATGGTTACAATATATATATATATATTTTAAGATTTTTATAATTTTTTTTCACTTTTTTTTTTTACTTTGTCCCACTATGGGACTTTCACTATTTGCAGGCTGATCAAAGTCACTCACTTAACCTGGAAGCAGGCATAAAGAGAGAGGCCAGCAGCACTGAGGGGGTGGGGAAGGCAGCACTGAAACAGGTAGGAAGAGGCAGCGGGGTGACCAGAGTGAGAAGGCAGGCCACTGACACTCAAATTTCTCCATCAAAGATTTAGGTGTTCTCCACTCTAGAACTTGTTTAAAGAGAGTTCTGAGACCAAAAAAACTGTCATTTGCAACCTGTGCCATGCCAAGATCAGTACTGGCCTGACCACTAAGAGCCTGATCACCACCAGCATGATCAGGCAAATGTCATCTAAGCACCTGCCTCGGTGGGCCGAACACCTAGGTCCATGATTGGTGCATGCAGGTGACACTACTCCCTCTTCCCCTGTGCTAGGTGCATGCCAATCCTATGTCCATGACACTGGCGCAGATGCCTCTCACCCTGCACTTTAAATTGCAACTTCTGAGGCACCATCATAAGGCACTTCCAAGTCCTTTTGCCAGCACAGCGTTCAACTGTCTCTACCCCGGGCCTTGGAATGAAAAAGAAAGTTCCCAGCCAACCACCCAAAGGCCCAAACACTAAACAGGCACATTTCCAGGCTGCTTGCCGTGGAAATTTTGCCATTTAGGCCTGTGGACATGGAGGATTTCGGCTGACTAATGGCAGCAGCCATCTTGTGATGTTTGGTCCCCAGCTGCCAATATCTCTCCCGGTGTGGCGTCCCCAACTTGTACCAGCACATATCCAGAAACATCATCCTTACCAATGCACATACTGGGATTGTCCACTTAACAACCAACAAGTGGACAATTGCTTCTGGCCAATGATGCTACATCTTCCTGATAACACAATGGGTGAACATTGTGGAGGCTGGGGCCGAGTCCCACCCTGCCACAGCACATGTGCTACCGATGCCGAGGATTGCTGTCCCTAATTCTAGCAAGGTTTCCTCCACATCTAACACCAGTTATGGCACCCCCTCCTGCTTCTCCTTATCCCCCATCTCCAATGTGTTATCTCAGAGCACGTATTTAACATCAGCCGGAAGCTCTGCAGCACTGCCTTAGCTAAGCAGCAACAGGCTCTGCTAAAGCTAATTTGCCTAGGTGACAAACCGCACACCGCGGCAGAGTTATTGAAAGAACTAACTGACCCGACAGATCTGTGGCTCTCGCTGCTGAACCTCCAACCAGGCATGGTTGTGTGTGATAATGGCTCTAACCTGGTGGCAGCTGTGAAGCTTGCTAAGCTCACACATGTATCATGCTTGCCCATGTGTTCAACTTGGTAGTCCAATGGTTTTTGAAAACCTACCTAGATTTGCCAGAGCTTCTGGTAAAGTTACATCATGTCAGCGCCTATTTCCAGCTACAGCTGCTGCCTCTTTGGCAGTGCTGCAGCAGCACATGCAAGTGCCAGCTCACCAACTGGTGTGTGATGTGACCACGCACTGGAACTCCACACTCCACATGCTGTCAAGGCTTTGTGAGCAGCAGAGGCCAGTTGTGGAATACCAGCTCTAACATGTCCATCGGTGTTCTGGTCAGCTTCCGCTCATATCAACTGATGAGTGGGCATGGATGTCCAATATTTGTGTGGTTCTCCAAGACTTTGAGGACTCCACAAAGATGGTGAGCAGCAATGACGCCATAAGCAGCACAATGATCCCGCTTCTGTGCTTACTTAAGCAATTGCTGCTGACCATGATGCTTTGCATGCGGACCAGGTGAAGATGAAGGAATACATGAGACAGGGATATATTACACAGCTCAGACTCATCTCATCTGCTCAGCACGGATTGGGCAACAATGAAGTGGTGGAAACTGAGGAGGAGGAGAAAAAGAGCTTGTTGCTAGTGCAACAAAGGCTAGTACCCACACAAGCTTTGTCCTATTTCTCCGATGTGGACGGGCTGAGGAGAAGAATGATGAGGAATAGAGGGAGGAGGAGATGGAGAGTCGTCATCATGATGGAGATAGAGAACGGTTGGCTGTAGGGAGCTTTGCACATATGTACCGTTGCCTTTCCCATGACCCTCGCATTATATTCATTTTGACCTAAAAAGATTACTGCTTTTTCACCCTGCTAGACCTGTGCTACAAGGGGAAATTTGCATCTCTCCTTGCTGAGATGGAGAGGTCTACTAAAATAGTAATATACCAGAAGGTCATTGTGAAAATATGTTGAAAACATTCCCATCAGACATCAATAGCAGCAGGGGGCAAGCTTCTTTGCCCAACCAAGGAGGAGAGGCAAGGGAGGCATACAATAGGTATAGCAGAGTCAGGGGTACACTGTCAAAGGCCTGGGCCAATTTCATGACACCCTCCCTGCATCCAGGCCCTGATGACTGGGTATTTTTGACAAGGAGGGAATCATTTTCAAAGATGTCAAGTAATAACTGACCAACCAAACCAGTGTACTCCCAAATTCCTCTTCAACTTTCACCTATTGGGTCTCAAAGCTGGACACATGGAATGAGCTCTCCCTCTATGCCTTGGAGGTGTTGTGCTGCCCTGCCACTAGCCTCTTTTCTGAGCTGGTTTTTAGTGCCACTGGAGGAGGTCATAATAGATTAGCTCATTCACCTGTCAACAGAGCATACTGACCGGCTCTCTCTGATAAAAATGAACAAAGTCTGGATTAGCTCCGACTTTTCCATACAAACAGATGTCAGCAGCACATAAAGTGCTTTTAATCTTCAATATTTGAATGAGGCTCTCCGGTTGTTGCCTACAATGGTTTTAAGGATGACTGAATGACTCTTCTTTTAATTGTTTCTGGGCTATTCACTTTGTGCAGAGCCTTTATGAGTGTAGGAGCACATCAACTACACTTTCTTAATTTTTTTTTTGAGGCACTCCAATTGTTGCTTTTAGGGGTTGTGACAAAGTCATTGGTAAAGTTCTGGAGGGGAAATATGTTTCCCTGAAGCTATTAGCTTCAGTGAATCAAAAACGTTAAGTTTCCTTCAGTATGTTATTGTATGTTATGTATGTATGTATGTATGTTAAGCACCATTTGTAAAAGGGCGTGTTTTTATGAGAACAACCATAGAGCAGGCAGGAGGTTGCTCTCCATATGTCCACCCCATGGTGTGGTCTGGGGTTTAAATACTCGGCCTGCTGAGGCATTCAGGTTTTAGTAGGTCTGGAGAGAGTAACTCCAGATCTGTTTGTGTGGAACTAGTGTGGCGCCCCTGTGGGTTCAGTCACCACAGAGGTACTGCATCTCAACCAGAGGTGTGGTATCCCACTCTCAGGTAAGGATGGAGTACTACCCCGGACTCACACACTTGCATCCATTACACTCCACTTCAGAGGGAAGGGCGCGATTGCTCCTAAGGGAGAGCACAGTCCCTGGTCCCAGGTCCCTGGCTGGAGGGTGGAACCATGTAGTGGGTGTTGGCGGAGGAAGTAGTTTAAGAGAGCACTTCAGTAGGAGTTTAAGAGAGCAAGGAACCATCTAGAAGCAGCCAGTCCTGCTCAGGAGAGCAGTGGAGGAGGTCCAGGCTAGTAAGAGAGGCCCAGGAAAGAGAAAGAGAGGATGGGAGCAGAGGGAATGCTCCAAAAGGAACAGAGGGGATCCCAGGGGCACCGGAAGTGCGGATGCCACCCGTGCGCCTGAATCTACATGGACGTGGAGGGATCAGGCCGCAGAGGGGACCGGCCCCTAAACTACAAGGCTCAGCTAGAAGCCGGAGGCTGCTGTACTTGCAAGGTGCAGCTGACAACTACCACAATTGCATCGCCGAAAAGGTGGCCACAGAGTGTCAAGGGGACTGCAGGTCGCCCGACAAGATCCGAGGCTACTGGCTTGGGACACTGATTGTGAGGTGCAGGGCAGGAGGGTGAGAGCCAGTGCAGGAAGATGACCGAGGAAGGAACACAGAACGTGGTCCAATTTAAGTACTCCTGAAATACTTGTGAGCTGCTGAACCCCTTCCTTATTGAACACAGGACGATGTGGGCGGTTATAATCCAGAAAGTGTAACCTGAGGAACTTAACAACTATGAGTAAAACCTGAAGACTGCACCCCACTGTGTCCTTGAATAATTGCTGCGCCATCACCAACCCTGCACTACACAGCACCAGCAACATCTACCTCATTACATCACTACATCCTGCCCTGGAGCTAAGCTCTGCCTGTGGAGAGCTGAACCAACTCTGCTGTGTCACCATCAGCTCCAGAGGATCTGCACCGCAGTGGTGGCCCCATATAGCCACATACCACAGGTGGCGTCGCGAACATTAACTATAAAAGCTTTATTCCCTTTAACTATAATCCCCTTTTATTGACCGCCCTGGGTCACGGACCGGGTCACTGCCACCGTGACATCCCCCAGCATTGACCGGCCCGGCTACCGAGTACCCCACAGCCCAAGGGGCGCGTCACTAGCCTGAACCACGTTGAGTTGCTGAACGCTGAGCAGGTGGATCCCTGCTGCCTCAAAGACTGTGCTTTTGTGTTACAATTTTGCTTTGTTTTCCCTGTTTTGTCCAAAGAGACATGTTTTCTTTTATGGACTCAGTGTTGGCTTATTCTGCATTTTAATAAGCAATTCAGAAGTTTTAAAGAGACAGCGTACCTGTGTCTACCACTGTCTGCAGCTGAGTGATCTACCACAGGGCGTATGGATGACCCTCCTTATTTTTTCCTGGCTTTGCACTTTGTTCAGAGGCTTTCTGAATGTGGGAGCACATCAACTACATTTTCCTAATTGTTTTATGAGGCTCTTCAGTTGTTGCTTTCAAGGGTGTATGGCTGGCCCTCAATTTAACTACTTTTTCCTGGCTTTATACTTTGTGCATAGCCTTTATAAATGTAGGAGCACATCAACTACACTTTTTTTTTTTTTTATAAGGCACTCCAGTTGGTGTCTTCATGGGTTTATGAATGACCCTGCTTGTAATTTTTGGCAGGCTTTGCACTATCTGCAGAGCTTTCATGAGTGTAGGAGTACAACAACTACACTTTGTACCCAATATTTGAATGAGGTGCTACAGTTGGTGCCTTCAGGGATTTATGGATGACACTGCTTCTTATTTTTTCAGGTTTTGCACTTAGTGCATAGCCTTTATGAGTCTAGGAGTACCACTGCATGACAATTTGAACATAATGTGTAAGAAGCCCTCCTTTATGTCTAATACAGGGTTGTATCTGAGTCCCTCTTCCTTCATATTTTTTACAGTTCTTGCTTCCTTCATTAATTAGATAAAATAGAATCCCGGTACTCACATGCATTGAAGTTCATTTAATGCATACAAGGAAATCCAAATCACAGACGTTTCATCCCATGCCACAGCTTCATAAATTACAGTTGTGATCAAAAGTTTACATACCCCTGCAGAATTTTTACTTTCTTAGCCTTGTTTCAGAGAATATGAATGATAACAAAAAAAAAATTTCTCCACTCATGGTTATTGGTTGGGCGAAGCCATTTATTGTCAAACTACTGTATTTTCTCTTTTTAAATCTTAATGACAACCAAGAACATCCAAATGACCCTGATCAAAAGTTCACATACCCCAGTTTTTAATACCTTGTATTGCCCCCTCTAACATCAATGACAGCTTGAAGTCTTTTGTGGAAGTTGTGGATGAGGTTCTTTATTTTCCCAGATGGTAAAGCTGCCCATTCTTCTTGGCAAAAAGCCTCCATTTCCTGTAAATTCCTGGGCTGTCTAGCATGAACTGCGCCCTTGAGATCTCCCAAGAGTGGCTCAATGATATTGAGGCCAGGAGACTGAGATGGCCACTCCAGAACCTTCACTTTGTTCTGCTGTAACCATTAACAGGTCGACTTGGCCTTGTGTTTTGCATCATTGTCATGTTGGAATATCCAAGTATGTCCCATGTTTCCGGGCTGATGAGTACAAATTTGCCTCCAGTATTTGCTGATAATGTGCTGCATTCATCTTTCCTTCAACTTTTACCAAGTTTCCGGTGACTTTGTAGCTCACACATCCGCAAAACATCAGCAATCCACCTCCGTGCTTTACAGTAGGAATGGTGTTCCTTTCATTATAGACCTTGCTGACCTCTCTCCAAATGTAACGTTTATGGTTGTGGCCAAAAAGTTCAATTTTGGTCTCATCACTCCAAATTATCTTGTTCCAGAAGTTTTGAGGCTTGTCTCTGTGCTGTTTGGTGTATTGTAGGTGAGATACTTTGTGACATTTGCGGAGTAATGGCTTTCTTCTGGTGACTCGACTATGCAGCCCATTTTTCTTCAAGTGCCTCCTTATTGTGCATCTTTAACCAGCCACACCGCTAGTTTTCAGAGAGTCCTGAATTTCAGCTGGTGTAATTTATGGGTTATTCTTTGCATCCTGAACAACTTTCCTGGCTGTTGTGGCCAAAATTTTTGTTGGTCTACCTGACCGTGGTTTGGTTTTTACAGAGCCCCTGATTTTCCATTTGTTAATCACAGATTGAATGCTGCTGACTGGCATTATCAATTCCTTGGATATCTTTTTGTATCCCTTTCCTGTGTTATACAGTTCAACTACCTTTTCCTGTAGATCCGTTGACAATTCATTCCCCATGACTCACAGTCCACAAACGTCAGTGGCTGGATGAAAGATGCAAGAATCTGTCTGGATCCCAGAAACTCACTCAGCTTTTATGCACACACTGATTACAAGCAAACAGGTCACAGGTGAGGATGTTACCTTTAGTAGCCACTCAAACTCATTTGTGTCAAATTCTGTGCATATTATCAGGCCAAAATCACCAGGGTATGTGAACTTTTGTTCAGGGTAATTTGGATGTTTTTGGTTGTCATTAAAATTTAAAAAGAGAAAACACAGTAGTTTGATAATAAATGGCTTCACCCAACCAATAACCATGAGTGGAGAAAAATGTTTTTTTGCTATCATTCATATTCTCTGAAACAAGGTCAAGAAAGCAAAAATTCTTCCGGGGTATGTAAACTTTTGAGCACAACTGTATACTAAAATTTAAAATTTTTTATAAAAAATTCAATTTGGGTTTACTTAAATTATTATTTTTAAATCCTTTTTAAATGTTGCCTTATACAGTTATATGAAAAAGTTTGGGCACCCCTATTAATCTTAAGCTTAATGTTTTATAAAAATTGGTGTTTTTGCAACAGCTATTTCAGTTTGATATATCTAATAACTGTTGGACACAGTAATGTTTCTGCCTTGAAATGAGGTTTATTGTACTAACAGAAAATGTGCAATCTGCATTCAAACAAAATTTGACAGGTGCATAAGTATGGGCACCCTTATCATTTTCTTGTTTTAAATACTCCTACCTACTTTTTACTGACTTACTAAAGCACTTTTTTCGGTTTTGTAACCTCATTGAGCTTTGAACTTCATAGCCAGGTGTATGCAATCATGAGAAAAGCTACTTAAAGTGGCCACTTCCAAGTTGTTCTCCTGTTTGAATCTCCTTTGAAGAGTGGCATCATGGGCTCCTCAAAACAACTGTCAAATGATCTGAAAACAAAGATTATTCAACATAGTTGTTCAGGGAAAGGATACAAAAAGCTGTCTCAGAGATTTAACCTGTCAGTTTCCACTGTGAGGAACATAGTAAGGAAATGGAAGAACACAGGGACAGTTCTTGTTAAGGCCAGAAGTGGCAGGCCAAGAAAAACATCAGAAAGGCAGAGAAGAAGAATGGTGAGATCAGTCAAGGACAATCCTCAGACCACCTCCAGAGAGCTGCAGGATCAACTTGCTGCAGATGGTGTCACTGTGCATCGGTCAACTATACAATGCACTTTGCACAAGGAGAAGCTGTATGGGAGAGTGATGCGAAAGAAGTCGTTTCTGCAAGCACGCCACAAACAGAGTCGGCTGAGGTATGCAAAAGCACATTTGGAGAAGCCAATTTCTTTTTGGAAGAAGGTCCTGTGGACTGATGAAACCAAGATTGAGTTCTTTGGTCATACAAAAAGGCATTATGCATTGCTGCAAAAAAACACAGCATTCCAAGAAAAACACTTGCTACCCACAGTAAAATTTGGTGGAGGTTCCATTATGCTTTGGGGCTGTGTGGCCAATGCCGGCACCAGGAATCTTGTTAAAGTTGAGGGACGCATGGATTCCACTCAGTATCAGCAGATTCTTGACAATAATGTTCAAGAATCAGTGACAAAGTTGAAGTTACGCAGGGGATGGATCTTTCAGCAATACAATGATCCAAAACATCGCTCCAAATCTACTCAGGCATTCATGCAGAGGAACAATTACAATGTTCTGGAATGGCCATCCCAGTACCCAGACCTGAATATCATTGAACATCTGTGGGATCATTTGAAGAGGGCTGTCCATGCTCGGCGACCATCAAACTTAACTGAACTGGAATTGTTTTGTTAAGAGGAATGGTCAAAATACCTTCATCCAGGATCCAGGAAATCATTAAAAGCTACAGGAAGCGACTAGAGGCTGTTATTTTTGCAAAAGGAGGATCTACTAAATATTAATGTCATACTTATGCACCTGTCAAATTTTGATTGAATGCAGATTGCACATTTTCTGTTAGTACAATAAACCTCATTTCAAGGCAGAAACATTACTGTGTCCAACAGTTATTACATATATCAAACTGAAATAGCTGTTGGAAAAACACCAATTTTTATAAAACATTAAGCTTAAGATTAATAGGGGTGCCCAAACTTTTTCATATAACTGTATACAAAACATTATACGGAAAGAATGTTTCTTAGCATTTTTTTTCCTGAAAACTCCCAATTTCTCATCGATTTTGAATGTTTTATTGTCAGTCCTTAGAGTGGAGTAAAATTGTGACACTATTGTTCTCAGCAGCGATCTCGGAGTCAGAGAAGCTTCCAGAGGTCTTCCCTATGCTGTTCTCCTTCCATTCAGTAATTTTTCCATTCAAAATTTTCACTGCGCCTCAGACCTCCTTGTAGGGTCTGCCAGAAAAATGCTCAGATTTCCCATTGACTCCCGTTTTACTCGCTATTCGAAATGAGTATCCAAGTATTAGAAATTGCTTGGTTTGAGTAATGAGCATCCGAACATTTTAGTGCTCGCTCATCCTTAATTATGTCATATTAAACGTGAATGATAACATTAAAAAGGTAATAGATTATGCAGGAAGGGTAAGAAAGTCCTATTGTATATTTGTTTAGTCTATTAATGAATCACCATTAAGTGGAATTTCCTCAAAAAAAAAATCACAAAAAAAGTATAAAAGGTGCAAAGTGCTTAGAATTGATGGATTTCAAGATAATTCCTCTAAAAGTACTATAAATAATTCATATAGAAGCAGCAATCATCTTAAAATGGTGCAGGAACCCAATAAAATTGCACTACATCCAGTTTCCAAGGCATACAGTATAAGCGGCATATATAATAGTTACCATACATACAATACTGTAAAGTGACAAGCTATAGTAAAATCACAAACACATAGTAGTGACTATTGTATCGATCTGCTCATCTCTAGTTGATTTGGCCTCATTTTTATATCTAAGCATTTATCAGATATTGGGGTGTAAACTGGAACCAAATTTGTACAAATTTAATCACCTCATTCAATTTTGGATTATTCAAAAAAGACACTTAGATGCATCAAATAAAATTGCTGAATATATAGTATATACGGTAATTTATTAGTGCATATTTTCAGTGTGCTGTAAGTTTACTCATGCATTTTCAGTATGTTCTAAATTGTCCACCTATGCATGTAATGTAGCCATATGTTAGTTAGCATTGATGGTCATTTAACTTCATTTTTGTACTTGCATTTAGGTACATGTAAGAGGCCAGAAAGAATGGTGGAGGCAGAATTGGTGGGTGACTGGGAAAATGACAGTTATCCTGGAGGAACACAAGCAGTTTACCAATGCCGACCAGGATTCACTCGTCTTGGAACAATTAAGATGGGTTGTATAGGTGGTGAATGGCAATATTTGGGTAGAAAAGGTGAATGCAAAAGTAAGTATTGCTGTATATGTTATCTATAACAATTTACAGCCTATACAAATGTATAGGGGAATTATATCACCTCTTTCTCAAGATTATCTTTACCAAAAGTACATTTTCAGTGAAAGATTATTTGGTTCATTGTATAGTATTAAAAAAATTCAAACATCTTTTTTATCTTTTAGTGCAACACTTAATATGGAAAAAAAACTTTGACCTCGATTCACCACTGCCCTTAAACCTGTTTTTTTTTGTCTAGTTCTGTGTGTTTTACGACTTTTTTTGTTTGCACACAATTCAGTATTATATTTGCTCCTTTTTAAACTCCATTAAATGTGTTTGCTTTGTGGCAGTGCCTACAAAGTCCAGATGTTTTCACTTGATTCATTAATTGTGACTTTTTAAAAAGTTGCTAAATTTGGCAGAACTTTACTCCAGTCCTCTCCCTGTTGTAATTTTGAGTATGCCAGTATTTTGGCACAATTTTTATGACTTTTGAGGCCAACATTGCAAAAAATCACCATAACAGTTTAAGACAAGAAGAAAGCCTATTTTTTACTTTTTGTCAAACTCATGAATCACATTCGTCATTTTGATGAATTTGGTACCAAAAACAGCAACTAATACAACAAGACAAAAAAGAAAAGTGACTTAAAAAAATAATATAAATGTCAAATTGGGGTCATAATATTCTGAAAATTATATCAAACTTGAAAATATGTAACAACTCCCTGCACATTTTTTCAAAGCACAAACTCATTTTACATAATATATAGCAAAATATTAGAAAGTAACAGACACACATGAAAATTCTAATTCAAGGATCCAATCTTAAGAATAGCAGTATATCACCCATTAGAAGCTTCATTTAAAAAAAGGGTAAACATTTTTAAAGATACAAAGTTGCAAATGTTGTTAAATTGTCATAAATAGAAAAATGCAGAACTGGCTTCTTTTATTTTCCTCTTTGGACAATTTCTAATTTTAATAGAGACCGTGACAATAAATTGATTATAGTGTGTTCCTGTGCTGGGACCCCCAGCAATCAGCTGTGAACTGTAGCGAAATATGGCTGTAAGTGTTCAGGTCAGGCTTTCATTACAATGGCCAGTTTGTCAGAGGAAGCATACCAACAATCTTCTCTCGCCTTCTTACAAACCTCAAAGGCAGTGGGTGAAATTTGCTCCAAACAGATTTTTCTGGGAGCTTTTATGGGCATTTCACAAATATTTAGGGTACTAGGAGTTATGCATTTAAGTACAGATCCAGCTCATACAGTTATTGTTGTGCATTAAATGGAAGCCGTGACACTAATGTGAATAGAGCCTTATTCTTTATTACAAGAGTATAAGCATAATATACAATACATGAGAATTCAATATAATGTACTATAAATGTGTATTCAACTGAAGAGGCAAAACAGTATATTATAATAATAATTAATACAGATTCTAGACAATAAAATCAGAGTAAGAGTCTGAGATCCTAGAGCTACTTATTATTGCTATAGATCTAAGTGCAACTGCTAAAAGAAAGTAAAGCATGTTTTGCCTCTGTAAACTAATGGTCTATCATGTGGTCCCTTTTGGGCATTTAAGTGTATATAAAGAATTTTTAACGACAATTTTGGAGCAGAGTCTGTGTGAATATACTCATATATGTAGATGGATTCCTGCAGTTTGGTATAAAGCTGGATTTCCCTATTTGATATAAATGGGAACTGTATAGCAACTTTGAACACTTATTAAAATGTAACAACCAAGAAATTATCTTAAGATTAAACTTTTTGATTACAATAGTGAATACTGTGCATTAACATTATTTTATTTGATATCCAGAAAAATCATGTGGGCATCCAGGTGATATACCATTTGGATCATTTGAGTTGAGAAATGAGGAGACATTTGTTTTTGGAGCGGTTGTTGAATACGGTTGTGATGAAGGGTAAGTGGAATCCATGTTAACCACTTACCATTTGCTTTAAAGGACGTCTTTCAGTAAGTTTGACCCCTCTAAACCATTTATGTGAGCACGTAACCCAGCAAAACATGATCTATTTGGTGAAAAAAAATTGTCAAAAACAGTAAAAACCTGGCACTCCCACCCAGATGTGTATACCACTGCTGCAACAAGCAGCAAGACATCTGCCAAACCTATGCCAATAGGTATGCAGGAACTAATAAAAAGAAATTGCAATGTGCGCTGTGGTCCCACCGCTATAACTCTGTATAATACTATAAAACTGACTATACAAGTCAATAAATTTCCTACTTGCTAACTGATGATCCAGAGTTCCAGTTGTCTGAAATGTGAAGTAATGTATTTGTACTGAAGATTTTCTCAACATGCTGACTGGCTTTTCTGCTGCAGATTAGTGGTGTCAATTTAAATGAATGCAAGTGAGTGAATTGCGAGTAAGGCTAAAAGGACATGCTAATAACATCAAAAAAGGTTTTATGTACACTCCCCTCTCCAAACATTACAAGGAGGTTCATAATAGTAGAATGGAGGATACGTCCTTTTGTGGAATAGAATCAGTAAAACACCACTGGAGAGGTGGAAATTACCTACATGAAATGTCTAGGGTTGAGAGCCACTGGATACTTTGATTAAGTCTTAAACCAACTGGAATTAATAGTGAAATAGAATTATTTGCTTTTATGCAGTAGATCTAAAATGGTATGATGGGGTTAACAATCAGCCTGAGGAAACTTCTCTCTACATATACTTACCAGACATAGAAGAAGTTCAATCCCTGAGGAATAAGGACAATACCTTCGTGTAGGACCATCAGCTTCCTTTTGCTCTATGGACCTTTCAGTAGTTTGGTGACGTCACGAATCATGGAGCAGTTTGCTCAGAAACTTTCAGCTTATTGTGGTGCTGCTGGCTGGACCGTCGCTCAAACACTTGGAGATACAGGATCAACTTTTACAAGCTATACTGAGTCTTCCAAGCCACACTGAAAGACTTTCCATAGGGAGCATTTGGATATGTAGTACTCCCTTCACCTCTTCCATTCCAGATCATTTGAATTGACACATCTAATCTGCAACAGGAACTCCAGTGAGTGTGTTGAGACATTCCAAATTAGCAACAAGTGGCCATTAAAACCTAACCTTTAGTAGGCTATTAGGTCATTTAAAAATGTAAAAAGCTCTCAAGAATCTAAACCAAACAATGGGACATAGAAACACAAATTAATGTTTAGGCAACTCAGCTGCAAAAGCAAATGGCCATAAAGCAAAAAATCGAGTGCTGTAGTATAACCATATAACAACTATCATGCCTATCATCAACAACAAATAAATCAAAGGTTAAACACAATGTGTCTAGACAAACAGATAAACTGGTACATCACACAGAGAAACAAAAAAACATTTGATAGGATAAGAACAATCTCACCAGACTTGTATACAAGATGTCCATATGTGTTCCTCAAGGAATCCTTTCACAGGGATATTCTGGAAGGATGGGGAAGATACCCTCACAACAGCCACATTCCAATCATCCAGGAACTGAATTTTCTCCTGACGTGTTTTCTCAATGTAGATTCATCAGGGGACTATAAGTATAGCGACCTGGTCCTTGACAGCTCAACATATAAAAGAAGTAGTTCTTCATATATTGTCCGCCTATATTATCCCCCTTATATATATTCTAATGAAGTGCACACCCTAATAAAAGATAAAATGGTACTGGAAACTATCACTTCCGGATTCCAGTGTGTGGTGAAAAAGATGTGTGGAGCGCATGACATCACTTCCGGGTGCCCTAAAGTAGGTGGAATGCATAATTGGAATGAAGACTGGAAGTGACATTACCGCCACACACCGGGTGCTTGGAGAACTCAGTCCTGGACTGAAAAATAGAGTTAGTGAGCAGGGAATCAGTATTCTAAGGAAAGAAAAGTCTCTAAAACATAGAGGAGGCCAGCGGACAAATAGCACCCAAGAATGCATTAACTAATCATTAGTTAACCTTTTCGGATAATTGGACTTTACCCTATTCACACTCCAACACAGGACAAATGGACCAAACTGGTTGTAATATCCCTGGCGGTGTGCTTGCATGGCTTACCACCTCCCACCATGCAAGACCGCAATCTTACCTATCAGGCCAGGCTGCACACTTTGCTCCAGTACCTGCTGTTTGCATGTCTCTTGTCTGCTGGCTTAGGGTGGCGGCGCTGTTTCTTCCTGATTCTTTAAGCTACAGTGTGCACAGTCCTAATGTGTCCCCAGCCTATTGCTGTGAGTCACTGGATACTTAAACCCACTCCACCCAGTAGGAGGTGCCTGAGCAACACTTTCATTCAGTTTGTTCTGTGCAGCTGAGTGGCCAGGTTCTGTCCTGTATCTTGTCTGTTTCTGTCACCCTGAGGGCTGTATACCCAGGCCTGTTGCCTGTATCTGTGACTTCTAGTCTGTTTCCGCCACCCTGGGGGCTGAGTTCCCAGGCTCGCTCCTGTATCTTGCTCCTGTTTCAGTTCCTGTCTGAACAGTGTCCTAGCCCGATACCTGTTTGTCTCTATGTCCGAACCTTCCCTTTTCCTGCAGTGTCTGAACCTGCACCTAACTCCAACTCATTGTCTCTGTACTTCTGTTTGTGAGTTTTGTGTCCACTCGCTACTTCATTGTATGTACCTTATGTGTATCTGGTTCTGCTTGTCAACTTTCCCTGCCTCCGGATCTACCTCCTTTGTTCTAACTATCTTCCTGTATTTTCCAGTCTGTTCCATGTGAACAGAGCCCTGTCCTGTCTGCCTGCACCTTCTGCTCTGCTTGTTCACTGCACCTGTGGTTCTGCTCTGCTTGTTCACCGCACCTGCGGTTCTGCTCTGCTTGTTCACCGCACCTGTGGTTCCGCTCTGCTCTGCTTGTTCACCGCACCTGCGGTTACGCTCTGCTCTGCTTGTTCACCGCACCTGCGGTTCCACTCTGCTCTGTTTGTTCACCGCACCTGCGGTTCCACTCTGCTCTGCTTGTTCACCGCACTCTGCTTGTTCATCGCATTTGCGGTTTTGCTCCGCTCTGCTTGTTCACCGCACCTGCGGTTTTGCTCCACTCTGCTTGTTCACCGCACCTGCGGTTTTGCCCTGCTCTATTTGTTCACCGCATCGGCGGTTCTGCTCTGCTTGTTCACCGCAGCGGCGGTTTTGCTTTGCTCTGCTTGTTCACCGCATTAGCGGTTTCGCTCTACTCTGCTTGTTCACCGCATCTGCGGTTTTGCTCTGCTATCCACCGCACCTGCGGCTCCGTTCCTGTGTCCCAGTCTGTACTGGTCCCTATCCTGCCTGCGTTCCTACCTGCCAGTACCCGCCTTTCTGCATACCAGCCATGCCTGCCAGTGCCCACCAGTCTGCATGCCAGCCGTGCCTGCCAGTACCCACCTGTCTGTATGCCAGCCTAACCTGCGTGTTCCTGCATTCCCCGCTGTGGGTCAACAACTGTGACCGGGGTCTGACCTGGAGTAGCACCTGGTCCCTCTGCTCGGTTCCTCCCTGGTTCACGGAGTCGACTGTGCTGCCGCGTGACCTTGGTCGGAATGAGTTGACACTTAGTTATGCCCCTCCAAGCACTCCTCGGTTCATGGTACAGTGGGATCACTAATCATGCTCACGCCAGTCAGTCCGGGCGTGTAACACTGGTCACATGATAACCTGTGTGGTCAATAGGAGGGGAATAGATGGGACAATATTTGCCCAATTAACTCATTAGAGGCTGGACTTACTTGACATCAATAGAGTTGAGTATCAGATGGAATAAAATACTAGAGGCTATAGAAAGAAATAATATCTATCTGCAATGAGATAGAAAAGAACCTCTAAATTATATATTATTGAGAATACTATACTACTTATTGATGAATGAAATCATGATGGAAAGAGCACTGGTGGGAGATGGGAGACCCAAGAAGAGAAAAAAAGAGGCTGTGAAGGAGCCTATAATGCCCTAAACAATTAGAACAAATAACATAAATCCTACCTGACTTAGTCATCGACTTTACCTAGTCGACCGAGACATTCTTCAAAATTGATATATTAATTTACATAATCTAATTGTTACCTTTACATTGTCAATCTGTTGACTGAAACTTGGAATATCAACATTTTTAGTGGAATGCAAATAAGGGTGGGAGAAGGCACTTAGCAAAACTCCACTTCCTCAGGTTAATAAAGGGAATCTGTGAGCAGGGTTATGCTATGTAATCTGAAGCACTGTGATGCAGTGGAAGACAGCCTGATTACATTGATGTCACTTACTGGACTATGTTTTCCTGCTTCAATACAATTGAGTGTTTTATCACCAGGATATTATCACTACAGGACATTTGACCATGTGTCTCGTAGGTAAACCCTGTCCTCATCACTGATTAGCAACTCTCTGTCACTATAGAATGTACACAGAAAACTGTGGTGTAAGCGGGGTTATAAACAGCTCAATATCTGAGCACTGCTAGATCTGGGGCAGAGAAAACTGTGACTCCGTCATACCTGCTGCATGTAGTAAACTAAGTGACACATCGTTGGAATCAGTATCTCAGCCCCTACCTCATGCTACTCTCAGATTACATAACAGAAATCCGCTGACAGATCACCTTTAACATTCTTGGTGCCTCCCTCTCTCCATTGATCGGTATAGCTGATATATATCTGACATGAAGCACTGGCCAGGAATTCATGTGCAGATCAGCAGTCTCCTCACTTCCGAGCTCTGACTTTCCGTCCTGAGGCAACAGACTTCAGCCTTCCACTGTTCCTGTGCTGCTAATCTGTGCAGACACATGATTTCCTGGCCAGTGCCTGACATCAGATGTACATCAGCTATTGATCAACAGAGAAAGAGAGGCACCAAAAATGTTAGTAACCCAAGGAAGCTAGTTTTGTTAACTGCATACCCACTGCACTTTATTTGCAAACTGCTAGAAATGTGGATTTCTCAAGATTCAGGGAACAGATTGACATTATAAAAGTTAGTAATGAGTTAATTTTTCACAAGGCTACTTGCTCATTCAAACAGGTTAGGTGGGTTTAAACTTAACAGATTCCCTTTAAGAATGTTACATGAATGAACACTACAAAATAGAACTTCATATACTGTGTACTATCATGTGTAACTGTGAATTTTACAGCACGCTCTCGTACTTTCCCATGGCCTGTAATAGGATTAGCACTGCTAATGAAATAATATTAGCAATAAGCATTTCACAAAAGATTTTACTTTACATGTAAGATTTAGTAATAGATGTTGCAACATGTATGTTTTGCAATAACTGGATATTAAGTAAACCAAAAGTGATGTTGCCAGAGCTAATTGTGTTATTAGGGTGACTTTGATAATTTTTCCCTGAATCAAGCAACCTAGATAAACTCAAAATTATATACAATCTATGCAATCTTATGCATAATTTTGTCATGTTTTTCCACAGCAAACAAACCCACATTTCAATGTATAAATAACTGTAAGCAATTTGTACTCTAGGTATCGCCTGGCAAGCAGAGAAAGAACTCGACAGTGCACAGCTACTGGCTGGAGCAATTACCCTCCTCACTGTGAAGGTAAAGTTAGAACCAATGCTTAAAATATATATAAAAGTACAAAAGATATTATATAAAAGAGCCATTCAAGCAGTTATGAAAAGTCAATAGATGTATAGAATGTTCAGCCATTTTCTGGAGATGGAGTTTAAAAAAAAAAAAAAATGAGTCCAAGTGTCTTAAAGGGAATCTGTCCATAAGATCAACCCTCCTAAGGCTATGTGCATACAAAGCATTTTTGAAGTGTTTTTGCCGCGGTTTTCCCGCCACGGAAGCGCTGCAAAAATGCTTGTTAATAGGTCTGCCAGGTATAGCATTGGTAATCCGGATGTACACATGATGCGGAAATTTCTGCTCCGGATTACCATTGCGGAAAAAAATACAGCATGACCGTTGCTCGGGTGTTTCCACCGCGAATTCTCGTCCATTGACTTGCAATGAACCACAGCAAACCCGCAGGTGTAATATTTATACCTGTGGATTTGCTGGATTTCAATTAAATCCAATGGGCGCGAATTCGCGCTGGAAACATGCTGCGAGTGGTACCCAGATCGTTACAAAAGGATTACTACTCCTCTCATCCTACCGTCGCTCCTGCTGAAAACAGCGAGAGTGGAATGGCTGGGAGGAGCAGTAGTCTGCTCGTGCCCACGATGAAAAAAAGAAAAAAAAGTAAAAAGAAAATAAAACATCTATAATCACCTGTCCGGTGCCCCCTGGTGTCCTCCGGGTCTCCGGTGGTGATCCAATGCTCCCAGGGGCCAGCGGTACACTGTGGGAGCGTGCTCGCTCCCAGCAGTGTACTGAGCTGCCAGGACCTGCAGTCAGCTGATCAGAAAAAAGTTTCCAGGGTCATGGCTGTGAGCCCTTACCGGGGCTGATCAGCTAATAAACCCAAGTGACCTCCTGCAGCAGCATGTATACTAACAAGGGTGATTTTACATCCCTGTCAGTATACACTGCTGTCTTCTACAGCAGTGACATCAGTGATTGCTGATGTCACTGCTGTAGAAGAGACATGGATCGTCGTGGGACACTCGTTAGCAGTGATCGTGGACTACGTCGTTGATGGCGGATAGGTGAGGGATATAGTTGTTTGTTTTTTTACGCTTTTTTCAGAAGATCGAGGGATTCCAGTACAAGGCGTATGAAAATCTTTATTTTTTAAACAGTGTGTTTTTTATTTCATTAAAATAATTTATTCTGGCTGTGTATATATTGAAGAGGTGGCGATACCTTTACTACACGGTTAGTAATGGGGGTGTTTTATAGATGCCCTCCATTACTAACCTGGGTTTCAAGTCAGCCGCCAATACAAGGCTGACGTGAACCCCAACCCTATTACGCCACTCACCACAGCTATGGGGCAGTGGGAAGAGCAGAGGCTAAGTCCCAGATTTGGCACATCTAATGGATGCACCATTTCTGGGACTGCTGAGGGGTGATATTAATAGCCGCAGAGGGGGCTGGCATTCATGGCCCTTTCCCTGGCTATTAATATCAGCCCGTAGCTGTCTGTTTAGCCTTTGCTGGGTAGATTTTATAGAGGGACCCCACATCAATTTTTTCTGGGGTCCCCCTGTAATCTAGGTAGTAAAAGCTAAATAAACAGATGTGGGCTTATATTACTTGCCAGGGAACATTGTTGGCTAATGACCCCTTACCTGGCTACTAATATCACCCCCCAGTGGTCAGCTTTCCCTCTGCTGGTTATGAAAATGATACAGGAGCCCACGGCATTTTTTAAAAAAATTTTAGGCTCTGTGCCCACGATCTGGACATAGCAGCGCTTTGGGCGCATATTTTTTGATGCATCCAAAATGTTGCATTCTATTACACACAGGTAAATCCACATATGTTCACTGAACCATGCGTATTTACCTCATTCAATACTTTCTAGTGGTCAAATTCCTGTTGCGCAGACTAGCGACTCCACAGGAGAATTTGACATGCTGCGGTCCTAAAAGACGCGCCACATGTCAGTGTCCAGGGATGATTCGCATCCTCTGATGCACGCATAGTGGACATGGGATTTCTAGAGATCCCATTCACTATGCTGTAACATCTGAACACTGCAGGTTTGACGCTGTATAAACACGTAGCATCAAACTGGCAGCGGCCCCTTATTGTGGCCACGTACCCAAACTCACCAACAGCATGTTAATTTCTTATGGATGCGCCATTTCTGGGGTGGCTGACGGCTGGTGTTTCTAGCCTGGGAGGGGGCCAGTATTCATGGCACCCTTCCTGGGCTATTAATATCAGCCCTAAGCTGTTGTCTAGCCTTTGCTACCTATTAAAATAGGGGGGACCCCACATCATTTTTTGGGGGAATCCCCCATTTTAATAGCTAGTAAAGGCTAGGTATTCAGCTGGGGGCTTATATTAGTTGCCTGGGAAGCTCCGTGGGTGTTACCCCCTTCCCAGGTTTCAAACATCTGCCGCAGCCGTTTTTTTTAATAAATCCTTTATTTTAACACTAAATGTGAAGTACAGTAATCAACACTATCACTGTACTTATTATATATGTGACTGACTTATTTATCTCTATGTAATCTTTGTGTGATGCTTTATTCTTTCTTTTCTAAATTGTCGGGTACCGATGCTGATTTGCCGGCCAGCTTTTTTAAAGAGACGTGCATGAAAACAGTATTATTTTTTTAAATAAATCCTTTAACACTAAATGACATGTGCAGTAACCAACACTGTCACTGTACTTCTTTTATATGTGACTGACATGTTTCTATCTATCTAATCTATGTGTGATGCTCTATTCTTTCTGTTATAAATTGTCGGGTACCGGTTTATGCCGCTGCTGAATTGCCGGCTTTTCATGTTTCACTGTGAGCACTGTTCCCATCGATTTGGGCAACCACTGTTATGCCACAACCACCATGGCTGTGACATTACAGTGAGTGGCAGACAATCCCTGCATGATGTGAAAAAATCCAGTTATGCTTTTGGTGCACGAACAGTTATCGAACATAACCTCGAACAGCCGAATTTTTTGCAAATCGTTCGCGTTCGTCGAACGACTCGAACACCGCCCAAAACAGCTCGAATTTGAGATTGGCGAACAGTTCTAGTCGAACACCGCTCATCTCTACAGATAACGTTGCGCTGCCCTCGGTGATCAAAAGCCTCTGGGGACACCGGATGGTTAGAGATTCACGGTCTCCTATCCATCCGCAAGGTACCATTGACCTGGATGCTGGACTAGAGACTCGGGAATCCATCCGCTCATCTCTAGCCCCAATTGTCCCGGATACAATGGACAGTCCTGGATTTGTGTCTGTGCCCTGCAGTCTCGGGTGTCTGCTGAATGCCCCTCATTATCAGCGCCCCTCTGACAACTCCTCCTGCCTGGGGAGAAAGAAATGGTAAATGGGCATGGATTGGGGTGTGGTCAGGGGCATAGCCAAAATTTGCAGCGCTAAGCACGCCGCATGATGTGTACCTCTTTCTGTTCTTAAAAAGTTAGGAGGTATGTATACAATAATATCTGGAGGCAGATTCTCATGCAGATCAGTGCCCAGCTTATAGCGCTGAACAGCTCATTTATATAAGAAAAATGTGAATTTCTCTGGAATAAGTCATCAGATCGCAGATATCAAAGTATCATTTTATTCAGCTTCCTATGATCTACATGACCATATAGATATCTAAGGACGTTTGATTCTACTGACTGATTCCCTTTAAGGAATTGCTGTTCTTCAGCTTTCCAACAATTCAGACCTGGAGAATTCTACATCTATGCATAAAATAGGGCAACTCTTGTACTAGTTCTTGTATTTCTCTCCTCAGTGTTGTTTAAGGTATCTAAGGACAGGATCATACATTGTTTGCTTAGAGGTTTTGCATTTTTATACATTTTATTTACTAGAAAATGTTATCTACAGACCATTCAATGAGAACACTTTATTCACCAAATATAAAAACTTCTAGAGCAGTATAGTGTCTGCTAACTCAGGAATCAAAACAATATGAATTAAAATACCTTTTAACTCCTTTGCTGCCTCTAATCACTGTTGCGTGCTGTAATCAATTACTTACATTAGCTAAATTGCTCCTGTGCTTGGGCACGGACTTCAATCACCTATATCCCACTACACAGTCATGGGATGTTGATTTAGTTATCAATTCAGTCAGGGGTTGGTATTCATAGGATAAAGTCAATTTACCACGGTATTGCATTATTTAGCAGAAGTAATCAAATGATGGCAGGTTCAAGTCTAGTAGGGAAAACACTATTTTTTTTTAAGTTTTAAAATACAATACCAGTCAAAAATTTGGAAACGCCTCTTCATGCAATTGTTTTCCTCTTACTGGAATGTGCATATTATAGATTGAGAATGAAGACAGCAAAACTAAGGAACACTTGGAACACACTACACTGCTCAAAAAATAAAGAGAAAACTCAAATAACACATCCTAGATCTGAATGAATGAAATATTCTCATTGAATACTTTGTTCTGTACAAAGTTGAATGTGTTGACAACAAAATCACACAAAAATCATCAATGGAAATCAAATTTATTAACCAATGGAGGCCTGGATTTGGAGTCACCCCCATTCTAAGTCGCCTGTGGCAGTTGGATTTTTCTTTGTTAAAAAAAAGGACAGGGGTTTATGTCCATGTCTGGATTTTCGTGAAATTAATAAGATTACCGTATGCAATTCCTACCCATTGCCGTTAATTCCTGACTTGTTTAACCAGTTAGTGGGGGCCAAGTGGTTCTTTAAAATTGATCTCCGGGGGGCATACAATTTGTTACGAGTGAAGGAGGGTGATGAATGGAAAACTGCTTTTAACACTCCGGTAGGTCATTTTGAGAATCTGGTGATGCCTTTTGGTCTTACCAATGCACCTGCATTTTTTCAGAACCTTATTAATGACATCCTGAGACCTTTGATTGGTAAGAATGTGGTTGTGTATTTGGATGACATTTTGATTTATTCACCAGATCTGGAGTCCCATTGGCAGAGTGTGCTTGAAGTTTTGCAGTTATTGAGTGATAATTCACTCTTTGCTAAGCTGGAGAAATGTGAGTTCGCTGTGCAGAAAATTAGTTTTTTGGGCTACTTTGTCTCCAGCGAGGGCTTTGAGATGGACCTGGTGAAGGTTCAGGCTGTGCAGGAATGGCCTAGGCCTATTGGTTTGAAATCTATACTGAGATTTTTGGGTTTTGCCAATTATTACAGGAAATTTATTAAGAATTTTTCTGTAGTTGATAAGCCTCTAACCGATCTCACAAGAAATGGTGCTAATACGGTCCAGTGGACTACTGAGGCCATTGTAGCGTTTAAGTATCTCAAAGAGAGGTTCAGTTCTGCCCCTATCTTTATGCAGCCTGATGAGACCAAGCCTTTTTTGTTCGAGGTTGATGCTTCATCGGTGGGGGTCAGAGCAGTTTTGTCTCAGGAGAACAGGGATGGAGTAACATCCTTGTGCATTCTTTTCAAAATTTTTTTCGGAAGCCGAATTGAATTATGATGTTGGAAATCAGGAGTTGCTGGCTATTAAACTCGCATTTGAACATTGGCGTCATTTTTTGGAAGGCACTAGATTTCTTATTCAGGTTTTCCCAGATCATAAGAATTTGATCTTTCTGGATGCTGCCAAGCACTTGAATGCCCGTCAAGCTAGGTGGGCACTTTTTTTTTCTCGGTTTCATTTTTTTGTTACCTATATCCCTGGTACTAAAAATGTTAAAGACGATACTTTATCTCGCTGCTTCTCTCCTACGGTCGGTGCCGAGGAGGAGGAGAGCATTTTACAGAAAGGAGTTGTGGTGGTGGCATTGGACTCTGTTTTGGAGAATGGGATTCTGAAAGCTGATGATGATGCTCCATCTAACACTCCCCATGGGAGGTTGTTCGTGCCTAGAGCCTTTATGAGAGATTTGTTTGTGGAGTGTCATGAGTCTCGGTTGGCAGGTCATCCAGGAATTTCTGAGACTAAGAGACTTATCAGTCGCAGTTTTTGGTGGCCTGGATGGCAGAAAGAAGTCATCAAGTGGGTGCGTCAATGTACTGTGTGTGCTAGGTCAAAGGGTTCACATACTCCTGCTGTGGGGTTGCTTTGCCCTCTGGAGGTTCCTAGTCCTTGGACGCATCTCACAATGGATTTTATTGCTGATCTGCCTGTGTCTGAGGGTTTTACTGTCATCTGGGTGGTCGTGGACCATTATAGTAAGACGTGTCATTTGGTTCCATTCATTAAGTTGCCCTGCATCAAGACACTCGCTAAGGCGCTTATTAAGGAGATTGTCAAGCTTCATGGCGTTCCCATGGATATTGTTTCTGATAGAGGACCTCAGTTTGTGGCTCGCTTTTGGCGTGCTTTTTGTGACAGGTTGGGAGTTCATTTGCCATTGTCGTCTGGGTATCTTCCTGAGTCTAATGGACTGACTGAAAGAAAGAACCAGGATGTAGAACAGTTTTTGCGTTGTTTTGTGGCGGACAATCAAGAGGTGTGGTCTGAGTTTCTGCCTCTCGCAGAATTTGCTCTTAACAATCATACATCCTCCTCAGCTGGGTGTTCTCCTTTTTTTGTTGTACTGGGAGACATCCGTCTTTTGGTTTGTTCTCAAAATTGGGATCGGTGGTGCCAGAGGAGGAGAATTTTTCCAGTGATTTGGAGAGAGTTTGGACTAATGTACGTTGCAACTAGAGATGAGCGGTGTTCGACTCGAACTGTTCGCCAATCTCAAATTCGAGCTGTTTTGGGCGGTGTTCGAGCCGTTCGGCGAACATGAACAATTTGAAAAAAATTCGGCTGTTCGAGGTTATGTTCGATAACTGCTCGTGCACCAAAATCATAACTGGATTTTTTCTCATTAATGCTGAAAATTAATGTTAATACCCAGTTTGAGTGTACAGCGGGGCGGGGGGAGGGGAAGGGGTTGGATCTCTGCAGCAATAATGAAGATCTCCATTTTTTTTTCTCTTTCCCGCATTTACAGTGGGGAGGTGCTATCTGTCAGCCTATCAGCAGCGCACACACGGAGCGAACTGCATTTTTTCACACAAGCAAGGGCATGTGTCATTGGCAGTGTATGTCACATGTCCTTGCCCTATAAGACCCAGCCATTTTCCCCATCGCCACCATTTTCTCACTGCTGCAGCTGCGTGTTAGACGGCACCGCTGTGGCTGTGTGCGCTATACTTTGTTAATTTCAAGCCAATTTTCGCACAAATCTACAGATAGCTTGGGAGTAGGGAATAGTTATGATTGCATTACTTTTGAGGACTAGGTTACATCATTTCCTATGACTTTTATCAGGCAGGTCTGTGCTCTTAAATAGATAGGTTGGAAGTAAAGATTAATTGTAATTGCAGTCCTTTTGAGGGCTAGGTTACATCAGTTCCTATCACTTTTATCAGGCAGGTCTGTGCTCTTAAATAGATAGGCTGGGAGTAAAGACTAATTGTAATTGCAGTCCTTTTGAGGGCTAGGTTACATCAGTTCCTATCACTTTTTGCCAGGCAGGTCTGTGCCAGTGCTGTGCAAGTTTTTTTCACAGCATTTGGCTAAATCTAGCAAAGCAAATCCTTTTTGGCCTCTTGCAGTGTGTGTTAGTCAGTGGAGTAGCCTATCTGTGTTGCAAGCTACACCACCTGTGTATAGAATACAAATTTTTTTACTGCACCTAGTGAAGTAAAACCTTTTGGGCATAGCATCATTCTATTAGTCCATTTATACTAACCTCCACCAGGTTGCAAATTCAAAATAATTTTTATCTGCATCTAGCTCTGAAAAAATATTTGGGCTAGGGCTTGTAGCAGTGTGTGGGACTTGTTCTATTAGTCCATCTATACTAACCTCCACCAGGTTGCAAATTCAAAATAATTTTTATCTGCATCTAACCCAGCCAATACTTTTGGGCTAATACCACAGTTTGGCCACTCAGCTCTGCTCGGTTCCCATCCATTGTTTTTTGTGCAAACAACTCCAGAGTTGTCAATTAGTTAACCACCAAAATGAGTGGAAAAAGGCCTGCTGCTGGTGGAAAGGGGAATAGGCGTGTTGGGAAGGGAAAAAAAAGGTTGTGTTGTGTTGGGGTAGGTGTTAAAGCAACAGTAACATCTGCAAAATAAAGACCATCTTCCAGCCAAGCTAAGATGTCTACTTCTTTTAGAGGACAATGTGAAAAGATCCCTTTCTTTCGGCCACGCCAATCGCTACAAATTCCAGATGAGGCACAAAAACAGCAGGTGCTTCAACGGATATCAAGTGCTCCTTTAAGTGGGCTCTCCTCCACCTGAACATCAACATAACAAATACAACAGTCCTCAGAGGTGTCACCCCAATCACACTTGCTTCCTCACAGCTCCCAAGTCTCCAGCTGCCCATCTGAGTATGGGGTAGAACAGATGGTTGAGTCTGCAGAGCTGTTTACTCATACTATAGCCTGGGATTCAGAGGTCGGCTTCATCGCTTCTGTGACTCCAGACGAGGAAATGATCTGCACTGATACCCAGAATCTTTATGAGTCGGATCCAGGACCAGACGCAGAAGGTTCTGACCATAATGTAGACCCTCGTTCCCAAACTGTAAGTCCTGTTGGTGGAGACAATGAGAAAGACGATGATGAGACGCAAATACCTAATTGGAGCGATAAATTGAGTTTTTTGTCAGGGCAGGAAGAGGTTGGCTCTGAGGACAATGGGTGTGATAACACACAGGGTGATGATGACGAGGTTGGAGATCCCACTTACTGTCAACCCACAGTCAGCCAGTCGATGAGGTCAGCAGAGGAAGTGGAGGAGGATGCTAGTGACAACGTGGTCAGGTTGCACCTTCCTGGACAGAGACGTAGTACTGGAAGCACGTCAACAACTGCATCCTCAAACACAACTCTGCCTCTGACCACAAGTCGTGGTGGCTCTTCAGGTCGCATGGGTGCTAAGCCTTGCATAGCCTGGGCATTTTTTCAGATCGATAAGGATGACCCAACTCGTGTTATCTGTAACATTTGTCAGCAAAAGCTAAGTAGAGGCCAAAAAATACATAGTTTCAGTACTTCATGCATGAACCGGCACATGGATATGAAGCATAAGTTGCAGTAGGAAGCTCACTGTGCTACATTGCGGCCTAGCCGGCCGGGCCAACCACCATCTGCCACATCTTGTGCATCTGTGGCCTCTTCATCCTCTGTGACTGGGGGGGACAGCAGTCACACCTGTTTTTGGATGCAGACCTGCCACCTCTTTACCCGCAACAGCCAGCGTGATTGGCAGGTCATCATTTTCTTTGGAGGAGGAAACACCAGCTGGTGTTCAGCGCTGTCCGACATCGATAGCATCACCTTTGGATCAAGGCAACCTAACATGTCCGCCTGCATCTTCCTCACAGACCGGCAGTTTGCCGGGGACACCCTTCTCAACCCCGTCTAAGCACAACAGCCAGCCCTCGGTCCTTCAGATGTGGACAAGTAAAAGACCATTTCCTCCTAGCCATGAGAAAGCTAAGAGGTTGAATTTCACCATCTGCAAGCTCTTGGCTACAGAAATGCAGCCTTTCCGCCTGGTGGACACAGAGGATTTTCGAGACCTTCTCAAAGAAAGGTGTGCCTGCGCTCCACCAGCATGTCACACACAACATCACCGCTTCTTTGAGAAACTCTGTGTGTGACAGGGTGCATTTCACCACAGACACTTGGACGAGTAGGCATGGACAGGGGCGTTACATGTCGCTGACTGGGCACTGGGTAACTATGGTGACAGCAGGACAAGGGGCTGCTGTCCAAGTCTTGCCGTCCCCACGAGTTGTGCGTCAATCCTCTTTATCTCAAAGTTGCTCCACTTCTTCTGCCTCCTCAACCTCCTCTCGGTCCTCCACCTGCACCCAAAGCCTGTCTGGTCATGCCACAAGCTTTCTAACTGCGCAGAAGGGATCCTGCACACCTCCTTACTATGCTGGCAGCAGGGCTCAACGTCATCAGGCGGTTTTTACTTTGAAATGTCTGGGAAATGTGAGTCACACAGCTGAGGAGTTGTGGTCAGCTCTGGAGAATCAGTTTCATGAATAGTTGTCTCCACTGGACCTGAATCCAGGGAAGGCTGTGTGCGACAATGCTGCAAACCTGGGTGCGGCCCTTCGCCGGGGCAATGTCACACATGTGCCTTGTATGGCTCACGTGTTGAACCTGGCTGTCCAGCAATTTTTAGCCCACTATCCCGGACTAGATGGCCTTCTGCAGAGGGCACGTCGCTGTGTGCTCACTTCCGCCGTTCGCATCCTGCAGCTCAGCGACTCACATCTCTATAGAAGTCGTTGGGCCTGCCACTTCACCGGCTAAAATGCGATGTGCCTACCAGGTGGAATTCAACTATGCACATGTTGCAGCGACTGTGGCAGCACCAAAAAGCCCTGGTGCAATACGTTCTGACGTATAGCCTGGGCCAATGAGATCCAGAGGTGGGGCAAATCACGCTGGAGGAGTGGTCTCAGATCAGGGACCTATGCACCCTTCTGCACAGTTTTGAAATGGCGACGAAGATGTTTAGTGCTGACGATGCCATTATCAGCATGACTATTCCGGTGATTTACATGCTGGAGCACATGTTAAACAGAATTCGGAGTCAGGTGGTGGCAGAAGAGGAGGTGGAGGAAGTAGAGGAGGAGGAGTTGTATGCGGAAGGGCTAACATCTGCAAGGTCCAGAAGGTCAGCAGCACCAAGGCGGCAGGCATGTGAGGATGGGGGAGATGGTTTTACCAGGGCACATGGTAGCAGCCAAACTAGTGAGGAAGGTGCAGGAGCCCAGGAAGAAGTGGAGGACGAACTGATGGAAGACTCATCAGATGAGGAGACCTTGATCACATTTCTGTTGTGCGAGGTTGGGGGGAGAGGGCAGAGGAAGGAAGCATGATTGTTACCTCGCCACCAACACAACAGGGACTTGGTGCTCCTGGATGCGCAAGACACATGAGTGCCTTCTTGCTGCACTACCTGCAACATGACCGTCGAATTGTTAGAATTAGAAATAATCCTGACTACTGGGTTGCCACACTGTTAGATCCCCGGTGCAAAAGTAAATTTGCAGAACTTATTCCTGTCATAGAAAGAGATGCACACATGCAGGAGTATCAGCAGAGACTGTTGCAGAATCTTACATGTTGTAACGGGTCTGGGAGGCGGAACCTCTGAGCTACTATACAAGGGGGCGGTCCTTGTAAGGGAGCGGGTGGCGACCAGGGAAGACGGGCAGGCAGTCACAGCAGGTGACTGGGACAGTCTCTGGATGAACGGGCAGGAGGTCATGGCAAGTGACCGGGGCAGTCTCTGGGTAAAGGGTAGGTACGACCTGTGATGGCAGAGCCTCCAGGTAGGCTAGCAGGCAGATGGTAGCTGTGTGCTCCCAGGTGAGCAAGCGAGAGTGTCTGGAATGGCAGGTGGTCACAGCACGTGACGGCGGAGCCTCCAGGTAGGCTAGCAGGCAGGTGGTAGATGTGTGCTCCCAGGTGAGCAAGCGAGAGTCTCTGGAATGGCAGGTGGTCACAGCACGTGACGGCGGAGCCTCCAGGTAGGCTAGCAGGCAGGTAACAGGTGTGTGCTCCCAGGTGAGCGGGCAGGAGTCTCTGGAATGGCAGGTGGTCACAGCACGTGACGGCGTAGCCTCCAGGTAGGCTAGCAGGCAGGTAGCAGGTGTGCGCTCCCAGGTGAGCGGGCAGGAGTCTCTGGAATGGCAGGTGGTCACAGCACGTGACGGCGGAGCCTCCAGGTAGGCTAGCAGGCAGGTAGCAGATGTGCGCTCCCAGGTGAGCGGGCAAGCTGGTCCATAGACAGACTGACAGGAGTAGGAAGGCAGACTGTCGGACCTCAGGCTAGCAAGCAGGTAGGAGGAATGTCAGGCAGGAAACAGACAGCAAACTGGCAGGATTCTGGCAGGATTCTGGCAGGTAACTGGCAGGTAACTGGCAACGGGACCTGAGGGCTGAAGCAGAGTAGTGAACAGTGCAACAACATTGCTCGGGCAACTCCATTTTGGAGGAGGTGCCTTATATATGGTGAAGTCCTCCGGCCATTGGCCGGGGACTCCTTAGGACGGCGCGCGCGGCCCCTTTAAGAGGGAGGGAGCGCGCGCACGCCCTAAGCACAGTGGCCGGGAAGGAGCGCGCACTGCCAGCAGAGCGGGAGGAGGACGCCGGACTCGGAGCAGAGGGGTGAGGGGAACAGCGTCCCTGCCTAGCAGAGGGCAGGGACGCCGGCGCTACAGTACCCCCCCCTTTAGGCCCTCCCTTTTTTTGGCCAGAGAGAAATTTAGCTAGGATGAGAGGGGCATGGATGTTCTCCCGGGGCTCCCACGTTCTCTCTTCAGGACCAAACCCCTTCCAATCTACTAGAAAAAAGGTCTTCCCTCTTACCCTTTTGGTGGTCAGAATGTTCTCTACCTCAAATTCGTTTTCAGCAGAAACCGGAGCAGGAGGCGTACCTGTAGACTTGGAAAAAGAGTTAAGTACCACAGGTTTGAGGAGAGATACATGGAAGGAGTTAGGGATCCGCAAGTTGGCCGGGAGTTTCAATTTATAGGCCACCGGGTTGATCTGACTGATGACCTCCAGAGGACCGATGAACCGAGGCCCTAACTTATAGGAAGGAATCTTGAGCCGGACATACTTGGACGAGAGCCAGACCTTATCCCCTGGACGGAATTGAGGAGGATCCAGACGTTTTTTGTCAGCATGTCTTTTCATACGCTCGGATGACAGAAGGAGTGCGGATCGGGTACTCTCCCATATGGAGGAAAATTTGTTAACAAGAGATTCCGCAGCCAGATTGTCCACCGAGGTGGAGACGGGAAATGGGATCCGAGGATGCTGACCGAAGACAACAAAAAACGGGGATTTGGAGGAAGATTCGCTCTCGTGATAGTTGTAAGAAAATTCGGCCCATGGCAGGAGATCCACCCACTCTGAATGGTGGGCATTAACGAAGTGCCGGAGGTAACTGGTCAGGTTCTGATTGATCCGCTCCACTTGACCATTAGACTGTGGGTGGTAAGCGGAGGAGAAGTCCAGGGTGACGTCTAGCAGTTTACAAGTGGCTCTCCAGAAGCGTGAGGTGAACTGTACCCCATGATCCGACACGATGTGGAGGGGCAGGCCATGAAGACGAAAGATGTGGCGGATAAAGTCTTTAGCCAGCTCGGGTGCAGACGGGAGGCCTGGCAGGGGAACGAAATGAGCCATCTTGGAAAAGCGGTCAGCGACCACCCAAATGACCGTACAACCGGCAGAGACGGGGAGATCAGTTATAAAGTCCATTGCTGTATGGTGCCAGGGGGCAGCAGGTACTGGGAGCGGAAGGAGGCGACCGGCTGGCAGATGTCTCGGAACCTTGTTGCGGGCGCAGGACACACAGGCAGAAACAAAGTCTATTACGTCCTTGTGCATTGTAGGCCACCAGTAGTGCTGGGTAATAAGCTGGAGGATCTTTTTCTGACCGGCGTGGCCAGCTAGTTTAGACGAGTGACCCCAGTGTAAGATCTTCTCCCGATCAGGTACTGATATGAACGTCTTACCGGGAGGGAGACGATTTAGACTCACGGGAGCCACCTGCATTACTCTGGCGGGATCGATGATGTGTTTCGGTTCCTTCTCGAGATCAGACACCAGAAAGGATCGGGATAAGGCGTCCGCCTTGATGTTTTTGTCAGCCGGGCGAAAATGAAGAATAAAATCAAAGCGAGCAAAAAACAAGGACCACCGAGCTTGGCGCGGGTTAAGTCTCTGGGCATGCTGGAGGTAAGCCAAGTTCTTGTGGTCAATGTAAATTATTACCGGGTGAAGAGCCCCTTCGAGCAGGTAACGCCACTCCTCCAATGCCAGCTTGATGGCCAATAACTCTCAATCTCCAATGGAATAGTTACGCTCAGAAGAGGAGAAGAGTTTGGAGAAGAAGCCACAAGTTACCATTCTCCCGGAAGATGATTTTTGGGTAAGTACCGCTCCGGCTCCAGAGGAGGAGGCGTCAAC
This sequence comes from Phyllobates terribilis, assembly GCF_046119375.1. NCBI lineage: Eukaryota > Metazoa > Chordata > Amphibia > Anura > Dendrobatidae > Phyllobates > Phyllobates terribilis. The sequence continues at coordinate 34,581,997 of NW_027362768.1, read as the reverse complement.
CTCCAGGAAGAACTGCTTGTTGCCATCTGTGCGATGCAGCACCGGGGCGGAAGAGAAGGCCTGTTTTAAGGAAAGAAAGGCCTCCTCTGCTTCGGGCGTCCACTCTCTGGGATTAGTGCCCTTATGGGTGAGCGCGGAAATTGGGGCAGTCCGGGAAGAGAAGTGCGGTATGAAGAGGCGGTAGTAGTTGGCGAAGCCCAGGAACCGCTGAATGGCCTTCAACCCCTCCGGTCGGGGCCATTTCTCGATGGCAGACAGTTTCTCTGGATCCATTCGTAGGCCGGTCTGAGAAATAATGTAGCCCAAAAACGGAAGCAAGGTCTGCTCAAAGAGGCACTTCTCATATTTAGCGAAGAGGTGATTCTGCCTGAGCCTGAGCAGGACCTGACGAACCTCTCTCCGGTGAGTCTGGAGATCCGGAGAGAAGACCAAGATGTCGTCCAGGTACACCACTACGCAGGAGTAGAGAAGGTCCCGGAAGATGTCATTGACCAACTCTTGAAAGACGGCAGGAGCGTTACAGAGACCAAAGGGCATTACCAGATATTCATAGTGGCCGTCCTGGGTGTTGAATGCAGTCTTCCATTCATCCCCTTGACGGATACGGACCAGGTTGTACGCCCCACGGAGGTCCAGTTTGGTGAAGATTCTAGCCCCCCTTAGACGATCAAATAATTCTGGAATGAGCGGAAGGGGGTACTTATTCTTCACCGTGATCTGGTTAAGGCCTCTATAGTCTATACAGGGACGGAGAGAGCCGTCCTTCTTTTTTACGAAAAAGAAGCCTGCTCCCGCCGGGGAGGTAGATTTCCGGATGAATCCCCTGGCCAAATTCTCCTCAATATATTCGGACATCGACCGGGTCTCAGCAGCGGACAATGGGTAAATACACCCACGGGGAGGCGTAGCACCGGGTAACAGGTCGATAGGACAGTCGTATGGTCTATGAGGGGGTAATGTCTCTGCCTCCTTTTTATTAAAGACATCAGCAAATGACCAATAGGGAATCGGAAGTCCAAGTAAATTAGTTGGGGTAGGAGAAGGACGGGCGGGATGAACAGGAACCAAACAAGTCTTATGACAGTCCTGTCCCCAGCGAAGGACTTCTCCGGTCTGCCAGTCAAGCACGGGTGCATGTCTCTGGAGCCAAGGTAGACCTAGTAAGAGGGCGTGAGAGAGTCCAGGCAGAACATGAAAAGAGATGCTCTCAGAATGCAGCATTCCCACCTGCAGAGTTATGGATTCGGTGATGAGTTGGATGGGACGTGGTAAGAGGCCCCCATCCACAGCAGCGACAGATAATGGTATAGCCAGAGGTTTGGTGGGAATGCGGTATTTTTCTACCAGGGCCTGTGAAATAAGATTCCTGGCCGCTCCAGAGTCAAGTTGGGCTAGTTCGAAAAAAACATTCTCCCTGCAGATAATTGAGACTGACAGCAGCAGAGATGGAGAGGATTTATTCTTGTCTAGGTTGACCTCTCTGAGCGAACCTAGACACAAGCGTTTCCCGACCTCTCCGGGCAGGTACGGATCCGGTGCTCCTTACTGCCACAGTAGAAGCAGCTCCCCTCGGCACGGCGTAAGTCCTGACGGGTTTTGACCATCTTGGTCTGGTCGACCTGCATAGGCTCAGGAGAGTGTACCTGGGGAGAAACGGAGGGAGTGACGGATTTCTGAAAAGTAGGAGCTAGACGTGGAAACCTCCTCTCACGGGTGACTTCTTTGGCACGCTCCTGGAACCGTAGGTGAATCCGGGTGGCAAGAGTTATTAGGTCATCGAGAGTGGTAGGAATGTCTCGACCGGCAAGTTCATCTTTAATACGGCCGGACAGACCCTCCCAGAAGACAGATACCAGAGCGTCGTTATCCCAGGCCAGCTCCGAGGCAAGGGTATGGAACCGTATGGCATATTGGCCCACGGTGAGACTTCCCTGACGGAGGCGTAGCAGAGATGATGCGGATGAGGTCTTCCGTCCAGGTTCGTCGAAGACTTTCCGGAAAGCCGTGAGAAAGGCAGGCAAGTCGGACACCAGGGGGTCTCCTCTCTCCCATAGAGGATTTAGCCAGGCCAGGGCCTCCCCGGTGAGATGGGACATGATGAAGGCAATTTTGGCCCGGTCGGAGTTAAACTAGTGGGACAGGAGTTCAAAGTGCAGGGTGCATTGATTTATAAAGCCCCGAGCCTGAGCGGAGTCGCCTCCGAAGCGAGGAGGTGCAGAAAGCCGGGGTCCGGGGTAGGATACCATAGTATTGGTGGGCAGCGGAGCTGCCGGATTGCGAGTCATGGCACTGGCGGTGGTTGCTGGTGGAGCAGTCAGAGTGTCCAGGCGAGAATTGACATTCCGCAGGTGACCCAGGATGGACTCCTGTTGGGACCTCTGACGGGACAGTTCATGACACAGGTCCGAGAGTGAGGGAGCTTGGGTGCCACCGGGTTCCATGGCCCGAGCAAACTGTAACGGGTCTGGGAGGCGGAACCTCTGAGCTACTATGCAAGGGGGCGGTCCTTGTAAGGGAGCGGGTGGCGACCAGGGAAGACGGGCAGGCAGTCACAGCAGGTGACCGGGACAGTCTCTGAGTGAACGGGCTGGAGGTCACGGCAAGTGACCGGGGCAGTCTCTGGATGAACGGGCAGGAGGTCACGGCAAGTGACCGGGGCAGTCTCTGGATGAACGGGCAGGAGGTCACGGCAAGTGACCGGGGCAGTCTCTGGATGAACGGGCAGGAGGTCACGGCAAGTGACCGGGGCAGTCTCTGGGTAAAGGGTAGGTACGACCTGTGATGGCAGAGCCTCCAGGTAGGCTAGCAGGCAGATGGTAGATGTGTGCTCCCAGGTGAGCAAGCGAGAGTCTCTGGAATGGCAGGTGGTCACAGCACGTGACGGCGGAGCCTCCAGGTAGGCTAGCAGGCAGGTGGTAGATGTGTGCTCCCAGGTGAGCAAGCGAGAGTCTCTGGAATGGCAGGTGGTCACAGCACGTGACGGCGGAGCCTCCAGGTAGGCTAGCAGGCAGGTAACAGGTGTGCGCTCCCAGGTGAGCGGGCAGGAGTCTCTGGAATGGCAGGTGGTCACAGCACGTGACGGCGGAGCCTCCAGGTAGGCTAGCAGGCAGGTAGCAGGTGTGCGCTCCCAGGTGAGCGGGCAGGAGTCTCTGGAATGGCAGGTGGTCACAGCACGTGACGGCGGAGCCTCCAGGTAGGCTAGCAGGCAGGTAGCAGATGTGCGCTCCCAGGTGAGCGGGCAAGCTGGTCCATAGACAGACTGACAGGAGTAGGAAGGCAGACCGTCGGACCTCAGGCTAGCAAGCAGGTAGGATGAATGTCAGGCAGGAAACAGACAGCAAACTGGCAGGATTCTGGCAGGATTCTGGCAGGTAACTGGCAGGTAACTGGCAACGGGACCTGAGGACTGAAGCAGAGTAGTGAACAGTGCAACAACATTGCTCGGGCAACTCCATTTTGGAGGAGGTGCCTTATATATGGTGAAGTCCTCCGACCATTGGCCGGGGACTCCTTAGGATGGCGCGCGCGGCCCCTTTAAGAGGGAGGGAGCGCGCGCGCGCCCTAAGCACAGTGGCCGGGAAGGAGCGCGCGCTGCCAGCAGAGCGGGAGGAGGACGCCGGACTCGGAGCAGAGGGGTGAGGGGAACAGCGTCCCTGCCTAGCAGAGGGCAGGGACGCCGGCGCTACACATGTGCTTTTCCCCAAAACACTAGTGGTGCACGTAGTGAATCTCACAGTTCCAACTTGCTAACCATGGGACCGTCGAGTGTTCAGCACTCAAAACGTAACAGAAACACAGTATCTGCTGGTAACATAAATTTTACAGAATCATTTCACCACTTTTTTAGCCCATCCTTTGCAAGGCCACAGGAGACAAGAAGTCTGACACATAGTCAACGCCTAGAGACGATGGTCCTGGAGTATCTCCAAGTAAAGATTGAAGCCATGACTGTGTCACTGGACCCTTGCTCTATTTGGGCTTCCAATCTGGATAAATGGCCGGAGCTCGCCATTTACGCCTTGGAGATCTTGTCATGCCCCGCAGCCAGCATTCTGTCTGAACGTGTGTTCAGTGCTGCTGGTGGTGTGCTGACAGATAAGCGCACGCGGCTCTAAACTGATAATGTAGACAGACTCACGTTCATAAAGATGAACAAATCATGGATCCGAAACGACTTTTCTACCCCTGTGTCATCCTGGGGAGAGTAAAAGCTTGATGATTTGTTAAAATCACCTCACCAACCGTTTTAAGCTTTCAAATTACTAATCATGTTTATCTGTATCTTGGCTGGAAAATAATTTGGGCCTTGTAGCAGTTTGCAGTACTGATTCTATTAGGCTATCTATACTAAACTCCACCAGATTTAAAATTACTAATCATGTTTATCTGTATCTTGGCTGGAAAATAATTTGGGCCTTGTAACAGTGTGCAGTAGTGATTCTATTAGGCCATCTATACTAAACTCCACCAGATTTAAAATTACTAATCATGTTTATCTGTATCTTGGCTGGAAAATAATTTGGGCCTTGTAGCAGTTTGCAGTACTGATTCTATTCGGCCATCTATACTAAACTCCACCAGATTTAAAATTACTAATCATGTTTATCTGTATCTTGGCTGGAAAATAATTTGGGCCTTGTAGCAGTGTGCAGTACTGATTCTATTAGGCCATCTATACTAAACTCCACCAGATTTAAAATTACTAATCATGTTTATCTGTATCTTGGCTGGAAAATAATTTGGGCCTTGTAGCAGTTTGCAGTACTGATTCTATTAGGTTATCTATACTAAACTCCACCAGATTTCAAATTAATAATCATTTTTAGCTGCATTTAGCCCGGAAAATAATTTTGGGGCTCCTAGATGCGCAAGACACATGAGTGCCTTCTTGCTGCACTACCTGCAACATGACCCTCAGATTGTCAGAATTCGAAATAATCCTGACTACTGGGTTGCCACACTCTTAGATCCCCCACACTCTTCGATCAACCTTTTCATTTTAATAAAGAACAAAAAAATGGTTATTTTTCAAATTATAAGCATTAGCAGGTTATTAGAAACTGAAATCAAACAGTTTTCAACGCAAAACTTTATTCTAGGTGATGTTACATTTGCACATAGGACCCCTTGTTCGAAATGAGCTTCTGAACTCTCTCGTCCATTGAATTTGTCAGGTTTTGGATGGTTTCTGCTTCAATTGTTTTGCATGAGGACAGAATACCCTCCCAGAGCTGTTGCTTAGATGTGAACTGCCTCCCGCCATCATAGACACTCCTTTTGATGATGCTCCAGAGGTTCTCAATGGGGTTGAGGTCAGGGGAGCATGGGGGTCACACCATAAGTTTGTCCCCTTTTTTGCCCATATCAGCCAGAGATGCAGATGTGTTATGTGCAGCATGAGACGGTGCATTATCATGCATGAAAATGATCTTGCTGCGGAATACACAGTTCTTCTTCTTGAACCATGGCAGGAAGTGCTGTTTGAGAAACTCCACATACATTATGGAGTTCATCTTTATCCCTTCAGTGATCCTAAAGGGGCCGACAATCTCTCTCCCCATGATTCCAGCCCAAAACATTACTCCACCTCCTCCTTGTTGGCGCCGTAGCCGTGTTTGCATGGGGTGTCCATCAACCAGCCATCCTCCACTCCATCCATCTGGACCATTGAGCGTTGCACGGCACTCATCGGTGAACAAAACAGTTTTGAAGTCAGTCTTCATGTATTGTTTGGCTCACTGGAGCCGCTTCTGCTTGTGTACAGTGGATAGAGGAGGTCGACAGGATGGCTTACGCACAGCTGCAAACCTCTGAAGGACCCTGCATCTTGTTGTTCGGGGAACGTTGTAAGCACCAGCAGCTTCAAAAACTTGTCTGCTGCTATGACAAGGCTTTTTGGCCACTGCTCTTTTAACCTGACGTAATTGCCTGTAGGAAAGAGTCCTCAATCTTCCCTTATCAGCACGCAGACGTGTGTACTGTAAATCAGCTACATACTTCTTGATTGTGCGATGATCAGGATGAAGTGTCTTGGCAATGTTGATTGTAGTCATGCCTTGACCTAAACACTCCACAATTTGTTGCATCTCAGCAGCCGACACATCCTTTTTCTTTCCCATTTTGGCAGAAAATGTAGGCTGCTTAATAATGTGGGACAGCCTTCTTAAATAGTCTTGCCTTTCATTGGACACACCTGCCAAACTAATTAGCACAGGTGTCTGCAATTGCTTACAGTGATATAAAGAGCCCTGACACACATCACCATCAATGAGTTTAACTGACAAACAAAAAAATTCTTGCCTTATCACTCCTAAACACTTTTTGCATAATAATTTGGAACACAGTGTACATGTGCTTTTCCACAAAACACCAGTGATTCACGTAGTGAATCTTACAGTTCTAACTTGCCAACCGTGGTCTGTATGGAGTTGTTCAATAAAGGGCCCAAAATTAAGATAACATAGACGGGAGAGGTCTCTATGAATAGGAATTCCTAAGTATTTGATACCCTGTGAGGGCCAGGCAAAGGGAAAGTTGGACTGGATGGAATCCTGTATGGATTTGGGGAGGGAGACATCGAGGGCCTCAGACTTCGCTGCATTGATTTTAAAATTTGACCATGTAACAAAGTGATCTATTTCAGCCATAACAGCAAGGATGGATATATGTGATTGAGTGATATATCATCAGCAAATGCAGAGCACTTGTACTCGGTGCCTCCCACCTCAATCCACCTAATATTGGGGTTATGGCGAATTGATGAGAGCAGGTGCTCCGTCACTAGGATGTATAAGAGAGGGGACAGAGGACATCCCTGCCTTGTCCCATTGGTGATTATGAAAGGTGATGAAAATGTTCCATTTATCTTCAGCCTAGGTGATGTATTGCGATACAGGGCCGTGATTTTGCCTATATAAGGGTCCCCTAGACCCCTACCCCAAGCTTTTTAAGAGAATAATATATGGCGTGCCAGGAGACTCCATGGAATGCTTTCTCAGCATCCAACGAGAGTATCTAATTACAATTTTTTATCTGCATCTAGCCCAGGAAATACTTTGTGCCTAGTAGCAATGTCTGCTAGTCAGCGGATTATCCCAGCTGTTAAGCAAGCTACACCACCAGTAGTTTGAACACTTAATTTTTTCAAAGGAAATGGTTCGGGCCCCCGGGACACTCAGTGAAGCGCATTGGGAGGCACAGGGGCTGGGACTGGTGGTAGGACGCCTTGCGGTGGACCGCCAAGCTCGATCCTTATAAAAGCTTTTTAACTGCAGCAGCTTTAGTGGACGCTACTGGAGCTGGAATTACGCGGCTGCTGGCATGAGACTTGCCCTCCAATAGATCCTTGTAAAAGGATTTAAAGTGTACTCATTCAAATTAGAGAAACAATTTAAATTAAAAAGATTAGACCTGCCTCCACCGCAGGGGGACTCGCTCGACCCACCAGCGGACAGGCACCAGTATTGGGAGAGGGGGGCTGGCCGTCAGGGTCCACCGCGGCTCTGGCATAAACCCGGCGACACGGAGGTCGCACGGGCAGGAACGGATTGGCTGTGTCGGCTTCGCACTTTTTTGGTTTTAGAAGGGCATGACATGCCTATATCTGTGTCTCCCCCTCCTTTTACTCCTCCACCTCTTTTCTTTTCGCATGACTATATGTACTTGTCACTTTTCCATGTGTTAGTTGTGTCTTCTGAGCAGTTTGTCAGCTTTTGGACACCTTTGAAGGTGTTTTCTATGTGTTTCTATGCGTTTTTGTTTGCCTGCCATTGGTTTTACCGGTGTTCGAAGGTGTTCGATGAACAGTTCGACGAGCAGTTCGGCGAACACACGGGTGTTCGACGAACCGAATCGAACTCGAACACTACGGGGGTGGCTCAACACTTGTTGCAACCTTCAAGAGGCTAACAAGAAGTCCAAGAAGTATTTTGACAGGAATCGTAAGGAGGTTTTGTTTACTGTGGGTGACATGATTTGGCTGTCCTCAAGGAACTTGCGGCAGAGGATTCCCTCTAAAAAACTGGGTCCTAAGTATGTGGGTCCATTTAAAGTGCTTCAGGTTGTTAACCCGTCTGCGGTTAGGTTGGATGTCGCTACTTCCTGGAAGATTAATACTATGTTTCATGTTTCCTTGTGAAAAAGGCTGATGTATCAGATAGGGATTCCACTGTCACAGTTCCTCCTGTGGTGGAAGGCGGCGAATATGAAATTTCTCGTATCTTGAATTCTAGATGGCATAGAGGGAGATTACAGTATCTTGTCTCCTGGAAGGGTTTCGGTCCCGAAGATAACTCCTGGGTAAGGGCAGATGATGTCTCTGCTCCTAGGCTTGTTAGAGCTTTCCACAAGAGGTTTCCGGATAGGCCTGGGCATGGAGTATCCAGAGGATCCTCATAAAAGAGGGGGTACTGTTAGAACCCTCCTGTTTGTTTTTTCCATCTTGTGTTTTGCAGTCACGTGACCATCTGCCTATATATTCCAACTCCGCCTTTTTGGCTGTGCTGGACTTCAGTGTTGTTTGACTGTTTTGCTAGCCAGGTGCTTCTATGCCTATCTCCGTCAGTTTGCTTGGTCCTTCTGGGACCTCTAGTACCTTTTTGTCACTTTATCTTTTTGTGTTCTGCAACAACCTTCTCTGTTCAGGAGGTGTCCTATTTTTGTTACAGTCCTTAGTTCTTTAGGGACCCCTTCCTTTATGCTATAGGTCTTCGTTCAGACTAGCCGAGGACTAAGGCGGGTCTGTTCACAAGTAACAGGCAGCCCGCTAAATTGTAGGGATTCAGCTTAGTCTTACTGTAGGGATAGCTTTCCCCTTTTTTTCCTTAGTACTTGTTGCAGATCATAACACCCACAGCCTCTGCATGCACCATCACTATCATGTCCAGTTCCCCGTCCCTTGCCACGTGCCTTGCCCATTTTAAATGGAGGACAATATCTTCTACGCTCACTACAAATGACTGAATTTGAGTGAACTTATATGTGATCCGTGTGACGGATATACCACAGTTTTAAATACCTGGCCTGTAGGTAACTATTTTGAACAGTAAACTGGTGTCAATAGCTTCACTGACACAGTGAAACAAATTTTTAATGGAGGCCAGAAATGGCAGTATTTTCTGAAAACGTATATGTGACCCGTGTGACGGAGAAAACACATTTTTAAATACCTGGCCTGTAGGTAACTATTTTGAACAGCAAACTGGTGTCAATAGCTTCACTGACACACTGAAACAAATTTTTAATGGAGGCCAGAAAAGGCAGTATTTTCTGAAAAAGTATATGTGATCCGTGTGACAGAGAAAACACAGTTTTAAATAGCTGGCCTGTAGGTAACTGTTTTGAACGGCAAACTGGTGTCAATAGCTTCACTGATACACTAAAAAAAAAATTTAATTGAGGCCAGAAATGGCAGTATTTTCAGCGCAATAATATGTGATCCGTGTGATGGACAAACCTCCATTTTAAATAGCTGGATTTTTAGCGCTGTAATATGGAAAGGACCTGGCTGTATTCTGCAGTGCCAACAAGCAAATGACGCAGAAAATCTGTGTTCTCTGGATTGCTTTTTAAGCAAATAATGAGGATTAAGATCCCAAAAAAAATTATTCCTGGCCCCTATGATCTGGTCCTATTTCTAGAAATATCTAACAGCAGCAGCAGCAGCCAAAACTGGAATGGAGCCTCTTGTGCTATATGCACTGCAGTCTGCTATATACCCTGCCTGCCTGATATCTTAAAATGATGGATTATTCCTCAGAAGGACCGTTTGTTGAGATGGATATGTGTCTCTAATATAGTTTGGTACACCTACACTAACTAGAAACAAGCAAATCTCTCCCTAGCTCAGCAGCACCTCTCCCTACACTGTCTGATTGCGGAGTGACTGTGACGAGCATGGCAGCGCCAGGACTGATATAGACCTGATGACGCTGTGAGGCCACCCAATCACTCCCCGGAAACCCGGGAAATACTTGACAAGCGCCGAACATCTCGAGCAATGAGATGCACTGGCGAGCACCTAGCAGTAACGAGCATGTTCGCTCATCAATAAACGCCACTACTGAACACAGAGCAGTGTGAAAAGTTTTTTGGTTGGATTAGTAAAGGGAAAAACTGCAATAATTTGACTACTACATGCATGAACATTCACATGCTCAAACAACATTCTTTACGCTAGGAATCTTACCGAGCTGAAATGCGGACCAGCACACCTCACCAACCATCAGCGGCCCCATCAAACACATACGCTGCTTCTTCCTCCTCCTTGGTTACCATGCCAAGTATTGTCACTCAGGTCTCCCATCGCAGAAATTCCGGTTCTTTACCCGCTCCAGTCAGGCTGAGTGACAGCCCGTCAGCTGTAACAGAAGCGGACACGCCTGCTGTGTTTGTTTCACCAAGCACACCGCATGTTTCTCAATCCACCGTAACATCTGCACCTCACTCATGCTCCACCAGTTTTTCCGTTTCACCATACTCCGCCCTCTCTCAGCACCTTAGCCAGCCCTCTGTCCCGCAGTTGTGGTCACGTAAAAGATTGTTTCATCCTACGCATGACGAAGCTAAGAGGTTGAACTCCACCATCTCCAATCTGTTGACTACGGAAATGCTGCCTTTACGCCTGGTAGATACAGACGGTTTCCGAAAACTGTCGCAGTCCCCCAGTACCAGTTGCCCAGTCGCCATTACTTCTCTAAGAAAGCTGTGACTGCACTAAACCAGCATGTTGCAGACAACATCACCCATTCCTTATCTAAATCTACATGTGCCAGGGTGCATTTCACCACAGACACCTGGACGAGTAAGCATGGCCAAGGGCGTTACATCTCGCTGACTGGGCACTGGGTGACTCTGGTGGCTTTTGAGGGCAGGTGAGGAAGGGACTGCTACACAAATCTTGGAATTCCCAAGGTTTGCAGAAGTAACCTCTGTATTTCCCACTTCCTCCGCTGCTTCTGCATCCTCCACCTCCTCTAGGGCCTCCACCTGTGCACTCAACCTCTGCTCTAACGAGATACGCGTTCCAACGGTACAGAGCGAATGCACACCACTTCCATACTGCGCAATCAGGGCTCACCGTAATCAGGCAGTCTTCAAATTAATATGCCTTGGAGATCGCAGTCATACAGGTTAAGAGTTGTGGGCAGCTCTCCAGGCTCAGCAATGGCTGTTTCCGCTGAATGTAGAGCCAGGGAAGGCCGTGTGCAAGAACGGTGCAAACCTGTTAGCGGCCCTATGCCGAGGTAAGCTCGCACACATGCCTTGCATGACTCACATCCTTAACCTGATGGTACAGCGATTTCTCCGCCACTATCCTGGCTTGGATGAGCTGCTTAATAAAGTACAGAAGCTGTGTGCTCACTTCCGCCGTTTGCACCCCTCATGTCATCGACTTCCATCGATACAGAGGTATTTGTACGTACCAGTTAACAGATTGATCTGAGATGTGCCGACGTGGTGGAATTCCACTCTGCACATGTTGCAGTGACTGTGCCAGTAGCAACGAGCTCTGACGCAGTATGTCATGACGTATAGCTTGGGGCAACGCAGTAGGACTTAGGGCATATTACGTTTGCGGAGTGGGAACAGATTAAGGACCTCTGCACCTTTCTGCAATGTTTTGAAATGGCTACTAAACTGGTTAGCGCTGATGTTGCTATCATCAGCATCACTATTCCGAACATATACATGCTGGAGCAAACTTTGAATAACCTGCGGCAGGAGGTGGTGGCCCCAGAAGAGGAGGATGCGGAAGGGATACCAATGTCTTAAATTTCCAGACTGTCGTCACACAGGCGTATGCCAAGTGACGGTGGATTACAGCGATCGAGGGGGTTTGGTGATACCAGGCAAACGGTTAGTGAAGGTGTAAGAGCCGAGGAACTAATGGAGGAGGAAGAGGTGATGGGCGAGCAGCTGACAGAGGATGAAGAGGATAATCAACCCCTCTCGTTTGAACATGGTTGGCAGGAGGGGACGGAGGAAACAAGCATCAGTGTTACGCAGCCCACAATACAGCCTGGCTTTGGACCGCCAGGAAGAGCCCGACATATGATTGCCTTCTTGATGCACTATCTGCAACATGATCCCCGTATAGTTAGGATTCAAAATACTGCTCACTACTTGTTTGCCACTCTGTTAGATCCACGTTGTCAGGTTGTAAGAGTCAATTTTGCCAGATGCTTCCTGCCCTGGAAAGGGACCCGATTATGTTGGTGTATCGAAACAAGCTTTTAAGCAACCTTAATAGAAGTTTTCCCCAAGATAACAGTGAGACACACAGTGTGCATCGCAGCTGTAGCCTTTCAACCTTCGGCACGTCAGTTCGTCAACGCCAAAACATTAGCATCAGCAGACTAAGTGGCAGAAGCAATTTCTGGGAGTCCTTTCACATATTTTTTTGCACCAGCTCATGCACCAGCACAACAGAGTACAAGTCTGACATGTGGTGAACGACTGGAGAGGATGGTGGAGGAGTATCTAGAGCTTAATATGAATACCGTCAGGGAGGATTTTGACACCTTTTACATTTTGGTCTTCAAAAATGGATGAATGGCCTGAGCTCGCCTTTCATGCCTTGGAGGTTTTATCATGCCCGGCAGCTAGCGTTCTCTCTGAACGTGTCTTCAGCGCTGCTGATAGTGTCTTGATGGATAAGCGCACCTGGCTGTCCCCTGAAAGTGTAGACCACCTAGCTTTCATCAAGATGAACAAGTCATGGATTTCCAAGGACTTTTGCACCCCAACTGCAGACTGTACAGAGTAGGCGATGTTGTAGTTTTGAGTGTGTTGGATTGATTTCTTGAAATTGCAGACTGTGATATGGCTTCTGTGCCTCCTCTTGCTGCTGCTGCTGCTGCTGTTGCTGCTGAAGGTTTTAGGCCCTAATTTTGGGAAATGTGGAGAATTCTGATTGTGTCTCCATCCATTTGGTTGGCTGTAGTGGGACAGTTTTGGGTCTGCATTAAACTACTTGTAGTCTGATGACATTGATGACACTTCGGTGGTGTTAGGCCCTCATTTAGGGCAATGTGAACACTCCTGGTTAGGTCTCCATCTCGTGGGTTGGCTGTACTAGAAGAGGTGTGGGTCTTATTTACACTACTTCTACTGTAGTGAAATTGATTAGACATTGCTGGTGTCTGCCAAAATTTTTGGAAATGTGAGGAATCCTGAATGGGTCTCCATCTATTAGGTTGACTGTAGTGGAAGAGGTTTTGGTCTCCATGCATTTCTATAGTTATAATGTAGTGAAATTGAGCATTTGGTGCAGATATTGTTCTCCCCAAACGGATACACAAACGTGATAAACTCTAAATTTATTTTGAATAAACAACCATCAGCCGCCCCATCAAACACCTCTGCTGCTTCTTCCTCCTCCTCCGTTACCGTGCCAAGTTGTGTCACGCAGGTGTCCGACAGAACCAGCTGTATACCCACTGCAATTAGGCTGAGTGACAGGCCGTTATCTGTAAGTGAAGCGGACATGCCTGCTGTGTTTGTTTCTCTGAGCACACCACATGTTTCTCAATCCATCATAACATCTCCGCCTGCACCTTACTCACGGTCTATCAGTTTGTCCGTTTCACCATACTCTACCCTCTATCAGCACTGCAGCCAGCCCTCAATCCCGCTGTTGTGGTCATGTAAAAGATTGTTTCATCCTACACGACAAAGCTAAGAGGTTGAACTCCATCATCTCTAATCTGCTGGCCATGGAAATGGTGGTGTTAGACCCTATTTTTTAAAATGTAAACACTTCTGATTGAGTCTGCATCTCCTGAGTTGGCTTTAGTGGGACAGGCATGGGTCTGCGTTAAACTACTTGTAGTCTGATGACATTGATGACACTTCGGAGGTGTTAGGCCCTCATTTAACGCAATGTGAACACTCCTGGTTAGGTCTTCATCTCCTGGTATGGCTGTACTGGAAGAGGTGTGGGTCTTATTTACACTATTTCTACTGTAGTGAAACTGATTAGACATTGCTAGTGTCTGACACAATTTTTTTTAAATGTGGCAAATATTGACTGGGTCTCCATCTATTGGGTTGGCTGTAGTGAAACCTTCCTGTTCTGCAGTCCAAGTTGTGTAAGGTTGCGTACCAGTCCTTGCTGCACTCCTGATACAGACTCTGCCTGCTGCACTCCTGATACAGACTCTGCCTGCTGCACCATCTAGTCTGTCCTACTGGGGCCAGCTGCTGCACATCCATTGGTCTGTCCTGGAGTGACACCTGGCGTTCATCGGAAACCAAGTCTATCCTCACCATCAGAGGCTCTAGTGAATAATCCGGAGCTCGCTTAGTCACACCTCTCCAGGCTCTCCAGGGTCCATGGCACAGTAGTTCCACAAACCACGTCCGTGACAGTGCACCCTCGCAGGCAGGGTCCTCTCTCCAGTTATACCAGTCGGTGACCCCTTTTGACATGTAAAGCGCAACTAAATAAATGTCACTGTCACAGTAATAATAATTATAGTACTTGTACTCTTGTACTCTGGGTCAATTGGTGGCAGTTCCCTGGTGTCTACACCTAATTTGATGTGTTTTGGCAGCTTTTGGTCCCGTTTCTAGGTGTTGTCTATGCATTTTTTTGGCACCTCATTGACTCCTATGGAATTCGAAGTGTTCGACGAACATTAATAAATTTGGCTAATATCAATTTGTTCGGCGAACTTTTCCGAACCGAACTTTGAAATGTTCACTCATGCCTAGTAGTCTTGAGCGAGTATGTTCTGTTAACCCTTTTGCCGAGTATACTCGGGCTGAGCTCCGAAGTGAAAGTGAAAAGTAGTTTTCCAGCACACAATTTAGAAAAATTAAAAAAAGCCTTTTTCTTATTTGCTAAAAGTGTTACTGTCGGGCCGAGCTCCGAGTATTTACAGCTGCTCGGTGATATGGGCGAATCGCTCCTGTCTGCATGATTTGACAACTTTATTACATGTGAGGAATGTCTATTTCTTACACATTCCTCACATGTAATAAAGCTGTCAAACGGTTGCAAATCATGCACACGGGAGCAATTCAAACCTATCACCGAGCAGCTGTAAATACTCGGAGCTTGACCAAGCATACTCGGAACAGAACATACTCACTCAACACTAATGCCTAGTAATAATGAGAAATGACACACGGGAAAAGTATTGAACATGCTTACTGAAATTTATTTAATACTTTGTACAAAAGCCTTTGTTGGTGATTATAGCTTCAAGATTAGTGTTGAGCCACCCCCGTAGTGTTCGAGTTCGGTTCGGTTCGTCGAACACCCGTGTGTTCGCCGAACTGTTCGTCGAACTGTTCGTCGAACACCTTCGAACACCGTTAAAACCAATGGCAGGCAAACAAAAACACATAGAAACACATAGAAAACACCTTCAAAGGTGTCCAAAAGCTGACAAACTGCTCAGAAGACACAACTAACACATGGAAAAGTGACAAGTACATATAGTCATGCGAAAATAAAAAGAGGTGGAGGAGTAAAAGGAGGGGGAGACACAGATATAGGCATGTCATGCCCTTCTAAAATCCAAAAAGTGAGAAGCCGACACGGCCAGTCCGCTCCTGCCCGTGCCACCTCCGTGTCGCCGGGTTTGTGCCAGAGCCGCGGTGAACCCTGATGGCCAGCCCCCCTCTCCCAATACTGGTGCCTGTCCGCTGGTGGGTCGAGCGAGCCCCCCTGTGGTGGAGGCAGCTCTAAGCTTTTTAATTTAAATTGTCTCTCTAATTTGAATGAATACACTTTAAATCCATTTACAAGGATCTATTGGAGGGCAAGTCTCATGCCAGCAGCCGCGTAATTCCAGCTCCAGTAGCGTCCACTAAAGCTGCTGCAGTTAAAAAGCTTTTATAAGGATCGAGCTCGGCTGTCCACCGCAAGGCATCCTACTGCCAGTCCCAGCCCCTATGCCTTGGGGTGCCTCCTGATGCTCTTCACTGAGTATCCCATGGACCCGAAGCATTTCCTTTGAAAAAATTAAGTGTCTAAACTACAGGTGGTGTAGCTTGCTTAACAGCCGGGATAATCCGCTGACTAGCAGACACTGCTACTAGGCACAAAGTATTTCCTGGGCTAGATGCAGTTAAAAATTTGTAATTAGATACTCTCGTTGGATGCTGAGAAAGCATTCCATAGAGTCTCCTGGCATGCCATATATGATTCTCTTAAAAAGCTTGGGGTAGGGGTCTAGGGGACCCTTTTATAGCCAAAATAACGGCCCTGTATCGCAATACGTCACCTAGGCTGAAGATAAATGGAACTGTAGCACCCTGAGGGCTCGGTTGCTACAGACGTATTGCACCTCACCCAGAGGTGTGATATCTCACTCTCAGGTAAGGATGGAGTGTGGATCAGGACCCGACACCTGCATGCATTACACCACATTGCCGTGGGGCAGGGCGACCAATATGCCCCTGAGATGGGCATGACTGTCCCTGTCCCTGACTGGAGTGGGGGGAGGGAACACTGAGGAAGGGGAACCCTGTAGTGCAGGAGCAGGGAGGAAGCAGTTCCTGGGTGCATTGAGAAGGGAGTATAAAAGGTGGGCACCATCTTAGTTCAGTGCAGAGAAGTCTGAGCAGAAGTGGCAGGGAGCAGGGGCTCTGCATGAGCTCTGCTCCGGAGGCGGGCCTAGTAACAGAGGCCCAGGCCTGGAAGAGGGAGAAGGAAGGAAGAGGAGCGGAGAAGGCTCCAGGAACGAGGAATGAAGGGATCCCAGGGGTGCGGACGGGCGAGTCGCCACCGCACGCCCGAATCCACCTGCGTGGAGGGGTCAGGCCAAAGGGGGAGACCGGTCCCCGAACTAGTGGAGGCAGGAAACGACCCTCAGCTAGAAACCGGAGGCTCTGACATTTTATGTGGCGCAGCCCCTCGCTACACCCGCTAGGAAGGCACCACATAGGGTCAGGGAAACTGGCGCCAAGTTTACCAAGAGGAGGCCCGAGGCAGCCGGACAGAAGTGTTGGTAAGAAAGGCCAGACAAAGGACACACAAAGGGGGTCCTGTGAAGTGCTCCAAAGTTATCTGGGAGTTGTCTGAGCCCCTCACCTGGTGAGCACAGTACGACGTGGGCAGCCATTACCTGCAGACGTGGTCTGGATAATAAGAACTGTGAGTAAAGGCCCTGGACTGCATCACTGACTCCGTGTCGTTACTGCTGCTGCCCTGCACCATCAACCCCATCCTCCGCATACACTGCCCTGAGGCTATACTCCTCCCGTGGGGAGTTATGCTACGCTCTGCTGCACCCACAACACCAGCCTCAGCGGTCTGCCCTGTAGCGGCGGTTCACTCTGACCGCAATCCACGGGTGGCGTAGTCGGACATTTAAACATCAAAACCACATAAATAGTTCCGCCACTGGTTTGACTGCCCTGAGCCACGGAACCGGGTCGCCGCCACGAAGACTACAACCACCAGCATCCACCAAAAAGGGTCCGGCTCCGGGTGTCCCAAGGCCCAGGGGGTGCGTCAGAACATTTTCATCACCTTTCACAATCACCAATGGGACAAGGCAGGGATGTCCTCTGTCCCCTCTCTTATACATCCTAGTGACGGAGCACCTGCTCTCATCAATTCGCCATAACCCCAATATTAGGTGGATTGAGGTGGGAGGCACCGAGTACAAGTGCTCTCTATTTGCTGATGATGTCCTAGTATATATCACTCAATCACATATATCCATCCATGCTGTTATGGCTGAAATAGATCACTTTGTTACATGGTAAAATTTTAAAATCAATGCAGCGAAGTCTGAGGCCCTCGATGTCTCCCTCCCCAAATCCATATAGGATTCCATCCAGTCCAACTTTCCCTTTGCCTGGCCCTCACAGGGTATCAAATACTTAGGAATTCCTATTCATAGAGACCTCTCCCATCTATGTTATCTTAATTTTGGGCCCTTTATTGAACAATTCCATACAGACCACGGTTGGCAAGTTAGAACTGTAAGATTCACTACGTGAACCGCTGGTGTTTTGTGGAAAAGCACATGTACACCGCGTTCCAAATTATTATGCAAAAAGTGTTTAGGAGTGATAAAGGAAGAATTTGTTTGTTTGTCAGTTAAACTCAATGATGGTGATGTGTGTCAGGGCTCTTTATATCACTGTAAGCAATTGCAGACACCTGTGCTAATTAGTTTGGCAGGTGTGTCCAATGAAAGGCAAGACTACTTAAGAAGGCTCTCTCACATTATTAAGCAGCCTACATTTTCTGCCAAAATGGGAAAGAAAAAGGATGTGTCGGCTGCTGAGAAGCAACAAATTGTGGAGTGTTTAGGTCAAGGCATGACTACAATCAACATTGTGCGATGATCAGGATGAAGTGTCTTGGCAATCAAGAAGTATGTAGCTGATTCACAGTACACACGTGTGCGTGCTGATAAGGGCAAATTGAGGACTCTTTCCTACAGGCAATTACGTCAGGTTGAAAGAGCAGCGGCAAAAAGCCTTGTCATAGCAGCAGACAAGTTTTTGAAGCTGCTTGTGCCTCCAACGTCCCCCGAACAACAAGATGCAGGGTCCTTCAGAGGTTTGCAGCTGTGCATACGCCATCCTGTCGACCTCCTCTATCCACTTCACACAAGCAGAAACGGCTCCAGTGGGCCAAACATTACATGAAGACTGATTTCAAAACTGTTTTGTTCACGGATGAGTGCCGTGCAGCGCTCGATGGTCCAGATGGATGGAGTGGAGGATGGCTGGTTGATGGACACCCCACGCAAACATGGCTACAGCGCCAACAAGGAGGAGGTGGAGTAATGTTTTGGGCTGGAATCATGGGGAGAGAGATTGTCGGCCCCTTTAGGATCCCTGAAGGCGCTAAAGATGAACTCCATAATGTATGTGGATTTTCTCAAACAGCACTTCCTGCCATGGTTCAAGAAGAAGAACCGTGTATTTCACAGCAAGATCATTTTTCTGCATGATAATGCACCATCTCATGCTGCACATAAAACATCTGCATCTCTGGCTGATATGGGCATAAAAGGGGACAAACTTATGGTGTGACCCCCATGCTCCCCTGACCTCTACCCCATTCAGAACCTTTGGAGCATCATTAAAAGGAGTGTCTATGATGGCGGGAGGCAGTTCACATCTAAGCAACAGCTCTGGGAGGGTATTCTGTCCTCATGCAAAACAATTGAAGCAGAAACCATCCAAAACCTGACAAATTCAATGGACGAGAGAGTTCAGAAGCTCCTTTCGAACAAGGGGTCCTATGTGAAAATGTAACATCACCTAGAATAAAGTTTTGAGTTGAAAACTGTTTGATTTCAGTTTCTAACAACCTGCTAATGCTTATAATTTCAAAAATGACCATTTTTTTGGTCTTTATTAAAATGAAAAGGTTGATCGAAAAGTTTGGGGGATCTAAGAGTGTGGCAACCCAGTAGTCATGATTACTTCGAATTCTGACAATATGAGGGTCATGCTGCAGGTAGTGCAGCAAGAAGGCACTTATGTGTCTTGCGCATCTCGGAGCCCCAAAATTATTTTCCGGGCTAGATGCAGCTAAAAATTATTTTTAATTTTAAATCTGGTGGAGCTTATTATAGATGGCCTAATAGGATCAGTGCTGCACACTGCTACAAAGCCCAAATTATTTTCCAGTCAAGATACAGATAAACATGATTAGTAATTTGAAAGCTTAAAACGTTTGGTAGGGTGATTTTAACCAATCATCAAGCTTTTACTCTCCCCAGGATTACACAGGGGTAGAAAAGTCATTTCGGATCCATGATTTGTTCATCTTTATGAACGTGAGTCTGTCTACATTATCAGTGGAGAGCCGCGTGCGCTTATCTGTCAGCACACCACCAGCAGCGCTGAACACACGTTCAGACAGAACGCTGGCTGCGGGGCATGACAAGATCTCCAAGGCGTAAGTGGCTAGCTCCGGCCATTTATCCAGATTGGAAGCCCAAAAAGAGCAAGGGTCCAGTGACACAGTCGTGGCTTCAATGTTTACTTGGAGATACTCCTGTACCATCGTCTCTAGGCGTTGACTATGTGTCAGACTTCTTGTCTCCTGTGGCCTTGCAAAGGATGGGCTAAAAAAGTGGTGAAATGATTCCGCAAAATTGATGTTACCAGCAGATACTGT
Organism: Phyllobates terribilis; assembly: GCF_046119375.1. Classification (NCBI taxonomy): domain Eukaryota; kingdom Metazoa; phylum Chordata; class Amphibia; order Anura; family Dendrobatidae; genus Phyllobates; species Phyllobates terribilis. Next base: position 34,561,893 of record NW_027362768.1, on the reverse strand, counting down.
GGTTCTGTTACGGTTTGAGTGCTGAACACTTGACGGTCCCACGGTTGGCAAGTTGGAACTGTGAGATTCACTACGTGCACCACTGGTATTTTGTGGAAAAGCACATGTAAGATTCTGCAACAGTCTCTGCTGATACTCCTGCATGCGTGCATCCCTTTCTATGGCAGGAATAATTTCTGCAAATTTACTTTTGTACCGGGGATCTAACAGTGTGGCAACCCAGTAGTCAGGATTATTTCTTATTCTCACAATTCGAGGGTCATGTTGCAGGTAGTGCAGCAAGAAGGCACTCATGTGTGTTGCGCATCCAGGAGCACCAAGTCCCTGTTGTGTTGGTGGCGAGGTAACAATCATGCTTCCTTCCTCTGTCCTCTCCCCCCAACCTCGCACAACAGAAATGTGATCAAGGTCTCCCTCATCTGATGAGTCTTCCATCAGTTCGTCCTCCACTTCTTCCTGGGCTCCTGCACCTTCCTCACTAGTTTGGCTGCTACCATGCGCCCTGGTAAAACCATCTCCCCCACCCTCACATGCCTGCCGCCTTGGTGCTGCCGACCTTCTGGACCTTGCAGATGTTAGCCCTTCCGCATACAACTCCTCCTCCTCTACTTCCTCCACCTCCTCTTGTGCCACCACCTGACTCCGAATTCTGTTTAACATGTGCTCCAGCATGTAAATCACCGGAATAGTCATGCTGATAATGGCATCGTCAGCACTAAACATCTTCGTCGCCATTTCAAAACTGTACAGAAGGGTGCATAGGTCCCTGATCTGAGACCACTCCTCCAGCGTGATTTGCCCCACCTCTGAATCTCGTTGGCCCAGGCTATACGTCAGAACGTATTGCACCAGGGCTTGTCGGTGCTGCCACAGTCGCTGCAACATGTGCAGAGTTGAATTCCACCGGGTAGGCACATCGCATTTTAGCCGGTGAAGTGGCAGGCCCAACGACTTCTGTAGAGATGTAAGTCGCTGAGCTGCGGGATGCGAACGGCGGAAGTGAGCACACAGCGACCGTGCCCTCTGCAGAAGGCCATCTAGTCTGGGATAGTGGGCTAAAAATTGCTGGACAACCAGGTTCAACACGTGAGCCATACAAGGCACGTGTGTGACATTGCCCCGGCGAAGGGCCGCACCCAGGTTTGCAGCATTGTCGCACACGGCCTTCCCTGGTTTCAGGTCCAGTGGAGACAACCATTCATGAAATTGGTTCTCCAGAGCTGACCACAACTCCTCAGCTGTGTGACTCACATTTCCCAGACATTTCAATGTAAAAACCGCCTGATGACGTTGAGCCCTACTGCCAGCATAGTAAGGAGGTGTGCAGGATCCCTTCTGCGCAGTTAGAAAGCTTGTGGCATGACCAGACAGGCTTTGGGTGCAGGTGGAAGACCGAGAGGAGGTTGAGGAGGCAGAAGCAGTGGAGGAACTTTGACATAAAGAGGATTGACGCACAACTCATGGGGACGGCAAGACTTGGACAGCAGCCCCTTGTCCTGCTGTCACCATAGTTACCCAGTGCCCAGTCAGCGACATGTAACGCCCCTGGCCATGCCTACTCATCCAAGTGTCTGTGGTGAAATGCACCCTGTCACACACAGAGTTTCTCAAAGAAGCGGTGATGTTGTGTGCGACATGCTGGTGGAGCGCAGGCACACCTTTCTTTGAGAAGTAGTGCCTACTGGGCATCTGGTACTGGGGCACTGCGACGGACATAAGGTCTCGAAAATCCTCTGTGTCCACCAGGCGGAAAGGCAGCATTTCTGTAGCCAAGAGCTTGCAGATGGTGAAATTCAACCTCTTAGCTTTCTCATGGCTAGGAGGAAATGGTCTTTTACTTGTCCACATCTGAGGGACCGAGGGCTGGCTATTGTGCTTAGACGGGGTTGATAAGGGTGTCCCCGGCAAACTGCCGGTCTGTGAGGAAGATGCAGGCGGACATGTTAGGTTGCCTTCATCCAAAGGTGGTGCTATCGATGTCGGACAGCGCTCAACACCAGCTGGTGTTACCACCTCCAAAGAAAATGATGACCTGCCAATCATGCTGGCTGTTGCGGGTAAAGAGGTGGCAGGTCTGCACCCCAAAACAGGTGTGACTGCTGTCCCCCCAGTCACAGAGGATGAAGAGGCCGCGGATGCACAAGATATGGCAGACGGTGGTTGGCCCGGCCGGCTAGGCCGCATTGTAGCACACTGAGCTTCCGACTGCAAATTATGCTTCATAGAGATCAAATAAGAGAAAACATGCGATCAAAGAGACCCAAGAATTAATTAGTAGATATAAAAATTAGCTTTTATTACATATAATAAGATAAAAGATATCAGACAAAAGTGATGCAAAGCACATACAATGTAAAAAATCCATCATAGTGGAGGACTAACTAGGTTCATAATGTGAGAGTATGGCGCTGTGGCCAATAAGTTTATCACTAATGTCTCACATGGTCACAGGTAAAGTCTCAAGAGAAGCTATATTGTAAGTATCAGAATGGTTAGGGCTATCTTAAATGGCCAATTATATATTAATTATATGTTGCCTAATAGATATACCACCAGCTTCAGCCAACAAGACAGATAATTTAAAGAAAAGATGTATAAAATATATATACCTGGACTCAGAATAAGACCATATGAGGACTCACATGTGAACCACGCGTCCACCCCAACGCGCGTTTCGGCGCTGCCTTCTTCAGGGGGCATAAATCACCTCCGGCGGTGTGTCATTTTAAATGTTAGCCAGCCAATCCGGGATAAGACCAGGACCTTAGATGACGCGTGCCGCGTCACGACCGTCAGGCCAATCCCCGACGCCAGCGTCATGCAAAGGGAGGTGCAGAGATCACGTGGGCCCACATGATCCCGCAGGTCCTGCATGAAGACGCCGACGTCACAGAGACGCCAGAACAGATCGCAGCGCGCACGCGCACAGGTCCGGTCTGCTACATATTGTGACAAGGTATTTTATTAGGCTAATGTACCAACATAAGCAATCATGTGTCAATCTGAAGTACAAAAATGTATATATTATATTCTACCACCAAGTCAATCTTAAATGTAAGACTGCCCAAGTAATATTGTGCGATTCAAAGTAATCAATAAACATCAAGGTTGCATATTTGACAATAAAAAAACACGTACAGTTATACATGATATAAAGATGTAAGTCAGGCTAATAATTAGTTCAAAGAATACTCAGTTGACCTCTCAAATATACATAACGATACACCATGATAGTCGTACTAAATAAAACATCAAAGATAATAATAATGATCACTTTTGAATCACACAACACGTGTGCGATACCATTATAGAAAAACGCATGGTCATATGTTTGACACACGAGACCCACACAAGTACCATTATACTCACTGATTGACATCATGAAAAGCAAATACCAACATCCATCAATTAGTGCATAATATGCAAAAAAATAATAATAATAGGTCACAATGAATGATGATATTGTAGCCAACAAATCTATCCTGCATCCATTAACATGACATATCTCAGGGAGTATTTCTTGTCCATGAAGTGAAAGTACTTTTGACAACATATGGCTGGCGACCACCACCCGAAGGGATCAAAGACGGATCTGATGGAAATATACTGTGAAGAATAAAACAAAGTGTTAAAAATATAAAAACAATACAATCGTATGGTGCAGGTGGAGAGAGATCAAAGAAACGGGACAAAACGAAGGTTTTCATTTAATCCATTGGGGCATACCGTCCCCAACCTCCAAATCCATTTCGACTCAAGTTGAGCTAAGCGCTGGCCAAGTCTACCCCCCCGAATACCATATTTAAGTAGGTCAATACCCCTAACTTTTAACAGAGAGCTATCACAGTCATGACAGAGTTTAAAATGGCGTGGTATTGTCCTGAGAGTGGAGGTGTCAATGCAATCGACGGCTGCCGAAATGCCCAATACATGTTCCCTCACTCTGACCTTCAGTTGGCGTGTTGTTAGGCCAACATAAATTAGTCCACAAGGACAAGTCGCATAATATATGACATAACGTGAGGTACATGTAATGCGGCTCCTGATCTCAAATATCCTAGTACCAGCCGCATTTTTGAAGTTGGTACTTTTTTCCATGTTGGGGCAGGCAACACATCGACCGCAAGGAAAGCTTCCACACTCAGGACTAGAGGCATCAAAAATTGTTGTAGTTCTCGGTTCAGTCTGATAATGACTGTGAACTAGTCGGTCACGTAAATTTTGGGAACGACGTATAGTTATAGAGGGACGATTTGAGAGGATTTTAGACAGTATGGGGTCTACCAATAAAATTGGCCAAGCCTTAGTCAAACAGTCCCTCATACGTCCAAATTGGCTATGGTAGTTGGTTATAAATCTTACTCTGTCATCAACTTTAGGGCATTTCTGCTTATATAGCAACTCATGTCGGTTAGAATATTTAGCACGATGGTAAGCCTTTTTTATCATTCGCCTACTGTAACCCCTCTCATAGAACCTTTCCTTCAAGTCTTCAGACTTCTCAATAAAATCTCTATCATTAGAGCAAAGTCTACGTAGGCGCAGAAATTGGCCTGTCGGTACAGATTGAATCATATAGGGAGGATGGGAGGATTTAGCGTGAAGTAACATATTTGTAGAAGTTTCCTTCCTATAAATACTAGTCTGCAAGATATTGTCCCGATCCCTAGTCAGGGTCACATCCAGAAAATTTACTATATCCCTATCCCACGTAAATGTAATCCGAATATTCATCGCATTTTCATTGAGGGAATCTATAAATGGAAGTAGATCATCTACTGGTCCCTGCCAGATCAGCAGAAGATCATCAATGTACCGCGTCCAAAACGGGACGCAGTTCATTGATGACTGCCGATCCGGCAGGGAGAGGTCCCTCTCCCACAACCCCAGGAAGAGGTTAGCATAAGCTGGTGCAAAAGCTGCACCCATAGCGGTACCCTGGAGCTGTAGGTAGAAGGACCCCTTGAACGTAAAAAAGTTGTGAGTGAGGGCAAATTCCAAGAGTTCCATCACCAACTTAATTATATCACTAGAAAGGTTTGACATATGGAGAAAGAAAGCACAGGCCCTAAGGCCATCTGAATGTTTGATGCTCGTGTAGAGAGACTCTACATCTCCTGTCACTAGGATCATTTCAGAGCTCAAGCTCAACCCATCAACTCTTCTTAACAAATCACCAGTGTCCAAAAGGAATGAAGGCAAGCTTTCTACTAGTGGCTGCAGTTTGCTGTCGATCCAACGGCTGACCTTCTCCAAGTAGTTACCTGTCCCTGAAATGATAGGGCGACCAGGAGGTACAGACATATTTTTGTGCACTTTCGGCAACAAATAGAATGTGGACACCATCGGTTCGGTAATAAGTAATGCCGAAGCCAGCTCCTTAGTGATGACGCCATTGTCTGTGGCCCGATTAATAATTAGAGATAATTGTGAAGAGAAGGAAGCCAGAGGGTTGAATGTTAACCGTTTATAGCAAGTTTTATTATTTAGTTGACCAAAGGCCTCCTTCTCATACATATCCTTGGGCCACAGTACAATGTTGCCACCCTTGTCAGCCGGCTTCAGCAGTACATCAGGGAGGTTTTGTAAAAATTGTAGACGTTCACGCTCATTTCTGGTAAGATTGTCGTTTTGTATATGGCATGGAATACGTTCAAACTCCCTTGTTACAACTTGGACAAATAGATCAATATTAGCACAAGTGGACAGTGGGGGAAATTTCTTTGATTTAGTCCTAATTGACGGAGGGATCTTACCTCCTTCTTCACTATTGTGTTCACTGGCAAGTTCCTCCAAGGTTCGTAGGGCTAGTTGCTCTTCTTCTGTTGGAAATAGATTGAATAATTTATCATTAAAATAAAATTTTTTGAACAACAGAGACCTAGCAAATAGGTGGAGGTCTTTTATGGCAGTGAACACATCAAAATTACTTTTGGGTGAAAAGGACAAACCCCTATATAGTAGTTTCAGATCAATATCAGTCAATTCATAACTACTTAGGTTGATTACCTTATTCTGCCCACTGTCCACTTGTTTAAATGGTCTACGTCTATAAGGGTGAAAATTGGCGTTACGCATCCTTTTAAGGCTGAGTCCCGATCTTGTGGTAATTGATGAGGACGACATGCCTGACGACTCACTGAGAGATGACAGTGATGTAATGGAGGCGGAGCGTTGTACAGATGAAGATGGCATAGTAGTCTTCCTCCAATTATATACCATGTTGGAGGCAAAGTCACGTTGATCTCTAGACATTTTAGATGTCTGAATGTCATGAATTTTCTTGACACATATATCGAGGTTTTTCTCTATTTTTACATTAAATTCCAAAAGTTTATCAGATGGACAGGTGGTTTTGAGCTTGTTTTGTGCTTCATCAATACATGCGTCAAGAGCCAAAATAGTTTTAGTATTATTTTCAATCAATAACTGCATGAGTCCTAAAGAGCAGGTGTTGCATAAATTCTCCCAACTAGAGATGAAGTCCTTATCATCTACTATAAAAGTGGGGATCACCCGTACTCTTAGTCCTCTCGGAATTAATTTGTTGGTGATGTACCTCTGAAGAAAAGCCCTATTCCACCACAACTTAGTCCGCTTTAAAAGTAAGTCCTGTATGGACTGAACCTGATTGTCCCAATCCTGATCACTCTCCACCTGCTGCCCGGCACCACCCATGCCAAACACCTGATCCATTTGGCAGAGCCAGGATTGTTCCTTGGCTCTAAAATCCATCACTGTTGAAGACAAAATGACCGTGCAAAACACGGAAAGGGTAAATATACATACAGTTTCCAACCGGTGCATAGTCACAAAAGTACACGAGTAGAAAAACTCACACCTATGGATAATGATAAGGGAAAATCGCCCAACATAGAGATCAAATAAGAGAAAACATGCGATCAAAGAGACCCAAGAATTAATTAGTAGATATAAAAATTAGCTTTTATTACATATAATAAGATAAAAGATATCAGACAAAAGTGATGCAAAGCACATACAATGTAAAAAATCCATCATAGTGGAGGACTAACTAGGTTCATAATGTGAGAGTATGGCGCTGTGGCCAATAAGTTTATCACTAATGTCTCACATGGTCACAGGTAAAGTCTCAAGAGAAGCTATATTGTAAGTATCAGAATGGTTAGGGCTATCTTAAATGGCCAATTATATATTAATTATATGTTGCCTAATAGATATACCACCAGCTTCAGCCAACAAGACAGATAATTTAAAGAAAAGATGTATAAAATATATATACCTGGACTCAGAATAAGACCATATGAGGACTCACATGTAAACCACGCGTCCACCCCAACGCGGGAGGCAGTTCACATCTAAGCAACAGCTCTGGGAGGGTATTCTGTCCTCATGCAAAACAATTGAAGCAGAAACCATCCAAAACCTGACAAATTCAATGGACGAGAGAGTTCAGAAGCTCCTTTCGAACAAGGGGTCCTATGTGAAAATGTAACATCACCTAGAATAAAGTTTTGAGTTGAATACTGTTTGATATCAGTTTCTAACAACCTGCTAATGCTTATAATTTCAAAAATGACCATTTTTTTGGTCTTTATTAAAATGAAAAGGTTGATCGAAAAGTTTGGGGGATCTAAGAGTGTGGCAACCCAGTAGTCATGATTACTTCGAATTCTGACAATATGAGGGTCATGCTGCAGGTAGTGCAGCAAGAAGGCACTTATGTGTCTTGCGCATCTCGGAGCCCTAAAATTATTTTCCGGGCTAGATGCAGCTAAAAATTATTTTTAATTTTAAATCTGGTGGAGCTTATTATAGATGGCCTAATAGGATCAGTGCTGCACACTGCTACAAAGCCCAAATTATTTTCCAGTCAAGATACAGATAAACATGATTAGTAATTTGAAAGCTTAAAACGTTTGGTAGGGTGATTTTAACCAATCATCAAGCTTTTACTCTCCCCAGGATGACACAGGGGTAGAAAATTCGTTTCGGATCCATGATTTGTTCATCTTTATGAACGTGAGTCTGTCTACATTATCAGTGGAGAGCCGCGTGCGCTTATCTGTCAGCACACCACCAGCAGCGCTGAACACACGTTCAGACAGAACGCTGGCTGCGGGGCATGACAAGATCTCCAAGGCGTAAGTGGCTAGCTCCGGCCATTTATCCAGATTGGAAGCCCAAAAAGAGCAAGGGTCCAGTGACACAGTCGTGGCTTCAATGTTTACTTGGAGATACTCCTGTACCATCGTCTCTAGGCGTTGACTATGTGTCAGACTTCTTGTCTCCTGTGGCCTTGCAAAGGATGGGCTAAAAAAGTGGTGAAATGATTCCGCAGAAAATTGATGTTACCAGCAGATACTGTGGTTCTGTTACGGTTTGAGTGCTGAACACTTGACGGTCCCACGGTTGGCAAGTTGGAACTGTGAGATTCACTACGTGCACCACTGGTATTTTGTGGAAAAGCACATGTAAGATTCTGCAACAGTCTCTGCTGATACTCCTGCATGCATGCATCCCTTTCTATGGCAGGAATAATTTCTGCAAATTTACTTTTGTACCGGGGATCTAACAGTGTGGCAACCCAGTAGTCAGGATTATTTCTAATTCTCACAATTCGAGGGTCATGTTGCAGGTAGTGCAGCAAGAAGGCACTCATGTGTGTTGCGCATCCAGGAGCACCAAGTCCCTGTTGTGCTGGTGGCGAGGTAACAATCATGCTTCCTTCCTCTGTCCTCTCCGCCCAACCTCGCACAACAGAAATGTGATCAAGGTCTCCCTCATCTGATGAGTCTTCCATCAGTTCGTCCTCCACTTCTTCCTGGGCTCCTGCACCTTCCTCACTAGTTTGGCTGCTACCATGCGCCCTGGTAAAACCATCTCCCCCACCCTCACATGCCTGCCGCCTTGGTGCTGCCGACCTTCTGGACCTTGCAGATGTTAGCCCTTCCGCATACAACTCCTCCTCCTCTACTTCCTCCACCTCCTCTTGTGCCACCACCTGACTCCGAATTCTGTTTAACATGTGCTCCAGCATGTAAATCACCGGAATAGTCATGCTGATAATGGCATCGTCAGCACTAAACATCTTCGTCGCCATTTCAAAACTGTGCAGAAGGGTGCATAGGTCCCTGATCTGAGACCACTCCTCCAGCGTGATTTGCCCCACCTCTGAATCTCGTTGGCCCAGGCTATACATCAGAACGTATTGCACCAGGGCTTGTCGGTGCTGCCACAGTCGCTGCAACATGTGCAGAGTTGAATTCCACCGGGTAGGCACATCGCATTTTAGCCGGTGAAGTGGCAGGCCCAACGACTTCTGTAGAGATGTAAGTCGCTGAGCTGCGGGATGCGAACGGCGGAAGTGAGCACACAGCGACCGTGCCCTCTGCAGAAGGCCATCTAGTCTGGGATAGTGGGCTAAAAATTGCTGGACAACCAGGTTCAACACGTGAGCCATACAAGGCACGTGTGTGACATTGCCCTGGCGAAGGGCCGCACCCAGGTTTGCAGCATTGTCGCACACGGCCTTCCCTGGTTTCAGGTCCAGTGGAGACAACCATTCATGAAATTGGTTCTCCAGAGCTGACCACAACTCCTCAGCTGTGTGACTCACATTTCCCAGACATTTCAATGTAAAAACCGCCTGATGACGTTGAGCCCTACTGCCAGCATAGTAAGGAGGTGTGCAGGATCCCTTCTGCGCAGTTAGAAAGCTTGTGGCATGACCAGACAGGCTTTGGGTGCAGGTGGAAGACCGAGAGGAGGTTGAGGAGGCAGAAGCAGTGGAGGAACTTTGACATAAAGAGGATTGACGCACAACTCATGGGGACGGCAAGACTTGGACAGCAGCCCCTTGTCCTGCTGTCACCATAGTTACCCAGTGCCCAGTCAGCGACATGTAATGCCCCTGTCCATGCCTACTCGTCCAAGTGTCTGTGGTGAAATGCACCCTGTCACACACAGAGTTTCTCAAAGAAGCGGTGATGTTGTGTGCGACATGCTGGTGGAGCGCAGGCACACCTTTCTTTGAGAAGTAGTGCCGACTGGGCATCTGGTACTGGGGCACTGCGACGGACATAAGGTCTCGAAAATCCTCTGTGTCCACCAGGCGGAAAGGCAGCATTTCTGTAGCCAAGAGCTTGCAGATGGTGAAATTCAACCTCTTAGCTTTCTCATGGCTAGGAGGAAATGGTCTTTTACTTGTCCACATCTGAGGGACCGAGGGCTGGCTATTGTGCTTAGACGGGGTTGATAAGGGTGTCCCCGGCAAACTGCCGGTCTGTGAGGAAGATGCAGGCGGACATGTTAGGTTGCCTTCATCCAAAGGTGGTGCTATCGATGTCGGACAGCGCTCAACACCAGCTGGTGTTACCACCTCCAAAGAAAATGATGACCTGCCAATCACGCTGGCTGTTGCGGGTAAAGAGGTGGCAGGTCTGCGCCCCAAAACAGGTGTGACTGCTGTCCCCCCAGTCACAGAGGATGAAGAGGCCGCGGATGCACAAGATATGGCAGACGGTGGTTGGCCCGGCCGGCTAGGCCGCATTGTAGCACACTGAGCTTCCCACTGCAACTTATGCTTCATGTCCATGTGCCGGTTCATGCATGAAGTACTCAAACTATGTATTTTTTGGCCTCTACTTAGCTTTTGCTGACAAATGTTACAGATAACACGAGTTGGGTCATCTTTATCGATCTGAAAAAATGCCCAGGCTATGCAAGGCTTAGCACCCATGCGACCTGAAGTGCCACCACGACTTGTGGTGAGAGGCAGAGTTGTGTTTGAGGATGCAGTTGTTGACGTGCTTCCAGTACTACGTCTCTGTCCAGGAAGGCGCAACCTGACCTCGTCGTCACTAGCATCTTCCTCCACCTCCTCTGCTGACCTCATCTCTTGGCTGACTGTGGGTTGACAGTAAGTGGGATCTCCGACCTCATCATCATCACCCTGTGCGTTATCACACCCGTCGTCCTCAGAGCCAACCTGTTCCTGCCCTGACAAAAAACTAAAGTTGTCGCTCCAATCAGGTATTTGAGTCTTATCATCGTCTTCCTCATTGTCTCCACCAACAGGAGTTACAGTTTGGGAATGAGGGTCTACATTATGGTCAGAACCTTCTGCGTCTGGTCCTGGATCCGACTCATAAAGATTCTGGGCATCAGTGCAGATCATTTCCTCATCTGGATTCACAGAAGCGCTGGAGTCGACCTCTGATTCCCAGGCTATAGTATGAGTAAACAGCTCTGCAGACTCAACCATCTGTTCTACCTCATACTCAGACGGGCAGCTGGAGATTTGGGAGCTGTGAGGAAGCAAGTGCGATTTGGGTGACACCTTTGAGGACTGGAGTATTTGTGATGTTGAAGTTGATGTGGAGGAGAGCCCACTTAAAGGAGCACTTGATATCCGTTGAAGCACCTGCTGTTTTTGTGCCTCATCTGGAATTTATAGCGATTGGCGTGGCCGTAAGAAAGGGATCTTATCACATTGTCCGCTAAAAGAAGTAGACATTTTAGTTTGGCTGGAAGATGGTCTTTCTTCTGCAGATGTTACTGTTGCTTTAACACCTATCCCACGGACACAACCTTTTTTCCCCTTCCCAACACGCCTATTCCCCTTTCCACCAGCAGCAGGCCTTTTTACACTCATTTTGGTGGTTAACTAATTCACAACTCTGGAGTTGTTTGCACAAAAAAACAATGGATGGTAACCGAGCAGAGCTGAGTGGCCAAACTGTGGTATTAGGCCAAAACTATTGGCTGGGTTAGATGCAGAAAAAAATTATTTTGAATTTGCAACCTGATGGAGGTCAGTATAGATGGACTAATACAACAAGTCCCACACACAGCTAGAAGCCCAAATATTTTTTCAGAGGTACTGTAGATGCAGATAAAAATTAGTTTTAATTTGCAACCTGATGGAGGTCAGTATAGATGGACTAATAGAGAAAGTCCGACACACTACTAGAAGGCCAAATATTTTTTCAGAGCTAGATGCAGAAAAAAAATATATTCAGTTTGCAACCTGATGGAGGTCAGTATAGATGGACTTATAGAGAAAGTCCGACACACTACTAGAAGGCCAAATATTTTTTCAGAGGTAGATGCAGAAAAAAATATATTCAGTTTGCAACCTGATGGAGGTCAGTATAGATGGATTAATAGAACAAGACCCACACACAGCTAGAAGCCCAATATTTTTTCAGAGGTAGATGCAGAAAAAAATTTATTCAGTTTGCAACCTGATGGAGGTCAGTATAGATGGACTAATAGAGAAAGTCCGACACACTACTAGAAGGCCAAATATTTTTTCAGAGGTAGATGCAGAAAAAAATATATTCAGTTTGCAACCTGATGGAGGTCAGTATAGATGGATTAATAGAACAAGACCCACACACAGCTAGAAGCCCAATATTTTTTCAGAGGTAGATGCAGAAAAAAATATATTCAGTTTGCAACCTGATGGAGGTCAGTATACATGGACTAATAGAGAAAGTCCGACACACTACTAGAAGGCCAAATATTTTTTCAGAGGTAGATGCAGAAAAAAATATATTCAGTTTGCAACCTGATGGAGGTCAGTATAGATGGATTAATAGAACAAGACCCACACACAGCTAGAAGCCCAATATTTTTTCAGAGGTAGATGCAGAAAAAAATATATTCAGTTTGCAACCTGATGGAGGTCAGTATAGATGGACTAATAGAACAAGTCCCACACACTGCTAGAAGCCCAAATATTTTTTCAGAGGTACTGTAGATGCAGATAAAAATTAGTTTTAATTTGCAACCTGATGGAGGTCAGTATAGATGGACTAATAGAGAAAGTCCGACACACTACTAGAAGGCCAAATATTTTTTCAGAGCTAGATGCAGAAAAAAATTATATTCAGTTTGCAACCTGATGGAGGTCAGTATAGATGGATTCATAGAACAAGACCCACACACAGCTAGAAGCCCAATATTTTTTCAGAGGTAGATGCAGAAAAAAATATATTCAGTTTGCAACCTGATGGAGGTCAGTATAGATGGACTAATAGAACAAGTCCCACACACTGCTAGAAGCCCAATATTTTTTCAGAGGTAGATGCAGAAAAAAATATATTCAGTTTGCAACCTGATGGAGGTCAGTATAGATGGACTAATAGAACAAGTCCCACACACTGCTAGAAGCCCAAATATTTTTTCAGAGGTACTGTAGATGCAGATAAAAATTTGTTTTAATTTGCAACCTGATGGAGGTCAGTATAGATGGACTAATAGAATGATGCTATGCCCAAAAGATTTTACTTCACTAGGTGCAGTAAAAAAATTGGTATTCTATACACAGGTGGTATATCTTGCAACACAGATAGGCTACTCCACTGACTAACACACTCTGCAATAGGCCAAAAAGGATTAGCTTTGCTAGATTCAGCCAAATGCTGTAAAAAAAACTTGCACAGCACTGGCACAGACCTGCCTGGCAAAAACTGATAGGAACTCATGTAACCTAGTCCTGAAAAGGACTCCAATTACAATTAGTCTTTACTCCCACAACCTATCTATTTAAGAGCACAGACCTCCCTGATAAAAGTCGTAGGAAATGCTATAACCTAGTCCTTAAAAGGACTGCAATCACAACTATTCCCTACTCCCAAGCTATCTGTATATTTGTGCGAAAATTGGCTTGAAATTAACAAGGTATAGCGCACACAGCAACAGCGGTGCCGTCTAACACGCAGCTGCAGCAGTGAGAAAATGGTGGCGACGGGGAAAATGGCTTGGTCTTATAGGGCAAGGACATGTGACATACACTGCCAATGACACATGCCCTTGCTTGTGTGAAAAAAAGCACTTCGCTCCGTGTGTGCGCTGCTGATAGGCTTACAGATTGCACCTCCCCACTGTAAATGCGGAAAGAGAAAAAAAAATGGAGATCTTCATTGTTCCTGCAGAGATCCATCCCCTGCCCCTCCCCCCACCCCGCTGTACACTCAAACTGCGTATTAACATTCATTTTCATCATTACTGAGAAAAAATCCAGTTATGATTTTGGTGCACGAACAGTTATCGAACATAACCTCGAACAGCCGAATTTTTCTCAAATTGTTCGTGTTCGCCGAACGGCTCGAACACCGCCCAAAACAGCTCGAATTTGAGATTGGCGAACAGTTCGAGTAGAACAACGCTCATCTCTATTCAAGATGCCCAATGTATGGAGAAACTATTCTCATGCATAGCTCAGGTGTGATTTTGGCCTGTTCTTCCACACAAACTCTCTTCAAATCCTGTAGGTTCCGTGGGCTCCTTCTATGAACTCTGAGATTTAGTTCTTTCCATAAATTTTCTATTGGATTCAGGTCAGGTGATTGGCTGGGCCATTCTAGCAGCTTTATTTTCTTTCTCTGAAACCAACAGAGTTTCCTTTGTTGTGAGTTTGGGGTCATTGTTTTTCTGAAAGTCCATCCTCATTTTATCTTCATCATCCTGGTAGATGGCAGCAAATTTCTCAAGAATGTCTCGCAAATTCATTCTTCCTTCAATTATATGAAGTTTTCTAGTGACATGTGCTGAAAAACAGCCCCACACCATGATGCTCCCACACTCCAAACTTCACTGTTGATATGGTGTTTTTGGGATGATATGCAGTGCCTTTTAAATAAACGCTGTAAGGAAACAGAACGCACCAAATCATAGGGTGATACCTTTATAAAAAGATATAAGAGATCCAGGTAATTTGCTCACTGAAGCGAGTTATGTAGGCACCACTGCTGTAAAAGTGTAATAACTGTTGCTTCTGCCTCATGGCTGAGGGAGGAACTCCACCAAGAAAATTGAAGGTAAAGACAATTCATGGTTTTGAGCTGCACTAACCGAAATGAAGATCCTTGATCCAATAATATAAAGAAATGTTTGTTATTCCACAATGGGCTTCGGGTGCTTTTCTCAAGTGTAAAAAACCTACTGTAGAGTGCACATAGGAGCAAGTGGGGGGTAAATAGCCTGGAATGGCTGCCAAAAAAAAGAAAAAGCGAGTAAACAACCACAAAGGATTTGAAAAATGTGGGAGGGGTAAAGGTCAAGAATAATAAGTAAAGGGGCAGTGAGAGATTATAGTCAAAAAGTACTAAACAGGGGAGTAAAGAAAAATTCAGTTGTGTGAAATTATAAATGAGTCGTGAATTCAGCAGAGAAAAGAGAGAGAAAGAAAAAACAAAATAAAGATGGAAGTGGGGCTAGAATACTGTTGTAAAAGTGAAGGAGAAGAAAGACCAGGAAAAATAACAAGAATAATCTAGTAAAGCCACAGGATAGTTAGGAAAGATTTAGTTAGACAAAAGGGAGAACTGAGAAGACAGATGAGAAGAGGGTGCACAATAGTACACATGAAAATAAGAAACTTTGTAATATATCTTATCAGGGAAATCTGCTTCATTATCTGCCAGAATTGATCAGTCATTATCAAAATTCTCTCCCAGTACTGAGATAGGAGATGGCATCTGCTGCTGATAAGATTCTATTTCTATAAAAGAGGGAGGAGGAGGGAGGAGCTTTGCTTACAACCCCTTCCCTCTTTCGTCTATATAGAATTGTATCTGTAGCAACTGTCATCTCCTCTCAGTAATGGGACAGTCTGTATTCACTGAATACAGATTTCACCTCAGAATTCAGAATTTTGATAATGCCCAATCAATTCTGGCAGAGAAAGAATCAGATTTCTCTGATAAGATATATTACAACGTTTCTTTTTTGCATGTGTAGTATTGGTTATGAAATAAAAATTAAAACAACGGTTACTCCTTCAGTATCAATTTACAGAGGAATCTTTGAAAATAAAAAATATTTTTTTAATCTTTTTCAGTTATGAACTGCCCACCAATTGAAGCTTCAGACAATCTCAATGTTTTATCCACTTCATATGATGAAGAATATTCTGTTGGTCAAGTGGTTAGATTTGAATGCAAACTCCCAAATCTTAAGTTAAATGGACCTGCTGAGATTTTCTGCACATCAGATGGAAAATGGAATTTGGACCCACCAATATGTACAGGTAAGAGGTAAAATATTTTAATTAAAGGGAAACTGTCAAAAGATTTTTGCTATTTTATCTAAGCACAGCATGGCATAGGAGCTGAGACACTGATCACAGGAATGTGTCACTTATTAAGTATAGGGCCGGCGCCCCCTTACCACCGTAGTCCCCAGCCGGAGTGTTCCACTCCTCCATCCTTCTTCCATGCTGACGCTGCCCAGGGTATGCATACAGCACGCAGATCCTGGGCAGTGTGCTTAGGGTGCACGTGCCACTGCGCCTCTAAAAGGGGTCTTGCATGCCATCCTAAAAGTGTCCTCGGCCAATGGCCGGAGGACCCTAACTACTTAAGGTAACTCCTCCAACATGGAGGTGCCTGTGCAACGTTGCAAGTTTGTATGTTAACATTCTTGGACCTGAGAACTAACATTCTTGTTAGTTCTCAGGTCCCAGTGCATGTATATCCATTTACCTGCCTGTCTATCAGCCGTGCCTGTCTGCCTGTGTACCAT
Organism: Phyllobates terribilis; assembly: GCF_046119375.1. Lineage (NCBI taxonomy): Eukaryota > Metazoa > Chordata > Amphibia > Anura > Dendrobatidae > Phyllobates > Phyllobates terribilis. Next base: position 34,545,381 of record NW_027362768.1, on the reverse strand, counting down.
CCATGCCCACCTGCATGTGTACCATCCATGCCCACCTGCCTGTCTACCAGTCATGCCCACCTGCCTACCAGTCGTGCCTGCCTGCCTATCAGTCGTGCCCGCCTGCCTGTCTACCAGTTGTGCCCGCCTGCCTGTCTACCAGTCGTTCCCGCCTGTCCATTAGCCGTGCCAGCCGGCCTGTCCATCCATGTCAGCCTGTGCCAGCCTCCTGTCCCTTGGGGGTCAGCTGCTATCTACGCGATGTCAGTCCCTCATCCCTCCTTGGATCATGGAGTCATCAAGCCGCCATACATCAGAGGTCAGATTGGCAAGGTCCCTAGTTACGCCCCTCCAGGCTCTCCTCACACCATGGCACAGTGTTTCCACAACTCGACCCGTTACAGTTTGCAAAGGCCATTGGATCCCAGGCTCATTCCATCTCTGACCTATACCAGGAGGTCTCCCTCCAGAAATCCCAACAGGAAACAATCCTGTATCTTTTCTGCAGACTGTTAAAACCTGCCTGGATGCGCTGACAACTCCGGTCTCACCCACCTCTACCCAAGCAGAAACGAATTTGGCGGCATCTCGACGCAGTGGCAGTGTTGTACCCGGCTTCGGACCCCGACTGTCTGCTCCTCCATGCTATGTCTGGGATTCTGCTCTATGCTGGGGACTCATAAATCAGTGCACACTACACTTCGAGCTCTTGGCCCATCAAGTTGCTTCAAACCAGGCCAAACAGGCCTTCATCATGTCACATCTCACTGCTGAGGATCTGGCGTGGTTCAAGCCCTTATGAGAGAGAGGGGATCCTCTGGTGTCTAACCTTCAGTCTTTCCTAAAGGCCTTCTGGAGGGTTTTCGATGAGCTCAGCCATGCGTCCTCAGCGGCCTCTTCCCTCCTCCCTCTGTGTCAGGGGAATCTAACAGTTGGACAGTACACTGTACGTTTCCGCACTCTTTCATTGAAACTCTCCTTAAATAACAAGGCTCTGGTGGCTACCTTTTGGGAGGGCCTTCCTGGGCGAATCAAAGATGAGCTGACCGGTCGTGACATACCTACCTCACTGGATGACCAAGTGTCTCTGGCCACATGGATTGACATCAGTTTCCAGGAGCATTCCAAGGATGTGGTCCGTGAGAGAAGACCCTTACGCCTGGCACCTACCTTTCAAAAGCTGGTCTTAAAGCAAGCCTCTGCCTCTGCATCTTCCCCAGAATCTATAAAAGGTGACCAGGTGACGATGGTCAAAAACCATCAGGAGGCCCGTCGTGCCGAGAGAAGATGCTTTTATTGTGGCAGTTCTGAGCCTGTAATCCACACCTGTCTGGAGAGACCGGGAAACTCCAGAGCCTAAGGTCACTGGTGAGGATACCCATGGCGAGAATCATTCCTCTCCATTGCTGAAACAGTCAGTGTCCGTATCCTGCAGCCACATCCATTTTGTCAAGTCTGCCTATCTGGACTCCGGCGCTTCAGGTAATTTCATCCGACAGGCCGTTGTGGAGCGGTATCAGATCCTTATCTAATGTTTCCCAGATCCGTTGGCGGTTTCTTTGGTGGATGGGAAGCCCCTTTCCCAGACCACCTTGCTCATTACCGAGCCCGTGGTACCCCATGTAGGAATGCTACACCCTGAGATTCAGGAGTGTCACAAAACCTGCTTGGTTTCCAATCGTCCTGCTCAACCTCCGGCTTCTCCATCTAATCTACCTGATTGGACGTACATTGACGTTTTTGACAAGAAGGAAGCCAAGACACTACCCCCTTTAGGATGTAGGACTGTACTATTGACCTCACTCCTGGTGCTTCTCCTCCTCGAGGCCAAATCTACCCACTGTCACTGGCTGAAACCTGTACCATGTCTGAATATATAGAGGAGAATCTTGCTAGGGAATTTTTCCAGAAATCCACCTCTCCGGCTGGTGCAGTATTCTTCGTCAAGAAGAAAGACGGTTCTCTTTGGCAGTGTATGTATTATAGGGGACTAAATCAAATAAATAACTATAAAGAATTAGTATACTCTGCCTCTCATCTCCAAGCTGTTTAATTGCCTTAAAGGCTCTATAGTCTTCACAAAACTCGAGCTTTGAGGGGAGTACAACCTGATCTGAATTCACCAGGGAGATGAATGGAAGAAGGCATTTAATACTCGGGATGGCCACTACGAGTATCGTGTAATGCTGTTTGGACTGTGCAAAGCACTAGCAGTCTTTCAAGAGCTGGTGAACGACATCTTCCAGGATCTTCTCTACAAGTGCGTAGTAGTATACCTGGATGAAATCCTGATGATCTCTCCTGACCTGCCCTCTCACCGAAGAGGTGTTCGCCAGTTTCTGCAGAGGTTTAGGAAGAATAGTCTGTATGCCAAATTCAAAAGTGTGTTTTTGAGCAGACCTCTCTTCCATTTTTGAAGTACATAATCTTGGAGACCAGTCTGAAAATTGATCCCGAAAAGGTCTCTGCCATTCTAAAGTGGCCCGGCCAGATGGTCTGAAGGCTACTCAGCGGTTTCTCAGTTTTGAAAATTATTACCACCTGTATTTTCCTCATTTCTCTTTCCGGACTGCTCCTACCTCAGCCCTGACTCGCAACGGGGTCAATCCAAAGGTATGGACTCTTGAGGCCGAAAGTGCTTTTGTGTCCTCCTTCTTCTCCAATTAGCCCACTAAGTGACTAATCAATGGAATCAGGCTCACATGCCCTTTATTATGCTGCTCTAAGATTATTTAGCAAAACCTGCTAACAGGTTCAATTTAAAAATGTATGATATAAGAAGATCTACAAATTTTATATTAAGAAAATAGGATAATCGTTAATCATGTAATATTGTCTATATATATATATATATATATATATATATATATATACGGAAATTTAATGAAGTTGAAATTAAGCTGTTTATAGCAAGCAAACTGGATCTAGGGTCAATGACTTCTATCAGGGCAAACATTCAAGATGCTGTGTCCATTAAAGAAAACACATAATTTAACTACACTTATAGAACACAGAAAAGGGTTAACTTATACTTTATTGCTGAAAGAAAATTGGGGTTTTCTGGAAGCTATTCTAAATTCAATCCCATGTCACACTGAAGATGCTCATAAATGTTTCTTTAATAGTATATAGGTGTACAGGTAAACAAGCATTTTATGGGGACTGGACTATTTTCAATCTCCAGGTAACTATAAGCACAGTATGTTATTTAGGAGGTCGGTAGAAGTGCAGGTGTGTCTGGCTCTACTTTCCATCTCCCACGCTTTGCTTTTTGGGGCTTGAATTAATTAATTCATTTCTACAGTTTTGGTGAGGACAACTATTTTTTCCTATTTTGAAGCATGATTATGAAGTGTCTTTGTATAGTGAAGCACCACTGTTATTCATTCCAGAGGACCATATTATTCTCATCATTTTTCCTGGCGATTAATAGTGACAGTCTATTGCCTTTCAATTTCTTTTTTTACAGTAGGTTCCTAACCTTGAACATTATTTGGGCCTTTAATACACTTCATCCAAATGTGTATTATAAATATTTTGCTTCTTCCTTTTCAGTGGTATAATTGTTTAAGGATTTTCTATCCAACCTGCTTCTCCTATAAAGTTCAGGACAACTTGAACCCTGGATAGGTGACTTTTCCAATCTGGATCAGCATCCAGATATGCAGCAGCCTCAAAATCATGTCCATTAGCTGTTGAAATATGGTTGAAGCCCCATGTAAATCATGCAAGAAACACATGTTGAAAATGTCCATCAGGGAGTTAAAGACTGTTTTTTAGTTAGCCTTACCTGTTAATTACACCTGCTAGTAGCCTTTTGTAAGTATTGTAAAATACCTGCCATCACACAGTCTATCTGCTCATCCACTCGAGGTATTGGATAACCAGCAAACTCTTATACAGTATTCAGCTTCCTAACATCATTGCAAAGCATAAGATGCCACCAGGCTATGGAAGTAGAACTGTAGGACAAGACCTCTCATTATGTAATTCCTTTATAACCCCAATTTTTACATCATAGTTACACTTCTTCTGTAATAGGTTTACACCGCATTGCAAGGATTTTGTAAGGCTTTTGGTTTAGCCAGAAATGTAATTTCCACCATGGGAAAATAAAGCAAGACCCTGTCACCAGGACTGAAGTTCTTATTTTAGCAGCCCAAGCCTCTCCTTGGCTTGCTGTGAGTGTTCCTTTACAGGGGACATCATGTTTTAATTATATTCTGCAATTGGGCAGTGTGCTTATCAACACTCTTGAATTAAGTATTTTACTGCAACCATATCTCTTTGGCATTAGCCAGGAGACATTGGACATGTCAACCATAAAATAACGTAAAGGAATTTGAGGTTCCCACATAGAAAACATGTAATAAGAAAAACACTTATTCCAGTCGTTGTCATCCAGTTTCAAAACATTTACGTTTTTATTGAACTTCTTAATTAAACTCTCTGTTTGTGGATGGTAAACTGATGTGCGCAAGTGAGTGATCTTCAACAATTCATACAACTCTTTATTAAGCTTTGACATAAAGGGCATTCCCTGATCAGCGACTATCTCATTGTGTATTCCTCCTTAGGGAAACAAATCAAACAACTCTTTTGTAGTGATTTTTGCTGAAGTTCTCCTTAAACGGTTTGCTCCTGGAAAGTATGTAGCGTAATTCAGAACAACTAAAATATGTTGCTGGCCTCAAGTGGACTTAACAAATGGTCCCACCAGACCTATTTCAATCCCCTCAAAGGGTATTTTAATGATTGTAGAAGTTCACTAAGGGACGCCTAAAATGTGATATGGCTCTTTCCCTCTTGTGTCTCCCTGCCCAATAATAGTTTTGCAGCATAAGGTCTTTTGTTATATCACAGGCTAAATGTCCCCCTAGCACTTATGAGTAAGCAAGATCCATCACCCTTTGGGGATGAGATTTAGGAACAATTAATTGGTCCACAATTTTCCCATATTCAAGGTTTTTTTTTCCACTGCAAAATTTGGTAATATTTTCTTCGTCCTTAAAATACCTCATTTATTGCAAGGTTTAATGCGGGGTTCTGGAGTTTAGCTGTTTCAAAGTGGTCTGTGGAAACTGAAAAGTCAAAGAAACTGATTTCAGGCAGGTCTTCATCAACAGTTCCTGCAAAGGCCAATAAGAGAGAGCTCTAACCTTCACTTAGGATTGCCCTACAGTTTGTATGACTTCATATTCTCCCAGGGGTATTCACAACTCACAATCACATTATGCATTAAAGTCTCCAAAATCTTGGACAAAAAGGCACTTACTAATACTAAAAGACCAAGATAAAGATGTACAATGGCCTTCTAGAAGGATAAATTAGACAAATGGTGATATCATTTCCCTAAAAAATCCCTATACTGTCCCTGCTTTGGCACCCTAGTGTGACGATATGGTACCCTTGACCCTATAAAGGCCCTAATCAGCTACTTCATTGGTCATAAAGACACCAAAACAAGACAACAGTGTAAAGCAGAAAAGGTATAGATAGTAGGTAAATGTCTACTTAAATACACATGGGGCTCAAAAAACAATGAGACTGAGCTATATAAATAAACAATCTATATCAATATGTGATATAAGATATTGCATATCATCGAAAAGATAATGGGAAAAAATATATAAATAGTTCCAGATATACTGTTCATAGATAATGCATAAATATATGTATTTAGTCCCATGATTAATCATAACTAAACGACAATTTGTTGGATCAACTATCCGCAATAAATGTACTGCACATAAAGTATCACACAATACAATCTGTCACAGACATCACTGATTTAATTTTAGTATATATTACTAGGGACCAACCATCCCTTGTCCCAATAAAATTGTCCCAAACAAAATAACAGTATATAAAATGGGGTCATTTGTGCTGTTTTGGAATGTCAAGTTAAATGAAAATGCGACATGGAGTCCACAATCTGTTCCACAAAAATTTGCTCTCCAAATTTCAAAAAGCGCTCTTTCCCTTCCGAGCCCAGCCAACAAATTATAGGGTCAAATTTATCATATCATTCATTGTGAAAATTACAAACTTGCAAAAACAACTTTTTAGTGGAAAAACATAATTTATCACAATTTTTATCACAATTTTACCAAATGTAAAATTCTGTGTAGCACCTATGGGTTCAAAAAGCTCAACACACCCCTATAAGCATTCATTAAGGGCTCTAGTTTCCAAAATGGGATCAATTGTGGAGCCTTATTCTATTTTGGTGCCTCAGAGGTTCTTCAAATGTGACATGGCATCTGCAATCTTTTCCAGTCAAATTTACCCTCCAAACACCAAAAAGTGCTTCTTCTTTTCTCAGCCTTGCCGTGTGATCAAACAGCAGTTTTTGACTACATGTGGGATACTGTCAGATTAAGGAGAAATTGCTTAATACATTTTAGAGTCTAATTTCTACTATTATCCCTCATGAAAATGAAAAATTTAGGGCTGAAGCAAAATTTTACTCCCGGTGAGTGCTGAAGTTATGGGAGACTTGCGCAGTATGACACGGCCGGCAATAAAGCTTTGCATTGCTGGGAGCCGCACATGGGCTCTGACGCACAGCTCACCACTTGTGTGCATTGAGGCTGTGTAGTTAGCAGCTTCACTGCACATGCGCTGTGACTAACTGTTCCCTGCGCATGCGCAATGAAGTTCTCAGCTTCACTGTGTGCAGCTGGAGCCACTTGTCACAGCCCATGCACAGTGAAGCTGGTAACTACAGTCTCAATGTGCACATGCAGGGAGCCATGCGTTAGAATGCATGCGCTGCTCCCAGTGATACAAAAAGTTTTACTGCTGGCTGTGTATATTGAGCAAGCGTCCCATAACTTAAGCGCTCGCCGGGAGAAAAATTCAAATACATGGGCAGCGCCAGCCCTGACTGATGTGGCACCAACCATGACTGAATGTGAGGATCACACATCTATGAATGAAGAAGCAGGTATGATTATAAGTATATAAAATGTTATAAACTCATTACAGTTGCACCAATTTTAATGAAAAAAGCGTGTTAGGGATGGACATTGCATCACTAACAACGCAGTGGGGGCAGTAGTATATATAGTATTATATAGTATATTATAGAATATATAATAATAGCTAGGACATGACAGGTTCCCTTTAATGTTGATGATTATAGCTTACAGCCAATGAAAACACAAAACTTATTATCTCCGTAAATTAGAATACTTTATAACAACAGCTTGAAAAATGATTTTAAAATCCAAAATGTTGGCCTACTGAAATGTATGTTCAGTAAATGCAATCAATACTTGGTCGGGCTCCTTTTGCATCAAGTACTGCATCAATGCGGCGTGGCATGGAGGCGATCAGCCTGTGGCACTGCTGAGGTGTTATGGAAGCCCAGGTTGCTTTGATAGCAGCCTTCAGCTCGTCTGCATTGTTGGGTCTGGTGTCTCTCATCTTTCTCTTGACAGTACCTCATAGATTCTCTATGGGGTTAAGGTCAGGCGAGTTGGCAGGCCAACTAAGCACAGTGATACTGATGTTTTTAAACCAGGTATTGGTACTTTTGGCAGTGTGCACAGGTGCCAAGTCCTGCTGGAGAATGAAATTTCCATCTCCAAAAAGCTTGCGGCAGAGGGAAGCATGAAGTGCTCTAAAATTTTCTGGTATGTAGATCTAAATGTGGGGAACAGAGCGCACAATAGGGTGATACCCTATGGAGGGAGATTAAGAGAGTGCTGGTTACACTTACCTGATGGAGTTGTGACAGGCACAACTCCTATGAAGGCATGAAGAAAAACAGCTGCTGCGGCCCCGTGGCTGGAAGATAAATCCTCCAGGAGATATTGGAACCAGTTGGATGAACACGGAAGTGGGCTGTGCTGCTGAAGTAAATCAATCATTCAGAGATGATGATGATGATGAAAAGGCTTTTTATTAACAACATGTTTCAACGCCGAACCGGCGTCTTTTTCAAGTACAAAGACCCAATATGTCACTTGCTTTTTTTACTTGAAAAAGACGCCGGTACGGTGTTGAAATGCTTTGTTAATAAAAAGCCTTTTATTCATCATCATCATCATCATCATCAATCATCAATCATCATCATCTCTAAAGAGTTGATTTACTTCAGCAGCGCAGCCCACTTACGTGTTTATCCAACTGGATCTAAAATTTCCTGGTAGACGGCTGCACTGACTTTGGTATTGATAAAACACAGTGGACCTACACCAGCAGATTACATGGCTCTCCAAACCATCACCGATCGTGGAAACTTCACACTAGACCTCAAGCAGCTTGGATTGTGGCCTCTCCACTCTTCCTCCAGACTGGGACCTTGATTTCCAAATGAAATGCAAAATTTACTTTCATCTGAAAACACCTTGGACCACTGAGTAACAGTCCCTTTTTTTCCTTGGCCCAGGTAAGACACTTCTGGCGTTGTCTATTGGTAATAAGTGGCTTGACACAAGGAATGCGACACTTGTAGCCCACGTCCTGGATACGTCTGTGTGGGGTGGATCTTGAAGCAATGACTCCAGCAGCAGTCCACTCCTTGTGAATCTCCCCCAAAATTTTTGAATGGCCTTTTCTTAACAACCCTTTCAAGGATGCGGTTATCCCGGTTGCTTGTGCACCTTTTTCTACCACATTTTTTCCTTCCACTCAACTTTCCATTAATATGCTTGGAAACAGCACTCTGTGAACAGCCAGCTTCTTTAGCAATGACCTTTTGTGGCTTACCCTCCTTGTGGAGTATGTCAATGACTACCTTCTGGACATCTGTCAAGTCAGCAGTCTTCCCCATGATTGTAGAGCCTACTGAAACAGACTAAGAGACCTTTTTAAATGCATAGGAAGCCTTTGCAGATGATTTTTATTAATTATTCTAATTTACTGAGATAATAATTTTTGTGTTTTCATTGGCTGTAAGCCCTATTCATCAACATTAAGAGAAATAAACACTTGAAATAGATCACTCTGTTTGTAATGACTCTATATAATATATGAATTTCACTTTTTGGATTGAAGAACTGAAACAAATTAACTTTTTGATGATATTCTAATTTTGTGAGATGCACCTGTATGTCTGTAAAAAAAATTAGATTTGTAAATCTCCAGAAAATGAAAAAAAAGGGCTAAAAATTTTTAACCCTTCTATTATCTTAACAAAATAAAAGGAGTTTTTTGAAAAATGATGCTGACATAAAGTAGACATATGGAAAATTTTTATTTGTAAACTATTCTGTGTGGTATAACTACCTGGTTTAAGGACATAAGCATTCAATGTTTGAAAATTGCAGATTTTTCTAAATGTTCATCAAATTTCAAATGTTTCCACAAAAAAACCCCTGAAAAACTTATTGACCTAAATTTACCGCTAACACAAAGAACAATGTGTTACAAAAAACAGCCTTAGAATCATCAGGATATATAAGAGCATTCCAGAGCTATCACCATATATAGATTTGAAAAATGGGCTTGGTCATTAAGGTCAAAATTGGCTCCATCACTAGGGGCTTAATAATAGATTGCTAAAGTTTGTTTTGCCACATTATAGCCAATATTATCTCATTAATATACTTTTCTGCAGAGATTAAATGCAATCGTCCAATTGTGGATAAAGGGAGAGTGAATAATCCAGGCAAAAATATCTTCAGTAATAATGAAATGATACAAATTACATGTGATGTCGGATATCGTGCAAATAGAAATGGAGAATCGACATGCACTAAAGATGACTGGTTTCCTAAACCCTCTTGCACTGGTGAGTATACGCTTTGTATTTCAAATACATGATAATCTATATTTTAATGTGTTTACAAATACTGCCCTGAAGTCTATAACGTACCTTCAATTTAGTGACAGTATAATAGAATAATATCGATTTTTATGTAATTATGCTTATGCTAGTCTGTGAGCGAAACACATCTCGATAATTTATTGAGCTTGCCCCTTTCAGACATCTTTGGGCTATAAGCTCTGGTAGTTATACAAAATAAATTGAATATTTCTGTCACAGTGTTCATTGCTGAGTCTCTGCGGCTGCTCAGTATGTTGTTTGTGTCCAGTGCCTGTGTCACGTCGGCAGCGATGTAGCCAATCAGTGAGCTCTGAATTCTGTGCCGTCTACACAGGCAGAGATGCTAAGCTGAGCGCTTGGCAGCGACGTTTTCAGCGTGCTGTCAGATAATCAACAAAAACCATGGCAGTAGCAGAGAGCTGGCACTGTACCCAGTAGGGTCAATAATACTCCGTTTTTTATAAATACTGCGGCATATAATTCAAAGTTGCCTGAAAGGGGTAAATCCATTTAATGTGTCAATCCAAAAGAATGAATTGCCACTGAATATGCCAAAATTATTAAAATCGGCTTTTTATTTGTGAACTTCTTGCATATTCCGGAAGTATACAGATATAGAGTTCTAAAGCAGGTAGCCTGCTGCCGTTTGTCGCTCATTGCGCTTTCTCAAGGAACAGTGGAAAAGGCCGCCCATTCTTTCAACACCTCCTTCATTAACCCTTCCACTATATGCAACTTTTTTAAGCAATGAAATTAATGAAAAAGAGAAAAAATATACATTCAGAATTCATTATTGCAAAACTGTTGAGAATTAATTACAGTTTATCTAGATCTAGAGGGCCTGTAACAATTGGTTTCATTATCCAATTGGCCTCAATTCTCAGTAATTGCTTATGTCTATCACCACTAGAGATGAGCGTTGTTCTACTCGAACTGTTCGCCAATCTCAAATTCGAGCTGTTTTGGGCGGTGTTCGAGCCGTTCGGCGAACACGAACAATTTGAGAAAAATTCGGCTGTTCGAGGTTATGTTCGATAACTGTTCGTGCACCAAAATCATAACTGGATTTTTTCTCAGTAATGATGAAAATTAATGTTAATACGCAGTTTGAGTGTACAGCGGGGTGGGGGGAGGGGCAGGGGATGGATCTCTGCAGGAACAATGAAGATCTCCATTTTTTTTTCTCTTTCCCGCATTTGCAGTGGGGAGGTGCAATCTGTCAGCCTATCAGCAGCGCACACACGGAGCGAAGTGCTTTTTTTCACACAAGCAAGGGCATGTGTCATTGGCAGTGTATGTCACATGTCCTTGCCCTATAAGACCAAGCCATTTTCCCCGTCGCCACCATTTTCTCACTGCTGCAGCTGCGTGTTAGACGGCACCGCTGTTGCTGTGTGCGCTATACCTTGTTAATTTCAAGCCAATTTTCGCACAAATATACAGATAGCTTGGGAGTAGGGAATAGTTGTGATTGCAGTCCTTTTAAGGACTAGGTTACAGCATTTCCTACGACTTTTATCAGGGAGGTCTGTGCTCTTAAATAGATAGGTTGTGGGAGTAAAGACTAATTGTAATTGGAGTCCTTTTCAGGACTAGGTTACATGAGTTCCTATCAGTTTATAGAATACCAATTTTTTTACTGCACCTAGTGAAGTAAAATCTTTTGGGCATAGCATCATTCTATTAGTCCATCTATACTGACCTCCATCAGGTTGCAAACTGAATATAATTTTTTTCTGCATCTAGCTCTGAAAAAATATTTGGGCTTCTAGCAGTGTGTGGGACTTGGTCTATTAGTCCATCTATGCTGACCTCCATCAGGTTGCAAATTAAAAATAATTTTTTCTTCATTTAGCTCTGAAAAAATATTTGGGCTTCTAGCAGTGTGTGGGACTTGTTCTATTAGTCCTTCTATACTGACCTCCAGCAGGTTGCAAATTGAATATAATTTTTTTCTGCATCTAGCTCTGAAAAAATAGTTGGGCTTCTAGCGGTGTGTGGGACTTGGTCTATTAGTCCATCTATACTGACCTCCATCAGGTTGCAAATTAAAAATAATTTTTTTCTGCATCTAGCTCTGAAAAAATATTTGGGCTTCTAGCAGTGTGTGGGACTTGGTCTATTAGTCCATCTATACTGACCTCCATCAGGTTGCAAATTAAAAATAATTTTTTTCTGCATCTAGCTCTGAAAAAATATTTGGGCTTCTAGCAGTGTGTGGGACTTGGTCTATTAGTCCATCTATACTGACCTCCATCAGGTTGCAAATTAAAAATAATTTTTTTCTGCATCTAGCTCTGAAAAAATATTTGGGCTTCTAGCAGTGTGTGGGACTTGGTCTATTAGTCCATCTATACTGACCTCCATCAGGTTGCAAATTAAAAATAATTTTTTTCTGCATCTAGCTCTGAAAAAATATTTGGGCTTCTAGCAGTGTGTGGGACTTGGTCTATTAGTCCATCTATACTGACCTCCATCAGGTTGCAAATTAAAAATAATTTTTTTCTGCATCTAGCTCTGAAAAAATATTTGGGCTTCTAGCAGTGTGTGGGACTTGGTCTATTAGTCCATCTATACTGACCTCCATCAGGTTGCAAATTAAAAATAATTTTTTTCTTCATTTAGCTCTGAAAAAATATTTGGGCTTCTAGCAGTGTGTGGGACTTGTTCTATTAGTCCTTCTATACTGACCTCCAGCAGGTTGCAAATTGAATATAATTTTTTTCTGCATCTAGCTCTGAAAAAATAGTTGGGCTTCTAGCGGTGTGTGGGACTTGGTCTATTAGTCCATCTATACTGACCTCCATCAGGTTGCAAATTAAAAATAATTTTTTTCTTCATTTAGCTCTGAAAAAATATTTGGGCTTCTAGCAGTGTGTGGGACTTGTTCTATTAGTCCTTCTATACTGACCTCCAGCAGGTTGCAAATTGAATATAATTTTTTTCTGCATCTAGCTCTGAAAAAATAGTTGGGCTTCTAGCGGTGTGTGGGACTTGGTCTATTAGTCCATCTATACTGACCTCCATCAGGTTGCAAATTAAAAATAATTTTTTTCTGCATCTAGCTCTGAAAAAATATTTGGGCTTCTAGCAGTGTGTGGGACTTGGTCTATTAATCCATCTATACTGACCTCCATCAGGTTGCAAACTAAAAATAATTTTTTTCTGCATCTAGCTCTGAAAAAATATTTGGGCTTCTAGCGGTGTGTGGGACTTGGTCTATTAGTCCATATATACTGACCTCCATCAGGTTGCAAATTAAAAATAATTTTTTTCTGCATCTAGCTCTGAAAAAATATTTGGGCTTCTAGCAGTGTGTGGGACTTGGTCTATTAGTCCATCTATACTGACCTCCATCAGGTTGCAAATTAAAAATAATTTTTTTCTTCATTTAGCTCTGAAAAAATATTTGGGCTTCTAGCAGTGTGTGGGACTTGTTCTATTAGTCCTTCTATACTGACCTCCAGCAGGTTGCAAATTGAATATAATTTTTTTCTGCATCTAGCTCTGAAAAAATAGTTGGGCTTCTAGCGGTGTGTGGGACTTGGTCTATTAGTCCATCTATACTGACCTCCATCAGGTTGCAAATTAAAAATAATTTTTTTCAGCATCTAGCTCTGAAAAAATATTTGGGCTTCTAGCAGTGTGTGGGACTTGGTCTATTAGTCCATCTATACTGACCTCCATCAGGTTGCAAATTAAAAATAATTTTTTTCTGCATCTAGCTCTGAAAAAATATTTGGGCTTCTAGCGGTGTGTGGGACTTGGTCTATTAGTCCATCTATACTGACCTCCATCAGGTTGCAAATTAAAAATAATTTTTTTCTTCATTTAGCTCTGAAAAAATATTTGGGCTTCTAGCTGTGTGTGGGACTTGTTCTATTAGTCCTTCTATACTGACCTCCAGCAGGTTGCAAATTGAATATAATTTTTTTCTGCATCTAGCTCTGAAAAAATAGTTGGGCTTCTAGCGGTGTGTGGGACTTGGTCTATTAGTCCATCTATACTGACCTCCATCAGGTTGCAAATTAAAAATAATTTTTTTCTGCATCTATCTCTGAAAAAATATTTGGGCTTCTAGCAGTGTGTGGGACTTGGTCTATTAGTCCATCTATACTGACCTCCATCAGGTTGCAAATTAAAAATAATTTTTATCTGCATCTACAGTACCTCTGAAAAAATATTTGGGCTTCTAGCTGTGTGTGGGACTATTTGTATTAGTCCATCTATACTGACCTCCATCAGGTTGCAAACTGAATATATTTTTTTCTGCATCTACCTCTGAAAAAATATTTGGCCTTCTAGTAGTGTGTCGGACTTTCTCTATTAGTCCATCTATACTGACCTCCATCAGGTTGCAAATTAAAACTAATTTTTATCTGCATCTACAGTACCTCTGAAAAAATATTTGGGCTTCTAGCTGTGTGTGGGACTATTTGTATTAGTCCATCTATACTGACCTCCATCAGGTTGCAAATTCAAAATAATTTTTTTCTGCATCTAACCCAGCCAATAGTTTTGGCCTAATACCACAGTTTGGCCACTCAGCTCTGCTCGGTTACCATCCATTGTTTTTTTGTGCAAACAACTCCAGAGTTGTGAATTAGTTAACCACCAAAATGAGTGGAAAAAGGCCTGCTGCTGGTGGAAAGGGGAATAGGCGTGTTGGGAAGGGGAAAAAAGGTTGTGTCCGTGGGGTAGGTGTTAAAGCAACAGTAACATCTGCAGAAGAAAGACCATCTTCCAGCCAAACTAAAATGTCTACTTCTTTTAGCGGACAATGTGATAAGATCCCTTTCTTACGGCCACGCCAATCGCTACAAATTCCAGATGAGGCACAAAAACAGCAGGTGCTTCAACGGATATCAAGTGCTCCTTTAAGTGGGCTCTCCTCCACATCAACTTCAACATCACAAATACTCCAGTCCTCAAAGGTGTCACCCAAATCGCACTTGCTTCCTCACAGCTCCCAAATCTCCAGCTGCCCGTCTGAGTATGAGGTAGAACAGATGGTTGAGTCTGCAGAGCTGTTTACTCATACTATAGCCTGGGAATCAGAGGTCGACTCCAGCGCTTCTGTGAATCCAGACGAGGAAATGATCTGCACTGATGCCCAGAATCTTTATGAGTCGGATCCAGGACCAGACGCAGAAGGTTCTGACCATAATGTAGACCCTCATTCCCAAACTGTAACTCCTGTTGGTGGAGACAATGAGGAAGACGATGATAAGACTCAAATACCTGATTGGAGCGACAACTTTAATTTTTTGTCAGGGCAGGAACAGGTTGGCTCTGAGGACGACGGGTGTGATAACGCACAGGGTGATGATGATGAGGTCGGAGATCCCACTTACTGTCAACCCACAGTCAGCCAAGAGATGAGGTCAGCAGAGGAGGTGGAGGAAGATGCTAGTGACGACGAGGTCAGGTTGCGCCTTCCTGGACAGAGACGTAGTACTGGAAGCACGTCAACAACTGCATCCTCAAACACAACTCTGCCTCTCACCACAAGTCGTGGTGGCTCTTCAGGTCGCATGGGTGCTAAGCCTTGCATAGCCTGGGCATTTTTTCAGATCGATAAAGATGACCCAACTCGTGTTATCTGTAACATTTGTCAGCAAAAGCTAAGTAGAGGCCAAAAAATACATAGTTTGAGTACTTCATGCATGAACCGGCACATGGACATGAAGCATAAGTTGCAGTGGGAAGCTCAGTGTGCTACAATGCGGCCTAGCCGGCCGGGCCAATCACCGTCTGCCATATCTTGTGCATCCGCGGCCTCTTCATCCTCTGTGACTGGGGGGACAGCAGTCACACCTGTTTTGGGGCGCAGACCTGCCACCTCTTTACCCGCAACAGCCAGCGTGATTGGCAGGTCATCATTTTCTTTGGAGGTGGTAACACCAGCTGGTGTTGAGCGCTGTCCGACATCGATAGCACCACCTTTGGATCAAGGCAACCTAACATGTCCGCCTGCATCTTCCTCACAGACCGGCAGTTTGCCGGGGACACCCTTATCAACCCCGTCTAAGCACAATAGCCAGCCCTCTGTCCCTCAGATGTGGACAAGTAAAAGACCATTTCCTCCTAGCCATGAGAAAGCTAAGAGGTTGAATTTCACCATCTGCAAGCTCTTGGCTACAGAAATGCTGCCTTTCCGCCTGGTGGACACAGAGGATTTTCGAGACCTTATGTCCGTTGCAGTGCCCCAGTACCAGATGCCCAGTCGGCACTACTTCTCAAAGAAAGGTGTGCCTGCGCTCCACCAGCATGTCGCACACAACATCACCGCTTCTTTGAGAAACTCTGTGTGTGACAGGGTGCATTTCACCACAGACACTTGGACGAGTAGGCATGGACAGGGGCGTTACATGTTCTGACTGGGCACTGGGTAACTATGGTGACAGCAGGACAAGGGGCTGCTGTCCAAGTCTTGCCGCCCCCACGAGTTGTGCGTCAATCCTCTTTATGTCAAAGTTCCTCCACTGCTTCTGCCTCCTCAACCTCCTCTCGGTCTTCCACCTGCACCCAAAGCCTGTCTGGTCATGCCACAAGCTTTCTAACTGCGCAGAAGGGATCCTGCACACCTCCTTACTATGCTGGCAATAGGGCTCAACGTCATCAGGCGGTTTTTACATTGAAATGTCTGGGAAATGTGAGTCACACAGCTGAGGAGTTGTGGTCAGCTCTGGAGAACCAATTTCATGAATGGTTGTCTCCACTGGACCTGAAACCAGGGAAGGCCGTGTGCGACAATGCTGCAAACCTGGGTGCGGCCCTTCACCGGGGCAATGTCACACACGTGCCTTGTATGGCTCACGTGTTGAACCTGGTTGTCCAGCAATTTTTAGCCCACTATCCCAGACTAGATGGCCTTCTGCAGAGGGCACGGTCGCTGTGTGCTCACTTCCACCATTCGCATCCCGCAGCTCAGCGACTTACATCTCTACAGAAGTCGTTGGGCCTGCCACTTCACCGGCTAAAATGCGATGTGCCTACCCGGTGGAATTCAACTCTGCACATGTTGCAGCGACTGTGGTAGCACCGACAAGCCCTGGTGCAATACGTTCTGACGTATAGCCTGGGCCAACGAGATTCAGAGGTGGGGCAAATCACGCTGGAGGAGTGGTCTCAGATCAGGGACCTATGCACCCTTCTGCACAGTTTTGAAATGGCGACGAAGATGTTTAGTGCTGACGATGCCATTATCAGCATGACTATTCCGGTGATTTACATGCTGGAGCACATGTTAAACAGAATTCGGAGTCAGGTGGTGGCACAAGAGGAGGTGGAGGAAGTAGAGGAGGAGGAGTTGTATGCGGAAGGGCTAACATCTGCAAGGTCCAGACGGTCGGCAGCACCAAGGCGGCAGGCATGTGAGGGTGGGGGAGATGGTTTTACCAGGGCGCATGGTAGCAGCCAAACTAGTGAGGAAGGTGCAGGAGCCCAGGAAGAAGTGGAGGACGAACTGATGGAAGACTCATCAGATGAGGGAGACCTTGATCACATTTCTGTTGTGCGAGGTTGGGGGGAGAGGACAGAGGAAGGAAGCATGATTGTTACCTCGCCACCAACACAACAGGGACTTGGTGCTCCTGGATGTGCAACACACATGAGTGCCTTCTTGCTGCACTACCTGCAACATGACCCTCGAATTGTGAGAATTAGAAATAATCCTGACTACTGGGTTGCCACACTGTTAGATCCCCGGTACAAAAGTAAATTTGCAGAAATTATTCCTGCCATAGAAAGGGATGCACGCATGCAGGAGTATCAGCAGAGACTGTTGCAGAATCTTACATGTGCTTTTCCACAAAATACCAGTGGTGCACGTAGTGAATCTCACAGTTCCAACTTGCCAACCGTGGGACCGTCAAGTGTTCAGCACTCAAACCGTAACAGAACCACAGTATCTGCTGGTAACATCAATTTTGCGGAATCATTTCACCACTTTTTTAGCCCATCCTTTGCAAGGCCACAGGAGACAAGAAGTCTGACACATAGTCAACACCTAGAGACGATGGTACAGGAGTATCTCCAAGTAAACATTGAAGCCACGACTGTGTCACTGGACCCTTGCTCTTTTTGGGCTTCCAATCTGGATAAATGGCCGGAGCTAGCCACTTACGCCTTGGAGATCTTGTCATGCCCCGCAGCCAGCGTTCTGTCTGAACGCGTGTTCAGCGCTGCTGGTGGTGTGCTGACAGATAAGCGCACGCGGCTCTCCACTGATAATGTAGACAGACTCACGTTCATAAAGATGAACAAATCATGGATCCGAAACGACTTTTCTACCCCTGTGTCATCCTGGGGAGAGTAAAAGCTTGATGATTGGTTAAAATCACCCTACCAACGGTTTTAAGCTTTCAAATTACTAATCATGTTTATCTGTATCTTGACTGGAAAATAATTTGGGCTTTGTAGCAGTGTGCAGCACTGATCCTATTAGGCCATCTATACTAAAGCTTCACCAGATTTAAAATTAAAAATAATTTTTAGCTGCATCTAGCCCGGAAAATAATTTTGGGGCTCCGAGATGCGCAAGACACATAAGTGCCTTCTTGCTGCACTACCTGCAGCATGACCCTCATATTGTCAGAATTCGAAGTAATCATGACTACTGGGTTGCCACACTCTTAGATCCCCCAAACTTTTCGATCAACCTTTTCATTTTAATAAAGACCAAAAAAATGGTCATTTTTGAAATTATAAGCATTAGCAGGTTGTTAGAAACTGAAATCAAACAGTTTTCAACTCAAAACTTTATTCTAGGTGATGTTACATTTTCACATAGGACCCCTTGTTCGAAAGGAGCTTCTGAACTCTCTCGTCCATTGAATTTGTCAGGTTTTGGATGGTTTCTGCTTCAATTGTTTTGCATGAGGACAGAATACCCTCCCAGAGCTGTTGCTTAGATGTGACCTGCCTCGCGCCATCATAGACACTCCTTTTAATGATGCTCCAAAGGTTCTGAATGGGGTAGAGGTCAGGGGAGCATGGGGGTCACACCATAAGTTTGTCCCCTTTTATGCCCATATCAGCCAGAGATGCAGATGTTTTATGTGCAGCATGAGATGGTGCATTATCATGCAGAAAAATGATCTTGCTGTGAAATACACGGTTCTTCTACTTGAACCATGGCAGGAAGTGCTGTTTGAGAAAATCCACATACATTATGGAGTTCATCTTTAGCGCCTTCAGGGATCCTAAAGGGGCCGACAATCTCTCTCCCCATGATTCCAGCCCAAAACATTACTCCACCTCCTCCTTGTTGGCGCTGTAGCCGTGTTTGCGTGGGGTGTCCATCAACCAGCCATCCTCCACTCCATCCATCTGGACCATCGAGCGCTGCACGGCACTCATCCGTGAACAAAACTGTTTTGAAATCAGTTTTCATGTAATGTTTGGCCCACTGGAGCCGTTTCTGCTTGTGTGAAGTGGATAGAGGAGGTCGACAGGATGGCGTATGCACAGCTGAAAACCTCTGAAGGACCCTGCATCTTGTTGTTCGGGGGACGTTGGAGGCACAAGCAGCTTCAAAAACTTGTCTGCTGCTATGACAAGGCTTTTTGGCCGCTGCTCTTTCAACCTGACGTAATTGCCTGTAGGAAAGAGTCCTCAATTTGCCCTTATCAGCACGCACACGTGTGTACTGTGAATCAGCTACATACTTCTTGATTGCCAAGACACTTCATCCTGATCATCGCACAATGTTGATTGTAGTCATGCCTTGACCTAAACACTCCACAATTTGTTGCTTCTCAGCAGCCGACACATCCTTTTTCTTTCCCATTTTGGCAGAAAATGTAGGCTGCTTAATAATGTGAGAGAGCCTTCTTAAGTAGTCTTGCCTTTCATTGGACACACCTGCCAAACTAATTAGCACAGGTGTCTGCAATTGCTTACAGTGATATAAAGAGCCCTGACACACATCACCATCAATGAGTTTAACTGACAAACAAACAAATTCTTCCCTTATCACTCCTAAACACTTTTTGCATAATAATTTGGAACGCAGTGTACATGTGCTTTTCCACAAAACACCAGCGGTTCACGTAGTGAATCTTACAGTTCTAACTTGCCAACCGTGGTCTGTATGGAGTTGTTCAATAAAGGGCCCAAAATTAAGATAACATAGATGGGAGAGGTCTCTATGAATAGGAATTCCTAAGTATTTGATACCCTGTGAGGGACAGGCAAAGGGAAAGTTGGACTGGATGGAATCCTATATGGATTTGGGGAGGGAGACATCGAGGGCCTCAGACTTCGCTGCATTGATTTTAAAATTTGACCATGTAACAAAGTGATCTATTTCAGCCATAACAGCAGGGATGGATATATGTGATTGAGTGATATATACTAGGACATCATCAGCAAATAGAGAGCACTTGTACTCGGTGCCTCCCACCTCAATCCACCTAATATTGGGGTTATGGCGAATTGATGAGAGCAGGTGCTCCGTCACTAGGATGTATAAGAGAGAGGACAGAGGACATCCCTGCCTTGTCCCATTGGTGATTGTGAAAGGTGATGAAAATGTTCTGACGCACCCCCTGGGCCTTGGGACACCCGGAGCCGGACCCTTTTTGGTGCTTGCTGGTGGTTGTAGTCTTCGTGGCGGCGACCCGGTTCCGTGGCTCAGGGCGGTCAAACCAGTGGCGGAACTATTTATGTGGTTTTGATGTTTAAATGTCCGACTACGCCACCCGTGGATTGCGGTCAGAGTGAACCGCCGCTACAGGGCAGACCGCTGAGGCTGGTGTTGTGGGTGCAGCAGAGCGTAGCATAACTCCCCACGGGAGGAGTATAGCCTCAGGGCAGTGTATGCGGAGGATGGGGGTGATGGTGCAGGGCAGCAGCAGTAACGACACGGAGTCAGTGATGCAGTCCAGGGCCTTTACTCACAGTTCTTATTATCCAGACCACGTCTGCAGGTAACGGCTGCCCACGTCGTACTGTGCTCACCAGGTGAGGGGCTCAGACAACTCCCAGATAACTTTGGAGCACTTCACAGGACCCCCTTTGTGTGTCCTTTGTCTGGCCTTTCTTACCAACACTTCTGTCCGGCTGCCTCGGGCCTCCTCTTGGTAAACTTGGCGCCAGTTTCCCTGACCCTATGTGGTGCCTTCCTAGCGGGTGTAGCGAGGGGCTGCGCCACATAAAATGTCAGAGCCTCCGGTTTCTAGCTGAGGGTCGTTTCCTGCCTCCACTAGTTCGGGGACCGGTCTCCCCCTTTGGCCTGACCCCTCCACGCAGGTGGATTCGGGCGTGCTGTGGCGACTCGCCCGTCCGCACCCCTGGGATCCCTTCATTCCTCGTTCCTGGAGCCTTCTCCGCTCCTCTTCCTTCCTTCTCCCTCTTCCAGGCCTGGGCCTCTGTTACTAGGCCCGCCTCCGGAGCAGAGCTCATGCAGAGCCCCTGCTCCCTGCCACTTCTGCTCAGACTTCTCTGCACTGAACTAAGATGGTGCCCACCTTTTATACTCCCTTCTCAATGCACCCAGGAACTGCTTCCTCCCTGCTCCTGCACTACAGGGTTCCCCTTCCTCAGTGTTCCCTCCCCCCACTCCAGCCAGGGACAGGGACTGTCGTGCCCATCTCAGGGGCATATTGGTCGCCCTGCCCCACGGCAATGTGGTGTAATGCATGCAGGTGTCGGGTCCTGATCCACACTCCATCCTTACCTGAGAGTGAGATATCACACCTCTGGGTGAGGTGCAATACGTCTTTAGCAACCGAGCCCTCAGGGTGCTACAGTTCCATTTATCTTCAGCCTAGGTGACGTATTGCGATACAGGGCCGTGATTTTGGCTATAAAAGGGTCCCCTAGACCCCTACCCCAAGCTTTTTAAGAGAATCATATATGGCGTGCCAGGAGACTCTATGGAATGCTTTCTCAGCATCCAACGAGAGTATCTAATTACAAATTTTTAACTGCATCTAGCCCAGGAAATACTTTGTGCCTAGTAGCAGTGTCTGCTAGTGAGCGGATTATCCCGGCTGTTAAGCAAGCTGCACCACCTGTAGTTTAGACACTTAATTTTTTCAAAGGAAATGCTTCGGGACCATGGGATACTTAGTGAAGAGCATCAGGAGGCACCCCAAGGCATAGGGGCTGGGACTGGCAGTAGGATGCCTTGCGGTGGACAGCCGAGCTCGATCCTTATAAAAGCTTTTTAACTGCAGCAGCTTTAGTGGACGCTACTGGAGCTGGAATTACCGCGGCTGCTGGCATGAGACTTGCCCTCCAATAGATCCTTGTAAATGGATTTAAAGTGTATTCATTCAAATTAGAGAGACAATTTAAATTAAAAAGCTTAGAGCTGCCTCCACCACAGGGGGGCTCGCTCGACCCACCAGCGGACAGGCACCAGTATTGGGAGAGGGGGGCTGGCCATCAGGGTTCACCGCGGCTCTGGCACAAACCCGGCGACACGGAGGTGGCACGGGCAGGAGCGGACTGGCCGTGTCGGCTTCTCACTTTTTGGATTTTAGAAGGGCATGACATGCCTATATCTGTGTCTCCCCCTCCTTTTACTCCTCCACCTCTTTTATTTTCGCATGACTATATGTACTTGTCACTTTTCCATGTGTTAGTTATGTCTTCTGAGCAGTTTGTCAGCTTTTGGACACCTTTGAAGGTGTTTTCTATGTGTTTCTATGTGTTTTTGTTTGCCTGCCATTGGTTTTAACGGTGTTCGAAGGTGTTCGACGAACAGTTCGACGAACAGTTCGGCGAACACACGGGTGTTCGACGAACCGAACCGAACTCGAACACTACGGGGGTGGCTCAACACTAATCACCACCATCAATCTGCATAGAAATCAGTTGCAAACCAGAAAATCTAAAACAGGAGGACTCTTCATCATGTTTTTCTCTAATAGTCTTAATAAAGCACATGCAGCCCCTTTCTGTTGAAATAGAATAGACATGTTTCCGAAAACGAACAAAGGACGTATTGTTTTACCTATATAATAGAACTCACATGAGCAGAAAATTACATAAACTAATTAGTTAATTCTACCAGGTTCATCAATGAGTCTCTGCTGCTGCTTGACAAGTCATTTGTCTGCAGTGCTGATATCATGTCGACAGTGATGCAGCCAATCAGTGAGCGAGTTATATGCTGCCTTCAAAAAGAAAGAGCTGAGTTCAGTGATTGGTTGCGGTGTTGTCGACATTACCAAATATAATAAACACCTATATTATGAATTCCTATAGGCCAATTGCTGACAATGAACACCAAAAAATCAAACGCATAAACTAACTATATGGCTAAAAGTTAAACTGGCAAATATTTTATTAACATGAACAACACAACATATAAAAAATATATTGAAAACAAAGGAAACACCACAGATGATCAATGTTAAGTGAGTGCACCTGGACATATAAATAGCGCATAGGCATAATGATCAAATACATAGGAAAAAATAATAAAATGGCTAGATAACACCGTGATACAATAGTATTTAAAGCAAGTGCATGTGCATACAATAAATAGAGAAATACTGTAACATCTATGTAATAACAAGTTATAATTAGTGATGAGCGAGAACTAAAATGCTCCGGTGCTCGAAGCTCGGGTCGAGCACATTGGAATACTCGGATGCTCGACCCGAGCAACGAGCCCAACGTAAGTCTATGGGAAACTCAAGCATTTTTCTGGCGGTCCCCCCTGGCGGTCTGCAGAAGGTCAAAAATTGCCTAAATCGATGGGAACAGTGCTCAATTAAACGTCAGGCAGGCAGAATATATAGGCAGACAGGCAGGCAGGGTATATAGGAGTGTGCATGAAAAACATAGCAGGGCACTTGGTAACACACTAGTGCCCTCCGATTTTCATGCACCCGTCTCTTTAGAAAAGCCGGTCGGCAATTCATCAGCGGCATTCACCGGTACCCGACAATTTAGAACAGAAAGAATAGAGCATCTCACATAGATTACATAGATAGAAATATGTCAGTCACATATATAAGAAGTACAGTGACAGTGTTGATTACTGTACTTGTCATTTAGTGTTAAAATAAAGGATTTATTAAAAAAAATAATAGTGTTTTCATTTACCTGTCTCTGTAAGCCAGCCGGCAATTCATCATCGGTACCCGACAATTTAGAACAGAAAGAATAGAGCATCACACATAGATATTATATATGTGACTGACATGTTTCTAAGTACAGTGATTGTGTTGGTTACTGTACTTGTCATTTAGTGTTAAAATAAAGGATTTATTTAAAAAAAAAAATTGGCGTGGGGTTCCCCGTAATTTTAGTCTCTAGCGGAGGTTAAGCAGACAGCTGGGGCAGATGTTTGAAGCCTGGGAAGGGGGTAATCCCCACGGAGCTTCCCAGGCTACTAATATCAGCTTAAAACCTAGCCTTTACTAGCTATTAAAATGGGGGACCCAAAAAAAAAAATGACATGGGGTCCTCCCTATTTTAATAGCTAGCAAAGGCTAGGCAGACAGCTGGGGGCTGATATTAATAGCCCAGGAAGGGTGCCATAAATATTGGCCCCCTCCCAGGCTAGAAACACCAGCCAACAGCCGCCCCAGAAATGGCGCATCCATAGGATGCGCCAATACTGGCACTTAGCCTCGCTCTTGCCACTGCCCTGTAGCGGTGGCAGTGGGGTAATAGGGTTGGGGTTGATGTCAGCTTGTAATGCCAGCTGACATCAAGCCCAGGTTAGTAATGGAGAGGCGTCTATAAGACACCCCCATTACTAACCTCATAGTGATAGTTAAAAAAACACAAACACCCTGAATAAAGTCCTTTAATTGAAATAAATACACATTCCTTTAATATTCTAAATTAAACTCTACTCAGTGGAGCTCCTCAGTGTCTCGCTATGACGGCATCCATATAAGCCGAGTTCATGTCCAATGAACTCAGATCACCTCATGCACGTCACTGACAGCGTGGGAGAATTCTCCTGCGCATGCGGTGAGCGCAGGAGAATTCTTCCACGCTGGGATAGCATTGAGATGACAGGCTGGATGGCAGCTGAGTGCTGCCATCCAGCTTGTCATCCTTCAGAGACACTGCAGAGCGTAAGCATGCCTGCACTCTGCAGTGTCTATGAAGGATGGCATGCTGGATGGCAGAGCTCAGCTGCCATCCAGTGTTATGCACACGCCCGGACTGACTGGCGTGTGCGGGTGTTGTGGTTCCACTGGACCATGGACCGGAGAGTGCCTGGAGGGGCGTGACTAAGTATCTGGCTGATCCGACCAAGGTGGCACGACGGCATACGACGCCAGTGCACCAGGGAGAAACCGGGCAGAGGGACCAGGTGCTACTCCAGGTCAAACTCCGGACACGGGGGTTGACCCACACTGGGATTACTGGAACAGGCAGGTTAGGCTGGCACAGACTGGTGGATGTAAGCAAACACGGCAGGTATGCAGATGGGTGGATACAGGCGAGTATGCAGGCAGGGAGGTACTGGCCGAAAGGACGGGCTGGAGAACACAGAGGTTAAGACCCAGTACAGACTGGGTCACAGAACTGCAGATGCGGTAGACAACCACAGCAGAGAGGGAACGCCCGAAGCGGTGGGCAAGAACAGAGCAGGACGGGGCTGCAGGAGCAGCGAGCACAAGCAGGGCAGGACAGGACTGCCGGAGCAGCGGGCAGAAGCAGGGCAGGGCGGAAACCGCAGAAGCAGTAAGCAAGATAAGAGCAGATCTGAAACCGCAGGAGCAGCAAGCAAGGCAAGAGCAGAGTGAAAACCGCAAGAGCGGCAAGCTAAGCAGGAGCAGAGCGGACACCGCAGAGCGGTAAACAAGGCAGGAGCAGAGCAGAAACCGCAAGAGCGGCAAGCTAAGCAGGAGCAGAGCGGACACCGCAGAGCGGTAAACAAGGCAGGAGCAGAGTAGAAACCGCAAGAGCGGCAAGCTAAGCAGGAGCAGAGCGGACACCGCAGAGCGGTAAACAAGGCAGGAGCAGAGCAGGAACCGCAAGAGCGGCAAGCTAAGCAGGAGCAGAGCGGACACCGCAGAGCGGTAAACAAGGCAGGAGCAGAGCAGAAACCGCAAGAGCGGCAAGCTAAGCAGGAGCAGAGCGGACACCGCAGAGCGGTAAACAAGGCAAGGGGATAGGACTCTGTTCACAAAGAACAGACGGAGAAGGAAAGGCAGAACCAGAAGCACGCACAGTACTTACATAGAAGTAGCGAGCGTACACTAAATTCACAACAGAGGTACAGAGACGACGAGAAGGAATTTAGGAGCGGGTTCAGACTCTGCAGAAAGACGCAGAAAACAGACATAGAGGGAAAAGGGAGACAAGGTTAAAGTAGAAACGAGGCATAGACAACAGGGAACAGAGGAACGGGAACAGAGACAGCAAGGCAGGAACACAAACAGGACTCTGTTCAGACGGGAACAGATACCGCAAGGCAGGAACACAAACAGGACTCTGTTCAGACGGGAACAGATACCGCAAGGCAAGGACACAAACAGGACTCTGTTCAGACGGGAACAGATACCGCAAGGCACAGACAGGCAGATCTAGGAATACGGCCCCTAGAAGGCGAAAGAACAGGCAAGAAGCGTGTTCACAAGAACAGACCACAGTTCAGACACAGAACTGGAAAACAGGCAGGAAAACAGGATAGGACCTGGCATGTCAGAGACAAAAAGCCAACTGACAAGAAACAATGCTCAGGCGCCATCTTGAGGAAGAAGGTGGTATAAATACCCAAAGATGGACAGCAATAGGCTGAAGGTGCAACAGGGGCGTGTCCGCAGCAGGTACAAGAAACAGGAAGTTCAGCGGGCGTCGCCCTATGCAGCCAAAGTGGAGCAGAGCAGAGCACAAGGAAAGAAGCCAGACCAGGAAGCTGGGCGGGAGATGAAGTTTGCGATCTTGCATGATGAGAGATGGAACACCATGCAAGAAGAAGCCAGGTATGCTACATCCAGCCTGTCATCTCAATGCCATCACAGGGTGGGAGAATTTTCCTGCGCTCACCACATGCACAGGAGAATTCTCCCACGCTGTCAGTGATGTGCATGAGGTGAGCTGAGTTCATTGGACATGAACTCGGCTCATCTGGATGCCATCATAGCGAGACACTGAGTAGCTTCACTGAGAAGCTTCTCAGTGTCTGTGGCATGGCAAGCTGGATGGCAGCGTTCTGCTACGATCCAGCCTATCATCTCGATGTAGCAGAGCTGAAGCTGTCCTGGGAACCATGGAAAGGTAAGGATGAGGTTGGTTTATTATTTTATTTTTATTGCAGGAGATCGTTGGCTTCAGCTGGAATGGGCGTGACGGTAAGTAGAGTTTAATTTAGAACATTAAAGAATTGTGTGTTTATTTCAATTAAAGGACTTTATTCTGGGTGTTTGTGTTTTTTTTAACTTTGACTATGGGGTTAGTAATGGGGGTGTCTTATAGACGCCTCTCCATTACTAACCTGGGCTTAATGTCAGCTGGCATTATAAGCTGACATCAACCCCAACCCTATTACCCCACTGCCACCGCTACAGGGCAGTGGGAAGAGCAAGGCTAAGTGTCAGAATTGGCGCATCCTATGGATGCGCCATTTCTGGGGCGGTTGACGGCTGGTGTTTCTAGCCTGGGAGGGGGGCCAATATTCATGGCACCCTTCCTGGGCTATTGATATCAGCCCCCAGCTGTCTGCCTAGTCTTTGCTAGCTGCTGAAATAGGGGGGACCCCACCTCATTTTTTTTTTGGGTCCCCCATTTTAATAGCTAGTAAAGGCTAGGTATTCAGCTGGGGGCTGATATTAGTAGCCTGGGAAGCTCCATGGGTATTACCCCCTTCCCAGGCTTCAAACATCTGCCGCAGTCGTCTGCTTAACCTCCGCTAGAGACTAAAATTACGGGGAACCCCACGCCAATTTTTTTTTTTAATAAATCCTTTAACAGTAAATGACAAGTACAGTAACCAACACTGTCACTGTACTTGTTATATATGTGACTGACATGTTTCTATCTAATCTATGTGTGATGCTCTATTCTTTCTGTTCTAAATTGTCGGGTATCGGTGTATGCCGCTGCTGAATTGCCGGCTTTTCATGTTTCACTGTGAGCACTGTTCCCATTTATTTGGGCAATCACTGTAATGCCACAACCACCATGGCTGTTACATTACAGTGAGTTGCAGACAATCCCTGCATGATTGGTGCTCCAGATAGTGCCAGACATGCAGTACAGGATCCCGAGCTCCCGCCCGAGCATCGTGCAAGTACTCGGCGAGCTCCAAGCATCTCGAGTACTGAGATGCTCGGGTGAGTACCGAGCAGTGGCGAGCATGCTCGCTCATCACTAGTTATAATCAATATCTCCAATTCAAGTGCATAAATAAATCACTTCATATAGCCATACAACAAATACACATCACATATATGTAGATCAAGGTTTATATAATAGCTATAATGCCCTATCATATTCCACCAAAAATGGTAAATAAAAGGTATAGTAGTAGAAAGACAGTTAATTACATTAATATACATTAATTACCTTATGGGATATTGAGTCCAGGCACACATCTCACCTGACGCGCATTTCGCACACCAGTCCTTCGTTCGGGGACATTACCGATATAGCAGCACTGATTCAACATCTTAAGACCAGTACAATTACATTAAATTTTGCAACATTGAAGGTGGAAACCTGGAGCTATCACAGATTATGTATGTGCCGCACTTATTAAGAACTTATTAAGAACAAGAACAACATAGCCAAACACAGTGATTTAGAAAAAAACAATGACAGTTCATGAGCAAAGACAATAAACTTTTATCTTATTAAACAAAAATCCCTCTATGACTTCTTTTCAGCCACAGTCTTCCCTTCCTACAGCCTTCTACTTTGATCAAAGTCTGAGTAACAGTATGAAATCCATTCATACTGAGAGAGAGGGTTACATTCTGGAGCCTATAGATGTTTATAAAAATAGGAGGATGGAGAAAGTTCTGAAAGGAGACAGAAGCAGAAAACAAACAAGGACAGCATGCATTTTCTAGCAAGTTCTGAACCAAGGCCACGTATAGCTTTTCTGATGTCTGTGGCGAAAATTGACGTGGCATCCCACCCCATAGTACAATGTAAACCTGCAGTGAACAAATGCAATTCAGTCATTGTTTTTTTGTTTTACTTTAATGGTATTCAATCATTAATATTTAGTCCCCTTAGGGGACTTGAACCTGTAATCGTCTGGTCACTCATACTATATACTGAATTACCACAGTATTGCAGTATATAGAACAAATCATTGTCTCTTATGAAGGAATACAGCACCAGAAACACAATCAGTACAGAATTACAGCACCAAAACCACCCTTAAAACATGAATGCAGCACCAGAAGTGCCATTAGTACAGGCATAGAGCACCAAAACCACAATAAGTATGTGAATACAGCAACAGACCCACCATTAGTACCAAAATACAGAACCAGAACTACCATCAGTACAAAAATATCACCAGAGCAACCATCTGTACATTAATTTGTCACTAGAACCATCATCAGTAGTCAGTAGAGCAATACAGCTGAGGTGTCACATGAACCTACAACTCCTAGTATGTTCTTTATCAAGGTAAGCTAACAGTAGTGGTTCTTACCAGTTATCAACAGACTGTAGACCATTTAGGAGCCATAGTACTGATGAGACGTAGTCAGCATTACAAATAAACATTTACATTCAGACAGACATAAATATTATAAAAAAGCATGGAGGTTATCTACAATATAAACATATTTAATAATAAAATAAAAAGCCCCTCTACCCAGTATGATGTCCCCACTGCTCCTTGTATACAGTAAGATGGCCCTACAGCCCCATGTATATATAATAATGCCATCATAGCTCCCTATTCACAATATGAAGTCTCACCAATTCCCTATATAAAGTATGATGTCCCCTACAGATCCCAATGTACATTATAATGCCCCAACTAGCTCAACTGTTCATGGTAGGATGGACCGACAGTACAATTAATTCTCCATGGTTCCAAAAAAAGAAAAAAAAACTTGTAGTCACCTAATTCTGTTCCCCGTCCTCTGCATCGACCATCTCCTGTTCCAGCTTGCCTCACAGTGGGTGAAGGCAGCGGAATTTATTTACATCATTGTGCCACCCACTGTCTCCTGCATGTCACCAGCTTCCAACAGGATGCAGACAGGAACTAGCCAGTGACTTGCAAGAGTAAGTGACAAAGTAAGGAGTGGATAGCTCTTTGCTCTGCTACATCTGTTAACAGCATTGTTGTCCTCAGGCAGGATACTGATGCTGTTAAAAGTGTTGCAAGCCCTTGTGACCCAAGGCCAAACTGGCCCTGTGCTTGGGGGCGGCAATCCAGACCACAACTTCTTGACTCCACCCCCCCTTCCCCGATTAAAAAAAATATCACACATTCAGCTGAATGGTTCTGGCAACAAAACTCCTGTATAAAATTAATCATTCAAAGAAGAGAAAGGGGGATATATTATACGCGCACTGTGGAAAGATTTTGGGCCAAACCCTTAACCACACCCCCTAGACATCCATTTACCATTTCATTCTTGTCTGGCCGCATAAAAAGAATGTTACACAGTGATTGACATCCCCTCTAAGGCTGTGTTAACTAGAGATGAGCGTTGTTTGACTCGAACTGTTCGCCAATCTCAAATTCAAGCTGTTTTGGGCGGTGTTCGAGCCGTTCGGCGAACACGAACGATTTGAGAAAAATTCGGCTGTTCGAGGTTATGTTCGATAACTGTTCGTGCACCAAAATCATAACTGGATTTTTTCTCAGTAATGATGAAAATTAATGTTAATACGCAGTTTGAGTGTACAGCGGGGTGGGGGGAGGGGCAGGGGATGGATCTCTGCAGGAATAATGAAGATCTCCATTTTTTTTTCTCTTTCCCGCATTCACAGTGGGGAGGTGCAATCTGTCAGCCTATCAGCAGCGCACACACGGAGCGAAGTGCTTTTTTTCACACAAGCAAGGGCATGTGTCATTGGCAGTGTATGTCACATGTCCTTGCCCTATAAGACCAAGCCATTTTCCCCGTCGCCACCATTTTCTCACTGCTGCAGCTGCGTGTTAGACGGCACCGCTGTTGCTGTGTGCACTATACCTTGTTAATTTCAAGCCAATTTTCGCACAAATCTACAGATAGCTTGGGAGTAGGGAATAGTTGTGATTGCAGTCCTTTTAAGGACTAGGTTACAGCATTTCCTACGACTTTTATCAGGCAGGTCTGAGCTCTTAAATAGATAGATTGTGGGAGTAAAGACTAATTGTAATTGCAGTCCTTTTCAGGACTAGGTTACATCAGTTCCTATCAGTTTTTGCCAGGCAGGTCTGTGCCAGTGCTGTGCAAGTTTTTTTCACAGCATTTGGCTGAATCTAGCAAAGCTAATCCTTTTTGGCCTATTGCAGAGTGTGTTAGTCAGTGGAGTAGCCTATCTGTGTTGCAAGATATACCACCTGTGTATAGAATACCAATTTTTTTACTGCACCTAGTGAAGTAAAATCTTTTGGGCATAGCATCATTCTATTAGTCCATCTATATTGACCTCCATCAGGTTGCAAATTGAATATAATTTTTTTCTGCATCTAGCTCTGAAAAAATATTTGGGCTTCTAGCAGTGTGTGGGACTTGTTCTATTAGTCCATCTATACTGACCTCCATCAGGTTGCAAACTGAATATAATTTTTTTCTGCATCTAGCTCTGAAAAAATATTTGGGCTTCTAGCAGTGTGTGGGACTTGTTCTATTAGTCCATCTATACTGACCTCCATCAGGTTGCAAACTGAATATAATTTTTTTCTGCATCTAGCTCTGAAAAAATATTTGGCCTTCTAGCAGTGTGTGGGACTTGTTCTATTAGTCCATCTATACTGACCTCCATCACGCTGCAAATTCAAAATAATTTTTTGTCTGCATCTAGCTCTGAAAAAATATTTGGCCTTCTAGAAGTGTGTGGGACTTTCTCTATTAGTCCATCTATACTGACCTCCATCAGGTTGCAAATTAAAAATAATTTTTATCTGCATCTACCTCTGAAAAAATATTTGGGCTTCTAGCTGTGTGTGGGACTTTCTCTATTAGTCCATCTATACTGACCTCCATCAGGTTGCAAACTGAATATAATTTTTTTCTGCATCTAGCTCTGAAAAAATATTTGGCCTTCTAGCAGTGTGTGGGACTTTCTCTATTAGTCCATCTATACTGACCTCCATCAGGTTGTAAATTAAAAATAATTTTTATCTGCATCTAGCTCTGAAAAAATATTTGGCCTTCTAGCAGTGTGTGGGACTTTCTCTATTAGTCCATCTATACTGACCTCCATCAGGTTGCAAATTAAAAATAATTTTTTGTCTGCATCTAGCTCTGAAAAAATATTTGGCCTTCTAACAGTGTGTGGGACTTTCTATATTAGTCCATCTATATTGACCTCCATCAGGTTGCAAATTCAAAATAATTTTTTGTCTGCATCTAGCTCTGAAAAAATATTTGGCCTTCTAGCAGTGTGTGGGACTTTCTCTATTAGTCCATCTATACTGACCTCCATCAGGCTGCAAATTAAAAATAATTTTTATCTGCATCTACCTCTGAAAAAATATTTGGGCTTCTAGCTGTGTGTGGGAATTGTTCTTTTAGTCCATCTATACTGACCTCCATCAGGTTGCAAACTGAATATAATTTTTTTCTGCATCTAGCTCTGAAAAAATATTTGGCCTTCTAGCAGTGTGTGGGACTTTCTCTATTAGTCCATCTATACTGACCTCCATCAGGTTGCAAATTCAAAATAATTTTTTGTCTGCATCTAGCACTGAAAAAATATTTGGGCTTCTAGCAGTGTGTGGGACTTGGTCTATTAGTCCATCTATACTGACCTCCATCAGGTTGCAAATTAAAAATATTTTTTATCTGCATCTAGCTCTGAAAAAATATTTGGCCTTCTAGCAGTGTGTGGGACTTTCTCTATTAGTCCATCTATACTGACCTCCATCAGGTTGCAAACTGAATATAATTTTTTTCTGCATCTAGCTCTGAAAAAATATTTGGCCTTCTAGCAGTGTGTGGGACTTTCTCTATTAGTCCATCTATACTGACCTCCATCAGGTTGCAAATTCAAAATAATTTTTTGTCTGCATCTAGCACTGAAAAAATATTTGGGCTTCTAGCAGTGTGTGGGACTTGGTCTATTAGTCCATCTATACTGACCTCCATCAGGTTGCAAATTAAAAATATTTTTTATCTGCATCTAGCTCTGAAAAAATATTTGGCCTTCTAGCAGTGTGTGGGACTTTCTCTATTAGTCCATCTATACTGACCTCCATCAGGTTGCAAATTGAATATAATTTTTTTCTGCATCTAGCTCGGAAAAAATATTTGGGCTTCTAGCAGTGTGTGGGACTTGGTCTATTAGTCCATCTATACTGACCTCCATCAGGTTGCAAATTAAAAATATTTTTTTTCTGCATCTAGCTCTGAAAAAATATTTGGGCTTCTAGCAGTGTGTGGGACTTGTTCTATTAGTCCATCTATACTGACCTCCATCAGGTTGCAAATTGAATATATTTTTTTTCTGCATCTAGCTCTGAAAAAATATCTGGGCTTCTAGCTGTGTGTAGGACTTGTTCTATTAGTCCATCTATACTGACCTCCATCAGGTTGCAAATTAAAAATAATTTTTTGTCTGTATCTAGCTCTGAAAAAATATTTGGCCTTCTAGCAGTGTGTGGGACTTTCTCTATTAGTCCATCTATACTGACCTCCATCAGGTTGCAAATTAAAAATAATTTTTTGTCTGCATCTAGCTCTGAAAAAATATTTGGCCTTCTAGCAGTGTGTGGGACTTTCTCTATTAGTCCATCTATACTGACCTCCATCAGGTTGCAAACTGAATATATTTTTTTTTCTGCATCTACCTCTGAAAAAATATTGGGCTTCTAGCTGTGTGTGGGACTTGTTCTATTAAACCATCTATACAGACCTCCATCAGGGTGCAAACTGAATATAATTTTTTTCTGCATCTACCTCTGAAAAAATATTTGGGCTTCTAGCTGTGTGTGGGACTTGTTCTATTAGTCCATCTATACTGACCTCCATCAGGTTGCAAACTGAATATAATTTTTTTCTGCATCTAGCTCTGAAAAAATATTTGGCCTTCTAGCAGTGTGTGGGACTTTCTCTATTAGTCCATCTATACTGACCTCCATCAGGTTGCAAATTAAAAATAATTTTTATCTGCATCTAGCTCTGAAAAAATATTTGGCCTTCTAGCAGTGTGTGGGACTTTCTCTATTAGTCCATCTATACTGACCTCCATCAGGTTGCAAATTAAAAATAATTTTTTGTCTGCATCTAGCTCTGAAAAAATATTTGGCCTTCTAGCAGTGTTTGGGACTTTCTCTATTAGTCCATCTATACTGACCTCCATCAGGTTGCAAATTCAAAATAATTTTTTGTCTGCATCTAGCTCTGAAAAAATATTTGGCCTTCTAGCAGTGTGTGGGACTTTCTCTATTAGTCCATCTATACTGACCTCCATCAGGCTGCAAATTAAAAATAATTTTTATCTGCATCTACCTCTGAAAAAATATTTGGCCTTCTAGCTGTGTGCGGGACTTGTTCTATTAGTCCATCTATACTGACCTCCATCAGGTTGCAAATTGAATATAATTTTTTTCTGCATCTAGCTCTGAAAAAATATTTGGGCTTCTAGCAGTGTGTGGGACTTGGTCTATTAGTCCATCTATACTGACCTCCATCAGGTTGCAAATTAAAAATATTTTTTTTTCTGCATCTAGCTCTGAAAAAATATTTGGACTTCTAGCAGTGTGTGGGACTTGTTCTATTAGTCCATCTATACTGACCTCCATCAGGTTGCAAATTGAATATATTTTTTTTCTGCATCTAGCTCTGAAAAAATATTTGGCCTTCTAGCAGTGTGTGGGACTTTCTCTATTAGTCCATCTATACTGACCTCCATCAGGTTGCAAATTGAATATAATTTTTTTCTGCATCTAACCCAGCCAATAGTTTTGGCCTAATACCACAGTTTGGCCACTCAGCTCTGCTCGGTTCCCATCCATTGTTTTTTTGTGCAAATAACTCCAGAGTTGTGAATTAGTTAACCACCAAAATGAGTGGAAAAAGGCCTGCTGCTGTTGGAAAGGGGAATAGGCGTGTTGGGAAGGGGAAAAAAGGTTGTGTCCGTGGGGTAGGTGTTAAAGCAACAGTAACATCTGCAGAAGAAAGACCATCTTCCAGCCAAACTAAAATGTCTACTTCTTTTAGCGGACAATGTGATAAGATCCCTTTCTTACGGCCACACCAATCGCTACAAATTCCAGATGAGGCACAAAAACAGCAGGTGCTTCAATGGATAGCAAGTGCTCCTTTAAGTGGGCTCTCCTCCACATCAACTTCAACATCACAAATACTCCAGTCCTCAAAGGTGTCACCCCAATCGCACTTGCTTCCTCACAGCTCCCAAATCTCCAGCTGCCCATCTGAGTATGAGGTAGAACAGATGGTTGAGTCTGCAGAGCTGTTTACTCATACTATAGCCTGGGAATCAGAGGTCGACTCCAGCGCTTCTGTGAATCCAGACGAGGAAATGATCTGCACTGATCCCCAGAATCTTTATGAGTCGGATCCAGGACCAGACGCAGAAGGTTCTGACCATAATGTAGACCCTCATTCCCAAACTGTAACTCCTGTTGGTGGAGACAATGAGGAAGACGATGATGAGACTCAAATACCTGATTGGAGCGACAACTTTAGTTTTTTGTCAGGGCAGGAACAGGTTGGCTCTGAGGACGATGGGTGTGATAACGCACAGGGTGATGACGATGAGGTTAGAGATCCCACTTACTGTCAACCCACAGTCAGCCTAGAGATGAGGTCAGCAGAGTAGGTGGAGGAAGATGCTAGTGACGACGAAGTCAGGTTGCGCCTTCCTGGACAGAGACGTAGTACTGGAAGCACGTCAACAACTGCATCCTCAAACACAACTCTGCCTCTCACCACAAGTCGTGGTGGCTCTTCAGGTCGCATGGGTGCTAAGCCTTGCATAGCCTGGTCATTTTTTCAGATCGATAAAGATGACCCAACTCGTGTTATCTGTAACATTTGTCAGCAAAAGCTAAGTAGAGGCCAAAAAATACATAGTTTGAGTACTTCATGCATGAACCGGCACATGGACATGAAGCATAAGTTGCAGTGGGAAGCTCAGTGTGCTACAATGTGGCCTAGCCGGCCGGGCCAACCGCCATCTGCCATATCTTGTGCATCCACGGCCTCTTCATCCTCTGTGACTGGGGGGACAGCAGTCACACCTGTTTTGGGGCGCAGACCTGCCACCTCTTTACCCGCAACAGCCAGCGTGATTGGCAGGTCATCATTTTCTTTGGAGGTGGTAACACCAGCTGGTGTTGAGCACTGTCCGACATCGATAGCACCACCTTTGGATCAAGGCAACCTAACATGTCCGCCTGCATCTTCCTCACAGACCGGCAGTTTGCCGGGGACACCCTTATCAACCCCGTCTAAGCACAATAGCCAGCCCTCGGTCCCTCAGATGTGGACAAGTAAAAGACCATTTCCTCCTAGCCATGAGAAAGCTAAGAGGTTGAATTTCACCATCTGCAAGCTCTTGGCTAAAGAAATGCTGCCTTTCCGCCTGGTGGACACAGAGGATTTTCGAGACCTTATGTCCGTCGCAGTGCCCCAGTACCAGATGCCCAGTCGGCACTACTTCTCAAAGAAAGGTGTGCCTGCGCTCCACCAGCATGTCGCACACAACATCACCGCTTCTTTGAGAAACTCTGTGTGTGACAGGGTGCATTTCACCACAGACACTTGGACGAGTAGGCATGGACAGGGGCGTTACATGTCGCTGACTGGGCACTGGGTAACTATGGTGACAGCAGGACAAGGGGCTGCTGTCCAAGTCTTGCCGTCCCCACGAGTTGTGCGTCAATCCTCTTTATGTCAAAGTTCCTCCACTGCTTCTGCCTCCACAACCTCCTCTCGGTCTTCCACCTGCACCCAAAGCCTGTCTGGTCATGCCACAAGCTTTCTAACTGCGCAGAAGGGATCCTGCACACCTCCTAACTATGCTGGCAGTAGGGCTCAACGTCATCAGGCGGTTTTTACTTTGAAATGTCTGGGAAATGTGAGTCACACAGCTGAGGAGTTGTGGTCAGCTCTGGAGAAACAATTTCATGAATGTTTGTCTCCACTGGACCTGAAACCAGGGAAGGCCGTGTGCGACAATGCTGCAAACCTGGGTGCGGCCCTTCTCCGGGGCAATGTCACACACGTGCCTTGTACGGCTCACGGGTTGAACCTGGTTGTCCAGCAATTTTTAGCCCACTATCCCAGACTAGATGGCCTTCTGCAGAGGGCACGGTCGCTGTGTGCTCACTTCCGCCGTTCGCATCCCGCAGCTCAGCGACTTACATCTCTACAGAAGTCGTTGGGCCTGCCACTTCACCGGCTAAAATGCGATGTGCCTACCCGGTGGAATTCAACTCTGCACATGTTGCAGCGACTGTGGCAGCACCGACAAGCCCTGGTGCAATACGTTCTGACATATAGCCTGGGCCAACGAGATCCAGAGGTGGGGCAAATCACGCTGGAGGAGTGGTCTCAGATCAGGGACCTATGCACCCTTCTGCACAGTTTTGAAATGGCGACGAAGATGTTTAGTGCTGACGATGCCATTATCAGCATGACTATTCCGGTGATTTACATGCTGGAGCACATGTTAAACAGAATTCGGAGTCAGGTGGTGGCACAAGAGGAGGTGGAGGAAGTAGAGGAGGAGGAGTTGTATGCGGAAGGGCTAACATCTGCAAGGTCCAGACGGTCGGCAGCACCAAGGCGGCAGGCATGTGAGGGTGGGGGAGATGGTTTTACCAGGGCGCATGGTAGCAGCCAAACTAGTGAGGAAGGTGCAGGAGCCCAGGAAGAAGTGGAGGACGAACTGATGGAAGACTCATCAGATGAGGGAGACCTTGATCACATTTCTGTTGTGCGAGGTTGGGGGGAGAGGACAGAGGAAGGAAGCATGATTGTTACCTCGCCACCAACACAACAGGGACTTGGTGCTCCTGGATGCGCAACACACATGAGTGCCTTCTTGCTGCACTACCTGCAACATGACCCTTGAATTGTGAGAATTAGAAATAATCCTGACTACTGGGTTGCCACACTGTTAGATCCCCGGTACAAAAGTAAATTTGCAGAAATTATTCCTGCCATAGAAAGGGATGCACGCATGCAGGAGTATCAGCAGAGACTGTTGCAGAATCTTACATGTGCTTTTCCACAAAACACCAGTGGTGCACGTAGTGAACCTCACAGTTCCAACTTGCCAACCGTGGGACCGTCAAGTGTTCAGCACTCAAACCGTAACAGAACCACAGTATCTGCTGGTAACATCAATTTTGCACAATCATTTCACCACTTTTTTAGCCCATCCTTTGCAAGGCCACAGGAGATAAGAAGTCTGACACATAGTCAACGCCTAGAGACGATGGTACAGGAGTATCTCCAAGTAAACATTGAAGCCATGACTGTGTCACTGGACCCTTGCTCTTTTTGGGCTTCCAATCTGGATAAATGGCCGGAGCTAGCCACTTACGCCTTGGAGATCTTGTCATGCCCCGCAGCCAGCGTTCTGTCTGAACGTGTGTTCAGCGCTGCTGGTGGTGTGCTGACAGATAAGCGCACGCGGCTCTCCACTGATAATGTAGACAGACTCACGTTCATAAAGATGAGCAAATCATGGATCCGAAATGACTTTTCTACCCCTGTGTCATCCTGGGGAGAGTAAAAGCTTGATGATTGGTTAAAATCACCCTACCAACCGTTTTAAGCTTTCAAATTACTAATCATGTTTATCTGTATCTTGACTGGAAAATAATTTGGGCTTTGTAGCAGTGTGCAGCACTGATCCTATTAGGCCATCTATACTAAGCTCCACCAGATTTAAAATTAATAATAATTTTTAGCTGCATCTAGCCCGGAAAATAATTTTGGGGCTCCGAAATGCGCAAGACACATATGTGCCTTCTTGCTGCTCTACCTGCAACATGACCCTCATATTGTCAGAATTCGAAGTAATCATGACTACTGGGTTGCCACACTCTTAGATCCCCCAAACTTTTCGATCAACCTTTTCATTTTAATAAAGACCAAAAAAATGGTCATTTTTGAAATTATAAGCATTAGCAGGTTATTAGAAACTGAAATCAAACAGTTTTCAACTCAAAACTTTATTCTAGGTGATGTTACATTTTCACATAGGACCCCTTGTTCGAAAGGAGCTTCTGAACTCTCTCGTCCATTGAATTTGTCAGGTTTTGGATGGTTTCTGCTTCAATTGTTTTGCATGAGGACAGAATACCCTCCCAGAGCTGTTGCTTAGATGTGAACTGCATCCCGCCATCATAGACACTCCTTTTGATGATGCTCCAGAGGTTCTGAATGGGGTAGAGGTCAGGGGAGCATGGGGGTCACACCATAAGTTTGTCCCCTTTTATGCCCATATCAGCCAGAGATGCAGATGTTTTATGTGCAGCATGAGATGGTGCATTATCATGCAAAAAAATGATCTTGCTGTTAAATACACGGTTCTTCTTCTTGAACCATGGCAGGAAGTGCTGTTTGAGAAAATCCACATACATTATGGAGTTCATCTTTAGCGCCTTCAGGGATCCTAAAGGGGCCGACAATCTCTCTCCCCATGATTCCAGCCCAAAACATTACTCCACCTCCTCCTTGTTGGCGCTGTAGCCGTGTTTGCGTGGGGTGTCCATCAACCAGCCATCCTCCACTCCATCCATCTGGACCATCGAGCGCTGCATGGCACTCATCCGTGAACAAAACAGTTTTGAAATCAGTCTTCATGTAATGTTTGGCCCACTGGAGCCGTTTCTGCTTGTGTGAAGTGGATAGAGGAGGTCGACAGGATAGCGTATGCACAGCTGCAAACCTCTGAAGGACCCTGCATCTTGTTGTTCGGGGGACGTTGGAGGCACCAGCAGCTTCAAAAACTTGTCTGCTGCTATGACAAGGCTTTTTTGCCGCTGCTCTTTTAACCTGACGTAATTGCCTGTAGGAAAGAGTCCTCAATTTGCAGTTATCAGCACGCACATGTGTGTACTGTGAATCAGCTACATACTTCTTGATTGCCAAGACACTTCATCCTGATCATCGCACAATGTTGATTGTAGTCATGCCTTGACCTAAACACTCCACAATTTGTTGCTTCTCAGCAGCCGACACATCCTTTTTCTTTCCCATTTTGGCAGAAAATGTAGGCTGCTTAATAATGTGAGACAGCCTTCTTAAGTAGTCTTGCCTTTCATTGGACACACCTGCCAAACTAATTAGCACAGGTGTCTGCAATTGCTTACAGTGATATAAAGAGCCCTGACACACATCACCATCAATGAGTTTAACTGACAAAAAAACAAATTCTTCCCTTATCACTCCTAAACACTTTTTGCATAATAATTTTGAACACAGTGTACATCTGCTTTTCCACAAAACACCAGTGGTTCACGTAGTGAATCTTACAGTTCTAACTTGCCAACCGTGGTCTGTTTGGAGTTGTTCAATAAAGGGCCCAAAATTAAGATAAGATAGATGGGAGAGGTCTCTATGAATAGGAATTCCTAAGTATTTGATACCCTGTGAGGGCCAGGCAAAGGGAAAGTTGGACTGGATGGAATCCTATATGGATTTGGGGAGGGAGACATCGAGGGCCTCAGACTTCGCTGCATTGATTTAAAAATTTGACCATGTAACAAAGTGATCTATTTCAGCCATAACAGCATGGATGGATATATGTGATTGAGTGATATATACTAGGACATCATCAGCAAATAGAGAGCACTTGTACTTGGTGCCTCCCACCTCAATCCACCTAATATTGGGGTTATGGCGAATTGATGAGAGCAGGTGCTCCGTCACTAGGATGTATAAGAGAGGGGACAGAGGACATCCCTGCCTTGTCCCATTGGTGATTGTGAAAGGTGATGAAAATGTTCTGATGCACCCCCTGGGCCTTGGGACACCCGGAGCCGGACCCTTTTTGGTGGATGCTGGTGGTTGTAGTCTTCGTGGCGGCGACCCTGTTCCGTGGCTCAGGGTGGTCAAACCAGTGGCGGAACTATTTATGTGGTTTTGATGTTTAAATGTCCGACTACGCCACCCGTGGATTGCGGTCAGAGTGAACCGCTGCTGCAGGGCAGACCGCTGAGGCTGGTGTTGTGGGTGCAGCAGAGCGTAGCATAACTCCCCACGGGAGGAGTATAGCCTCAGGGCAGTGTATGCGGAGGATGGGGGTGATGGTGCAGGGCAGCAGCAGTAACGACACGGAGTCAGTGATGCAGTCCAGGGCCTTTACTCGCAGTTCTTATTATCCAGACCACGTCTGCAGGTAACGGCTGCCCACGTCGTACTGTGCTCACCAGGTGAGGGGCTCAGACAACTCCCAGATAACTTTGGAGCGCTTCACAGGACCCCCTTTGTGTGTCCTTTGTCTGGCCTTTCTTACCAACCCTTCTGTCCGGCTGCCTCGGGCCTCCTCTAGGTAAACTTGGCACCAGTTTCCCTGACCCTATGTGATGCCTTCCTAGCGGGTGTAGCGAGGGGCTGCGCCACATAAAATGTCACAGCCTCCGGTTTCTAGCTGAGGGTCGTTTCCTGCCTCCACTAGTTTCGGGGACCGGTCTCCCCCTTTGGCCTGACCCCTCCACGCAGGTGGATTCGGGCGTGCGGTGGCGACTCGCCCGTCTGCACCCCTGGGATCCCTTCATTCCTCGTTCCTGGAGCCTTCTCCGCTCCTCTTCCTTCCTTCTCCCTCTTCCAGGCCTGGGCCTCTGTTACTAGGCCCGCCTCCGGAGCAGAGCTCATGCAGAGCCCCTGCTCCCTGCCACTTCTGCTCAGACTTCTCTGCACTGAACTAAGATGGTGCCCACCTTTTATACTCCCTTCTCAATGCACCCAGGAACTGCTTCCTCCCTGCTCCTGCACTACAGGGTTCCCCTTCCTCAGTGTTCCCTCCCCCCACTCCAGCCAGGGACAGGGACTGTCGTGCCCATCTCAGAGGCATATTGGTCGCCCTGCCCCAAGGCAATGTGGTGTAATGCATGCAGGTGTCGGGTCCTGATCCACACTCCATCCTTACCTGAGAGTGAGATATCACACCTCTGGGTGAGGTGCAATACCTCTGTAGCAACCGAGCCCTCAGAGTGCTTCAGTTCCATTTATCTTCAGCCTAAGTGACGTATTGTGATACAGGACCGTGATTTTGGCTATAAAAAGGTCCCCTAGACCCCTACCCCAAGCTTTTTAAGAGAATCATATATGGCGTGCCAGGAGACTCTATGGAATGCTTTCTCAGCATCCAACGAGAGTATCTAATTACAAATTTTTAACTGCATCTAGCCCAGGAAATACTTTGTGCCTAGCAGCAGTGTCTGCTAGTCAGCGGATTATCCCGGCTGTTAATCAAGCTACACCACCTGTAGTTTGGACACTTAATTTTTTCAAAGGAAATGCTTCGGGACCACGGGATACTCAGTGAAGAGCATCAGGAGGCACCCCAAGGCATAGGGGCTGGGACTGGCAGTAGGATGCCTTGCGGTTGACAGCCGAGCTCGATCCTTATAAAAGCTTTTTAACTGCAGCAGCTTTAGTGGACGCTACTGGAGCTGGAATTACGCGGCTGCTGGCATGAGACTTGCCCTCCAATAGATCCTTGTAAATGGATTTAAAGTGTATTCATTCAAATTAGAGAGACAATTTAAATTAAAAAGCTTAGAGCTGCCTCCACCACAGGGGGGCTCGCTCGACCCACCAGCGGACAGGCACCAGTATTGGGAGAGGGGGGCTGGCCGTCAGGGTTCACCGCGGCTCTGGCACAAACCCGGCGACACGGAGGTGGCATGGGCAGGAGCGGACTGAACGTGTCGGCTTCTCACTTTTTGGATTTTAGAAGGGCATGACATGCCTATATCTGTGTCTCCCCCTCCTTTTACTCCTCCACCTCTTTTCTTTTCGCATGACTATATGTACTTGTCACTTTTCCATGTGTTAGTTGTGTCTTCTGAGCAGTTTGTCAGCTTTTGGACACCTTTGAAGGTGTTTTCTATGTGTTTCTATGAGTTTTTGTTTGCCTGCCATTGGTTTTAACGGTGTTCGAAGGTGTTCGACGAACAGTTCGTCGAACAGTTCGGCGAACACACGGGTGTTCGACGAACCGAACCGAACTCGAACACTACGGGGGTGGCTTAACACTAGTGTTAACTCTACTGCCAAACCCTTCCATTGTCCTGTTACATTACAGGAAAAGAGCAACAATAATGGCTGAGGACAGATTCATCATTAAATCAACAGCAGTGGAGCCTGACTGTCCCCACTGACTATAATGAGCTCTTATCATATTTCATAACTACGTTCTTGCTCTTAAATGTCCAAGCAAAAGCTGTCTCCTGAGACATTCCTATCTACCCTTATACTGTCCCTTTAGCATTCCTCTCTGCTCTCAAGCCATCTCCTCAACATTCCTCTCTACCCATTCCAACCCATTTATACCAACATTCATTAGCATTCGGTTCGGCCCTCAGGACATCTCCTCAGCATTCCCCTCTTCCCTCAGGCCTTCTTCTCACTTCTTTCTGCCCTGAGGCTGTCTCTTCAACATTCCTTTTTGCCTCAGGCCGACTCCTAAACAATCCTTTCTGCTCTCAGGCTGACTATTGAGCATTGCTCTCTAATCTCAAGCCGTCTCCTCTCTGCATTTAGGCCGTCTCCTCAGCGTTTCTTTCTGCCCTCAGTCCATCTTCTCAGCCTTCCTCTTGCCCTCATATCATCTCCTAATTTTCCTTTCAGCCCTCAGGCTGTCTCTGCAGCATTTCTCTCTGTACTCAGGCCATCTCCTCAGCATTCTTCTCTGCTCTCAGACCATGTCCTCAGCATTCCTCTCTACCCTCAGGTAATCTCCTTAGCATTCCTCTCTACCTTCAGACTGTCTCCTATTTGCTTTCTCTGCACTCAGGCTGCCTTGTCGGCTCTCCATTCTGCCCACTGGCCAACTCCTAAGCATTCATCTTTGCCTTCTGGCAATATTCTCAGTGCTCCTCTCTGTCCTCAGGCCATTTCATCATCACTCCTATGTGACCTCAAGCCATCTCTTCATCTTTCCTCTCTGATGTCAAGCCATCTCCTTAGTCTTTTTTGTGCCCTAAGTGATGCGCCCCAAGGGCAGTGGGGTACTCAGCAGCCGGGCCTCACAGATACTGGGGGATGAGATATATGTCACAGTGGCGGCGGCCCGGTCAGTGGCCCAGGGCGGTCAACAAAAAGGGGAGGTTAATTGTTTATATGGAGTTTGTAGTTTGATAGTGACGTCACCTGTGGTTTCTGGTAATTTGTACCAGCGCTGCTGCAGACCTCCAGGGGGGTGATATGATGGCAGCTGGGATGTTTCTGCTCCCCACAGGTGGAGCGGGCCCCCGGGGCAGTGTAGGTGCTAATGATGGTGATGCTGGGACTTGTGGTGCAGGAGAGATGGCACAGCGGAAATAGCTGACAGAGGCAGGGCAGTGCAGTCATCCGAGTTTTACTCACAGTTCTTGTTCAAGGTTCTCAGGTACACTGTACGGGTGTCAGCCTCCCACGTCGCACTGAGTCTACCAGCCAAGGGGTTCAGCACTTTCTCAAATAGATCAGGAGCGCTTGACGGAACCCCACTTTCTTTATGTTCCTTACTAGACCGACTTCTCGCACTGGGTCTTCTCCCTCCTGCCCTGCGCTTTCCCACACACAGTCCCAATCGGGTGCTCTGAAGTCCCTCTGGGCAACCTGGAGTTCCCGGACCTACTTGACCTTCCCTGTGACTAAGGTGAGACTGTGGCAACTGCACCATGGAAGTGCAGAAGCCTCCGGTTTTTCCAGCCGAGACCTGGAGTAACACGGCTGGTCCAGGGACCGGTCCCTTCTTGCGGCCTGATCCCTCTGACACCTGGCAGATTCGGGGAGTATGGGTGCCATCCTGCACTCACCGT
Source organism: Phyllobates terribilis (assembly GCF_046119375.1). NCBI lineage: Eukaryota > Metazoa > Chordata > Amphibia > Anura > Dendrobatidae > Phyllobates > Phyllobates terribilis. The sequence goes on along the minus strand of NW_027362768.1, from coordinate 34,500,559 downwards.
ACTGAAGAGACAATTTGCATATTTAATATGCCAGAGGAGCATTGCATGGTTTATTAGCCTTCTTAGGCTATGTGCACACGTAGCGTTTTTGATGCATTTTCGTGGTGATTTTTCTGGCTCGGAAACGCTGCAAAAACGCTTGTTAATAGGTCTGCTATGCATAGCAGTACTAATCCGGATGTGCTGTGCACATGATGTGGAAATTTCTACTCCGGATTTGCATTGTGTTAAAAAACGCAGCATGACCATTATTTGGGTGTTTCCGCCACAAATTCGCGGCCATTGACTTGAATTGATTCTCAGCAAGCCCGCAGGTATATGTAGATTTGCTGTGTTTCAATTAAAGCCAATGGCCGCAAATTTGCGGCGGAAACGTGGTGCAGGTGGTATCCGGGGGTCAGGAGAGGACTACAACTCCTCTCATCCGACCACCGCTCTCACTGATAACAGCGGGGGCGGCATAACTGGTAGGAGCCGTAGTCTTCCCAGCCAAGCCGGAGTGCCCACTCTTAAAAAAAATAAAGTAAAAATGAAAAAAAAACCTTTATACTTACTTGTCCAGCGCCCCCCGGTGTCCTCCTTGCCCCTAGCGGCGATCCTCTCCTCCTGGCTGCTGGCTGTATATTGCTGGGAGCAGGCTCACTCCCCAAAGTGTACTGAGCTTCCAGGACCTGCGGTGATGTCAACAATCAGCTGATTGCTCACGTGACCTCACCGTGGGAACTTTCAGAAGAAAGTTCCCAGGGTGATGGCAGAGAGAGCGCACCGGGTCTGATCAGCTGATGAACCCCAGTGACCTCCTGCACAGCAATGTACACTGACAGGGGTGATTTTACACCCCTGTCAGTGTACATTGCTGTTTTCTACAGCAGTGACATCATGATTGCTGATGTCACTGATGTAGAAGTGACAGGAATCGTCGTGGAACAATCGTTGGCGGTACGTGGACTGCATCGTTGACGACGGACAGGTGAGGAATATGGTTGTTTAATATTTTACGTTTTTTTTCAGGAAATCGATGGCTTTGCAGACCCGTACAATAATTTAAGAAAAAAAACGTGTTTTTTATTTCATTAAAATACTTTATTCTGGCGTGTTTTTATTGAAAAGGCAGCTACCATTTTACTACGTGGTTAGTAATGCAGGCGTCTTATAGACGCCCTCCATTACTGACCTGGGCTTCATGTCAGCCGCCAATACAAGACTGAAGTGAACCCCAACCCCATTACCCCACCGCTACAGGGCAGTGGGAAGAGTGGACGCTAAGTGCCAGATTTGGCGCATCTTATGGATGTGCATTTCTGGGACTGCTGAGGAGTGATATTAATAGCCATGGGGGGGGCTAGTATCCATGGCCCCTTACCTGGCTATTAATATCAGCCCGCAGCTGTCTAGTTTAGCCTTTTCTGGTTAAATTTTATAGGGGTCCCCACGTAAAAATTTTTCTGGAGTCCCTCTGTAATCTAGCCAGTAAAGGCTAAACAAATAGCTGTGGGCTGATTGTAATAGCCAGGGAACATTGTTAGCTCATGGCCCCTTCCCTGGTTACTAATATTAGCCCTCACCAGTCGGCTTTCCCTCTGCTAGTTATAAAAATGACACAGGAGCCCACGCCATTTTTTTTTAAATTTTAGGCTATGTGTCCACGATCCAGATGTAGCAGCGCTTTGGACGCATATTTTTTGCTGCGTCCAAAACATTGGATTCTATTGAACGCAGGTAAATCCACATGTGTTCACCTTCCCAGGTTAAAAATAACAGCTCACAGCAGCCGCATAAATTACATGAATATAAATACTAATGAAGGTTGGGTGAATGGGATCAGCTGACACCTAGTTCTTTTGTTTGGTGATGATAAAGTGTCAATCAGACCTTTTCATGACCAAACTTAATTAAAGTAAAGTAAAGAGTTAAATAAACACACAGATACAGAGCAAACACTTTATTTGAAATACAAAAGACACATTCTTTAATCATTCAAATTAACCAATATACTTACCCCAGTTTTGATGGTAATCCAAGGTTTAAGCAATGTCCCACCAAATAACTTTTTTTAGCTCCAAAAAGCATTCATTGATGTACAAAAATGCTTCAAAAAATGCACCAAAAACACATGCGTTTTTTTCTGCCAAGGAGATGCAGAAACACACAGGAAATTTCTGCTTCAAATACGCACCATGCGCACATAGCCTTACACTGGCATGCCAGGCATGTCACTCTCCACAGGAAGAAACGTTACTCCTTAGAACTCATAAAATGGCCGGAATTCATAGGAGGTCGTCATTTCGTCATTTCTGATATCATAGCAGTGCTGAAGCACTGTTATGTACAGCACAAGTGATCGGACAATTGCTCCTTCAAGTCTCCTAAGAGGACTGTTAAAGTAAAAAAGTGAAAATAAAATGTTTAAAAAAAACCCACAAAAGTTCAAATCACCCCTCTTTAGCCTCATTAAAAATGAAATATTAAGAAAAGTACACATATTTGGTATTGCTGTGTTTAGAAATGTCCAATCTATCAAAATATAAAAGAAAATTAATCAGATTGGTAAAAAGCGTAAAGATATAAAAAAAATCAAAACTCCAGAATTACTTTTTTTGTTGAATCAACATTGCAATAAAATTCAATAATAGGTGATCAAAACAATGCATCTACACCAAAATAGTATGAATAAAAACGGCTGCTCAAGCCGCAAGAAATAGCCATCACCCAGCCCCAGATCTTGAAAAATGAGAGCGTTACGGGTCTCAAAAAATTACGACAAACACAAAAACTTATTTTCATGCAAAATTTAATAAACTATAACTGTTTGATATCTGTGTACTCACACAGACCTGGGGAATCAAATTACCAGGTAAATTTTACCATATCGTGAACATGCTAAATAGTGATGAGGGAGCATGCTCGCTACTGCTCGGTGCTCGCCCGAGCATCTCACTGCTCGGTGCTCGCCGAGTATTTCGGGGGTTGCTCGGCGGGAACACGGGTCTCCTCCCTGCATGTTTGGCGCTCTTTACAGAGCCGTTGAACATGCAGGGATTGCCTGCCTCTCACTGTAATGCCATAGCCATGTTGGTTGTGGCATTACAGTGATTGGCTGGCCGCACAGGGTCATCAGGTCTATATCAGACCTGGCGCTGGCATGCTCGTCACAGTCAATCCGGAATCAGACAGTGTAGGGAGAGGTGCTGCTAAGCTAGGTAAAAATTAGCTTGTTTCTAGTTAGTGTAGGTGTACCAAACTATATTAGATACACATATTCATCTCAACAAACAGTCCTTCTGAGGACTAATCCATCTGCAGAGATATCAGGCAGGCAGGGTGTATAGGCAGGCAGTGTATATAGCACAAGAGGCTCCATTCCAGTTTTGTCTGCTGCTGCTGTTATCACGCACCCCCAGGGCCGTGGGGTACTCGGCTGCCTGGCCTATGGATGCCGGTATGGGTGATATCACGGTGGCTGGTCCGGTCCGTAACCCAGGGCGGTCAATAAAAAGGGGGGATTATTTATAGGGAATTTGGAAAGTTTGTGACGCCACCTGTGGAATGCGGAAAAAGAGGGGGGCGCCGCTGCGGAGCAGTCCTCTGAGGCAGATGGTAGGGCAGCTTGTGATGGAACAGATCCTCACAGGTGGTGGTGCAGGGGAGAGAGACGGCAGGACGGCTTCAGTACCTTTACTGGTGAAGATGGAGGCACGGTCCAGGGTACTCCGGACGAAGGGCGCACTTTTGGACTCTCACCAGTGAGCGGGAATAGGGCCTCCTGATCCATGGCTTTACTCACTAAGCTTTTGACCTGCCTGGAGCTAGGTCTAGCTTGGTTACTGTCTCTCTCTTGCACCTGCTGACCTGGTGGTAGGGCCTTCTCTTGGAGATCACTCTCCCTGGTCGCTGGGGTCTCCGTGACTCCTAGCCCTGGTACTGAAATCAGCATTTGGTGAACCTGGGACCAGTAGTTCTCCAGGGGTTCTGGTGGTTCCTACTGGGTTTGAAGAGTCCCTGTAGGCACGGACCCGGTGTCCGGTGTTTATCTTGGGGTGAGCCTGGTATGCTCCTCTGCCTCCTTGCTACTTCTTCCTTCTCCTCTCGCCTTTGGCAACACTCAGGGCCCTCAGTAGGCTTTCACACGTGCTGTAGGCCTTGCCTCGCCTAAGCACAGCAGCCAGCGTGCTGCCTCTTCACTGCTCTCTGAGCGTCAGCACACTCTCTGCTCAGTCTGAGAGACTAACAACTAACTGAGCTGCCTGGCTCCACCCTCCATTATATTTATCCCTATCAGGGCTCCCTCTGGTGGTCTGAAGTGGTAAGGTGGAGGTGTGTGAATGTGTGAGGGCCTCTTGTGGAGAAGTCCATCCATGCACCCTTCTGGGATCTGTGGCACCAATGCGCAGCAGGGCGCCACATTCCCACCTAGTAAAACTCTGTACTCCTGGACTGAAGCATTTTTGCAAAACAGGTTAGCAATAACATTTCTTCCCTTTATGGGAGGCACTTTTCTTGAACGTTACAGGTAACATTGTAATACAATAATAGAGTTACAGTAAGTCCCGTAACCTGGGGTCCATTTCACCGATGAAGGAACATGAGGGACCCGCCTGAAAACCCTCAACGTAGGCCCTGGGCGTGGCTACAGGGCATAGGTGATCCAGGTGCTGGACCACGTCTTCGGCCACGCCAAACGGGTTTTTGTTCCTTGGTCACTTAAGGGGCACTCCAGGGAGTGCAACTATGTACAGGAACAGTTTTTGGGCTGCTCACAATCCTCAGCCTACGAGTCCTTGTACCCTTACGGGTAACTAAATAAACACATATGTTTTCAGTTTATACAATAAACATTATGCAATACCCTACTGGGTAACTATTTACACTGTCAGTATTTCTCTATTTACTCCCTATACCTGACAGGGGTCTGGCCTTTTGTGCTACGTGATGACCTACGTAGTACTGGGATGCGTGTAGTGTGGATGTTTGCGCTATTTTCCGCTCTATGTGTTGGTGGACTACAAGACTGGCTTAACCTCTCTACGGGACTGGTAAGTACACTGGTTGCTGGGCCTTCTGGCTCTGCTTCTACCGGTGATCCTTCTTCCGGGGATTCTTCCTGAGCAGGCTCTTCCGGGGCACTTACAGGTCTTACTTGCAGTGGAGAGTCTTCTGGCTGTTGGTAGAAGTGTAGCACAGGTATTATTACCGCTCCATCCAGTTGAGGCCAATCTGCCAGGAAATCTCCTAAGTCAGTATGGAGTACTTCTTCTTTAGGCTCCTCCGGTATGGTGAGAGGCACTTCCTCCTGGGGCTTCAGCGGACTTGGGCACAACTTCAGATGGTCTCTTGATAGAGTTGCAGTTGTTCTTCCTCCGTCTTTGCTAATGAGACAGGTTTTCCTATTGTCGAATCTGGAGTTCAACACAGTGTTTGGTCCCCTTTCCCACTGGTCGTCTAGCTTGTGGCTTCTTCTCTTTTGTTTCAGCACAACTTCCTCAGGTGTCAAGGGTTCGGCTGGTGCACTCTTGTTGCACTGCGCTTCCTGCTTATCTCTAACTCTATTTAGACTACAAGCTCCAGGTCCATGGGCAACTTTCCGGGTCTTGCTCTCATGAGGTATGCTGGAGTACAATTGGTGGAACTCACAGCTATGTGATTCTATAGATATACCAGGTCAGGTAGTTTGTCTGGCCACTGGTTTCTTTCTTCTAGAGGTAAGGTCTTCAACAGGTCGATGACTGTTACTCATCTTTTCACATAACCCATTGGTTTGGGGGTGGTACGGTGTAGTCCGGATCTTCTTACACCCGTACAGATGGCAAAACTCTTTGAACAGCTCGGCTTCAAAGGCAGGGCCTTGATCCATCAGCACCTTTTCCAGGTATCCATGGGGCCTGCAGAAGTATGCTTGAAACGTCCTTGCTGCAGTTTCTGCTGTCAGATCCTTGACGGGGGCTACCACCAGGAACCGGGAGTAGTGATCCATCATGGTCAGGGCATATGAGTAGCCTGACCTGCTAGGTGACAGCTTGACGTGGTCCAGAGCGACGATCTCCAGGGACTGGGTTGTCTTGATGGACTGCAGGGGTGCTTTCTGGCTGCTGTAGTCTTTTCTTCAGAGGCTACAGGGTCCACAATCCCGGCACCACCTCTCTAAGGAACTCTGCATTCCAGCCCAATAGAACCGATTCTTCAGGAGGGTTTCCAGCTTCTTCCAGCCAAAGTGCCCTGCTTGATCGTGGTAGGCCTCCAACACCATCTGGATGTCTGTCCTGGGTACTACGGTCTGCCATACCATCTCATGGGTCCTAGGGTTAACGTACCTTCAGCACAGCTTCTCTCTATAGATGAACAGCCGGCTTCTCTCATTCCACAGTTGCTTGGCTTGTGGAGAAGCGTCATTCTCCAGGGAGGAACCTTCCTGGGTTATCAGTTCTTTGATACGGCTGACAACCGGGTCGCTGTCCAGGGTCTCTTTACAACTGTGATGAGGTAAGGGGTTTAGTGTCTTACCACGATACCTCCTGGAGGTGCGCTGCTTGTGGACCATCCCATTTCTGTGGAAGGCAGGTAGCTCAATCTCCTCCAGGTCATCCACTTCTTCTTCAGTGACCGACTGGTGAGGCATTCTGGATAGGGCATCGGTGTTGGCGTTCTTGTGGCCTGCCCGGTACTTGATGGTGAACTGATAGTTTGACAGCCGGGCCATCCAATGCTGTTCCATGGCTCCCAACTTGGCTGTCTCTAGATGTGTCAAGGGGTTGTTGTCAGTATAGGCTGTGAACTTAGTGGAGGCCAGGTAGAGCTTGAATCGTTCAGTGATGGCCCAAACCAAGGCCGGGAGCTCGAACTTGAAGGAGCTATAGTTTTCCGGATTCCTCTCGGTCGGACGTAGCTTCCTGCTAGCATAGGCAATCACCTTCTCTTTGCCATACTGATTCTGGCTTAACACAGCTCCTAGTCCCTCGTTGCGAGGCATCAGAGTACAGCAGGAAAGGTTGGCTGTAGTCAGGGTAGGCCAGGATTTCTTCGCCAGTCAGGATCTCTTTCATCACTGCAAAGGACTCAGCCTGTTCTTTACCTCACTGGAAGGGGGGGTTCTTGCCTCTGTTGGACTGTCCTACCAGGAGATCTTGCAAAGGCGCTGTCTTCTTGGTGTAGTCCTTTACAAATCTCCGGTAATACCCGACCAGTCCCAGGAACTGACGTACCTCCTTGAGATTCTTCGGTTCCGGCCATTTCTGGATGGCAGTGACCTTCTCCGGGTCTGGTGCTACTCCTTCTGGACTGACGATGTGCCCAAGGTACTGAACCGTCTGTTTGAGCAGGTGGCACTTGGAAGGTTTCAATGTCATCCCATACTGGGACAATGACTCAAATACATCCGCCAGGTGCTTCAAATGGTCCTCATACGTCTTGGAGTACACTATTACGTCATCCAGGTATAGCAGCACTGTCTCAAAGTTACGGTGTCCCAAACAGCACTCCATCAATTTCTGGAACGTTCCAGGGGCGTTGCAGAGTCCGAACGGCATACTGATGAACTCGGAAAGTCCCATCGGGGTAGTGAAGGCTGTTTTCTCCCGGTCCTCTTCAGCAACTGCTACTTGCCAGTACCCACTAGTGAGGTCAAGGGTAGAGAAGTAATTTGCAGACTTTAGCGCAGCGAGGGATTCCTCTATACGGGGCAAAGGGTATGCATCTTTATGTGTTATGCGATTTACCTGTCTGTAATCTACACACATCCTCATGCTTCCATCCTTTTTCCTGACCAAGACCAGGGGAGCTGCCCAGGGGCTACAGCTATCTCTTATTACCCCTGCTTTCTTCATGTCATGCAACATTTCCTTTGATTTCTGGTAGTGTGCTGGTGGTATGGGCCTGTAACGTTCTTTGATGGGTGGATGGTCACCTGTGGGTATATGGTGTTGTACCCCTTTAATCCTTCCAAAATCAAGTGGGTGTTTGCTGAATACTTGTTCGTATTCCTGGACCACCCTGTATACACCTTGTTTTTGATGGACAGGAGTGGCGTCAGTCCCAACATGGAGCTGTTGACACCAATCCTCCAGCTGAGCTTCGGAGTCATTGTCCTCCACTGTATCTGGTGGAGTCAAGGATTCCACTGTGTGTATGGCATCATCATTCACAGTATACAACCTGGAAACAGTGGCATATCTTGGTAGCTTAACTTCATCCTCCCCACAATTTAGGAGACGTACGGGTACCCTCCCATTGCATACATCAACCACCCCCCTGGCAGTTAAGAGTGTAGGTCTGTGCTCTGAGCTAATGGGCTACCGCCTGGTAGTTCTGTCCTTTGAGACCTATTGCTGCCCTACACCAAATCAGCATTTCACTCATCGGGGGAATCACAATGGGTATCGGGTCTGTCACCCGTACATTACCAATCTCACCACCGGTTAGCTTTACCTGTTGCTGGTACAGGAGGGCTCATATCTCTCTCTGGAGCACCTTCCTCTGCCCTGGTTTGGCGGTGTCAGCAATCTGTTGGAGCATAAACAACACTTCTCTCAAACAGTTACCGACAATATTTGTGCCTAGTATCATATACAAGTCTGTATCACCAGGGTTAGACTCCACTACAATCAGTCCTTGGTCCTTTAGTTCCGCTCTCCCACCTTCACTGTCATGTCCTTAACCCCTACTAGGTTAAGCGGAAGGCCGTTAGAGGCATACACGGAGAGGTTCGGGGCAGGCGGCTGGAGTTCATCTACGGACCAGTACCTTTTGTAGAGGACATCAGGTATGATGGTTACCTGCGAGGCAGTTTCCAGTAATGCAGGTGTTGCTATCCCGTCCAGCACGATGGACAGGAAAGGCCTTCTTCCTACGAACCGGTGATACCAGCTTGATGGGCCTGGTTGATTTACTCCTGGGTGTCGGCCCTCGGCCCCAGTTCCGCACTGTGTGGCCTGCCTTGTGGCAGCGGTAGCAGATGAATTCTCCTGGAGGGTGACGTTGGTCGTTGGTCCTCCCACGGGGTGGCGGTGTCCTCCTCCGGGTCGGCGTTGTCCTCCTATGGGGTGGCGTTGTCCTCCTTTTTCTCCTCATCCAGAGGATGTCCTCAGGGCTGTCGGCCAGTAAGATCCTTCCTTCCGGCTCAGGCTCCATTTGTAGCTGCAGGGTGCTCAGGACAGTGGCCAGGGTTTTACTTAACTGGCGCACTTCAGAGCGCAGGCTGTCCAACTCGCTAGGGGGCACTGTTTGCATCTTTGTTTCAGCCGTTAATGAAGGAGCAATGTGTGCTGCGGGCACTGGGGTGGCCCCACCCTGGTAACGCTGGATAGCAGTATCTGATGGTTCCAGGGGCTGCAGAGCCTTAATAGCCATGTCCTTCAGGGCATCAAAGGTGGCATTTGGATGATCTAAGGCCCACCACCGTACAGTTCAGCTCTCCTCCTGGGACCTCAACCCCCAGATGAACTGTTCCATCAGCATTTTATTTTCATTTTGTATGCTGGCTGGACTAACCTGTTTCAGGGCCCGCAAGGCTTCCTGTAAGCGCCAGGCATAGTCCCGGATACTGTCCTCAGGTTTCTGGACACAGTGATAGAACCTCATCCGGAGATCTGTCTCAGTGCGGTTTTCAAACACAGTTTGCAGTATTTTAAAGATGATGGTTACTGATTCTTGGTCTGCGGCTGGCCAGGTTTCAACTTCCCACAACAGCAGCTCTCTGCTTACCAGTCATAGAATACATGTCTAGCACACCGCATATTTTTCTCTTGAATCCGGACAGGGTGTCTGGTTTGCCATTATACTGGGGAAGCCATTTCGCTCCAGGAATATACGGCAGGGCCATGGGTATCAACAGAGTCCTGACCCCTGCTGGTGGAGCGACCGCTCCGGCCTGTGCAGCGCCAGGCGCGGTTGGGCATCAGGAGCATTAACCGGTGCTCCGGCGGCTTGCTGGTCATCGGCCATGGTTGCGCCCCCCTAGTGAACCGGATTCCTACCTTCTTCACTTTTTTTCATCAGGTAGGCCGCAGCTCCGTGGGCGACGGTTTTCTTCCAGGACCTTGCGTCGCTCATGTCTGACGTCACAACGTCCTCTGAACTCCTTTCAGGACCTGACGCTTCCCGGTTCGACGTCAGGGGCAGGGCGTGTCCTGGGCTTTGCGCGCTTCCAGCGGTTACGCCTCTCCGATTCCTGCGGTTACGCCCCTCTTCTTCCTGTGTGGCGACAGGAAGATGGCGGACAATAGCGGGAAATCTCGGAATGGCGGGAAACCTTCACCACGGTGAGTATTACAGTCTTTTAAGGCGCACAGTACCCGGAGGCAACGGGCACGGAATCCTGTTCGTGACGCCGAGGCTGACGCGCCCCCAGGGCCATGGGGTACTCGGCAGCCGGGCCTATGGATGTCGGTATGGGGGATATCACGGTGGCTGGCCTGGTCCGTGACCCAGGGCGGTCAATGAAAAGGGGGGATTATTTATAAGGAATTTGGAAAATTCGTGACGCCACCTGTGGAATGCGGCAAAAGGTTGGGAGCCGCCGCTGCGGAGCAGTCCTCTGAGGCAGATGGTGGGGCAGCTTGTGATGGAACAGCTCCCCACAGGTGGAGTTGGCCTCAGGGCAGCGTGGGATGTAATGGGTGGTGGTGCAGGGGAGAGAGACGGCAGGACGGTCCCGGAGGAAAGACGGACACTCACACGGGGGTAAGCTTCAGTAACTTTACTGGTGAAGATGGAGGCACAGTCCAGGGTACTCCGGACGAAGGGCACACTTTTGGACTCTCACCAGTGAGCGGGAATAGGGCCTCCAGATCCATGGCTTTACTCGCTAAGCTTCTGACCTGCCTGGAGCTAGGCCTAGCTTGGTTACTGTCTCTCTCTTGCACCTGCTGAACTGGTGGTAGGGCCTTCTCTTAGAGATCACTCTCCCTGGTTGCTGGGGCCTCCGTGACTCCTAGCCCTGGTACTATAATCAGCATTTGTTGAACCTGGGACCTGTAGTTCTCCAGGGGTTCCGGTGGGTCCTACTAGGTTTGAAGAGTCCCTGTAGGTGCAGACCCGGTGTCCGGTGTTTATCTTGGGGTGAGCCTGGTATGCTCCTCTGCCCCCTTGCTCCTTCTTCCTTCTCCTCTCGCCTTTGGCAACACTCGGGGCCCTCAGTAGGTTTTCACACTTGGCTCGCCTAAGCACAGCAGCCAGCGTGCTGCCTCTTCGCTGCTCTCTGAGCGTCAGCACGCTCTCTGCTCAGTCTGAGAGACTAACAACTAACTGAGCTGCCTGGCTCCACCCTCCATTATATATATATCCCTATCAGGGCTCCCTCTGGTGGTCTGAGGTGGTAGGGTGGAGGTGTGTGAATGAGTGAGGGCCTCTTGTGGAGAAGTCCATCCATGCACCCTTCTGGGATCTGTGGCACCAATGCGCAGCAGGGCGCCACAGTTAGATATTTCTAGAAATAATCCAAGGTCTAAGGGGCCAGGAATAATTGTTTTTAGATATTAATCCTCATTATTTGCTTAAAAAGCAATTCAGAGAACACAGTCTTTCTGCGCCATTTGCTTGTTGGCACTGCAGAATACAGCCAGGTCCTTTCTATATTACAGTGCTAAAAATCCAGCTATTTAAAACTGTGGTTTGTCCATCACACGGATCACATTTAATTGCGCTGAAAATATTGCCATTTCTGGCATCCATTAAAAATTTATTTCAGTGTGTCAGTGAAGCAATTGACACCAGTTTGCTGTTCAAAATAGTTACCAACAGGCCAGGTATTTAAAACTGTGGTTTGTCTGTCAGAAGCATCACATATAAGTTTGCTTCAAATTCAGTCATTTGTTGTGAGTGTGGAAGATATTGTCCTCCATTTAAAATGGGAAAGGCACGTGGCAAGGGACAGGGAACTGGACGTGATGGTGATGGTGCATGAAGAGGCCCAGGCCGTGGGCAAGCTGAAATTGTGCGACAACAAACACCCCCACCTTCTCGCTCGACCTACCTGTCCCAATTAATAAGGGACCGCAAAACACAACTATTAAACACAGAGCAGTATGAAAATGTATTGGTTGGATAGCAGATAATGCTTCCAGTCACTTAGCCACCACCACCACCACCACCATGTCTTCCACACGGTCAAGTCTCAGTAGCTGTGAGTCTGGACTGCATATTCTTCACCCTGAACTTCCTTCCTCTCACCATGCCGAGTGCCCAGAGACAACTTATCCCACATGGACACTCTGAAGAGCTGTTCACTTTTCCATTTATAGATTCGGGCCTCTCGCCCGGTCCACTTGAAGCGGGGTAAGAGAAGATCGCATGTAGCTATGCCCAAATTATTGAGCAGCCATGGTCACACGAAGACGATGGTAGGAAAGAGTCACAAGATGTGGACGATGATGAGACACAATTGCCAGAAAGTCAGGAGGAAGACCAGAGTGCGGAACTGGAAGATGATGAGGTGGATGATATACTAACTGACCCAACCTGGCGAGAGGACATGCAGAGCGAGGAGAGCAGCACACAGGGGGAGGGAGGTAGAGTACCCAAATAGGCAGGAAGAAGCAGTGTGGTGGCCACAGAAAGAAGGCAGGCAACCGTTCCCCGTAACACCAACAGGAAGGAAGTTGCCAGTACATACAGGGCATACAGAGTAATATTTCAATATTTGCTGATGACACTAAACTCTGCAGGGTAATCAATATAGAGGAGGACAATTTTATATTACAGGAGGATCTATGTAAACTAGAAGCTTGGGCTGATAAATGGCAAATGAGCTTTAATGGGGATAAATCTAAGGTAATGCACTTGGGCAGAGGAAATAAAATGTATAATTATATGCTTAATTGTAAAACACTGGGCAAAACTGTAACTAAAAAAGACCTGGGTGTATTGGTGGACGACAAGCTCACGTTTAGTGGCCAGTGTCAGGCTGCTGCTGCAAAGGCAAATAAAATAATGGGATGCATTAAAAGAGGCATAGATGCTCATGAGGAGAACATAATTTTACCTCTATACAAGTCATTAGTGCGACCACACTTAGAATACTGTGTACAGTTATGGTCTCCGATGTATAAGAAAGACATAGCTGAACTAGAGCGGGTGCAGAGAAGAGCGACCAAGGTTATTAGAGGACTGGGGGGTCTGCAATACCAAGACAGGTTATTACACTTGGGGTTATTTACTGTGGAAAAAAGAAGGCTTAGGGGTGATCTTATTACTATGTACAAGTATATGAGGGGTCAGTACAAAGACCTTTCTACTGATCTTTTTACTCTGAGGCCTGAGACGGGGACAAGGGGGCATCTTCTACGTCTGGAGGAAAGAAGGTTTAAACATAATAACAGACGGGGATTCTTTACTGTAAGAGCAGTGAGACTATGGAACTCTCTGCCGCATGATGTTGTAATGAGTGATTCACTGTTTAAGAAGGGCATGGATGCCTTTCTTGAAAAGTATAATATTACAGGTTATAAATACTAGATTCCTTGATAGGGCGTTGATCCAGGGAACTAGTCTGATTGTCGTATGGAGTCGGGAAGGAATTTTTTTCCCCAATGTGGAGCTTAGTGTTTGCCACATGGGTTTTTTTTTGCCTTCCTCTGGATCAACAAGTTAGGCAATGGGTTGAACTAGATGGACTTAGTCTTCCTTCAACCATAAAAACTATGTAACTGTTAGGTTTTCCCAAGTCTGGTTGTTTATTAAAAACTCTGCCGATAACCTCAAAAAGGCCATTTGCACCACCTGACATCCAGCATCAGCAGGGGTGGCAAAACGCCCAACCTGACCACCACCAGCATGATCAGGCACATGGCAGCAAAGCACCCGACTTTGTGGGCCGAACCCCAGGGTCCAGGAACAGTGTCTGCGGGTGGCACCACTGCTTCTTCCGCTATTGTGCATGCAAGCTAATGCCCTGTCCATGGTGCATGCGAAGATGCCTCCTGCCCTGAACCTGTCATTGCACACTCTCAAATAGCAGCATCAGGAAGCACATCAACGTCCTTGTCCCAGCGCAGCGTTCAGTTATACATACCCCAGTCCTTGGAGCGCAAGCGCAAATACGCAACCAACGCCCCACAGGCCACACTACTAAATTTCCAAATTTCGCGACTCCTTGCACTAGAAATGTTGCCTTTCAAACTCGTGGATATGGAAGCATTCCGCAACCTGATTGCTACGGCCGTTGCTCGGTACTCGGTCCCCAGCCACCACTATTTCTCCCTGCGTGCCATCCCCGCATTACACAAGCACGTGTCCCAAAACATTAGCCGCGCCCTCAAAAACGCAGTTACCGGGAAAGTCCACCTAACCACGGACACGTGGACAAGTGCTAGTGGGCAGGGACGGTACATCTCACTGACGGCACACTGGGTTAACCTAGTGGAAGCCGGGACCCAGTCAGACCTTGGGACGGAACGCGTCGTCCCGATGCCAAGGATCAAAGCCCCTAGGTCAATCAAGGTTGCCCCCACAGTCTACAGCTCCTGCACCTCATCCTCCTCTTCAGCCTCCATCTCCAAAATGACCACATCAGTCACAAGCTGGAAGCACTGCAGCACTGCCTCGGCCAAGCGGCAACAGGCTGTGTTGAAGCTAATATGCCTTAGTGACAAACAGCACAATGCTGAAGAGTTTTGGACAGCTCTGAAAGAGCAGGCAGATCTCACACCATTTAATCTACCGCCAGGCATGGTCGTGTGTGACAATGGCAGGAACCTGGTGGCAGCTCTGAGGCAAGGCGAGCTCACACACGTACCATGCCTGGCCCATGTGCTTAACCTCGTGGTTCAGCAATTTCTCAAATCCTACCCGGAGCTGCCAGATCTGCTTGTCAAAGTACGCTGCCAGTGTACCCATTTTAGAAAGTCAGCTACATCTTCCACTGCCCTTGCCGTGCTTCAGCAGCGTTTGCAGCTTCCAGCTCACAGACTGGTGTGTGAAGTCCCCACCCATTGTAACTCTACACTGAAGATGTTAGGAAGGATTTGTGAGAAGATGAGGGCAGTTATTGAGTACCAGCATCAACAAGGCCGTTGGTATTCAGTTCATATTCCACACATAAGACCTTAGGAGTTTACATGGATGTCAGACATATGTACCATCTTCCAAAACTTTGAGGAGTCCACCAAGATGGTGAGCGGCGATGACACCATAATTAGCGTCACCATCCCGCTTCTCTGTCTTCTGAAACGTTCTCTGCTCACAATTAAAGAGGATGCATTGCAGGCGGAGCAAGAAACCATACAGGGTGATTACACACAGGCCAGCCTCATCTCATCCCAACGTGGATTGGGTGACAATGATAAAGAGGAGGAGGAGGTAGAACAGGAGCTAGTTTCATGGGCTATAGATGGTACTACATGCACAACTGTTATACCATCTGTTCAGTGTGGATGGCCTGAGGACAGAGGAGGAGGAGGAGAGCATGGTCACTCGTCCTCTTGGTGAGGACACAGAAGTCTTGCCTGTTAGCAGTCTGGCATGCATGGCTGAGTTTATGTTACGCTGCCTTTCCCATGACCCTCGCGTTCTCAGAATTTTGGGTGACAGTCATTACTGGTTGTTGAAACTTCAAGACCCACGCTACAAGGAGAAATTTATATCTCTTATTCCTGAGGTGGACAGGTCTACAACATTGGGCAGTACCAGAAGGCCCTTGTTGTGGAACTATTAAAAAAATTCCCATCTGAAAACGCTGGCGGCAGAGGTCACAGTTCGTTGGACAACCAAGAAGTGCAGGCGAGAGAGACACAACTCAAATCCAGTGGAGGCAAGGGAGCACTGTCAAAGTTCTGGGAGAGTTTTCTCAGATCCTCCCATCGCACAAGCCCTGAGGCGCGGGGCACTCCCACAAGGAGTGCAAAATTTGGGAAGATGCTGAGGGAGTACCTTGCCGACCGTACCAACATCGTCCGTGATTCCTCTGTGCCTTATGATTATTGGGTATCCAAGCTGGATACGTGGAATGAACTGGCTCTCTACACCTTGGAGGTCTTGGCCTGGCCTGATGCTAGCGTTTTATCAGAGCGGGTTTTTAGTGCCACTGGTGGAATTATAACTAATAAGCGCTTCCACCTGTCAATTTAAAATGCTGACAGGCTAAACCAAAAAGGATTTTCCTGGGAAATATGTTAAGGAACATCTTTTCCAGGGTAATGACTTGTATATAAGGCAAAATAAATAACCAAAAACAAAAATACTCCTCCACACCTTGGGCTATGTTAACACGTAACATTTTTGATGCGTTTTTGCACTTTTGCATTGCTTTCAACTGTAACAAATGCATTCACCCGGAAATGTCATTTTAACATTTTACAACCTTATGTGGCCATGTGGTGTGTGAGACATGATCAGACACATCCTGTTTCATTTATGAAGGAGGGACTCTGAAAGTCACAAAGCCTATTTTTATACGGCCATCAGGCGGCCTTTACTACTCTTAAAGGGCCAGCCGTCGGCCCTCGCTATTCTTAGAGAGCATTAGCCGGCTATGCTTTGTTGTTCTCATTACTAAAGAGTGCGTCTCCTACACTGTTACTACATATGCAGTGAGTGGCAGGTCTGCCCAAAATTTGCATGCACCGCAATACCCCTTTGAAAATTTGGACGCATCCCAATACCCCTTTGAAGAGACTTAGAGGAGGGCCTCCTGAAATCAATGTTGCCATTATTAGGAAGTGGGTCTCCCATACTGTTTGCCTATGCAGTGAATGCAAGGGCTGCCAAAAATTGGGAGGCACTCCAATGCACCTTGGAAGAGATGTAGAGGGCCTTATGGAAAAATGTTCTCATTAGAAAGGAGCGGGACTCCTATACTTGTAATGCCCATGCACTACGTGTATGAGCTGACAAACATTTACCCCTGGGGGTTATACATGAGCATACTCCTTGGGCTCTAGAATGGTGTCTGGGAGACCAAATCCGGGGTCTCCTCCTGTCAGCCAGAGGCTCTCACACTTGTCCTTATTGATCTTGGACCCGGATGCCTCCGAATAGCTCTCGACTACTGACATCATCCGCGTAGGCTACCACCTTCAGAGCGGCCTCCCGGGCCTCTGATCTACCCATCTCTATCCCCATCAACAGTCCTCGATCTACCCTCCTTACAAAGGGATCGATCGCGAACACGTACAGCAAAGGACTAAGAGGACAGCCCAGGCGAACACCGGAACCGACCTCAAAAGGCTGCCCAACCCAACCATTCACTAGCAGAAAACTCTCTGCCCCTCTGTACAAGGTTTTAAACCAATCCACAAACCCACCTGGCAGACCATACCTTAAAAAAGTAGACCAGAGGTACTCGTGATTAACTCGATCAAAAGCTTTAGCCTGATCCAGGAACAGCATAAACCCCTTCCAAAGGCCTGCTCTGCACCGCTCCACTGCTTCCCGGACACGAAGAACCACACTAAAAGTGCCATGGCCCGGAATACAGCAGTGCTGGGTCTCCAAAAGGAGACGTGGCGCAAATTTCACCAGCCTATTGAAAAGCACCTTAGCCAGGACCTTCCTGTTCACATTGAGAAGCGCTATGGGACGCCAGTTCTCAATGTGCGACGGGTCCTTACCCTTTGAAAGAAGGATCAAAGCGGACCTCCTCATTGATCTCGGCAGAGTGCCCGAGTACAGACACTCATTAGACACCTGAGTCAATAAGGGGACCAAGGAGTCCTTAAAGGTCTTATAAAACTCAGATGTTAAGCCAGCTGGACCTGGGGACTTTTTGAGCCAAAGCCCATCAATTGCCAGTCTCACTTCCTCTTCTTTGATCACATCCTCCAAAACACCAAGTGAGGGGTCTACCTCTGACATAGGGATGGCCTCAGCCAGGAAAGCCAACATCCTGTCCCAATCCAGTTCTTTCCTCCCCAAGAGATGTGAGTAGCAAGATCTGACGACTTCCAGGATCCCCGATCTGGACCTCATCAGAGAACCTGTACCATCCTTCAGACCCACCACAACCTTACCATTCACTGACATCTTGCAGCTTCTGCAGGGGTCAGGCGAGCGGTATTTCCCGAAATCCCTCTCAAAAACTAAAGATGTCTGTGTGTCAAACTTACACCTCTTCAGTAAGGCTTTCACCCTGGAGACTTCCTCATGGTCACCTCCAGCCGAGACAAGATACCCGAGTTTCCTCCTCAGGCTCTGATACAGGCGCTCCCTGTTCAAGGTTCTGAGGTTAGAGAGCTGGTGGAAGAATCTCGCTACCCGATGTTTAAACCTCTCCCACCATTCTGACTTAGTGCTACAAAGGCCAAACAACGGCACCTGGGTCTGAAGGAAATCCTCAAAGGACTGTCTCACAGCTGATTCCTGAAGGAGTGACGAATTGAGCTTCCACACGCCTTTTCCCATTCGAGGGGTCTCTGTGACATTCAAAGAAAAAAAAATCAAACAGTGATCAGAGAATTCCACCTCCACCACCGATATTGATGAGGAGACAGCCTCCTCCTTTAAATAAAACCTATCTATCCTGGACCTAATCTGACTTCCTCTAAAATATGTGAACCCCACGTGGCCTGGGTTGTTCCTGATGTGGACATCGACCAGGCGAGACTCACTAACTATGCTATTTAAAGCGACGCTGTCAAAAGCCAGCCGGTCCCTGGAACCTCCTCTGTGCTGGAGTCTCGAGACGTTATTGAAGTCCCCTCCGAAAACCACCTGCCGGCTAGAAAACAGAAAGGATTCAATCCTCATAAAAAGACTTTTACGGTCCCACTTGGACTGTGGACCATGGAAGTTCACAAGCGGAAGTGTAGCGCCCCGAGGGTTCGGCCGCTACAGGGGTATTGCACCTCTGCCAGAGGTGTGATATTCCACTCCCGGGTAATGATGGAGTATGGGCCAGGGCTCAGTTAGCTGCATACAGCACACACACCCCATTTCCGAGGGACAGCTCAACGGTGCTCCCACTAGACAGAAGTGCAGGCACGACCGACTATGTCCCTGTCTGGAGTGGGGAGGGGGGTGGAACACCCAGTGCTGTAGGGGCAGATAGGGGTTGGTTCCTGAGCGTAGGAAGGAGCCCATTGGTTGCTGGTCACCTGGGCTCATGGTCAGAGGGAGGTATAAAAGGTGGGCACCATCTTAGATCTGGGTTCAGTCTGTTCAGTCAGTGAGAGGAGAGGACAGGGAGTGGAGGCTCTGTAGGAGCTCCACTCAGGAGTGGGCCTAGAGAGAGGCCGAGGAAGAGAGAGTGGAAGAGAGAGAGAGAGGAGGTGAAAGGGAGCTGTGATTACGTCTCATCCCAGCTCCACAAGAAAGGAACAGGAAGGAACAGAAAAGGAGAAGAAGAGACAGAGAAACAAAAGGGCTCAGGAACAAGAAGGTGGAAGGGACCCTAAGAACCCACGAGAATACAGGGTGAAGGGTCAGGCAGATTAAGGGTGCCAGATCCTAAGTTGGTGGAGGAGAAACTACCCTCAGCCAAAGACCGGACGTCATGATCATTTATTGGTGCGACACCTCATCAAACCTGCTAGGAAGGCACCATATTGGACAGGGGAGAACGGGGCCCACGTTTACCCGCACAAGTCCGCGGCAGCTGGACAAAAGTGGGTTACTGGTGAGGCAGGCCAGAGAAAGGACAAAAGGGGGTCCTGAGCCATACTTCTGAACTGCCTGGGAGTTGACCGAGCCCCACACCTGGTGGACGCAGCATGGCTCGGGCGGTCACTACTGGTGCCGAAGTGACCCGGAGCACATGAACTGTGAGTAAAGACCCTGGACTGTAACTTGTTGTCTGTGTGCTCCTTTGCGCCTCCAGCACTATTGGTACCGGAACTCTCACCACCATCACTCCCACCATCCATTACACTGCCCTGGGGCTGCACTCTTCCCGTGGGGAGTCACACCACCTCAGCTGCATACACCATCAGCCCCAGCGGTCAGCCCTGCAGCGGCGGTTCCTAATGACCGCAAATCCACGGGTGGCGTAGTCGGACGTTAACAACAGCACATAGCAGACTACCATTGGTCTGACCACCCTGAGCCGCGGGACCGGGCCGCCACTACTACTCCCAGTGTTCCCCTACTGCCTGGATCCGCGTGCCCCACGGCCCAGGGGGCGAGTCAGAAGCTCTTGTCCCTTCATGAGCACATCCAAGATCAAGCACCTCCCCATTTCCAACTCAATTACCCGTCAGCATTCAACATTTGCGGTTTTAAAAAGAACCGCCACCCCGCTATATGGCTCAGAAACAAGAGACCAGTAGGAGGGCCCATGAGTCCACTCGTTTCTTGCCTTTCGCAAGGACGTTAGATCTGACAACCTGGTCTCCTGCAAAATTAAAATGTCGGTGTCAAGGCGACCGAGAAAATCAAAAAACTGTAAACCTAGCCACATCTGACTTTATGCTGGCAACATTAATGGTTGCCAGCATCAACGGGGTGAGTGCCGCCATCATGGGTGATTGGGTTCGACAGCAGCCTTTTTCTCATGCCCTCGTGAAAGAAGAAGCCACCCAGTTCAGGCACACTGACACATCCATTCCCTCCTTTCGTACATCCCCACCTTTGTCTGGTTAGCTCAGTGTGCCTCCTTCCTCAAGGGCTTACTTTCCACCCCCATTGAAGAAGGCCCGGCAACCCCCAAAGCCCCCCCATCTCCGCACCCACCATACCCGGCACCATGTCCTACTCCTCCCCATCTGAAGGAGAAGGAGAGATGTTACACAGGACATGATACCGGTTGGTGAGGTCTACCCTGGGTGGGGTGGCTGAGCCTTCCTCCGACGACCGGGTCTGGGTCTCAGCTGGTGTCCCCAGGGGGTCCCATTCTAGAGACGAACCCTGAGGTCCCTCTCCTGCTTTGGTTTTCATTTTTTCTTCCCGTTACTCTTCTCACGTTTTATATCTAGCCATTCTCTCACATCTGACTCGCCCCCGAGGGCCGCGGTGTACTGTTTGGGGGGTATATCACGGTGGCTGGCCCAGGGCGGTCAGTGCACAAAGGGGTATCAATTATTAGTAAAAGTTCAGAGAGTTCGTGACGCCACCTGTGGTATCTGGTGAAGGTCACCAGAGCTGCAACAGTCCTCTGAGGCAGGTGTCAAGGCAGCTAAAGATGGTACAGCTCCCCACAGGTTGAGCGGGCCTCAGGGCAGTGTAGATAGATGGATTGTGCTCTGGGTGTTGTAGTGCGGAGAGGAATAATGGCGCCGGTGAACAAACAGACAGAGGCAATTCCATGCAGTCATCCAAGGTTTTACTTACAGTTCTTAGGCAATTCACAAGTAGACTTTACAGGTGAAGGTTTCCCTCGTCGCGCTGCGTTCACCAGGCAGGGGTTCAATCCTTCCTCAAGCAGTTTAGGAATGCCTGGCAGAACCCCACTTTCTCGTGTTCCTACTTTGACCATCTTCACACTTGGGCCTTCTCACCGTTGCCCTACGCTGCCCACTCTCAATCCCGCTCGGTTATGCTGAAGTCCTTCCTGTACGTCGGATCCGGGACCAACCTGACCCCCTGAGGAATAAAATGAAGCGACCGATCCCTCCTGAGACCTGGCAGGAGCGGGGCATACGGGTGCCATCCTGCACGCGCCGTACCCCCTGGGAACCTTTTTGTAGAATGGAGCCTAGTCCCTGCTCCCCTCCGGGGCCTCTATCCTGGGCCCTAACTCTGGAGCAGAGCTCTTGCAGAGCCTCTGCTCCTCTCACTTTCCTCCTCAGACTGATCTAAACTGAACTAAGATGGCTTCTTTTTATATCTACTGTATCAGTGCTTCCTCTGACTGCTTCCTCCACCCACACCCACTATTGGTTCCCCCTAACTTTGGGTTCCCCCCTACTCCAGCCAGTGTCAGGGCTCAGCAGCTGCGCTCTGCATGTTGCACTTCCAGACGGCCTGGAGCAGTGTGATGTTGGATGCAGGTGTTTTGGGGTTCTGTGCAGCACTCCCATCTTACCTGAGTGAAGGGAGGCACCACACCTCGGGGTGAGGTGCAGTACCTCTGTGGAGACTGAACCCTCAGGGGCGCCACACATCCCCATTCAGATCTTCACTGCATGAGGAACACGAGGCCTCGGCATCCTCCTCTCTATTCAATTTCTCCACCTCTTCGTCCAGCTCACTGCCCGAGACCTCAGCTGCAGATCTTTTTGCACCGAGTTTATGAGGCAGGGACATCACTCCCCCTCTCCCTTCCCCCTGGTGCCTCTCCTGCCACCTCACCCTAGAGGGGCCCAACTGCTTGCTCTTCACAAGTCTCTCGCTTCCCCCCAACTCTGCTAGTCCCTTCACCATCAGGATTGGACCCCCTATCACGAGCCAAACCCCCCGGATTCAGGACCGCATTGGTAAAGGAGAGTGGACAGCGGCTGAATGGATGACCAAGATCTCCACACAGGTTACACCTAATGTCCTCACAAGTTGCGGCAAGATGACCAAGGCCCCCCACACAAAGCGCACTTCACCACCTTGCACCCTGCACTAAAATGTGAGGGACTACCGCACTTGTGGCAGACCAAGAATGTTAAGGAGGGAATGTGTGTAACAGTGTTACCTGAAACCTTTAAGTTAACCATAATGGTCCAGGCCCCAGGCCAGATGCCGAAGCGGTCCAGATTTTTTTTCCAGGATCTTAGCCATGTCCCCAAACCTGCTTATCCAGGTCATAATATCCACATAGTAAAGTGACTCGTTACCTGTTAACACAGTCACTTTCCTAACCATATTCTCACGGGTGATTGCATGAAATGCAAACCCCTGCCAGTCAGGGCGACTAAATGTCAGTTCGTACTGAGACCAGAAAAGCTCCATGCCCTCTGGCCTCACGAAACTAACATCAAAATAGGTGGTGCCGAAGGGTTGGATTAAGGCATAGATATTTTAAGCCTTGAAACCCATTTTCAGGAGGAGTTCCACCACCCTGTCCCTAACGGGACACGCATCATCGCCTACCCACCGAAAACAGACCACATTCTTGCGAGCACCACTCTGCCCTGGTGTCAGCAGAGACCAAACCGTCCCTGTACCTTTATCTTGGAAAGCCAATAGTCCATGTCTTTTTGTCCAAAAAGACAGGTCAACCACCCCATTCCCCACAGTGATGGTTTCCTCACCCTTCTTCAGGGCCTCCAGAAGACGCCGTTGCAAGTCACCGTCGCCGAGTTCACCAAAGACTGAACGCCTACATCTCTCCTTCATTTACAACCTCCTCACTCACACCCACCCCACTCACACCCCCTTCCATACTTGCCAGAACGGGATCAGGTAGGGCCCCCATAGTAAACTCAGCATTTACATTAATTACAATAATTTCCTTAGCAGCTTCTGCTGACTTAGTCTTTACATCCATCTCCAGGGCCCCCTTACAAGGCTCATTGCCACTTTGGGCGGTAGAATGATCTGCCCCCCCCCCAGCCCCAGAGGCCATACCCATCGCACCCTAGTCCTTCTTGGCATGCTGCCCCCCTATCGCAGCCGCAAGCCCTTTCGCCTCTCCCCCTGCACCCCCGGTGGCAACCGGCTTAGAAGTAAGGTAGAGGGAAGGAAACTCCACCATATTTTTAATGTCTGGTACACCAACCAAAACTGCTGCACCACCACCACTGCTGTGAACCGCAGAGATGGCAGCTTCACCACTCTCGCCTTCCTTTTTGCTCTCCCCGCCTGATCTACAAACTTCACTCACTGACAAAGCCGGTTGCTGCTGCCCAGCGGGGTTTACTTGGGAAATAGCAGACACATCAGCCATATTCACATATTTTAAACTCACCACCTCCCGTGCAGTAACGGTGGTTTTTTTTCCTGTTTTTCTTCTGCTTTCCCTTTGCCTTCTCTGGTGCTTCATCGTCTCCAAAGGAAAAGTGTGTCAGATCCATGGGAGACTCCTGTTGCTTTATAGCCATTAGCAGGCCTTCGGATCCGCTCGACTCGAAATCCCCGTCACTTGATCCCTGTCTACACATGCCTTCTGATCCAGAAGCAAGCACCGCCACCTGTCCTGGTCTTAAAGAACAGTCACTTGCAGAAACCGCACCAGAAAGCCCCTTTGCAGATCCTCCCACAACACCGTCTTCACTCACCTCCATGTTAGAGTTAGAATCCTGCCCCTGCCCCTGCTCCTCTTCATTAAGCTGGACATTGCTGACCTCATGCACGTCACTGACAGCGTGGGAGAATTCTCCTGTGCTTGCCGTGAGCGCAGGAGAATCCTCTCACACTGGGATGGCATTGAGATGACAGCCTGGATCGCAGCTGAGCGCTGCCATCCATCATGCCATCCTTCATAGACACTGCAGAGCGCAGGCTTGCTTGCGCTCTGCAGTGTCTCTGAAGGATGACAAGCTGGATGGCAGCCTTCAGCTGTGATCCAGCCTGTCATCTCAATGCCATCCCAGCATGGGAGAATTCTCCTGCTGTAGCGCTGAGCGCAGGAGAATTTTCCCACGCTGTCAGTGACGTGCATGAGGTGAGCTGAATTCATTGGACATGACCTCGGCTCATCTTTATGCCGTCACAGCCAGACACTGAGGAGCTCAAGCTGGATGGCAACTTTCAGCTGCGATCCAGCCTGTCATGTGAATGTAGCAGAGCTGGAGCCATCGTGGGAACCATGGAAAGGTAAGGATGATTTTGGTTTATTATTTTACTTTTATTGCAGAAGACATTGGCTTCAGCTGGAATGGGCGTGATGGTAAGTATGGTTTACTTTAGAACAATAAAGAATTGTGTGTTTATTTCAATTAAAGGACTTTATTCTGGGTGCTTGTGATTTTTTTTAACTTTGACTATGGGGTTCGTAATGGGGATGTCTTATAGACGCCTCTACTTTACTAACCTGGGCTTGATGTCAGCTGACATTATAGGCTGACATCAACCCCAGCCCTATTACCCCACTGCCACCGCTACAGGGCAGTGGGAAGAGCGAGGCTAAGTACCAGAATTGGCGTATCCTATGGATACGCCATTTCTGGGGCAGCTGACGGCTGGTGTTTCTAGCCTGGGAGGGGGCAAATATTCATGGCACCCTTCCTGGGCTATTAATATCAGCCCCCAGCTGTCTGCCTAGCCTTTGCTAGTTATTAAAATAGGGGGGACCCTACGTCATTTTTTTGGGGGTCCCCCATTTTAATAGCTAGTAAAGGCTAGGTATTCAGCTGGGGGCTGATATTAGTAGCCTGGGAAGCTCAGTGGGTATTACCCCCTTCCCAGGCTTCAATCATCTGCCCCAGCAGTCTGCTTAACCTCCGCTAGAGACTAAAATTACGGGGAACCCCACATCATTTTTTTTTTAATAAATCCTTTATTTTAACACTAAATGACAAGTACAGTAATCAACACTATCACTGTACTTCTTTTATATGTGACTGACATGTTTCTATGTATCTAATCTATGTGGGATGCTCTTCTTTCTACTCTAAATTGTCGGGTACCGATGCTGAATTGCCGGCCGGCTTTTTTAAAGAGACGGTGCATGAAAACACTATTATTTTTTTTAATAAATCCTTTAACACTAAATGACAAGTACAGTAAGCAACACTGTCACTGTACTTCTTAAATATGTGACTGACATGTTTCTATCTAATCTATGTGTGATGCTCTATTCTTTATGTTCTAAATTGTCGGTACCGGTTTATGCCGCTGCTGAATTGCCGGCTTTTCATGTTTCACTGTGAGCACTTTTCCCATCGATTTGGGCAACCACTGTAATGCCACAACCACCATGGCTGTGGCATTACAGTGAGTGGCAGACAATCCCTGCATGATTGGTGCTCTAAATAGCGCCAGACATGCAGGACACGCTTTTGGTGCACGAACAGTTATCGAACATAAACTCGAACAGCCGAATTTGTTGCAAATAGTTTGCGTTCGTCGAATGACTCGAACATGGCCCAAAACAGCTCGAATTTGAGATTGGCGAACAGTTCTAGTCGAACACCGCTCATCTCTATTTATAATATTTAACTTTACCGGTCATTTCTATGCCTTTTATTCGTTTTCTAGTCTGTTTATATGCCCCATGGATTAACTGCTCACCTAGAGTATAGCAACAATATATAGTAATACAGAGCGATTCACTCAATTTTTTATACAGGTTAATAAAAGTGGAATAAGAATACATAATTAACAAGTAAATAGGTACAGTGCTGTGCAAATTAACTGGGACAAAGCCAAAAAAAAATATTTTTGAATATTTAATAATAAAATGTTATAATGCACTGTTACATACTAATTTGTGCAAGATATATGTCCTCCTTTAGCAGATATGAGATTTTCAATGCGCTTTCGCATTGATTTTACCAAGTTTTTGCATAAATTCTTCAATTCTTCATCATGGAACCACACTTGTATGGCACTGTTTATCATGCGTTCTTTGGTTGTACAGTCCATTTTGCCAAGACGTCTCTCCACAATGCTCCACAAATTTTCTATAGGATTTAAGTCTGGTGATTTGCCAGGCCAGTCCAGCACTTTTACTTTATTTTCTTCCAGGAATTTCTTCACACACTTGGAATTGTGGCATAGAGAAAAAGTACACTAAACCACTCCTCACAGAAACAAGCTCTCAACTGAAGCTCAGGGGGCAGCTAGCTGTTATTTTCTGACTAAAACCAGTCAAACCACATTTTGTTACTCACGGTTGTACACTCACACCTGTTCAAAGCAGTTAAAACTGGTTTGAATCACTGACTGGTAATCAACTTACGATTTTACTTAAAAAATGCTTTGCCCCAATTAATTTGCACAGCACTGTATTTAGTATCATACACATCCTTACAAAATACAAGACTCTCTTACCGCCTTCTTCTTCTTTCTAATTATCACCCTAGTAATTTGCTTTACATTTACCTGCTAAATACAAAAACAACCATAATAAGGAATAATATGATATTTATGTATGTTGTATCATTTACCAAGTGTTTTATTTATTTTGTTTATTTACAATTTTTTCTAGAAATAACCTGCAACCCTCCTCAAGTGCAAAAAGGAAGTGTGGATGCAAAGAAAGCTGTGTACAAATATGGGGAAGAAATTGATGTAAAGTGTGATAATGGTTTTGTGCTTCAGCCAGAGCCTGACAAACGCCGTAAATGCACAATTAATGGATGGGAACCAGCTCCAAATTGTGTTAGTAAGTACATTTGTAAAGAATAATGTCTAAAGTGTAAATAGTTTTTTCCTAACATCATTACATAACTTAATACTGAAAAATGATAGTCACCTGGAGAAAAATTGCAGGAATGGTGCTAAAGCAGGTTGTCCAGTAGTAAAAATAATTCAAGCTGTACAAAAGAGTAAACATTTCATCCAAATCATAAAAATCACTATAAACTCCATTTTTTGCTGTGTTAATATTATTACTATTAATAATTCCATTTATTTTTCACTTTAATTTTTGTCTATATGTTTGGCATATTGTAAAATCATGATTACTTCACAATTTCACTTGCTTACGGTGCTTGGTAGCTGTCCTTTGTTCATCTGCTGACAGTAAGATCTGAAGTCAATGTCCTGGTATGTGGTACATGCTTATTCTAAACAGCTGTGAGCAGAGATAGCAGGTTTGTAGAGAGAGGCACAAAATTGGATAAGCTGAGTTGCATTCATCACAGGAATTGACTTTAGAACTTGGTTACATAGGAGAGTGACAGAACACTTCTCTAGGTGAGCAACTCAGCCTGCTTCTCATAAAAAATAACCATATGGGCAGTTAATAATGGTTGTTAGTTGGGCATTTATTTATCCAGTGTTTCACATTTGCTTTTATTCTCCTTGCTTTAGGGGCATTGGGACCATTACAGCATTTTACAGCCTCCTTCTTAGCACAAGGGTCTATTATACACCTTCTCAAAGTCACATCAACTGTTTTTTATGGATGGAAACTTTTATTTCCATGTCCAGCCACCTTATGTACTCTACAGAGGAAACCACACTTCAGATCCTGCAGAAAATCACAGCAGCATGTATCGTTTCCCCTGGCCAAGTATTGTTTAGAAACATTCAATTCCTGTGCAAAAAAGCTATTCTTGTGCTCAAAATGTTGCCTTTTAGACTCAGGGAGATGGAAGCTTTCTGCAACCTGATGGCGGCAGCCATCCCTCTGTTCTTGGTCCCCAGCCGCCACTATTTCTTCTAATGTGCCGTCCCAGCATTATACAAGCACCTGTCCCAGAACATTTGCCGTGCCCTCAACAACGCAGTTACTGGGAAGGTCCACCCAACCACAGACACGTGGACAAGTGCTTGTGGGCAGGGATGGTACATCTCATTGACGGCACACTGGGTTAATATAGTGAAAGCTGGGACCCAGTCGGACCTTGGGACAGAACACGTCCTCCCAATGCCGAGGATTAGGCCCCTGAGTCAATCAGGGTTGCTCTCACATTCTTTATCTCCTGCACCTCCCCCACCTCCTCCTCCTCTTCAGCCTTCATCTCCAAAATGGCCACATCAATCAGAAGCTGGAAGCACTGCAGCACTGCCTCGGCCAAGCGGCAACAGGCTGCGCTGAAGCTAATATGCTTATGGGACAAACCGTACACCGCTGAAGAGTTGTGGACAGCTCTGAAAGAGTAGGCAGATCTGTGGCTGTCACCACTGAACCTACAGTCAGGCATGGTCGTGTATGACAATGGCCGGAACCTGGTGGTGGCTCTGAAGAGAGGCGAGCTCAAACTCATACCATGCCTGGTCCATGTGCTCAATCTCGTGGTTCAGCAGTTTCTCAAAAGCTACATGGATCTGCTGGATCTGCTTGTCAATTTATGCCATGTGTGTGCCCATTTTAGAAAGTCTGCTACAGCTTCCGCTTGTAAGAATTCTCCTGTTTGTTTTTTCTATCTTGTGTTTTGCGGTCACATGGCCATCTGCCTTTATATTCCAGCTCCACCTTTATGGCTGTGCTGGACTTCAGTGTTGTTTGACTGTTTTGCTAGCCAGGTACATCGGTGCCTATCTCTCAGTTCGCTTGGTCCTTTGGGACCTCTAGTACCTTTTTGTCAGTTTATCTTTTGTTTTCTGCAACAACTTTCTCTGTTCAAGAGGTGTCTCTTTTTGTTCTAGTCCTTAGTTCTTTTAGTGATCCCTTACCTTTATTCTATAAGTCTTCGTTCAGACTAGCCTAGGACTAAGGCAGGTCTGTTCGCTAGGAGCAGGCAGCCCGCTACATCGTAGGGATTCAGCCTAGTCTTACTGTAGGGAAAGCTTTCCCCTTCTTTCCTTAGTTCTTGTTGCAGATCATTACACCGCTGCCCTTGCTGCGCTTCAGTAGCATTTGCAGCTTCCATCTCACTGACTGGTGTGCAATGTCCCCACACACTGGAACTCAACTTTGAATATGTTGGGAAGGATTTGTGAGAAGCACAGGGCAGTTGTTGAGTACCAGCTTCAAAACGACCGTTGGTATTCAGGTCAGCCTCCGCATATAAGAGCTCAAGAGTGGGCATGGATGTCAGACATCTGTGCCATCCTCCAAAACTTTGAGGACTCCTTCAAGATGGTGTAGAGCAGAACAACTTGGCATTCTTTGAAAATAAGTTCCTCTTATTTGCATTCATATAGCGTTAAACGTTTTCGGTCCCGATACAGACCTTCATCAGAACTGAATGCTTTAGGTATGGAACTCCCACAAAAACGTGCTTGTGTGTGCGACTGATGTCGGTCGCACACACAAGCGCTTTTTTCTGGGAGTTCCATACCTAAAGCATTCAGTTCTGATGAAGGTCTGTATCAGGACCGAAAACCTTTAACGCTATATGAATGCAAATAAAAGGAACTTATTCTCATAGAGTGCCAAGTTTTTCTGTTCTATATGATATATGGGTTGGATACCGTCCTTGTGCACCTGATTCAGTTACTGCAAGAGTGCCATATATTATCATTTTCCTTCCAGATGGTGAACGTCAATGACGCCATAATTACCATCCCGCTTCTCTGCCTTCTGAAACGATCTTTGCTCACAATTAAAGAGGATGCATTGCAGGCAGAGCACGATGAGATGGAGCAAGGAACTATACAGGGTGATTACACACAGCCCAGCCTCATCTCATCCCAACATGGATTGGGTGACAATGAAGAGGAGGAGGAGGAAGAACAGGAGCTAGTTTCCTGCGCTGTAGATGGTACTACCCACACAACTGTCATACCGTCTGTTCAGCGAGGATGGCCTTAGGAGAGGGAGGAGGAGGTTGAGGAGGAGAGCATGGCCAGTCGTCTTCTTGGTGAGGACACGGACGTCTGTTAGCAGTCTGGCACACATAGCTGAGTTTATGTTACGCTGCCTTTCCCATGACC
This sequence comes from Phyllobates terribilis, assembly GCF_046119375.1. Taxonomy (NCBI): domain Eukaryota; kingdom Metazoa; phylum Chordata; class Amphibia; order Anura; family Dendrobatidae; genus Phyllobates; species Phyllobates terribilis. Next base: position 34,470,346 of record NW_027362768.1, on the reverse strand, counting down.
CTCGTGTTCTCCAAATTTTGAGTGACAGTCATTACTGGTTGGTGACACTTCTAGACCCACACTACAAGGAGAACTGAACTTTCTATCTCTTATTCTCGCGGTGGACAGGTCTAATAAAATGGGGCAGTACCAGAAGGCCCTTGTTTAGGATTTATTAAAAAAATTCCCATCTGAAAATGTTGGGGGCAGAGGTCACAGTTTGTTGGACAACCAACGAGTACAGGCGAGAGAGACACAAATACTATCCAGCAGAGGCAGGGGAACACTGTCAAAGGTCTTGGAGAGTTTTCTCAGATCCTCCCATCGCACAGCCTTTGATGCGCGGGGTACTCTCACAAGGAGGGATAATTTTTACGAAGATGCTGAAGGAGTACCTTCCTCTGTGCCTTATAATTATTGGGTATCCAAGCTGGACATATGGCATGAGCTGGCTCTCTATGCCTTGGAAGTACTGGCCTGCCCTGCCACTAGCGTTTTGTCAGAGGGGGGTTTTAGTGCTGCCAGGGGAATTTCAACTGATAGGCACATCCGCCTGTTAACTGAAAATGCTGACAGGCTGACTCTTATAAAAATTAACAAGGGCTGGATTGGGCCTTCTGCCCCTGGAAAGCAACCTGTGCATGCTGGTGTATCGAAACACACTTGTAGACAATCTTAAAAGTGTTTTTCACCAAGACAGCAGTGAGGCACACAGGGTGCATTGCAGTTATTGACTTCCAACCCCAGGAGTTGCCTGAGCTCGCATGTCATGCCTTGCAGGTTTTGTCATGCCTGGCAACCAGCATTCTCTTAGAACGTGTCTTCGGCGCTGCTGGTGGTGTCCTGATGGATAAGCGCATCCGGCTGTCCTCTGAAAGTGTAGACTGCCTAACTTTTGTCAAGATGAACAAGTATTGGATCCCGAATGACTTTTGCATACCAGTCGCAGACTGGGCTGACTAGGCGTGCTGCATTGATCTCACATCATTGCCGTCTGTGATACCTTTGTCGTGGCTTTTGTGCCTGCTGTTGCTACTGATGTTACTAACAAATTTTTGAAATGTGGAGATTTAAAGTTGGATCTCCGTCTGGTGGTTTGCCTGTAGTGGAAGGGATGTCAGATCCCCATTATACTATTTCTACTCTGGAGAAATTGATGCCACTCTTGTGGTGTCTGCTAGTGTTGAGCGAGCGTGCTCGTTTAACCCTTTAATCGAGCACGCTCGGGTGCTCACTGAGTATTTTCGGAATGCTTGGCATCTATGTTTGAGCCGCTGCGGCTGCATGTGTCACGGCGTTTGTTAGGCAATCACATGCAGCTGCCGTGGCTCAAACATAGATGCCGAGCAAGCCGAAAATACTTAGTGTGCTCGATTTAAATTGTTAAACAAGCACGCTCGCTCAACACTAGTGTCTGCCCCTAATTTTTGGAAATGTTTGGACTCCAAATTAGGTCTCGTCCATGTGTGTTGCCTGTAGCAGTAGGGTTCCCAGACCGGCAGGCCTGCACTTAATTTCAGTCAACTACCCCCTATCTGTCGGTGTCCCCCAAGGTTCAGTTTTAGGACCCCTACTCTTCTCCATCTTCACCTTAGGCCTGGGACAGCTCATAGAGTCTCATGGTTTTCATTATCACCTCTATGCCGACGACACACAGATCTACCTCTCTTAACCCGATATCTCCTCCCTACTAACCAAAATCCCACAATGTCTGTCCGTTATTTAATCCTTCTTCTTTGCTAGATTTCTAAAACTTAACATGGACAAAACAGAATTCATCGTCTTTCCGCCATCTCATTCAACCCCCCCAACTGACCTATCTATCAATGTCAATGGCTGTCCACTCTCCCCAGTCCCTCTAGCTCGCTGCCTTGGGGTAACCCTGGACTCTGAAATCTCCTTAAAACCTCAAATCCAAGCCCTTTCCATTTCCAGCCGACTCAAACTTAAAAATATCTCCTGGATCCACACATTCCTCAACCATGAATCTGCAAAACACTAGTGCACGCCCTCATCATCTCCCGCCTCGACTACTGCAACCTCCTGCTCTGAAGCCTCCCTTCAAATACTCTTGCACCCCTTTAATCTATCCTAAACTCTACTGCCCGACTAATCCACCTGTCCCCCTGCTATTGTCACGCTGTCTCTGTATACTGGAGGAGGAGGGGGGCCTAAGCTGACCCTAAGCTGGGGCCCTGACTAATCCCTCAACCTGGAGGTACTGTTAAAGGTACAGAGGTCCAGGCCACCAGCATAACCCCTACCTCCTGAGGATCCCTGCACCTAAGTAATCTAGTCCTGAGAAGGACCCCGATCACAACAAAAGGGGACAAGTAATAATATGCCCACACACAGTACTTAGACGAACGAGACAGTACAAGGGAAAAACCAAAACCACCTTGCATACAAAAACTACACAACTACAACAGAGGGAACACCAACGGGAAAGGAGATAAATGATAAAGCGAGGAAGGGAAAAAACTCTCCAAATACACTTATCTCTGAAACTCCAAAAACCACGATCCGCTCTGTTAGTCTGCATGAAATGCTTTCACCGACACTTCCCTAACAGACCAGCAGGCATTTGAAGGAGTCTCACTACAGCAGCATTGATTGCAGCTGGGCGAGGCTGGACCTCGTCTAGCACAGAGAGAGAGAGAATTAACTCCCTCACTGCCGAAAAACACAAAGCACCAAAAAGTCAGCTGCGAGAAGTCAGGCTGTGTAATCGTGACGATCTTCGTGGCGACACACCCGTGACAGTACCCCCCCTTCTACGAGGGGCCTCCGGACCCTCAGGGCCAGGTTTATCCGGGTGAGTCGTGTGGAAGGCCCGAACTAATCGGTCTGCGTTAATATCCGACGCAGGAACCCACATCCTCTCCTCAGGACCATACCCTTTCCAATGAACCAGGTACTGAAGGGACCGGCGATTAAAGCGTGAATCGATGACCCTCGATACCTGGAACTCCAAGTTACCCTTGACCACCACTGGAGGGGGAGGTAAAGGTGACGGTACCACCGGCGCCACATACCTCTTAAGCAACGATCTGTGGAACACGTTGTGAATTTTAAACGTAGGGGGGAGGTCAAGACGGAATGCCACCGGATTAATAATAGAACTGATTCTGTACGGCCCGATGAACCTGGGACCCAGTTTCCAGGAGGGAACCTTAAGTTTTATATTCCTGGTAGACAACCATACCCGATCGTTCACACTTAGGTCCGGACCAGACACTCTCCTCCTATCAGCCATACGTTTGTATCGGTTCCTCATAGTATTCAGATTCTTCAGCACCCCTCTCCGTACTGAAGCGAGTGATGAGGAAAATCGTTCCTCCTCAGGAACCCCCGAAGAGCCCCCCCTACTGAAAGTACAAAACTGGGGGTGAAAACCATATGCCCCAAAAAACGGGGACTTACCAGTGGACTCGCTCCGCCTATTATTAAGAGCAAACTCTGCCAGAGGTAAGAAAGAAGCCCAGTCCTCCTGGTTCTCTGACACAAAACACCGGAGATATGTCTCCAAGCTCTGGTTCATACGTTCCGTCTGACCATTGGTCTGAGGATGAAAAGCCGATGAGAATGACAAATGCATCCCCCGCCGTGCACAAAACGCCTTCCAGAACTTGGACACAAACTGAGACCCCCGATCAGACACCACCTCGGAGGGTACCCCGTGAAGCCTCACAATCTCCCCAATGAACACCTGCGCAAGAGTTTTAGCATTAGGGAGAGCCGGAAGAGCGATAAAATGTGCCATCTTGCTGAACCTGTCCACTACAACGAGTATGACCGTTTTACCCGAAGACGGAGGGAGGTCAGTAATAAAGTCCATAGACAGATGAGTCCAAGGACGCTCCAGGATCTTCAAAGGTAAGAGGGCCCCAGACGGACGGGTATGTGAAGTCTTAGAGCGCACACAAACCCCACAGGACGCGACAAAAGTTACCACCTCCTTATGTAAGTTAGGCCACCAAAACCGACGCGAGAGGAGATCCACAGTTGCTCTACTCCCCGGGTGTCCTGCAAAAACTGAGTTATGGTGTGCCTCGATCACCTTTTGTCGCAACTGATCTGGAACAAACAGTCTCCCCGGAGGTCCAACAGGGGCGTCCCCCTGAGCCTCCAATACCTCCTCCTCCAGCTCAGAGCATACTGCCGAAACCACCACCCCCTCCTGAAGGATAGTAATCGGGTCGTCCGTATTCCCGGCCCCAGGGAAACTACGAGATAAGGCATCCGCCTTTACATTTTTTGACCCAGGACGATATGTAACGACAAAATTAAACCTGGTAAAAAACAATGACCACCTAGCTTGTCTGGGATTCAGACGTTTCGTGGACTCCAGATATAGCAGGTTCTTGTGATCGGTGATGACGGTGACCGGATGGACTGCCCCCTCCAAAAAATGGCGCCACTCCTCAAAAGCTAACTTAATGGCCAAGAGTTCCCTATTGCCGACATCGTAATTCCTCTCAGCGGACGACAATTTTTTAGAGAAAAAGGCGCACGGATGCCACTTACCAGGGGACGAACCTTGTGACAATACTGCTCCCACCCCTACCTCGGAAGCGTCTACCTCTACAATGAATGGCTGTGACGCATCAGGTTGAATGAGTATGGGTGCCGAGGCAAAACATTTTTTCAAGGAGGAGAATGCTTGACAAGCCTTGTCAGACCACCTAGAAAAATCCGTCCCCTTTTTAGTCATGTCTGTGAGAGGCTTAACCACGGACGAGAAATTACGAATGAACTTCCGGTAATAATTAGCAAACCCCAGGAAACGTTGTAGTGCCTTAAGATTCTCTGGCCGATCCCACTCAAGAACTGCCCGCACTTTCCCAGGGTCCATACGAAAACCGGACGCTGAAACCAGGAAGCCTAAAAACTGGAGTTCCTGTACGGCGAACACACACTTTTCCCATTTGGCATACAGTTTATTATCCCGCAAGATCTGTAACACCTGCCTAACGTGCTCCTGATGAGACACCAGATCCGGCGAGTAAATTAAGATATCATCCAGATATACGACAACAAACTGTCCCACCAGGCGGCGAAAAATGTCATTAACAAAGTGTTGGAACACCGCCGGGGCATTAGTCAGACCGAATGGCATGACAAGGTTCTCATAATGCCCCTCCGGAGTGTTAAACGCCGTCTTCCACTCATCCCCCTCCTTCATCCTAATCAGATTGTACGCCCCCCTGAGATCCAACTTAGAGAACCATTTGGCGCCCACGATCTGATTAAAGAGATCGGGAATAAGTGGGAGCGGATACGGATCTCGGACCGTAATCCGATTAAGTTCACGGAAATCCAGGCAAGGGCGTAGGCCTCCATCTTTCTTCTTAACAAAGAAGAACCCCGCAGCCACCGGTGAAGATGAAGGTCTAATATGCCCCTTAGCCAGACTTTCTGAAATATAATCCTTCATGGCCTGACTCTCAGGACCAGAAAGGTTATACAACCTAGCTTTAGGTAACTTGGCCTCAGGGAGCAGTTTTACAGAACAGTCATACTCGCGATGAGGAGGTAGTTCCTGACACCCTTTCTCCGAGAATACATCCTCAAAGTCCGCCAGAAATGGAGGTAAGACCCAAGGAGTAACCGCACCGATGACTGTGTTCATGCAGTTTTTATTACAGAATTTACTCCATTGGCTTATCTCTCTGGTTTGCCAATTAATAACCGGGTTATGCTTAGTTAACCAAGGAAGGCCCAACACTATAGGAGTGGGAAGACCCTCCAACACGTAGCAAGACAACAGTTCTTTATGTATCGCCCCCACTTGAAGTTTTACGTCATGCACAGCTTGCAAAAAACTTCCCTGACCGAGAGGCCTGGCATCGATCGAGAATATGGGGATGGGTTTAGCCAACTCACTCAATCGCATACCTTGAACCCGGGCAAACCGAGCATCAACCAGATTAGCCCCGGCCCCACTATCCAGAAGAACAGATATCCTCTCAGTTCTCGTACCCACCACCACCTCCGCCGGTACGAGAAACTGAGACGAACTTAGGGACGAAATACCTACTCCCAGATTGCCATCCACCACACAACCTGGGATCAACAGTTTTCCGACGACTCTTCACTCTGCAAGGGACGGGATGGACACCCCCCAATAAAATGTCCCTTTCTCCCGCAGAAGAAACACCTTCCTGTCTTATGGCGCACCACCGGTCCCCTCCCCCGAAATGATGTCCCTCCTAATTGCATAGGCTCCTCTGGACTGACCAGGGGAACCACCATATGAGGGGACCTTGTAGGAGGTGGAGTCATCACAGGGGGTAGAGTTATCCCGCACCTCTCCCGAAGCCGTCTGTCAACGCGAATAGCAAGGGCCATAGCGGCTTCCAGTGACGCGGGAGAGTCATACTGTGCCAACACATCCTGTAATTTGTCGGATAAACCTTGACAAAACTGGCTCCTAAGAGCCGGGTCAATCCACTGGGTGTCCGTGGCCCACCTACGGAACTCCGAACAGAATTCCTCCGCCGGACGATCTCCCTGCTGGATCCTACGTAACTTAGACTCAGCAAGGGAGATCCGATCTGGGTCATCATATACGAGTCCCAGAGCAGTGAAAAACCTATCCACTGACTGGAGAGCCGGGGAGCCCGGGGGAAGAGAGAACGCCCAAGATTGTGGGTCCCCTTGTAGGAGCGAGATGACAATTCCCACCCTTTGTTCTTCACTCCCCAATGACCGAGGCCGCAGCCGAAAGTACAACTTGCATGCCTCCCGGAAAACAAAAAACTTGTCCCGCCCCCCAGTGAACCTGTCAGGGAGAGCTACTTTAGGTTCTGGTCCGGCTTGCTCCCGAGGATACAAAACCTTTGACCTAACGTCCGCCAGCTCCATGGACAAACTCTGCAACTGCCGAGCTAGACCGGCTACTGGATCCATGGTAGCTGGAGAAAAACTAAGTGGGTCGGTGAAAATGTCACGCTGTCTCTGTATACTGGAGGAGGGGGGCCTAAGCTGACCCTAAGCTGGGGCCCTGACTAATCCCTCAACCTGGAGGTACTGTTAAAGGTACAGAGGTCCAGGCCACCAGCATAACCCCTACCTTCTGAGGATCCCTGCACCTAAGTAATCTAGTCCTGAGAAGGACCCCGATCACAACAAAAGGGGACAAGTAATAATATGCCCACACACAGTACTTAGACGAACGAGACAGTACAAGGGAAAAACCAAAACCACCTTGCATACAAAAACTACACAACTACAACAGAGGGAACACCAACGGGAAAGGAGATAAATGATAAAGCGAGGAAGGGAAAAAACTCTCCAAATACACTTATCTCTGAAACTCCAAAAACCACGATCCGCTCTGTTAGTCTGCATGAAATGCTTTCACCGACACTTCCCTAACAGACCAGCAGGCATTTGAAGGAGTCTCACTACAGCAGCATTGATTGCAGCTGGGCGAGGCTGGACCTCGTCTAGCACAGAGAGAGAGAGAATTAACTCCCTCACTGCCGAAAAACACAAAGCACCAAAAAGTCAGCTGCGAGAAGTCAGGCTGTGTAATCGTGACGATCTTCGTGGCGACACACCCGTGACAGCTATTCCCCGGCGTCTCCTCTCTGTCAATCTCTTCACTGGCTCCCCATTGCCCAGAGACTCCAGTTCAAAACCCTAACCATGGTATACAAAGTCATTCACAACCTGCCTTTTCCATATATCTCTGACATAGTCTCCCAGTACATACCTGCACGCAACCTCCAATCCTCACAAGATCTCCTTCTCTACTCCCTTCTTATCTCCTCCTCCCACAATCGCATACAAGATTTCTCCCGTGCATCCCCCCTACTCTGGAACTCTCTACCCCAACATATCAGACTCTCACCGACCATTGAAACCTTCAAAAGGAACCTGAAGACCCACAAGCCTACATCCTGCATTAACCATCGCTCAACCATACCGCTCCATGACCAGCCCTACCCTCACCTACTGTATCCTCACCCATCCCTTGTAGATTGTGAGCCCTCGTAGGCAGGGTCCTCGTTCCTCCTGTACCAGTCGCCATCACGTTTTGTTCAAGATGTTTGTAATTGTTTTTGCTATGTATACCCCTTTTTCACATGTAAAGCGCCATGGAATAAATGGTGCTATAATAATAAATAATAATAATAACTACCTTTGTTACTATCCTTACATTTTTCTACCAATAGTTGTCTGCGAAACTGATATTTGTGCCACCTGGGTGTGGCTGAGCATAAAAGCAGTTTGAGCTGTTGCATGAGGTATCAGGGCTCCCAGCACAGCAGGCCTACACTGGTCCCTCACCCACCTCTTAATTTGAACTTAAATTCAAAGCTGTAAATGCTGGCCCAGACCCTATCTCATGCAAGGGCCCATGCCTTACATGCTGCTGTGCCATTATAAAAGTTCTACTTTGAGTCAATTGATGCCACTTGTCCTCTTGTCTGCCCCTAATTTTTGGAAATGTTTGGAAATCAAGTTGGGTCTCCTTCATGCGTGTTGCCTGAATTTGGCAGGGTTCTCGGAGCACCAGGCCAACTCCTGTCATTCATCCACTTGTTACTGATCAAGCCCTGTCCCATGCATCCATGCTGCACAATTACACTATTTGTACTCTGGGTCAATTGATGCCACTTTTTCTGGTGTCTGCCCCTAATTTGAGCTGTTTTGGCAGCTTTTGGGCCCCCTGAAGGTGTTGTCTATGCGTTTTGGTTTTGCCTCCCATTGAATTCAATGGGGTTTGGATACATTCAGATATGTTCTACGAATTGTTCAGCGAACATCGGGACATTAGCCGATCTGAACCGAGCCTTGAAATATTCACTCATTTCTACTTCGGAGAAACTGCACAATAAATTGTATTGTCTATTTTCTACAGTTACTCTTTTGAAAATACAAAATTTTGAGACTAAATCAATATTTTTTTGGGAAAAAGTAAAATTTGAATTTTTTTCCTTCCACATTGCTTTAATTCCGATGAAGCTTCTAAAGAGTTAATTAACTTATTAACCCCTTTCTGACTCAAGGCGTACTAATACATATCTGCACCCTGGGCCTTATGGACCAGATAAATATTAGTACGCCCCAGCTTTAATGCGACACCGCGACTTCGGTCACAGTGATCCCATTAAATTTCTGGCGCCATCTTACCTTAGGGTAGATGGCGTTGTCATCCCAGGGGTGTCGCCGCACCCCCGCAACCACGATCGCTGTGATTGACTGTTCAATTCTGAACTGCCAATCACAGCATTTCTCACTTTTTTAGGTAATCAGATTGCCTGAGACAGTGATGTGCAGCCTATGATCCGTGCTCCTAAGAACACCGAATCTAGGCTGTTGCCTAATAACCCCAGCCCTGGCCCAAACCCGCTCTGGTTGATGCAATCGCTGATTACATCGATCGCAACAATCAGAGTGCGACTGCATGGAGACTGGGCGGTCACAGGGTGGTGACCGGCCTGTGACCTGCCTGTCACCGCATCATGACCCCCTGTGAAGTCGTCACAGGCCACAGCCAGCTCTGATTGGACCGATTGATGATGACATCGATCGCTCGAATCAGAGTGCCTGAGTGGGAGGTGTCCGGGTTGTGACCATTCAAATGGGGATGCTGAAGAAGCCAGAACTTCGGCAATACTGGAGTGTTGATATTTTGTATAACACTCTAGTGTTCTGAATGGTCATGACCCAGAAACATTTTGAGGCCATCCACAAGTTCTTGCATTACAACGATAATACAAGGTGTCCCACATGCGATGACCTGAACTTTGATCGTCTTCTCAAAGTTCGGCCTGTCATCGAGCACTTCAACAACAAGTTTGCTGAAGTGTATGTGCCCCAAAGGGACATCTGCGTGGATGAGACCTTAATTCATTTTAAGGGGCGGCTTGGATTCCGGCAGTACCTGCCCAGTAAGAGGGCCAGGTACGTAATCAAGCTGTATAAACTTTGTGAGAGTACCGAAGGGTATACTCACAAGTTTAGAGTTTATGAAGGGAAGGACTCCCAGATTGAACCCCCTGCATGCCCCTCTGTTCTGGGAGTGAGTGGGAAAATTGTGTGGGATTTGGTGCACCCACTGCTGGATAAAGGTTATCACCCCTACCTGATTAACTTTTATTCCAGTGTCCCTCTGTTCAAGTCCCTCTCTGCGCGTGGTACCGCAGCCTGCGGTACTGTCTGCAAAAATCAGAGAGGCCTCCCAAAGATGCTAATTGGGCAGCTGCTCAGAAGGGGTGAGAGCAGAGCCCAATGTAGCAACCACCTTCTTGTGGTCAAGTACAAGGACAAGAGGGATGTCCTTTTCTTGACCACTATACATGGTGATGGATGTATCCTCAGCACTGTACAAGGTTCCTCTACACAGATCGTCAAACCAGATTGTGTAGAGGGGTACAACAAGTACATGGGGGAGTTGATCTCTCTAATCAAGTCCTCCAGCCGTACAGTGCTTTGAGAAAGGCTAAGTTGTGGTACAAGAAGCTGGCCCTGCACAATGTACAACGCTTTCCTTCTATCATAATGTGCAGGCCAAACTTCTACGTCGTACCTTCAGTTCCAGGAGGTAGTGATCAAGGGTCTGATATTTGGCAGTGGTGACAGAGTGGGCCCCAGTACTTCCGAACTGAAGGACCTCGAATTGTACCAGGCCAGCAATTCCCGGGGGAGATCCCTCACAGCGGAAAAAAAGGTAAGTCACAAAAGAAGCGTCGAGTCTGTCATAAAAGGGGAATATGCATGAAAGAATGCTTCAGAAGGTACCATATTTCCACGGACTACTAAATTAATTTCTGATGTATGACAACCTGATGAACACTACACAACTGACGAAGTGTTGGTCAGGTTGTCCTATATCAGTTGTGTAGTGTTCGTCAGGTTGCCCTATACAACTGACATATGATACTACATTATAAACTTCACAAATCAGGTATCTGTTCCAAAAAGGGGGCACTTGTTGACCATTTCCACTGTTTAGGCACATCAGGGGCTCTGAAAAGGTGACATGACGCCCGCAGCCCATTCCATCAAAGTTTGCATTCCAAACCATCACTCCTTCCCTTCCAAGCCCTGCCGTGCACTCAAACAATGGCTTTCCACCATATATGGGGTATCAGTATACTCAGGAGAAATTGCACAACAACTTTTGGGGTTAAAAGATCATTTTTGTGGAAAACAAAGATTTTTTTTTCATTGCTCTATGTCATAAACTTTTGTGAAACACTTGGGGGTTCAAAGTGCTCACCACACATCTGAATAAGTTCCTTAAGGGGTCTAGTTTCCAAAATGGGGTCACTTGAGGGGTATTTCCACTATTTAGGCACATCAGGGGCTCTCCAAATGCGACATGGGTTCGCTGTCAATTCCAACGAGTTTTGAATAGAAAATGTCAAATTGCACTCCTTCCGAGCCCTGCCGTGCGCCCAAACAATGGCTTTCCCCCACATATCTGGTATCAGCGTACTCAGGAGAAATTGCACAACAACTTTTGCAGTCCGATTTCTCCTGTTACCTTTGTGAAAATAAAAAAATGGTGTCAAAAGTAAAATTTTAGTGAAAAAAGTTAAATGTTAATTTTTTCCTTTAATGTTCAATTAATTGCTGTGAAGCACATGAAGGCTTAATAAACTTCTTGAATGTGGTTTTGAGCACCATAAAGGGTGCAGTTTTTAGGATGGTGTCACTTTTGGGTATTTTCTGTCATAAAGACCCCTCAAAGTGACTTCAAATGTGATATGGACCCTAAAAAAATGGTTTTGTAAATTTGTTGTAAAAATGAGAAATTACTGGTCAATTTTTAACCCTTATAACTCCCTAACAAAAAAAATGTTGGTTCCAAAATTGTGCTGATATAAAGTAGACATGAGGAAAATGTTATTTATTAACTATTTTGTGTGACATATCTCTCTGATTTAAGGGCATGAAAATTCAAAGTTTGAAAATTACGAAATTTTCACCAAATTCCCATTTTTTCACAAATTAACGCAAGTGATATCGAATAAATTTTACCGCTAGCATGAAGTACAATATGTCACCAAAAAACTATCTCAGAATCAAGGGGATCCGTTGAAGCATTCCATAGTAATTACCTCATAAAGTGACAGTGGTCAGAATGGTAAAAATTGGCCTGGTCATTAACGTGCAAACCACCTTGGAGGGTAAAGGGTTAATTGTGGTTTTGAGCACTTTATGGTGTATAGTTTTAAAACTATGTCACTTTTAGGTATTTTCTGTAAAATAGGTCCCTCAACGTCACTTCAAATATTATTGGGTCCCTAAAAAATAAAAAATTCTTCATGAACGTTTAACCCTTCTAACTACCTAACAAAAAAATTATGCTTAAAAAATGATGCTGATGTTATTTCTTAACTTTAAGTGTATAAAAATTCAAAGTTTGAAAATTGTAAAATGTTCACCTTTTTTCCAATTTTCGATATTTTCATTAATAAATACAAATCATATTGACCACAATTTAACACTATTATGAAGTACAAACAAATTCAGAATCACTGGGATATGTTGAAACGCTCCAGAGTTATTATCTCATAAAGTGACATTTGTCGGAATTGAAATTTGGCCTGGTCAGGAAGGTGAAAACAGGCAGGAGGGCAAAGAGGTTAAAAATGAAAATATTTAAAAAGTAAACATTCAGTGGTGTGAAAAAGTGTTTTCTCCCTGATTTTCTTTTTCATGTTTGTCACACTTACTGTAAATGTTTCAGATCACAGAAAAATTTTTAATATTTGACAAAGATAACACAAGTAAACAAAAATGCAGTTTATAAATGAAGGTCTTTAATATTAAGGGAAAAATAAATCCAAACCTACAGGGCCCTGTGTGAAAAAGTGATTGCCCCCTAAATCTAATAACTGGTTGGAACACCCTTAGCAGCAATAACTACAATCAAGTGTTTGCGATAACTGGCAATGAGTCTTTTACAGCGCTCTGGAGAAATTTTGCCCCACTCATGTTTGCAACATTGCTGTAATTCAGCCACATTGGAGGGTTTATGAGCATGAACCGCATTTTTAAGATTATGACACAGAATCTCATTCGGATTTAGGTCAGGACTTTGACTAGGCTACTTCAAAGGCTTCATTTTGCTTTTCTTAAGCCATGCAGAGGTGGACTTGCTGGTATGCTTTGGATCATTGTCCTGCTGCATAATCCAAGTGCGCTTCAGCTTGAGGTCACGAACACATGGTCTGACATTCTTCATTAGAATTTATGGGTAGGCAGCAGAATTTATGGTTTAATTTACCACAGCAAGTTTTCTAAATCTTGAAGCAGCAAAGCAGCCCCAAACCATTACATTACCACCATATTTTACTGTTGGTATGACATTCCTTTTCTGAAATGCTGTATTACTTCTACTCCAGATGTGACGGGACATACACCTTCCAAAAAGTTCAACTTTTGTCTCATCAGTCCATAGAGTATTCTCTCAAAAGCCTTGGCAATCATCAAGATGTTTTCTAACAAAACTGAGATGAGACTTTATGTTCTTTTTGCTCAGCAGTAGTTTTTGTCTTGGAACTCTGCCATGCATTCCATTTTCCCCAGTTTCTTTCTTATGGTAAAGTTATGAACACAGACCTTAACTAAGGCAAGTGATGGCTGCAGTTCTTTGGATGCTGTTGTGGGGTCTTTTTGACCTCTTTTATGAATTGTCGCTGCTCTCTTGGGGTAATTTTGGTCAGCTGGCCACTCCTGGGAAGGTTCACCACTGTTCCATGTTTTTGCCATTTGTGGAGAATGGCTCTCATTGTGGTTCTCTGGAGTCCCAAAGCTTTAGAAATGGCTTTATCACCTTTTCCAGACTGATAAATCTCAATTACTTTGTTTCTCATTTGTTCCTGAATTTTCTTAGCTCGCAGCATGATGTCTAGCTTTTGAGGATCTTTTGGTCTATGTCACTTTGTCAGGCAGGTCCTATTTAAGTGATTTCTTGATTGAAAACAGATGTAGTGTAACATCACTGCCGGCATGCCTGCTTGGCTTCACATTGCCCACCAGGCAGGGACACCGACTTACTCACCACTTCAGACTGTGCATTAAGCTCCTTTCCTTGTCCTCTGCTTGCTGTGAACAATTCATGGCTGCATATTTAGAGCGGCCGCGTGAGCACTTCGTGATTCTTAAAGACACAGTGTGCGCATTCCTAATGTTTCCACAGCCTATTGCTGGGAGGCACTTGGTACATAAGGCACCTTCAGCTGTGGGAAGGTGCCTGAGCAGCACTCTCTTTCAGTGTGTTTATGCAACTGCTGAGTTGCCAGGTCCTGTCCTGTTTCTACCACCCTGGGACCTGAATACCCAGGTCTGAACCCTGAACCTGTTTGCACCTCTGTTCTTGTCTGAACTAGGACCTGAATTCCTGTACCTCTTTGTATCTGTATGGTTCTTTCCCTTAACCTCCTGTGTCTGTACCAATACCTTTCTCTTAACCTGCAGTGTCTGAACCAGTACCTTTCTCCAATCTGTTGTCTCTGTGCTAGATTTGTGAGTTATGTGTCTGCACTCTACTTCATAGTAAGCACTCTGTATGAATCTGGCTCTCTCTGTCCCATGACCGTGCCCTTGTATTGATCCTCCTGTATACTTGCTATTGTCCTGTGTTAACCTGACCCTGTCTGTTCCATGTCAACAGAGCCCTGTCTCTTCTGACTGCGCCTGCGGTTCCCTTGCCTGACCGCGCCGGCAGTTTCATTGCCTGACTGCTCCTGTGGTTTACTTGCCTGTCCGCACCTATGGACTGGAATCTCTCATGCCAGTAACTTAGTTCTCCCTGAAGTGTTCCTGTCTGTCCAGTCTGAACTGGGTCCTACCCGTTCCTGTTTTCCTATCGTACCTGACAGAGACCCAGTTCCTCTGGAAGCTGTTCATGTCCCTTCAGTCTGAACTGGGCCTTACCTATTTTTTTGTACATTAGCCATGCCCGCCAGCCGTGCATGCCAGCGATAATACCTGTCTGTATATCTGCCGTGCCAGCCCACACCTGCCGTTGCAAATCTTTATACCATCTGGACCTGTCTGCACCTGCCAGTGCGAATCTATATACCAGCTGAACCTGTCAGTACCTACTCATCTTGTTGAGAGTCAGCAGGAATGTGTCTGAGGTCTACCCTTGTGTAGCACCTGGTTCCATCCCTCCCGGGCTCACCTCGGATCGTGGCACTATCAGTTGTCGTGCATCCGAGTTCAGTCAGGCAGTGGCACTTAGTCAAGTCCATCCAGGCACTCCTCAGTCCGTGGCACAGTTGGACCACAATCCATGCTAGCCCAAAACAGTCCAAGCGCGAGCATAACCTGTGGCAGTATCCCAGCCTGTGCGTGGCTAGGAAAATTGAACTCATCTTTCCAAGGATGTGATAAGACAAGGTTAACTTATGTTTTAAGGGGGGAAGCAATCACTTTTTCACATAGGGCCCGGTAGGTTTGAATTTCTTTTTCCCTTAATAATAAAGACCTTCATTTAACTCATAACAATCAATGACGGGCATAGCCCGTCATGGTCAGGTGCTAGTTCCTGCTCCTTGCCGTGCTATGCATGTCATGTCTTTGAACTGTCACTGCGTGTAAACATGAAGTGACAGTTCAGTGCCAACAGCGGTCACTGATAGCTGAGCAGCATGAGAAGGGGTGCAGGGACCCATGCCATCGGTCCCCACACCCAGATTGCTGTGATCAGTCAGTCAATCTAATTGATCGATCACAGCATGATTGCGCAGGAGATGCTGAAATATCAGCATCTCCTGCCTGATCAGAGCAGGAGCTCAGCACTGCCTGTAGCTGAGCTCCTGCACGAAGCAGCCAGGAGTGGTCTCCATCCCTGGCTGTTAACCCCTAAATGGTGCGATCGAGCGTGATCGCAACATTCAGGAGGCAGGCAGAGGGACAGTGTCACGCCAGGTGTGGGAAAGACTTGGTGCAACACAGAGAGAAGAGGGAAAGGGAGCCCAGACTCTAGGGAAAGGGGGGAGTATAGACCTCCTAGTCTGGTCTAGTGTCACCCTGTCTCAACTACCATCCCTATATTGGCTCTGCACCAATCGCCGCACGCGTGCCTTGCCCTAACTTTCCGTGGCATATGGCTAAGGCTAGAAATGGAAGGAGATGAGCACTAGTTGATCTCCACTAAACTCTATAGACAACAAGGGTAGATAAACAGGGGGGGATTGCTTAGCTTTTGATGACTCCAAATGTGCACACGACCTCAAGCTCCAGAGAGGATGAAGTACGGCTCTTGCTAAATCTTCACAATAAGTAATGAATATAGTCGGCACCTGCCTCTCAGACACACCAGGTATTTTTACACCAAGGCCAGAGAGCTAATTAGCCAGAGGGAGGCAGCCACTGGGTTCTAAAGACAGCTTCTCATCTAAGAAGATGTCTGTAATGCCAAACGTAGAGATCTCCTGCAACCAACTGCAGGGCAACTGTCTGTCACTTCTGACACACCCGTGACAGACGGAAGCTCCATCTGCCTTCAGATCGGCACCCCTGCGACATCATCACGAGGGCCTGATCGTTTCCAAGCTTACACAGGGTCGTTATGACAACCCCCGGGTCACCAAGCTACGGAACGCTTCTGAGACCATGCTCACAGCATGGTCTGAGAAGTATTCTGCACAGGTATAATGCATTTCAATGTTAGTGCATTGCATTACATTATACCTGTGAAAAAAGTGAAAGTCCCATAGTGGGACTAAGTAAAAAAAAGTTTAAAAAAAGTAAAAAAAAAATTTTAAAAAAGATTTAAACAAAAATATTTAAAAATAATAAAAAATATTACACTAATAAATACACATTTTTATGTAAAAAAAATAAACGCGTCCAGAACAACCCAATCTATAAAAGTCTCAACTTGTCAACCCCTTCAGTGAAAGCCATAAAAAAAATATAGAAAACGATGGTTTATCATCATATCGCTGGAAAAAAGTGGAATAAACTGTGATCAAAAAGACGAATCTAAATAAAAATGCTATCACTGGAAATGTAATTTTGTCCCGCAAAAAACAAGCTGCCATACAGCTCCATAGGTGGAAAAATAAAAAATTTACATCTCTCATAATAAAGCAATGCAAAAATAGTTATTTTTTATAAAAAAGTTTTTATTGGGTAAAAACACCAAAGCATAAAACAATTTATAAATTTGGTGTCGCTGAAAATGTACTGACACGAAAAAGAAAACTTCCTTATCAATTTTACCACACGGTGAATATCATAAAAAAAAAAACCTAAAAAAAATTCCTGAATTGCTGGTTTTTGTTCATTCTGCCTCCACAAAAATCAGAATAGAAAGCGATCAAAAAATATTATGTGACCAAAAATAGTAGCAGTAAAATGGTCAACTCAAGCCGCAAAAAACAAGTCCTCACATGACTCTGAAGACATAAATATGGAAAAATGATAGCTCTCAAAATATGGTGATGCAGTTTTTGCAATAAAAAGCATGTTTTAGTGTGTAACAGCAGCCAAACATAAAAAAACTATAGAAATCTGGTATCGCTGTAATCGCACCAACCCGAAGAATAAAGTCGTCTTATCACTTATACCACATGAGGAACAGTGTAAAAAATAAATAAGACCAATTCTTCACCTGCTGTTGATTTGTTCATTCTGCCTTCCAAAGATTGCAGAATTTCTCGGCGCACATTTATCCTGCGCTCTGCGCTGAGCGCTACCCCGGGGATTTACGTGTAAATCTCTGAAGTATGTGATTCAGATGGAATCCAGGAAGGAAGATTCCCTATAATGAGGCTGATGAAGACACCGTGGAAGCTGTCTGGCCTCTGATTGGGTGGTGTCCATCTTCTTAGGTATGCATAAAAGCGCGGTCCGCCACAGTTTTATGCACTTCTGAAAAAGACACCGCTGAACAGAGTCCTGACGGAGTCCAGAGTTATTCCGCTGCCTCAGTCTAGTTGATGGATCCCTCTGGGGTTTCCTCAGAATCACATCACGCAGATATTTAGATGGAAACCCGAATATAAGTACTCAGCGTAGACTGCCAGATTAATGAGATCCATAATGTTATGTAAAATGTTCCCAATAAAAGCTTCAGCTCAATCCACACAAAAAGCCTCCACACAGGTCCATTATCTGTTTACAGAAATATAGGGGGATTCCACATTACTGAAGCAGAAAGGCTTTGGAAAAGTGAAGAGGCCCTTACCCCCCAAAAGAAATTCGGTGAATTCTGCGCTCCCAAATCCAAGTGCCCCCCTCCCTTCTGAGCCCCAGTGTGCCTAAACCACATTTAGTGTCCATATGTTTGGCAAAGATATAATTTCCAACATGGGGTAACATGAGGGGATTCTGCTCTTCTAGCACATAGAGGCTCTGTATATGGAGTTTGCAAACTATTCTAGGAAAATCTGCGCTCCAAGAGGCAAATGGCGCTCTATCTCTCTCTAGTCTCGCTATGTTGCTAAGCAGGTCTATACAACCACAAAAGGGGTATTGCCATGTTCAGCAGAAATTGTGTGACAAATGTTGGTGCCATTTTTACCCAATCCTCTTATGAAAATATAATATCTGGGGCCAAAACAAAATTATTGTGGTAAAAACGTAATTATTTTTTCTTCACTGCCCAATGGTGTAAAATTCTGTAATCAACCCGTGGTGTCAATATGGTCACTGCAGCCCTAGATTAATTCCTTGAGAGCTGTAGTTTGTAAAATTATGTCACTTATGGGTGGTTATGCTGTTCTTATACCTCAGGGGCTCTGCCAATGTGACATGGCACCCTCAAACCATTCCAGCAAAATCTGAATTCTAATATGGCACTTCTTCTCTTCTGAGCTTTGCACTGTGCCTTAAAAGTAGTTTTCCCCCACACATGGGGTATTTGCACATTCAGGAGAAATTGCACAACACATTTTGGTGTCCATTTTCTCCTGTTACCCTTGTAAAAATAAAAAAAATGGGGAAAAAAGAAAATTCTGGTGGGAGAAATTAGATTTTTTTATTTTCTTGGCTCTACGGTATAAACTTCTGTGAAGCACCTGGGGGTTCAAGGTGGTCAATACACATTAAGATATATTCCTTTAGGGGTCTAGTTTCCAAAATGGGGTCATTTGTGGGTGAATTTCCACTGTTTAGGCACATCAGGGGTCTACAAACGCGACATGGCGTCCGCTCTTGATTCCAGCCAATTTTGCATTCAAAAGGTGAAATGGTGCTCCTTTCCTTCTGAGCCCTTTTCTGTGCCCAAACAGTGGTTTTCCTCCACATATGGGGTATTGGCATACTTAGGAGAAATTGCACAACAATTTTTGGGGTCTAATTTCTCCTGTTACCCTCTTTAAAAAAAGAAATGGGGCTAAAGTATAATTTTTGTGGAAAAAATATGATTTTTTAACTTTCACGTCTCTAAAATATAAACTGGTTCATATAGTAGTCAGTATACAGTTGCCTGCCCAACGTTTCAACCCCAACGGGGTTTTCCTCAGGGGCATCAAAGGAGCTAGTTGCTATGCGCTGATTAATATCTGGGAGAAAATCCCAGTGGTAGTGGAGAAACTCAGGGGAAAATAAAGAGAACCAGTCTTGGTAGTGGTAAGGGAAAACAGGGGATCAGCCGGCAAAATAGCTTAAGTGAGGGAAGGTCAAAAATGCAGAAGTCTGAGGGAATAGCCAAGGAGACCTGGCTCCTTGGCTATTATTTCATTACCTATATGAGGTATCTATAGGTAATCTATTATTTCATTACCTATATGAGACTTTTTCCATATTATTTGGTGTGCCGGAATCTTTATTTACACGGATGCATTTGTTGTATTCCTGGCACCCGTCTTGTCCATAGTTGAGCTTGGTCTTTATTGTTTATTTTTCTAAAATATAAACGTCTGTGAAGCACCTGGGGGTTCAAGGTGCTCACTACACATCTAGATACGTTCCTTGAGGGGTCTTGTTTACAAAATGGGGTTAAATGTCAGGGGGTTATTAGCGTACTCTGGAGAAGTTGCAGAACATATATTGGGGTACATTTTTCCTGGTACCCTTGTGAAAACAAAAAAAAATTGCGTCTTAAAAAAAGTTTTGTGAAAAAATAAAGTTAGTTTTTTCCTTCCACATTGCTTCACTTCCTGTGAAGCATCTGAAGGGTTAATAAACTTCTTTAATGTGGTGTTGAGCACCTTGAGGGGTGCAATTTTTAGAATGATGTCACTTTTGGGTATTTTCTGTCACATAGACCCCTCAAATTCACTTCAAATGTGATGTGGTCCCTAAAATAAATGGTTTTGTAAATTTTGTTATAAAAATGAGAAATCGCTTGTCAACTTTTAACCCTTAATTTCCTAACAAAAAAAATATGTTTCAAAAATTGTGCTGATGTAAAGTAGACATATGGGAAATGTTAGTTCTTAACTATTTTGTGCGACATAACTCTGGTTTAAGGGCATAAGAATTAGAAGTGTGAAAATTTTTACATTTTTACATTTTTTTGCAAATTTCAGATTTTTTCACAAAAAAACACAAATCATATGGAAGAAATTTTACCACTATCATAAAATACAATATGTCACAAAAAATATTCTCAGAATCAGTGGGATCCAGAGTTATTACTAGAGATGAGCGTTGTTCTACTCGAACTGTTCGCCAATCTCAAATTCGAGCTGTTTTGGGCGGTGTTCGAGCCGTTCGGCGAACACGAACAATTTGAGAAAAATTCGGCTGTTCGAGGTTATGTTCGATAACTGTTCGTGCACCAAAATCATAACTGGATTTTTTCTCAGTAATGATGAAAATTAATGTTAATACGCAGTTTGAGTGTACAGCGGGGTGGGGGGAGGGGCAGGGGATGGATCTCTGCAGGAACAATGAAGATCTCCATTTTTTTTTCTCTTTCCCGCATTTACAGTGGGGAGGTGCAATCTGTCAGCCTATCAGCAGCGCACACACGGAGCGAAGTGCTTTTTTTCACACAAGCAAGGGCATGTGTCATTGGCAGTGTATGTCACATGTCCTTGCCCTATAAGACCAAGCCATTTTCCCCGTCGCCACCATTTTCTCACTGCTGCAGCTGCGTGTTAGACGGCACCGCTGTTGCTGTGTGCGCTATACCTTGTTAATTTCAAGCCAATTTTCGCACAAATATACAGATAGCTTGGGAGTAGGGAATAGTTGTGATTGCAGTCCTTTTAAGGACTAGGTTACAGCATTTCCTACGACTTTTATCAGGCAGGTCTGTGCTCTTAAATAGATAGGTTGTGGGAGTAAAGACAAGTGTTGAGCCACCCCCGTAGTGTTCGAGTTCGGTTCGGTTCGTCGAACACCCGTGTGTTCGCCGAACTGTTCGTCGAACTGTTCGTCGAACACCTTCGAACACCGTTAAAACCAATGGCAGGCAAACAAAAACACATAGAAACACATAGAAAACACCTTCAAAGGTGTCCAAAAGCTGACAAACTGCTCAGAAGACACAACTAACACATGGAAAAGTGACAAGTACATATAGTAATGCGAAAAGAAAAGAGGTGGAGGAGTAAAAGGAGGGGGAGACACAGATATAGGCATGTCATGCCCTTCTAAAATCCAAAAAGTGAGAAGCCGAGACGGCCAGTCCGCTCCTGCCCGTGCCACCTCCGTGTCGCCGGGTTTGTGCCAGAGCCGCGGTGAACCCTGACGGCCAGCCCCCCTCTCCCAATACTGGTGCCTGTCCGCTGGTGGGTCGAGAGAGCCCCCCTGTGGTGGAGGCAGCTCTAAGCTTTTTAATTTAAATTGTCCCTCTAATTTGAATGAATACACTTTAAATCCATTTACAAGGATCTATTGGAGGGCAAGTCTCATGCCAGCAGCCGCGTAATTCCAGCTCCAGTAGCGTCCACTAAAGCTGCTGCAGTTAAAAAGCTTTTATAAGGATCGAGCTCGGCTGTCCACCGCAAGGCATCCTAGTGCCAGTCCCAGCCCCTATGCCTTGGGGTGCCTCCTGATGCTCTTCACTAAGTATCCCGTGGTCCCGAAGCATTTCCTTTGAAAAAATTAAGTGTCCAAACTACAGGTGGTGTAGCTTGCTTAACAGCCGGGATAATCCGCTGACTAGCAGACACTGCTACTAGGCACAAAGTATTTCCTGGGCTAGATGCAGTTAAAAATTTGTAAGTAGATACTCTCGTTGGATGCTGAGAAAGCATTCCATAGAGTCTCCTGGCACGCCATATATGATTCTCTTAAAAAGCTTGGGGTAGGGGTCTAGGGGACCCTTTTATAGCCAAAATCACGGCCCTGTATCACAATACGTCACCTAGGCTGAAGATAAATGGAACTGTAGCACCGAGGGCTCGGTTGCTACAGACGTATTGCACCTCACCCAGAGGTGTGATATCTCACTCTCAGATAAGGATGGAGTGTGGATCAGGACCCGACACCTGCATGCATTACACCACATTGCCGTGGGGCAGGGCGACCAATATGCCCCTGAGATGGGCACGACAGTCCCTGTCCCTGGCTGGAGTGGGGGGAGGGAACACTGAGGAAGGGGAACCCTGCAGTGCAGGAGCAGGGAGGAAGCAGTTCCTGGGTGCATTGAGAAGGGAGTATAAAAGGTGGGCACCATCTTAGTTCAGTGCAGAGAAGTCTGAGCAGAAGTGGCAGGGAGCAGGGGCTCTGCATGAGCTCTGCTCCGGAGGCGGGCCTAGTAACAGAGGCCCAGGCCTGCAAGAGGGAGAAGGAAGGAAGAGGAGCGGAGAAGGCTCCAGGAACGAGGAATGAAGGGATCCCAGGGGTGCGGACGGGCGAGTCGCCACCGCACGCCCGAATCCACCTGCGTGGAGGGGTCAGGCCAAAGGGGGAGACCGGTCCCCGAACTAGTGGAGGCAGGAAACGACCCTCAGCTAGAAACCGGAGGCTCTGACATTTTATGTGGCGCAGCCCCTTGCTCCACCCGCTAGGAAGGCACCACATAGGGTCAGGGAAACTGGCGCCAAGTTTACCAAGAGGAGGCCCGAGGCAGCCGGACAGAAGTGTTGGTAAGAAAGGCCAGACAAAGGACACACAAAGGGGGTCCTGTGAAGCGCTCCAAAGTTATCTGGGAGTTGTCTGAGCCCCTCACCTGGTGAGCACAGTACGACGTGGGCAGCCGTTACCTGCAGACGTGGTCTGGATAATAAGAACTGTGAGTAAAGGCCCTGAACTGCATCACTGACTCCGTGTCGTTACTGCTGCTGCCCTGCACCATCACCCCCATCCTCCGCATACACTGCCCTGAGGCTATACTCCTCCCGTGGGGAGTTATGCTACGCTCTGCTGCACCCACAACACCAGCCTTAGCGGTCTGCCCTGTAGCGGCGGTTCACTCTGACCGCAATCCACGGGTGGCGTAGTCGGACATTTAAACATCAAAACCACATAAATAGTTCCGCTACTGGTTTGACCGCCCTGAGCCACGGAACCGGATCGCCGCCACGAAGACTACAACCACCAGCATCCACCAAAAAGGGTCCGGCTCCGGGTGTCCCAAGGCCCAGGGGGTGCGTCAGAACATTTTCATCACCTTTCACAATCACCAATGGGACAAGGCAGGGATGTCCTCTGTCCCCTCTCTTATACATCCTAGTGACGGAGCACCTGCTCTCATCAATTCGCCATAACCCCAATATTAGGTGGATTGAGGTGGGAGGCACCGAGTACAAGTGCTCTCTATTTGCTGATGATGTCCTAGTATATATCACTCAATCACATATATCCATCCCTGCTGTTATGGCTGAAATAGATCACTTTGTTACATGGTAAAATTTTAAAATCAATGCAGCGAAGTCTGAGGCCCTCGATGTCTCCCTCCCTAAATCCATATAGGATTCCATCCAGTCCAACTTTCCCTTTGCCTGGCCCTCACAGGGTATCAAATACTTAGGAATTCCTATTCATAGAGACCTCTCCCATCTATGTTATCTTAATTTTGGGCCCTTTATTGAACAATTCCATACAGACCACGGTTGGCAAGTTGGAACTGTGAGATTCACTACGTGCACCACTGGTATTTTGTGGAAAAGCACATGCAAGATTCTGCAACAGTCTCTGCTGATACTCCTGCATGCGTGCATCCCTTTCTATGGCAGGAATAATTTCTGCAAATTTACTTTTGTACCGGGGATCTAACAGTGTGGCAACCCAGTAGTCAGGATTATTTCTAATTCTCACAATTCGAGGGTCATGTTGCAGGTAGTGCAGCAAGAAGGCACTCATGTGTGTTGCGCATCCAGGAGCACCAAGTCCCTGTTGTGTTGGTGGCGAGGTAACAATCATGCTTCCTTCCTCTGTCCTCTCCCCCCAACCTCGCACAACAGAAATGTGATCAAGGTCTCCCTCATCTGATGAGTCTTCCATCAGTTCGTCCTCCACTTCTTCCTGGGCTCCTGCACCTTCCTCACTAGTTTGGCTGCTACCATGCGCCCTGGTAAAATCATCTCCCCCACCCTCACATGCCTGCCGCCCTGGTGCTGCCGACCGTCTGGACCTTGCAGATGTTAGCCCTTTCGCATACAACTCCTCCTCCTCTACTTCCTCCACCTCCTCTTGTGCCACCACCTGACTCCGAATTCTGTTTAACATGTGCTCCAGCATGTAAATCACCGGAATAGTCATGTTGATAATGGCATCGTCAGCACTAAACATCTTCGTCGCCATTTCAAAACTGTGCAGAAGGGTGCATAGGTCCCTGATCTGAGACCACTCCTCCAGCGTGATTTGCCCCACCTCTGAATCTCGTTGGCCCAGGCTATACGTCAGAACGTATTGCACCAGGGCTTGTCGGTGCTGCCACAGTCGCTGCAACATGTGCAGAGTTGAATTCCACCGGGTAGGCACATCGCATTTTAGCCGGTGAAGTGGCAGGCCCAACGACTTCTGTAGAGATGTAAGTCGCTGAGCTGCGGGATGCGAACGGCGGAAGTGAGCACACAGCGACCGTGCCCTCTGCAGAAGGCCATCTAGTCTGGGATAGTGGGCTAAAAATTGCTGGACAACCAGGTTCAACACGTGAGCCATACAAGGCACGTGTGTGACATTGCCCCGGCGAAGGGCCGCACCCAGGTTTGCAGCATTGTCGCACACGGCCTTCCCTGGTTTCAGGTCCAGTGGAGACAACCATTCATGAAATTGGTTCTCCAGAGCTGACCACAACTCCTCAGCTGTGTGACTCACATTTCCCAGACATTTCAATGTAAAAACCGCCTGATGACTTTGAGCCCTACTGCCAGCATAGTAAGGAGGTGTGCAGGATCCCTTCTGCGCAGTTAGAAAGCTTGTGGCATGACCAGACAGGCTTTGGGTGCAGGTGGAAGACCGAGAGGAGGTTGAGGAGGCAGAAGCAGTGGAGGAAAAATGACATAAAGAGGATTGACGCACAACTCGTGGGGACGGCAAGACTTGGACAGCAGCCCCTTGTCCTGCTGTCACCATAGTTACCCAGTGCCCAGTCAGCGACATGTAACGCCCCTGTCCATGCCTACTCGTCCAAGTGTCTGTGGTGAAATGCACCCTGTCACACACAGAGTTTCTCAAAGAAGCGGTGATGTTGTGTGCGACATGCTGGTGGAGCGCAGGCACACCTTTCTTTGAGAAGTAGTGCCGACTGGGCATCTGGTACTGGGGCACTGCGACGGACATAAGGTCTCGAAAATCCTCTGTGTCCACCAGGCGGAAAGGCAGCATTTCTGTAGCCAAGAGCTTGCAGATGGTGAAATTCAACCTCTTAGCTTTCTCATGGCTAGGAGGAAATGGTCTTTTACTTGTCCACATCTGAGGGACCGAGGGCTGGCTATTGTGCTTAGACGGGGTTGATAAGGGTGTCCCCGGCAAACTGCCGGTCTGTGAGGAAGATGCAGGCGGACATGTTAGGTTGCCTTGATCCAAAGGTGGTGCTATCGATGTCGGACAGCGCTCAAGACTAGTGTTGAGCCACCCCCGTAGTGTTCGAGTTCGGTTCGGTTCGTCGAACACCCGTGTGTTCGCCGAACTGTTCGTCGAACTGTTCGTCGAACACCTTCGAACACCATTAAAACCAATGGCAGGCAAACAAAAACACATAGAAACACATAGAAAACACCTTCAAAGGTGTCCAAAAGCTGCCAAACTGCTCAGAAGACACAACTAACACATGGAAAAGTGACAAGTACATATAGTCATGCGAAAAGAAAAGAGGTGGAGGAGTAAAAGGAGGGGGAGACACAGATATAGGCATGTCATGCCCTTCTAAAATCCAAAAAGTGAGAAGCCGAGACGGCCAGTCCGCTCCTGCCCGTGCCACCTCCGTGTCGCCGGGTTTGTGCCAGAGCCGCGGTGAACCCTGACGGCCAGCCCCCCTCTCCCAATACTGGTGCCTGTCCTCTGGTGGGTCGAGAGAGCCCCCCTGTGGTGGAGGCAGCTCTAAGCTTTTTAATTTAAATTGTCCCTCTAATTTGAATTAATACACTTTAAATCCATTTACAAGGATCTATTGGAGGGCAAGTCTCATGCCAGCAGCCGCGTAATTCCAGCTCCAGTAGCGTCCACTAAAGCTGCTGCAGTTAAAAAGCTTTTATAAGGATCGAGCTCGGCTGTCCACCGCAAGGCATCCTAGTGCCAGTCCCAGCCCCTATGCCTTGGGGTGCCTCCTGATGCTCTTCACTAAGTATCCCGTGGTCCCGAAGCATTTCCTTTGAAAAAATTAAGTGTCCAAACTACAGGTGGTGTAGCTTGCTTAACAGCCGGGATAATCCGCTGACTAGCAGACACTGCTACTAGGCACAAAGTATTTCCTGGGCTAGATGCAGTTAAAAATTTGTAAGTAGATACTCTTGTTGGATGCTGAGAAAGCATTCCATAGGGTCTCCTGGCACGCCATATATGATTCTCTTAAAAAGCTTGGGGTAGGGGTCTAGGGGACCCTTTTATAGCCAAAATCACGGCCCTGTATCACAATACGTCACCTAGGCTGAAGATAAATGGAACTGTAGCACCGAGGGCTCGGTTGCTACAGACGTATTGCACCTCACCCAGAGGTGTGATATCTCACTCTCAGATAAGGATGGAGTGTGGATCAGGACCCGACACCTGCATGCATTACACCACATTGCCGTGGGGCAGGGCGACCAATATGCCCCTGAGATGGGCACGACAGTCCCTGTCCCTGGCTGGAGTGGGGGGAGGGAACACTGAGGAAGGGGAACCCTGCAGTGCAGGAGCAGGGAGGAAGCAGTTCCTGGGTGCATTGAGAAGGGAGTATAAAAGGTGGGCACCATCTTAGTTCAGTGCAGAGAAGTCTGAGCAGAAGTGGCAGGGAGCAGGGGCTCTGCATGAGCTCTGCTCCGGAGGCGGGCCTAGTAACAGAGGCCCAGGCCTGCAAGAGGGAGAAGGAAGGAAGAGGAGCGGAGAAGGCTCCAGGAACGAGGAATGAAGGGATCCCAGGGGTGCGGACGGGCGAGTCGCCACCGCACGCCCGAATCCACCTGCGTGGAGGGGTCAGGCCAAAGGGGGAGACCGGTCCCCGAACTAGTGGAGGCAGGAAACGACCCTCAGCTAGAAACCGGAGGCTCTGACATTTTATGTGGCGCAGCCCCTTTGCTCCACCCGCTAGGAAGGCACCACATAGGGTCAGGGAAACTGGCGCCAAGTTTACCAAGAGGAGGCCCGAGGCAGCCGGACAGAAGTGTTGGTAAGAAAGGCCAGACAAAGGACACACAAAGGGGGTCCTGTGAAGCGCTCCAAAGTTATCTGGGAGTTGTCTGAGCCCCTCACCTGGTGAGCACAGTACGACGTGGGCAGCCGTTACCTGCAGACGTGGTCTGGATAATAAGAACTGTGAGTAAAGGCCCTGAACTGCATCACTGACTCCGTGTCGTTAATGCTGCTGCCCTGCACCATCACCCCCATCCTCCGCATACACTGCCCTGAGGCTATACTCCTCCCGTGGGGAGTTATGCTACGCTCTGCTGCACCCACAACACCAGCCTTAGCGGTCTGCCCTGTAGCGGCGGTTCACTCTGACCGCAATCCACGGGTGGCGTAGTCGGACATTTAAACATCAAAACCACATAAATAGTTCCGCCACTGGTTTGACCGCCCTGAGCCACGGAACCGGATCGCCGCCACGAAGACTACAACCACCAGCATCCACCAAAAAGGGTCCGGCTCCGGGTGTCCCAAGGCCCAGGGGGTGCGTCAGAACATTTTCATCACCTTTCACAATCACCAATGGGACAAGGCAGGGATGTCCTCTGTCCCCTCTCTTATACATCCTAGTGACGGAGCACCTGCTCTCATCAATTCGCCATAACCCCAATATTAGGTGGATTGAGGTGGGAGGCACCGAGTACAAGTGCTCTCTATTTGCTGATGATGTCCTAGTATATATCACTCAATCACATATATCCATCCCTGCTGTTATGGCTGAAATAAATCACTTTGTTGCATGGTAAAATTTTAAAATCAATGCAGCGAAGTCTGAGGCCCTCGATGTCTCCCTCCCTAAATCCATATAGGATTCCATCCAGTCCAACTTTCCCTTTGCCTGGCCCTCACAGGGTATCAAATACTTAGGAATTCCTATTCATAGAGACCTCTCCCATCTATGTTATCTTAATTTTGGGCCCTTTATTGAACAATTCCATACAGACCACGGTTGGCAAGTTGGAACTGTGAGATTCACTACGTGCACCACTGGTATTTTGTGGAAAAGCACATGTAAGATTCTGCAACAGTCTCTGCTGATACTCCTGCATGCGTGCATCCCTTTCTATGGCAGGAATAATTTCTGCAAATTTACTTTTGTACCGGGGATCTAACAGTGTGGCAACCCAGTAGTCAGGATTATTTCTAATTCTCACAATTCGAGGGTCATGTTGCAGGTAGTGCAGCAAGAAGGCACTCATGTGTGTTGCGCATCCAGGAGCACCAAGTCCCTGTTGTGTTGGTGGCGAGGTAACAATCATGCTTCCTTCCTCTGTCCTCTCCCCCCAACCTCGCACAACAGAAATGTGATCAAGGTCTCCGTCATCTGATGAGTCTTCCATCAGTTCGTCCTCCACTTCTTCCTGGGCTCCTGCACCTTCCTCACTAGTTTGGCTGCTACCATGCGCCCTGGTAAAATCATCTCCCCCACCCTCACATGCCTGCCGCCCTGGTGCTGCCGACCGTCTGGACCTTGCAGATGTTAGCCCTTCCGCATACAACTCCTCCTCCTCTACTTCCTCCACCTCCTCTTGTGCCACCACCTGACTCCGAATTCTGTTTAACATGTGCTCCAGCATGTAAATCACCGGAATAATCATGTTGATAATGGCATCGTCAGCACTAAACATCTTCGTCGCCATTTCAAAACTGTGCAGAAGGGTGCATAGGTCCCTGATCTGAGACCACTCCTCCAGCGTGATTTGCCCCACCTCTGAATCTCGTTGGCCCAGGCTATACGTCAGAACGTATTGCACCAGGGCTTGTCGGTGCTGCCACAGTCGCTGCAACATGTGCAGAGTTGAATTCCACCGGGTAGGCACATCGCATTTTAGCCGGTGAAGTGGCAGGCCCAACGACTTCTGTAGAGATGTAAGTCGCTGAGCTGCGGGATGCGAACGGCGGAAGTGAGCACACAGCGACCGTGCCCTCTGCAGAAGGCCATCTAGTCTGGGATAGTGGGCTAAAAATTGCTGGACAACCAGGTTCAACACGTGAGCCATACAAGGCACGTGTGTGACATTGCCCCGGCGAAGGGCCGCACCCAGGTTTGCAGCATTGTCGCACACGGCCTTCCCTGGTTTCAGGTCCAGTGGAGACAACCATTCATGAAATTGGTTCTCCAGAGCTGACCACAACTCCTCAGCTGTGTGACTCACATTTCCCAGACATTTCAATGTAAAAACCGCCTGATGACGTTGAGCCCTACTGCCAGCATAGTAAGGAGGTGTGCAGGATCCCTTCTGCGCAGTTAGAAAGCTTGTGGCATGACCAGACAGGCTTTGGGTGCAGGTGGAAGACCGAGAGGAGGTTGAGGAGGCAGAAGCAGTGGAGGAAAAATGACATAAAGAGGATTGACGCACAACTCGTGGGGACGGCAAGACTTGGACAGCAGCCCCTTGTCCTGCTGTCACCATAGTTACCCAGTGCCCAGTCAGCGACATGTAACGCCCCTGTCCATGCCTACTCGTCCAAGTGTCTGTGGTGAAATGCACCCTGTCACACACAGAGTTTCTCAAAGAAGCGGTGATGTTGTGTGCGACATGCTGGTGGAGCGCAGGCACACCTTTCTTTGAGAAGTAGTGCCGACTGGGCATCTGGTACTGGGGCACTGCGACGGACATAAGGTCTCGAAAATCCTCTGTGTCCACCAGGCGGAAAGGCAGCATTTCTGTAGCCAAGAGCTTGCAGATGGTGAAATTCAACCTCTTAGCTTTCTCATGGCTAGGAGGAAATGGTCTTTTACTTGTCCACATCTGAGGGACCGAGGGCTGGCTATTGTGCTTAGACGGGGTTGATAAGGGTGTCCCCGGCAAACTGCCGGTCTGTGAGGAAGATGCAGGCGGACATGTTAGGTTGCCTTGATCCAAAGGTGGTGCTATCGATGTCGGACAGCGCTCAAGACTAGTGTTGAGCCACCCCCGTAGTGTTCGAGTTCGGTTCGGTTCGTCGAACACCCGTGTGTTCGCCGAACTGTTCGTCGAACTGTTCGTCGAACACCTTCGAACACCGTTAAAACCAATGGCAGGCAAACAAAAACACATAGAAACACATAGAAAACACCTTCAAAGGTGTCCAAAAGCTGACAAACTGCTCAGAAGACACAAATAACACATGGAAAAGTGACAAGTACATATAGTCATGCGAAAAGAAAAGAGGTGGAGGAGTAAAAGGAGGGGGAGACACAGATATAGGCATGTCATGCCCTTCTAAAATCCAAAAAGTGAGAAGCCGAGACGGCCAGTCCGCTCCTGCCCGTGCCACCTCCGTGTCGCCGGGTTTGTGCCAGAGCCGCGGTGAACCCTGACGGCCAGCCCCCCTCTCCCAATACTGGTGCCTGTCCTCTGGTGGGTCGAGAGAGCCCCCCTGTGGTGGAGGCAGCTCTAAGCTTTTTAATTTAAATTGTCCCTCTAATTTGAATGAATACACTTTAAATCCATTTACAAGGATCTATTGGAGGGCAAGTCTCATGCCAGCAGCCGCGTAATTCCAGCTCCAGTAGCGTCCACTAAAGCTGCTGCAGTTAAAAAGCTTTTATAAGGATCGAGCTCGGCTGTCCACCGCAAGGCATCCTAGTGCCAGTCCCAGCCCCTATGCCTTGGGGTGCCTCCTGATGCTCTTCACTGAGTATCCCGTGGTCCCGAAGCATTTCCTTTGAAAAAATTCAGTGTCCAAACTACAGGTGGTGTAGCTTGCTTAACAGCCGGGATAATCCGCTGACTAGCAGACACTGCTACTAGGCACAAAGTATTTCCTGGGCTAGATGCAGTTAAAAATTTGTAAGTAGATACTCTCGTTGGATGCTGAGAAAGCATTCCATAAGGTCTCCTGGCACGCCATATATGATTCTCTTAAAAAGCTTGGGGTAGGGGTCTAGGGGACCCTTTTATAGCCAAAATCACGGCCCTGTATCACAATACGTCACCTAGGCTGAAGATAAATGGAACTGTAGCACCGAGGGCTCGGTTGCTACAGACGTATTGCACCTCACCCAGAGGTGTGATATCTCACTCTCAGATAAGGATGGAGTGTGGATCAGGACCCGACACCTGCATGCATTACACCACATTGCCGTGGGGCAGGGCAACCAATATGCCCCTGAGATGGGCACGACAGTCCCTGTCCCTGGCTGGAGTGGGGGGAGGGAACACTGAGGAAGGGGAACCCTGCAGTGCAGGAGCAGGGAGGAAGCAGTTCCTGGGTGCATTGAGAAGGGAGTATAAAAGGTGGGCACCATCTTAGTTCAGTGCAGAGAAGTCTGAGCAGAAGTGGCAGGGAGCAGGGGCTCTGCATGAGCTCTGCTCCGGAGGCGGGCCTAGTAACAGAGGCCCAGGCCTGCAAGAGGGAGAAGGAAGGAAGAGGAGCGGAGAAGGCTCCAGGAACGAGGAATGAAGGGATCCCAGGGGTGCGGACGGGCGAGTCGCCACCGCACGCCCGAATCCACCTGCGTGGAGGGGTCAGGCCAAAGGGGGAGACCGGTCCCCGAACTAGTGGAGGCAGGAAATGACCCTCAGCTAGAAACCGGAGGCTCTGACATTTTATGTGGCGCAGCCCCTTGCTCCACCCGCTAGGAAGGCACCACATAGGGTCAGGGAAACTGGCGCCAAGTTTACCAAGAGGAGGCCCGAGGCAGCCGGACAGAAGTGTTGGTAAGAAAGGCCAGACAAAGGACACACAAAGGGGGTCCTGTGAAGCGCTCCAAAGTTATCTGGGAGTTGTCTGAGCCCCTCACCTGGTGAGCACAGTACGACGTGGGCAGCCGTTACCTGCAGACGTGGTCTGGATAATAAGAACTGTGAGTAAAGGCCCTGAACTGCATCACTGACTCCGTGTCGTTACTGCTGCTGCCCTGCACCATCACCGCCATCCTCCGCATACACTGCCCTGAGGCTATACTCCTCCCGTGGGGAGTTATGCTACGCTCTGCT
This sequence comes from Phyllobates terribilis, assembly GCF_046119375.1. Taxonomy (NCBI): domain Eukaryota; kingdom Metazoa; phylum Chordata; class Amphibia; order Anura; family Dendrobatidae; genus Phyllobates; species Phyllobates terribilis. The sequence goes on along the minus strand of NW_027362768.1, from coordinate 34,437,794 downwards.
GCACCCACAACACCAGCCTTAGCGGTCTGCCCTGTAGCGGCGGTTCACTCTGACCGCACTCCACGGGTGTCGTAGTCGGACATTTAAACATCAAAACCACATAAATAGTTCCGCCACTGGTTTGACCGCCCTGAGCCACGGAACCGGATCGCCGCCACTAAGACTACAACCACCAGCATCCACCAAAAAGGGTCCGGCTCCGGGTGTCCCAAGGCCCAGGGGGTGCGTCATAACATTTTCATCACCTTTCACAATCACCAATGGTACAAGGCAGGGATGTCCTCTGTCCCCTCTCTTATACATCCTAGTGACGGAGCACCTGCTCTCATCAATTCGCCATAACCCCAATATTAGGTGGATTGAGGTGGGAGGCACCGAGTACAAGTGCTCTCTATTTGCTGATGATGTCCTAGTATATATCACTCAATCACATATATCCATCCCTGCTGTTATGGCTGAAATAGATCACTTTGTTACATGGTAAAATTTTAAAATCAATGCAGCGAAGTCTGAGGCCCTCGATGTCTCCCTCCCTAAATCCATATAGGATTCCATCCAGTCCAACTTTCCCTTTGCCTGGCCCTCACAGGGTATCAAATACTTAGGAATTCCTATTCATAGAGACCTCTCCCATCTATGTTATCTTAATTTTGGGCCCTTTATTGAACAATTCCATACAGACCACGGTTGGCAAGTTAGAACTGTAAGATTCACTACGTGAACCACTGGTGTTTTGTGGAAAAGCACATGTACACCGCGTTCCAAATTATTATGCAAAAAGTGTTTAGGAGTGATAAGGGAAGAATTTGTTTGTTTGTCAGTTAAACTCATTGATGGTGATGTGTGTCAGGGCTCTTTATATCACTGTAAGCAATTGCAGACACCTGTGCTAATTAGTTTGGCAGGTGTGTCCAATGAAAGGCAAGACTACTTAAGAAGGCTCTCTCACATTATTAAGCAGCCTACATTTTCTGCCAAAATGGGAAAGAAAAAGGATGTGTCGGCTGCTGAGAAGCAACAAATTGTGGAGTGTTTAGGTCAAGGCATGACTACAATCAACATTGTGCGATGATCAGGATGAAGTGTCTTGGCAATCAAGAAGTATGTAGCTGATTCACAGTACACACGTGTGCGTGCTGATAAGGGCAAATTGAGGACTCTTTCCTAAAGGCAATTACGTCAGGTTGAAAGAGCAGCGGCAAAAAAGCCTTGTCATAGCAGCAGACAAGTTTTTGAAGCTGCTTGTGCCTCCAACGTCCCCCGAACAACAAGATGCAGGGTCCTTCAGAGGTTTGCAGCTGTGCATACGCCATCCTGTCGACCTCCTCTATCCACTTCACACAAGCAGAAACGGCTCCAGTGGGCCAAACATTACATGAAGACTGATTTCAAAACTGTTTTGTTCACGGATGAGTGCCGTGCAGCGCTCGATGGTCCAGATGAATGGAGTGGAGGATGGCTGGTTGATGGACACCCCACGCAAACACGGCTACAGCGCCAACAAGGAGGAGGTGGAGTAATGTTTTGGGCTGGAATCATGGGGAGAGAGATTGTCGGCCCCTTTAGGATCCCTGAAGGCGCTAAAGATGAACTCCATAATGTATGTGGATTTTCTCAAACAGCACTTCCTGCCATGGTTCAAGAAGAAGAACCGTGTATTTCACAGCAAGATCATTTTTCTGCATGATAATGCACCATCTCATGCTGCACATAAAACATCTGCATCTCTGGCTGATATGGGCATAAAAGGGGACAAACTTATGGTGTGACCCCCATGCTCCCCTGACCTCTACCCCATTCAGAACCTTTGGAGCATCATTAAAAGGAGTGTCTATGATGGCGGGATGCAGTTCACATCTAAGCAACAGCTCTGGGAGGGTATTCTGTCCTCATGCAAAACAATTGAAGCAGAAACCATCAAAACCTGACAAATTCAATGGACGAGAGAGTTCAGAAGCTCCTTTTGAACAAGGGGTCCTATGTGAAAATGTAACATCACCTAGAATAAAGTTTTGAGTTGAAAACTGTTTGATTTCAGTTTCTAACAACCTGCTAATGCTTATAATTTCAAAAATGACCATTTTTTTGGTCTTTATTAAAATGAAAAGGTTGATCGAAAAGTTTGGGGGATCTAAGAGTGTGGCAACCCAGTAGTCATGATTACTTCGAATTCTGACAATATGAGGGTCATGCTGCAGGTAGTGCAGCAAGAAGGCACTTATGTGTCTTGCGCATCTCGGAGCCCCAAAATTATTTTCCGGGCTAGATGCAGCTAAAAATTATTTTTAATTTTAAATCTGGTGAAGCTTATTATAGATGGCCTAATAGGATCAGTGCTGCACACTGCTACAAAGCCCAAATTATTTTCCAGTCAAGATACAGATAAACATGATTAGTAATTTGAAAGCTTAAAACGGTTGGTAGGGTGATTTTAACCAATCATCAAGCTTTTACTCTCCCCAGGATGACACAGGGGTAGAAAAGTCGTTTCGGATCCATGATTTGTTCATCTTTATGAACGTGAGTCTGTCTACATTATCAGTGGAGAGCCGCGTGCGCTTATCTGTCAGCACACCACCAGCAGCGCTGAACACACGTTCAGACAGAACGCTGGCTGCGGGGCATGACAAGATCTCCAAGGCGTAAGTGGCTAGCTCCGGCCATTTATCCAGATTGGAAGCCCAAAAAGAGCAAGGGTCCAGTGACACAGTCGTGGCTTCAATGTTTACTTGGAGATACTCCTGTACCATCGTCTCTAGGCGTTGACTATGTGTCAGACTTCTTGTCTCCTGTGGCCTTGCAAAGGATGGGCTAAAAAAGTGGTGAAATGATTCCGCAAAATTGATGTTACCAGCAGATACTGTGGTTCTGTTACGGTTTGAGTGCTGAACACTTGACGGTCCCACGGTTGGCAAGTTGGAACTGTGAGATTCACTACGTGCACCACTGGTATTTTGTGGAAAAGCACATGTAAGATTCTGCAACAGTCTCTGCTGATACTCCTGCATGCGTGCATCCCTTTCTATGGCAGGAATAATTTCTGCAAATTTACTTTTGTACCGGGGATCTAACAGTGTGGCAACCCAGTAGTCAGGATTATTTCTAATTCTCACAATTCGAGGGTCATGTTGCAGGTAGTGCAGCAAGAAGGCACTCATGTGTGTTGCGCATCCAGGAGCACCAAGTCCCTGTTGTGTTGGTGGCGAGGTAACAATCATGCTTCCTTCCTCTGTCCTCTTCCCCCAACCTCGCACAACAGAAATGTGATCAAGGTCTCCCTCATCTGATGAGTCTTCCATCAGTTCGTCCTCCACTTCTTCCTGGGCTCCTGCACCTTCCTCACTAGTTTGGCTGCTACCATGCGCCCTGGTAAAATCATCTCCCCCACCCTCACATGCCTGCCGCCCTGGTGCTGCCGACCGTCTGGACCTTGCAGATGTTAGCCCTTCCGCATACAACTCCTCCTCCTCTACTTCCTCCACCTCCTCTTGTGCCACCACCTGACTCCGAATTCTGTTTAACATGTGCTCCAGCATGTAAATCACCGGAATAGTCATGCTGATAATGGCATCGTCAGCACTAAACATCTTCGTCGCCATTTCAAAACTGTGCAGAAGGGTGCATAGGTCCCTGATCTGAGACCACTCCTCCAGCGTGATTTGCCCCACCTCTGAATCTCGTTGGCCCAGGCTATACGTCAGAACGTATTGCACCAGGGCTTGTCGGTGCTGCCACAGTCGCTGCAACATGTGCAGAGTTGAATTCCACCGGGTAGGCACATCGCATTTTAGCCGGTGAAGTGGCAGGCCCAACGACTTCTGTAGAGATGTAAGTCGCTGAGCTGCGGGATGCGAACTGCGGAAGTGAGCACACAGTGACCGTGCCCTCTGCAGAAGGCCATCTAGTCTGGGATAGTGGGCTAAAAATTGCTGGACAACCAGGTTCAACACGTGAGCCATACAAGGCACGTGTGTGACATTGCCCCGGCGAAGGGCCGCACCCAGGTTTGCAGCATTGTCGCACACGGCCTTCCCTGGTTTCAGGTCCAGTGGAGACAACCATTCATGAAATTGGTTCTCCAGAGCTGACCACAACTCCTCAGCTGTGTGACTCACATTTCCCAGACATTTCAATGTAAAAACCGCCTGATGACGTTGAGCCCTACTGCCAGCATAGTAAGGAGGTGTGCAGGATCCCTTCTGCGCAGTTAGAAAGCTTGTGGCATGACCAGACAGGCTTTGGGTGCAGGTGGAAGACCGAGAGGAGGTTGAGGAGGCAGAAGCAATGGAGGAAAAATGACATAAAGAGGATTGACGCACAACTCGTGGGGACGGCAAGACTTGGACAGCAGCCCCTTGTCCTGCTGTCACCATAGTTACCCAGTGCCCAGTCAGCGACATGTAACGCCCCTGTCCATGCCTACTCGTCCAAGTGTCTGTGGTGAAATGCACCCTGTCACACACAGAGTTTCTCAAAGAAGCGGTGATGTTGTGTGCGACATGCTGGTGGAGCGCAGGCACACCTTTCTTTGAGAAGTAGTGCCGACTGGGCATCTGGTACTGGGGCACTGCGACGGACATAAGGTCTCGAAAATCCTCTGTGTCCACCAGGCGGAAAGGCAGCATTTCTGTAGCCAAGAGCTTGCAGATGGTGAAATTCAACCTCTTAGCTTTCTCATGGCTAGGAGGAAATGGTCTTTTACTTGTCCACATCTGAGGGACCGAGGGCTGGCTATTGTGCTTAGACGGGGTTGATAAGGGTGTCCCCGGCAAACTGCCGGTCTGTGAGGAAGATGCAGGCGGACATGTTAGGTTGCCTTGATCCAAAGGTGGTGCTATCGATGTCGGACAGCGCTCAAGACCAGCTGGTGTTACCACCTCCAAAGAAAATGATGACCTGCCAATCACGCTGGCTGTTGCGGGTAAAGAGGTGGCAGGTCTGCGCCCCAAAACAGGTGTGACTGCTGTCCCCCCAGTCACAGAGGATGAAGAGGCCGCGGATGCACAAGATATGGCAGACGGTGGTTGGCCCGGCCGGCTAGACCGCATTGTAGCACACTGAGCTTCCCACTGCAACTTATGCTTCATGTCCATGTGCCGGTTCATGCATGAAGTACTCAAATATGTATTTTTTGGCCTCTACTTAGCTTTTGCTGACAAATGTTACAGATAACACGAGTTGGGTCATCTTTATCGATCTGAAAAAATGCCCAGGCTATGCAAGGCTTAGCACCCATGCGACCTGAAGAGCCACCACGACTTGTGGTGAGAGGCAGAGTTGTGTTTGAGGATGCAGTTGTTGACGTGCTTCCAGTACTACGTCTCTGTCCAGGAAGGCGCAACCTGACCTCGTCGTCACTAGCATCTTCCTCCACCTCCTCTGCTGACCTCATCTCTTGGCTGACTGTGGGTTGACAGTAAGTGGGATCTCCGACCTCATCATCATCACCCTGTGCGTTATCACACCCGTCGTCCTCAGAGCCAACCTGTTCCTGCCCTGACAAAAAACTAAAGTTGTCGCTCCAATCAGGTATTTGAGTCTTATCATCGTCTTCCTCATTGTCTCCACCAACAGGAGTTACAGTTTGGGAATGAGGGTCTACATTATGGTCAGAACCTTCTGCGTCTGGTCCTGGATCCGACTCATAAAGATTCTGGGCATCAGTGCAGATCATTTCCTCGTCTGGATTCACAGAAGCGCTGGAGTCGACCTCTGATTCCCAGGCTATAGTATGAGTAAACAGCTCTGCAGACTCAACCATCTGTTCTACCTCATACTCAGACGGGCAGCTGGAGATTTGGGAGCTGTGAGGAAGCAAGTGCGATTTGGGTGACACCTTTGAGGACTGGAGTATTTGTGATGTTGAAGTTGATGTGGAGGAGAGCCCACTTAAAGGAGCACTTGATATCCGTTGAAGCACCTGCTGTTTTTGTGCCTCATCTGGAATTTGTAGCGATTGGCGTGGCCGTAAGAAAGGGATCTTATCACATTGTCCGCTAAAAGAAGTAGACATTTTAGTTTGGCTGGAAGATGGTCTTTCTTCTGCACCTACCCCACGGACACAACCTTTTTTCCCCTTCCCAACACGCCTATTCCCCTTTCCACCAGCAGCAGGCCTTTTTCCACTCATTTTGGTGGTTAACTAATTCACAACTCTGGAGTTGTTTGCACAAAAAAACAATGGATGGTAACCGAGCAGAGCTGAGTGGCCAAACTGTGGTATTAGGCCAAAACTATTGGCTGGGTTAGATGCAGAAAAAAATTATTTTTAATTTGCAACCTGATGGAGGTCAGTATAGATGGACTAATAGACCAAGTCCCACACACCGCTAGAAGCCCAAATATTTTTTCAGAGCTAGATGCAGAAATTTTTTTTATTCAATTTGCAACCTGATGGAGGTCAGTATAGATGGACTAATAGACCAAGTCCCACACACTGCTAGAAGCCCAAATATTTTTTCAGAGCTAGATGCAGAAAAAAAATATTTTTAATTTGCAACCTGATGGAGGTCAGTATAGATGGACTAATAGACCAAGTCCCACACACCGCTAGAAGCCCAAATATTTTTTCAGAGCTAGATGCAGAAAAAAATTATTTTTAATTTGCAACCTGATGGAGGTCAGTATAGATGGTCTAATAGACCAAGTCCGACACACCGCTGGAAGCCCAAATATTTTTTCAGAGCTAGATGCAGAAAAAAATTATATTCAGTTTGCAACCTGATGGAGGTCAGTATAGATGGACTAATAGAATGATGCTATGCCCAAAAGATTTTACTTCACTAGGTGCAGTAAAAAAATTGGTATTCTATACACAGGTGGTATATCTTGCAACACAGATAGGCTACTCCACTGACTAACACACTCTGCAATAGGCCAAAAAGGATTAGCTTTGCTAGATTCAGCCAAATGCTGTGAAAAAAACTTGCACAGCACTGGCACAGACCTGCCTGGCAAAAACTGATAGGAACTGATGTAACCTAGTCCTGAAAAGGACTCCAATTACAATTAGTCTTTACTCCCACAATCTATCTATTTAAGAGCACAGACCTGCCTGATAAAAGTCGTAGGAAATGCTGTAACCTAGTCCTTAAAAGGACTGCAATCACAACTATTCCCTACTCCCAAGCTATCTGTATATTTGTGCGAAAATTGGCTTGAAATTAACAAGGTATAGCGCACACAGCAACAGCGGTGCCGTCTAACACGCAGCTGCAGCAGTGAGAAAATGGTGGCGACGGGGAAAATGGCTTGGTCTTATAGGGCAAGGACATGTGACATACACTGCCAATCACACATGCCCTTGCTTGTGTGAAAAAAAGCACTTCGCTCCGTGTGTGCGCTGCTGATAGGCTGACAGATTGCACCTCCCCACTGCAAATGCGGGAAAGAGAAAAAAAAATGGAGATCTTCATTGTTCCTGCAGAGATCCATCCCCTGCCCCTCCCCCCGCCCCGCTGTACACTCAAACTGCGTATTAACATTAATTTTCATCATTACTGAGAAAAAATCCAGTTATGATTTTGGTGCACGAACAGTTATCGAACATAACCTCGAACAGCCGAATTTTTCTCAAATTGTTCGTGTTCGCCGACCGGCTCGAACACCGCCCAAAACAGCTCGAATTTGAGATTGGCGAACAGTTCGAGTAGAACAACGCTCATCTCTAGTAAAGACTAATTGTAATTGGAGTCCTTTTCAGGACTAGGTTACATCAGTTCCTATCAGTTTTTGCCAGGCAGGTCTGTGCCAGTGCTGTGCAAGTTTTTTTCACAGCATTTGGCTGAATCTAGCAAAGCTAATCCTTTTTGGCCTATTGCAGAGTGTGTTAGTCAGTGGAGTAGCCTATCTGTGTTGCAAGATATACCACCTGTGTATAGAATACCAATTTTTTTACTGCACCTAGTGAAGTAAAATCTTTTGGGCATAGCATCATTCTATTAGTCCATCTATACTGACCTCCATCAGGTTGCAAACTGAATCTAATTTTTTTCTGCATCTAGCTCTGAAAAAATATTTGGCCTTCTAGCAGTGTGTGGGACTTGTTCTATTAGTCCACCTATACTGACCTCCATCAGGTTGCAAACTGAATATATTTTTTTCTGCATCTACCTCTGAAAAAATATTGGGCTTCTAGCTGTGTGTGGGACTTGTTGTATTAGTCCATCTATACTGACCTCCATCAGGTTGCAAACTGAATATATTTTTTTCTGCATCTACCTCTGAAAAAATATTGGGCTTCTAGCTGTGTGTGGTTCTTGTTCTATTAATCCATCTATACAGACCTCCATCAGGTTGCAAACTGAATATAATTTTTTTCTGCATCTAGCTCTGAAAAAATATTTGGCCTTCTAGTAGTGTGTGGGACTTTCTCTGTTAGTCCATCTATACTGACCTCCATCAGGTTGCAAACTGAATATATTTTTTTCTGCATCTACCTCTGAAAAAATATTGGGCTTCTAGCTGTGTGTGGGTCTTGTTCTATTAATCCATCTATACTGACCTCCATCAGGTTGCAAACTGAATATAATTTTTTTCTGCATCTAGCTCTGAAAAAATATTTGGCCTTCTAGCAGTGTGTGGGACTTTCTCTGTTAGTCCATCTATACTGACCTCCATCAGGTTGCAAATTAAAAATAATTTTTATCTGCATCTACAGTACCTCTGAAAAAATATTTGGGCTTCTAGCTGTGTGTGGGACTTGTTGTATTAGTCCATCTATACTGACCTCCATCAGGTTGCAAACTGAATATATTTTTTTCTGCATCTACCTCTGAAAAAATATTGGGCTTCTAGCTGTGTGTGGGTCTTGTTCTATTAATCCATCTATACAGACCTCCATCAGGTTGCAAACTGAATATAATTTTTTTCTGCATCTACCTCTGAAAAAATATTGGGCTTCTAGCTGTGTGTGGGACTTGTTGTATTAGTCCATCTATACTGACCTCCATCAGGTTGCAAACTGAATATATTTTTTTCTGCATCTACCTCTGAAAAAATTTTGGGCTTCTAGCTGTGTGTGGGACTTGTTCTATTAATCCATCTATACAGACCTCCATCAGGTTGCAAACTGAATATATTTTTTTCTGCATCTACCTCTGAAAAAATATTGGGCTTCTAGCTGTGTGTGGGACTTGTTGTATTAGTCCATCTATACTGACCTCCATCAGGTTGCAAACTGAATATATTTTTTTCTGCATCTACCTCTGAAAAAATATTGGGCTTCTAGCTGTGTGTGGGACTTGTTGTATTAGTCCATCTATACTGACCTCCATCAGGTTGCAAATTGAATATAATTTTTTTCTGCATCTAACCCAGCCAATAGTTTTGGCCTAATACCACAGTTTGGCCACTCAGCTCTGCTCGGTTACCATCCATTGTTTTTTTGTGCAAACAACTCCAGAGTTGTGAATTAGTTAACCACCAAAATGAGTGGAAAAAGGCCTGCTGCTGGTGGAAAGGGGAATAGGCGTGTTGGGAAGGGGAAAAAAAGTTGTGTCCGTGGGGTAGGTGTTAAAGCAACAGTAACATCTGCAGAAGAAAGACCATCTTCCAGCCAAACTAAAATGTCTACTTCTTTTAGCGGACAATGTGATAAGATCCCTTTCTTACGGCCACGCCAATCGCTACAAATTCCAGATGAGGCACAAAAACAGCAGGTGCTTCAACGGATATCAAGTGCTCCTTTAAGTGGGCTCTCCTCCACATCAACTTCAACATCAAAAATACTCCAGTCCTCAAAGGTGTCACCCAAATCGCACTTGCTTCCTCACAGCTCCCAAATCTCCAGCTGCCCGTCTGAGTATGAGGTAGAACAGATGGTTGAGTCTGCAGAGCTGTTTACTCATACTATAGCCTGGGAATCAGAGGTCGACTGCAGCGCTTCTGTGAATCCAGACGAGGAAATGATCTGCACTGATGCCCAGACTCTTTATGAGTCGGATCCAGGACCAGACGCAGAAGGTTCTGACCATAATGTAGACCCTCATTCCCAAACTGTAACTCCTGTTGGTGGAGACAATGAGGAAGACGATGATAAGACTCAAATACCTGATTGGAGCGACAACTTTAGTTTTTTGTCAGGGAAGGAACAGGTTGGCTCTGAGGACGACGGGTGTGATAACACACAGGGTGATGATGATGAGGTTGGAGATCCCACTTACTGTCAACCCACAGTCAGCCAAGAGATGAGGTCAGCAGAGGAGGTGGAGGAAGATGCTAGTGACGACGAGGTCAGGTTGCGCCTTCCTGGACAGAGACGTAGTACTGGAAGCACGTCAACAACTGCATCCTCAAACACAACTCTGCCTCTCACCACAAGTCGTGGTGGCTCTTCAGGTCGCATGGGTGCTAAGCCCTGCATAGCCTGGGCAATTTTTCAGATCGATAAAGATGACCCAACTCGTGTTATCTGTAACATTTGTCAGCAAAAGCTAAGTAGAGGCCAAAAAATACATAGTTTGAGTACTTCATGCATGAACCGGCAAATGGACATGAAGCATAAGTTGCAGTGGGAAGCTTAGTGTGCTACAATGCGGACAAGCCGGCCGGGCCAACCACCGTCTGCCATATCTTGTGCATCCGCGGCCTCTTCATCCTCTGTGACTGGGGGGACAGCAGTCACACCTGTTTTGGGGCGCAGACCTGCCACCTCTTTACCCGCAACAGCCAGCGTGATTGGCAGGTCATCATTTTCTTTGGAGGTGGTAACACCAGCTGGTGTTGAGAGCTGTCCGACATCGATAGCACCACCTTTGGATCAAGGCAACCTAACATGTCCGCCTGCATCTTCCTCACAGACCGGCAGTTTGCCGGGGACACCCTTAACAACCCCGTCTAAGCACAATAGCCAGCCCTCGGTCCCTCAGATGTGGACAAGTAAAAGACCATTTCCTCCTAGCCATGAGAAAGCTAAGAGGTTGAATTTCACCATCTGCAAGCTCTTGGCTACAGAAATGCTGCCTTGCCGCCTGGTGGACACAGAGGATTTTCGAGACCTTATGTCCATCGCAGTGCCCCAGTACCAGATGCCCAGTCGGCACTACTTCTCAAAGAAAGGTGTGCCTGCGCTCCACCAGCATGTCGCACACAACATCACCGCTTCTTTGAGAAACTCTGTGTGTGACAGGGTGCATTTCACCACAGACACTTGGACGAGTAGGCATGGACAGGGGCGTTACATGTCGCTGACTGGGCACTGGGTAACTATGGTGACAGCAGGACAAGGGGCTGCTGTCCAAGTCTTGCCGTCCCCACGAGTTGTGCGTCAATCCTCTTTATGTCAAAGTTCCTCCACTGCTTCTGCCTCCTCAACCTCCTCTCGGTCTTCCACCTGCACCCAAAGCCTGTCTGGTCATGCCACAAGCTTTCTAACTGCGCAGAAGGGATCCTGCACACCTCCTTACTATGCTGGCAGTAGGGCTCAACGTCATCAGGCGGTTTTTACATTGAAATGTCTGGGAAATGTGAGTCACACAGCTGCGGAGTTGTGGTCAGCTCTAGAGAACCAATTTCATGAATGGCTGTCTCCACTGGACCTGAAACCAGGGAAGGCCGTGTGCGACAATGCTGCAAACCTGGGTGCGGCCCTTCGCCGGGGCAATGTCACACACGTGCCTTGTATGGCTCACGTGTTGAACCTGGTTGTCCAGCAATTTTTAGCCCACTATCCTAGACTAGATGGCCTTCTGCAGAGGGCACGGTCGCTGTGTGCTCACTTCCGCCGTTTGCATCCCGCAGCTCAGCGACTTACATCTCTACAGAAGTCGTTGGGCCTGCCACTTCACCGGCTAAAATGCGATGTGCCTACCCGGTGGAATTCAACTCTGCACATGTTGCAGCGACTGTGGCAGCACCGACAAGCCCTGGTGCAATACGTTCTGACGTATAGCCTGGGCCAACGAGATCCAGAGGTGGGGTAAATCACGCTGGAGGAGTGGTCTCAGATCAGGGACCTATGCACCCTTCTGCACAGTTTTGAAATGGCGACGAAGATGTTTAGTGCTGATGATGCCATTATCAGCATGACTATTCTGGTGATTTACATGCTGGAGCACATGTTAAACAGAATTCGGAGTCAGGTGGTGGCACAAGAGGAGGTGGAGGAAGTAGAGGAGGAGGAGTTGTATGCGGAAGGGCTAACATCTGCAAGGTCCAGACGGTCGGCAGCACCAAGGCGGCAGGCATGTGAGGGTGGGGGAGATGGTTTTACCATGGCGCATGGTAGCAGCCAAACTAGTGAGGAAGGTGCAGGAGCCCAGGAAGAAGTGGAGGACGAACTGATGGAAGACTCATCAGATGAGGGAGACCTTGATCACATTTCTGTTGGGCGAGGTTGGGGGGAGAGGACAGAGGAAGGAAGCATGATTGTTACCTCGCCACCAACACAACAGGGACTTGGTGCTCCTGGATGCGCAACACACATGAGTGTCTTCTTGCTGCACTACCTGCAACATGACCCTCGAATTGTGAGAATTAGAAATAATCCTGACTACTGGGTTGCCACACTGTTAGATCCCCGGTACAAAAGTAAATTTGCCGAAATTATTCCTGCCATAGAAAGGGATGCACGCATGCAGGAGTATCAGCAGAGACTGTTGCAGAATCTTACATGTGCTTTTCCACAAAACACCAGTGGTGCACGTAGTGAATCTCACAGTTCCAACTTGCCAACCGTGGGACCGTCAAGTGTTCAGCACTCAAACCGTAACAGAACCACAGTATCTGCTGGTAACATCAATTTTGCGGAATCATTTCACCACTTTTTTTAGCCCATCCTTTGCAAGGCCACAGGAGACAAGAAGTCTGACACATAGTCAACGCCTAGAGACGATGGTACAGGAGTATCTCCAAGTAAACATTGAAGCCACGACTGTGTCACTGGACCCTTGCTCTTTTTGGGCTTCCAATCTGGATAAATGGCCAAAGCTAGCCACTTACGCCTTGGAGATCTTGTCATGCCCCGCAGCCAGCGTTCTGTCTGAACGTGTGTTCAGCGCTGCTGGTGGTGTGCTGACAGATAAGCGCACGCGGCTCTCCACTGATAATGTAGACAGACTCACGTTCATAAAGATGAACAAATCATGGATCCGAAATGACTTTTCTACCCCTGTGTCATCCTGGGGAGAGTAAAAGCTTGATGATTGGTTAAAATCACCCTACCAACCATTTTAAGCTTTCAAATTACTAATCATGTTTATCTGTATCTTGACTGGAAAATAATTTGGGCTTTGTAGCAGTGTGCAGCACTGATCCTATTAGGCCATCAATAATAAGCTCCACCAGATTTAAAATTAAAAATAATTTTTAGCTGCATCTAGCCCGGAAAATAATTTTGGGGCTCCGAGATGCGCAAGACACATAAGTGCCTTCTTGCTGCACTACCTGCAGCATGACCCTCATATTGTCAGAATTCGAAGTAATCATGACTACTGGGTTGCCACACTCTTAGATCCCCCAAACTTTTCGATCAACCTTTTCATTTTAATAAAGACCAAAAAAATGGTCATTTTTGAAATTATAAGCATTAGCAGGTTGTTAGAAACTGAAATCAAACAGTTTTCAACTCAAAACTTTATTCTAGGTGATGTTACATTTTCACATAGGACCCCTTGTTCGAAAGGAGCTTCTGAACTCTCTCGTCCATTGAATTTGTCAGGTTTTGGATGGTTTCTGCTTCAATTGTTTTGCATGAGGACAGAATACCCTCCCAGAGCTGTTGCTTAGATGTGAACTGCCTCCCGCCATCATAGACACTCCTTTTAATGATGCTCCAAAGGTTCTGAATGGGGTAGAGGTCAGGGGAGCATGGGGGTCACACCATAAGTTTGTCCCCTTTTATGCCCATATCAGCCAGAGATGCAGATGTTTTATGTGCAGCATGAGATGGTGCATTATCATGCAGAAAAATGATCTTGCTGTGAAATACACGGTTCTTCTTCTTGAACCATGGCAGGAAGTGCTGTTTGAGAAAATCCACATACATTATGGAGTTCATCTTTAGCGCCTTCAGGGATTCTAAAGGGGCCGACAATCTCTCTCCCCATGATTCCAGCCCAAAACATTACTCCACCTCCTCCTTGTTGGCGCTGTAGCCGTGTTTGTGTGGGGTGTCCATCAACCAGCCATCCTCCACTCCATCCATCTGGACCATCGAGCGCTGCACGGCACTCATCCGTGAACAAAACAGTTTTGAAATCAGTCTTCATGTAATGTTTGGCCCACTGGAGCCGTTTCTGCTTGTGTGAAGTGGATAGAGGAGGTCGACAGGATGGCGTATGCACAGCTGCAAACCTCTGAAGGACCCTGCATCTTGTTGTTCGGGGGACGTTGGAGGCACAAGCAGCTTCAAAAACTTGTCTGCTGCTATGACAAGGCTTTTTTGCCGCTGCTCTTTCAACCTGACGTAATTGCCTGTAGGAAAGAGTCCTCAATTTGCCCTTATCAGCACGCACACATGTGTACTGTGAATCAGCTACATACTTCTTGATTGCCAAGACACTTCATCCTGATCATCGCACAATGTTGATTGTAGTCATGCCTTGACTTAAACACTCCACAATTTGTTGCTTCTCAGCAGCCGACACATCCTTTTTCTTTCCCATTTTGGCAGAAAATGTAGGCTGCTTAATAATGTGAGAGAGCCTTCTTAAGTAGTCTTGCCTTTCATTGGACACACCTGCCAAACTAATTAGCACAGGTGTCTGCAATTGCTTACAGTGATATAAAGAGCCCTGACACACATCACCATCAATGAGTTTAACTGACAAACAAACAAATTCTTCCCTTATCACTCCTAAACACTTTTTGCATAATAATTTGGAACGCAGTGTACATGTGCTTTTCCACAAAACACCAGTGGTTCACGTAGTGAATCTTACAGTTCTAACTTGCCAACCGTGGTCTGTATGGAATTGTTCAATAAAGGGCCCAAAATTAAGATAACATAGATGGGAGAGGTCTCTATGAATAGGAATTCCTAAGTATTTGATACCCTGTGAGGGCCAGGCAAAGGGAAAGTTGGACTGGATGGAATCCTATATGGATTTGGGGAGGGAGACATCGAGGGCCTCAGACTTCGCTGCATTGATTTTAAAATTTTACCATGTAACAAAGTGATCTATTTCAGCCATAACAGCAGGGATGGATATATGTGATTGAGTGATATATACTAGGACATCATCAGCAAATAGAGAGCACTTGTACTCGGTGCCTCCCACCTCAATCCACCTAATATTGGGGTTATGGCGAATTGATGAGAGCAGGTGCTCCGTCACTAGGATGTATAAGAGAGGGGACAGAGGACACCCCTGCCTTGTCCCATTGGTGATTGTGAAAGGTGATGAAAATGTTCTGACGCACCCCCTGGGCCTTGGGACACCCGGAGCCGGACCCTTTTTGGTGGATGCTGGTGGTTGTAGTCTTCGTGGCGGCGACCCGGTTCCGTGGCTCAGGGCGGTCAAACCAGTGGCGGAACTATTTATGTGGTTTTGATGTTTAAATGTCCGACTATGCCACCCGTGGATTGCGGTCAGAGTGAACCGCCGCTACAGGGCAGACCGCTGAGGCTGGTGTTGTGGGTGCAGCAGAGCGTAGCATAACTCCCCACGGGAGGAGTATAGCCTCAGGGCAGTGTATGCGGAGGATGGGGGTGATGGTGCAGGGCAGCAGCAGTAACGACACGGAGTCAGTGATGCAGTCCAGGGCCTTTACTCACAGTTCTTATTATCCAGACCACGTCTGCAGGTAACGGCTGCCCACGTCGTACTGTGCTCACCAGGTGAGGGGCTCAGACAACTCCCAGATAACTTTGGAGCACTTCACAGGACCCCCTTTGTGTGTCCTTTGTCTGGCCTTTCTTACCAACACTTCTGTCCGGCTGCCTCGGGCCTCCTCTTGGTAAACTTGGCGCCAGTTTCCATGACCCTATGTGGTGCCTTCCTAGCGGGTGTAGCGAGGGGCTGCGCCACATAAAATGTCAGAGCCTCCGGTTTCTAGCTGAGGGTCGTTTCCTGCCTCCACTAGTTCGGGGACCGGTCTCCCCCTTTGGCCTGACCCCTCCACGCAGGTGGATTCGGGCGTGCGGTGGCGACTCGCCCGTCCGCACCCCTGGGATCCCTTCATTCCTCGTTCCTGGAGCCTTCTCCGCTCCTCTTCCTTCCTTCTCCCTCTTCCAGGCCTGGGCCTCTGTTACTAGGCCCGCCTCCGGAGCAGAGCTCATGCAGAGCCCCTGCTCCCTGCCACTTCTGCTCAGACTTCTCTGCACTGAACTAAGATGGTGCCCACCATTTATACTCCCTTCTCAATGCACCCAGGAACTGCTTCCTCCCTGCTCCTGCACTACAGGGTTCCCCTTCCTCAGTGTTCCCTCCCCCCACTCCAGCCAGGGACAGGGACTGTCGTGCCCATCTCAGGGGCATATTGGTCGCCCTGCCCCACGGCAATGTGGTGTAATGCATGCAGGTGTCGGGTCCTGATCCACACTCCATCCTTACCTGAGAGTGAGATATCACACCTCTGGGTGAGGTGCAATACGTCTGTAGCAACCGAGCCCTCAGGGTGCTACAGTTCCATTTATCTTCAGCCTAGGTGACGTATTGCGATACAGGGCAGTGATTTTGGCTATAAAAGGGTCCCCTAGACCCCTACCCCAAGCTTTTTAAGAGAATCATATATGGCGTGCCAGGAGACTCTATGGAATGCTTTCTCAGCATCCAACGAGAGTATCGAATTACAAATTTTTAACTGCATCTAGCCCAGGAAATACTTTGTGCCTAGTAGCAGTGTCTGCTAGTCAGTGGATAATCCCGGCTGTTAAGCAAGCTACACCACCTGTACTTTAGACACTTAATTTTTTCAAAGGAAATGCTTCGGACCATGGGATACTTAGTGAAGAGCATCAGGAGGCACCCCAAGGCATAGGGGCTGGGACTGGCAGTAGGATGCCTTGCGGTGGACAGCTGAGCTCGATCCTTATAAAAGCTTTTTAACTGCAGCAGCTTTAGTGGACGCTACTGGAGCTGGAATTACCGCGGCTGCTGGCATGAGACTTGCCCTCCAATAGATCCTTGTAAATGGATTTAAAGTGTATTCATTCAAATTAGAGAGACAATTTAAATTAAAAAGCTTAGAGCTGCCTCCACCACAGGGGGGCTCGCTCGACCCACCAGCGGACAGGCACCAGTATTGGGAGAGGGGGGCTGGCCGTCAGGGTTCACCGCGGCTCTGGCACAAACCCGGCGACACGGAGGTGGCACGGGCAGGAGCGGACTGGCCGTGTCGGCTTCTCACTTTTTGGATTTTAGAAGGGCATGACATGCCTATATCTGTGTCTCCCCCTCCTTTTACTCCTCCACCTCTTTTATTTTCGCATGACTATATGTACTTGTCACTTTTCCATGTGTTAGTTATGTCTTCTGAGCAGTTTGTCAGCTTTTGGACACCTTTGAAGGTGTTTTCTATGTGTTTCTATGTGTTTTTGTTTGCCTGCCATTGGTTTTAACGGTGTTCGAAGGTGTTCGACGAACAGTTCGACGAACACACGGGTGTTCGACGAACCGAACCGAACTCGAACACTACGGGGGTGGCTCAACACTAGTTATTACCTCATAAAGTGACAGTGGTCAAATTTCCTTAAGGGGTTAAAACATGTATTTTTATTTTTTCATTTACTTGTGTTATCTTTGTCTAATATTTAAATTAGTTTTGTGATCTGAAACATTTAAGTGTGACAAAAAAGCAAAAAAATAAGAAATCAAACACTTTTTTCACACCACTGTTTGGTATCATCATGTCCAAAAAGGTCCAATCTGTTATGCTCACGCCCGGACTAACTGGCGTGAGAGTGGTTAGCGATCCCACTGGACCATGAACCGAGGAGTGCCTGGAGGGGCGCGCCTAAGTATCAACTCGGTCCGACCAAGGTCGCACGGCGGCTCAGTCGACTCCGTGAACCAGGGAGGAACCGAGCAGAGGGACCAGGTGCTACTCCAGGTCAGACCCTGATCACAGCTGTTGACTCACACTGGTAAAATGCAAGAACGGGCAAGCACAGCTGGTATGCAGCCAGGTGGGTACTGGCAGGCACGGCTGGTATGCAGACAGGCGGGTACTGGCAGGCACGGCTGGTATGCAGATAGGCGGGTACTGGCAGGCACGGCTGGTTTGCAGACTGGCAGATACTGGCAGATATGAACGCAGGCTGGATAGGGACCAGTACAGACTGGGATAAAGGAACAGAGCCGCGGGTGTGGTAGACTAGCAGAGAAGAACCGCAGATGCGGTGAACAAGCAGAGTAAAGCGAAAGCGCAGGTGCGGTGGACAAGCAGAGCAGAGCGAAACCGCAGGTGCGGTGAACAAGCAGGGCGGAGCAAAACCGCAGGTGTGGTGGACAAGTAGAGTGGAGCAAAACCGCAGATGCGGTGGACTAGCAGAGCAGAGCGAAACCGCAGGTGCGGTGAACAAACAGAGCAGAGCGAAACCGCAGGTGCGGTGAACAAGCAGAGCAGAGCAAAACAGCAGGTGTGGTGGACAAGCAGAGCAGAGCGAAACCGCAGGTGCGGTGAACAAGCAGAGCAAAACCGCAGGTGCGGTGGACAAGCAGAGCAGAGCGAAACCGCAGGTGTGGTGGACAAGCAGAGCAGAGCGAAACCGCAGGTGCGGTGGACAAGCAGAGCAGAGTGAAACTGCAGGTGCCGTGGACAAGCAGAGCAGAGCGAAACCGAAAGTGCGGAGGACAAGCAGAGCAGAAGGTGCGGGCAGACAGGGCTGTGTTCACATGGAACAGACTGGAAAATACAGGAAAATAATTAGAACACAGGAGGTAGATACAGAGGCAGGAAAACGGGACAAGCAGAACCAGATACACACAAGGTACTTACAATGAAGTAGTGAGTTGGCATAAAACTCACAAACAGAAGTACAGAGACAACGAGTTGGAGTTAGGTGCAGGTTCAGACACTGCAGGAAAAGGCAAGGTTCTGACATAGAGACAAACAGGTAACGGGCTAGGATAAAGTTCAGACAGGAAATGAACCAGGAACAAGATACAGGAACGAGCCTGGGAACTCAGCCCCCAGGGTGGCGGAACAGACTAGAAGTCACAGATACAGGCAACAGGCCTGGGTATACAGCCCCCAGGGTGGCGGAACAGACTAGAAGTCACAGATACAGGCAACAGGCCTGGGTATACAGCCCCCAGGATGGCGGAAACAGACAAGATACAGGACAGGACCTGGCAACTCAGTTGCAAGGAACACACTGAAAAAAGTGTTGCTCAGGCACCCCCTACTGGGTGGAGGGGGTTTAAGTATCCAGTGACTCACAGCAATAGGCTGGGGAGGCATTAGGAGTGCGCACACAGTAACTATAAGAATCAGGCAGTAACCGCGCCGCCGCTGCCCTAAGCATTCAGACAAGAGACATGCACACAGCAGGTACTGGAGCAAAGTGTGCAGTCTGGACTGATAGGTAAGATGGCGGTCTTGCATGGTGGGAGGTGGTAAGCCATGTCAGCACGCCGCCAGGGATGTTGCACAATCAATCATAAAATAAAATGTTTATAATCATGCATTAATTGTCGAAAAAAATATCACACCAGACTTTCAGATTTTCAGTTGTCACACTTCACCCAAAAAGTACAATAAAAGACAAAATAAGGTAATATGTACCCCATAATGGTACACATGAAAACATCAGCTTAGTGCAGAAAAAGTCATCTCCTTACCCATGTCCATGAATGAAAAAAAAAAAATCAGTTAATGGCCTGAGAAATGGCATCAAATTAATCTATTTTTTCAAATTTCAGATTGTTTGGTATTGCCAAAACAGGACTGTCCTAGAGAATCACTTTGCCAGTTGATTTTACCACAAATAAACACTGTAAAAACAAAACCCAAAAACTATGCTCGAATTCTTTCTTTTTTTGCAACTTGCTTGCAATTCCACCGCGTTTTCTGTATTTTATATGTTAAAATGAATGGTGTTGTTCAAAACTACAACTAATTGTGCAAAACAACAAGCCCTCAAGTGACAATGTTGACAGAAAAATAAAAAGTTATGGCCCTTGGAATGAGGGGAGAAAAAAACAAAAGTACAAAAATGAAAAATACCTGTGTCATTAATGGCTTAAACCAATGCAGCTAGTTAGCAGTTCTCTGCTATGACCAGCAGCGTGTACCTCAATATCCATTGCATTTTTTTATTGACATACACTATATGAACAAAATTTTTTCATTTAGTTCCATTACTACAGAAGTATAAAATCCAGCCCCTAACCATATAGTACACAGTTAGAAACATTTATGAAAGAATAATTCATGCTAATGATCTCACTGAATTTGATCATGACACTAATAGGATGCTAGCATTACAAAGGTCAGTGTGCAAAATTGCTTCTTTCCTAAATATTCCACGATCAACTGTGTGATATTTTTGAAAGGGAAAGGGCTTAGTACCCGCAAAAATTTAAAGTGACAGTCCACAATGGGGTTGTCAAACGTTGAGGAGCAAGATGCATAGAATTCGCAAACTTTCTGTCGACTACATAAATTCAGAGGTCCAAACCTCCTGTAGCAACATCAGCACAAAGACTTACTGGGATCTTTATGACATGGGCATCCATGTCTGAACAGCTGCATGTGATCCTTATATGAAAAAGAACAAAAATAAGCATAGGATAGAGTAATGTAAAGCACTCTGACTTTGGAGAAGGACAATCTTGATCAGTAGAGACTAGATGAGATGAGCCAACATTTGGAAATTCAATTGCGCCAACTTTGTATATTTTCAAAGAAAATTTGATTTGCAAATAAATTTGCCCAAATTTAAATACTGGAAAGCTTGTAATTGCTCATAAAATACACATGAGTTATTGGATACATAGAAAACCTCACTGACCATAAGAGCTTAGATTCTACAGGAGAGAAATAGAACCTGGCTGATCATAAGAGTTTTCACTTTACAGAAGACAGAGACTTATCAAAATGATGTTTGCCTTCTCTCTGATGTTTCAGTTGTGTGGGAAAAGGTGCCAGTCACATTTTTTCTTTGTGAACCCCAAATTGAATCTCAAATTGTCTGCATTCACATGAATCTGCGAATTTCAGGAAATTTGATTAGAATTACTGTAGGTCCTCTGCAAATCAATCTGCTCATCTCTAGTAAAGACATCAGTCAGACCTATCTATCTGGCAGTGTGATGGATGAGTCTGGGTTTGATGAATGCCAGGAAATATTTTCTTGCCTGACAGCAATGTGTCAAATGTAAAGCTTGGAGGAGAAAGGATAATGGTATGGGAGGTTTTTTCTGGGTTTGGCCTAGGCCTCTTAGTTCTAGTGAAAAAAATCTTAATGCTTCAACATGCCAAGACATTTTGGACAAATGTATGCTTTTCACTTTGTAATAATAGTTTGGAGGAAGGACCTATTATGTTCCAGCAAGACTGTGCCCCAAAGCATAATGCAAGGTCCATAAAGGCATAGCTTGATAAGTTAGGTGTGGAAGCCCTTGACTGGCCACGCAGCCCTGACCTCAACCCCATTAAAATATTTGGAATAAACTAGAAAGAAGATTGTGAATCATGCCCGCTTTCTCCAATGATTTACAGAATGAACATCATCAGGTCAAAAGTGGCCAATTTTTGCTTTAATTTTATTTCCGCTGCTCCTCTGAAAATCCACCATTTAATTACAGAGATATTGGCCCTAAATAAAAAGGTCCATATTTTTTGGACTGTATGATAAATTAAAATACATAAATGTAGACTGCAAGACCGCAAGGGCAGGGTCCTCTCTTTTCTGTATCAGTCTGTCATTGTTTGTTTGTTCATTGTAATTTATATTTGTACTTTGTATGTAACCCCTCCTCATGTACAGCACCATGGAATCAATGGTGCTCTAAAAAAATGATAATAATACATAAATGAAATCAGAACAAAAAAATCGATCTTTAAATTTTGTGTTAATATATCCATATGAAAAACATGTCAGAGAAAAAGAAATCTGGCACTCACCGGTACCTAAAAACAGTCCCTTATTGCAAAATTTGGGACATGCAGGCTGCGTTCAGAGAGTGTGGGGAAGAAAAGATGGACAACGGCCATTTTGCGTTTAGCACAGCACTTAGTAACATAGTAACATAGTTTTTTAAGGTTGAAGGGAGACTAAGTTCATCTAGTCCAACCCATAGCCTAACATGTTAATCCAGAGGAAGGCAAAAAAAAACATGTGGCAAACACTAAGCTCCACATCGGCGAAAAAATTCCTTCCTGACTCCATACGACAATCAGGCTAGTTCCCTGGATCAACGTCCTATCAAGGAATCTAGTGTATATATATCCTGTAATATTATACTTTTCAAGTAAGGCATCCATGCCCTTCTTAAATTTTAGTAATCACTCATTACAACATCCTGTGGCAGAGAGTTCAATAGTCTCACTGCTCTTACAGTAAAGAATCCACGTCTGTGATTATGATTAAACCTTCTTTCCTCCAGACGTAGAAGATGCCCTCTTGTCCCCGTCTCAGGCCTCAGAGTAAAAAGATCAGTAGAAAGGTCTTTGTACTGTCTCCATCATATATTTGTACATAGTAATAAGATCACCCCTAAGCCTTCTTTTTTCCAAAGTAAATAACCCCAAGTGTAATAACCTGTCTTGGTATTGCAGACCCCCCAGTCCTCTAATAACCTTGGTCGCTCTTCTCTGCACCCACTCTAGTTCAGCTATGTCTTTCTTATACACCGGAGACCTGAACTGTACACAGTATTCTAAGTGTGGTCGCACTAGTGACTTGTATAGAGATAAAATTATGTTCTCCTCATGAGCATCTATGCCTCTTTTAATGAATCCCATTATTTTATTTGCCTTTGCAGCAGCTGCCTGGCACTGGCCACCAAACGTGAGCTTGTCATCCACCAATACACCCAGGTCTTTTTCAGTTACAGTTTCGCCCATTGATTTACAATTAAGCATATAATTATACATTTTATTTCCTCTGCCCAAGTGCATTACCTTACATTTATCCCCATTAAAGCTCATTTGTCATTTATCAGTCCAAGCTTCTATTTACATAGATCCTCCTGTAATATAAAATTGTCCTCCTCTGTATTGATTACCCTGCAGAATTTAGTGTCATCTGCAAATATTGAAATACTACTCTGTATTCCCCCTACAAGGTCATTAATAAATATGTTAAAAAGAAGCGGGCCCAATACTGACCCCTGTGGTTCCCCACTATTAACTGAGACCCAGTCTGAGTGTGTTCCATTGATAACCACCCTATGTTTCCTATCACAGATCCAGTTCTTAACCCACTTACATATATTTTCCCCTATCCCCATTTTTCTCATTTTATATATCAACTTTTTGTGTGGAACCATATCAAAAGCTTCTGAAAAGTCCATATACACAACATCCACTGCTTTTCCTTGGTCCAGTCCGGAACTTACTTCTTCATAAAAGCTGATCAGATTAGTTTGAAAAGAACGGTCCCCCGTAAACCCATGTTGATATTGGGTCATGAGGTTTTTCCTCTTCAGACACTCTATTATAGCATCTCTTAGGAAACCCTCCAGGATTTTACCCACAGTAGAGGTCAAGCTTACTGGCCTATAATTTCCAAGTTCGGTTTTTGTCCCCTTTTTGAATATTGGCACCACATTTGCTATACGCCAGTCCTGTGGTACAGACCCTGTTATTATGGAATCTTTAAAGATTAAAAATAATGGTCTATCTATGACGTTACTTAATTTCTGCACTACTCGCCAGTGTATCCCATCCGGGCCCGGGGATTTGTCAACTTTAGTGATTTTTAGACGCCGCCGTAGCTTCTGCTGGGTTAAGCAAGTGACATTTAATGGAGAATTTTTGTCATCACTGATCCTGTTTTCTGTCATGTGATTTTCTTGTGTAAATACTGTTGAAAAAAAATCATTTAGCATATTGACTTTTTCCTCATCCTCATCCACCATTTCACCCAGACTTCTACGGGTCCTAGCACTGATTAGCAGCTGCCAATGTAGACAGAAAGCTGTTAGTCAGTAATGCAACTGGGGTTATACAGAGCTCATCGAGCTACAACAGATACTACAGCAATTTGATCAAAACCACAGCAAACCACCAGCTAAGTGACACATACTGCCCCTACTCTATGCTGCTTTCAAGTGGTGCAGCAAAAACCTGTGTCTAAATCCCTTTAAATTAGATAACACAATGGAGATGATGTAAAAGAACATATGAACAAACTTCTTTACTTCTTTTGCTTCTTATATATATAAATATATATATATATATATATATATATATACATTTTTAGGAAGAATATATTTTCTCTAATGCATGGTACAGTCTAGATGCAGAAAAAAATCAAAATGTTATTAAAAATTTTAATGGAGCATCAGTTTCAGGTGAATGCAGTCAGGAAGTTTGTTAGCCCTTCGGGTGCTTCACAGTAATTAACAGAAAGTGGAATAGAAAAAATGAAAAATTTCATTTGTTTACACTAAACTGTTGCTAACAGAATAACAGGTTAACATAGCTGATAGACCATTCTGTTAGTTCTAATGGCAACCCCAGACCAAGTATTATCAGGACCACATAATTTTGATTGCAGGGTGCCAATTGGGTTATAGAGGGAGCCCCAGCAAATTGTGTCTGATGCAGCAAGGTGTCAGGTATATTTATACAATTAACAATCCACAGCATTTTAGCCTGTATGGGGGTATTATTATCTTATACCTCAGGTCAGTAAAATGGTGAATTTGTGGTGATTAAGTGGTTTAAAAAACTGAAAAAATAACATTTATAAAATAAACATTTCTTCCCGTCCTTTAACAGTTCTTATCCAATAAGGTTATAAAATAGAGCAAGTGTCTTTGATGGTCAATCAGGATCACATTAACTTTGCTTTGTCATCCATTTCCATTTCCTCCCTTGAGTTACTCGTACAATTTAGTAGTTGATAGCAGGTGTTGTCAGATCTTTTTCATCCTTATAACTAAATGTTCTCTTTTTTCTACTTTGTTTCTTCAGGTAAAAAATGTGACCGACCTGATATTAAAAATGGAGAGCTTTACTACAATTACTATTTTCCAAGGAATCCTAGAAGTACTATAGATTATCAGTGTGATACAAATTATCTGTCACCACAGAAACTTTACTGGGGGAGAACAGAATGTACTAACTTTGGATGGAATCCTGAACCAAAATGCTTACGTAAGAATTTGTCCAGTTTGTTAACTCTTGAAAATAATAGATTATTTTTAACATATTTGGATATTTTGGTTAATGTAATTAAGCTTCACTGTAGAAATAAAAGTTGTAAGTTTTCTATTACACTTTCTTTACTTATCTTTTATAAAGTATCAATTTACAGTCAGTTCTGAGAATTAATAGCACTCATATTAGTGAGATGGTGATCATTTGAATGCTATCAAAATCAAAAAGAGGACCAATAATAGCATTGGAGGGATGAACAATCAATTATTAACTAGATGGGATTACCCAATATAAATATCCCTCTCTATTAGGCTATACAATTAATTTTTTATTCTGAATTCAATTAAAATACAAGGAGGGTGTTAAAATACTCTCCCTAATCTACCTAAAACATTGCGCTTATAAAATTATATTAATGTATCATGAGACCATAGAGTGTCCCCATTTATGGTAGAATAGGACACTAGTTAGTACAGCATATGTCTCACCAACATGTTTCACTGCTTCAGAGGCGTCATCAGGGAATGAGACACAGCAATTGAATTCAGAATAAAAGTAACATTTTATATCCTAATAGAGAGGGATATTTATATGAGGTAATCGCATCTGGCTAATAATTCATTTGAATTCTTTAGCTATCAGAGCAGAACTAGAAAGCCTCCATCCAAATCAGATGGCCGGTTACATCAGTATTTGCAAGCCAAAACCAGGAATGGGCGAAAAATGCAAACATGGCGCACAAGTTTCTATTATACTTTTCCTGTGATTGTTCCACTCCTGGTTTTGGCTTACAAATACTGATGTAAAAATTCAACAAATACTCAGTGTGTGAACGTGGCATAATGCAGAGCAATGTAAAACTGATTGATTCACTGATAGGAAAGTACACTGGAAAACTGTACAGCCTTTTGCTATCCACAGAAATTGAATGAAATATTAATACATTGTCAAATATTTAAAATGCTATCAATTCTTTCATGATGCACTACAGTGTAGCTTACCTATGCTAATTGTGTCATGTAGTTGCTTATTTCATTTTTTATTAACCCCTGTACCCCCGAGTGTGATTTGCACGTTAATGACCAGGCTAATTTTTACAATTCTGACCACGGTCACTTTATGAGGTAAGAACTATGGAACGCTTCAACGGATCCCACTGATTCTGAGATTTTTTTTTTCATGACATATTGTACTTCATAGTAGTGGTAAAATTTCTTCAATTTAACTTGCGTTTATTTGTGAAAAAAACAGAAATTTGGAGAAAATGTTGAAAATTTTGCAATTTTCAAAATTTGAATTTGCATGCCCTTAAATCAGAGAGATATGTCACACAAAATAGTTAATAAATAACATTTCCCACATGTTTACTTTACATCAGTTTTGGAATCAGATTTTTTTTTCTATTAGGGAGCAATAAGGGTTAAAATTTGACCAGCAAATTGTCATTTTTACAACAAAATTTACAAAACCATTTTTTAGGGACTACATCACATTTGAAGTCACTTTAAGGGGTCTATATGACAGAAAATACCCAAAAGTGACAACATTCTAAAAACTACACCCCTCAAGGTGCCCAAAACCACATTCAAGAACTTTATTAACCATTCAGGTGCTTCACAGGAATTTTTGGAATGGGGAAGAAAAAAATGAACATTTAACTTTTTTCACAAAAATGTTACTTTAGACCCAATTTTTTTTATTTTCACAGGGGTAACAGGAAAAAATAGACCCCAAAATTTGTTGTGCAATTTCCCCTGAGCACAAAAATACCCGATATGTGGGGAAATACTACTGTTTGGGCGCACGGCAGGCTTCGGAAGGGAAGGAGCACCATTTGACTTTTTGAATGTAAAATTTGCTTGAATAATTAGCGGACGCCATGTTGTGTTTGGAGAGCTCCTGATGTGCCTAAACAGTGGAAACACAAGTGACACCATTTTGGAAACTAGACCCTTCAGGGAACTTATCTAGATGTGTGGTGAGCACCTTAAACCCCCAGGTGCTTCACAGATGTTTAAAACATGGAGCCATAAAAATACAACTTTCACATTTTTCCCACAAAAATGTTCTTCAGCCACCAGTTTTGCATTTTCATAAGGGTAACAAGAGAAACTCCCCCATACCACTTGTTGTGCAATTTCTCCTGAATAACTGAATAAGTTAATATCCAATATGTGGGGGAACACCATTGCTTGGACACACGGCAGGGTTAGGAAGGAAAGGAGTACCATTGACTTTTTGAATGTAAAATTTGCTTGAATAATTACCGGACGCCATATTGCATTTAGAGAGCCCCTGATGTGCCTAAAACAGTAGAAACCCCCCACAAGTGACCCCATTTTGGAAACTAGACCCCTCAGGGAACTTATCTAGATGCATGGTGGACACCCTGAACCCCCAGGTGCTTCACAGAAGTTTATAACATGGAGCTGTGAAAATAAAAAAATCTAAATTTTTCCACAAAAATGATCTTTTAGCCCAATTTTTTTTATTTTCACAAGGGTAACAGGAGAAAATGGAATCTAAAAACTGTTATGCAATTTCTCCTGTGTAAGCTGATACTCCATATGTGGGGAAAATGCACTGCAGGGTTCAGAAGGGAAGGAGCACTGTGTAACTTTTTGAACGCAAAATTGGCTGGAATCAAGAGCGGATGCCATGTCGAATTTCGGGAGCCCCTGATGTGCCTAAATAGCGGAAACCCACCACAATTGAAAATAGACTCCTCAAGGATTTTATTAAGGGATATAGTGTACATTTTGAACCCAGAGGTACAACAGAATTTGATAACATTAGGTCATCATATTGAATAAGTTGTCGTTAATCTTGAGCGCAAGTGCTCGCTACTTGAGTTTGCATTGGGTACTTGGGTATGCACCATGTATCGCTGGTGCTTGCGTGACATGCTCGAATCCCCGCCCTGCATGTTTCATGTTTGTTAGACACCCAAAAAAAAGACGCGGGGATCGCTCGTGCATGGCAGGCAATACTCGGTGCCTACCCGAGCACCAGATGCAACTCAAATAGCGATCATTTGCGCTCAACACTGGTCTCCATATAGTCATCATTTTTTTTCTTTACTTTTGAAAAAATCCCAACCGAAGCACAACCCTAAGCCTAGCACAACCCTTACCATAGCACAACCTTTATTGTTTGGATCGGTGCAATTACAGTTATACCAGATTCATATCTGGCTTTTATGATTGACAGCTGTCACACACTAAAATAATTTTTTTGCAAAGACTAGTTTTTGCATTGCTATATTTTGAGAGCTATAATTTTTCCATATTTTGGCCGACAGAGTCATGTGAAGGCTTGTTTTTTGCGGGACAAGATGCTGTTTTTATTAGTACCATTTTCGGGCACGTGACATTTTCTGATCGCTTTTTATTCCGATTTTTTGGAGACAGAATAAACAAAAACCAACAATTCAGGAATAGTTGTTTTTTTTATGCAGTTCTGCGTGTGGTAAAATTGATAAGGCAGCTTTATTCTTCGGGTCAGTACCACATTTATAATTTTTTTTATGTTTTGGCGCTTTTACACAATAAAAACTATTTTATAGAAAAAATATTTTTTTTATATCACTTTATTCTGAGGGCTATAACTTTTTTTTATTTTTCGTCTGATGGAGCAGTATAGCGGCTTGTTTTTTGCGGCACAAGATGACGTTTTCAACTGTACCATTTGTAAGGCGGCGGTGTTCGCACCATGCAGTAACTGAGGCCGTGACCCAAGCAAGTCCAACATAAGCAGCTTTTATTCAGCACTCACGGGTAAAACAGAAAGTCCTCTGGGTCCCAGCCGGGTTAACATAAGTGCATAACAACGGTTGCCGTGGGCAACAGTCGCGTCGGGCCGCTCAGAGCCTGACGGGTGCAGAGTCTTTCCAGGCATGGGTTCAGCTACTCACAGATCTGCCGAGCTTTCCTGCTATGTTCCTAGCAGGTCCCAACACTGAACAACACTAATCCTTAATGAAGGCTTTTTAAAGGACCTGTGGCAAGATCCACTGGAAAACCCGGGTTGGAGGGAGGAGGCCGCCCCACTGCCTTCCTGTAGCCTCCTCCAACAAATGAAGGCCCTGTTGGGTTTTACTAATCTGCCTTAATCAGATAGCCTGATCAGGATAATGCTCACCTTCATTCCTGCATTGCAGCCGCAGGTGTGTCTGTGACTGCAATGCACTTCAATGGGTTTAATAGGTCTCTGTACACATTCTGGGGGATATATACCGTCCCTCGTATACGATCCCCGTCACTGCCTCACATATCCCCCCCCCTCTGTTCAAACTTGTGGGGTTGAACATTTGTCACCATTCAGGTTGCCCGGGACAGGGCATCCACATTTGCTTGCAACTTCCCAGGGAAATGTTCTACAGAGAAACTGAAATTTTGCAGTGCCAGAAACCACCTGGTGACTCGCGCATTCCTCTCCTTGGTACGTCACCAAGCGGAACTGACACCTGAGTAAATAATAATGTAGTGATTCCAAGGCCCACTTAA
Source organism: Phyllobates terribilis (assembly GCF_046119375.1). Classification (NCBI taxonomy): domain Eukaryota; kingdom Metazoa; phylum Chordata; class Amphibia; order Anura; family Dendrobatidae; genus Phyllobates; species Phyllobates terribilis. The sequence goes on along the minus strand of NW_027362768.1, from coordinate 34,408,074 downwards.
AAATCAAACACTCTTTCTCTACCACGCTATAGTTTTTCTCTGCCGGGATAAGTTTTCTACTCAAGTAGGTGACCGGGTGCTCTTCACCATTCACTTTTTGTGACAATACCTCCCCTAAGGCATCTGTCTGTACAATGAAGGTTTCCTTGAAGATGGGGCTGATAAGGACCAGCTTTCCACACAGGGACAACTTCATGGACTGAAAGGCTTCTTCTGCCTGAGGGTTCCACTGAACCATTACCGTTTTTTTCCATTTCAAGAGATCAGTCAGGGCCGCCGTTGTCCCAGCAAAATTAGGTATAAACCGGCGTTAATACCCCAGAATGCCAAGGAACGCCCTCACCTGCTTTGTACTTGATGGTTTAGGCCAGTTTCTTATGACCTCAACTTTATTTATTTGGGGCTTGATAACTCCTCGGCCAATCACATACCCCAAATATCGGGCTTCCTCTAGACCTATTGCAAATTTTTTGGGGTTTGCCGTTAACCCCGCAGCTCTGAGAGAATCCAGCACCGCTTGTACCTGGGATAGGTGCATATGCCAGTCGGTGTTTAAGATGATAATATCATATAGATACGCAGACGCATACGCTTGATGAGGCTTGAGCACTATGTCCATCAACCTCTGGTATGTAGCTGGGGCCCCATATTTCCCAAAAGGTAGGACCACAAAGTGATATATACCCTGCGGAGTTATGAAGGCGGTCTTTTCCTTCGCCGCTTCCGTGAGAGGTACCTGCCAATAACCCTTGGTGAGATCAAGCGTGGTAAAGTACTGGGCCTGCCCCAGTCTCTCAATCAGCTCATCTACCCTGCGATTGGATAAAGGTCAAACTTCGACACTTCATTTAATTTCCGGAAATCGTTACAGAAGCGCAACGATCCGTCTGGTTTCGGAATCAGTACGATGGGGCTAGCCCGCTCACTCCATGATTACTCGATGACGCCTAACTGGAGCATTTGTTTTACCTCAGCTGTGATGGCTTACCTCCGGGCTTCGGGTACCCGGTATGGTCTCATTCGTACCCTTACCCCAGGTTCGGTGACAATGTCATGTTAGAGAACCGTAGTCCTAACTGGTAGCTCTGAGAACACGTCGGTATTCAGCTGTACCAGCGAGCGAGCATCCCGTCGCTGCTGTTTAGTGAGAGCATCACTCATCCTGACTTCTCCCCCGGATGCATCCCTGGCTGAAGGAAAAAGAACACTCTGACGGCATGCCCAAAGTGACATCTGTAACTAAACACTCTCGATCTTTCCAAGGTTTTAGCAGGTTTACATGATAAAGCTGCTCCGGTTTCCTCCTTCCGGGTCGATACACCCGGTAGTTTACCCCCCCACCTTTTCTCGAACCTCATATGGCCCTTGCCACTTGGCCATGAGCTTACTCTTGGCTGTGGGTACCAGTACTAACACCTGATCACCCTTGTTAAAAGACCTGACTGTGGCTCTTTTATTATATGTGCGCATCTGTGCTGCCTGGGCATCTAACAGATGTTCTTTCACGATGGGCATGACCGCCGCGATCCGATTCTGCATACTAGGCACGTGTTCAATTATACTCCTATGTGGAGTCGGCTCTTGTATCCACGTCTCTTTGGCTACGTCCAACAGACCCCTAGGGTGTCTACCGTACTGTAACTCAAAGGGAGAGAACCCTGTGGAAGCCTGGGGTACCTCACGGACGGCAAACATCAAATAGGGTAGCAACATGTCCCAATCCCTTACGTCCTTAGAAATCACCTTTTTCAACTTGGACTTGAGGGTTTTATTGAACCGTTCTACTAGCCCGTTGGTTTGAGGGTGGTACACCGAGGTGTGCAATTGTTTTGTTTTTAGCAGATTGCACAGTTCCCTCGTCACCTTGGACATAAAAGGGATCCCCTTGATCCGTCAGGAACTCCTTAGGTAGCCCAAGATGACAGAATATGGCAAACAGCTCCCGTGCAATCAATTTTGCCGAGGTGTGGCATACAGGTACAGCCTCCGGGTACCAGGTAGCATAGTCGACGACTGCAAGTATATGTTGGTGGCCACGAGCGGATTTTACAATGGGCCCTGCCAAGTCCATTGCAATCTGTTCAAAAGGTACCTCTCGCACTGGTAGAGGTACCAATGGGCTACCGAAACTGATGGTGGGTGTGGTCAGTTGACATTCACAGTACTATTGGACCTCCGCCTAAATCCCCGGCCAAATGAACCGCTGAAATATACGTTCTTGCATCTTTTTAACCACTAAGTGTCCACCCAGCAGGTGTGTGTGTGCCATCTCCAGACCCGCCCGATGGTACGACTGAGGTACCACTAACTGTTCCACAACCTCGTCCCTGATTTTGTCTACTGTAAGGTAGCGCTATTCATCACGCTGAGGGGTATTCGCTTCACCAGGTCAATTAAAGCACACATGCAACGTTTTCCGGTAATATGAAGTCCAGCAGTTTATTACACATCATAAACCGCTCATAACATAGTCCATCTCAGTGGCTCTGAGGAATGTTACACATGTATCCTAGAGCCTTTTCAGTGGCAGCTATGCCCGCTTGGCTTCAAATACAGACTTCAGAAAGGTACAGCATCAGTATTCACTTAAAGCGCTGATTTACCTTTGCCGCGTCTCAGCTGCTTCTATCAGCTCGGTTCTGCCACAGCTATGGCTTTAAGGCTCCCCAGATGTAGTCTCCAGGCCACGTGCCATCCAAGGCTACTGGTATCCCAGACACAGGGATCCAGCCACTGCCTTCCAGGCTAATGGAGTCCCAGACACAGGGACCAGGCCTCTTGCCTTCCAAGGCTACTGGTATCCTAGACACAGGGATCCAGCCTCTGCCTTCCAGGCCTCTCTCTTCCATTTCAAAAGCCACCAGGATTTATATATCCTTTTGTGCACACAGGACCTGTGATGATGTCACAATCATGTGATCAGTCACCTGAGGGGGAGGTAAATAGTCAGCCAGAACACACCCCCTGGACATTTTAGCAATGAATCAAGCTGCTCCATTACATATCCCTCCCTGTTCAAACTTGTGGGGTTGATCACATAATATACACAATCACATTATAACCCATGTTTCACACAAAGACCATGTACTTGACAATCGCGCTGCTCAGCCCCTGGAACATTAGTCATCAACATAAGCTCATTCCTTAGGGACCTACCATCTGTCATTGTCACTAACTTCGTCAAGTCACATTTCCGAGTCGTAACCTTGTCAGACCTCCCCCGCGTGACTCACTTGTCCTTGTATCTAAGGTCAGGTCTGACTTCTTGCTGTCCCCTTCTCTATTGGGTCGTTTGTATGGGCCTCTCAGACCTGAGTTACTGGAGTTCTCACTACCTCTAAACCCACGCCCACTATCCTCAGGACATCTTGAAAGGTCTCTAACTTCTACTGTAGCCATCCTATTATTTGAAGGGCCCTTTCTCTGTCTGGTCTCACAATTTCTAGACGGCTTTCCATTCGTGTTCTGGCGAGATTCAACTGTTCTACCTCTCACAGGTAGGTCACTCGGTACTCCATCGGCATGCGCATATATGCAAGACTTTCTTCTGTTCCTACAGCGGAAAATGACACCATGCCGTCTTCATCTGGTATCCAGTCCTGACAATCACGTGGACTGCTTAATTTCATCACACCAGACTTCTTTACCATCATTTGCATGGCTTGGCCATTTCTCCCAATGAGCTTTCTTACCAGAGCATGAGGCACCCGGATGACTTCTTCCCGCAGACTTTGAGCTTTTCTCATAAGCTCAAGTTGTCTAATGGCTTGTTCCGTCTTCAACCGGACAATCAGCTTCGTGCGAACACATCGCCAGTGCATGTCACTTAGGATAGCCACCCTCTTCACTGTGACTTCGGTTGTGGACAGGACCACCAGCTGTTTAGCTTCTGAGGTCGAGTACACCTTACAGGCTCCCACGGCCTTCTTGAACTCTTCATGCACAGACTCTCTAGTGCATTCATCATTCAAATCTTCGGGTACATCTATGAGGCACTTGTACCGAGACGTTTCTGTCTCACCAGTGGTCTCCAAATGATCATCTGGCTCAGGTTTCAGGGACAACTGACTTTCAGATTCTTCACCCTGTATGCTTCCCCTGAGCTGACTCTCCGCTATGAACTCAAGAATTCTCGTCTTGACCACTTCCATTTCATACTTATCTTCTTTTAGCACTCTCTCAGCTCTCCTCAAGTCCACTTTCTCTTGGTATAAAGGATTAAGCGCAACTTGCTTGCCCTTTTCCTTCTCCAAGGAGGCCTCATTCACTGATTGGTACTTTGCCAAGCGACCTTTGAGCTAGACAACTTCTTCCTCTAGCTCAGCTACTCGCCTCTTATCAACCCATTTCTTAAGCTGTTCCTGCTTCAACTGCTCCTTTATCAGCAGAATTGTCTCAGACCTCTCTGTCTCCAATGCACCCACTCGGCTCTCGACAGCCAGTCTCTCAAGCTTCTCTTGCTTCAAATGGGCTTGTAACGTCTCCTTGAGCTCCTTAATCTCGGCTCTTACAACCACCGAATCATCCAAGCTCGCATTATTCGAGGAGGCATTTGCTTCATACCTCCCTTCTCCGATAGACTCCTCCTTCCTGCAGATTCTATCCTTAAGGCACGTCTCTGCCCTCTGGAGATCACCACAGAACGTCTGCAGCTCCTTCACCTGAGCTTCCAGTCCCGGGATTTTGCTGCGAAGATCATCATTCTCATCCCGGGTGTCCTGTAGGGCGGTCTCAATCACTTGGAGCATGTGTTCTGCATCGGCCTTATCATCCTCTAGTTTTTCCTTAACCTTGAGGAGATCCTCATAGTCTCTCTTAATTTGTGGCAGTTCCTTACTGAGTTCACCATACTCCTTCTTGGATTCACACAGCTCCCGATTAAACTGTTTGCGCAGTCGTTCTAGGTTTTGATCACGTCCAGAAACTTCATCCTGCAGCGCCTCTTTTAAGGCAGACAGCTCCCTATCCCTCTGGTGTAGACCCTCATCCAGCTTTTGCTTCACCTGCATCAGCTCTAACTGTACCAGGGAGAAACGATCTTTCACCTCGCACAGCTCATCTTCAAACTCTGCTTTGTCAAGCTCCAACTGAAAAACCTCCTCTTTATTTTTCTGGAACTTTTCCTTCCAATTGTTGTCTGATACTGTACCTCCGGTTGCTACTGGCAATGTCACCTCCTCTTCACTCCTTATCTCTTCTGCTTCTAAAGGAGGATCCACACTCGGAATAAAAGCACACAACATTGCATTTTCTTTATTTGTCCTTTCAGCAAAGGATACAGGAGCAACTTTTTTGTGGCCCTTGCGCCATCGATGGCACGAGGGAAACTTTCTCACCTCGTCTAGCTCATCCTGACTGAACTCTCTTTCTACTTTTGTAGTGTCACCGTCAGCTATGGGGTCTGTGTCACTCCCCATGGTGTTGTAGACCAACAAGTCACCTCCCACTGTGTCGGCAACCCCTTCTACTGGAGCTACCCCGTTATCAACGGTCAAATTGTCATTTTTAGATGGTACCAACCCACAACCAGTAACCAATTTTGGTTTTCTATACTCCACACTCTTTTGACACTCCGCCCCCTTTTGGACACCCACACCTGTAGTGGGATTTTTTTTAAAAAAACACGCGATAGTCTTAGGACCCAGTTCACAACATCTCTTACCACCTCCCCGGGCACTCTGGGAAAATACCGGCGCCCCAGGAGAACTCACAGAATGGTCCGCTGCCGCCATTCTATATGGTGCCAGCAGCTCCTGCCATTTCTGCACCATGTCTTGTTGCTGTAACTTTAACAGGTACCTTAACCACTCAGCAGTATATGATCCCCGTCATTGCCTCACACATTTTTATTTACATACATCTTTTTGATCACGTGTTATTCCATTTTTTATTTGCTGGTATGATGATAAAGCATTGTTTTTTGGTTCATTTTTTTTTTTTTTATCGTGTTCACTAAAGGGGTTAATTAGTGGGACAGTTTTATAGGTCAAGTCGTTCCAGACACGGCGATACCAAATATGTGTACTTTTATTGTTTTTTTGTTTTTTTTTCACAATAAATCAATTTTATGGGTACAGTATATTTTTATTTTTTGGGTATTACTTTTTCATTTTTTTTTTCCACTTTCTGACACCTTTTTTACCTGTACACTTTGTCCCACTATGGGACTTTTACTTTTTACAGCCTCATAGGCTGTATAGCATAGAGAGCAGCAGCTGCCTATTCTATTGCAGCCTATCAGCGCTGCACAGGCAAAAGTTACTTTTGCCATGCACTGTGCATGACTAAAGTAACTTCCTGCTGTCTGGTGACCCAGATGTTGTCATGACGACATTGGGTCACCATGACAACATCCAGGAGCGGCCGCAGACATTGCGGGACGCCGGCACATTAGGTAAGTATCGGTGCTTACCTCCCCTTGCCCCGAAATGAAATACCTCCCCTGGCACATAACACCGGGTGTCAGCTGTGACAATCAGTTGACACTCGGCAGTGATCGCCACGCACCGCTGGTGTGCGGGTGTGATCGCAGCGTGCGTAATAGTACGTAGCTGGTCCATAAGGCCCAGGGCACAGATACGTACTATTACTGACCCCGTCGTAAAGGGGTTAAAAGAGCACTTTACCCATGAGTGTCTGGAACTTAAGGTTAAAGGTATATTCTCAAGTTGTAACTAGAGCAGCTCAGAGCTATGCAATGCACTTACAGTCGCCCTTCTTCCTGGTTTCTGGTAGGGTGGGCATTCTTTCTTGAGTGACAGTTCTGGTGAATAACAGAGCTGTAGCATTAGTAGACCTATAAAGCTCAGCACAAGTTCTGCTATAACACACTCATGCACGCCACTTGATATGGAGAGGCAATACAAAGGAACATGAGTTCTTTGGAATCCAGGAGAAATCTTACTAAATGCGACCATTAATCCGAGCCTGTCACAGTCATGTGGGATAACAGAGTCCAGGTAGAGATCAGCGAATGTTTCAATATTCGATTCGGGTTACTATCACCGGATTTGCAATATTCACCGATTTATTTGTTGAATTTTCATTGAACGTTACCGAATGCCATAGGATTCAATGGGGGGACACTTTCAAATGGATCCAAAAGCTGCCAAAACACATCAAATTAGGGATAAACACTTGGAAAGTGACCCAGAGTACAAGTACTATAATTATTATTACTATTACAGCGACATTTATTCCGTGGCGCTTTACATGTCAAAGGGGGTCACTGACTGATACAAGAGGAGAGAGGACCCTGCCTATGAGGGTGCACAAACAAACTACAAGGGATGGGTGAGGATACAGTAGGTCAGGGTACAGCTACTCGTGCAGCGATATGCTGGAGCGAGAGTTACCGCAGAATGTACGCTTGTCACAAGAAGTGGGTCTTCAGCTTCCTTTTCAAGGCTTCCATGGTAGACGAGAGTCTGATGTGTTGGGGTACAGAGTTACACAGTAGCAGAGATGCATGGGACAAATCTTGTATGCGATCGTGACAAGAAGAAATAAGAGGGAAGTAGAGAAGGAGATCTTGGAAGGATGGGAAGTTGTGTGCAGGTAACAAGTAAAGGGAGACTAGGTCACACATGTATGGAGGAGACAGGTTTTCGACGGCTTGGTGTGCCAAAGTTAGGCTTTTCAACTGGAGTATCTGGGCAACAGGGAGCCAGCACAGGGATTAACAGAGAAGAGAAGTCTGGGAATAGCGGGTTGACGGGCAGATTAATCAGCCAGCACTCTTTAGGATAGATTGGAGGGGGGCAAGAGTGGTAGAAGGGAAGCCACAGAGCAGGAGCTTGTAGTAGTCGAGGCGGGAGATGATGAGGACATGCAATGGTGTTTTTCTACATTCATGGTTGAGGAATGTGTGGATCTCCGAGTTACCTTGGAATTGGAGTCAGCAGCAAGTGGAAAGGGCTTGGATCTGACTTTTGAAGGACAGATCAGAGTCAAGCTTGCGGGACTGGAGAGAGTGGGCAGGGATTCACTTTGATGGATTGGTCAGTTGAGGGGGGTGAATGAGATGGTGGAAGGATGGTGCATTCTGTTTTATCCATGTTAAGTTTTACAAATCTAGCAGAGAAGAAAGATGAAATACAGGACACACATTGTGGGATTCTGGTTAGTAAGTCGGTGATATCAGGTCCAGAGAAATACATCTGTGTGTCATCAGCATAGAGGTGATACTGAAAGTCGTGAGACCATGAGCTGTCCCAGGCCGAAGGTATAGATGGAGAAGAGCCTGGGTCCTACAACTGAACCTTAGGGGACACCGACACATAGGTGATGAGATGAGGAGGTGGTGTGTTAATGAGAGACACTGAATGTCCTGTTGGTTAGGTATGAAAAAATCCAAAACAGGGCCAAGTCTGTGATGCCGAGAGATGAGAGTCTGTAATAAGAGGATATGGTCAACTGTGTCAAAGGCAGATGAGAGGCCAAGGATGAGGAAGACAGAGTTGTCTGGCTTGGATTTGGCAGTTAGTAGGTTGTTGGTGACTTTAGTCAGGGCAGTTTCAGTGGAATGGTGAGGTTGGAAGCCAGATTGTAAGCGGTCAAAAAGGGAGCAGGAGGAGAGGTGGTAGGACAGTTCAAAATAGACATATTGGAGGCATAGGGGAGATGTGAGAAGAGGCGATAGCTAAACATAGGATGGGTCAAGGGAGGGCTTTTGGAGGATCGGTGTGATCAAGGTATGTTTGAATCATGAGGGGAAGATGTCAGTTGTTAGTGACAGGTAGAACAGGAGGGTTAGGCTTGGGATGAAGACTGTGGTACAGTTTGGAATGAGGTGGGATGGTATTAGATCAAGTTCACAGGTGGTGAGATGTGGTTTGGAGAGTAAAGATGATCTTCCGTGATGGCAGAGAACCTGGTTTTGGAGGAGGAGACTTGAGTCATTATGAGAAGGGCCTGTTGGGACTTTAAGCAAAAGCTTTGCCCTATGTTGTCAATCTTCTGCTTTAAGAATGAGGCTAAGTCTGCAGCTGAGATGAGAGGAGAGGAGAGGGAGGGGGAGCTGGTGGACAGAAGAGGGACTTGAAAGTACTGAATAGCTGTTTAGGGTTGAGATAAACGTATGATATGCGAGATGAGAAGTAGGTTTGTTTTGCTGCAGTGAGCAATTGTGGAGCATTTTGAAAACTTCTGTTACTGGACTCCACTCCCATTCTTTGGCAGTCGCACAGCGGTATGCCTTGTAGATGAGGGGCAGGAAGAATATGTGCTCCAGTAGATGACAAGTGCTGCATCAAGTGGCCTCTGCTCCTCTTCTTCCACCTTAACATCACACATAGTACAGTCTTCAGAGGTGCCACCCCAATTACCCTTGTTTTCACCCATGTCACAACTCTCCAACCTGCCAACTGACTGTGGGGAAGCACAGATGGGTGAGTCTGCAGAGCTGTTCACACATTCTGTTCCGGGGCATCAGAGGTCTAATCCAAAGCTTCATTGATTCAAAAGGGGGAAAGCATGTGTTGCGATGCCCCAAATTTTTTTCAGCTGATCCGGGCCCCGGATGAAGTAGGGTCCAAGAACAATTCAAACCCTTGTCACGAGACATTAACCCCTGGGGGTTGGCATGGATGGGTTGGAGAAAGAAATAAATATACACTAGCTCATGGAGAACTAAAATAATATACAACAGGGCTGGGAGAACTAAACAACTAAACATATAAGGTTGGAGAATGAAGCAAATACACATCAGAATATGGAGAGCTAAACTAATAGAAAACAGGGGCTGGAGAACTAAACTACTAAACAGCTAAAGTTGGAGAATGAAACAAATACACCTGAACATGGAGAACTAAACTAATAGAAAACAGGGGTTGGGGAACTAAACTAATAAGACAACAGGGGATGGAGAACTAAATCACTACATACCAGGGTATGGAGAACTAAACCACTAGACACCAAGGTGTCACTAGACAGCAAGTGTTGGAATCCCCAAGGCTTGTGGGACAAACCTCTGTATCTGACAGTTTCTCCAGTGCTTCTGCATCCTCCACCTCCTCTAAGGCCTCCACCTGTGTCCTCAACCTCTACCTTACTAAGACACACGTTACAACAGTGCAGAGAGAATCCCCACCAACTCCCTACTGCGCAGCCAGGTCTTACTACAATCAGGCAGTGTTAAAATTAATATGCCTTGGAGATCGCAGTCATACAGCTGAAGAGTTGTGTATCTCCAGGCCGAGTTTGAGCAATGGCTGCCTCCACTGAGCCTGGAGCAAGGGAAGGCCATGTGCGATAATGGTTAAAACCCTGTGGCGGCCCTACGCCAGGGCAACCTCAGACACTTGCCTTGCATGGATTGCATCCTCAACCTGATGGTACAGCAATTTCTCCGCCACTATCCCAGACTGGATGCGCTGCTGCAGAAACCATGGTCTCTGCCTGCTCACTTAAATCTATAAAAATGAGCAGGATCTTTAGTTTAAAAGCCAGACTACTAGACAATGAGCAAACTCCTTCATGATGATAGAGGCCACCATCTCCTTAGCTTGCTGGTACTTTTCTGTGGGAATGAGCTTGTCTCCAACCAGCCAGGAATATCCAGTGAATGGCACACCACAGTTTGGTATTAGCACCCAGTACCAGAAGCAAAGCCATCCACAATTTCCATACCTCAGGAATTTTATTTGGTAGACTGGCTGAGCAAACATTAGTTTCTCACAAAGGAGCTGAAGACACTGAGTGGCACTAGGTGCAAGTTTCTTCAGCATGACCAGTTTGTTATTTTTAGATATCAGAGGGAAAACATAACTGGGCTTTGCCAAGGTGCCATATTGCATCTTAAGTCTTATAGACCCTGCACTTGCGGTCTTACATTGTACAGAATGGTGGGGAAGGAGACAGTAGGTCGTGGAGTTGCATTAGCTCCGGTGGTGTTGAGGTGAGGTGGCAGCGAGGCAATGGCAGGCTGTAAGCTGTCTTGAACAGATGGGTTTTCAGGTCGTGTCTGAATGATCCGAATGTGGTGGCTAATCGGTCGTGTTGAGGCACAGAATTCCAGAGGATGGGTGATATTTGGTAGAGGTATTGGAGGTGATTGGGTGAGGAATAAATAAGTGTGGAAAGAAGGAGGTCTTTGGAGGACCGAAGATTACATAAGGGAATATATCGGGATATTAGTTCAGAGATCTACGGAGAAGAAAGGTTATGGATAGCTTTGTACGTCAGTGTTAGTAGTTTGAACTGGATATGCTGGGCAATTGGGAACCAGTGAAAGGATCTTATAGATTGCAATCTTATGGATTGCTGGAGCCAGTCCACAGTAAAACAGCAGCCATAGAGTGTCTGGGAACATTCCCACACACTTTTTTTAGCCAGGGATGCTTCTCGGCAGGAACTTCAGGAGAGTTCATAGGCCATCCATCTCCTTAGTTTTTTGTTACTTGTAATGCAAGCACAAGTATGCAGCCAGTAACCCACCCACAGGCCTCAATACTAAACTGCCACATTTCTGGACAGCTGCTTGCACTTGAAATGTCGCCTTTTAGGCTCGTGGAGGCGGAAGCTTTTCACAACCTCATGGCGGCAGCCGGGTGTCCATACTCGGTCCCCAGCTGCCACTATTTCTCCCAGTGTCATCCCCGCCTTCCACAAGCACAGGTCCCAGAACATTACTGCTGGTACTTTTCTGTGGGAATCTGCTTGGCTCCTGCCAGCCTGGAATATTTACAGTGAACTATGGTACAATGCCATGGTATTAGCACTGCCCCCAATACCAGTAGCGAAGCCATGCCCAATTTCCTTCTCAGGAATTGTATTTGGTAGACTGAGTGGCTGCCAAAATGTATTAGTTTCTCACAAAAGAGCTGAAGATACTGAGTGGCAATAGGTGTAAGTTTCTCCAGCATGTTGAATATCACAGGGAGAACAGAGAGGGCAGCACAGTGGCTCAGTGGTTAGCACTGAAGTCTTGCAGTGCTGGGGTCCACGGTTCAAATCCATGCAAGAACAACATCTGCAAGGATTCTGTATGTTCTCCCCGTGTTTGCATGGGTTTCCCCCTCAGTAACAAAGCAGCCATAGACTGTCAAGGAACCTTCCCACACACTTTTCTTAGCCAGGGCTGCTTCTCGGCAGGGTTGGACGGGCCCACCAGAGAACCGGAGAATCCTCCGATGGGCCCTGTCTTCTCCATCAGGAGAGTTCATAGCGCAAACCTTGCAGGTTGTGATGATGATGAGGCCATTCACTCCTTACTTTTCTGTTACTTGGAATGCAAGCGCAAGTTTGCAGCCAGACACCCACCCACTCACAGGCCGCATTACTAAACGGCCACATTTCTGGACAGCTGCATGCACTTGAAATGTTGCCTTTTAGCCTTGTGGAGGCGGAAGCTTTTCACAACCTCATGTTTGGTCCCCAGCCGCCACTATTTCTCCTGTTGTCGTCTCCACCTTCCACAAGCACGGGTCCCAGAACATTACCCGTGCCCTTCCCAGTGCACTTACCATAGTTGAAAGTCCAGAAGCTGTAATATTTGATGTGTTTTTATCTTTCAAGATATTGATTTGCGTTCTTTAATGTTACATAGGATTTCTGGAAAGTCCTTGTTTTGAATGTTCAAATTGAGATTTTCACAGTTCAAAAATGGTTATTTTGATATTGATTTGGTGTATGTAAAGAAAAAAATAGTGCTATAAAAATAATTATGCTAGAAAAAAAATCTGCTGTATTAGAATCTGTATTACCATCTAACAACAAACACGTGGACAAATGAATGTGGCCAGGGATGGTACGGAGCCAGTCCACAGTTAAAAAAAAAACGCCATAGAGTGTCCGGGAAACTTCCCACACACTCTTATCAGCCAGAGATGCTTCTCGGCAGGGTTGGACGGGCACACCAGAGAACCGGAAAATCCTCCGGTGGGCCCTGGGTTCTCCTTCAGGAGAGTTCATAGCGCAAACCTTGCAGCTGCTATGGGGCTCTTTAGTGGGGGAGAAAGGTGGTCCCTCAGAATCAAATCCCCTGATGCACCGAATGTTCTTCAGTCTGACACTGCTTCTCGGTGAGAGCTGTATTTCACCACAGCCATGTTCTTTAGCTCGATGAAAGGACTGGCATAGAGGGAAACCATATCTACTCTGGCTGTAATTTCTCCCAGGAAGTCCTCTAATGCAGCTTGTTGCATAAGCAATAGCAGACCGTCCAACATCAGCTCGCACTTCTCAGTGGTGCTTAGTCACAGACAAAGATCTTTCTTTACACCTTGAATTTAATCATTACAGAGTTGGACAATGGCCTGATCTGCAATGAATTTTGAGAAATAACGTGCATAAGCAAAGGCACGGTTTACGCCACTGAACGTCATTAAGCACAACTCATACAGCTTTCCCACAGACTGAAAGAAGGGTATCAAGACTTCCAAGACAGCCAAGACTTCTCTGTCCTCCCCAAGAGGATGACTGTCAATGTTCTCCTCCTCATCCTCCTCCTCCTTATCACCCAATCCGCATTGAGATGAGATGAGGCTGGGCTGCATAGTTCCCTGCTTTGCTTGCAATGCCTCCTATTTAACTGTGAGCACCGAGCATTTCAGTAGACAGAGAAGTGGGATGGTGGCGCTAATTATGGCATTATCATCGCTCACCATCTTGGTGGAGTCCTCAAAGTTTTGGGGGACAGCACAGATGTAAGACATCCGTGCCCACTGATCAGTTCTTATATGCAGAGGCTGACTTGAATGCCGATGGGTGTGTTGAAGCTGATATTCAACAACTGCCTTCTGCTGCTCACACATCCTTCCCAACATCTGCAACATTGATTTCCAACATGTGGTGAAATCGCACAACATTCGGTGAGCTGGAAGCTGCATATGCTGCTGAAGCACTGCCAGGGTGGCAGAAGCTATAGCTGACTTTCTGAAATGGGCACAAACTCAATGTACTTTCAAAAGCAGCTCTGGTAGATCTGGGTAGGTTTTGAGAAACCGCTGAACCACTAAATTGAGCACATTTAGTGCTCTCTCATTACTAATGTGTACCCCTGTGTGGAGAACAATATCAGCAACGGAAAATTAAAAGATGAAATATAGCCTGCTTTATATACCACGGTACTAAGGAAACCAATTTTGATTATATCTTGTGTACCCCTGTGACAAAAATATCTGCACCAAAGAATTAATTTCACTAGAGTAGAACTAGTGTAATGGTAACCGACAACTCTTCCACTACAGCCAAACCTAATAGATGGAGACCCAATTAGGATTCTCCACATTTCCAAAAAATTAGTGGCAGATACCAGCAAGGTGGCATCAATTTCACCAGAGTAGAAGTAGTTTAGGGGAGACCGAAACGTCTTCCACTACAGCCAGCCCAATAGATGGACACCCAATCATGATTCCCCACATTTCCAAAAATTAGTGGCAGACACCAGCATCAATTTCAGAAACAATAGAAATTGTAGAATTAGAAACAACACTTCTTCACCTACAGCCAACCCAGTAAATGGAGACGCAATCAGTGCTCACATTTTAATAAATTAGGGCCTAAAACCACCAAAATGGCATCACTTTCACTAAAGTAAAAGTAGTATAATGGAGACCAAAACCTCTTCCACTACAGCCAACCCAGCAGATGGAGACTCAATCAGGAGTGCACCATCCTCTCCAGTCGTTCACCACCTGTCAGACATGTACTTTGTTGTGTAGGTGCACGAGCTGGTCTAAAAAATGTGTGAAAGGACTTACAGAAATTGCTTCTGCCACTTACACTACTGCTGTTGCTAATATTTTGGCTTTGACGAATTGAAGTGCTGGAGGTTGGAAGTGTAGAGCTACGATGAATTCTGTGTGTCTCACTACTGGCTAGGGGAAAACCTATCTTAAGGTTGTGTAAAAGCGTGTTTCGATACTCCAGCATTCGTGGGTCCCTTTCCAGGGCGGGAAGCGTCTGGCAAAATTTACTCTTATAACGTGGATCTAACAGAGTGGCAACCCAGTAGTCAGCACTATTTTGAATCATAACTATGCTGGGATCATGTTGAGGTTCAAGTCCATGCGGTTTTGGTGGCTGGGTAATTCTGATGCTTGTTTCCTCTGTCCCCTGCCACAAAACACGAACAGAGAGGGGATGATTATCCTCTTCATGTTTTGACTGTTGCTCGCCCATCACCTCTTCCTCTTCCATTTGTTCCTCGCCAACAACCCTCGATTGCAGTGAACTACCTTCCCTTGAGATGTCCCCTAGTGTATGACATTAGTAACAGAAGAAAGTATTTTTTTTTACTGTGGATGAGGCCTGTATATCATAGGAGATATTCTCCAAACTATTTGAAACTGAGATGTCCCTGCTGTATTGGGAACAGAACAAACTATTTTTTTAGTGTGAATGACGCTTGTATAACATACGAGATATTCTCCAAACTATTGCAAACTCAGATCTAGCCTGCTGTATCAAGTTAGGAACAGGAAAAAAAGATTTTTTGACTCTGCATAAGCACTGAATGCAGCTGAATTTCCCCGCCACTAAAAGGACTAGGTGAATTATAGCAGAGTGAAACACGTTTGTGACAGAAAAAAATATTTTTTGGGCTGTGGCTAGCAACAGAAAAAAAATTTTTTTTTACTGTGCAAACAGCTGAAGTTCACCCATCAAAACATAGACAATCTGGGCTAACACAGCTTGCACTATCACATTAGCAAATGAAAAAAAAATGTTTTTTTGGTCTCTGCACTGTTAAGCTCTGCAGATAGCTGAATTTCAACCCCACAAAATCCAAGGCCCACAGCCTGCAAGGGCTCACTTACTTTATCCAAGGCCGGCGTTAGAACCCGGTGCACCCGGGCAAGTGCCGAGGCCCTAAGCAGGCGGGGGGGGCCCCACTCGCCGTCGGGCACCTCGCCGCGCTATGGGACCCGTGAGCGGAGGAGAGTGGTGTCAGCGCCCGCTCCCCCTCGTTTGCTCAAGGCCCTGGCAGCCTTTGGCACAATACTTACCTCTCCCCGTGCCTCCGCAGCAGCTTTGGTGTCTTCCACGTCCTCTGACTGTGACGTCTCAGGTCAGAGGGCGCGGTGACTTCTTTCCACCGCGCTCTCTCCTGAGCCATCACAGGCAGCGCAGAGCGGGAAGACGCCGGCAATGCTGGAGTCTGGAGCAGCGGCAGCAGGTGAGAAGTGAGGTGAGTATTTGATTTTTTTTCTTTTTAATGTATGGAGGCATGGGGCATTATATGGTGGGGGGGTGACATCCTGCATGGGGCATTATATGGGGGGGTGACATCCTGAATGGGGCATTATATGGGGGGGTGAGGTGACATCCTGCATGGGGAATTATATGGGGGGGACAAGTGAGATCCTGCATGGGGCATTATATGGGGGGTGACATCTTGCATGGGGCATTAAAAGGGGGGGAAGTGACATCCTGCATGGGGCATTATAAGAGGGGTGATATAATGCATGGGGCATTATAATGGGGGTGACATCCTGCATGGGGCATTTTAAGGGAGGGGGGGTGTGACATCCTGCATGGGGCATTAAAAGGGGGGGAGTGACATCCTGCATGGGGCATTATAAGGGAAGGGAGAGGTGACATCCTGCATGAGGCATTAAAAGGGGGGGAGTGACATACTGCATGGGGCATTATAAGGGAGAGGAGTTGTGACATCCTGCATGAGGCTTTAAAAGGGGGGGAGTGACATCGTGCATGGGGCATTAAAAAGGAAGGGGAGTGACATCCTGCATGGGGCATTATAAGGGAGGGGGTGTGTGAAATCCTGCATGGGGCATTATAAGGGGGTGTGGCATCCTGCATGGGGCATTATAAGGGGGGGTGACATCCTGCATGGGGCATTATATGGGGGGAACAACCTGCATGAGGCATTATGTGGGGGAACAACATGTATGGAGCATTATGTGGGGGCACAATCTGCATGGAGCGTTATATGGGGGCCAGTATTCTGTATGGAGCGTTATATGGGGGCCAGTATCCTGTATGGAGCATTATATGGGGGCCAGTATCCTGTATGGAGCGTTATATGGGGGTCAGTATCCTGTATGGAGCATTTTATGGGGGCCAGTATTCTGTATGGAGCGATTCACCGGTTTCTGAGCTATTGTAGAATTTACAATAGATATCCCTCATGTAATGTAAGAAGTGAAATCTTTGGCATTGTACTATATATATATATATTTCTCTGTGGTATCTGTGCAACATGAATCATGGTATGTGTTAAGGGGCCCACTGAGACTCTTTCACCCAGGGTAAACAAAAACCTGGAGCCGGCCCTGGCTTTATCACATTTAGGCTATGTGCCCACGATGCAGAAATGCTCAGGATTTTTTCCTGAGCGTTTCTGAATCTCCCTGGCAGAAAAAACGCATGTGGATTGTACATGCATTTTTCCTGCCAGGGACATGCGGATGTGAAACGTTCTTCACATGCATTTCCGCATGCGGGTTGACAAGCGCTTTCCAAGCGATTTTAGCATCACTTAGATAGTGCTTGTCAACTTGGTCACACTATATAAATCCATGCAAATGGCATGGATTTATATACTGTGAGCTTAAAGAATGGTAAAAAATAAAAAAATAAATCTATACTTACCTTCTGATGGTCCCCGGAGGCTTGCTTCGCTCCGTCCTGGCTTGCCGGCAGCTCGCGGTGCACTACGCTGAAGGACCTGCCGTCACATGACTATGACGTCAGCGCAGGTCCTTCAGTCCACCCCCATCTGCCGGCAAGCGATAACAAGCACACCGGGGGCCATCAGAAGGTAAGTATAATATTTATTTTTTATTTTATTCTTTTTTTAACAGGTTCTATGGTACCCAGGTTCGGAGGAGATTCTCCTGTCCTCCAGACCCGGGTACCATCCGCACATTGAAACGCTTGGATTCCGCATGTACAGATGCAGTGATGCGGAATCCAAGCGGTCCAATGAAAGTCAATGGCGGCGAAAACACAGCGCTTTCGCAAAATAATTGGTAGTGCTACGGATTTTTCCGCAATGATAACCCGCAGCAGAAATTTCCGCAGCATGTGCACAGCACATGCGGATTTTCATTGGAGAACATGGCAGGACTTCTACCAGGTGTTTTTTAAGCATTTCTGTAGCATTTTTGCCGCTGTGGAAATGCTTAAAAAACGCATCATGAGCACACTGCCTAAAAAGTGGAAAAACTTCTGCATGGAGCACAATACAAGTGGTGCATAACACTGTTTTATGGCATGGACCCTTCTCTTTCTGTCAGAATCTCAGTAATTGTACAAAAAAAAGTGCTACAAGGTCAATTGAACAAGTACACAGCACAGAACTTATCTTCACTATCTTACTTCCACAGAAGCACCCATCTATCTAGCTAATATCACTCATTACACAGGAGCTGGGTGCAGGAGCAGCGTCTATCACAAGTGACATGCATAGAATGGCGCTGACTAAACATGGCCGCTTTTTATATAGAGAGGACAGGTGATGTCAGCAGCCAATTGCAGAAGCCCTTGTGTCTGGGACACTGTGGATGCTTCCTGTGCTCTGATTGGCTAGCTGCAATTTCCTGACTTAAAGTTACTGCCTACAGGAAAAAAAAAAACACAGTGCGCCACTGATCTGACCTGTTCTGAGCTATAATCAGCCCCCCCACTCATCTACCATGTCCCCCCGCTCATCATACAGAAGCACTATGCTAGCAAAACTGTTAAAAACCTTATAGTTGCCCCGCAATCACGTACGCCGAACATTGCTGATTTTTCCGAATTTAACAAATTTTGCTTGCCTTTCCGATCACGAATCCAAATGTGCCACATTCATGTCGAACTTAAGTTTGGAGATCGAATTTCAAACATATTCGCTCATCACTAATTCTGAGAGCTGTGATGTTTTTATTTTTTGGCATACAAAGCTGTATGATGGCTTATTTTTTATGCGACAAGTTGCAGGGGTTTTTTTTTGCGGGACGGGTTGATGTTTTCATTTATATAATAATTTTTTACATACGGCTTTTTGATCACTTTTTCTTCAATTTTATGTGTGTTAATATGATGAAACAGTGACATTTGACATTTTTTAAATTATTTTTTATGATGCCATACGGAATAAATAACATGACAGTTTTATAAATCGGGTCGTTCTGGATGCAGTGATACCAATTACACAGGTCTGCAAAAAATAAAATTTCAAAAGCTGTTTTGGTTATTCCACGTAGTATTTATGATTTTTGGTGCGCTGAATTCGAAAATGACCTCCTCTTTGTCATAGGACATCATGTTTCCTGACAATTTAGGTAAATATGTTAAATAAGGCAATACCGCAAAATAAATGAAAATTATGCGTACTTTTGTTTGTTTTTTGTTTTATCACAAAGGCTGCGTTTTTAGTGGTAAATCTGCTTTTCGTGATTAGTGTGTGCTCTTTTTCTACATTTTTTTTAACTTCTTTCACTTTTTAACTTAGTCCCACTGTGTTACGTGTATATTTTTTTACTTTGATCGCTGGTCTCATGCATTGCAATACTCATTTAATGCAGTACATAAGAGCTGTGAGCGAGTTACTGACAGAGCCTGGAAAAACCTTCTTTTAGCAGGGTTTTACTGGTTATTATACCATAGGCTCATTAGATGATCTCGGGGTAACATGGCAAGGATCGGCAACCACCATGATAATCGCGGTTGGTCAATCCTGTCAAAGGGAGTCTTTTAACCCCCTTTTAACAACTTAAACACCAATGTCACGATACACAGCGGCATTTAAGGGGTTAATTGGCCCCAATTGGTCCCAAAATCATCCAGGGCCGATACCGCAGGGTTTCAGTGGTCATGTACAGCTGTCACCTCCAGGAATTTCGGCCGTGGAGCGGTGCTATTCATTATTCCTGATCGTTGTTTTAATGCGTGTCAGTGATCATAATGGGGTTAAATACCATGAGTCCAGGAGTATTTAAATGTGGGGTATAAAAGAGCGGCTGCTGTGAAATTATTCATCATAATATCAAGTATATAAAATCTAATAGCATGGGGAAAATATATAATATTAACCAAAGACTGTCTTGTAATCTTGACTATGTCATCTATGCTATCAATTGCATTAATGGACGTCAGTGCATAGACCACACTACAGAAATCTTGGGGTCCAGCATGAATGGTCAAAGACTTAATACTAAGGATGTTTTTTTTAAAACAAAGCCTCTCACGACACCTTACTAATAAATATAAGAGAAATTATGATGCGGTTAAAGTTACTCGTCTAGAACAAATATGTCAGGATAAATCATAATAGAAGACTTTAAATATGAAAGAATCATTTTGGATGAACAGAATAAAATAGAATGTACTACACTGGATATACAGAATATATAAATTTGAAATCATGCTGCAAAAAGCAAGCTCTCACATGTTTATGTCGACAAAAAAAATAAAAAAGTCAAGGCTCTTGGAAGAAGGCGAGGAAATAAAGCACAAAAAACAAAATCCTCTGGGCCTTTAATGGTAAATTACAGTCAACCTTTCAGCTAATATATGTTGCCCCATCCGTGGGTATCAAATACAGTATCAGGCATTAAGTTAAAAATTCATTATGACAGGTGGAAACTGCTCAGATGCGTTTCTGACATGAACTGCCCTTGATCACTGTGAATATCGTGAAATCAAAAGACAGGAAAATTAAAACAAATGTTATCTAATCATGAAATAACGAACCACGTGAATGTGAAATAATTACATAAGCAAAATAAAACATTCAACAACAAGTTTATTCTCGCTTCCGTTTGGTGTCCATAAAGCTTCTTTTTTCTCCAATAACCCCCTCTGTTTGAACAATTTACCTTTGCAATTCCAAAGAAGGTAAGATTTTGAATGTCTCCACCATGTATCTCTAGAACAGGGATGTCATACTCAAATACACAGAGAGCCAACATGAAAAACTTGGACAAAGTCGCGGGCCAGCCAGAAAACAGTATAATGGGCCCAACAAAGTCTTCCATATAGAATAATGGGCCCCACATAGTCCTCCATACAGTACAATGGGCCCCACATAGTCCTCCATACAGAATAATGGGCCCCACATACTCCTCCATACAGAATAATGGGCCCCACACAGTCCTCCATATAGAATAGTGGGCCCCACATAGTGCTCCATACAGAATAATGGGCCCCACATAGTCCTCCATACAGAATAATGGGTCCCACATAGTCCTCCATATAGAATAATGGGCCCCACATAGTCCTCCATACAGTATAATGGGCCCCACATACTCCTTCATACAGAATAATGGGCCCAACATAGTCCTCCATATAGAATAGTGGGCCCTACATAGTGCTCCATATAGAATAATGGGCCCCACATAGTCCTCCATAAATAATAATGGGCACCACATAGTCCTCCATACAGAATAATGAGCCCACATAGTCCACCATACAGTATAAAGGCCCCACATGGTCTTCCATACAGTATAATGAGTCCCACAGAGTCCTCCATTCAGAATAATGGGCCCCACATAGTCCTCCATACAGAATAATGTGCTCCACATAAACCTCCATACAGTATAATGGGTCCCACATAGACCTCCATACAGAATAATGGGCCCCACATAGTCCTCCATACAGTATAAGGGGCCCCACATAGTCCTCCATAAAGAATAATGGGCCCCACATAGTCCTCCATACAGAATAATGGGCACATAGAGTCCTCCATACAGTATAATGGCCCCACATTGTCCTCCATACAGTATAATGGGCGGCACATAGTCCTCCATACAAGAATAATGGTCCCACATAGTCCTCCATATAAGAATAATGGCCCCACATAGTCATCCATATAGAATAATGACCCCAAATAGTCCTCCATACAGAATAATGGCCCCTTATAGTCCTCCATATAGAATAGTGGGCCCCACATAGTCCTCCTTACACAATAATGGACCCCGCATAGTCCTCCATACAGAATAATGGCCCCATATAGTCTTCCATACAGAATAATGAGCCCACATAGTCCTCCATACAGAATAATGGGCCCCACATAGTCTTCCATACAGTATAATGGGCCCCACATAGTCCTCCATACAGAACAATGGGCCCCACATAGTACTCCATACAGAATAATGAGCCCACATAGTCCTCCATACAGTTTAGTGGCCCCACATAGTCCTCCATACAGTATAATGGACCCCACATAGTCCTCCATACAGTATAGTGGCCCCACATAGTCCTCCATACAGTATAATGGACCCCACATAGTCCTCCATACAGAATAATGGGCCCCACATAGTCCTCCATACAGTATAATGGGCCCCACATACTCCTCCATACAGAATAATGGGCCTCACATAGTCCTCCATATAAAATAGTGGGCCCCACATAGTACTCCATACAGAATAATGTGCCCCACATTGTCCTCCATAAAGAATAATGGGCCTCACATAGTCCTCCATACAGAATAATGAGCCCACATAGTCGTCCATACAGAATAATGGGCCCCACATAGACCTCCATACAGTATAATGGGCCCCATATAGTCCTCCATACAGAATAATGGGCCCCACATAGTCCTCCATACAGTATAGTGGCCCCACATAGTCCTCTGTGACACCTCCCCACTCGTTAGCCCACCCTGAGAGATGGGGGTTCTCGGAACCGGGCCTCCAGGTGGAGGGTGGATGCCGTCGTGGCCTAGGCCCGGCCGGTGCCCAGGGTTGTCACAATCAAAAATAAGCTCTAGGAGGGACGGTGGTTATCGAGTGGATTTAATTACTGCGCCACCTGTGGTGTTTGGTGATTCGCAACCAGCGCTGCGGCAGTCCTCTGAGGCGGGATGTCGTGGCAGCAGAAGATGGTACTACTCCCCACAGGCGGAGCAGGGCATCAGGGCAGCGAAGAGGGATCAGGGGAGTCGTAGTAGGTGATGTGGTGCGGTGTGGTGCCGCGCTGAAATAAGGGACCGGAGGCAATGGATGCAGTCTTCCAAGCTTTACTCACGATGATAGGCGTCAGCTGCAAGGCTTCTCCTCGCTCCTCACGGCGCGGTGCGGCCACCAGGAAGGGGTTCGACACACTCCGGGTAGTTCGGGTGCATCAATCAGGACCCCCATACCAGAGTGTTCTTAGACTTTCCCACTAGGTCCTCTCCTGTCCGTATGTGGTGCGTGTTGTAAGGCTGGGTCTCCCTCTGGCTATACACAGAACAAGGGTACGGGTGGTGACTCCGCTCCGTCCGTTACTCGGTGGGATCCACTAAGCCTCCGGAGCTTCTCTGACTAGGACGTGAAGTAGCAAAGTCAGATATCGGGGGCCTGTCCCCTCTTGCAGCAGGAGTCCCTCTGGCTTGGCCAGAATGAGGGTAGCAGGTGGTGTACGCCTCTCCGTCTGCATCCCCTGGGGTCCTTTTGCCTGTGGAGCTTGTCTTCTCTGCTCCCCTCCAGGCCTTCATAGGTAGGGACCTTGACCGGGTAGAGGCAGCCGTTAACTCTAGCCCGCTCCTCGCCTCAAGGCCAGAGGACGAGGACCGTGTATCTACAATCAGCTGCAGGTTCTAACAGAAAGCCACGTTCAGTGATGAAGATCACAATCAAAGACCTTGAGCCTAAGATGGCCGTTGATTAAATATGAATTAGTAAGTGTAACTATAAAGTGCTTCCTCCACCCACAATACCCACTAGTTTCCCCCTATCTTTGGTTCCCCCCTTGCTCTTCCATTCAGGTCCGGGGCAGCACATAGTGCTTTACACCCCCTACAGAATGGGAGCAGTGTGGTGTTGGGTGTGTAAAAGGGGTCCTGTGTGATGCCCCATCCTTACCTCGGAGAGGAGATACCACACCTCTTTTACAAGGTGCAGTACCCCTGTGGCGACTGAACCCTCAGGGGCGCCACACCTCCATACAGTATAATGGGCTCCACATAGTCCTCCATATAGAATAATGGGCCCACATAGTCCTCCATACAGTATAATGCCCCCACATAATCCTCCAAACAGTATAATGGGCCCCACATAGTCCTCCATACAGAATAATGGACCCCACATAGTCCTCCGTACAGTATAGTGGCCCCACATAGTTCTCCATACAGTATAATGGGCCCACATAGTCCTTCATACAGAATAATGGGCCCCACATAGTCTTCCATACAGTATAATGGGCACCACAAAGTCCTCCATACAGAATAATGGGCCCCAAAAAGTCCTCCATATAGAATAGTGGGCCCCACATAGTGCTCCATACAGAATAATGAGCCCCACATAGTCCTCCATAAAGAAAAATGGGCCCCACATAGTCCTCCATACAAAATAATGAGCCCACATAGTCCTCCATACAGTTTAATGGCCCCACATCGTCCTCCATACAGTATAATGGGCCCCACATAAACCTCCATACAGAATAATGGGCCCCACATAGTCCTCCATACAGTATAGTGGCCCCACATAGTCCTCCATACAGTATAATGGGCCCCACATAGTCCTCCATACAGTATAATGGGCCCCACATAGTCCTCCATACAGAATAATGGGCCCCACATGGTCCTCCAAACAGTATAATGGCCCCACATAGACCTCCAAACAGTATAATGTGCCCCACATAGTCCTCCATACAGAATAATGGACCCCACATAGTCCTCCATACAGTATAGTGGCCCCACATAGTTCTCCATATAGAAGAGTGGGCCCCACATAGTGCTCCATACAGAATAATGGACCCCACATAGTCCTCCATGCAGAATAATGGGCCCCACATAGTTCTCCATATAGAATAGTGGGCCCCACATAGTGCTCCATACAGAATAATGGGCCCCACATAGTCCTCCATAAAGAAAAATGGGCCCCACATAGTCCTCCATACAGAATAATGAGCCCACATAGTCCTCCATACAGATTAATGGCTCCACATTGTCCTCCATTTAGTATAATGGGCCCCACATAGTCCTCCATACAGAATAATGGGCCCCACATAGTCCTCCATACAGTATAGTGGCCCCACATAGTCCTCCATACAGTATAATGGGCCCCACATACTCCTCCATACAGAATAATGGGCCCCACATAGTCCTCCATATAGAATAGTGGGCCCCACATAGTCCTCCATACAGTACAATGGGCCCCACATAGTCCTCCATACAGAATAATGTGCCCCACATTGTCCTCCATAAAGAATAATGGGCCTCACATAGTCCTCCATACAGAATAATGAGCCCACATAGTCGTCCATACAGTATAATGGCCCCACATGGTCGTCCATACAGTATAATGGGCCCCACATAGTCCTCCATACAGAATAATGAGCCCACATAGTCCTCCATACAGTTTAATGGCCCCACATTGTCCTCCATTTAGTATATTGGGCCCCACATAGTCCTCCATACAGAATAATGGGCCCCACATAGTCCTCCATACAGTATAGTGGCCCCACATAGTCCTCCATACAGTATAATGGGTCCCACATACTCCTCCATACAGAATAATGGGCCCCACATAGTCCTCCATATAGAATAGTGGGCCCCACATAGTCCTCCATACAGTACAATGGGCCCCACATAGTCCTCCATACAGAATAATGTGCCCCACATTGTCCTCCATAAAGAATAATGGGCCTCACATAGTCCTCCATACAGAATAATGAGCCCACATAGTCGTCCATACAGTATAATGGCCCCACATGGTCCTCCATACAGTATATTGGGCCCCACATAGTCCTCCATTCAGAATAATGGGCCCCACATAGTCCTCCATACAGAATAATGGCCCCATATTGTCCTCCATATGGAATAGTGGGCCCCACATAGTCCTCCTTACAGAATAATGGACCCCACATAGGGGTGGTGGTTTTGGTGTAAATTTCCTGTCTTTTGGTTTCATGATATGCACAGTGTTCAAGGGCAGTTCATGTCAGAAACTCGTCTGAGCGGTTTCCACCTGTCATCATGAATCTTTAACTATAAATAACAGAGTAAAGGTTTTGAGGATTTTATTCAAGTTCCCGGCACTTAAATGTTTTTTCTATTTGCTTCACCGTGGATCAGCGGTTAATCCTGGAGTGGCAATATACCATTGTGAAGGGTTCCTGTATCATCACACGGCGAGGCTTAAGGGGGTATTCCCATCTCCAAGATCCTATCCCAATATGTAGTAGATGTAATAATAATAATATTAGCAAATACATCCAATTAGAAATGTAGTATAATTCTGCTGATTTCCTATGTCTCTCTCCTCCTGTGGAGACTTTGCAAGACCTTAGGTGTCCACGGTTATAACCACTAGCTACTAGCTAACTGTCACAATATCAGTGATCATAACCCCATGGATGCATAAGTTCCTGCGATGCCTGCTCATGAGGAAAGAGACATAGCGAATCAGAAAAACTATAGTACATTTCTAATTTTAGGTATTTGCTCATATTATTATTATTATTACACCTAATACATATTTAGATAGGATCTTGGAGATGGTAATACCCCTATAAACTATTTTGCTTATAATTTTTCTGGACTATATCAGACATTTGCTGTACAATTTCAGCCGGGTGTGTTTGATTTTGAAACACTGCAGATTTTCAGAGAAAAATATACTTTAAAAGCCACTAGGGACCGAGACCGTGCTGTAGACTAATCGGAGAGGCAGATCCCTGGCAGCTTCTCCCCTCCTGTTGACCTGGAGTGCCAAATCAGATCTCATACATTGCACTGAGGAGGGGCAACAACCCAAAACATTGTGTCTGCAAATTGAGAATCTGGTTTGGATTTTATCCTGAATTATGTAGCAAGGCTCACTAAAGGGTCGATATTGACTGTTAGGATTGCTGCTTCCAATAGGTGGTACTAGAGTTCAGGTCCTCCTCTTCCTCTCTGAAGAGGCAATTTGCATGTTTGTCTTAACACATGGCAATTATTCTTCCTGAAGTTTAGGGTTTCTGTAGTTCCTCAAATAAACATCTTATTAAAGGATAAGTGAAAACTTCTTCTGTTATGGTAACTATTGCCTAAGTGACCCCAATCCATTTTTTACATCGTAACTTAGGATACCAGTTAACTAATTGCTGGCATTTCTGTAACTAAAAAATTCCCTTCATATATCTTACAGGGATTGATATGGCAGAATGTACATGAATTTGTGCAATGAATATTCAGATGAATGTGACATCTGAAAAACATTTCTGCAATAAATATTCCATACCTGAACTTACGCAAATGCTGGATGGATCACAGGGTGCAATTACTGTCATATAAAGATGCTTAAAATAAACAGGAACTCATATAAAATGTCTTTCTATCTTATAGGACAATGTTATTACCAGAAGGCGTATTTGGAAAATGCTAAACTTATAGATTTTCAATCTATCTATCTGGAAGGAGAAAACGTGAATTTTGAGTGTAAACCTCCTTTTCGGACGCCCGATGGAAAAATCAGTGGAATTAGAACGTGTCTCCCTAATGGAGAATTTACTACAGCGAAATGTTCTGGTAAGTGTAATTAATAATTTGTAGGATAAATAGGGTTATACAAATCAAGTCAGTAGCAGGTGTCTCTAAGTTCTGCAAATGAATAAATATTCAAGAACCTGACTTCAATCTGTGTTATGTGAGAGGGGCATAAATGACAGGTAGAATGGGATTTATCTTTAGCCCATGAAACATTAAAAATCGAATCAAGTCTTGTTGGTTGATTGTGCAATGCCTCCTATTCATCGATGTGCCAATTATCACCACTTCTTGTTAACTGAGAGGGACAGAATTCTTGAAATGAGAAACCTTGGTTTATCAATCTGACTGATCACTTCCTACCAGGGGTGGACTGGGAGTGAAATTCAGCCCATGTACTTGAGAGCACACAGGCCCATTTGCTATGAAGAGAATGTGATATATGTTTGTCAATTTGTGGATGTCTCGAAGTGTATATCACATTTACAGAATACAAACTGCTGACATTATGTGAAATTTCTCTCTCCTGGGTTTATGGATCCCGTTTCAGTGCTGGCAGAGCAGCTTTGAAGGTTTTCAAGGGAGGTGACTGACCTTCGATCTGAGGTTCAGCAGCAACGGCAGCGGTTGCAGACTCCTAATGAGATGAGGAGCAGCGAGTGGGGATTGTGATCTCACTATTGCAAGGAAATCCTCAATCCTGGGCTTTTTCTTTGCCACAGGGTTCTATTTGTCTCCAATCAGTAGAAGGGATTTTTGGGGCTTTAGCCTTCTTCTATGATGATCCTGATGCACTATCCTTGGCTGAATCCAGGCTGCATCGCCTTCAGCAGCGGAATCTGTCAGTGGAGACTTATAGCTCTGAATTCCGGAGGTGGGCAACCGATACCAGATGGAATGACTCTGCTTTTAGAAGCCAATTTTGTCACAGCCTTACAGAAAGGTTAAAAGATATACGTGTAGATAGTCGCCTGTGAGATAGTTGGATTAGACCACCTTCTCCTTAGCCCTCTTTCTGGGGCAATGCCCCCTTGCCGAGGGGGGGCGGTCTGGGGGTGAACCAGTACTTGTGGAGTTAGAGTAACCCATGCAGTTAGTGGGTGCTTCTTCATCATATGTTTCCTTTGAGATTCGCAAGAAAAAGGGCGTGTGTTTTTTTGTGGGAAGAAGAGACATTTTATTGGGGCCTGTCCCTCAATTCCTAAGCAAAAAGAGATTTGATTAACTCTTGGGAGTCTGGAGTTGGATAATCAAGGGGTATGTTTGTCTTCATCTTGCAGTTCTCGGTTTGTCTTGAAGGCAGAGGTGGTGCTAGAGAGCAGGACTGAGAAAACTTTTGTGTTTGTTGACAGTGGAGCTGGAGTCAGCATGATTGATGCTGAGTTTGTGAGAACTTATGGGCTTGCTTGCTGTGCTTTAGCTAAGCCCATTCCTATTTATGCCATCAACTCATCACCACTTGCACAGAGAGCTTTGACTGAGATTGTACATAATATAAGACTGAGGGTGGGATCTTTTTATTATGAGGTAATTCCTTGTTATGTCCTGGAAAGCCTTCACACTCCAATTGTACTGGGTTTACCCTGGTTGGTGAAACATAATCTGATAGTGGATTGGCAATCCAGAGAAATTGTTGAATGGGGAGATTACTGCCATGAGAACTGCTTTCTGCATTCACTTTCTGCAGTCTCTGCAGAGACCTTGCCTGCATTTTTGTCTGTTTTGAGGACGTTTTTATCTGAGAAGGGATGTTAGGATTTTCCTCCTTATCGTGCATATGACTGTTCTATTAACCTGACCCCCGGAGCTAAACTTTCAAACTCCAAACTGTACAATCTTTCTGTCCCCGAGAGACAAGCCATGAATTTTATTGCTGAGAGTCTGAAGAAGGGACATATCAGACCCTCATCTTCGCCAGTGGTAGCAGGGTTCTTCGTGAAGAAGAAAGATGGTGGTCTCCGTCCCTGTTTAGATTTCTGGGAATTTAATCAAATTTACCATCTGGGGTCCATACCCTCTTCCTCTGATTCCAGATTTAGTCAACCAGGTTGTGGAAGCTAAGGTGTTCTCCAAATTGGATTTAAGGGGGGCCAACAACCAGGTTAGAATCAGAGAAGGGGATGAATGGAAAACGGCGTTCAATATCCCTGAGGGACATTTTGAAAGTCTGGTTACACCTTTCGCCCTGACCAATCCACCTGCGGTGTTCCAGCATTTTTTAAATTATATTTTTCATCATTTTGTGGGCAGGTATGTGGAGGTTTATCTGGATGATATTTTGGTGTACTCACCTGATTTTGAGACATATCGGAGGCATGTTAAACAGGTACTACAGATATTATGGAATAACAAACTATATGTCAAACTAGAGAAATGTGTTTTCGCCATCCAAGAGGTGCAGTTTTTGGTGTACCGATTGTTATCTTTGGGTTTTCGGATGGATTCGGGGAAGGTCCGTGCTGTACTTGATTGGGACCGTCCCGAGAACCTGAAGGCATTAAAGCGCTTTCTGGGTTTTACAAATTTTTACTGGAAATTTATTCAAAATTATTTGGTAGTTGTGAAACCCTTTACTGACATGACAAGGAAGGGGTCTGATTTTTCTAAATGTTTGAATCCTGCCCAGCAGGCTTTTTCCTCCCTAAAGGGTTGTTTTTCCACAGCACCCATACTCATTCAACCCGATGCTTCTTAATCTTTTATCATAGAAGTTGATGTGTCGGAGGTGGGGGTTGGGGCTGTATTGTCTCAGGGTCCATCCCCTGGTAAATGGCACCCATGTGCTTTATTTTCCAAAAAAATATCTTTGTCTGAGAGAAATTATTACATGAGTAATAGGGAGCTTTTGGCAATTAAATTGGTGTTCGAGGAATGGGGACATTGGTTGGAGGGGGCAGTCCATCCTATTACTGTTATCACGGACCATAAGAACTTGTCATATCTTCAGTCTGCTAAACGTCTCAACCCTAGGCAAGCTAGGTGGTCCCTGTTTTTTAAGAGGTTCAATTTTGTTGTCACTTTTTGTCCAGGGGTTAAAAACATCAAGGCTGATGATTTGTCCAGGAGTTTCCCTGGTGGTGGTGACTATGAAAACACTGCCCCAATTTTGCAGAAGGGGGTAGTCATTTCGGAGTTGTACCCTGACCTGGAGGGTGAGGTCTTGACACTTAGGGGGACGCCCCTGCCTCCTGCCCTTCGGGGAGGTTATTTGTACCATCTGATTTGCACCGTAAAGTAATTAGGGAATATCATATCTCGGTGCTTGCAGGTCATCCAGGTGGTAAGGCAACCACGGACCTCCTTTCTTGTAGTTTTTGTAGGAGGGAATTGCATCGGGATGTGGTTGAATAGATATCTGCTTGCAGTATTTGCTCGTGTTCTAAAGTATTGCATACCCGTCCGTCTGGTCCTCTTCTTCCACTGCCTATTGCTAGCAGGCCATGGACACACTTGCCCATGGATTTTATTACTGACCTACCGGTATCTGCAGGCAAGAGTGTGGTTCCAGTGGTTGTAGATAGGTTAAGTAAAATGGTTAATTTCATCGCATTACCGGCACTTCTGAATGCCAACACTTTTGCTCAGGTTTTTATTAATGATATCGTGAAGCTTCACGGGGTTCCCTCCGATGTGGTGTCAGGTCATGGGACCCAGTTTGTTTCTAAGTTCTGGAAAGCTTTCTGTATTCGACTGGGCATGCAGCTGTCCTTTTCCTCTGCCTTCCATCCTCAGTCGAATGGACAGACCGAGCGCATTAATCAGAATTTAGAGACTTACCTCAGGTGTTTTGTCTCCGAAAACCAGGAGGACTGGGCATCTTACCGTTGGCTGAGTTTGCTATTAATAATCATCGCCAAGAATCTACCGGCAAGTCACCGTTCTTTGGTGCATATGGTTTCTGTCCACAGTTTGGTACTTTTGGTGGGGGACGGGCTTCAGGAGTTCCTGAGGAGGAATGTTTTGCTTCGTCGCCCTCTTCTGTGTAGCGGAGGTTCAAAGTAATTTGAGGATCATGGGAGACAGGTATAAACGTATGGCTGACAGGAAACGCTCGCCTGGTCCAAACCTAAGTGTGAATGACTTGGTGTGGTTGTCTACCAGGAGGATAGTTGGCATGATCTCTCTGGTGACTTCTCAAGCTAAGTGTATTCCCTTGCCTGTTTGTTTTTAGTTGCAGTGGGGGCTGACTCGTGCTCACCCTGTCCCCTCCCTATCTAGGGCCTATCGCTAGGGGCAGTCAGGGATTAGGTTTCCTGTTTGGTAATAGTTACAGAACCTAATTACGGACATTAGGGGAGTCAGGGTGTTGTCAGATCTGCCCAGGGGTCTCACTGCCCTTTTCTCTACTGTTTGTGCTCCCCCCTCCTCTTCCTGTCATGATGCACTTAGTCTTTCCCTCACGATGCATGACAGGAATGTTTCAACGGATCCCCCTAATTCTGAGATTGTTTTTTCATGACATATTGTACTTCATGATAGTGGTAAAATGTATGCGATATGACTTTTATTTGTGAAAAAAAAAAATTGGCGAAAATGTTGAAAATTTTGAAATTTTTAAACTTTTAATTTTTATGCACTTAAATCAGAAAGATAAGTCACACAAAATAGTTAATAAATAACATTTCCCACATGTCTACTTTATATCAGCACAATTTTTGCAACATTTTTTTGTTGTTAGGAAGTTATAAGTTGACCAGCGATTTCTAATTTTTCCAACAAAATTTACAAAACCATTTTTTTTAGCGACCGCATCACATTTGAAGTGGCTTTGAGGGGTCTACCTTACAGAAAATCCCCAAAACTGACACCATTCTAAAAACTGCACCCCTCAAGGTGCTCAAAACCACATTCAAGAAGTTTATTAACCCTTCAGGTGCTTCACAGGATTGGAAGCAACGTAGAAGGAAAAAATGAACATTTAACTTGTTTCACACAAATGTTACTTCAGGGCCCAAATGTTTTATTTTCTCAAGGGTGTCAAGATAAAATGGGCCACAACATCTATTGTGCAATTTCTCCTGAGTACGTCGATAGCTCATATGTGGGGGCAAACCACTGTTTGAGTGCACGGCAGGTCTCGGAAGGGAATGAGCACCATTTGACTTTTTGAATGTAAAATTTTCTTGAATAATTAGTGGATGCCATGTCGCATTTGGGGAGCCCCTGATGTGCCTAAACAGTGGAAACTCCCCAGAAGTGACACCATTTTGAAAACTAGACCCCTCATGGAACTTATATAGATGTTTGGTGAGCACCTTGAACCCATGGGTGCTTCACAAAAGTTTATAACATTGAGCCATAAAAATAAAATTTTCACATTTTTCCCACAAAAATGTTTTTCAGCCCCCAACTTTGCATTTTCATAAGGATATCAGGAGAAATTGCACCATAAAATTTGTTGTGCAATTTTTCCTGAGCAAGGTGATACCTCATATGTGGGTAAAAACCTCTGTTTGGGCGCACAGCAGGGTTCAGAAGGGAAGGAGTACTTTGTGACGTTTTGAACTCAAAATTGTCTGGAATCGAAAATGGACGCCATGTAGCGTTTGGGGAACCCCTGATGTGCCTAAACAGTAGAAACCCCCCAAAAGTGACCTCATTTTGGAAACTACACCCCTCAAGGATTTTTACAAAGGGGTATAGTGAACATTTTGAAGAAAGGTAAGACACAGAATTTAATAACATTAAGTCATCATATTGAATGTGATGTCATTAGTCTTGAGCGCAAGTGCTCGCTACTAGTGTTGAGTGAATTTGTTCGGGATTTCAAATTCGTGTTCGTGTGCAGGGTTCCGGCTTGTTCGCCCCAAAAATCGGCTCCTTCCATGAACATCCCTGATTTGCGTCTGCGTGACAGCGTGGCAAATCAGGAATGTTCGTGGGCGGAGCCGATTTTTGTCGCAAACAAGCCGGAACCCAGCATACGAATACGAATTTGAAATCCCAAACAAATTCGCTCAACACTACTTGCTACTAGTTTGCATTGGGTACTTGGGTATGCACCAAGTATCACTGGTGCTAGAGTCCCCGTCTTGCATGTTTCACGGTTGTTAGACACTCCAAAAAAACATGAGGGGATTGCTCGTGTATGGCAGGCAATCCCCGCATGTTTTGTTTTGGCTGTATAACGGCTGCAAAACATGAGGGACCAGGACTCGAGCTTGTCACTCAAGCACCTGTGATACTCGGTGCATACCTGAGCACCCAATGCAAACTCAAGTAGTGAGCACTTGCGCTCAACACTAGTCGCCGTATCGTCATCATTTTTATTTTCTTTACTTTTGAAAAAATCCCAACCCCAACACAACACTAACCTCAACCCTAATACAACCCTAACCCTAATCCTAACCGTAACCCTAACCCTAATTCTAGCCCTAACCCTAACACAACTCTAACCTTAACCATAACACAAGCCTAACCCTAATCCTAAGCCTAACACAACCCTAACCCTAACACAACCCTAACCTTAACACAACCCTTGCCCTAATCCTAACCCTAACCCTAACGCAGCCTAACTCTAACACAACCCTAACCCCAACAACTGCAAAGAATGGAAAAAATATATATATATTTTATAATTTTTATCTAACTAAGGGAGTGACAAAGAGGGATTTAAATTATTATTTTTTTCTTTTGATTATGGTGACAGGGTTTATCACAGTGATTAAAAGAAACCAATAGGGAAAATTCCCTGTTATTGCCGAGTACTGGCTGGCAGCAAGTAAATCTCGGGGGCGCACTGCGCATATGTCCACCATTTTTTTTCTACAGCAAGATGCTGGAGGGTCGGGGGATGATCCTGGGGGGTTCAGGGGATGGCAGAGGTACCGGGGGGGCTTTATTTCTTTCTCCTCTGACATGTATGTCGTGTCAGAGGAGAGAGAAATCATTGTAACCGCGGGCACACATTTTTTTCCGTGATCACGGGTATTATAGCGGCAATGATGTGATCGGGGAACAGAAAAAAGGCCCTGATCATATTCTCCAGTTTCTCAACTACCCCTGGTAGCTGAGACCCCAGAGAATTTCCGATTCTGGTGGGCACTACAGCATTATTCCTCAATGTCACATTTTCACAGCGCTGAGGTATAAGTACTTTTAAATGCCGCCGTGAAAATGTGCTGTGGCGGCCATTAAGGGGTTAATTAATAGGCAATACTGGTATGCTGTATCACAAAGACAAAATGAAGAAAAGGAATAACCCCCCAGCAATACTTATACATATTAACCCCTTCATGACCGATTACATAAATGTATACATACATTGGGAACTTTTCTGATTTCAATGCTAAATATAGGGAGCAAATATTGCATGAATTCATCCTTCCAGTATTATCAGTAAGCAATGGAGGTCATTAAGGGATGTTATGTCTATTACCCTGAGCATTACATACCTGCTTCAGAGTACAAGTAGATTTATATCTAACAGATGAAGAGTAGTGATGAGCGAGCACTAAAATGCTCGAGTACTCGTTGCTCGGGTCGAGCAAATTGAAATACTCGGGTGCTCGACCCGAGCAACGAGCCCAATGTAAGTCTATGGGAAACTCGAGCATTTTTCATGCGGCTCCCCCCGGCGGTCTGCAGAGGGCCTAAAAATTGCCCAAATCGATGGGAACAGTGCTCAAATGACATGGGAACAGCATGGGGAAGACCCCTGAAGCATTTCTGACTCCCCGGTCACTGCTGTCAACAACGTTGTCAGAGTATTACGCCACTTTTATGGACTCACAATAAAGCATACAAAAACAAAACCAAAATGGATTTTCCTGGGAAATATTTTAAGGACCGTAATTTCCAGGGTAATGACTTGTATATAAGGCAAAATAAATAACCAAGACCAAAAATACTCCTCCACACCTTGGGCTATGTTCACAAGTAGCGTTTTTGATGCGCTTTTTCACTTTCGCATTGCTTTCAACTGTGACAAATGCATTCACTGGGAAATGTCATTTTAACATTTTACAACCTTATCTGGCCATGTGGTGTGTGACACATCATAAGACATATGAATACAGTGCTGAAAAGACATGGAAACAGCATCGGGAAGACTCTGGAAGCATCTCTGACTCCCAGCTCACTGCCTAAAAGTGTGCCCATCATAAGTGATCCTTGGCACATGCGAAGATGCCTCCCGCCATGCACCTGTCGTTGCAGACTTGCAACAATCACCATACACATCCTTGTCCCAGTGCAGCGCTCAGTTGCCCCTTCCCCATTCCTTGGAATGCAAGTGCAAGTATTAAGCCAGCCAGCCACCCACCCAAAGGCTGCAATACTACGTATACTGCCAAATTTTTGACAGCTGCTTGCACTTGAAATGTGGCCTTTTAGGCTTGTGGAGGCGGAAGCTTTTCATAACCTCATGCCGGCGCCGCCGGGTGTCCATACTTGGTCCCCAGCCGCCACTATTTCTCCTGGTATCGTCTGTGCCTTCCACAAGCACAGGTCCCACAACATTACCCGTGCCCTCCCCAGTGCACCTACTGGGAAGGACCGCCTAATCACAAACACGTGGACAGATGAATGTGGCCAGGGACGGTACGGAGCCAGTCCACAGCTTTTTTTTGCTGAGAGTTTAATTTAGCTCGGTGTAAGGACTGTCATAAAGGGAAACAATATCTACCCTGGGTGTCATTTCTCCCAGCAAGTCCTCTAATGCAGCTTGTTGCAGAAGAAATGGCAGCGCATCCAACATCAACTCGCACTTGTCGGTGGTGCATTGACACAAAAACATCTTTCTTTGCGCATTTAATTTCATGAATACAGAGTTGGACAATGGCCTGATCTGCAATGCGGTTTAAGAATTAACATGCATAAGCATGTCCAATCCACATTAAAAAAGCAGCTATAGAGTGTCCGGGAACCTTCCCCCACACTTTTCTTAGCCAGGGCTGCTTCTCGGCAGGTTGGACAGGCCCACCAGAGAACCGGAGACTCCTCCGGTGGGCCCTGGCTTCTCCTTCAGGAGAGTTCATAGTGCCAAGGTGAGGCCATGATGATGATAGAGGCCACAATCTGCTTAGTTTTCTGTTACTTGGAATGCAAGCGCAAGTATGCAGCCAGCCACCCACCCACCCACAGGCTGCAACACTAAAGTGCCAGATTTCTGGGCAGCTGCTTGCACTTGAAATATGGAAAACAAAAACAGTTGGAGCGCCAATGGTGAAGAGCCTGAGGTTTGGGGGGGGAGAAGGGGGAGATGTTGTGGCCACTCACCTGGTCCTGTTGTGCCAAGGAGCCCCGCACAACAAGGGAAAACCCTTCCAGGTGGGAGTCTGTATGATGACCGCAGCTTAACAGGGACTGCTTCAGCGGTCACATGACCGGGACCATGTGACCGAAGTGGGATTTCCACAATGACATCACGGCAGGTCCATTAGTAAGCTAGTTTTAAACAGAGCAGCTTCCACCGCTCTCCACAAGGGAGATTGGCAATCAAGAAGGAAAGAATTGTGCGGTGTTCGGGAAGGGCTAGAACAACTAGACAGGGAATTAAGGTTATGAAACACAACCCTTTTATTGTTTAATATGCTCTCTAACGCCACGACACATGGAAGCTATCTTCCTCAGGTACTTTTGAGAGCAAATGAAAGATCAACCATTATATAGGGTAGGTGCACCAATCAAAAGACACTAACAATTATGGCAACACAGGAAATACAAAACAAGAAGTAAATTAAAAAAAAAGAAAGAAAAAAGGAAATGAATATCGTATAAATATGAATATAAATACTACATTAGATCAAAAGATAAAAACAGAGGATAAAAGATGCCACAATATACCCAATAATGTCATGATGTACTAAAACCAGGGATTATAAATAAAATATAAAATGAATAAAAACTGGTAATGCGTGAATAAGAACCAAGAGAGAACTAGGGCTAATGAATCGCATTCTCAATCGTTCAATTAAGGCCCTCAGGGGACAGAGTGCCCAATCTAAAAATCCAATAACTCTCACGATTAATTAAACGACCCAAGCGGTCCATCGTGGTTTCAGCAATCTGATCAATAATTTTAAGCCTTAAGTCAGTGGGATCCTTATTATGTGCCACAGAAAAATGTTTAGAAACGCTATGTAGAAGGAAACCACTATGAATGTTAGACCTATGCTTATTCATCCGTGCATGCATGGCCTGTATTGTACGGCCCACGTATTGTAGGCCGCACGTACATTCAAGAAGATATACCACGAACATGGAGTGACAGCTTAAAAATTGTCTAATGGTATATGTTTTGCCAGTGGTGTTCGAGGAGAAAGTCTTTGTACCACTCAAGATGTTCTGGCAACACATGCATTTTGGGAACCCACAAGAGAAACAACCACTGATCAAATTGCCCATACAGATAGGTTTGGTTGGAGAGAATTGACATAACGTGTTGCTAGGAGCTATAGCGCCGGCGTCCCTGCCCTCTGCTAGGCAGGGACGCTGTTCCCCTCACCCCTCTGCTCCGAGCCCGGCGTCCTCCTCCCGCTCTGCTGGCAACGCGCGCTCCTTCCCGGCCACTGTGCTTAGGGTGCGCGTGCGCTCCCTCCCTCTTAAAGGGGCCGCGCGCGCCGTCCTAAGGAGTCCCCGGCCAATGGCCGGAGGACTTCACCATATATAAGGCACCTCCTCCAAAATGGAGGTGCCCGAGCAATGTTGTTGCACTGTTCACTACTCTGCTTCAGCCCTCAGGTCCTGTTGCCAGTTACCTGCCAGATTCCTGCCAGTTTGCTATCTGATTCCTGCCTGATATTCTGCTTACCTGCCTGCTAGCCTGAGGTCCGACGGTCTGCCTACCGATTCCTGTCAGTCTGTCTAAGGACCAGCTTGCCCGCTCCTCTGCTACCTGCCTGCTAGCCTGAGGTCCGACGGTCTGCCCTCCAACTCCTGTCAGTCTGTCTATGGACCAGCTTGCCCGCTCACCTGGGAGCGCACATCTGCTACCTGCCTGCTAGCCTACCTGGAGGCTCCGCCGTCACTTGCCGTGACCTCCTGCCCGTTCATCCAGAGACTGCCCCAGTCACTTGCCGTGATCTCCTGCCCGTTCATCCAGAGTCTGCCCCGGTCACTTGCCGTGACCTCCTGCCCGTTCATCCAGAGACTGCCCCGGTCACTTGCCGTGACCTCCAGCCTGTTCACTCAGAGACTGTCCCGGTCACCTGCTGTGACTGCCTGCCCGTCTTCCCTGGTCGCCACCCGCTCCCTTACAAGGACCGCCCCCTTGTATAGTAGCTCAGAGGTTCCGCCTCCCAGACCCGTTACAGTTTGCTCGGGCCATGGAACCCGGTGGCACCCAAGCTCCCTCACTCTCGGACCTGTGTCATGAACTGTCCCATCAGAGGTCCTAACAGGAGTCCATCCTGGGTCACCTGCGGAATGTCAATACTCGCCTGGACACTCTGACTGCTCCACCAGCAACCACCGCCAGAGCCATGACTCGCAATCCGGCAGCTCCGCTGCCCACCAATACTATGGTATCCTACCCCGGACCCGGCTTTCTGCACCTCCTCACTTCGGAGGCGACTCCGCTCAGGCTCGGGGCATTATAAATCAGTGCACCCTGCACTTTGAACTCCTGTCCCACCAGTTTAACTCCGACCGGACCAAAATTGCCTTCATCATGTCCCATCTCACCGGGGAGGCCCTGGCCTGTCTAAATCCTCTATGGGAGAGAGGAGACCCCCTGGTGTCCGACTTGCCTGCCTTTTTCACGGCTTTCCGGAAAGTCTTCGATGAACCTGGACGGAAGACCTCATCCGCATCATCTCTGCTACGCCTCCGTCAGGGAAGTCTCACCGTGGGCCAATATGCCATACGGTTCCGTACCCTTGCCTCGGAGCTGGCCTGGGATAACGACGCTCTGGTATCTGTCTTCTGGGAGGGTCTGTCCGGCCGTATCAAAGATGAACTTGCCGGTCGAGACATTCCTACCACTCTCGATGACCTAATAACTCTTGCCACCCGGATTGACCTACGTTTCCAGGAGCGTGCCAAAGAAGTCACCCGTGAGAGGAGGTTTCCACGTCTGGCTCCTACTTTTCAGAAATCCGTCACTCCCTCCGTTTCTCCCCAGGTACACTCTCCTGAGCCTATGCAGGTCGACCAGACCAAGATGGTCAAAACCCGTCAGGACTTACGCCGTGCCGAGGGGAGCTGCTTCTACTGTGGCAGTAAGGAGCACCGGATCCGTACCTGCCCGGAGAGGTCGGGAAACGCCTGTGTCTAGGTTCGCTCAGAGAGGTCGACCTAGACAAGAATAAATCCTCTCCATCTCTGCTGCTGTCAGTCTCAATTATCTGCGGGGAGAATCGTTATTTCGAACTAGCCCAACTTGACTCTGGAGCGGCCGGGAATCTTATTTCACAGGCCCTGGTAGAAAAATACTGCATTCCCACCAAACCTCTGGCTATACCATTATCTGTCGCTGCTGTGGATGGGGGCCTCTTACCACGTCCCATCCAACTCATCACCGAATCCGTAACTCTGCAGGTGGGAATGCTGCATTCTGAGGGCATCTCTTTTCATGTTCTGCCTGGACTCTCTCACGCCCTCTTACTAGGTCTACCTTGGCTCCAGAGACATGCACCCGTGCTTGACTGGCAGACCGGAGAAGTCCTTTGCTGGGGACAGGACTGTCATAAGACTTGTTTGGTTCCTGTTCATCCCGCGCGTCCTTCTCCTACCCCAACTAATCTACCTGGACTTCCGATTCCCTATTGGTCATTTGCTGATGTCTTTAATAAAAAGGAGGCAGAGACATTACCCCCTCATAGACCATACGACTGTCCTATCGACCTGTTACCCTGTACTACGCCTCCCCGTGGGCGTATTTACCCATTGTCCGCTGCTGAGACCCGGTCGATGTCCGAATATATTGAGGAGAATTTGGCCAGGGGATTCATCCGGAAATCTACCTCCCCGGCGGGAGCAGGCTTCTTTTTCGTAAAAAAGAAGGACAGCTCTCTCCGTCCCTGTATAGACTATAGAGGCCTTAACCAGATCACGGTGAAGAATAAGTACCCCCTTCCGCTCATTCCAGAATTGTTTGATCGTCTGAGGGGGGCTAGAATCTTCACCAAACTGGACCTCCGTGGGGCGTACAACCTGGTCCGTATCCGTCAAGGGGATGAATGGAAGACTGCATTCAACACCCGGGACGGCCACTATGAATATCTGGTAATGCCCTTTGGTCTCTGTAACGCTCCTGCCGTCTTTCAAGAGTTGGTCAATGACATCTTCCGGGATCTTCTCTACTCCTGCGTAGTGGTGTACCTGGACGACATCTTGGTCTTCTCTCCGGATCTCCAGACTCACCGGAGAGACGTTCGTCAGGTCCTGCTCAGGCTCAGGCAGAATCACCTCTTCGCTAAATATGAGAAGTGCCTCTTTGAGCAGACCTCGCTTCCGTTTTTGGGCTACATTATTTCTCAGACCGGCCTTCGAATGGATCCAGAGAAACTGTCTGCCATCGAGAAATGGCCCCGATCGGAGGGGTTGAAGGCCATTCAGCGGTTCCTGGGCTTCGCCAACTACTACCGCCTCTTCATACCGCACTTCTCTTCCCGGACTGCCCCAATTTCCGCGCTCACCCGTAAGGGCACTAATCCCAGAGAGTGGCCACCCGAAGCAGAGGAGGCCTTTCTTTCCTTAAAACAGGCCTTCTCTTCCGCCCCGGTGCTGCATCGCCCAGATGGCAACAAGTAGTTCTTCCTGGAGGTTGACGCCTCCTCCTCTGGAGCCGGAGCGGTACTTACCCAAAAATCATCTTCCGGGAGAATGGTAACTTGTGGCTTCTTCTCCAAACTCTTCTCCTCTTCTGAGCGCTACTATTCCATAGGAGATGGAGAGTTATTGGCCATCAAGCTGGCATTGGAGGAGTGGCGTTACCTGCTCGAAGGGGCTCTTCACCCGGTAATAATTTACACTGACCACAAGAACTTGGCTTACCTCCAGCATGCCCAGAGACTTAACCCGCGCCAAGCTCGGTGGTCCTTGTTTTTTGCTCGCTTTGATTTTATTCTTCATTTTCGCCCGGCTGACAAAAACATCAAGGCGGACGCCTTGTCCCGATCCTTTCTGGTGTCTGATCTCGAGGAGGAACCGAAACACATCATCGATCCCGCCAGAGTAATGCAGGTGGCTCCCGTGAGTCTAAATCGTCTCCCTCCCGGTAAGACGTTCGTATCAGTACCTGATCGGGAGAAGATCCTACACTGGGGTCACTCGTCTAAACTAGCTGGCCACGCCGGTCAGAAAAAGACCCTCCAGCTTATTACCTGGCACTACTGGTGGCCTACCCTGCACAAGGACGTAATAGACTTTGTTTCTGCCTGTATGTCCTGCGCCCGCAACAAGGTTCCGAGACATCTGCCAGCCGGTCGCCTCCTTCCGCTCCCAGTACCTGCTGCCCCCTGGCAGCATATAGCAATGGACTTTATAACTGATCTCCCCGTCTCTGCCGGTTGTACGGTCATTTGGGTGGTCGCTGACCGCTTTTCCAAGATGGCTCATTTCGTTCCCCTGCCAGGCCTCCCGTCTGCACCCGAGCTGGCTAAAGACTTTATCCGCCACATCTTCCATCTTCATGGCCTGCCCCTCCACATCGTGTCGGATCGTGGGGTACAGTTCACCTCACGCTTCTGGAGAGCCACTTGTAAACTGCTAGACGTCACCCTGGACTTTTCCTCCGCTTACCACCCACAGTCTAATGGTCAAGTGGAGCGGATCAATCAGAACCTGACCAGTTACCTCCGGCACTTCGTTAATGCCCACCATTCAGACTGGGTGGATCTCCTGCCATGGGCCGAATTTTCTTACAACAATCACGAGAGCGAATCTTCCTCCAAATCCCCGTTTTTTTGTTGTCTTTGGTCAGCATCCTCGGATCTCATTTCCCGTCTCCACCTCGGTGGACAATCTGGCTGCGGAATCTCTTGTTAACAAATTTTCCTCCATATGGGAGAGTACCCGATCCGCACTCCTTCTGTCATCCGAGCGTATGAAAAGACATGCTGACAAAAAACGTCTGGATCCTCCTCAATTCTGTCCAGGGGATAAGGTCTGGCTCTCGTCCAAGTATGTCCGGCTCAAGATTCCTTCCTATAAGTTAGGGCCTCGGTTCATCGGTCCTCTGGAGGTCATCAGTCAGATCAACCCGGTGGCCTATAAATTGAAACTCCCAGCCAACTTGCGGATCCCTAACTCCTTCCATGTATCTCTCCTCAAACCTGTGGTACTTAACTCTTTTTCCAAGTCTACAGGTACGCCTCCTGCTCCGGTTTCCGCTGAAAATGAATTTGAGGTAGAGAACATTCTGGCCACCAAAAGGGTAAGAGGGAAGACCTTTTTTCTAGTAGATTGGAAGGGGTTTGGTCCTAAAGAGAGAACGTGGGAGCCCCGGGAGAACATCCATGCCCCTCTCATCCTAGCTAAATTTCTCTCTGGCCTAAAAAAGGGGGGTCCTAAAGGGGGGGTACTGTAGCGCCGGCGTCCCTGCCCTCTGCTAGGCAGGGACGCTGTTCCCCTCACCCCTCTGCTCCGAGCCCGGCGTCCTCCTCCCGCTCTGCTGGCAGCGCGCGCTCCTTTCCCGGCCACTGTGCTTAGGGCGCGCGCGCGCTCCCTCCCTCTTAAAGGGGCCGCGCGCGCCGTCCTAAGGAGTCCCCGGCCAATGGCCGGAGGACTTCACCATATATAAGGCACCTCCTCCAAAATGGAGGTGCCCGAGCAATGTTGTTGCACTGTTCACTACTCTGCTTCAGCCCTCAGGTCCCGTTGCCAGTTACCTGCCAGATTCCTGCCAGTTTGCTGTCTGATTCCTGCCTGATATTCTGCTTACCTGCCTGCTAGCCTGAGGTCCGACGGTCTGCCTACCGATTCCTGTCAGTCTGTCTAAGGACCAGCTTGCCTGCTCCTCTGCTACCTGCCTGCTAGCCTGAGGTCCGACGGTCTGCCCTCCAACTCCTGTCA
The DNA here is from genome assembly GCF_046119375.1 of Phyllobates terribilis. Lineage (NCBI taxonomy): Eukaryota > Metazoa > Chordata > Amphibia > Anura > Dendrobatidae > Phyllobates > Phyllobates terribilis. The sequence goes on along the minus strand of NW_027362768.1, from coordinate 34,364,774 downwards.
GTCTGTCTATGGACCAGCTTGCCCGCTCACCTGGGAGCGCACATCTGCTACCTGCCTGCTAGCCTACCTGGAGGCTCCGCCGTCACGTGCTGTGACCACCTGCCATTCCAGAGACTCCTGCCCGCTCACCTGGGAGCGCACACCTGTTACCTGCCTGCTAGCCTACCTGGAGGCTCCGCCGTCACTTGCCGTGACCTACTGCCCGTTCATCCAGAGACTGCCCCGGTCACTTGCCGTGATCTCCTGCCCGTTCATCCAGAGTCTGCCCCGGTCACTTGCCGTGACCTCCTGCCCGTTCATCCAGAGACTGCCCCGGTCACTTGCCGTGACCTCCAGCCCGTTCACTCAGAGACTGTCCCGGTCACCTGCTGTGACTGCCTGCCCGTCTTCCCTGGTCGCCACTCGCTCCCTTACAAGGACCGCCCCCTTGTATAGTAGCTCAGAGGTTCCGCCTCCCAGACCCGTTACAGGAGCCACCATATTGCGGAGGTTCTTACCCCTTCTGAACACCACCCTTGGTTTATCAGGAAGGTGCCTAGAGAGGACCAGATCGCTCTTAAGGATGAACCAGAATTTGTCCAGTAACTTCTGGATGTTCATTTGAGACTGGTTATAAGTAGTCACCAGGCTCCAGTTACTCAACTCAGTAGCGTCATCAGGGGTATTATCACTGGCCAAAGTCGTACTCTTAACAATACTGTCTTGGGAACGGAGCTGGAGTTTTTTGATACAGAACTCTTGAAATAATGTTCTACATTTCTGAAAGGCATCAGTAGTTTCCGTGGATATCCTTTTTGCCTGAACCGTTTGTTGAGGATTTTGGCCTCCAGGGCAAAATCTGAATCATTGGTACAGTTTTTTATAATCCTCCAGTATTGGCCATATAGTAAGTTTCTGACCCATCTAGGGAGGTGTCCATTGTCAAAGCAAAAGTAGCTGTTAACATCAACCTGTTTAAAATGGGTGGATGTGGACAACCTCCCCGATGGGTCAACCCGCACCAAAAGGTCCAAATAATGGAGGGCTGTTTCTGACACAATTGCTGTAAAGGTAAGACCCCATGTATTCAAATTTAATTCTTCCACAAACATAGATGCCTCCTCTTTAGTCCCTGACCACAGAAAGAAGAGATCATCAATGAAACGCTTGTAGAGGAGAATGTTGCCCAGCTGCAGAGGGGGACTGCGCGATGAAGATGGACTCAAACACCCCCATAAACAAGTTAGCGTAACTGGGGGAAAATCTTGTCCCCATCGCACAGCCCCTCAACTGCCTGTACACAGATGTCCCAAAAGTGAATACATTGTTGTTCAAAATGAATAAGATCCCCATTTTAAGAAATTCCTTCTGGTCCTCCAAGATAGTATCATCCAAGGACAGAAAATGATCTACCGCAGATATACCTAGCTCGTGAGGAATATTGGAATAAAGGGCTGTGACGTCTAAAGTCATCAGCAAACAACCTGGCACTAAAGGAACATCTCTAAGGTGTCCGATCAATTGGGACGAGTCCTTCAGATAGGACTCTAACTTAAGAACAAACTTTTGTAAAAAAAAAGGTCTATATAATGCGATAAATTGCAGGTAATAGAACCTACCCCTGAAATTATTGGGCGGCCAGGAGGGTTTTTTGCATCCTTATGGACTTTGGGCAAAAATAGAAAAAAGGGGTCTGATACCTCGAGATGTTTAAAAATGTCATCTCTTTCTTATATAAAATGCCTCGAATGTAGGCAGTCTTAATAAGCTTACTGTAATTTAGAAAAATAGAGACAGAAGGATCATTATTAGGGTTGAGCAGGTATGTTCTGTCCGAGTATGCTCGGGCCGAGATTCGAGTATTTACAGCTGCTCGGTGATATGGTTGAATCGCTCCCGTGTGCATGATTTGCAACTGTTTGACAGCTTTATTACATGTGAGGAATGTGTAAGAAATAGACATTCCTCACATGTAATAAAACTGTCAAACAGTCGCAAATCATGCACACGGGAGGGATTCAACCATATCACCGAACAGCTGTAAAAATTCAGAGCTCGGCCTGAGCATACTCGCCGAAAGGGTTAATAGAACATACTCGCTCAACACTAATCATTATCAAGTCTCTCATAATAATTTACGTCGTTGAGGATTCGCTTTCCTTCACTCATATACGAAACGCGATTCATCACCACTATGCCCCCCCCTTATCCGCATTCTTTATGACAATCTCCCTATTTTCTCTTAGAGTATTAATAGCCTGCCTCTCACCCGGAGTAAGATTATCTCTTTTTCTGATGTTCGCAAAGGACTGGATTTCTTTTAAGGCTAAATATTGGAATGTTTCCAAGTGGGGCCCCTATGATGTAAAGGGAAAAATTTACTGGTACTTTTTGGGTTCACATGTTGGAACCCATCTGTAAGAGGTTCATTAGGGGCACTCACCGTATCAATTGGACCAGATTTTTTGCGCTGCCTTTCTATAATAAAATGGCGTTGAACAGTTAGTTTTCTCATGTACTCATTAAAATCAAGATACAAGGTAAAGGGATTAGCCAGTGAGTTTGGGCAAAATGAAAGGCCCCTTTTAAGTAGTGACACTTGTTCCTCCGTGAGAATAATATTGGAGATATTAAAAATCCCCGTACTCTCAGAGGAACAGTCAGAAAGGGGTATTAATTGATTTTCGTCCTTTTCAATGTGAGATCTGTCACCATCAACAGCTCGGCGGATGCTTCGTCCACTACCTCTGCATCCACGCCTCCTCTTTTTCTTTTTGGGTGGCGCCCTGGAGCCACACGAAAAAACTGTGTAATTTTTGTATTCTTGAGAGTCGTAACAGGAGGAGATTTCCTTACTAATTCAACAGATGGCAACAAGGAATCATTAACCACTACTTCTTGTAAAGGTACAACAAGATCCAGTGAGGAGGAAAAGCTCAACCTAGGTGGAGGTTTATTGAGGATTGGGTCAATCTCATTGCCCCTTGATTCATTGCTTACTATCTCAACGTTTATTTTATTAGATGAATCCTCAATAATAATTTCAGATGGATGTAAAGGCATGGAGTCCTGTTGAGGATTCAAACACGATGCAGTTTTTGGGGCTATATTATCTATTATACTAGTTATTGGGAATATATAATCTGTTATAGCTGGTACAGCTGGAGGTACTGGTATAGTGGGAGGTTCTGGCAAAGGTTCAGGTAGGATTTGGTAAATCGTTTCATCAAGTGGAGAGAGGGACTGTGTTTGGGTTTTTTGGGAATAAGTTACTTCGTGTGTAGCTAATAGGGATAAATTAAGAGAATCCATATCACCTTGTGTGGAGACTAGTGGTTGTGAAAGGTCTAAACCAAAATCTAAAGTGGGGGGAATACGTGGAACAATAAATTCTGTCTCAATGGGGACTGGTGGATCAGGCAATATTACCGGAGCCAATAGCTGTGTATGAGGTGCAGAGATGTCCAAATTAATTATAGTGTCATGTGATCCTTTCATTACAGGTGATAATGCCTTTTGAGTTCCTAACATGGTATCATCCACCATTTGCTTACCAAACAAGGAACCCTTCTTCAAAGTTTTTTCATGTAATTCGTAGAAATTCCTCTGTTTGTCCGTTTTTAGTACACTTAAGGAATTACTACTGGGAAATTGATCTTTTTGTGATTCAACCCCCACCCACTGAGTTTTGAATTGGGACCTGTGGGCCTTCCAGTATCGGCTGTGGGGAGACCTCCATAAATTAATCTATATCAGTGCAGCCACTATCTCGTAATAATTTTGCCACCTTTTTTCTAATTATACCATCCTCTAATTTGCTTAGTCTTATTCACAATTTGGAATCCAGATCCTTGTACTCCAAAGAAAAGGAATAATAGTCAATATTAGTTCTTAAAGAGACAATATCACTCAAGGCTTTTTCCGCTAAGGAAACCCTCTTCTGAATTAATAATTATATCATCCCTAATGAGCATTTTAAGGAAAATTCGTCCCAGAGTTTAGTAAAGTCAGAATCCTGTGGGAAAGAGGACTTCTGAGATAAGCGCATGCCCTTAGGTGCTATGCCTTCGGATAAATAACGTTTCAAAAATATTGCGTCAAGGTGATTATTTATCTCTACTTTGCACTTATTCTCATATTCATGGAACAATTCCATCAGGTGTTTCTTATCCGCTTTGCTTAAATGGTAAAGATCAATTAATTTGTGTGAGGATTTGGGTCCACAACCAGGATGAATAAGCATAGGTCTAACATTCGTAGTGGTTTCTTTCTACATAGTGTTTCTAAACATTTTTCTGTGGTGCATAATAAGGATCCTCCTGACTTAAGGCATAAAATTATTGATCAGATTGCTGAAACCACGACGGACCGCTTGGGTCGTTTAATTAATCGTGAGAGTTATTGGATTTTTATATTGGGCACTCTGTCCCCTGAGGGCCTTAATTGAACGATTGAGAATGCGATTCATTAGCCCTAGTTCTCTCTTGGTTCTTATTCACGCATTACCAGTTTTTATTCATTTTATATTTTATTTATAATCCCTGCTTTTAGTACATCTTGACATTATTGGGTATATTGTGGCATCTTTTATCCTCTTTTTTATCTTTTGATCTAATGTAGTTGTTATATTTATATTCATATTTATACGATATTCATTTCCTTTTTTTTTTTTTTTTTTATTTACTTCCTGTTTTGTATTTCCTGTGTTGTCATAATTGTTAGTGTCTTTTGATTGGTGAACCTACCCTATATAATGGTTGATCTTTCATTTGCTCTCTAATCTACCTGAGGAAGATAGCTTCTGCTATCGAAACGCGTCGTGGCATTAGAGAGCGTATTAAACAATGAAAGGTTTGTGTTTCATAACCTTAATTCCCTGTCTAGTTGTTCTAGCGCTTCCCTAACAGAGCACAATTCTTTCCTTCTTGATTGCACTTGAAATATGGCCTTTGAGATTCGTGGAGGCAGAACCTTTTCATAACCTCATGCCGGTGGCGGACGGGTGTCCATACTCGGTCCCCAGCCACCACTGCTTCTCCCGGTGTCGTCTCTGCCTTCCACAAGCACGGGTCCCACAACATTACCCATGCCCTCCCCAGTGCACTTACTGGGAAGGACCTCCTAACCACAAACACGTGGATAGATGAATGTGGCCAGGAACGGTATGGTGCCAGTCCACAGCTTTTTTTGCTGAGTTGTATTTCACTACAGACATATTCTTTAGCTTGGTGAAAGGACTTGGGAAACCATATCTACCCAGCTGTCATTTCTCCCAGGAAACCTCTAAAGCTGCTTTCACTTGAAATGTGGCCTTTTAGGCTCATGGAGCGGAAGCTTTTCACAACCTCATGCTGGCGGCGGCCGGGTATCCATACTCGGTCCCCAGCCGCCATTATTTTTCCCTGTATCGTCTCCGCCTTCCACAAGCACGGGTCCCACGACATTACCCGTGCCCTCCCCAGTGCACTTACTGGGAAGGACCGCTTACCCACAAACATGTGGACAGGTGAATGTGGCCAGGGACGGTACGGAGCCAGTCCACAGCTTTTTTTGATGAGAGTTGTATTTAGCTCAGTGAAAGGACTGGCATAGAGGGAAACCGTATCTACTCTGGGTGTCATATCTCCATCACCAGGTTCCGCCCATTGTCACACACGACCATGCCTGGCTGTATGTTCAGCGGTGAGAGCCACAGATCAGGCTGCGGTGTTACAGCTTTCAACAACTCTGCAGCGCTGGGCGATTTATCAATTAAGCATTAAGCATGTTATCTTCAGCACAGCCTGTTGCCGCTTGGCCAAGGCAGTGCTGCAGTACTGTCAGCTTGTGACTGATGTGGTCATTTCGGAGATGGAGGAGGAGGTGCAGGAGCTGAACAATCTGATTACATTGAGGTTAAATTGGTGACGTTGTTTTTTATACTAAAGAAATATCCTATTGTTTTGTTTTTTTACTTTATTTTTTAGGACAAATGCATTCATCGGGTAATGTCATTTTAACATTTTGCAACCTTATCTGGCAATGTGGTGTGAGACACATCATCAGACACATCCTGTTTTATTTATGATGGAGGGACTCTGAAAGTCATAAAGTCTATGTTTATAGGGCCATCAGACAGCCCTTACTATTCTTAAAAGGCCAGCAGTTGGCCCTCGCTATTGTTAGAGAGTCATCATCCGGCTATGCTTTGTTGTTCCCATTATTAACAAGTGGGTCCCCTATACTGTTATTGCGTATCCAGTGACTGCAAGGGCTGCCAAAAATTTGGACGCAACCCAATACCCCTTTGAAGAGACATAGAGGAGGGTCTGAGTAAAAAAAATGTTCCCATTATAAAGGAGCGGGTCACCTATAGTGGTAATGCCCATGCTGTGACTGCAAGGGCTGCCAAAATTTGGGAAAAACTCCACTAAGAATTTAAAGACAGATAGAGCAGGGCCATAGTAACGACAAATTCCCATTAGAAAGGAGAGGGTCTGCTATACTGTTATAGGGTATGCAGTGAGTCCAACGGCTGACCAATTTTAGGAAAAAACCCACTAAGAATTTAAAGACACACAGCAGGGCCACAGTAACGACAAATTCCCATTAGAAAGGAGAGAGTCTGCTATACAGTTATAGGATACTAGATGGTGGCCCGATTCTAACGCATCGGGTATTCTAGAATATGTATGCAGCCGACCGGGCGCGACTAATCAGCGAAGCAGTGTTTAAATGGGATGTGCACTACTTTAAATTAACCCCCCAATGTATCCCCCCGGGGCCCCTAATGAATTTTGTAATTACGTCATGTTGTCAATACTGCTTGTGACAACATCGCTGACCACGCACAGCCAGCACGTAATTCCCCTGGCTGCTGCCGGCTCTTGCTTCCGCTTACATCTCGACTATTTGCGGCTGCAGCCAGGGGTCTCCTGTTCTGCGTACCACGGTGAATGAAACGTAACAGAAGTACATCACACTGTGACTGACAGAATGTGTTCACTGAACGTGACAGAAGTAGATCACACTCTGACTGACCGTGTTTAGTAAACGTGACTGAACTATGTCGCACTGTGACTGACAGAACGTATTCATTAAACGTGACAGAAGTACATCACACACTGTGACTGACAAAACATGTTCAGTACGTCATGGGCAGTTGGTGAGTCACATGACCACATGGGTGGAGTCAGCCCTGCTATCTCCTGACTTGTTCTGAAATCCCGCGATGCTGATTGGCCGCTACCGGACCAATCAGCGACGCGGAATTTCCTGGACGGACAGACAGACGGGATAAGCCTATTATATAGTAGATGCGGTGAGTCGAACGGCTGACCTATTTTAGGAAAAACCCCACAAAGAATTTAAAGACAAATAGAGCAGGGCCACAGTAATGACAAATTCCCATTAGAAAGGAGAGAGTCTGCTATACAGTTATAGGGTATGCAGTGAGTCCAACGGCTGACCAAATTTAGGAAAGACCTCACTAAGAATTTACAGACACATAGAGCAGGGCCACAGTAACAAATACGACATGTTCCCATTAGAAAGGAGAGGGTCGGCTATACAGTTATAGGGTATGCAGTGAGTCCAACGGCTGACCAATTTTAGGAAAAAACTCAAAAAGAATTTAAAGACACAGAGCAGGGCTACAGTAACGACAAATTCCCATTAGAAAGGAGAGAGTCTGCTATACAGTTATAGGGTATGCAGTGAGTCCAACGGCTGACCAATTTTAGGTAAAAACCCCACTAAGAATTTAAAGACACATAGAGCAGGGCCACAGTAATGACAAATTCCCATTAGAAAGGAGAGAGTCTGCTATACAGTTATAGGGTATGCAGTGAGTCCAACGGCTGACCAATTTTAGGAAAAACCCCACTAAGAATTTAAAGACACATAGAGCAGGGCCCCAGTAACGACAAATTCCCATTAGAAAGGAGAGAGTCTGCTATACAGTTATAGGGTATGCAGTGAGTCCAACGGCTGACCAATTTTAGGAAAAACCCCACTAAGAATTTAAAGACACTTAGAGCAGGGCCACAGTAACAACAAATTCCCATAATAAATGAGAGAGTCTGCTATACAGTTACAGGGTATGCAGTGAGTCTAAAGGCTGACCAATTTTAGGAAAAACCCCACTAAGAATTTAAAGACACACAGAGCAGGGCCACAGTAACAAATATAACATGCTCCCATGAGAAAGGAGAGGATCTGCTATACATTTATAGGGTAAGCAGTGAGTACAATGGCTGACATATTTTAGGAAAAAACAGACTAAGAATTTAAAGACACATAGAGCAGGGCCCCAGTAACGACAAATTCCCATTAGAAAGGAGAGAGTCTGCTATACAGTTATAGGGTATGGAGTGAGTCCAACGGCTGACCAAATTTAGGAAAGACCTCACTAAGAATTTACAGACACATAGAGCAGGGCCATAGTAACAAATACGACATGTTCCCATTAGAAAGGAGAGGGTCGGCTATACAGTTATAGGGTATGCAGTGAGTCCAACGGCTGACCAATTTTAGGAAAAAACCCAAAAAGAATTTAAAGACACAGAGCAGGGCTACAGTAACGACAAATTCCCATTAGAAAGGAGAGAGTCTGCTATACAGTTATAGGGTATGCAGTGAGTCCAACGGCTGACCAATTTTAGGTAAAAACCCCACTAAGAATTTAAAGACACATAGAGCAGGGCCACAGTAATGACAAATTCCCATTAGAAAGGAGAGAGTCTGCTATACAGTTATAGGGTATGCAGTGAGTCCAACGGCTGACCAATTTTAGGAAAAACCCCACTAAGAATTTAAAGACACATAGAGCAGGGCCCCAGTAACGACAAATTCCCATTAGAAAGGATAGAGTCTGCTATACAGTTATAGGGTATGCAGTGAGTCCAACGGCTGACCAATTTTAGGAAAAACCCCACTAAGAATTTAAAGACACTTAGAGCAGGGCCACAGTGACAACAAATTCCCATAATAAATGAGAGAGTCTGCTATACAGTTACAGGGTATGCAGTGAGTCTAAAGGCTGACCAATTTTAGGAAAAACCCCACTAAGAATTTAAAGACACACAGAGCAGGGCCACAGTAACAAATATAACATGTTCCCATGAGAAAGGAGAGGATCTGCTATACATTTATAGGGTAAGCAGTGAGTACAATGGCTGACATATTTTAGGAAAAAACAGACTAAGAATTTAAAGACACATAGAGCAGGGCCCCAGTAATGACAAATTCCCATTAGAAAGGAGAGAGTCTGCTATACAGTTATAGGGTATGCAGTGAGTCCAACGGCTGACCAAATTTAGGAAAGACCTCACTAAGAATTTACAGACACATAGAGCAGGGCCACAGTAACAAATACGACATGTTCCCATTAGAAAGGAGAGGGTCGGCTATACAGTTATAGGGTATGCAGTGAGTCCAACGGCTGACCAATTTTAGGAAAAAACCCAAAAAGAATTTAAAGACACAGAGCAGGGCTACAGTAACGACAAATTCCCATTAGAAAGGAGAGAGTCTGCTATACAGTTATAGGGTATGCAGTGAGTCCAACGGCTGACCAATTTTAGGTAAAAACCCCACTAAGAATTTAAAGACACATAGAGCAGGGCCACAGTAATGACAAATTCCCATTAGAAAGGAGAGAGTCTGCTATACAGTTATAGGGTATGCAGTAAGTCCAACGGCTGACCAATTTTAGGAAAAACCCCACTAAGAATTTAAAGACACATAGAGCAGGGCCCCAGTAACGACAAATTCCCATTAGAAAGGAGAGAGTCTGCTATACAGTTATAGGGTATGCAGTGAGTCCAACGGCTGACCAATTTTAGGAAAAACCCCACTAAGAATTTAAAGACACTTAGAGCAGGGCCACAGTAACAACAAATTCCCATAATAAATGAGAGAGTCTGCTATACAGTTACAGGGTATGCAGTGAGTCTAAAGGCTGACCAATTTTAGGAAAAACCCCACTAAGAATTTAAAGACACACAGAGCAGGGCCACAGTAACAAGTATAACATGTTCCCATGAGAAAGGAGAGGATCTGCTATACATTTATAGGGTAAGCAGTGAGTACAATGGCTGACATATTTTAGGAAAAAACAGACTAAGAATTTAAAGACACATAGAGCAGGGCCCCAGTAACGACAAATTCCCATTAGAATGGAGAGAGTCTGCTATACAGTTATAGGGTATGCAGTGAGTCCAACGGCTGACCAATTTTAGGAAAAACCCCACTAAGAATTTAAAGACACATAGAGCAGGGCCGCAATAACGACAAATTCCCATTAGAAAGGCGAGAGTCTGCTATACAGTTATAGGGTATGCAGTGAGTCCAGCGGCTGACCTATTTTAGGAAAAAACCCACTAAGAATTTAAAGACACATAGAGCAGGGCCACAGTAATGACAAATTCCCAAAAGAAAGGAGAGAGTCTGCTATACAGTTATAGGGTATGTAGTGAGTCCAACGGCTGACCAATTTTAGGAAAAACCCCACTAAGAATTTAAAGACACTTAGAGCAGGGCCACAGTAACAACAAATTTCCATAATAAAGGAGAGAGTCTGCTATACAGTTACAGGGTATGCAGTGAGTCTAAAGGCTGACCAATTTTAGGAAAAACCCCACTAAGAATTTAAAGACACACAGAGCAGGGCCACAGTAACAAGTATGACATGTTCCCATTAGAAAAGAGAGGGTCTGCTATACAGTTATAGGGTATGCAGTGAGTCCAATGGCTGAACAATTTTAGGGAAAGCCCCACTAAGAATTTAAAGACACATAGAGCAGGGCCACAGTAACGACAAATTCCAGAAAGGAGAAAGTCTGCTATACAGTTATAGGGTTTGCAGTGAGTCCAAAGGCTGACCAATTTTAGGAAAAACCCCACTAAAAATGTAAAGACACACAGAGCAGGGCCACAGTAACAAGTACGACATGTTCCCATTAGAATGGAGAGGGTCTGCTATACAGTTATAAGGTATGCAGTGAGTCCAACGGCTGAACAATTTTAGGAAAAAACCCACTAAAAATTTAAAGACACAGAGCACGGCCACAGTAATGACAAATTCCCATAAGAAAGGAAAGAGTCTGCTATACAGTTATAGGGTATGCAGTGAGTCTAAAGGCTGACCAATTTTATCAAAAACCCCACTAAGAATTTAAAGACACACAGAGCAGGGCCGCAGTAATAAGTACGACATGTTCCCATTAGAAAATAGAGGAAAAACCCCACTAAGAATTTAAAGACATGTAAAACAGGTACTTTAGATGCAGAAGCACAAAACAGCCAATACAGGGTTAATAAACAGGGAAAGTTTATGATAACAAGATGAATCTCCATGCAGGGAAAATATGGGGAAATAGCAGGTATTAGTCTGTAACTGACAGTTTACAGTTTAGCTAGATGTAGCAGAGTCAAACCGGTAGCAAACAACAGTTTTTTCACTTAGCTGACTTGAATCCTCTACAAGGCAGTTGCCAGCTGGTGCTGGTGACGCTGTCTTCAGGCCTCCCCGCCCAAACAATGCTCCGTCTTCTGGCGGCAGCGGGCGGTCTCCGGTTTTACCCACTGAGCCCCTAGTCCATAACACGGCACCTCACGTGCTCAGCTCCACAGACCCTGCGTCTCTTCTACCTACATTCAGCTTGACTCCTCCGGTCCAGTGCACTCGGATCCCTTGCTCCAAGTCCTGTAGCCAGGAACCTGGACCCTCTCACACTGCTCTGCTCCGCAGGACTCAGCTCCGCTTTGCCGCGCAAATGTCCTCGTCTCTCCCACTCTCTCGTCACACCAGGAGTCTTTCTGTCACCTGACCTCCCAGCTCTCTCTCTCGACACACCCCCTGCTTCCCTGTCACATGACTCCTCTGCTTGCAGTCTGTCTTCCCCCTACAACAAGAGGTATGGCCCTGGCAGTTCCGGATCCCTTGCTCTGAAAGCACTTACACCCCGGTCTTCCCCCTTACACTCCCGCTCTCCTTTAACTCGCCATTCCACTGGCGAGAGTTCCTTCATCAAACGTTCATATTCTTGGACTTCCTGGACGATACGGTACCATATGAATTGATCTTGTTCGTAACGGTGAGGAGGCACTCCTGCTGTTGTCCGTTCTGACCGGCGTAACTCAGTTTGACCGATGGGGGGTGCAGGGTCACTCAGATTTCCAATCTCTGCCTGCCCGGTGACTTCAACCAATGTTGTTCCCTCGCCGCCTGCACTGGGGACTGCAGGTAATCGAGTGCTGGGGCTCGGAGGTAGAATCAACAACTCTTCTTCGTCCACATCGTGGCTTGGGGCAACTGTGACAGGTCCCTCTCTAGAAGCAGGTGATTCTCCTCCACCCTCGTCATCTTTAGACAGACAGGGTCACAGCATACTACGATGAACCATTCTGGTAGGGGCTCCTTCAGCCCCCTCGGGTTGAACTTCATACACAGGTCCTTCAGCGCCAATCCTGCGCTTCACTCAGTGCGGGGTCCGTTCCCACCGCCTACTCAATTTGCCCCGGGGCCGCCTGTCCCGAACCAACACCCGCTCCCCAGGCCTCAGAACTGTCCCTCAATGAGGCAATGTCCATGTTGTTTGAGCTCCTGAAACTTTTGTTGTACCAACCATCGGAGGGTCTGCAGTCGATGCCGATGTTCTTGGACCCAGGAAGACACCCCCGTCCGTGGGTAGTCCTCCTCGGGGTCCAACTCTAACTTGGTGATCTCTCACCCCTTTCGTCCGAACAGCAAGGTATAAGGAGTGAGCCCTGTCGTACTATTCACTCGGTTGTTGTAGACCCACACCAGCTCGGCCACAAACTGAGGCCATCGTACCTTCCGATCTTTGTCCAACGTGCGGAGCATTTGGATCAGTGTCCGATTAAAGCGTTCACAGGCCCCATTTCCTTGAGGGTGGTAAGGAGTAGTTCGTGACTTCTCAATCTTGTACAACCGGTGCAGCTCTTCCATCACCCGGCCTTGGAAGCAGGAGCCTTGATCGGAATGAATCCTCTTTGGGCAGCCGTACACCCGAATGAAGTCTCGGCAGATGGCCTGCGCAGCTGACTCGGCGGTCTGGTCTCTGGTCGGGGTCACTACCACAAACTTGGTGAAGTGGTCTGTCATTACAAGGCAATGTTCATACCCGAGATGTGCTGGTCCAACAGTCAAATAGTCGATCATCAGCACCTCCAAGGGGACAGAAGTCACAATAGTTTGTATGGGGACCCGCTGCTCCAGGGGCTTTAGCAGCTCACAGCTCCGACATCTTCGACAAGTGTCTTCTATTGTTGCTCGCAGTCGGGGATGATACACAAGCCTCTGCAACCACTGAAACATCTTCTCTGGTCCGAAGTGAGCCCCTCGTTCATGAGCTTCCTTAGCCACTACTCCGACCAACTTCTCTGGGATCACCACTTGCCAGGTGGTCCCAAACTCTCGCAGTAGCTGCACCCGTCGGTACAGCAGCCCATCTCGCAAACACAGTCTCTCCCATTGTCCCAGCAATTTCAGTGCTCCCGAGGACAGGGTACTCCTCTCTTCTCGACTGGGGACTTGCCGCAAAGCCACCCATTGACGTAATTGAGCAACTTCTCTGTCAGTCCGTTGAAGTCGGATCCAGTCATCTCTTGGCTGTCCCTGCGCCGCAGCCAGCGGTCCCACGAAACTTTGGAAGCTAGGGGTCTCATCCGTCTCCAAATCTTCATCGCGGTCATGATCAGGCTGTTCATATGTCACTCAGGAGAGGGCGTCGGCGTGAGTATTCTCTGCCTTAGGCCGGTAGGCGATCTTATACCGGTACCTGGCCATGCAGGCCACCCACCACTGCTCCATGGCCCCCAATTTTGTATTCTCCAGGTGGGCCAGCGGGTTGTTATCTGTTCTCACCAGTACTTCGGACCCGGACAAATACTCCGCAAACTTCTCGGTCATTGCCCAAACCAGAGCCAGCAACTCTAATTTGAAAGAGCTATAATTATCTGGGTTCCTCTCGGAGTCGTGAAGGGAGCGGCTGGCGTACGTAATCACGCGCTCTTTCCTCTCCTGTACTTGGGATAACACGGCTTCCAGACCATGTAGGCTCCCATCAGTTTGGAGTATGAAGGGTTGGGAGAAATCCGCATAGGCAAGTATTGGGGCCTCGGTCAGGGTCATTTTTAGGGCACGGAAGCCCTCTTCCTGGCTGCTTCCCCACCGAATCGCATGATTCTTGGAGCCTGCCGGCACTCCCTTAAGTAGCTCCAGCAATGGGTTGGCTATGCGGGTGAAGTTCTTCACGAATCTTCGGTAGTACCCGGCAAGTCCCAGGAAGGCCCGAAGGTCCTTCACTGTCTTTGGGGTAGGCCACTCCTGTACGGCGGCCACCTTTTCCTGGGTGGGCCTGACTCCTTCACCGGACATAGTATGACCGAGATATTCGATCTGTTTGCGGAACAGGTGGCACTTCTGGGGCTTTACCTTTAGGCCATGATTCTGTAGGCAACTCAGTACTTGCTCCAGTCGCTGGAGGTGTTCCTCGAAGGTGGCGGCATAGACAATTATGTCGTCAAGGTAAATCAGTGTCGCCTCGAAGTTCAAATCGCCAAGGCACCTCTCCATCAGATGCTGGAACGTCCCGGGGGCATTAGTCAGGCCGAAGGGCATCCGATTGAACTCGAACAGTCCCATGGGTAATATGAACGCCGTCTTCGCACGGTCATGTTTGGCCACGGGCACCTGCCAGTACCCACTGGCCAGATCCAAGGAGGAGAAGTATATTGCCTTCCCAAAGGCCGACAGGGACTCTTCGATTCGGGGTAGTGGGTAAGAGTCCCGTACTGTACAGGCATTCAGTCGTCTATAGTCCACACAGAACCGCAGGGTCCCATCTTTCTACCGGACCAGGACAATCGGGGCTGCCCACGGACTCTGACTCTCCCATATCACACCATTCTGTAACATATGGGCTAGCATCTCCTTAACCTCTTTATACATCTGGGGAGGTATCTGCCGGTATCTCTCCCACACTGGGGCAGCGCTCCCAGTAGGAATCTCGTACGTAATGGCTTGGGTGCAACCAAAATCATCCTCATGGCGAGCAAAGACTTCCTGGTACCACTCCAGCACATCCTCAACCTGCTGCACCTGTCGAGGTGTAAGTCCCGTCAATTCAGCCCGCATTCGTTCTAGGATTCTTCGTCCCCCCTTCACACTAGCCCGGTGGGATTCCGGCGGCACGGTGACCGCCAGAGTCCAGGGGTCTCCACGTACAGCGGACAGCTGTACAACATCAGGTCGCACCAACTTCTCTGGCATTCCCAGAATCTGGGCTATTTCCGCCCTGGGAGGGAGTGTGAGATCATCTTCGCCCAGATTAACACACCAAACTATAACATTGCCACCCTGGACGGTGGCCAGTGTCCGAGCCACCAAGAGTCCGGGGGGGTACTTTGTCCATCGATGTTGGTTCTATCTGAACTTCGACCCCCTCAGGAGGTGTGCAGGCCCGTGCGGGTAATGTGACTACAGTTTGTCCGGGCGGTAGGGTGAGAGCCGCAGCTGCTGGCACTATTATTTTCCCCAGGATCTTCCTTTCACTCGACGTCTCCTGAGCCTCGGCAGCTCGGATTAGTTGTTGAAAGACCTTCCTTTGAGGAGTTTGCGGGTCCCACTGGTCTAGAGGAATTTCCTTCGGCTCACTAAGCAGAATTTGCCTGATCTCTTTCAAAACATTCATTCCGAGGGTCATCGGGGGTCCACTTCCGGATCCCCCTGCCACCAGGACGACTCCTTTTTTCCCACATCTTTTCCATACACTCGTATCTTCATCTACACCACCCCTGCGACCGGGATGGGAAATTGATTAGCTGCCGTGAGTCTAATTACTGGTCCCCATTCAGGCCGCGCTATCTCTGGAAATTGCTGTTGAAAGTAGGCTCTTGTCATCGTAGTCACCTGGGATCCCGTGTCAACAAGGCAGTGAATAGCCCGACCGCTTATTTTGGCTCAGACAGTCGGGCTGCTGGAAACTAGGTCCTTGGGACTTCCTTTTTCTCTTTCCCCTTCCTCAGGCTCCGTGCTGTGTCCCCCAAACACGGAGCCCGCTACTTTAATGGCTGTTGCGACAGGGGCTAGCACAGCCCCTGGCGTAATGTCCTGCGCCTCCACACTTCCAGCAGGTCGTGTCTCTGTCTGTGTAGGGCTGCCTCCCTCCTCTATGGAACTCTCCTGCAGGGGGGTTCCTGAATTCAATTCTTTCCATAACTGGGGCAATCGATCTGTGTATCTCTGGTGTCGGGGCAGGGGTCTTCTTGAGACTGGACCATTCATCCCGCATCTCCTGTATCTCCTTCCGCATCTCTCGAGCCCATTCCGGTTCAGCTTCAGGCGGGGTGGGTACCTCATTACTCCGGACCATCCCTGCCAGGGCCGTCACCCCCATCTCCTGCTCTCTCACAAGTGCCTCCGCCCCCACTTCTAGAAAAGTCATACGTGGGTTGCCGCGCAGGCGCTCCTGCAAGGCCTGCTTCAGCTGCACATTCCTGAGGCCTGCCACAAACTAGTCCCTTAAGATCACGTCAGGGGAGCCCATTCCCAAAGTCGTCTTTTCTAGTGATATAGGCATGCACCCTCTGTAAGGCATTAACATACTGCGTCACAGTCTCCCCCTCCAGCTGCACTTGGTGAAACAGTCGTATCCTCAGCTCTCCTACATTGGTGGGATCCCCATGCATTTCCTCCAGTATCCGCACCACTTTTTCTACAGTATCCCGGTCATGGGGAGGGCGGTACATCACGGACTGTCGGGCCTCGCCGTCGAGGGCCAGTAAGGCTATTTTGGCTTGCATAGCTGGGGTCATCGGGTGCATACGTAACATACTCCTAACTCTCTAAATCCAGTCCCAAAGCATCACATTGTACTCGGTGAACTTTGGGAGATTGCTGAGCATGGCCACCAGCGGCAATCTAGATTTTGGGGCTCCCAGAATGGACTGCTCTGCAGTGTCTGTGTCTAACGACTGCATCCTGCCAACTACGCCAAATGTAATACAGGTACTTTAGATGCAGTGACAGAGAAGCAAAGAGCAGCCAATACAGGGTTAATAAACAGGGAAAGTTTATGATAACAAGATGAATCTCCACGCAGGGAGTAACAGGGGAAAATATGGGGAAATAGCTGGTATTAATCTGCAGCTGACAGTTTACAGTTTAACTAGATGTAGCAGAGTCAAACCGGTAACAAACAACAGTTTTTTCACTTAGCTGACTTAAATCCTCTACAAGGCAGTTGCCAGCTGGTGCTGGTGACGCTGTCTTCAGGCTTCAATGCCCAAACAATGCTCCGTCTTCTGGCAGCAGCGGGCGGACTCCCCTAGTCCATAACACGGCACCTCACGTGCTCAGCTTCACGGACCCTGCGTCTCTTCTCCCTACAGTCAGCTTGACTCCTCCGGTCCACTGCACTCGGATCCCTTGCTCCAAGTCCTGTAGCCAGGAGCCTGGAACCTCTCACACTGCTCTGCTCTGCAGGACTCAGCTCCGCTTTCCCGCGTAAACGTCCTCGTCTCTCCATCTCTCTCGTCACACCAGGAGTCTTTCTGTCACCTGACCTCCCAGCTCTCTCTCTCGACACACCCCCTGCTTCCCTGTCACATGACTCCTCTGCTTGCATTCTGTCTTCCCCCTGCAACAAGAGGTACTAAGAGGTACTAAGAGGCACTAAGAATTTAAAGACACATAGAGTAGGGCCACAGTAACGACAAATTCTCGTTAGAAAGGAGAGAGTCTGCTATACAGTTATAGGGTATGCAGTGAGTCCAAAGGCTGACCAATTTTAGGAAAAACCCCACTAAGAATTTAAAGACACACAGAGCAGGGACACAGTAACAAGTACGACATGTTCCCATTAGAAAGGAGAGGGTCTGCTATACATTTATAGTGTATGCAGTGTGTCCAACGGCTGAACAATTTTAGGAAAAGCCCCACTAAGAATTTAAAAACACATAGAGCAGGGCCACAGTAACGACAAATTCCCATTAAAAAGGAGAGTGTCTCCCATAGTGTTGGCCTATGCTGTGAATTCAAGGGCTGCCAAAAGTTTGGAGGCACCTCAATGCCCCTTGGAAGAGACGTGGAGGAGGGCCTCATAAAAAAATGTTCCCATTAGAAAGGAGCGGCCCTCCTATACTTGTAATGCCAATGCACAAGTGTATAGGCTGACAAACATTTACCCCTGGGGGGTATACATGAACATACTGTATAAAAAAAATTTTTATTGGCATTATAAACAACCTTTAAAAAAATTATGTGGGTGTTGCATCACGGACCACGGTCACCCTGGTGATATGGTGGTGGAGGATGAGGAGATGGAGGAGGACAAGAGGAAATAGCCAAAATTAGGAAGCGTATACCTATGTCTGGTTGTGAAAAGGTGCATGGGAATACACCTTCCAAGAAAAGACACTGGATTTGAGTTTATGTTATGGTGCTGTCATTCAGTGGTGTTGAGAAGTCTGGCCCAATGCAGCCCTTCTTCATTTTTATAAGAATCAGCCTGTGAGCATTTTCAGTTGACAGGCAGATGCGCTTATCAGTTATAATTCCACCAGCGGAACTAAAAACCCGCTCTTATAAAACGCTGGCGGCAGGGCAGGCCAGGACCTCCAAGACATAGAGAGCCAGTTCATTCCACGTATCCAGCTTGGACACCAAATAATTATAAGGAAAAGAAAGGGAGAAAAAGCACGCTATGTGAAGGACCTGATAGGTAGATGTGACGGAAACAGGCAAAAGGCCACTCACCTATTCGAGTTGTGCACCCCTGCACAACTCCGGTGTTAGTGTGAGGATGGAAGGAGCAGGCACGTCTCACCGCAAGGTACAGGTAGCTTGGTACACCATGTGCTGTGTGCTGCAGACCACCGCTCATGCTCACCGCTTCCAGGTTCCAAAATTGCAGGCCACATGTCCGCCCACAGATCACGTGACTCAGGATCAGATGTGCATCAACACAGGTCCTGAAAGTTAGGAGAGTGCAACCCCCAACCGCAGGTCCTGAGTTGAGCAGCCAAAGGAGAATTTTATAGTGGGGGGATTTAAGAATTATTAACTAGAAGCTGCTCCTGCCGCTAACCCCCAAAGGGGGACTGAAAGTGGTCCAAATTAAATAAAATAAAAAAGCGGTCTATAGGGCGCTAAATGAATGAACACTAGAGGTAAAAAAAATTTTAAGGATAAAAAATAAATTTAATGAGCCCTTTAATGGAAAGGGCTCATTAAATTTATTTTTTAGCCCTAAAATTTTTTTCATCTCTAGTGTTCATTCTTTTAGCGCCCTATAGACCGCTTTTTTATTTTATTTAATTTGGACCCAATAATTATAAGGCACAGAGGAATCATGGAGGACGTTGGTACGGTCGGCAAGGTACTCCCTCAGTATCTTCCAAAACTTTGAAATCCTTGTGAGAGTACCCCGCGCCTCAGGGCCTGTGCAATGGGAGGGTCTGAGAAAACTCTCCTAGAACTTTGACAGTGTTCCCCTGCCTCTGCTGGATTGGAGTTGTGTCTCTCTCGCCTGTATTCCTTGGTTGTCCAACGAAGTGTGCCCTCTGCCGCCAGCGTTTTCAGATGGGAATTTTTTTAATAGTTCCGCAACAAGGGCCTTCTGGTACAGCCCCATTTTTGTAGACCTGTCCGCCTCAGGAATAAAAGATATAAAGTTCTCCTTGTAGCGTGGGTCTAGAAGTGTCACCAACCAGTAATGACTGTCACCCAAAATTTTGAGAACGCGAGTGTCATTGGAAAGGCAGCATAACATAAACTCAGCCATGCGTGCCAGACTACTAACAAGCAAGACTTCCGTGTCCTCACCAAGAGGATAACTGACCATGCTCTCCTCCTCCTCTCTGTCCTCTGGCCATCCACGCTGAACAGATAGTATGACAGCTGTGCAGGTAGTACCATCTATAGTGCATTAAACTAGCTCCTGTTCTTCCTCCTCCTCTTCCTCATTGTCACCCAATCCACATTGGGATGAGATGAGGCTGGGCTGTGTGTAATCACCCTGTATGGTTCCTTGCTCCATCTCATTGTGCTCCGTCTGCAAAGCATCTGTTAGGCCTCGGGTGTTTTCTGCATCTGAAATGGGTACAAAATCATCAGTGGATTCTGTGGTCTCCCATTCCAGTCCAGCCAGGGCAGATGCTGCTCAGCATCATCATCAGTCCCAACACCTAGCTGGTGCACAAGATGTACAAGTTGTTTCTTGGGTCTTTGTTCCAACAACATGAAGGATAGGTTGCGGAGGGAAACAGGGCTGCGACAGCTTAAGTCCAGGATTCACTGCACTGAGCATGCCCGTGATATGGCGGACCGTGATTGGTGGTTTGGGAGTCAGCTGATCCGGGGACCTGGCACCACCTGATTGGTCGCGGGTGACGTCACCAATAATGCGACGGTGGGCAGGGCTTAATCTTTAAATAGCCCGGCCACAAACATGGCGGCACGCTCTGATCTGAGCTGAGGTTGTGTAACTGTGTGGACGCTTGTTTGTTTGGGCTCCACATGCTCTCTTGCCGTTATAGCTTCGGACAGGCAGGTTTAGCTGGAGGGAGGCAGGTAGCTTAGTCTGACAGTCTGGCTCCGACAAGGGGGTCGCTATACACCCCGAGCAGACTGCGGACTCCCTATTCCTGGCACCGCCTGGTAACCATGTGGAGAGATACTCCACAGTCCGGTAGCACGCCGACTGGGAACATGTACTGTATACACCGGCGTGAATCACACACACGTCCTAGCGCCTACTACATAGTCTCTGTGCAGTTAACCGGGCTACGGCTACATTATCTGTCGCACATCTCTCGTGCTGTTAACGGAGATAGTGTGAATCCCTATTCCCGTCCCTATGTGCAGTAACACGGGAGGGATTGATATATTAGTTGGTTGTTTTTCCTTCTACCCAGAAGGTGTTCGGCCACAGTCTTCCAGGCTGCATCGCTGACCCCGGGTTCAGTTGCTTTCCATTATTAATAAAGTTGTTTGCAACCGTCCCCATAACAGTATCAGAGCACCAGGGTCTTGCCGAACATGGCTGACAACCAGCAACTAGAGGCCAGACTTAGGACTCTGGAACAAGCTGCCCCGGTCGCTGATATCACTGCAGTAGCTACCCAGGCAGCTTCTCAAGCGGCCAATCTGGTTAACATGGCTGCGGTGAATTCTGCGGCAGCTGCAATCGCCCCATTACCCCGGTTTGCTCTCCCGAAAAAAAATTTCTGGCGACAGCAGATCCTACAGAGGTTTTATTAATCTGTGCTCCATTCATTTGGAGATGATGGAGGCACGGTTCCCCTCCGAAAGGGCCAAAGTGGGTTTTGTCATCTTGTTACTTTCTCACAGGGCATTGGAGTGGGCTACACCTCTGTGGGAGCAGAGTGACCCGGTAGTGGCTAATGCGGGTCTCTTTCTTACAGCCCTAAAAAAAGTTTTCCTAGGTCCTCAGGTCACGCATGATACGGCTCTTAAGCTTCTTGCGTTGGTCCAGGGTTCGGTCACCGCCAGCCACTGTGCCATCCTGTTCAGAACCCTAGCGGCTGAATTGGATTGGTCTGAGCAGTCTTTAATCCCGGTCTTCTGGAAGGGTCTGGCTGGGCATATTAAAAATGCTCTATCTACCAGAGAGATTCCAACCTCCCTGGAGGAGTTAATCTCTCTCGCTAACCGAATAGATTTGCTTCATGCAGAACACAAGTTAGAGCTGGAGGTCCCCAGACCTCAGTGTTGGTTGGCACCTTCATTCTCTAGACCCATTTCCAAACCCGCGACTCCCGACCTGGAGTCTGAGGCTATGGATATATCCCGGACTCAGTCTAGCCCCTCTCGTTCCCGACCAGCAAATCTCTTGGAGTACCCCATTAATAAGGGTTCCAAGCAGACAGGAAAACGACTGTGTCTAACCGCCGCTGAAGGAGGTGTGTTAGATTCCGGGGCTCCTTTCTCCAAATTATTGTATAAGCTGACATTGTTCTTCAGAACAACCACGGTTACTGCTAAGGCGTGGGTGGATTCTGGCGCCGATGTCAATTTTTTGTCATCTACATTTGCCCAGAAGTACGCCATTCCTATGGAGTTACTGCCAAAACCAATGAACATTAGGGTAGTCAACGGTTCACTACTGGACACACAAATCACCCACCAGTCGATTTCCCTCACCATGTCATTTCCTCAGGGTCACCGGGAGGTTATCTCCTTTCTTATTATTCCCGGTGGATTAGATGAGGTGCTATTGGGCCTCCCATGGTTACGTTGTCACACTCCACACATTGACTGGAATACGGGGAGAATTTCTTCCTGGAGTGAGAATTGTGTGTCTCAGTGTATGGTTACAGCCACCCGGAGGGTAGTCTCTGAGCCTTCTACCGACTTGGCCATCCTCCCTGTGCAATATCAGACTTTTGCGGAAGTCTTCCCCAAAAAGGCTGCAGACACTTTACCTCGCCACCGACCATATGGCAGTCCTATTGATTTGATCCCCGGCACAGATCCTCTGTCTGTACCCGAGACCGAGGTCTTGTCAGATTATATCAAAAAGAACCCTCGGGTAGACCTTTTGTCCCGGTCCATGGATACGGCTGAGGACAATGACGAGCCCAGGCTCACCGTTCCTTCGGGAAGTATGCGGATGGTGGCTCCAGTGTCCTTAAAACAGGTTCCTTCTGGGAGGACATTCGTTCCCCCTAATCTACAAAATGAGGTGCTCTCCTGGGCACATGCCCCTAAGATCGGAGGTCATTTTGGGGTCAAACATACCACAAAGTTTCTTCAACGGTCGTATTGGTGGCCCCGGTGGTGCCAGGACTTTAAGGAATATGTTCTAGCTTGTGTCTCCTGTGCGAGAGATAAATCATCCCGTCAAAGTCCGGCTGGTCTTCTCCACCCGTTACCCGTGGCGGATTCCACAGATCAGACTCCGCTTTTTCTGAATAATGGCCAACATCCGAGCATTCCGGTTCCTGCTAAGTTTGCCCCCCCCCCCGCTTTATTTGTCCTTTCAAAATTTTGGCCCAAGTAAACCCAGTAATGTACCATTTACAGTTACCACGACATCAGAGGAGTCACGACAATTTTTATGTGTCGCTCCTTAAACCCGTTCGCCTGACAAAATTCGCTGAACCCCAACCTGCTACAGACACCAGGGGTGATGATCTCGAGGTGCTGGCTATTATGGGATATAAGGTGGTTTGTGGAAAAAGATGTTACCTAGTACACTGGAGGGGCCATGGATATGAGGATTGTTCCTGGGAACCGGTGGACCACATTCATGCTCCCCTGCTCATTGAGGAATATGAGCATCAAGTGGAGGGGGATGTTAGAAGGGGGAATAATGTCAGGCATTTTCTGGATCTGAAATGGGTTCAAAATCATCAGTGGATTCTGTGGTCTCCCACTCCAATCCAGCCAGGGCAGATGCTGCTCAGCATCATTGTCAGTCCCAATGCCTAGCTTGTGCACGAGATGTACAAGTTGTCTCTTGGGTCTTTGTTCCTAGCAATATGAAGGATAGGTTGCGGAGGGAAACAGGCCTGCTGCAGTCTAAGTCCAGGATTCACTGCACTGATCATGCCCGTGACATGGCGGACCGTGATTGGTGGTTTGGGAGTCAGCTGATCCGGTGACCTGGTACTGCCTGATTGGCCGCGGGTGACGTCACCAATAATGCGACGGTGGGCAGGGCTTAATCTTTAAATAGCCTGCCCACAAACATGGCGGCACGCTCTAATCATTGAGCTGAGGTTGTGTAACTGTGTGGACGTCTGTTTGTTTGGCCTCCACATGCTCTCTTGCCATTATAGCTTCAGACAGGCAGGTTTAGTGGGGGATAGGCAGCCATAGCTAGAGGGAGGCAGGTAGCTTAGTCTGACAGTCTGGCACCGACAAGGGGGTCGCTATACACCCCGAGCAGACTGCGGACTCCCTATTCCTGGCACCGCCTGGTAACCATGTGGAGAGATACTCCGCAGTCCGGTAGCACGCCGGCTGGGAGCACGTATACACCGGCGTGGATCACACACACGTCCTAGCGCCTACTGCATAGCCTCTGTGCAGTTAACAGGGCTACGGCTACATTATCCGTCGCACATCTCTCGTGCTGTTAACGGAGATAGTGCGAATCACTATTCCCGTCCCGGTGTGCAGTAACACGGGAGGGATTGATATATTAATTGGTTGTTTTCCTTCTACCCGGAAGGTGTTCGGCCGCAGTCTTCCAGGCTGCATCGCGGACCCCGGGTTCGGTTGCTTTCGATTATTAATAAAGTTGTTTGCCACCGTCCCCATAACAGCATCCTCTTTAATTGTGAGCAGAGAGTGTTTCAGAAGACAGAGAAGCGGGATGGTGATGCTAATTATGGCGTCATCGCCACTCACCATCTTGGTGGAGTCCTCAAAGTTCTGGAGGATGGTACATATGTCTGACAGCCATGTCCACTCCTGAGGTCTTATGTGTGGAGGCTGAACTGAATACCGACGGCCTTGTTGATGCTGGTACTCAACAACTACTCTCTTCTGTTCACAAATCCTTACCAACATCTGCAGTGTACAGTTTCAACACGTGGGGACATCACACACCAGTCTGTGAGCCGGAAGCTGCAAACGCTGCTGAAACATGGCAAGGGCGTTGGTAGCTGTAGCTGACTTTCGAAAATGGGCACACAGGCGGTGTACTTTACCAAGCAGATCCCTCAGCTCTGGGTAGGATTTGAGAAACCGCTTAATCATGAGGTTAAACACATGGGCCAGGCATGGTACGTGTGTGTGCTTGCCTCAGAGCCGCCACCAGGCTCCGGCCATTGTCACACACGACCATGCCTGGCTGTAGGTTCAGTGGTGTGAGCCATAGATCTGCCTGCTCTTTCACAGCTGTCCACAACTCTTCAGCATTGTGCGGTTTGTCACCTAAGCATATTAGCTTCAGCACAGCCTGTTGCTGCTTGGCCGAGGCAGTGCTGCAGTGCTTCCAGCTTGTGACTGATTTGGTCATTTCGGAGATGGAGGCTGAAGAGGATGAGGAGGCTGAGGAGGATGAGGTGTAGGAACTGTAGACCATGTGGGCAACCCTGATTGACCTAGCGCCCGCAATCCTTGGCGTCGGGAGGACGTGTTCCGTCCCAAGGTCCGACTGTGTCCCGGCTTCCAATATGTTAACCTTGTGTGCCATCAGCGAGATGTACCTTCCCTGCCCACAAGCACTTGTCCACGTGTCCGTGTTAGGCTTGTGTAATGCGGGGATGGCACACCGGGAGAAATAGTGGCAGCTGGGGACCGAGTGCCGAGGAACGGCTGCCGCCATCAGGTTACTGAATGCTTCCGTGTCAACGAGCCTAAAAGGAAACATTTAGTGCGCATGCAGTCGTGAAATGTGAGAAATGTGAGAATTTAGTAGTGTGGCCTGTGGGGCATTGGCTGCATATTTGCGCTTGCTTTCCAAGGACTGGGGTATGGGCAACTGAATGCTGCGCTGGGACGAGGACATGGACATTGGTCAAGCATCTGCCCCAACACTGGAGTATGATTTTCAGAACGAGGAGCACAGGGATCTTGAGGGCTTCCTGCTGGTTTGAGTATGTGAGTAAAACATGTGCTTGACTAGTTCTCCTGTCACACCACTGCAATTAAGTGCCCTCAGGCAGTAAGGGGAGGGGGCCATCAGGAAATTAAAGGTGACACAGGGGGGAAGGGGGCCCTCAGTCAATTGGTGGTGACACTGGGGAAGAGGGCCCTCAGTCAATTGGTGGTGACGATGGGGCCCTCGGTCAATTGGTGGTGACACTGGGGAGAACGGGACCCTCATTCAGTTGATCGTGACACTAAGGAGAAGGAGGCCCTCAGTCAACTGGTGGTGACACGGGATGGAGCCCTCAGTGAGTTGGAGGTGACACTGGGGAGAATGGGACCCTCAGGCAATTGGTGGTGACACTGGGGAAGAGGGACCTCAGTCAATTGGTGGTGACGATGGGGCCCTCGGTCAAATGGTGGTGACACTGGGGAGAAGGGGACCCTCATTCAATTGATCGTGACACTGAGGAGAAGGGGGCCCTCAGTCAATTGGTGGTGACACTGGGGATGGAGCCCTCAGTCAGTTGGAGGTGACACTGGGGAGAAGGGGGAGACCCTCAGTCAATTAGTGGTGAAACTTGGGAAAGGGGCCCTCAGTCAATTGGTGGTAACACTGGGAATGGGACCCTCAGGCAATTAATGATGACACTAGGGAGGGGGCCTTCAGGCAATTAATGATGACACTGGTGAGAGGGTCCTCAGGCAGTTGGAGATGACACTGAGGAGGGGGCCCTCAGGCAGTTAATGATGACACTGGGAAGGGGGCCCTCAGTCAGTTGGAGGTGAAACTAGGGAAAGGGGCTTTCAGGCAATTGGTGGTGACACTGGGGAGAAGGGAACCCTCAGGAAATTGGTGGTGACACTGGGGAGGTGTCACAGGTTTGTCAGAAGTGACAGACAGTCGCCCTGCAGTTGGTTGCAGAAGATCTTTGTTTGGCATTACAGACACCCTCGTAGTTGTCTCACTCTAGGACCCAGCGGCTAACTCCTTCCAGGGAATTGACACCCAGGCTGGGTGATTAAATAATGGATGTTGCTAGTGGGCGGTGCTGGTGATATTCACATGACCCCTTGTGAAGGCTTGGAGCAAGTGCAATTCTTACTTCGTCTCTGGTGCTAAGAGGACGTGTGTGCAATCTCTCTGAAGTCAACTAAAGCTAAATTACTTTTCCTTGTTTGTCCCCCTTGTTGTCTTTAGTGGTCAGTGGGGATTTACTAGTGCTCATCCCCACTGTCCCTATCTAGGATTTAGTGCTTGGGTTATACAGGGTTTAGGTTCCGGTGCGCGATTGCTGAGAAATTAATATAGGGATGTTTAGGGGAGACAGGGCGATATCAGTTCAGCATGGGAGGTCTCCACTTCCCCTGTTCCCTAGAGTCTGGGCCCTCTTTCCCCCACTGGGGAAGGGGCCCAAGTGCAATTGGTGGTGACGCTGTGGAAGGAGGCCCTCAGGCAACTGGTGGTGACACTGGGGAAGGAGGCCCTCCGGCAACTGGTGGTGAAACTGGGAAAAGGGACCGTCAGTCAATTGGTGGTGACACTGGGGAAAGGTGCCCTCAGGCAATTGGTGGTGACACTGGGGAGGGGCCCTCAGTCAATTGGTGGTGACACTGGAGAAGTGGGCCCTCAGGTAATTGGTGGTAACACTGTGGAGGGGGCCCTCAGGCAATTAATGATGACACTGGGGAGGGGGCCCTCAGGAAATTATTGATGACACTGGGGAGGGGCCCTCAGG
Organism: Phyllobates terribilis; assembly: GCF_046119375.1. Classification (NCBI taxonomy): domain Eukaryota; kingdom Metazoa; phylum Chordata; class Amphibia; order Anura; family Dendrobatidae; genus Phyllobates; species Phyllobates terribilis. The sequence continues at coordinate 34,337,486 of NW_027362768.1, read as the reverse complement.
AAATAAATGATGACACTGGGGAGGGGGCCCTCAGGAAATTAATGATGGCACTAGGGAGGGGACCCTCAGGAAATTGATGATGATACTGGGGAGGGGGCCTCGGGTAATTAGAGGTGATATGAGTAGATCATGTGTAATGGATTGAGGCCTCCCAAAGCCCCAGCACTGTCTGTGGCCAAGTCAGTCATGGGGGAGTTTGGTTTTGCCGTAATTGCACTGTATTGTACAATGTTGTTCCCACATCATTTTTCTTACACAATTAACACTGTGAAAACAAAACACTAAAAAACTATGGTGGAGTTGCATTTTTGTTCACCATTTAATGCCACTTAGATTTTTTTCACATTTTTTAGTACATTGGATAGTAAAATGAATATTTCTCCTATAATGTGCATCCACTCCTGTGATTTGTAATTTAAATTAACCCAATAGAGACCATATAACGTAAATTTACAACATGTGGTCGCATTGGGTATATGGAATTGGCCAAGGAACTGAGCCTGCACCATACCAGGCAGATGCCCACTACGTTATACAGCAGATATCTTCCTGTAACAGTCATGGCCAGAGTGAACTCTGCCCGTGGATGTTTAATCATTTAAATGCTGCTGTCAATTTCTGACAGCGGCATATATGGTAAATAGAGTGATCCTAAGTGCACGCATGACGTGTCCACTTCCTCCCATCAGTCCCCAGAGACATGATCGCAGGCAACCAATGGGTTATGATGTCAACTGGGTATCTACTGAAGACCCCTGCAACTGCCATCTTGGTTCTTTTGTGAAGTCCACCTTCTGGGTGGACTTCACAGGCAAACATCACTTTCATTATACTGTAGAATTGCAGTTTATAGTATATGCGATCGCAAGTTGAAGTCCTCTAAAGAAAGTAAAAATATTACATTTGCAACCACATCCCTTTTCCAATCTTAAAAATAAATAAAAAATTAAATATGTTTGGTATCACTGTGTTCATAAAAGTCCAATTGTGATTTAAATTTAGTCAATCATTAAGCATTACAAAAAAAATGCTCAACTCCAGAATAGCATTTTTTTCTGTCGCCTAAGGGTATGTACCCACAATCAGAAATAGTAGCATTTTAGACTAGCGTCTCTGCTACAAAAAATGACATGCTGTGGCTCGTAAACCCACGTCATGAGTGAGTTTTTATAGAAATCCTATCCACTGTGCTTACAATGTAGAATACAGCGTCAAAAACTCTACTATCCCTGATCATGGGCACGCACACTTACTATCCACAAAACATGCAAGAAAAAAATATCAAAATGTTGTATGTACACCAAAATGGTAGCAATAAAAATATACAATTAGTGTGCATACAATAAGTGCCCACACTGCTTCAAAAATAGAAACGTCACAGGTCTCAAAAAATGACAACCAAATTTTTTTTACAAAGTTGTGCTTTTTTTTTTTACAAATATCAAAACCTATAGGTTTGGTATCTCTGCACTCATACTGACCTGAAGAATAATACTGCCAGGCCATTTTTACCAAATAATGCATGCCTAAACACAAAACCAAAAAACCGATAGTCATATTGAATTTTTCCTTCATTTTACCACATTTTACCACACTTGGAATTTCTTTCAGGTTTTTCATTGTATTACATGTGTAAAGTAAATGGTGACATTCAAAACTACAACTCGTTCCAAAAAAACAAGCTCTTATACACCTACCTTGACAGATAAATAGAAAAGTAATGGCTCTTGAAAGAAGAGAAGTAAAAAATAAAAGCTTAAAAGTAGAAAAATGTCCCCATCATGAAAGGGGTAATTTATATTAATTAACTATTTCCTATTATTAATTTACCATGCACAGACATATTTTGTGATCCATATATATTGTAGGAAAGTAGGGCACTCCAAAATCCAGAGGGTGCTCAGATAGGGTCCAAACCCGTAGTATATTAAGCGGTACAGTTCGCGCTGTTCCCAGGCACCAGGTGCTGAAGGCATCTGTCAGTATTGTCCCCTGCTTGCGCTGCATTCAGAGCCAGCAGGGGACAATGTGAACAGTTGGATTCAGGCCCCACCTTGTCCTGTAAGTGTAGAAATAAGAATAATATAAAAAACACTTACACTCACCTGTCCGAGGTACTGTCCCACGCTATAATCCATCTGACCGGCAAATCTGCATCAGCGTCTGTGTTGGGTTGGAGCGACTACACACACTGAGGAGCAGAGGAGAATGACTCATTGCAGCGCTGAGCTCACTGAGCAGTATCCTTTCAATCAGTGAGCTCATTTGAATGAGTCTATGTATGTGTCTCCGGTACGTGTGGAAACTGTCACCACACATAACTGAGAAACTGACGTGTTAAAGAAGACTTATATAATATTTCTTTCTTTCTCGATTAAATAATGCTCATATTTTGTTACTAGTAGTGATATTCCCATATTGTACATTAATGGCATATTCACAGGGTGTGTCGTAACAGGAGATATGGGTCTCACAAATAAGACATTCATCTGTTTCGCTGTTAGTGGAGAGTTGGCAGAATTCAGTCTACCTCACCATTGACAGCAGTGTGTGACGGGGCCCTGTCCTCAAAACAGATGCAGGTTGCATTTATGGGATTTATATTTTAAGGAAATATACCTGAAAAGTTTTTGCTGTTGTGTTAAGCCACACAGACCTTAAAGGGGTTGTCTGGTCTAAATCGATAAGTCTGCAATCACTCTATGTGACTGCAGACTTTTGAATCCCCCCAGTGCACACACTGTGCCTTGTGAGGATTTGCCGATTTCTGAGCCGGGACAGGCCATATTCCTGGCCAGAGCCCATCCAGTGGGCGCGGCATCGCTCCATACACTTGTATTGAGCGAGCTGCTCTCGTCTAGTGATGAGGGCGTCCAGTGGGCACAGCCTCACTCTATACAAGTGGAGTGAGCCATGCCAACTAGTCGGGCTCTGACCGGGAGTATGTATAACGGGTAAGAAACCAGCGAATCTGCCCTGCGGGGATTCATAAGTCTGCAGACTTATCACTTTACACCAGACAACCCCTTTAAATGAGACATGGGTTTCTCTTTTGCCGGAGTGTTTCTTTACTTTGTTATTCATTAAGTTCAAATGGTTACTTATTAGTTAATATACACTGTATTTGATGTTTACAACAATATTACAGCATTTTGCAATAGAATTGTTTATCTTGTACTATTTCTATATAACCTCAGGGTGGGCCCCAAAAATTATTTTTCTCTGGTGGGCCCAAGGTATTCCAGTCTGACAAGCTTATACTGCATGAGTAATGGCGTAAAAAATAAATAAAACAAATTCTTCATCTGCTGTTGATTTGTTTATTCTGCCTCCCAAAGATCGCAGTCAGACTCGGCTCACATTTATCCTGAATTCTACGCTGAGCGCTTACACTTGGGTTTCTGTGTCAATCTCTGAAATACGTGATTCAGATGGAACCCCAAGTGGAAGATTCCCTATAATGAGGCAGATGGAGGCACTGTGGATGCCGTCTGGCCTATGATCCAGCGGTGTCCATCTTTTTAAGCATGGATAAAAGCGTGGACGACCACAATTTTGTGCATCTCGGAAAAGAAGGACATCGCTGAACAGAGGCCAGATGGAGTCCAGATTAACTCTGTTGCCTCATTTTAGTGAATGGATCCTTCGAGGGTTTCATCTGAATCACATCATTTGGAGATTAAGGCCACGGCCGCACTATCAGTATGTGGTCAGTATTCAGTCAGTGTTTTTTCTCAGGAGTGGGAGCCAAAACCAGGAGTGGGTGATAAATGCAGAATTGGTGCACTTGTTTCTATTATACCTTTTTTCTGATTGTTCCTCACTTGGTTTTGGCTCTCACTCTTGAGAAAATACTGACCAAATGCTGAAAGTGGGGCCGTGGCCTTAGATGTAAGAGCTCAGTGCAAAGCACAGACTAAATGTGATCCAAAATGTTATATAAAATGTTACCAATAAACATTTCAACTCAATCACAACTCAGGTCCATCATATGTCAACGGGGTTTCCATGTTACTGGTAACATAAAGGCTCTGGAATACCGAAATGGCTTCTTGACCCCCCTAAAGGAAATCCAGTGGATTATGCACCCCCAAATACAATTTGTGTCACCTCAGGGGCTCTGCCAGTGGGTCATGGCCCCCCAAACCATAACAGCAAAATCTGCACTACAATATAGGGCTCCTTTTCTTCTGAGCTTTCCACTGTACAAGAAACCAAGCAATGTGAACTGAGGTCTAAGATGGAACACATGCAAGTAATAGGAGCATGTTCACACTAGCAAAAAGAAGCAAAACCTACAAAAGACAAAAAATATATCTCATACCCTACCATCATTATATATAAATGTAAAGCAAAGTTGCATAATAAATATAGGGTACTTAGTGAACTATTTTTGATCAAAAAAAGTATACAAGCAGTCCCACCAGCGGCAAGGTGACCCTAAATTGGGACGGTACCTATACTGTCTATATTAAAAACCTTACTGTATATCAAAGTTGAAGTAATGCATATAAAAGGTAGACAAATAGGACTGGGTCCCAACTTCAGACCACCTAGACCCGTGGTAAGCTACATATATACTAATCAGCTCAACAAAGGGGATGCCACACCCTTAAATTGCACAGAATGCAAACTAGACAAGAAACCAAGCAATATGAACTGAGGTCTAAGATGGAACACATGCAAGTAATAGGAGCATGTTCACACTAGCAAAAAGAAGCAAAACCTACAAAAGACAAAAAATATATCTCATACCCTACCATCATTATATATAAATGTAAAGCAAAGTTGCATAATAAATATAGGGTACTTAGTGAACTATTTTTGATCAAAAAAAGTATACAAGCAGTGAGCTTTCCACTGTGCCTGAAAATGATTTCCAAATTACATGTAGGCTATTGGCGCACTCAAGAGAAATTGCACAACAAACTCTGCAGTCCATTTTTCCCAATTAGCCCTTATAAAAAATTAAAACTTGGGGCTAAAGCAACATTTTAGTGGTAAAAATGAAATCATTCGTTCCTCACTGCCCAATGGCATTAAATTATGAGATACATCTGTGTTGTTAATATGCTCACTGCACTCCTGGATGAATTCATTGAGGAGTGTAGTTTGTAAAATGGGGTCACTTTGTGTGGGGTTTCCACTGTTTAGGCACATCAGGGGCTCTGCAAATGTGACATAGTGTCCATTCTCTGTTCCAGCCAATATTGTGCTTCAAAAGTCAAATGGTACTCCTTTCCTTTCGAGCCCTGCCATGTGCCTAAACAATAGGTTTCCACCACATATGGGGTATCCGTGTAAGTCAGAAGAAATTGCGCAACAAATTGTATGGTCCACTTTCCCCGGTTATTCTCGTAAAAATGAACCACCTGTGAGTTCAAGGTGCTCACTAGAGATGAGCGGTGTTCGACTCGAACTGTTCGCCAATCTCAAATTCGAGCTGTTTTGGGCGGTGTTCAAGCCGTTCGGCGATCACGAACGATTTGAAAAAAATTTGGCTGTTCGAGGTTATGTTCGATAACTGTTCGTGCACCAAAATCATAACTGGATTTTTTCTCAGTAATGATGAAAATTAATGTTAATACGCAGTTTGAGTGTACAGCGGGGCGGGGGGAGGGGCAGGGGATGGATCTCTGCAGAAATAATGAAGATCTCCATTTTTTTTTCTCTTCCCCACATTTACAGTGGGGCAGTGCAGTGTGTCAGCCTATCAGCAGTGCACACACAGAGCGAACTGCTTTTTTTCACACAAGCAAGGGCATGTGTCATTGGCAGTGTATGTCACATGTCCTTGCCCTATAAGACCCAGCCATTTTCCCCATCACCACCATTTTCTCACTGCTGTAGCTGCGTGTTAGACGGCACCGCTGTTGCTGTGTGCGCTATACTTTGTTAATTTCAAGCCAATTTTCGCAAAAATCTACAGATAGCTTGGGAGTAGGGAAGAGTTGTGATTGCAGTCCTTTTAAGGACTAGGTTACATCATTTCCTATGACTTTTATCAGGCAGGTCTGTGCTCTTAAATAGATAGGTTGGGAGTAAAGACTAATTGTAATTGCAGTCCTTTTCAGGGCTAGGTTACATCAGTTCCTATCACTTTTTGCCAGGCAGGTCTGTGCCAGTGCTGTGCAAGTTTTTTTTCACAGCATTTGGCTAAATCTAGCAAAGCAAATCCTTTTTGGCCTATTGCAGCGTGTGTTAGACAGTGGAGTAGCCTATCTGTGTTGCAAGCTACACGACCTGTGTATAGAATACAATTTTTTTTACTGCACCTAGTGAAGAAAAACCTTTTGGGCATAGCATCATTTTATTAGTCCATCTATACTAACCTCCACCAGGTTGCAAATTCAATATAATTTTTTTCTGCATCGAGCTCTCAAAAAATATTTAGGCTTCTAGCAGTGTGTGGGACTTGTTCTATTCGTCCATCTATACTAACCTCCATCAGGTTGCAAATTCAATATAATTTTTTTCTGCATCTATCTCTGAAAAAATATTTCGGCTTGTAGCAGTGTGTGGGACATGTTCTATTAGTCCATCTATACTGACCTTCATCAGGTGGCAAATTCAATATAATTTTTTTCTGCATCTAGCTCTGAAAAAATATTTCGGCTTCTCGCAGTGTGTGGGACTTCTTCTATTAGTCCATCTATACTAACCTCCATCAGGTTGCAAATTCAATATATTTTTTTTCTGCATCTAGCTCTGAAAAAATATTTCAGCTTGTAGCAGTGTGTGGGACTTGTTCTATTAGTCCATCTATACTAACCTCCACCAGGTTGCAAATTCAATATAATTTTTTTCTGCATCTAGCTCTGAAAAAATATTTCAGCTTGTAGCAGTGTGTGGGACTTGTTCTATTAGTCCATCTATACTGACCTCCATCAGGTTGCAAATTCAATATAATTTTTTTATGCATCTAGCTCTAAAAAAATATTTCGGCTTCTAGCAATGTGTGGGACTTGTTCTATTAGTTCATCTATACTGACCTCCATCAGGTTGCAAATTCAATATAATTTTTTCCTGCATCTAGCTATGAAAAAATATTTCGGCTTCTAGCAGTGTGTGGGACTTGTTCTATTAGTCCATCTATACTGACCTCCATCAGGTTGCAAATTCAATAAAACATTTTTCTGCATCTAGCTCTGAAAAAATATTTCAGCTTGTAGCAGTGTGTGGGACTTGTTCTATTAGTCCATCTGTACTAACCTCCACCAGGTTGCAAATTCAATATAATTTTTTTCTGCATTTAGCTCTGAAAAAATATTTCAGCTTGTAGCAGTGTGTGGGACTTGTTCTATTAGTCCATCTATACTAACCTCCATCAGGTTGCAAATTCAATACAATTTTTTTCTGCATCTAGCTCTGAAAAAATATTTCAGCTTGTAGCAGTGTGTGGGACTTGTTCTATTAGTCCATCTATACTAACCTCCATCACGTTGCAAATTCAATATAATTTTTTTCTGCATCTAGCTCTGAAAAAATATTTCAGCTTCTAGCAGTGTGTGGGACTTGTTCTATTAGTCCATCTATACTGACCTCCACCAGGTTGCAAATTCAATATAATTTTTTTCTGCATCTATCTCTGAAAAAATATTTTGGCTTCTAGCAGTGTGTGGGACTTGTTTTATTAGTCCGTACATACTAACCTCCATCAGGTTGCAAATTCAATATAATTTTTTTCTGCATCTATCTCTGAAAAAATATTTCGGCTTCTAGCAGTGTGTGGGACTTGTTCTATTAGTCCATCCATACTAACCTCCATCAGGTTGCAAATTCAATATAATTTTTTTCTGCATCTAGCTCTGAAAAAATATTTCAGCTTGTAGCAGTGTGTGGGACTTGTTCTATTAGTCCATCTATACTAACCTCCACCAGGTTGCAAATTCAATATAATTTTTTTCTGCATCTAGCTCTGAAAAAATATTTCAGCTTGTAGCAGTGTGTGGGACTTGTTCTATTAGTCCATCTATACTGACCTCCATCAGGTTGCAAATTCAATATAATTTTTTTATGCATCTAGCTCTGAAAAAATATTTTGGCTTCTAGCAGTGTGTGGGACTTGTTCTATTAGTCCATCTATACTGACCTCCATCAGGTTGCAAATTCAATATAATTTTTTCCTGCATCTAGCTATGAAAAAATATTTCGGCTTCTAGCAGTGTGGGGGACTTGTTCTATTAGTCCATCTATACTGACCTCCATCAGGTTGCAAATTCAATATAATTTTTTTCTACATCTAGCTCTGAAAAAATATTTCAGCTTGTAGCAGAGTGTGGGACTTGTTCTATTAGTGCATCTGTACTAACCTCCACCAGGTTGCAAATTCAATATAATTTTTTCCTGCATCTAGCTATGAAAAAATATTTCGGCTTCTAGCAGTGTGGGGGACTTGTTCTATTAGTCCATCTATACTGACCTCCATCAGGTTGCAAATTCAATATAATTTTTTTCTACATCTAGCTCTGAAAAAATATTTCAGCTTGTAGCAGAGTGTGGGACTTGTTCTATTAGTGCATCTATACTGACCTCCATCAGGTTGCAAATTCAATATAATTTTTTTCTACATCTAGCTCTGAAAAAATATTTCAGCTTGTAGCAGTGTGTGGGACTTGTTCTATTAGTCCATCTATACTGACCTCAACCAGGTTGCAAATTCAATATAATTTTTTTCTGCATCTATCTCTGAAAAAATATTTTGGCTTCTAGCAGTGTGTGGGACTTGTTCTATTAGTCCATACATACTAACCTCCATCAGGTTGCAAATTCAATATAATTTTTTTCTGCATCTATCTCTGAAAAAATATTTCGGCTTCTAGCAGTGTGTGGGACTTGTTCTATTAGTCCATCTATACTAACCTCCATCAGGTTGCAAATTCAATATAATTTTTTTCTGCATCTAGCTCTGAAAAAATATTTCAGCTTGTAGCAGTGTGTGGAACTTGTTCTATTAGTCCATCTATACTTACCTCCATCAGGTTGCAAATTCAATACAATTTTTTTCTGCATCTAGCTCTGAAAAAATATTTCAGCTTGTAGCAGTGTGTGGGACTTGTTCTATTAGTCCATCTATACTGACCTCCATCAGGTTGAAAATTCAATATAATTTTGTTCTGCATCTAGCTCTGAAAAAATATTTTGGCTTCTAGCAGTGTGTGGGACTTGTTCTATTAGTCCATCTTTTCAAACCTCCATCAGGTTGCAAATTCGATATAATTTTTTTCTGCATCTAGCTCTGGAAAAATATTTCAGCTTGTAGCAGTGTGTGGGTCTTGTTCTATTAGTCCATCTATACTAACCTCCAACAGGTTGCAAATTCAATATAATTTTTTTCTGCATCTAGCTCTGAAAAAATATTTCGGCTTCTAGCAGTGTGTGGGACTTGTTCTATTAGTCCATCTATACTGACCTCCATCAGGTTGCAAATTCAATATAATTTTTTTCTGCATTTAGCTCTGAAAAAATATTTCAGATTGTAGCAGTGTGTGGGACTTGTTCTATTAGTCCATCTATACTAACCTCAATCAGATTGCAAATTCAATAGAATTTTTATCTGCATCTAACCCAGCCAATACTTTTGGGCTAATACCACAGTTTGGCCACTCAGCTCTGCTCTGTTCCCATCCATTGTTTTTTGTGCAAACAACTCCAGAGTTGTGAATTAGTTAACCACCAAAATGAGTGGAAAAAGGCCTGCTGCTGGTGGAAAGGGAAATAGGCATGTTGGGAAGGGAAAAAAAGGTTGTGTCTGTGAGGTAGGTGTTAAAGCAGCAGTAACATCTGCAGAAGAAAGACCATCTTCCTGCCAAACTAAATTGTCTACTTCTTTTAGCGGACAATGTGATAAGATCCCTTTCTTACGGCCACGCCAATCGCTACAAATTCCAGATGAGGCACAAAAACAGCAGGTGCTTCAACGGATAACAAGTGCTCCTTTAAGTGGGCTCTCCTCCACCTCAACTTCAACATCACAAATACTCCAGTCCTCAGAAGTGTCACCCCAATCGCACTTGCTTCCTCACAGCTCCCAAGTCTCCAGCTGCCCATCTGAGTATGGGGTAGAACAGATGGTTGAGTCTGCAGAGCTGTTTACTCATACTATAGCCTGGGAATCAGAGGTCGGTTCCAGAGCTTCTGTGAATCCAGACGAGGAAATGATCTGCACTGATGCCTAGAATCTTTATGAGTTGGATCCAGGACCAGACGCAGAAGTTTCTGACCATAATGTAGACCCTCGTTCCCAAACTGTAACTCCTGTTGGTGGAGACAATGAGGAAGATGATGATGAGACTCAAATACCTGATTGGAGTGACAACTTTAGTTTTTTGTCAGGGCAGGAACAGTTTGACTCTGAGGACGACGGGTGTGATAACACACAGGGTGATGATGATGAGGTTGGAGATCCCACTTACTGTCAACCCACAGTCAGCCAAGAGATGAGGTCAGCAGAGGAGGTGGAGGAGGATGCTAGTGATGACGAGGTCAGGTTGCGCCTTCCTGGACAGATACGTAGTACTGGAAGCACGTCAACAACTGCATCCTCAAACACAACTCTGCCTCTGACCACAAGTCGTGGTGGCTCTTCAGGTCGCATGGGTGCTAAGCCTTGCATAGCCTGGGCATTTTTTCAGATCGATAAAGATGACCCAACTCGTGTTATCTGTAACATTTGTCAGCAAAAGCTAATAGAGGCCAAAAAATACATAGTTTGAGTACTTCATGCATGAACCGGCACATGGACATGAAGCATAAGTTGCAGTGGGAAGTTCACTGTGCTACAATGCGGCCTAGCCGGCCGGGCCAACCACCTTCTGCCACATCTTGTGCATCTGGGCCTCTTCATCCTCTGTGACTGGGGGGACAGCAGTCACACCTGTTTTGGGACGCAAACCTGCCACCTCTTTACCCGCAATGGCCAGCGTGATTGGCAGGTCATAATTTTCTTTGGAGGTGGAAACACCAGCTGGTGTTCAGCGCTGTCCGACATCGATAGCACCACCTTTGGATCAAGGCAACCTAACATATCCGCCTGCATCTTCCTCACAGACCGGCAGTTTGCCGGGGACACCCTTCTCAACCCCGTCTAAGCACAACAGCCAGCCCTCGGTCCCTCAGATGTGGACAAGTAAAAGACCATTTCCTCCTAGCTATGAGAAAGCTAAGAGGTTGAATTTCACCATCTGCAAGCTCTTGGCTACAGAAATGCTTCCTTTCCGCCTGGTGGACAGAGAGGATTTTCGAGACCTTATGTCCATCGCAGTGCCCCAGTACCAGATGCCCAGTCGGCACTGCTTCTCAAAGAAAGGTGTGCCTGCGCTCCACCAGCATGTCGCACACAACATCACCGCTTCTTTGAGAAACTCTGTGTGTGACAGGGTGCATTTCACCACAGACACTTGGATGAGTAGGCATGGACAGGGGCGTTACATGTCGCTGACTGGGCACTGGGTAACTATGGTGACAGCAGGTCAAGGGGCTGCTGTCCAAGTCTTGCCGTCCCCACGAGTTGTGTGTCAATCCTCTTTATCTCAAAGTTCCTCCACTGCTTCTGCCTCCTCAACCTCCTCTCGGTCCTCCACCTGCACCTAAAGCCTGTCTGATCATGCCCCAAGCTTTCTAACTGCGCAGAAGGGATCCTGCACACCTCCTTACTATGCTGGCAGCAGGGCTTAACGTCATCAGGCAGTTTTTACTTTGAAATGTCTGGGAAATGTGAGTCACACAGCTGAGGAGTTGTGGTCAGCTCTGTTGAACCAGTTTCATGAATGGTTGTCTCCACTGGACCTGAAACCAGGGAAGGCCTTGTGCGACAATGCTGCAAACCTGGGTGCGGACCTTCGCCGAGGCAATGTCACACACGAGCCTTGTATGGCTCACGTGTTGAACCTGGTTGTCCAGCAATTTTTAGCCCACTATCCCGGACTAGATGGCCTTCTGCTGAGGACACGGTCGCTGTGTGCTCACTTCCGCCGTTCGCATCCCGCAGCTCAGCGACTTACATCTCTACAGAAGTCGTTGGGCCTGCCACTTCACCGGCTAAAATAAGATGTGCCTACCCGGTGGAATTCAACTCTGCACATGTTGCAGCGACTGTGGCAGCACCGACAAGCCCTGGTGCAATACGTTCTGACGTATAGCCTGGGCCAACGAGATCCAGAGGTGGGGCAAATCACGCTGGAGGAGTGGTCTCAGATCAGGGACCTATGAACCCTTCTGCACAGTTTTGAAATGGCGACGAAGATGTTTAGTGCTCATGATGCCATTATCAGCATGACTATTCCGGTGATTTACATGCTGGAGCACATGGTAAACAGAATTCGGAGTCAGGTGATGGCACAAGAGGAGGTGGAGGAAGTAGAGGAGGAGGAGTTGTATGCGGAAGGGCTAACATCTGCAAGGTCCAGACGGTCGGCAGCACCAAGGCAGCAGGCATGTGAGGGTGGGGGAGATGGTTTTACCAGGGCGCATGGTAGCAGCCAAACTAGAGAGGAAGGTGCAGGAGCCCAGGAAGAAGTGGAGGACGAACTGATGGAAGACTCATCAGATGAGGGAGACCTTGATCACATTTCTGTTGTGCGAGGTTGGAGGGAGAGCACAGAGGAAGGAAGCATGATTGTTACCTCGCCACCAACACAACAGGGACTTGGTGCTCCTGGATGCGCAAGACACATGAGTGCCTTCTTGCTGCACTACCTGCAACATGACCCTCGAATTGTGAGAATTAGAAATAATCCTGACTACTGGGTTGCCACACTGTTAGATCCCCGGTACAAAAGTAAATTTGCAGAAATTATTCCTGCCATAGAAAGGGATGCACGCATGCAGGAGTATCAGCAGAGACTGTTGCAGAATCTTACATGTGCTTTTCCACAAAACACCAGTGGTGCACGTAGTGAATCTCACAGTTCCAACTTGCCAACCGTGGGACCGTCGAGTGTTCAGCACTGAAACCGTAACAGAACCACAGTATCTGCTGGTAACATCAATTTTGCGGAATCATTTCACCACTTTTTTAGCCCATCCTTTGCAAGGCCACAGGAGACAAGAAGTCTGACACATAGTCAACGCCTAGAGACGATGGTACAGGGGTATCTCCAAGTAAACATTGAAGCCATGACTGTGTCACTGGACCCTTGCTCTTTTTGGGCTTCCAATCTGGATAAATGGCCGGAGCTCACCACTTACGCCTTGGAGATCTTGTCATGCCCTGCAGCCAGCGTTCTGTCTGAACGTGTGTTCAGCGCTGCTGGTGGTGTGCTGACAGATAAGCGCACGCAGCTCTCCACTGATAATGTAGACAGACTCACGTTCATAAAGATGAACAAATCATGGATCCGAAACGACTTTTCTACCCCTGTGTCATCCTGGGGAGAGTAAAAGCTTGATGATTTGTTAAAATCACCTCACCAACCGTTTTAAGCTTTAAAATTACTAATCATGTTTATCTGTATCTTGGCTGGAAAATAATTTGGGCTTTGTAGCAGTGTGAAGTACTGATTATATTAGGCCATCTATACTAAGCTCCACCAGATTTAAAATTACTAATCATGTTTATCTGTATCTTGGCTGGAAAATAATTTGGGCTTTGTAGCAGTGTGCAGTACTGATTCTATTAGGTCATCTATACTAAGCTCCACCAGATTTAAAATTACTAATCATGTTTATCTGTATCTTGGCTGGAAAATAATTTGGGCTTTGTAGCAGTGTGCAGTACTGATTCTTTTAGGCCATCTATACTAAGCTCCACCAGATTTAAAATTACTAATCAAGTTTATCTGTATCTTGGCTGGAAAATAATTTGGGCTTTGTAGCAGTGTGCAGTACTGATTCTATTAGGCCATCTATACTAAGCTCCACCAGACTTAAAATTACTAATCATGTTTATCTGTATCTTGGCTGGAAAATAATTTGGGCTTTGTAACAGTTTGCAGTACTGATTCTATTAGGCCATCTATACTAAGCTCCACCAGCTTTCAAATTAATAATAATTTTTAGCTGCATCTAGCCCGGAAAATAATTTTGGGTCTCCAAGATGCGCAAGACACATGAGTGCCTTCTTGCTGCACTGCCTGCAACATGACCCTCAGATTGTCAGAATTCAAAGTAATCCTGACTACTGGGTTGCCACACTCTTAGGTCCCCCACACTCTTCGATCAACCTTTTCATTTTAATAAAGAACAAAAAAATGGTAATTTTTGAAATTATAAGCATTAGCAGGTTATTAGAAACTGAAATCAAACAGTTTTCAACTCAAAACTTGATTCTAGGTGATGTTACAGTTGCACATAGGACCCCTTGTTCGAAAGGAGCTTCTGAACTCTCTCGTCCATTGAATTTGTCAGGTTTTGGATGGTTTCTGCTTCAATTGTTTTGCATGAGGACAGAATACCCTCCCAGAGCTGTTGCTTAGATGTGAACTGCCTCCCGCCATCATAGAGACTCCTTTTGATGATTTTCCAGAGGTTCTGAATGAGGTTGAGGTCAGGGGAGCATGGGCGTCACACCATAAGTTTGTCCCCTTTTATGCCCATATCAGCCAGAGATGCAGATGTGTTATGTGCAGCATGAGACGGTGCATTATCATGCATGAAAATGATCTTGCTGTGGAATACACGGTTCTTCTTCTTGAACCATGGCAGGAAGTGCTGTTTGAGAAACTCCACATACATTATGGAGTTCATCTTTACCCCTTCAGGGATCCTAAAGGGGCCGACAATCTCTCTCCCCATGATTCCAGCCCAAAACATTACTCCACCTCCTCCTTGTTGGCGCTGTAGCCGTGTTTGCGTGGGATGTCCATCAACCAGCCATCCTCCACTCCATCCATCTGGACCATCGAGCGTTGCACGGCACTCATCGTGAACAAAACAGTTTTGAAGTCAGTCTTCATGTATTGTTTGGCCCACTGGAGCCGTTTCTGCTTGTGTGCAGTGGATAGAGGAGGTCGACAGGATGGCGTATGCACAGCTGCAAACCTCTGAAGGACTCTGCATCTTGTTGTTCGGGGGACGTTGGCGGCACCAGCAGCTTCAAAAACTTGTCTGCTGCTATGACAAGGCTTTTTTGCTGCTGCTCTTTTAACCTGACGTAATTGCACGGAGGAAAGAGTCCTCAATTTTCCCTTATCAGCACGCACACGTGTGTACTGTGAATCAGCTACATACTTCTTGATTGTGCGATGATCAGGATGAAGTGTCTTGGCAATGTTGATTGTAGTCATGCCTTGACCTAAACACTCCACAATTTGTTGCTTCTCAGCAGCCGACACATCCTTTTTCTTTCCCATTTTGGCAGAAAATAAAGGCTGCTTAATAATGTGGGACAGCCTTCTTAAGTAGTCTTGCCTTTCATTGGACACACCTGCCAAACTAATTAGCACAGGTGTCTGCAATTGCTTACAGTGATATAAAGAGCCCTGACACACATCACCATCAATGAGTTTAACTGACAAACAAACAAATTCTTCCCTTATCACTCCTAAACACTTTTTGCACAATAATTTGGAACACAGTGTACATGTGCTTTTCCACAAAACACCAGTGGTTCACGTAGTGAATCTTACAGTTCTAACTTGCCAACCGTGGTCTGTATGGAGTTGTTCAATAAAGGGCCCAAAATTAAGATAACATAGATGGGAGAGGTCTCTATGAATAGGAATTCCTAAGTATTTGATACCCTGTGAGGGCCAGGCAAAGGGAAAGTTGGACTGGATGGAATCCTGTATGGATTTGGGGAGGGAGACATCGAGGGCCTCAGACTTCGCTGCATTGATTTTAAAATTTGACCATGTAACAAAGTGATCTATTTCAGCCATAACAGCAGGGATGGATATATGTGATTGAGTGATATATACTAGGACATCATCAGCAAATGCAGAGCACTTGTACTCGGTGCCTCCCACCTCAATCCACCTAATATTGGGGTTATTGATGAGAGCAGG
Organism: Phyllobates terribilis; assembly: GCF_046119375.1. Classification (NCBI taxonomy): domain Eukaryota; kingdom Metazoa; phylum Chordata; class Amphibia; order Anura; family Dendrobatidae; genus Phyllobates; species Phyllobates terribilis. Next base: position 34,321,542 of record NW_027362768.1, on the reverse strand, counting down.
TGCTCCGTCACTAGGATGTATAAGAGAGGGGACAGAGGACATCCCTGCCTTGTCCCATTGGTGATTATGAAAGGTGATGAAAATGTTCCACTTATCTTCAGCCTAGGTGACGTATTGCGATACAGGGCCGTGATTTTGCCTATAAAAGGGTCCCCTAGACCCCTACCCCAAGCTTTGTAAGGGAATAATATATGGCGTGTCAGGAGACTCCATTGAGTGCTTTCTCAGCATCCAACGAGAGTATCTAATTACAAATTTTTAACTGCATCTAGCCCAGGAAATACTTTGTGCCTAGTAGCAGTGTCTGCTAGTCAGCGGATTATCCCAGCTGTTAAGCAAGCTACACCACCTGTAGTTTGGACACTTAATTTTTTCAAAGGAAATGGTACGGGCCCCCGGGACACTCAGTGAAGAGCATCGGGGAGACACCCCAAGGCATAGGGGCTTGGACTGGCGGTAGGACGCCTTGCGGTGGACCGCCGAGCTCGATCCTTATAAAAGATTTTTAACTGCAGCAGCTTTAGTGGACGCTACTGGAGCAGGAATCACGCGGCTGCTGGCATGAGACTTGCCCTCCAATAGATCCTTGTAAAAGGATTTAAAGTGTATTCATTCAAATTAGAGAGACAATTTAAATTAAAAAGCTTAGACCTGCCTCCACCACAGGGGGGCTCGCTTGACCCACCAGCGGACAGGCACCAGTATTGGGAGAGGGGGGCTGGCCATCAGGGTCCACCGCAGCTCTGGCATTTTTTTGGTTTTAGAAGGGCATGACATGCCTACATCTGTGTCTCCCCCTCCTTTTACTCCTCCACCTCTTTTCTTTTCGCATGACTATATGTACTTGTCACTTTTCCATGTGTTAGTTGTGTCTTCTGAGCAGTTTGTCAGCTTTTGGACACCTTTGAAGCTGTTTTCTATGTATTTCTATGTGTTTTTGTTTGCCTGCCATTGGTTTTAACGGTGTTCAAAGGTGTTCGACGAACAGTTCGGCGAACATACGGGTGTTCGACGAACTGAACCGAACTCGAACACTACGGGGGTGGCTCAACACTAGTGCTCACCACAACTCTAGCTAAATTCCTTGAAGTGTGCAGTTTCCAAAATGGGGTTACTTGTCGGGGGTTTCCACTGTTTAGCACATCAAGGTAGCACGGTGGCTCAGTCATTAGCACTGCAGCCTTTCAGCGCTGGGGTCCTGGGTTCAAAAACCACCAAGGACAACATCTGCAAGGAGTTTGTATGTTCTCCCCGTGTTCGCGTGGGCTTTCTCTGGGTTCTCCGGTTTCCTCCCACACTCCAAAAACATACTGATAGGAATGTAGATTGTGAGCCCCAATGGGGACAGTGCCCATAATGTCTGTAAATTGTCTGAATTGTGAAGCGCTGCAGAATATGTTGGCGCTATATAAATAAAAAGATTATTATTATTATTATTATTAATATCAGGGCCTCTGCAAATGCAACATGACGTCCACTTTATATTTCAGCCAAATTTTCGCTCCAAAAGTTGAATAGTGCTCCTTCCTCCACGCCCTGTCTTGCGCCCAAACAGTAGGTTTCCAACTCACATGGGGTATCGGTGAAAATGCTAAATTTGGGGCTAAAGCTATTTTTTTTGCGGGCAAAATTAAAATGTTAATTTTTTTCTTTCCACATTGCTTTAACTCATGTGAAGCACCTAAAGAGTTAATAAACTTCTTGAATATGGCTTTGAGCACTCTAAGGGGTGCAGTTTTTAAAATGTTGTAATTTTGGGGTATTTCAAATCACATAGTCCCATCTAAATGAATTCAAATGTGATGTGGTCCCAAAAAAAATTAGTTTTGTAAATTTTGTTGGCAAAATTCTTTTAAAGAAACAAACAAATTATGTTTAAATAATGATGCTGTTATAAAGCAGACATGTGACGAATATTAATAATTAACTATTTTTGTGGTATACTACTCTGGTTCACGGGCATAAAATTTCAAATTTGAAAATTGCTATGTTTTCAAAGTTTTTGTCAATTTTTTAATATTTTCATAAATAAATTCAAATCATATCGGACAAAAATAACCACTAACATGATGTACAAAATGTTATGAAAAAACAGTCTCAGATCATTGGAATTTATTGAAGCATTCCAAAGTTATTATCTAATAAATTGACGCTGGTCAGCATTGAAAAAATTGGCCTGGTCAGGAAGGAGAAAACAGGCTTGCAAGTGAAGGTGTTAAAGAAAATCTGTCACCAAGTTTTTTATTTCTCATCCTAGAGAAGCAAAATATAGGGTCAGAGACCCTTATTCCAGTGATGTGTCACTGCTGCAGTTATGATAAAATCACTGTTTTATTTGCTGTAGATATACAAGTCCTCTGAATGCTGAGCCCTTTATAACCATGCCCACACCACTGATTGGCAGCTTTCTGTGTACACTGTCAATCAGTGGTGGTGGGGTTATACAGTGCTGAACGACTACATGGCAGTTGGTTTAAAAGTAATAAACTCCTACTAATAAAACTGTAATTTTATCAAATCTGCAGCAAACTATGACACATCACTTGAATGAGATTCTCTGCCCTTACATCATGCTGCTCTCAGATTAGGTGGCAAAAACCTGGTGACAGATTCCCTTTAAATGATTAGCATGTCTCATGCGCAAATTGCATCTTCAGAGAAAAAGAGGACTTGAACTCTATAGCACCACCTATTGGAAGCAGCAATCCTACAAGTCACAATCAACCCTTTAATGAGTCGTGCAATATGACTTAGGATAAAAGCCAAATCAGAATCAAAATTTCCAGACACAGTGTTTTGGGCTGTTGGCCCTCGTCAGTGCAAAGTATGAGAACTGATTTGGCTAGATGAGAGGCTCTGGACTGAAGTCTAAGGGGTAACGTTTCTCTTTGTGGAGAGTGACATATCGACTCTGGTATGTCAAGATTAGAGATGAGCGGTGTTCGACTCGAACTGTTCGCCAATCTCAAATTCGAGCTGTTTTGGGCGGTGTTCGAGCCGTTCGGCGAACACGAACAATTTGAAAAAAATCCGGCTGTTCGAGGTTATGTTCGATAACTGTTCGTGCACCAAAATCATAACTGGATTTTTTCTCAGTAATGCTGAAAATTAATGTTAATATGCAGTTTGAGTGTACAGCGGGGCGGGGGGAGGGATGGATCTCTGCAGAAATAATGAAGATCTCCATTTTTTTTTCTCTTTCCCGCATTTACAGTGGGGAGGTGCAATCTGTCAGCCTATCAGCAGCGCACACACGGAGCGAACTGCTTTTTTTCACACAAGCAAGGGCATGTGTCATTGGCAGTCTATGTCACATATCCTTGCCCTATAACACCCAGCCATTTTCCCCATCGCCACCATTTTCTCACTGCTGCAGCTGCCTGTTAGACAGCACCGCTGTTGCTGTGTGCGCTATACTTTCAGTGTTAATTTCAAGCCAATTTTCGCACAAATCTACAGATAGCTTGGGAGTAGGGAATAGTTGTGATTGCAGTTCTTTTAAGGACTAGGTTACAGCATTTCCTACGACTTTTATCAGGCAGGTCTGTGCTCTTAAATAGATAGATTGTGGGAGTAAAGACTAATTGTAATTGCAGTCCTTTTCAGGGCTAGGTTACATCAGTTCCTATCACTTTTTGCCAGGCAGGTCTGTGCCAGTGCTGTGCAAGTTTTTTTCACAGCATTTGGCTGAATCTAGCAAAGCAAATCCTTTTTGGCCTCTTGCAGTGTGTGTTAGTCAGTGGAGTAGCCTATCTGTGTTGCAAGCAACACCACCTGTGTATAGAATACTAATTTTTTTACTGCACCTAGTGAAGTAAAACCTTTTGGGCATAGCATCATTCTATTAGTCCATCTATACTAACCTCCACAAGGTTGCAAATTCAAAATAATTTTTATCTGCATCTAGCTCTGAAAAAATATTTCGGCTTGTAGCAGTGTGTGGGACTTGTTCTATTAGTTCATCTGTGAGGAAAGCCGGCCGGTGGGTGCAGCTCTCTGGCGCCCCCTTACTTCTCAGGTCAGTCAAGGTACTGCACCTAGAGAAAGTAGTGGCAGGAAGCTGCAACCAGCGCAGGGAACACGGTAGAGTGTTATCCCTTCAATGTCACTAAACCATAACGTCACTACACAGCACAACTCGCTAGCGCCCTCTTAGCCTCAGGTCAGTCAGGGAACTGCACCTAGGATAAGCGGTCACCAGAGAGACTGTCCTGTAACCTACTGGGTATCGGGGCCCTCTGTAGTGAGGGCGGTATATATATCTTCCTTGGCCGCGCCAGGAATATATATATCTGAACCTCCGACCGTCACTACCAGCCTTCCCCAATCCCCAGTTGGTATGCTGCCACCAGTCCCTATTTTAGATATACACCCAGTCCGTGAATGGGCCTATATCGGGTCAGGAACCAACCCTGGGTAGCGTTTTTGGCTTGAGCCGAGCTCACATCGACGTGCGTTTGTTATGCAGAATAAAAGGCAGGCCCACAATTAATTGAGGTAATTGATTATAATAATACACTAGATACACGATATACAATTAAATATACACAGGTATAAGGTCAGGCTAAACGATACAACAATGGAATACAACACACAGAATCACCACAGCATATCAGTTACCGGTTTCTTGATTTTCTTGTGACGCAGGGAGAGGATTCTGCGGTCGCAGGCACGGTTCTTTGTTACAGGCTGAGGCCTACCACCGCATGGTCAAACTGCTCCTCCCCTTGGTGGCCTCAGCTGGTGCTCAGATGTTCAGCACCCAGCTCTTGGGTCAAGACTGAGGGATCTCTTGTCTGTCCTGCTATCTTACCTGCCCCGTCCCGCCCACTGCTGGTGAGGTCAGCTGGCTCAGTCTCCACCCTCAGGTCTAACTTCGATCAGAAGCCCAAATTCTAAGGAACCCAATAACTTCTTCTGGGATGGTCTCATGATACCCCCAGGGGTTCCCATGGATTCGGGCCGCCGTAACCGACCTTTTGATATCAATTATGATACCATACGGTCCTCAGGAATGGCTCAGCGCTATATCTTGGCTTCCAGAGCACGTACAAACGTCTACCGCGGAGGCTTGTGTGCGCAATGGCTCCGGGACGCTGTGATATTTTTTATTGGCCCATCCCATGCAACATGCGTGTACTATTCATGTTTCTATATCTTATGCCTCCATGCTTATGACAGACAAAGAAACTAGTCCTATGGGACAAATGGTCAGAGTTACAGATGGACTAAGCACCCCCCCTGCTAGCTGTGTTTCCTCTCGAAGTCTTTGAAGCTCCTAGCATTCAAGTGTTAAGTAGGCCCTGGGGCTTCTTATCTCACAGGAGCCTGGATGGGGGAAACTATCTAGTGGACGTTTTAACAGAAGGTCCCAAGGGTGGGGGCTGCTGAAGTGTGGCCATCCCTGGATATGATTTATCATTACCAAGATGGTGGCTACGGGTTCATCACACCATCTATACTAACCTCCACCAGGTTGCAAATTCAATATAATTTTTATCTGCATCTAGCTCTGAAAAAATATTTGGGCTTCGGCTTGTAGCAGTGTGTGGGACTTGTTCTATTAGTCCATCTATACTAACCTCCACCAGGTTGCAAATTCAAAATAATTTTTATCTGCATCTAGCTCTGAAAAAATATTTCGGCTAGTAGCAGTGTGTGGGACTTGTTCTATTAGTCCATCTATACTAACCTCCACCAGGTTGCAAATTCAATATAATTTTTATCTGCATCTAGCTCTGAAAAAATATTTGGGCTTCGGCTTGTAGCAGTGTGTGGGACTTGTTCTATTAGTCCATCTATACTAACCTCCACCAGGTTGCAAATTCAAAATAATTTTTATCTGCATCTAGCTCTGAAAAAATATTTCGGCTAGTAGCAGTGTGTTGGACTTGTTCTATTAGTCCATCTATACTAACCTCCACCAGGTTGCAAATTCAATATAATTTTTATCTGCATCTAGCTCTGAAAAAATATTTGGGCTTCGGCTTGTAGCAGTGTGTGGGACTTTTTCTATTAGTCCATCTATACTAACTTCCACCAGGTTGCAAATTCAAAATAATTTTTAGCTGCATCTAGCCCGGAAAATAATTTTGGGCTTAGTAGCAGTGTGTGGTACTCATTGTATTAGGCCGTCTTTTCCAAGCTCCACCAGCTTTGAAATTAATAATAATTTTTAGCTGCATCTTGCCTTTAACCTAATTTTGGTCATATTAGCAGTGTGTGGTACTCATTGTATTAGGCCATCTATACCAAGCTCCACCTGCTTTGAAATTAATAATAATTTTTAGCTGCATCTAGCCCGGAAAATGTTTTTTCTTCCCAATAGTGGTAGCAATAGAAATATGGGGCGCGCTCCTGGCTAACAAAAATATACGCTTCATAACAAAAAACACCAGCCTAGCGCACTGCATTAATAAGATGGCATCATCGTCTCTCCCGTCTACGCCGGCTAGCATTCCTGTGCCTAAAACACAATGCATGGGTCCGCGCTAGCCACAATGCTGAGGGGTCTAAAGCTGCTGCTAACGCTTTATCACAATTCAATTGGCAGATTTTCACAGAGCTCCTCCCCAACGCCCACCCATCGGGCAACAGTTGCCCACCCTCCCTATGGGATCTAGTGGCAAATAGTTGATGCCATTAATCAGAGCGTCAGTTGCCCCATCGACGTGGCAAACATACGGTAACGCATGGGAAGAGTGGACACGACAAGTAGCAGGCAGACGGGTTGACCAATGTGAACAAGCCAGATTACAAGTCACCATAGAATTTCTCCACCAGCTAATGATGAGGGGCATATCAGGGGCGTCAGCGCAGCGGTGTCTGACCGGAGTAGCATTTCACTTCCAACTACTGAATTGGGGAGATGTGACAAAGAGATTCATCATCAGACAATCCATAAAAGGGTGGAAAAGGGGTCAGCCAAGTCTGGAGTGTAGACGTCCCGTCCCGTGTCACTAAAACTGATTTCTCACATCATATCCCTAACACCATTAACATGACACTCACAATTTGAAGCAACACTACTGTCTACTGCATTTGCGATCGCCTTCTTCGGGGCGCTATGCATAAGCGAATTAGTCCCTCAATCCAAAATTACCACCAGTGGAGGATTATTACACCAGGACGTAGTCATAGCCAATAATGCAATACGTCTACGCATACGCCAATCGAAAGCGGTTCCAGCGGGCAGGGGCACTTGGGTACTTCTACAACCCACAAACGGTACACTGAGTCGGGTAACAATAGTAAAAACATATATAACCATCAGATCACAAAGTAATTTCTTCCTATCAAACATTGATGGAACGCCATTATCAAGATACCAATTCCAAGCTATATTTAATAAATGCATAACATCGGCAGGGAACCACCCCAAAGATTACGGGACACACTCATTCCGCATAGGCACGGCCACGGAAGCAGCAAGAGCAGGACTGTCAGAAACGGAAGTTCAGAGGATAGGGAGATGGCGATCCACGTGTTTGGCGAGATACATAAGATCGGACTTGTTATCCTAACGTGGTTTGTTTCTTTTACAGGTGACGCTAAGCCAACAGTGTGAGTGATAGGCCAGTCGTATATATATTGGGCAGAAAAAAGGGCGAAAGTCCGCCCAGGCGGGAGGAAATTAGAGTTTCATAACACATATTTCAACTGGAGAGGTATTAGAGGCCTGCTATGGCCACAGGTACTAATGGAGGTAATCAAGGTAGGAAGAGAAGCAAGAGGTCCGGTCATCTTAGTTATACAGGCCCGGGGAAACAACCTAGGTCATCACAAGAGCGCATAACTAATGGCAATAATGAAACTAGACATTGAGCGCTTCAGAGAATTTTTCACAAAACTAACTATAGTATGGTCAGAGATTGTGCTGATAGCGGTATGGCAAGGTGCGCGAGACATCACGGCCATCGAAAGGACAAGGCGGGTAATAAATATTCGGATGGCAAAATTTAGTAGAGACAGAGGCGGTGTTGTGATACAACACCGACAACTGGAAGGAGATAAAGCAGGCCTCATACAGCCCGACGGTGTTCAATTAATGGATATTGGACTGGACATATTCCTGTCAGGACTCCAGGATGGAGTGGAACAAGCGTTAAGAGTGATGGATGGGGGTCAGAGTCCTGCATACGAGTACGCAGGATCCTCCGTGGCCTGGAAATAGAAAGGACATGTTGGAGAGTTACACTTGTTGGCCAACTTGCCGGTGTGGAGACCCAGGGCATGCTGCAACAAGCTGAATTATTTTAGAAATAAAATGCCTTTCTAATGGAATGAGTATAAAGAGTTAATAAAGCTGTGACCGATCCTCACCCATCCAGTTGTAAGAGTTACATTATCGTATTGTCAAGGAAAGGGGGGTGGTAGGGGGGCTGAGCTTCTGGGTTTGGTTGGGGGTCCCCATAGTCTGCCTAGGCTAGATGCATTTAAAAATTCTTATTAGATACACAGGCGGTGCAGCTTGCTTCACAGCTGGGCTACTATGCCCAAAGTATTGCCTAGGCTAGATGCAGTTAAAAATTCTACGCTGACTAGCAGACACTGAAGCTTTGGAGCAGACCTCTGAGTAAACAGCTCTTCAGACTCAACCATCTGTGTTACCCCAAGCCATAGTGTATATAGTTTCTTACAGTTAAAAGGGGGGGGGAGCGATCCAACCCACCTCGAATTAACGATGCCAACGTCACGTAAAACACAGCAAGGGGACTCCAAAAAGAGTCTCCATTTTTTCCAAAAATTGTGGCACAGACACCACTTAAGTGGCATCAATTGCCCCAGAGTTGCTTAAAACGGTTGGTGAGGTGATTTTACCAAATCCTCAAGCTTTTAGTCTCCCCAGGATGACACAGGGGTAGAAAAGTCCTTGCAGATCCATGATTTGTTCATCTTTATGAACGTGAGTGTCTACATTCTCAGTGGACAGCCGCGTGCGCTTATCTGTCAGCACACCACCAGCATTGCTGAACACACGTTCAGAGAGAACGCTGGCTGCAGGGCATGACAAGATCTCCAAGGCGTGAGTGGCGAGCTCCGGCCATTTTTCCAGATTGGAAGCCCAAAATGAGCAAGGGTCCAATGACACAGTCATAGCTTCGATGTTCACTTGGAGATACTCCTGTACCATCCTCTCTAGGCGTTGACTATGTGTCAGACTTCTTGTCTCCTGTGGCCTTGCAAAGGATGGTCTAAAAAAGTGGTGAAACGATTCCACAAAATTGATGTTACCAGCAGATACTGTATTACTGTTACGGTTTGAGTGATGAAGACTCGACAGTCTCACGGTTTGCAAGTTAGAACTGTGAGCTTCACTACGTGCACCACTGGTGTTTTGTGGAATAGCACATGTAAGATTCTGCAACAGCCTCTGCTGATACTCCTGCATGCGTGAATCCCTTTCTCTGGCTGGAATTATTTTGGCAAATTTACTTTTGTACCTGGGATCTAAGAGTGTGGCAACCCAGTAGTCGGGATTACTTCGAATTCTGACAATCCGAGGGTCATGTTGCAGGTAGTGCAGCAAGAATGCACTCATGTGTCTTGCGCATCCAGGAGGACCAAGTCCTTGTTGTGTTGGTAGCGAGGTAAGAATCATGCTTCCTTCCTCTGCCCTCTCCCCCCAACCTCGCACAACAGAAATGTGTTCAAGGTCTCCCTCATCTGATGAGTCTTACATGCCCATCGCCAGTTCATCCTCCACTTCTTCCTCGGCTCCTGCGCCTTCCTCAACAGTTTGGCTGCTACCATGCGCCCTGGTTAATCCCTCTCCCCCACCCTCCCATGCCTGCCGCCTTGGTGCTGCCGACTGTCTGGACCTTGGAGATGTTATCCCTTCCGCATACGACTCCTCCTCTACTTCCTCCACCTCCTATTCTCCCACCACCTGACTCTGAATTCTGTTTAACATGTGCTCCAGCATGTAAATCACAAGAATAGTCATGCTGATAATGGCATCGTCGTCAGCACTAAACATCTTCGTCGCCATTTCAAAACTGTGCAGAAGGGTGTGTGGCGCCCTTGACGGTTCAGTCACCACAGAGGTACTGCATCTCACCCAGAGGTATGGTATCTCACCCTCAGGTAAGGAAGGAGTATGGCTCGGGACCCTAACACATGCATCCAACACATACTCGCAGTGGGGGTAGGGCGAGATTGCTCCTAAGAGAGAGCACAGTCCCAGGTCCCTAGCTGGTGGGAGGGTCCTATGTAGTAGTGGGTGTGGGTGGAGAAAGCAGCTAAGGGGAGCACATGACAGGGAGAGTATAAATAGGAAGCCATCTTAGAAAGAGCAAGCCAGTCAGAGGAGGAGAAGTGACAGGAGCAGAGGCTCTGTATGAGCTCTGCTCCGGAGGCGGGCCTAGCCTGGGAGGCCCAGGACTGAAGGAGAAAAGAGAGGAGTGGGAGCAGGAAGGCTCCAGGAACCGAAGGGACCCTAGGGGTACGGGCCGTGCAGAAGGCCACCCGTACGCCCGCTGCTACCAGGAGGTCGAGGTGTCAGGCCAGATAAGGGGAACCGGTCCCTCAACTAGTGGAGAAACAGCAAGGCTCAACTAGAAACTGGAGGCTGCAGCATTTCATGTACTGCAGGCCAAAGTCCACACCAGTCTCACTAAGAAGGTAGCCACATAGGACCCAGGGGACGGAAAACACGTCGCCCGCCAAGGCCCGAGGATACCGGATAGAAGTGTCACTGGGTGTGAGGTGCAGGGAGAAGGCCAGAGAAAGGATACACAGAAGGGGGTCCTGCTAAGTACTCCGGAGCTATCTGGGGGTGGACTGAGCCCCTCACTGAGTACACACAGCACGACGGGGGAGGTTGCTCTGGTACCTGTAATCTGGACTGCAACATCTGTGAGTAAAGATCTTGGGACTGCATCACACGGGCTCTGTGTTCATTACTGACTCCCTGCACTACAACCACCATCATCCACCCATACTGCCCTGAAGGTACACTCTTCCTGTGGGGAGTAATAATACCATTGCTGCAAAACCACCAGCTTCAAAGGACTGTTCCGCAGCGGCGGCCCCTTTGGCCGCACTCCACAGGTGGCGTAGTCGGACATTATAAAACCCATATATACAAATTAACCTTGGATTGACCGACCTGGATCATGGACCGGGTCGCCGCCACAGTGACTACAACCCCCAGCGTCTACCGGCCCGGCTCCGGGTACCCCACGGCCCAGGGGGCGCGTCAACTTCATAGGTCCCTGATCTGAGACCACTCCTGCAGCGTGATTTGCCCCACCTCTGGATCTCGTTGGCCCAGGCTATACGTCAAAACGTATTGCACCAGGGCTTGTCGGTGCTGCCACAGTTGCTGCAACATGTGCAGAGTTGAATTCCACCGTGTCGGCACATCGCATTTCAGCCGGTGAACTGGCATGCCCAACGACTTCTGTAGAGATGTAAGTCGTTGAGCTGCGGGATGCGAACGGCGGAAGTGAGCACACAGCGACCGTGCCCTCTGCAGAAGGCCATCTAGTCCGGGATAGTGGGCTAAAAATTGCTGGACAACCAGGTTCAACACGTGAGCCATACAAGGCACGTGTGTGACATTGCCTCGGCGAAGGGCCGCACCCAGGTTTGCAGCATTGTCGTACACGGCCTTCACTGGTTGCAGGTCCAGTGGAGACAACCATTCATGAAACTGGGTCTCCAGAGCTGACCACAACTTCTCAGCTGTGTGACTCACATTTCCCAGACATTTCAAAGTAAACACCACCTGATGCCGTTGAGCCCTGCTGCCAGCATAGTAAGAAGGTGTGCAGGATTCCTTCTGCACAGTTAGAAAGCGGGTGGCATTACGAGACAGGCTTTGGGTGCAGGTGGAGGACCGAGAGGAGGTTGAGGAGGCAGAAGCAGTGGAGGAACTTCTAGATAAAGAGGATTGACGTACAACTCGTGGGGACGGCAAGACTTGGACAGCAGCCCCTTGTCCTGCTGTCACCATAGTTACCCAGTGCCCAGTCACTGACATGTAACGCCCCTGTCCATGCCTACTCACCCAAGCGTCTGTGGTGAAATGCACCCTGTCACACACAGAGTCTCTCAAAGAAGCGTTGATGTTGTGTTCGACATGCTGGTGGAGCGCAGGCACACCTTTCTTTGAGAAGAAATGCCGACTGGGCATCTGGTACTGGGGCACTGCGACAGAGATAAGGTCTCGAAAATATTCTGTGTCCACCAGGCGGAAAGGCAGCATTTCTGTAGCCAACAGCTTGCAGATGGTGAAATTCAACCTCTTAGCTTTGTCATGGCTAGGAGGAAATGGTCTTTTACTTGTCCACATCTGAGGGACCGAGGGCTGGCTGTTGTGCTTAGACGGGATTGAGTAGGGAGTCCCCGGCAAACATGCCGGTCTGTGAGGAAGATGCAGGCGGAAAAGTTAGGTTGCCTTGATCCAAAGGTCGGAGAGCGCTCAACACCAGCTGGTGTTTCCACTTCCAAATGAAATGATGACCTGCCAATCACACTGGCTGTTGTGGGTAAAGAGGTGGCAGGTCTGCGTCCAAAAACATGTGTGACTGCTGTCCCCCCATTCACAGAGGATGAAGAGGCTGCGGATGCACAAGATGGGGCAGACGGTGGTTGGCACGGCGGCTAGGCCGCATTGTAGCACAGTGAGCTTCCCACTGCAACTTATGCTTCATATCCATGTGACGGTTCATGCATGAAGTACTCAAACTACGTATTTTTTGGCCTCTACTTAGCTTTTGGTGACAAATATTACAGATAACACAAGTTGGGTCATCCTTATCGATCTGAAAAAATACCCAGGCTATGCAAGGCTTAGAGCCCATGCGACCTTAAGAGCCACTACGACTTGTGGTCAGAAGCAGAGTTGTGGTTGAGGATGCAGTTGTTGATGTGCTTCCAGTACTTTGTCTCTGTCCAGGAAGGAGCAACCTAACCTCGTCGTCAATAGCATCTGTGACGCCCAGCTGCGCTTGGTATCACAGATCCTAGAAGAGTGCATTGATGGAATCCTCCACAAGAGGCCCCCATAAATATTCACACATCTCCACCTTCCACCTCAGACCAGCATAGGGAGCCCGTTAGGGATATAAATAGGGAAGGTGGAGCTAGGCAGTTCAGTTCCTCTGAAGAGTTCCTGCAGTAGAGCAGCCTAAGAGAAGTCAGTCTGCAGTGGAGCTCAGTCTAGTCTAGAGAACTCAGTTAATAGTTCAGCAGTGGAGCACGAGGCTCCTGTTAGCTAGATTCAGGGAGCCCAGTTAGAGCTTAAGTGTGCCGGCGCCATAAGATCGGTGAAGCGTGGCAAGTTGCCGTTAGTGTGTATAGCCTAGTGAGGGCCCGAGTAGGCCGAAGGCGAGTGGTGAGTTAGTACATAAGGGGCAGAGGAGCTTAACCAGCTCACCCCGAAGCATTTACCTGACACCGGATCCGAGCTTACCGGGATCTCTATGACCCAGTAAGGCATAACCGGAATCCCTGGATAACTACAAGTCCCAGAATCGCTAAGGTGTTGATACGTAACAGAGCCAGGAGACGCTTAGGCCCCACATACTGGGAGCGTGAACTCCAAGACAAGGCCCTACGAGAAGGCCAGCCAGCGCAGGACAGAGACTAAGTTAGGCCTAGCTCCAGGCAGGTCAGAAACTTGCTACGCAGAGGCAAGAAACAGGAGGCCCTACACCCGCTCATTGGGGAGGATCCTGATATGCACCCTTCACCCTACAGTCCTCCGGGATGTGCCTAAATTTCCACCAGTAAAAGGTACTGAAGTGACTACCGTGTCCGTTCCCATTCTTGCTCTGACCCAGCTGGGTCTCGCCTGTCCTGCATTCCCCCTGCATACGCTTTTCTGAGGCCTAGCTCCACCTGTGGGGAGCTATACCATCGAGCTGCCTTATCACCCGCCTCAGTGGACTACTGCAGCGCTGGTGCTTCTCACCAGATACCACAGGTGGCGTCACGAACTCTTATAAAATGAACAATTATCCACCCTTTTAAAGACTGACCCCAGGGTACGGGCCCGGGTATCCGACCACTGCGACATCCCAAAGGCCACGCAAAGGCCCGGGTACTGAGTCATCCCCATCCCCTGGGCTAGTCACATCCTCCTCCACCTCCTCTGCTTACCTCATCAACTGGCTGACTGTGGGTTGACGGGTTGACAGTAAGTGGGATCTCCAACCTCGTCATCATCACCCTGTGTGTTCTCACACCCGTCGTCCTCAGAGCAAACCTCTTCCTGCCCTGACCGAAAAGTCAAGTTGTCGCTCCAATCAGGTATTTGAGTCTCATCATCGTCTTCATCATTGTCTCCACCAACAGGAGTTACAGTTTGGGAACGAGGGTCTACATTATGCTCAGAACCTTCTTCATCTGGTCCTGGATCCGACTCATAAAGATTCTGGGCATCAGTGCAGATCATTTCCTCGTCTGGATTAACAGAAGCTCTGGAGCAGACCTCCGTTTCCCAGACTATAGTATGAGTAAACAGCTGTACAGACTCAACCATCTGTGTTACCCCATACTCAGACGGGCAGCTGGAGACTTGGGAGCTGTGAGGAAGCAAGTGCGATTGGGGTGACACCTCTGAGGACTGGAGTATTTGTGATGTTGAAGTTGAGGTGGAGGAGAGCCCACTTGAAGGAGCACTTGATATCCGTTGAAGCACCTGCTGTTTTTGTGCCTCATCTGGAATTTGTAGCGATGGGCTTGTCCGTAAGAAAGGGATCGTATCACATTGTCCACGAAAGGAAGTAGACATCTTAGTTTGGCTGGAAGATGGTCTTTCTTCTGCAGATGTTACTCCCCCCTACCGCGGGGGGGCTCGACCCACCAGGGGACAGGCACCATATTGAGAGAGGGGGGCTGGCCGTCAGGGTCCACCGCAGCTCTGGCACAAACCCGGCGACACGGAGGTCGCACGGGCAGGAACGGACTGGCCGTGTCGGCTTTGCACTTTTTTGGTTTTAGAAGGGCATGACATGCCTATATCTGTGTCTCCCCCTCCTTTTACTCCTCCACCTCTTTTCTTTTCGCATGACTATATGTATTTGTCACTTTTCAATGTATTAGTTGTGTCTTCTGAGCAGTTTGTCAGCTTTTGGACACCTTTGAAGGTGTTTTCTATGTGTTTCTATGTGTTTTTGTTTGCCTGACATTAGTTTTAACGGTGTTCGAAGGTGTTCGACGAACAGTTCGACGAACGGTTCGGCGAACATACAGGTGTTCGACGAACCAAACCGAACTCGAACACTACGGGGGTGGCTCAACACTAGTCAAGATAAGGAGGCTTATTCACTGTGCAATGCTCCTCTGGGAAATTTAATATGCAAATTGCCTCTTCAGAGAAAAAGAGGACTTGAACTCTATAGCACCACCTATTGGAAGCAGCAATCCTACAAGTCACAATCAACTCTTTAACAAGTCATGCAATATGACTTAGGATAAAAGCCAAATCAGAATCTCAAATTGGAGACACAGTGTTTCGGGCTGCTAGCATGTCTCAGGATTTAATGCAATGTAAAGAGAATTGGGAGAGAGATAAGAAAGCCACTGCAGGAGGAGTCTTATCTCCTGGACAATCAAAAGGTAGGGAGCCAGAGCTCAACACACAAAGTTGTCCCATTCTTTCAAAATTGGTGAGTAGAGATGAGCGGTGTTCGACTAGAACTGTTCGCCAATCTCAAATTCGAGCTGTTTTGGGCGGTGTTCGAGTTGTTCGACGAACCCGAACGATTTGCAAAAAATTCGGCTGTTCGAGGTTATGTTCGATAACTGTTCGTGCACAAAAAGCGTGTCCTGCATGTCTGGCGCTATTTAGAGCACCAATCATGCAGGGATTGTCTGCCACTCACTGTAATGCCACAGCCATGGTGGTTGTGGCATTAGAGTGATTGCCCAAATCGATGGTAACTGTGCTCACAGTGAAACATGAAAAGCCAGCAATTCAGCAGCGGCATACACCGGTACCCGACAATTTAGAACCGAAAGAATAGAGCTTCACACATAGATTAGATAGATAGAAACATGTCAGTCACATATATAAGAAGTACAGTGACAGTGTTGATTACTGTACTTGGCATTTAGTGTAAAGGATTTATAAAAAAAAATATTAGTGTTTTCATGCACCGTCTCTTTAAAAAAGCCGGCCGGCAATTCAGCAGCGGTACCCGACAATTTAGAATAGAAGGAATAGAGAATCACACATAGATTAGATAGATAGAAACATGTCAGTCACATATATAAGAAGTACAGTGACAGTGTTGATTACTGTACTTGCCATTTAGTGTAAAGGATTTATTAAAAAAAATAATAGTGTTTTCATGCACCGTCTCTTTAAAAAAGCCGGCCGGCAATTCAGCAGCGGTACCCGACAATTTAGAATGGAAGGAATAGAGCATCACACATAGATTAGATAGATAGAAACATGTCAGTCACATATATATGAAGTACAGTGACAGTGTTGATTACTGTACTTGTCATTTAGTGTTAAAATAAAGGATTTATTTAAAAAAAAATTGGCGTGGGGTTCCCCATAATTTTAGGCTCTAGCGGAGGTTAAGCAGACAGCTGGGGCAGATGTTTGAAGCCTGGGAAGGGGTAATACCCACGGAGCTTCCCAGGCTACTAATATCAGCCCCCAGCTGAATGCCTAGCCTTTACTAGCTATTAAAATGGGGGACCCCCCAAAAAATTGACGTGGGGTCCCCCCTATTTTAATAGCTAGCAAAGGCTAGGCAGACAGCTGGGGGCTGATATTAATAGCCCAGGAAGGGTGCCATGAATATTGGCCCCCTCCCAGGCTAGAAACACCAGCCGTCAGCCGCCCCAGAAATGGCACATCCATAGGATGCGCCAATTCTGGCACTTAGCCTCGCTCTTCCCACTGCCCTGTAGCGGTGGCAGTGGGGTAATAGGGCTGGGGTTGATGTCAGCTTATAATGCCAGCTGACATCAAGCCCAGGTTAGTAATGGAGAGGCGTCTATAAGACACCCCCATTACTAACCCCATAGTCAAAGTTAAAAAAAAACACAAACACCCAGAATAAAGTCCTTTAATTGAAATAAAGACACAATTCTTTATTGTTCTAAATTAAACCATACTTACAATCACGCCCATTCCAGCTGAAGCCAACGATCCCCTGCAATAAAAGAAATATAATAAAGCAACATCATCCTTACCTTTCCATGGTTCCCAGGACAGCTTCAGCTCTGCTACATCGAGATGACAGGCTGGACCGCAGCAGAAAGCTGCCATCCAGCCTGTCATCCCGCAGACACTGAGAAGCGCAGGCATGCTTGCGCTCCTCAGCGTCTCTCTGTGACGGCATCCAGATGAGCCGAGTTCATGTCCAATGAACTCGGCTCACCTCATGCACGTCACTGACAGCGTGGGAAAATTCTCACGCTGAAGCGCTGAGTGCAGGAGAATTCTCCCACGCTGTCAGTGACGTGCATAAGGTGAGCTCATGTCCAATGAACTCAGCTCACCTCATGCACGTCACTAACAGCGTGGGAAAATTCTCCTGCACTCAGCGCTTCAGCGTGAGAATTCTCCCACGCTGAAGCGCTGAGTGCAGGAGAATTTTCCCACGCTGTCAGTGACGTGCATGAGGTGAGCCGAGTTCATTGGACATTAACTCGGCTCATCTGGATGCCCTCACAGAGAGACACTGTGGAGCGCAAGCAAGCCTGCACTTCTCAGTGTCTGCGGGATGACAGGCTGGATGGCAGCGTTCTGCTGCGGTCCAGCCTGTCATCTCGATGTAGCAGAGCTGAAGCTGTCATGGGAACCATGGAAAGGTAAGGGTGATGTTGCTTTATTATTTTTCTTTTATTTCAGGAGATCGTTGGCTTCAGCTGGAATGGGCGTGACGGTAAGTATGGTTTAATTTAGAACAATAAAGAATTGTATGTTTATTTAAATTAAAGGACTTTTTTCTGGGTGTTGTGTTTTTTTTAAATACTTTACTATAAATTCATGGCGGTCATGTCTAATATTGGCGTGACCCCATGAATTTCTGGCTTAGGGCCAGCTGATAATGCCAAGCTGGCCCTAACCCCTTTATTACCCAGTGAGCCACCGCATCAGGGCCCTGGATGAGTTGGGTACAGCGCCAGAAGATGGCGCTTCTATGAACGCGCCATCTTCCGGGGTGGCTGCGGACTGCAATTTGCAGCGGGGGTGGACCAGAAAGCTTGGGCCTCCCTGCGCTGCGGATTCCAGCCCCCAGCTGCCTAGTTGTACCTGGCTGGACACAAAAACAGGGCGAAGCCCCACGTCAATTTTCTTTAAATTATTTCATGAAATAATTAAGAAAAAAAGGGCTTCCCTATATTGTTGAGTCCAGCCAGGTACAAATAGGCAGCTGGTGGTTGGGGGTTGAATTTCCTGAACTAATTTAAAAAAATTGAAGTGGGGCTTCGCACTATATTTGTGTCCAGCCAGGTACAGCAGGCAGGAACGGGCTGCCCCCAACCACCAGCTGCCTATTTGTACCTGGCCGGACACAACAATATAGGGAAGACCTTTTTTTCTTAATTATTTCATGAATTTCATGAAATAATTAAAAAAAATTGAAGTGGGGCTTCGCACTATATTTGTGTCCAGCCAGGTACAGCAGGCAGGAACGGGCTGCCCCCAACCACCAGCTGACTATTTGTACCTGGCCGGACACAACAATATAGGGAAGGCCTTTTTTTCTTAATTATTTCATGAATTTCATGAAATAATTAAAAAAAAAATACGTGGGGCTTCGCCCTATTTTTGTGTCCATCCAGGTACAACTAGGCAGCTGGGGGCTGGAATCTGCAGCGCAGGGAGGCCCAAGCTTTCTGCCCCCCCCCCCCCGCTGCAAATTGCAGTCCGCAGCCACCCCGGAAAATGGCGCGTTCACAGAAGCGCCATCTTCTGGCGCTGTACCCAACTCATCCAGTGCCCTGGTGCGGTGGCTCACTGGGTAATAAAGGGGTTAGGGCCAGCTTGGTATTATCAGCTGGTCCTAAGCTCAAAATTCATGGGGTCACGCCAGTATTAGACATGACCGCCATGAATTTCTAGTAAAGTATTTAAAAAAAACACAACACCCAGAATAAAGTCCTTTAATTGAAATAAACACACAATTCTTTATTGTTCTAAATTAAACCATACTTACCATCACGCCCATTCCAGCTGATGCCAACGATCTCCTGCAATAAAAGTAAAATAATAAAGCAACCTCATCCTTACCTTTCCATGGTTCCCAGGACGACTCCAGCTCTGCTACATCGAGATGACTGGCTGGACCGCAGCAGAAAGCTGCCATCCAGCCTGTCATCCCGCAGACACTGAGAATAGCAGGCTTGCTTGCGCTCCTCAGTGTCTCGCTGTGAAGGCATCCAGATGAGCCGCGGTCATGTCCAATGAACTCGGCTCACCTCATGCACGTCACTGACAGCGTGGGAAAATTCTCACGCTGAAGCGCTGAGTGCAGGAGAATTTTCCCACGCTGTCAGTGACGTGCATGAGGTGCGCCGAGTTCATTGGACATGACCTCGGCTCATCTGGATGCCGTCACAGCGAGACACTGAGGAGCGCAAGCATGCCAGCACACCACTATTGAACACAGAGCAGTGTGAAAAGGTTATTGGTTGGATAGCAGATAATGGTTCCAGTCACTTAGCCGCCACCACCACCTTGTCTTCCATATGGTCAAGTCTCAATAGCTGTGAGTCTGGACCGCATATTCCTCACCCTGAATCTCCTTCCTCCCACCATGCCGAGTGCCCGGAGACAACTGATCCCACACTTCGACACTCCGAACTTTTCCATTTATAGATTCGGGCCTTTTGCCCGGTCCACTTGAAGCGGAGAAAGAGGAGATTGTATGTAGCGATGCCCAAAAATTTGAACAGCCACGGTCACACAAAGGCAACGGTGGGAAAGTGTCACAAGAGGTGGACGATGATGAGACACAATTACCAGAAAGTCAGGAGGAGGACCTGGGTGGAAGACGAGGTGGTGGATGATATAGTAACTGACCCAACCTGGCAGGAGGACATGCAAAGCGAGGACAGCAACACACAGGGGGAGGGAGGCAGAGCACCCCAACAGGCAGGAAGAAGCAGTGTGGTGGCCGCAGACAGAAGGCAGGCAACTATTCCCCGTAACACCAACACAAAGGAAGTTGCCAGTACAACTGTTAGGTCTTCCCGAGTCTGGTTGTTTTTTAATGACTCTGACGACAAGCCCAAAGACGCCATTTGCAACACCTGCCAGGCCAGCATCAGCAGGGGTGGCAAAACAACCAGCCTGACCACCACCAGAATGATCAGGCACATGGCAGCAAAGCACCTGAATTTGTGAGCCGAACCCCAGGGTCCAGGAAAAGTGTCTGCGGGTGGCACCACTGCTTCTTCCGCTGTTGTGCATGCAAGCCAATCCCCTGTACATGGTGCATGCGAAGATGCCGCCTGCCCTGCACCTGTCGTTGCGCACTCTCAAGTAGCAGCATCAGGAAGCACGTCCTTGTCCTTGTCCCAGTGCAGCGTTCAGTTGTCCATACCCCAATCCTTGGAATGCAAGCGCAAATATGACACCCCACAGGCCACACTACTAAATTCTCACATTTCACGACTGCTTGCACTCCAAATGTTGCCTTTAAGGCTCATGGAGACGGAAGCATTCTGCAACTTGATGGCGGCAGCCGTCCCTCGGTACTCGGTCCCCAGCCACCACTATTTCTCCCGGTGTGTGGTTTCCATATTACACAAGCACGTGTCCCAAAACATTAGCTGTGCCCTCAACAACGCAGTTACCGGGAAAGTCCACCTTACCACGGACACGTGGACAAGTGCTTGTGGGCAGGGAAGGTACATCTCGCTGACAGCACACTGGTTTAACATAATGGAAGCCGGGACCCAGTCAGACCTTGGGACGGAACACGTCCTCCTGACGCCAAAGATTGCGGGCCCTAGGTCAATCAGGGGTGCTCCCACGGTCTACAGCTTCTGCACATCATCCTCCTCAGCCTCCTCCTCCTCCTCTTCAGCCTCCATGTCTGAAATGACCACATCAGTCACAAGCTGGAAGCACTGCAGCACTGCCTCGGCCAAGCGGCAACAGGCTGTGCTGAAGCTAATATGATTAGGTGACAAACCGCACAATGCTTAAGAGTTGTGGACAGCTTTGAAAGAGCAGGCAGATCTATGGCTTACACCGCTGAACCTACAGACAGGCATGGTCGTGTGTGACAATGGCTGGAACCTGGTGGCTGCTCTGAGGCGAGGCGAGCTCACACACGTACCATGCCTGGCCCATGTGCTTAACCTCGTTGTTCAGCGGTTTCTCAAATCCTACCCAGAGCTGCCAGATCTGCTTGTTAAAGTACGCCGCCTGTGTGCCCATTTTAGAAAGTCACCTACAGATTCCGTCGCCCTTGCCGTGTTTCAGCAGCGTTTGCAGCTTCCGGCTCACAGACTGGTGTGTGATGTCCCCACGCATTGGAACTCTACACTGCAGATGTTGTGAAGGATTTGTGAGCAGAAGAGGGCAGTTGTTGAGTACAAGCATCAAAAAGGCCGTCGATATTCAATTCAGACTCCACACATAAGACCTCAGGAGATGACATGGATGTCAGACATAAGTAACATCCTCCAAAACTTTGAGGACTCCACCAAGATGGTGAGCGGCGATGATGCCATAATTAGCATCATCATCCCGCTTCTCTGTCTTCTGAAACGCTCTCTGCTCACGATCAAAGAGGATGCATTGCAGGCAGAGCACGATGAGATGGAGCAAGGAACCATACAGCGTGATTACACACAGCCCAACCTCATCTCATCCCAACGTGGATTGGGTGACAATGAGGAAGAGGAGGAGGAAGGATAGGACCTAGTTTCATGTGCTATAGACGGTACTACCAGC
The DNA here is from genome assembly GCF_046119375.1 of Phyllobates terribilis. Lineage (NCBI taxonomy): Eukaryota > Metazoa > Chordata > Amphibia > Anura > Dendrobatidae > Phyllobates > Phyllobates terribilis. Next base: position 34,299,656 of record NW_027362768.1, on the reverse strand, counting down.
ACAGCTGTCATAAAGTCTGTTCAGTGAGGATGGCCTGAAGTCAGAGAGGAGGAGGAGGAGAGCATGGTCAGTCATCCTCTTGGTGAGGACACGGAAGTCTTGCCTGTTAGTAGTCTGGCACTCATGGCTGAGTTTATGTTATGCTGCCTTTCCCATGACCTTCGCATTCTCAAAATTTTGGGTGACAGTCATTACTGGTTGTTGACACTTCTAGACCCACGCTACAAGGAGAACTTTATATCTCTTATTCCTGAGGCGGACAGGTCCATAAAAATAGGGCAGTACCAAAAAGCCCTTGTTGCGGAACTATTAAAAAAATTCTCATCTGAAAACGCTGGCAGTAGAGGTCAAAGTTCGTTGGACAACCAAGGACTACAGGCAAGAGAGACACATTTCCAATCCAACAGAGGCAGGGGAACACTGTCAAAGTTCTGGGAGAATTTTCTCAGCCCCTCCCATCGCACAAGCCCTGAGGCGCGGGGTACTCTCACAAGGAGTGCAAGGTTTGGGAAGATGCTGAGGGAGTACCTTGCAGACCGTACCAACATCCTCCGTGATTCCCCTGTGCCTTATAATTATTGGGTATCCAAGGTGGATACGTGGAATGAAATGGCTCTCTATGCCTTGGAGATACTGGCCTGCCCTGCCGCCAGCGTTTTATCAGAGCGGGTTATTAGTGTCACTGGTGGAATTATAACTGATAAGTGCATCCGCATGTCAACTGAAAATGCTGACAGGCTGACTCTTATAAAAATGAAAAAGGGCTGAATTGGGCCAGACTTCTCAACACCACTGAATGATATTGGAGTAACAAACTCAAATCCAGTGTCTTTTTTTGATAGTTGTATTCCCATGCACCTTTCACACCCACACATGGGTATACGCTTCCTGATTTTGGCTATTTGCTCTTGTCCTCTCCTTCTCTTCATCCTCATCCTCCACCACCATATCACCAGGGTGACCGTGGTCCATGACGCAACACCCACATAATTTTTTTAAAGGGTGTTTATGCTGCCCGTAAAAAATTTTTTTTATACAGTATGCTCATGTATGCCCCCCAGGGGTAAATGTTTGTCAGCCCATACACTTAGTGCATGGGCATTACAAGTATAGGAGACTCTCTCCTTTCTAATGGGAATTTGTTGTTACTGTGGCCCTGCTCTATGTGTCTTTAAATTCTAAGTGGGGTATTTCTAATTTTGTCAGCCGTTGGACTCACTGCATACCTTATAACTGTATAGCAGACTCTCTCCTTTCTAATGGTAACATGTCGTTCTCGTTACTTTGGCCCTGCTCTGTGTTTTTAAATTCTTAGTGGGGTTTTTCCTAAATTTGGTCAGCTGTTGGACTCACTGCATACCCTATAACTTAATAGCAGACTCTCTCTTTTCTAATGGGAACATGTCATACTCATTACTGTGGCCCTGCACTATGTGTCTTTAAATTCTTAGTGGGGTTTTTCCAAAATTTTGGCAGCCCTTGCAGTCACAGCATGGGCATTACCACTATAGGAGACTAGCTCCTTTATAATGGGAACTTTTTTTTACTGAGACCCTCCACTATGTCTCTTCAAAGGGCTATTGGGTTGCGTCCAAATTTTTGGCAGCCCTTGCAGTCACTGCATATGCAATAACAATATAGGAGACCCACTCATTAATAAAGGGAACCACAAAGCATAGCCGTCTGATGGCTCTCTAACAATAGCGAGGGCTGACTGCTGGCCTTTTAAGAATAGTAAGGGCCACCTGATGGCCCTATAAAAGTAGGCTTTGTGACTTTCAGAGTCCCTCCATCATAAATGAAACAGGATGTTTCTGATGATGTGTCACATACCACATTGCCAGATAAGGTTGTAAAATGTTAAAATTACATTTCTCGGTGAATGCATTTGTCTTAAAAAAAAACGTAAAAAAAAAAAACAGTAGGATCTTTCTTTAGTATGAAAAACAGTGTCACCAATTTAACCTCAGTGTAATCACTTTTTCAGCTCCTGCACCTCCTCCTACATCTCCAAAATTACCACATCAGTCACAAGCTGAAACCACTGCAGCACTGCCTTGACCAAGCCACAACAGGCTGTGCTGAAGATAACATGCTTAATGCTTAGGTGACAAACTGCCCAGCACTGCAGAGTTGTTGAAAGCTGTAACACAGCAGCCTGATCTGTGGCTCTCACCGCTGAATATATAGTCAGGCATGATCGTGTGTGACAATGAGCGGAACCTGGTGACAGAGAAATGACAGCCGGAGTAAATACGGTTTCCCTCTATGCCAGCCCTTTCACCGAGCTAAAGAATATGGCTGTGGTGAAATACGACTCCCACTGAGAAGCTGTTTCACATTGAAAAACATTGGGTCTACAAGAGGATTTGATTCTGAGGGCTCACCTCAAGAGCCCCATAGCAGCTGCAAAGATAGCGCTATCATGAACTCGCCTGATGGAGAATCCAGGGAACACCAGAGGATTCTCTGGTGGGACCGTCCAGCCCTGCCGAGACGCAGTCCTGGCTAAAAAAAGTGTGTGGAAAGGTTCCTGGACACTCTATGGCTGCTTTTTACTGAGGTGGAAACCCACACAAACACGGGGAGAACATACAAAATCCTTGCAGATGTTGTCCTTGTTGGGATTTGAACCCAGGATCCCAGTGCTGCAAGGCTTCAGTGCTTTCCACTGATCCAATGTGCTGTCGTTCACCCTCTGATATCTAACAGGCTGGAGAAACTTGCACCTACTGCCACTATATCTACAGCTCCTTTGTGAGAAAATAATGTATTTGGGCAGCCATTCAGTCTACCAAATGAAATTCCTGAGAAGGAAATTGGGGATGGCTTCGCTACTTGTACTGGGGGCAATGCTAATACCATGGCGTCGTACCATAGTTTACTGGATATAGTCCAGGCTGGTAGGAGACAAGCAGATTCCCACAGAAAAGTACCAGCAGTAATCTTCAGGGACGCAAGCTTGTAGAAGGTGGAGACAACACCAGGAGAAATAGTGGCGGCTGGGGACTGAGTATGGACACTTGGCCGCCGCCGGCATGAGGTTGTGAAAATCTTTTGCCTCCAGAAGCCTAAAAGGCCACATTTCAAGTGAAAGCAGCTTTAGAGGACTTCCTTGGAGAAATGACAGCTAGAGTAGAAATGGTTTCCCAAGTCCTTTCACCATCCTAAGAATATGGCTGTGGTGAAATACAACTCAGAAAAAACAGATGTGGACTGGCTCCGTACCGTCCCTGGCCACATTCATTTGACCATGTGTTTGTGGGTAGGCGGTACTTCCCAGTAAGTTCACTGGGGATGGCACGGGTAATGTTGTGGAACCCTTGCTTGTGGAAGACAGAGACGACACCGGGAGAAATAGTGGCAGCTGGGGACCGAGGTATGGACAACCGGCCACAGCCAGCATGAGGTTGTGAAAAGATTCTGTGGCACCCCAGGGGTCTGGTTTCCACAGTAATAGCAATATTACGTCTGAGAGCAGGTGGGAGGTCTCTTGGTCAGGAATCCTATGCATGCCACACCTCCTGCCCAGTCCTGGGAGGGGAAGAACTTCCCCTATATAAGACTGGGGCTGAGGCAGGGTTAGAAAAGAGTAGAGAGAGAAAGAGAAGAAGAGGAGTCCCAGACAGAGACACAGTCTGGTCTGGAGTGTAGCAAAAGCAAGGAAAGAAAGATCAGGAGCTTAGTGGGAGCAGTGCTAAAAGGAGTCAGGTGCTGGAAGCTGTAGAGCTCGCCCTGATTGAAGAGTTCTCACCGGACCCGGAGTCCGAGGCTGTGGGGACTAATCCTTACCCAGCAGCAGAAACCGACCGGCAGGGGATTTCAGGTCCTCTGGCCCAGAAACCCGAAGGCACGGTCACACGCAAGGGACCAGCACCGCCGTCGTGGAGCGGAAGCTACCAGAAGGCCCCGAGTCACCGGCCATACGGGTGAGCACCACACGGTACACTCAGGGACGTGGGCTACTTTTACCCGCCTCTAGCAAGGTAGCCAGAAGAGTACAATTAGTTGGGGAGGCCTACAACTCCGCCTGGCCAGGGGAAATCCCATCTGCTCAAAGACTGACCAGGCCCCGATCGCTAGCCAGTACTCCGGGAGGGTCTACCTTTGTCATCAGTAAAGACCCTGAACTACACCGCACCGTCTCTGAGTGGTTCCTGCTACCTGCATGCTATTCTGCTACCCCCTTCAAACACGTCGGCTGCCCTGAGGCCATACCCCTCCCGTTGGGGGTTATACCATCTACGCTGCACAATCGTACCACCGGCCTCAGCGGTCTGCCCTGCAGCGGCAGCTCCATAGCTGCATTCAACGGGTGGCGTAGTCGTCCAACATCTACTGCTAATACTCAGCCACACAGTTTGACTCCCTGGGCACGGACCGGGTCACCGCCACGAGACTACTACCCCCAACAGGCCCGGCTCCGGGTAGTCCCCGCGTGCGCAACGCTACACCAAGTAGGCCCAGGGGCGCGTCAACTTTTGCGTAGCCGGCAGGATTCCGTGCCCGCAACCACCGGGTACTGCGTGCCTGAAAGAAGACTGTTAAACTTACCTGTGGTGAAGATTCCCGCCATCCGGCGCCATCTTCTGCCTTCTTCCCGCCATCCGTGAAGTTTTCCCGCCATCCGGCGCCATCTTCTGCCTTCTTCCCGCCATCCGTGGAGTTTTCCCGCCGTTGGACGCCATCTTGAAGACGCCGCGCGGGAAGAAGAGGGGCGTGGACTCCGAAAAGCCCGCGAGAACTGAAGCCCCGCCTCACGTCCGGACGTTGCGTAAGGTCCTGGAAGGAGCCCAGCAGACGCCGACGTCACAGGAGCGCGACGGAAGGTCCTCGACCCTGACGATCCACTGCGGAGCCGCGGCCTACGGAAGAGGATCATCGCAAGGTAGGCCACGGTCCACTAGGGGGGAGGAAGATGTCGGATACGGAGGAGAGCTTCACTGCCACAGCCACCGCCAGCGCCGCCGCTGCTGCGGTCATGCCTTTCACCATGCCCTATATCCCGGGGGCAGCCTGGCTACCCCAGTACTCAGGGGAGTCACATACCCTGAATGACTTTAGAGAAAAGCTGGATAGCCTCTTCCAGGTGTACCCCCTCACAGAAGAGCAAAAAGTGAGCATCCTGGTGGCCCAACTAACCGGGGCAGCCCAAAGGGAGGTAAAGTCCTGGCCACCTGGGAGGAGGACTGTCGCAGGGATATTAACCCGGCTGAAGGACACCTTTGATACCCGCACCTCAGCCGAGATTAAGCTTAGATTCTACGGGTGCAAACAGCGAGCACATGAGAACATAAGGGACTATGCACTAAACCTACAAGAGGCCCTGAGAGCCATTAAGCAGACCGACCCTGATGGCGTGGGAAACGAGGACAGGCTGTTGACCGAACAATTTATAGAGGGACTATATTGCAATGCCCACCGAACCCAGTTGCGGGCAATGGCCTTACAGGATCCTCATCTGGACTTTGCACAGTTCAAGGACAGAGCCATCCGGGTGCTCCGAGAACCGTCACCGGGTGGCGTGGTGACCCACAGGCGCCCTACTACCGCTTACCACCAGGAGGCAGCGCCCTTGTCGGCAGGGCCTGTGGGAGCTGACGCGCAGGCTTTGAACAATGACCCGGCTCCAGACTTGCACCATCAGGTCCAAGAGCTAGCTAAAAGCGTTGCTGCGCTAACCCGAACTGTGCAGTCTTTACAGGTTTCTGCTCCAGGGAAGATCCAGCTGGCATCTGGACCGGAGGACATCCCGTGGCGTCGACCAAGGAGGACCCCACCGGCCAGAGGAAGACCCAGCGACCGGTACAACGAGGACGGACAACCCATCTGCCGCCGCTGCAATCAACCCGGACATATGGCAAGGTACTGTCCTTTAAAACCGGCACAACCTGGGGTAGAGGGCCAACCCCTAGGAATAAGATCACCAGGCCCATCGAACTGGCATGACAAATACGTGGGAGGACGTCCAGTCTTGCCTGTAGTACTGGATGGCATTCCTATGAGTGCCCTACTGGACACCGGGTCACAGGTCACCACCATCCCGTACGTGCTCTTCAAGCAGTACTGGAATGACTCGGATATAACTCGCTACCCTGACGACGACTTGAGTATCATCGCCAGCAATGGTCAGCCCGTGCCACAGATCGGATTTAAAGAGATGACCATTAAAATCGGTAGAGTCGAACTGGCAGCACAGGGACTGATCATTGTAGACATTGATAAGCGCGAGAGTCACCCAAAGATAACGCTAGGAACTAATGTGATTGAAAATTGTCTTGCAGAGGTGATTTTCATTTTACAGCAGGTTGCCAAGAACGCCAGCTCCGGCCAGCAGCGAGTGCTCCAAAAAGAGATCCGGGCACTGATGCGGCGGCAACAGGTGGAACTCTCCGGTGATGAGATAGGAAGCGTGAGAATGTGTGACCCTTTCCCTATTGCCATGCCCCCGAAAAGTGAAATGATGATTTGGTGCCGGGCAGCTATTGGTCTAAGAGGTAGAGACTACCAAGCAATGGTAGAACCCGTCTACTCAGACAGTAGGCCCACCATTTTGACAGCACGGGGGGTGGTTGATGTACGCCATGGGAGGGTGCCCGTTCGCATAATAAACATCGGGAAAAGGGAAGTGTACCTGCCTTGGTATGCTACGCTAGCCAAATTGTATACCATCAATCAAAATTCTGTACAGTCCGTGGAACCCTTGCCTCCATCTCAACCAGAGGAAGGTAACGGCTCTAAGAAACCAATGGAGGACTGGTGTCAGCAACTACATCTGGGTACTGACTCCACTCCCTCACACCAGAAACAAGGAGTCTATCGGGTGGTTCAAGAGTACGAGAGAGTGTTTAGTAAACACCCGTTAGACTTCGGGCGAGTAAAGGGGGTAGAACACCACATCCCCACGGGAGACCATCCTCCCATAAAGGAGAGATACCGACCCGTACCCCCTGCACACTACCAACACGCCAAGGGGATGCTTAGGGACATGAAGGAGGCTGGGGTAATCAGGGATAGCTGTAGCCCCTGGGCAGCTCCACTAGTCTTGGTTAAAAAGAAAGACAACACCATGAGAATGTGTGTAGATTACCGGAAAATCAACCGTATCACACACAAAGATGCGTACCCCTTACCAAGGATAGAGGAGTCTTTGGCCGCTTTAAAATCTGCTAACTTCTTCTCCACTTTGGATCTCACTAGCGGGTACTGGCAGGTTCCTGTAGCAGAGGCGGACCGGGAGAAGACCGCATTCACCACCCCGATGGGACTTAGTGAGTTTACCTGCATGCCGTTCGGACTCTGCAACGCACCAGGAACCTTCCAACGATTGATGGAATGCTGTCTGGGACACCGAAACTTCGAGACGGTCCTGTTATACCTGGACGATGTCATCGTCTACTCCAAGACCTACGAGGACCACCTGAAACACCTGGCAGAAGTGTTCGAAGCCCTGGCAAACTACGGCCTAAAGGTGAAACCCTCCAAGTGTCACCTCCTGAAACCAAAGGTGCAGTACCTGGGACACGTGGTGAGTGCTGACAGAGTGGCTCCCGACCCTGATAAGATCACCGCAATTAAGGAATGGCCAAGCCCCTCCAGCGTAAAGGAAGTGCGGCAGTTCCTCGGGTTGGTAGGCTACTACCGAAGATTCATTCCCGGTTTCACCAAAAAGGCAGCTCCTATGCAGGACCTCCTGATAGGCCAGTCCAGGAAGGCCAAGAACCAGAAGCCACCCTTCAAATGGGAGAAGCTGGAAGAAGAGTCCTTCCGCCAGCTGAAGATGGCCCTCACGGGGGATGAAATCTTGGCGTACCCTGATTACAGCCAGCCCTTTATCCTCTACACCGACGCAAGTAACATCAGGCTAGGAGCCGTACTGTCCCAGATTCAGCAGGGGAAAGAACGGGTAATTGCTTACGCCAGCCGAAAACTGCGACCCACCGAAAGAAACCCTGAGAATTACAGCTCATTTAAGCTAGAGTTCCTGGCAGTGGTGTGGGCAGTCACCGAACGCTTTAAGCACTACCTCGCTGCTTCCCGGTTCACCGTGTACACGGATAACAACCCGTTGACACACCTGGACACTGCAAGACTCGGTGCCCTAGAGCAGAGATGGATGGCCCGCTTGTCCAACTATGAGTTTACAATCAAATACCGGGCAGGACGCTCCAATACCAACGCGGACGCCCTGTCCAGGATGCCGAACCTACCGGACGTAGGGGAAGATTCAGAGGAACTGGAAGAAGTTGAACTCCCTGCGTTCCACCGTCATGGGACTATCCAGTATTCCCACCGTGTAAGGGGTAAGCAATCTGCTACGTTCAACCCCTTACCTCATTACAACTGGGCGGAAACGCAAGACAGTGACCCCGCCGTCCGACTGGTGAAGGAGATGCTGACTCAGCCAGATGCCCGCCTTGACCCAGACGCTCCGGAGGAGGCCAAGCAACTGTGGGTTGAGAAGAGTCGACTGTTCCTTTACAAGGGGAAGTTGTGCCGCAGAATGGTTAACTCCCGGACGCATGAACTAATCTGGCAAGTAGTGGTGCCAAGAAGAGACGCAGCTATGGTGATGGAGGCATACCACGACGGAGCTGGGCACTTCGGATGGAAGAAACTGGAGTTCCTGCTGCGCGGGCGGTTCCATTGGGTAGGCATGAGAGGAACCATCGAGAGGTGGTGCAGAGACTGTGGCCCATGCAACCTAAGAAGGAGGGACCGTGCCAGCCAGAAGACTCCCCTGCAGTCTATCATCACCAGACAGCCGTTGGAACTGGTAGCCTTGGATCATGTAAAACTGACCCCAAGCAGAAGTGGCTACGTCTACGCGTTAACCATCGTGGATCACTACTCCCGGTTCTTGGTTGTCGTCCCCGTCAAGGACTTAACGGCTCAAACAGCAGCTAGAGCCTTCCAGCAGCACTTCTGCCGTCCGCACGGATACCCGGAGCAGGTGCTGACTGACCAGGGGCCTGCCTTTGAAGCGGAAGTCTTCCAGGAGTTCTGCACCCTGTATGGCTGCCGGAAGATAAGAACAACACCCTATCACCCGCAAACTAATGGACTTTGTGAGAAAATGAACCAGGTGGTGATAGATCTTCTGAAAACATTGCCCCTGGAAGAACGTAGTCTGTGGCCTGAAAAGCTGCCCGACCTGGTGGACCTATACAACCACATCCCTGTGGGTTCCACCAACTGCACCCCGGCTTACCTAATGAGGGCGAGACCTGGTAAGCTTCCTGTTGATCTGGAGATGGGAGTCCTGACACCCGAGGACACTTCACCAGAAGCAGACTGGGACACAGAGAGGCAGCAGCAGTACCGGAAAGTACAGGAGAGCGTGGAGCGAAGTCTCTGTCAAGCTAGGGAAAGACAAGAGAAAACTTACAACCAGTATGCTCCCGCTGTTCCCCTGGTGCCCGGAGAGCAGGTCTTGAAGAGGAAAAGACGGCTCCACAAGTTGGACGACCAGTGGGAGAAGGACCCGTACACCGTACTGCCCTCAAGCCACGACAACCCAAAGATCTGTACAATCAGTAAAGACGGAGGGGAAACCACAGCCATTGTATCTCGGGATCACCTGAAGAAGTGTCCCGAACAGCTACGGAACCCTGAAGAGGAAAAAGAAGACCCTCGACCCGTAGAGGAAAGGGAAGATATGGTTAGTACTGTGCTCGGAGACTTCCCTCGGTCTTGGACTCAAGTCAATTGTGCTGTTGTGGTACCCGTCCTCACGTTCCTCCAACCAGCATCAAAGTGCCTACGGAGACACAGGTAGAGCTGGAAGAACAGCCAGTCCAGGAGGCAGAAGACCCCACACAAGCAGACCAGGAGAATCAACCCTCTGCTTATAGTGAGCCTGCCATACCCCTAGTGAGCCAAAGAGTCCGTAGACGGCTGCCCAGTTTACCCTTGACAGCTCCTATACCCTGTAGCTCAGGACCAGTCAGCCAGCTCCGTAGGTCCACTAGGGTCACTAGAGGCCAGTTGCCCATACGGTGGAGAATCTAAATGTTCAAGCTATTTTATTAATGTTTACCTGTTTATTGTTGCTTGTGTATAATTATGTGTTTCTAGTTATTTGTAGGAGTCTTTGGTGGATTTACCGGGAATCCTTTGTGCACATAGTTGGAGCGTAACCCAGGACGGACTAAAAGACTGATAAGGACTCGGGGCAGGACAGACCCCTACCTGGTTACGTCTCCCTGTTTTGGTGAAATGGACACCTTTGTTTTCCTCTGAAGTTACACCCGGTTGCGGACACGCCGTGACCACCTTATGTGTTGTCTCTACCAGAACGTTATTGTTTATACCTTGTTATGTTACAAAAATATGTTTAGTCCCGGAGTACTAAAATTCACTAGGGGGGAATGTGGCACCCCAGGGGTCTGGTTTCCACAGTAATAGCAATATTACGTCTGAGAGCAGGTGGGAGGTCTCTTGGTCAGGAATCCTATGCATGCCACACCTCCTGCCCAGTCCTGGGAGGGGAAGAACTTCCCCTATATAAGACTGGGGCTGAGGCAGGGTTAGAAAAGAGTAGAGAGAGAAAGAGAAGAAGAGGAGTCCCAGACAGAGACACAGTCTGGTCTGGAGTGTAGCAAAAGCAAGGAAAGAAAGATCAGGAGCTCAGTGGGAGCAGTGCTAAAAAGGAGTCAGGGGCTGGAAGCTGTAGAGCTCGCCCTGATTGAAGAGTTCTCACCGGACCCGGAGTCCGAGGCTGTGGGGACTAATCCTTACCCAGCAGCAGAAACCGACCGGCAGGGGATTTCAGGTCCTCTGGCCCAGAAACCCGAAGGCACGGTCACACGCAAGGGACCAGCACCGCCGTCGTGGAGCGGAAGCTACCAGAAGGCCCCGAGTCACCGGCCATACGGGTGAGCACCACACGGTACACTCAGGGACGTGGGCTACTTTTACCCGCCTCTAGCAAGGTAGCCAGAAGAGTTCAATTAGTTGGGGAGGCCTACAACTCCGCCTGGCCAGGGGAAATCCCATCTGCTCAAAGACTGACCAGGCCCCGATCGCTAGCCAGTACTCCGGGAGGGTCTACCTTTGTCATCAGTAAAGACCCTGAACTACACCGCACCGTCTCTGAGTGGTTCCTGCTACCTGCATGCTATTCTGCTACCCCCTTCAAACACGTCGGCTGCCCTGAGGCCATACCCCTCCCGTTGGGGGGTTATACCATCTACGCTGCACAATCGTACCACCGGCCTCAGCGGTCTGCCCTGCAGCGGCAGCTCCATAGCTGCATTCAACGGGTGGCGTAGTCGTCCAACATCTACTGCTAATACTCAGCCACACAGTTTGACTCCCTGGGCACGGACCGGGTCACCGCCACGAGACTACTACCCCCAACAGGCCCGGCTCCGGGTAGTCCCCGCGTGCGCAACGCTACACCAAGTAGGCCCAGGGGCGCGTCACTTCCGCCTCCACAAACCTAAAAGGCCACATTTCAAGTGCAAGCAGCTGCCCACAAATATGGCAGTTTAGTATTGCGGCCTGTGGGTGGGTGGCTGGCTGCATACTTGCTCTTGCATTCCAAGTAACAGAAAACTAAGCAGATCGTGGCCTTTATCATCATCATGGCCTCACCTCGGCACTATGAACTCTCCTGAAGGAGAAGCCAGGGCCCACCAGAGGAGTCTCCAGTTCTATGGTGGGCCCGTCCAACCCTGCCAAGAAGCAGCCCTGGCTAAGAAAAGTGTGGGGGAGGGTTCCCGGACACTCTGTAGCTGCTTTTTTAATGTAGATCGGACGTGATTATGCATGTTATTTCTCAAACCGCATTGCAGATCAGGCCATTGCCCAACTCTGTAGTCATGAAATTAAATGCGCAAAGAAAGATGTTTGTGTGTCAAAGCACCACAGACAAGTGCGAGCTGATGATGGATGGGCTGCCATTGCTTCTGCAAAAAGCAGCATTAGAGGACTTCCTGGGAGAAATGACAACGAGAGTAGATACGGTATCCCTCTTTGCCAGTCCTTTCACCGAGCTAAAGAATATGGCTGTCGTGAAATACATCTCTCAGCAAAAAAAGCTGTGGACTGGCTCCGTACCGTTCCTGGCCACATTCACCTGTCCACGTGTTTGTGATTAGGCGGTCTTTTCCAGTAAGTGCACTGGGGAGGGCACGGGTAATGTTGTGGGACCCGTGCTTGTGGAAGGTGGAGATGATACCGGGAGAAATAGTGGCGGCTGGGGACCGAGTATGGACACCCGGCCGCTGCCGGCATGAGGTTGTGAAAAGATTCTGCCTCCACGAGCCTAAAAGGCCACATTTCAAGTGAAAGCAGCTTTAGAGAACTTCCTGGGAGAAATGACAGCTGGAGTAGATATGGTTTCCCAAGTCCTTTCACCAAGCTAAAGAATATGGCTGTGGTGAAATACAACTCAGCAAAAAAAGCTGTGGACTGGCTCCGTACCGTCCCTGGCCACATTCACTTATCCACTTGTTTGTTGGTAGGTGGTCCTACCCAGTAAGTTCACTGAGGAGGGCACGGGTAATGTTGTGGGACCCGTGCTTGTGGAAGGCAGAGACGACACCGGGACAAATAGTAGCGACTGGGGACCGAGTATGGATACCCGCTTGCCGCCGCTATAAGATTGTGGACAGCTTCCGCCTCTACGAGCCTAAAAGGCCACAGTTGAAGTGCAAGCAGCTGTAAAAAATGTGGCAGTATAGTATTGCAGCCTGTTGGTGGCTGGGTGCTTGGCTGGCTGCATACTTGCACTTACATTCCAAAGAATGGGGTAGGTACAGCTTAACGCTGCACTGGGACAAGGACGTGAATGGTGATTGTTGCAAGTCTGCAATGACATGTGCATGGCGGGAGGCAAGGATCACTTATGATGGGGCACACTTTTAGGCATTGACCTGGGAGTCAGAGATGCTTCCAGGGGTCTTCCCCATGTTGTTCCCATGTCTTTTCAGCACTGTATGCATGTGTCTGATCATGTGTCACACACCACATGGCCAGATAAGGTTGTAAAATGTTAAATTGACATTTCCCAATGAATGTATTTGTCTTGGTTGAAAGCAATGCACAAGTGCAAAAAAGCATCAAAAAAGCTACGTGTGAACATAGCCCAAGGTGTATATTTATTTTGCCTCATATACAAGTCATTACCGTGGAAAGCATGTTCCTTAACATATTTCCCAGGAAAATCCATTTTGGTTTGTTTTTGTATGTTTTGTAAAAGTGGGGTAATACCTCTGACAACGTTGTTGACAGCAGTGACCTGGGAGTCAGAAATGCTTCCAGGGGTCTTCCCCAGCTGTTCCCATGTCATTTGAGCTGTTCTGCCTTCCTCGATGTATGATGATGTGGGGGATTTAGCATACAGCTTAACCCTCATTCATACTCAATTAAATAGACTGTAGCGTTCTGTAATCTTGATTTAATGGTGATGGTATGAACTTGATATTGTGGTACAAACTTATACACAATATGGAATGATGACAGTCAGTACTAGGTACATTAAAGAAACTAGCACTAACATAGTGATAATACAGGTTACAGTAAACATGAGTAACTGAGGTAGATCACTGCCACAGGCTCTATTCTATACAGAATGCATCAACCTGAGTACAGTGCAAGAGGCATTAACTAAATGGTGTATCTCAGAACACAATACACTTTACAGTATTTCACACCAAACATGTGACTGTATTGCTCTTACCGGAATCATCTGACAAGAGGAAAGTTGTAGAGTATAAAGCCAGACACATGTCTTATCTGCTTCCCTGAAAGCCCAGGAAAAACTGATTACAGGAACTCTATGGCTATGTGCCCATGATGCAGTTATGCTCCGGATTTTTTCCTGAGCATTTCTGCATCTCCCTGGCAGAAAAAACGCATGCGGATTGTACATGCGTTTTTCCTGCCAGGGACAAGAGGAAGTGAAGCATTCTTCACATGCATTTCCGCATGCAGGTTGACAAGCGCTTTCCAAGCGATTTTAGCATCACTTGGAAAGTGCTTGACAACTTTGTCACACTATATAAATCCATGCAAACGGCATGGATTTATATAGTGTGACCGTAAAGAATGTTAAAAAATAAAAAAATAAATCTATACTTACCTTCTGATGGCCCCCGGAGTCTTGCTTCGCTCCGTCCTGACTTGCCGGCAGCTCGTGGTACACTACACTGAAGGACGTGCTGTCACATGACTATGACGTCAGCGCAGGTCCTTCAGTCCACCGCGATCTGCCGGCAAGTGAAGACTAGCACACCGGGGACCATCAGAAGGTAAATATAATATATATTTTTTATTTTACTCTTTTTTTTACAGGTATTACGGTACCCGGGTCCGGAGGAGAGTCTCCTCTCCTCCCGACCCGGGTACCATCCGCACATTGAAAAGCATGGATTCCGCATGTACAGATGTACACAATCCATGCGTTCCAATGCAAATCAATGGCAGCAAAAACGCAACGCTTCCGCAAAATAATTGGTAGTGCTGCGTTTTTTTCTGCAATGATAACCCGCAGCGGAAATTTCCGCAGCATGTGCACAGCAGATGCGGATTATCATTGGGGAACATGGCAGGCCTTCTACCATGCGTTTTTTAAGCGTTTCTGCAGCATTTTTGCCGCTGCGGAAAAGCTTAAAAAACGCATTGTGGGCACATAGCCTTTCTCCCTGCGGAAGGAGGGTGGCGGTCCCTCTGCACACATTATTTTTAAAGGGGACAGACTCTTTAGACTATAAGAGTATTACTAGATGATGTGCAGCTTCTAAACAACATAAACAGACAACTGGTGACCTCTACAGGTCGCAACTAGAATAACTCTATGAACATTCCCTTAGCTGCTCATGAGTAGACAGAACATGAGCACTGTTCCCATCGATTTGGGCAATTTTTAGGCCCTCTGCAGACCGCCGGGGGGAGCTGCCTGAAAAATGCTCGAGTTTCCCATAGACTTACATTGGGCTCGTTGCTTGGGTCAAGCACCCAAGTATTCCAATTTGCTCGACCCGAGCAACGAGTACCCAAACATTTTAGTGCTCTGTAAGGCAGCCCTAGTCATCATACTGGGGGACACTCGCTGCACCGGGTCAATTAAAGCACACATGCAATGTCTTTCCGGTATTTCACAATGCAGCAGTTTATTATTTATCATAAACCACTTATCACACATATAATGTTCACAAGCCTTTCCAGTGGCAGCTATGCCCACTTGGCTCCATTTACAGCCTTCAGCAAAGTAACTATAAATGTCCATATAATGCAGTGTTTTACCTTTGGCGGGTTTTAGCTGCTTCAGGTTTATTTTGCCACCACTGTGGCTTTACGGCTTCCCAGATGGGGGTCTCCAGCCAGCGTACCATCCAAGGCTACTGGTATGCAAATGTAGCACCCCGAGGGCTCGGGGGGTATTGCACCTCAAACCAGAGGTGTGATATTCCACTCCCGGGTAAGGATGGAGTGTGGACCAGGACTCAGTAAGCTGCATGCACCACACACACCCCATTTCCGAGGGACAGCTCAACGGTGCTCCCACTAGACAGAAGTGCAGGCACGACAGCATCTGTTCCTGGCTGGAGTGGGGAGGGGAAAGTACACCCAGTGGTATAGGAGCAGATAGGGGTGGGTCTCTGGGCAAAGGTAGGAGCCCATTGGTTGCTAGTCACCTGGGCTCACACATAGAGGGAGGTATATAAGGTGGGCACCATCTTAGAACAGTGTGCAGTGTGCAGTGCAGAGAAGAAGTTAAGAGTGAGAGGAGAAAGATCAACGCGAGGTAGGCCACGGTCCACCAGGGGGGAGGAGGACACCAGGAACGGAGAGCAAGATGGCGGACCGGCAGCAGACCAAGCTGCCCAGCATCAGCAGTGCCCCAGCCGTCGCGGGCCCCGACCAGCGCCAGGAGAAGACGCGTGATGCAGGAGCGGTCGCGGGAGCAGGTAAGAGGAGTCTCCCTGTCCCGGACGCTGCCAGCATCAGCCTGCTCCCGGGCCCCCTGGTGGAGCCGCCGATCCCGGGCGCTGCAAACACCGACCTGCTCCAGACCCCGCAACAAGCCCTGCTGCCGAGCCCTCCAGCCCTGGTCACTGCCGCCACCAGCCCAGGCCCAAAGTCGCACCCTCTGACCCCGGGCGTCATCAACAGCGACCTTCTCCAGGCCCGGTCGCAAGGCCTGCTACACAAGGGCGCGAAGGGACTGTATGCCCTCCATGTCCACCGTCTAACAGAGGAGGAACTGCGGTACCACCCAGACATGGGCTACCCTGAGGGCCCGGACGGGTCAGAGGAGTACAAGGAGGAAGCATCAGGAGGACACAGTTACCAGTAAACGGTAAAATGGGACTGTACATAGTTACCCATCAGGGTACAAGAACTGTTGTGGAACTGTTACTAGTGTGCCCCTAATCCCTAACCAGGCTGAGGACTGTGAACAGCCACTCCCTTATCCCCACTGGCCGAGGACTGAGAGCGGCCATCCTTGTAAATAGTTGCGCTTCTTAAAGCGCCCCCTACTGGTTTTATATACGAAACTGCAACGTCTACCTCAGAATTAAATGGACTGTTGCACCTTTACCTGGTCGCAAGTTGCACAGCGGCCAGAGCTCAAGAATGTTTTACTTGAAAAAAGTTTTATATTGAAAAGTTTTATATGCTGCTAGAATAATAATGAAAATGTTTCATGTGATGTTTTATATGCTAAAAGAGTTCCGTTAGTTTTGACCATAGCTAGTGACAGAAGAATGCTAAAGAAAAGAAAAAGAGTACCAGTAACGTTAAAAAGAAAAGAGTACCTCCCATAAAGGGATGAGTTTTGGTTAATGTCTTATATGCGAGTGCACTTTAAAAATTTGTATGTTTTAAATTGTTTTGCTCTTTTCCAGCCCGAGAACGTGCTGTGATTTACCAGGGGGGAATGTAGCACCCCGAGGGCTCGGCTGCTACAGGGGTATTGCACCTCAAACCAGAGGTGTGATATTCCACTCCCGGGTAAGGATGGAGTATGGACCAGGACTCAGTAAGCTGCATGCACCACACACACCCCATTTCCGAGGGACAGCTCAACGGTGCTCCCACTAGACAGAAATGCAGGCACGACAGCATCTGTTCCTGGCTGGAGTGGGGAGGGGAAAGTACACCCAGTGGTATAGGAGCAGATAGGGGTGGGTCTCTGGGCAAAGGTAGGAGCCCATTGGTTGCTAGTCACCTGGGCTCACACATAGAGGGAGGTATATAAGGTGGGCACCATCTTAGAACAGTGTGCAGTGTGCAGTGCAGAGAAGAAGTTAAGAGTGAGAGGAGAAGACAGGAAGCAGAGCCCCTGCATGGGCTCTGCTCCGCAGGCAGGCCTTGTCAGGAGGCTGGAGCCTGAGAGAGAGAGAAAGGAGAAGGAACAGAAAGGACAGTAAGAAAGGAAGCAAGGAACAGAAACACAGAGAAAGGCCCAGAGACACGAGTGAAGAAGGAACCCTAAGAACCCACGAGATAACGGGTGAAGGGTTGGCAGAGCAGGGTACCGGAACCCAAATTGGTGGAGGCGACTAATCCTCAGCCAAAATCGGAGGTTGTGACCACATCTTGGTGCGACCCCTCACTACATCCACCAGGAAAGCATACCACATAGGGTCAGGGAAACCGGAGAGAGGTTTCGCCAACAGAAGGCCCGAGGAAGCTGGACAAAGGTGGGTCACTGGTGGGGACGGCCAGAGAAAGGAAAGGAAGGGAGTCCTGTGCCACGCTCTGGAATTGCCTGGGAGTTGGTCGAGCCCCTTGCCTGGTGGACGCAGCACGGCTTGGGCAGTCACCGCCGGTACCGAGGTGACTAGGACCAGTAAAGAACTGTGAGTAAAGCATTGGAAACTGCAACCACACGTCTCTGTGTTTCATCGCCGCACCAGCACCATTTGTACTGGGACGCTCACACCATCACTACCATCATCTACTCTAGCTGCCCTGAGGCAATACTTCTCCCGTGGGGAGTTATCCCATTCTTGGCTGCGCGTATAACATCAGCCTCAGCGGTCTGCAGCGCAGCGGCGGTCCCCACTGACCGCAATCCACGGGTGGATTTTTAGATTTTTTAGATTTTTTGGTTTCTTTAACGTAGGGAGTTACAATTGTAATGTGGCATCACTATTAGCATTTATCTCATCTTTTTCTGCTCTATCTGGCCGGCTTCCCTTACCTTTTGTACTAGGACCTCATAGGGACTAATAGGATCAGCTGACAAGGAGCGGGGGCGCCAATAAAAATTAGAGTGTCAACCTCCACTGACACATAGAGGCAAATTTAGTTCTGCGTTTAGGCCCAAGAATATCTTTTTCTGCTTTCTATTTACCTGTCCAACTTTGTGTTCTTGTAGGTGTTTCTAACACAATTCTAGGGATCAATAGGTTCAGCCTACATTGAGCGGGGGAGCCATGTTGACTACACATTAGGATGCCAACATCTGCAGACAGGCAGGGGTAAGAATAGGATAATAATGTTGTAGTATAATGTTTTATGTGTTGGGATTATTTTTGAATTTTAATGAGTACTATAAAAAATAATAATTTTAGAGAGGTGGTTGTTTCTGTTTATTGATTAAGGACCCCTTAATTTATCTATTTTATTTTTTTTAAATAAATATCTGTCTGTGTTTGTAATGTTTTAAAACTCCAATAAATGGCAACACTGAGGACCTTAGATGCTGTGGTCAGCAAAAGAAACTTAGTATAGTGAATGAAAGTCATATTGTTTGCTTCCCTTTGAAATTGCAATAGTCCAGCAGTGCCATCAGCTCAAAGATTGGCAAAAACATGTGGTTCCTATCTGCATCAGTTTAATGATCAAAGAACTATGGATGGAAATCATCTTCATGGAAGAAAGGCGATCAAAAATCCACACCTTCCACATGGAACCAAGGCCAAGTGACTCAACTATGCACAAAAACATAGGAACTGGGGTACTGAAAAATGGCAGCAGGAGCTCTGGATTGATAACTCAAAATTTTAAATATTTGGCTGTAACAGAAGTCACTTTGTTCACCACAGGGTCGAGTTTCTTTGTGGGTTTCTTGGAAATTCAGAGAGAAATTGGCTCATCAATGGAGCTTGGAGTTGCTTTAGTTCCTAGTAAAGTCATAAAGCTTGAAATACAGTAGCTGTACTAGGGTCTGGTCTGATAAATGCACGTCTTTGATGCATATATAATCTAACATGCCAAAAAATTCTAACAATACAAAAAACATAAATTATCCAAGCCACCTTACATGAGTAAAGTATCTGCTTATGTATTCTGCTGAAACTGCAGCTGACAGTCGAGTATACTATGGAGAATATTGTGGGTAGATTTAAAAACCTACCCAAAGAAAAACTATTTTCAAAAGAACAAATTTTTACAAGACACTGAAAAATTAAAACTGCACTGTGATTGGTTGCTATGGGTTAACAAACACATTTTTTTCTTTTACACGATGTAAAAAATTGCAGACCCCCTCCCCCACCAATAATAAATATAAACTATATTTCTGCATAATTTCCAATATTATCCTTTATAAAAGGACTAATGTTTTGACTAAAATTGTTGTTTGGTTATTTTTACATATTACAACTTGATATTTTATTATTTGTTTGCTAATGTTACAAAGTATGGTATTATTTCCATATAAATACTATAAAGACGTAGGAAACTTTCTTAACATAGTTTTCTACATTTTCTAACTAGTAATTTTTATTTACATCAACGTTTATTTTTTTCGTTCTTAGTAACATGCAAAGCTCCTCGACTTCTACATGGAAAATACACTTTGATTAAAGAAGAATTTGCAAATGGAGAATATTTGCAGTATGAATGTGATAAAGGTTATATGACAGAAAAATACAATCTTTTCGCAACATCCCAGTGTCTTGATGGAATATGGTCTGAAAACCCTATGTGTATAGGTAAGAAAATTGATAGTAGGAAAACAATGATTAAGCACATAAATATAAAATATACAAAATATAATGAACAAAAATATAAATGTAACACTTTTGTGTGCTCTCATTTTTTATGAGCTGAACTCAAAAATCTAAGACTTTTTCTATGTACACCAAAAGCCTTTTTCTCTCAAATATTGTTCAGAAATTTGTCTAAATCTGTGTTGGTGAGCACTTCACCTTTGCCGAAATAATCCATCCACCTCACAGGTGTGGCATATCAAGATACTGATTAGACACTATGATTATTGCACAGGTGTGCCTTAGGGTATTTCCCCATGATCCATAATAGTAGTGTTTTGGACACTGCTCACCTGCACTGCATCCAAAACGCTGTGTTGTACAGTAGAAGCATAGTGGATGGGATTGTGGATGGGATTTATCGGAACCCCATTCCCACTGTGCTTATATTTGACGCCACGTAACCTCACCAGCGATGCGGCTTTACGAGCCGCAGCATGTCAATTTCTGTTGCGCAACAGAAATTTCTACAATAGAATGTGTAGGGTGCGGTAACTCCGCATGTGTTCAATGAACACATTCGGATTTATCTGCATGATCAGATGCAGCACTTTGGACACAGAGAAAATACGCTGCGTCCAAAGCGCTGCCATAGCCTGATCGTGGGCACATAGCCTTAGGCTGGCCACAATAAAAGGCCACTCTAAAATGTGCATTCTTACTGAGAAGGGATCATAAAATTTAACTCTTAATAATAAATTAAATAACCAATAAGGCATACTACAAAAGTGCACTAAAGCAACTCAGATCCTAAAACTTCAGGAAGTGACTGGACTAAAAACACAATAACATAAATCCCATGTTTCACTAGTGTGATAAATCTTCCAATCACGTATAATCTCTGTCTCTTGTCTGAAGGCGTTTCTTTGCCCTCTCTTTAGTGACTCATCAGGAGACACTATTAGATATACCCATTAGAAGAGAGACTACAGCCCATAAAAATAAAATTCATGCACAAATAGCCTTATAGATGTATCCCACACATTCATAAGAGGCATTCACCATTTACTGTGATAGGTTTACCAAAGACTAAGTTGTATATAGTTGGTATTTTAAGTGCTTAAAAATGAGCGATATCTTCACATTTCATATATCACATCTAGCTGGCTGGTAATGAAGCTGAAATTAAAGAAACATATAGCCTGAATCAAATAGAGATTCCCTCTAGTATATTGCATTTATCAGTGTGTTCAGGAAAATAGGCTTATTGATGAAATGATAGCTGCTGCTTTTAAATATTCAGTTTCATGCAGTGCCCAAATCAATCAGTAATCTAGGGTCTACACCTACAGATATTGCACCATTGCCCATATCACATAGCCCTTAAATCACATCAGGTGCTTATCATGCCCTAATCATCCTAAGCAGATCCGCGCTTCATTCTACCTATGATCAAAGGAGCTAATTCTAATAGTTCTCGGGTAGGATTAGTATGACATGCAGAAGTAGTGCTGTTGCTTCAGAAGCATCCAGCAACTAGAGGGGTTAACACAGTCACAGGAGACAGGGAGTGTTTTAGCAAAGCCCCAGGGGGATTGTGGGGAACTTTTTATTGTAGTCTGGCTGAAGCCGAAGAGATAGGTGGTGTGTTATCTGAATCTGACAGAAGGCAAATGAACAGGATTCAGAGCAGGAGAGAAACTAAACACAGGTCAGATAAACTCCCTGAACTAACAATGCAGAGTATTATTGGGCAGAAAGATAAGGACTGGAAGGAATCATATCATAGGGATCATCTCCCTTATCAACCCCCCCCCCATCTCCATGCAGGATAAAGAATGCTATGTACTAGTGAGTCCTTGTGATGGAAAACCCTGCTGCTTATGCATGGAAGTGTGCTGCCAATAAATCTGATCTGTGCTGAATTATGCTACTGAAGAGACTGACGTTACTGTGCCTGCTTTATGAGACTGTACTGTAATGAAGATTGTTTCTGTATATCCTTGAATTGCATTGGCCATGCTTCAGATTAATTTCCACTCTTAAACTGTTGAAAAAGACTCTTGTCAGATATGTCTGGTCAGCAACTGAATCTATTGTGTGCCTGAGAGAAGTTGCAGCCTATGGTCACCCGAGTTATGTTTCCCTCAGGATTCCAGCAAATTAATGAAACCCTTGTGGCCCTATCTAAACCTAGCACTCTGCGTGTAACATTGGTGGCCCGTATGGGGAATCTTGAGCGGATATTAGCGTGTAGAGGGAGAAGAGGAAAAGTGTCTGGAAAAACATAGCCGAACAGCACCTCAACTCAACTCTGCTACACCAGTTAAAGGGGACCAGCCCTAAAGAAAACTCACTAGCAGCAATGGATGTGGAAATACAAATGGACAGAATTAGTGAGCTGTTCCTTCAGTTAACCTGTGAAGAATTCAGAAAAGTAGCAGAACATATAAAGATGTCAGAAGAACAGATTTCTAAAGCACACAAATGCAGGCAACTGTTAGCTGCCATTAATGCAAAAATGGATGAGCTGGGGGAGAAAGAAGCTGAAGACGTCATGGGGACGTTCCTCCAGGAGCTAAAACAGTTTTGAACCAGGTTGAAGTTGGAGGATGGAGTGGGGCACCAATTACCAAAAGCGTGAATCTCCGTCCACAGACTGAACTACAGGAATTGAAAGAACAACTCAAAGCCCTAACAGCCCTGCAGGAATCTACCAAAACCTCTGAACAGGTGATAGACTCAGACAGAACCTTTTACCTGCTCTGGTTAGATAAATCAGGAAGACAGTCCTCTCTAACACCACAAATCACCATAAGGAAAGAATTCAAGATCCTGGGACAGATTGGAGAGTGTGAACAGAAAGAGAAACTCTCTTATATGAACTTGTTGCACCAGATCGATGCAGGCTTACAGAAAGGCTACCAGCCAGTTGAGATAATTGAGGGGGTGATGAAAGCGATCAGCCCAGGATTTAACCTCCGTAGTATGCTGGAAATGAAGAGTCAATTGACCTTGCAACAGCTGAAGATGATTTTAAAAGGGCACTATAAAGAAGAGAGTGCTTCAGAATTGTTCCCACGACTCAATAACCTCTCACAGAAAAATTATGAATCACCCCAAAAGTTTCTTGTTCAGAGCAATTGAACTGAAGGATAGACTGTTGTTTGCATCCAGAGATGTAGAAGCGGAGGAGAGGTTTGATGCTGGACTAGTCCAGAAGAAGTTCTTGAGATCATTGGTAACGGAGTTAATCAGCAGAGACGTAGAAGAACCTGGCATTTTGGATGAAGTCCTAATTGAAAAAATAAATGAGGCAGCTAGTTTGGTGTCAGAGAGCGAACAAAAGTTAAATAAAGGCTCTGCTCCATAAATCACCAAAATCAGACAGCTGAAGTTGGAGACCCTTGGTGGCCAGTACGAAGATAATCATGGAGACCCTCCAGCGCCACCTTCGAGAGTGAACCTTAAGGCACCAAAATAAGAGTGAACCGCCAGCGCTAACTGGAAGGAAGTAATAGGAGAACTGTGAGCCGAGTTGATTGAGGTGAAAATGTTGATTTGATCCAGACCAGAACCTGTATCCCTCAGACCCAGGAGTGGGTTCCAAAACAGAATATACCCAGCTTGTGAAGCGTGCCATTCATCAAATCAGAGTACGATGTGTGTCCACTAGTGATTGGCGAGCACTAAAATGCTCAGGTGCTCGATGCTCAGGTCGAGCAAATTGGAATGCTCGTGTGCTCGACCCGAGCAACGAACCCAATGTAAGTCTATGGGAAACTCGAGCATTTTTCAGGCGGCTCCCCCCGGCGGTCTTGCAGAGAGCCTAAAAATTGCCCAAATCGATGGGAACAGTGCTCAAATGACATGGGAACGGCATGGGGAAGACCCATGGAAGCATTTCTTACTCCGAGGTGACTGCTGTCAACAATATTGTCAGAGGTATTATGCCACTTTTACAGACTCACAATAAAACATACAAAAACGAAACCAAAATGGATTTAGCTAGGAAATATGTTAAGGAACATCGTTTCCAGGGTAATGACTTGCATATAAGGCAAAATAAATAACCAAAGACAAAAATACTCCTCCACACGTTGGGCTATGTTCACATGTAGCGTTTTTTGTTGCGTTTTTGCACTTTTGCATTGCTTTCAACCAAGACAAATGCATTCTCTGGGAAATGTCATTTTAACATTTTACAACCTTATCTGGCCATGTGGTGTGTGCACATCATCAGACACATGAATACAGTGCTGAAAAGAAATGGGAACAGCATGGGGAAGACCCTTGGAAGCATCTCTGACTCCCAGCTCACTGCCTAAAAGTGTGCCCATCAGAAGTGATCCTTGGCGCAAGCGAAGATGCCTCCCCCCATGCACCTGTCTTTACAGACTTGCAACAATCACCGTCCATGTCCTTGTCCCAATGCAGCGTTTAGTTGTCCCAACCCTATTTCTTGAAATGCAAGCGCAAGTATGCAGCAAGCCACCCACCAGCCCAAAGGCTGCAATACTATACTGCCAAATTTTTGACAGCTGCTTGCACTTGAAATGTGGCCTTTTAGGCTCATGGAAGCGCAAGCTGTCCACAACCTTATGGCGGCGGCGACTAGGTAACCATAATTGGTCCCCAGCCGCCACTATTTGTCCCTGTGTCGTCTCCGCCTTCAATAAGCACGGGTCCTACAACATTACCCATGCCTTCCCTTGTTTACTTACTGGGAAGGACCACCTAACTACAAACATGTGGACAAATGAATGTGGCGAGGGACGGTACGGAGCCAGTCCATAGCTTGTCGGTGAGTTGTGTTTCACCACAACCATATTTTTTAGCTCGGTGAAAGGACTGACTTTTTGGAAACCGTATCTACTCCAGCTGTCATTTCTCCCAGGAAGTCCACTAAAAGCTGCTTGCACTTGAAATGTGGCCTTTTAGGCTCATGGAGGTGTGAAGCTTTTCACAACCTCATGCCGGCGGCGGCCGGGTGTCCATTCTCGGTCCCCAGCCGTCACTATTTCTCCCAGTATCGTCTCCGCCTTCCACAAGCAGGGATCCTACAGCATTACCCGTGCTCTCCCCAGTGAACTTACTGGGGAGGACCACCTAGCCATAAACACGTGGTCAAGTGAGTGTGGCCAGGGACAGTACGGAGCCATTCCACAGCTTGTCGATGAGTTGTATTTCACCACAGCCATATTCTTTAGCTTGGTGAAAGGATTTGGGAAACTGTATCTACTCCAGCTGTCATTTCTCCCAGGAAGTCATCTAAAGCTGCTTGCACTTGAAATGTGGCCTTTAAGGCTCATGAAGGAAGAAGCTTTTCACAACTTCATGCCGGCGGCGGACGGGTGTCCATTCTTGGTCCCCAGCCGCTACTATTTCTCCCGGTGTCATCTCCGCCTTCCACAAGCATGGGTCCTTACACATTACCCGTGCCCTACCCAGTTTACTTACTGGTAAGGACCGCCTAACCACAAACACGTGGTCAAGTGAGTGTGGCCAGGGACAGTACGGAGCTAGTCCACAGCTTGTCGGTAAGTTGTATTTCACCACAGCCATATTCTTTAGCTTGGTGAAAGGATTTGGGAATCCGTATCTACACCAGCTGTCATTTCTCCCAGGAAGTCCTCTAAAGCTGCTTGCACTTGAAATGTGGCCTTTTAGGCTCGTGGAGGCGCAAGCTGTCCACAACCTCATGAAATTGGCGGCCGGGTGGCCATATTCGGTCGCCAGCCGCCACTATTTCTTCCGGTATCGTCTCCGCCTTCTCAAGCACGGGTCCCACAACATTACCTGTGCCCTACCCAGTGAACTTACCGGAAAGGACTGCCTACCCACAAACACATGGTCAAGTGAATGTGGCCCGGGATGGTACGGAGCCAGTCCACAGCTTGTCGGTGAGTTGTATTTCACCACAGCCATATTCTTTAGCTCGGTGAAAGGATTTGGGAAATCATATCTACTCCAGCTGTCATTTCTCCCAGGAAGTCCTCTAAAGCTGCTTGCACTTGAAATGTAGCCTTTTAGGCTCGTGGAAGTGGAAGTTTTTCGCAACCTCATGCCGGCGGCAGCCGGTTGTCCATACTCTGTCCCCAGCCACCACTATTTTTCCAGGTTTTGTCTCTGCCTTCCACAAGCGCGGGTCCCACAACATTACCTGTGCCATCCCCAGTTTACTTACTGGAAAGGACCGCCTAACCACAAACACGTGGACAGGTGAATTTTGCCAGGGATGGTACTGAGCCAAACCATATTAAAAATGCAGCCATAGAGTGTTCGGGAACCTTCCCACACACTTTTCTTAGCCAAGGCTGCTTCCCGGCAGGGTTGGACATGCCCATCAGAGAACCGGAGACTCCTCCGGTGGGCCCTGGCTTCTCCTTCAGGAGAGTTCATGATAGGCGCAAACTTTGCAACTGCTATGGGGCTCTTGAGTGGGGGAGAAAGGTGGGCCCTCAGAATAAAATCCTCTGGTGGACCCAATGTTTTTCAGTCTGACACTTCTTCTCAGTGAGAGTTGTATTTCACCACAGCCATATGCTTTAGCTCGGTGAAAGGACTGGCATAGAGGGAAATAGTATCTACTCTGGGTGTCATTTCTCCCAGAAAGTCCTCTAATGCAGCATGTTGCAGAAGCAATGGCAGCCGGTCCAACATCAGCTCGCGCTTGCGGTGGTGCTTTGACACAGAAGCATCTTTCTTTGCGCCTTTAATTTCATGACTACAGAGTTGGGCAATGGCCTGATCTGCAATGCGGTTTGAGAAATAACATGCATAAGCACGTCCAATCCACATTAAAAAAGCAGCCATAGAGTGTCCGGGAACCTTCCCACACACTTTTCTTAGCCAATCCCCAGTTTACTTACTGGAAAGGACCGCCTAACCACAAACACGTGGACAGGTGAATTTTGCCAGGGTTGGTACTGAGCCAAACCATATTAAAAATGCAGCCATAGAGTGTTCGGGAACCTTCCCACACAGTTTTCTTAGCCAAGGCTGCTTCCCTGCAGGGTTGGAAGTGCCCACCAGAGAACTGGAGACTACTCCGGTGGGCGCTGGCTTCTCCTTCAGGAGAGTTCATAGTACCGAGGTGAGGCCATGATGATGATAGAGGCCACCATCTGCTTAGTTTTCAGTTACTTGGTATGCAAGCGCAAGTATGCAGCCAGCCACCCACCCACCCACAGTCACAATACTAAACTGCCAGATTTCTGGGCAGCTGCTTGCACTTGAAATGTGGCCTTTTAGGCTCGTGGAGGTGGAAGCTGTCCACAACCTCCAAACTCGGTCCCCAGCCACCATTATTTCTCCCAGTATTGTTTCCGCCTTCTAAAAGCGTGGGTCCCTGAACATTACTGCTTGTACTTTTCTGTGGGAATCTGCTTGCCTCCTACCAGCCTAGAATATTTCCAGTAAACTATGGTTACGACGCCATGGTATTAGCACTCACTGCCCCCAGTACCAGTTGCGAAGCCATCCCCAATTTCCTTCTCAGGAATTTTATTTGGCAGACTGAGTGGCTGCCCAAAAACATTAGTTTCTCACAAAGGAGCTGAAGATAGAGTGGCAGTAGGTGCAAGTTTCTCCTGCATGTTAGATATCAGAGGGTGAACGGCAGCACATTGGATCAGTGGTTAGCACTAGTGTTGAGCCACCCCCGTAGTGTTCGAGTTCGGTTCGGTTCGTCGAACACACGTGTGTTCGCCGAACTGTTCGTCGAACTGTTCGTCGAACACGTTCAAACACCGTTAAAACCAATGGCAGGCAAACAAAAACACATAGAAACACATAGAAAACACCTTCAAAGGTGTCCTAAAGCTGACAAACTGCTCAGAAGACACAACTAACACATGGAAAAGTGACAAGTACATATAGTCATGCGAAAAGAAAAGAGGTGGGGGAGTAAAAGGAGTGGGAGACACAGATATAGGCATGTCATGCCCTTCTAAAATCCAAAAAGTGAGAAGCCGACACGTTCAGTCCGCTCCTGCCCGTGCCACCTCCGTGTCGCCGGGTTTGTGCCAGAGCCGCGGTGAACCCTGACGGCCAGCCCCCCTCTCCCAATACTGGTGCCTGTCCGCTGGTGGGTCGAGCGAGCCCCCCTGTGGTGGAGGCAGCTCAAAGCTTTTTAATTTAAATTGTCTCTCTAATTTGAATGAATACACTTTAAATCCTTTTACAAGGATCTATTGGAGGGCAAGTCTCATGCCAGCAGCCGCGTAATTCCAGCTCCAGTAGCGTCCACTAAAGCTGCTGCAGTTAAAAAGCTTTTATAAGGATCGAGCTCGGCTGTCCACCGCAAAGCATCCTACTGCCAGTCCCAGCCCCTATGCCTTGGGGTGCCTCCTGATGCTCTTCACTGAGTATCCCGTGGTCCCGAAGCATTTCCTTTGAAAAAATTAAGTGTCCAAATTACAGGTGGTGCAGCTTGCTTAACAGCCGGGATAATCCGCTGACTAGCAGACACTGCTACTAGGCACAAAGTATTTCCTGGGCTAGATGCAGTTAAAAATTTGTAATTAGATACTCTCATTGGATGCTGAGAAAGCAGTCCATAGAGTCTCCTGGCATGCCATATATGATTCTCTTAAAAAGCTTGGGGTAGGGGTCTAGGGGACCCTTTTATAGCCAAAATCACGGCCCTGTATCACAATACGTCACCTAGGCTGAAGATAAATGGAACTGTAGCACCCTGAGGGCTCGGTTGCTACAGAGGTATTGCACCTCACCCAGAGGTGTGATATCTCACTCTCAGGTAAGGATGGAGTGTGGATCAGGACCCGACACCTGCATGCATTACACCACATTGCCGTGGGGCAGGGGGACCAATATGCCTCTGAGATGGGCACGACAGTCCCTGTCCCTGGCTGGAGTGGGAGGAGGGAACACTGAGGAAGGGGAACCCTGTAGTGCAGGAGCAGGGAGGAAGCAGTTCCTGGGTGCATTGAGAAGGGAGTATAAAAGGTGGGCACCATCTTAGTTCAGTGCAGAGAAGTCTGAGCAGAAGTGGCAGGGAGCAGGGGCTCTGCATGAGCTCTGCTCCAGAGGCGGGCCTAGTAACAGAGGCCCAGGCCTGGAAGAGGGAGAAGGAAGGAAGAGGAGTGGAGAAGGCTCCAGGAACGAGGAATGAAGGGATCCCAGGGGTGCGGACGGGCGAGTCGCCACC
This sequence comes from Phyllobates terribilis, assembly GCF_046119375.1. Taxonomy (NCBI): domain Eukaryota; kingdom Metazoa; phylum Chordata; class Amphibia; order Anura; family Dendrobatidae; genus Phyllobates; species Phyllobates terribilis. The sequence continues at coordinate 34,270,589 of NW_027362768.1, read as the reverse complement.
GCACGCCCGAATCCACCTGCGTGGAGGGGTCAGGCCAAAGGGGGAGACCGGTCCCCGAAACTAGTGGAGGCAGGAAACGACCCTCAGCTAGAAACCGGAGGCTGTGACATTTTATGTGGCGCAGCCCCTCGCTACACCCGCTAGGAAGGCACCACATAGGGTCAGGGAAACTGGCGCCAAGTTTACCAAGAGGAGGCCCGAGGCAGCCGGACAGAAGGGTTGGTAAGAAAGGCCAGACAAAGGACACACAAAGGGGGTCCTGTGAAGCGCTCCAAAGTTATCTGGGAGTTGTCTGAGCCCCTCACCTGGTGAGCACAGTACGACGTGGGCAGCCGTTACCTGCAGACGTGGTCTGGATAATAAGAACTGTGAGTAAAGGCCCTGGACTGCATCACTGACTCCGTGTCATTACTGCTGCTGCCCTGCACCATCTCCCCCATCCTCCGCATACACTGCCCTGAGGCTATACTCCTCCCGTGGGGAGTTATTCTACTCTCTGCTGCACCCACAACACCAGCCTCAGCGGTCTGCCCTGCAGCGGCGGTTCACTCTGACCGCAATCCACAAGTGGCGTAGTCGGACATTTAAACATCAAAACCACATAAATAGTTCCGCCACTGGTTTGACCACCCTGATCCACGGAACCGGGTCGCCGCCACGAAGACTACAACCACCAGCATCCACCAAAAAGGGTCTGGCTCCGTGTGTCCCAAGGCCCAGGGGGTGCATCAGAACATTTTCATCACCTTTCACAATCACCAATGGGACAAGGCAGGGATGTCCTCTGTCCCCTCTCTTATACATCCTAGTGACGGAGCACCTGCTCTCATCAATTCGCCATAACCCCAATATTAGGTGGATTGAGGTGGGAGGCACCGAGTACAAGTGCTCTCTATTTGCTGATGATGTCCTAGTATATATCACTCAATCACATATATCCATCCATGCTGTTATGGCTGAAATAGATCACTTTGTTACATGGTCAAATTTTAAAATCAATGCAGCGAAGTCTGAGGCCCTCGATGTCTCCCTCCCCAAATCCATATAGGATTCCATCCAGTCCAACTTTCCCTTTGCCTGGCCCTCACAGGGTATCAAATACTTAGGAATTCCTATTCATAGAGACCTCTCCCATCTATGTTATCTTAATTTTGGGCCCTTTATTGAACAACTCCATACAGACCACGGTTGGCAAGTTAGAACTGTAAGATTCACTACGTGAACCACTGGTGTTTTGTGGAAAAGCACATGTACACTGTGTTCCAAATTATTATGCAAAAAGTGTTTAGGAGTGATAAGGGAAGAATTTGTTTGTTTGTCAGTTAAACTCATTGATGGTGATGTGTGTCAGGGCTCTTTATATCACTGTAAGCAATTGCAGACACCTGTGCTAATTAGTTTGGCAGGTGTGTCCAATGAAAGGCAAGACTACTTAAGAAGGCTGTCTCACATTATTAAGCAGCCTACATTTTCTGCCAAAATGGGAAAGAAAAAGGATGTGTCGGCTGCTGAGAAGCAACAAATTGTGGAGTGTTTAGGTCAAGGCATGACTACAATCAACATTGTGCGATGATCAGGATGAAGTGTCTTGGCAATCAAGAAGTATGTAGCTGATTCACAGTACACACGTGTGCGTGCTGATAAGGGCAAATTGAGGACTCTTTCCTACAGGCAATTACGTCAGGTTAAAAGGGCAGCGGCAAAAAAGCCTTGTCATAGCAGCAGACAAGTTTTTGAAGCTGCTGGTGCCTCCAACGTCCCCCGAACAACAAGATGCAGGGTCCTTCAGAGGTTTGCAGCTGTGCATACGCCATCCTGTCGACCTCCTCTATCCACTTCACACAAGCAGAAACGGCTCCAGTGGGCCAAACATTACATGAAGACTGATTTCAAAACTGTTTTGTTCACGGATGAGTGCCGTGCAGCGCTCGATGGTCCAGATGGATGGAGTGGAGGATGGCTGGTTGATGGACACCCCACGCAAACACGGCTACAGCGCCAACAAGGAGGAGGTGGAGTAATGTTTTGGGCTGGAATCATGGGGAGAGAGATTGTTGGCCCCTTTAGGATCCCTGAAGGCGCTAAAGATGAACTCCATAATGTATGTGGATTTTCTCAAACAACACTTCCTGCCATGGTTCAAGAAGAAGAACCGTGTATTTCACAGCAAGATCATTTTTTTGCATGATAATGCATCATCTCATGCTGCACATAAAACATCTGCATCTCTGGCTGATATGGGCATAAAAGGGGACAAACTTATGGTGTGACCCCCAAGCTCCCCTGACCTCTACCCCATTCAGAACCTCTGGAGCATCATCAAAAGGAGTGTCTATGATGGCGGGAGGCAGTTCACATCTAAGCAACAGCTCTGGGAGGGTATTCTGTCCTCATGCAAAACAATTGAAGCAGAAACCATCCAAAACCTGACAAATTCAATGAACGAGAGAGTTCAGAAGCTCCTTTCGAACAAGGGGTCCTATGTGAAAATGTAACATCACTTAGAATAAAGTTTTGAGTTGAAAACTGTTTGATTTCAGTTTCTAATAACCTGCTAATGCTTATAATTTCAAAAATGACCATTTTTTTGGTCTTTATTAAAATGAAAATGTTGATCGAAAAGTTTGGGGGATCTAAGAGTGTGGCAACCCAGTAGTCATGATTACTTCGAATTCTGACAATATGAGGGTCATGTTGCAGGTAGTGCAGCAAGAAGGCACTTATGTGTCTTGCGCATCTCGGAGCCCCAAAATTATTTTCCGGGCTAGATGCAGCTAAAAATTATTATTAATTTTAAATCTGGTGGAGCTTAGTATAGATGGCCTAATAGGATCAGTGCTGCACACTGCTACAAAGCCCAAATTATTTTCCAGTCAAGATACAGATAAACATGATTAGTAATTTTAAATCTGGTGGAGCTTATTATAGATGGCCTAATAGAATCAGTGCTGCACACTGCTACAAAGCCCAAATTATTTTCCAGCCAAGATACAGATAAACATGATTAGTAATTTGAAAGCTTAAAACGGTTGGTAGGGTGATTTTAACCAATCATCAAGCTTTTACTCTCCCCAGGATGACACAGGGGTAGAAAAGTCGTTTCGGATCCATGATTTGTTCATCTTTATGAACGTGAGTCTGTCTACATTATCAGTGGAGAGCCGCGTGCGCTTATCTGTCAGCACACCACCAGCAGCGCTGAACATACGTTCAGACAGAACGCTGGCTGCGGGGCATGACAAGATCTCCAAGGCGTAAGTGGCTAGCTCCGGCCATTTATCCAGATTGGAAGCCCAAAAAGAGCAAGGGTCCAGTGACACAGTCATGGCTTCAATGTTTACTTGGAGATACTCCTGTACCATCGTCTCTAGGCGTTGACTATGTGTCAGACTTCTTGTCTCCTGTGGCCTTGCAAAGGATGGGCTAAAAAAGTGGTGAAATGATTCCGCAAAATTGATGTTACCAGCACATACTGTGGTTCTGTTACGGTTTGAGTGCTGAACACTTGACGGTCCCACGGTTGGCAAGTTGGAACTGTGAGATTCACTACGTGCACCACTGGTGTTTTGTGGAAAAGCACATGTAAGATTCTGCAACAGTCTCTGCTGATACTCCTGCATGTGTGCATCCCTTTCTATGGCAGGAATAATTTCTGCAAATTTACTTTTGTACCGGGGATCTAACAGTGTGGCAACCCAGTAGTCAGGATTATTTTTAATTCTCACAATTCGAGGGTCATGTTGCAGGTAGTGCAGCAAGAAGGCACTCATGTGTGTTGCGCATCCAGGAGCACCAAGTCCCTGTTGTGTTGGTAGCGAGGTAACAATCATGCTTCCTTCCTCTGTCCTCTCCCCCCAACCTCGCACAACAGAAATGTGATCAAGGTCTCCCTCATCTGATGAGTCTTCCATCAGTTCGTCCTCCACTTCTTCCTGGGCTCCTGCACCTTCCTCACTAGTTTGGCTGCTACCATGCGCCCTGGTAAAACCATCTCCCCCACCCTCACATGCCTGCCGCCTTGGTGCTGCCGACCGTCTGGACCTTGCAGATGTTAGCCCTTCCGCATACAACTCCTCCTCCTCTACTTCCTCCACCTCCTCTTGTGCCACCACCTGACTCCAAATTCTGTTTAACATGTGCTCCAGCATGTATATCACCGGAATAGTCATGCTGATAATGGCATCGTCAGCACTAAACATCTTCGTCGCCATTTCAAAACTGTGCAGAAGGGTGCATAGGTCCCTGATCTGAGACCACTCCTCCAGCGTGATTTGCCCCACCTCTGGATCTCGTTGGCCCAGGCTATACGTCAGAACGTATTGCACCAGGGCTTGTCGGTGCTGCCACAGTCGCTGCAACATGTGCAGAGTTGAATTCCACCGGGTAGGCACATCGCATTTTAGCCGGTGAAGTGGCAGGCCCAACGACTTCTGTAGAGATGTAAGTCGCTGAGCTGCGGGATGCGAATGGCGGAAGTGAGCACACAGCGACCGTGCCCTCTGCAGAAGGCCATCTAGTCTGGGATAGTGGGCTAAAAATTGCTGGACAACCAGGTTCAACACGTGAGCCATACAAGGCACGTGTGTGACATTGCCCCGGCGAAGGGCCGCACCCAGGTTTGCAGCATTGTCGCACACGGCCTTCCCTGGTTTCAGGTCCAGTGGAGACAACCATTCATGAAATTGGTTCTCCAGAGCTGACCACAACTCCTCAGCTGTGTGACTCACATTTCCCAGACATTTCAAAGTAAAAACCGCCTGATGACGTTGAGCCCTACTGCCAGCATAGTAAGGAGGTGTGCAGGATCCCTTCTGCGCAGTTAGAAAGCTTGTGGCATGACCAGACAGGCTTTGGGTGCAGGTGGAAGACCGAGAGGAGGTTGAGGAGGCAGAAGCAGTGGAGGAACTTTGACATAAAGAGGATTGACGCACAACTCGTGGGGACGGCAAGACTTGGACAGCAGCCCCTTGTCCTGCTGTCACCATAGTTACCCAGTGCCCAGTCAGCGACATGTAACGCCCCTGTCCATGCCTACTCTTCCAAGTGTCTGTGGTGAAATGCACCCTGTCACACACAGAGTTTCTCAAAGAAGCGGTGATGTTGTGTGCGACATGCTGGTGGAGCGCAGGCACACCTTTCTTTGAGAAGTAGTGCCGACTGGGCATCTGGTACTGGGGCACTGCGACAGACATAAGGTCTTGAAAATCCTCTGTGTCCACCAGGCGGAAAGGCAGCATTTCTGTAGCCAAGAGCTTGCAGATGGTGAAATTCAACCTCTTAGCTTTCTCTTGGCTAGGAGGAAATGGTCTTTTACTTGTCCACATCTGAGGGAGCGAGGGCTGGCTATTGTGCTTAGACGGGGTTGATAAGGGTGTCCCCGGCAAACTGCCGGTCTGTGAGGAAGATGCAGGCGGACATGTTAGGTTGCCTTGATCCAAAGGTGGTGCTATCGATGTCGGACACCGCTCAACACCAGCTGGTGTTACCACCTCCAAAGAAAATGATGACCTGCCAATCACGCTGGCTGTTGCGGGTAAAGAGGTGGCAGGTCTGCGCCCCAAAACAGGTGTGACTGCTGTCCCCCCAGTCACAGAGAATGAAAAGGCCGCGGATGCACAAGATATGGCAGACGGTGGTTGGCCCGGCCGGCTAGGCCGCATTGTAGCACACTGAGCTTCCCACTGCAACTTATGCTTCATGTCCATGTGCCGGTTCATGCATGAAGTACTCAAACTATGTATTTTTTGGCCTCTACTTAGCTTTTGCTGACAAATGTTACAGATAACACGAGTTGGGTCATCTTTATCGATCTGAAAAAATGCCCAGGCTATGCAAGGCTTAGCACCCATGCGACCTGAAGAGCCACCACGACTTGTGGTGAGAGGCAGAGTTGTGTTTGAGGATGCAGTTGTTGACGTGCTTCCAGTACTACGTCTCTGTCCAGGAAGGCGCAACCTGACCTCGTCGTCACTAGCATCTTCCTCCACCTCCTCTGCTGACCTCATCTCTTGGCTGACTGTGGGTTGACAGTAAGTGGGATCTCCAACCTCATCATCATCACCCTGTGCGTTATCACACCCGTCGCCCTCAGAGCCAACCTGTTCCTGCCCTGACAAAAAACTAAAGTTGTCGCTCCAATCAGGTATTTGAGTCTCATCATCGTCTTCATCATTGTCTCCACCAACAGGAGTTACAGTTTGGGAATGAGGGTCTACATTATGGTCAGAACCTTCTGCGTCTGGTCCTGGATCCGACTCATAAAGATTCTGGGCATCAGTGCAGATCATTTCCTCGTCTGGATTCACAGAAGCGCTGGAGTCGACCTCTGATTCCCAGGCTATAGTATGAGTAAACAGCTCTGCAGACTCAACCATCTGTTCTACCTCATACTCAGACGGGCAGCTGGAGATTTGGGAGCTGTGAGGAAGCAAGTGCGATTGGGGTGACACCTTTGAGGACTGGAGTATTTGTGATGTTGAAGTTGATGTGGAGGAGAGCCCACTTAAAGGAGCACTTGATATCCGTTGAAGCACCTGCTGTTTTTGTGCCTCATCTGGAATTTGTAGCGATTGGCGTGGCCGTAAGAAAGGGATCTTATCACATTGTCCGCTAAAAGAAGTAGACATTTTAGTTTGGCTGGAAGATGGTCTTTCTTCTGCAGATGTTACTGTTGCTTTAACACCTACCCCACGGACACAACCTTTTTTCCCCTTCCCAACACGCCTATTCCCCTTTCCACCAGCAGCAGGCCTTTTTCCACTCATTTTGGTGCTTAACTAATTCACAACTCTGGAGTTGTTTGCACAAAAAAACAATGGATGGGAACCGAGCAGAGCTGAGTGGCCAAACTGTGGTATTAGGCCAAAACTATTGGCTGGGTTAGATGCAGAAAAAAATTATATTCAATTTGCAACCTGATGGAGGTCAGTATAGATGGACTAATAGAACAAGTCCCACACACAGCTAGAAGCCCAAATATTTTTTCAGAGGTAGATGCAGAAAAAAATTGTATTCAGTTTGCAACCTGATGGAGGTCAGTATAGATGGACTAATAGAACAAGTCCTACACACAGCTAGAAGCCCAAATATTTTTTCAGAGGTAGATGCAGAAAAAAAATATATTCAGTTTGCAACCTGATGGAGGTCAGTATAGATGGACTAATAGAGAAAGTCCCACACACTGCTAGAAGGCCAAATATTTTTTCAGAGCTAGATGCAGACAAAAAATTATTTTTAATTTGCAACCTGATGGAGGTCAGTATAGATGGACTAATAGAGAAAGTCCCACACACTGCTAGAAGGCCAAATATTTTTTCAGAGCTAGATGCAGACAAAAAATTATTTTTAATTTGCAACCTGATGGAGGTCAGTATAGATGGACTAATAGAGAAAGTCCCACACACTGCTAGAAGGCCAAATATTTTTTCAGAGCTAGATGCAGATAAAAATTATTTTTAATTTGCAACCTGATGGAGGTCAGTATAGATGGACTAATAGAGAAAGTCCCACACACTGCTAGAAGGCCAAATATTTTTTCAGAGCTAGATGCAGAAAAAAATTATATTCAGTTTGCAACCTGATGGAGGTCAGTATAGATGGACTAATAGAACAAGTCCCACACACAGCTAGAAGCCCAAATATTTTGTCAGAGGTAGATGCAGATAAAAATTATTTTTAATTTGCAACCTGATGGAGGTCAGTATAGATGGACTAATAGAGAAAGTCCCACACACTGCTATAAGGCCAAATATTTTTTCAGAGCTAGATGCAGACAAAAAATTATTTTGAATTTGCAGCGTGATGGAGGTCAGTATAGATGGACTAATAGAACAAGTCCCACACACTGCTAGAAGGCCAAATATTTTTTCAGAGCTAGATGCAGAAAAAAATTATATTCAGTTTGCAACCTGATGGAGGTCAGTATAGATGGACTAATAGAACAAGTCCCACACACTGCTAGAAGCCCAAATATTTTTTCAGAGCTAGATGCAGAAAAAAATTATATTCAATTTGCAACCTGATGGAGGTCAGTATAGATGGACTAATAGAATGATGCTATGCCCAAAAGATTTTACTTCACTAGGTGCAATAAAAAAATTGGTATTCTATACACAGGTGGTATATCTTGCAACACAGATAGGCTACTCCACTAACTAACACACTCTGCAATAGGCCAAAAAGGATTAGCTTTGCTAGATTCAGCCAAATGCTGTGAAAAAAACTTGCACAGCACTGGCACAGACCTGCCTGGCAAAAACTGATAGGAACTGATGTAACCTAGTCCTGAAAAGGACTGCAATTACAATTAGTCTTTACTCCCACAATCTATCTATTTAAGAGCACAGACCTGCCTGATAAAAGTCGTAGGAAATGCTGTAACCTAGTCCTTAAAAGGACTGCAATCACAACTATTCCCTACTCCCAAGCTATCTGTAGATTTGTGCGAAAATTGGCTTGAAATTAACAAGGTATAGCGCACACAGCAACAGCGGTGCCGTCTAACACGCAGCTGCAGCAGTGAGAAAATGGTGGCGACGGGGAAAATGGCTTGGTCTTATAGGGCAAGGACATGTGACATACACTGCCAATGACACATGCCCTTGCTTGTGTGAAAAAAAGCACTTCGCTCCGTGTGTGCGCTGCTGATAGGCTGACAGATTGCACCTGCTCACTGTAAATGCGGGAAAGAGAAAAAAAATGGAGATCTTCATTATTCCTGCAGAGATCCATCCCCTGCCCCTCCCCCCACCCCGCTGTACACTCAAACTGCGTATTAACATTAATTTTCATCATTACTGAGAAAAAATCCAGTTATGATTTTGGTGCACGAACAGTTATCGAACATAACCTCGAACAGCCGAATTTTTCTCAAATCGTTCGTGTTCGCCGAACGGCTCGAACACCGCCCAAAACAGCTCGAATTTGAGATTGGCGAACAGTTCGAGTCGAACAACGCTCATCTCTAGTTAGCACTGAAGCCTTGCAGCGCTGGGATCCTGGGTTCAAATCTCAGCAAAGACAACATCTGCAAGTATTTTGTATGTTCTCCCCGTGTTTGCTTGGGTTTCCACCTCAGTAAAAAAGCAGCCATCGTGTGTCCAGAAACCTTCCCACACACTTTTCTTAGCCAGGACTGCTTCTCGGCAGGGTTGGACGGTCCCACCAGGGAATCCTCTGGTGTGCCCTGGCTTATACCTCAGGAGAGTTCATGATAGCGCAAACTTTGCAGCTGCTATGGGGCTCTTTAGTGGGGGAGAAAGGTGAGCCCTTAGAATCAAATCCTCTGGTGGGCCCAATGTTTTTCAATCTGAAACAGTTTCTCAGTGGGAGTTGTATTTCACCACAGCCATATTCTTTAGCTCGGTGAAAGGACTGGCATAGAGGGAAACCGTATCTACTCCAGCTGTCATTTCTCCGTCACCAGGTTCCGCCCATTGACACACACGACCATGTTTGGCTGTATGTTCAGCGGTGAGAGCCACAGATCAGGCTGCTGTGTTACAGCTTTGAACAACTCTGCAGCGCTGGGCGGTTTGACACCTAACCATTAAGCATGTTATCTTCATCACAGTCTTTTGCCACTTGGCCAAGACAGTGCTGCAGTGGTTTCAGCTTGTGACTGATGTGGTCATTTCCGAGATGTAGGAGGTGCAGGAGCTGAACAATGTGATTAAATTGAGGTTACATTGGCGACTGTTTTTTTTTACGTTATTTTTTAAGACAAATGCATTCACCGGGAACTGTCATTTTAATATTTTACAACCTTATCTGGCAATGTGGTGTGTGACACATCATCAGACACATCCTGTTTCATTTATGATGGAGGGACTCTGAAAGTCACAAAGCCTATTTTTATAGGGCCATCAGGCAGCTATGCTTTGCTGTTCCCATTATTAACGAGTGGGTCTCCTATACTGTTATTTCATATGCAGTGACTGCAAGGGCTGCCAAAAATTTGGACGCAACCCCATAGCCCTTTGAAGAGACATAGAGGAGGGTCTCAGTAAAAAAATGTTCCCATTATAAAAGAGCGGGGCTCCTATAGTGGTAATGCCCATGCTGTGACTGCAAGGGCTGCCAAAATTTGGGAAAAAACCCACTAACAATTTAAAGACACACAGAGCAAAGCCACAGTAGTGACATGTTTCCATTACAAAGGAGTGGGTGTGCTGTACAGTTATAGTGTATGCAGTCAGTCCAGCGGCTGACAATATTTAGGAAAAACCCCACTAGCAATTTAACCCTAGCATGCATGACGTCACAAATTTACACTTTTACGTAACGGGGACCTTTTAGGAGAATGGAGAAACTCGCATAAATAACTTTAACAAGTTTATTTCAAAATTGAAAAATAAGATATGAATAATGCACAACATTTTAATTATAATTTTTTGTAGAAAACACCAAAAAACATTTTTTTTTCCAAATTTCAATCAAAGATATCAAAAACACACAAAGGTATATAAATCAAGAGTAAACTAGCTGCAGCTACATTTCTTTTCTAACTTTTTCTTTTCAATTTTATTGGTCTTACAAACAATTTTCACATGTTATCTTTTCTGAAGAATGTTCTTTACAGACATTTTCCCCACAAGTGGTACAATATCACTCAATTTTCCTCTCTAAGTTTTTGGACAAATGAAACAACGCTTTCGTTTTCTTTTTCCTGGACCTGGAATATCCTGAAATTGTACGCCACACCATTTCATTGCTTCTTTAGTTTGCTTTGGCAAGCATTTCATGTTGCTTCGCTCCATCATGTGAGGCATTACAAGTTCACGGCAAATGTCCTTCAAGAATACGTGTCTCCTATCCTTTCTCCTTGCATGGAATTCTGGATGAGTTTCTGCATAAATAATGAATGAATTCAGGGCTTCTACATCAAGCATATTTGAAAAAATTCCTACAGGCCAACGTCTTGTTTGCCTGTTGCATGAATATTCTCCCACTATTTCATCCATTTTGACTACACCTCCTTTAGTTTTATTGTAATACAGGATTATTTCTGGTTTCAATTTCTTCTCATTGCTGTCAATACTGCAATCATAATGCATGGTATTGAGTAGAGATGAGCGTTGTTCTACTCGAACTGTTCGCCAATCTCAAATTCGAGCTGTTTTGGGCGGTGTTCGAGCCGTTCGGCGAACACGAACGATTTGAGAAAAATTCGGCTGTTCGAGGTTATGTTCGATAACTGTTCGTGCACCAAAATCATAACTGGACTTTTTCTCAGTAATGATGAAAATTAATGTTAATACGCAGTTTGAGTGTACAGCGGGGTGGGGGGAGGGGCAAGGGATGGATCTCTGCAGGAATAATGAAGATCTCCATTTTTTTTTCTCTTTCCCGCATTTGCAGTGGGGAGGTGCAGTCTGTCAGCCTATCAGCAGCGCACACACGGAGCGAACTGCTGTTTTTCACACAAGCAAGGGCATGTGTCATTGGCAATGTATGTCACATGTCCTTGCCCTATAAGACCAAGCCATTTTCCCCGTCGCCACCATTTTCTCACTGCTGCAGCTGCGTGTTAGACGGCACCGCTGTTGCTGTGTGCGCTATACCTTGTTAATTTCAAGCCAATTTTCGCACAAATCTACAGATAGCTTGGGAGTAGCGAATAGTTGTGATTGCAGTCCTTTTAAGGACTAGGTTACAGCATTTCCTGCGACTTTTATCAGGCAGGTCTGTGCTCTTAAATAGATAGATTGTGGGAGTAAAGACTAATTGTAATTGCAGTCCTTTTCAGGACTAGGTTACATCAGTTCCTATCAGTTTTTGCCAGGCAGGTTTGTGCCAGTGCTGTGCAAGTTTTTTTCACAGCATTTGGCTGAATCTAGCAAAGCTAATCCTTTTTGGCCTATTGCAGAGTGTGTTAGTCAGTGGAGTAGCCTATCTGTGTTGCAAGATATACCACCTGTGTATAGAATACCAATTTTTTTACTGCACCTAGTGAAGTAAAATCTTTTGGGCATAGCATCATTCTATTAGTCCATCTATACTGACCTCCATCAGGTTGCAAATTGAATATAATTTTTTTCTGCATCTAGCTCTGAAAAAATATTTGGGCTTCTAGCAGTGTGTGGGACTTGATCTATTAGTCCATCTATACTGATCTCCATCAGGTTGCAAACTGAATATAATTTTTTTCTGCATCTAGCTCTGAAAAAATATTTGGCCTTCTAGCAGTGTGTGGGACTTTCTCTATTAGTCCATTTATACTGATCTCCATCAGGTTGCAAATTTAAAATAATTTTTATCTGCATCTAGATCTGAAAAAATATTTGGCCTTCTAGCAGTGTGTGGGACTTTCTCTATTAGTCCATCTATACTGACCTCCATCAGGTTGCAAATTAAAAATAATTTTTATCTGCATCTACCTCTGAAAAAATATTTGGGCTTCTAGCTGTGTGTGGGACTTGTTCTATTAGTCCATCTATACTGACCTCCATCAGGTTGCAAACAGAATATAATTTTTTTCTGCATCTAGCTCTGAAAAAATATTTGGCCTTCTAGCAGTGTGTGGGACTTTCTCTATTAGTCCATCTATACTGACCTCCATCAGGTTGCAAACTGAATATATTTTTTTTCTGCATCTACCTCTGAAAAAATATTGGGCTTCTAGCTGTGTGTGGGACTTGTTCTATTAATCCATCTATACAGACCTCCATCAGGTTGCAAACTGAATATATTTTTTTTCTGCATCTACCTCTGAAAAAATATTGGGCTTCTAGCTGTGTGTGGGACTTGTTCTATTAGTCCATCTATACTGACCTCCATCAGGTTGCAAATCGAACATAATTTTCTTCTTCATCTAACCCAGCCAATAGTTTTGGCCTAATACCACAGTTTGGCCACTCAGCTCTGCTCGGTTCCCATCCATTGTTTTTTTGTGCAAACAACTCCAGAGTTGTGAATTAGTTAAGCACCAAAATGAGTGGAAAAAGGCCTGCTGCTGGTGGAAAGGGGAATAGGCGTGTTGGGAAGGGGAAAAAAGGTTGTGTCCGTGGGGTAGGTGTTAAAGCAACAGTAACATCTGCAGAAGAAAGACCATCTTCCAGCCAAACTAAAATGTCTACTTCTTTTAGCGGACAATGTGATAAGATCCCTTTCTTACGGCAACGCCAATTGCTACAAATTCCAGATGAGGCACAAAAACAGCAGGTGCTTCAACGGATATCAAGTGCTCCTTTAAGTGGGCTCTCCTCCACATCAACTTCAACATCACAAATACTCCAGTCCTCAAAGGTGTCACCCCAATCGCACTTGCTTCCTCACAGCTCCCAAATCTCCAGCTGCCCATCTGAGTATGAGGTAGAACAGATGGTTGAGTCTGCAGAGCTGTTTACTCATACTATAGCCTGGGAATCAGAGGTCGACTCCAGCGCTTCTGTGAATCCAGACGAGGAAATGATCTGCACTGATGCCCAGAATCTTTATGAGTCGGATCCAGGACCAGACGCAGAAGGTTCTGACCATAATGTAGACCCTCATTCCCAAACTGTAACTCCTGTTGGTGGAGACAATGAGGAAGACGATGATGAGACTCAAATACCTGATTGGAGCGACAACTTTAGTTTTTTGTCAGGGCAGGAACAGGTTGGCTCTGAGGACGACGGGTGTGATAACGCACAGGGTGATGATGATGAGGTTGGAGATCCCACTTACTGTCAACCCACAGTCAGCCAAGAGATGAGGTCAGCAGAAGAGGTGGAGGAAGATGCTAGTGAAGACAAGGTCAGGTTGCGCCTTCCTGGACAGAGACGTAGTACTGGAAGCACGTCAACAACTGCATCCTCAAACACAACTCTGCCTCTGACCAAAAGTCGTGGTGGCTCTTCAGGTCGCATGGGTGCTAAGCCTTGCATAGCCTGGGCATTTTTTCAGATCGATAAAGATGACCCAACTCGTGTTATCTGTAACATTTGTCAGCAAAAGCTAAGTAGAGGCCAAAAAATACATAGTTTGAGTACTTCATGCATGAACCGGCACATGGACATGAAGCATAAGTTGCAGTGGGAAGCTCAGTGTGCTACAATGCGGCCTAGCCGGCCGGGCCAACCACCGTCTGCCATATCTTGTGCATCCGCGGCCTTTTCATCCTCTGTGACTGGGAGGACAGCAGTCACACCTGTTTTGGGGCGCAGACCTGCCACCTCTTTACCCGCAACAGCCAGTGTGATTGGCAGGTCATCATTTTCTTTGGAGGTGGTAACACCAGCTGGTGTTGAGCGCTGTCCGACATCGATAGCACCACCTTTGGATCAAGGCAACCTAACATGTCCGCCTGCATCTTCCTCACAGACCGGCAGTTTGCCGGGGACACCCTTATCAACCCCGTCTAAGCACAATAGCCAGCCCTCGGTCCCTCAGATGTGGACAAGTAAAAGACCATTTCCTCCTAGCCATGAGAAAGCTAAGAGGTTGAATTTCACCATCTGCAAGCTCTTGGCTACAGAAATGCTGCCTTTCCGCTTGGTGGACACAGAGGATTTTCGAGACCTTATGTCCGTCGCAGTGCCCCAGTACCAGATGCCCAGTCGGCACTACTTCTCAAAGAAAGGTGTGCCTGCGCTCCACCAGCATGTCGCACACAACATCACCGCTTCTTTGAGAAACTCTGTGTGTGACAGGGTGCATTTCACCACAGACACTTGGACGAGTAGGCATGGACAGGGGCGTTACATGTCGCTGACTGGGCACTGGGTAACTATGGTGACAGCAGGACAAGGGGCTGCTGTCCAAGTCTTGCCGTCCTCACGAGTTGTGCGTCAATCCTCTTTATGTCAAAGTTCCTCCACTGCTTCTGCCACCTCAACCTCCTCTCGGTCTTCCACCTGCAGCCAAAGCCTGTCTGGTCATGCCACAAGCTTTCTAACTGCGCAGAAGGGATCCTGCACACCTCCTTACTATGCTGGCAGTAGGGCTCAACGTCATCAGGCGGTTTTTACTTTGAAATGTCTGGAAAATGTGAGTCACACAGCTGAGGAGTTGTGGTCAGCTCTGGAGAACCAATTTCATGAATGGTTGTCTCCACTGGACCTGAAACCAGGGAAGGCCGTGTGCGACAATGCTGCAAACCTGGGTGCGGCCCTTCGCCGGGGCAATGTCACACACGTGCCTTGTATGGCTCACGTGTTGAACCTGGTTGTCCAGCAATTTTTAGCCCACTATCCCAGACTAGATGGCCTTCTGCAGAGGGCACGGTCGCTGTGTGCTCACTTCCGCCGTTCGCATCCCGCAGCTCAGCGACTTACATCTCTACAGAAGTCGTTGGGCCTGCCACTTCACCGGCTAAAATGCGATGTGCCTACCCGGTGGAATTCAACTCTGCACATGTTGCAGCGACTGTGGCAGCACCGACAAGCCCTGGTGCAATACGTTCTGACGTATAGCCTGGGCCAACGAGATCCAGAGGTGGGGCAAATCACGCTGGAGGAGTGGTCTCAGATCAGGGACCTATGCACCCTTCTGCACAGTTTTGAAATGGCGACGAAGATGTTTAGTGCTGACGATGCCATTATCAGCATGACTATTCCGGTGACTTACATGCTGGAGCACATGTTAAACAGAATTCGGAGTCAGGTGGTGGCACAAGAGGAGGTGGAGGAAGTAGAGGAGGAGGAGTTGTATGCGGAAGGGCTAACATCTGCAAGGTCCAGACGGTCGGCAGCACCAAGGCGGCAGGCATGTGAGGGTGTGGGAGATGGTTTTACCAGGGCGCATGGTAGCAGCCAAACTAGTGAGGAAGGTGCAGGAGCCCAGGAAGAAGTGGAGGACGAACTGATGGAAGACTCATCAGATGAGGGAGACCTTGATCACATTTCTGTTGTGCGAGGTTGGGGGGAGAGGACAGAGGAAGGAAGCATGATTGTTACCTCGCCACCAACACAACAGGGACTTGGTGCTCCTGGATGCGCAACACACATGAGTGCCTTCTTGCTGCACTACCTGCAACATGACCCTCGAATTGTGAGAATTAGAAATAATCCTGACTACTGGGATGCCACACTGTTAGATCCCCGGTACAAAAGTAAATTTGCAGAAATTATTCCTGCCATAGAAAGGGATGCACGCATGCAGGAGTATCAGCAGAGACTGTTGCAGAATCTTACATGTGCTTTTCCACAAAACACCAGTGGTGCACGTAGTGAATCTCACAGTTCCAACTTGCCAACCGTGGGACCGTCAAGTGTTCAGCACTCAAACCGTAACAGAACCACAGTATCTGCTGGTAACATCAATTTTGCGGAATCATTTCACCACTTTTTTAGCCCATCCTTTGCAAAGCCACAGGAGACAAGAAGTCTGACACATAGTCAACGCCTAGAGACGATGGTATAGGAGTATCTCCAAGTAAACATTGAAGCCATGACTGTGTCACTGGACCCTTGCTCTTTTTGGGCTTCCAATCTGGATAAATGGCCGGAGCTAGCCACTTACGCCTTGGAGATCTTGTCATGCCCCGCAGTCAGCGTTCTGTCTGAACGTGTGTTCAGCGCTGCTGGTGGTGTGCTGACAGATAAGCGCACGCGGCTCTCCACTGATACTGTAGACAGACTCACGTTCATAAAGATGAACAAATCATGGATCCGAAACGACTTTTCTACCCCTGTGTCATCCTGGGGAGAGTAAAAGCTTGATGATTGGTTAAAATCACCCTACCAACCGTTTTAAGCTTTCAAATTACTAATCATGTTTATCTGTATCTTGGCTGGAAAATAATTTGGGCTTTGTAGCAGTGTGCAGCACTGATTCTATTAGGCCATCTATAATAAGCTCCACCAGATTTAAAATTACTAATCATGTTTATCTGTATCTTGGCTGGAAAATAATTTGGGCTTTGTAGCAGTGTGCAGCACTGATCCTATTAGGCCATCTATACTAAGCTCCACCAGAATTAAAATTAATAATAATTTTTAGCTGCATCTAGCCCGGAAAATAATTTTGGGGCTCCGAGATGCGCAAGACACATAAGTGCCTTCTTGCTGCACTACCTGCAACATGACCCTCATATTGTCAGAATTCGAAGTAATCATGACTACTGGGTTGCCACACTCTTAGATCCCCCAAACTTTTCGATCAACCTTTTCATTTTAATAAAGACCAAAAAAATGGTCATTTTTGAAATTATAAGCATTAGCAGGTTATTAGAAACTGAAATCAAACAGTTTTCAACTCAAAACTTTATTCTAGGTGATGTTACATTTTCACATAGGACCCCTTGTTCGAAAGGAGCTTCTGAACTCTCTCGTCCATTGAATTTGTCAGGTTTTGGATGGTTTTTGCTTCAATTGTTTTGCATGAGGACAGAATACCCTCCCAGAGCTGTTGCTTAGATGTGAACTGCCTCCCGCCATCATAGACACTCCTTTTGATGATGCTCCAGAGGTTCTGAATGGGGTAAAGGTCAGGGGAGCATGGGGGTCACACCATAAGTTTGTCCCCTTTTATGCCCATATCAGCCAGAGATGCAGATGTTTTATGTGCAGCATGAGATGGTGCATTATCATGCAAAAAAATGATCTTTCTGTGAAATACACGGTTCTTCTTCTTGAACCATGGCAGGAAGTGCTGTTTGATAAAATCCACATACATTATGGAGTTCATCTTTAGCGCCTTCAGGGATCCTAAAGGGGCTGACAGTCTCTCTCCCCATGATTCCAGCCCAAAACATTACTCCACCTCCTCCTTGTTGGCGCTGTAGCCGTGTTTGCGTGGGGTGTCCATCAACCAGCCATCCTCCACTCCATCCATCTGGACCATCGAGCGCTGTACGGCACTCATCCGTGAACAAAACAGTTTTGAAATCAGTCTTCATGTAATGTTTAGCCCACTGGAGCCGTTTCTGCTTGTGTGAAGTGGATAGAGGAGGTCGACAGGATGGCGTATGCACAGCTGCAAACCTCTGAAGGACCCTGCATCTTGTTGTTCGGGGGACGTTGGAGGCACCAGCAGCTTCAAAAACTTGTCTGCTGCTATGACAAGGCTTTTTTGCCGCTGCCCTTTTAACCTGACGTAATTGCCTGTAGGAAAGAGTCCTCAATTTGCCCTTATCAGCACGCACACGTGTGTACTGTGAATCAGCTACATACTTTTTGATTGCCAAGACACTTCATCCTGATCATCGCACAATGTTGATTGTAGTCATGCCTTGACCTAAACACTCCACAATTTGTTGCTTCTCAGCAGCCGACACATCCTTTTTCTTTCCCATTTTGGCAGAAAATGTAGGCTGCTTAATAATGTGAGACAGCCTTCTTAAGTAGTCTTGCCTTTCATTGGACACACCTGCCAAACTAATTAGCACAGGTGTCTGCAATTGCTTACAGTGATATAAAGAGCCCTGACACACATCACCATCAATGAGTTTAACTGACAAACAAACAAATTCTTCCCTTATCACTCCTAAACACTTTTTGCATAATAATTTGGAACACAGTGTACATGTGCTTTTCCACAAAACACCAGTGGTTCACGTAGTGAATCTTACAGTTCTAACTTGCCAACCGTGGTCTGTATGGAGTTGTTCAATAAAGGGCCCAAAATTAAGATAACATAGATGGGAGAGGTCTCTATGAATAGGAATTCCTAAGTATTTGATACCCTGTGAGGGCCAGGCAAAGGGAAAGTTGGACTGGATGGAATCCTATATGGATTTGGGGAGGGAGACATCGAGGGCCTCAGACTTCGCTGCATTGATTTTAAAATTTGACCATGTAACAAAGTGATCTATTTCAGCCATAACAGCATGGATGGATATATGTGATTGAGTGATATATACTAGGACATCATCAGCAAATAGAGAGCACTTGTACTCGGTGCCTCCCACCTCAATCCACCTAATATTGGGGTTATGGCGAATTGATGAGAGCAGGTGCTCCGTCACTAGGATGTATAAGAGAGGGGACAGAGGACATCCCTGCCTTGTCCCATTGGTGATTGTGAAAGGTGATGAAAATGTTCTGATGCACCCCCTGGGCCTTGGGACACCCGGAGCCAGACCCTTTTTGGTGGATGCTGGTGGTTGTAGTCTTCGTGGCGGCGACCCGGTTCCGTGGCTCAGGGTGGTCAAACCAGTGGCGGAACTATTTATGTGGTTTTGATGTTTAAATGTCCGACTACGCCACCCGTGGATTGCGGTCAGAGTGAACCACCTCTGCAGGGCAGACCGCTGAGGCTGGTGTTGTGGGTGCAGCAGAGCGTAGAATAACTCCCCACGGGAGGTGTATAACCTCAGGGCAGTGTATGTGGAGGATGGGGGTGATGGTGCAGGGCAGCAGCAGTAACGACACGGAGTCAGTGATGCAGTCCAGGGCCTTTACTCACAGTTCTTATTATCCAGACCACGTCTGCAGGTAACGGCTGCCCACGTCGTACTGTGCTCACCAGGTGAGGGGCTCAGACAACTCCCAGATAACTTTGGAGCGCTTCACAGGACCCCCTTTGTGTGTCCTTTGTCTGGCCTTTCTTACCAACCCTTCTGTCCGGCTGCCTCGGGCCTCCTCTTGGTAAACTTGGCGCCAGTTTCCCTGACCCTATGTGGTGCCTTCCTAGCGGGTGTAGCGAGGGGCTGCGCCACATAAAATGTCACAGCCTCCGGTTTCTAGCTGAGGGTCGTTTCCTGCCTCCACTAGTTTCGGGGACCGGTCTCCCCCTTTGGCCTGACCCCTCCACGCAGGTGGATTCGGGCGTGCGGTGGCGACTCGCCCGTCCGCACCCCTGGGATCCCTTCATTCCTCGTTCCTGGAGCCTTCTCCGCTCCTCTTCCTTCCTTCTCCCTCTTCCAGGCCTGGGCCTCTGTTACTAGGCCCGCCTCCGGAGCAGAGCTCATGCAGAGCCCCTGCTCCCTGCCACTTCTGCTCAGACTTCTCTGCACTGAACTAAGATGGTGCCCACCTTTTATACTCCCTTCTCAATGCACCCAGGAACTGCTTCCTCCCTGCTCCTGCACTACAGGGTTCCCCTTCCTCAGTGTTCCCTCCCCCCACTCCAGCCAGGGAGAGGGACTGTCGTGCCCATCTCAGAGGCATATTGGTCACCCTGCCCCACGGCAATGTGGTGTAATGCATGCAGGTGTCGGGTCCTGATCCACACTCCATCCTTACCTGAGAGTGAGATATCACACCTCTGGGTGAGGTGCAATACCTCTGTAGCAACCGAGCCCTCAGGGTGCTACAGTTCCATTTATCTTCAGCCTAGGTGACGTATTGTGATACAGGGCCGTGATTTTGGCTATAAAAGGGTCCCCTAGACCCCTACCCCAAGCTTTTTAAGAGAATCATATATGGCGTGCCAGGAGACTCTATGGAATGCTTTCTCAGCATCCAACGAGAGTATCTAATTACAAATTTTTAACTGCATCTAGCCCAGGAAATACTTTGTGCCTAGTAGCAGTGTCTGCTAGTCAGCGGATTATCCCGGCTGTTAAGCAAGCTACACCACCTGTAGTTTGGACACTTAATTTTTTTCAAAGGAAATGCTTCGGGACCACGGGATACTCAGTGAAGAGCATCAGGAGGCACCCCAAGGCATAGGGGCTGGGACTGGCAGTAGGATTCCTTGCGGTGGACAGCCGAGCTCGATCCTTATAAAAGCTTTTTAACTGCAGCAGCTTTAGTGGACGCTACTGGAGCTGGAATTACGCGGCTGCTGGCATGAGACTTGCCCTCCAATAGATCCTTGTAAATGGATTTAAAGTGTATTCATTCAAATTAGAGAGACAATTTAAATTAAAAAGCTTAGAGCTGCCTCCACCACAGGGGGGCTCGCTCGACCGACCAGCGGACAGGCACCAGTATTGGGAGAGGGGGGCTGGCCGTCAGGGTTCACCGCGGCTCTGGCACAAACCCGGCGACACGGAGGTGGCACGGGCAGGAGCGGACTGAACGTGTCGGCTTCTCACGTTTTGGATTTTAGAAGGGCATGACATGCCTATATTTGTGTCTCCCCCTCCTTTTACTCCTCCACCTCTTTTCTTTTCGCATGACTATATGTACTTGTCACTTTTCCATGTGTTAGTTGTGTCTTCTGAGCAGTTTTTCAGCTTTTGGACACCTTTGAAGGTGTTTTCTATGTGTTTCTATGTGTTTTTGTTTGCCTGCCATTGGTTTTAACGGTGTTCGAAGGTGTTCGACGAACAGTTCGACGAACAGTTCGGCGAACACACGGGTGTTCGACGAACCGAACCGAACTCGAACACTACGGGGGTGGCTCAACACTAGTATTGAGTAATATAATGGATTTCTCCTTCTTCGCTTTGTAAGACACCGGTGTCGCTTTGTTGTTGAAAAGAAGACACTCTCATAAAGTGCTCGCTGTGGATTGTGTTTCATTGCTTAAGGAATTTCTCGTTGGTTTGGCTTCATAGTACCAACAAGTGTAACAGCTTTTTCAAGCAAAAAATTGCCCAGTGCAACATAGGTAAATAATTGTCCATAGTAATGTTTCTACCTGAATTGTATGTTGGTAAAGCAAGTGTTTTCACAATCTCAGACCTTAGATCTTTCTGTACTGGTGCATCAACTTCTTTGCCACAGTAGATAAGCCCATTTATGCCATAATAATTTGCAGAATCCCACATCCAGAAGATTTTTATTCTATACTTGGCTGGTTTACTGGGCATGTATTGTATGAACATGCAACGTCCTCTGAAGGGTACAAGTTGCTCATCTACTGTAACATTTGTACTAGAATTGTAAACTTTGGAGACATTTTAGATAAATATTTTCCAGATATAACTGATAGGGGCTAATTTGTCTGTTTGGGACCTAGCTGCACGAGTTCGCTTATCATCAAATCGAATGTTTCTTCTAATTTCCTCATATCTGTCCACTTCCATTGTCGCTTTATAGTGTGTATCAGAAAGTGGGTCCAGAAATAATTCTCTGATTGGAACATCATATGATTTTTGACTCCCTGCCAGCAGTAAAAGTCCAATATATGCATAAAGTTCCTCTTTTGAGATATTTTTCCAGGACTTATTTTTTGCAGAAGTGATACGTCTTCCTACTAGGGCTTATCACTCCCTCCCAAAATCACATGACATCCTCACAAGGCATGCTGCCAAAAATTTGGAGGAACTCCAATGCCCCTTGCAAGAGACGTAGAGGTCGGAGAGCCTCCTAAAAACAATGTTCCCATTATTAGGAAGTGGGTCTCCTATAGTGTTTGCCTATGCAGTGAATGCATAAGCTGCCAAAAATTTGGAGGCACTCCAATTCCCCTTGGAAGAGACGTAGAGGGCCTCATGAAAAAATGTTCCCATTATTAGAAAGTGGGTCTCCCATAGTGTTGGCCTATGCAGTGAATGCAAGGGCTGCCAAAAATTGGGAGGCACTCCAATGCACCTTGGAAGAGACGTGGAGAAGGGCCTCATAAAAAAAATGTTCCGAATAGAAAGGAGCAGGTCTCCTATACTTGTAATACCCATGCACTAAGTGCATAGGCTGACAAACAATTACCCCTGGTGGGTAAACATGAACATACTGTATACATTTTTTTTTTACGGGCATCATAAAGACCTTTTAAAAAAATGATGTGGGTGTTGCATCACAGACCACGGTCACCCTGGTGATATGGTAGTGGAGGATGAGGATGAGGAGAAGGAGGAGGACAAGAGAAAAAAGCCAAAATCAGGAAGCGTATACCCATATGTGGGTGTGAAAAGGTGCATGGGTATACACCTCCCAAAAAATACACTAGATTTGAGTTTATGTTACGCTGCTATCATTTGGTGGTGTTGAGAAGTCTGGCCCAATCCAGCCCTTGTTCATTTTTATAAGAGTCAGCATGTCGGCATTTTCAGTTGACAGGCGGATGCTCTTTTCAGTTATAATTCCACCAGCGGCACTAAAAACCCGCTCTAATAAAACGCTGGTTGCAGGGCAGGCCAGGACCTCCAAGGCGTAGAGAGCCAGTTCATTCTACGTAGCCAGCTTGGATGTCCAATAATTATAAGGCACAGAGGAATCATGGAGAATGTTGGTACTCCCTCAGCATCTTCCCAAACTTTGCACTCCTTGTAAGAGTACCCCACGATTCAAGGACTGTGCGATGGGAGGGGCTGACAAAATTCTCCCAGAACTTTGACAGTGTTTCCCTGCCTCTGCTGGATTGGAGTTGTGTCTCTCTCACCTGTAATCCTTGGTTGTCCAACGAACTGTGACCTCTGCCGCCAGCGTTTTCAGATGGGAATTTTTTTAATAGTTCTGCAATAAGGGCCTTCTGTTACTGCCCCATTTTTGTAGACCTGTCCGCGGGGACGGCACACCGGGAGAAAAAGTGGCGGCTGGGGACTGAGTACCGAGGAACGGCCTCCGCCATCAGGTTGCCGAATGGTTCTGTCTCCACGAGCCTAAAAGGCAACATTTTGAGCGCAAGAAGTCGCGAAATGTGGGAATTTAGTAGTGTGGGCTGTGGGGCATTGGCTGCGTATTTGCGCTTGCGTTCCAAGGGCTGGGGTATGGACAACTGAACGCTGCGCTGGGACAAAGACGTGGACGTGCTTCCTGATGCTGCTACTTGAGAGTGTGCAACGACAGGTGCAGGGCGGAGGCATCTCCGTATGCACCATGGACAGAGGAGTGGCTTGTATGCAGTACAGCGGATGAAGCAGTGGTGTCACCCACAGACAATGTTCCTGGACCCTGGGGTCCGGCCCACAAAGTCGGGTGCTTTGCTAACATATGCCTGATCATGCTGGTGGTGGTCAGGCTGATCATTTTGCCACCCCTGCTGATGCTGGCCTGGCTAGTGGTGCAAATAGCCTTTTTGTGGTTATCATCAGAGTCTTTAAAAAACAACCAGACTCGGAAAGACCTAACAGTTGTACTGGCAACTTCCTTCATGTTGGTGTTACGGGGAATGGTTGCCTGCCTTCTGTCTGTGGCCACCAAACTGGTTCTTCCTGCCTGTTGGGGTGCTCTGCCTCCCTCCCTCTGTGTGCTGCTCTCTTCGCTCTGCATGTCCTCCTGCCAAGTTGAGTCAGTTACTATATAATCCTCCAACTCGTCTTGCACTTTCGCACCCTGGGTCTCCTCCTGACTTTCTGGCAATTGTCTCTCATCATCGTCCACCTCTTGTGACATTCTCCCACAGTCACCTTCGTGTGACCATGGTTGCTCAAATATTTGGGCACTGCTACATGCGATCTCCTCTTGCCCCCTTCAAGTGGACCGGGCGGGATGCCCGAATCTATAAATTGAAAAGTGAACAGCTCTTCAGAGTGTCCAAGCATGCTGGGAAGAAGGAGGTTCAGGGTGAGGAATATGCGGTCCAAACTCACGGCTACTGAGACTTGACCGTCTGGAAGACCGGGTGGTGGTGGTGGTGGCTAAGTGATAGCATTATCTGCTATCCAACCAATAACCTTTTCACACTGCTCTGTGTTCAATAGTGGTTTTCTGCAGTCCCCTATTAATTGGGACAGGAAGGTTGAGCAAGAAGATGTGGATGTTTGTTGTGACACAATTTCAGCTTACCCACTGCATTGGCCTCTGCATGCACCATCACTATCACGTCCAGTTCCCCATCCCTTGCCCATTTTAAATTGAGGACAATATCTTCCATGCTCACTACAAATGGCTGAATTTGAAGCGAACTTATATGTGATCCGTGTGATGGACAAACACAGTTTTAAATAGCTGGTCTGTAGGTAACTATTTTGAACAGCAAACTGGTGTCAATAGCTTCACTGACACGCTGAAACAACATTTTAATGGAGGCCAGAAATGGCAGTATTTTCTGAAAACGTATATGTGATCCGTGTGACGGAGAAAACACGGTTTTAAATACCTGGCCTGTAGGTAACTATTTTGAACAGCAAACTGGTGTCAATAGCTTCACTGACACACTGAAACAAATGTTTAATGGAGGCCAGAAATGGCAGTATTTTCAGCGCAATTATATGTGATCCGTGCGACGGACAAACCAGTTTTAAATAGCTGGATTTTTAGTGCTGTAATATGGAAAGGACCTGCCTGTATTCTGCAGTGCCAACAAGCAAATTCCAGGCCCCTGAGTCCTGGGCCTATTTCTAGAAATATCTAACAGCAGCAACAGACAGAACTGGAATGGAGCCTCTTGTGCTATATGCACTGCAGTCTGCTATATACCCTGCCTGCCTGCCTATATTTACTGCCTGCCTGATATCTCTGCAGATAAATTAGTCCTCTGAAGGACTGTTTGTTGAGATGGAAATGTGTCTCTAATATACAATGCTCAAAAAAATGAAGGGAACACTCAAATAACACATCCTACATCTGAATGAATGAAATATTATCATTGAATACTTTGTTCTGTACAAAGTTGAATGAGCTGACAACAAAATCACACAAAAATCATCAATGAAAATCAAATTTATTAACCAATGGAGGCCTGGATTTGGACTCACCCCCACAATTAAAGTGGAAAAACACACTACAGGCTGATCAAACTTTCATGTAATGTCCTTAAAACAAGTCAAAATGAGGCTCACTATTGTGTGTGGCCTCCACGTGCCTGTATGACCTGCCTACAACGCCTGGGCATGCTCCTGATGAGGTTGCGGATGGTCTCCTGTGGGATCTCCTCCCAGACCTGGACTAAAGCATCCGCCAACTCCTGGACAGTCTGTGGTGCAACATGACGTTGGTGGATGGAGCGAGACATGATGTCCCAGATGTGCTCAATCAGATTCAGGTCTGGGGAACGGGCGGGCCAGTCCATTGCTTCAATGCCTTCATCTTGCAGGAATTGCTGACACACTCCAGCCACATGAGGTCTGGCATTGTCCTGCATTAGGAGGAACCCAGGGCCAACCGCACCAGCATATGGTCTCACAAGGGGTCTGAGGATCTCATCTCGGTACCTAATGGCAGTCAGGCTACCTCTGGTGAGCACATGGAGGGCTGTGCGGCCCTCCAAAGAAATGCCACCCCACACCATTACTGACCCACTACCAAACCGGTCATGCTGAAGGATGTTGCAGGCAGCAGATCGCTCTCCACGGCATCTCCAGACTTTGTTACGTCTGTCACATGGGCTCAGTGTGAACTTGCTTTCACCTGTGAAGAGCACAGGGTGCCAATGGCGACTTTGCCAATCCTGGTGCTGTGCGGCAAATGCCAAGCGTCCTGCACGGTGTTGGGCTGTGAGCACAACCCCCATCTGTGGATGTCGGGCCCTCATACCAACCTCATGGAGTCGGTTTCTAACCGTTTGTGCAGACACATGCACATTTGAGGCCTGCTGGAGGTCATTTTGCAGGGCTCTGACAGTGCTCCTCCTGTTCCTCCTTGCACAAAGGCAGAGGTAGCAGTCCTACTGCTGCGTTGTTGCCCTCCTACGGCCCCCTCCACGTCTCCTGGTGTACTGGCCTGTCTTCTGGTAGCGCCTCCAGCCTCTGGACACTACTCTGACAGACACAGCAAACCTTTTGCCACAGCTCTCATTGATGTGCCATCCTGGATGAGCTGCAGTACCTGAGCAACTTCTGTGGGTTGTAGAGTCCGTATCATGCTACCACGAGTGTGTAAGCACAACCAACATTCAAAAGTGACCAAAACATCAGCCAGAAAGCATTGGTACTGAGATGTAGTCTGTTTTCCCCACCTGCAGAACCACTCCTTTATTGAGTGTGACCTGGAAATTGCCAATAATTTCCATCTATTGTCAATAATTTCCATCTATTGTCTATTCCATTTGCACAACAGCATGTGAAATTGATTGTCAATCAGTTTGGCTTCCTAAGTGGACAGTTTGATTTCACAGAAGTTTGATTTACTTGGAGTTATATTCTGTTGTTTAACTGTTCCCTTTATTTTTTTGAGCAGTGTAGTTTGGTATACCTACACTAACTAGAAACAAGCAAATCTCTCCCTAGCTCAGAAGCACCTCTCCCTACACTGTCTGATTCCGGAGTGACTGTGATGAGTATGGCGCCACCAGGTCTGATATGGACCTGATGACGCTGTGCGGCCAGCCAATCACTGTAATGCCACAACCAACATGACTGCAGCATTACAGTGAGTGGCAGGCAATCCCTGCATGTTCATTGGCTCTGTAAAGAGTGCCAAACATGCATGGAGGGGACCCAAGCTCTCACCGAGCAACCCCGGAAATACTCGGCGAGCACCGAGCATCTCAAGCAGTGAGATGCTGGGGTGAGCACGGAGCAGTAGCGAACATGCTCGCTCATCACTAGTGTCCACTGTCTAAGTTATGGTGAAGAAGGATATTATGCCATGGAATGAAAATGGTCATGGTCGTTTAGGGTTAAAATACAGGAGGTTGCCAGTGCGGGGCAACTGGTAACTGTGACAGAGGAGGCCCCAGACCTCACCAAACCTCAGAACGATGCATGAGGTAAAATGGCTGCGTCAGTACTATCCCCAAGTGTGTTCAGGTCTACAACAGCTGCAAGAGAGACAGGGGCATCAGTTACTTACTGCCTGGTCAAATGATGTACTCCTGGGAGGAGGATTCCTCAGTCAGTAAAGATAGCCTCATCAGCCTAATAGGTGAAAGATGCTTTTTGCAGTGCCAGCTAGATGGACTCCTGGTAAAAGCACTGTGGGATGCAGGAGCCCAAGCGAGCCTCCTTTTAAATGAAGAATTGAGAAGGCGATACCTGTCACATACCTGCCTTCATCGCTAAAAGAACTCTTGGGACCAGTGAAACTTCACGGCAAAGCCGTCAACCAGACCGCAATCCCTTTCATAGGCTGGTTGGAAGTGACTTTCCAACTGAGGGCCACGAAAAACAGCAAATCCATTGAACTTTTGGTACCTTTTCTTGTGAATAGTTATCAGAACTTGGCAGAGGACCCTATCCTGGGTTATAATGTAATCAGTGAGGTCATCACGAAACACAAGTCAGGGACGCTGGTGGTGGATGCAATTGCCACATCGCTTGCCATACCCAATGCCGTGGCTTAAAATGTGATTCATAGAGTAAAGAAAGCACAGAATACAATGGACGTAAAAGAAGTCAAGGTAGGCTGGCGCCCAACCATCATTCCTGCAAACCAAATGGTGGGGGGGTGAGGTGTGGAGTCTGGGTAGAACCATGAAGAAAAGTTCAGAAAAGACTGTTAGTGCCAAAAGACTCCTCAGAACCTGCGGAAAGCCTAGTTCAAGGTGAGACTGTGCTTAGGATTCCTACTGGTGGGTTTGCTCGAGTGACAGTACCAGTGATGAATACTACGAAACACGAAATTAGACTGGATCCAAATACTGTGTTAGGTCACATCGAAACCGTTAACGGTATATCTGGCCAGTGTGAGACCCGCCTATGGGTCTACCGTGAATTCAGTCTCCCCAACAAGGAACAGGAGTTGCCCAGGGGAGGAAATTGCGTGACCCACCTCGGGGTCCTGGGATTCCCCAGTATCCCTGGAACACTTGTGTGCTGAAAATCGAACAGTAGCAAAACAAATGCTGAGAGAAGAGTATCATGCATTCTTCATCGATGACTCTGATATAGGCTGTATCCCGTCGTTGCAATCGAAAATCAATGTGAAAGACACGACCCCAGTAACCAGAAGTTACATGTCTGTGCCGAAACCATTACACCGTGAAGTGAAAGAGTATTTACAAGATCTAATCAACAGAGGTTGGGTCCAAAAGTCAAATTGTCTTATTCCTCTCCTATTGTTTGTGTTAGGAAGAAGGATGGTACGTTGAGACTCTGCTGTAATTGCCAGGAACTAAACTGAAAGTCAGTACCTGATCGGCAGATACCAAAGATTTAAGATATGCCGGATAGCCTATCCGGAAGTACCTGGTTCTCTGTCCTTGATCAGGGTAAAGCATACCATCAAGGGTTTGTTGAAAAGTGCAGTAAACCTTTGACAGCATTTATAACACTGTGGGGGTTATACGAGTGGATCCGCATACCGTTTGGGCTCAGTTCGGCTCTAGCAGAATTCCAGAGTAGCATGGAGACATGTTTAGAAGGATTGAGGGATGATATCTGCCAGCCATACTTGGATGACAATGTGGTACACAGCAAAACCTTCCGGGAGCATGTTGAACACTTGAGGACCGTATTACAGCCGTATCAAAAACATGTAGTTAAGTTGACCCCAAAGAAGTGTGAACTGTTCAAAAGGTAAGTCTGATTTCTAGGGAAAATTGTGTCCGGAGAAGAATATACCATGGATCCAGCAGAAATCACTCCGGTACTGACCTTAAAACATAAGCTGCCCTCTACTGTCAGGGAGTTGAGGCAGATATTAGGATTAGTGTTGAGCGAGCACTAAAATGCTCAGGTGCTCGAAGCTCGGGCCGAGCTCGCCATGATACTCGGGTGCTCGACCCGAGCAACGAGCTCAATGTTAGTCTATGGGAGACCCGAGCATTTTTGCGGCGGCACACCCGGCAGTCTTTTAAAGGCCTAACAAGTGCCCAAAACGATAGTGACAGTGCTCAAATGACATGGGGACAGCATGGGGATCGCCCCAGGAAGCATTTCTGACCCCCAGGTCACTGCTGTCAACAACGTGGTCAGAGGTATTAAGCCACTTTTTAGGGCTCACAATAAAACGTTCAAAAACGAAACTGAAACTGCTTTCCTGTGAAATATGTTTAGGAAGTTCCTTTCCAGGGTAAAGGCTTGTGTATAAGGTAAAATAAATAACCCCCCCAAAAAATACTCCTCCACGCCTTGGGCTATATTCACAAGTAGCAATTTTTATGCGTTTTTGCAATTTTGTATTGCTTTCAACCGGGACAAATTCACCGGGAAATGTCATTTTAACATTTTACAACCTTATCTGGACATGTGCTGTGTGACACATGCATACAGTGCTGAAAAGACATGAGAACAGCATGGGGAAGACCCCTGGAAGCATCTCTGACACCCAGGTCACTGCCTAAAAGTGTGCCCATCAGAAGTCATCCTTGCCGCATCAGAAGATGCAGACTTGCAACTATCCCCGTGCAAGTTCTTGTCCCAGGGCAGTGTTCAATTGTACCTCCCCCACTCCTTGCAATGCAAGCGCAAATATGCAGCCAACCACCCACCCACCCCTAGGCTGCAATACCATACTGCTTGCTTGCACTTGAAATTGGGCCTTTTAGGCATGTGGAGGCGGAATCTGGCCTGGTATCCATACTCAGTCCCCAGCCGCCCGGCGGCCGGGTGTCCACACTCGGTCCCCAGCCGCCCCGCAGCCGGATGTCCACACACGGTCCACAGCCGCCTGGGGGCAGCCGGGTGTCCATAAACGGTCCCCAGCTGCCCCTATTCCTCCTTGGAACATTCCCCCACACACTTTTCTTAGCCTGACCTGCATTAGGGCAGCATTGGACGAGCCCACCAGAGAACCAGACTCCTCCGGTAGGCCATGGCTTCTCCATCAGTGGAGTTGAGAGTGCCAAGGTGAGGACCATGATGATGATGATACAAGTTAGCATCTGCTTTCTTTTCTTGGAATGCAAGTGTAAGTGTGGAGCCTGCCACCCACCCACCCCCAGGCTGCAATACCATACTGTTTGCTTGCTTGCACTTGAAATTAGGCCTTTTAGGCATGTGGAGGCTGAATCTGGCCACCACATCATGGCTGCGTTGGCGGCCTGGAATCCATACTCAGTTCCCAGCCGCCCGGCGGCCAGGTGTCCACACTCGGTCCCCAGCTGCCAGGGGGCGGCCGGGTGTCCATACTCGGTCCCCCGCCGCCCAGCGGCCTGGTGTCCACACACTGTCCCCAGCTGCCTGGGGTCAGCCGGGTTTCCATAAACTTTCCCCAGTCGCCCCTATTTCTCCTTGGAACATCCCCCCACACACTTTTCTTAGCCCGGCCTGCTTTAGGGCAGAATTGGACGAGCCCACCAGAGAACCAGACTCCTCCGGTGGGCCTTGGCTTCTCCATCAGGGGAGTTGAGAGTGCCAAGGTGAGGACCATGATGATGATGATACAAGTTAGCATCTGCTTCCTTTTCTTGGAATGCAAGTGTAAGTGTGGAGCCTGCCACCCACCCACCCCCAGGCTGCAATACCATACTGCTTGCTTGCTTGCACTTGAAATTGGGCCTTTTAGGCATGTGGAGGCTGAATCTGGCCACCAAATCATGGCTGCATTGGTTGGCCTGGAATCCATACTCAGTCCCCAGCCGCCCGGCGGCCGGGTGTCCACACTCAGTCCCCAGCCGCCAGGGGGCGGCCGGGTGTCCACACTCGGTCCCCAGCCGCCTGGGGGCAGCCGGGTGTCCATAAGCGGTCCCCAACCGCCAGTATTTCTCCTTGGAACATCCCCCCACACACTTTTCTTAGCCCGGCCTGCTTTAGGGCAGAATTGGACGAGCCCACCAGAGAACCAGACTCCTCTGGTGGGCCCTGGCTTCTCCATCAGGGGAGTTGAGAGTGCCAAGGTGAGGACCATGATGATGATGATACAAGTTAGCATCTGCTTTCCTTTCTTGGAATGCAAGCGTAAGTGTGCAGCCTGCCACCCACCCACCCCCAGGCTGCAATACCATACTGCTTGCTTGCTTGCACTTGAAATTGGGCCTTTAAGGCATGTGGAGGCTGAATCTGGCCACCACATCATGGCTGCGTTGGCGGCCTGGAATCCATATTCAGTCCCCAGCCGCCCGGCGGCCGGGTGTTCACACTCGGTCTCCAGCCGCCAGGGGGCGGCCGGGTGTCCATACTCGATCCCCCGCCGCCCGGCGGCCGGGTGTCCACACACTGTCCCCAGCCGCCTGGGAGCAGCCGGGTGTCCATAAACGGTCCACAGCCGCCCCTATTTCTCCTTGGAACATCCCCCCACACACTTTTCTTAGCCCGGCCTGCTTTAGGGCAGAATTGGATGAGCCCACCAGAGAACCAGACTCCTCCGGTGGGCCCTGGCTTCTCCATCAGGGGAGTTGAGAGTGCCAAGGTGAGGAGCATGATGAGAATGATAGAAGTAAGCATCTGCTTTGTTTTCAAGGAATGCAAGCGCATGTATGTAGTAGCGGCTAGGCCTGAGGTGGTTAGCGTTTTGGCGCATATCCTACCTCCTCCGAGGATTACTGGATGTTTTCCTGCTACTATCCAAGTTCTATGACTCCCGTTAAAACAAAGCTTCAGGTGATAAATGATGGATGAGGTGGTGGCAAAGGAGAAAGAGCAGGAGGAACAGGGACCATTCACATCAATATCAGGCCAGTCAACCACATATGTCTTGTAGGATATGTTTCTGTAACAAAAGGAGCTGTTCGGCTACACAGTTATAGGGCATACAGTGAGTGCAATGCCTACCAAAAATTTTGAGGCACTCCAATGCCCCTTGGAAATGACATGGAGGTCAGAGGGCCTTAACTAAACCTTTTTTTCCATTTATAGCAACTGGGTTTCCTGTGCACTGTTGGCCTAAGCAGTGAATGGAAGGCTTTCCAAAAATTATGAGGAACTGCAATGCCCCTTGAAACAGACGTGAATTACAGCGTACTAAAAGCCTTCCACCCATTATTGGGAAGTGTGTCTCCCTTAGTTTTCGCCTTTGCATTGAAAAGCAAAAGCTGACTAAAATTAGGAGGAAATGCAATACCCGTTGGTAGAGTCGTGGAGATTAGAGGTAATTAAAATCAACATTTCAATGCCCCTTGGAAGAGCTGTGGACTTCAGAGTGGCTTAAGAAGACACTTTTAATGCCCCTTTGAAGAGACGTGGAGGTCACAGTAGCTTAACAAGACCGTTTTAATGCCCCTTACAAGAGCCATACAGTACAGCATATTACCAACATTATTCCCATTATTGGGGAGTGGGTCTCCCATAGTATTTGCTTATGCCTTCCAAGCAAAAGCTTCCAAAAATTAGGACGGAGCAACTTACAATGCCTCTTACAAGAGCCATGCAGTACAGCATATTACAAACATTAGTCCCATTATTGGGGAGTGGGTCTCCCATAGTATTTGCTTATGCCTTCCAAGCAAAAGCTTCCAAAAATTATGAGGGAATGCAATGCCCATTCGAAGAGTCGTGGAGGTCCCAGTAGCTTAACAAGATGCTTTTAATGCCCCTCAGAAGAGACGTGGAGATTAGAGCTATCAGAGCTGATTCACGCCCCCTGAAGAAGGCAACGCCGAAACGCGCGTTGGGGTGGACGCGCTATCCATCTGTGAGCCCCCACATTGTCCAGTCCTGTGTCCAGTTATATTTTATTACCGATTTACTTGCCTTTTGGCCTTTTCTTATGTCTGGTCGAATGCTTACTGGGCAGAAATTGTTTAATATACTGATAGCCACATCATATGATTAATTCTCTGGACACCCATAACATAACTCTACTAAATGGGACTTTGTTGTGACAATGTGGGGTATATAAGGTCAATCTATTGGCCATAGTGTGTTACACTGGTTCTCACAGTATGAACCCCGCTGGTCCTATACCATGATGGATTTTTTACAATGTATGTATTCCCACCATCTTTGTCAGATATCTATTCCTGATCTTTTATCTTATTATAACTAATAAAAGTTAATTTTTATACTAAATTAACATTTTCTTGGGTTTTTCTGATCATGTTTTTTGCTTCTATGAATTTCCTGTGTCTGACAATTTACCCATACTTATATCCTCAGGTGTGAGTTACTGATTCTGAATTTAACTTAATATGCACCAGTTGAGAACTATATGTACCCATGTGTGGGTGTGAAGCGGTGCATGTGAATACACCTCCCAAAATAACACAGTGGATTTGACTTTATTTTACTCTGCTGTCATTTGGTGGTGATGAGAAGTGTAGCCCAATCCAGCCCTTGTTCATTTTGATAAGGGTTAGCTTGTCAGCATTGTCAGTTGACAGGCGAGTGCGCTTATCAGTTATAATTCCCCCAGCAGCACTAAAAACACGCTCCGATAACATGCTAGTGGCAGGGCAGGCCAGGACCTCCAAGGCGTACAGAGCGAGTTCATTCCAAGTGTCCAGCTTGGATACCCAATAATTAAAAGGCACAGAGGAATCACGGAGGACGCTGGTACGGTCGGCAAGGTACACCCTCGCCATCTTTTGAAACTTTCCACTCCTTGTGAGAGTACCCCTCACCTCAGGGTCTGTCCGAAGGGAGGGTTTGAGAAAACTGTCGCAGAATGTTGATAGTGTTCCCCTGCCTCTGCTGGATTGGAGTTGCATCTCTCTCGCATGTATGCCTTGGTTGGGCAACAACGAACTGTGACCTCTGCCACTAGCGTGTTCAGATGGGAATTTTTTTAACAGTTCTGCAGCAAGGGCCTTCTGGTACTGCCCCATTTTTGTAGACCTCTCCACCTCAGGAATAAGAGAGTGAAAGTTCTCCTTGTAGCTGGGGTCTACAAGTGTCACCAACCAGTAATGACTGTCACCCAACATTTTGACAACGCGAGGGTCACGATTAAGGCAGCGTAACTTAAAGTCAGCAATGCGTGCCAGACTGGTAACGGGCAAGATTTCCGTGTCCTCACCAAGATGACGACTGACCATGCTCTCCTCCTCCTCCTCCTCCTCCCCCCTGTCCTCTGGCCACCCACGCTGAACCGACGGTATGACAGTTGTACAGGTACTACCGTCTACAGCGAATGATACCAGCTCCTGTTCTTCTTCCTCCTCCTCCTCCTCCTCTCCCTCATTGTCCCCCAATGAACGTTGGGATGAGATGAGGCTGGGCTGTGTGTAATCGCCCGCTATCGCTTCTTGATCCATCTCATCATACTCTGGCTGCAATGCCTCCTCTTTAAATCTTTGCAGAGAGCGTTGCAAAAGACAGACAAGTGGGATGCTGACACTAATGATGGCGTCATCACCACTCACCATCTTGGTGGCCTCCTCAAAGTTTGTCAGGATGGTACATATGTCAGACATCCAGGTACACTCCTGAGGTCTTATGTGTGGAGTCTAACCTGAATATCGACGGCCTTGATGTAGCTGGTACTCCACAACTGCTCTCTTCTGGTCACAAATCCTTAGCAACATGTGGAGGGTAGAGTTCCAACGTGTAGGGACATCACACACCAGTCGGTGTGCTGGAAGCTGCAAACGCTGCTGCAACACAGCAAGGGTGGCGGAAGCTGTAGCCGACTTGCAAAAATGAGCTGACAGGCGGCATACTTTGACGAGCAGATCTGGCAACTCGGGGTACGATTTAAGAAACCGCTGAACCACAAGGTTAAGCACATGAGCCAGGCATGGTACTTGTGTGATCTCACCTCGCCTCAGAGCCGCCACCAGGTTACGGCCATTGTCACACACGACCATGCCTGGATGTAGGTTTAGCAGTCTCAGCCACATATTTGCCTGCTCTTACACAGCTGTCCACAACTCACAAGCAGTGTGAGGTTTATCACCTAAGCTTATGAGTAGAGATGAGCGTTGTTCTACTCGAACTGTTCGCCAATCTCAAATTCGAGCTGTTTTGGGCGGTGTTCGAGCCGTTCGGCGAACACGAACAATATGAGAAAAATTCAGCTGTTTGAGGTTATGTTCGATAACTGTTCGTGCACCAAAATCATAACTGGATTTTTTCTCAGTAATGATGAAAATTAATGTTAATACGCAGTTTGAGTGTACAGCGGGGTGGGGGGAGGGGCAGGGGATGGATCTCTGCAGGAACAATGAAGATCTCCATTTTTTTTTATCTTTCATGCATTTGCAGTGGGGAGGTGCAATCTGTCAGCCTATCAGCAGCGCACACACGGAGCGAAGTGCTTTTTTTCACACAAGCAAGGGCATGTGTCATTGGCAGTGTATGTCACATGTCCTTGCCCTATAAGACCAAGCCATTTTCCCCGTCGCCACCATTTTCTCACTGCTGCAGCTGCGTGTTAGACGGCACCGCTGTTGCTGTGTGCGCTATACCTTGTTAATTTCAAGCCAATTTTCGCACAAATATACAGATAGCTTGGGAGTAGGGAATAGTTGTGATTGCAGTCCTTTTAAGGACTAGGTTACAGCATTTCCTACGACTTTTATCAGGGAGGTCTGTGCTCTTAAATAGATAGGTTGTGGGAGTAAAGACTAATTGTAATTGGAGTCCTTTTCAGGACTAGGTTACATCAGTTCCTATCAGTTTTTGCCAGGCAGGTCTGTGCCAGTGCTGTGCAAGTTTTTTTCACAGCATTTGGCTGAATCTAGCAAAGCTAATCCTTTTTGGCCTATTGCAGAGTGTGTTAGTGAGTGGAGTAGCCTATCTGTGTTGCAAGATATACCACCTGTGTATAGAATACCAATTTTTTTACTGCACCTAGTGAAGTAAAATCTTTTGGGCATAGCATCATTCTATTAGTCCATCTATACTGACCTCCATCAGGTTGCAAATTAAAACTAATTTTTATCTGCATCTACAGTACCTCTGAAAAAATATTTGGGCTTCTACCTGTGTGTGGGACTTGTTGTATTAGTCCATCTATACTGACCTCCATCAGGTTGCAAACTGAATATATTTTTTTCCTGCATCTACCTCTGAAAAAATATTGGGCTTCTAGCTGTGTGTGGGTCTTGTTCTATTAATCCATCTATACTGACCTCCATCAGGTTGCAAACTGAATATAATTTTTTTCTGCATCTAGCTCTGAAAAAATATTTGGCCTTCTAGTAGTGTGTCGGACTTTCTCTATTAGTCCATCTATACTGACCTCCATCAGGTTGCAAACTGAATATAATTTTTTTCTGCATCTAGCTCTGAAAAAATATTTGGCCTTCTAGTAGTGTGTCGGACTTTCTCTATTAGTCCATCTATACTGACCTCCATCAGGTTGCAAATTAAAACTAATTTTTATCTGCATCTACAGTACCTCTGAAAAAATATTTGGGCTTCTAGCTGTGTGTGGGACTTGTTGTATTAGTCCATCTATACTGACCTCCATCAGGTTGCAAACTGAATATATTTTTTTCTGCATCTACCTCTGAAAAAATATTGGGCTTCTAGCTGTGTGTGGGACTTGTTGTATTAGTCCATCTATACTGACCTCCATCAGGTTGCAAACTGAATATATTTTTTTCTGCATCTACCTCTGAAAAAATATTAGGCTTCTAGCTGTGTGTGGGTCTTGTTCTATTAATCCATCTATACTGACCTCCATCAGGTTGCAAACTGAATATAATTTTTTTCTGCATCTAGCTCTGAAAAAATATTTGGCCTTCTAGTAGTGTGTCGGACTTTCTCTATTAGTCCATCTATACTGACCTCCATCAGGTTGCAAATTAAAACTAAATTTTATCTGCATCTACAGTACCTCTGAAAAAATATTTGGGCTTCTAGCTGTGTGTGGGACTTGTTGTATTAGTCCAGCTATACTGACCTCCATCAGGTTGCAAACTGAATATATTTTTTTCTGCATCTACCTCTGAAAAAATATTGGGCTTCTAGCTGTGTGTGGGACTTGTTGTATTAGTCCATCTATACTGACCTCCATCAGGTTGCAAACTGAATATATTTTTTTATGCATCTACCTCTGAAAAAATATTGGGCTTCTAGCTGTGTGTGGGTCTTGTTCTATTAATCCATCTATACTGACCTCCATCAGGTTGCAAACTGAATATAATTTTTTTCTGCATCTAGCTCTGAAAAAATATTTGGCCTTCTAGTAGTGTGTCGGACTTTCTCTATTAGTCCATCTATACTGACCTCCATCAGGTTGCAAACTGAATATAATTTTTTTCTGCATCTAGCTCTGAAAAAATATTTGGCCTTCTAGTAGTGTGTCGGACTTTATCTATTAGTCCATCTATACTGACCTCCATCAGGTTGCAAATTAAAACTAATTTTTATCTGCATCTACAGTACCTCTGAAAAAATATTTGGGCTTCTAGCTGTGTGTGGGACTTGTTGTATTAGTCCATCTATACTGACCTCCATCAGGTTGCAAACTGAATATATTTTTTTCTGCATCTACCTCTGAAAAAATATTGGGCTTCTAGCTCTGTGTGGGACTTGTTGTATTAGTCCATCTATACTGACCTCCATCAGGTTGCAAACTGAATATATTTTTTTCTGCATCTACCTCTGAAAAAATATTGGGCTTCTAGCTGTGTGTGGGTCTTGTTCTATTAATCCATCTATACTGACCTCCATCAGGTTGCAAACTGAATATAATTTTTTTCTGCATCTAGCTCTGAAAAAATATTTGGCCTTCTAGTAGTGTGTCGGACTTTCTCTATTAGTCCATCTATACTGACCTCCATCAGGTTGCAAACTGAATATATTTTTTTCTGCATCTACCTCTGAAAAAATATTTGGCCTTCTAGTAGTGTGTCGGACTTTCTCTATTAGTCCATCTATACTGACCTCCATCAGGTTGCAAATTAAAACTAATTTTTATCTGCATCTACAGTACCTCTGAAAAAATATTTGGGCTTCTAGCTGTGTGTGGGACTTGTTGTATTAGTCCATCTATACTGACCTCCATCAGGTTGCAAACTGAATATATTTTTTTCCTGCATCTACCTCTGAAAAAATATTGGGCTTCTAGCTGTGTGTGGGTCTTGTTCTATTAATCCATCTATACTGACCTCCATCAGGTTGCAAATTCAAAATAATTTTTTTCTGCATCTAACCCAGCCAATAGTTTTGGCCTAATACCACAGTTTGGCCACTCAGCTCTGCTCGGTTACCATCCATTGTTTTTTTGTGCAAACAACTCCAGAGTTGTGAATTAGTTAACCACCAAAATGAGTGGAAAAAGGCCTGCTGCTGGTGGAAAGGGGAATAGGCGTGTTGGGAAGGGGAAAAAAGGTTGTGTCCGTGGGGTAGATGTTAAAGCAACAGTAACATCTGCAGAAGAAAGACCATCTTCCAGCCAAACTAAAATGTCTACTTCTTTTAGCGGACAATGTAATAAGATCCCTTTCTTACGGCCACGCCAATCGCTACAAATTCCAGATGAGGCACAAAAACAGCAGGTGCTTCAACGGATATCAAGTGCTCCTTTAAGTGGGCTCTCCTCCACATCAACTTCAACATCACAAATACTCCAGTCCTCAAAGGTGTCACCCAAATCGCACTTGCTTCCTCACAGCTCCCAAATCTCCAGCTGCCCGTCTGAGTATGAGGTAGAACAGATGGTTGAGTCTGCAGAGCTGTTTACTCATACTATAGCCTGGGAATCAGAGGTCGACTCCAGCGCTTCTGTGAATCCAGACGAGGAAATGATCTGCACTGATGCCCAGAATCTTTATGAGTCGGATCCAGGACCAGACGCAGAAGGTTCTGACCATAATGTAGACCCTCATTCCCAAACTGCAACTCCTGTTGGTGGAGACAATGAGGAAGACGATGATAAGACTCAAATACCTGATTGGAGCGACAACTTTAGTTTTTTGTCAGGGCAGGAACAGGTTGGCTCTGAGGACGACGGGTGTGATAACGCACAGGGTGATGATGATGAGGTCGGAGATCCCACTTACTGTCAACCCACAGTCAGCCAAGAGATGAGGTCAGCAGAGGAGGTGGAGGAAGATGCTAGTGACGACGAGGTCAGGTTGCGCCTTCCTGGACAGAGACGTAGTACTGGAAGCACGTCAACAACTGCATCCTCAAACACAACTCTGCCTCTCACCACAAGTCGTGGTGGCTCTTCAGGTCGCATGGGTGCTAAGCCTTGCATAGCCTGGGCATTTTTTCAGATCGATAAAGATGACCCAATCGTGTTATCTGTAACATTTGTCAGCAAAAGCTAAGTAGAGGCCAAAAAATACATAGTTTGAGTACTTCATGCATGAACCGGCACATGGACATGAAGCATAAGTTGCAGTGGGAAGCTCAGTGTGCTACAATGCGGCCTAGCCGGCCGGGCCAACCACCGTCTGCCATATCTTGTGCATCCGCGGCCTCTTCATCCTCTGTGACTGGGGGGACAGCAGTCACACCTGTTTTGGGGCGCAGACCTGCCACCTCTTTACCCGCAACAGCCAGCGTGATTGGCAGGTCATCATTTTCCTTGGAGGTGGTAACACCAGCTGGTGTTGAGCGCTGTCCGACATCGATAGCACCACCTTTGGATCAAGGCAACCTAACATGTCCGCCTGCATCTTCCTCACAGACCGGCAGTTTGCCGGGGACACCCTTATCAACCCCGTCTAAGCACAATAGCCAGCCCTCGGTCCCTCAGATGTGGACAAGTAAAAGACCATTTCCTCCTAGCCATGAGAAAGCTAAGAGGTTGAATTTCACCATCTGCAAGCTCTTGGCTACAGAAATGCTGCCTTTCCGCCTGGTGGACACAGAGGATTTTCGAGACCTTATGTCCGTCGCAGTGCCCCAGTACCAGATGCCCAGTCGGCACTACTTCTCAAAGAAAGGTGTGCCTGCGCTCCACCAGCATGTCGCACATAACATCACCGCTTCTTTGAGAAACTCTGTGTGTGACAGGGTGCATTTCACCACAGACACTTGGACGAGTAGGCATGGACAGGGGCGTTACATGTCGCTGACTGGGCACTGGGTAACTATGGTGACAGCAGGACAAGGGGCTGCTGTCCAAGTCTTGCCGTCCCCACGAGTTGTGCGTCAATCCTCTTTATGTCAAAGTTCCTCCACTGCTTCTGCCTCCTCAACCTCCTCTCGGTCTTCCACTTGCACCCAAAGCCTGTCTGGTCATGCCACAAGCTTTCTAACTGTGCAGAAGGGATCCTGCACACCTCCTTACTATGCTGGCAGTAGGGCTCAACGTCATCAGGCGGTTTTTACATTGAAATGTGTGGGAAATGTGAGTCACACAGCTGAGGAGTTGTGGTCAGCTCTGGAGAACCAATTTCATGAATGGTTGTCTCCACTGGACCTGAAACCAGGGAAGGCCGTGTGCGACAATGCTGCAAACTTGGGTGCGGCCCTTCGCCGGGGCAATGTCACACACGTGCCTTGTATGGCTCACGTGTTGAACCTGGTTGTCCAGCAATTTTTAGCCCACTATCCCATACTAGATGGCCTTCTGCAGAGGGCACGGTCGCTGTGTGCTCACTTCCGCCGTTCGCATCCCACAGCTCAGCGACTTACATCTCTACAGAAGTCGTTGGGCCTGCCACTTCACCGGCTAAAATGCGATGTGCCTACCCGGTGGAATTCAACTCTGCACATGTTGCAGCGACTGTGGCAGCACCGACAAGCCCTGGTGCAATACGTTCTGACGTATAGCCTGGGCCAACGAGATTCAGAGGTGGGGAAAATCACGCTGGAGGAGTGGTCTCAGTTCAGGGACCTATGCACCCTTCTGCACAGTTTTGAAATGGCGACGAAGATGTTTAGTGCTGACGATGCCATTATCAGCATGACTATTCCGGTGATTTACATGCTGGAGCACATGTTAAACAGAATTCGGAGTCAGGTGGTGGCACAAGAGGAGGTGGAGGAAGTAGAGGAGGAGGAGTTGTATGCGGAAGGGCTAACATCTGCAAGGTCCAGACGGTCGGCAGCACCAAGGCGGCAGGCATGTGAGGGTGGGGGAGATGGTTTTACCAGGGCGCATGGTAGCAGCCAAACTAGTGAGGAAGGTGCAGGAGCCCAGGAAGAAGTGGAGGACGAACTGATGGAAGACTCATCAGATGAGGGAGACCTTGATCACATTTCTGTTGTGCGAGGTTGGGGGGAGAGGACAGAGGAAGGAAGCATGATTGTTACCTCGCCACCAACACAACAGGGACTTGGTGCTCCTGGATGCGCAACACACATGAGTGCCTTCTTGCTGCACTACCTGCAACATGACCCTCGAATTGTGAGAATTAGAAATAATCCTGACTACTGGGTTGCCACACTGTTAGATCCCCGGTACAAAAGTAAATTTGCAGAAATTATTCCTGCCATAGAAAGGGATGCACGCATGCAGGAGTATCAGCAGAGACTGTTGCAGAATCTTACATGTGCTTTTCCACAAAATACCAGTGGTGCACGTAGTGAATCTCACAGTTCCAACTTGCCAACCGTGGGACCGTCAAGTGTTCAGCACTCAAACCGTAACAGAACCACAGTATCTGCTGGTAACATCAATTTTGCGGAATCATTTCACCACTTTTTTAGCCCATCCTTTGCAAGGCCACAGGAGACAAGAAGTCTGACACATAGTCAACGCCTAGAGACGATGGTACAGGAGTATCTCCAAGTAAACATTGAAGCCACGACTGTGTCACTGGACCCTTGCTCTTTTTGGGCTTCCAATCTGGATAAATGGCCGGAGCTAGCCACTTACGCCTTGGAGATCTTGTCATGCCCCGCAGCCAGCGTTCTGTCTGAACGTGTGTTCAGCGCTGCTGGTGGTGTGCTGACATATAAGCGCACGCGGCTCTCCACTGATAATGTAGACAGACTCACGTTCATAAAGATGAACAAATCATGGATCCGAAACGACTTTTCTACCCCTGTGTCATCCTGGGGAGAGTAAAAGCTTGATGATTGGTTAAAATCACCCTACCAACCGTTTTAAGCTTTCAAATTACTAATCATGTTTATCTGTATCTTGACTGGAAAATAATTTGGGCTTTGTAGCAGTTTGCAGCACTGATCCTATTAGGCCATCTATACTAAAGCTTCACCAGATTTAAAATTAAAAATAATTTTTAGCTGCATCTAGCCCGGAAAATAATTTTGGGGCTCCGAGATGCGCAAGGCACATAAGTGCCTTCTTGCTGCACTACCTGCAGCATGACCCTCATATTGTCAGAATTCGAAGTAATCATGACTACTGGGTTGCCACACTCTTATATCCCCCAAACTTTTCGATCAACCTTTTCATTTTAATAAAGACCAAAAAAATGGTCATTTTTGAAATTATAAGCATTAGCAGGTTGTTAGAAACTGAAATCAAACAGTTTTCAACTCAAAACTTTATTCTAGGTGATGTTACATTTTCACATAGGACCCCTTGTTCGAAAGGAGCTTCTGAACTCTCTCGTCCATTGAATTTGTCAGGTTTTGGATGGTTTCTGCTTCAATTGTTTTGCATGAGGACAGAATACCCTCCCAGAGCTGTTGCTTAGATGTGAACTGCCTCCCGCCATCATAGACACTCCTTTTAATGATGCTCCAAAGGTTCTGAATGGGGTAGAGGTCAGGGGAGCATGGGGGTCACACCATAAGTTTGTCCCCTTTTATGCCCATATCAGCCAGAGATGCAGATGTTTTATGTGCAGCATGAGATGGGGCATTATCATGCAGAAAAATGATCTTGCTGTGAAATACACGGTTCTTCTTCTTGAACCATGGCAGGAAGTGCTGTTTGAGAAAATCCACATACATTATGGAGTTCATCTTTAGCGCCTTCAGGGATCCTAAAGGGGCCGACAATCTCTCTCCCCATGATTCCAGCCCAAAACATTACTCCACCTCCTCCTTGTTGGCGCTGTAGCCGTGTTTGCGTGGGGTGTCCATCAACCAGCCATCCTCCACTCCATCCATCTGGACCATCGAGCGCTGCACGGCACTCATCCGTGAACAAAACAGTTTTGAAATCAGTCTTCATGTAATGTTTGGCCCACTGGAGCCGTTTCTGCTTGTGTGAAGTGGATAGAGGAGGTCGACAGGATGGCGCATGCACAGCTGCAAACCTCTGAAGGACCCTGCATCTTGTTGTTCGGGGGATGTTGGAGGCACAAGCAGCTTCAAAAACTTGTCTGCTGCTATGTCAAGGCTTTTTTGCCGCTGCTCTTTCAACCTGACGTAATTGCCTGTAGGAAAGAGTCCTCAATTTGCCCTTATCAGCACGCACACGTGTGTACTGTGAATCAGCTACATACTTCTTGATTGCCAAGACACTTCATCCTGATCATCGCACAATGTTGATTGTAGTCATGCCTTGACCTAAACACTCCACAATTTGTTGCTTCTCAGCAGCCGACACATCCTTTTTCTTTCCCATTTTGGCAGAAAATGTAGGCTGCTTAATAATGTGAGAGAGCCTACTTAAGTAATCTTGCCTTTCATTGGACACACCTGCCAAACTAATTAGCACAGGTGTCTGCAATTGCTTACAGTGATATAAAGAGCCCTGACACACATCACCATCAATGAGTTTAACTGACAAACAAACAAAT
This sequence comes from Phyllobates terribilis, assembly GCF_046119375.1. Lineage (NCBI taxonomy): Eukaryota > Metazoa > Chordata > Amphibia > Anura > Dendrobatidae > Phyllobates > Phyllobates terribilis. The sequence goes on along the minus strand of NW_027362768.1, from coordinate 34,226,633 downwards.
TCTTCCCTTATCACTCCTAAACACTTTTTGCATAATAATTTGGAACGCAGTGTACATGTGCTTTTCCACAAAACACCAGTGGTTCACGTAGTGAATCTTACAGTTCTAACTTGCCAACCGTGGTCTGTATGGAGTTGTTCAATAAAGGGCCCAAAATTAAGATAACATAGATGGGAGAGGTCTCTATGAATAGGAATTCCTAAGTATTTGATACCCTGTGAGGGCCAGGCAAAGGGAAAGTTGGACTGGATGGAATCCTATATGGATTTGGGGAGGGAGACATCGAGGGCCTCAGACTTCGCTGCATTGATTTTAAAATTTTACCATGTAACAAAGTGATCTATTTCAGCCATAACAGCATGGATGGATATATGTGATTGAGTGATATATACTAGGACATCATCAGCAAATAGAGAGCACTTGTACTCGGTGCCTCCCACCTCAATCCATCTAATATTGGGGTTATGGCGAATTGATGAGAGCAGGTGCTCCGTCACTAGGATGTATAAGAGAGGGGACAGAGGACATCACTGCCTTGTCCCATTGGTGATTGTGAAAGGTGATGAAAATGTTCTGACGCACCCCCTGGGCCTTGGGACACCCGGAGCCGGACCCTTTTTGGTGGATGCTGGTGGTTGTAGTCTTCGTGGCGGCGACCCGGTTCCGTGGCTCAGGGCGGTCAAACCAGTGGCGGAACTATTTATGTGGTTTTGATGTTTAAATGTCCGACTACGCCACCCGTGGATTGCGGTCAGAGTGAACCGCCGCTACAGGGCAGACCGCTGAGGCTGGTGTTGTGGGTGCAGCAGAGCGTAGCATAACTCCCCACGGGAGGAGTATAGCCTCAGGGCAGTATATGCGGAGGATGGGGGTGATGGTGCAGGGCAGCAGCAGTAACGACACGGAGTCAGTGATGCAGTTCAGGGCCTTTACTCACAGTTCTTATTATCCAGACCACGTCTGCAGGTAACGGCTGCCCACGTCGTACTGTGCTCACCAGGTGAGGGGCTCAGACAACTCCCAGATAACTTTGGAGCACTTCACAGGACCCCCTTTGTGTGTCCTTTGTCTGGCCTTTCTTACCAACACTTCTGTCCGGCTGCCTCGGGCCTCCTCTTGGTAAACTTGGCGCCAGTTTCCCTGACCCTATGTGGTGCCTTCCTAGCGGGTGTAGCGAGGGGCTGCGCCACATAAAATGTCAGAGCCTCCGGTTTCTAGCTGAGGGTCGTTTCCTGCCTCCACTAGTTCGGGGACCGTTCTCCCCCTTTGGCCTGACCCCTCCACGCAGGTGGATTCGGGCGTGCGGTGGCGACTCGCCCGTCCGCACCCCTGGGATCCCTTCATTCCTCGTTCCTGGAGCCTTCGCCGCTCCTCTTCCTTCCTTCTCCCTCTTCCAGGCCTGGGCCTCTGTTACTAGGCCCGCCTCCGGAGCAGAGCTCATGCAGAGCCCCTGCTCCCTGCCACTTCTGCTCAGACTTCTCTGCACTGAACTAAGATGGTGCCCACCTTTTATACTCCCTTCTCAATGCACCCAGGAACTGCTTCCTCCCTGCTCCTGCACTACAGGGTTCCCCTTCCTCAGTGTTCCCTCCCCCCACTCCAGCCAGGGACAGGGACTGTCGTGCCCATCTCAGGGGCATATTGGTCGCCCTGCCCCACGGCAATGTGGTGTAATGCATGCAGGTGTCGGGTCCTGATCCACACTCCATCCTTACCTGAGAGTGAGATATCACACCTCTGGGTGAGGTGCAATACGTCTGTAGCAACCGAGCCCTCAGGGTGCTACAGTTCCATTTATCTTCAGCCTAGGTGACGTATTGCGATACAGGGCCGTGATTTTGGCTATAAAAGGGTCCCCTAGACCCCTACCCCAAGCTTTTTAAGAGAATCATATATGGCGTGCCAGGAGACTCTATGGAATGCTTTCTCAGCATCCAACGAGAGTATCTAATTACAAATTTTTAACTGCATCTAGCCCAGGAAATACTTTGTGCCTAGTAGCAGTGTCTGCTAGTCAGCGGATTATCCCGGCTGTTAAGCAAGCTGCACCACCTGTAGTTTAGACACTTAATTTTTTCAAAGGAAATGCTTCGGGACCATGGGATACTTAGTGAAGAGCATCAGGAGGCACCCCAAGGCATAGGGGCTGGGACTGGCACTAGGATGCCTTGCGGTGGACAGCCGAGCTCGATCCTTATAAAAGCTTTTTAACTGCAGCAGCTTTAGTGGACGCTACTGGAGCTGGAATTACCGCGGCTGCTGGCATGAGACTTGCCCTCCAATAGATCCTTGTAAATGGATTTAAAGTGTATTCATTCAAATTAAAGAGACAATTTAAATTAAAAAGCTTAGAGCTGCCTCCTCCACAGCGGGGCTCGCTCGACCCACCAGCGGACAGGCACCAGTATTGGGAGAGGGGGGCTGGCCGTCAGGGTTCACCGCGGCTCTGGCACAAACCCGGCGACACGGAGGTGGCACGGGCAGGAGCGGACTGGCCGTGTCGGCTTCTCACTTTTTGGATTTTAGAAGGGCATGACATGCCTATATCTGTGTCTCCCCCTCCTTTTACTCCTCCACCTCTTTTATTTTCGCATGACTATATGTACTTGTCACTTTTCCATGTGTTAGTTATGTCTTCTGAGCAGTTTGTCAGCTTTTGGACACCTTTGAAGGTGTTTTCTATGTGTTTCTATGTGTTTTTGTTTGCCTGCCATTGGTTTTAACGGTGTTCGAAGGTGTTCGACGAACAGTTCGACGAACAGTTCGGCGAACACACGGGTGTTCGACGAACCGAACCCAACTCGAACACTACGGGGGTGGCTCAACACTACTTATGAGTTTCAGCACAGCCTGTTGCCGCTTGGCGGAGGCAGTACTGCAGTGCTTCCAGCTTGTAACTGATGTGGTGATATCTGAGATGGAGGCTGAACATGAGGAGAAGGAGGAGGATGATGCACAGGAGCTGTACACTGTGGGGGCAACTCTGACTGACATAGGGCCCACAATCCTCGGTGTGGGGAGGATGTGTTCCGTCCCAAGGTCCGACGGGGTCCTGGCTTCCACTATGTTTACCCAGTGTGCCATCAAGGAGATGTAGCGTCCCTGGCCAACGTGTCCGTTGTCTGGTGGACTCTCCCAGTAACTGCGTTGTTGAGGGCACGGCAGATGTTTTGGGACACGTGCTTGTGTAGTGCGGGGATGGCACACCAGGCAAAATATTGCCGGCTGGGGACCGAGTACCGAGGGATGGCCACTGCCATAAGGTTGCGGAAGGATTCTGTTTCCACCAGCCTAAAAGGCAACATTTCCAACGCAAGCAGTCGTGAAATGTGCGAATTTAGGACTGTGGCCTGTGGGGCGTTGGCTGCGAATTTCCGCTTTCGTTCAAAGGTCTGGGATATGGACAATTGAACGCTGCGGTGGGACGTGGACGTTGATGCTGTTTCTTGAGAAAATTCCATAACAAGTGAAGACTGAGAGGAGGGGGCATCTTTACATGCAGTATGGACAAGGGATTGCCTTGCACACACAAAAGGGGGTTCTATTGCACGCACAACAGCGGAAGAAGCAGTGGTGACACCCGCTGACATTGGTCGTGGACCCTGGGGTTCGCCCCACAAAGTCGGGTGCTTTGCTGCCATGTGCCTGATCATGCTGGTGGTGGTTAGGTTGGTAGTTTTGTCACCCCTGCTGATGCTGGCATGGCAGGTGGTGCAAATGGCTTTTTTGGGGATATCAGCAGAGTCTTTAAAAAACTTCCAGACTCTGGAAGACCTACCGCTTGTACTGGCAACGTCCCTTGTGTTGGTGTTATGGGAAACGGTTGCCCGCCTTCTGTCTGTGGCCACCACACTGCTTCGTCCTGCCTGTTGGGGTACTCTGCCTCCCTCCCCCTGTGTGCTGCTGGCCTCACTCTGCATGTCCTCCTGCCAAATTGGGTCAATTACTAGATCATCCACCACCTCCTCCTCTTCCACTTGCGCACCACGAACCTCCTCCTCACTTCCTGGCAATTTTGTCTCGTGATCGTCCACCTCTTGTGACAAATTGCCAGCGTCAACTTCCTGTGGCCGTGGCTGTTCAAATATTTGGGCATCGCTACATGGGATCTCCTCTTCCACCACTTCAAGCGGAGCAAGCGAGGGGCACAAATCTGGAAATGGACCAGTGAACAGCTCTTCAGAGTGTCCAACTGTGGGATCAGTTGCTGTCTGACGACACTCAGCATGGTGGGAGGAAGGAGCATCAGGGTGAGGAGGAGTATGCGGTCGAGACTCACGGCTACTAAGAGTTGACCGTGTGGAAGACAGACCGGAGGTGGTGGTGCCCAGGTAACTGGGAGTATTATCTGCTATCCAATTAATAACCTGTTCACACTGATCAGTTCGCAATACTGGTGGTATTCTGTGCTTCCCTAGTAATTCGGTCAAGAAGAGGGAGCGAGAAGATGTGGCTGTTGGTTGTGGCACATTTTCACCTTGACCACGGCCCCGTCCTCTGCACGCACCATCACCAGAACTTCCACTTCCACGTCACTTGCCACACGCCTTGCCTATTGTAAAGGAAGTAAAATAGCTTACACTCGCACTATCAATGGAAAAAGGGTAATAGAAAGTAGATTAGAACCGTGGAAGAGGAAAACCACAGTTCTATTTCTCTGGCCTACACCCGACTCTTTTAAACAATAAGAACAATCAGGGAGAAACTATTACTGTTTTTCTTTACGGAAAAAATACCAAAACCTGAATAATAGAGATTTTTTACCGTGGAATGGCAAAAGCACAGTTAATGTTTACTGGGGTATACCATAAAAGTATACCATAAAATTTTAAATATATATATTTGTGGCTGAACAGTGAGCGACACACTCAAACTGTTTTTTTTTAGATACAAAAGGCCCAAAACAGGATACTACAGAGATTTGACCTGTGGAACTGCAAAACCACACTGGGATTTGTCGTGCCTACTACAGACTATTTTCAACAGATATATTTTTGTGTCTGGACAATCAGGGAGACACGATTACATTTTTTTTTTTACGCCAAAAAATGCGAAAAGCAGGATAATAGAGATTTTTTACCGTGGAACAGCAAACCCACAGTTATAATTTACTGGTGTATACCAGACTTTTTTAAATATATATATTTGCAGCTGAACAGTGAGCGACACACTCAAACTGTTTTTTTTTAGATACAAAAGGCCCAAATCTGGATAATACAAAGATTTGACCCATGGAACTGTAAAACCACACTTCTGTTTCTGTGGCCTATACCAGACTCTTTTCAACAGATATATTTGTGTCTGAAAAATCAGAGACACACTTTTTTTTTTCGGGGGGGGGACACCAATAGGTTAATAAGACGGGTATTTGTACAGTGTGAAGGAGGAAAAAAAAAGAGGATTTAGATGAAAAAAAAGGATTTTTACTGGCCCCCGAGACCTGGAGCTAAGTCCAGCAATTTCAGAAACAGGAGCACACAGGACTGTAATGCAGAGTTTGCTTGTATAACCACTGAGTCTCCTATACAGCCTGCCTGCCTACCTGCCTGATATCTGGGATGGATATTAGTCCTGAGGAGGACTGTTTGCTTGATCTGGCAGCCTTTACAGACCCTACACTAACTATTTCGCAGGATAAATCTCTCCGTAGCTCAGCAGCGCTGTCCCTACACTGTCTAATCCGGAGCGACTGTGTCCAAGATCTCGGCGCCCGGTTTTCAATACTCGAGGTGACGCTGTGCGGCCAGCCAATCACTGTAATGCCCACAAACAACATGGCTGCGGCATTACAGTGACTGGCTGGCAATCCCTGCATGTTCATTGGCTCTGTAAAGAGCGCCAAACATGCAGGGCGGAGACCCGAGCTCCCGCCTGAGTAACCCGGAAATGCTCGGTGCTCGCCGAACATCCCGAGTAGCGTGATGCTCGGGCGAGTACCGAGCAGTGTCGAGCATGCTCGCTCAACACTAATTAGGATTCCTCAACTTCTATCGTACTTACGTTCGGAACTTCTCCAGGTTTGCCGCCCCACTATAACTCCTCTTGGGGGACGACAGAGTCAACAACACCCACGGAGAAAAAGAAGAACGCGGGTAGGACCGCGCTTAAAAGAAACAACGCCGGTTCATCCCAACAGCCCATTCTCTGGACAGCAGACCACTAGGAGGTATTGGAAGAACTAGTAGACTACCTGGTAAAATCACCCATCTTGGGATAGCCTGATTTCAACTTACCGTTTGATCTTCATTGTTACGCTTCTCATGTTGGACTGGGAGCTGCCCTGTATCAGCATCAAGATGGAAAATTGAGAGTCATCGGTTACGGTTCTAGAACGTTGACAGACTCCGAGAAGAATTACCATCTACATTCCGGAAAATTGGAGTTCCTGGCATTGAAATGGGCTATCTCTACTACAGCAAAGAGTTTTAGGTATACACTAACAACAACCCCTTGACCTATGTCCTCACTACAGCCGAACTGTGGACCAAAATCGGTTTCCAAGTAAACAGGAGAGAGATAATAAGTCACTAGCAGTATCTGTATTAGTTAAATAATGGAAGAAGCTCTACCTCAGTGAAGTCGGTATCCTGTATCATAAAGGAGGCCAAAACCGGCAGTTGGTACTACCCAGAGCATTCTGTAGGTTGGTCTTCAAAGAACTCCATGAAAACATGGGACACCTGGGAGTGGAAAGGACAACAAACTTGATCCATGAAAGTTTCTTCTGGACGTACATGCAGAGAGATATTGAGAGGTACGTGACCAGGGAGTGTGGGTGTCTGAAAGATAAACGTCCCAAAAGATCAACCTGGGCACCTAAGGGAAACATCCAAACTACGTATCCGTTTGAGATGGTTTCAATAGACTTTCTACATCTCGAGAAGTGCAAGGGTGGTTACGAATACATCTTGGTGGTGATGGACCATTTTACTCGATTTGCTTAAGCATATGCCACCACCAATAAAGCGGGTAAAACAGCGGCAGAGAAGGTCTTCAATGATTTTGCTTTAAGGTTTGGGTTCCCTAAGAGGTTGCACCATGACCAAGGAAGAGAATTTGAGAACCAGCTCTTTGCCAAGCTAGGAAAGTACTGTAGGATTCAGAGATCCCACACAACACCCTATCACCCAGAGGGTAATGGACAAGTGGAATGTTTTAACCGGACATTATTGTCAATGTTGAGCACTTTAACAGCTGACAAGAAGAAAGACTGGAAGAGTTCTCTGTCAAAAGTGGTACATGCCTAGAACTGTACAAAGAGCGATGCAACGGGTTACTCACCCTTCTTTCTATTGTATGGATGATCACCAAGACTGCCAATCAACATCATATTCGATACTCCGGTGTCAGAGACTTACAGACAGTATCCGGAGTATGTTCGGAAATGTAAGAAACGGATGGCAGAGGCATACAAAATAACATCCAGAGTGCTTACGCAAGGACAGAGCAAATGGAAGGAAAACTATGATCGAAAATGTTATGAAGTAGAATTGGCACCGCAAAGCCAGGTGCTAGTCAAGAACGTACGTGAGAAAGGCGTTCCAGGAAAACTTTGTTTGTTCTGGGAAGACAAGGTGTTTGTGGTCGTAAGGAGGAAAGCCGATGACAGCCCAGTGTATGAAATCCTATTGGAAACTGGAGACTAGAAAACCAGAATAGTCCATCGGAATTTACTACTACCCTGTGATTATCTCCCACAACAACAAGACTTCCCAGAAGTAGACCAACATCATCTAAGATCAACTAAGGGACCACCACAGAGTGAATCTCCGAAGGTGGATAGTGACCTTGAAAGTTCAGATGAAGAAGAACACAATGTTGTATTTCTCGGACCGGCAAGGAGAGGGTTGTACCATCTTCAGGAGAGTGAACTAAGTCCCGAGGCGACAGAGTTTGTACCAAGGAGTACAGATAAAGTCCAATTCAGATCTGATGATCGAACATCGGTCACTGAAGAGACCGATCGACCCTTAGGAGTAGCAGAATTACCAGACCAGGTGGAACGGATGATTCCAGAGAAGTATAGGAACTTACAGAGGCAGTTCCAAAATCATCTGAGGAAGTATGAGAAATGAGTGCGGCAAAAGAAACTCCTGCAACCGAGGAACCCGTGGTCTCTGAGGAAAACTTACCAGGAGGATGTCAACTCGAGAAGTGAGGAGGCCTGTGATGCTGACGTATGAGACACTTGGTGAACTGAGCAAAGCGCCAAGGACTGTTTATTGGAAACAGGTATCTCTGCCTACAGACCAGGTAAGCTTATTTGAGTGGTATTCACCACCAAGAGACAGTATGGACAGTGTTACCTGGTGGAACGACTTATTTTGGCCTAGTGAGACAGAGAGCAGGTTGAAGACGTACGAAAAGCTCCAGCGGAAGAGTTGATGATTGTTTTAATTGTGTATTTTTTACAGGGGTTGTACAAGCGAAAGGTCGTAAGAATAGGTTGTTATTGATATTTGTAAACATTATGCCTATTTGACAATGCCAATTTGTATATAAAGTTATTCAAATTTTACCACTGTCTTAGAATTGGCCAGATTGACCAATTAAGATGAATGTCGAGGACGACATTCAAAAAGGTGGTAAGAGTGTGACATGCAGAAGTAGTGCTGTTGCTTCAGAAGCATCCAGCAACTAGAGGGTTTAAGACAGTCACAGGAAACAGGAAGTGATTTAGCAAAGCCACAGGGGAATTGTGGGGAACTTGTTATTGTATTCTGGCTGAAGCCGAAGAGATAGGTGGTGTGTTATCTGGATTTGACAGAGGGCAACTGAACAGGATTCAGATCAGGTTAGAAACTAAACACAGGTCAGATAAACTCCCTGAACTAACAGTGCAGAGTATTATCGGGCAGAATGATAAGGACTGGACAGAATTGTGTCATAGGGATCATCTCCCTCATCAAACCCTCCCCGCCTCCATCTCTATATAGGATAAAGAATGCTGTGTTCCAGTGAGTCCTTGTGAAGGAAAAGCCTGCTGTTTATGTATAGAAGTGTGCTACCAAGAGATCTAATCTGTGCTGAATTATGCTACTGATGTTACTGTGCCTGCTTCATGAGACTGTACTGTAATGACGATTGTTGCTGTATATCCCTGAATTGCACTGGCCGTGCTTCAGATTAAATTCCACTGTTAAACTGTTGAAAAAGACTCTTGTCAGATGTGTCTGGTCAGCAACTGAATCTATTATGTGCCTGAGAGAAGCTGCAGCCTATGGTCGCCCTGAGTAATTGTGCCCCCAGGATTCCAACGAATTCATGCAACCCGTCTCACCCTATTTGAACCTAGCGGCATGCGTGTAACATTAACCCTATGTGCATTAGAATGTGCATTGGTTAAAGTAGGCCGCTGAAGGTGCGTCTTGCTTGTGCATCAACATATGACAAATGGTCCCACCAGGACTCCGGTTATTTAAAATCTCGGCTTTGCCCACTCAGTGACTTGGAACCTGGTCTTATCAACATATTAGAGGGAATCTTTGTTTTATTCAGGCTATATGTTTCTTTAATTTCAGCTCCATTACCAGCCAGCTAGATGTATTATATGAAATTTGAAGATATCACTCATTTTTAAGCACTTAGAATACCAACCTTATATAACTTAGTCTATGGTATACCTACACTGGCATGTAAAAGTTTGGGCACCCCTGGTCAAAATTACTGCTGTTGTGAATAATTAAGAAAGTTGAAGATGAAATGATCTCGAAAAGGCCTAAAGTTAAAGATGACACATTTCCTTTGTATTTTAGGCAAACCACAAAAAATATATACAGTATATTGTCATTTTTACATTTTAAAAATTACAAAAAGATAAATGTGCCGATGCAAAAGTTTGGGCACCCCTGGAGATTTGTGTGCTCAGATGACCTTGACCAAGGTTTCAGATCTTAATTAGCCTATTAGAGTTACAGCTTGTTCACTATTTTTGTTAGGAAAGGCCCGGTGATTAGTGATGAGTGAGCACTAAAATGTTCGGGTACTCATTGCTCGGGTCGAGCAAATTGGAATGCTCGAGTGCTCAGTCCGAGCAATGAGCCCAATGTACGTCTATGGGAAACTCGAGCATTTTTCTTGCAGCCCTCCTCCCGGTGGTCTGAAGAGGGCCTAAAAATTGTCCAAATTCAATGTGAAGTGCTCAAATGACATGGGGACACCATGAGGAAGACCCCTGGAAGCATTTCTGACTCCCAGGTCACTGCTGTCAACAAACAATGTTGTCAGAGGTGTTAGGCCACTTTTACAGACTCACAATAAATCATGCAAAAACTAAACCAAAATAGATTTTCCTGGGAAATATGTTAAGGAACATCCTTTCCAGGGTAATGACTTGTATATAAGGCAAAATAAATATACAAAAACAAAAATGCTCCTCCACACCTTGTGCTATGTTCACACGTAGCGTTTTTGATGCACTTTGGCATTGCTTTCAGTGGTTAAAAATACATTTACAGAGAAAAGTCATTTTAACATTTTACAACCTTATCTGGTCATGTGGTGTGTGAAACATCATCAGACACATCCTGTTTTATTTGTGAAGGAGGACTCTGAAAGTCATTGCCAGTCAGTCCGGGCGTGAGCGTGGTTAGTGGTCCCACTGGGTCACGAACCGAGGAGTGCCTGGAGGGGCATAACTAGGGGCCTCGCCAGATCTGACCACGAACACACGGCGGCTTAATCGACTCCGTGGTCCGAGGAGGGACATGGGAGGTGGCCAAGGTGCTACTTCAGGTCAGACCCTGGTCACAGCTGTTGACCCACACCGGGGAATGCAGGAACGGGCAGGTTAGACTGGTATGCAGACAGGTGGGTACTGGCAGGCTAGGCTGGTATGCAGACAGGTGGGTGCTGGCAGGCACGGCAGGTATGCAGACAGGCGGGTACTGGCAGGCACGGCAGGTATGCAGACAGGCGGGTACTGGCAGGCACAGCAGGTATGCAGACAGGCGGGTACTGGCAGGTAGGAAAGCAGGCTGGATAGGGACCAGTACAGACTGGGATACAGGATCAGAGCCACAGGTGTGGTGCACAAGCAGAGCAGAGCCGCAGGCGCGGAGGACAAGCAGAGCAGAATCGCAGGCGTGGAGGACAAGCAGAGCAGAGCAGAACCGCAGGTGCGAGGACAAGCAGAGTAGAGCAGAGCAGAACTGCAGGCGCAGAGGACAAGCAGAGCAGAGCAGAACCGCAGGCGCGGAGGACAAGCAGAGCAGAGCAGAACCGCAGGCGCGGAGGACAAGCGGAGTAGAACTGCAGGCACGGAGGACAAGCAGAGCAGAGCAGAACCGCAGGCACGGAGGACAAGCTGAGCAGAGCAGAACCGCAGGCACGGAGGACAAGTGGAGCAGAGCAGAGTGGAACCGCAGGCGCAGAGGACGAGCGGAGCAGAGCAGAGCGGAACCGCAGGTGCGGAGGACAAGAGGAGCAGAGCAGAACCGCAGGTGCGGAGGACAAGAGGAGTAGAGCAGAGCGGAACCGCAGGTGTAGGCAGACAGGACAGGGCTCTGTTCACATGAAACAGACTGGGAAACACAGGAAGATAGCTAGAACACAGGAGGTAGATATGGAGGCAGGGAAACGGGACAAGCAGAACCAGATACACACAAGGTACTTGCAAAGAAGTAGCGAGTAGACATAAAACTCACAAACAGAAGTACAGAGACAATGAGGTGGAGTTAGGTGCAGGTTCAGACACTGCAGGAAAAAGAAAGGATCAGACATAGAGACAAACAGGTAAGGGGCTAGGACACAGTTCAGACAGGAACTGAACCTGGAACAAGATACAGGAATAAGCCTGGGTACTCAGCACCCAGGGTGGTGGAAACAGACTAGAAGTCACAGATACAGGTAAAAAGCATGGGTACTCAGCCCCCAGGGTGGCGAAAACAGAGTAGAAGTCACAGATACAGGTAACGGGCCTGGGTGCTCAGTCCCCAGCGTGGCGGAAACAGACAAGATACAGGACAGGACCTGGCAACTCAGTTGCACAGAACACACTGAAAGAAAGCGTTTCTCAGGCACCTCCTACTGGGTGGAGGGGGTTTAAGTATCCAGTGACTCACAGCAATAGGCAGGGGATGCATTAGGACTGCGCACACTGTAAATTTAAGAATCAGGAAGTAACAGCGCCGCCGCCATAAGCAATCAGACAAGAGACATGCACACAGCAAGTAATGAAGCAAAGTGTGCAGCCTGGACTGATAGGTAAGTTGGCGGTCTTGCATGGTGGGAGATGGTAAGCCATGCCAGCACACCGCCAGGGATGTTACAGTTACAAACATTATTTTTACAGCCTTACTATTCTTAAAGGGCCAGCAGTTGGCTATGCTTTATTGTTTCCATTATTAAAGAGTGGGTCTCCTATACTGTTATTGCATATGCAGTGACTGCAAGGGGTGCAAAAAATTTGGACGCACCCCTATACCCCTTTGAAGAGACATAGAGAAGGGTCTCAGTAAAAACAATGTTCCCATTATAAAGGAGTGGGTCTCCTATAGGGTTATTGCCCATGAAGTGAATGCAAGGGCTGCCAAAATTTGGGAAAAACCCCACTAACAATTTAAAGACACATATTGCTGGGCCACAGTAACGAGTATGACATATTCCTATTAGAAAGGAGAGCGTCTGCTATACAATTATAGGGTATGCAGTGAGTCCAATGGCTGCCAAAATTTAGAAAAAAACACACTAACAATTTAAAGACACAGAAAGCTGGGCCACATTAATGACATGTTCCCATTAGAAATTAGAGGGTCTTCTATACAATTATAGGGTATCCAGTGAGTCCAACAGCGGCCAAAATTTAGTAAAACCCCACTAACAAGATAAAGACACATAGCGGTAGGCCACAGTAACGAGTACTACATGTTCCCATTAAAAAAGAGTGTGTCTCCCATACTGTTTTCCTATGGAGTGAATGCAACGGCTGCCAAAATTTTGGAGGAAGTCCAATGCCCCTTGCAAGAGACGTAGAGGTCGGAGGACCTCCTGCAAAGAATGCTCCCATTATTAGGAAGTGGGTCTCCCATACTGTTTGCCTATGCAATGAATGCCACGGCTGCCTAAAATTTGGAGGCACTCCAATATCCCTTGCAAGGAAAGTAGCGGTCGGGGGACCTCCTGAAAACAATGTTCCCATTATTATGAAGTGGGTCTCCCATACTGTTTGCCTATGCAGTGAATGCAACGGCTGCCATAAATTTGGTGGAAATCTAATGTCCCTTGCAAAGGACGCAGATATGGTGATATGGTGGTGGATGATGAGGAGATGGAGGAGGACAAGAGCAAGGAGAGAAAATCAGGAAGCGTATAACTGGGTGGGTGTGAAGATAGAGGTCCATGGGAATGGTTAGAGCTCTCAAACAGAAGACACAGAATTTGAGTTTATGTTACGCTGCTATCATTCGGTGGTGTTCAAAAGTCTGGCCCAATCCAGCCCTTATTCATTTTTATAAGAGTCAGCCTTTCAGCATTTTCAGTTGACAGGCGGATGCACCTATTGGTTATAATTCCACCAGCGGCACTAAAAACCCGCTGACAAAACGCTAGAGGCAGGGCAGGCCAGGACCTCCAACGTGATTTCGGAGATGGAGGCTGAAGAGGAGGAGGAGGTGCAGGAGCTGTAGTATGTGGGGGCAACCCTGATTGACCCAGGGCCCGCAATCCTCAGTGTCGGCAGGATGTGTTCCATCCCAAAGTCCGACTGGGTCCTGGCTTCCACTATATTAACCCAGTGTGCCGTAAGCGAGAAGTACCATCTCTGCCCACAAGCACTTGTCCACCTGTTTGTGAATAGGTGGACTTTCCCAGTAACTGCGTTGTTGAGGACACGGCTAATGTTGTGGGACATGTGCTCGTGTAATGCAGGGACAGCACACCGGGAGAAATAGTGGCAGCTGGGGACCGAGGGACAGCCACCATCATCAGGTTGCGGAAAGCTTCCATTACCACGAGCCTAAATGGCAACATTTCGAGCGCAACCATTCTTGAAATGAGTGAATTTAGTAGTGTGGCCTGTTGGGCATGGGCTTCGTATTTGTGCTTGCATTGCAAGGACTGGGATAGGGATAACTGAATGCTGCGCTGGAACAAGGATGTGGACGTGCTTGCTGATTGTACAAGTAGAGAGTGTACAATGACACATGCAGGGTGAGAGGCATCTTCGCATGCGTCATGGACAGAAAATTGGTGTGCACGCACAACAGCGGAAGAAGCAGTGGTGTCACCAGCAGACACTGTCACTGGACCCTGGGGTTCGGCCCACTTAGTCGGGTGCTTTGCTGCCATGTGCCTGATCATGCTGGTGGTGGTCAGGCTTCTAGTTTTGCTACCCCTGCTGATGCTGGCCTGGTAGGTGGTGCAAATGGCCTTTTTGGGCCCTTTCTGCAGTCTTTAACCCCTTAACAACCTTGGGATTTTCCGTTTTTGCATTTTCGTTTTTTGCTCTCCTTGTTCGCAGAGCCATAGCTTTTTTATTTTTCAGTCAATATGGCCGTGTGAGGGCTTATTTTTTGCGAGACAAGTTGTACTTTTGAACGCCCTCACTGGTTTTACCATATCGTGTACTGGAAAACGGGAAAAAAATTCCAAGTGTGGTGAAATTGCAAAAAAAAATGCAATTCCACAGTTGTTTTTTTTTTTTTTACCACGTTCACTGAATACTAAAACTGACCTGTCATTATTATTCTCCAGGTCATTAGGAGTTCGTAGACACCAAACATGTACAGGTATTTAAGTGGTGAAAAAAATCCAAAGTTTGATAAAAAAAAAAAATGGCGCCATTTTCCGAGACCCGTAGCGTCTCCATTTTTCGGGATCTGGGGTCCGGGTAAGGGCTTATTTTTTGCACTCTGAGTTGACGTTTTTATGGATACTATTTTGGGTAGATACAATGATTTGATCGTCCGTTATTGCATTTTATTTCTTCTGGTGTTTAGAATTTTTTTCTCGTTACGCCATTTACCGATCGGATGAATTATTTTTTTTTATTGATAGATCTGGCGATTCTGAATGCTGCCACCATACCAACTATGTGTATGTGGTTTTTTTTTTATTATTTTATTTTGAATGGGACAAAAGGGGGGTGATATAAACTTTTATATATTTTTTATTTTTTTTATATTTTTAAAAACATTTTTTTTTTACTTTTTGCATGCTTCTATAGTCTCCATGGGAGACTAGAAGCAGCACTTGCCTGATCGGCTTTGCTGCATACTGGAGACGAGCAGATCCCCTATATGCAGCAGAAATGCTCACTTGCTATGAGCGCTGACCACTGGGCGGTGCTCATAGCAATCAGGACATGACAACCACAGGGCTTTGCTACAGACTCCGGGATGTCATGTCAACCCATTGGTGACCCGCGATCATTTGACGGGGTCACTGATGGGCGGGGCTAACGACACGCTTCTCGGAAGTACGAGTTAAATGCCGCTGTCAGAGATTGACATCGGCATTTAACTGGTTAACAGCCGAGGGTGGATCGCAATTCCACCCGCGGCTGTTGCAGGCACATGTCACCTGTATTTATCAGCTGACATGTGCCCGGTTCAGTGCGGACTCAGCGTCGGTGCCAGCGCTGAACTGGGGGTGCTAGCCTGTGCCATACTAATATGGCAAAGGTTAGAAAGGAGTTAAAAAATAACCAAAATTGGGAAGACTTAACAGTTGTATTAGCAACTTCCGTCGTGTTGGCATTACGGGGAATGCTTTCCCGCCTTGTGCCTGCGGCCACCACAATGCTTCTTCCTGCCTTTTGTGGTGCTACACCTCCACCCCCCTGTGTGCTGCTGTCCTCACTCTGTATGTCCCCCTGCCAGGTTGGGTCAGTTACTATATCATCCAACACCTCGTCCTTCACTTCTGCACCCTGGTCCCCCCCTTACTTTCTGGCAATTGTGTCTCATCATCATCATCCACCTCCTGCAACAGTAATTGCACTTTCGCACCATTGCCTTCGTGTGACCGTGGCTGCTCCAATATTTGTGCATCGCGCTCTCCTCTTGACTCGCTTGAAGCTGGCCAGGCGAGAGGTCCAACTCTACAAATCGAAAAGTGAACAGCTCTTCTGAGTGTCCAAGTGTGGGATCAGTTGTCTCCGGGCACTTGGCATGCTGGAAGGAAAGAGGATCAGGGTGTGGAATGTGCGGAACAGACTCACGGCTACTGATACTTGACCGTGTGGAAGACTGGGTGGTGGTGGTGGTGGCAAAGTGACTGGAAGCATTATCTGATATCCCACCAACAATCTTTTGACACTGCTCTGGGTTCAGTAGTGGTGTGCTGCGGTCCCCTAGTAATTGGAACAGGAAGTGTCAGGGAAATATTGAGAAATATTGAAAATATTCTTTCTCCCCCTGTCATAGATATTAAGAAGTCTTTCTCCCTCTGAAGCCCCTCTCACACCTCCCTTATCCACCTTTTGTCACAAGACAAGAGAAAGCAATTGACCACTTGTCAGTACAAGAGCTGTCTCCATGTAAATTTCAGCACAAATCCCCAATTAACACACTCCTGAGTAAGGCCTTGTACATAAATGCTGGCAAGATAGGTGCCACCAACCTACTTAAAATGCGAGTAGATTTTCCCTAGCAAAGGTAGGGGACAATTAGATGCAGGTTTGCGATAAATCTACAGATACCTGTTGAAATTTCATTCCTAGGACTTCAAAGAGAGTTTAACAAAAGTCTCCAGACTCTTGGGAGCCGAAAACGAAATATGGAATAATTAAAGTTTCATACATCCAATAATGATGGGACCCATATTTTTAGTGACAGAGTCAGCTAGAGAACGATAGGGCAAAAGCACCAGAATAACGGGTCACAAATACGCCATGCGTGGTCTCTAAAGGAAGATAATATCATAACGGAAAAAAATGGCATTGTTTGTAAGCTTCAATGAGTGATAAGTTATCCCAGAAGTTAGAGTTTTTAATAAAGACATGAAGGGTGAAGGGTGGAGCCCAGCCTCTGTGATGTCACGGAGTCCACGGAGGATAGAGGAGCATTCTTGCCGGGAGTATATATTTATTATAACAATGAACACTGCCTCCCTTTTGGATTAAATATAAAATTTAATAGTTCTGTTTCTTTTGTTCTGTAATCTTTCCCTCCCCCAAAGCCATACGCTACCAGAACGCAGGCATCTGCCCAGGCCTGTATTGTATTTCAAATCTGGATGGTGGTGGCAGCGAAAAATTATATTAATTGGGCTATTGTGAAGCTGACAATGACAGTACGGGGGCGTAAACACATATTCATGCATTGGAATCCGAAGGTGTGATGCCATACTCTCACTGGTCGCTTGCCGATACCTAAGTAGTGAGTAGTCTGCATCGTGTGCTCGTGATTTCCTGAAGAAATCTGTGACCAAGTGACGGCAATGGCAAGATATTGCGTGATCTCTCTGGTGTTGTCGCTGTAGAACCCTGACAAATTGGTGGCAAGCAGTGGGATATTACAAAACATCAGTAGCGGGATTGAGAAATCATTCCTGTCACTGAAAACTTGCACGGTTCTTGCGAGAATTCTGTGCAGAGTTTTAAGAAATCATTCTGTGCAGAGTTTTAAGAAATCAGACTCAGTGTTTTAATATTTTTTATCTGGGACATTACTATACGTTTAGTAGTTGCATCCCCCCTTCTCTTGTTTTTCTGTCCTTTCTTTTATTTGGCAATAATGGCTACACGAGGAGAGTCCTGGTATAACTAGTAGTCCAAGGACATTCTTACTGCTCTCTGTTAGCTGGGACGGATTGACCCCATGGGCAAGACCAGGCACCAAATGATTGCTGAACTGTTGCAATGTGCCGCAGAGCCAGTCCGACAGAAGAGACCTGATGATGAGGCGGCTAGCCAAGGCCCGGATGGCGCTGCTGCAGGGGTCACACCTGTGATTGCCAGCCAGACCCACAGCCAAGGTAGTATGGACCCCACCTGCACATGACCTTGGAGCAGCTCGCCACAGACGATGGTGACAGACGACTGCAGCTGATCCTGAAATTCCAGGAGCGAGCAGAGCAACGGGCCCCAGCTGACCGAGAGGCTGCTGAGCGCCAGGCCCAAGCTGAGCGCCAGACCTAAGCTGACCAAGAGGAGTGACAGTACCAGCTGGAACTAGCCCAGATTCAGAAGGATCCACCCTCCACACAGACCCGTGAGTCCAACAGTGCCAACAGCTTTAAACCCCATACTGAGCATTTTCCTGTAATGGAGAAAGATGGAGGCTTGGATACATTTGTGCGAGGGTTTGAAAAAGCTTGCAGGCAGTATCAGTTGTTTGAAACCCAGTGGGCCAGGTATTTACCCCCAGGTCTCAGAGGAAAAGCTTTGGAGGTGTTTGCTTCTCTCCCTCGAGAACATGATGGAGACTATGAGGCCGTCAAGCAGTCCCTGATAAAAAAAGTATGAGCTGACTCCGGAGGTTTACCGGAAAAAGTTCAGAGCCCTCCCACGTGGACCACATGACAGCTACAGTGATGTGGTGGATGGGCTCAGAAACAACTTTGAGCAGTGGATCCGAGGACTGTCAGTCACCACCTTCAAGGACCTGAAGGATCTGATGGTGAAGGATCAGATTCTTCGTCTTTGCCCAGTGGAAGTACGACAGTTTGTGCTTGACTGGGAGCCAAAGGAAGCTGCCAGAGCAGCCCAGATCGCAGATGCCTATGAGGCCAACTGCACAGCAGAGTTGCAGAAGTCAGCCGCCACCAGCTGGAAAGGGGGTGAGCCTACATGTAAATCTCACCACAAATCCCCAATTAACACACTCCTGAGTAAGGCATTGTACACAAATGCTGGCAAGATAGGTGCCACCAACCTACTTAAAATGGGAGTAGATTTCCCCTGGCAAAGGCAGGGGACAATTAGATGCAGGCTTGCCATAAATCGACAGATACCTGTTGAAATTTCATTTTGAGGATTTCAAAGAGAGTTTAACAAAAGTCTCCAGACTCTTCGGAGCCAAAAACAAAATATGGAATAACTAAAGTTCCATACATCCGATAATGATGGGACTCATATTTGTAGTTACAGGGTCAGCTAGGGAATTATAGGGATACTGTAAACCCCTCCGTGGACCTGTAGCACAAAAGCACCAGAATAACGAGTCACAAATATGCCATGCGTGGTCTCTAAATAAAGGTAAAATCATAACGGAAAAAATGGAGTAGTTTGCAAGCTTCTGCGATCAACTAAGTTATCCGAGAAGTTAGAGTTTTTAATAAAGACATGAAGGGGTAGAGCCCAGCCCCTGTGATGTCAGCACAGGATGTGTGTGGGCAGGTTCCCTCTTAGACATAAAAGAGTCCACGGAGGATAAAGGAGCATTCTTGCCGGGAGTATATATTTATTATAGCAACGAATCCTGTTCGATAACAGTCTAATCAAGCGGAGTGTCTCCCCTCCAAATATATTGAGTTACCTCTGCGAACGTATAGTAAGTTTCTCCTTTAATCCTTATTATTTTGTGCAACTGCTTATGTATTGTATTGTCCCCTTCTGTAACATCTTGTATATTTTTCATAACACTGCCTCCCTTTTGGATTAAATATAAAATGTAATAGTTCTGTTTCTTTTGTTCTGTAATCGTTCCCTCCCCCGAAGCCATACGCTACCAGAACACAGGCGTCTTCCCAGGCTTGTATTATATTTCAAATCTGGATGGTAGTGGCAGCGAATAATAATAATAATCGGGCTATCGTGAAGCTGACAGTGAAAGTACAGGGGAGTAAACACATATTCCATGCTTTGGAATCCAGAGATGTGATGCCATACTCTCACTGGTCGCTTGCCGATACTGAAGTAGTGAGTAGTCTGGATCGTGTGCTCATGAATTCCTGACGAAATCCATGACAAAGTGCTGGCACGGTGAGATATTGCATGATCTCCCCGGTGTCGTCGCTGTGGAACACTGACAGTTAGGTCGACTGACAAGATGTGGGTGTTTGTTGTGGCACAATTTCAGCTTGCCCACAGTCATGTTCTCGGCCTCTGCATGCACCATCACCATCTTGTCCACTTCCCCATCCCTTGCCATGCACCTTGCCCATTTTAAATGGTGGACAATATTTTCCACGTTCACGAGAAATGGCTGATTTTGGAACACTGTTATATGTGATATGTCTGACAGAGAACCACGGTTTTAAATAACAGGCCTGTGATTTACTAATATTATTCTTCACAGAGACATAGTGTGAAAAGCTTGACCAACACACTGCAACGAAATGGAAGGCAGAAATGGCTGATTTTGGAATGCTGTTATATATCATATGTCTGACAGAGAACCACAGTTTTAAATAACAGGCCTGTGATTTACTAATATTATTCTTCACAGAGACCTACTGTGGATAGCTTGACCGACACACTGCGACAAAATGGAAGGCAGAAATGGCTGATTTTGGAATGCTGTTATATGTGATATGTCTGACAGAGAACCACGGTTTTAAATAGCAGTCCTGTAATTTACTAATATTATTCTTCACAGAGACCAAGTGTGAATAGATTGACCGACACACTGCAACGAAATGGTAAAGAAGGCCAATATTTTCCACGTTCAGTTCAAATTTCTGAATTTTTATTGCTGAAATATGGAACAGATCTGGCTGTATTCGGCAGTGCTAACAAGCAAATAGAGCAGAAAAATGGTGCACTCTGGATTGCTTTTTAAGCAAATAATCAGGATTAAGATAAAAAAAATGCACTGACCCCTGATATCTTGGGCTGTGTCTACATATATCTGTCACAGCAGAGCAAATAGGATGTTCAATGGACCCTCTTGCACTATATGCACTGCAGTCTGCCACATACACTGCCTGCCTGCCTAACTCCTGCTATCACCACTGAATATATGCAGCTGGATTAGTCCTCAGAAGGACTGTTAGTTCAGATTTATATATATACTATAAATAAGCAAATCTCTCCCTGACTCGGCAGCACCTCTCCCTACTCTGCCTGTTTCTGGGGTAAACTGTGACGAGCATAACACCGCCAGGTCTTATATAGACCTGATGATGCTGTGTGGCCAGCCAATCACTGTAATGTCCACAACCAACATGGCTACAGCATTACAGTGCGTAGCAAGCAATCCTTGCATGTTCATTGGCTTTCTAAAGAGTGCCAAACATGCAGGGTGGGGACCCGGAAATACTCGCCGAGCTTGTCGAGCACCGTGATGAGTAACGAGCAGTGGCGATCATGTTCCCTCATCATTACAGGTGGAGCAAATTTCCCAGCTTTATAAAAACCTATCCTTCTCTACTCTTTGTGCTAGAAAACAGAAGTTATGGTTTCTTCTAAACAGCTGAAAATGAAAATTGTGGATGCCCAGAAAGCAGAATAAAATTATAAGATCGCAAAGCGTTTTCAAGTTGCCATTTCCTCAGTTCGAAATGCAATTAAAAAATGGCAGTTAACAGGAACAGTGGAGGTCAAGATAAGGTCTGGAAGACCAAGCTAAATTTCAGGGAGAGCTGTTGATAGGATTGCTCAAGAAGCAAATCAGAACCCTTGATTGGCTGCAAAAGACCTTCAGAAAGATTTCACAGACTCTGGAGTTGTGGTACATTGTTCTACTGTTTGCATAAAATACAAAGGAAATGTGTCATCTTTAAATTTAGGCCATTTAGAGGTCATTTCATCTTCAACTTGCTCAGTTGTTAAAAATAACAGTAATTTTGACCAGGGGTGCCCAAAATTTTACATGCCACTGTATCACATTAAATGGTGAACGTCCCTTGTGAATGTGTGGGACACATTTATAAGGCTATTTGTGCATGAATACTGTTTTATGGGCTGTAGTCTCTCTTTTAAGGGGAATATCTCATAGTGTCTCTTGATAAGTAGAGATGAGCGAACCTTTTGATGTTCAGATTCGTCAACTAAACCTGAAGATCAAAAAAAGGTTTGTGTACACGCACCTGAGCCCAAACATGAACCCGAATGGGGCCCTGAACATCCCTGGATTCCCACGCTGTCATCTGCGTGACAGCACAGGAAACAAGGGCTTTTATCGGCGGTAACATGGTTACCGCCGGTCACAGAACTGCGGGATTACGCTGTCAGATGTCAACGTGATCCCGCAGCTGTAACTGTGACCTGTGGTAAAAAGCTTAGCATGGGTCATAGGCGCCAGCTGATGAGACTACTACCCTATTGAGCTGGGGCATGCTCTCACTATAAACGGGTAACGCAAGCGCCACTGATGAGAGGAGTAATGTCATTAACCAGCACATTAAAAAAAAAGTTAAAATGAATAAATAATTATTTAAAAAAAAATAAAAAACACATTATACTCACCTACACCTAATCCCCGATGCCCTCTTCCCCTGTATAAATTTAAAAAACACCATATACACACCTTAATGCATAATCCCCAATGCCCATATCACCTGTAATAAAGAAAATATAATAAACCTGAAAGCTTACCAGAGTTCAAGCCAACGACTCTCACGGTAGCTCTAGTGAAGGACTGTTGAATGCCGAAGTGCCGAGTGCGGGGTACTGAATGCAGCTCACATCATTGTTGCCTGATCTCCCTGTGATCAGTGCAACCAGGTGACAATGATGGGAGTTGTAGTCAGCACCCACAGTGTACATTAGGTGTAAAATAAATAAATAAAATAAAGAATTTTTTTTAAAAATGGCGTGGGCTCCTGCATAATTTTCATAACAAGAAGAAGGAAATTCGACTACTGAGGCTAATATTACTAGCTAAGGAAGCGGCCATTAGCCCAAAATGTTCCCTGGCTATTAATAACGGCTCACAGCTGCTTGATTAGCCTTTACTGGCTAGATTACAGGGGGACCCCAGAAAAAAATTGATGTGGGGTCCCTCTATAAAATCTAACCAGCAAAGGCTAAACAGACTTCTGTGAGCTGATATTAATAGCCAGTGATATAGCACATGATATAGTGCAATAAATCAGAAGGGTCTATTGTATTCTATATTGTATAAAAGCTGAAGCAGGAAATGCAGCAACTATTTTAGGGTTGTTTAAGATAATGAGAGGGAGACAGAGCTCACAGCTCAGCAACAGAGATGGGAAGCTGCAGACCTATATTACTGGACAAATACTCCAGACAGTAATCGGTATTACAGAGACAAAATTGGTACAGAGACACAATTGGTAGGAAGAGAGGTAGATAAGAGAGGTGCCATCTTGTTGAGAAAGTACCTATCTAGCATTTCTTATCACATCATTTTGAGGAAAGACGTTGAATTTTGCTATAAAAATAAAAAAAATGTTCAGGAAATATAGATATTTAATTTCTCATGTGTGTTTTTTTGCACACCAGTTTTACTAGCCCAATTTGACAATCATACACTGTGTGCACAATTATTATGCAATTTGTATTTTTGATAATTAACTGTATTGTTAATCAACAACAATAATATTAGCGGCTAAACGTCAACCTTGCTAGTTTGATGCACAACAAGTTCCAGAAACTCCAAGCGAGGCTTGCTGAGTGGAGTGAGGGCTGTATTAAAGTGTGAGGTAAACTTTCAGATAAGTGCATAATTAAACACAATATCACAGTTAAGCACAAGAGCATAGTTTGGTGTTTTCCTTATATATTTTCCTTTGTTTTTCTGCTTTTACCTGTACTGTTTATCCCCATTTAGTATGTGCCCCATGGACAATGCAACCCGATATGTATCTTGTGAGGTGAGATTTATGCATGCCTTGAACAACTGTTTGAGGGTGAATATATCTGTGCTCGATGTCAGTGTGTTACATATTTGGAAGGCCAGGTAACAAATCTAAATACTCAATATGCAGCACTCAGGAGCATTGCAAACCTGGAGAAGAGTTTAGAGCTCACCGAGGATGCTGTAGCTGGGACCAGTGATGGAGGAGGTGGGGAAGATCAGGACCCAGAAATAGGTAGCTGGGTAAAAGAAGAAGGGGTAGGTGGAAAAGCGACAGGTAGCCTAGTCCTGGATCTGGCACAACCTAGTACATATGCCTGCTTGGCTGATATTAGGATTACAAGCCCGGGACTAGGATAACTACAGCAGGACATAGCTCCTAGCAACCAGAAAAATGACTACTGTAGGAAGAAGGGAAATAGGAGTGCAGCAAAGGTCAGACAAATGTTGGTGGAAGGGGAATCTCTATTTAGGCGAACAGACAGGGTTATCTGCCACCGAGACCGTGAATGACAAACACTGTGCTGTCTGCCGGGTGCTCGGGTTCAGCATATTCCAGATCAGATAGACAGATTGCTGGGTGGGGCTTGGAAAAACCCAGCGGTTATGGTACACATTGGAACCAATAACAAAGTTAGAGGTACGTGGAAAGTCCTTAAACATGATTATAGGGAACTAGGAGAGAAGCTGAAGGCCAGAACCTCCAAGGTGGTGTTTTTTCCAGAAATACCGTAAGAATTGGGCTGACTTCTCTGTCGGCTACAGGCTCTACAGTATGGACGGGCTGCTCCTCAATATGTAGGGCACAGCTGTGCTGGGGGAAACAATGGTCAGATGGATGGAGGAGCTTTTAAACTAGGATCTAGGGGGATAGTGGTTGTGCAATTAAGGGCATAGATAGAATAGACAAACAGTGATACAGTAGAAGTTAATGGGGATTTAGAGGGGGCAGGCAAGGAAAGGAAAGTTGGAATAATAAATGTGCTAATGGTATTAAATGTCTGCTAGCAATTGCAAGAAGTCTTGCAAACAAAATGAATGAATTGGAGACTCTTACAGTATGTCAGCCACAGATTACAATGTGGTGGGCATTACAGAAAACTGGCTAGGCAAAAGCAATGACTGGGTGACTAACGTAGAGGGATACACTACATTTAGAAAGGACAGGAAAGACAAAAAAGCTGGAGGGGTGAGTATAGAATCTTCTGGCTGTGCTAAAAGCTGCAAGCTCTTATTCACAGTTGAAGACAATTATCTCTCTCAGCTGGTCCTGTAGATGAACCAACCAGGGGAGATAGCTGGATTTGCTGCATTTGTTCCTGTCAAATAGATATCCAAACATCACTTCATGTGCAGGTCCAATTTGGACTAGTAAAACAGTTATGCAAAACTTTAACATTTTTTTTATAAATCTTTTTTGGTTAAAATTCTTATGGCCACCCCTCCCCCTGTGACAAAAAATGCTCAATACTAAAAAGCTACACTGCTACGTAGGTAAACACAGAATGGAAGATGCTGCTAAAGCCTACAGCAATGTTGTGGCATGCTCAGGTATTAAATTGGACTAGTAAAACAGTTATGCAAAACATTAACCTTTTTTGTATATTTTATAGATCTTTTTTTGTTTAATCCCTTCCCAGATGGTTGATTTTCTATTCTTGTGCTTTTGTTTTTTCTTCCCTTTCTTCTAAAAGCCATAATCTTTTTTTTTATTTTTTCATAGACATAGCCGTGTGAGGTCTTTATTTTTGCAGGGCGAGTTACACCATCTATTTTAACATGTAATTTACTGGAAAGCAGGAAAAAAAATCGAAGTTCCTTGAAATAATGAAAAAAGTGCAATTCTGCAATGTTTTCTGGGAGGGGGGGATGTTATTTCCAGCATTTATTGTATAGTCAAAATAACTGAGCAATATGAATTTTCAGGCTAGTATGATTATGGCAATACTAAACATGCATAGTTTTTTTATTTAAAGGGGTTGTCAACTACTAAGACAACCCTTCTTGATTTAAATGTTCGGCGCCGATAAAATAAAAAAGCTTATACTCACTATTCTAGCAGTGAAGGCACTCGCGTTCCCAGGGGTCTTGAGCAGTTGTTATCACACGTGAGTCTCAAGAGGAAGTGAGAGAACCGCCACAGCCCTAACTTCCTCTTGATGTTCGATTTGTCCAAAGGCCAGTGATGTCAGCGCTGATTGGGCACCAGGGTCACGTGCCATAAAAACTGCACGAGGACCCCGGGAACGTAAGTGCCAACACTGCTGAAGCGACGCCAGCACGGGAGATGAATTTAAGCTCTTATATTTTATCAGGGCCAAGGATGGGGTATGAGAAGGGATTTCCAAGTAGTGGAAAACTTCTTGAGTGGTGAAAAAAATTTGGAAAGTTGTAAGAAAAAAATTATCTTGTGCAGGGGGAGGAGAAGGATCCACACAATTTGAATCGCAAATTGTTCGAATTTACTGGGACTTTCCAATTTCATTAAATTTGACCTAAAGTTGAATTGTAGTGCTTCAATCACCTCTAGTATTTACCGATAAATCAAGTGAGCACTTCCTATACAATGAAACCTCTCTAAAAGCATCTTATTGATCACCTTATCAATGCTAGAATTACTATGATAGGTTTTTGAATAATGTTTTATCTTATATATACTGGTGTTTTTGGGTGGTCATCAAGAAGACATTTCCACCATAAGTACTTAATGATAAATCCTGTTAAGGCCCCCTTCACATGTCCATATAAGGCTGTGTGCCCACTATGCGTTTTTCAAGCAAAATTTCCACAGCGAAAATGCTTAAAAAACGCTTGGTAATACATGCCCCATGGTCCCCAATGATAATCCGCATGTGCTGTGCACATGCTGCGGAAATTTCTGCTGCGGATTATCATTGCGGAAAAATAAGCAGCATATACACTAATTTTGCGGACATAATTGCTGCCGTTGACTTGCATTGAATCGCTTAATATCCGCATGACTACATGTGCACATGCGGATATTAAGCGATTCAATGCACGGATAGTACCCGGGTCTGGAGAAGAGCAGAATCTCCTCCAGACCCGGGTACCATAGTACCTGTTAAAAAAAGAATTTAAAATAAAAAATAAACATATACTCACCTTCTGATGGCCCCCGGTCTCCGGTATGATGCTTCCTGGCTCCCCGACGGCTCGCGATGGTCTAAAAGGACCTTCCATGACGTCATTTAGTCATGTCACAGGTCACACGACCGCATGACGTCATTTAGTCATGTGACAGGTCACGTGACCGCCGACGTCAGCGGTCGAGTGACCTGTCACATGATTAAATTACGTCATGAAAGGTCTTTTCACACCACCGTGAGCCGTACAAAAGACCGGACGCAGCGGAGAAAAGACCGGGGGCCATCAGAAGGTGAGCATAATGTTTTTTTGTTTGTTTTTTTTTACCATTTTTACTCTTTTTTTCAACTATTAACTTGGTCACAATATACACTGCACAAAAAAATAAAGGGAACACTTAAACAACAGAATATAACTCCAAGTAAATCAAACTTCTGTCAAATCAAACTGTCCACTAAGGAACCAACACTGATTGACAATCAATTTCACATGCTGTTGTGCAAATAGAATAGACAATAGATTGAAATTATAGACAATTATCAAGACACACTCAAAAAAGGAGTGGTTCTGCAGGTGGGCACCACAGACCACATCTCAGTACCAATGCTTTCTGGCTGATGTTTTGGTCACTTTTGAACGTTGATTGTGCTTCCACACTCGTGATAGGATGAGATGGATTCTACAAACCACAGAAGTTGCTCAGGTAGTGCAGCTCATCCAGGATGGCACATCAATGCGAGCTGTGGCAAGAAGGTTTGCTGTGTCTGTCAGCGTAGTGTCCAACAGCCCCCCGAGGAAGCAGTATGCGAAACGCACGTCGGGGCTTCAGCGCGGCATAAGTGTTTAAAAGACACATGTGTGAGTCATCTGACTGCATGGAGATACTATTCATAACTGTTCTGTATACTTGTCAGAACGGTTGGAACTTTTATTGTACTTGTATACTTGTAGGTTTTTTGCTGTGTCTTACTGACTATATATACTCCCACTTTGATATATTATTTATGCATTCCCCTTTTATGGGGTTAGTCACAAATACACCATAGCGTAACCTTTTGTTAAGTGTTGTCAGATGACCCCATGTGTATCTCTATATTCAATTGCCGCCCTGATTTTGTGTTTTTCACCACTAGTGACCTGTTAATTTTTCAATAGTATTTTGATTTTCATATTTGTATTCAATAAAAATTTTCTATTTTAATACAAGCTAGTATTGCTTTACACTTCCTTATGGGGGTCATACTCCATATTCTTATAGCTCATGCATTTTTGAATGTTGGTTGTGCTTTCACACTCGCTGTAGCATGAGATGGACTCTAAACCCACAGAAGTTGCTCAGGTAGTGCAGCTCATCCAGGATGGCACATCAATGCGAGCTGTGGCAAGAAAGTTTGCTGTGTCTGTTAGCGTAGTGTCCAGTAGCTGGAGACGCTACCAGGAGACAGACCAGTACACCAGGAGACATGGAGAGGGCCGTAGGAGGGCAACAACCCAGCAGCAGGACCGCTACCTCCGCCTTTGTGCAAGGAGGAACAGGAGGAGCACTGCCAGAGCCCTGCAAAATGACATCCAGAAGGCCACAAATGTGCATGTAACTGCACAAACGGTTAGAAACTGACTCCATGAGGGTGGTATGAGGGCCTGACATCCACAGATGGGGGTTGTGCTCACAGCCCAACACTGTGCAGGACGATTGGCCACAGAACACCAGGATTGGCAAAGTCGCCACTGGTGCCCTGTGCTTTTCACAGATGAAAGCAGGTTCACACTGAGCACATGTGACAGATGTGACAGAGTCTGGAGACGCCATGGAGAGCGATCTGCTGCCTGCAACATCCTTCAGCATGACCGGTTTGGCAGTGGGTCAGTAATGGTGTGGGGTGGCATTTCTTTGGAGGGCCGCACAGCCCTCCATGTGATCACCAGAGGTAGCCTGACAGCCATTAGGTACCGAGACGAGATCCTCAGACCCCTTGTGAGACCATATGCTGGTGCGGTTGGCCCTGGGTTCCTCCTAATGCAGGACAATGCCAGACCTCATTAGGCTGGAGTGTGTACGCAGTTCCTGCAAGATGAAGGCATTGAAGCCATGGACTGGCCCGCCCGTTCCCCAGACCTGAATCTGATTGAGCACATCTGGGACATCATGTCTCGCTCCATCCACCAACGTCACGTTACAACACAGACTGTCTAGGAGTTGGCGAATGCTTTAGTCCAGGTCTGGGAGAAGATCCCACAGGAAACCATCCGCAACCTCATCAGGAGCATGCCCAGGCGTTGTCGGGAGGTCATACAGGCATGGGGAGGCCACACACAATACTGAGCCTCATTTTGACTAGTTTTAAGGACATTACATCAAAGTTGGATCAGCTTGTAGTGTGTTTTTTCACTTGAATTTTGGGGGTGACTCCAAATCCAGGCATCCATTGGTTGATAAATTTGATTTCCATTGATGATTTTTGTGTGATTTGGTTGTCAACCCATTCAACTTTATACAGAACAAAGTATTCAATGAGAATATTTCATTCATTCAGATCTAGGATGTGTTATTTGAGTGTTCCCTTTATTTTTTTGAGCAGTGTATAAATCCATGCCTGTTGCATGGATTTATATAGTGTGACCAAGTTGTCAAGCACTTTTCCAAGTGATGCTAAAATCGCTTGGAAAAGCGCTTGATAACCCGCATTCAGAAATGCATGCAAAAACGCTTGACAAACGCTTCTACCTGGCCAGAAAAACGCATGTAAAATCCACATGCGTTTTTCCTGCCAGGGAGATGCGGAAAATATCTGCAGCATTTCTGCATCATGGGCACTTAGCCTAAAACACATATGTGAAAAAATGGTACCAGTGCGATTAGAGTTTTCCATCAGTGTGTCATCCGTGAGCCGTGATTTTCCAGTACTATTAAAGAAAGAAAAAAATGACTTAGCTTCTCCCATATTTAGCAATGTTAAATTCATACAGCACAAGGATGGCACATTAACTGTACACTGATGCCATCTATGTGCTGGACGTGTTTTTCACATAGACTTGTATTGGCTATACTGTCCTCACACGATAGATAGCATGGTGTGCAATGAGACATGTAGCTAAACCCCCTGTCTTCTTTAATAAGAAGAGGCTGTGAACTTGTAACTTCTTTTATTGCTTGCAGATGAACAGGAAAGGGTGTAACTATAGGGGTATAATAACAGAAGGATTTCCGAACATATATTTGTACAAACAGATACAGGTAATCTGAAATACACAGTATAAACATGAGGTAATAATACAAGGTGGGGATTACCTATATAATACATGAACATGCTGCTAACATCACTGCATGGTAACACATAGATAGTGGCTTATCAACAATGCTTGATTCAAGCTGTTTTACAAGGAGCATAAGACAGAGCAACATATGAGGTTGTTTCTTCCTCAGAACAATGCAGGAAAAAGGCAGCTGGAATTTTTCACAGTGTCATAACATCAAGCCCAAGATGCAACAGGTCAATCCCAGAATGCATTGCAAACTTAAAGCAAAATGCACATATTAAACTACCAGCAGATGGTGCTGTTACCATACGCTATAAACAGAGTTCAATACATAAAAACTTGTAATAAACATACATATGACCTTCAGATAGCCAATTTTACTGTGTCAGGACAGTACACTCCCCACTTGACGTCAACTATTATGTTCATTTGACGAACAAGTTCCCCTACTGGTCGGAGGAACAGTTTGGTCTCGCCTTGTTTTCCTATTCTAACTTCTACTTTACGTACTATTCCGTCCTTACTCGGGAACGTCTGGGTAATGAGACCTAGCGGCCATTCGTTTCTTCGAGACTGACAGTATTTCATTAGCACTTCATCGCCGGGCTGGAGGTTAGGCTTGCCACTTTCTCCTTGGTTGCAGGGTAGGAAAGTATTGTTTCTTCCACTTGTCCCAAAAGGCATTGGAGAGACTCTGCACTTGTCTCCAACGACTCCTGTAATGGTCTTTAACGTTAAATTCTTCAGGTGGAGAGCAATTAGATTCAGTCTTCTGTGTATGCAATATGGCTGGGGTAAGAACAGTTGGGTCGTCAGGATCACTTGAAATTGTAGTTAATGGTCTGGCATTTATGATAGCTGACACTTCTGTCATGAAAGTTATCAAGCTTTCGTGCATCAGTCTTGTAGATCCCTCTTGTAAGAAGATTGAGTCAAGGATTCTCCTTGCGACACTGATCATTCTGTCACATACGCCTCCCATGTGTGAGGAATGCGGTGGGTCAAAGGTCCAAGTACATCCTTGTACACTTAAGTATTTTTACACATCATTCACATCCAAGTTGGAAGAGAGTTTCAGTTCTTTTTCTGTTCTAACAAAGTTTGTGCCTTGGTCAGTTTGAATGTGTTTGACAGGTCCTCTGATGGTAATGAAGTGCCGGAGAGCATTCATGGAGCATTAAGTATCCATAGATTCGATTACCTCTATGTGCATGGATATAATGGATAGAAAAGTGAACATAATCGCCCATCGTTTCCCACTGGCGTGGTTCTCTCTGGTTTGTCGGACAACCACAGACCAAGGACCAAACACATCGAGGCCGGTGTTGGTGAAAGGTGGATCTGTGCTAAGTCGGTCGTATGGAAGATCTTCAAAATCTGTGACATACCACAAAGTTTCTTGCAAGTAACACAGTTAAAGATGAATCTGCATACATATCTCTTTGCTCCAACTATCCACAGTCAAGCTGTTCCCTTGGCTTCCTCGGTGAACTTACGACCTTGGTGCTTCGTTAGCTCGTGGTAATGTTGAACAAGCAGAGCAGCTATGTGGTGCTGTCCAGGAACTATCACAGGATGTTTCTCTGCAGAATCTATTTTGGCTTCTTTAAGCCATTCTCCTATTCTCAAGAGAACATCACCTTCAATGACCGGGTTGGGTTTCCTCAGAACACTATCTTTTGGTATTGGTCTTTGATTGTTTACACAGTCGATTTATTTGGCGTAGTTTTTGGCTGTACAGCTCTGATAATTACATTTTTTTGACTTTTCTAGATCAAGAGCTGTGTGGACACTTTTACAATGGTGCCAGCCTGAGCAGTTTCCTTTGGCTGATGAGGTTGTCTTGGACGACTGAGCTATGTGGGTCAGGCACGCGATGGCATGGACAAGCGAATTCCAAGTAGAGAACCTACTGAATCGCTGGGATCCCAAGCGATGGTTCAAAGTCTCCGTATGTAAGGCAGACACTTGAGGGCGTATTTGTACATCAGCGTGTGGATCTACTAGTTCAAACAAGGCTATTTCTGACATGCTGGGCAATACTCTGTACAAAAACTCAGGGCCTGTAAACCAAATTGTGTCTTTGAGGCGATTAGCAGCAACAAATCTGGTTGCCTGGTCCGCAGGGTTGAGATGTGTAGGTATGTATTTCCATTGTTCAGGTGAGGTAGACCTTCTGATTCTGAGCACTCTGTTGCTGACACAGACATACAAGCGTCTCACTTCATTATGGATGTACCCTAACACTATCTTGCTGTCAGTGTAGAACTCACCATCTTTAATCTCCAAGTTCATTTCTGTTACGGGTCCGGGTGGTGGAACCTCTGTGCTTCGGTGCAAGGAGGGACCAGAGGGGCGTGACTAAGTGCCTACTCGGCCTGACCCAGGTCACATGGCGGCTTAGTCGACTCCGTGAACCAGGGAGGGACCGGGCAGGTGAACCAGGTGCCACTCTGGGACCGACCTTGTGTGAGAGCAGGTGACTCCAATGGGTCAGATGACAGGAACTGACCGGTACAGCGAATGAGCATGGCAGGAAGGCAGATGGGTGGTCCGGGTAGATCAGCAGGAAGGTACGGCAGATAGTCAGACAGGTACTCCGGGTAGGCAAGTAGGTGGGTTCGGCGGATAGCCAGACAGGTGGTCCGGGTAGGCAGGCTGGCAGGCACGGCAGGTGCTCCAGGTAGGCAGGCTGGCGGGCATGACAGGTAACTGGCAGGTGCTTCAGGTAGGCAGACTGGCGGACACGGCAGGTAACTGGCAGGTGCTCCAGGTAGGCAAGCTGGTGGGCACGGCAGGTAACTGGCAGACTGGCGAGCAAAACTATTAGACAGACTGGCGGGCTGGACTGTAAACAGACTGGTGGGCAGGACAGACTCATAGCAGAACCTGAGGGCTGAAGCAAGTGTTAGCACATGGAACAACAACCTTGCACAGGCACCTCCATTTTGGAGGAGGTGCCTTATATAGGAGAAGTCCTCCGGCCATTGGCCGAGGACTCTTTAGGATGGCGTGCACGGCCCCTTTAAGAGGGAGGGAGCGCGTGCGCCCTAAGCACAGTGCCCGGGAAGCTGCCTGCAGTGCGTGCCACAGCAGCAGGGGAGCCAGAAGACGCCGGACCAGGACCGCGGCGGTGAGGGGAACTGCGTCTCTGCCCGGCTGGAGGCAGAGACGCCGATGCTACAATTTCAACCAACTCAACTGCTAATACAGTGGCACAAAGTTACAGGCATGGTACGGTGTGTTCATGGAGCGGTGTTAGTTTTGCTCTGCTCATGACAAACCCTACATTGCATTGCCAACTGGTGTCTATCGTCTTAAAATAAGCTACCGCAGCAATTGCCTTGATTGAACCACCAGAGAACACACAAAGGGTTTGTATCTCTATCTTGGTTGTAGGTACAGATACATATGAGCGTGTTATGTGAAGACTTGATAAGGCTGTGAGGGAATTTCTCCAAGCCTCTATCTTGGTCATAGGTACAGATACATATGAGCGTGTTATGCAAAGACTTGATAAGGCTGTTGGAATTTCTCCAAGCCATCCACTTGGTTTTCTCTTTCGTGGGAAGAGGAGTATCCCAGTTGCCTTTGATGATTACAGGAGCTGCAAACCCCAGTGGGTCATATAGACGGCTTATGGTTGACAGCACTCCTCTGCGAGTGAAGGGTTTATCTTCACTGCTAACCTGGAAGGTGAAGGTATCAGCTTTTATGTCCCAAAGTAGACCGAGGCTCCGCTGCATTGGTGGGGAGTTTATGCCTAGATCTAAATTCTTCAAGTCATTTGAGTGATCCTCTGGAGGAAAGGCTTCCATCAATTCTATGCTGTTAGAAGCAATCTTGTGTAACCTCGGGTTAGATAGGGTGAGCATGTCCTGAGCTCTTTTGAGAAGACTAATCACGGCCTCATTTGTGGCCATTGATTTCAAACAGTCGTCCACATAGAAATCCTTCTCTACCAAGAGTCTGGCATCTGTCCCGTACTTTGCTTCAACCTCTTGGGCCGCACGTCTCAGCCCGTAGATGGCTACGTAAAGAGAAGGACTATTACCAAAAATATGTACCTTCATACGATATTCTGTGACTTCTTTGGAAGGATCATTATCTTTGAACCACAGGAATCTCAAGAAATTTCAGTGTTCTTCTTTAACGAAGAAGCAATGGAACATCTGTTGGATGTCTACTGTGAATGCAATAGAGTCTTTACGAAAGCGGAGAAGCACTCCTAGGAGCTTGTTGTTCAGATCTGGACCTGATAGCAGGACATCATTCAAGGAGACGCCTTCACACTTGGCACTTGAATCAAATACTACCCTGATCCATTATTTCTAGGAATAGCCTATCTTCAAATGACATTGCTGTACGATTGTGTTCTTTCGTCTTGCGGAAGACTGTGCATCCAAGGTGATCTTGTTCGCCATCCCAGATACAATCATTGTAGGCACGACTCTCTAAGATACTTGGTGCTGAAGTACTGTGTGTCAGTTCTTTTATGTAGAAGTGATTTTAACACAGTTGAAGGAGAGATGGGTGTCCAATCTTAAGCGTACTGGTAAGCATGCTGTTGACCGTTGTTGGTTTATATGAACTTCCTAAACAGACTTCTCCTACAATGACCCATCCGAGGTCGAGTCTCTGGGCATATGGAGCGTTGTAAAGGCCACTGATCTGCTGTCTAACCAGGGCCACTGATCTGCTGTCTAACCTTGTGGACTTGTAGGATATCTCTCCCCATGAGCAAGACTATCTGAGCCTCTGGATCAAAGCTGGGGATCAGGCGTTCTAAACGCTTCAGTTGAGGATGATGCGATGCTACTTGAGGTGTCTCTGACCTATTGTCGGGAATTTGATTACATTCCAGTATGGTTGGCAAGGGTAGACACATTTTGCCATCTATGGACTTGACTACCTAGCCTGTTGCTCTCCTGCCAGCTGTCTCTACGATACTGGCACAAGTTGTTAAGAGAGTAGGGGGGCACTGGGTCCTCTGACGTCAAGGTTATCAAAGAAGGCAGACTTTACTAACGACTTGTTACTCTGATCGTCTAAAATCGTGTATACTTTGATGGCTTTGTCTTTTGTGTTTGCTGGGTAAACTCTCACTAAGGAAATTTTAGAGCAGGACTTGCCTCCTATGAGGTTTCCACAAACTTCTGTACGCCTAGAAGTAATTGTTGGAGCATCAGTATTTGTTTCCTTTAGCTCCCCGCTAAGCTTTTGGACTTGGGGCAGAGTCCCCATTGGTAGTCCAGGATGTAAAGCTGTGTTATGATCAATGCTGTCACATTCAGCACACTTTGCACTTACCTCACAGTCCCTGGTGAAGTGGGCTGTAGAAGAGCAGTATTTGTAGCAGATGTGGTTCTCCTTTAGGAAGGCCTTCCTTTCTTCCAGTGACTTTTCTCTGGAAGCTCTGCACTTAAGTAAGAAATGTGGCTACTTGTGTAAGGGACACTGTCTACTTGGATGCTTGGATTTGTCTTCTCCTTGATGGGAGCTGAATTCTCTGTGAACTGAACCTGTGGTGGAGGAATAGTTAGTTATGTGGACCTCTATAGTTACTCTACAAGGTTTAGTAACAGAGGTATTGACTGGTGATGAGCGAGTATGCTCAGTGCGCAAGATGCTCGGCGCTCGCCAAGTATTTCCGGGGTTGCTCGGTGGAGCTCGGGTCCCCTTCTTGCATGTTTGGCCCTGTAAGCACCAATCAACATGCAGGGATTGTCTGCTACGCACTAATGCCGCAGCCATGTTGGTTGTGGCATTACAGTGATTGGCTGGCCGCACAGCGTCATAAGGTCTATATCAGATCTGGCGCTGCCATGCTCATCACAGTCACTCTGGAATCAGAAAGTGTAGGGAGAGCTGCTGCTGAGCTAGGGAGAGATTTGCTTGTTTCTAGGTAGTGTAGGTATACCAGACTATGAAGACACACATCCATCTCAACTAACAGTCCTTCTGAGGACTAATCCAGCTGCAGAGATATCAGTGCTAGGCAGGCAGGCAGGGAATATAGCAGACTGCAGTGCAAATAGCAAGAGGGTCTATTCAAGTTTTGTCTGCTGCTTTCACAGATATTTGTTGAAATAGCCCCAGGTATCAGGGGCCAGGAAAATATTTTTTTTAATTTTAATCCTGATTATTTGCTTAAAAAGCAATCCAGAGAACACTGTTTTTCAGGGTCATTTACTTGTTGGCACTACAAAATACAGCCAGGTCCTTTCCATATTACAGCGCTAAAAATCCAGGTATTTAAAACTTGTTTGTCCGTCACACGGATCACATATAATTGCGCTGAAACTATTGCCATTTCTAGCCTCCATTGAAATTGTGTTTCAGTGTGTCAGTGAAGCTATTGATACCAGTTTTAAAAATAGTTACCTACAGGCCAGCTATTTAAAACTGTGGATTGTCCGTCACAAGGATCACATATAACTTCGCTCCAAATTCAGCCATTTGTAGTGAGCATGGAAGATATTGTCCTCCATTTAAAATGGGCAAGGGACGGGGAAATGGACATGATGGTGATGGTGCATGCAGAGGCCGAGGCCGTGGGCAGTCTGAAATTGTACCACAACAAACAACCATATCTTCTCACTTGACCTTCCTGTCCCAATTATTAGTGGACCGCAGAACACCACTATTGAACCCAGAGCAGTGTGAAAAGGCTATTGGTTAGATAGCAGATAATGCTTCCAGTCACTTAGCCACCACCACCACCCTGTCTTCCACATGGTCAAGTCTCAGTAGCTGTGACTCTGGACAGCATATTCCTCACCCCGATCCTCCTTCCTCCCACCATGCCGAGTGCCCAGAGACAACTGATCCCACACTTGGACACTCTGAAGAGCTGTTCACTTTTCCATTTATAGATTCGGGCCTCTCGCCCAGTCCACTTGAAGCGGGCCAAGAGGAGATCGCGTGTAGCGATGCCCAAATATTTGAGCAGCCACAGTCATATGAAGGCGATGGTGGGAAAGTGTCACAAGAGGTGGATAATGATGAGACACAATTGCCAGAAAGTCAGGAGGAGGAAAAGTGTGCGGAAGTGAAAGACGAGGTGGTGGATTATATAGTAACTGACCCAACCTGGCAGGAGGACATGCAGAGCGAGGACAGCCGCAAACAGGTGGAGGGAGGCAGAGCACACCAACAGGCAGGAAGAAGCAGTGTGGTGGCCTCAGACAGAAGGCAGGCAACCGTTCCCCATAATACCAACACGACGGGAGTTGCCAGTACAACTGTTAGGTCTTACCGAGTCTGGTTGTTTTTTAAAGACTCAGCCGATAACCCCAAAAAGGCCGTTTGCACCACCTGCCAGGCCAGCATCAGCAGGGGTAGCAGAACTACCAGCCTGACCACCACTAGCATGATCAGGCACATGGCAGAAAAGCACCCGACTTTGTGGGCCAAACCCCAGGGTCCAGGAACAGTGTCTGTGGGTGACACCACTGCTTCTTGCACTGTTGTGCATGCAAGCGAATCCCCTGTCCATAGTGCATGCGAAAATGTCTCCTACCCTGCACCAGTCATTGCACACTCTCAACTAGCACCATCAGCAAATACGTCCTTGTCCCAGCGCAGCATTCAGTTGTCCATACCCCAGTCCTTGGAACGCAAGCGCAAATAAGCAGCCAACGCCTCACAGGCCAAACTGCTAAATTCCCACATTTCGAGACTGCTTGCGCTCGAAATGTTGCCTTTTAGGCTCATGGAGACGGAGGATTTCAGCAACCTGATGGCAGCGGACATCCCTTGGTACTCGGTCCCCAGTCACCACTATTTCTCCCGGTGTGCCATCCCCGCATTACACAAACACGTGGCCCACAACATTAGCCGTGCCTTCAGCAATACAGTTACAGGGAAAGTCAACCTAACCACAGATATGTAGACAAGTGCTTGTGGGCAGGGACGGTACATCTCACTGTTGACACACTGGGTTAACATAGTGGAAGCCAGGACCCAGTCGGACCTTAAAACGGAACACATCCTCCCGACGCCGAAGATTGCAGGCTCTAGGTCAATCAGGGTTGCCCCCACAGTCTACAGCTCCTGCACCTCATCCTCCTCCTCCTCTTTAGCATCCATCTCCGAAATGAGCACATCAGTCACAAGCTGGAAGCACTGCTTCGGCCAAGTGGCAACAGGCTGTGTTGAAGCTAATATGCTTAGGTGACAAACCGCACGATGCTGAAGAGTTGTGGACAGCTCTGAAAGAGCAGGTAGATCTGTGGCTCACACCGCTGAACCTACAGCCAGGCATGGTCATGTGTGACAATGGCCGGAACCTGGTGGCGGCTCTGAGGCGAGGCGAGCTCACACATGTACCATGTTTGGCCCATGTGCTTAACCTCATGGTTCAGCGGTTTTGGAGCTGCGGGATCTGCTTGTCAAAGTATGCCACCTGTGTGCCCATTTTAGAAAGTCAGCTACAGTTTCCGCTCCCCTTGCCATGCTTGAGCAGTGTTTGCAGCTTCCGGCTCACCGACTGGTGTGTGATGTCCCCACATGTTGGAACTCTACACTGCAGATGTTGGGAAGGATTTTTTGGCAGAAGAGGGCAGTTGTTGACTACCAGCATCAACAACATCGTCGGTATTCAGTTCAGACTCCACACATAAGACCTCAGGAGTGGACATGTATGTCAGACCTCTGTACCATACTCCAAAACTTTGAGGACTCCACCAAGATGGTGAGCGGTGATGACGCCATAATTAGCATCACCATCCCGCTTCTCTGTCTTCTGAAACACTCTCTGCTCACAATCAAAGAGGATGCATTGCAGGCGGAGCACGATGAGATGGAGCAAGGGACCATACAGGGTGATTACACACAGCCCAGCCTCATCTCATCCCAACGTGGAATGGGTGACAATGAGGAAGAGGAGGAACAGGAGCTAGTTTAATGCACTATAGACAGTACTACCTGCACAACTGTCATACCGTCTGTTCAGCGTGGATGGCCTGAGGACAGGGGGGAGGAGGAGGAGAGTATGGTCAGTCGTCCTCTTGGTGAGGACACAGAAATCTTGCCTGTTAAACTCAGCCATACGTGCCAGACTGCTATGTTACGCTGCCTTTCCCGTGACCCTCGCATCCTTCAAATTTTGGGTGAGAGTCATTACTGGTTGGTGACACTTCTAGACCAACGCTACAAGGAGAACTTTATATCTCTTATTTCTGAGGCCGACAGGTCTACAAAAATGGGGCAGTACCAGAAGGCCCTTGTTGCGGAACTATTAAAAAAAATTCTTATCTGAAAATGCTGGCGGCAGAGGTCATAGTTTGTTTGACAACCAAGGACTACAGGCGAGAGAGACACAACTCCAATCCAGCAGAGGCAGGGGAACACTGTCAAAGTTCTGGGAGAGTTTTCTCAGCCTCTCCCATCGCACAGGCCCTGAGGAGCGGGGTACTCTCACAAGGAGTGCAAGGTTTGGGAAGATGTTGAGGGAGTACCTTGCTGACCGCACCAACGTCCTCCGTGATTCCTCTGTGCCTTATACTGTAATTATTGGGTATCCAAGCTGGAAACGTTGCATGAAATGGGTCTACCCCTTGGAGGTCCTGGCCTGCCATGCTGCTAGCGTTTTATCAGAGCGGGTTTTTAGTGCCGCTGGTGGAATTATAACTGATAAGCGCATCCGCCTGTCAACTGAAAATGCTGACAGGCTGACTCTTATAAAAATGAACAAGGGCAGGATTGGGCCAGACTTTTCAACACCACTGAATGATAGCAGAGTAACATAAGCTCAAATCCAGTGTCTTTTTTTTTGGGAGGTGTATTCCCATGCACCTTTTCACACCCAGACATGGGTATACTATACGCTTCCTGATTTTGGCTATTTGCTCTTGTCCTCCTCCTTCTCCTCATCCTCATCCTCCACCACATTACCAGGGTGACAGTGGTCCGTGATGCAAAACCCATAGAATTTTTTTAAAGGGTGTTGATGATGCCGGTAAAAAAAATAATTATACAGTATGTTCATGTATACCCCCCAGGGGTAAATGTTCGTCAGCCCATACGCTTAGTGCATGGGCATTACAAGTATAGGAGACCTGCTCCTTTCTAATGGGAACATTTTTTTATGAGGCCCTCCTCCACATCTTTTCCAAGGTGCATTGGAGTGCCTCACAATTTTTGGCAGCCTTTGCATTCACTGCATATATCAACACTATGGAAGACCCACTTCCTAATAATGGGAACATTGTTTTCAGGAGGCCCTCTGACCTTCACGTCTCTTCCAAGGGGCATTGGAGTGCCTCCAAATTTTTGGCAATCCTTGCATTCACTTCATAGGCAAACACAATGGGAGACCCACTTCCTAATAATGGGAACATTGTTTTCAGGAGGCCCTCCTCTAAGTCTCTTCAAAGGGGTATTGGGTTGCATCCACATTTTTAAAGGGGTATTGGGGTGCATCCAAATTTTGGGCATTCCTACCATTCACTGCATACGTAATAACAGTATTGGAGACCCACTCTTTAGTAATGGGAACAACAAAGCATAGCCGGCTGATGACTCTCTAATAATAGTGAGGGCCGACTGCTGGCCCTTTAAGAATAGTAAAGGCCGCTTGATGGCCCTATAAAAATAGGCTTTGTGACTTTCAGAGTCCCTCCTTCACAAATGAAACAGGATGTGTCTGATGATGTGTCACACACTACATGGCCAGATAAGGCTGTAAAATGTTAAAAAGATATCTCCCGGTGAATGCATTTGTCATGGTTGAAAGCAATGCAAAAGTGCAAAAATGCATCAAAAATGCTACACTACTTGTGAACATAGCCCAAGGTGTGGAGGAGTATTTTTGGTTTTGGTTATTTATTTTGCCTTATGTTCAAGTCATTACCCTGGAAAGAATGTTCCTTAACATATTTCCAAGGAAAATCCATTTTGGTTTCGTTTTTTTAAATGTTTTATTGTGAGTCCGTAAAAGTGGTGTAATACCTCTGCCAACGTTGTTGACAGCAGTGACCTGGGAGTCAGAAATGCTTCCAGGGGTCTTCTTCATGCTGTTCCCATGTCATTTGAGCACTGTTTCCATCGGTTTGGGCAATTTTTATGTCTCTGCAGACCGCTGGGGGGAGCCGCCTGAAAAATGCTTGAGTTTCCCATAGACTTACATTGGGCTCATTGCTCGGGTCGATCACCCGAGCATTCCAATTTGCTCGACACGAGCATCGAGCACTCGAGCATTTTAGTGCTCGCCCATCACTAGTATTGACACAAAAAAATCAAAGCTAGGATCATCTCTAATTCTTGCTTATTCAGATACAAAATAGACAAACACATTGAATGGAGGAAATGGTACATTGTAAGTCTGTTTATACCTAGAACCATGCATAAGCCACTTGTCTTGTCAGGTTAGATGGGAGCTTTCGAGCTATGGGGTTCACACCTCTAGCAATGTCAAGAAAATGTCAACCCCACAAGATCCCCTTCTGCTTTTCTACAGACAACTCCATTTAACTCTCTAAGCTTTGAATATTCATTGTTTGCTATTTTAGGAAAGTCATCTATTCTCTTAAACAAGGCTTTTTCTATAACCTCTACTGAGCCATAGCATTCATCAAGTCTATTCCAAATTCTTTGACCGACCGACATCTGAACAATTTACATTAATGTCTCTGATTCTCTCTGCGTGCTTGACAGACTCACTTCCAA
The DNA here is from genome assembly GCF_046119375.1 of Phyllobates terribilis. Lineage (NCBI taxonomy): Eukaryota > Metazoa > Chordata > Amphibia > Anura > Dendrobatidae > Phyllobates > Phyllobates terribilis. The sequence continues at coordinate 34,184,955 of NW_027362768.1, read as the reverse complement.
GCCATTTTACCAAGAGGTCCACTTCTTCACTACATGATAAACCTATGTCTCTGATAGCATTTTGGAAGGAGGGTCGCCATGCTCTGTAGTTTTCGGCGCTATCACTGAACTTTACAAGTCCCTTAGTGACCAACTCACATCGAGCAAAGAACTTGGCAAAGTCTATTGTAGCTTGATTGGCGCTGATACCAGCTGCTGGTGTTTTGTCAGAGTACGTGTGGTGTGTGTGGTCATACCGGTCAGATGTCTCTGGTTTAGGCCAAATGGTGTAATACCTTTCTGATGCAAAGGGAGTCTCTCTAAGTAAGGTCCGGTTCCTCTGTTCTGGAGAAAGATTACTGTAGTCAGTCTTACCCCAATGTGTACTCTCTTGTTCATGACAGGGCTTTCTGGTGGTCCGAATAATCTGGTTGGCTTGACTTGTTGACAAAATGTCCTTTCTCCAGCTGTAGGTCTGGGTAGTCATCTGATTTGGAATGTTGATGAAAGTACTCTGAAGTGCGCTGCTGTGAGTCGTGGGGAGCTTGCTGTAGGCCTAATACACTGCCGTATCTTCTGTGTTCGCTGACAAAAGATATGGTAGCCTCTAATGCATCAGCTTCCGCTATGGCTGCTGCGGTTTCTTTTTCAATAGCAAGCTTCTCTAATGTCGCTTCTAAGCGTGCCTTTTCTGCATCAAAGGACCCTTGAGTAGTTTCAGTTGGATCTCTTCCTCAGCAAAGGCGGCTCGTGCTTTCGCTGCTTCTGCTTTTGTATGGGCTATGGCGGCGGTATTGCTGATGGATAATGCATTGGAGGAACCAACCGTGATTTAGTCTTGATGGAGGATGCTCGTTCTTCAGATATGACGCGACCATTAGAAGACCACTGCAATATCTGTATGCGGGCTCTGCGTGGATAATGGCGGGCTACGTATGGTACGACAATTCAATGCGACTGCTAGGAGGCTGCTGTGATATCCGTTGCGGGCTCCACGTGGATAGTGGCGGGCTTCATCTAGTCAGATCTCAGAGCTTGTTCTTAGCAGTTGTTTCACTATACTGCCTTACACAATAGATAGCATGGTGTGCAGTGAGACATGTAGCTAAACCCCCTGTCTTCTTTAATAAAAAGAGGCTGTGAACTTGTAACTTCTTTTACTGCTTGCAGCTGAACAGGAAAGGGTGAAACTACAGGGATATAATAACAGAGATATTTCAGAACATACAGTACAGACCAAAAGTTTGGACACACCTTCTCATTTAAAGATTTTTCTGTATTTTCATGACTATGAAAATTGTACATTCACACTGAAGGCATCAAAACTATGAATTAACACATGTGGAATTATATACTTAACAAAAAAGTGTGAAACAACTGAAAATATGTCTTATATTCTAGGTTCTTCAAAGTAGACACCTTTTGCTTTGATTACTGCTTTGCACACTCTTGGCATTCTCTTGATGAGCTTCAAGAGGTAGTCACCGGAAATGGTCTTCCAACAATCTTGAAGGAGTTCCCAGAGATGCTTAGCACTTGTTGGCCCTTTTGACTTCACTCTGCGGTCCAGCTCACCCCAAACCATCTTGATTGAGTTCAGCTCTGGTGACTGTGGAGGCCAGGTCATCTGGCATAGCACCCCATCACTCTCCTTCTTGGTCAAATAGCCCTTACACAGCCTGGAGGTGTGTTTGGGGTCATTGTCCTGTTGAAAAACAAATGATGGTCCTGCTAAACGCAAACCGGATGGAATAGCATGCCGCTACAAGATGCTGTGGTAGCCATGCTGGTTCAGTATGCCTTCAATTTTGAATAAATCCCTAACAGTGTCACCAGCAAGGCACCCCCACACCATCACACCTCCTCCTCCATGCTTCACGGTGGGAACTAGGCATGTAGAGTCCATCCGTTCACCTTTTCTACGTCGCACAAAGACACGGTGGTTGGAACCAAAGATCTCAAATTTGGACTCATCAGACCAAAGCACAGATTTCCACTGGTCTAATGTCCATTCCTTGTGTTCTTTAGCCCAAACAAGTCTCTTCTGCTTGTTGCCTGTCCTTAGCAGTGGTTTCCTAGCAGCTATTTTACCATGAAGGCCTGCTGCACAAAGTCTCCTCTTAACAGTTGTTGAAGAGATGTGTCTGCTGCTAGAACTCTGTGTGGCATTGACCTGGTCTCTAATCTGAGCTGCTGTTAACCTGCGATTTCTGAGGCTCGCGACTCGAATAAACTTATCCTCAGAAGCAGAGGTGACTCTTGGTCTTCCTTTCCTGGGGTGGTCCTCATGTGAGCCAGTTTCTTTGTAGCGCTTGATGGTTTTTGCAACTGCACTAGGGGACACTTTCAAAGTTTGCCCAATTTTTCGGACTGACTGACCTTCATTTCTTAAAGTAATGATGGCCACTCGTTTTTCTTTACTTAGCTGCTTTTTTCTTGCCATAATACAAATTCTAACAGTCTATTCAGTAGGACTATCAGCTGTGTATCTACCAGACTTCTGCACAACACAACTGATGGTCCCAACCCCATTTATAAGCTAAGAAATCTCACTTATTAAACCTGACAGGGCACACCTGTAAAGTGAAAACCATTTCCGGTGACTACCTCTTGAAGCTCATCAAGAGAATGCCAAGAGTGTGCAAAGCAGTCATCAAAGCAAAAGGTGGCTACTTTGAAGAACCTAGAATATGACATATTTTCAGTTGTTTCACACTTTTTTGTTAAGTATATAATTCCACATGTGTTAATTCATAGTTTTGATGCCTTCATTGTGAATGTACAATTTTCATAGTCATGAAAATACAGAAAAATCTTTAAATGAGAAGGTGTGTCCAAACTTTTGGTCTGTACTGTATATCTGTACAAACCTAGATGAGGTAATCTGCAATACACAAATAACAGAAGAATGCCATAAATATCAAGAAAGTGGACCGTGCTCTGTAAAATTAAACAGACAAATGTCCACATGCAAGCTGAGGAATCAAATCATAAAAAGAGGAGTATAACACAGCAATATGTTGCAAACAATTATAAATGCTTTATTAAACATAAAACACAGAGTAAATAAAATGCACACATAGAGGTAGTGTCAGATGGTAAAATGCTTCCAGGTAGGAAAAACATAATACATTCGTGACAATTCTGAGATACGGCACAATTGCACACTGCCCAAAAGTGACCTAACTATAAGTGTTTGTATTGCCAGAAAATCAATAAGGAGGGCTAAAATCACAGAATATAGTTAAAATCATGCCCTCCACGAATGCTACATAAGGGATGAGTGGAAAGAGAACATATCCATATTGATAATGATCATAGCATGTAGCCTGTTCAAGTCCATTCATCCAGTAATGTATAACAAAAGGGAAGGTATTACCTACCAGGGAAGCACAGCGTGTCACACGGGGAGCATAGAAGTGGTGAAAATGGTTGCAATACACAGTATAAACATGAGGTAATAATACAAGGTGGGGATTACCTATACAAAACATGAACAAGCTGCTAACATCACTGCATGGTAACACATAGATAGTGGCTTACCAACTATGCTTGAATCAAGCTGTTTTACAAGGAGCATAAGACAGAGCAACATATGAGGTTGTTTCTTCCTCAGAACAATGCAGGAAAATGGCTGCTGGTATTTTTCACAGTGTCATAACATCAAGCCCAAGATGCAACAGGACAATCCCAGAATGCATTGCAAACTTAAAGTAAAATGCACATATTAAACTACCAGCAGATGGTGCTGTTACCAAATGATATAAACAGAGTTCAATACATAAAAATTTGTAATAAATATACATATAACTTTCAGATAGCCAATTTTACTGTGTCAGGACAGTACATTGGCCCTTGTCATCCATGTTGCTGGTAAAAAAAAAATAGACACGTCTCCATGTAGTTCACATGGACAAATGGTCCGTGTGAAAACATAGACATGCGAAGATCACCAGCATCAGCTTTTACACTATGTCCATAGCTTTACACTATGTATCTGTGAAAAAAAACAGATGTCATGCCTTTTAGGAAACATGTCAGTGAGGCCGAACACAGAAATGGTCATTTAAAAACTTGGTCATTTTTTATTGCATCTTTTTATATCTTTAGTTAATAGATGAAATAATGAGCAATTTGCGTGTCTATTTTTTACAGCTATTACCTGTGAACTTGGCTCTTCCACATACAAAGATAAAGATGTCATTAGCTATAAATGTCCCCGTGGGAAAAGACCAAAATCAGATCTTGTGCAGTGTTTTAACTATGGCTGGGGTCCCCCAATTATTTGTCAAGGTAAGTCTTTTTAGTAGAAAAAGAATTGCATTAGTGATGATAAAAGCATTAGCGATGATAAAAATATTACATGCCATTAGTTTTAGAGTTCTGTCTGCTTGACTGCTTTTTTAATCTACTATTTTAGAGTAACAGTATGCTGACTGACTCCAACCTGCCTGCATATTCCATGCACTATTCTCAATATAGTTTGCATTGGCTCAATAATCTATAGAAAAATCTACTTCCTGTCTCCTTTCTTATTATGCCAGTGTCTCAATCTATGGCTCTATCTACACATACCTCTGAAGTTCACCTTATCTTACTCAACTGCCTTTTATAAGCAAAAAGATGCAAGAAAAGCTCAAAGATAGAATTACAATTTCCTAATAGAAGTTTCTCTACCTAATTTAAAGATTGCCATGCATGCTCGGTGCCTATAAAATTATTCCTATATCTAAATAAAATTATAACAAGATACTAAGTAAATCACGTGTTACTTGTGGAATCAAAATACATTTTGTATGTTATTATTATTATTTATTTATATAGCACCATTGATTCCATGGTGCTATACATAAGAAGGGGTTACATACAAAATACAGATACTACTTATAACAAATAAACAATGATAGACTAGTACAGGGAGAAGAGGACCATGCCCTTGCGGGCTTACATGCTACAGGATGGGGAAGGAGACAGTAGGTTGGGGGGGTTGCAGGAGCTCTGGCGGTGGTGGTGATGTGGCAGCGTGGTCATTGCAAGTTGTAAGCTTTCTTGAAGAGATGGGTTTTCAGATTCCGTCTGAAGGATCCGAATGTGGCGGATAGTTGGACATGTTGAGGCCCAGAGTTCCAGAGGATGGGGGATATTCGGAAGAAGTCTTGGAGGTGGTTGGGTGAGGAACGAATTAGTGTGGAGGAGAGAAGTAGGTCTTGGGAGAACCAGAGATTACGTGAGGGAATATATCGGGATATTTGTTCAGAGATGTATGGAGGAGAAAGGTTATGTAGGTCAGTGTTAGTATGTAATGATAGTTTATATAATATATATAGGAAACTGAGTGTCCTTAGCACCAGGCTACAATCCAGTTTTAAACTTCTTAGACTGGTCATGTACTTAGATAGCTATTGGCCTAACACACATTTGGCTGAAAGATATTTTTTTCTGACCCCCTCCTACATGTCAGTCAAGAATTCACGTAATCAGTATGGGGAGAGGGAAGTAAGGGCTCCTATTGTTAGCCTCACTTTATGAAGTGGATCCACTGAGCCCAGGTTCGGGTGTAAATACAATCCCCTGATGTTGGTGCAGCTGGCAGGATGGCACAAGGGGACATCATGGTACAAGGTATGCACAAGAATCCAGGGAGCAGCAGGACAGATGCAGTGAAGTCAGCAAGGAAAGAAGCTAGTTGGTATGGTGTTCAATGGAAGTGGAGTACACGAAATAAGGGTCTTGAAACACATTCCGAAGACACAGGTGTGTGTCAATGGGCTTTAGGTAGGTATAGGGAGGTGATATCATAGATCCATGCTAGACAACCTGCAAAACCTGACAATTTAGGGCTGTGGACAAAGGTGAATGCAGTAGAGACTGGGACAGGTGTGTAACACGTATAAGAAGTATTTTGCTGATTATTTAACCCTTTAATCATAGCTCTCAATTGCCCAAGATCCATCAAGACTGTCCTCATTAGAGAGAACTGTAGGAGGAAAGAGATATATCCTGACTTTCACACACACTATCTGAGATGTCTCCTGCAGTGATCTTCACTGTGTGTATTCAATGCTCAGTAACTGTTACTCCTCTGGGATGGGCAGGCATCTCTGTGCTCTCTGCATCATTAAATTTATTTAAAAAAAAATCATTATTTAATTTTTTTGAAGCGTGGTATTCCTTGGATTCGAAACCCCCAACCTACATAAATTGTGGAAGCGATGTCCACATTGGAGAGCTGCCAAGGTTCCCAACCAGCAGAAACCTCCATAAGAGACCCCATTTTGGAAACTTCTCCTCTTGAGGAATTACTCTAGGGGTGAAGTGAGCATTTTAAACTCACAGGTATTTCATAAAATCGTATAACATTGGGCTGTGACAACAAAAAGTTACATTTTTTTCCCACTAAAATGTTGTTTTAGTCCCAAGTTTATAATTTTAAAAAGGGCTAATAGGAGAAAATGGATCACAATAGGAAAAAATGTTATGCAATGTCTCCTGACTACAGCAGTGCTCCACATGTGGCAAAAAATACTTTTTTAGGCACAGTGCAAAGCTCAGAAGAGAATGAGCATCATATTGAATGCAGATTTGCTTAGAATGGTTTGCGGGTGCCATGTCACATTGGCAGAGTCTCTGAGATATCAGGACAGCAGGACCTCCAAAAAGTGACCCCATTTTGCAAACCACACTTCTCAATGAAATCATCTAGGGGTGCAGTGAGCATATTTACACCACATGTTTCACAACATTTTATATCATTCAGCGGGGAAGAAAAAAATTATATTTTTTACCACTAAAATGTTGTTTTAGCTCCAAATTTATATTTTCACAAGGGGAAATAGATAAAAATGATCTCAAAATTTGTTACACAATTTCTAATGAAGGTATCAATACCCAACATGTGGCTGTGCAGTACTATTTGGCCACACTCTGAGACGCTGGAGAAAAGGAACGCTATTTGACTCTTAGAGAACAAATTTTTGTGGAATACAGGTGCATCACACTAAATTAGAATATCAAAAAGTTAATTTATTTCAGTTCTTCAATATAAAAAGTGAAACTCATATTGTATAGAGTCATTACAAACAGAGTGATCTATTTCAAGTGTTTATTTCTGTTAACGTTGATGATTATGGCTTACAGCCAATAAAAACACAAAGGTTGTTATCTCAGTAAATTAGAATAATTTATAACAGCTTGAAAAATGATTTTAAAATCCGAAATGTTGCCCTACTGAAATGTATGTTTAGTAAATGCACTCAATACTAGGTCGGGGCTCCTTTTGCATCAATTACTGCATCAATGCGGCGTGGCATGGAGGTGATCAGCCCGTGGTACTGCTGAGATGTTATGGAAGCCCAGGTTGCTTTGATAGCAGCCTTCAAAGCCATTCATAACCTCTCTCCTCTGTACATCTCTGAACTAATCTCTCGATATACTCCCTTACGTAATCTCCGGTCCTCCCAAGACCTCCTTCTCTCCTCCATACTCATTCGTTCCTCACACAATCGCCTCCAAGATTTCTCCTGAATATCCCCCATTGTATGGAGTCTGTGCCTCAACACGTCCGATTATCCACCACATTTGGATCCTTCAGAATGAATCTGAAAGCCCATCTCTTCAAACAAGCTTACAGCCTGCCATGACCTTGCTTGCTGCCACCTCAACAACACCGGAGCTACTGCAGCCCCCCAACCTACTGTCTCCTTCCCCGTTCCCGTAGAATGTAAGCCCCCAAGGGCAGGGTCCTCTTCCCTCTGTACCAGTCAATTATTGTTAGTTTATTTACTGTAAGTGATACCTGTATTTAGTATGTAACCCCTCTTTATGTACAGCACCATGGAATCAATGGCGCTATATAAATAAATAATAATAATAAAAATAATAAAAAATAAATTCAGCTCGTCTGCATTGTTGGGTCTGGTGTCTCTCATCTTTCTCTTGACAGTATCTCATAGATTCTCTATGGGGTTAAGGTCAGGCGAGTTTGCTGGTCAATCAAGCACAGTGATATTGTTGTTTTTAAACCAGGTATTGGTACTTTTGGCAGTGTGGACAGGTGCCAAGTCCTGATTGAGAATGAAATTTCCATCTCCAAAAAGCTTGTCGGCAGAGGGAAGCATTAAATATTAAATTAAAATTTCCTGGTAGATGTCTGCGCTGACTTTGGTCTTGATAAAACACAGTGGACCTACACCAGCAGATGACATGGCTCCCCAAACCATCACTGATTGTGGAAACTTCACACTAGACCTCAAGCAGCTTGGATTGTGTGCCTCTCCACTCTTCATCCAGACTCTGGGACCTTGATTTCCAAATGAAAATAAATTGTAACTCTGGGACCTTGTGGCGTGTGTCAATCACTGCCTTCTGGACAAGTCAGCAGTCTTCCCCATGATTGTGGAGCCTACTGAAACAGACTAAGTGGCTTTTTTTAAATGCTTAGGAAGCATTTGCAGGTGATTTTTGGTTAATTATTTTAATTTACTGAGATAATGACTTTTGTGTTTTCATTGGCTGTAAGCCATAATCATCAACATTGACAGAAATAAACACTTGAAATAGATCACTCTGTTTGTAATGACTCTATATAATATATGAGTTTCACTTTTTTTTTGAAGAACTGAAATAAATTAACTTTTTGATGATATTCTAATTTAGTGAGATGCACCTCTAGTTTGCGGATTCCATGTATAGAGCACCTAAGTGTCAGAAGAGCAAAATCCCCCTCAATTGTCCCCAATTTGGAAATTACACACCTCTGGGAATTTATCTACAGGTGTAGGGACGATTTTGCCTCCAAAAGCCATGGCCCCATTATCAGTATTTGGTCGGTATTCGGTCAGTAATTTTTCTCAGGAGTGGGAGCCAAAACCAGGTGAGGAACAATCAGAAAAAAGGTATAATAGAAAAAAATGCAGAATTGGTGCATTTATCACCCACTCCTGGTTTTGGCTGCCATTCCTGATAAAAAAATACTGATCAAATACTGATAGTGGGGCCATGGGCAAAGGGTGTTTTCCAGAAACGAGCGGCATTGGATGTTGCAGAGTGAAGTTGCAAATCTGCCATTTTAGTGCTTAGTGCTTGTACATTATACTGCCCATACATTGTACTCAGCTTGTACTGGAAGTATGCACCCTGTAAATTAAGTAGGTTCTCCTCACTAAGTTAATGCCAAACATGTGGACTAAATGCTAACTGAAGTTTAGACACACTGTGAGGCTCAGGAGAAAGGGGCATTTGGATTTTGGTGGATTTCAATAAATGGGAGCCTCGTCACTTTTCCAGAGCCTTTGTGCTGATGGACCTGTGTGGGGACTTTGTTTTTTGTGGGTTAAGAAGCTTTATTGGTTGAATTTGTGTTGCTTCTGTTCAGTGGTATCTGGCTTTTAAAAGGTGTACAGAACTTTGCCAGACCACACTTTTATGTGTGCTTTAAAAGATGGACACCGCCGGATCATAGACCAGATGGCGTCAACAGTGCCTCCATCTGCCTCATTATAGGGAATATTTCGTCAAGGTTTCCGTCTGAATCATGTATTACAGAGAATTACATGAAAACCCCAGTGAATGTGCTCAGTGCAGCATAAATTGAACCAAACCTTACTGCGATCTTTGGTAGGCAGGATAAACACATCAACAGTAGGCTACAAATTGATTTTATTTTTTTATGCAGTTCATCATGCGGTATAAGTGATTAGATGACTTTATAGTTTGAGAGCTATAATTGTTTTATATTTCTGCTGACAGAGTCATGTAAGGGCTTCTTTTTTGCGGGACGAGTTGTCTTTATTATTGGTACCATTTTCGGGCACACGTTTTTTGATCACTTTCTATTTCGATTTTTGGGAGGCAGAATAAACAAAAATCAGAAATTTAGAAATAGATTTTTGCTTTTTGTTTTGCTGTTCACCATGTGGTAAAAGTGATAAGACAACTTTATACTTCAGATAAGTACGATTACAGCAAAGCCACATTTTTGTATTTTTTATGTTTTGTTGCCTCTGCACAATTAAAACAATTTCATAGAAAAAATAATATTTTTGCATCACTGTACTCAGAGCTATGCCTTTTTCTTTTTTCCACTGATGGAGCTGTATGGTGGCTTGTTTTTTTGTAGGAATAAGATGTCATTTTCAGCAGTACCTTTTTTATTTGCATTCGCATTTTTCGTTGCATTTTATTGCACTTTTTTCCTGCGGTTTGATGAAAAAGCATCGTTTTTTCCAATTTTTTTTTTTTAATTTGTGCCTTTCATTGTAGGGGTTAACTAGTATGACAGTTTTATACATTGGGTTGTCCCGAATGCGGCAATACCAAATGTGTATTTTTTTTTGTTTATTTTTATTTTTACATAAATATGTGTATTTATTGGTGTAATTTTTTTTTGTTCTTTATTTTGAGAGTTTTTTTTATTAATAATATTTTTTTTCAATCTTCTTAACTTTTTTTACTTAGTCCCTTTATGGAACTTAAACTTTTATTACTCTGATCACTTGTCTCATGCATTGCAATGTATGATACCTGTGATATTACATAGGCAGATTGCCTGTTACAACCTGCTAATGGCTGAGTCTCACAGGTCACTGTACCTGGCACACCAGGAGATCATTGTTTGACCTCCAGATGGCTTGACAGACATTGGCTTCTCGTAATTTTGTCATGGGGGTGCCGATGAAGATGAGAGAGGGAGGCCAGTCTCTCTCATAACCTCCAAAATGCTGCAATTGCTATCGACCCTGGCTGTTACAGCAGGAGCTCGACTGTCAGCTGCGCTGAGTTCCCAGTGGTGATCATGCAGGAAAGTGCTGATATTTCAGCACTTCCTGTTGATCACATGCTTTGATCGGTAAATCAGATTGATGGACCGATCACAGCAATCAGAGAGCAGAGACCAATTGAAATGGGTCCCTGTATCTCTGGCCGTGCCACTTAGCAGTCAGTGATTGCTGTCGGCACAAAGCTGTCGCTGTGTGTTTTCACACAGGGACAGTTTTAATCGACAACGGACATAGCATGTCATAATGCGGGAAATGACACCTGCTCATGATGTGCTATGTCCGTCATTGGTTGTTAAAGGGTTGGTATTAAGGATTTACCTACTGTGCTAATCAATCATTGCCTGCGTTTGATTTGGATAGCTTCCCTGTGCCCCCCCCATTTGCATTCCCACTCAGCCTTGGCCTGTTAGTGTGGTAAGTATATTACCTTTTTGCCATACGTCAATTGAGCCTTTTGTATCTACTCAGATCACTACTTTAGTGGTGTGTGGGATATGATGTTAGCGGGAGCACTCTGTATATTAACCCCTGACTAGCTACGTGGCTTTCTAACGCCCATAGTGACTCCACTCTATATGAATGGGACGCATTACATCTTGGGGGCTTTTTATTTAGACACTTGGCACTTTCTTGTCCCTTTTTCTATGCATATGATATTTAAATTTGGTATTGTATACACATTGATTAATAAATAAATTTTCTATTTAAGTCAGTGTTACCCTTTGTTCTCTTTGTTTCTAACACTGGTCTAGTATATAGGATCAGGAACTGGCTGCACATGGACAATGTTCAGGCACTGGCCGCACTGGGACCAAGGAACTTTGGGAAAAGGACTGGCAGCGCCAGGAACAGGGGACTTTGGAAACAGGATTGGCCGTGCCAGGACCAGGGGACAATGTTCAAAACTGGCAGGATGGGGACCAGGGGACTTTGGGGACAGGTCTGGTTACACCTGGACCAGGAGACTTTGGCTATGGGACTGGCCACTCCAGGACCATGGGGCTTCGGATACAGGACTGGCCACTCCAGGAGCAGGGGACAATGTTTAGGTGCTGGCTACACCAGGACCAAGGATTCAGGTTCAGAACCTGGTCACAGTGGGACCAGGGGTTCAGGTTCAGGACACTGGCAACACCAGGACCAGGGGATCTCCCAACTCACTAGTAGCACACCTTACTAACTAAGCTTTCAACAAGTAGCTTCGCGATTCACTAAGAGAGAGGGAGTCTTTTATACTTTTTATATACACACTAGGAAGCAGAAGGAAGAAGGAGGCAAGAGCATGCCTGGGACAACGCTGAGCACCGGGGCAGTGAGTAAGTTAGTGTCCCTGCACGGAGGGGGAAGGGGACACCATGCAGGGGCATCAGCAATAGTGCTACATCATTATATCTGAAATTGGTCTACACATATTCAACCTAAATATGCAGAACATAATTGAGGCTGTAGTACTTGGCGGGGGGAGGCCTTGTAGGCTAGTTCTGCTATCAAGCCTGGTAGATATTACAGCCAGCTCTCTGGTTGGGTGGTGTTGGCTAAATTTAATTTTTTTTTATTGCGGCTCAAGTCAATTTATTACTGAGCCGCTGTTTATCGAGTGGTCTATTTATATTATATTGGTTTAAGAATTATTTATTTTTTAATAATCCTGTAATAAAACATTACAACTAGTGATGAGCGAGCTCTAAAATGCTCGGGTGCTCGTTATTCGAGTCAAGCAAATCGTAATGCTGCTTGGAAGTCGATGAGAAACTCGAGCCTTTTTCCGGAGGTCTGGAGGGGTCTAAAAATTTGTAAAATCGATGGAAACAGCACTGAAATGGCATGTGAACAGCATGGGAAAGACCCCTGGAAGCATCTCTGAATCCCAGGTCGCTACTGGGAACAATGTTGTAAGACTATTACGCCACTTTTACAGAGTGATGAGCGAATGTTTCAATATTCGATTAGGATTACGATCGCCGAATTTGCAATATTCGCCGAATGTTTGATGAACATTACCGAACATCATAGGATTCAATGGGGGGACAAAAAAAAAGCATACACAACACCTTCAAATGGGCCCAAAAGCTGCCAAAACACATCAAATTAGGGGTAGACACCTGGAAAGTGCCATCAATTGACCCAGAGTACAAGTGCTATAATTATTATTACTATTACAGCGACATTTATTCCGTGGCGCTTTAAATGTCAAAAAGGATCACCGACTGGTACAAGAGGAGAGAGGACCCAGCCCACAAGGGTGCACAAATGATCTACAAGGGATGAGTGAGGGTACAGTAGGTCAGGGTACAGCTAGTCGTGCAGCGGTATGCTGGAACAAGGCTTACCGCAGATTGTACGCTTGTCATAAGAAGTGGGTTTTCAGTCTCCTTTTCAAGGTTTCCACTGTAGGCAAACGTCTGATGTATTGGGGTACAGCGTTATCATAGTAGGGGAGATGCACGGGACAAATCTGTCAAAAACCTAAATAACGTTAAGCTTCCAGGAGCTCACAACTGAGCAGATTAACCTCTGCACCGATTATTATGAAGGCGAAAGGCTTCTTTCTAATGACTGCAGGAGTGGGAGGAATCAGACCCTGCGGTCTTCTGGCTCCTATCTGTCACAGTAAACCGGCGACACCTTGCAAGCTTCAACACGATGTTTACGAGGTAGACAGCAGCAGTGGTTGTTCTCCTAGTCTACGAGCTAACTCTTTTATGATGCTAGGGGACAACATCTGCAAGTAATTTGTATGTTCTCCCTGTGTTTGCGGGGGTTTCTTCCAGGTTCTCTGGTTACCTCCTCTGTAAAAAAGCAGCCATACAAGGAGTGTTCACAGTTCAAAACATTAGGGCCTGACACCACCATTTCCGTGGCCAACAGATTGGAGATGGTGGATTTCCACCTCTTAACTTTGTCATATGTGGGAGCAAACAATCTGTTACGTGACCACAACTGTGGGACCGAGAGCTTGCTGCAGTGCTGAAAGATGGCGGAGTACGGTGAAACTGACAAACTGCTGGACCGTGAGTGAGGTGCAGGGGGACATGTTACGGTGGATTGAGAAACATGTGGTGTGCTCAGTGAAACAAACAGCATGCATGTCAGCTTCTGTTACAGCTTACGGGCTCTCACTCAGCCTGACTGGAGCAGGTAGAGAAGCAGAGGCTCTGCAGTGGAGACCTGCGTGCCAATACTTGGCGTGGTAACAGAGGAGGAGGAAGACGCAGCATATGTGGTTGATGGGGCAGCTGATGGTTGTTGAGGTTCGCTGGTCCGCATTTTATCGCAGTGAGATTGCCTGAGTAACGCATTTTGATTGCGCATGTGAAGGTTCATGCATGTAGTAGTCAAATGATTGCACTTTTTCCCTCTACTGAGTTTTTTATTGCAAAGTTTGCTGATAACATGTGCTAGCTCATCCTTTGCTGTCTCAAAAAAGGCCCAGGCTAGGTGACCCTTGCCGCCCCATCGAGCTGCAGACCCACGACCGTTGCTGGTCACTGCGGTTGTAGCTAAGTAATCAGTGCTCCTCGTGCTTGCATCACTCTGTGTATGCGCCATTGGATGCAACACGTAACCTCCTGGTCTTCCTCCTCTACCACCTCAGGTGCTCTACTCAGCTGCATGCCTCTGGGTTCACATCAAATTGGATGTGCAACCTCATCATTATTCAATGAGTTATTCCACTCCTCGCCCTCGGAGTCACTCTCCTCCTCTTCTTGCCCTGACAGCACAGTACAGTCGAGGGTCAGGAAGCTGCTTGGACTCAACCTTTTTTTTCCCCTGTATGGAGAATAATATCTGCCCCAAACAATTTTAAGCTGAGATGCAGTCTGCTTTATATACCCATTTTGAGTTTATCAGATCTGTGTACCCCTGGGTGGAGAAGAATATCTGCCCCAAACAATTTTGACCCCTTAAGGATGGAGCCAATTATGTACTTAATGACCAAGCCAATTTTTACAATTCTGACCACTGTCACTTTATGAGGTAATATAACTCTGGAACTCTTCAACGGGTCCCACTGATTCTGAGATTTTTCTGTGACATATTGTACTTCATGACAGTAGTAAAATTTCTTCGATAAGACTTGCGTTTACTTGTGAAAAAACGGAAATTTGGCGAATATTTTGCAATTTTCAAACTTTGAATTTTCATGCCCTCAAATCAGAATAATATGTCACACAAAATAGTTAATAAACAATATTTCCCACATGTCTACTTTACATCAGAACAATTTTGGAACCAAAGGTTTTTTTTGATCGGAAGTTATAAAGGTTAAAATTTGACCAGCGATTTCTCATTTTTCCAACAAAATTTACAAAACCATTTTTTTTAGGGACCACATCACATTTGAAGTGACTTTGAGGGATCTATATGACAGGAAATACCCAACCAACCATTCTAAAAACTGCACCCCTCAAGGTGCTCAAAAACACATTCAAGAAGTTTATTAACCCATCATGTGCTTCACAGGAGCTGAAGCAACATAGAAGGAAAAAAAATTAACATTTAACTTTTTTTCACAAAATGTTTACTTCAGACCCAATTTTTTTTATTTTTACAAAGGTAACAAGAGAAATTGCATCACAAAATTTATTGTGCAATTCCTCCTGAGTAAGCCGATACCTGATATGTGCGGGGAAACCACTGTTTGGGCGCACTGCAGGGTTCGGAAAGAAAGGAGCGCCATTTGACTTTTTGAATGTAAAATTTTATTGAATAATTAGAGGACGCCATGTCGCGTGTGGGGAGCCCCTGATGTGCCTAAACAGTGGAAACCCGACACAAGTGACACCATTTTGGAAACTAAACCCCTCAGGGAACTTAGCTAGATGTGTGGTGAAGACCTCGAACCCCCAGGTGCTTAACATTAAGCGGTAAAAATAAAATTTTCACATTTTTCTCACAAAAATGTTTTTCAGCCTCCAATTTTGCATTTTCATATAGATAACAGGAGAAATTGCCCCATACCATTTGTTGTGCAATTCCTCCTGAGTAAGCCGATGCCCCATATGAGGGGAAAAACCACTGTTTGGGCACACGGCAGGATTTGGAAGGGAAGGCGCTCTATTTGATTTTTTTAATGTAAAATTTTCTTGAATTAGCGGACACCATGTCTTGTTTGGAGAGCCCCTGATGTGCCTAAAGAGTAGAAACCCTCCAAAAGTGTGACCATTTTGGAAACTAGACCCCTACGGGAACTTATCTAGATGTGTGGTGAACATCTAGAACCCCCAGGTGCTTCACAGAAGTTTATAATGTTGAGCCGTAAAAATAACATTTTCACAATACATTCCCACAAAAATGTTTTTCAGGCCCCAATTTTGGGTTTTCTTAAAGATATCAGGAAAAATTGCCCTATACCATTTGTTGTGCAATCCTCCTGAGTAAGCTGATGCCCCATATGTGGGGAAAAAAACAATGCTTGGGTGCACGGCATGGTTTGGAAGGGAAGGCGCGCCATTTGACTTTTTGAATGTACAGTGGGTACGGAAAGTATTCAGACCCCTTTACATTTTTCACTCTTTGTTTCATTGCAGCCATTTGGTAAATTCTAAATAGTTAATTTTTTTTCTCATTAAAGTACACTCTGCAGCCCATCTTGACTGAAATAAACCAGAAATGTAGACATTTTTACAATTTTATTAAAAAATAAAAACTGAAATATCACATGGTCATAAGTATTCAGACCCTTTGCTCAGTATTGAGCTAGTACAACCATTAGTCTTCTTGGGAATGATGCAACAAATTTTTCACACCTGGATTTGGGGATCCTCTGCCATTCTTCCTTGTAGATCATCTCCAGTTCCGTCAGGTTGGATGGTGAACGTTGGTGGACAGCCATTTTCAGGCCTCTCCAGAAATGCTCAATTGGGTTTAGGTCAAGGCTCTGGCTGGGCCAGTCAAGAATGGTCACAGAGTTGTTCTGAAGCCACACCTTTGTTATTTTAGTTTATAAGGTCTGTGTACCCCTGTGTGGAGAAGAATATCTGCCCCAAACAATTTTAAGCTGAGATGTAGCCTGCTTTATATACCATGGTAGAAAGAAAACCAATTTCTATTTTATCATATGTTCTCCTGTGAGAACAATATCTGCACCATACAGTTAATTTAAATTGAGTATAAGTATTATAATGGGGACCGAGACCTCTTCCACTACAGCCAACAAAGCAGATGGAGTGTTCACATTTAAAAAAATTAGGGCCTAACAACACCATTTCCGTCTTCAGCATCAGATTTTCACGGCGCTGAGGAATAAGTACCCTTAATGACCGCCGTGAAAATGCATTACAGTGGTCATTAAGGGGTTAAGCTGAGATGCAGTCTGCTTTATATACCCATTTTAACTTTATCAGGTCTCTGTACCCCTGTGTGGAGAACAATATCTGCCCCAAACAATTTTAAGCTGAGATGCAGTCTACTTTATATACCCATTTTGAGTTTATCATGTCTATGCACCCCTATGTGGAGAACAATATCTGCACCAAAAAATTATTTTCATTAGAGTATAACTATTGTAAAGGAGACCAAAAATTCTTCCATTGCAGCCAACCCAGCACATGGAGACCCAATCAGGAGTGTTTACATTTCCCTAAATTAGGGCCTAATACCATCAAAGTGGCATCAATTTCAGTACAGTAGAAATATTATAATTAGGACCGACACTTCTTCCCCTACAGCCAACCCAGTAGATGGAGACGAAATCAGGACTTTTCCCATTTGAAAACATTTGGGCCTAAAACCATCAAAGTGGCATCAATTTTACTAGAGTATAAGTAGTATAATAGGGACCGATACCTCTTCCACTACAGCTAACCCAAAAGATGGAGACCCAATCAGGATTCCCCACATTTCCACAAATTACTGGCAGACACCAACAAAGTGACATAAATTTCAGTACAGTTGAAATTGTACAATTAGGAACGACACATCTTCCACTACAGCCAATCCAATGGATTGAGAGACCAAATCTGTATTCTCCACATTTCAAAAAATTAGGGCCTAAAACCTGCAGCCGCAGCAAGAGCAGGCACACAAGTCATATCATAGACTGCAATTCCGCAAGATCAATGCAGCACACTGAAAACTACAACATCGCCTACAGTTAGGCTGTCAACACTTTCATGGGACAGCCTGATATGCTTATCCATCAGGACACCACCAGCAGTGCTGAACACACGTTCTGCGAGAACGCTGGCTGCCGGGCATGATAAAACCTCCAAGGCGTAAAAGGCGAGCTCAGGCCATTCATCCATTTTTGAAGACCAAAATGTAAAAGGGTCAAAATTAGTGATGAGCGAGTACCGTAATATTCATAATCACTATACTTGTAAGGATTACTTTGTAATAATCGTGTATTCTTTCCGAATAGCAAGTACAATGTAAGTCAATGGGAAATGAGAGTAATTTTCTGCTGGACCCTACAAAGGGGCCTGGGGGCATGAGGCAAAGGCTGAAATGGATGGGAAAGTGATGAAACAGAATGGGAAGAGCCTGGAGAATATGCCTGCATGCATTTCTGACTCGTATATGGTTTCTGGGAATAAGTTTGTTGCAGTATTACGCCACTTTTACAGACACACAAGAGCAACTACCAAACCTAACCTAAATTGCATTTAGCAGGCCAAAAAGGTTAAGAAACAGTTTTTCCTGCATAATTTTCTTAATCTTTAATCTTTTTTTTTTTTTTATTTATATAGCACCAGCATATTCCGTGGTGCTTTACAATTCAGACAATTTACAGACATTTTGGGCTCTGTCCCCATTTGGGGCTCACAATCTAGATTCCCTATTAGTATGTCTTTGGAGTGTGAGAGGAAACCAGAGAATCCAGAGGAAACCCACTCGGAGACCATGCAAACTCCTTGCAGATGTTTTCCTTAGGGGGATTTGAATCCAGGACCCCAGCGCTGCAAGGCTGCAGTGCTAACCACTGAGCCACCATGCTGCCCAGGTGGCCCTGTAACATGCGTTTTGGAGGGACAGCTGTTACTTAGACATTTGGGCGGTCCCTCCATCATTGACACTCAGATAGTGGAAAACATATTCCATAGCAGTTTACAATGTGCCCATTGTAGTGTTGGGCTTGACCCTCCACCTCCTCCACCACCATGTGATACTGCAGCCCTAAATTCAAATATTCAGATGGCCTGCAGTAGGCGGAAAAGCTGAGTTTTGTGAGAGCCCTCGTGTGGCTCTGTAACATACATTTTGAAGTGCCCTCCTCTAGAAATTTAGGAGGTGCTTCTTGTGTACATTTGAGAGTGGCCTCACTTAATCATATTGTAGGGCCCTCACTCTATTATTTAACTCATGTAAGGGCAGAGACTACAGAGAAAAAGGCCAAGAGACATGGAGTACTAGAATGTAGCAGTGAGTGGGGCCTGTGATCCTCAGGTATGGCTGAATTCTGTGAACCGGAAAAATAAAGCTGCACTAGTCAACTAGATAACAAGCTCAAATATATCACTTGTGAAAGTCAATGGATAAAGGATATATGGTGCCCCACCCCCCTCCAGGATGGGTTGGAGAAGCTTCTCCAAATGGCTCAGAGATTTTGATTGTCAATATTCCCCAGATAATATAGGAAGAGAAGACTTCTTGATACTGTACTACTTGGTCCAGTGCAGAATGTGCATCGTTTTTCCAAAAATTACTCCTGGGGGCTATGTTATAGGTGCAGGAAGATTCCATGACAAGGGCCACCCTTGACAAACATTATCTGCGATGGAGTACTGAAGTAGTTGTGGCCCTCAATTCAAGTTTTCAGAGGGCCATCAGTCGGTGTAAATTTCTAGTGAATATGTATCCCCTATCTGTCACAAAGTGGCACAACCTGTGACAAGGGCCTTAAATCACAAATAGTTGGTAGGACCACTGTACATTCCAGATATGTCCACTGCACAATGTGCATAAGGCTTGTAAAAATTAGCCCCATGGGCTGAGTCATGGTTGACGCAGTGAGCCACCATAACAAGGGCCACCAATCACAAATAGTAGTTAGGCTGGAGTAGGAATACTGTCCTGGTTTGTCCACAGCACAATATGCATAGGGTTTGTAAAAATTAGCTCTATGGGCTGAGTTATGGTTGACTCACTATTGTGGCTGTGACAGCTAGCTTGGCTTGTGCCATCAACATCTGAAAATCTGTCAACAAAACTCAAAATGCCAAAAAAGCCTGTTAAGGAACGTGGACGTGTATGTGGTATTGTCTGTGGTGCACGAGAAGGCACTAAGTCTGTGTCAGGTCAGAAGACGCTTAATGCATCCACTATGTTCCTGGAAAAATTTCCCGGTCTGGAACGTAAATGTGTGTGGAAGCCAAAAGAGCTAGAGCAGATTCTGTCTTGGATAGCAGACAAGGCCTTTATGCATTTGTCAACCAGCAACAAATCTTCCATGACCACACAGTCTACTGTGGATACACAGAAGGCTAGCCCATCCAATCCTGAAGCTGATTCACCTTCCTCCCGCCATTATCAGTCACAGGAGACATATGACCCAAAGCTTGGCCACTCCGAGGATCTGTTTGGTATGTATCCTTTGGTTGGCTCTGGCCTATCACCATGCAGCATTGAAGAGGGACAAGAGGATGTGACGTGCGTTGATGCTCAAGTATTTGAGGTCCTACGGCCAGAAGAAAGCCACTTGGAAGAACATCATTTACTGTCTCCAGAGGTGGAGGCTGATGATGATGAGACACAGTTGCCATCAGGTCAGCCTACAATGTCAACTGGGAAGGAGGATGAGAAGGAAGACAAGGTGGTTGATGATGAGTCCACTGATCCGACCTGGACCATTGACATGCATAGCCATGATAACAACACAGAGGAAGATGGATATGTGGTACCACCACAGGAACGACGAAGTTAAGGTTTGACCAGAGTGAGAACTGGGTCAACTGTTCCCAAGAGCACCCCCGCTGTGCACCAAGTCAGGGCAAAGGGGCGTTCAGCTGCTGTGTGGAATTTTTTTTCTGAAAGTCCTTCAGACAAAAACATTGTAGTATGTAGCCTCTGCCATACCAAGTTGAGCAGAGGCCAGGGCAAAGGCAACCTGAACACCACTAGTATGCAAAACTACATGGCAGTCAAGCACCCCAGTAGGTGGGCGGAACACCGGGGTACCAAATCTACGTCTATAGGTCAAACCAATGCCATGTCGCCTGGGCTATGTCCATTTGAATCTGCTGCTCAGGAAGCAGGTGCTCATACCTCCTGCCCACAAGCTGCGATTGCTCACACACAACAAACATCAACCACATCCACTTCCTTGTCCCAGCAAAGCGTCCAATTGTCCGTGTCTGAGCTTGAAAAGAAAGCGTAAATACTCAGCCACCCACCACCAGGTACAAATACTAAACTCGCACATTGCCAGACTGCTAGATGTGGAGATGTTGCCGTTTAGGCTTGTGGGAACACAGTCTTTCCGTAATCTCTTGGCTGTGGCTGCCCCACGATACAGTGTTCCTTGCCACCACTATTTTGCCCAGTGTGCAGTACCTGGGTTACACAAGCACATGTTAAACAATCTGAACCGTGCTCTCACCAACGCCATAACCGTGAAGGTCCACCTAACAACAGACACCAGGACAAGTTGTTGTGGACAGGGATGATACATTTCTGTCACGGCACACTGGGTGAACCTGGTGGAGGGTGGGACAAAGGCGCAAACTGGAACATCACACATCCTACCCACGCCAAGACTAGCGAGCTCAACTTCTGTTAGGGTTTCCACCTCTTCATATTCCACTTCCTCTCTCCCCTCCTCCTGCTCCTCATCCTCCACTGAATTACTCTCCCCATCACTGCCAAGCTGGGACCTGTGCAGCAGTGCATCGGCAAAGTGGCAACACGCTCTGCTGAAGATGATCTGTTTAGGTAAGAAAGCGCACACTGCAGCAGAGCTGTGGCAAGCTTTAAAATAGACTGATCAGTGGCTCTCCTCGCTGCACCTCCAACCCTTTCTGGTCATCTGCGATAATGGGTGGTGGCTTTAAAGGTCTACAAGCTGGTACATGTGCCATGCATGGATCACGTGCTGAACCTAGTTGTTCAGAAATTTCTGAAAACTTACCGTGACTTGCCGTACCTACTTGAGAAGGTGAGCCGTATTAGCGCCCATTTCTGCCATTCCTCTAATGCTATTGCTGCTCTTACAGCACTGCAAAAGCGCTTGAATTTGCCAAGTCACCAGCTCATTTGCGGCCTGCCCACGCGGTGGAACTCAACCTATCATATGTTGGCGAGGATTAGTGAACAGCAGAGGGCAGTAGCTGAATACCAGTTTCAACATGCTCGTCAGACTGAGAGTCAGCCACCACACATAACAAATGTCAAGTGGATGTGGATCGCTGACATTTGTGAGGTTCTTGAGAACTTTGAGTACTGTACCAACCTTGTGAACGGTGATCAGGCTATTATCAGCGTAACCATCCTGCTGCTGTGTCTCTTGAAACAATCATTACATAATCTCAAAGAGGAAGCTTTGCTTGCCCAGCTTTTTGGTGTGGAGACAGATTTCACAATGGGTGATACTACCCAGCCCAGCCAATATTTTGAGGCAACATTGGGTGATGAGGAAGATGAGGAGGATGAGGAGGGAGAGGACTTGTTTTTTTGTGCTACCGAAGGGACTCGTAATGTTACAGAGGGGACACCCAACCCAAGCTTCATGTCTGGATGGGCTGGAGAGGAGGAGGTGGAGAAGGAGGAGGAGAGTCAGCATGAGGAGAGAATGGGTACTGTTTCTACTGTTGGGGACACAGAACATTTGCCTTTTTGCAGCTTGGCCCACATGGCACAGTTCATGTGTAAGTGTCTGTGGCAAGACCCTCGCGTGATACACATTTTATCTAACAACAAT
Organism: Phyllobates terribilis; assembly: GCF_046119375.1. Taxonomy (NCBI): domain Eukaryota; kingdom Metazoa; phylum Chordata; class Amphibia; order Anura; family Dendrobatidae; genus Phyllobates; species Phyllobates terribilis. Next base: position 34,162,341 of record NW_027362768.1, on the reverse strand, counting down.
AATATAAATTTTTATTTATATAGCGCTAACATATTCCGCAGAACTTTACAATTAAGGGGAGACATGTACATACAATAAATTCAATACAAGGCAAGACTGTTTAAACAGTTAGGAATAAGGTCCCTGCTTGCAAGCTTATATTCTACAAGAAAATGGGTGGACACATTAGGTGAAAAGTGCTTGTTATTTCAGGTCTGGCAATTATAATAAGTAGGGATTTTCATATAAAGTTGCATGATCCGGTCATCAGCCAGTATGTTTAAATGCAATAATCAAATATCGAGTGTAGTTATCGTGTGCATGGAGGGTGTGGAGACAAGTGAATAGTAGGGTGCAGATTTTGAATAATATTTAGAAGGAGGGAACAGGAGAAAGTTGGTTTACTGAGTAGTTGAGGTGGTAGGCTTATTTAAAGAGATGGGTTTTTAAAGAACGCTTGAAGATGTGGGGCTAGGCATCAGTCAGATTGTCTGGCGTAGAATATGACCTCGGCGGTCGCGTGACCCGTCACATGACTAAATTACATCATGGCAGGTCTTTTTAGACCACAGCGAGCAGCCGGCAAGCCATAACGGATCGGATAAGGACACCGGGGGCCACATCAGAAGGTAAGTATAATATTTATTTTTTACCATTCTTTTATGGTCACACTATATAAATCCACGACATTTGCATGGATTTATATAGTGTGATCAAATTGTCAAGCACTTTCCAAGTGATACTAAAATCGCTTGGAAAGCGCTTGACAACCCGCATGCGGAAATGCATGTGAAAAATGCTTCACTTCCGCTTGTCCCTGGCAGGAAAAACACATGTAAAATCGGCATGCATTTTTTCTGCAAAAGAGATGCAGAAACGCTCAGGAGAAATCCGGAGCATTTATGCATCGTGGGCACATAGCCTTACTCTGCCGCTGCTGCTAATGTTTTTGCGCTGACGAACTGAAGTGCCAGAGGTTGAAAGACTACAGCTGCGAAGCACACTGTGTGCCGCACTCCTTTGTTGGGGAAAAGCACCATTAAGGTTGCTTAAAAGCTTGTTTTGATACCTCAACATTAGCAAGTCCCTTTCCAGGGCGGGAAGCATCTGTAAAAATTTACTTGTATAACGTGGATCTAACTGAGTGGCAACCCAGTAGTCAGCATTGTTTTGAATCCTAACTAAATGGGAATCATATTGCAGAAATTGCAGCAAGAAGGCACTCATATGTCAGGCTCTTGTAGGTGGTCCAAAGCCAGACTCTATTGTTGGCTGCGTAACACTGATGCATGTTTCCTCTGTCCCCTCCTGCCAACCATGTTCAACTGAGAGGGAATTGTGGCGCCCTGCTGTGCATTGGTGCCACAGATCCTAGAGGGGTGCATGGATGGATTCCTCCACAAGAGGCCCTCATAGCATTCACACACCTCCACCTTCCACCTCAGACCACCAGAGGGAGCCCGTTAGGGATATAAATAGGGAAGGTGGAGCTAGGCAGTTCAGTTCCTGCCGAAGATGAGCCTGAGAGAGGTCAGTCTGCAGTGGAGCTCAGCCAGTTCCTCTAGTCAGTCTGGAATCTACAGCCTGGAGTATGCAGTCAGTCTGCTGAAGCCAGAGAGATTGAGAGTCCAGCCTGGACTCATTGAGCTCAGGTTAGTGAGCCTAAGGCGTGCCGATGCCATAAGAGCGGTGAAGAGTAGCGAGGCCTACTGCCAATGTGAAGCCTAGTGAGGGCCCCGAGCGCGGCCGAAGGCAAGTGGAGTAAGCGAGCTACATAGGGGGCAGAGGAGCTTAGCCAGCTCACCCCAAGACCATTTACCGGACACCGGGTCCGTTTCTGCAAGCATCTCTAGGACCAGCAGAAACAACCGGAACCCCTGGTGAACTATATGTCCCAGGAACACCAGAAGCTGACCATTATCTCAGGGTCAGGAATCACCAAGGCCCAAGAGACCAGGGAGTGTGATCTCCAACAGAAGGCCCTACCACCAGGTCAGCAGGTGCATGACAGAGACCAAGTTAGGCCTAGCTTCAGAAAGGTCATAAACTTATCAGGAAAAGGAAAGAAACAGGAGGCCCCACACCCGCTCACTGGGGAGAGTCCCGATATGCACCCTTCACCCTGAAGTACCCTGGACCGTGCCAGAAACACCACCAGTAAAGGTACTGAAGTGAACTCCGGTGAGTGTGCCTATTATTCTATCCTTCCTCTGACCCGGCTGGGTCCCCTCTGTCCTGCATCCTTCTTCTACGCTGCCCTGAGACCCCGCTCCACCTGTGGGGAGTCGTCCCAACTAAGCTGCCTAAACACCGGCCTCAGAGGACTGTAGCAGCACTGGTGATCCTCACCAGACACCACGGGTGGTGTCACGAACATTCCCCTATCCCATACAACTTTCCCCTTTCTTTTTTTTAAGAGTGACCCCAGGGTACGGGCCCGGGAGCCGACCACCGCGACATCCCCCTAGGTCAGGCAACAACAAGTTCCGGGCGCCGTGTCGTCCCCATCCCCTGGGCGCGTCATCTCTTCTTGGTGTCACAAACAGGATTCCGTGCCCGCTGCAAAAACTGTGTATTTAACTGTGGCGAAGATTGCCGCCATTGTTGTGCAGCTGAGCGGGAAGAAGGTCGTAACCGCGGGAAACTGAGAGGCGTACCTGCTGAAGCGCGTGAAGCCCCGGACATGCCCCACGCCTCGACGTCAAATTAGGAAGCGCCAGGTCCTGGAAGGAGCGCTAGTGAACGCTCTGACGTAGGACGCAAGCGACGCAAGGTCCTGAAGGAAGACCGTCACCTGCGGAGCTGCGGCCTACCGGAAGAAAAGAAAAGAAGGTAGGCCACAGATCGCTAGGGGGGCGCCAGAATGTCCAAAGAATAGCACAACGCCGGAGTACCGGTTAACCGCCCTGATCATCAACCCGCGCTCGGCGCCGAGCAGGCCGAAGCAGCCGCTCCACCAGCAGGGCCTGTAACCCCTGTCATACCCATGGCCCTACCGTACATCCCTGGAGCAAAGTGGCTCCCCCAGTACAGCGGCAAACCGGATACCCTGTCTGGATTCAAAATGAAAATATGCGGTATACTGGACATGTACTCTATGAAAGGCAAGCAAAGAGCCGCTGTTGTATTGGGACAATTGACTAGTGCTGCGGAGCGAGAAGTAGAAACCTGGTCGGCCGCAGACCAGGAGTCAGTCTTTAAAAAGTTACAGACTGTCTTTGAGAATCGTACTGAGACAGACCTCCGGTTGAGGTTTTACAACTGCTCTCTGCAACCGGAGGACAGTGTTCGGGACTATGCCTGGAGTTTACAAGGGGCCCTGCGAGCTCTGAAACAGGTTAGTCCAACCAGCATCAATGATGAAAATAAAATGCTGAAGGAACAGTTTATCCGGGGACTGAGGTCTCAAGAGGAGAGCAGGACTGTGTGTTGGTGGTCCCTGGATCATCCAGATGCCACCTTTGACACCCTTAAGGACATGGCTTTAAAAGGACTGCAGCCCCTGGAAACAACTGCTACCCAATGTTACCAGGGTGGGGCCACCCCAGTGCCCGCAGCATCCACCTTTTCCCCAGTGGCTGCTGAAGCCAAGGTGCAAGCAACATCCTCTAGTGAGCTGGACAGCCTGCGCTCTGAAGTGCGTCAGTTGAGCAAAACCCTGACCACTGTACTGAGTGCCCTGCAGCTCCGGACGGAGCACGAGGCAGAAGGAAGGATCCTGCTAGCCGACAGCCCTGAGGATGTCCCCTGCATGAGAAGGAAGAGGAGGACAACGCCACCCCCCTGGGAGGAACAGCGACCAATGCCGCCCGACTAAAGACCCTGTCTGGCACTGCTGCCACAAGACAGGTCACGCCGTCCGGAGCTGTCGTTTTAAACGAGCAAACCCTGGGGCCGAGGGGCGACACCCAGGAGTAGACCCCTCAGGCCCATCAAACTGGTACCGCAGGTTCGTGGGAGGAAGACCTCTTCTGTCCATCGTGCTGGACGGCCTCGCGACACCTGCTCTGCTGGACACAGGATCTCAGGTAACCATCGTGCCTGATGTCCTCTACAAAAGGTTCTGGTCCATAGATGAACTTCACCCACCAGATCCAAATCTTTCTATGCCTCAAACGGCCTCCCCCTTAACCTAGTCGGGGTTAAGGATGTGGCAGTAAAGGTGGGAAGAGTGGAACTGAAGGACCAGGGACTAATTGTAGTAGAGACTTATCCTGATGATACAGACTTGTATATGGTACTTAGCACTAATATTGTTAGTAACTGTTTGGGAGAAGTGTTGCTCTTGCTCCAACAGATAGATGACACTGCCAGACCAGGGCAGAGAATGGTGCTTCAGAAAGAAATCCGAGCCCTTATGTACCAGCAACAGGTAAAGCTAACAGGCGGTGAAATTGGTAATGTACGGGTGACAGACCCTCTACTCATTGTGATTCCCCCGATGAGTGAAATGCTGATTTGGTGTAGAGCAGCAATAGGTCTCAAAGGACGGAGCTACCAGGCGGTAGTAGAGCCCCTTAGCTCGGAACATAGGCCTACACTCTTGACTGCCAGAGGGGTAGTGGATGTGCGCAATGGGAGGGTGCCCGTATGCCTCCTAAACTATGGGGAGGACAAGGTTAGATTACCACGCTACGCCACTGTTGCCAAACTGTACACAGTAAATAACAACACCATACCATACACACGGCAGAGTCCTTAACCTCACCAGACGAAGTGGAGGATAATGACCCGGCAACACAGGTGTATGATTGGTATCGACAGCTCCATGTTGGGACAGACACCACTCCTGCCCATCAAAAACAGGGTGTACACCGGGTGGTTCAAGAATACTCGCAGGTGTTCAGTAAGCATCCACTTGACTTTGGGAGGATTAAGGGGGTTCAACACCATATCTTCACAGGTGACCATCCACCCATCAAAGAACGTTACAGGCCTATACCACCAGCACACTACCAGAAGGCGAAGGAGATGTTGCACGACATGAAGAAGGCAGGGGTAGTAAGGGATAGTTGTAGTCCCTGGGCAGCTCCCCTAGTTCTAGTCAGGAAAAAGGACAGAAGTATGAGAATGTGTGTAGATTACAAACAAGTAAATCGCATTACACATAAAGATGCATACCCTTTACCATGTAAAGAGGAATCCCTGGCTGCCTTAAAGTCTGTAAATTACTTCTCCACCCTTGACCTCACTAGACCTCACAAGTAGCTGTTGTGAGGAGGATCGAGAGAAGACGGCCTTCACCACCCCGATGGGACTCTGCGAGTTCAATAGTATGCCGTTTGGACTCTGCAACGCCCCCGGAACATTCCAGAGATTGATGGAGTGCTGCCTGGGACACCGCAACTTCGAGACTGTACTACTATACCTGGACGATGTAACAGTGTACTCCAAAACGTATGAGGACCACTTGAAGCACCTGGCGGAGGTATTTGAGTCGCTGTCCCTGTATGGGATGATGCTGAAGCCCTAAAAGTGCCACCTGCTCAAGCGAAAGGTACAATACCTGGGGCACATCGTTAGTCCAGAGGGAGTAGCACTAGACCCGGAGAAGGTCACTGCCATCCAGAAATGGCCGGAGCCGAAGAGCCTCAAGGAGGTACGTCAGTTCCTGGGACAAGTCGGGTATTACTGGAGGTTTGTGAAGGACTATACTAAGAAAGCGGCGCCTCTGCAAGACCTCCTGGTAGGACATTCCCCCAGAGGCAGAAATCCCCCATTCCAGTGGGGTAAGGAGCAGGCTGAATCCTTTAATGTGATGAAGGAGATCCTGACGGGCGAAGAGATCCTAGCCTACCCTGACTACAGCCAACCGTTCCTGCTGTACACTGATGCCAGCAATGAAGGATTAGGAGCTGTACTGAGTCAGAAGCAGAATGGCCAAGAGAAGGTGATCGCCTATGCAAGCAGGAAGCTCCGCCCGACCGAGAGGAACCCGGAGAACTATAGCAGCTTCAAGTTAGAGTTCCTGGCCCTGGTCTGGGCCATCACCAAGCGGTTCAAGCACTACCTGGCCTCCAGTAAATTCACAAATGCGGGACCCAGGGCTGGCTGTGGTGCTGAGAGAGGGCGGAGTACGGTGAAATGGACAAACTGCTGGAGAGGGGGTAGAGAATCAGAAGTTTTGGGAGGAAGACCTGCGTGCCAATACTTGGCGCGGTAATAGAGGGGGAGGAAGAAGCAGCGGATGGAGTTGATGGGGCATCTGATGGTTGTTGAGGTCCACTGGTCTGCATTTTAGTGCAGTGAGATTCCCAGCGTAACGCTTGTTGTGTGCGCATGTGAAGGTTCGTGAATGTAGTAGTCAAATTATTGCAATTTTTCACTCTACTGAGTTTTTTTTTGCAAAGTGTGCAGATAACATGAGTTGGCTCATCCTATGCGGTCTCAAAAAAGGCCCAGGCTAAGCAACCCTTGCCACCCCTGCAAGCTGCACACCTGTGACCGCTGCTGACCACAGCTACAGTTGTGGCATGGATGCATTGCATCTCGGGCTTGCATCAATCCGTGTCTCCACAGTAGGGCGAAAAGTAACCTCCTCGTCTTCCTCCTCCACCTCCTCAGATTAGCTATTCGGCTGCATGACTCTGGGTCACTCCAAGTAGGATCTTCAACCTCGTCATCATCCAATATGTTATTCCATTCCTCGCCCTCAGAGTGACCCTTCTCCTCTTGCTGCCCTGACAGCACAGTAAAGTCCGCATGAGCCTCAGATATCTGAGTCTCATCAGGATCACCTCCATCCCCGGTGGTTAACGTCTGGTGACGAGGGTCAGGAACCTGCTCGGATCCTTCTCCGCCCTGCACCGAATTGAACTTAAAAAAATTGTGGGCATTGGTGTAGAAGCTTTCCTCCTCTTCTTGACTTCTGATGCCCATGGTATAGAATGTGTGAACAGTTCTACAGACTCGCCCATCTGTGGTTCACTACAGTCAGTTGGGCACTTGGACAGTTGTGGGGAAGCAAGGATAATTGGGGTGCCACCTCTGTGGACTGTACTGTGCGTGATGTTGAGGTGGAGGAAGAAGAGGAAAGGCCACTTGAAGCATGGCTTGCCATCCACTGGAGCACCTGCTCTTTCTGCCCTTTATCAACAAGGCGTATCGCTGTGCGGCTGCCAAAAAAAGGGAGTGAAGTAGCCCATCAAGTAACAGAAGTTATCAGTTGTCTTTGGATAGGACATGAAGGTGCTGATTCACTAGTGCTTTCACTAACATTACCACCTACCCCAAGTATATCTTGAATGCCAAGCCTATTACCCCTTCCATCATGACCTCTCTTTTTCCCAGTCATGTTGATCAGATACTATAGTAGGAGCACACTTAGCAAAACAAAATTACATTTTTTCCTCTGCAACAGCTCTGCACACACCAGAATTTCAGCGGCACTAAATGACAAGATAAGATATGGCTTGCTGTATAACGTTACTAACTGAACAAAGTATTTTTTTTTAACTGTGGAAGACACCTGTATAACATAAAAGATATTCTTCAAACTCTTTAAAACTGAGATGTCCCTGCTGTATAGTTTTAGGAACCGAACAAAGTATTTTTTATACTGTTTATGATGCCTGTATAACATAGGAGATATTCTCCATATCATTTCAAACTCAGATCTGGCCTGCTGTATAATGTTAGGAACAGCAAAAAGTAGATTTTTTGACTCTGCACAAGCTCCAAATACAGCTGAATTTCACCACCATTAAAAGAACTAGGTGGCTTATAGCAGAGTGTAACACGTTTGCGACAGAAAAAAATATTTTTTTGGACTCTGCCTAGCAACAGAAAAAATCCTTTTTCTTATTTTGAAAACAGCTGTGGTTCACCGCCACTAACGTAGTAGCTGACGAATAGCAGAGTGTTCTCCAAACTATTTCAAACTGAGATGCCCATGCTGTATATCGTTAGGAACAGAAGAAAATACTTTTTTTTAGTGTGGATGAAGCCTGTATGACATAGGAGATATTCTCCAAACTATTTCAAACTGAGATGTCCCTGCTGTATAACATTAGCAACCGAACAAAATATTTTTTATAGTGTGGTTGACACCTATATAACACGCAAGATATTCTCCAAACTATTTCAAAATCAGATCTACCCTGCTGTAAAACATTAGGAACAACAAAACATACATTTTTTGACTCTGTACAAGCTCTGAATACAGCTGAATTTCACCTCCATTAAAATGACTAGGTGGCTTATAGCAGAGTGTATGACGTTTGCCACACAAAAAAAATCTTTTGTGGACTCTGCCTAGCAAGACAAAAAATCTATTTTTTACTTTGAAAATAGCTGAAGTTCACCCACCAAAAAAATGACAAACTGGGCTAACACAGCTTGCACTATCACATTAGCAAATGAAAAAAAGGTTGCTGTGCTCTGCACTCAGAAGCTCTGCACTGACAAGCTCTGCAGATACCTGAATTTCAACCCTACAAAATCAAAAATTGGCCTACATGGGCTTGTTTGCTTCCTTTATCACATTAGCAAGTGCAAAAATACATTGAAGGTATATTCCTGCATGGAACACAGTGTAGCCAGTGCACAACACTGTTCTGTGGCATGTACCCTCCTCTTCCTGTCAGAATCTCAGTAATTGCACAAAAAAAAAGTACTGTAAGGTCAATTGAACAGGTACACAGCACAGAACTTCTCTATACTATCTGACTTCCACAGAAACGCCCATCTATCTAGCTAATATCTCTCATTACACATGAGCTGTGTAATGAGAGATACGAAATGCGTGGAATCCGCATATAAAGATGCAGTAATGCGTAATCCATGTGTTTCAATGCAAGTCTATGGCGGCAAAAATGCAGCACTTCCGCAAAATAATTGGTAGTGCTGATTTTTTTTCTGCAATGATGATCCGCAGCAGAAATTTCCGCAGCATGTGCACAGCACATGCGGATTATCATTGAGGACCATGGCAGGCCTTCTATCATGCATTTAAGCGTTTCTGCAGGGTTTTTGCCGCTTTGGAAATTCTTAAAAAACGCATCGTGGGCACACAGCCTTAAAGTTACTGCCTACAGGACAAAAAAAAACAATGTGCTGCTAATCTGACCTGTTCTGAGCTATCACCTGCCCCCCACTCATCTACCACGTCTCCACCTCATCATACACAAGCACTATGCTAGCAAAACTGTTAAAAACGCTGTAGTTGCTGCGTAATCACGTAACCATTGAAATTCGCCAAATTTTACCAATTTTCCTGAGTTTAACAAAATTAGCTCGCCTTTCCGATCACGAATCCAAATGTGCCACATTCGTGCCGAATTTAAGTTTGGAAATCGGATTTCGAAAATATTCACTCATCACTAAATACAACATACAAAACCAAATCTAAAATGGATTTTACTGAAAATAATGTTAAGAAATATTCTTTCCATGATAATGACTTGTATAGAAGGCAAAATAAATACTAGAAAAAAAGGAAAAAGCTTGTTCACATTGCTTTCAATGGTGAAAAGAACATTCACCAGTAAAAGTAATTGTAACATTTTCTAGTTGGTGTAGTTACCAAAATGGTATCCTTTGTGGGGTGTTTTCACATTTCAGGCACAACAAGGGCTCTGCAAACAAAACATGGCATCTCTATTTTTTACAGCCAATTTTGCACTCCAAAAGTTGATTGGTACTCCTTCCTTTATGAGCCATGCCATGTACCCAAACCATATGTTTACACTACATATGGGATATTAGTGTATTCGGAAGAAACTGCTCAAATTGTATGGTCCATTTTTTCCTGTTACTATTTTGAAAATGCTAAATTTGGGGCTAAAGCAATATTTTTGGGAAAATTTTTATTTTTTTTCCTTCCACATTGCTTTAATTTCTAAGAAGCCCCTTCTTGAATATGGTTTTAAGCATGTGCACTTTGAGGGGTGTAGTTTTCAAAATGTTGTCACTTTTGGGTATTTTCTGTCACATAGACATCTTAAAGTTACTTCAAATGTGATGAGGTCACCAAAAACTAATGTACATAGGTTTGGTATCATTGTAATCAGACAGACCTGCTGAATCATATTGCCACTAGTGATGGGCGAGCACTAAAATGCTCGGGTGCTCGATGCTCGGGTCGAGCACATTGGAATACTCGGGTGCTCGACCCGAGCAACGAGCCCAATGTAAGTCTATGGGAAACTCGAGCATTTTTTAGGCGGCTTCCCCCGGTGCTCTGCAGAGGGCCTAAAAATTGCCCAAATCAATGGGAACAGCATGGGGAAGACCCCTGGAAGCATTTTTGACTCCCAGGTCACTTCTGTCAACAACGTTGTCAGAAGTATTACGCCACTTTTACGGACTCACAAAAAAACATACAAAAACGAAACCAAAATGGATTTTCCTGGGAAATATGTTAAGGAACATCCTTTCCAGGGTAATGACTTGTATATAAAGCAAAATAAATAACCAAAAACAAAAATACTGCTCCACACCTTGGGCTATGTTCACTCTTAGCGATTTTGATGCGTTTTTGCACTTTGCATTGCTTTCAACCATGACAAATGCATTCACCAGGAAATGTCATTTTAACATTTTACAACCTTATCTGGCCATGTGGTATGTGAGATATCATCAGACACATCGTGTTTCATTTATGAAGGAGGGTCTCTGAAAGTTACAAAGCCTATTTTTATAGGGCCTGCAGTCGGCCCTCACTATTCTTAGAGAGACATCAGGTGGTTATGTTTTATTGTTCCCACTACTAAAGAGTGGGTCTCCTATACTGTTATTGCATTTGCAGTGAGTGGCAGGGCTGCCCAAAATTTGGATGCACCCCAATACCCCTTTGAAGAGACTTAGAGGAGGGCCTCCTGAAATCAATGTTCCCATTATTAGGAAGTATAGTAGGTCTCCCATTGTGTTTGCCTATGCAGTGAATACAAGTGTTGCCAAAAATTTTGAGGCACTCCAATGCCCCTTGGAAGAGACGTAGAGGAGGGCCTCCAGAAAAAAATGTTCCCATTATTACGAAGTGGGTCTCCCATAGTGTTGATATATGCAGTGAATGCAAGGGCTGCCAAATATTGTGAGGCACTCCAATGCCCCTTGGAAGACATGTGGAGGAGGGCCTCATAAAAAATGTTCCCATTAGAAAGGAGTGTGTCTCCTATACTTTTAATTCCCCTGCACTAAGTGTATAGGCTGACAAACATTTACCCCTGGGGGTATACATGAACATACTGTATAAAAATTTTTTTTTACGGGCATCATAAACACCCTTTAAAAAAATTCTGTGGGTGTTGCATCACGGACCACGGTCACCCTGGTGATATGGTGGTGGAAGATGCGGATGAGGAGAAGGAGGAGGACAAGAGCAAATAGTCAAAATCAGGAAGCGTATACCCATGTGTGTATGTGAAGAGGTGCATGGGAATACACCTCCCAAAAAAGACACTGGATTTGAGTTTGTTACGCTGCTATCATTCGGTGGTGTTGAGAAGTCTGGCCCAATCCAGCCCTTGTTCATTTTTATAAGAGTCAGCCTGTCAGCATTTTCAGTTGACAGGCGGATGCGCTTATCATTTATAATTCCATGCCAAAAATTCAAATACAATATAGCTAATTATTCATAAAATTATTAAAGTGCAAGTGCTCACAAATAGTGATGAGCGAACGTGCTCGCCACTACTCGGTACTCGCCCAAGCATCATGGTGCTCGACAAGCTCGGAGCTCGGCAAGTATTTCTGGGTTGCAGGAACTCGGGTCCCCTCCCTGCATGTTTGGCGCTCTTTAGAGAGCCAATGAACATGCAGGGATTGCCTGCCATGCACTATAATGCCATAGAAATGTTGGTTGTGGGCATTACAGTGATTGGCTGGCTGCACAGTGTTACCAGGTGTATATAAGACCTGGCGCCACCATGCTCGTCACAGTCGCTCCGGATCAGACAGTGTAGGGAGAGCTGCAGCTGTATCAGGGAGAGATTTGCTTGTGTATTAGGCGGTGTAGGGAGAAAAACCGTACATTACACATATCCATCTTAACAAACAGTCCTTTTGAGGACTAACTAATCCACCTGCAGAGATATCAGGCAGGCAGTGTATATAGGCAGGCAGGCAGTGTATACAGCAGACTGCAGTGCACATAGCACAAGACGTTCCATTCCAGTTCTGTCGGCTGTTGCTGTTAGATATTTCTGGAAATAGGCCCAGGTCTCATGGGCCAGGAATATTTTTTTTTGCATCTTAATCCTCATTATCTGCTTAAAAAGCAATCCAGAGAACACGGTTTTTCTGCGCCATTTGCTTGTTGGCACTCCAGAATACAGCCAGATCCTTTCCATATTACAGGGCTAAAAATCCATTATTGAAAACTGTGTTTTCTACCTTAACACGGATGACATATACGTTTTCAGAAAATACTGCCATTTTTGTCCTCCATTAAAAAAATTTTTCAGTGTGTCAGCAAAGTTTTTGACACTGGTTTGCTGTTAAAAACAGTTACCTAGAGGCCAGGTATTTAAAACTGTGTTTTCTCCGTCACACGGATCACATATAAGTTCGCTCCAAACTAAGTCATTTGTAGTGAGCGTGGAAGATACTGTCCTCCATTTAAAATGGGCAAGGCACGTGGCAAGGGATGGGGAACTGGACGTGATGGTAATGGTGCATGCAGAGGCCGAGGACAAGGCCGTGGGCAAGCTGAAATTGTGCCACAACAAACACCCACATCTTCTCGACTGACCTTCCTGTCCCAATTTCTAGGGGACTGCAGCACACCACTATTGAACCCAGAGCAGTGTCAAAAGGTTGTTGGTTGGATAGCGGATAATGCTTCCAGTCACTTAGCCACCACCACCACCCTGTCTTCCACATGGTCAAGTCTCAATACCCGTGAGTCTGGACCGCATATTCCTCACCCTGATCCTCCTTCCTCCCACCATGCCGAGTACCCATAGACAACTGATCCCACACTTGGACACACTGAAGAGCTGTTCACTTTTCCATTTATAGATTCGGGCCTCTCGCCCAGTCCACTTGAAGCGGGGCAAGAGGAGATCGTGTTTAGCGATGCCCAGATATTTGAGCAGCCACGGTCACACGAAGGCGACGGTGGGAAAGTGTCACAAGAGGTGGACGATGATGAGACACAATTTCCAGAAAGTCAGGAGGAGGACCAGGGTACTGAAGTGGAAGACGAGGTGGTGGATGATATAGTAACTGACCCAACCTGGCAGGAGGACATGCAGAGCGAGGACAGCAGCACACAGGGGGAGGGAGGCAGAGCACCCCAACAGGTAGGAAGAAGCAGTGTGGTGGCCGCAGACAGAAGGCAGGCAACCGTTCCCCGTAACACCAACACAAAGGAATTTGCCAGTACAACTGTTAGGTCTTCCCGAGTCTGGTTGTTTTTTAAAACTCTGCCGATAACCCCAAAAAGGACATTAGCACCACCTGCCAGGCCAGCATCAGCCGGGGTGGCAAAACGACTAGCCTGACCACCACCAGCATGATCAGGCACATGGCAGCAAAGCACCCGACTCTGTGGGCCGAACCCCAGGGTCCAGGTACAGTGTCTGCGGGTGGCACCATTGCTTCTTGTGCTGTTGTGCATGCAAGTCAATCCCCTTTCCATGGTGCATGCAAAGATTCCTCTTGCCCTGCACCTGTCGTTGCACTCTCTCAAGTAGCAGCATCAGGAAGCACGTCCATGTCCTTGTCCCAGTGCAGCGTTCAGTTGTCCATACCCCAGTCCTTGGAACGCAAGCACAAATAAGCAGCCAACGCCCCACAGGCCACACTACTAAATTCTCACATTTTACGACAGCTTGCTCTCGAAATGTTGCCTTTTAGGCTCGTGGAGACGGAAGCATTCCGCAACCTGATGGCGGAGGCCGTCCCTCGGTACTCGATCCCCAGCCACCACTATTTCTCCTGGTGTGCCATCCCCGCATTACACAAGCGCGTGTCCCAAAAGATTAGCTGTGCTCTCAACAACGCAGTTACCGGTAAAGTCCACCTAACCACGGACACGTGGACAAGTGCTTGTGGGCAGGGACGGTACATCTCGCTGACGGCACACTGGGTTAACATAGTGGAAGCCGGGACCCAGTCGGACCTTGGGACAGAACACGTCCTCCCGACGCCAAGGATTGCGGGCCCTAGGTCAATCAGGGTTGCCCCCACGGTCTACAGCTCCTGCACCTCATCCTCCTCCTCCTCTTCAGCCTCCATCTCCGAAATGACCACATCAGTCACAAGCTGGAAGCACTGCAGCACTGCCTCGGCCAAGCGGCAACAGGCTGTGCTGAAGCTAATATGCTTAGGTGAAAAACCGCACAATGCTGAAGAGTTGTGGACAGCTCTGAAAGAGCAGGCAGATCTGTGGTTCACACCGCTGAACCTACAGCCAGGCATGGTCATGTGTGACAATGGCCGGAACCTGGTGGCGGCTCTGAGGCGAGGCGAGCTCACACACGCACAATGCCTGGCCCATGTGCTTAACCTCGCGGTTCAGCGGTTTCTTAAATCTTACCCGGAGCTGCCGGATCTGCTTGTTAAAGTATGCCGCCTGTGTGCCCATTTTAGAAAGTCAGCTAGAGCTTCCACCGCCCTTGCAGTGTTTCAGCAGTGTTTGCAGCTTCTGGCTCATAGACTGGTGTGTGATGTCCCCACGCGTTGGAACTCTACACTGCAGATGTTGGGAAGGATTTGTGAGCAGAAGAGGGCAGTTGTTGAGTACCAGCATCAACAAGGCCGTTTGTATTCAGTTAGGACTCCACACATTAGACCTCAGGAGTGGACATGGATGTCAGACATATGTAACATCCTAATAACAAGAAGCAAACAAACGATCAAAAAGCCATAAATATATAAATATATCAAAATTTATTAGACAAATAGTGCATAAGGCGATAAACCACAAGTACCATAGACAGAAACCTTAATCCACGTGCTGGATATATAATTGTATAGTAGCAAAATTGCAAAGTAAGTAGTCACAAACGCAGCCCCATATAAATACAGTCAATAAATATCTATCAAAATATCATAGTGTGCCCTTAGACATAGTAGTCATATTAATATAGCAATCACTTATGGAGCCATTAGAGCTCCCGCTATACATACCAATAGAATAATTGCAATGGAGACCTATAGACAAACAGTCAGGGCACAGGGGCAAATGACAGGCTACACACATGGAGCAGGAGCCCCGACGCGCGTTTCGGATGTCCCTTGGACAACCAAGGAGTACAGGCGAGAGAGACACAAGTTCCGCTGCTGGAATTATAACTGATAATCGCATCCGCCTGTCAACTGAAAATGCTGACAGACTCTTATAAAAATGAACAAGTGCTGGATTGGGCCAGACTTCTCAACACCACCGAATGATAGTAGCGTAACATAAATTCCAATCCAGTGTCTTTTCTTGGGAGGTGTATTCCCATGCACCTTTCCACACCCACACATGGGTATATGCTTCCTGATTTTGACTATTTGCTCTTATTCTCCTCCTTCTCTTCATCCTCCACCACCATATCACCAGGGTGACCGGGGTCCATGATGCAACACCCACCTAATTTTTTTAAAGGGTGTTTATGATGCCCGTAAAAATATTTTTTTATACAGTATGTTCATGTATACCCCCAGGGGTAAATGTTTGTCAGCCCATACACTTTTTGCATGGGCATTACAAGTATAGGAGGCCCGCTCCTTTCTAATGGGAACATTTTTTTATGAGGCCCTCCTCCACGTCTCTTCCAAGAGGCATTGAAGTGCCTCCAAATTTTTGGCAGCCCTTGCATTCACTGAATAGGCCAACACTATTGGAGACTTTCTCCTTTCTAATGGGAATTTGTCATTACTGTGGCCCTGCTCTGTGTGTCTTTAAATTCATAGTGAGGTTTTTCCTAAAATTGGTCAGCCGTTGTACTCACTGCAACCCTATAACTGTATAGCAGACTCTTTCCTTTCTAATGGGAACATGTCATACCTTGTTACTGTGGCCCTGCTCTGTGTGTCTTTAAATTCTTGGTGGGGTTTTTCCTAAAATTGTCAGCCGTTGGACTCACTGCATACCCTATAACTGTATAGCAGACCCTCTCCTTTCTAATGGGAACATGTCGTACCTTGTTACTGTGGCCCTGCTCCGTGTGTCTTTAAATTCTTAGTGGGGTTTTTCATAAATTTTGGAAGCCCTTGCAGTCACAGCATGGGCATTACCACTATAGGTGACCCGCTCGTTTATAATGGGAACATTTTTTTTTACTGAGGCCCTCCTCTATGTCTCTTCAAAAGGGTATTGTGTTGCGTCCAAATTTTTGGCAGCCCTTGCAGTCACTGGATACGCAATAACGTCACCAATTTAACAACAATGTAATCACATTGTTCAGCTTATGCACCTCCTCCTCCATCTCCGAAATGACCACATCAGTCACAAGCTGACAGCACTGCAGCAATGCCTTGGCCATGCGGCAACAAGCTGTGTTGAAGATAACATGCCTAATGCCTAATTGACAAACCGGCCAGTGCTGCAGAGTTGTTGAAAGCTATAACACAGCAGCCTGATCTGTGGCTCTCACCGCTGAACTTACAGCCGGGCATGGTCGTGTGTGACAATGGGCGGAACCTGGTGACGGAGAAATGACAGACGGGGTAGACACGGTTTCCCTCTATGCCAGTCCTTTCACCGAGCTAAAGAATATGGCTGTGGTGAAATACAACTCCCACTGAGAAGCTGTTTCAGATTGAATAACATTGTGCCCATCAGAGGATTTGATTCTGAGGGCTAACCTTTCTCCCCCACTCAAGAGCCCCATAGCATCTGCAAAGTTAGCGCTATCATGAACTCTCCTGAGGTAGAAGTCAAGGCACACCAGAGGATTCTCTGGTGGGACTGTCTAACCCTGCCGAGATGCAGTCCTGGCTAAGAAAAGTGTGTGGAAAGGTTCCTGGACACTCTATGGCTGCTTTTTTTACTGAGGAGGAAACACACGCAAACATGGGGAGAGCAAAGTCTTTGCAGATGTTGTCCTTGCTGGGATTTGAACCCAGGATCCCAGCGCTGCAAGTCTTCAGTGCTAACCACTGATCCCATGTGCTGCAGTTCACCCTCTAATATCTAACAGGCAGGAGAAATTTGCACCTACTGCCACTCTTTCTTCATCTCCTTTGTGAGAAATTGCATTTGGGCAGCCACTCAGTCTACCAAATAAAATTCCTGAGAAGGAAATTGGGGATGTCTTCGCTACTTTTACTAGGGGCAGTGCTAATACCATGGTGTCATACCATAGTTTGCTGGAAATATTCCAGGCTTGTAGGAGGCAAGCAAATTTCCACAGAAAAGTACCAGCAGTAATGTTCAGGGACTGGCGCTTGTAAAAGACGGAGACAACACCGGGAGAAATAGTGATGGCTGGGGACCGAGTATGGACACGAGGAATGAGGCATGTGGTAGTGAAAAGCTTCCACCTCCACGAGCCTAAAAGGCCACATTTCAAGTGAAAGCAGCTTTGCAGGACTTCCTGGGAGAAATTACTCGCAGGGTAGATAGGGTTTCCCTCTACGCCATTCCTTTCACAGAGCTAAATACAACTGTCAGCAAAAAAAGTTGTGGATTGGCTCCATACCGTCCCTGGCCACATTCACCTGTCCACGTGTTTGTGGTTAGGCGGTCCTTCCCAGTAAGTGCACTGGGGAGGGCACGGGTAATGTTGTGTGACCCGTGGTTGTGGAAGTCGGAGGCGATACCGGGAAATATAGTGGCGGCTGGGGACCGAGTATGGACACCCGGCCGCCGCCGGCCTGAGGTTGTGAAAAGCTTCCGCATCCACGAGCTTAAATGGCCATATTTCAAACGCAAAAAGCTGCCCAGAAATCTGGCAGTTTAATGTTGCGGCCTGTGGGTGGGTGGCTGGCTGCATACTTGCACTTGCATTCCAAGTAACAGAAAACTAAGCAGATGGTGGCCTCTATCATCATCATGGCCTCACGTCGGCACTATGAACTCTCCTGAAGGAGAGGCTAGGGCCCGCCGGAGGAGTCTACGGTTCTCTGGTGGGCCCGTCCAATCCTGATGAAAAGCAGCCCTGGCTAAGAAAAGTGTGGGGGAAGGTTCCCGGACACTCTATGGCTGCTTTTTTAATGTGGATCAGCCATACTTATGCATGTTATTTCTCAAACCGCATTACAGATCAGGCCATTGTCCTACTCTGTATTCAAGAAATTAAACGCGCAAATAAAGATGTGTGTGTGTCAAAGCACCACCGACAAGGGCGAGTTGACGATGGACGGGCTGCCATTGCTTCTGCAACAAGCTGCATTACAGGACTTCCTGTGAGAAATGACATGCAGGGTAGAAAGGGTTTCCCTCTATGCCAGTCCTTTCAATACAACTGTCAGCAAAAAAAAGTTGTGGACTGGCTCCGTACCGTCCCTGGCCACATTTACCTGTCTACGTGTTTATGGTTAGGCTTTCCTTCCCAGTAAGTGCACTGGGGAGGGCACGGGTAATGTTGTGGGACCCGTGCTTGTGGAAAGCGGAGAACGATACCGGGAAAAATAGTGGCGGCTGGGGACCGAGAAGGGACAACTGAACGCTGCAGTGGGACAAGGACATGGACGGTGATTGTTGCAAGTCTGCAACAACACGTTCATGGCGGGAGGCATCTTCGCATGCACCAAGGATAACTTATGATGGGCACACTTTTAGGCAGTGACCTGGGAGTCAGATGCTTCCAGAGGTCTTCCCCATGCTGTTCCCATGTCTTTTCAGCACTGTATGCATGTATCTGATGATGTTTCACACACCACATGGCCAGATAAGGTTGTAAAATGTTAAAATGACATTTCCTGGTGAATGCATTTGTCTTGGTTGAAAGCAATGCAAAAGTGCAAAAACGCAACAAAAACGCTACATGTGAACAATGCCCAAGTTGTGGAGGAGTATTTTTGTTTTTGGTTATTTATTTTGCTTCATATATATTGTACATGTCATGGAAAGGATGTTCCTTAACATATTTCCGAGGAAAATCCATTTTGGTTTCGTTTTGGTATGTTTTATTGTGAGTCCCTAAAAGTGGCGTAATACCTCTGACAACGTTGTTGACAGAATTGACCTGGGAGTCAGAAATGCTTCCAGGGGTCTTCCCCATGCTGTTCCCATGTCATTTGAGCACTGTTCCCATCGATTTGGGCAATTTTTAGGCCCTCTGCAGAACGCCGGGGGGAGGCGCCTGAAAAATGCTCGAGTTTCCCATAGACTTACATTGGGCTCATTGCTCGGATCGAACACCCGAGTATTCCAATTTGCTCGACCCGAGCAACGAGTACCCGAGCATTTTAGTGCTCGCACATCACTACTCACAAACAAACATGAATACAAAAACTAGGAGAGTGATCCACTCATACACTCCTTTTCTCCAATGTCACACCTGATATAAAGACATCAAATGTTCAAGTGACCTCTCATGTGTTACTGGTCATCTAAAATACACAAATTTCCCGTATTTACAGGAGAGTATGTATTGAATAGGATAGTCCTGCTTACAAGAGTCAATAGTCACTCAACAAAAAGCACCTGGTGATACATAGCAATGACCAAACGGAACCTTAATCACCTCAATAATAAATGATCATAGAGGTCAGTGTCAAATATGATAAGAGATGCTTATTGGACAGGAGAAATACAAAAGGTAACATGATTATTTACCAAACACGCAGCAAATCAGTGTTGGGATCTTCCCATTGTTAGCCCTCCTTCCCAGGGTTTTATACTCAATATGCACAAACAAACCAATAGGCAGGGAATTGACCCATACACTTCTTAGTAACCCTACAACAAATATCCCCAGTTAATTAGACATGGGTCAAATAGTAGGGAAAGATAAGTTTATCTAAGTAAACAGAACAATCTCACCCATATTTCTGGAAACGTCTATTGTCCAATCTCCATTGTGCTGAGCATCACCTTATACGAACCGCCTCGGGCAACACTAAAAACACGCTCTGATAAAACGCTAGTGGCAGGGCAGGCCATGACCTCCAAGGCATAGAAAGCAAGTTAATTGCACGTATCCAGTTTGAATACCCAATAATTATAAGGCACAGAGGAATCACGGAGGACGTTGGTACGGTCGGCAAGATACTCCCTCATCATCTTCCCAACCTTTGCACTCCTTGTGAGAGTACCCCGCGCCTCAGGGCCTGTGCGATGGGAGGGGCTGAGAAAATTCTCCCAGAACTTTGACAGTGTTCCCCTGCCTCTGCTGGATTGAAGTTATGTCTCTCTCGCCTGTACTCCTTGGTTGTCCAATGTACTGACCTCTGCCACCAGCGTTTTCAGATGGGAATTTTTTTTAGTAGTTCCGCAACAAGGGCCTTCTGGTACTGCCCCATTTTAATAGACCTGTCTGCCTCAGGAATAAGAGATATAAAGTTCTCCTTGTAGCGTGGGTCTAGAAGGGTCACCAACCAGTAATGACTGTCACCCAAAATTTTGAGAACGCGAGGGTCATGGGAAAGGCAGCGTAACATAAAATCAGCCATGCGTGCCAGACTGCTAACAGGCAAGACTTCTGTGTCCTCACAAAGAGGATGACTAACCATGCTCTCCTCTTCCTCCTCTCTGTCCTCTGGCCATCCATGCTGAACAGACGGTATGATAGTTGTGCAGGTAGTACCGTCTATAGCGCATGAAACTTGCTCCTGTTCTTCCTCCTCCTCTTCCTCATTGTCATCTAATCCACGTTGGGATGAGATGAGGCTTGGCTGTATGTAATCACCCTGTATGGTTTCTTGCTCCATCCCATCGTGCTCCGCCTGCAATGCATTCTCTTTGATAGTGAGAAGAGAGCATTTCAGAAGGCAGAGAAGCAGGATGGTGACCCTAATTATGGCGTCATCGCCGCTTACCATCTTGGTGGAGACCTCAAAGGTTTGGAGGATGGTACATATGTCTGACATCCATGACCACTCCTAAGGTCTTATGTGTGGAGTCTGAACTGAATACCGACAGCCTTGCTGATGCTGGTACTTAACAACTGCCCTATTCTGCTCACAAATCCTTCCCAACATCTGCAGTGTAGAGTTCCAACCCGTGGGGACATCACACACCAGTCTGTGAGCCGGAAGCTGCAAATGCTGCTGAAACACGGCAAGGGCGGCGGTAGCTGTAGGTGACTTTCTAAAATGGCGTACTTTAACAAGCAGATCCGGCAGCTCCGAGTAGGATTTGAGACACTGCTGATCCACGAGGTTATGCAAATGGGCCAGGCATGGTACGTGTGTGAGCTCGCCTCTCCTCAGAGCCGCCACCAGGTTCCGGCCATTGTCACACATGACCATGCCTGGCTGTAGGTTCAGTGGTGTGAGCCACAGATCTGCCTGCTCTTTCCATTGTGCGGTTTGTCACGTAAGTGGCTCGCCCCCTTGGCCGTGGGGTACCCGGAACCGGGCCTCTGTACGATGCTGGGGGTAGTAGTGGCAACCCGATCCCGTGGCTCAGGGTGGTCAGACCAAATGCTGGCAGTCTATCTATCAGTGTTTTGAATTTCCGACTACGCCACCCGTGGATTGTGGTCAGGGATAACCGCCGCTGCGAGGCAGACCGCTGAGGCTGGTGTTGGTGTGCAGCACAGGGGTAGGATAACTCCCCACGGGAAGAGTGTAGCCTCAGGGCAGTGTAAGTGGATGCTGGGGGTGATGGTGCAGGCGCAGCAGAAATCACACAGAGTCCAATGATGCAGTCCCGGGTCTTTTACTCACAGTTGTTATCCAAGTCACTTCTGTCAGCAAGGACTGCCCGAGCCGTGCTGCGTCCACCAGGTGAGGAGCTCGGTCAACCCCCTGGCAATTCAGGAGTATGGCACAGGACCCCCTTCTGTCCTTTCTCTGGCCTCTCGTGCCACACCAGTGTCCTGACTTCTGTCCGGCTACCGCGGACCGTGTCGGGTAAGCGTTGGCCTTCACTTCCCGCTATCCTATATGGTGCCTTCCTAGCAGGTTTAGCAGGGGGTCGCACCAATAAATGGTCACAACCTCCGGTTCTTGGCTGAGGTTAGATTCGCCTTCACCAATTTAGGGATCCAGTACCTTTCCACAGCCTGACCCTTTCACCCGGTATAATGGGGTATGCAACGGTTGCTGGCCGTTCTGCACTCTTTGGGTCCCTTCTGCCTTCTTGTTTCTGGAGCCCTTCCACTCCTCTGTCTCTTCTCCTCTCTGGCCCCGGCCTTCTCTCTAGGCCTGCCTCATTGAGCTGAGCTCAGGCTGAGCCACGGCTCCCTGTCAGCTCTCTCTCCCGCTGACTGAACAACTTCTCTCCACTACTACAAAGAGAACTAAGATGGCTCCCACCTTTTATCTGCTTCTCTGTGTCTGAGCTCAGGTGACCTGCACCCAATGAGCTCCTTCCTGTGCTCCAGAAACCGCCCCCTTCTGCTCCTACACCACTGAGTTCTCTCCCCCCTCCCCACTCCAGCCAGGGACATGGTCAGTTGTGCCCGCAGCTGGGATCACCGTCGAGCTGTCCCCCGGAAATGGGGAGAGTGTGTGTGTGCAGCTAACTGAGCCCTGGTCCACACTCCATCTTTACCTGGGAGTGGAATATCACACCTCTGGGTGAGGTGCTATACCCCTGAAGCAACCAAGTCCTCGGGGCGCTACATAAGCATATTAGCTTCAGCACAGCCTGTTGCCGCTTGACCGAGGCTGTGCTGCAGTGCTTCCACCTTGTGACTGATGTGGTCATTTAGGAGATGGCGTCGGAAGGACGTGTTCCATCCCAAGGTCCGACTGGGTCCCGGCTTCCACTATGTTAACCTAGTGTGCCGTCAGCGAGATGTACCGTCCCTGCCCCACAAGCACTTGTCCACGTGTCCGTGGTTGGGTGGACTTTCCTGTTAACAGCATTGTTGAGGGCATGGCTAATGTTGTGGGACATGTGCGTGTGTAAATCGGGGATAGCACACCGGGGGAAATGGTGGTGGTTGGGGACCGAGTACCGATGGACGGCAGCCACCATCAGGTTGCGGAATGCTTCCATCTCCACGAGCCTAAAAGGCAACATTTCGAGCGCAAACAGTCATGAAATGTGGGAATTTAGTAGTGTGGCCTGTGGGGCATTGGCTGCGTATTTGCGCTTGCATTCCCAAAACTGGGGTATGGACAAATGGACACTGTGCTGGGGCAAGGACATGGACGTCCTTCCTGATGCTGCTACTTGAGAGTGTGCAAAGACTAGTGTTGAGCGATACCTTCCGATATCAGGAAATATCGTATCGGATTGGATTGGACCGATACCCAAAAAGTATCGGATATCGCCGATTCCGATACCGGAAACCAATGCAAGTCAATGGGACACAAATATCGGAATGAAAATAAACCCTTTCTTTCCTTGTAGGTTAATTCTACATGAAGTAAAACAACTAAGAATAATGTAGAATGTATTACGCGAAAAGCCGGCAATTCAGCAGCGGCATACACCGGTACCCGACAATTTACAACAGAAAGAATAGAGCTTCACACATAGATTAGATAGATAGAAACATGTCAGTCACATATATATGAAGTACAGTGACAGTGTTGCTTACTGTACTTGTCATTTAGTGTAAAGGATTTATTTAAAAAAATAATTGTGTTTTCATGCACTGTCTCTTTAAAAAAGCCGGCCGGCAATTCAGCAGCGGTACCCGACAATTTATAACAGACAGAATAGAGCTTCACACATAGATTAGATAGATAGAAACATGTCAGTCACATATATATGAAGTACAGTGATAGTGTTGATTACTGTACTTGTCATTTAGTGTTAAAATAAAGGATTTATTTAAAAAAAAATTGGCGTGGGGTTCCCCTTAATTTTAGTCTCTAGCGGAGGTTAAGCAGACGGCTGGGGCAGATGTTTCAAGCCTGGGAAGGGGGTAATACCCACGGAGCTTCCCAGGCTACTAATATGAGCCCCCAGCTGAATACCTAGCCTTTACTAGCTATTAGAATGGGGGACCCCCTCAAAAAAATGACGTGGGGTCCCCCCTAATTTAATAGCTAACAAAGGCTAGGCAGACAGCTGGGGGCTGATATTAATAGCCCAGGAAGGGTGCCATGAATATTGGCCCCCTCCCAGGCTAGAAACACCAGCCGTCAGCCGCCCCAGAAATGGCGCATCCATAGGATGTGCCAATTCTGGCACTTAGCCTCGCTCTTCCCACTGCCCTGTAGCGGTGGCAGTGGGGTAATAGGGTTGGGGTTGATGTCAGCTTATAATGCCAGCTGACATCAAGCCCAGGTTAGTAATGGAGAGGCGTCTATAAGACACCCCCATTACTAACCCCATAGTCAAAGTTAAAAAAAAAACCACAAACACCCAGAATAAAGTCCTTTAATTGAAATAAACACACAATTCTACTTACCATCACGCCCATTCCAGCTGAAGCCAACGATCTCCTGCAATAAAAGAAAAATAATAAAGCAACCTCATCCTTACCTTTCCATGGTTCCCAGGACAGCTTCAGCTCTGCTACATCGAGATGACAGGCTGGACCGCAGCAGAACGCTGCCATCCAGCCTGTCATCCCGCAGACACTGAGAAGCGCAGGCATGCTTGCGCTCCTCAGTGTCTCTCTGTGATGGCATCCAGATGAGCCGAGGTCATGTCCAATGAACTCAGCTCACCTCATGCACGTCACTGACAGCGTGGGAGAATTCTCCTGCACTCAGCGCTTCAGCGTGAGAATTTTCCCACGCTGTCAGTGACGTGCATGAGGTGAGCTGAGTTCATTGGACATGACGTCACCTCATTCATGTCACTGACAGCGTGGGAAAATTCTCACGCTGAAGCGCTGAGTGCAGGAGAATTTTCCCCCGCTGTCAGTGACGTGCATGAGGTGAGCCGAGTTCATTGGACATGACCTCGGCTCATCTTTATGCCGTCACAGAGAGACACTGAGGAGCGCAAGCATGCCTGTGCTTCTCAGTGTCCGCGGGAAGACAGGCTGGATGGCAGCGTTCTGCTGCGGTCCAGCCTGTCATCTCGATGTAGCAGAGCTGAAGCTGTCATGGGAACCATGGAAAGGTAAGGATGAGGTTGCTTTATTATTTTTCTTTTATTGCAGGAGATCGTTGGCTTCAGCTGGAATGGGCGTGATGGTAAGTATAGTTTAATTTAGAACAATAAAGAATTGTGTGTTTATTTCAATTAAAGGACTTTTTTCTGGGTGTTTGTGTTTTTTTTAAATACTTTACTAGAAATTCATGGTGGTCATGTCTAATATTGGCGTGACCCCATGAATTTCGGGCTTAGGGCCAGCTGATAATGCCAAGCTGGCCTTAACCCCTTTATTACCCAGTGAGCCACCGCACCAGGGCCCTGGATGAGTTGGGTACAGCGCCAGAAGATGGCGCTTCTATGAACGCGCCATTTTCCGGGGTGGCTGCGGACTGCAATTTGCAGCAGGTGGGGCCCAGAAAGCTTGGGCCTCCCAGCGCTGCGGATTCCAGCCCCCAGCTGCCTAGTTGTACCTGGCTGGACACAAAAATAGGGCGAAGCCCCACGTCAATTTTTTTAAAATTATTTCATGAAATAATTTTTTAAAAAAAGGGCTTCCCTATATTGTTGTGTCCGGCCAGGTACAAATAGGCAGCTGGTGGTTGGGCGCAGCCCGTTCCTGCCTGCTGTACCTGGCTGGGCACAAATATAGGGCGAAGCCCCACATCAATTTTTTTTTAATTATTTCATGAATTTCCTGAAATAATTAAAAAAAAATTGACGTGGGGCTTCGCACTATATTTGTGTCCAGCCAGGTACAGCAGGCAGGAACGGGCTGCGCCCAACCACCAGCTGGCTATTTGTACGTGGCCGGACACAACAATATAGGGAAGCCCTTTCTTTCTTAATTATTTCATGAATTTCATGAAATAATTAAAAAAAAAAATATGTGGGGCTTCTCCCTATTTGTGTGTCCAGCCAGGTACAACTAGGCAGCTGGGGGATGGAATCTGCAGCGCAGGGAGCCCCAAGCTTTCTGCCCCCCCCTCCCCCCGGTGCAAATTGCAGTCCGCAGCCACCCCGGAAAATGGCGCGTTCATAGAAGCTGGATGCTGTACCTGGCTGGCATACAAAAATATGGCAAAGCCCACGGCAAAATTTTTGGGAAAAATTAATTAAAAAATAACTAATAATTTAAGGACTGCATCTTTATTAACTCCTCAAATGTCATTTAGTGTTAAAATAAAGGATTTATTTTAAAAAAAATTGGCGTGGGATCCCCCATAATTTTAGTCTCTAGCGGAGGTTAAGCAGACGGCTGGGGCTGATATTTGAAGCCTGGGAAGTGGGTAATACCCACGGAGCTTCCCAGACTACTAATATCAGCCCCCAGCTGAATACCTAGCCTTTACTAGCTATTAAAATGGGGGACCCCCCCAAAAAAATGATGTGGGGTACCCCCTATTTAATAGCTAGCAAAGGCTAGGCAGACAGCTGGGGGCTGATATTAATAGCCCAGGAAGGGTGCCATGAATATTGGCCCCCTCCCAGGCTAGAAAAACCAGCCGTCAGCCGCCCCAGAAATGGAGCATCCATAGGATGCGCCAACTCTGGCACTTAGCCTCGCTCTTCCACGCTGCCCTGGTGCGGTGGCAGGGGGTAATAGGGTTGGGGTTCATGTCAGCGCCAGCTGCCATGAAGCCCAGGTTAGTAATGATGGGCGTCTATAAGACACCCCCATTACTAACCTACAAAGTGTTAAAAAGAAAAAACACACTACACCCAGAAAAAAATAATTTATTTGAAATAAAACACACAATTTTATTTAATTCTTAGTTTACTAAAAAAAAATAGTTACCTGTCCACATTCCTGCGCTGATCTCCCATGCACAGCTGTCACATCTGGAGATGGTGACAGCTGTGCATAGCTGCTGTAAGCTCACACTGCCGGTAACACGTCCGCTCCCGGCAGCGGGAGCCACTGACTGAGGTCACCGGAGTGCATTCAGGCAGCGCAGCTCCGGAGACCTCCTTTACGGCACTGCTGTACCGTGGGAATTTCTCACGATACAGCAGGGCCGTAAAGGAGCTAACTGGAGCAGCGCTGCCTGAACTCCGGCGAACCCGCTTATGCAATGACGGGGCTGCTTTACGGCCCCATCATTCTAGCGGCGGCAGCGGTTCAGAGCGGTCACACTCTATGTGGCTGCTCTAAACTGGAGATCATCGTGGCACACTCGTGGACTACTACGGAGGGGTAAGGATAAGGTTGTGGTTTATTATTTTATATTTTATTACAGGAGATCGATGGCTTCGGGGAATTAGGAGTCTAGGTGAGTATAGGTGTAGTTTTTTATTTTTTACTTTATTTTAGGTGGCGATCGGCGGGGACAGGTAATGTATGAACTAATTTATTGTAGGTAACCACTGGCCACCAATGACATGTATTTAAAATTTATTGGGGACACAGTAGGGCAATTTAAATAGCTGGATCAGGCTGATGGGAACTACTGCTCCCATCAAGCTGATCCTGCTGGCACGAGTGGACGGGGGACAGACATAGGCCGATGGGAGTAGTAGTGTCACATCGGCCTATGTCTGCCTGCACGCACACACCCGCAGACATCGCACAGACACCGCACACACTCGCAGACATCGCACAGACACCGCACACACCTGCTGACATCGCACACACTCACAGACATCGCACAGACACCGCAGACATCGCACAGACACCGCGCATACCCGCACACATCGCACAGACAGCTCACACACCCACAGACATCGCACAGACACCCCGCACACACTCGCAGACACACGCAGACACACGCACAGACACCCCGCACACACTTGCAGACACACGCACAGACACCCACACACACCAATCATGACGGGCTGATCGTCTGGGAGGTGAGGCTGACCTGTGCGGCCGTGGGAAAGTTCATGTGAGTTCATGCAATGCAGTCAAGCATGAACTCACATGAACCCTCTGAGGGCACCGCGGCTACTTCAAATGAACAGCTGATCAGCATCACCTGATACCTCAGCTGTTCATTTGAAATAACCGGCGGGAAAGCGCAGCACAGAACGGGAAAGCCGGCGGTGAAGTCTTTTCACTGCCGGCTTCCCCGCCCGGGTCCTTCGCTCCCCGCTCCTTGGTGCTGCGCTCCCCGCCCGGTCCTAACTTACGATCGGGATGGGAGGTGGCGAGGGGAGCGGAGGATCGGGGTGGGAGGCTGCGGGGAAGCAGTATGGGGCTGTGTGATTGTTTAAAAGCCGGTGGCTTTTTACCGCCCGCCGGCTTTTAAACGATCAGGAGAATTCTCCCATGCTGGGATGGCATTCTGATGACAGGCTGGATCGCAGCTGAGCGCTGCCATCCAGCTTGTCATACTTCAGAGACACTGCAGAGCGCAGGCATTATGGGAACTTCCGATTCCGGTATTCGATATTGTAAAAGTATCGGAATTAAGTATCGGAATTCCGATACCGCGAATATCGGCCGATACCCGATATTTCAGTATCGGAATGCTCAACACTAGCAACGACAGGTGCAGGGCAGGAGGCATCTTTGCATGCACCATGGACAGGGGATTGGCTTGCATGCACAACAGCGTAAAAAGCAATGGTGCCACCCACAGACCCAAAGTCGGGTACTTTGCTGCCATGTTGCCCGCCTTCTGTCTGCGGCCACCACACTGCTTCTTCTTGCCTGTTGGGGTGCTCTGCTTCCCTCCCCCTGTGTGCTGCTGTCCTCACTTTGCATGTCCTCCTGCCAGTTTGGGTCAGTTACTGTATCATTCAACACCTCGTCTTCCACTTCCGCACACTGGTCCCCCTCCTGACTTTTTGCCAATTGTGTCTCATTATCGTCCACCTCTTGTGACACTTTCCCACCGTAGCCTTCGTGTGACCGTGGCTGCTCAAATATTTGGCATTGCTACATGTGATCTCCACTTGTCCCGCTTCAAGTGGACCAGGCGAGAGGCCCGAATCTATAAATGGAAAAGTGAACAGCTCTTCAGAGAGTCCAAGTGTTGGATCAGTTGTCTCCAGGCACTCGGCATAGTGGGAGGAAGGAGGATCAGGGTGAGGAATATGCATTCCAGACTCACAGCTACTGAGACTTGACCGTGTGGAAGACAGGGTCGTGGTGGTGGTGGCTAAGTGACTGAAAGCATTATTCGCTATCCAACCAACAACCTTTTTACACTGCTCTGGGTTCCATAGTGGTGTGCGGCGGTCCCCTAGGAATTGGGACAGGAAGGTCGGGCGAGAAGATGTGGGTGTTTGTTGTGGCACAATTTCAGCTTGCCCTTGGCCTCGGCCTCTGCATGCACCATCACCATCACGTCCAGTTCTCCGTCCCTTGCCACGCGCCTTGCCCATTTTAAATGGAGGACAATATCTTCCACGCTCACTACAAATGGCTGAATTTGGAGCGAAGTTATATGTAATCCGTGTGATGGAGA
The DNA here is from genome assembly GCF_046119375.1 of Phyllobates terribilis. Lineage (NCBI taxonomy): Eukaryota > Metazoa > Chordata > Amphibia > Anura > Dendrobatidae > Phyllobates > Phyllobates terribilis. The sequence goes on along the minus strand of NW_027362768.1, from coordinate 34,132,959 downwards.
AACCACAGTTTTAAATACCTGGCCTGTAGGTAACTATTTTGTACAGCAAACTGGTGTCAAAAACTTTGCTGACACACTGAAAAAAAATTTGAATGGAGGCCAAAAATGGCAGTATTTTCAGCGCAATTATAGGTGATCCATATAACGGAGAAAGCACAGTTTTAAATAGCTGCATTTTTAGAGCTGTAATATGGAAAGGACCTGGCTATATTCTGCAGTGCCAACAAGCAAATGGCGCAGAAAAACTGTGTTCTCTGGTTTGCTTTTAAAGCAAATAATGAGGATTAAGATAAAAAAAAAAATTATTCCTGGCCCCTGAGACCTGGGCCTTTGTCTAGAAATGTCTAACAGCAGCAGAAGGTAGAACTGGAATGGAGTCTCTTGTGCTATGTGCACTGCAATCTGCTATATAAACTGCCTGCCTGCCTATATACACTGACTGCCTGATATCTCTGCAGATGGATTAGCCCTCATAAGGACTGTTTGTTGAGATGGATATGTGTAATGTACTTGTTTTCTCCCTACACTACCTAATACACAACCAAATCTCTCCCTAGCTCAGCAGCACCTCTCCCTACACTGCCTAATTAAGGAGTAGACTGACGAGCACAGCGGCGCCAGGTCTGATATAGACCTGATGACGCTGTACGGCCAGCCAATCACTGTAATGCCACAACCAAAGAGTGCCAAACATGCAAAGAGGGGACCCGAGCATCCTTCTGAGCATCTCGCAAGTACTCGGCGAGCGCTGAGCATCTCGAGTACTGAGATGCTCGGGCGAGTACCGAGTACTTGCCAGTATGCTCGCTCATCACTAGTTGCCACACAATTCATACTGCACCAAGAACACTGTAAAAACAAAACCAAAAAAACAATATCACTACAGTGGGTTTGCATGTTTTTTTCACCAAGTCTCTGTACTTTTTAATTGTACCCGTTTTCCAGTACATTGCATATTGAAATGAATTGTGACATTTAAAAGTACAACCTGACATGGAAAAATAAGTGTTATGGCTCTTAGAAATAGAAGAGGAAACAATGAAAACGCAAAAAGGAAAACTTGGGTTTAACTTCCTATTTTTCTCTTTCAGATATTGAGTGCAACATTCCAGAGACTTCAAATCTTGTACGAAGTCCCCATTATCAATCTTATAGGACTAATACTAAAGTTTCATTTTCATGCGAGAATGGCTTTGAAAGAAATGGATCTCCATCAAGCACTTGTACAGAAAATGGATGGAATCCGACATTACCCACTTGTCAAAGTGAGCTTGCAACTTTAGTGAACCATAGTGCTATTTTTTTAATAAATTTTGTGTGCAACCACTTACATCAGCCATGTAGGGTCTATTATCACTCTTCTTTACCAGATCGAGAATAGAGTCACTCAGACACACAACTTTTGCTCTATAGGACTCATTACAATCATGGAGAGCTCAGAAGCAGGACCTCATGATCAGCTTTTCAACAAGAAGGGTTATCCAAACAGTATAAAGAAAAATGTTATGTGTCTGTTTCACTATTTGTTTTACAGAAAATTACATCCACTTAAATAATCGTGACCCATAATAATATCTTATTATTATAACCTGAAAGTCCCCATTAGTGCTAATGTGAAAAGAAATCATTAAAGTGGTTATCTCATTAGGATAGCCCTTTTTTTTAAATTAGGCCACTCTCTTCTTATTCAAACAGCACAGGCCCCGACCACTGACCTCAGCGCTGACGATCTAGCCAATTATTTCAAAGAAAAAATTGACCATATCCGACAGGAAATTTTCTCCCAATCCGCAAATGTTATGCATGCTCCTGATGTGGATATGTGCCACCATATGCAACTGCTACATCTGCACCTCTGTGTAAAACAGAAGATGTGAAAAACAAGCTTTGTACCAGTCTACTGTAAATAGGTTTTAGCAGTTTCAACAGTGAAGTTCTCTTTATTTTTATATTCTGGACTAACTCCTACATCTGAGATTAGCATATCAATCCCTAGAGGATATCCCCACAAGTACAAATAATCTGCCATTTAATTTGGTAGATTTGTTTAAAAAAATAATGTCCCTCACCATTTTACATAGTGGTGAAGAATCAGAAAGTGGACTAATGACATCAGGAACGGCCGCCGGGGTTTCCCATAATGCTCTGCAGCTATTACATTGCTTGGTCTAGCACCACCAGTCATAGGGCTATAATAGCCAGTATAAAAGATGAGGGATGTCTAAGGAGTGTCAATATGAGCTTGTACAGTGTATGGATAGGAGGTCAGATCTCAATCCACATAGGTATAGAAAAGTGTCTAATCTGGTTGTAGTATACTTCAGTGCGTTAAAGGGTACTTCAGGGAAATGAAAATGTGTTTAAATTTACATTCGGTTTAAAACTATGAAGGCTGATATCCTTTTGATTGCTCTTATATGTAAGTTCATGCGATTTTACAACTGATTAATGGGACTTCAGCTGCAGCTAATCACACACCCTCTTTCTGTGACACTCTCAGAGATCAAGTAGCATGGCTAGCATCCTACTGTGCAAACCACAGAACTTTTTACAATCTGTGTGGGTGTGATGTCCTTCTCCCTCACTCTTGTGCTGCCCTTCCCTGCAATTTAACACCTTGTATGTGAATTGTATAGCAGCATGGAGTGAGAACAGGAGAAGCCTGGAGAGGGAAATGGCAGGTCATACACAAGATGTGAAATAACAGGCAGGTAAAGCAGGATAAAAGTGAGGAGGAGGGAGGTAAATCAAACCTAACACTCAAACTGTGATAAACTTTAGGAAAGGGGGTGTAGATTATGAGCAGCTGGATGGTAGCTATGCCCTGTAACACTTTCATGGGACAGCCTGATATGCTTATCCATCAGGACACCACCAGCAGCACTGAACACACGTTCTGAGAGAACGCTGGCTGCCGGGCATGATAAAACCTCCAAGGCGTAACAGGTGAGCTCAGGCCATTCATCCATTTTTGAAGACCAAAATGTAAAAGGGTCAAAATTAGTGATGAGCGAGTACCGTAATATTCATAATCGCTATACTCGTAACGAGTACTTTGTAATAATCGCGTATTCATTCCGAATAGCAAGTCAATGGGAAATGCGAGTCATTTCCTGCTGGACCCTACAAGGGGGTCTGGGGGCCTGAGGAAAAGGCTGAAATGGATGGGAAAGTGATGAAACAGAATGAAAAGAGCCTGGAGAATATGCCTGCATGCATTTCTGACTCACACATGGTTTCTGGGAATACGTTTGTCGCAGTGTTACGCCACTTTTACAGACACACAAGAACAACTACCATACCTAACCTAAATTGCATTTAACAGGCCAAAAAGGTTAAGAAACAGTTTTTCCTGCATAATTTTCTTAATCTTTAATCTTTTTTTTTTTTTTATATTTACCGTATTTTTTGGACCATAAGACGCACTTTTTTCCCCCAATATTTGGGAGGAAAATGGGGGGTGCGTCTTATGGTCCGAACGATACCTGTGGTGGTGGTAAAGTGGGATTGCAGGGCCCTCCAGGAAGGCGGCGGTGGCGGTGGTAGCGGCGGCGTCAGCGGCAGCAGAGGAGAGCGGCTGGGACGGCACCTGTGCCTGGCCGGTACTGGGGCTGGAGCCGGTGTCGGGCTGTGAGCGGCGTGCGGCCTGCGCAAGTTTCCGGTGTGCGCGGCCATCTTCCTAGAGCTGTGATCTACAGGAAAATGGCAGCCTGAGCCGGCACATGCGCTGACCGGTAGCTCCAGCTGCCATTTTCCTGTAGATCACAGCTCTAGGAAGATGTCCGCACACACCGGAAACCTGCGCAGGCCGCACTGCTTCGCTGTTCACAGCCCGGCACCGACCGCAGCCCGGTACATCCCCCGGCTCCAGCCAGAGGCCCCAGCCCTAGACCCCGGCCTTGGCCCCAGCCCCAGCCAGAGGCCTTGGCCCCAGCCCCAGCCAGAGGCCTCGGTCCCGGCCCCAACCCCAGCCAGAGGTCCCGACCCCAGCCAGAGGTCCTGACCCCAGCCAGAGGCCCCCGGCCTCAGCCCCAGCCAGAGGCCTCCGCACAGGAACCTGCCCGGCACAGGCTCCACAGCATCTGACCTCTTCTGCTGCAGTCGCCGACTTTCTGAGGGACCCAGCCTCTTGTGATCCTCGCTTAACTGCCCCCCAGGTAAGATACCGTACCTATTCAGACTATATGGACCCCCATCATATAAAAAATTTTTTTTTTCTATTTTCCACTCCAAAATTTGGGGTGCGTCTTATGGCGCGGTGCATCTTATAATCCGAAAAAAATGGTATATAGCACCAACATATTCCGCGGCGCTTTACAATTCAGACAATTTACAGACATTTAAGGCTCTGACCCTGTTTGGGGCTCACAATCTAGATTCCCTATTAGTATGTCTTTGGAGTGTGGGTGTTAGAACCTTGCTCTTAGGTTTTTTCCTTTGCTGGTCACTTGACCTTGTTGGCCTATTTAATCCTGCTCCGCCCTCCTGGCTTTGCTGGACTTCATTGTATAACTACTTTCTAGCTAGCCTGTGCTCTGTATCTAACTCTGTTAGTTTGCTTGGTCTACGGACCTCTATGTTCTATATATTTTGTTTGTTCGTCTGTCTGCTACTATTTCTGTTAGGAGGTGTCCAATTTTCCTCCCAGTCCTTAGTACTTGTAGGGATTCCTTCCCCACATCTATAGGTCTCCGTACAGACTAGCTTAGGACTTTAGCAGGTCTGATCGCAGGATCAGGTTCCCTGTTACATCGTAGGAATTCAGCTGAGTTCTATCGTAGGGACAGATCTCCTCTCTTTCCTTAGCTCTGGTAGCAGAACATAACAGTGGGAGGAAACCAGAGAGCCCAGAGGAAACCCACACAAACACAGGGAGAACATACAAACTCCTTGCAGATAATTGTCCTTGGGGGGATTTGAATCCAGGACCCCAGCACTGCAAGGCTGCAGTGCTAACCAGTGAGCCACCGTGCCGCCCAGGTGGCTCTGTAACATGCATTTTGGAGGGACAGCTGTTACTTAGACATTTGGGCGGTCCCTCCATCATTGATACTCAGATAGTGGAATACATATTTCATAGCAGTTTAAAATGTGCCCATTGTAGCATTGGGCTTGACCCTCCTCCACCATGTGATACTGCGGCCCTAAATTCAAATGTTCAGAGTGCCTGCAGTAGGCAGAAAAGCTGAGTTTTGAGAGAGCCCTCGTGTGACCATGTAACATACATTTTGAAGTGCCCTCCTCTAGAAATTTAGGAGGTGCCTCTTGTGTACATTTGAGAGTGGCCTCACTTATTCATATTGTAGGGCCCTCATTCTATTATTTAACTCATGTAAGGGCAGAGACTACAGAGAAAAAGGCCAAGAGACATGGAGTACTAGAATGGAGCAGTGAGTGCGGCCTCCGATCCTCAGGTATGGCTGAACTCTGTGAACCAGAAAAATAAAGCTGCACTAGTCAACTGGATGACAAGCTCAAATATATCACTTGTGCATGTCAATGGACAAAAGATATATGCTGCCCCCCCTCCAGGATGGGTTGGAGAAGCTTCTCCAAATGGCTCAGAGATTTTGATTGTCCATATTCCCCAGATTATATAGCAAGAGAAGACTTCTTGATACTGTACTACTTGGTCCAGTGCAAAATGTGCATCGTATTTCCAAAAATTACTCCTGTGGGCTATGTCATAGGTGCAGGAAGATTCCATGACAAGGGCCTCCCTTGACAAACATTATCTACGATGGAGTACTGTAGTAGTTGTGGCCCTCCATTCAAGTTGTCAGAGGGCCATCAGTCGGTCATCAACAGTCAGTGTAAATTTCTATTGAATATGTATTCCCTCTCTCAGTCACAAAGTGGCACAACCTGTGACAAGGGTCTCCAATGACAAATATTAGTTTGGTAGGACCACTGTATATTCCAGATTTTGCAGTGCTGTAAGAGCAGCAAAAGCAGTAGAGGAATGGTGGAAATGGGCCTAATACGGCTCACCTTCTCAAGTAGGTACGGCAAGTCACGGTGTTTTCAGAATTTTCTGAACAACTAGGTTCAGCACGTAAGCCATGCATAGCATGTGTACCAGCTTGCCAATCTTTAAAACCGCCACCAGGTTACAACCATTATCGAAGACGACCAGACAGGGTTGGAGGTGCAGCGGGGAAAGCCACTGATCGGTCTGTTTTAAAGCTTGCCACAGCTCTGCTGCAGTGTGTGCTTTCTGACCTAAACAGATCAGCTTCAGCCGAGCGTGTTGACGCTTTGCCGATGCACTGCTGCACAGGTCCCAGCTTGGCAGTGATGGGGAGATTAATTCAGCAGAGGATGAGGAGCAGGAGGAGGGGAGAGAGGAAGTGGAATATGAAGAGGCGGAAACCCTGACAGAAGTTGGGCTCGCTATTCTTGGCATGGGTAGGATGTGTGATGTTCCAGTTTGCGACTTTGTCCCACCCTCCACCATGTTCACCCAGTGTGCCGTGACAGAAATGTATCGTCCCTGTCTACAACAACTTGTCCAGGTGTCTGTTAGGTGGACCTTCCCGGTTATGGCGTTGGTGAGAGCTTCTAATTGTTTAACACATATTTGTGTAACGCAGGGACAGCACACCGGGAAAATAGTGGTGGCTGGGAACACTGTATCATGGGGCAGCCACAGCCAAGAGATCACGGAAAGACTGTGTTCCCACAAGCATAAATGGCAACGTCTCCACAGCTAGCAGTCTGGCAATGTGCGAGTTTAGTATTTGTGTCTGGTGGTGGGTGGCTGGATATTTACGCTTTCTTTCCAAGCTCTCAGGCACGGACAATTGGACGCTTTGCTGGGACAAGGAAGTGGATGTGGTTGATGTTTGTTGTGTTGAGCAACCGCAGCTTGTGGGCAGGAGGTATGAGGGCCTGCTTCCTGAGCAGCAGATTCTGATGGACATAGCCCAGGCGACATGGCATTAGTTTGACCCGTAGATGCAGATTGGTACCCTGGTGTTCCACCCACCTACTGGGCTGATTGACTGCCATGTGATTTTGCATACTAGTGGTGCCTTTGCCCTGGCCTCTGCTCAACTTGGTTTGGCAGAGGCTACATATTACAATGTTTTTGTCTGAAGGACTTTCAGAAAAAAAATTCCACACAGCAGCTGAATGCCCCCCTCGCCCTGACTTGGTGCACAGCGGGAACAGTTGACCGAGTTCTCACTCTTGTCAAACCACGACTTCTTCGTTCCTGTGTTGGTGCTTCATATCCATCTCCCTCTGTGTTGCTGTCATGGCTGTGCGTGTCAACGGTCCAGGTCGAATCAGTGGACTCATCATCAACCACCTCGTCTTCCATCTCATCCTCCTTCCAAGTTGATATTGTAAGCTTACCTGATGGCAACTGTGTCTCATCATCATCAGCCTCCACCTCTGGAGACAGTAAATGACGTTCCTCCAAGTGGCTTTCTTCTGGCCGTAGGTCCTCAAATACTTGAGCATTAACGCACGTCACCTTCTCTTGTCCCTCTTCAATGCTGCATGGTGATAGGCCAGAGCCAACCAAAGGATACAAACCAAACAGATCCTCGGAGTGGCCAAGGAAGGTGAACCAGCTCCAGGATTGGATACGCCAGCCTTCTGTGTATCCACAGTAGACTGTGTGTTCATGGAATATTTGTTGTTGCTTGACAAATGCATAGAGGCCTTGTCTGCTATCCAAGACAGAATCTGCTCTAGCTCTTTTGGCTTCCACACACGTTTACGTTCCAGACCGGGAAATTTTTCCAGGAACATAGTGGATGCATCAAGCGTCTTCTGACCTGACACAGACTGAGTGCCTTCTTGCCCACCACAGATAACACCACATCCACGTTCACGTCCCTTAACAACAGGCTTTTTTGGCATTTTGGGTTTTGTTGACAGATTTTCAGATGTTGATGGCACAAACCAAGCTAGCTGTCACAGCCAAAATAGTGAGTCAACCATGACTCGGCCCATAGGGCTAATTTTTACAAACCCTATGCATATTGTGCAGTGGACAAACCAGGACAGTATTCCTGCTCCAGCCTAACTACTATTTGTGATTGGCGACCCTTGGGATGGTGGCTTCCAAAATAGTGTGTAAAATGGCCTGGAGCGTGCTTGGTTGCAGGCAGTAGGAAATGTTTGGACTAATGCTTTGTGTAGGGTACTAACCGCCTTTTTATGTGGACTAATGTGGACAGCAGAAGCCAGGCTCTGACCCCTAAAACAGCAGGGGAAAAATATTGCTTTGCCTCTGACAAGAGCTGTTTTAAGATGGACACTGGAAGAACACTTTAACCTCTCCCTACCTAATACACAATCTCTCCCTCCCTGTACTCTGACTTTGTTGTGTGTCTTCAGCTCTGAAAAGAGCTATATTTTGGTGTTATTATGAAGCTAGTGAGCGGCTCCTTTAAACACTGAACTAGTATACACTGCAGGTAGCCCTTAAAACGGCTTTTGTTTTATCAAGAGGCCTAAACACTCTCCCTAGCAGCTCAGGATCTCTCCCTATGCTTATAGAACGCAGGCTCCAGACGCAATGTGCACAAAATGGCAGCGACAGGGATTTAAAAGACTATTCTGCTGGGCGGCCAGCCAATCACAGTAATGCCACAACCAAGATGTCTGCAACATTACTGTGATTGGTTAAGAAGCCCAGCATGTTTAGTGGTTTCAAAGGCGGTGCCAAAACTGCAGGGCGGGACATCTGAATATAGCGAGTCGAGTACACAAATATTCGCAGAATAACGAGTAACCCGAATACCGTACTATCCGTGTGAATAGCGAATAGTAACGAATACACTCGCTCATCACTAGTCATAGTCGTCACTGATGGTATTTGTATTGAGCTCTAGATAGTCTTCCACCATCCTCTCCAGTCGCATGAGCTGGTCTAATAGATGTGCGAAAGGACTCACAGAAATTTCTTCTGCCATTTACTCTGCTCTGCACTTACTCTGCTGCTGCTGCTAATGTTTTGGCGTTTATTAACTGAAGTGCCAGAGGTTGAAAGACTACAGCTGCGATACACACTGTGTGCCGCACTCCTTTCTTGGGGAAAAGCTCCATAAGGGTATGTGCCCACGTAGCGTTTTTCAAGCGTTTATGCTGCTCTATTTCCGCAGCGTAAACGCTTCAAAAACGCTTGGTAATCCACCCCCCATGGTCCTCAATGACAAGCCGCACTGTCAATGCCCATGCTGCGGATTTTTCCGCAGCGTTTATTCTGCGCTCAAAAATCCGCAGCATGTCCATTAATTTTGCGGAAGCACGGCGTAATCGCTGCCATTGACTTGCATTGAGACGCATATAGTCTGTGTCAGTACATTTGTACTCACGGATTATATGCGTTTCAATGTGCGAATGGTACCCAGTTCTGGAGGAGAGGAGACTCTCATTCAGACCTGGGTACCATTGTACCTGTAAAAAAAAAATAAAGATTATATTCACCTTCCGACGGCCCCCGGTCTCCTCCTCTGTGCTTGCGGGCTGGACTGTAGGACTTTCGGTGACGTCACAGTCATGTGACGACAGGTCTTTCAGTGCAGTGTCCCGCGATCAGCTGGCAGCCAGGAAGGAGCGCAGCAACACACCCCGGGCCATCGGAAGGTAAGTATAAAGGTTTATTTATTTATTTTTAAACAATCTTTCGGTCACACTATATAAATCCATGCTGTTTGCATGGATTTATATAGTGTGACCTAGTTGTCAAGCACTTTCCAAGTGATGTTAAAATCGCCTGGAAAGCGCTTGTCAATCCGCATGCGGAAATGCATGCAAAGACGCTTCACAAACGCTTCTACCTGGTGGGAAAAACGCATGTAAAATCCGCATGCATTTTTCCTGCAAGGGAGAAGCGTAAAAAATATGCTTCATTTCCGCAATGTGGGCGCATAGCCTTAAGGTTGCTTAAAAGCTTGTTTCGATACCTCAACATTAGCGAGTCCCTTTCCAGAGCGGGAAGCATCTGGAAAAATTTATTCTTATAACGTGGATCTAACAGAGTGGCAACCCAGTTGTTAGCATTATTTTGAATCCTGACTATACGGGCATCATGTTGCAGAAAGTGCAGCAAGAAGGCACTCATATGTCGGGCTCTTGCAGGTGGTCCAAAGCCAGACTCTATTGTTGGCTGCGTAACACTGATGCATGTTTCCTCCATCCCCTCCTGCCAACCATGTTCAACAGAGAGGGAATGATTATCCTCTTCATCTTCTGACTGTTGCTCACCCACCACCTCTTCCTCCTCCATTTGTTCCTCGGCTCTTGCACCTTCACTAACAATGTCTGGTATCACCAAACCCCCTTGATCGCAGGAAGCCACCGACACTTGGCATCCGCCTGTGTGACAGTCTGGAACTTTGAGACATTCTTATCCCTTCCGCATCCTCTTCTTCTGGGACAACCACCTCCTGCTGCACACTATTAAAAGTTTGCTCCAGCATGTAGATAACCGAAATAGTGATGCTGATGATGGCATCATCAGCACGAACTAGTTTAGTAGCCATTTCAAAACTGTGCAGAAGGGTGCAGAGGTCCTTAATCTATTCCCACTCCGTAAACGTGATATGCCCCACGTCTGTACTGCGTTGGCCCAGGCAATACAACATGACATACTGCGTCAGGGCTCTTTGCTGCTGCCACAGTCACTGCAACATGTGCATAGTGGGATTCCACCGTGGCAGCACATCGCATATCAACCCGCTAACTGGAATGGACAAAAACCTCTGTATCGATGCAAGTCGATGACATGAGGGATGCGAACGGCGGAAGTGAGCACACAGCTTCCGTACTTTCTGAAGCAGCTCATCCAGGCCGGGAAAGTGACAGAGAAATCACTGTACCACCAGGTTGAAGAGATGAGCCATGCAAGGCATGTGGCTCCAGGTTCAGCGGAGACGGCCATTGCTGAAACTGAGCCTGGAGAGCTGTCCACAACTCTTCACCTGTATTACAGTGATCTCCAAGGCATATTAATTTGAAGACTGCCTGATTGCGGTGAGCCTTGGCTGCGCAGTACAGAGGTGGTGTGGATTCACTTTTGGAACGCGTGTCTCATTAAGGCAGAGGTTGAGTGCACAGGTGGAGGCTCTAGAGGAGGTGGAGGCGGCAGAAACAGTGGAGCAAGTGTGAAACACTTGTTCTGCAAGCCTTGGGGATTCCAAGATGTGTGGAGCAGCCCCTTCCCCACCTACCCCCACAGCCACCAGAGTCAACCAGTGCCCAGTCAGCGAAATGTAATGCCCTTTGCAATGCTTACTCGTCCAGGTGTCTGTGGTGAAGTGCACCCTGGCAGACATAGATTTAGTCAAGGAACGGGTGATGTTGTCTGCGACATACTGGTGTAGTGCAGGCACAGCTTTCTTAGAGGAGTAATGGTGACTGGGCAACTGGTACTGGGGGACTGCGTCGGTCATCAGCTCTCGGAAACTGTCTGTATCTACCAGGCAGAAAGGCAGCATTTCCATGGCCAACTGATTGGAGGTGGTGGAGTTCAACCTCTTAGCTTTTTTTTTTTTATCAACCTCTTAGCTTTGTGATGTGTAGGATGAAAAAATCTCTTGCGTGACCACAAATGCAGGACCTAGGGTTGGCTGTAGTGTGCTGAGAGAGGGCGGAGTACGGTGATACGGACAAACTGCTGGCCTCTGAGTGAGGTGCAGTCGCAGATATTCTGGTATATTGAGAAACGTGTGGTGTGCTCAATGAAACAAACGCAGCAGGCATGTCCACTTCCGTTACAGCTGACAGGCTCTCACTCAGGCTGACTGGAGCGGGTAGAGAACCAGAAGTTTTGCGGTGGGAGACCTGCGTGCCAATACTTGGCACGGTAACAGAGGAGGAGGAAGAAGCAGCGGATGCAGTTGATGGGGCATCTGATGGTTGTTGAGGTACGCTGGTCTGTATTTTAGTGCAGTGAGATTCCCAGCGTAATGCCTGTTGTGTGCGCATGTGAAGGTTCGTGAATGTAGTAGTCAAATTATTGCACTTTTTCACTCTACTGAGTTTTTTCTTGCAAAGTATGCAGATAACGTGAGTTGGCTCATCCTTTGCTGTCTCAAAAAAGGCCCAGGTTAAGCAACCCTTGCCACCCCTGCAAGCTGCAGACCTGCGACTGCTGTTGGCCACAGCCACAGTTGTGGGTAAGGATGCAGTGCTCCTCATGCTTGCATCAATCCGTGTCTCCTCCTCTTCCTCCTCCACTTCCTCAGATTAGCTATTCGGCTGTGTGACTCTGGGTCACACCAAGTAGGATCTTCAACCTCATCATCATCCAATATGTTATTCCATTCCTCACCCTCAGGTTGACCCTTCTCCTCTTGTTGCCCTGACAGCACAGTAAAGTCCGCATGAGCCTCAGATGCCTGAGTCTCATCAGGATCACCTCTGTCCCCGGTGGTTAATGTCTGGTGACGAGGGTCAGGAACCTGCTCGGATCTTTCTCCGCCCTGCGCCGAATTGAACCTAAAAAAAATTGTGGGCATCGGTGTAGATGCTTTACTTCTCTTCTTGACTTCTGATGCCCATGGAATAGGATGTGTGAACAGTTCTACAGACTCGCCCATCTGTGGTTCACTACAGTTAGTTGGGCACTTGGACAGTTGTGACACGGGGGGAAGCAAGGATAATTGGGGTGCCACCTCTGTGGACTGTACTGTGTGTGATGTTGAGGTGGAGGAAGAAAAGGAGAGGCCACTTGAAGCATGGCTTGCCATCCACTGGAGCACCTACTCTTTCTGGCCAATATCAACAAGGCGTATCGCTGTGCGGCTGCCAAAAAAAGGGAGTGAAGTAGCCCGTCCAGTAACAGAAGTTATCAGTTGTTTTTGGATAGGACATGAAGGTGCTGATTCGCTAGTGCTTTCACTAACATTACTACCTACCCCAAGTATATCTTGAACGCCAAGCCTATTCCCCCTTCCATTACAACCTATTTTTTTCCCCACTCATGTTGCTCATGTTAGGAACAGCAAAAAAATAGATTTTTTGACTCTGCACAAGCTCTGAATACAGCTGAATTTCACCACCATTAAAAGGACTAGGTGGCTTATAGCAGAGTGTAACACATTTGCGACAGAAAAAAATATTTTATGGACTCTGCCTAGCAACAGAAAATATCTTTTTTCTTACTTTGAAAACAGCTGAGGTTCACCGCCACTAAGATAGTAGGTGGCTCTTAGCACTCTGTATCATGTTTGCCACACAAAAAAATCTTTGATGGACTGTGGCTAGCAATAGAATTTTTTTTTGTTTTTGCTCTGAAAATAGCTGAAATTCACCGTCACTAACGTAGTAGCTGACGAATAGCAGAGTGTTCTCCAAACTATTTCAAATGAGATGCCCGTGCTGTATAACATTAGAAACAGAAGAAAATATTTTTTTTTAGTGTGGATGAGATATTCTCCAAACTATTTCAAACTGATATATCCCTGCTGTATAACATTAGCAACTGAACAAAGCATTTTTTTACTGTAGATGACACCTGTATAGCATGCAAGATATTCTCCAAACTATTTCAAAATCAGATCTAGCCGCTGTAAAACATTAGGAACAGCAAAAATAAATTTTTTGACTGTGTACAAGCTCTGAATAGAACTGAATTTCACCTCCATTAAAAGGACTAGGTGGCTTATAACAGAGTGTATGACCTTTGCCACACAAAAAAAAATCTTTTGTAGACTCTGCCTAGCTAGACAAAAAATCTGTTTTTTACTTTGAAAACAGCTGAAGTTCACCCACCAAAAAAATGACAAACTGGGCTAACACAGCTTGCACTACCACATTAGCAAATGAAAAAAAGGTTGTTCTGCTCTGCACTCAGAAGCTCTGCACTGACAAGCTCTGCAGATAGCTGAATTTCAACCCTAAAAAATAAAAAAGTGGCCTACATAGGCTTGTTTGCTTCCTTTATCACATTAGCAAGTGCAAAAATACATTGAAGGTATATTCCTGCATGGAACACAGTGTAGCCGGTGCACAACACTGTTCTATGGCATGTACCCTGCTCTTCCTGTCAGAATCTCAGGACCAGGAAATGTCATTTTAACATTTTACAACCTTATCTGGCCATGTGGTGTGTGAGATATCATCAGACACTTCATGTTTCATTTATGAAGGAGGGACTCTGAAAGTCACAAAGCCTATTTTTATAGGGCCAGCAGTCGGCCCTCACTATTCTTAGAGAGACATCAGGTGGCTATGTTTTATTGTTCCCATTACTAAAGAGTGGGTCTCCTATACTGTTATTGGGTTTGCAGTGAGTGGCAGGGCTGCCCAAAATTTGGACACACCCCAATACCCCTTTGAATAGACTTAGAGGAGGGCCTCCTGAAAACAATGTTCCCATTATTAGGAAGTAGGTCTCCCATTGTGTTTGCCTATGCAGTGAATGCAAGTGTTGCCAAAAATTTTGAGGCACTCCAATGCCCCTTGGAAGAGACGTAGAGGAGGGCCTCTTGAAAAAAAATGTTCCCATTATTAGGAAGTGGGTCTCCCATAGTGTTGATATATGCAGTGATTGCAAGGGCTGCCAAATATTGGGAGGCACTCCAATGCCCCTTGGAAGACATGTGGAGGAGAGCCTCATAAAAAATGTTCCCTTTAGAAAGGAGTGTGTCTCCTATACTTTTAATTCCCATGCACTAAGTGTATGGGCTGACAAACATTTACCCCTGGGGGCATACATGAACAAACTGTATAAAAAAATATTTTTACGGGCATCATAAACACCCTTTAAAATAATTCTGTGGGTGTTGCGTCACGGACCACGGTCACCCTGGTGATATGGTGGTGGAAGATGAGGATGAGGAGAAGGAGGAGGACAAGAGCAAATAGTCAAAATCAGGAAGCGTATACACATGTGTGTATGTGAAGAGGTGCATGGGAATACACCTCCCAAAAAAGACACTGGATTTGAGTTTGTTACGCTGCAATCATTCGGTGGCGTTGAGAAGTCTGGCCCAATCCAGCCCTTGTTCATTTTTATAAGAGTCAGCTTGTCAGCATTTTCAGTTGACAGGCGGATGCGCTTATCATTTATAATTCCATGCCAAAAATTCAAATACAATATAGCTAATTATTCCGTGCTCGCCACTACTCGGTACAAGCCCGAGCATCATGGTGCTCGACAAGCTCGGCGCTCGGCGAGTATTTCCGGGTTGTTCGGGCAGGAACTCGGGTCCCCTCCCGGCATGTTTGGCGCTCTTTAGAGAGCCAATGAACATGCAGGGATTGGTTGCCATGCACTGTAATGCCATAGCCATGTTGGTTGTGGGCATTATAGTGATTGGCTGGCCACACAGTGTTATAAGGTGTATATCAGACCTGGCACCGCCATGCTTGTCACAGTCGCTCCGGATCAGACAATGTAGGGAGAGCTGCTGCTGTGTCAGGGAGAGATTTGCTTGTGTATTAGGTGGTGTAGGGAGAAAAACCGTACATTACACATATCCATCTTAACAAACAGTCCTATTGAGGACTAACTAATCCACCTGCAGAGATATCAGGCAGGCAGTGTATATAGTCAGGCAGTGTATATAGCAGACTGCAGTGCACATAGCACAAGAGGCTCCATTCCAGTTCTGTCAGCAGCTGCTGTTAGATATTTCTGGAAATAGGCCCAGGTCTCATGGGCCAGAAATAATTTTTTTTGCATCTTAATCCTCATTATTTGCTTTAAAAGCAATCCAGAGAACACGTTTTTTCTGCGCCATTTGCTTGTTGGCACTGCAGAATACAGCCAGGTCCTTTCCATATTACAGCTCTAAAAATCCAGCTATTTAAAACTGTGCTTTCTCCGTTATATGGATCACATATACATTTTCAGAAAATACTGCCATTTTTGTCCTCCATTAAATTTTTTTTTCAGTGTGTCAGCAAAGTTTTTGACACTGGTTTGTTGTTAAAAACAGCTACCTACAGGCCAGGTATTTAAAACTGTGTTTTCTCCATCACACGGATCACATATAAGTTCGCTTCAAACTCAGTCATTTGTAGTGAGCGTGGAAGATACTGTCCTCCATTTAAAATGGGCAACGCATGTGGCAAGGGACGGGGAACTGGACGTGATGGTAATGGTGCATGCAGAGGCCGAGGACAAGTCTGTGGGCAAGCCTAAATTGTGCCACAACAAACACCCACATCTTCTCACCTGACCTTCCTGTCCCAATTTCTAGGGGACCGCAGCACACCACTTTTGAACCCAGAGCAGTGTCAAAAGGTTGTTGGTTGGATAGCGGATAATGCTTCCAGTCACTTAGCCACCACCACCACCACCACCCTGTCTTCCACACGGTCAAGTCTCAATAGCCGTGAGTCTAGACCGCATATTCCTCACCCTGATCCTCCTTCCTCCCACCATGCTGATTACCCAGAGACAACTGATCCCACACTTGGACACTCCGAAGAGCTGTTCACTTTTCCATTTATAGATTCGGGCCTCTCGTCCGGTCCACTTGAAGCGGGGCAAGAGGAGATCGCGTTTAGCGATGCTCAATTATTTGAGCAGCCACGGTCACACAAAGGTGACGGTGGGAAAGTGTCACAAGAGGTGGACGATAATGAGACACAATTGCCAGAAAGTCAGGAGGAGGACCAGGGTGCGGAAGTGGAAGACGAGGTGGTGGATGATATAGTAACTGACCCAACCTGGCATGAGGACATGCAGAGTGAGGACAGCAGCACACAGGGGGAGGGAGGCAGAGCACCCCAACAGGCAGGAAGAAGCAGTGTGGTGGCCACAGACAGAAGGCAGGCAACCATTCCCCGTAACAACAACACAAAGGAAGTTGCCAGTACAACTGTTAGGTCTTCCCGAGTATGGTTGTTTTGTAAAACTCTACCGATAACCCCAAAAAGGCCATTTGCACCACCTGCCAGGCCAGCATCAGCAGGGGTGGCAAAACGACCAGCCTGACCACCACCAGCATGATCAGGCACATGGCAGCAAAGTACCCGACTCTGTGGGCCGAACCCCAGGGTCCAGGAACAATGTCTGCGGGTGGCACCCTTGCTTCTTGCGCTGTTGCGCATGCAAGCCAATCCCCTTTCCAAGGTGCATGCATAGATTCCTCCTGCCCTGCACCTGTCGTTGCACACTCTCAAGTAGCAGCATCAGGAAGCACGTTCATGTCCTTGTCCCAGCGCAGCGTTCAGTTGTCCATACCCCAGTCCTTGAAACGCAAGCGCAAATAAGCAGTCAACGCCACACAGGCCACACTACTAAATTCTCACATTTTACAACTGCTTGCACTCGAAATGTTGCCTTTTAGGCTCGTGGAGATGGAAGCATTCCGCAACCTGATGGCGGAGGCCGTCCCTCGGTACTCGTTCCCCAGCTGCCACTATATCTCCCGGTGTGCCGTCCCAGCATTACACAAGCACGTGTCTCACAACATTAGCTGTGCTCTCAACAACACAGTTACCGGTTAAGTCCACCTAACCACGGACACGTGGACAAGTGCTTGTGGGCAGGGACGGTACATCTCGCTGACGGCACACTGGGTTAACATAGTGGAAGCCGGGACCCAGTCGGACCTTGGGACAGAACACTTCCTCCCGACGCCAAGGATTGCAGGCCCCAGGTCAATCAGGGTTGCCCCCACGGTCTACAGCTCCTGCACCTCATCCTCCTCTAACTCTTCAGCCTCCATCTCCGAAATGACCACATCAGTCACAAGCGGGAAGCACTGCAGCAATGCCTCGGCCAAGCGGCAACAGGCTGTGCAGAAGCTAATATGCTTAGGTGAAAAAACGCACAATGCTGAAGAGTTGTAGACAGCTCTGAAAGAGCAGGCAGATCTGTGGCTCACACCGCTGAACCTACAGCCAGGCATGGTTGTGTGTGACAATGGCCGGAACCTTGTGGCGGCTCTGAGGCGAGGCGAGCTCACACACGTACCTTGTCTGGCCCATGTGCTTAACCTCGTGGTTCAGCGGTTTCTCAAATCCTACCCGGAGCTGCCAGATCTGCTTGTTAAAGTATGCCGCCTATGTGTCCATTTTAGAAAGTCAGCTACAGCTTCCACCGCCCTTGCAGTGTTTCAGCAGTGTTTGCAGCTTTCGGTTCACAGACTGGTGTGTGATGTCCCCACGCATTTGAACTCTACACTGCAGATGTTGGGAAGGATTTGTGAGCAGAAGAGGGCAGTTGTTGAGTACCAGCGTCAACAAGGCCGTTGGTATTCAGTTAAGACTCCACACATAAGACCTCAGGAGTGGACACGGATGTCAGACATATGTAACATCCTCCAAAACTTTGAGGAGATGATGAGCGGCGATGACACCATAATTAGCATCACCATCCCGCTTCTTTGTCTTCTGAAACGCTCTCTGCTCACAATCAAAGAGGATGCATTGCAGGCGGAGCACGATGAGATGGAGCAAGGAACCATACAGGGTGATTACACA
This sequence comes from Phyllobates terribilis, assembly GCF_046119375.1. Lineage (NCBI taxonomy): Eukaryota > Metazoa > Chordata > Amphibia > Anura > Dendrobatidae > Phyllobates > Phyllobates terribilis. Next base: position 34,114,557 of record NW_027362768.1, on the reverse strand, counting down.
CAGCCCAGCCTCATTTCATCCCAACGTGGATTGGGTGACAATGAGGAAGAGGAGGAGGAAGGACAGGAGCTAGTATCATGCACTATAGACGGAACTACCTGCACAGCTGTCATAGCGTCTGTTCAGCGTGGATGGCCTGAGGACAGAGAGGAGGAGGAGGAGAGCATGGTCAGTCATCCTCTTGGTGAGTCCAAATGCGGTGAAGGTAGAGATATACGTCCGCGCCGCTGAAAGATCCTCAAATCAGGAACATATAATAAAGTAAAAAAATATATATATTTTTTTATTATATGTTCCTGATTTGAGGATCTTTCAGCGGCGCGGACGTATATCTCTACCTTCACCGCCTTTGGATTTATTCTGGTCCTGTGGGACACCTATTGGAGATCCGCTGCAGCTGCCTTTTATATGTTATGGTAGTTGTGTCCTCACACAACCCAACCAGGTGAGAACCACCATTTTACTATTATTCCCTATGTCTACAGGTGTAACCCTATTGGGCTTTGCGCTCTCTCTCTCTTTGTATTTTATCCTCTTGGTGAGGACATAGAAGTATTGCCTGTTAGTAGTGTGGCACGCATGGCCGAGTTTATGTTACGCTGCCTTTCCCATGACCCTCGCGTTCTCAAAATTTTGAGTGACAGTCATGACTGGTTGGTGACACTTCTAGACCCACGCTGCAAGGAGAACTTTATATCTCTTATTCCTGAGGCGGACATGTCTACAAAAATGGGGTTGTACCAGAAGGCCTTTGTTGCGTAACTATTAAAAAAATTCCCATCTGAAAACGCTGGTGGCTGAGGGCACACTTCGTTGGACAACCAAGGAGTACAGGCGAGAGAGACACAAGTTCAATCCAGCATCAGCAGGGGAACACTGTCAAATTTCTGGGAGAGTTTTCTCAGACCCTCCCATTGGACAGGCCCTGAGGCGCGGGGTAGTCTCACAAGGAGTGCAAGGTTTGGGAAGATGCTGAGGGAGTACCTTGCCGGCCGTACCAACGTCCTCCTTGATTCTTCTGTGCCTTATAATTATTGGGTATCCAAGCTGGATACGTGGAATGAACTGGCTCTCTACGCCTTGGAGGTCCTGGCCTGCCCTGCCGCCAGCGTTTTATCAGAGCGGGTTTTTAGTGCCGCTGGTGGAATTATAACTGATAAGCGCATCCGTCTGTCAACTGAAAATGCTGACAGGCTGACTCTTATAAAAATGAACAAGGGCTGGATTGGGCCAGACTTTTCAACACCACCGAATGATAGCAGCGTAACATAAATTCCAATCCAGTGTCTTTTCTTGGGAGGTGTATTCCCATGCACCTTTCCACACCCACACATGGGTATATGCTTCCTGATTTTGGCTATTTGCTCTTATCCTCCTCCTTCTCCTCATCCTCCACCACCATATCACCAGGGTGAGCGTGGTCCATGATGCAACACCCACCTAATTTTTTTAAAGGGTGCTTATGATGCCCGTAAAAATATTTTTTTATACAGTATGTTCATGTATACCCCCCAGGGGTAAATGTTTGTCAGCCCATACACTTAGTGCATGGGCATTACAAGTATAGGAGGCCCGCTCCTTTCTAATGGGAACATTTTTTTATGAGGCCCTCCTCCACGTCTCTTCCAAGGGGCATTGAAGTGCCTCCAAATTTTTGGCAGCGCTTGCATTCACTGAATAGGCCAACACTATGGGAGACTCTTTCCTTTCTAATAGGAAGTTGTCGTTACTGTGGCCCTGCTCTATGTGTCTTTAAATTCATAGTGGGGTTTTTCCTAAAATTGGTCAGCCGTTGTACTCACGGCATACCCTATAACTGTATAGCATACTCTTTCCTTTCTAATGGGAACATGTCATACCTTGTTACTATGGCCCTGCTCTGTGTGTCTTTAAATTCTTAGTGGGGTTTTTCCTAAAACTGGTCAGCCGATGGACTCACTGCATACCCTATGACTGTATAGCAGACCCTCTCCTTTCTAATGGGAACATGTCGTACCTTGTTACTGTGGCCCTGCTCCATGTGTCTTTAAATTCTTAGTGGTGTTTTTACTAAAATTTGTCAGCCTTTGAACTCACTGCATACCCTATGACTGTACAGCAGACCATCTCCTTTCTAATGGGAACATGTCGTACCTTGTTACTGTGGCTCTGCTCCGTGTGTCTTTAAATTCTTAGTGGGGTTTTTCTTAAATTTTGGCAGCCCTTGCAGTCACAGCATGGGCATTATCACTATAGGAGACCCGCTCCTTTATAATGGGAACAATTTTTTTACTGAGACCCTCCTCTATGTCTCTTCAAAGGGGTATTGAGTTGCTTCCAAATTTTTGGCAGCCCTTGCAGTCACTGGGTACTCAATAACGTCACCAATTTAACAACAATGTAATCACATTGTTCAGCTCATGCACCTCCTCCTCCATCTCCGAAATGACCACATCAGTCGCAAGCTGACAGCACTGCAGCACAGCCTTGGCCAAGCGGCAACATGCTGTGCTGAAGATAACATGCCTACTGCCTAATTGACAAACCGCCCAGCACTGCAGAGTTGTTGAAAGCTATAACACAGCAGCCTGATCTGTGGCTCTCACCGCTGAACATACAGCCAGGCATGGTCATGTGTGACAATGGGCAGAACCTGGTGACGGAGAAATGACAGCCAAGGTAGATACGGTTTCCCTCTATGCCAGTCCTTTCACCGAGCTAAATAATATGGATGTAGTGAAATACAACTCCCACTGAGAAGCTGTTTCAGATTGAAAAACATTGTGCCCATCAGAGGATTTGATTCTGAGGGCTAACCTTTCTCCCCCACTCAAGAGGCCCATAGCAGCTGCAAAGTTAGCGCTATCATGAACTCTTCTGAGGTAGAAGCCAAGGCACACCAAAGGATTCTCTGGTGGGACCGTCCAACCCTGCCGAGAAGCAGTCCTGGCTAATAAAAGTGTGTGGAAAGGTTCCCGGACACTCTATGGCTGCTTTTTTTTACTGAGGAGGAAACACTCGTAAACTCGGGGAGAGCAAAGTCCTTGCAGATGTTGTCCTTCCTGGGATTTGAACCCAGGATCCCAGCGCTGCAAGTCTTCAGTGCTAACCACTGATCCAATGTGCTGCATTTCACCCTCTAATATCTAACAGGCTGGAGAAACTTGCACCTACTGCCACTCTATCTTCAGCTCCTTTGTGAGAAAATGTATTTGGGCAGCCACTCAGTCTACCAAATAATATTCCTGAGAAGGAAATTGAGGATGGCTTCGCTACTGGTACTGGGGGCAGTGCTAATGCCATGGTGTCGTACCATAGTTTGCTGAAAATATTCCAGGCTGGTAGGAGGCAAGCAAATTTCCACAGAAAAGTACCAGCAGTAATGTTCCGGGACCGGCGCTTGTAGAAGACGGCGACAACACCAGGAGAAACAGTGACGGCTGGGGACCGAGTATGCACACGAGGCAAGAGGCATGTGGTTGTGAAAAGCTTCCACCTCCACGAGCCTAAAAGGCCACATTTCAAGTGAAAGCAGCTTTGCATGACTTCCTGGGAGAAACTACACGCAGGGTTGATATGGTTTCCCTCTATGCCATTCCTTTCACTGAGCTAAATACAACTGTCAGCAAAATAAGTTGTGGATTGGCTCCGTACCGTCCCTGGCCACATTCACCTGTCCACGTGTTTGTGGTTAGGCAGTCCTTCCCAGTACGTGCACTGGTGAGGGCACGGGTAATGTTGTGTGACTCGTGGTTGTGGAAGGCGGAGGCGATACCGCGAAATATAGTGGCACCCGGCCGCCGCCGGCATGAGGTTGTGAAAAGCTTCCGCATCCACGAGCTTAAATGGCCATATTTCAAGTGCAAAAAGCTGCCCAGAAATCTGGCAGTTTAGTGTTGCGGCCTGTGGGTGGCTGGCTGGCTGCATACTTGCACTTGCATTCCAAGTAACAGAAAACTAAGCAGATGGTGGCCTCTATCATCATCATGGCCTCACCTTGGCACTATGAACTCTCCTGAAGGAGAAGCCAGGGCCCGCCGGAGGAGTTTCCGGTTCTCTGGTGGGCCCGTTCAACCCTGATGAAAAGCAGCCCTGGCTAAGAAAAGTGTGGGGGAATGTTCCCGGACACTCTATGGCTGCTTTTTTAATGTGGATCAGCCATGCTTATGCATGTTATTTCTCAAACCGCATTACAGATCAGGTCATTGTCCAACTCTATATTCAAGAAATTAAATGCGCAAAGAAAGATGTGTGCATGTCAAAGCACCACCGACAAGGGCGAGTTGACGATGGACGGGCTGCCATTGCTTCTGCAACAAGCTGCATTACCCAACTTCCTGTGAGAAATGACATGCAGGGTAGATAATGTTTCCCTCTATGCCAGTTCTTTGAATACAACTGTCAGCAAAAAAAGTTGTGGACTGGCTCCGTACCGTCCCTGGCCACATTTACCTGTCTACGTGTTTGTGGTTAGGCGGTCCTTCATAGTAAGTGCACTGGGGAGGGCACGAGTAATGTTGTGGGACCCGTGCTTGTGGAAGGCGGAGAACGATACCGGGAAATATAGTGGCGGCTGGGGACCGAGTATGGACACCCGGCTGCTGCCAGCATGAGGTTGTGAAAAGCTTCCGCCTCCACGAGCCTAAAAGGCCACATTTTAAGTGCAAGCAGCTGTCAAAAATTTGGCAGTATAGTCTGCCTGCATACTTGCGCTTGCATTCCAAGGAATGGGGTAGGCACAACTGAACGCTGCAGTGAGACAAGGACATGGACGGTGATTGTTGCAAGTCTGCAACAACACGTTCATGGCTGTAGGCATCTTAGCATGCGCCAAGGATCACTTATGATGGGCACACTTTTAGGCAGTGACCTGGGAGTCAGATGCTTCCAGAGGTCTTCCCCATGCTGTTCCCATGTCTTTTCAGCACTGTATGCATGTATCTGATGATGTGTCACACACCACATGGCCAGATAAGGTTGTAAAATGTTAAAATGACATTTCCTGGTGAATGCATTTGTCTTGGTTGAAAGCAATGCAAAAGTGCAAAAAACGCAACAAAAACGCTGCATGTGAACATAGCCCAAGGTGTGGAGGAGTATTTTTATTTTTGGTTATTTATTTTGCTTTATATATATTGTGCATGTCATGAAAAGGATGTTCCTTAACATATTTCCCAGGAAAATCCATTTTGGTTTCGTTTTGGTATGTTTTATTGTGAGTCCCTAAAAGTGGAGTAATACCTCTGACAACGTTGTTGACAGAAGTGACCTGGGAATCAGAAATGCTCGAGTTTCCCATAGACTTACATTGGGCTCGTTGCTCGGGTCAAGCACCCGAGTATTCCAATTTGCTCGACCCAAGCAACGAGTACCCGAGCATTTTAGTGCTCGCACATCACTACTCACAAACTAACATGAATACAAAAACTAGGAGAGTGATCCACTCATACCCTCCTTTTCTCCAATGTCACACCTGATATAAAGACATCAAATGTTCAAGTGACCTCTCTTGTGTTACTGGTCATCCAAAGTACACAAATTTCCCGTATTTACAGGAGAGTATGTATTGAATAGGATAGTCCTGCTTACAATAGTCAATAGTCACTCAACAAAAAGCACCTGGTGATACATAGCAATGACCAAACGGAACCTTAATCACCTCAATAATAAATGAGCATAGAGGTCAGTGTCAAATATGATAAGAGATGCTTATTGGACAGGAGAAATACAAAAATTAACATGATTATTTACCAAACACGCAGCAAATCAGTGTTAGGATCTTTCCATTGTTAGCCCTCCTTCCCAGGATTTGATACTCAATATGCACAAACAAACCAATAGGCAGGGAATTGACCCATACACTTCTTAGTAACCCTACAACAAATATCTCCAGTTAATTAGACATGGGTCAAATAGTAGGGAAAGATAAGTTTATCTAAGTAAACAGGACGATCTCACCCATATTTCTGGAAACATCTATTGTCCAATCTCCATTGTGCTGAGCTTCACCTTATACGATACGCCTCGGGCAACACTAAAAACATGCTCTGATAAAACGCTAGTGTCAGGGCAGGCCAGGACCTCCAAGGCATAGAAAGCCAGTTAATTCCACGTATCCAGCTTGAATACCCAATAATTATAAGGCACAGAGGAATCACGGAGGACGTTGGTACGGTCGGCAAGATACTCCCTCAGCCTCTACCCAAACTTTGCACTCCTTGTGAGAGTACCCCGCGCCTCAGGGCCTGTGCGATGGGAGGGGCTGAGAAAATTCTCCCAGAACTTTGACAGTGTTCCCCTGCCTCTGCTGGATTAAAGTTATGTCTCTCTCGCCTGTGCTCCTTGGTTGTCCAATGGACTGACCTCTGCCACCAGCGCTTTCAGATGGGAATTTTCTTTAGTAGTTCCCTTCTGGTACTGCCCCATTTTTGTAGACCTGTCCGCCTCAGGAATAAGAGATATAAAGTTCTCCTTGTAGCGTGGGTCTAGAAGGGTCACCAACCAGTAATGACTGTCACCCAAAATTTTGAGAACACGAGGGTCATGGGAAAGGCAGCGTAACATAAAATCAGCCATGCGTGCCAGACTGCTAACAGGCAAGACTTCTGTGTCCTCACCAAAAGGATGACTGACCATGCTCTCCTCCTCCTCTCTGTCCTCTGGCCATCCTCGCTGAACAGACGGTATGACAGTTGTGCAGGTAGTACCGTCTATAGCGCATGAAACTTGCTCCTGTTCTTCCTCCTCTTCCTCATTGTCACCTAATTCACATTGGGATAAGATGAGGCTTGGCTGTATGTAATCACCCTGTATGGTTTCTTGCTCCATCTCGTCGTGCTCCGCCTGCAATGCATCCTCTTTGATAGTGAGCAGAGAGCATTTCATAAGACAGAGAAGTGGGATGGTGACGCTAATTATGGCATCATCGCCGCTCACCATCTTGGTGGAGATCTCAAATGTTTGGAGGATGGTACATATGTCTGACATCCATGTCCACTCCTAAGATTTATGTGTGGAGTCTGAACTGAATACCGACAGCCTTGCTGATGCTGGTACTCAAAAACTTCCCTATTCTGCTCACAAATCCTTCCCAACATCTGCAGTGTAGAGTTCCAACGCGTGGGGACATCTCACACCAGTCTGTGAGCCGGAAGCGGCAAACGCTGCTGAAACACGACAAGGGCGGCCGTAGCTGTAGGTGACTTTCTAAAATGGCGTACTTTAACAAGCAGATCCGGCAGCTCCGGGTAGGATTTGAGATACTGCTGAACCACGAGGTTATGCAAATGAGCCAGGCATAGTACGTGTGTGAGCTTGCCTCTGCTCAGAACCGCCACCAGGTTCCGGCCATTGTCACACATGACCCTGCCTGGCTGTAGGTTCAGCGGTGTGAGCCACAGATCTGCCTGCTCTTTCAGAACTGTCCACAACTTTTCGGCATTGTTTGGTTTGTCACCTAAGCATATTAGCTGCAGCACAGCCTGTTGCCGCTTGGCAGAGGCAGTGCTGCAGTGCTTCCAACTTGTGACTGATGTGGTCATTTCGGAGATGGAGGCTGAAGAGGAGGAGAATGAGGTGCAGGAGCAGTAGACTGTGGGGGCAACCTTGATTGACCTAGGGCCCGCAATCCTTGGCGTCGGGAGGACGTGTTCCATCCCAAGGTCCGACTGGGTCCCGGCTTCCACTATGTTAACCCAGTGTGCCGTCAGCGAGATGTACCGTCCCTGCCCACAAGCACTTGTCCACGTGTCCGTGGTTAGGTGGACTTTCCCGGTAACAGCGTTGTTGAGGGCATGGCTAATGTTGTGGGACATGTGAGTGTGTAATGCGGGGATTGCACACTGGGAGAAATGGTGGCAGCTGGGGACCGAGTACCGACGGACGGCAACCACCATCAGGTTGCGGAATGCTTCCATCTCCACGAGCCTAAAAGGCAACATTTCGAATGCAAGCAGTCTTGAGGGAATTTAGTAGTGTGGCCTGTGGGGCATTGGCTGCATATCTGCGCTTGCGTTACTGGGGTATGGACAAATGAACGCTGCGCTGGGACAAGGACATGGACCTGCTTCCTGATGCTGCTACTTGAGATTGTACAATGACAAGTGCAGGGCAGGAGGCATCTTCGCATGCACCATGGACAGAGGATTGGCTTGCATGCACAACAGCGCAAAAAGCAATGGTGCCACCCACAGACACTGTTCCTGGACCCTGCGGTTTGGCCCACAAAGTCAGGTACTTTGCTGCCATGTGCCTGATCATGCTGGTGGTGGTCAGGGTGCTAGTTTTGCGACCCCTGCTGAAGCTGGCCTGGCAAGTGGTGCAAATGGCCTTTTTGGGGTTATCGGCATAGTCTTTAAAAAACAACCAGACTCGAAAGACATAACAGTTGTACTGGCAACTTAGTTTGTGTTGGTGGTACGGGGAACGGTTGCCCGCCTTCTGTCTGCGGCCATCACACTGCTTCTTCCTGCCTGTTGGGGTGCTCTGCCTCCCTCCTCCTGTGTGCTGCTGTCCTCACTCTGCATGTCCTCCTGCCAGGTTGGGTCAGTTACTATATCATTCACCACCTCGCCTTCCACTTCCGCACCCTGGTCCTCCTCCTGACTTTTTGGCAATTGTGTCTAATTATGGTACACCTCTTGTGACACTTTCTCACCATAGCCTTCGTGTGACCGTGGCTGCTCAAATATTTGGCATTGATACATGCAATCTCTACTTGCCCCGCTTCAAGTGGACCGGGCGAGAAGCCCGAATCTATAAATGGAAAAGTGAACAGCTCTTCAGAGTGTCCAAGTGTTGGATCAGTTGTCTCCAGGCACTCGGCATAGTGGGAGGAAGGAGGATCAGGGTGAGGAATATGCAGTCCAGACTCACAGCTACTGAGATTTGACCATGTGGAAGACAGGGTGGTGGTGGTGGCGGCTAAGTGACTGGAAGCATTATCCGCTATCCAACAAACAACCTTTTCACACTGCTCTGGGTTCCATAGTGGTGTGCTGCGGTCCCCTAGGAATTGGGACAGGAAGGTCGGGTGAGAAGATGTGGGTGTTTGTTGTGGCACACTTTCAGCTTGCCCATGGCCTTGGCCTCTGCATGCACCATCACCATCACGTCCAGTTCTCCGTCCCTTGCTACGCGCCTTGCCCATTTTAAATGGAGGACAATATCTTCCATGCTCACTACAAATGGCTGAATTTGGAGCGAAGTTATAAGTAATCCGTGTGATGGAGAAACCACAGTTTTAAATACCTGGCCTGTAGGTAACTGTTTTGTACAGCAAACTGGTGTCAAAAACTTTGCTGACACACTGAAAAAAATTTGAATGGAGGCCAAAAATGGCAGTATTTTCAGCGCAATTATATGTGATCCATATAACGGAGAAAGCACAATTTTAAATAGCTGCATTTTTAGAGCTGTAATATGGAAAGGACCTGGCTGTATTCTGCAGTGCCAACAAGCAAATGGCGCAGAAAAACTGTGTTCTCTGGTTTGCTTTTAAAGCAAATAATGAAGATTAAGATAAAACAATAATTATTCCTGGCCCCTGAGACCTGGACCTTTGCCTAGAAATGTCTAACAGCAGCGGAAGGTAAAACTGGAATGGAGCCTCTTGTACTATATGCACTGCAGTATGCATTATACACTGCCTGCCTGCCTATATACACTGCCTGCCTGATATCTCTGCAGATGGATTAGCCCTTAGAAGGACTGTTTGTTGAGATGGATATGTGTAATGTACTTGTTTTCTCCCTACACTACCTAATACACAATCAAATCTCTCCCTAGCTCAGCAGCACCTCTCCCTACACTGCCTGATTACGAAGTAGACTGACGAGCACAGCAGCGCCAGGTCTGATATAGACCTGATGATGATATGCGGCCAGCCAATCACTGTAATGCCACAACCAAAGAGCGCCAAACATGCAGGGAGGGGACCCGAGCATCCACCCGAGCATCTCTCAAGTACTCGGCGAGCGCTGAGCATCTCGAGTACTGAGATGCTCAGGCGAGTACCGAGTACTTGCGAGTATGCTCGCTCATCACTAGTTGCCACACAATTCATACTGCACCAAGAACACTGTAAAAACAAAACCAAAAAAAAACAATATCACTACAGTGGGTTTGCATGTTTTTTTCACCATGTCTCTGTACTTTTTAATTGTACCCGTTTTCCAGTACATTTCATATTAAAATGAATTGTGACATTTAAAAGTACAACCTGACATGGAAAAATAAGTGTTATGGCTCTTAGAAATAAAAGAGGAAACAATGAAAACGCAAAAAGGAAAATTTAGGTTTAACTTCCTATTTTTCTCTTTCAGATATTGAGTGCAACATTCCAGAGACTTCAAATCTTGTACGAAGTCCCCATTATCAATCTTATAGGACTAATACTAAAGTTTCATTTTCATGCAAGCATGGCTTTGAAAGAAATGGATCTCCATCAAGCACTTGTACAGAAAATGGATGGAATCCGACATTACCCACTTGTCAAAGTGAGCTTGCAACTTTAGTGAACCATAGTGCTGTTTTTTTAATAAATTTTGTGTGCAACCACCTACATCAGCCATGTAGGGTCTATTATCACTTTTCTTTGCCAGATCGAGAATAGAGTCACTCAGACACACAACTTTTGCTCTATAGGACTCATTACAATCATGGAGAGCTCAGAAGCAGGACCTCATGATCAGCTTTTCAACACGAAGGGTTATCCAAACAGTATAAAGAAAAATTTTGTTATGTGTCTGTTTCACTATTTGTTTTACAGAAAATTACATCCACTTAAATAATCGTGACCCATAATAATATCTTATTATTTTAACCTGAAAGTGCCCATTTGTGCTAATGTGAAAAGAAATCATTAAAGTGGTTATCTCATTAGGATAGCCCTTTTTTTTTAAATTAGACCACTCTCTTCTTATTCAAACAGCACAGGCCCCGACCACTGACCTCAGCGCTGACGATCTAGCCAATTATTTCAAAGAAAAAATTGACAGTATCCGACAGGAAATTTTCTCCCAATCCGCAAATGTTATGCATGCTCCTGATGTGGATATGTGCCACCATATGCAACTGCTACATCTTCACCTCTGTGTAAAACAGAAGATGTGAAAAACAAGCTTTGTACCAGTCTACTGTAAATAGGTTTTAGCAGTTTCAACAGTGAAGTTCTCTTTATTTTTATATTCTGGACTAACTCCTACATCTGAGATTAGCATATCAATCCCTAGAGGATATCCCCACAAGTACAAATAATCTGCCATTTAATTGGGTAGATTTGTTTAAAAAAATAATGTCCCTCACCATTTTAGATAGTGGTGAAGAATCAGAAAGTGGACTAATGACATCAGGAACGGCCGCTGGGGTTTCCCATAATGCTCTGCAGCTATTACATTGCTTGGTCTAGCACCACCAGTCATAGGGCTATAACAGCCAGTATAAAAGATGAGGGATGTCTAAGGAGTGTCAATATGAGCTTGTACAGTGTATGGATAGGAGGTCAGATCTCAATCCACATAGGTATAGAAAAGTGTCTAATCTGGTTGTAGTATACTTCAGTGCGTTAAAGGGTACTTCAGGGAATTGAAAATGTATTTAAATTTACATTCGGTTTAAAACTATGAAGGCTGATATCCTTTTGATTGCTCTTATATGTAAGTTCATGCGATTTTACAACTGATTAATGGGACTTCAGCTGCAGCTAATCACTAGTGTTGAGCCACCCCCGTAGTGTTCGAGTTCGGTTCGGTTCGTCGAACACCCGTGTGTTCGCCGAACTGTTCGTCGAACTGTTCGTCGAACACCTTCGAACACCGTTAAAACCAATGGCATGCAAACAAAAACACATAGAAACACATAGAAAACACCTTCAAAGGTGTCCAAAAGCTGACAAACTGCTCAGAAGACATAACTAACACATGGAAAAGTGACAAGTACATATAGTCATGCGAAAAGAAAAGAGGTGGAGGAGTAAAAGGAGGGGGAGACACAGATATAGGCATGTCATGCCCTTCTAAAATCCAAAAAGTGAGAAGCCGACACGTTCAGTCCGCTCCTGCCCGTGCCACCTCCGTGTCGCCGGGTTTGTGCCAGAGCCGCGGTGAACCCTGACGGCCAGCCCCCCTCTCCCAATACTGGTGCCTGTCCGCTGGTGGGTCGAGCGAGCCCCCCTGTGGTGGAGGCAGCTCTAAGCTTTTTAATTTAAATTGTCTCTCTAATTTGAATGAATACACTTTAAATCCATTTACAAGGATCTATTGGAGGGCAAGTCTCATGCCAGCAGCTGCGTAATTCCAGCTCCAGTAGCGTCCACTAAAGCTGCTGCAGTTAAAAAGCTTTTATAAGGATCGAGCTCGGCTGTCCACCGCAAGGCATCCTATTGCCAGTCCCAGCCCCTATGCCTTGGGGTGCCTCCTGATGCTCTTCACTGAGTATCCCGTGGTCCCAAAGCATTTCCTTTGAAAAAATTAAGTGTCCAAACTACAGGTGGTGTAGCTTGCTTAACAGCTGGGATAATCCGCTGACTAGCAGACACTGCTACTAGGCACAAAGTATTTCCTGGGCTAGATGCAGTTAAAAATTTGTAATTAGATACTCTCGTTGGATGCTGAGTGTAACGGGTCTGGGAGGCGGAACCTCTGGGCTACTATACAAGGGAGCGGTCCTTGTAAGGGAGCGGGTGGCGACCAGGCAGGCAGTCACAGCAGGTGACCGGGACAGTCTCTGGGTGTACGGGCAGAAGGTCACGGCAAGTGATCAGGGCAGTCTCTGGAAGAACGGGCTGGAGGTCACGGCAAGTGACCGGGGCAGTCTCTGGAAGAACGGGCTGGAGGTCACGGCAAGTGACCGGGGCAGTCTCTAGGTAAAGGGTAGGTACGACCTGTGATGGCTGAACCTCCAGGTAGGCTAGCAAGGCAGATGGAGGATGTGTGCTCCCAGGTGAGCAAGCGAGAGTCTCTGGAATAGTAGGTGGTCACAGCACGTGACGGCGGAGCCTCCGGGCTGGCAAGCAGGCAGGTAGCGGAGAAGCGCTCCCAGGTGAGCGGGCAAGAGTCGGGAATTGCTGGTGGTCACAGCATGTGACAGCGGAGCCTCCGGGCTGGCAAGCAGGCAGGTAGCGGAGAAGCGCTCCCAGGTGAGCGGGCAAGAGTCTGGAATAGCTGGTGGTCACAGCACGTGACAGCGGAGCCTCCGGGCAGGCAAGCAGGCAGGTAGCGGAGAAGCGCTCCCAGGTGAGCGGGCAAGCTGGTCCATAGACAGACTGACCGGAGTTGTAAGGCAGACCGTCGGACTTCAGGCAAGCAGGCAGGTAGCTGATGTGCGCTCCCAGGTGAGCGGGCAAGTTGGTCCTTAGACAGACTGACCGGAGTTGTAAGGCAGACCGTCAGACCTCAGGCAGGCAGGCAGGTAACAGGAAATCAGGCAGGATTAGGACAGCAAGCTGGCAGGAATCTGGCAGGTAACTGGCAGGTAACTGGCAAGGGACCTGAGGGCTGAAGCAGAGTAGAACGGTGCAACAACATTGCTCGGGCACCTCCATTTTGGAGGAGGTGCCTTATATATGGTAAAGTCCTCCGGCCATTGGCCGGGGACTCCTTAGGACGGCGCGCGCGGCCCCTTTAAGAGGGAGGGAGGGCGCGCGCGCGCGCCCTAAGCACAGTGGCCGGGAAGGAGCGCGCGCTGCCAGCAGAGCGGGAGGAGGACGCCAGGCACGGAGCAGAGCGGTGAGGGGAACAGCGTCCCTGCCTAGCAGAGGGCAGGGACGCCGGCACTACACTGAGAAAGCATTCCATAGAGTCTCCTGGCACGCCATATATGATTCTCTTAAAAAGCTTGGGGTAGGGGTCTAGGGGACCCTTTTATAGCCAAAATCACGGCCCTGTATCGCAATACGTCACCTAGGCTGAAGATAAATGGAACTGTAGCACCCTGAGGGCTCGGTTGCTACAGAGGTATTGCACCTCACCCAGAGGTGTGATATCTCACTCTCAGGTAAGAATGGAGTGTGGATCAGGACCCGACACCTGCATGCATTACACCACATTGCCGTGGGGCAGGGCGACCAATATGCCCCTGAGATGGGCACGACAGTCCCTGTCCCTGGCTGGAGTGGGGGGAGGGAACACTGAGGAAGGGGAACCCTGTAGTGCATGAGCAGGGAGGAAGCAGTTCCTGGGTGCATTGAGAAGGGAGTATAAAAGGTGGGCACCATCTTAGTTCAGTGCAGAGAAGTCTGAGTAGAAGTGGCAGGGAGCAGGGGCTCTGCATGAGCTCTGCTCCGGAGGCGGGCCTAGTAACAGAGGCCCAGGCCTGGAAGAGGGAGAAGGAAGGAAGAGGAGCGGAGAAGGCTCCAGGAACGAGGAACGAAGGGATCCCAGGGGTGCGGACGGGCGAGTCGCCACCGCACGCCCCAATCCACCTGCATGGAGGGGTCAGGCCAAAGGGGGAGACCGGTCCCCGAAACTAGTGGAGGCAGGAAACGACCCTCAGCTAGAAACCGGAGGCTGTGACATTTTATGTGGCGCAGCCCCTCGCTACACCCGCTAGGAGGGCAGCACATAGGGTCAGGGAAACTGGCGCCAAGTTTAACAAGAGGAGGCCCGAGGCAGCCGGACAGAAGGGTTGGTAAGAAAGGCCAGACAAAGGACACACAAAGGGGGTCCTGTGAAGCGCTCCAAAGTTATCTGGGAGTTGTCTGAGCCCCTCACCTGGTGAGCACAGTATGACGTGGGCAGCCGTTACCTGCAGACGTGGTCTGGATAATAAGAACTGTGAGTAAAGGCCCTGGACTGCATCACTGACTCCGTGTCGTTACTGCTGCTGCCCTGCACCATCACCCCCATCCTCCGCATAAACTGCCCTGAGGCTATACTCCTCCCGTGGGGAGTTATGCTACGCTCTGCTGCACCCACAACACCAGCCTCAGCGGTCTGCCCTGCAGCGGCGGTTCACTCTGACCGCAATCCACGGGTGGCGTAGTCGGACATTTAAACATCAAAACCACATAAATAGTTCCGCCACTGGTTTGACCACCCTGAGCTACGGAACCGGGTCGCCGCCACGAAGACTACAACCACCAGCATCCACCAAAAAGGGTCCGGCTCCGGGTGTCCCAAGGCCCAGGGGGTGCATCAGAACATTTTCATCACCTTTCACAATCACCAATGGGACAAGGCAGGGATGTCCTCTGTCCCCTCTCTTATACATCCTAGTGACGGAGCACCTGCTCTCATCAATTCGCCATAACCCCAATATTAGGTGGATTGAGGTGGGAGGAACCGAGTACAAGTGCTCTCTATTTGCTGATGATGTACTAGTATATATCACTCAATCACATATATCCATCCATGCTGTTATGGCTGAAATAGATCACTTTGTTACATGGTCAAATTTTAAAATCAATGCAGCGAAGTCTGAGGCCCTCAATGTCTCCCTCCCCAAATCCATATAGGATTCCATCCAGTCCAACTTTCCCTTTGCCTGGCCCTCACAGGGTATCAAATACTTAGGAATTCCTATTCATAGAGACCTCTCCCATCTATGTTATCTTAATTTTGGGCCCTTTATTGAACAACTCCATACAGACCACGGTTGGCAAGTTAGAACTGTAAGATTCACTACGTGAACCACTGGTGTTTTGTGGAAAAGCACATGTACACTGTGTTCCAAATTATTATGCAAAAAGTGTTTAGGAGTGATAAGGGAAGAATTTGTTTGTTTGTCAGTTAAACTCATTGATGGTGATGTGTGTCAGGGCTCTTTATATCACTGTAAGCAATTGCAGACACCTGTGCTAATTAGTTTGGCAGGTGTGTCCAATGAAAGGCAAGACTACTTAAGAAGGCTGACTCACATTATTAAGCAGCCTACATTTTCTGCCAAAATGGGAAAGAAAAAGGATGTGTCGGCTGCTGAGAAGCAACAAATTGTGGAGTGTTTAGGTCAAGGCATGACTACAATCAACATTGTGCGATGATCAGGATGAAGTGTCTTGGCAATCAAGAAGTATGTAGCTGATTCACAGTACACACGTGTGCGTGCTGATAAGGGCAAATTGAGGACTCTTTCCTACAGGCAATTACGTCAGGTTAAAAGAGCAGCGGCAAAAAAGCCTTGTCATAGCAGCAGACAAGTTTTTGAAGCTGCTGGTGCCTTCAACGTCCCCCGAACAACAAGATGCAGGGTCCTTCAGAGGTTTGCAGCTGTGCATATGCCATCCTGTCTACCTCCTCTATCCACTTCACACAAGCAAAAAACGGCTCCAGTGGGCCAAACATTACATGAAGACTGATTTCAAAACTGTTTTGTTCACGGATGAGTGCCGTGCAGCGCTCGATGGTCCAGATGGATGGAGTGGAGGATGGCTGGTTGATGGACACCCCACGCAAACACGGCTACAGCGCCAACAAGGAGGAGGTGGAGTAATGTTTTGGGCTGGAATCATGGGGAGAGAGATTGTCGGCCCCTTTAGGATCCCTAAAGGCGCTAAAGATGAACTCCATAATGTATGTGGATTTTCTCAAACAGCACTTCCTGCCATGGTTCAAGAAGAAGAACCATGTATTTCACAGCAAGATCATTTTTTTGCATGATAATGCACCATCTCATGCTGCACATAAAACATCTGCATCTCTGGCTGATATGGGCATAAAAGGGGACAAACTTATGGTGTGACCCCCATGCTCCCCTGACCTCTACCCCATTCAGAACCTCTGGAGCATCATCAAAAGGAGTGTCTATGATGGCGGGAGGCAGTTCACATCTAAGCAACAGCTCTGGGAGGGTATTCTGTCCTCATGCAAAACAATTGAAGCAGAAACCATCCAAAACCTGACAAATTCAATGGACGAGAGAGTTCAGAAGCTCCTTTCGAACAAGGGGTCCTATGTGAAAATGTAACATCACCTAGAATAAAGTTTTGAGTTGAAAACTGTTTGATTTCAGTTTCTAATAACCTGCTAATGCTTATAATTTCAAAAATGACCATTTTTTTGGTCTTTATTAAAATGAAAAGGTTGATCGAAAAGTTTGGGGGATCTAAGAGTGTGGCAACCCAGTAGTCATGATTACTTCGAATTCTGACAATATGAGGGTCATGTTGCAGGTAGTGCAGCAAGAAGGCACTTATGTGTCTTGCGCATCTCGGAGCCCCAAAATTATTTTCCGGGCTAGATGCAGCTAAAAATTATTATTAATTTTAAATATGGTGGAGCTTAGTATAGATGGGCTAATAGGATCAGTGCTGCACATTGCTACAAAGCCCAAATTATTTTCCAGTCAAGATACAGATAAACATGATTAGTAATTTGAAAGCTTAACACGGTTGGTAGGGTGATTTTAACCAATCATCAAGCTTTTACTCTCCCCAGGATGACACAGGGGTAGAAAAGTCGTTTCGGATCCATGATTTGTTCATCTTTATGAACGTGAGTCTGTCTACATTATCAGTGGAGAGCCGCGTGCGCTTATCTGTCAGCACACCACCAGCAGCGCTGAACACACGTTCAGACAGAACGCTGGCTGCGGGGCATGACAAGATCTCCAAGGCGTAAGTGGCTAGCTCCGGCCATTTATCCAGATTGGAAGCCCAAAAAGAGCAAGGGTCCAGTGACACAGTCATGGCTTCAATGTTTACTTGGAGATACTCCTGTACCATCGTCTCTAGGCGTTGACTATGTGTCAGACTTCTTGTCTCCTGTGGCCTTGCAAAGGATGGGCTAAAAAAGTGGTGAAATGATTGCGCAAAATTGATGTTACCAGCAGATACTGTGGTTCTGTTACGGTTTGAGTGCTGAACACTTGACGGTCCCACGGTTGGCACGTTGGAACTGTGAGATTCACTATGTGCACCACTGGTGTTTTGTGGAAAAGCACATGTAAGATTCTGCAACAGTCTCTGCTGATACTCCTGCATGCGTGCATCCCTTTCTATGGCAGGAATAATTTCTGCAAATTTACTTTTGTACCGGGGATCTAACAGTGTGGCAACCCAGTAGTCAGGATTATTTCTAATTCTCACAATTCGAGGGTCATGTTGCAGGTAGTGCAGCAAGAAGGCACTCATGTGTGTTGCGCATCCAGGAGCACCAAGTCCCTGTTGTGTTGGTGGCGAGGTAACAATCATGCTTCCTTCCTCTGTCCTCTCCCCCCAACCTCGCACAACAGAAATGTGATCAAGGTCTCCCTCATCTGATGAGTCTTCCATCAGTTCGTCCTCCACTTCTTCCTGGGCTCCTGCACCTTCCTCACTAGTTTGGCTGTTACCATGCGCCCTGAAACCATCTCCCCCACCCTCACATGCCAGCCGCCTTGGTGCTGCCGACCGTCTGGTCCTTGCAGATGTTAGCCCTTCCGCATACAACTCCTCCTCCTCTACTTCCTCCACCTCCTCTTGTGCCACCACCTGACTCCGAATTCTGTTTAACATGTGCTCCAGCATGTAAATCACCGGAATAGTCATGCTGATAATGGCATCGTCAGCACTAAACATCTTCGTCACCATTTCAAA
This sequence comes from Phyllobates terribilis, assembly GCF_046119375.1. Lineage (NCBI taxonomy): Eukaryota > Metazoa > Chordata > Amphibia > Anura > Dendrobatidae > Phyllobates > Phyllobates terribilis. The sequence continues at coordinate 34,096,070 of NW_027362768.1, read as the reverse complement.
ACTGTGCAGAAGGGTGCATAGGTCCCTGATCTGAGACCACTCCTCCAGCGTGATTTGCCCCACCTCCGGATCTCGTTGGCCCAGGCTATACGTCAGAACGTATTGCACCAGGGCTTGTCGGTGCTGCCACAGTCGCTGCAACATGTGCAGAGTTGAATTCCACCGGGTAGGCACATCGCATTTTAGCCGGTGAAGTGGCAGGCCCAACGACTTCTGTAGAGATGTAAGTCGCTGAGCTGCGGGATGCGAACGGCAGAAGTGAGCACACAGCGACCGTGCCCTCTGCAGAAGGCCATCTAGTCTGGGATAGTGGGCTAAAAATTGCTGGACAAACAGGTTCAACACGTGAGCCATACAAGTCACGTGTGTGACATTGCCCCGGCGAAGGGCCGCACCCAGGTTTGCAGCATTGTCGCACACGGCCTTCCCTAGTTTCAGGTCCAGTGGAGACAACCATTCATGAAATTGGTTCTCCAGAGCTGACCACAACTCCTCAGCTGTGTGACTCACATTTCCCAGACATTTCAAAGTAAAAACCGCCTGATGACGTTGAGCCCTACTGCCAGCATAGTAAGGAGGTGTGCAGGATCCCTTCTGTGCAGTTAGAAAGCTTGTGGCATGACCAGACAGGCTTTGGGTGCAGGTGGAAGACCGAGAGGAGGTTGAGGAGGCAGAAGCAGTGGAGGAACTTTGACATAAAGAGGATTGACGCACAACTCGTGGGGACGGCAAGACTTGGACAGCAGCCCCTTGTCCTGCTGTCACCATAGTTACCCAGTGCCCAGTCAGCGACATGTAACGCCCCTGTCCATGCCTACTCGTCCAAGTGTCTGTGGTGAAATGCACCCTGTCACACACAGAGTTTCTCAAACAACCGGTGATGTTGTGTGCGACATGCTGGTGGAGCGCAGGCACACCTTTCTTTGAGAAGTAGTGCCGACTGGGCATCTGGTACTGGGGCACTGTGACGGACATAAGGTCTCGAAAATCCTCTGTGTCCACCAGGTGGAAAGGCAGCATTTCTGTAGCCAAGAGCTTGCAGATGGTGAAATTCAACCTCTTAGCTTTCTCATGGCTAGGAGGAAATGGTCTTTTACTTGTCCACATCTGAGGGACTGAGGGCTGGCTATTGTGCTTAGACGGGGTTGATAAGGGTGTCCCCGGCAAACTGCCGGTCTGTGAGGAAGATGCAGGCGGACATGTTAGGTTGCCTTGATCCAAAGGTGGTGCTATCGATGTCGGACAGCGCTCAACACCAGCTGGTGTTACCACCTCCAAAGAAAATGATGACCTGCCAATCACGCTGGCTGTTGCGGGTAAAGAGGTGGCAGGTCTGCGCCCCAAAACAGGTGTGACTGCTGTCCCCCCAGTCACAGAGGATGAAGAGGCCGCGGATGCACAAGATATGGCAGACGGTGGTTGGCCCGGCCGGCTAGGCCGCATTGTAGCACACTGAGCTTCCCACTGCAACTTATGCTTCATGTCCATGTGCCGGTTCATGCATGAAGTACTCAAACTATGTATTTTTTGGCCTCTACTTAGCTTTTGGTGACAAATGTTACAGATAACACGAGTTGGGTCATCTTTATCGATCTGAAAAAATGCCCAGGCTATGCAAGGCTTAGCACCCATGCGACCTGAAGAGCCACCACGACTTGTGGTGAGAGGCAGAGTTGTGTTTGAGGATGCAGTTGTTGACGTGCTTCCAGTACTACGTCTCTGTCCAGGAAGGCGCAACCTGACCTCGTCGTGACTAGCATCTTCCTCCACCTCCTCTGCTGACCTCATCTCTTGGCTGACTGTGGGTTGACAGTAAGTGGGATCTCCAACCTCATCATCATCACCCTGTGCGTTATCACGCCCGTCGTCCTCAGAGCCAACCTGTTCCTGCCCTGACAAAATACTAAAGTTGTCGCTCCAATCAGGTATTTGAGTCTTATCATCGTCTTCCTCATTGTCTCCACCAACAGGAGTTACAGTTTGGGAATGAGGGTCTACATTATGGTCAGAACCTTCTGCGTCTGGTCCTGGATCCGACTCATAAAGATTCTGGGCATCAGTGCAGATCATTTCCTCGTCTGGATTCACAGAAGCGCTGGAGTCGACCTCTGATTCCCAGGCTATAGTATGAGTAAACAGCTCTGCAGACTCAACCATCTGTTCTACCTCATACTCAGACGGGCACTGGAGATTTGGGAGCTGTGAGGAAGCAAGTGCGATTGGGGTGACACCTTTGAGGACTGGAGTATTTGTGATGTTGAAGTTGATGTGGAGGAGAGCCCACTTAAAGGAGCACTTGATATCCGTTGAAGCACCTGCTGTTTTTGTGCCTCATCTGGAATTTGTAGCGATTGGCGTGGCCGTAAGAAAGGGATCTTATCACATTGTCCGCTAAAAGAAGTAGACATTTTAGTTTGGCTGGAAGATGGTCTTTCTTCTGCAGATGTTACTGTTGCTTTAACACCTACCCCATGGACACAAACTTTTTTCCCCTTCCCAACACGGCTATTCCCCTTTCCACCAGCAGCAGACCTTTTTCCACTCATTTTGGTGGTTAACTAATTCACAACTCTGGAGTTGTTTGCACAAAAAAACAATGGATGGGAACCGAGCAGAGCTGAGTGGCCAAACTTTGGTATTAGGCCAAAACTATTGGCTGGGTTAGATGCAGAAAAAAATTATATTCAATTTGCAACCTGATGGAGGTCAGTATAGATGGACTAATAGAGAAAGTCCCACACACAGCTAGAAGCCCAAATATTTTTTCAGAGCTAGATGCAGAAAAAAAAATTATTCAGTTTGCAACCTGATGGAGGTCAGTATAGATGGACTAATAGAACAAGTCCCACACACAGCTAGAAGCCCAAATATTTTTTCAGAGGTAGATGCAGAAAAAAATTATATTCAGTTTGCAACCTGATGGAGGTCTGTATAGTTGGATTAATAGAACAAGTCCCACACACTGCTAGAAGGCCAAATATTTTTTCAGAGCTAGATGCAGAAAAAAATTATATTCAGTTTGCAACCTGATGGAGGTATGTATAGATGGATTAATAGAACAAGTCCCACACACTGCTAGAAGGCCAAATATTTTTTCAGAGCTAGATGCAGAAAAAAATTATATTCAGTTTGCAACCTGATGGAGGTCAGTATAGATGGACAAATAGAGAAAGTCCCACACACAACTAGAAGCCCAAATATTTTTTCAGAGGTAGATGCAGAAAAAAATTATATTCAGTTTGCAACCTGATGGAGGTCAGTATAGATGGACTAATAGAGAAAGTCCCACACACTGCTAGAAGGCCAAATATTTTTTCAGAGCTGGATGCAGATAAAAATTTTATTCAGTTTGCAACCTGATGGAGGTCAGTATAGATGGACTAATAGAGAAAGTCCCACACACTGCTAGAAGGCCAAATATTTTTTCAGAGGTAGATGCAGAAAAAAATTATATTCAGTTTGCAACCTGATGGAGGTCAGTATAGATGGACTAATAGAGAAAGTCCCACACACAGCTAGAAGCCCAAATATTTTTTCAGAGGTAGATGCAGAAAAAATTATATTCAGTTTGCAACCTGATGGAGGTCAGTATACATGGACTTATAGAATGATGCTATGCCCAAAAGATTTTACTTCACTAGGTGCAGTAAAAAAATTGGTATTCTATACACAGGTGGTATATCTTGCAACACAGATAGGCTACTCCACTGACTAACACACTCTGCAATAGGCCAAAAAGGATTAGCTTTGCTAGATTCAGCCAAATGCTGTGAAAAAAACTTGCACAGCACTGGCACAGACCTGCCTGGCAAAAACTGATAGGAACTGATGTAACCTAGTCCTGAAAAGGACTGCAATTACAATTAGTCTTTACTCCCACAATCTATCTATTTAAGAGCACAGACCTGCCTGATAAAAGTCGTAGGAAATGCTGTAACCTAGTCCTTAAAAGGACTGCAATCACAACTATTCCCTACTCCCAAGCTATCTGTAGATTTGTGCAAAAATTGGCTTGAAATTAACAAGGTATAGCGCACACAGCAACAGCGGTGCCGTCTAACACGCAGCTGCAGCAGTGAGAAAATGGAGGCGACGGGGAAAATGGCTGGGTCTTATAGGGCAAGGACATGTGACATACACAGCCAATGACACATGCCCTTGCTTGTGTGAAAAAAAGCACTTCGCTCCGTGTGTGCGCTGCTGATAGGCTGACAGATTGCACCTCCCCACTGTAAATGCGGGAAAGAGAAAAAAAATGGAGATCGTCATTATTCCTGCAGAGATCCATCCCCTGCCCCTCCCCCCACCCCGCTGTACACTCAAACTGCGTATTAACATTAATTTTCATTATTACTGAGAAAAAATCCAGTTATGATTTTGGTGCACGAACAGTTATCGAACATAACCTCGAACAGCCGAATTTTTCTCAAATCGTTCGTATTCGCCGAACGGCTCGAACACCGCCCAAAACAGCTCGAATTTGAGATTGGCGAACAGTTCGAGTAGAACAACGCTCATCTCTACTAATCACACACCCTCTTTCTGGGACACTCTCAGAGATCAAGGAGCATGGCTAGCATCCTACTGTGCAAACCACAGGACTTTTTACAATCTGTGTGGGTGTGATGTCCTTCTCCCTCACTCTTGTGCTGCCGTTCCCTGCAATTTAACACCTTGTATATGAATTGTATAGCAGCATGGAGTGAGAACAGGAGAAGCCTGGAGAGGGAAATGGCAGGTCATACACAAGATGTGAAATAACAGGCAGGTAAATCAGGATAAAAGTGAGGAGGAGGGACGTAAATCAAACCTAATACTCAAACAGTGATAAACTTTAGGAAGGGGGTGTAGATTATGAGCAGCAGGATGGTAGCTATGCACTGTAATCTCTGAGGTAGTATCCCAGAAGGAAGAGGGAGAGCTGTTACAGTACTGTGAGATGAGGTCACAGTGATAATTAGTAAAATCACATGAATTTACATATAAGGCAGGCAGAAGGATATCAGCCTTCGTGATTTTAGACAAAATGTACATTAAAATAAATTTTTAGGTCCTTGAACGATCCTTTTAAGCAGATTGAAAATGGGAGTGATAATCTGTTTGTGAATACTTGTCCAAAGATTCAAGTGATATATTGGGTTGTACTCTGAAGGAACCATATAGGGTTGCACTTGTCAAAAAGAACCATAATAACAGCCTTTTTTATTTTTCACACACTACAAACAAGGAGGGCAGTATTAATCCCCTTAGTGCTATTTTTACTACTAAAACAAAATCTTGAATCCAAGGCTGTGTTACTGAAAGTGTGCTCCCTGTATTGTAAGATAGGCAGGCCATTTCTTTTTTTTTTACAATCTAAATTTTTCTTTTACAACTGTCTACTAGAGATGAGCAAAATGTTTGGAAAACGTTTGAGTTTTTCAAATTCGGCACGAACGTTGTTCATTTGGATTCATGTTCGGATTTCCTAGCTTTTTGCACAAAAATCGGCATAGGTCATCCCGAACACCGATCATCAGTAATTTCCCACACTTCCCTCGGCTGTGACAATGACCCGTGGATCTCACATCAGCCGGCGCTTGCTTTCACTATTAACAGCGAGAGCAAGCGCTGCTGATGAGAGGAGTAATCCCATCAGCCGGCGCTTGCACTGTGAAAGTAAAAAAATAAAATAAAAAATAATTATTTAAATAAAAATAAAAAACATCTAAACATTTTTGGTAATTGTTGATTAGTCCTGTACATTGGTTAGGAGAAATTATAGCCCATTCTTCTCTAAAAACATCTTTCACTTTGTTATGCTGATGGATTTTTCTACCATGAACTGCTCACTTCTGGTCCTTCCACAACATTTATATAGCCAACTATACTATACCCAGTTAATATTTAATCCTTGGGTCTAATTGCCTAGTCTTCTTTTCATTACATAGTGATCATTGACCGCTCTATAGCTGACACAAGAGAAGGTAGAAGCAGAAATAAATCACTTCTATTTTCTCCTCAGGAGAAAGCAGAATGACATATATAATAGAAAACTGCAGCTCATCATACCCACCTAAAGATGTAGCAGACATGATTGAGGTTTATTAGACAGGCCATCTATATGGCATTGTGCAGTTTAACCTCAGCTGTACTGATGATAGGAGGATACATTAGAGGGGTGTGGTAGTGGTGGCAATGCACAACAATCAGCAGACCACCCAAGAAAGCGATGAAGAATTCCAAGACCAGACCTATCACATTGCATCCAGGATGGTTGGAATCGATGGTTTTACCATGTTTTCATTCATATACTGTATGTTTAAATCTATTTATAAACATTGAATCAAATGAGAAAGGATTGTACAGATTTTTTTTAAAGTTTAAAAATACTGTTATATATAGATGAGAATTAGGTATTATAGAAAGAATATTATAAAAATATTATTCTAGAAAGAACAGCTTCCATTGCATATGTGCAGTTCTTAAAAATTCCAGAGCATATATTTTTGTAAGAAAATGACTTGACTGACTTCAAAGCAGCATGGGAGCATTAAATGTTATTTGTGCTTATGTATATTTTTTAGAGCAACCTGGTCAGCCAGATTCCACTAATCCACCACCGGAAGGTATGTTATTTATCTCATTTGAAAATCTATATTAACAAATACAACAAAACTCACCAAATCATACCCATTTAGAAAATGGCAATAATATAATTTATCTGACATTGTTTCATGACAACTAGGGGAACAACACACAACCAAATTATTATTACAATGTCAGTTATCCCAATATTCTATAAATAAAGTGCCCAATATGAGCTGAGAATAAAGTTTGGTCTATGGGTAACTAGTAGAATGAATAAGATGACTGTATAAACACTAGTTTGCAGATCCCCAGAAATTGAAACAAATTGCGAGTCAATATGATAGGGTAAAAAAAAAAATTCCTGGTGCTATTTGACACACAGCTGAAGATTCAGAGAGTAGAATTATGATGTTCAGCACAGCCAGGTGGGCTTCTCCATAACCCTTTAGCTATCACATCATATTGTCTACTGCAGCCAATCAAGGGGCTATCTCAGGGACTTTAAAAGTTGAGTTCTAACCAGCAGTGTTATTGTATGCTTTTACAACACATGGTAGAGGTCAGAGAGCACAGTTCATTCAACATACATCTAGAAAAAGGCATAATCTGAGAGTGGTGTACTACTGCAGTAATGCAGTGATATAGGGAAGTGCTGTACCTGCATAGTCACTCAATGTGGTTGTGAACTGAATGATCTGTGATATACTGCAGTAACAACACCATAATGGCAACATATTTTTTTATTCTTAACACACTACAAACGGGGAGGGCAGTATAATATCAGTCTGTCCTAATTTTGCTAAGGCTATGTGCCCACGATGCAGAAATGCTGCATATTTTTTCTGCTTCTCCCTGGCAGGAAAAATGCATGCGGATTTTACATGCATTTTTCCTGCCAGGTAGAAGCGTTTGTCAAGCGTTTTTGCATGCATTTCTGCATGCGGGTTATCAAGCGCTTTTCCAAGCGATTTTAGCATCACTTGGAAAAGTGCTTGACAACTTGGTCATACTATATAAATCCATGCAACCGGCATGGATTTATATAGTGTGACCAAGTAATAGTTTAAGAAAAAGAATAAGAATGGTAAAAAATAAAAAATAAAGATTATACTTACCTTCCGATGTCCCCCGGTATTTTCTGAGCTGCGTCCGGTGTGTTGGATGGGTCGCGGTGGTATGAAGGACCTGCAATGACGTCATTGAGTCATGTGACAGGTCACGCAACCGCTGACGTCGGCGGTCGCGTGACCTGTCACATGACTAAATGACGTTATGGCAGGTCCTCACACCACCGCGACCCATACAACAGACCGGATGCATTGCTGAGGAGGCCGGGAGCCATCGGAAGGTAAGTATATTCTTTATTTTTTATTTTTAATTCTTTTTTTTAACAGGTTCTATGGTACTCGGGTCTAGAGGAGAGTCTCCTATTCTCCAAACCAGGGTACTATCCGCACATAGAAACGCATTTTATCCGTGTATGCAAATGTGCTGACACTGATATTAAGCGTTTCAATGCAAGTCAATGGTGGCAATTACACTGCTTGTCCGCAAAATTAATGGACATGCTGCATATTTTTCCTCAATGATAACCACAGCGGAAATTTCCGCAGCATGTGCACAGCACATGCGGATTATCTTTGGGGACCATGGGGCTTGTATTACCAAGTGTTTTTTAAGCGTTTTCGCTGCGGAAATTCAGCAGCAAAAACGCTTGAAAAACGCATAGTGGGCACACAGCCTAACTAAAACTTTGATATAAAGGCTTGTTTGTAACAGGAAGTGTACTTCCTTTATTGTGAGATGGGCAATCAATGATATTTTTAAAGACAAAACAAAAATCTCTATAATTCAGAAATGTAAACATAGTTATCTACTTAACAAAATGTGACTGTTGTCAATATTTTCAGGGGGTGAAATAACTGTTGAACACATCACCTATTTTCTAAGTAAATATATTTCTAAAGGTGCTATTGACATGAAATTCTTAACAGATGACATCCAATCCACACAGGCAAAGAATCAAACCATAGATGTCCATAAATTGTTATGTGTAATAATTAGTGATGAACGAGCATGTTTGCCACTATTCATTACTCGCCCCAGCATCACAGTGCTCGAGATGCTCGTTACTCGGCGAGTATTTTTTGAATGTTCGGGTGAGAGCTAGAGTCCCCGACCCACATGTTTGGGACATATTATGCAGCCAATGAACATGCAGGTATTGAGTGACAGTCACTGTAATGCAGTAGCCATTTTGGTTGTGGCATTACAGTGATTGGCAGGTCGCATAGCGTCATCGAGTCTATATAAAACCCAGACCCTATGCTCGTCACAGTCTACCGGTCAAAGAGGCAGAGTAGGGAGTACTATAGATGAGCGAGAGAGAGATAATTGGCGGATATTTTAAACAAAGATTCCACACCACAATTATTAATCTACACTAACAGTCCTTGTAAGTAGAGATGAGCGAATACATTCGGAAACAGATCACCAATTTCAAATTCGGCACGAATATGACACATTCGGATTCAAACACAAACATCCCTGGTTTCCTGCCAAAAAGGCTAAGAAACAGTTTTTCCTGCATAATTACTTGCATATAAAGCTTAATAAACCAGAGAAACCAAAAAAAATATCCCTTTTAGCCTTTGTTCACACATACTGTTGTGACTTTTTTTCGCGTTTAAAATTGGGAGGGCCCTGACTTATACATTTGGAAGGTCCCTGTGTCATGCATCATTTTTAGTTCACTATACCCCAGCACTTTACAAGCACAATTAGAACGTACCAGTAGGTATATTGATCTTTGACCTGAGAGGCCTCAGGTGGCTCTGTAGCATGAGTTTTGGAGGGACAGCTGATACTTTGACATTTGGGCAGTTCCTCCATCATTGACACTCAGATAGTGGAATACATATTCCAAAGCAGTTTACAATGTGCCCATTGTAGCATTGGGATTGACCCTCCTCCTCATCCACCTTCATGTGATACTGCGGCCCTAAATTCAAATGCTCAGAGGGCCTGCAGTAGGCTGGAAAGCTGAGTTTTGTGAGAACCCTGGTGTGGCCCTGTAACATACATTTTGAAGTGCCCTCCAATAGAAATTTTGGAGGTCCCTCTTGTGTACATTTGAGAGTGCCCTCACTTATTCATATTGTAGGGCCCTCACTATAATTTAACTAATTTAAGGGCAGAGATTACAGAGAAAAAGGCCAAGAGACATGGAGAACAAGAAGGTAGCAGTGAGTGCGGCCTCTGATACTGAGGTATGGCTGAATTCTATGAACCGGAAAAATATAACTGCACTAGTCAGCTGGATGACGAGCTCAAATATATCACTTGTGAAAGTCAATGGACAAAGGATATATGGTGCCCCCCCTCCAGAATGGGTTGGAGAAGCTTCTCCAAATGGCTCAGAGATTTTGATTGCAATATTCCCCAGATTATATAGCAAGAGAAGACTTCTTGATACTGTACTACTTGGTCCAGTGCAGAATATGCATCGCATTTCCAAAAATTGCTCCCGGAGGCTGTGTCTTAGGTGCAGGAAGATTTCATGACAAGGGCCTCCCTTGACAAATATTGTCTATGATGGAGTACTGTAGTAGTTGTGGCCCTCAATTCAAGTTTTCAGAGGGCCATCAGTCGGTCATCAACAGTCAGTGTAAATTTCTATTGAATATGTATCCTCTATCTCAGTCACAATGTGGCACAAAGCCAGACATGTTTTTTTGCCAAATAGGGTGACTGACAATACATTTCTATTGAATATGTATCCCCTATCACAGTCACAATGTGGCACAACCTGTGACAAGGGCCTCCAATGACAAATATTAGTTTGGTAGGACCACTGTACATTGCAGATTTGTCCATTGCACAATATGCATAGGGTTAGTAAAAATTATCCCTATGGGCTGAGCCATGGTTGACGCAGGAAGCCACCATCCCAAGGGCCTCCAATCACAAATTGGAGGCCCTTGGGATGGAGTAGGAATACTGTCCTGGTTTGTCCACTGCACAATGTGCATAGGGTTTGTAAAAATTAGCCGTATGGGCTGAGTCATGGTTGATGAAGGAAGAAAAAGGGTTTTTATGGGAAGGGGGTGATGTTAATAGCAGTAGCATGAATCTGCATTTTTGGTGAGTTTAGGTTGGCTTGCTGTCATCTGGAGGGATTACAAACTGTGGAGATATCCAGTCCTTGTTGAATTTAATCAGAGTAAGTCTGTCTGCATTTTCTGTGGAGAAGCATGTGCGCCTATCAGTGATGATTGCCCCAGAGGAACTGAAAACACGCTCTGACACCACATTAGCAGCCAGGTAGGCCAGCACCTCCAAGGCATATAAGGAGAGGTCGGGCCAAGTGTTTAGCTTAGACACCCAATAATTAAAGGGAACTGAAGCGTCAGAAAGATGCACGTATGGTCACTTAAGTACCCCTTGACCATGTTCTGCAACGTATCCCTCCTTGGCATTGTTACAGGTACAGATAGTCCTTGCTGTTGTGCTGGTTTATTGAAAATTGCCCTATTTGTGCACATTTTCCCCCCACCTCTGTTGGAGCTGGTGTTCTTGTCTCTCCCCATTATTCCTTGGTGTTGAAAAGAGTCGGTACCTCTGCCACCAGCATTGTCTGAGAGTGATGTTTTCAGCAACTGATCTACAATGGCCCTCTCGAACGATTTCATTTTAAAACCCTTTGGTGACTCCAAAAGGAGAGAAGGAAATTTCTCCTTGTACCGTGGATCGAGAATGGTGGCCAACCAGTATAGGTTGTTGAATAAAATGTGTATCACGCGAGGGTCTTGCCTCAGACACTTACACATGAACTGTGCCATGTGGGCCAAGCTGCAAAAAGGCAAATGTTCTGTGTACCCAACAGTAGAAACAGTACCCATCCTCTCCTCACGCTGTCTAGCCGCCTCTTCCTCCACCTCCTCTTCTCCAGCCCATCCAGGCTGGACAGACATGAAGCTTGGGTTGGGTGTCCCCTCTGTAGCATTACAAGTCCCCTCGGTAGCACAGAAAAACAAGTCCTCTCCCTCCTTATCCTCCTCATCTTCCTCCTCATTACCCAATGTTACCTCAGAATATTGGCTGGGCTGGGTAGTATCACCCATTGGGAAATCTGGCTGAATACCAACATGCTGGGCACTCAAAGCTTCCTCCTTGAGATTATGCATTGATTGTTTCAAGAGACACAGCAGCGGGATGGTTACGCTGATAATAGCCTGATCACCGCTCACGAGGTTGGTGCAGTACTCAAAGTTCTCAAGAACCTCACAAATGTTAGCGATCCTCACCCACTTAACAGTTATGTGTGGTGGCTGACTCTCAGTCTGACGGGTATGTTAAAGCTGGTATTCAGCTACTACCATCTCCTGTTCACTAATCCTCATCAACAGATGATATGTTGTGTTCCACCGCGTGGGCAGGTCGCAAATGAGTCGGTGACTTGGCAAATTCAAGCGCTTTTGCAGTGCTGTAAGAGCAGCAAAAGCTGTGGAGGAATGGTGGAAATCGGCGCTAATACGGCTCTTCTTCTCAAGTAGGTACGGTAATTCACGGTAAGTTTTCAGAAATTTCTGAATAACTAGGTTCAGCATCTGAGCCATGCATAGCACGTTTACCAGCTTTCCGACCTTTAAAGCTGCCACCAGGTTACGCCCATTATCTCAGACGACCACACCGGGTTGGAGGTGCAGCGGGGAGAGCCACTGATTTGTCTGTTATTTTAAAGCTTACCACAGCTCTACTGCAGTGTGTGCTTTCTGACCTAAACAGATCATCTTCAGCAGAGCGTGTTGCCGTTTTGACGATGCGCTGTTGCACAGGTCCCAGCTTGGCAGTGATGGGGAGAGTAATTCATCAGAGGATGAGGAGCAGGAGGAGGGGAGAGAGGAAGTGGAATATGAAGAGGCGGAAACCCTGACAGAAGTTGGTCCCGCTATTCTTGGCATGGGTAGGATGTGTGATGTTCCAGTTTGCACCTTTGTCCCACCCTCCACCAGGTTCACCCAATGTGCCGTGACAGAAATCTATCATCCTTGTCCACAACAACTTGTCCAGGTGTCTGTTGTTAGGTGGACCTTCCAGGTTACGGTGTTGGTGAGAGCACGGTTCAGATTGTATAACACGTGCTTGTGTAATGCAGGGATGGCACACCGGGCAAAATAGTGGTGGCTGGAAACACTGTATCGTGGGGCATCCACAGCCAAGATATCACGGAAATACTGTTTTCCCACAAGCCTAAACAGCAACCTCTCCACAGCTAGCAATTTGGCAATGTGCGAGTTTAGTATTTGTGCCTGTGGGTGCATGGTTGGGTATTTATGCTTTCTTGTCAAGCTCTCAGGCACGGACAATTGGACGCTTCGCTGGGACAAGGAAGTGGATGTGGTTGAAGTTTGTTGTGTGTGAGCAACCGCAGCTTGTGGGCAGGAAGTATGAGCGCCTGCTTCCTGAACAGCAGATTCTGAAGGATATAGCCCAGGTGACATGGCATTGGTTTGACCCGCAGATGCAGATTTGGTACCCTGGTGTTCCGCCCACCTACTAGGGTGCTTGACTGCCATGTGGTTTCGCATACTAGTGGTGCTCAGGTTGCCTTTGCCCTGGCCTCTGCTCAACTTGGTATGGCAGATGCTACAGACTACAATGTTTTTCTCTGAAGGACTTTCAGAAAAAAAATTTCACACAACAGCTGAATGCCCCCTTGCCCTGACTTGGCACACAGCGAGGGTGCTCTTGGGAACAGTTGATCCAGTTCTCACTCTGGGCAATCCATGACCCCTTGGTGCTTGTGTTGGTGCTACATATTCATCTTCCTCTGTGTTGCTGTCATGGCTATGCATGCCAACAGTCCAAGTCGAATCAGTGGACTCATCATCGACCACCTCGTCTTCCATCTCATCCTCTTTCCGAGTTGACATTGTAGGCTGACCTGATGGCAACTGTGTCTCATCATCATCAGCCTCCACCTCCGGAGACAGTAAATGACGTTTCTCCAAGTGGCTTTCTTCTGGCTGTAGGTCCTCAAAAACTTGAACATCAATGCACACCACTTCCTCTTGTCCATCTTCAATGCTGCACGATGATAGGCCAGAGCCAACCAAAGGATACGTACCAAAAAGATCCTAGGAGCGGCCAAGTTGAGGTCATATGTCTCCTGTGACTGAAAATGGCGGGAGGAAAGAGAACCAGCTTCATGATTGGATGGGCCATCCTTCTGTGTATCGACAGTAGACTGTGTGGTCATGGAAGATTTGTTGCTGCTTGGCAAATGCTTTGAGTCCTTGTCTGCTATCCAAGACAGAATCTGCTCTCGCTCTTCTGGCTTCCACACATGTTTACGTTCCAGACCGGGAAATTTTTCCAGGAACATAGTGGATGCATTAAGCTTCTTCTGACTTGACATAGACTGAGTGCCTTCTCGAGCACCACTGACAACACCATGTCCACGTCCCTTAACAACAGGCTTTTATGGCATTTTGGGGTTTGTTGACAGGTTTTCAGATGTTCATGGCACAAGCCAAGCTAGCTGTCACAGCCAAAATAATGGGTAAAATGGCCTGTTGCATGCTTGTTAGCAGGCAGTAGGAAATGTTGGGACTACTGCTTTGTGTAGGGCAATAAACACTTTTTTAAGTGGACTAATGTGGACAGAAGTCAGGCTGTCACATCAAAAACAGCAGGGAAAATTTTGATGCGCCTTGTTGCCTGCGTTTTTTCAGTGCATTCATTGCGTGAAAAATGCAAGCAAAAATGCACAGAGAATTGACATGCTGAAGATTATTTTCTATTTTCGCTTTTGGTGCATTTTGTCTGCATTTTTCACCCATTGTATGCACTGAAAAAACGCAGTAAAAAAATGTGGCAAAAACGCACAGAGAATTGACATGCTGATGATTATTTTCTACAGCAAATCTGCAAGTAAAAAAAAAACTCAACATGTGCATGACACTTCAGGTTTCTCATTCACTTTGTTGCAGACTTTTTGGTGCATTTTTTGCATGCTTTTTTGTACAGCAATAAATGCTTTTGGAGCTAAAGATATTTGAAAAAGAAACATGGGACATCACTCTAACCCCTTTACCCCCGAGGGTGGTTTGCACGTTAATGACCAGGCCAATTTTTACAATTCTGACCACTGTCACTTTATGAGGTAATATCTCTGGAACACTTCAATGGATCCTGCTGATTCTGAGAATGTTTTTTTCGTGAAATATTGTACTTCATGATAGTGGTAAAATTTCTTCGATATGGCTTGCGTTTATTTGTGAAAAAATCGTAAATTTGGCAAAAATTTTAAAAATTTTGCAAATTTCAAAATTTCGATTTTTATGCCCTTAAATCAGAGAGATATGTTACACAAAATAGTTAATAAATAACATTTCCCACATGTCTACTTTACATGTACACAATGTTGGAACCAAAATTTTTTTTTATTTAGGAGCTCTAAGGGTTATAATTTTACCAGCGATTTCTCAAAATTGCAAATGCATTTCAAGTGTTTCTTAAGCGAGTAGAAAGGTGAGGAAGGCTAACAATTATTTGCAATAATTAAATAATAATTGATCATATTTATTAATATTGGTTTATTTTCTTTTTTTAGTTGAAATGCCTCTTGATGAAGATTCAGTTGCCCCAACGCCAGCTTCAAAGGATGAACCAGGTATATTATGAATGTGCAGATACTATCCATTAAGTGAGAAAAATACTAATAAGGCATACGTTTATTATAGATCTATAATAAAGCTTTTAAGTTTGATCCAACTATCAAAAGACATGGTTGATTTCATGCGACATCAAAAGTTAAGTCTGGTAACAGTCACAGTCAAACCAGAACAGCAAATAAAAATACCTTCATAAATGATCAGCACCTAGCTCCCCAGACAAGGTATGGCAGTTCTGGCCAAGTTAAAGTTATGAAAGGTTCTTTATAAATATTTGGTAGTGGTGAGACAGTGTCACGGGTGTGTTAGAGGTGACAGACAGTCGCCCTGCAGTGGGTTGCAGGAGATCTCTACGTTTAGCATTGCAGACAGTTTCTTAGATAAGAAGCTGTTTTTAGAACTGAGTGGCTACTTCTCTCTTGCTAATTAGCTCTCTGGCCAGGGTGTATATATAACTGGTGTGTCTGAGAGGGCGTCCCCGGCTATATTAATTTCTACTTGTGAGGCTTAGCAGTAGCAGCACTTCGACCTCTCTGGACCTTGAGGCTGTGTGAATATTTGGACTCATCTAAAGCTAAGCAATTTCCCCCTGTTTTGTCTTCCCTGGCATGATATTATAGCCTCCCTAGCACATTTTGAGAAAAAAAAAAAAAAACGTACATTTTTTTTCTTTGTATGTTTTTGGGCGTGCACCTTTTTTCTTTTCCTTTCTCCCTTTGGTATGGGTTCAGTTGCAGAGCTTGCAGAGTGGCTGCACAGGCTGTCTCTGGAGGTGAATGACCTCCATGGTGAGGTACAGCCGAAGCATCAGCGGCTACAGGTTGCCAATATGCAGGTCTCTGCAGAGGTAGGATTGTCCAGCCTGAGCCCAAGGTTGCCCTCTCAGACAGGTTTTCAGGAGGTAGGGACAATTTTTTTGTATTTAAGTAGGCATGCAAATTGTATTTTAAACGTCGTCCCTACTCCTGAGATACCAAGGTCTTTGGAGATGGCCTTATATCCTTTGGAATTCTTGTGTTTGCTAATAGAAGTTCTGATGTCCTCAGATAGATCCTTTGTCTTCACTATTGTGACAAAGGAATAGGGCCATATGGCTTTTTAAAACACTGAAGCCATCATTCATTGACTAAGTCACGTCACATGGGCACCAACAATTAATCACAGGAGAATCTCTTTTGTAATTTACCATAAGCGATTCAAAATGTGTTTCCATACTAAAATAGTGTAAAGGGTGCCAATACCAGTGTCACGGCAAGCTTTGGGTTTTTCTATTTTTTTCCCTCCCATTATTTTTTTGTTTTAAATTATTGTTTATCGTTTGCTCTTTTGTATTCAACACGAGTGCCCTATACAAAAAAACTGATTAAACTTGATTCATTTTTTTCAGGAGATATTCCACAATATTTACTTAAATTTCAAGGGTGCCAATAACGATGAGCAGGACTGTACACTGCAACCTAAACAAATTTAACACTAAGTGTATTTATTCAGGGTGTCAATTAAAGGATATTACTGACAGGATTCCCCATATTAACCCTTCTTCAGTTGATGTTCTCAATAGATTCGTTCAGACCATCAGGTGTTAATGATAATAAGTTTAAAGATCTAATAAGACTCCTTATTAATAAGTTTCTGATAATGTTTTGGGATATATTCAGATATCTGTTCAATTATGGTTAATTTTAAACTACTTTTTTATGTTGTATTAGCTAATGCCTAGATAAACTGTGATTAGTCACTTCATTATATATGTTTTATCGATGCATATTCATCCTATTATGGACTGATTGTGTAATACTCCCCACATATTGGAGGTTACAATTACATTGTAAAAGGGAAATCATATAACTTGAATTACAGCTCAAAAATTATGTTATATGAAAGCTTTCTCCTGGAACCATGGATTTGAATTCTTTCAAACCTTGTTTCATCATATAATAGTGGCATTTGTCTCTCCCACAGAGATAGGATCCTATTGGCCGTGACAAGGAAATTAACCCACTGGGTGTTTGATTGGGGAATTCAGCCTGGGGGGCAACCAGTTGTAGATGGTCCATCTTTAAATTGCCTACCTCTCGCTGCTGCATAAAAGCTTTAAGGGCTTTAAAAAAAGCAACTAAACAAAATTGGTATCTGATGGTGTTTTTATATTGGGATGGCACATGCATGAGCGATCGCAGATACATTATTGAGTTATTAGCAACATCATATAGATGGACTAAGAATTAGTATAGCTATTAGTGATGAGCGAGCACTAAAATGCTTGGGTACTCATTGCTCGGGTTGAGCAAATTGGAATACTCGGGTGCTCGACCTGACAACGAGCCCAATGTAAGTCTATGGGAAACTTGAGCATTTTTCAGGTGGCTCCCCCCGGCGGTCTGCAGAGGGCCTAAAAATTGCCCAAATCGATGGGAACAGTGCTCAAATTACATGGGAACAGCATGGGGAAGACCCCTGGAAGCATTTCAGGTCACTGCTGTCAACAAGGTTGTCAGAATATTACGCCTCTTTTACAGACTCACAATAAAACATACAAAAACGAAACCAAAATGGATTTTCCTGCGAAATATGTTAAGTAACATTCTTTCCAGGGTAATGACTTGTATATAAGGCAAAATAAATAATCAAAAACAAAAATACTCCTCCACACCTTAGGCTATTTTCACATGTAGCGTTTTTGATGCGTTTTTGCACTTTTGCATTGCTTTCAACCAAGACAAATGCATTCACTGGGAAATGTCATCTTAACATTTTACAACCTTATTTGGCCATGTGGTGTGTGACACCTCATCAGACACATGCATACAGTGCTGAAAAGACATAGGAACAGCATGGGGAAGACCTCTACAAGCACTTCTGACTCCCAGTTCACTGCCTAAAAGTAGGCCTATCATAAGTGATCCTTGGCACATGCAAAGATGTCTCCCGCCATGCACCTGTCATTGCAGACTTGTAACAATCACCGTCCACGTCCCTACTCCATTCCTTGGAATGCAAGAGTAAGTATGCAGCCAGCCACCCACCCGCCCACTCACAGGCCACAATACTAAACTGCCAGATTTCTGGGCAGCTGCTTGCACTTGAAATGTGGCCTTTTAGGCTTGTGGAGACGGAAGCTGTCCACAATCTTATGGCGGCGGCGACCGGGTATCCATACTATGTCCCCAGCCACCACTATTTTTCCCAGTATTTTTTCTGCCTTCCACAAGCACTGGTCCCACAACATTACCCATGCCCTCCCCAGTGCACTTACTAGGAAGGACCGCCTAACCACAAACACGCGGACAGGTGACTGTGGCCAAGGACGATACGGAGCCAGTCCACAGCTTTTTTTGCTGAGAGTTTTGTTTAGCTTGGTGAAAGGACTGACATAGAGGGAAACCGTATCTAATCTGGGTGTCATTTCTCCCAGGAAGTCCTCTAATGCAGCTTGTTGCAGAAGCAATGGAAGCCCATCCAATATCAACTCGCACTTGTCAGTGGTGCTTTGACACACACACATCTTTCTTTGCGCATTTAATTTCATGACTACAGAGTTGGGCAATGGCCTGATCTGCAATGCGGTTTGAGAAATAACATGCATAAGCACATCCGATCCACAATAAAAAAGCAGCCGTAGAGTGTCTGGGAACCTTCCACCACACTTTTCTTAGCCAGGACTACTTCTTGGCAGGATTGGACGGTCCCACCAGAGAATCCTCTGGTGTGCCTTGGCTTCTACCTCATGAGAGTTCATGATAGCGCTAACTTTGTTGCTGCTATGGGGCTCTGGAATGGGGGAGAAAGGTGAGCCCTCAGAATCAAATCTTCTGGTGGGCACAATGTTTTTCAATTTGAAACAGCTTCTCAGCGGGAGTTGTATTTCACCACAGCCATATTCTTTAGCTTGGTGAAAGGACTGGCATAGAGGGAAACCGTATCTACTCCGGCTGTCATTTCTCCGTCACCAGGTTCCACCCATTGTCGCACACGACCATGCCTGGCTGTATGTTCAGCGGTGAGAGCCACAGATCAGGCTGCTGTGTTACAGCTTTCAATAACTCTGCAGCGCTGGGTGGTTTGCCACCTAAGCATTAAGCATGTTATCTTCAGCACAGCCTGTTGTCGCTTGGTCAAGGCAGTGCTGCAGTGGTCATTTCGGAGATGGAGGAGGAGGTGCAGGAGCTGAACAATGTGATTACTTTGAGTTTAAATTGGTCACGCTGTTTTTTATACTAAAGAAAGATCCTATTGTTTTGGGGGTTTTTTACGTTATTTTTTAATACAAATGCATTCACTGGGAAATGTCATTTAAACATTTTACAAACTTATCTGGCAATGTGGTGTGTGACACATCATCAGACACATCCTGTTTTATTTATTATGGAGGGACTCTGAAAGTCATAAAGCCCATTTTATAGGGCCAGCAGTCAGCCCTCGCTATTGTTAGAGAGCCATGAATCAGCTATGCTTTGTTGTTCCCATTATTAACAAGTGGGTCTCCTATACTGTTATTGAATATGCAGTGACTGCAAGGGCTACCAAAGATTTGGGCGTAAGCCAATACCCCTCTGAAGAGATATAGAGGAGGGTCTCAGTAAAAAAAATGTTCCCATTAAAAAAGGAACAGGTCTCCTATAGTGGTAATGCCCATGCTGTGACTGCAGGGGCTGCCAAAATTTGTGAAAAACCCCACTAAGAATTTAAAGACACATAGAGCAGGGCCACAGTAATGATAAATTCCCATTAGAAAGGAGAGAGTCTGCTATACAGTTATAGGGTATGCAGTGAGTCCAACGGCTGACCAAATTTAGGAAAAACTCCACTAAGAATTTAAAGACACATAGAGCAGGGCCACAGTAACAAGTATGACAAATTCCCATTAGAAAGGAGAGGGTCTGCTATACAGTTATCGGGTATGCAGTGAGTCCAACGGCTGACCAAATTTAGGAAAAACTCCACTAAGAATTTAAAGACACATAGAGCAGGGTCACAGTAACTTCAAATTCCCATTAGAAAGGAAAGAGTCTGCTATACAGTTATAGGGTACGCAGTGAGTCCAACGGCTGACCAATTTTAGGAAAAACCCCACTAAGAATTTAAAGACACATAAAGCAGGGCCACAGTAACAAGTATGACAAATTCTCATTAGAAAGGAGAGGGTCTGCTATACAGTTATAGGGTATGCAGTGAGTCCAACGGCTTACCAATTTTACCAAAAACCCCACTAAGAATTTAAAGACACATAGAGAAGGGCCACAGTAACTTCAAATTCCCATTAGAAAGGAAAGAGTCTGCTATACAGTTATAGGGTATGCAGTGAGTCCAACGGCTGACCAATTTTAGGAAAAACCCCACTAAGAATTTAAAGACACATAGAGAAGGGCCACAGTAACAATTACAACAAATTACCATCAGAAAGGAGAGGGTCTGCTATACAGTTATAGGGTATGCAGTGAGTCCAACGGCTGACCAATTTTAGGAAAAACCCCACTAAAAATTTAAAGACACCAAGAGCAGGGTCACAGTAATGACAAATTCCCATTAGAAAGGAGAGATTCTGCTATACAGTTATAGGGTATGCAGTGAGTCCAACGGTTGACCAAATTTAGGAAAAACTCCACGAAGAATTTAAAGACACATAGAGCAGGGCCACAGAAACGAGGACGACATGTTCCTATTAGAAAGGAGAGGGTCTGCTCTACAGTTATAGGGTATGCAGTGAGTCCAATGGCTGACCAAATTTAGGAAAAACTTCACTAAGAATTTAAAGACACATAGAACAGGGTCACAGTAACTTCAAATTGCCATTAGAAAGGAGAGAGTCTGCTACACAGTTATAGGGTATGCAGTGAGTCCAACGGCTGACCAAATTTAGGAAAAGCTCCACTAAGAGTTTAAAGACACAGAGCAGGGCTACAGTAACAAGTACGACATGTTCCCATTAAAAAGGAGCCGGTCTCCTATACTTGTAATGCCCTTGCACTAAGTGTATGGGCTGACAAACATTTACCCCTGGGGGGTATACAAGAACATACTGTATGATTCTTTTTTTTTACGGGTATCATAAACACCTTATAAAAAAATGATGTGGGTGTTGCATCACGGACCATGGTCCCCCTGGTGATATGGTGGTGGAGGATGAGGATGAAGAGAAGGAGGAGGACAAGAGCAAATAGCCAAAATCAGGAAGCGTATACCCATGTGTGGGTGTTAAAAGGTGCATGGGAATACACCTCGCAAAAAAAGATACTGGATTTGAGTTTATGTTAAGCTGCTATCATTTGGTGGGTTTGAGAAGTCTGGCCCAATCCAGCCCTTGTTCATTTTTATAAGAGTCAGCCTGTCAGCATTTTCAATTGACAGGCGGATGCACTTATCAGTTATAATTCCACCAGTGGCACTAAAAACCCACTCTGATATAACGCTAGCGGTAGGGCAGCCCAGGACCTCTAAGGCGTAGAGAGCCAGTTCATTCCACGTATACAGCTTGGATACCCAATAATTAAAAGACACAGAGGAATCACGGAGGACGTTGGTACGGTCGGTAAGGTATTCTCTCAGCATCTTCCCAAACTTTGCACTCCTTGTGAGAGTATCCCGCACCTCAGGGCCTGTGCGATGGGAGGGTCTGAGAAAACTGTCCCAGAACTTTGACAGTGTTTCCCTGCCTCTGCTGGATTGCATTTGTGTCTCTCTCGCCTGTACTCCTTGGTTGTCCAACGAACTGTGACCACTGCCGCTAGCGTTTTCAGATGGGAATTTTTTTAATAGTTCCTCAACAAGTGCCTTCTGGTACTACTCCATTTTTGCAGACCTGTCCACCTCAGGAATAAGAGATATAAAGTTCTCCTTGTAGCGTGGGTCTAGAAGTGTCACCAACCAGTAATGACTGTCACTCAAAATTTTGAGAATGCGAGGGTAATGGGAAAGGCAGCAGAACATAAACTCAGCCATGCGTGCCAGACTGCTAACTGCAAGACTTCCATGTCCTCACCAAGAGGATAACTGACCATGCTCTCCTCCTCCTCTCTGTCCTCTGGCCATCCATGCTGAACAGACAATATGACAGTTGTGCAGGTAGTACCATCTATAGGGCATGAAACAAGCTCCTGTTCTTCCTTCTTCTCCTCTTCCCCATTGTCACCCAATCCAGGTTGGGATGAGATGAGGCTGGGCTGTGTGTAATCACCCTGTATGGTTCCTTGCTCCATCTCACCATGCTCCGCCTGAAATGCATCCTCTTTGATCTTGAGCAGAAAGCATTTCAGAAGACAGAGAAGCGAGATGGTGACGCTAATTATGGCGTCATCGCCGCTCACCATCTTGGTGGTGTCCTCAAAGTTTTGGAGGATGGTCCATATGTCTGACATCCATGTCCACTCCTGAGGTCTTATGTGTGGAGTCTGAACTGAATACCGACGGCCTTGTTGATGCTGGTACTCAACAACAGCCCTCTTCTGCTCACAAATCCTTCCCAACATCTGCAGTGTAGAGTTCCAATGCGTGGGGACATCACATACCAGTCTGTGAGCCGGAAGCTGCAAACGCTGCTGAAACTCGGCAAGGGCGTGGAAGCCGTAGGTGACTTTCTAAAATGGGCACACAAGCGGCGTACTTTACCAAGCAGATCCGGCAGCTCTGGGTAGGATTTGAGAAACTGCTGAACAATGAGGTTAAACACATGGGCCAGGCATGGTACGTGTGTGAGCTCGCCTCGCCTCAGAGTTGCCACTAGGTTCCGGCCATTGTCACACACGACCATGCCTGGCTGTAGGTTCAGCGATGTGAGCCACAGATCTGCCTGCTCTTTCAGAGCTGTCCACAACTCTTCAGCATTGTGCGGTTTGTCACCTAAGCATATTAGCTTCAGCACAGCTTGTTGCTGCTTGGCTGAGGTAGTGCTGCAGTGCTTCTGTGGCGCCCCTGAGGGTTCGGTCGCCACAGAGGTACTGCATCTCACCCAGAGGTGTGGTATCTCATTCTCAGGTAAGGAAGGAGTGCGGCTCAGGACTCTAACACCTGCATCCAACACACCACTCCAGGTCAGCCGGTGGGGGCAAGATGCCTCTGGTCTTGCTGAGCCTTCCCCTTGGTTGGAGTGGGGGGAACCCAGAGAGAGGGGAACTATGTAGTGGGTGTGGGTGGAGGACGTAGTTTAAGGGAGCACTGCAGTAGGAGTATATAGAGGGAAGCCATCTTAGAACCGTTGAGTAGTCTGAGAAGAAGTGAAAGAGCAGAGGCTCTGCAGAAGCTCTGCTCCAGAGGCAGGCCTAGCTGGTGGGGCCCAAGTCTGGGAGGAAGGAGAGAAGAGAGGAGAGGGAGCAGGAGAGGCTCCAGGAATCAGAGAAAGGACCCTAGGGGTACAGGCTGTGCAGAAGGCCACCCGTACGCCCGAGTATGCCAGGCGGTGGAGGGGTCAGGCCATCAAACGGGAACCGGTCCCTCAACTAGTCGAAGATTGCAAGTCTCAGCTAGAAACCGGAGGCTGCAGTACTTTATGTCCTGTAGCCACAAGTCCACCCCAATCTCACCGAGAAGGTAGCCACATTGGACCTAGGGGACGGAACAGACGTCGCCCGACAAGGCCCGAGGGTACCGGATTGGAGTCACTAGGTGTGAGGTGCAAGGAAAAGGCCAGAGAGAGAGAGAACACACAAAAGGGGGTCCTGCCAAGTATTCTGCAGCTACCAGGGGGTGGACCGAGCCCCACTCTGAGTAAGCGCAGCACGCCGAGGGAAGTTACACTGGTACCTGTAACTTGAACTGCAACAACTGTGAGTAAAGACCCTGAGGACTGCACCACACTGACTCTGTGTTTATTACTGCGCCATCAACCCCTGTACTACAATGCCCAGCATAACCGACAACATCTATACTGCCATGAAGCTTAACTCTTCATGTGGAGAGTCATACCTTCCCTGCTGCAGTAACATCAGCTTCAGAGGACTGCTCGGCAGCGGCCGCTCCCTTTAGCGGCATTCCACAGGTGGCGTCACAAACTTATTACAAACACTATAAACCCCCTATAAATAATAACCCCTTTTATTGACCGCCCTGGGTCACGGACCGGGTCACCGCCACTGTGACATCATCCCCAGCATCTACCGGCCCGGCACCGAGTACCCCACGGCCCAGGGGGCGCGTCATACTTCCAGCTCGTTACTGATGTGGTCATTTCGGAGATGGAGGCTGAAGTGGAGGAAGAGGCTGAGGAGGATGAGGTGCAGGAGCTGTAGACTGTGGAGGAAACCCTGATTGACCTAGGGCCCGCAATCCTCGGCGTCGGGAGGACGTGTTCTGTCCCAAGGTCCGACTGGGTCCCGGCTTCCACTATGTTAACCCAGTGTGCCATCAGCGAGATTTACCGTCCCTGCCCACAAGCACTTGTCCACGTGTCTGTGGTTAAGTGGACTTTACTGGTAACTGTGTTGTTGAGAGCACAGCTAATGTTTTGGGACACGTGCTTGTGTAATGCGGGAACGCCACACTGGGAGAAATAGTGAAAGCTGGGGACCGAGTACCGAGGGACGGCCGCCGCCATCAGGTTGCAGAATACTTCTGTCTCCATGAGCCTAAAAGGCAAAATTTTGAGCGCAAGCAGTCGTGAAATGTGGGAATTTAGTACTGTGGCCTGTGGGGTGTTGGCTGCGTATTTGCGCTTGCGTTCCAAGGACTGGTGTATGGACAACTGAACACTGCGATGGGACAAGGACATAGTTGTGCTTCCTGATTCTGCTACTTGAGAGTGTGCAACGACAGGTGCAGGGCAGGAGGCATCTTCGCATGCACCATGGACAGGGGATTGGCTTGAATGCACAACAGCGGTAGAAGCAATGGTGCCACCCGCAGACACTTTTCCTGGACCCTGGTGTTTGGCCCACAATGTCAGGTGCTTTGCTGCCATGTGCCTGATGATGCTGTTGGTGGTCAGGCTGGTCGTTTTGCCACCCCTGCTGATGCTGGCCTGGCAGGTGGTGCAAATGGCCTTTTTGGGGTTATCGGCAGAGTCTTTACAAAACAACCAGACTAAAGAAGATCTAACAGTTGTACTAGCAACTTCTTTTGTGTTGGTGTTACGGGGAACGGTTGTCTGCCTTCTTTCTGCGGCCACCACACTGCTTCTTCCTGCCTGTTGGGGTGCTCTGCCCCTGTGTGATGCTGTCCTCGCTCTGCATGTCCTCATGCCAGGTTGGGTCAGTTACTATATCATTCAGCACCTCATCTTCCACTTCCACACTCTGGTCCTCCTCCTGACTTTCTGGCAATTGTGTCTCATCATCGTCCACCTCTTGTGACACTTTCCCACCGTCGCCTTCATGTGACCGTGGCTGCTCAAATATTTGGGCATCACTACATGCGATCTCCTCTTGCGCTGCTTCAAGTGGTCCGGGCGAGAGGCCCGAATCTATAAATGGGAAAATGAACAGCTCTTCGGAGTTTCCAACTGTGGGATCAGTTGCCTCTGGGCACTCAGCATGGTGGGAGGAAGGAGGTTCAGGGTGAGGAATATGTGGTCCAGACTCACAGCTACTGAGACTTGACCATGTGGAAGACGTGGTGGTGGTGGCTAAGTGACTGGAAGCATTATCTGCTATCCAACCAATAACCTTTTCACACTGCTGTGTGTTCAACAGTGGTGTTCTGTGGTCCCCTATTAATTTGGACAGAAAGGTCAAGCAAGAAGATGTGGGTGTTTGTTGAGGCACAATTTCAGCTTGCCCACGGCCTCGGTCTCTGCATGCACCATCATCACCATCATGTCCGGTTCCCCATCCCTTGCCACATGCCTTGCCCATTTTAAATGGAGGACAATATATTTCACGCTCACAACAAATGACTGAATTTGGAGCGAACTTATATGTGATCCGTGTGACGGACAAACCCCAGTTTTAAATACCTGGCCTGTAAGTAACTACTTTGAACAGCTATCTGGTGTCAGTTGGTTCACTGACACACTGAAACAAATTTTTAATGGAGGTCAGAAATGGCAGTATTTTCTGAAAATGTATATGTGATCTGTGTGACGGAGAAAACACAGTTTTCAATACCGGCCTGTAGGTAACTATGTTGAACAGCAAACCGGTGTCAAAAACTTTGCTGACACACTGAAAACATTTTTTATGGAGGCCAGAAATGGCAGTATTTTCTGAAAATGTATATGTGATCCGTGTGACAGAGAAAACACAGTTTTAAATAGCTGTATTTTTAGCGCTGTAATATAGAAAGGACCTGGCTGTATTCTGCAGTGCCAACAAGCAAATAGCGCAGAAAAACGGTGTTCTCCGGATTGCTTTTTAAGCAAATAATGAGGATTAAAATCCCAAAAAAATATTCCTGGTCCCTGAGACCTGGGCCTTTGTCTAGAAATATCTAACAGCAGCAGAAGGCAGAACTGGAATGGAGCCTCTTGTGCTATATTCACTGCAGTCTGCTATATACCCTGACTGCCTGCCTATATACACTGCCTTCCTGATATCTCTGCAGATGGATTAGTCCTCAGAAGGACTGTTTGTTGGGATGATATGTGTCTCTAATATAGTTTGGTACACCTACACTAAAAACAAGTGAATCTCTTCCTAGCTCAGGAGCAGCTCTCCCTACACTGTCTGATTCCGGAGTGACTGTGACGAGCATGGCGGCGCCAGGTCTGATATCGACCTGATGACACTGTGCGGCCAGCCAATCACTGTAATGCCACAACCAACATGGCTACGGCATTAAAGTGAGTGGCAGGCAATCCCTGCATGTTCATTTGCTCTCTAAAGAGCGCCAAACATGCAGGGAGGAGACGCAAGCTCCCACCGAGCAACCCCGGAAATGCTCGTCTAGCGCCGAGCATGTCGAGCAGTGAGATGCTCGGGCGAGCACCGAGCAGTAGCGAACATGCTCGCTTATCACTATTAGTTATTTATTTTGTAGGTAGTGCAGTGTAGTTCATTAATATAAAACCATGATAACCTTATAAAATGCAACCCATTGCAAATCTGAAAGCCCACTAACTAATTTATCATGGCGCAGACCTTATTTCACACTCTATGTAAAACCATCTTCCCCAAATATCTGACATTTACTACAAAATACAAACAGGAACATGTTAACTGAATAGATTTGCAACTAAAGCAAAACTGAAAAAATAGGCTGACACACCTGTTAGTGTTAGTGCAATGTATAGGTGCACATTAACACTGTGCCCATTAATAGTCAGAAACTAGAATAAAAAAATGAGCAAATACTCAGCAGTAAGTAATTAATAAATAGTAATAGTACATGTAAATAACATAAATTATTTAGATGACACTATATGGATCAAAAGAGCAGAAAAGCCATCCCACCAGTATGCCGGCATATTTTTACGATTTTGCTTTAGTTCCTTGTACCTTGTGCATATGGCGTGTGTGACCCCCTCCTTTTGGGCTGTGCATGTTTTATATTTAGCTTTCCAGTAAGGTCTAGGTCCTTCCCTACCCCATCTATATTGAGGCCTGACAGCATGTAGCGAGAAGATCGGGACCATCCTGATTAGGTACATCTTGTTGCGGTGGTATAGCATTTTACCCTCTTTTGATCCAAATGTGGTCAACAAAGTACCCTGTTATTTATATGTACTAATGTTGAGGGAGGGCAATAACCCTTCACGGTTGACCAAGTGAGCGTCAAATTATTATGTTGATTGCAATCCACAGAAAACCAAATGGAGGCAGTGCTCTGTATGGGAGGATTCAAAGAATGTCTGATCCCGTTTATTTTGCTTAGCATTTTATATTGTTTTGAGGATGTCAATAGCCAATCACCTACAGCCATACTACAGTACTACAGGCTTGAGCCAATGTTAGTGCAATTATTATGGAAACACATACAGTACAGACCAAAAGTTTGGACACACCTTCTTATTTAAAGATTTTTCTGTATTTTCTTGACTATGAAAATTGTACATTCACACTGAAGGCATCAAAACTATGAATTAACACATGTGGAATTATATACTTAACAAAAAAAGTGTGAAACAACTGAAAATATGTCTTATATTCTAGGTTCTTCAAAGTAGCCACCTTTTGCTTTGATGACTGCTTTGCACACTCTTGGCACTCTTGGGGGCTATAATATCCAACATTCGGATTGCTACATGTTGGATCACTAGCCTTATATTCAGAGGATTCATTACAAGGGATATTACCAGATATTTTATAACATGTGTCATTGGTACCTTTAATAAACAGATTTGCATGTACCCATGAGTGATTATGAATGTATCTTTCCAACAATGACGGTTTAAAAGCATCTGCCGTACTAGAGGTAGAATTAAAACTAATTTGTAAACCTTCAGTTGGTATGAAGCCTAAATTAGTCAAGGAAGACTTGTTTCTGGGCACCCATTTGTTTCCATTAAGGGCAAGAAATTGTAGGTATTTACTGGTGGCAGTAAGATTTCCTTGCCACCAGGGGAGTCCACCCACCCAACTACTGGTATACCTACAGTGGTGTTCCATAATCTACTAAACTTAGTAGCGTTATTAGCAAGGGTGTCACTACAATTGGGCCAGTTTAGTATTTCTTCCAGAGAGACTGGGACCGCCAGAAAGGGCATACTAGCGTCTGAAACTGGTGAGTAAGTACATATCCAACAGTCACTGATCTGGTTGTTCTCTAATTGTCTCAATTCTTGTATCAAAATCTGGTGGTGAGTAATGAACTTGTTATTAAAAGGGCCAGTACATTGTTGTAGGCTATTCCAGGTATGGCCTAGTCCAACCATACATATTATCATAAAACATCTCCGGATGGTTGATGTTTGCAGTGTGAGGCATGGATCCATGTTGACTTCTCTTCGAGTTTTACTGCTGTTGGGGTTGTCAGGAGCACTTGGTATGGTCCGTCATACAATGGTTCTAGTCCGTGTTTCCGAACATGCTTCTTCACATACACATAATCTCCAGGCTTGAGGGTATGACAACCTTCTGCATTAGCTGGATCTGAAATAGAAGATGATACTAACACATGGGTGTTAGTTAGTGCTTTGGCAAGCTGAATTACATATTGCACAACATGATCTGTTTCTTCTGATAATTGTTGTGGGGTAAATCGAGCTATAGCTGGTTGTGACCCAAATAGTATCTCATATGTTGACAGTTTGTGTTTCCCTATGGGGGTGGTGCATATGTGATATAATGCAATGGGAAGGAGCTCAGGCCACTGGGCCGTAGTCTCCTGCATCATTTTGGTCCACTGCATTTTCAGTGTGCCATTCAATCTCTCCACCTTGCCGCTTGACTGTGGATGGTAAGGAGTATGCAGCGCCACTGTTGATCCGATCTTGGTATTTCTTGATACACGCATGAGGAAAAGGCTGGTCCTTGATCACTTCCGATAACTTCTGGGACTCCATACCGGCAAACAACTTCAGAGACCAGCTTCTTGGCGGTAGTCTTGTCAGTCATGTTTGGAACGGCGAATGCTTCTGGCCATCTGGAAAACATATCCACTACCACTAAGCAGTATTCATATCGTCCTGCTTTAGGGAGACTGAT
This sequence comes from Phyllobates terribilis, assembly GCF_046119375.1. Taxonomy (NCBI): domain Eukaryota; kingdom Metazoa; phylum Chordata; class Amphibia; order Anura; family Dendrobatidae; genus Phyllobates; species Phyllobates terribilis. The sequence goes on along the minus strand of NW_027362768.1, from coordinate 34,066,312 downwards.
GTGATCAACTTGCAATCATTGGAACGGATACTCTGGTTTAGCAAGGTGTTTTGTCGGTACATTCTGTAATCTACCTGGGTTGCAGGTTTGGCATATTGTGCAACCTTTGTTCTGTGCACTCAACACGGTGGAAATTCCTGGAGCCCAATGGAGTTTCTGTACCAGTAGCAAAGCTTGATTCTTCCCTCGATGTACCGGTCCATGGGCCCAGGCTGCAACGGCTGGATATAGGAGTCGAGGCAAACAATACCGTTGTTCCTTCTTCCATAGCCCATCTATCAATTTAGCACTAGAGATGAGCGGTGTTCGACTAGAACTGTTCGCCAATCTCAAATTCGAGCTGTTTTGGGCGGTGTTCGAGTTGTTCGACGAACCCGAACGATTTGCAAAAAATTCGGCTGTTCGAGGTTATGTTCGATAACTGTTCGTGCACCAAAAGCGTGTCCTGCATGTCTGGCGCTATTTAGAGCACCAATCATGCAGGGATTGTCTGCCACTCACTGTAATGCCACAGCCATGGTGGTTGTGGCATTACAGTGATTGCCCAAATCGATGGGAACAGTGCCAACAGTGAAACATGAAAAGCCGGCAATTCAGCAGCGGCATACACCTGTACCCGACAATTTAGAACCGAAAGAATAGAGCTTCACACATAGATTAGATAGATATAAACATGTCAGCCACATATATACGAAGTACAGTGAAAGTGCTGCTTACTGTACTTGTCATTTAGCGTAAAGGATTTATCAAAAAAAATAATAGTGTTTTCATGCACCGTCTCTTTAAAAAAGCCGGCCGGCAATTCAGCAGCGGTACCCGACAATTTAGAATAGAAGGAATAGAGAATCACACATAGATTAGATAGATAGAAACATGTCAGTCACATATATAAGAAGTGCAGTGACAGTGTTGATTACTGTACTTGTCATTTAGTGTAAAGGATTTATTTAAAAAAATAATAGTGTTTTCATGCACTTTCTCTTTAAAAAAGCCGGCCGGCAATTCAGCAGCGGTACCCGACAATTTATAACAGACAGAATAGAGCATCATACATAGATTAGATAGATAGAAACATGTCAGCCACATATATACGAAGTACAGTGACAGTGTTGCTTACTGTACTTGTCATTTAGCGTAAAGGATTTATCAAAAAAAATAATAGTGTTTTCATGCACCGTCTCTTTAAAAAAGCCGGCCGGCAATTCAGCAGCAGTACCCGACAATTTATAACAGACAGAATAGAGCTTCACACATAGATTAGATAGATAGAAACATGTCAGTCACATATATATGAAGTACAGTGATAGTGTTGGTTACTGTACTTGTCATTTAGTATTAAAATAAAGGATTTATTATTAAAAAAATTGGCGTGGGGTTCCCCTTAATTTTAGGCTCTAGCGGAGGTTAAGCAGACGGCTGGGGCAGATGTTTGAAGCCTGGGAAGGGGGTAATACCCACGGAGCTTCCCAGGCTACTAATATCAGCCCCCAGCTGAATACATAGCCTTTACTAGCTATTAAAATGGGGGACCCCCCCAAAAAAATGACGTGGGGTCCCCCCTAATTTAATAGCTAGCAAAGGCTAGGCAGACAGCTGGGGGCTGATATTAATAGCCCAGGAAGGGAGCCATGAATATTGGCCCCCTCCCAGGCTAGAAACACCAGCCGTCAGCCGCCCCAGAAATGGCGCATTCATAGGATGCGCCAATTCTGGCACTTAGCCTCGCTCTTCCACGCTGCCCTGGTGCGGTGGCAGGGGGTAATAGGGTTGGGGTTGATGTCAGCTTATAATGCCAGCTGACATCAAGCCCAGGTTAGTAATGGAGAGGCGTCTATAAGACACCCCCATTACTAACCCCATAGTCAAAGTTAAAAAAAACACAAACACCCAGAATAAAGTCCTTTAATTGAAATAAAGACACAATCCTTTATTGTTCTAAATTAAACCATACTTACCGTCACGCCCATTCCAGCTGAAGCCAACGATCTCCTGCAATAAAAGAAAAATAATAAAGCAACCTCATCCTTACCTTTCCATGGTTCCCACGACAGCTTCAGCTCTGCTACATCGAGATGACAGGCTGGACCGCAGCAGAACGCTGCCATCCAGCCTCTCATCCCGCAGACACTGAGAAGCGCAGGCTTGCTTGCGCTGCTCAGCGTCTCTCTGTGACGACATCCAGATGAGCCGAGTTCATGTCCAATGAACTCGGCTCACCTCATGCACGTCACTGACAGCGTGGGAAAATTCTCAAGCTGAAGCGGTGAGTGCAGGAGAATTCTCCCACGCTGTCAGTGACGTGCATAAGGTGAGCTCATGTCCAATGAACTCAGCTCACCTCCTGCACGTCACTGACAGCGTGGGAGAATTCTCCTGCACTCAGCGCTTCAGCGTGAGAATTCTCCCGCTGAAGCGCTGAGTGCAGGAGAATTCTCCCACGCTGTCAGTGACGTGCATAAGGTGAGCTCATGTCCAATGAACTCAGCTCACCTCCTGCACGTCACTGACAGCGTGGGAGAATTCTCCTGCACTCAGCGCTTCAGTGTGAGAATTCTCCCACGCTGAAGCGCTGAGTGCAGGAGAATTTTCCCACGCTGTCAGTGACGTGCATGAGGTGAGCCGAGTTCATTGGACATTAACTCTGCTCATCTGGATGCCCTCACAGAGAGACACTGTGGAGCGCAAGCAAGCCTGCGCTTCTCAGTGTCTGCGGGATGACAGGCTGGATGGCAGCGTTCTGCTGCGGTCCAGCCTGTCATCTCGATGTAGCAGAGCTGAAGCTGTCATGGGAACCATGGAAAGGTAAGGATGATGTTGCTTTATTATTTTTCTTTTATTTCAGGAGATCATTGGCTTCAGCTGGAATGGGCGTGATGGTAAGTATGGTTTAATTTAGAACAATAAAGAATTGTGTGTTTATTTCAATTAAAGGACTTTATTCTGGGTGTTGTGTTTTTTTTAAATACTTTACTAGAAATTCATGGTGGTCATGTCTAATATTGGCGTGACCCCATGAATTTCGGGCTTAGGGCCAGCTGATAATGCCAAGCTGGCCCTAACCCCTTTATTACCCAGTGAGCCACCGCATCAGGGCCCTGGATGAGTTGGGTACAGCGCCAGAAGATGGCGCTTCTATGAACGCGCCATTTTCCGGGGTGGCTGCGGACTGCAATTTGCAGCGGGGGTGGCCCAGAAAGCTTGGGCCTCCCTGCACTGCGGATTCCAGCCCCCAGCTGCCTAGTTGTACCTGGCTGGACACAAAAACAGGGCGAAGCCCCACGTCAATTTTCTTTAAATTATTTCATGAAATAATTAAGTAAAAAAGGGCTTCCCTATATTGTTGTGTCCGGCCAGGTACAAATAGGCAGCTGGTGGTTGGGGGCAGCCCGTTCCTGCCTGCTGTACCTGGCTGGACACAAATATAGTGCGAAGCCCCACGTCAATTTTTTTTAAATTATTTCATGAATTTCCTGAAATAATTTAAAAAAATTGAAGTGGGGCTTCGCACTATATTTGTGTCCAGCCAGGTACAGCAGGCAGGAACGGGCTGCCCCCATCCACCAGCTGCCTATTTGTACCTGGCCGGACACAACAATATAGGGAAGCCCTTTTTTTCTTAATTATTTCATGAATTTCATGAAATAATTAAAAAAAATTGAAGTGGGGCTTCGCACTATATTTGTGTCCAGCCAGGTACAGCAGGCAGGAACGGGCTGCCCCCAACCACCAGCTGCCTATTTGTACCTGGCCGGACACAACAATATAGGGAAGGCCTTTTTTTCTTAATTATTTCATGAATTTCATGAAATAATTAAAAAAAAAGTACGTGGGGCTTCGCCCTATTTTTGTGTCCAGCCAGGTACAACTAGGCAGCTGGGGGCTGGAATCTGCAGCGCAGGGAGGCCCAAGCTTTCTGGGCCCCCCCCCGCTACAAATTGCAGTCCCCAGCCACCCCGGAAAATGGCGCGTTCATAGAAGCGCAATCTTCTGGCGCTGTGCCCAACTCATCCAGGGCCCTGGTGCGGTGGCTCACTGGTTAATAAAGGGGTTAGGGCCAGCTTGGTATTATCAGCTGGCCCCAAGCCCAAAATTCATGGGGTCACGCCAGTATTAGACATGACCGCCATGAATTTCTAGTAAAGTATTTAAAAAAAACACAACACCCAGAATAAAGTCCTTTAATTGAGATAAAGACACAATTCTTTATTGTTCTAAATTAAACCATACTTACCATCACACCCATTCCATCTGAAGCCAACGATCTCCTGCAATAAAAGAAAAATAATAAACCAACCTCATCCTTACCTTTCCATGGTTCCCACGACAGCTTCAGCTCTGCTACATCGAGATGACTGGCTGGACCGCAGCAGAACGCTGCCATCCAGTCTGTCATCCCGCAGACACTGAGAAGCGCAGGCATGCTTGCGCTCCTCACTGTCTCACTGTGACGGCATCCAGATGAGCCGAGGTCATGTCCAATGAACTCGGCTCACTTCATGCACGTCACTGACAGCGTGGGAAAATTCTCACGCTGAAGTTCTGAGTGCAGGAGAATTCTCCCACGCTGTCAGTGATGTGCATGAGGTGAGCTCATGTCCAATGAACTCAGCTCACCTCCTGCACGTCACTGACAGCGTGGGAAAATTCTCCTGCAATCAGCGCTTCAGCGTGAGAATTTTCCCACGCTGTCAGTGACGTGCATGAGGTGAGCCGAGTTCATTGGACATGAACTCGGCTCATCTGGATGTCGTCACAGAGAGACGCTGAGCAGCGCAAGCAAGCCTGCGCTTCTCAGTGTCTGCGGGATGACAGGCTGGATGGCAGCGTTCTGCTGCGGTCCAGCCTGTCATCTCGATGTAGCAGAGCTGAAGCTGTCGTGGGAACCATGGAAAGGTAAGGATGAGGTTGCTTTATTATTTTTCTTTTATTGCAGGAGATCGTTGGCTTCAGCTGGAATGGGCGTGATGGTAAGTATGGTTTAATTTAGAACAATAAAGGATTGTGTCTTTATTTCAATTAAAGGACTTTATTCTGGGTGTTTGTGTTTTTTTTAACTTTGACTATGGGGTTAGTAATGGGGGTGTCTTATAGACGCCTCTCCATTACTAACCTGGGCTTGATGTCAGCTGGCATTATAAGCTGACATCAACCCCAACCCTATTACCCCCTGCCACCGCACCAGGGCAGCGTGGAAGAGCGAGGCTAAGTGCCAGAATTGGCGCATCCTATGAATGCGCCATTTCTGGGGCGGCTGACGGCTGGTGTTTTTAGCCTGGGAGGGGGCCAATATTCATGGCTCCCTTCCTGGGCTATTAATATCAGCCCCCAGCTGTCTGCCTAGCCTTTGCTAGCTATTAAATTAGGGGGGACCCCACGTCATTTTTTTTGGGGGGTCCCCCATTTTAATAGCTAGTAAAGGCCATGTATTCAGCTGGGGGCTGATATTAGTAGCCTGGGAAGCTCCGTGGGTATTACCCCCTTCCCAGGCTTCAAACATCTGCCCCAGCCGTCTGCTTAACCTCCGCTAGAGCCTAAAATTAAGGGGAACCCCACGCCAATTTTTTTAATAATAAATCCTTTATTTTAATACTAAATGACAAGTACAGTAACCAACACTATCACTGTACTTCATATATATGTGACTGACATGTTTCTATCTATCTAATCTATGTGTGATGCTCTATCTTTCTGTTCTAAATTGTCGGGTACCGCTGCTGAATTGCCGGCCGGCTTTTTTAAAGAGACAGTGCATGAAAACACTATTATTTTTTTAAATAAATCCTTTACACTAAATGACAAGTACAGTAAGCAACACTATCACTGTACTTATTATATATGTGACTGACATGTTTCTATCTATCTAATCTATGTGTGAAGCTCTATTCTTTCTGTTCTAAATTGTCGGGTACAGATGCTGAATTGCCGGCCGTCTTTTTTAAAGAGACGGTGCATGAAAACACTAATATTTTTTTTAATAAATCCTTTACACTAAATGACAAGTGCAGTAACCAACACTGTCACTGTGCTTCTTATATGTGTGACTGACATGTTTCTATCTATCTAATCTATGTGTGATGCTCTATTCCTTCTTGTCTAAATTGTCGGGTACCGGTGTATGCCGCTGCTGAATTTGCCGGCCGGCTTTTTTAAAGAGAGTGTCTTCTGAGCAGTTTGTCAGCTTTTGGACACCTTTGCAGGTGTTTTCTATGTGTTTCTATGTGTTTTTGTTTGCCTGCCATTGGTTTTAATGGTGTTCGACGGTGTTCTAAGGTGTTCGACGAACAGTTCGACGAACAGTTCCTCGAACATCCCGGTGTTCGACAAACCGAACCGAACCCGAACACTACGGGGGTGGCTCAACACTATTTAGCACCCGCCTCCTTCCATGACTGGCTTTCTTCTTTAGAGACTTTCTGCTGTGTGGAGTGTAGCTTTGTTATTGGAGGGACCAGTTGATGCTCTTCTACAGGTTGATCCTGGGTTGGCACGGAATTTAGATGTTTGACCTGTTGCCTCGTAACAGCCATGGACATGGATGTCGGAAGAAGAGCTGCTCGCTTAGCATGGAGATCAGCAAGTGCATTACCTCTTGCTTCAGGGGCATCTGGTCGGGTATGAGCTTTTACCTTTACGACAGCCAACTGTCTTGGTAGTTGCACCGCTTCCATCAATTGTCTAACGCTTTCAGCATTTTTCACAGGATAACCTGCAGTCGTGACAAAGCCTCTCCTTGCCCAGATCTCCCCAAAATCATGTGCAATCCTGAAGGCGTATCTTGAGTCAGTAAATATATTCACAATTTTTCCTTTGGCCGGTTGACAAGCAGCAATCAGAGCTTTGAGCTCGGCTTCCTGTGCTGACATACTGGGAGGTAAGGCTGCAGCCTCTACCAATGTATCTTCAGTTGTGACAGCATATCCAGTATGAAACCTGCCAGAGGTGTCAGCATATCTTGATCCATCCGTATATAACATAAGTTCTGGGTCATCCAAGGGTACTTCCCCCACTAAAACAAATGGAGTTGACTCTGCAGTGATCTGTTCCAGACAGTCATGTGGTGGAGCCTCTTTCCCCTCTCCTTCAGGTGCTGGTAGCAGGGTGGCTGGGTTGATGGTGGTGCACCGGTGTAAGTTCACATTTTCTGGCAAAATCAATGAACACTGCAGCCGCAGGTGTCTCTGTGTGGACAGATGATTAGGTTGTTGTAAAGCCAGAACAGCCGCCATATCGTGCGGAGCATAAATGTGAGTCTCATGTCCAAGGATGATGTCCGCCATTTTTTCAAGTAACTGCTGTTTGGCGTGAACCACTCGTAGACAACTGGGGGAGGCCCTGGCTACTGGGTCCAGATGCGCTGAGTAATACCCGACTGGGCGCTGCTTTGTACAGTGTCTCTGTGTGAGTACTCCGGCTGCATGCCCTCCTGTCTCAGAGACATACAAGTGGAAACGTTGAGCATAATCCGGGTTTCCAAGGGCAGGGGCTGTCATTACCCTTGACTTCAGTTGCTCAAAGGCTTGTTGCAGCAGTTCTTGGTGGTCCTTGTTTACATCAGCCAGAGTGTCTTCTTTTAATGCATCATAAAGGAGTTGCATCAAACGTGAGGCGTCTGGGATCCATTGTCTGCAATATGTACTTAGTCCGAGGAACCGTTGCAGCTCTATGGGATCTTTTGGGAATGGTAGTGCATATATGGCAGTTTTCCTTTCTTCTGTGAGATGTCTGGCACCCTGAGAAAGGCAGTGGCCTAAGAAGACCACTTGACTGAGGCAAAACTGAAGTTTCGAGGCTGAGACTCGACAATTCAGTTTTGCTAGATGCTTGAGGAGGATAACACTGGCCCTGATGGACACTTGCTCCGTGGGGGCACACAAAAGAAAATCATCCACGTATTGTAACAGTACTACCTCAGAGGTGTCCAGCTGCCATGGCAGCAGACAGCTAGACATGTTCTTTGCAAACTGATTAAGGCTATTCTGCGCTCCCTGCGGCATCACCGTCCAGGTCAATTGCCTGCCTTGATATGTAAATACAAACAGAAACTGACAGTCTTTATGTAGTGGAATACTGAAAAAAGCGTTTGCTAAATCAATTACTGTAAATCAGGCAGCAGTAGATGGTATCTGTGAGAGAAGTGTATGTGGATTAGGCACCACAGTAGTTTCCAAGACTGTCGCTGCATTTACTGCCCTCAAATCCTGCACCAATCGATAAGCGGGCGGCTGACCCGGTTGGGATTTTTTCTTTACTGGGAACAACGGCGTATTACACGGAGAGACGCAGGGGATTTGTGCCCCTTTCTCTAACAAGGTTTGAATTTGCTGGTGTAGACCTTGTTCTTATGCATGTGTGAGCGGGTATTGGCGAACCATGGGAAAGGGAGCTTCAGGCTAGAGGTACACCAGTATTGGTTCTACCGGCAATCTCCCAATGTCGTCTGGGCCTTGTGACCACAAATGGGAAGGGATTTCCTCTATGTATGGAGCTAACCTGGGATCTTTTGGGAGATTTCCATTGGTATCTTTTATGTTAATCATAACCGTGGGTAGCGCCTGTAAGATGCAGACCTCCTCTATGTGTGCATCAGAGTTTGGATCTTTTAAGGTAAGGATCATCTGACCATTGTCCTGGAATTGAATTTGGGATCGGAATTAAGACAAGAGGACTGCTCCTAAAGATTTACCGGGCAGGTCGGGGATATGACAAATTGTGCCATTACTTCTAGAAATGGGCCAATCGGAATAGGTTTGGTGGGAGTGTGTTTGTTAGGTCTGCCATCTACACCGATCAATATCAGATTGTCGTTAGAAAACTGGACTGGGAGACCCTGGGTCAGTTTAGTGGATTTTAAAATGGAGTTGGCCGCCCCAGTGTCTACTATGAACTTCACCGTATTCCCTTCTACTGGGAGAACTACAGATGAACAGAGCCCGGGGTTGGTTACGGGCATCATGATGGCAGACTCTGGTTGGCCTTCATTTCAGAATGGGCGGTCCTGGGGGACATTTTCTCGTGAGTCTCGTGGGTCGGGCGTCCTATTTATGGATACGGAGGCTTGTGTGGTGCACTGGCCAGCAGGGGTGTGACAGTCCCTTTGGAAGTGTCCTGCTCGGCCACACCTCCAACACTGAAGATGGGAATTCACTACTGGTCTTCTCTCGGGATACATTACTCGCTGATCAGGTACCGCCATGGGGTAATAGTGGGGCTGTAAGGGATGAGGAGGATACTGGGGGGCAAGGGGGGATACTGTGCTATGGGTACTGCGGGTGCAGCAACTGCCATTGCAGCTGGTTTGGATTTAGGCTTAACCGCAGAAGCGGTCCGGGCGACACTTTTCTGAACGCTTTTTGCTACCTTTAGGGCATCTCCTGGGGTGGCTGACTCAACATCTGGTCATACAGCCAATATTGCATCCTTAAATTCAGCCCGTAACCCCTGGATAAAGGCGGATACTAACAGCTGGCAATGAGTTTTAGAATGCAGAGAAAACCCAAGGTCCTTATAGACCTGCATAAGGCACCCATAAAATTTCTCAGCCGACTCTCCCTTCTCTTGAGTGACATCTGTGAGGGTAGTGGATTGATCATTCAACTTATACTGGGCCCATATTTTAAGGACTTTACAAAAGTCAACCCCACTCTCAAACGTATTGGAGTCTAATGCTCTGTTATATGGGATAGCAGTCTCTATCATCGGATAATATCCTTCACCGGCTTTTACTCGGAGCAGGTGTAAAAGATCTTGCCTTGTTGTTGAATATATATCTCTATTTGCGGCCATGGCTCTGTAAAAAGCCATGATGGAATGTTCGGGATCCGGGAGAGTATCCGTCTGTGTTGGGGAAAACGGGGTATATTTGGGTGGTTTGGTATTTGTATTCTGGTCCGCTCCCTCCATTTCTTCTATCTTTGTGAGAGGGGGTGGAGGTGGAGGTGGAGGGAAATCAGCATGAGTACTGATTGTGGGGAGATCTTGGAGGTAGGGAAACACTGGGGGAGACCAGATATCGGGTATGATTGTGGGTTTGATTAATTGAGCGGCATAATCAACAAGATCCCTGTCAATGGCCAAGAGTCTTATCTCTCTCAATTTAGTTGGATGTGTGGCAATGTATTGCTTTATAGCCCCGGCTATTATTTTGGCCACATCTTCTTTTGGGTATCCAAAGATACCAGTGGAAATGAATGTCAGGGCTAGGGTTGGGGCCGCATGAAGCTGTGATGCGAATGCTATGGTGTTTTGAATTGTTTCTGTAAGCAGGTGTTGTGACCTGGGTAAATCTAGGGGATCATATTTAGGTCCCACCGCATGTATAACAAACTGACATGATAGCTGTCCGGCTCTTGTAGCCATCACCTCTCCTTCTCTTAATGGACCGTGGTCACGGATGTAATCATTGGATGCAGTTTGTATTGTAGGTCCCCCAATATGACATATTTCTGCAGCTAGCCCCCACCCAAGCTGTATTTTTGCATTTGCTGCATTTACAATGATCCCAACTTGCTGTTGTGGAGTACTCCCTATGCCTATTCTCAGTATAGTGGAGAATTCAGTAAAACAGATGCCACCTCCTGATACTTGTGTCCATGTTCTATTTCCCCAGTTTGGGAGAGGATGAAAAGGGTAGAGTTCAGAGGACCCTGGGTCTCTCTGAATGGAGTGTGGACCATGGCGGAGGCAGGTGGGGGCAGTGGTTTATAATACCCGCCATCAGCGTTAAGTAATGGGCAGGTTGGTGCTACAACACCGGGTTTGCGTGCTCCACAATTATCGCACATCTTGCGCCATCCTGGATTAGTGGCCCAAAACACATTACAGAGCCAACCAACTGGGTTATATGGTGGTGGCTGGCTGTCAGTGGGAAGTGCAGGGTATTTAATCTCCTTAGGTGTAAATTGCTCAGTTTCCAGATTCGGGGGCTGGGGTACTGCTACATTTGTGGGGGTAGGGGATGCTTCTTTAGGGGCTTTAGATTCGGGTTGTGGACACATAAGTTGGGAAAGGGGACCTACTTCCTCCTGTACTTTTTCCAATCAGCTTCATTTTGTAGCACAAAACAACCAGTTTTTGTCACAGTGCTAGATAATTTGCTTTTCTTGACGTATAAGTAATTGAAATAACCAGGCTTCGTCTCCTCCTCTATTTCAACATATCCTTCATCACAAATCTCATGTGCCACTTTCCTAAAGTTTTCAGCATCTTCCAACAATCCACAATCAGTTAATCTTCCCCTATTCTGATGAATTCCTTCATCCCACAATGCAGGCTTAAGTCTGCCCTGCACGGGAAAGTTTAACACCTTAAACACTTTTAGAGCATTCTTAAATGATCTTTTCCCTTCTCGACTGATCATGATAGTCATCACGTCCTCACCCTCCTGCGGGGGAGACAAATTCTTTCTGCTCCACTGAAACATTGATTAATCACTACTGCCACCTCTCAACCAACAAAGATCCTTAATTTTGTGCACAGCAGGAGGCCGGCAGGACCTTCCAGCTGTTCCACTGACTTCAATTCCCCCTCCCGTTGGGGGAGTCATACATGGATCTGATGAAAGGAGGAGGACTTTTTCAACCCTCCGGACACTCAGACACTCAATATATTTATATCTACCTGCGTGTCCTGCTCAATCTTTGATCACCTGCCGCAACTGAAACTAACAATGTTCAGTCTTCTAAGAATCTTTGTCAGAAGATAAAGAAGGGAAGATTCACACAATATTCACTTGTCAATCTGAGGTGATACTGCTTTGAAAGTTATCATTATCAGACCCCTAATGGGACTACACCCCTTATAGTCTCACCTTTGACTATATCCAACCAAGACATCCGGAGACACTGCAAACAACCACACACCACGTGGAAACCACGCCAAACTGTCAGTATCACTAGTAAAGAACTCGTGCACTTACCGTGGCTTTTTGTGGGGGATTATCAGTCCCAATTCCAGTGGGGGAGGCTGAAAGCAAGTCTCTCTTTGTGGATGTCCAGAGGTGGTGGGGCGTCCCTGGTTAGGGATCCGAGTCACGGCACCAAGCTGTTGAGGGAGGGCAATAACCCTTCACGGTTGACCAAGTGAGTGTCAAATTATCATGTTGAATGCGAAGGAAATTTACAAGGTCAATCCTGGCCTAGACTAGTTAGATAACAGGAGCAGGGTGTCTGACAAAATGTTCTTGTGAGAAAAAGTTAGTGTGAGAAAGTTCCATGTAAAGCATGAGAAAAGAAGGAAAGAAGTATGTTATGCAAGGAGTAATAATAACATGATTTTGAAAAAGCAGACAAAATGGAGTTGCTATAGCATGAATATCAATATGTCCTTTACATTACTATTTATTTCTTAATTGCAGGGCATCTACTCATTGCTTTTATTCTATGTTTTGCAATTTAGAAGCAGAACTGAGCTTACAACATAGAGCACTTAACTGCATAGATACAGGACCACAACCAGCTTACTACACAGAGACAGGAACAGTACTAGTTTACTACATTAATACAGGAACAGAATCAGCTTTGTACATAGAGACCGTATTAGAACTACGGTAAGTTAACTGCAAAGATATGGGATTAAAACTGAGCTTACTCTCTCTCTCTATATAAATACAGTACAGACCAAAAGTTTGGACACACCTTCTCATTTAAAGATTTTTCTGTATTTTCATGACTTTGAAAATTGTACATTTACACTGAAGGCATCAAAACTATGAATTAACCCATGTGGAATTATATACTTAACAAAAAGTGTGAAACAACTGAAAATATGTCTTATATTCTAGGTTCTTCAAAGTAGCCACCTTTTGCTTTGATGACTGCTTTGCACACTCTTGGCATTCTCTTGATGAGCTTCAAGAGGTAGTCACCCGAAATGGTTTTCACTTCACAGGTGTGCCCTGTCAGGTTTAATAAGTGGGATTTCTTGCCTTATAAATGGGGTTGGGACAATCAGTTGTGTTGTGCAGCAGTCAGGTGGATACACAGCTGATAGTCCTACTGAATAGACTGTTAGAATTTGTATTATGGCAAGAAAAAAGCAGCTAAGTAAAGAAAAACGAGTGGCCATCATTACTTTAAGAAATGAAGGTCAGTCAGTCCGAAAAATTGGGCAAACTTTGAATGTGTCCCCAAGTGCAGTTGCAAAAACCATCAAGAAATACAAAGAAACTGGCTCACATGAGGACCGCCCCAGGAAAGGAAAACCAAGAGTCACCTCTGCTTCAGAGGCTATGTTTATCCAAGTCACCAGCCTCAGAAATCGCAGGTTAACAGCAGCTTAGATTAGAGACCAGGTCAATGCCACACAGAGTTCTAGCAGCAGACACATCTCTACAACAACTGTTAAGAGGAGACTTTGTGCAGCAGGCCTTCATGGTAAAATAGCTGCTAGGAAACCACTGCTAAGGACAGGCAACAAGCAGAAGAGACTTGTTTGGGCTAAAGAACACAAGGAATGGACATTAGACCAGTGGAAATCTGTGCTTTGGTCTGATGAGTCCAAATTTGAGATCTTTGGTTCCAACCACAGTTTCTTTGTGCGACGCAGGAAAGGTGAACGGATGGACTCTACATGCCTGGTTCTGTCATTCAGAGATTCAGCCTTTGATTGACACAGCACAGACAATATGTAAAATAGGCTCTAACTCCAATTGTAGAGCATGTTTGCAGTATGACAGTCAGGTGGAATCAGAATAGAGATAGCAGAGTTCAGTGCAGTCAGCTCCGCATGAGAAATTATGGGCAGCGGGCCAGTGCAGAGCTCACTGGTCAGACAGTTATGGATGAGATTTCTCATCCCTGGAGAACACAGAGCTCACAACTCACAGGCAGTAAGTCACTGCGTCCGCCATAGCCGGTTTTGGGTGGATGTAGAACATCCCATGTGCATTTTATCTTAACATTTTTAGGATATTATTTGTTACTAACTTCCACGGCCACATCCATGGAGGAAGCTTGCAGGTAACGACTGCTCACGCTCTGCCTCTTCTCCCATGCTGTTCTAGCAGTCCAGATGAACTGACTGCACAGGAGTCAGGACCAGAGCCTGGATACAGTGAAGAAATGATGTCGCCTGACTATAAGCTAGCTGTTGTTGCGCTCTTCTTGCTTGGGGGGAGGCAATTAAATTAATTTCACCATTCTGTGAGGCATAGTGTTAACTTCCTGCTGTGAGGTTGTATCAGGCACAAATCAGATGGTGTCTCCTCTCCTGCTCCAGTCCACAAGTGATATCAGCAGAAGAGGCCCCACAGCATGCTGGATGGGCGTGTCTGCTGTAGTGTGATGTTTAAAGGTACAGTGCAGGTGGACCACAAATAAAGTTGCCAGCAGCCCTAAACATCCCCTGAGGGTTCAGCCTGGGAGGGCCAAATGCCACCCTGCCCAGCCCGCACCTGTGTATAACCTCCGAAAGAATCAGATCGTATGTGAGCAGATTACTTGGATGCAACAGCGCAGACAATGAGAAGACAGTGCTACTTAACCAACATTATTTTTTTAACACAATCAGGAAAATCTATTTATAAATATACTAGCTATTAAACCCGTTCTACGCCCGGGTGGTGAGCATTTATATTGATATATAGCCTCAATCTTGTCATGTGGTGCTTCCATCCTGCGGCCCAATCTTGTCATGTGCTGCTCCCATCCTGCGCCCCCATCCTGTCATGTGCTGCTCCCATCCTGCGCTCCCATCCTGTTATGTGCTGCCCCCATCCTGTCATGTGCTGCTCCCATTCTGCGCCCCTAACCTGTCTTGTGCTTCTCCCATCCTGCGCCCCCATTCTGTCATGTGCTGCTCCCATCCTGCGCTCCCATTCTGGAATGTGCTGCTCCCATCCTGCGCTCCCATTCTGGAATGTGCTGCTCCCATCCTGCGCCCCCATTCTTTTATGTGCTGCTCCCATCCTGCGCCCCCATCCTGTCATGTGCTGCTCCCATTCTGCGCCCCTAACCTGTCATGTGCTGCTCCACTCCTGTGCCTCCATTCTGTCACGTGCTGCTCCCATCCTGCGCCCCTATCCTGTCATGTGCTGCTCCCATCCTGCGCCCCCATTCTGGTATGTGCTGCTCCCATCCTGTGCCCCCATACTGTAATGTGCTGCTCCCATCCTGCACCCCCATCCTGTCATGTGCTGCTCCCATCCTGCGCCCCCATCCTGGTATGTGCTTACCCCATCCTGTCAAGTGCTGCTGCCATCCTGCGCCCCCATTCTGTAATGTGGTGCTCCCATCCTGCGCCCCCATCCTGTCATGTGCTGCTCCCATCCTGCGCCCCCATCCTGTCATGTGCTGCTCCCATCCTGCACCCCCATCCTGTCATGTGCTGCTCCCATCCTGTGCCCCCATCCTGTCATGTGCTGCTCCCATCCTGCGCCCCCATTCTGTAATGTGCTTCTCCCATCCTGCGCCCCCATCCTGTCATGTGCTGCTCCCATCCTGCACCCCTAACCTGTCATGTGCTGCTCCCATCCTGCGCCCACATTCTGGTATATGCTGCTCCCATCCTGCGCCCCTATCGTTTCATGTGCTGCTCCCATCTTGCGCCCCATTCTGGTATGTGCTGCTCCTATCCTGCGCCCCCATTTTGTAATGTGCTGCTCCCATCCTGCGCCCCCATTCTGTAATGTGCTGCTCCCATCCTGCACCCCCGTTCTGTAATGTGCTGCTCCCATCCTGTGCCTCCATTCTGTTATATTCTGCTCCCATCCTGCGCCCCCATCCTGTCATGTGCTGCTCCCATCCTGCGCCCCCATTTTGTAATGTGCTGCTCCTATCCTGCGCCCCCGTTCTGTAATGTGCTGCTCCCATCCTGTGCCCCCATTCTGTTATATTCTGCTCCCATCCTGCGCCCCCATCCTGTCATGTGCTGCTCCCATCCTGCGACCCCATCCTGGTATGTGCTTACCCCATCCTCTCAAGTGCTGCGGCCATCCTGCGCCCCCCATTCTGTAATGTAGTGCTCCCATCCTGCGCTCTCATTCTGTAATGTGGTGCTCCCATCCTGTCAAGTGCTGCTCCCATCCTGCGCCTCCATCCTGTCATGTGCTGCTCCCATCCTGCACACCCATCCTGTCATGTGCTGTTCCCATCCTGCGCCCCAATTCTGGTATGTGCTGCTCCCATCCTGCGCCCCTATTCTGTAATGTGCTGCTCCCATCCTGCGGCCCCATCCTGTCATGTGCTGGTCCCATCCTGCTCCCCTAACCTGTCATGTGCTGCTCCAATCCTGCGCCCCTATCCTGTCTTGTGCTGTTCCCATCCTGCGCCCCCATTCTGGTATGTGCTGCTCCCATCCTGCGCCCCCCATTTTGTAATGTGCTGCTCCCATCCTGCACCCCCATTCTGTAATGTGCTGCTCCCATCCTGCGCTTCCATCCTGTCATGTGCTGCTCCCATCCTGTGCCCCCACTCTGTTATGTGCTGCTGCCATCCTGTGCCCTTATTCTGTCATGTGCTGCTCCCAAGCTGTGCCCCCATCCTGGTATGTGCTTACCCCATCCTGTCAAGTGCTGCTGCCATCCTGCGCCCCCATTCTGTAATGTGGTGCTTCCATCCTGCGCTCCCATCCTGTCAAGTGCTGCTGCCATCCTGCGCCCCCATCCTGTCATGTACTGCTTCCATCCTGCGCACCCATCCTGTCATATGCTGCTCCCATCCTGTCATGTGGTGCTCCCATCCTGCTCCCTCATCCTGTCAAGTGCTGCTGCCATCCTGCGCCCCCATTCTATAATGTGGTGCTCCCATCCTGCGCCCCCATCCTGTCATGTGCTGCTCCCATAAAATAGCGCCTGAGTCAACGTATGTGCATCTCACAATATCTGGCGCCATTTTCTTCAAGACACTGTGTCTGGGAATTTTTCCACACAACACACAGTGTCTTCACTAAAATGGCATCGTAGTGCAGTATGCACACGCTCTGACTCAGGCACCACACTGTACAGGCGCCACCCATTTTGGCTTTGAACATAAAGACACATTCACTGTTATATATAACATTTTACATTTTGTTAAACTAATAGCTGGAAAAAAAATTATTGTGCAAAAACTTCTCTGTAAACAACATTTTTGGTGTAAACTCTGTGGTCTTTCTTTAAGTTGCCTTGTTGATCAGTAGCAAAAACTTTGACATTGACTTGTTGGAAGGATTTTGTCCTTGAAAAGGCGACATAAAGTTGGCCATGGCTGAAGGCTGGAGATGGCAAATACACTGTGTTCCAAATTATTATGCAAATAATATTTTCTCAGATTTTCCCAAATTACCTATATGAATTGCAGTCATTGTAATTTTCCAGTCAAATAACTATTAGAGTACAATTGAAAGATTTTTGTACAAACTGCCTATGATAACAGTATATTTTTAAAAAAATAAAACACTCAAGCTGCACTCAAAATGCATGTTCCAAATTATTATGCACAGCAGAGTTTTCAAACATTTCATTTTAATAAAGAACAAAAAAATGGTCATTTTTGAAATTATAAGCATTAGCAGGTTATTACAAACTGAAATCAAACAGTTTTCAACTTAAAACTTTGTTCTAGGTGATGTTACATTTGCACATAGGACCCCTTGTTCGAAAGGAGCTTCTGAACTCTCTCGTCCATTAAATTTGTCATGTTTTGGATGGTTTCTGCTTTAATTGTTTTGCATGAGGACAAAATACCCTCCCAGAGCTGTTGCTTAGATGTGAACTGCCTCCCGCCATCATAGACACTCCTTTTGATGATGCTCCAGAGGTTCTCAATGGGGTTGAGGTCAGGGGAGCATGGGTGCCACACCATAAGTTTGTCCCCTTTTATGCCCATAGCAGCCAGAGATGCAGATGTGTTATGTGCAGCATGAGACGGGGCGTGTTTCTGTTACGTTTTGAGTGCTGAACACTCGATGGTCCCACGGTTGGCAAGTTGGAACTGTGAGATTCACTATGTGCACCACTAGTGTTTTGGGTAAAAGCACATGTAAGATTCTGCAACAGTCTCTGCTGATACTCCTGCATGCGTGCATCTCTTTCTATGGCAGAAATAATTTCTGCAAATTTACTTTTGTACCGGTGATCTAACAGTGTGGCAACCCAGTAGTCAGGATTATTTCTAATTCTCACAATTTGAGGGTCATGTTGCAGGTAGTGCAGCAAGAAGGCACTCATGTGTCTTGCTCATCCAGGTGCACCAAGTCCCTGTTGTGTTGGTGGCAAGGTAACAATTATGCTTCCTTCCTCTGCCCTCTCCCCCCAACCTCGCACAACAGAAATGTGATCAAGGTCTCCCTCATCTGATGAGTCTTCCATCAGTTCGTCCTCCACTTCTTCCTGGGCTCCTGCACCTTCCTCACTAGTTTGGCTACTACCATGCGCCCTGGTAAAACCATCTCCCCCACCCTCACATGCCTGCCGCCTTGGTGCTGCCGACAGTCTGGACCATGCAGATGTTAACCATTCCGCATACAAATCCTCCTCCTCTACTTCCTCCACCTCCTCTTGTGCCACCAACTGACTCTGAATTCTGTTTAACCTGTGCTCCAGCATGTAAATCACCGGAATAGTCATGCTGATAATGGCATCGTCAGCACTAAACATCTTCATCGTCATTTCAAAACTGTGCAGAAGGGTGCATAGGTCCCTGATCTGAGACCACTCCTCCAGTGTGATTTGCCCCACCTCTGGATCTCGTTGGCCCAGGCTATATGTCACAACGTATTGCACCAGGGCTTGTCGGTGCTGCCACAGTCGCTACAACATGTGCAAAGTTGAATTCCACCGGGTAGGCACATTGCATTTTAGCCGGTGAAGTGGCAGGCCCAATGACAACTGTAGAGATGTAAGACGCTGAGCTGCGGGATGCGAATGGCAGAAGTGAGCACACAGCGACCGTGTCCTCTGCAGAAGGCCATCTAGTCTGGGATAGTGGGCTAAAAATTGCTGGACAACCAGGTTCAACACGTGAGCCATACAAGGCACGTGTGTGACATTGCCCCGGCGAAGGGCCGCAGAGAGGTTTGCTGCATTGTCGCACACGGCCTTCCCTGGTTTCAGGTCCAGTGGAGACAACCATTCATGAAACTGGTTCTCCAGAGCTGTCCACAACTCCTCAGCTGTGTGACTCACATTTCCCAGACATTTAGAAGTAAAAACCGCCTGATGACGTTGAGCCCTGCTGCCAGCATAGTAAGGAGGTGTGCAGGATCCCTTCTGCGCAGTTAGAAAGCTTGTGGCATGACCAGACAGGCTTTGGGTGCAGGTGGAGGACCGAGAGGAGGTTGAGGAGGCAGAAGCAGTGGAGGAACTTTGAGATAAAGAGGATTGACGCACAACTTGTGGGGACGGCAAGACTTGGACAGCAGCCCCTTGTCCTGCTGTCACCATAGTTACCCAGTGCCCAGTCAGCGACATGTAACGCTCCTGTCCATGCCTACTCGTCCAAGTGTCTGTGGTGAAATTCATCCTGTTACTCACAGAGTTTATCAAAGAAGCGGTGATGTTGTGTGAACATGCTGGTGGAGCGCAGGCACACCTTTCTTTGAGAAGTAGTGCCGACTGGGCATCTGGTACTGGGGCACTGCGACGGACATAAGGTCTCGAAAATCCTCTGTGTCCACCAGGCGGAAAGGCAGCATTTCTGTAGCCAA
This sequence comes from Phyllobates terribilis, assembly GCF_046119375.1. Classification (NCBI taxonomy): domain Eukaryota; kingdom Metazoa; phylum Chordata; class Amphibia; order Anura; family Dendrobatidae; genus Phyllobates; species Phyllobates terribilis. Next base: position 34,046,692 of record NW_027362768.1, on the reverse strand, counting down.
GAGCTTGCAGATGGTGAAATTCAACCTTTTAGCTTTCTCATGGCTAGGAAGAAATGGTCTTTTACTTGTCGACATCTAAGGGACCGAGGGCTGGCTGTTGTGCTTAGACGGGGTTGAGAAGGGAGTCCCCGGCAAACTGCCGGTCTGTGAGGAAGATGCAGGCGGACATGTTAGGTTGCCTTGATCCAAAGGTGGTGCTATCGATGTCGGACAGCCCTGAACACCAGCTGGTGTTTCCACCTCCTAAGAAAATGATGACCTGCCAATCACGCTGGCTGTTGCGGGTAAAGATGTGGCACGTCTGCGTCCCAAAACAGGTGTGACTGCTGTCCCCCCAGTCACAGAGGATGAAGAGGCCGCGGATGCACAAGATGTGGCAGACGGTGGTTGGCCCGGCCGGCTAGGCCGCATTGTAGCACAGTGAGCTTCCCACTGCAACTTATGCTTCATATCCATGTGCCGGTTCATGCATGAAGTACTCAAACTACGTATTTTTTAGCCTCTACTTAGCTTTTGCTGACAAATGTTACATATAACACGAGTTGGGTCATCTTTATCGATCTGAAAAAATGCCCTGGCTATGCAAGGCTTAGCACCCATGCTGTTATGTTCTGCTACCAGAGCTAAGGAAAGAGAGGAGATCTGTCCCTACTATAGGACTCAGCTGAATCCCTACGATGTAACAGGGAACCTGATCCTGCGATCAGACCTGCTAAAGTCCTAATCTAGTCTGTACGAAGACCTATAGATGTGGGGAGGGAATCCCTACAAGTACTAAGGACTGGGAGGAATATGGGACACCTCCTAACAGAAATAGTAGCAGAAAGACGAACAAACAAAATAGATTGAACATAGAGGTCCGTAGACCAAGCAAACTAACAGAGTTAGATACAGAGCACAGGCTAGCTAGAAAGTAGATATACAATGAAGTCCAGCAAAGCCAGAAGGGCGGAGCAGGATTAAATAGGCCAACAAGGTCATGTGACCAGCAAAGGAAAAAAAAACCTAACAGCAAGGTTCTAACAGTACCCCCCCTTCTAAGAGGATCCTCCGGATCCCCTAGGACCAGGCTTATCAGGAAATCTCCTGTGAAACGCTCTGATAAGTCTGGACGCGGAAACATCATCTGACCTCACCCAAGAGTTATCCTCGGGTCCGAAACCTTTCCAGGCCACAAGATACTGCAAACTACCTCTATACCGTCTAGAGTCAAGGATGCGAGAAATTTCATATTCCCCGTCCTCCACCACCGGAGGAACAGAGGCAGAGGCGTCACCATCCGACACAACAGCTTTTTTTAACAGAGAGACATGAAAGACCGGATTAATTCTCCAGAAGGTAGGAACCTCCAACCTAACAGCAGATTGGTTGACAACCTGAAGCACCTTAAAGGGCCCTACAAACTTGGGACCCAATTTCTTAGAAGGAATCCTCAACCGCAGATTCCTAGAGGACAACCAAACCATGTCACCAACAGCGAACAAAACCTCCTGTCGTTTCCTATCAAAGTAGTCTTTAGATTTTCTGTTGGCCTCCTGAAGATTACCACGCACATCCGTCCAAACTCTTTCCAAATCACCGGAAAAATTCTCCTCCTCAGGCACGGCAGATCCCAACTTGGAGAACGACCCAAACGACGGATGTCTCCCAGAACAACAAAAAAAAGGCGAACAACCAGCAGAAGAAGATGTATGATTGTTCAGAGCAAATTCGGCAAGTGGCAGAAACTCAGACCACCCCTCTTGATTGTCTGCCACAAAACAACGCAAGAACTGCTCAACATCCTGGTTTTTCCTTTCTGTCTGGCCATTAGATTCAGGATGATATCCGGACGAAAACGACAAATGAATTCCCAACCTGTCACAAAAGGCACGCCAAAAACGAGCCACGAACTGAGGACCCCTATCAGAAACAATGTCAGTAGGAACGCCATGAAGTCTGACAATTTCCTTGACAAAGGCCTTAGCGAGAGTTTTAGCGCAGGGCAGTTTGACGAAGGGAACCAAGTGACACATCTTGCTAAAACGGTCCACGACCACCCAGATGACAGAAAAACCCTCAGAGGGGGGAAGGTCAGTTATAAAGTCCATAGCCAAATGTGTCCAAGGAGCACTGGGGACCTCCAAAGGACAAAGCAACCCCGCAGCAGGAGTATGTGAGGACTTAGATCTAGCACATATAGTACATTGGCGCACCCACTTAATGACTTCCTTCTGCCATCCAGGCCACCAAAAACTGCGACCCACCAGTCTCTTGGTCTCAGAGATTCCGGGATGACCTGCCAACCGAGATTCGTGACACTCAACAAACAAATCTCTCCTAAAGGTCCCAGGCACAAACAACCTCCCATGAGGAGTGTTAGATGGGGCATTCTCCTGAGCTTTAAGAATCTCATCTTCCAAAACGGAGTCTAAAGCAGCTATCACAACACCTTCTTGTAAAATGTTTTCCTCTTTCTCAGCACCGACTATGGGAGAAAAACTGCGAGACAAGGCATCCGCCTTAACATTCTTAGTACCAGGGATGTAAGTAACGGAGAAATTAAACCGCGAGAAAAACAGTGCCCACCTAGCCTGACGGGCATTCAGGCGCTTGGCAGCGTCAAGATATATCAGATTTTTATGATCCGTAAGAACCTGAACAGGAAATTCCGCACCTTCCAAGAAGTGGCGCCAGTGTTCAAATGCGAGTTTAATAGCCAATAATTCCCGATTACCAATATCGTAATTCAATTCAGTCTCCGAAAATTTTTTTGAAAAAAAAGCACAGGGATGTAATCCATCCCCGTTATCCTGAGACAATACTGCGCCAACCCCCACAGAGGAAGCATCAACCTCAACCAAAAACGGCCTAGTAACATCAGGCTGCATAAGGATGGGAGCAGAGGTGAACCTCTCCTTGAGATACACAAAAGCTTCAATGGCCTCAGAAGACCACTGAACCGCATCAGCCCCTTTCCTGGTGAGATCAGTCAGAGGTTTGACAATACTAGAAAAATTTTTTATGAATTTTCTATAGTAATTGGCGAAACCCAAAAACCTCTGTATCGATTTCAAACCAATAGGCCTAGGCCATTCCTGCACAGCCTGAAACTTAACCGGATCCATCTCAAAACCTTTGCTGGAGATAATGTAGCCCAAAAAACTAATTCTCTGTACAGCGAACTCACATTTCTCCAGCTTAGCAAAAAGCGAATTGTCCATTAATAACTGTAATACCTCACGCACACTCCGCCAATGAGACTCCAGATCTGGCGAATAAATCAAAATGTCATCCAAATACACAACCACATTTTTACCGATCAAAGGTCTAAGGATGTCATTAATCAGATTCTGAAAAAATGCAGGAGCATTAGTAAGACCAAAAGGCATAACCAGATTCTCAAAATGACCCACAGGAGTGTTAAAAGCAGTCTTCCATTCATCACCCTCCTTCATGCGCAACAGATTGTATGCCCCCTTAAGGTCAATTTTAGAGAACCACTTGGCCCCCAATAACTGGTTAAACAGATCAGGAATCAATGGCAGTGGGTAAGGATTGCGTACCGTAATTTTGTTAATCTCACGAAAATCCAGACAAGGACGTAAACCGCCGTCCTTTTTTTTTACAAAAAAAAATCCAACCGCCACAGGAGACTTAGAGGGCCTAATGTGACCGGCGGCCAAACTTGTCTGTATGTATTCCTCCAAAGCCTTCCTCTCAGGAATAGTAAGGTTAAATAAACGACTTTTAGGAAGAGTCGCTCCAGGGACAAATTCAATAGAACAATCATAGTCTCTATGGGGAGGCAAAACCTGCGATTCTTTCTCAGAAAAAACTCTCCAAAAATCCTGAATAGGAACAGGCAATTCTCCCCTATCCAAAGCTGCAATACGCCCGTTACAACACTTGTCATAACATTTATGGCTCCAGGATTTAATTTCACTGGTAGACCAATCCAGTACAGGATTGTGAAATTTTAACCAGGGCAAACCCAATATTACTGGAGAAGGCAAGTTATTCAACACTACCAAATCCAATTTCTCATGGTGAACACCATTAATAGTGAGAGGAAATTCACTGACCTTGAGAGTAATATTCTTCAAAGGGGAGCCATCCACAGAAACCACAGCAATGGGGGATGATAAAGGTTCAGGTTTTAAATTGAGTTTTTCCACGAATCCCCCATCAATTACATTCAGTGTAGACCCGCAATCAACAAACACCCGAAATTCCATCAATTTTTCCTGAGCAATCGTGGAAGCAGCTAAAAATATACCCTTGGAATTTAAACAGGCAATACGGGCGTGACTGACCATTTTTTTTTCTTTCTTCATACGAAGCTCACAGCCTTTAATCAAATGACCAGATTTTCCGCAATAGTAACACAAGCCTTCCGAAAAACGACGGTCTTTTTCTTGAGAGCGAGGTGCCCCCGATCCAATCTCCATCGGTTCACCACTGTTAGTACACACATTATCATAACCAGAAACTGACATAGCAGAGGATTTGCTCTCATTAACCCTAGCACGCAGTCTTCTATCCACCCGTATAGCTAATTGCATAGCCTGTTGCAAATCCTCAGGTGTAGGATAAGCAATTAGCAGGTCTTTAACCCTTTCACTGAGCCCAGCAAGAAATAGACTTTTCAGAGCAGAATCGTTCCACCCTGTTTGAGTGGACCAACGACGAAAATGTGTACAATATTTTTCAACATTACCCGATCCTTGTTTTAGACGTCTCAACTCAGTCTCAGCTGATGCCACACGGTCAGGATCATCATATAATAGTCCTAAAGCAGAAAAAAAACTATCCACTGATCTGAAGCATGTATCACTAGGTTGCAAAGAAAAGGCCCACTCCTGAGGCTCTTTGCGCAAAAGTGACATTATGAACCCTACGCGCTGGGATTCATCCCCAGAGGACTTGGGTCTCAAACGAAAATACAATAAGCAAGCATTTTTAAATGAAAAAAATTCTCGATGTTCACCAAAAAATAAATCCGGCAAACATACCTTAGGCTCCAAGAAATATGCTCCAGGACAGTTACTCACGTGCTGACGGAGCTCGGCCACTTCCAGAGAGAGTCCCTGCAGGTGTTTAGCCAAATCCTGAACCGACACCATGATGGAACAAAAAAAATCTTTCCTTAGAGAATTTGCAGGCTGGACTTACTGTTATGTTCTGCTACCAGAGCTAAGGAAAGAGAGGAGATCTGTCCCTACTATAGGACTCAGCTGAATCCCTACGATGTAACAGGGAACCTGATCCTGCGATCAGACCTGCTAAAGTCCTAATCTAGTCTGTACGAAGACCTATAGATGTGGGGAGGGAATCCCTACAAGTACTAAGGACTGGGAGGAATATGGGACACCTCCTAACAGAAATAGTAGCAGAAAGACGAACAAACAAAATAGATTGAACATAGAGGTCCGTAGACCAAGCAAACTAACAGAGTTAGATACAGAGCACAGGCTAGCTAGAAAGTAGATATACAATGAAGTCCAGCAAAGCCAGAAGGGCGGAGCAGGATTAAATAGGCCAACAAGGTCATGTGACCAGCAAAGGAAAAAAAAACCTAACAGCAAGGTTCTAACACATGCGACCTGAAGAGCCACCACGACTTGTGGTCAGAGGCAGAGTTGTGTTTGAGGATGCAGTTGTTGACGTGCTTCCAGTACTAGGTCTCTGTCCAGGAAGGCACATCCTGACCTCGTCGTCACTAGCATCCTCCTCCACCTCCTCTGCTGACCTCATCTCTTGGCTGACTGTGGGTTGACAGTAAGTGGGATCTCCAACCTCGTCATCATCACCCTGTGTGTTATCACACCCGTCGTCCTCAGAGCCAACCTCTTCCTGCCCTGACAAAAAACTAAAGTTGTCGCTCCAATCAGGTATTTGAGTCTCATCATCGTCTTCCTCATTGTCTCCACCAACAGGAGTTACAGTTTGGGAGCGAGGGTCTACATTATGGTTAGAACCTTCTGCGTCTGGTCCTGGATCCGACTCATAAAGATTCTGGGCATCAGTGCAGATCATTTCCTCGTCTGGATTCACGGAAGCTCTGGAGCCGACCTCTGATTCCCAGGCTATAGTATGAGTAAACAGCTCTGCAGACTCAACCATCTGTTCTACCCCATACTCAGATGGGCAGCTGGAGACTTGGGAGTTGTGAGGAAGCAAGTGCAATTAGAGTAACACCTCTGAGGACTGGAGTATTTGTGATGTTGAAGTTGAGGTGGAGGAGAGCCCACTTAAAGGAGCACTTGATATCCATTGAAGTACCTGCTGTTTTTGTGCCTCATCTGGAATTTGTAGCGATTGGCGTGGCCGTAAGAAAGGGATCTTATCACATCTTAGTTTGGCTGGAAGATGGTCTTTCTTCTGCAGATGTTACTGTTGCTTTAACACCTACCCCACGGACACAACCTTTCTTTCCCTTCCCAACACGCCCATTCCCCTTTCCACCAGCAGCAGTCCTTTTTCCACTCATTTTGGTGGTTAACTAATTCACAACTCTGGAGTTGTTTGCACAAAAAACAATGGATGGGAACTGAGCAGAGCTGAGTGGCCAAACTGTGGTATTAGCCCAAAAGTATTGGCTGGGTTAGATGCAGATAAAAATTTTATTGAATTTGCAACCTGGTAGAGGTTAGTATAGATGGACTAATAGAACAAGTCCCACACACTGCTACAAGCTGAAATATTTTTTCAGAGCTAGATGCAGAAAAAAATTATATTGAATTTGCAACCTGGTGGAGGTTAGTATAGATGGACTAATAGAACACGTCCCACATACTGCTACAAGCCAAAATATTTTTTCAGAGCTAGATGCAGAAAAAAATTATATTGAATTTGCAACCTGGTGGAGGTTAGTATAGATGGACTAATAGAACAAGTCCCACACACTGCTACAAGCCGAAATATTTTTTCAGAGCTAGATGCAGAAAAAAATTATATTGAATTTGCAACCTGGTTGAGGTTAGTATAGATGGACTAATAGAACAAGTCCCACACACTGCTACAAGCTGAAATATTTTTTCAGAGCTAGATGCAGAAAAAAATTATATTGAATTTGCAACCTGGTGGAGGTTAGTATAGATGGACTAATAGAACAAGTCCCACACACTGCTACAAGTCGAAATATTTTTTCAGAGCTAGATGCAGAAAAAAATTATATTGAATTTGCAACCTGGTGGAGGTTAGTATAGATGGACTAATAGAACAAGTCCCACACACTGCTACAAGCCAAAATATTTTTTCAGAGCTAGATGCAGAAAAAAATTATATTGAATTTGCAACCTGGTGGAGGTTAGTATAGATGGACTAATAGAATGATGCTATGCCCAAAAGGTTTGACTTCACTAGGTGCAGTAAAAAAATTTGTATTCTATACACAGGTGGTGTAGCTTGCAACACAGATAGGCTTCTCCACTGACTAACACACACTGCAAGAGGACAAAAAGGATTTGCTTTCCTAGATTTAGCCAAATGCTGTGAAAAAAACGTGCACAGCACTGGCACAGACCTGCCTGGCAAAAAGTGATAGGAACTGATGTAACCTAGCCCTGAAAAGGATTGCAATTACAATTAATCTTTACTCCCAACCTATCTATTTAAGAGCACAGACCTGCCTGATAAAAGTGATAGGAACTGATGTAACCTAGCCCTGAAAAGGACTGCAATTACAATTAGTCTTTACTCCCAACCTATCTTTTTAAGAGCACAGACCTGCCTGATAAAAGTCGTAGGATATGATGTAACCTAGTCCTTAAAAGGACTGCAATCACAACTATTCCCTAATCCCAAGCTATCTGTAGATTTGTGCGAAAATTGGCTTGAAGTTAACAAAGTATAGCGCACACAGCAACAGCGGTGCCGTCTATCACGCAGCTGCAGCAGTGAGAAATTGGTGGCGACGGGGAAAATGGCTGGTTCTTATAGGGCAAGGACATGTGACATACACTGCCAATGACACATGCCTTTGCTTGTGTGAAAAAAAGCAGTTCGCTCCGTGTGTGTGCTGCTGATAGACTGACAGATTGCACCTCCCCACTGTAAATACGGGAAAGAGAAAAAAAAATGGAGATCTTCATTATTTCTGCAGAGATCCATCCCCTTCCCCTCCCCCCGCCCCGCTGTACACTCAAACTGCGTATTAACAATAAGTTTCAGCATTACTGAGAAAAAATCCAGTTATGATTTTGGTGCACGAACAGTTATCGAACATAACCTCGAACAGCCGAATTTTTTTCAAATCGTTCGTGTTCGCCGAACGGCTCGAACACCGCCCAAAACAGCTCGAATTTGAGATTGGTGAACAGTTCGAGTTGAACACCGCTCATCTCTACTCAAAATGAAAGTGGGAATGTCAGAGTATAGAAAAAAAGGAAGCCAGCAACTGATGACATTGGACTTGTGTGCTGGCATTTTTTGGGACCCATAACATTTTCTATTTTTATTTACAAAAAAGAAAAAAGATAAATGGAGCCGTGTGATGGGTTGTTTTTTCAATGGCAAGCTGACATTTTTAATGACAACTGTCAGGGTTTCACAGTGACTACATCGGGGAGACCACACAATATCTCACCATTGCCGTCACTCTGTCAGGATTTTGCTAGGGATTCACGAGCACACGATCCCCACTACTCACTATGTAGCTATCGGCAGGAGAGCAGAAAGCGTATGATGTCACACCTTCGGATTCCAACGCATGTAATACGTGTATATGCCCCAGTACGGTTACTACCAGCTTCACAATAGCTCAATTATTATTGTTCTCTGCCACCACCAGCCAGATTGTAAATTCATCATTGGTTGATCGCAGAAGCCCGGAAGTAATACCATTTTTTCCGCTATGAATTTACCTTCCTACCTTCCTTTATAGACCACACATGACATAGTTGTGGTCTGCTATTTTGTCACTTTTGCGCCACAGCCCCTGAGGGGCTTACAGCAATGGAAAAAGATCCATATTGTTCTTTAGCTGACCCTGTCACTAAAATTATGGGCCCCATTATTATCGGAATTATGGAACTCCCAATAGTCCATATTTCGGGTTGGCACTGGCCCGGCTGATGGACCTCTGTTAAATTCCCTTGATGTCCTGGGAATAAAGTTTCCTCAGCTAGATGTAAATTGTCGCAGGTCTGTGTCAGGGGGAAGCATACTCACATTCTAATTGGGTTTGTAGCACCTTCCTTTGTGCTAGCATTTTTTTTACAAGCCCCTTCTGCTGTGTGGGCTAATTTGCATTGGAACAGGTGGTCCAGGTGTCAGCTCTTGGTTCTTTGACAAATGGTGGATAAGGGAGAGGTGAAAGGGGCTACAGGGGGAAAAAGAATATTTTCTATGACAACAACATTTTGGGGTAGACAATATTTTTAACATTTCTTATTGCATTTTGTGGCAGAGTTGCATGAAAAAAATGGAAAATCTGGCTTTTTTTTTACTTTATGGCTTGTACCATATGTTTTAATTAATTTTATATTTGAATAGATTGGACTTTTACAAATGCAATGACACCAAATATATTCATTTTCAAAGTGGTTTGTATTTATGTTTTTTTTTTTTTTTTAGATTTAATAACATTTTTTTTATTGTACTTTTTAGTCCCTTTGGGGGACTTGAACCTGAGATCGTCTGATTGCTTGTTTTATTTACAGCAATACTACATATAGAGAAAATCAAAATCACTTATGAAGCCCAGCCACAGGCTGTCTTCACAGGAGCACCATCATGGTAGGCACAGGGTCCTTCAGCAGGCCCTAAATGACATGGCAACCCATCGGCATCCTGCAAATATATGTAACACTGGACCAATTGGTCTTCACCACGCACTTTAAAAGCCACTCTAAAGCCAACATAATACATGGGGATCAGAAGTGTCAGGAAGTTCAGGGGGTCTGTTGGCCTCTGTTCGACAAATTTCCATTAGGATCCTGTTTTCAAATGCTGAGACAAAGACTGCCTCAATTTTCTGTCCTGTTGAAAGTAATCCTATTGGATTCTCCTATTTGTACAATACTTTTCAAGATAAGATTAAGCTATAAGAGAAATGTAAAAATCTATTTGGTAAAAAAAAAGCTTAATTTCTAAAGAGATAAATTAAATAAAGTGTTGTTATTCTTAAGTTTGTCCTATTAAAAAAATCTTTTTTTTTTAACATGGTAAAACAATGACATTTCAACAATAAATGTAGCGAGAATCTAGACATAGATTATTAAACATCAATACTTATTATATTATAATATATTAATATGTTATTATATATTATTAATATGTCCTATTTATTTTCCTCTAGAAAAAAGAGAGAAATGTGCTCTTGCACATAATCCAAAATTTGCAGAAATCATAGATCTAAAGGAAGCTTATTACAGCAATGATAAAGTTACCATGAAGTGTAGCAGAGGATACAAGATGTACGGCTCTGCAACTATTCGGTGTATTGATGGAAAATGGGAGCAACCTCCAGAGTGCTACGGTAAGTTTTTTTTGTTCTTTAAGATATATTTTTTTCATATATAGATACTTTTAAATATATCATATATACAGTGGCGTACCACCAATAGCGGCAGACCACGCCACTGCTATGGGGCCCGTGGCCAGAGGGGGCCCGTGAGGGCCCCAAGCAGCGTGGTAACGAGGAGGATAGGTGAGTAGGAGGTTGCGGCGGCAGAGGAGCGGGTTGCGGCAGTGAAGGAGTGAGCACACGAGGTAGCCGCTGCTGCAGCTACCACGTGTGCCCGCTGCTAAAGGGACATGAACATTCCCTCTTCTCCACTCCCATGGGCGTGGAGAAGAACGAATATTCATTCTCTTTAGTAGCGGGCACGGAGGAGCGCTGAGCACCGGCTCCTGCTGTCAGTGCAGAGGAGTGAATGTGCTGGCAGCCACTCACCTCGGCTTCTGAGAGCGCGCGCTGTTCAGATGCCGGCATGAGCTGCTGCAGACAGGACGCAGCGCTGGAGCAGAGGTGAGGAAGGAAGGTGAGTATAAGTGTTTATTGTTTTATGTGTGCAGTGATTGGGGGATGAGGAAGCCACAATACCAGGATACTTGGATTAAGTAGGCCTCACATACAAGGAATGGGGCATTGAGGAGGCCACACGTACCAGGATTTGGGGGTTGAGGAGGCCACACATACCAGGATTTGGGGATTGAGGAGGCCACGTACCAGGATTTGGGGATTGAGGAGGCCAGACGTACCAGGATTTGGGGATTGAGGAGGCCACACGTACCAGGAATGGGGGATTGAGGAGGCCACACGTACCAAGAATGGGGGATTGAGGAGGCCACATGTACCAGGAATGGGGGATTGAGAAGGCCACACGTACCAGGAATGGGGGATTGAGGAGGCCACACGTACCAGGAATGGGAGATTGAGGAGGCCACACATACCAGGATTTGGGGGTTGAGGAGGCCACACATACCAGGATTTGGGGGTTGAGGAGGCCACACATACCAGGATTTGGGGGTTGAGGAGGCCACACATACCAGGATTTGGGGGTTGAGGAGGCCTCACATTCCAGGATTTGGGGGTTGAGGAGGCCACACGTACTAGGATTTGGGGATTGAGGAGTCCACACATACCAGGGATTGTGGGATTGAGGGGGCTACACATACCAGGGATTGTGGGATTGAGGGGGCCACACATACCAGGGATTGTGGGATTGAGGGGGCCACACATACCAGGGATTGTGGTAATGAGGGGGCCACACATACCAGGGATTGTGGGATTGAGGGGACCACACATACCAGGGATTGTGGGATTGAGGGGGCCACACATACCAGGGATTGGGGGATTGAGGAGGCTACACATACCAGGGATTGTGGGGGCCACACATACCAGGGATTGTGGGATTGAGGGGCCACACCTACGAGGATGGGGAAATTTACCAGTAGCTGCTGCATTTCCCACCCTAGGCTTATACTCAAGTCAATAGGTTTTCCCATTTTTATGTGGTAAAATTAGGGGCCTCGGCTTATATTCGGGTCGACTTATTTAAAATATACGGTATTTTAAAATCAGTGAGTACGTGGTGCCCATAATACTGCAGGACTGTGGCGTGCATTATACTATATGGGGGCTGCATTTTACCCTATGGGGTGTATAATATACTGTATGGAGGACTATGGGGAGTGCATTATATTCTATGGAGGACCATGGGAAGTTCATTATACTATATGGAGGATTATGGGGGGCGCATTATACTATATGGAGGTTTATGGGGGGAGCATTATACTATATGGAGGATTATGGTGGCGCATTATACTATACGGAAGATTATTGGTGGTGCATTATACTATATGGAAGGCTATGTGGGGCCATTATAATATTTTGATGGCTATGTGGGGGGCCATTATACAGTATGAAAGCAATTATACAGTGTGAAGGTTTGTGTGGGGTCCATTATATTGTTTGTAGGGCTGTGTGGGGGCCATTATACTGTTTGGAGGGCTGTGTTGGGGCCATGAGAGTGTTTGGAGGGCTCTGTGGGGTTCACAGTTGGGGGATTATACTGTGTTAGGGTCACCATACTTTGCCGTAGGAGTTGAAGTGGGGTACAATAGGGTCATTATACTGTGCATGTGAAGGAATGCACCATAGGGGTATCATACTGTTTGGGGGGCACTTTTGTTGGCATCATACTTTATGGGGGCAATGAAGGAGGAATCTACGACTTCAGAAGGAGGTAAATTACTATGTAAAGGCTGGAAAGTTATGAGATCTGCTCTTCTGTGACACAGACAAATATTTATTTTTTGTAGGGGGGGGGGCAATTAGACCTTCTGCTATGGGGCCCCATGACTTCTATGTACGCCCCTGCATATATATCTAAAATGTTGTGCTGATTAATTACACTATATTGCTTATCTTTATAGGAAAGCCATCAAAATATTGCCAGAAGTCACCAAACACTCTCACTACTTCAATAATACTTTTAAATACCTGCCTGTTCAGAATGTGCTATTAAAAAATATATTTCTTTTTAACATAATTGAAGCTAATAAAATATGAACAGTGAGAATCACTGATGTCAGATGTCAGTGATTTTTCAAATATGCAAAAATGGTCCTAGTGTCATCAGTGTTTTTCATCCAATCAGAGTTTGGTCAGTGTGTCAGTTTATACATTATTAGTCATTCATCAAAGATTGGAATGAATAAAAAAAGGCTTCTCTGATCGATTGCAATGTTAATCATGGAGAGTTTATGGATTTCAGATTGATGACATCAGTGTGCAGTTAGTGATTTCCATAGACCTGTCGACTTAAATGCCTAATTTTGATCAATGACTAAAATAAAAAATGGACATCTCTCCATGAGTTATTTTGCAAATAATCGATTCAAACAAAATTACTGGATTTTGTTGAAACGTGAGTGGATTTTTAGGCTATGTGCCCACGATGCAGAAATGCTCCGGATTTTTTCCTGAGCGTTTCTGCATCTCCATGGCAGAAAAAAACGCATGCGGATTGTACATGCGGATTGTGCATGCGTTTTTCCTGCCAGGGACAAGCGGATGTGAAGCGTTCTTCACATGCATTTCCGCATGCGGGCTGACAAGCGCTTTCCAAGTGATTTTAGCTTCACTTGGAAAGTGCTTGTCAACTTGGTCACACTATATAAATCCATGCAAACGGCATGGATTTATATACTGTGACCGAAAGAATGGTAAAAAATAAAAAATAAATCTATGCTTACCTTCCGATAGCCCCCGGTGTCTTGCTTCGCTCCATCCTGGCTGCCGGAAGATCGCGGTACACTGAAGGACCTGCCGACATCAGTGTCGCGTGACCCGTCACATGACTATGACGTCAGCGCAGGTCCTCCAGTCCATCGCGATCTGCCGGCAAGGTAGGACGAGCGCAGCGGGGTCCATCAGAAGGTAAGAATAATATAGATTTTTTATTTTATTCTTTTCTTTACAGTTTCTATGGTACCTGGGTCCGGAGGAGAGTGTCCTGTCCTCCACACCCGGGTACCATCCACACATTGCACACAAGTATTCCGCATGTGCTTATCTAGTGAAGCGGAATGCACGAGTTCTAATGCAAGTCAATGGCGGCGAAAACGCAGAGCTTCCACAAAATAATTGGTAGTGCAGCGTTTTTTTCCGCAATGATAATCCGCAGTGGAAATTTCCGCAGCATGTGCACAGCACATGCTGATTATCATTGGGGGACATGGCAGACCTTCTACCATGCGTTTTTGCCGCTGCGGAAACGCTTAAAAAATGCATCGTTGGCACACAGCCTTAAGGTGAATTCAGTAAGCCCATTGGGATTAAGTGAGAATTTTAGTTTTTGCTGTGTTTTTTTTTTTTGATAAACAACCAATCTTAATTTGAAATATAGTATAAAACATTTATGCAACAGCTATTATTAAAAGTCTGGCATAGATTTGTATGTGATTACTTGCTACATCTTCTTTATTAACGAAAATAAATGTTCTCCATAATATATAAGGGAAGAAGAATGTATTTTTGTTATAGATATGATTGTAAAAATCTGTCAAGTTCTCATTGTTATTATAGTGAATACTGAAACAAGGCTATCAATCTATTAAAGTTTACATGATCCTTAGCTGCTGCTGGGACCACTTAACCCCCTCCTCTGCAAACAGATAATTAACCCCTTCGCCACCTCGGGGTTTTCTGTTTTAATTTTTTGCTCCCCTTTTTCCCAGAGCCATAACTTTTATATTTTTCCCTCAATATGGCCATGTGAGGACTTTTTTGTGGGATGAGTTGTACTTTTGAACAAAATCATTGGTTTTACAATATCAAGTACTGGAAAACAGGAAAAAAATTACAAGTGCAGTGAAATTGCAGTTTTTCTGTTTTTTTATGAAGTTCACTAAATGCTAAAAAGGACCTGCCATTATGATTCCCACGTCATTATGAGTTTGCACATACTAAACATGTATAGGTTATTTTTGTTTAATCAGTGAAAAAAAATCCAAAGTTTGTAAAACATAAAATAATAAAATGGCGCCATTTTCCAAGACCCGCAGCATCTACATTTTTCGTGATCTGTGGCTGAGTGGGGGCTTATTTTTTGTGCACTGAGCTGACTTTTTATT
The DNA here is from genome assembly GCF_046119375.1 of Phyllobates terribilis. Taxonomy (NCBI): domain Eukaryota; kingdom Metazoa; phylum Chordata; class Amphibia; order Anura; family Dendrobatidae; genus Phyllobates; species Phyllobates terribilis. Next base: position 34,031,626 of record NW_027362768.1, on the reverse strand, counting down.
TATACCATTTTGGTATAGATACAAAGTTTTGATCATCCATTACAGCATTTTAATGCAATGTTGCAATGACTGAAAAAAAACGTAATTCTGGAATTTTGTCTCCATGAGAAACTAGCATCTGCAATCTTTAGATCACCTGTGTTACACGTAGAAGGGCTTCAGCACTGCTATGTGTAACAAAAATGCTCATTTGCCATGAGCATCGACCGCTAGGCAGCACTCATAGCAGTTCCGCATTGACAACCACAGGGGTTTCCTACAGACCACGTATTGTCATGTCAACCCATTGGCGCCCTGCGATCATGTGACAGGGTTGGAGCTAATGACACTCTTCCGGCGCTGCCATGTTAAATTCCACTGTTGGAGCATTTTACATGTTAACATACGTGAGTGGATCATGATTCCACCCCCAGCTGTTAGGGGCACACGACAGCTGATCAGATCAGCTGTCATGTGCCGGAAACGATGTGTGCTTATGGCCGGAGCCGCACCAAATAGGGGGAGGTGACCTTGGACATACCTAAGGTCATAAAGGGATTAAAGAGGATTAGCTAATGGATAGCAGATGTGAGCCCTATTCCAAGCTTGCCTAGGAATCCGGAGGGTGACATATTTATGACCCTTGCTTGCATGTGTCTCAAATGTAAAGAGACTGATTTGAGCTTCTTTGTTCCATTCAAATTATTGTGAATGTTGAGCTTTTTTTATGAATGGCATAGATATGATATATATGAAAGTCATATTTTTGTAGTTGTGACAAAGTGGCTAACATAACATATCGTCTTACGTCACTGGGTGGTGGCCATAACACCTTTAAATTAAATCACGAGCAGATGGATGATGCTATCTATGCCATGTTTCCTATCTGTATAAAGGTAAAATCGTGGTAGGAAAAATGACAGTAATGTCAACCGCCTGGGACCTCCAGGGGCAAAGATATCAAAGAATTTGGGAATCTCATAATTTTCTAAGACTGAGGCAAATCCTATCATTTTCTGAAAATCAGCCCTGCTGTTAGTCACCAGTAGAGGTGAGCAAAACTTTGCGGTGTTCGCCAAACGGTTCGTCAAACATATCCAAACCCCATTGAATTCATTGGGAGACAAAACCAAGCGCATAGACATTACCTTCAAAGGGGCCAAAAAGCTGCCAAAACAGCTTAAATTAGGGGAAGACATGAGGAAAAGTGGCATTAATTGACCTAGAGTACAAATAGTATAATTATTATTTATTTTTATAGCGCCACTTATTCCATGATGCTTTATATGTGAAAACGGGGTATACAAAGCAAACAACAAGTACAATAATCTTGGGCAAAAAACGAGTCACCGACTGGTACAGGAAGAGAGAGGTCCCTGCCCGCGAGGGCTCACAATCTACAAGGGTTGGGTGAGGATATAGTAGGTGAGAGTAGAGCTGGTCGTACAGTGGTATGGTTGAGCTTGGTTGGTTGTACGCCTGGCGAAAGAGGTAGATCTTCAGGTTAATTTTGAAGGTTTCCATGATAGGAGAGAGTCTGCTATGTTGGGGTAGAGAGTTCCAGAGAAGGGCAGATGCACGGGAAAAATCTTGTATGCGATTGTGGGGTGAGGAGATAAGAGGGGAGTAGAGATGGAGATCTTGTGAGGATCGAAGGTTGAGTGCAGGTAAGTACCAGGAGACTAGGTCTAGGTCACAGATGTTTGGTGGAGACAGGTTTTGGATGGTTTTGCATACCAAGGTTAGGGTTCTGAACTGGAATTTCTGGGCAATGGGGAGCCAGTGAAGCGATTGACAGAGAGGAGAGGCCGGGGAATGGCGGGGGGACAGGTGGATTAGTTGGGCAACAGAGTTTAGGATAGATTGGAGGGGTGCGAGAGTGTTAGAAGAGAGGCCACAGAGCAGGAGGTTGCAGTAGTCGACATGGGAGATGATGAGGGAATGCACAATTGTTATTGCAGATTCGTGCTTGAGGAATGTGCGGATCTGGGAGATTTTTTTTACTTGGAGTCGGCATACTCCTCACCCTGATCCTCCTTCCTCCCACCATTCCGAGTGCCCGGAGACAACTGATCCCACACGTGGACACTCTGAAGAGCAGTTTTGTTCATCTTTCCATTTATAGATTCTGGCCTCTCGCTTGGTCCGATTCTACTGGGGAACCAGAAGATCTCATGTAGCAATTCCCAAATATTTCTGCAGCCATGGTCACACAAAGGTGATGGTAGGAAAGTGCAATTACTGTTGAAAAAGGTGGGTGATGATGAGACACAATGGACAGAAAGTCAGGAGGAGGACCAGGGTGTGGAAGTGTAAGATGGATGATGAAGTCACTGACCCAACCTGATAATGTCACATGCATAGTGAGAACAGCAGCGCAGTGGGGGGAGGGAGGCATAGCACCACAATAGGCAGGAAGAAGCAGTGGGGTGGCAACAGACACAAGACGGGCAACTGTTCCTCAAAACACCAATACCAGGGAAGTTGCCAGTCCAACTGCTGGGACTTCCCGAGTCTTGGTCATTTTTAAAGACTGTCTAGTTAATCACAAAAAAATCCATTTGCAACATCATCCATGCCAGCATCAGCAGGGGCCTGACCACCACCAGCATGCTCAGACATATGTTCTCCCTCTGATATTAACAAACAGGTCATGCTGGAGAAACTTGCACCTACTGCCACTCAGTGTCCTCAGCTCCTTTGTGAGAAACTATTGCTTGGACAGCCGGTCTACCAAACAAAATTTAGGAGATATGGAAATTGTGGATGGCTTTGCTTCTGGTACTGGGTGCTAATTCCAAACTATGGTGTGCCATTCCCTAGATAGCCTTGGCTGGTTGGAGACAAGCTGATTCCCAGAGAAAAGTACCAGCAAGATGGAGGCCTCTATAATCATGAAGGAGTTTGCATTGTTCACAGATATGCTATTGGTCAGCGAACGAGAATAAATAGGTTTGAACAACACACAACTGACAGACTTTAATTGGAGTGTAATATCTGGCACACTCCCAAAAAATTCTGGAATATTAGCACAATAATATCTGATCCTGTTTGATGACCATGGTTTTAGGCAGTGGCCTATTAGTATAATATTGGTCAGCGACACACAACTGGCAGACTTTAACTGGATTTTAATATGTCATTCTCCAAAAAATGTGAAGATTATTACTGCAGTAATATCGGATCACATCTGATGACCACAGTTTTAGGCAGTGGCGTTAGAGATGGTATTGGTCAGCAACTAAGTGTGAATAGGTTGAACAACGCACAACTGACAGATTTTAACTGACGTGTAATACTTAGCACGCTTCAAAAAATGTCACGATTATTACCACAGTAATATCGGATGTCTTTTGAAGGACAAGTTTCTCTGCTTCCACAATACAGCAATGTGAATAAAATAAAAAAAATCTGGCTGTATTCTGCCAACAAGCAAATGGAATAGTAAAATGATGCACCATATTGCTTTTTAAGCAAATAATCAGGATTAATGACGCACCCCCTGGGCCGTGGGGTACCCGGTGCCGGGCCGGTAGATGCTGGGGGATATTACATTGGCGGTGACCCAGTCCGTGACCCAGGGCGGTCAATAACAGGGGTTCATTTACAGGGGATTTATGTGCAAAGTTCGTGATGCCACCTGTGTTATGCGGCTACAGGAGCCGCCGCTGCTGTGCAGAACCTCTGGAGCTGGTATTAGGGCAGTAGGGTTGGTTCAGCTTTCCACAGGTAGAGCTTAGCTCCAGGGCAGTGTAGATGTAGTAGGTTGTGCTGGGTGTTGTAGTGCCGGGGGTGATGGCGCAGGCAATAATCACAGAGACAGTGGGGTGCAGTCTTCCGAGTTTACTCACAGTTCTTAAGTTCCTCAGGTTCCAAGTTCCAGACTACAACCTCCCACGTCGTGCTGCGCTTACTCAGGGAGGGGTTCAGTCCACTCTCAGATATCTCCGGAGTTCTTAACGGAACCCGCTTCTGTGTCCTCTCTCTGGCCGTCCCCCTGCACCTCATACCACGTTTTCCAATCTGGTACCCGCGGGCCTTGTCGGGTGACGTCTGTTCCATCCCCTGGGTCCTCTATAGCTACCTTCTTGGTGAGACTGATATGGACTGTTGGCTGCAGGACTTGAAATACTGCAGCCTCCGTTTTCTAGTTGAGTCTTGAGTCATAAAGTCCTCTGCTAGTTGAGGGACAGGTCCCCTTTGTGTTGCCTGACCCCTCCACCTCCTGGTAGATTCAGGCGTACGGGTGGCCTCCAGCACTGCCCGTACCCCTGGGGTCCCTTCTTCCATTTCTGGAGCCCTTCCTGCTCCCTCTCCTCTTTCTTAAGTTCTGGGCCTCTCCTCAGGCCCTCTGCCTGAGCAGAGCTCCTGCAGAGCCCTGCTCCACTCCTCTCACTGTAGACTGACCATTCTCACACTCTCCTCAGACTGTCTTGTCTTTCTAAGATGGCTCCTCTTTTTATACCCTTCTCCTCATGTTCTCCCCTTAGCTACTTCCTCCACCCATACCCACTACATAGTTCCTTCCCCCCAGCTAGGGACCCGGGACTGTGCTCTCCCTTAGGAGCAATCATGCAGGTGTTAGGGTCCTGAGCTGTACTCCTTCCTTACCTGAGAGTGAGATACTACACCTCTGGGTGAGATGCAGTACCTCTGTGACGACTGAACCCTCAGGGGCACCACATTAAGAGCAAAAAAAAAAATTACCGTATATTCCGGCGTATAAGACGACCTGGTGTATAAGACGACCCCCCTACTTTCCTGTTAAAATATAGAGTTTAGGATATATTCACCGTATAAGACTACCCCTTTTCCAACGCATACCAAACACCGGTAAAAATTAAAAAAAAACAGATTTGAATTTAACATGGTCCTTTTTTAATTTAAATTCTTATGACATGCAGGTATATAGCAGGAAAACTGTCACTCATAAACATATTAAAATAGGGGGGACCCCACGTCATTTTTTGGGGGGGTCCCCCATTCTAATAGCTAGTAAAGGCTAGGTATTCAGCTGGGGGCTGATATTAGTAGCCTGGGAAGCTCCGTGGGTATTACCCCCTTCCCAGACTTCAAACATCTGCCCCAGCCGTCTGCTTAACCTCCGCTAGAGACTATAATGATGGTGGATCCCACGCCAATTTTCTTTTTAAAAAATCCTTTATTTTAACACTAAATGACAATTGAGGGGTTAATAAAGATGCAGTCCCTAAATTACTATTAATTTTGTAATTAATTTTTCCCAAAAATGTTGACGTGGGCTTCGCCATATTTTTGTGTCCAGCCAGGTACAGCAGGCAGGAACGGGCTGCCCCCAACCACCAGCTGCCTATTTGTACCTGGCCGGACACAACAATATAGGGAAGCCCTTTTTTTTTTAATTATTTCATGAAATAATTAAAAAAAAAAGACGTGGGGCTTCGCCCTATTTTTGTGTCCAGCCAGGTACAACTAGGCAGCTGGGGGCTGGAATCTGCAGCGCAGGGAGACCCAAGCTTTCTGGGCCCCCCCCGCTGCAAATTGCAGTCCGCAGCCACCCCGGAAAATGGCGCGTTCATAGAAGCGCCATCTTCTGGCGCTGTACCCAACTCATCCAGGGCCCTGGTGCGGTGGCTCACTGGGTAATAAAGGGGTTAGGGCCAGCTTGGCATTATCAGCTGGCCCTAAGCCCGAAATTCATGGGGTCACGCCAATATTAGACATGACCGCCATGAATTTCTAGTAAAGTAATTAAAAAAAACACAACACCCAGAATAAAGTCCTTTAATTGAAATAAAGACACAATTTTTTAATGTTCTAAATTAAACCATACTTACCATCACGCCCATTCCAGCTGAAGCCAACGATCTCCTGCAATAAAAGTAAAATAATAAAGCAACCTCATCCTTACCTCTCCATGGTTCCCAGGACCGGTCCAGCTCTGCTACATTCACATGACAGGCTGCACCGCAGCAGAACGCTGCCGTTCAGCTTGCCATGCGGCAGACACTGAGAAGCGCAGGCATGCTTGTGCTCCTCAGTGTCTGACTGTGACGGCATCCAGATGAGCCGAGATCATGTCCAATGAACTCGGCTCACCTCATGCACGTCACTGACAGCGTGGGAAAATTCTCCTGCTCCCCGCATGCGCAGTAGAAGTTTCCCACGCTGTCAGTGACGGACGTCCAGGAGGTGAGCTGAGTTCATTGTCGGCTCATCTGGATGCCGTCACAGAGAGACACTGAGGAGCGCAAGCATGCCTGCGCTTCTCAGTGTCTGCGGGATGAGAGGCTGGATGGCAGCGTTCTGCTGCGGTCCAGCCTGTCATCTCGATGTAGCAGAGCTGGACCGGTCCTGGGAACCATGGAAAGGTAAGGATGAGGTTGCTTTATTATTTTTCTTTTATTGCAGGAGATCGTTGGCTTCAGCTGGAATGGGCGTGACGGTAAGTATGGTTTAATTTAGAACAATAAAGAATTGTGTCTTTATTTCAATTAAAGGACTTTATTCTGGGTGTTTGTGTTTTTTTTAACTTTGACTATGGGGTTAGTAATGGGGGTGTCTTATAGACGCCTCTCCATTACTAACCTGGGCTTGATGTCAGCTAGCTTTATAAGCTGACATCAACCCCAACCCTATTACCCCCTGCCACCGCACCAGGGCAGCGTGGAAGAGCGAGGCTAAGTGCCAGAATTGGCGCATCCTATGGATGCGCCATTTCTGGGGCGGCTGACGGCTGGTGTTTCTAGCCTGGGAGGGGGCCAATATTCATGGCTCCCTTCCTGGGCTATTAATATCAGCCCCCAGCTGTCTGCCTAGCCTTTGCTAGCTATTAAATTAGGGGGGACCCCACGTCATTTTTTTTGGGGGGTCCCCCATTTTAATAGCTAGTAAAGACTAGGTATTCAGCTGGGGGCTGATATTAGTAGCCTGGGAAGCTCCGTGGGTATTACCCCCTTCCCAGGCTTCAAACATCTGCCCCAGCTGTCTGCTTAACCTCCGCTAGAGCCTAAAATTAAGGGGAACCCCACGCCAATTTTTTTAATAATAAATCCTTTATTTTAATACTAAATGACAAGTACAGTAACCAACACTATCACTGTACTTCATATATATGTGACTGACATGTTTCTATCTATCTAATCTATGTGTGATTCTCTATTCTTTCTATTCTAAATTGTCGGGTACAGATGCTGAATTGCCGGCCGGCTTTTTTAAAGAGACAGTGCATGAAAACACTATTATTTGTTTTAATAAATCCTTTACACTAAATGACAAGTACAGTAAGCAACACTGTCACTGTACTTCGTATATATGTGACTGACATGTTTCTATCTATCTAATCTATGTGTGAAGCTCTATTCTTTCTATTCTAAATTGTCGGGTGCCGGCTTATGCCGCTGCTGAATTGCCGGCTTTTCATATATTGTCACAGAAGCGATGCGAACTTCCCTGCTCCGGACACAGCGCAGCGCTTCTGTGACAAGTGAAAGCTGTCGGCACAGAAGCCCTGCGCTGTGTCCGGAGCTGGGAATACGCAGCGATGTGTCAGTTTCAGCACAGAAGCGCTGACTGTCTGGACCTACCGCCGCCGTATTTTAACTCCCTCCACCTTATATTAACTCCGACATGGCAGGGATACGGCCACGGCAGCTTATTAACACCCCCAGAGTATCCCCGCATGTCAATTTCTGAAAGTTTAAAAGCATTACCGGCGTATAAGACGACCCCAGACTAGACAGAAGATTTTTCAGTCTTCAAAAGTCGTCTTATACGCCGGAATATACGGTAGCCCTGATATCTATGGCTATGGATATTTGTAACAGCTGCAGACAGAACGTGCAATGGACCCTATTCTGTGCTGTACACTCTCCCCAAACTGCCTAACTGCCTAAATTTTGCTATCACCAGGATTAATAATATGCAACTGGATTAGACCTTAGAAGGACTGTTAGGTCAGGTTTGCATATACAGCTGTGAAATACCTAATACCTCACTAATAAATCACCAATTTTCTCCCTAGCTCCGCAGCCGCTCTCCCTACTCTGCCTGTCTGAAGTGTAGACTGTGACGAGCATAGGGTCACAGGGTCTGATATGGACCTGATAAAGCTATGCAGCCAGCCAATCAGTGTAATGCCACAATCATCATAGCTGCAGCATTACAGTGAGTGGCAGGCAATACCCACATGTTTATTTGCTGTTAAAATAGCGCCAAACATGCGGGGCGGGGATTCGAGCTCCCGTCCGAGCATCCCGGAAGTACTCGCCAAGCGCAGAGCATCTACAACAGTGAAATGCTCAGGCGAGTACCGAGCAGTAGCGAACACGCTCGCTCATCACTAGTTGCTGACCTTCGATCAGCTGTTCAGCAGCAACAGCAGCGGCGGCAGACTCCTAATGTTGGGGACTCTGCGGGTAGGCCGGTCCAGCTTGAGCTCAAAATTGCCCTCCCAGACAGGTTTTCAGGAGGTAGAGACAATTTTTTTGTGTTTAATGAAGCATGTAAATTATACTTTAAGATTTGACCCTACTCTTCTGGAGATAAGGAGCAGCAAGTGGGGATTGTGATCTCACTATTATAAGTAGATCCTTAATCCTCAGCTTTCTCTTTGCCCCAGGGTTCTGCTTGCCTCTGATCAGTTGAAGCATTTTTTGTGGCTCAGGCCCTCATCTTTGATGATCCTGACCAAATCTTCGTGACAGAATCCAGGCTGCGTCGCCTTCAGCAGGGGGATCGGTCAGCGAACTTATAGTTCCGAATTTTGTAAATGGGCAACCGATACCGAGTGGATTGACCCTGCGCTTAGAAGCCAATTTTGTCAGGGTCTTTCAGAAAGGTTAAAGGACGCTTTGGCCATTTACAAAACTCCTGGGTCCTTGGAGGCTTCATGTCATTGGCTATATGCTTAAATAGATGCCTTCAGGATAGGAGGGAAGGATCACCTTCTCATGAACTCCTTTTTTGGGGCAACACCCCAGTCCCGGGGAGGTCGGTCTGGGGGTGAACCTGTACTCATGGATTGGGAGGAGCCCATGCTGTTACGGGGAGCCACTGCATCGCATATTTCCCATGAAATCCGCAAGAGAAAGCGGGTGTGTTTTTTTGTGGTAAAAAGGGACATATTATTTGGGTCTGTCCCTCGGTTCCTAAACAAAAAGGTACATCTGGAACTTGATTGACCCTTGGAATTGTGGGGTTGGATAATCAGGGGATGTGTTTGTCTTCTACATGTGTAGCACCCCGAGGGTTCGGCCGCTACAGGGGTATTGCACCTCTGCCAGAGGTGTGATATTCCACTCCCGGGTGTAATGCACACGCCCGGGCTGAGCGGCGTGTGCGTGTGAATGTAGTGATTCCACTGGACCGTGCCGGAGAGTGAATGCCTGGAGGGGCGTAACTAGGTATTCACCCGATCCGACCAGGGTCGCACGACGGCATACGACGCCAGTGCACCAAGGAGGAACCGAGCAGAGGGACGAGGTGCTACTCCAGGACAGACCCCGGACACGGCTGTTGACCCACACAGGGGAATACAGGAACAGACTGGTAGGCTGGCACACAGACTGGTGGGTATAGGCAGGCACGACTGGTATGCAGGCAGGCGGGTATGCAGGCAGGGGGGTACAGGCAAGCACAGCTAGAGTGCAGACAGGGAGGCACTAGCAGGTAGGAACACAGGCGGGATAGGACCCAGTACACACTGGGACTCAGGAACAATACAGGCAGAGGGGTACAGGCAAGCACAGCTAGAGTGCAGACAGGGAGGCACTAGCAGGTAGGGACACTGGCGGGATAGGACCCAGTACACACTGGGACTCAGGAACAGAACCACAGGTGTGGCGGACAAACACAGCAGAGTGAGGCCGCCCAGAGAGGTGAGCGAGAACAGGGCAGGACAAGGCCGCCTGGAGCGGTGAGCAAGAGTAGAGCAGGACAAGGCCGCCAGGAGCGGTGAGCAAAGGGTCAGAGCTGAGCGAGACTGCCGGAGCAGTGAGCAAGAGTAAAGCAGGACGAGACCGCCTGGAGCGGTGAGCAAGAGTGGAGCAAGACTGCCGGAGCAGTGAGCAAAAGGATAAGAGCGGAGCGAGACTGCCGGAGCAGTGAGCAAAAGGGTCAGAGCGGAGCAAGGCTGCCGGAGCAGCGAGCAAAGGAGTCAGAGCAGGCTAGAACCGCCGGAGCGGTAAGCAAAGGAGTCAGAGCAGGCTAGAACCGCCGGAGCGGTGAGCAAAGGAGTCAGAGCAGGCTAGAACCGCCGGAGCAGTGAGCAAAGGAGTCAGAGCAGGCAAGGCTGAGCAGGGGGGACAGGGCTCTGTTCACACGGAACAGACAGGAAGGGAAAGGCAGAGCCAGATACCCACAGGGTACTTGCAGTGAAGTAGCGAGTGGACCACAAACTCACAAACGGGAGTACAGAGACAACAAGCAGGAGTTAGGTACGAGTTCAGACTCTGCAGAAAAAGGAAGGGAACGGACATAGAGGCAAAACAGGTAAAGGATAGGAGAGAGTTCAGACTGGAACTGAGTGTACGGAGGAGACCGACACTGCAGCGGAATACAGGAGCGGGTCTGGGAATACGGCCCCCAGAGAGGCAGGATGAACAGGCAAGGAGCGTGTTCAGACAGGACAGACAAGATACAGGAGCGGGTCTAGGTAATCGGCCCCTAGAAGGCGGGAGGAATAGGCAAGGAGCGTGTTCAGACAGGCCTGGAAATACAGCCTCCAGGATAGGCAGACAAGAGAACACAGACAGGACTCAGTTCAGACACGGGAATTGATACCGCAAGGCAGGAGACATAGACAGGACTCAGTTCAGACACGGGAACTGAAACCGCAAGGCAGGAGACATAGACAGGACTCAGTTCAGACACGGGAACTGATACCGCAAAGCAGGAGACAAAGAACGGGACCTGGCACCTTCAGAGTGCAAGCACACACTGAATGAAACACTATGCTCAGGCAGGGATAGATGGGAGCAGCTGAGCTATATACCAGGTGACAGACAGCAATAGGCTGAGGACGCACAAGGGGTGTGACCCACAGCAGGTACAAAAAGCAGGAAGTGATCGGGCGCCGCCCTTAAGCAGCAGAAACAGACACAAACAGACAGCATGGAGGGAAGCCAGAGAGACATTCTGGACTGGAGCTCAAGTGCGCGCTCTTGCACAGTGGGAGATGGACCAACATGCAAGGACGCCACCAGGTATGTTACAGTACCCCCCCCCCTTACGCCCCCTCTTCTTCAGGCCTGCCAGAATCTTCCGCAGGGAATTTGAGGACCAGTCGTTCACTTCAAGGAGATCACTTCCACTGTCCACAGGAAAAACTGATCTCATCTGGTTAGCTAGGATGCTACCTCCTATCCAGCCATCCTCAGCAACAGACGAAACGGGTGGAGTACCAGGAACAGCACACAAGGAAGTCTCTCTCCACATATTTTCAGGTGGCACCCCAGAGGGTACAGGAGACAACTGGAAGTCCTTCACCGGGTTGGAGGGGGACAGAGACTTGGGGGTAATCTCTGCTTCGAGGTACATCTTGTCAAGCTCACAGGAAGAAATAGACGGGTTATCAGGTACATAATGAGGAAAAGTCACTGTCTCTTTGTTATCTGGTGGTACCCCGGAGGATTCAGGAAACAACTGGAGGTCCTCCGCCGGGTCAGAAGAGTGCAGCGGCTCAGAGAAAACATCTGCTTCAGAGTACACTAGGTCGGACTCACTGGACGAAGCAGGTGAGGTATCGGGTACCGAGTATAGGAAAGTCTCTGTCCATTCACCACCAGGTGGCACCCCGAAGGGTTCTGGAGACAACTGGCGGTCCTCCGCCTGGTCAGAGGGGTGTAGAGACTCACGGGTAACCTCTGCTTCAGAGTACACTAGGTCGGACTCACTGGACGAAGCAAGCGAGGTATCAGATCCAGGATATAGGAAAGTCTCTGTCCATTCACCACCAGGTGGCACCCAGAAAGGTTCTGGAGACAACTGGAGGTCCTCCGCCTGGTCGGAGGGGTGTAGAGACTTGGGAGTAACCACTGCTTCGGAGTACACTAGGTTGGACTCAGTGGACGAAGCGAGCGAGGTATCAGGTACAGAGTATAGGAGAGTCTCTGTCCTTTCGCTACCAGGTAGCACCCCGAAGGGTTCTGGAGACAACTGGAGGTCCTCCGCCTGGTCGGAGGGGTGTAGAGACTCGGGGGTAACTACCACTTTGGGGTACCCATTGTCAGGCTCACAGGACGAAGCGGACAAAGTATCGAGTACCGGGTGTAGAGAAGTCTCTCTCCATTTGTCATCGAGTGGTATCCCGGAGGATTCAGGAGGCAACAGGGGGTCCTCCACCAGGTAGTAGAGGTGCACAGACTCTGAGGTAACCACAGCTTTGGAGCATCCTTGGACATGCACACCGGTTAAAGTGGGTGAAGCATCTGATGCCGGGTGCAGGAAGTTCTCCTGTGTGGAGTCTGGATGGGCAGAAGTCTCTTTGGGCAGGAGAACTGGTGCACTACCCACGCACATTACCCGTTGGGGCTTCTCCGGGATACAGGGAGATGAAGCTTCAGTAGGGACTTCAAGGTTGGGGTCAGGAGGTCTCAGGGAGGACAGACCCTGGCGTGACGGCTTGCCTCTACGTCTAGCACGTCTGGACTGCCTCTTGAGGTTGGGAGAAGTATTCCGGAAAGTGTAGTCACCCTGTGAGGATTCTGGGTGGGCAGTAGTCTCATTGGGCTGGAGGACTATTGCGCTACCCACACACATTACCCGTCGGGGCTGCTCCGGGATATTGGGAAGTGAAGCTTCAGCAGGGGCTTCAGGGTTAGGGTCCTCGAAGACCATACGAAAGGCCACCAGGAAGGCCTGCAGGTCAAGGACGACAGGATCCCATGCTTCCCATAGGGGGGTGACCCATTTCAAGCCATCACCCGCTAGGTAGTCAATCATAAAGGCCACTTTAGCCCATTTGGAAGGAAAATAGAGAGGGTAGGCCTTAAAGTGTAGCATGCATTGCTCCAAAAATGGACGACACTGTCTTGGATCCCCATAGTAACGTGGCGGATCCGCAGGAACGAGAGCTGATAGGTCCATCTGGACGGTGCGTAATTCGCCTGGAACTCAGCTAAGGAAAAAAAAATGTATTTATTTATTTTAATGCATGTATTCGCTGGAAAACTTCTCAGAGAGCGAAGGCCGTGGGGCTCAACGGGAACCATGGCCTGAGCATGCTGTAATGCACACGCCCGGGCTGAGCGGCGTGTGCGTGTGAATGTAGTGATTCCACTGGACCGTGCCGGAGAGTGAATGCCTGGAGGGGCGTAACTAGGTATTCACCCGATCCGACCAGGGTCGCACGACGGCATACGACGCCAGTGCACCAAGGAGGAACCGAGCAGAGGGACCAGGTGCTACTCCAGGACAGACCCCGGACACGGCTGTTGACCAACACAGGGGAATACAGGAACAGACTGGTAGGCTGGCACACAGACTGGTGGGTATAGGCAGGCACGACTGGTATGCAGGCAGGCGGGTATGCAGGCAGGGGGGTACAGGCAAGCACAGCTAGAGTGCAGACAGGGAGGCACTAGCAGGTAGGAACACAGGCGGGATAGGACCCAGTACACACTGGGACTCAGGAACAATACAGGCAGAGGGGTACAGGCAAGCACAGCTAGAGTGCAGACAGGGAGGCACTAGCAGGTAGGGACACTGGCGGGATAGGACCCAGTACACACTGGGACTCAGGAACAGAACCACAGATGTGGCGGACAAACACAGCAGAGTGAGGCTGCCCAGAGAGGTGAGCGAGAACAGGGCAGGACAAGGCCGCCTGGAGCGGTGAGCAAGAGTAGAGCAGGACAAGGCCGCCAGGAGCGGTGAGCAAAGGGTCAGAGCTGAGCGAGACTGCCAGAGCAGTGAGCAAGAGTAAAGCAGGACGAGACCGCCTGGAGCGGTGAGCAAGAGTGGAGCAACACTGCCGGAGCAGTGAGCAAAAGGATAAGAGCGGAGCGAGACTGCCGGAGCAGTGAGCAAAAGGGTCAGAGCGGAGCAAGGCTGCCGGAGCAGCGAGCAAAGGAGTCAGAGCAGGCTAGAACCGCCGGAGCGGTGAGCAAAGGAGTCAGAGCAGGCAAGGCTGAGCAGGGGGGACAGGGCTCTGTTCACACGGAACAGACAGGAAGGGAAAGGCAGAGCCAGATACCCACAGGGTACTTGCAGTGAAGTAGCGAGTGGACCACAAACTCACAAACGGGAGTACAGAGACAACAAGCAGGAGTTAGGTACGAGTTCAGACTCTGCAGAAAAAGGAAGGGAACGGACATAGAGGCAAAACAGGTAAAGGATAGGAGAGAGTTCAGACTGGAACTGAGTGTACGGAGGAGACCGACACTGCAGCGGAATACAGGAGCGGGTCTGGGAATACGGCCCCCAGAGAGGCAGGATGAACAGGCAAGGAGCGTGTTCAGACAGGACAGACAAGATACAGGAGCGGGTCTAGGTAATCGGCCCCTAGAAGGCGGGAGGAACAGGCAAGGAGCGTGTTCAGACAGGCCTGGAAATACAGCCTCCAGGATAGGCAGACAAGAGAACACAGACAGGACTCAGTTCAGACACGGGAACTGATACCGCAAGGCAGGAGACATAGACAGGACTCAGTTCAGACACGGGAACTGAAACCGCAAGGCAGGAGACATAGACAGGACTCAGTTCAGACACGGGAACTGATATTGCAAGGCAGGAGACATAGACAGGACTCAGCTCAGACACGGGAACTGATACCGCAAAGCAGGAGACAAAGAACGGGACCTGGCACCTTCAGAGTGCAAGCACACACTGAATGAAACACTATGCTCAGGCAGGGATAGATGGGAGCAGCTGAGCTATATACCAGGTGACATACAGCAATAGGCTGAGGACGCACAAGGGGTGTGACCCACAGCAGGTACAAAAAGCAGGAAGTGATCGGGCGCCACCCTTAGGCAGCAGAAACAGACACAAACAGAAAGCATGGAGGGAAGCCAGAGAGACATTCTGGACTGGAGCTCAAGTGCGCGCTCTTGCACAGTGGGAGATGGACCACCATGCAAGGACGCCGCCAGGTATGTTACACCGGGTAAGGATGGAGTATGGATCAAGGCTCAGTTAGCTGCATACAGCACACACACCCCATTTCCGAGGGACAGCTCAACGGTGCTCCCACTAGACAGAAGTGCAGGCACGACCGACTATGTCCCTGTCTGGAGTGGCGAGGGGGGGTGGAACACCCAGTGCTGTAGGGGCAGATAGGGGTTGGTTCCTGAGCGTAGGCAGGAGCCCATTGGTTGCTGGTCACCTGGGCTCATGGTCAGAGGGAGGTATATAAGGTGAGCACCATCTGCGTTCAGTTCAGTCAGTCAGTCCAGTCAGAGAAGACAGGGAGCAGAGGCTCTGTAGGAGCTCTGCTCAGAGGCAGGCCTGGAGAAAAGGCCAGAGCCTGAGAGGAGAAGGAGAAGTGGGCCTGGAGATGAGGCCAAGGGAAGGAGGAGAAGACAGAACAGAAAAGGAGAAGGAGAGACAGAGAAATAGAAGGGCTCAGGAACAAGAAGGTGGAAGGGACCCTAAGAACCCACGAGAATCCAGGGTGCAGGGTCAGGCAGATTAAGGGTACCGGATCCCAAGTTGGTGGAGGAGAAACAACCCTCAGCCAAAGACCGGAGGCTGTGACCATTTATTGGTGCAGCACCTCATCAAACCTGCTAGGAAGGCACCATATAGGACAGCAGAGGACGGGGCCCACGTTTAACCGCACAAGTCCGCGGCAGCTGGACAAAAGTGGGTCACTGGTGAGGCAGGCCAGAGAAAGGACAAAAGGGGGTCTTGAGCCATACTCCAGAGCTGCCTGGGAGTTGACCGAGCCCCTCACCTGGTGGACACCGCACGGCTCGGGCAGTCATTCCCTGCAGAAGTGACTTGGATATTAACCGTGAGTAAAGACCCTGGACTGCAGTACGTTGTCTGTGTGCTTTTTCGCTCCTCCGGCACTACCGGTACTGGGACTCTCACCACCATCACTCCCACCATCCACTACACTGCCCTGGGGCCGCACTCTTCCCGTGGGGAGTCACATCATCCCAGCTGCATACATCATCAGCCCCAGCGGTCTGCCCTGCAGCGGCATTTCCTAATAACCACGATCCACGGGTGGCGTAGTCGGACATTATCTAAAACATCTAAAAGACTGCCACTGGTCTGACCACTCTGAGCCACGGGACTGGGTCGCCACTACTACCCCCATCGTCTCCTTATTGCCCGTTTCCGAGTGCCCCACGGCCCACGGGGCGAGTCAGCTATGGCGTAGTCGGCAGGATTTCGTGCCCGCTAACAACGGGTACTGCGCGCCTGAAAAGAGACTGTTTCACTGTACTAAAGATGGCGCCCACCCCAGAAGAATGAGCGCCATAATGTGCGCGCCAAAAGACCAAAGGAGGCCGCCTCCCATCGTGGGCCGGGTCCCAGAATGGCGCCAAAGAGGAAGCCCTCCCCCAACAACCATGAGCACGGTTGTAGAGATGTCCGTCAACGTGGGGGGGCTGCCCCTGAGAGTGATTGTCAGCAGAATGCCCCAGGACCACCCCCCCTGGGGGCGGAAAGAGAAGAAAACTGCGGGGCAGGGGGTGGTCTGGATCAGTCCAGACAGACTGCACCCGGGAATGGACGCCTTCAGCAGCACTAGCCTCCTGGCCCGAAGCCTGCTGCAGGCTGAACCGCCCTGCAGCCTAGCAGAGGTCTTAGCGCAGCTCCCCAGAGACCCGGAACATGCGCAAGCTGCACTGGAGGACCTGGAGCGGAGGATGGTCCGGGCGCAGCGGGGTGTACTCACTGAATGGAAAGAGGAACTGGCCCGGCAGGCCGAAACCCACCAGCGACAGGCCTCAACCGCACCCCGGAGTCTGCCTGCCTCTGAGGACGGCGCAGGAGGAGTGAGGGCCGGAGACGACGCTGCGGAGGGAGCCACGAGGACTGAGGCAAGTAAAGGGGACGTTACCACCCCAGGCCCAGCAGTTGCAAGCCTGCCCCAGCCTCCCATCGCAGAACCCAAAGCCCCACTCACCACACCTGTTGCCGCGCCGCCACTGCTCCCAGCTAGGCCTCAAGCGGCGAGCGCCGCGGCCACGCCCCGTCTGGTGCCACGCCCCTTGACCCCGGGCGCCATAAAGCGAGAGGCGTCATCGGCCCGGTCGCAAGGCCTGGATGACCCGGGCGCCGCTGCTAAGCCTGCGCCCCTGTCCCGGACGGGACTGCCACCAGACGTGACCAGAAGACCCCCGGCCTGGTCGCAAGGCCGAGTGCCCCCGGGCGCTGCTCCCAGACCAGGTCCCCCCACTATACCATCGCTGGGCGTGGACCTATTTGCGCATCATACCGGTCCGGACGGACTGCCGCTGGAGTGGCCGGCTGAAGTGATCAGCAGTCAGCCATGGAAGGACCAGCCTCCGCGCCAGCCTCTGATACCGGCTCCAGAACCCGTAGAGGTCACCCTACCCCCACTGGAGGACGTCCAATTTGAGTGGGACCCCACCGGCGAGAACTTGATGGGGTTCTCTCAAGAGACCCGGGTAGACGCGGTCTGTCGTCTGGAGGCCTGTCATCAACAACTGGCGGCCTTTGAGTAGGAACGACGAGAGAGGCGCGTTAGAGAGGAGTGGCTGCAGGCCCAGAGTGCTGAACAGAAGCGCAAGGCCCGCCAAGATCCCCGAGCAGCCCGCGGTCCCTGAATCACCGGGACCATAGTCAAATTCCACATGGAAAACGGCTGGGGTTTCATCAGGGGCCCAGAAACCGCAGGCGACGTCTTTGTGACCCGCAGGGACGTTGAGAGTCATCTACCTGAGGGACACCGAGGCCGTGACTTGTACCCTGGTGATGTGGTCACCTTCACCCGCCACGTAGGCGCAAAAGTACCGTACGCCCTACATGTTCATCGGCTCACTGAGGAGGAACTACAACACCGCGGCTATGAGGAGAGCCAAGAGGACCCGGACGGGTCTGAAGAACCATATGAGGAGGAAGACGGAGCATATGGAGGACACCGCTACTAGTAAGTAGCCACGTACCTGTGTAAATAGTTACCCGTCAGGGTACAGAGAACTGATTGCTGTTATGGAACTGTGTGAACGTTATCCCCTCATCCCCTACCAAGCTGAGGACTGTGAGCAGCCATTCCCCTCCCCCTTTCCAACCGGCCGAGGACTGGGAACGGCCAATTCCTTGTATATAGTTGCGCTTCCTAAAGCGCCCCCTACTGGTTTTATAAAAAGACTACCACGTCTACCTCGGGACAGCAAGTCCCTCGTGTTTACAAGTTTGCCAAAGTTCCTGCACTTACAAGAAGAGTGCACACCTGGTCGCAAGTTGCACCGCCGCCAGGATCCAAGAATGTGTTGTAAAAATGTTTTCCTGCAAAAGTTTTATATGAGAAAGTTTTATATGCTGCTAGGTGATAATGCAAGAGTTTTATAAGATGTTTTATACAAAGAGTTCCAGAAGTATTAGTATGTGTTTTATAATAGTGTGACAGGAAAAGAAAAGTGTTTCCCATAAAGGGAACTGAACCGTGTTGCCCGTTTCTTGATGTGAAAAGTTTTGAAAAAGTTTGCATGTCCTGTATTTAATTGTTTTTGCTCTGTTCCAGCCCGAGGACGTGATGTGCTTTACCAGGGGGGAATGTAGCGCCCCGAGGGTTCGGCCGCTACAGGGGTATTGCACCTCTGCCAGAGGTGTGATATTCCACTCCCGGGTAAGGATGGAGTATGGATCAAGGCTCAGTTAGCTGCATACAGCACACACACCCCATTTCCGAGGGACAGCTCAACGGTGCTCCCACTAGACAGAAGTGCAGGCACGACCGACTATGTCCCTGTCTGGAGTGGGGAGGGGGATGGAACACCCAGTGCTGTAGGGGCAGATAGGGGTTGGTTCCTGAGCGTAGGCAGGAGCCCATTGGTTGCTGGTCACCTGGGCTCATGGTCAGAGGGAGGTATATAAGATGGGCACCATCTGGGTTCAGTTCAGTCAGTCAGTCCAGTCAGAGAAGACAGGGAGCAGAGGCTCTGTAGGAGCTCTGCTCAGAGGCAGGCCTGGAGAAAAGGCCAGAGCCAGAGGGGAGAAGGAGAAGTGGGCCTGGAGAAGAGGCCAAGGGAAGGAGGAGAAGACAGAACAGAAAAGGAGAAGGAGAGACAGAGAAACAGAAGGGCTCAGGAACAAGAAGGTGGAAGGGACCCTAAGAACCCACGAGAATCCAGGGTGCAGGGTCAGGCAGATTAAGGGTACCGGATCCCAAGTTGGTGGAGGAGAAACAACCCTCAGCCAAAGACTGGAGGCTGTGACCATTTATTGGTGCAGCACCTCATCAAACCTGCTAGGAAGGCACCATATAGGACAGCGGAGGACGGGGCCCACGTTTAACCACATAAGTCCGCGGCAGCTGGACAAAAGTGGGTCACTGGTGAGGCAGGCCAGAGAAAGGACAAAAGGGGGTCTTGAGCCATACTCCTGAGCTGCTTGGGAGTTGACAGAGCCCCTCACCTGGTGGACGCCGCACGGCTCGGGCAGTCATTCCCTGCAGAAGTGACTTGGATATTAACCATGAGTAAAGACCCTGGACTGCAGTACGTTGTCTGTGTGCTTTTTCGCTCCTCCGGCACTACCGGTACTGGGACTCTCACCACCATCACTCCCACCATCCACTACACTGCCCTGGGGCCGCACTCTTCCCGTGGGGAGTCACATCAACCCAGCTGCATACATCATCAGCCCCAGCGGTCTGCCCTGCAGCGGCGGTTCCTAATAACCGCGATCCACGGGTGGCGTAGTCGGACATTATCTAAAACATCTAAAAGACTGCCACTGGTCTGACCACTCTGAGCCACGGGACCGGGTCGCCACTACTACCCCCATCGTCTCCTTATTGCCCGGTTCCGAGTGCCCCACGGCCCAGGGGGCGAGTCACATGCAACTCTCGGTTTGTCCTGACGGCAGAGGTGGTGCTAGAGAGCAGGACTGAGAAAATTTCTGTGTTTTTTGTCAGTGGAGTTGGAGTCAGCATGGTTGATGCTGGGTTTGTGAGAACTCATGATCTTACTTGCATCCCCATTTGTAACATCAACTCAGTGCCACTTGCTCAGAGATGTCTAACACAGATTGTACATAATATAAGACTGAGGGTGGGGCCTCTTCAATATGAAGTAATTACTTGTTATGTCCTGGAAGGTCTTTCCACTCCTGTTGTACTGAGTCTTCCCTGGTTGGTGAAACATAATCCGGTAGTGGATTGGCAATCCAGGGTAATTGTGGAGTGGGGAGATTACTATCATGAAAACTGATAAAGCACTTCTCTTTCTGTGGTCTCTAAGGAGACCTTTCCTGCATTTCTGTCAGGTTTTGAGGAAGTATTTTCTGAGAAGGGGTGTCAGGATTGACTGTTCCATTAACCTGATTCCTGGAGCTAAACTAACCAAATCCAGACTGTATAATCTTTCTAGTCCTGAGAGACAAGCCATTAAGGATTTCATTGCTAAGAGTCTGTAGAAGACACATATCAGACCCTCCTCTTTGCCCGTGGCGACAGAGTTCTTCTTCATTAAGAAGAAATATGGGGGTCTCCATCCCTGTTTAGATTTCCGGGATTTCCGGGAATTGAATCAAATTACCGTCTGAGATCCGTATCCTCTTCCGGATTTATTCAGCTAGTTTTTCCACTTGTTTTTCTTTACTTAGCTGCTTTTTTCTTGCCATAATTCAAATTCTAGGACTATCAGCTGTGTATCCACCTGACTTCTGCACAACACAACTGATGGTCCCAACCCCATTTATAAGGCAATTTATTAAATTTATTAAACCTGACAGGGCACACCTGTGAAGTGAAAACCATTTCCGGTGACTACCTCTTGACGCTCATCAAGAGAATGCCAAGAGTGTGCAAAGCAGTCATCAAAGCAAAAGGTGGCTACTTTGAAGAACCTAGAATATAAGACATATTTTCAGTTGTTTCACACTTTTTTGTTAAGTATATAATTACACATGTGTTAATTAATAGTTTTGATGCCTTCGGTGTGAATGTACAATTTTCATAGTCATGAAAATACAGAAAAATCTTTAAATGAGAAGGTGTGTCCAAACTTTTGGTCTGTACTGTATATTGTATACATACTTTGTCTCCTGAATAAAGAATCCCCCACACTGCACCCCTCAATACAAATATGCACCCAACCATTAATATACTATTAGTCTCGCACCATTCCAAATATAAATTGATAAGCCCGCACCCCATTAACTATAATCTCTGCCGCCTAATAAATATAAATTAATCAGTCACTGTGACTTTTAACCCAATTCACTTTAAGTCTATGTGGACATGTTGCGTTTTAGTTGCATTTTTTTCTCCATGGACTTATTGCCAAAGATATGCAGGGTTTTACAGTACAAGCAAAATTAATGATATAACTGAAGTCTCAGGCACATGTTGCTTATTTTTTCCTTGCAGATTTGCAGCAGGTTAAAATTTGCAGAATGTCAATTCTTGCAGCGTTTTTGCAACGTATTTCACCCATACTAATGAGTCTAGTAAAATATGCAACAAAAGCGCATGTAATTCACGCTAAAAATGAGTATTTTATATAGTATTTTTCCTCCCAACACATCAGAATTTTCAGCAGAATTTTCTACTGCAAATCTTGAATATGTCCATGTAGCCTCCGTTGCTGCCCTGTGTCCACTATAATTAATTTGTGGGGGTGGGAGAAAACATTATTAGGGCCTTTATTATCATTTGGGGGGTGAGATAGGATGCGATCAGGTACCTAGCAAAATTTGGACATGGGCCCCAAAATGCATGTTAGTCAGATGTATGGGCCCTTGTAGCATTCTAGATCTTATAAAGACATATGTATTTGCCGCCCATGTAATAATGACTCATATCTTGGTGTATTGTCCACCATCCTGGGCCCCATCCTATAATAGTGTCCCCTATTCTGGGCTCCTTCATTGTTCAATGTCCCCAATACTGGGTCTCATCCAATAAAAATGTCCCCTATCCTGGGCCCCTTCAAGGTAAAATGTCCCCAATTCTGCATACCTTCATGTCAAAATGTCCCCCATCCTGGGCCCCTTAATAGTATGATGTCCCCCATGCTTGGCTCATTTTTGGTAAAATGTCCCCTATCCTGGGCCCATTCATGGTAAAATGTCCACCTTTCTGGGCCCCATCTTATAGTAATGTCCCCCATTCTGGGTTCCTTCCTGGTAAAATGTCTCCCATATTTGGCCCCTTCATGGTAATGTGTAACTCACCCTGGTCCCTTTCATGGTAACATCGCCCCCATCCTGGTCCCCTTCAGGGTAAAATGTCCCCCATCCTTGGCCTCTTCATGGTATAATGTCCCTTATCCTGGTCCCATTCTATAAGAATGTCCCTAATCCTGGTCAGCATCCTATAATAAAGCCCCCCATCATGGGCTCCTTTTTGGTAAACTGTACTCCATCCTGGTCCTCTTCATGATAAAATGCCTTCCATACTGGGTCCCTTCACGGTAAAATGTCTTCCATTCTGGGACCCTTCATGGTATAATGTTCCCCCATCTTTGGCCCTATCCTGCAATAATGTCCCTCATCCAAGGACGCATCCTATAAAAAAAGCCCCCATCATGGGCTCCCTCTTGGTAAAATGTATCCTATATTGGGCCCCTTCTTGGTAAAATGTCTTCTATCCTGGGCCTCTTCATGATAACTTGTCCCTCATTCTGGGTTCCTTCAAGGTAAAATGAGTCTCCCATACTGGACCCTTTTATGGTAAAATGTTCCCCATCCTGGGCCCCTTCTAGTAAAATGTTCCCTGTTCTTCTTCAACACATTAAAAAAATAAATAAATATTTGTACTCCCCTTCCTCCATTCCCTCTACGCACAGCGCCCTCTTCAATAGCTGGCACCGGAGGCAGCAACTGACATCAGCTTGCCTGGCAGGGTGCATGATGCCCCTGACAGGCACAGTCAGTCACTTAAAGGATAACTTAAAGGAGTTGTCCACTACTTTTTGATTGATGCCCTATCCGTAGGATAGGGATCAATGTATGATTGGCCAGGGTCCCGCACCCGGCAACCCCGCCAATCAGCTGTTATCATTGTCGGAGGTGGCTGCGGGGCGTAAGTGATTACCTGCAGAGCTTGGCCATCCATCTCTAGTGGCCTCCGCGGAGTAATGCACATCCGCCTCCCACTGAGTTGAATTGGAGGTGGATGTGCAGTACCCCGCAGCGGCCACTGCAGATGGATGGCCATGCACGGCAGGCAAGCACTTCTGGCTGATCGCAGCCGCAACCGGCACCGATAACAGCTGATTGGCAGGGGTGCCGGGTGCTAGACCCCGGCCGATCATACATTGATGCCCTATCCTGGGGATAGGGCATCAATCAAAAAGTAGTGGACAACTCCTTTAAAGATTTTGGCTATGTTTTACAGCTGTCATCCTGCTCTTATGCAAGATGAAACTCTGATTCTGACCATTTAACCCTTTACATGCTGTGATTAATACTGACTGTAGCACATAAGCATTTTACAGAGTAATGGTGCATCCATTCTCACCCCATTTGCCACTCTGAAAATGGGATGCCCTTGGGATGTTGTCGCAGCTTGAGGATTACCAAGATCTCTAATTTCTATATTTTAGTTCACCGATTAGTGTTATGCTAAAAGACATACTACACTGCAATACAGAAATATTACAGTGTATTACTAAAGCAATCAAGACATTTCAGGATATGATTAAAAATATGTATTAAATCAAATGTTTGTAAATATTAAAGAAAAGAGAATAAGAGCAAATGAAAATTCATTGCAAAAATGCATTAATTTGCTAAAAAATTAGTCATTATGAATATTGAAATACCAGCTTTTCTATTTTTCATGCATAGTAACCTCAAAAATAAAATAAATTAATAAAGAATGCTAAGATTGTATTTTTGCTCATCCTGCTTACAATCTACTAAAACATTGTCTGTAATGCAAAGCCATTTATATCAAAATAATTCCAATGAAAACATCAACTGATCCCTCCAAAAATAAACCCTGACAGCTGCATGGAGGAAAGTTTTAAATGTTATGGCTTGAAGTTAATGGAGACACAAAAAAAATGTTATGAAAACAACATATTTTCTAGAAAAATATAAAGGTTTGGAATCGCCATAGTTTTATTGACAACCTGCAGAGTAAAGAAGATGAAACAGATTCATGAAGGTGTTTTCACCAGAATTCGCGTGTAAAATTTGAAAGCTACAGCCTCTGGTGTTTCCACGCCAGTTCTGACCAGCTTCACTAAATTTGATGTAGGATGGACAGGACAGACCATCTAATATGAAACTGTAGTGGTGTAAAGTTCACCCAATATGTACTCTAGTGCATTTACACAGTTATAAGATGTAGATAAGTCATTATATTGAGTGCGCTTCTCAATGAATTTGGTGAAGCTTATTCTGGTGGCCTCTTTTATTAAGACCGGCATTCACAAAGCCAGTTTTAATGAATCGGGGGCCAACATATTTTTGATCATATGAGGAACTGGATGAAATTTGAAAGATAACGCATAATTTATTTTCCTTATATCACACATAATACAGTGTATTCAATAAGTTACCTGTACCCCAAAATGTTGGCATTGAAAATTAAATTTTTTTCTGCAAGATAAACTCTCAAATCTACGTGTATCTATAAAAAAAAGTTATGGTTTTTGGAAAGCAATGATGTAAAAAAGAAAGATTGCCGCATCCTTAAAAAGTTAAGCTTATAGCTATTTATCAGTCTTGATAAATAAAGTTACAAGCAGCCCTACATGGAGAAGTTAGCATTATTTCTGCATGTAGAGCTAATGCCAAAAAAGAAACAATCTGATTGGTAAATACAGGCAACTGCTCATATGATAGAATACAGTACTTTCGGATAGAGAACAATGGTAAAGTAATAAAAATGTAATATTTTTCTATTTTTCAAGGAGTAACAGAATGCCCAAGTCTGCCTAAAGTAAATAATGGTTACTTTACTACGGAGTCTAAACAAGAAAAATATAGAACTGATGACGTTGTAAAATACAGATGTGAATCCGGATTTCACATCAGTGGGTCAAGTGAAATTACTTGTGTGGGTGGACAGTGGTCGGGTTTACCAGAATGCACAGGTAAGAATTTTAAGATGTTTCTAAATATAATACATTGCATAGAAGTATTGTCATACAAACTTAGGAGACCTCATATCTTGATTTGTTTTTTTACTTAGAATATTGTCACATGTTTGTTTCAGGCACTCTTCACACTGGTGTCATGTTATTTAAGTCTGGCTAGTGAAACTAGTATAATTGTGATATGCTTTAAAATTGGTCATCTGTAGCCATTGCCTATAATGTGATAAAGTATAACCTATTCAAATAAGCTTCAATTTATTCTACATATGCTGATAAAAGTGGTTGGAAAATCTTTTGAAAATTCATCAGCTCTGCCAAATTTGGCTGGGAGAATTGATTCATAGAAAAAAAGTTGCAAAAATAATGCCATTTTGGGGACCGATTCCTTTTTGGGCAATAGCACCAGGTTTGGTGTTTGTAAGAATCAATGGCTTGGCTTACCTGTCTAAAATGTATCCCTTTTTATGGAGTAACAACCGGTTTGATGTTTGCTAGTAACATGAATAATCAATGGAGAAGCACCAGGGCCCAGAAAATAAGACTAATAAAGAAGCAATGGTAAGCACCAGTCAGGGTCCCAAACAGTTTGGCCCATAAAATATCAATGGTTTATTATTTTAGCAGTTTATCAGTAGAAGAGGAATAATAGAAAACCATGCGACACTAACCAATGTCTAAAAGACATCTTTATTCATGAATTTGCCAAGTATAGGTTAAAGAATTTGGACAACAGCAACTTTATGCTGTCCTAGCAAATCTCTTAAATCCACATGCATTATTAGCAATACATTGCTACTAACATTACAACGTGCACATTATATTTAAAAAAAGCTTTTAGTTCATAGTTATGATCAGGTTTAAAGAGAACCTGTCAGGTCCCCTGTGTCCCTAGAACCACCAGCAGTTGGGTCTGCTATCTAAATTTCCTACCTAACACTCCGTGTATTGCATTAAACACATAAATAGATCCTTAGAAATGTTATTTCTAAAATTTCTTTATGATATGTAAATGAGGGCTTTGACCTGTCGAGGTGGTGTTAGAGTCCGCAGACTAGTCGCCCCACTTAGCATGTAATTACACCCCTGTACTTCCAATCATGTGAGGTGCGCCTCTCTGAAGCTGGCATGGTTACACCCGACTTCAGTGGATCAATAATGAAAGGGGAAGAAGCCGCGCACATGCATGAGGTAAGTATAGTGCTAGAGATGATGCCGGCACTTGTAAGTTATGTTATCATGCCCACAGGGGAGTGATAACATGCTAAGTGGGCTAACTAGTCTGGGGACACTAACACTCCCTCGACTAGTCAAATCCCTCATTTTTGTAAAGATCTGTTTATGTATGTAATGTAATACATAGACTATTAGGCAGGGTATTTATTTATGTAGACCCAACTGCTAGTGGTTCAGGGATGGGGGACCTGACAGTTTCCCTTTAACCCATTAAGGACGGACCAATTATGTACTTAATGACCAAGCTAAATTTTACAATTCTGACCACTGGCATGCATTTATTGAGGTAATACCTCTGGAACGCATCAACAGATCCCACTGATTTTGAGATTTTTTTTGTGACATATTGTACTTCATGATAGTGGTAAAATTTCTTTGATATTTGTGAAAAAAACAGAAATGTCACCAAAATTTTGAAAATTTTGCAATTTTCAATCTTTGAATTTTTCTGCCCTTTAATCAGAGAGAGATGTCACACAAAATAGTTAATAAATAACATTTCCCACATGTCTACTTTACAGAAGCACAATTTTGGAAACAAAATATTTTTTGCTAGGGAGTTATAAGGGTTAAAAGTTGACCAGCGATTTCTCATTTTTCCAACAAAATTTACAAAACCATTTTTTTTAGGGACCACATCACATTTGAAGAAACTTTGAGGGGTCTACATTACAGAATATACCTAAAAGTGACACCATTCTAAAAACTGCACCCCTCAAGGTGCTCAAAACCACATTCAAGAAGTTTATTAACCCTTCACGTGCTTCACAGGAACTGAAGCAACATAGAAGGAAAAAATGAACATTTAACTGTTTTTCGCACAAATTTTATTTCAGGCCCAAAATTTTTATTTTTTTCAGGGGTAACAAGAGAAAATGGGCCACAAAATTTGTTGTGCAATTTCTCCTGAGTAAGCCAATACCCCATATGTGGGGGAAAACCACTGTTTGGGCACATGGCAGGGTGCGGATGGGAAGGAGCGCCACTTGACTTTTTGAATGTAAAATTTGCTTCAATAATTAGCGGATGCCATGTTGTGTTTGGGGAGCTCCTGATGTGCCTAAACAATGGAAACCCCCCACAAGTGACACCATTTTGGAAACTAGACTCCTCAGGGAACTTATCTAGATGTGTGGTGAGCACCTTGAACCCAAAGGTGCTTCACAGAAGTTTATAACACTGAGCCGTAAAAATAAAATTTTCACATTATTCCCCAAAAAATGTTTTTCAGCCCACAATTTTACATTTTCATAAGGGTATGCCTGGACCCGTTGAAGTGTGATAGACACGCGAAACGGCCGTCGTCCGCAAAAGGTGCCGCTTCCCTGCATTTTTAATTGGTATGGAATAAAAGAAGATTTTATTACATCGGTGTACCACCTCGCTTTCTTCATGTATGAATTGTGACTTACTTTGTTTCTGGAGGGAGTTGCACCCGATGGTAAGATTGATTGCTCCAGCTGATGAGGTCGAGCTTCTGGAGTCTCTGCACAAGGACTGAGTCGCTGCAGTGCTGGGTGCCTGTGCATTTGTATTCCCCAAAAAATGTTTTTCAGTCTCCAATTTTGCGTTTTCATAAGGGTAACAGGAGAAATTGCACCATAAATATTTTTTTGCAATTTCTCCTGAGTAAGCCGATACCCCATATGTGGGGGAAAACCACTGTTTGGGTGTACTGCAGGGTTCGGAAGGGAAGGAGCACCATTTGACTTTTTGAATGTAAAATTTGCTTGAATAATTAGCGGACACCATGTCGTGTTTGGGGGCCCCTGATTCACCTAAACAGTGGAAACTCCCCATAAGTGACCCCATTTTGGAAACTAGACCCCTCAAGGATTTTATCAAGGGGTATAGTGAATATTTTGAACCCAGAGGTATGACACAGAATTTGATATCATTAGGTCATCATATTGAATAAGTTGTCATTAGTCTTGAGCGCAAGTGCTCACTACTTGAGTTTGTATCGTGTACTCGGGTATGCACCCTGTATCGCGGATACTCGAGTCCCTATCCCACATGTTTCACTGTTGTTAGACACCCAAAAAAAAACAAATGGGGATCACTCGTGTATGGCAGGCAATCCCCGCTTGTTTTTTTGGCTGTGTAACAACCGCGAAACATGCAGGGCGAGGACTCGAGCATGTCACTCTAGCACCCGCGATACTCGGTGCATACCTGAGCACCCGATGCAGACTCAAGTAGCGAGAACTTGCGCTCAACACTGGTCGCCATATCGTCATCATTTTTTTTCTTTACTTTTGAAAAGCTCCCAACTCTAACCCTGGCACAACCCTATACCTAGCCGTAATCGTAACCCTAACCCTGGGCTAACACTAACCCTAACTTTAGGCTAACCCTAACCCTAGGCTAACCCTAACCCTAGATTAACCCTACCCCTAATCCAGGGATAACCCTATCTGTAACCCTAGGTTAACCCTAACCCTAGGGTTAGGTCACTTTCACCTGGAAAAAGGTGCTATATGCACCGAAACCTGCATAGGGGCACGGGGTACTGATCCAGCAGTGCAGAAAATCAGGGTAGGTACTCATTACAAGGAGAGACTTCCTTTACATGATCTGTAACTTTTATAATCCTGATTTAATGAGAGATTTGGATGTTTACACTATGTCCCATGAAGCTTGGTTGCTTTATGTACAAATAACCTTTTTTTTCCCATGAGCTAAACTCACACATAACATGCACTTATAGGTATAAATGCGACTTATAGCTCATGGTAAGGGACTGAGTGTTTTCTGACCAGTGATATTTTCTGGTCTTACTCCCTATTCTCTTTTGCACAAACATGTGACTTGCACTGCAATATTTCTTTGATGCCTATATCTGGACCTCGTTCGAACTTCATGAGGCGCTGTCCTCTTGCTCTGGTGTTCATTTGGACCCAGTTCTTTTATTGTATTTGTATGAATTTTGTCTAATTAAATTATGTCCATTTTTACAAAATGACTGACTCTTGGATCTTTCCATGACTCTTATTTGGTGTGCTGTAGGTTAGATATAATTTATGAGTCTTGATCCACAATGAACATTGTTGCCCTGACCTTTTCTCGGTTTTATAACCCTAACCCTAACCCTAGGCTAAGCCTAAACCCAACCCTAACCCTATACTAACCCTAACCCTAGGCTATCCCTAACCCTAACTTTAGGCTAGCCCTAACCCCAACCCCAATCCTAACCCTAAGCTAACCCTAACCCTAGGCTAACGCTAACCCTAGGCTAACGCTAACCCTAACCCTAGGCTAACTCTAACCCTAGGCTAACACTAACCATAACCCTAGGCTAACCCTAACCCTAGGCTAACCCTAACCCTAGGCTAACCCAAACCCTAGGATAACCCAAACCCTAACCCTAGGCGAACCCTAACCCAAACCTTGACAAAAAATATATATTTTTATTTATTTAGCACTAAGGGAGAGGTACAAGAGGTAGTTTGACTAATTTTTTTTTATTTTGATCACTGTGATATGGTTTATCACAGTGATCAAAATGAACCAATAGGGAAAATTCCCTGTTGTTGCCGGGCAGATCTCGGCGGGTGCACTGCGCATGCATCCGCCATTTTTTTTTACCGGAAGATGCCAGGGAGCCGGGGAACCATCAGGGGAAGATAGGAGGATGGCAGAGGTACCGGGGCGCTCAGGGGGCTTCATTTCTCCCTCCTCTGACATACAGTGCCTACAAGTAGTATTCAACCCCCTGCAGATTTAGCTGGTTGACACATGTGGAATTAACTTGGCATTGTGACATTTGTACTGTAGATCAGCCTGGAAGTGGGAAATGCACTGCAGCAAATTTTTTTTTTTTTTTAAAACGTAAAAAGTTAATTCAGAGTGTCATTTATTATTCAATCCCTCAAACCACAAGAATTCTGTTTGGTCCACCTAAAGTATTAAGAAGTAGTTCAGGCACCAAGAATAATGAGCTTCACATGTGAGGATTAAAGATCTCTTTTGCCAGCCTTTTCTGACTATTTAAGACCCTCCCCAAACTTGTGAACAGCACTCAGACATGGTCAACATGGGAAAGACAAAGGAGCATTCCAAGGCCATCAGAGACAAGATCGTGGAGGGTCACAAGGCTGGCAAGGGGTACAAAACCTTTTCCAAGGAGTTGGGCCTACCTGTCTCCACTGTTGGGAGCATCATCCGTAAGTGGAAGGCTTATGGAACTACTGTTAGCCTTCCACGGCCAGGACAGCCTTTGAAAGTGTCCTCCCATGCCGAGGCCAGGCTTGTCCGAAGAGTCAAGGCTAACCCAAGGACAACAAGGAAGGAGCTCCGGGAAGATCTCATGGCAGTGGGGACATTGCTTTCAGTCAATACCATAAGTAACGTACTCCACCGCAATGGTCTCCGTTCCAGACGAGCCCGTAAGGTACCTTTACTTTCAAAGCGTCATATCAAGGCTCGTCTACAGTTTGCTCATGATCACTTGGAGGACTCTGAGACAGACTGGTTCAAGGTTCTATGGTCTGATGAGACCAAGATCGAGATCTTTGGTGCCAACCACACACGTGACGTTTGGAGACTGGATGGCACTGCATACGACCCCAAGAATACCATCCCTACAGTCAAGCATGGTGGTGGCAGCATCATGTTGTGGGGCTGTTTCTCTGCCAAGGGGCCTGGCCATCTGGTCCGCATCCATGGGAAGATGGATAGCACGGCCTACCTGGAGATTTTGGCCAAGAACATCCACTCCTCCATCAAGGTTCTTAAGATGGGTCGTAATTTCATTTTCCAACAAGACAACGACCCAAAGCACACAGCCAAGAAAACCAAGGCCTGGTTCAATAGGGAAGAAGTCAAGGTGTTGGAGTGGCCTAGTCAGTCTCCTGACCTTAACCCAATTGAAAACTTGTGGAAAGAGCTCAAGAATAAAGTCCACATGAGACACCCAAAGAACCTAGATAACTTGGAGAAGATCTGCATGGAGGAGTGGGCCAAGATAACTCCACAGACCTGTGCCGGCCTGATCAGGTCTTATAAAAGACGATTATTAGCTGTAATTGCAAACAAGGGTTATTCCACAAAATATTAAACATAGGGGTTGTATAATAATTGACCCACACTTCTATGTTTAAAATTTAATAAAATTCAACTGAGCAACATAACTTTTTGGTTTGTAAGATTTATGCTTCTGTTCATAAAACCTACTCTCGTTTGCAGTTTGAAGGCTCTAACTTATTTGCATCTTATCAAACCAGCTAAATCTGCAGGAGGTTGAATACTACGTGTAGGCACTGTATATATAATTTCAGAGGACAGAGAAATCATTGGAAACTGCGGGCACACTTTTTTTCACGTGACAGGGGACCAGAAAACCAGCTCTGATCATATTCTCCAGGGTCTCAGCTACCCCCGAGAATTTCCAACTCTGGGGGGCGCTACAGCCTAATTCCTCAGTGTCGCATTTTCACGCCGCTGAGGAATAAGTACCCTTATCTGTCACTGTGAAAATGCGTTACGGCGGTTGTTAATGGGTTAAAAAGGCTTAAGATTAGAGGTGTGCAAATATAATTTTTTGTAATTTAGTTCCACGTGACTCCTGGCAGGCAGTTTGATTAACTGTAAAGGGTCATCAAAAGGTTACAAAGCCAAGATATACTTATATTCACATTAACGCTCAGCTCATCATCCCCTCTGCTCATCACCATAACTCGTCTGGTCCTCATCACATCTTATCAACACTGCTCACACAAGGCCGAGACTTCTCGTTCTTAAAGAGACCCAGGTCTATACTGCTCAGGTGTGCTTAAGGTCACAATTTCATAATATAATGATGTGTGTCGTGACCTCTCTAACACATCACAAGAAGTACAGGCCTACCATGAGGAGTCTCTGAGATTTAGCACAAGCAGTGGTAATAAAAAAATGCAAAGAGGGCCAGATTGGTGAAGTGAGTTTAAGTATTTTTTACATATTACATTCATTTCCCTTTTGGTTTGATAGAAACCAGAGCATAACAAGGGGCATTCAATTCAAGGACAATAGCTTTGCTGCAAATCAAATGTTCCATTTACATGATTGCCAATGTGCATGCTGCAGCTGGCTGTGGGCCCCCTGGAGGGGATTATCTGAGATCCATTGGGTTGCGTGCTGAAAGCTGTCATTTTTTCCTTTCCATAAAATCTAACTTGTGTCTGTACTTCTTAGGAGCATGCTATTTTAACTATATATAGCAATACAGTACTATTCCAGTATACAGAATATGCAATTAGCCAATCTCAGGTTAAATTTTCATAAGGGAGTTAACAAATCAAGTAAAAACATTTAAAAAGTTTTAAAAGCATAACAAAAATGTGAATCATCACCTTTTCCCACATTAATGTTAATAAAAGAAGAGAAAAAAAAGAAGTAATAAAGTATGAGAATATTTGGTAATTGTACAGACCCAAAGAATAAACTCAACCTCCATGGCCTGTATGCACGCTCACCCCGCAAGACTCCCATTGCTGAACAAAAAGTATGTACAAGCGCATTTAAAGTTTGCTCATCAATATTTAGACAAGTCTGTGAAATACTGGTAGAATATAGTCTGGTCACATGAGAACAAAATTGAACTCTTTTGATGCCATAATGCACACCATGTTTGGATTCCAAAAGGCACTGCATATCACCCCAAAAACCCTATTCCAACACTGAAGTTTGGAGGTGGGAACGTCATGATTTTGGGGCTGTTTTTCGGCATATGACACTGGCAAAATTCGTACAATTGAAGGAAGGATGAATTGACATATGTATCGAAAACATTCTTGAAAATAATCTGCCATCTACCAGGATGATGAAAATGAAACAAATTTTGAAATGTCATCAAGATAATGATCTCAAACAAAAAGCCAAGAAAACTCTTAATTGGTTCCAGAGAAAGAAAATAAAGCTACTCTAGTGGCCAATCACTTGACCTGAATCCAATAGAACATTTATTGAAGAAACTAAAGCTCAAAGTTCATAGAAGGAGCCCACAGAATGTTCAAGATTTGAAGAGTGTTTATGTGGAATAATAAGCCAAAATCACATCTGAACAGTACATGCAACTAGTTTCTCCACATAGGTGGCATATTGAAGCTGACATTACCAGCAAAGGCTTTTGTACAAAGTATTAAATAAATTTCAGTAAGTGTGTTCAATACTTTTTCCCTGATCAAACTCTGATCAGAGTTTAATCATAATGTGATCATAGTGTACTTTGATGTTTAGAAGATAGAAAAAAATCCCCATCTTCTCCATTCTGTCCGTTCTTTGAAATCGTAAACATTGACTGCATGGGCGAATGCAATCCGAATATTAGTCTTGTCTGAGGAAAAATCGGACATGTGCATGGCCCCATAGACTTACATTGATCAGAGTGCGTTGTGATGTTTTGTAGGATTGCATTCAGACAGAAAATATGCTGCCCTACACCTGCCCTAAGTCTGTAAAAAATAATACAAGATAAGATTCAGTGATCAAAAGGTTCTGGACCTGTATAGTCAGTGTGACTGTGAATTGACTGATCTGTCAATGGGCATGGAAAACAAGCAGGGCAGTTTAATATACCATCTGTGCTAATTTTACAGCTAATGAAAATTCTTGAAACCAAGGCTAGTGTGTCACACACACTGTGCATCCCGTGTTGTGAGTTGTTGTACACTTGCCAGAAATGTAATAGCAACCCTATGTCATACAGTTTGCACATAAAAGATAAATATTTTTTGGACACTTCCTTGTTTTAATATAACATCAATGGACCCCAACATGCCACCCAAGTACGCTGTTGGTTACCACTGGTTACCAACTGTTTTCCCCTAGCCACGTAGGATGATGTCACTTGGACATTCATAAGGCTACATTTGTCAAATACCTCAAAAGGGATTTAGCACACACCTAGGAAACTTCAGGGTGTTATATAAATATTTTCTGGGCTATTAGAGGCTTTGAAGTATTGAGATTTGTTGCAAATGTATTTGTCACAAATCAAATTTTGGGGGAAAATTCGGTAAATTTGGTGAATTAAAATTTCAAAAGATCCACTCAGCTCCAGCTTACCGCATATTAAGAAAATTATCTGTTATAGAAGTTTTCACATTTTATGATGTAATTGTGCAGCCTGAATGCTCTATTTTCGCAATGAAATATTTAGCAGTTTGCTGTTGTTGATTTGCCTACAGCATATTTCCTAGTAAAATAGAAGTACAGGGAAAATTAAAAATAATAAGATTTTAACAATAAATTGTAGGTAGATATCACTCATCGGGTAATGTCATAAATTTACTTTTAAGTCCTCAAATGGTATTTTTCTGAAATTTTCAAATGCGTAAGTATCAATGACTTAACCCCTTTAAAGCCCAAGACGTATTAATACGTATCTGCGCCCTGGGCTTTAAGAGCCTGATACGTATTAATACATCTTTGCAATCGCGCCCTCACACAGGCTGTGTGGGCGAGATCGCCGCCGAGTGTCAGCTGATTGTCACAGCTGACACCTGATGCTATGTGCTGGGGAGGTGATCGGCATACTCACCTCTACTGCCGGCCTCCAGCGCTGTCTGTCGCGGCTTCTCGGATGTTGCCATGACGACCTGATGTCGTCATGACAACATCCGGGTCATCAGACAGCAGGAAGATATTTTGGTCATGCGCAGTGCATGACCAAAATATCTTCTGCATCTGCAGCGCTGACAGCCTGTATAGCACAGGGATGGTGCTCCATCCCTATGCTATACAGGCGATCATAATAAAAAAGTGAAAGTCCCATAGTGGGACAAAGAATAAAGGTAAAAGAAAAGTGCCAAAAAGTGAAAGAAAAAAAAAATTGTAAAAATATGAAAATAAATAAATAAATAAATAAATAAGCCACCAAAAATAAAAAATAAAAATATAAAAATATTAAAAGTGCACATATTTGATATCGCCACTTCTGGAACGACCTGACTATATAACTGCCCCACTAATTAACCCCTTTAGTGAACACGGTAAAAAAAAAAAAAAAAAAAATGAAGCAAAAAACAATGCTTTATCATCATACAACCAAACAAGAAATGGAATAACACGCGATCAAAAAGACAAATATAAATAAAAATGGTACAGCTGAAAACGTCATCTTGTCCCGCAAAAAACAAGCCTCCATACAGCTCCATCCGCCAAAAAATAAAAAAGTTATAGCTCTCAGAATAAAGCGATGCAAAAAAATAATTTTTTCTATAAAATAGCCTTTATTGTGTAAAAGCGCCAAAACATAGAAAAACAATATAAATGTGGTACCGCTGTAAATGTACATACCCAAAGAATAAAGCTACCTTATCAATTTTACCACATGCGGAACAGCATAAAAAAATGTAAAAATAAAAAACAATTCCTGAATTGTTGGTTTTTGTTTTTTCTGCCTCCCAAAAATCGGAATAGAAAGCGATCAAAAAATGTCACGTGCCTGAAAATGTCACCAATAAAATCGTCAACTCATCCCGCAAAAAACAAGCCGTCACATGACTCTGTCGGCCAAAATATGGAAAAATTCTAGCTCTCAAAATATGGCGATGCAAAAACTAGATTTTACAAAAAAATGCGTCTTTTAGTGTGTGACAGCTGTCAATCATAAAAACCCGTTATGATTCTGGTATCGCTGTAATCGCACCGACCCGAAGAATAAAGTTGTCTAATCACTTATACTGCACGAGGAATGGCGTAAAAAATAAACTCTCGGGTTAGGGTTGTGCTAGGGTTAGGGTTGAGGTTAGGGTTGGGGTTAGGGTTAGGGTTGGGCAAGGGTTTGGGGTTAGGGCTAGGGTTAGAGTTAGGGTTGGGCTAGGGTTAGGGTTAGGGTTTGGCTAGGGTTAGGGTTGGGCTACGGTTAGGGTTAGGGTCGGTGTTAGGGTTGGGGTTACGGTTGGGCTATGGTTAGGATTGGGCTAGGGTTGGGCTAGGGTCATGGTTGGGCTAAGGTTGGGAAAGGGTAAGGGTTGGGCTAAGGTTGGGATATGGTAAGGGTTTTGCTAGAGTTAGGGTTGGGATTTTTTTCAAAATTAAAAAAAAAAAATTATGATGATGATATGGCGACTAGTGTTGAGCGCAAGTGCTCGATACTTGAGTTTGCATCGGGTGCTCGGGTATGCACTGAGTATCACGGGTGCTCGAGTGATATGCTCGAGTCTCCTACTCATATGCTTCACGGCCAAAAAACTCGCGGGGATTGCCTGACATGCACGAGCGATCCCCGCATGCTTTTTTTTGGGTGTCTAATAACCGTGAAACATGCGGGCGGGTACTCGAGCATGTCACTCGAGCACTCGTGATACGTAGTGCATACCCGAGTGCCCGATGCAAACTCAAGTAGCAAGCACTTGCGCTCAAGACTAATGACAACTTATTCAATATGATGACCTAATATTATCAAATTCTGGGTCGTACCTCTGGGTTCAAAATGTTCACTATACCACTTGATATAATCCTTGAGGGGTGTAGTTTCCAATATGGGGTCACTTGTTGGGGGTTTCCACTATTTAGGCACATCAGGGGCTCTCCAAACGCGACATGGCATCCGCTCTCGATTCCAGCTAATTTTGGTTTCAAAAAGTCACACAGTGCTCCTTCCCTTTTGAACTCTGCCATGCGCCCAAACACTGTATTTTCCCCACATATGGGGTATTGTCGTACTCAGGAGAAATTGCACAAAAGTTTTTGGGGTCCATTTTCTCCTCTTACCCTTGTGAAAATAAAAAAATTGGGCCTAAAACATAATTTTTGTGGAAAAAGTTTGATTTTTTTTATTTTCATAAATAAATGTTAGAAACTTCTGTAAAACATTTGGGGGTTCAGGGTGCTCACTACAAATATAGATAAGTTCCCTGAGGGGTCTAGTTTCCAAGATGGTGTCACTTGTGAGGGTTTTCCACTGTTTAGGCACATCAAGGGCTCCCCAAACGCAACATGGCATCCGCTAATTATTCAAGCAAATTTTACAATCAAAAAGTCAAATGGCGCTCCTTCCCTTCCAAACCATACCGTGCTCCCAAACAATGGTTTTCCCCCACATATGGGGTATCTGCTTACTCAGGAGAAATTGCTCAACAAACTGCATGGTGCAATTTCTCCTGTTACCCTTATGAAAATGTAAAATTGGGGGCTGAAAAACATTTTTGTGAGAAAAATGTGAAAATTTTATTTTTGCAGCTCAATGTTATAAATTTCTGTGAAGCACTCGGGGGTTAAAGGTGCTCACCACACATCTAGGTAAGTTCCTTGAGGGATCTAGTTTCCAAGATGGTGTCACTTGTGGGGGGTTTCCACTGTTTAGGCACATCAGGGGCTCCCTAAACGCAACATGGAATCCTCTAATTATTCAAGCAAATTTTACATTCAAAAAGTCAAATGGCTGTCCTTCCTTTCCGAACCCTGCCGTGTTCCCAAACAGTGTTTTTTCCCCCACACATGAGGTATCTTCGTGCTCAGGGGAAATTGCACAACAAATTTTGGGTAAATTTTTTCCTGTTACCCCTGCGAAAATAAAAAAATTGGGTCTAAATTAACATTTTTGTGAAAAAAGTTAAATGTTATTTTTTTTCTTCCACATTCCAAAAATTCCTGTGAAGCACCTGAAGGGTGAATAAACTTATTGAATGTGGTTTTGAGCACCTTGAGGGGTGCAGTTTTTAGAATGTTGTCACCTTAGGGTATTTTCTGTCATAAAGACCCCTCAAAGTGACTTTAAAAGTGATGTGGTCCCTAAAAAAATGGTTTTGTAAATTTTGTTGGAAAAATGAGAAATCGCTGGTCAACTTTTAACCCTTATAGCTCCCTAATAAGAAAAAAAAATTTGGTTCCAAAATTGTGCTGGTGTAAAGTAGACATGTGGCAAATGTTATTTATTAACTTTTTTGTGTGACATATCTCTCTGATTTAAGGGCATAAAAATTCAAATTTTGAAAATTGCAAAATGTTCAAAATTTTCGCCAAATTTCCATTTTTTTCACAAATAAACGCAAGTGATATCGAAGAAATTTTACCACAATCATGAAGTACAATATGTCACGAAAAAACAATCTCAGAATCAGAGGGATCCGTTGAAGCGTTCCAGAGTAATTACCTCATAAAGTGACAGTGGTCAGAATAAAAATTGGCCTGGTCATTAACGTGCAAACCACCTTGGGTTGTAAAGGGGCTAATAGTTTGTTTCTTCGCCCGAAAAGTTTTAACAATTTTTTATTTTGTTTTTATTTTTTAGAAGATTCATGTGAAGGGGCTCCAGAAGTTATAAATGCATTTATTATACAAGACCAGAAAATATATAAACACGGTGAAAGTGCTGAATTTACATGTAAAGATAACTACGGTTTTTCTGGAGGAAATTCAGCAACATGTGTGAAAGGAAAGTGGATGAATGTCCCAAAATGTGTTCGTAAGTAACGTATATTACATCAAATCGTTTGAAGAAAAGTAGAATCAGAAAATCTAAACAATATCAATAGTATCAGTAAATAGTATACAATTATTAGTAATATTGAGAAAATTTATTCTGTTCCACAACAAAATTTGTAGAAGAAAAACCATTCACATTCTGTGTAAAAATGTGCAACTTTTGACCTTCTGTTATTCTCGATATTTTACTAACAAGTGGGCACAGCTCAGAAAGGATGGGAACCATTATAGCCCAACAAATTAGCACCTGAAATTGGTGAAATTTATTGAGCAAACCTATGTCAGACCCCAGCAGACAACATTCTTATTTATTTATGTTTTTACAGCATTGACTTCACAGGAAAATCTTTACACTTTTACAGCATGTATGTATTAGTGATGAGCGAATCTCCTGAAATTTACATTTATACATTTTGCTTGAATTTGGCAAGGAGATTCTATTCACATCTAAGTTAATCAAATGCCCATTATTAGGCTCTGAGTTCTTTCCAGACCCTAAAGCAAGATATAATATTTATATATTTATTTTTGCAAAAGTTTATTTACCTGGCCCTCATGTGTTTGCCCACACAGCACTGCTCCAGGTCAGTCTTCTTCTTCGGTCTAGTCACCAGTCACTGAGCCATCTTTAATCTCTAATTAGTGATGAGAAGTGTTGAGCAATACCTTCCGATATCAGGAAATATCGGATCGGATTGGATCTGGCCGATACCCAAAAAGTATCGGATATCGCCGATTCCGATACCGGAAACCAATGCAAGTCAATGGGACACAAATATCGGAATGAAAATAAACCCTTTCTTTCCTTGTAGGTTAATTCTACATGAAGGAAAACAACTAACAATAATGTAGAATGTATTGGGGGAGGTGGTTGCCCAAATCGATGGGAACAGTGCTCACAGTGAAACATGAAAAGCCGGCAATTCAGCAGCGGCATACACCGGTACCCGACAATTTAGAACAGAAAGAATAGAGCTTCACACATAGATTAGATAGATAGAAACATGTCAGTCACATATATATGAAGTACAGTGACAGTGTTGCTTACTGTACTTGTCATTTAGTGTAAAGGATTTATTTAAAAAAATATTAGTGTTTTCATGCACCATCTCTTTAAAAAAGCCGGCCGGCAATTCAGCAGCGGTACCCGACAATTTATAACAGAAAGAATAGAGCATCACACATAGATTAGATAGATAGAAACATGTCAGTCACATATATAATAAGTACAGTGATAGTGTTGGTTACTGTACTTGTCATTTAGTGTTAAAATAAAGGATTTATTAAAAAAAAAAATTGTCATGGGGTTCCCCGTAATTTTAGTCTCTAGCGGAGGTTAAGCAGACAGCTGGGGCAGATGTTTGAAGCCTGGGAAGAGGGTAATACCCATGGAGCTTCCCAGGCTACTAATATCAGCCCCCAGCTGAATACCTAGCCTTTACTAGCTATTAAAATAGGGGACCCCCCAAAAAAAATGACGTGGGGACCCCCTATTTTAATAGCTAGCAAAGGCTAGGCAGACAGCTGGGGGCTGATATTAATAGCCCAGGAAGGGTGCCATCAATATTGGCCCCCTCCCAGGCTAGAAACACCAGCCGTCAGCCACCCCAGAAATGGCACATCCATAGGATGTGCCAATTCTGGCACTTAGCCTCGCTCTTCCCACTGCCCTGTAGCGGTGGCAGCGGGGTAATAGGGCTGGGGTTGATGTCAGCTTATAATTCCAGCTGACATCAAGCCCAGGTTAGTAATGGAGAGGCGTCTATAAGACACCCCCATTACTAACCCCATAGTCAAAGTTAAAAAAAAAAACACAAACACCCAGAATAAAGTCCTTTAATTGAAATAAAGACACAATTCTTTATTGTTCTAAATTAAACCATACTTACCATCACGTCCATTCCAGCTGAAGCCAACGATCTCCTGCAATAAAAGAAAAATAATAAAGCAACATCATCCTTACCTTTCCATGGCTCCCAGGACGGCTCCAGCTCTGCTACATCGAGATGACAGGCTGGACTGCAGCAAAAAGCTGCCATCCAGCCTGTCATCCCGCGGACACTGAGAAGCGCAGGCATGCTTGCGCTCCTCAGTGTCTGGCTGTGACGGCATCCAGATGAGCCGACAATGAACTCAGGTCACCTCATGCACGTCACTGACAGCGTGGGAGAATTCTCCTGCGCATGCGGTGAGCGTGAGAGACTCGGCTCATCGGGATGCCGTCGCAGCCTGACACTGAGGAGCGCAAGCATGCCTGCGCTTCTCAGTGTCCACGGGATGACAGGCTGGATGGCAGCTTTCTGCTGCGGTCCAGCCTGTCATCTCGATGTAGCAGAGCTGGAGCTGTCCTGGGAACAATCAAAAGGTAAGGATGATGTTGCTTTATTATTTTTCTTTTATTGCAGGAGATCGTTGGCTTCAGCTGGAATGGGCGTGATGGTAAGTATGGTTTAATTTAGAACAATAAAGAATTGTGTCTTTATTTCAATTAAAGGACTTTATTCTGGGTGTTTGTGGTTTTTTTAAGTACTTTACTTAAAATTCATGGCGGTCATGTCTAATATTGGCGTGACCCCATGAATTTCGGGCTTAGGGCCAGCTGATAATGCCAAGCTGGCTCTAACCCCTTTATTACCCAGTGAGCCACCGCACCAGGGCCCTGGATGAGTTGAGTACAGTGCCAGAAGATGGCGCTTCTATGAACGCGCCATTTTCCGGGGTGGTTGCGGACTGCAGTTTGCAGCGGGTGGGGCCCAGAAAGCTTCGGCCTCCCTGCGCTGCGGATTCCAGCCCCCAGCTGCCTAGATGTACCAGGCTGGACACAAAAATAGGGCGAAGCCCCACGTATTTTTTTTTTAAATTATTTCATGAAATTCATGAAATAATTAAGAAAAAAAGGGCTTCCCTATATTGTTGTGTCCGGCCAGGTACAAATAGGCAGCTGGTGGTTGGGGGCAGCCCGTTCCTGCCTGCTGTACCTGGCTGGACACAAATATAGTGCGAACCCCCACGTCAATTTTTTTTTAATTATTTCATGAAATAATTTAAAAAAAAGGGCTTCCCTATATTGTTGTGTCCGGCCAGGTACAAATAGGCAGCTGGCGGTTGGGGGCAGCCCGTTCCTGCCTGCTGTACCTGGCTGGACACAAATATAGCGCGAAGCCCCACGTATTTTTTTTTTTTAAACTTATTTCATGAAATTCATGAAATAATAATAAAAAAAAGGGCTTCCCTATATTGTTGTGTCCGGCCAGGTACAAATAGGCAGCTGGGAGTTGGGGGCAGCCCGTTCCTGGATTCTGCACCTGGCTGGCATACAAAAATATGGCAAAGCCCACGTCAAAATTTTTGGGAAAAATTAATTAAAAAATAAATAATAATTTAGGGACTGCATCTTTATTAACCCCTGAAGTGTCATTTAGTGTTAAAATAAAGGATTTATTAAAAAAAAGATTGGCGTGGGATCCCCCATAATTTTAGTCTCTAGCGGAGGTTAAGCAGACAGCTGGGGCAGATGTTTTAAGCCTGGGAAGGGGGTAATACCCACGGAGCTTCCCAGGCTACTAATATCAGCCCCCAGCTGAATACCTAACCTTTACTAGCTATTAAAATGGGAGACCCCACCCAAAAAAATGACGTGAGGTCCCCCCTATTTTAATAGCTAGCAAAGGCTAGGCAGACAGCTGGGGGCTGATATTAATAGCCCAGGAAGGGTGCCATGAATATTGGCCCCCTCCCATGCTAGAAACACCAGCCGTCAGCCGCCCCAGAAATGGCGCATCCATAGGATGCTCCAATTCTGGCACTTAGCCTTGCTCTTCCACGCTGCCCTGGTGCGGTGGCAGGTAGTAATAGGGCTGGGGTTCATGTCAGCACCAGCTGCCATGAAGCCCAGGTTAGTAATGATGGGCGTCTATAAGACACCCCCATTACTAACCTGCAAAGTGTTAAAAAGAAAAAACACACACTACACCCAGAAAAAAATAATTTATTTTAAATAAAACACACCATTTTATTTAATTCTTAGTTTACTAAAAAAAAATAGTTACCTGTCCACGTTCCTGCGCTGATCTCCCATGCACAGCTGTCACATCTGGAGATGGTGACAGCTGTGCATGGCTGCTGTAAGCTCACGCTGCCGGTAACACGTCCGCTCCCGGCAGCGTGAGCCCTGACTGAGGTCACCGGAGTGCATTCACTCAGTGCAGCTCCGGAGACCTCCTTTACGGCACTGCTGTACCGTGGGAATTTCTCACGGTACAGCAGGGCCGTAAAGGAGCTGACCGGAGCAGCGCTGCCTGAACTCCAGCGAACCCGCTTATGCAATGACGGGGCTGCTTTACTGCCCCGTCATTCTAGCGGTGGCAGCGGTTCAGAGCGGTCACATTCTATGTGGCTGCTCTAAACTGGAGATCATCGTGGGACACTTGTGGGCTACTACGGAGGGGTAAGGATAAGGTTGTGGTTTATTATTTTATATTTTATTACAGGAGATCGATGGCTTTGGGGAATTAGGTGTCTAGGTGAGTATAGGTGTAGTTTTTTATTTTTTACTTTATTTTAGGTGGCGATCGGCGGGGACAGGTAATGTATAAACTAATTTATTTTAGGTAACCACTGGCCACCAATGAAATGTATTTAAAATTTATTGGGGACACAGTAGGGCAATTTAAATAGCAGGATCAGGCTGATGGGAACTAC
This sequence comes from Phyllobates terribilis, assembly GCF_046119375.1. Classification (NCBI taxonomy): domain Eukaryota; kingdom Metazoa; phylum Chordata; class Amphibia; order Anura; family Dendrobatidae; genus Phyllobates; species Phyllobates terribilis. The sequence goes on along the minus strand of NW_027362768.1, from coordinate 33,988,127 downwards.
TGCTCCCATCGAGCTGATCCTGCTGGCACGAGTGGACGGGGGACAGACATAGGCCGATGGGAGTAGCAGTGTCACATCGGCCTATGTCTGCCTGCACGCACACACCAATCATGACGGGCTGATGGTCTGCGAGGTGTGGCTGACCTGTGCGGCCGTGGGAAAGTTCATGTGAGTTCATGCAATGCAGTCAAGCATGAACTCACATGAACCCTTTGAGGGCACCGTGGCGACTTCAAATGAACAGCTGACCAACATCACCTGATACCTCAGCTGTTCATTTGAAATAACCGGTGGGAAAGCGCAGCACAGAACGGGAAAGCCTGCGGTGAAGTCTTTTCACTGCCGGCTTCCCCGCCCGGGTCCTTCGCTCCCCGCTCCTTGGTGCTGTGCTCCCCGCCCGGTCCTAACTTACGATCGGGATGGGAGGTGGCGAGGGGAGCGGAGGATCGGGGTGGTAGGCTGCGGGGAAGCGAGTATGGGGCTGAGTGATTGTTTAAAAGCCGGCGGGCGGTAAAAAGCCGCCGGCTTTTAAACAATCAGGAGAATTCTCCCACGCTGGCATGGCATTGAGATGACAGGCTGGATCGCAGCTGAGCGCTGCCATCCAGCTTGTCATCCTTCAGAGACACTGCAGAGCGCAGGCATTATGGGAACTTCCGATTCCGGTATCCGATATTGTAAAAATATCGGAACTCAGTATCGGAACTCCGATACCGCGAATATCGGCCGATACCCGATATTACAGTATCGGAATGCTCAACACTAGTGATGAGTGAATATGTTCAAGATCCTATCTCCAAACTTAAGTTTGACATGAATGTGGCACATTCAGATTCGTGATCGGAAAGGCGAGCAAAATTTGTTAAATTCGGTAAAATCGGTAACATTATACGAATTTCTATGGTTACATGATTGCGGGCCAACTACAGCATTTTTTACAGTTTTGCTAGCATAGTGCTTGTGTATGATGAGAGGGGAGACGTGGTAGATGAGTGGGTGGCTGGTGATAGCTCAGAACAGATCAGATCAGCAGCGCACTTTTTTTTTTTTTCCTGTAGTTGGAAACTTTAAGTCAGCAAAGCGCGGCTAGCCAATCAGAGCACAGGAAGAATTGAGAGTGTCCCAAACACAAGGACTTCTGCAATTGGCTGCTGAAATCACATGTCCTCTCCATATAAAAACCGGCCATGTTCCCTCAGCAACATTTTATGCATGTCCTTGAAGGAGATAGACGCTGCTGAGTGTGCTCAGTTCAGTGTAATGAGAGATAATAGCTAGTTAGATAGGCGCTTCTGTGGAAGTCAGATAGTGTAGATAAGTTCTGTGCTGTGTACCTGTTCAATCGACCTTGCAGTCCTTTTCTTGTGTTTGTACAATTACTGAGATTCTGACAGAAAGAGCAGGGCCTATGGCACAGAACAGTGCTGTGCATCGGTTGTACTGTCTGCGCTCCATGCAGAACTTCAATCTATTTTTGCACTTGCTAATGTGATAAAGCAAGCAAGCAAGCCCTTTTTTTTTCTGCTGCTAGCCACAGTCCACCAAAGATTTTTTTGTGTGGCAAACGTCATACACTCTGCTATAAGTCCACAAAAGCTTTTTGTTGTCACAAACGTGAAACACTTTGCTAAAAGCCACATACTATTTTAGTAGCAATTCAGCTGTATGCAGAGCTTATGCAGAGTAAATAAATCTATTTTTTTACTGTGACTAACTTGATACAGCAGGCTAGATCTAAGTTTGAAATATCTTGGAACATATATGCTACTTTATACAGGCCTCATCCACAGTTAAAAAATACTTTGTTTGATTCCTAACGTTATACAGCAGGGGATATCTCAGTTTGAATTCATTTGGAGAATATCTTGTATGTTATACAAACCTCATCCACAATAAAAAATACTTTATTCTGTTACTAACATCATACACAAGGGGACATCTCAAGGTGCCAAGGGAGGGTGGTTCACTGTGATCGAGGGGGATTGGCGATACCAGAAAAACTATTATTGAAAGTGTTAGTGAAGGTGAGGAACAAATGGAAGAAGAAGAGTTGATGGGCGAGTAACAGTTAGAACATGAAAAAGATAATCATCCCCCCTCTGTTCGTGTTTGGCGGGAGGGAACGAAGGATATAAGCATCAGAATTACCCAGCCACCAACACAGCATGGGCTTGAACCTCAGGAAAGAGGCCAACATATGAGTGCGTTCTTGCTGCACTATCTGCAGCATGATCCCCATATAGTTATGATTGAAAATAGTGCTGATGACTAGGTTGCCACTGTTAGACCTCTCCTGTTAGGTTTTTTATAGTTTGCTGGTCACATGACCATTTTTGCCTATTTAATCCGGCTCCGCCCTCCTGGCCTTGCTGGACTTCATTGTATTTACTACTCTTGAGCTAGCTTGGTGCTCTGTTACCGTTCTCTGTTAGTTGTGCTAGGTCTTCGGACCTCTATGTTCTTTTTTGTGTGTTTGTCTTTGACTGCTACAATTTCTGCTAGGAGGTGTCCAACTTTATCCCAGTCCCTAGTTCTTGTAGGGATCCCTCCCTTGCATCTATAGGTCTTCGTACAGATTAGCCGAGGACTTTAGCGGGTCTGATTGCAGGATCAGGTCCCCCGTTACATCGTAGGGATCCAGTTTAGTTCTATTGTAGGGACAGATCTCCTGTCTTTACTTAGTGCTTGTAGCAGATCATAACAGTAAGTCCAGCCCAAAAAATTTCTCTAAGGAAAGACCTCCAGTTTCCATCATGGTCTCGGTTCAAGATTTGGCTCAACGCTTGCAGGGACTCTCTCTGGAGGTGGCCGAGCTCCAACTACACGTGAGTAGCTGTTCTGGAGCACATTTGGTAGAGCCAAAGGTACGTCTGCCTGATCTATTTTTTGGTGAACAACAAGATTTTTTTTCTTTTAAAAATGCTTGTTCATTGTATTTTCGTTTAAGACCCGGATCCTCTGGTGATGAATCACAGCGCATAGGGTTCATAATGTCACTTTTGCGCAAGGATCCTCAGGGATGGGCTTTTTCTCTCTAACCTAGTGATCCGTGCTTTAGATCAGTGGATAGTTTTTTTTCTGCTTTGGGTTTGTTGTACGATGATCCTGATCGTGTCTCATCTGCTGAGTCTGAATTAAGACGTTTGAGGCAGGGATCAGGTAATGTGGAAAAGTATTGTTCTCACTTCCATCGGTGGTCTGCCCAGGTGGGGTGGAACGATTCAGCTTTGAAAAGTTTGTTTCTTGCGGGGCTAGGTGAAAGGGTTAAAGATTTGCTGATTGCTTATCCCACACCTGGAAACTTGCAGGAGGCTATGCAATTAGCTATACGGGTGGACAGGAGACTGCGTGCAAGGGTTAATGAGAGCAAATCCTCTGCTATGTCAGCTCCGAGTCTTGAGAGGGTCTGTGCTGACAAAGGAGAGCCGATGGAGATTGGGGCGATGGCACCCCGCTCTCAGGAAAAAGACCACAGGCTTTCTGAAGGTTTGTGCTTCTATTGCGGAAATTCTGGTCATTTCATTAAGAACTGTGTGCTTCGTATGAGCAAAGAAAAAAAAATGGTCAGTTATGCCCGTATAGCCTGTTTAAATACAAAGGGAGTATTCTTATCTGCTATTACCACTGCTCAGGAAGAATTAATTGAATTTCGGGTATTTGTGGATTGTGGTTCTACTCTGAATGTGATTGATGGGGGATTCTTGGAAAAACTTACTTTAAAACCTAAACCTTTGTCATCCCCTATTGCTGTGGTTTCTGTTGATGGCTCTCCCTTGAAGAGTGTTCCTCACAAGGTCTGTGAGTTTCCCCTCACTATTAATGGTATTCATCAAGAGAATTTGGATTTGGTAGTATTGAATAATTTGCCTTCTCCAGTAATATTGGGGTTGCCCTGGTTAAAATTGCATAATCCTGTACTGGATTGGTCTACCAATGAAATTAAGTCCTGGAGCCCTAAATGTTATGACAAGTGTTGTAACGGACGTAATGCTGCGGTGGAAAAAGGGGAATTACCTGTACCTAGTCAGGATTTTTGGAGAGTTTTTTCTGAGGAGGAGTCACAAATTTTGCCTCCCCATAGAGACTATGATTGTACCATTGAATTTGTCCCTGGAGCGACTCTTCCTAAAAGTCGTTTATTTAATCTTACTATTCCTGAGAGAAAGGCTTTGGAGGAATACATACAGACAAGCTTGGCCGCCGGTCACATTAGGCCTTCCAAGTCTCCTGTTGCTGTCGGATTTTTTTTTGTTAAAAAAAAAGATGGCGGTTTACGTCCTTGTCTGGACTTTCGTGAGATTAATAAAATTACTGTACGCAATCCTTACCCACTGCCATTGATTCCTGATTTGTTTAACCAGTTAGTGGGGGCCAAGTGGTTCTCTAAAATTGATCTCCGGGAGGCATACAATTTGTTGCGCATGAAGGAGGGTGATGAATGGAAGACTGCTTTTAACACTCCTGTGGGTCATTTTGAGAATCTGGTTATGCCTTTTGGTCTTACCAATGCTCCAGCATTTTTTCAGAATCTTATTAATGACATCCTTAGACCTTTGATCGGCAAAAATGTGGTTGTCTATTTGGATGACATTCTGATTTATTCGCCTGATCTGGAGTCTCATTTGCGGAGCGTACGTGAGGTTTTACAGTTATTAATGGACAATTCACTTTTTGCTAAGCTAGAGAAATGTGAGTTCGCTGTACAGAGAATTAGTTTTTTGGGTTACATTATCTCCAGTGAAGGTTTTGAGATCTACCCGGTTAAAGTTCAAGCTGTGCAGGAATGGCCTAGGCCTATTGGTTTGAAATTGATACAGAGGTTTGTGGGTTTTGCCAATTATTACAGAAAATTCATAAAAAAAAATTCTATTATTGTCAAACCACTGACCGATCTCACTAGGAAAGGTGCTAATGCGGTTTAGTGGACTTCTGGGGCCATTGAAGCTTTTGTGTTTCTAAAGGAGAGGTTCACCTCTGCTCCCATCCTTATGCAGCCTGATGTGACTAAGCCGTTTTTGGTTGAGGTTGATGCTTCTTCTGTGGGGGTTGGTGCATTGTTGTCTCAGGAAAACAAGGATTGAGTACATCCCTGTGCCTTTTTTTCAAAAAAATTTTCTGAGACTTAACTTAATTACGATATTGGTAATCGGGAATTGCTGGCTATTAAACTCGAATTTGAACACTGGCGTCATCTCTTGGAAGGTGCTGAATTTCCCATTCAGGTTTTCACTGATCATAAAAATCTGATCTATCTTGATGCTGCCAAGCGCTTGAATGCCCGTCAGGCTAGGTGGGCACTTTTTTCTCGCGGTTTAATTTTTCCGTTACTTACATCCCGGGTACCAAGAATGTTAAAGCGGATGCTTTGTCTCGCAGCTTTTCTCCCATGGTCAGTACTGAGGAGGAGGAGGAGAGCATTTTACAAGAAGGTGTTGTGATTGCTGCTTTGGACTCCGTTTTGGAGGATGAGATTCTTAAAGCTCAGGAGAATGCCCCATCTAACACTCCCCATGGGAGGTTGTTTGTGCCTAGGACCTTTAGGAGAGATTTGTTTGTTGAGTGTCATGAGTCTCAGTTGGCAGGTCATCCAGGAATTTCTGAGACCAAGAGACTTGTGGGTCGCAGTTTTTGGTGGCTTGGATGGCAGAAGGAAGTCATTAAGTGGGTGCGTCAATTACTGTGTGTGCTAGATCTAAGTCTTCGCATGCTCCTGCTGCGGGGTTGCTTTGCCCTCTGGAGGTTCCTAGTGCACCTTGGACACATCTGGCTATGGACTTTATTACTGACCTTCCCCCCTCTGAAGGTTTCACGGTCATCTGGGTGGTCGTGGACCGTTTTAGCAAGATGTGTCACTTGGTTCCCTTCATCAAACTGCCTTGCGCTAAGACACTCGCTAAGACCTTTGTCATGGAAATTGTCAGACTACATGGCGTTCCTACTGACATTGTTTCTGATAGGGGACCTCAGTTCGTGGCTCGTTTTTGGCGTGCCTTTTGTGACAGGTTGGTAGTTCATTTGTCGTTTTCATCCGGATATCATCCTGAGTCTAATGGCCAGACAGAAAGAAAGAACCAGGATGTTGAGCAGTTCTTGCGTTGCTTTGTGGCAGACAATCAAGAGGGGTGGTCTGAGTTTCTGCCACTTGCTGAATTTGCTCTTAACAACCATACATCCTCTTCTGCTGGGTGTTCGCCTTTTTTTTGTTGTACTGGGAGACATCCGTCTTTTGGGTCATTCTCCAAATTGGTATCGGCTGTGCCGGAGGAGGAGAGTTTTTCCGGTGATTTGGAGAGAGTTTGGACAGATGTGCGTGATAATCTTCAGGAGGCTAACAAAAAATCTAAGAGGTACTTTGATAGGAAACGGCAAGAGGTTTCGTTTGCTATTGGTGACATGGTTTGGTTGTCCTCTAAGAATCTGCGATTGAGGATTCCTTCGAAAAAATTGGGTCCCAAGTTTGTAGGGCCCTTTAAGGTGCTTCAGATAGTTAACCAATCTGCTGTTAGGTTGGAGGTTCCTACCTCCTGGAAGATTAATCCGGTGTTTCATGTTTCTCTGTTGAAAAAAGCTGATGTGTCGGTTGGTGACGCCTCTGCCACTGTTCCTCCGGTGGTGGAAGACGGGGAATATGAAATTTCCCGCATCCTAAATTCTAGACGGTATAGAGGGAGTTTGCAGTATCTCGTTGCTTGGAAGGGTTTTCGGACCCGAGGATAACTCATGGGTGAGGGCGGATGATGTTTCTGCTTCCAGACTTGTCAGAGCATTTCACAGGAGGTTTCCTGATAAGCCCGGTCCTAGGGGATGCGGAGGATCCTCTTAGAAGCGGGGGTGCTGTTAGAACTCTCCTGTTAGTTTTTTTCTAGTTTGCTGGTCACATGACCATTTTTGCCTATTTAATCCGGCTCCACCCTCCTGGCCTTGCTGGACTTCATTGTATTTACTACTCTTGAGCTAGCTTGTTGCTCTGTTACCGTTCTATGTTAGTTGTGCTAGGTCTTCGGACCTCTATGTTCTTTTTAGTGTGTTAGTCTTTAACTGCTACAATTTCTGCTAGGAGGTGTCCAACTTTATCCCAGTCCCTAGTTCTTGTAGGGATCCCTCCCTTGCATCTATAGGTCTTCGTACAGATTAGCCGAGGACTTTAGCGGGTCTGATCGCAGGATCAGGTCCCCCGTTACATCGTAGGGATCCAGTTTAGTTCTATTGTAGGGACAGATCTCCTGTCTTTCCTTAGTGCTTGTAGCAGATCATAACAGCCACTCTGTAAGATCCACATTATAAGAGTTAATTTTTAGCCAGATCCTTCTCGCCCTGGAAAGGGACCCGCAAATGCTAGAGTATCTGTAGCATCGGCGTCTCTGCCCCCTGTCAGGCAGAGACGCTGACCCCCTCACCGCCATGGTCCTGCCCTGGCATCTTCCGGCCTCCCTGCAGCTGCTGCTTGTGCGCACAGCTTCCCTGGCTCTGTGCTTAGGGCGCGCGCGCTCCCTCCCTCTGAAAGGGGCCGCGCACGCCGTCCTAAAAAGTCCCCGGCCAATGGCCGGAGGACTTTCCCTATAAAATGCACCTCCTCCAATACGGAGATGCCCGTGCAAGGTTGTTGCTCTGTGATATTTACTTTGTTTCAGCCATCAAGTCCTCTGCAAGTCAGTCCTGTCCGCCAGTCTGATCTTCAGACCAGTCCGCCAGTCTGACTACTTTCCAGCCCGACAGTCTGCCTAAAGTCCAGTCCGCCAGTCTGTCTATGGGCTCTGCCCGCCTGCTTACCTGGAAGCACCAGCCTTGTTACCTGCTGTGCCCGCCAGCCTGCTTACCTGGAAGCACCTGCCTGTTACCTGCCGTGCCCGCCAGCCCGCTTACCTGGAAGTACCTGCCAGTTACCTGTTGTGCCTGCCTGCTTACCTGGCGCACCCGTCTGGCTATCTGTCGAATCAGCCTGCTTGTCTTCCCTGACCACCCGTCAGCCTGCCTGCCGTGCTCATCCGCTGTACCAGTCAGTTCCTGCCTTCTGACCCGTGGGAGTCACCTGCTCTCATACAAGGTCGGTCCCAGAGTGGCACCTGGTCCCTCTGCTCGGTTCCTCCCTGGTTCTCGAAGTCGACTGAGCCGCCGTGTGACCTTGGTCGGGCCGAGTAGATACTTAGTCACGCCCCTCTGGTCCCTCCATGCACCGCATCACAGAGATTTCACCACCCGGATCCATAACAGTATCGAAACATGCTTTTACACAACCTTGAGATAGGCTTTTCCCAAGTCAGCAGTGAGGCACACAGAGTTCATCGCAGCTTTACACTTCCAACCTCCGACACGTCAATTCGTCAATGCCAAAATATTCACAGCAGCAGTAGTGTAAGTGGATGAAGCAATTTCTGTGAGTCCATTCACACATTTTATAGACCAGTTCGTGCACCTGCGAAGTCTGACACATGGTGAATGACTGGAGAGGATGGTGCAATCCTGATTGAGTCTCCATCTGCTGGGTTGGCTGTAGAGGAAGAGGTTTTGGGTCCTAATTCTACAATTTCTACTCTAGTGAAATTAATGACACTTTGCTGGTGTCTGCCACAAATTTTGGGAAATGTGGAGAATACCGATTGGGTCTCCATCTATTGGCTTTGGCTGTAGTGAAACCTGTTTCTGTCTCCATTAAACTACTTCTACTGTGGTGAAATTGATGCCACTTTGGTGGTGTTAGGCTCTAATTTAGGGAAATGTAAGCACTTCTGATTGAGTCTCCATCTACTGGGTTGGCTTTAGGGGAAGACATGTCATTCCTAATTCTACAATTTTTACTGTACTGAAATTGATGACACTTTGCTTGTGTCTGCCACTAATTTTTGGAAATGTGGAGAATCCTGATTGGGTCTCCATCTATTGGGTTTGGCTGTAGTGAAACATGTTTCTGTCTCCATTAAACTACTTATACTCTGGTGAAATTGATGCCACCTTGCTGGTGTCTGCCACTAATTTTTGGAAATGTGGGGAATCCTTATTGGGTCTCCATCTATTGGGTTTGGCTGTAGTGGAAGAGGTTTCTGTCTCCATTAAACTACTTCTACTCTAGTTAAATTGATGCCACTTTGTTGTTGTTAGGCCCTAATTTAGGGAGATGTGAACACTCCTGGTTAGGTCTCCATCTCCTGGGTTGGTCATAGTGGAAGAGGTTTTGGTCTCCATCCAATTGTATAGCTATACTGTAGTGAAATTAATTATTTGGTGCCAATATTGTTCTCCACAAAGGGGTACACAAACATGATTAACTCAAAATTGGTTTTCAATAAACAACCATCAAACTCACCTGCTGCTTCTTTCTCCTCCTCTTTTACCTTGCCAAGTATTGTCACGCAGGTCTCCGACCGCAGAACCTACGGTTGTATACTCACTCCAGTCAGGCTGAGTGAGAGCCCTTCAGCTGTAACAGAAGCTGACATGCCTGCTGTGTTTGTTTCACTAAGCACACCACATGTTTCTTAATCCACCGTGGTCCAGCAGTTTGTCCATTTCACTGTACTCTGCCCTCTCTCAGCACTGCAGTCAGAGTCAGCCCTCGGTCCTGCAGTTGTGGTCACATATAAAGTTATTTACTCCTACACATGACAAAGCTAAGAGGTTGAACTCCATCATCTCCAATCTGTAGGCCATGGAAATATTGGTCTTAGACCCTCTTTTTTTTTAATTGTGAACAGTTCTGATTGTGTCTCCATCTGCTGGCTTGACTGTAGTGGAAGCGGTGTTGATCCCCATTATACTACTTAAACTCTAGTGAAATTGATGCTAATTTGCTGGTGTCTGCCACAAATTTTTGGAAATGTGGAGAATCCTGATTGGGTCTCCACTCTCCATCTATTGGGGTTTGGCTGTAGTGTAAAAGGTTTCTGTCTCCATTAAACTACTTCTACTCTGGTGAAATTGATGCCACTTTGGTGGTGTTAGGCCCTAATTTAGGGAAATGTAAACACTTCTGCTTGAGTCTCCATCTAATGGGTTGGCTTTAGGGGAAGACGTGTCGTTCCTAATTCTATAATTTCTACTGTAGTGAAATTGATGCCACTTTGCTGGTGTCTGCCACAAATTTTTGGAAATGTGAGGAATCCTGATTGTGTCTCCATTTATTCGGTTTGGTTGTAGTGGAAGAGTTGTCGGTCACCATTATACTAATTCTACTCTAGTGCAGATATTTTGTCACAGGGGTACACATGATATAATCGAAATTGGTTTTCTTAGTACCGTGGTATATAATGCAGGCTATATTTCATCTTTTAATTTTCCGGTGCCTATATTGTTCTTCATACAGGGGTTCACATTAGGAATGAGAGAGCACAAAATGTGCTCAACTTAATGGTTCAGCATTTTCTCCAAACCTACCCAGATCTGCCAGAGTTGCTTGTGAAAGTACAATGTGTGTGTTCCCATTTCAGAAAGTCAGCTATAGCTTCCGCCACCCTGGCAGTGCCTCAGCAGCATATACAGCTTACAGCTCACCGACTGTTGTGCGATGTCACCACATGTTGGAAATCAACATTTCAGATGTTGGGAAGGATTTGTGAGCAGCAGATGGCAGTTGTTGAGTACCAGCTTCAACACGCCCATCGGCATTCAGGTCAGCCTCCGCACAGGGAGCTGATGAGTGGGCATGGATGTCTGACATCTGTGCCATCCTCCAAAACTTTGAGGACTCCACTAAGATGGTGAGCGGCAATGACATCATAATTAGCATCAACATCTCGCTTCTCTGTCTACTGAAGCTCTCGGTCCTCACAGTTAAAGAGGAGGCATTGCAGGCGGAGCAAGGAACTGTGCAGCCCAGCCTCATCTTATCTCAATGCGGATTAGGTGATAATGAGGAGGATGAGGAGGAGATCATGGACAGTCGTCCTCTTGGGGAGACAAGGGAAATCTTGGCTGGCTTGGAAGTCTTGATACCCTTCTTTCAGTCATTGGGAAAGCCATATGAGTTTTGCTTATTGACCTTCAGTGGCCTAAACCGTGGCTTTGCTTATGCATGTTATTTCTCAAAACACATTACAGATCAGACCATAGTCCAACTATATAGTAATTAAATTCAAGGCGTAAAGAAAGATCTTTGTCTGTGACTAAGTACCACCAAGAAGTGTGAGCGATGTTGGATGGGCTGCCATTGCTTATGCAACAAGCAGCTTTAGAGGACTTCCTGGGAGAAATGACAGCTGGAGTATATATGATTTTCCTCTATGCCAGTCTCTGGTGGGCCCTCCCAACCCTGCCGAGAAGCATCCCTGGCTATGAAAAGTGTGTGGGAAGATTACTGGACACTCTATGGCAGTTTTTTTTATTGTGGACTGCCTCCAAACTGTCCCTGGCCACATTCACTTGTCCACGTGTTTGTGGTTAGGCGGTCTTTCCCACTAAATGCACTGGGGAGGGCATGGGTAATGTTCTGGGACCCGTGCTTGTGGGAAGTGTGGATGACACCAGGAGAAATACTGGCGGCTCGGGACAGAGTATGGAGACCCGGCTGCCTCCATGAGGTTGTGTAAAGCTTCCGCCTCCACGAGCCTAACATTTCAAGTGCAAGCAGCTGTCCAGAAATGTGGCAGTTTAGTATTGCGACCTGTGGGTGGGTGGGTGGCTGGCTGCATATTTGCGCTTGCATTCCAAGTAACAGAAAACTAAGGAGATGGATGGCCTCATCATCATCACAACCTGCAAGGTTTGCGCTAGGAACTCTCCTCATGGAGAAGCCAGGGTCCACCAGAGCAATCCATAAGATTGCAATCTATAAGATCCCTTCACTGGCTCCCAATTACCCAGTGTATCCAGTTCAAACTACTTACACTGACGTACAAAGCCATCCATAACCCTTCTTCTCTGTACATCTCTGAACTAATCTTCCGATATGTTCTCTTCTGTAATCTCCGGTCCTCCCAAGACCTCCTTCGTTCCACACTTATTTGTTCCTCACCCAATCACCTCCAATAATTCTACCAAATATCCCCCATCCTATGGAATTCTGTGCGTCCGATTAGCCACCACATTCGTATCCTTCAGACACAACCTGAAAACTCATCTTTTCAAAACAGCCTACAGCTTGCCATTGCCTCGCTGCCATCTCACCTCAACACCACCGGAGCTAATGCAACTCCACAACCTACTGTCTCCTTCCCCACCATTCTGTAGAATGTAAGGCCACAAGTACAGAGTCTATAAGACTTAAGAGGCAAAGCCCAGTTATGTTCTCCCTCTGATAACTAACAATAACAAACAGGTCATGCTGGAGAAACTTGCACCTAGTGCCACTCAGTGTCTTCAGCTCCTTTGTGAGAAACTAATGTTTGCTCAGCCAGTCTACCAAATAAAATTCCTGAGGTATGGAAATTGTGGATGGCTTTGCTTCTGGTACTGGGTGTTAATATCAAACCGTGGCTTGCCATTCACTGGATATTCCTGGCTGATTGGAGACAAGCTCATTCCCACAGAAAAGTACCAGCAAGCTGAGGAGATGGTGGCCTATATCATCATGAAGGAGTTTGCTCGTTGTCTAGTAGTCTGGCTTTTATATTAAAGATCATGCTCATTTTTATAGTTTTAAGTGAGCACGCAAAGATTGTGGTTTCTGCAGCAGCGCATCCAGGCAATGATAGTGGCGGAGAAATTGCTATAGCATCAGGTTGAGGATGCGAGCCATGTAAGGCACTTGTCTGACGATGCCCTGGCATTGGGCCACCACCGGGTTCACACCGTTATCGCACATTGCCTTCCTTTGCACCAGGTTCAGTGGACACAGCCATTGCTCAATGTCGGCCTGGAGAGCTGTCCACAACTCTTCAGCTGTATGACTGCGATCTCCAAGGCATATTAATTTGAAGACTTTCTGATTGCGGTGAGCCCTGGCTGCGTAGTACAGAAGTGGGGGGGATTCTCTCTGCACTATTGGAGTGTGTGTCTCAGTAAGGCAGAGGTTGAGGGTGCAGTTGGAGGACCTAGAGGAGGTAGAGGATGCAGAAGCACTGGAGGAAGGGTTAGATACAGAGGTTTATCCCGCAAGCCTTGGGGATTGCAACACTTGCTGTCTAGTTCTCCATTCTCTGGTGTGTAGTGGTTTAGTTCTCCAACACTAGCTGTTTTGTAGGTTAGTTTTATAACCCCAGTTGTCTTATTAGTTTAATTCTCCATGTTCTGGTGTGTATTTGTTTCATTCTCCAACCTTAGCTGTTTAGTAGTTTAGTTCTCCAACCCCTGTTGTATATTAGTTTAGTTCTCCATGTTTTCGTGTGTATTTATCTTTCTCCAACCCATCCATGCCCATCCACAGGGGTTAACGTCTGGTGACGAGGGTTTAGATTCTTCTCAGACCCTACTTCGTCCCGGCCTGGATCAATTGAAAAAAATGTTCGGCATTGCTACACATGCTTTCCCCATTTTGAGTCTGTAAAGCTTTGGATCAGACCTCTGATGCCCCGGAATAGTATGTGTGAACAGCTCTGCAGACTTGCCCATTTGTGCTTCCCCATAGTTAGTTGGCCAGTTGGAGAGTTGTGACGTGGGTGAAAACAAGGGTAATTGGGGTGGCACCTCTGAGGACTGTACTGTGTGTGATGATAAGGAGCAGAGGCCACTTGATGCAGCGCTTGTCATCTACTGGTGCACATGTTCTTACTGCCCCTCATTTACAAGGCGTACCACTGTGCGACTGCTATAGAAAGGGAGTGGAGTCCAGTAACAGAAGTTTTCAAAATCCTGCACAATTGCTCACTGCGGAAAAACAAACCTACTTCTCATCTCTCATATCATACGTGTCTCACAACAATAAACAACTATTCAGTACTTTCATGTCCCTCCTCTGTCCACCAGCTTCCCCTCGCCTCATTCTTCAAGCTGAAGATTGACAACATAGGACAAAGCTTTTGCTTAAAGTCCCAACAGCCCCTTTTCATAACGACTCAACTCTCCTCCTCCAAAATCAGCTTCTCCGCCATCACAGAAGATCATCTTTACTCTCCAAATCACATCTCACCACCTGTGAACTTGACCTAATACCATTCCACCTTATTCCAAACCATACCACAGTCTTCATTCCAAGACTAACCCTCCTCTTCTATCTATCACTAACAACTGGCATCTTCCCATCCAGATTCAAACATACCTCAATCACACCCATCCTCCAAAAGCCCTGTCTTGACCCATCCTATGTTTAGCTATTGCCCCATCTCACTTCTCCCCTATGCCTCCAAACTACTGCATCAACACGTCTATTTTGAACTGTCCTCCCACCTCTCCTCCTGCTCCCTCATTGACTGTTTACAATTAGACTTCCGACCTCACCATCCACTGAAACTGCCCTGACTAAAGTCACCAATGACCTACTAACTGCTTAATCCAAGCCAGACCACTGTCTTCCTCCTCCTAGACCTGTCATCTGGCTTCGACACTGTAGACCATACCCTCTTACTACATACTCTCATCTCTCGGCATCATAGACTTGGCCCTGTTATGGATTTTTTCATACCTAACCGACAGGACATTCAGTGTCTCCCACTCACACACCTCCTCCTCACCTCACTCCCATTGTCCCCCAAAGTTCACTTGTAGGACCCAGGCTCTAATCCATCTACACCTTTGGCCTTGGACAGCTCATGGTCTCACGGCTTTCAGTATCACCTCAATGCTGATGACACACAGATCTACCTCTCTGGATCTTTCTTCTCTGCTAGATTTCAAAAACTTAACATGGATAAAACAGAATGCATCATCTTTCCACCATCTCATTCACCCCCCCCAACTGACCTATTAATCGAAGTGAATGGCTGCCCACTCTCCCCACAGTCCCACAAGCTGGACTCTGATCTCTCCTTCAAACGTCAGATCCAAGCCCTTTCCACTTGCTGCTGACTCCAACTCCAAAGTATCTCGGGGATCCACACATTTCTCAACCATGAATGTAGAAAATTACCAGTGCACGCCCTCATCAACTCCCGCCTTGACTACTACAAGCTCCTGCTCTGTGGCCTCCCTTATACCTCTCTCGCAACCCTCCAATCTATCCTAAACTGTGCTAGCCGATTAATCCACCTATCACCCCGCTATTCCTAGGCTTCTCCCCTCTATAAATCCCTGCGCTGGCTCCCTGTTTCCCAGAGACTCCAGTTGAAAAGCCTAACGTTGGCATACCAAGCCATCGAAAACTTGTCTCCTCCATACATGTGTGACCTAGTCTCCCCGTACTAGTTAGCTACATGCAACTTCACATCCTTACAAGATCTCCTTCTCTACTTTCCTCTTATCTCTTCTTGTCACTATCACATACAAAATTTGCCCCGTACATCTCCGCTACTGTGTTGCTGTACCCCAACACATCAGACTCTCGCCTACCGTGCAAACCTTGAAAACAAAGCTGAAAACCCACTTCTTGTGACAAGCGTGCAATCTGCAATAAGCCTCGCTCAAACATACCGCTGCGCGACTAGCTGTAAACTGACCTACTGTATCTTCACCCATACTTTGTAGATTGTTTGCGCACCCTCACGGGCAGGGTCCTCTCTCCTTTTGTACCAGTTGATGAGTCACGGACGGTGACTCCTTTTCACATGTAAAGTGCCACGGAATAAATGTCGCTTTTATAGTAATAATGATTATAGTAATTGTACTCTGGATCAATTGATGGCACTTTCCAGGTGTCCACCCCTAATTTGATGTGTTTTGGCAGCTTTTGGACCCGTTTTAAGGTGTTGTGTATGCGTTTTTTTTGTCCCCCCATTGAATCCTATGGCGTTCGGTAACGTTCGACAAACATTTGAAGAATAAATCGGTGAATATTGCAAATTCGGCGATCGTAATCCGAATCGAATGTTGAAACATTCCCTCATCTCTACTTCTAATGTCTGGCATCTTATGAACCTTCGAGCACTCAACATCTTCAATGTCTTATGCGCTAAGCCTCAGTGTCATGCTATCATGACCAAATCAGTACATGAGATGCCAAAGATGCCATATTCCAGAAGACACAAATGGCGTCCTATTGAAGACTAGACAGAAAAATACAGGTATTATTTATTTTTCTACCCTCTTTGAAATCCTCCTAAATCCACCAAAATTTAGATTACATAAAATCTGAATTTTTTTATGAAGCTCGAGGTAAATTTTGATTGAAGTGATTCAATTATCTCTATCTTGTAGTGATACCACTTATGTTTATTATTTTTACTTATCTAACAAATGGATGAGTGTTTTAAAAATGTTTATATTTTGTGTAGGGGGGAGGGGTTTAAGGAACCTGTCAGCATCTTTTTATTTGTAATCTGAAAAGATACAGATTAGTAACCTTCTGTAAATGTACAGTGTACACAAAGAGCTGCCGATCAGTTGTGTGAGTGGTGTTATACAGAGCTTAGCATTCAGAGCACTGCAAGATCTGCGGCAGAGAAAATAGTAATTGCATCAAAATGACAGGATGCAGACCAACAAGTGACACATCGCCGGAGTCAGGGTCTCAACTCCTCTACTATGCTTCTCTCAGATTACATAGCAAAAGTCTGACAGATTCCATTTAAGATTAATTTCCCACTAAGAGTTTTTAGTGAGATTTTGATACTGTATATTGTTTTTGCTCAAATAATAAAGGCATTTACATCTCCAGCAAAGTGGATGAGATTTATAGAAATCTCATGCCCTCTGTGCTCTTCGTGTTAAGCATTATGCACTCACCTGTGGCACGTTTTTGAAATTCACAACATCAAATTCTCTTGTTGGTATGCTGAGTAGTGATGAGCAAGCATGTTCGCTACTGCTCGGTGCTCGCCCGAGCATCTCACTGCTCGAGATGCTCGGTGCCCGTCGAGTATTTCCGGGGTTGCTCGGCGGGAGCTCGGGTCTCCTCCCTGCATGTTTGGTGCTCTTTAGAGCGCCAATGAACATGCAGGGATTGCCTTCCACTCACTGTAATGCCATACCCATGTTGGTTGTGGCATTACAGTGATTGGCTGGCCGCACAGCGTCATCCGGTCTATATCAGACCTGGCGCCGCCATGCTCGTCACAGTCCCTCCGGAATCAGACAGTGTAGAGAGAGGTGCTGCTGAGCTAGGGAGAGATTTGCTTGTTTCTAGTTAATGTAGGTGTACCAAACTGTATTAGAGACACATATCTGACTCGCCCCCTGGGCCATGGGGCACTCTGAATCGGGCTTCAGGCAATGCTGGGAGTAGTAGTGGCCACCCGATCCCGTGGCTCAGGGTGGTCAGACCAAATACTGTGGCAGTCTATATTTAGAGCTTTAAAATGTCCGACTACGCCACCCGTGGATTGCGGCTATTATAAACTGCCGCTGCAAGGCAGTCCACTGAGGCTGATGGTGTGTGCAGCAGAGATAGTATAACTCCAAACGGGAAGAGTGTAGCCTCAGGGCAGTGTGGTAGGATGCTGGAGGTGATGGTGCAGACGCAGCATTAATCACACAGAGTCAGTGATGCAGTCCAGGGTCTTTTACTCACAGTTGTTATCCGTGTCACTTCTGCAGGGAATGACTGCCCAAGCCGTGCTGCGTCCACCAGGTGAGGAGCTCGGTCAACCCACAGGCAATTCAGGAGTATGGCACAGGACCCCCTTCTGTCCTTTCTCTGGCCTCTCGTGCCCCACCAGTGACCACACTTCTGTCCAGCTGCCTCGGGCCTTCTCTTGGTGAAACCTGTCGTGGTGCCTTCCTAGTGGGTGTAGCAGGGGGGTCGCACCAATAGATTATCACGACCTCCGGTCTTTGGCTGAGGGATGATTTACCTCCACCAACTTGGGAATCCGGTACCCTTATTCTGCCTGACCCTTCACCCGTTATCTCGTGGGTTCTTAGGGTCCCTTCTGCCTTCTTGTCTCTGGAGCCTTTCTACTCCTCTTTCTCTCCACCTTTCTTCCTTTCTTCTCCTTCTCCTCTTCTCCCTTCTGGCTCCGGCCTTCACCCTAGGCCTGCCTCGTGGAGCTGAGCTCAGGCTGAGCCACAGCTCCCTGTCAGCCCTCTCTGGCTGAACTCCTTCTCTGACTGAACGAACCCTCTCCTAAGATGGCCCCCACCTTTTATCTGCTTCACTTTTTCGGAGCTCAGGTGACCAGCAACCAATGAGCTCCTTCCTATGCTCCAGAAACCGTCCCCTTCTGCTCCTACATCACTGGCTTCTCTTCCCCTCCCCACTCCAGCCAGGGACATGGTCAGTTGTGCCTGCAATAAATGGGAGCATCTCAGAACTGTCCCCCGGAAATGAGGAGTGTGTGTATGCAGCTAACTGAGCCCTGGTCCATACTCCATCCTTACCTGGGAGTGGAATATCACACCTCTGGTTGAGGTGCAATACCCCTGTAGCAACCGAACCCTCGGGGTGCTACATATCCATCTCAACAAACAGTCCTTCTGAGGACTAATCCATCTGCAGAGATATGAGGCAGGCGGTGTATATAGGCAGGCAGGTAGGACAAGAGGCTCCATTCCAGTTCTGTCTGCTGATGCTGTTAGATATTTCTATAAATAGGCCCAGGTCTTAGGGGCCAGGAATAATTTTTTTTGGATCTTAATCCTCATTATTTGATTAAAAAGCAATCCAGAGAACACAGTTTTTCTGCGCCATTCGCTTGTTGGCACTGTAGAATACAGACAGGTCCTTTCCATATTACAGCTCTAAAAATCCAGCTATTTAAAACTGTGGTTTGTCCGTCACACAGATCACATATAATTGTGCTGAAAATACTGCCATTTCTGGCCTCCACTGAAAATTTTTTCAGTGTGTCAGTGAAGCAAGTGACACCAGTTTGCTGTTCAAAATAGTTACCTACCGGCCAGGTATTTAAAACTGTGTTTTCTCTGTCACACGGATCACACATACATTTTCAGAAAATAGTGCCATTTCTGGCCTCCATTAAATTTTTTTTTCAGTGTGTCAGCAAAGTTTTTGTCACCGGTTTGCTGTTCAAAATAGTTAGCTACAGGCCAGGTATTTAAAACTGTGTTTTCTCTGTATCACGGATCACATATACGTTTTCAGAAAATACTGCCATTTCTGACCTCCATTAAAAATTTGTTTTATTGTGCCAGTCAAGCAATTGACACCGGTTTGCTGTTCAAAATAGTTACCTACAGGCCAGGTATTTAAAACCATGTTTTCTCCATCACACAGATCACATATGTTTTCAGAAAATACTGCTATTTCTGACCTCCATTAAAAATTTGTTTCAGTGTGTCAGTGAATCAATTGACACCAGTTTGCTGTGCAAAATAGTTACCTACAGGCCAGGTATTTAAAACTGTGGTTTGTCCGTCACACGGATCACATATAAGTTCGCTCCAAATTCAGTCAATTGTTGTGAGCGTGGAAGATATTGTCCTCCATTTAAAATGGGCAAGGCACATGGCAAAGGACGGGGAACTGGACATGATGGTGATGATGGTGCATGCAGAGGCCGAGGCTGTGGGCAAGCTGAAATTGTGCCACAACAAACACCCACATCTTCTCGCTTGACCTTCCTGTCCCAATTAATAGGGGACCACAGAACACCATTATTGAACACAGAGCAGTGTGAACAGGTTATTGGTTGGATAGCAGATAATGCTTCCAGTCATTTAGTCACCACCACCACCACCTTGTCTTCCACCTGGTCAAGTCTCAGTAGCTGTGAGTCTGGACCGCATATTCCTCACCCTGAACCTCCTTCCTCCCACTATGCTGTTTGCCCAGAGGCAACTGATCCCACACTTGGACACTCCGATTAGCTGTTCACTTTTCCATTTATAGATTCGGGCATCTCTCCAGGTCCACTTGAAGCAGGGCAAGAGGAGATCGCATGTATCAATGCCCAAAAATTTTAGCAGCCACGGTCACATGAAGGCGACGGTGGGAAAGTGTCACAAGAGGTGCATGATGATGAGACACAATTGCCAGAAAGTCAGGAGGAGGACCAGAGTGCGGAAGTGGAAGACGAGGTGGTGGATGATATAGTAACTGACCCAACCTGGCAGGAGGACATGCAGAGCGAGGAGAGCAGCACACAGGGGGATAGAGGCAGAGCACCCCAACAGGCAGGGAGAAGCAGCGTGGTAGCCACAGAAAGAAGGCAGGGAACCGTTCCCTGTAACTCCAACATGAAGGAAGTTGCCAGTACAACTGTTAGGTCTTCCCGAGTCTGGTTGTTTTATAAAGACTCTACCGATAACCCCAAAAAGGCCATTTGCAACACCTGCCAGGCCAGCATCAGCAGGGGTGGCAAAACAACCAGCCTGACCACCACCAGCATGATCAGGCTCATGGCAGCAAAGCACCCGACTTTGTGGGCCGAACCCCAGAGTCCAGGAACAGTGTCTGCGAGTTGCACCATTGCTACTTCCGCTGTTGTGCATGCAAGCCAATCCCCTGTCCATGGTGCATGCGAAGATGCCTCCTGCCCTGCACTTGTCATTGCACACTCTCAACTAGCAGTATCAGGAAGCACGTCCTTGTCCCAGTGCAGCGTTCAGTTGTCCATGCCACAACCTTGCAATGCAAGCTCAAATACGCAGCTAACGCCTCACAGGCCACAGTACTAAATTCCCACATTTCACGACTGCTTGGGCTCGTAATGTTGCCTTTTAGGCTTATGAAGACGGAAGCATTCCGCAACCTGATGGCGGTGGCCATCCCTCAGTACTCAGTACCCAGCTGCCACTATTTGTCCCAGTGTGACGTCCCCGCATTACACAAGCATGTGTCCCAAAACATTAGCCATGCCCTCAACAACGCAATTACCGGGAAAGTCCACCTAACCACGGACACGTGGACAAGTGCTTGTGGGCAGGGACGGTACATCTCTCTGATGGCACACTAGGTTAACATAGTGGAAGCCGGTACCCAGTGGACCTTGGGACGGAACACGTCCTCCCGACGCCAAGAATTGCGGGCCCTAGGTCAATCAGGGTTGTCCTCACAGTCTACAGCTCCTGCACCTCATCCTCCTCAGCCTCCTCCTCCTCTTCAGCCTCCATCTCCAAAATGACCACATCAGTCACAAGCTGGAAGCACTGCAGCACTGCCTCGGCCAAGTGACAAACTGCACAATGCTGAAGAGTTGTGGACAGCTCTGAAAGAGCAGGCAGATCTGTGGCTCACACCGCTAAACCTACAGCCAGGCATGGTCGTGTGTGACAATGGCCGGAACCTGGTGGCAGCTCTGTGGTGAGGCGAGCTCACACACTTACCATGTGTGGCCCATATGCTTAACCTCATGGTTCAGCGGTTTCTCAAATCCTACCCAGAGCTGCAGGATCTGCTTGTCAAAGCACACCGCCTGTGTGGCCATTTTAGAAAGTCACCTACAGCTTCCGCCGCCCTTGCTGTGTTTCAGCAGCGTTTGCAGCTTCAGGCTCACAGACTGGTATGTGATGTCCACACGCATTGGAACTCTACCCTGCAGATGTTGGGAAGGATTTGTGAGCAGAAGAGGGCAGTTGTTGAGTACCAGCATCAACAAGGCCGTCGGTATTCAGTTCAGACTCCACACATAAGACCTCAGGAGTGGACATGGATGTCAGACATATGTACCCTCCTCCAAAACTTTGATGACTCCACCAAGATGGTGAGCGGCGATGACGCCATAATTAGCGTCACCTTCCCGCTTCTCTGTCTTCTGAAACTCTCTCTGCTCACAATCAAAGAGGATGCATTGCAGGCAGAGCACGATGAGAAGGAGCAAGGAACAATACAGGGTGATTAAACACAGCCCAGCCTCATCTCATCCCAACGTGGATTGGGTGACAATGAGGAAGAGGAAGAACAGGAGCTAGTTACATGCGCTATAGATGGTACTACCTGCACAACTGTCGTACCGTCTGTTCAGCGTGGATGGCCAGAGGACAGAGAGGAGGAGGAGGAGAGCATGGTCAGTCATCCTCTTGGTGAGGATATGGAAGTCTTGCCTGTTAAACTCAGTCATGCGTGCCAGACTGCTATGTTACGCTGCCTTTCCCATGACCCTTGCTTACTCAAAATTTTGGGTGACAGTCATTACTCATTGGTGACACTTCTAGTCCCATGCTACAAGGAGAACTTTATATCTCTTATTCCTGAGGCTGACAGGTCTACAAAAATAGGGCAGTACCAGAAGGCCCTTGTTGCAGAACTATTAATAAAAATTCCCATCTGAAAACTCTGGTGGCAGAGGTCACAGTTCTTTGGACAACCAAGGAGTACAAGCGAGAGAGAGACTAATGCAATCCAGCAGATGCAGGGGAACACTGTCAAAGTTCTGGGGCAGTTTAATCAGCTCCTCCTATCGCACAGGCCCTGAGGTGTGGGGTACTCCACAAGGAGTGCAAAGTTTGGGAAGATGCTGAGAGAGTTCCTTGCCGACTGTACCAACGTCCTCCAGGATTCCTCTGTGCCTTATAATTATTGGGTATCCAAGCTGGATACGTGCAATGAACTAGCTCTCTATGCCTAGGAGTTCCTGGGCTGCCATGACACTAGCGTTTTATCAGAGCGGGATTTTAGTGCCGCTGGTGGAATTATAACTGATAAGCGCATCCGCCTCTGAACTGAAAATGCTAACAGACTGACTCTTATAAAAATGAACAAGGGCTGGATTGGGCCAGACTTCTCAGCATCACTGAATGATAGCAGCGTAACATAAACTCAAATCCAGTGTCTTTTTTTGAGAGGTGTATTCCTATGCACCTCTTCACACCAACACATCGGTATACGGTTCCTGATTTTGGCTATTTGCTCTTGTCCTCCTCCTTCTCCTCATCCTCATCCTCCACCAACATATCACAAGGGTGACCGTGGTCCGTGATGCAACACCCAAATAATATTTTTAAAGGGTGTTTATGATGCCCTTAAAAAAAAATGCATACAGTATGTTCATGTATACCTCCCAGGGGTAAATGTTTGTCAGCCCATACACTTAGTGCATTGGCATTACAACTATAGGGGACCCGCTCCTTTCTAATGGGAACATTTTTTTATGAGGCCCTCTAAGTCTCTTCCAAGGGGCATTGGAGTGCCTCCCAATTTTTGGCAGCCCTTGCATTCACTGCATAGGTCAACACTTTGGGAGACCCTCTCCATTCTAATCGGAATTTGTCGTTACTGTGGCTCTGCTCTATGTGTCTTTAAATTGTTACTGGGCTTTTCCTAAATTTGGTCAGACGTTGGACTCATTGCATACCCTATAACTGTATAGCAGACCCTCTCCTTTCTAAAGGGAACATGTTGTACTTGTTACTGTGGCCCTGCTCTATGTGTAGTTAAATTCTTAGTGGGGTTTTTCCTAAATTTGGCAGCCCTTGCAGTCACAGTATGGGAGTTACCATTATAGGAGAAACGCTCCTTTATAATGGGAAATTTTTTTTTACTGAGACCCTCCTCTATATCTCTTCAAAGGGGTATTGGGTTGCGTCCGAATTTTTGGCAGCCCTTGCAGTCACTGCATACGCTATAACAGTATAGGACACAAACTTGTTAATAATATGAACAACAAAGCATAGCCGGCTGATGGCTCTCTAACAATAGCAAGGGCCGACTGCTGGCCTTTTAAAAATAGTAAGGGCTGCCTGATGGCCCTATAAAAATAGGCTTTGTGTCTTTCAGAGTCCCACCATCATAAATGAAACAGGATGTGTCTGATGATGGGTCACACACCACATTGCCAGATAAGGTTGTAAAATGTTAAAATTACATTTCCCGGTGAATGAATTTGTCTTAAAAAATAACGTACAAACAAACAAAAAAAACAATAGGATCTTTCTTTAGCATAAAAATAGAGTCGCCAATGTAACCTCAATGTAATCACATTGTTCAGCTCCTCCATCTCCGAAATGATTACATCAGTCACAAACTGAAAGCACTGCAGCACTGCCTCGGCCAAGCAGCAACAGGCTGTGCTGAAGATAACATACTTAATGCTTAGGTGACAAACCGCCCAGCACTGTAGAGTTGTTGAAAGCTGTAACACAGCAGCCTGATCTGTGTCTCTCACCGCTGAACATACAGCTAGGCATGGTCGTGTGTGACAATGGGCAGAACCTGGTGACGGAGAAATGACAGCCGGAGTAGATACGGTTTCCCTGTATGCCAGTCCTTTCACTGAGCTAAATAAAATGGCTGTGGTGAAATGCAACTCCCACTGAGAAGCTGTTTCAGATTGAAAAACATTGGGCCCACCAGAGGATTTGATTCTGAGGGCTCACCTTTCTCCCCCGCTTAAGAGCCCCATAGCAGCTGCAAAGTTAGCGCTATCATGAACTCTCCTGAGGTATAAGCCAGGGCACACCAGAAGATTCTCTGGTGGGACCGTTCAACCCTCCCGAGAAGCAGTCCTGGCTAAGAAAAGTGTATGGGAAGGTTCCCGGACACTCTATGGCTGATTTTTTACTGAGGAGGAAATACATGCAAACACAGGGAGAACATACAAAGTCCTTGCAGATGTTGTCCTTGCAGATGTTGTCCTTGCTTGGATTTGAACCCAGGATCCCAGCGCTGAAAGGCTTCAGTGCTAACCACTGATCCAATGTGCTGCTCTTCACCCTCTAATATCTAACAGGCTGGAGAAACTTGCACCTACTGCCACTCTATCTTCCGCTCCTTTGAGAGAACCTAATGTATTTGGGCAGCCAATCAGTCTACCAAATAAAATTCCTGAGAAGGAAATTGGTGATGGCTTTGCCACTGGTACTGGGCACAGTGCTAATACCATGGCGTCGTACCATAGTTTACTGGAATTATTCCAGGCTGGTAGGAGGCAAGCAAATTCCCACAGAAAAGTATCAGCAATAATGTTCAGGGACCCACGCTTGTAGAAGGCAGATACAACACGGGGAGAAATAGTGACGGCTAGGTTCCTAGTATGGACACGAGGCATGAAGCATGAGGTTGTGAGAAGCTTCCGCCTCCACGATCCTAAAAGGCCACATTTCAAGTGCAAGTAGCTGCCCAGAAATCTGGCAGTTTAGTATTGCGGCCTGTGGGCGGGTGGGTGGCTGGCTGCATACTTGCGCTTGCATTCCAAGTAACAGAAAACTAAGCAGATGGTGGATTCTATCATCATCATGGCCTCGCCTCGACACTATGAACTCTCCTGAAGGAGAAGCCAGGGCCCACCGAAGGAGTCTTCGGTTTTCTGGTGGGTCCGTCCAACCCTGCCGAGAAGCAGCCCTGGCTAAGAAAAGTGTGGGGGAAGGTTCCCGGATACTCTATGGCTGCATTTTTAATGTGGATCGGATGTGCTTATGTATGTTTTTTCTCAAACCGCATTGCAGATCAGGCCATTGCCAAACTCTGTAGTCATGAAATTAAATGCGCGAAGAAAGATGTTTGTGTGTCAAAGCACCACCAACAGGTGCGAGTTGATGTTGGACGGGCTGCCATTGCTTCTGCAAAAAGCTGAATTAGAGGACTTACTGGGAGAAATGACACCCAGAGTAGATACGGTTTCCCTCTATGCCAGTCCTTTCACCGAGCTAAAGAATATGGCTGTGGTGAAATACAACTCAGCAAAAAAAAGCTGTAGACTGGCTCCGTACCACCCCTGACCACATTCACCTGTCCATGTGTTTGTGGTTAGGCGGTCCTTCCCAGTATCTGCACTGGGGAGGGCACAGGTAATGTTGTGGGACCCGTGCCTGTGGAAAGCGGAGACGATATCGAGAGAAATAACGGCGGCTGAGGACCAAGTATGGACACCCGGCCGATGGCATGAGATTATGAAAAGCTTCCGCCTCCACGTGCCTAAAAGGCCACATTTCAAGTGAAAGCAGCTTTAGAAGACTTCCTGGGAGAAATGACAGCTGGGCAGATATGGTTTCCCAAGTCCTTTCACCAAGCTAAAGAATATGGCTGTGGTGAAATACAACTCAGCAAAAAAAGCTGTGGACTGGCTCCGTACCGTTCCTGGCACATTCACCTGTCCACATGTTTGTGGTTAGGCGGTCCTTCCCAGTAAGTGCACTGGCAAGGGCAGGGGTAATGTTGTGGGAACCATGCTTTTGGAAGGCGGAGACGATACCGGGAGAAATAGTGGCGGCTGGGGACCGAGTATGGATACCCGGTTGCCACCGCCATAAGTTTGTGGACAGCTTCCACCTCCACGAGCCTAAAGGCCACACACAATGGTGGCCAAAAGTATTGGCACCCATGCAATTCTGTCAGATAATACCCAGTTTCTTCCTGAAAATGATTGCAATCCTCAAATTCTTTGGTATTATTATCTTCATTTAATTTGTCTTCAATGAAAAAACACAAAAAGAATTGTCCTAAAGCCAAATTGGATACAATTCCACACCAAACCTAAAAAAGGGGGTGGACAAAAGTATTGGCACTGTTTGAAAAATCATGTGATGCTTCTCTAATTCGTGTAATTAACAGCACCTGTAACTTACCTGTGGCACCTAGCAGGTGTTGGCAATAACTAAATCACACTTGCAGCCAGTTAACATGGATTTGTTAGAACTCTCCTGTTAGGTTTTTTCTAGTTTGCTGGTCACTTGACCTTTTTTGCCTATTTAATCCTGCTCCGCCCTTCTGGCCTTGCTTGACTTCATTGTAATTTCTACTCTTAAGCTAGCTAGGTGCTTTGCTACCTTACTCCGTCAGTTAGCTAGGTCGCTTGACCTCTGTGTTCTATGTTGTTAGTTTGTCCTTTTCTGCTGCAATTTCTGCTAGGAGGTGTCCATCTTACTCCCTGTCACTAGTTCTTGTAGGAATCCCTCCCTCACATCTATAGGTCTTCGTACAGACTAGCTGAGGACTTTAGCGGGTCTGATCGCAGGATCAGGTTCCCCGTTACATCGTAGGGTTCAAGCTTAGTTCTATTGTAGGGACAGATCTCCTGTCTTTCCTTAGTACTTGTAGCAGATCATAACAGTAAGTCCAGCCCAAAAATTTCTCTAAGGAAAGACCTCCAGTTTCCATCATGGTGTCGGTTCAGGATTTGGCTCAACGCTTGCAGGGACTCTCTCTGGAGGTGGCCAAGCTCCA
Organism: Phyllobates terribilis; assembly: GCF_046119375.1. Classification (NCBI taxonomy): domain Eukaryota; kingdom Metazoa; phylum Chordata; class Amphibia; order Anura; family Dendrobatidae; genus Phyllobates; species Phyllobates terribilis. The sequence continues at coordinate 33,961,171 of NW_027362768.1, read as the reverse complement.
ACAACACATGAGTAGCTGTTCTGGAGCGCATTTTGTAGATCCAAAGGTACGCTTGCCTGATTTATTTTTTGGTGAACAACAAGATTTTTTTTCCTTTATAAATGCTTGTTTATTGTATTTTCGTTTAAGACCCAGATCCTCTGGTGATGAATCACAGCGCATAGGGTTCATAATGTCACTTTTGCGCAAGGAACCTCAGGGATGGGCCTTTTCTCTCCAACCTAGCGATCCGTGCTTTAGATCAGTGGATAGTTTTTTTTCTGCTTTGGGGTTGTTGTATGATGATCCTGATCATGTCTCATCAGCTGAGACGGAATTGAGACATTTGAGGCAGGGATCAGGTAATGTGGAAAATTATTGTACTCACTTCCGTCGGTGGTCTGCTCAGGTGGGGTGGAACGATTCTGCTCTGAAAAGTTTGTATCTTGCAGGGCTAGGTGAAAGGGTTAAGGATCTGCTGATTGCTTATCCTACACCTGGAAACTTGCAGGAGGCAATGCAATTAGCTTTACGGGTGGACAGGAGACTGCGTGCAAGGATTAATGAGAGTAAATCCTCTGCCATGTCAGCTCCGAGTTCTGAGAGGGTCTGTACTGACATTGGAGAGCCGATGGAGAATGGGGCGATGTCACCCGGCTCTCAGGAAAAAGACCACAGGTTTTCTGAAGGTTTGTGCTTTTATTGCGTAAAATCTGACCATTTCATTAAGAACTGTGTGCTTTGTATGAACAAAGAAAAAAAAAGTCAGTTACGCCCATATAGCCTTTTTAAACACTAAGAGTGTATTTCTTTCTGCTACCACCGCTGCTCAGGAAGAATTAATTGAATTTCGGGTATTTGTGGATTGTGGTTCTACTCTGAATGTGATTGATGGGGGATTCTTGGAAAAACTTAAATTAAAACCCAAACCTTTGTCATCCCATATTGCCGTGGTTTCTGTTGATGGCTCTCACTTGAAATGTGTTACTCACAAGATTTATGAATTTCCCCTCACTATTAATGGTATTCACCAAGAAAATTTGGATTTGGTGGTATTAAATAATTTGCCTTCTCCAGTAGTGTTGCGTTTGCCCTGGTTAAAATTGTACAATCCTGTACTGGATTGGTCTACCAATGAATTTAAGTCCTGGAGCCCTAAGTGTTATGACAAGTGTTGTACCGGGCGCATTGCTGCTGTGGATAAAGGGGAATTACCTGTACCTATTCAGGAGTTTTAGAGAGTTTTTTCTGAGGAGGAGTCGCAAGTTTTGCCTCCTCATAGGGACTATGATTGTACCATTGAATTTGTCCCAGGAGCGACTCTCCCTAAAAGTCGTTTATTTAATCTTACTATTCCCGAGAGAAAGGCTTTGGAGGAATACATACAGAAGAGCTTGGCCGCCGGTCATATCAGACCCTCTAAGTCACCTGTGGCTGTTGGATTTTTTTTTGTTAAAAAAAAGGACGGCGGTTTACGTCCTTGTCTGGACTTTCGCAAGATTAATAAAATTACTGTACGCAATCCCTACCCACTGCCATTGATTCCTGATTTGTTTAACCAGTTAGTGGGAGCCAAATGGTTCTCTAAAATTGATCTCCGGGGGGCATACAATTTGTTGCGTATGAAGGAGGGTGATGAATGGAAGACTGCTTTTAACACTCCTGTGGGTCATTTTGAGAGTCTGGTTATACCTTTTGGTCTTACCAAAGCACCAGCATTTTTTCAGAATCTTATTAATGATATCCTTAGACCTTTGATCAGCAAAAATGTGGTTGTGTATTTGGATGACATTTTGATTTATTCGCCTGATCTGGAGTCTCATTGGCGGAGCGTACGTGTGATATTGCAGTTATTGATTGACAATTCGCTTTTTGCTAAGCTGGAGAAATGTGAGTTCGCTGTACAGAGAATTAGCTTTTTGGGCTACATTATCTCCAGCGAGGGCTTTGAGATGCACCTGGTGAAAGTTCAAGCTGTGCAGGAATGGCCTAGGCCTATTGGTTTGAAATCGATACAGAGGTTTTTGGGTTTCGCCAATTACTACAGAAAATTCATTAAAATTTTTTCTATTATTGTTAAACCACTGACCGATCTCACCAGGAAAGGTGCTAATACGGTTCAGTGGACTACTGAGGCCATTGAAGCTTCTGTGTTTCTAAAGGAAAGGTTCAGCTCTGCCCCCATCCTTATGCAGCCTGATGTGACTAAGCCGTTTTTGGTTGAGGTTGATGCTTCTTCTGTGTGGGTCGGTGCGGTGTTGTCTCAGGAAAACAAGGATGGAGTACATCCCTGTGCCTTTTTTTCAAAATTTTTTTCTGAGACTGAACTTAATTACGATATTGGTAATCGGGAATTGCTGGCTATTAAACTCGCATTTGAACACTGGCATCATCTCTTGGAAGGTGCTGATTTTCCCATTCAGGTTTTTACTGATCATAAAAATCTGATCTATCTTGATGCTGCCAAGCGCTTGAATGCCCGTCAGGCTAGGTGGGCACTTTTTTTTTCGCGGTTTAATTTTTCCGTTACTTACATCCCGGGTACCAAGAATGTTAAAGCTGATGCTTTGTCTCGCAGCTTTTCTCCCATGGTCGGTGCTGAGGAGGAGGAGAGCATTTTACAAGAAGGTGTTGTGATTGCTGCATTGGACTCCGTTTTGGAAGATGAGATTCTTAAAGCACAGGAGAATGCCCCATCTAACACTCCCCATGGGAGGTTGTTTGTGCCTAGGACCTTTAGGAGAGATTTGTTTGTTGAGTGTCATGAGTCTCGGTTGGCAGGTCATCCAGGAATTTCTGAGACCAAGAGACTTGTGGGTCGCAGTTTTTGGTGGCCTGGATGGCAGAAGGAAGTCATTAAGTGGGTGTGTCAATGTACTGTGTGTGCTAGATCTAAGTCTTCTCATACTCCTGCTGCGGGGTTGCTTTGCCCTCTGGAGGTTCCTAGTGCACCTTGGACACATCTGGCTATGGACTTTATTACTGACCTTCCCCCCTCTGAGGGTTTCACGGTCATCTGGGTGGTCGTGGACCGTTTTAGCAAGATGTGTCACTTGGTTCCCTTCATCAAACTGCCCTGCACTAAGACACTCGCTAAGGCCTTTGTCAAGGAGATTGTCAGACTCCATGGTCTTCCTACTGACATTGTTTCTGATAGGGGACCTCAGTTCGTGGCTCATTTTTGGCGTGCTTTTTGTGACAGGTTGGGAGTTCATTTGTCATTTTCATCTGGATATCATCCTGAGTCTAATGGCCAGACAGAAAGAAAGAACCAGGATGTTGAGCAGTTCTTGCATTGTTTTGTGGCAGACAATCAAGAAAGGTGGTCTGCCGCTTGCTGAATTTGCTCTTAACAACCATACATCCTCTTCTGCTGGGTGTTCGCCTTTTTTTTGTTGTTCTGGGAGACATCCGTCTTTTGGGTCATTCTCCAAATTGGTATCGGCTGTGCCTGAGGAGGAGAATTTTTCCGGTGATTTGGAAAGAGTTTGGACGGATGTGCGTGGTAATCTTCAGGAGGCTAACAAAAAATCTAAGAGGTACTTTGATAGGAAACGGCAAGAGGTTTTGTTTACGGCTGGTGACATGGTTTGGTTGTCCTCTAATAATCTGCGGTTGAGGATTCCTTCTAAAAAATTGGGTCCCAAGTTTGTAGGGCCCTTTAAGGTGCTTCAGGTAGTTAACCAATCTGCTGTTAGGTTGGAGATTCCCACCTCCTGGAAGATTAATCCGGTGTTCCATGTTTCTCTATTGAAAAAAGCTGATGTATCTGATAGAGACGCCACTGACACTGTTCCTCCGGTGGTGGAGGACGGGGAATATGAAATTTCCCGCATCCTTAATTCTAGACGGTATAGAGGGAGTTTGCAGTATCTCGTCTCTTGGAAGGGTATCGGTCCCGAGGATAACTCATGGGTGAGGGCGGATGATGTTTCTGCTTCCAGACTTGTCAGAGCATTTCACAGGAGGTTTCCTGATAAGCCTGGGCCTAGGGGATCCGGAGGATCCTCATTGAAGAGGCGGTACTGTTAGAACTCTCCTGTTAGGTTTTTTCTAGTTTGCTGGTCACATGACCTTTTTTGCCTATTTAATCCTGCTCCGCCCTTCTTGCCTTGTTGGACTACATTGTAATTTCTACTCTTAAGCTAGCTAGGTGCTTTGTTACCTTACTCCGTCAGTTTAGCTAGGTCGCTTGACCTCTATGTTCTATGTTGTTAGGTTGTCCTTTTCTGCTACAATTTCTGCTAGGAGGTGTCCATCTTACTCCCAGTCCCTAGTTCTTCTAGGGATCCCTCCCTCACATCTATAGGTCTTCGTACAGACTAGCTGAGGACTTTAGCGGGTCTGATCGCAGGATCAGGTTCCCCGTTACATCATAGCATTCAAGCTTAGTTCTATTGTAGGGACAGATCTCCTGTCTTTCCTTAGTGCTTGTAGCAGATCATAACAGTATTAAAGTTGACTTAACCTCTGTCCTGTGTCCTTGTGTGTACCACATTGAGCATGGAGAAAGAAAGATGACCCAAGAACTGTCTGAGGACCTGAGAAACCAAATTGTGAGGAAGCATGAACAATCTCAAGGCTACAAGTCCATCTCCAAAGACCTGAATGTTCCTGTGTCTTCCGTGCGAAGTGTCATCAAGAAGTTTAAAGCCCATGGCACTGTGGCTAACCTCCCTAGATGTGGACAGAAAAGAAAAATTGACGAGAGATTTCAACGCAAGATTATGCGGATGGTGGATAAAGAACCTCGACTAACATCCAAACAAGTTCAAGCTGCCCTGCAGTCCGAGGGTACAGCAGTGTCAGCCCGTACTATCTGTCGGTGTCTGAATGAAAAGGGACTGTATGGTAGGATACCCAGGAAGACCCCACTTCTTACCCTGAGACATAAAAAAAACAGGCTTGAGGTTGCCAAAACTTACCTGAGAAAGCCTAAAATGTTTTGGAAGAATGTTCTCTGGTCAGATGAGACAAAAGTAGAGCTTTTTGGCAAAAAGCATCAACATAGAGTGTATAGGAAAAAAAAAGAGGCATTCAAAGAAAAGAACACGGTCCCTACAGTCAAACATGGTGGAGGTTCCCTGATGTTTTGGGGTTACTTTGCTGCCTCTGGCACTGGACTGCTTGACCGTGTGCATGGCATTATGAAGTCTGAAGACTACCAACAAATTTTGCAGCATAATGTAGGGCCCAGTGTGAGAAAGCTGGGTTTCCCTCAGAGGTCATGGTCTTCCAGCAGGACAATGACCCAAAACACACTTCCAAAAGCACTATAAAATGGTTTGAGAGAAAGCACTGGAGACTTCTAAGGTGGCCAGCAATGAGTCCAGACCTGAATCCCATAGAACACCTATGGAGAGATCTCAAAATGGCAGTTTGGAGAAGGCATCCTTCAAATATCAGGGACCTGGAGCAGTTTGCCAAAGAAGAATGGTCTACAATTCCAGCAGAGCATTGTAAGAAACTCATTGATAGTTACCGGAAGCTGTTGTTCGCAGTTATTTTGGCTAAAGGTTGTGCAACCAAGTATTAGGCTGAGGGTGCCAATACTTTTTTCTGGCCCATTTTTGGAGTTTTGTGTGAAATGATCAATGATTTGATTTTTGCTTCATTCTCTTTTGTGTTTTTTCCTTGCAAGCAAATTAAATGAAGATAATAATACCAAAGAATTTGTGATTGCAATCATTTTCAGGAAGAAACTGAGTATTATCTGACAGAATTGCATGGGTGCAAATACTTTTGGCCACCACTGTATAAAGTGCAAGCAGCTGTCAAAAATTTGGCAGTATAGTAGCCTGTGGGTGGGTGGATGGCTGCATACTTGCACTTGCATTCCAAGGAATGGGGTAGGGACAACTGAACGCTGCACTGAGACAAGGATGTGGATGGTGATTGTTGCAAGTATGCAATGACAGGTGCATGGCGGGAGACATCTTCGCATGCGCCAAGGATCACTTATGATGGGCACACTTTTAGGCAGAGACCTTGGAATCAGATATGCTTCCAGAGGTCTTCCCTATGATGTTCCCATGTCTTTTCAGCACTATATGCATGTGGATGATGATGTGTCACACACCACATGGCCAGATAAGGTTCTAAAATTTTAAAATTAAATTTCTCAATGAATGCATTTGTCTTGGTTGAAAGCAATGCAAAAGTGCAAAAACGCATCAAAAACGCTACGTGTGAACATAGCCCAAGGTGTGGAGGAGTATTTTTGTTTTTGGTTATTTATTTTGCTTTATATACAAGTCATTACCCTGGAAAGAATGTTCCTTAACATATTTCCCAGGAAAATCCATTTTGGTTTCGTTTTTGTATGTTTTATTGTGAGTCCGTAAAAGTGGAGTAATACTCTTCCAACATTGTTGACAGCAGTGGCCTGGGAGTCAGAAATGCTTCCAGGGGTCTTCCCCATGCTGTTCCCATGTCATTTGAGCACTGTTCCCATCGATTTGGGCAATTTTTAGGCCCTCTGCAGACCGCCGGGGAGAGCTGCCTGAAAAATGCTTGAGTTTCCCATAGACTTACATTGGGCCCGTTGCTCGGGTCGAGCACCCAAGTATTCCAATTTGCTCGACCTGAGCAACGAGTACCCGAGCATTTTAGTGCTCGCTCATCACTAATGCTGAACTTTATGTCCAAATTTACTCCAGATTTACTCCATAAAATTGGGTTTGATGTGGAAAATACTCAGGTAAAAAATGCATGCAATCTGCACATGACAGTAAAGTTTTATCAAAGCCAAATAACATGAAATATCAAAAATAAGACCTCACACCAAAAAGAGAAAAAACATAGCCTTAGAAATGCAAGACAAACCTGCAAATGGAAAAATGCACTCACAAACAGAATGAAAAAAAATGCAAGTAAACTAATTTAGCTAGTGCAGAAGTGCAGAAATGCTGCAGAAAATCTGCTACAGCTAAAAGTCACCAAATACCCATCATGGGAATGTAATCTTTTGGTATGTGCACAAGACAACTTTTTCAGGTGTATTCTGCCCTGAATCTGCCTGAGAAGGCATTGTAAAATTTCCACAAAAATAACCTAAAGGACAGCATTGTTAAAAAGACTTTAGATGCATATTTTAATTCTTATATCACTTCTTTTAACTACTTCAGGGTTTGGAAATCTTTAAGCATTTAAAAGTAACGTGTTCATTTTTCAGGAGTATTAATTTGGAAGCCATCTATTTTATCCACTTGATAATACAGAGCAAAGATGCTGGTAGTAGAGCCAACGGAAACACAAGTAAAAAGACTCCCGTGAATTTGCTTCAGTAAATCAACCACTGTCATTTTTTTGAAGTGGCCTTCCCATGGAAAACCTGGGCGTTCCATAGGAACATACACTGTTTTCTCCAAGCAGTGTGCAGACCACCTCCCTGCTAAGTGGAATTGGGTTATTTGTATGATAGGTTGTGGCCCTCCTTTACAAGCTAAGGTCGGTTGAATCTATAGATATTTCATATACCTCTTAGCACATCTTGCAAAAAGAACATTTATTTAACATCTCTTTGGACAGAAAGGAGTTAAGGGTAACACTTTAGGTTCAAAAAATGTTTATCAACTTAGGGTATTAATGTGGCATCCCGTTACCCATTCTACTGCTGCTAAATGAGACAGTTGTAGTGTGGTAGTAGATTTGTTCTATTGTGTGTACTGAGTTAGGGGATATGGTGCATTACATTGTAAATTGTACTTTCCTGACATCTGCTGGCCAATGTGTGTATATGAAGCAACGAATATTCTCCTCACCTCAAGCTGCCATAGCAATGGCTGGGAGGAGCCTCCCAGCTCAGGGCTCTCTGACTAAAGCACTGGTACAAACCAGTTGGGGCGGTTTCAGCTGCTTAAGGAAGAGATAGGAGAGACACTTTTCTCTCTGAGAAGAGTTTTCAATGCCAGTCTACGCTGAGGGGACATTTTTCCTCACATAATCTCCTTCACAAAAAGAGTGAAGTGTCTTCTAGTCAGGAGAGAGAAAGCTGTACATGGACTCTCCTCCTCTCTGATTATCCTGATCACTTCTAGCCAGGACCAGATCCACGTGGCTGCCACGCCATTGACTTTGTGTAAACCTACCCCCTGCGAGAGGGAGCTGTGGGCTAAAAACTGTGAGTACATCCACACTTTAGTGTATTTCCACAGAGAGCCAATCTGTGAAGGTCCCTGCATCAGTGCAATATTTCCTTGACTGCGCATAGCATTTCCTGTACTAGCAAATTAAGAGAACTCTTCTCCAGCCGCCCTGAGAGGCCATAACAATGCTTGTCTCATGAGGAGAAAACCATTACTTTCATATGCACATTATTCTGTGAATTTTGCCTGTAAGAGAGAGTGTACCCTGTTACCTCATTCAGTAAAATTATTATGTTTACAAGTTCAACCGGGTGTCTGGCTGCTTGAGATTGCACAAACATTACGGGCAATCCAAAACCTGCACCCAGACACCACCACTACAGGGGAGTGCCCCTAGTGGGTCCTATACCATCCACAAGTGCCACATCCCGCTTTTGAAATTGTTGTGAACATGAGGGAAGTGTTGAAGGGTCCAGCGACCCACTTCAGCTACTGTTACATCATTATCTGCTGCCAGTGAGACTATATAACCATCTGGCGCCTCCCCTGTGGCCCACCACATTAATGCTTATTTAGCTGCTACAAGTCCTTCCTCTCATAAGGGTATTATTATTTATTTGTGACGCTCCATTGATTTCATGGTTCTGTACATGGGATTTACATATAGATTGCATATATAAATTACAATTAAGAGACTAACAGTGACAGACAGGTACAGAAAGAGAGAGAGGGTGTATGACAGGGAGAAGAACCTGCCCTTACAGGATTGCAATCCACAGGTGATGAGGAAGGAGACAGTAGGTCAAGGGTGTAACAACCAGAACGCCGGTCTAATGTGTATGAGGGATACGGCGCTGCTATGAATGACTCCGACCTAATATAGTGGCTAATAACTTTCTTTATACTGGTCACACAAATGACAGGGTTAAACGATTCTACAAAATATGGACCACAACAGCCACTAACACAAAATACAAGTTATGCAGCCCGAGAGAGCCCAAGTGCTAATCTCGCAGGAATGAGCCAAACTACCCCTGGGTTATGCCGCTCCCACCCTTATTCAGTACAGGGCCTACCAGGGATGTTACCGCGGACGTGGCACGTGGTCCTCCCAGGAATATAACCTTACACCCCTCTTCCACACTAATACAATGGGATCTGGGTACCCTTGTTTTCCACTTAGAGAACACTCATATATATATTTAGCCAATGCCTTACCTATACGGTTTACAGTTTCTCTTCTTACAAGAGCAAAGAGAAATCTCTCAGACTTAATGCATATACAAACAGTTAAACTATTTTAGACCCTGATCTCTGGCCACAAGGTTTGATCAGCTTCTCCTTCTCACCAAGCTCTTCAGCACATCCGGGTGTAAGCAGGAATTAGAATCAATGTCAGTCTCAAAGTGTAGTTCACAACAGGGCTCCTTTGTAGTAACCACGTACACAGAGTCTTAGTGTACCAGAACCTTCACAATCTCTGGATCAAGCCTGATCAGTCCATCAGCAGTGATATACACCAGGCAGTTCTCAGCCCTTCAGGAATCACTAACTAGCTTTCCCTAACTGACTACACAGTTGGTGACCGATCACATATCTAAGTTACTCACAAGGCACAGCTTCTTCTTGGACACACCGTCTGGCTGCAGTCTGTAAAAGCTCCAAAACGTCCCTGGGCATCAGACACGTCTGGTCTCCTCAGAGGACTTCCGTATTTCCCAGCCTTTTTTACAGATCACCGGGCTTTTTCTTTACTTGTTTCTTGCTGACCCCTAATGGCCGGACTAAGTCATTGCAGGAGAAATTTATACTGTCAGTAATATGAACTCATTACTAAAAAGACATGTCAACATGTTACAAGGGGTTTGGAGAAGTTCTGGCAGTAGTGAGGTGGCAGCAGGGTTATTGCTGGCCATAGGATTTCCTGAAGAAATTTATTTTCAGGTTACCTCTGAAGGTTTCAAATGTGGGAGACCATCAGTTGTGCTGTCAATCAATTCTGGTAAATGGGCGATGCTTGATTAAAATATTGGAGGTGATTGGGTGAGGAATGTACAAGAGTGGAGAAGATGTGGACATCTTGTGAGATCTGAAAATAGTATGTGGGGAGGTATCAGAAGATTCATTTGGAGATACATGCAGGAGACAGATTATAGACAGCCTTGTAAAAAACTCATGAAAGAATAAAGTTACGTTAAAACCAAGCACACCATTGTTTTTCTTATGAAATTCTCAATAAGTTTGATATGTGTGAAGTTGGATCCAAAATGGCCGCCATGGTCACCACCCATCTGGAAAAGTTTTTCCCCTCCCATATACTAATGTGCGACAAACAGGAAGTTGATATCACCAACTATTCCCATTTTATTTAGGTGTATCCATGTAAATGGCCCACACTGTATTATTACCTACAGTATAGGAGCTAATCAAAACCATGCAATTTATTGTATTTTATAAAGTTTATAAATCACACTGCTCCTCTCATTCAGCCCTTGTACCATGATCAACAGCTACCAACATGATATGATACCCTCTAGTCCCCAACCTCAGTACGATGTCTCCATACAGCTTCCCAGATGGCATGATGTTACCACACAGACCCTCAAACGGCATGTTATCCCCTAAAACAGTATGATGTTCCCAAATGCTCCTCCTCCCACTGTATGATGTCCCCAACCAGAATGATGTTCCCACAAAGACCCTCACACAGTAAGACACCATAGGGCCCTCCAGAAAGTATTGGGTTTCCACAGAACTCCCCTACACTGTATGACATCCCCACACAGCATGTTATTGCACAGTCTATCTACACAGTATGATGTCCCCAAACAGACCCCCATATTCATTATAGTACCACACAGTGCCCTGTGCAGAATAATGTCACCACACAATACCATTTTGGCACAGTACAATGTCCCCATACAGGTCCTTTAGTGCACAGAACTATATCCCTTCACAGGCCCTTTAGGGCATAGTAGGATGTCAGCGCAAAGGCTTCTTAGGGAACAGTATGATTTCTCCACACAAGCCCCTTATGGCACAGTATGATGGTCCTGCACAGACCTCTTGGGGCATAGTATGATGTTGCTATAATGGCCACTTAGTGCACAGTATGATGTTCCCACTGTTAGGGATTGTGATGGAACAGGGCCAGTGCTATGCTACTCTGGTCACAGGTTCGCCCTTGTCCTGACCCTGAAGGCAGAGCTTCTATGCATGCAGGCAAACTGTCACAATCTTATGGAGGATCGTGTTCTGGCATTGTATGATGTGTGAGGATGTGGGACGCTGTCTTCACTGGTCTCTCACTGATTTTTCTGCCCGGGGAAGATGGGACGCTGTCTTCGCTGGTTTCCAGGTAACACAGGAAGCTGCTGTGTCTGGCACTAGGCAGTAGTGGGATTGTGTCCAGTCTGCTGTGCAAGCTAACAGGGAGTAGCTGTCTGGGGATGATTGGGAGGTTGGGCAGTATTCAACACCTGATCAGTAGGCCGGCTATTTAACCCTGTTCCCTGCTCAGTCCTTTTCTGTTTTTTGCAGTTTCTATGTGCTGTAGTGGTGAGTGGTGCTAGCAGTAGGTTTGCTATCTTTTCAGGGGGTTTCTCATTTTCTCTTCTGGTTACACTTCCTGGGGTTCTTGCAGAGGTACTCACCTGGTTCTGGACTAGGCATCAGCCGTGTCACCAGACGCCAGCTGGTGACAGCGGGCCTGGGAAGGGCTCTGACAAAGTCCCCCTTCCATTACTGGGTGCTGAGTGAAAAGTATGAAAAGTATTCCCTGCCCTCAAGGGCTTGCCTAGCTGGGCAGATTGTGCCAAGTGCATCTGTGACTGCACCTTTGTTGTTTTGGTGCCAGTCTTGCTGGATCCCTCTGCACAGCGCATAACATAATAAACAGCCATATATATATATATATATATATATATATATATATATATATATATGTATATATATATACTGTATATATTTTTTTTAAATGGAACCTATCAAGCAGCTTACTGACTAGATGCAGAGTCTTTTGGGAATGTTCCAGGAATTGGCGTGCACTGTGAGCCAGCATAGCCAGACACTGGCTCAGGGGGTCCCTCTGACATAGGCAAGTTCTAACACCAGTCCTGCAGCAGGGGTAATTCCAGATAACCCAAGGTGCCCTGATTTTTTTTGGTAGAGATTGGAAACAGAATAACAATTTTAATTTTAAGGAGTGGTGCAAATTATATTTCCAACTTCGCTCTGTTTCCTCTGGGAGTGAAGGAACTCGGGTGGGTCTTGTTTTTTCCCTTCGTACAGGGAATCCCCAGTCTTGGGCATTTTCATTACCCTCAGGTTCACCTATGCTCTCGACAGTGGATGAAATTTTTAAGGCTATAGGGCAGATTTATGATGAACCAGACTGGGTTGCTTTAGCTGAATCCAATCTTAAAGGGAATCTGTTACCACTTTGGAGTTATCAGACCTCTACTATGGCAATGCAGGGTATAGAAAAGTAAATCTATACATACCTGTATGGCCCATAGTAGAGGTTTGATTGCAGAGAAAAGCTCTTTAATCAATTCTATTTTGTACAGGCTTGGCGTTCAGGGGACACCAAGCAATCCCCGCCTATGTGCTTATTATTCCCCCAAATCCCCGTCTATATGCTTAATTATCATATTATCATATCTGCTCACATAGAGCGCCCTTTGCTCCATCCCGGACCCGTCTCTCCGTGCACTGCACCACAGGTTTCTATAGCACAAGTGCCGGGAAGTCAGTGTCACTTACTAGCGCCTATGCAATAAAATCCTGCAGCACAGTGCACAGGCAGATGGGGCTGGGATGAAGCAAAGCGCGCTCTATGTGAGCGGCGCTTTGCGCATTCCCGGGAAGTCAGGGAGCATAGTGCACGTCACAGGACCTGTCACAGGGCCCTGTGACGTGCAGGGGAGTGGGGGAATATGATAATTAAGCATATAGGTGGGGATTTGGGAGAATATTAAGCACATAGGCTAGGACGCCAAGCCTGTACCAGATAAAATTGATTAAAGCGCTTTTCTCTGCAATCAAACCTTTACTATGGGCCATACAGGTATGTATAGATTTACTTTTCTATACCCTGTACGGCCATAGTAGAGGTCTGATAACTCCAAAGTAGTGACAGATTCCCTTTAATACATTGTGTAAGTGGGTCCTTACTGCAGAGGACTGCTGCTCCCTGCTTTGTAGTTGAGCCATAGAGACTGGGTGGAATGATATTGCTCTTTATAGTACTTTCCTGTCTGGAATTAATGAATATATTAAAGATATGCTAGTTCACCACTCTCCTCACTGGTCATTGGAGGCTTCCAAGACTCTAGCTGTGTGACTTGATTGAAGAAGACAGGAGAGATGTCGGGAAAACTTGTCCCTTGGGTGGGGTTTATCCATACCCTCTGCCAGTCATGAGGCTGAGAGAGAACCCATGCAGTTTTCTGGAGTTGGTTCTTCTTGGGAGTCAAGGCAGCAAAGATGGTGTTGGTGGCAGTGTCTTTTTTGGGGTTCCTCACGCCATCTAGATCATGAATGTCCACGTCAGGAGCTGGCCGGAAATGATAGAACCTAGCTGGGTTCAGGGATCCCCAGTTAGGCACTCAGGTGATCCCAGCAAAAGAAATTACTTTTACCTTTTGTTATCACGTTTAGCGGTAAGAGTGTGGAGGGTTATGCTTTTATTGATTGTGGGGCTGAAATAAGTTTTTTAAATGCTGCCGTGGCCAACAAGTTGGAGGTTCCTCTTATTGCCTTGGATTCTTCTATATCATTATCTTCTCTTGATAATTCTCCCCTTGCCAAGTATATTGGGTATCGCACCGCAAAACCAGTATCTATCACCACAGGTTGTCTGCATAAGAAAGAGGCATGCTTTTTTATTTTACAGGATCATCCTACTGTTGTGGGGTTAGTTCTCCCTTGGCTTTGCACTTATAACCCTAATATTGACTGGCAAAGGGGGGATATTGCTTAGTGGTCCTCTAACTGCCAATCCCTTTGTATTATCAAGCCTCCTAAGGAAGTAGGTTCCACCTCCCAGGTCCTGTTGTATGTGGCAGAATTCCCACAGGTGTTATCCGAGGAGGCCTCCCAGAAATTAAATCCACATATACCTTATGACTGTTACATTCAGCTCATTGAGGGGGCAAAGTTATCCAAATTCAGAATTTTTAACCTGTCAGAACCTGAGATGCAAGCCATGAGGGAATATTTTCGGGAAAATTTAATAAAATGGATTTATCCACTCTTGTAAATCCTCAATTGGAGAAGGGTTCTTTTCTGTGGCCAAAAAGGATGGCGGTTTGACACCATGTATTGACTATTGTGAGCTCGATCACATAACTGTACGTAATCAGTAACCTCTCACACTCATCCCTGACCTTTTTAAACAGCTGGTGGGGGCAAGTTGGTTTTCAAAGCTGGATCTTTGGGGGGCTTATAATCTTGTTTGCATCATAGAATCATAGAATCATAGAATAGTAGAGTTTGGAGGGGACCTCCTGGGTCATCTGGTCCAACCCCCTGCTCAAAGCAGGAGTCACTAAACCATCACAGACAGATATCTGTCCAGCCTCTGTTTGAAGACTTCCATTAAAGGGGAACTCACCACGTCTCGTGGCAGCCTGTTCCACTCATTGATCACCCTAACTGTCAAAAAGTTTTTTCTAATATCTAATCTGTGTTTCCTCCCATTCAGTTTCATCCCATTGCTTCTAGTCTTTCCTTGTGCAAATGAGAATAAAGATGATCCTTCTACAATGTGACAGCCCTTGAGATATTTGTAGACAGCTATTAAGTCTCCTCTCAGTCTTGTTTTTTGCAAGCTAAACATTCCCAAATCCTGTAACAGTTCCTCATAGGACATGGTTTGCCGACCGGTCACCATTCTGGTCGCTCTTCTCTGAACTTGCTCCAGTTTGTCGATGTCTTTTTTAAAATGTGGTGCCCAAAACTGGATGCAGTATTCCAGATGAGGTCTGACTAAAGAGGAGTAAAGTCCGATAATGACTTCACGTGATCTAGACTGTATGCGTCTGTTAATACAGCCCAGAATTGTATTCGTCTTTTGTATTTGATCAAGGAGGGGGATCAGTGGAATACGGCCTTCAATACCCCCAAGGGACATTGTGAGTATTTTGTCATGCCCTTTGGGCTTTCTAATGCGTCAGCTGTGTTTCAAACGCTTGTAAGTTATATTTTCTGTGATCTTTTGGGCATTTGTGATAATGTTTAAATCGATGATATCCTCTTCTTCTCCAAGGATCTAGCTGCGCATAGGGACCATGTGCGCACCATCCTGAAAAGATTGGAGGATCACTATCTTTATGTCAAAAAACAAAAATGTGTTTTCGAAGTGCAGGAGTTAGGGTTCCTGGGACTTATTCTGTCCCCCACGGGGTTTCAAATGGACCCCGAGAATGTGAGGGCGGGGTTGGAGTGGGCACAACCGGTTAACGGTTAACTGCAACAGATTGCAGCATTTTTGGGATTTGCCCATTATTACCAGAGGTTTATTAAGGGTTTTTCCATGGTGGTGAAACCCCTCACAGGTCTTACCCATAAGGGGGCAGATGTGTCTAATCGGGGACTGGTGGCCATTAAGGCCTTTAATACATTTATGAACTCTTTTTCCTCTGCTCCAGGTTTGGTCCAGCCTGATGTCAATAAGGCTTTTTGTGGTGGAAGTGGATTCCCCTGAGGTAGGGGTGAGAGCAGTGCTCTCCCCGGGTTCCACCATTATAATGCATTTGAGGCCTTGTGCATTTTTTTCTTGGTAATTCTATCCTCCATGACTCAATTATGAGATTGGCAATCGTGAACTTTTTGTCATAAAATTAGCTCTGGAGGATTGGATGCATCTCCTTGAGGGGGTTAAGCACCCATTCACGGTGCTTACTGACCATAAGAATCTGTTTTTTAGAGAATGCCAAGGGACTGAGCTCAAGACAAGCCTGATGGGCCTTGTTTTTTACCAAATTAAATTTTTCAATATCTTACCTCCCTGGGACCAAGAATGTTCTAGGATTCCATCCTAGGTCCCCTTGTTTTGAGGGAGGGGACAATTTACTTCCGGTGGTCTCTGCTACTATCCACGCCCCCAGAAGATTTGGGGGGAAGCCCTTATCCATCTCAATAAAGCAGGGTAGAGCATAAATAAGAAGTCTGATAAGCGTTATCAGCAAGGTTGAAAACTCAGAGTGGGGGAAAGAGTTTGGGTTTCTACTAAGAATTTCCATAATAAGGTACCATTTCCTATGTTCGCACCCAGGTTTATAGGACCATTTCCCATTATTGAGGTTGTCATTAAGGTGGCTTTTTGGGAAGGTCTGCCTTCTCCCAATGTTTTTCACAAGACATTTTTAAAGAAGGTAGTTACATCGCTTGTGACCAAGGATCCTCCTCCTCCTAATCTGGTTGATAATACTGAAGAATTTGAGATTGAAAGTATTGTGGACTCTCGTAGAGTTCGGAACTCCATTCAGTATTTAATTCATTGGAAGGGGTACTGTCCTGAGGAGAGGTCCTGGGTCTCGAGAGGTAATATACATGCCAATCGTCTCATCGCTAAGTTCCATAAGAGGTTTCTGGACAAGGTGGTTGGTGAGAGCCCGGAGGTCTCTCCTAGGGAATCCTAGGGAATCATTGTGGAGCAGGTCCGATGCTATGTTACTCCGGTCGCAGGAGCCGCCATTGTCTTGACCTCAGAGACGGAGCTTCTATGCGTGAAGGGAAACTGTCCTAATCTTATGGAGCATTGCGTTCTGGTGTTGTAGGATGTGTGAGGACATGAGACATCATGTGCCAAGTGTTTCTGTGGCTGCACCTTTGCTGGTTTGGTGCCAGTCTTGCTTGGTCCCTCTGCACAGCGCATAACACCCACACAGTTCCATGAAGGCACAGTATGATGTCCCCCACACAACCCCTTATGGCAAATTATGATGTCCCCACATAGCCTGTTAGTACACAATATAATTTCCTCACATAGCCACCTTAGGACATAGTATTATGACATCACAATGTATTGTCAAAAAATAAATAATAAAGCTACTCATGTAAACCCATTCCTGCTCCCGTCTGTACTCTGTACTGAGGAACAGCTGGTGATGATATCGAGTCTACTATGGTCTCAGATGCACAGGTGCAATGACAGAAGAGGCAAAGCTGAGGGAGCGTCAGACTGTGTGGGGGAAATGTATCTGTATGGTCTTATACTGAGTGTGCGGACATCATATTGTTTTTGTGTGTGTTTATGTGACTATTGAAAAAAAGTCTCAAAGTCAAACTTCACTTTGCGAGATAGTAGCCGAAACAGCCACATTTTGCGCAAATATATGTTTACGTAATCATTTATTTTACTTTTTTATTCTAGATACAGCCTGTAATCGTCCACCTACTGTTCAGAATGCTAGAATTAATGGACAAACTAAAAATATTTATGCATCTGGTGACAAAGTTACTTATTCATGTAATAAGGATTATTCCCTGGAACAATCTTTGACAGGAGAAGCAAAATGTGAGAACACAGAATGGATCAATGTACCAGTGTGCAGAAGTAAGTGCAATTCCAATCAAAGATAATTTACTGTGTGACTATGGTTAATGTATCTACCTGTATTTATTACAAACATAAAAATGTATAAATTTTAGTATTAACTATTTTGCAAAGAACATATATTTTTTGTATTACCTTAAAGCTGCAGGTCTGTTGTCAACAGTATCTCCATGACTCTGCTTTTTGTAGCCCTCTTTACCAGTCACGTGAGCAACTCCCTTGGACCTTAAAAGCCTTCTTCTGTATGTGTAGTTAGTTATCTCTTTTTGGAAGTATAGCAACATTTTTTAGGGGGCAACTTTTTCCCAATATGCAAGGTCTCATAGATGAGCTACCCCAAAAAATACTAAGTGCCGGGGTTGTAACTAGAAACCGCTGAACCCCTTTTGCAATCCTATAATATGAACAGCGGACCACTGAGCTTAAAGTTCCCTTACATCTGTTGGATACCTATTTTGTCTTATGCAGTTAAGCTTTAAACAGATGAAATATCTTACCGTGGGGCGAGGAATAACCCAGCCTGCATGTTATGATTGTAGGATGGATCGTCAATCCTTATAGCTTTGCACCAGTGGTGCACAGCCAATAGTGGCAGGCCATATAACGCTCCCTCTTACATCATTCTCCCTCTGCGTCTGATGTCTCATTGCAGCGGGCATGACAACATCACTACAACGTGCCCGCTGTGCCAAGCAGGGTAGATCTGGCAAAGACACCCTGAGGAGATGGGAGCAGCGAGCGAATGGGGAGAGGTAAGTATTTTGTTTATTTAGTTTTTTAATCAATGAAAACATTATGGAGCCCATTATATTATAGAGAGAGCTATGTGGGGCCAGTACATTATGTGGAGGGTCTTATGGGGTCAATACATTATATGCAGAACTATGTGGCAGCATTACATTATATGGAGGGCTATTTGGGGCCATTACATTTTATTGAGGGCTATGTAACGCCATTACATTATATGGAAGGCTATGTGGGGATCATTATATTATACAGCAGGAAAGTGGTGGCCTATTACATTATCTGGAAGGCTATGTGGGACCATTACATTATAAGGACGGCTATGTGGAACTCACTATAATATATAAAGGGCTATGTGAGGGCTATTTTATTATATGAAGGGCTATGTGAGGGACATTACATTATATAGAGGGCAATGTGGGGATCATTATATTACATGGAAGGCTATGTGGAGCTCAATATATTATAAGGAGGGCTATGTGGAGACCATCACATTACATAGACTGCTATATGGGGGCCATTATATTATATAGAGTGTTATGTGGGGCTGTTACGCAGTGCCTTGGGAATGTGGGCGCTTACCTGGTTCCTAGAACTATGGGCGCTCCACTCTATTCGTGTCTCCCTGATTAGTCTTGAAGGTGGAGGTGTTGGGTTGACGTGCCTTGCTATGCTCCTATATAGACCATTATCTGTGTAACGGGTCTGCGAGGCGGAACCTCTGAGCAACTATACAAGGGGGCGGTCCGTGTAAGGAAGCGGGTGGCTCCCGGGGAAGACGGGCAGGTAGTCACGGCAAGTGACAAGGACAGTCTCTGGGTAGAAGGGCAGGTAGTCACGGCAAGTGACAGAGACAGTCTCTGGGTAGAAGGGCAGGTAGTCACGGCAAGTGACAGGGACAGTCTCTGAGTAGAAGGACGGGTACTCACGGCAAGTGACAGGGACAGTCTCTGGGTAGAAGGACAGCAGGCAGGTGGCTGGTGAGCGCTCCCAGGTGAGCGGGCGAAAGTCTTTGGACAGGCAGATGGTCACGGCAAGTGACGGCAGAGCCTCCAGGTAGGCTAGCAGGCAGGTAGCAGGTGAGCGCTCCCAGGTGAGCGGGCAAGAGTCTCTGGACGGACAGGTGGTCACGGCAAGTGACGGCAGAGCCTCCAGGTAGGCTAGCAGACAGGTAGCAGGTGAGCGCTCCCAGGTGAGCAGGCAGGCTGGTCCATAGACAGACTGACAGGTGTCGGAAGGCAGACCGTCGGACCGCAGGCTTGCAAGCAGGTAAACGGATATCAGGCAGGTATCAAGCAGGAATCTGGCAGGTGACTGGCAGGTAACTGGTAGCGGGACCTGAGGGCTGAAGCAGAGTGAAGGCTTTGCAACAACATTGCTCGGGCACCTCCATTTTGGAGGAGGTGCCTTATATATGGTGAGGTCCTCCGGCCATTGGCCGGGGACTCCTTAGGGCGGCGCGCGCGGCCCCTTTAAGAGAGGGGGAGCGCGCGCGCCCTAAGCACAGTGGCCGGGAAGCAGCGCGCGCTACCAGCAGAGCGGGAGGAGGACGCCGGGCACGGAGTGGAGAGGTGAGGGGAACAGCGTCCCTGCCTAGCAGGAGGCAGGGACGCCGACGCTACAGTACCCGCCCCTTTAGGCCCCCCCTTTTTTAGGCCAGACAGAAATTTATCAAGGATGAGAGGGGCATGGATGTTCTCCCGGGGCTCCCACGTTCTCTCCTCAGGACCAAACCCCTTCCAATCTACCAGAAAAAAGGTTTTTCCTCTTACCCTTTTGGTGGCCAGAATGTTCTCTACCTCAAACTCGTTTTCAGCGGAAACCGGAGCAGGAGGCGTACCTGTAGACTTGGAAAAAGAGTTAAGTACCACGGGTTTGAGGAGAGATACATGGAAGGAGTTAGGGATCCGCAAGTTGGCCGGGAGTTTCAATTTATAGGCCACTGGGTTGATTTGTTTGATAACTTCTAGTGGGCCGATGAACCGAGGCCCTAACTTGTAGGAAGGAATCTTGAGCCGGACATACTTGGACGAGAGCCAGACTTTATCTCCAGGACGGAATTGTGGAGGATACAGGCGTTTTTTGTCAGCATGTTTTTTCATCCGCTCGGACGACTGAAGGAGTGCGGATCGAGTACTCTCCCAAATGGAGGAAAATTTGCTAACGAGAGATTCCGCAGCCTGATTGTCCACCGAGGTGGAGACGGGAAATGGGATCCGAGGATGCTGACTGAAGACTACAAAAAACGGGGATCTGGAGGAAGATTCGCTCTCGTGATTATTGTAAGAGAATTCGGCCCATGGCAGGAGATCCACCCAGTCTGAATGGTGGGCATTAACGAAGTGCCGAAGGTAACTGGTCAGGATCTGATTGATCTGCTCCACTTGACCATTGGACTGTGGGTGGTATGCGGAGGAGAAGTCCAGGGTGACGTCTAGCAGCTTACATGTGGCTCTCCAGAAGCGTGAGGTGAACTGAACCCCACGATCCGACACGATTTGGAGGGGCAGGCCATGGAGACGGAAGATATGGCGGATAAAGTCTTTAGCCAGCTCGGGTGCAGACGGGAGGCCTGGCAGGGGAATGAAATGAGCCATTTTGGAAAAGCGGTCAGCGACCACCCAAATGACCGCACAACCGGCAGAGACAGGGAGACCTGCCATGAAGTCCACAGCTATATGCTGCCAGGGGGCAGCAGGTACTGGAAGAGGAAGGAGGCGACCGGCTGGCAGGTGTCTCGGAACCTTGTTGCGGGCACAGGACACACAGGCAGAAACAAAGTCCATTACGTCCCTGTGCAGGGTAGGCCACCAGTAGTGCCGGGTGATAAGCTGGAGGGTATTTTTCTGACCGGCATGGCCAGCAAGCTTTGACGAGTGACCCCAGTGTAGGATCTTCTCCCGATCAGGTACCGTTACGAACGTCTTACCAGGAGGGAGACGATTTAAACTCACGGGGTCCACCTGCATTTGACGCGCCCCCTGGGCCTGTGCTGCT
This sequence comes from Phyllobates terribilis, assembly GCF_046119375.1. Lineage (NCBI taxonomy): Eukaryota > Metazoa > Chordata > Amphibia > Anura > Dendrobatidae > Phyllobates > Phyllobates terribilis. The sequence goes on along the minus strand of NW_027362768.1, from coordinate 33,939,802 downwards.
GCTGCTGTGCAGGGGGAATACCCGGAGCCGGATCGCTGGGGGTTGTAGTTCTCCGTGGCGGTGACCCGGTTCCGTGCCCAGGGTGGTCAAACCAGTGGCAGTCTAAATGTTGTAATAAGTGTCCGACTACGCCACCCGTGGATTGCGGTCAGTGGGGACCGCCGCTGCGCTGCTGACCGCTGAGGCTGATGTTGGTTGCGCAGCTGAGTATGGGATAACTCCCCACGGGAGGAGTATTGCCTCAGGGCAGCTAATGTGGATGATGGTGGTAGTGATGGTGAGAGGGTCCCAGTGCTAATGGTGCAGGTGCGGCAATGAAACACAGAGACTTGTAATTGCAGTTTCCAAAGCTTTACTCACGGTTGTTATTCAGGTCAATGCTGCAGGCGATGACTGCCCAAGCGGTGCTGCGTCCACCAGGTGAGGGACTCGGTCAACTCCCAGGCAATTCCAGAGCGTGGTTCAGAGCTCCCCTCTCTTCCTTTCTACTGGCCGTCCCCACCAGTGACCCACCTTTGTCCAGCTTCCTCGGGCCTTCTGTTGGCGAAACCTCTCCCGGTTTCCCTGACCCTATGCGGTATGCCTTTCTGGTGGATGTAGTGAGGGGTCGCACCAAGATGTGGTCACAACCTCCCGTTTTGGCTGAGGATTAGTCACCTCCACCAATTTGGGTTCCGGTACCCTATTCTGCCAACCCTTCACCCAGTATCTCCTCTGGGCATATGTGGTTCCTTCTGCCTTCGTGTCTCTGGGCCTTTCTCTATGTTCCTTGCTTCCTTTCTCCTCTGTTCCAGTTCCTTTCTTACTTTCCTTTCTGTTCCTTCTTCTCTCTCTCTCTCTCTGGCTCCAGCCTCCTGACAAGGCCGGCCTGCAGAGCAGAGCCCATGCAGTGGCTCTGCTTCCTGTCTTCTCCTCAGACTGTCTCCACTGAACTGAACTGGACTGGACTGGACTCTGTTCTAAGATGGTGCCCACCTTATATACCTCCTTCTGACACCCGAGCCCAGGTGACTAGCAACCAATAGGCTCCTACCTATGCCCAGAGACCCACCCCTATCTGCTCCTACACCATTGGGTATTCCACCCCCTCCCCACTCCAGCCAGGAACAGATGCTGTCGTGCCTGCACTTCTGTCTAGTGGGAGCACCGTTGAGCTGTTCCTCGGAAATGGGGTGTGTGTGGTGCATGCAGCTTACTGAGCCCTAGTCCACACTCCATCCTTACCCGGGAGTGGAATATCACACCTCTGGACTGAGGTGCAATACCCCTGTAGCAGCCGAGCCCTCGGGGTGCTACATTCCCCCCTGGTAAATCACAGCACGTCCTCGGGCTGGAAAAGAGCAAAGACAATTTAAACATACAAGTTTTTAGAATGCATTCATATATAAGACAATAACTTTTCACTCATCCCTTTATGGGAGGTATTCTTCTCTTTTTAACGTTACTGGTACTCCTTTTCATAAAACATCTTGCTAATGCCACTGGAACTCTTTTAGCATATAAAACATCACATAAAACATTTGTATTATTATTCTAGCAGCATATAAAACTTTTCAATATAAAACATTTTCAAGTAGAACATTCTTGAGCTCTGGCCGCTGTGCAACTTGCGACCAGGAAAAGGTGCAACAGTCCATTTAATCCGCCTTGAGGTAGACGTTGCGGTTTTTGTATAAAACCAGTAGGGGGCGCTTTAAGAAGCGCAACTATTTACAAGGGATTGGCCGCTCTCAGTCCTCGGCCAGTGGGGATAGGGAATGGCTGCTCACAGTCCTCAGCCTGGTTAGGGATTAGGGGCAATTTTTAAACAGTCAACAGTTCACTATTTGTTCCAACGGGGACCACACTTTCACAAACGGGAACAGTTCCATTTTACCGTTTACTGGTAAAGGTGTGCTCTTCGCTCTTCCGGGTAGTCTTCTGATCCGTCCGGATCCTCAGTGTATTCCGTGTCTGGGCGGTACTGCAGTTCTTCTTCCGTGAGCCGGTGAACGTGGAGGGCGTACAGTCCCTTTGCGCCCTTGTGCCGGGTGTAGGTGACCACGTCGCCGGGGTACAGGTCACGTCCGTGATGTCCCTCTGGCAGGTGGCTTTCAACGTCCCTTCTAGTGACGAAGACGTCGGTGTCAGCCTCCGGGTCTCTGACGAAGTCCCAGCCATGCTCCAGCTGGAACTTGACTATGGTCCCGGTGGCTCTGGGTCCGCGGATGGCGTGGGTGTCTTGTCGGGCCCTCCTCTTTTGCTCCGCGCTCCTGGCCTGGAGTCGCTGCTCCCTGATGCGCCTCTGCCGCCGCTCTCTTTCATAGGTGGCTAGCTGCTGACGGCAACACTCCAGGCGCTGGGCTTCTTCCGCCCGGGTCTCCTGGGTGAAGCCCATGAGGTTCTCGCCAGTGGGGTCCCATGCAAACTGGGCATCCTCCAGCAGGGGTGGAGCGATGTTGGCGGTCTCCGGGGCCGGGATCAAAGGCTCACTCAGGGGTCGCTCTTTCCGGAGACGGGGGTTGGCGAACTCCGGCGGCCATTCAAACGGTAGCCCGTCCGGGCTGGTATATTGGGCATACAGGTCCGCGCCCAAGGGTGGCACTGTAGGCTTCGGACGGGTGGCAGCGTCCGGGGGCACTCGGCCTTGCGACCAGGCCGGTGGTCGCTTGTTGGTCGCGCCCGGGGGTGGCACCGCCAAGGTAGGGGGCGCTGGTGAGGCAGCGGCGCCCGGGTGTGCTGGGTCATGCGTCCTGGCCCGTGACGTCTCACGCTGTACGGCGCCAGGGTTCAGAGGGCACAGCGCGGGGCGGGGCGTGACGACGGTGCTTGCTGCCTGAGGCCTAGCTGGTGGCGGTGGAGGCGTGGTGTCAGGTACGGTCCCCGGGGCTTCGGGTCCCGCAACGGAGGGTGAGGGCAGGCTGGTGTTCCCCGGGCTTGGGGTGGTGGCGTCCCCATTACCTGCCTCGGTCTCCGTGGCCTCCTCCGCGGCGTCATCTGCAGCTGCCGGTCCCTCTTCTCCGCGCCCAGTGGTAAGCGCGCTGCCCGGTTCCGGCGGGGTCCTCTGCTGGTCACCTCCGGGCTGCCGGGCCATCTCCTCTCTCCACCCGGCAAACACATCCCACTGCGCCCGGACCATTCTTCTATTCAGATCTTCCAGCGCTGCGCGCGCACGATCCGGGTCTCTAGGCAGTTGGGCCAGCAGTTCTGTCAGGCTGCAAGGTGGCTCCGCTTGCAGCAGGCTGCGGGCCAGGGTGCTGGTGGAGTTTTCTGCTCCCTCCATCTCCGGGTGCAGCAGGTCCAGACTGATCCAGGCCGCACCCAGCCCCTCAGTTTTCTTTCCTATCCGTCCCCATGGGGGTTGGTCTTGGGGGCATCTGCTGACAATCACCTTCAGGGGCAGCCCCCCCACGTTGATGGACATCTCCATTGCTGCATTCATGGCTGGTGGGGGCGGGCTCCTTCTTTGGCGCCACTCTGGGACCTGGCCCACGATGGGAGGTGGCTTCCTGCTGTCCTTTGGTGCGCAAATAATGGCGTCCGCTCTGCCAGGGCGGGAAAAACGGATGAAGATGGCGGGAAACGGTCCAAAATGGCGTCTGATGGCGGGAATCGGCTCCGGATGGCGGGAAACTACTCCGGACAGCGGGAAACTTTTTAAGGTACATGTGCAGTTTTCTTCAGGCACGCAATACCCGCTTGTGGCGGGTTGGTAATGATCCTGCCGACTACGCCAAAGTTGACGTGCCTCCTGGGCCTGTGCTGCTGCTGCTGCTGTGCAGGGGGAATACCCGGAGCCGGATCGCTGGGGGTTGTAGTTCTCCGTGGCGGTGACCCGGTCCGTGCCCAGGGTGGTCAAACCAGTGGCAGTCTATTTGTATTGTAATAAGTGTCCGACTACGCCACCCGTGGATTGCGGTCAGTGGGGACCGCCGCTGCGCTGCAGACCGCTGAGGCTGATGTTGTTTGCGCAGCTGAGTATGGGATGACTCCCCACGGGAGAAGTATTGCCTCAGGGCAGCTAATGTGGATGATGGAGGTGATGGTGTGAGCGTCCCAGTACTTATGGTGCTGGTGCGGCGAGGAATCACAGAGACGTGCAGTTGCAGTTTTCAAAGCTTTACTCACGGTTGTTATTCTGGTCACTTGTGCACATGAGGGACCGCCTGAGCCGTGCTGCGTTCACCAGGCAAGGGACTCGGTCAACTCCCAGGCAATTCCAGAGTGTGGTTCAGAGCTCCCCTCTCTTCCTTTCTACTGGCCGTCCCCACCAGTGACCCACCTTTGTCCAGCTTCCTCGGGCCTTCTGTTGGCGAAACCTCTCCCGGTTTCCCTGACCCTATGCGGTATGCCTTTCTGGTGGATGTAGTGAGGGGTCGCAACAAGATGTGGTCACAACCTCCGGTTTTGGCTGAGGATTAGTCGCCTCCACCAATTTGGGTTCCGGTACCCTATTCTGCCAACTCTTCACCCAGTATCTCCTCTGGGCATATGGGGTTCCTTCTGCCTTCGTGTCTCTGGGCCTTTCTCTATGTTCCTTGCTTCCTTTCTCCTCTGTTCCAGTTCCTTTCTTACTTTCCTTTCTGTTCCTTCTTCTCTCTCTCTCTCTCTGGCTCCAGTCTCCTGACAAGGCCGGCCTGCAGAGCAGAGCCCATGCAGGGGCTCTGCTTCCTGTCTTCTCCTCAGACTGTCTCCACTGAACTGAACTGGACTGGACTGGACTCTGTTCTAAGATGGTGCCCACCTTATATACCTCCTTCTGACACCCGAGCCCAGGTGACTAGCAACCAATGGGCTCCTACCTATGCCCAGAGACCCACCCCTATCTGCTCCTACACCACTGGGTATTCCACCCCCTCCCCACTCCAGCCAGGAACAGATGCTGTCGTGCCTGCACTTCTGTCTAGTGGGAGCACCGTTGAGCTGTTCCTCGGAAATGGGGTGTGTGTGGTGCATGCAGCTTACTGAGCCCTAGTCCACACTCCATCCTTACCCGGGAGTGGAATATCACACCTCTGGACTGAGGTGCAATACCCCTGTAGCAGCCGAGCCCTCGGGGTGCTACACATTACTCTGGCGGGATCGATGATGTGTTTAGGTTCCTCCTCAAGATCAGACATCAGGAAGGATCGGGGCAAGGCGTCAGCTTTGATGTTTTTGTCAGCCGGGCGAAAATGAAGAACAAAATCAAAGCGAGCAAAAAACAAGGACCACCGGGCTTGGCGCGGGTTAAGTCTCTGGGCACTCTGGAGGTAAGCCAAGTTCTTGTGGTCCGTGTAAATTATTACCGGGTGAAGAGCCCCCTCGAGCAGGTAACACCACTCCTCCAATACCAGCTTAATGGCCAATAATTCTCGGTCTCCTATAGAATAGTTGCGCTCGGAAGAGGAGAAGAGTTTGGAGAAGAAGCCGCAAGTTACCATTCTCCCGGAAGACGATTTTTGGGTAAGTACCTCTCCGGCTCCAGAGGAGGAGGCGTCAACTTCCAGGAAGAATTGCTTGTTGCCGTCCGGGCGATGCAGCACCGGGGCAGAAGAGAAAGCCTGTTTTAAGGAAAGAAAGGCTTCCTCAGCTTCGGGCGGCCATTCTCTGGGATTATTGCCCTTACGGGTGAGTGCAGAGATTGGGGCAGTCCGGGAAGAGAAGTGCAGTATGAAGAGGCGGTAGTAGTTGGCGAAGCCCTGGAACCGCTGAATAGCCTTCAACCCCTCTGGTCGAGGCCACTTCTCGATGGCAGACAGTTTCTCAGGATCCATTCGTTGGCCGGTCTGAGAAATTATGTAGCCCAAAAACGGAAGCGAGGTCTGCTCAAAGAGGCACTTCTCATATTTAGCGTAGAGGTGGTTCTGCCTGAGCCTGAGCAGAACCTGACGAACATCCCTCCGGTGTGTGGGGAGATCCGGAGAGAAGACCAAGATGTCGTCCAGGTACACCACTACGCAGGAGTAGAGAAGGTCCCGGAAGATGTCATTGACCAACTCTTGAAAGACGGCTGGAGCGTTACAGAGACCGAAGGGCATTACCAGGTATTCATAGTGGCCGTCCCGGGTGTTGAATGCCGTCTTCCATTCATCCCCCTGACGGATACGGACCAGGTTATACGCCCCACGGAGGTCCAGCTTGGTGAAGATTCTAGCCCCCCTCAGACGGTCAAATAATTCCGGAATGAGCGGAAGGGGGTATTTATTCTTCACCGTGATCTGGTTAAGGCCTCTATAGTCTATACAGGGACGGAGTGAGCCAGCCTTCTTTTTGACGAAGAAGAAGCCTGCTCCCGCCGGGGAAGTAGATTTCCGGATGAATCCCCGGGCCAGATTCTCCTCAATATATTCTAACATGGATCGGGTCTCAGCAGCGGACAAAGGGTAAATGCGCCCACGGGGAGGAGTAGCGCCGGGCATCAGGTCGATTGGGCAGTCGTATGGTCTATGAGGGGGTAATGTCTCTGCCTCCTTTTTATTAAAGACGTCCGCATACGACCAATAAGGAGCCGGAAGACCAGGTAGATTGGCTGGAGTAGGAGAAGGACGGACAGGATGGACGGGAACTAAACAAGTCTTATGGCAGTCCTGTCCCCAACGAAGGACTTCTCCGGTCTGCCAATCAAGCACAGGTGCATGTTTCTGAAGCCAAGGTAGGCCTAGCAATAGGGCGTGAGAGAGTCCTGGCAGAACATGAAAGAAGATGCTCTCAGAGTGCAGCATTCCCACCTGCAGGGTTATGGATTCGGTGATGAGTTGGATGGGATGTGGTAAGAGGCCCCCATCCACGGCAGCGACAGATAAGGGTACAGCTAGAGGTTTGGTGGGAATGCGGTATTTCTCTACCAGAGACTGAGAAATGAGATTTCCGGCAGCTCCAGAGTCAAGTTGGGCTAGTTCAAAATAATGGTTCTCCCCGCAGATGATAGAGACCGACAGCAACAGAGATGGAGAGGGTTTACTCTTCTCTAGGACGACCTCTCTGAGCGATAATAGACACAGGCGTTTCCCGACCTCTCCGGGCAGGAACGGATACGGTGCTCCTTACTGCCACAGTAGAAGCAGCTCCCCTCGGCACGGCGTAACTCTTGACGGGTTTTGACCATCTTGGTCTGGTCGACCTGCATAGGCTCGGGTGAGTGCGCCTGGGGAGTAGCGGGAGAAGGGACAGGTTTCTGAAAGGTAGGGGCTAGACGTGGATACCTCCTCTCACTGGTGACCTCTTTGGCGCGTTCCTGGAACCGGATGTCAATCCGGGAGGCAAGAGTTATTAAGTCGTCGAGAGTGGTAGGTATGTCCCGACCGGCGAGTTCATCTTTAATACGGCCGGACAGACACTCCCAAAGGACAGACACCAGGGCGTCGTTATCCCAGGCCAGCTCCGAAGCAAGGGTACGGAACCGTATGGCATATTGGCCCACGGTGAGATTTCCTTGATGGAGGCGTAGCAGAGATGATGCGGATGAGATCTTCCGTCCGGGTTCGTCGAAGACTTTCCGGAAAGCCTTGAGAAAGGCTGGCAGGTTGGACACCAGGGGGTCTCCTCTCTCCCATAGAGGATTTAGCCAAGCCAGTGCCTCCCCCATGAGATGGGACATGATGAAGGCTACTTTGGCCTGGTCGGAGATAAACTGGTGGGACAGGAGTTCAAAGTGCAGGGTGCACTGGTTTATGAAGCCCCGAGCTTGAGCGGGGTCGCCTCCGAAGCGAGGAGGTGCAGAAAGCCGGGGTCCGTGGCAGGATGCCATGGTATTGTTGGGCAGCGGCGCTGCCGGGCTGCGAGTCATGACACTAGCGGTGGTTGCTGGTGGAGCAGTCAGAGTGTCCAGGCGAGAGTTGACATTCTGCAGATGACTCAGGATGGACTCATGTTGGGACCTCTGATGGGACAGTTCATGACATAGGTCCGAGAGCGAGAAAGCTTGGGTGCCACCGGGTTCCATGGCCCGAGCAAACTGTAACGGGTCTGGGAGGCGGAACCTCTGAGCAACTATACAAGGGGGCGGTCCTTGTAAGGAAGCGGGTGGCTCCCGGGGAAGACGGGCAGGTAGTCACGGCAAGTGACAAGGACAGTCTCTGGGTAGAAGGGCAGGTAGTCACGGCAAGTGACAGGGACAGTCTCTGGGTAGAAGGGCAGGTAGTCACGGCAAGTGACAGGGACAGTCTCTGGGTAGAAGGACAGCAGGCAGGTGGCTGGTGAGCGCTCCCAGGTGAGCGGGCGAAAGTCTTTGGACAGGCAGGTGGTCACTGCAAGTGACGGCAGAGCCTCCAGGTAGGCTAGCAGGCAGGTAGCAGGTGAGCGCTCCCAGGTGAGCGGGCAAGAGTCTCTGGACGGGCAGGTGGTCACGGCAAGTGACGGCAGAGCCTCCAGGTAGGCTAGCAGACAGGTAGCAGGTGAGCGCTCCCAGGTGAGCAGGCAAGAGTCTCTGGACAGGCAGGTGGTCACGGCAAGTGACGGCAGAGCCTCCAGGTAGGCTAGCAGGCAGGTAGCAGGTGAGCGCTCCCAGGTGAGCGGGCAGGCTGGTCCATAGACAGACTGACAGGTGTCGGAAGGCAGACCGTCGGACCGCAGGCTTGCAAGCAGGTAAACGGATATCAGGCAGGTATCAAGCAGGAATCTGGCAGGTGACTGGCAGGTAACTGGTAGCGGGACCTGAGGGCTGAAGCAGAGTGAAGGCTTTGCAACAACATTGCTCGGGCACCTCCATTTTGGAGGAGGTGCCTTATATATGGTGAGGTCCTCCGGCCATTGGCCGGGGACTCCTTAGGACGGCGCGCGCGTCCCCTTTAAGAGAGGGGGAGCGCGCGCGCGCCCTAAGCACAGTGGCCGGGAAGCAGCGCGCGCTGCCAGCAGAGCGGGAGGAGGACGCCGGGCACGGAGTGGAGAGGTGAGGGGAACAGCGTCCCTGCCTAGGAGGCGGCAGGGACGCCGACGCTACAGTCTGTACTCTCACCCATCCAGAGAGGTGGGAAGCCGGTGTGTAAAGGACTACACTAACCAGACAAACAAAGGGAGACAGACAGGGATAAATGAAAATAACAATCATACAAAATTTATTCACCAAACAACAGTGTGGAACACAGAGGAGTAATGGGAAGGAGAAACCAAATAGGAGAGGATGAGGATGTGCACACAAACAAATTCCAAGCAATAATCTTCTGAACAAATCTCCAATTGCCAACTCTAACAATGAACTTCACCTTCAACTCCAAACCAAGCAGCAAGAACTAACACTGGCAATTCCTAAGTGCCAGTGGCAAGCATATATAGCAGATGGGAGTGGAAAACACTGAACAGCTGACACAATCCAAGTTGGAAAGCTCTAGGAGTTTCATTTGAACAGATTAACCCTTGCACTGGCAGCAAGGAAAAAAACTGTACTGTGTAATAAGATGGTGAAGTACTTCTAACCATCGCAGGTATCCCCATGACAGGGGCCCATTATATTATAGGAAGGGCTGTGGGGAGGCCATTACAGTGGCATGCAAAAGTTTGGGCACCATTGGTCAAAATAACTGTTAATGTGAACAGTTAAGCAAGTTGAAGATTAAATGATCTCTAAAAGGCCTAAAGTTAAAGATGACACATTTCCTTTGTACTTTAGGCAGTAAAATTATATATATACATATATATATACAGTGTGTGTATATATATATATATATATATATATATATATATATATATATATATATATATATATATATAGTCATTTTTTATATTTTAAAAATTACAAACAGGAAAATAGGCAGATGCAAAAGTTTGGGTATGTACCTAACCTGCATGGTTAGTGTCTAGTAGCACCCTCTTTTGAAAATATCACAGCTTCTAAATGCGTTTAGTAGCCAGCCAAGAGTCTTTTAATTCCTGTCTGAGGGATTTTCATTAGTGATGAGCGACTATGTTCTGTTAACCCTTTTGCCGAGTATGCTCTGGTGAGCCCCGAGTATTTACAGCTGCTCGGTGTTATGTTTGAATCACTCCAGTGTGCATGATTTGCGATTGTTTGACAGCTTTAATACATGTGAGGAATGTCTCTTTCTTACACATTCCTCACATGTATTAAAGCTGTCAAACAGTTGCAGATCATGCACACGGGAGTGATTCAAACATAACACTGAGCAGCTGTAAATACTCGGTGCTCGCCCGAGCATACTCGGCCAAAGGGTTAACAGAACATACTCTCTCATCACATCCATTCTTCCTTGCGAAATTCTTCCACTTTTCTTAGATTCCTGAAATGCACTGACATTTTGAGATCTTGCCACAGATTTTCAATGATATTCAGATCAGGGGACTGTGAAGGCCATAGTAAAACCTTCAGCTTGCGCCTATTGTAGCCTATTATGTTCATTTAACTCTTTCACGAAGCACGTTCTGGTGCTTTCCGAGTATCTTCGGCATGCTTGTATATTAAGTTTGAGTCCTGCATCTGCATGATTTATGACTGTTAGTCAGCCTCAACACATGCAGAGATTGGCTGTTTGTTAGTCAGCCTCAACAGATGTGAGGATTCCCTAACAGTCATAAATCATGCAGACGCAAGGACTCGAACTTAATATACGAGCACACAGAAGATCCTCGTTAAACACCCGAGCATGTTCGGTGAAAGGGTTAAATGAGCACTCTCGCTCATCACTAATCATTATTCATTTTTAGAAAACATCCTCTTTTCAACTTCAGTTTTTTTACAGAAAGTTTTGTTTCAATCACAGCATCAAATACATGAAATTACTGGTATTAACGGGTAATTTCAAATCTCAGAGAGAAAGACGAGTCTCGGAATATAAACTCATGGTGACCTTTGACACCTTCAGAGCAGGAATGAATGTGTCGCATGGATTTGTCATTCTACATCAACTTAGGAATGTTCCCATCAGACTTGTAGGGTTATCATAACACTGGACCTAGTCACAGGACAATATAACTTTTACACTATCTATTGACTGCTAAAATATTTATAGCCAGAAATGTTTATCTCTCCCATAGTAATAACTCTGCTTTCCATCACCTGTCTCATCTATTGCATTATTTCTGCGTCCTATTGTGTATAAATATGTGACTCTTCAGATTTTGCGTTGTACTAGCCTGATGAAGACACCCGCATAGTCTTGTAAGCTTGCAATTTCTTACCATCTTTTCAGTTAACCATTAAAACGTATCAACCACTGAGGACTCTCAAATCTAAATATTTTTATATCTACTGGCTAATAGTGTTGAGCGAGCACTAAAAGCTCACCGTGATACTCGGGTGCTCGACCCGAGCAACGAGCCCAATGTTAGTCTATGGGAGACCCGAGCATTTTTGCGGCGACATCCCCGGCAGTCTGTAGAAAGCCTAAAAATTGCCCAAAACGATAGTAACAGTGCTCAAAAGACAAGGGGACAGCATGGGGATCACCCCAGGAAGCATTTCTGACCTCAAGGTCACTGCTGTCAACAACGTGGTCAGAGGTATTAAGCCACTTTTACGAGCTCACAATAAAACGTTCAAAAACGAAACTGAAACGGTTTTCCTGTGAAATATGTTAAGGAACTTCCTTTCCAGGGTAAAGACTTGTGTATAAGGTAAAATAAATAACCAAAAACAAAAATACTCCTCCACACCTTGGGCTATGTTCACAAGTAGCATTTTTTATGCGTTTTTGCACTTTTGTATTGCTTTCAACCGTGACAAATTAATTCACCGGGAAATGTAATTTTAACATTTTACAATCTTATCTGGCCATATGCTGTGTGACACATGCATACAGTGCTGAAAAGACATGGGAACAGCATGAGGAAGACCCCTGGAAGCATCTCTGACACCCAGGTCACTGCCTAAAAGTGTGCCCATCAGAAGTGATCCTTGCTGCATCAGAAGATGCAGACTTGCCACTATCCCCGTGCAAGTCCTTGTCCCAGGGCAGTGTTCAATTGTACCTCCCCCATTCCTTGCAATGCCTACCAAAATTTTTGAGGCACTCCAATGCCCCTTGGAAGTGACATGGAGGTCAGAGGGCCTTAACTAAACCATTTTTTCCATTTATAGCAACTAGGTCTCCTGTGCACTGTTGGCCTAAGCAGTGAATGGAAGGCTTTCCAAAAATTATGAGGAACTGCAATGCCCCTTGAAACAGACGTGGATTACAGCATACTAAAAACCTTCTACCCGTTATTGGGGAATGGGTCTCCCTTAGTGTTCGCCTATGCATTGAAAAGCAAAAGCTGATTAAAATTATGAGGAAATGCAATGCTCGTTGGAAGAATGGTGGAGGTCGCAGTGGAATAAAAAGACAATTTCAATGCCCCTTGAAAAAGTGGTGGAGGTCGCAGTGGCTTAACAAGACGGTTTTAATGCCCCTTGGAAGAGATGTGGAGGTCGCAGTGGAATTAAAAGACAATATCAATTCCCCAGTAGCTTAACAAGACTGTTTTAATGCCCCTGGGAAAAGTGGTGGAGGTCGCAGTAGCTTAACAAGACGGTTTTATTGCCCCTTGGAAGAATGGTGGAGGTCGCATTGGAATAAAAAGACCATATCAATGCCTCTTAAAAAGTGGTGGAGGTTGCAGTAGCTTAACAAGATGGTTTTAATGCCCCTTGGAAGAGACGTGGAGGTCGCAGTAGCTTAACAAGATGGTTTTAATGCCCCTTGGAAGAGACGTGGAGGTCGCAGTGGAATAAAAAGACAATATCAATGCCCCTTGAAAAAGTGGTGGAGATCGCAGTAGCTTAACAAAATGGTTTTAATGACCCTTGGAAGAATGGTGGAGGTCGCAGTAGCTTAACAAGACAGTTTTAATGCCCCTTGGAAGAGACGTGGAGGTTGCAGTAGCTTAACAAGACAGTTTTAATGCCCCTTGGAAGAGATGTGGAGGTCACAGTGGAATAAAAAGACAATATCAATGCCCCTGGGAAAAGTGGTGGAGGTTAACAAGACGTTTTTCATGCCCCTTACAAGAGCCATGTAGTACAGCATATTAAAAACATTTTTCCCATTATTGGGGAGTGTGTCTCCTATAGTCTTTGCCTATGCCTTCCAAGCAAAAGCTGCCAAAAATTAGGATGGAGGAACTTGCAATGCTGGCAACATGTACCACGGTCACCCTGGTGGTATAGTGGTGGTGGAGGCTGAGGATAAGGAGAAGAACAAAATATAGCCGAAATGAGGAAGCTTATACCCATGTGTGGGTGTGAAGCGGTGTATGGAAATACACCTCCCGAAATAACAGTGGATTTGACTTTAAGCTACTCCGCTGTCATTTGGTGGTGATGAGAAGTCTGTGCCAATCCAGCCCTTGTTCATTTTGATAAGGGTCAGCTTGTCAGCATTGTCAGTTGACAGGCGAATGCGCTTATCAGTTATAATTCCCCCAGCGGCACTAAAAACACGCTCCGATAACACGTTAGCGGCAGGGCAGGCCAGGACCTCCAAGGCGTACAGAGCGAGTTCATTCCAAGTGTCCAGCTTGGATACCCAATAATTAAAAGGCACAGAGGAATCACAGAGGACACTGGTACGGTCGGCAAGTTACCTCCTCACCATCTTTTGAAACTTTCCACTCCTTGTGAGAGTACCCCGCGCCTCAGGGCCTGTAAGCTGGGCGGGTCTCAGAAAACGGTCCCAGAATGTTGACAGTATTCCCCTGCCTCTGCTGGATTGGAGTTGTGTCTCTCTCGCCTGTACGCCTTGTTTGGTCAACGAACTGTGACCTCTGCCGCTAGCGTGTTCAGATGGGAATTTTTTTAACAGTTCTGCAGCAAGGGCCTTCTGGTATTGCCCCATTTTTGTAGACCTCTCCACCTCAGGAATAAGAGAGTGAAAGTTCTCCTTGTAGCGGGGGTCTAAAAGTGTCACCAACCAGTAATGACTGTCACCCAACATTTTGACAATGCGAGGGTCACGGTTAAGGCAGCGTAACAAACTCAGCAATGCGTGCCAGACTGGTAACGGGCAAGACTTCCGTGTCCTCACCAAGATGACAACTGACCATGCTCTCCTCCTCCTCCTCCTCCTCCCCCCTGTCCTCAGGCCACCCACGCTGAACCGACTATATGACAGTTGTACAGGTACTACCGTCTACAGCGCATGATACCAGCTCCTGTTCTTCTTCCTCCTCCTCTCCCTCATTGTCCCCCAATGCATGTTGGGATGAAATGAGGCTGGGCTGTGTGTAATCGTCCATTACGGCTTCTTGATCCATCTCATCTTACTCTGGCTGCAATGCCTCCTCTTTAATTCTCTGCAGAGAGCGTTGCAAAAGACAGAAGTGGGATGCTGATGCTAATGATGACGTCATCGCCACTCACCATCTTGGTGGACTCCTCAAAGTTTGCCAGGATGGTACATATGTCAGACAACCAGGTCCACTCCTGAGGTATTGTGTGGAGTCTGACCTGAATATTGACGGCCTTGCTGCAGCTGGTACTCATCAACTGCTCTCTTCTGCTCACAAATCCTTTGCAACATGTGGAGGGTAGAGTTCCAACGTGTGGGGACATCACACACCAGTCGGTGTGCCGGAAGCTGTAAACGCTGCTGCAACACAGCAAGGGCGGCAGAAGCTGTAGCTGACAGGCGGCGTTCTTTGCCGAGCAGATCTGGCAACTCGGGGTAAGATTTAAGAAACCGCTGAACCACGAGGTTAAGCACATTAGCCAGGCATGGTTAGTGTGTGATCTCGCCTCAGAGCCGCCACCAGGTTACGGCCATTGTCACACACGACCATGCCTGGATGTAGGTTCAGCGGTCTCAGCCACAGATCTGCCTGCTCTTTCACAGCTGTCCACAACTCACAAGCAGTGTGAAGTGTATCACCTAAACTTATGAGTTTCAGCACAGCCTGTTGCTGCTTGGTTGAGGCAGTACTGCAGTGCTTCCAGCTTGTAACTGCTGTGGTGATATCTGAGATGGAGGCTGAACATGAGGAGGAGGAGGAGGATGATGCTCAGGAGCTATACACTGTGGGGGCAACTCTGACTGACATAGGGTCCACAATCCTCGGTATGGGGAGGATGTATTCCATCTCAAGGTCCGAATGGGTCCCGGCTTCCACTATGTTTACCCAGTGTGCCGTCAGGGAGATTTACCGTCCCTGGGCACAAGCACTTGTCCACGTGTGAGGGCACGGCAGATGTTTTGGGACACGTGCTTGTGTAGTGCTGGGATGGCACAACGGGCAAAATAGTGTCGACTGTGGACCGAGTACCTAGGGACGGCCACCGCCATAAGGTTGCGGAAGGATTCCGTCTCCACCAGCCTAAAAGGCAGCATTTCCAACGCAAGCAGTCGTGAAATGTGTGAATTTAGGACTGTGGCCTGTGGGGAGTTGGATGCGAATTTGCGCTTTCGTTCAAAGCTCTAGGATATGGACAATTGAACGCTGTGGTTGGACGTGGTCATGGATGTTGATGCTGTTTCTTAAGAAACTGCCATAACAACTGAAGACTGAGAGGAGGGGGGCATCTTTGCATCTAGTATGGACAAGGGATTGCCTTGCATGCACAACAGGGGGTTCTATTACATGCACAACAGCGGAAGAAGCAGTGGTGACACCCTCTGACACTGGTCATTTTGGGGTTATCAGCAGAGTCTTTAAAAAATTCCAGACTCTGGAAGACCTACCGGTTGTACTGGCAACGTCCCTCGTGTCGGTGTTATGGGGAACTGTTGCCCGCCTTCTGTGTGCAGCCATCACACTGCTTCTTCCTGCCTATTGGGGTACTCTGCCTCCCTCCCACTGTGTGCTGCTGGCCTCTCTCTGCTTGTCCTCCTGCCATTTTGGGTCAGTTACTAGATCAACCACCACCTCCTCCTCATCCACTTGCGCACCACGATCCTCCTCCTCACTTCGTGGCAATTGTGTCTCGTCATCGTCCACCTCTTGTGACAAATTGCCAGCGTCGACTCCCTGTGGCCGTGGCTGTTCAAATATTTGGACATCGCTACATGGGATCTCCTCTTCCACCACTTCAAGCGGAGCAGGCGAGGGGCACAAATATGGAAATGGACCAGTGAACAGCTTTTCAGAGTGTCCAAGTGTGGGATCACTTGCTGTCTGACGACACTCGGCATGGTGGGAGGAAGGAGCATCAGGGTGAGGAGGAGTATGCTGTCGAGACTCACGGCTACTAAAACTTGACCTTGTGGAAGACAGACCAGAGGTAGTGGTGCCCAGGTAACTGGAAGTATTATCTGCTATCCAATTAATAACCTGTTCACACTGATCAATTCGCAATACAGGTGTTGTAGTGTGCTTCCCTAGTAATTGGGTCAAGAAGTGGGAGCGAGAAGATGTGGCTGTTGGTTGTGGCACATTTTCACCTTGGCAACTGCCCCGTCCTCTGCACGCACCATCACCAAAACGTCCAGTTCCACATCCCTTGCCACGCGCCTTGCCCATTGTAAATGAAGTAAAATAGCTTACACTCGCACTATCAATGGAAAAAGGGTAATAAAAAGGAGGTTAGAACCGTGGAAGAGGAAAACCACAGTTCTATTTGTCTGGCCTACACCAGAATCTTTTAAACAGATATATTTGTGACTGAACAGATAGGGAGACACTATTACTGATTTTTTTTACATAAAACAGGCCAAAAGCAGGATAATACAGAGATTTGATCCGTGGAACTGCAAAACCACAGTTCTATTTCTCTAGCCTACACCAGACTCTTTTAAACAGACATATTGGTGTCTGACCTTTCAGGGAGACACTATTACAGTTTTTTTTACGGCAAAAAATGTCAAAAGCAGGATAATACAGAGATTTGACCCATGGAACTGCAAAACCACAGTTCTATTTTTCTGGCCTACACCAGAATCTTTTAAACAGATATATTGGTGTCTGACCAGTCAGGGAGACACTATTACAGTTTTTTTTACAGCAAAAAATGCCAAAAGCAGGATAATACAGAGATTTGACCCATGGAACTGCAAAACCACAGTTCTATTTTTCTGGCCTACACCAGAATCTTTTAAACACATATATTGGTGTCTGAACAGTCACAGACACACTCAATTTTTTTTTGTGGGGGGGGGGGGGTACCAAAAGGTTAATAAGATGCGTATTTGTACAGTCTGACTGAGGGAAAAAAAAAAAAAAGGATTTAGATGAAAAAAGAAAGGATTTTTCCTGGCCCCTGAGACCGGGGGATAAGTCTAGAAATTTGACCAACAGGAGCACACAGGACTGTAATGCAGCGTTTGCTGGTATAACCACTGTGTCTCCTATACAGCCTGCCTGCCTGCCTGATATCTGGGATGGATATTAGTCCTGAGAAGGACTGTTTGTTTGATTTGGCAGGCTTTAGAGACCCTACACTAACTATTTCGGAGTATAAATCTCTCCCTAGCTCAGCAGCATTGACCCTACACTGGCTGATCCCGCCCGAGTAACCCGGGAATGCTGGGTGCTCACCGAACATCCCGAGTAGTGAGATGCTCGGGCGAGTAACGAGCAGTGTCGAGCATGCTCGCTTAACACTACTGGCTAACACTGTACAAAAAATATATGTTTGTATCAAGAATTTGTTGTAATTTCATTGAATCCATTCTTCCATCTACCCGTGAAATGTTCCCCTGCATTGGATGTATGCAACACAACTCCAAAGCATGAATGATCCACATCCATGCTTTATGGTTGGCTAGATGTTCTTTTTTCTGAAATTCTGTGCCACTTTTTCTCCAC
This sequence comes from Phyllobates terribilis, assembly GCF_046119375.1. Taxonomy (NCBI): domain Eukaryota; kingdom Metazoa; phylum Chordata; class Amphibia; order Anura; family Dendrobatidae; genus Phyllobates; species Phyllobates terribilis. The sequence continues at coordinate 33,922,177 of NW_027362768.1, read as the reverse complement.
ACATACAGGTGGTTCTCAAAAAATTAGAATATCTTCAAAAAGTTAATTTATTTTAGTTCTTCAATACAAAAAGTGAAACTCATACATTATATAGTCATTACAGAGTGATCTATTTCAAGTGTTTATTTCTATTAATGTTGATGATTATTGCTTACAGCCAATGAAAACACAAAAGTCATTATCTCAATAATTTAGAATAATTAACTTAAAACACCTACAAAGGCTTCCGAAGTGTTTAAAGAGGTCACTTAGTCTGTTTCAGTAGGCTCCACAATCATGGGGAAGACTGCTGACTTGACAGATGTCCAGAAGGCAGTCATTGACACACTCCACAAGGAGGGTAAGCCACAAAAGGTCATTGCTGAAGAAACTGGCTGTTCACAGAGTGCTGTATCGAAGCATATTAATGGAAAGTTGAGTGGAAGGAAATAGTGTGGTAGAAAAAGGTGCACAAGCAACCAGGATAACCGCAGCCTTGAAAGGATTGTTAAGAAAAGGCCATTCAAAAATTTGGGGTAGATTCACAAGGATTGCATTCCTTGTGTCATGCCACTCATGACCAACAGACAATTCCAAAAGTGTCTTACCTGCGCCAAGGAGAAAAAGACCTGGACTGTTGCTCAGTGGTCCAAGGTGTTGTTTTCAGAATAAAGTAAATTTTAAATTTCATTTGGAAATCAAGGTCCCAGAGTCTGAAGGAAGAGTGGACAGGCACACAGTCCAAGCTGTTTGAGGTCTAGTGTGGCGTTTCCACAATCAGTAATGGTTTGGGGAGCCATATCATCTGCTGGTGTAGGTCCACTTTGTTTTATCAAGAACAAAGTCAGCGCAGCAGTCTACCAGTAAATTTTAGAGCACTTTATGCTTCCCTCTGCCAACAAGCTTTTTAGAGATGGAAATGTCATTTTCCAGCAGGACTTGGCACCTCCATTCTCCAGCAGGACTTGGCACCTGTCCACACTGCCAAAAGTACCAATACCTGGTTTAAAAACAACAGTATCACTGTGCTTGATTGGCCAGCATATTCGCCTGACCTTAATCCCATAGAGAAACTATGGGGTATTGTCAAGAGGAAGATGAGAGACACCAGACCCAAGAATGCAGACGAGCTGAAGGCTGCTATCAAACCAACCTGGGCTTCCATAACACCTCCGCAGTGCCACAGGCTGATTGCCTCCATGCTACGCCACAATGATGCTGTAATTGATGCAAACGGAGCCCCGACCAACTATTGAGTGCATTTACTGAACATACATTTCAGTAGGCCAACATTTCGGATTTTAATAACATTTTTCAAGCTGGTATTAAAAAGTATTCTAATTTACTGAGATAATGACTTGTGTTTTCATTGGCTGTAAGCCATAATCATCAACATTAGCAGAAATAAACACTTGAAATAGATCACTCTGTTTGTAATGACTCTATGTATAGTATATGAGTTTCACTTTTTGTATTGAAGAACTGAACTTTTTGATGATATTCTAATTTTGTGAGACGCACCTGTACCTTTTGATCATTGTAGCCAAATAATTATATTTTAACCTCATCGGTCCACAGGACTTGTTTCCAAAATTTATCAGGCTTGTTTAGATCTTCTTTTGCATACTTCTGATATTGAATTTTATGGTGAGAATGCAGGAGAGGGTTTGCTTCTGATAACTCTTCCATGAAGGCCATATTTGTGCTGGCGACTTTGAATAGTAGAACAATGTACCACAACTCTAAAGTCTGCTAAGTCTTTCTGAAGGTCTTTTGCAATCAAGCTGAAGTCATTATTCTGTTTTCAGGGCTATGTGAAGACAAATACACTGTTTGCAAGGCTATGTAGGGGCCAATATATAGTTTGGAATGCTATGTGGGGGCTATTATACTGTTTGGAGGGCTATATGGGGGCCATTATACTGTTTGAATGGCTATGTAGGGGCCATTATGCTGTTTGGAGGGCTATATGGGAGACTTTATGCTGCTTGCTGGGCTAATTTTGGACCATTATGCTGTTTTCAGGGCTATGAGAGGTCATTATACTGATGGCAGGTTTATGTGGGAGTCATTTTACTGTTTGGAGGGCAATATGAGGGCCATTATACTCTCTGGAGAGCTATGTGAGGACCAATATACTGTTTACAAGGCTACGTGGGAGTCATTCTATCATTTGGAAGGCTATGTAAGGGCTATTATACTGTTTTGAGGGCTATGTGTGGGCCTTTATATGAGTTCACCATATTTTGACAGATGGGTACAGTAGGGTCATCATATTGTACATATTGTATTGTACAGTAATTTACTGTGTGGGTTTTATACTGTGTTCGTGGGACACTTTTGTTGCCATCATGCTAGGGCTTCAATAAGAGGAAAACGATTCTGTAATGGCTATGAGTTGTGAGATATCCTTTTTTATGCCCCACCACAAATATTATTATTATTTTTTTCGGGTGGGGGGGAGGTAAAAATTCTCCTATGAGACCCCATGATTTTAATGTTCGCCCCTGCTTTTCACTGCTTAGATTGTAGAGTAGAGGTGCTGCGACATCAAAGGAGGAAGGGGCTGGAATTATAAGTAGTGAATAGCAGCATTAACAGCACCGACGTAGTAAACACACTCATTCATTGTGTAATGGCACAGATAGACTTGTTGCACAGCTTGATGATTACAAAAAATAACCCAATGCTTGGCCTTAAGTTATATGGTACAGAGGTTTGCTCTCACTTTATAATACATTACAGCAGAGTTCTCAACTAGTGATGAGCGAATATGTTCGAAATCCGATTTCCAAACTTAAGTTCGACATCCGATTTCCAAACTTAAGTTCGACACGAATGTGGCACATTCGGACTCATGATCTGAAAGACGAGAAAAATTTGTTAAATTCGGGAAAATCTGTAACGTTCGGCGAATTTACGTGGTTACGTGATTGCGGGGCAACTACAGCGTTTTTAAGAATAAGTGCTCGCGATGCAGAAATGCTCCGGATTTTTCCTGAACCTTTCTGCATCTCCCTGGCAGAAAAAACGTATGCAGATTTTACATGCACTTTTCCTGCCAGGCACAAGCGTAAGTGAAGCGTTTTTCACATGCATTTCCGCATTCGGGTTGTCAAGGAAGTGCTTGACAACTTGGTCCCACTATATAAATCCATGCAATCGGCATGGATTTATATAGTGTGACCAAGTATAGTTGAAAAAAAGATTTAAAATGGTAAAAAAAACAAACAAAAACAGTATACTTACCTTCTGATGGCCCGCGGTCTTTTCTCCGCTGCGTCCGGTCTCACGTCCGGTCTCTTGTACGGCTTGCTGTGGTGTGAAAGGACCTTCCATGACGTCATTTAGTCATGTGATGGGTCACACAACCGCTGACGTCGGCGGTTACGTGACCCATCACATGACTAAATTACATCATGGCAGGTCCTTTTAGATCATCGCGAGCCGTACAAAAGACCGTACGCAGCGGAGAAAAGACCAGGCAACATCAGAAGGTATGTATAATGTATTTTTTTATTTTAATTATTTTTTTAACAGGTACTATGGTACCCGGGTCTGGAGGAGAGTCCCCTCTTCTCCAAACCCGGGTATCATCCGCAAATTGAATCGCTTAATATCCGCATGTACACATGTAGTTATTCAATGCAAGTCAATGGCGGCGAAAACGCCGTGATTACACAAAATAATTGGTAGTGCTGCGGGTTTTTTGGCAATGATAATCCGCAGCGGAAATTTCCGCAGCATGTGCACAGCACATGCGGATTATCATTGGAGAACTTAGCAGACCTTCTACCAAGTGTTTTTTAAGTGTTTCTGCAGCCGAATTGCCGCTGCGGAAACGCTTAAAAAACGCATAGTGGGCACACAGCCTTACAGTTTTGCTAGCATAGTGCTTGCGTATGATGAGCGGGGAGACGTGGCAGATGAGTGGAGGCACTGGTGATAGCTCAGAACAGGTTAGATCAGCGGTGCACTTTTTTTTTCCTGTAGACGGCAAAATTTAAGTGAGGAAAGGGCGGCTAGCCAATAAGAACGTAGGAACTAGTGTTGAGCCACCCCCGTAGTGTTCGAGTTCGGTTCGTCGAACACCCGTGTGTTCGCCGAACTGTTCGTCGAACACCTTCGAACACCGTTAAAACCAATGGCAGGCAAACAAAAACACATAGAAACACATAGAAAACACCTTGAAAGATGTCCAAAACCTGACAAACTGCTCAGAAGACACAACTAACACATGGAAAAGTGACAAGTACATATAGTCATGCGAAATGAAAAGAGGTGGAGGAGTAAAAGGAGGGGGAGACACAGATATAGGCATGTCATGCCCTTCTAAAACCAAAAAAGTGTGAAGCCGACACGGCCAGTCCGTTCCTGCCCGTACGACCTCCGTGTCGCCGGCTTTGTGCCAGAGCTGTGGTGGACCCTGACGGCCTGCCCCCCTCTCCCAACACTGGTGCCTGTCCGCTGGTGGGTCGAGCGAGCCTCCCTGTGGGGGAGGCAGGTCTAAGCTTTTTAATTTAAATTGTCTCTTTAATTTGAATGGATACACTTTAAATTCTTTTACAAGGATCAATTGGAGGGCAAGTCTCATGCCAGCAGCTGCGTAATTCCTGCTCCAGTAGCGTCCACTAAAGCTGCTGCAGTTAAAAAGCTTTTATAAGGATCGAGCTTGGCGGTCCACCGCAAGGCGTCCTACCGCCAGTCCCAGCCCCTATGCCTTGGGGTGCCTCCTGATGCTCTTCACTGAGTATCCCGGGGTCCCGAAGCATTTCCTTTGAAAAAATTAAGTGTCCAAACTACAGGTGGTGTAGCTTGCTTAACAGCTGGGATAATCCACTGACTAGCAGACACTGCTACTAGGCACAAAGTGTTTCCTGGGCTAGATGCAGTTAAAAATTTGTAATTAGATACTCTCGTTGGATGCTGAGAAAGCATTCCATAGAGTCTCCTGGCACACCATATATGATTCTCTTAAAAAGCTTGGGGTAGGGGTCTAGGGGACCCTTTTATAGCCAAAATCACGGTCCTGTATCACAATACGTCACCTAGGCTGAAGATAAATGGAACTGTAGCACCCTGAGGGCTCGGTTGCTACAGAGGTATTGCACCTCACCCAGAGGTGTGATATCTCACTCTCAGGTAAGGATGCAGTGTGGATCAGGACCCCGACACCTGCATGCATTACACCACATTGCCGTGGGGCAGGGCGACCAGTCTGCCCCTGAGATGGGCACGACAGTCCCTGTCCCTGCCTGGAGTGGGGGGAGGGAACACCGAGGAAGGGGAAACCTGTAGTGCAGGAGCAGGGAGGAAGCAGTTCCTGGGTGCATTGAAAAGGGAGTATAAAAGGTGGGCACCATCTTAGTTCAGTGCAGAGAAGTCTGAGCAGAAGTGACAGGGAGCAGGGGCTCTGCATGAGCTCTACTCCGAAGGTATGCCTAGTAACAGAGGCCCAGGCCTGGAAGAGGGAGAAGGAAGGAAGAGGAGCGGAGAAGGCTCCAGGAACGAGGAACGAAGGGATCCCAGGGGTGCGGACAGGCGAGTCGCCACCGCACGCCCGAATCCACCTGCGTGGAGGGGTCAGGCCAAAAGGGGAGACCAGTTCCCGAAACTAGTGGAGGTGGGAAACGACCCTCAGCTAGAAACCGGAGGCTGTGACATTTTAAGTGGCGCAGCCCCTCGCTACACCCGCTAAGAAGGCACCACATAGGGTCAGGGAAATTGGCGCCAAGTTTACCAAGAGGAGGCCCAAGGCAGCTGGACAGAAGCATTGGTAAGAAAGGCCAGACAAAGGACACACAAAGGGGGTCCTGTGAAGTGCTACAAAGTTATCTTGGAGTTGTCTGAGCACCTCACCTGGTGAGCACAGTACGACGTGGGCAGCCGTTACCTGCAGAAGTGGTCTGGATAATAAGAACTGTGAGTAAAGGCCCTGGACTGCATCACTGACTCCATGTCGTTACTGCTGCTGCCCTGCACCATCACCCCCATCCTCCGCATACACTGCCCTGAGGCTATACTCCTCCCGTGGGGAGTTATACTACGCTCTGCTGCACCCACAACACCAGCCTCAGCGGTCTGCCCTGCAGCGGCGGTTCACTCTGACCGCAATCCACGGGTGACGTAGTCGGACATTTAAACATCAAAACCATCTAAATAGTTCCGCCACCTTTTGACCACCCTGAGCCATGGAACCGGGTCGCCGCCACGGAGACTACAACCACCAGCATCCACCAAAAAGGGTCCGGCTGCGGGCGTCCCAAGGCCCAGGGGGCGTGACAGAACATTTTCATCACCTTTCATAATCACCAATGGGACAAGGCAGGGATGTCCTCTGTCTCCTCTCTTATACATCCTAGTGACGAAGCACCTGCTCTCATCAATTCGCCATAACCCCAATATTAGGTGGATTGGGGTGGGAGGCACCGAGTACAAGTGCTCTGCATTTGCTGATGATGTCCTAGTATATATCACTAAATCACATATATCCATCCCTGCTGTTATGGCTGAAATAGATCACTTTGTTACATGGTCAAATTTTAAAATCAATGCAGCGAAGTCTGAGGCCCTCGATGTCTCCCTCCCCAAATCCATACAGGATTCCATCCAGTCCAACTTTCCCTTTGCCTGGCCCTCACAGGGTATCAAATACTTAGGAATTCCTATTCATAGAGACCTCTCCCGTCTATGTTATCTTAATTTTGGGCCCTTTATTGAACAACTCCATACAGACCACGGTTGGCAAGTTAGAACTGTAAGATTCACTACGTGAACCACTGGTGTTTTGTGGAAAAGCACATGTACACTGTGTTCCAAATTATTGTGCAAAAAGTGTTTAGGAGTGATAAGGGAAGAATTTGTTTGTTTGTCAGTTAAACTCATTGATGGTGGTGTGTGTCAGGGCTCTTTATATCACTGTAAGCAATTTCAGACACCTGTGCTAATTAGTTTGGCAGGTGTGTCCAATGAAAGGCAAGACTACTTAAGAAGGCTGTCCCTCATTATTAAGCAGCCTACATTTTCTGCCAAAATGGGAAAGAAAAAGGATGTGTCGGCTGCTGAGAAGAAACAAATTGTGGAGTGTTTAGGTCAAGGCATGACTACAATCAACATTGCCAAGACACTTCATCCTGATCATCGCACAATCAAGAAGTATGTAGCTGATTCACAGTACACACGTGTGCGTGCTGATAAGGGAAAATTGAGGACTCTTTTCTACAGATTAAAAGAGCAGCAGCAAAAAAGCCTTGTCATAGCAGCAGACAAGTTTTTGAAGCTGCTGGTGCCTCCAACGTCCCCCGAACAACAAGATGCAGGGTCCTTCAGAGGTTTGCAGCTGAAAGTAAGCCATCCTGTCGACCTCCTCTATCCACTGTACAGTACACAAGCAGAAACGGCTCCAGTGGGCCAAACAATACATGAAGACTGACTTCAAAACTGTTTTGTTCACCGATGAGTGCCATGCAACTCTCGATGGTCCAGATGGATGGAGTGGAGGATGGCTGGTTGATGGACACCCCACGCAAACACGGCTACGGCGCCAACAAGAAGGAGGTGGAGTAATGTTTTGGGCTGGAATCATGGGGAGAGAAATTGTCGGCCCCTTTAGGATCCCTGAAGGGGTAAAGATGAACTCCATAATGTATGTGGAGTTTCTCAAACAGCACTTCCTGTCATGGTTCAAGAAGAAGAACCATGTATTCCGCAGCAAGATCATTTTCATGCATGATAATGCACCGTCTAATGCTGCACATAACACATCTGCATCTCTGGCTGATATGGGCATAAAAGGGGACAAACTTATGGTGTGACCCCCATGCTCCCCTGACCTCAACCCCATTCAGAACCTCTGGAGCATCATCAAAAGGAGTGTCTATGATGGCAGGAGGCAGTTCACATCTAAGCAACAGCTCTGGGAGGGTATTCTGTCCTCATGCCAAACAATTGAAGCAGAAACCATCCAAAACTTGCCAAATTCAATGGATGAGACAGTTCAGAAGCTCCTTTCGAACAATGGGTCCTATGTGCAAATGTAACATCACCTAGAATAAAGTTTTGAGTTGAAAACTGTTTGATTTCAGTTTCTTATAACCTGCTAATGCTTATAATTTCAAAAATGACCATTTTTTTGTTCTTTATTAAAATGAAAAGGTTGATCGAAGAGTGTGGGGGATCTAAGAGTGTGGCAGCCCAGTATTCAGGATTACTTCAAATTCTCACAATCTGAGGGTCATGTTGCAGGTAGTGCAGCAAGAAGGCACTCATGTGTCTTGCACATCTATGAGACCCAAAATTATTTTCCGGGCTAGATGCAGCTAAAAATTATTATTAATTTGAAAGCTGGAGGAGCTTAGTATAGATGGCCTAATAGAATCAGTACTGCACACTGCTACAAAGCCCAAATTATTTTCCAGCCAAGATACAGATAAACATGATTAGTAATTTTAAATCTGGTGGAGCTTAGTATAGATGGCCTAATAGAATCAGTACTGCACACTGCTACAAAGCCCAAATTATTTTCCAGCCAAGATACAGATAAACATGATTAGCAATTTTAAATCTGGTGGAGCTTAGTATAGATGGCCTAATAGAATCAGTACTGCACACTGCTACAAAGCCCAAATTATTTTCCAGCCAAGATACAGATAAACATGATTAGTAATTTTAAAGCTTAAAACGGTTGGTGAGGTGATTTTAACAAATCATCAAGCTTTTACTCTCCCCAGGATGACACAGGGGTAGAAAAGTCGTTTCGGATCCATGATTTGTTCATCTTTATGAACGCGAGTCTGTCTACATTATCAGTGGAGAACGCGTGCGCTTATCTGTCAGCACACCACCAGCAGCGCTGAACACATGTTCAGACAGAACGCTGGCTGCGAGGCATGACAAGATCTCCAAGGCGTAAGTGGCGAGCTCCGGCCATTTATAAAGATTGGAAGCCCAAAAAGAGCAAGGGTCTAGTGACACAGTCATGGCTTCAATGTTTACTTGGAGAAACTCCTGTACCATCGTCTCTAGGCGTTGACTATGTGTCAGACTTCTTGTCTCCTGTGGCCTTGCAAAGGATGGGCTAAAAAAGTGGTGAAATGATTCCGCAAAATTGATGTTACCAGCAGATACTGTGTTTCTGTTACGGTTTGAGTGCTGAACACTCGACGGTCCCACGGTTGGCAAGTTGGAACTGTGAGATTCAGTACGTGCACCACTGGTGTTTTGTGAAAAAGCACATGTATGATTCTGCAACAGTCTCTGCTGATACTCCTGCATGCATGCATCCCTTTCTATGGCAGGAATAATTTCTGCAAATTTACTTTTGTACCGGGGATCTAACAGTGTGGCAACCCAGTAGTCAGGATTATTTCTAATTCTCACAATTCGAGGGTCATGTTGCAGGTAGTGCAGCAAGAAGGCACTCATGTGTCTTGCGCATCCAGGAGCACCAAGTCCCTGTTGTGTTGGTGGTGAGGTAACAATCATGCTTCCTTCCTCTGTCCTCTCCCCCCAACCTCACACAACAGAAATGTGATCAAGGTCTCCCTCATCTGATGAGTCTTCCATCAGTTCATCCTCCACTTCTTCCTAGGCTCCTGCACCTTCCTCACTAGTTTGGCTGCTACCATGCGCCCTGGTAAAACCATATCCCCCACCCTCACATGCCTGCCGCCTTTGTGCTGCCGACCGTCTGGACCTTGCAGATGTTAGCCCTTCCGCATACAACTCCTCCTCCTCTACTTCCTCCACCTCCTCTTGTGCCACCACCTGACTCCGAATTCTGTTTAACATGTGCTCCAGCATGTAAATCACCGGAATAGTCATGCTGATAATGGCATCGTCAGCACTAAACATCTTCGTCGCCATTTCAAAACTGTGCAAAAGTGTGCATAGGTCCCTGATCTGAGACCAATCCTCCAGCTTGATTTGCCCCACCTCTGGATCTCGTTGGCCCAGGCTATACGTCAGAACATATTGCACCAGGGCTTGTCCGTGCTGCCACAGTCGCTGCAACATGTGCAGAGTTGAATTCCACCGGGTAGGCACATCGCATTTTAGCCGGTGAAGTGGCAGGCCCAATGACTTCTGTAGAGATGTAAGTCACTGAGCTGCGGGATGCTGGACAACCAGGTTCAACACGTGAGCCATACAAGGCACGTGTGTGACATTGCCCCGGCGAAGGGCCGCACCCAGGTTTGCAGCATTGTCGCACACGGCCTTCCCTGGTTTCAGGTCCAGTGGAGACAACCATTCATGAAACTGGGTCTCCAAAGCTCACCACAACTCCTCAGCTGTGTGACTCACATTTCCCATACATTTCAAAGTAAAAACCGCCTGATGACGTTGAGCCCTGCTGCCAGCATAGTAAGGAGGTGTGCAGGATCCCTTCTGCGCAGTTAGAAAGCTTGTGGCATGACCAGACAGGCTTTGGGTGCAGGTGGAGGACCGAGAGGAGGTTGAGGAGGCAGAAGCAGTGGAGGAACTTTGAGATAAAGAGGATTGACGCACAACTCGTGGGGACGGCAAGACTTGGACAGCAGCCCCTTGTCCTGCTGTCACCATAGTTATCCAGTGCCCAGTCAGTGACATGTAACGCCCCTGTCCATGCCTACTCGTCCAAGTGTCTGTGGTGAAATGCACCCTGTCACACACAGAGTTTCTCAAAGAAGCAATGATGTTGTGTGCGACATGCTGGTGGAGCGCAGGCATACATTTCTTTGAGAAGTAGTGCCGACTGGGCATCTGGTACTGGGGCACTGCGACGGACATAAGATCTCGAAAATCCTCTGTGTCCACCAGGCGGAAAGGCAGCATTTCTGTAGCCAAGAGCTTGCAGATGGTGAAATTCAACCTCTTAGCTTTCTCATGGCTAGGAGGAAATGGTCTTTTACTTGTCCACATCTGAGGGACCGAGGGCTGGCTGTTGTGCTTAGACTGGGTTGAGAAGGGTGTCCCCGGCAAACTGCCAGTCTGTGAGGAAGATGCAGGCGGACATGTTAGGTTGCCTTGATCCAAAGGTGGTGCTATCGATGTCGGACAGCGCTCATCACCAGCTGGTATTACCACCTCCAAAGAAAATGATGACCTGCCAATCACGCTGGCTGTTGCGGGTAAAGAGGTGGCAGGTCTGCGTCCCAAAACAGGTGTGACTGCTGTCCCCCCAGTCACAGAGGATGAAGAGGCCGCGGATGCACAAGATGGGGCAGACGGTGGTTGGCCCGGCTGGCTAGGCTGCATTGTAGCACAGTGAGCTTCCCACTGCAACTTATGCTTCATGTCCATGTGCCGGTTCATGCATGAAGTACTCAAACTATGTATTTTTTGGCCTCTACTTAGCTTTTGCTGAGAAATGTTACAGATAACACGAGTTGGGTCATCTTTATCGATCTGAAAAAATGCCCAGGTTATGCAAGGCTTAGCACCCATGCGACCTGAAGAGCCACCACGACTTGTGATCAGAGGCAGAGTTGTGTTTGAGGATGCAGTTGTTGACTTGCTTCCAGTACTACGTCTCTGTCCAGGAAGGCGCAACCTGACCTCGTCGTCACTAGCATCCTCCTTCACCTCCTCTGCTGAGCTCATCTCTTGGCTGACTGTGGGTTGAGAGTAAGTGGGATCTCCAACCTCATCATCATCACCCTGTTTGTTATCACACCCGTCGTCCTCAGAGCCAACCTGTTCCTGCCCTGACAAAAAACTAAAGTTGTCGCTCCAATCAGGTATTTGAGTCTCATCATCGTCTTCCTCATTGTCTCCACCAACAGGAGTTGCAGTTTGGGAACGAGGGTCTACATTATGGTCAGAACCTTCTGCGTCTGGTCCTGGATCCGACTCATAAAGATTCTGGGCATCAGTGCAGATCATTTCCTCGTCTGGATTCACAGAAGCTCTGGAGCCGACCTCTGATTCCCAGGCTATAGTATGAGTAAACAGCTCTGCAGACTCAACCATCTGTTCTGCCCCATACTCAGACGGGCAGCTGGAGACTTGGGAGCTGTGAGGAAGCAAGTGCGATTGGGGTGACACCTCTGAGGACTGGAGTATTTGTGATGTTGAAGTTGAGGTGGAGGAGAGTCCACTTAAAGGAGCACTTGATATCCGTTGAAGCACCTGCTGTTTTTGTGCTTCATCTGGAATTTGTAGCGGTTGGCATGGCCGTAAGAAAGGGATCTTATCACATTGTCCGCTAAAAGAAGTAGACATTTTAGTTTGGCTGGAAGATGGTCTTTCTTCTGCAGATGTTACTGTTGCTTTAACACCTACCCCATGGACACAACCTTTTTTCCGCTTCCCAACATGCCTTTTCCCCTTTCAACCAGCAGCAGGCCTTTTTCCACTCATTTTGGTGGTTAACTAATTCACAACTCTGGAGTTGTTTGCACAAAAAAACAATGGATGGGAAGCGAGCAGAGCTGAGTGGCCAAACTTTGGTATTAGGCCAAAAGTATTGGCTGGGTTAGATGCAGATAAAAATTATATTGAATTTGCAACCTGATGGAGGTCAGTATAGATGGACTAATAGACCAAGTCCCATACACTGCTAGAAGCCTAAATATTTTTTCAGAGCTAGATGCAGATAAAAATAATTTTTAGTTTGCAACCTGGTGGAGGTTAGTATAGATGGACTAATAGACCAAGTCCCACACACTGCTAGAAGCCAAAATATTTTTTCAGAGCTAGATGCAGAAAAAAATTAGATTGAATTTGCAACCTGATGGAGGTCAGTATAGATGGACTAATAGAACAAGTCCCAAACACTCCTAGAAGCTGAAATATTTTTTCAGAGCTAGATGCAGAAAAAAATTATATTGAATTTGCAACCTGATGGAGGTCAGTATAGATGGACTAATAGAACAAGTCCCACACACTGCTAGAAGCTGAAATATTTTTTCAGAGCTCGATGCAGAAAAATATTATATTGAATTTGCAACCTGGTGGAGGTTAGTATAGATGGACTAATAGAATGATGCTATGCCCAAAAGGTTTTACTTCACTAGGTGCAGTAAAAAAAATTGTATTCTATACACACGTGGTGTAGCTTGCAACACAGATAGGCTACTCCACTGACTAACACACTCTGCAATAGGCCAAAATGGATTTGCTTTGCTAGATTTAGCCAAATGCTGTGAAAAAAACTTGCACAGCACTGGCACAGACCTGCCTGGCAAAAAGTGATATGACCTGATGTAACTTAGTCCTGAAAAGGACTGCAATTACAATTAGTCTTTACTCCCAACCTATCTATATAAGAGCACAGACTTGCCTGATAAAATTCGTAGAAAATGATGTAACCTAGTCCTTAAAAGGACTGCAATCACAACTCTTCCCTACTCCCAAGCTATCTGTAGATTTGTGCGAAAATTGGCTTGAAATTAACAAAGTATAGCGCACACAGCAACAGCGGTGCCGGCTAACACGCAGCTGCAGCAGTGAGAAAATGGTGGCGACGGGGAAAATGGCTGGGTCTTATAGGGCAAGGACATGTGACATACACTGCCAATGACACATGCCCTTGCTTGTGTGAAAAAAAGCAGTTCGCTCCGTGTGCTGATAGGCTGACAGACTGCACCTCCCCACTGTAAATGCGGGAAAGAGAAAAAAATATGGAGATCTTCATTATTCCTGCAGAGATCCATCCCCTGCCCCTCCCCCCGCCCCGCTGTACACTCAAACTGCATATTAACATTAATTTTCAGCATTACTGAGAAAAAATCCAGTTATGATTTTGGTGCACGAACAGTTATCGAACATAACCTCGAACAGCCGAATTTTTTTCAAATTGTTCGTGTTCGCCGAACGGCTCGAACACCACCCAAAACAGCTCGAATTTGAGATTGGCGAACAGTTCGAGTCGAACACCGTTCATCTCTAGTAGGAACCATTCACAGTGTTCCAGACACAAGGGCTTCTGCAATTGGCTGCTGAAATCACATGTCCTCTCCATATTAAAACTGGCCTTGTTCCCTCAGCGCTATTTTATGCATGTCACTCCTGTTAGATGCTGCTCCTGCACCCAGCTCCTGTGAATTGAGAGATATTAGCTAGTTAGATAGGCACTTCTGTGGAAGTCAGATAGTGTAGATAAGTCCTGTGCTGTATACCTGTTTAGTCGACCTTGCAGCCTTTTTTTTTTTGTTTTTGTGCCATTACTGAGATTCTGACAGAAAGAGCAGGGCCTGTGGCATACACTGTGTGCAGAATTATTAGACAAGTTGTATTTTAGAGGATTATTTTTATTATTAACAACTATGTTCTCAATCAACCCAAAAGACTCATAAATATCCAAGCTTAATATTTTTGGAAGTTGGAGTGTGTTTGTGACGTCCAGCTGCGCTTGGTATCACAGATACTAGAAGAGTTCATTGCTGGATTCCTCCACAAGAGGCCCCCATAAACATTCACACATCTCCACCTTCCACCTCAGACCAGCAGAGGGAGCCCATTAGGGATATAAATAGGGAAGGTGGAGCTAGGCAGTTCAGTTCCTCTGGAGAGTTCAACAAGTTCAGACCTGAATACAGAGTCGAGCTCAGTCTAGTCAAGTCTGTTGAGAGAGTTCCTGCAGCGGAGCATAATTCAGACTCAGTTGTAGCTCAGAGTAGTGAGCTTAAGGTGTGCCGGCGCCATAAGATCGGTGAAGCGCAGCAAGCTGCCATTAGTGTGAGTAGCCTAGTGAGGGCCCGAGCATGGCCAAAGGCGAGTGGAAAGTGAGTAGCAGTGGGGGCAGAGGAGCTTACCTAGCTCACCCCGAAACATATACCGGACACCAGGTCCGAGCTTACCGGGATCTCTACGACCCAGTAAGGTATAACCGGAATCCCTGGAGAACTACAGGTCCCAGGTTCACCAGAGAGCTGATACGTAACAGAGCCAGGAGACACATAGGCCCCGTAAGCTAGGAGCGTGCACTCCAAGAGAAGGCCCTACCACAACGTCAGCCCATGCAGGACAGAGATAAAGTTAGGCCTAGCTCCAGGCAGGTCAGAAACTTACTACACAGAGGCAAGAAACAGGAGGCCCTACACCCGCTCATTGGGGAGGATCCTGATATGCACCCTTCACCCTACAGTGCTCCGGGATGTGCCTGAATTTCCATCAGTAAAAGGTATTAAAGTGTCTATCATGTCCATCCCTGTTCTTGCTCTGACCCGGCTGGGTCTCACCTGTCCTGCATCCCCCTCTCTGTACGCTGCCCTGAGGCCCAGCTCCACCTGTGGGGAGCTATACCATCGAGCTGCCTTATCACCGGCCTCAGTGGACTGCCGCAGCGCTGGTGATTCTCACCAGAAACCACAGGTGGTGTCACGAACTTTCATAAAATTAACAAACAATCCCCTTTTAAAAGCTGACCCCAGGGTACGGGCCCGGGAGCCGACCACCGCGACATCCCCAAGGCCAGGCAATGGCCCGGGTACCGAGTCGTCCCCATTCCCCTGGGCTTGTCATGGTTTTTTTAGATTTGGGTATCTTATGAGGAAATCTGTTTGTGCAGGTAACTATTACTGTGCAGAATTATTAGGCAACTTAATAAAAACCAAATATAATCTCACTTGTTTATTTTCACCAGGTAAACCAATATCAGTGCACAAAATTTAGAAATATACATTTCTGACATGCAGAAACAAAAGCCAAAAAAATTAGTGACCAATATAGCCACCTTTCTTTATGATGACACTCAACAGCCTTCTATCCATAGATTCTGTCAGTTGCTTTATCTGTTTTCGATCAACATTGCGTGCAGCAGCCACCACAGCCCCCCAGACACTGTTCCGAGAGGTGTACTGTTTTCCCTCCCTGTAGATTTCACATTTTATGATGGACCACAGGTTCTCTATGGGGTTCAGATCACGTGAACAAGGGGGCCAAGTCATTATTTTTTCTTCTTTTCGACCTCTACTGGCCAGCCACACTGTGGAGTAGTTGGATGCTTGTGATGGAGCATTGTCCTGCATGAAAATCATGTTTTTCTTGAATGATACCGACTTCTTCCTGTACCACTGCTTGAAGAAGTTGTCTTCCAGAAACTAGCAGTAGGTCTGGGAGTTGAGCTTCACTCCATCCTCAACCCGAAAAGGTGGCACAAGTTCATCTTTGATGATACCAGCCCATACCACTACCCCACCTCCACCTTGCTGGCGTCTGAGTCGGAGTGGAGCTCTCTGCCCTTTTCTGATCCACCCTCTGGCCCATCCATCTGGCCCATCAAAAGTCACTCTCATTTCATCAGTCCATGATACCTTTGAAAAATCAGTCTTAAGATATTTCTTGGCCCATTCTTGAAGTTTTATCTTATGTTTCTTGTTCAAAGGTGGTCGTTTTTCAGCCTTCCTTACCTTGGCCATGTCCCTGAGTATCGCACACCTTGTGCTTTTTGATACTCCAGTAATGTTGCAGCTCTGAAATATGGCAAAACTGGTGGTGAATGGAATCTTGGCAGCTTCACGCTTGATTTTCCTCAATTCATGTGCAGTTATTTTGCGCCTTTTTTGGCTAACACGCTTCTTGCGACCCTGTTGGCTATTTGCCATGAAACGCTTGATTGTTCAGTGATCACGCTTCAAAAGTTTGGAAATTTCAAGACTGCTGCATCCCTCTGCAAGACATCTCACAATTGTGTACTTTTCAGAGCTCGTCAAATCTCTCTTCTGACCCATTTTGCCAAAGGAAAGGAAGTTGCCTAATAATTAAGCACACCTTATATAGGGTGTTGATGTCATTAGTTAACACCCCTCCTCATTACAGAGATGCACATCACCAGATTTACTTAATTGGTAGTTGGCTCTCAAGCCTATGCAGCTTGGAGTAGGACAACATGTATAAAAAGTATCATGTGATCAAAATACTCATTTGCCTAATAATTCTGCACACAGTGTAGAACAGTGTGTGCACCGGTTGTACTGTCTGTGCTCCATGCAGACCTTCAATCTATTTTTGCACTTGCTAATGTGATAAAGGAAGCAAGCAAGCCCTTGTAGGCCATTTTTTTGTTTTTGTGGTGTTGAAATTCAGCTGTCTGCAAAGCTTGTCATTGCGGAGCTTCTGAGTGCAGAGCACAAAAAACTTTTTTTTTATTTGCTAATGTGATAGTGCAAACTGTGTTAGCCCAGTTTGTCATTTTTTGGGGGAGTGAAATTCAACTGTTTTCATAGTAAATAAATATATTTTTTCTGTTGCTAGCCACAGTCCACCAAAGATTTTTTTGGGTTGAAGAAATGCTACACTCTGCTATAAGCCACCTAGTGCTTTTAGTGGAGGCGAACTTCGGCTGTTTTTAAAGTAAAAAAATAGATATTTACTCTATTGAGAGTCCACAAAAGATTTTTTGGCCTCACCAATGTGATACACTTTGCTAAAAGCCACATACTATTTTAGTGGCGGTGAAATTCAGCTGTATGCAGAGCTTATACAGAGTAAATAAATCTATTTTTTACTGTGACTAATGTGATACAGCAGGCTAGATCTGAGTTTGAAATATCGTGGAGCATACATTCTATATTATACAGGCCTCATCCACAGTCAAAAAATAATTTTTCCTAACGTTATACAGCAGGGGATATCTCAGTTTGAATTTGGAGAATATCTCGTATGTTATACAGGCCTCATCCACAATAAAAAAATACTTTCTTCTGTTACTAATGTGATACAGTAGGGGACATCTCCGTTTGAAATTGTTGGTAGCATATCTCCTATGTTATACAGGCCTCATTCACACTAAAAAAAATACTTTCTTCTGTTACTAACGTCATACACTACACACAAAATAGTGCTGACGACTGGGTTGCCACTCTGTCAGATCCACGTTATAAGAGTAAATTTTGCCAGATCCTTCCCACCCTGGAAAGGGACCCGCAAATGCTGGAGTATCGAAACACGCTTTTACACAACCTTAAGATAGGTTTTCCTCAAGCCAGCAGTGAGGCACACAGATTTCCTCACAGCTCTACACTTCCAACCTACGGCACGTCAATTCGTCAACGCCAAAATATTAGCAGCAGCAGTATTGTAAATAGCAAAAGCAATTTCTCTGAGTCCTTTCACACATTTTTTAGACCAGTTCGTGCACCTGCACAACAGAGTACAAGTCTGACACACATTGAGTGACTGGAAAGGATGGTGAACTCCTGGTTGAGTCTCCAACTGCTGGGCTGGCTGTAGTGGAAGAGGTTTTGGTTCCTAATAGAGATGAGCGTTGTTCGACTCGAACTGTTCGCCAATCTCAAATTCGAGCTGTTTTGGGCGGTGTTCGAGCCGTTCGGCGAACACGAACGATTTGAGAAAAATTCGGCTGTTCGAGGTTATGTTCGATAACTGTTCGTGCACCAAAATCATAACTGGATTTTTTCTCAGTAATGATGAAAATTAATGTTAATACGCAGTTTGAGTGTACAGCGGGGTGGGGGGAGGGGCAGGGGATGGATCTCTGCAGGAATAATGAAGATCTCCATTTTTTTTTCTCTTTCCCGCATTTACAGTGGGGAGGTGAAATCTGTCAGCCTATCAGCAGCGCACACACGGAGCGAAGTGCTTTTTTTCACACAAGCAAGGGCATGTGTCATTGGCAGTGTATGTCACATGTCCTTGCCCTATAAGACCAAGCCATTTTCCCCGTCGCCACCATTTTCTCACTGCTGCAGCTGCGTGTTAGACGGCACCGCTGTTGCTGTGTGCGCTATACCTTGTTAATTTCAAGCCAATTTTCGCACAAATCTACAGATAGCTTGGGAGTAGGGAATAGTTGTGATTGCAGTCCTTTTAAGGACTAGGTTACAGCATTTCCTACGACTTTTATCAGGCAGGTCTGTGCTCTTAAATAGATAGATTGTGGGAGTAAAGACTAATTGTAATTGCAGTCCTTTTCAGGACTAGGTTACATCAGTTCCTATCAGTTTTTGCCAGGCAGGTCTGTGCCAGTGCTGTGCAAGTTTTTTTCGCAGCATTTGGCTGAATCTATCAAAGCTAATCATTTTTGGCCTATTGCAGAGTGTGTTAGTCAGTGGAGTAGCCTATCTGTGTTGCAAGATATACCACCTGTGTATAGAATACCAATTTTTTTACTGCACCTAGTGAAGTAAAATCTTTTGGGCATAGCATCATTCTATTAGTCCATCTATACTGACCTCCATCAGGTTGCAAATTGAATATAATTTTTTTCTGCATCTAACTCTGAAAAAATATTTGGGCTTCTAGCAGTGTGTGGGACTTGTTCTATTAGTCCATCTATACTGACCTCCATCAGGTTGCAAACTGAATATAATTTTTTTCTGCATCTAGCTCTGAAAAAATATTTGGCCTTCTAGCAGTGTGTGGGACTTGTTCTATTAGTCCATCTATACTGACCTCCATCACGCTGCAAATTCAAAATAACTTTTTGTCTGCATCTAGCTCTGAAAAAATATTTGGCCTTCTAGCAGTGTGTGGGACTTTCTCTATTAGTCCATCTATACTGACCTCCATCAGGTTGCAAATTAAAAATAATTTTTATCTGCATCTACCTCTGAAAAAATATTTGGGCTTCTAGCTGTGTGTGGGACTTGTTCTATTAGTCCATCTATACTGACCTCCATCAGGTTGCAAACTGAATATAATTTTTTTCTGCATCTAGCTCTGAAAAAATATTTGGCCTTCTAGCAGTGTGTGGGACTTTCTCTAAGAGTCCATCTATACTGACCTCCATCAGGTTGCAAATTAAAAATAATTTTTTGTCTACATCTAGCTCTGAAAAAATATTTGGCCTTCTAGCAGTGTGTGGGACTTTCTCTATTAGTACATCTATACTGACTTCCATCAGGTTGCAAACTGAATATATTTTTTTTCTGCATCTACCTCTGAAAAAATATTGGGCTTCTAGCTTTGTGTGGGACTTGTTCTATTAATCCATCTATACAGACCTCCATCAGGTTGCAAACTGAATATAATTTTTTTCTGCATCTACCTCTGAAAAAATATTTGGGCTTCTAGCTGTGTGTGAGACTTGTTCTATTAGTCCATCTATACTGACCTCCATCAGGTTGCAAACTGAATATAATTTTTCTCTGCATCTAGCTCTGAAAAAATATTTGGCCTACTAGCAGTGTGTGGGACTTTCTCTATTAGTCCATCTATACTGACCTCCATCAGGTTGCAAATTAAAAATAATTTATATCTGCATCTAGCTCTGAAAAATTATTTGGCCTTCTACAGTGTGTGGGACTTTCTCTATTAGTCCATCTATACTGACCTCCATCAGGTTGCAAATTAAAAATAATTTTTTGTCTGCATCTAGCTCTGAAAAAATATTTGGCCTTCTAGCAGTGTGTGGGACTTTCTCTATTAGTCCATATATACTGACCTCCATCATGTTGCAAACTGAATATATTTTTTTTCTGCATCTAACTCTGAAAAAATATTGCGCTTCTAGCAGTGTGTGGGACTTGTTCTATTAATCCATCTATACAGACCTCCATCAGGTTGCAAACTGAATATAATTTTTTTCTGCATCTACCTCTGAAAAAATATTTGGGCTTCTAGCTGTGTGTGGGACTTGTTCTATTAGTCCATCTATACTGACCTCCATCAGGTTGCAAACTGAATATAATTTTTTTCTGCATCTAGCTCTGAAAAAATATTTGGCCTTTTAGCAGTGTGTGGGACTTTCTCTATTAGTCCATCTATACTGACCTCCATCAGGTTGCAAATTAAAAATAATTTTTATCTGCATCTAGCTCTGAAAAAATATTTGGCCTTCTAGCAGTGTGTGGGACTTTCTCTATTAGTCCATCTATACTGACCTCCATCAGGTTGCAAATTAAAAATAATTTTTTGTCTGCATCTAGCTCTGAAAAAATATTTGGCCTTCTAGCAGTGTGTGGGACTTTCTCTATTAGTCCATCTATACTGACCTCCATCAGGTTGCAAATTCAAAATAATTTTTTTTCTGCATCTAGCTCTGAAAAAATATTTGGCCTTCTAGCAGTGTGTGGGACTTTCTCTATTAGTCCATCTATACTGACCTCCATCAGGCTGCAAATTAAAAATAATTTTTATCTGCATCTACCTCTGAAAAAATATTTGGCCTTCTAGCTGTGTGTGGGACTTGTTCTATTAGTCCATCTATACTGACCTCCATCAGGTTGGAAACTGAATATAATTTTTTTCTGCATCTAGCTCTGAAAAAATATTTGGCCTTCTAGCAGTGTGTGGGACTTTCTCTATTAGTTCATCTATACTGACCTCCATCAGGTTGCAAATTAAAAATAATTTATATCTGCATCTAACTCTGAAAAAATATTTGGCCTTCTAGCAGTGTGTGGGACTTTCTCTATTAGTCCATCTATACTGACCTCCATCAGGTTGTAAATTAAAAATAATTTTTTGTCTGCATCTAGCTCTGAAAAAATATTTGGCCTTCTAGTAGTGTGTGGGACTTTCTCTATTATTCCATCTATACTGACCTCCATCAGGTTGCAAACTGAATACAATTTTTTTCTGCATCTACCTCTGAAAAAATATTTGGGCTTCTAGCTGTGTGTGGGACTTGTTCTATTAGTCCATCTATACTGACCTCCATCAGGTTGCAAACTGAATATAATTTTTTTCTGCATCTAGCTCTGAAAAAATATTTGGCCTTCTAGCAGTGTGTGGGACTTGTTCTATTAGTCCATCTATACTGACCTCCATCACGCTGCAAATTCAAAATAACTTTTTGTCTGCATCTAGCTCTGAAAAAATATTTGGCCTTCTAGCAGTGTGTGGGACTTTCTCTATTAGTCCATCTATACTGACCTCCATCAGGTTGCAAATTAAAAATAATTTTTATCTGCATCTACCTCTGAAAAAATATTTGGGCTTCTAGCTGTGTGTGGGACTTGTTCTATTAGTCCATCTATACTGACCTCCATCAGGTTGCAAACTGAATATAATTTTTTTC
The DNA here is from genome assembly GCF_046119375.1 of Phyllobates terribilis. Lineage (NCBI taxonomy): Eukaryota > Metazoa > Chordata > Amphibia > Anura > Dendrobatidae > Phyllobates > Phyllobates terribilis. The sequence goes on along the minus strand of NW_027362768.1, from coordinate 33,900,294 downwards.
TGCATCTAGCTCTGAAAAAATATTTGGCCTTCTAGCAGTGTGTGGGACTTTCTCTATTAGTACATCTATACTGACCTCCATCAGGTTGCAAACTGAATATATTTTTTTTCTGCATCTACCTCTGAAAAAATATTGGGCTTCTAGCTTTGTGTGGGACTTGTTCTATTAATCCATCTATACAGACCTCCATCAGGTTGCAAACTGAATATAATTTTTTTCTGCATCTACCTCTGAAAAAATATTTGGGCTTCTAGCTGTGTGTGAGACTTGTTCTATTAGTCCATCTATACTGACCTCCATCAGGTTGCAAACTGAATATAATTTTTCTCTGCATCTAGCTCTGAAAAAATATTTGGCCTTCTAGCAGTGTGTGGGACTTTCTCTATTAGTCCATCTATACTGACCTCCATCAGGTTGCAAATTAAAAATAATTTATATCTGCATATAGCTCTGAAAAATTATTTGGCCTTCTAGCAGTGTGTGGGACTTTCTCTATTAGTCCATCTATACTGACCTCCATCAGGTTGCAAATTAAAAATAATTTTTTGTCTGCATCTAGCTCTGAAAAAATATTTGGCCTTCTAGCAGTGTGTGGGACTTTCTCTATTAGTCCATATATACTGACCTCCATCATGTTGCAAACTGAATATATTTTTTTTCTGCATCTACCTCTGAAAAAATATTGCGCTTCTAGCAGTGTGTGGGACTTGTTCTATTAATCCATCTATACAGACCTCCATCAGGTTGCAAACTGAATATAATTTTTTTCTGCATCTACCTCTGAAAAAATATTTGGGCTTCTAGCTGTGTGTGGGACTTGTTCTATTAGTCCATCTATACTGACCTCCATCAGGTTGCAAACTGAATATAATTTTTTTCTGCATCTAGCTCTGAAAAAATATTTGGCCTTTTAGCAGTGTGTGGGACTTTCTCTATTAGTCCATCTATACTGACCTCCATCAGGTTGCAAATTAAAAATAATTTTTATCTGCATCTAGCTCTGAAAAAATATTTGGCCTTCTAGCAGTGTGTGGGACTTTCTCTATTAGTCCATCTATACTGACCTCCATCAGGTTGCAAATTAAAAATAATTTTTTGTCTGCATCTAGCTCTGAAAAAATATTTGGCCTTCTAGCAGTGTGTGGGACTTTCTCTATTAGTCCATCTATACTGACCTCCATCAGGTTGCAAATTCAAAATAAATTTTTGTCTGCATCTAGCTCTGAAAAAATATTTGGCCTTCTAGCAGTGTGTGGGACTTTCTCTATTAGTCCATCTATACTGACCTCCATCAGGCTGCAAATTAAAAATAATTTTTATCTGCATCTACCTCTGAAAAAATATTTGGCCTTCTAGCTGTGTGTGGGACTTGTTCTATTAGTCCATCTATACTGACCTCCATCAGGTTGGAAACTGAATATAATTTTTTTCTGCATCTAGCTCTGAAAAAATATTTGGCCTTCTAGCAGTGTGTGGGACTTTCTCTATTAGTTCATCTATACTGACCTCCATCAGGTTGCAAATTAAAAATAATTTATATCTGCATCTAACTCTGAAAAAATATTTGGCCTTCTAGCAGTGTGTGGGACTTTCTCTATTAGTCCATCTATACTGACCTCCATCAGGTTGTAAATTAAAAATAATTTTTTGTCTGCATCTAGCTCTGAAAAAATATTTGGCCTTCTAGCAGTGTGTGGGACTTTCTCTATTATTCCATCTATACTGACCTCCATCAGGTTGCAAACTGAATACAATTTTTTTCTGCATCTACCTCTGAAAAAATATTTGGGCTTCTAGCTGTGTGTGGGACTTGTTCTATTAGTCCATCTATACTGACCTCCATCAGGTTGCAAATTGAATATAATTTTTTTCTGCATCTAACCCAGCCAATAGTTTTGGCCTAATACCACAGTTTGGCCACTCAGCTCTGCTCGGTTCCCATCCATTGTTTTTTTGTGCAAACAACTCCAGAGTTGTGAATTAGTTAACCACCAAAATGAGTGGAAAAAGACCTGCTGCTGGTGGAAAGGGGAATAGGCGTGTTGGGAAGGGGAAAAAAGGTTGTGTCCGTGGGGTAGGTGTTAAAGCAACAGTAACATCTGCAGAAGAAAGACCATCTTCCAGCCAAACTAAAATGTCTACTTCTTTTTGCGGACAATATGATAAGATCCCTTTCTTACAGCCATGCCAATCGCTACAAATTCCAGATGAGGCACAAAAACAGCAGGTGCTTCAACAGATATCAAGTGCTCCTTTAAGTGGGCTCTCCTCCACATCAACTTCAACATCACAAATACTCCAGTCCTCAAAGGTGTCACCCCAATCGCACTTGCTTCCTCACAGCTCCCAAATCTCCAGCTGCCCGTCTGAGTATGAGGTAGAACAGTTGGTTGAGTCTGCAGAGCTGTTTACTCATACTATAGACTGGGAATCAGAGGTCGACTCCAGCGCTTCTGTGAATCCAGACGAGGAAATGATCTGCACTGATGCCCAGAATCTTTTTGAGTCGGATCCAGGACCAGACGCAGAAGGTTCTGACCATAATGTAGACCCTCGTTCCCAAACTGTAACTCCTGTTGGTGGAGACAATGAGGAAGACGATGATGAGACTCAAATACCTGATTGGAGCGACAACTTTAGTTTTTTGTCAGGGCAGGAACAGGTTGGCTCTGAGGACGACGGGTGTGATAACGCACAGGGTGATGATGATGAGGTTGGAGATCCCACTTACTGTCAACCCACAGTCAGCCAAGAGATGAGGTCAGCAGAGGAGGTGGAGGAAGATGCTAGTGACGACGAGGTCAGGTTGCGCCTTCCTGGACAGAGACGTAGTACTGGAAGCACGTCAACAACTGCATCCTCAAACACAACTCTGCCTCTCACCACAAGTCGTGGTGGCTCTTCAGGTCGCATGGGTGCTAAGCCTTGCATAGCCTGGGCATTTTTTCAGATCGATAAAGATGACCGAACTCGTGTTATCTGTAACATTTGTCAGCTAAAGCTAAGTAGAGGCCAAAAAATACATAGTTTGAGTACTTCATGCATGAACCGGCACATGGACATGAAGCATAAGTTGCAGTGGGAAGCTCAGTGTGCTACAATGCGGCCTAGCCGGCCGGGCCAACCACCGTCTGCCATATCTTGTGCATCCGCGGCCTCTTCATCCTCTGTGACTGGGGCGACAGCAGTCACACCTGTTTTGGGGCGCAGACCTGCCACCTCTTTACCCGCAACAGCCAGCGTGATTGGCAGGTCATCATTTTCTTTGGAGGTGGTAACACCAGCTGGTGTTGAGCGCTGTCCGACATCGATAGCACCACCTTTGGATCAAAGAAACCTAACATGTCCGCCTGCATCTTCCTCACAGACCGGCAGTTTGCCAGGGACACCCTTATCAACCCCGTCTAAGCACAATAGCCAGCCCTCGGTCCCTCAGATGTGGACAAGTAAAAGACCATTTCCTCCTAGCCATGAGAAAGCTAAGAGGTTGAATTTCACCATCTGCAAGCTCTTGGCTACAGAAATGCTGCCTTTCCGCCTGGTGGACATAGAGGATTTTCGAGACCTTATGTCCGTCGCAGTGCCCCAGTACCAGATGCCCAGTCGGCACTACTTCTCAAAGAAAGGTGTGCCTGCGCTCCACCAGCATGTCGCAAACAACATCACCGCTTCTTTGAGAAACCCTGCGTGTGACATGGTGCATTTCACCATAGACACTTGGACGAGTAGGCATGGACAGGGGCGTTACATGTCGCTGACTGGGCACTGGGTAACTATGGTGACAGCAGGACAAGGGGCTGCTGTCCAAGTCTTGCCGTCCCCATGAGTTGTGCGTCAATCCTCTTTATGTCAAAGTTCCTCCACTGCTTCTGCCTCCTCAACCTCCTCTCGGTCTTCCACCTTCACCCAAAGCCTGTCTGGTCATTCCACAAGCTTTCTAACTGCGCAGAAGGGATCCTGCACACCTCCTTACTATGCTGGCAGTAGGGCTCAACGTCATCAGGCGGTTTTTACTTTGAAAAGTCTGGGAAATGTGAGTCACACAGCTGAGGAGTTGTGGTCAGCTCTGGAGAACCAATTTCATGAATGGTTGTCTCCACTGGACCTGAAACCAGGGAAGGCCGTGTGCGACAATGCTGCAAACCTGGGTGCGGCCCTTCGCCGGGGCAATGTCACACACGTGCCTTGTATGGCTCACGTGTTGAACCTGGTTGTCCAGAAATTTTTAGCCCACTATCCCAGACTAGATGGCCTTCTGCAGAGGGCACGGTCGCTGTGTGCTCACTTCCACCGTTCGCATCCCGCAGCTCAGCGACTTACATCTCTACAGAAGTCGTTGGGCCTGCCACTTCACAGGCTAAAATGCGATGTGCCTACCCGGTGGAATTCAACTCTGCACATGTTGCAGCGACTGTGGCAGCACCGACAAGCCCTGGTGCAATACGTTCTGACGTATAGCCTGGGCCAACGAGATCCAGAGGTGGGGCAAATCACGCTGGAGGAGTGGTCTCAGATCAGGGACCTATGCACCCTTCTGCACAGTTTTGAAATGGCGACGAAGATGTTTAGTGCTGACGATGCCATTATCAGCATGACTATTCCGGTGATTTACATGCTGGAGCACATGTTAAACAGAATTCGGAGTCAGGTGGTGGCACAAGAGGAGGTGGAGGAAGTAGAGGAGGAGGAGTTGTATGCGGAAGGGCTAACATCTGCAAGGTCCAGACGGTCGGCAGCACCAAGGCGGCAGGCATGTGAGGGTGGGGGAGATGGTTTTACCAGGGCGCATGGTAGCAGCCAAACTAGTGAGGAAGGTGCAGGAGCCCAGGAAGAAGTGGAGGACGAACTGATGGAAGACTCATCAGATGAGGGAGACCTTGATCACATTTCTGTTGTGCGAGGTTGGGGGGAGAGGACAGAGGAAGGAAGCATGATTGTTACCTTGCCACCAACACAACAGGGACTTGGTGCTCCTGAATGCGCAACACACATGAGTGCCTTCTTGCTGCACTACCTGCAACATGACCCTCGAATTGTGAGAATTAGAAATAATCCTGACTACTGGGTTGCCACACTGTTAGATCCCCGGTACAAAAGTAAAGTTGCAGAAATTATTCCTGCCATAGAAAGGGATGCACGCATGCAGGAGTATCAGCAGAGACTGTTGCAGAATCTTACATGTGCTTTTCCACAAAACACCAGTGGTGCACTTAGTGAATCTCACAGTTCCAACTTGCCAACCGTGGGACCGTCAAGTGTTCAGCACTCAAACCGTAACAGAACCACAGTATCTGCTGGTAACATCAATTTTGCGGAATCATTTCACCACTTTTTTAGCCCATCCTTTGCAAGGCCACAGGAGACAAGAAGTCTGACACATAGTCAACGCCTAGAGACGATGGTACAGGAGTATCTCCAAGTAAACATTGAAGCCATGACTGTGTCACTGGACCCTTGCTCTTTTTGGGCTTCCAATCTGGATAAATGGCTGGAGCTAGCCACTTACGCCTTGGAGATCTTGTCATGCCCCGCAGCCAGCGTTCTGTCTGAACGTGTGTTCAGCCCTGCTGGTGGTGTGCTGACAGATAAGCGCACGCGGCTCTCCACTGATAATGTAGACAGACAGTTCATAAAGATGAACAAATCATGGATCCGAAACGACTTTTCTACCCCTGTGTCATCCTGGGGAGAGTAAAAGCTTGATGATTGGTTAAAATCACCCTACCAACCGTTTTAAGCTCTCAAATTACTAATCATGTTTATCTGTATCTTGGCTGGAAAATAATTTGGGCTTTGTAGCAGTGTGCAGCACTGATTCTATTAGGCCATCTATAATAAGCTCCACCAGATTTAAAATTAATAATAATTTTTAGCTGCATCTAGCCCGGAAAATAATTTTGGGGCTCTGAGATGCGCAAGACACATAAGTGCCTTCTTGCTGCACTACCTGCAACATGACCCTCATATTGTCAGAATTCGAAGTAATCATGACTACTGGGTTGCCACACTCTTAGATCCCCCAAACTTTTCGATCAACCTTTTCATTTTAATAAAGACCAAAAAAATGGTCATTTTTGAAATTATAAGCATTAGCAGGTTATTAGAAACTGAAATCAAACAGTTTTCAACTCAAAACTTTATTCTAGGTGATGTTACATTTTCACATAGGACCCCTTGTTCGAAAGGAGCTTCTGAACTCTCTCGTCCATTGAATTGTCAGGTTTTGGATGGTTTCTGCTTCAATTGTTTTGCATGAGGACAGAATACCCTCCCAGAACTGTTGCTTAGATGTGAACTGCCTCCCGCCATCATAGACACTCCTTTTGATGATGCTCCAGAGGTTCTGAATGGGGTAGAGGTCAGGGGAGCATGGGGGTCACACCATAAGTTTGTCCCCTTTTATGCCCATATCAGCCAGAGATGCAGATGTTTTATGTGCAGCATGAGATGGTGCATTATCATGCAAAAAAATGATCTTGCTGTGAAATACACGGTTCTTCTTCTTGAACCATGGCAAGAAGTGCTGTTTGAGAAAATCCACATACATTATGGAGTTCATCTTTAGCGCCTTCAGGGATCCTAAAGGGGCCGACAATCTCTCTCCCCATGATTCCAGCCCAAAACATTACTCCACCTCCTCCTTGTTGGCGCTGTAGCCGTGTTTGCGTGGGGTGTCCATCAACCAGCCATCCTCCACTCCATCCATCTGGACCATCGAGCGCTGCACGGCACTCATCCGTGAACAAAACAGTTTTGAAATCAGTCTTCATGTAATGTTTGGCCCACTGGAGCCGTTTCTGCTTGTGTGAAGTGGATAGAGGAGGTCGACAGGATGGCGTATGCACAGCTGCAAACCTCTGAAGGACCCTGCATCTTGTTGTTCAGGGGACATTGGAGGCACCAGCAGCTTCAAAAACTTGTCTGCTGCTATGACAAGGCTTTTTTGCCGCTGCTCTTTTAACCTGACGTAATTGCCTGTAGGAAAGAGTCCTCAATTTGCCCTTATCAGTACGCACACGTGTGTACTGTGAATCAACTACATACTTCTTGATTGCCAAGACACTTCATCCTGATCATCGCACATTGTTGATTGTAGTCATGCCTTGACCTAAACACTCCACAATTTGTTGCTTCTCAGCAGCCGACACATCCTTTTTCTTTCCCATTTTGGCAGAAAATGTAGGCTGCTTAATAATGTGAGACAGCCTTCTTAAGTAGTCTTGCCTTTCATTGGACACACCTGCCAAACTAATTAGCACAGGTGTCTGCAATTGCTTACAGTGATATAAAGAGCCCTGACACACATCACCATCAATGAGTTTAACTGACAAAAAAACAAATTCTTCCCTTATCACTCCTAAACACTTTTTGCATAATAATTTGGAACACAGTGTACATGTGCTTTTCCACAAAACACCAGTGGTTCACGTAGTGAATCTTACAGTTCTAACTTGCCAACCGTGGTCTGTATGGAGTTGTTCAATAAAGGGCCCAAAATTAAGATAACATAGATGGGAGAGGTCTCTATGAATAGGAATTCCTAAGTATTTGATACCCTGTGAGGGCCAGGCAAAGAGAAAGTTGGACTGGATGGAATCCTATATAGATTTGGGGAGGGAAACATCGAGGGCCTCAGACTTCGCTGCATTGATTTTAAAATTTGACCATGTAACAAAGTGATCTATTTCAGCCATAACAGCATGGATGGATATATGTGATTGAGTGATATATACTAGGACATCATCAGCAAATAGAGAGCACTTGTACTCGGTGCCTCCCACCTCAATCCACCTAATATTGGGGTTATGGAGAATTGATGAGAGCAGGTGCTCCGTCACTAGGATGTATAAGAGAGGGGACAGAGGACATCCCTGCCTTGTCCCATTGGTGATTGTGAAAGGTGATGAAAATGTTCTGATGCACCCCCTGGGCCTTGGGACACCCGGAGCCGGACCCTTTTTGGTAGATGCTGGTGGTTGTAGTCTTCGTGGCGGCGACCCGGTTCCGTGGCTCAGGGTGGTCAAACCAGTGGCGGAACTATTTATGTGGTTTTGATGTTTAAATGTCTGACTACGCCACCCGTGGATTGCGGTCAGAGTGAACCGCCGCTGCAGGGCAGACCGCTGAGGCTGGTGTTGTGGGTGCAGCAGAGCGTAGCATAACTCCCCACGGGAGGAGTATAGCCTCAGGGCAGTGTATGCGGAGGATGGGGGTGATGGTGCAGGGCAGCAGCAGTAACGACACGGAGTCAGTAATGCAGTCCAGGGCCTTTACTCACAGTTCTTATTATCCAGACCACGTCTGCAGGTAACGGCTGCCCACGTCGTACTGTGCTCACCAGGTGAGGGGCTCAGACAACTCCCAGATAACTTTGGGGCGCTTCACAGGACCCCCTTTGTGTGTCCTTTGTCTGGCCTTTCTTACCAACCCTTCTGTCCGGCTGCCTCGGGCCTCCTCTTGGTAAACTTGGCGCCAGTTTACCTGACCCTATGTGGTGCCTTCCTAGCGGGTGTAGCGAGGGGCTGCGCCAAATAAAATGTCACAGCCTCCGGTTTCTAGCTGAGTGTCGTTTCCTGCCTCCACTAGTTTCGGGGACCGGTCTCCCCCTTTGGCCTGACCCCTCCACGCAGGTGGATTCGGGCGTGCGGTGGCGACTCTCCCGTCCGCACCCCTGGGATCCCTTCATTCCTCGTTCCTGGAGCCTTCTCCGCTCCTCTTCCTTCCTTCTCCCTCTTCCAGGCCTGGGCCTCTGTTACTAGGCCTGCCTCCGGAGCAGAGCTCATGCAGAGCCCCTGCTTCCTGCCACTTCTGCTCAGACTTCTCTGCACTGAACTAAGATGGTGCCCACCTTTTATACTCCCTTCTCAATGCACCCAGGAACTGCTTCCTCCCTGCTCCTGCACTACAGGGTTCCCCTTCCTCAGTGTTCCCTCCCCCCACTCCAGCCAGGGACAGGGACTGTCGTGCCCATCTCAGAGGCATATTGGTCGCCCTGCCCCACGGCAATGTGGTGTAATGCATGCAGGTGTCGGGTCCTGATCCACACTCCATCCTTACCTGAGAGTGAGATATCACACCTCTGGGTGAGGTGCAATACCTCTGTAGCAACCGAGCCCTCAGGGTGCTTCAGTTCCATTTATCTTCAGCCTAGGTGACGTATTGTGATACAGGGCCGTGATTTTGGCTATAAAAGGGTCCCCTAGACCCCTACCCCAAGATTTTTAAGAGAATCATATATGGCGTGCCAGGAGACTCTATGGAATGCTTTCTCAGCATCCGAGAGTATCTAATTACAAATTTTTAACTGCATCTAGCCCAGGAAATACTTTGTGCCTAGTAGCAGTGTCTGCTAGTCAGCGGATTATCCCGGCTGTTAAGCAAGCTACACCACCTGTAGTTTGGACACTTAATTTTTTCAAAGGAAAAGCTTCGGGACCACGGGATACTCAGTGAAGAGCATCAGGAGGCACCCCAAGGCATAGGGGCTGGGACTGGCAGTAGGATGCCTTGCGATGGACAGCCGAGCTCGATCCTTATAAAAGCTTTTTAACTGCAGCAGCTTTAGTGGACGCTACTGGAGCTGGAATTACGCGGCTGCTGGCATGAGACTTGCCCTCCAATAGATCCTTGTAAATGGATTTAAAGTGTATTCATTCAAATTAGAGAGACAATTTAAATTAAAAAGCTTAGAGCTGCCTCCACCACAGGGGGGCTCGCTCGACCCACCAGCGGACAGGCACCAGTATTGGGAGAGGGGGGCTGGCCGTCAGGGTTCACCGCGGCTCTGGCACAAACCCGGCGACACGGAGGTGGCACGGGCAGGAGCTGACTGAACGTGTCGGCTTCTCACTTTTTGGATTTTAGAAGGGCATGACATGCCTATATCTGTGTCTCCCCCTCCTTTTACTCCTCCACCTCTTTTCTTTTCGCATGACTATATGTACTTGTCACTTTTCCATGTGTTAGTTGTGTCTTCTGAGCAGTTTGTCAGCTTTTGGACACCTTTGAAGGTGTTTTCTATGTGTTTCTATGTGTTTTTGTTTGCCTGCCATTGGTTTTAACGGTGTTCGAAGGTGTTCGACGAACAGTTCGACGAACAGTTCGGCGAACACACGGGTGTTCGACGAACCGAACCGAACTCGAACACTACGGGGGTGGCTCAACACTAGTTCCTAATTCTACAATTTATACTGTAGTGAAATTAACACCATTTTGCTGGTGTCTGCCACTAATTTTTGGAAATGTGGAAAATCCTGATTCGGTCTCCATCTCCTGGGTTGGTCGTAGTGGAAGAGGTTTTGGTCTCCATCTATTTGTATAGTTATACTGTAGTGAAATTAATTATTTGGTGCCGATATTGTTCTCCACAAAGGGGTACACAAACATGATTAACTCAAAATTGGTTTTCAATAAATAACCATGAGCCTCCCCATCAAACGCATCTGCTGATTCTTCCTCCTCCTCTGTTACCATGGCAAGTATTGTCACACAGGTCTCCGACCGCAGAACCTATGGTTGTATATTCGCTCCAGTCAGGCTGAGTGAGAGACCATCAACTGTAACAGAAGCTGACATGCCTGCTGTGTTTGTTTCACTGAGCACACCACATGTTTCTCAATCCATCGTAACGTCTCCACCTGCACCTCACTCACGGTCTAGCAGTTTGTCCGTTTCACCGTACTCCACCCTATCTCAGCACTGCAGCCAGCCCTTGGTCCTGCAGTTGTGGTCACGTAAAAGATTGTTTACTCCTACACTTGACAAAACTAAGAGGTTGAACTCCACCATCTCCAATCTGTAGTCTTAGTCCCTAATTTTTTTTAAATGTGAACAGTTCTGATTGTGTCTCCATCTGCTGGGTTGGCTGTAGTGGAAGCGGTGTTGATCACCATTATACTACATAAACTGTAGTGAAATTGATGCCACTTTGGTGGTGTTAGGCCTTAATTTAGGGAAATGTAAACACTTCTGATTGAGTCTCCTTCTACTGGGTTGATTTTAGCTGAAGACATGTCATTCCTAATTCTACAATTTCTACTGTAGTGAAATTGATGCCACTTTGTTGGTGTCTGCCACTAATTTTTGGAAATGTGGAGAATTCTGATTGGGTCTCCATCTATGGGGTTTGGCTGTAGTGGAAGAGGTTTCTATCTCAATTAAACTACTTCTACTCTGGTTAAATTGATGTCACTTTGCTTGTGTCTGCCACAAATTTTTGGAAATGTTGGGAATCCTGATTGGGTCTCCACCTATTGGGTTTGGCTGTAGTGGAAGAGGTTTCTGTCTTCATTAAACTACTTCTACTCTGGTGAAATTCATGCTACTTTGGTGGTGTTAGGTCCTAATTTAGGGAAATGTAAACACTTCTGATTGAGTCTCCATCTACTGCATTGGCTTTAGGGGAAGACGTGTCATTCCTAATTCTACAATTTCTACTTTAGTGAAATTGATGCCACTTTGTTGGTGTCTGCCACAAACTTTTGGAAGGGACTTCCTGGGAGAAAGGACAACCGGAGTAGATACGGTTTCCCTCTATGCCAGTCCTTTCACCAAGCTAAAGAACATGCTGTGGTGAAATACAACTCTCACCGAGAAGCAGTGTCAGACTGAAGAACATTGGGCCCACCAGAGGATTTGATTCTGAGAGTCCACCTTTCTCCCCTGCTAAAGAGCCCCATAGCAGCTGCAAGGTTTGCGCTATGAACTCTCCTGATGGAGAAGCCAGGGCCCAAGGGGGTTTTCTCCTGTTCTCCAGTGGGCCTGTTCAACCCTGCCAAGAAGCATCCCTGGCTAAGAAAAGTGTGTGGAAAAGTTCCCGGACACTCTATGGTTTCTTTTTTTTACTGTAGACTGGCTCTGTACCTTCCCTGACCACATTCACTTGCCAACGTGTTTGTGATTAGGTGGTCCTTCCCACTAAGTGCAGTGGGGAGGTCACGGGTAATGTTCTGGCACCTCTGCTTGTGGGAGGCAGGGACGACACCAGGAGAAATACTGGCGGCTGGGGACCGAGTATGGAGACCTGGTTGCCATGAGGTTGTGAAAAGATACTGCCTTCACAAGTCTAAAAAGGCAACATTTCAAGTGCAAGCATCTGTCCAGAAATGTCGCAGTTTAGTATTGCGGCCTGTGGGTGGCTGGGTGCATACTTGCACTTGTAATTCCAAGTAAGAGAAAACTAAGTTGATGGAGGTCTCATCATCATCACAACCTGAAAGGTTTGTGCTATGAACTCTCCTGATGGAGAAGCCAGGGCCCACCGGAGGCTGCTTTTTTACTGTGGACTGGCTCCAGCAATCCATAAGATTGCAATCTATAAGATCCCTTCATTGGCTCCCAATTGCCCAGCGTATCCAGTTCAAACTACTAACACTGACCTACAAAGCCATCTATAACCTTTCTTCTCTGTACATCACTGAACTGATCTCCCAATATATTCCCTTATGTAATCCCCAGTCCTCCCAAGACATCCTTCTTTCCACATTTATTTGTTCCTCACTAGTGATGAGCAAGCGTGCTCACCACTGCTCGGTACTCACCCGAGCATCTCACTGCTCAAGATGCTCGGCGCTCTGTGAGTATTTCATGGTTGCTCAGGCGGGAGCTCAGGTCCCCTCCCTGCATGTTTGGTGCTCTTTAGAGAGCCAATGTACAAGCAGGGATTGCCTGACACACACTAATGCCCTAGCCATGTTGGATGTGGCATTACAGTGATTGGCTGGCCGCACAGCATCATCTGGTCTATATAAGACCTGGCGCCGCCATTTTCGTCACAGTCTACCCCGGAATCAGGCAGTGTAGGGAGAGATGCTGCAGAACTAGGGAGAGATTTGGTTGTTTATTAGTTAGTGTAAGTATAACACAACATCTATATATATCCATCTGAACTAACATTCCTTCTGAGGACTAATCCAGCTACATATTTTCAGTGGTGAAGGTGATAGCAGGAGTTAGGCAGGCAGTGTACGTCACAGACTGCAGTGCATACAGCAAGAGGGTCCATTGAACGTCCTGTTAGTCTAGGTATTCCACAACATTTATACACTGCTCAAAAAAATAAAGGGAACACTCAAATAACCCATCCTAGATTTGAATGAATGAAATATTCTCATTGAGTACTTTGTTCTGTACAAAGTTGAATGTGCTGATAACAAAATCACACAAAAATCATCAATGGAAATCAAATTTATTAGCCAATAGTGGCCTGGAATTGGAGTCACCCCCAAAATTAAAGTGGAAAAACACACTACAGGCTGATCCAACTTTGATGTAATGTCCTTAAAACAAGAGAAAATGAGGCTCAGTATTGTTTGTGGCCTCCACGTGCCTGTATGACCTCCCTACAATGCCTGGGCATGCTCCTGATGAGGTTGTGGATGGTCTCCTATGGGATCTCCTCCCAGACCTGGACTAAAGCATCCGCCAACTCCTGGACAATGTGTGGTGCAACGGGATGTTGGTGGATGGAGCGAGACATGATGTCCCAGATGTGCTCATTCAGATTCAGGTCTGGGGAACGGGCGGGCCAGTCCATAGCTTCAATGCCTTCATCTTGCAGGAACTGTTGACACACTCCAGCCACATCAGGTCTGGCATTGTTCTGCATTAGGAGGAACCCAGGGCCAACCGCGCCAGCATATGGTCTTACAAGGGGTCTGAGGATCTCATCTCTGTACCTAATGACAGTCAGGCTATCTATGGCGAGCACATGGAGGGCTGTGTGGCCCTCCAAAGAAATGCCACCCCACCCCATTACTGACCCACTGCCAAACTGGTCAAGCTGAAGAATGTTGCAGGCAGCAGATCGCTCTCCACGGCGTCGCCAGTCTCTGTCACGTCTGTCACATGTGCTCAGTGTGAACCTGCTTTCATCTGTGAAGAGCACAGGGTGCCAGTGGTGACTTTGCCAATCCTGGTGTTCTGTGGCAAATGTCAAGCATCCTGCATGGTGTTGGGCTGTGAGCACAACCCCCATCTGTGGATGTCGGGCCCTCATACCACCCTCATGGAGTCAATTTCTTACCGTTTGTGCAGACACATGCACATTTGTGGCCTGCTGGAGGTCATTTTGCAGGGCTCTGGCAGTGCTCCTCCTGTTCCTCCTTGCACAAAGGCGGACGTAGCGTCCTGCTGCTGGGTTGTTGCCCTCCTACGGACCCCTCCACGGCTCCTGGTGTACTGGCCTGTCTCCTGGTAGTGCCTCCAGCCTCTGGACACTACGCTGACAGACACAGCAAACCTAGCCACAGCTCGCATTGATATGCCATCCTGGATGAGCTGCACTACCTGAGCAACTTCTGTGGGTTGTAGAGTCCGTCTCATGCTACCACGAGTATGAAAGCATAACCAACATTCAAAAGTGACCAAAACATCAGTCAGAAAGCACTGGCACTAAGATGTGGTCTGTGGTCCCCACATGCAGAACCACTCCTTTATTGAGTGTGTCTTGATAATTGCCAATGATTTCCATCTATTGTCTATTCCATTTGCACAACAGCATGTGAAATTGATTGTCTATCAGTGTTGCTTCTTAAGTGGACAGTTTGATTTCACAGAAGTTTGATATACTTGGAGTTATATTCTGTTGTTTAAGTGTTCCCTTTATTTTTTTGCGTAGTGTGTATATATATATATATATATACAGTACAGACCAAAAGTTTGGACACACCTTCTCATTTAAAGATTTTTCTGTATTTTCATAACTATGAAAATTGTACATTCACACTGAAGGCATCAAAACTATGAATTAACACATGTGGAATTATATACTTAACAAAAAAGTGTGAAACAACTGAAAATATGTCTTATATTCTAGGTTCTTCAAAGTAGCCACCTTTTGCTTTGATGACTGCTTTGCACACTCTTGGCATTCTCTTGATGAGCTTCAAAAGGTAGTCACCGGAAATGGTCTTCCAACAATCTTGAAGGAGTTCCTAGAGATGCTTAGCACTTGTTGGCCCTTTTGCCTTCACTCTGCGGTCCAGCTCACCCCAAACCATCTCGATTGGGTTCAGGTCTTGTGACTGTGGAGGCCAGGTCAACTGGCGTAGCACCCCATAACTCTCCCTCTTGGTCAAATAGCCCTTACACAGCCTGGAGGTGTGTTTGGGGTCATTGTCCTGTTGAAAAATAAATGATGGTCCAACTAAACGCAAACCGGATGGAATAGCATGCCGCTGCAAGATGCTGTGATAGCCATGCTGGTTCAGTATGCCTTCAATTTTGAATAAATCCTCAACAGTGTCACGAGCAAAGTGCCCCCACACCATCACACCTCCTCCTCCATGCTTCACGGTGGGAACCAGACATGTAGAGTCCATCCGTTCACCTTTTCTGCATCGCACAAAGACACTGTGATTGGAACCAAAGATCTCAAATTTGGACTCATCAGACCAAAGCACAGAATTCCACTGGTCTAATGTCCATTCCTTGTGTTCTTTAGCCCAAACAAGTCTCTTCTGCTTGTTGCCTGTCCTTAGCAGTGGTTTCCTAGCAGCTATTTTACCATGAAGGCCTGCTGCACAAAGTCTCCTCTTAACAGTTGTTGTAGAGATGTGTCTGCTGCTTGAACTCTGTTTGGCATTGACCTGGTCTTTAATCTGAGCTGCTGTTAATCTGCGATTTCTGAGGCTGGTGACTCGTATAAACTTATCCTCAGAAGCAGAGGTGACTCTTGGTCTTCCTTTCCTGGGGCGATCCTCATGTGAGCCAGTTTCTTTGTAGCGCTTGATGGTTTTTGCAACTGCACTTGGGGACACTTTCAAAGTTTGCCCAATTTTTCGGACTGACTGACCTTCATTTCTTAAAGTAATGATGGCCCCTCGTTTTTCTTTACTTAGCTGCTTTTTTCTTGCCATAATACAAATTCTAACAGTCTATTCAGCAGGACTATCAGCTGTGTATCCACCTGACTTCTGCACAACACAACTGATGGTCCCAACCCCATTTATAAGGCAAGAAATTCCACTTATTAAACCTGACAGGTCACACCTGTGTAGTGAAAACCATTTCCGGTGACTACCTCTTGAAGCTCATCAAGAGAATGCCAAGAGTGTGCAAAGCAGTCATCAAAGCAAAAGGTGGCTACTTTGAAGAACCTAGAATATAAGACATATTTTCAGTTATTTCACACTTTTTTGTTAAGTATATAATTCCAGATGTGTTAATTCATAGTTTTGATGCCTTCAGTGTGAATGTACAATTTTCAAAGTCATGAAAATACAGAAAAATCTTTAAATGAGAACGTGTGTCCAAACTTTTGGTCTGTACTGTATATATGTCACTGACAAACTTCTCTCCATCTATTCTGATGGTTCATGCAGTGAATTTATTGTCGTTGGTTGATGAAATGTTTAAAAAGTGGAATAAAACGCGATTAACCCCTTTAAACCCAAGGTGGTTTGCAAGTTAGTGACAAGGCCAAGTTTTACAATTCTGACCAATGTCAATTTATGATGTAATTATTCTGGAATTCTTCAACGGATCCCCCTGATTCTGAGAATGTTTTTTCGTGACATATTGTACTTCATGATTGCGTTAACATTTCTTCGATTTCACTTGCGTCTATTTGTGCAAGAAATGGAAACTTGGCTAAAATTTTGAAAATTAAGCAATTTTCAAAATTTGAATTTTTATGCCCTTAAATCAGAGATATATCACACAAAATAGTTAATAAATAACATTTTCCACATATTTACTTTACATCAGCACAATTTTGGAACCAAAATTTTATTTTATTAGGGAGCTATAAGGGTTAAAAATTGACCAGCGATTTCTCATTTTTCCAACAAAATTTACAAAGCCATTTTTTTTAGGGACCACATCACATTTGAAGTCACTTTGAGGGGTCTTTATTACAGAAAATACTCTAAAGTCACACCATTCAAAAAACTGCACCCCTCAAGGTGCTGAAAACCACATTCAAGAACTTTATTAACCCTTCAGGTGCGTCAAAGGAATTTTTAGAATGTGGAAGAAAAAAATTAACATTTAACTTTTTTCACAAAAATGTTACTTTAGACCCATTTTTTATTTTCGCAGGGGTAACAGGAAAAAATGGACCCCAAAATTTGTTGTGCAATTTCCCCTGAGCACGCAGATACCTCATATGTGGGGAAAAAACACTGTTTTGGCGCACGGTGGGGTTCGAAAGGGAAGGATTGCCATTTGACTTTTTGAATGTAAAATTTGCTTGAATAATTTGCGGACGCCATGTTGCGTTTGCGAAGCTCCTGATGTGCCTAAACAGCGGAAACCCCCAACAAGTGACACCATCTTGGAAACTAGACCCCTCAGGGAACTTATCTAGATGTGTTGTGCACCTTGAACCCCCAGGTGCTTCACAGAAGTTTATAACATTGAGCTGTAAAAATAAAATTTTCACATTTTTCCCACAAAATTGTTTCTCAGTCCTCAATTTTGCATTTTCATAAGGGTAACAGGAGAAATTGCACCATGCAGTTTGTTGTGAAATTTCTCCTGAGTTAGCAGATACCCCATATGGGGGGAAAACCACTGTTTTGGCCCACAACAGGGTTCGAAAGGGAAGGAGCGCCATTTGACTTTTTGATTGTAAAATTTGCGGACGCCATGTTGCGTTTGGAGAGCCCCTGATGTGCCTAAACAGCGGAAACCCCCCACAAGTGATACCATATTGGAAACTAGACCCATCAGGGAACATATCTAGATGTGTGGTGAGCACCCTGAACCCCCAAGTGCTTTACTGAAGTTTATAACATGGAGAAGTGAAAAAAAAAAATCTAACTTTTTCCATAAAAATGAAGTTTTAGCCCCAATTTTTTTATTTTCACAAGGGTAAGAGGAGAAAATGAACCACAAAAACTTTTGTGCAATTTCCCCTGAGTACGCCAATACCCCATATGTGGGGAAAATACTGTGTTGGGCGCATGGCAGAGTTCAGAAGGGAAGGAGCACTGTGTGACATTTTGAAAAATTGTCTGGAATCGAGAGCGGACACCATGTCGCGTTTGGAGCGCCCCTGATGTACCTAAATAGTGGAAACCCCCCACAAGTGACCCCATTTTGGAAACTACACCCCTCAAGGATTTTATCAAGGGGTATAGTGAACATTTTGAACCCAGAGGTATGACACAGAATTTGATAACATTAGGTCATCATATTGAATAAGTGGTCATTAGTCTTGAGCGCAAGTGCTCGCTACTTGAGTTTGCATCGGGTACTCAGGTATGCACCATGTATCGCAGGTGCTCGAGTGACATGCTCGAGTCCGCGCCTGCATATTTCATGGTTATTAGACACCCTAAAAAAACATGCGGGGATCGCTTGTTCGTGGCAGGCAATCCCCACGAGGTTTTTTTGGCCGCAAAGCATATAGGGCGGAGACTCGACCATGTCACTCGAGCACCCGCGATACTCAGTGTATACCCGAGCACCCGATGCAAACTCAAATAGCGAGCACTTGCGCTCAACACTAGTCGCAATATCGTCATCTTTTTTTTTACGTTTGAAAAAAATCCCAACCCTAACCCCAACCCTAACCCTAACCCCAACCCTAACCCTAGCCCCAACCCTAACCCTAGCCCAAACCTAACCCTAGTTCAACCCTAGCCCAACCCTAACCCCAACCCTAGCCCGACTCTAACCCCAACCTTAACCCCAACCCGTGAGGTTTTTTTTTACGCTGTTCCTCTTGCGGTATAAGTGATTAGACAACTTTATTATTTGGGTCGGTGCAATTACAGTGATACCAGAATCATTTTGGGCTTTTATGATTGACAGCTGTCACACACTAAAAGACACATTTTTTTTTTAAATCTAGTTTTTGCATCACCATATTTGAGAGCTATAATTTTTCCATATTTTGGCCGACAGAGTCATGTGATAGCTTGTTTTTTGCGGGATGAGTTGACGTTTTTATTGGTGCCATTTTCAGGCACGTGACATTTTTTGATCGCTTTCTATTCTGATTTTTGGGAGGCAGAATAAACAAAAACCAACAATTCAGGAATTGTTTGTTTTTTTTTAAAAAAAAATAAAAAATTTATGCTGTTCCGCGTGTGGTAAAATTGATAAAGTAGCTTTATTCTTCAGGTCAGTACGTTTACAGCGGTACCACATTTATATAGTTTTTCTAAGTGGTGGCGCTTTTGCACAATAAAAGCTATTTTATAGAAAAAAATATTTTTTTGCATCGCTTAATTCTGAGAGCTATAACTTCTTTTTATTTTTCAGCTGATGGAGCTGTATGGCGGCTTGTTTTTTGTGGGACAAGATGATGTTTTCAGCGGCACCATTTTTATTTATATTCGTCTTTTTGATCGCGTGTTATTCCATTTTATTTTGGCGGTATGATGATAAAGCATTGTTTTTTGCTACGTTTTTTATATTTATTTTTTTACCGTGTTCACTGAAGGGGCTAACTAGTGGGTTAGTTTTATAGGTCAGATCGTTCTGGACACGGCGATATCAAATATGTGTACTTTTATTGTTTTTGTTTTTTTTCATAATAATACATATTATATTTTTATTTTTGGTGTATTATTTTTTTTGGATTACTTTTTTTTTATATTTTTACTTTTTTTTTTTTTTTCTTCACTTTCTGACACTTTTTTTTACTTTTATTCTTTGTCCCACTATGGGACTTTCACTTTTTTTATTCTGATCGACTGTATAGCATAGGGATTCAGCAAACATTGCTCAAATCGATGGGAACAGGGCTGAAATGACATGGGAACAGCATGGGGAAGACCACCGAAAGCATTTCTGACTCCCAGGTCACTACTGTCAACAATGTTGTCAGAGGTATTACACCACTTTTACGGAATCACAATGAAACATACAAAAACAAAATAGATTTTCCTGGGAAATATGTTAAGGAACATCCTTTCCAGGGTAGTGACTTGTATATAAAGCAAAATAAATTTACAAAAACAGAAATGCTCCTCCACACCTAGGACTATTTTCACACACAGCGTTTTTGATGCGTTTTTGCACTTTTGCATTGCTTTCAACCGTGAAAAGGGCATTTACCGGGAAATGTCGTTTTAACATTTTACAACCTTATCTGGCCATGTGGTGTGTGAAACATCATCAGACATATCCTGTTTCATTTATGAAGGAGGGACCCTGAAAGTCACAAACACTATTTTTACAGCCTTACTAATCTTAAAGGGCCAGTAGTCGGCTATGCTTTGTTGTTCCCATTATTAAAGAGTGGGTCTCATATACTGTTATTGTATATGCAGTGATTGTAAGGGCTGCAAAAAATTTGGACGCACCCCAATACTCCTTTGAAGAGACATAGAGGAGGGTCTCAGTAAAAAAAAAATGTTCCCATTATAAAGGAGTGGTAATGCCTATGCAGTGACTACAAGGGCTGCCAAAATTTGGGAAAAACCCCAATAACAATTTAAAGATACATAGAGGTGGGCCACAGTAACAAGTACAACATGTTCCCATTAGAAAGGAGAGGGTCTGCTATACAGTTATAGGGTATGCAGTGAGTCCAGCAGCTGCCAAAATTTAGGAAAAACCCCACTAACAATTTAAAGACACATAGCTGGACCACAGTAGCAACATGTTCTTTTTTAAACTCTTTTTATTGAAAAATTCCACAGGATAATGGTTACAAACAAGTACTGTCATATTATAAGGTCTGAATAATCCAAACATTAACCTTTCTCCATTCAATACAGTTTACATCACATTCTCAATAATTAGGCTGAACAGTTAACCATAGAGCGCATGACCATAAAAATCTACACTTTCACATACCTGGGGCCTTTTAGGCCCGTGTGCAAATAACATGGAATAACTCAAACAAAAATGACAAACAACTATATACCTAAGGAATACCTAGAGTTTCAAAATTCTAACTAAAGTAATCTTGAAGAAAATAGAAAACAATTAACAGGGCGGGTCTGCGAGGCCCCAGGTATGCATTCTAGGGTTAAAGAAAAACAAGCAAACAAGTTGAAACATAAGTTTCATTATGGAGCATTGCACTCTTACTAAACCGGCCAGTTCCTTATCAGAATTCAGTACATGTATCAGTTACGGTTGTATCAGAGGTACACTCTTATAATCTATATATATCATATATCATTTCCATGTGTTTGAAGGGGCATATGTCAGGACTCATAAAGTGAGATTAACGAGGTCATGGCATTAGGGGATAGGTGTGTTAAGAGCGAGTCACACCATCTTTCCCATATCCTTTGGAACTTCTGGAGACATCCTCAATTTCTATATACTATATTCTCATATGGCATTATATCATTCACTAGCTTTTTCAATTGGTTGATAGTGTGAGGTTTCCCTCCCATCCATCTTAGTGCTATTGCTTTCCTAGCCATAAATATAACCTCCTGGAGGAATATCCGATCATAGTGTGTCCACATTTCTTTGTCCACAATACCCAAGATATAAATCTCTGGACTACATTCAATTGGTATCCCAACTATCCGTTCCAATGTAGTTATCACTTCACTCCAATATCTTTGTATTATCCCACAATTCCAAATAAGATGCCAGAAATCTGCTCCTAATTCCCCATATCTGTGACATTCATTAGATGCCATTCTGCCAAATCTATGCAGTCTTATTGGGGTCAGGTAGGATTGATGAAGTATATATTATTGAATTAATTTATTATTTGTGGCTGGCGACACCACCGTATGTGCCTCTACGGCATCATTCCACTGGTCATCAGTGATAGAAGGGATTAATTGCCACTATTTCCTCTCTACAACAAGTTGAATAGAAGTGATCTTAGAGTTCAGTAGAAAGCTATATAGGGAGGATACCACGCCTGTGGATCCTTGAGTTTTTAGTACTCCTATTAATGGGTATTTGGATTTTCTCATCCTAGGATGGGGGAATTGGTGTGTTCTGGCATGTCTCATTTATAAATATCTGTCGAAGTCCATATGAGGAATCGCAAACTTTATATGGATTTGATATTATGACAATCAAATTTCATTTTCAAAAATCTGATTGAGTGTTGTTATTCCGTATTGTTTCCAGAAGTATGGGTCTTGTAGATTTGTAAGTAGTGGAAATTCAGGGTTATCCCATATTTGTGTTTCTCCCATTTGATCAGTAAATTTCATGATACATTTATTCTCTCACCACACCTGCATCGCTAGGCTATGTGCAAATAATAAACCTTTTTGTGGCCTGTAGGAGCCTTCTAATATACAGTACAGACCAAAAGTTTGGAGACACCTTCTCATTTAAAGATTTTTCTGTATTTTCATGACTATGAAAATTATACATTCACACTGAAGGCATCAAAACTATGAATTAACACATGTGGAATTATATACTTAACAAAAAAGTGTGAAACAACTGAAAATATGTCTTATATTCTAGGTTGTTCAAAATAGCCACCTTTTGCTTTGATGACTGCTTTGCACACTCTTGGCATTCTCTTGATGAGCTTCAAGAGGTAGTCACCGGAAATGGTTTTCACTTCACAGGTGTGACCTGTCAGGTTTAATAAGTGGGATTTCTTGCCTTATAAATGGGGTTGGGACCATCAGTTGTGTTGTGCAGAAGTCTGGTGGATACACAGCTGATAGTCCTACTGAATAGACTGTTAGAAATTGTATTATGGCAAGAAAAAACCAGCTAAGTAAAGAAAAACGAGTGGCCATCATTACTTTAAGAAATGAAGGTCAGTCAGTGCGAAAAATTGGGAAAACTTTGAAAGTGTCCCCAAGTGCAGTTGCAAAAACCATCAAGGGCTACAAAGAAACTGGGTCACATGAGGACCGCCCCAGGAAAGGAAGACCAAGAGTCACCTCGGCTTCTGAGGATAAGTTTATCTGAGTCACCAGCCTCAGAAATCGCAGGTTAACAGCAGCTCAGATTAGAGACTAGGTCAATGCCACAACAGAGTTCTAGCAGTCGACACATCTCTACAACATCTGTTAAGAGGAGACTTTGTGCAGCAGGCATTCATGGTAAAATAGCTGCTAGGAAACCACTGCTAAGGACAGGCAACAAGCAGAAGAGACTTGTTTGGGCTAAAGAACACAAGGAATGGACATTAGACAAGTGGAAATCTGTGCTTTGGTCTGATGAGTCTAAATTTGAGATCTTTGGTTCCAACCGCTGTGTCTTTGTGCGACGCACAAAAGGTGAACGGATGGACTCTACATGCATGGTTCCCACCGTGAAGCATGGAGGAGGAGGTGTGATGGTGTGGGGGTGCTTTGCTGGTGACACTGTTGGGGATTTATTCAAAATTGAAGGCATACTGAACCAGCATGGCTACCACAGCATCTTGCAGCGGCATGCTATTCCATCCGGTTTGCGTTTAGTTGGACCATCATTTATTTTGCAACAGGACAATGGCCCCAAACACACCTCCAGGCTGTGTAAGGGCTATTTGACCAAGAAGGAGAGTGATGGGGTGCTACGCCAGATGACCTGGCCTCCACAGTCACCAGACATGAACCCAATTGAGATGGTTTGGGGTGAGCTGGACCGCAGAGTGAAGGCAAAAGGGCCAACAAGTGCTAAGCATCTCTGGGAACTCCTTCAAGATTGTTGGAAGACCATTTCCGGTGACTACCTCTTAAAGCTCATCAAGAGAATGCCAAGAGTGTGCAAAGCGGTCATCAAAGCAAAAGGTGGCTACTTTGAAGAACCTAGAATATAAGACATATTTTCAGTTGTTTCACACTTTTTTGTTAAGTATATAATTCCACATGTGTTAATTCATAATTTTGATGCCTTTAGTGTGAATGTACAATTTTCATAGTCATGAAAATACAGAAAAATCTTTAAATCAGAAGGTGTGTCCAAACTTTTGGTCTGTACTGTAGACCACGGTGTATTCCCATTTAAAAAATGTATAAAATGCGCTTCTGCATTAGTGAGTTTGTCGCTACTTATCCAGCACTTCAAATAACGTAGCTGGCCAGCTAAATAGTAAAGAAATAGGTCGGGCACCACGCAGCCCCCTTGATGTTTGGGTCTCTGCAGAGATCCAATACTTCGTTTGGGCCTTTATGAGCCCCTTATAAATATCACCATCATTCCATGCATTTTCCTAAAAAATTCTTTGGGGATTTTAATTGATGAATGTTCCAATAAATACAAGCATTTTGGAAGGATTATCATTTTGATTAAGTTAATTCTACCAGCCTCAGACATCGGAAGTTGGGACCAGTTTTCAAACTTTTCTTCATCATATCCTTTTGTCTTTGAGGTCCATAATTGGGTTTTGATTAATTATAATACCTAGATATTTGAATTACTGTACTACCTGTAATCCAAAAACTACAGGTTCGGTCATGTCATCTATAAGTGGCATAACCACAGATTTGCCCCAATTGATTTTGAGGCCCGATAATTCCCCAAAGTAGTTAATAAGGTCAATTGCTCTTGGGAGGGATTGTTCTGCTTTGTTTAGGAAGAGGATCAGGTCGCCTGCATATAATCCCACTTTATCTGTTCTGGAGTTTATACTAATACCCTCCACCAGGTGGTCCTGTCTAATTTTAAGGGCAATAGGCTCTATCGCTAGAGCAAAGAGCATCGGAGATAGGGGGCAGCCCTGTCTGGTTCCTCTACCCAGGTCAAAGTATTCTGACAGTATTCCATTTACTAGGATGTTAGCTCTTGTTATACAGCAAATCAATTTAATCCAGCAACAAAATTTATCAGAAAACCCAAATTTCAAGAGCACACACTGTAAAAACTTCCACTCCAAGGAATCAAAGGCTTTCGCCATATCTAAAGAAGCCATAGCCCAGGCTTCCCGATATTTATGACCTATCTGTGTTAAAAATTGAACTCTTCTGATATTAGATGAGGTGGACCTTCCTGGCATGAAGATGGATTGATTCTCGGGTATGATGTTTAGTATTACAGTTTTCAGTCTCTTGGCTATGAGTTTCTTAAGTATTTTGTAATATGTATTCAATATGAATATGGGGCGATAAGAACTACATTCCTCAACTGGTTTATCTGGCTTGGGGATCAGCACTATGGTGGCATCATAGAAGGATTGGGGAAGTGAGTATCCCGAAAGTGCCTCAGAAAAAGTTTGCAATAGAGCTGGATCCATCAGATCTATATATCTTTTGTATAATTCTATGGGTAAGGAGTTATCTGAGGGATTGTTAATATACTCTGCTTCTAGTAATTTACATTCTTCGGCAAGCCTTTGTTCCCCAACAGAACATTCCCTTTTATATATATGAAATCGTTGACTTAATGCATCCCCTTATATATGCTTTGAGTGTGTCCCATACTATCAGCCTGTCAGGCAAGTCCCTATGATCTGCTATAAAAACTTCCACTTGATCTGGCATTCTATCATGTTCTCCTATAAGGGATAACCAAAACGGATGTATGTGAAACCTCTTGCGTCTGTTAGGACCCCCCAGATGAAGGGATGTTATCAGTGGAGCATGATCTGATACTGTTCTAGTGGAATATTTAATTTTACTCAAATCTGAAAATACAGCACTGTTTCCAAATACATGATCTATTCTAGATAAACATTGAATAGCTGGTGTGTAGCAGGAGAACTCTTTCTTGAGTGGGTGTTGCTGTCTCCACAAATCAATCCAGCCCACCTCCGTTATGAAAGTATGTAAGGCAGTGTGGTGTCTTGACTACCCGGCCTAGTGCTTGCAGGGCTTATTTTATCCAAGTGTGTATTAAGAATCATATGAAAATCTCCCATACATAACATTTTAGCATCTGGGTACTGTGATACGAAAATCACTGCCTGTTGGAGTACATCCATTTTGGCTGGTGGTGGGTTGTAAATGTTAAGTAGTACATATGGCCTCATATCTATAAATGTGTATATAAAAAAAAATCTACCCTCTGGGTCCCTTTTGACGGTTTGGACTGTCCATCTCACTGACTTATGCACAATGGTGACTACACCTCTAGGATAGGAAGTATATGTAGCGTGTTTCTGCCACTGTATCCAGGGTTTGTTCATTCTGGATATGATGTCTGGAGTTAAATAGGTTTCCTAAAGGCATATTATCTGCGCCTGCGATTTACGTATCTGGGAGAATACAATATTCCGTTTCCTGACATTTCCTAGTCCCCTGATGTTCCATGAAAGAAATTTAAGTGACGCCATATAGACTCCATATAAAATTTTGACATAGGATATTATTCCCCTTAAGAGTGTATGAATTTATCATTTGTAGGTCACCTCTGTACAATGAAGCAAGAGTGCAATGCTTATATTCAACTGAAATTACAATCAGGTCTAAAACCAATGACCAATAGTGGCCATACAAATACAACTGGAGATGCCTATAAACTTTCAAAAACTTAAGTATAGGCATGAATAGAAATTTTTAAGAGAAGGAATAATCCTCTTTTCTATAACCACTAATAGCAACTGCAATAAATTCGAAATATATACCTTAAATAATTCTGCGTAAAAGGCTACTATAGGATTATTGGTCCGGTAACTTGTTTTTTGCTTAAAGGCGAAGGGTAACCCAGTCCTCGCACCCGGGACTGAGGCCTTAGCACCCGAAGAAGTGGATACCTCTCCACCTTCCCAATGCGGATTTCCAATAGTCTTCATCAGCCCTTTCTAAGAACATTAACATGGGGGTATGTAATCATAGTCTGGATCCCACCCTCTTCAATATACACTTCTCACCTCCCTCCCGGCTAATAAATTCAGGGACAATTAAACATCTTTTATTTAATTACTATATGAACTTTCCAACTAGTCCGTATGGACATAAATTCTGTTTTGATAATCGGACAATAAATTCAGAGAGATATTTTGGTTGATAGTTATGATAACCCCACACAAATATCAACATAGCTTTTGTCTAACATATTAACAGTATCCTGCAGGGTTGAAGTTGGTATCCTCTATCTGAATCAGATAATTCAATATTAATGCAATAAACTTTTCATATCAACATGTATTGTCTTTACTGCCTCTGGCGTCTGTCTCTCCTGGAAATCCACTCCTCCTCTTCCACAGGATTCTGAAATAAAATTACCCTCTTGCCATCCACTACTCTTAGGCTGGCTGGATATACCATATAGTAGCTCACATTGGAACTTTTCCGGCGTCTTTTAACCCCTTTAAAGCCCATGACATACTAATACGCGTCTGTGCCCTGGGCTTTAAGAGCCTGACCCGTATTAGTACATCATCGCGATCGTGCGCGCACACAGGCTGTGCGGGCGCGATCACCGCCGGGTGTCAGCTGATTGTCACAGCTGACAACCGGTACTATGTGCAGGGAGCGGTCCCGCACCGCTCCCAGCACATTAACCCCCGCAATGCTGCAATCGAAGTCGATCGCAGCATTGCGGAGGCAAGGGGAGGTGATCGGCATACTCACCTCCTGTTCCGGCCTCCAGCGCTGTCTGCCGCGGCTTCACGGGTGTTGCCATGACGACCCGATGTCGTCATGACAACATCCGGGTCACCAGACAGCAGGAAGATTGTTTGGACATGCGCAGTGCATCTCCAAACTATCTTCTCCCTGTCCAGCGCTGACTGCCTGCATGGCACAGGGATGGTGCTGCATTCCTGTGCCATGCAGGTGATCAGAAAAAAAAAAGTGAAAGTCCCATAGTGGGACAAAGTAAAAAAGTAAAAAACTCCCAAAAAAGTGAAAAAAAAAAAAAATTGTAAAAATATTAAAAAATAAATAAAAAAAATAATCCACTAAAAATAAAAATATAATGTACCCATCAATAAATATTGTTATGAAAAAAAAAAAACAAACAATAAAAGTACACATATTTGGTATCGCCGCGTCCGTAACGACCTGGCCTATAAAACTGTTCCACTAGTTAACCCCTTCAGTGAACACGGTAAAAAAAAAAACAAAGCAAAAAACAATGCTTTATCATCATACCGCCAAACAAAAAATGGAATAACACGCGATCAAAAAGACGAATATAAATAAAAATGGTACTGCTGAAAACATTATCTTGTCCCGCAAAAAACAAGCCACCATACAGCTCCATCATCCGAAAAATCAAAAAGTTATAGCACTCAGAATAAAGCAATGCAAAAGAATAATTTTTTCTATAAAATGGCTTTTACTGTGTAAAAGCGCCAAAACATAAAAACGATATAAATGTGGTACTGCTGTAAACAAACAAAGAATAAAGCTACCTTATCAATTTTACCACACCCGGAGCAGAATAAAAAAATCTAAAAAAATACAATTCCTGAATTGTTGGTTTTTGTTTATTCTGCCTCCCAAAAATAGGAATAGAAAGCGATCAAAAAATGTCTGCTAACAATTTGAGCCTATTTTCCATTCAATTTGTTAGCAGACACCATGTCGCGTTTGGAGAGCCCCTGATGTGCCTAAACAGTGGAGTTCCCCCACAAGTGACCCCATTTTGGAAACTGGACCCCCAAGGCACCAATCTAGATGCATAGTGAGCACTTGGAACCCCCAGGTGCTTCACAAATTGATTCGTAAAAATGAAAAAGTGGAAAAAAAATACTTTGAAAATTGCAAAAGTTTCAAAATTTTCGCCAAATTTCTGTTTTTTTCACAAATAAACGCAAGTAATATTGAAGAAATTTTACCACAATCATGAAGTACAATATGTCACGAAAAAACAGTCTCAGAATCTGGGGGATCCGTTGAAGCGTTCCAGAGCAATTACCTCATAAAGTGACAGTGGTCAGAATTGTAAAAATTGGCCTGGTCATTAACGTGCAAACCACCCTTGGGAGTAAAGGGGTTAATCAATATAAATGAGGCTCTTTCGTGCCAACTGTAGGATATAGTCTCTGTCTTTCCAGTTAAAGAATCTGGCTAGTAGGGGTCTAGGAGGGGCTCCCGAAGGATTTGGTACAACTGATGGTCCCAACCCCATTTATAAGGCAAGAAATCCCGCTTATTAAACCTGACAGGGCACACCTGTGAAGTGAAAACCATTTCCGGTGACTACCTCTTGAAGCTCATCAAGAGAATGCCAAGAGTGTGTAAAGCAGTCATCAAAGCAAAAGGTGGCTACTTTGAAGAACCTAGAATATAAGACATATTTTCAGTTGTTTTACACTTTTTTGTTAAGTATATAATTCCACATGTGTTAACTCATAGTTTTGATGCCTTCAGTGTGAATGTACAATTGTCATAGTCATGAAAATACAGACAAATCTTTAAATGAGAAGGTGAGTCCAAACTTTTGGTCTGTACTGTATACCCACCCCCAGTCTGCAATACCATACTGCTAGCTTGCTTGCACTTGAAATTGGGCCTTTTAGGCATGTGGAGGCAGACGCCGGCCTCCATATCATGGCTGCGTCAGCGGCCTGGTATCCATACTCAGTCCCCAGCCGCCCGGCGGCCGGGTGTCCATACTCGGTCCCCAGCCGCCCCGCGGCCGGGTGTCCACACACGGTCCCCAGCCGCCCCTATTACTCCTGTTACCTTCCCACACACTTTTCTTAGCCTGGCCTGCTTTAGGGCAGCATTGGACAAGCCCACCAGAGAACCAGACTCCTCCGGTGGGCTCTGGCTTCTCCATCAGGGGAGTTGAGAGTGCCAAGGTGAGGAGCATGATGATGATAGAAGTTAGCATCTGCATTGTTTTCTTGGAATGCAAGCGCATGTATGTAGTAGCGGCTAGGCGTGAGGTGGTCAGCGTTTTGGCGCATATCCTACCTCCTCTGAGGATTGCTGGATGTTTTCCTGCTACTATCCCAGTTCTATGACTCCCGTTAAAACAAAGCTTCAGGTGATAAATGATGGATGAGGTGGTGGCAAAGGAGAAAGAGCAGGAGGAACAGGGACCATTCACATCAATATCAGGCCAGTCAACCACACATGTCTTGTAGGATATGTTTCTGTACCAAAAGGAGCGTTACTGCTACACAGTTATAGGGAATACAGTGAGTGAAATGCCTACCAAAAATTTAGAGGCACTGCAATGCCCCTTGGAATTGACATGGAGGTCAGAGGGCCTTAGCTAAACCATTTTTCCATTTATAGCAACAGGGTCTCCTGTGCACTGTTGGCCTAAGCAGTGAATGGAAGGCTTTCCAAAAAATTGAGGAACTGCAATGCCCCTTGAAACAAACGTGGATTACAGCATACTAAAAACCTTCTACCCATTATCGGGGAGTGGGTCTCCTTTAGTGTTCGCCTATGCATTGAAAAGCAAAAGCTGACTAAAATTAGGAGGACATGCAATGCCCGTTGGAAGAGTCGTGGAGGTCGCAGTAGCTTAACAAGACCGTTTTAATGCCCCTTGGAAGAGACGGGGAGGTCGCAGTAGCTTAACAAGATGGTTTTAATGCCCATTGGAAGAGACGTGGAGGTCTCAGTAGCTTAACAAGACGGTTTTAATGCCCCTTGCAAAAGTGGTGGAGGTCACAGTAGCTTAACAAGACGATTTGAATGCCCCTTGGAAAAGTGGTGGCGGTCGCAGTGGCTTAACAAGATGGTTTTAATGCCCCTTACAAGAGCCATACAGTACAGCATAATAAAAACATTACTCCCATTATTGGGGAGTGGGTCTCCATAGTCTTTGCTTATGCCTTCCAAGCAAAAGCTGCCAAAAATTAGGACGGAGGAACTTGCAATGCCCCTTACAAGAGCCATGCAGTACAGCATATTAAAAACATTACTCCCATTATTGGGGAGTGGGTCTCCCATAGTCTTTGCCTATGCCTTCCAAGCAAAAGCTGCCAAAAATTAGGACAGAGGAACTTGCAATGCCCCTTACAAGAGCCATGCAGTACAGCATGTTACAAACATTATTCCCATTATTGGGGAGTAGGCCTCCCATAGTCTTTGCCTATGCCTTCCAAGCAAAAGCTGCCAAAAATTAGGACGGAGAAACTTGCAATGCCCCTTAAAAGAGCCATGCAGTACAGCATATTAAAAACATTATTCCCGTTATTGGGGAGTGGGTCTCCCATAGTCTTTGCTTATGCCTTCCAAGTAAAAGCTGCCAAAAAATTAGGACGGAGGAACTTTCACTACCCTTTACAAGAGTCATGCAGTACAGCATATTAAAAACATTATTCCCATTATTGGGGAGTGGGTCTCCCATAGTCTTTGCCTACACCTTCCAAGCAAAAGCTGCTAAAAGTTAGGGCGGAGGAACTTGCAATGCCCCTTACAAGAGCCATGCAGTACAGCATATTACAAACATTATTCCCATTATTGGGGAGTGGGTCTCCCATAGTCTTTGCTTATGCCTTCCAAGCAAAAGCTGCCAAAAATTAGGAGGAAATGCAATGCCCGTTCGAAGAATCGTAGCGGTTAGAGTTTATTAAAAACAACATTTCAATGCCCCTTGGAAGAGCTGTGGAGTTAAGTGTGGTTTAACAAGACGCTTTTAATGCCCCTCGGAAGAGACATGGAGGTCACAGTAGCTTATCAAGAAGGTTTTAATGCCCCTCGGAAGAGACGTGGAGGTCGCAGTAGCTTAACAAGATGGTTTTAATGCCCCTTGGAAAAGTGGTGGAGGTCGCAGTAGCTTAACAAGATGGTTTTAACGCCCCTTGGAAAAGTGGTGGAGGTCGCAGTAGCTTAACAGGATGGTTTTAATGCCCCTTGGAAAAGTGGTGGAGGTCGCAGTAGCTTAACAAGATGGTTTTAATGCCCCTCGGAAAAGATGTGGCGGTTCCAGTAGCTTAACAAGACTGTTTTAATGCCCCTCGGAAGAGACGTGGAGGTCGCAGTAGCTTAACAAGATGGTTTTAATGCCCCTTTGAAAAGTGGTGGAGGTCGCAGTAGCTTAACAGGATGGTTTTAATGCCCCTTGGAAAAGTGGTGGAGGTCGCAGTAGCTTAACAAGATGGTTTTAATGCCCCTCGGAAGAGACGTGGAGGTTGCAGTAGCTTAACAAGATGGTTTTAATGCCCCTTTGAAAAGTGGTGGAGGTCGCAGTAGCTTAACAAGATGGTTTTATTGTCCCTTGGAAAAGTTGTGGAGGTCGCAGTAGCTTAACAAGACGGTTTTAATGCCCCTTGGAAGAGACGTGGAGGTCCCATTAGCTTAACAAGACGGTTTTAATGCCCCTCAGAAGAGACGTGGAGGTCGCAGTACTTAACAAGACGGTTTTAAGGCCCCTTACAAGAGCCATACAGTACAGCATCTTAAAAATATTATTCCCATTATTGGGGAGTGGGTCTCCCACAGTCTTTTCTTATGCCTTCCAAGCAAAAGCTGACAAAAATAAGGACGGAGGATCTTTCAATAATGGCAACACGGACCATGGTCACCCTAATGGTATAATGGTGGTGGAGGCTGAGGAAATGGAGAAGAACCTAAAACAGCTGAAATGAGAAAGCGTATACCCATGTGTGGGTGTGAAGCTTTGCATGTGAATACACCTCTCAAAATAACACAGTGGATTTGAATTTATTTTACTCTGCTGTCATTTGGTGGTGATGAGAATTCTGGCCCAATCCTGCCCTTGTTCATTTTGATAAGGGTCAGCTTGTCAGCATTGTCAGGCAAGTGCGCTTATCAGTTATGATTCCCCCCAGCGGCACTAAAAACACGATCCCATAACACGCTAGCGGCAGGGCATGCCAGGACCTTCAAGGCGTACAGAGCGAGTTCATTCCAAGTGTCCAGCTTGGATACCCAATAATTAAAAGACACAGAGGAATCACGGAGGACGCTGGTACAGTCGGCAAGGTACTCCCTCACCATCTTTTAAAACTTTCCACTCCTTGTGAGAGTACCCCGCGCCTCAGGGTCTGTCCGAATGGAGGGTCTGAGAAAACAGTCCCAGAACATTGACAGTGTTCCCCTGCCTCTGCTGGATTGGAGTTGCGTCTCTCTCGCATTTACGTCTTGTTTGGGCAACAAACTGTGACCTCTGCCGCTAGCGTGTTCAGATGGGAATTTTTTTAACAGTTCTGCAGCAAGGGCCTTCTGGTACTGCCCCATTTTTGTAGACCTCTTCACCTCAGGAATAAAAGAGTGAAAGTTCTCCTTGTAGCGGGAGTCTAAAAGTGTCACCAACCAGTAATGACTGTCACCCAACATTTTGACAACGCGAGGGTCACGGTTAAGGCAGCATAACATAAAGTCAGCCATGCGTGCCAGACTGGTAACGGGCAAGACTTCCGTGTCCTCACCAAGATGATGACTGACCATGCTCTCCTCCTCCTCCTCCTCCTCCCCCTCGTCCTCAGGCCACCCACGCTCAACCTACAGTATGACAGTTCTACAGATACTACCGTCTACAGCGCACGATACAAGCTCCTTTTCTTCCTCCTCCTCCTCCTCTCCCTCATTGTCCCCTAATGCACATTGGGATGAGATGAGGCAGGGCTGTGTGTAATCACACACTACGGCTTCTTGATCCATCTCATCATACTCTGGCTGCAATGCCTCCTCTTTAATTCTCTCCAGAGAGCATTGCAAAATACAGAAGTGGGATGCTGACGCTAATGACGGCGTCATCACCACTCACCATCTTGGTGGACTCCTCAAAGTTTGTCAGGATTGTACATATTTCAGACATCCAGGTCCACTTTTGAGTTCTTATGTGTGGAGTCTGACCTGAATATCGACGGCCTTGTTGCAGCTGGTACTCCACAACTGCTATCTTCAGCTCACAAATCCTTTGCAACATGTGGAGGGTAGAGTTCCAATGTGTGGGGACATCACACACCAGTCGGTGTGACGGAAGCTGCAAACGCTGCTGCAACACAGCAAGGGCGGCGGAAGCGATAGCCGACTTGCGAAAATGAGCTGACAGGCGGCGTACTTTGACAAGCAGATCTGGCAACTCGGGGTACAATTTAAGAGACCACTGAAACACGAGGTTAAGCACATGAGCCAGGCATGGTACGTGTGTGATCTCGGCTCGCCTCAGAGCCGCCACCAGGTTACGGCCATTGTCACACACGACCATGCCTGGATGTATGTTCAGCGGTCTCAGCCACAGATATGCCTGCTCTTTCAAAGCTGTCCACAACTCACAAGCAGTTTGAGGTTTATCACCTAAGCTTATGTGTTTCAGCACAGCCTGTTGCCGATTGGCTGAGGCAGTACTGCAGTGCCTCCAGTTTGTAACTGTTGTGGTGATATCTCAGATGGAGGCTGAACATGAGGAGGAGGAGGAGGATGATGCACAGGAGCTGTACACTGTGGGGTCAACTCTGACTGACATGGGGCCTGCAATCCTCGGTGTGGGGAGGTTGTGTTCCGTCCCAAGTTCCGACTGGGTCCCGGCTTCCACCCATGTTTACCGAGTGTACCGTCAGGGAGATGTACCGTTCCTGGCCACAAGCACTTGTCCACATGTCCGTTGTCAGGTCGACTCCACCAGTAATTGCGTTGTTGAGGGCACGGCAGATGATTTGGGACACGTGCTTGTGTAGTGCGGGGATGGCACACTGGGCAAAATAGTGTCGGCTGGGGACCGAGTACCAAGGCACGGCCACCGCCATAAGGTTGCGGAATGATTTCATTTCACCAGCCTAAAAGGCAGCATTTCCAACGCAAGCAGTCGTGAAATGTGCGAATTTAGGACTGTGTCCTGTGGGGCGTTGGCTGCGTATTTGCACTTTCGTTCAAATGTCTGGGATGTGGGCAATTGAACGCTGTGGTGGGACGTGGACATGGACATTGATGCAGTTTCTTGAGAAACTGCCATAACAAGTGAAGACTGAGAGGAGGGGGCATCTTTGCATGCAGTATGGACAGGGGATAGCCTTGCTCGCACAACAGGGGGATCTCTTACATGCACAACAGTGGAAGAAGCAGTGGTGACACCCGCTGACACTGATCGTGGACCCTGGGGTTTACCCCACAAAGTCGAGTGCTTTGATGTCATGTGCCTGATCATGCTGGTGGTGGTCAGGCTGGTAGTTTTGTCACCCCTGCTGATGCTGGCCTGGCAGCGGGTACAAATGGCCTTTTTAGAGTTATCAGCAGAGTCTTTAAAAAAATTCCAAACTCTGGAAGACCTACCGGTTTTACTGGCAACGTCCCTCGTGTTGGTGTTATGGGGATCGGTTGCCCACCTTCTGTTTGCGGCCACCAGACTGCTTCTTTCCCTGTGTGCTGCTGGCCTCACTCTGCGTGTCCTCCTGCCACGTTAGGTCAGTTACTAGATCATACAACACCTCCTCCTCTTCCACTTCCGCACCATGGTCCTCCTCCTCACTTTGTGGCAATTGTGTCTCGTCATCGTCCACCTCTTGTGACAAATTACCAGCGTCGCCTTCCTGTGGCCGTGGCTGTTCAAATATTTGGCCATCACTACATGGGATCTCCTCTTCCAGCACTTCAAGCAGAGCAGGCGAGGGGCCAAATATGGAAATGGACCAGTGAACAGCTCTTCAGAGTGTCCAAGTGTGGGATCAGTTGCTGTCTGACGACACTCAGCATGGTGGGAGGAAGGAGCATCAGGGTGAGGAGGAGTATGCGGTCGAGACTCACGGCTACAAACACTTGACCATGTGGAAGACAGACCGGAAGTGGTGGTGCCCAGGTGACTGGAAGTATTATCTGCTATCCAATTAATAACCTGTTCACACTGATCAGTTCGCAATAGTGGTCTTGTTGTTGTGTGATTCCCTAGTAATTCGGTCAAGAAGTTGGAGTGAGAAGATGTGGCTGTTGGTTGTGGCACATTTTCCCCTTGGCCACGGCCCCGTCCTCTGCACGCACCATCACCAGAACATCCAGTTCCCTGTCCCTTGCCACGCACCTTGCCCATTGTAAATGAAGTAAAATAGCTTACACTCGCAATATCAATCGCAAAAGGGTAATATAAAGGAGATTAGAACCTTGGAAGAGGAAAACCACAGTTCTAGTTCTCTGGCCTACACCAGAATCTTTTAAACAGATATATTTGTGTCTGAACAGTCAGCGACACACTCAAGCTGTTTTTTATGGAAAAATGGCAAGCAGGTTGATAACACCCAGATTTGAACCGTGGAAGAGGAAAAACACAGTTCTAGTTATCTGGCCTACACCAGAATATTTTAAACAG
This sequence comes from Phyllobates terribilis, assembly GCF_046119375.1. NCBI lineage: Eukaryota > Metazoa > Chordata > Amphibia > Anura > Dendrobatidae > Phyllobates > Phyllobates terribilis. Next base: position 33,864,354 of record NW_027362768.1, on the reverse strand, counting down.
AAATATTTGTGTCTGAACACTCAGACACACTCATTTTTTTTTTTGGGGGGGGGGGGGATACCAAAAAGTTAATAAGACGCGTATTTGTACAGTCTGACTGAGGAAAAAACAAAACAAAACAGGATTTAAATGAAAAAAAAAGGATTTTTCCTGGCCCCTGAGACCTGGGGATAAGTCGAGCAATTTGACCAGCAGGAGCACACAGGACTGTAATGCAGTGTTTGTTGGTATAACCACTGCGTCTCCTATACAGCCTGCCTGCCTGATATCTGTGATGGATATTAGTCCTGAGAAGGACTGTCTGTTTGATTTGGCAGGCTTTAGACACCCTACACTACCTATTTTGCACTATATATCTCTCCCTAGCTCAGCAGCACTGACCCTACACTGTCTGATCCCGGGCGACTGTGTCCAAGTTGGCGGCGCCCGGTTTTAAATACTCGAGGTGACGCTGTGCGGCCAGCCAATCACTGTGATGCTCACAAACAACATGGCTGCGGCATTACAGTGACTGGCTGGCAATCCCTGCATGTTCATTGGCTCTGTAAAGAGCACCAAACACGCAGTGCGGAGACCCGAATAACCCGGAAATGCTCGGTGCTCGCCGAACCTCCCGAGTAGTGAGATGCTCGGGCGAGTACCAAGCAGTGTCGAGCATGCTCTCTCAACACTAGCGGTAAGGAAACTGTGGACCTCTTTTCTCATCGTTTTTGGTGTCCAGGGTTGCATCGGGATGTGTTTCAATATGTCTTTGCTTGTATTATTTGCGAGCGTTCTAAAGTATCGCATACCCGTCCATCTGGTACGCTTCTTCTGCTACCTATTCCTACCAGGTTATGGACATATTTGTCCATGGATTTTATTACTGACCTACCAGTTTCTGCAGCAAAATTGTGGTTTTGGTGGTTGTAGATAGATTCAGTAAAATGGTTCACTTTGTTGCATTACCGGCACATCCGAATGCCAAGACTCTTGCTCAGGTTTTTATAAATGAGATTGTGAAGCTTCATGAGGTTCCCTCCAATGTGATATCAGATCAGGGGAACAAGTTCATTTCCAAGTTCTGGAAAGCATTCTGTTCTCGACTGGGGGTGCAGCTGTCCTTTTTCTCTGCCTTCCATTCTCCAGAATTTGGAGACTTACCTCAGGTGTTTCGTCTCCCAAAAACCAGGAGGATTGGGCATCCTACTTACTGCTGGCAGAATTTTCCATTAATAATCATCGTCAAGAATCCACTGGTAGGTCACCGTTCTTTGGTGCATACGATTACCATCCACAGTTTGGTACTTTTAGTGGGGGTGGGGCTTCGGGAGTTCCTGAGGAGGAATGTTTACTTCATTGCTCTCTTCGGTGTGGTGGGGTAATAATTTGAAGTTCATAGGAGACAGGTATAAACGCATGGCTGACAGAAAACGCTTGCCAGGTCCGGACCTGAATGTGAATGACTGTGTGGTTGTCTACCAAGAATATTAAGTTGAAAGTTACTTCTTGGAAGCTGGGGCCTAGGTTTATTCTTCCCTATAAAATAACCGCCGTCATTAACCCAGCAGCGTTTTGGCTTGAGTAAGGACCTGTGGAAAACATTGTGGACCTTAAGGGCCTGAGAAAGCTCAAGAAACATGTGAAACCTCGAGCCCTCACCCCTACCGCCGCCCCTAATCATGGTTGTTGGTAATTTGGAGTTTCAGATTTCGAGGATTGTAGATTCTCGTCTCCAGTGTCGTTCCCTATAGTACTTGGTGCACTGGAATGATTATGGACCAGAGGAAAGGATCTGGGTTTCAGCATCACAGGTGAATACTCCCACCGGAGCTTCCCGGAAGTACTCACCGAGCATCTCAAACAGTGAGATGCTCGGGCAAGTACCGTGCAGTAGCATCACTAGTTATTAAGTTTAGGGTTCAACCACTTTTTCACACAGGACACTCTATGTTTGGATTTCTTTTTCCTGTAATAATAAAGACCTTCATTTAAAAACTGCATTTTGTGTGTACTTGTGTTATCTTTATGTAATATTTTAATTTGTTTTGTGATCTGAAACATATAAGTGTGACAAACATGCAAAAAAATAAGAAATCATACACTTTTTCACACCACTGTATGTATACCATGCAATACCACATCTCTTTACAGTGGGTCCCCTTGGAGGATGAAAGTTTCGAGATCCATTCTGACAGTGCACACTAAGCGGTGAATACCTCCCGAGTGTATGCACCCAACAGTGTCCACAAGCGCAGAATGGGCCTTAGTTTGGGCTGCTGCCAAAGCAGTTTCAACAGATGAGTGAATATGTTCGAAAAACATTTTCCAACCTCAAAATTGGCATTAACATTGCACATTCGGATTAGTGTTTGGATTCCCGAGAATAAATAAGATACGCCAATTCTGATGCTTATGTGGAAAAAGTCCTGCAACAACAAAGAGAAGGCCCATAAACCTCCCATGTGACAGCCCTTCCCCCGAAAGCCAGATCGTCCATCTAACCGGTAACTGACTTGTAATAATTGCTTTATATCTTTTGTACCCATACTTTCGTGTTTGTAACTCTGACCACTGTGTATGTATAGCCCTTATGTATATAGCATATTGTTTATTGTCCCCCTAAGGCGACTAAATATATAATTTAACCTTGGGCTGTTCTTTTATTTCGATCCACGAACCTTTACGTCCATAGTTTGGTCCAACGAACACACTACCGGGCTGGTTTCTAGCCCGATATAAGTCTGCTATATAAAATAGAAACTGGTGGCAGCTCTCCCAGGCCTTCCTAAAAAAATAATAATAATAATAACTAATAAATATTTTTCAAAAATGGATGCTGATGTAAAGTAGACATGTGGTAAATTTTATTAACTATTTTTGTGTGGTATAACTATCTAAGTTAACTATTTAAGGGCATAAAAATTCCAAGATTAAATGTTGCAAAATGTTCACATTTTTTATCCAATTTTTTATATTTTCATAAGTAAATGCAAATCATATCGTTCAAAATTTACCACTAACATAATGTACAATGTGTCACTAAAAAGCAGTCTCAGAATCACTGTGATATATTGAAGCGTTCCAGAGTTATTACCACATAAAGGGACACTGGACAGAATTGCAAACTTTGGCCCGGTTAAGAAGGTGAAAACAGGCGTTAATATTAGAAATATTGGTCTATCACGGAACTTGACATGTTATGTTCAGTTAGGCTGAGGTAAACTCTATGGCACTTGGAGACAGCGAACAATTACATTCTTTATTTCGGTTAGCTATTGTTATATTCACTTAGTTAATTTGCTTAATTGTTTTTCTTTTTCAGAAATCGGAGATGAGTGTGGTGCACCACCAACTGTACAATTTGGAGACACAGTGGATATTAGAAAAACTAACTATAAATCTCGTGAAATTGTTGAATACAAATGCAAAAACTATTATCTTCTTAAAGGAAATAAGAAATTGCAGTGTATGAATGGTGTCTGGGGAGAAGCACCAGTCTGTCTAGGTATGCTCATTATTATTTATCACTAAATGTGCATAAACTGCATGAAAGTATGTTACTAAGGTTAGTAGTACATGCACTGTGCTCGACCTGCTTGGCGCTTGGCAAGTATTTCCGGGTTGATCGGGTGGGAACTCTGGTCTCCTCCCTGCATGTTTGGTGCTCTTTAGAGAGCCAATAAACATGCAGGGATTGCCTGTCAGGCACTGTAATGCCGTAGCCATGTTGGTTGTGGGCATTACAGTGATTGGCTGGCCGCACAGCGTCATCATGTCTATATAAGACCTGGCGCTGCTCTGCTCGTCACAGTCTACCGTGGAACCAGGCAGAGAAGGGAGAGTTGCTGTTGTGTGAGGAAGAGATTTGCTTGTTTATAGTTAGTTCAAATGGAGATACACATACACATGCACACATTATATATCTTGTGGAATACTTTTACTAACAGTCCTTCTGAGGACTAATCTAGCTGCATATAATCAGTCAGCTTGCAGTGCATATAGCACAAAAGGGTCCATTGAACATCCTGTCTGCTGCTGCTGCTGTAATAATTTCAGATATTTGTAGACAATGCCCCAAATATCAGGGGCCAGGGCAATTTTTTTTATCGTAATAATGGCTATTTGCTTAAAAAGCAATCCAGAGTACACAATACTTGTGCTCCATTTGCTTGTTAGCACTACAGAATGCAGCCAGATCTGTTCCATATTTGAGCGATAAAAATCCAGAAATTTGAACTGAACGTGGAAAATATTGTCCTCCTTTTACATTCTGTTGCAGTGTGTCAGTCAAGCTATTCACACTAGGTGTCTGTGAAAAATAGTATTAGTAAATTACCGGTTTGCTATAAAAATTTCTCTGTCACACATATCACATATAACTCCATTCCAAAATCAGCCATTTCTTCCATTTTCATTTTGTTGCAGTGTGCCGGTCAAGCTGTTCACTCTTGGTGTCTCAGAAGAATAGTATCAGTAAATTACAGGCCTGCTATTTAAAACCGTGGTTCTCTTTCACACGTATCACATATAACTGTTTTCCAAAATCAGCCATTTTGCGTGAACGTGGAAAATATTGTCCTCCATTTAAAATGGGCAAGGTGCATGGCAAGGGACGGTGAAGTGGACGTGATGGTGATGTTGCATGCAGAGGACATGGCCATGGGCAAGCTGAAATTGTGCCACGACAAAGACCCACATCTTGTCGCTTGACCCAATTCCTGTCCCAATTACTACTGCAGCACAATACTATTGAACCCACAGCAGTGTCAAAAGATTGTTGGCTGGATAGCAGATAATGCTTCCAGTCACTTTGACACTGCCACCAGCACCCTGTCTTTTGGCACTACCACCACCCTGTCTTCCACACGGTCAAGTGTCAGTAGCCATGAATCTGGACCGCATATTTCTCACCCTGATCCTCCTTCCTCCCATCATGTCAAGTCCCCGGACACAACTGATCCCACACTTGGACAGTTAGAAGAGCTGTTCACTTTTCCATTTATAGATTCGATCTCCTTGCCCTGGCCAGCTTCAAGGAAGTCAAGATGAGAATGCGTGTAGCGATGACCAAATATTGAAGCAGCCACGGTCACAGGAAGGCAACGGTGGGAAAGTACAATTACTGTCGTAAGAGGTGGATGATGATGAGACACAATTGCCAGAAAGTCAGGAGGAGGACCAGGGTGCAGAAGTGGATGAATGGAAGTGGTGGATAATATAGTAACTGACCCAACCTGGCAGGAGAACATACAGAGTCAGGACAGAGGGGGAGGGAGGCATAGCACCACAAGAGGCAGGAAGAAGCAGTGTGGTGGCATCAGACACAAGGCGGGAAAGTTTTCCTCGTAACGGCAAAAATGACGAAAGTTGCCAGTACAACTTTTAGGTATTCCCGAGTCTGGTTATTTTTTAAAGACTCCGCAGATAATCCCAAAAAGGTTATTTGTACCACCTGCCAGGCCAGCATTAGCAGGGGTAGCAAAACTACCAGCCTGACCACCACCAGCATGATCAGGCACAAGGCAGCAAAGCACCCGACTAAGTGGGCCGAACCCCTGGGTCCAACAACAGTGTCTGCGGTTGACACCACTGCTTCTTCCGCTGTTGTGCGTGCACACCCATCCCCTCTCCATGGTGCATGCCAAGATGCCTCCTGCCCTGCATCTGTGGTTGCACACTCTCAACTAGCATCGTCAGCAAGCACTTTCACGTCCTTGTCCCAGCGCAGCGTTCAGTTGTCCCTAACCCAGTCCTTGGAACACAAGCGCAAATATGCAGCCAACGCCTCAAAGGTTGCTCTACTAAACTCTCACATTTTGCGAATGCTTGCTCTTGAAATGTTGCCTTTTAGGCTTGTGGAGACGGAAGCTTTCCGGAACCTGAAGGTGGCGGCCGTCCTTGGGTACTCGGTCCCCAGCCGCCACTTTTTCTCCCCGTGTGCTGTCCCCACATTACACGAGCACGTGTACCACAACATTAGCCATGTCCTCAACCACACAGTTACTGGGAAAGTCCACCTAACCATGGACACGTGCTTGTGGGCAGGGACGGTACATCTCGCTGACAGCACACTGGGTTAATATAGTGGAAGCCGGGACTCAGTCAGATCTTGGGATGGAACACGTCCTCCTTATGCTGAAGATTGCGGGCCCTGGGTCAATCAGGGTTGCCCCCACATTCTACAGCTCCTGCACCACCTCCTCCTCCTCTTCAGCCTCCATCTCCGAAATGACCACATCAGTCGCAAGCTGGAAGCACTGCCTCGGCCAAGTGGCAACAGGTTGTGCTGAAGGTAATATGCTTAGGTGACAAACTGCACAATGCTGAATAGTTGTAGACAGCTCTGAAAGAGCATGCATATCTGTGACTGACACCGCTGACCCTACAGTCAGGCATTTTCGTGTGTGGCAATGGCTGGAACCTGGTGGTGGCTCTGAGGCGAGGCAAGCTCACACACGTACCATGCCTGGTCCATGTGCTTAACCTCATGGTTCAGTGGTTTCTCAAAACCTACCTGGATCGGTTTGTCAAAGTACGCTGCATGTGTGCCCATTTTAGAAAGTCAACTACAGCTTCCGCCACCCTTGCAGTGTCAGCAGCATTTGCACCTTCTAGCTCACCAACTGATCTGCAATGTACCCACGCATTGGAATTCTACATTGCAGATGTTGTGAAGGATTTGTGAGCAGAAGAGAACAGTTTTTGACTACCATCAACAAGGCTGTAGGTATTCAGGTCAGACTCCACACATAAGACCTCAGGAGTGGGCATGGATGTCAGACATATGTACAATCCTCCAAAACTTTGAGGACTCCACCAAGATGGTAAGCGCCGATGATGCCATAATTAACATCATCATCCCGCTTCTCTGTCTTCTGAAACGCTCTCTGCTCACAATTAAAGAGGATGCATTGCAGGCAGAGTATGTTGAGATGGAGCAAGGAACCATACAGGGTGATTTCACACAGCCCAGCCTCAACTCATCCCAATGTGGATTGGATGATATTGAGGAGAAAGAGCAGGAGCTATAGCTGGTACTACTGTCATATCGTTTGTTCAACGTGGATGGCCTGAAGACAGGGATGAGGAGGATGAGGAGGAGAGCATGTTCAATCATCCTCTTGGTGAGGACATGGAAGTCTTGCCTCGTTGCAGTCTGGTACACATGACTGAGAATTTTTACGCTGCCCTTCCCGTGACACTCGCTTTTTTCAAATTTCGGGTGCCCGTCATCACTGATTGGTGACACTTCTAGGCCCACGCTTTCTGTCTCTTATTCCCACGCTGGACAGGCCTAATAATATTGGGCAGTACCAGAATGCCCTTGTTGCGGAATTCTTAAAAAATTTCCCATCTGAAAACACTGGCGGCAGAGGTCACAGTTCGTTGGACAACCAAGGAGTACAGGCGAGAGAGACACAAATGCAATCCATCAGAGGCAGGGGAACACTGTCCAAGTTCTGGGACAGTTTTCTCAGACCCTCCCATCGCAAAGGCCCTGAGGCGTGGGGTACTCTCCCAAGGAGTGAAAAGTTTCAGAAGATGGTGAGGGAGTACCTTGCCAACCGTACCAACGTCCTCCGTGATTCCTGTGTGCCTTATAATTATTGGGTATCCAAGCTGGACATGTGGCATGAACTGGCTCTCTACGCCTTGGAGGTCCTGGCCTGCCCTGCCGCTAGCGTTTTATCAGAGTGGGTTTTTAGTGCCGCTGGTGGAATTATAACCGATAAGCACATCCACCTGTCAACTGAAAATGCTGACAGGCTGACTCTTATTAAAATGAACAAGGGCTGGATTAGGCCATACGTCTCAACACCACCGAATGATAGCAACGTAACAAACTCAAATCCAGTGTCTTTTTTTGGGAGGTCTAACTCTATTCCCATGCACCTCTGTCTTCACACCCAGACATGGGTATATGCTTCCTGATTTTGTCTCTTTGCTCTTGTCCTCCTCCTTCTCCTCATCCTCATCCTCCACCAACATATCACTGCCATATCTACATCTCTTGCAAGGGGCATTGAAGAGCCTCCAAATTTTTGGCAGCCGTTGCAGTCACTGCATATGAAAGAGCAGTATAGGACACCCTCTCCTTTCTAATGGGAACATCTGTATGTGTCTTTAAATTGTTATTGGGGTTTTTCCCAAATTTTGGCAGCCTTGCAGTCACTGCATGGGCAATACCACTATAGGAGACCTACTCCTTTATAATGGGAACATTTTATTTACTGAGGCACGTCTCTATGTATCTTCAAAGGGGTATTGGGGTGCATCCAAATTTTTGGCAGCCTTTGCAGTCACTGTATACAAAATAACAGTATAGGCGACCCATTCTTTAATAATTGGAACAACAAAGCATAGCCGGCTGATGGCTCTCTAACAATAGTGAGGGCCAACTGCTGGCCCTTTAAGAATAGTAAGGGCTTTCTGATGACAATATATAAATAGTGTTTGTGACTTTCAAAGTCCCTCCTTCATAAATGAAACAGGATGTGTTTGATCATGCCTCACACACCACATGGCCAGATAAGGTTGTAAAATGTTAAAATGACATTTCCCAGTGAATGCATTTGTCTTGGTTGAAAGCAATGCAAAAGTGCAAAAACGCATCAAAAACGCTACTTGTGAACATAGCCCAAGGTGTGGAGGAGTATTTTTGGTTTTGGTTATTTATTTTGCCTGATATTCAAGTCATTACCCAGGAAAGGAGGTTCCTTATCATTTTTCCCAGAAAAATCCATTTTTGTTTCGTTTTTGTATGTTTCATTGTGCGTCCGTAAAAGTGGCATAATACCTCTGACAACATTGTTGACAGCAGTGACCTAGGAGTCAGAAATGCTTTCAGGGGTTCTCTCCATGCTGTCCTCATGTCATTTGAGCACTGCTCCCATTGATTTGGGCAATTTTTAGGCCCTCTGCAGACCGCTGGGGGGGATGGGGCAGGGAGGAGAAGGGCGCCGGAAAAATGCTAAAGTTTACCATACACTTACATTGGTCTCGTTGCTCGGACTGAGCACTCGAGCATTCCATTTTGGTCGACCCAAGCAACGAGTACTCGAGCATTTTAATGCTCGCTCATCACTAGTAACAATGTGTTGAACTTTTAACTTTCAGGCTCCATATCTCACCATTCACTACTGCATCTAACGTGACACTACCATCATTTTATAGATAATCACCTTGGCTAGCTCATACATAAATTTGAATTGCTGTTATTTAGCTTATGATTAGTTATGCAGATTCTTGTCATGTCACTGCAATATTACTGTTTTGCTCCTGGTAGTGGAAAAATTAAAAAAATCTTTTCTCCCTGTATACTGTAAACTACAACCTGTTCTCACATTCCCTAATACCTCAGAATGTTATTATGTTGATTCCCAAGAGAAAGATCACTGGTTAGACTTGAAGAGCAGCCATTTAGAAGAGTTCCCAAGAAAAGAGAAACGATCATCCAACTTATCGACAGTGGTCTCTCAGCCATGAAAATTTCCTCTGGGAAGGCATCTTCTGGACTGATAAGACCAAAATAGAGTTTTTTGGTAAAGCACATCATTTTACTTTTCAACAAAAAGGAATGAGGCCACAAATAAAAGAACACAGTACCTACAGTAAAATATGGTGGAGGTTCAAAGATGTTTTTTTTTTAGCTGCCTCTGGCACTGGGCACCTTAACTATGTGCAAGGCATCATTAAATCTGAAGATTACCAAAGGATTTGGGTAGAATTGTAGTGCCCAGTGTACGGAAGCTTTGTTGGTGTCCTAGATCATGGGTCTTCCAGCAGAACAATGACCCTAAATATAGTTCAAGAAGCACCCAGAATAATGTCCTCTCTTGTAGCTGGCAGCTGACTTCAGCGTGCTAGCATCGGGCAGCACATAACATTACTGCCATGCACCAGCAGTCACAGCCAACATCAACTGCTAGACTCCAATTGGCCGGCAGCTTGTATTGTGATGCAAGTCTCTACGCCATAATGTATTTCTGCTGAATGTGTGTCCTCGGACGCACCTACAGCTGAAATAGGTGCAAGCATCTAAATAATAAATTTATGAAATGTATTATTTCATAAATTACGTAATACACGTGAAAATAAGCAACTTCGTAATATACAGTACAGACCAAAAGTTTGGACACACCTTCTCATTTAAAGATTTTTCTGTATTTTCATTACTATGAAAATTGGACATTCACACTGAAGGCATCAAAACTATGAATTAACACATGTGGAATTATATACTTAACAAAAAAGTGTGAAACAACTGAAAATATGTCTTATATTCTAGGTTCTTCAAAGTAGCCACCTTTTGCTTTGATGACTGCTTTGCACACTCTTGGCATTCTCTTGATGAGCTTCAAGAGGTAGTTACCAGAAATAGTCTTCCAACAATCTTGAAGGAGTTACCAGAGATGCTTAGCACTTGTTGGCCCTTTTGCCTTCACTCTGCGGTCCAGCTCACCCCAAACCATCTCGATTCGGTTCAGGTCTGGTGACTGTGGAGGCCAGGTCATCTGGCGTAGCACCCCATCACTCTCCCTCTTGGTCAAATAGCCCTTACACAGCCTGGAGGTGTGTTTGGGGTCATTGTCCTGTTGAAAAATAAATGATGGTCCAACTAAACGCTAACCGGATGGAATAGCATGCCGCTGCAAGATGCTGTGGTAGCCATGCTGGTTCAGTATGCCTTCAATTTTGAATAAATCTCCAACAGTGTCACCAGCAAAGCACCCCCACACCATCACACCTCCTGATCCATGCTTCACGGTGGGAACCAGGCATGTAGAGTCCATCCATTCACCTTTTCTGCGTCACACAAAGACACGGTGGTTGGAACCAAAGATCTCAAATTTGGACTCATGAGACCAAAGCACAGATTTCCACTGGTCTAATGTCCATTCCTTGTGTTCTTTAGCCCAAACAAGTCTCTTCTGCTTGTTGCCTGTCCTTAGCAGTGGTTTCCTAGCAGCTATTTTACCATGAAGGCCTGCTGCACAAAGTCTCCTCTTAACAGTTGTTGAAGAGATGTGTCTGCTGCTAGAACTCTGTGAGGCATTGACCTGGTCTCTAATCTGAGCTGCTGCTGACCTGCGATTTTTGAGGCTGGTGACTCGGACAAACATATTCTCAGAAGCAGAGGTGACTCTTGGTCTTCCTTTCCTGGGGCGGTCCTCATGTGAGCCAGTTTCTTTGTAGCGCTTGATGGTTTTTGCAACTGCACTTGGGGACACTTTCAAAGTTTTCCCAATTTTTCGCACTGACTGACCTTCATTTCTTAAAGTAATGATTTCCACTCATTTTTCTTTACTTAGAATTTGTATTAAAGCAAGAAAAAAGCAGCTAAGAGTCTATTCAGTAGGACTATCAGCTGTGTATCCACCTAACTTCTGCACAACACAACCGATGGTCACAACCTCATTTATAAGGCAAGAAATCCCACTTATTAAACCTGACAAGGCACAACTGTGAAGTGAAAACCATTTCCGGTGACTACCTCTTGAAGCTCAACAAGAGAATGCCAAGAGTGTGCAAAGCAGTCATCAAAGCAAAAGGTGGCTACTTTGAAGAACCTAGAATATAAGACATATTTTCAGTTGTTTCACACTTTTTTGTTAAGTATATAATTCCACATGTGTTAATTCATAGTTTGGATGCCTTCAGTGTGAATCTACAATTTTCAAAGTCATGAAAATACAGAAAAATATTTAAATGAGGTGTGTCCAAACTTTTGGTCTGTACTGTATGTTATCAGAAAAATCTGCTTATTTTTCCTCATGACCAAAACAAACAAATGAAGGAAGGAAAGTAAATCTGTTAATAAGAGAGACCCCTGTGCATCCTGAATAGAACTGGTGATCTTCACAGGCAAACCTCCAAAAAAACAGAAGGGATTTAATAATATAAATGTACTTTATTCAAAAAATAATATCAAACCATACAAAACACAAAAATGATACAAGGATAGCAATTGGAAGAGATACAGCTAAAAAGAAAGCAGGATATGATAGTGAAAATTTCTGAACAGAGACCTGTATCTCCCATGTAAAGCCCAATGCATAATGGCAATCAATATACCTTGTGGCCTAGCATTAGCGTCCAGCCAGATCATATGTCACAATGACCAAGGATACGTACAGTAACTATGAATAACAACATCAAAAAGGAGACACAGCTACAGTCCTAGAATAAAAGGAAAGTACCAGACAGTATCACTGTAACAGATGGAAGGGGCGTAGATATGTGTGCATCTAGTGTCAAATTGCTATACATGCACATGATTCCCAACCGCACGCTGAGAACCACAGCAATTGAGGTAGACCAGAAAGTGCTCAGTGCATAAAGTACAGGTCCACTTATATGGGTTCACCATAGTATTCTTGTTGTCTAGATGGACAAAGCATAAGAGCCAGTCTGTCTAACAAGAAGCCATGATCCCAGAAGATGGCCAGTCATGGTATAGCACCGGCATCTCTGCCTTCTGCCTCTTTCCACCCGCAAAGATGCCGACCTTCTTACTGCCGTGGCCCCGATTGTGTGCGCGCCACTCCTCCGTCTGGTCCCTTAGAGTGCATGCACGCTCCCTGTCTCTTAAAGAGGCCGCAGGCACTGTCCAAAGATGTCCCCTGCCAATGGTCGTAGGGCATCTACTATATAAGGCTCCTGTCTGCCAACCGTGCCAACCTGTCAAGCTGCCATGCCAGTCAGCGCCTGTCATCAGTCCCATGGGAGTCTCCTACTCTCACATGAGGTCGGTTCTGGAGAAGTACCTGGTCCACCTTCCCGGTCCTTCCTTGGTACACTGAGTTGACTAAGCTGCCGTATATCCAAGGGTGGTCTGGGTAAAGCCCCTAGTTCCGCCCCTCCAGTCCCTCCTTGTACCACGGCACCGTGGTTCCACCACCCGGCATCGTAACAGTTTGCTCAGGCCATGGAATCCGGTGGCTCCCAGGCTCCCTGGTCTCTGACCTGTACCAAGAGGTTTCCCGCCTGAAATCCCAACAGGACATCATCCTGTCCTTTCTGCGGACTGTGAACTCTTGCCTGGATGCACTGTCTACTCCGTCCATGCCTGCCTCTACCCAAGAAGTAACTGTTCCTGTGGCATCTCAATCCAGTGGCTGTGGTGCACCCAGATTTGGACCCCGACTGTTTGCTCCTCCACACTTTGGCTGTGATCCCGCTCTATGTCGGGGCTTCATAAATCAGTGCACGCTGCACTTTGAGATCCTGGCTCATCAGTTTGCTTCTGACCGGGGTAAAGTGGTCTTCATCATGTCTCATCTCACAAGAGAGGCATTGGCGTGGCTCAGTCCCCTGTGGGAAAGGGGGGACCCACTGGTGTCTGATCTCCAAGCTTTCCTTGAGGCCTTACAGGAGGTTTTCGATGAGCCTGGTCTCATGTCCTTAACAGCCTCCTCTCTAGTCTGTCTGTGCCAGGTGAGTCTCACAGTGGGCCAGTACACTGTATGTTTCCGCAACCTCCCATCTGAACTCGCCTGGAAAAATGAGGCTCGGGTGGCTACCTTTTGGGGAGGCCTTTCTGGGCAAATCAAAGAGGAACTGGCCGGTCGTGACATACCCACCTCTCTGGATGACCTAGTGTCTTTGGCCACGTGGATTGACATCAGGTTCCAGGAGCGCTCTAAGGAGATGGTCCGTGAGAGAAGACCTTTACGCCTTGCTCCAACCTTTCAAAAACTGGTCTCGCTACAAGTCTATGCCTCGGCATCCACCCGAGAATCGATGCACACAGACCTGGTGACCATGGGCAAGGCTTGCCAGGAGGTCCGTCGCACTGAGGGAAGATACTTTCATTGAGGCAGTTCGGAGCATGTAATCTGCTCCTGTCCAGAGGGACTGGGCAACTTCAGAGCCTAGGATCACTTAGAGAGGTCATCCTGGACAAGAATCTTCCTCTCCATCCCTGACTCTGTCAGTAGTGATATCCTGCGGCCATATCCATTTTGTCGAGTCTGCTTATCTGTATTCCGGCACTGCTGGGAATATGCAATTTTTGCACATCTTCCATCTCCACGGCCTACCCCTTCATATTGTCTCAGACAACTGGGTCAGGTTTGCTTCATGCTTCTGGAGAGTTATGTGCAAGCTTCTGAATGTCGCTTTGGATTTCTCATGGGCTTATCATCCGCAGTCCAATGGCCAGGTTGAGCGTATCAATGAGAACCTCATTAACTTCCTCCGGCACCTCGTCAACACCCGCCATAGCAACTTGGTGGAACTCTTGCCTTGGGCCGAATTTTCTACAATAATCTTGTGAGCGAATCCTCTGCTAAATCGTTTTTTGTGGTATATGGTCAGCATCCCAATATTTCATTTCCTGTCTCTACTTCTGTCGACAATCCTGCTGCGGAGTCTCTCGATAAGAAGTTTTCTGAGGTTTGGGAGGACACAAAGTCAGCGTTGCTTCAGTCCTCTGAGTGGATGAAGAAACATGCAGACAAGAGACGTCTGGATTCGCCTCTATTCCGTCCAATAGACAAGGTCTGGTTGTCTTCCAAGTATGTCCATCTCAAAATACTTTCATATAAGTTGGGTCCGTGCTTCATTGGTCCATCAGAGGTTTTGAGACAAATTAATTCTGTGGCGTACAAAGTGAAACTTCCTGCCTCGTTACGAAACCCCAATTCCTTCCATGTGTCTCTCCTCAAGCCTGTCATCCTCAATCCTGTCTCTGATGTTCCAAGTACTACTCCAGCTCCAGTCTTCGCCGAGGACGTTTTTGAGGTAGAGAACATTCTGGCTACCAAGAGAGTAAAAAGAAAACCTTTTCTTGTGGATTGGAAGGGGTTTGGTCCTGAGGAGAGGTCCTGGGAGCCCAGGGAGAACATTCACACGCCTCTTCATCTGGAAAAATTTCTTGCGGGCTTGAAGAAGAGGGGGCATAACAGGGGTGTACTATGGCGCCAGCGTCTCTGCTTTCCTCCTCTCTCCCCCGGCAGAGACGCTGACCCCCTTACCAACGTGGCCCCAGTCCTGTGCATGCCACTCCTCCATGTGGTCTCCATGCTCATTATGCCCCAGGTGCGCGCAGATCCCAGGACACTGGGACGCTTAGGGTGCGCTCGCTCCCTGACTCTTAAACCGGCTGTGAACTCCATTCTAAGATGTCCCCGGCCAATGGCCAGAGGGAATCTACTATATAAGGCACCTCCCCCTACATGGAGGTGCCTGAGCAACGTTGTAAGTTTGTTGCTTTATCTTTCTTGTTCTCAGGTCCCTGTGCTGCCTGCCAGACTGTCTATCAGCCATGCCCGCCAGCCGTTCCCGTCTGCCAGCCGTGCTGACCAACCAGCCGTGCCCACCTGCCTGCTTGCGAACTGGTTAAGTTGTCGTGCTAGTCAGCACCTGTCATCAGTCCCGTTGGAGTCGCCTGCTCTCACACCAGTTCGGTTCTGGAGAAGTACCTTGTCCCCCTTGTTCCACGGCACAGTGGCTCCACAACCCTGCATCATAACACATGTAACGCCATCAAACTAAAGAAGTCTCCAAATGATATGTAAATATCCATGACTCACGGTAATAGTGAGGATTACAAAGCCATGGAAGGAAATGCCATGGATACACTAAAGCCTCAACGTGTGTTTTGCTGGAAGTGGCTTCATCAGGAGGTGTGGCTACTTTAAAAGAGTGACACCTTATATGTGCGAGTATATGGATCCGACGACCAATTGGCGCGCCCCTTGCGATGATTCCCTGCCCCCGTGATGACGCGGGACCGCGCACGTCACGCATTATGGGGAGGAAAACATGCATCATCCACCCCATCAGAGCGGCAACGCGACAGGCCTTTGACGCCACCGAGGTAGAGCAGCGCATGTGCGTAAGCACGTACAGGTAAGCTGGATGCTGCCCAAGACGTAGAATACTGTGAGTATGGCCGGGTCATGTAAATAAGGGCAGCACTGCTAGAGCACATGAAGTGGCCAGTTCACCATGCTACCGCAGACCGCACAGTCTCAGACTGGAGGGAAAGCATAAAAATCCTATATAAAGGAAGACAATCTTAAAGACTTGAGGCTGTCTATTTTTCATGTTAAAGGAGTTACACAGATGGATGGCTGTTGGTAGGGTTACCCCGCGCACTACACCCGGCATCCACCGCGCGCTCTCCCTCTTCCCATTCATTGTTAAAGCGCGCAATGGATGCTGGGTGTGATGCGGGGGTGGGGGGGAGTAACCTTGCCCACAACCCAGCATCTACCGCGGGAACCACGTCACTGATGTCACGCCTCACTTGACGTGACATCAGTGGCGGGTCACGTAATGCGTGTGAGCTGCCCGCGATAGCGCCGCTCACAGACAGTAACTGCAGCACAAGGTATTTACAAAAACTCTTTTGGGTCCCAAGGGAATACATTGGGGGAGGTAATAAAAAGTAGTGGATATCTTCTTTAAGACAGAACAGAATAGTCGGAGCTTGAATGATAAATAACATACATCTCAATACATAAATGGCTACTACCATTACTGTTAGACGATTAATATCAACAAACTAAAACACATGAAAAATCCGTAATTATCATTGGGAAAAGGTAAATAATATGTCCATATAGTGGCACTAGACATTATTATTCAATAACCAATAACTATGGAGAAGTTGATGTTCATAAGATAATTCATATAAAGGGACCGTAGTTGTTACACGCACGCCGCTAGGTTCAGATAGTGACGAGACAGGTTGCATGAATTCTTTGGAATCCTGGGGGAACCATTACTCAGGGTGACCGTAGACCATGTACTTCAGCTTCTCTCAGGCATACAGGGGTATTGACCCTCAGGCACCGACACGTAGGTGGTTTCACTTGCTCACCAGACACACTTGACAAGAATCCTCATAAACGGTAGAACAGTAGCATTTAATAAGAAGCCGCACAGCCAGTGCAAGTTAAGTCATATGAGCAACAGGCTCCAGTGACAAACAGTACAGTTTCCTTAACAGCACAACAGTTCACAGTCTTCCTAATTCAAAGGACACATTAATGAACACTGCATTCTTTCCGGCATAGTGAGATGGAGGGGGGGGTTGATGAGGGAGATGATACCTGTGACACCATTTCTTCCGATCCTTATCTTTCTGCCTGACAATACTCTGCACTGCTAGTTCAGGAGCTCAACCTGCCCTGTGTTTAGCTTCACTCCTGACTTGAATCCTTTTCATTGCAGGGGCACTTCTGTTAGATACTGAACTCACACACCACCTTTCTCTTCGGCTCCAGCCAGACACTAAACAATTTCCCCACAATCCCCCTGGGGCTCTGCTAAAACACTCCCCTTCTCCTGTGACTGTGTTAACCCCTCTAGTTGCTGGATGCTTCTGGAGTACAACACTTCCAGTCTCATGTTACTTCTAATAGTTGCTGAATGCTTTTAAAGCAACAACACTACTTCTGCATGTCACATTGTCCTTAGCATCTTCTAAAGGGAAACATCCCTTATACTTGAGCGTAAGTTCCTCCAGATAGTGAGATGAGGAAAGCCAGGCAGCAGAAAATACACAGCAACTTGATCCAAATAGCAGTCAGAGAATACAAAACATATAATTAATCAGAAGTAAAGCAGTAATATAAAAACAAGCACATAAAGCCAAAGGTGTCAGTCATTAAAACAGCACTATAATTTACAAAAAAGACTTGTAACTGACTGTTTCATTCAACCCTTTTGGGGACACCATATCCAGCATCACGATTCATTGTGTTTCTTTCTGCAATCAATTCTAGAGAAATACATTTTTTGGATCTTAAATTGAATGGTGACAAATATCTCAATACAGTAAAAATAACACCCTATAGAAAAGAGACTGCTAGTAATAGTATTCTGCAGGTCAATTCTTGCCATCCGCCGCATATCAAGAGTAATATTCCATATTGGGAACTAATTAGGACAAAACAAAATTGTACGGATAATACTGCGTTTGATATGGAAGCCAATGAAGTTTGTGACAGATTGGCAAAAAAAGGTTATCCTTATTGGAATCTTAAAAAAGCATACTAAATGGTATTGAGCCTAGAATGAAAGGATCTTCTCAAAAAAAAGATTTGGGATGTGAAACTTCCAGTGTAACATACCAATGTTACATCAGAATCTGGGGCTTATTAAAATTCTTACCAAGGATATTCAGTTTGTGACTAAGAGAGCCCCCACACTGGGTACCATCCTGTCCCCCAGTCTTTTCCTGAGTGAAGAGCATAGGCATTCTGAATCTACTACCTGGTTAAACTTTAGTGTTTTTTTCAAATGCGGAGCGAACCACTGTAAATACATTATTAATGACAGTTTTATTTACAGCTTGGACATGGTATATTGCTAAAAAACATCACAGAAAAAAACAGCCTTACCAACACCAGATCAAATTAACAATGCACTGCAGGATGCAGCAGACCCCAATGATAAAGGCGGGGGCAGCACAGTTGCAAAATACTGATTCGACAGACACCCACTCCATGAATTGGCAGATATGTGAGTGGCTGTGTAGTATTATAAATGCACAAAACTGCAGCTTGTAGAGGGCGCCAGTCACACAGATAGGTGTGGAGCAGACCGTCTAGCTTACAGCCTATTAATGACGCCCATAGTTTTAAATTGAGCTGGCTGCCCATCACTATATGCATGTATCCACCAGGACAAACTCCCCAATTCACCCACCCCACAGTAAAGGGCCCTGCTGCGCCCTGCAAAAAATGGAAAATGTGCAATAAAAAAATGAAAAATAATATACAAGATAAATACATTATATCAGGTATTGGTCGATATTTTGGCCAAAATACCCAAGCTCGTAAGCAACGTCAAGGGTCCCCATGCTTACGAGTCCCTTCGCTAAAATTAAAAAAAAAACTGACAGAAAAGGACAAAAATTCAAAAAAATGTTTCTGTTTTTTGCTGTGATGTTTTTTTTTTGGCTTGTGCTGTGACTGCACCATTCACACGCATAAATGTGCTTTGATGTAAACCATAAACCTGTAGTTCTGGCAGTATGTTTAGGGTCGTTGTCCTGCTGGAAGACGAACCTACACCCCAGTCTCAAGTCTTCACAGCCTCTAAAGCTATGTTCCCTTGATGAGATTTTGGTAAATTTTAGATGTTGCATAATTTCTGCACCTATTTAAATTAGATTATTTGCGTTTTTCCATTGTAATTTTGCGTCCTTTTTTTAACATGCATTTTTATCTTGTTTTTGACTTTGCATTTTTTGACTCTGTGTGGTGTGTCATGCTACAAATAAAGCATGACATACTTAGGTTCAGATTACATGTGTTTTTGATGCCTTTCCACTGCAGAGATTTCTATAAATCCCAACTGCTTTACTGGGACTGTAAGATGCTGCATTTTTGTAGCAGGCAAAGCTCATTGTGGGAATGACTCACCCCCTGGGCCGTGGGGCACTCAAGACTAGTGTTGAGCCACCCCCGTAGTGTTCGGGTTCGGTTCGGTTCGTCGAACACCGGGATGTTCGAGGAACTGTTCGTCGAACTGTTCGTCGAACACCTTAGAACACCGTCGAACACCGTTAAAACCAATGGCAGGCAAACAAAAACACATAGAACCACCAGCTGCCTATTTGTACCTAGCCGGACACAACAATATAGGGAAGCCCTTTTTTTCTTAATTATTCCATGAATTTCATGAAATAATTAAAAAAAAAAATGCGTGGGGGTTCGCCCTATTTTTGTGCCCAGCCAGGTACAACTAGGCAGCTGGGAGCTGGAATTTGCAGCGCAGGGAGGCCCAAGCTTTCTGGGCCCCACCCGCTGCAAATTGCAGTCCGCAGCCGCCCCGGAAAATGGCGCGTTCATAGAAGCGCCATCTTCTGGCGCTGTACCCAACTCATCCAGGGCCCTGGTGCGGTGGCTCACTGGGTAATAAAGGGGTTAAGGCCAGCTTGGCATTATCAGCTGGCCCTAAGCCCGAAATTCATGGGGTCACGCCAATATTAGACATGACCACCATGAATTTCTAGTAAAGTATTTAAAAAAACACAACACCCAGAATAAAGTCCTTTAATTGAAATAAACACACAATTCTTTATTGTTCTAAATTAAACCATACTTACTGTCACGCCCATTCCAGCTGAAGCCAATGTCTTCTGCAATAAAAGTAAAATAATTAAGCAACCTCATCCTTTCCTTTCCATGGTTCCCACGACAGCTTCAGCTCTGCTACATCGAGATGACAGGCTGGACCGCAGCAGAACGCTGCCATCCAGCTTGTCATCCCGCAGACACTGAGAAGCGCAGGCATGCTTGCGCTCCACAGTGTCTCTCTGTGACGGCATAAAGATGAGCCGAGGTCATGTCCAATGAACTCGGCTCACCTCAGGCACGTCACTGACAGCGTGGGAAAATTCTCCTGCACTCAGCGCTACAGCGTGAGAATTCTCCCACGCTGTCAGTGACGTGCATGAGGTGAGCTCATTCATGTCCAATGAACTCAGCTGACCTCATCCACGTCACTGACAGCGTGGGAGAATTCTCACGCTGAAGTGCTGAGTGCAGGAGAATTCTCCCACGCTGTCAGTGACGTGCATGAGGTGCGCCGAGTTCATTGGACATGAACTCGTTTCATCTTTATGCCGTCACAGCCAGACACTGCAGAGCGCAAGCATGCCTGCGCTTCTCAGTGTCCGCGGGATGACAGGCTGGATGGCAGCTTTCTGCTGCGGTCCAGCCTGTTATCTCGATGTAGCAGAGCTGGAGCCATCGTGGGAACCATGGAAAGGTAAGGATGAGGTTGCTTTATTATTTTTCTTTTATTGCAGGAGATCGTTGGCTTCAGCTGGAATGGGCGTGATGGTAAGTATGGTTTAATTTAGAACAATAAAGGAATGTGTCTTTATTTCAATTAAAGGACTTTATTCTGGGTGTTTGTGTTTTCTTTTAACTTTGACTATGGGGTTAGTAATGGGGGTGTCTTATAGACGCCTCTCCATTACTAACCTGGGCTTGATGTCAGCTGGCATTATAAGCTGACATCAACCCCAACCCTATTACCCCCTGCCACCGCACCAGGGCAGCGTGGAAGAGCGAGGCTAAGTGCCAGAATTTTCACATCCTATGTATGCGCCATTTCTGGGGCGGCTGACGGCTGGTGTTTCTAGCCTGGGAGGGGGCCAATATTCATGGCTCCCTTCCTGGGCTATTAATATCAGCCCCCAGCTGTCTGCCTAGCCTTTGCTAGCTATTAAATTAGGGGGTACCCCACGTCATTTTTTTGGGTGGGGTCCTCCATTTTAATAGCTAGTAAAGGCTAGGTATTCAGCTGGGGGCTGATATTAGCAGCCTGGGAAGCTCCGTGGGTATTACCCCCTTCCCAGGCTTCAAACATCTGCCCCAGCTGTCTGCTTAACCTCCGCTAGAGACTAAAATTACTGGGAACCCCACGCCAATTTTTTTTAATAATAAATCCTTTATTTTAACACTAAATGACAAGTACAGTAACCAACACTGTCACTGTACTTCATATATATGTGACTGACATGTTTCTATCTATCTAATCTATGTGTGATTCTCTATTCTTTCTGTTATAAATTGTCGGGTACAGATGCTGAATTGCCGGCCGGCTTTTTTAAAGAGACGGTGCATGAAAACACTATTATTTTTTTTAATAAATCCTTTGCAGTAAATGACAAGTACAGTAAGCAACACTGTCACTGTACTTCATATATATGTGACTGACATGTTTCTATCTATCTAATCTATGTGTGATTCTCTATTCTTTCTGTTATAAATTGTCGGGTACAGATGCTGAATTGCCGGCCGGCTTTTTTAAAGAGACGGTGCACGAAAACACTATTATATTTTTTAATAAATCCTTTACACTAAATGACAAGTACAGTAAGCAGCACTGTCACTGTACTTCGTATATATGTGGCTGACATGTTTCTATCTATCTAATCTATGTGTGATTCTCTATTCCTTCTATTCTAAATTGTCGGATACAGATGCTGAATTGCTGGCCGGCTTTTTTAAAGAGACAGTGCATGAAAACACTATTATTTTTTTTGAAAAATCCTTTACACTAAATGACAAGTACAGTAAGCAACACTGTCACTGTGCTTCTTATATGTGTGACTGACATGTTTCTATCTATCTAATCTATGTATGATTCTCTATTCTTTCTGTTCTAAATTGTCGGGTACCGGTATATGCCGCTGCTGAATTGCCGGCTTTTCATGTTTCACTGTGAGCACTGTTCCCATCAATTTGGGCAATCACTCTAATGCCACAACCACCATGGCTGTGGCATTACAGTGAGTGGCAGACAATCCCTGCATGATTGGTGCTCTAAATAGCGCCAGACATGCAGGACACGCTTTTGGTGCACGAACAGTTATCGAACATAACCTCGAACAGCCGAATTTTTTGCAAATCGTTCGGGTTCGTCGAACAACTCGAACACCACCCAAAACAGCTCGAATTTGAGATTAGCGAACAGTTCTAGTCGAACACCGCTCATCTCTACTCAAGACCGGACTTCAGGGCAATGCTGGGAGTCAAAGTGGCGACCCGGTCCCGTGGCTCAGGGTGGTCAGACCAGTGGTAGTCTATGATGTGCTGTAGGTAATGTCCGACTACGCCACCCGTGGATTGCGCTGAGGCTGGTGTTGTGGATGCAGCAGGGAATAGTACGACTCCCCACTGGAGGAGTGTAGCCTCAGGGCAGGTAATAGGATGCCGGGGGTGATGGTGCAGGTGCAGCAGTAACCACACAGAGTCCAAAAATGCAGTCCAGGGTCTTTTACTGATCTTATCACAGACCCACAAGGAGTACAGGGTAGGAATGGACCTGGGTGTCTGAGGGCATTCGGGCGAGCTCTGCTGGTCAGGGTGAGTGGGTAGGCCTACCGTTCTCTCTCTCTGCCCTTGCTGACTATCTCCCCCTTTAGTGGTATGATAGCCCACGTCCCTGAGCTTGCCGTGTACTACGCCTGTATGGCTTGCGACTCGGGCCTTAGGTACCTGTAGCTTCTCCGTGCTGTACCGGTCCTTCTGTGTGGCGGAGCCTCCAGGCTTCTTGGCCAAGGGACCTGAAATCCCTTGCGGGTTGGTTTTCTGCTGCAGGACCTGCAACCCTGACAGCCTCGGACCCCAATGTCCGGTTGTGTAATCTTTCTCTCTGCCAGGACCGGCTCTCGTCGCCTCTGTCCCTGGCTTTCTGCTCCTCCTTTGCCTCCTGGACTCCTCAGCTGCGGCTGACCTGTCCCTCTCTTCTGGGAACCCTTCTGGATGCTTCAGAAGCGGGTCCTGGTCTCTCTAACCCTGCCCTCAATACCAGTTTTTATAGGGGCAGCCTGCTCCCCCTACTGGCCTGGGACAGGAGGTGCTGCATGCAAATGGTCCATGACCAGAGAACCTCCCTCCTGCTCTCAGACACAGCCTTACAAGTTTGTGGCATCCAGCCCTGGGGTGACACATTCCCCCCTAGGAAAGCTTAGTACTCCGGGACTAAACAAGAAACACGATATAGGGTAGAAATTATAACATAAACATAACAGAGAAGAAAACAACAAACAACACCACGTATTGAGTTCTTTAGGTCACAGTATGGCCTGTGACCGGGTGTCCATATCACCAACACAAGAAGAGGGTCACAGTATGATCCGTGACCGGGTGTCCATTTCACCAACACAACGGGAGCCTTAACCAGGTGGGGGTCTGTCCTTGCCCCGAGTCCTTGACAGTCTTTATTCTTTCCTTTGGTTAGGCTCCGAACATATTTACAAGGAAGTCCCGGTTACTCAATGTTCATAACCTTTTAGTCCATTTGTCACTATGAAAAACTGGAAAACAGTATTAATAACCAGGGTACAAACATAACACATTAAATATATACATTATACATTTAGATCTTCCAGCGAGCTGGCATTTGACCCCTAGTGCTCCTGGTTGACCTCCTTAACCCACTGTCTGGTGGTGGACCAACCTGGCTTTCCCCACTATCATTGAGGGTACAGCTACTAGCTGGTTGTACAGGCAGGGCAGGCAGCTGTCTGCGGGTCCTTTGGCTCACCGCAGGCATGGCAGGCTCACTGTCAGCAGAGGGTTGACTCTCCTGGGCTGCTGGCATGGGTTCTTCTGCCTCTGGGGCCGCTTGCTCTTCTTGTTCTTCCTGTCCTCCTGTAGGCTCCTGCTGGGTAGGCTGAAGGAAGTGTAGGACGGGTACCACTATTGCGCCATTTATCTGAGTCCAGGTCCGGGGGAACTCTCCGAGAACTGTGCTGATCATCTCTTCCTTGTCCTCTGCAGGTTCAAGGTCATCTTGATCTTCACTTGGACTCTGTAGTTGCTCGGGGGAACCATTTTAGGTGGTCTCTGGAGACGGTGCTAGTGGTTTCTCCTCCATCCTTGGTAATCACACATACCTTCAGGTTGTCGTGGTCCGACTTCAGTACTGTGTACGGGTCTCTCTCCCACTGGTCATCCAGCTTGTGTAACCTTCTCTTCCGCTTCAGGACCTGCTCACCAGGTTCCAGGGGACCAGCAGGGGCGTGTTGGTTCCTCTCTTGCTTTTCTCTCGCTTGAGCCAGACTCCTCTCCACACTCTCCTGTACCTTCTTGTACTGTAGCCGCCGTTCCGCATCCCAGTCCGCGTCTGGGGAGGTGTCCTCAGGTGTCAGGACTCCCATCTCCAGGTCTATCGGCAGTTTACCTGGTCTTGCTCGCATCAGGTAAGCCATGGTGCAATTTGTAGCATTCACAGGGATATGGTTGTACAAGTCAATCAGGTCTGGCAGCTTCTCCGGCCACAGGCTGCGTTCTTCCAGGGGTAACGTCTTGAGGAGATCGATGACGATATTGTTCATTTTCTCACACAGCCCGTTGGTTTACGGGTGGTAAGGCGTTGTCCGAATCTTCCTACAGCCGTAGAGGTTACAGAACTCCTGGAATACTTCAGCCTCAAACGCTGGACCTTGATCTGTCAAGACCTGTTCCGGATACCCATGTGGACGGCAGAAGAGTTGCTGGAAGGCTCTGGCCGCTGTTTGGGCTGTCAGGTCTTTAACAGGAACCCCTACCAGGAACCGGGAGTAATGGTCCACAATTGTCAGGGCATAGACGTAGCCCAACCGGCTTGGAGCCAATTTCACATGGTCCAGAGCTACCAGCTCAAGAGGCTGCCTGGTGACGATGGGCCTCAAGGGTGTCTGCTGGCTGGTACGGTCCTTCCTTCTGAGGTGACATGGGCCGCAGTCCCTGCTCCACTTCTCGATGGCCCTTCTCATGCCGACCCAGTAGAACCGCTCTCTCAGTAGGAACTCCAGTTTCTTCCACCCGAAGTGTCCCGCTCTGTCATGGTAGGCCTCCAGGGCCATTGCTGCATCTCGCCTTGGGACCACTATCTGCCAGGTTAGCTCATGCGTCCGGTGGTTGACAAGCCTTCTGCACAGCTTACCCTCGTAGAGGAATAGCCTGCTTTTCTCCTTCCATATCTGCTTGGCTTCCTCTGGAGCGTCCGGGCCAGGGCTAGCGTCTTCCTGGGTTAACATGTCTTTCACCAGGCGTATTGCAGGGTTGCTATCTTGCGTTTCAGCCCAGCCATGGTGGGGTAAGGGGTTGAACATGACGGTGGTCAAGTCTTTGTCTCTTACCCGGTGAGAATACTGAGTGGCCCCATACCGGTGGAACGCAGGGAGCTCTATTTCCTCCAGCTCTTCCGAGTTGTCTTCTCCTTCAGGTAGGTGGGGCATTCTTGATAGGGCGTCTGCATTGGCGTTGGTTCTGCCTGCCCGGTATTTGATTGTGAAGTCGTAATTGGATAGCCGGGCCATCCACCGCTGTTCTAGGGCACCTAATCTTGCATTGTCCAGATGTGTCAACGGGTTGTTGTCCGTGTACACGGTGAACTTTGCCGAGGCCAGGTAATGCTTAAACCGTTCTGTGACAGCCCACACCACTGCCAAGAATTCTAGCTTGAAGGAGCTGTAGTTCTCCGGGTTTCTTTCAGTGGGCCTCAGTTTCCGGCTGGCATACGCGATCACTCTTTCTCTGCCCTGTTGGTTCTGTGACAGTATGGCTCCCAGCCCCACATTACTGGCATCTGTGTGGAGGATAAAAGGCTGACCATAATCGGGGTAGGCCAGGATCTCATCCCCCGTGAGGGCCACCTTCAACTGGCGGAAGGACTCCTCTTCTGGCTTGTCCCACTTGAGGGGTGGCTTGTGACTTCTGGATTTAGATCGCCCTATCAGGAGGTCCTGAATAGGGGCTGCCATCTTAGTGAACCCGGGGATGAACTTTCGGTAGTAGCCTACCAACCCGAGGAATTGCCTCACTTCCTTGATATTAGAGGGGCTTGGCCAGCTCTTGATGGCTGTAACTTTGTCGGGGTCGGCGGCTACTCCCTCTGCACTCACCATGTGTCCTAGGTATTGGACCTTCGATTTTAACAGGTGGCACTTTGAAGGCTTCACTTTCAGTCCGTAGCCTGCCAGGGCTTCGAACACCTCGGCCAGGTGCTTTAGATGGTCCTCGTAAGTCTTTGAATAGATGATCACGTCGTCCAGGTAAAGGAGGACCGTCTCAAAGTTTCGGTGCCCTAGACAGCATTCCATCAGCCTCTGGAAGGTCCCTGGTGCGTTGCAGAGCCCAAAGGGCATACAGTTGAACTCGCTCAGTCCCATCGGGGTGGTGAAGGCTGTCTTCTCCTTGTCAGCCTCTGCCACAGAAACCTGCCAGTACCCGCTAGTAAGGTCCAAAGTAGAGAAGAAATTAGCTGATTTTAGAGGTGCTAAAGACTCCTCTATCCTAGGTAACGGGTACGCATCTTTATGGGTGATACGATTGATTTGCCTATAGTCCACGCACATTCTCATGGTACCGTCTTTCTTTTTACCAAAACTAAGGGAGCTGCCCAGGGGCTACAGCTATCTCTAATGACCCCAGCTTCTTTCATTTCTCTCAGCATACCCTTGGCGTTCTGATAATGTGCAGGGGGTACAGGCCTGTGTCTCTCTTTTATTGGTGGGTGGTTCCCCGTGGGGATATGGTGTTCTATCCCTTTTACTCTGCCGAAGTCTAGCGGGTGCTTACTAAAGATTCTTTCGTACTCCTGAACCACCCGGTAGACGGTAGACTCCTTGGTTTTGGTGCAGGGGAGTTGAGTCAGCACCCACATGGATTTTCTGGCACCAGTCCTTCTTTTGTTTCTGGAGCCATTACCCTCCGCCTGAGGAGATGGAGGCAACGGTTCCACGGCCCTGATAGCATTGTGTTGGACGGCAAACAATTTGGCAAGTGTAGCGTACCTGGGTAAGTGTACCTTCCTCTCCCCAATGTTAAGAATGCGAACGGGCACCCTCCCATGATGGACATCAACCACCCCCCGGGCTGTCAAAATGGTGGGCCTGCTGTCTGAGTACATGGGTTCTACCATGGCTTTGTAGTCTCTGCCTCTCAACCCGATTGCAGTCCGACACCAGATCATCATTTCACTTTTGGGAGGCATGGAAATGGGGAATGGGTCACTCATTCTTACGCTACCGATCTCACCACCAGACAGTTCTACCTGCTGCCGTCTCATCAGGGCTCTTATCTCTTTCTGGAGGACCCTCTGTTGGCTGGAGCTCGCATTCATCGCCACCTGCTGTAAAATCACAATTATTTCTGAAAGACAGTTGTCAATCACATTAGTACCCACAGTTATTTTAGGGTGACTTTCACGACGGTCAATGTCCACAATGATCACTACCTGTGCCGGCAGTTCCACCTTACCAATCTTGATGGTCATCTCTCTGAACCCCACCTGCGCACGGGTTGGCCATTGCTGGCAATGATGCTTAAGTCATCGTCTGGGTAGCGGGTTATGTCAGCGTCACTCCAGTACCGCTTGAAAAGTACGTAGGGGATGGTAGTCACTTGAGACCCGTTGTCCAGCAGTGCACTCATGGGGATACCGTCCAGCACTACGGGTAAGACCGGGCGTCCTCCCACGTACTTAAAACGCCAATTAGACGGGCCTGATGACCTTATGCCTGGGGGTTGGCCCTCTGCCCCAGGTCGGACCCATTTAAAGTACAGTACCTTGCTATGTGTCCTGGCTGACTGCAACGGCGGCAAATCGGCTGTCCATCCTCAGCGTAGCGGTCGGCGGGCCTCCCTCTGAACGGCGGGATCCTCCTTTGTCGATGCCACGGGACATCCTCCGGACTGGAAGCCAGCTCGATTGGTCTTGATGGTTCCACCTGCAACGACTGTATGGTCCTGGTTAATGCAGCCACACTCGTTGTTAGCTCCTGGACCTGATGGTGCAGGTCTGCAGGCTGGGATGGATTTAGGGCCTGTGCATCAGCCCCCACAAGGTCTGCAGGGTAGGGCGCTGCCCCCTGGTGGTAAGTGATGGCAGGGCGCCGGGAAGCTACAGCGCCACCTGCTGCGGGTTCTCTGAGCACTCGGATGGCCTGTTCATTGAACTGCGCAAAAGTCAAATCGGGGTTCTGTAGGGCCATGAGGCGCAGCTGGGTTCTGTGGGAGCTGGACAGCAGACCTTCTATGAACTGGTCAGGCAACAGTTTATCAGAGTCCTGCACGCTACCAGGGTCAGCTTGTTTGATAGCTCTCAGGGCTTCTTGCAGGTTCAAGGCATAGTCTCTGATACTATCCTGGGCCCACTGCTTACAGCCATAGAACCGCATTTTTATTTCTGCTGAGGTACGGGTATCAAAGGTACTCCGCAGCCGGGTCAGAATGTCCTTTACTGTCTTTTTCTCTTCATCTGACCATGATTTCACTTCCCGCTGGGCTGCACCGGTGAGTTGCCCCGTTAGAATGCTCACTTTCTGTTCTTCCGTCAGGGGATAAACTTTGAACAAACTGTGCAGTCTTTCCCTAAAGTCAGTTAAGGTATGGGATTCCCCTGAGTATTGGGGCAGCCAGGCTGCTCCAGGGATGTAGGGCATAGAGAACGGCATCAACGCTGCTGCAGCCCCGCTGGTTGTAGAAGGCCCCTCCGTGTCCGTCATCTTCCTCCCCCCTAGTTAAGCGTGGCCTACTTTCCGACGATCCTCTTCTGTAGGCCGCGGCTCCGCTGGTGCTGCTCCGGATGAGGACCTTGCGTTGCGTCCTGGTGACGTCAGCGTCGCTCTCTCTCCCTTCCAGGACCTCGCGCAGTGTCGGTGCGTGGGGCGGAGCTTCGGGTCTCGCGCTTTTTGGATGTCCACGCCCCTCTTCTTCCCGCGCGGCGTCCTGAAGATGGCGTCCGATGGCGGTAAAACGGCTGAAGATGGCGGGAACCGACGGAAGATGGCGGGAGACGGCTGAAAATGGCGGGAAACGGCTCCGGATGGTGGGAAACCTCTTCTTCAGGTACGTGTACAGTCTTTTTCAGGCACGCAATACCCGTTTGTGGCGGGTTGGTCTCAATACTGCCGACTACGCCAAAGCTGACTCGCCCCCTGGGCCGTGGGGCACTCGAGACCGGACTTCAGGGCAATGCTGGGAGTAGTAGTGGCGACCCGGTCCCATGGCTCAGGGTGGTCAGACCAGTGGTAGTCTGTGATGTGCTGTCCAGGGTCTTTTACTGATCTTATCACAGACCCACCAGGAGTACAGGGTAGGAATGGACCTGGGTGTCTGAGGACATTCGGGCGAGCTCCGCTGGTCAGAGTGAGTGGGTAGGCCTACCGTTCTCTCTCTCTGCCCTTGCTGACTATCTTCCCCTTTAGTGGTATGATAGCCCACGTCCCTGAGCTTGCCGTGTACTACGCCTGTATGGCTTGCGACTCGGGCCTTAGGTACCTGTAGCTTCTCCGTGCTGTACCGGTCCTTCTGTGTGGTGGAGCCTCCAGGCTTCGTGGCCAAGGGACCTGAAATCCCTTGCGGGTTGGTTTTCTGCTGCAGGACCTGCAACCCTGACAGCCTCGGACCCCAATGTCCGGTTGTGTAATCTCTCTCTCTGCCAGGACCGGCTCTCCTCTCCTCTGTCCCTGGCTTTCAGCTCCTCCTTTGCCTCCTGGACTCCTCAGCTGCGGCTGACCTGTCTCTCTCTTCTGGGAACCCTTCTGGATGCTTCAGAAGCGGGTCCTGGTCTCTCTAACCCTGCCCTCAGTACCAGTTTTTATAGGGGCAGCCTGCTCCCCCTACTGGCCTGGGACAGGAGGTGCTGCATGCAAATGGTCCATGACCAGAGAACCTCCCTCCTGCTCTCAGACACAGCCTTACAAGTTTGTGGCATCCAGGCTTGGGGTGACACCGGAACATAGCCGAAGAGGTTTTTCTCCAGTATTGTCCTGTATTTGGCTCTATCCATCTTCCCATCAACTCTGATGAGCTTCCTTGTCCATGCTGAAAAAAGCATCCCCTCGGCAGTGTTGGTTTTCTATCACACATAGCGTTTTTGCATTTAGCCCAAAAAGTTCTACTTTGGTCTCATCTGACCAGAGCACCTTCTTCCACATGCTACCTGTGTCCTCTACATGACTTTTTTTGTAAACTGCAAACAGAAATTCTTATGACTTGCTTTGAAAAATGTATTTTCGTCTTGCCACTCGTCCATAAAAGCCATATTTAAGGAGTATATAACTAATAGTTGTAATGTCGACAGATTCTTCCTCCTGAAGTGTTGATCTTTGCAGCTCCTCTAGAGTGACCATTAGGTCTTTTGCCTGCTTTTCTAATTTGTTCTTTCCTTGCTTGGGATCAGGCCGGGCGTCAGCACCCGGGCAAGTGCACAGGCCCTGAGCAGGCGTGGGTGGCCCACTCGCTGTCGGGCACCCTGGATCGCTATGTGGCCCGTGAGCGGAGGAGTCCCATGTCAGCGCCCATGACTGGGACCTCCCCACTTGCTAAGGGCCCGGCACAACACTTATCTCTCACCATTCCTCCGCAGGTCATGTATCTTCTGCGTGTCCTGACTGTGACCACTCAGGTCAGAGGGCGCGATGACGTCTTTCCAGTGCGCCCACTGCTAAGCAGTCACAGTACAGAGACCGGGAAGACTGTGAAGCGAGGAGTCCGGAGCAGAGCAGCGGCAGCAGGAAAGGTGAAGTGAGTATTTGATTTTTTTATATTTTTATGTATGGAAGCATGGGGCATTATATGGGGCCCAGCCTGCATGGGGCATTATATGGGGCCCAGCCTGCATGGGGCATTATATGGGGCCCAGCCTGAATGTGGCATTTTATGGGGCCCAGCCTGCATGGGGTGTTATATGGGGCCCAGCTTGCATGGTGCATTACATGGGGGCCAGTATTCTGTATGGAGCATTATATGGGGGCCAGTATCCTGTATGGAGCATTATATGGGGACCAGTATCCTGTATGGAGCATTATATGGGGACCACAATCCTGTATGGAGCATTATATGGGGGCCAGTATCCTGTATGGAGCATTATATGGGGGCCAGTATCCTGTATGGAGCATTATATGGGGGCCAGTATCCTGTATGAAGCATTATATGGGGTCAATTATTCTGTATGGAGCATTATATGAGGTCCATTATTCTGTATGGAGCATTATATGAGGTCCATTATTCTGTATGGAGCATTGTATGAGGTCCATTATTCTGTATGGAGCATTATATGAGGATCATTGTTCTATATGGAGCATTATAGGAGGTCCATTATTCTATATGGAGCATAATATGAGGTCAATCATCAGTTTTGAATAAAAATTAACTTTTATTGATTATTTAAAATCTTGATAAAATTTAAACTGAACCATACATCCTGTAAGGATGTATATAGGGTCACTACTAAATATATTTAAATTAAATAGCTCAGACCCTGTATGTAGATCCTGGAATTTGTAAGACAGCTAATCAAATTGTATGGTTCCACCACCAATGTCCCTTAAATTAGATGGTTGGGAAATATATCCTACCAGAACTCTAGATGTACCTATCCCCCAAATTTGTACAGAATGAAAATGACACCAATATCGTGGGGGGCTATGTATAATAAAATCCCCCACTACAATCCTCATATACAGGTAAAAACTTACCTGTGGATCGCTATATTATATAGTGACTATAACATTGCCAATGGTAAAGGAGCTGACAAGACTTTGATAATGATCGCATTGTTATTACAAGCGACCATACATGTCAGTTGTGCGGGACCGTAATTACCAATCCCCGCAAGGGAATTCTCACTTCTGACTTTGTTAGGTACAGGTGTAGTTGTACCCCTGTACATGTCAGTTGTGCGGGGCCGTGAATCTCAACCTCTGCAGTGATCACACAAGGCAAAGGTAACACCTTGTCATTAAATGGCTGAGCGCAGGTCCACACAGTAGCTCCTAACAATGGCAATGCGGTCTCCTAAACTGAACGCGTGCACATGGTACACACGCAGTCTGTGTAGCCGGAGACTATTGAGCTTCAGAGAAACACTACAAACCTCTGCTATTCATGTCAATTGGTGCGAGAGACATGAGCGGCAAATGGTGACAGGACATAGAGAGCCTAGTGTAGGTGTCACATAGATTCACAGGACAGATCGTCCCTGACGCACGTTTTCCCGGGGGTACCGGTTTTTTATAAGGGCGGAGTCGGCTACCTCTTCAAGCTATTTATACACCCTGTCATGATTGACAGGTATGGCAGTCAATAAAATCCTAAATGTGCACAATACATAAATGGTTAGATTAGGAAGTGCAATAAACAGATGACAGAATTATTATTGTCATAAGTGCCTTAGGTAATTCCTCTGGACATTATAGCCCCAAAGGATATATCAATTAGTGATTACAATCCTATCAATTTATGGAGTTATTATCTCCCATAGTACATTATATATCCTTGTAAATTTATTTCATTGAGCACTTACATATAGGGAAATTATATTCCCAAAAGGGAATAAATGATGTATAATTATAACTGATGCAAAAGAAGACAGCACAGTATATTAGAGACCCTTACAATAACGTTAGAATCCTAACTGGGTTAATATCCACACAATGTGTCAAGGATCAAATTGAACTATGGATTCCTCACATCCATTCTTCATAATCAAAAACGGTTTTCAGAGGATATGTTTTAGTAAGGTTCATATAGACCACACACACAAGTTCATTAAAAATTATCCATTAGTGATCCAACAAGATCGATCATATCATGCTACTGCAGTCTATCAATAGGTCCAGGATTCTTAAATACAAAGCAAGATGTCAGAGAAAACAGCCAAAATTAAAATTCTCATTTAGTCCGTAGGACTGACCATATTCAATCTAAAAATCCATTCGCTTTCCTTATTTAGAAGGATTGAATCCAAGTCTCCACCTCTGATGTCCAATTTCTGTTGGTAGATTGCCCATCCCTTAAGTTCTTTCCGCCTTAGGCCATGGTTGTCCTTAAAATGTCTTGCAATGGGAGTAGGTGCAAAGACTCTTCGTTGTTCTTGACTCACATGTTCATCTTTATCGAAATTGATAATACTCTTGATGTGTTCCCTCACCTGAGTTTTCAAGTCTCTGGTAGTCTTCCCTACATATTTCAGGCAACAGGTACACTCCAGGCTGTATATCACACCTGTATGGATCTCATAGGGACTAGAATTTGACAAGCTTTGCACATCTTGCAGGGAAAAAGAACCCGGATCTCTAACTGTCACGGATTTGTTACTCTGTTTAAAGTGACTGCAAACAAGGAGACTAGAAATGGAAGTCGTTTTACGATATCCTGCAGATGCCGGAGGAATTAAAAGAAAGATTGCTAGATAGGAATTATTCCAAGAATAACATCAGAAAAGCATACAATATCGCCTTGAGAACTGAAAGGAAAGATCTGCTGATCTAGAAAAAAACGGAACCAACAACAAAATGACAATGTGAGATTTATTACGGAATATCTTGAGGACTGGGCAATAATGATGAATATTTTCAACAGGCATTGGGGAATTTTGAGAGCAGATCGAGTTCACAATCGTTTCCTCACACCACAGGCATCTGCAGGATATCGTAAAACGACTTCCATTTCTAGTCTCCTTGTTTGCAGTCCGTTTAAACGGAGTAACAAATCTGTGACAGTTAGAGATCCGGGTTTTTTTCCCTGCAATATGTGCAAGGCTTGTCAAATTCTAGTCCCTATGAGATCTCTCAGAGATGCCTTTGGAAAAAACTTCATCTTATGTCAACATCTCAATTGTTCTTCTACCGGTGTGATATACTGCCTGGAGTGTACCTGTGGACTGAAATATGTAGGGAAGACTACCAGAGACTTGAAAACTCGGGTGAGGGAACAAATCAGGGGTATTATCAATTTCGATAAAGATGAAAGACTTGGATTCAATCCTTCTAAAGAAGGAAAGCAAATGGATTTTTAGATTGAATACGGTCAGTCCTTACGGACTAAATGATAATTTTAATTTTGGCTGTTTTCCCTGACATCTTGCTTGGGATTTAAGAATACTGGACCTATTGATAGACTGCAGTAGCATGATATGATCGATCTTGTTGGATCACTAATGGATAATTTTTAATGAACTTGTGTGTGTGGTCTATAAGAACCTTACTAAAATATATCCTCTGAAAGCCGTTTTTGATTATAAAGAATGGATGTGAGGTATCCATAGTTTAATTTGATCCTTGACACATTGTGTGGATATTAACCCAGTTAGGATTCTAACGTTATTGTAAGGGTCTCTAATATACTGTGCTGTCTTCTTTTGCATCAGTTATAATTATACATCATGGATTCCCATTTTGGGGATATAATTTCCCTATATGTAAGTGCTGAATGAAATGAATTTACAAGGATATATAATGTACTATGGGAGATAATAACTCCATAAATTGATAGGATTGTAATTATTAATTGATATATCCTTTGGGGCTATAATGTCCAGAGGAATTACCTAAGGCATTTATGACAATAATAATTCTGTCATCTGTTCATTCTTCTTAATCTAACCATTTATGTATTGTGCACATTTATGATTTGATTGGCTGCCATACCTGTCAATCATGACAGGGTGTATAAATAGTTTGAAGAGGTGGCCGACTCCGCCCTTATAAAAAGCCGGTACCCCCGACCTGTATATGAGGATTGCAGTGGGGGCTTTTATTATACATAGCCCCCCACAATATTGGTGTCATTTTTACTCTGTACAAATTTGGGGGATAGGTACATCTAGAGTACTGGTAGGATATATTTCCCAACCATCTAATTTAAGAGACATTGGTGGTGGAACCATACAATTTGATTAGCTGTCTTACATATTCCAGGATCTACAGGGTCTGAGCTATTTAATTTATATATATTCAACAGTGACCCTATATACATCCTTACAGGATGTATGGTTCAGATTAAATTTTATCAGGATTTTATATAATCAATAAGTTATTTTTTATTCACAACTTTTTTCCTCTTCTTTCCCCTTCCCCTATGATTGACTATATAATTGGTGGTGTCCACCCATGTAAATATTGTCCTATTTAATCGGACTTTATTTGTTTTGCATTATAGGAGGTCCATTATTCTGTATGGAGCATAATAGGAGGTGCATTATTCTGTATGGAGCATTATAGGAGGTCCATTATTCTGTATGGAGCATTATAGGAGGTCCATTATTCTGTATGGCGCATTATATGGGGTCCATTAATCTATATGAAGCATTACATGGGGTTCATTAATCTGTATGGAGCACCGGTTTCTGAGATATTGTAGAATTTACAATAGATATCACTCATGTAATGTAAGAAGTTAGTGAAATCTTTGGCATTGTACTATATCTATATTCCTCTACCTTATCTTTGCATCATGAATCGTGGTATGTGTTAAAGGGGCCTACTGAGACCCTTTCACCTAGGGCCCTCGAAAAGCTGGAGCTGGCCCTGCTTGGGATGCCAGTTTAGGTGGATGGCCATGTCTTAGTAGGTTTGCATTGTGCCATACTCTTTCCATTTTTGGATAATGGATTGAACAGTGCTTTATGAGATGTTCAGAGCTTGGGCTATTTTTTTTATAACCTAACCCTGCTTTACTCTTCTCCACAAGTTTTCCCTGACCTGTCTGGTGTGTTCGTTCATGATGTTGTTTGAATTCTAAAGTTTTCAAACAAACTTCTGTTGTTATACTGTGAATAAAATTCACATAGTTCATCTCAATTTACTAATTTTGTGACTTCTAGAGGCAATTGGTCACTTAGGATATTATTTAGGGGTATGAAACTACAGGCAGCTGAATACTAACACCTGTCACCTCAGACCGACGCAGGGGCGAGATATTCATCTTTCTTCATGGAAGAAGCAGCCCTGAGTGTGATGTCATTGATGACTCATAGCCACTATAAAGGCTCAAGCAGTAGTTACTGCTCTATTTTGGTGGAAAGGGGAGAAACATAGTGCACAGAATACAGATCGATACATGCAAATGTATCTGTTACATACATGGCTATGGGTTCTATTGCACATGATGGGCATTACAATCTAGAGCCGGGTATCTATCACACATGATGGGCATTAGATAAATGCTCTGCTATGTCAGTATACGCCTCCTTCAGATGTCTTAATGAGGCTTACACCGACAAAGAAATTCTGAGTCAGTGTTCAGAGCACAGCAGCATGAACATTACACTACTGTGGTGACAACGGGGTTAAGCGGTGATCAGCAGCCTGGTATTGTACTACTAATGTCAGGCTGCTGATCACCCTCACTCCATGCCAATACTCACCTCATCCCAAACTTCTGCTCCCGCATCCCTGCACCTCCTATCACCGCTCACACTGAACACTGCAAGCAGTGACAGTGAGAAAGTGCAGATCGCAGAGTAGCTGCAGGCTTCAAAACAATGGTGCTCATCTCATCTCACAGCTGTGATCTGGACAGCCCACGGCATATTGCTCAGGTCACAGCTGGAGGCAGCCACAATGCAGGAGATGCGGTCAGACACCGACCACAGTCTCCTAAGCCCTGGGACTGCGGTGTTTGAGATGAGAAGGTGTCGTGCTCAGACACTTGCACACCAGCGAATGAAAATGGCAGTCCCCAGCAATGGCAGAAAAAAAAAATATAAAGTATTAAGCCAGTGCATTTAATTTTGCATTACAAAAATTGATTATATAATAATAAATTATTAATACAAAAATAAAATCACAGCACATTCCCTTTAATATTCTACAAATTCTTTGTCTTCCTCTTTAGGACTAAAAACTCAAGGTACCATACCATAAGGGCAGATCACTGACTTATCCCAACCCAGCCGCTCTTTCTTAACTAGATACAGTAACTTCAGTCACACTATACCATGCAATGATGGAGTATCTTCTGATATTCTCAGACGTAGATTAAAATATCTATAACATTTCTGTCCGGGATCAATTTGGATGGTTGGGGAAGTCCTTACATCAGGTATCCACAGGGATATCTTGTAGGGCTTAGTCCCTTGATATTTTAAAACCAAAATATCTTTGCACGTTACACAATATAGTGCGTGATAATTCATTCACATGTGGTCATACAGAGATCTACTTCCCAGCGATCTGAAGACATCTGACCGCCTACACTATGTCAATGCCAAAGTAGCTAAATATCATGATTTACCCTTGATAAAATGACCTATGTTTTCCTATGAAAGTTACTGCTATTGATAATATACCTCTCATCCCAGGTGTATACTATTAATGAGGTGTCCTTGCTTGTTGTTGCCTTTCTCTTTGTTGTTTTTTGGTTTTTCAAAAACTTTCCACAGTTGTGGTCTTGGGCATGGCCTGGTTACATAAACATAACCTAGTTATTGACTGATATCAGGGTAATATTAGGCATAGATGCTAAGTTTGTGAGCAGGGCCCTCACTTCTCTTGGTATCTGTTGAATTATGTGTTATTCAGTAATGTCTTCATTGTCTGTACAAGTCCCCTCTAAAATGTGAAGTTCAGCAGAATATACTGGAACAATAGAAATAAAAATCATTATTATTATATTGGTCGCTGAAGCCCTTAGTGTCCGATCAAATGTACAGTATGTCTTTATTAGTGATGAGTGAGTATGCTCGGATATCGAGTTATCCAAGCGTGCTCGGGTTCGGATAGAGTAGCCGGCGTGCTCGAGTCAAATGCTCGTGTACTCGCAGCCGCATATATCTTGGCTGATACACAGCCACTAAGCATGCAGAGAATGTCTGATAACGCCTTATACATGGGAATTCTCCCATGTAGCAGCCACAACACATACGACCCTTGGTACATGGGCATTTGACTCGAGCACACTGGCTACTCTATCCGAATCCGAGCACGCTCGGATAACTCAATATCCGAGCATGCTTGGTCATCACTAGTTTATCTGTGAATTTGTCTAAAGCCATACATATACAGTGGTTTACCTGATATATTCATAAAATGTATTTTGTATCTTCTGCTTCTGAATCTGAAAAATTACCCCCACACAGACATTATAATTGTTGCCTTTTTGTTTGTTAAAAAAGATGGTGGTCTCAGACCATGTGTTGATTATTGGGAACTTAACAAAATTACAGAAAAGAAAGAGCATCCTCTGCCAATCATTCCTGATTTCAATACCAAGCTTTTGGGAACTCAATGGTTCAGTAACAAATGAACTGGCAACAAGATGTAATAGTGGCTGCAAAGTATTAAGTATTTGGTACCTAACCAGTTTTTTTTTAAGTCCAAGTGAGTGTTAAAGGCTAAAGCCTACAAAATTAAAGGGCAGGAATGATCCAGCACTAATTAAAACAGTCTTAGGTCTCGTTCACACGTCTGTATAAAATACGCACATGAAAAATGGGGAACCAGTGTCATCAGTGTTTTCCATTAGTGTGTCATCTATGTGTCCGTTTTTACCATCAGTGTGTCATAACAGTGTGTGGCCCAAATCATTCTCCTGAAACCATCCCTTATGTTAATTATTTTCCATCTCCCAACCAATCTCTCATACCACTTAATTTACAATAAATGATACACAGGAGACTTTTTTTTTGGATATAAATGGCCACAGCAGCCATTTATTATCAAACAACAATTACCAATGAAAGAATTGGGGGAGGTCCTTGGGGCTACAAGATCCAGCCCATGTAGAACAAAGATTTTATCCGTAGAATTATTTTACCCTCAGCCGTAACCACCAGCTCAAGGGCACCACACCATGATCAGTGGTAAAAGAAACACCACCACTGGCTCACAGGGTACAACCCCATCCAGAGCCTTACTAAGTGCCAGATCAGCCGATCAATAATTCCATCCTGAAGGGAACCATTTCTGTAAATCCACCAAATTCCACCAACCCCAAGGATGCCCCCCACCGCCACAGCCACTGTGACTCACAGTCAAAATGTTTAACTTTCAACATAAGCCTGAGAAATAAAACATAATAATATATCACTGGCGGGCACAGACAGAGAAGGGCACCTGTGCAAGAACAATACAATACAAAAACAAAACCAAAATGGATTTTCTTGGAAAAAAAATGTAAAGGAACATTCTTTCCAGGGTAATGCCTTGCATATAAGGCAAAATAAATAACCCACAAAAAAATGCTCCTCCACAACTTGGGCTATGTCCACACGTAGCGTTTTTGATGCGTTTTTGCACTTTTGCATTGCTTTCGACGGTGAAAAATACATTCACCGGTAAATGTCATTTTAACATTTTACTACCTTTTCTGGCCATGTGGTGTGAGACATGATCAGACACATCCATACAGTGCTGAAAAGACATGGAAACAGCATGGGGAAGACCCCTGGAAGCATCTCTGACTACCAGATCACTGCCTAAAACTGTGGTCATCAGACCTGATCCTATATTACTGCTGTAATAATACAAACATTTTGGGCAACGTGACAAATATTAAACTCCATTTAAATTGGGCAAAGCTCATGGCAAAGGACAGGGAAATAAACGTAATGGTGATGATGCACGTGGAGGCAGAGGCCGTGGAAAAAGATTAAACTGTGCCTGCTGAGGGAGCACAACAAACACCCACATCATGTCAAACCACCTTCCTCTCCCAATTTTTAGGGGGTCGCGGAACACCAGTATTGAAGCTAGAGCAGTGTGAAAAGATTGTTGCTTGGATAGCAGATAATGCTTCCAATCAGTTTGCCACCACCAGCACCCTGTCTTCCACACGGTCAAGTCCCAGTAGCCGTGAGTCTGGACCATATTATTATTATTACTTCAGCGCCATTTATTCCATGGTGCTTTACATGTGAAAAAGTGGTATAAATCGCAAAAAACAATTACAATAATCTTGAACCAATGTGACAGTAACTGGTCTAGGAGAGGAGAGGACCCTGAGGGCTCACAGTCTACAAGGGTTGGGTGAGGATACAGTAGGTGAGCGTAGAGCTGGTCATGAAGCGGTATGGTGGAGCGAGGGTTACTGCAGGTTGTATGCTTGTCGGAGGAGGTGGGTTTTCAGCTTCCTTTTGAAGGTTTCAACAGTAGTCAAGAGAAATGTTGAGGTAGAGAGTCCCAGAGTAAGGGTGACGCACGATAATAATCTTGTATGCGATTGTGGGAAGAGAAAATAGGAGAGGAGTAGAGAAGGAGATCTTGTGAGGATCGGAGGTTACGTGCAGGTAAGTACCGGGAGACTAGGTCACAGATGTGTGGAGGAGAGAGGTTGTGGATGGCTTTGTATGCCATGGTTAGGGTTTTGAATTGCAGTCTGTGGGCAAAGGGAAGCCAGTGAAGGGATTTACAGAGAGGAGAGGCCAGAGAATAACGGGGGGACAGGTGTATTAGACAGACAGCAGATTTTAGGATAGATTGGAGTGGTGTGAGAAGGAAAGCCACAGAGCAAGAGGTTGCAGTAGTTGAGGCGGGAGATGATGAGGGCGTGCACTAGTGTTTTTGTAGATTCATGATGGAGGAGGGTGCGGATCAGTGAGATTTTTTTCACTTGGAGTTGGCATATTCCTCACCCTGATACTCCTTCCTCCCACCATTCCGAGTGCCCTGAGACAACTGATCCCAAACTTGGACACTCCAAAGAGCTGTTTTGTTCATCTTTCCATTTATAGATTCTGTCCTCTCGCTTGGTCTGCTTAAACTGGAGCAACAGGAGATCACATGTAGCAATTAGTGTTGAGCCACCCCCGTAGTGTTCGAGTTCGGTTCGGTTCGTCGAACACCCGTGTGTTCGCCG
Source organism: Phyllobates terribilis (assembly GCF_046119375.1). Lineage (NCBI taxonomy): Eukaryota > Metazoa > Chordata > Amphibia > Anura > Dendrobatidae > Phyllobates > Phyllobates terribilis. Next base: position 33,823,324 of record NW_027362768.1, on the reverse strand, counting down.
AACTGTTCGTCGAACTGTTCGTCGAACACCTTCGAACACCGTTAAAACCAATGGCAGGCAAACAAAAACACATAGAAACACATAGAAAACACCTTCAAAGGTGTCCAAAAGCTGACAAACTGCTCAGAAGACATAACTAACACATGGAAAAGTGACAAGTACATATAGTCATGCGAAAATAAAAGAGGTGGAGGAGTAAAAGGAGGGGGAGACACAGATATAGGCATGTCATGCCCTTCTAAAATCCAAAAAGTGAGAAGCCGACACGGCCAGTCCGCTCCTGCCCGTGCCACCTCCGTGTCGCCGGGTTTGTGCCAGAGCCGCGGTGAACCCTGACGGCCAGCCCCCCTCTCCCAATACTGGTGCCTGTCCGCTGGTGGGTCGAGCGAGCCCCCCTGTGGTGGAGGCAGCTCTAAGCTTTTTAATTTAAATTGTCTCTCTAATTTGAATGAATACACTTTAAATCCATTTACAAGGATCTATTGGAGGGCAAGTCTCATGCCAGCAGCCGCGTAATTCCAGCTCCAGTAGCGTCCACTAAAGCTGCTGCAGTTAAAAAGCTTTTATAAGGATCGAGCTCGGCTGTCCACCGCAAGGCATCCTACTGCCAGTCCCAGCCCCTATGCCTTGGGGTGCCTCCTGATGCTCTTCACTAAGTATCCCATGGTCCCGAATCATTTCCTTTGAAAAAATTAAGTGTCTAAACTACAGGTGGTGTAGCTTGCTTAACAGCCGGGATAATCCGCTGACTAGCAGACACTGCTACTAGGCACAAAGTATTTCCTGGGCTAGATGCAGTTAAAAATTTGTAATTAGATACTCTCGTTGGATGCTGAGAAAGCATTCCATAGAGTCTCCTGGCACGCCATATATGATTCTCTTAAAAAGCTTGGGGTAGGGGTCTAGGGGACCCTTTTATAGCCAAAATCACAGCCCTGTATCGCAATACGTCACCTAGGCTGAAGATAAATGGAACTGTAGCACCCTGAGGGCTCGGTTGCTACAGACGTATTGCACCTCACCCAGAGGTGTGATATCTCACTCTCAGGTAAGGATGGAGTGTGGATCAGGACCCGACACCTGCATGCATTACACCACATTGCCGTGGGGCAGGGCGACCAATATGCCCCTGAGATGGGCACGACAGTCCCTGTCCCTGGCTGGAGTGGGGGGAGGGAACACTGAGGAAGGGGAACCCTGTAGTGCAGGAGCAGGGAGGAAGCAGTTCCTGGGTGCATTGAGAAGGGAGTATAAAAGGTGGGCACCATCTTAGTTCAGTGCAGAGAAGTCTGAGCAGAAGTGGCAGGGAGCAGGGGCTCTGCATGAGCTCTGCTACGGAGGCGGGCCTAGTAACAGAGGCCCAGGCCTGGAAGAGGGAGAAGGAAGGAAGAGGAGCGGAGAAGGCTCCAGGAACGAGGAATGAAGGGATCCCAGGGGTGCGGACGGGCGAGTCGCCACCGCACGCCCGAATCCACCTGCGTGGAGGGGTCAGGCCAAAGGGGGAGACCGGTCCCCGAACTAGTGGAGGCAGGAAACGACCCTCAGCTAGAAACCGGAGGCTCTGACATTTTATGTGGCGCAGCCCCTCGCTACACCCGCTAGGAAGGCACCACATAGGGTCAGGGAAACTGGCGCCAAGTTTACCAAGAGGAGGCCCGAGGCAGCCGGACAGAAGTGTTGGTAAGAAAGGCCAGACAAAGGACACACAAAGGGGGTCCTGTGAAGTGCTCCAAAGTTATCTGGGAGTTGTCTGAGCCCCTCACCTGGTGAGCACAGTACGACGTGGGCAGCCGTTACCTGCAGACGTGGTCTGGATAATAAGAACTGTGAGTAAAGGCCCTGGACTGCATCACTGACTCCGTGTCGTTACTGCTGCTGCCCTGCACCATCACCCCCATCCTCCGCATACACTGCCCTGAGGCTATACTCCTCCCGTGGGGAGTTATGCTACGCTCTGCTGCACCCACAACACCAGCCTCAGCGGTCTGCCCTGTAGCAGCGGTTCACTCTGACCGCAATCCACGGGTGGCGTAGTCGGACATTTAAACATCAAAACCACATAAATAGTTCCGCCACTGGTTTGACCACCCTGAGCCACGGAACCGGGTCGCCGCCACGAAGACTACAACCACCAGCATCCACCAAAAAGGGTCCGGCTCCGGGTGTCCCAAGGCCCAGGGGGTGCGTCAGAACATTTTCATCACCTTTCACAATCACCAATGGGACAAGGCAGGGATGTCCTCTGTCCCCTCTCTTATACATCCTAGTGACGGAGCACCTGCTCTCATCAATTCGCCATAACCCCAATATTAGGTGGATTGAGGTGGGAGGCACCGAGTACAAGTGCTCTCTATTTGCTGATGATGTCCTAGTATATATCACTCAATCACATATATCCATCCCTGCTGTTATGGCTGAAATAGATCACTTTGTTACATGGTCAAATTTTAAAATCAATGCAGCGAAGTCTGAGGCCCTCGATGTCTCCCTCCCCAAATCCATATAGGATTCTATCCAGTCCAACTTTCCCTTTGCCTGTCCCTCACAGGGTATCAAATACTTAGGAATTCCTATTCATAGAGACCTCTCCCATCTATGTTATCTTAATTTTGGGCCCTTTATTGAACAACTCCATACAGACCACGGTTGGCAAGTTAGAACTGTAAGATTCACTACGTGAACCGCTGGTGTTTTGTGGAAAAGCACATGTACACTGCGTTCCAAATTATTATGCAAAAAGTGTTTAGGATTGATAAGGGAAGAATTTGTTTGTTTGTCAGTTAAACTCATTGATGGTGATGTGTGTCAGGGCTCTTTATATCACTGTAAGCAATTGCAGACACCTGTGCTAATTAGTTTGGCAGGTGTGTCCAATGAAAGGCAAGACTACTTAAGAAGGCTCTCTCACATTATTAAGCAGCCTACATTTTCAGCCAAAATGGGAAAGAAAAAGGATGTGTCGGCTGCTGAGAAGCAACAAATTGTGGAGTGTTTAGGTCAAGGCATGACTACAATCAACATTGTGCGATGATCAGGATGAAGTGTCTTGGCAATCAAGAAGTATGTAGCTGATTCACAGTACACACGTGTGCGTGCTGATAAGGGCAAATTGAGGACTCTTTCCTACAGGCAATTACGTCAGGTTGAAAGAGCAGCGGCAAAAAAGCCTTGTCATAGCAGCAGACAAGTTTTTGAAGCTGCTTGTGCCTCCAACATCCCCCGAACAACAAGATGCAGGGTCCTTCAGAGGTTTGCAGCTGTGCATACGCCATCCTGTCGACCTCCTCTATCCACTTCACACAAGCAGAAATGGCTCCAGTGGGCCAAACATTACATGAAGACTGATTTCAAAACAGTTTTGTTCACGGATGAGTGCCTTGCAGCGCTCGATGGTCCAGATGGATGGAGTGGAGGATGGCTGGTTGATGGACACCCCACGCAAACACGGCTACAGCGCCAACAAGGAGGAGGTGGAGTAATGTTTTGGGCTGGAATCATGGGGAGAGAGATTGTCGGCCCCTTTAGGATACCTGATGGCGCTAAAGATGAACTCCATAATGTATGTGGATTTTCTCAAACAGCACTTCCTGCCATGGTTCAAGAAGAAGAACCGTGTATTTCACAGCAAGATCATTTTTCTGCATGATAATGCACCATCTCATGCTGCACATAAGACATCTGCATCTCTGGCTGATATGGGCATAAAAGGCGACAAACTTATGGTGTGACCCCCATGCTCCCCTGACCTCTACCCCATTCAGAACCTTTGGAGCATCATTAAAAGGAGTGTCTATGATGGCGGGAGGCAGTTCACATCTAAGCAACAGCTCTGGGAGGGTATTCTGTCCTCATGCAAAACAATTGAAGCAGAAACCATCCAAAACCTGACAAATTCAATGGACGAGAGAGTTCAGAAGCTCCTTTCGAACAAGGGGTCCTATGTGAAAATGTAACATCACCTAGAATAAAGTTTTGAGTTGAAAACTGTTTGATTTCAGTTTCTAACAACCTGCTAATACTTATAATTTCAAAAATGACCATTTTTTTGGTCTTTATTAAAATGAAAAGGTTGATCAAAAAGTTTGGGGGATCTAAGAGTGTGGCAACCCAGTAGTCATGATTACTTCGAATTCTGACAATATGAGGGTCATGCTGCAGGTAGTGCAGCAAGAAGGCACTTATGTGTCTTGCGCATCTCGGAGCCCCAAAATTATTTTCCGGGCTAGATGCAGCTAAAAATTATTTTTAATTTTAAATCTGGTGAAGCTTTAGTATAGATGGCCTAATAGGATCAGTGCTGCACACTGCTACAAAGCCCAAATTATTTTCCAGTCAAGATACAGATAAACATGATTAGTAATTTGAAAGCTTAAAACGGTTGGTAGGGTGATTTTAAACAATCATCAAGCTTTTACTCTCCCCAGGATGACACAGGGGTAGAAAAGTCGTTTCGGATCCATGATTTGTTCATCTTTATGAACGTGAGTCTGTCTACATTATCAGTGGAGAGCCGCGTGCGCTTATCTGTCAGCACACCACCAGCAGCGCTAAACACACGTTCAGACAGAACGCTGGCTGCGGGGCATGACAAGATCTCCAAGGCGTAAGTGGCTAGCTCCGGCCATTTATCCAGATTGGAAGCCCAAAAAGAGCAAGGGTCCAGTGACACAGTCGTGGCTTCAATGTTTACTTGGAGATACTCCTGTACCATCGTCTCTAGGCGTTGACTATGTGTCAGACTTCTTGTCTCCTGTGGCCTTGCAAAGGATGGGCTAAAAAAGTGGTGAAATGATTCCGCAAAATTGATGTTACCAGCAGATACTGTGGTTCTGTTACGGTTTGAGTGCTGAACACTTGACGGTCCCACGGTTGGCAAGTTGGAACTGTGAGATTCACTACGTGCACCACTGGTATTTTGTGGAAAAGCACATGTAAGATTCTGCAACAGTCTCTGCTGTTACTCCTGCATGCGTGCATCCCTTTCTATGGCAGGAATAATTTCTGCAAATTTACTTTTGTACCGGGGATCTAACAGTGTGGCAACCCAGTAGTCAGGATTATTTCTAATTCTCACAATTCGAGGGTCATGTTGCAGGTAGTGCAGCAAGAAGGCACTCATGTGTCTTGCGCATCCAGGAGCACCAAGTCCCTGTTGTGTTGGTGGCGAGGTAACAATCATGCTTCCTTCCTCTGTCCTCTCCCCCCAACCTCGCACAACAGAAATGTGATCAAGGTCTCCCTCATCTGATGAGTCTTCCATCAGTTCGTCCTCCACTTCTTCCTGGGCTCCTGCACCTTCCTCACTAGTTTGGCTGCTACCATGCGCCCTGGTAAAACCATCTCCCCCACCCTCACATGCCTGCCGCCTTGGTGCTGCCGACCGTCTGGACCTTGCAGATGTTAGCCCTTCCGCATACAACTCCTCCTCCTCTACTTCCTCCACCTCCTCTTGTGCCACCACCTGACTCCGAATTCTGTTTAACATGTGCTCCAGCATGTAAATCACCGGAATAGTCATGCTGATAATGGCATCGTCAGCACTAAACATCTTCGTCGCCATTTCAAAACTGTGCAGAAGGGTGCATAGGTCCCTGATCTGAGACCACTCCTCCAGCGTGATTTGCCCCACCTCTGAATCTCGTTGGCCCAGGCTATACGTCAGAACGTATTGCACCAGGGCTTGTCGGTGCTGCCACAGTCGCTGCAACATGTGCAGAGTTGAATTCCACCGGGTAGGCACATCGCATTTTAGCCGGTGAAGTGGCAGGCCCAACGACTTCTGTAGAGATGTAAGTCGCTGAGCTGCGGGATGCGAACGGCGGAAGTGAGCACACAGCGACCGTGCCCTCTGCAGAAGGCCATCTAGTCTGGGATAGTGGGCTAAAAATTGCTGGACAACCAGGTTCAACACGTGAGCCATACAAGGCACGTGTGTGATATTGCCCCGGCGAAGGGCCGCACCCAGGTTTGCAGCATTGTCGCACACGGCCTTCCCTGGTTTCAGGTCCAGTGGAGACAACCATTCATGAAATTGGTTCTCCAGAGCTGACCACAACTCCTCAGCTGTGTGACTCACATTTCCCAGACATTTCAATGTAAAAACCGCCTGATGACGTTGAGCCCTACTGCCAGCATAGTAAGGAGGTGTGCAGGATCCCTTCTGCGCAGTTAGAAAGCTTGTGGCATGACCAGACAGGCTTTGGGTGCAGGTGGAAGACCAAAAGGAGGTTGAGGAGGCAGAAGCAGTGGAGGAACTTTGACATAAAGAGGATTGACGCACAACTCGTGGGGACGGCAAGACTTGGACAGCAGCCCCTTGTCCTGCTGTCACCATAGTTACCCAGTGCCCAGTCAGCGACATGTAACGCCCCTGTCCATGCCTACTCGTCCAAGTGTCTGTGGTGAAATGCACCCTGTCACACACAGAGTTTCTCAAAGAAGCGGTGATGTTGTGTGCGACATGCTGGTGGAGCGCAGGCACACCTTTCTTTGAGAAGTAGTGCCGACTGGGCATCTGGTACTGGGGCACTGCGACGGACATAAGGTCTCGAAAATCCTCTGTGTCCACCAGGCGGAAAGGCAGCATTTCTGTAGCCAAGAGCTTGCAGATGGTGAAATTCAACCTCTTAGCTTTCTCATGGCTAGGAGGAAATGGTCTTTTACTTGTCCACATCTGAGGGACCGAGGGCTGGCTATTGTGCTTAGACGGGGTTGATAAGGGTGTCCCCGGCAAACTGCCGGTCTGTGAGGAAGATGCAGGCGGACATGTTAGGTTGCCTTGATCCAAAGGTGGTGCTATTGATGTCGGACAGCGCTCAACACCAGCTGGTGTTCCCACCTCCAAAGAAAATGATGACCTGCCAATCACGCTGGCTGTTGCGGGTAAAGAGGTGGCAGGTCTGCGCCCCAAAACAGGTGTGACTGCTGCCCCCCCAGTCACAGAGGATGAAGAGGCCGCGGATGCACAAGATATGGCAGACGGTGGTTGGCCCGGCCGGCTAGGCCGCATTGTAGCACACTGAGCTTCCCACTGCAACTTATGCTTCATGTCCATGTGCCGGTTCATGCATGAAGTACTCAAACTATGTATTTTTTGGCCTCTACTTAGCTTTTGCTGACAAATGTTACAGATAACACGAGTTGGGTCATCTTTATCGATCTGAAAAAATGCCCAGGCTATGCAAGGCTTAGCACCCATGCGACCTGAAGAGCCACCACGACTTGTGGTGAGAGGCAGAGTTGTGTTTGAGGATGCAGTTGTTGACGTGCTTCCAGTACTACGTCTCTGTCCAGGAAGGCGCAACCTGACCTCGTCGTCACTAGCATCTTCCTCCACCTCCTCTGCTGACCTCATCTCTTGGCTGACTGTGGGTTGACAGTAAGTGGGATCTCCAACCTCATCATCATCACCCTGTGTGTTATCACACCCGTCGTCCTCAGAGCCAACCTGTTCCTGCCCTGACAAAAAACTAAAGTTGTCGCTCCAATCAGGTATTTGAGTCTTATCATCGTCTTCCTCATTGTCTCCACCAACAGGAGTTACAGTTTGGGAATGAGGGTCTACATTATGGTCAGAACCTTCTGCGTCTGGTCCTGGATCCGACTCATAAAGATTCTGGGCATCAGTGCAGATCATTTCCTCGTCTGGATTCACAGAAGCGCTGGAGTCGACCTCTGATTCCCAGGCTATAGTATGAGTAAACAGCTCTGCAGACTCAACCATCTGTTCTACCTCATACTCAGACGGGCAGCTGGAGATTTGGGAGCTGTGAGGAAGCAAGTGCGATTTGGGTGACACCTTTGAGGACTGGAGTATTTGTGATGTTGAAGTTGATGTGGAGGAGAGCCCACTTAAAGGAGCACTTGATATCCGTTGAAGCACCTGCTGTTTTTGTGCCTCATCTGGAATTTGTAGCGATTGGCGTGGCCGTAAGAAAGGGATCTTATCACATTGTCCACTAAAAGAAGTAGACATTTTAGTTTGGCTGGAAGATGGTCTTTCTTCTGCAGATGTTATTGTTGCTTTAACACCTACCCCACGGACACAATCTTTTTTTCCCTTCCCAACACGCCTATTCCCCTTTCCACCAGCAGCAGGCCTTTTTCCACTCATTTTGGTGGTTAACTAATTCACAACTCTGGAGTTGTTTGCACAAAAAAACAATGGATGGTAACCGAGCAGAGCTGAGTGGCCAAACTGTGGTATTAGGCCAAAACTATTGGCTGGGTTAGATGCAGAAAAAAATTATATTCAATTTGCAACCTGATGGAGGTCAGTATAGATGGACTAATACAACAAGTCCCACACACAGCTAGAAGCCCAATATTTTTTCAGAGGTAGATGCAGAAAAAAATATATTCAGTTTGCAACCTGATGGAGGTCAGTATAGATGGACTAATTCAACAAGTCCCACACACAGCTAGAAGCCCAAATATTTTTTCAGAGGTACTGTAGATACAGATAAAAATTATTTTTAATTTGCAACCTGATGGAGGTCAGTATAGATGGACTAATAGAGAAAGTCCGACACACTACTAGAAGGCCAAATATTTTTTCAGAGCTAGATGCAGAAAAAAATTATATTCAGTTTGCAACCTGATGGAGGTCTGTATAGATGGATTAATAGAACAAGACCCACACACAGCTAGAAGCCCAATATTTTTTCAGAGGTAGATGCAGAAAAAAATATATTCAGTTTGCAACCTGATGGAGGTCAGTATAAATGGACTAATACAACAAGTCCCACACACAGCAAGAAGCCCAATATTTTTTCAGAGGTAGATGCAGAAAAAAATATATTCAGTTTGCAACCTGATGGAGGTCAGTATAGATGGACTAATACAACAAGTCCCACACACAGCTAGAAGCCCAAATATTTTTTCAGAGGTACTGTAGATGCAGATAAAAATTATTTTTAATTTGCAACCTGATGGAGATCAGTATAGATTGACTAATAGAGAAAGTCCGACACACTACTAGAAGGCCAAATATTTTTTCAGAGCTAGATGCAGAAAAAAATTATATTCAGTTTGCAACCTGATGGAGGTCTGTATAGATGGATTAATAGAACAAGACCCACACACAGCTAGAAGCCCAATATTTTTTCAGAGGTAGATGCAGAAAAAAATATATTCAGTTTGCAACCTGATGGAGGTCAGTATAGATGGACTAATACAACAAGTCCCACACACAGCTAGAAGCCCAATATTTTTTCAGAGGTAGATGCAGAAAAAAATATATTCAGTTTGCAACCTGATGGAGGTCAGTATAGATGGAATAATACAACAAGTCCCACACACAGCTAGAAGCCCAATATTTTTTCAGAGGTAGATGCAGAAAAAAATATATTCAGTTTGCAACCTGATGGAGGTCAGTATAGGTGGACTAATAGAACAAGTCCCACACACTGCTAGAAGGCCAAATATTTTTTCAGAGCTAGATGCAGAAAAAAATTATATTCAGTTTGCAACCTGATGGAGGTCAGTATAGATGGATTAATAGAACAAGACCCACACACAGCTAGAAGCCCAATATTTTTTCAGAGGTAGATGCAGAAAAGAATTATATTCAGTTTGCAACCTGATGGAGGTCAGTATAGATGGATTAATAGAACAAGACCCACACACAGCTAGAAGCCCAATATTTTTTCAGAGCTAGATGCAGAAAAAAATTATATTCAGTTTGCAACCTGATGGAGGTCAGTATAGATGGATTAATAGAACAAGACCCACACACAGCTAGAAGCCCAATATTTTTTCAGAGGTAGATGCAGAAAAAAATATATTCAGTTTGCAACCTGATGGAGGTCAGTATAGATGGACTAATACAACAAGTCCCACACACAGCTAGAAGCCCAAATATTTTTTCAGAGGTACTGTAGATGCAGATAAAAATTATTTTTAATTTGCAACCTGATGGAGGTCAGTATAGATGGACTAATAGAGAAAGTCCGACACACTACTAGAAGGCCAAATATTTTTTCAGAGCTAGATGCAGAAAAAAATTATATTCAGTTTGCAACCTGATGGAGGTCAGTATAGATGGATTAATAGAACAAGACCCACACACAGCTAGAAGCCCAATATTTTTTCAGAGGTAGATGCAGAAAAAAATATATTCAGTTTGCAACCTGATGGAGGTCAGTATAGATGGACTAATACAACAAGTCCCACACACAGCTAGAAGCCCAATATTTTTTCAGAGGTAGATGCAGAAAAAAATATATTCAGTTTGCAACCTGATGGAGGTCAGTATAGGTGGACTAATAGAACAAGTCCCACACACTGCTAGAAGGCCAAATATTTTTTCAGAGCTAGATGCAGAAAAAAATTATATTCAGTTTGCAACCTGATGGAGGTCAGTATAGATGGATTAATAGAACAAGACCCACACACAGCTAGAAGCCCAATATTTTTTCAGAGGTAGATGCAGAAAAAAATTATATTCAGTTTGCAACCTGATGGAGGTCAGTATAGATGGATTAATAGAACAAGACCCACACACAGCTAGAAGCCCAATATTTTTTCAGAGCTAGATGCAGAAAAAAATTAGATTCAGTTTGCAACCTGATGGAGGTCAGTATAGATGGATTAATAGAACAAGACCCACACACAGCTAGAAGCCCAATATTTTTTCAGAGCTAGATGCAGAAAAAAATTAGATTCAGTTTGCAACCTGATGGAGGTCAGTATAGATGGACTAATAGAATGATGCTATGCCCAAAAGATTTTACTTCACTAGGTGCAGTAAAAAAATTGGTATTCTATACACAGGTGGTATATCTTGCAACACAGATAGGCTACTCCACTGACTAACACACTCTGCAATAGGCCAAAAAGGATTAGCTTTGCTAGATTCAGCCAAATGCTGTGAAAAAAACTTGCACAGCACTGGCACAGACCTGCCTGGCAAAAACTGATAGGAACTGATGTAACCTAGTCCTGAAAAGGACTCCAATTACAATTAGTCTTTACTCCCACAACCTATCTATTTAAGAGCACAGACCTGCCTGATAAAAGTCGTAGGAAATGCTGTAACCTAGTCCTTAAAAGGACTGCAATCACAACTATTCCCTACTCCCAAGCTATCTGTATATTTGTGCGAAAATTGGCTTGAAATTAACAAGGTATAGCGCACACAGCAACAGCGGTGCCGTCTAACACGCAGCTGCAGCAGTGAGAAAATGGTGGCGACGGGGAAAATGGCATGGTCTTATAGGGCAAGGACATGTGACATACACTGCCAATGACACATGCCCTTGCTTGTGTGAAAAAAAGCACTTCGCTCCGTGTGTGCGCTGCTGATAGGCTGACAGATTGCACCTACCCACTGTAAATGCGGGAAAGAGAAAAAAAAATGGAGATCTTCATTGTTCCTGCAGAGATCCATCCCCTGCCCCTCCCCCCACCCCACTGTACACTCAAGCTGCGTATTAACATTAATTTTCATCATTACTGAGAAAAAATCCAGTTATGATTTTGGTGCACGAACAGTTATCGAACATAACCTCGAACAGCCGAATTTTTCTCAAATTGTTCGTGTTCGCCGAACGGCTCGAACACCGCCCAAAACAGCTCGAATTTGAGATTGGCGAACAGTTCGAGTAGAACAACGCTCATCTCTAGTAGCAATGCCCAAATATTTCAGTAGTGCAATGACTGGCATATGGTAGAGGCAATGGTGAAGCGGCTTGATAGAAATATGACCCTGGCTGCTGCATTCAGAAATGATTGGAGAGGAGACAGTTTGTTTAGTGAGAGAACAATAAGAAGAGAGTTGTAGTAGTGAATAAGACCGACAGTAAGAGTTTTTGCAGTATCAAAGGTGAGAAAAGGTTGGATTTTGGAGATGATTTTAAGGTGCAGGTGACGTGAATGAGTGAGTGATTTTCCATGGGGAATAAAGTAAAGTTGGGTGTTAAATATGACTCCAAGACAGCAGGCGTGCTGAGTGTGAGTTATGGTGGCAGCACCTAAAGGAAATTGCAAAGTCAGGTATAGGTAAGAGTCAGGTATAGATAGGTTAGTAAAGTCACCTAAAGGTAGGTTAGTGAAAGCCAGATATATGTAGGTTAGTATAGTAAACATCAAATATAGGAAGGTTACTAGAGGGATGAAACAGAGGGAGTTCAATTTTGGAGCCATTCTGTTCAGGCCCTTGTTCAAGAATTATTAAAAAAAAGGTCACAGACAGTTCATTGGAGAACCAAGGAGTACAGGCGAGGGAGACACAAACCAGATGCGTCAGAGGCAGGGGAAGGTCGTGAAAGGTCTGGGACAGTTTTCTCAGACTCTCCCAGCACCCAGGCCCGGATACACGGGGTACTCTGACAAGGAGGGAAAAATTTTGGAAGATGCTGAAGGACTACCTTGGCGACCATCCCAACGTTCTCCATGATTCCTCTCTGTGCCTTACAACTGTTGGATATCCAAGCTGGACACGTGGCATGAACTGTCTCTCTACGCCTTGTAGGTCCTGGCCTGCCATCAGCATTTTGTCAGAGATCGTTTTTAGTGCCGCCGGGGGCATTATAACTGATATAACTGATAGGCGCATCCGCCTGTCAACTGACAATGCTGACAGGTTGACTCTTTTCAAAATGAACAAGAGCTGGATTGGGCCAGACTTCTCAACACCACCGGATGATAGAATCAGAACTCAAATCCAGTGGGCTTTTTAAGGGGGGTATCCATTTCTATGCAACGCATCACACCCAGACATGGGTATACGCTTCAGGAATTGTTTTATTTTATGTCGTCTCCTCCTTCTCCTCATCCTCCACCACCATATCACCAGGGTGACCATCATGTCATGCCCACATAATTTTTTTAAGGGTGTTTCTGACTAGAGACGAGCGAATATTTCAATATTCGTTTCATATTACGATCGGCATTTTTTCAATATTCGCTGATGTATTTGACGAATATAGGCGGAACATTGTTGAACGCCAATGGGGGCCAAAACCAAACACATACACAACACCTTCAAACGAGACAAGAAGCTGCCAAAACACATCAATTTAGGGGCAGACACTAGACCCTTGGTCCCCAGCCTCCACTATTTTTCCCAGGGTGGCGTCCCCACCTTACACAAGCACGGGTCCCAGAACATTTCCCTTGCCCTCACCAACGTAGTTATTGGGAAGGACCGCCTAACCACAAACACGTGGACAAGTGAATGTGGCCAGGGACAGAACCTCTCATTCACTGGGTTAATATTGTGGAAGCTGGGACCCAGTTGGACCCTGGGAAGGAGCGCGTTTTTCCGAGGCATAGGATTGCGGGCCCTGGGTCATTCAAGCTTCAACACAATGTTCACAAGGTAGACAGCAGCAGTAGTCGGTCTCCTAGTCAACGAGCAATTTATTCATGATGATAGAGACCACTATCTCCTTAGCTTGCTGCTGGTACTTTTCTGTGGGAATCAGCTTGGCTCCAACTAGCCTGGAATATTTCCAGTGAATTATGGCACGATGCCATGGTATTAGCAGTGCACCCAGTACCAGAAGCGAAGCCATCCATAATTTCCTTCTCAGGAATTTTATTTGGTAGACTGAGTGGCTGCCCAAATACATTAGTTTCTCACAAAGAAGCTGAAGATACTGAGTGGCAGTAGGTGCAAGTTTCTCCAGCATGTTAGACTGGAAATTACGTAAGGGAATATATCGGGAGAGATTAGTTCAGAGATTTACGGAGGAGAAAGGTTATGGATGGCTTTGTAGGTCAGTGTTAGTAGTTTGAACTGGATACGCTGGGCAATTGGCAGCCAGTGAAGGGATCTTATAGATTGCAATCTTATAGATTGCTGGAGGCATTTCACAGTAATAAAGCAGCCTTAGAGTGTCCGAAAACCTTCCCACAGACTATTCTCAGCCAGGGCTGCTTTTCGGCAGACTTTCCGGTGGGCCCTGGCTTCGCCTTCAGGAGAGTTCATAGTGCAAACCTTGCAGCTGCTATGGGGCTCTTGAGTGAGAGAGAAAGGTGGGCCCTCAGAGAATCAAATCCTCTGGTGGGCCCAATGTTCTTCAGTCTGACACTGCTTCTTGGTGAGAGTTGTATTTCACCACAGCCATATTCTTTAGGTTTGATGAAGGGTCTGGCATACAGGGAAACCATATCTACTCCGACTGTCATTTCTCCACCACTAGGATCCGGACATTGTCACTCACGACCATGCCTGGCTGTATGTTCAGTAGTGAAAGCCACAGATCTGCCTGCTGTGTTACAGCTTTCAACAACTCTGCAGCGGTGTGTGGTTTGTCACCTAAGCATTAAGCATATTATCTTCAGCACAGCCTGTTGCAGCTTGGCCTAGGTAATGCTGCAATGCTTCCAGCTTGTGACTGATGTAGTAATTTCGGAGATGGAGGCAGAAGAGGAGGAGGAGGTGCAGGAGCTGTACAATGTGATTACATTGAGGTTACATTGGCGAGACTGGTTTTTATACTAAAGATCCTGCTGTGTTTTTATATATATATTTTAGTTTTTTACGCCTCTTCAAATGCGTATTGGAGTGCGTCCTAATTTTTCCCAGCCCTTCTAATTGATGCATATACGGAATAGCAGTATAGGAGACCCACTCTTTAATAATGTAAAGGACAATTCAAATAGATTATATATTCTAGAATATTACCTGTCTTATCTGAAATTCGTTTATGGGTGAGGTATCACAGTATGCATAGCGTATTACACCGATTCAGCCAGGTATTATTGCCTTATAATGTGTGCTCCTGATGCTGCCGAAAAAAAATAAAAATCTATTCTATTACCTATCGATAACGCTGTTAGATGCATTTACAATAGGGACAGGTGCTAGCTATCATGAGCTCAAGATGAGTGTTCATTCAGGTTGCATAAATCTCTTCCACAGTCCATAACTTTTTATTATTATTATATCTTTGCCCTTACAATTGTGCTCACAAGTTTACATACCCCGGCAGAATTTTTACTTTCTTGGCCTTGTTTCGAAGAATATGAATGTTATTGGTTGGGTGAAGCCATTTATATTGTGAAACTACTGTGTTTTCTCTTTTTAAATCTTAATGACAACCAAAAACATCCAAATGACCCTAATCAAAAGTTCACATACTCCAGTTCTTAATACCGTGTATAGCCCCCTCTAACATCAATGACAGCTTAAAGTATTATGTGGTTGTTGTGGATGAGGTTCTTTATTTTCTCAGATGGTAAAGCTGCCCATTGTTCTTGGCAAAAAGCCTCCAGTTCCTGTAACTTCCTGGGCTGTCTAGCATGAACTGCGTGCTTGAGATCTCCCCTGAGTGGCTCAATGATATTGAGGTCAGGAGAACGAGATGGCCACTTCAGAACCTTCACTTTGTTCTGCTGTAGACACTGACAGGTCGACTTGGCCTTGTGTTTTGGATCGTTGTCATGTTGGAACATCCAAGTACGTCCCATGCGCAACTTCTCGGCTGATGAGTGCAAATTTGCCTCCAGTATTTGCTGATAACGTGCTGCATTCATCTTTCCTTCAACTTTTACCACGTTTCCTGTGCCTTTGTAGCTCACACATCCCCAAAACATCAGCGATCCACCTCCGTGCTTTACAGTACGAATGGTGTTCCTTTCATCTTAGGCCTTGTTGACCTCTCTCCAAATGTAACGTTTATAGTTGTGGCCAAAAAGTTCAATTTTGGTCTCATCACTCCTTGTTCCAGAAGTTTTGAAGATCATTTGTCTTATTTGCGCAGTCATGGCTTTCTTCTGGCGACTCGACCATGCAGCCCATTTTTCTTCTAGTGCCACCTTATTGTGCATCTTGAAACAGCCACACCGCTTGTTTCCAGAGAGTCCTTAATTTCAGCTGAAGCTATTTTTGGGTTTTTCTTTGCATCACGAACAATTTTCCTGGCAATTGTGGCCAAAATTTTTGTTGGTCTACCTGACCGTGGTTTGGTTTTTATAGAGCCCCTGATTTTTCCATTTGATAATCACAGCTTGAACGCTGCTGGCTGACATTATCAATTCCTTGGATATCTTTTTGTATCCCTTTCTGTGTTATACAGTTCAACTACCTTTGACAATTCTTTTGCTTTCCCCATGACTTACAATCCAGAAACGTCAGTGGCTGGATGAAAGATGCAACAATCTGTCTGGATCCCAGAAACTCACTCAGCTTTTATGCACACACACTGATTACTAGCAAACAGGTCACAGGTGAGGATGTTACCTTTAGTAGCCATTCAAACTCATTTGGGTCAAATTCTGTGCTTGTTATCAGGCCAAAATCACCAGGGTATGTGAACTTTTAATCAGGGTCATTTGGATGTTTTTGGTTGTTATTAAAATTTAAAAAGAGAAAAAACAGTAGTTTGACAATAAATGGCTTCATCCAACCAATAACCATGAGTGGAGAAAAATTTTTTTGGTTATCATTCATATTCTCTGAAAGAAGGCCAAGAAATCAAAAATTCTGCCGGGGTATGTAAACTTATGAGCACAACTGTATATACTAGTCATTACCCTGGAAAGAATTTTTCTTAACATTTTGTCCAGGAAAATCCATTTTAACATTTTTTTATATGTTTCATTGTCAGTCCGTAAAACTGCCATAATACTGAGGGTGGCATGGTGGCTCAGTGGTTAGCACAGTAGCCTTGCAGCACTGGGGTCCTGGGTTCAAATCCCACCAAGGACAACATCTGCAAAGAGTTTGTATGTTCTTCCCGTGTTTGTGTGGGTTTCCTACAGGTTCTACGGTTTCCTCCCACACTCCAAAGACATACTGATAGGGAATGTAGATTGTGAGCCCCAATGGGAACAGTGACAATAATGTCTGTAAAATTGTCTGAATTGTAAAGCACTGCAGAATATGTTGGCGCTATATAAATAAAAAGATTATATTATATTATACTCTGACAACATTGTTCAAAGATACTGTATGCTATTTGCCAGTGACCAACTGTGAAAATGTTTGAGCACACAACTGCCGTACATTAAATGGACTATAATATATGACACGTTCCCAAAAATGTCTGTATTATTATGGCAGTAATATGGGATCAGGTGTGACAACCACGGGTTTAGGCTGTGGCCTTTTAGTATAGTATTGTTCAGCAACCAAGTCTAAAGAGGTTCAACAACACACCGATGGCTGACTTTAAATCCAGTATATTTGGCACGCGCCGTAAAATTTCTTTAACATTATAGCAATAAGATGGGATCAGGTGTGACGATCATGGTTTTAGGCTGTGGCCTTTTAGTATAGTATTGTTCAGCGACATAATGTGAATAGGTTCAACAACACACAGATGGCTGACATTAAATCGAGTATATTTGGCATGCTCCACAAAATATCTGTATTACCGCAGTAAGATGGGATCAGGTGTGATGATGGAAAATTGTCTCTGCTTCTACAATACAGCAATGTGAATAAAATGAAAAAAAAAAAAGTATGTATTTGTGGCACCCCAGGGGTCCGGTTGCCACAGTGGCATTGCCTCCCTCACAAGGGGTTATGCCGTGCCTGGAAGCAAGGAGGGGTCTCCTAATAAGGTTTACCAGCATACAACAGTTTCCTGGCTCCAGACCAGAAAGGGGAGCTCCTCCCCTTCAAACTGGAATCTGGAGGCAGGGTTAGTAAGAGTGAGTTGAGAGGAGTTGGAGACAGGAGAACGATGAGGAAGGACCTGGGGAAGGAAGCTGTGGATAAGCTCACCCCAGAGGGAAGCGCAAGTGAAACGGACACTGGAGTCCGAGGTTTTGGGGCACTGAAGGCCCTGCAGCAAAATCCGGAGGGCAGTAGACTACAGGTCTCTTGGCCCCACCAGATGTCCAGAGGCTCAGCAGCACCGCCACACAGGAGCGACACTCCAGGAAGGCCGGAGCTGCCTGCCATACAGGTGAGGAAAAAAGACGTTTTACTCAGGAACGAGGGCCGCAGCATAGCTTCAAGCAGCAGGACCAAAGAGAATAGCGCAGAGGGAAGGCCTACAACTCCACCTGGCGAGGGGGATCCCCAACTTGCTCCGGCTGCCTGGACCTCTATTACCAGATAGTACCCGTGCCCTGGTCTGCTTATCAAACTGCAAGTAAAGATAAGAGGAAACCGCCATTAAGCTGTTGTCTGTTCATTACCTGCGCCCTCAGCCCTGCATGACACTGTCCCAGCCGAAAACATCTACTCTTCAAATCATCTACACTGCCCTGGAGCTTAGCTCTGCCTGTGGAGAGCTGAAACAACTGTGCTGCATCACCATCTGCTCCAGTGGATATGCACCGCAGCGGCGGCCCCATATAGCGGCATACCACAGGTGGCGTCAAGAACATTATCTCTATAAACTTTATCCCTCTTTCACTTTCCCTTTAATTGACCGCCCTAGGTCACGGACCGGGTCACTGCCACCGTGACGTCCCCCAGCATCGACCGGCCCGGCTACCGAGTACCCCACGGCCCAGGGGGCGCGTCATACTCTGCTAACAAGCAAATGGAGCAGCAAAATGGTGTACTGTATTGCTTTTTAGGCTATTAATCAGGATTAAGATAACAAAAAAATTAGCCCTGGCCCCTGATATCTGGGGATATGTCTATGGATATCTGTAACAGCAGGTGCTGACAGAAGGTGCAATGGACCCTATAGTGCTGTATAAAGTGACCAGTGTCCACAAACTTTGCCTGCCTAACTCCTACTATCACCAGTATATGCAGCTGAATTAGTCCTTAGAAGGACTGTTAGTTTAGATGTGTATATGTAGCTGTTTAGATGTATATATAGCCACAAATTCTGTCCCTCACACAGAAGCATCTCTCCCTACCTTCCTGCCTGTTTCCGGGTCAGACTATGACAAGCATTGGGGAACCAGGTCTTATATAGACCCAATGACAATATGCTGCCAGCCAATCACTGTCATGCCACAACCACGATGGCTACGGTGTTACAGTGAGTGGCAGACAATCCCTGCATGTTTATTGTCTCTCTAAAGAGCGCCAAACATGCAGTGTGGAGACCCGACCTCCCGCTCAAGTATCCCGGAAATACTCGCCGAACACCAAGCATCGAGCATGTCGAGCAGTGCGATGTTCGGGCGAGTACTGAGCAATGTCGAGCACGCTCGCTCATCACTTTTGTTTACGTGATGAATAGTGATGAGCAAGCACTAAAATGCTCGGGTACCCGTTGCTCGGTTCGAGCACATTGGAATACTCGGGTGCTCAACCCGAGCAACGAGCCCAATATAAGTCTATGGGAAACTCGAGCAATTTTCAGGCGGCTCCCCCCGGCGGTCTGCAGAGGGCCTAAAAATTGCCCAAATCGATGGGAACAGTGCTCAAATGAAATGGGAACAGCATGGGGAAGACCCCTGGAAGCATCTCTGACTCCCTGGTCACAGCTGTCAACAACGTTGTCAGAGTATTACGCCACTTTTACGAATAGAGATGAGCGGTGTTCGACTAGAACTGTTCGCCAATCTCAAATTCGAGCTGTTTTGGGTGGTGTTCGAGTTGTTCGACGAACACGAACGATTTGCAAAAAATTCGGCTGTTCGAGGTTATGTTCGATAACTGTTCTTGCACCAAAAGCATGTCCTGCATGTCTGGCGCTATTTAGAGCACCAATCATGCAGGGATTGTCTGCCACTCACTGTAATGCCACAGCCATGGTGGTTGTGGCATTACAGTGATTGCCCAAATTGATGGAAACAGTGCTCACAATGAAACATGGAAAGCCGGCAATTCAGCAGCGGCATACACCGGTACCCGACAATTTAGAACAGAAAGAATAGAGCTTCACACATAGATTAGATAGATAGAAACATGTCAGTCACATATATATGAAGTACAGTGACAGTGTTGCTTACTGTACTTGTCATTTAGTGTAAAGGATTTATTAAAAAAAATATTAGTGTTTTCATGCACCGTCTCTTTAAAAAAGCCGGCCGGCATTTCAGCAGCGGTACCCGACAATTTAGAATAGAAGGAATAGAGAATCACACATAGATTAGATAGATAGAAACATGTCAGTCACATATATATGAAGTACAGTGACAGTGTTGATTACTGTACTTGTCATTTAGTGTTAAAATAAAGGATTTATTTAAAAAAAAATTGGCGTGGGGTTCCCCATAATTTTAGTCTCTAGCGGAGGTTAAGCAGACGGCTGGGGCAGAGGTTTGAAGCCTGGGAAGGGGGTAATACCCACGGAGCTTCCCAGGCTACTAATATCAGCCCCCAGCTCAATACCTAGCCTTTACTAGCTATTAAAATGGTTGACCCCCCAAAAAATGATGTGGGGTCCCTCTATTTTAATAGCTAGCAAAGGCTAGGCAGACAGCTGGGGGCTGATATTAATAGCCCAGGAAGGGTGCCATGAATATTGGCCCCCTCCCAGACTAGAAACACCAGCCGTCAGCCGCCCCAGAAATGACGCATCCATAGGTTGCGCCAATTCTGGTGCTTAGCCTCGCTCTTCCCACTGCCCTGTAGCGGTGGCAGTGGGGTAATAGAGCTGGGGTTGATGTCAGCTTATATTGCCAGCTGACATCAAGCCCAGGTTAGTAATGGAGAGGCGTCTATAAGACACACCCATTACTAACCCCATAGTCAAAGTTAAAAAAAAACACAAACACCAAGAATAAAGTCCTTTAATTTAAATAACCACACAATTCTTTATTGTTCTAAATTAAACCATACTTACCATCATGCCCATTCGAGCTGAAGCCAACGATCTCCTGCAATAAAAGAAAAATAATAAAGCAACATCATCCTTACCTTTCGATGGTTACCACGACGGCTTCAGCTCTGCTACATTCACATGACATGCTGGATTGCAGCAGAACGCTGCCATCCAGCCTGTCATCCCGCAGACACTGAGAAGCGCAGGCATGCTTGCGCTCCTCAGTGTCTCGCTGTGACGGCATCCAGATGAGCCGAGTTCATGTCCAATGAACTCGGCTCACCTCATGCACGTCACTGACAGCGTGGAAAAATTCTCCTGCACTCTGCGCTTCAGAGTGAGAATTCTCCCACGCTGTCAGTGACGTACATGAGGTGAGCTGAGTTCATTGGACATGAGCTCACCTCATACACGTCACTGACAGCGTGGGAAAATTCTCCTGCACTCAGCACTTCAGCGTGAGAATTCTCCCATGCTGTCAGTGACGTACATGAGGTGAGCTGAGTTCATTGGACATGAGCTCACCTCATGCACGTCACTGACAGCGTGGGAAAATTCTCACGCTGAAGCGCTGAGTTCAGGAGAATTTTCCCATGCTGTCAGTGACGTGCATGAGGTGAGCTGAGTTCATTGGACATGAACTCACCTCATGCACGTCACTAACAGCCTGGGAAAATTCTCACGCTGAAGCGTTGAGCGCAGGAGAATTCTCCCACGCTGTCAGTGATGTGCTTGAGGTGAGCTGAGTTCATTGGACATGACCTCGGCTCATCTGGATGCTGTCACAGCATTGCGCTTCTCAGTGTCTGCGGGATGACAGGCTGGATAGCAGCGTTCTGCTGCAGTCCAGCCTGTCATCTAGATGTAGCAGAGCTGGAGCCGTCCTGGGAACCATCGAAAGGTAAGGATGATGTTGCTTTATTATTTTTCTTTTATTGCAGGAGATCTTTGGCTTCAGCTGGAATGGGCGTGATGGTAAGTATGGTTTAATTTAGAACAATAAAGAATTGTGTGTTTATTTCAATTAAAGGATTTTATTCTGGGTGTTTGTGTTTTTTTTTAACTTTGACTATGGGGTTAGTAATGGGGGTGTCTTATAAACTCCTCTCCATTAGAAACCTGGGCTTGATGTCAGCTGGCATTATAAGCTGACATCAACCCCAACCCTATTACCCCTCTGCCACCGCTACAGGGCAGTGGGAAGAGCGAGGCTAAGTGCCAGAATTGGTGCATCCTATGGATGCGCCATTTCTGGGACGGCTGACGGCTGGTGTTTCTAGCCTGGGAGGGGGCCAATATTCATGGCACCCTTCCTTGGCTATTAATATCAGCCCCCAGCTGTCTGCCTAGCCTTTGCTAGCTATTAAAATAGGGGGACCCCACGTCATTTTTTTGGGGGGGGTCCCCCATTTTAATAGCTAGTAAAGGCTAGGTATTCAGCTGGGGGCTGATATTAGTAGCCTGGGAAGCTCCATGGGTATTACCCCCTTCCCAGGCTTCAAACATCTGCCCCAGCCATCTGCTTAACCTCCGCTAGAGCCTAAAATTACGGGGAACCCCACGCCAATTTTTTTTTTAATAAATCCTTTATTTTAACACTAAATGACAAGTACAGTAACCAACACTGTCACTGTACTTCTTATATATGTGACTGACATGTTTCTATCTATCTAATCTATGTGTGATGCTCTTTCTTTCTGTTCTAAATTGTCGGGTACCGATACTGAATTGCCGGCTGGCTTTTTTAAAGAGACGGTGCATGAAAACACTAATATTTTTTTTAATAAATCCTTTACACTAAATGACAAGTACAGTAAGCAACACTGTCACTGTACTTATTATATATGTGACTGACATGTTTCTATCTATCTAATCTATGTGTGAAGCTCTATTCTTTCTGTTCTAAATTGTCGGTACCGATACTGAATTGCCGGCTGGCTTTTTTAAAGAGACGGTGCATGAAAACACTAATATTTTTTTTAATAAATCCTTTACAGTAACCAACACTGTCACTGTACTTCTTATATATGTGACTGACATGTTTCTATCTATCTAATCTTTGTGTGATGCTCTATTCTTTCTGTTATAAATTGTCGGGTACAGATGCTGAATTGTCGGGTACCAGTGTATGCCGCTGCTGAATTGCCGGCCGGCTTTTTTAAAGAGAGCGTCTTCTGAGCAGTTTGTCAGCTTTTGGACACCTTTGAAGGTGTTATCTATGTGTTTCTACGTGTTTTTGTTTGCCTGCCATTGGTTTTAACAGTGTTCGACGGTGTTCTAAGGTGTTCGACGAACAGTTCGACGAACAGTTCCTCAAACATCCTGGTGTTCGACGAACTGAACCGAACCCGAACACTCCGGGGGTGGCTTAACACTATTTACAAACTCACAATAAAACATACAAAAACTAAACCAAAATGGATTTTCCTGGGAAATTTGTTAAGGAGCATCCTTTCCAGGGTAATGACTTGTATATAAGGGAAAATAAATAGCCAAAAACAAAAATACTCCTCCACACCTTGGGCTATGTTCACATGTAGTGTTTTTGATGCGTTTTTGCACTTTTGCATTGCTTTCAACCAAGACAAATTCATTCACCAGGAAATGTAATTTTAACATTTTGCAACCATATCTGGCCATGTGGCATGTGACACATCATCAGACACATGCATACAGTGCTGAAAAGACATGAGAACAGCATGGGGAAGACCTCCGGACAGGCCTAATAGTGTGCCCATCATAAGTGATCCTTGGCGCATGCGATGATGCCTCCCGCCATGTACCTGTCATTGCAGACTTGCAACAATCACCGTCCACGTCCTTGTCCCAGTGCAGCGTTCAGTTGCCCCTACCCCATTCCTTGGAATGCAAGCGCAAGTATGCAGCCAGCTACCCACCCTCCCAAGGCTACAAATACTATACTGCCAAATTTTTGACAGCTGCCTGCACTTGAAATGTGGCCTTTTAGGTATTAGAACCTTGCTCTTAGGTTTTTTCCTTTGCTGGTCACATGACCTTGTTGGCCTATTTAATCCTGCTCCGCCCTTCTGGCTTTGCTGGACTTCATTGTATAACTACTTTCTAGCTAGCCTGTGCTCTGTATCTACTCTGTTAGTTTGCTTGGTCTACGGACCTCTGTGTTCTTTATATTTTGTTTGTTCGTCTGTCTGCTACTATTTCTGTTAAGAGGTGTCCCATTTTCCTCCCAGTCCTTAGTACTTGTAGGGATTCCTTCCCCACATCTATAGGTCTCCGTACAGACTAGTTTAGGACTTTAGCAGGTCTGATCGCAGGATCAGGTCCCCTGTTACATCGTAGGGATCAAGCTGAGTTCTATCGTAGGGACAGATCTCCTCTCTTTCCTTAGCTCTGGTAGCAGAACATAACAGTAAGTCCAGCCTGCAAATTCTCGAAGGAAAGATTTTTCTGTTCCATCATGGTGTCGGTTCAGGATTTGGCTCATCGCCTGCAGGGACTCTCTCTGGAGGTGGCCGAGCTCCGTCAGCACGTGAGTAACTGTCCTGGAGCACATTTCTTGGAGCCTAAGGTATGTTTGCCGGATTTATTTTTTGGTGAACACCGAGAATTTTTTTCATTTAAAAATGCTTGCTTATTGTATTTTTGTTTGAGACCCAAGTCCTCTGGGGATGAATCCCAGCGCATAGGGTTCATAATGTCACTTTTGCGCAAAGAGCCTCAGGAGTGGGCCTTTTCTTTGCAACCTAGTGATATATGCTTCAGATCAGTGGATAGTTTTTTTTCTGCTTTGGGGCTATTATATGATGATCCTGACCATGTCGCATCAGCTGAGACTGAGTTAAGACGTTTGAGACAGGGATCAGGTAATGTGGAAAAATATTGTACTCATTTCCGTCGTTGGTCTACTCAAACAGGGTGGAACGATTCTGCTCTGAAAAGTCTATTTCTTGCTGGGCTCAATGAAAGGGTTAAAGACCTGCTAATTGCTTATCCTACACCTGAAGATTTGCAACAGGCTATGCAATTAGCTATACGGGTGGATAGGAGACTGCGTGCAAGGGTTAATGAGAGCAAATCCTCTGCTATGTCAGTTTCTGGTTATGAGAATGTGTGTACTAACAGTTTTGAACCGATGGAGATTGGATCGGTGGCACCTCGCTCTCAAGAAAAAGACCGTCGATTTTCTGAAGGCTTGTGTTTCTATTGCGGAAAATCTGGTCATTTGATTAAAGGCTGTGAGCTTCGTATGAAGAAAGAAAAAAAAATGGTCAGTCATGCCCGTATTGCCTGTTTAAATTCCAAGGGTATATTTTTAGCTGCTTCCACGATTGCTCAGGAAAAATTAATGGAATTTCGGGTGTTTGTTGATTGTGGGTCTACTCTGAATGTAATTGATGGGGGATTCTTGGAAAGACTCAATTTAAAACCCGAACCTTTATCATCCCCCATTGCTGTGGTTTCTGTGGATGGTTCCCCTTTGAAGAATATTACTCTCAAGGTCTGTGAATTTCCTCTCACTATTAATGGTGTTCACCATGAGAAATTGGATTTGGTAGTTTTGAATAACTTGCCTTCTCCAGTAATATTGGGATTGCCCTGGTTAAAATTTCACAATCCTGTACTGGATTGGTCTACCAGTGAAATTAAATCCTGGAGCCATAAATGTTATGACAAGTGTTGTAACGGGCGTATTGCAGCTTTGGATAGGGGAGAAATGCCTGTTCCTATTCAGGATTTTTGGAGAGTTTTTTCTGAGAAGGAATCGCAGGTTTTGCCTCCCCATAGAGACTATGATTGTTCTATTGAATTTGTCCCTGGAGCGACTCTTCCTAAAAGTCGTTTATTTAACCTTACTATTCCTGAGAGGAAGGCTTTGGAGGAATACATACAGACAAGTTTGGCCGCCGGTCACATTAGGCCCTCTAAGCCTCCTGTGGCGGTTGGATTTTTTTTTGTAAAAAAAAAGGACGGCGGTTTACGTCCTTGTCTGGATTTTCGTGAGATTAACAAAATTACTGTACGCAATCCTTACCCACTGCCATTGATTCCTGATCTGTTTAACCAGTTAATGGGGGCCAAGTGGTTCCCTAAAATTGACCTTAAGGGGGCATACAATCTGTTGCGCATGAAGGAGGGTGACGAATGGAAGACTGCTTTTAACACTCCTGTGGGTCATTTTGAGAATCTGGTTATGCCTTTTGGTCTTACTAATGCTCCTGCATTTTTTCAGAATCTTATTAATGACATCCTTAGACCTTTGATCGGCAAAAATGTGGTTGTGTATTTGGATGACATTTTGATTTATTCGCCGGATCTGGAGTCTCATTTGCGGAGCGTACGTGAGGTATTACAGTTATTAATGGACAATTCGCTTTTTGCTAAGCTGGAGAAATGTGAGTTCGCTGTACAGAGAATTAGATTTTTGGGTTACATTATCTCCAGCGAAGGTTTTGAGATGGACCCGGTTAAAGTTCAAGCTGTACAGGAATGGCCTAGGCCTATTGGTTTGAAATCGATACAGAGGTTTTTAGGTTTCGCCAATTATTACAGAAAATTCATAAAAAAAATTTCTAGTATTGTCAAACCTCTGACCGATCTCACCAGGAAAGGTGCTGATGCGGTTCAGTGGTCTTCTGAGGCCATTGAAGCTTTTGTGTATCTCAAGGAGAGGTTCACCTCTGCTCCCATCCTTATGCAGCCTGATGTGACTAAGCCATTTTTGGTTGAGGTTGATGCTTCCTCTGTGGGGGTTGGCGCAGTATTGTCTCAGGATAACGGGGATGGATTACATCCCTGTGCCCTTTTTTCAAAAAATTTTTCGGAGACTGAACTGAATTACGATATTGGTAATCGGGAATTATTGGCTATTAAACTCGCATTTGAACACTGGCGCCACTTCTTGGAAGGTGCGGAATTTCCCGTTCAGGTTCTTACGGATCATAAAAATCTGATATATCTTGATGCTGCCAAGCGCCTGAATGCCCGTCAGGCTAGGTGGGCACTGTTTTTCTCGCGGTTTAATTTCTCCGTTACTTACATCCCTGGTACTAAGAATGTTAAGGCGGATGCCTTGTCTCGCAGTTTTTCTCCCATAGTCGGTGCTGAGAAAGAGAACATTTTACAAGAAGGTGTTGTGATAGCTGCTTTGGACTCCGTTTTGGAAGATGAGATTCTTAAAGCACAGGAGAATGCCCCATCTAACACTCCTCATGGGAGGTTGTTTGTGCCTGGGACCTTTAGGAGAGATTTGTTTGTTGAGTGTCACGAATCTCAGTTAGCAGGTCATCCCGGAATCTCTGAGACCAAGAGACTGGTGGGTCGCAGTTTTTGGTGGCCTGGATGGCAGAAGGAAGTCATTAAGTGGGTGCGTCAATGTACTATATGTGCTAGATCTAAGTCCTCACATACTCCTGCTGCGGGGTTGCTTTGTCCTTTGGAGGTTCCCAGTGCTCCTTGGACACATTTGGCTATGGACTTTATAACTGACCTTCCCCCCTCTGAGGGTTTTACTGTCATCTGGGTGGTCGTGGACCGTTTTAGCAAGATGTGTCACTTGGTTCCCTTCGTCAAACTGCCCTGCGCTAAAACTCTCGCTAAGGCCTTTGTCAAGGAAATTGTCAGACTTCATGGCGTTCCTACTGACATTGTTTCTGATAGGGGTCCTCAGTTCGTGGCACGTTTTTGGCGTGCCTTTTGTGACAGGTTGGTAGTTCATTTGTCGTTCTCGTCCGGATATCATCCTGAATCTAATGGCCAGACAGAAAGGAAAAACCAGGATGTTGAGCAGTTCTTGCGTTGTTTTGTGGCAGACAATCAAGAGGGGTGGTCTGAGTTTCTGCCACTTGCTGAATTTGCTCTTAACAACCATACATCTTCTTCTGCTGGTTGTTTGCCTTTTTTTTGTTGTTCTGTGAGACATCCGTCATTTGGGTCGTTCTCCAAGTTGGGATCTGCCATGCCTGAGGAGGAGAATTTTTCCGGTGATTTAGAGAGAGTTTGGACGGATGTGCGTGGTAATCTTCAGGAGGCCAACAGAAAATCTAAAGACTACTTTGATAGGAAACGACAGGAGGTTTTGTTCGCTGTTGGTGACATGGTTTGGTTGTCCTCTAGGAATCTGCGGTTGAGGATTCCTTCTAAGAAATTGGGTCCCAAGTTTGTAGGGCCCTTTAAGGTGCTTCAGGTTGTCAACCAATCTGCTGTTAGGTTGGAGGTTCCTACCTCCTGGAGAATTAATCCGGTATTTCATGTCTCTCTGTTGAAAAAAGCGGTTGTATCGGATTGTGACGCCTCTGCCTCTGTTCCTCCGGTGGTGGAGGACGGGGAATATGAAATTTCTCGCATCCTTAACTCTAGACGGTATAGAGGTAGTTTGCAGTATCTTGTGGCCTGGAAAGGTTTCGGACCCGAGGATAACTCTTGGGTGAGGTCTGATGATGTTTCCGCGTCCAGACTTATCAGAGCGTTTCACAGGAGATTTCCTGATAAGCCTGGTCCTAGGGGATCCGGAGGATCCTCTTAGAAGGGGGGGTACTGTTAGAACCTTGCTCTTAGGTTTTTTCCTTTGCTGGTCACATGACCTTGTTGGCCTATTTAATCCTGCTCCGCCCTTCTGGCTTTGCTGGACTTCATTGTATAACTACTTTCTAGCTAGCCTGTGCTCTGTATCTACTCTGTTAGTTTGCTTGGTCTACGGACCTCTGTGTTCTTTATATTTTGTTTGTTCGTCTGTCTGCTACTATTTCTGTTAGGAGGTGTCCCATTTTCCTCCCAGTCCTTAGTACTTGTAGGGATTCCTTCCCCACATCTATAGGTCTCCGTACAGACTAGCTTAGGACTTTAGCAGGTCTGATCGCAGGATCAGGTCCCCTGTTACATCGTAGGGATCAAGCTGAGTTCTATCGTAGGGACAGATCTCCTCTCTTTCCTTAGCTCTGGTAGCAGAACATAACATTAGGCTCGTGTAGGTGGAAGCTGTCAACAATCTTATGGCGGCGGTGACCGGGTATCCATACTCGGTCCCCAGCCGCCACTGTTTTTCCCGGTATCGTCTCTGCCTTCCACAAGCACGAGTCCCACAACATTATCGTGCCATCCCCAGTGCACTTACTGGGAAGGACCGCCTAGCCACAAACACGTGGACAGGTGAATGTGGCCAGAGACAGTACGGAGCCAGTCCACAGCTTTTTTTGCTGGGTTGTATTTCACCACAGGCATATTCTTTAGCTCGGTGAAAGGACTTGGGAAACCATATCTACCCAGCTGTCATTTCACCCAGGAAGTCCTCTAAAGCTGTTTTCACTTGAAATGTGACCTTTTAGGCTCATGGAGGCGGAAGCTTTTCATAACCTCATGCCGACAATGGCCGGGTGTCCATACTCGGTCCCAAGCCGCCACTGTTTCTCCCGGTATCGTCTCCGCCATCCACAAGCACGGGTCCCACAACATTACCCGTGCCCTCCACAGTGCACTTACTGGGAAGGACCGCCTAACCACAAACACGTGGACAGGTGAATGTTGCCAGGGACAGTACGGAGCCTTCAGGAGAGTTCATAGTGCTGAGGTGAGGCCATGATGATGATAGAGGTCACCATCTGCTTAGTTTTCTGTTACTTGGAATGCAAGCGCAAGTATGCAGCCAGCCACCCACCCACCCACAGGCTGCAATACTAAACTGCCAGATTTCTGGGCAGCTGCTTGCACTTGAAATGTGGCCTTTTAGGCTCGTGGAAGTGGAAGCTTTTTATAACCTCATGCCTAGTGTCCATACTTGGTCCCCAGCCGTCACTATTTCTCCCAGTGTTGTCTCCTCCTTCTACAAGCGTGGGTCCCTGAGCACTACTGATGGTACTTTTCTGTGGGAATTTGCTTGCCTCCTACCAGCCAGAAATATTTCCAGTAAACTATGGTACGACACCATGGTATTAGCACTGCCCCCAGTACCAGTAGCGAAGTCATCCCCAATTTCCTTCTAAGGAATTTTATTTGGTAGACTGATTGGCTGCTCAAATACATTAGTTTTTCACAAAGGAGCTGAAGATAGAGTGGCAGTAGGTGCAAGTTTCTCCAGCCTGTTAGATATTAGAGGGTGAAGGGCAGCACATTGGATCAGTGGTTAGCACTGAAGCCTTGCAGCGCTGGGATCCAAATCTCAGCAAGGACAACAGCTACAAGGACTTTGTATGTTCTCCCCATGTTTGCGTGGGTTTCCACCTCAGTAAAAATGCAGCCATAGAGTGTCCGGGAACCTTCCCACACACTTTTCCTAGCCAGGACTGCTTCTCGGCAGGGTTGGACAGTCCCATCAGGGAATCCTCTGGTGTGCCCTGGCTTCTACCTCAGGAGAGTTCATGATAGTGCTAACTTTGCAGCTGCTATGGGGCTCTTGAGCGGGGGAGAAAGGTGAGCCCTCAGAATCAAATCCTCTGGTGGGCACTATGTTTTTCAATCTGAAACAGCTTCTCAGTGGGAGTTGTATTTCACCACAGCCATATTCTTTAGCTCGGTGAAAGGACTGGCATAGAGGGAAACCGTATCTACTCTGGCTGTCATTTCTCTGTCACCAGGTTCCGCCCATTGTCACACATGACCATGCCTGGCTGTATGTTCAGCAGTGAGAGCCACAGATCAAGCCGCTGTGTTACAGCTTTCAACAACTCTGCAGCTCTGGGCGGTTTGTCACCTAAGCATTAAGCGTGTTATCTTCAGCACAGCCTGTTGCCGCTTGGCCAAGACAGTGCTGCAGTGCTTTCAGCTTGTGACTGATGTGGTCATTTCGGAGATGGAGGAGGTGGTGCAGGACCTGAACAATGTGATTACATTGAGGTTACATTGGCAACTCTGCTATACAGTTATAGGATATGCAGTGAGTCCAACGGCTGACCAAATTTAGGAAAAACCCCACTAACAATTTAAAGAGACAGAGCAGGGCCACAGTAACAACAAATTCCCATTAGAAATTAGAGAGTCTCCCATAGTGTTGGCCTATGCAGTGAATGCAATGGCTGTCAAGAATTTGGAGGCACTTCAATGCCCCTTGGAAGAGACATGGAGGTCAGAGGGCCTCCTGAAAACAATGTTCCCATTATTAGGAAGTAGGTTTCCCATTGTGTTTGCCTATGCAGTGAATGCAAGGGTTGCCCAAAATTTGAAGGAACTTCAATGCCCCCTGGAAGAGACATGGAGGTCAGAGGGCTGCCTCAAAACAATGTTCCCATTATTAGGAAGTGGGTCTCCCTTAGTGCTGGCCTATGCAGTGAATGCAAGGGTTGCCAAAAATTTGGAGGCACTCCAATGCCCCTTGGAAGAGACTTGGAGGAGGGTATCATAAAAAAATGTTCCCATTAGAAAGAAGCAGGCCTCCTATACTTGTAATGCCCATGCACTAATTGTATGGGCTGACAAAAATTTACCCCTGGGGGGGTATACATGAACAAATTTTATTTTACAGGCATCATAAACACCCTTTAAAAAAATTATGTGGGTGTTGCATCACGACCACGGTCACCCTGGTGATATGGTGCTGGAGGATGAGGAGAAGGAGGAGGACAAGAGCAAATAGCCAAAATTAAGAAGCGTATACCCATGTCTGGGTGTGAAAAGGTGCATGAGAATACACCTCCCAAGAAAAGACACTGGATATGAGTTTATGTTACACTGCTATCATTCGATGGTGTTGAGAAGTCTGGCTCAATCCAGCCCTTGTTCATTTTTACAAGAGTCAGCCTGTCAGCATTTTCAGTTGACAGGCGGATGCGCTTATCAGTTATAATTCCACCAGCGGCACTAAAAACCCGCTCTGATAAAACGCTGGTGGCAGGGCAGGCCAGGACCTCCAAGGCCAGTTCATTCCACGTATCCAGCTTGGATATTCAATAATTATAAGGCCCAGAGGAATCACAGAGGACGTTGTTACGGTCGGCAAGGTACTCCCTCAGCATCTTCCAAAACTTTGCACTCCTTGTGAGAGTACCCCACGCCTCAGGATCTGTGCGATGGGAGGGGCTGAGAAAACTCTCCCAGAACTTTGACAGTGTTCTCCTTCCTCTGCTGGATTGAAGTTGTGTGTCTCTCGCCTGTACTCCTTGGTTGTCCAGCGAAGTGTGACCTCTGCCGCCAGAGTTTTCAGATGAGAATTTTTTTTAATAGTTCCGCAACAAGGGCCTTCTGGTACTGCCCCATTTTTGTAGACCTGTTCGCCTCAGGAATAAGAGATATAAAGTACTCCTTGTAACGTGGGTCTAAAAGTGTCACCAACCAGTAATGGCTGTCACCCAAAATTAGCCATGCGTGCCAGACTACTAACAGGCAGGACTTCCGTGTCCTCACCAAGAGGATGAGTGACCATGCTCTCCTCCTCCTCCTCTCTGTCCTCTGTCCATCCACGCTGAACAGAAGGTATGACAACTGTGTAGGTAGTACCATCTATAGTGCATGAAACTAGCTCCAGTCCTTCCTCCTCCTCCTCCTCTTCCTCATTGTCACCCAATCCACATTGGGATGAGATGAGGCTGGGCTGTGTGTAATCACCCTGTATGGTTCCTTGCCCCATCTCATCATGCTCTGCCTGCAATGCATCCTCTTTGATTGTGAGCAGAGAGCGTTTAAAAAGACAGAGAAGCGGGATGGTGACCCTAATTATGGCGTCATCGCCACTCACCATCTTGGAGGAGTCCTCAAAGTTTTGGAGGATGGTTCATATGTCTGCCACCAGGTTCTGACCATTGTCACACACGACCATGCCTGGCTGTAGGTTCAGCGGTGTGAGTCACACATCCGCCTGCTCTTTCAGAGCTGTCCACAACTCTTCAGCATTGTGTGGTTTGTCACCTAAGCTTATTAGCTTCAACACATCCTGTTGCCGCTTGGCCGAGGCAGTGCTGCAGTATTTCCAGCTTGTGACTGATGTGGTCATTTCAGAGATGGAGGCTGAAGAGGAGGAGGCTGAGGAGGATGAGGTGTAGGAGCTGTAGGTCGAAGATCAGGGGCAACCCTGATTGACCTAGGGCCCGCAATCCTTGGCGTCGGGAGGACGTGTTCCGTCCCAAGGTCCGACTGGGTCCCGGCTTCCACTATGTTAACCCAGTGTGACGTCAGCGAGATGTACCGTCCCTACTCACAAGCACTTGTCCACGTGTCCATGGTTAGGTGGACTTTCCCGGTAACTGCGTTGTTGAGGGCACGGCTAATGTTTTGTGGTACGCGCTTGTGTAATGGCGGGACGGCGCACCGGGAGAAATAGTAGCAGCTGGGGACTGGGTACCGAGGAATGGCCGCTGCCATCAGGTTGCTTCCGTCTCCATGAGCCTAAAAGGCAACATTTCAAGTGCAAGCAGTCGTGAAATGTGAGAATTTAGTAGTGTGGCCTGTGCGGCATTCGCTGCATATTTGCGCTTGCGTTCCAAGGACTGGGGTATGGACAACTGAACGTTTCACTGAGACAAGGACATGGAAGTGCTTCCTGATGCTGCTCATTGAGAGTGTGCAATGACAGGTGCAGGGCAGGAGGCATCTTCGCATGCATCATGGACAGGGGATTGGCTTGCATACACAACAGCGGAAGAAGCAATGGTGCCACCCGCAGACATTGTTACTGGACCCTGGGGTTCAGCCCACAAAGTCGGGTGCTTTTCTGCCATGTGCCTGATCATGCTGATGGTGGTCAGGCTGGTCGATTTGCCACCCCTGCTGATGCTTGCCTGGCAGATGGTGCAAATGGCCTTTTTGGGGTTATCGGCAGAGTCTTTAAAAACCAACCAGACTCGGGAAGACCTAACAGTTGTACTGGCAACTTCCTTCGTGTTGGTGTTATGGGGAACGGTTGCCTGCCTTCTTCCTGCCTGTTGGGGTGCTCTGCCTCCTTCCCCCTGTGTGCTGCTGTCCTCGCTCTGCATGTCCTCCTGCAAGGTTGGGTCAGTTACTATGTCATCCACCACCTAGTCTTCCACTTCCGCACCCTGGTCCTCCTCCTGACTTTATGGCAATTGTGTCTCATCATCGTCCACCTCTTGTGACACTTTCCCACCGTCGTCTTCGTGTGACCGTGGCTGCTCAAATATTTGGGCATCGCTAAACGCGATCTCCTCTTGCCCCACTTCAAGTGGACCGGACGAGAGGCCCGAATCTATAAATGGAAAAGTGAACAGCTCTTCGGAGTGTCCAAGTGTGGGATCAGTTGTCTCTGGGTAATCAGCATGGTGGGAGGAAGGAGGATCAGGGTGAGGAATATGCGGTCTAGACTCACGGCTATTGAGACTTGACCGTGTGGAAGACAGGGTGGTGGTGGTGGTGGCTAAGTCACTGGAAGCATTATCTGCTATCCAACCAACAACCTTTTGACACTTCTCTGGGTTCAATAGTGGTGTGCTGCGGTCCCCTAGGAATTGGGAAAGGAAGGTTGGGCGAGAAGATATGGGTGATCGTTGTGGCACAATTTCAGCTTGCCCATGGCCTTGTCCTCGGCCTCTGCATGCACCATCACCATCACGTCCAGTTCCCCGTCCCTTGCCACGTGCCTTGCCGATTTTAAATGGAAGACAGTATCTTCCACGCTCACTACAAATGACTGAGTTTGGAGCGAACTTATATGTTATCGTGTGACGGAGAAAACAGAGTATTAAATAACTGGCCTGTAGGTAACTAGTTTGAATAGCAAACTGGTGTGAATTGCTTCATTGACACACTGAAGGAAATTTTTAATGGAGGCCAGAAATGGCAGTATTTTCTGACAACGTATATGTGATCTGTGTGATGGAGAAAACACAGTTTTAAATAGCTGGATTTCTAGCGCTGTAATATGGAAAGGACATGGCTGTATTCTACAGTGCCAACAAGCAAATGGTGCAGAAAAACTGTGTTCTCTGGATTGCTTTTTAAGCAAATAATGAGGATTAAGATCCAAAAAAAAGTATTCCTGGCCCCTGAGACCTTGGCCTTTGTATAGAAATATCTAACAGCAGCAGAAGGCAGAATTGGAATGGAGCCTCTTGTGCTATATGCACTGCAGTCTGCTATATGCACTGCCTGCCTATATACCCTGCCTGCTTGATATTTCTGCAGATGGATTAGTTAGTCCTCAAAAGGACTATTTGCTAAGATGGATATGAGTAATATACGGTTTTTCTCCCTACACTACCTAATACACAAGCAAATCTCTCCCTGACACAGCAGCACCTCTCCCTACTCTGCCTGAATCCGGAGTGACTGTGACGAGCACAGCGGCGCCAGTTCTGATATAGACCTGATGACGCTGTGCGGCCAGCCAATCACTGTAATGCCACAACAACCATGGCTGCGGCATTACAATGAGTGGCAGGCGCTTTAGAGCAACAATCAACATGCAGGGAGGGGACCCAAGCATCCGCCCGAGCATCTCGCAAGTACTCGGTGAGCTCCGACCATCTCGAATACTGAGATGCTCGGGCGAGTACCGAGTACTTGCAAGAATGCTCTCTCATTACTAGTGATGAACAGATTCAGTAAAACACACTGTAATATCCATACGGTATTGTACTGACTGAGAATGAGGATGCGGGAGAGGCATTCTCTCCACACTGAGATCCAGTGTGATCATGTGATCAAGGGATATGTAGTCTTCACTACATCACATGTTCGCTGCTGCAGGACCGCCCATATATCCTTTTTAAAAGGCTAGTGTTACTAGAAAAGCAGGGTAGCCGAAAGGGGAGCAGAGGAAAATCAGGAGAACTCATCAGAATCACTCGTCAGAATTACTCGTCAAAATCACTTGTCAGAATCACTTATCAAAATCACTTGTCAGAATCACTCGTCAGAATTAGTGATGAGCGAGCACTAAAATGCTCGGGTGCTCGAAGCTCGGGTCGAGCCCATTGGAATACTCGGGTGCTCCGTGGGTATTACCCCCTTCCCAGGCTTCAAACATCTGCCCCAGCCATCTACTTAACGTCCGCTAGAGACTAAAATTACGGGGAACCCCACGCCAATTTTTTTTTTAAATAAATCCTTTGTTTTAACACTAAATGACAAGTACAGTAACCAACACTGTCACAGTACTTATTATATATGTGACTGACATGTTTCTATCTATCTAATCTATGTGTGAAGCTCTATTCTTTCTGTTCTAAATTGTCAGGTACCGATGAATGCCGCTGTTGAATTGCCGGCCAGCTTTTTTAAAGAGACGGGTGCATGAAAACACTATTTTTTTTTTTTATAAATCCTTTATTTTAACACTAAATAACAAGTACAGTACCAACACTGTCACTGTACTTATTATATATGTGACTGACATGTTTCTATCTATCTAATCTATGTGTGATGCTCTATTCTTTCTGTTCTAAATTGTCGGGTACCGATGTATGCCGCTGCTGAATTGCCGGCATTTCATGTTTCACTGTGAACACTGTTCACATCGATTTGGGCAATTACTGTAATGCCACAACCACCATGGCTGCAGCATTACAGTGAGTGGCAGACAATCCTTGCATGTTTTGGTGTTCTAAATAGCGCCAAACATGCAGGACGGGGATCCGAGCTCCCGCCCGAGCATCTCGAAAGTACTCGGCGAGCTCCGAGCATCTCGAGTACTGAGATACTCGGGCGAGCACCGAGCAGTGGCGAGCATGATCGCTCATCACTAGTCAGAATCACTTGTCAAAATCACTTGTCAAAATCACTCGTCAGAATCACTTGTCAGACAGGGTATTTAGCCTCAAACTGACATCTTTCTGATGTTTGATTTTGATATCTGATCATGTCCTAAAATGGACACTAGTTCTGGCCTCATTATAATCTCATTCTTGGACTCAGACTTACATTCAGTTATGACTTCCGGATCACTCTGAAAACACTGGAGCAATCCAGCAGGTCATAAACTACAGGAGACGGACCAGAGCAGGACCGATAATAACAGATGAAGACAGTAGCTGGTAATTATAAGACTAGGGGAAGAGAACTTAGATTAGTAGCAACACTCCAGGGCTGCTATAAAAAAAATTTGGAGTGGTTTTTAAATACTGTCTTACAGATACAAACATGGTAATAGCCCTTTCAATATTGTAATTGAGTGAGTGGACAGGTGAACCGGGTCAGATGCTTAGCCACGAAAAGGGTGCACTAAAGCCCTCTCATTTACATAATATGATTATATGAAGGTTTAAAGGGAATCTGTCACCCCCTGGGACTTATCAGACCTTTAATATGGGCATACATGTGATAGAAATGTAAATCTATACATACAGTATGCTCCAAACAATTTCAAACTGAGATCTCCTTTGCTGTATCACGTTAGTAAAAGAAAAAAATAGATTTTTTTACTCTGAACGAGCTCTGCATACAGCAGAATTTCACCAGCACAAAATGACAAAGTGAGATATGGCGTGCTGTATCACTTTTGTAACAGGCAAAATTAGATGTTTAAAGGTGCACTCGTGCATGGATGATAGAAGCAATGCACAACAGAGTTCTATTCTGAAATGCGTCCGCTGTCTTTGTCTGGACCTCACTAATGGCACAAGAAAAAAAAGCTGCTGGAAGGTCGATTGCACAGCAACACAGGACACTAGCTATATAAACTATCTGACTTAGAAGCAACCTCTTCTCTAACTAGCTAAAATCTCTTAGTATGCAGGAGCTGACCAGGAACATTGTCTATGATGTTTACAAAATGGCACTAAAAGAACATGTCTGCTCTTTATATACAGAGGGACATGTGATTTCAGCAGCCAATGACACAAGCCCTGGTGTGTGGACATTGTGGATGGTTCCTGCGCTTTGATTGGCTATCTGCAATTTGCACACAAAGTTTGGGGAAAAAAAATAGATTATACAAGCACGCCTCTGAGCTCTCTCCACCCCCTTCCCTCATCAAACACGCCCCCCCACTCATCATACAGCACCATTGTCCTAGCCAAAGTGATAAAAATACTGTAGTGGAAAAGCAATTATTTGCAGCACGTTTACCGAATTTTGCCAATTTTAAGTAAAAATGCCCGTGTGACCTATCACGAATCCAAATGTGCAATGTTCGTGGGAAATTTGAAATTGGCGATAGCTTTTCGAACATATTCGCTTATCTCTAATACTGAGGCTGATGCATACATCACATAGAAGACACTGAGACTGGCGAATATATCACAAGGAGTGGGACAGGAATGTAGAGTGTGCTATCCCTGCCCACAACAATGGCCAGTGCCAGCATCAGGACGTAATTCAGCGTTGCATGCATCATGGAATTCAGTAGTTGCATGCACGCAAGAGTTAAAGGGCTAACGGCCAGGTAAAAAGGGCAGTCGGCCCAATTAATGCAGCCCATCAGGAATCTGCCTGAGGACCAGATCAAATGACTTTTACAGAACGCAAGCCAGAAGTTCCTCACTCTTGCTTTAGATCAGGGGAACTGCCTGACTATACATTGTGTATGTGTGCCTCTCATCTCCCAACCCCAAGAAATTATGTAACAGGAGAGAAAAGATTGAGTAGTGTGAGCATAATCTCATGCTCCTAGGTTATTCCTAGAATTATCTAATCTCCCCATTAATAGCACATATATGCTTAGCAAACCAAGCATTCGTGTGTTAATAGAGCTAGCTTGGTTGGCCAAACGAGCTTTCTAACGTGTGTGATTACCTTTACTTTTCAGTTTATACTAACTATATTACTATTTATAGTGTTATAATATATAGAGTTGTATAACTTTGCGTTATCTAAAATAAATTAAAATAACCGAGTGGAAATGTCCATTTTATGTTTCAGAACCATGTACTGCAAAGGAAAAGAGCATGGATGAAAATAATATACAGCTAAGGTGGTTGGACCAGAAAAAACTATATATTCCACATGATGACCAATTAGAATATACTTGTAAATCTGGATATGAAGCTCCTCCTAACACACAGATGAGATTTACTTGTGAACATGGAAAATTGGATTATCCAAAATGTTTCAAAAGTGGTAAGTTTTGAAACATAGGAATGTGCAGAAAGTGATTCTCAATTACTGCTGCCCCAAGAAATGCTGAGACCAATGATGCAAACATTGTTTGGTTAAGCAGGGTTCTTTTACAATTGTATTTCTTCTTTTCACACATGATTTTACTTTTTATTTAGATTTATGTCATAGGCTCATCTACACAGTATACTAATTCTATTATAATACTTTCATACTTAACCCTTTAAGGACCAGACCTACTTTGGTCTCAATGTTCACAGATCTTTTTTTTATTTTTCATATGTTACATTTGATGTGGAATTCTTTTTTTTTAATCAATGGGGAAAAAATTGGATATATGTGGATATTTTTTTCACATTTTAAATTTTACGGTTTAATTTCTTGCGCAAATAAAAGGTTACATTTATTCTGGAGTTACTAAAGCAAGATTCATGTAGCAAAAAATGTGATTTGATTGAGAGCATGTCCAATCACATATAAACGCCCTCCTAATATAATCAACAGTGGAGTACTCCAATATATAACCAAAACATTAGGTGTAAACACCCATAAATAGAGTAATCTTAACCACACAAAATTAACAACTTTTATTATAAATGTATTAAAATCATATACACATATGCCAGAACATTAAGGTTTTAAGGAGGAAAACAAATGCAACAACATTCGCATTCGTGCAACGCTAAGTAGTAGGCAATAAAAAGTTATGGGCACAACCTATAGGAATCCTCATATGTGTATCCA
This sequence comes from Phyllobates terribilis, assembly GCF_046119375.1. Classification (NCBI taxonomy): domain Eukaryota; kingdom Metazoa; phylum Chordata; class Amphibia; order Anura; family Dendrobatidae; genus Phyllobates; species Phyllobates terribilis. The sequence goes on along the minus strand of NW_027362768.1, from coordinate 33,784,040 downwards.
GGCAGTATAGGGGTAAATCCCCCCCAAATCACTAATTAACTATAAGTAACCACTGCCATAATATTTATAAAGTGCTTACCCATAGTGTGCCTTTGCTGTACACGCTTCACCTGCAGCCCGACACACGTTTCACGGAATAGCTTTATCAAGGAAGTGTTGTATACTTTATAAATATTATGGCTGTGGTTACCTATAGTTAATTAGTGATTTGGGGGGATTTACCCCTGTACTGCTTGGATACACATATGAGGATTCCTATAGGTTGTGCCCATAACTTTTTATTGCCTACTACTTACCGTTCCCCGCTTGCGAATGTTGTTGCATTTGTTTTCCTCCTTAAAACCTTAATGTTCTGGCATATATGTATATGTTTTAAATACATTTATAATAAAAGTTGTTAATTTTATGTGGTTATGATTACTCTATTTTTGGGTGTTTACACTTAATGTTTTGGTTATTCTGCAGTTAGCATGACATTTCTGCAATGCCATAAGTCAAATATTTTTCTGTTAAGAGCCTATTGTTTTGCCCGACAATATTTAATTTTTATCGTTCCTTTTTTGAGGTGTGTATAACTATCAGTTTTAATTACAATTCTGGTAAGGTGGAATATACTTATATATAAAGAAAAAACCGGAGGCAGCACACCAAAAAAGTGTACAAATGATAACAATTTAATTTGCAGGACCATTGTGGTGAAGTTTCATTTCTAAAATGTAAACCATTTTGAAGCTTGAAAAAGGTTCACATTTTTTAACTGTAACGTTGCCATAATGGGACTATAAATAAAATAGTAACTTTTTGTGCATTTTTTTGGTGTGCTGCCTCCTGTCTTTTCTTTTTATCTGCATGCTTTACTATTTAACAAGAAGGCATGGAGGCCATTGTTAGGTTTTGCCAGAGCAACCATTGGCTTCCCACAATCACGCGGCCATTAAATATTTGTTAAAGAGAGCATCAAGTATAATTATATACGCATGTGATAGCTACACCCGTGTCTTACACATGACAGAGGGTGGAGGCCCCTTTTCCATAGAGAGCAACCCAGCGGCTCCTGCATTGGAATCCATCCTGCCCTCATGATGTAGCATCCTGTGCACCAGGGGCGGACACTAACTGCTTGGGGCCCATGTGCAAGAAATGTGTCTCGGCCCCCCACCTTTTATGGCGGCAAAGCTACAGATGTATATATAGCCACACACACATATATACCTCTTACATAGCCTCCTTCATAATGTATATTGCCTTCCCTTATTACACAATGCCCTGTCTTGTTATGTACAGCACTGTCCCTTATATATCGAATAATATAGCCCCCTGTTTTTAATACATACCGTCCTCTCTTTTTAGATTTATAATGCAATGACTGCTGATGGAACAAGGGAAAGCTTCTTTTCTAATGGTGGAGCTGATGGACTGGTTTTCTGGTCACCGGCTGCTCCGTCAGCTATCATTTTATATTTAACAAGAGAGGAATATGTCATAAAAGAGGGCGCTTTGACTGACAAAAATAACAAGAATACGCTACGTAAGGGACAGGACTGAACATAACAGCAGAGGAAGCTATATAATAAGAGCCTTATATAACTAGAGAAGATGGTAGGTAATAAGGGAGGGTCTTATATATACACTAGATGGTGGCCCGATTCTAACGCATCGATTATTCTAGAACATGTATGTGGCCGACCGTGCGCAATCAGCAGAGCGGTGTTTAAATTTGGCGCCAAAATCGCTGATTGATCGCGGCCGGAAACCGCGACCAATCAGCAAAACGGTGTTTAAATTTGGCGGCAATATCAGTGATTGGTCACGGGTGGCGGCCGCGACCAATCAGCTAACTGTGTTAGTGAGGACCGGAGAGCTTGTTTAAATTTGGCCCTAAAATCGCTGATTAGTCGCGACCGCGACCAATCAGCAAAACGGTGTTTAAATTTGCCACCAATATCGCTGATTTGTCGCGGTCGGCTGTCGCGACCAATCAGCAGAGCGTTTTTTAAATTTGGCGACCAATCAGCAGAGCGGTGTTTAAATTTGACGCCAAAATCGCTGATTGGTTGCGGCCGGCGACTGCGACCAATCAGCAAAGCGGTGTTTTAAATTTGCCGCCAATATCACTGATTGGTCGCAGACAGCTGTCGCGACCAATCAGCAGAGCGGGGTTTAAATTTGGCGCCAATAATGCTGATTGGTTGCAGCCGGCGACCGTGACCAATCAGCACAGCGGTGTTTAAATTTGGCGCCAATGTCGCTGATTGGTCGCGGCCGGCGGTCGCGACCAATCAGCAGAGCGGTGTTTAAATTTGGCGCCAATATCGCAGATTGGTCGCGGCTTGAGGTCGCGACCAATCAGCAGAGGGGTGTTTAAATTTGGCGCCAATAATGCTGATTGGTCGCGGCCGGCGACCAATCAGCAGAGCGTTGTTTAAATTTGGCGCCAATCTCGCTGATCCCAGGTCACTGCTGTCAACAACATGGTCAGAGGTATTAAGCCACTTTTATGGGCTCACAATAAAACGTTCAAAATATGTTAAGGAACATGCTTTCCAGGGTAAAGACTTGTGTATAAGGTAAAATAAATTACCAAAAACAAAAATACTCCTCCACACCTTGGGCTATGTTCACAAGTAGCATTTTTTATTCGGTCGTCCATGACAGCACCACGTGAGAGAGAGGATCCGCCCATCAAGGACAGGAAACCTACAGGTTAAAAAGGGCGGCCCTCTCTTCCCGCTTCAGTTTAGGTTTCCTGTCCATGATGGGGGACCTTGCAGGCTTACCTGCAGAAGATGGACTCCTGTCCCAGAGAGGGCCACAGCAGGTGGTTGGAGCCGGTCCGTCCCGGTCCTCTGGAGACGCCACGGCAGGGCTCATGGGGGCGCCTCCGTGAGCGTTGCGGCAGGCGCGACATTGCCTCACGGGAGGTAGATGTCCGCCAGGTGTGGGGCCGCTAGCGGGCTTCCTCCCCCCCCCCGCTACCGCTTGCAGGAGATCCAGGTCGCGCCGGCGGCGCACGTGACGGGCGCGACCTTCTGACGCGGCTTCCGGTGCGCCGGGCAGGAAGCCCTGTGACGTCACCGGAAGGGGCGGGGCTCGTTTGAATTTTTTGGCGTGAGCAGCTGAACGCCGGGGGATTGAGGACCAGGCGGCGAGTAGCCCACCTGGATCCCACCTGGACCTGGGGAGGAAGACCAAGGAGCAGGTAACGCCCTCCTGGGTAAAAAAAAAAAAAAAAAAATGGAAACACACACCCACACATGGTACCGGTATGGCCAGTATATAAATGGTCTGGTAACATACAGAGGTGCTTCCCAGCCCATTCTTACATTGTAAGCTATGGAAGATTCACAGGAGCTGTCACCTAGGCAACAACATCTGCTGCAGGAGCAGCCCTCTGGGGAGCCCTCACAACTAGTGGTGCAGCGTCATTCCCGGCTAGGGTCTGGTCGTACAACTAGAAGAGCTACCACTAAGAGCAGGAAGGACGGTCCGGTGCGGCGTGATTCCTCGCCATGCATGCTGGATTTTTCTGCTTCTACGGTACCGAAGGTTCTGTGGGGTGAGTGGAATCTTCGTGAAAGTTCTACTAATGTTTCCTCCTTCTTTCTATCTATGACTTTCTTTTAGAGCAAGAAATGTTCCTCGAAGTCCAAGCACAGAGAGTGTGCCTTATGCAGCTGTCCACTCCCTGATTCATATAGCAAAAGGTTATGTCAGCTTTGTATCAGCAAAATGATATCGGAGGAGACCCCAGATTTTTCCCTAGGCCTAAGAACTTTAATAAGGGAAGAAATAGGCAAAGCATTGCAAGGTTCAGAGTCTGGGCATATTCCTCAAGAAACCCAGCCGGGTTCAGACTCTGAGCTATCGGTCGCTTCCTCCTCCGCCTTCTCTTCCTCTGATAGTGAGCCAGATAGACAGTGCTTCCCCCTGAAGGAGGTCGATGCCCTAGTAAAAGCCGTCCGATCTACAATGGGGATAGTGGACTCGAGGGTAGAGAAGTCAGCTGAGGATGTTATGTTTGGTGGTCTGGGGCTAAAGAAGAGAAGGGTCTTTCCAGTAAATTCAAGGGTGAAAGACCTCATTGATAAGGAGTGGAGAAAGCCTGACAAGAAGGGTAGTGTTCCTCCATCCTTTAAAAGGAAATATCCGTTTGAGGATGCTATGTGTTCCTCCTGGTTAAAAGCACCCAAGCTGGATGTTGCTGTTACTAAAGCAGCGAAAAGAACTTCCCTCCCGTTTGATGATATGGGTGCATTGAGAGATCCCCTAGACCAGTGATTTTCAACCAGTGTTCCGCGGCACACTAGTGTGCCGCGACACATGGTCGGGTGTGCCGCGGGGAAAGTTCCAAAAACTATGGTGCCCCCTGTGTTTTGTTTCCCGGCAATGCGCTCGATGCGCAGTCACGCCTTCTTACAATGTAGGAGACGTGTACAATAACACATGCGCAAGCTTTGAACCTCGCACGACTTAATGACGTCACCGAGGCCGGCGCGTCATCCTGAGAGCGGAGAGACTCTCGCATTTGCCCGCCGCCAAGGTAATGCCCGCCAATAATGCTGACTATATGAGCTTTTGCCTGAGTATATGAACTGTTGGCAGAATACTCAGCATATGAGCTGGTACTTTTAGTACTCCAGCAGTATACTGCATATAACAATGAGAAATGTAAAATGAGAAATACTATAGTCATGAGGCTGGAGTACTACAAGTACCAGCTCATATGCTGAGTATATGAGCTGGCACTTGTACTCTGGCCTCATGGCCATAGTACTTCTCATTGTACCCCTTTATATTGCAGTATATGAGCCACATAATAATCAGCACCATATACTGTGGCGCTGTACAGTGCACATCACCACAGTATATGATGCTGATAATCATGTGCTCATATACGTGGGACTGTATTTATGAGGTTACATGGGATTGAATATATGAGGGGGTTATCCTTTTTTATTTCACTTTTTTAAAATAAATAATTTATTGAAAGGACCTCTGCCAGGCATATTTCACTCTTGAGGGCTAAAAAAGTAGCTCTTGTGTTGGTAAGAAGCTGATTTAAAACCCCCAAGAGTGAACTCCGTAAGAGTTGTATGTATGGAATAATAAATGATATTAGTACCGTTCTTCAGCAGTCATGTCCTGCTTGAATTGACTCTAGTGGCGTAGCACTTGGCAGCCGGCTCTATTCTACTTATAGAGAAAGCTGAGTGCTACGTCACTAGTGTCAATTCAAGCAGGAAATGCAGACCGTAGTAATATAAGTTATTATCACACACATACAGCTCTCGCGAAGTTCACTCTTGGGGGGTTTAAATCAGCTTCTTGTCACCACGAGAGCTGCTTTTTAAGCCCTCAGGAATGAAATATGCCTAGCAGGGTCCTTTAAGTGTGGCAGATAATGTAATACTCTTCTATTTTAGTGTGTGGCTGCGCACACTATCTCAGCAGTGATGGAGAAGTATTTGAGAATGGAAAAGGCAAATGCCGAACAGGACCCTGGACACAATTCTAACCCAAATGAAGGCCCTAGTATGAGAGTTCGACAAAAGAAAAAAGACAAGACGGTGAGCTCAAGGCAATACAGTGAAAGCTATCTTTCATTTGGATTTACTTCCACTGGGGATGCGCGACAGCACCAACACCACTGTGCTTGGTGTGTGGTGAGAAGCTTTCCAATAGCGCTATGGTGCCAAGCAAACTTAAACGCCATCTCCAAACGAAACACCCTTCCGTTCAAAATAAACCGATGGAGTATTTTGTACGCTTAAGTACAAACAATGAGAAAGGGGAAACTTTTTTGAGAAAAAGCACAAAGGTAAATGAGAGAGCCCTCAAAGCTAGCTACCTTGTTGCTGAACTCATAGCTAAATCAAAAAAGTCCCACACTGTGGCAGAAACATTAATACTACCAGCTTGTAAAGCTATTGTAAATGAGATGCTTGGCCCTGAAGCAGCTAAAGAGATAGCTAAAGTGCCTCTCTCTGATAACACAATTGCCAGACGGATTGATGACTTGTCTGCGGACATTGAAACAGTTGTTTTGGAAAAGGTGCGCATCAGTAAGAAATTTGCCTTGCAACTTGATGAGTCGACGGATATCAGTGGACATTGTCAGTTGTTGGCCAATGTGCGTTTTGTGGATGGTGAAGCCATTAGAGAAAACTTCCTATTTTGCAAGGCACTGACAGAAAAATCAACAGGAGAGGCAATATTCCAAGTCACATCGGAATATCTTGATAAAAGTGGACTTACATGGGAAAACTGCACAGGTGTCTGCACTGATGGAGCCGCAGCCATGGTCGGGCGCATCAAAGGCTTTGTAAGTAGGGTTAAAGAAAGAAACCCAGATGTTCTTGCTACCCACTGTTTCTTGCACCGTGAGGCCCTCGTTGCAAAGACCTTACCAGCAGATCTAGCTTCTGTGTTGGATGATGTTGTGCGCATAGTGAACTTTGTGAAGACGCGACCTTTGAGATGTCGCTTATTTGCGTCTTTGTGTACAGAAATGGGAGAGGAACATAAAATCTTATTGCTCCACAACGGAGGTCAGGGGGCTGTCAAAGTGCTGGCCCGTGTGTATGAGTTGCGAGAGGAACTTAAAATATTTCTTACAAACGTTCTATTTCTCTTCAGCCTTCACAGAATGCCTTGACTGGGTTAGGGACCCATACAGCTCATTATCCGTTGCTGGAAAGGACATGACTTTAAAGGAGCAAGAGGAACTCGTTGAACTGAAGCAAGATCGCAGTTTAAAGCTAAAGTTTGCTGATCTTCCTTTGGACAGTTTTTGGTTATCTGTTGCCAAGGAGTTCCCCATTCTGGCCAACAAAGCTATTTTGACATTGCTCCCATTTTCAACCACATATCTATGTGAGCTGGGCTTCTCAAGCTTGACTGCGATAAAAACTAAAAACAGGGAGAAACTGAGAACTGTTGAGGAAGATCTTCGTGTGTGTCTTTCCACCATTCCTGCCAGGATATCCCTTTTGTGTTTATCGAAACAGGCCCAGGTTTCAAACTGAGTGAGTAAAATAAATTTAGAATCTATATTATTAACTATATGTATAATATGACTGTTTTAGTGTCATTTTGTGCTATTTTGGTTGGTGGTGTGCCCCAGGATGTTCTAAGTATAAAAAGTGTGCCGCGGCTCAAAAAAGGTTGAAAATCACTGCCCTAGACAGATGGGCTGATACTTTTCTGAAAGGGGCATGGGAGACAGCTGCGGGAGCACTGAGACCAACAGTAGCAGCTACCTGTACGTCCAGAGCCCTGATGGTGTGGCTTGAACAGCTAGACAGTCAGTTGAAGGATGGGACTTCTAGGAAAGACATTATTTCTTCCCTTCCACTGGTTCAGGGGGCGGCAGCTTTTCTTGCTGATGCATCTGTGGACTCGGTGAGGTTGGCAGCAAAGTCAGCAGCACTGTCAAATGCGGCTCGGCGAGCCTTGTGGATTAAAAGCTGGCCAGGGGATTTACAGACTAAGTCCAGACTGTGTACAATCCCGTGTGAAGGGGAATACCTCTTTGGTCAGACCATGGACGACTTATTGGAGAAAGCGGTGGGCCCTAAGAAGGGGCTTCCATCAGTACCTCTACCCTCCTTTAAGAGATCGTTCCGGAAGAGGAAATTTTTCCGGAAGAGATATTTCAGGGAGCAAGACACGTCTGATGAAAGAGGTCGAAAAGGTAGAGGTCTACTCTTTGGTCCGTCTCCAAAAATTGAGCAGAAGCCAGGGGATACACAATCAGCCCAGGTGGGAGGGAGATTGTCATTTTTTGTCCCAGCTTGGGAACAGATTTCTCATAGTAATTGGATTTTGAGCCTGATTAAGTATGGTCTTAAGTTTCAATTTAAAGCATTGCCTCACAAAAGGTTCATGGTTGTTCCCTCCAGTTCTTCCCCAGAATGCCAGGCTGCCCTCGTTTCGGAAGTACAAACCCTAATAAGAAAGCACGTCCTGATTGAGGTTCCGGAAGCTGAAAAGGGTCTTGGTTTCTACTCCCCGCTCTTCTTGATTCCGAAACCGGATGGAAGTTTCAGGACAATTATAAATCTGAAATCCCTGAATAATTTCCTTAAAATACACACCTTTAAAATGGAGTCTTTAAAATCCGTAATAAAGTTACTTTTTCCCCACTGCTATATGGTAGTGCTCGATCTCAAAGATGCGTATTACCATATCCCAATTCATAGTGATTACCAGAAATACTTGAGGCTGGCCATTGAAATAGACAGGGTGGTTAAACACTTCCAATACACTGCACTCCCCTTCGGTTTAGCTATAGCCCCACGGGTTTTTACTAAAGTAATGGCGGAACTTATGGCTCATATAAGAGAAAGGGACATTCTAATTATCCCTTACCTGGATGATCTCCTGATAGTGGGGAATTCGTTGGTTCAATGCGAGACCCACCTGCAGGAGACCATGTCGGTCTTAAACAGTTTGGGGTGGTTTCTAAATTTAGAAAAGTCTAGACTATCTCCACTCAAGGTACAACAATATCTGGGGGTCATATTAGATTCCAGGAAACAGCTATGTTGTCTTCCAGAAGAGAAAATTGATAGAATCCGGGAGTTGGTAGAACAATGTATACGTAAACCTTCTGTGTCTCTCCGTAAGGCCATGTCACTATTGGGAACCTTCACCTCCACTTTTCCTGCGGTTCGTTGGTCACAATTGCATTCAAGAGCCTTTCAGTGGGATGTGTTGTACAATAACGCAGCTTTAGAGGGGCATCTAGACCGTAAGTTTACGCTAGGTCCTCGTGCCATATGGTCCCTTCGTTGGTGGTTACGACAAAACAATCTTGCTAAAGGGGTTCCCTGGGAATGTAGTCCAACTGCAGTCTTGTCCACTGATGCAAGTGCTACAGGTTGGGGAGCTCACTTTGAAGGGAAATTAGTGCAGGGAACCTGGTCAAGCAGTGAGCAACAGTTGTCATCAAATGTTAAGGAGCTTCTGGCGGTGCAGCATGCGTTCAACGAGTTCCTTATATATTTTCAGGACCAGCATGTCCGTGCACTCTCGGACAATCAAGTCACGGTAGCTTACATAAACCACCAAGGGGGAACCCGCTCAAGAAACTTGATGAGGGTAGCGAACGCACTTCTGCTGAAAGCCGAAGATCACTGTCTCTCTCTTTCGGCTACTCATCTAAAAGGCAAGGAAAACATCACAGCGGATTTCCTCAGCCATATTTCTGTAAAAGAGGGAGAGTGGTCCCTAAATACATAAATATTCTCCAGAATCGTAGAAATGTGGGGCCTTCCGACTGTGGACTTATTCGCAACAAGAGCCAATCAGAAAGTGGAAAATTTTTGTTCCTTAGACCCCAGAGAAGGACCCCTGGCAGTGGACGCCTTCATGGTTCCCTGGAGATTTCCTCTGGCATATGCCTTCCCTCCCATGATCCTGCTCCCAGCGGTGATAAGAAAGATCAGGGCAGACCAGGCCAGAGTGATACTCATATGTCCCTTTTGGCCCAAAAGACCATGGTTCCCTTGTCTCCGGAAGATGTCCATATCAGATCCCTGGGTTCTTCCGGAGATTCCGGACCTCCTCACTCAGGGGCCACTTTCCCATCCTCCAACCCCGAGTCTACATTTGACGGCGTGGAATTTGAGAGGGTGTTATTGACCAACAAAGGATTCCCCGCAAATGTAGTGAATACTATCCTGGCTAGCAGAAAACCTGTTACCACCCGTATTTATGCCAGGACCTGGAGGAAGTTTCTGTCCTTTGCAGAAGTTAAGGTGGAGGAGGGGCCCCCTATTGGGAAAATTCTGGAATTTCTGCAGCGAGGCTTAGAATTAGGTCTCACTACCAGTACCTTGAAAGTACAGATGTCGGCATTGGGAGCTTTATTTTCTTCCAATATTGCAGATAACTATTGGATAGCCCGTTTTTTAAAAGCTTCCTTTAGGTGTAGACCCATTACCAAAGTAAAGATGTCTCCCTGGGATTTGAATTTTGTCTTATATGCCTTGACCAGTCCTCCTTTTGAGCCACTAGATTTAGTCTCCCCCAAAATTATTTTCCTAAAGACGGTCCTGTTAGTAGCCCTAACTTCAGCCAGGAGAGTTAGTGACCTACAGGCCCTTTCAATATGCCCTCCATTTACGCAAATTCTGGACGATAGGATTATATTTAAACCTGATCCAGCCTTTCTTCCTAAAGTGGCCACTCGATTCTATAGAACCCAGGAAATAGTTCTCCCAACTTTTTGCTTTCCACCCAAAAACAAAAAAGAGGAGAGACTTCACACTTTAGACGTTAGGAGGTGCGTACTAAGGTACTTAAAAGTATCACGTGGCTTTAGAAAGGATAAGTCCCTATTTATTTGCTATCAGGGGGCTAGGAAGGGTTGTAAGGCCTCAAAGGCTACAATCGCTAGATGGATCAAGGAGGCCATTTCCCTCGCATACTCCTCAGGGGATAAAGAGATACCGGAGGGATTGAGGGCACATTCTACCAGAGCGGTATCAACCTCCTGGGCGGAGAAGACAGGGCTTTCCATTGAGGAGATTTGTAAGGCTGCCACTTGGTCTTCTCCCTCTACTTTCTATAGGCACTATAGATTGGATCTGGGTGGCTCTGCAGATCTCACTTTCGGGAGAAGGGTGCTTCAAGCTGTGGTCCCTCCCTAATTTCCTTCGTCTCTGTAATTCTCTCACGTGGTGCTGTCATGGACGACCGAATAAAGCCTTAGTTACTTACCGGTAACGGGATTTTTTGGAGCCCATGACAGCACCTTTATATTCCCTCCCTTCACTGGTGTTGTGCACTCCTGTAGATTTGATTTCTTTTTGTGCACCCTTGTGGGAAATTGATGAAAAGTAATGTACTTAATGTGATTATGCTTTGTTATAACTAACCTTGGCGGTACTCTCATGCTCTGTTAACTAAACTGAAGCAGGAAGAGAGGGCCGCCCTTTTTAACCTGTAGGTTTCCTGTCCTTGATGGGCGGATCCTCTCTCTCATGTGGTGCTGTCATGGGCTCCAAAAAATCCCGTTACCAGTAAGTAACTAAGGCTTTATGTGTTTTTGCACTTTTGTATTGCTTTCAACCGTGACAAATGCATTCACCGGGAAATGTCATTTTAACATTTTACAACTTTATCTGGCCATGTGCTATGTGACACATGCATACAGTGCTGAAAAGACATGGGAACAGCATGGGGAAGACCCCTGGAGGCATCTCTGACTCCCAGGACACTGCCTAAAAGTGTGCCCATCAGAAGTGATTCTTGCTACATCAGAAGATGCAGACTTGCAACTATCCCCGAGCAAGTCCTTGTCCCGGGGCCGTGTTCAATTGTACCTCCCCCATTCCTTGCAATGTTAGCGCAAATATGCAGCCAACCACCCACCCACCCGCAGGCTGCAATACTATACTGCTAGCTTGCACTTGAAATGGGGCCTTTTAGTTTGGAGGAGGCCGAAGCTGGACACTACCTCATGGCTGCTTCGGCAGCAAGGTATCGATACTCAGTCCCCAGCCGCCCGGCGGCCGGGTGTCCACACACGGTCCCCAGCTGCCCGGGGGCGGCCGGGTGTCCATAAACGGTCCCCAGCCACCCCTAATTCTCCTAGTCACTTCCCCCACACTTTTCTTAGCCTGGCCTGCTTTAGGGCAGCATTGGACGAGCCCACCAGAGAACCAGACTTCCCCAGTGGGCCCTGGCTTCTCCATCAGGGGAGTTGAGAGTGTCAAGGTGAGGAGCATGATGATGATGATAGAAGTTAGCATCTGCTTTGTTTTCTTGGAATGCAAGCGTAAGTGTGCAGCCTGCTACCCACCCACCCCCAGGCTGCAATACCATACTGCTAGCTTGATTGCACTTGAAATTATGCTTTTTAGGCTTGTGGAGGCAGACGCTGGCCACAATGTCATGGCTGCGTCGCTGGCATGGTATCCATACTCAGTCCCTAGCCGCCCGGCGGCCGGGTGTCCACACTCGGTCCCCAGCCGCCAGGGGGCGGTCGGGTGTCCATACTCTGTCCCCAGCCGCCCCGTGGCCCGGGTGTCCACACTCGGTCCCCAGCCGCCCCTATTTGTCCCGGTGCGCCTTATACATAAGAGCGCATACCAAAACATTACCTGTGCCCTCCCCAGTGCATTTAGTGGGAAGAATAGCCTATTCCGCTGTAGTGTGTGCATGCCAACCCCCTGTTCATGGCACATTCGAAGATGCCTCCCGCCCTGCACCTGTCGTTGCAGACTTGCAACTAACCCCGTTCAAGTCCTTGTCCCAGGGCAGTGTTCAATTGTACCTCTCCCATTCCTTGCAAATCAAGCGCAAGTATGCAGCCTGCCACCCACCCACCCCCAGGCTGCAATACCATACTGCTTGCTTGCACTTGAAATTGGGCCTTTTAAGCATGTGGAGGCGGAATCTGGCCACCACGTCATGGCTGCTTCGGCGGCCTGGTATCAATACTCAGTCCCCACCCGTCTGGGGGCGGTCGTGTGTCCATAAACGATCCCCAGCCGCCCCTATTTCTCCTGGGAACTTCCCCCACACTTTTCTTAGCCTGGCCTGCTTTAGGGCAGCATTGGACGAGCCCAACAGATAACCAGACTCCTCCGGTGGGCCCTGGCTTCCCATCAGGGGAGTTGAGAGTGCCAAGGTGAGGAGCATGATGATGATGATAGAAGTTAGCATCTGCTTTGTTTTCTTGGAATGCAAGCGTAAGTGTACAACCTGCCACCCACCCACCCCCAGGCTGCAATACCATACTGCTAGCTTGCTTGCATTTGAAATTATGCCTTTTAGGCTTGTGAAGGCAGACGCCGGCCACCATGTCATGGCTGCGATGGCGGCCTGGTATCCATGCTCAGTCCCCAGCTGCCTGGCGGCCGGGTGTCCACTCTTGGTCCCCCGCCGCCAGGGGGCGGCCGGGTGTCCATACTCGGTCCCCAGCCGCCCGTATTTGTCCCGGTGTGCCTTATACATAAGCGCGCATACCAAAACATTACCTGTGCTCTCCCCAGTGCATATAGTGGGAAGGACAGCCTATTCTGCTGTAGTGTGTGTATGGCAACCCCATGTTCATGGCACATGCGAAGATGCCTCCCGTCCTGCATCTGTTGTTGCAGACTAGCAACTATCTCGTTCAAGTCTTTGTCCCAGGGCAGTGTTCAATTGTACCTCTCCCATTCCTTGCAATGCAAGCGCAAGTATGCAGCCTGCCACCCACCGACCCCCAAGGCTGCAATACCATACTGCTTGCTTACATGCACTTGAAATTGGGCCTTTTAGGCGTGTGGATGCGGAATCTGGCCACCACGTCATGGCTGCGTCGGCGGCCTGGTTTCCATACTCAGTCCCCAGCCGCCCAGCGGCCGGGTGTCCACCCTCAGTCCCCAGCCGCCAGGGGGCAGCCGGGTGTCCATACTCGGACCCCAGCCGCCCCCCGTGGCCGGGTGTCCACACACGGTCCCCAGCCGCCTGGGGGTGGCCGGGTGTTCATAAACGGTCCCCAGCCACCCTTATTTCTCCTGGGAACTTCCCCCACACTTTTCTTAGCCTGGCCTGCTTTAGGGCAGCATTGGACGAGCCCACCAGAGAACCAGACTCATCTGGTGGGCTCTGGCTTCTCCATCAGGGGAGTTGAGAGTGCCAAGGTGAGGAGCATGATGATGATGATAGAAGTTAGCATCTGCTTTGTTTTCTTGGAAAGCAAGCGCATGTATGTCGTAGCAGCTACGCCTGAGGTGGTCAGCATTTTGGTGCATATCCTACCTCCTCCGAGGATTGCTGGATGTTTTCCTGCTACTATCCCAGTTCTATGACCCCCGTTAAAACAAAGCTTCAGGTGATAAATTATGGATGAGGTGGTGGCAAAGGAGAAAGAGCAGGAGGAACAGGGACCATTCACATCAATATCAGGCCAGTCAACCACACATGTCTTTTAGGATATGTTTCTGTACCAAAAGGAGCGGTTTGGCTACACAGTTATAGGGCATACAGTGAGTGCAATACCTACTAAAAATTTCGAGGCACTACAATGCCTTTTGGAAGTGACATGGAGGTCAGAGGACCTTAACTAAACCGTTTTTTCCATTTATAGCAACTGGGTCTCCTGTACACTGTTGGCCTAAGCAGTTAATGGAAGGCTTTCCAAAAATTATGAGGAACTGCAATGCTCCTTGAAATAGAGGTGGATTACAGCGTACTAAAAACCTTCTACCCATTATTGGGGAGTGGGTCTTCCTTAGTTTTCGCCTTTGCATTGAAAAGCAAAAGCTGACTAAAATTAGGAGGAAATGCAATGCCTGTTGGAAGAGTCGTGGAGGTTAGAGGTAATTAAAAACAACATTTCAATGCCCCTTGGAAGAGCTGTGGAGTTCAGAGTGGTTTAACAAGACGGTTTTAATGCCCCTTGGAAAAGTGGTGGAGGTCGTAGTAGCTTAACAAGACGGTTTTAATGCCCCTTGGAAGAGACATGGAGGTCGCAGTAGCTTAACAAGATGGTTTTAATGCCCCTTGGAAGAGACATGGAGGTCGCAGTAGCTTAACATGACGGTTTTAATGCACCTTGGAAGAGACGTGGAGGTCGAAGTAGCTTGACAAGACAGTTTTAATGCCCCTTGGAAGAGTGGTGGAGGTCGCAGTGGAATAAAAAGACAATATCAATGCCCGTTGGAAGAGACGTGGAGGTCGCAGTACATTAACAAGACTGTTTTAATGCCCCTTTGATAATAGGTGGAGGTCACAGTAGCTTAACAAGATGTTTTAAATACCCCTTTGAAGAGCTGTGGAGTTCAGAGAGGTTTAACAAGACGGTTTTAATGCTCCTTGGAAGTGACGTGGAGGTCGCAGTAGCTTAACAAGATGGTTTTAATGCTCATTGGAAAAGTGGTGGAGGTCGCAGTAGCTTAATAAGACTGTTTTAATGCCCCTTGGAAGAGACGTGGAGGTCGTAGTAGCTTAACAAGACGGTTTTAATGCCCCTTGGAAGAGACGTGGAGGTCGCAGTAGCTTAACAAGATGGTTTTAATGCCCCTTGGAAGAGACGTGGAGGTCGCAGTAGCTTAACAAGATGGTTTTAATGCCCCATGGAAGAGTGGTGGAGGTCGCAGTGAAATAAAAAGACAATATCAATGCACCTTGGAAGAGACGTGGAGGTCGCAGTAGCTTAACAAGATGGTTTTAATGCCCCTTTGAAAAGTGGTGGAGGTCACAGTAGCTTAACAAGACGGTTTTAATGCCCTTTGGAAAAGTGGTGGATGTCGCAGTAGCTTAACAAGACGGTTTTAATGCCCCTTGGAAAAGTGTTGGAGGTCGCAATAGCTTAACAAGACGGTTTTAATGCCCCTTGAACAAGTGGTGGAGGTCACAGTAGCTTAACAAGACGGTTTTAATGCCCCTTGGAAGAGACGTGGAGGTCGCAGTAGCTTAACAAAACGGTTTTAATGCCCCTTGGAAGAGACGTGGAGGTTGCAGTAGCTTAACAAGATGGTTTTAATGCGCCTTGGAAGAGACCTGGAGGTCGCAGTAGCTTAACAAGATGGTTTTAATGCCCCTTGGGAGAGTGGTGGAGGTTGCAGTGGAATAAAAAGACAATATCAATGCCCCTTGGAAGAGACGTGGAAGTCACAGTAGCTTAATAAGACTGTTTTAATGCTCCTTGGAAAAGTGGTGGAGGTCGCAGTAGCTTAACAAGATGGTTGAAATACCCCTTGGAAAAATGGTGGAGGTCACAGTAGCTTTACAAGATAGTTTTAATGCCCCTTTGAAAAGTGGTGGAGGTCACAGTAGCTTAACAAGACGGTTTTAATGCCCTTTGGAAAAGTGGTGGAGGACGCAGTAGCTTAACAAGACGGTTTTAATGCCCCTTGGAAGATTGGTGGTGGTCGCAGTAGCTTAACAAGACGGTTTTAATGCCCCTTGGAAGAGACGTGGAGGTCGCAGTAGCTTAACAAGACGGTTTTAATGCCCCTTACAAGAGCCATGCAGTACAGCATCTTAAAAACATTATTCCCATTATTGGGCAGTGGGTCTCCCATAGTCTTTGCCTATGCCTTCCAAGCAAAAGCTGCCAAAAATTAGGACGGAGGAACTTGCAATGCTGGCAAACAAGAGCCATGCAGTACAGCATCTTATAAACCTTATTCCCATTATTGGAGAGTGGGTCTCCCATAATCTTTGCCTATGCCTTCCAAGCAAAAGCTGCCAAAAATTAGGACGGAGGAACTTTCAATGCTGGCAAACAAGAGCCATGCAGTACAGCATCTTAAAAACATTATTCCCATTATTGGGTAGTGGGTCTCCCATAGTCTTTGCCTATGCCTTCCAAGCAAAAGCTGCTAAAAATTAGGACGGAGGAACTTGCAATGCTGGCAAACAAGAGCCATGCAGTACAGCATCTTAAAAACATTATTCCCATTATTGGGGAGTGGGTCTCCCATAGTCTTTGCCTATGCCTTCCAAGCAAAAGCTTCCAAAAATTAGGACGGAGGAACTTGCAATGCTGGCAAACAAGAGCCATGCAGTACAGCATCTTAAAAACATTATTCCCATTATTGGGGAGTGGGTCTCCCATACTCTTTGCCTATGCCTTCCATGCAAAAGCTGCTAAAAATTAGGATGGAGGAACTTGCAATACTGGCAAACAAGAGCCATGCAGTACAGCATCTTAAAAACATTATTCCCATTATTGGGGAGTGGGTCTCCCATAGTATTTGCCTATTCCTTCCAAGCAAAAGCGGCCAAAAATTAGGATGGATGAACTTGCAATGCTGGCAAACAAGAGCCATGCAGTTCAGCATCTTAAAAACATTATTCCCATTATTGGGGAGTGGGTCTCCCATAGTCTTTGCCTATGCCTTCCAAGCAAAAGCTGCCAAAAATTAGGACGGAGGAACTTGCAATATTGTCAACACGGACCACGGTCACCCTGGTGGTATACAGGTGGTGGAGGCTGAGGATAAGGAGAAGAGCAAAATACAGCCGAAATGAGGAAGCGTATACCCATGTGTGGGTTTGAAGCGGTGCATGGGAATACACCTCCCAAAATAACACAGTGGATTTGACTTTGTTACTCTGCTGTCATTTGGTGGTGATGAGAAGTCTGGCCCAATCCAGACCTTGTTCATTTTGATAAGGGTCAGCTTGTCAGCATTGTCAGTTGACAGGCGAGTGCGCTTATCAGTTATAATTCCCCCAGCGGCACTAAAAGCGCGCTCTGATAACACGCTAGTGGCAGGGCAGGCCAGGACCTCCAAGGCGTACTGAGCGAGTTCATTCCAAGTGTCCAGCTTGGATACCCAATAATTAAAAGGCACAGAGGAACGCTGGTACGGTCGGCAAGGTACTCCCTCACCATCTTTTGAAACTTTCCACTCCTTGTGAGAGTACCCCGTGCCTCAGGGCCTGTCTGAAGGGAGGGTCTGAGAAAACTCTCCCAGAATGTTGACAGTGTTCCCCTGCCTCTGCTGGATTGGAGTTGCGTCTCTCTCGCCTGTACGCCTTGGTTGGGCAACGAACTGTGACCTCTGCCACTAGCGTGTTCAGATGTGAATTTTTTTAAGAGTTCTGCAGCAAGGGCCTTCTGGTATTGCCCCATTTTTGTAGACCTCTCCACCTCAGGAATAAGAGAGTGAAACTTCTCCTTGTAGCGGGGGTCTAAAAGTGTCACCAACCAGTAATGACTGTCACCCAACATTTTGACAACGCGAGGGTCACGGTTAAGGCAGCGTAACATAAAGTCAGCCATGCGTGCCAGACTGGTAATAGGCAAGACTTCCGTGTCCTCACCAAGATGACGACTGACCATGCTCTTCTCCTACTCCTCCTCCTCCTCCCCCCTCTCCTCAGGCCACCCACGCTGAACCGACGGTATGACAGTTGTACAGGTACTACCGTCTACAGCGCATGATACCAGCTCCTGTTCTTCCTCCTCTTCCTCCTCCTCCTCCTCTCTCTCATTGTCCCTCAATGCACGTTGGGATTAGATGAGGCTGGGCTGTGTCTAATCACCCGCTACGGCTTCTTGATCCATCTTTTTTGACTCCTCTTTAATTCTCTGCAGAGAGCGCTGCAAAAGACAGACAAATGAGATGCTGATGCTAATGATGGCATCATAGCCACTCACCATCTTGGTGGACTCCTCAAAGTTTGTCAGGATGGTACATGCCAGACATCCAAGTCCACTCCTGAGGTCTTATGTGTGGAGTCTGACCTGAATATCGACGGCCTTGTTGCAGCTGGTTCTCCACAACTGCTCTCTTCTGCTCACAAATCCTTTGCAGCATGTGGAGCGTAGAGTTCCAACGTGTGGGGACATCACACACCAGTCAGTGTGACGGAAGCTGCAAACTCTGCTGCAATACAGCAAGGGCGGCGGAAGCTGTAGCCGACTTGCGAAAATGAGCCGGCAGGCGGCGTACTTTCACGAGCAGGTCTGGCAAATCGGGGTACGATTTAAGAAACCGCTGAACCACGAGGTTAAGCACATGAGCCAGGCATGGTACGTGTGTGATCTCGCCTCGCCTCAGAGCCGCCACCAGGTTACGGCCATTGTCACACACGACCATGCCTGGATGTAGGTTCAGCGGTCTCAGCCACAGATCTCCCTGCTCTTTCACAGCTGTCCACAACTCACAAGCAGTGTGACGTTTATCACCTAAGCTTATGAGTTTCAGCACAGCCTGTTGCCGCTTGGTGGAGGCAGTACTGCAGTGCTTCCAGCTTGTAACTGATGTGGTGATATCTGAGATGGAGGCTGAACATGAGGAGGAAGATGATGCGCAGGAGCTGTACACTGTGGGAGCAACTCTGACTAACATACGGCCCGTAATCCTCGGTGTGGGGAGGATGTGTTCCGTCCCAAGGTCCGACTGGGTCCCGGCTTCCACTGTGTTTACCCAGTGTGCCATCAGGGAGATATACCGTCCCTGGCCACAAGCACTTGTTCACATGTCCGTTGTCAGGTGGACTCTCCCAGTAACTGCGTTGTTGAGGGCACGGCAGATGTTTTGGGGCACGTGCTTGTGTAGTGCGGGGATGGCACACCGGGCAAAATAGTGTCGGCTGGGGACCAAGTAACGAGGGACGGCCACCGCCATATGGTTGCGGAAGGATTCCGTCTCCACCAGCCTAAAAGGCAGCATTTCCAACGCAAGCAGTCGTGAAATGTGCGAATTTAGGACTGTGGCCTGTGGGGCATTGGCTGCGAATTTGCGCTTTCGTGCAAAGGTCTGGGATATGGACAATTGAACGCTGCAGTGGGACGTGGACGTGGACGTTGATGCTGTTTCTTGAGAAACTGCCATAACAAGTGAAGACTGAGAGTAGAGGGCATCTTTGCATGCAGTATGGACAGGGGATTGCCTTGCACACACAACAGGGGGTTCTATTGCACGCACAACAGCGGAAGAAGTAGTGGTGACACCCGCTGACACTGGTCGTGGACCCTGGGGTTCACCCCACAAAGTCGGGTGCTTTGCTGCCATGTGCCTGATCATGCTGGTGGTAGTCAGCCTGGCAGTTTTGTCACCGCTGCTGATGCTGGCATGGCAGTTGGTACAAATGGCCTTTTTGGGGTTATCAGCAGAGTCTTTAAAAAAATTCCAGACTCTCGAAGACCTACAGGTTGTACTGGCAACGTCCCTCGTGTTGGTGTTACGGGGAGCTATTGCCCGCCTTCTGTCTTCGGCCACCACACTGCTTCTTCCTGCCTGTTGGGGTGCTCTGCCTCCCTCACCCTGTGTGCTGCTGGCCTCGCTCTGCATGTCCTCCTGCCACGTTTGGTCAGTTACTAGATCATCCACCACCTCCTCCTCTTCCACTTGCGCATCACGATCCTCCTCCTCACTTCCTGGCAATTGTGTCTCATCATCGTCCACCTCTTGTGACACATTGCCAGCGTCGACTTCCTGTGGCCGTGACTGTTCAAATATTTGGGCATCGCTACATGGAATCTCCTCTTCCACCACTTCAAGCGGAGCAGGTGAGGGGCACAAATCTGGAAATGGACCAGTGAACAGCTCTTCAGAGTGTCCAACTGTGGGATCAGTTGCTGTCTGACGACACTCGGCATGGTGGGAGGAAGGAGCATCAGGGTGAGGATGAGTATGTGGTCGAGACTCACGGCTACTAATATTTGACCGTGTGGAAGACAGACCGGAGGTGGTGGTGCCCAGTTAACTGGAAGTATTATCTGCTATCCAATTAATAACCTGTTCGCAATACTGGTGTTGTTCTGTGCTTCCCTAGTAATTCGGTCAAGAACTGGGAGTGAGAAGATGTTGCTGTTGGTTGTGGCACATTTTCACCTTGGCCACGGCCCCGTCCTCTGCACGCACCATCACCAGAACGTCCAGTTCCATGTCCCTTTCCACACACCTTGCCCATTGTAAATGAAGTAAAATAGCTTACACTCACACTATCAATGGAAAAAGGGTGATAAAAAGGCAATTAGAACCATGGAAGAGGAAAACCACAGTTCTCTTTCTCTGGCCTACACCCGACTCTTTTAAACAATATGAACAATCAGGGAGACACTATTACAGATTTTTTTTACGGCAAAAAATGCCAAAAGCAGGATAATAGAGATTTTTTACCGTGGAATGGCAAAACCACAGTTATAATTTACTGGGGTATACCAGACTTTTTTAAATAGATATATTTGCGGCTGAACAGTGAGCGACACACTCAAACATTTTTTTTAAGTAAAAAATGGCCCATAAGTGGATAATGCAGAGGTTTGAACCGTGTAACTGCAAAACCACAGTTCTATTTCTCTGGCCTACACCAGACTCTTTTAAACAGATATATTTGTGTCTGAACAATCAGGGAGACACTATTACAGGGGTTTTTTTACGGCAAAAAATGCCAAAAGCAGGGATAATACAGAGGTTTGAACAGTGGAACTGCAAGACCACAGTTCTATTTCTCTGGCCTACACCAGACTCTTTTAAACAGATATATTTGTGTCTGAATAATCAGGGAGAAACTATTACTGTTTTTCTTTACGGAAAAAACACCAAAAGCTGGATAATAGAGATTTTTTACCGTGGAACGGCAAAACCACAGTTATAATTTACTGGGGTATACCAGACAATTTTAAATAGATATATTTGCGGCTAAACAGTGAGCGACACACTCAAACTTTTTTTTAGGTAAAAATGGCCCAAAAGTGGATAATACAGAGGTTTGAACCGTGGAACTGCAAAACCACACTTCTCGGGCCTACACCAGACTCTTTTAAACAGATATATTTGTGTCTGAACTGTCACAGACACACTTTTTTTTTTTTTTTTTTTAGGGGGGGGGGGGACACCAAAAGTTAATAAGATGGGCATTTGTACAGTGTGAAGGAGGAAAAAAAAAAGAGGATTTAGATGAAAAAAAAAGGATTTCTCCTGGCCCCTGAGACCTGCAGCTAAGTCCATCAATTTCAGCAGCAGGAGCAGCACACAGGACTGTAATGCAGTGTTTGCTGGTATAACCACTGTGTCTCCTATACAGCCTGCCTGCCTGCCTGATATCTGGGATGGATATTAGTCCTGAGAAGGACTATTTGTTTGATTTGGCAGGCTTAAGAGACCCTACACTAACTAGTTTGCACTATAAATCTCTCCCTAGCTCAGCATCACTTTCCCTAGACTGTCTGATCCCGGCCGTCTGTGTCCAAGATGGCGGCGCCCGGTTTTAAATACTCGAGGTGACGCTGTGCGGCCAGCCAATCAATGTAATGCCCACAACCAACATGGCTACGGCATTACAGTGACTGGCTGGCAATCCCTGCATGTTCATTGGCTCTGTAAAGAGTGCCAAACATGCAGGGCGGAGACCCGAGCTCCCGCCCGTGTAAGCCGGAATTTCTCGGTGCTCGCCGAACATCCCGAGTAGCGTAATGCTCGGGCGAGTACCGAGCAGTGTCGAGCATGCTCGCTCAACACTAGTCCAAATGTGTTTTCGAAAAACCCTCCTTGCCTTTCCTCTGCTACATTGTTACATTGCTAGAATCTTGAAATGGCTCCTGAGAAGTTTTCTGCTGTTCTCTCCTGACCTCTTCCACAAGGCTTGCATGCTGTCCACCGGTTGATAGGTTTCAACAACTTCTACGAACAATTTATTCCACACTTCATATCCCTCATGGCACCTATCTCGGCATTAACTGAGAATGGTGCTAATGCCAGAACCTGGTCTGAGTCAGCCATGTCAGCCTTCCAGCATTTGAAAGAGGCCTTAGTGAGGCCTTAGTGAGAGCTTTGGTGCTGCACCACCCTGACCCTAACAAACAGTTTCTCCTGAAAGTGGATGTCTCCTTTATCTGTGCTGGGGCAGTTGTTCTGCAAAGAACTCCTTTGGTGAAGTCTGTCTCTTGTGATTTTTTCTCTGAACTGTTTTCGCCACCCGAATGAAACTATACTATTGGGATCGTAAACTACTGCCCATTTAGATGGCACTGGAAGGCGCCAGCTTTCTGGTAGTAATATACACAGACCATAAGAATTTGACCTTTCTGCAGACCACCTAACGGTTAAATCCTCGTCAAGCTAGGTGGGACACTCTTCTTCACCCTTTTTAACTTTTATTTGCACTTGTGTCCTGCGGGGAAAAATGTTAAAGCAATTGCCTTGTCTCGATTCTTTGATTTGTCTTATTCTGAAGAGGAAGCACAGCACATCATTAACCTAGCTAGGCTTATTGAAGCAGCTTCTGTTCAGTAATAAAAACATCCCGTCTGGTTAGAGTTTTGTTCCTACTCATAGGAGGAGGAGAATTCTGTCCTGGGGACATGAATACAAACTGGCCGGCAGTGTAAGCATACATAAGTCCGCTCAGCTGATTGCTTGCCGCTTCTGGTGGCCTTCATTGGCCAAGAATGTTTGAGACTTTGTAATCACTTGTCCACTTTGTGCCAGAAACAAGTCTCCCAGAAGCAAACCTGCCGGTCTCCTTCAGCTTCTGCTAGTTCCTTCCGCCTCCTGGCAACACATAGCCATGGATTTGATTATGGACCTGCCCCTCTCTGAGGGTTACAACACCATCTGGGTCATGGTGGACCAGTTCTCCAAGATGGCTCACTTCAGTCTTCTGATTGGTCTTCCATCCACCCCCAAGCTCGCCATTTAGTTCTTTCAGCATGTGTTTTGTCTTCATGGTCTTCCTCTCCAAATTATCTCTGATCGAGGAGTTCAATTCACATTAACATTTTGGATAGCTCTTTGCAAGCTGCTGAATGTCCAGCTAGATTTCTCCTCCGTGTACCATCCTCAAACCATTGGGGAAGTGGAACTGGTCAATCAGGTACTTGAGAGCAACCTACACTTTACCTCTGCCCATCAGGATGATTGGGTACAGTTGCTTCCCTGGGCAGAGTTTTCCTAAAACAGCCACGTTGGGGAGTCATCGGAAGCATCTCAATTTTTTTTTGTTTTCTCTCAGCATCCTTTAGTTCCCTATCCTATGAGTGCTTCTTCTGGGGTACCAGCAGCTGGTTTCTCTTATAGCAAATTCTTGCATATCTGGCAGTAGACTCGGGCCTTCATCCTGAAGGTCGTGTCACAGATGAAATCTCATGCAGAGAAGAGAAGCCCTCCGCCTATTTATTGACCTGGAAAAAAGTTTGGTTATCTTCACGGAATACTCGCCTGAAGGTGCCCTCCTACAAATTCTCTCCCCGGTACCTTGGACCATTCAAAATCATCAGACAAAACAATCTGGTGACCTACAGTCTTGAGCTTCCAGGGAATCTACAGATTTAAAATTCTTTCCATGTGTCGCTCCTGAAGCCAGTGGTCTTGAATCGCTTCTCTAAGCCCATATGCTGCCTCTACTTCTGTTCCTAAGGGACTCTTCGATGTCTCTGTAGTAAAAGACATTTTTGATTGAAAGAAGGTTCGAGGGAGGATCTTCTATTTGGTCGATTGAAATTTTTTTTTTTCCTGAGGAGAGATCTTGGGAGCCTGTTGTGAACATCTGCGCTCCTACCATTCTCAAGAAGTTTCTCCATCAGTCTAGCCTAAAAAAATGGGAGCATAAGAGGGGGGTAATGTCACGTCGGTGAATCACATTGCTTGTAAGCTGTTATGGATCTGGGTGGTGGAACCTCTGTGCTGAGATGCAAGGAGGGTTGAAACTAAGTGCCAACTCAGACCGACCCTGGCCACACGGCGGCTTAGTCGACTCCGTGAACCAAGGAGGGACAGGGCAGGTGAACCAGGTGCCACTCTGGGACCGACCTTGTGTGAGAGCAGGCGACTCCCACAGGTCAGGTGGCTGAGGCAGACAGGTACAGCGGAAGAGCACGGCAGGTAGCCTGACCGGTGATCCAGGTAGGCAAGCAGGCGGGCACAGCAGGTAGCCAGACAGGTGATCCGGGTAGACAAGCCGGCGGGCACGGCAGGTAGACAGGCTGGTGGGTACGGCTGATAGACAGGCTGGCAGGTATGGCTGATAGACAGGCAGGCACGGCTGATAGGCAGGCAGGCGAGCATGGCTGACAGACAGACTGGCAGGCACTGGAACCTGAGGGCTGAGGAGAGTGTTAGCACACAACAACAACCTTGCACAGGCACCTCCATTTTGGAGGAGGTGCTTTAAATAGGTGTGGTCCTCCGGCCATTGGCCAGAGACTCTTTAGGATGGCGAGCGCTCCCTCCCTCTTAAAGGGGCCGCGCGCCCTAAACACAGTGCCTGGGAAGCTGCGCTCAACAGCAGCAGGGGAGCTGGAGGACGCCGGACTGGGACCGCAACGGTGAGGGGAACGGTGTCTCTGCCCTTTTTTTTTAGGCCCGCAAGAAATTTTTCTAGAAGACGAGGGGCATGAATGTTCTCCCTGGGCTCCCAAGACCTCTCCTCAGGACCAAATCCCTTCCAATCCACAAGAAAGAAAGTCTTTCCTCTTACCCTCTTGATGGCCAAAATGTTTTCTACCTCAAAGACTTCCTCCACAGAGACTGGAGCTGGAGTGGTACCTGGATTATCAGAGAAAGAATTAAGGACAACCGGTTTGAGGAGAGACACGTAAAAGGAGATGGGGATCTATAAGGAGGCCGGGAGTTTCAGCTTGTAAGCCACAGGATTTATTTGCTTCAGAATCTCGAACAGACCAATTAACCGCGGACCCAACTTGTATGATGGTATCTTGAGATGGACATATTTGGAGGAAAGCCAGACCTTGTCACCCGGACAGAATTGAGGCGGATCCAGATGTCTCTTATCAGCATGCTTCTTCATCCGCTCAGAGGACTGAGGAAGCACAGATCTAGTGTCTTCCCAAATCGCACAAAATTCACTGACGAGCGACTCCGTGGCAGGATTGTCCACTGAAGAGGAGACGGGAAACGGAATCCGGGGGTGTCGACCATAGACCACAAAAAACGGAGACTTAGCAGAAGACTCACTCACATGGTTGTTTTAGGAAAACTCAGCCCAGGGCAGGAGCTCAACCCAATCGCTATGGTGGGCATTGACAAAGTGCCGAAGAAAACTGGTGAGGATCTGATTGATATGTTCCACTTGACCATTGGACTAAGGATAATAGGCCGAAGAAAAATCCAAAGAGACATCCAGCAGCTTGCACGTGGCTCTCCAAAAGCAGGAAGTTAACTTAAATCCTCGGTCCGAGACAATGTGGATGGGTAAGCCGTGGAGACGAAAGATGTGACAGATGAAGTCCTTAGCCAGCACAGGTGCAGACGGAAGACCAGGCAGAGTGATGAAGTGAGCCATCTTGGAGAAGTGGTCAGTGACCACCCAAATGACAGTACAACCAGCCGATACAGGAAGATCCGTGATGAAATACATTGCAATATGTTGCCACGGAGTGGAAGGCACGGGAAGAGGAAGGAGACGACCGGCTGGAAGGTGCCTAGGTATCTTGTTACGGGCACAAGAGGAACAAGCCCCAAGAAAATCTGCAACATCCTTGCACAGGGTGGGCCACCAATAATGCCGGGCAATGAGCAGAAGCATCTTCCTCTGGCTGGCATGGCCACCCAGTTGGGACGAATGGCCTCAGAGTAAGACCCTCTTCCGATTATGAGCCGCTTCAAATGTCTTACCAGGAGGTAGATGAGACAGGTCAAATGGAGCAACAGTCATAATTCAGGAGTGGTCAATGATGTGTAGAGGCTCCTCCTCTAGGTCGGAAGACAGAAAAGAGCGTGATACAGCGTCGGCTTTAATGTTCTTGTCTGCCGGACGGTAATGGAGAGTGAAGCAGAATTGAGCAAAGAACAAAGACCATCTGGCCTGACGCAGGCTTAGTCTTTGGGCGGTCTGCAAATAAGCGAGATTTTTAAGGTCAGTGTAGATGACCACTGGGTGCAGAGCCCCCTCAAGCAAGTAGTGCCACTCCTCCAGCGCTAATTTGATGGCCAGCAGTTCTCGATCTCCTATGGAGTAATTGCGCTGGGACGGAGAGAAGAGTTTGGAAAAGAAGCCGCAGGTCACCATTCGCCCGGACGAGGATTTCTGAGTAAGCACTACTCCGGCTCCCGAGGAAGAGGCATCAACCTCCAGGAAGAACTATTTATTGTAATCCAGATGATGTAGCACAGGAGCGGAGGAGAAGGCTTGTTTAAGAGAGATAAATGCATTCTCTGCCTCGGAAAACCACTCCCTGGGATTTGCTCCCTTATGGTTAAGAGCAAAGACGGGAGCTGTCCGGGAGGAGAAATGAGGAATGAAGAGGCGGTAATAGTTAGCGAATCCCAGAAACCGCTGAATAGCTTTCAACCCCTCCGGTCGGGTCCACTTTAAGACGGCAGACACCTTCTCGGGATCCATCCGCAGTCCAGTCTCAGAGATGATATACCCCAGAAACGGCAGGGAGGTCTGCTCAAAGAGGCATTTCTCGAACTTAGCATACAGGCGATTCTTCCGGAGCCTCAGCAGGACCTGATGTACATCCCTCCGGTGTGAGGGCAGATTAGGGGAGAACAACAAGATATCGTCCAGGTACACCACCATGCAGGAATACAGGAGATCTCGAAAGATATAGTTTACTAACTCCTGGAAGATGGCTGGTGCATTACAGAGGCCGAAGGGCATCACGCGGTACTCGTAGTGACCATCCAGAGTGTTGAATGCCGTCTATCACTCATTTCCCTGGCGAATCCGGACCAGATTGTACGCCCCACGCAGGTCGAGCTTAGTGAAGATCTTTGCGCCTTTTAGTCGGTCAAACTGCTCCGAGATGAGAGGCAGGGGGTACCTATTCTTGATGGTAATCTGGTTTCGGCCCCTATAGTCAATACAAGGATGAAGAGAGCCGTCTTTATTTTTGACGAAGAAGAATCCTGCTCCAGCCGGAGAGGTGGATTTCTTGATAAATCCCCTATCAAGATTTTCTTCAATGTATTCAGACATGGCACGGGTCTCGGCCTGCGACAAGGGGTCGATTTGCCCGCTAGGAGGTGAAGCACCAGGTATTAGGTCGATGGGACAATCATACGGCCTATGAGGTGGTAGTGTCTCTGCCTCCTTCTTCTTAAAGATGTCCGCATAGGACCAGTAGGGTGCTGGCAGACCAGGTA
Source organism: Phyllobates terribilis (assembly GCF_046119375.1). NCBI lineage: Eukaryota > Metazoa > Chordata > Amphibia > Anura > Dendrobatidae > Phyllobates > Phyllobates terribilis. Next base: position 33,756,531 of record NW_027362768.1, on the reverse strand, counting down.
GTTTAGCCGGAGTATGCGTCCGTCAAGCAGGACGAACCGGAACCTGACAGGTCTTATGGCATTTCTGACCCCAATGGAGCACCTCACCCAAGCTCCAATTCAGGATGGGCTCATGTCTCTGTAACCAAGGAAGGCCAAGCAAGAGGGGATGAGAGAGACCGGACAGTACGTTAAAGGAGATCTTCTCCGAGTGCAGCATTCCCACCTGAAGAGTTACTGGCTCAGTGGTCAACAAAATGGTTTCAGGGAGAAGCTTTTCATCCACAGAGGAAACCGCTAAAGGATCCGCCAGACATATGGTAGGAATATGAAAATACTCCACAATGGCCTGTTGGATGAGATTCCCAGTGGCTCCGGAATCCAGATGGGCAGTCTCGAAGAAGTGGGTCTCACCACTGGTAACGGAAACGGGCAGAGTCAAGGGCGGAGAGGAAGAACTCTTGCCTAGGATGATCTCTCCGAGCGGTCCTAGACAATGGAGTTTCCCAGTCTCACTGGGCAAAAGCGGATCTGATGCTCTATATTGCCACAATAGAAGCAGCTCCCCTCGCCACGATGAGTCTCCTGGCGAGACTTGACCATCTTAACTTGATCAATTTGCATAGGCTCTGCAGAAGACACCTGGGGGAGTGCAGGTTGCGAGACTGGACTTTGGAGAATGGGAGCGAGGCGCAGAGATTTCCTCTCACGGGTCATCTCCTTAGCGCATTCCAGAAAACGGATGTCAATCTGGGTAGCTAATGACACCAGGTCATCCAGGGAGGGAGGTATGTCACGACTGGCTAGCTCATCCTTGATCCTTCCGGAAAGGCCCTCCCAAAAGGTGGACACCAGGGCCTCATTGTTCCAGGCAAGTTCAGATGCGAGGGTTCGGAAATGCATGGCATACAGTCCCACAGAGAGATTTCCTTGGAGGAATCGGAGAAGTGAGGAGGCAGTAGAAGATTTTCGTCCAGGCTCATTGAACACCTTCCAAAAAGCCGCGAGGAAAGCCTGGAGATCGGACACCAGAGGATCCCCTCTCTTCCAAAGAGGGTTAAGCCATGCCAACGCCTTTCCAGTGAGGTGAGACATGATGAATGCCACCTTGGCCCGGTCGGAGGTGAACTGGTGTGCCAGGAGTTCAAAGTGAGGTGTGCACTGATTTATGAAGCCCCGACATAGGACAGGGTCACCACCAAAATGTTGAGGCGCAGAAAGCCAGTGTCCAAAGTTGAGTGCCACAGCGCCACTGGGTTGAGGTGCCGCTGGAGCGGATGCCGCTCTGTTAGAGGCGGACACAGTCGGGGTGGACAGCGCGTCCAAGCGGGAGTTGACTGTCCGCAGATAGGACAGGATAGTATCCTGTTGGGATATCTGGCGAGAGACCTCTTGGTACAAGTCTGAGAGTGAAGGAGCCTGGGAGCCACCAGATTCCATGGCCTGTATAAACTGTTACGGATCCGGGTGGTGGAACCTCTGTGCTGAGATGCAAGGAGGGACCAGAAGGGTGTAACTAAGTGCCAACTCGGACCGACCTTGGCCACACGACGGCTTAGTCAACTCCGTAAACCAAGGAGGGACCGGGAAGGTGTACCAGGTGACACTCTGGGACCGACCTTGTGTGAGAGCAGGCGACTCCCACGGGTCAGGTGGCTGAGGCAGACAGGTACAGCGGAAGAGCATGGCAGGTAGCCTGACGGGTGATCCGGGTACGCAAGCAGGCGGGCACGGCAGGTAGCCAGACAGGTGATCAGGGTAGGCAAGGAGGTGGGCACAGCAGGTAGCCAGACAGATGATCCGGGTAGACAAGCCGGCGGGCACGGCAGGTAGACAGGCTGGTGGGCACGGCTGATAGACAGGCAGGCGGGCGCGGCTGATAGACAGGCTGGCAGGCACGGCTGATAGGCAGGCGAGCATGGCTGACAGACAGACTGGCGGGCACTGGAACCTGAGGGCTGAGGAGAGTGTTAGCACACAAACAACAACCTTGCACAGGCACCTCCATTTTGGAGGAGGTGCTTTAAATAAAAGTGATCCTCCTGCCATTGGCCGGGGACTCTTTAGGACGGCACGCGCGGCCCCTTTAAGAGGGAGTGCGTGCCCTAAGCACAGTGCCCGGGAAGCTGTGCGCAACAGCAGCAGGGGAGCTGGAGGGCGCCGTACCGGGACCGCAGTGGTGAGGGGAACGGCGCTTCTGCCCGGCCGGAGGAAGAGACGCCGGCGCTACATAAGCGCCGCCCTACTCACAGCGTGCAATGCTCTACTCCTCCCAGGGTCTGACCATCTCGCTGGGCTACCTCTTGCAGACACTTCCAGCACTACTACTTCATCCTTCTGTTGCAAACATTCTCCACCCGGCTATATAAAGATGTGGCCAGACTCTGCAGGACTTTATAATCACTGTGTCCTGCAGAGTTTTGCTTTCCTGGCCTATCTCCAGTAGTTGGTATATTAAGCAGCTCTTTCCTACACCTCTTGCCTAAGCTTAGCTCGTAGTTGTCATTTGCTCTGGTGCTCTGTCAAGGTGTTGTATTGTTCTGTATTTCCCGTTATTGACCTAGCTCTTGTAACACATTTTTGTCTATGTCTTTTGAACATTTTCTGCCTGCCCTGACCTCTGACTTCCTCACCATGTCACTGCCTATGACCTCTGTGCCTTGTGTCCATGGCTTGACCCATTGGTCAGCTGCTGCTGATCCGGGCACTGCCTTAGAGTGGCACCTGGTGGTTACCCCAACGGACCAAATCTAACCTCACCATCGGAGGCTCTGGTGAAGATCAGGTAGCTATTTAGTTATGCCCCTCCAGGGTAAGCTCAGGGACTTCTGTCACAATAAAATGGTAAATAGTTGTGACTGTTGGTGCAGTTAAGGATGTGTCCTAAGTACATTTGATGTTTAGAGCGCTGCAGATCATGTTTCTCTTTCTCGTCTTCAAAGGTTGGGATGTATGAATAATATACACAGTGGTGTCACAAGACAGGAATTATACACGGTGTGATGTAAGGCTGCTTGCCCACTATGCATTTTTCAAGCGTTTTTGCCGCGGAATTTCCGCAGCAAAATCACTTAAAAAATGCTTGGTAATAGGTTCCCCATGGTCCCCAATGATAATCCGCATGTGCTGTGCACATGCTGCGGAAATTTCTATTCTCGCCTCCGGCCACACTCAGGGCCCTCACTAGGCTTCACACGTGCTGTAGGCCTTGGCTTGCCTAAGCACTGCAGCAGCTTGCTGCTCTTCGCTGCTCTAAGCGTCAGCACGCTCTCTCCTCACAGTCTGCACTCTGACTGTAACTCCAAACTAAAAACTAACTAACTCCTGGCTCCACCCTCCATATATATATATCCCTAACAGGCTCCCTCTGCTGGTCTGAGGTGGTAGGGTGGAGGTGTGTGAATGTGTGAGGGCCTCTTGTGGAGAAGTCCATCCATGCACCCCTCTGGGATCTGTGGCACCAGTGCGCAGCAGGGTGCCACATTCCCCCCTAATAAAGCTCAGTACTCCTTGACTGAAGTATTTTTTCATAACATGATAAACAATAACTCTTCCCTTTATGGGAGGCACTTTGCTTGAACGTTACAGGTAACATTATAAGACATATTAAATATATATATATACAATTATAAAGCGTCCTCAGTTTTACAAGTCAGTTGCAGTGAAATCCCAACAGGGTGTCCATTTCACTGGTATAGTGCAAAGTTAACTAGAGGGACCTGTCCGTAAACTTAGGCCATGGGCGTGGCTGCAGGGCACAGGTGATCCGGAGTTGGACCACGTCTTCCGCCACGCCAAACAGGTTTTGGTTCTGAGGTCATAAAAAGGGCACTCCAGGGAGTGCAATTATGTACATGTAAACAGTTTTTGGGCTGCACACAGTCCTCAGCCACCGAGTCCTTTATAGATATACCCTTACGGGTAACTAATGTTCATGTAAATTGTCCATTGTAAGCAGAAACCAATAAATAAATAAATACATGAAATTATTACAAATATAACATACCCCAAGGGGCAACTATTTATACTGTCAGAGTTTCTCTTCCTACTCTCTGTATCTGACAGGGGTCTGACCTTGTGTGCTACGTGTTGACCTAGATAGTACTGGGATGCGTGTGGTACTGGTGTTTGTACTACCTCCCATTCTGTCAGTTCTAGGTGTGGAGGGACTGCAAGGCTGCCTTAAGCTCCCTACAGGACTGGCAAGTGTACCATTTGCTGGGCTTTCTTGCTCTGCTCCAACCGGGGATCCTTCTTCTGGGGATTCTTCCTGAGCAGGCTCTTCTGGGGCACCTACAGGTTCTACTTGCTGTGGAGGGTCTTCTGGTTGTTGTAAGAAGTGGATCACAGGTATTATTACTGCTTCTCCTAGTTCGGGCCAATCTGCCGGGAAATCTCCTAACTCAGTATGTAGTACTGCTTCTTTAGGCTCCTCCGGTACAGTGAGAGTCACTTCTTCCTGGGGCTTTAGCAGATCTGGACACAACTCCAGATGGTCTCTAGATACCGTTGCAGTCATTCTTCCTCCATCTTTGCTAATTAGACAGGTTTTCCTATTGTCGAACCTGGAATTCAACACAGTGTAAGGTTCTGTTTCCCACTGGTCGTCAAGTTTGTGGTTTCTTCTTTTTCTTTTTAGCACAACTTCTCCAGGGGTTAAGGGTTCTGCTGGTGCACTCTTGTTGTACTGTGCTTCCTGCTTGTCTCTTACCCTATTCAGACTGTCTTCGACACAGGCCTGCACTCTCCTGTACTGCTCCTGTCACGTCGTGACCCAGTCTTCAGTGGACATATCTGCTTCTGGTTCTACTACACCAAGCTCCAGGTCCATGGGCAACTTTCCGGGTCTTGATCGCATGAGATATGCTGGAGTACATTTGGTGAAACTCACAGGTATGTGGTTGTACAGATCTACCAGGTCAGGTAGTTTGTCTGGCCACTGGTTTCTTTCCTCTAGCGGTAATGTCTTCATCAGGTCGATGACTATGTTATTCATCTTTTCACATAACCCATTGGTTTGGGGGTGGTACAGTGTAGTCCGGATCTTCTTACACCCGTACAGATGGCAGAACTCCTTGAACAATTCGGCTTCAAAGGCAGGGCCTTTATCTGTCAGCACCTGCTCCGAGTATCCATGGGGCCTGCAGAAGTATGCCTGAAACATTTTTGCTGCAGTCTCTGCCGTCAGATCCTTGACGGGGGCGACCACCAGGAACCGGGAGTAGTGATCCACCATGGTCAAGGCATAGGAGTATCCTGACCTGCTGGGTGACAGCTTGACGTGGTCCAAGGCAACAATCTCAAAGGGTCGAGTTGTCTTGATGGGCTGCAGGGGTGCCTTCTGGCTGCTGTAGTCTTTTCTTCTGAGGCTACAGGGTCCACAATCCCGGCACCATCTCTCTATGGAACTGCGCATTCCAACCCAATAAAACCAACTCTTCTAGCTTCTTCCAGCCAAAGTGCCCTGCTTGATCGTGGTAGGCCTTCAACACCATCTGGATGTCTGTCCTGGGCACTACTATCTACCATACCATCTCATGGGTCCTGGGGACAATCTTCGGCACAGCTTCTCTCTATAGATGAACAGCCGGCTTCTCTCATTCCACAGTTGCTTGTCTTGCGGAAGAGCGTCCTTCTCCAGGGAGGAACCTTCCTGGGTTATCAGTTCTTTAATACGGCTGACAACCGGGTCGCTGTCCTGGGTCTCCTTCCAGCTGTGGTGAGGCAGACGGTTTAATGTATTCCCGCGATACCTCCTGGAGGCGCGTTGCTCGTGGGCCATCCCATTACGGTGGAAGGCAGGTAGCTCAATCTCCTCCAGGTCATCCACTTCTTCTTCAGTGTCTGACTGGTGAGGCATCCTGGACAGGGCATCAGCATTCTTGTGGCCTGCCCGGTATTTGATGGTGAACTGATAGTTTGACAGCCGGGCCATCCAACGCTGTTCCATGGCTCCCAACTTGGCTGTTTCTAGATGAGTCAATGGGTTATTATGAGTGTAGGCAGTGAACTTACTGGAGGCTAGGTAGTGCTTTAACCGCTCGGTGATGGCCCAGACCAGGGCCAGGAGCTCCAACTTGAAGCTGCTATAGTTCTCTGGGTTCCTCTTGGTCGGGCAGAGCTTCCTGCTTGCATAGGCGATCACCTTCTCTCTGCCATTTTGCTTCTGACTTAGTACAGCTCCTAATCCCTCATTGCTGGCATCTGTGTACAGCAGGAACGGTTGGCTGTAGTCAGGTTAGGCTAGGATCTCTTCGCCGGTCAGGATCTCTTTCATCACCGCAAAGGATTCAGCTTGCTCCTTACCCCACTGGAACGGGGGATTTCTGCCTCTCCCGGACTGTCCTACCAGGAGATCTTGCAAGGGCTCTGCTTTCTTGGTGTAGTCCTTCACAAACCTCCGGTAATACCCGACTAGTCCCAGGAACTGACATACCTCCTTGAGATTCTTCGGTTCCGGACATTTCTGAATGGCAGTGACCTTCTCTGGGTCTGGTGCTACTCCTTCTGGACTGACAATGTGCCCCAGGTACTGAACCTTCCGTTTGAGCAGGTGGCACTTGGAAGGTTTCAACTTCATCCCATACTGGGACAGCGAATCAAATACCTCTGCCAGGTGCTTCAAATGGTCCTCGTACGTCTTGGAGTACACTATCACGTCATCCAGGTATAGCAGTACAGTCTCGAAGTTACGGTGTCCCAAACAGCACTCCATCAATCGCTGGAACGTTCCAGGGGCATTGCAGAATCCTAACTGCATACTGTTGAACTCGCAGAGTCCCATCGGGGTAGTGAAGGCCGTCTTCTCCCGGTCCTCCTCAGCAACAGCTACTTGCCAGTGCCCACTAGTGAGGTCAAGGGTAGAGAAGTAATTTGCGGACTTCAGTGCAGCCAGGAATTCCTCTATACGGGGCAAAGGGTATGCATCTTTGTGTGTTATGCGATTTACCTGTCTGTAATCTACACACATCCTCATGCTTCCATCCTTTTTCCTGACTAGGACCAGGGGAGCTGCCCAGGGGCTACAGCTATCTCTTATTACCCCTGCCTTCTTCATGTCATGCAACATTTCCTTCGCTTTCTGGTAATGTGCTGGTGGTATAGGCCTGTAACGTTCTTTGATGGGTGGATGGTCACCTGTGGGTATATGGTGTTGTACCCCCTTAATCCTCCCAAAGTCAAGTGGGTGTTTACTGAATACCTGCTCGTATTCCTGAACCACCCGGTGTACACCCTGCTTCTGATGGACGGGAGTGGTGTCTGTTCCAACATGGAACTGTCGACACCAATCCTCCACCTGGTATCCTCCACTCTGTCTGGTGAGGTTAAGGACTCCGCCGTGTGTATGGAGTTGTTATCTACTGTGTACAGTTTGGCAACAGTGGCGTAGCGTGGTAATCTAACCTCGTCCTCCCCATAGTTTAGGAGGCGTATGGGCACCCTCCCATTGGGTACCTCCACTACCCCTCTGGCAGTTAAGAGTGTAGGTCTATGTTCTGAGCTAATGGGCTCTACTACCGCCTGGTAGCTCTGTCCTCTGAAACCTATTGCTGCTCTACACCAAATAAGCATTTCACTCATCGGGGGAATCACAATGGGTATCGGGTCTGTCACCCGTACATTACCAATTTCACCACCTGTTAGCTTAACCTGTTGCTGGTACAGAAGGGCTCGGATCTCTTTCTGGAGCACCCTCCGCTGCCCTGGTTTAGCGGTGTTGGCCATCTGTTGGAGCAAGAACAACACTTCTCCCAAACAGTTACCAACAATATTTGTGCTAAGTACCATATACAGGTCTGTATCATCAGGATTAGTCTCTACTACAATTAGTCTCTGGTCCTTCAGTTCCACTCTTCCCAACTTTACTGCAACATCCTTAACCTCGACTAGGTTAAGGGGGAGGCCATTTGAGGCATACATGGAAAGGTTTGGATCTGGCCGGTGAAGTTCGTCTATGGACCAGAACCTTTTGTAGAGGACATCAGGCATGATGGTTACTGAGATCTAGTGTCCAGCAAGGCAGGGGTCACGATGCCGTCCAGCACAATGGACAGGAAAGGTCTTCCTCCCACGAACAGGCGGTACCAGTTTGATGGGTCTGGTTGGTCTACTCCTGGGTGTCGGCCCTCGGCCCCAGGGTTTTCTCCTTTAAAGGACAGGTCCGTACTGTGTGGCCTGCTTTGCGACAACAGTAGCACACGAGTTCCTTTGGAGGGCGGCGTTGGTCGCTGGTCCTCCCACGGGGTGGTGTTGCTCTCCTCCTTCTCCTCCATGGGACATCCTCAGGGCTGTCGGCTAGCAGGATCCTTCCTTCCGTCTCGGGCTCCGTCCGTAGCTGCAGGGCGCTCATGACAATGGTCAGGGTTTTTCTTAACTGACGCACTTCAGAGCGCAGGCTGTCCAGCTCACTAGGGGGCGCTGTTTGCATCTTGGCCTCGGCGGTCAACGAGGGGAAGATGGGCTATTAAGGGTCTGCAGCCCTTGTAAACAACCTATACTTCTATCCAAAGTTACCAGGGTGGGGCCTGGGAAGCTCCGTGGGTATTACCCCCTTCTCAGGCTTCAAACATCTGCCCCAGCCGTCTGCTTAACCTCCACTAGAGACTAAAATTACGGGGAACCCCACGCCAATTTTTTTTTTAATAAATCCTTTATTTTAACACTAAATGACAAGTACGGTAACCAACACTGTCATTGTATTTATTATATATGTGATTGACATGTTTCTATCTATCTAATCTATGTGTGATGCTCTTTTCTTTCTGTTCTAAATTGTCGGGTACCGATGCGGAATTGCCGGCCGGCTTTTTTAAAGCGACAAACACACTATTATTTTTTTTTAATAAATCCTTTATTTTAACACTAAATGACAAGTATAGTAACCAACACTGTCACTCTACTTATTATATATGTGACTAACATGTTTCTATCTATTTAATCTATGTGTGATGCTCTATTCTTTCTTTTCTATATTGTCAGGTACTGGTGTATGCCGCTGCTGAATTGCCGGCTGGCTTTTTTAAAGAGACGGGTGCATGAAAATCGGAGGGCACTAGTGTGTTCCAAGTGCCCTGCTATGTTTTTCATGCACCCTCCTATATACCCTGCCTGCCTGTCTGCTTATATATACTGCCTGCCTGACGTTTAATTTAGCACTGTTCCCATCGATTTGGGCAATTTTTGACCTTCTGCAGACCGCCGGGGGGGGGGGGAGGGACCGCCAGAAAAGTGCTCGAGATTCCCATAGACTTACATTGGGCTCGTTTTTCGGGTCGAGCACCCGAGTGTTCCAATGTGCTCGACCCGAGCAACGAGCACCCGAGCATTTTACTGCTCGCTCATCACTAATAAGAAGTAATGTCACAACAAACCATATTCTACATGGATACTACATATAATAACTACAGTCAGTGAGAGGGGGGTTTCTGTATTGTTCTGCAAAGACATTTATTCTGTATAATTCTCACCTGTTCTTGTGCTTTGAGGGAATTTCATTTCTTGGCTCCTTATTGCACTTCCTGTTTCACCTCATATCTGTATTATTCCTCTACCATTATTGTTACCTTTGTATGTTCTCTCTACTCCTTTCTCCCTGCACTTCTGTTTTCTTATTGCTCGAACTTTCTTTTTCCGATTCACTGAATAGACATTGCTTCCCTCTCTTTTAATTGGCCACTCGTTCTGCCATCAGCTCACAGCATTGGTGCCCTGCTCTACCAAGCAGCCTCAGACTGACCCACTGTGCAATAGTATAAATAAAAGGATGTCCCTTTAAATTAATCACTTCACCATAGTATATATTACCACTAACTAAGGGAACAAAATGAAATCCCGGAAAATAAGAAGTTAATACAAGATCAAAGAATACAATATACGTTTATTGAAGTAATATAAAATACACAGATATATGATTTACAATATTCAAAGCAAGGTGTAACCATAAGGCCTTAGTATATTAATGTTTGAACCAGCAATGGTGGCTATTATCAAAATACAGGATACTCAATAACTGATTATGTATAGAGATGGGCAAACCCAAACTGAAACGTTTGGCATTTGTACCAGACAGTGAATGTTCAGGTGTGAATGCCGAACACAGACTTTCTCCTGAAGACCGGTGCAAAGTTTGAATAAGTCTCTGGAGGGGGAGAAAGAGAGATTTTTTTTCCTTTTCCAAGTTCGGGTCTCTATTATTTTGAATGGGGTTTGGGTTTTTGTTGAAGTTTGTGTACTGTTCTGATAACTGAACTGAACTTTCTCAAAGGTTTGGGTAAGGTACCAGAACCCGAACTTCCACCAGTCTTCCCATCCCTATGTATTCATCAGGTTTAGAAAGACAATGCAGTTTAGGAGAGGTATAACATAGAAGTAAATGAAGGTGGTATTACCTATAGGGAAAGTTCCCAACTGCTGAGATAAATGAGGTAGGCATCATTTTCTTTCCATGGTTAGTTGTAATATGACCCACTGTGCAACCAGTAAATCTCCAAATGGGTCCCAGGGCTGTGAGCAGGCCCTGCCTTACAATCCCATACAGTACATCAGTTACAGCAGTGATTGGAGTAGAGAAACTTGCACTTGATCTCTAGATGTTTCTGTTCTCGTAGGCTGAGGGTCGTAACGAAAGCCAATTCGGGCACCTTTAGTGCAGTGTTTTAGAGGGGTGTTTATGGCCCAATAATGAAATTAATTCTAGGGGTCCAACAATTTACAGTTAAAATCCCCTTTAAGTCTGTTTACAATGCACATCAAATGCAAGTGAATATAATCAATTATACCCCATTAACATGCTCTGGAGAAAATCCATACAGATTTCAGTCCCCATGTGGGAAATAAAAACATTTGCGAGAATATCGAGCATACTGATTAGACCCAGTGAATGACAAGAAAACTAATCCTCATGAGTACCTGTGACAGATGCACAACAGAAATTTACGAGCCATCAAGTACAGGGAAAGAAGCAGACTCGGTGTGCGAGTCCACATCAAAGGCAGAGACACTAATTTTGACTTACAAATACATCAAAGGTGGTGAAGGGGTTAAATATATGTTGGAATTGGCGAAAGGAAATCCTTGATGTCTGAATTTAGCCTTAGCCATGAGTTTGGTTCCTCTAATCAGAGAAAATTCATAAAAGTGTCTGGAAATAAAAGGAAAATGTGGAAACAATCATACACTATTATGTATCCCAGTTCTTTCGTTAAAAAAGATGGTTGGCAAACGTATGAGGAATACCGACATGTTAATGAGGCCTAAAAGAAACTACAGTCACAAGGAACTCCTAAAAGACTTCAGATGTCAGGTCATGCTGGGAGTTGTAGTCAAATGGTGCACACATTTTTTACGTGTTTTAGCTAATAGGAGATCAGGCCTGCTACAATACTATGTTTTTTTATGGAAAGGAGCTTAGCTTGACGCCACATCTGTTTTAAAGGGGTCCTCTGGTATTTAAAAATTAGGGGTTTGCACCAGGCAATTTAATAGAATACTAAAGCATTATTAACTTGCCCAATCCCCTGCTGTTTTGGGCTTTTTTGCTATGATGGCCAGTTTCAGGCTTTGTTTTTTAGCCTACAGCAATGATGTCACATATAACTATGAGTAGCGGCGTAACTAGAGTCTCTGTTCCTCGCTGCAAAATTTGGACCTGGCCCCAACCATCATGTTGGTCATTTCCTATAGGCCCCTATAGCGTTTTAGATCCTATAAAGACATCTGTTTTCCCCCATTGAAATAAATGAATAATAGTCATACATTTACTGCATAACAAATATCACCATATTGTTACTGAACACGTCTGCTATACCAAAACAAATATGCCATAAATACCACTAGATAGTGTCAATATATTATCATCACATAGCATCTACTGTAAGTATAACCACCAATCTGTTACTCAATAAAATACACTATACCAGACCAATATACCAATAATATCACAAACAAGGGATAAATGCAACCACATATTATCACAATTTAGTAACTGAATAATCCCATCATACTGATCATCAAAAAAAACACAATAACACGTATATTACCACATCCTGTAATATATCCCCCATTCTGAACCCATCCTGTAATAATGTCCCCCATTTTGGCCCCCATCCTGTAATAATTTCCTCCATCCTGGCCCTCATCCTGTAAAAATGCATCCCTCAGCTCTTCTCCCTTTTCCCATCACTGACTGCAAATCTTACTGGGTTTTTAAAGGAATCTGTTAGTAAAGTTTAGAATTTTGAGGACTAGCTGAGGGACCTTTAAAACTGATACCGCTGAAATTATGTGTAAACTGTTGCTATATTATTTACTTTTTAACCTATATTTCAATTTAAACTGGTGGATTAAGGTAGGAACAAGTAATTTCTGTTAGATTAATAATAACATTTCTGTTTCTCTCACGTTCTGGAGTGTGCTTTGTATTCAATAAAAACACATTAGTATTCATTTAAACTATTATTTCTTTTCCAGGTTTTTGTGTATTACTGCAATCAGAAATGATTGCTAATAATATTCATTACAATGTAAGCACAGTACTGGACAATGGACAAACAATCAGATTTCAATGTAATGAAGAAATGACGCCAGAAAAGGGTCTGCAGGCGACATGTTCAATGGGAAAAATACAATACCCAAAATGCACTGCTGCAAGTAAGTCTTCTATGTATGCACTTTATATGCACTTATTTATTATAGAAATCAGACTGTTTATAACTAGCTCTGCATTAACAGCATAAAGGGAAAACCAGAAAGAAAACAAATCCCAAGAACAACTACAAACCCCAGGCCAACCTTAGTAGATGCAAAAATTATCAGTGAATTATGAAACCATGGCTGTCTCTTCATGAGCATAATACACCATCTTAATGAAATAACCAGTATGGCCTTGAAAGGGTGTGAAAGGGGCTGTCATATGCCCCTCCCTCTCTAAACAGTGTTTGTACTAAGTAGTTTTATTGTATTTTTGTAACTTTATTAATATGTGAATCTGCATAGAGTTTCATAGACACTAATGTACACAGTTAAAGTAATGTATTGTGATTAATGTTATTCATGTATAGTGTACAGGAAAAGCATATGACTTAGTTTAGTGTTATGTTAGTGATAGATAGGAACATTAGGGCAGATACGCAGTGGTGGGCCTATTAGTGTATAAATATAAGGCATAGTTTAGGACATAGGACGTTCAATGCATACTGTTAGAAGGTGGTGACTGAAGTTAAATCACAAATGTCAGCAGGATTGAGCTCAGTAAACTACATACACTGTCAGGTTGGCGACATTACACTGATTAAAATGATACCTTGGTTGATGAAATCCATCCTGTGGTTCTTGTGTAATCTGTACTTTCAGTTTGGAGATAATGATATGCTCATGCTTCGGGGTGGGCCTGTGGGAGATGCTCTATCTGGTGCTCTGCTTACATATTTATCTGTATGCTTTTAATGACAGCTCACTGTGCCTTCACTGACCTGCCTCCTATTTTACATAATGCATCTAGTAGTGCGGGGCTAGGTGTGACATGCAGAAGTAGTGCTGTTGCTTCAAAAACATCCAGCTACTATAATAGTCGTGCTTCAGATTAAATTCCACTGTTAAACTGTTGAAAAAGACTCTTGTCAGATGTGTCTGGTCATCAATTGAATCTATCGTGTGCCTTAGAGAAGCTGCAGCCTATGGTCGCCCTGAGAAATGGTTCCCCCAGGATTCCAAAGAATTTATGAAACCCGTCTCACCCTATCTGAACCTAGTGGCGTGCGTGTAACATAGGTAAAATAGGAGGCAGGTGAAAAGTGATGTTTGACCAGCAACCAACTGCTGGGGCAGACAGAGAAAGGAGACAGTTGGTGATTGGTCCAGCCAAAAGTGGGAAGGGTTAATGCCAGAAAAAGGTAACAACTTCCTGGCTTAGTCGGTTAGTGAAAGAGTTTTTTGGTGAGAGTTGCTATGGAAAGTTCAAGGGGCAGTGGGCTGAAGCACGGCGGGGGCAAAGACGTTCTGGTGGCAAGAGGTCGCACAAAACTCCCTACAGTTGTTCCTGCAACGTCTGGAGCCTAAGGCTTGAGTCAGGGGCTATGAAGAGCACCGACAAACCTTCCATACAGTGGAAAATGGGTGTCGACCTATGAGGGGGAAGCGTTATGGATCTAGGGCATGCTGCGGAGCCAGACTGGGAGACCCTGGGGCTGACAGGAGGATCAAGCATTGAGTGTAATCCGTGCTGAACATGAGAAAAGGAGTGAGATGTTTTGTGTGGAGGAAGCAAGTGACAGATTGTGCTGTGCCTGATACTGCGAGATGGCTGTGCTTGAACTGTACAGTAAGGACGAACTTGTTGAAGCGAGCCGGGTGTGCAGCTGTTCCTGGATCCGGGAGCGTGGAGACAACGGAGGCCTGCGGCCAAAATGTAAGTGAACTTCACTGCACTTACAGCACATGAGAACTGGGACACAGCTTGTTTGTGGGGTGTCAGGGTTTGGGAGAACAACAGCCCCTCCCCCACGACTATCACCCTGCACACCTTACAGTCCCATAAGGTGTTGGAAATTCTGACAGAACTGTGAAAAATAGACATGGACTGCACATCCAAAAATCATACATTGATCTAATGCCGCCAAGGAAAAATTTACAAAACTGAACATGAGGTTCTTAGTTTAAAATTCTGATCAGACTGTTTGAAGCCCACTACCACCTCTCAATGGGTCCTTAACTTTGTTGGCATCATGTTTTGATGCTGGGAAAAGAGAAGGAAGGCTGCAGTAGCTAGCATGTTATGTCTTCTATGGTGTAATACATTCAGCAACTGCTGGACTGCAATACTGAGAAGTATTGGATGAGTCAGTTCCTGCAGTGGAATTCAGCCTTGCCTTCAGGGGAATGAAGCCACTTTTAGGGCTCATACCCATATGTAAGAAAAAAAACGTTTTGATATCTGGATTGAAAAAACGGACGAGTGTCATGAGATTTTCATGTGAGTGCTATGGGATTTTCTCACCTAGAATTCGTATGACATCAGTATGCAATGCGATTTTAACATGGGCTTTTACATAGGGGAATTGTCTAGGTCATTTACGCATAGTTTTCTATTGAAATATTCACTACATATATAAATATAATGAGGATCATTTATCAATGATTTAATTATCCCCTGGAGCGCGGCAGAGAAGGAGGCAGTAGGATTGAAAAATAACTTACTATAGGTTTTAGAATCCCTTAATTGGCGAAAAGCCTCCCTCTCATATTTGGAAAAGGGCCACATGACAATATTTCACCCCTTGTCTGCATCCTTAACTTCGCGACATTGGGATTTTCCGTTTTTGCATTTTCGTTTTTTTCTCCCCTTGTTCCCAGAGCCATAGCGTTTTTATTTTTTGGGCAATATGGCCATGTGAGCGCTTATTTTTTGTGGGACGAGGTGTTCTTTTAAATGCCATCACTGGTTTTACCATATCTTGTACTGGAAAACGGGAAAAATATTCCAAGTGTGGTGAAATTGCAAAAAAATGCAATTACACAGTTTTTTGTTTTTTTTTCTTTCCACGTTCACTGGATGCTAAAAACTGACCTGCCATTATTATTCTCCAAGTCATTATGAGTTCGTAGACACCAAACATGTATAGGTTCTTTTTTATTTAAGTGGTGAAAAAAAAATCCTAAGTTTGCTAAAAAAAAAAAAAAAAAAAAAAAATGGTGCCATTTTCCGAGACCCATAGCGTCTCCATTTTTCAGGATATGGGGCCGGATGAAGACTTATTTTTTGCGCGCCGTGCTGATGCTTTTATTGATACCATTTTGGAGAAGATACAATGTTTTAATCGCCCGTTATTGCATTTTATTGCAATGTTGCGGAGACCAAAAAAACTTAATTCTGGCGTTTGGAATTTTTTTCTCATTATGCCATTTACCGATCAGATTAATTCTTTTTTTATATTGATAGATTGGGCGATTCTGAACGTGGCGGTACCAAATATGTGTATGTGGGGTTTATTTTTTATTATTTTATTTTGAATGGGGCAAAAGGGGGGTGATTTAAACTTTTATATATTTTTTATTTTTTTAATATTTAAAATAACATTTTTTTTTTACTTTTTGCATGCTTCTATAGTCTCCATAGGAGACTAGAAGCAGCAACTGTCTGATCGCCTCTGCTACATAGAGGTGATTAACAGATCACCTCTATGTAGCAGAAATGCTCCTGTGCTATGAGCGCTGACCACTAGGTGGCACTCATAGCGATCTTTACATGACAACCACTGAGGTCTGCTGCAGACCCAGGGTGACCCGCGATCACGTGACTGGGTCACCGATGGACGGGGTAAGTGATGCGCTTCCGGCGCGGCGATGTTACATGCCGCTGTCAGAGATTGACAGCGGCATTTAACATGTTAACAGCCGTGGGTGGATCGTGATACTACCGGCGGCTGTTGTGGGCACATGTCAGCTGTAAGAATCAGCTGACATGTGCCCAGTTCAGTGCGGGCTCACCGCCGGAGCCCTCACTGAACCAGGGGTGATGGCCTGGGGCCACTAAGGGATTAAAAACAACGTCCTGAAGAGACCTCAACTGCTTAATTGCCTCACGCTGTGCATGTTTGAGGTTGTCTCGTTTCCTATGTGTGGACAATTGTTTAAGTTCCTCAGTGACCAGTTTAACAAAAATCTCGACAGCAGGAGTAATAGACAAGGGGAGAACGCTTATGGATCTAGGCAATAGATTATGCGGCAACCCACCTGAGAGGGGGAGATGGTTCTTGTTCCAATAGAAGTTCTACAAGGTTTGGTAAAGCCTCCCTCTCTGTCGTGCTCACAAGACCCATATCACCCCGCAGCCTGGAGTGAAGTTTTTTAAGATGAGATTGCGGGCGAACTGGTGGTGGTCCTCCAGGGCTGTTAAAAAAAATCAAATGGGTTATTTGGTGAAAAAGACAAGCCCTTACCTAGGACCTCCACCTGTGTTGCTGTAAGTGTGTGTGTAGAAAAATAAATTATTTGCAGCCCCCCTGGGAAACACTAACACTAACAGTATACATAGACATAATTTCTATATTGTGACAAGGTCACTGGCAGAATACTGGAGGGCAGATACGTGTCTCTGAGACTTTTTGCTTCAGTCATATAAAACATGGAGGTTTCTCCTGCATGTTAAGTGCAGAGAGGGTTAATTGCCAGAGTTACAAGGGCATGCTTTACAGGTGGATAGCTAAGTGCTGGGAGGGAAGCTATCCACCCTATCTTCTCTCCAGGGTGTGGTTTAGGGGCTATAGAAAAACAGCCTTTGGACTCAAGAGTTGTTCCTGCTAACCCTAAACTGTGTGGTTTTTGCTAACCCGGAGTGATTGGACCCCGGCCGGTGCAAGGACTTTGCTGGACTCATTGCTTGTTTTGTTTGCCGTTAGGCCAGATGGGCTGTGTTTTTTTTTTTCATGAACTTTACATTGGCTTATGCTGCTCAAATAAACCAAATGAAAATTTAAAGAGACAGTGTTCTGTTTATACCTCAATGCATAGCCGAGTGAGCCGATCTACCACAACATATATTGTAAGGTGGCTAATGGTTGCATAATCGATGGGAGGTATGTGTCACAGAGATGGCTGATCTCTGTGATGTAGTCCGGAGTGTTTCTCTAGTGCACATAAGCGCTAAGAGGATTGTTTGGTGCACCTGGGAGCCGGGTTACGGGTAGCTAGGAGAGAATGGGCTGGTCTAGCTACCCACATACCTCACCTCTGTGTGTGGTTAACAGCCTATATAATGGAGTCTGCTTGGCACATGGTCTGTGTGTTTGGAGGGAGAAGGACTCCTGTGTGTGGTTGGTTCCAGACCGAGCCAGGATAATGGACGTTAGGCTGCCTCTGTGCCCAGAGAACTGATTAAGCAGAGACCTACCAAGGACAATTTAATTTGTTTGCCTGAACTAAAGGCTGTGTTTTCTTTTTCTTGCTTATTGGTTTATGAAGCAATAAACCGAAATGGACTCTTAAAGGAACATGCTCCCTGTTTTCCTCCCATCGCACCCAAGTGATGAAAATCCCTACAAAATATATATACAGCACTCCTGTAGAAAATCCAGTGATTTATTAGCTCAAAAGAGCTAAGGCAACGTTTCTGCTCTGTGTTTGAGCCTTTCTCAAGCAATGTGACATGTGCACAAGAGAAATACTTAACCACATACAATTATCTATTCCAATTATAAAAATAAAGTGCAATAGTGCCATGCAAAATTCATAAAAGTGACACCATAAACATGATTCAGTACAATAATCAATGCAGTTTACAATACACCTCATAAATAATTACATACATAATTCATATCATAACAATAACATACTTCAGTTAATTGATCATAAAACATCCAGGTGTCAATAATCAAATACGTACACATTTCATCACTTCATATCATCCGGTGAAACCACCAAATCTCAGCGTCTAGGAGAGGCACACCACGCATGTCATGGCGCAGGTCGTACACAGACTGGATTCAAGAAACCGGAAGTAGCGGCAGCACCATCTTAGACAAGGTCCGTAGTATGGGCATCCATTGCACAGGTGCTTCTGATGTCACACACACCCAGCGCTATCTTGAATGTAAAGAAATCATTTCTCCAGTGCATACGCACCGGTGATGTCAGACCTGGCGGTGCCATTTTCCTTATGGGTATAATGCCCATGACTCAAGCCAGCTAATATATTAATATACAGAGATTAGGCCAATAATTGGCTGTAGCTAATTTTTCATGGAGAGTTTAATTACACAAAATTTATCATATTGGGCATACACTGGGGGAATAGTAGCATGTGTGTATATATAATGTATACATACTGTGGCAAGACAACTCGCTCGGCTGCTTTCGGAAGTAGACTCAGGAAATGGGTTTTCTCTGCAGGCTTTATTATATGGCATAAAGTCCTGCAGTTCAATCATGATAAAACATGGCCTTACTTGGCAAAACGACAAAACAAAAGATAAACAATAGCACAGTCCATATGTGTGTGCGGTTGCCCACACAGGTTATGTCCAACTTTCAGCTCCTTCCTGAGCTATGGCTGTCCAGTCTGGAGACCTTGCCTCTCCAAACATAACACAGAAAAAAAAAAAGGATTGAGCATTTAAAGTCTTCTCCACCACACCCTGAGGGGGAGGAATGGGTAATGACTTCCCTCCCATCTCTACGTCATTCCCATAAAACCACACCCTTTAAAAGAGGTAACCCCCACCGTATAACATGCTGGCAGAAATTCAGTAGGTCTCAGTTCACACAGGAGAGCAACCTGAGTGACACATACCTCCCCTCGCATATAGTACCGGTGACTTTGTCACAATGCATAGATAAAAATATGTGAGTGAGATATATATATATACTGTGTTTTCATGTGTTGTTTACTGTACATATAATTTATTGTTCAATTAAAGAATAAAAAAAATGGCATGAGGCCCTCCATAATTTTATTCTCTAGCAGAGGTTAAACAGACAGCTGGGGCAGATGTTTTTAGCCTGGGAAGGGGGTAATACCTATGAAGCTTCACAGACTACTAATATCAGCCCCCATCTGTATACTTAACCTTTACTGGCTATTAAAATGGGGGACCTCCCAAAAAAATTTACATGGGGTCCCCCTATTTTAACAGCCAGCAAAGGCTAGGCAGACAGCTGGGGGCTTATATTAATAGCCTAGGAAGGGGCCATGAATATTAACCCCCTCCCAGACTACAAACACGAGCCCTCAGTTGCCCCAGAAATGGCGCATCCATAAGATGCGCCAATTCTGGCACTTAGCCTCCGCTCTGCCCATTGCCCTGTGGTGGCAAGTGGGGTTATAGGGCTGGGGTTGATGCCAGCTCACATCAAGCCCAGGTTAGTAATGGAGAGGCGTCTATAAGACGCCCCCATTACTAACCCCATAGCGAAAGTGAAATGTTAAATAAAAACACACACACCCAGAATAAAATATTTTATTTGAAATAACCACACAGACTCCTTTTATTAGTTCTAAATTAAACCCTACCTTCCATTATGCCCATTCCTCTGAATCCCATTTCACCTGTAATAAAAATAAAATAATTAACCAACCTCAACCTCCGATGTGAAGAACATAATTCATGTGTCCCATGACGGGTCCAGCTCTGCAACCTGAGTCTGAGGGCTGGTGTTTGTAGTCTGGGAGGGGGCCAATATTCACGGCCCCTTCCTTGGCTATTAATATCAGGCCCCAGATGTCTGACTAGCCTTTCCTGGCTGTTAAAATAGGGGGACCCCACGTTAATTGCTTTTGGGGGTCCTCCATTTTAACAGCCAGTAAAGGCTAAGCATACAGCTGGGGGCTGATATTAGAAGCCTAGGAAGCTTCATGGGTATTACACCCTTCCCAGGCTAAAAACATCTGCCCCATCTGCCTCTGCTAGAGAATAAAATTATGGGGGACCTCACGCCATTTTTCATTAATTCTTTCATTTAACAATAAATGACATGTACAGTAAACAACTCAGTCTCTGTACTAATTATATATGTCACTTAGATCTTTCTATCTAACTATTCTATGTATGGATATCTATTCTCTGTATTTTAAATTGACGGGTACCGCTGTGTTTTTACTGTATGTTGCTGATTAATTATCGGGTTTCAAGGAGACGGGTGCGTGAAAATCAGATGGCACTCGCATGGTTCGAGTGCCGTGAAATTTTTTTTTTCCTTCTTTTTCCACGCACTCTTTGACTTGCATTGTCGAGTCTCGTCTGAGATGCGCAGCAATACACAGCATGCTGCAATTTTTTTCTCAGTCCGATTTCAGCTGAGAGAAAAATCACAGATGAGATGTCACTCATTGATTAACATTGGTCAGGGTGCAATCAGATTTTTTTTATTGGATTGCACTCGTCAGTTTTCCTCGCATACGAGTATAAACCCTTAAGAGCACCCATGTTCTCTCTTATGCTGAAAATTATTAAAAAACTGTGTCAGAGCTGAGTAGGTTTGGCTTTTAGACTTCCTACTCACTTTCATATGCCACAGGCTGCTTTAAAGAGGACTTTAGCTGGATTTTTTTAAATTTAGACATGTGAATAAGGGCTGAGAGAGCACCACTACCCTCTCCTATACTTTACCCCATCAAAAGCTGCTTTTTCTTGTTTGCTCCACAAAGCAAGACTTTCCCTGCCCCACCTAGAGGCATACCACCAATGGCGGCTTGCCACACCACAGCTACGGGGCCGTGAGCGCCGGAGCCTTCCCACTCCACCCCTCATCGCACGTTCAAAGTAATGATGAGAGAGGAAGCATTAGCCAACGCTTCCTCTCCCATAATTCCCCCTTGGCGTTTGAAGTCTCAGCAATGCTCACTCGATGACTTCGCTACATAGCGCCGACTGCCATTAAATGTGCAGCACTCCAGAACACTCGCTGCAGAGCCCGGAGCAGCGGGAGAACGAGGAGGAGAGGAAAGTATTGTATTTTTTTTTTAATCAGTGAGAACACTCTAGTGGCCAGAATACTGTATGGATGACTATGGGGTGTATTATACTATTTGGAGGACCATAAGAAGTGCGATATATTATATGAAGAACTATGAGGAGTGCAATATACTATGTAGAGGTCTATGTACAAAAATACAGTGTATATGTCTGCATTTATGTAAGTAAATGAATAAGTGAATGTGTGTATGTGTAACGCACCTTAGGAGCTCTGCAAATATCACCCTCAAACTATTATAGCAAAATCTGTCCTCCTAAAGTCAAATAGAGCTCCTGCCTTCTCAGTCCTGACGTGTGACCTAACAATAGTTTGACGACATATGGGGCATCACCACATTCAGGGGAAATTGTGCAATAAATTGTGGGTCCAGTTTCACCTTTATACCCTTGTGTAACTGACAAATTTAGAACGAATACAGTGGGTACGGAAAGTATTCAGACCCTTTAAATTTTTCACTCTTTGTTTCATTGCAGCCATTTGGTAAATTCTAAAAAGTTAATTTTTTTACTCATTAAAGTACACTCTGCACCCCATCTTGACTGAAAAAAAACAAATGTAGAAATTTATTCAAATTTATTAAAAAAGAAAAACTGAAATATCACATGGTCATAAGTATTCAGACCCTTTGCTCAGTATTGAGTAGAAGCACCCTTTTGAGCTAGTACAGCCATGAGTCTTCTTGGGAATGATGTAACAAGTTTTTCACACCTGGATTTAGGAATCCTCTGCCATTCTTCCTTGCAGATCCTCTCCAGTTCCTTCAGGTTGGATGGTGAACATTGGTGGACAGCCATTTTCAGGTCTCTCCAGAGATGCTCAATTGGGTTTAAGTCAGGACTCTGGCTAGGCGAGTCAAGAATGGTCACAGAGTTGTTCTGAAGCCACTCCTTTGTTATTTTAGCTGTGTGCTTAGGGTCATTGTCTTGTTGGAAGGTGAACCTTCGGCCAAGTCTGAGGACCAGAGCACTCTGGAAGAGGTTTTCATCCAGGATATCTCTGTACTTGGCCGCATTCATGTTTCCTCCAATTGCAACCAGTCGTCTTGTCCCTGCAGCTGTAAAACAGCCCCATAGCATGATGCGGCCATCACCATGTTTCCCTGTTGGGATTGTATTGGGCAGTTGATGAGCAGTGCCTGGTTTTCCCCACACATACCACTTATAATTATCACCAAAAATTTCTATCTTCGTCTCATCAGACCAGAGATTCTTATTTCTCATAGTCTGGGTGTCCATCCTGTGTTTTTGAGCAAACTCTATGTGGGCTTTCATATGTCTTGCATGGAGGAGAGGCTTCCGTCGGGCCATTCTGCCATAAAGGCCCGACTGGTAGAGGGCTGCAGTGATAGTTGACTTTGTGGAACTTTTTCCCACCTCCCTACTGCATCTCTGGAGCTCAGCCACAGTGATCTTGGGGTTGTTCTTTATCTCTCTCACCAAGGCTCTTCTCCCATGATTGCTCAGTTTGGCTGGATGGCCAGGTCTAGGAAGACTTCTGGTGGTCCCAAACTCCTTCCATTTAAGGATTATGGAGGCCACTGTGCTCTTAGGAACCTCGAGTAATGCAGAATTTATTTTGTAACCTTGGCCAGATCTGTGCCTTGCCACAATTCTGTCTCTGAGCTCCTTGGGCAGTTCCTTTGAGCTCATGATTCTCATTTGGTCTGACATGCACTGTGAGCTGTGAGGTCTTATATAGACAGTGGTGTGCCTTTCCAAATCAAGTCCTATCAGTTTAATTAAACACAGCTGGACTCCAATGAAGGAGTAGAACCATCTCAAGGAGAATCACAAGGAAATGGACTGCATGTGACTTAAATAATAAATAAATTTGCAAAAATTTCTACATTTCAGTTTTTTTTTCAGTCAAGATGGGGTGCAGAGTGTACTTTAATGAGAAAAAAAAATAAACTTTTTAGAATTTTACCAAATGGCTGCAATGAAACAAAGGGCGAAAAATTTAAAGGGGTCTGAATACTTTCTGTACCCACTGTAGAAAAATTGCATTTTTATTACTAAAATGTTATATTTCCACTTCCTAATGTTATAAAATTCTGTGAGGCACCTATGGCTTCAAAATACTAACTACACCCCCAGATGAAATCCTTAAGCAGTGAAGTTTCCAATATGAGGTGAGCTGGGATGGTTTCTGCTGATCTGGCACCTCAGGGGCTCAGCTAATGGGACCCACAATATATTTAAACTGAATCTGCGTTCTATAAGCCAAGTAGCACTCCTTCACAACTGTACAGTGTCCATTTTAGGACATGATCAGATATCAAAATCAAACATCAGAATGATGTCAGTTTGAGGCTAAATACCCTGTCTGAGAACTTATTCTGCCTGGTGATTTTTACAACTGTAATAGTAATAACTAAAAGTCACTGTTCGCTGATGGGACTTGAACCCAAAATTCTGTGTACCAAAGCCAGTGCACTGACCACTGAGCTATAAACTCAGTTGTAAAAACCTAGGAGTTCTATTTGGTTACATGATTTTCAGTGCAAACTTGTCTAAAACTCATTGGGACTTATGCACAGACCAGACTGCAAGCAAGCCAAATTCAAATGATGTTTGATTCTGATGTATGAGTCTGATGTGTGACTTTCTTCAAACATCAGAATCACAATGACTTTTAGTCACCCTGAGTATTTTTATGGTTGATCTCATAAGACAAGAAAAGCTCCCATTTAGTATCTCTTGACTGGATAGCTCAATCGTAATGCATCAGCCTCTGAAACTACAGTGTTAGAGTTCAAATACTGATAGGAAGAATTTTTTTTTTAATTATGCCAATTTAGCACACAAACTACAGGAGTGTTTTACTTTTAATATCTGACACTCTGATTGTCATCCTGATGTGTTAAGAGTTTCAGACACGCTGTCTAGTAAATTATTGCTTCCCAATTTACTTTGGCTATGTAATTTACCATGCAAATAGACAGCGTGTCTGAAACTCTTAGCACATCAGGATGACAATCAGATATTAAAAGTAAAAAACCCCTGTAGTTTGTGTGCTAAATAGGCATAATTAAAAAAAAAAATTTTATTCCTATCAGGATTTGAACTCTAACAATATAGCTTCAGGGGCTGATGCCTTACCATTGAGCTATCCAGTCAAGTAATACTAACTGGTAGCTTTTCTTGTCTTATGAGTTCAGCCATGAAAATACTCAGGGTGTCTAAAAGTCATTGTGATTCTGATGTTTGAAGAAAGTCACACATCAGACTCACACATCAAAATCAAACATCATTTAAATTTGGCTTGCTTGCAGTCTGTGCATAAGTCCCAATGAGTTTTAGACAAGTTTTCACTGAAAATCATGTAACCAAATAGAACTCCTAGGTTTTTACAACTGCGTTTATAGCTCAGTGGTTAGTGCACTGACTTTGGGACACAGAATTTTGGGTTTAAGTCCCATCAGCAAACAATGACTTTTTATTTTAATTTTTATTACAGTTGTAAAAGTCACTGATGTTTGATTTTGATATCTGATCATGTCCTAAAATGGACACTGTACATCTGATCCCTGCCGTGTGCTCAATCAGTAGTGTACAACCACATATGATGTACTGCCATGTTCAGTAAAAATAGCATCACAAACTATATGGCCAATTTTCTCCTATTACTCTTCATGGAAATTTTAAATTTGGTGTGAAAACAGTGTTTTTGTGAAAAAAAAAATATTTTTTTTTTTTTTTCACATCTAAATGTTATAAAGTTTTGTGAATCACCTGTCAGTTAAAAATGCACAGTACACCCCTAGATGAATTCCTTGAGGGGTCTAGTTTCCAAAATAGGGTCACTTTTGCAGTGTTTCTTCTCTTTTGGCACCTCAGTGGCTTGGCTAATGGAGCCCACAATTTGATTAAACAGAATCTAATTTCTAAATGCCAAGTAGCACTCCTTCCCATCCGATTCCTGCCATGTGCTTAATCAGTAGTGTACAACCACATATGGGGTACTGTCATGTTCAGTAATAGTAGCAAAACAAACTATGGGGTCCATTTTCTCCAATTACCCCTCATGGAAATTATACATTTGGTGCGAAAACAGTATTTTTGTGGAAAAAATGATTTTTTTTTGTTTTCACATCTAAATGTTATAAAATATAGAGCTCTTTCATTTCCAAGCCCTGTCATATGCCCAAACAGCAGTTTTTGAGCACATATGGGGTATCTTTGTGATCGGAAGAAATTGTATAACAAATTATTCAATTAGAAAATTACAAATTTGCAGCTAAAGCAAAATTTTAGCAGAAAAAAAATTATTTTTGTTTTCACATTTTAAAAAGTTCTGTGAATCACTTATAGGTTCAGCAAGCTCAGCACCCCCCTAGATGAATTTCTTAAAGGGTCTAGTTTCCAAAATGGGGTCTCTTGTGGGGGTTCCTGCTGTTTTGGTACCTCAGGGGTTATGTAAATAAGATATGGTGTGTGCCATCTGATCCAGCAAAATTTACATTCTAAATAACAAATTTTGCTTCTTCCTTTCCACGCCCTGCCATGTGTCCAAATAGAGCATTTTGACACCTGCGGTCACCATGCTCAGAATAAAATGGGCAATAAACTTTGCAGTACATTTTTCATATTGCCTCTTAAAGTGAAAAATTTGGGGGTAAAGCAATATTTTCTTAAAAAAAATTAAAATTTTCAATATGATGACCTACTGTCATCAAATTCTATGAACTACATGTGAATTCAAAATGCTCACTACAGTTATATGAAAAAGTTTGGGCACCCCTATTAATCTTAAGCTTATTGTTTTATAAAAATTGGTGTTTTTGCAACAGCTATTTCAGTTTGATATATGTAATAACTGTTGGACATAGTAATGTTTCTGCCTTGAAATGAGGTTTATTGTACTAACAGAAAATGTGCAATCTGCATTCAAACTAAATTTGACAGGTGCATAAGCATGGGCACCTCACCAGAAAAGTGACATTAATATTTAGTAGATCCTCCTTTTGCAAAAATAACAGCCTCTAGTCGCTTCCTGTAGCTTTTAATGAGTTCCTGGATCCTGGATGAAGGTATTTTTGACCATTCCTCTTTACAAAACAATTCCAGTTCAGTTAAGTTTGATGGTCGCCGAGCATGGACAGCCCTCTTCAAATGATCCCACAGATGTTCAATGATATTCAGGTCTGGAGACTGGGATGGCCATACCAGAACATTGTAATTGTTCCTCTGCATGAATGCCTGAGTAGATTTGGAGCGGTGTTTGGGATCATTGTCTTGCTGAAAGATCCATCCCCTGCGTAACTTCAACTTTGTCACTGTTTCTTGAACATTATTGTCAAGAATCTGCTGATACTGAGTGGAATCCATGCATCCCTCAACTTTAACAAGATTCCCGGTGCCGGCATTGGCCACACAGCCCCAAAGCATGATGTAATCTCCACCAAATTTTACTGTGGGTAGCAAGTGTTTTTCTTGGAATGCTGTGTTTTTTTGCCGCCATACATAACGCCTTTTTGTATGACCAAACAACTCAATCTTGGTTTCATCAGTCCACAGGACCTTCTTCCATATAGAAATTGGCTTCTCCAAATGTGCTTTTGCATACCTCAGCCGACTCTGTTTGTGGCGTGCTTGCAGAAACGGCTTCTTTCGCACCACTCTCCCATGCGGATTGCACATTTTGTGTTAGTACAATAAACCTCATTTCAAGGCAGAAACATTACTGTGTCCAACAGTTATTACATATATGAAACTGAAATAGCTGTTGCAAAAACACCAATTTTTATAAAACATTAAGCTTAAGAGTAATAGGTGTGCCCAAACTTTTACATATAACTGTATACCCCTGGATAAAATCTTTGAGGGGTGTAGTTGAAACTTCATCCGCCATATTGTTTATGCTTGCTGGCCAAAACATTGCTTTTAGGATGTATTTTGGATGAATAAAGGAATAGAACTCTCTCTGTTACCTTGGAAACAAACAGAGGTTTATGATCACATGTGGGTATCAATGCACTCATAAGAAACTAGGCAACAAATGGTGGGGTCCATTTTCTTGTGCCATTCCTTGTAAAAATGAAAAAATTGGTCTAAAGCAATACCTCTTAGAGTAAAAAATACAACGTATTTTTTTTTCATTTGACTTTGCATTAATTTCTGTGTAGCACCTGAAGGGTTAAAATATTTCCTGACAGCAGTTTTGAAGTACGTGCACACTTTCAGTATTTGGTCAGTTTTTTACCTCAGTATTTGTAAGTTTAAAACCAGGAGTGGAACAATCAGGGGAAAAGTATAATAGAAACATATCACCCACTACTATTTTTGGCTTATAAATACTGATATAAAATACTGAACATGTTCATGTGGCCTTAGAGAGGGTCAATTTTTAAAATGGCATCACTTTTTGGGGAGTTTCAAATCTATAGAACCGGAAAGTCTATTTAAACCCTTCACACCAAAGCCGTTTTTCACCGTTCTGTCCAGGCCAATTTTTTTAATTCTGACCATTGTCAATTTATGAGGTAATAACTCTGAAACGCTTCAATGGATCCCAGTGATTCTGAGACTGTTTTTTTTTTCATGACATATTGTGCTTCATGATAGTGGTAACATTTCTTTGACATGACTTATGTTTATTTGTGAAAAAAAATCGGAAATTTGGCAAAAATTGTGAACATTTTTTCAAGTTTCAATTTTTTAATTTCTATGCCCTTAAATCAGAGTCATGTCACACAAAATAGTTACTAAATAAAATTTAACACATGTCTAGTTTACAGCACCACAATTTTGGAAACCTTTTTTTGGGGAAGTTAGAAGGGTTAAAGGTTGACAAGCGATTTCTCATTTTTACAACAAAATTTACCTCATTCCTGGGCCCGGATGGGATACACCCACGAGTACTGCAGGAATTAAGTAAAGTCATAGATAGACCATTATTTTTAATCTTTAAAGATTCCATAATAACAGGGTCTGTACCACAGGACTGGCATATAGCAAATGTGGTGCCAATATTCAAAAAGGGGGCAAAAACTGAACTTGGAAATTATAGGCCAGTAAGCTTAACCTCTACTGTGGGTAAAATCCTGGAGGGTTTCCTAAGAGATGCTATACTAGAGTATCTGAAGAAGAATAACCTCATGACAAAATATCAGCATGGGATTACGAGGGACTGTTCCTGTCAAACTAATCTGATCAGCTTTTATGAAGAGGTAAGTTCCGGACTGAACCAAGGAAACGCAGTGGATGTTGTGTATATGGACTTTTCAAAAGCTTTTGATATGGTTCCACACAAAAGGTTGATACATAAAATGAGAACAATGGGGATAGGGAAAATATATTTAAGTGGGTTAAGAACTGGCTCAGTGATAGGAAACAAGTGTGGCTATTAATGGAACACACTCAGACTGGGTCACAGTTAACAGTGGGGTACCACAGGGGTCAGTATTGGGCCCGCTTCTTTTTAACATATTTATTAATGACCTTGTAGGGGGCATACAGAGTAGTATTTCAATATTTGCAGATGACACTAAAGTCTGCAGTGTAATCAATACAGAGAAGGACAATTTTATGCTACAGGAGGATCTATGTAAACTAGAAGCTTTGGCTGATAAATTGCAAATGAGCTTTAATGGGGATAAATGTAAGGTAATGCACTTGGGCAGAAGAAATAAAATGTATAATTATATGCTTAATTGTAAAACACTGGGCAAACTGTCACTGAAAAAGACCTGGGTGTATTGGTGGACGACAAGCTCACGTTTGGTGGCCAGTGTCAGGCAGCTGCTGCAAAGGCAAATAAAATAATGGGATGCATTAAAAGAGGCATAGATGCTCATGAGGAGAACATAATTTTACCTCTTACCTTTCTACTGATCTTTTTACTCTGAGGCCTGAGACAGGGACAAGGGGGCATCTTCTATGTCTGGAGAAAAGAAGGTTTAATCATAATCACAGATACGTATTCTTTACTGTAAGAGCAGTGAGATTATGGAACTCTCTGCTGCATATTGTTGTAATGAGTGATTCACTACTAAAATTTAAGAGGGGCCTGGATGCCTTTCTTGAAAAGTATAATATTACAAGTTATATATACTAGATTCCTTGATAGGGCGTTGATCCAGGGAGCTAGTCTGATTAAATCAGGAAGGAATTTTTCCCTTCACCCATGACAGCACACCGGAGTGAGGATCCGCCCTTCGAGGACAGGAAAACATCTGAAATAAATTGCGACACCTCTCCCCCACTTCAGTTGGCTTCCAGTCCTTGATGGGAATTCTCATGAAGTATCAGGAGGCTGTCATGCTGAAGAAAAACTTACCCAGACCTGTCCCGGCGCTGGAAGAGTGGGCTTGTGTCCGTGGCGCCGGCCTTCAGGTGCAGGTAGCGCCGTCCA
This sequence comes from Phyllobates terribilis, assembly GCF_046119375.1. NCBI lineage: Eukaryota > Metazoa > Chordata > Amphibia > Anura > Dendrobatidae > Phyllobates > Phyllobates terribilis. The sequence goes on along the minus strand of NW_027362768.1, from coordinate 33,726,732 downwards.
CAGGTTCCCCGGGGACCTGTTGCACGTGCGGGCGCAGGCGGTGAGGAGGTCCTGGGCTTCCGTACACCGCCGCATTGCCCTCCCCCTGCTGCCCAATTGACCGGAAGTGACTCTGTGCCTCTGACGTCATGGCACAGGGCATGCTGGGTAGGGCGTGCCTTGATGACATCGGGGGCGGCGCCAGAGAAAAGATGGCGGCGCCCTGTATAATGCCAGCTGGCATGGCAAAACGCAGGCGGCGTTAGCGCTGGGGAAACGGCGGCCAGGGGGAGGGGGGCTAATCACCGGAAGGAGACCACAGTGACCTGAAGGTGGCTGACCCCGCCCATCTCCCTATACAAAGGAGTACCTGAGTTTAAAACGCTGCTCAACATCCTGACACAATGTCTGACATGCAGCAGCTGCGGTCACCACGGCCACAGTCGCCACCACCTTTATTACCACCTCCGTCTACTCGGCCGTCTAGAGGGTCCAGTGGAAGGAGCAGCAGTCGTCCTAGAAAGAAGGGTAAAGCTTCTCAGGACTCCACAGTCTCCAGGAGGGATGCGTCGCGTATCCTGAAACAGTCTTCAATTCTGTTATCCGCAGTGGCGGGGTGAGTGATCTTCGTGAATGTCACTAGATATATTTGCTAATGGGATTTCTATTGTGTGTTTAAATCACCAGGAGGAACCCAGGAAAGTTACCGCCAAGAAGCGGAACAGGGAATGTGCGATATGCAGATGCCTGCTAGCGATAGATTGGCAGAAGGAGCTCTGCTCGGCTTGCATTCAGAAAACTACCTGTGAGGGTACCCGGATTTTGCCGCTATCCTCAGGTCCGTCATCAGATCGGAGGTAGAGGGTTCCTTTAAAACAATTTTGAGGAAAAGAAGAAAAATCATATCTGATCCTTCTTCTGACTTCTCTGTATTATCGGATGAACAGTGTCATAGTGGGGCCTCATCCTCATCATCTTCAGACAGTGATAGAGGGGAGAGACCATGCTTCCCTATAGAAGACACAGATAAATTGGTAAAGGCTGTCAGAACCACTATGGGGTTAAAGGAAGATAAATCTGTTAAGTCCCTAGAAGACATCATGTTTGCAGGGTTAGAAGAAAAGAAAAAACATACCTTCCCGGTGAATGCTAAGGTCCAGGGACTTATCAATAGAAAATAGAGAAAGCCTGAGAAAGTAGGAGCCTTGCCTTCATCCTCAAAGAGGAAGTATCCCTTTGACCTAGTGGACTCTGAAAGCTGGGATTGTTAGAACTCTCCTTTTTGTTGATTCCATCTTGTGTTTTGCGGTCAAGTGACCATCAGCCTTTATATTCCAGCTCCGCCTTTTTGGCTGTGCTAGTGACGCGCCCCTGGGCCTGTGTCGCGCTGCGTTGCGCACGCGGGAGCTTACCCGGAGCCGGATCTCTTGAGGGTTGTAGTCTCGTGGCGGTGACCCGGTCCGTGCCCAGGGAGTCAAACTGAGCGGCGATGTAACAGCGGTAGATGCAGGACGACTACGCCACCCGTTGAATGCAGCTATGGAGCTGCCGCTGCAGGACAGTCTGCTGAGGCCGGTGGATGGATGGTGCAGCGTAGATGGTATAACCCCCAACGGGAGGGGTATGGCCTCAGGGCAGCAGATGTGGATGATGGGGGTAGCAGGAACCACTCAGAGACGGTGCGGTGTAATTCAGGGTCTTTACTGGTAACAACGATAGACCCTCCCGGAGTACTTGCTAGTGAACGGGGCCTGGTCAGTCCTTGAGCAGATGGGATCTCCCCTGGCCAGGCGGAGTTGTAGGCCTCCCAAACTGACTGTACTCTTCTGGCTACCTTGCTAGAAGCGGATATAAGTAGCCCACGTCCCTGAGTGTACCGTGTGGTGCTCACCCGTATGGCCGGTGACTCGGGGCCTTCTAATGGCTTCCGCTCCACGATGGCGGTGCTGGTCCCACGCGTGTGACCGTGCCTTCGGGTTTCTGGGCCTGAGGACCTGAAATCCCCTGCCGGTCGGCTTCTGCTGCTGGGTAAGAGTTAGTCCCCACAGCCTCGGACGCTGGGTCCGGTAAGAAAGCTTCTCAGTCAGGGCGAGCTCTGCAGCTGCCAGCCCCTGACTCGTAGTAGTATTGCTTCTGCTGTTTCTTGTCTCTACTCTCCTTGACTACTCCAGGCTCAGGCCCCAGGACAGGGCCTGCCTGTGGAGCAGAGCCCATAGAGCAGCTCTGCTCCCTGTCTTCTCCTCTCTGAAACTCTCTAACCCTGCCTCAGCCCCAGGTTTATATAGGGGAAGTTCTTCCCCTCCCAAGACTGGGCAGGAGGTGTGGCATGCACAGGATCCCTGACCAAAGGACCTCCCACCTGCTCTCAGACATAACATTACATTACTGTGGAAACCAGACCCCTGGGGTGCCACATTCCCCCCTAGTAAAATTTAGTACTCCGGGACTAAACATATTTTAGAAAAACATAACAAGATATAACAATAACAATACAATAAAGAAACACATAAAGGTGGTCACGGCGTGTCCGCAACCGGGTGCAGTCTTTTAGGGAAGCAAGGTGTCCATTTCACCAAAACAGGGAGACGGTGTCCATTTCACCAAAACAGGGTGACGGTGTCCATTTCACCAGAACAGGGAGACGTAACCAGATAGGGGTTTGTCCTTCCCCGAGTCCTTAACAGTCTTTAGTCCATCCTGGGTTACGCTCCAACTATGTACAGGGTGGCCGCTCTCAGTCCTCGGCCAGTGGGGAAAAAGGGACGGCTGTTCACAGTCCTCAGCCTGGTAAGGGATAGGGAATGGCTGCTCACAGTCCTCAGCCTGGTAAGGGATAGGGACACACGGATAACAGTTCACACTTGTCCCAACGGGGACCACACTTCAATCATTTAACAGTTTCAGCAAGTTCTCATACCCTGACGGGTAACTATGTACAGCTCTTTATTTATGCTACTTCCCTTCAGTAGCGGTGTCCTCTCTTTGTCTCCTCCTGATGGTAGTCTTCAGACCCGTCCGGGTCCTCTTGGCTTTCCTCGTATTGGTAGTACTGCAGCTCCTCCTTGGTTAGCCGGTGAACGTGAAGGGCGTACAGTCCTTTTGCACCTGGGGAGTTCAGGCCTTGCGACCAGGCGTGGAGAGGGTCGCCGTTGATGACGCCCGGGGTCAGAGGGTGCAACTTTGGGCCTGGGCGCGGGCTGGTGGTGGTAGTGCCCAGGGCTGGAGGGTTGGCCGCAGGGCTTGTTGCGGGGGCTGGAGCAGGTCGGTGTCTGCAGCGCCCGGAATCGGCGGCTCCACCAGGGGGCCCGGGAGCAGGCTGACGCTGGCAGCGTCCGGGACAGGGAGACTCCTCTTACCTGCTCCCGCGACCGCTCCTGCGTCACGCGTCTTCTCCCGGCGCTGGTCGGGGCCGGCGACGACTGGGGCACTGCCGATGCTGGGCAGCTTAGTCTGCTGCCGGTCCGCCATCTTGCTGTCCGTTCCTGGTGTCCTCCTCCCCCCTAGTGGACCGTGGCCTACCTTCCGGAGATCCTCTTCCGTAGGCCGCGGCTCCGCAGTCAATCGTCGGGGTAGAGGACCTGGCGTCGCGCTCCTGTGACGTCGGCGTCTGCTGGGCTCCTTCCAGGACCTTACGCAACGTCTGGACGTGAGGCGGGGCTTCAGTTCTCGCGCGCTTTCGGAGTCCACGCCCCTCTTCTTCCCGCGCGGCGTCTCCAAGATGGCGCCGGATGGCGGGAAAACTCCTCGGATGGCGGGAAGAAGGCAGAAGATGGCGCCGGATGGCGGGAAAACTCCTCGGATGGCGGGAAGAAGGCAGAAGATGGCGCCGGATGGCGGGAAAACTCCACGGATGGCGGGAATCTTCACAGATGGCGGGAATCTTCACCACTGGTAAGTTTGAACAGTCTTTTTTTCAGGCACGCAGTACCCGGTGGTTGCGGGCACGAAATCCTGCCGACTACGCCAAAGTTGACGCGCCCCTGGGCCTGTGTCGCGCTGCGTTGCGCACGCGGGAGCTTACCCGGAGCCGGATCTCTTGAGGGTTGTAGTCTCGTGGCGGTGACCCGGTCCGTGCCCAGGGAGTCAAACTGAGCGGCGATCTAACAGCGGTAGATGCAGGACGACTACGCCACCCGTTGAATGCAGCTATGGAGCTGCCGCTGCAGGACAGTCCGCTGAGGCCGGTGGATGGATGGTGCAGCGTAGATGGTATAACCCCCAACGGGAGGGGTATGGCCTCAGGGCAGCAGATGTGGATGATGGGGGTAGCAGGAACCACTCAGAGACGGTGCGGTGTAATTCAGGGTCTTTACTGGTAACAACGATAGACCCTCCCGGAGTACTTGCTAGTGAACGGGGCCTGGTCAGTCCTTGAGCAGATGGGATCTCCCCTGGCCAGGCGGAGTTGTAGGCCTCCCAAACTGACTGTACTCTTCTGGCTACCTTGCTAGAAGCGGATATAAGTAGCCCACGTCCCTGAGTGTACCGTGTGGTGCTCACCCGTATGGCCGGTGACTCGGGGCCTTCTAATGGCTTCCGCTCCACGATGGCGGTGCTGGTCCCACGCGTGTGACCGTGCCTTCGGGTTTCTGGGCCTGAGGACCTGAAATCCCCTGCCGGTCGGCTTCTGCTGCTGGGTAAGAGTTAGTCCCCACAGCCTCGGATGCCGGGTCCGGTAAGAAAGCTTCTCAGTCAGGGCGAGCTCTGCAGCTGCCAGCCCCTGACTCGTAGTAGTATTGCTTCTGCTGTTTCTTGTCTCTACTCTCCTTGACTACTCCAGGCTCAGGCCCCAGGACAGGGCCTGCCTGTGGAGCAGAGCCCATAGAGCAGCTCTGCTCCCTGTCTTCTCCTCTCTGAAACTCTCTAACCCTGCCTCAGCCCCAGGTTTATATAGGGGAAGTTCTTCCCCTCCCAAGACTGGGCAGGAGGTGTGGCATGCACAGGATCCCTGACCAAAGGACCTCCCACCTGCTCTCAGACATAACATTACATTACTGTGGAAACCAGACCCCTGGGGTGCCACACTAGACTTCAGTGTTGTTTGACTGTTTTGCTAGCCAGGTGCTTTTGTGCCTATCTCTGTCAGTTTGCTTTGGTCCTTCTGGGACTTCTAGTACTTTACGTCAGTTTCTCTTTTTGTGTTCTGCAACAACCTTTTCTGTTCAGGAGGTCTCCCACTTTTTGTCCCAGTCCTTAGATCTATTATGGACTCCTTCCCTTTATTCTATAGGTCTTCGTTCAGACTAGCCGAGGACCAAGGTGGGTCTGTACGCAAGGAACAGGCAGCCCGCTACATCGTAGGGACTCAGTTTAGTGACTCAGTTTAGTCTAGTATTAGGGAAAGCATTCCCCTTTCTTTCCTTAGTTCTGTTGCAGATCATAACAGTAAGTCCAGCCCTAAAAACAAACAAACGGGGACAGTGATTGTGTTAGTGGGAAAAAAATATATATTTTTTTCCTCTCTATTTTCCTCATCAAGTTCATCAGTATGGCTTCCGTCCAGAATTTCGCTCACCCCTTACAGGGGTTGACTCTGGAGGTGGCCGAGCTCCAGCAACACGTGAGTAGCTCTTCTGGAGCGCATTTTGTGGAACCGAAGGTAGGACTACCTGATGTGTTTTAAGGTAAACAGCAAGATTGTTTTTCCTTTAAGAATGCTTGTTTACTATATTTTTGATTGAGACCAAGGTCCTCGGGGAATGAATCACAGCGCATTGGTTTTATTATGTCACTTTTGAACCACAAGGGTGGGCCTTTTCTCTTCAACCTAATGATCCGTGCTTAATGTCAGTAGAAGAATTTTTTTTCTGCTATGGGTCTATTATATGAAGATCCTGATCGAGTCTCATCTGCTGAGGCAGAACTCAGGCGTTTGAATCAGGGGTCAGATGATGCTGAGAATTATTGCACACACTTTAGACGGTGGGCTTCTGAAGTCAGATGGAATGATCCTGCTCTGAAATGTCTATTTCTTGCTGGTCTGAGTGAAAGGGTTAAGGATTTGCTAATTGCTTTCCCCGCATCTGAAACTCTGCAGGATGCCATGCAATTAGCTGTTCATGTAGATAGGAGGCTGAGATCTAGGCAGAATGAGGTAAAGACTCCTGTTATGCCACATCCAAGTCCACAGAAAATCTGCTCAGACGGCGGAGAACCGATGGAGGTTGGGGCGAGGTTGCTCCTTTCTCAGGAGAGAGACCGGAGGCTCGCCGAGGGATTGTGTCTTTATTGTGGTAAAGCTGACCATTTGATTAAGTATTGTGAGCTTTATTTAAGTAAAGAGAAAAAAAAGGTCAGGTACGCCCATATAGCTTGTTTACTCTCTGCAGGAGTATTTCTTTCAGGGAGTACTACTTTGCAAGAAAATTTGATTGAATTTCAGGTATTTGTGGATTGTGGTTCAACACTTAATGTGATTGATAAAGGGTTTTTGGAAAAACTTAAATTGAAATCCAAACCTTTGTCATCACCTATTTCTGTGATTGCAATTGATAACACCCCATTGAAATGTATTACTCACAAGGTTGCTGCATTTCCCCTCACTATCATTGGACTTCAACAAGAAGTTTTGGACTTGGTTGTATTAAATAATTTACCCTCTCCGGTCGTTCTAGGATTGCCTTGGTTAAAGCTGCACAATTCTCTGCTGGACTGGTCTACTAATACGATAAAGTCTGGGAGTCCGAAGTGTTATGATAAATGTTGTAATGGTCGCATTGCGACTGTGGGAAAAGGGGAATTACCTGTACCTATTCAAGATTTTTGGAGGTTTTTTTTCGGAGGAGGAGTCGCAAGTTTTACCTCCTCATAGTGACTGTGATTGCACCTTTGAGTTTGTTCCGGGAGCTACTCTTCCCAAGAGTCGCATGTTTAATCTGACTATCCCTGAAAGAAAGGCCTTGGAGGTGTACATACAGACTAGCCTGGCTGCTGGTCACATTAGACCTTCTAAGTCACCTGTGGCAGTTGGATTTTTCTTTGTTAAAAAAAAGGACTGGGGTTTGTGTCCATGTCTGGATTTTCGTGAAATTGATAAGATTGCCGTACACAATTCTTACCCATTGCCGTTAATTCCTGACTTGTTTAACCAGTTAGTTGGGGCCAAGTGGTTCTCTAAAATTGATCTCCTGGGGGCATACAATTTATTACGAGTGAAGGAGAGTGATGAATGGAAAACTGCTTTTAACACTCCGGTAGGTCATTTTGAGAATCTGGTGATGCCTTTTGGTCTTACCAATGCACCTGCATTTTTTCATAACCTTATTAATGACATTCTGAGACCTTTGATTGGTAGGAATGTGGTTGTGTATTTGGATGACATTTTGATTTATTCGCCAGATCTGGAGTCTCATTGGCAGAGTGTACGTGAAGTTTTGCAGTTATTTAGCGATAACTCACTATTTGCTAAGCAGGAGAAATGTGAGTTCGCTGTGCAGAAATTTAGTTTTTTGGGCTACATTGTCTCCAGCGAGGGCTTTGAGATGGACCCGGTGAAGGTTCAGGCTGTGCAGAAATGGCCTAGGCCTGTTGGTTTGAAATCTATACAGATATTTTTGGGTTTTGCCAATTATTACAGGAAATTCATTAAGAATTTTTCTATAAATGTTAAACCTTTAACCGATCTCACCAGGAAAGGTGCGAATACGGTCCAATGGACTACTGAGGCCATTGAAGCTTTTGAGTATCTCAAAGAGAGGTTCAGTTCTGCCCCTATCCTTATGCAGCCTGATGAGACCAAGCCTTTTTTGGTTGAGGTTGATGCTTCATCGGTGGGGGTCGGAGCTGTTTTGTCTCAGGAGAACAGGGATGGAGTACATCCTTGTGCTTTCTTTTCGAAAAAAATTTCTGAAACAGACCTGAATTATGATGTTGGAAATCCAGAGTTGTTGGCTATTAAACTCGCGTTTGAACATTGGCATCATTTTTTGGAAGATGCTAGACATCCTATTCAGGTTTTCACTGATCATAATAATTTGATCTATCTGGATGCTGCCAAGCGCTTGAATGCCTGTCAAGCTAGGTGGGCACTTTTTTTTTGCCGTTTTCATTTTTCTGTTACCTATATCCCTGTTACTAAGAATGTTAAAGCCGATGCTTTATCTCGCAGTTTCACTCCTGCGGTCAGTGCCGAGGAGGAAGAGAGCATTTTACAGAAAGGAGTAGTGGTGGCGGCATTGGACTCAGTTTTGGAGAATGGTATTCTAAAAGCTCAAGATGATGCTCCAACTAACACTCCCCATGGGAAGTTGTTTGTGCTTAGAACCTTTAGGAGAGACTTGTTTGTGGAGTGTCATGAGTCTCGGTTGGCAGGTCATCTAGGAATTTCTGAAACTAAGAGACTTATCAGTCGCAGATTTTGGTGGCCTGGATGGCAGAAGAAAGTCATCAAGTGGGTACGTCAATGTACGGTGTGTGCTAGGTCAAAGGCTTCACATGCTCCTGCTGTGGGGTTGCTTTGCCCTCTGGAGGTTCCTAGTTCACCTTGGACACATCTCACAATGGATTTTATTACTGATCTGCCCGTGTCTGAGGGTTTTACTTTCATATGGGTGGTCGTGGACCATTTTAGTAAGATGTGTCATTTGGTTCCATTCATTAAGTTGCCCTGTGCCAAGACACTCGCTAAGGCTTTTGTTAAGGAGATTGTCAAGCTTCATGGCGTTCCCACGGATATTGTTTCTGATGCGGACCTCAGTTTGTGGCTCGCTTTTAACGTGCTTTTTGTGACAGGTTGGGAGTCCATTTGTCATTTTCATCTGGGTATCATCCTGAGTCTAATGGACAGACTGAGAGAAAGAACCAGGATTTAGAACAGTTTTTGTGATGTTTTGTGGCGGACAATCAAGAGGTGTGGTCTGAGTTTCTGTCCCTTGAAGAATTTGCTCTTAACAATCATACATCCTCCTCTGCTGGGTGTTCTCCTTTTTATTGTTGTACTGGGAGACATCTGTCTTTTGGTTTGTTCTCCAAATTGGGGTCGGCGTTGCCGGAGGAGGAGAATTTTTCCGGTGATTTGGAGAGAGTTTGGACTAATGTACTTCGCAACCTTCAAGGGGCTAACAAGAAGTTCAAGAAGTATTTTGACAGGAAACGTAAGGAGGTTTTGTTTGCTGTAGGTGACATGGTTTGGTTGTCCTCAAGGAATCTGCGGTTGAGGATTCCCCCTAAAAAACTGGGTCCTAAGTTTGTGGGTCCATTTAAAGTGCTTCAGGTTGTTAACCCGTCTGCGGTTAGGTTGGATGTCCCTACTTCCTGGAAGATTAACCCTGTGTTTCATGTTTCCTTGTTGAAACAGGCGGATGTGTCAGATAGGGATGCTACTGTCACAGTTCCTCTTGTGGTGGAGGATGGCGAATATGAAATTTTGCGTATCTTGAATTCTAGATGGCATAGAGGAAGATTACAGTATCTCGTCTCCTGGAAGGGTTTCGGTCCCGAAGATAACTCCTGGGTAAGGACGGATGATGTCTCTGCTCCTAGTCTTGTTAGAGCTTTCCACAGGAGGTTTCCGGATAAGACTGGGCCTGGAGGATCCTCATAAAAGAGGGGGCACTCTTAGAACTCTCCTGTTTGTTGATTCCATCTTGTGTTTTGCGGTCACGTGACCATCAGCCTTTATATTCCAGATCCGCCTTTTTGGCTGTGCTAGACTTCAGTGTTGTTTGACTGTTTTGCTAGCCAGGTGCTTTTGTGCCTATCTCTGTCAGTTTGCTTTGGTACTTCTGGGTCTTCTAGTACTTTATGTCAGTTTCTCTTTTTGTGTTCTGCAACAACCTTTTCTGTTCAGGAGGTCACCCATTTCTTAGATCTATTATGGACTCCTTCCCTTTATTCTATAGGTCTTCGTTCAGACTAGCCGATGACGAAGGTGGGTCCGTTCGCAAGGAACAGGCAGCCGCTACATCGTAGGGACTTAGCTTAGTCTAGTATTAGGGAAAGCTTTCCCCATTCTTTCCTTAGTTCTGTTGCAGATCATAACAGGGATAAGGTGCCAAAAATTGACGCTGTGGTAACTAGATCATCAAAAATATTGGCACCCCCTCTTGAAGACTCAGGGGTACTTAGAGACCCCTTAGACAAGAAGGTGGATACCTTTTTTTAAAGCATGCTTGGGAATCCACAGCAGGAGGTCCAAAGCCAGCCACTGCAGGAACATGTACTGCTTATTCCCTTATGATATGGTTACAGCAGTTGGAAGATCAACTGAAAGATAAAAAGACCTCAAGGGAATAAATTCTAGCCAACCTCCCCCTATTACATGGTGCAGCTGCCTTCCTAGCAGATAACTCTGCTGACTCAGTAAAACTGGCAGCTAGGTCAGCTGGTCTATCAAACGCGGCTAGACGAGCTCTGTGGCTCAAGGAATGCCCTGGGGACTTACAATCAAAGTCTAGATTGTGTTCTATCCCCTGTGACGGCCAATTTCTCTTTGGCAAAAAATTGGACAATGTCCTTGAGAAAGCAAGTGACAAAAAAGGAAGGTTCCCTGGGTTTTCGGCTGACGCCAGGAAGATCTATTTTCGGAAGGGAAAAATAAGGAGAGGTCGCCCCACGGGAGAAAAAAGAAAGTGTGATTTTAAGAACAAGAAAGAGTCTGGATATATGTTTGGGGGTCCCTCCGCCTCCAGAAAACCTCCACAGTGACGCCAGGCCACAAGTTGGAGGGAGACTTTCTCATTTTGTTCAGGCCTGGGAAAACATTTCCTCCAGTCCCTGGATCCTCAAGTTCTGGTCAGTCAAAAAGGAAGGGGATTTTATTTCCCTCTCTTTCTAATTAAAAAAAACGGACTTTTCATTCAGAACTATTATAAATCTAAAAGGCCTCAACCGATTTGTAGACAACCATACGTTCAAAATGGAATCGAAAAATTCAACTATAAAGCTTCTTTTTCACAATTGCTTTATGGCAGTGATAGATCTCAAAGATGCGTATTATCACGTCCCAATTCACCCAGATCATCAAAAGTATCTAAGGGTTGCTCTTTACGTCCAAGGAAGTTGCAGACACTTCCAGTTTCAAGCTCTTCCCTTCGGGTTGTCGATTGCTCCAATGGTATTCACCAAGCTGATAGCCGAGGTGACAGCCTTTCTTCGCATTCAAAATACAGTTATAATACCCAATTTCACACAAGAAATCTTCAGTGAGAAATCTTGTCAGCACAAAGATTGCTAAATGGGTATTTAGAAGGAAAGGTACATCTTTCCTTGCGAACCAGGAATGCTCTCTTGTGGTGGACAGACAGGTCAAATTTATCTTTGGGGATCTAGTGGGACACACCAGTACAAAACATTATCACGACCGATGCAAGCAACTCAGGGTGGTGCGCACACCTATAAAATCACATAATTCAAGGCTCTTGGTCAATCCTAGAGAAAAAGGGGTCGTCAAATCTAAAAGAGCTATGGGCAGTGAGGAACGCTTTAGAAGGCTTCCTCCCTTTACTCCAGGGTCATCATGTTCAGGTTATGTCGGACAACAGAACCACTGTGGCCTACATAAACCACCAGGGGAAAACAAGATCTCATTCAATACTGGAAGCAGTAGGCAGGCTTTTCCAAATAGCGGAGCTAAATATTCTATCCCTTGCGGTGCTACAAATACGAGGCATAGAAAACACGAGAGCAGACTTTCTAAGCCGCAACAAGTTGAGACAAGGAGAATGGGCCCTGAATCCCAGAATATTCCATCAGTTAGTACAGCTGTGGGGTCTACCAGAGATAGATTTGTTCGCCGACAAAAGCAGGAAAGTGGAGAAGTTCTGCTCCCTAGACCCAAGGGGAAACCCATTGGCAATAGATGCTCTCTAGATTCCTTGGAGCTTCAAGTTGGCCTATGCCTTCCCTCCAACAGCTATGATACCTAGTGAGGAAGATCAGGAAGGATCAAGCAAGAGTCATTCTCATAGCCCCCTTCTGGCCAAAGAGACCATAGTTCTCCCTTTTGAAGATGATGTCACGATCAGACCCATGGATCCTACCAGAGACCCCGGACCTTCTAGCTCAGGGACCAATATTCCACTCTCAAGTAAAGGGTTTTCCCCTAGCAGCGTGGAATTTGAGAGGGCAATATTGAGGGTCAAAGGTTTTTCATCAGGTTTAGTGTCTACTCTATTAAGAAGTAAAAAGCCCATAACCACCAAAATCTATGGTAGAACATGGAGAAAATTTCTAGATTTCCTAGGAAAGCCATTAAGCCAAAAACCACAGATTAATTCCATCCTGGAGTTCTTACAGAATGGGTTTGCGTTAGGTCTGGCTACCAGTACACTTAAGGTCCAGATTTCTGCCTTGGGTGCGCTATATAACCGTAACCTCACAGCCAATAAATGGATTACAAGGTTTATTAAATCTTGTGGTAGATCTAGACTAGTGTTGAGCCACCCCCGTAGTGTTCGAGTTCGGTTCGGTTCGTCGAACACCCGTGTGTTCGCCGAACTGTTCGTCGAACTGTTCGTCGAACACCTTCGAACACCGTTAAAACCAATGGCAGGCAAACAAAAACACATAGAAACACATAGAAAACACCTTCAAAGGTGTCCAAAAGCTGACAAACTGCTCAGAAGCCATAACTAACACATGGAAAAGTGACAAGTACATATAGTCATGCGAAAATAAAAGAGGTGGAGGAGTAAAAGGAGGGGGAGACACAGATATAGGCATGTCATGCCCTTCTAAAATCCAAAAAGTGAGAAGCCGACACGGCCAGTCCGCTCCTGCCCGTGCCACCTCCGTGTCGCCGGGTTTGTGCCAGAGCCGCGGTGAACCCTGACGGCCAGCCCCCCTCTCCCAATACTGGTGCCTGTCCGCTGGTGGGTCGAGCGAGCCCCCCTGTGGTGGAGGCAGCTCTAAGCTTTTTAATTTAAATTGTCTCTCTAATTTGAATGAATACACTTTAAATCCATTTACAAGGATCTATTGGAGGGCAAGTCTCATGCCAGCAGCCGCGGTAATTCCAGCTCCAGTAGCGTCCACTAAAGCTGCTGCAGTTAAAAAGCTTTTATAAGGATCGAGCTCGGCTGTCCACCGCAAGGCATCCTACTGCCAGTCCCAGCCCCTATGCCTTGGGGTGCCTCCTGATGCTCTTCACTAAGTATCCCATGGTCCCGAAGCATTTCCTTTGAAAAAATTAAGTGTCTAAACTACAGGTGGTGTAGCTTGCTTAACAGCCGGGATAATCCGCTGACTAGCAGACACTGCTACTAGGCACAAAGTATTTCCTGGGCTAGATGCAGTTAAAAATTTGTAATTAGATACTCTCGTTGGATGCTGAGAAAGCATTCCATAGAGTCTCCTGGCACGCCATATATGATTCTCTTAAAAAGCTTGGGGTAGGGGTCTAGGGGACCCTTTTATAGCCAAAATCACGGCCCTGTATCGCAATACGTCACCTAGGCTGAAGATAAATGGAACTGTAGCACCCTGAGGGCTCGGTTGCTACAGACGTATTGCACCTCACCCAGAGGTGTGATATCTCACTCTCAGGTAAGGATGGAGTGTGGATCAGGACCCGACACCTGCATGCATTACACCACATTGCCGTGGGGCAGGGCGACCAATATGCCCCTGAGATGGGCACGACAGTCCCTGTCCCTGGCTGGAGTGGGGGGAGGGAACACTGAGGAAGGGGAACCCTGCAGTGCAGGAGCAGGGAGGAAGCAGTTCCTGGGTGCATTGAGAAGGGAGTATAAAAGGTGGGCACCATCTTAGTTCAGTGCAGAGAAGTCTGAGCAGAAGTGGCAGGGAGAAGGGGCTCTGCATGAGCTCTGCTCCGGAGGCGGGCCTAGTAACAGAGTCCCAGGCCTGGAAGAGGGAGAAGGAAGGAAGAGGAGCGGAGAAGGCTCCAGGAACGAGGAATGAAGGGATCCCAGGGGTGCGGACGGGCGAGTCGCCACCGCACGCCCGAATCCACCTGCGTGGAGGGGTCAGGCCAAAGGGGGAGACCGGTCCCCGAACTAGTGGAGGCAGGAAACGACCCTCAGCTAGAAACCGGAGGCTCTGACATTTTATGTGGCGCAGCCCCTCGCTACACCCGCTAGGAAGGCACCACATAGGGTCAGGGAAACTGGCGCCAAGTTTACCAAGAGGAGGCCCGAGGCAGCCGGACAGAAGTGTTGGTAAGAAAGGCCAGACAAAGGACACACAAAAGGGGTCCTGTGAAGTGCTCCAAAGTTATCTGGGAGTTGTCTGAGCCCCTCACCTGGTGAGCACAGTACGACGGGGGCAGCCGTTACCTGCAGACGTGGTCTGGATAATAAGAACTGTGAGTAAAGGCCCTGGACTGCATCACTGACTCCGTGTCGTTACTGCTGCTGCCCTGCACCATCACCCCCATCCTCCGCATACACTGCCCTGAGGCTATACTCCTCCCGTGGGGAGTTATGCTACGCTCTGCTGCACCCACAACACCAGCCTCAGCGGTCTGCCCTGTAGCGGCGGTTCACTCTGACCGCAATCCACGGGTGGCGTAGTCGGACATTTAAACATCAAAACCACATAAATAGTTCCGCCACTGGTTTGACCGCCCTGAGCCACGGAACCGGGTCGCCGCCACGAAGACTACAACCACCAGCATCCACCAAAAAGGGTCCGGCTCCGGGTGTCCCAAGGCCCAGGGGGTGCGTCAGAACATTTTCATCACCTTTCACAATCACCAATGGGACAAGGCAGGGATGTCCTCTGTCCCCTCTCTTATACATCCTAGTGACGGAGCACCTGCTCTCATCAATTCGCCATAACCCCAATATTAGGTGGATTGAGGTGGGAGGCACCGAGTACAAGTGCTCTCTATTTGCTGATGATGTCCTAGTATATATCACTCAATCACATATATCCATCCCTGCTGTTATGGCTGAAATAGATCACTTTGTTACATGGTAAAATTTTAAAATCAATGCAGCGAAGTCTGAGGCCCTCGATGTCTCCCTCCCCAAATCCATATAGGATTCCATCCAGTCCAACTTTCCCTTTGCCTGGCCCTCACAGGGTATCAAATACTTAGGAATTCCTATTCATAGAGACCTCTCCCATCTATGTTATCTTAATTTTGGGCCCTTTATTGAACAATTCCATACAGACCACGGTTGGCAAGTTAGAACTGTAAGATTCACTACGTGAACCACTGGTGTTTTGTGGAAAAGCACATGTACACTGCGTTCCAAATTATTATGCAAAAAGTGTTTAGGAGTGATAAGGGAAGAATTTGTTTGTTTGTCAGTTAAACTCATTGATGGTGATGTGTGTCAGGGCTCTTTATATCACTGTAAGCAATTGCAGACACCTGTGCTAATTAGTTTGGCAGGTGTGTCCAATGAAAGGCAAGACTACTTAAGAAGGCTCTCTCACATTATTAAGCAGCCTACATTTTCTGCCAAAATGGGAAAGAAAAAGGATGTGTCGGCTGCTGAGAAGCAACAAATTGTGGAGTGTTTAGGTCAAGGCATGACTACAATCAAAATTGTGCGATGATCAGGATGAAGTGTCTTGGCAATCAAGAAGTATGTAGCTGATTCACAGTACACACGTGTGCGTGCTGATAAGGGCAAATTGAGGACTCTTTCCTACAGGCAATTACGTCAGGTTGAAAGAGCAGCGGCAAAAAAGCCTTGTCATAGCAGCAGACAAGTTTTTGAAGCTGCTTGTGCCTCCAACGTCCCCCGAACAACAAGATGCAGGGTCCTTCAGAGGTTTGCAGCTGTGCATACGCCATCCTGTCGACCTCCTCTATCCACTTCACACAAGCAGAAACGGCTCCAGTGGGCCAAACATTACATGAAGACTGATTTCAAAACTGTTTTGTTCACGGATGAGTGCCGTGCAGCGCTCGATGGTCCAGATGAATGGAGTGGAGGATGGCTGGTTGATGGACACCCCACGCAAACATGGCTACAGCGCCAACAAGGAGGAGGTGGAGTAATGTTTTGGGCTGGAATCATGGGGAGAGAGATTGTCGGCCCCTTTAGGATCCCTGAAGGCGCTAAAGATGAACTCCATAATGTATGTGGATTTTCTCAAACAGCACTTCCTGCCATGGTTCAAGAAGAAGAACCGTGTATTTCACAGCAAGATCATTTTTCTGCATGATAATGCACCATCTCATGCTGCACATAAAACATCTGCATCTCTGGCTGATATGGGCATAAAAGGGGACAAACTTATGGTGTGACCCCCATGCTCCCCTGACCTCTACCCCATTCAGAACCTTTGGAGCATTATTAAAAGGAGTGTCTATGATGGCGGGAGGCAGTTCACATCTAAGCAACAGCTCTGGGAGGGTATTCTGTCCTCATGCAAAACAATTGAAGCAGAAACCATCCAAAACCTGACAAATTCAATGGACGAGAGAGTTCAGAAGCTCCTTTCGAACAAGGGGTCCTATGTGAAAATGTAACATCACCTAGAATAAAGTTTTGAGTTGAAAACTGTTTGATTTCAGTTTCTAACAACCTGCTAATGCTTATAATTTCAAAAATGACCATTTTTTTGGTCTTTATTAAAATGAAAAGGTTGATCGAAAAGTTTGGGGGATCTAAGAGTGTGGCAACCCAGTAGTCATGATTACTTCGAATTCTGACAATATGAGGGTCATGCTGCAGGTAGTGCAGCAAGAAGGCACTTATGTGTCTTGCGCATCTCGGAGCCCCAAAATTATTTTCCGGGCTAGATGCAGCTAAAAATTATTTTTAATTTTAAATCTGGTGGAGCTTATTATAGATGGCCTAATAGGATCAGTGCTGCACACTGCTACAAAGCCCAAATTATTTTCCAGTCAAGATACAGATAAACATGATTAGTAATTTGAAAGCTTAAAACGGTCGGTAGGGTGATTTTAACCAATCATCAAGCTTTTACTCTCCCCAGGATGACACAGGGGTAGAAAAGTCGTTTCGGATCCATGATTTGTTCATCTTTATGAACGTGAGTCTGTCTACATTATCAGTGGAGAGCCGCGTGCGCTTATCTGTCAGCACACCACCAGCAGCGCTGAACACACGTTCAGACAGAACGCTGGCTGCGGGGCATGACAAGATCTCCAAGGCGTAAGTGGCTAGCTCCGGCCATTTATCCAGATTGGAAGCCCAAAAAGAGCAAGGGTCCAGTGACACAGTCGTGGCTTCAATGTTTACTTGGAGATACTCCTGTACCATCGTCTCTAGGCGTTGACTATGTGTCAGACTTCTTGTCTCCTGTGGCCTTGCAAAGGATGGGCTAAAAAAGTGGTGAAATGATTCCGCAAAATTGATGTTACCAGCAGATACTGTGGTTCTGTTACGGTTTGAGTGCTGAACACTTGATGGTCCCACGGTTGGCAATTTGGAACTGTGAGATTCACTACGTGCACCACTGGTATTTTGTGGAAAAGCACATGTAAGATTCTGCAACAGTCTCTGCTGATACTCCTGCATGCGTGCATCCCTTTCTATGGCAGGAATAATTTCTGCAAATTTACTTTTGTACCGGGGATATAACAGTGTGGCAACCCAGTAGTCAGGATTATTTTTAATTCTCACAATTCGAGGGTCATGTTGCAGGTAGTGCAGCAAGAAGGCACTCATGTGTGTTGCTCTTCCAGGAGCACCAAGTCCCTGTTGTGTTGGTGGCGAGGTAACAATCATGCTTCCTTCCTCTGTCCTCTCCCCCCAACCTCGCACAACAGAAATGTGATCAAGGTCTCCCTCATCTGATGAGTCTTCCATCAGTTCGTCCTCCACTTCTTCCTGGGCTCCTGCACCTTCCTCACTAGTTTGGCTGCTACCATGCGCCCTGGTAAAACCATCTCCCCCACCCTCACATGCCTGCCGCCTTGGTGCTGCCGACCGTCTGGACCTTGCAGATGTTAGCCCTTCCGCATACAACTCCTCCTCCTCTACTTCCTCCACCTCCTCTTGTGCCACCACCTGACTCCGAATTCTGTTTAACATGTGCTCCAGCATGTAAATCACCGGAATAGTCATGCTGATAATGGCATCGTCAGCACTAAACATCTTCGTCGCCATTTCAAAACTGTGCAGAAGGGTGCATAGGTCCCTGATCTGAGACCACTCCTCCAGCGTGATTTGCCCCACCTCTGGATCTCGTTGGCCCAGGCTATACGTCAGAACGTATTGCACCAGGGCTTGTCGGTGCTGCCACAGTCGCTGCAACATGTGCAGAGTTGAATTCCACCGGGTAGGCACATCGCATTTTAGCCGGTGAAATGAAGGCCCAACGACTTCTGTAGAGATGTAAATCGCTGAGCTGCGGGATGCGAACGGCGGAAGTGAGCACACAGCGACCGTGCCCTCTGCAGAAGGCCATCTAGTCTGGGATAGTGGGCTAAAAATTGCTGGACAACCAGGTTCAACACGTGAGCCATACAAGGCACGTGTGTGACATTGCCCCGGCGAAGGGCCGCACCCAGGTTTGCAGCATTGTTGCACACGGCCTTCCCTGGTTTCAGGTCCAGTGGAGACAGCCATTCATGAAATTGGTTCTCCAGAGCTGACCACAACTCCTCAGCTGTGTGACTCACATTTCCCAGACATTTCAAAGTAAAAACCGCCTGATGACGTTGAGCCCTACTGCCCGCATAGTAAGGAGGTGTGCAGGATCCCTTCTGCGCAGTTAGAAAGCTTGTGGCATGACCAGACAGGCTTTGGGTGCAGGTGGAAAACCGAGAGGAGGTTGAGGAGGCAGAAGCAGTGGAGGAACTTTGACATAAAGAGGATTGACGCACAACTCGTGGGGACGGCAAGACTTGGACAGCAGCCCCTTGTCCTGCTGTCACCATAGTTACCCAGTGCCCAGTCAGCGACATGTAACGCCCCTGTCCATGCCTACTCGTCCAAGTGTCTGTGGTGAAATGCACCCTGTCACACACAGAGTTTCTCAAAGAAGCGGTGATGTTGTGTGCGACATGCTGGTGGAGCGCAGGCACACCTTTCTTTGAGAAGTACTTCCGACTGGGCATCTGGTACTGGGGCACTGCGACGGACATAAGGTCTCGAAAATCCTCTGTGTCCACCAGGCGGAAAGGCAGCATTTCTGTAGCCAAGAGCTTGCAGATGGTGAAATTCAACCTCTTAGCTTTCTCATGGCTAGGAGGAAATGGTCTTTTACTTGTCCACATCTGAGGGACCGAGGGCTGGCTATTGTGCTTAGACGGGGTTGATAAGGGTGTCCCCGGCAAACTGCCGGTCTGTGAGGAAGATGCAGGCGGACATGTTAGGTTGCCTTGTTCCAAAGGTGGTGCTATCGATGTCGGACAGCGCTCAACACCAGCTGGTGTTCCCACCTCCAAAGAAAATGATGACCTGCCAATCACGCTGGCTGTTGCGGGTAAAGAGGTGGCAGGTCTGCGCCCCAAAACAGGTGTGACTGCTGTCCCCCCAGTCACAGAGGATGAAGAGGCCGCGGATGCACAAGATATGGCAGACGGTGGTTGGCCCGGCCGGCTAGGCCGCATTGTAGCACACTGAGCTTCCCACTGCAACTTATGCTTCATGTCCATGTGCCGGTTCATGCATGAAGTACTCAAACTATGTATTTTTTGGCCTCTACTTAGCTTTTGCTGACAAATGTTACAGATAACACGAGTTGGGTCATCTTTATCGATCTGAAAAAATGCCCAGGCTATGCAAGGCTTAGCACCCATGCGACCTGAAGAGCCACCACGACTTGTGGTGAGAGGCAGAGTTGTGTTTGAGGATGCAGTTGTTGACGTGCTTCCAGTACTACGTCTCTGTCCAGGAAGGCGCAACCTGACCTCGTCGTCACTAGCATCTTCCTCCACCTCCTCTGCTGACCTCATCTCTTGGCTGACTGTGGGTTGACAGTAAGTGGGATCTCCAACCTCATCATCATCACCCTGTGTGTTATCACACCCGTCGTCCTCAGAGCCAACCTGTTCCTGCCCTGACAAAAAACTAAAGTTGTCGCTCCAATCAGGTATTTGAGTCTTATCATCGTCTTCCTCATTGTCTCCACCAACAGGAGTTACAGTTTGGGAATGAGGGTCTACATTATGGTCAGAACCTTCTGCGTCTGGTCCTGGATCCGACTCATAAAGATTCTGGGCATCAGTGCAGATCATTTCCTCGTCTGGATTCACAGAAGCGCTGGAGTCGACCTCTGATTCCCAGGCTATAGTATGAGTAAACAGCTCTGCAGACTCAACCATCTGTTCTACCTCATACTCAGACGGGCAGCTGGAGATTTGGGAGCTGTGAGGAAGCAAGTGCGATTTGGGTGACACCTTTGAGGACTGGAGTATTTGTGATGTTGAAGTTGATGTGGAGGAGAGCCCACTTAAAGGAGCACTTGATATCCGTTGAAGCACCTGCTGTTTTTGTGCCTCATCTGGAATTTGTAGCGATTGGCGTGGCCGTAAGAAAGGGATCTTATCACATTGTCCGCTAAAAGAAGTAGACATTTTAGTTTGGCTGGAAGATGGTCTTTCTTCTGCAGATGTTACTGTTGCTTTAACACCTACCCCACGGACACAACCTTTTTTCCCCTTCCCAACACGCCTATTCCCCTTTCCACCAGCAGCAGGCCTTTTTCCACTCATTTTGGTGGTTAACTAATTCACAACTCTGGAGTTGTTTGCACAAAAAAACAATGGATGGTAACCGAGTAGAGCTGAGTGGCCAAATTGTGGTATTAGGCCAAAACTATTGGCTGGGTTAGATGCAGAAAAAAAATATATTCAATTTGCAACCTGATGGAGGTCAGTATAGATGGACTAATACAACAAGTCCCACACACAGCTAGAAGCCCAATATTTTTTCAGAGGTAGATGCAGAAAAAAATTATATTCAGTTTGCAACCTGATGGAGGTCTGTATAGATGGATTAATAGAACAAGACCCACACACAGCTAGAAGCCCAATATTTTTTCAGAGGTAGATGCAGAAAAAAATATATTCAGTTTGCAACCTGATGGAGGTCAGTATAGATGGACTAATACAACAAGTCCCACACACAGCTAGAAGCCCAAATATTTTTTCAGAGGTACTGTAGATGCAGATAAAAATTATTTTTAATTTGCAACCTGATGGAGGTCAGTATAGATGGACTAATAGAGAAAGTCCGACACACTGCTAGAAGGCCAAATATTTTTTCAGAGCTAGATGCAGAAAAAAATTAGATTCAGTTTGCAACCTGATGGAGGTCAGTATAGATGGACTATCAGAGAAAGTCCCACACACTGCTAGAAGGCCAAATATTTTTTCAGAGCTAGATGCATACAAAAAATTATTTTGAATTTGCAACCTGATGGAGGTCAGTATAGGTGGACTAATAGAACAAGTCCCACACACTGCTAGAAGGCCAAATATTTTTTCAGAGCTAGATGCAGAAAAAAATTATATTCAGTTTGCAACCTGATGGAGGTCTGTATAGATGGATTAATAGAACAAGACCCACACACAGCTAGAAGCCCAATATTTTTTCAGAGGTAGATGCAGAAAAAAATATATTCAGTTTGCAACCTGATGGAGGTCAGTATAGATGGACTAATACAACAAGTCCCACACACAGCTAGAAGCCCAATATTTTTTCAGAGGTAGATGCAGAAAAAAATATATTCAGTTTGCAACCTCATGGAGGTCAGTATAGATGGACTAATACAACAAGTCCCACACACAGCTAGAAGCCCAAATATTTTTTCAGAGGTACTGTAGATGCAGATAAAAATTATTTTTAATTTGCAACCTGATGGAGGTCAGTATAGATGGACTAATAGAGAAAGTCCGACACACTACTAGAAGGCCAAATATTTTTTCAGAGCTAGATGCAGAAAAAAATTATATTCAGTTTGCAACCTGATGGAGGTCAGTATAGATGGATTAATAGAACAAGACCCACACACAGCTAGAAGCCCAATATTTTTTCAGAGGTAGATGCAGAAAAAAATATATTCAGTTTGCAACCTGATGGAGGTCAGTATAGATGGACTAACAGAGAAAGTCCCACACACTACTAGAAGGCCAAATATTTTTTCAGAGCTAGATGCAGAAAAAAATTATATTCAGTTTGCAACCTGATGGAGGTCAGTATAGATGGACTAATACAACAAGTCCCACACACAGCTAGAAGCCCAAATATTTTTTCAGAGGTACTGTAGATGCAGATAAAAATTATTTTTAATTTGCAACCTGATGGAGGTCAGTATAGATGGACTAATAGAGAAAGTCCGACACACTACTAGAAGGCCAAATATTTTTTCAGAGCTAGATGCAGAAAAAAATTATATTCAGTTTGCAACCTGATGGAGGTCAGTATAGATGGATTAATAGAACAAGACCCACACACAGCTAGAAGCCCAATATTTTTTCAGAGGTAGATGCAGAAAAAAATATATTCAGTTTGCAACCTGATGGAGGTCAGTATAGATGGACTAACAGAGAAAGTCCCACACACTACTAGAAGGCCAAATATTTTTTCAGAGCTAGATGCAGAAAAAAATTATATTCAGTTTGCAACCTGATGGAGGTCTGTATAGATGGATTAATAGAACAAGACCCACACACAGCTAGAAGCCCAATATTTTTTCAGAGGTAGATGCAGAAAAAAATATATTCAGTTTGCAACCTGATGGAGGTCAGTATAGATGGACTAATACAACAAGTCCCACACACAGCTAGAAGCCCAATATTTTTTCAGAGGTAGATGCAGAAAAAATTATATTCAGTTTGCAACCTGATGGAGGTCAGTATAGATGGACTAATAGAATGATGCTATGCCCAAAAGATTTTACTTCACTAGGTGCAGTAAAAAAATTGGTATTCTATACACAGGTGGTATATCTTGCAACACAGATAGGCTACTCCACTGACTAACACACTCTGCAATAGGCCAAAAAGGATTAGCTTTGCTAGATTCAGCCAAATGCTGTGAAAAAACTTGCACAGCACTGGCACAGACCTGCCTGGCAAAAACTGATAGGAACTGATGTAACCTAGTCCTGAAAAGGACTCCAATTACAATTAGTCTTTACTCCCACAACCTATCTATTTAAGAGCACAGACCTGCCTGATAAAAGTCGTAGGAAATGCTGTAACCTAGTCCTTAAAAGGACTGCAATCACAACTATTCCCTACTCCCAAGCTATCTGTATATTTGTGCGAAAATTGGCTTGAAATTAACAAGGTATAGCGCACACAGCAACAGCGGTGCCGTCTAACACGCAGCTGCAGCAGTGAGAAAATGGTGGCGACGGGGAAAATGGCTTGGTCTTATAGGGCAAGGACATGTGACATACACTGCCAATGACACATGCCCTTGCTTGTGTGAAAAAAAGCACTTCGCTCCGTGTGTGCGCTGCTGATAGGCTGACAGATTGCACCTCCCCACTGTAAATGCGGGAAAGAGAAAAAAAAATGGAGATCTTCATTGTTCCTGCAGAGATCCATCCCCTGCCCCTCCCCCCACCCCGCTGTACACTCAAACTGCGTATTAACATTAATTTTCATCATTACTGAGAAAAAATCCAGTTATGATTTTGGTGCACGAACAGTTATCGAACATAACCTCGAACAGCCGAATTTTTCTCAAATTGTTCGTGTTCGCCGAACGGCTCGAACACCGCCCAAAACAGCTCGAATTTGAGATTGGCGAACAGTTCGAGTAGAACAACGCTCATCTCTAATCTAGACCAGTCTCAATACCCAAAGTTCCTCCATGGAACCTAAATGTAGGACTTGACTCCCTAATTATGGAACCCTTTGAAGAAGTTCAGGAGTTGTCTGCAAAATACATAACTCTCCAAACTATTATTTTGGTAGCTTTAACATCGGCCCGCAGAGTAAGTGATTTGCAGGCCTTATCCATAAATCCTCCATATACACAAATATTTGAGGATAGAATAGTATTGACGCCTGATCCAGTCTACCTTCCTAAGGTTGCTCTCAAGTTTCATAGGTCTCAGGAAATTGTTCTGCTCTCCTTTTGTAACAGCCCAAAGACCCCAGGGGAGCAAAAGTTTCATAACCTTTACGTTAGAAGGGCTCTATTACAATACATAAAAGTAACTAGCCAGTGAAGACGTAGCTAATCCCTGTTCGTAGCCTTCCAGGGGAGTAGGAAGGGTTACGGGGTGACAAAAGCAACTATAGCCAGATGGATTAGGGAGGCCATTTGCTTAGCCTACTCGACTAGTAACACCCCAATTCCTGATGGCATCAAGGCTCACTCCACCAGAGCAGTGGCAACCTCCTGGGCAGAGACGGCAGAGGTATCGATAGATCAGATCTGTAAGGCCGCTACCTGGTCATCACCATCTACCTTTTACAAACACTACCGTTTGTATCTGTCCTGCCTATCTGACTTAACTTTTGGTAGAAGGATGCTGCAAGTGGTGGTCCCTCCCTAAGGTGTTTCTTTCTCCAAAATTCTCTCAGGTGTGCTGTCATGGGTGAAGGGAAAACACCAAGGTTACTTACCGGTAGCCGTTTTTTCCAGAACCATGACGGCACCCATATATTCCCCCACTTCTTTCTAACCATATGAGTGTGCACATTTGTTGGGTATTATTTGATGTGGTGTTGAATTTTGTATATAACTCTTTTTTATGGAGGTCCTCTCAATGCTCTGTAACCAAATGAAGTGGGGGAGAGGTGCTGCCCTTTTATTTCAGATAGTTTCCCGTCCTCGAAGGGCGGATCCTCTCTCAGGTGTGCTGTCAAGGGTTCTGGAAAAACCGGCTACCGGTAAGTAGCCTTGGTGTTTTTTCCCCAATGTGGAGCTTAGAGTTCGCCACATGAGGTTTTTTTGATTTCCTCTTGCTCAATATGTTAGGCTATGGGTTGAACTAGATGGACTTAGTCTTCCTTCAACCTTAAACTATGTTACTATGCTACATTTGAAGTGACTTTGAGGGGTCTATATGACAGAAAATACCCAAACGTGACACCATTCTAAAAACTGCACCTCTCAAGGTGCTAAAAACCACATTTAAGAAGTTTATTAACCCTTCAGGTGCTTCACAGGAATTAATGGAATGTGGAAGAAAAAAACTTTTTTTTACAAAAATTTTAATTTAAACCCAATTTTTTTTACTTTTACAAGGGTAAAAGAAGAAAATGGACCCAAAAGTATGTTGTGCAATTTCTCCTGAGCACACCGATACCCAATATGTGGGGGAAAACCATTGTTTGCGTGCATGGCAGGACTCGAAAGGGAACTAGCGCCATTTGACTATTTTTAAATGTAAAATTTGCTGGCATAATTAGTGGACGCCATGGTGCGTTTATAGATCCAGTGTTGTGCCTAAAAAGTGGAAACCCCACACAAGTGACACCATTTTGGAAACTAGACCCCTCAGGGAACTTATCTAGATGTGTGGTGAGCACTTTGAACCCCCAGGTGCAGCACAGAAGTTTATAATGCTGAGCCGTGAAAATAAAAAATCACATTTTTCCACAAAAATGTTTTTTTAGCCCCAAATTTCGCATATTCACAAGGGTAATAGGAGAATTTGCACCATACAATATGTTGTGCCATTTCTCCTGAGTATGCAGATACCCAATATGTGGAAGAAAACTACTGTTTGGGTGTATGGCAGGGCTCCAATGGAAGGAGCACCATTTGGCTTTTTGAGTGTAAAATTTGCTGGAATAATTAGCAGACGCCATGTCGCATTTGGGGAGCCTCTGATGTGCCTAAACAGTGGAAACCCCCCACAATTTACATCATTTTGGAAACTAGACCCCTCAGGGAGCTCATCCAGATGTGTGGTGAGCACTTTGAACCCCCAGGTGCTTCACAGAAATTTATAACGTTGAGCCGTGAAAATAATAAAAAAAAAAATCACATTTTTCCCACAATGTTTTTTAGCCCCAAATTTTGCATTTTCACAAGGGCAACAGGAGAAAATGGACCCCCAAATTAGTATAATTTCTCCTGAATAGGCAGATACCCCATATGTGGTTGAAAACTAGTGCATACTGAGGCATAGTGAAAAGCTCAGAAGGGAAGCTTCGCCTTATTGGAGTTCAGATTTTGCTGGACTGGTTTGAAGGTTCCATGTCACATTGGTAGAGCCCCTGAGGTGCCAGATCAGCCGAACCCCTCATATGTGACCCCATTTTACAAACTGCACCTCTCAATGAATTCATTTAGGGGATCATATTGACACCACGAGTGTGTCACAGCATTTTATACCATTGGGCAGTGAAGAAAAAATAATTACATTTTTAACACCAAAATTTTATTTTAGCCTCAGATTTTACATTTTAACACTGGGAAATGGGTGAAAATGGCACCAAAATTTGTACCACAATTTCTGCTGAATGTAGAAATACCCCATGTGTGGCTGTGCAGTACAGCTTAGCCATACGGTGAGCGCTTGTTGCCTCCTGGAGTTCAGATTTTCCTACAATAGTTTGCGGACACCATATACAGAACCTCTACGAGCAGAATCCCCCTCAAGTGACCCAATTTTTTAAAATATACCCCTTTGTGAATTTATCTACACGTGTAGTGACAATTTGGACGCCACGGGTGTTTTCCAGAAACAAGCAGCAGTGGATGTTGCTAAGGGAAGATTGCAAACTCTTCAGAATCTAGGGCCGGGTGTGATATAATTTTTTGCGCGCCGAGCTGATGTTTTTATTGATACCATTTTGGGGTAGATACAATATATTGATTGCCCGTTATTCCATTTTATTGCAATGATGCAATAAACGGAATTCTGGCATTTTGATTTTTTTTCTCGTTTACCGATCCGATTAATTCTTTTTATATATTGATAGATCGGGCAATGCAAAATAAGTGTTTTATTTTTTATTGTTTTATTTTGAATGGGGCGAAAGGGGGTGATTTAAAATGTTTTTTTAATAAAAAATGTTTTACTTTTCACTTGCTTCAATAGTCTCTATGGGAGACTAGAAGCTGTGATTATCTGATTGCTTGTGCTACACACAAACGATCATCAGATCGCCTGTGTGTAGCAGAAATGCTCACTTGCTATGAGTGCTGACCACTGAGCGGCTCTCATAGTGACGCGCCCCCTGGGCCATGGGGTACTCGGTAGCCGGGCCGGTCGGTGCTGGGGGATGTGACCCGGTGACCCGGTCCGTGACCCAGGGCAGTCAGTAAAAGGGGAATGAAGAAAGGGGAATAAAGTTTTTATATATAATGTTCGTGATGCCACCTGTGGTATGCGGCCACATGGGGCTGCCGCTGCGGTGCAGATCCTCTGGAGCTGATGGTGACGCAGCAGAGTTGGCTCAGCTCTCCACAGACAGAGCTAAGCTCCAGGGCAGTGATGACTTGATGGGGTAGGTGTTGCTGGTGCTGCGTAGTGTAGGGCAGGTGATGGCGCAGCAATTATTCACAGACACAGTGGGGTGCAGTGTTCAGATTTTACTCACAGTTTGCCAAGACTCCAGGTTACAGGTACCAGTGTGTAACCTCCCACGTTGTCCTGTGTCCACCAGAGAAGGGGTTCAGCAACTCTTAAGTCTCTCAGGAGTACTTAAACGGTACCCCGTTCTGTGTTCCTTTATCGGACGTCTTCCCTGCGCTGGCTCTCTCCCTCCTGCCCTGCGCCTCACACCCAGTATCCCAAGCCAGTGACCTCGGATCTTGTCGGGCGACCTGCAGTCCCCTGGACCCTATGCGGCCACCTTTTCGGCGATTTAGGTGTGGCTGTTGGCTGCAGCACCGTGAAAGTACTGCAACTTCCGGTTATCTAGCTGAGCCTGGTTCTTCTCCACTAGTTTAGGGGCCGGTCCCCACTCTGCGGCCTGATCCCTCCATGTCCATGTAGATTCGGGTGCACAGGTGCCTTCCTGCACTCTCCGTGCCCCTGGGATCCCCTATGTCTTCTGGAGCCTTCCCTCTGCTCCCGTTCTCTCCTCTCAGTCTGTCCTGGGCCTCTCAGTCTAGGCCCTGCTTCTTCCTCTACTCCTCCTGAGCAGAGCTCCTTCTGAGCTCCTGCTCTGAACTCTCTCTCCTCTGACTTTTCACCTCAGACTGATCTGACTGATCTCTCTCCTACAAGATGGTTCCCTTCTTATACTCCTGCTTGCAATGCTCCCCTGATCTGCTTCCTCCACCCACACCCACTACATGGTTCCCCCTCTCTTGGTTCCCCCCATTCCAACCAGGAACAGAGCTCAGCAGTAATTAAGTGCATCTTTTCTCTGCCTACTGGCTTGGAGTGGTGTAGTGTTGGATGTGGATATGTGGGTCCCGGGTGGTACTACCTCCTTACCTGAGAGTGGGGTACCACACCTCTGGGTGAGGCGCAGTACCTATGTGGTGAATGAACCCGCAGGGGTGCCACAATAGCATCCCAGCAATGACAACTGCAGGGGTCTCCTGCAGACCCCGGGCTGTCATGCTAACCCATCGGTGACCCACGGTCATGTCACACTGGCGCCGATAGTTGGGACCTTGACATCCTTCCACCGTGGCCATGTTAAATGCCACTGTCAGAGATTGACAACGGATTTTAACATGTTAACAGCCACGGGTAAATTGCAATTCCACCTGCGGCTGTTAGAAGCACATAACATCTTGTTGCGTCGGCGTCCCTGCCTCCTGCTAGGCAGAGACGCTGTTCCCCTCGCCTCCCTGCTCCGTCCTCGGCGTCCTCCTCCCGCGCTACTGGCAGCGCTCGCTGCTTCCCGGGCACTGTGCTTAGGGCGCACGCGCGCGCTCCCTCTCTCTTAAAGGGGCCGCGCGCGCCGTCCTAAGGAGTCCCCGGCCAATTGCCGGTGGAGCTCCCATATATAAGGCACCTCCTTCAAAATGGAGGTGCCCGAGCAAAGTTGTTGCAAAGCCTTTCACCTCTGCTTCAGCCCTCAGGTCCCATTGCCAGTCTGTTTTCCAACTCTGTCTACCTGCTTGCATTCCCTGCGGTCCGACAGTCTGTCTACCAGCTTCCGCCAGTCTGTCTGTGGACCAGTCCGCCTGCGGATCAGGAAGCACCTGCCTGATACCTGCCTGATACCTGTCTGATACCTGTCTGAGACCACCTGCCAGCTCATCTGGGAGCGCTCACCTGCCCCCCGCCAGCTAGCCTACCTGGAGGCTCCGCCGTCACTTGCCGTGACCACCTGCCAGCCAGCCGAAAGACTCTTTCCCACTCACCTGGGAGCTCTTGCCTGCTGCCCGCCTGCTAGCCTACCTGGAGGCCCTGCCGTCACTTGCCGTGACCACCTGCCTGTCTAGAGACTCTTACCCTGCTGTCACTTGCCGTGACCACCTGCCTGTCTAAAGACTCTTACCCTGCCATCACTTGCCGTGACCACCCGCCTGTCTAGAGACTGTCCCCATCACTTGCCGTGACTTCCTGTCCTTCTACCCAGAGACTGTTCCTGTCACTTTCCGTGTCTACTTGTCCACCTTCCCTGGGAGCCACCCGCTTCCTTACAAGGACTGCCCCTTTGTATAGTAGCTCAGAGGTTCCACCTCCCGGACCCGTTACAGTTTGCTCGGGCCATGGAACCCGGTGGCACCCAAGCTCCTTCACTCTCGGACCTATGCCATGAACTATCACGTCAGAGGTCCCAGCATGAGTCCATCCTGAGTCACCTGCGTAGTGTTAACTCCCGCCTGGACACACTGTCTGCCTCATCGGGAGCTGCTTCCACTCGCACAACTACTACCCCGGCAGCGTCGCTGCCCATCAATACCATGGCATCCCTTCCCAGTCCCGCCTTTCCGCCCCGCCTCGTTTTGGTGGAGATCCCGGTCAGGCACAGGGCTTCATTAACCAGTGCACCCTGCACTTCGAACTTTTGGCACACCAGTTTTCCACCGACCGAGCCAAAGTGGCCTTCATCATGTCCCACCTCACTGGGGAGGCGCTGGCTTGGCTAAATCCTCTATGGGAGAGAGGAGACCCCCTGGTGTCTAACCTGCCAGCCTTTCTTACGGCCTTCCAGAAAGTCTTCGACAAACCGGGACGAAAGACCTCTTCTGCCTCATCTCTGCTACGCCTCCGTCAAGGGAGTCTCACTGTGGGCCAATATGCCATACGGTTCCGTACCCTTGCTTCGGAGCTTGCCTGGGATAACGCCGCCCTGGTGTCCGTCTTCTGGGCGGGTCTATCCGGCCGGATTAAAGATGAACTTGCCGATCAGGACATTCCTACCGCTCTCGACGACCTAATAACACTTGCCACCCGGATTGACATCCGGTTCCAGGAGCGTACCAAAGAGGTCACCCATGTGAGGAGGTTTCCTCACCTTGCTCCTACCTTCCGGAATCCCGTCACTTCCTCTGTTACTCCCCAGGAGCACTCACCCGAGCCTATGCAGGTCGACCAGACCAAGATGGTCAAAACCCGTCAAGAGTCACGCCGTGCCGAGGGGAGCTGCTTCTACTGTGGCAGTAAGGAGCACCAGATCCGTTCCTGCCCGGAGAGGTCGGGAAACGCCTGTGTCTAGGATCGCTCAGAGAGGTCGTCCTAGACAAGAATAAACCCTCTCCATCTCTGATGCTGTCGGTCTCCATCATCTGCGGGGAGAACCGTTACTTTGAACTAGCTCAACTTGACTCTGGAGCTGCCGGAAATCTCATTTCTCAGTCACTGGTAGAGAAATTCCGCATTCCCACCAAACCTCTGGCTGAACCCTTATCTGTCACCTCCGTGGATGGGGGTCTCTTACCGCATCCGATCCAACTTATCACCGAACCCATAACTCTGCAGGTGGGAATGCTGCACTCTGAGAGCATCTTCTTCCATGTTCTACCTGGACTCTCTCATGCCCTTTTGCTTGGCCTACCTTGGCTCCAGAGACATGCACCCGTGCTTGATTGGCAGACTGGAGAAGTCCTTCGCTGGGGACAGAACTGCCATAAGACTTGTTTAGTTCCCATTCGTCCTGCCCGTCCTTCTCCTCCCCCAGCCAATCTACCGGCCTGCCGGTACCCTATTGGTCTTATGCTGATGTCTTTAATAAAAAGGAAACAGAGACATTACCTCCTCATAGACCATACGATTGCCCTATCGACTTGGTACCTGGCGCTACTCCGCCCCGAGGGCGTATCTACACTTTGTCCGCTGCTGAGACCCGGTCCATGTCTGAATATATCGAGGAGAACCTGACCCGGGGATTTGTCCGGAAATCTACCTCCCGGGCGGGAGCAGGCTTCTTCTTTGATACAAAGAGGGACGGCTCACTCCGTCCCTGCATAGACTGTAGAGGCCTTAACCAGATCACGGTGAAGAATAAATACCCCCTTCCGCTCATTCCTGAATTATTTGATCGTCTGAGGGGTGCTAGAATCTTCACCAAGCTGGATCTCCATGGGGCCTATAACCTGGTTCGTACCCATTAGGGAGATGAATGGAAGACGGCATTCAACACCCGGGATGGTCACTATGAATACCTCGTAATGCCCTTCGGTCTCTGTAATGCTCCCGCCGTCTTTCAAGAGTTGGTCAATGATATCTTCAGTGACCTTCTCTACTCCTGCGTGGTGGTATACCTGGACGACATCTTGGTCTTCTCTCCGGATGTCCCCACACACTGGAGGGACGTTCGTCAGGTCCTGCTCAGGCTCAGGCAGAACCACCTCTACGCAAAATTTGAGAAGTGCCTCTTTGAACAGACCTCACTTCCATTTCTGGGCTACATCATCTCTCAGACCAGTCTATGAATGGATCCTGAGAAACTTTCTTCCATCCAGAAGTGGCCCCGACCGGAGGGGTTAAAGGCTAACCAGCGGTTCCTGGGCTTCGCCAACTACTACTGCCTCTTCATTCCGCACTTCTCTTCCCGGACTGCCCTTATCTCTGCGCTCACCCGTAAGGGCGCTAATCCCAAAGAATGGCCGCCCGAGGCAGAGGAGGCCTTCCTGTCTTTGAAACAAGCTTTCTCTTCCGCTCCTGTGCTGCACCGTCCGGTCAGCAACAAGCAATTCTTCTTAGAAGTAGACGCGTCCTCCTCCGGAGCCGGAGCGGTGCTCACCCAAAAGTCGTCTTCCGGAAGAATTTTAATCTGCGGCTTCTTCTCCAAACTCTTCTCCTCATCTGAGCGCAATTATTCTATAGGAGACCAAGAATTGTTAGCCATTAAGTTGGCACTGGAGGAGTGGCGTTACCTGCTCGAGGGCGCTCTTCACCCGGTAATAATCTACACGGATCACAAAAACTTGGCTTATCTCCAGAGTGCCCAAAGACTTAACCCGCGCCAAGCCCGTTGGTCCTTGTTCTTCGCCTGCTTTGATTTCATTCTTCATTTTCGCCCGGCAGACAAAAACATCAAAGCTGATGCCTTGTCCCGATCCTTTTTGGTCTCTGATCTTGAGGAGGAGCCTAAGCACATCATCGACCCCGCCAAGGTAATGCAGGTGGCTATCGTGGACCTAAATCGTCTTCCACCCCGTAAGACGTTCGTAGCAGTACCTGATCGTGAGAAGGTCCTACACTGGGGACATTCATCTAAGCTAGCTGGCCATGCTGGCCAGAAAAATACCCTCCTGCTTAATACCCGGCATTACTGGTGGCCTACCCTGTACAAGGACGTAATAAACTTTGTCTCAGCCTGTGCGTCCTGCGCCCGTAACAAGGTTCCTAGACATCTGCCAGCCGGCCGCCTTCTGCCTCTTCCCATACCTGCTGCCCCGTGGCAGCATATAGCCATGGACTTTATAACGGATCTCCCCGTCTCTGCTGGTTGTACGGTCATTTGGGTGGTCGCTGACCGCTTCTCTAAGATGGCTCACTTCATTCCCCTGCCGGGTCTTCTGTCTGCCTCTGAGTTGGCTAAAGACTTTATCCATCATATTTTCCGTCTCCATGATTTCACTCTCCACATCTATCCGACCGAGGAGTTCAGTTCACCTCTCGCTTCTGGAGAGCCATGTGTAAACTGCTGGGGGTCACCTTGGACTTCTCCTCTGCTTATCACCCACAGTCCAATGGTCAAGTAGAGCGGATTAACCAAATTTTAACCAGTTACCTCCGGCACTTTGTTAATGCCCACCATTCCGACTGGGTGGATCTTTTACCGTGGGCCGAATTTTCCTATAATAATCACGAGAGCGAGTCTTCCTCCAAATCCCCGTTTTTTATTGTCTACGGTCAACATCCTCAGATCCCGTTTCCCGTCTCCGCCTCGGTGGATAATCCGTCCGCAGAATCTCCTGTTAGCGAATTCGCCTCCATTTGGGAAAGTACCAGATCCGCACTTCTTCAGTCCTCCGAGCGGATGAAGAAACAGGCTGACAAAAGATGTCTGGATCCGCCCCAATTCCGTCCTGGAGATAAAGTCTGGCTCTCGTCCAAATATGTCCGGCTCAAGATTCCTTCCTACAAGCTAGGGCCTCGGTTCATCGGCTCACTGGAAGTTATCAAACAATTCAACCCGGTGGCCTATAAATTGAAACTCCCGGCCAACTTGCGGATCCCTAACTCCTTCCATGTGTCTCTCCTCAAACCTGTGGTACTTAACTCTTTTTCCAAGTCTACAGGTACGCCTCCTGCTCCGGTTTCCACTGAGGACGAGTTTGAGGTAGACAGCATTCTGGCCACCAAAAGGGTAAGAGGAAAGACCTTTTTCCTATTGGATTGGAAGGGGTTTGGTCCAGAGGAGAGAACTTGGGAGCCCCGGGAGAACATCCATGCCCCGCTCATCCTTGATAAATTTCTCTCTGGCCTAAAAAAGGGGGGGCCTAAAGGAGGGGGTACTGTAGCGTCGACATCCCTGCCTCCTGCTAGGCAGAGACGCCGTTCCCCTCACCTACCTGCTCCGTCCTCGGCGTCCTCCTCCCGTGCTGCTGGCAGCGCTCTCTGCTTCCCGGGCACTGTGCTTAGGGCGCGCGCGCTCCCTCTCAATTAAAGGGTCCGCACGCGCCGTCCTAAGGAGTCCCCAGCCAATTGCCGGTGGAGCTCCCATATATAAGGCACCTCCTGCAAAATGGAGGTGCCCGAGCAAAGTTGTTGCAAAGCCTTTCACCTCTGCTTCAGCCCTCAGGTCCAGTTGCCAGTCTGTTTTCCAGCTCTGTCTGCCTGCTTGCATTCCCTGCGGTCTGACAGTCTATCTACCAGCTTCCGCCAGTCTGTCTATGGACCAGTCCGCCTGCGGATCAGGAAGCACCTGCCTGATACCTGCCTGATACCTGCCTGATGCCTGTCTGATACCACCTGCCAGCTCACCTGGGAGCGCTCACCTGCCCCCCGCCAGCTAGCCTACCTGGAGGCTCCGCCGTCACTTGCCATGACCAACTGCCAGCCAGCCGAGAGACTCTTTTCTGCTCACCTGGGAGCGCTCACCTGCCCCCCGCCAGCTAGCCTACCTGGAGGCCCTGCCGTCACTTGCCGTGACCACCTGCCAGCCAGCCGAGAGACTCTTTCCCGCTCACCTGGGAGCGCTCGCCTGCTGCCCACCTGCTAGCCTACCTGGAGGCCCTGCCGTCACTTGCCGTGACCACCTGCCTGTCTAGAGACTCTTACCCTGCTGTCACTTGCCGTGACCACCTGCCTGTCTAGAGACTCTTACCCTGCCATCACTTGCCGTGACCACCCGCCTGTCTAGAGACTGTCCCCGTCACTTGTCGTGACTTCCTGCCCTTCTACCCAGAGACTGTTCCTGTCACTTGCCGTGTCTACCTGCCCGCCTTCCCTGGGAGCCACCCGCTTCCTTATAAGGACTGCCCCTTTGTATAGTAGCTCAGAGGTTCCACCTCCCGGACCCGTTACACATATGATCAGATCAGCTGTCATGTCCCCGGAAAGTTGCGGGCTCATCACCGGAGAACGCACCAAAGGGAGAGATACGACATGTGCCGTACTAGTACGACATATGTCGGAAAGGGGTTAAAGGGATTATCCAAGATAATTTTATTTTCAAACTATGGGCTTAAGAACTGACAGGCAGGTAGTTTCTAATTATATGCCTGTTCTACTCGGCATCGGTTCAGAACGGTCATGGACTGCTCCTGATGGCAATTCTGCTGCTTCATGTCAGCAGAGCAGCTCTTCCTCTTCCGCTTTCCGGACACGGAATGACTGCCAACATAATGCTGATTGATAGTTAGCTGTCAATCAGTCTGACGTCTGCAATCATGCCCTGTCAACAGAGCAGAGTGGACGAGGATGAACTAATCTGCTGATGTGAAGCAGCGGAATCGCCATCAGGAGCAGTCCATGACCGTCCTGAGCCGGCGCCAGGTAGAAAGGGCAGGTAGTTAGCAACTACATGCCTGTAAATTCTTAGGCCCAGAGTAAACATATAAAAATAGTCCTAGACAACCCCTTTAAAATTAATTTCACCTAATGAACGAGCATTTTGCTAGTTCATCTTGTGATCGTCAGCCTGTTTGCATTGTCGCGATTATTGTGCAAAGTGTGTTCGTAAGAACGCTCATTCAAAATAATCTTTCAGTGTAAGTGGAAATCAATAAAGGCAGCCTACACCTACAGTTATATGAAAAAGTTTGGGCACCCCTATTAATCTTAAGCTTAATGTTTTATAAAAATTGGTGTTTTTGCAACAGCTATTTCAGTTTGATATGTGTAATAACTGTTGGACACAGTAATGTTTATGCCTTGAAATGAGGTTTATTGTACTAACAGAAAATGTGCAATCTGCATTCAAACAAAATTTGACAGGTGCATAAGTATGGGCACCCTTATCATTTTCTTGCTTTAAATACTCCTACCTTCTTTTTACTGACTTACTAAAGCACTTTTTTTGGTTTTGTAACCTCATTAAGCTTTGAACTTCATAGCCAGGTGTATGCAATCATGAGAAAAGCTACTTAAAGTGGCCACTTGCAAGTTGTTCTCCTGTTTGAATCTCCTCTGAAGAGTGGCATCATGGGCTCCTCAAAACAACTGTCAAATGATCTGAAAACAAAGATTATTCAACATAGTTGTTCAGGGGAAGGATACAAAAAGCTGTCTCAGCGATTTAACCTGTCAGTTTCCACTGTGAGCAACATAGTAAGGAAATGGAAGAACACAGGGACTGTTCTTGTTAAGGCCAGAATTGGCAGGCCAAGAAAAACATCAGAAAGGCAGAGAAGAAGAATGGTGAGATCAGTCAAGGACAATCCTCAGACCACCTCAGAGAGCTGTAGCATCAACTTGCTGCAGATGGTGTCACTATGCATCGGTCAACTATACAACGCACTTTGCACAAGGAGAAGCTGTATGGGAGAGTCATGCGAAAGAAGCCGTTTCTGCAAGCACGCCACAAACAGAGTCAGCTGAGGTATGCAAAAGCACATTTGGAGAAGCCAATTTCTTTTTGGAAGAAGGTCCTGTGGACTGATGAAACCAAGATTGAGTTGTTTGGTCATACAAAAAGGCGTTATGCATGGCGGCAAAAAAACACAGCATTCCAAGAAAAACACTTGCTACCCACAGTAAAATTTGGTGGAGGTTCCATCATGCTTTGGGGCTGTGTGGCCAATGCCGGCACCGGGAATCTTGTTAAAGTTGAGGGACGCATGGATTCCACTCAGTATCAGCAGATTCTTGACAATAATGTTCAAGAATCAGTGACAAAGTTGAAGTTACGCAGGGGATGGATCTTTCAGCAAGACAATGATCCAAAACACCGCTCCAAATCTACTCAGGCATTCATGCAGAGGAACAATTACAATGTTCTGGAATGGTCATCCCAGTCCCCAGACCTGAATATCATTGAACATCTGTGGGATCATTTGAAGAGGGCTGTCCATGCTCGGCGACCATCAAACTTAACTGAACTGGAATTGTTTTGTAAAGAGGAATGGTCAAAAATACCTTCATCCAGGATCCAGGAACTCATTAAAAGCTACAGGAAGCGACTAGAGGCTGTTATTTTTGCAAAAGGAGGATCTACTAAATATTAATGTCACTTTTCTGGTGAGGTGCCCATACTTATGCACCTGTCAAATTTTGTTTGAATGCAGATTGCACATTTTCTGTAAGTACAATAAACCTCATTTCAAGGCAGAAACATTACTGTGTCCAACAGTTATTACATATATCAAACTGAAATAGCTGTTGCAAAAACACCAATTTTTATAAAACATTAAGCTTAAGATTTTTCATATAACTGTATTTGTAGTACAATTGAGCACTTAAAGCTGCACACTCGTAAGGTGCATTTACACTGCAAGATTATCGAGAATGAGTGCTTGTAGGAACGCTCGTTTCACGATCATCTCCAACTTTATACAAGCTGCTGATCATCCAACTAATATCACTTGCTCATCAAGTGAATTGATTTTTTTAAGGTTGTTTAAAAATAATCCTTCTCAGAATCTCTTCGTCCTGTGTAAACAGGACTCGCACTTCCAAAAACAATGGCAGCCTATGTATACTGAACAATCTATTATTGATCATTTTGTGCGCATCCTTTAGTGTAGTCTGCCTGTGTTAATAGGCTATTAAACAACAGCCAACTGGTAAATATTTATTGATTGGTGGTTGTTTATTGCTGACAGTTGGTCCATGTGCCCATGATCAGGAATAGTAGCGTTTTGGATGCAGCTTATTTTAGCTGTGTTCTTTTAACACGTGTTTAGTTAACTATGCAGATTTACCTTATCTAACGACAGTCCTATGATGAA
The DNA here is from genome assembly GCF_046119375.1 of Phyllobates terribilis. Lineage (NCBI taxonomy): Eukaryota > Metazoa > Chordata > Amphibia > Anura > Dendrobatidae > Phyllobates > Phyllobates terribilis. The sequence continues at coordinate 33,689,254 of NW_027362768.1, read as the reverse complement.
ATTGAAATGCTGCGGCTTGTAAACCTGCACGGCGGGTGAGTTTATGTAGTGTTTAATAGAAACACAGTTGGTATGCGATTTCTACAAATCCCATCCACCATGCTTGTAATCAGCCACGCAACTGCTATGGGGCCCGTAAGCTGGGGGAGGCCCGGTGTCAGCGTCTGCAACGTGCACCCCCCACATCGGGCCCCTACATCGGCCTCCCTCCACTCTGCATCGGGGCCCCCCTCCAGACAGCCAGTGACACCCTCCCGCTCTGCATTCAACTGTATGGGCAGATGTCGATACAGTTAAAAGCAATGATGGAGGAGGGAGCATCATATGAAACTCCCTCTCCCATCATTCCTCCTCTGCGTCTGACACAGCGGTGTGACAATGTTACCACCCACACTGTCAGACGGTGGAGCTGGCAGCTGCTGAATTAATGAGTAGAGCCGTGCTACAGAGACGGAAGCAGTGGGGGAATGAGGAGCGGTAAGTATGTATTTTTTTTTTTAAATCAGTGAGTCCTGATAATTTTGGGGGATGCATTTTACCCTATTGGGGAAGCTGCATTTTACCCTATTGGTGGAGATGCATTTTACCCTATGGGGGGCTGAATTTTTACACTATGGCGAGCTGCATTTTAACATATGGTGGTGACTGCATTTTACCTTATGGTGGGGGCTGCATTTTACCCTATGGGGGGCTGCATTTTACTGTGTGGAGGACCATGGGGAATGCATTATACTGATGGAGGACCATGGAGAGTGGATTATACTGCATTGAGGACCATGAGGAGTTCATTATACCGACGGAGGACCATGGAGAGTAGATTATACTTCGTTGAGGACCATTGGGAGTGCATTATACTGCGTGGAGGACCATGGCAAGTGCATTATACTGTGTGGAGAAACATGGGGATTTTCTTATACTGTGTGGAGGACCAAGGGGAGTCCTTTATACTCTGTGGAGTGTGAAGGTTTGTGTGGGGGCCATTATACTGTATGTAGGCCCACTATACTGCATGGAGAGCTGTGTGGGGGTCACAGCTGGGGGATCATAATGTGTTGGGGTTACCTTGGGAGTTGAGGTGGGGTACAGTAGAGTCAGTATTCTATGCATGAGGGGGAATTCACCATGGGGCTATCATACTGTGTTTTGGGGGCACTTTTGTTGGCATCATACTTTTAAGGGGGCAGTGAAAGAGGAATGTAGTACTTCAGCAGGAGGAAAATTACTATGCAAAGGCTGGAAATTTGTGAGATATGCTCTTCTCGACAATTATTACATTTTTTTTGGGGGGGGGGGGCAATTAGAACTTCTGCTATGGGGCCCCATGAGTCCTATGTATGCCCCTGCTTGTAATGTAGAACGCAGCATTTTGGACCAAGCGGAAATATGCTAGGTCCAAAATGCTGATATTCCGGATTGTGAGCATGCAGGATTAGGGTATGGATTTCTGCATCAAAACCTTGCCTCTTAAATAACTCCTCCTCAGCCAGCTTCTTGCTTCGGCTAGAATCCTTGTGTCCACCCTGTGGAAATCAGACACTGCCCCAACATTACAGCTCTAGAAAGCAAAAGTTGAACAGATTTATAGGCTTGAGGAACTGGCAAGATGGGATGAGAAGAAATACAGACAGTTTACAGAAATATGGTTTCCCTGGCATAACAGTCAATCTGGTTTTAAATGATAAGCTTTACTGATTCGGACAAACACCGTATTTCCTCCCCTCCTCCACTTGCCTTTCTCCCCCCCTCCCTTTTTATTTTATACTTTTTCTAACCCCAATCCCCCCGCCTTCTTGTTGATTTTATACTTTTCTTGCATTATTACCTTTTATAGCCCTAATTGTAATATATTAATACCCTTCTAATCTACTATTGATGGGGTTTAATTTAGAATATGATGCTCATTTCTTAAATTCAACTGTTTAACTTTAGACTTAAAGAACTACACTATAAAGTGTCTAAGGACACTGTCATGTTTCAAGTTTCTAAAGTTTTTCTCCATGTATTTTCTAATCCTATGTTTCCTTTCTGTATTGTTTATATATACATAAAACTTTCAAAAAAAAGACATTTAAAAGAAAATTAATAAAAAAAGAAAATGTGTCTGTGATGAAACGGCAACAGGGAGACCACACAGAATCTCGCTGTTGACACCACTTGCGATTGATCCACACCCCGCTGCCCGCCTGACATCACAATCACGTCAGACGAAGCACTTTGTATGGATCTGCCCTTTGCACCAATGTGACGATCCACACCCCCCTGAGGGACGTGTAAGGTCAGATTGGTGCAGTTATGCACAGACACCCCCTGTCCACATGGGTACAGAAAGGCACCAGGGAGTGAGAAGAGGCGGCCCACTCAGTCATTGACGTGTCACCCCACTCTCTCCCAACCCTGAGAGGCTCCTTTCACTAGCTCCAGTGAAGCAGAGCCTGGTCGGCCTGGGAAAGCTTCCACCAGTTACTATTAGATATAACTGACTTATATCGGGCTAGAAACCCACCCGGTAGCATGCTCATTGGACCGAACAACAGACGTGAGGTTCGTGGATCGGGATAAAAGAACAGCCCAAGGTTAAATTATTTATTTAATCGCCATAAGGGCACACTAGACATTGCACTATATACATAAGGGTTATACATACACAAAGGTCAGAGTTGCAAGCACAATAGTATGGGTACAAAAGGTACAAAGCAGTTATTACAAGTCAATTACCGGTTAGATGGATGATCTGGATTTCGGAGAAAGGGCGGCCACATGGGAGGGTTGTGGGCTTTCTTTGTTGTTGGAGGACTTTTCCCACACAACCTGATGTCACAACCCCCCAGAAAAAAGACACTGGGCTCGGCCAGCAGACACTGATAAACTCTCTGGGTCACTCCTACTACCACCCCCTGCTTGAGCCCAAGTCTCCAACCCTGTTCTCTCCCAGCCACAGATTCCCACAAAATAATATGGGCTATACCTCCTTACTGGACGATCCTAGGGAGCTGGTTCTGGTGTCATCAGATCCAGCCGGGCCCCTGCTATGCATGGATACCAAACACTGTTGTCCTAGGGGCCCCTGCAAAGCTGTGCTGGGTTTCTCCCCATCCGGGCACTCTGGACTGTGTTTCAAGCTTGGGTGACATTCCCTCGGTTCGTGCATTTCCAAAAATCTAGCTTGTTTATCACTGGGACTTATCAGGTTCCCATAACTTGATGTTGAATATTCATATTTTACACAAAGAGCACATGGCTTGGGGGAAGGGCCTGCCTGCAGCTGCTTCACAACTACTGCTGGTGGAGGCTTTTGTCCCTCACTGTGTCTCTCAGCCCCCTCCCCTCTGCTTAAGCTGCAGTGGTGTCGGATTTGCGTATTTAGAGCTCTGTAAAACCCGCCTGGCAGTGCACTGTGATTGACAGGGGATTACCTTGAATATCTTCAGTGTCTCTTGGCAGGAAAATCGCTGCATAAAAAATTTGCTTTTTGATGCGTTTTTTCCCATTCATTAGAGTGGGTGAAAAATGCTGACAGAATTGACGTGCTGCAGATGTGAAAACTGCTTCAAATCTGCAAGGGAAATATAAATAGCGTGTATAAAAAGCTTCAGAAATCTAGTTCACTTTGCTTGGACTGTCAAACGCTGCATTTTTTTGCTGGAAAAATGAATGAAAAACATTAAATATGTTTATATCCTAAACGAACCCTCAGCTCACATTGTACACATTTTGTGGATGTGATTTGACCATTTAAACAAACTCATGTACCTGACCATTATGTATTGTGTGGAGGGTCATCTGGTAAGTAGAATCTGCATGACAGAGTCAGAGGCCAAGTGTCAGTACACATCTACACACACTGTCCTTTATAAAAGCTATTTGCACAAGTTACAATATTTAACCCTTTTACTGCCCACCCAAACATTGCTTTCTCAGTCAGATGCAGGGAGGCAATGAAAGGGTTAACGAGGGTTGACAATGCAAGGGTCTTGTACAAATAGCTTTTATAAAACACAAGAGGGTAATAAGAAGATTTATAGTTACATGGGAGCTTCTGCAGGGGAATGGAGGACTGAGGAGGAGTGTTTCTCATGTCTCCTGACACCGGAAAAAGCCTAAGGCCACAGCCCCACTATCAGTATTTGGTCAGTAATTTTTCTCAGGAGTGGGAGCCTAAACCAGGAGTGGGTGATAAATGCAGAATTGGTGACTTGTTTCTATTATATCTTTTCTCTGATTATTCCTCACCTGGTTTTGGCTCCTACTCCTGAGAAAAAATACTGACCGAATACTGATCAAATACTGATAATGGGGACGTGGCCTTTCTCACCAGCCTAAATGGGGGAGGGGGTTGTAGAACAGGCAGTAACCATGTTGCTCTTCAGTCTGTGGATGTTGTCGCTCTCAGACGATTCTGGCTGGGCAACCGAGCGCAGCTGACTGAGCTGAGAATGATGCTGACTGGCTGTGTCAGCGTCACAACCTTTCTCCTCCTCCATGTGCCTAGCGTGAATAGGAAGAAGAGAAGGTCACATGGGAGAGACAGTAAGAAGTGAATCCATACGCAGTGCAAAGATATAAATGTTCTATTACAGAAGAGACCTGCAGAGTCACTGAGCAGCCCACTGCTGGCACTTGCCCATCTGACAATTACCAGAACTGTCAGGTGGCTAGTTCGGCTCTGAGCTTGGTTATAGATTACAGCACTGTATACATGAAGTTATGCTGAAACCAATCAACAAAGGCCAGATCTGAGGCAAAAGGCATTGCTGGACCCCGATAGCGTGTGTAAGGCCGAGGTCCCACTAGCGTATGGTATCCAATGCGAGGGCATCGGATGCAATTGACGCGCCCCCTGGGCCGTGGGGTACTCGGCAGCCGGGTCTCTGGTTGCCGGTATGGGGGTTATCACGGTGGCTGGCCCGATCCGTGACCCAGGGCGGTCAGTAAAAAGGGGAATAGTTATAGGGGATTTAAGTGTGATCGTGACGCCACCTGTGGAATGTGGCTAAGGGGTGCCGCCGCTGCGGAGCAGTCCTCTGGAGCTGGTGTTACAGCAGCAGGGATGGTGTGGCTCTCCACAGGTAGAGCTAGCTCCAGGGCAGCGTGGGGTGTAATGGATGGTGGTGCAGGGGAGAGACAGCAGGACGGTTCCGGAGGAAAGACTGACACTCACACGGGCGTAAGCTTCAGTACCTTTACTGGTGATGCTGCAGGCACGGTCCAGGGTACTCCAGGTGAAGGGCACACATTTGGACTCTCCCCAGTGAGCGGGCATAGGGCCTCCTGATCCGTTGCTTTATTCTCTCAGCTTCTGACCTGCTTGGAGCTAGGCCTAGCTTGGTTACTGTCTCTCTTGCACCTGCTGACCTGGTGGTAGGGCCTTCTCTTTGGAGATCACTCTCCCGGGATGCTGGGACCTCCGTGACTCCTAGCCCTGGTACTGTAGCCAGCGTTTGGTGAACCTGGGACCTGTAATCTTCCAGGGGTTCCGGTGGTTCCTACTGAGTATAAATGTCCCTGTAGGCGCGTACCCGGTGTCCGGTATATATATCGGGGTGAGCCTGGTATGCTCCTCTACCCCCTTGCTACTTCTTCCTTCTCCTCTCGCCTTCGGCCCACTCAAGGCCCTCACTAAGCTTTCACATGTGCTGTAGGCCTTGGCTCGCCTAAGCACAGCAGCCTGCTCGCTGCCTCTTCACTGCTCTCCGAGCATCAGCACACTCTCTGCTCAACTCTGAGCTGTGTTCCTCTCTGTCTCTGAACACTGACTGAACTCAAACTGAGCTACCTGGCTCCACCTTCCCTATATATATCCCTATCAGGGCTCCCTCTGGTGGTCTGAGGTGGTAGGGTGGAGGTGTGTGACTGTAGTGAGGGCCTCTTGTGGAGAAGTCCATCCATGCACCCTTCTGGGTTCTGTGGCACCAATATATCAATGACATTTGGCTCCTGCTCTGCTGCGAGTGGGAGCCAAATGTCTGTGCTCAGTTCTCGCACAGAGATGATCGCAGCACGGCTGCGGAGGGGATGGAGAAAATAATTTCTCCATCCCCTCTGTTACTGGCATTGGCGGGAATCACTCTGCACTGGGGTAATATCCGAGTGCAGAGCGATGTTTCACACGCACCCATTGGCTTATATGGGTACGTGCGATATGATTACAACATGCAATTGCAGTATGCTGCTTTTTTCCAGCCCAATCGCAATCCGATCGGCGCTGGAAAAGAAAAACGCCACTCAGGACACACTCATAGGATTAAATGGGTACGAATGCAATCCGATTTGTTTATCGGTGAGAGCGAGCACTAAGGGTACTTGAACATAGTCTATTCAAGGATTATTTTGCTTGGAAAACACCTGAAAGTCCCAAAGAAACAGAATCAACAAATGCACTGCAATGTAAAAATGACTTGTGCATAAGTTCACTCTTTTTAAGCTTCTATTAACCACTTTAGGTTTACAAAGGTGAGAAATGGTTAAAAGATGTCAGCAGCCAATTCTCATGTTGTCTACAACTTGGAAGAAGCTCACTATTTACACACAATAAGAAAAAAAAAGATTCTTGCAAAAAAATCTAAAGATGCTACAGGAAAAAATCCTCTTTCGTGTTCATGAAGACTATTCCTATAGCAAAAACAACATGGGTAGGCTGGCGTCTAAAGCATGTTGTGTGCGCATAAAGTATAAGTGAAGTTTTTTTTTTTTTTTTGTGTCCCTGAGCTAATTCAGATAATATTCAATGCAAATTGTATTCTTATTATATCAACCACTCCATCTACATACTATGAATACAGCAACTTGATTTACAACCTATCAAAGAAGGCTTGTATTGTTCTAAGAATAAGTATCTATAGATAAGGAGATTACCTTCAAATATATAGATTCAGGCAGAGAGTGGAGCTGCATGGTTTGGTTTGTGTTTCTCTTAACCCTAAGGCTGTGTGCCCACGTAGCGTTTTTCAAGCGTATATGCTGCGGAATTTCCGCAGCGTAAACGCTTGAAAAACGCATGTAGATCCGCACCCCATGGTCCCCAATGGCATTCCGCAATGTCAATGCCCATGCTGCGGATTTTTCCGCAGCGTATATGCTGCAGTCAAAAATCCGCAGCATGTTCATTAATTTTGCGGAAGCGCTGCGGAATCAATGTGCGGATGGTACCCAAGTCTGGAGGAGAGGAGACTCTCATCCAGACCTGGGTACCAAAGAACCTGTAAAAAAAAGAATAAAATAAAGTTTATACTTATCTTCTGATGTTTTCCCTCCGTCGCGCTGTTGTCTGAAGGACCTGCCACGTCATTGAGTCATGTGACCCACCACATGACTCAATGACGTCACCGCAGGTCCTGCACACAACAGCGTGAGCCGCTCAAGACTCCGGACGGGGCAGAGAATGCATCAGAAGGTGAGTATAAAGTTTATTTTTTTATTTTTTACCATTCTGAACAAGTTGTCAAGCACTTTTCCAAGTGATGCTTGGAGAAGTGCTTGATAACCCGCATGCGGAAATGCATGCAAAGAAGCCTCACAAACGCTTCTACCTGGCGGGAAAACCGCATGTAATATCCGCATGCGATTTTCCCGCCAGGGAGAAGCGTAAAAAATATGCTTCAGGTCCGCAACGTGGGCACATAGCCTAACGTGCCTTTCACCGCAATGGCTTCTTCCTGGGGGGTGAAACGCGTGTCGGGGTTAAAAGGAGCACAAACCATACCACATAGCTCCACTCTCTTCACATATCTATATATTTGAATGTACCCTCCTAATCTATTGATGCTTATTCTTAGATAAATACAAGTCATCTTTGATAGGTTGTGGATCAAGTTGATGTATTCATAGTATGTAGATTGAGTGTTTGATATAATAAAACTTTAATTAACATTGAATATGATCTGAATTATGTTTATGGATATAGCAATAATTCTATGCACTTGCACTTTATTTGCACATGTATATTTAAAAATATCTATCACCAGCATCTTCTACGTCTGGAGGAAAGAAAGTTTAACCCCTTTACAGCCCATGACATATTAATACGCGTCTGTGCCCTGGGCTTTAAGAGCCTTACCCGTATTAGTACGTCATCACGATCGCGTGCGCACACAGGCTGTGCGGGCGCGATCGCCGCCGGGTGTCAGCTGATTGTCACAGCTGACACCCGGTACTATGTGAAGGCAGCGGTCTTGCACCGCTTCCGGCACATTAACCCCCACAATGTTGTGATCGAAGTTAATCGCAGCATTGCGGTGGCAAGGGGAGGTGATCGGAATACTCACCTCCTCTTCCGGCCTCCAGCGCTGTCTGCCGCGGCTTCCCGGGTGTTGCCATGACGACCCGATGTCCGGGTCACCAGGCAGCAGGAACATTGTTTGGTCATGCGCAGTGCACGACCAAACAATGTTCTCACTGTGCAGCGCTGACTGCCTGCATGGCACAGGGATGGTGCTCCATCCCTATGCTGTGCAGGCGATCAGAATAAAAAAAGTTAAAGTCCCAGATTGGGACAAAGTAAAAAAGTGTAAAAACTCTCAGAAAGTGAAAAAAATAAATAAAAAAAAATTGTAAAAATATTTAAAAAAAAATAAAAAAAATAATCCACCAAAAATAAAAATATAATGTACCCATCAATAAATATTATTATGAAAAAAAAAGCAAACAAACAATAAAAGTACACATATTTGGTATCGCCGCGTCCGGAACGACATGACCTATAAAACTGTCCCACTAGTTAACCCCTTCAGTGAACACGGTAAAAATAAAAATAAAAAACAAAGCAAAAAACAATGCTTTATCATCATACTGCCAAACAAAAAATGGAATAACACGCGATCAAAAAGACGAATATAAATAAAAATGGTACTGCGGAAAACGTCATCTTGTCCCGCAAAAAACAAGCTGCAATACAGCTCTATCATCCGAAAAATCAAAAAGTTATAGCTCTCAGAATAAAGTGGTGCAAAAAAATATTTTTTTCTATAAAATAGATTTTATTGTGTAAAAGCGCCAAAACATAGAAAAACAATATAAATGTGGTACCGTTGTAAACGTACTGACCCAAAGAATAAAGCTACCTTATCAATTTTACCACACGCGGAGCAGAATAAAAAAAAAAAAAACAATTCCTGAATTGTTGGTTTTTGTTTATTCTGCCTCCCAAAAATCAGAATAGAAAGTGATAAAAAAATGTCACGTGCCTGAAAATGGCACCAATAACAATGTCAACTCATCCCGCAAAAAACAAGCCATCACATGACTCTGTCTGCCGAAATATGGAAAAATTATAGCTCTCAAAATATGGCGATGCAAAAACTAGATTTTACAAAAAATGCGTCTTTTAGTGTGTGACAGCTGTCAATCATAAAAACCCCATATGATTCTGGTATCACTGTAATCGCACCGACTCGAAGAATAAAGTCGTCTAATCAGTTATACCGCACGAGGAACGGCGTAAAAAATAAACTCTCGGGTTAGGGTTGTGCTAGGGTTAGGGTTGGGCTAGGGTTAGGGTTGTGCTAAGGTTAGGGCTGGTGTTGGGGTTAGGGTTGGGGTTGGGATTTTTTTCAAAAGTAAGAAAAAAAGATGACGATATGGCGACTAGTGTTGAGCGCAAGTGCTCGCTACTTGAGTTTGCATCGGGTGCTCTGGTATGCATTGAGTATCGTGGGTATTTGAGTGACATGCTTGAGTCTCTGCCCCATATGCTTCGCGGCCAAAATAACTTTGCGGGTATTGCCTGCCATGCACGAGCGATCCCCGCATGTTTTTTTTTGGGTGTCTAATAACCATGAAAAATGCGGGGCAGGGACTCGAGCATGTCACTCGAGCACACGCAGTACATGGTGCATACCTGAGTACCCGATGCAAACTCAAGTAGTGAGCACTTGCGCTCAAGACTAAAGACAACTTATTCAATATGATGACCTAATGTTATCAAATTCTGTGTCGTACCTCTGGGTTCAAAATGTTCACTATACCCCTTGATAAAATCCTTGAGGGGTCTAGTTTCCAAAATGGGGTCACTTGTGGGGGGTTTCCACTGTTTAGGCACACAGGGGCTCTCCAAACACGACATGGTGTCCGCTAACAAATTGAATGGAAAATCGGCCCAAATTGTTAGCGGACACCATGTTGCGTTTGGAGAGCCCCTGTGTGCCTAAACATTGGAGCTCCCACACAAGTGAACCCATTTTGGAAATGAGACCCCCCAAGGCACCTATCTAGATGCATAGTGAGCACTTGTAACCCCCAGGTGCTTCACAAATTGATTTGTAAAAATGAAAAAGTGGGGAAAAAAAACACTTTTTTATTTTTACGGATTAATTTGTGAAGCACCTGGGGGTTCCAAGTGCTCACTGTGCATCTAGATAGGTGCCTTGGGGGGTCTAGTTTCCAAAATGGGGTCACTTGTGGGGGAGCTCTAATGTTTAGGCACACAGGGGCTCTCCAAACGCAACATGGTGTCCACTAACAATTTGAGCCGATTTTCCATTCAATTTGTTAGCGGACACCATGTCGCGTTTGGAGAGCCCCTGTGTGCCTAAACATTGGAGCTCCCCCACAAGTGACCCCATTTTGGAAACTAGACCCCACAAGGCACCTATGTAGATGCATAGTAAGCACTTGTAACCCCCAGGTGCTTCACAAATTTATCCGTAAAAATAAAAAAGTGTTTTTTTTATCACTTTTTCATTTTTATGAATCAATTTGTGAAGCACCTGGGGGTTACAAGTGCTCACGATGCGGACACCAGATCGCGTTTGGAGAGCCCCTGTGTGCCTAAACATTGGACCTTCCCCACAAGTGACCCAATTTTGGAAACTAGACCCCCAAAGGCACATATCTAGATGCATAGTGAGCACTTGGAACCCCCAGGTGCTTCACAAATTGATTCGTGAAAATGAATAACTGGAAAAAAAAATACTTTTTCATTTTTACGGATTAATTTGTAAAGCACCTGGGGGTTCAAAATGCTCACCACCCATCTAGATAAGTTCCCAGGGTGGTCTAGTTTCCAAATGGGGTCATATGTGGGGGGTTTCCACTGTTTAGGCACATCAGGGGCTCTCCAAATGCAGCATGGCGTCCGCTAATTATTCAAGCAAATTTTACAATCGAAAATTCAAATGGCGCTCCTTCCCTTCTGAGCCATGCTGTGCGCCCAAACAGTGGTTTTTCCCCACATATGGGGTATCTGTGTGCCCAGGGGAAATTGCACAACAAATTTTGGGGTCCATTTTTTCCTGTTACCCCTGCGAACATAAAAAAAATTGGGTCTAAAGTAACATTTTTGTGAAAAAAGTTAAATGTTCATTTTTTTCTTCCACATTCCAAAAATTCCTGTGAAGCACCTGAAGGGTTAATAAAGTTCTTGAATGTGGTTTTGAGCACCTTGAGGGGTGCAGTTTTTAGAATGGTGTCACTTTTAGGTATTTTCTGTCATAAAGACCTCTCAAAGTGACTTCAAATGTGATGTGGTCCCTATAAAAATGGTTTTGTAAGTTTTGTTGGAAAAATTAGAAATCGCTGGTCAACTTTTAACCTTTATAGCTCCATAACAAAAAAAATTTTGGTTCCAAAATTGTGCTGATGTACAGTAAACATGTGGGAAATGTTATTTATTAACTATTTTGTGTGTCATATCTCTCTGATTTAAGGGCATAAAAATTCAAATTCGCCAAATTTCCGTTTTTTTCACAAAAAAACGCAAGTGATATCGAAGATATTTTACCACAATCATGAAGTACAATATGTCACGAAAAAACATTCTCAGAATCAGAGGGATCCGTTGAAGCGTTCCAGAGTAATTACCTCATAAATTGACAGTGGTCAGAATTGTAAAAATTGGCCCGGTCATTAACGTGCAAACCACCTTGGGTTGTAAAGGGGTTAATCATAATCACAGACGCGGATTCTTTACTGTAAGAGCAGTGAGATTATGGAACTCTCTGCCGCATGATGTTGTAATGAGTGATTCACTACTAAAATTTAAGAAGGGCATGGATGCCTTTCTTGAAAAGTATAATATTACAGGTTATATATACTATATTCGTTGATAGGGCGTTGATCCAGGGAACTAGTCTGATTGTCGTATGGAGTCAGGAAGGAATTTTTTTCCCCAATGTGGCGCTTAATGTTTGCCACATGAGTTTTTTTTGCCTTCCTCTGGATCAACATGTTAGGCTATGGGTTGAACTAGATGGACTTAGTCTTCCTTCAACCTTAAAAACCATGTTACTATATTACTTATCATACATTTTTTTGGTGAATTATTTTCTTATTTAATTTTGTTGCTAATGATCTGTTGCTTCTTTCTGAGGAACCTTGTTTTTTAATCATGTTAAAAAAAATGTAATATCTAAATAAAAATTCTATGTTTTTTTATTATCATGGATCTCTTCTTTATCTGTGACTTAATTTTCTCAGATTTTTTTAATTCTGATGCATAAGTGAGGTGCTATGTGGTAATGTTGGAGACATAAAAGCTATACCAAGAACACTGAGCAGCATGCAGCTGTGACCTTTTTATGCGGGTGTTAGCTTTTTACAATCTTATAAGGTTGCTGTGTTTTGATAAGTCAGCGTTAAATATTAGAAAAAAGCGAATACCCACTGAGAAAATATGTGGTATTTGTCAAGTTGGTAAAAGGGAAAATTTGCAGAAAAAGATGGCGGCCGTTAGAGGCTCATCTGCCGCACGGAGGTCAGCGGCGATGCAGCCGGGAGATGAGCGTCTGCTCGCAGCAGAAGGACCCCGACCGGCGCCGCTGACCTCCATGCGGCTACCGTCGGGAGATCAGCGGCCCACTGATCTCCCGACGGCAAGTGTGAAGGGAGGACCGGGGAGCGGCGCCGCTGGTCGGGATACTTCTGCTGCGAGCAGACGCTCATCTCCCGGCTGCTCGCAGCGGAAGTACCCGCACAGGCAGCGCCGCTCCCCGGTCCTCACTAATACGATTCGCTGATTGGTCGCGGCCGCTGGCCGCGACCGATCATCGATAGTGCCGCCAAGTTCAAACACTGCTTGGCTGATTGGTCGCGGTCGCCAGCCGCGACCAATCAGCGATTTTGGCGCCAAATTTAAACACCGCTCTGCTGATTGGTCGCGACCGCCGGCTGCGACCAATCAGCAATTTTGGCTCCAAATTTAAATACGCTCTCCGGTCTTCACTAACACAGTTTGCTGATTGGTCGCGGTCGCCGCTGATCTCCATGCAGCTACCGTCGGGAGATCAGCGGCTAAGGCCGCTGATGTTCCGACGGCAAGTGTGAAAAGAGGACCGGGGAGCGGCGCTGCTGATCAGGATACTTCTGCTGCGAGCAGCCGGTCATCTCCCGCAGCGTCGCTCCCCGGTCCTCACTAATACGATTAACTGATTGGTCGCGGTCGGCGGTAGTGCTGTCAAATTTAAACACCGCTTGGCTGATTGGTCGCGGTCGGTGGCTGCGACCAATCAGCGATTTTGGCGCCAAATTTAAACACCGCTTTGCTGATCGGTCGCAGTCGGCGGTCGCGACCAATTAGCAATATTGCCGCCAAATTTAAACACCGCTTTTCTGATTGGTCGCGGTCGTCGGTTGCGACCAATCAGCAATATTGGTGCCAAATTTAAACACTGCTTTGCTGATTGTTCGCGGTCGGCGGTCGCGACCAATCAACAATATTGGCGCCAAATTTAAAGACCGCTCTGCTGATTGATCGCGACCGCTGGCCGCGACCATTCAGCAATATTGGCGCCAAATTTAAACACTGCTTTGCTGATTGGCGCGGTCGCCGGCCACGACCAATCAGCAATTTTGGCGCCAAATTTAAACACGCTCTCCGGTCTTCACTAACACAGTTCACTGATTGGTCGCGGTCGCAGGCCACGACCAATCAGCGATTTTGGTGCCAAATTTAAACACCGCTTTGCTGATTGGTCGCGGTCGCCGGCCGCGACCAATCAGCGATTTTGGCGCCAAATTTAAACAACGCTCTGCTGATTGCGCCCGATCGGCCGCATACAAATTCTAGAATACCCGATACGTTAGAATCGGGCCACCATCTAGTATAATAGAAACATGTACACCACATCTGCATTTTCTACCCACTCCTGGTTCTGGATTACAAATATTGATGTAAAATACTGACCAAATACTGAAAGTGTGAATATGGCCTAAATTAAAAAAATCCAGTGAAAGGTTCTAATTAAGTCTTTGTCTGCAAAAGGTTGGTAACACATAGGGAATGTCAGGTGGTTTGATGACACCAGTTCATTTTGCAGTCAACAGACTACAGCGAGGATGGCACCCTTTGTCTGCCTAGCCTTTGCTAGCTATTAAAATAGGGGGACCCCATGTCATTTTTTTGGGGGTCCCCCATTTTAATAGCCAGTAAAGGCTAGGTATTCAGCTGGGGACTGATATTAATAGCCTGGGAAGCTCCGTGGGTATTACCCCCTTCTCAGGCTTCAAACATCTGCCCCAGCCGTCTGCTTAACCTCCACTAGAGACTAAAATTACGGGGAACCCCACGCCAATTTTTTTTTAATAAATCCTTTATTTTAACACTAAATGACAAGTACAGTAACCAACGCTGTCACTGTGCTTATTATATATGTGACTGACATGTTTCTATCTATCTAATCTATGTGTGATGCTCTATTCTTTCTGTTCTAAATTGTCGGGTACCGGTGTATGCCGCTGCTGAATTGCCGGCTTTTCATGTTTTACTGTAAGCACTGTTCCCATCGATTTGGGCAATCACTGTAATGCCACAACCAACATGGCTGAGGCATTACAGTGAGTGTAGGCAATCCCTGCATGTTTGGTGCTCTAAATAGCATCAAACTTGCAGGACGAGGACCTAAGCTCCCGCCCGAGCATCTCGCAAGTTCTCGGCCAGCTCCGAGCATCACGAGTACTGAGATGCTCGGGCGAGTACCGAGCAGTGGCGAGCATTCTCGCTCATCACTAGTGAGTTTCAGTCTAATTTGTTCATATTGTCAGGGTGGTATTGCTTTTATCTTGAGCACAGAGGGAGAACTATTACTGTCTGGAGGCACAGTAAGGGCTGTTATTTTGTAGAGGCACTAAGGGAGCACTATTAGTACTTAGAATCACAGTAGTGGCACTGTTACTTGTTACTAAGTTAAGGCAAATAGGGAGCATTGTTACTGTGTGAATTCATAAAGATTACACTATTATGAAGGCACAATGGGGACATTATTATTGATACAAAGGGAATAGTATTACTATCTGGAGGCATAGAAGAGGCGCTATTTATATGTGGAAACAAATGGAGGTATTAAAATCATGTGGAGGCTCATAGGGGACACAATTTCTACGTGAAGGCACAATACGAACACTATTACTGGTACAGAAAATAAGGCCACGGCCCCACTATCAGTATTTGTTCAGAATTCGGTTAGTATTTTTTTCTCCGGAGTGGGTGATAAATGCAGAAGTGGTGACTTGTTTCTATTATACCTTTTTTCTGATTGTTCCTCACCTGGTTTTGGTTCCCACTCCTGAGAAAAAATACTGACCGAAAACTGACTAAATACTGATAGCGGGTCCGTGGACTAAATGTTTATCCTGTGGGGCAAATCAAAAATATTTTACATGCACCATAGCAAGTGGGTCTATGTGCTTTCAAATTCTAGGGCTGCATTTCAGTCCCAACCTTGCCTTGCCCTCCGTACAACAAAACAGATGAGCAGACAGCTTTGACAAGTAGTAGGATAAGGGAATCCTTTAGGCCATGTTCACACGTTCAGTATTCAGTCAGTATTTTGCCTCAAAATTTGTAAGCCAAAATCAGAAGTGGGTGAAACATGCAGAAATGGTGACGTGTTTCTATTATAATTTTCCTCTGATTGTTCCTCTACTGATTTTGGCTTACTGATGTAAAATACTAACCAAATACTGAACGTGTGAATGTGGCCATACTCTTTCTCTTAGGCCACGGCCCCACTATCAGTATTTCGTCAGTATTCAGTCAGTATTTTTGGAGTGGAAGCCAAAACCAGGTGAGGAACAATCAGAGGAAAGGTATAATAGAAACAAGTGCACCAATTCTGCATTTATCACCCATTCCTGGTTTTTGATCCCACTCCTGAGGAAAAATACTGATCGAATACTGACCAAATACTGATACTGGGGCTGTGGCCTTACTGTTTCACTATGAGGTAGCCAAATAAGATCTGCATATTTATTCTGCTCCATTGATGAGGACATGAAATTTTCACTAAATAATTTAATGCATGTGTGACAACATTTGCATGATTTCCTGATGATTTCAGACCACGCATTGCAAAAGGTAAACTTTTGTTGAAGATCCATATAAAAATTGACATGTTGAAGTTTTAAAATCTGCACCGCAGGTCATTCTTTCAACATATAATGCATACATTTTTTTTTAGAAATCATGTAGAAGAGATTTTGAATAATCTTATGCAATTTGCAAATGCTGCAGATTTTCAAATGAAAAGTTCATAAAAGATTTGAACAAGTTTACATAACCCTAAGGCTTGTACACATGGCATCATATTCCTTCAAATTTTAGTATTTGTTCTCTGCTAAAAACTTCACGACAAACAACCACAAATTGCTCCCATTGTTTTCATTAAGAATCCGCTCCATAGTTCACAAGGAATATTTTTTTTCTGTCAGGCAGCAAAGCACGGAGTATTAAAATTATGTCAAAAACACAACATTTTTCATCAATTTTGTTAATTTTACCAAAACAATGATTAGCAATTTTGATAACAGTGGCAAAAACTGTATCAGACGCCTTGATAATTTGCATCACTGTAATTGAGCCAAAAAGCCTTGGTTTAATTTCAATTTTAATAATTACAGTTTTCTTGACACTTTAGACACTCTGAAATTGCAGTAGAATCACTTTTTTGTGTGTTTTTCCTAAATGGATCTAAAGAAATGAGAGAGAGAGAAAGCAGGGCTGAACCTGGCTGTAGGTTCGGCCCCCTGCCTAGCTCCCCCTCTGACTTCTGTCATTCTGTGAACTAACCATGTGAAGTTCACAGCTCCAGGATATACTGTAATACAGGGTCATCCATTCTCCTCTATGCCCTGGGTGAGCTGTACATCACTTGTAATGTGTTTTTCATAGATACCCTACAGAGATAAAACTAGGCTGTGTTCACTTGTGCATGGCAGCTGCCATTAATGAGGGTAATTGGATGCCATTGTTGTCTGGAATGCAGAAAGTAAGTGCTGCCTTTATTTTAAGATTTCTGCTTTTGAAGCAGAACAGAAATATGAACATAACTAATGAAGATGTGACCAGGGCTTCAGACATGGCAGCCCCTATATAAGTAAAAGGAAAACTAAAACACCTGTGAAGAATATTCAAGACAATCCCATGTCAATCACTGTGACCTGTTTGGCAGGTTTTATAGAGATCTCCATGTACAGTGTAATCTGACTCTTTTGAGTACTTTTTGCAACAAGCAGAAGGGAGGGGGGCTGATGTGCAGGGGGTGACAAATCCCATAGCAGCTGCAGGCTGCAAAGGATTTGTCCCTTCCCCCACGCCATGTGCTCCTGTGTGTAAACTATTATAATTCAACAGCGAGTTATGGGAATACAATACATCCGAGTGATACACAAAATAGATTTTTGGAAACCTACACAAAATAGATTTTTGGAAACCTAAGAATGGAGAATCTCCCCATTGCTTCCTTCACCGCCCAGCAAGCAAGGATAGGGAGATATGCGGCACAGCCTTTTAGAAGCCCATGGGGCTACTGGGTTTGGTCTCCACATGTAGCAGGGGCCCGGATGAATCCGATGACACCAGAACCGGCTCCCTAGGATCGTCCAGTAAAGAGGTATAGCCCATTTTAGTATTTGGGAATTTAACTGGGAGAGACCAGGGGAGGAGATTTGTGCGCAGCCAGGAGGCAGGAATGGGAGTGATCCAGAAACTTTAACAGTTCCAGGAGCCATGGCTCCATTGTCTTTTTCCTGGGGGGGGAAACGTGATGTCAAGTCGTGTGTGAAAAGTCCTGCAACAACAAAGAGATGGCCCACAAACCTCCCATGTGGCATCCCTTCCCCCGAAAGCCAGATCGTTCATCTAATCGATAACTGACTTGTAATTACTGCTTCATATCTTTTGTACACATACTTTCGCATTTGTAACTCTGACCACTGTGTATGTACAACCCTTATGTATATAGCATATTGTTTAGTGTGCTCCTTAGGCGATTAAATATATAATTTAACCTCGGGCTGTTCTTTTATCTTGATCCACAAACCCTTACGTCCATAGTTCGGTCCAACAAACATGCTACCGAGCTGGTTTCTAGCCTGATATAAGTCCGTTATATAAATTAGAAACTGGTGGCAGCTCTCACTGGTCGACCAGGCTCTGCTTCACTGGAGCTAGTGAAAGAGCCTTTCAGCCTTTCAGGGGTTTGAGCGAGTGTGGTGCCATGTCAGTGACTGAGTGGGCCTCCTCTTGTCACTCCCTGGTGCCTTCCTGTACCCGTGTGGATCGTGGGTGTCAGTGCAGAATGCTACCAATCTGACCGTGCGCGTCCTCGAGGGGGATGCGGAATGTCACGTAGGTGCAGAGGGCAGGTCCGAACCATGTGCTCCGTCTGATGTAATTGTGACGTCAGGCCGGTGGGGGGGTGTGGATCCATCACAAGTGGTGGCAACAGCGAGATTCTGCGGGGTCTCCATGCTGCCATTTCATCACAACGCCTATTAAAATAAGACAATATTTATGTGCAGAAGCACAAAATTCCATTTACACATTAAAGTCTCGTTCACCGTATTTTCAGTTTGAGTGCTATCCATGAAAAAAAAGGACAGCATTGGAACCAACGTTATTTAATAGGGTAGTGCAGATGAGCAAAATTTTTTTCACTGACCGAATCTGCATAGGAATAAAATTGCAGCATGCACTAGTTTCTTCCGTAAATCAGATAGGACTCACCCATTCAAGTCTATGGTAAAACAAAAAAAAAATGGATGCCATACGGAGCCACAGTAGAGCATCGGATTTAAATGGATACATTCCAATTCTGTAATATATAGGAAACTGTACATGGTTTTGTAAATGATTACTAGCTACTGCGTAAAAAAAGCGATCGCATATAGATGACAAGTGAGAAAAAAATTGTTAAAGTTTTCTGCTTGAAACTAAACTCTAATCTTTTTTTATACTTATGTGAGCCTACCCTCAAGGGGTTCTGTAGACTTAGACTTTAAGTCTGCAGTCACTCTATGTGACTGCATACTTGTTTATCCTCACAGCACACACGCTGCACGCTGTCAGAATTTTCTGGGGTCGTCTCTGGGAGTGGGTGGCCTTGTGACCGCTGATATGCGGTTTGATAAGCTGATTTGCATACTTCCGGCTATATTCTGACTAGACGTGTCCAGCCTCACTCAATTCATTTGTGTTGAGTGAGGCTGCGCAAGTCTAGTCGGCATATGACGGCATATATGCAAATCGCATACTTACGGTCATGCACCCACCCACTACCGGTGATGGCACCATAGAAACCTGACATTGCACAGTGTATGCACTGTGAGGATTCACAAGATTCTCATAGAAGAAAAGAACAATGGAAAATAAGGTTCATTGTGCTGCCGATGGTAAATGATGGATGAAATAAGGAGACCAAGAATATTAAAATGTTTTTTCAAACGAATTTCAAAGTTATCTACACTGTATTTCATCATCAGGACAAACTACAAGTGCAAATTAATATAGAGTGACTGCAGTCTTGAACCCCAAGCCTGGAAAGCCCCAGCCCATGACTGGTATAAACACTGGGTATAATAATTATTGAGCATGTCACCAATTTTCTAAGTATCAAGGAAAAGATGAAGACTTGTCTCTAATTCCCCGCTCCTCCGTGTAACAAATTAAAATAGTGGATTAACCACTTCGCACCAGAGCCTGTTTTTGCCTTCGTGACCGGGCCAATTTTTTCAATTCTGACCACTGTCACTTTATGAAGTAATTACTCTGGAACGCTTCAACGTATTCCCCTGATTCTGAGATTGTTTTTTCGTGACATATTGTACTTTATGATAGTGGTAAAA
This sequence comes from Phyllobates terribilis, assembly GCF_046119375.1. Taxonomy (NCBI): domain Eukaryota; kingdom Metazoa; phylum Chordata; class Amphibia; order Anura; family Dendrobatidae; genus Phyllobates; species Phyllobates terribilis. The sequence continues at coordinate 33,669,205 of NW_027362768.1, read as the reverse complement.
TTTCTTCAATATAACTTGCGTTTATTTGTGAAAAAATCAGAAATTTGGCGAAAATTTTTAAAATTTTGAAATTTTCTAAATTTGAATTTTCATGCCCTTAAATCAAAGAGATATGTCACACAAAATAGTTAATAAATAACATTTCCCACATGTCTACTTTACATCAGCACAATTTTGGAACCAAAATTTTTTTTTGTTAGGGAGCTATAAGGGTTAAAAGTTGACCAGCGATTTCTCATTTTTCCAACAAAATGTACAAAAACATTTTTTTAGGGACCACATCATATTTGAAGTCACTTTGAGGGGTCTTTATGACAGAAAATACCAAAAAGTGACACCATTCTAAAAACTGCACCCCTCAAGGTACTCAAAACCACATTCAAGAACTTTATTAACCCTTCAGGTGCTTCACAGGAATTTTTGGAATGTGGAAGAAAAAAATTAACATTTAACTTTTTTCACAAAAATGTTACTTTAGACCCATTTTTTTCTATTTTCACAGGGGTAACAGGAAAAAATGGACTCCAAACTTTTTTGTGCAATTTCTCTTGAGCTTGCTGATACCCCATATGTGAGGGAAAACCACTGTTTGGGCGCACTGCAGGGTTCGGAAGGGAAGGAGCGCCATTAGACTTTTTGAATGTAAAATTTGTCTGAATAATTAGCAGACGCCATGTTGCGTTTGGAGAGCTTCTGATGTGCCTAAACAGTGGAAACCCCCCACAAGTGACACCATTTTGGAAACTAGACCCCTTAGGGAACTTATCTAGATGTGTGGTGAGCACCTTGAACCTCAAGGTGCTTCACAGAAGTTTATAATATTGAGCTGTAAAAATAAAATTTTCACATTTTTCCCACAAAACCGTTTTTCATCCCTTAATTTTGCATTATCATAAGGGTAATAGGATAAATTGCACCATGAAATTTGTTGTGCAATTTCTCCTGAGTACTTCGATACCCCCTATGTGGGGGAAAACCACTGCTTTGGTGTACTGCAGGGTTCGGAAGAGAAAGGAGCGCTATGTTGGCTGGGATAGGTGGCAGACACCATGTCACATTTGAAGAGTCGCTGACATGCCGAAACAGCAGAAACCCCCACAAGTGACCACATTTTGTAAACTACACCTCTCAAGGAATTCATCTAGTGAAGTAGTGAGTATTTTTTAATTTTTACATTTATCCAATTGGACAGTGAAAAAAGCATAATTATATTTTTACCACAAAAAAATGTTTTATCCTCAGATTTTACATTTTCACACAGGGCAATGGGTAAAAATGGTGCCGAAATGTGTCACACAATTTCTTCTAAAAGTGGCAATACCCCATATGTGGCTGTATCGTACCGCTCAGCCATACGGAGAGATCTGGGGGGGACGGAGTGCTATTTGACAATTGGAGAACAAATTATTGTAGAATAGGCATTTGGATTTGGGAGCACAAAATTTTCTGAATTTCTTTTGGGGGGCAAGGGCCATTTCGCTTTTCCAGAGCCTTTCTGCTACCAGTAACTTGGAAGTCCCTTATATTTTTAACAGATGACAGACCTGAGTGGGGACTAGCTTTTTTTGAGGACTGAGTTGAAGCTTTTATTGGGAACATTTTATGTAACATTTATCCGGCGCTCTAGGCTGAGCACTTACATCGGGGTTTCCATCTAAATTTCCAAGTGATATAATTCAGATGAAACCCCTGCGGGATCCATTCACTGTAATGAGGCAGCAGAGTTACTCTGGACTCCATCTGGCCTCTGAGTAGCGGTGTCCTTTTTTTCAGAAGTGCACAAAACTGTGGCCAACCGCACTTTTATGCACACCTAAAACAAATGATACCGTGGGATCCCAGGCCAGACGGCGTCCACAGTGGCCTATATCTGCCTCAATACAGGGAATCTTCCGTCATGGGTTCTGGCTGAATCACGTATTTCAGAGATTTACACGGAAACTCTGGTGTAAGTGCTCAGCGCAGAGCGCAGGATAAATGTGAGCAGAGCCTTACTGCGATCTTTCGGAGACATAATAAACAAATCAGTAGCAGGTGAAGAATTGGTTTTATTTATTTTTTACGCCGCTCCTCTTGCGGTATAAGTGATGAGATTACTTTATTGTTCGGGTCGGTGCGATTACAGAGATACCAGATTTATATCGGGTTTTTATGACTAACAGCTGTCACACACTAAAAGACGCTTTTTTTTGCAAAATCTAGTTTTTGCATCACCATATTTTGAGAGCTATAATTTTTCCATATTTCGGCCAACAGAGTCATGTGATGGCTTGTTTTTTGCGGGATGAGTTGACATTTTTATTGGTACCATTTTTAGGTAGGTGACATTTTTTAATCGCTTTCTATTCCGTTTTTTGGGAGGTAAAATTAACAAAAACCAACAATTCAGGAATTGTTCTTTGAGTTTTTTTTTTATGCCGTTCTGCGTGTGGTAAAAGTGATCAGGCAGCGTTATTCTTCGGGTCAGTACGTTTACAGCGATACTACACTTACTGTATTTTTTTTATGTTTTGGCGCTTTTACACAATAAAACAAATTTATAGAAAAAAATATTTTTTTTGCATTGCTTTATTCTGAACACTATAACTTTTTTATTTTTCGGTTGATGGAGCTGTATGGCGGCTTGTTTTTTGCGGAACAAGATGACGTTTTCAGCGGTACCATTTTTATTTCTATTTTGCTTTTTGATCGTATTTTTTCCACTTTTTGTTTGGCGATAGGATGAAAAAGCATAGTTTTTTGCTCCGTTTTTTATTTATTTTTATTACGGTGTGCACAGAAGGAGTTAATTAGTGTGACAGTTTTATAGCTCGGTTTGTTTTGGACGCGGCGATACCAAATATGTGTTCTTTTTTTGGTTTTGTAAAAATATACGGATTTATTGGTTTAATATTTTATTTATTTATTTTTATTTATTTTGTGATTTTTTTTTAACAGTTTAAAAACTTTTTTTTACTTTTTTTTACATTTTTACTTAGTCCCTGTATGGGACATTAATTTTTATTTTTCTGATCACTGATCTCATGTAATGTAATAGACATATATTACATTACATTACATGAGATCTTCCCTGACTGTTTCAGTCAGAGTCTCCTGTCTGGCTCAGCAGCATGCTGAGCCAGACAGGACACCATATATGGCAGAGCTGGAGGTGGTCATGTGACCTCCAGCTGCCATAGCAACCCCAGGTCCTGGAAGGAATCGGAGGTCTTCGGAGAGGTAAGTAAGACGACCCCCTCTCCTCCTGCTGTCTCCTATATGCCGCGATCACTATAGATCGCAGCATATAGAAGACAGCAAAGGGTTAACATCACTGGGACCTGATCCAATCAGGTCCCGATGATGTTCCCTGTCAGAGCTAATGCTCTGCACCGGAATCGCAACGCTTGCAGGACCCTGGGGGTCCTGAGCGCTGCGAGACCACCCACCGTTTTTAAACGTCGGCGCTGCACAGAGCCCAGCAAGCGCCGACGTTTATCTACAGTGGGCGGTCGGGAACTGGTTAATAAAATAAGTAAATGAATGACTTATTCATTCAAACATGATAAGGCTAAAAACGTGTTTCATTGACGTCCTGTCCAGTTCATCAGGTACATAGCCAATGATAAAAACCAAGGTAATGCATCTACTGTATATACACTGTGTGCAGAATTATTAGGCAAGTTGTATTTTAGAGGATTATTTTTATTATTAATCAACAACTATGTTCTCAATCAACCGAAAAGACTTATAAATATCCAAGCTTAATATTTTTGGAAGTTGGAGTGTTTTTTTTTTAGATTTGGCTATCTTAGGAGGATATCTGTTTGTGCAGGTAACTATTACTGTGCAGAATTATTAGGCAACTTAATAAAAACCAAATATAATCCCATCTCACTTGTTTATTTTCACCAGGTAAATCAATATCAGTGCACAAAATATAGAAATAAACATTTCTGACATGCAAAAACAAAAAACAAAAAAATTAGTGATCAATATAGCCACCTTTCTTTATGATGACACTCAACAGCCTTCCATCCATAGATTCTGTCAGTTGCTTGATCTGTTTTCGATCAACATTGGTTGCAGCAGTCACTACAGCCTCCCAGACACTGTTCCGAAAGGTGTACTGCTTTCGCTCCCTATAGATCTCACATTTTATGATGGGCCACAGGTTCTCTATGGGGTTCAGATCAGGTGAAGGGGGCCATGTCATTATTTTTTCTTCTTTTAGACCTTTACTTGCCAGCCACACTGTGGAGTACTTGGATGCATGTGATGGAGCATTGTCCTGCATGAAAATCATGTTTTTCTTGAACGATACCGACTTCTTCCTGTACCCCTGCTTGAAGAGGTTGTCTTCCAGAAACTGGCAGTAGGTCTGGAAGTTGAGCTTCACTCCATCCTCAACCTGAAAAGGTCCCACAAGTTCATCTTTGATGATACCAGCCCATACCAGTACCCCACCTCCACCTTGCTGGCATCTGAGTCGGCGTGGAGCTCTCTGCCCTTTATTGATCCAGCCTCTGGCCCATCTATCTGGCCCATCAAGAGTCACGCTCATTTCATCAGTCCATAAAACCTTTGAAAAATCTGTCTTAAGATATTTCTTGACCCATTCTTGACGTTTTATCTTATGTTTCTTGTTCAAAGGTGGTCGTTTTTCAGCCTTCCTTACCTTGGCCATGTCCCTGAGTATCGCACACCTTGTGCTTTTTGATACTCCAGTAACGTTGCAGCTCTGAAATATGGCAAAACTGGTGGCGAATGGCATCTTGGCAGCTTCACGCTTGATTTTCCTCAATTCATGGACAGTTATTTTGCGCCTTTTTTGGCCAACACGCTTCTTGCGACCCTGTTGGCTATTTGCCATGAAATGCTTGATTGTTCGGTGATCACGCTTCAAAAGTTTGGAAATTTCAAGATTGCTGCATCCCTCTGCAAGACATCTCACAATTTTGGACTTTTCAGTGCCCGTCAAATCTCTCTTCTGACCCATTTTGCCAAAGGAAAGGAAGTTGCCTAATAATTAAGCACACCTTATATAGGGCATTGATGTCATTGGTCAACACCCCTCCTCATTACAGAGATGCACATCACCAGATTTACTTAATTGGTAGTTGGCTCTCAAGCCTATGCAGCTTGGAGTAGGACAACATGTATAAAAAGCATCAAAGTGATCAAAATACGCATTTGCCTAATAATTCTGCACGTGGTGTATATACACAGATCAATTATGCTGACCAAATTGTAATGAGAAACATGTGCTAGAAGAAAAAATAAATAAATAAAAATAAAAAATGTATAAATCTATTAAAATGTTAAGTCCTTGTGGTTTTAATGTATTAAACCTATAAATCCAGTAAACCTCCTTCCGGTTTAGACTCTGGATTCTGTTGGCGGTGTGAACAGGAATGTGTTCTATGGGCATAATTTTTAAACATCTAAGATAAGTTAAGATATGTTTTTTTTTATTTCTTTTTTTTTCATTTGTATTTTTTATTTTTTTCGTCTAGCACATGTTTCTCATTACAATTTGGTCAGCATAATTGATCTGTGTATATATATATATATATATATATATATATATATATATATATATGCATTACCTTGGTTTTAATCATTGGCTATGTACCTGATGATGAAGTGGACAGGGACGTGCATGAAACGTGTTGTTTTTAGACTTGTCATGTTTGAATAATAAGTTATTAATTTACTTATTTTATTAATCCATTATTTTAATTCGTCACACGAAGGAGCGCGGAGTTAGACACAAGTCTTCATCTTTTCCTTGGTACTAATCCTCACCCACGGTGGGTTGATGTCTGCTGCAGTACTCCGTAAAGTCAGCTACATGAGTTGTGCATTCTCACAACAATAGAAGGTGAGCAAAGATATTCTACTTTCTAACCTTGGTTATATCTTGGTAACGGCACTATTTGCGCCCCCTTCTTATCCTTATCTATTTGCAATTTTCTAAGTAAATTGATTTCTAAAGGTGCTATTGACATGAAATTCTCACCAGATGTTGGTAAGAACCCATCCAATTCACACAGGCAAATAAATAAAGCCATAGTTGTTCATAATTTAAGTAATGTATACTAATGTCGTCGCCATATAATGTTGGACGTTCCGAGACGTTGTGCCTGTTCCAAATTAAGATGTAAAATTCAAATACGTGCATGGAAGAGCCATGACTGATACATTGAGTATCTGGGCAGGTCTGACTTTATTACATCATCGGTCAGGGTTTTATAGGTTGTTAATAGTCATATATAATAACAATATAATTGGCTCAGCTTATCTTTACATATGTGCTTCCATTAGCATACATACATCTCATTGGCTAAAGGTAATTCTGTCTACACCCATATTTTGGGTTTAGGAATCTCTCACTTTCTAGTTTTGTTTCTCTTTCCTATGTTTTCTCTAAGTCTTTAGACAAAGACATTCCTAAGGGACCCCTTATCTGATCACAGGCTTCTCTTTGTGAGCCAAGTACATGGACAAAACACCCATACTGGCCCAAAGTCCTTTCTGGTAAGCAGAAGATACACGTACAAAAATCAAAATGGAGTCAGAATAGATAGATAAAGTATAAATCCTGCTCTCACACTAATGAGAAATGACACAGGGAAAAAGTATTGCATACACTTACTGAAATTTAATTACTACTTCATGCAAAAGCCTATGTTGTTGATAATAGCTTCAGGATGCCTCCTCTATCAAGAAACTAGTTGCATGCATTGCTTATGTGTGATTTTGTCCCATTCTTCCACGCAAACCCCATTGCGTGGAAGAATGGCTGGCCCATTCTAGCAGCTTTATTTTCTTTCTCTGAAACCAATTGAGAGTTTCTTTAGCTGTGTGTTTGGGATCATTGTCTTGCTGAAATGTCCACTCTCATGTCATCTTCATCATCAAGGTAGATGGTAGCAGATTTTTATCAAGAATGTCTCGTTACATTTGTCCATTTATCCTTCCTTCAATTATATGAAGTTTTCCAGTGCCGTATGCTAACAAACAGCCACACACCATGATGTTCAAACCTCCAAATTTCATTCTTGGCAGAGTGTTTTGGGGTGATATGCAGTTCCTTTGGCCTACAAACATGTCGTGTATTATGGCATCCAAAGATCCAAACCAGAGTATATTTACTTAGTATTTCACATGCTTGTCTAAATGTTGATGAGCAAACTTTAAACGCGCTTACACATGCTTTTTGTTCAGCAATGGGGTCTTGCATGGTGAGTGTGCATACAGGGAATGAAAGTTGAGTGCATTAGCTTTCTTTGAAACAATTGTACGTGCTAATTTTAGTTTTTTTGGTAGCTTTCCTTGACTGTTGAACAACTATTCTGAGCTAATTCTTTTCATTCCTCTGTCTGAAATTTTGCGGGGAGCACCTGTTTGTGGCCAGTTCATGGTGAAATGATGTTCTTTCCACTTCTGGATTATGGCCTCCAACAGTGTTCACTGGAACCTTCAGTAGTGTAGAAATTCTTCTGTAACCAATGCCTTCAGTATGTTTTGCAACAATAATGTTCTGAAGGTCATGAGACAGCTCACTGGTTTTACCCATGATGAGTTATTTCTTGTGTGACACCTTGGTAATAAAACACCTTTTTGTATTCTATCAGTTGAATCAGCTGATATTACTTTTCATTAAGTGGCAAGATTGCTTTCCAAATACTGATAGATTTTAGCTGGTGTCATGACTTTCCATGACTTTTCGTACCTCTCATTCTTCATATGTTCAAAACTTTTTGCCTACACAATTTCTCATTATTACACATAACTTTGGGTTATGATGCTTATGATGATGCAAACAGTGTCCTCCATTGCGCTCCTGCGCAGGCCTACTTCTCTTTACCATGCCGAGGGCAGAGCAAAAATATTGTCATGCGCAAGTGCAACGCTCTTTGTCCTTTCTGGCATGTGCACATTACAGTAGTTTGCTCTGCCCTCAGAGATAAGCTATAGAGGACACTGTGTGGATGATGTAGGATGCGTCATCCACACAAAGAGGGGAAGAGGATGGCAATCTCAAAAAGAGAAGAGGCGCCCGATCAAGACCAGTGACATCCATGTGACCAGACCACGTCGTAAAGTAGGTGAGTATAATGAAAATTGTTTTTTGCAGAGCGCATTGAAGACCTATTTACATCATTCTAGAATGCTGTATATGAAGGTGCTGGCCCTTCTTTATATTGAAAAAAACTGGTGATAGGTTTCCTTTAAAACGGGATGATCAGAAGATGGACAATAAATTGTATCTTTACCGTAAAGACTGTAAATTGTCTAGAAATTAGCCCTGCAATCAAAGACTGACATTACATATGCCTCAAAGGGGTAATGCATATGTTCGTTTCTAGTTCTGGCTAATTAAAGTTTTTCATTAATTATTACTTTTTAGGAAGCTGCAAGGCTCCACAAGTCCTAAATGGATTCCTTAACACTCCTGAAGCCTATTATGACTCTGGCCATTATGCGGAATTTGAGTGCAATAAGGACCATATAAAGAATAACCTTATAAGTCCTAAGTGTGAAAATGGTCAATGGACTCATCATCCAGTATGTTACAGTAAGTACAATGGACACGTAGAAATATCAAGTGTGTTGAAAAAAATTAAAACTTAAAAAACTGTCTCCCTCTGAACTTTTACTCAGGTCCATGTGAGGTCTCCTCAGAGGATCTTTCTGGCAGCAACATTCAGCTAGTTTCACCTGATAATGGTAAAAGTTCTAAACACGGTACAGGATTACAAGTTTCCTGCAAGCAAGGATATAAACGACCGAATCAACCAAGTTTCTTCATTGAATGTAATGATGGGAAATTTAAATATTCACGATGCTTCTCTGGAAGTAAGAATAATTATTTGTTTCTTAGTTCTAAAACCATTAAGATATCACATACAGTACAGACCAAAAGTTTGGACACACCTTCTCATTTAAAGATTTTTCTGTATTTTCATGACTATGAAAATTGAACATTCACACTGAAGGCACCAAAACTATGAATTAACACATGTGGAATTATATACTTAACAAAAAAGTATGAAACAACTGAAAATATGTCTTATATTCTAGGTTCTTCAAAGTAGCCACCTTTTGCTTTTTCAAATTGTTTGGAACATATATTCTATTTCATACAGGCCTAATCCAAAGTAAAAAAAATAAGTTCTTCTGTTATTAACGTGATAAAGAAGGCCAGATCTCAGTTAGAATATATGCTCCAAGATATTTCAATTTCATACAGGCCTCATCCACAGTAAAAAATCAATTTTTTTGTTGCAAATAGCGTGTTCCAACCACACTATCTGAACAATATGTGTGGGAAAAGGCAAGGTCGTAGTGGAAGGGCTTGGGGTTCAAGGTACACGTGGGGTAGGTCGTAATGTTAGTGAAAGCACTAGTGAACCAACATTATCACGTCCCATCCAAAGAAAACTGACAACTTCTGTTACTGGATGGGCTACTCCACTCCCTTTCTTTGGCAGCCGCACAACAGTACGCCTTGTGGATGAGGGCCAGAAAAAGCATTTGCTCCAGTGGATGGCAAGCAGTGCATCAAGTGGCCTCCCCTCCTCAACATCACACACAGTACAATCCACAGAGCTGGCACCCCAATTACCCTTGTTTCCCCCCACAACACAAGTGACCAACCACCCAATGGACTATAGAGAACCACAGATGGGTGAGCCTGCAGAGCTGTTCACACATTCTATGCCATGGCTATCAGAAGTCTGCTCCAAAGATTCACAGACTCAAGAGGAGGAAAGCATCTGCACCGATGCCCAAAAATGTTTTTAGGTTGGATCCGGGGCAGGACGAAGTAGGTTCCGAGCAGCATCCTGACCCTCATCACCAGACACCTGTGGCTCACGCAGACTGTACTGTGTTGTCAGGGCAGGAAGAGGAGGAGGGTGAGTCTTAGGATGAGCAGATGGAGGAGAAGACAGATGAGGAGGATATGTTGCACCCTATGGTGCAGACAATGAGTGATGCAACCTCAATGAACACTGCATCCTTAGTCACAACTGTGGCTGTGGTCTGCAGCGATCGAGGGTCTGCAGCTTGTGGGGGCGGCAAGGGTTGACTAGCCTGGGCCTTTTTTGACACCGCAAAGGATGAGCCAACTCACATTATCTTTGCAAAAAAAATGCAGTGGAGGGAAAAAGTGCAATAATTTGACTACTACGTGCATGAACTTTCACATGCACAATCAACATGTGTTACTCTGGCAATCTCACTGCGATCAAATGCAGACCAGCGGACCTCAACAATCATCAGCCGTCCCATCAACCGCATCTGCTGCTTCTTCCTCCTCCTCTGTTACCATACCAAGTGGTGTCACCTAGGTCTCCGACTGCAGAACCTCCGGTGGTTTACCTGCTCCAGTCAGGCTGAGTGAGAGCCTGTTAGCTGTCACAGAAGTGGACATGCCTGCAGTTTTTGACTGATCTAAGAGAACGAGCATCTTTATCAATCCACCGTAACATCTCCACCTGCACCTCACTCACGGTCTATCGGTTTGTCCGTTTCACTGTACTCTGCCTCTCTCAGCACTGCAGCCAGCCCTCAATCCCGCTGTTGTGGTCACATAAAAGATTGTTTCATCCTACATATGACAAAGCTAAGAGGTTGAACTCCACCATCTCCAATCTGTTGGCCACGGAAATGGTGGTCTTAGGCCCTATTTTTATACATGTAAACACTTTCGATTGAGTTGGCATCTCCTGAGTTGGCTATAGTAACGTAGTTTTTAAGGTTGAAGGAAGACTAAGTCCATCTAGTTTAATCGAATAGGAAGGAGATGATGAAAAGCTGCACTCACCGTTTATGTACAAAAATAAGAGTCCTTTATTTCATAAAATGAATGGAAAGCAGGGAGTTCGGGGAGGAGGTGGACGACAGCTGTCCATTTTATCCGAATATGAAATAAAAGACTCTTATTTTTGTACATAAACGGTGAGTGCAGCTTTTCATCTTCTCCTTTCTATTGGATTATTGTTTCTGCATTTTAAAGCTGTCACCGCAAGTTTATGCGATGTGTATTTGCCGTTAAGATTCACGTGCGGTCATTATGCATTTAGAAGGTGGTGCAGGCTCACTCTTTATTTAGCTCCATCTGGTTTAACCCATAGCCTAACATGTTGATCCAAAAGAAGGCCAAAAAAAAAACCCATGTGGCAAACAGCAGGCTCCACATTGAGGAATAAAAATCCTTCCTGACTCCATACGGCAATCAGACTAGTTCCATGGATCAACGTCCTACCAAGGAATCTAGTATATATAACCTGTAATATTATACTTTTCAAGATAGGCATCCATGTCCTTCTTAAATTTTAGTAATTTGTTGTAATAACTCATTACAACATCATGCGGCAGAGAGTTCCATAGTCTCACTGCTCTTACAGTAAAGAATCCGCGTCTGTGATTATGATTAAACCTTCTTTCCTCCAGACATAAAAGATGCCCCCTTGTCCCCGTCTCAGGCCCCAGAGTAAAAAGATCAGTAGAAAGGTCTTTGTACTGTTCCCTCATATATTTGTACATAGTAATAAGATCACCCCTAAGCCTTCATTTTTTCCAAACTAAATAACTCCAAGTGTAATAACCTGTCTTGGTATTGCAGACCCCCGAGTCCTCTAATAACCTTGGTCGCTCTTCTCTGCACCCGCTCTAGTTCAGCTATGTCTTTCTTATACACTAGAGACCAGAACTGTACACAGTATTCTAAGTAATGTCGCACTAGTGACTTGTATAGAGGTAAAATGATGTTCTCCTCATGAGCATCTATGCCTCTTTTAATGCATCCCATTATTGTATTTGCCTTTGAAGCAGCTGCCTCACACTGGTCACTAAATGTGAGCTTGTCGTCCACCAATACACCTAGGTCTTTTTCAGTGACCTTTTTGCCCAGTGTTATACAGTTAAGCATATAATTATACATTTTATTTCCTCTGCCCAAGTGCATTACCTTACATTTATCCCCATTAAAGCTCATTTTCCATTTATAAGCCCAAGCTTGTAGTTTACATAGATCCTCCTGTAATAGAAAATTGTCCTTCTCTGTATTGATTACCCTGCAGAGTTTAGTGTCATCTGCAAATATTGAAATACTACTCTGCATGCCCCTTACAAGGTCATTAATAAATATGTTAAAAAGAAGGGGGCCCAATACTGACCCCTGTGGTACCCCACTGTTATCTGAGATGAAGTCTGAGTGTGTTCCATTAATAACCACCCTTTGTTTCCTATCACTGAGCCAGTTCTTAACCCACTTAAATATATTTTCCCCTATCCCCATTGTTCTCATTTTATGTATCAACCTTTTGTGTGGAACCGTATCAAAAGCTTTTGAAAAGTCCTTATACACAACATCCACTGCATTTCCTTGGTCCAGTCTGGAACTTACCTCTTCATAAAAGCTGATCAGATTAGTTTGACAGAAACGGTCCCTCGTAAACCCATGTTGATATTGGGTCATGAGGTTATTCTTCTTCAGATATTCTAGTATAGCATCTCTTAGGAAACCCTCCAGGATTTTACCCACAGTAGAGGTTAAGCTTACTGGCCTATGATTTCCAAGTTCAGTCCTTTTTGAATATTGGCACCACATTTGCTATACGCCAGTCCTGTGGTACAGACCCTGTTATTATGGAATCTTTAAAGATTAAAAATAATGGTCTGTCTATGACTTTACTTAATTCCTGCAGTACTCGCAGGTGTATCCCATCCGAGCCCGAGGATTTGTCAAACTTTAGTGATTTTTAGATGCCTCCGTACTTTCTGCTGGGTTAAGCAAGTGACATTTAATGGAGAATTTTTGTTATCACTGATTATATTTTCTGTCATGCGATTTTCTTGTGTAAATACTGTTGAAAAAAAATCATTTAGCATATTGGCTTTTTCCTCATCCACCATTTCATCCATACAATTTTCAAGGGGCCAACACTATAATTTTTTGTTGCTTACTATTTATGTAGTTAAAGAACATTTTGGGATTATTTTTACTTTCTCTGGCAATGGTTCTCTCTGCCTCAGTCTTTGCTGCATTGATTTGTTTTTTACAGAATTTATTTAATTTTCTATATTTATTTAATGCCTCATCACTACCTACTTGCTTTAGTTCTCTAAATGCTTTCTTTTTGTCATTTATTGCGCCCCTTACAGCTCTATTTAGCCATAGTGGTTTCCTCCTATTTCTAGCATGTTTATTCCCATAGGGTATACATTGTGAACAGGTCCTATTCAGGATGCTAATAAATGTCTCCCATTTGCTTCATGTAGTTTTATGTCTCAGGATATCGTCCCAGCTTATTGCACTAAGATCATCTCTCAACCGTTTGAAATTTGCCTTCCTGAAGTTTAGTGTCCTTGTAACCCCTCTACTACACATCTTATTAAAGGATACATGAAAACTTATTATTTTGTGATCACTATTACCCAAGTGACCGCCAACTTTTATATTTGATATGCGGTCTGGCCTGTTGGTTAATATTAGGTCTAGCAGTGCCCCCTTTCTTGTTGGGTCCTGAACCAGGTGTGAAAGGTAATTGTCTCTCATAGTTGTCAAAAACCTATTACCTTTGCTGGAACTACAGGTTTCTGTTCTCCAATGTATTTCAGGGTAATTAAAGTCCCCCATAATAATGACTTTTCCTTGAGTATCTGCTTCATCTAATTGCTTTATGAGGATATTTTCCGCTGCTTCCATTATATTTGGATACTTATAACAAACCCCTATCAGTAATTTATTATTTTTTCCCCCTCCCCTTATCTCCACCCATGGAGACTCTACATTTTCATTAGATTCACATACAATCTCTTGCATGATGGGTTTTAAGGATGATTTTACATATAAACACACACCCCCCTCTCTTGTTTGTACGGTAATTTCTGAACAGACTATAGCCCTGTAAATTAACTGCCCAGTCATGGCTCTCGTCCAGCCATGTCTTAGATATCCCCACCATGTCATAATTATTTTCCAGCAAAATTAATTCTAATTCCTCCATTTTGTTTGTGAGGCTTCTGGCATTAGTGTACATGCATTTTATGTAGCTCTCTGTACCTCTATTCCTTCTTACTATATTGAATTTTCTAACCCCACCCCCACGTGGCACGTGGTACAGGCAGTATTTCAGAGAACACCACCTTGGAGGTCCTTGCCTTAAGCTTGCAACCTAATTCACTGAAATCATCTTTAAGGACCTTCCACCTACCTCTCACTTTCTCATTTGTGCCAATGTGCACCTTGACCGCTGGGTCCTTACCAGCCCCTCCCAGTAATCTGTCAGCCTGATCAGTTATGTGCTGGACTGGAGCCCCAGGTAGGCAGCACACTGTTTGACGATCCCTGTCTTTGTGACAGATTGCCCTATCTGTTCCCATAATAGAATCCCCCCACTACCAAAACCTGCAAACTTATTGGGGTGTGTCAGATCAGGACTAGCCTCCCTGGCACTCTTCCTTCTACCCCCCCCCCTTCTGTCACCCAGCTAGCTGCCTCACTGTCCTGCAGCTCCCTACTACCATCCTCCCCCACATCTACCCCAGTGAGCAGCTGCTCAGTGAGCAGCAGACTCCTTTCCATATTGTCTATGGATCTCAGTGTTGCCAACTGCTCATTCAGATCCAGTACCTGGGCTTCCAAACGCACAACATGCTCACATGTCGCACAGCAATATGCACCCACGACCGACTGTTCAAGGATTGCATACATGTGGCAAGATGTACACTGGATAGCATTGTCAATAATGGAGCTCATTTCCTAATGGGGATTGCAGTAGGCAGATGTGACGCCCTGTGGCTGCAGGCTGTCACAGAACTCCTGGGTGTTGCACAGATGGATTCTCCCCAGTGGCCTCAATACATGCAGACACCTCCACCCAAATCCACTAGATGGAGCCCTGTCAGGTATATATATACTGGGGGGTGGAGTTCAGGAAGTCAGTCAGTGGGAAGCAGTGAGTGTGACATGATGCTGCAGCACCAGACAAGCTGAAGTCTGTGTGGCTGAAAGCCAGGCTAGGCCCAAACTGCGGGCTAGTCTGGCCAGTGAGAGCCTAGAGTGGGCTAGAAGGCAAGGAGAAGAGAAGAGCCATGAGGGACAGAGGAACCACAGAGGATTCGTCCCCTGATGCAAGCCGGGCACCGGGCCCGAGTCTATTGGGATCTCTATATCCAGTAGGGAATCCGGCATACTGAGGAGGATTTCATATCCCTCAGTCCACCCGTGAATACCGCACATTCAGAGGACTAGGTACCACGAAGGCCCCAGCGTCCAGGGATTGTGGTAACCAGTGGGAAATCCCTCGCCGCCAAGGAAGACGGGTGAGAGAAACATCAAGGGAGCTATACCCTGTTCCAGGCAGGTCAGAAGCTCCAGAGAGAGAGACAGGAAGATACAGAAAGGAGGCCTTACACCCGCTCACTGGGGAGCAAGTCCAGAAGTGCACACTACCTACAAGTACCTGGGACCGTACCTGACTACCATCATCAGTAAAGGTACTGAAGTGAACCCCTGTGTGCGTGTCTGTTCTTCCTCTGACCCGGCTGGGTCCCCTCTCTCCTGCATCCCTTCACACCATCCCTGCCCCGGGGGCCCGCTCCACCTGTGGGGCGCAGAAACACCTCAGCTGCCATCCCAACACCCCCGGAGGTCTGAAGCAGCGCTGGAAATCCTTACCAGGTACAACAGGTGGCGTCACAAACTATTTACTTTATTTTTATTTTCTATCCAAGTTTCAATTCCCTTTTTCAAGAGTGACCCCAGGGTACGGGCCCGGGAGCCGACCACCGAGACACCCCCAAACCAGGCAAAGGCCCGGGTACCGAGTCGTCCCCATCCCCTGGGCGCATCACAGAAATTTTAAGTAAAAAGAAATGTAAAGAATTAATAAAATACAGACAGCAATTCAGTCCAAATTCCTCCCTTCCAAACTTCCTGAATCCAAAGTCACTGAATCACAAGTCACACACTTACATCCATTTGCACTTACGCTCCAGTCACACTCAGGTCGTTCACACTCACTAAAGAAGAAGAATTAAAGAGTTTTTTTTTTTTTCCCTTTAGCAGCAATCCAACCTACAGCTCAATGCACTTTCAAAACGGCAAGGTAGTGGGACAGGTATGGGTCTACGTTAAACTACTTGTAGTCTGATGACATTGATGCCACTTTGGTGGTGTTAGGCCTTCATTTAGAACAATGTGAACACTCCTAGTTAGGTCTCCATCTCCTGGGTTGGCTGTACTGGAAGAGGTGTTGGTCTTATTTACACTATTTCTACAGTAGTGAAATTGATGCCACTTTGCTGGCGTCTGCCACTATTTTTTTTAAATATGGGGAATTTTGATTGGGTCTCCATCTATTGGGTTGGCTGTAGTGGAACCTTCCTGTTCTGCAGTCTAAGTTGTGTAAGATTGCGTACCAGTCCTTGCGGCACTCCTGATACAGACTCTGCCTGCTGCACTCCTGATACAGACTCTGCCTGCTGCACTCCTGATACAGACTCTGCCTGCTGCACTCCTGATACAGACTCTGCCTGCTGCACTCTTGATACAGACTCTGCCTGCTGGACTCCTGATACAGACTCTGCCTGCTGGACTCCTGATACAGACTGTGACTTCTGCACTCGGCGAATATCAATTTGTTCGGTGAACTTTTCTGAACCGAATATTGAAATGTTCGCTCATGCCTAGCAGCAACAACTAGCCCTGACGCATTATGTCATATGGTATAGCTTGGGCAGTACAAACATGGGGCATATCACGTTTACGGAGTGGGCACAGATTAAAGACCTCTGCACCCTTCTGCACAGTTTTGAAATGGCTACTAAAAAGGTTAGCGCTGACAATGCCATTATCAGCATCACTATTACAGTCATCTACATACTGGAGCAGACTATGAATATCCTGCAGGAGGAAGTGGTGGTCCCAGAGGAATAGGAGGAAGCAGAGGAGGATGCAGAAGGGATAACAATGTCTCAAAGTTCCAGACTGCAGATGCCAAGGGAGGGTGGAATACAGTGATTGAGGGGGGCTAATGATACAAGAAAAACAGTTAGTGAAGGTGCAGGAGCCGAGGAACAAATGGAGGAAGAAGAGGTGATGGCGTGCAACAGTCAGGAGATGAAGACGATAATCATCCTCTCTGTTGTTCATGGTTGGCGGGAGGGGATGGAGGAAAAAAGCATCAGTGTTACCCAGCCACCAACACAGCATGGCTTTGGACCTCATGGCAGAGCCCGACATATGAGTGCTTTCTTGCTACACTATCTGCAACATGATCCCCGTATAGTTAGGATTCGAAATAGTGCTGATAATTAGTGTTGAGCCACCCCCGTAGTGTTCGAGTTCGGTTCGGTTCGTCAAACACCCGTGTGTTCGCCGAACTGTTCGTCGAACTGTTCGTCGAACACCTTCGAACACCGTTAAAACCAATGGCAGGCAAACAAAAACACATAGAAACACATAGAAAACACCTTCAAAGGTGTCCAAAAGCTGACAAACTGCTCAGAAGACATAACTAACACATGGAAAAGTGACAAGTACATATAGTCATGCGAAAATAAAAGAGGTGGAGGAGTAAAAGGAGGGGGAGACACAGATATAGGCATGTCATGCCCTTCTAAAATCCAAAAAGTGAGAAGCCGACACGGCCAGTCCGCTCCTGCCCGTGCCACCTCCGTGTCGCCGGGTTTGTGCCAGAGCCGCGGTGAACCCTGACGGCCAGCCCCCCTCTCCCAATACTGGTGCCTGTCCGCTGGTGGGTCGAGCGAGCCCCCCTGTGGTGGAGGCAGCTCTAAGCTTTTTAATTTAAATTGTCTCTCTAATTTGAATGAATACACTTTAAATCCATTTACAAGGATCTATTGGAGGGCAAGTCTCATGCCAGCAGCCGCGGTAATTCCAGCTCCAGTAGCGTCCACTAAAGCTGCTGCAGTTAAAAAGCTTTTATAAGGATCGAGCTCGGCTGTCCACCGCAAGGCATCCTACTGCCAGTCCCAGCCCCTATGCCTTGGGGTGCCTCCTGATGCTCTTCACTAAGTATCCCATGGTCCCGAAGCATTTCCTTTGAAAAAATTAAGTGTCTAAACTACAGGTGGTGCAGCTTGCTTAACAGTCGGGATAATCCGCTGACTAGCAGACACTGCTACTAGGCACAAAGTATTTCCTGGGCTAGATGCAGTTAAAAATTTGTAATTAGATACTCTCGTTGGATGCTGAGAAAGCATTCCATAGAGTCTCCTGGCACGCCATATATGATTCTCTTAAAAAGCTTGGGGTAGGGGTCTAGGGGATCCTTTTATAGCCAAAATCACGGCCCTGTATCGCAATACGTCACCTAGGCTGAAGATAAATGGAAATGGAGCACCCCGAGGGCTCGGTTGCTACAGAGGTATTGCACCTCACCCAGAGGTGTGATATCTCACTCTCAGGTAAGGATGGAGTGTGGATCAGGACCCCGACACCTGCATGCATTACACCACATTGCCGTGGGGCAGGGTGACCAATATGCGCCTGAGATGGGCACGACAGTCCCTGTCCCTGGCTGGAGTGGGGGGAGGGAACACAGAGGAAGGGGAACCCTGTAGTGCAGGAGGAGGGAGGAAGCAGTTCCTGAATGCATTGAGAAGGAAGTATAAAAGGTGGGCACCATCTTAGTTCAGTGCAGAGAAGTCTGAGCAGAAGTGACAGGGAGCAGGGGTTCTGCATGAGCTCTGCTCCGGAGGCGGGCCTAGTACCAGAGGCCCAGGCCTGGAAGAGGGAGAAGGAAGGAAGAGGAGCGGAGAAGGCTCCAGGAACAAGGAACGAAGGGATCCCAGGGGTGCGGACGGGCGAGTCGCCACCGCACGCCCGAATCCACCTGCGTGTAGGGGTCAGGCCAAAGGGGGAGACCGGTCCCCGAAACTAGTGGAGGCGGGAAACGACCCTCAGCTAGAAACCGGAGGCTGTGACATTTTATGTGGTGCAGCCCCTCGCTACACCCGCTAGGAAGGCACCACATAGGGTCAGGGAAACTGGCGCCAAGTTTACCAAGAGGAGGCAGCCGGACTGAAGCATTGGTAAGAAAGGCCAGACAAAGGACACACAAAGGGGGTCCTGTGAAGCGCTCCAAAGTTATCTGGGAGTTGTCTGAGCCGCTCACCTGGTGAGCACAGTACGACGTGGGCAGCCGTTACCTGCAGAAGTGGTCTGGATAATAAGAACTGTGAGTAAAGGCCCTGGACTGCATCACTGACTCCGTGTCGTTACTGCTGCTGCCCTGCACCATCACCCCCATCCTCCGCATACACTGCCCTGAGGCTATACTCCTCCCGTGGGGAGTTATACTACGCTCTGCTGCACCCACAACACCAGCCTCAGCGGTCTGCCCTGCAGCGGCAGTTCACTCTGACCGCAATCCACGGGTGGCGTAGTCGGACATTTAAACATCAAAACCACATAAATAGTTCCGCCACTGGTTTGACCGCCCTGAGCCACGGAACCGGGTCGTCGCCACGGAGACTACAACCACCAGCGTCCACCAAAAAGGGTCCGGCTCCGGGTGTCACAAGCCCCAGGGGGTTTTCATCACCTTTCATAATCACCAATGGGACAAGGCAGGGATGTCTTCTGTCCCCTCTCTTATACATCCTAGTGACAGAGCACCTGCTCTCATCAATTCGCCATAACCGCAATATTAGGTGGATTGAGGTGGGAGGCACCGAGTACAAGTGCTCTCTATTTGCTGATGATGTCCTAGTATATATCACTCAATCACATATATCCATCCCTGCTGTTATGGCTGAAATAGATCACTTTGTTACATGGTCAAATTTTAAAATCAATGCAGCGAAGTCTGAGGCCCTCGATGTCTCCCTCCCCAAATCCGTACAGGATTCCATCCAGTCCAACTTTCCCTTTGCCTGGCCCTCACAGGGTATCAAATACTTAGGAATTCCTATTCATAGAGACCTCTCCCGTCTATGTTATCTTAATTTTGGGCCCTTTATTGAACAACTCCATACAGATCACGGTTGGCAAGTTAGAACTGTAAGATTCACTACGTGAACCACTGGTGTTTTGTGGAAAAGCACATGTACACTGTGTTCCAAATTATTATGCAAAAAGTGTTTAGAAGTGATAAGGGAAGAATTTGTTTGTTTGTCAGTTAAACTCATTGATGGTGATGTGTGTCAGGGCTCTTTTTATCACTGTAAGCAATTGCAGACACCTGTGCTAATTAGTTTGGCAGGTGTGTCCAATGAAAGGCAAGACTACTTAAGAAGGCTGTCCCACATTATTAAGCAGCCTACATTTTCTGCCAAAGTAGGAAAGAAAAAGGATGTGTCGGCTGCTGAGAAGCAACAAATTGTGGAGTGTTTAGGTCAAGGCATGACTACAATCAACATTGTGCGATGATCAGGATGAAGTGTCTTGGTAATCAAGAAGTATGTAGCTGATTTCCAGTACACATGTGTGCGTGCTGATAAGGGCAAATTGAGGACTCTTTCCTACAGGCAATTACGTCAGGTTAAAAGAGCTGCGGCAAAAAAGCCTTATCATAGCAGCAGACAAGTTTTTGAAGCTGCTGGTGCCTCCAACGTCCCCCGAAAAACAAGATGCAGGGTCCTTCAGAGGTTTGCAGCTGTGCTTAAGCCATCCTGTCGACCTCCTCTATCCACTGCACACAAGCAGAAACGGCTCCAGTGGGCCAAACAATACTTGAAGACTGACTTCAAAACTGTTTTGTTCACGTATGAGTGCCATGCAACGCTCGATGGTCCAGATGGATGGAGTGGAGGATGGCTGGTTGATGGACACCCCACGCAAACACGGCTATAGCGCCAACAAGGAGGAGGTGGAGTAATGTTTTGGGCTGGAATCATGGGGAGAGAGATTGTCGGCCCCTTTAGGATCCCTGAAGGGGTAAAGATGAACTCCATAATGTATGTGGAGTTTCTCAAACAGCACTTCCTGCCATGGTTCAAGAAGAAGAACCGTGTATTCCACAGCAAGATCATTTTCATGCATGATAATGCACCGTCTCATGCTGCACATAACACATCTGCATCTCTGGTTGATATGGGCATAAAAGGGGACAAACTTATGGTGTGACCCCCATGCTCCCCTGACCTCTACCCCAATCAGAACCTCTGGAGCATCATCAAAAGGAGTGTCTATGATGGCGGGAGGCAGTTCACATCTAAGCAACAGCTCTGGGAGGGTATTCTGTCCTCATGCAAAACAATTGAAGCAGAAACCATCCAAAACCTGACAAGTTCAATGGACGAGAGAGTTCAGAAGCTCCTTTCGAACAAGGGGTCCTATGTGCAAATGTAACATCACCTAGAATAAAGTTTCGAGTTGAAAACTGTTTGATTTCAGTTTCTAATAACCTGCTAATGTTTATAATTTCAAAAATGACCATTTTTTTGGTCTTTATTAAAATGAAAAGGTTGATCGAAGAGCGTGGGGGATCTAAGAGTGTGGCAACCCAGTAGTCAGGATTACTTCGAATTCTGACAGTCTGAGGGTCATGTTGCAGGTAGTGCAGCAAGAAGGCACTCATGTGTCTTGCGCATCTAGGAGCCCCAAAATTATTTTCCGGGCTAGATGCAGCTAAAAATTATTATTAATTTTAAATCTGGTGGAGCTTAGTATAGATGGCCTAATAGAATCAGTAGTGCACACTGCTACAAAGCCCAAATTTTTTTCCAGCCAAGATACAGATAAACATGATTAGTAATTTTAAATCTGGTGGAGTTTAGTATAGATGGCCTAATAGAATCAGTACTGCACACTGCTACAAAGCCCAAATTATTTTCCAGCCAAGATACAGATAAACATGATTAGTAATTTGAAAGCTTAAAACGGTTGGTGAGGTGATTTTAACCAATCATCAAGCTTTTACTCTCCCCAGGATGACACAGGGGTAGAAAAGTCGTTACGGATCCATGATTTGTTCATCTTTATGAACACGTGTCTGTCTACATTATCAGTGGAGAGCTGCGAGCGCTTATCTGTCAGCACACCACCAGCAGCGCTGAACACAAGTTCAGACAGAACGCTGGCTGCGGGGCATGACAAGATCTCCAAGGTGTAAGTGGCGAGCTCCGGCCATTTATCCAAATTGGAAGCCCAAAAAAAGCAAGGGTCCAGTGACACAGTCATGGCTTCAATGTTTACTTGGAGATACTCCTGTACCATCGTCTCTAGGCGTTGACTATGTGTCAGACTTCTTGTCTCCTGTGGCTTTGCAAAGAATGGGCTAAAAAAGTGGTGAAATGATTCCGCAAAATTGATGTTACCAGCAGATACTGTGTGTCTGTTACGGTTTGAGTGCTGAACACTCGACGGTCCCACGCTTGGCAAGTTGGAACTGTGAGATTCACTACGTGCACCACTGGTGTTTTGTGGAAAAGCACATGTAAGATTCTGCAACAGTCTCTGCTGATACTCCTGCATGCGTGAATCCCTTTCTATGGCAGGAATAATTTCTGCAAATTTACTTTTGTACCGGGGATCTAACAGTGTGGCAACCCAGTAGTCAGGATTATTTCTAATTCTCACAATTCGAGGGTCATGTTGCAGGTAGTGCAGCAAGAAGGCACTCATGTGTGTTGCGCATCCAGGAGCACCAAGTCCCTGTTGTGTTGGTGGTGAGGTAACAATCATGCTTCCTTCCTCTGTCCTCTCCCCCCAACTTCGCACAACAGAAATGTGATCAAGGTCTCCCTTATCTGATGAGTCTTCCATCAGTTCGTCCTCCACTTCTTCCTGGGCTCCTGCACCTTCCTCACTAGTTTGGCTGCTGCCATGCGCCCTGGTAAAACCATCTCCCCCACCCTCACATGCCTTGTGCCTTGGTGCTGCCGACCGTCTGGACCTTGCAGATGTTAGCCCTTCCGCATACAACTCCTCCTCCTCTACTTCCTCCACCTCATCTTCTGCCACCACCTGACTCCGAATTCTGTTTAACATGTGCTCCAGCATGTAAATCACCGGAATAGTCATGCTGATAATGGCATCGTCAGCACTAAACATCTTCGTTGACTTTTCAAAACTGTGCAGAAGGGTGCATAGGTCGCTGATCTGAGACCACTCCTCCAGCGTGATTTGCCCCACTTCTGGATCTCGTTGGCCCAGGCTATACGTCAGAACGTATTGCACCAGGGCTTGTCGGTGCTGCCACAGTCGCTGCAACATGTGCAGAGTTGAATTCCACCAGGTAGGCACATCGCATTTTAGCCGGTGAAGTGGCAGGCCCAACGACTTCTGTAGAGATGTAAGTCGCTGAGCTGCGGGATGCGAACGGCGGAAGTGAGCACACAGCGACCGTGCCCTCTGCAGAAGGCCATCTAGTCCGGGATAGTGGGCTAAAAATTGATGGACAACCAGGTTCTACACGTGAGCCATACAAGGCATGTGCGTGACATTGCCCCGGCGAAGGGCCGCACCCAGGTTTGCAGCATTGTCGCACACGGCCTTCCCTGGTTTCAGGTCCAGTGGAGACAACCATTCATGAAATTGGTTCTCCATAGCAGACCACAACTCCTCAGCTGTGTGACTCACATTTCCCAGACATTTCAAAGTAAAAACCGCCTGATGACATTGAGCCCTACTGCCAGCATAGTAAGGAGGTGTGCAGGATCCCTTCTGCGCAGTTAGAAAGCTTGTGGCATGACCAGACAGGCTTTGGGTGCAGGTGGAGGACCGAGAGGAGGTTGAGGAGGCAGAAGCAGTGGAGGAACTTCGAGATAAAGAGGATTGACGCACAACTCGTGGGGACAGCAAGACTTGGACAGCAGCCCCTTGTCCTGCTGTCACCATAGTTACCCAGTGCCCAGTCAGCGACATGTAACGCCCCTGTCCATGCCTACTCGTCCAAGTGTCTGTGGTGAAATGCACCCTGTCACACACAGAGTTTCTCAAAGAAGCGGTGATGTTGTGTGCGACATGCTGGTGGAGCGCAGGCACACCTTTCTTTGAGAAGTAGTGCCGACTGGGCATCTGGTACTGGGGCACTGCAACGGACATAAGGTCTCGAAAATCCTCTGTGTCCACCAGGCGGAAAGGCAGCATTTCTGTAGCCAAGAGCTTGCAGATGGTGAAATTCAACCTCTTAGCTTTCTCATGGCTAGGAGGAAATGGTCTTTTACTTGTCCACATCTGAGGGACCGAGGGCTGGCTGTTGTGCTTAGACGGGGTTGATAAGGGTGTCCCCGTTAAACTGCCGGTCTGTGAGGAAGATGCAGGTGGACATGTTAGTTTGCCTTGATCCAAAGGTGGTGCTATCGATGTCGGACAGCGCTCAACACCAGCTGGTGTTACCACCTCCAAAGAAAATGATGACCTGCCAATCACGCTGGCTGTTGCGGGTAAAGAGGTGGCAGGTCTGTGTCCCAAAACAGGTGTGACTGCTGTCCCCTCAGTCACAGAGGATGAAGAGGTCGCAGATGCACAAGCTGTGGCAGACGGTGGTTGGCCCGGCCGGCTAGGCCGCATTGTAGCACAGTGAGCTTCCCACTGCAACTTATGCTTCATGTCCATGTGCCGGTTCATGCATGAAGTACTAAATCTATGTATTTTTTGGCCTCTACTTAGCTTTTGCTGACAAATGTTACAGATAACACGAGTTGGATCATCTTTATCGATCTAAAAAAATGCCCAGGCTATGCAAGGCTTAGCACCCATGCGACCTGAAGAGCCACAACGACTTGTGGTCAGAGGCAGAGTTGTGTTTGAGGATGCAGTTGTTGACGTGCTTCGAGTACTACGTCTCTGTCCAGGAAGGCGCAACTTGACCTCGTCGTCACTAGCATCCTCCTCCACCTCCGCTGCTGACCTCATCTCTTGGCTGACTGTGGGTTGACAGTAAGTGGGATCTCCAACCTCATCATCATCACCCTGTGTGTTATCACACCCGTCGTCCTCAGAGCCAACCTGTTCCTGCCCTGACAAAAAACTAAAGTTGTCGCTCCAATCAGGTATTTGAGTCTCATCATCTTCTTCCTCATTGTCTCCACCAACAGCAGTTACAGTTTGGGAATGAGGGTCTACATTATGGTCAGAACCTTCTGCGTCTGGTCATGGATCCGACTCATAAAGATTCTGGGCATCAGTGCAGATCATTTCCTCGTCTGGATTCACAGAAGCTCTGGAGCCGACCTCTGATTCCCAGGCTATAGTATGAGTAAACAGCTCAGCAGACTCAACCATCTGTTCTACCCCATACTCAAACGGGCAGTTGGAGATTTGGGAGCTGTGAGGAAGCAAGTGCGATTGGGGTGACACCTCTGAGGACTGGAGTATTTGTGATGTTGAAGTTGAGGTGGAGGAGAGCCCACTTAAGGGAGCACTTGATATCCATTGAAGAACCTGCTGTTTTTGTGCCTCATCTGGAATTTGTAGCGATTGGCGTGGCCGTAAGAAAGGGATCTTATCACATTGTCCGCTAAAAGAAGTAGACATTTTAGTTTGGCTGGAGGATGGTCTTTCTTCTGCAGATGTTACTGTTGCTTTAACACCTACCCCACGGACACAACCTTTTTTCCCCTTCCCAACACGCCTATTCCCCTTTCCACCAGCAGCAGGCCTTTTTCCACTCATTTTGGTGGTTAACTAATTCACAACTCTGGAGTTGTTTGCACAAAAAAACAATGGATGGGAACCGAGCAGAGCTGAATGGCCAAACTGTGGTATTAGGCCAAAAGTATTGACTGGGTTAGATGCAGATAAAAATGATATTGAATTTGCAACCTGATGGAGGTCAGTATAGATGGGCTAATAGAACAAGTCCCACACACTGCTACAAGCTGAAATATTTTTTCAGAGCTAGATGCAGATAAAAATTATTTTTAATTTGCAACCTGATGGATGTCAGTATAGATGGACTAATAGACCAAGTCCCACACACTGCTAGAAGCCCAAATATTTTTTCAGAGCTAGATGCAGAAAAAAATTATATTCAATTTGCAACCTGATGGAGGTCAGTATAGATGGACTAATAGAACAAGTCCCACAAACTGCTAGAAGCCCAAATATTTTTTCAGAGCTAGATGCAGATAAAAATTATTTTTCATTTGCAACCTGATGGAGGTCAGTATAGATGGACTAATAGACCAAGTCCCACACACTGCTAGAAGCCCAAATATTTTTTCAGAGCTAGATGCAGAAAAAAATTATATTCAATTTGCAACCTGATGGAGATCAGTATAGATGGACTAATAGAACAAGTCCCACACACTGCTGCAAGCTGAAATATTTTTTCAGAGCTAGATGCAGATAAAAAAAAATTTTAATTTGCAACCTGATGGAGGTCAGTATAGATGGACTAATAGACCAAGTCCCACACACTGCTAGAAGCCCAAATAATTTTTCAGAGCTAGATGCAGAAAAAAATTATATTCAATTTGCAACCTGGTGGAGGTTAGTATAGATGGAGTAATAGAATGATGCTATGCCCAAAAAGTTTTACTTCACTAGGTGCAGTAAAAAAATTGGTATTCTATACACAGGTGGTGTAGCTTGCAACACAGATAAGCTACTCCACTGACTAACACACTCTGCAATAGGCCAAAAAGGATTTGCTTTGCTAGATTTAGCCAAATGCTGTGAAAAAAACTTGCACAGCATTGGCACAGACCTGCCTGGCAAAAACTGATAGGAACTGATGTAACTTAGTCCTGAAAAGGACTGCAATTACAATTAGTCTTTACTCCCAACCTATCTATTTAAGAGCACAGACCTGCCTGATAAAAGTCGTAGGAAATGCTGTAACCTAGTCCTTAAAAGGACTGCAATCAGAACTCTTCCCTACTCCCAAGCTATCTATAGATTTGTGCGAAAATTGGCTTGAAATTAACAAGGTATAGCGCACACAGCAACAGCGGTGCCGTCTAACACGCAGCTGCAGCAGTGAGAAAATGGTGGCGACGGGGAAAATGGCTGGGTCTTATAGGGCAAGGACATGTGACATACACTGCCAATGACACATGCCCTTGCTTGTGTGAAAAAAAGCAGTTCGCTCCGTGTGTGCGCTGCTGATAGGCTGACAGATTGCACCTCCCCACTGTAAATGCGGGAAAGAGAAAAAAAAATTGAGATCTTCATTATTCCTGCAGAGATCCATCCCCTGCCCCTCCCCCCGCCCCACTGAACACTCAAACTGCGTATTAACATTAATTTTCAGCATTACTGAGAAAAAATCCAGTTATGATTTTGGTGCACGAACAGTTACCGAACATAACCTTGAACAGCTGAATTTTTTTCAAATCGTTCGTGTTTGCCGAACGGCTCGAACACCGCCCAAAACAGCTCGAATTTGAGATTGGCGAACAGTTCGGGTCGAACAACGCTCACCTATAGTGTTGTTCATCCTATTCACACTTGGTCACTAACCAACACCACATCTATAAGGCCACTTCCTATAACTGTGGTCATGACACATGATCCCATATTACTGCGCTAATAATCCTGACATTTTTGGGAGCGTGTCAAATATTATACTCCATTTAAAGTCTGGCAGTTGTGTGTTCAAACCTATTTACAGTTGGTTGCTGACATACCATATCTGTGAACAATGTTGTCACTTCAATTTTACGGACTGCGGTAAAACGGCTGTACACCGAGGTAGACACGGAACACTGTCTCTAAGTTTTTGGATTGGTTTATTAAAATGACATAAACCAGCCTAGAGTTCATAAAGTAAATACAGCACATTCAGCATAACAGCAAAAAACAAATACAAAGATGCAGCACAGTCTGTATATTCGCCGGGTTCCGGCCACTCAGGTTTAACCACGCACGGTTCAACACAATACATGCAAGCTCCTCTCTGGAGCAAGTCTCTCCAGATAATACCCTCAACACCTGAGTCAAAAGGCTGGCTATAACCAGACCACACCCTGAGATGGAGATATAGAGAACTTCCCGCCTGCTCTATGGTTGTTTTCATAAAATACGCCCTTTTAAACATGGCTGATTACCCTCTCTGCAGCTACCAAGCAGGAGAAAACTTCCATGTTTCACATCACTGAAGCTAATTACCTCAGTGAAACCTATCTCCCCTCTAGTAGTCTGCCAGTGACTTTGTCACAGGACTGACAATAAAACATACAAAAACGAAGCTCATTTGGATTTTCCAGGAAGAAATGTTAAGAAACATTCTTTGCAGGGTCATGACTTGCATAGAAGACCAAATAAATTAGAAAAAAACTATAAAAACACAGCAGGATCTTTAGTATAAAAAACAGACTCGCCATTGTAACTTCTTAAACCTGGCAAGATTCAACACAATATTCACAAGGTAGACAGCAGCGGTGGTCGCTCCCCTAGACATGGAACATCATGGTTTGGTATGAGCACTCAGCAGCAGGGACAACACCATTCACAATTTCCATATCTTAGGAATTCTATTTGGTAGACTGGCTGCTGTGGGGTTTCCTACTAACTTGGGAGCATTGTCGTCAATGTTCCCAAGGTAGACAGCAGCAGTGGTCCCTAGACAATGAGCAAACTCCTTCATGATGGTAGAGGCCACCAGCTCCTTAGCTTGCTGCCTGGTACTTTTCTGTGGGAATGAGCTTGGCTCCAAGCAGCCAGGAATATCCAGTGAATGGCACATCATGGTTTGGTATGAGCACTCAGTACCAGAGGCAAAGACATCCACAATTTCCATATCTCAGGAATTTTATTTGGTAGACTGGCTGTTGTGGGGTTTCTTATTAACTTGGGAGCGTTGGTAGTCAAAACAGGAAGCGTTTCTATTTAAAGATCCATTCTGGTTTATTGCGGTGTCATAAACCAGCCATAAGCAAAGGAAAATAAACAGCCTTCATTTCAGGTAAACAAAATAAACAGTTCTTTAGGCAAAGTCTCTTGAGAACCAGTCCTCGTCACACTGGCTGGAAACCACACAGGAGGACCTCTTCCTCACACAGGAACCATGTGTCAAACAACGGACACCATTTTACCTTGTTAACCACACCCAGAGGTGAAGTATGTGGGTAGCCAGACCAGTCCTTCTCTCTGGCTACCTGGGCCTAGATGCACCAAACAATTCTCTTAGTGCTTATGTGCAATAGAGCAACATTCCAGGATTACATCACAGACGACAGACAACTCTGTGATACATACCTCCCATAAATTATGTGTTCGTTAGCCACTTTACACTGCCCAAACATTAGTTTCTCACAAAGGAGCTGAAGCCACTGAGTGGCAGTATGTGCAAGTTTCTCCAGCATGACATTTTTGCTAGATATCAGAGGGAGAACAGAATTAGGCTTTGTTATTTTATTATTATAGTCCTAATTGTAATATTTCTACTCTGGTGAAAAAAATGCCACTTTGGTGGTGTCAGCCTTTAATTTTTGGAAATGGGAAGATTCCTGGTTGTGTCTCCTTCATGTGTCTTGCTTGTAGCAGTAGGCCTCCCAGACCGGAATGCCTCCATTTACTTTCAGTCAACTACCCGTGTTATTATCTTTAAATTTTTGTACCTATACTAATCTATGAAGCTGATTTTTCTGCCATCTGAGTGTGGCTGAGCATAAAAGCAGGTTAAGCTGTTGCATGTGGCATCAGGGCTCCCAGCACAGCAGACCTACACCGATCCCTCAGCCACCTCATCTTAATTTGAAGTTCAATTCAAAGCTGTAAATACTGGTCCAGACTCTGATATCTCATGCATGGCCTATGGCTGATTGCTGCTGTGCCATTATAGAATTTGTACTGTAGGTCAATTGAGGCCGCCACTTTCCTGGTGTCTGTCCCTAATTTGATCTGTTTTGACAGCTTTTGGGCCTGTTTGAAGGCGTTGTGTATGCATTTAGTTTTGCCCCCCATTGAATGCTATGGCGTTTGGCGATTATTCAACGAATAAATTGGCAAATATTGCAAATTCGACGATTGTAATCGTAACCAAACATTGAAACATTCGCTCATCTCTACTCTCTATGACTTGGAGGTCCTGGCATGCCCTGCTGCTAGCGTTTTATCAGAGTGGGTTTTTAGTGCCGCTGGTGGAATTATAACCGATAAGCACATCCACCTGTTAACTGAAAATGCTGACAGGCTGACGCTTATCAAAATAAACAAGGGCTGGATTGTTCAGACTTCTCATCACCACCAGTTGATAGCAGTGGCTTTTTTTGGGGGGGTCTATTCCCATGCACCTCTTCACATCCAGAAATGGGTATGCGCTTCATGATTTTTTCTATTTTCTGTTGTCCTCCTGCTTCTCCGTCTCCTCATCCTCCACCAGCATATCACCAGGGTAACCGTGATGCAACACCCACATAATTTTTTTAAGGGTGTGTATGATGGCCGTAGGAAATTTCTGTTATACAGTATGTTCATGAATACACCCCAGGGATAAATCTTTTTCAGCCCATGCACTTAGTGCAGGGGCATTACCAGTATAGGAGACCTTAACAATGGTAACAATTTTTTTTTTAATGAGGATCTCCTGTACGTCTTGCGCCCAATTTTTTGTATAGGAGACCCGCTCCTTTATATTCGGAAGATTTTTTTTTTAAATGAGGCCCTCCTCTATGTGTCTTTAAATTGGTATTGGGGTTTTTCCAAATTTTGGCCAGGCACTGCATACACAATAACAGTGTAGGAGACCCGCTCCTTAATAATGGGAAATTATTTTTTTAAATGAGGCCCTCCGCTATGTCTGTTCAAAGGTGTAATGAGGTTTCTCCAAAATTTAGGCAGGCCAACTGCTGGACCTTTAACAATAGTAAGGACCACCTGATGGCCCTATAAAAATAGGCTTTGTGAGTTCCTCCTTCATAAATGAAACAGGATGTGGAGAGAATGTAACTTAACATTTTTTCCAGGAAAATCCATTTTGGCTTTGTTTTTGTATGTTTTATTGTGAGACTGTAAAAGTGGCGTAATACTCTGGCAACATTGTTCACAGCAGTGCCCTGGGAGTCAGAGATACTTCCAGGGGTCTTCCCCAAGCTGTTCCCATGACACCTGAGCACTGTTCCCATCAATTTGGGCAATTTTAGGCCCCCTGCATGCAGACCTCTGTGAATGGTGCCGGAAAAATGCTCGAGCTTCCCATAGACTTACAATGGGCTCGTTGCTTTGGTTGAGCACCCGAGCATTGCAATTTGCTCGACCCGAGCAACAAGCACTTGAGCATTTTAGTGCTGGCTCGTCACTACAGGCCAGACTTTCATTTTTGAAGTCCAAAGAATTGACGTTCCGGAGGTTGGAAATCTATAGCTGCGATGCACACTGTGTGCCTCATTGCTGTCTTCGGTAAAACCTCCCTAAAGGTTGTGTAAAAGCATGTTTCGATACTTTTGCGGTTCCCTTTCCAGGGCGAGAAGCATCTGGCAAAATGTACTCTTATAATGTGGATCTAACACATTATCAGTAGAGATGAGCGTTGTTCTACTCGAACTGTTCGCCAATCTCAAATTCGAGCTGTTTTGGGCGGTGTTCGAGCCGTTCGGCGAACACGAACAATTTGAGAAAAATTCGGCTGTTCGAGGTTATGTTCGATAACTGTTCGTGCACCAAAATCATAACTGGATTTTTTCTCAGTAATGATGAAAATTAATGTTAATACGCAGTTTGAGTGTACAGCGGGGTGGGGGGAGGGGCAGGGGATGGATCTCTGCAGGAACAATGAAGATCTCCATTTTTTTTTCTCTTTCCCGCATTTGCAGTGGGGAGGTGCAATCTGTCAGCCTATCAGCAGCGCACACACGGAGCGAAGTGCTTTTTTTCACACAAGCAAGGGCATGTGTCATTGGCAGTGTATGTCACATGTCCTTGCCCTATAAGACCAAGCCATTTTCCCCGTCGCCACCATTTTCTCACTGCTGCAGCTGCGTGTTAGACGGCACCGCTGTTGCTGTGTGCGCTATACCTTGTTAATTTCAAGCCAATTTTCGCACAAATATACAGATAGCTTGGGAGTAGGGAATAGTTGTGATTGCAGTCCTTTTAAGGACTAGGTTACAGCATTTCCTACGACTTTTATCAGGGAGGTCTGTGCTCTTAAATAGATAGGTTGTGGGAGTAAAGACTAATTGTAATTGGAGTCCTTTTCAGGACTAGGTTACATCAGTTCCTATCAGTTTTTGCCAGGCAGGTCTGTGCCAGTGCTGTGCAAGTTTTTTTCACAGCATTTGGCTGAATCTAGCAAAGCTAATCCTTTTTGGCCTATTGCAGAGTGTGTTAGTCAGTGGAGTAGCCAATCTGTGTTGCAAGATATACCACCTGTGTATAGAATACCAATTTTTTTACTGCACCTAGTGAAGTAAAATCTTTTGGGCATAGCATCATTCTATTAGTCCATCTATACTGACCTCCATCAGGTTGCAAATTAAAACTAATTTTTATCTGCATCTACAGTACCTCTGAAAAAATATTTGGGCTTCTACCTGTGTGTGGGACTTGTTGTATTAGTCCATCTATACTGACCTCCATCAGGTTGCAAACTGAATATATTTTTTTCCTGCATCTACCTCTGAAAAAATATTGGGCTTCTAGCTGTGTGTGGGTCTTGTTCTATTAATCCATCTATACTGACCTCCATCAGGTTGCAAACTGAATATAATTTTTTTCTGCATCTAGCTCTGAAAAAATATTTGGCCTTCTAGTAGTGTGTCAGACTTTCTCTATTAGTCCATCTATACTGACCTCCATCAGGTTGCAAACTGAAAATAATTTTTTTCTGCATCTAGCTCTGAAAAAATATTTGGACTTCTAGTAGTGTGCCGGACTTTCTCTATTAGTCCATCTATACTGACCTCCATCAGGTTGCAAATTAAAACTAATTTTTATCTGCATCTACAGTACCTCTGAAAAAATATTTGGGCTTCTAGCTGTGTGTGGGACTTGTTGTATTAGTCCATCTATACTGACCTCCATCAGGTTGCAAACTGAATATATTTTTTTCTGCATCTACCTCTGAAAAAATATTGGGCTTCTAGCTGTGTGTGGGACTTGTTGTATTAGTCCATCTATACTGACCTCCATCAGGTTGCAAACTGAATATATTTTTTTCTGCATCTACCTCTGAAAAAATATTGGGCTTCTAGCTGTGTGTGGGTCTTGTTCTATTAATCCATCTATACTGACCTCCATCAGGTTGCAAACGGAATATAATTTTTTTCTGCATCTAGCTCTGAAAAAATATTTGGCCTTCTAGTAGTGTGTCGGACTTTCTCTATTAGTCCATCTATACTGACCTCCATCAGGTTGCAAATTAAAACTAATTTTTATCTGCATCTACATTACCTCTGAAAAAATATTTGGGCTTCTAGCTGTGTGTGGGACTTGTTGTATTAGTCCATCTATACTGACCTCCATCAGGTTGCAAACTGAATATATTTTTTTCTGCATCTACTTCTGAAAAAATATTGGGCTTCTAGCTGTGTGTGGGACTTGTTGTATTAGTCCATCTATACTGACCTCCATCAGGTTGCAAACTGAATATATTTTTTTCTGCAATCTACCTATGAAAAAATATTGGGCTTCTAGCTGTGTGTGGGTCTTGTTCTATTAATCCATCTATACTGACCTCCATCAGGTTGCAAACTGAATATAATTTTTTTCTGCATCTAGCTCTGAAAAAATATTTGGCCTTCTAGTAGTGTGTCGGACTTTCTCTATTAGTCCATCTATACTGACCTCCATCAGGTTGCAAACTGAATATATTTTTTTCTGCATCTACCTCTGAAAAAATATTTGGCCTTCTAGTAGTGTGTCGGACTTTCTCTATTAGTCCATCTATACTGACCTCCATCAGGTTGCAAATTAAAACTAATTTTTATCTGCATCTACAGTACCTCTGAAAAAATATTTGGGCTTCTAGCTGTGTGTGGGACTTGTTGTATTAGTCCATCTATACTGACCTCCATCAGGTTGCAAACTGAATATATTTTTTTCTGCATCTACCTCTGAAAAAATATTGGGCTTCTAGCTGTGTGTGGGTCTTGTTCTATTAATCCATCTATACTGACCTCCATCAGGTTGCAAATTCAAAATAATTTTTTTCTGCATCTAACCCAGCCAATAGTTTTGGCCTAATACCACAGTTTGGCCACTCAGCTCTGCTCGGTTACCATCCATTGTTTTTTGTGTGCAAACAACTCCAGAGTTGTGAATTAGTTAACCACCAAAATGAGTGGAAAAAGGCCTTCTGCTGGTGGAAAGGGGAATAGGCGTGTTGGGAAGGGGAAAAAAGGTTGTGTCCGTGGGGTAGGTGTTAAAGCAACAGTAACATCTGCAGAAGAAAGACCATCTTCCAGCCAAACTAAAATGTCTACTTCTTTTAGCGGACAATGTGATAAGATCCCTTTCTTACGGCCACGCCAATCGCTACAAATTCCAGATGAGGCACAAAAACAGCAGGTGCTTCAACGTATATCAAGTGCTCCTTTAAGTGGGCTCTCCTCCACATCAACTTCAACATCACAAATACTCCAGTCCTCAAAGGTGTCACCCAAATCGCACTTGCTTCCTCACAGCTCCCAAATCTCCAGCTGCCTGTCTGAGTATGAGGTAGAACAGATGGTTGAGTCTGCAGAGCTGTTTACTCATACTATAGCCT
Source organism: Phyllobates terribilis (assembly GCF_046119375.1). NCBI lineage: Eukaryota > Metazoa > Chordata > Amphibia > Anura > Dendrobatidae > Phyllobates > Phyllobates terribilis. Next base: position 33,634,643 of record NW_027362768.1, on the reverse strand, counting down.
GGGAATCAGAGGTCGACTCCAGCGCTTCTGTGAATCCAGACGAGGAAATGATCTGCACTGATGCCCAGAATCTTTATGAGTCGGATCCAGGACCAGACGCAGAAGGTTCTGACCATAATGTAGACCCTCATTCCCAAACTGTAACTCCTGTTGGTGGAGACAATGAGGAAGACGATGATAAGACTCAAATACCTGATTGGAGTGACAACTTTAGTTTTTTGTCAGGGCAGGAACAGGTTGGCTCTGAGGACGACGGGTGTGATAACGCACAGGGTGATGATGATGAGGTCGGAGATCCCACTTACTGTCAACCCACAGTCAGCCAAGAGATGAGGTCAGCAGAGGAGGTGGAGGAAGATGCTAGTGACGACGAGGTCAGGTTGCGCCTTCCTGGACAGAGACGTAGTACTGGAAGCATGTCAACAACTGCATCCTCAAACACAACTCTGCCTCTCACCACAAGTCGTGGTGGCTCTTCAGGTCGCATGGGTGCTAAGCCTTGCATAGCCTGGGCATTTTTTCAGATCGATAAAGATGACCCAACTCGTGTTATCTGTAACATTTGTCAGCAAAAGCTAAGTAGAGGCCAAAAAGTACATAGTTTGAGTACTTCATGCATGAACCGGCACATGGACATGAAGCATAAGTTGCAGTGGGAAGCTCAGTGTGCTACAATGCGGCCTAGCCGGCCGGGCCAACCACCGTCTGCCATATCTTGTGCATCCGCGGCCTCTTCATCCTCTGTGACTGGGGGGACAGCAGTCACACCTGTTTTGGGGCGCAGACCTGCCACCTCTTTACCCGCAACAGCCAGCGTGATTGGCAGGTCATCATTTTCTTTGGAGGTGGTAACACCAGCTGGTGTTGAGCGCTGTCCGACATCGATAGCACCACCTTTGGATCAAGGCAACCTAACATGTCCGCCTGCATCTTCCTCACAGACCGGCAGTTTGCCGGGGACACCCTTATCAACCCCGTCTAAGCACAATAGCCAGCCCTCGGTCCCTCAGATGTGGACAAGTAAAAGACCATTTCCTCCTAGCCATGAGAAAGCTAAGAGGTTGAATTTCACCATCTGCAAGCTCTTGGCTACAGAAATGCTGCCTTTCCGCCTGGTGGACACAGAGGATTTTCGAGACCTTATGTCCGTCGCAGTGCCCCAGTACCAGATGCCCAGTCGGCACTACTTCTCAAAGAAAGGTGTGCCTGCGCTCCACCAGCATGTCGCACATAACATCACCGCTTCCTTGAGAAACTCTGTGTGTGACAGGGTGCATTTCACCACAGACACTTGGACGAGTAGGCATGGACAGGGGCGTTACATGTCGCTGACTGGGCACTGGGTAACTATGGTGACAGCAGGACAAGGGGCTGCTGTCCAAGTCTTGCCGTCCCCACGAGTTGTGCGTCAATCCTCTTTATGTCAAAGTTCCTCCACTGCTTCTGCCTCCTCAACCTCCTCTCAGTCTTCCACCTGCACCCAAAGCCTGTCTGGTCATGCCACAAGCTTTCTAACTGCGCAGAAGGGATCCTGCACACCTCCTTACTATGCTGGCAGTAGGGCTCAACGTCATCAGGCGGTTTTTACATTGAAATGTCTGGGAAATGTGAGTCACACAGCTGAGGAGTTGTGGTCAGCTCTGGAGAACCAATTTCATGAATGGTTGTCTCCACTGGACCTGAAACCAGGGAAGGCCGTGTGCGACAATGCTGCAAACCTGGGTGCGGCCCTTCGCCGGGGCAATGTCACACACGTGCCTTGTATGGCTCACGTGTTGAACCTGGTTGTCCAGCAATTTTTAGCCCACTATCCCAGACTAGATGGCCTTCTGCAGAGGGCACGGTCGCTGTGTGCTCACTTCCGCCATTCGCATCCCGCAGCTCAGCGACTTACATCTCTACAGAAGTCGTTGGGCCTGCCACTTCACCGGCTAAAATGCGATGTGCCTACCCGGTGGAATTCAACTCTGCACATGTTGCAGCGACTGTGGCAGCACCGACAAGCCCTGGTGCAATACGTTCTGACGTATAGCCTGGGCCAACGAGATTCAGAGGTGGGGCAAATCACGCTGGAGGAGTGGTCTCAGATCAGGGACCTATGCACCCTTCTGCACAGTTTTGAAATGGCGACGAAGATGTTTAGTGCTGACGATGCCATTATCAGCATGACTATTCCGGTGATTTACATGCTGGAGCACATGTTAAACAGAATTCGGAGTCAGGTGGTGGCACAAGAGGAGGTGGAGGAAGTAGAGGAGGAGGAGTTGTATGCGGAAGGGCTAACATCTGCAAGGTCCAGACGGTCGGCAGCACCAAGGCGGCAGGCATGTGAGGGTGGGGGAGATGGTTTTACCAGGGCGCATGGTAGCAGCCAAACTAGTGAGGAAGGTGCAGGAGCCCAGGAAGAAGTGGAGGACGAACTGATGGAAGACTCATCAGATGAGGGAGACCTTGATCACATTTCTGTTGTGCGAGGTTGGGGGGAGAGGACAGAGGAAGGAAGCATGATTGTTACCTCGCCACCAACACAACAGGGACTTGGTGCTCCTGGATGCGCAACACACATGAGTGCCTTCTTGCTGCACTACCTGCAACATGACCCTCGAATTGTGAGAATTAGAAATAATCCTGACTACTGGGTTGCCACACTGTTAGATCCCCGGTACAAAAGTAAATTTGCAGAAATTATTCCTGCCATAGAAAGGGATGCACGCATGCAGGAGTATCAGCAGAGACTGTTGCAGAATCTTACATGTGCTTTTCCACAAAATACCAGTGGTGCACGTAGTGAATCTCACAGTTCCAACTTGCCAACCGTGGGACCGTCAAGTGTTCAGCACTCAAACCGTAACAGAACCACAGTATCTGCTGGTAACATCAATTTTGCGGAATCATTTCACCACTTTTTTAGCCCATCCTTTGCAAGGCCACAGGAGACAAGAAGTCTGACACATAGTCAACGCCTAGAGACGATGGTACAGGAGTATCTCCAAGTAAACATTGAAGCCACGACTGTGTCACTGGACCCTTGCTCTTTTTGGGCTTCCAATCTGGATAAATGGCCGGAGCTAGCCACTTACGCCTTGGAGATCTTGTCATGCCCCGCAGCCAGCGTTCTGTCTGAACGTGTGTTCAGCGCTGCTGGTGGTGTGCTGACAGATAAGCGCACGCGGCTCTCCACTGATAATGTAGACAGACTCACGTTCATAAAGATGAACAAATCATGGATCCGAAACGACTTTTCTACCCCTGTGTCATCCTGGGGAGAGTAAAAGCTTGATGATTGGTTAAAATCACCCTACCAACCGTTTTAAGCTTTCAAATTACTAATCATGTTTATCTGTATCTTGGCTGGAAAATAATTTGGGCTTTGTAGCAGTGTGCAGCACTGATCCTATTAGGCCATCTATACTAAAGCTTCACCAGATTTAAAATTAATAATAATTTTTAGCTGCATCTAGCCCGGAAAATAATTTTGGGGCTCCGAGATGCGCAAGGCACATAAGTGCCTTCTTGCTGCACTACCTGCAGCATGACCCTCACATTGTCAGAATTCGAAGTAATCATGACTACTGGGTTGCCACACTCTTAGATCCCCCAAACTTTTCGATCAACCTTTTCATTTTAATAAAGACCAAAAAAATGGTCATTTTTGAAATTATAAGCATTAGCAGGTTGTTAGAAACTGAAATCAAACAGTTTTCAACTCAAAACTTTATTCTAGGTGATGTTACATTTTCACATAGGACCCCTTGTTCGAAAGGAGCTTCTGAACTCTCTCGTCCATTGAATTTGTCAGGTTTTGGATGGTTTCTGCTTCAATTGTTTTGCATGAGGACAGAATACCCTCCCAGAGCTGTTGCTTAGATGTGAACTGCCTCCCGCCATCATAGACACTCCTTTTAATGATGCTCCAAAAGTTCTGAATGGGGTAGAGGTCAGGGGAGCATGGGGGTCACACCATAAGTTTGTCCCCTTTTATGCCCATATCAGCCAGAGATGCAGATGTTTTATGTGCAGCATGAGATGGTGCATTATCATGCAGAAAAATGATCTTGCTGTGAAATACACGGTTCTTCTTCTTGAACCATGGCAGGAAGTGCTGTTTGAGAAAATCCACATACATTATGGAGTTCATCTTTAGCGCCTTCAGGGATCCTAAAGGGGCCGACAATCTCTCTCCCCATGATTCCAGCCCAAAACATTACTCCACCTCCTCCTTGTTGGCGCTGTAGCCGTGTTTGCGTGGGGTGTCCATCAACCAGCCATCCTCCACTCCATCCATCTGGACCATTGAGCGCTGCATGGCACTCATCCGTGAACAAAACAGTTTTGAAATCAGTCTTCATGTAATGTTTGGCCCACTGGAGCCGTTTCTGCTTGTGTGAAGTGGATAGAGGAGGTCGACAGGATGGCGCATGCACAGCTGCAAACCTCTGAAGGACCCTGCATCTTGTTGTTCGGGGGACGTTGGAGGCACAAGCAGCTTCAAAAACTTGTCTGCTGCTATGACAAGGCTTTTTTGCCGCTGTTCTTTCAACCTGACGTAATTGCCTGTAGGAAAGAGTCCTCAATTTGCCCTTATCAGCACGCACACGTGTGTACTGTGAATCAGCTACATACTTCTTGATTGCCAAGACACTTCATCCTGATCATCGCACAATGTTGATTGTAGTCATGCCTTGACCTAAACACTCCACAATTTGTTGCTTCTCAGCAGCCGACACATCCTTTTTCTTTCCCATTTTGGCAGAAAATGTAGGCTGCTTAATAATGTGAGAGAGCCTTCTTAAGTAGTCTTGCCTTTCATTGGACACACCTGCCAAACTAATTAGCACAGGTGTCTGCAATTGCTTACAGTGATATAAAGAGCCCTGACACACATCACCATCAATGAGTTTAACTGACAAACAAACAAATTCTTCCCTTATCACTCCTAAACACTTTTTGCATAATAATTTGGAACGCAGTGTACATGTGCTTTTCCACAAAACACCAGTGGTTCACGTAGTGAATCTTACAGTTCTAACTTGCCAACCGTGGTCTGTATGGAGTTGTTCAATAAAGGGCCCAAAATTAAGATAACATAGATGGGAGAGGTCTCTATGAATAGGAATTCCTAAGTATTTGATACCCTGTGAGGGCCAGGCAAAGGGAAAGTTGGACTGGATGGAATCCTATATGGATTTGGGGAGGGAGACATCGAGGGCCTCAGACTTCGCTGCATTGATTTTAAAATTTTACCATGTAACAAAGTGATCTATTTCAGCCATAACAGCATGGATGGATATATGTGATTGAGTGATATATACTAGGACATCATCAGCAAATAGAGAGCACTTGTACTCGGTGCCTCCCACCTCAATCCACCTAATATTGGGGTTATGGCGAATTGATGAGAGCAGGTGCTCCGTCACTAGGATGTATAAGAGAGGGGACAGAGGACATCACTGCCTTGTCCCATTGGTGATTGTGAAAGGTGATGAAAATGTTCTGACTCACCCCCTGGGCCTTGGGACACCCGGAGCCGGACCCTTTTTGGTGGATGCTGGTGGTTGTAGTCTTCGTGGCGGCGACCCGGTTCCGTGGCTCAGGGCGGTCAAACCAGTGGCGGAACTATTTATGTGGTTTTGATGTTTAAATGTCCGACTACGCCACCCGTGGATTGCGGTCAGAGTGAACCGCCGCTACAGGGCAGACCGCTGAGGCTGGTGTTGTGGGTGCAGCAGAGCGGGAGGAGTATAGCCTCAGGGCAGTGTATGCGGAGGATGGGGGTGATGGTGCAGGGCAGCAGCAGTAACGACACGGAGTCAGTGATGCAGTTCAGGGCCTTTACTCACAGTTCTTATTATCCAGACCACGTCTGCAGGTAACGGCTGCCCACGTCGTACTGTGCTCACCAGGTGAGGGGCTCAGACAACTCCCAGATAACTTTGGAGCACTTCACAGGACCCCCTTTGTGTGTCCTTTGTCTGGCCTTTCTTACCAACACTTCTGTCCGGCTGCCTCGGGCCTCCTCTTGGTAAACTTGGCGCCAGTTTCCCTGACCCTATGTGGTGCCTTCCTAGCGGGTGTAGCGAGGGGCTGCGCCACATAAAATGTCAGAGCCTCCGGTTTCTAGCTGAGGGTCGTTTCCTGCCTCCACTAGTTCGGGGACCGGTCTCCCCCTTTGGCCTGACCCCTCCACGCAGGTGGATTCGGGCGTGCGGTGGCGACTCGCCCGTCCGCACCCCTGGGATCCCTTCATTCCTCGTTCCTGGAGCCTTCTCCGCTCCTCTTCCTTCCTTCTCCCTCTTCCAGGCCTGGGCCTCTGTTACTAGGCCCGCCTCCGGAGCAGAGCTCATGCAGAGCCCCTGCTCCCTGCCACTTCTGCTCAGACTTCTCTGCACTGAACTAAGATGGTGCCCACCTTTTATACTCCCTTCTCAATGCACCCAGGAACTGCTTCCTCCCTGCTCCTGCACTACAGGGTTCCCCTTCCTCAGTATTCCCTCCCCCCACTCCAGCCAGGGACAGGGACTGTCATGCCCATCTCAGGGGCATATTGGTCGCCCTGCCCCACGGCAATGTGGTGTAATGCATGCAGGTGTCGGGTCCTGATCCACACTCCATCCTTACCTGAGAGTGAGATATCACACCTCTGGGTGAGGTGCAATACGTCTGTAGCAACCGAGCCCTCAGGGTGCTACAGTTCCATTTATCTTCAGCCTAGGTGACGCATTGCGATACAGGGCCGTGATTTTGGCTATAAAAGGGTCCCCTAGACCCCTACCCCAAGCTTTTTAAGAGAATCATATATGGCGTGCCAGGATACTCTATGGAATGCTTTCTCAGCATCCAACGAGAGTATCTAATTACAAATTTTTAACTGCATCTAGCCCAGGAAATACTTTGTGCCTAGTAGCAGTGTCTGCTAGTCAGCGGATTATCCCGGCTGTTAAGCAAGCTGCACCACCTGTAGTTTAGACACTTAATTTTTTCAAAGGAAATGCTTCGGGACCATGGGATACTTAGTGAAGAGCATCAGGAGGCACCCCAAGGCATAGGGGCTGGGACTGGCAGTAGGATGCCTTGCGGTGGACAGCCGAGCTCGATCCTTATAAAAGCTTTTTAACTGCAGCAGCTTTAGTGGACGCTACTGGAGCTGGAATTACCGCGGCTGCTGGCATGAGACTTGCCCTCCAATAGATCCTTGTAAATGGATTTAAAGTGTATTCATTCAAATTAGAGAGACAATTTAAATTAAAAAGCTTAGAGCTGCCTCCACCACAGGGGGGCTCGCTCGACCCACCAGCGGACAGGCACCAGTATTGGGAGAGGGGGGCTGGCCGTCAGGGTTCACCGCGGCTCTGGCACAAACCCGGCGACACGGAGGTGGCACGGGCAGGAGCGGACTGGCCGTGTCGGCTTCTCACTTTTTGGATTTTAGAAGGGCATGACATGCCTATATCTGTGTCTCCCCCTCCTTTTACTCCTCCACCTCTTTTATTTTCGCATGACTATATGTACTTGTCACTTTTCCATGTGTTAGTTATGTCTTCTGAGCAGTTTGTCAGCTTTTTTACATCTTTGAAGGTGTTTTCTATGTGTTTCTATGTGTTTTTGTTTGCCTGCCATTGGTTTTAACGGTGTTCGAAGGTGTTCGACGAACAGTTCGACGAACACACGGGTGTTCGACGAACCGAACCGAACTCGAACACTACGGGGGTGGCTCAACACTACTCATTACTAATGTGTACTCCTGTATGGAGAACAATATCAGCACCGAAAAATTTAAAGATGAAATATAGCCTGCTTTATAAACCACGGTACTAAGAAAACCAATTTCGATTACATCTTGTGTACCCCTGTGACAAAATATCTGCACCAAAGAATTAACTTCATTAGAGTAGAACTAGTATAATGGTGACCGACAACTCTTCCACTACAGTCAAACCCAATAGATGGAGACCCAATCAGCAGTCTCCACATTTCCAAAAATTAGTGGCAGACACCACCGAAGTAGCATCTATTTCCCTACAGTAGAACTAGTATAATGGGGACCGACACCTCTTCCACTACAGCCGACCCAGCAGATGGAGACACAATCAGGATTGTTCACATTTAAAAAAATTAGGGCATATAACCTGCAGCAGCAAGAGAAGGCGCAGAATCCACGCTAAAGATATCACAGACTGCAATTACGCGAGATCAATGCAGCACACTGCAGACTAGGTGATGTTGTAGTTGTTACAGTCTGCGATTGGGGTGCAGAAGTCCTTGGAGATCCATGACTTGCTCATCTTGATGAAAGTTAGGTGGTCTACACTTTCAGGGGACAGCCGGCTGCGCTTATCCATCAGGACACCACCAGCAACGCTGAAGACACGTTCTGAGACAACGCTGGCTGCCAGGCATGATAAAACCTCCAAGGCATGACAGGTGAGCTCAGGCCATTCATCCATTTTTGGATGACCCCCGGTGGTCAACATCTTGTGACAAGGGTCAGGAACCTGCTCAGACCCTACTTCGTCCTGCCCTGAATCCAACCTAAAAAAAAGTAGACATCGTTGCAGATGCTTTCCTCGTCTTGAATGTTTGGAGTTAACTTCAGATACCCATGGTATTGAATGTGTGAACATTTATGCTGACTCACCCATCTGTGGTTCCCTACAGTCAGTTGGGCGGTTGGACAGTTGTGACGCAGGGGAAAGCAAGCGTAATTTGGGTAGGAGCATGCTACTAGCAACAAAAAAAATTTAGTTTTTCCTCTGCAACAGTTCTGCACACAGCTTAATTTCAGCAGCACTAAATGACAAGATAAGATATGGCTCCTTGTATAACGTTAGTAACAGAAGAAATTATTTTTTTTAGTGTGGATGAGGCCTGTATAACATACGAGATATTCTCCAAACTATTTCAAACTGAGATGTCCCCTGCTGTATAACGTTAGGAACAGAACAAAGTATTTTTTTTACTGTGGATGAGGCCTGTATAACATAGAATGTATGCTCCAAGATATTTCAAACTCAGATCTAGCCTACTAAATCACGTTTGTCACAGCAAAATATAGATTTTTATTACTCTGCACAAGCTCTGCATACACCTGAACTTCACCTCACCACCACAAAAGGACTAGGTGGCCTATAGCAGACTGTATCACGTTTGTGACAGAAAAAAATATTTTTTTGTAGTCTGGCTAGCGACAGAACAAATATATATTTTTTACTGTGCATACAGCTGAATTTCATGCCCAAAATATGACAAAATGGGCTACTATAGCTTGTGCTATCACATTAACAAATAAAAAAAATAGTTTTGTTCTCCGCACTCAGGAGCTCTGCATAAAACTGAATTTCAACCCCACAAAATGAAAAGGTGGGCTAGTAGGGCTTGCTTGCCTGCTTGCTGTATCATATTAGCAAGTGGAAAAATAGATTGCTCATGCTTGGAGCACAATAGAAGCAGTGCACAACAGAGTTCTATGACAAGGGCCCTGCTGTTTTTGTCTGGACCTTAGTATTAGCACAAGAAAAAAAAAATCTGCTGTAAGGTCGATTTCACAGACTCACAGAACACTAGTTATCTAAACTATCTGACTTCCAAGCAACCGTCTATTTATCTAGCTAAAATCTCTCAGTATACAGGAGCAGGGTCCAGCAGCAGCGACTGTGACCAGTTACATGCATTAAATGGGGTTTAGAGAACATGGCCGCTCTTTATATAGAGAGGACATGTGATTTCAGCAGCCAATGGCACAAGCCCTTGTGTCTGAACAGTGTGGATGCTTCCTGCGCTCGGATTGGCTAGCCACGATTTGTACACATAAAGTTAGAGAAAAAAAAATTAGAAGCATGGCGCTGCTCTCAGCTTGGGTCTGCTCTCCCACCAGCCACTGCCCTCATCAAACACTTCCCCCACTCATCATACACAAGCAGTATGCTAGCCAAACTGTTAATTTTTAAGCCAAATGTTACCGATTTTAAGAAAAAATGCTTGCGTTTCCGATCACAAATCCGAATGTGCCATATTCGTGTTGAATTTAACATTTTAGATCGGATTTTGAACATATTCGCTCATCACTAATGCTAAGTACTCAGATCAGTACACTATGCAGAGGAAGCTAAAGTATGGAGTGACATTTTTATAAGATAATTATGGAGCTTTACAGTAAAGTTGGTGTGACGCGCCCCCTGGGCCGTGTGTGGGGGAATATCCGGAGCCGGGTCTCTGTGTAATGCTAGGGGTTGTAGTCTCCGTGGCAGCGACCCGGTCCCGTGGCTCAGGGTGGTCAAACCAGTGGCGGATCTGTTTTACTTGGTTTTTAATGTTTAAATGTCCGACTACGCCACCCGTGGATTGCGGTCATTGAGAACCGTCGCTGCAAGGCGGACCGCTGAGGCTGATGTTGTGTGCGCAGCAGAGGGTAGTATAACTCCCCACAGGAGGAGTATAGCCTCAGGGCAGTGAGTGCAGATGGTGGGGGTGATGGTACATGGGAGCAACAGTAATGACTCAGAGTCCAGTGATACAGTCCAGGGTCTTTACTCACAGTTTTACACTCCAAGCCTGTTCTGCAGGTAATGGCTGCCCACGTCGTGCTGTGCTCACCAGATGAGGGGCTCGGCCAACTCCCAGGTACCTTTGGAATGCTTTTCAGGACCCCCTTCGTGTGTCCTTTCTCTGGCCTGTCGTACCTCACAATTGACCACGTTTCTGTCCAGCTGCCTCGGGCCTTGGCGGGCAAACGTATGTTTTGTTTCCCTGGGTCCTATATGGTGCCTTCCTAATAGGTGTAGTGAGGGGCCATGCACGTGCAATGCCACGGCCTCCGGTTACTAGCTGAGGGTAGTTGCTCTCCTCCACTAGATGAGGGATCCGATTCCCTTTCTTGGCCTGACCCCCCTACTCTGGTAGCGGCGGGCGTGCGGTGGCGGCTGGCCGGTCCGCACCCCTGGGGTCCCTTCACTCCACTCCTGGAGCCCCCTCAGTTCCTCTCCTCTCCTCCCTTCTCCTCCAGGACCAGGCCTTGAGACTTGGCCTGCCTGCGGAGCAGAGCCCATACAGAGCCTCTGCTTCCAGCCTCCTTCTCTCTCTGCTCTCAGCCTCCTTCTCTCTCTGCTCTCTCTTCTTCTTCTCCCTGACTCTAAGATGGTGCCCACCTTATATACTCCCTTTTACAGTGCACCATGAATCTACTCTCCCCACCCACACACTACTGGGTTCCCCCTTTCTAGGTGTTCCCTCCCCCCACTCCAGCCAGGGACAGGGACAGTTGTGCTCACTCATGGGAGCATTGTCGCCCTGTCCCCCGGAAATGTGGTGTAGTGCATGTGGGTGTTAGGGTCCTGAGCCACACTCCATCCTTACCTGGAAGTGAGATATCACACCTCTGGGTGAGATGCAATACCTCTGTAGCGACCAAACCCTCGGGGCGCTAAATTCCCCCCTGGTAAATCACAGCACGGCCGATGGCTGGAACAGAGCAAAAGACAATTGATTTCAAGACATGCAGAATTAAATGTTTTTTTTGTTGTTTTTTTTTAACATTACTTGTTATAAAACTATTCTCTTTTCAAAAATATTATAATACCTTTTTTTTTTTTTTCACATACATAAGACATTATAAAACCCTTTTTCACTTGCATAAACACATCTGTCACATATAAAACATTTTTCATCATAAACATTCTTTTAAGTAGAAAATATAAAACATTATCAGCAATATTTCGACGGCGAAGTCTCTTTAACAGGCCACAGTCCTTGCCGCGACCAGGTGTCCATGTCACCCAACAAGGTGCAATTTTACTAAGTGCAAATTTTCAAACACCTTCTGGTGTCTGTTGAGGTAGGCGTATATAAAACCAATAGGGGGCACTTTAAGAAGTGCAACTATTTACAAGGGTTGGCTGCTCCCAGTCCTCAGCCGGATATAAAGGATTGGCTGCTCCCAGTCCTCAGTCGGATAGAAAGGGTTGGCTGCTCCCAGTCCTCAGCCGGATAGTTCACAGACCCTTTTCGGGTAACTTCAACAAACAAAACTGCCAACAATCCCGAACCGGGTGAACTTTTTGTAATCTGCAAACGGCGTGTCTCTTTCTCTTTCACCCTGACGGGTAACTATGTACAGTTTCTGCTGCTGCTGCTCTTTAGTATCGGTATCCCCCTGGTGGACGCTCCTGCTCCTCATACTCTTCAGACCCATCCGGGTCCTCCACGTAGCAGGATTCAGGGTAGCGGTGTTCTTCTTCCCGCTGAACGTTGAGGGCGTACCACCCCCGCAGGCCTCGATGTCGGGTGTATGACACTTGATCCCCCGGGAACAGATCCCGTTTCGGGTGACCCGCGGGCAGGCGACTATCTCCACATCCCTCCGGTTAACGAAGAGGTCTGTGTTTGTCGTCGGGTCCCGAATGAACCCCCACCCCTTCTCCTGGTGGAACCTGACCACAATCCCGGTGACTTTGGGACCGCGTACAGCCTGGGGGTCTCTGCGAGTTCCGGTCTTTTCCTCCGCGCTCCGGGCCTGTAACTGTTCCTGTTTCTGGCGCCGCGCCCGCTTCTCCTTCTCCAGCTGCGCTATCTCCTGGCGGCAGAATTCTCGCCTGCGGGCTGGGTCCGCCCGCGTCTCCTGCGAGAACCCCATCAAGTCCTCCCCGGTCTGATCCCACTCTATTTGGACCTCTTCATCTGGGAGCTGGGGAATGGTGACTGGCTGCGGAGAGGGCAGGAGCGGAGGAAGCGGGGCTTTGGCCCCCGCGGACAGGTCCTTCCGGTGGCAAGGGCGAACCCATCCGGTTAGTAGGGGGACCGGCTCTCCATCAGGACCGGCAAGCTGACTGTACAAGTCCGTGTCCAGTGGTGGCAATGTTGCGACCGGGGGCGCTAGTTGGTGGAAGGCGCCCGGGGGCATCAGGCCTTGCGACCAGGCTTGGAGCGGGTCACCTCCGGTCGTACCCGGGATCAAGGTGCACAGCGTGGGGCGTTGTCTGGCTGCTGCGCTCGGGGCTTGGGGCCTAGGTGTAGGCGGCGGGAGCGGAGGAGGTGCAGCGACCCCCGGGGCGATCGGCTCCGTGACGGGGTCCAGGGGCAGGCTTGTAACGTCCTTGCTGGTAGCAGGGGCGTCCCCCTTACCTGCTCCCCTTGCAGCGCTGCTCTCAGCCTCCGGTGGTTTCTGTCTGTCCTCAGGGGCAGGCACGCTGTCGAGTGCTGGCAGCACCACTTGCTGCGGGGTCGCGTCCCGCCGGTCCATCTACTCTTTCCACCCCGCGATGGCCTCCCGCTGCGCCTGGACCATCCTCCGGTCCAAATCCTCCAGTCCAGCCCGGACGAATTCAGGGTCCTCTCCGGGGAGCTGGGCCATCAGCTCCGCGAGGCTGTACGGAGCTGCTTTGGCCTGCAGCAGGCCACTGGTGAGGGTACCGGGGCTGGTGCTCCTCGCCATCTCCGGGTTTGGTCCGCCAAGACTGATCCAAACCACACCCTGCCCTTCGGTTTTCTTTTCCTTCTGCCCCTGTTGGGGGTGGTCCCGGGGCAATCTGCTGACAATCACTCTCAGGGGCAGCCCGCCCACGTTGATGGACATCTCTACAGCCGCACTCATGGCTGTTGGGGGTGGGCTCCGTCTTTGGCGCCATTCTGGGACCTGGCCCACGATGGGAGATGGCTTCTTGTTGTCTTTTGGCGTGCACATAATGTTGTCCATTCTTCTGGGGTGGGCGCCACATTCAATACAGTGAAACAGTCTCTAGGCACACAAGACCCGATGATAACGGGTTGGTTTCGATCCTGCCGACTACGCCAAAGTTGACGCGCCCCCTGGGCCGTGTGTGGGGGAATACCCGGAGCCTGGTCTCTGTGTAATGCTAGGGGTTGTAGTCTCCGTGGCGGCGACCCGGTCCGGTGGCTCAGGGTGGTCAAACCAGTGGCGGATCTGTTTACTTGGTTTTTAATGTTTAAATGTCCGACTACGCCACCCGTGGATTGCGGTCACGGAGAACCGCCGCTGCAGGGCAGACCACTGAGGCTGATGTTGTGTGCACAGCAGAGGGTAGTATAACTCCCCACAGGAGGAGTTTAGCCTCAGGGCAGTGAGTTCAGATGGTGGGGGTGATGGTGCGCGGGAGCAACAGTAATAACTCAGAGTCCAGTGATGCAGTCCAGGGTCTTTACTCACAGTTTTACACTCCAAGCCACTTCTGCAGGTAATGGCTGCCCACGTCGGTCTGTGCTCACCAGGTGAGGGGCTTGGCCAACTCCCAGGTACCTTTGGAATGCTATTCAGGACCCCCTTCGTGTGTCCTTTCTCTGGCCCGTCGTACCCCACAATTGACCACGGTTCTGTCCAGCTGCCTCAGGCCTTGGCAGGCAAACGTACAGTTAGGTCCATATATATTTGGACAGAAACAACATTTTTCTAATTTTGGTTCTAGACATGACCACAATGAATTTTAAACAAAACAATTCAGATGCAGTTGAAGTTCAGACTTTCAGCTGAGGCTATCCACATTAAAATTGGATGAAGGCTTTAGGAGTTTCAGCTCCTTAACGTGTGCCACCCTGTTTTTAAAGGGACCAAAAGTAATTGGACAGATTAAATAAATGTAAATAAAATGTTCATTTCTAGTACTTGGTTGAAAACCCTTTGTTGGCAATGACTGCCTGAAGTCTTGAACTCATGGACATCACCAGACGCTGTGTTTCCTCCTCTTTGATGCTCTGCCAGGCCTTCACTGCAGTGGTTTTCAGTTGCTGTTTGTTTGTGGGCCTTTCTGTCTGAAGTTTAGTCTTTAACAAGTGAAATGCATGCTCAATTGGGTTGAGATCAGGTGACTGACTTGGCCATTCAAGAATATTCCACTTCTTTGCTTTAATAAACTCCTGGGTTGCTTTGGATTTATGTTTTGGGTCATTGTCCATCTGTAGTATGAATCGACGGCCTATCAGTTTGGCTGCATTTGGCTGGATCTGAGCACACAGTATGGCTCTGAATACATCAGAATTCATTCGGCTGCTTCTGTCCTGTGTCACATCATCAATAAAGACTAGTGACCCAGTGCCACTGGCAGCCATGCATGCCCAAGCCTTCACACTGCCTCTGCCGTGTTTTACAGATGATGTGGTATGCTTTGGATCATGAGCTGTACCATGCCTTCGCCATACTTTTCTCTTTCCATCATTCTGGTAGAGGTTGATCTTGGTTTCATCTGTCCAAAGAATGTTCTTCCAGAACTGTGCTGGCTTTTTTAGATGTTTTTTAGCAAAGTCCAGTCTAGCCTTTTTATTCTTGATGCTTATGAGTGGCTTGCACCGTGCAGTGAACCCTCTGTATTTACTTTCATACAGTCTTCTCTTTATGGTAGATTTGGATATTGATACGCCTTCCTCCTGGAGAGTGTTGATCACCACTTGGTTGGCTGTTGTGAAGGGGTTTCTCTTCACCATGGAGATTATTCTGCGATCATCCACCACTGTTGTCTTCAGTGGGCGCCCAGGTCTTTTTGCATTGATGAGTTCACCAGTGCTTTCTTTCTTTCTCAGGATGTACCAAACTGTAGATTTTGCCACTCCTAATATTGTAGCAATTTCTCGGATGGGTTTTTTCTGTTTTTGCAGCTTAAGGATGGCTTGTTTCACCTGCATGGAGAGCTCCTTTGACCGCATGTTTACTTCACAGCAAAACCTTCCAAATGCAAGCACCACACCTCAAATCAACTCCAGGCCTTTTATCTGCTTAATTGAGAATGACATAATGAAGGGATTGCCCACACCTGTCCATGAAATAGCCTTGGAGTCAATTGTCCAATTACTTTTGGTCCCTTTAAAAACAGGGTGGCACATGTTAAGGAGCTGAAACTCCTAAACCCTTCATCCAATTTTAATGTGGATACCCTCAAATGAAAGCTGAAAGTCTGAACTTCAACTGCATCTGAATTGTTTTGTTTAAAATTCATTGTGGTAATGTCTAGAACCAAAATTAGAAAAATGTTGTCTCTGTCCAAATATATATGGACCTAACTGTATGTTCCATTTCCCTGGGTCCTATATGGTGCCTTCCTAAGGGGTGTAGTGAGGGGCCGTGCACGTGCAATGCCACAGCCTCTGGTTACTAGCTGAGGGTAGTTGCTCTCCTCCACTAGATGAGGGATCGGGTTCCCTTTCTTGGCCTGACCCCCCTACTCTGGTAGTGGCGGGCGTGCGGTGGCGGCTGGCCGGTCCGCACCCCTGGTGTCCCTTCACTCCACCCCTGGAGCCTCCTCCGTTCCTCTCCTCTCCTCCCTTCTCCTCCAGGACCAGGCCTTGAGACTTGGCCTGCCTGCGGAGCAGAGCCCGTGCAGAGCCTCTACTCCCAGCCTCCTTCTCTCTCTGCTCTCTCTCTTCTTCTTCTCCCTGACTCTAAGATGGTGCCCACCTTATATACTCCCTTTTACAGTGCACCCTGATTCTACTCTCCCCACCGACACACTACTGGGTTCCCCCTTTCTAGGTGTTCCCTCCCCCCACTCCAGCCAGGGACAGGGACAGTTGTGCTCACTCTTGGGAGCATTGTCGCCCTGTCCCCCGGAAATGTGGTGTAGTGCATGTGGGTGTTAGGGTCCTGAGCCACACTCCATCCTTACCTGGAAGTGAGATATCACACCTCTGGGTGAGATGCAATACCTCTGTAGCGACCGAATCCTCGGGGCGCTACAGATGTACAGTAGTCCCTCTCTATATTGCGGTTCACTTATTGCGGCCTCACTATATTATGGGATTATATTTAATTATTTATGGCAGATTTCTCACTATATCACGGGACTTTGTGGTACTGTACACGGCACATGATTGGCTAATTCATGGAAGACGACCAACCAGAGCATTGTCTTGTGTATTCTGGGTGCTAATTGGCTCAGTAACTGTAGCATCAGTCTGTCTGCTATCCCACACTGTGCACATACGTTCAGCATCTCGCCTAATCCACTTCACTCCTATCTCCGATTGCTGTGGGTAGTTTTGCACTGCGGTGTTGTATTTTGTGAAATTTTCCTTAAAAACTGAATTTATTGCAAGCCCTACGATGCCACCCAAATGTTCTGTATCTTCTAAGGATTCTGGCAGTGAATTCAAGCGCCAGAGGAAGATGCTTACCATAAAAGACAATGTGGAACTTCTTGACATGTTGAAGGAAGAGAGACTCTATGAGTCTGTTGGCTGCCTTTACGGGATCAACGAGTTTACAGTTAGCTATATAAATAAGGACGAGAAGAATCTCAGGTCTACAGCATCAGTGACTTTCAACAAAACAGCAATGGATAAGTAATTTCTGCAGTAAGATCATTGTGAAGATGGAGTATACAGTAGCTGTGTGGATAAACTATTGCAGGAAAAAAAATATCTCACTGGATAAAAACACCACACAGACGAAGGCTGAGCAACTGTATGATCGTGTAGCTGCAAAAAGGGATGCTCACGATGGTGATGAGAATGAAGAAGAGAATGACGCTGAAACAGGACCTCTGAATGCTTCTCCAACCAGACCAACCCCATTCAGTGGAACTCCTCACGACTGATTGGTTTCATCCATGTTTTATCCAGGAGGTTAAGGTTTATCTGGCTAAAAAAGGCCTTGATTTCAAAGTGCTTCTAATAATGGACAATGCTGGAGGCCATGCTGCCGACCTGACATATCATGGTGTCCAGATAGACTTCTTGCCGACGAACACCACATCGCTCATTCAGCCAATGGATCAAGAAGTTATTTGCGCTTTTAAGGCTCTCTACGTCTGAAATGCCCTGCAAAACCTCATTAATGCTATGGACTCGGATGAAGACTTCTCACTAAAGGCATCCTGGCATGAGTACATAATTGCATCGTGTCTCCAAAATATCCAAAAGGCCATAAAGGAGATGGTGAGTCAGATTTTGAATGCCAGCTGGAAAAAATTGTGGCCAGAAGTGGTCCATGATTACTAGGGTTTCTCTCCTGTTGAAATCCATCACTCTGTGGTGGATGAGGCCGTGAAGCTGGCAAAAATACTGGGGAGGAGAGGGCTTCAGTGACATGACTACTGAAGATGTAGATACCGTGATTGATGTGCACTCTCAACCGTTAAGGAAGGAAGACATGGAGGAGCTGACTAAGTCAGCAAGTGAAGAAGAGGATGAGGAACAAGATGATCAACGTGTTGAAGAAGAGGAGGAGGTTGCCTAACAATTGATCGTCTTGCAACCATAGTCAGAATGGCCAAAGAACTTTAACAATTGGTTGCATAATAGGACCCCCATATGGTTTGTTCGTTGCAGTTTGTAAACTTCAATCGACTGTTCCATGTCAGTTTACAAAAACATTCTCAATCAGAAGAAGCAGCACCAGCAACTTCATATAACTATGTTCATCACTCGAACAAAGAGGTTATGCCTTTAGCAGAAGTAGAAGTTACGGACAAGGCCAAAGATACTTCTGCACCACCTGAAGAAGCGCCTGATTAAGTGGTGCCTTTAGAAGAGCTGTAATGCTGTAGAGTACAGTTCTATACGTTCATCTTATCTTCATAACCTTCATCATCAGTACTGCACAGATAATTCTTCATCATTCAAGTTGTAGTATACAGTACTGTACTGTTCTTCACTAGTGAGTACCCATCTAAAATTTTACAGTACAGTACTGTATATATATATATATATTGTTAAAGTTACATATGTTCTTAAACATGTTCTACAGTCTTAAACCTAAGTAGTGTTTATAAAAGTGTGGAAAAGGTTAATAAGAGACTTGGAACAGTTTATGAGTGTGTGGGAAGGGTTTATAAAGCCTTAAAATATATATAAGTACTAAAATAAATGTAAGCTTCCTACTTCGTGGATTTTTACCTTTCATGGGGGGGGGGGTCTAGAACGCATTATCCGTGATAAATGAGTGATCACTGTATATTACAATGATTATTATGTGGATCTCATATTTACCATTTGATTTCATAGAGACATGCCGTATAGATCAAGATTATCTTGATGTAAACTACTTAGAATTGGATGAAGTTCATAATACTGACATTTACTATGAGGTCGAGGAATCAATAAAGTTTAAATGTAAGGATGGATATCGTCATCATGATCGTCAACCAACTGGAACATGTACTAAAGAAGAACTGATCTATCCAAAATGTACAGGTAAATAAAAATAATAAAAAAAGTAATTTCAAGTTTCAATTGAAAAAAAAAATCTATTGTAGGCCTAAAGGCTGCCTAGCTGATATAGATCATAACAACAACACTAAAGGGAATCTGTCACTAAATTATTTCTACTTCAGCTAAAAGCAGCATCATATAGGGGCAGAAACCCTGATTCCCACGGTCTTTCATTTACATTACTGGTTGTTGCAGTCAGATGATATCGACCCCTTAAAAGACGATAATAACAAGATAATTATAGAAGACAAAGAAAAGGCTGAGATATTAAACAGACACTTTTCATCCATGTTCACCAACAGTCTGTTCCAGGGATCTTTCAACAGGGCAAAAATAAAAGTTCACTACCTGATATAGCTAGTTTAACGCAAAAAGAAGTACGTCTGCATCTGAGCAAATTAACCACTTTACAACCTGGGACGTATTCGTACGCACCAGGCTGTAACCCCCAGTTCAGTGAGGGCTCCGGCGGTGAGCCCGCACTGAACCGGGCACATGTCAGCTGATTCTTACAGCTGACATGTGCCCGCAACAGCCGCGGGTAGAATCGCGATCCACCCGCGGCTGTTAACATGTTAAATGCCGCTGTCAATCTCTGCAACATTGCATCTACCCCAAAATGGTATCAATAAAAACTTCAGCTCAGCGCGCAAAAATTAAGCCCTCACCCGGCCCCAGATCTCGAAAAATGGAGACGCTACGGGTCTTGGAAAATGGCGCAATTTTTTTTTTTTTTTTTAGCAAACTTTGGAATTTTTTTTCACCACTTAAATAAAAAGAACCTGTACATGTTTGGTGTCTACGAACTCGTAATGACCTGGAAAATAATAATGGCAGGTCAGTTTTAGCATTCAGTGAACGTGGTAAAAAAATGTAAAAAAAAACATCTGTGGTATTGCGCTATTTTTGCAATTTCACCGCACTTGGGATTTTTTTCCCGTTTTCCCGTACATGATATGGTAAAACCAGTAATGTTGTTGAAAAGTACAACTCGTCCCACAAAAAATAAGCCCTCACATGACCATATTGACCAAAATATAAAAACGCTATGGCTCTGGGAACAAGGGGAGTTAAAAACAAAAATGCAAAAACGGAAAATCCCAGGGTTGCGAAGGGGTTAAACATTGACAAATCCCCTGGCCCAGATGGTATTCATCCATGGATACTGAGCGAATTGAGCTCAGTAATTGACAAACCGCTGTATCTCATATTCTTAGACTTTCTTGTAACAGGGGTAGTGTCACAGGATTGAAGGATAGCCAATGTGGTACCAATATTTAAGAAAGGTAAGAAGGTGGATCCAGGTAACTACCGTCCAGTAAGTCTGACATCAGTAGTGTGCAAAGTTTTTGAGGGCATCATAAGAGATGACCTGCAGAGTTATATCACAGAGAATTATGTAATAAATGATAATCTGCACTGATTCATGAAAAATAGGATGTGTCTAACCAACATGTTGGGGTTCTATGAGGAGGTAAGTGCAAATCTGGATGTTGGCAATGCGTTTGATGTGATTTATCTGGACTTTGCAAAGGCATTTCATACTGTACCACATAGCAGCCTTACACTGAAGCTACAGAAGCAAGGACTTGGGGGAACAATATGTAGATGGGTAAGGAATTAGCTAAATAATAGGAAACAAAGAGTCGTCATAAATGGTACATTCTCTAAATAGGACACAGTCAGCAGTGGGGTGCCGCAGAAATCTGTGCTAGGACCGTTTTTTTTATCCTCTTTATTAATGACCTTGGGGATGGGATTGAGAGTAGAGTGTCAGTCTTTGCTGACAACACTAAACTATGTAGGATATTAAAATCTGATCTTGACATTACGGTATTGCAGAATTATCTGGATAAGATGACTGAATGGGCAAACACCTGGCAGATGAGGTTTAAAATAGAGAAATGTAGAGTAATGCACCTAGGATGGAGTAATCCTATTGCTGCATATACATTAAATGGGAGTATACTCAGGGCTACAGAACAGAAGAAGGACTTGGGTATTCTGGTTACAAGTAAGCTGAGCAGCATTACTCAATGTCAAGCAGCATCCGCAAAAGCAAACAAGATTTTAGGATGTATAAAAAGATAAATAAATTCCCAAAATTCCACGGTATTGTTACCCCTTTATAAATCACTGGTGAGGCCACATCTGGAATATGGGATCCAGTTTTGGGCTCCACATTTTAAAAAGGATATCCAGATGTTAAAGTCAGTTCAAAGGCAGCTAGATTATTACAAGGGATGGAAGGCCTCTCATATGATGATAGGTTGAAAAAGTTGAGCTTGTTTAGCTTAGAAAAATGATGCCTCAGATAGGATCTCATTTACATGTATAAATATGTGGGGTCAGTCCAAAGGACTAGCACATGACTTATTCCTTCCAAAGACCATACTAAGGACCAGGGTGCACTCATTATGGGTGGAAGAAAGGCGATTCAGGCACCTAAACAGGAAAGGGTTCTTTACAGTCAGAGGAGTCAGACTGTGGAATGCCGTACCACAAGAGGTAGTGATTAGTGATGGGCGAACCTGAACAGTAAAGTTTGGGGTCCATACCGAACAAGGAATTCCTATGGAAGTCCGTGTTACTGTTCGGGTTTGGGTGTTACTGTTCGGGTTTGGGTGTTTCCCGCGCTGTCACTTGCGTGACAGCAAGGAAACACAGGTTCTGATAGGCGGTAATACCATTACTGCGGTCAGAGCGCTGTGGTATTATGCTGACAGGTGTTCAACCCATTGGCAAGCGTGGGAAAATACTCACCGCGCATGTGCTGACCTCATTTGCCGGCAATACACTGAGTCAGTATATTGCCGGCTGCTGAACTGAGCGGTCACATTTTACAATGTGGCCGCTCTGTTCATGGGATCATCGTGGGACCCACGATATTTGGACTGCGTCGGAAAGGTAAGGATGAGGTTGGTTTATTATTTTATTTTTATTACAAGTGATCATGGGCTTCAGTTGGAATGGGCGTGACAGTAAGTATGGTTTAATTTAGAACAATAAAGGTGTATGTTTATTTCAAATAAAATATTTTATTCTGGGTGTGGGTGTTTTTATTTTAAATTTCACCTTCACTATGGGGTTAGTAATGGAGGCATCTTATAGACGCCTCTCCATTACTATCCTGGGCTTGATGTCAGCTGGCTTTTTAAGTTGACATCAACCCCAACTCTATAACCCAACTGCCACCACTACAGAGCAGTGGGCAGAATGAGGCTAAGTGCCAGAATTGGCGCATCGTATGGATGCGCCATTTCTGTGGCAGCTGAAGGCTCCTGTTTCTAGCCTTGGAGGGAGCCAATATTCATTGCCCCTTTCTAGGCTATTAATATCAGCCCCCAGCTGTCTGCATAGCCTTTGCTAGCTGTTAAAATAGGGGGACCCCATGTCATTTTTTTTGGGGTCCCCCATTTTAATAGCCAGTAAAGGCTATGTATACAGCTGGGGGTTGATATTAGTAGCCTGAAAGCTCCATGGGTATTACCCCCTTCCCAAGCTGAAAACATCCACCCCAGCTGTCTGCTTTCTCTCTGCTGGTTAATAAAATTATGGGGAACCCTACGCCATTTTTTTCCAGAAATGTACTAATCTATATATATAATCGTCTTATCCCGTCTATCTGTCTGTCTGTCTTTCTGTCTGTCTGTCCAAGAAATCCCGCGTCGCTTATTGGTCCGGCCGCAGCCAATCAGCGACGCGTGATTTCAGAAAAAGATGGTGGCCGTTAGCGGCTCATCTGCCGGACGGAGGTCAGCGGCGATGCAGCAGGGAGATGACCGGTGCTAGCCACTCATCTCCCCGCTGCTGGCAGCACAAGTACCCCGACAGGCGGCGCCACTCACCTCCATGCGGCTAACGTCGGGAGATCAGCGGCTTGGCCCGCTGATCTCCCGACGGCAAGTGTGAACGGAGGACCGGGGAGCGGCGCTGCCAGTCAGGATACTTCTGCTGCGAGCAGCTGCTCATCTCCCGGCTTCTCGCAGCGGAAGTAGCCGCACAGGCAGCGCCGCTCCCCGGTCCTCACTAATACAATTCGCTGATTGGTCACGGCCTCCTGCCGCGACCAATCAGTGATCTTGGCGCTAAATTTAAACACCGCTCTGCTGTTTGGTAGCGGCCGCCGGCCGACTGCGACCAATCAGCGAGATTGGCGCCAAATTTAAACAACACTCTGCTGATTGGTCGCGGCCCCGGCCGACCACGACCAATCAGCGAGATTGGCAACAAATTTAAACAAAGCTCTGCTGATTGGTTGCGGCCGCCGGCCGACCGCGACCAATCAGCGATATTGGCGCCAAATTTAAACAACGCTCTGCTGATTGGTCGCGGCCGCCAGCCGCGACCAATCAGCATTATGGGCGCCAAATTTAAACACTGCTTTGTTGATTGGTCGCGGTTGCCGGCCGCGACCAATCAGCATTATTGGCGCCAAATGTAAACAACTCTCTCCTGATTGGTCGCGGTCGCCGGCCGCGACCAATCAGCATTATTGGCGCCAAATTTAAACTCCGCTGTGCTGATAGGTCGCGGTCGCCGGCCGCGACCAATCAGTATTATTTGCGCCAAATTTAAACACCCCTCTGCTGATTGGTCGCGGCCGGCGACTGCGACCAATCAGCGATATTGGCGCCAATTTTAAACACCCCTCTGCTGATTGGTCACGACCGCCAGCCACGACTAATCAGTGATTTTAGTGCCAAATTTAAACAAGCTCTCCGGTCCTCACTAACACAGTTCGCTGATTAGTCGCGGCCGCCACCCGCGACCAATCACCGATATTGCCGCCAAATTTAAACAACGCTCTGCTGATTGGTTGCGGCCGCCGGCCGACCGTGACCAATCAGAGAGATTGGCGCAAAATTTAAACACTCTGCTGATTGGTCGCGGCCCCGGCTGACCACGACCAATCAGCGAGATTGGCGCCAAATTTAAACACCGCTCTGCTGATCGGTCACGGCCGCCGGCCATCCACGACCAATCAGCATTATTGGCGCCAAATTTAAACACTGCTGTGCTGATTGGTCGCGGTTGCCGGCCGCGACCAATGAGCATTATTGGCGCTAAATTTAAACACCCCCCTGCTGATTGGTCGCAGTCGCCGGCCGCGACCAATCAGCGATATTGGCGCCAAATTTAAACACCCCTCTGCTGATAGGTCACGACTGCCGGCCGAGACCAATCAGCATTATTGGCGCCAAATTTAAACACCGCTCTGCTGATTGGTCATGACCGCCAGCCGCGACTAATCAGCGATTTTAGTGCCAAATTTAAACAAGCTCTCCGGTCCTCACTAACACAGTTCGCTGATTAGTCGTGGCCGCCACCCGTGACCAATCACCGATATTGCCGCCAAATTTAAACAACGCTCTGCTGATTGGTTGTGGCCGCCGGCCGACCGCGACCAATCAGCGAGATTGGCGCAAAATTTAAACAACACTCTGCTAATTGGTCGCTGCCCCGGCCAGCCGCGACCAATCAGCAATATTGGCGCCAAATTTAAACACCGCTCTGCTGATCGGCCACGGCCGCCGGCCATCTGCGACCAATCAGCGAGATTGGCGCCAAATTTAAACACTGCTTTGCTGATTGGTCACGGTCGCCGGCCTCGACCAATCAGCATTATGGGCGCCAAATTTAAACACTGCTTTGCTGATTGGTCGCGGTCGCCGGCCGCGACCAATCAGCATTATTGGCGCCAAATGTAAACAACGATCTCCTGATTGGTCGCGGTCGCCGGCCGCATCCAATCAGCATTATTGGCGCCAAATTTAATCACCGCTTTGCTGATTGGTCGTGGTCGCCAGCCGCGACCAATGAGCATTATTGGCGCCAAATTGAAACAAAGCTCTGCTGATTGGTCGCGGCCGCCGGCTGACCACGACCAATCAGCAAAATTGGCGCCAAATTTAAACACCGCTCTGCTGATCGGTCACGGCCGCCGGCCATCCGCGCGCGACCAATCAGCGAGATTGGCGCCAAATTTAAACAATGCTCTGCTGATTGGTCGCGGCCGCCAGCCGCGAACCAATCAGCATTATTGGCGCCATACTTAAACACCGCTTAGCTGATTGGTCTCGGTCGCCGGCCGCGACCAATCAGCATTATGGGCACCAAATTTAAACACTGCTTTGCTGATTGGTCGCGGTCGCGACCAATCAGCATTATTGGCGCCAAATTTAAACACCGCTTTGCTGATTGGTCGCGGTCGCCGGCCGTGACCAATCAGCATTATTGGCGCCAAATTTAAACACCCCTCTGCTGATTGGTCGCAGTCGCCGGCCGCAACCAATCAGCGATATTGGCGCCAAATTTAAACACCCCTCTGCTGATTGGTTGGGGTTGCCAGCCGCGACCAATCAGCGATATTGGCGCCAAATTTAAACACCCCTCTGCTGATAGGTCTCGGCCGGCGGTCGCGACCAATCAGCATTATTGGCACCAAATTTAAAAATCGATCTGCTGATTGGTCACGACCGCCCGCCGCGACTAATTAGCGATTTTAGCTCCAAATTTAAACAAGCTCTCTGGTTCACACTAACACACTTCGCTGATTTGTCGCGGCCGCCACCCGCGACCAATCACCGATATTGCCGCCAAATTTAAACACCGTTTTGCTGATTGGTCGCGATTGCCGGCCGCGACCAATCAGCGATTTTGGCGCCAAATTTAAACAACGCTTTGCTGATTGCATCGGGTCTGCCGCATACATATTCTAGAATACCCGATGCGTTAGAATTGGGCCACCATATTGTTTATTAATAAATGACATGAACAGTAAGGCACACACGCATATATCTCACATATTTATATCTATCTTTATATCTATCTATTATCTATACATATATAGCTATCCATATATTTATTATCTATCTATCCATATATCTATTATCTATCAATATATCCATATATCTTTCTGTCTATAAATCTATTTATCTATCCATATATCTATCCATATATCTATTCATATATCTATGAGTTCATCTCATTGGCAAATGTGGGAAAATACTCACCGCGCATACGCTGAACTCATTTGCCGGCAATACACTGAGTCATTGTATTGCCGACTGCAGAACAGAGCGGACACATTTTACAATGTGGCCGCTCTGTTCATGGGATCTTCGTGGGACTCTCGCTATTTGGAGTGCGGTGGACAGGTGAGAGTGAGGTTGCTTTTATTATTTACTGTAAATTTTATTACAGGTGATCATGGGCTTCGGGGATAAGCTGTAAGGTGAGGAAATGGTGTTTTTTTATTTTTTGTAGGGGCGGAGAACATCTGGGACAAGGTGTAGGTGGAAATAATGCATTTTATTTTTATTTTAATATTTTTTATTAATTATAAAAAAAAAAAAAATTACTTTCAGCAGAGCACAGGCGCTGGCGGATGGAAGACTACTGCTCCCATCCATCGGTGCCTGTGCTCGCTCTTTCCTATGGCAGTAGGACCATATGACCTTATGACCCGTGGTAAGCTTTTTACCGCGGCTCACTGTCACAGCTGTGGCATCATGCTGACACCTGAAATTAGACTGCATTACTATGTTTTACCAGACTACATTTAAGAATGGCTATGAACCAGTTTTTGGAAAAAAAATATCTATACTTTTGTGTAAGCAATTTTTGTGATTAAATTGGTAACTTTTGTTGCCATCTCAAAACTTTTCAAAAACTCCCAGAGTAACAGCTGTAATGAGAGAAAACACTGATCCACCTCACATAACCCCTTTGATGCTATGAGCAATAGAAGTTGTACATTCTGATGGCTACATCAGAATACGATTTTGGCGCAATAGCAGAAGCTCGTCAGATTTGATGAATTACATTTTGTTTGGTGGACAACCAATTCATTGGGAAATGTTTTGTTGGGAAATCTTGAATCCTTGCATTCATGTGAATGTTACTTTGACTTACCTAAAAATTACAGGAGATCAATGATACCTCTTTATGGCAAGGATATATCCTAATTCCAAAGGTGGCATTCAGCAGGATAACATGACCTGTCATACTAGTTTGGAGTCCAAGTTCACAAAATTCAATCCTATTGTGCACCTGTTAAATTTGCTGAATTGATGAAGTTTCCATTTTACAACTTATAAAACTTAAAGGGTTTGTTCAGGGGTAAAGAGTTATCATCTAACAGAGGGATAGGTGATAACTCTTTGTTCTTGGGGGTCGGATCTGATTGACAGAAGGTGGAACTTTGATCTTCATTAAAAAATAGCTTGGCAGGTCAGATGTATTTCTACGACTCCATTCATTCTCCATGGGGATGCCTGAAGGAGCCAAGCGCAGTGACCAGCAGTCCCATAGAGAATGAATGGAGCGGGAGCCAAGCATGTGCACTGCCGCCCCATTTTATAATTGGAATTAAAGCTCCCTGCTCTGAAAAGCGATGTAGATATCAGTGGCCGGACCTTTTCCAAACAATAAGATATTATCTATTCACACCTAGCCACACTTGTTTTCACCGGACAGCCCCTATAAAAGGATCTTCTTCTAAAGTCTAGCTGGCAGATATCATAGTATACTATAGCTTCAGTGGTCTTATGGACTCTATTCCTGAATGAGCTAGGGCCAGCAAGGGAGCCTATTTGAGTTGAGTTGGAGCGTTAAGTGAGTTGATGTCCAACTCACTTAACGAGTTCAAGAGAGGCCTGGACACATTTCTTGAGAACAATAAAATTACATTTTATGCTTAGTTAATTAATCCAGGGATTTAATCTGACTGACAGATTGGTGTCGGGAAGTGAATTTTTCCTCAATGATGTAAATTGGCCTATACCGCATGTTTTTTTGTTGCCTTCCCCTGGATCAACGCTGCGGAATAGCTGCAGTGCACAAGAAATAGGCTGAACTGGATGGACGATTGTCTTTTTTCGGCCTTATAAACTATGAAACTATGAAATTTATTGTTTATCTTTAGTTTGTGTTCTTCAATAATTTATTTGACATCACAAACAGGTCAGTAATTTTGTTCTCTTTCTCATTGTTCAGCAGAATCTTCAGTGTGACTACAGTGACAACACGCAAGATTATACATCATATGGGAAAAGACAACAATAGACAAACAGCCTTTTCTCTAATTATTGTACACACTTGAATAAAATAGTGGTCCACTCACTGTGTATTGTTTTAGTGACTTCTGTGTAAGAAATAAACGTTTAAAGAAATAAAATTGCCTTATATGTGTGTGTATATGTATATGTGTGTGTGTGTGTGTATATATAGATTATATATGTACAGTACAGACCAAAAGTTTGGACACACCTTCTCATTTAAAGATTATTCTGTATTTTCATGACTATGAAAATAGTACATTCACACTGAAGGCATCAAAACTATGCATTAACACATGTGGAATTATATACTTAATAAAAAACAGTGAAACAACTGAAAATATGTCTTATATTCTAGGTTCTTCAAAGTACCCACCTTTTGCTTTGATGACTGCTTTGCACACTATTGGCATTCTCTTGATGAGCTTTAAGAGGTAGTCACCGGAAATGGTTTTCACTTCCCAGGTGTGCCCTGTCAGGTTTAGTAAGTGGGATTTCTTGCCTTATAAATGGGGTTGGGACCATCAGTTGTGTTGTGCAGAAGTCAGGTGGATACACAGCTGATAGTCCTACTGAATAGACTGTTAGAATTTGTATTATGGTAAGAAAAAAGCAGCTAAGTAAAGAAAAACTAGTAGCCATCATTGCTTTAAGAAATGAAGGTCAGTCAGTCCAAAAAATTGGGCAAACTTTGAATGTGTCCCCAAGTGCAGTTGCAAAAACCATCAAGCAGTACAAAGAAACTGGCTAACATGAGGACCGCCCCAGGAAAGGAAGACCAAGAATCACCTCTGCTTCTGAGGATAAGTTTATCTGAGTCACCAGCCTCAGAAATCGCAGGTTAACAGCAGCTCAGATTAGAGACCAGGTCAATGCCACACAGAGTTCAAGCAGCAGACACATCTCTACAACAACTGTTAAGAGGAGACTTTGTGCAGCAGGCCTTCATGGTAAAATAGCTGTTAGGAAACCACTGCTAAAGACAGGCAACAAGCAGAAGAGACTTGTTTGGGCTAAAGAACACAAGGAATGGACATTAGACCAGTGGAAATCTGTGCTTTGGTCTGATGAGTCCAAATTTGAGATCTTTGGTTCCAACCACCATGTCTTTGTGCGACGCAGAAAAGGTGAACGGATGGACTCTACATGCCTGGTTCCCGCCGTGAAGCATGGAGGAGGAGGTGTGATGGTGTGGGGGTGCTTTGCTGTTGACACTGTTGGGGATTTATTCAAAATTGAAGGCATACTGAACCAGCATAGCTACCACAGCATCTTGCAGCGGCATGCTAATCCATCCGGTTTGCGTTTAGTTGGACTATCATTTATTTTTCAACAGGACAATGACCCCAAACACACCTCCAGGCTGTGTAAGGGCTATTTGATCCAGGAGGAGAGTGATGGGGTACTATGCCAGATGACCTGGCCTCCACAGTCACCAGACCTGAACCCAATCGAGATGGTTTGGGGTGAGCTGGACCGCAGAGTGAAGGCAAAAGGGCCAACAAGTGCTAAGCATCTCTGGGAACTCCTTCAAGATTGTTTGAAGACCATTTCCGGTGACTACCTCTTGAAGCTCATCAAGAGAATGCCAAGAGTGTGCAAAGCAGTCATCAAAGCAAAAGGTGGCTACTTTGAAGAACTTAGAATATAAGACATATTTTCAGTTGTTTCACACTTTTTTGTTAAGTATATAATTCCACGTGTTAATTCATAGTTTTGATGCCTTCAGTGTGAATGTACAATTTTCATAGTCATGAAAATACAGAAAAATCTTTAAATGAGAAGGTGTGTCCAAACTTTTGGTCTGTACTGTATACACACACATATTTAAAGGTAATTCACCTGTCTGCTGTTTGTTGATTAGATTAATATACCGTAAACACTTATATTCATCCCCTCCTTCCATTATGAAATTGTACATTATGGTGATGACTGTCAGTATTTTCATAATGGTAATTTCATAAGTTCTGCTATAATACCCACACAACCAGCAAATTGAACTCAGCAGTAACACACAGCCCTGCTGCTTCTGCAACATCCGGGACCAGAAGCAACTCAAAACTTCTCCCAATTACATAGGAGCCGATCATTTGAAATGTTAATTTGTCTGTTTTGCTTAAATTCCCTCAAAGATTCAATCTGCAGCTAATAAATTAATGCGATCACGTAGTTAATAAGCCTGTAATTGCAGGGAAAATAGGTTTAGAACATAGTGAGTTCACTTTTGGCTATGTTACCACAATTAACTTTTGATGAGTTTTTGATGCTGCAGATTTTTTGCACCATTTCTGCACCTATTAAGTAAATTCGGTTATTTGCATTTTTTTACATGCATTTTTATAGTTTTTTTGATGCTGCTGTTTTTCTCTGTTTTGGTAGTTCATGCTTTAAATAAAGCAGCTTTGTTTTTAATAATTCTTGATATTTAGTTTCAACAAACCTTTATTGATACAGTCATGTGTGGATTATACAGTAAGTGTTTTGAGTAGGTTTCCACACATGCAGATTTTCTAATGCAAATCTATAGGAACATTTGTACAGAAAACTCAGGAGAAATTGACATGTTTCTTATTTGAAATACCCACCACAGGTCAGTTTATGCTAAGTAAAATAAAAGCACAGTGGGCATGAGATTTCTATAAATCCCATCAACTTTGCTGAAACTATAAGGTTACTTGCCCACAATGAGGAAGAGAAGCATTTTGGACGCAGCGTTCTACATTACAAGCACAGTGGATGGGATTTATAGAAATCCCATACCCACTGTGCTTCTATTTAATGCTGTGTAAACTCACCGTGGTGCTGGTTTACAAGCCGCAGCATGTTAATTTCTGTAGCCGAGATGTCAGTCTCCCTTACTGAAATGTCCCTACATGTGGATTTAACGACGTTATTAGAAAGCAGCGTTTTAAGAAAATATGCTGCATCCAAAACGCTGATATTCCTGATTGTAGGCACATAGCCTAAGACACTGCATTGGTGACGGATAGTGTTGAGCGAGAATGTTCTATTAACCCTTTCGCCGAGTATGCTCGGGCCGAGCTCCAAGTATTTACAGCTGCTTGGTGATATGGTTGAATCGCTCCCGTGTGCATGATTTGCAACTGTTTGACAGTTTTATTACATGGGAGGAATGTGTAAGAAATAGACATTCCTCACATGTAACTAAGCTGTCAAACAGTTGCAAAACATGCACACGGGAGCGATTCAACCATATCACCGAGCAGCTGTAAATACTCGGAGCTCGGCCCGAGCATACTCGGACAGAACATACTCGCTCAACCCCAGTGACGGAGCGAAAATATGCATCGTCAAAAACACACCAAAAACTCATCGCGGGCACACAGCCTTAGACCACATGCACATGTTGAGTATTTGGTCAGTTTTTTATATCAGTATTTCTAAGCCAAAATCAGGAGTGGAACAATCACAGGAAAAGTATCATAGAAATGTAAAGCAGGTGTCAGAAATGCAACGCTCAGCGACACGGAATGAGGGCAGTCAAAGATGTATAAAAACTATTTATATATATATGAATGAACAGGGAATTTGCAATAACATTGAACAATCTCCCAAAATAATGTGATGCGCCCTGGCATGGGAGTCACCACTGTACTGACCGGAGGTCCGAGAGAGATCCAGTGAGTCCCAAACTGAGACAGAGACAGAAATAAACAACACTTTCTTTACTAATACAGGGATTAAGGCCCCGTCACACTTAGCGATGCTGCAATGATTCCGACAACGATACGACCTGTCAGGGATCGTTGCTGCGTCGCTATGTGGTCGCTGGTGAGCTGTCAAACAGGCAGGCTCACCAACAATCAGGAGAGCAGCGACATCGTGGAAAGAATCTTTCCACGATGTCCTGCTCCTGGTTACGAGCCTGCTGAAGCAGGAGCAGGCTGGTAACTATGGTAAACATCAGGTTACTAGGGGCACACGCGCACCTAGTAACCCGTTGTTTATCATGGTTACCACTCTGCTACAGTGAGCGGGAGGTTACCGCTCACTTTAGCACGTTCGTAACCATGATAAACAACGGGTTACTAGGGGCGCGTGTGCCCCTAGTAACCCGATGTTTACCATAGTTACCAGCCTGATCGCTGCTCCCGCTGGTCACACACAGCGATGTGTGCTGACCAGCGGGAGAGCAACGACCAAAAAATGGTCCAGGACACTTTGCAGCGATCAGCGACCTCACAGCAGGGGCCTGATCGTTGCAAATTGTCACACATAGCTACATCGCTGGTGAGGTTGCTGTTGCGTCACCAAAACCGTGACACAGCAACGATCTCGCTAGCGATCTCGCTATGTGAGACGGGGGCTTTAGACTAAAATTCAGTTTTCAATGAATCAGTCTCAGGTTCTGCCTGGGACACTGTCTCTACTAAATACACGCAATCAGCAAAAGCTGAAATCAATGTGCCAATCTCAAGTTTTCCAGCTTATGTGAATTATTCTAGTGATCTGGAACAATTTTACCTAAACACAAGTCAGTCTAGTGAGGGCGGTATGTGGGGACCCCCTGAGATGGCACACTGAATACAATCCTACCACTATTAACAATAATAATGCATGGAACTATATCAATTGCTCTTATACCCTTATTATCAGGATACCCGGGTATCTTAAAGCTATGGTACTGTTAACCTCAGTTGCAGTCTATCACAGGCCTGTGAATCACGGTGGCTGCAGCTAGTCCCGGAAAACTTTGGTGCCAAAACAAAAACAAAGTTCACAAAAACAGCAAAAATTCCTTGTCTTGTCGGCCGATGCCGAGCCCACACGCCGGGGACTTTAGTCCTGTAGCCTCAGATTAAGGTCTGGGAAGATCTCTTCACAAAGGCTTGTCAATATCCTCTCAGTAGAAATGGCACCAGAAACCTTCTCTACTCCCGAAGTCTCTCACTCTTATCCAGTACACCAACCACGTTCTCCGTCACAGAAATGGATTCCTTAGTCTCTTCCTTTATCACTCGACACGTGACTCCTTCAGCACAAAGTCTCTAATCCACTCAGCATGGACTTCCACAGAACTCCAAAGAGCCACACAGCTTTCCCCAGCTCAGCACTTGTTCTTAAACAGAGAAAGGGGTAAACAAACTCCACAGGGAAGCATGTAAAGACTAGAGATGAGCGTTGATCTACTCGAACTGTTCGCCAATCTCAAATTCGAGCTGTTTTGGGCGGTGTTCGAGCCGGTCGGCGAACACGAACAATTTGAGAAAAATTCGGCTGTTCGAGGTTATGTTCGATAACTGTTCGTGCACCAAAATCATAACTGGATTTTTTCTCAGTAATGATGAAAATTAATGTTAATACGCAGTTTGAGTGTACAGCGGGGCGGGGGGAGGGGCAGGGGATGGATCTCTGCAGGAACAATGAAGATCTCCATTTTTTTTTCTCTTTCCCGCATTTGCAGTGGGGAGGTGCAATCTGTCAGCCTATCAGCAGCGCACACACGGAGCGAAGTGCTTTTTTTCACACAAGCAAGGGCATGTGTGATTGGCAGTGTATGTCATATGTCCTTGCCCTATAAGACCAAGCCATTTTCCCCGTCGCCACCATTTTCTCACTGCTGCAGCTGCGTGTTAGACGGCACCGCTGTTGCTGTGTGCGCTATACCTTGTTAATTTCAAGCCAATTTTCGCACAAATATACAGATAGCTTGGGAGTAGGGAATAGTTGTGATTGCAGTCCTTTTAAGGACTAGGTTACAGCATTTCCTACGACTTTTATCAGGCAGGTCTGTGCTCTTAAATAGATAGATTGTGGGAGTAAAGACTAATTGTAATTGGAGTCCTTTTCAGGACTAGGTTACATCAGTTCCTATCAGTTTTTGCCAGGCAGGTCTGTGCCAGTGCTGTGCAAGTTTTTTTCACAGCATTTGGCTGAATCTAGCAAAGCTAATCCTTTTTGGCCTATTGCAGAGTGTGTTAGTCAGTGGAGTAGCCTATCTGTGTTGCAAGATATACCACCTGTGTATAGAATACCAATTTTTTTACTGCACCTAGTGAAGTAAAATCTTTTGGGCATAGCATCATTCTATTAGTCCATCTATACTGACCTCCATCAGGTTGCAAACTGAATATAATTTTTTTCTGCATCTAGCTCTGAAAAAATATTTGGGCTTCTAGCATTGTGTGGGACTTGGTCTATTAGTCCATCTATACTGACCTCCATCAGGTTGCAAATTAAAAATAATTTTTTTCTGCATCTAGCTCTGAAAAAATATTTGGGCTTCTAGCAGTGTGTGGGACTTGGTCTATTAGTCCATCTATTCTGACCTCCATCAGGTTGCAAATTAAAAATAATTTTTTTCTTCATTTATCTCTGAAAAAATATTTGGGCTTCTAGCAGCGTGTGGGACTTGTTCTATTAGTCCATCTATACTGACCTCCATCAGGTTGCAAATTAAAAATAATTTTTTTCTGCATCTAGCTCTGAAAAAATATTTGGGCTTCTAGCGGTGTGTGGGACTTGGTCTATTAGTCCATCTATACTGACCTCCATCAGGTTGCAAATTGAATAAAAAAATTTTCTGCATCTAGCTCTGAAAAAATATTTGGGCTTCTAGCGGTGTGTGGGACTTGGTCTATTAGTCCATCTATACTGACCTCCATCAGGTTGCAAATTAAAAATAATTTTTTTCTGCATCTAACCCAGCCAATAGTTTTTGCCTAATACCACAGTTTGGCCACTCAGCTCTGCTCGGTTACCATCCATTGTTTTTTTGTGCAAACAACTCCAGAGTTGTGAATTAGTTAACCACCAAAATGAGTGGAAAAAGGCCTGCTGCTGGTGGAAAGGGGAATAGGCGTGTTGGGAAGGGGAAAAAAGGTTGTGTCCGTGGGGTAGGTGCAGAAGAAAGACCATCTTCCAGCCAAACTAAAATGTCTACTTCTTTTAGCGGACAATGTGATAAGATCCCTTTTTTACAGCCACGCCAATCGCTACAAATTCCAGATGAGGCACAAAAACAGCAGGTGCTTCAACGGATATCAAGTGCTCCTTTAAGTGGGCTCTCCTCCACATCAACTTCAACATCACAAATACTCCAGTACTCAAAGGTGTCACCCAAATCGCACTTGCTTCCTCACAGCTCCCAAATCTCCAGCTGCCCGTCTGAGTATGAGGTAGAACAGATGGTTGAGTCTGCAGAGCTGTTTACTCATACTATAGCCTGGGAATCAGAGGTCGACTCCAGCGCTTCTGTGAATCCAGACGAGGAAATGATCTGCACTGATGCCCAGAATCTTTATGAGTCGGATCCAGGACCAGACGCAGAAGGTTCTGACCATAATGTAGACCCTCATTCCCAAACTGTAACTCCTGTTGGTGGAGACAATGAGGAAGACGATGATAAGACTCAAATACCTGATTGGAGCGACAACTTTAGTTTTTTGTCAGGGCAGGAACAGGTTGGCTCTGAGGACGACGGGTGTGATAACGCACAGGGTGATGATGATGAGGTCGGAGATCCCACTTACTGTCAACCCACAGTCAGCCAAGAGATGAGGTCAGCAGAGGAGGTGGAGGAAGATGCTAGTGACGACGAGGTCAGGTTGCGCCTTCCTGGACAGAGACGTAGTACTGGAAGCACGTCAACAACTGCATCCTCAAACACAACTCTGCCTCTCACCACAAGTCGTGGTGGCTCTTCAGGTCGCATGGGTGCTAAGCCTTGCATAGCCTGGGCATTTTTTCAGATCGATAAAGATGACCCAACTCGTGTTATCTGTAACATTTGTCAGCAAAAGCTAAGTAGAGGCCAAAAAATACATAGTTTGAGTACTTCATGCATGAACCGGCACATGGACATGAAGCATAAGTTGCAGTGGGAAGCTCAGTGTGCTACAATGCGGTCTAGCCGGCCGGGCCAACCACCGTCTGCCATATCTTGTGCATCCGCGGCCTCTTCATCCTCTGTGACTGGGGGGACAGCAGTCACACCTGTTTTGGGGCGCAGACCTGCCACCTCTTTACCCGCAACAGCCAGCGTGATTGGCAGGTCATCATTTTCTTTGGAGGTGGTAACACCAGCTGGTCTTGAGCGCTGTCCGACATCGATAGCACCACCTTTGGATCAAGGCAACCTAACATGTCCGCCTGCATCTTCCTCACAGACCGGCAGTTTGCCGGGGACACCCTTATCAACCCCGTCTAAGCACAATAGCCAGCCCTCGGTCCCTCAGATGTGGACAAGTAAAAGACCATTTCCTCCTAGCCATGAGAAAGCTAAGAGGTTGAATTTCACCATCTGCAAGCTCTTGGCTACAGAAATGCTGCCTTTCCGCCTGGTGGACACAGAGGATTTTCGAGACCTTATGTCCGTCGCAGTGCCCCAGTACCAGATGCCCAGTCGGCACTTCTTCTCAAAGAAAGGTGTGCCTGCGCTCCACCAGCATGTCGCACACAACATCACCGCTTCTTTGAGAAACTCTGTGTGTGACAGGGTGCATTTCACCACAGACACTTGGACGAGTAGGCATGGACAGGGGCGTTACATGTCGCTGACTGGGCACTGGGTAACTATGGTGACAGCAGGACAAGGGGCTGCTGTCCAAGTCTTGCCGTCCCCACGAGTTGTGCGTCAATCCTCTTTATGTCATTTTTCCTCCACTGCTTCTGCCTCCTCAACCTCCTCTCGGTCTTCCACCTGCACCCAAAGGCTGTCTGGTCATGCCACAAGCTTTCTAACTGCGCAGAAGGGATCCTGCACACCTCCTTACTATGCTGGCAGTAGGGCTCAACGTCATCAGGCGGTTTTTACATTGAAATGTCTGGGAAATGTGAGTCACACAGCTGAGGAGTTGTGGTCAGCTCTGGAGAACCAATTTCATGAATGGTTGTCTCCACTGGACCTGAAACCAGGGAAGGCCGTGTGCGACAATGCTGCAAACCTGGGTGCGGCCCTTCGCCGGGGCAATGTCACACACGTGCCTTGTATGGCTCACGTGTTGAACCTGGTTGTCCAGCAATTTTTAGCCCACTATCCCAGACTAGATGGCCTTCTGCAGAGGGCACGGTCGCTGTGTGCTCACTTCCGCCGTTCGCATCCCGCAGCTCAGCGACTTACATCTCTACAGAAGTCGTTGGGCCTGCCACTTCACCGGCTAAAATGCGATGTGCCTACCCGGTGGAATTCAACTCTGCACATGTTGCAGCGACTGTGGCAGCACCGACAAGCCCTGGTGCAATACGTTCTGACGTATAGCCTGGGCCAACGAGATTCAGAGGTGGGGCAAATCACGCTGGAGGAGTGGTCTCAGATCAGGGACCTATGCACCCTTCTGCACAGTTTTGAAATGGCGACGAAGATGTTTAGTGCTGACGATGCCATTATCAGCATGACTATTCCGGTGATTTACATGCTGGAGCACATGTTAAACAGAATTCGGAGTCAGGTGGTGGCACAAGAGGAGGTGGAGGAAGTAGAGGAGGAGGAGTTGTATGCGGAAGGGCTAACATCTACAAGGTCCAGACGGTCGGCAGCACCAAGGCGGCAGGCATGTGAGGGTGGGGGAGATGATTTTACCAGGGCGCATGGTAGCAGCCAAACTAGTGAGGAAGGTGCAGGAGCCCAGGAAGAAGTGGAGGACGAACTGATGGAAGACTCATCAGATGAGGGAGACCTTGATCACATTTCTGTTGTGCGAGGTTGGGGGGAGAGGACAGAGGAAGGAAGCATGATTGCTACCTCGCCACCAACACAACAGGGACTTGGTGCTCCTGGATGCGCAACACACATGAGTGCCTTCTTGCTGCACTACCTGCAACATGACCCTCGAATTGTGAGAATTAGAAATAATCCTGACTACTGGGTTGCCACACTGTTAGATCCCCGGTACAAAAGTAAATTTGCAGAAATTATTCCTGCCATAGAAAGGGATGCACGCATGCAGGAGTATCAGCAGAGACTGTTGCAGAATCTTACATGTGCTTTTCCACAAAATACCAGTGGTGCACGTAGTGAATCTCACAGTTCCAACTTGTCAACCGTGGGACCGTCAAGTGTTCAGCGCTCAAACCGTAACAGAACCACAGTATCTGCTGGTAACATCAATTTTGCGGAATCATTTCACCACTTTTTTAGCCCATCCTTTGCAAGGCCACAGGAGACAAGAAGTCTGACACATAGTCAACGCCTAGAGACGATGGTACAGGAGTATCTCCAAGTAAACATTGAAGCCACGACTGTGTCACTGGACCCTTGCTCTTTTTGGGCTTCCAATCTGGATAAATGGCCGGAGCTAGCCACTTACGCCTTGGAGATCTTGTCATGCCCCGCAGCCAGCGTTCTGTCTGAACGTGTGTTCAGCGCTGCTGGTGGTGTGCTGACAGATAAGCGCACGCGGCTCTCCACTGATAATGTAGACAGACTCACGTTCATAAAGATGAACAAATCATGGATCCGAAACGACTTTTCTACCCCTGTGTCATCCTGGGGAGAGTAAAAGCTTGATGATTGGTTAAAATCACCCTACCAACCGTTTTAAGCTTTCAAATTACTAATCATGTTTATCTGTATCTTGACTGGAAAATAATTTGGGCTTTGTAGCAGTGTGCAGCACTGATCCTATTAGGCCATCTATAATAAGCTTCACCAGATTTAAAATTAATAATAATTTTTAGCTGCATCTAGCCCGGAAAATAATTTTGGGGCTCCGAGATGCGCAAGACACATAAGTGCCTTCTTGCTGCACTACCTGCAGCATGACCCTCATATTGTCAGAATTCGAAGTAATCATGACTACTGGGTTGCCACACTCTTAGATCCCCCAAACTTTTCGATCAACCTTTTCATTTTAATAAAGACCAAAAAAATGGTCATTTTTGAAATTATAAGCATTAGCAGGTTGTTAGAAACTGAAATCAAACAGTTTTCAACTCAAAACTTTATTCTAGGTGATGTTACATTTTCACATAGGACCCCTTGTTCGAAAGGAGCTTCTGAACTCTCTCGTCCATTGAATTTGTCAGGTTTTGGATGGTTTCTGCTTCAATTGTTTTGCATGAGGACAGAATACCCTCCCAGAGCTGTTGCTTAGATGTGAACTGCCTCCCGCCATCATAGACACTCCTTTTGATGATGCTCCAGAGGTTCTGAATGGGGTAGAGGTCAGGGGAGCATGGGGGTCACACCATAAGTTTGTCCCCTTTTATGCCCATATCAGCCAGAGATGCAGATTTTTTATGTGCAGCATGAGATGGTGCATTATCATGCAGAAAAATGATCTTGCTGTGAAATACACGGTTCTTCTTCTTGAACCATGGCAGGAAGTGCTGTTTGAGAAAATCCACATACATTATGGAGTTCATCTTTAGCGCCTTCAGGGATTCTAAAGGGGCCGACAATCTCTCTCCCCATGATTCCAGCCCAAAACATTACTCCACCTCCTCCTTGTTGG
This sequence comes from Phyllobates terribilis, assembly GCF_046119375.1. Taxonomy (NCBI): domain Eukaryota; kingdom Metazoa; phylum Chordata; class Amphibia; order Anura; family Dendrobatidae; genus Phyllobates; species Phyllobates terribilis. The sequence continues at coordinate 33,595,024 of NW_027362768.1, read as the reverse complement.
CGCTGTAGCCGTGTTTGCGTGGGGTGTCCATCAACCAGCCATCCTCCACTCCATTCATCTGGACCATCGAGCGCTGCACGGCACTCATCCGTGAACAAAACAGTTTTGAAATCAGTCTTCATGTAATGTTTGGCCCACTGGAGCCGTTTCTGCTTGTGTGAAGTGGATAGAGGAGGTCGACAGGATGGCATATGCACAGCTGCAAACCTCTGAAGGACCCTGCATCTTGTTGTTCGGAGGACGTTGGAGGCACAAGCAGCTTCAAAAACTTGTCTGCTGCTATGACAAGGCTTTTTTGCCGCTGCTGTTTCAACCTGACGTAATTGCCTGTAGGAAAGAGTCCTCAATTTGCCCTTATCAGCACGCACACGTGTGTACTGTGAATCAGCTACATACTTCTTGATTGCCAAGACACTTCATCCTGATCATCGCACAATGTTGATTGTAGTCATGCCTTGACCTAAACACTCCACAATTTGTTGCTTCTCAGCAGCCGACACATCCTTTTTCTTTCCCATTTTGGCAGAAAATGTAGGCTGCTTAATAATGTGAGAGAGCCTTCATAAGTAGTCTTGCCTTTCATTGGACACACCTGCCAAACTAATTAGCACAGGTGTCTGCAATTGCTTACAGTGATATAAAGAGCCCTGACACACATCACCATCAATGAGTTTAACTGACAAACAAACAAATTCTTCCCTTATCACTCCTAAACACTTTTTGCATAATAATTTGGAACGCGGTGTACATGTGCTTTTCCACAAAACACCAGTGGTTCACGTAGTGAATCTTACAGTTCTAACTTGCCAACCGTGGTCTGTATGGAGTTGTTCAATAAAGGGCCCAAAATTAAGATAACATAGATGGGAGAGGTCTCTATGAATAGGAATTCCTAAGTATTTGATACCCTGTGAGGGCCAGGCAAAGGGAAAGTTGGACTGGATGGAATCCTATATGGATTTAGGGAGGGAGACATCGAGGGCCTCAGACTTCGCTGCATTGATTTTAAAATTTTACCATGTAACAAAGTGATCTATTTCAGCCATAACAGCAGGGATGGATATATGTGATTGAGTGATATATACTAGGACATCATCAGCAAATAGAGAGCACTTGTACTCGGTGCCTCCCACCTCAATCCACCTAATATTGGGGTTATGGCGAATTGATGAGAGCAGGTGCTCCGTCACTAGGATGTATAAGAGAGGGGACAGAGGACATCCCTGCCTTGTCCCATTGGTGATTGTGAAAGGTGATGAAAATGTTCTGACGCACCCCCTGGGCCTTGGTACACCCGGAGCCGGACCCTTTTTGGTGGATGCTGGTGGTTGTAGTCTTCGTGGCGGCGATCCGGTTCCGTGGCTCAGGGCGGTCAAACCAGTGGCGGAACTATTTATGTGGTTTTGATGTTTAAATGTCCGACTACGCCACCCGTGGATTGCGGTCAGAGTGAACCGCCGCTACAGGGCAGACCGCTAAGGCTGGTGTTGTGGGTGCAGCAGAGCGTAGCATAACTCCCCACGGGAGGAGGATAGCCTCAGGGCAGTGTATGCGGAGGATGGGGGTGATGGTGCAGGGCAGCAGCAGTAATGACACGGAGTCAGTGATGCAGTTCAGGGCCTTTACTCACAGTTCTTATTATCCAGACCACGTCTGCAGGTAACGGCTGCCCACGTCGTACTGTGCTCACCAGGTGAGGGGCTCAGACAACTCCCAGATAACTTTGGAGCGCTTCACAGGACCCCCTTTGTGTGTCCTTTGTCTGGCCTTTCTTACCAACACTTCTGTCCGGCTGCCTCGGGCCTCCTCTTGGTAAACTTGGCGCCAGTTTCCCTGACCCTATGTGGTGCCTTCCTAGCGGGTGGAGCAAGGGGCTGCGCCACATAAAATGTCAGAGCCTCCGGTTTCTAGCTGAGGGTCATTTCCTGCCTCCACTAGTTCGGGGACCGGTCTCCCCCTTTGGCCTGACCCCTCCACGCAGGTGGATTCGGGCGTGCGGTGGCGACTCGCCCGTCCGCACCCCTGGGATCCCTTCATTCCTCGTTCCTGGAGCCTTCTCCGCTCCTCTTCCTTCCTTCTCCCTCTTGCAGGCCTGGGCCTCTGTTACTAGGCCCGCCTCCGGAGCAGAGCTCATGCAGAGCCCCTGCTCTCTGCCACTTCTGCTCAGACTTCTCTGCACTGAACTAAGATGGTGCCCACCTTTTATACTCCCTTCTCAATGCACCCAGGAACTGCTTCCTCCCTGCTCCTGCACTGCAGGGTTCCCCTTCCTCAGTGTTCCCTCCCCCCACTCCAGCCAGGGACAGGGACTGTCGTGCCCATCTCAGGGGCATATTGGTCGCCCTGCCCCACGGCAATGTGGTGTAATGCATGCAGGTGTCGGGTCCTGATCCACACTCCATCCTTATCTGAGAGTGAGATATCACACCTCTGGGTGAGGTGCAATACGTCTGTAGCAACCGAGCCCTCGGTGCTACAGTTCCATTTATCTTCAGCCTAGGTGACGTATTGTGATACAGGGCCGTGATTTTGGCTATAAAAGGGTCCCCTAGACCCCTACCCCAAGCTTTTTAAGAGAATCATATATGGCGTGCCAGGAGACTCTATGGAATGCTTTCTCAGCATCCAACGAGAGTATCTACTTACAAATTTTTAACTGCATCTAGCCCAGGAAATACTTTGTGCCTAGTAGCAGTGTCTGCTAGTCAGCGGATTATCCCGGCTGTTAAGCAAGCTACACCACCTGTAGTTTGGACACTTAATTTTTTCAAAGGAAATGCTTCGGGACCACGGGATACTTAGTGAAGAGCATCAGGAGGCACCCCAAGGCATAGGGGCTGGGACTGGCACTAGGATGCCTTGCGGTGGACAGCCGAGCTCGATCCTTATAAAAGCTTTTTAACTGCAGCAGCTTTAGTGGACGCTACTGGAGCTGGAATTACGCGGCTGCTGGCATGAGACTTGCCCTCCAATAGATCCTTGTAAATGGATTTAAAGTGTATTCATTCAAATTAGTGGGACAATTTAAATTAAAAAGCTTAGAGCTGCCTCCACCACAGGGGGGCTCTCTCGACCCACCAGCGGACAGGCACCAGTATTGGGAGAGGGGGGCTGGCCGTCAGGGTTCACCGCGGCTCTGGCACAAACCCGGCGACACGGAGGTGGCACGGGCAGGAGCGGACTGGCCGTCTCGGCTTCTCACTTTTTGGATTTTAGAAGGGCATGACATGCCTATATCTGTGTCTCCCCCTCCTTTTACTCCTCCACCTCTTTTCTTTTCGCATGACTATATGTACTTGTCACTTTTCCATGTGTTAGTTGTGTCTTCTGAGCAGTTTGTCAGCTTTTGGACACCTTTGAAGGTGTTTTCTATGTGTTTCTATGTGTTTTTGTTTGCCTGCCATTGGTTTTAACGGTTTTCGAAGGTGTTCGACGAACAGTTCGACGAACAGTTCGGCGAACACACGGGTGTTCGACGAACCGAACCGAACTCGAACACTACGGGGGTGGCTCAACACTAGTAAAGACAGAGTCTTCTTGCAGCTCCATTACCACAGACTTCCTGTCTAGCCTCTCACACCTCAGACACTCTTAGATCACACAGAGTTTCTTGCACTGCCCCTCCTCTGAGCTCAGCCAGGCAAAAGTCACAGGGTCATAGTGCTCTCCTGCTGTTATCACATTTCACACTCTCACAACCACAACAGTTTTTTAACCCCTTAAGGACCTTGGATTTTTCCATTTTTGCGTTTTCATTTTTTGCTCCCCTTCTTCCCAGAGCCATAGCCTTTTTATTTTTCGGTCAATATGCCCATGTGAGATATTTTTTGCGGGATGAGTTGTACTTTGAAACCCCATCACTGGTTTTACCATATTGTGTACTGGAAAACGGGAAAAAAATTCCAAGTGCTGTGAAATTGCAAAAAAAGCAATTCCACAGTTGTTTTTTTTTTTTACCACGTTCCCTAAATACTAAAACTGACCTGCCATTATTATTCTCCAGGTCATTACGAGTTTGAAGACACCAAACATGTATAGGTTATTTTTTATTTAAGTGGTGAATAAAAAATCCAAAGTTTGCTTAAAAAAAAAATGGTGGCATTTTCCGTGACCCGTAGCGTCTCCATTTTTCGTGATCTGGGGCCGGGTGAGGGCTTATTTTTTGCATGCAGAGCTGACATTTTTATTGATACCATTTTGGGATAAATCCGATGTTTTGATTGCCCGTTATTGCATTTTATTGCAATCTTGCGAAGATCAAAAAAAACTTAATTCTGGCGTTTAGAATTTTTTTCTCGTTACACCGTTTACCGATCGGATTAATTATTTTTTTATATTGATAGATCAGGCGATTCTGAACACGGCAATACCAAATATGTGTATGTGGGAATTTTTTTATTATTATTTTATTTTGAATGAGGCGTAAGGGGGGTGATTTAACTTTTATATTTTTTTATTTTTTTTATTTTTTTAAAACCATTTTTTTACACTTTCTGCATGCTTCAATAGTCTCCATAGGAGACTAGAAGATGCTGTTTCCTGATCATTTCTAGTGCATACAGGCGACGAGCAGATTGTCTGTATGCAGGAGAAATGGTCCTGTGCTATGAGCGCTGACCACTAGGTGGCGCTCATAGCTAGCGAGACATGACAACCACAGGGGTCTGCTGCAGACCCCGGGTTGCCATGCCCACCCATCAGTGACCTGCAATCACGTGACGGGGTCACTGATGGGCATGGCTAAGGCCACGCTTCTGGCACGGCGCTGTTAAATGCCGCTGTCTGAGATTGACAGCGACGTTTAACTGGTTAACTGCCGCAGGTGGATCGCGATTCCACTCGCGGCTGTTGCGGGCACATATCAGCTGTAAGAATCAGCTGACATGTGCCCGGTTCAGTGCGGGCTCAGCGCCGGAGCCCTCACTGAACCGGGGGTGATGGCCTGGGGCGTACTAATACGCCCCAGGCTTTAAAGGAGTTAACTCTGTGAATGGCCCTAGCTTGGGTCATCGGTTATTCCCACTAGGCCGCAAGTCTTTTTCTAACAAAGTCAATTAAATCCAGTTTGGCTTTTTCCACTTCGCCCGTCACCCTCCCAACCTGACATCCTAAATCCCACTGTCCCCGGTACCGTGGATGATCATTTGAAGTAACAGCCCTGTTCAGCGATGCAGCTCCTTTGTTTCTGCTGGCATGACTCCTCTGATGCAGTTCTCTCATCTCCTCTTTGCTCGGCTGTTGTAGGCAGTCTCTCACGCCTTGGATAGCGGGGTCCAGACCTTGTCGGTTGACGGGCAATGTCGGGTACTGTGAAGTCACTCAGTATCGCAAGCAGATCCCGGCTCTCCTCAGCGGCTGCGGCACTCGGGGGACCTCTGCGATGAATCCGGAATTTGTTCACCAGCATCCGCCTGTCCTGCCTTGTAGGTCTCTGACTCTGACCTGTCAGGCTGGTTTCCCCAGCGCATCCCGCGCCCATCTCCTCCTCTCTGCAGCTTGGCGCCGAAATCACCTCAGGTTTGGCGCGCGCGACCTTTCTATTTGAAAATTCATCACTGGACGTCACCTGACCGGGTCTCACATTCAAATCTGTTCTCCATTCAACATTCCTAAGGCATCTTTGTTCCATTTTATTGCGGTCAACCATCAGATGACAATAAGGCTTTTTGACTTATATTGCATTCCTCCCTCTTTTTTGAGATTGATGCCTCCTTCGAGGCAGCGTAAGTTCAGACATGAGTTGAGCACACTCCTCTGTTTTCTGTTGAATTTGAGACCATATAAACTCCTCTTGAGCATACCAGTTAGGAGGGATTCCGGCATTAGCCCATTCAGTTCTGCGGGGTTCCTCCCGCAAAGGTGATTCCGGGGTATCTGATAAATCAACCAGTTGAGATTGTAAATCGCCTCCTGATCTATTTTATATCCCATTCGGGACTGAAGGGTTCAATTGCATTGTAGCCCATCCTTCTTCGTCTTCAAGAGTCACTATGTGTGGCACTTCAGTTAATTTTTCCACAGGCTCAACTTTGTTACAGTCCTCTGCTTCAGACGAACAGGGCCGTAGCATATTGCGGTGCAACACCCAAGATGTCTTGGCATCATCCCCTTCAGTCCTAACCTCGTAGACTGAATTCTTTGGGTGGATCTGCTTCACCACTCGATGTGGTTCCGCCTCCCAACAATGGTCTAGCTTACTCCCTACCGGTTTGGCCCTCACTAACACACGATCTCCTAGTCGGAGTGAGCCCACCGAAATAGAGGGCCGCCCTGTATGCTCCACTTCCTGAAACTTCTGCGCAACCAGCTTTTTCACTGTATGAAGCTGCCGTCTGTGTTCTCGAATCCAGGTACTCGGACTGTTGTACGGACCGGGATCTTCTTAGTCCAGCTCCAGTTCAGTAATCTCTCGGCCGTTCCTTCCAAACAGCAGCATATAAGGTGTGTAGCCAGTAGTTGCATGTTCCTAGTGAACAGACCCGCCTTAGTCCTCGGCTAGTCTGAATGAAGACCTATAGCATAAGGGGAGGGGTCCCTAAAAGAGCTAAGGACTGGGACAAAAATGGGACACCTCCTAAACAGAGAAGTTGTTGCAGAACACAAAAAGACAAACTGACAAAAAGGTACTAGAGATCCCAGAAGGACCAAGCGAACTGACAGAGAAAGGCACCAAAGCACCTGGCTAGAGAGACAGTCAAACAATGTAGTCCAGCACAGCCAAAAGGGTGGAGCTGGAATATAAAGGCAGATGGTCACATGACCGCAAGACACAAGATGGAAAAAAAAAAAAACAGTAGTGTTCTAACAGTACCCCCTCTTTTATGAGGATACTCCGGATCCTCCATGCCAAGGCCTATCCGGAAACCTCTTGTGGAAAGCTTTAACAAGCCTAGGAAAAGAGACATCATCCGTCCTTACCCAGGAGTTGTCTTCGAGACCGAAACCCTCCCAGGAGACAAGATACTGTAATCTCCCTCTATGCCATCTAGAATTCAAGATACGAGAAATTCCATATTCGCCGTCTTCCACCACAGGAGGAAATGTGACAGTGGCATCCTTATCTGACACATCAGCCTTTTTCAACAAGGAAACATGAAACACAGGATTAATCTTCCAGGAAGTAGGGACATCCAACCTAACCGCAGATGGGTTAAAAACCTGTAGCACCTTAAATGGACCCACAAACTTAGGACCCAGTTTTTTACAGGGAATCCGCAACCGCAGGTTCTTTGAGGGCAACCAAACCATGTCACCCACAGTAAACAAAACCTCCTTATGTTTCCTGTCAAAATACTTCTTGGACTTCTTGTTAGCCTCTTGAAGGTTGCAACTTACATTAGTCCAAACTCTCTCCAAATCACCGGAAAAATTCTCCTCCTCCGGCACCGCCGACCCCAATTTGGAGAACGAACCAAAAGACGGATGTCTCCCAGTACAACAAAAAAAAGGAGAACACCCAGCGGAGGAGGACATATGATTGTTAAGAGCAAATTCTGCGAGAGGCAGAAACTCCGACTACACCTCTTGATTACGCCTCCTGACGAAGCCATTTCCGGGCGAAACGCGCGTCGAGGCTGCCGTGCACCCCCAGCATTCCCTCCCACGCTGCCTCCTATCCCACTGATATGACCCAAGGTAATGGAAGCTCCATGTCTGTCTTTTTGACTCACTGACATGTATATCTCATTGCGTATTTATCATGATTACACAGTCTACTTGACAGTATATAACAACTCTGATACCTACCTATATGTATTTTATATATAGGATTATTGGTTCTATGTTAGACATGTTTTCAGCTTCCTCTAGAAGATCTGTTATTATCATTATCTGATATGGTCAGTGTTAGGATTTTTTATCCATTGGCAGCACATTTACATTTGTCATACATGAATGCTTTTTTGGGGTGTTAGTCTCTCTGCTATATTTATCACCTTATCCTATTACTCTCTTGCTGTCCCCTCTTCCCCTCCCCTGCTGTCTTTATTTTGTACGTTATTATTTATATTGAATGTTATTTTTATGATATTTATATTTTTTTCAATAAAGAATATTTTCTCTATTTTCCCTTATATGTATGTGTCTGTTTGGAGAACATTTACTAATAGACTCTTATTATCACCTGTTTAAGAGGGAAAGGGTTTTCCCTTCCACCGCAGTGTAACATATTTATATTCTTTTCTCCAGTATAGCTCTTTTTGGTTTTACACCTCTTGATTGTCTGCCACAAAACAACGCAAAAACTGATCTACATCCTGCTTCTTTCTTTCAGTCTGTCCATTAGACTCAGGATGATACCCAGACGAAAATGACAAATGGACTCCCAACCTGTCACAAAAAGCACGCCAAAAGCAAGCCACAAACTGAGGTCATCTATCAGAAACAATATCCGTGGGAACGCCATGAAGCTTGAAAATCTCCTTAACAAACGCCTTAGCGAGTGTCTTGGCGCAGGGCAACTTAATGAATGGAACCAAATGACACATCTTACTAAAACGGTCCAAGACCACCCAGATGACAGTAAAACCCTCGGACACAGGAAGATCAGTAATAAAATCCATTGTGAGATGCGTCCAAGGCGCACTAGGAACCTCCAGAGGGCAAAGCAACCCCGCAGCAGGAGTATGTGAAGCCTTTGACCTAGCACACACCGTACATTGACGCACCCACTTGATGACTTCTTTCTGCCATCCAGGCCACCAAAAACTGCGAATGATAAGTCTCTTAGTCTCAGAAATTCCTGGATGACCTGCCAACCGAGACTCATGACACTCCACAAACAAATCTCTCCTAAAGGTTTTAGGCAAGAACAATCTTCCATGGGGAGTGTTAGATGGGGCATCATCTTGAGCTTTCAGAATCCCATCCTCCAAAACAGAGTCCCATGCCGCCACCACAACTCCTTTCTGTAAAATGCTCTCCTCCTCCTCGGCACAGACCATAGGAGAGAAGCTGCAAGATAAAGCATCGGCTTTAACATTCTTAGTACCAGGGATATAGGTAACAGAAAAATGAAAACCGAGTTAAAAAAAAAAGAAAAGTGCCCACCTAGCTTGACGGGCATTCAAGCGCTTGGCAGCATCCAGATAGATCAAATTCTTATGATCTGTGAAAACCTGAAAAGAGATGAGCGGTGTTCGACTCGAACTGTTGGCGAATCTCAAATTCGAGCTGTTTTGGGTGGTGCTCGAGTCGTTCGACGAACTCGAACGATTTGCAAAAAAATTCGGCTGTTCAAGGTTATGTTCAATAACTGTTTGTGCACCAAAAGCGTAACTGGATTTTTTCACAGTAATACTGTTAATGCTCGCCACTGCTCGGTACTCACCCGAGCATCTCAGTACTTGAGATGCTCGGAGCTCGCCGAGCACTTTCGAGGTTTCGGGTGGGAGCTCAGGTCCCCGTCCTGGCGCTATTTAGAGCACCAATCATGGAGGGATTGTCTACCACTCACTGTAATGCCACAGCCATGGTGGTTGTGGCATTACAGTGGTTGCCCAAATCGATGGGAACAGTGCTCACAGTGAAACATGAAAAACTGGCAATTCAGCAGCGGCATACACCGGTACCGACAATTTAGAACAGAAAGAATAGAGCATCACACATAGATTAGATAGATAGAAACATGTCAGTCACATATATAATAAGTACAGTGACAGTGTTGGTTACTGTACTTGTCATTTAGTGTTAAAATAAAGGATTTATTAAAAAAAAAAATTGGCGTGGGGTTCCCCGTAATCTTAGTCTCTAGCGGAGGTTAAGTAGATGGCTGGGGCAGATGTTTGAAGCCTGGGAAGGGGGTAATACCCACGGAGCTTCCCAGGCTACTAATATCAGCCCCCAGCTGAATACCTAGCCTTTACTAGCTATTAAAATGGGGGACCCCCCCAAATAAAGACGTGGGGTCCCCCCTATTTTAATAGCTAGCAAAGGCTAGGCAGACAGCTGGGGGCTGATATTAATAGCCCAGGAAGGGTGTCATGAATTTTGGCCCCCTCCCAGGCTAGAAACACCAGCCGTCAGCTGCCCCAGAAATGGCGCATCCATAGGATGTGCCAATTCTGGCACTTAGCCTCGCTCTTCCCACTGCCCTGTAGCGGTGGCAGTGGGGTAATAAGGTTGGGGTTGTTGTCAGCTTATAATGCCAGATGACATCAAGCCCAGGTTAGTAATGGAGAGGAGTCTATAAGACACCCCCATTACTAACCCCATAGTCAAAATTAAAAAAACACAAACACCCAGAATAAAGTCCTTTAATTGAAGTAAAGACACATTCCTTTAATGTTCTAAATTAAACCCTACTTACTGTATCGCCCATTCCAGCTGTAGCCAACGATCTCCTGCAATAAAAATAAAATAATAAACCAACCTCATCCTTACCTTTCCATGGTTCCCTGGACAGCTTCAGCTCTGCTACATTGACATGACCGGATGGAGCGCAGCAGAACGCTGCCATCCAGCTTGCCATGCCGCAGACACTGAGAAGCTCCTAAGTGAAGCTCCTCAGTGTCTGGCTGTGACGGCATCCACTTGAGCCGAGTTCATGTCCAATGAACTCAGCTCACCTCATGCACGTCACTGACAGCGTGGGAGAATTCTCCTGCGCAATCCCTTCAAGTGTTGAGCCAAATCCTGGATGGAAACCATATTGATCCCCGAATTTCTTTCCTTTTAGTTTTTTGGGCTGGACTTACTGTTATGATCTGCAACATGTACTAAGGAAAGAAAGGGGAAAGCTGTCCCTACAGTAAGACTAAGCTGAATCCCTACGATGTAGCGGGCTGCCTGTTCCTAGCGAACAGACCAGCCTTAGTCCTCGGCTAGTCTGAACGAAGACCTATAGCATAAGGGGAGGGGTCCCTAAAAGAACTAAGGACTGGGACAAAAATGGGATATCTCCTAAACAGAGAAGTTGTTGCAGAACACAAAAAGACAAACTGACAAAAAGGTACTAGAGGTCCCAAAAGGACCAAGCAAACTGACAGAGAAAGGCACCAAAGCACCTCGCTAGAGAGACAGTCAAACACTGAAGTCCAGCACAGCCAAAAGGACGGAGCTGGAATATAAAGGCTGATGGTCACATGACCGCAAAACACAAGATGGAAAAAAAACAAACAGGAGGGTTTTAACACCATCTGAGTAACCTGGGACAGGGCATCTGTTCAGATCTATTTTGTTTTACTATCGGCCATCTTGTTGTGGTTTGCTCGCTTCTATTCTTTTCCTCTGGTGCTGGGTTTCTTGGTCATGTGATATCTGCACTCTTTATTACCCAGCACCTGGCTCCCATTCCCTGCTGGACATCAGTGTTGTAACGCTCATGCTCTGGCTAAGTAGCCTTCTTTAGTTCTTCTTGCTTTGGACTATTGTTCTCCTTGGACTTCTTGTTCCACCAGTTTTACTTGCTCTATTTTTTGTTTCTGCAACTAACTTTTCTGTTAGGAGGTCTCCTGCTTTTGCTCCCAGTCCTTAGATCTTTTAGGGACCCTTTTCCCCATCCTTCAGGTCTTCGTTTGAGTTCAGTGCAAGAGTTCCTGTGGGGCTATTCATAAGGAATAGGGGACCCACTCCAGCATAGGGTTAAGCTGAGTCTCAGTGCAGGGACAGCTTTTCCCTCCTATTCCTTAGTTCTAAGTTGCAGTACATAACAGTATGTGCAGCCGCGTTTAAAAAAAAAAAAGTTATTTTTTTGTTTGCTTTTTATTTCTTCTCCTCTCATCTTCCTGGATTTTCTTCAGTATGGTTACCATCCAGGAGCTTGCTCAACGCTTGCAAGGGTTGACTCTGGAGGTTGCTGATCTTCAGCAGTACGTGAGTAAATACCCTGGAGAGAGCTATGTAGAACCTAAGGTAGGATTACCTGGGTGTTTCTCAGTGAAACTACAGGATTTTTTTTCATTTAAAAATGCTTGCTTGTTGTATTTTCGGCTCACACCTAGGTCTTCTGGTAGTGAACTACAGCATGTAGGAATTATTATGTCTCTATTGCGTAAGGAACCTCAAATCTGGGCATTTTCCTTGTCTCCTGATGATCATTGTTTGAGTGCTGTGAAGGCATTTTTTGATGCCATGGGTTTGCTATATGATGATCCTGATCAGGTTACATGAGCTGAGGCAGAGCTCAGATGTCTCAAACAGGGTTCTTTTGATGCTGAGAGTTATTGCACCCTGTTCTGACGATGGTCTGCAGAGGTCAGGCGGAACGACCCTGCACTCAAGTTTCAGTTTCTGTCAGGCTTGAGTGAAAGGGATAAAGATTTGCTCATTGCATTCCCTGCACCTGATACTCTGCAAGTTGCCATGCAGTTAGCTATGCTTGTGGATAGAAGGTTAAGGGCTAGACAGAATGAGGAGAAGTTTCCTGTATTACTGGATTCTGTTTCTCTCGAAATTCCTGCCGACACTGGGGAACCTATGCAGGTTGGGGCAATGTCATCCCGCTCCAAGGAGAGGGACAGGAGGTTCTCTGAGGGACTTTGCTTGTATTGTGGTAAGGCTGATCATTTTTTAAAGCAATGTAAGGTTCGCTTAAGGAAAGAAAAAAAAATGGTCAGTAGAAATAACACTCCCGCTCGCATTGCGTTTTTACGTTCTGCTGGGGTGTGTTTTCCTGGTAATACCACCTGTCAGGGTCGTTTAATTGAGTTTCAGGTTATGGTGGATTGTGGTTCTACACTTAATTTGATTGATCAACAATTTCTTGAAAAATATAAGGCTATGTGCCCATGATGCAGAAATGCTCAGGATTTTTTCCTGAGCTTTTTTGCATCTCCTTGGCAGAAAAAACGCATGCGGATTGTACATGCGTTTTTCCTGCCAGGGACATGCGGATGTGAAGCGTTCTTCACATGCATTTCCGCATGCGGGTTGACAGGCGCTTTCCAAGCGATTTTAGCATCACTTGGAAAGTGCTTGTCAACTTGGTCACACTATATAAATCCATGCAAATGGCATGGATTTATATAGTGTGACCTTAAAGAATGTTTAAAAATAAAAGAATAAATCTATACTTACCTTCCGATGGCCCCCTCAGTCTTGCTTCGCTCCGTTCTGGCTGCCGGCAGCTCGCGGTACACTACACTAAAGGACCTGCCGTCACATGACTATGATGTCAATGCAGGTCCTTCAGTAGACCGCGAGCTGCCGTCAAGGGAGAACAAGCGCACCGCGTGCCATCAGAAGGTAAGTATGATATTTATTTTTTATTTTATTCTTTTTTTTCACAGGTTCTATGGTACCCAGGTCCGGAGGAGAGGCTCCTATCCTCCACACCTGGGTACCATCTGCACATTGAAATGCTTGGATTCCGCATCTACAGATGCAGTGATGCGGAATCCAAGCAATTCAATGCAAGTCAATGGCAGCAAAAACGCTGCGCTTCCGCAAAATAATTGGTAGTGCTGCGTTTTTTTCCGCAATGATAACCTGCAGCAGAAATTTACACAGCATGTGCACAGCACATGCGGATTATCATTGGGGAACATGGCAGGCCTTCTACCATGCGTCTTTGCCACTGCGAAAACGCTTAAAGAACGCATCGTGGGCACACAGCCTTAGTTTGATTCTGAACCTTTTTGTCATCTCCTTTTACTGTGGTGGCGATTGATAATACTTTCTGGGAGCATGGGAGCATTCTTCGAAAGGTCACTGGGTTTCCGCTTACTACGAATATGGAACATCAGGAGCAGATTGACTTATTTGTACTTGCTAAGTTGCCTTCCCTGGTCATCCTGGGGTTGCCCTGGTTAAAAGTGCATAATCCTTTGCTGGACTGGTCGTCTGGTTCCATAAGATCCTGGGGTCAGGGGTGTTATGTTAAGTGTTGTAATGTTCACATTGCGGCTGTTGTGAAGGGGGAGTTATCTGACCCCATTCAGGATTTTTGGAGGGTTTTTTCGGAGGTGGAGCCGAAAGCTTTACCACCTCATAGAGATTACGATGCTCTATTGAGTTCGTCCCTGATGCTAAACTCCCTAAGAGTCGGTTGTTTAATCTGACAATTCCAGAGAGAGAGGCTTTGAAGGATTACCTTCAGACTAGTTTAGCTGCAGGTCACATAAGACCCTCTAAGTCTCCTGTGGCGGTTGGGTTCTTTTTTGTCAAAAAGAAGGATGGGGGTCTTAGGCCATGTCTGGATTTTCAGGAGATTAATAAGATCACTGTGCGCAATCCTTACCCGTTACCACTTATTCCGGATTTGTTTAACCAATTGACTTGAGCTAAATGGTTTTCTAAGACTGACCTTCGTGGGGCATATAATTTGCTGTGGGTGAAGGATGGAGATGACTGGAAGACAGCTTTTAATACCCCGGAAGGACATTTTAAGTGTTTGGTGATGCCTTTTGGGCTTACTAACGCCCATGCATTTTTTCAAAATTTCATCAATGACATTCTGAGACCCTTGATCGGTAGGAGTGTTATTGTTTATCTGGATGACATTTTGATTTATTCATCGGATCTTGAGTCTCATTGGCAGAGAGTCAGCGAAGTTCTTCAGATTCTGAGAGATAACACACTCTTTGCTAAATTGGAGAAGTGTCAGTTTGCTGTCCAGAAAATTAGTTTTTGGGTTACTTTGTCTCTTGTGATGGTTTTGAGATGGACCCAGTGAAAGTTCAGGCTGTGCTGGAGTGGCCGAGGCCTGAGGGTTTGAAGTCCGTACAGAGGTTTTTGGGGTTTGCCAATTATTACAGGAAATTCATAAAGAATTTCTCTGTCATCGCTAAACCCATTACTGATCTCACCAAGAAGGGTGCTAATACAGTCCAATGGTCCACTGAGGCTATTGAAGCTTTTGAGTATCTAAAGGAGACAGAGCTCAACTGTGATGTTGGGAATCGTGAGTTGTTGGCTATTAAACTCGTGTTCGAACATTGGCGACATTTTTTGGAGGGGGCTCGACATCCTATATAGGTTTTCACTGATCATAAGAATTTGCTTTATCTGGACTCAGCTAAACGTTTGAATGATCGTCAGGCTAGGTGGGCACTGTTTTTGCCCGATTCAATTTTTCTGTAACCTTTTTCCCGGGGACAAGGAATGTTAAGGTTGACGCTTTGTCTCGTAGTTTCTCTCCAGCGGTGAATGCTGAGAGGGAGGAGTGTATTTTGCAGAGTGGGGTGGTGGTGGCCGCATTAGATTCCGAGTTGGAGAATAGCATCCTAGGAGCTCAGAGTGCTGCACCAACTAACAATCCGTGTGGTAAATTGTTTGTGGCTAGAGCCTTGAGGAGAGCGCTGTTTGTAGAATGTCATGAGTCTCGGTTGATGGGTCACCCAGGGATTTTGGAAACTAGGAAGCCTATCAGTCGGAGTTTCTGGTGGCCAGGGTGGCAAAGGGAAGTCATCAAGTGGGTGCGTCAGTGTTCTGCGTGTGCTAGGTCAAAGGCCTCTCACGCTCCGGCTGCGGGGTTGCTATGCCCCTTGGAAGTTCCTAGTTCGCCATGGACGCACCTTGCCATGCATTTTATCACCGAGGGTTTTTCTGTCATCTGGGTTGTTGTGGACCGCTTTAGTAAAATGTGTCATCTGGTTCCGTTCAACAAGTTACCTTGAGCCAAGACTCTTGCTAAGGCTTTTGTGAAGGAGATTGTTAGGCTCCATGGTGTTCCCACGGACATTGTTTCCGATAGAGGACCACAGTTTGTGGCTCACTTTTGGCTTGCTTTTTGTGACAGATTGAAAATTAATTTGTCATTCTTGTCGGGGTATCATCCAGAGTCCAATGGACAGACTGAAAGGAAGAACTAGGATGTCGAGCAGTTTTTGAGATGTTTTGTGGCAGACAATCGGGAAATGTGGTCAGAATATCTACCACTTGCGGAGTTTGCCCTTAATAATCATACTTCTTCCTCGGCTGGTTGTACTCCTTTTTTTGTTGTACTGGAAGGTATCCATCTTTTGGTCCATTTTCCAAAGTTGGGGCTGCTGTACCGGAGGAGGACAATTTTTCTGGTGATTTGGAGAGGGTTTGGACCAGTGTGCGTCTGAGCCCTAAAGAGGCTAACAGGATATCAAAAAGGTATTTTGACAAAAAAAGAAAGGATTCCTTGTTTGCTGTTGGGGATATGGTTTGGATGTCCTCTAGGAATCTTTGTTTGAAGATTCCTTCTAAAAAACTGGGGCCTAAATCTGTGGGTCCTTTCAAAGTGGTTCAGATTATCAACTCGGCAGCAGTGAGGTTGGGCATTCCCTCGTCCTGGAGGATTAATTCTGTGTTTCATGTGTCGTTACTTAAGAAGGCGGACACTCCTGATAAGCAGGCGAAGCCTACTGTTCCTCCTGTTGACGAGGACGGTGAATTTGAGATTTCTCGCATTTTGGATTCCTGGTGGCATAGAGGAAGGTTACAGTATCTGGTCTCCTGGAGAGGTTTCGACCCGAGGATGATTCCTGTGTGAAGGCGGAGGACGTCTCGGCCTCAAGGCTAATTAAGGCTCTTCACAGGAGATTTCCTGGTAAGGCTCGGCCTAGAGGATCTGGAGGATCCTTGTAAAAGGGGAGGTACTGTCAATATCTATTTTGTTTTACTATCGGCCATCTTGTTGTGGTTTGCTGGCTTCTAGTCTTTTCCTCTGGTGCTGGGTTTCTTGGTCACGTGATCTCTGCACTCTTTATTACCCAGAACCTGGCTCCCTTTCCCTGCTGGACATTAGTGTTGTAACGCTCGTGCTCTGTCTAAGTAGCCTTGTTTAGTTCTTCTTGCTTTGGACTATTGTTCTCCTGGGACTTCTTGTTCCACCAGTTTTGTTTCCTTTATTTTTTGTTTCTGCAACTTTTCTGTTAGGAGTTCTCCTGCTTTTGCTCCCAGTCCTTAGATCTTTTAGGGACCCCTTTCTCCGTCCTACAGGTCTTCATTTGAGTTCAGTGCAGGAGTTTCGGTGGGGCTATTCATAAGGAATAGGGCACTCACTCCAGCGTGGGGTTAAGCTGAGTCTCAGTGCAGGGACAGCTTTTTCCTACAATTCTTTAGTTCTAAGTTGCAGTACATAACAGCATCTGAATGAGTGCTCAGGGCATTGGACTGATAAGCGATTTTGTACTGATATTTGGGCATCCTTGCGACCCACCATTGCTCCAATGCACCCAGCTTTGAGCCAAAGGGTTATTGTTCAAACACACTTGTACTTCTGAACCTGATAAGTACTCTGTAAACTTCTCGGTCATGGCCCACACCAATGCCAGTAACTCCAACTTGAACGAACTGCAGTTATCCGGATTCTGCTCAGTATCCCGGAGTGACCGACTGGCGTACGCAATCACCCGCTCTTTTCCTTCCTGTACTTGAGCCAACACTGCTCCCAGTCCATGTAAGCTTCCGTCAGTGTACAACACAAAAGGCTGTAAAAAATCAGCATAGGCCAGAATTGGGGCATTCGTTAGCACCATTTTCAATGCTCGAAATGCTTCTTCCTGTCGTAGACCCCACTGAATAGACTGTAGCTTGGCTCCCTTAGCCGTTCCTCTCGGCAATTCATTAAGCGGGACTGCAATCTTAGCAACGTCTTTTATGAATCTGCGATAGTATCCATAGTCCTAGAAATGCCCTCAGCTCCCTTAGGTTGACTGGTGTGGGCCACGTCTGCAATGCCGCTACTTTCTCCGCAATGGAGAAATATTCAATCTATCACTTGAAGAGATGACACTTGCGGGGCTTGATTTTCAATCCATGCCTCTGAAGTCGTTCCAACACTTGTTCCAGTCGGTGGAGATGAACTTCAAACGTGGCAGAATAGAGGATTATATTGCCAAGATATATTAAAATAACCCAGTAAAACATGAAGTACCAAAATAATTTTAAAATAAATATTTTATTTTAGACACTTTAAAATCCAGAATTAAACCATAAAAAGAGAAAGGTACCAAACATGAGGAGGCAGGAGAAACAATATTAAAATCTTTAGGAAAGCTTGAGTAGTCTTATAATGATTTAATTATGCTGTGGATGAAGCACTCATCATAAAGAAAGAGGTATAGTAGTGTTATATGTAACAGCATGGAGTGTCAAAAAAGAATCATTTTATGCCACACATTGGACCGAATCAACAGGGCAGCAGTGCTATAGCATACTGGTGTTCTCGTGCACAAAGGTGCATAGATCAGCACTATTTATTAATTGCATGACCAGCACCTGCGGCCGAAGTGATCTATCCAGTGCATATAAATATATAGAAATCTCCTGCTGTCACCAACACCTAATACTAAATGAGTACATTCAATACATAGGCATATCTAAACAGTAAAGTGTAAAGTACTTATTCCATACCAATGTAGATACTCCTCCTTCCTGCATTATAAGACTACTCAAGCTTTCCTAAAGATTTTAATATTTTTTCTCCTGCCTCCTCATGTTTGGTACCTTTCTCTTTTTATGGTTTAATTCTGGATTTTAACGTGTCTAAAATAAAATATTTATTTTAAAATTATTTTCGTACTTCATGTTTTACTGGGTTATTATAATACATCCTGGTAAAAAAATTCTTTGTGGTAATAATTGAGTGTTCGGAAGTACTATTAATTCATCAATTTGGACACTTCTTGTGAAATTTACAAGATATATTAAAGTAGCCTCGAAGTTGAGGTCCCCCCAAGCATCTCTCCATCAATCTTTGGAAAGTCCCTGGTGCATTTGTCAGTCCAAACGGCATCCAGTTGAACTCAAACAAACCCATAGGAAGGACAAAGGCAGTTTTTGGATGATCCTTCTCAGTCACTGGGACCTGCCAGTAGCTACTGGCTAGGTCGAGAGAAGAGAAGAATTTGTAATTTCCTAACGCAGATAGACTCATCACTTCATTGAAATGGATGAGTCCCGTACTGTACAAGCATTCAACTTCCGATAGTCTACACAGAATCTCAGGGTACCACCTTTTCTCCAAACCAGTACAATAGCAGCTGCCCAGGGACTCTTACTTTTGCAGATCACGCCTTTCCCCAACATATGAGCCAAGAGTTCTTTCACCTCCTTGTACATTTGAGGTGGAATCTGGCTATACTTATCTCGAATGGAAGCAGTATTTCCTGTGGGTATTTCATGTTGAATGTCCCGAGTGCAGCCAAAATCGTCTTCATCTTGTGCAAACACCCCTTGATAACGCTGTAGAAGCTGTTCAATCTGTCTAACTTGCCCAGCGGAGAACTCAGTAAGATTAGCCTCCATTTGCTCTAAGAGGTGACGCCCAGTTAACGTTTCTCTTTCCGTTTCTAGTCTGTTGAGGGACACCTCCAGGGTCCATGGTTCCCCTTCTACGGGTGCTTTGCTTTAAGAGGGAATGTGATGAGCAAGCATGCTCGCTACTGCTCGGTGCTAGCCTGAGAATCTCACTGCTCGAGATGCTCGGCGCTCGCTGAGTATTTCCGGGGTTGCTCTGTGGGAGCTCGGGTCTCCTCCCTGCATGTTTGGTGCTCTATAGAGCGCCAATGAACATGCATGGATTGCCTGCCACTCACTGTAACACCATTGTTAGTTGTGGCATTACAGTGATTAGCTGGCCGCACAGCGTCATAAGGTCTATATCAGACCTGGCGCCGCCATGCTCGTCACAGTCACTCCGGAATCAGACAGTGAAGGGAGAGCTGCTGCTGAGCTAGGGAGAGCTTTGCTTGTTTCTAGTTAGTGTAGGTGTACCAAACTATATTAGAGACACATATCCATCTCCTATATATACTCTGCAGATGGATTAGTTCTCAGAAGGACTGTTTGTTGAGATGGATAGGTGTCAGTGTATATAGCAGACTGCAGTGCACTTAGCACAAGAGGCTCCATTCCAGTTCTGTCTGCTGCTGCTGTTAGATATTTCTAGAAATAGGCCCAGGTCTCAGGGGCCAGGAATAATTTTTTTTTGGATGTTAATTCTCATTATTTGCTTAAAAAGCAATCCAGTGAACACAGATTTTCTGCGCGATTTGCTTGTTGGCACTGCAGAATACAGCCGGGTCCATATTACAATGCTAAACATACATCTAATCAAAACTGTGTTTTCTCCGTCACAGGGATCACATACACATTTTCAGAAAATACTGCCATTTCTGACCTCCATTAAAAATTTGTTTCAGTGTGTCAGTGAAGCAATTGACACCAGTTTGCTGTTCAAAATAGTTACCTACAGGCCAGGTATTTAAAACTGTGGTTTCTCCGTCACACGGATCATATATAAATTTGCTCCAAATTCAGTCATTTGTAGTGAGCGTGGAAGATATTGTCCTCCATTTAAAAATGGGCAAGGTACGTGGCAAGGGACGAGGAACTGGACGTGATGGTAATGGTGTATGCAGAGGCCGTGGGCAAGCTGAAATTGTGCCACAACAAATACCCACATCTTCTTGCTCGACCTTCCTGTCTCAATTAATAGGGGACTGCAGAACACCACTATTGAACACAGAGCAGTGTGAAAAGGTTATTGGTTGGATAGCAGATAATGCTTCCAGTCACTTAGCCACCACCACCACCTTGTCTTCCACACGGTCAAGTCTCAGTAGCTGTGAGTCTGGACCGCATATTCCTCACCCTGAACCTCCTTCCTCCCACCATGCCGTGTGCCCAGAGACAACTGATCCCACACTTGGACACTCTGAAGAGCTGTTCATTTATCCATTTATAGACACGGGCCTCTCACCCGGTCCACTTGAAGCGGTGCAAGAGGAGATAGCAAGTAGCAATGCCCAAATATTTGAGCAGCCACGGTCACACAAAGGCGACGGTGGGAAAGTGTCTCAAGAGGTGGACGATCATGAGACAATTACTAGAAAGTCAGGAGGAAGACCAGAGTGTGGAAGTGGAAGACGAGGTGATGGATGATATAGTAACTGACCCAATCTGGCAGGAGGACATGCAGAGCGAGGACTGCAGCACACAGGGAGAGGGAGGCAGAGCACCCCAACAGGCAGGAAGAAGCAGTGTGGTGGCCGCAGAAAGAAGACAGGCAACCGGTCCCCGTAACACCAACACGAAGGAAGCTGCCAGTACAACTGTTAGGTCTTCCCGAGTCTGTTTTTTTAAAGACTCTGCCGATAACCCCAAAAAGGCCATTTGCACCACCTGCCAGGCCAGCATCAGCAGGGGTGGCAAATCGACCAGCCTGACCACCACCAGCATGATCAGGCACATGGCAGCAAAGCACTCGACTTTGTGGACTGAACCCCAGGGTCCAGGAACAGTGTCTGCGGTTTGCACCACTGCTTCTTCCACTATTGTGCATGCAAGCCAATCCCCTGTCCATGGTGCATGCAAAGATGCCTCCTGTCTTGCACCTGTCATTGCACTCTCTCAAGGTGCAGCATCAGGAAGCACGTCCACGTCCTTGTCCCAGCACAGCATTCAGTTGTCCATACCTCAATCCTTGGAACGCAAGAGCAAATAGAAAAAGCCAACGCCCCACAGGCCACACTACTAAATTCCCACATTTCGTGACTGGTTGCGCTAGAAATGTTGCCTTTTAGGCTCGTGGAGACGGAAGCATTCCGCAACCTGATGGCGACGGCCATTCCTCGGTACTCGGTCCCCAGCCGCCACTATTTCTCCCAGTGTGCCGTCCCCGCATTACACAAGCACGTGTCCCAAAACATTAGCCGTGCCCTCAACAATGCAGTTACCGGGAAAGACCACCTAACCACAGACACGTGGACAAGTGCTTGTGGGCAGGGACTATACATCTCGCTGACGGCACACTGTGTTAACATAATGGAAGCCAGGACCCAGTCGGACATTGGGATGGAACACATCCTCCCGACGCCAAGGATTGCGGGCCCTAGGTAAATCAAGGTTGCCCCCACAGTCTACAGCTCCTGCACCTCATCCTCCTGAGCCTCCTCCTCCTCTTCAGCCTCCATCTCCGAAATGACCACATCACTCACAAGCTGGAAACACTACAGCACTGCCTCGGCCAAGCGGCAACAGGCTGTGTTGAAGCTAATATACTTAGGTGACAAAACGCACAATGCTGGAGAGTTGTGGACAGCTCTGAAACAGCAGGCAGATCTGTGGCTCACACCGCTGAACCTACAGCCAGGCATGGTCGTGTGTGACAATTGCCAGAAAATGGTGGTGGCTCTGAGGAGAGGCGAGCTCACACACGTACCATGCTTTGCCCATGTGCCTAACCTCGTTGTTCAGCGGTTTCTAAAATCATAGCCGGAGCTGCCGGATCTGCTTGTTAAAAGTACACCGCCTGTGTTCGCATTTTAGAGAGTCACCTACAGCTTCGTGTTTCAGCAGCGTTTGCAGCTTCCCGCTCACAGACTTGTATGTGATGTCCCCACGCTTTGGGACTCTAGGCTGCAGATGTTGGGAAGGATTTGTGAGCAGAAGAGGGCAGTTGTTAAGTACCAGCATCAACAAGGCCGTCGGTATTCAGTTCAGACTCCACACATAAGACCTCAGGAGTGGACATGGATGTCAGACATATGTACCATCCTCCAAAATTTTGAGGACTCCACCAAGATGGTGAACGGCGATGATGCCATAATTAGCATCACCATCCCGCTTCTCTGTCTTCTGAAACGCTCTCTGCTAATAACCAAAGATGATGCATTGCAGGCGGAGCACGATGAGATGGAGCAAGGTACCATACAGGGTGATTACACACAGCCCAGCCTCATCTTATCCCAATGTGGATTGGGTGACAATGTGGAAGAGGAGAAGGAGGAGGAGGAGCAGGAGCTATTTTCATGCGCTATAGACAGTACTACCTGCACAACTGTCATACCGTCGGTTCAGCATGGATGGCCAGAGGACAGAGAGTAGGAGGAGGAGGAGGAGGAGAGCATGGTCAGTCATCCTCTTGGTGAGGACACTGAAGTCTTGCCTGTTAGCAGTCTAGAACGCATGGCTGAGTTTATGTTACGCTGCCTTTCCCATGACCCTCGCGTTCTCAAAATTTTGGGTGACAGTCATTACTGATTGGTGACTCTTCTAGACCCACGCTTCAAGGAGAACTTTACATCTCTTATTCCTGAGGCGAACAGGTCTGCAAAAATGGTGCAGTACCAGAAGGCCCTTGTTGCGGAACTATTAAAAAAATTCCTATCTGAAAATTCTGGTGGCAGAGGTCACAGTTCATTGGACAACCAAGGAGTACAGGCGAGAGAGACACAACTTCAATCCAGCAGAGGCAGGGGAACACTGTCAAAGTTCTGGGAGAATTTTCTCAGCCCCTCCCATCGCACAGTCCCTGAGGCGCGGGGTACTCTCACAAGAAGTGCAAGGTTTGGGAAGATGCTGAGGGAGTACCTTGCCGACCGTACCAACGACCTCCGTGATTCTTCTGTGACTTATAATTCTTGGGCAATCAAGCTGGATACGTGGAATGAACTGGCTCTCTATGCCTTGTAGGTCCTGCCTGCCCTGCTGCTAGCGTTTTATCAGAGCGTGTTTTTAGTGCCACTGGTGGAATTAAAACTGATAAGCGCATCCACCTGTCAACTGAAAATGCTGACAGGCTGACTCTTATAAAAATGAACAAAAGGCTGGATTGGGCCAGACTTCTCAACACCACCGAATGATAGCAGCATAACAAACTCAAATCCAGTGTCGTTTTTGGGAGGTCTATTCCCATGCACCTCTTCAAATCCACACATGGGTATATGCTTCCTGATTTTAGCTATTTGCTCTTGTCATCCTCCTTCCCCTCATCCTCATCCTCCACCACCATATCACCAGGGTGACCGTGGTCCGTGATGCAACACCCACATAATTTTTTTAAAGGGTGCTTATGATGCCTGTAAAAAAAATTTTTTATACAGTATGTTCATGTATACCCTCCAGGGATAAATATTTGTCAGCCCATACAATTAGTGCATTACAAGTATAGGAGACCCTCTCCTTTCAAATGGGAACATTTTTATGAGGCCCTCTAAGTCTCTTCCAAGGGGCATTGGAGTGCCTCCCAATTTTTGGCAGCCCTTGCATTCACTGCATAGGCCAACACTATGGGAGACCCTCTCCTTTCTAATGGGAATTTTTCATTACTGTGGCCCTGCTCTATGTGTCTTTAAATTGTTAGCGGGGTTTTTCCTAAATTTGGGCAGCCGTTGAATTCACTGCCTACCCTATAACTGTATAGCAGACCCTCTCCTTTCTAATGGGAACATGTCATACTCGTTACTGTGGCCCTGCTCTATGTGTCTTTAAATTGTTAGCGGGGTTTTTCCTAAATTTGGTCAGCCGTTGGACTCACTGCATACCCTATAACTGTATAGCAGACCCTCTCCTTTCTAATGGGAACATGTCGTACTCGTTACTGTGGCCCTGCTCTATGTGTCTTTAACTTCTTAGTGGGGTTTTTCCAAAATTTTGGTCAGCCCTTGCAGTAACAGCATCGGCATTACCACTATAGGAGACCCGTTCCTTTATAATGGGAACATTTTTTTACTGAGACCCTCCTCTACGTCTCTTCAAAGGGGTATTGGGTTGCGTCCGAATTTTTGGCAGCCCTTGCAGTCACTGCATATGCAATAATAGTATAGGAGACCCACTTGTTAATAATGGAACACCTAAGCATAGCCGGCTGATGGTTCTCTAACAATAGCGAGGGCCGCCTGATGGCCCTATAAAAATAGGCTTTGTGACTTTTAGAGTCCCTCAATCATAAATGAAACAGGATGTGTCGGATGATGTGTCACACACCACATGGCTAGATAAGGTTGTAAAATGTTAAAATGACATTTCCCGGTGAATGCATTTTTCTTAAAAATAATGTAAAAAAACAAACAGTAGGATCTTTCTTTACTATAAAAAGCAGAGTCGCCAATGTAACCTCAATGTAATCACATTGTTTAGCTCCTGCACCTCCTCCTCCATCTCCGAAATGACCATATCAGTCAATAGCTGAAAGCAGTGCAGATCTGCCTTGTCCAAGCGGCAAAAGGCTGTGCTAAAGATAACATGCTTAATGCTTAGGTGACAAACCGCCAGTGCTGCAGAGTTGTTGAAAGCTGTAACACAGCAGCCTAATCTGTGGCTCTGAACATACAGCCAGGCATGGTCGTGTGTGACAATGGGTGGAACCTGGTGACGGAGAAATGACAGCCGGAGTAGATACGGTTTCCTTCTATGCCAGTCCTTTCACCGAGCTAAAGAATATGGCTGTGGTGAAATACAACTCCCACTGAGAAGCTGTTTCAGATTGAAAAACATTGGGCCCACCAGAGGATTTGATTCTGAGGGCTCACCTTTCTCCCCTGCTCAAGAGCCCCATAGCAGCTGCAAAGTTAGCGCTATCATGAACCCTCCTGATTCTCTGGTGGGACCGTCCATCCCTGCTGAGAAGCAGTCCTGGCTAAGGAAAGTGTGTGGGAAGGTTCCCAGACACTCTATGGCTGCTTTTTTACTGAGGTGGAAACCCACGCAAACACAGGGAGAACATACAAAATCCTTGCAGAAGTTGTCCTTGCTGGGATTTGAACCCAGGATCCCAATGCTTCAGTGCTAACCACTGATCCAATGTGCTTCCGTTCACCCTCTGATATCTAACAGGCTGAAGAAACTTGCAACTACTGCCACTCTATCTTCAGCTCCTTTGTGAGAAACTAATGTATTTGGGCAGCCAATCAGTCTACCAAATAAAATTCCTGAGAAGATAATTGGGGATGGCTTCGCTACTGGTACTGGGGGCAGTGCTAATACCATAGCGTCGTACCATATTTTACTGGAAATATTTCAGGCAGGTAGGAGGCAAGCAGATTCCCACAGAAAAGTACCAGCAGTAATGTTCAGTAACCCACGCTTGTAGAAGGCGGAGACAACACCGGGAGAAATAGTGGTGGCTGGGGACCGAGTATGGACACGGGGTAGGAGGCATGAGGTTGTGAAAAGCTTCCGCCTCCACGAGTCTAAAAGGCCACATTTCAAGTGCAAGCAGCTGTCCAGAAATCTGGCAGTTTAGTATTGCGCCCTGTGGGTAAGTGGGTGGGTGGGTGGCTGGCTGCATACTTTCGCTTGCATTCAGGTAACAGAAAACTAAGCAGATGGCGGCCTCTATCATTATCATGGCCTCACCTTGGCACTATGAACTCTCCTGAAGGAGAAGCCAGGGCCAACCGGAGGAGTCTCCGGTTTTCTGGTGGGCCCGTCCAACCCTGCTGAGAAGCAGTCCTGGCTAAGAAAAGTGTGGGGGAAGGTTCCCGGACACTCTATGGCTGCTTTTTTAATGTGGATAGGATGTGCTAATGCATGTTATTTCTCAAACTGCATTGCAGATCAGGCCATTGCCCAACTCTGTAGTCATGAAATTAAATGCGCAAAGAAAGATGTTTGTGTGTCAAAGCATCACAGACAAGTGCGAGTTAATGTTGGATGGGCTGCCATTGCTTCTGCAACAAGCTGCATTAAAGGACTTCCTGGGAGAAATGACACCCAGAGTAGATACGGTTTACCTCTATGCCAGTCCTTTTACCGAGCTAAAAAATATGGCTGTGGTGAAATACAACTCTCAGCAAAAAAAAAGCTGAGGACTGGCTCCGTACCATCCCTGGCTACATTCACCTGTCCATGTGTTGGTGGTTAGGTGGTCCTTCCCAGTAAGTGCACTTGGGAGGGCACGGGTAATGTTGTGGGACCCGTGCTTGTGGAAGGCAGAGACGATT
This sequence comes from Phyllobates terribilis, assembly GCF_046119375.1. Taxonomy (NCBI): domain Eukaryota; kingdom Metazoa; phylum Chordata; class Amphibia; order Anura; family Dendrobatidae; genus Phyllobates; species Phyllobates terribilis. The sequence continues at coordinate 33,568,445 of NW_027362768.1, read as the reverse complement.
AGAGTTGAGCCACCCCCGTAGTGTTCGGGTTCGGTTCGGTTCGTCGAACACCGATGTGTTCGTCGATCTGTTCGTCGAACTGTTCGTCGAACAGCGTCGAACACCGTTAAAACCAATGGCAGGCAAACAAAAACACATAGAAACACATAGAAAACACCTTCAAAGGTGTCCAAAAGCTGACAAACTGCTCAGAAGACACTACTAACACATGGAAAAGTGACAAGTACATATAGTCATGCGAAAAGAAAAGAGGTGGAGGAGTAAAAGGAGGGGGAGACACAGATATAGGCATGTCATGCCTTTCTAAAATCAAGAAAGGCTGGAGTAAAAATCTAAAATCAGCCTACCAACACCCAGACGTCGTGACAAGAAAATTAAAAAAAGAAATATCTTTAGGTAGAATGGCGGTTCCATTCAGAACACTTTCCTTACAAGAACTAGTAGTGGTATCCCCGTTGTGAGTTGTGCCAAAAACGGAACCCAATACATTCGGACTAATCCACCATTTGTCATATCCAAGGGGCAGGTCAGTAAACGACAACATGACGCGGAACCAAGTACAGTAGTATACACTGTACATCCTTTGACAAGGCAATCAGGTGGATCTAGAAGTTGGGAAGGGTCACCCTAATGGCCAAAACAGACATTGATGCGGCGTTCCGGTTACTTACTACCTGTGCCTCCGAATAGTGTCCACCTATTGGGCTGCTTCTGGGAAGGAGCGTACTATATAGATCGCTGTTTGCCCATGGGGTGGTCCAGATCCTGCTCACTATTTGAGGCGTTTAGTTGCTTCCTCGAATGGGATGTAATGGACGTTTCTAAGGGGGCACATATTATCCATTACCTCGACAACTTCTTATGCCTGGGCCCAAAAGATTCACCACAGTGTGAATACACGCGGTAGTCCATCTGTGAGAAGGAGAGAGCTGGAGAGAGAGCGGACACCACAGAGCCGAGGGGTTAGATGGAGAACGGAAGAAGGAAAGAGGTAAGGGAGTACAGTGGAAGGCCGACCTGAGCTCCCCCTCTTTCCTGCTGGGCGGGGAACAGCCCTTGGAAGAAAAGCCGCTTGCGCATCCCTTTGAGGTTATGGGCGCGAGTGGGCAGAGAGCAGAGGGACTACGCTGAAGTGCGAAGCCGACACGGCCAGTCCGTTCCTGCCCGTGCGACGTCCGTGTCACCGGGTTTGTGCCAGAGCCGCGGTGGACCCTGACGGCCAGTCTAAGCTCTGTAATTTAAATTGCCTCTGTAATTTGAATGAGTACACTTTAAATCCTTTTACAAGGATCTATTGGAGGGCAATTCTGATGCCAGCACCGGCGGTAATTCCAGCTCAATTAGCATCCACTAAAGCTGCTGCAGTTAAAAAGTTTTTATAAGGATCGAGCTTGGTGGTCCACCGCAAGGCGTGCTACCACCAGTCCCAGCCCCTGTGCCTTGGGGCGCCTCCCCGATGCTCTTCACTGAGTGTCCCGGGGGCCCTTAGCATTTCCTTTGAAAAAATTAAGTGTCCAAACCACAGGTGGTGTAGCTTGCTTAACAGCTGGGATACTCCGCTGACTAGCAGATACTGCTACTAGGCACAAAGTATTGCCTGGGCTAGATGCAGTTAAAAATTTGTAATTAGATCTACAGGCGGTGGCTACTCCGCTGACTAGCAGACACTGAAGTTTTGCAGCAGACCTCTGATTCCCAGGCTTGTTTCTTTTACAGGTGACGCCAAGCCAACAGTGTGGGTGATAGGCCACTCGTATATATATTGGGCATAAAAAAGGGCGAAAGTCCACCCAGGCGGGAGGAAATTAGAGTTTCATAACACATATTTCAACTGGAGAGGTATTAGAGGTCTGCAATGGCCACACGTACTAATGGAGGTAATCAAGGTAGGAAGAGAGGCAAGAGGTCCGGTCATCTTAGTTATATAGGCCGGAGGAAATTACCTAGGTCATCACAAGAGCACATAACTAATGACAATAATGAAATTAGACACTGAGCGCTTCAGAGAATTTTTCACCAAACTAACTATACTATGGTCAGAGATTATGCCGATAGCGGTATGGCAAGGTGCACGAGACATCACGGCCATCGAGCGGACAAGGCGGGTAATAAATATTCGGATGGCAAAATTTAGAAGAGGCAGAGGCGGTGTAGTGATACGACTCAGACAACTGGAAGGAGATAAATCAGGCCTCATATGGCCCGACGGTGTTCACTTAATGGATATTGGACAGGACATATTCCTGTCAGGACTCCACGACGGAGTGGAACAAGCGTTAAGAGTGATGGATGGGGGTCAGAGTCCTGCATACGAGTACGCAGGATCCTCCGTGGCCTGGAAATATAAAGCACATGATGGAGAGTTACACTTGTTGGCCAACTTGCCGGTGTGGAGACACAGGGCATGCTGCAACAAGCTGAATTATTTTAGAAATAAAATGCCTTTCTAATGGAATGAGTATAAAGAGTTAATAAAGCTGTGACCGATCCTCACCCATCCAGTTGTAAGAGTTACATTATTGTATTGTCAAGGAAAGGGGGGCGGTAGGGGGGCTGAGCATCTGGGTTTGGTTGGGGGTCCCCACAGTCTGCCTAGGCTAGATGCAGTTAAAAATTCTTATTAGATACACAGGCGGTGCAGCTTGCTTCACAGCTGGGCTACTACGCCCAAAGTATTGCCTAGGATAGATGCAGTTAAAAATTCTTATTAGATACACAGGCGGTGTAGCTTGCTTCAGAGCTGGGCTACTACTCTGACTAGCAGACACTGAAGCTTTGGAGCAGACCTCTGAGTAAACAGCTCTTCATACTCAAGCATCTGTGTTACCCCAAGCCATAGTGTATGTAGTTTCTTACGGTTAAAAGGGGGGGGAGTGACCCAACCCACCTGGAATTGACGATGCCAACTTCACGTAAAACACAGCATGGGGACACCAAAAAGAGTCTCCATTTTTTCCAGAAATTGTGGCACAGACACCACTTAAGTGCCATCAATTGCCCCAGAGTTTCTTAAATTGGTTGGTGAGGTGATTTTACCAAATCCTCAAGCTTTTACTCTCCCCAGGATGACACAGGGGTAGAAAATTCCTTGCTGATCCATGATTTGATCATCTTTATGAACGTGAGTCTGTCTACATTCTCAGTGGACAGCTGCGTGCGCTTATCTGTCAGCACACCACCAGCAGCGCTGAACACACGTTCAGAGAGAATGCTGGCTGCAGGGCATGACAAGATCTCCAAGGCGTGAGTGGCGAGCTCTGTCCATTTTTCCAGATTGGAAGCCCAAAATGAGCAAGGGTGCAGTGACACAATCATGGCTTCGATGTTCACTTGGAGATACTCCTGTACCATCCTCTGTAGGCGTTGACTATGTGTCAGACTTCTTGTCTCCTGTGGCCTTGCAAAGGATGGTCTAAAAAAGTGGTGAAACGATTCCACAAAATTGCTGTGACCTGCAGATACTGTGTTACTGTTACGGTTTGAGTGATGAAGACTCGAGAGTCCCACGGTTGGCAAGTTAGAACTGTGAGATTCACTACATGCACGACTGGTGTTTTGTGGAAAAACACATGTAAGATTCTGCCACAGCCTCTGCTGATACTCCTGCATGCGTGAATCCTTTTCTATGGCAGGAATTATTTCAGCAAATTTACTTTTCTACCGGGGATTTAAGAGTGTGGCAACCCAGTAGTGGGGATTACTTAGAATTCTGACAATCCAAGGGTCATGTTGCAGGTAGTGCAGCAAGAAGGCACTTATGTGTCTTGCGCATCCAGGAGCACCAAGTCCCTGTTGTGCTGGTGGCGAGGTAAGAATCATGCATCCTTCCTCTGCCCTCTCCCCCCAACCTCGCACAACAGAAATGTGATAAAGGTCTCCCTCATCTGATGAGTCTTCCATGCCCATCGCCAGTTCGTCCTCCACTTCTTCCTTGGCTCCTGCACCTTCCTCAACAGTTTGGCTGCTACCATGTGCCCTGGTTAATCCCTCTCCCCCACCCTCCCATGCCTCCCGCCTTGGTGCTGCCGACTGTCTGGACCTTGGAGATGTTATCCCTTCTGCATACGACTCCTCCTATACTTCCTCCACCTCCTCTTGTCCCACCACCTGACTCCGAATTCTGTTTAACGTGTGCGTCAGCATGTAAATCACCGGAATAGTCATGCTGATAATGGCATCGTGAGCACTAAACATCTTCGTCGCCATTTCAAAACTGTGCAGAAGGGTGCATAGGTCCCTGATCTGAGACCACTCCTGCAGCGTGATTTGCCCCACCTCTGGATCTCGTTGGCCCAGGCTATACGTCAGAATGTATTGCACCAGGGCTTGTCGGTGCTGCCACAGTCGCTGCAACATGTTCAGAGTTAAATTCCACCGTGTCGGCACATCGCATTTCAGCCAGTGAACTAGCAGGCCCAACGACTTCTGTAGAGATGTAAGTCATTGAGCTGCGGGATGCGAATGGAGGAAGTGAGCACACAGTGACTGTGCCTTCTGCAGAAGGCCATCTAGTCTGGGATAGTGGGCTAAAAATTGCTGGACAACCAGGTTCAACATGTGAGCCATACAAGGCACGTGTGTGACATTGCCCCGGCGAAGGGCCGCACCCAGGTTTGCAGAATTGTTGCACACGGCCTTCCCAGGTTGCAGGTCCAGTGGAGACAACCACTCTTGAAACTGGGACTCCAGAGCTGACCACAACTCCTCAGCTGTGTGACTCACATTTCCCAGACATTTCAAAGTAAACACCGCCTGATGCCATTGAGCCCTGCTGCCAACATAGTAAGGAGGTGTGCAGGATTCCTTCTGCGCATTTAGAAAGCGGGTGGCATTACCAGACATGCTTTGAGTGCAGGGGGAGGACCGAGAGGAGGTTGAGGAGTCAGAAGCAGTGGAGGAACGTCTAGATAAAGAGGATTTAGGGACAACTCGTGGGGACAGCAAGACTTGCACAGCAGCCCCTTGTCCTGCTGTCACCATAGTTACCCAGTGCCCAGTCAGCGACATGTAACGCCCCTGTCCATGCCTACTCGTCCAAGTGTCTGTGGTGAATTGCACCCTGTCACACACAGAGTTTCTCAAAGAAGCGGTGAAGTTGTGTGTGACATGCTGGTGGAGCGCAGGCACACCTTTCTTTGAGAAGTAGTGCCGACTGGGCATCTGGTACTGGGGCACTGCAACGGACATAAGGTCTCGAAAATCCTCTGTGTCCACCAGGCGGAAAGGCAGCATTTCTGTTGCCAAGAGCTTGCAGATGGTGAAATTCAACCTCTTAGCTTTCTCATGGCTAGGAAGAAATGGTCTTTTACTTGTCCACATCTGAGGGACCGAGGGCTGGCTGGGGTTGAGTAGGGTGTCCATGGCAAACTGTCCGTCTGTGAGGAAGATGCAGGCAGAAAGATAGGTTGCCTTGATCCAAAGGTGGTGCTCTCGATGTCGGAGAGTGCTCAACACCAGCTGGTGTTTCCACTTCCAAATGAAATGATGACATGCAAATCACACTGGCTGTTGCGGGTAAAGAGGTGGCAGGTCTGTGTCCAAAAACATGTGTGACTGCTGTCCCCCCAGTCAAAGAGGATAAAGAGGCCGCGGATGCACAAGATGGGGCAGCCGGTGTTTGGCCCGACCCGCTATGCCGCATTGTAGCACAGTGAGCATCCCACTGCAACTTATGCTTCATATCCATGTGACAGTTCATGCATGAAGTACTCAAACTATGGATTTTTTGGCCTCTACTTAGCTTTTGGTGACAAATATTACAGATAACACGAGTTGGGTCATCCTTATCGATCTGAAAAAATGCCCAGGCTATGCAAGGCTTAGAGCCCATGCGACCTGAAGAGCCACCACGACTTGTGGTCAGAGGCAGAGTTGTGGTTGAGGATGCAGTTGTTGACGTGTTTCCAGTACTCCGTCTCAGTCCAGGAAGGCGCAATCTAACCTCGTCGTCAATAGCATCCTCCTCCACCTCCTCTGCTGACTAGTGTTGAGCCACCCCTGTAGTGTTCGAATTCGGTTCGGTTCGTCGAACACCCGTGTGTTCGCCGAACTGTTCGTCAAACTGATCGTCGAACACTGTCGAACACTGTTAAAACCAAAGGCAGGCAAACAAAAACACATAGAAACACATAGAAAACACCTTCAAAGGTGTCCAAAAGCTGACAAACTGCTCAGAAGACATAACTAACACATGGAAAAGTGACAAGTACATATAGTCATGCGAAAAGAAAAGAGGTGGAGGAGTAAAAGGAGGGGGAGACACAGATATAGGCATGTCATGCCCTTCTAAAACCCAAAAAGTGAGAAGCCGACACGGCCAGTCCGTTCCTGCCCGTGTGACCTCCGTGTCGCCGGGTTTGTGTCAGAGCCGCGGTGGACCCTGGAGGCCAGCCCCCCTCTCTCAATACTGGTGCCTGTCCGCTGGTGGGTCGAGCGAGACCCCTGTGGTGGAGGCAGGTCTAAGTTTTTTAATTTAAATTGTCTCTCTAATTTGAATGAATACACTTTAAATCCTTTTACAAGGATCTATTGGAGGGCAAGTCTCATGCCAGCAGCCGCGTAATTCTAGCTCCAGTAGCATCCACTAAAGCTGCTGCAGTTAAAAAGCTTTTATAAGGATCGAGCTCGGCGGTCCGCCGCAAGGCGTCCTACCACCAGTCCCAGCCCCTATGCCTTGGGGTGCCTCCTGATGCTCTTCACTGAGTATCCCGTGGTCCCGAAGCATTTCCTTTGCAAAAATTAAGCGTCCAAACTACAGGTGGTGTAGCTTGCTTAACAGCCGGGATAATCCGCTGACTAGCAGACACTGCTACTAGGCACAAAGTATTTCCTGGGATAGATGCAGTTAAAAATTTGTAATTAGATACTCTCGTTGGATGCTGAGAAAGCATTCCATAGAGTCTCCTGGCACACCATATATTATTCTCTTAAAAAGCTTGGGGTAGGGGTCTAGGGGACCCTTTTATAGCCAAAATCACGGCCCTGTATCGCAATAAGTCACCTAGGCTGAAGATAAATGGAACTGTAGCACCCCGAGGGCTCTGTTGCTACAGAGGTATTGCACCTCACCCAGAGGTGTGATATCTCACTCTCAGGTAAGGATGGAGTGTGGATCAGGACCCCGACACCTGCATGCATTACACCACATTGCCGTGGGGCAGGGCGACCAATATGCCCCTGAGATGGGCACGACAGTCCCTGTCCCTGGCTGGAGTGGGGGGAGGGAACACTGAGGAAGGGGAACCCTGTAGTGCAGGAGCAGGGAGGAAGCAGTTCCTGGGTGCATTGAGAAGGGAGTATAAAAGGTGGGCACCATCTTAGTTCAGTGCAGAGAAGTCTGAGCAGAAGTGACAGGGAGCAGGGGCTCTGCATCAGCTCTGCTCCAGAGGCGGGCCTAGTAACAGAGGCCCAGGCCTGGAAGCGGGAGAAGGAAGGAAGAGGAGTGGAGAAGGCTCCAGGAATGAGGAACGAAGGGATCCCAGTGGTGCGGACGGGCGAGTCGCCACCGCACGCCCGAATCCACCTGCGTGGAGGGGTCAGGCCAAAGGGGGAGACCGGTCCCCGAAACTAGTGGAGGCGGGAAACGACCCTCAGCTAGAAACCGGAGGCTGTGACATTTTATGTGGCGCAGCCCCTCACTACACCCGCTAGGAAGGCAAAACATAGGGTCAGGGAAACTGGCGCCAAGTTTACCAAGAGGAGGCCCGAGACAGCCGGACAGAAGGGTTGGTAAGAAAGGCCAGACAAAGGACACACAAAGGGGGTCCTGTGAGGCGCTTCAAAGTTATCTGGGAGTTGTCTGAGCCCCTCACCTGGTGAGCACAGTACGACGTGGGCAGCAGTTACCTGCAGAAGTGGTCTGGATAATAAGAACTGTGAGTAAAGGCCCTGTACTGCATCACTGACTCCGTGTCGTTACTGCTGCTGCCCTGCACCATCACCCCTATCCTCCGCATACACTGCCCTGAGGCTATACTCCTCCCATGGGGAGTTATGCTACGCTCTGCTGCACCCACAACACCAGCCTCAGCGGTCTGCCCTGCAGCGGCGGTTCACTCTGACCGCAATCCACGGGTGGCGTATTCGGACATTTAAACATCAAAACCACATAAATAGTTCCTCCACTGGTTTGACCGCCCTGAGCAACGGAACCGGGTTGCCGCCACGGAGACTACAACCACCAGCATCCACCAAAAAGGCTCCGGCTCCGGGTGTCTCAAGGCCCAGGAGGCGCGTCAGAACATTTTCAGCACCTTTCATAATCACCAATGGGACAAGGCAGGGATGTCCTCTGTCCCCTCTCTTATACATCCTAGTGACGGAGCACCTGCTCTCATCAATTCGCCATAACCCCAATATTAGGTGGATTGAGGTGGGAGGCACCGAGTACAAGTGCTCTCTATTTGCTGATGATGTCCTAGTATATATATCTCAATCACATATATCCATCCCTGCTGTTATGGCTGAAATAGATCACTTTGTTACATGGTCAAATTTTAAAATCAATGCAGCGAAGTCTGAGGCCCTCGATGTCTCCCTCCCCAAATCCATACAGGATTCCATCCAGTCCAACTTTCCCTTTGCCTGGCCCTCACAGGGTATCAAATACTTAGAAATTCCTATTCATAGAGACCTCTCCCGTCTATGTTATCTTAATTTTGGGCCCTTTATTGAACAACTCCATACAGACCACGGTTGGCAAGTTAGAACTGTAAGATTCACTACGTGAACCACTGGTGTTTTGTGGAAAAGCATATGTACACTGTGTTCCAAATTATTATGCAAAAAGTGTTTAGGAGTGATAAGGGAAGAATTTGTTTGTTTGTCATTTAAACTCGTTGATGGTGATGTGTGTCAGGGCTCTTTATATCACTGTAAGCAATTGCAGACACCTGTGCTAATTAGTTTGGCAGGTGTGTCCAATGAAAGTCAAGACTACTTAAGAAGGCTGTCCCACATTATTAAGCAGCCTACATTTTCTGCCAAAATGGGAAAGAAAAAGGATGTGTCGGCTGCTGAGAAGCAACAAATTGTGGAGTGTTTAGGTCAAGGCATGACTACAATCAAGATTGTGCGATGATCAGGATGAAGTGTCTTGGCAATCAAGAAGTATAAATGTAAACACAAGCAGGTGTAGTGCTATACAAATATAAAACTTAACATTTATTATCACTGAATAAAATATATGCAATATACAAGGACCTAAAAAAACACAGATATACTGTCTGTGATATTAGATAGCCAAAATACTTCCATGTATTGTTGCGTCCAAAGATATAAATATATGTCATATAAGCATATTGTATCTTCGACGCCACCAAGAAAGTGTGGCAGAAAGAAAATGATGGAGCCTACAGGACACTATACAACTTATTGTGTCTCAGAATGTGAGAACGCAGAAACATTAACCCAATCAATGGTAACCATTTAAACTTTGCTATATATAGAAATGGAACATCCTCACCAATTTTGATATCCGTTCCTGCTCTCAGACTTCAAGGATAGCTCCATACAATGGGGGCAGACCAAGTCTCATTGGGTCACCAGCCCATCACAAAATACCGCTCCCGACGCGTTTCTTTGCCTTAGCTAGTCATCAGAGGAAAAAAAAGAAGACATGCGGTATTCACGCTGCCCACAATCGCGCAGCTCATTCACCAGACAGCGCCATTTGACACTCTGATAAGTCCTCTTTTAAATCCTGGTCGCGCTATACTCGCGATCGTGTCACTTCCGGTTCCGGTCAGCTGACATCCGGTATGTGGAACGCAGATGCCGGCCGTGACACGCAAGCGTCACATCCGGTGTGCGCATCGCAAACAGGAAAAACCGCACACCACGGAGCGACGATTAAAGGGGCATACAAGGTAACCAACTGACATCTTGTGTTGGATGGTGACATGAAGCCCTCCCATCCATAAGTACCCCAGGCCAGGGCAAATGTCCAAGTTAAACAATAACTGACACCCATCCAGGCACATACCGTATGTACCGCGGTATATACTAACCGCGTATATTCTGCCCCAATGGTTTATGAGCTGGAAATACCTCATAGGTCAAAACCGCACAGTGGTGCCACAGCCCAAGGTCGAGAGCGCACTTAAAGCCCAAACATAAATTATTATGAAAATAAAAATGGAAATCAAGGAAAAGGGGGTATGAAGAAATGTGGAAAAATATGAAGAGATATGGGGGGACCGCACCTCACAGAATTAGAGGGAGAGAAATGAAGGGGGCCAAGGGACCTATAAAAAGCCCTATTGAGCAACTGAAACAAAATCACCCTACCTGGCAGTGGAGGTTGGCACCCTAAAACCTGCGCAAATGGCGCCCCCACTCCTCGACGGCTGTCCCTACACTCCTTTCCCTAATTCACCCTACACTTATAGGAAGGACCTATAAGACAGCTGTTCATTGAGGCCGTGAGGAGCCATTGTCCGCAGCCTAAAGATCCACTTCGTCTCCCTTTGCAGAATCAGTTTGTCCCAGTCACCCCCTCTTGGCGGGACCATTACTTTGCCATGAATCGTATCATATCCCTACTATTCGGGTGGGCGTTGTTTACATGTTTTGCCAGGGGGGTGTCTCTTTTCAGGATGATATCCCTTTGATGTTCCCCCACTCTTCTCCTCAATTCCCTCCTTGTTTTCCCCACATATTCCATTCCACAGACACATTTGGCCATATAAATGATTCCTTTGGATCTACAGTTGATAAAATGTTTGACAACAAATGTTTTCCCGGTGACGTTACTTGTGAAGTCTTTTCCTTGTGTGATAACTTTACAAGATACGTATCCGCTGCATCTAAAGCAGCCATTAATAGAACTTCTCAACCAGTTGTTCCCCAAATGGCCCATATAATGACTATGGACCAATCTGTCCCTGAGGGATCTACCCCTTTTATAGGTAATCATGGGTCTTGAATCGACCACGTCACCAATGTCCTCATCCATTAGTAGAATCGGCCAATGTTTTTGTAGTATCCTATGGACTGTATATGACTGATTGGAGAAGGTAGTGATGAATCTGCAGAAGGTATTATCCTTATCCAGATTCGGGGATGGATGTAGCAAGGAGGAGCGGTCCCTGACCAAAATCTCTTCATAAGCCTCAACTACTACCTTCTTTAGGTAACCCCTCTCATAGAAGTATGTAGCTGATTCACAGTACACACGTGTGCATGCTGATAAGGGCAAATTGAGGACTCTTTCCTACAGGCAATTACGTCAGGTTAAAAGAGCAGCGGCAAAAAAGCCTTGTCATAGCAGCAGACAAGTTTTTGAAGCTGCTGGTGCCTCCAACGTCCCCTGAACAACAAGATGCAGGGTCCTTCAGAGGTTTGCAGCTGTGCGTACGCCATCTTGTCGACCTCCTCTATCCACTGCACACAAGCAGAAACGGCTCCACTGGGCTAAGCAATACATGAAGACTGACTTCAAAACTGTTTTGTTCACGGATGAGTGCCATGCAACGCTCGATGGTCCAGATGGATGGAGTGGAGGATGGCTGGTTGATGGACGCCCCACGCAAATACGGCTACAGCACCAACAAGGAAGAGTTGGAGTAATGTTTTGGGCTGGAATCAAGGGGAGAGAGATTGTCGGCCCCTTTAGGATCCCTGAAGGGGTAAAGATGAACTCCAATATGTATGTGGAGTTTCTCAAACAGCACTTCCTGCCATGGTTCAAGAAGAATAACCGTGTATTCCACAGCAACATCATTTTCATGCATGATAATGCACCATCTCATGCTGCACATAACACATCTGCATCTCTGGCTGATATGGGCATAAAAGGGGACAAACTTATGCTCCCCTGACCTCTACCCCATTCAGAACCTCTGGAGCATCATCAAAAGGAGTGTCTATGATGGCGGGAGGCAGTTCACATCTAAGCAACAGTTCTGGGAGGGTATTCTGTCCTCATGCAAAACAATTGAAGCAGAAACCATCCAAAACCTGACAAGTTCAATGGACGAAAGAGGTCAGAAGCTCCTTTCGAACAAGGGATCCTATGTGCAAATGTAACATCACCTAGAACAAAGTTTTGAGTTGAAAACTGTTTGATTTCAGTTTGTAATAACCTGCTAATGCTTATAATTTCAAAAATGACCATTTTTTTGGTCTTTATTAAAATGAAAAGGTTGATCGAAGAGTGTGGGTGATCTAAGAGTGTGGCAACCCAGTAGTCAGGATTACTTCGAATTCTGACAATCTGATGGTCATGTTGCAGGTAGTGCAGCAAGAAGGCACTTATGTGTCTTGTGCATCTCGGAGCCCCAAAATTATTTTCCGGGCTAGATGCAGCTAAAAATTATTATTAATTTTAAATCTGGTGGAGCTTAGTATAGATGGCCTAATAGAATCTGTTATGCACACGCCCGGGCTAAGCGGCGTGTGCGTGTGATTGGTAGTGATTCCACTGGACCGTGCCGGAGAGTGAATGCCTGGAGGGGCGTGACTAAGTATTCACCCGATCCGACCAGGGTCGCACGACGGCATACGACGCCAGTGCACCAAGGAGGAACCGAGCAGAGGGACCAGGTGCTACTCCAGGACAGACCCCGGACACGGCTGTTGACCCACACAGGGGAATACAGGAACAGGCTGGTAGGCTGGCACACAGACTGGAGGGTATAGGCAGGCACGACTGGTATGCAGGCAGGCGGGTATGCAGGCAGGGGGGTAAAGGCAAGCACAGCTAGAGTGCAGACAGGGAGGCACTAGCAGGTAGGAACACAGGCGGGAAAGGACCCAGTACACACCGGGACTCAGGAACAAAACAGGCAGAGGGTTACAGGCAAGCACAGCTAGAGTGCAGACAAGGCTGAGCAGGGAGGACAGGGCTCTGTTCACACGGAACAGACAGGAAGGGAAAGACAGAGCCAGATACTCACACAGTACTTGCAGAGACAACAAGCAGGAGTTAGGTACGAGTTCAGACTCTGCAGAAAAAGGAAGGGAACGGACATAGAGGCAAAACAGGTAAAGGACAGGAGAGAGTTCAGACTGGAACTGAGTGTACGGAGGAGACCGACACTGCAGAGGGATACAGGAGCGGGTCTGGGAATACGGCCCCCAGAGAGGCGGAACGAACAGGCAAGGAGCGTGTTCAGACAGGACAGACCAGACACAGGAGCGGGTCTAGGAAATCGGCCACTAGAAGGCGGAACGAACAGGCAAGGAGCGTGTTCAGACAGGACAGACCAGACACAGGAGCGGGTCTAGGAAATCGGCCACTAAAAGGCGGAACGAACAGGCAAGGAGCGTGTTCAGACAGGACAGACCAGACACAGGAGCGGGTCTAGGAAATCGGCCACTAGAAGGCGAGAGGAACAGGCTAGGAGCGAGTTCAGACAGGTCAGACAAGATACAGGAACGGGTCTAGGTAATCGGCCCCTAGAAGGCAGGAGGAACAGGCTAGGAGCGTGTTCAGACAGGACAGACAAGAGAACACAGAAAGGACTCAGTTCAGACACGGGAGCTGATACCGCAAAGCAGGAGACATACAGGACTCAGTTCAGACACGGGAACTGATACAAAAAGCAGGAGACAAGAGACGGGACCTGGCACCTTCAGAGTGCAAGCACACACTGGAGGAAACACTATGCTCAGGCAGGGATAGAAGGGAGCTGCAGAGCTATATACCAAGTGACAGACAGCAATAGGCTGAGGACGCACAAGGGGTGTGACCCATAGCAGGTACAAAAGGCAGGAAGTGATCGGGCGCCGCCCTTAAGCAGCAGAAACAGACAAACAGACAGCATGGAGGGAAGCCAGAGAGACATTCTGGACAGGAGATCAAGTGCGCCCTCTTGCACAGTGGGAGATGGACCACCATGCAAGGACGCCGCCAGGTATGTTACAGTACCTCCCCCCTTACGCCCCCTCTTCTTCAGGCCTGCCAGAATCTTCCGCAGGGAATTCGAGGGCCAGTCGTTCACTGGGTTGGAGGGGGACAGAGACTTAAGGGTAATCTCTGCTTCGAGGTACATCTTGTCAAGCTCACAGGAAGAAATAGACGGGTTATCAGGTACATAATGAGGAAAAGTCACTGTCTCTTTGTTATCTGGTGGTATCCCGGAGGATTCAGGAAACAACTGGAGGTCCTCCGCCGGGTCAGAAGAGTGCAGAGGCTCAGAGAAAACAACTGCTTCAGAGTACACTAGGTCGGACTCACTGGAGGAAGCAGGCGAGGTATCGGGTACCGAGTATAGGAAAGTCTCTGTCCATTCACCACCAGGTGGCACCCCGAAGGGTTCTGGAGACAGCTGGCGGTCCTCCGCCTGGTCAGAGGGGTGTAGAGACTCACGGGTAACCTCTGCTTCAGAGTACACTAGGTCGGACTCACTGGAGGAAGCAGGCGAGGTATCGGGTACCGAGTATAGGAAAGTCTCTGTCCATTCACCACCAGGTGGCACCCCGAAGGGTTCTGGAGACAGCTGGCGGTCCTCCGCCTGGTCAGAGGGGTGTAGAGACTCACGGGTAACCTCTGCTTCAGAGTACACTAGGTCGGACTCACTGGACGAAGCAAGCGAGGTATCAGATCCAGGATATAGGAAAGTCTCTGTCCATTCACCACCAGGTGGCACCCCGAAGGATTCTGAACACAACTGGAGGTCCTCCGCCTGGTCGGAGGGGTGTAGAGACTCAGGAGTAACCTCTGCTTCGGAGTACACTAGGTTGGACTCACTGGACGAAGCGAGCGAGGTATCAGGTACAGAGTATAAGAGAGTCTCTGTCCTTTCGCTACCAGGTAGCACCCCGAAGGGTTCAGGAGACAACTGGAGATCCTCCGCCTGGTCGGAGGGGTGTAGAGACTCGGAGGTAACTACCACTTTGGGGTACCCATTGTCAGGCTCACAGGACGAAGCGGACAAAGTTTTGAGTACCGGGTGTAGAGAAGTCTCTCTCCATTTGTCATCGAGTGGTATCCCGGAGGGTTCAGGAGGCAACAGGGGATCCTCCGCCAGGTAGTAGAGGTGCACAGACTCTGAGGTAACCACAGCTTTGGAGCATCCTTGGACATGCACACCGGTTAAAGAGAAAGAAGCATCTGATGCCGGGTGCAGGAAGTTCTCCTGTGTGGAGTCTGGATGGGCAGAAGTCTCTTCGGCCAGGAGAACTGGTGCACTACCCACGCACATTACCCATTTGGGTTTCTCCGGGATACAGGGAGATGAAGCTTCAGTAGGGACTTCAAGGTTGGGGTCAGGAGGTCTCAGGGAGGACAGACCCTGGCGTGACGGCTTGCCTCTAAGTCTAGCACGTCTGGACTGCCTCTTGAGGTTGAGAGAAGTATTCCGGAAAGCGTAGTCACCCTGTGAGGATTCTGGGTGGGCAGTAGTCTCATTGGGCTGGAGGACTATTGCGCTACCCACACACATTACCCGTCGGGGCTGCTCCGGGATATTGGGAAGTGAAGCTTCAGCAGGGGCTTCAGAGTTAGGGTCCTCGAAGACCATACGAAAGGCCACCAGGAAGGCCTGCAGGTCAAGGATGACAGGATCCCATGCTTCCCATAGGGGGGTGACCCATTTCAAGGCATCACCCGCTAGGTAGTCAATCATAAAGGCCACTTTAGCCCAATCGGAAGGAAAATAGAGAGGGTAGGCCTTAAAGTGTAGCATGCATTGCTCCACAAATGCACGACACTGTCTTGGATCCCCATAGTAACGTGGCGGATCCGCAGGAACGAGAGCTGATAGATCCATCTGGACGGGTGCGTAATTCGCCTGGAACTCAGCTAAAGGGGGAAAAAAATTTATTTATTTATTTTAATGCATGTATTCGCTGGAAAAACTTCTCAAAGAGCGAAGGCCGTGGGGCTCAACGGGAACCATGGCCTGAGCATGCTGTTATGCACACGCCCGGGCTAAGCGGCGTGTGCGTGTGATTGGTAGTGATTCCACTGGACCGTGCCGGAGAGTGAATGCCTGGAGGGGCGTGACTAAGTATTCACCCGATCCGACCAGGGTCGCACGACGGCATACGACGCCAGTGCACCAAGGAGGAACCGAGCAGAGGGACCAGGTGCTACTCCAGGACAGACCCCGGACACGGCTGTTGACCCACACAGGGGAATACAGGAACAGGCTGGTAGGCTGGCACACAGACTGGAGGGTATAGGCAGGCACGACTGGTATGCAGGCAGGCGGGTATGCAGGCAGGGGGGTAAAGGCAAGCACAGCTAGAGTGCAGACAGGGAGGCACTAGCAGGTAGGAACACAGGCGGGAAAGGACCCAGTACACACCGGGACTCAGGAACAAAACAGGCAGAGGGTTACAGGCAAGCACAGCTAGAGTGCAGACAAGGCTGAGCAGGGAGGACAGGGCTCTGTTCACACGGAACAGACAGGAAGGGAAAGACAGAGCCAGATACTCACACAGTACTTGCAGAGACAACAAGCAGGAGTTAGGTACGAGTTCAGACTCTGCAGAAAAAGGAAGGGAACGGACATAGAGGCAAAACAGGTAAAGGACAGGAGAGAGTTCAGACTGGAACTGAGTGTACGGAGGAGACCGACACTGCAGAGGGATACAGGAGCGGGTCTGGGAATACGGCCCCCAGAGAGGCGGAACGAACAGGCAAGGAGCGTGTTCAGACAGGACAGACCAGACACAGGAGCGGGTCTAGGAAATCGGCCACTAGAAGGCGGAACGAACAGGCAAGGAGCGTGTTCAGACAGGACAGACCAGACACAGGAGCGGGTCTAGGAAATCGGCCACTAAAAGGCGGAACGAACAGGCAAGGAGCGTGTTCAGACAGGACAGACCAGACACAGGAGCGGGTCTAGGAAATCGGCCACTAGAAGGCGAGAGGAACAGGCTAGGAGCGAGTTCAGACAGGTCAGACAAGATACAGGAACGGGTCTAGGTAATCGGCCCCTAGAAGGTAGGAGGAACAGGCTAGGAGCGTGTTCAGACAGGACAGACAAGAGAACACAGAAAGGACTCAGTTCAGACACGGGAGCTGATACCGCAAAGCAGGAGACATACAGGACTCAGTTCAGACACGGGAACTGATACAAAAAGCAGGAGACAAGAGACGGCACCTGGCACCTTCAGAGTGCAAGCACACACTGGAGGAAACACTATGCTCAGGCAGGGATAGAAGGGAGCTGCAGAGCTATATACCAAGTGACAGACAGCAATAGGCTGAGGACGCACAAGGGGTGTGACCCATAGCAGGTACAAAAGGCAGGAAGTGATCGGGCGCCGCCCTTAAGCAGCAGAAACAGACACAAACAGACAGCATGGAGGGAAGCCAGAGAGACATTCTGGACAGGAGATCAAGTGCGCCCTCTTGCACAGTGGGAGATGGACCACCATGCAAGGACGCCGCCAGGTATGTTACAGAATCAGTACTGCACACAGCAACAAAGCCCAAATTATTTTCCAGCCAAGATACAGATAAACATGATTAGTAATTTGAAAGCTTAAAACAGTTGGTGTGGTGATTTTAACCAATCATCAAGCTTTTACTCTCCCCACGATGACACAGGGGTAGAAAAGTCGTTTCGGATCCATAATTTGTTCATCTTTATGAACGTGAGTCTATCTACATTATCAGTGGAGAGACGCGTGCGCTTATCTGTCAGCACACCACCAGCAGCGCTGAACACACGTTCAGACAGAACGCTGACTGCGGGGCATGACAAGATATCCAAGGCGTAAGTGGCTAGCTCCGGCCATTTATCCAGATTGGAAGCCCAAAAAGAGCAAGGGTCCAGTGACACAGTCATGGCTTCAATATTTACTTGGAGATACTCCTGTACCATTGTCTCTAGGCGTTGACTATGTGTCAGACTTCTTGTCTCCTGTGGCCTTGCAAAGGATGGGCTAAAAAAGTGGTGAAATATTTCCGCAAATTTGATGTTACCAGCAGATACTGTGTTTCTGTTACGGTTTGAGTGCTGAACACTCGACTGTCCCACGGTTGGCAAGTTGGAACTGTGAGATTCACTACGTGCACCACTGGTGTTTTGTGGAAAAGCACATGTAATATTCTGCAACAGTCTCTGCTGATACTCCTGCATGCGTGCATCCCTTTCTATGGCAGGAATAATTTCTGCAAATTTACTTTTGTACCGGGGATTAAACAGTGTGGCAACCCAGTAGTCAGGATTATTTCTAATTCTCACAATTCGAGGGTCATGTTGCAGGTAGTGCAGCAAGAAGGCACTCATGTGTCTTGCGCATCCAGGAGTAACAAGTCCCTGTTGTGTTGATGGCGAGGTAACAATCATGCTTCCTTCCTCTGTCCTCTCCCCCCAACCTCGCACAACAGAAATGGGATCAAGGTCTCCCTCATCTGATGAGTCTTCCATCAGTTCGTCCTCCACTTCTTCCTGGGCTCCTGCACCTTCCTCACTAGTTTGGCTGCTACCATGCGCCCTGGTAAAACCATCTCCCCCACCCTCACATGCCTGCCGCCTTGGTGCTGCCGATCGTCTGGACCTTGCAGATGTTAGCCCTTCCGCATACAACTCCTCCTCCTCTACTTCCTCCACCTCCTCTTGTGCCACCACCTGACTCCGAATTCTGTTTAACATGTGCTCCAGCATGTAAATCACCGGAATAGTCATGCTGATAATGGCATCGTCAGCACTAAACATCTTCGTCGCCATTTCAAAACTGCGCAGAAGGGTGCATAGGTTCCTGATCGGAGACCACTCCTCCAGCATGATTTTCCCCACCTCTGGATCTCGGTGGCCCAGGCTATACATCAGAACGTATTGCACCAGGGCTTGTCACTGCTGCCACAGTCGCTGCAACATGTGCAGAGTTGAATTCCAACGGGTAGGCACATCGCATTTTAGCCGGTGAAGTGGCAGACCCAACGACTTATGTAGAGATGTAAGTCGCTGAGCTGCGGGATGCGAACGGCGGAAGTGAGCACACAGCGACCGTGCCCTCTGCAGAAGGCCATCTAGTCCGGGATAGTGGGCTAAAAGTTGCTGGACAACCAGGTTCAACACGTGAGCCATACAAGGCACGTGTGTGACATTGCCCCGGCGAAGGGCCGCACCCAGGTTTGCAGCATTGTCGCACACGGCCTTCCCTGGTTTCAGGTCCAGTGGAGACAGCCATTCATGAAATTGGTTCTCCAGAGCTGACCACAACACCTCAGCTGTGTGACTCACATTTCTCAGACATTTCAAAGTAAAAACCGCCTGATGACGTTGAGCCCTACTGCCAGCATAGTAAAGAGGTGTGCAGGATCCCTTCTGCGCAGTTAGAAAGCTTGTGGCATGACCAGACCGGCTTTGGGTGCAGGTGGAGGACCGAGAGGGGGTTGAGGAGGCAGAAGCAGTGGAGGAACTTTGAGATAAAGAGGATTGACGCACAACTCGTGAGGACGGCAATTCTTGGACAGCAGCCCCTTGTCCTGCTGTCACCATAGTTACCCAGTGCCCAGTCAGCGACATGTAACGCCCCTGTCCATGCCTACTCGTCCAAGTGTCTGTGGTGAAATGTACCCTGTCACACACAGAGTTTCTCAAAGAAGCGGTGATGTTGTGTGCGACATGCTGGTGGAGAGCAGGCACACCTTTCTTTGAGAAGCAGTGCCGACTGGGCATCTGGTACTGGGGCACTGCGACGGACATAAGGTCTCGAAAATCCTCTGTGTCCACCAGGCGGAAAGGCAGCATTTCTGTAGCCAAGAACTTGCAGATGGTGAAATTCAACCTCTTAGCTTTCTCATGGCTAGGAGGAAATGGTCTTTTACTTGCCCACATCTGAGGGACCGAGGGCTGGCTGTTGTGCTTAGACGGGGTTGATAAGGGTGTCCCCGGCAAACTGCCGGTCTGTGAGGAAGATGCAGGCGGACATGTTAGGTTGCCTTGATCCAAAGGTGGTGCTATCGATGTCGGACAGCGCTCAACACCAGCTGCTGTTACCACCTCCAATCACGCTGGCTGTTGCGGGTAAAGAGGTGGCAGGTCTGCGTCCCAAAACAGGTGTGACTGCTGTCCCCCCAGTCACAGAGGATGAAGAGGCCGCAGATGCACAAGATGGGGCAGACGGTGGTTGGCCCGGCCGGCTAGGCCGCATTGCAGCACAGTGAGCTTCCCACTGCAACTTATGCTTCATGTCCATGTGCCGGTTCATGCATGAAGTACTCAAACTATGTATTTTTTGGCCTCTACTTAGCTTTTGTTGACAAATGTTACAGATAACACGAGTTGGGTCCTCTTTATCGATCTGAAAAAATGCCCAGGCTATGCAAGGCTTAGCACCCATGCGACCTGAAGAGCCACCACGACTTGTGGTCAGAGCCAGAGTTGTGTTTGAGGATGCAGTTGTTTACGTGCTTCCAGTACTACGTCTCAGTCCAGGAAGGCGCAACCTCACCTCGTCGTCACTAGCATCCTCCTCCACCTCCTCTGCTGACCTCATCTCTTGGCTGACTGTGGGTTGACAGTAAGTGGGATCTCCAACCTCATCATCATCACCCTGTGTGTTATCACACCCGTCGTCCTCAGAGCCAACCTGTTACTGCCCTGACAAAAAACTAAAGTTGTCGCTCCAATTAGGTATTTGAGTCTCATCATCGTCTTCCTCATTGTCTCCACCAACAGGAGTTACAGTTTGGGAATGAGGGTCTACATTATTGTCAGAACCTTCTGCGTCTGGTCCTGGATCCGACTCATAAAGATTCTGGGCATCAGTGCAAATCATTTCCTCGTCTGGATTCACAGAAGCGCTGGAGCCGACTTCTGATTCCCAGGCTATAGTATGAGTAAACAGCTCTGCAGACTCAACCATCTGTTCTACCTCATACTCAGACGGGCAGCTGGAGATTTGGGAGCTGTGAGGAAGCAAGTGTGATTGGGTTGACACCTCTGAGGACTGGAGTATTTGTGATGTTGAAGTTGATGTGGAGGAGAGCCCACTTAAAGGAGCACTTGATATCCGTTGAAGCACCTGCTGTTTTTGTGCCTCATCTGGAATTTGTAGCGATTGGCTTGGCCTTAAGAAAGGGATGTTATCACATTGTCCGCTAAAAGAAGCAGACATTTTAGTTTGGCTGGAAGATGGTCTTTCTTCTGCAGATGTTACTGTTGCTTTAACACCTCCCCCACGGACACAACCTTTTTCCCCTTCCCAACACGCCTATTCCCCTTTCCACGAGCAGCAGGCCTTTTTCCACTCATTTTGGTGGTGAACTAATTCACAACTCTAGAGTTGTTTGCACAAAAAAACAATGGATGGGAACCGAGCAGAACTGAGTGGCCAAACTGTGGTATTAGGCCAAAACTACTGTCTGGGTTAGATGCAGAAAAAAATTATATTCAATTTGCAACCTGAAGGAGGTCAGTATAGATGGACTAATAGAACAAGTCCCACACACTGCTAGAAGGCCAAATATTTTTTCAGAGCTAGATGCAGATAAAAATTATTTTTAATTTGCAACCTGATGGAGGTCAGTATAGATGGACTAATAGAACAAGTCCCACACACTGCTAGAAGGCCAAATATCTTTTCAGAGCTAGATGCAGATAAAAAATATTTTTAATTTGCAACCTGATGGAGGTCAGTATAGATGGACTAATAGACCAAGTCCCACACACTGCTAGAAGGCCAAATATTTTTTTCAGAGCTAGATGCAGCAAAAAATTATATTCAATTTGCAACCTGATGGAGGTCAGTATAGATGGACTAATAGAACAAGTCCCACACACTGCTAGATGGCCAAATATTTTTTCAGAGCTAGATGCAGAAAAAAATTATATTCAATTTGCAACCTGATGGAGGTCAGTATAGATGGACTAATAGAACAAGTCCCACTCAATGCTAGAAGGCCAAATATTTTTTCAGAGCTAGATGCAGATAAAAATTATTTTTAATTTGCAACCTGGTGGAGGTTAGTATAGATGGACTAATAGACCAAGTCCGACACACTGCTAGAAGCCGAAATATTTTTTCAGCGCTAGATGCAGAAAAAAATTATATTGAATTTGCAACCTGGTGGAGGTTAGTATAGATGGACTAATAGACCAAGTCCCACACACTGCTACAAGCCGAAATATTTTTTCAGAGCTTGATGCAGAAAAAAATTATATTGAATTTGCAACCTGATGGAGGTTAGTATAGATGGACTAATAGAACAAATCCCACACACTGCTAGAAGCCGAAATATTTTTTCAGAGGAAGATGCAGATAAAAATTAATTTTAATTTGCAACCTGGTGGAGGTTAGTATAGATGGACTAATAGACCATGTCCCACACACTGCTAGAAGCCGAAATATTTTTTCAGAGCTAGATGCAGAAAAAAATTATATTGAATTTGCAACCTGGTGGAGGTCAGTATAGATGGACTAATAGACCAAGTCCCACACACTGCTAGAAGCCCAAATATTTTTTCAGAGCTAGATGCATAAAAAAATTATTTTTAATTTGCAACCTGGTGGAGGTTAGTATAGATGGACTAATAGACCAAGTTTCACACACTGCTAGAAGCCCAAATATTTTTTCAGAGCTAGATGCAGATAAAAATTGTATTGAATTTGCAACCTGATGGAGGTTAGTATAGATGGACCAAGTCCCTCACACTGCTAGAAGCCGAAATATTTTTTCAGAGCTAGATGCAGAAAAAAATTATATTGAATTTGCAACCTGATGGAGGTCAGTATAGGTGGACTAATAGAACAAGTCCCACACACTGCTAGAAGCCGAAATATTTTTTGAGAGCTCGATGCAGAAAGATATTATATTGAATTTGCAACCTGGTGGAGGTTAGTATAGATGGACTAATTGAATGATGCTATGCCCAAAAGGTTTTACTTTACTAGGTGCAGTAAAAAAATTGGTATTCTATACACAGGTGGTATATCTTGCAACACAGATAGGCTACTCCACTGACTAACACACTCTGCAATAGGCCAAAAAGGATTTGCTTTGCTACATTTAGCCAAATGCTGTGAAAAAAACTTGCACAGCACTCGCACAGACCTGCCTGGCAAAAACTGATAGGAACTGATGAAACTTAGTCCTGAAAAGGACTGCAATTACAATTAGTCTTTACTCCCAACCTATCTATTTAAGAGCACAGACCTGCCTGATAAAAGTCGTAGGAAATGATGTAACCTAGTCCTTAAAAGGACTGCTATCACAACTCTTCCCTACTCCCAAGCTATCTATAGATTTGTGCGAAAATAGGCTTGAAATTAACAAGGTATAGTGCACACAGCAACAGCGGTGCCGTCTAGCACGCAGCTGCAGCAGTGAGAAAATGGTGGCGACGGGGAAAATGGCTGGGTCTTATAGGGCAAGGACATGTGACATCCACAGCCAATGACACATGCCCTTGCTTTTGTGAAAAAAAAGCACTTTGCTGCGTGTGTGCGCTGCTGATAGGGTGACAGACTGCACCGCCCCACTGTAAATGCGGGAAAGAAAAAAAAATGGAGATCGGCATTATTTCTGCAGAGATTCATCCCCTGCCCCTCCCCCCGCCCACTCTGCACTGAAACTGTCTATTAACATTGATTAACAGTAGAGATGAGTGTTGTTCTACTCGAACTGTTCGCCAATTTCAAATTCGAGCTGTTTTGGGCGGTGTTCGAGCCGTTCGGCGAACACGAACAATTTGAAAAAAATTTGGCTGTTCGAGGTTATGTTCGTTAACTGTTCGTGCACCAAAATCATAACTGGATTTTTTCTCAGTAATGATGAAAATTAATGTTAATGCGCAGTTTGAGTGTACAGCGGGGTGGGGGGAGGGGCAGGGGATGGATCTCTGCATGAATAATGAAGATCTCCATTTTTTTTTCTCTTTCCCGCATTTACAGTGGGGAGGTGCAATCTGTCAGCCTATCAGCAGTGCACACACGGAGCGAAGTGCTTTTTTTCACACAATCAAGGGCATGTGTCATTGGGAGTGTATGTCACATGTCCTTGCCTTATAAGACCCAGCCATTTTCCCAGTCGCCACAATTTTCTCACTGCTGCAGCTGCGTGTTAGACGGCACCGCTGTTGCTGTGTGCGCTATACCTTGTTAATTTCAAGCCAATATTCGCACAAATCTACAGATAGCTTGGGAGTAGGGAATAGTTGTGATTGCAGTCCTTTTAAGGACTAGGTTACAGCATTTCCTACGACTTTTATCAGGCAGGTCTGTGCTCTTAAATAGATAGGTTGGGAGTAAAGACTAATTGTAATTGCAGTCCTTTTCAGGACTAAGTTACATCAGTTCCTATCAGTTTTTCCCAGGCAGGTCTGTGCCAGTTCTGTGCAAGTTTTTTTCACAGCATTTGGCTAAATCTAGCAAAGCTAATCCTTTTTGGCCTATTCCAGAGTGTGTTAGTCAGTGGAGTAGCCTATCTGTGTTGCAAGCTACACCACCTGTGTATAGAATACCAATTTTTTTACTGCACCTAGTGAAGTAAAACCTTTTGGGCATAGCATCATTCTATTAGTCCATCTATACTGACCTCCATCAGGTTGCAAATTGAATATAATTTTTTTCTGCATCTAGCTCTGAAAAAATATTTGGCCTTCTAGCAGTGTGTGGGACTTGTTCTATTAGTCCATCTATACTGACCTCCATCGGGTTGCAAATTAAAAATAATTTTTATCTGCATCTAGCTCTGAAAAAATATTTGGGCTTCTAGCAGTGTGTGGGACTTGGTCTATTAGTCCATCTATACTGACCTCCATCAGGATGCAAATTGAATATAATTTTTTTCTGCATCTAGCTCTGAAAAAATATTTGGGCTTCTAGCAGTGTGTGGTACTTGGTCTATTAGTCCATCTATACTGACCTCCATCAGGTTGCAAATTGAATATAATTTTTTTCTGCAACTAACCCAGCCAATAGTTTTGGCCTAATACCACAGTTTGGCCACTCAGCTCTGCTCGGTTCCCATCCATTGTTTTTTTGTGGAAACAACTCCAGAGTTGTGAATTAGTTAACCACCAAAATGAGTGGAAAAAGGCCTGCTGCTGGTGGAATGGGGAATAGGCGTGTTGGGAAGGGGAAAAAAGGTTGTGTCCGTGGGGTAGGTGTTAAAGCAACAGTAGCATCTGCAGAAGAAAGACAATCTTCCATCCAAACTAAAATGTCTACTTCTTTTAGCGGACAATGTGATAAGATCCCTTTCTTACAGCCACGCCAATTGCTACAAATTCCTGATGAGGCACAAAAACAGCAGGTGCTTCAACGGATATCAAGTGCTCCTTTAAGTGGGCTCTCCTCCACCTCAACTTCAACACCACAAATACTCCAGTCCTCAGAGGTGTCACCCCAATCGCACTTGCTTCCTCACAGCTCCCAAATCTCCAGCTGCCCGTCTGAGTATGAGGTAGAACAGATGGTTGAGTCCGCAGAGCTGTTTACTCATACTATAGCCTGGGAATCAGAGGTCGGCTCCAGCGCTTGTGTGAATCCAGACGAGGAAATGATCTGCACTGATGCCCAGAATCTTTATGAGTCGGATCCAGGACCAGACGCAGAAGGTTCTGACCATAATGTAGACCCTCATTCCCAAACTGTAACTCCTGTTGGTGGAGACAATGAGGAAGACGATGATGAGACTCAAATACCTGATTGGAGCGACAACTTTAGTTTTTTGTCAGGGCAGGAGCAGGTTGGCTCTGAGGACAACGGGTGTGATAACACACAGGGTGATGATGATGAGGTTGGAGATCCCACTTACTGTCAACCCACAGTCAGCCAAGAGATGAGGTCAGCAGAGGAGGTGGAGGAGAATGCTAGTGACGACGAGGTCAGGTTGTGCCTTCCGGGACAGAGACGTAGTACTGGAAGCACGTCAACAACTGCATCCTCAAACACAACTCTGCCTCTCACCACAAGTCGTGGTGGATCTTCAGGTCGCATGGGTGCTAAGCCTTGCATAGCCTGGGCATTTTTTCAGATCGATAAAGAGGACCCAACTCGTGTTATCTGTAACATTTGTCAACAAAAGCTTAGTAGAGGCCAAAAAATACATAGTTTGAGTACTTCATGCATGAACCGGCACATGGACATGAAGCATAAGTTGCAGTGGGAAGCTCACTGTGCTACAATGTGGCCTAGCCGGCCGGGCAAAACACCGTCTGCCACATCTTGTGCATCCACGGCCTCTTCATCCTCTGTGACTGGGGGGACAGTAGTCACACCTGTTTTGGGACGCAGACCTGCCACCTCTTTACCCGCAACTGCCAGCGTGATTGGCAGGTCATCATTTTCTTTGGAGGTGGTAACACCAGCTGGTGTTGAGCACTGTCCGACATCGATAGCACCACCTTTGGATCAAGGCAACCTAACATGTCCGCCTGCATCTTCCTCATAGACCGGCAGTTTGCCGAGGAAACCCTTATCAACCCCGTCTAAGCACAACAGCCAGCCCTCAGTCCCTCAGATGTGGACAAGTAAAAGACCATTTCCTCCAAGCCATGAGAAAGATAAGAGGTTGAATTTCACCATCTCAAGCTCTTGGCTACAGAAATGCTGCCTTTCCGCCTGGTGGACACAGAGGATTTTTGAGACCTTATGTCCGTCGCAGTGCCCCAGTACCAGATGCCCAGTCAGCACTACTTCTCAAAGAAAGGTGTGCCTGCGCTCCACCAGCATGTCGCACACAACATCACCGCTTCTTTGAGAAACTCTGTGTGTGACAGGGTGCATTTCACCACAGACACTTGGACGAGTAGGCATGGACAGGGGCGTTACATGTCGCTGACTGGGCACTGGGTAACTATGGTGACAGCAGGACATGGGTCTGCAGTCCAAGTCTTGCCATCCCCACGAGTTGTGCGTCAATCCTCTTTATCTCAAAGTTCCTTCACTGCTTCTGCCTCCTCAACCTCCTCTCTGTCCTCCATCTGCACCGAAAGCCTGTCTGGTCATGCCACAAGCTTTCTAACTGCGCAGAAGGGATCCTGCGCACCTCCTTACTTATGCTGGCAGTAGGGCTCAACGTCATCAGGCGGTTTTTACTTTGAAATGTCTGGGAAATGTGAGTCACACAGCTGAGGAGTTGTGGTAAGCTCTGGAGAACCAATTTCATGAATGGTTGTCTCCACTGGACCTGAAACCAGGGAAGGCCGTGTGCGACAATGCTGCAAACCTCGGTGCGGCCCTTCGCCGGGGCAATGTCATACACGTGCCTTGTATTGCTCACGTGTTGAACCTGGTTGTCCAGCAATTTTTAGCCCACTATCCCGGACTAGATGGCCTTCTGCAGAGGGCACGGTCGCTGTGTGCTCATTTCCGCCGTTCGCATCCCGCAGCTCAGCGACTTACATCTATACAGAAGTCGTTGGGCCTGCCACTTCACCGGCTAAAATGCGATGTGCCTAACCGGTGGAATTCAACTCTGCACATGTTGCAGCGACTGTGGCAGCACCGACAAGCCCTGGTGCAATACGTTCTGACGTATAGCCTGGGCCAACGAGATCCAGAGGTGGGGCAAATCACGCTGGAGGAGTGGTCTCAGATCAGGGACCTATGCACCCTTCTGCACAGTTTTGAAATGGCGACGAAGATGTTTAGTGCTGACGATGCCATTATCAGCATGACTATTCCGGTGATTTACATGCTGGAGCACATGTTAAACAGAATTCGGAGTCAGGTGGTGGCACAAGAGGAGGTGGAGGAAGTAGAGGAGGATTTGTATGCGGAAGGGATAACATCTGCCAGGTCTAGACGGTCGGCAGCACCAAGGCAGCAGGCATGTGAGGATGGGGAAGATGGTTTTACCAGGGCGCATGGTAGCAGCCAAACTAGTGAGGAAAGTGCAGGAGCCCAGGAAGAAGTGGAGGACGAACTGATGGAAGACTCATCAGATGAGGGAGACCTTGATCCCATTTCTGTTGTGCGAGGTTGGGGGAAGAGGACAGAGGAAGGAAGCATGATTGTTACCTCGCCACCAACACAACAGGGACTTGTTACTCCTGGATGCGCAAGACACATGAATGCCTTCTTGCTGCACTACCTGCAACATGACCCTCGAATTGTGAGAATTAGAAATAATCCTGACTACTGGGTTGCCACACTGTTAGATTCCCGGTACAAAAGTAAATTTGCAGAAATGATTCCTGCCATAGAAAGGGATGCACGCATGCAGGAGTATCAGCAGAGACTGTTGCAGAATCTTACATGTGCTTTTCCACAAAACACCAGTGGTGCACGTAGTGAATCTCACAGTTCCAACTTGAGAACCGTGGGACCGTCGAGTGTTCAGCACTCAAACCGTAACAGAAACACAGTATCTGCTGGTAACATCAATTTTGTGGAATCATTTCACCACTTTTTTAGTCCATCCTTTGCAAGGCCACAGGAGACAAGAAGTCTGACACATAGTCAATGCCTAGAGACGATGGTACAGGAGTAACTCCAAGTAAACATTGAAGCCATGACTGTGTCACTGCACCCTTGCTCTTTTTGGGCTTCCAATCTGGATAAATGGCCGGAGCTAGCCACTTACGCCTTGGAGATCTTGTCATGCCCCGCAGCCAGCGTTCTGTCTGAACGTGTGTTCAGCGCTGCTGGTGGTGTGCTGACAGATAAGCGCACGCGTCTCTCCACTGATAATGTAGACAGACTCACGTTCATAAAGATGAACAAATCATGGATCCGAAATGACTTTTCTACCCCTGTGTCATCCTGGGGAGAGTAAAAGCTTGATGATTGGTTAAAATCACCTCACCAACCGTTTTAAGCTTTGAAATTACTAATCATGTTTATCTGTATCTTGGCTGGAAAATAATTTTGGCTTTGTAGCAGTGTGCAGTAATGATTCTATTAGGCCATCTATAGTAAGCTCCACCAGATTTAAAATTACTAATCATGTTTATCTGTATCTTGGCTGGAAAATAATTTGGGCTTTGTAGCAGTGTGCAGTACTGATTCTATTAGGCCATCTATACTAAGCTCCACCAGATTTAAAATTGCTAATCATGTTTATCTGTATCTTGGCTGGAAAATAATTTGGGCTTTGTAGCAGTGTGCAGTACTGATTCTATTAGGCCATCTATACTAAGCTCCACCAGATTTAAAATTAATAATAATTTTTAGCTGCATCTAGCCCGGAAAATAATTTTGGGGCTCCGAGATGCGCAAGACACATAAGTGCCTTCTTGCTGCACTACCTGCAACATGACCCTCAGATTGTCAGAATTCGAAGTAATCCTGACTACTGGGTTGCCACATTCTTAGATCCCCCACACTCTTCGATCAACCTTTTCATTTTAATAAAGACCAAAAAAATGGTCATTTTTGAAATTATAAGCATTAGCAGGTTATTAGAAACTGAAATCAAACAGTTTTCAACTCAAAACTTTATTCTAGGTGATGTTACATTTGCACATAGGACCCATTGTTCGAAAGGAGCTTCTGAACTCTCTCATCCATTGAATTTGTCAGGTTTTGGATGGTTTCTGCTTCAATTGTTTTGCATGAGGACAGAATACCCTCCCAGAACTGTTGCTTCGATGTGAACTGCCTCTCGCCATCATAGACACTCCTTTTGATGATGCTCCAGAGGTTCTGAATGAGGTAGAGGTCAGGGGAGCATGGGGGTCACACCATAAGTTTGTCCCCTTTTATGCCCATATCAGCCAGAGATGCAGATGTGTTATGTGCAGCATGAGACGGTGCATTATCATGCATGAAAATGATCTTGCTGTGGAATACATGGTTCTTCTTCTTGAACCATGGCAGGTAGTGCTGTTTGAGAAACTCCACATACATTATGGAGTTCATCTTTACCCCTTCAGGGATCCTAAAGGGGCCGACAATCTCTCTCCCCATGATTCCAGCCCAAAACATTATTCGACCTCCTCCTTGTTGGCGCTGTAGCCGTGTTTGCGTGGGGCGTCCATCAACCAGCCATCCTCCACTCCATCCATCTGGACCATCGAGCGTTGCACGGCACTCATCCGTGAACAAAACAGTTTTGAAATCGGTCATCATGTAATGTTTGGCCCACTGGAGCCGTGTCTGCTTGTGTGCAGTGGATAGAGGAGGTCGACAGGATGGCGTACGCACAGCTGCAAACCTCTGAAGGACCCTGCATCTTGTTGTTCGGGGGACGTTGGAGGCACCAGCAGCTTCAAAAACTTGTCTGCTGCTATGACAAGGCTTTTTGCCGCTGCTCTTTTAACCTGACGTAATTGCCTGTAGGAAAGAGACCTCAATTTGCCCTTATCAGCACGCACACATGTGTACTGTGAATCAGCTACATACTTCTTGATTGCCAAGACACTTCATCCTGATCATCGCACAATCTTGATTGTAGTCATGCCTTGACCTAAACACTCCACAATTTGTTGCTTCTCAGCAGCCGACACATCCTTTTTCTTTCCCATTTTGGCAGAAAATGTAGGCTGCTTAATAATGTGGGACAGCCTTCTTAAGTAGTCTTGCCTTTCATTGGACACACCTGCCAAACTAATTAGCACAGGTGTCTGCAATTGCTTACAGTGATATAAAGAGCCCTGACACACATCACCATCAATGAGTTTAACTGACAAACAAACAAATTCTTCCCTTATCACTCCTAAACACTTTTTGCATAATAATTTGGAACACAGTGTACATGTGCTTTTCCACAAAACACCAGTGGTTCACGTAGTGAATCTTACAGTTCTAACTTGCCAACCGTGATCTGTATGGAGTTGTTCAATAAAGGGCCCAAAATTAAGATAACATAGATGGGAGAGGTCTCTATGAATAGGAATTCCTAAGTATTTGATACCCTGTGAGGGCCAGGCAAAGGGAAAGTTGGACTGGATGGAATCCTGTATGGATTTGGGGAGGGAGACACCGAGGGCCTCAGACTTCGCTGCATTGATTTTAAAATTTGACCATGTAACAAAGTGATCTATTTCAGCCATAACAGCAGGGATGGATATATGTGATTGAGTGATATATACTAGGACATCATCAGCAAATAGAGAGCACTTGTACTCGGTGCCTCCCACCTCAATCCACCTAATATTGGGGTTATGGCGAATTGATGAGAGCAGGTGCTCCGTCACTAGGATGTATAAGAGAAGCGACAGAGGACATCCCTGCTTTGTCCCATTGGTGATTATGAAAGGTGATGAAAATGTTCTGAAACGCCCCCTGGGCCTTGGGACACCCGGAGCCGGACCCTTTTTGGTGGATGCTGGTGGTTGTAGTCTCCGTGGCGGCGACCCGGTTCCGTGGCTCAGGGCGGTCAAACCAGTGGCGGAACTATTTATGTGGTTTTGATGTTTAAATGTCCGACTACGCCACCCGTGGATTGTGGTCAGAGTGAACCGCCGCTGCAGGGCATAGCATAACTCCCCATGGGAGGAGTATAGCCTCAGGGCAGTGTATGTTGAGGATGGGGGTGATGGTGCAGGGCAGCAGCAGTAACGACACGGAGTCAGTGATGCAATCCAGGGCCTTTACTCACAGTTCTTATTATCCAGACCACTTCTGCAGGTAACGGCTGCCCACGTCGTACTGTGCTCACCAGGTGAGCGGCTCAGACAACTCCCAGATAACTTTGGAGCACTTCACAGGACCCCCTTTGTGTGTCCTTTGTCTGGCCTTTCTTACCAATGCTTCTGTCCGGCTGCCTCGGGCCTCCTCTTGGTAAACTTGGCGCCAGTTTCCCTGACCCTATGTGGTGCCTTCTTAGCGGGTGTAGCGAGGGGCTGCGCCACATAAAATGTCACAGCCTCCGGTTTGTAGCTGAGGGTCGTTTCCCGCCTCCACTAGTTTCGGGGACCGGTCTCCCCCTTTGGTCTGACCCCTCCACGCAGGTGGATTCGGGCGTGCGGTGACGACTCTCCCGTCCGCATCCCTGGGATCCATTCGTTCCTCGTTCCTGGAGCTTTCTCCGCTCCTCTTCCTTCCTTCTCCCTCTTCCAGGCCTGGGCCTCTGTTACTAGGCCCGCCTCCGGAGCAGAGCTCATGCAGAGCCCCTGCTCCCTGTCACTCCTGCTCAGACTTCTCTGCACTGAACTAAGATGGTGCCCACCTTTTATACTCCCTTCTCAATGCACCCAGGAACTGCTTCCTCCCTGCTCCTGCACTACAGGGTTCCCCTTCCTCAGTGTTCCCTCCCCCCACTCCAGCCAGGGACAGGGACTGTCGTGCCCATCTCAGGGGCATATTGGTCGCCCTGCCCCACGGCAATGTGGTGTAATGCATGCAGGTGTCGGGTCCTGATCCACACTCCATCCTTACCTGAGAGTGAGATATCACACCTCTGGGTGAGGTGCAATACCTCTGTAGCAACCGAGCCCTCGGGGTGCTACAGTTCCATTTATCTTCAGCCTAGGTGACGTATTGCGATACAGGGCCGTGATTTTGGCTATAAAAGGGTCCCCTAGACCCCTACCCCAAGCTTTTTAAGAGAATAATATATGGCGTGCCAGGAGACTCTATGGAATGCTTTCTCAGCATCCAACGAGAGTATCTAATTACAAATTTTTAACTGCATCTAGCCCAGGAAATACTTTGTGCGTAGTAGCAGCGTCTGCTAGTCAGCAGATTATCCCGGCTGTTAAGCAAGCTACACCACCTGTAGTTTGGACACTTAATTTTTTCAAAGGAAATGCTTCGGGACCACGGGATACTCAGCGAAGAGCATCAGGAAGCACCCCAAGGCATAGGGGCTGGGACCGGCGGTAGGATGCCTTGCGGTGGACAGCCGAGCTCGATCCTTATAAAAGCTTTTTAACTGCAGCAGCTTTAGTGGACGCTACTGGAGCTGGAATTACACGGCTGCTGGCTTGAGACGTGCCCTCCAATAGATCCTTGTAAAAGGATTTAAAGTGTATTCATTCAAATTAGAGAGACAATTTAAATTAAAAAGCTAAGAGCTGCCTCCACCACAGGGGGGCTCGCTCGACCCACCAGCGGACAGGCACCAGTATTGGGAGAGGGGGGCTGGCCGTCAGGGTCCACCGCGGCTCTGGCACAACCCGGCGACACGGAGGTGGCACGGGCAGGAACGGACTGGCCGTGTCGGCTTCTCACTTTTTGGATTTTAGAAGGGCATGACATGCCTATATCTGTGTCTCCCCCTCCTTTTACTCCTCCACCTCTTTTCTTTTCGCATGACTATATGTACTTGTCACTTTTCCATGTGTTATTTATGTCTTCTGAGCAGTTTGTCAACTTTTGGACACCTTTGAAGGTGTTTTCTATGTGTTTCTATGTGTTTTTGTTTGCCTGCCATTGGTTTTAACGGTGTTCGAAGGTGTTCGACGAACAGTTCGACGAACAGTTAGGCGAACACACGGGTGTTAGACAAACCGAACCGAACTTGAACACTACGGGGGTGGCTCAACACTAATTAACAGTATTACTGTGAAAAAATCCAGTTACGATTTTGGTGCACGAACAGTTATCAAACATAACCTCGAACAGCCGGATTTTTTGCAAATCGTTCGGGTTCGAACGGCTCGAACCCTGCCCAAAACAGCTCGAATTTGAGATTGGCGAACAGTTTGAGTCGAACACAGCTCATATCTAGAGACAATATCCGGAGAAATAGTGGCGGCGGGGGACCGAGTATGGACACCCGGCCGCCGCCGGCATGAATTTATGAAAAACTTCTGCCTCCACGAGCCTAAAAGGCCACATTTCAAGTGAAATCTGCTTTAGAGGACTTCCTGGGATAACTGACAGCTGGAGTAGATATGGTTTCCCAAGTCCTTTCACCAAGCTAAACAATATGTCTGTGGTGAAATACAACTCAGCAAAAACAGCTGTGGACTGGCTCCGTACCGTCCCTGGCCACATTCACTTGACCACATGTTTGTGGGTAGGCGGTCCTTCCCAGTAAGTTCACCGGGGAGGGCACGGGTAATGTTGTGGGACCCGTGCTTGTGGAAGGTGGAGAAGACACCGGGACAAATAATGGTGGCTGGGGACCAAGTATGGACACCCAGCCGCTGCCGGCATGAGGTTATGAAAAGCTTCCGCCTCCACCAGCCTAAAAGGCCACATTTCAAGTGCAAGCAGCTGTCAAAAATTTGTCAGTATAGTATTGCAGCCTATGGGTGGGTGGGTGGCTGGCAGCATACTTTCGCTTGCATTCCAAGGAATGGGGTAGGGACAACTGAATGCTGAACTGGGACAAGGACGTGAACGGTGATTGTTGCAAGTCTGCAAAAACAGGTGCATGGCGGGAGTCATCTTCTCATACGCCAAGGATCACTTATGATGGGCACACTTTTAGGCAGTGACCTGGGTGTCAGAGATGCTTCCAGAAGTCTTCCCATGACTTTTCATTTTCAGCACTGTATGCATGTGTCTGATTATGTGTCACACACCACATGGCCAGATAAGGTTGTAAAATGTTAAAATGTCATTTCCCAATGAATGCATTTGTCTTGGTTGAAAGTGGCGCAATACCTCTGACAACGTTGTTGACAGTAGTGATCTGGGAGTCAGAAATGCTTCCAGGGGTCTTCCCCATGCTGTTCCCATGTCATTTGAGCACTGTTCCCATCGATTTGGGCAATTTTTAGGCCCTCTGCAGAACGCCGGCGGGAGCCGCCTGAAAAATGCTCGAGTTTCCCATAGACTTACATTGGGCTCGTTGCTCGGGTCGAGCACCACAATATTCCAATTTGCTCGACCCGAGCATCGAGCACCCGAGCAATTTAGTGCTCGCCCATTACTAGTGACACCCAGTTAACGGCTCTCTTTCCGTTTCTTGTCTGTTGAGGGACACCTCCAGGGTCCATGGTTCCCCTTCTACGGGTGCCAACCTTATAGCATCAGCTCTGGTGAGATCCTCTGGCATTACGCAAACTCGCGCCATCTCTTTGCGGGGCAATAACTGCAAACTTGCGTCACTTAGATTAATGCAATGCACGGGTACCCTACCCTGTCGCAGGGTGGCCAGTGTGCGTGCCATTAGA
Source organism: Phyllobates terribilis (assembly GCF_046119375.1). Lineage (NCBI taxonomy): Eukaryota > Metazoa > Chordata > Amphibia > Anura > Dendrobatidae > Phyllobates > Phyllobates terribilis. The sequence continues at coordinate 33,533,580 of NW_027362768.1, read as the reverse complement.
AGCCCAGAGGCCGCTTCATCTCCCTCTACTGGTTTAATCTGAATGTCCATACCCCAGTACTGGCAAAGTGAGTACAGTCTGTCCCTCTAGCAGGGTCACTGTAGCTTCAGGTGGCATTGATACTTTACCCAGATACTGAGAGGAGCAGTCAATGTTTGAATTTGAGTGACTCGCACGAGGTGCTGAAACACCCTCTTGCTGGCTGGGTCAAGAGAGGCGCGAGTCCAGTTATTTCTGTCAGAACCCTCAGCCAGGAAGTGTCCGACCTCTTTAAGCACATTCATGCCCAGGGTTAAATTACATAGAATACTGATTAGGATAATGGACAAAATTCACTCTAGTGGTCACCACTGATTCAAATATCTAATAAAAATTGGAAAGGGTATTAGGAAAGAAAAAGGTGTGTGAATAAAATTTAGCTTTTATTAATATAATTTAAAAAACTCTTGTTTTATAAAAATTATTTATAAATGAAAATTCATACATCAAAAGATGTATATAGGGCTACTGTTGTATAATTTTAAACAGTTCAAGCCCACAAGTTTCTTATTCTAAATGTGAGGACACAAAAATAAATTGACCACAGCCGATGTCCCTATAATTGTTGGCTGGGTATTATAAGTTGATATCTCAAGTATCCCAACTCTCTCTGTCAAATAATTTAATTATTATAAGTTCCATATATAAGATACCGTAAAAATGTGAGGAATAATAATTTATTCTCCACTAATGAACCTCTTGTGGCTTCTTATATTCTCTGCACTGTTAGTGAGTTATTGACAGTATTAATAGGGAGATAAAATTTAATACTTGTGCGATCTCACTGCTATAGATGACATAAAAAAAAACAGCTATATGGCTGAACTTGCATCTACGAGCTAAGCACTAGTCTAATGTGGGTAATATATGCGGTTAATACCGCTGATCTTTCAAATCATGCCCATAAAGATAAGAGTGCTCTATCTCTCCCACAGCATATGCATGCTAACTGTGTGCGAGTGATCTGCTTGCAGTCACTGTTATTTATTCCAGAGATTAAGCATACGGTTAACTGCCAGTTTGTATCATTAGCTAAAGCACGTGGAGATCAAAGCACCCTATCTCCCCCACAGCGTTCTCACTCAAGTCGCGTGCAGATAATCTGCACGCGGTCAATGCCGATTTATATATTAAGCCGGCAGGGTAAAAGTTTGAGATAACGACGGCACATAGCATGACAGAGAGTGGTATACGGATCTTGGAGTGTGTCACCACATTTAGAATATAAGAATAAACGTCCCTGACGCGCGTTTCGCCATGATTACCGGCTTTTTCTAAGGGCGAGATCGGCCTCCTTCTCAGGATTCTTATACCTCCTGTCAAGATTGACAGGTTTAACAGCCAGTCAAAGAGTTCACATGCCTGTAATACCAGAAGGATGTAATGAGATGACTCCAAATAAAGTTTTGAAGATAACAGGAATTATAAAGATAATGGCTAAATTCCAAATTTCATCCCACACTAGTGGGTTGGCTGACAGTATACCTGAAAGGCTGTGCATTAGAATAATAGTACAATAAAATATTACTATATATATATAGACCTATCAGATTGAAAAAATCTTATACACACTAACCATCAGTTGTATTTAAGGGGGATTCTTTTACAAGCCCCTAATTCTCTCTCATATTTTCTATGATAATTCACGTAAGTTCCTCAGTAAATATAAATAAGACCAATGCCCTCATTCTCCACCTTCAATACAGCATGTGGAGAATGAATGGGAAGGTGTGATAAATGGGAATATTTTAATATATTTTGTTCTTTATATTTAAACTGATACATCTGGGACAAAATATCCAGATGCATCAATATTTTCAGAGGACAAATAGACACATATCAGTGCCTCCCGACCCATTTGAACAAGTTTAGTATTATTAAGGACTTGCACTTATTTGGGAGAAAGTTAATTTTTAAAAAATTGTTCTCAGATCAATCAAGTAAGGGTACTATCTCTCAGGAAGTAGAACCTACATCAAGTTTGTTGAGCCAAGAATTGAGGAAGTTAGATATTTTGGAAGAATTAGATACAGAGAACCAAGTAGGGGAATTAGAGAATGAAAACACATTATGCTCTAAATGGAAAAAGAAGATACTTAAGCCCAAATCTTCTAATATGCTGACATTACAGACTTGCCCTGCAGTGAAAGTCTTTGTGGATCTTGTTACGAAGGATATTTTAGCTTTACCAGATGGAGATTTTCAACCAATCGCTGCTCCTGGAGATAGACGAATAATTGATGAACTCAAACAAATGGAGGATGTCGTCTTTAAGTCCAGTGATAAAGGTGGCAATATTGTTATCTGGCCGCAGGATAAATATATGCAAGAAGCCAAGAGACAACTTACCAACAAAGACTTCTATAGACCACTCTGGAGTGATCCCACTGACCAGTTCCTGGAAGAATACGCTAATTTAATAACCAAGGGATTGGACAGTGGAGCTATCACGAAATGTGAGAGAGACTTCCTGACGGTTAAACATCCAAGAGTAGCAACATTTTATATGCTACCCAAGGTCCATAAAGACCTTGGGAAGCCACCAGGAAGACCTTTTGTCTCTGGTATAGGTAACCTGACTGAAAAAGCCAATCAATGGGTAGATCAGGAATTAAGAGGATATGTTTACGATCTTCCCTCCTATACCAGAGACACCATGCAAGTTCTACAAGAACTTGAGGGCAGTAAACTCGATCAGCAAGAATTACTTGTGACATGTGATGTCGAAAGTTTATATACATGTATAGATCAGGATAGTGGATGTAAGGCCGTTGATTTTTATTTACCTAGAAATCACGACCTTGATCCAACACGAAAAAATTTTATTCTCTCTCTTTTGAAGTTCATTCTAAAAAGAAATTATTTTGTTTTTGACAGACGCTTCTACTTACAAATGTGGGGAACCGCAATGGGGGCGGCGGTCGCACCCACTTTTTCAAATTTATACTTGGGATGGTGGGAAGAGGAGTTCGTCTTTGCAGAGAATATGTCTATCTATGTAGATCAGATTGTAATGTACAAACGCTACATAGATGATATTCTTATTATTTGGAAGGGCACAGCAGATACCCTAATGAATTTTGTTAACATCCTTAATGATAACCAACTTAATTTGAAGCTAACTCTCTCTTTCCATAAGGATCATATTCCATTTTTGGATATTATGATATACAGAGACCTGGACAACAGGATCCAAACAGATCTATATAGAAAGGAAACTGCCACAAACAGCATCTTGGATGCTAGAAGTGCACATGCACCATCAACCATCCGAGCCATTCCCAAGCGGGAATTCTTGCGGTTACGCCGCAACTGTTCCACCTTTGAAGGGTTCAAATTGAGAGCAGCGGAACTGAGGAAGAGACTTTCTGAGAGAAATTACTCTAAACAAACAATTAAAAAGGCGAATAACATTGCCTTAAGGACGGAGAGGAAACATCTTTCTATCACGAAAATTCGAGATCAGGATGACAAGCTGAGATTTATAACTGAATATCATCAAGATTGGCAAATTATGATTAACATCTTTAATAAACACTGGGGGATTTTAAAATCCGATAGTGATCTTGATCGATATCTTACACCGAAGGCCTCAATAGGATATCGGAAAACTACATCTATCTCTAACCTTTTGGTCTCGAGCCATTTTAAAAGTAATAATAGAGTTGCAAATGTAAGGGATCCGGGTTTCTTCCCCTGCAAATTATGCAGTGCCTGCCAAATCCTGACTCCTATGAAATCCTTCAGGGACGCTTTTGGAAAAAACTTTACCATACATCAACATTAAATTGCTCTTCTGTTGGAGTAATTTATTGTTTGGAGTGCACATGTGGACTCAGATATGTAGGAAAGACAACTAGAGATCTGAGAACACGCATTAGAGAGCATATTAGGAGTTTCATTAATTTTGATAAGGATGAACAAACATGTAGAGAAAAACAAAAAATTTTTGTTCCCACTCCCATCGCTAAGCATTTCAAATATGCACACGATTTACGATGGAAAGATCTGAAAGGGTGGGCAATTTTTAGCACAGACTGTACCTTAGGGGTGGAGATTTGGACCAGTTCCTGCTGAAAATGGAAAGCCAGTGGATATTTCATTTAAATACGGTCAATCCACATGGGTTGAACGAAAATTTCAATTTTGGTTGTTTTTTATGATGTTTCTCTACATTCTGATGAGTGACTTTTTTGTATGTCTCTGGTTTTAGGGTTGTTAGCTGTGCGTTTCCCAAGAATTTCTTTTGCCTTACAGCAAATTGATGTGTCTATCTGTCCTCTGAAAATATTGATGCATCCGGGTATTTTGTCCCAGATGTATCAGTTTAAATATAAAGAAAAAAATATATTAAAATATTCCCATTTATCACACCTTCCCATTCATTCTCCTCATGCTGTATTGAAGGTGGAGAATGAGGGGATTGGTCTTATTTATATTTACTGAGGAACTTACGTGAATTATCATAGAAAATATGAGAGAGAATTAGGGGCTTGTAAAAGGATCCCCCTTAAAAACAACTGATGGTTAGTGTGTATAAGATTTTTTCAATCTGATAGGTCTATATATATAGTAATATTTTATTGTACTATTATTCTAATGCACAGCCTTTCAGGTATACTATTAGCCAACCCACTAGTGTGGGATGAAATTTGGAATTTAGCCATTATCTTTATAATTCCTGTTATCTTCAAAACTTTATTTGGAGTCATCTCATTACATCCTTCTGGTAATGCAGGCATGTGGACTCTTTGATTGGCTGTTAGACCTGTCAATCTTGACAGGAGGTATAAGAATCCTGAGAAGGCGGCTGATCCCGCCCTTAGAAAAAGCTGGTAATCATGGCGAAACGCGCATCAGGGACGTTTATTCTTATATTCTAAATGTGGTGACACACTCCAAGATCCGTATACCACTCTCTGTCATGCTATGTGCCGTCGTTATCTCAAACTTTTACTCTGCCGGCTTAATATATAAAGCGGCATTGACCGCATGCAGATTATCTGCACGCGACTTGAGTGAGAACGCTGTGGGGGAGATAGGGTGCTTTGATCTCCACGTGCTTTAGCTAATGATTAGGGTTGAGTGAACATGCTCGACACTGCTCGGTACTCGCCCGAGCATCATGCTACTCGGGATGTTCGGCGAGCACCGAGCATTTCCGGGTTACTCGGGCGGAAGCTCGGGTCTCCGCCCTGCATGTTTGGCGCTCTTTACAGAGCCAATGAACATGCAGGGATTGCCAGCCAGTCACTGTAATGCTGCAGCCATGTTGGTTGTGGGCATTACAGTGATTGGCTGGCCACACAGCGTCACCTCGAGTATTTAAAACCGGGCGCCGCCATCCTGGACACAGTCGCTCCGGATTAGACAGTGTAGGGACAGCGCTGCTGATTTAGGGAGAGATATAAACTGCAAAATAGTTAGTGTAGGGTCTGTAAAGGCTGCCAGAACAAACAAACAGTCCTTTTCAGGACTAATATCCATCCCAGATACCAGGCAGGCAGGCTGTATAGGAGACACAGTGGTTATAACAGCAAACGCTGCATTACAGTCCTGTGTGCTCCTGTTGCTGAAATTGCTTTACGTGGCAGCAGGTGTCGGGGGCCAGGAAAAATCCTTTTTTTTTCATCTAAATCCTCCTTTTTTTTTCCTCCTTCACACTGCACAAATAACCGTCTTATTAACCTTTTGGTGTGTCCCCCCCCCCCGCCAAAAAAAGCGTGTCTCTGATTTTTCAGACACAAATATAACTGTTGAAAATAGTCTGGTGTAGGCTAGAGAAACAGAAGTGTTGTTTTGCACTTCCACGGTTCAAACCTCTGTATTATCCATTTTGGGTCATTTGTATCTAAAAAAAACAAACATTTTGAGTGTGTCGCTCACTGTTCAGCCGCAAATCTATATATTTAAAAAAGTCTGGTATACCCCAGTAAACAATAACTGTGGTTTTGCCATCCCACGGTAAAAAATCTCTATTATTCAGGTTTTGGTATATTTTCCGTAAAGAAAAACGGTAGTGTCTCCTGACTGTTGTGACACAAAAATATATCTGTTGAAAATAGTCTTGTGTAGACCCGACATCCCAGTGTGGTTTCGCAGTTCCACGGGTCAAATCGCTGTACTATCCAGTTTTGGGCCTTTGGTATCTAAAAAAAAAGCAGTTTGAGTGTGTCGCTCACTGTTCAGCAGCAAATATCTCTGTTTAAAATAGTGTGGTATACACCAGTAAACAATAACTGTGGTTTTCCTCTTCCACGGTTCTAATCTACTCTTTATTACCCTTTTTCCATTGATAGTGCAAGTGTAAGATATTTTACTTAATTTACAATTAGAGATGGGCGTTGTTCTACTCGAACTGTTCGCCAATCTCAAATTTGAGCTGTTTTGGGCGGTGTTCGAGCCGTTCGGCGAACACGAACGATTTGAGAAAAATTTGCTTGTTCGAGGTTATGTTCGATAACTGTTCGTGCACCAAAATCATAACTGGATTTTTTCTCAGTAATGATGAAAATTAATGTTAATACGCAGTTTGAGTGTACAGCGGGGTGGGGGGAGGGGCAGGGGATGGATCTTTGCAGGAATAATGAAGATCTCCATTTTTTTTTCTCTTTCCCGCATTTACAGTGGGGAGGTGCAATCTGTCAGCCTATCAGCAGCGCACACACGGAGCGAAGTGCTTTTTTCACACAAGCAAGGGCATGTGTCATTGGCAGTGTATGTCACATGTCCTGGCCCTATAAGACCAAGCCATTTTCCCCGTCGCCACCATTTTCTCACTGCTGTAGCTGCGTGTTAGACGGCACCGCTGTTGCTGTGTGTGCTATACCTTGTTAATTTCAAGCCAATTTTCGCACAAATCTACAGATAGCTTGGGAGTAGGGAATAGTTGTGATTGCAGTCCTTTTAAGGACTAGGTTACAGCATTTCCTACGACTTTTATCAGGCAGGTCTGTGCTCTTAAATAGATATATTGTGGGAGTAAAGACTAATTGTAATTGCAGTCCTTTTCAGGACTAGTTTACATCAGTTCCTATCAGTTTTTGCCAGGCAGGTCTGTGCCAGTGCTGTGCAAGTTTTTTTCACAGCATTTGGCTGAATCTAGCAAAGCTAATCCTTTTTGGCCTATTGCAGAGTGTGTTAGTCAGTGGAGTAGCCTATCTGTGTTGCAAGATATACCACCTGTGTATAGAATACCAATTTTTTTACTGCACCTAGTGAAGTAAAATCTTTTGGGCATAGCATCATTGTATTAGTCCATCTATACTGACCTCCATCAGGTTGCAAACTGAATATAATTTTTTTCTGCATCTAGCGCTGAAAAAATATTTGGCCTTCTAGCAGTGTGTGGGACTTTCTCTATTAGTCCATCTATACTGACCTCCATCAGGTTGCAAACTGAATATATTTTTTTTCTGCATCTACCTCTGAAAAATATTGGGCTTCTAGCTGTGTGTGGGACTTGTTCTATTAATCCATCTATACAGACCTCCATCAGGTTGCAAACTGAATATAATTTTTTTCTGCATCTACCTCTGAAAAAATATTTGGCCTTCTAGCAGTGTGTGGGACTTTATCTATTAGTCCATCTATACTGACCTCCATCAGGTTGCAAATTAAAAATTATTTTTATCTGCATCTACCCCTGAAAAAATATTTGGGCTTCTAGCTGTGTGTGGGACTTGTTCTATTAGTCCATCTATACTGACCTCCATCAGGTTGCAAACTGAATATAATTTTTTGTCTGCATCTAGCTCTGAAAAAATATTTGGCCTTCTAGCAGTGTGTGGGACTTTCTCTATTAGTCCATCTATACTGACCTCCATCAGGTTGCAAACTGAATATATTTTTTTTCTGCATCTACCTCTGAAAAAATATTGGGCTTCTAGCTGTGTGTGGGACTTGTTCTATTAATCCATCTATACAGACCTCCATCAGGTTGCAAACTGAATATAATTTTTTTCTGCATCTACCTCTGAAAAAATATTTGGGCTTCTAGCTGTGTGTGGGACTTGTTCTATTAGTCCATCTATACTGACCTCCATCAGGTTGCAAACTTATTATAATTTTTTGTCTGCATCTAGCTCTGAAAAAACATTTGGCCTTCTAGCAGTGTGTGGGACTTTCTCGATTAGTCCATCTATACTGACCTCCATCAGGTTGGAAATTAAAAATAATTTTTATCTGCATTCAGCTCTGAAAAAATATTTGGCCTTCTAGCAGTGTGTGGGACTTTCTCTATTAGTCCATCTATACTGACCTCCATCAGGTTGCAAATTAAAAATAATTTTTATCTGCATCCAGCTCTGAAAAAATATTTGGGCTTCTAGCAGTGTGTGGGACTTTCTCTATTAGTCCATCTATACTGACCTCCATCAGGTTGCAAATTAAAAATAATTTTTTGTCTGCATCTAGCTCTGAAAAATATTTGGCCTTCTAGCAGTGTGTGGGACTTTCTCTATTAGTCCATCTATACTGACCTCCATCAGGTTGCAAACCGAATATATTTTTTTTCTGCATCTACCTCTGAAAAAATATTGGGCTTCTAGCTGTGTGTGGGACTTGTTCTATTAATCCATCTATACAGACCTCCATCAGGTTGCAAACTTATTATAATTTTTTGTCTGCATCTAGCTCTGAAAAAATATTTGGGCTTCTAGCAGTGTGTGGGACTTGTTCTATTAGTCCATCTATACTGACCTCCATCAGGTTGCAAACTGAATATATTTTTTTTCTGCATCTACCTCTTTAAAAATATTGGGCTTCTAGCTGTGTGTGGGACTTGTTCTATTAATCCATCTATACAGACCTCCATCAGGTTGCAAACTGAATATAATTTTTTTCTGCATCTACCTCTGAAAAAATATTTGGGCTTCTAGCTGTGTGTGGGACTTGTTCTATTAGTCCATCTATACTGACCTCCATCAGGTTGCAAACTAAAAATAATTTTTTGTCTGCATCTAGCTCTGAAAAAATATTTGGCTTTCTAGCAGTGTGTGGGACTTTCTCTATTAGTCCATCTATACTGACCTCCATCAGGTTGCAAATTAAAAATAATTTTTATCTGCATCTACCCCTGAAAAAATATTTGGGCTTCTAGCAGTGTGTGGGACTTTCTCTATTAGTCCATCTATACTGACCTCCATCAGGTTGCAAACTGAATATATTTTTTTTCTGCATCTACCTCTGAAAAAATATTGGGCTTCTAGCTGTGTGTGGGACTTGTTCTATTAATCCATCTATACAGACCTCCATCAGGTTGCAAACTGAATATAATTTTTTTCTGCATCTAACTCTGAAAAAATATTTGGGCTTCTAGCTGTGTGTGGGACTTGTTCTATTAGTCCATCTATACTGACCTCCATCAGGTTGCAAACTGAAAATAATTTTTTGTCTGCATCTAGCTCTGAATAAATATTTGGCCTTCTAGCAGTGTGTGGGACTTTCTCTATTAGTCCATCTATACTGACCTCCATCAGGTTGCAAATTAAAAATAATTTTTATCTGCATCTACCTCTGAAAAAATATTTGGGCTTCTAGCTGTGTGTGGGACTTGTTCTATTAGTCCATCTATACTGACCTCCATCAGGTTGCAAACTGAATATAATTTTTTTCTGCATCTAGCTCTGAAAAAATATTTGGCCTTCTAGCAGTGTGTGGGACTTTCTTTATTAGTCCATCTATACTGACCTCCATCAGGCTGCAAATTAAAAATAATTTTTTGTCTGCATCTAGCTCTGAAAAAATATTTGGCCTTCTAGCAGTGTGTGGGACTTTCTCTATTAGTCCATCCATACTGACCTCCATCAGTTTGCAAACTGAATATATTTTTTTTCTGCATCTACCTCTGAAAAAATATTGGGCTTCTAGCTGTGTGTGGGACTTGTTCTATTAATCCATCTATACAGACCTCCATCAGGTTGCAAACTGAATATAATTTTTTTCTGCATCTAGCTCTGAAAAAATATTTGAGCTTCTAGCTGTGTGTTGGACTTGTTCTATTAGTCCATCTATACTGACCTCCATCAGGTTGCAAACTGAAAATAATTTTTTGTCTGCATCTAGCTCTGAAAAAATATTTGGCCTTCTAGCAGTGTGTGGGACTTTCTCTATTAGTCCATCTATACTGACCTCCATCAGGTTGCAAATTAAAAATAATTTTTATCTGCATCCAGCTCTGAAAAAATATTTGGCCTTCTAGCAGTGTGTGGGACTTTCTCTATTAGTCCATCTATACTGACCTCCATCAGGTTGCAAATTAAAAATAATTTTTATCTGCATCCAGCTCTGAAAAAATATTTGGCCTTCTAGCAGTGTGTGGAACTTCATCTATTAGTCCATCTATACAGACCTCCATCAGGTTGCAAATTAAAAATATTTTTTTGTCTGCATCTAGCTCTGAAAAAATATTTGGCCTTCTAGCAGTGTGTGGGACTTTCTCTATTAGTCCATCTATACTGACCTCCATCAGGTTGCAAACTGAATATATTTTTTTTCTGCATCTACCTCTGAAAAAATATTGGGCTTCTAGCTGTGTGTGGGACTTGTTCTATTAATCCATCTATACAGACCTCCATCAGGTTGCAAACTGAATATAATTTTTTTCTGCATCTACCTCTGAAAAAATATTTGGGCTTCTAGCTGTGTGTGGGACTTGTTCTATTAGTCCATCTATACTGACCTCCATCAGGTTGCAAACTGAAAATAATTTTTTGTCTGCATCTAGCTCTGAAAAAATATTTGGCCTTCTAGCAGTGTGTGGGACTTTCTCGATTAGTCCATCTATACTGACCTCCATCAGGTTGGAAATTAAAAATAATTTTTATCTGCATCCAGCTCTGAAAAAATATTTGGCCTTCTAGCAGTGTGTGGGACTTTCTCTATTAGTCCATCTATACTGACCTCCATCAGGTTGCAAATTAAAAATAATTTTTATCTGCATCCAGCTCTGAAAAAATATTTGGCCTTCTAGCAGTGTGTGGGACTTTCTCTATTAGTCCATCTATACTGACCTCCATCAGGTTGCAAATTAAAAATAATTTTTTGTCTGCATCTAGCTCTGAAAAAATATTTGGCCTTCTAGCAGTGTGTGGGACTTTCTCTATTAGTCCATCTATACTGACCTCCATCAGGTTGCAAACTGAATATATTTTTTTTCTGCATCTACCTCTAAACAAATATTGGGCTTCTAGCTGTGTGTGGGACTTGTTCTATTAATCCATCTATACAGACCTCCATCAGGTTGCAAACTGAATATAATTTTTTTATGCATCTACCTCTGAAAAAATATTTGGGCTTCTAGCTGTGTGTGGGTCTTGTTCTATTAGTCCATCTATACTGACCTCCATCAGGTTGCAAACTGAAAATAATTTTTTGTCTGCATCTAGCTCTGAATAAATATTTGGCCTTCTAGCAGTGTGTGGGACTTTCTCTATTAGTCCATCTATACTGACCTCCATCAGGTTGCAAATTAAAAATAATTTTTATCTGCATCTACCTCTGAAAAAAATATTTGGGCTTCTAGCTGTGTGTGGGACTTGTTCTATTAGTCCATCTATACTGACCTCCATCAGGTTGCAAACTGAATATAATTTTTTTCTGCATCTAGCTCTGAAAAAATATTTGGCCTTCTAGCAGTGTGTGGGACTTTCTCTATTAGTCCATCTATACTGACCTCCATCAGGTTGCAAATTAAAAATAATTTTTATCTGCATCCATCTCTGAAAAAATATTTTGCCTTCTAGCAGTGTGTGGGACTTTCTCTATTAGTCCATCTATACTGACCTCCATCAGGTTGCAAATTAAAAATAATTTTTTGTCTGCATCTAGCTCTGAAAAAATATTTGGCCTTCTAGCAGTGTGTGGGACTTTCTCTATTAGTCCATCTATACTGACCTCCATCAGGTTGCAAACTGAATATAATTTTTTTCTGCATCTAGCTCTGAAAAAATATTTGGCCTTCTAGCAGTGTGTGGGACTTTCTCTATTAGTCCATCTATACTGACCTCCATCAGGTTGCAAACTGAATATATTTTTTTTCTGCATCTACCTCTGAAAAAATATTGGGCTTCTAGCTGTGTGTGGGACTTGTTCTATTAATCCATCTATAAAGACCTCCATCAGGTTGCAAACTTATTATAATTTTTTGTCTGCATCTAGCTCTGAAAAAATATTTGGGCTTCTAGCAGCATGTGGGACTTGTTCTATTAGTCCATCTATACTGACCTCCATCAGGTTGCAAACTGAATATATTTTTTTTCTGCATCTACCTCTGAAAAAATATTGGGCTTCTAGCTGTGTGTGGGACTTGTTCTATTAATCCATCTATACTGACCTCCATCAGGTTGCCAACTGAATATAATTTTTTTCTGCATCTACCTCTAAAAAAATATTTGGGCTTCTAGCTGTGTGTGGGACTTGTTCTATTAGTCCATCTATACTGACCTCCATCAGGTTGCAAACTGAAAATAATTTTTTGTCTGCATCTAGCTCTGAAAAAATATTTGGCCTTCTAGCAGTGTGTGGGACTTTCTCTATTAGTCCATCTATACTGACCTCCATCAGGTTGCAAATTAAAAATAATTTTTGTCTGCATCTAGCTCTGAAAAAATATTTGGCCTTCTAGCAGTGTGTGGGACTTTCTCTATTAGTCCATCTATACTGACCTCCATCAGGTTGCAAATTAAAAATAATTTTTATCTGCATCCATCTCTGAAAAAATATTTTGCCTTCTAGCAGTGTGTGGGACTTTCTCTATTAGTCCATCTATACTGACCTCCATCAGGTTGCAAATTAAAAATAATTTTTTGTCTGCATCTAGCTCTGAAAAAATATTTGGCCTTCTAGCAGTGTGTGGGACTTTCTCTATTAGTCCATCTATACTGACCTCCATCAGGTTGCAAACTGAATATAATTTTTTGTCTGCATCTAGCTCTGAATAAATATTTGGCCTTCTAGCAGTGTGTGGGACTTTCTCTATTAGTCCATCTATACTGACCTCCATCAGGTTGCAAATTAAAAATAATTTTTATCTGAATCTACCTCTGAAAAAATATTTGGGCTTCTAGCTGTGTGTGGGACTTGTTCTATTAGTCCATCTATACTGACCTCCATCAGGTTGCAAACTGAATATAATTTTTTTCGGCATCTAGCTCTGAAAAATTATTTGGCCTTCTAGCAGTGTGTGGGACTTTCTCTATTAGTCCATCTATACTGACCTCCATCAGGTTGCAAATTAAAAATAATTTTTTGTCTGCATCTAGCTCTGAAAAAATATTTGGCCTTCTAGCAGTGTGTGGGACTTTCTCTATTAGTCCATCTATACTGACCTCCATCAGGTTGCAAACTGAATATATTTTTTTTCTGCATCTACCTCTGAAAAAATATTTGGGCTTCTAGCTGTGTGTGGGACTTTCTTTATTAGTCCATCTATACTGACCTCCATCAGGTTGCAAATTGAATATAATTTTTTTCTGCATCTAACCCAGCCAATAGTTTTGGCCTAATAGCACAGTTTGGCCACTCAGCTCTTCTCGGTTCCCATCCATTGTTTTTTTGTGCAAACAACTCCAGAGTTGTGAATTAGTTAACCACCAAAATGAGTGGAAAAAGGCCTGCTGCTGGTGGAAAGGGGAATAGGCGTGTTGGGAAGGGGAAAAAAGGTTGTGTCCGTGTGGTAGGTGTTAAAGCAACAGTAACATCTGCAGAAGAAAGACCATCTTCCAGCCAAACTAAAATGTCTACTTCTTTTAGCGGACAATGTGATAAGATCCCTTTCTTACGGCCACGCCAATCGCTACAAATTCCAGATGAGGCACAAAAACAGCAGGTGCTTCAATGGATATCAAGTGCTCCTTTAAGTGGGCTCTCCTCCACATCAACTTCAACATCACAAATACTCCAGTCCTCAAAGGTGTCACCCCAATCGCACTTGCTTCCTCACAGCTCCCAAATCTCCAGCTGCCCGTCTGAGTATGAGGTAGAACAGATGGTTGAGTCTGCAGAGCTGTTTACTCATACTATAGCCTGGGAATCAGAGGTCGACTCCAGCGCTTCTGTGAATGCAGACGAGGAAATGATATGCACTGATGCCCAGAATCTTTATGAATCGGATCCAGGACCAGACGCAGAAGGTTCTGACCATAATGTAGACCCTCATTCCCAAACTGTAACTCCTGTTGGTGGAGACAATGAGGAAGACGATGATGAGACTCAAATACCTGATTGGAGCGACAACTTTAGTTTTTTGTCAGGGCAGGAACAGGTTGGCTCTGAGGACGACGGGTGTGATAACGCACAGGGTGATGATGATGAGGTTGGAGATCCCACTTACTGTCAACCCACAGTCAGCCAAGAGATGAGGTCAGCAGAGGAGGTGGAGGAAGATGCTAGTGACGACGAGGTCAGGTTGCGCCTTCCTGGACAGAGACGTAGTACTGGAAGCACGTCAACAACTGCATCCTCAAACACAACTCTGCCTCTCACCACAAGTCGTGGTGGCTCTTCAGGTCGCATGGGTGCTAAGCCTTGCATAGCCTGGGCATTTTTTCAGATCGATAAAGATGACCCAACTCGTGTTATCTGTAACATTTGTCAGCAAAAGCTAAGTAGAGGCCAAAAAATACATAGTTTGAGTACTTCATGCATGAACCGGCACATGGACATGAAGCATAAGTTGCAGTGGGAAGCTCAGTGTGCTACAATGCGGCCTAGCCTGCCGGGCCAACCACCGTCTGCCATATCTTGTGCATCCACGGCCTCTTCATCCTCTGTGACTGGGGGGACAGCAGTCACACCTGTTTTGGGGCGCAGACCTGCCACCTCTTTACCCGCAACAGCCAGCGTGATTGGCAGGTCATCATTTTCTTTGGAGGTGGTAACACCAGCTGGTGTTGAGCGCTGTCCGACATCGATAGCACCACCTTTGGATCAAGGCAACCTAACATGTCCGCCAGCATCTTCCTCACAGACCGGCAGTTTGCCGGGGACACCCTTATCAACCCCGTTTAAGCACAATAGCCAGCCCTCGGTCCCTCAGATGTGGACAAGTAAAAGACCATTTCCTCCTAGCCATGAGAAAGCTAAGAGGTTGAATTTCACCATCTGCAAGCTCTTGGCTACAGAAATGCTGCCTTTCCGCCTGGTGGACACAGAGGATTTTCGAGACCTTATGTCCATCGCAGTGCCCCAGTACCAGATGCCCAGTCGGCACTACTTCTCAAAGAAAGGTGTGCCTGCGCTCCACCAGCATGTCGCACACAACATCACCGCTTCTTTGAGAAACTCTGTGTGTGACAGGGTGCATTTCACCACAGACACTTGGACGAGTAGGCATGGAGAGGGGCGTTACATGTCGCTGACTGGGCACTGGGTAACTATGGTGACAGCAGGACAAGGGGCTGCTGTCCAAGACTTGCCATCCCCACGAGTTGTGCGTCAATCCTCTTTATGTCAAAGTTCCTCCACTGCTTCTGCCTCCTCAACCTCCTCTCGGTCTTCCACCTGCACCCAAAGCCTGTCTGGTCATGCCACAAGCTTTCTAACTGCGCAGAAGGGATCCTGCACACAAACTTACTATGCTGGCAGTAGGGCTCAACGTCATCAGGCGGTTTTTACTTTGAAATGTCTGGGAAATGTGAGTCACACAGCTGAGGAGTTGTGGTCAGCTCTGGAGAACCAATTTCATGAATGGTTGTCTCCACTGGACCTGAAACCAGGGAAGGCCGTGTGCGACAATGCTGCAAACCTGGGTGCGGCCCTTCGCCGGGGCAATGTCACACACGTGCCTTGTATGGCTCACGTGTTGAACCTGGTTGTCCAGCAATTTTTAGCCCACTATCCCAGACTAGATGGCCTTCTGCAGAGGGCACGGTCACTGTGTGCTCACTTCCGCCGTTCGCATCCCGCAGCTCAGCGACTTACATCTCTACAGAAGTCGTTGGGCCTGCCACTTCACCGGCTAAAATGCGATGTGCCTACCCGGTGGAATTCAACTCTGCACATGTTGCAGCGACTGTGGCAGCACCGACAAGCCCTGGTGCAATACGTTCTGACGTATAGCCTGGGCCAACGAGATCCGGAGGTGGGGCAAATCACGCTGGAGGAGTGGTCTCAGATCAGGGACCTATGCACCCTTCTGCACAGTTTTGAAATGGTGACGAAGATGTTTAGTGCTGACGATGCCATTATCAGCATGACTATTCTGGTGATTTACATGCTGGAGCACATGTTAAACAGAATTCGGAGTCAGGTGGTGGCACAAGAGGAGGTGGAGGAAGTAGAGGAGGAGGAGTTGTATGCGGAAGGGCTAACATCTGCAAGGTCCAGACGGTGGGCAGCACCAAGGCGGCAGGCATGTGAGGGTGGGGGAGATGGTTTTACCAGGGCGCATGGTAGCAGCCAAACTAGTGAGGAAGGTGCAGGAGCCAAGGAAGAAGTGGAGGACGAACTGATGGAAGACTCATCAGATGAGAGAGACCTTGATCACATTTCTGTTGTGCGAGGTTTGGGGGAGAGGACAGAGGAAGGAAGCATGATTGTTACCTCGCCACCAACACAACAGGGACTTGGTGCTCCTGGATGCGCAACACACATGAGTGCCTTCTTGCTGCACTACCTGCAACATGACCCTCGAATTGTGAGAATTAGAAATAATCCTGACTACTGGGTTGCCACACTGTTAGATCCCCGGTACAAAAGTAAATTTGCAGAAATTATTCCGGCCATAGAAAGGGATGCACGCATGCAGGAGTATCAGCAGAGACTGTTGCAGAATCTTACATGTGCTTTTCCACAAAACACCAGTGGTGCACGTAGTGAATCTCACAGTTCCAACTTGCCAACCGTGGGACCGTCAAGTGTTCAGCACTCAAACCGTAACAGAACCACAGTATCTGCTGGTAACATCAATTTTGCGGAATCATTTCACCACTTTTTTAGCCCATCCCTTGCAAGGCCACAGGAGACAAGAAGTCTGACACATAGTCAACGCCTAGAGACGATGGTACAGGAGTATCTCCAAGTAAACATTGAATCCATGACTGTGTCACTGGACCCTTGCTCTTTTTGGGCTTCCAATCTGGATAAATGGCCGGAGCTAGCCACTTACGCCTTGGAGATCTTGTCATGCCCCGCAGCCAGCGTTCTGTCTGAACGTGTGTTCAGCGCTGCTGGTGGTGTGCTGACAGATAAGCGCACGCGGCTCTCCACTGATAATGTAGACAGACTCACGTTCATAAAGATGAACAAATCATGGATCTGAAACGACTTTTCTACCCCTGTGTCATCCTGGGGAGAGTAAAAGCTTGATGATTGGTTAAAATCACCCTACCAACCGTTTTAAGCTTTCAAATTACTAATCATGTTTATCTGTATCTTGGCTGGAAAATAATTTGGGCTTTGTAGCAGTGTGCAGCACTGATTCTATTATGCCATCTATAATAAGCTCCACCAGATTTAAAATTACTAATCATGTTTATCTGTATCTTGGCTGGAAAATAATTTGGGCTTTGTAGCAGTGTGCAGCACTGATCCTATTAGGCCATCTATACTAAGCTCCACCAGATTTAAAATTAATAATAATTTTTAGCTGCATCTAGCCCGGAAAATAATTTTGGGGCTCCGAGATGCGCAAGACACATAAGTGCCTTCTTGCTGCACTACCTGCAACATGACCCTCATATTGTCAGAATTCGAAGTAATCATGACTACTGGGTTGCCACACTCTTAGATCCCCCAAACTTTTCGATCAACCTTTTCATTTTAATAAAGACCAAAAAAATGGTCATTTTTGAAATTATAAGCATTAGCAGGTTATTAGAAACTGAAATCAAACAGTTTTCAACTCAAAACTTTATTCTAGGTGATGTTACATTTTCACATAGGACCCCTTGTTCGAAAGGAGCTTCTGAACTCTCTCGTCCATTGAATTTGTCAGGTTTTGGATGGTTTCTGCTTCAATTGTTTTGCATGAGGACAGAATACCCTCCCAGAGCTGTTGATTAGATGTGAACTGCCTCCCGCCATCATAGACACTCCTTTTGATGATGCTCCAGAGGTTCTGAATGGGGTAGAGGTCAGGGGAGCATGGGGGTCACACCATAAGTTTGTCCCCTTTTATGCCCATATCAGCCAGAGATGCAGATGTTTTATGTGCAGCATGAGATGGTGCATTATCATGCAAAAAAATGATCTTGCTGTGAAATACATGGTTCTTCTTCTTGAACCATGGCAGGAAGTGCTGTTTGAGAAAATCCACATACATTATGGAGTTCATCTTTAGCGCCTTCAGGGATCCTAAAGGGGCCGACAATCTCTCTCCCCATGATTCCAGCGCAAAACATTACTCCACCTCCTCCTTGTTGGCGCTGTAGCCGTGTTTGCGTGGGGTGTCCATCAACCAGCCATCCTCCACTCCATCCATCTGGACCATCGAGCGCTGCATGGCACTCATCCGTGAACAAAACAGTTTTGAAATCAGTCTTCATGTAATGTTTGGCCCACTGGAGCCGTTTCTGCTTGTGTGAAGTGGATAGAGGAGGTCGACAGGATGGCATATGCACAGCTGCAAACCTCTGAAGGACCCTGCATCTTGTTGTTCGGGGGACGTTGAAGGCACCAGCAGCTTCAAAAACTTGTCTGCTGCTATGACAAGGCTTTTTTGCCGCTGCTCTTTTAACCTGACGTAATTGCCTGTAGGAAAGAGTCCTCAATTTGCCCTTATCAGCACGCACACGTGTGTACTGTGAATCAGCTACATACTTCTTGATTGCCAAGACACTTCATCCTGATCATCGCACAATGTTGATTGTAGTCATGCCTTGACCTAAACACTCCACAATTTGTTGCTTCTCAACAGCCGACACATCCTTTTTCTTTCCCATTTTGGCAGAAAATGTAGGCTGCTTAATAATGTGAGACAGCCTTCTTAAGTAGTCTTGCCTTTCATTGGACACACCTGCCAAACTAATTAGCACAGGTGTCGGCAATTGCTTACAGTGATATAAAGAGCCCTGACACACATCACCATCAATGAGTTTAACTGACAAACAAACAAATTCTTCCCTAATCACTCCTAAACACTTTTTGCATAATAATTTGGAACACAGTGTACATGTGCTTTTCCACAAAACACCAGTGGTTCACGTAGTGAATCTTACAGTTCTAACTTGCCATCCGTGATCTGTATGGAGTTGTTCAATAAAGGGCCCAAAATTAAGATAACATAGATGGGAGAGGTCTCTATGAATAGGAATTCCTAAGTATTTGATACCCTGTGAGGGCCAGGCAAAGGGAAAGTTGGACTGGATGGAATCCTATATGGATTTGGGGAGGGAGACATCGAGGGCCTCAGACTTCGCTGCATTGATTTTAAAATTTGACCATGTTACAAAGTGATCTATTTCAGCCATAACAGCATGGATGGATATATGTGATTGAGTGATATATACTAGTACATCATCAGCAGATAGAGAGCACTTGTACTCGGTGCCTCCCACCTCAATCCACCTAATATTGGGGTTATGGCGAATTGATGAGAGCAGGTGCTCCGTCACTAGGATGTATAAGAGAGGGGACAGAGGACATCCCTGCCTTGTCCCATTGGTGATTGTGAAAGGTGATGAAAATGTTCTGATGCACCCCCTGGGCCTTGGGACACCCGGAGCCGGACCCTTTTTGGTGGATGCTGGTGGTTGTAGTCTTCGTGGCGGCGACCCGGTTCCGTGGCTCAGGGTGGTCAAACCAGTGGCGGAACTATTTATGTGGTTTTGATGTTTAAATGTCCGACTACGCCACCCGTGGATTTCGGTCAGAGTGAACCGCCGCTGCAGGGCAGACCGCTGAGGCTGGTGTTGTGGGTGCAGCAGAGCGTAGTATAACTCCCCACGGGAGGAGTATAGCCTCAGGGAAGTGTATGCGGAGGATGGGGGTGATGGTGCAGGGCAGCAGCAGTAACGACACGGAGTCAGTGATGCAGTCCAGGGCCTTTACTCACAGTTCTTATTATCCAGACCACGTCTGCAGGTAACGGCTGCCCACGTCGTACTGTGCTCACCAGGTGAGGGGCTCAGACAACTCCCAGATAACTTTGGAGCGCTTCACAGGACCCCCTTTGTGTGTCCTTTGTCTGGCCTTTCTTACCAACCCTTCTGTCCGGCTGCCTCGGGCCTCCTCTTGGTAAACTTGGCGCCAGTTTCCCTGACCTAATGTGCTGCCCTCCTAGTGGGTGTAGCGAGGGGCTGCGTCACATAAAATGTCACAGCCTCCGGTTTCTAGCTGAGGGTCGTTTCCTGCCTCCACTAGTTTCAGGGACCGGTCTCCCCCTTTGGCCTGACCCCTCCATGCAGGTGGATTCGGGTGTACGGTGGCGACTCGCCCGTCCGCACCCCTGGGATCCCTTCGTTCCTCGTTTCTGGAGCCTTCTCCGCTCCTCTTCCTTCCTTCTCCCTCTTCCAGGCCTGGGCCTCTGTTACTAGGCCCGCCTCCGGAGCAGAGCTCATGCAGAGCCCCTGCTCCCTGCCACTTCTGCTCAGACTTCTCTGCACTGAACTAAGATGGTGCCCACCTTTTATACTCCCTTCTCAATGCACCCAGGAACTGCTTCCTCCCTGCTCCTGCACTACAGGGTTCCCCTTCCTCAGTGTTCCCTCCCCCCACTCCAGCCAGGGACAGGGACTGTCGTGCCCATCTCAGGGGCATATTGGTCGCCCTGCCCCACGGCAATGTGGTGTAATGCATGCAGGTGTCGGGTCCTGATCCACACTCCATCCTTACCTGAGAGTGAGATATCACATCTGGGTGAGGTGCAATACCTCTGTAGCAACCGAGCCCTCAGGGTGCTACAGTTCCATTTATCTTCAGCCTAGGTGACGTATTTAGATACAGGGCCGTGATTTTGGCTATAAAAGGGTCCCCTAGACCCCTACCCCAAGCTTTTTAAGAGAATCATATATGGCGTGCCAGGAGACTCTATGGAATGCTTTCTCAGCATCCAACGAGAGTATCTAATTACAAATTTTTAACTGCATCTAGCCCAGGAAATACTTTGTGCCTAGTAGCAGTGTCTGCTAGTCAGCGGATTATCCCGGCTGTTAAGCAAGCTACACTACCTGTAGTTTGGACACTTAATTTTTTCAAAGGAAATGCTTCGGGACCACGGGATACTCAGTGAAGAGCATCAGGAGGCACCCCAAGGCATAGGGGCTGGGACTGGCAGTAGGATGCCTTGCGGTGGACAGCCGAGCTCGATCCTTATAAAAGCTTTTTAACTGCAGCAGCTTTAGTGGACGCTACTGGAGCTGGAATTACGCAGCTGCTGGCATGAGACTTGTCCTCCAATAGATCCTTGTAAATGGATTTAAAGTGTATTCATTCAAATTAGAGAGACAATTTAAATTAAAAAGCTTAGAGCTGCCTCCACCACAGGGGGGCTCGCTCGACCCACCAGCGGACAGGCACCAGTATTGGGAGAGGGGGGCTGGCCGTCAGGGTTCACCGTGCCTCTGGCACAACCCGGCGACACGGAGGTGGCACGGGCAGGAGCGGACTGAACGTGTCGGCTTCTCACTTTTTGGATTTTAGAAGGGCATGACATGCCTATATCTGTGTCTCCCCCTCCTTTTACTCCTCCACCTCTTTTCTTTTCTCATGACTATATGTACTTGTCACTTTTCCATGTGTTAGTTGTGTCTTCTGAGCAGTTTGTCAGCTTTTGGACACCTTTGAAGGTGTTTTCTATGTGTTTCTATGTGTTTTTGTTTGCCTGCCATTGGTTTTAACGGTGTTCGAAGGTGTTCGACGAACAGTTCGACGAACAGTTCGGCGAACACACGGGTGTTCGACGAACCGAACCGAACTCGAACACTACGGGGGTGGCTCAACACTATTTACAATGGGCAAGGCGCGTGGCAAGGGAAGTGGAAGTGGACGTTCTGGTGATGGTTCGTGCAGAGGACGGGGCCGTGGCCAAGGTGAAAATGTGCCACAACCAACAGCCACATCTTCTCGCTCCCACTTCTTGACCGAATTACTAGGGAAGCACAGAACAACACCAGTATTGAGAACTGATCAGTGTGAACAGGTTATTAATTGGATAGCAGATAATACTTCGTTACCTGGGCACCACCACCTCCGGTCTGTCTTCCACACGGTCAACTGTTAGTAGCCATGAGTCTCGACCGCATACTCCTCCTCACCCTGATGCTCCTTCCTCCCACCATGCCAAGTGTCGTCAGACAGCAAGTGATCCCACACTTGGACACTCTGAAGAGCTGATCACTGGTCCATTTCCATATTTGGGCCCCTCGCCTGATACGCTTGAAGAGGTGGAAGAGGAGATCCCATGTTGCGATGCCCAAATATTTGAACAGCCACGGCCACAAGAAGTCGACATTGGCAATCTGTCACAAGAGGTGGACGATGACGAGACACAATTGCCAGGAAGTGAGGAGGAGGATCGTGGTGCGCAAGTGGAAGAGGAGGAGGTGGTGGATGATCTAGTAACTGACCCAACATGGAAGGAGGACATGCAGAGTGAGGCCAGCAGCACACAGGGGGAGGGAGGCAGAGTACCCCAACAGGCAGGAAGAAGCAGTGTGGTGGCCGCAGACAGAAGGCAGGCAACCGTTCCACGTAACACCAACACGAGGGACGTTGCCAGTACAAGCGGTAGGTCTTCCAGAGTCTGGAATTTTTTTAAAGACTCTGCTGATAACCCCAAAAAGGCCATATGTTCCACCTGCCATACCAGCATCAGCAGGGGTGACAAAACTACCAGCCTGACCACCACCAGCATGATCAGGCACATGGCAGCAGGCACCCGACTTTGTGGGGCGAAACCCAGGGTCCACGACCAGTGTCAGCGGGTGTCACCACTGCTTCTTCCACTGTTGTGCATGCAATAGAATCCCCTGTTGTGTGTGCAAGGCCCTGTCCATACTGCATGTAAAGATGCCCCCTCCTCTCAGTCTTCATTTGTTATAGCAGTTTCTCAAGAAACAGCATCAACGTCCACGTCCACGTCCCACCACAGCGTTCAATTGTCCATATCCCAGACCTTTGAACGAAAGCGGAAATTCGCAGCTAACGCCCCACAGGCCACAGTCCTAAATTCGCACATTTCACGACTGCTTGCGTTGGAAATGCTGCCTTTTAGGCTGGTGGAGAAGGAATCCTTCCGCAATCTTATGGCGGTGGCCGTCCCTCAGTACTCGGTCCTCAGCCGACACTATTTTGCCCGGTGTGCCATCCCCGCACTACACAAGCACGTGTCCCAAAGCATCTGCGGTGCCCTCAACAACTCAGTTACTGGGAGAGTCCACCTGACAACGGACACGTGGACAAGTGCTTGTGGCCAGGGATGGTACATCTCTCTGACAGCACACTGGGTAAACATAGTGGAAGCCGGGACCCAGTCGGACCTTGGGACGGAACACATCCTCCCCACACCGAGGATTGTGGGACCTATGTCAGTCAGAGTTGCCCCCACAGTGTACAGCTCTTGCGCATCCTCCTCCTCCTCCTCCTCATGTTCAGCCTCCATCTCAGATATCACCACATCAGTTACAAGCTGGAAGCATTGCAGTACTGCCTCCGCCAAGCGGCAACAGGCTGTGCTGAAACTCATAAGCTTAGGTGATAAACCTCACACTGCTTGTGAGTTGTGGACAGCTGTGAAAGAACAGGCAGATCTGTGGCTGAGACCGCTGAACCTACATCCCGGCATGGTCGTGTGTGACAATGGCCGTAACCTGGTGGCGGCTCTGAGGCGAGGTGAGATCACACACATACCATGCCTGGCTCATGTGCTTAACCTCGTGGTTCAGCGGTTTCTTAAATCGTACCCCGAGTTGCCAGATCTGCTTGTGAAAGTACGCCGCCTGTCAGCTCATTTTCGCAAGTCGGCTACAGCTTCCACTGCCCTTGCTGTGTTGCAGCAGTGTTTGCAGCTTCCGGCACACCGACTGGTGTGTGATGTCCCCACATGTTGGAACTCTACCCTCCACATGTTGCAAAGGATTTGTGAGCAGAAGAGAGCAGTTGTGGAGTACCAGCTGCAACAAGGCCATCGATATTCAGGTCAGACTCCACACATAAGACCTCAGGAGTGGACCTGAATGTCTGACATATGTACCATCCTGACAAACTTTGAGGAGGCCACCAAGATGGTGAGTGGCGTTGACGCCATCATTAGTGTCAGCATTCCACTTGTCTGTCTTTTGCAACGCTCTCTGCAGAGAATTAAAGAGGAGGCATTGCAGCCAGAGTATGATGAGATGGATCAAGAAGCCGTAGCGGGCGATTACACACAGCGCAGCCTCATCTCATCCCGACGTGCATTGGGGGACAATGAGGGAGAGGAGGAGGAGGAGGAAGAACAGGAGCTGCTATCATGCGTTGTAGACGGTAGTACCTGTACAAGTGTCATACCGTCGGCTCAGCGTGGGTGGCCTGAGGACAGGGGGGAGGAGGAAGAGGAGGAGGAGGAGGATGAGGAGAGCATGGTCAGTCGTCATCTTGGTGAGGACCCTCGCGTTGACAAAATGTTGGGTGACAGTCATTACTGGTTGGTGACACTTGTAGACCCCCGCTACAAGGAGAACTTTCACTCTCTTATTCCTGAGGTGGAGAGGTCTACAGAAATGGGGCAGTACCAGAAGGCCCTTGCTGCAGAACTCTTAAAAAAATTCCCATCCGAACACGCTAGCGGCAGAGGTCACAGTTCGTTGCCCAACCAAGACGTACAGGCGAGAGAGATGCAACTCCAATCCAGCAGAGGCAGGGGAACACTGTCAACGTTCTGGGTCAGTTTTCTGACTCCCGCCCAGCTTACAGGCCCTGAGGCGCGAGGTACTCTCACAAGGAGTGGAAAGTTTCAAAAGATGGTGAGGGAGTACCTTGCCGACCGTACCAGCATCCTCCGTGATTCCTCTGTGCCTTTTAATAATTGGGTATCCAAGCTGGACACTTGGAATGAACTCGCTCTGTACGCCTTGGAGGTCCTGGCCTGCCCTGCCGCTAGCGTGTTATCGGAGCGCGTTTTTAGTGCCGCTGGGGGAATTATAACTGATAAGCGCACTCGCCTGTCAACTGACAATGCTGACAAGCTGACCCATAACAAAATGAACAAGGGCTGGATTGTGCCAGACTTCTCATCACCACCAAATGACAGCAGAGTAACATAAAGTCAAATCCACTGTGTTATTTCGGGAGGTGTATTCACATGCACCGCTTCACACCCACACATGGGTATACGCTTCCTCGTTTCGGCTGTTTAATCTTCTTCTCCTTATCCTCAGCCTCCACCACCACTATACCACCAGGGTGCCAGCATTGCAAGTTCCTCCGTCCTTATTTTTGGCAGCTTTTGCTTGCAAGGCATAAGCAAATACTATGGGACACCCACTCCCCAATAATGGGACTTATGTTTGTAATATGCTGTACTGCATGGCTCTTGTAAGGGGCATTGCAAGTTGCTCCGTCCTAATTTTTGGCAGCTTTTGTTTGCAAGGCATAAGCAAATACTATGGGACACCCATTCCCCAATAATGGGACTTATGTTTGTAATATGCTGTACTGCATGTGACGCGCCTCCTGGGCCGTGTGTACACGTGTGTGGGATACCCGGTGCCGGGTCTCTGGGGTCTGTAGTCTCCGTGGCGGTGACCCGGTCCCGTGGCTCAGGCTGGTCAAACCAGTGGCAATCTTTCTTAGGTTTTGAGGTTAATTGTCCGACTGTGCCACCCGTGGATTGCGGTCAGGGAGTACCACCGCTGCGAGGCAGACCGCTGAGGCTGGTGTTGTGTGCACAGCAGGGAATGGGATAACTCCGCACGGGAGGAGTATAGCCTCAGGGCAGTGAGTGTGGATGATGGGGGTGATGGTGCACGAGCGCAGCAGGAACGACTCAGAGTCTTTGCAGTGCAGTTCAGGGTCTTTACTGATGATTATAAGGTAGACCCTCCCGGGAGTACTGGCTAGCATAAGAGGCCTGGTCAGTCTGTGAGCAAGCAGGTGTTCCCCTGGCCAGGTGGAGTTGTAGGCCTCCCCGTCTGTCTGCACTCTTCCTGGCTACCTTGCTGTAAGAGGGTAGAAGTAGCCCACGTCCCTGAGTGTACCGTGTAGTGCTTACCCGTATGGCTGGTGACTTGGGGCCTTCTGTTAGCCTCCGCTCCATGACAGCGGTGCTGGTCCCTTGCTTGTGACTGAGCCTCCAGGCTTCTATGGCCAGAGGACCTGAAATCCCCTGCCGGCTGGTTTCTGCTGCTGGATATATAAGTCCTCACAGCCTCGGACTCCTGTGTCCAGTTCCTATTGTCTTCTGCCAGGGTGAGCTCTGCTCAGCTTCCAGCCCCTGGTCTTTAGCTCCTAGCTCCTACAGAGCTCCTTGCTGTTACTTTCCCTTGCTCTCACTCTGACTCTGACTGTTCTCTGTTTTCTGACTCACTCAACCCCGCCCCAGATCCAGTTTATAAGGGCAGATTTCTCCCCTCCCAGGACTGGGGCAGGAGGATGTTGCATGTTTAAGGGATCCTGACCAGGAAACCTCCCACTTGCTCTCCGACGTAATATCTCTATTACTGTGGTGACCAGACCCCTGGGGTGCCACACATGGCTCTTGTAAGGGGCATTGCAGTTCCTCATAATTTTTGGAAAGACTTCCATTCACTGCTTAGGTCAACAGTGCACAGGAGACCCAGTTGCTATAAATGGAAAAAAAGGTTTAGTTAACGCCCTCTGACCTCCATGTCATTTCCAAGGGGCATTGGAGTGCCTCGAAATTTTTGGTAGGCATTGCACTCACTGTATGCCCTATAACTGTGTAGCCGAACCGCTCCTTTTGTTACAGAAGCATATCCTACAAGACATATGTGGTTGACTGGCCTGATATTGATGTGAATGGTCCCTGTTCCTCCTGCTCTTTCTCCTTTGCCACTACCTCATCCATCATTTATCACCTGAAGCTTTGTTTTAACGGGAGTCATAGAACTTGGATAGTAGCAGGAAAACATCCAGCAATCCTCGGAGGAGGTAGGATATGCGCCAAAACGCTGACCACCTCAGGCCTAGCCGCTACTACATACATGCGCTTGCATTACAACAAAACAAAGCAGATGCTAACTTGTATCATCCTCATCATGCTCCTCACCTTGGCACTCTCAACTCCCCTGATGGAGAAACCAGGGCCCACCGGAGGAGTCTGATAGTCCGGTGGGCTCGGCCAATGCTGCCCTAAAGCAGGCCAGGCTAAGAAAAGTGTGGGAAAGGTTACCGGGACAAATAGGGGTGGCTGGGGACCGAGTATGGCCACCCGGCCACCCCCTGGAGGCTGGGGAGCAAGCGGGGACACCCGGCCACCAGGCGGCTGGGGACTGAGTATGGATACCAGGCCGCCGACACAGCCATGGCGTGGTGGCCAGATTCCGCCTCCACATGCCTAAAAGGCCCAATTTCAAGTGCAAGCAAACAAGCAGTATGGTATTGCAGCCTGGGGGTGGGTGGGTGGCAGGCTGCATACTTGCGCTTGCATTGCAAGGAATGGGAGAGGTACAATTGAACACTGCCCTGGGACAAGGACTTGAATGGGGATAGTTGCAAGTCTGCAACGACAGGTGCAAGGTGGGAGGCATCTTCGCATGTATCATGAACAGGTGTTTGGCATGCACACACTACAGCGGAATAGGCTCTCCTTCCCACTAAATTCACTGGGGAGGGCGCAGGTAATATTTTGGTATACGCGCTTAATCTTATGTATAAGGCACACCAGGACAAATAGGGGCGGCTGGGGACTGAGTATGGATACCTCGCTGCCGAAGCAGCCATGAGGTAGTGGCCAGCTTCGGCCTCCTCCAAACTAAAAGGCCCCATTTCAAGTGCAAGCTAGCAGTATGGAATTGCAGTCTGGGGGTGGGTGGGTGGCAGGCTGCACACTTACACTTGCATTAAAAGAAAACATAGCAGATGCTAACTTCTGTCATCATCATCATGCTCCTCACCTTGGCACTCTCAACTCCACCGATGGAGTAGTCAGGGCCCACCGGAGGAGTCTGGTTCTCTGGTGGGCTCGTCCAATGCTGCCTAAAGCAGGCCGGGCTAAGAAAAGTGTGTGGGGGGATGTTCCAAGGAGAAATAGGGGCGGCTGGGGACCGTTTATGGACACCCGGCTGCCCCCAGGCGGCTGAGGACCGAGTATCGACACCCGGCCGCCGGGCGGCTGGGGACTGAGTATGGATTCCAGGCCGCCAACACAGCCATGATGTGGTGGCCAGATTCCACCTCCACATGCCTAAAAGGCCCAATTTCAAGTTCAAGCAAGCAATCAGTATGGTATTGCAGCCTGGGGGTGGGTGGGTGGCAGGCTGCATACTTGCGCTTGTATTGCAAGGAATGGGGGAGGTACAATTGAACACTGCCCTGGGACTAGAACTTGCATGGGGATAGTTGCAAGTCTGCATCTTCTGATGCGGCAAGGATCACTTATGATGGGCACACTTTTAGACAGTGACCGGGGAGTCAGAGATGCTTCCAGGGGTCTTCCCCATGCTGTTCCCATGTCTTTTCAGCACTGTATGCATGTGTCACACAGCACATGGCCAGATAAGGTTGTAAAATGTTAAAATGACATTTCCCGGTGAATGCATTTGTCATAGTTGAAAGCAATACAAAAGTGCAAAAACGCATAAAAAATGCTACTTGTGAACATAGCCGAAGGTGTGGAGGAGTATTTTTGTTTTTGGTCATTTATTTTAACTTATACACAAGTCTTTTCCCTGGAAAGGATGTTCCTTAACATATTTCACAGGAAAAAAGTTTCACTTTCGTTTTTAAACGTTTTATTGTGAGCCCGTAAAAGTGGCTTAATACCTCTGACCACGTTGTTGACAGCAGTGACCTGGGGGTCTGAAATGCTTCCTGGGGCGTACCCCATGCTGTCCCCATGTCATTTGAGCACTGTCACTATCGTTTTGGGCACTTGTTGGGCTTTTAAAAGACTGCCGGGGGTGTCACAGCAAAAATGCTCGAGTCTCCCATAGACTAACATTGGGCTCGTTGCTCGGGTCGAGCACCCGAGTATCACGGCGAGCTCGGCCCGAGCTTCAAGCACCCGAGCATTTTAGTGCTCGCTCAACACTACTAATGATACAAACTGGCAGTTAACCGTATGCTTAATCTCTGTAATAAATAACAGTGACTTCAAGCAGATCACTCGCACACAGTTAGCATGCATATGCTGTGGGAGAGATAGAGCACTCTTATCTTTATGGGTATGATTTGAAAGATCAGCGGTATTAACCGCATATATTACCCACATTAGACTAGTGCTTAGCTCTTAGATGCAAGTTCAGCCATATAGCTGTTTATTTTATGTCATCTATAGCAGTGAGATCGCACAAGTATTACATTTTATCTCCCTATTAATACTGTCAATAACTCACTAACAGTGCAGAGAATATAAGAAGCCACAAGAGGTTCATTAGTGGAGAATAAATTATTATTCCTCACATTTTTACGGTATCTTATAAATGGAACTTATAATAATTAAATTATTTGACCGAGAGAGTTGGGATACTTGAGATATCAACTTATAATACCCAGCCAACAATTATAGGGACATCGGCTGTGGACAATTTATTTTTGTGTCCTCACATTTAAAATAAGAAACTTGTGGGCTTGAACTGTTCAAAATTATACAACAGTAGCCCTATATACATCTTTTGATGTATGAATATTCATTTATAAATAATTTTTATAAAACAAGAGTTTTTTTAATTATATTAATAAAAGCTAAATTTTATTCACACACCTTTTTCTTTCCTAATACCCTCTCCAATTTATATTAGACATGCCCAGGGTTACAATGGGCCCATCGCCTCCAGGTCCTGTGGTCAGTACAATCCCTTATCGACCGAGGTTCTTTCCGCATGCCTGAAACGACATCTATACCACTCCCGCTACCTGGATAGGTAATTGATTAGCCGCTGCCAACTTGACAATAGGTTCCTTCCAGGAATGAGCAACTTCCGGAAAGTGATTTTGAAAGTACGCCCCAGGCATAGTAGTCACCTGAGACCCAGTGTCCATTAAACAGCGAATCCGCTGTCCGTTAAATTCAGCCAAATAATAGGCCTCTTGGAAACAATGTCTTCTTCTACTCCCTGAAGTTTGAAACCCCACGGTATGCTCTACCACAGTGGGGCGTCTTAGTTTAATGGCTGCCCCCGCTTTCTCTTTTCTCGATTTGGACAGTCTTTGGAGATATGCCCCCTACCACCGCTGGTCCAACAGTCTGGTCCTCGCTCCTCCGATGGGCTTGGTGCATAACTCGTTGGAGCCTGATAGGAACGTCTTTCTCACTCGGGTCTCCATCCACATGGGGTGGAGCGGTCCATTAGCAAGGGGGCTGCAGGGGTCTCCCCAATAGTGCTCAGCTAATCTCGAAGATCTCAAAATTCCTGACATATCCCTCATGCCCAGTCGGGCAGTTGGCAAAGGTTGGCATGCTAGGAAGCGAGGGGAGAAGGAGTCTTTACTTCATGACTTCTGACGGTGGCTTTGAGAACAGGAACTTCCTCCTCTAAAACTCTAGCTTCAGCCACAACCTCATGGAAACCCAGACCGGGCCTCAAGCGCAGCCACTACTTTAAGATCTGACTCAGGGAGGGGTCCTTCAAGCCAGCAATCAGTTGGTCACGCAACACTTCGTCCAATGATCCCAGTCCTTGGTTCCCATCTTGATCCTTCTTGATGATGTGGGCCGTCACTTTCTGTAATGCATTAATGTATTGATTTATGGTTTCATTTTCCCCTTGAACCCTCCAAATTAACCACAGGCGTAAATGCCCCAGATCTGTGGTATCACCGTGCATGTCATCCAGAATTTTTATCACTTTGTCCACGGTGTCACAGTCCCCAGGTGGACAATACATTACTGTTTGCCGGGCTTCTCCATCAAGGTTTAGGAGAGCCAACTCAGCCTGAGCTAAGGGATTGAGGGGATACATGCGTAACATACTTCTCAGTCTTTCTACCCAGTCCCACAGTGACGTGCCATCCCCCGTGAACTCGGGAAGGTGGCAGAGCATAGTCCCGAAGAGAATATGTTCACTGACAGACCCGGTCACAGACTGATCCCCCAACTCTGCATCTGAATGTTGCATCCTGCCGACTACGCCAAATGTAAAGCAGGTGTCAGAAATGCAACACACAGAGACACAGAATAAGGATAGTCAAGGATGTAGAAAAACAATTTATATATATACACAATGCTCAAAAATAAAGGGAATACTTAAATAACACATCCTAGACCTGAAACTTTGTTCTGTACAAAGTTGAATGTGCTTACAACAAAATCACACAAAAATCAATGGAAATCAAATTTATTAACCAATGAAGGCCGGGATTTGGAGTCACCCACAAAATTAAAGTGGAAAAACACACTACAGGCTGATCCAACTTTGATGCCATGTCCTTAAAACAAGTCAAAATGAGGCTCAGTATTTTGTGTGGCCTCCACGTGCCTGTATGCCCTCCCTACAATGCCTGGGCATGCTCCTGATGAGGTTGCGGATGGTCTCCTGTGGGATCTCCTCCCAGACGTGGACTAAAGCATCAGCCAACTCCTGGACAGTCTGTGATGCAAAGTGACATTGGTAAATTGAGCGAGACATGATGTCCTAGATGTGCTCAATCAGATTCAGGTCTGGGGAATGGGCGGGCCAGTCCATAGCTTCAATGCCTTCATCTTGCAGGAACTGCTGACACACTCCAGTCACATGAGGTCTGGCATTGTCCTGCATTAGGAGGAACCCAGGGCTAACCGCACCAGCATATCGTCTCACAAAGGGTCTGAGGATCTCATCTCGGTACCTAATGGCAGTCAGGCTACCTCTAGCAAGCACATGGAGGGCTTTGCGGCACTCCAAAGAAATGCTACTCCACACCATTACTGACCCACTGCCAAACTGGTCAAGCTGAAGGATGTTGCAGGCAGCAGATCGCTCTCCACGGCATCTCCAGACTCTGTCACGTCTGTCACATGTGCTCAATGTGAACCGGCCTTCATCTGTGAAGAGCACAGGGCGCCAGTGGCGACTTTGCCAATCCTGGTGTTCTGTGGCAAATGCCAAGCGTCCTGCACGGTGTTGGGCTGTGAGCTCAACCCCCAACTGTGGATGTTGGGCCCTCATATCACCCTCATGGAGTTGGTTTCTAACCGTTTGTGCAGACACATGCACATTTGTGGCCTGCTGGAGGTCATTTTGCAGGGCTCTGGCAGTGCTCCTCCTGTTCCTCCTTGCACAAAGGCGGAGGTAGCAGTCTACCTGCTGGGTTGTTGCTCTCCTACGGCCCCCTCCATGTCTCCTGGTGTACTGGCCTGTCTCCTGGTAGCGCCCCCAGCCTCTGGACACTACGCTGACAGACACAGCAAACCTTCTTGCCACAGCTCGCATTGATGTGCCATCCTGGATGAGCTGCACTACCTGAGCAACTTCTGTGGGTTGTAGAGCCCGTCTTATGCTACCACAAGTGTGAAAGCACAACCAACATTCAAAGGTGACCAAAACATCAGCCAGAAAGCATTGGTACTGAGATGTGGTCTGTGGTCCCCACCTGCAGAACCACTCCTTTGTTGAGTGTGTCTTGATAATTGCCAATAATTTCCATCTATTGTCTATTCCATTTGTACAACAGCATGTGAAATTGATTGTCAATCAGTGTTGCTTCCTAAGTGGACAGTTTGATTTCACTTGGAGTTATATTCTGTTGTTTAAGTGTTCCCTTTATTTCTTGAGCAGTGTATATAACCAACCTTTAACAAAGGGGTTAGTAACAGGAATGAACAGGGAATTTGCCATAACAATTAACAATCTCCCAAAATAATGTGATGCGCCCTGGCATGGGAGTCACCACAACAGTTCTTTAACTCTGTGAATGGCCCTAGCGGGGGTCACCGGTTATTCCCGCTAGGCCGCAAGTCTTTTTCTAACAAAGTCAATTAAATCCAGTTTGGCTTTTTCCACTTCGCCCGTCCCCCTCCCAATCTGACATCCTAAACCCCGCTGTCCCCGGTACCATGGATGATCATTTGAAGCGACGGCCCTGTTCAGCGATGCAGCTACTCTGTTTCTACTGGCATGACTCCTCTGATGCAGTTCTCTCTTTTCTCCTCTTTGCTCGGCCGTTGGAGGCGGTCTCTTTCGCCTTGGATAGCGGCGTCCGGACCTTGTCGGTTGACAGACCATGTGTGATACTGTGAAGTCACTCAGTAACGTAAGCAGATCCCGGCTCTCCTCAGCGGCTGCAGCACTCGGGGGACCTCTGCGGTGAATCCGTTATTTGTTCACCAGAGTCTGCCTGTCCTGCCTCGTAGGTCTCTGACTTTTACCTGTCAGGCTGGTTTCCCCAGCGCATTCTGCGCGCATCTCCTCCTCTCTGCAGCTTGAACCCGAAATCACTTCAGGTTTAGCGAGCGCGACCATTATATTTGAAAGCTCCTCACTGGACGTCACCTGACCGGGTCTCACGTTCAAATCTGTTCTTCCTTCAACATTTCTAAGGCATCTTGGTTCCGTTTGATTGCGGTTAACCAGCAGATGACAATAAAGCTTTTTGACTTCTATTACAGAAACACGTCACCACTTCTGCATTTTTCACCCTCTCCTGGTTTTGGTTTTCAAATACTGATGTAAATATCTCACCAAATTCTTAACATGTCCATGTGGCCTTAATGTAAATTGAACCCGTTTTGAGTAGATATGAGTGGATCAATTCACTGACGATCAAATTCAAGTCGAATTTCCTGACATTTCACATGAATTTTAACAAGTTGTGATAAAATTAGTGGTTTACCATAAAAAAAAATACCCAGCATCATTACACTCATGCTGCACTCTCAATGAGGAGGCTAATAGCATCTAGCATAGCAGTCCAAGCTTCCCCATAATGCCGTGCAGCAATCCGATCACATTGTGTACCACAGCCAACCAGGGGGGCTTTCACAAGCATCATAAAACATATAGGGTGGACAAGGAACGCCATGTTATGACTGTACTGTGTAGGGATAGGAGCGCTCAGAGCACACAGAATAGGGATAGAAAAGGGCCTAATGTGATCATTTTGTACTTCAGTGCTGATCTACTAGATTGAAAATTTAAGTCATTGTTTCAGTCTGTGAAAAGAAATCCAAGATGCAAGTCAAATACAGTGAATTGTTGTAAAAGTCTCATTATCACCACTCAGTATGTGACTGTGAATTAATACCTATGTGACGTACTGCAGTAATAGCACCTTAATAGCTGCTTTTTTCTTAACTTGTTTTCACAGTGACAGCAATTAACGGTAGTATTAGGGTGTGTGCAGACGATCAGTGTTCACTGCAGACTGGACGCAGTGCAAGTGCACTGTGTGCAATCCGCAGTGACTAGATGTTACAGCAAAGTGGATTGGATTTATATAAATCCCATGCCCACTATGCGTCTGCGTTACACCCGCGGAAACAGACATGCGGAGCGTCTTTCCAGACCGCAGCATGTCAATTTCTCCTGCGGGTCCGCATGCTGGCTTTCCCCATAGACCTAAACTCTATGGGGAAAGCCCGCTTGTGAGAAGAAAAAAAACGTCCGCTGCTCATTTGCATAATGAGCGGAAGCTGGAGGTGGCTCCTCCGCAGCCTCGGGGCCGCAGCTGGCTCCGGATGGTCTGCACATACTATTATAGCATTCATTGCAGATTTTGCAACTAAGGGCTTGCTCAGATTGGTATAGATACTCTCATGTGAGAGAACCTGATTGATTATGCTAATGACACTTGGCTCAAACTCAGAGTTTGAGCGGAGTGTCATCTCAGTGTGATCCATTTCTCTTGCATGAGTTTATAGTATCACATGTGCGGAGAAGATGTAAACTTTAATACCTCCATCTGACATCCGAGTGCAGTTCGATGTTTCACATGCACCCATACACTTGTGTGGTTGCGCGTTATCAGAATATCGGAGCCACTTGCGACATGCTGCAATTGTTTTCTCATGCCAAATCAGCATGAGAAAAAAAATCGCATATCTGCACTCCCCCGCAGTATAACAATGGGCCTAGTGAAAGTGCGATCCCTGTGTTTTGAAATTCGCATTTTTTTTTTTATGGAGAAATCGCCTAAATCCTAAAACTCAAATACAAGTGTTCACCTAATAAACTGTATACGTTGTTTCAAATATTTGTTTTAGCCCACTTCATTGCTCCAATTTGTTTAATATTAGAGGTGTACATGACGTTCCCCCTGGGCCGTGGGGTTCTCGGTGCCGTGTCTGTCTTGCTAGGGGAGATGTCACAGTGGCGGTGACCCGGTCCGTGACCCAGGGCGGTCAATAAAAGGGGTTATTTACAGGGGATTAATAGTTTTTATATAATGTTCGTGATGCCACCTGTGGTATGAGGCTATTTGGAGCCGCCGCTGCGGAGCAGGTCATCTGGAGCTGGTGTAAATGCAGCAGAGTTGGTTCAGCTCTCCACAGGTAGAGCTTAGCTCCAGGGCTGTGCTGAGATGTTATGGATGTTGCGGTAGCAGTTGTAGTGCAGTGTAGTGCAGTGTAGTGCAGGAGGTGATGGCGCAGCAATAATTTCACAGAGACAGTGGGATGCAGTCTGTGAGAGTGTGAACTGTGATAGCAGCAGGAGAGCATTAGGACCCTGTGACTTTTGCCTGGCTGAGGTCAGAGCAGGAGCAGACCAGGAAACCCTATGTGTTCTGAGGGTGTCTGCTGTGTGAGAGACGAGACAGGAAGTCTGTGAGAACTGAGCTGCAACAAGACGCTGTCTCTACAAGCTTCCCTGTGGAGATTGTTAACCCCTGCCCCTGGTGAAGCTGTGTCCCTGCTTAAGAACAAGTGCTGAGCTGGGGAAAGCTGTGTGGCTCTTTGGAGATTTGTGGAAGTCCATGCTGAGTAGTGTTGAGCCACCCCCGTAGTGTTCGAGTTCGGTTCGGTTCGTCGAACACCCGTATGTTCGCCAAACTGTTAGTCGAACTGTTCGTTGAACACCTTCGAACACCGTTAAAACCAATGACAGGCAAACAAAAACACATAGAAACACATAGAAAACACTTCAAAGGTGTCCAAAAGCTGACAAACTGATCAGAAGACACAACTAACACATGAAAAAGTGACAAGTACATATAGTCATGCGAAAAGAAAAGAGGTGGAGGAGTAAAAGGAGGGGGAGACACAGATATAGGCATGTCATGCCCTTCTAAAGCCAAAAAAGTGCGAAGCCGACACGGCCAGTCCGTTCCTGCAGTGCGACCTCCGTGTCGCCGGGTTTGTGCCAGAGCCGCGGTGGACCCTGACGGCCAGCCCCCCTCTCCCAATACTGGTGCCTGTCCGCTGGTGGGTCGAGCGAGCCCCCCTGCGGTGGAGGCAGATCTAATCTTTTTAATTTAAATTGTCTCTCTAATTTGAATGAGTACACTTTAAATCCTTTTACAAGGATCTATTGAAGGGCAAGTCTCATGCCAGCAGCCGTGTCACTTCCTGGGCGGAGTTTGGTGGAGAGAGTCAGGTGTTGGAGAGATGAGCTGAAGCTCCAAAACTTTGTTTGTCTACAGGGACCCCCCCTTCTTGGACCCAGGAGAGGGAGGGTGGGTTGAGGACTCCAGTGGGGCCAGTCCCGGTCTCCCACGGGGAGGCTAAGGCTAGGAAGGAGGAGGCCAAGAAGGAGGTGGCCAAAACAGAGAAGAAGTCGAGGAGGGGCAGCAGGGCACGGCCGAAGCCGGGCCAGACGCAGTAACCATCTCTCCTCTCGGTAAGGGGCCTAGTTCTCGCGGGAGCTCGGCCGTCCACAAGGACTGGGGCATCCAGGCCGAGGGGGAGCCTGTTGGCACCTATGGGTCCCGCCTGAGTGCGTACCTCCGCGAGTACGGGGAGGCCGGTAAGACCTTGGGACGACTCCGGGAGGAGCTGCGGTGTGCCCGGCTGGCCCTGTCTGTCAAGATTAAGGAGCTGAAAAGCTCAGTAAAAAGTCTGGAAAAAAGGAAACAAGAAATCCTGAAAAATGCAGGTCCCTTCTATGAGAAACTGGTGAACGACGAGAGGTTATGGAGCAAGGCTGCCATCACAAAGAGGGTGCCAGGGGGGTCTGGTTGCCTGGCCCAGGCAGAGGAATCATCGTCATCATCATCATCAGAGGAGGAGGAGGAGGATAAGGAGGAGGAAGAGGAGCCAGAGGGCCTGCCTGGGGACTCGGTAAGTGATCACCGAGTAACGCATAGTGGGCTGCTGGAACCCCACCAGGTCACGCTCCCGTCAGACTCCAGTCTATCGGAAGACGAGGGGAGCGGCAACAGCAGCAGTAGCGAGGGGGGTTACCTCATGTGACAGATCCGGCAGCTCGAGTCCCCGGGAGTGGATTACTCCCAGCTAAGATTTGGGGATGAGGGCTGCCAGGATGAGGTAACCAGGAGGGGGGAAAGAAAGAAGAAAGGAAAAAAAAAGGTGGTGGAGGAGAAATACATCTATGTCCCCCTTCCTGGGACCCCTCGGTCCCACTGTGGGCCCGTTTCCCACCCCAGCCTGGGTTCTGATGTGGCCACAGTGCAAGGGAGCGGGGAGAATAATGTAACTGTGGTAAAGGCAGCCGCCCCTGCTGGTCATAGCAGGGGGTGTGGGCAAGGACCAAACATGAGGATGGTGCCGCAGGTCCGGCTGACCCGGACCCCCACCTTGGTGGGGGGGTGGTGCCTCCGGGGTCCCCTGCGAGTATGTCATCTACTGGGTCTGCGGGGGCCCCAGGGCCTGCTAGGAATGGCATAGGGTCAGCCGTGATTGCCGCGGCCATCCTCACCCTGCCCGCATCCTCGGCGGGGGGGCGGTCTTCCGGGGTCCCCTGCGAGCCCGCTTCCACCTGGGGCTGCGGGGGCCGCGGCGCCGGTATCTCCAAAGGGCGGGAGCAGGGCCGCGACTGTAAAACTGCCGGCCGTATCCCGGACCGCACCACCGGCGGGGGGGGCGGTATTGCCGGGGTCCCCTGGGGGCCCGCCACCATCTGGGGCCGCAGGGACCTTGGCGCCGGTAGAGTGTGAGGGCGGGAGGTGTAGCAGGGATACCGCGGCGGTGACGCAACCGGCCGCGTCCATGACCGCACCTCCGGCAGGGGGCGCGGTGTTGCTGGGGTCCCCCGCTGGCCTAATTCCACCCAAGGCTGCGGGGGCCCCAGTGCCAGTATCAGGGGAAAATGCAGGTAATGAAAGTGCAGGAAACATACATTGTAAGAAACAAAAAAATGGCACAACATCTGAAGCCCCGCCCCCAACCACAGCAAGGGGGGCCGCACCGACGGGGTCCCCTGCTGGCAATATGTTACCTGGCACTGTGTTGCCTGGGCTGGCGGGGTCCTCGGCGGTGGCTGGTCCCTCAGGGAGTGACGCTCTGCAGCAAGCATTGGGGGAGCAATGCTCTGCTGCAGCTCTCACTGCTTCTGCTGGTTCTGCTGCACGCCCTGCTGTGAAGCAGGGTGTGTTTGTTTCTAGCTGTAGCTCTGAGAACCTTAAAGGGGAAGAACACCTTAAAACAGCAAAACAAGGAAAGAGTCTAGGGGAAAAGCATGAAGTGAGTAATAAAAATAAAACTGTAGTAAATGGTGTAGCAGGAAAAGAGGGAAAAATGCATGGTGGGAATGGGGAAAAAGAACAGCAAAAAAAGAGTGGGGAGGAAAAACCGCATGGTGTGAATGATGCACAAAAAAAGTGTATAAATAGTGGTGTGAATGAAAGAGTAAATGGAAGTGAAAACGGTGAAAGTGGTGAATGTGTGGAGATGGAGGAATGGCCACCTCTAGGGGGGGCAGTGGGAGTGTTGCGGAAAATGGAGCAGTAGGTTAGGAAAATGGATCAGTGAGTAAGGGGAAAAATAATGGTGGTAATGGGGTGAATGGTGAAGCAGGGGCCGGTCCATCGCCCCCCACAAATGGTATGTGTTATTCAGAGGTAGTGTCAGGCTCTTCCTCACACCCGGGCAGGGGAGGCGGAGATTTCCACCGCCTTTTTCTGCAGGGTCTCAGGCACGGGGAGCGGATGATCTCTGTAGAGGGGAGGAACGTGGACCTGTCCTTTTGGCTGGATAAGTTTGGACAGGCGGCCTTCCTAGAAAAAAGGGGGGGTGAGACCGTATGGTCTCTCCCTACAGCCGGGCAGGGGGTGAACAGAAGGAATGTGGTCCGTCTCCAGTGGAGGGGCAGTGATGCGTGCCCTCCAAGATCTAGGGTAGTGAAGCTCCTTCTGGAGATGGGCTTCAGGGCGAGTGACATCTTTGCCCTGATACATCCTTTTGGCGCTCCCATCTTTGATGTCAGCTTCGTTCGATCGGTGGGTATGGAGCTCTTCTGGTCGAATTATGAGCTGGCAAAGGAGATGCCCGACTGGCGGGGTCTCGTTGCTGAGGCGATATCCCACCAAAACGGACCCAAGAGAGTGACCGTTTTGACCTGTAATGAGTCACTCTCGGGCATTGACATAATGACCTGGCTTAGCCGGTACGGTGAAGTGGTGGAGACCCCCAAAAAAATCTTGGATGAAGGCATATGGTCAGGGGGCTGGACCTTCATGATGAGGTTGAAGCGGTCCGGCGGCACTGTCACCCACATCCCTTCCTCGGCCTTCCTTGGAAGGGATAGGATCCTGGTCTTCTACCAGGGGCAACCAAAGGTGTGCCACAGGTGCGGCGATCCTACGCATCTTAGTGCGGCCTGCAGGGTGCAGAAATGCACCCTGTGTGGCGAGGCTGGCCATCTCGCCGCCTCCTGTGGTACGGTTAGGTGCCACCTGTGTGATGCCGTCGGGCATCCGTTCAGCCGCTGCCCTCGTTCCTTTGCCAATGCCGTCTTCGGTCAGGCAGGGGGTAACCGTGTCGGGGTAAATCCCGGCGGTGCACCCCCTGCGGGGTCTGAGGTTGGCAGAGGTGAGGGAACTGTAGGGCCAGTGAAGAAGAGCAGCAGGGCCCACAACCCCTCTTACCAGCGAAGGCAGGTGAGGCGTCATGAGGGGAAGGGGCAGTTGGATCCCCAGGCAACTGGGGCGATGACAGTCCCCACTCCGGGGGTTTCGGCTGGTGCCACTGAGGCCCTGGGGGAGAAAGCGGTGAACGAGGAGATCAGGAGGCTGGAGAGGGAGGAGACGGCTGCGCTATCAGATTCCTCCCAGTATGAAAGTGATGGAGGGGACGAGGCGCAGCCTAGAGCAATGGATGGCAGTGCAACCCTAGTTAAGAGGAAGAAGAACAAGAACAAGAAGAACAAAGGGAAGGGGGTTGTTATATCTGCCCCCCCCTGACCAAAAAGGTAGCGGCGAAAGGCTCTGCGACCTCCCCTCTGGTCCCGGTCTCTAACCGGTTCCAAGCCCTCGAGGACCCTGATGTGCCGGGGGTCGGGGGTGAGAAGCCGGGTGTGCCATCTGTGTCATCTGGGGAACCTGTGGGGGATGGCGGGGTCCCTTCTTTGGGGGTTACACCATCTTCCTCTGGGGGAGGGACTGTTCCCGTGCCCGGTGGTGAGGAAGGGAGGGGGGGCTCCATGGATACCTCGGTCTCCCTCAAGCGCCGGGAGTGTAATAGGGGGAGCAGTACGGGGCCCCTTTTGGATGGTGAAGGGGGTGGGAGGAAGAAAAAGGCCATCTAAATCGATCATCCAATGGCGGCACCCACCCCGTTGACACTGGCGTCCATTAATGTCGCCAGTATTAAGTCTGATTTTTTCACCCGGGTTGAGGCTGAAGTTTTATTCTTGCAGGAGACCAGGCTAACGGACATGGGGACCATTCACAAGGCGAAAAGTGAGTGGAGCTGTGGGACCTCATACTGGTCTCTTGGGGGCGAGCCGTATAGCGGGGTGGCGGTCCTTTTTAAGGTCGCGGCGGTTGAATGCCGGAGGGTTATTGAGGTAGAAATGGGGAGGTGCTTGGTCTTAGACGTCTTCATGAGGGGACAAGCGCTTCAGCTCATAAACATCTACAGTCCTCAGTCTAAGTGGGACCGCAAATGTCTCTTTATGAATATCAAGCCCTATCTTTTTACAAGCCGGCAGGTGGTCTTTGGAGGTGACTTCAACACCGTCACAAGATTGCGTGACAGGGGAGGTGCCAAGGGCCGGCTGGCTTATGATAGCATTGCCTTGAATAGCATAGCTAGTGATGCTCGCCTGGTGGATGTCCACATCCGGCACATCCGGCACACCCCTTTTTTTTAAAGGAGGAGGCCGTCTCTTCAGCAGTGTCCGCTGTGGAAGTGGAATTCTCCGACCACTGTCTAATTTTCTTTTCCTTGAATGTTGCAGAAACCCCCCGGATGGGGAGAGGACTATGGAAGCTGAATTCATCCCTGCTGGAAGAAGCGGAGGTGAGACAATCTTTTGAGGACTTTCTTCAGAGCCAGGTACCGCTATTGGATCTGTGTAGCACTAAGTCAGAGTGGTGGGAGATATTCAAGGATCAGGTTGCGAGCTTCTTCCGCCAGCTCTCTAGCCTCAGGAACCTGAGTAAGAACCGTTTGTACCAAGGTCTGAGGAGGAAACTCGAACAGCTCGTTTCGACTGGAGGTGACCGCGAGGTAATCTCCAGGGTGAAGTCTTTACTTAAGAGGTGTCAGTACGATAGACACACATCTTTAGTTTTTGAGAGGGATTTCGGGAGGTACCGCTCGCCTGACCCCTACAGAAATTGTAAGATGTTGGTAGGCTGTAAAGTGGTGACCGGCCTGATTGACGGTACAGGCTCCCTGAACCGATCCAAATCAGGGATCTTGGAAGTCGTCAGGTCGTTCTACTCACGCCTCTTGGGAAAGAGGGATCTGAATCGGGACCTGATGCCGGCTTTCCTGGCTGAAGCTGTCCCTGAACCAGGGGATGACCCCTCACTTGGTGTTTTGACCGAGGTAATCAGGGAAGAGGAAGTGAGACTGGTCATTGATGGGCTCCGGCCCAAAAAATCGCCAGGTCCAGATGACTTAACGTCTGAATTCTACAAGACCTTTAGGGACTCTTTGGTCCCCCTCTTGACGGAGGTGTTAAACGAATGCCTCTCCTCGGGTGCTCTTCCCCATTCAATGAGGAGGTCAGCCCTGATTATCCTGTCAAAGGGTAAGGACTCATCCCGTATTGAGAATTGGCGTCCCATAGCGCTTCTCAATACAGACCGGAAGGTACTGGCTAGGATACTGTTTAATCGGTTGGTGAAATTTGCGCCCCGGCTCCTTTCGGGGTCCCAGCACTGTTCTGTTCCAGGCCGCAGCACTTTTAGTGCTGTGCTCAGTGTCCGAGAGGCAGTGGAGCAGGGCAGGGCTGGTCTCTGGAAGGGGTTCCTGCTGTCCTTAGACCAGGCAAAAGCCTTTGATCGGGTGAACCACGACTACCTCTGGTCAGTCCTTCTGAGGTATGGCCTGCCCGGGGGGTTTGTAAATTGGTTAAAGGCATTGTATGCGGGGGCAGAGACTTTCCCGTTGGTGAATGGTTGGTCCGGCAGCCCTTTTGAGGTGGAATCAGGGGTTAATCAGGGCTGTCCATTGAGTCCGCTGTTATACGTGTTCGCCATCGACCCCTTTTTAAGGAGGATCGAGGGTGGACAGTTGGCGGGAGTCCGGATGGATGTGGCGGCCCCGGAGGCCACCTTGAGGGCAGTGGCGTACGCTGATGATGTCTCCCTTTTTGTGTCCTCGAAGGAGGAGGCGGACAGGGTGATGTCGGAGGCTGACCGCTACTCGGAGGCATCCGGGTCGAGGATTAACCAGGAATAATGTGAGAGTCTCTGGCTGGGAGGGGGATACCCCAGTTTTTGTTTCCTGGACTCCCTCCCAGAGCCCCAGTCCACGGCTAAGATCATAGGCATCATTTTCGGCCCGGGGGATTACCCCCAACAAAATTGGGAGGGCAGGCTAAAGATCGCCGCCCAGAAGGTGAACCAGTGGAAGGTTTGGACTTTAACCCTGAGGGAGCGGGTGAACCTGATCAAGGGGTACTTGCTTCCATTGTTAAATTACCTGGGCAGCGTATGTATCTTGCCAGAACCTCTCTGGACACGGGTCTATGGCCTGTTTTTCCAGATGTTATGGGGAAACAGGCTTAACCTAATCAAGAGGGAGGTCACGTACCATACGAGGAGACTAGGTGGGTTGGGTATGGTCAACCCGGTGGTGTTCCTAGTGAATGCCTTTCTTAAGACCAATGTGGCAAACCTCTGGTCAGAGAGGGTTCCTCTGTGGGTATTCTCCTGTAGGGGGTGGCTTCAGCCTTTCTTCCAGGAATGGGAGAGAGGAGGGCGTGTGAAGGATCTGCGCACACTGCACGGGCATCTCCCGGCTTATGCTACCCCGGTTCTGAAGGTGATCCGCCTGTGGGGTCTGGGAATGTGGAAGATCAGGACCATGCCGAGGAAATTCCTTGACAGGAGGGTCCTGTTGACCCATTTCCTGAAGCCTCTGGCCCTCAAGGATTGCCCAAGTCGGGATCTGGAGGGGGGGCTGAGGTTATTAAATTCTGCCCTGATCCCCCTGAAGTTTTGGGACTTGGCGCTGCTTCCACGGGAGGCTGTATGTGAGGGGCAATTTGAAGTACAGGAATTCCGATGATCGGGTTGTCCTCGTGAGGAATGCTGCGACGTGCTGGAATGCATGGAGCACTTCCTCCTTCATTGCCCCTTCAATCCAGGGGTCTACACCAGGGTGGGTGCTTCCGTAGGCTGGCCTCGGCTGGCTCGCCTCTCCTATCCGGAGTGGGCATATGGAGCATTCGGGTCCCTTGGTGGCCGAGTTCGGGCACTTTATTCTTAGTCAGTTTAGTGGTTAGGTTTTACACATGGAATGCACGCTGTCTAGTGTCAATGCAGCAAAAGGTCCTCCCCGAGGAAGAGGTGGTTAGGAACATTCTGGGTGACCTTGGTAAAGTGCGCTCGCTGGATTTTGAAAGGCTGGGTGCAAGGAGGGCTTCTCTCCTTTGGAGGGGTTTCTCCTTCAGTGTGCCCTAGGGACAGATAAACTGTGTTAATAATTTTTGTTCTCAGAGAGGGATAGTTAGTTAGGTATATAGGGGCAGTGTGTTTTAGGGACAGTCAGGGCCAGAATAGAGCGAGATAGGTAGGCACGAGGTGAGGTAGATAGGGCTTTAGGGACAGAGAGGGACAGGTAGGGACAGGTTTCTTTTATGTAGGGATAGTTTTTTTTTTTTTTTTTTACGTGAGTGATAGGAAGGGAGAGTTAGTTTCTCTTTTTTCTTTTAAAATGTAGGGAGAGTGGCTGTCTGTCCGACTCCCGGTGGTGGGCTGTTAATTTTCACTTATAGCTTTTTGTTTTTCAGAAATATTAAGGTGTATGGGGCTCGCAAGCACCGAGCCATGGCTTAAAAGGTGTAAGTTGTATAAGGTTGATAATGTTGATAAGGTTTGTTTTGTATAATGTAATGTAATGATGGGTATAATAGTAACGGAATGTAATGATAGGTATAATGATAGTGTAATATATGGAAATAACGTGTGATGTAGGGACAGGAAAAAAAAAAAAAAAAAATTAAATATATATATATATATATATATATATATATATATATATATATATATATATATATATATATATATATATATATATATATATATAAAAATAAAACAATAAATTAAAAATATAAAAAAAAATAAAAAAAATAATAGTGTATATAGAATTTTGTAAGTTCCCGTTGTGTTTTTTTTGTTTTTTTTTAAGCTATGTATTATGTTGAAGGGCGATGGATGGTGTTTTGAGTAGACTGTAGTATGTCTGGGTATATTGAATGTATGGTAATGCGGTCCCTGTCTCTTTTCTCTCCCCTTTCCACAAAAACACCGGAGCCCGAGAGGAGGCGGAGAGGAGGAGGGACAAAGAGAAAGACAAAGGAGCAGGA
Organism: Phyllobates terribilis; assembly: GCF_046119375.1. NCBI lineage: Eukaryota > Metazoa > Chordata > Amphibia > Anura > Dendrobatidae > Phyllobates > Phyllobates terribilis. Next base: position 33,488,650 of record NW_027362768.1, on the reverse strand, counting down.
GCAAAGAGAGCGAGGGAGAGCGGAGAGCGGAGCCAAATATGAACTCAAAGGACTCATGGACTCTCATGGACTCTCGTGGACACTCGTGGACTCTGGCGTAACGAAATGGACTCTTATGGCCCTTGTCGACCCTGGACCGGCATCTGGGTAAAGTCTTGGATTCGGTTTTTGGACATTAATCAAGACATCTTGGTATGGTCTACCCTTTCCTTTTGTTTTGGGCAGCTTAGACTCTTTTTTTTGTTGACAAAAACTTTGTAATGTTATGGGGTGGGGATTAATGGATGTTGATGGCGTGTGTATAGGTTTTCTATTTTTATAATAAAAAAGAGTTCCAGCTCCAGTAGCGTCCACTAAAGCTGCTGCAGTTAAAAAGCTTTTATAAGGATCGAGCTTGGCGGTCCACCGCAAGGCGTCCTACCGCCAGTCCCAGCCCCTGTGCCTTGGTGTGCCTCCCCGATGCTCTTCACTGAATGTCCCGGGGGCCCGAACCATTTCCTTTGAAAAAATTAAGTGTCCAAACCACAGGTGGTGTAGCTTGCTTAACAGACGGGATAATCCGCTGACTAGCAGACACTGCTACTAGGCACAAAGTATTTCCTGGGCTAGATGCAGTTAAAAATTTGTAATTAGATACTCTCGTTGGATGCTGAGAAAGCATTCCATAGAGTCTCCTGGCACGCTATATATTATTCTCTTAAAAAGCTTGGGGTAGGGGTCTAGGGGACCCTTTTATAGGCAAAATCATGGCCCTGTATCGCAATACGTCACTTAGGCTGAAGATAAATGGAAAATTTTCATCACCTTTCATAATCACCAATGGGACAAGGCAGGGATGTCCTCTGTCCCCTCTCTTGTACATCCTAGTGACGGAGCACCTGCTCTCATCAATTCGCCATAACCCCAATATTAGGTGGATTGATGTGGGAGGCACCGAGTACAAGTGCTCTGCATTTGCTGATGATGTCCTAGTATATATCACTCAATCACATATATCCATCCCTGCTGTTATGGCTGAAATAGATCACTTTGTTACATGGTCAAATTTTAAAATCAATGCAGCGAAGTCTGAGGCTCTCGATGTCTCCCTCCCCAAATCCATACAGGATTCCATCCAGTCCAACTTTCCCTTTGCCTGGCCCTCACAGGCTATCAAATACTTAGGAATTTGTATTCATAGAGACCTCTCCCGTCTATGTTATCTTAATTTTGAGCCCTTTATTGAACAACTCCATACAGACCACGGTTGGCAAGTTAGAACAGTAAGATTCACTACGTGAACAACTGGTGTTTTGTGGAAAAGCACATGAACACTGTGTTCCAAATTATTATGCAAAAAGTGTTTAGGAGTGATAAGGGAAGAATTTGTTTGTTTGTCAGTTAAACTCATTGATGGTGATGTGTGTCAGGGCTCTTTATATCACTGTAAGCAATTGTGGACACCTCTGCTAATTAGTTTGGCAGGTGTGTCCAATGAAAGGCAAGACTACTTAAGAAGGCTGTCCCACATTATTAAGCAGCCTACATTTTCTGCCAAAATGGGAAATAAAAAGGATGTGTCGGCTGCTGAGAAGCAACAAATTGTGGAGTGTTTAGGTCAAGGCATGACTACAATCAACATTGCCCAAGACACTTCATCCTGATCATCGCACAATCAAGAAGCATGTAGCTGATTCACAGTACACACGTGTGCGTGCTGATAAGGGAAAATTGAGGACGCTTTCCTACAGGCAATTACGTCAGGTTAAAAGAGCAGTGGCAAAAAAGCCTTGTCATAGCAGCAGACAAGATTTTGAAGCTGCTGGTGCCTCCAACGTCCCCCGAACAACAAGATGCAGGGTCCTTCAGCGGTTTGCAACTGTGCGTAAGCCATCCTGTCGATCTCCTCTATCCACTGTACACAAGCAGAAACGGCTCCAGTGGGCCAAACAATACATGAAGACTGACTTCAAAACTGTTTTGTTCACCGATGAGTGCCGTGCAACCCTCGATGGTACAGATGGATGGAGTGGAGGATGGCTGGTTGATTGACACCCCATGCAAACATGGCTACGGCGCCAACAAGGAGGAGGTGGAGTAATGTTTTGGGCTGGAATCATGGGGAGAGAGATTGTTGGCCCCTTTAGGATCCCTGAAGGGATAAAGATGAACTCCATAATGTATGTGGAGTTTCTCAAACAGCACTTCCTGCCATGGTTCAAGAAGAAGAACCGTGTATTCCGCAGCAAGATCATTTTCATGCATGATAATGCACCGTCTCATGCTGCACATAACACATCTGCATCTCTGGCTGATATGGGCATAAAAGGGGACAAACTTATGGTGTGACCCCCATGCTCCCCTGACCTCAACCCCATTGAGAACCTCAGGAGCATCATCAAAAGGAGGGTCTATGATGGCAGGAGGCAGTTCACATCTAAGCAACAGCTCTGGAAGGGTATTCTGTCCTCATGCAAAACAACTGAAGCAGAAACCATCCAAAACCTGACAAATTCAATGAACGAGAGAGTTCAGAAGCTCCATTTGAACAATGGGTCCTATGTGCAAATGTAACATCACCTAGAATAAAGTTTTGAGTTGAAAACTGTTTGATTTCAGTTTCTAATAACCTGCTAATGCTTATAATTTCAAAAATGACCATTTTTTGGTTATTTATTAAAATGAAAAGGTTGATCGAAGAGTGTGGGGGATCTAAGAGTGTGGCAACTCAGTAGTCAGGATTATTTCAAATTCTGACAATCTGAGGGTCATTATGCAGGTAGTGCAGCAAGAAGGCACTCATGTGTCTTGCGCATCTAGGAGCCCCAAAATTATTTTCCGGGCTAGATGCAGCTAAAAATTATTATTAATTTGAAAGCTGGTGGAGCTTAGTATAGATGGCCTAATAAAATCAGTACTGCAAACTGCTACAAGGCCTAAATTATTTTCCAGCCAAGATACAGATAAACTAGATTAGTACATTGAAAGCTTAAAACGGTTGGTGAGGTGATTTTAACAAGTCATCAAGCTTTTACTCTCCCCAGGATGACACAGGGGTAGAAAATTTGTTTCAGATCCATGATTTGTTCATCTTTATGACCGTGAGTCGGTCTACATTATCAGTGGAGAGCCGTGTGCGCTTATCTGTCAGTACACCACCAGCAGCGCTGAACACACGTTCAGACAGAAGGCTGGCTGTGGGGCATGACAAGATCTCCAAGGCGTAAGTGGCGAGCTTCGGCAATTTATCCAGATTGGAAGCCGAAAAAAGAGCAAGGGTCCAGTGACACAGTCATGGCTTCAATGTTTACTTGGAGATACTCCTGTACCATCGTCTCTAGGCGTTGACTATGTGTCAGACTTCTTGTCTCCTGTGGCCTTGCAAAGGATGGGCTAAAAAAGTGGTGTAATGATTCCGCAAAATTGATGTTACCAGCAAATACTGTGTTTCTGTTATGTTTTGAGTGCTGAACAGTTGACGGTCCCACGGTTGGCAAGTTGGAACTGTGAGATTCACTACGTGCACCACTAGTGTTTTGTGGAAAAGCACATGTAAGATTCTGCAACAGTCTCTGCTGATACTCCTGCATGCGTGCATCTCTTTCTATGGCAGGAATAATTTCTGCAAATTTACTTTTGTACCGGGGATCTAACAGTGTGGAAACCCAGTAGTCAGGATTATTTCTAATTCTCACAATTCGAGGGTCATGTTGCAGGTAGTGCAGCAAGAAGGCACTCATGTGTCTTGCGCATCCAGGAGCACCAAGTCCCTCTTGTGTTGGTGGTGAGGTAATAATCATGCTTCCTTCCTCTGCCCTCTCCCCCCAACCTCGCACAACAGAAATGTGATCAAGGTCTCCCTCATCTCATGAGTCTTCCATTAGTTCGTCCTCCACTTCTTCCTGGGCTTCTGCACCTTCCTCACTAGTTTGGCTGCTACCATGAGCCCTGGTAAATCCATCTCCCCCACCCTCACATGCCTACCGCCTTGCTGCTGCCGACCGTCTGGACCTTGCAGATGTTATCCCTTCCGCATACAACTCCTCCTCCTCTACTTCCTCCACCTCCTCTTGTGCCACAACCTGACTCCGAATTCTGTTTAACATGTGCTCCAGCATGTAAATCATAGGAATAGTCATGCTGATAATGGCATCGTCAGCACTAAACATCTTTGTCGCCATTTCAAAACTGTGCAGAAGGTTGCATAGGTCCCTGATCTGAGACCACTCCTCCTGCGTGATTTGCCCCTCCTCTGGATCTTGGCCCAAGCTATACGTCAGAACGTATTGCACCAGGGCTTGTTGGTGCTGCCACAGTCGCTGCAACATGTGCAGAGTTGAATTCCACTGGGTAGGCACATCGCATTTTAGCCGGAGAAGTGGCAGGCCCAAGGACTTCTGTAGAGATGTAAGTCACTGAGCTGCGGGATGCGAACGGCGGAAGTGAGCACTCAGCGACCGGGATAGTGGGTTAAAAATTGCTGGACAACCAGGTTCAACACGTGAGCCATACAAGGCACGTGTGTGACATTGCCCCGGCACCCAGGTTTGGAGCATTGTCGCACACGGCCTTCCCTGGTTTCTGGTCCAGTGGAGACAACTATTCATGAAACTGGTTCTCCAGAGCTGACCACAACTCCTCAGCTGTGTGACTCACATTTCCCAGACATTTCAAAGTAAAAACTGCCTGATGACGTTGAGCCCTGCAGCCAACATAGTAAGGAGGTGTGCAGGATCCTTTCTGTGTAGTTAGAAAGCTCGTGGCATGACCAGACAGGATTTGGGTGCAGGTGGAGGACAGAGAGGAGGTTGAGGAGGCAGAAGCAGTGGAGGAACTTCGAGATAAAGAGGATTGACGCACAACTCGTGGGGACGGCAAGACTTGGACAGCAGCCTCTTGTCCTGCTGTCACCATAGTTACCCAGTGCCCAGTCAGCGACATGTAACGCCCTTGTCCATGCCTACTTGTCCAAGTGTCTGTGGTGAAATGCACCCTGTCACACACAGAGTTTCTTAAAGAAGCGGTGATGTTGTGTGCGACATGCTGGTGGAGCGCAGGCACACCTTTCTTTGAAAAGTAGTGCCGACTGGGCATCTGGTACTAGGGCACTGCGACGGACATAAGGTTTCGAAAATCCTCTGTGTCCACCAGGCGGAAAGGCAGCATTTCTGTAACCAAGAGCTTGCAGATGGTGAAATTCAACCTCTTAGCTTTCTCATGGCTAGGAGGAAATGGTCTTTTACTTGTCCACATCTGAGGGACTGAGGGCTGGCTGTTGTGCTTAGACGGGGTTGAGAAGGGTGTCCCCAGCAAACTGCCGGTCTGTGAGGAAGATGCAGGCGTAAATGTTAGGTTGCCTTGATCCAAAGGTGGTGCCATCGATGTCGGACAGCGCTGAACACCAGCTGGTGTTTCCACCTCCAAAGAAAATGATGACCTGCCAATCCCGCTGGCTGTTGCGGATAAAGAGGTGGCAGGTCTGCATCTCAAAACAGGTGTGACTGCTGTCCCCCCAGTCACAGAGGATGAAGAGGCCGCGGATGCACAAGATGTGGCAGACGGTGGTTGGCCCGGCCGGCTAGGCCGCATTGTAGCACAGTGAGCTTCCCACTGCATCTTATGCTTCATATCCATGTGCCGGTTTATGCATGAAGTCCTCAAACTATGTATTTTTTGGCCTCTACTTAGCTTTTGCTGACAAATGTTACAGATAACACGAGTTGGGTCATCTTTATCGATCTGAAAAAATGCCCAGGCTATGCAAGGCTTAGCACCCATGCGACCTGAAGAGCCACCACGACTTGTGGTCAGAGGCAGTGTTGTGTTTGAGGATGCAGTTGTTGACGTGCTTCCAGTACTATGTCTCTGTCCAGGAAGGCGCAACCTGACCTCATCGTCACTAGCATCCTCCTCCACCTCCTCTGCTGACCTCATCGACTGGCTGACTGTGGGTTGACAGTAAGTGGGATCTCCAACCTCGTCATCATCACCCTGTGTGTTCTCACACCCGTCATCCTCAGAGCCAACCTCTTCCTGCCCTGACAAAAAACTAAAGTTGTCGCTCCAATCAGGTATTTGAGTCTCATCATCGTCTTCCTCATTGTCTCCACCAACAGGAGTTACAGTTTGGGAACTTGGGTCTACATTATGGTCAGAACCTTCTGCGTCTGGTCCTGGATCCGACTCATAAAGATTCTGGGCATCAGTGCAGATCATTTCCTCGTCTGGATTCACAGAAGCTCTGGAGCCGACCTCTGATTCCCAGGCTATAGTATGAGTAAACAGCTCTGCAGACTCAGCCATCTGTTCTACCCCATACTCAGGCGGGCAGCTGGAGACTTGGGAGCTGTGAGGAAACAAGTGCAATTGGGGTGACACCTCTGAGGACTGGAGTATTTGTGATGTTGAAGTTGAGGTGGAAGAGAGCCCGCTTAAACAAGCACTTGATATCCGTTGAAGCACCTGCTGTTTTTTGCCTCATCTGGAATTTGTAGCGATTGGCATGGCCGTAAGGAAGGGATCTTACCACATTGTCCGCTAAAAGAAGTAGACATTTTAGTTTGGCTGGAAGATGGTCTTTCTTCTGCAGATGTTACTGGTGCTTTAACACCTACCCCACGGACACAACCTTTTTTTCCCCTTCCACCAGCAGCAGGCCTTTTTCCACTCATTTTGGTGGTTAACTAATTCACAACTCTGGAGTTGTTTGCAGAAAAAACAATGAATGGGAGCCGAGCAGAGCTGAGTGGCCAAACTGTCGTGTTAGCCCAAAAGTATTGGCTGGGTTAGATGCAGATAAAAAATTATTTTGAATTTGCAACCTGGTGGAGGTTAGTATAGATGGACTAATAGAACAAGTCCCACACACTGCTACAAGCCCAAGCCCAAATATTTTTTCAGAGCTAGATGCAGATAAAAAATATTTTGAATTTGCAACCTGGTGGAGGTTAGTATAGATGGACTAATAGAACAAGTCCCACACACTGCTACAAGCCGAAGCCCAAATATTTTTTCCGAGCTAGATGCAGATAAAAATTATTTTGAATTTGCAACCTGGTGGACTAATAGAATGATGCTATGCCCAAAAGGTTTTACTTCACTATATGCAGTAAAAAAATTGGTATTCTATACACAGGTGGTGTAGCATGCAACACAGATAGGCTACTCCACTGACTAACACACACTGCAAGAGGCCAAAAAGGATTTGCTTTGCTGGATTTAGCCAAATGCTGTGAAAAAACTTGCACAGCACTGGCACAGACCTGCCTGGCAAAAAGTGATAGGAACTGATGTATCCTAGCCCTGAAAAGGACTGCAATTACAATTAGTCTTTACTCCCAACCTATCTATTTAAGAGCACAGACCTGCCTGATAAAAGTCGTAGGAAATGATGTAACCTAGTCCTCAAAAGGACTGCAATCACAACTATTCCCTACTCCCAAGCTATCTGTAGATTTGTGCGAAAATGGCTTGAAATGAACACTGAAAGCATAGCGCACACAACAACAGTGGTGCTGTCTAACACGCAGCTGCAGCAGTGAGAAAATGGTGGCGACGGGGAAAATGGCTGGGTCTTATAGGGCAAGGACATGTGACATACACTGCCAATGACACATGCCCTTGCTTGTGTGAAAAAAAAGCACTTCGCTCCGTGTGTGCGCTGCTGATAGGCTGACAGACTGTACCTCCCCACTGTAAATGCGGGAAAGATAAAAAAAATGGAGATCTTCATTATTCCTGCAGAGTTCCATCCCCTGCCCCTCCCCCCACCCCGCTGTACACTCAAACTGCGTATTAACATTAATTTTCATCATTACTGAGAAAAAATCCAGTTATGATTTTAGTGCATGAACAGTTATCGAACATAACCTCGAACAGCCGAATTTTTTTCAAATTGTTCATGTTCGCCGAACGGCTCGAACACCGACCTAAACAGCTCGAATTTGAGATTGGCGAACATTTCGAGTCGAACACCGCTCATCTCTAATGCTGAGTGGACTAGAGACTTTGTGCTGAAGGAGCCAAGTGTCGAGTGAGAACGGAAAGAGACTGAGGAATACTTCCCTGTGACGGAGCACATCGTCGGTGGTCTGGAAAAGAGTGAGTGACTGCTAGAGGAGAGAAGAGGTCCGTTGCCATTCACATTGAGAGGATACTGACAAGCCTTGTGAAGAGATTTTCCCAGACCTTAATCTGAGGCTACAGGACTAAAGTCCCCGGCGTGAGGGCTCGGCATCAGCCGACAAGACAAGGAATCTTTGCTGTTTTTGTGAACTTTGTTTTTGTTTTGGCGCCAAAGTTTTCCGGGACTAGCTGCAGCACCGCGATTCACATGCCTGTGATAGACTACATCTGAGGTTTATGGTACCGTAACTTTAAGATACCCGGGTATCCTGATAATAAGAGTATAAGAGCAATTGGCATAGTTTCATGCATTGTTATTGTTAATAGTGGTAGGATTGTATTCAGTGTGCCATCTCAGGGGGTCCCTATAGACCGCCCTCACTAGACTGACACTGTGTTTAGATAAAATTGTTCAAGATCTTTAGAATAATTCACATAAACTGGAAACCTTGAGATTGGCACATTGATTTCAGCTTTTGCTGATTGTGTGTATTTATTAGGGACAGTGTCCAAGGTAGAACTTGAGAGTGATTCATGCAATACTGAATTTTAGTCTAATCCCTGTTTTAGTAAAGAAAGTGTTGTTTATTTCTGTCTCTGTCTCAGTTTGTGACTCACTGGATCTCTCTCTGTCCTCCGGTCATTACATTTTTGGCGTAGTCGGCAGGATCCAGTGCTTGTCATGGACGCAGGCGAGGGAAGAAATGACTCTGCCGCACCAGCAACCCCCTGCTGGTAGCGGAACCCCTGGCAGCCGCGACGACTGTGGGAGGATATGTGCCGGTAGGAGCTTTACTCCAGCACATGCCGAAATACGACGGGCGTAACATGCCATTGCAGGATTGGGCTGAGAGGGTTCGGAGTGTCCTGCAGATGTGTAATCTGGCCCCCGCATAATTGGCAGAGTTGGCATTAAATGCACTAGAGGGCGACGCTAGGCGGATGGTGATGGTACGTCCAGAGTCAGAGAGGAGCACGTTAGAAAATCTTGGAGCTGTTAGAGGGGAGTTCAGGAGGCCGGGCTCGTGTGTCCCAGCTTCGTCCCTTGTTTTTCAATCGGCCCCAAAGGGAATGTGAGACTTTGATGCAGTACTCGAACACTTTACAAGAAACGTTGAATGAGGTGTAGCGACTAGACTCAGGGGCCATGGGGGCATTCCGAGAGGTAGACCGTTTACTCCGGGATCAATTCATAACGGGGTTAGCCAATAGACTCCTTCGAGACAAACTGATGGAGATGTCCCGAGCTACCCCGGAATTATCCTTCTGGCAGATTTATTGGGCTGCGGTGGAAAGGGAGGAGGAATCTACTCTGGTGGTCGAGGGGGCAGTGGACAGTGCACAGCTGGAGGGAGGTCTGGTGCCAGTTTCAGGAGGGGGCAGACTGGTAAATGTTGTACAGGCTCTGCGTGCCGAACTGAAGGAGCTAAAGCTGGAGGTGTCTAAACTCAGAGATGGGCCGGTCCCTACTCCTACGGAAGGGCCACCTGCCCCGTCCTCTGGAATGGTGGTTCCACAGTCTATCAGGTCGCCCCCCTCAAATGATCCAAGTTCTCGTCCACGAGGAGCAGTCACCTGCTGGAGGTGTGGGCGTCGGGGACACATCTCCCGGTACTGCCAGATGTCTGCAGCCCCGAAGAATTCCCTGCTGCTGCCATGAGAGGGCGAGCAGCAGCGGCCCACCCCCCACAAAGCCCTCGATGGGAAGAACAAGATTTGTTCGCATGAAGTCCAGTGCTGGAAGTAGAGTTTGAAGGGTGGAAGATGAGATGCTTGGTTGACACAGGATCCGAATGTACCATAATGCCCTTAGAGGTATACGAAAGGCACTTCAGTCAACTCGTGGTTCCCGAGGACGGCCGAGTGATAAGGCTTACAGCCGCTAAAAATGGCCAACTGACGGTGAAGGGGATCGTGTGGATGCAATTGAAAATGTTTGGTCAAGAGCTGGGTCAGAAAGGGATAGTGCTGGTGGACCACCCTCCCAGAAGAGGGATGGAGTTGACGCTCGGAATGAACGTTCTGCGAGATTTAAATCATCATATGTATGCCAGTGAGGGACCCCGATACTGGGCGTGTGCTACCCACCATCGACCCACCCAGAGAATGTTACACTGTCTAGTGCTTAGTTGCGATCTCCTGAAGAGTGCGGTCCCTGGGGGACGGGTGGGACTGGTCCGAGTGCCATCACGGACCACGATCTCGCTAGCGCCCCGGCATGAAGAACTCTTAATGCTACCGGTGGGGGCTGCACAGAGACTAAATGGGATTGAAGTACTCATCGAGCCAGCCCCAAAGAAGTCCTTGTTCAACAAGGCGCATGTGGCCCGGTCTTTGGCAATTGTGAAGAATGGACGGGTGCCAGTCATATGTATCAATGTTTTAGATGAGGCTGTTACAATTCCTGCTGGGTCATTCTGGTTGAATTGTTCGTGCCACCAGGGAAGTTGCCTGATATGACAGTGTCCGAACTTCGCCCAGATGAACAGTCTTCATGGACATTCGCGGTCGAAGTAGGCCGGACCGAACCTCCTACCGAAGAATGGAATGGTCATGTGATCATGGACCAGATGGGATTGGATCGGGAGGAACTGACCCCCGTGCAACTGGAGCAGCTGGAGAAGGTCTTGTGGGAACATCAAGAGACATTTTCGCGACATGCGGAGGATTTCGGCTGTTCCCGGATGATTGAGCATGAGATTCCCACGGGGGATACTCCTCTTATTAGGGAATGTTATCGTCAAATTCCCCCAATGCTCTATCAAGAGGTGAAGCGCATGGTGGCCAGTATGCTTGACAACTAAGTGATCCGAGAGAGCCAGAACCCCTGGGCGGCCCCTGTGGTCTTGGTGCGGAAGAAGGATGGGACCTTTCGGTTTTGTGTGGACTATCGCAAATTGAATGCTCACACGGTGAGGGACATATATCCGTTACCTCGCATAGAAGAGTCTCTGTCGGCATTGGGTCGGGCCAAATACTTCTCGATGTTGGATTTAGCAAGTGGCTATTGGCAGGTACCAATGGCCGAAAAAGATCGGGCCAAGACGGCGTTTGTCCTAACAATGGGGTTCTATGAATTCAACCGGATGCCCTTCGGGCTCACTAATGCCCCGGGAACTTTACAATGCCTGATGGAACATTGCTTAGGCGATCTGAATTTTGAATCAGTCCTGATATACCTAGATGACATTGTGGTGTTCGGGACTTCATTTGAAGACCATCTTGAGAAGTTACGTCAAGTTCTCCGGCGACTCAGTTGTTATGGCCTAAAAATAAAACCAAAGAAGTGCCTACTGTTACAGAGTCAGATTGAGTATTTAGGTCACGTGGTGACTCCGGACGGGGTTCTGCCCGCTACCAGTAAGGTAATGGTTGTGCAGGAGTTGCCACCCCCCCATACCCTGCGAGAGGTTTCGGGCCTTCTTAGGTTTAGAGGAGTACTATCGGTGATTTGTACCTAAGTTTTCACAAGTAGTGAGTCCCTGAATGAGCTCTTAAGAGGGAAGGCACAAAGCCCCCAAAATCGCCCCATCCCATGGGGAACCCAGCAGCAAAAGGCATTTGAGGAGGTGAAGGCCGCCCTAACGAGTGCTCCGTTGTTAGCGTATGCCTGGTTTGATTCCCCTTTCCTGTTATACACTGATGGCAGTCTGCATGGACTTGGGGCGGTACTAGCACAAGTGCAGGATGGTCGGGAGCGAGTAATTGCCTATGGCAGCAGGTCTTTAAGAGACACTGAATGCAACCTAGCTAACTACAGCTCGTTTCGCCTAGAGCTACTGGCCCTGGTGTGGGCGATGACAGAACGCTTTGCTGAGTATTTAACGGGAGCTGAGGTGCTAGTCATGACTGATAATAACCCTCTGGCTCACCTATAAAATGCAAAGCTGGGAGCATTGGAGCAGTGGTGGGTCGCTCGCCTTGCTAAGTTTAACAATCGAATTAAGTTTCGCTCTGGGCGGGAAAACGGAAATGCGGATGCACTCTCAAGGGTGCCCCTTGGGTGCTCGGGGGAAAATGTTGATGACCAGCTTGAGGACACTGAAACCCCTGACTTGGGGCATGTACCTATCTTCCGAAGTGTGGTACATTCAAGTGGGGTGGCGTCAGGGATGCCGTGTGTTCTGGGAAAAACATCCTAGCATTGGACGAGGGACCAGAACGATTGCCCTGACATTGCACTAGTGCGCAATTGGGTACAAAAAGGGGTCTGGCCGCATGCAGAGGAAAAGGCCCGGCTGTCCGTGGAAGGAATGAAACTACTGCGACAGTGGGATAAGTTGTGTGTGGAGCAGGGCCTCTTGTACCGTAAAGTGTACCTGCCATCTGAGCTGCAGCATCGGTACCAGCTGGTGATCCCTATGGGGATGGGTCCAGTGGTCGCTCGTGAGGCGCATGAGAAGGGGGCCCATTTTGGGAGTGAAAAGACACTCCAGTGGCTACAGCGAGTCCTCTATTGTCCTGAATTGGGGGAGATGGTGACAGAGGTGTGTCGGCAGTGTCGGGTCTGTGGGCTCAGTAAGAGCCCTGAGCAGCGGGCGACGACGCAATCTATTAAGACTTCCGCTCCTTTAGAGCTGCTCATGATTGACAATGTCTTGATAGGATACTCAACGTCTGGGTATTCCTATTGCTTGGTAATGACGGACCACTTCACCAAGTATGCTGTAGCAGTGCCAACAAGAGACCAGATGGCGGAGACGGCGGCTGAAGCCAAGTGTCGACATTTCATCCAGGTGTTTGGGTGTCCGCAAAGAATACACTTGGATCAGGGGGCATGTTTTCAGGGGGCATTGATGAAGGAGCTGTACCAGCTGTATGGTGTTGCACAGTCGAGAACGAAACCTTACCATCCCCCAAGGTAACAGAGCTTGTGAGCGCTTTAATCGGACTCTGTTGCAGATGTTGAGGACTTTAGAGGGAAAACAACAGGTACGCTGGCCTGAGTATCTCCCCAAATTGATGTGGGCCTACAATAATAGAGTGCACAGCACTACTGGCTACTCACCACACATGTTGATGTTCGGGAGACCAGGGCAGGACATTGAGGATTTGAGCATGCCAGATCCTTCCTCCAATCCCCCTCGGACTGCATCGGAATGGGTTTGGGAACACCGGCGACGATTGAGGGTGGTGTATCAGGTGGTGGGTGATTGACTCAGTCAGGTGACCCATAGGGACACGCGTCCCATGCAAACAGAGCCTTTCTCTCTGGGGGATAGAGTGTTGGTGAGAATCAAACGACGGTTCAGAAAGCTGAGTGAACGGTGGGAGGCGACTCCGTACCTGGTAAAAAAACGAGTGAGCCCTGAGATTCCAGTCTACAAGGTCGAGCCGGTGGGGACAGGGGGACCAACCCGTAATCTTCATCGTAACATGCTACAACGGTGCTGGTTTAAAGATGCCGTCCCCGTTTTCAGGGAACCACAGGCTGTGTCCCGAGGGGTGGGCATCCCTCTTGAATTTGATGGTGGGTCTGCCTCCGCGTCTGCTTACTTCCCCCCTGCGATCAATCTGTCCCCATGTGGACAGAGTATTGAGAATGTGGTATGTCCTTCAGAGAACGGGGAATCAGGACAGTTACCTGATCCGTATGATGTGGCACAGGGCGCCACACCTCAGGAGGGAGCAGCCTCATTGGCTCCCGTTGAAGAGACTTCTGCCCCCTCGGGAGCTGAGCCTGTTGGGGTGGGTCTCAGGAGAACTACTCGAGCTACGGCGGGTATACCTCCACAGAGCTATGCACAAGACGACTTTGAGTGGGGAGGTGTGTCGAGGATGCCAACCTCTAGTGGGGTGGCATGTGAGAGTGTGAACTGTGATAGCAGCAGGAGAGCATTAGGACCCTGTGATTTTTGCCTGGCTGAGGTCAGAGCAGGAGCAGACCAGGAAACCCTGTGTGTTCTGAGGGTGTCTGCTGTGTGAGAGACGAGACAGGAAGTCTGTGAGAACTGAGCTACAACAAGACGCTGTCTCTACAAGCTTCCCTGTGGAGATTGTTAACCCCTGCCCCTGGTGAAGCTGTGTCCCTGCTTAATAACAAGTGCTGAGTTGGGGAAAGCTGTGCGGCTCTTTGGAGATTTGTGGAAGTCTATGCTGAGTGGACTAGAAACTTCGTGCTGAAGGAGCCAAGTGTCGAGTGAGAACGGAAACAGACTGAGGAATCCATCTCTGTGACGGAGCACATCGTCGGTGGTCTGGAAAAGAGTGAGTGACTGCTAGAGGAGAGAAGAGGTCAGATGCCATTCACATTGAGAGGATACTGACAAGCCTTGTGAAGAGATTTTCCCAGACCTTAATCTGAGGCTACAGGACTAAAGTCCCCGGCGTGAGGGCTTGGCATCAGCCGACAAGACAAGGTATCTTTGCTGTTTTTGTGAACTTTGTTTTTGTTTTGGCACCAAAGTTTTCCGGGACTAGCTGCAGCACCGCAATTCACAGGTCTGTGATAGACTACATCTGAGGTTAACGGTACCGTAACTTTAAGATACCCGGGTATCCTGATAATAAGGGTATAAGAGCAATTGGCAGTTTCATGCATTGTTATTGTTAATAGTGGTAGGATTGTATTCAGTGTGCCATCTTAGGGGTCCCTATAGACCGCCCTCACTAGACTGACACTGTGTTTAGGTAAAATTGTTCAAGATCTTTAGAATAATTCACATAATCTGGAAACCTTGAGATTGACACATTGATTTCAGCTTTTGCTGATTGTGTGTATTTATTAGGGACAGTGTCCCAGGTAGAACTTGAGACTGATTCATGCAATACTGAATTTTTATTTAATCCCTGTTTTAGTAAAGAAAGTGTTGTTTATTTCTGTCTCTGTCTCAGTTTGTGACTCACTGGATCTCTCTTGGACCTCCGGTCATTACACAGTCCTCAGGGTTTAATCACAGTTGTTAAATTCCTCAGGTTGCACTTTCCGGATTACGACCTCCCACGTCGCGCTGCGTTCACCAGGCAGGGGTTCAGAAAACTCCCAGGTGTTTCAAGAGTGCCTGACAGGACCCCATTCTATATGCCCTTCTCAGCTGTCTTCTTGCGCTGGCCCTTACCCTTCTTGCCCTGCGCCTCGCCAAACAATGTCCCAAGCCAGTATCCTCGGATCTTTCTGGGCAACCTAAATTTCCCTGGATCCTATGTGGTTACCTTTTTGGCGACTTGAGTGCCAATGTGGCAACTGCACACTGAAAGTACAGAAGCCTCCGGTTTCCAGTTGAACTTTGCAATTCTCTCTGGTTAGGGGCTGGTCCCCTCTGCGGCTCAATCCCTCCACCGCCTGGCAGATTCGGGCGTACTGGTGGCCTCCAGCACTGCTCGTACCCCTGGGATCCCTTCTTCGTTCCTGGAGCCTTCCTCCTGCTCCTCTCTACCTCAGTCTGTCCTGGGCCTCTCTGCAGGCTCTCCTCCTGAGCAGAGCTCCTGCAGAGCTCCTGCTCCCTCTACTTCTCCTCTCAAACTCCACAGACTGGACTCACTGACTGACTGACTTCTCAAGATGGCTTCCCTCTTTATGCTATTCCTAACAAGTGCTCCCCTGATCTACTTCCTCCACCCTCACCCACTACATGGTTCCCCCTCACTTTGGTTCCCCCCACTCCAGCCAGAGACAGGGCTCAGCAGGGAAGCGACGCATTTTGCCCCTCCTGCTGGTCTGGAGTAGTGTAGTGTTGGATGCAGGTGTTAGGGTCCCGGGCAGAACTCTATCCTTACCTGAGAGTGAGATACCACACC
The DNA here is from genome assembly GCF_046119375.1 of Phyllobates terribilis. NCBI lineage: Eukaryota > Metazoa > Chordata > Amphibia > Anura > Dendrobatidae > Phyllobates > Phyllobates terribilis. Next base: position 33,472,810 of record NW_027362768.1, on the reverse strand, counting down.
TCTGGGTGAGATGCAGTACCTCTGTAGCGACTGAACCCACAGGGGCGCCACATACACACCACTTGAGTACAGCAGCCAGTTGCCTGTGCTTCATTATAGTCATTTTCTGATCCTGTCAAATTTTCTAAAGCCACATGAACCTTTTTTTTTTCATCTTTAACCCCTTCACCCCCAGCCTGTTTTCACCCTTCGGACCAGTGACACTAAATGAGGTAAGAACTCTGGAACACTTCAACATATCCCAGTGGTTCTGAGACTGTTTTTTCATGACATACTGTACTTCATGATAGTGGTAAAATTTGTTCAATATGACATACGTTTATTTATAAAAATATTTGAAATTTGGAGAAATTTTTGAAAATGCAACAATTTTCAAACTTTTAATTTTTTGACCTTAACTATTTTATGTGACATAAACCAGAGAGTTAATAAATAACATTTACCACAGGTCTAATTTACATCAGCACAAAGTTTGAAACAGTTTTTTAGGAAGTTAGAAGGGTTAAAATTTTATCAGCAATTTCTCATTTTTCCAGCAAAATTTACAAAACCATATTTTTTAGGGACCACATCACATTTGAAGAGTCTTTGAGGTGCCTATATGACAGAAAATATCCCAAAGTGACACCATTCTACAAACTGCACCCCTCAAGGTGCTCAAAACCATGTTCAAAAAGTTTATTAACCCTTCGGGTGCTTCACAGAAAATATAGCAATGTGGAAGAAAAAAATGAAAATGTAACATTTTCCCATGAAAATTTTATTTTAGCCTCAAATTTTGCATTTTTACAAGAGTAAGGGTGCGTGCCCACGATGCGTTTTTCAAGCGTTCTTGCTGCTGAATTTGTGCAGCGTAAACACTTGTAAAATGCTTGGTAATCCGTCCCCCATGGTCCCGAATGTCATTCCGCAAGTTTAATGCCCATGCTGCGGAATTTTCCGCAACGTTTTTGATGTGCGGAAAAATCCGCAGCATGTCCATTATTTGTGCGTTTACGCATGCGGAATTGCCTTCATCAATGCGTTAGAAAAATGCAAGGCAATTCCGCATGTTCAAAAACCTTCAAAAATGCACAAAAAACACGTGTGAAATTCCGCATGCGTTTTTCCAGGCAAGGACATGCAGAAGTGAAGCGGAAATTTTCCGCTTCATTTCTGCATCGTGGGCACATAGCCTAAGGCTATGTTCCCACATGTTGTATTTTTCAGCATATTGTGCTGCGGATTTTTATGTAAATTTTCAGCTGCGTTTTGCAGTGCCAGCAAAGTCTATGAGAAACCAGAATTCTCTGTTCCCACATCTTCTGGTTTGTTTTGCTGCATATTTTATGCCTTGGTTGTGTTCTTAGAAAATAGAGCATGTAACTTCTTTCTGCGTTTTTTCACCCATAGGAAGTAATGCGTGGTGAATAGTGATGAGTGAGCACTAAAATGCTCAGGTACTTGTTGCTCGGGTCGAGCAAATTGGAATACTCAGTTGCTCGACCCGAGCAACGAGCCCAATGTAAGTCTATGGGAAACTCGAGCATTTTTCAGGCGGCTCCCCCTGGCGGTCTACAGAGGGCCTAAAAATTGCCCAAATCGATGGGAACAGTGCTCAAATGACATGGGAACAGCATGGGGAAGACCCCTGGAAGCATTTCTGACTCCCAGGTCACTTCTGTCAGCAACGTGGTCAGAGTATTACCCCACTTTTACGGACTCACAATAAAACATACAAAAACGAAACCAAAATGGATTTTCCTGGGAAATATGTTAAGGAACATACTTTCCAGGGTAATGACTTGTATATATAAGGTAAAATAAATAACCAAAAACAGAAATACTCCTCCACAATTTGGGCTATGATCACACGTAGCGTTTTTGATGCGTTTTTGCACTTTTGAATTGATTTCAACCGTGACAAATGCATTCACCAGGAAATGTCATTTTAACATTTTACAACCTTATCTGGCCATGTTGTGTGTGACACATCATCAAACACATGCATACAGTGCTGAAAAGACATGGGAACAGCATGGGGAAGACCTCTCGAAGCATCTCTAACTCCCAGGGCACTGTCTAAAAGTGTGCCCATCATAAGTGATCCTTGGCGAATGCGAAGATGCCTCCCGCCATGCACCTGTCATTGCAGACTTGCAACAATCACCGTCCACGTCCGTGTTCCACTGCAGCATTCAGTTGTCCCTACCCCATTCCTTGGAATACAAGCGCAAGTATGCAGGCAGCCACCCACCCACCCAAAGGCTGAAATACTATACTGCCAAATTTTTGACGGCTGCTTGAACTTGAAATGTGGCCTTTTAGGATCGTGAAGGCGGAAAATTTTCACAACCTTATGCCCGCGGCGGCCGGGTGTCCATACTCGGTCCCCAGCAGCCACTATATTTCCCGGTATCGCCTCCGCCTTCCACAAGCACTGGTCCCACAACATTACCCGTGCCCTCCCCAGTGCACTTACTTGGAAGTACCGCCTAACCACAAACACGTGGACAGGTGAATGTGGCCAGGGACGGTACAGAGCCAGTTCACAACTTTTTTTGCTAAGAGTTGTATTTAGCTCGGTGAAAGGACTGGCATAGAGGGAAACTGTATGTACCCTGCGTGTTATTTCTCCCAGGAAGTCCTGTAATTGAGCTTGTTGCAGAAGCAATGGCAGCCCGTCCAACATCAACTCGCACTTGTCGGTGGTGCTTTGACACACACACACACACATCTTTCTTTGCGAATTTAATTTCTTGAATACAGATTTGAACAATGGCCTGATCTGTAATGCATTTGAGAATAACATATATAAGCAAGGCCGAGCCACATTAAAAAAGCAGCCATAGAGTGTCCGGGAACCTTCCCCCACACTTTTCTTAGCCAGGGCTGCTTTTCGGCAGGGTTGGACGGGATCACCAGAGAACCGAAGACTCCTCCGGCAGGCCCTGGCTTCTCCTTCAGGAGAGTTCATAGTGCCGAGGTGAGGCCATGATGATGATAGAGGCCACCATCTGCTTAGTTTTCTGTTGCTTGGAATGCAAGTGCAAGTATGCAGCCAGACACCCACCCACAGGCCGCAACACTAAACTGCCAGATTTCTGGGCAGCTCTTTGCACTTGAAATATGGCCTTTTAAACTCATCGAGGCGGAAGCTTTTCATAACCTCATGCTGGCGGCGGCCGGGTGTCCATGCTCGGTCCCCAGCCGCCACTATATTTCCCAATATCGCCTCCGCCTTCCACAAGCACGGGTCCCACAACATTACCCGTGCCCTCCCCAGTGCACTTACTGGGAAGGACCACCTAACCACAAACACGTGGACATGTGAATGTGGCCAGGGACGGTACGGAGCCAGTCCACAACTTTTTTTGCTAAGAGTTGTATTTAGCTCGGTGAAAGGACTGGCATAGAGGGAAACCGTATGTACCCTGCGTGTCATTTCTCCCAGGAAGTCTTCTAAAGCTGCTTGTACTTGAAATGTGGCCTGAACATTACTGCTGGTACTTTTCTGTGGGAATTTACTTGCCTCCTACCAGCCTAGAATATTTCCAGAAAACTATGGTACGACGCCATGGTATTAGCACTGCCCCCAGTACCAGTAGCGAAGCCATCACCAATTTCCTTCTCAGGAAATTTATTTGGTAGACTGAGTGGCTGCCCAAATACATTTTCTCACAAAGGAGCTGAAGATAGAGTGGCAGTAGATGCAAGTTTCTCCAACCTGTTAGATATCAGAGGGTGAACGGCAGCACATTGGATCAGTGCTTAGCACTGAAGCCTTGCAGCGCTGTGATCCTGGGTTCAAATCCCAGCAAGGACAACATCTGCAAGGACTTTGTATGTTTTCCCCATGTTTGCGTGTGTTTACCTGGTAAGTAAAAAAACAGCCATAGAGTGTCCGGGAACCTTCCCACACACTTTTCTTAGCCAGGACTGCTTCTCAGCAGGGTTGGACGGTCCCACCAGGAGAGTTCATGATAGCGATAACTTTGCAGCTGCTATGGGGCTCTTGAGCAGGTGAGAAAGGTTAGCCCTCAGAATCAAATCCTCTGGTGGGCACAATGCTTTTCAATCTGAAATAGCTTCTCAGTGGGTGTTGTATTTCACCATAGCCATATTCTTTAGCTCGGTGAAAGGACTGGCATAGAGGGAAACCGTATCTACTCTGGGTGTCATTTCTCCATCACCAGGTTCCACCCATTGTCACACACGACCATGCCTGGCTGTATGTTCAGCGGTGAGAGCCACAGATCAGGCTGCTGTGTTACAGATTTCAACAACTCTGCAGCGCTGGGCGGTTTGTCAATTAAGCATATTATCTTCAGCGCAGCCTGTTGCCGCTTGGCCAAGCCAGTTCTGCAGTGCTGTTGACTCGCCCCCTGGGCCGTGGGGTACTCAAGACCGGGTCTCTGGGTTGCGCGGTGCTGATGGGGGTAGTAGTGGCAACCCGGTCCCGTGCTCAGGGTGTCAGGCTAAAATGGTGGCGGTCTATTTATATATATATATATATATACATACATACATACATACATACATACATACATACATACATACATACATACATACATACATACATATATATACATGTGAAAGTCCGACTACGCCACCCGTGGATTGCGGTCAGGGATAACCGCCGCTGCAGGACAGACCGCTGGGGCTGGTGTTGGTGAGCATCACAGGAGTGGTATAACTCCCCACGGGAGGAGTGTAGCCCCAGGGCAGTGTAGGTGGATGTTGGGGGTGACAGTTCCGGCCGCGATGGTCAGAATGCAGAGTCTGCTTAAACAGTTCAGGATCTTTATTGTAACAGATGGTAATGACCCAACAACAGTACCGGCTAGAAGAGGGTCCTGGATGTCTGAGAACACTCGGGAAGCCCCTCTGGTCAGGGTGAGGGTGTAGGCCTACCGTGCTCTCTATGCTCTGACTATTCGCCTCTTAGTGGTAGAATAGCCCACGTCCCTGAGCGTGCCGTGTATTCTCACCCGTATGGCTTGCAACTTGGGATCTTTTTACCTCTGGCCTCTCTTGGCTTTGCTGGTCCCTTCTGTTGTGGCGAAGCCTCCGGGCTTTTTAGGCCAAAGGACATGAAATCCCTCGCGTATTGGTTCTCTGCTGCTGGACTTAGAGTCTTTACAGCCTCGGACCTCAATGTCCGGTAGATAAATCTCCCTTTCTGCCAGGACTGGCTCTTGGTGCCGTATGTCACTGGCTAGCAGTTCCTCCACTGCCTCATGACCTCCTCGGCCTGCTTCTGACCCTTACTCTCTGGGCCTAGACTCCGTCACGGTCTCAGGTCTCCCAGGTCTCTCTGGTCTCTCTTACCCTGCCCCCAGTTCTAGCTTTTACAGGGCAGCCTGCTCCCCCTACTGGCCTGGGACAGGAGGTGCTGCATGCTAATTGTCCCTAACCAGGGAACCTCCCTCCTGCTCTCAGACACAGCCTTTATTATTTGTGGCATCCAGGCCTGGGGTGACACACTGTCAGCTTGTGAATGATGTGATAATTTCGGAGGTGGAGGAGGAGGTGCATGAGCTGAACAATTTAATTACATTGAGGTTAAATTGGTGACCCTTGTTTTTATACTAAAGAAAGATACTATTGTTTTGTTTTTTTTTCGTTATTTTTTAAGACAAATGCATTCACCGGGAAATGTAATTTTAACATTTTACAACCTTGTCTGGCAATGTGGTGTGTGACACATCATCAGACATATCCTTTTTTATTTATGATAGAGGGACTCTGAAAGTCATAAAGCCTATTTTTACAGTGACATCAGATGGCCCTTACTATTCTTAAAAGGCCAGCAGTCAGCCCTAGCTATTGTTAGAGAGCCATCAGCCGGCTATGCTTTGTTGTTCCCATTATTAACAAGTAGTGTTGAGCCACCCCCGTAGTGTTTGCGTCCGTTTCGGTTCGTCGAACACCCGTATGTTAGCCGAACTGTTCGCTGAACTGTTCGTCAAACACCTTCGAACAACGTTAAAACCAATGGCAGGCAAACAAAAACACATAGAAAACACTTCAAAGGTGTCCAAAAGCTGACAAACTGCTCAGAAGACACAACTAACACATGGAAAAGTGACAAGTACATATAGTCATGCGAAAAGAAAAGAGGTGGAGGAGTAAAAGGAGGGGGAGACACAGATATAGGCATGTCATGCCCTTCTAAAACCAAAAAAGTGCGAAGCCGACACGGCCATTCCGTTCCTGCCCGTGCGACCTCCGTGTCGCCGGGTTTTTGCCAGAGCTGCGGTGGACCCTGACGGCCAGCCCCCTCTCCCAATACTGGTGCCTGTCCGCTGGTGGGTCGAGCAAGCCCCCCTGTGTTGGAAGCAGGTCTAATCTTTTTAATTTAAATTGTCTCTCTAATTTGAATGAGTACATTTTAAATCCTTTTACAAGGATCTATTGGAATGCAAGTCTCATGCTAGCAGCCGCGGTAATTCCAGCTCCAGTAGCGTCCACTAAAGCTGCTGCAGTTAAAAAGCTTTTATAAGGATCGAGCTTGCGGTCCACCGCAAGGCATCCTACCTCCAGTCCCATCCCCTGTGCCTTGGGGTGCCTCCCCGATGCTCTTCACTGAGTGTCCCGGGGGCCCGAACCATTTCCTTTGAAAAAATTAAGTGTCCAAAATACAGGTGGTGTAGCTTGCTTAACAGCTGGGTTAATCCGCTGACTAGCAGACACTGCTACTAGGCCCAAAGTATTGCTTGGGCTAAATGCAGTTAAAAATTTGTTATTAGATACTCTTGTTGAATGCTGAGAAAGCATTCCATAGAGTCTCCTGGCACGCCATATATTACTCTCTTAAATAGCTTGGGGTAGGGGACCCTTTTATAGCCAAAATCATGGCCCTGTATCGCAATCCGTCAGCTAGGCTGAAGATAAATGGAACATTATCATCACCTTTCATAATCACCAATAGGACAAGGCAGGGATGTCCTCTGTCCCTTCTCTTATACACCCTAGTGATGGAGCACCTGCTCTCATCAATTCACGATAACCCCAATATTAGGGGGATTGAGGTGGGAGGCACCGAGTACAAGTGCTCTGCATTTGCTGATGATGTCCTAGTATATATCACTCAACCACATATATCCATCACTGCTGTTATGGCTGAAATAGATCACTTTGGTACATAGTCAAATTTTAAAATCAATGCAGTGAAGTCTGAGGCCCTCGATGTCTCCCTCCCCAAATCCATACAGGATTCCATCCAGTCCAACTTTCCCTTTGCCTGGCCCTCACAGGGTATCAAATACTTAGGAAATTGTATTCATAGAGACCTCTCCCATCTATTTTATCTTAATTTTGGGCCCTTTATTGAACAACTCCATAGAGATCTTACTTCTTGAACAGTGAAGGATTTTTCCTTGTTCGGCAGAATAAATATACTAAAAATGAACGTCCTACCTAAACTCTTATACCTCTTCCAAACCATTCCCATGGTAATTCCCTCAAATTTTTAGAAAAGACTACGCAGTAGGTTTTGCAGATTTATCTGGGCAAGTGGGCGTCCACGCATTCGGGGGGACGTTCTTATCAGACACAAACAAAAGGGGGGCCTTAGCCTTCCGGATTGTAGAAGGTATTACATGGCAGCAGTACACGCTAGAATCCTGGACTTCTTCCATCATTCGGAGGGGAAATTGTGGGTCAAAATAGCTCAATCCATTTGTCCTAAAGCTCTTACCACTCTCCCATGGTGTGCCCATTTAATTGTCCCCTCTCTTGGCCTCATGTCATATAGTACTCATGCCACTGCTTTGGCTTTGAGATCCCAAAAAAAAGCTTATCCTCAATCGACCCCCCAGGGCCCCTTGCTCCCGATTTCAGATAATACAGATTTCCCACTAGGACTATCTGCAAATAGATTTCTCGGTTCAAATAAATCCCATCCGATATTATTTTCTCATGTCATCTCCAATACTTTGCTGCTCCCCCTCAATGACTTGTTACAGGGAAGAGCTACTTCCCCGAAGGCTAATTTTGAATATAGTCAGTTAGAACACTTCTATTCAACTGTGAAGAAGCGCACACATCTTCATAGAGATCTCACAAACTTTGAAAAATTGAGCCTATCATTGTCACCCCCTACACACTCCATCTCCCTACTGTATAATCTCCTCATTGCCCAGGTAACTGACAATAGGCCAGGATTCTGCGGTGCATGGGAAAGGGAACTGGGGAAGTCCTTCTCTGACTCACAATGGGATAAATGTTTCTTCCTAACACATAAAACCTCAATAGGGTCCAAAGCCCAGGAAACCTCCTTCAAAATTATCTCTAGATGGTACCGGGTACCAACAGTCCTTCATAGATGGTATGCAGTGGTCTAAGATAGATGTTGGAGATGTGGGGAGGGGGAAGGGACAATGCCACACATAAGGTGGGTATGCCCTATAATAAATGCATTTTGAGCAAAGGTGGTTCCCATGATTGAGAAAATAACTGGTTTGACTATCCCTAATACGCCAGAAGCCCTCCTTTTATCAATGTTACCAATAAGTAAACGTAGTTATAAAAGGTCATCAATAGGCTACCTAATACAGGCGGCTAAGAATGTCATTCCATGACACTGGAAAAGCAGAGACCCACCCACTGTGGAGGAATGGTTTGCGGAGATCTCCCTCCTTAATAGGATGGAGCATCTGATTGCAATCTCACCGGCTGATGTTGATAGATACTGTGTGATTTGGAGGGATTGGATTGATTTGCAAAACTCTTGACGCCTACCATCTAGCCCCCAACTAAAGTTATCCATGATGTCGGCACAACAATGATCATAATCGCACCCTATTGATTGGTGGTCTGCCGTGGTCCGCTCCCTCTCTATCTTTCATAAGGAAAAATACATGCTTGATCTGGATATTGATGGAAAACCCTCCCTGTACCCCCCAATGTACTGTCGTTATGCATAGATTTATAGTTATACTACCCCTTTTACTATGTATATTGTATTTTCTTGTACTTTTTCAACACAAAAATAAAAAAATACTTGAATTTGAAAAAAAAAATTGTAATTAGATCTACAGGTGGTGGCTACTCCACTGACTAGCAGACACTGAAGCTTTGGAGCAGACCTCTGTTTCCCAGGCTATAGTATGAGTAAACAGCTCTTCATACTCAACCATCTGTGTTACCCCAAGCCATAGTGTACAGTGCCTACAAGTAGTATTCAACCCCCTGCAGATTTAGCTGGTTGACACATGCGGAATTAACTTGGCATTGTGACATTTGTACTGTAGATCAGCCTGGAAGTGGGAAATGCACTGCAGCAAATTTTTTTTTGTTTTTGTTTTTTTAAATGTAAAAAGTTAATTCAGAGTGTCATTTATTATTCAACCCCTCAAACCACAAGAATTCTGTTTGGTCCCCCTAAAGTATTAAGAAGTAGTTCAGGCACCAAGAATAATGAGCTTCACATGTGTGGATTAAAGATCTCTTTTGCCAGCCTTTTCTGACTATTTAAGACCCTCCCCAAACTTGTGAACAGCACTCAGACATGGTCAACATGGGAAAGACAAAGGAGCATTCCAAGGCCATCAGAGACAAGATCGTGGAGGGTCACAAGGCTGGCAAGGGGTACAAAACCCTTTCCAAGGAGTTGGGCCTACCTGTCTCCACTGTTGGGAGCATCATCCGTAAGTGGAAGGCTTATGGAACTACTGTTAGCCTTCCACGGCCAGGACAGCCTTTGAAAGTGTCCTCCCGTGCCGAGGCCAGGCTTGTCCGAAGAGTCAAGGCTAACCTAAGGACAACAAGGAAGGAGCTCCGGGAAGATCTCATGGCAGTGGGGACATTGGTTTCAGTCAATACCATAGGTAACGTACTCCACCGCAATGGTCTCCGTTCCAGACGAGCCCGTAAGGTACCTTTACTTTCAAAGCGTCATGTCAAGGCTCGTCTACAGTTTGCTCATGATCACTTGGAGGACTCTGAGACAGACTAGTTCAAGGTTCTATGGTCTGATGAGACCAAGATCGAGATCTTTGGTGCCAACCACACACGTGACGTTTGGAGACTGGATGGCACTGCATACGACCCCAAGAATACCATCCCTACAGTCAAGCATGGTGGTGGCAGCATCATGCTGTGGGGCTGTTTCTCTGCCAAGGGGCCTGGCCATCTGGTCCGCATCCATGGGAAGATGGATAGCACGGCCTACCTGGAGATTTTGGCCAAGAACCTCCGCTCCTCCATCAAGGATCTTAAGATGGGTCGTAATTTCATCTTCCAACAAGACAATGACCCAAAGCACACAGCCAAGAAAACCAAGGCCTGGTTCAATAGGGAAAAAGTCAAGGTATTGGAGTGGCCTAGTCAGTCTCCTGACTTTAACCCAATTGAAAACTTGTGGAAGGAGCTCAAGAATAAAGTCCACATGAGACACCCAAAGAACCTAGATAACTTGGAGAAGATCTGCATGGAGGAGTGGGCCAAGATAACTCCACAGACCTGTGCCGGCCTGATCAGGTCTTATAAAAGACGATTATTAGCTGTAATTGCAAACAAGGGTTATTCCACAAAATATTAAACATAGGGGTTGAATAATAATTGACCCACACTTTTATGTTTAAAATTTAATAAAATTCAACTGAGCAACATAACTTTTTGGTTTGTAAGATTTATGCTTCTGTTCATAAAACCTACTCTTGTTTGCAGTTTGAAGGCTCTAACTTATTTGCATCTTATCAAACCAGCTAAATCTGCAGGGGGTTGAATACTACTTGTAGGCACTGTATGTAGTTTCTTACGGTTAAAAGTGTGGGGGGGGGGGAGACCCGACCCACCTGGAATTGACAATGGCAACATCATGTAAAACACAGCAAGGGGACTCCAAAAAGAGTCTCCATTTTTTCCCAAAATTGTGGCACAGACATCACTTAAGTGGCATCAATTGTCCCAGAGTTGCTTAAAATGGTTGGTGAGGTAATTTTCCAAAATCCTCAAGCTTTTAGTCTCCCCAGAATGACACAGGTGGGGCAGATGGTGGTTGTCCCGGCCCGCTAGGCCGCATTGTAGCACAGTGAGCTTCGCACTGCAACTTGCGCTTCATATCCGTGTGACGGTTCATGCATGAAGTACTCAAACTATGGATTTTTTGGCCTCTACTTAGCTTTTGGTGACAAATGTTACAGATAACACGAGTTGGGTCATCCTTATCGATCTGAAAAAACGCACAGGCTATGCAAGGTTTAGAGCCAATGCGACTCTGCTACTAGCAACACTATCAAATGATTGGCTGGGTTAGATGCAGAGCGTCTGGGTTTGGTTGGGGGTCCCCACAGTCTGCCTAGGCTAGATGCAGTTAAAAATTATTATTAGATACACAGGCGGTGCAGCTTGCTTCGCAGATGGGCTAATAAGCCCAAAGTATAGGTAGACTCTATACTAAATAAGGAAGGATTCACTGACTGTGGTGTCCCCTCTATGGGCCGTGGCGATTGGTGGAGATTTGGTGGATGATTATAGGAGAAAGCTCCTTAATAGAGAAAGTTGGTGGATTTATACTTTAAATAAACGTGTACCAGCGGGTTTAAACATCAGACATGATTTGATGTATCATTATGAATGATCATTTATAGATTATTATTATTATATATATGTTCCTTTTTTCTTCTTTTCTTTTGGATTATTTACATTTATATGCATTGTTTCTATGCTATACGATTTTAACATGGTATGTGTGTTTAAATTTCTGATTAACTCAGCCTTGACCAGGTGCATAGCAGGACATGACATATAAATACCATTTCCTTGCTGTTTCTTGCCATGCAATGATTAAGAACCTTCAGTTCGAAACGCCTTTGCTGTTCTTCTCCAAGGTGGACTTTTAAAATATTTTTTGTATGACCAAATAAAAAGTGGATTTTAGAAGATTTGTTCAGCTGGATCTTCCTGGTTCCTCATGTTCGTCTAGTAGCACTCCTGGCTCCGTGCTGTTGATCTTCTAGGTGGGTGAGCTGATTTTTTCCTTTCTTTTTCTGCCATGTGGCGATTGGTCATCCACTACTCAACGAATTCACAAACCTCTCCCGTTAGTTTGGAGTTCCATTATGCCCAACCAAAAACATAGGCCCCACAACTAAAAAAAATCGGTCTTAGGCATCGAAATAGACACCACAGCAAGGTTGTTCTGCCTCCCATGGGAAAAAATACCAAAACATTACACCTGATCTAGGTTTTTTGCGCAGTATGAAAAGTAACCCTACAGCAGATGCTAGTATTACTAGGTCTCCTCGTGTTTGCGAGCCGGGTTATGCCAGTCGGAAGGGTTTTTTCTCTTCATTTATCGCCAAACAAAAGGGGCATCTAAACCGAGTCATACAATCAGAATCAGCAGGCAGCTACTGGCGGACTTAGAGGTGTGGAAAACCTTCTTATAATCATTCAACGGTCACACGTTATTTATGTCAGCAGAACAGTCCAACATTGAAATGAGATTATTCACCGGGGTGGCAGAATCAGGCGGATATGCAGCGATACTAAATAACCAATGGTGCACAAGCTTATGGCCTCCGTATTTGGCAGAACAAGTGCTGACAAAAAAACAGAAAGTCCTGGAACTGTTTCCAATAGTGATAGCAATAGAAATATGGGGCGCGCGCCTGGCTAACAAAAATATACTCTTCATAACAAAAAACACCAGTCTAGCACACTTCATTAATAATATGGCATTATCGTCTCTCCCAGTGCTAGGCCTACTACGCCGGCTAGCATTCCTGTGCCTAAAACACAATATATGGGTCTGCGCTAGCCACGATGCTGAGGGGTCTAACGCTGCAGCTTACGCTTTATCACAATTCAATTGGCAGATTTTCACAGAGCTCGTCCCCAACGCCCACCCATCGGGCAACAGTTGCCCAGCCTCCCTATGCGATCTAGTGAAGAATAGTTGATGCCATTAATCAGAGCGTCAGTTGCCCGGTCGATGTGGCAAGCATACGGTAAGACATGGGAACAGTGGACACGACTAGTAGTAGGCAGACGGGTTGACCAAAGTGAACAAGCCAGATTACAGTCACAATAGAATTTCTCCATCAGCTAATGATAAGGGGCATATCAGGGGCGTCAGTGCAGCGGTGGCTGACCGGAGTAGCATTTCACTTCCAACTACTGAACTAGGGACATGTGACAAAGAGATTCATCATCAGACAATCCATTAAAGGGGATGAAAAGGGGTCAGCCAAGTTAGGAGTGTAGACGTCCTGTCCAGTGTCACTAAAACTGATTTCTCACATCATATCCCTAACACCATTAACATGATACTCACAATTCGAAGCAACACTACTGTCTACTGTATTTGCGATCGCCTTCTTCGGGGCGCTATGCATAAGCGAATTAGTTCCTCAATCCAAAATTAACACCAGTGGAGGCTTATTACACCAGGATGTAGTCATAGCCAATAATGCAATACGTCTACGCATACGCAAATCGAAAACGGCTCCAGCGGGCAGGGGCACTTGGGTACTTCTACAACCCACAAATGGAATGCTGAGTCGGGTAACAATAGTAAAAACATATATAACCATCAGATCACAAAGTAATTTCTTCCTATCACACATTGATGGAACGCCATTATCAAGATGCCAGTTCCAAGCTATATTTAATTAATGCATAACATCGGCAGGGAACCACCCCAAAAATTATGGGACACACTCATTCCGCATAGGCACGGCCACAGAAGCAGCAAGAGCAGGACTGTCACAAACGGAAGTTCAGAGTATAGGGAGATGGCGATCCACGTGTTTGGCGAGATACATAAGACCGGACTTGTTATCCTAATGTGGTTTGTTTCTTTTACAGGTGATGCTAAGCCAACAGTGTGGGTGATAGGCCACTCGTATATATATTGTGCAGAAAAAAGGGCGAAAGTCCGCCCAAGTGGGAGGAAATTAGAGTTTCATAACACATATTTGAACTGGAGAGGCATTAGAGGCCTGCAATGGCCACAGGTACTAATGGAGGTAATCAAGGTAGGGAGAGAGGCAAGAGGTCCGGTCATCTTAGTTATACAGGCCGGGAGAAATGACCTAGGTTATCACAAGAGCGCATAACTAATGGCAATAATGAAACTAGACACTGAGCGCTTCAGAGAATTTTTCACAAAAATAGTCAGAGATTGTGCCGAGCACGGTATGGCAAGGTGCCCGAGACATCACGGCCATAGAACGGACAAGGCGGCTAATAAATATTTGGATGCCAAAATTTATAAGAGACAGAGGCGGACAACTGGAAGGAGATAAAACAGGCCTCATATGGCCCGACTGTGTTCACTTAATGGATATTGGACTTGACATATTCCTGTCAGGACTCCAGGACGGAGTGGAACAAGCGTTAAGAGTGATGGATGGGGGTCAGAGTCCTGCATACGAGTACGCAGGATCCTCCGTGGCCTGGAAATAGAAAGGACATGTTGGAGAGTTACACTTGTTGGCCAACTTGCCTTTGGGGAGACTGGAGACACGGGGCATGCTGCAACAAGCTGTATTATTTTAGAAATAAAATGCCTTTCTAATGTAATGAGTATAAACAGTTAATAAAGCTGTGACCGATCCTAACTCATCCAGTTGTAAGAGTTACATGATTATATTGTCAATGAAAGGGGGGCGGTAATGGGCTGAGCGTCTGGGTTTGGATGGGGGTCACCACAGTCTGCCTAGGCTAGATGCAGTTAAAAATCATTATTAGATACACAGGCGGTGCAGCTTGCTTCGCAGCTGGGTTACTACTAGTGTTGAGCCACCCCCGTAGTGTTCGAGTTCGGTTCGGTTCGTCGAACACCCGTGTGTTCGCCGAACTGTTCGTCGAACTGTTCGTCGAACACCTTCGAACACCGTTAAAACCAATGGCAGGCAAACAAAAACACATAGAAACACATAGAAAACACCTTCAAAGGTGTCCAAAAGCTGACAAACTGCTCAGAAGACATAACTAACACATGGAAAAGTGACAAGTACATATAGTCATGCGAAAAGAAAAGAGGTGGAGGAGTAAAAGGAGGGGGAGACACAGATATAGGCATGTCATGCCCTTCTAAAATCCAAAAAGAGAGAAGCCGACACGGCCAGTCCGTTCCTGCCCGTGCCACCTCCGTGTCGCCGGGTTTGTGCCAGAGCCGCGGTGGACCCTGACGGCCAGCCCCCCTCTCCTAATACTGGTGCCTGTCCGCTGGTGGGTCGAGCCCCCCGCGGTGGGGGGGGAGTAACATCTGCAGAAGAAAGACCATCTTCCAGCCAAACTAACATGTCGACTTCTTTTCGTGGACAATGTGATACGATCCCTTTGTTACGGACACGCCCATCGCTACAAATTCCAGATGAGGCACAAAAACAGCAGGTGCTTCAGCGGATATCAAGTGCTCCTTCAAGTGGGCTCTCCTCCACCTCAACTTCAACATCACAAATACTCCAGTCCTCAGAGGTGTCACCCCAATCGCACTTGCTTCCTCACAGCTCCCAAGTCTCCAGCTGCCCGTCTGAGTATGGGGTAACACAGATGGTTGAGTCTGCACAGCTGTTTACTCATACTATAGCCTGGGAAACGGAGGTCTGCTCCAGAGCTTCTGTTAATCCAGACGAGGAAATGATCTGCACTGATGCCCAGAATCTTTATAAGTCGGATCCAGGACCAGATGAAGAAGGTTCTGAGCATAATGTAGACCCTCATTCCCAAACTGTAACTCCTGTTGGTGGAGACAATGATAAAGACGATGATGAGACTCAAATACCTGATTGGAGCGACAACTTGACTTTTCGGTCAGGGCAGGAAGAGGTTGGCTTTGAGGACGACGGGTGTGATAACACACAGGGTGATGATGGCAAGGTTGGAGATCCCACTTACTGTCAACCCACAGTCAGCCAGTCGATGAGGTCACCCGGGCCTTTGCCTGGCCTTTCGGATGTCGCGGTGGTCGGCTCCCTGGCCCGTACCCTGGGGTCACTCTTTAAAAGGGTGGATAATTGTTAATTTTATAAGAGTTTGTGACACCACCTGTGGTATCTGGTGAGAAGCACCAGCGCTGCAGCAGTCCACTGAGGCCCGTGATAAGGCAGCTCGATGGTATAGCTCCCCACAGGTGGAGCTAGGTCTCAGGGCAGCGTATGCAGGTTGAATGCAGGACAGGCGAGACCCAGCTGGGTCAGAGCAAGAACGGAAATGGACACGGTAGTCACTTCAGTACCTTTTACTGGAGGAAATTCAGGCACATCCTGGAGCACTGTAGGGTGAAGGGTGCATATCAGGATCCTCCCCAATGAGCGGGTGTAGGGCCTCCTGTTTCTTGCCTCTGCGCAGTAAGTTTCTGACCTGCCTGGAGCTAGGCCTAACTTTGTCTCTGTCCTGCGCTGGCTGACTTTGTGGTAGGGCCTTCTCTTGAAGTTCACGCTCCCAGTATGCGGGGCCTAAGCGTCTCCTGGCTCTGTTACGTATCAGCACCTTAGCGATCCTGGGACTTGTAGTTCCCCAGGGATTCCGGTTATGCCTTACTGGGTCATAGAGATCCCGGTAAGCTCGGATCCGGTGTCCGGTAAATGCTTCGGGGTGAGCTGGTTAAGCTCCTCTGCCCCTTATGTACTAACTCGCCACTCGCCTTCGGCCTACTCGGGCCCTCAATAGGCTATACACACTAACGGCAGCTTGCCGCGCTTCACCGATCTTATGACGCCGGCACACCTTAAGCTCTATCTGGGCTCCCTGAATCTAGCTAGCAGTAGCCTCGTGCTCCACTGCTGAACTATTAACTGAGTTCTCTAGACTAGACTGAGCTCCACTGCAGACTGACCTCTCTTAGGCTTCTCTACTGCAGGAACTCTTCAGAGGAACTGAACTGCCTAGCTCCACCTTCCCTATTTATATCCCTAACGGGCTCCCTCTGCTGGTCTGAGGTGGAAGGTGGAGATGTGTGAATGTTTATGGGGGCCTCTTGTGGAGGATTCCATCAATACACTCTTCTAGGATCTGTGATACCAAGCGCAGCGGGGCGTCACAGATGCTATTGACGACGAGGTTAGGTTGCGCCTTCCTGGACAGAGACGGAGTACTGGAAGCACGTCAACAACTGCATCCTCAACCACAACTCCGCCTCTGACCACAAGTCGTAGTGGCTCTTCAGGTCGCATGGGCTCTAAGCCTTGCATAGCCTGGGCATTTATTCAGATCGATAAGGATGACCCAACTCGTGTTATCTGTAATATTTGTCACCAAAAGCTAAGTAGAGGCCAAAAAATCCATAGTTTGAGTAATTCATGCATGTACCGTCACATGGATATGAAGCATAAGTTGCAGTGGGAAGCTCACTGTGCTACAATGCGGCCTAGCAGGCTGGGCCAACCACCGTCTGCCCCATCTTGTGCATCCGCGGCCTCTTCATCCTCTGTGACTGGGGGGACAGTAGTCACACATGTTTTTGGACGCAGACCTGCCACCTCTTTACCTGCAACAGCCAGTGTGATTGGCAGGTCGTCAGTTCATTGGGAAGTGGAAACACCTGCTGGTGTTGAGAGCGCTCTGACATCGAGAGCACCCCCTTTGGATCAAGGCAACCTAACATGTCCGCCTGCATCTTCCTCACAGACCGGCAGTTTGCCAGGGACACCCTACTCAACCCCGTCAAAGCACAACAGCCAGCCCTCGGTCCCTCAGATGTGGACAAGTAAAAGACCATTTCCTCCTAGCCATGAGAAAGCTAAGAGGTTGAATTTCACCATCTGCAAGCTGTTGGCTACAGAAATGCTGCCTTTCCGCCTGGAGGACACAGTGGATTTTTGAGACCTTATGTCCGTCACAGTGCCCCAGTACCAGATGCCCAGTCGGCACTACTTCTCAAAGAAAGGTGTGCCTGCGCTCCACCAGCATGTCGCACACAACATCACCGCTTCTTTGAGAAACTCTGTGTGTGACAGGGTGCATTTCACCACAGACACTTGGACGAGTAGGCATGGACAGGGGCGTTACATGTCGCTGACAGGGCACTGGGTAACTATGGTGACAGCAGGACAAGGGGCTGCTGTCCAAGTCTTGCCGTCCCCGCGAGTTGTACGTCAATCCTCTTTATCTAGAAGTTCCTCCACTGCTTCTGCCTCCTCAACCTCCTCTCGGTCCTCCACCTGCACCCAAAGCCTGTCTGGTAATGCCACCTGCTTTCTAACTGCGCACCTCCTTACTATGCTGGCAGCAGGGCTCAACGGCATCAGTGTTTACTTTGAAATGTCTGGGAAATGTGAGTCACACAGCTGAGGACTTGTGGTCAGCTCTGGAGGCCCAGTTTCATGAATGGTTGTCTCCACTGGACCTGCAACCAGGGAAGGCCGTGTGCGACAATGCTGCAAACCTGGGTGCGGCCCTTCGCCGGGGCAATGCTACACACGTGCCTTGTATGGCTCACGTGTTGAACCTGGTTGTCCATAAATTTTTAGCCCACTATCCCGGACTAGATGGCCTTCTGCAGAGGTCACGGTCGCTGTGTGCTCACTTCCGCCGTTCGCATCCCGCAGCTCAACGACTTACATCTCTACAGAAGTTGTTGGGCCTGCCAGTTCACCGGCTGAAATGCGATGTGCCGACACGGTGGAATTCAACTCTGCACATGTTGCAGCGACTGTGGCAGCACCGACAAGCCCTGGTGCAATAGTTTCTGACGTATAGCCTGGGCCAACGAGATCCAGAGGTGGGGCAAATCACACAGCAGGAGTGGTCTCAGATCAGGGACCTATGAAGTTGACGCGCCCCCTGGGCCATGGGGTACCCGGAGCCGGGCCGGTAGACGCTGCGGTTTGTAGTCACTGTGGCGGTGACCCGGTCCGTGACCCAGGGCGGTCAATCCAACGGTAATTTGTATATATGGATTTTATAATGTCCGACTACACCACCTGTGGAGTGCGGCCAAAGGGGCCGCCGCTGCGGAACAGTCCTCTGAAGCTGGTGGTTTTGCTGCAATGGTATTATTACTCACCACAGGAAGAGTGTAGCTTCAGGGCAGTGTGGGTGGATGATGGTGGTTGTAGTGCAGGGAGTCAGTAATGAACACAGAGTCCGTGTGATGCAGTCCCAAGATCTTTACTCACAGTTGTTGCAGTCCAGATTACAGGTACCAGAGCTATCTCACCCGTCGTGCTGTGCGTACTCAGTGAGGGGCTCAGTCCACCCCCAGATAGCTCCGGAGTACTTAGCAGGACCCCCTTCTGTGTGTCCTTTCTCTGGCCTTCTCCCTGCACCTCACACCCAGTGACACTTCTATCCGGTATCCTCGGGCCTTGGCGGGCGACTTGTGTTCCGTCCCCTGGGTCCTATGTGGCTACCTTCTTAGTGAGACTGGTGTGGACTTTTGCCTGCAGTACATGAAATGCTGCAGCCTCCGGTTTCTAGTTGAGCCTTGCTGTTTCTCCTCTAGTTGAGGGACCGGTTCCCCTTATCTGGCCTGACCCCTCTACCTCCTGGTAGCAGCGGGAGTACAGGTGGCCTTCTGCACGGACCGTAGCCCTAGGGTCCCTTCGGTTCCTGGAGCCTTCCTGCTCCCACTCCTCTCTTCTCTCCTTCAGTCCTGGGCCTCCCAGGCTAGGCCCGCCTCCGGAGCAGAGCTCATGCCGAGCCTCTGCTCCTGTCACTTTTCCTCCTCTGACTGGCTTGCTCTTTCTAAGATGGCTTCCTATTTATACTCTCCCTGTCATGTGCTCCCCTAAGCTGCTCCCCTAAGCACCCACTACATAGGATCCTCCCACCAGCTAGGGACCTGGGACTGTGCTCTCCCTTAGGAGCAATCTCGCCCTAACCCCACTGCGGGTATGTGTTGGATGCAGGTGTTAGGGTCCCGAGTAGTGTTGAGCCACCCCCGTAGTGTTCGAGTTCGGTTTGGTTCGTCGAACACCCGTGTGTTCGCCGAACTGTTCGTCGAACTGTTCGTCGAACACCTTCGAACACCGTTAAAACCAATGGCAGGCAAACAAAAACACATAGAAACACATAGAAAACACCTTCAAAGGTGTCCAAAAGCTGACAAACTGCTCAGAAGACATAACTAACACATGGAAAAGTGACAAGTACATATAGTCATGCGAAAATAAAAGAGGTGGAGGAGTAAAAGGAGGGGGAGACACAGATATAGGCATGTCATGCCCTTCTAAAATCCAAAAAGTGAGAATCCGACACGGCCAGTCCGCTCCTGCCCGTGCCACCTCCGTGTCGCCGGGTTTGTGCCAGAGCCGCGGTGAACCCTGACGGCCAGCCCCCCTCTCCCAATACTGGTGCCTGTCCGCTGGTGGGTCGAGCGAGCCCCCCTGTGGTGGAGGCAGCTCTAAGCTTTTTAATTTAAATTGTCTCTCTAATTTGAATGAATACACTTTAAATCCATTTACAAGGATCTATTGGAGGGCAAGTCTCATGCCAGCAGCTGCGGTAATTCCAGCTCCAGTAGCGTCCACTAAAGCTGCTGCAGTTAAAAAGCTTTTATAAGGATCGAGCTCGGCTGTCCACCGCAAGGCATCCTACTGCCAGTCCCAGCCCCTATGCCTTGGGCTGCCTCCTGATGCTCTTCACTAAGTATCCCATGGTCCCGAAGCATTTCCTTTGAAATAATTAAGTGTCTAAACTACAGGTGGTGCAGCTTGCTTAAAAGCCGGGATAATCCGCTCACTAGCAGACACTGCTACTAGGCACAAAGTATTTCCTGGGCTAGATGCAGTTAAAAATTTGTAATTAGATACTCTCGTTGGATGCTGAGAAAGCATTCCATAGAGTCTCCTGGCACGCCATATATGATTCTCTTAAAAAGCTTGGGGTAGGGGTCTAGGGGACCCTTTTATAGCCAAAATCACGGCCCTGTATCGCAATACGTCACCTAGGCTGAAGATAAATGGAACTGTAGCACCCTGAGGGCTCGGTTGCTACAGACGTATTGCACCTCACCCAGAGGTGTGATATCTCACTCTCAGGTAAGGATGGAGTGTGGATCAGGACCCGACACCTGCATGCATTACACCACATTGCCGTGGGGCAGGGCGACCAATATGCCCCTGAGATGGGCACGACAGTCCCTGTCCCTGGCTGGAGTGGGGGGAGGGAACACTGAGGAAGGGGAACCCTGTAGTGCAGGAGCAGGGAGGAAGCAGTTCCTGGGTGCATTGAGAAGGGAGTATAAAAGGTGGGCACCATCTTAGTTCAGTGCAGAGAAGTCTGAGCAGAAGTGGCAGGGAGCAGGGGCTCTGCATGAGCTCTGCTCCGGAGGCGGGCCTAGTAACAGAGGCCCAGGCCTGGAAGAGGGAGAAGGAAGGAAGAGGAGCGGAGAAGGCTCCAGGAACGAGGAATGAAGGGATCCCAGGGGTGCGACGGGCGAGTCGCCACCGCACGCCCGAATCCACCTGCGTGGAGGGGTCAGGCCAAAGGGGGAGACCGGTCCCCGAACTAGTGGAGGCAGGAAACGACCCTCAGCTAGAAACCGGAGGCTCTGACATTTTATATGGCGCAGCCCCTCGCTACACCCGCTAGGAAGGCACCACATAGGGTCAGGGAAACTGGCGCCAAGTTTACCAAGAGGAGGCCCGAGGCAGCCGGACAGAAGTGTTGGTAAGAAAGGCCAGACAAAGGACACACAAAGGGGGTCCTGTGAAGTGCTCCAAAGTTATCTGGGAGTTGTCTGAGCCCCTCACCTGGTGAGCACAGTACGACGTGGGCAGCCGTTACCTGCAGACGTGGTCTGGATAATAAGAACTGTGAGTAAAGGCCCTGAACTGCATCACTGACTCCGTGTCGTTACTGCTGCTGCCCTGCACCATCACCCCCATCCTCCGCATACACTGCCCTGAGGCTATACTCCTCCCGTGGGGAGTTATGCTACGCTCTGCTGCACCCACAACACCAGCCTCAGTGGTCTGCCCTGTAGCGGCGGTTCACTCTGACCGCAATCCACGGGTGGCGTAGTCGGACATTTAAACATGAAAACCACATAAATAGTTCCGCCACTGGTTTGACCACCCTGAGCCACGGAACCGGGTCGCCGCCACGAAGACTACAACCACCAGCATCCACCAAAAAGGGTCCGGCTCCGGGTGTCCCAAGGCCCAGGGGGTGCGTCAGAACATTTTCATCACCTTTCACAATCACCAATGGGACAAGGCAGTGATGTCCTCTGTCCCCTCTCTTATACATCCTAGTGACGGAGCACCTGCTCTCATCAATTCGCCATAACCCCAATATTAGGTGGATTGAGGTGGGAGGCACCGAGTACAAGTGCTCTCTATTTGCTGATGATGTCCTAGTATATATCACTCAATCACATATATCCATCCATGCTGTTATGGCTGAAATAGATCACTTTGTTACATGGTAAAATTTTAAAATCAATGCAGCGAAGTCTGAGGCCCTCGATGTCTCCCTCCCTAAATCCATATAGGATTCCATCCAGTCCAACTTTCCCTTTGCCTGGCCCTCACAGGGTATCAAATACTTAGGAATTCCTATTCATAGAGACCTCTCCCATCTATGTTATCTTAATTTTGGGCCCTTTATTGAACAACTCCATACAGACCACGGTTGGCAATTTAGAACTGTAAGATTCACTACGTGAACCACTGGTGTTTTGTGGAAAAGCACATGTACACTGCGTTCCAAATTATTATACAAAAAGTGTTTAGGAGTGATAAGGGAAGAATTTGTTTGTTTGTCAGTTAAACTCATTGATGGTGATGTGTGTCAGGGCTCTTTATATCACTGTAAGCAATTGCAGACACCTGTGCTAATTAGTTTGGCAGGTGTGTCCAATGAAAGGCAAGACTACTTAAGAAGGCTCTCTCACATTATTAAGCAGCCTACATTTTCTGCCAAAATGGGAAAGAAAAAGGATGTGTCGGCTGCTGAGAAGCAACAAATTGTGGAGTGTTTAGGTCAAGGCATGACTACAATCAACATTGTGCGATGATCAGGATGAAGTGTCTTGGCAATCAAGAAGTATGTAGCTGATTCACAGTACGCATGTGTGCGTGCTGATAAGGGCAAATTGAGGACTCTTTCCTACAGGCAATTACGTCAGGTTGAAAGAGCAGCGGCAAAAAAGCCTTGTCATAGCAGCAGACAAGTTTTTGAAGCTGCTTGTGCCTCCAACGTCCCCCGAACAACAAGATGCAGGGTCCTTCAGAGGTTTGCAGCTGTGCATGCGCCATCCTGTCGACCTCCTCTATCCACTTCACACAAGCAGAAACGGCTCCAGTGGGCCAAACATTACATGAAGACTGATTTCAAAACTGTTTTGTTCACGGATGAGTGCCGTGCAGCGCTCGATGGTCCAGATGGATGGAGTGGAGGATGGCTGGTTGATGGACACCCCACGCAAACACGGCTACAGCGCCAACAAGGAGGAGGTGGAGTAATGTTTTGGGCTGGAATCATGGGGAGAGAGATTGTCGGCCCCTTTAGGATCCCTGAAGGCGCTAAAGATGAACTCCATAATGTATGTGGATTTTCTCAAACAGCACTTCCTGCCATGGTTCAAGAAGAAGAACCGTGTATTTCACAGCAAGATCATTTTTCTGCATGATAATGCACCATCTCATGCTGCACATAAAACATCTGCATCTCTGGCTGATATGGGCATAAAAGGGGACAAACTTATGGTGTGACCCCCATGCTCCCCTGACCTCTACCCCATTCAGAACCTTTGGAGCATCATTAAAAGGAGTGTCTATGATGGCGGGAGGCAGTTCACATCTAAGCAACAGCTCTGGGAGGGTATTCTGTCCTCATGCAAAACAATTGAAGCAGAAACCATCCAAAACCTGACAAATTCAATGGACGAGAGAGTTCAGAAGCTCCTTTCGAACAAGGGGTCCTATGTGAAAATGTAACATCACCTAGAATAAAGTTTTGAGTTGAAAACTGTTTGATTTCAGTTTCTAACAACCTGCTAATGCTTATAATTTCAAAAATGACCATTTTTTTGGTCTTTATTAAAATGAAAAGGTTGATCGAAAAGTTTGGGGGATCTAAGAGTGTGGCAACCCAGTAGTCATGATTACTTCGAATTCTGACAATATGAGGGTCATGCTGCAGGTAGTGCAGCAAGAAGGCACTTAAGTGCCTTGCGCATCTCGGAGCCCCAAAATTATTTTCCGGGCTAGATGCAGCTAAAAATTATTTTTAATTTTAAATCTGGTGAAGCTTTAGTATAGATGGCCTAATAGGATCAGTGCTGCACACTGCTACAAAGCCCAAATTATTTTCCAGTCAAGATACAGATAAACATGATTAGTAATTTGAAAGCTTAAAACGGTTGGTAGGGTGATTTTAACCAATCATCAAGCTTTTACTCTCCCCAGGATGACACAGGGGTAGAAAAGTCGTTTCGGATCCATGATTTGTTCATCTTTATGAACGTGAGTCTGTCTACATTATCAGTGGAGAGCCGCGTGCGCTTATCTGTCAGCACACCACCAGCAGCGCTGAACACACGTTCAGACAGAACGCTGGCTGCGGGGCATGACAAGATCTCCAAGGCGTAAGTGGCTAGCTCCGGCCATTTATCCAGATTGGAAGCCCAAAAAGAGCAAGGGTCCAGTGACACAGTCGTGGCTTCAATGTTTACTTGGAGATACTCCTGTACCATCGTCTCTAGGCGTTGACTATGTGTCAGACTTCTTGTCTCCTGTGGCCTTGCAAAGGATGGGCTAAAAAAGTGGTGAAATGATTCCGCAAAATTGATGTTACCAGCAGATACTGTGGTTCTGTTACGGTTTGAGTGCTGAACACTTGACGGTCCCACGGTTGGCAAGTTGGAACTGTGAGATTCACTACGTGCACCACTGGTATTTTGTGGAAAAGCACATGTAAGATTCTGCAACAGTCTCTGCTGATACTCCTGCATGCGTGCATCCCTTTCTATGGCAGGAATAATTTCTGCAAATTTACTTTTGTACCGGGGATCTAACAGTGTGGCAACCCAGTAGTCAGGATTATTTCTAATTCTCACAATTCGAGGGTCATGTTGCAGGTAGTGCAGCAAGAAGGCACTCATGTGTGTTGCGCATCCAGGAGCACCAAGTCCCTGTTGTGTTGGTGGCGAGGTAACAATCATGCTTCCTTCCTCTGTCCTCTCCCCCCAACCTCGCACAACAGAAATGTGATCAAGGTCTCCCTCATCTGATGAGTCTTCCATCAGTTCGTCCTCCACTTCTTCCTGGGCTCCTGCACCTTCCTCACTAGTTTGGCTGCTACCATGCGCCCTGGTAAAGCCATCTCCCCCACCCTCACATGCCTGCCGCCTTGGTGCTGCCGACCGTCTGGACCTGGCAGATGTTAGCCCTTCCGCATACAACTCCTCCTCCTCTACTTCCTCCACCTCCTCTTGTGCCACCACCTGACTCCGAATTCTGTTTAACATGTGCTCCAGCATGTAAATCACCGGAATAGTCATGCTGATAATGGCATCGTCAGCACTAAACATCTTCGTCGCCATTTCAAAACTGTGCAGAAGGGTGCATAGGTCCCTGATCTGAGACCACTCCTCCAGCGTGATTTTCCCCACCTCTGAATCTCGTTGGCCCAGGCTATACGTCAGAACGTATTGCACCAGGGCTTGACGGTGCTGCCACAGTCGCTGCAACATGTGCAGAGTTGAATTCCACCGGGTAGGCACATCGCATTTTAGCCGGTGAAGTGGCAGGCCCAACGACTTCTGTAGAGATGTAAGTCGCTGAGCTGCGGGATGCGAACGGCGGAAGTGAGCACACAGCGACCGTGCCCTCTGCAGAAGGCCATCTAGTCTGGGATAGTGGGCTAAAAATTGCTGGACAACCAGGTTCAACACGTGAGCCATTCAAGGCACGTGTGTGACATTGCCCCGGTGAAGGGCCGCACCCAGGTTTGCAGCATTGTCGCACACGGCCTTCCCTGGTTTCAGGTCCAGTGGAGACAACCATTCATGAAATTGGTTCTCCAGAGCTGACCACAACTCCTCAGCTGTGTGACTCACATTTCCCAGACATTTCAATGTAAAAACCGCCTGATGACGTTGAGCCCTACTGCCAGCATAGTAAGGAGGTGTGCAGGATCCCTTCTGCGCAGTTAGAAAGCTTGTGGCATGACCAGACAGGCTTTGGGTGCAGGTGGAAGACCGAGAGGAGGTTGAGGAGGCAGAAACAGTGGAGGAACTTTGACATAAAGAGGATTGACGCACAACTCGTGGGGACGGCAAGACTTGGACAGCAGCCCCTTGTCCTGCTGTCACCATAGTTACCCAGTGCCCAGTCAGCGACATGTAACGCCCCTGTCCATGCCTACTCGTCCAAGTGTCTGTGGTGAAATGCACCCAGTCACACACAGAGTTTCTCAAAGAAGCGGTGATGTTGTGTGCGACATGCTGGTGGAGCGCAGGCACACCTTTCTTTGAGAAGTAGTGCCGACTGGGCATCTGGTACTGGGGCACTGCGACGGACATAAGGTCTCGAAAATCCTCTGTGTCCACCAGGCGGAAAGGCAGCATTTCTGTAGCCAAGAGCTTGCAGATGGTGAAATTCAACCTCTTAGCTTTCTCATGGCTAGGAGGAAATGGTCTTTTACTTGTCCACATCTGAGGGACCGAGGGCTGGCTATTGTGCTTAGACGGGGTTGATAAGGGTGTCCCCGGCAAACTGCCGGTCTGTGAGGAAGATGCAGGCGGACATGTTAGGTTGCCTTGATCCAAAGGTGGTGCTATCGATGTCGGACAGCGCTCAACACCAGCTGGTGTTACCACCTCCAAAGAAAATGATGACCTGCCAATCACGCTGCCTGTTGCGGGTAAAGAGGTGGCAGGTCTGCGCCCCAAAACAGGTGTGACTGCTGTCCCCCCAGTCACCGAGGATGAAGAGGCCGCGGATGCACAAGATATGGCAGACGGTGATTGGCCCGGCCGGCTAGGCCGCATTGTAGCACACTGAGCTTCCCACTGCAACTTATGCTTCATGTCCATGTGCCGGTTCATGCATGAAGTACTCAAACTATGAATTTTTTGGCCTCTACTTAGCTTTTGCTGACAAATGTTACAGATAACACGAGTTGGGTCATCTTTATCGATCTTAAAAAATACCCAGGCTATGCAAGGCTTAACACCCATGCGACCTGAAGAGCCACCACGACTTGTGGTGAGAGGCAGAGTTGTGTTTGAGGATGCAGTTGTTGACGTGCTTCCAGTACTACGTCTCTGTCCAGGAAGGCGCAACCTGACCTCGTCGTCACTAGCATCTTCCTCCACCTCCTCTGCTGACCTCATCTCTTGGCTGACTGTGGGTTGACAGTAAGTGGGATCTCCGACCTCATCATCATCACCCTGTGCGTTATCACACCCATCGTCCTGAGAGCCAACCTGTTCCTGCCCTGACAAAAAACTAAAGTTGTCGCTCCAATCAGGTATTTGAGTCTTATCATCGTCTTCCTCATTGTCTCCACCAACAGGAGTTACAGTTTGGGAATGAGGGTCTACATTATGGTCAGAACCTTCTGCGTCTGGTCCTAAATCCGACTCATAAAGATTCTGGGCATCAGTGCAGATCATTTCCTCGTCTGGATTCACAGAAGCGCTGGAGTCGACCTCTGATTCCCAGGCTATAGTATGAGTAAACAGCTCTGCAGACTCAACCATCTGTTCTACCTCATACTCAGACGGGCAGCTGGAGATTTGGGAGCTGTGAGGAAGCAAGTGCGATTTGGGTGACACCTTTGAGGACTGGAGTATTTGTGATGTTGAAGTTGATGTGGAGGAGAGCCCACTTAAAGGAGCACTTGATATCCGTTGAAGCACCTGCTGTTTTTGTGCCTCATCTGGAATTTGTAGCGATTGGCGTGGCCGTAAGAAAGGGATCTTATCACATTGTCCGCTAAAAGAAGTAGACATTTTAGTTTGGCTGGAAGATGGTCTTTCTTCTGCAGATGTTACTGTTGCTTTAACACCTACCCCACGGACACAACCTTTTTTCCCCTTCCCAACACGCCTATTCCCTTTTCCACCAGCAGCAGGCCTTTTTCCACTCATTTTGGTGGTTAACTAATTCACAACTCTGGAGTTGTTTGCACAAAAAAACAATGGATGGTAACCGAGCAGAGCTGAGTGGCCAAACTGTGGTATTAGGCCAAAACTATTGGCTGGGTTAGATGCAGAAAAAAATTATTTTGAATTTGCAACCTGATGGAGGTCAGTATAGATGGACTAATACAAATAGTCCCACACACAGCTAGAAGCCCAAATATTTTTTCAGAGGTACTGTAGATGCAGATAAAAATTAGTTTTAATTTGCAACCTGATGGAGGTCAGTATAGATGGACTAATAGAGAAAGTCCGACACACTACTAGAAGGATAAATATTTTTTCAGAGGTAGATGCAGAAAAAAATATATTCAGTTTGCAACCTGATGGAGGTCAGTATAGATGGACTAATACAAATAGTCCCACACACAGCTAGAAGCCCAAATATTTTTTCAGAGGTACTGTAGATGCAGATAAAAATTATTTTTAATTTGCAACCTGATGGAGGTCAGTATAGATGGACTAATAGACCAAGTCCCACACACTGCTAGAAGCCCAAATATTTTTTCAGAGCTAGATGCAGAAAAAAATTATTTTTAATTTGCAACCTGATGGAGGTCAGTATAGATGGACTAATAGACCAAGTCCCACACACCGCTAGAAGCCCAACTATTTTTTCAGAGCTAGATGCAGAAAAAAATTATATTCAATTTGCAACCTGCTGGAGGTCAGTATAGAAGGACTAATAGAACAAGTCCCACACACTGCTAGAAGCCCAAATATTTTTTCAGAGCTAAATGAAGAAAAAAATTATTTTTAATTTGCAACCTGATGGAGGTCAGTATAGATGGACTAATAGACCAAGTCCCACACACTGCTAGAAGCCCAAATATTTTTTCAGAGCTAGATGCAGAAAAAAATTATTTTTAATTTGCAACCTGATGGAGGTCAGTATAGATGGACTAATAGACCAAGTCCCACACACTGCTAGAAGCCCAAATATTTTTTCAGAGCTAGATGCAGAAAAAAATTATTTTTAATTTGCAACCTGATGGAGGTCAGTATAGATGGACTAATAGACCAAGTCCCACACACTGCTAGAAGCCCAAATATTTTTTCAGAGCTAGATGCAGAAAAAAATTATTTTTAATTTGCAACCTGATGGAGGTCAGTATAGATGGACTAATAGACCAAGTCCCACACACCGCTAGAAGCCCAACTATTTTTTCAGAGCTAGATGCAGAAAAAAATTATATTCAATTTGCAACCTGCTGGAGGTCAGTATAGAAGGACTAATAGAACAAGTCCCACACACTGCTAGAAGCCCAAATATTTTTTCAGAGCTAAATGAAGAAAAAAATTATTTTTAATTTGCAACCTGATGGAGGTCAGTATAGATGGACTAATAGACCAAGTCCCACACACTGCTAGAAGCCCAAATATTTTTTCAGAGCTAGATGCAGAAAAAAATTATATTCAGTTTGCAACCTGATGGAGGTCAGTATAGATGGACTAATAGAATGATGCTATGCCCAAAAGATTTTACTTTACTAGGTGCAGTAAAAAAATTGGTATTCTATACACAGGTGTTATATCTTGCAACACATATAGGCTACTCCACTGACTAACACACTCTGCAATAGGCCAAAAAGGATTAGCTTTGCTAGATTCAGCCAAATGCTGTGAAAAAAACTTGCACAGCACTGGCACAGACCTGCCTGGCAAAAACTGATAGGAACTCATGTAACCTAGTCCTGAAAAGGACTCCAATTACAATTAGTCTTTACTCCCACAACCTATCTATTTAAGAGCACAGACCTCCCTGATAAAAGTCGTAGGAAATGCTGTAACCTAGTCCTTAAAAGGACTGCAATCACAACTATTCCCTACTCCCAAGCTATCTGTATATTTGTGCGAAAATTGGCTTGAAATTAACAAGGTATAGCGCACACAGCAACAGCGGTACCGTCTAACACGCAGCTGCAGCAGTGAGAAAATGGTGGCGACGGGGAAAATGGCTTGGTCTTATAGGGCAAGGACATGTGACATACACTGCCAATGACACATGCCCTTGCTTGTGTGAAAAAAAGCACTTCGCTCCGTGTGTGCGCTGCTGATAGGCTGACAGATTGCACCTCCCCACTGCAAATGCGGGAAAGAGAAAAAAAACTGAGATCTTCATTGTTCCTGCAGAGATCCATCCCCTGCCCCTCCACCCACCCCGCTGTACACTCAATCTGCGTATTAACATTAATTTTCATCATTACTGAGAAAAAATCCAGTTATGATTTTGGTGCACGAACAGTTATCGAACATAACCTCGAACAGCCGAATTTTTCTCAAATTGTTCGTGTTCGCCGAACGGCTCGAACACCGCCCAAAACAGCTCGAATTTGAGATTGGCGAACAGTTCGCGGAGAACAACGCTCATCTCTAGTCCCGAGTAGAGATGAGCGTTGTTCTACTCAAACTGTTCGCCAATCTCAAATTCGAGCTGTTTTGGGCGGTGTTCGAGCCGATCGGCGAACACGAACAATTTGAGAAAAATTCGGCTGTTCGAGGTTATGTTCGATAACTGTTCGTGCACTAAAATCATAACTGGATTTTTTCTCAGTAATGATGAAAATTAATGTTAATACGCAGTTTGAGTGTACAGCGGGGCGGGGGGAGGGGCAGGGGATGGATCTCTGCAGGAACAATGAAGATCTCCATTTTTTTTTCTCTTTCCCGCATTTGCAGTGGGGAGGTGCAATCTGTCAGCCTATCAGCAGCGCACACACGGAGCGAAGTGCTTTTTTTCACACAAGCAAGGGCATGTGTCATTGGCAGTGTATGTCACATGTCCTTGCCCTATAAGACCAAGCCATTTTCCCCGTCGCCACCATTTTCTCACTGCTGCAGCTGCATGTTAGACGGCACCGCTGTTGCTGTGTGCGCTATACCTTGTTAATTTCAAGCCAATTTTCGCACAAATATACAGATAGCTTGGGAGTAGGGAATAGTTGTGATTGCAGTCCTTTTAAGGACTAGGTTACAGCATTTCCTACGACTTTTATCAGGCAGGTCTGTGCTCTTAAATAGATAGATTGTGGGAGTAAAGACTAATTGTAATTGGAGTCCTTTTCAGGACTAGGTTACATCAGTTCCTATCAGTTTTTGCCAGGCAGGTCTGTGCCAGTGCTGTGCAAGTTTTTTTCACAGCATTTGGCTGAATCTAGCAAAGCTAATCCTTTTTGGCCTATTGCAGAGTGTGTTAGTCAGTGGAGTAGCCTATCTGTGTTGCAAGATATACCACCTGTGTATAGAATACCAATTTTTTTACTGCACCTAGTGAAGTAAAATCTTTTGGGCATAGCATCATTCTATTAGTCCATCTATACTAACCTCCATCAGGTTGCAAACTGAATATAATTTTTTTCTGCATCTAGCTCTGAAAAAATATTTGGGCTTCTAGCAGTGTGTGGGACTTGGTCTATTAGTCCATCTATACTGACCTCCATCAGGTTGCAAATTAAAAATAATTTTTTTCTTCATTTAGCTCTGAAAAAATATTTGGGCTTCTAGCAGTGTGTGGGACTTGTTCTATTAGTCCTTCTATACTGACCTCCAGCAGGTTGCAAATTGAATATAATTTTTTTCTGCATCTAGCTCTGAAAAAATATTTGGGCTTCTAGCGGTGTGTGGGACTTGGTCTATTAGTCCATCTATACTGACCTCCATCAGGTTGCAAATTAAAAATATTTTTTTTCTGCATCTAGCTCTGAAAAAATATTTGGGCTTCTAGCAGTGTGTGGGACTTGGTCTATTAGTCCATCTATACTGACCTCCATCAGGTTGCAAATTGAATAAAAAAATTTTCTGCATCTAGCTCTGAAAAAATATTTGGGCTTCTAGCGGTGTGTGGGACTTGGTCTATTAGTCCATCTATACTGACCTCCATCAGGTTGCAAATTAAAAATATTTTTTTTCTGCATCTAGCTCTGAAAAAATATTTGGGCTTCTAGCAGTGTGTGGGACTTGGTCTATTAGTCCATCTATACTGACCTCCATCAGGTTGCAAATTAAAAATAATTTTTTTCTTCATTTATCTCTGAAAAAATATTTGGGCTTCTAGCAGCGTGTGGGACTTGTTCTATTAGTCCATCTATACTGACCTCCATCAGGTTGCAAATTAAAAATAATTTTTTTCTGCATCTAGCTCTGAAAAAATATTTGGGCTTCTAGCAGTGTGTGGGACTTGGTCTATTAGTCCATCTATACTGACCTCCATCAGGTTGCAAATTGAATAAAAAAAATTTCTGCATCTAGCTCTGAAAAAATATTTGGGCTTCTAGCGGTGTGTGGGACTTGGTCTATTAGTCCATCTATACTGACCTCCATCAGGTTGCAAATTAAAAATAATTTTTTTCTGCATCTAGCTCTGAAAAAATATTTGGGCTTCTAGCAGTGTGTGGGACTTGGTCTATTAGTCCATCTATACTGACCTCCATCAGGTTGCAAATTAAAAATAATTTTTTTCTGCATCTAGCTCTGAAAAAATATTTGGGCTTCTAGCAGTGTGTGGGACTTGGTCTATTAGTCCATCTATACTGACCTCCATCAGGTTGCAAATTGAATAAAAAAATTTTCTGCATCTAGCTCTGAAAAAATATTTGGGCTTCTAGCGGTGTGTGGGACTTGGTCTATTAGTCCATCTATACTGACCTCCATCAGGTTGCAAATTAAAAATAATTTTTTTCTGCATCTAGCTCTGAAAAAATATTTGGGCTTCTAGCAGTGTGTGGGACTTGGTCTATTAGTCCATCTATACTGACCTCCATCAGGTTGCAAATTGAATAAAAAAAATTTCTGCATCTAGCTCTGAAAAAATATTTGGGCTTCTAGCGGTGTGTGGGACTTGGTCTATTAGTCCATCTATACTGACCTCCATCAGGTTGCAAATTAAAAATATTTTTTTTCTGCATCTAACCCAGCCAATAGTTTTGGTCTAATACCACAGTTTGGCCACTCAGCTCTGCTCGGTTATCATCCATTGTTTTTTTGTGCAAACAACTCCAGAGTTGTGAATTAGTTAACCACCAAAATGAGTGGAAAAAGGCCTGCTGCTGGTGGAAAGGGGAATAGGCGTGTTGGGAAGGGGAAAAAAGGTTGTGTCCGTGGGGTAGGTGCAGAAGAAAGACCATCTTCCAGCCAAACTAAAATGTCTACTTCTTTTAGCGGACAATGTGATAAGATCCCTTTCTTACGGCCACGCCAATCGCTACAAATTCCAGATGAGGCACAAAAACAGCAGGTGCTTCAACGGATATCAAGTGCTCCTTTAAGTGGGCTCTCCTCCACATCAACTTCAACATCACAAATACTCCAGTCCTCAAAGGTGTCACCCAAATCGCACTTGCTTCCTCACAGCTCCCAAATCTCCAGCTGCCCGTCTGAGTATGAGGTAGAACAGATGGTTGAGTCTGCAGAGCTGTTTACTCATACTATAGCCTGGGAATCAGAGGTCGACTCCAGCGCTTCTGTGAATCCAGACGAGGAAATGATCTGCACTGATGCCCAGAATCTTTATGAGTCGGATCCAGGACCAGACGCAGAAGGTTCTGACCATAATGTAGACCCTCATTCCCAAACTGTAACTCCTGTTGGTGGAGACAATGAGGAAGATGATGATAAGACTCAAATACCTGATTGGAGCGACAACTTTAGTTTTTTGTCAGGGCAGGAACAGGTTGGCTCTGAGGACGACGGGTGTGATAACGCACAGGGTGATGATGATGAGGTCGGAGATCCCACTTACTGTCAACCCACAGTCAGCCAAGAGATGAGGTCAGCAGAGGAGGTGGAGGAAGATGCTAGTGACGACGAGGTCAGGTTGCGCCTTCCTGGACAGAGACGTAGTACTGGAAGCACGTCAACAACTGCATCCTCAAACACAACTCTGCCTCTCACCACAAGTCGTGGTGGCTCTTCAGGTCGCATGGGTGCTAAGCCTTGCATAGCCTGGGCATTTTTTCAGATCGATAAAGATGACCCAACTCGTGTTATCTGTAACATTTGTCAGCAAAAGCTAAGTAGAGGCCAAAAAATACATAGTTTGAGTACTTCATGCATGAACCGGCACATGGACATGAAGCATAAGTTGCAGTGGGAAGCTCAGTGTGCTACAATGCGGTCTAGCCGGCCGGGCCAACCACCGTCTGCCATATCTTGTGCATCCGCGGCCTCTTCATCCTCTGTGACTGGGGGGACAGCAGTCACACCTGTTTTGGGGCGCAGACCTGCCACCTCTTTACCCGCAACAGCCAGCGTGACTGGCAGGTCATCATTTTCTTTGGAGGTGGTAACACCAGCTGGTCTTGAGCGCTGTCCGACATCGATAGCACCACCTTTGGATCAAGGCAACCTAACATGTCCGCCTGCATCTTCCTCACAGACCGGCAGTTTGCCGGGGACACCCTTATCAACCCCGTCTAAGCACAATAGCCAGCCCTCGGTCCCTCAGATGTGGACAAGTAAAAGACCATTTCCTCCTAGCCATGAGAAAGCTAAGAGGTTGAATTTCACCATCTGCAAGCTCTTGGCTACAGAAATGCTGCCTTTCCGCCTGGTGGATACAGAGGATTTTCGAGACCTTATGTCCGTCGCAGTGCCCCAGTACCAGATGCCCAGTCGGCACTACTTCTCAAAGAAAGGTGTGCCTGCGCTCCACCAGCATGTCGCACACAACATCACCGCTTCTTTGAGAAACTCTGTGTGTGACAGGGTGCATTTCACCACAGACACTTGGACGAGTAGGCATGGACAGGGGCGTTACATGTCGCTGACTGGGCACTGGGTAACTATGGTGACAGCAGGACAAGGGGCTGCTGTCCAAGTCTTGCCGTCCCCACGAGTTGTGCGTCAATCCTCTTTATGTCATTTTTCCTCCACTGCTTCTGCCTCCTCAACCTCCTCTCGGTCTTCCACCTGCACCCAAAGCCTGTCTGGTCATGCCACAAGCTTTCTAACTGCGCAGAAGGGATCCTGCACACCTCCTTACTATGCTGGCAGTAGGGCTCAACGTCATCAGGCGGTTTTTACATTGAAATGTCTGGGAAATGTGAGTCACACAGCTGAGGAGTTGTGGTCAGCTCTGGAGAACCAATTTCATGAATGGTTGTCTCCACTGGACCTGAAACCAGGGAAGGCCGTGTGCGACAAAGCTGCAAACCTGGGTGCGGCCCTTCGCCGGGGCAATGTCACACACGTGCCTTGTATGGCTCACGTGTTGAACCTGGTTGTCCAGCAATTTTTAGCCCACTATCCCAGACTAGATGGCCTTCTGCAGAGGGCACGGTCGCTGTGTGCTCACTTCCGCCGTTCGCATCCCGCAGCTCAGCGACTTACATCTCTACAGAAGTCGTTGGGCCTGCCACTTCACCGGCTAAAATGCGATGTGCCTACCCGGTGGAATTCAACTCTGCACATGTTGCAGCGACTGTGGCAGCACCGACAAGCCCTGGTGCAATACGTTCTGACGTATAGCCTGGGCCAACGAGATTCAGAGGTGGGGCAAATCACGCTGGAGGAGTGGTCTCAGATCAGGGACCTATGCACCCTTCTGCACAGTTTTGAAATGGCGACGAAGATGTTTAGTGCTGACGATGCCATTATCAGCATGACTATTCCGGTGATTTACATGCTGGAGCACATGTTAAACAGAATTCGGAGTCAGGTGGTGGCACAAGAGGAGGTGGAGGAAGTAGAGGAGGAGGAGTTGTATGCGGAAGGGCTAACATCTGCAAGGTCCAGACGGTCGGCAGCACCAAGGCGGCAGGCATGTGAGGGTGGGGGAGATGATTTTACCAGGGCGCATGGTAGCAGCCAAACTAGTGAGGAAGGTGCAGGAGCCCAGGAAGAAGTGGAGGACGAACTGATGGAAGACTCATCAGATGAGGGAGACCTTGATCACATTTCTGTTGTGCGAGGTTGGGGGGAGAGGACAGAGGAAGGAAGCATGATTGCTACCTCGCCACCAACACAACAGGGACTTGGTGCTCCTGGATGCGCAACACACATGAGTGCCTTCTTGCTGCACTACCTGCAACATGACCCTCGAATTGTGAGAATTAGAAATAATCCTGACTACTGGGTTGCCACACTGTTAGATCCCCGGTACAAAAGTAAATTTGCAGAAATTATTCCTGCCATAGAAAGGGATGCACGCATGCAGGAGTATCAGCAGAGACTGTTGCAGAATCTTACATGTGCTTTTCCACAAAATACCAGTGGTGCACGTAGTGAATCTCACAGTTCCAACTTGCCAACCGTGGGACCGTCAAGTGTTCAGCACTCAAACCGTAACAGAACCACAGTATCTGCTGGTAACATCAATTTTGCGGAATCATTTCACCACTTTTTTAGCCCATCCTTTGCAAGGCCACAGGAGACAAGAAGTCTGACACATAGTCAACGCCTAGAGACGATGGTACAGTAGTATCTCCAAGTAAACATTGAAGCCACGACTGTGTCACTGGACCCTTGCTCTTTTTGGGCTTCCAATCTGGATAAATGGCTGGAGCTAGCCACTTACGCCTTGGAGATCTTGTCATGCCCCGCAGCCAGCGTTCTGTCTGAACGTGTGTTCAGCGCTGCTGGTGGTGTGCTGACAGATAAGCGCACGCGGCTCTCCACTGATAATGTAGACAGACTCACGTTCATAAAGATGAACAAATCATGGATCCGAAACGACTTTTCTACCCCTGTGTCATCCTGGGGAGAGTAAAAGCTTGATGATTGGTTAAAATCACCCTACCAACCGTTTTAAGCTTTCAAATTACTAATCATGTTTATCTGTATCTTGACTGGAAAATAATTTGGGCTTTGTAGCAGTGTGCAGCACTGATCCTATTAGGCCATCTATAATAAGCTTCACCAGATTTAAAATTAAAAATAATTTTTAGCTGCATCTAGCCCGGAAAATAATTTTGGGGCTTCGAGATGCGCAAGACACATAAGTGCCTTCTTGCTGCACTACCTGCAGCATGACCCTCATATTGTCAGAATTCGAAGTAATCATGACTACTGGGTTGCCACACTCTTAGATCCCCCAAACTTTTCGATCAACCTTTTCATTTTAATAAAGACCAAAAAAATGGTCATTTTTGAAATTATAAGCATTAGCAGGTTGTTAGAAACTGAAATCAAACCGTTTTCAACTCAAAACTTTATTCTAGGTGATGTTACATTTTCACATAGGACCCCTTGTTCGAAAGGAGCTTCTGAACTCTCTCGTCCATTGAATTTGTCAGGTTTTGGATGGTTTCTGCTTCAATTGTTTTGCATGAGGACAGAATACCCTCCCAGAGCTGTTGCTTAGATGTGAACTGCCTCCCGCCATCATAGACACTCCTTTTAATGATGCTCCAAAGGTTCTGAATGGGGTAGAGGTCAGGGGAGCATGGGGGTCACACCATAAGTTTGTCCCCTTTTATGCCCATATCAGCCAGAGATGCAGATGTTTTATGTGCAGCATGAGATGGTGCATTATCATGCAGAAAAATGATCTTGCTGTGAAATACACGGTTCTTCTTCTTGAACCATGGCAGGAAGTGCTGTTTGAGAAAATCCACATACATTATGGAGTTCATCTTTAGCGCCTTCAGGGATCCTAAAGGGGCCGACAATCTCTCTCCCCATGATTCCAGCCCAAAACATTACTCCACCTCCTCCTTGTTGGCGCTGTAGCCGTGTTTGCGTGGGGTGTCCATCAACCAGCCATCCTCCACTCCATTCATCTGGACCATCGAGCGCTGCACGGCACTCATCCGTGAACAAAACAGTTTTGAAATCAGTCTTCATGTAATGTTTGGCCCACTGGAGCCGTTTCTGCTTGTGTGAAGTGGATAGAGGAAGTCGACAGGATGGCATATGCACAGCTGCAAACCTCTGAAGGACCCTGCATCTTGTTGTTCGGGGGACGTTGGAGGCACAAGCAGCTTCAAAAACTTGTCTGCTGCTATGACAAGGCTTTTTTGCCGCTGCTGTTTCAACCTGACGTAATTGCCTGTAGGAAAGAGTCCTCAATTTGCCCTTATCAACACGCACACGTGTGTACTGTGAATCAGCTACATACTTCTTGATTGCCAAGACACT
Organism: Phyllobates terribilis; assembly: GCF_046119375.1. Lineage (NCBI taxonomy): Eukaryota > Metazoa > Chordata > Amphibia > Anura > Dendrobatidae > Phyllobates > Phyllobates terribilis. The sequence goes on along the minus strand of NW_027362768.1, from coordinate 33,434,703 downwards.
TCATCCTGATCATCGCACAATGTTGATTGTAGTCATGCCTTGACCTAAACACTCCACAATTTGTTGCTTCTCAGCAGCCGACACATCCTTTTTCTTTCCCATTTTGGCAGAAAATGTAGGCTGCTTAATAATGTGAGAGAGCCTTCTTAAGTAGTCTTGCCTTTCATTGGACACACCTGCCAAACTAATTAGCACAGGTGTCTGCAATTGCTTACAGTGATATAAAGAGCCCTGACACACATCACCATCAATGAGTTTAACTGACAAACAAACAAATTCTTCCCTTATCACTCCTAAACACTTTTTTCATAATAATTTGGAACGCGGTGTACATGTGCTTTTCCACAAAACACCAGTGGTTCACGTAGTGAATCTTACAGTTCTAACTTGCCAACCGTGGTCTGTATGGAATTGTTCAATAAAGGGCCCAAAATTAAGATAACAAAGATGGGAGAGGTCTCTATGAATAGGAATTCCTAAGTATTTGATACCCTGTGAGGGCCAGGCAAAGGGAAAGTTAGACTGGATGGAATCCTATATGGATTTAGGGAGGGAGACATCGAGGGCCTCAGACTTCGCTGCATTGATTTTAAAATTTTACCATGTAACAAAGTGATCTATTTCAGCCATAACAGCAGGGATGGATATATGTGATTGAGTGATATATACTAGGACATCATCAGCAAATAGAGAGCACTTGTACTCGGTGCCTCCCACCTCAATCCACCTAATATTGGGGTTATGGCGAATTGATGAGAGCAGGTGCTCCGTCACTAGGATGTATAAGAGAGGGGACAGAGGACATCCCTGCCTTGTCCCATTGGTGATTGTGAAAGGTGATGAAAATGTTCTGACGCACCCCCTGGGCCTTGGGACACCCGGAGCCGGACCCTTTTTGGTGGATGCTGGTGGTTGTAGTCTTCGTGGCGGCGACCCGGTTCCGTGGCTCAGGGCGGTCAAACCAGTGGCGGAACTATTTATGTGGTTTTGATGTTTAAATGTCCGACTACGCCACCCATGGATTGCGGTCAGAGTGAACCGCCGCTACAGGGCAGACCGCTAAGGCTGGTGTTGTGGGTGCAGCAGAGCGTAGCATAACTCCCCACGGGAGGAGTATAGCCTCAGGGCAGTGTATGCGGAGGATGGGGGTGATGGTGCAGGGCAGCAGCAGTAACGACACGGAGTCAGTGATGCAGTTCAGGGCCTTTACTCACAGTTCTTATTATCCAGACCACGTCTGCAGGTAACGGCTGCCCACGTCGTACTGTGCTCACCAGGTGAGGGGCTCAGACAACTCCCAGATAACTTTGGAGCGCTTCACAGGACCCCCTTTGTGTGTCCTTTGTCTGGCCTTTCTTACCAACACTTCTGTCCGGCTGCCTCGGGCCTCCTCTTGGTAAACTTGGCGCCAGTTTCCCTGACCCTATGTGGTGCCTTCCTAGCGGGTGTAGCAAGGGGCTGCGCCACATAAAATGTCAGAGCCTCCGGTTTCTAGCTGAGGGTCGTTTCCTGCCTCCACTAGTTCGGGGACCGGTCTCCCCCTTTGGCCTGACCCCTCCACGCAGGTGGATTCGGGCGTGCGGTGGCGACTCGCCCGTCCGCACCCCTGGGATCCCTTCATTCCTCGTTCCTGGAGCCTTCTCCGCTCCTCTTCCTTCCTTCTCCCTCTTGCAGGCCTGGGCCTCTGTTACTAGGCCCGCCTCCGGAGCAGAGCTCATGCAGAGCCCCTGCTCCCTGCCACTTCTGCTCAGACTTCTCTGCACTGAACTAAGATGGTGCCCACCTTTTATACTCCCTTCTCAATGCACCCAGGAACTGCTTCCTCCCTGCTCCTGCACTGCAGGGTTCCCCTTCCTCAGTGTTCCCTCCCCCCACTCCAGCCAGGGACAGGGACTGTCGTGCCCATCTCAGGGGCATATTGGTCGCCCTGCCCCACGGCAATGTGGTGTAATGCATGCAGGTGTCGGGTCCTGATCCACACTCCATCCTTATCTGAGAGTGAGATATCACACCTCTGGGTGAGGTGCAATACGTCTGTAGCAACCGAGCCCTCGGTGCTACAGTTCCATTTATCTTCAGCCTAGGTGACGTATTGTGATACAGGGCCGTGATTTTGGCTATAAAAGGGTCCCCTAGACCCCTACCCCAAGCTTTTTAAGAGAATCATATATGGCGTGCCAGGAGACTCTATGGAATGCTTTCTCAGCATCCAACGAGAGTATCTACTTACAAATTTTTAACTGCATCTAGCCCAGGAAATACTTTGTGCCTAGTAGCAGTGTCTGCTAGTCAGCGGATTATCCCGGCTGTTAAGCAAGCTACACCACCTGTAGTTTGGACACTTAATTTTTTCAAAGGAAATGCTTCGGGACCACGGGATACTTAGTGAAGAGCATCAGGAGGCACCCCAAGGCATAGGGGCTGGGACTGGCACTAGGATGCCTTGCGGTGGACAGCCGAGCTCGATCCTTATAAAAGCTTTTTAACTGCAGCAGCTTTAGTGGACGCTACTGGAGCTGGAATTACGCGGCTGCTGGCATGAGACTTGCCCTCCAATAGATCCTTGTAAATGGATTTAAAGTGTATTCATTTAAATTAGAGGGACAATTTAAATTAAAAAGCTTAGAGCTGCCTCCACCAAAGGGGGGCTCTCTCGACCCACCAGCGGACAGGCACCAGTATTGGGAGAGGGGGGCTGGCCGTCAGGGTTCACCGCGGCTCTGGCACAAACCCGGCGACACGGAGGTGGCACGGGCAGGAGCGGACTGGCCGTCTCGGCTTCTCACTTTTTGGATTTTAGAAGGGCATGACATGCCTATATCTGTGTCTCCCCCTCCTTTTACTCCTCCACCTCTTTTCTTTTCGCATGACTATATGTACTTGTCACTTTTCCATGTGTTAGTTGTGTCTTCTGAGCAGTTTGTCAGCTTTTGGACACCTTTGAAGGTGTTTTCTATGTGTTTCTATGTGTTTTTGTTTGCCTGCCATTGGTTTTAACGGTGTTCGAAGGTGTTCGACGAACAGTTCGACGAACAGTTCGGCGAACACACGGGTGTTCGACGAACCGAACCGAACTCGAACACTACGGGGGTGGCTCAACACTAGTCCCGAGCCATACGCCTTCCTTACCTGAGGGTGAGATACCACACCTCTGGGTGAGATGCAGTAACTCTGTGGTGACTGCACCCTCAGGGGCGCCACACACCTTTCTGCACAGTTTTGAAATGGCGACGAAGATGTTTAGTGCTGACGACGATGCCATTATCAGCATAACTATTCCGGTGATTTACATGCTGGAGCACACATTAAACAGAATTCAGAGTCAGGTGGTCGGACAAGAGGAGGTGGAGGAAGTAGAGGAGGAGTCGTATGCGGAAGGGATAACATCTCCAAGGTCCAGACGGTTGGCAGCACCAAGGCGGCAGGCATGGGAGGGTGGGGGAGAGGGATTAAACAGGGCGCATGGTAGCAGCCAAACTGTTGAGGAAGGTGCAGGAGCCGAGGAAGAAGTGGAGGATGAACTGGCGATGGGCATGGAAGACTCATCAGATGAGGGAGACCTTGATCACATTTCTGTTGTGCGAGGTTGGGGGGAGAGGGCAGAGGAAAGAAGCATGATTCTTACCTCGCTACCAACACAACAAGGACTTGGTCCTCCTGGATGCGCAAGACACATGAGTGCCTTCTTGCTGCACTACCTGCAACATGACCCTCAGATTGCAGAATTCGAAGTAATCTCGACTACTGGGTTGCCACACTCTTAGATCCCCGGTACAAAAGTAAATTTGCCGAAATAATTCCTGCCATAAAAAGGGATTGACGCATGCAGGAGTATCTGCAGACGCTGTTGCAGAATCTTACATGTGCTTTTCCACAAAACACCAGTGGTGCACGAAGTGAATCTCACAGTTCTAACTTGCCAACCGCGGGACTGTCGAGTCTTTATCACTCAAACCGTAACAGTAACACAGTATCTGCTGGTAACAGCAATTTTGTGAAATCGTTTCACTACTTTTTTAGACCATCCTTTGCAAGGCCACAGGAGACAAGAAGTCTGACACATAGTCAATGCCTAGAGAGGATGGTGCAGGAGTATCTCCAAGTGAACATCGAAGCCATGACTGTGTCACTGGACCCTTGCTCATTTTGGTATTCCAATCTGGAAAAATGGCCGGAGCTCGCCACTCACGCCTTGGAGATCTTGTCATGCCCTGCAGCCAGTGTTCTCTCTGAACGTGTGTTCAGCGCTGCTGATGGTGTGCTGACAGATAAGCGCACGCGGCTGTCCACTGAGAATGTAGACAGACTCACGTTCATAAAGATGAACAAATCATGGATTCGCAAGGACTTTTCTAATCCTGTGTTATCCTTGGGAGGCTAAAAGCTTGAGGATTTGGTAATATCACCTCACCAACCGTTTTAAGCAACTGTGGGGCAATTGATGCCACTTAACCCTAGAACGCATGACCATAAAAATCTACACTTTCATATACCTGGGGCCTTTTAGGCCCGTGTGCAAATAACATTGAATAACTCAAACTCAAATGACAAACAACTATATACATGAAGAATACCTAGAGTTTCAAAATTCTAACTAAAGTAATCTTGCAGAAAATAGAAAACAATTAACAGGGCGGGACTGCGAGGCCCCAGGTCTGCGTTCTAGGGTTAAGTGGTGTCTGTGCCACAATTTTGGGAAAAAATGGAAACTCTTTTTGGAGTCCCCTTGCTGTGTCTTACGTGACGTTGGCATCGTCAATTCCAGGTGGGTTGGGTCGCTCCCCCCCCCCCTTTTAACTGTAAGAAACTACATACACTATGGCTTGGGGTAACACAGATGATTGAGTCTGAAGAGCTGTTTACTCAGAGGTCTGCTCCAAATCTTCAGTGTCTGCTAGTCAGCGTAGAATTTTTAACTGCATCTAGCCTAGGCAATACTTTGGGCGTAGTAGCCCAGCTGCGAAGCAAGCTGCACCGCCTGTGTATCTAATAAGAATTTTTAAATGCATCTAGCCTAGGCAGACTGTGGGGACCCCCAACCAAACCCAGACGCTCAGCCCCCCTACCGCCCCCCTTTCCTTGACAATACAATAATGTAACTCTTACAACTGGATGGGTGAGGATCGGTCACAGCTTTATTAACTCTTTATACTCATTCCATTAGAAAGACATTTTATTTCTAAAATAATTCAGCTTGTTGCAGCATGCCCTGGGTCTCCACTCTGGCAACTTGGCCAACAAGTGTAACTCTCCAACATGTCCTTTCTATTTCCAGGCCACGGAGGATCCTGCGTACTCGTATGCAGGACTCTGACCCCCACCCATCACTCTTAACGCTTGTTCCACTCCGTCCTGGAGTCCTGACAGGAATATGTCCAGTCCAATATCCATTAAGTGAACACCGTCGGGCCGTATGAGGCCTGCTTTATCTCCTTCCAGTTGTCGGTGTCGTACCACTACACAGCCTCTGTCTCTTCTAAATTTTGCCATCCGAATATTTATTACCCGCCTTGTCCGTTCGATGGCCGTGATGTCTCGCGCACCTTGCCATACCGCTATCGGCACAATCTCTGACCATACTATAGCTAGTTTTGTGAAAAATTCTCTGAAGCGCTCAGTGTCTAGTTTCATTATTGCCATTAGTTATGCGCTCTTGTGATGACCTAGGTTGTTTCCCCCGGCCTGTATAACTAAGATGACCAGACATCTTGCCTCTCTCCCTACCTTGATTACCTCCATTAGTACCTGTGGCCATAGCAGGCCTCTAATACCTCTCCAGTTGAAATATGTGTTATGAAACTCTAATTTCCTCCCGCCTGGGCGGACTTTCGCCCTTTAATCTGCCCAATATATATACGAGTGGCCTATCACCCACACTGTTGGCTTAGCGTCACCTGTAAAAGAAACAAACCACGTTAGGATAACAAGTCCGGTCTTATGTATCTTGCCAAACACGTGGATCACCATCTCTCTATCCTCTGAACTTCCGTTTCTGACAGTCCTGCTCTTGCTGCTTCTGTGGCCGCTCCTATGCGGAATGAGTGTGTCCCGTAATCTTTGGGGTGGTTCCCTGCCGATGTTATGCATTTATTAAATGTAGCTTGGAACTGGTATCTTGATAATGGCGTCCCATCAATGTGTGATAGGAACAAATTACTTTGTGATCTGATGGTTAGATATGGTTTTACTATTGTTACCCGACTCAGTGTACCGTTTGTGGGTTGTAGAAGTACCCAAGTGCCCCTGCCCGCTGGAACCATTTTCGATTTGTGTATGCGTAGACGTATTGCATTATTGCCTATGACTACGTCCTGGTGTAATAAGCCTCCACTGGTGCTAATTTTGGATTGAGGGACTAATTCGCTTATGCATAGCGCCCCGAAGAAGGCGATCACAAATGCAGTAGACAGTAGTGTTGCTTCAAATTGTGAGTGTCATGTTAATGGTGTTAGGGATATGATGTGAGAAATCAGTTTTAGTGACACGGGACGGGACGTCTACACTCCTGACTTGGCTGACCCCTTTTCCACCCTTTTATGGATTGTCTAATGATGAATCTTTGTCACATCTCCCCAATTCAGTAGTTGGAAGTGAAATGCTACTCCGGTCAGACATCGCTGCGCTGACGCCCCTGATATGCCCCTCATCATTAGCTGGTGGAGAAATTCTATGGTGACTTGTGATCTGGCTTGTTCACATTGGTCAACCCGTCTGCCTGCTACTAGTCGTGTCCACTCTTCCCATGCCTTACCGTATGCTTGCCACGTCGACGGGGCAACTGACGCTCTGATTAATGGCATCAACTATTCGCCACTAGATCCCATAGGGAAGGTGGGCAACTGTTGTCCCGATGGGTGGGCATTTTGGAAGAGCTCTGTGAAAATCTGCCAATTGAATTGTTATAAAGCGTTAGCAGCAGCTTTAGACCCCTCAGCATAGTGGCTAGCGCGGACCCATACATTGTGTTTTAGGCACAGGAATGCTAGCCTAGGTAGTAGGCCTAGCACTGGGAGAGACGATGATGCCATCTTATTCATGCAGTGCGCTAAGCTGGTATTTTTTGTTATGAAGCATATATTTTTGTAAGCCAGGAGCGCGCCCCATATTTCTATTGCTACCACTATTGGGAAGAAAAATTATTTTCAGGGCTAGATGCAGCGAAAAATTATTATTAATTGAAAAGCTGGTGGAGCTTGGTATAGATGGCCTAATACGATGAGACCCACACACAGCTAGAAGCCCAAATATTTTTTCAGAGGTAGATGCAGAAAAAAATTATATTCAGTTTGCAACTTTATGGAGGTCAGTATAGATGGACTAATAGAACAAGTCCCACACACAGCTAGAAGCCCAAATATTTTTTCAGACGTAGATGCAGAAAAAAATTATATTCAGTTTGCAACCTGATGGAGGTCTGTATAGATGGATTAATAGAACAAGTCCCACACACAGCTAGAAGCCCAATATTTTTTCAGAGGTAGATGCAGAAAAAAATATATTCAGTTTGCAACCTGATGGAGGTCTGTATAGATGGATTAATAGAACAAGTCCCACACACAGCTAGAAGCCCAATATTTTTTCAGAGGTAGATGCAGAAAAAAATATATTCAGTTTGCAACCTGATGGAGGTCAGTATAGATGGACTAATACAACAAGTCCCACACACAGCTAGAAGCCCAATATTTTTTCAGAGGTAGATGCAGAAAAAAATATATTCAGTTTGCAACCTGATGGAGGTCTGTATAGATGGATGAATAGAACAAGTCCCACACACAGCTAGAAGCCCAATATTTTTTCAGAGGTAGATGCAGAAAAAAATATATTCAGTTTGCAACCTGATGGAGGTCTGTATAGATGGATTAATAGAACAAGTCCCACACACAGCTAGAAGCCCAATATTTTTTCAGAGGTAGATGCAGAAAAAAATATATTCAGTTTGAAACCTGATGGAGGTCTGTATAGATGGATTAATAGAACAAGTCCCACACACAGCTAGAAGCCCAATATTTTTTCAGAGCTAGATGCAGAAAAAAATTATATTCAATTTGCAACCTGATGGAGGTCAGTATAGATGGACTAATAGAATGATGCTATGCCCAAAAGATTTTACTTCACTAGGTGCAGTAAAAAAATTGGTATTCTATACACAGGTGGTATATCTTGCAACACAGATAGGCTACTCCACTGACTAACACACTCTGCAATAGGCCAAAAAGGATTAGCTTTGCTAGATTCAGCCAAATGCTGTGAAAAAAACTTGCACAGCACTGGCACAGACCTGCCTGGCAAAAACTGATAGGAACTGATGTAACCTAGTCCTGAAAAGGACTCCAATTACAATTAGTCTTTACTCCCACAATCTATCTATTTAAGAGCACAGACCTGCCTGATAAAAGTCGTAGGAAATGCTGTAACCTAGTCCTTAAAAGGACTGCAATCACAACTATTCCCTACTCCCAAGCTATCTGTAGATTTGTGCGAAAATTGGCTTGAAATTAACAAGGTATAGCGCACACAGCAACAGCGGTGCCGTCTAACACGCAGCTGCAGCAGGGAGAAAATGGTGGCGACGGGGAAAATGGCTTGGTCTTATAGGGCAAGGACATGTGACATACACTGCCAATGACACATGCCCTTGCTTGTGTGAAAAAAAGCACTTCGCTCCGTGTGTGCGCTGCTGATAGGCTGACAGATTGCACCTCCCCACTGCAAATGCGGGAAAGAGAAAAAAAAATGGAGATCTTCATTGTTCCTGCAGAGATCCATCCCCTGCCCCTCCCCCCACCCCGCTGTACACTCAAACTGCGTATTAACATTAATTTTCATCATTACTGAGAAAAAATCCAGTTATGATTTTGGTGCACGAACAGTTATCGAACATAACCTCGAACAGCCGAATTTTTCTCAAATTGTTCGTGTTCGCCGAACGGCTCGAACACCGCCCAAAACAGCTCGAATTTGAGATTGGCGAACAGTTCGAGTAGAACAACGCTCATCTCTAGTTACTACGCTGACTAGCAGACACTGAAGCTTTGGAGCAGACCTCTGAGTAAACAGCTCTTCAGATTCAACCATCTGTGTTACCCCAAGCCATAGTGTATGTAGTTTCTTACGGTTAAAAGGGGGGGGGGAGACCCAACCCACCTGTAATTGACGATGCCAACGTCACGTAAAACACAGCAAGGGGACTCCAAAAAGAGTCTCCATTTTTTCCAAAAATTTGGGGCACAGACACCTCTTAAGTGGCATCAATTGCCCCAGAGTTGCTTAAAATGGTTGGTGAGGTGATTTTAACAAATCCTCAAGCTTTTACTCTCGCCAGGATGACACAGGGGTAGAAAAGTCCTTGCGGATCCATGATTTGTTCATCTTTATGAACGTGAGTCTGTCTACATTCTTAGTGGACAGCCGCGTGCGCTTATCTGTCAGCATACCACCAGCAGCGCTGAACACACGTTCAGAGAGAACGCTAGCTCCAGGGCATGACAAGATCTCCAAGGCATGAGTGGCGAGCTCCGGTCATTTATCCAGATTGGAAGCCCAAAAAGAGCAAGTGTCCAGTGACACAGTCATGGCTTCGATGTTCACTTGGAGATACTCCTGTACCATTGTCTCTAGGCGTTGACTATGTGTCTGACTTCTTGTCTCCTGTGGCCTTGCAAAGATTGGGCTAAAAAAGTGGTGAAAGGATTCTGCAAAATTGCTGTTGCCAGCAGATACTGTGTTTCTGTTACTGTTTGAGTGCTGAAGACTCGACAGTCCCACGGTTGGCAAGTTAGAACTGTGAGATTCACTACGTGCACCACTGGTGTTTTGTGGAAAAGCACATGTAAGATTCTGCTACAGTCTCTGCTGATACTCCTGCATGCGTGAATCCCTTTCTATGGCAGGAATTATTTCGGCAAATTTACTTTTGTACCGGGGATCTAAGAGTGTGACAACCCAGTAGTCAGGATTATTTCAAATTCTGACAATTCGAAGGTCATGTTGCAGGTAGTGCAGCAAGAAGGCACTCATGTGTCTCCAGGAGCACCAAGTCCCTGTTGTGTTGGTGGCGAGGTAAGAATCATGCGTCCTTGCTCTGCCCTCCCCTCCCGACCTCTCACAACAGAAATGTGATCAAGGTCTCCCTCATTTGATGAGTCTTCCACGCCTACCTCCAGTTCGTCCTCCACTGCTTCCTGCACCTTCCTCACTGGTTTGGCTGCTACCATGCGCCCTGGTTAATCCCTCTCCCCCACCCTCCCATGCCTGCCGCCTTGGTGCTGCCGACCGTCTGGACCTTGCAGATGATAGCCCTTCCGCATACAACTCCTCCTTCTCTACTTCCTCCACCTCCTCTTGTCCCACCACCTGACTCCGAATTCTGTTTAACATGTGCTCCAGCATGTAAATCACCGGAATAGTCATTCTGATAATGGCATCGTCAGCAATAAACATCTTCGTCGCCATTTCAAAACTGTGCAGAAGGGTGCATACGTCCCTGATCTGAGACCACTTCTCCAGCATGATTTGCCCCACCTCTGGATTTTGTTGGCCCAGGCTATAAGTCAGAACGTATTGCACCAGGGCTTGTTGGTGCTGCCACAGTCGCTGCAACATGTGCAGAGATGAATTACACGGTGTTGGCACATCGCATTTTAGCCGGTGAAGTGGCTGGCCCAACGAGATGTAGAGATGTAATTCGCTGAGCTGCGGGATGCGAACGGCAGAAGTGAGTACACAGCTACCGTGCCCTCTGCAGAAGGCCATCTAGTCCGGGATAGTGGGCTAAAAATTGCTGGACAACCAGGTTCAACACGTGAGCCATACAAGGCACGTGTGTGACATTGCCCCGGCGAAGGGTCGCACCCAGATTTGCAGCATTGTCGCACACGGCCTTCCCTGGTTGCAGGTCCAGTGGAGACAACCATTCATGAAACTGGTTCTCCAGAGCTGACCACAACTCCCCAGCTGTGTGACTCACATTTTCCAGACATTTCAAAGTAAAAACCGCCTGATGACGTTGAGCCCTGCTGCCAGCATAGTAAGGAGGTGTGCAGGATCCCTTCTGTGCAGTTAGAAAGCGGGTGGCATGACCAGACAGGCTTTTGGGTGCAGGTGGAGGACCGAGAGGAGGTTGAGGAGGCAGAAGCAGTGGAGGAACTTCGAGATAAAGAGGATTGACGCACGACTCGTGGGGACGGCAAGACTTGGACAGCAGCCCCTTGTCCTGCTGTCACCATAGTTACCCAGTGCCCAGTCAGCGACATGTAACGCCCCTGTCCATGCCTACTTGTCCAAGTGTACCCTGTCACACACAGAGTTTCTCAAAGAAGCGGTGATGTTGTGTGCGACATGCTGGTGGATCGCAGGCACACCTTTCTTTGAGAAGTAGTGCCGACTGGGCATCTGGTACTGGGGCACTGCGACGTACATAAGGTCTCGAAAATCCTCTGTGTCCACCAGGCGGAAAGGTAGCATTTCTGTAGCCAAGATGGTGAGATTCATCCTCTTAGCTTTCTCATGGCTAGGAGGAAATGGTCTTTAACTTGTCCACATCTGAGGGACCGAGGGCTGGCTGTTGTGCTTAGACGGGGTTGAGTAGGGTGTCCCCGGCAATCTGACGGTCTGTGAGGAAGATGCAGGCGGAAAAGTTAGGTTGCCTTGATCCAAAGGTGGTGCTCTCGATGTCAGAGAGCACTCAACACCAGCTGGTGTTTCCACTTCCAAATGAAATGATGACCTGCCAATCACACTGGCTGTTGCGGGTAAAGAGATGGCAGGTCTGCGTCTCAAAACAGGTGTGACTGCTGTCCCCCCAGTCACAGAGGATGAAGAGGCCGCGGATGCACAAGATGGGGCAGACGGTGTTTGGCCCGGCCCGCTAGGTCGCATTGTAGCACAGTGAGCTACCCACTGCAACTTAAGCTTCATATCCATGTGACGGTTTATGCATGAAGTACTCGAACTATAGATTTTTTGGCCTCTACTTAGCTTTTGGTGACATATGTTACAGATAACATGAGTTGGGTCATCCTTATCGATCTGAAAAAATGCCCAGGCTATGCAAGGCTTAGAACCCATGCGACCTGAAGAGCCACCACGACTTGTGGTCAAAGGCAGAGTTGTGTTTGAGGATGCAGTTGTTGATGTGCTTCCAGTACTACGTCTCTGTCCAGGAAGGCGCAACCTGACCTCGTCGTCACTAGCATCCTCCTCCACCTCCTCTGCTGACCTCATCGACTGGCTGACTGTAAGTTGACAGTAAGTGGGATCTGCAACCTCGTCATCATCACCCTGTGTGTTCTCACACCTGTCGTCCTCAGAGCCAACCTCTTCCTGCCCTGACAAAAAACTAAAGTTGTCGCTCCAATAAGGTATTTGAGTCTCATCATCGTCTTCCTCATTGTCTCCACCAACAGGAGTTACAGTTTAGGAACGAGGGTCTACATTATGCTCAGAACCTTCTTCATCTAGTCCAGGTTCCGACTCATAAAGATTCTGGGCATCAGTGCAGATCATTTCCTCGTCTGGATTCACAGAAGATCTGAAGCCGACCTCTGATTCCCAGGTTATAGTATGAGTAAACAGCTCTGCAGACTCAACCGTCTGTTCTACCCCTTACTCAGACGGGCAGCTGGAGACTTGGGAGCTGTGAGGAAGCAAGTGACACCTCTGAGGACTGGAGTATTTGCGATGTTGAAGTAGAGGTGGAGGAGAGCCCACTTAAAGGAGCACTTGATATCCATTGAAGCACCTGCTGTTTTTGTGCCTCATCTGGAATTTGTAGCCATGGGCGTGGCAGTAAGAAAGGATCGTATCACATTGTCCACTAAAAGAAGTAGACATCTTAGTTTGGCTGGAAGATGGTCTTTCTTCTACAGATGTTATTGTTGCTTTAACACCTACCCCACGGACACAACCTTTTTTCCCCCTCCCAACATGCCTATTCCCCTTTCCACCAGCAGCAGGCCTTTTGCCACTCATTTTGGTGGTTAACTAATTGACAACTCTGGAGTTGTTTGCAGAAAAAACGATGGATGGAAACCGAGCAGAGCTGAGTGGCTAAATTGTGGTACTAGCCCAAAAGGATTGGCTGGGTTAGAAGCAGTAAAATAATTTTATTAGATACACAGGTGGTGGAGCTTCGTATAGATGGCCTTATAGAATGAGTACCAAACACTGGTACAGGCCCAATATTATTTTCCATGCAAGATGTAGCTGATAATTATTAGTAATTTAAAAGCTGGTGGAGCTTAGTATAGATGGCCTAATACAATGAGTACCACACACTGCTACTATGTCCAAAATTATTTTCCGGGCTAGATGCAGCTAAAAATTATTAGTAATTTAAAAGCTGGTGGAGCTTAGTATAGATGGCCTAATACAATGAGTACCACACAATGCGAATATGCCCAAAATTATTTCACAGGCAAGATGCAGTTAACAATTGTTATGCACACGTCCGGGCTGAGCGGCGTGTGCGTGTGATTCCACTGGACCGTGCCGGAGAGTGAAAACCTGGAGGGGCGTAACTAGGTATTCACCCTATCCGACTAGGTTCGCACGACGGCATACGACGCCAGTGCACCAAGGAGGAACCGAGCAGAGGGACCAGGTGCTACTCCAGGACAGACCCCGGACACGGCTGTTGACCCACACAGGGGAATACAGGAACAGACAGGTTAGGCTGGCACACAGACTGGTGGGTATAGGCAGGCACGACTGGTATGCAGGCAGGGGGGTACAGGCACGGCTAGAGTGCAGACAGGGAGGCACTAACAGGTAGGAACACAGGCGGGATAGGACCCAGTACACACTGGGACTCAGGAACAGAACCACAGATGTGGCGGACAAACACAGCAGAGTAAGGTCGCCCAGAGTGGTGAGCGAGAGCAGGGCAAGACGAGACCGCCAAGAGCGGTGAGCGAGAGTAGAGCAGGACGAGGCCGCCTGGAGTGGTGAGTGAGAGTAGAGCAGGACGAGGCCGCCTGGAGTGGTGAGCAAGAGTAGAGTAGGACGAGGACGCCTGGAGCGGTGAGCAAGAGTAGAGAAGGACGAGGCCGCCTGGAGCGGTGAGCAAGAGTAGATCAGGACGAGGCCGCCTGGAGCAGTGAGCAAGAGTAGAGCAGGACAAGGCCGCCTGAAGCGGTGAGCAAAGGGTCAGAGCTGAGCGAGACTGCTGGAGCAGTGAGCAAGGAGTCAGAGCTGAGCGAGACTGCTGGAGCAGTGAGCAAGGAGTCAGAGCTGAGCGAGACTGCCGGAGCAGTGAGCAAAGAAGTCAGAGCGGAGCGAGACTGCTGAAGCAGTGAGCAAAGGGTCAGAGTGGAGCGAGACTGCCGGAGCAGTGAGCAAAGGGTCAGAGCGGAGCGAGACTGCCGGATCAGTGAGCAAAGTGTCAGAGCGGAGCGAGACTGCCGGAGCAGTGAGCAAAGGGTCAGAGCGGAGCGAGACTGCCGGAGCAGTGAGCAAAGGGTCAGAGCGGAGCGAGACTGCCAGAGCAGTGAGCAAAGGGTCAGAGCGGAACAAGACTGCCGGAGCAGTGAGCAAGGCAGAGCAGGCTAGAACCGCCGGAGCGGTGAGCAAGGCAGATCAGGGGGGACAGGGCTCTGTACACACGGAACAGGCACGAAGGGAAAGGCAGAACCAGATACCCAAAGGGTACTTGCAGTGAAGTAGCGAGTGGACCACAAACTCACAAACGGAAGCACAGAGACAACGAGCAGGAGTTAGGTACGAGTTCAGACTCTGCAGAAAATGGAAAGGTACGGACATAGAGAAACTCAGGAAACAGGCTAGAAGAGTATACAGACAAGAACAGACACAGTAGCAAGATACAGGAGCGGGTCTTGGTATGCAGCCCCTAGAAGGCGGGAGGAACAGGCTAGGAGCGTGTTCAGACAGGACAGACAAGATACAGGAGCGGGTCTAGGTATGCGGCCGCTAGAAGGCAGGAGGAACAGGCTAGGAGCGTGTTCAGACAGGACTGGAAATACAGCCTACAAGAAAGGCAAGCAAGCAAACACAGAAAGGGACCTGGCACATTCAGAGGAAAGAGCACACTGAATGAAACACAATGCTCAGGCAGGGATTCATTGGAGTAGTTGGGTTAAATACCAGATGACAGACAGCAATAGGCTGAGGATGGAAAAGGGGTGTGCCTGCAGCAGGTACAAAAAGCAGGAAGTGAGTGATCGGGCGCCGCCCTTAAGCAGAAGACACAGAGGCAAGCAGACAGCATGGAGGGAAGCCAGGCTAGCAGACTGGACTGGAGATCAAGTGCGCGCTCTTGCACAGTGGTAGATGGACCACTATGCAAGGACGCCGCCTGGTATGTTACAAAAATTATTAGTAATTTAAAAGCTGGTGGAGCTTAGTATAGATGGCCTAACAGAATGAGTACCACACACTGCTAATATGCCCAAAATTATTTTACAGGCAAGATGCAGCTAAAAATTATTATTAATTTCAAAGCTGGTGGAGCTTGGTATAGATGGCCTAATACAATGAGTACCACACACTGCTACTATGCCCAAAATTATTTTCCGGGCTAGATGCAGCTAAAAATTAATAGTAATTTGAAAGCTGGTGGCGCTTAGTATAGATGGCCTAATAGAATGAGTACCACGCACTGCTAATATGCCCAAAATTATTTTACAGGCAAGATGCCGCTAAAAATTATTAGTAATTTGAAAGCTGGTGGAGCTTGGAATAGATGGCCTAATACAATGAATACCACACACTGCTACTATGCCCAAAATTATTTTCCGGGCTAGATGCAGCTAAAAATTATTATTAATTTCAAAGCAGGTAGAGCTTGGTATAGATGGCCTAATACAATGAGTACCACACAGTGCTACTATGCCCAAAATTATTTTTCGGGCTAGATGCAGCTAAAAATTATTACTAATTTGAAAGCTGGTGGAGCTTAGTATAGATGGCCTAATAGAATGAGTACCAAACACTGCTACTATGCCCAAAATTATTTTACAGGCAAGATGCAGCTAAAAATTCTTATTAATTTCAAAGCTGGTGGAGCTTGGTATAGATGGCCTAATACAATGAGTACCACACACTGCTACCATGCCCAAAATTATTTTCCAGGCTAGATGCAGCTAAAAACTATTATTAATTTCAAAGCTGGTGGAGCTTGGTATAGATGGCCTAATACAATGAGTACCACACATTGCTACTATGCCCAAAATTATTTTCCGGTCTAGATGCAGCTGAAAATCATTATTAATTTCAAAGCTGGTGGAGCTTGTTATAGATGGCCTAATACAATGAGTACCACACACTGCTACTAAGCCCAAAATTATGTTCCGGGCTAGATGCAGCTAAAAATTATTATTAATTTCAAAGCTGGTGGAGCTTGGTATAGATTGCATAATACAATGAGTACCACACACTGCTACTAAGCCCAAAATTATTTTCCGGGCTAGATGCAGCTAAAAATTATTATTAATTTCAAAGCTGGTGGAGCTTGGTATAGATGGCCTAATACAATGAGTACCACACACTGCTACTAAGCCCAAAATTATGTTCCGGGCTAGATGCAGCTAAAAATTATTATTAATTTCAAAGCTGGTGGAGCTTGGTATAGATTGCATAATACAATGAGTACCACACACTGCTACTAAGCCCAAAATTATTTTCCGGGCTAGATGCAGCTAAAAATTATTATTAATTTCAAAGCTGGTGGAGCTTGGTATAGATGGCCTAATACAATGAGTACCACTCACTGCTACTATGCCCAAAATTATTTTCCAGGCAAGATGCAGCTAAAATTTTTTAGTAATTTGAAAGCTGGTGGAGATTAGTATAGATGGCCTAATAGAATGAGTACCACACACTGATAATATTCCCCAAATTATTTTACAGGCAAGATGCAGCTAAAAATTATTATTAATTTCAAAGCTGGTGGAGCTTGGTATAGATGGCCTAATACAATGAGTACCACACACTTCTACTATGCCCAAAATTATTTTCCGGGCTAGATGCAGCTAAAAATTATTATTAATTTCAAAGCTGGTGGAGCTTGGTATAGATGGCCTAATACAATGAGTACCACACACTGCTACTATGCCCAAATGGTTTTACTTGGCTAGGTGCAGTAAAAAATATGTATTACATACACAGGTGGTGTAGCTTGCAACACAGATACGCTACTCCACTGACTAACACACACTGCAAGAGGCCCAAAAGGATTTGCTTAGCTAGATTTAGCCAAATGCTGTGAAAAACACTTGCACAGCACTAAAACAGACCTGCCTGGCAAAAAGTGATAGGAACTGATGTAACCTAGCGCTCAAAAGGGCTGGAATTACAACTAGTCACTACTCCCAACCTATCTGTCTATTTAAGAGCACAGACCTGCCTGCTAAAAGTGCTAGGAACTGCTGTAACCTAGCCCTCAAAAGGGCTGCGATTACAAACTAGTCCCTACTCCCTAAACCTTTCTGTCTATTTAAGAGAAAATTCGCTTGCAATTCAGTTACACAATATAGCGCTAACAGCAGCAGCAGTGCCGTCTAACACTCAGCTGCAGCAGTGAGAAAATGGTGGAGACGGGGATAATGGCTGGGTCTTATAGGGCAAGGACATGTGACATACACAGCCAATGACACATGCCCTTGCTTTTGTGAAAAAAAAGCACTTCGCTCCGTGTGTGCGCTGCTGATAGGCTGACAGACTGCACCTCCCCACTGTAAATGCGGGAAAGAGAAAAAAAAATGGAGATCTTAATTATTTCTGCAGAGATCGATCCCATGCCCCTCCCCCCACCCTGCTGTACACTGAAACTGTGTATTAACATTGATTATCAGCATTACTGTGAAAAAAAACAGTTACGATTTTGGTGCACGAACAGTTATCGAACATAACCTCGAACAGCGGGATTTTTTTCAAATCGTTCGGGTTTGTCGAATGGCTCGAACACCGCCCAAAACAGCTCGAATTTGAGATTGGCGAACAGTTCGATTCGAACACTGCTCATCTCTATTAACAAGTGCGTCTCCTATACTGTTATTGCGTATCCAGTGACTGCAAGGGCTGCCCAAAATTTGGACGCAACCCAATACCACTTTGAAGAGACATACACCGTGTGCAGAATTATTAGGCAAGTTGTATTTTAGAGTATTACTTTTATTATTGATCAACAACTATGTTCTCAATCAACCCAAAAGACTCAAATATCCAAGCTTAATATTTTTGGAAGTTGGAGTGTTTTTTTTTTAGATTTGGCTATCTTAGGAGGATATCTGTTTGTGCAGGTAACTATTACTGTGCAGAATTATTAGGCAACTTAATAAAAACCAAATATAATCCCATCTCATTTGTTTATTTTCACCAGATAAATAAATATCAGTGCACAAAATTTAGAAATAAACATTTCTTACATGCAAAAACATAAACCAAAAAAATTAGTGATCAATATAGCCACCCTTCTTTATGATGAGCCATCAGACTTTCAACCATAGATTCTGTCAGTTGCTTGATCGGTTTTCGATCAACATTGCATGCAGCAGCCACCACAGCCTCCCAGACACTGTTCCGAGAGGTGTACTGTTTTCCCTCCCTGTAGATCTCACATTTTATGATGGACCACAGGTTCTCTATGGGGTTCAGATCAGGTGAACAAGGGGGCCATGTCATTATTTTTTCTTCTTTTAGACCTTTACTGGCCAGCCACACTGTGGAGTACTTGGATGCATGTGATGGAGCATTGTCCTGCATGAAAATCATGTTTTTCTTGAACGATACCGACTTCTTCCTGTACCACTGCTTGAAGAAGTTGTCTTCCAGAAACTGGCAGTAGGTCTGGGAGTTGAGCTTCACTCCATCCTCAACCCGAAAAGGTCCCACAAGTTCATCTTTGATTATACCAGCCCATACCAGTACCCCACCTCCACCTTGCAGGCATCTGAGTCGGAGTGGAGCTCTCTGCCCTTTACTGATCCAGCCTCTGGCCCACCCATCTGGCCCATCAAGAGTCACTATCATTTCATCAGTCCATAAAACCTTTGAAAAATCAGTCTTAAGATATTTCTTGGCCCATTTTTGACGTTTCTTGTTCAAAGGTGGTCGTTTTTCAGCCTTCCTTACCTTGGCCATGTCCCTGAGTATCGCACACCTTGTTCTTTTTGATACTCCAGCAACTTTGCAGCTCTGAAATATGGCAAAACTGGTGGCGAATGGCATCTTGGCAGCTTCACGCTTGATTTTCCTCAATTCATGGGCAGTTATTTTGCGCCTTTTTTGGCCAACACGCTTCTTGCAACCCTGTTGGCTATTTCCCGTGAAACTCTTGATTGTTCGGTGATCACGCTTCAAAAGTTTGGAAATTTCAAAACTGCTGCATCCCTCTGCAAGACACCTCACAATTTTGGACTTTTCAGAACCCGTCAAATCTCTCTTCTGACCCATTTTGCAAAGGTAAGGAAGTTGCCTAATAATTAAGCATATTGATGTCAATAGTCAATACTAGAGATGAGCGTTGTTCTATTCGAACTGTTCGCCAATCTCAAATTCGAGCTGTTTTGGGCGGTGTTCGAGCCGTTCGGCGAACACGAACAATTTGAGAAAAATTCGGCTGTTCGAGGTTATGTTCGATAACTGTTCGTGCACCAAAATCATAACTGGATTTTTTCTCAGTAATGATGAAAATTAATGTTAATACGCAGTTTGAGTGTACAGCGGGGTGGGGGGAGGGGCAGGGGATGGCTCTCTGCAGGAACAATGAAGATCTCCATTTTTTTTTCTCTTTCCCGCATTTGCAGTGGGGAGGTGCAATCTGTCAGCCTATCAGCAGCGCACACACGGAGCGAAGTGCTTTTTTTCACACAAGCAAGGGCATGTGTCATTGGCAGTGTATGTCACATGTCCTTGCCCTATAAGACCAAGCCATTTTCCCCGTCGCCACCATTTTCTCACTGCTGCAGCTGCGTGTTAGACGGCACCGCTGTTGCTGTGTGTGCTATACCTTGTTAATTTCATGCCAATTTTCGCACAAATCTACAGATAGCTTGGGAGTAGGGAATAGTTGTGATTGCAGTCTTTTAAGGACTAGGTTACAGCATTTCCTACGACTTTTATCAGGCAGGTCTGTGCTCTTAAATAGATAGATTGTGGGAGTAAAGACTAATTGTAATTGGAGTCCTTTTCAGGACTAGGTTACATCAGTTCCTATCAGTTTTTGCCAGGCAGGTCTGTGCCAGTGCTGTGCAAGTTTTTTTCACAGCATTTGGCTGAATCTAGCAAAGCTAATCCTTTTTGGCCTATTGCAGAGTGTGTTAGTCAGTGGAGTAGCCTATCTGTGTTGCAAGATATACCACCTGTGTATAGAATACCAATTTTTTTACTGCACCTAGTGAAGTAAAATCTTTTGGGCATAGCATCATTCTATTAGTCCATCTATACTGACCTCCATCAGGTTGCAAATTGAATATAATTTTTTTCTGCATCTAGCTCTGAAAGAATATTGGGCTTCTAGCTGTGTGTGGGACTTGTTCTATTAATCCATCTATACAGACCTCCATCAGGTTGCAAACTGAATATATTTTTTTCTGCATCTACCTCTGGAAAAATATTGGGCTTCTAGCTGTGTGTGGGACTTGTTGTATTAGTCCATCTATACAGACCTCCATCAGGTTGCAAACTGAATATATTTTTTTCTGCATCTACCTCTGAAAAAATATTGGACTTCTAGCTGTGTGTGGGACTTGTTCTATTAATCCATCTATACAGACCTCCATCAGGTTGCAAACTGAATATATTTTTTTCTGCATCTACCTCTGAAAAAATATTGGGCTTCTAGCAGTGTGTGGGACTTGTTCTATTAATCCATCTATACAGACCTCCATCAGGTTGCAAACTGAATATATTTTTTTCTGCATCTACCTCTGAAAAAATATTGGGCTTCTAGCTGTGTGTGGGACTTGTTCTATTAATCCATCTATACAGACCTCCATCAGGTTGCAAACTGAATATATTTTTTTCTGCATCTACCTCTGAAAAAATATTGGGCTTCTAGCTGTGTGTGGGACTTGTTGTATTAGTCCATCTATACTGACCTCCATCAGGTTGCAAACTGAATATATTTTTTTCTGCATCTACCTCTGAAAAAATATTGGGCTTCTAGCTGTGTGTGGGACTTGTTCTATTAATCCATCTATACAGACCTCCATCAGGTTGCAAATTGAATATAATTTTTTTCTGCATCTAACCCAGCCAATAGTTTTGGCCTAATACCACAGTTTGGCCACTCAGCTCTGCTCGGTTCCCATCCATTGTTTTTTTGTGCAAACAACTCCAGAGTTGTGAATTAGTTAACCACCAAAATGAGTGGAAAAGGGCCTGCTGCTGGTGGAAAGGGGAATAGGCGTGTTGGGAAGGGGAAAAAAGGTTGTGTCCGTGGGGTAGGTGTTAAAGCAACAGTAACATCTGCAGAAGAAAGACCATCTTCCAGCCAAACTAAAATGCCTACTTCTTTTAGCGGACAATGTGATAAGATCCCTTTCTTACGGCCACGCCAATCGCTACAAATTCCAGATGAGGCACAAAAACAGCAGGTGCTTCAACGGATATCAAGTGCTCCTTTAAGTGGGCTCTCCTCCACATCAACTTCAACATCACAAATACTCCAGTCCTCAAAGGTGTCACCCCAATCGCACTTGCTTCCTCACAGCTCCCAAATCTCCAGCTGCCCGTCTGAGTATGAGGTAGAACAGATGGTTGAGTCTGCAGAGCTGTTTACTCATACTATAGCCTGGGAATCAGAGGTCGACTCCAGCGCTTCTGTGAATCCAGACGAGGAAATGATCTGCACTGATGCCCAGAATCTTTATGAGTCGGATCCAGGACCAGACGCAGAAGGTTCTGACCATAATGTAGACCCTCATTCCCAAACTGTAAATCCTGTTGGTGGAGACAATGAGGAAGACGATGATAAGACTCAAATACCTGATTGGAGCGAAAACTTTAGTTTTTTGTCAGGGCAGGAACAGGTTGGCTCTGAGGACGACGGGTGTGATAACGCACAGGGTGATGATGATGAGGTTGGAGATCCCACTTACTGTCAACCCACAGTCAGCCAAGAGATGAGGTCAGCAGAGGAGGTGGAGGAAGATGCTAGTGACGAAGAGGTCAGGTTGCGCCTTCCTGGACAGAGACGTAGTACTGGAAGCACGTCAACAACTGCATCCTCAAACACAACTCTGCCTCTCACCACAAGTCGTGCTGGCTCTTCAGGTCGCATGGGTGCTAAGCCTTGCATAGCCTGGGCATTTTTTCAGATCGATAAAGATGACCCAACTCGTGTTATCTGTAACATTTGTCAGCAAAAGCTAAGTAGAGGCCAAAAAATACATAGTTTGAGTACTTCATGCATGAACCGGCACATGGACATGAAGCATAAGTTGCAGTGGGAAGCTCAGTGTGCTACAATGCGGCCTAGCCGGCCGGGCCAAGCACCGTCTGCCATATCTTGTGCATCCGTGGCCTCTTCATCCTCTGTGACTGG
The DNA here is from genome assembly GCF_046119375.1 of Phyllobates terribilis. Lineage (NCBI taxonomy): Eukaryota > Metazoa > Chordata > Amphibia > Anura > Dendrobatidae > Phyllobates > Phyllobates terribilis. Next base: position 33,412,202 of record NW_027362768.1, on the reverse strand, counting down.
GGGGACAGCAGTCACACCTGTTTTGGGGCGCAGACCTGCCACCTCTTTACCCGCAACAGCCAGCGTGATTTGCAGGTCATCATTTTCTTTGGAGGTGGTAACACCAGCTGGTGTTGAGCGCTGTCCGACATCGATAGCACCACCTTTGGATCAAGGCAACCTAACATGTCCGCCTGCATCTTCCTCACAGACTGGCAGTTTGCCGGGGACACCCTTATCAACCCCGTCTAAGCACAATAGCCAGCCCTCGGTCCCTCAGATGTGGACAAGTAAAAGACCATTTCCTCCTAGCCATGAGAAAGCTAAGAGGTTGAATTTCACCATCTGCAAGCTCTTGGCTACAGAAATGCTGCCTTTCCGCCTGGTGGACACAGAGGATTTTCGAGACCTTATGTCCATCGCAGTGCCCCAGTACCAGATGCCCAGTCCGCACTACTTCTCAAAGAAAGGTGTGCCTGCGCTCCACCAGCATGTCGCACACAACATCACCGCTTCTTTGAGAAACTCTGTGTGTGACAGGGTGCATTTCACCACAGACACTTGGACGAGTAGGCATGGACAGGGGCGTTACATGTCGCTGACTGGGCACTGGGTAACTATGGTGACAGCAGGACAAGGGGCTGCTGTCCAAGTCTTGCCGTCCCCACGAGTTGTGCGTCAATCCTCTTTGTCAAAGTTCCTCCACTGCTTCTGCCTCCTCAACCTCCTCTCGGTCTTCCACCTGCACCCAAAGCCTGTCTGGTCATGCCACAAGCTTTCTAACTGCGCAGAAGGGATCCTGCACACCTCCTTACTATGCTGGCAGTAGGGCTCAACGTCATCAGGCGGTTTTTACATTGAAATGTCTGGGAAATGTGAGTCACACAGCTGAGGAGTTGTGGTCAGCTCTGGAGAACCAATTTCATGAATGGTTGTCTCCACTGGACCTGAAACCAGGGAAGGCCGTGTGCGACAATGCTGCAAACCTGGGTGCGGCCCTTCGCCGGGGCAATGTCACACACGTGCCTTGTATGGCTCACATGTTGAACCTGGTTGTCCAGCAATTTTTAGCCCACTATCCCAGACTAGATGGCCTTCTGCAGAGGGCACGGTCGCTGTGTGCTCACTTCCGCCGTTCGCATCCCGCAGCTCAGCGACTTACATCTCTACAGAAGTCGTTGGGCCTGCCACTTCACCGGCTAAAATGCGATGTGCCTACCCGGTGGAATTCAACTCTGCACATGTTGCAGCGACTGTGGCAGCACCGACAAGCCCTGGTGCAATACGTTCTGATGTATAGCCTGGGCCAACGAGATTCAGAGGTGGGGCAAATCACGCTGGAGGAGTGGTCTCAGATCAGGGACCTATGCACCCTTCTGCACAGTTTTGAAATGGCGACGAAGATGTTTAGTGCTGACGATGCCATTATCAGCATGACTATTCCGGTGATTTACATGCTGGAGCACATGTTAAACAGAATTCGGAGTCAGGTGGTGGCACAAGAGGAGGTGGAGGAAGTAGAGGAGGAGGAGTTGTATGCGGAAGGGCTAACATCTGCAAGGTCCAGACGGTCGGCAGCACCAAGGCGGCAGGCATGTGAGGGTGGGGGAGATGGTTTTAGCAGGGCGCATGGTAGCAGCCAAACTAGTGAGGAAGGTGCAGGAGCCCAGGAAGAAGTGGAGGACGAACTGATGGAAGACTCATCAGATGAGGGAGACCTTGATCACATTTCTGTTGTGCGAGGTTGGGGGGAGAGGACAGAGGAAGGAAGCATGATTGTTACCTCGCCACCAACACAACAGGGACTTGATGCTCCTGGATGCTCAACACACATGAGTGCCTTCTTGCTGCACTACCTGCAACATGACCCTCGAATTGTGAGAATTAGAAATAATCATGACTACTGGGTTGCCACACTGTTAGATCCCCGGTACAAAAGTAAATTTGCAGAAATTATTCCTGCCATAGAAAGGGATGCACGCATGCAGGAGTATCAGCAGAATCTTACATGTGCTTTTCCACAAAATACCAGTGGTGCACGTAGTGAATCTCACAGTTCCAACTTGCCAACCGTGGGACCGTCAAGTGTTCAGCACTCAAACCGTAACAGAACCACAGTATCTGCTGGTAACATCAATTTTGCGGAATCATTTCACCATTTTTTTAGCCCATCCTTTGCAAGGCCACAGGAGACAAGAAGTCTGACACATAGTCAACGCCTAGAGACGATGGTACAGGAGTATCTCCAAGTAAACATTGAAGCCACGACTGTGTCACTGGACCCTTGCTCTTTTTGGGCTTCCAATCTGGATAAATGGCCGGAGCTAGCCACTTACGCCTTGGAGATCTTGTCATGCCCCGCAGCCAGCGTTCTGTCTGAACGTGTGTTCAGCGCTGCTGGTGGTGTGCTGACAGATAAGCGCACGCGGCTCTCCACTGATAATGTAGACAGACTCACGTTCATAGAGATGAACAAATCATGGATCCGAAACAACTTTTCTACCCCTGTGTCATCCTGGGGAGAGTAAAAGCTTGATGATTGGTTAAAATCACCCTACCAACCGTTTTAAGCTTTCAAATTACTAATCATGTTTATCTGTATCTTGGCTGGAAAATAATTTGGGCTTTGTAGCAGTGTGCAGCACTGATCCTATTAGGCCATCTATACTAAAGCTTCACCAGATTTAAAATTAATAATAATTTTTAGCTGCATCTAGCCCGGAAAATAATTTTGGGGCTCCGAGATGCGCAAGACACATAAGTGCCTTCTTGCTGCACTACCTGCAGCATGACCCTCATATTGTCAGAATTCGAAGTAATCATGACTACTGGGTTGCCACACTCTTAGATCCCCCAAACTTTTCGATCAACCTTTTCATTTTAATAAAGACCAAAAAAATGGTCATTTTTGAAATTATAAGCATTAGCAGGTTGTTAGAAACTGAAATCAAACAGTTTTCAACTCAAAACTTTATTCTAGGTGATGTTACATTTTCACATAGGACCCCTTGTTCGAAAGGAGCTTCTGAACTCTCTCGTCCATTGAATTTGTCAGGTTTTGGATGGTTTCTGCTTCAATTGTTTTGCATGAGGACAGAATACCCTCCCAGAGCTGTTGCTTAGATGTGAACTGCCTCACGCCATCATAGACACTCCTTTTAATGATGCTCCAAAGGTTCTGAATGGGGTACAGGTCAGGGGAGCATGGGGGTCACACCATAAGTTTGTCCCCTTTTATGCCCATATCAGCCAGAGATGCAGATGTTTTATGTGCAGCATGAGATGGTGCATTATCATGCAGAAAAATGATCTTGCTGTGAAATACACGGTTCTTCTTCTTGAACTATGGCAGGAAGTGCTGTTTGAGAAAATCCACATACATTATGGAGTTCATCTTTAGCGCCTTCAGGGATCCTAAAGGGGCCGACAATCTCTCTCCCCATGATTCCAGCCCAAAACATTACACCACCTCCTCCTTGTTGGCGCTGTAGCCGTGTTTGCGTGGGGTGTCCATCAACCAGCCATCCTCCACTCCATCCATCTGGACCATCGAGCACTGCACGGCACTCATCCGTGAACAAAACAGTTTTGAAATCAGTCTTCATGTAATGTTTGGCCCACTGGAGCCGTTTCTGCTTCTGTGAAGTGGATAGAGGAGGTCAACAGCTGCAAACCTCTGAAGGACCCTGCATCTTGTTGTTCCGGGGACGTTGGAGGCACAAGCAGCTTCAAAAACTTGTCTGCTGCTATGACAAGGCTTTTTTGCCGCTGCTCTTTCAACCTGACGTAATTGCCTGTAGGAAAGAGTCCTCAATTTGCCCTTATCAGCACGCACACATGTGTACTGTGAATCAGCTACATACTTCTTGATTGCCAAGACACTTCATCCTGATCATCGCACAATGTTGATTGTAGTCATGCCTTGACCTAAACACTCCACAATTTGTTGCTTCTCAGCAGCCGACACATCCTTTTTCTTTCCCATTTTGGCAGAAAATGTAGGCTGCTTAATAATGTGAGACAGCCTTCTTAAGTAGTCTTGCCTTTCATTGGACACACCTGCCAAACTAATTAGCACAGGTGTCTGCAATTGCTTACAGTGATATAAAGAGCCCTGACACACATCACCATCAATGAGTTTAACTGACAAACAAACAAATTCTTCCCTTATCACTCCTAAACACTTTTTGCATAATAATTTGGAACGCAGTGTACATGTGCTTTTCCACAAAACACCAGTGGTTCACGTAGTGAATCTTACAGTTCTAACTTGCCAACCGTGGTCTGTATGGAGTTGTTCAATAAAGGGCCCAAAATTAAGATAACAAAGATGGGAGAGGTCTCTATGAATAGGAATTCCTAAGTATTTGATACCCTGTGAGGGCCAGGCAAAGGGAAAGTTGGACTGGATGGAATCCTGTATGGATTTGGGGAGGGAGACATCGAGGGCCTCAGACTTCGCTGCATTGATTTTAAAATTTGACCATGTAACAAAGTGATCTATTTCAGCCATAACAGCATGGATGGATATATGTGATTGAGTGATATATACTAAGACATCATCAGCAAATAGAGAGCACTTGTACTCGGTGCCTCCCACCTCAATCCACCTAATATTGGGGTTATGGCAAATTGATGAGAGCAGGTGCTCCGTCACTAGAATGTATAAGAGAGGGGACAGAGGACATCCCTGCCTTGTCCCATTGGTGATTGTGAAAGGTGATGAAAATGTTCTGATGCACCCCCTGGGCCTTGGGACACCCGGAGCCGGACCCTTTTTGGTGGATGCTGGTGGTTGTAGTCTTCGTGGCGGTGACCCGGTTCCGTGGCTCAGGGTGGTCAAACCAGTGGCGGAATTATTTATGTGGTTTTGATGTTTAAATGTCCGACTACGCCACCCGTGGATTGCGGTCAGAGTGAACCGCCGCTGCAGGGCAGACCGCTGAGGCTGGTGTTGTGGGTGCAGCAGAGCGTAGCATAACTCCCCACATAAGGAGTATAGCCTCAGGGCAGTGTATGCGGAGGATGGGGGTGATGGTGCAGGGCAGCAGCAGTAACGACACGGAGTCAGTGATGCAGTCCAGGGCCTTTACTCACAGTTCTTATTATCCAGACCACGTCTGCAGGTAACGGCTGCCCACGTCGTACTGTGCTCACCAGGTGAGGGGCTCAGACAACTCCCAGATAACTTTGGAGCGCTTCACAGGACCCCCTTTGTGTGTCCTTTGTCTGGCCTTTCTTACCAACCCTTCTGTCCGGCTACCTCGGGCCTCCTCTTGGTAAACTTGGCGCCAGTTTCCCTGACCCTATGTGGTGCCTTCCTAGCGAGTGTAGCGAGGGGCTGCGCCACATAAAATGTCACAGCCTCCGGTTTCTAGCTGAGGGTCGTTTCCTGCCTCCACTAGTTTCGGGGACCGGTCTCCCCCTTTGGCCTGACCCCTCCACGCAGGTGGATTCGGGCGTGCGGTGGCGACTCGCCCGTCCGCACCCCTGGGATCCCTTCATTCCTCGTTCCTGGAGCCTTCTCCGCTCCTCTTCCTTCCTTCTCCCTCTTGCAGGCCTGGGCCTCTGTTACTAGGCCCGCCTCCGGAGCAGAGCTCATGCAGAGCCCCTGCTCCCTGCCACTTCTGCTCAGACTTCCCTGCACTGAACTAAGATGGTGCCCACCTTTTATACTCTCTTCTCAATGCACCCAGGAACTGCTTCCTCCCTGCTCCTGCACTACAGGGTTCCCCTTCCTCAGTGTTCCCTCCCCCCACTCCAGCCAGGGACAGGGACTGTCGTGCCCATCTCAGAGGCATATTGGTCGCCCTGCCCCACGGCAATGTGGTGTAATGCATGCAGGTGTCGGGTCCTGATCCACACTCCATCCTTACCTGAGAGTGAGATATCACACCTCTGGGTGAGGTGCAATACCTCTGTAGCAACCGAGCCCTCAGGGTGCTACAGTTCCATTTATCTTCAGCCTAGGTGACGTATTGTGATACAGGGCCGTGATTTTGGCTATAAAAGGGTCCCCTAGACCCCTACCCCAAGCTTTTTAAGAGAATCATATATGGCGTGCCAGGAGACTCTATGGAATGCTTTCTCAGCATCCAACGAGAGTATCTAATTACAAATTTTTAACTGCATCTAGCCCAGGAAATACTTTGTGCCTAGTAGCAGTGTCTGCTAGTCAGCGGATTATCCCGGCTGTTAAGCAAGCTACACCTCCTGTAGTTTAGACACTTAATTTTTTCAAAGGAAATGCTTCGGGACCATGGGATACTCAGTGAAGAGCATCAGGAGGCACCCCAAGGCATAGGGGCTGGGACTGGCAGTAGGATGCCTTGCGGTGGACAGCCAAGCTCGATCCTTATAAAAGCTTTTTAACTGCAGCAGCTTTAGTGGACGCTACTGGAGCTGGAATTACGCGGCTGCTGGCATGAGACTTGCCCTCCAATAGATCCTTGTAAATGGATTTAAAGTGTATTCATTCAAATTAGAGAGACAATTTAAATTAAAAAGCTTAGAGCTGCCTCCACCACAGGGGGGCTCGCTCGACCCACCAGCGGACAGGCACCAGTATTGGGAGAGGGGGGCTGGCCATCAGGGTTCACCGCGGCTCTGGCACAAACCCGGCGACACGGAGGTGGCACGGGCAGGAGCGGACTGGCCGTGTCGGCTTCTCACTTTTTGGATTTTAGAAGGGCATGACATGCCTATATCTGTGTCTCCCCCTCCTTTTACTCCTCCACCTCTTTTCTTTTCGCATGACTATATGTACTTGTCACTTTTCCATGTGTTAGTTATGTCTTCTGAGCAGTTTGTCAGCTTTTGGACACCTTTGAAGGTGTTTTCTATGTGTTTCTATGTGTTTTTGTTTGCCTGCCATTGGTTTTAACGGTGTTCGAAGGTGTTCGACGAACAGTTCGACGAACCGTTCGACGAACAGTTCGGCGAACACACGGGTGTTCGACGAAACGAACCGAACTCGAACACTACGGGGGTGGCTCAACACTAGTCAATACCCCTCCTCATTACCGAGATGCACATCACCAGATTTACTTAATTGGTAGTTGGCTCTCAAGCCTATGCAGCTTGAAATAGGACAACATGTATAAAAAGTATCATTTGATCAAAATACTCATTTGCCTAATAATTCTGCACACAGTGTAGAGGAGGGTCTCAGTAAAAAAATGTTCCCATTACAAAGGAGCGGGTCTCCTATAGTGGTAATGCCCGTGATGTGACTGCAAGGGCTGCAAAAATTTGGGAAAAACCCCACTAAGAATTTAAAGGCACATAGAGCAGGGCCACAGTAACAAGGTACGACATGTTCCCATTAGAAAGGAGAGCATCTGCTATACAGTTATAGGGTATGCAGTGAGTCCAATGGCTGACCAATTTTAGGAAAAACCCCACTAAAAATTTAAAGACACACAGAGCAGGGCCACAGTAACAAGGTACAACATGTTCCCATTGTAACGGGTCTGGGAGGCGGAACCTCTGAGCTACTATACAAGGGGGCGGTCCTTGTAAGGGAGCGGGTGGCGACCAGGCAGGCAGTCACAGCAGGTGACCGGGACAGTCTCTGGAAGAACGGGCAGGAGGTCACGGCAAGTGACCGGGGCAGTCTCTGGATGAACGGGCAGAAGGTCACGGCAAGTGACCGGGGCAGTCTCTGGGTAAAGGGTTGGTACGACCTGTGGCGGCTGATGGTAGACGTGAGCTCCCAGGTGAGCAGGCGAGAGTCTCTGGATAAACGGGTGGTCACAGCATGTGACGGCGGAGCCTCCAGGAAGACCAATAGACAGGCAGCAGATGAGCGCTCCCAGGTGAGCGGGCAGAAGTCTCTGGACAGGCGGGTGGTCACAGCACGTGACGGCAGAGCCTCCAGGTAGGCTAGCAGACAGGCAGCAGATGAGCGCTCCCAGGTGAGCGGGCAGGAGTCTCTGGACAGGCAGGTGGTCACAGCACGTGACGGCGGAGCCTCCAGGTAGGCTAGCAGGCAGGTAGCAGGTGTGCGCTCCCAGGTGAGCGGGCAAGCTGGTCCATAGACAGACTGACAGGAGTTGGAAGGCAGACCGTCGGACCTCAGGCAAGCAGGCAGGTAGCTGATGTGCGCTCCCAGGTGAGCGGGCAAGCTGGTCCTTAGACAGACTGACAGGAGTTGGAAGGCAGACCGTCGGACCTCAGGCTAGCAGGCAGGTAGCAGAATATCAGGCAGGAATAAGACAGCAAGCTGGCAGGAATCTGGCAATGGGACCTGAGGGCTGAAGCAGAGTAGCGAACAGTGCAACAACATTGCTCGGGCACCTCCATTTTGGAGGAGGTGCCTTATATAGGGTGAAGTCATCCGGCCATTGGCCGGGGACTCCTTAGGACGGCGCGCGCGGCCCCTTTAAGAGGGAGGGAGCGCGCGCGCGCGCCCTAAGCACAGTAGCCGGGAAGGAGCGCGCGCTGCCAGCAGAGCGGAAGGAGGACGCCGGGCTCGGAGCAGAGAGGTGAGGGGAACAGCGTCCCTGCCTAGCAGAGGGCAGGGACGCCGGTGCTACAGTACCCCCCCCCTTTAGGCCCCCCCTTTTTTAGGCCAGACATAAATTTAGCAAGGATAAGAGGGGCATGGATGTTCTCCCGGGGCTCCCACGTTCTCTCCTCAGGACCAAACCCCTTCCAATCTACTAGAAAAAAGGTCTTTCCTCTTACCCTTTTGGTGGCAAGAATGTTCTCTACCTCAAACTCGTCCTCAGCAGAAACCGGAGCAGGAGGCGTACCTGTAGACTTGGAAAAAGAGTTAAGTACCACAGGTTTGAGGAGAGATACATGGAAGGAGTTAGGGATCCGTAAGTTGGCTGGGAGTTTCAATTGATAGGCCACGGGGTTGATCTGACTGATGACCTCCAGAGTAGAGATGAGCGTTGTTCTACTCGAACTGTTCGCCAATCTCAAATTCGAGCTGTTTTGGGCGGTGTTCGAGCCGTTCGGCGAACACGAACAATTTGAGAAAAATTCGGCTGTTCGAGGTTATGTTCGATAACTGTTCGTGCACCAAAATCATAACTGGATTTTTTCTCAGTAATGATGAAAATTAATGTTAATACGCAGTTTGAGTGTACAGCGGGGTGGGGGGAGGGGCAGGGGATGGATCTCTGCAGGAACAATGAAGATCTCCATTTTTTTTTTCTCTTTCCCGCATTTACAGTGGGGAGGTGCAGTCTGTCAGCCTATCAGCAGCGCACACACGGAGCGAAGTGCTTTTTTTCACACAAGCAAGGGCATGTGTCATTGGCAGTGTATGTCACATGTCCTTGCCCTATAAGACCAAGCCATTTTCCCCGTCGCCACCATTTTCTCACTGCTGCAGCTGCGTGTTAGACGGCACCGCTGTTGCTGTGTGCGCTATACCTTGTTAATTTCAAGCCAGTTTTCGCACAAATCTACAGATAGCTTGGGAGTAGGGAATAGTTGTGATTGCAGTCCTTTTAAGGACTAGGTTACAGCATTTCCTATGACTTTTATCAGGCAGGTCTGTGCTCTTAAATAGATAGGTTGTGGGAGTAAAGACTAATTGTAATTGGAGTCCTTTTCAGGACTAGGTTACATCAGTTCCTATCAGTTTTTGCCAGGCAGGTCTGTGCCAGTGCTGTGCAAGTTTTTTTCACAGCATTTGGCTGAATCTAGCAAAGCTAATCCTTTTTGGCCTATTGCAGAGTGTGTTAGTCAGTGGAGTAGCCTATCTGTGTTGCAAGATATACCACCTGTGTATAGAATACCAATTTTTTTACTGCACCTAGTGAAGTAAAATCTTTTGGGCATAGCATCATTCTATTAGTCCATCTATACTGACCTCCATCAGGTTGCAAATTGAATATAATTTTTTTCTGCATCTAGCTCTGAAAAAATATTGGGCTTCTAGCTGTGTGTGGGACTTGTTGTATTAGTCCATCTATACTGACCTCCATCAGGTTGCAAACTGAATATATTTTTTTCTGCATCTACCTCTGAAAAAATATTGGGCTTCTAGCTGTGTGTGGGACTTGATCTATTAATCCATCTATACAGACCTCCATCAGGTTGCAAACTGAATATATTTTTTTCTGCATCTACCTCTGAAAAAATATTGGGCTTCTAGCTGTGTGTGGGACTTGTTGTATTAGTCCATCTATACTGACCTCCATCAGGTTGCAAATTAAAAATAATTTTTATCTGCATCTACAGTACCTCTGAAAAAATATTTGGGCTTCTAGCTGTGTGTGGGACTTGTTCTATTAGTCCATCTATACTGACCTCCATCAGGTTGCAAATTGAATATAATTTTTATCTGCATCTAGCTCTGAAAAAATATTTGGCCTTCTAGCAGTGTGTGGGACTTTCTCTATTAGTCCATCTATACTGACCTCCATCAGGTTGCAAACTGAATATATTTTTTTCTGCATCTACCTCTGAAAAAATATTGGGCTTCTAGCTGTGTGTGGGACTTGTTCTATTAATCCATCTATACAGACCTCCATCAGGTTGCAAACTGAATATATTTTTTTCTGCATCTACCTCTGAAAAAATATGTGGCCTTCTAGCAGTATGTGGGACTTTCTCTATTAGTCCATCTATACTGACCTCCATCAGGTTGCAAACTGAATATATTTTTTTTCTGCATCTAGCTCTGAAAAAATATTTGGCCTTCTAGCAGTGTGTGGGACTTTCTCTATTAGTCCATCTATACTGACCTCCATCAGGTTGCAAATTCAAAATAATTTTTTGCCTGCATCTAGCTCTGAAAAAATATTGGGCTTCTAGCTGTGTGTGGGACTTGTTGTATTAGTCCATCTATACTGACTTCCATCAGGTTGCAAATTAAAAATAATTTTTATCTGCATCTACAGTACCTCTGAAAAAATATTTGGGCTTCTAGCTGTGTGTGGGACTTGTTCTATTAGTCCATCTATACTGACCTCCATCAGGTTACAAATTGAATATAATTTTTATCTGCATCTAGCTCTGAAAAAATATTTGGCCTTCTAGCAGTGTGTGGGACTTTCTCTATTAGTCCATCTATACTGACCTCCATCAGGTTGCAAATTAAAAATAATTTTTATCTGCATCTACCTCTGAAAAACTATTTGGGCTTCTAGCTGTGTGTGGGACTTGTTCTATTAATCCATCTATACAGAACTCCATCAGGTTGCAAACTGAATATATTTTTTTCTGCATCTACCTCTGAAAAAATATTGGGCTTCTAGCTGTGTGTGGGACTTGTTGTATTAGTCCATCTATACTGACCTCCATCAGGTTGCAAACTGAATATATTTTTTTCTGCATCTACCTCTGAAAAAATATTGGGCTTCTAGCTGTGTGTGGGACTTGTTCTATTAATCCATCTATACAGACCTCCATCAGGTTGCAAACTGAATATATTTTTTTCTGCATCTACCTCTGAAAAAATATTGGGCTTCTAGCTGTGTGTGGGACTTGTTCTATTAATCCATCTATACAGACCTCCATCAGGTTGCAAGCTGAATATATTTTTTTCTGCATCTACCTCTGAAAAAATATTGGGCCCTCTAGCAGTGTGTGGGACTTTCTCTATTAGTCCATCTATACTGACCTCCATCAGGTTGCAAATTCAAAATAATTTTTTGTCTGCATCTAGCTCTGAAAAAATATTGGGCTTCTAGCTGTGTGTGGGACTTGTTGTATTAGTCCATCTATACTGACCTCCATCAGGTTGCAAATTAAAAATAATTTTTATCTGCATCTACAGTACCTCTGAAAAAATATTTGGGCTTCTAGCTGTGTGTGGGACTTGTTCTATTAATCCATCTATACTGACCTCCATCAGGTTGCAAATTGAATAAAATTTTTATCTGCATCTAGCTCTGAAAAAATATTTGACCTTCTAGCAGTGTGTGGGACTTTCTCTATTAGTCCATCTATACTGACCTCCATCAGGTTGCAAATTGAATATAATTTTCATCTACATCTAGCTCTGAAAAAATATTTGGCCTTCTAGCAGTGTGTGGGACTTTCTCTATTAGTCCATCTATACTGACCTCCATCAGGTTGCAAATTAAAAATAATTTTTATCTGCATCTACCTCTGAAAGAATATTTGGGCTTCTAGCAGTGTGTGGGACTCATTGTATTAGGCCATTTATACCAAGCTCCACCAGCTTTGAAATTAATAATAATTTTTAGCTGCATCTAGCCCTGAAAATAATTTTTCCCAATAGTGGTAGCAATAGAAATATGGGGCGCGCGCCTGGCTAACAAAAATATACGCTTCATAACACAAAACACCAGCCTAGCGCACTGCATTAATAAGATGGCATCATTGTCTCTCCCAGTGCTAGGCCTACTACGCAGGCTAGTATTCCTGTGCCTAAAACACAATGTATGGGTCCGCGCTAGCCACTATGCTGAGGGGTATAAAGCTGCTGCTAACGCTTTATAACAATTCAATTGGCAGATTTTCACAGAGCTCTTCCACAACGCCCACCCATCGGGCAACAGTTGCCCACCCTCCCTATGGGATCTAGTGGCGAATAGTTGATGCCATTAATCAGAGCGTCAGTTGCCCCGTCAACGTGGCAAGCATACGGTAAGGCATGGGAAGAGTGGACACGACTAGTAGCAGGCAGACGGGTTGACCAATGTGAACAAGCCAGATCACAAGTCACCATAGAATTTATCCACCAGCTAATGATGAGGGGCATATCAGTGGCGTCAGCGCAGCGGTGTCTGACCGGAGTAGCATTTCACTTCCAACTACTGAATTGGGGAGATGTGACAAAGATTCATCATCAGACATTCCATAAAAGGGTGGAAAAGGGGTCAGCCAAGTCAGGAATGTAGACGTCCCGTCCCGTGTCACTAAAACTGATTTCTCACATCTTATCCCTAACACCATTAACATGACAATCACAATTTGAAGCAACACTAATGTCTACTGCATTTGTGATCGCCTTCTTCGGGGCGCTATGTATAAGCGAATTAGTCCCTCAATCCAAAATTACCACCAGTGGACGCTTATTACACCAGGAAGTAGTCATAGCCAATAATGCAATACGTGTACGCATACACCAATCGAAAACGGTTCCAGCGGGCAGGGGTACTTGGGTACTTCTACAACCCACAAACGGTACACTGAGTCGGGTAACAATAGTAAAAACATATCTAACCATCAGATCACAAAGTAATTTCTTCGTATAACACATTGATTGAACGCCATTATCAAGACACCTGTTCCAAGCTATATTTAATAAATGCATAACATCGGCAGGGAACCACCCCAAAGATTACGGGACACACTCATTCCGCATAGGTGCGGCCACGCAAGCAGCAAGAGCAGGACTGTCAGAATCGGAAGTTCAGAGGATAGGGAGATGGCGATCCACGTGTTTGGCGAGATACATAAGACCGGACTTGTTATCCTAACGTGGTTTGTTTCTTTTACAGGTGACGCTAAGCCAACAGTGTGAGTGATAGGCCACTCGTATATATATTGGGCACAAAAAAGGGTGAAAGTCCGCCCAGGCGGGAGGAAATTAGAGTTTCTTAACACATATTTCAACTGGAGAGGTATTAGAGGCCTGCTATGGCCACAGGTACTAATGGAGGTAATCAAGGTAGGGAGAGAGGCAAGAGTTCCGGTCATCTTAGTTATACAGGCTGGGGGAAACAACCTAGGTCATCACAAGAGCGCATAACTAATGGCCATAATGAAACTAGACACTGAGCGCCTCAGAGAATTTTTCACAAAATTAGCTATAGTATGGTCAGAGATTATGCCGATAGCGGTATGGCAAGGTGCGCGAGACATCACGGCCATCGAATGGACAAGGCGGGTAATAAATATTCGGATGGCAAAATTTAGAAGAGACAGAGGCGGTGTAGTGATACGACACCGACAACTGGAAGGAGATAAAGCAGGCCTCATACAGCCCGACGGTGTTCACTTAATAGATATTGGACTGGACATATTCCTGTCAGGACTCCAGGATGGAGTGGAACAAGCGTTAAGAGTGATGGGTGGGGGTCAGAGTCCTGCATACGAGTACGCTGGATCCTCCGTGGCCTGGAAATAGAAAGGACATGTTGGAGAGTTACACTTGTTGGCCAACTTGCTGGAGTGGGAACCCAGGGCATGCTGCAACAAGCTGAATTATTTTAGAAATAAAATGCCTTTCTAATGGAATGAGTATAAAGAGTTAATAAAGCTGTGACCGATCCTCACCCATCCAGTTGTAAGAGTTACATTATTGGGTTGTCCATGAAAGGGGGGCGGTAGGGGGGCTGAGCATCTGGGTTTGGTTGGGGGTCCCCACAGTCTGCCTAGGCTAGATTAATTTAAAAATTCTTATTAGATACACAGGCGGTGCAGCTTGCTTCGCAGCTGGGCTACTATGCCCAAAGTATTGCCTAGGCTAGATGCAGTTAAAAATTCTACGCTGACTAGCAGACACTGAAGATTTGGAGCAGACCTCTGAGTAAACAGCTCTTCAGACTCAACCATCTGTGTTACCCCAAGCCATAGTGTATGTAGTTTCTTACAGTTAAAAGGGGGGGGTGCGACCCAACCCACCTGGAATTGACGATGCCAACGTCACGTAAGACACAGCAAGGGGACTCCCAAAATTGTGGCACAGACACCACTTAACCCTAGAACGCATACCTGTGGCCTTGCAGGCCCGCCCAGTTAATTGTTTTCTATTTTCTGCAAGATTGCTTTAGTTAGAATTTTGAAACTCTAGGTATTCTTCATGTATATAGTTGTTTGTCATTTGAGTTTCAGTTATTCCATGTTATTTGCACACGGGCCTAAAGGGCCCCAGGTATGTGAAAGTGTAGATTTTTATGGTTATGCGTTCTAGGGTTAAGTGGCATCAATTGCCCCACTGTTGCTTAAAACGGTTGGTGAGGTGATTTTACCAAATCCCCAAGCTTTTAGTCTCCCAAGGATGACACAGGGGTAGTGTTGAGCATTCCGATACTGAAATATCGGGTATCGGCCGATATTCGCGGTATCGGAATTCCGATACTTAATTCCGATACTATTGCAATATCGTATACCGGAATCGGAAGTTCCCATAATGCAATGAGACATTTTCATTTTATTCAGCCAATGAGGATCCTAAGAAGTGTGGGCACATCCTGTTAGGCATGTAGGCATCTTAACTAATGGCATGGCTGTGATTGGCTGCTGAAATGATGTCATGATGCACTATAAAAGCCACCGCCGCCATTTTGAGCTCACTCTGCTATGAATTCAGTTAGGGATAGGACGCTGTTGTTCTGAGGGACAGTTTTAGCTACCTATTTGCTCTATACTGCTTTACCCAAGCTACTTTCTAAATCACTGTGCCTTGCAGTGCTAGTGCACAGTTCCCTGTGCTGTTCACCGCTATCTGCAAGGTCTGTGTGTGTGAGTGCAGCTCACCCTGTAGTGTGTGCTTCAGCCAAGTCTGGTTGTAGTGCACTCAGTGTGTGTCACTGCCTCATACATTGTCCTTTTTTGCCAATTCATAATTTTTCCTGATATCTCCTATTAGTGTGGTGGTTCCATCTGTATTCAGCTAAATTGGTTCCAAACACACTATATAGGAGTAGATAGAGAAATTTTTTTCCGTCTTGCAGCACTAGTGCACAGTGCTCTGCATCTGTACTGTTCACCGCTGTCTGCAAGGTCTGGTGTGTGAGTGCAGCTCACCCTGTAGTGTGTGCTTCAACCCCGTCTGGTTGTAGTGCACTCAGTGTGTGTCACTGCCTCATACATTGTCCTTTATTGCCAATTCATAATTTTTCCTGATATCTCCTATTAGTGTGGTGGTTCCATCTGTATTCAGCTAAATTGGTTCCAAACACACTATATAGGAGTAGATAGAGAGATTTTTTTCCGTCTTGCAGATCTAGTGCACAGTGCTCTGCATCTGTACTGTTCACCGCTGTCTGCAAGGTCTGGTGTGTGAGTGCAGCTCACCCTGTAGTGTGTGCTTCAACCCCGTCTGGTTGTAGTGCACTCAGTGTGTGTCACTGCCTCATACATTGTCCTTTATTGCCAATTCATAATTTTTCCTGATATCTCCTATTAGTGTGGTGGTTCCATCTGTATTCAGCTAAATTGATTCCAAACACACTATATAGGAGTAGATAGAGGAGCCTTTCTGCAGCATTGGGCCCTGCAGCCCCAGCCAGATTAGTATTAGCCTATTTTTTGCAGCCTCATCTATTGCATTGTAGGTTACCTTCCTACATTGTAATAGCTACAAAAAGTTTGTGATACTATCGTTATTACATCTTTAGGCACATCCAGTGTCTTTTTGTGACAAAAAAAACCTAAATAAAGTTCACCAAACACTCCACTTTACAGTTGTGTAGGCCACATTAGCTCATATTAAAGTCTAGTCCACACTTTATAAAATTAGTGTTTCTTATACCTGTTAGCAGCTGTTCAGGAATAAGCACACTAAGCCCTTAGTACTTTTCTGCCTATCTTTATCAGTCTACCAAGATGAAGAAGGCAGGGAGTAAGGCATGTGGTCGTGGTCGTGGGCGTGGGCGTGGAGTTTCTGCAGGGAGAGGACGTGAGGATTCTGTGCCTGCAGGGAGAGGACGTGGGGATTCTGTGCCTGCTGCGGGCACCAGTGACTCAGCATCCCCCAGTTTTACCAGGGAACAGTCCTTTATGCGCAGCTTTGTAGGAGCTAGCCGTACCCCACTGCTGCGCGAGGACCAAATTGAAGCCGTTGTCGGATGGATGGCAGCTAACGCATCGACTTCAATTAGTTCCAGATCCTCTCAGGTCCTGAGCACTGAAGAGCACCCATCTGTCTCTTCACCACCTGCCAAATTGCCCAGGCAGTCAGAGAGCCCTGGACAGGAGCCATCTCTACTTCTGTTCTCTGAATCTCTTGGCTTGGAAAGAGGGGGCCAGCCAAGCAGAATTCGAGAATTTGAAGAAGAGGTAGTATGCAGTGATGCGCAACCGTTTTGTCTCTCTGAATCTGAAGAGGCGGGTGGGCCAGTGCCTATGGTCAGCAGCACACCTCAGTACGCATCTGATGATGAGACTCAGGTGCCACTTTCTGGTGCGTACTGTGCTGTCGAGACTACCCAGGAGAAGCAGTTGTTTGAAGAGGGTGGTGTAGATGATGAGGTCCTTGACCCATCATGGCGTGAGGGACAGGAAGGTGGTGGGAGCAGCTCTGAGGAAGAGATTCCCCGAACGGCCCAAAAAGGAGGGAGAGGGAGGGGGCAGACTTGGTTGCCTGTAGCCTCCACTTCGGCACCCATTAGGAGCATGGCTCTTCCAAAATCCAAAGCGGGCGCTCCCAAGACTTGCAGTGCCTGGTCCTTTTTTGACACAGTTGCAGATGACATTTGCTTTGTCAAATGCAAGCTGTGTAATCAGAAGGTGAAAAGAGGGAAAAGTGTCAGCAACCTCAATACCACAAATATGTGGAAACATGTGCGGACCAAGCACGTGGTGGAGTTACACAAACACACTGAAGACCTAGGCCAACCTACAGCGCCACCTACCACCTCTTCAGCTCGTGTTGTAGCCTCTTCCTCCAGCTCACACACAGCTGGTTCGGCTTCCTCACAGGATCGCCATGGAAGAATCTCTGGCACTGTTGTACAGAGACACAGTGTAATTCCACCCACAGCACCACTTTCCCAGTCATCCTCACACTCCCAGGCCAGTCTACAGCCATCGTTAGCACAGGCATGGGAGAAAAGGCGCCCATACTCGGCAAACCACCCCCGAGCACAGGCTCTGAATGCTGGCATTGCTAAACTACTGGCCCTTGAAATGCTATCATTCAGGCTGGTGGAGACTGACACATTCCGTAACTTTATGGCATTGGCAGTCCCACAATACAACGTGCCCAGCCGCTTTTATTTCAGCAGGCAAGCCGTCCCTGCCCTGCAACATCATGTGGAGGGAAAAATTAAACATGCGCTACAAAACGCCGTCAGTAGCAAGGTCCACCTGACCACTGATGCGTGGACCAGTAAGCATGGACAGGGACGATACCTTTCCCTCACTGCCCATTGGGTAAATGTTGTGGAGCCGGGTACAGATCTTGAGAGTGGCGCTGTACGTGTTCTGCCAACTCCAAGGATTGCAGGAATCCAGTCTGTACACATTGACTCCTCCTCATACTCCAGTTCCTCTGAATCAGCGCTGCAGGAGCCGTCACGGTCTACCTCCACATCGACCCGTGAACGGTTACCTGTTATGATGACCGATATGAGCACAGCCGTGGCCAAACGTCAACAGGCCGTATTAAAATTAATTTCTTTGGGGAATCGAAGCCACACAGCGCAGGAGCTCTGGAATGCCATCAAGCAGCAGAGTGACGTGTGGTTTGTGCCAGCGAATCTCCAGCCAGGCATGGTAGTGTGTGACAATGGCCGAAATCTGGTGGCAGCTCTGGGCCTAGGCAACCTCACTCACATCCCATGTCTGGCACATGTGCTCAACTTGGTCGTGCAGAGTTTTTTGAGGGACTATCCGGATCTTGATGCACTGCTTCACAAGGTCCGCATAGAGTGCGCTCACTTGCGGCGTTCCAGCAATGCAAGATCACGCATTGCAGCTCTGCAGCGCCGATTATGTCTTCCGGAACATCGCATCATATGTGACCTACCCACCAGGTGGAATTCAACGTTACATATGTTGGAGAGGTTGTGTGAGCAGCAGGCAGCAGTAATGGAGTACCAGCTGCAGCAGGCGCAAACAAGTCGCAGTGCGCGCCGTTCACACTTCACCACCACTGAGTGGGCCTCTATGAAGGACATTTGCCACGTTTTGCGTGCCTTCGATTATTCCACGCGGATGGCGAGTGCAGATGATGCACTAGTCAGCATGACTATCCCCCTTATCTGCCTGCTTGAAAAAACACTGCAAGCACTAAGGGACGAGGTTTTGGAAGAGGTGGAGGATGAGGAGTCACAAATGCCATCTGCTTCTCTACAGTCTGCGCAATGTGGTTCCTCACAAAGGCCTAGGCAGGGGACACTTTGTGAGGAGGATGAGGAGGAGTCAATGGATGAGGAAGACATCTGTCCAGAGGAGGGAGGTACACAATGCTCTAGTAGTCAGTATCTAGAGCGAGGGTGGGGTGATGCAGAGCAGGCAGAGATCACGCCTCAAGCAGGGGACAGCGTTTCTTGGCCAGTTGGCAGTCTGCAGCACATGGTTGATTTCATGCTGCAGTGCCTCAGAAACGACCGCCGCATCGCCCACATTCTCAACACGGCTGATTATTGGGTGTCCACCCTCCTAGATCCTCGCTACCGGGACAACTTACAAAGCCTCATAACACCATTGAACCGGGAGCGTAAAATGCGGGAGTACCAAGACGCACTGGTGCATTCCATCATGTTCTCCATTCCAACCGAGAGCAGTGCTGCTAGTGCTTTACAAAGCAGCTCAGTGCGTCGAGGCAGTGGAGGAAGCTCTGCACAAAGAGGGAGCAGAAGCAGCGCCTCAGCACAAGGCAAGACCAATATGGCCGAAATGTGGCAAAGTTTTGTGTCCCCGCCGCCACAAATGTCTACACCATCACAGACAGCTCCAGTCAGCAGGAGGCAACGTTTCCGTCAGATGGTGACAGACTACATGTCTTGCCCTCTTAGTGTACTCCCAGACGGCTCTTCTCCCTTCAAGTTTTGGGTCTGTAAGCTGGATACATGGCCAGAGCTTAGTCAGTATGCACTGGAGGTGCTAGCTTGCCCTGCTGCTAGTGTATTATCGGAACGCGTCTTTAGTGCCGCAGGTGGTGTACTAACAGACCGTCGCATGCGACTATCCTCCGATAACGTTGACCGGCTTACTTTTCTCAAAATGAACAAGGCCTGGATCTCTCATGAATTTGCCAGTCCTCTTCCAGAATAAATAATTGGTTGGCAACAGTATCCAGGTCTCCTGTTCTGTTCATGTTTCTACCACCTGAACTGTAATCCCTGAGCTCCAACACCGCCAGTTGGCGCTCGGAAGTGCCGTCTGCACAGTCAACACTTGCTGCCGTGTTATTGGGGTTCAGTAACGTCAGCTGTTCTCCTGCTGTGCGGACGGCAATTTCTCCTGATTTGTCCACATCCACTGTACTACACATTTTAAAGTTGCTCCAATTACTCCTCTGGCTCCTCTGTTTTCATTCTTATCCCTGGGCTCCAGCACCGCCAGTTGGCGCTCGGAAGTGCTGTCTGCACAGTCAACACTTGCTACCATGTTATTGGGGTTCAGTAACGTCAGCTGTTCCCCTGCTGTGCGGACGGCAATTTCTCCTGCTCTGTCCACATTCTCACTACTACAGATTTTAAAGTTGCTCCAATTACACCTCTGGCTCCTCTGTTTTCAGTATTATCCCTGAGCTCCAACACCGCCAGTTGGCGCACGGAAGTGCCGTCTGCACAGTCAACACTTGCTGCCGTGTTATTGGGGTTCAGTAACGTCAGCTGTTCTCCTGCTGTGCGGACGGCAATTTCTCCTGCTTTGTCCAAATCCACTGTACTACACATTTTAAAGTTGCTCGAATTACACCTCTGGCTCCTCTGTTTTCATTCTTATCCCTGGGCTCCAGCACCGCCAGTTGGCGCTCGGAAGTGCCGTCTGCACAGTCAACACTTGCTGCCGTGTTATTGGGGTTCAGTAACGTCAGCTGTTCCCCTGCTGTGCGGACGGCAATTTCTCCTGCTCTGTCCACATTCTCACTACTACAGATTTTAAAGTTGCTCCAATTACACCTCTGGCTCCTCTGTTTTCATTCTTATCCCTGGGCTCCAGCACCGCCAGTTGGCGCTCGGAAGTGCTGTCTGCACAGTCAACACTTGCTACCATGTTATTGGGGTTCAGTAACGTCAGCTGTTCCCCTGCTGTGCGGACGGCAATTTCTCCTGCTCTGTCCACATTCTCACTACTACAGATTTTAAAGTTGCTCCAATTACACCTCTGGCTCCTCTGTTTTCATTCTTATCCCTGGGCTCCAGCACCGCCAGTTGGCGCTCGGAAGTGCCGTCTGCACAGTCAACACTTGCTGCCGTGTTATTGGGGTTCAGTAACGTCAGCTGTTCTCCTGCTGTGCGGACGGCAATTTCTCCTGATTTGTCCACATCCACTGTACTACACATTTTAAAGTTGCTCCAATTACTCCTCTGGCTCCTCTGTTTTCATTCTTATCCCTGGGCTCCAGCACCGCCAGTTGGCGCTCGGAAGTGCTGTCTGCACAGTCAACACTTGCTACCATGTTATTGGGGTTCAGTAACGTCAGCTGTTCCCCTGCTGTGCGGACGGCAATTTCTCCTGCTCTGTCCACATTCTCACTACTACAGATTTTAAAGTTGCTCCAATTACACCTCTGGCTCCTCTGTTTTCAGTATTATCCCTGAGCTCCAACACCGCCAGTTGGCGCACGGAAGTGCCGTCTGCACAGTCAACACTTGCTGCCGTGTTATTGGGGTTCAGTAACGTCAGCTGTTCTCCTGCTGTGCGGACGGCAATTTCTCCTGCTTTGTCCAAATCCACTGTACTACACATTTTAAAGTTGCTCGAATTACACCTCTGGCTCCTCTGTTTTCATTCTTATCCCTGGGCTCCAGCACCGCCAGTTGGCGCTCGGAAGTGCCGTCTGCACAGTCAACACTTGCTGCCGTGTTATTGGGGTTCAGTAACGTCAGCTGTTCTCCTGCTGTGCGGACGGCAATTTCTCCTGCTTTGTCCACATCCACTGTACTACACATTTTAAAGTTGCTCGAATTACACCTCTGGCTCCTCTGTTTTCATTCTTATCCCTGGGCTCCAGCACCGCCAGTTGGCGCTCGGAAGTGCCGTCTGCACAGTCAACACTTGCTGCCGTGTTATTGGGGTTCAGTAACGTCAGCTGTTCTCCTGCTGTGCGGACGGCAATTTCTCCTGCTTTGTCCACATCCACTGTACTACACATTTTAAAGTTGCTCGAATTACACCTCTGGCTCCTCTGTTTTCATTCTTATCCCTGGGCTCCAGCACCGCCAGTTGGCGCTCGGAAGTGCCGTCTGCACAGTCAACACTTGCTACCATGTTATTGGGGTTCAGTAACGTCAGCTGTTCCCCTGCTGTGTTCGCGGCAATTTCTCCTGCTCTGTCCATATTCACTGTGCTACTTATTTAAAACTTGCTCCAATTACACCTCTGGCTCCTCCGTTTTTAGTATTTACCCTGGGCTCCAACACCGCCAGTTGGCGCTCGGAAGTGCTGTCTGCACAGTCAACACTTGCTGCCGTGTTATTGGGGTTCAGTAACGTCAGCTGTTCCCCTGCTGTGCGGACGGCAATTTCTCCTGCTCTGTCCACATTCTCACTACTACAGATTTTAAAGTTGCTCGAATTACACCTCTGGCTCCTCTGTTTTCATTCTTATCCCTGGGCTCCAGCACCGCCAGTTGGCGCTCGGAAGTGCTGTCTGCACAGTCAACACTTGCTACCATGTTATTGGGGTTCAGTAACGTCAGCTGTTCCCCTGCTGTGCGGACGGCAATTTCTCCTGCTCTGTCCACATTCTCACTACTACAGATTTTAAAGTTGCTCCAATTACACCTCTGGCTCCTCTGCTTTCATTCTTATCCCTGGGCTCCAGCACCGCCAGTTGGCGCTCGGAAGTGCCGTCTGCACAGTCAACACTTGCTGCGGTGTTATTGGGGTTCGGTAACGTCAGCTGTTCCCCTGCTGTGTTCACGGCAATTTCTCCTGCTCTGTCCATATTCACTGTGCTACTTATTTAAAACTTGCTCCAATTACACCTCTGGCTCCTCCGTTTTTAGTATTTACCCTGGGCTCCAATACCGCTAGTTGCTGCTCAGAAGTGCCGTCTGCACAGTCAACGCTTGCTCCAGTGTTATTGGGATTCAGTAACGTCAGCTGATCCCCAGCTGTGTGTCCGGCAAATTCTCCTGC
This sequence comes from Phyllobates terribilis, assembly GCF_046119375.1. Lineage (NCBI taxonomy): Eukaryota > Metazoa > Chordata > Amphibia > Anura > Dendrobatidae > Phyllobates > Phyllobates terribilis. The sequence continues at coordinate 33,389,310 of NW_027362768.1, read as the reverse complement.
TTTGTCCACATCCACTGTAGTACGGATTTAAAACCTCCTCCAAATACACCTCTGGCTCTTCTGTTTTTAGTATTTACCCTGGGCTCCAGCACCGCCAGCTGGTTCTCGGCAGTTCCATTGGCTCTTGTACCTTCTGCTACCCATCCGGGTTCCAGTACCGTCAGCTGGTTCTCGGCAGTGTCTTTGGCACGGGTACTCCCTCCTGCCCAGCCTGGTTCCAGCACGCCAGCTGTTTCCGGGTAGTGTCAACGTCACTTTGCCTCCAATGCGTTGTCCTGTCGTGTTGCGGTCGGGTTAGCCGACTCTATGGTGCCTGCAGTTTAGGTGACTCCTATGTGGGCTGCGGGATCTGGCAATGAAGGCTGGTTCCATAGTGCCAATAGGACAAGCACCCTCTGTAGGACTGTGGGTTTTGGTAACTGCGGCCGGCTCGCGGCCTTGAACTTTTTTTTTACATGGGTACCTTCTGCTACCCATCCGGGTTCCAGTACCGTCAGCTGGTTCTCGGCAGTGCCTTTGGATTAGGTGCCTCCTTCTCGGTATCCAAGTTCCACCAACGTCTGCTGGTCCTTGGTAGTGCTTTCTGGCACAGGTACCTCCTGCTTAGTAACCGAGTTCCAGTAACATCAGCTGGTCCTCGGTAGTTCCATTGGCTCTTGTACCTTCTGCTACCCATCCGGGTTCCAGTACCGTCAGCTGGTCCTCGGTAGTTCCATTTGCTCTTGTATCTTCTGCTACCCATCCGGGTTCCAGTACCGTCAGCTGGTTCTCGGCAGTGTCTTTGGCACGGGTACTCCCTCCTGCCCAGCCTGGTTCCAGCACGCCAGCTGTTTCCGGGTAGTGTCAACGTCACTTTGCCTCCAATGCGTTGTCCTGTCGTGTTGCGGTCGGGTTAGCCGACTCTATGGTGCCTGCAGTTTAGGTGACTCCTATGTGGGCTGCGGGATCTGGCAATGAAGGCTGGTTCCATAGTGCCAATAGGACAAGCACCCTCTGTAGGACTGTGGGTTTTGGTAACTGCGGCCGGCTCGCGGCCTTGAACTTTTTTTTTACATGGGTACCTTCTGCTACCCATCCGGGTTCCAGTACCGTCAGCTGGTTCTCGGCAGTGCCTTTGGATTAGGTGCCTCCTTCTCGGTATCCAAGTTCCACCAACGTCTGCTGGTCCTTGGTAGTGCTTTCTGGCACAGGTACCTCCTGCTTAGTAACCGAGTTCCAGTAACATCAGCTGGTCCTCGGTAGTTCCATTGGCTCTTGTACCTTCTGCTACCCATCCGGGTTCCAGTACCGTCAGCTGGTCCTCGGTAGTTCCATTTGCTCTTGTATCTTCTGCTACCCATCCGGGTTCCAGTACCGTCAGCTGGTCCTCGGTAGTTCCATTTGCTCTTGTATCTTCTGCTACCCATCCGGGTTCCAGTACCGTCAGCTGGTTCTCGGCAGTGCCTTTGGATTAGGTGCCTCCTTCTCGGTATCCAAGTTCCACCAACGTCTGCTGGTCCTTGGTAGTGCTTTCTGGCACAGGTACCTCCTGCTTAGTAACCGAGTTCCAGTAACATCAGCTGGTCCTCGGTAGTTCCATTGGCTCTTGTACCTTCTGCTACCCATCCGGGTTCCAGTACCGTCAGCTGGTCCTCGGTAGTTCCATTTGCTCTTGTATCTTCTGCTACCCATCCGGGTTCCAGTACCGTCAGCTGGTTCTCGGCAGTGCCTTTGGATTAGGTGCCTCCTTCTCGGTATCCAAGTTCCACCAACGTCTGCTGGTTCTTGGTAGTGCTTTCTGGCACAGGTACCTCCTGCTTAGTAACCGAGTTCCAGTAACATCAGCTGGTCCTCGGTAGTTCCATTGGCTCTTGTACCTTCTGCTACCCATCCGGGTTCCAGTACCGTCAGCTGGTCCTCGGTAGTTCCATTTGCTCTTGTATCTTCTGCTACCCATCCGGGTTCCAGTACCGTCAGCTGGTTCTCGGCAGTGTCTTTGGCACGGGTACTCCCTCCTGCCCAGCCTGGTTCCAGCACGCCAGCTGTTTCCGGGTAGTGTCAACGTCACTTTGCCTCCAATGCGTTGTCCTGTCGTGTTGCGGTCGGGTTAGCCGACTCTATGGTGCCTGCAGTTTAGGTGACTCCTATGTGGGCTGCGGGATCTGGCAATGAAGGCTGGTTCCATAGTGCCAATAGGACAAGCACCCTCTGTAGGACTGTGGGTTTTGGTAACTGCGGCCGGCTCGCGGCCTTGAACTTTTTTTTTACATGGGTACCTTCTGCTACCCATCCGGGTTCCAGTACCGTCAGCTGGTTCTCGGCAGTGCCTTTGGATTAGGTGCCTCCTTCTCGGTATCCAAGTTCCACCAACGTCTGCTGGTCCTTGGTAGTGCTTTCTGGCACAGGTACCTCCTGCTTAGTAACCGAGTTCCAGTAACATCAGCTGGTCCTCGGTAGTTCCATTGGCTCTTGTACCTTCTGCTACCCATCCGGGTTCCAGTACCGTCAGCTGGTCCTCGGTAGTTCCATTTGCTCTTGTATCTTCTGCTACCCATCCGGGTTCCAGTACCGTCAGCTGGTCCTCGGTAGTTCCATTTGCTCTTGTATCTTCTGCTACCCATCCGGGTTCCAGTACCGTCAGCTGGTTCTCGGCAGTGCCTTTGGATTAGGTGCCTCCTTCTCGGTATCCAAGTTCCACCAACGTCTGCTGGTCCTTGGTAGTGCTTTCTGGCACAGGTACCTCCTGCTTAGTAACCGAGTTCCAGTAACATCAGCTGGTCCTCGGTAGTTCCATTGGCTCTTGTACCTTCTGCTACCCATCCGGGTTCCAGTACCGTCAGCTGGTCCTCGGTAGTTCCATTTGCTCTTGTATCTTCTGCTACCCATCCGGGTTCCAGTACCGTCAGCTGGTTCTCGGCAGTGCCTTTGGATTAGGTGCCTCCTTCTCGGTATCCAAGTTCCACCAACGTCTGCTGGTCCTTGGTAGTGCTTTCTGGCACAGGTACCTCCTGCTTAGTAACCGAGTTCCAGTAACATCAGCTGGTCCTCGGTAGTTCCATTGGCTCTTGTACCTTCTGCTACCCATCCGGGTTCCAGTACCGTCAGCTGGTCCTCGGTAGTTCCATTTGCTCTTGTATCTTCTGCTACCCATCCGGGTTCCAGTACCGTCAGCTGGTTCTCGGCAGTGTCTTTGGCACGGGTACTCCCTCCTGCCCAGCCTGGTTCCAGCACGCCAGCTGTTTCCGGGTAGTGTCAACGTCACTTTGCCTCCAATGCGTTGTCCTGTCGTGTTGCGGTCGGGTTAGCCGACTCTATGGTGCCTGCAGTTTAGGTGACTCCTATGTGGGCTGCGGGATCTGGCAATGAAGGCTGGTTCCATAGTGCCAATAGGACAAGCACCCTCTGTAGGACTGTGGGTTTTGGTAACTGCGGCCGGCTCGCGGCCTTGAACTTTTTTTTTACATGGGTACCTTCTGCTACCCATCCGGGTTCCAGTACCGTCAGCTGGTTCTCGGCAGTGCCTTTGGATTAGGTGCCTCCTTCTCGGTATCCAAGTTCCACCAACGTCTGCTGGTCCTTGGTAGTGCTTTCTGGCACAGGTACCTCCTGCTTAGTAACCGAGTTCCAGTAACATCAGCTGGTCCTCGGTAGTTCCATTGGCTCTTGTACCTTCTGCTACCCATCCGGGTTCCAGTACCGTCAGCTGGTCCTCGGTAGTTCCATTTGCTCTTGTATCTTCTGCTACCCATCCGGGTTCCAGTACCGTCAGCTGGTTCTCGGCAGTGTCTTTGGCACGGGTACTCCCTCCTGCCCAGCCTGGTTCCAGCACGCCAGCTGTTTCCGGGTAGTGTCAACGTCACTTTGCCTCCAATGCGTTGTCCTGTCGTGTTGCGGTCGGGTTAGCCGACTCTATGGTGCCTGCAGTTTAGGTGACTCCTATGTGGGCTGCGGGATCTGGCAATGAAGGCTGGTTCCATAGTGCCAATAGGACAAGCACCCTCTGTAGGACTGTGGGTTTTGGTAACTGCGGCCGGCTCGCGGCCTTGAACTTTTTTTTTACATGGGTACCTTCTGCTACCCATCCGGGTTCCAGTACCGTCAGCTGGTTCTCGGCAGTGCCTTTGGATTAGGTGCCTCCTTCTCGGTATCCAAGTTCCACCAACGTCTGCTGGTCCTTGGTAGTGCTTTCTGGCACAGGTACCTCCTGCTTAGTAACCGAGTTCCAGTAACATCAGCTGGTCCTCGGTAGTTCCATTGGCTCTTGTACCTTCTGCTACCCATCCGGGTTCCAGTACCGTCAGCTGGTCCTCGGTAGTTCCATTTGCTCTTGTATCTTCTGCTACCCATCCGGGTTCCAGTACCGTCAGCTGGTTCTCGGCAGTGTCTTTGGCACGGGTACTCCCTCCTGCCCAGCCTGGTTCCAGCACGCCAGCTGTTTCCGGGTAGTGTCAACGTCACTTTGCCTCCAATGCGTTGTCCTGTCGTGTTGCGGTCGGGTTAGCCGACTCTATGGTGCCTGCAGTTTAGGTGACTCCTATGTGGGCTGCGGGATCTGGCAATGAAGGCTGGTTCCATAGTGCCAATAGGACAAGCACCCTCTGTAGGACTGTGGGTTTTGGTAACTGCGGCCGGCTCGCGGCCTTGAACTTTTTTTTTACATGGGTACCTTCTGCTACCCATCCGGGTTCCAGTACCGTCAGCTGGTTCTCGGCAGTGCCTTTGGATTAGGTGCCTCCTTCTCGGTATCCAAGTTCCACCAACGTCTGCTGGTCCTTGGTAGTGCTTTCTGGCACAGGTACCTCCTGCTTAGTAACCGAGTTCCAGTAACATCAGCTGGTCCTCGGTAGTTCCATTGGCTCTTGTACCTTCTGCTACCCATCCGGGTTCCAGTACCGTCAGCTGGTCCTCGGTAGTTCCATTTGCTCTTGTATCTTCTGCTACCCATCCGGGTTCCAGTACCGTCAGCTGGTTCTCGGCAGTGTCTTTGGCACGGGTACTCCCTCCTGCCCAGCCTGGTTCCAGCACGCCAGCTGTTTCCGGGTAGTGTCAACGTCACTTTGCCTCCAATGCGTTGTCCTGTCGTGTTGCGGTCGGGTTAGCCGACTCTATGGTGCCTGCAGTTTAGGTGACTCCTATGTGGGCTGCGGGATCTGGCAATGAAGGCTGGTTCCATAGTGCCAATAGGACAAGCACCCTCTGTAGGACTGTGGGTTTTGGTAACTGCGGCCGGCTCGCGGCCTTGAACTTTTTTTTTACATGGGTACCTTCTGCTACCCATCCGGGTTCCAGTACCGTCAGCTGGTTCTCGGCAGTGCCTTTGGATTAGGTGCCTCCTTCTCGGTATCCAAGTTCCACCAACGTCTGCTGGTCCTTGGTAGTGCTTTCTGGCACAGGTACCTCCTGCTTAGTAACCGAGTTCCAGTAACATCAGCTGGTCCTCGGTAGTTCCATTGGCTCTTGTACCTTCTGCTACCCATCCGGGTTCCAGTAACATCAGCTGGTCCTCGGTAGTTCCATTGGCTCTTGTACCTTCTGCTACCCATCCGGGTTCCAGTACCGTCAGCTGGTTCTCGGCAGTGCCTTTGGATTAGGTGCCTCCTTCTCGGTATCCAAGTTCCACCAACGTCTGCTGGTCCTTGGTAGTGCTTTCTGGCACAGGTACCTCCTGCTTAGTAACCGAGTTCCAGTAACATCAGCTGGTCCTCGGTAGTTCCATTGGCTCTTGTACCTTCTGCTATCCATCCGGGTTCCAGTACCGTCAGCTGGTCCTCGGTAGTTCCTCAGCTTTCTTGTACCTTCTGCTACATTTCCAAGTTCAAGCTTTTTGAAATGGTTCTTGGTAATCACTCTGGATCTCCCTGACGAGGACCCTGAAGACGAGGACCCTGAAGACCAACCCTAAGAAGACGAGGACCCCGAAGACAATGACCCTGAAGACGAGGACCCTGAAGACCACCCCGAAGAAGACGAGGACCCTGAAGACCACCCCGAAGAAGACGAGGACCCTGAAGACCACCCCGAAGAAGACGAGGACCCCGAAGACGAGGACCCAGAAGACCAACCCGAAGAAGACGAGGACCCCGAAGACGAGGACCCCCGAAGACGACGACCCTGAAGACCACCCCGAAGAAGACCAAGAAGATGACCCTGAAGAAGTTGACCAAGAAGACAAAGAAGAGAAGACAAGCACCAAGATACAGAAAAACAAGAGACAGAAAACCAAGAAGCAGAAATACAAGAAGCTGCAGAACAAAAAGCGGAAGAACATTAAGCATAAGACTAAAAATCAAAGCAAAAGATAATATCTAAATTATAAGCAGAAGATGACTAAGCAGTGTATGGGGGTGAGTCCGTTCCTCCTCGTGGTGCCCCTGGAAAAGACCTGCTGCTGCAGGCCAAACTGAACGCGGACAAATCCTGTTGTAAATCTTTTGTGACGGGCAGAACGAAAGGTGTAATGTCCAACCTTTTATAGATAACAACTACAGGAATGCCTGTCACAAATAAGAATATGATGAAGAAGAAGAATATGAAGAAGATGAAGAAGTAGAATATGAAGAATGTAAAAAAAAGAATAATACGAAGAAGGTGAAGAAGAAGAAGGTGAAGAAGAAGTGGATGAAAAAGATGCTGAGGATGATGAAGGAGAAAGTGTGGGAGAAGTAAAAAAGAAGGTGAAGAGCATGGAAGTAGTGAAACATAAATATCTGACAAAATATAAAAATACTTAACATAGTTAATATTTCCGTAACTCAGAACATAATAAAAAAATATTAATTCCTGCTATTCCATTTGACTGGGCTAAACCTCTATGCCTTTATTGTCTCCCCCACCTCCCCCAATACATTCTACATTATTCTTAGTTGTTTTCCTTCATGTAGAAATAACCTACAAGGAAAGAAAGGGTTTATTTTAATTCCGATATTTATGTCCCATTGACTTGCATTGGTTTCCGGTATCGGAATCGGCGATATCCGATACTTTTTCGGTATCGGTCCGATCCAATCCGATCCGATATTTCCCGATATCGGAAGGTATCGCTCAACACTACACAGGGGTAGAAATGTCCTTGCGAATCCATGATTTGATCATCTTTATGAACGTGAGTCTGTCTACATTCTCAGTGGACAGCCGCGTGCGCTTATCTGTCAGCACACCACCAGCAGCGCTGAACACACGTTCAGAGAGAACGCTGGCTGCATGGCATGACAAGATCTCCAAGGCGTGAGTGGCGAGCTCCGGCGATTTTTCAAGATTGGAATACCAAAATGAGCAAGGGTCCAGTGACACAGTCATGGCTTCGATGTTCACTTGGAGATTCTCCTGTACCATCCTCTCTAGGCATTGACTATGTGTCAGACTTCTTGTCTCCTGTGGCCTTGCAAAGGATGGTCTAAAAAAGTGGTGAAACGATTCCACAAAATTGCTGTTACCAGCAGATACTGTGTTACTGTTACTGTTTGAGTGATGAAGACTCGACAGTCCCACCGTTGGCAAGTTAGAACTGTGAGATTCACTACGTGCACCACTGGTGTTTTGTGGAAAAGCACATGTAAGATTCTGCAACAGATACTCCTGCATTCGTCAATACCTTTTTATGGCAGGAATTATTTCGGCAAATATACTTTTGTACCGGGGATCTAAGAGTGTGGCAACCCAGTAGTCGGGATTACTTCGAATTCTGACAATCCGGGGGTCATGTTGCAGGTAGTGCAGCAAGAAGGCACTCATGTGTCTTGCGCATCCAGAAGGACCAAGTCCTTGTTGTGTTGGTAGCGAGGTAAGAATCATGCTTCCTTCCTCTGCCCTATCCCTCCAACCTCGCACAACAGAAATGTGATCAAGGTCTCCCTCATCTGATGAGTCTTCCATGCCCATTGAAAGTTGGTCCTCCACTTCTTCCTCGGCTCCTGCACCTTCCTCAACAGTTTGGCTGCTACCATGCGCCCTGGTTAATCCCTCTCCCCCACCCTCCCATGCCTGCCGCCTTGGTGCTGCCAACCATCTGGACCTTGCAGATGTTATCCCTTCCGCATACGACTCCTCCTCTACTTCCTCCACCTCCTCTTGTCCCACCACCTGACTCCGAATTCTGTTTAACATGTGCTCCAGCATGTAAATCACCGTAATAGTCATGCTGATAATGGCATCGTCAGCACTAAACATCTTTGTCGCCATTTCAAGACTGTGCAGAAGGGTGCATAGGTCCCTGATCTGAGACCACTCCTCCAGCGTGATTTGCCCCACCTCTGGATCTCGTTGGCCCAGGCTATACATCAGAACGTATTGCACCAGGGCTTGTCGGTGCTGCCACAGTCGCTGCAACATGTGCAGAGTTGAATTCCACCGTGTCGGCACATCGCATTTCAGCCGGTGAACTGGCAGGCCCAACGACTTCTGTAGAGATGTAAGTCGTTGAACTGCGGGATGCGAACGGCGGAAGTGATCACACAGCGACCGTGCACTCTGCAGAAGGCCATCTAGTCTGGGATAGTGGGCTAAAAATTGCTGGACAACCAGGTTCAACACGTGAGCCATACAAGGCACGTGTGTGACATTGCCCCGGCGAAGTGCCGCACCCAGGTTTGCAGCATTGTCGCACATGGCCTTCCCTGGTTGCAGGTCCAGTGGAGACAACCTTTCATGAAACTGGGTCTCCAGAGCTGACCAAAACTCCTCAGCTGTGTGACTCACATTTCCCAGACATTTCAAAGTAAACACTGATGCGTTGAGCCCTGCTGCCAGCATAGTAAGGAGGTGTGCAGGATTCCTTCTGCGCAGATAGAAAGCAGGTGGCATTACCAGACAGGCTTTGGGTGCAGGTGGAGGACCGAGAGGAGGTTGAGGAGGCAGAAGCAGTGGAGGAAGTTCGAGATAAAGAGGATTAACACACAACTCGTGGGGACGGTAAGACTTGGACAGCAGCCCCTTGTCCTGCTGTCACCATAGTTACCCAGTGCCCAGTCAGCGACATGTAACGCCCCTGTCCATGCCTTCTCGTCCAAGTGTCTGTGGTGAAGTGCACCCTGTCACACACAGAGTTTCTCAAAGAAGCGGTGATGTTGTGTGCGACATGCTAGTGGAGCGCAGGCACACCTTTCTTTGAGAAGTAGTGCCGACTGGGCATCTGGTACTGGGGCACTGTGACGGACATAAGGTCTTGAAAATCCTCTGTGTCCTCCAGGTGGAAAGGCAGCATTTCTGTAGCCAACAGCTTGCAGATGGTGAAATTCAACCTCTTAGCTTTCTCATGGCAAGGAGGAAATGGTCTTTTACTTTTCCACATCTGAGGGACCGAGGGCTGGCTGTTGTGCTTAGACGGTGTTGAGTAGGGTGTCCCCGGCAACTGCCGGTCTGTGAGGAAGATGCAGGCGGACATGTTAGGTTGCCTTGATCCAAAGGTGGTGCTCTTGATGTCGGAGAGCGCTCAACACTAGCAGGTGTTTCCACTTCCCAATGAACTGACGACCTGCCAATCACACTGGCTGTTGCGGGTAAAGAGGTGGCAGGTCTGCGTCCAAAAACATGTGTGACTGCTGTCCCCCCAGTCACAGAGGATGAAGAGGCTGCGGATGCACAAGATGGGGCAGACGGTGGTTGGCCCAGCCGGCTAGGCCGCATTGTAGCACAGTGAGCTTCCCACTGCAACTTATGCTTCATATCCATGTGACGGTACATGCATGAAGTACTCAAACTATGTATTTTTTGGCCTCTACTTAGCTTTTGCTGACAAATATTACAGATAACGCGAGTTGGGTCATCCTTATCGATCTGAATAAATGCCCAGGCTATGCAAGGCTTAGAGCCCATGTGACCTGAAGAGCCACTACGACTTGTGGTCAGAGGCAGAGTTGTGGTTGAGGATGCAGTTGTTGACGTGCTTCCAGTACTCCGTCTCTGTTCAGGTAGGCGCAACCTAACCTCGTCGTCAATAGCATCTGTGATGCCCCGCTGCGCTTGGTATCACAGATCCTACAAGAGTGCATTGATGGAATCCTCCACAAGAGGCCCCCATAAACATTCACACATCTCCACCTTCCACCTCAGACCAGCAGAGGGAGCCCGTTAGGGATATAAATAGGGAAGGTGGAGCTAGGCAGTTCAGTTCCTCTGAAGTGTTCCTGCAGTAGAGAAGCCTAAGAGAGGTCAGTCTGCAGTGGAGCTCAGTCTAGTTTAGAGAACGCAGTTAATAGTTCAGCAGTGGAGCACGAGGCTCCTGCTTGCTAGATTCAGGGAGCCCAGATAGAGCTTAAGGTGTGCCGGTGCCGTAAGATCAGTGAAGCGCGGCAAGCTGCCGTTAGTGTGTATAGCCTAGTGAGGGCCCGAGTAGGCCGAAGGCGAGTGGCGAGTTAGTACATAATGGGCAGAGGAGCTTAACCAGCTCACCCCGAAGCATTTACCGGACACAGGATCCGAGCTTACCGGTATCTCTATGACCCAGTAAGGCATAACCGGAATCCCTGGAGAACTACAAGTCCCAGGATCGCTAAGGTGCTGATATGTAACAGAGCCAGGAGACGCTTAGGCCCCGCATACTGGGAGCGTGAACTCCAAGAGAAGGCCCTACCACAAGGTCAGCCAGCGCAGGACAGAGACAAAGTTAGGCCTAGCTCCAGGCAGGTCAGAAACGTACTACGCAGAGGCAAGAAACAGGAGGCCCTACACCCGCTCATTGGGGAGGATCCTGATATGCACCCTTCACCCTACAGTGCTCCGGGATGTGCCTGAATTTCCACCAGTAAAAGGTACTGAAGTGACTACCGTGTCCGTTCCCGTTCTTGCTCTGACCCAGCTGGGTCTCGCCTGTCCTGCATTCCCCCTGCATACGCTGCCCTGAGACCTAGCTCCACCTGTGGGGAGCTATACCATCGAGCTGCCTTATCACCGGCCTCAGTGGACTGCTGCAGCGCTGGTGCTTGTCACCAGATACCACAGGTGGCGTCATGAACTCTTATTAAATTAACAATTATCCACCCTTTTAAAGAGAGACCCCAGGGTACGGGCCAGGGAGCCGACCACCGCGACATCCCCAAGGCCAGGCAAATGCCCGGGTACCGAGTCATCCCCATCCCCAGGGCAAGTCACATCCTCCTCCACCTCCTCTGCTGACCTCATCGACTGTCTGACTGTGGGTTGACAGTAAGTGGGATCTCCAACCTCGTCATCATCACCCTGTGTGTTATCACACCCTTCGCCCTCAGAGCCAACCTCTTCCTGCCCTGACCGAAAAGTCAAGTTGTCGCTCCAATCAGGTATTTGAGTCTCATCATCGTCTTCATCATTGTCTCCACCAACAGGAGTTACAGTTTGGGAACAAGGGTCTACATTATACTCAGAACCTTCTTCATCTTGTCCTGGATCCAACTTATAAAGATTCTGGGCATCGGATCAGATCATTTCCTCATCTGGATTAACAGAAGCTCTGGAGCAGACCTCCGTTTCCCAGGCTATAGTATGAGTAAACAGCTGGGCAGACTCAGCCATCTGTGTTACCCCATACTCAGACGGGCAGCTGGAGACTTGGGAGCTGTGAGGAAGCAAGTGCGATTGGGGTGACACCTCTGAGGACTGGAGTATTTGTGATGCTGAAATTAAGGTGATGGAGAGCCCACTTGAAGGAGCACTTGATATCCGTTGAAGCACCTGCTGTTTTTGTGCCTCATCTAGAATTTGTAGCGATGGGCGTGTCCGTAAGGATGGGATCGTATCACATTGTCCACGAAAAGAAGTCGACATCTTAGTTTGGCTGGAAGATGGTCTTTCTTCTGCAGATGTTACTCCCCCCCCCCACCGTGGGGGGGCCTCGACCCACCGGCGGACAGGCACCAGTATTGGGATAGGGGGGCTGGCCGTCAGGGTCCACCGCGGCTCTGGCACAAACCCGGCGACACAGAGGTGGCACAGGCAGGAACGGACTGGCCGTGTCGGCTTCTCACTTTTTGGATTTTAGAAGGGCATGACATGCCTATATCTGTGTCTCCCCCTCCTTTTACTCCTCCACCTCTTTTCTTTTCGCATGACTATATGTACTTGTCACTTTTCCATGTGTTAGTTGTGTCTTCTGAGCAGTTTGTCAGCTTTTGGACACCTTTGAAGGTGTTTTCTATGTGTTTCTATGTGTTTTTGTTTGCCTGCCATTGGTTTTAACGGTGTTCGAAGGTGTTCGATGAACAGTTCGGCGAACACACGGGTGTTCGACGAACCGGCCCATGGTAGGAGATCCACCCAGTCTGAATGATGGGCATTAACGAAGTGCCGTAGGTAACTGGTCAGGTTCTGATTGATCCGCTCCACTTGACCATTGGACTGTGGGTGGTAAGTGGAAGAGAAGTCCAGGGTGACGTCTAGCAGTTTACAAGTGGCTCTCCAGAAGCGTGAGGTGAACTGTACCCCACGATCCGACACGATGTGGAGGGGCAGGCCATGAAGACGGAAGATGTGGCGGATAAAGTCTTTAGCTAGCTCCGGTGCAGACGGGAGGCTTGGCAGGGGAACGAAATGAGCCATCTTGGAGAAGCGGTCAGCGACCACCCAAATGACCGTACAACCGGCAGAGACTGGGAGGTCAGTTATAAAGTCCATTGATATATGCTGCCAGGGGGCAGCAGGTACAGAAAGCGGAAGGAGGCGACCGGCTGGCAGATGTCTCGGAACCTTGTTGCGGGCGCAGGACACACAGGCAGAAACAAAGTCTATTACGTCCTTGTGCAGGGTAGGCCACCAGTAGTGCCGGGTAATAAGCTGGAGGGTCTTTTTCTGACCGGCGTGGCCAGCCAGTTTAGACGAGTGACCCCAGTGAAGGATCTTCTCCCGATCAGGTATTGATACGAACGTCTTTCCGGGAGGGAGACGATTTAGACTCACGGGAGCCACCTGCATTATTCTGGCGGGATCGATGATGTGTTTCGGATCTTCCTCGAGATCAGACACCAGAAAGGATCGAGACAAGGCGTCCGCCTTGACGTTTTTGTCAGCCGGGCGAAAATGAAGAACAAAATCAAAGCGAGCAAAAAACAAGGACTACCGGGCTTGGCGCGTGTTAAGTCTCTGGGCATGCTGGAGGTAAGCCAAGTTCTTGTGGTCAGTGTAAATTATTACCGGGTGAAGAGCCCCCTCGAGCAGGTAACGCCACTCCTCCAATGCCAGTTTGATGGCCAATAACTCTCGGTCACCTATGGAATAATTGCGCTCTGAGGAGGAGAAGAGTTTAGAGAAGAAGCCGCAAGTTACCATCCTCCCGGAAGATGATTTTTGAGTAAGTACCGCTCCGGCTCCAGAGGAGGAGGCGTCAACTTCCAGGAAGAACTGCTTGTTGCCGTCCGGGCGATGCAGCACCGGGGCGGAAGAGAAGGCCTGTTTTAAGGAAAGAAAGGCCTCCTCTGCTTCGGGCGGCCACTCTTTGGGATTAGTACCCTTACGGGTGAGCGCGGAAATTGGGGCAGTCCGGGAAGAGAAGTGTGGTATGAAGAGGCGGTAGTAGTTGGCGAAGCCCAGGAATCGCTGAATGGCCTTCAACCCCTCCGGTCAAGGCCATTTCTCGATGGCAGACAGTTTCTCTGGATCCATTCGTAGGCCGGTCTGAGAAATAATGTAGCCCAAAAACGGAAGCGAGGTCTGCTCAAAGAGGCACTTCTCGTATTTAGCGAAGAGGTGATTCTGCCTGAGCCTGAGCAGGACCTGACGAACGTCCCTCCGGTGAGTCTGGAGATCCGGAGACAAGACCAAGATGTCGTCCAGGTACACCACTACGCAGGAGTAGAGAAGGTCCCGGAAGATGTCATTGACCAACTCTTGAAAGACGGCAGGAGCGTTACAGAGACCAAAGGGCATTACCAGATATTCATAGTGGCCGTCCCGGGTGTTGAATGCCGTCTTCCATTCATCCCCCTGACGGATACGAACCAGGTTGTACGCCCCACGGAGGTCCAGTTTGGTGAAGATTCTAGCCCCCCTCAGACGATCAATTAACTCCGTAATGAGCGGAAGGGGGTACTTATTCTTCACCGTGATCTAGTTAAGGCCTCTATAGTCTATACAGGGACGGAGAGAGCCGTCCTTCTTTTTGGCGAAAAAGAAGCCTGCTCCCGCCGGGGAGGTAGATTTCCGGTTGAATCCCCTGGCCAGATTCTCCTCAATATATTCGGACATCGACCGGGTCTCAGCAGCGGATAATGGATAAGTACGCCCACGGGGAGGAGTAGTACCGGGTAACAGGTCGATAGGGCAGTCGTATGGTCTATGAGGGGGTAGTGTCTCTGCCTCCTTTTTATTAAAGACATCAGCATAAGACCAATAAGGAATCGGAAGTCCAGGTAGATTAGCTGGGGTAGGAGAAGGACGGACGGGATGGACAGGAACCAGACAGGTCTTATGGCAGTCCTGTCCCCAGCGAAGGACTTCTCCGGTCTGCCAGTCAAGCACGGGTGCATGTCTCTGGAGCCAAGGTAGGCCTAGCAAGAGGGCGTGAGAGAGTCCAGGCAGAACATGAAAGGAGATACTCTCAGAATGCAGCATTCCCACCTGCAGAGTAATGGATTCGGTGATGAGTTGGATGGGGCGTGGTAAGAGACCCCCATCCACGGCAGCAACAGACAAGGGTACAGCCAGAGGTTTGGTGGGGATGCGGTATTTCTCTACCAGAGTCAAGTTGGGCAAGTTTGAAATAACGGTTCTCCCCGCAGACGATTGAGACTGACAACAGCAGAGATGGAGAGGATTTATTCTTGTCTAGGTCGACCTCTCTGAGCGAACCTAGACACAGGCGTTTCCCGACCTCTCCGGGCAGGCATGGATCCGGTGCTCCTTACTGCCACAGTAGAAGCAGCTCCCCTCGGCACGGCGTAAGTCCTGACGGGTTTTGACCATCTTGGTCTGGTCGACCTGCATAGGCTCAGGAGAGTGTACCTGGGGAGAAACGGAGGGAGTGACGGATTTCTGAAAAGTAGGAGCCAGACGTGGAAACCTCCTCTCACGGGTGACTTCTTTGGCACGCTCCTGGAAACGTAAGTCAATCCGGGTGGCAAGAGTTATTAGGTCATCGAGAGTGGTAGGAATGTCCCGACCGGCAAGTTCATCTTTAATACGGCCTGACAGACCCTCCCAGAAGACGGATACCAGAGCGTCGTTATCCCAGGCCAGCTCCGAGGCAAGGGTACGGAACCGTATGGCATATTGGCCCACGGTGAGACTTCCCTGACGGAGGCGTAGCAGTGATGATGCGGATGAGGTCTTCCGTCCGGGTTCGTCGAAGACTTTCCGGAAAGCCGTGAGAAAGGCAGGCAAGTCGGACACCAGGGGGTCTCCTCTCTCCCATAGAGGATTTAGCCAGGCCAGGGCCTCCCCGGTGAGATGGGACATGATGAAGGCAATTTTGGCCCGGTCGGAGTTAAACTGGTGGGACAGGAGTTCAAAGTGCAGGGTGCACTGATTTATGAAGCCCCGAGCCTGGGCGGAGTCGCCTCCGAAGCGAGGAGGTGCAGAAAGCCGGGGTCCGGGGTAGGATACCATGGTATTAGTGGGCAGCGAAGCTGCCGGATTGCGAGTCATGGCACTGGCGGAGGTTGCTGACGGAGCAGTCAGAGTGTCCAGGCGAGAATTGACATTCCGCAGGTGACCCAGGATGGACTCCTGTTGGGACCTCTGACGGGACAGTTCATGACACAGGTCCGAGAGCGAGGGAGCTTGGGTGCCACCGGGTTCCATGGCCCGAGCAAACTACAACGGGTCTGGGAGGCGGAACCTCTGAGCTACTATACAAGGGGGCGGTCCTTGTAAGGGAGCGGGTGGCGACCAGGCAGGCAGTCACAGCAGGTGACCGGGACAGTCTCTGGAAGAACGGGCAGGAGGTCACGGCAAGTGACCGGGGCAGTCTCTGGATGAACGGGCAGAAGGTCACGGCAAGTGACCGGGGCAGTCTCTGGGTAAAGGGTTGGTACGACCTGTGGCGGCTGATGGTAGACGTGAGCTCCCAGGTGAGCAGGCGAGAGTCTCTGGATAAACGGGTGGTCACAGCATGTGACGGCGGAGCCTCCAGGAAGACCAACAGACAGGCAGCAGATGAGCGCTCCCAGGTGAGCGGGCAGAAGTCTCTGGACAGGCGGGTGGTCACAGCACGTGACGGCAGAGCCTCCAGGTAGGCTAGCAGACAGGCAGCAGATGAGCGCTCCCAGGTGAGCGGGCAGGAGTCTCTGGACAGGCAGGTGGTCATAGCACGTGACGGCGGAGCCTCCAGGTAGGCTAGCAGGCAGGTAGCAGGTGTGCGCTCCCAGGTGAGCGGGCAAGCTGGTCCATAGACAGACTGACAGGAGTTGGAAGGCAGACCGTCGGACCTCAGGCAAGCAGGCAGGTAGCTGATGTGCGCTCCTAGGTGAGCGGGCAAGCTGGTCCTTAGACAGACTGACAGGAGTTGGAAGGCAGACCGTCGGACCTCAGGCTAGCAGGCAGGTAGCAGAATATCAGGCAGGAATAAGACAGCAAGCTGGCAGGAATCTGGCTGGTAACTGGCAGGTAACTGGCAACGGGACCTGAGGGCTGAAGCAGAGTAGTGAACAGTGCAACAACATTGCTCGGGCACCTCCATTTTGGAGGAGGTGCCTTATATATGGTGAAGTCCTCCGGCCATTGGCCGGGGACTCCTTAGGACGGCGCGTGCGGCCCCTTTAAGAGGGAGGGAGCGCGCGCGCGCCCTAAGCACAGAGGCCGGGAAGGAGCGCGCGCTGCCAGCAGAGCGGGAGGAGGACGCCGGGCTCGGAGCAGAGAGGTGAGGGGAACAGCGTCCCTGCCCAGCAGAGGGCAGGGACGCCGGCGCTACACCCATTAGAAAGGAGAGGGTCTGCTATACAGTTATAGGGTATGCAGTGAGTCCAACGGCTGACCAATTTTAGGAAAAACCCCACTAAGAATTTAAAGACACATAGAGCAGGGCCACAGCAATGACAAATTCCCATTAGAAAGAAGAGAGTCTCCCATAGTGTTGGCCTATGCAGTGAATGCAAGGGCTGCTAAAAATTTGGAGGCACTTCAATGCCCCTTGGAAGAGACGTGGAGGAGGGCCTCATAAAAAAATGTTCCCATTAGAAAGGAGTGGGCTTCCTATTCTTGTGATGCCCATGCATCACGGACCACTGTCACCCTGGTGATATGGTTGAGGAAGATGAGGAGAAGGAGGAGGACAAGAGCAAATAGACAAAATCAGGAAGTGTATACCCATGTGTGGGTGTGAAAAGGTGCATGGGAATACACCTCCTAAGAAAAGACACTGGATTTGAATTTATGTTACGCTGCTATCATTCAGTGGTGTTGAGAAGTCTGGCCCAATCCAGCCCTTGTTCATTTTTATAAGAGTCAGACTGTCAGCATTTTCAGTTGACAGACAGATGCGCTTATCAGTTAAAATTCCACCAGCGGCACTAAAAACCCTCTCTGATAAAACGCTGGCGGCAGGGCAGGCCAGGACCTCCAAGGCACAGAGAGCCAGTTCATTCTACATATCCAGCTTGGGTACCCAATAATTATAAGGCACAAAAGAATCACAGAGGACGTTGGTACGGTCGGCAAGGTACTCCCTCAGTATCTTCCCAAACTTTGCACTCCTTGTGAGAGTACCATGCGCCTCAGGGCCTGTGCGATGGGAGGGTCTGAGAAAACTATCCCAGAACTTTGACAGTGTTCCCCTGCCTTTGCTGGATTGAAGTTGTGTCTATCTCGCCTGTACTCCTTGATTGTCCAACGAAATGTGCCCTCTGCCGCCAGCGTTTTCAGATGGGAATTTTTTTAATAGTTCGCAACAAGGTCCTTCTGGCACTGCCCCATTTTTGTAGACCTGTCTGCCTCAGGAATAAGAGATATAAAGTTTTCCTTGTAGTGTGGGTCTAGAAGGGTCACCAACCAGTAATGACTGTCATCCATATACTCAGCCATGCGTGTCAGACTACTAACAGGCAAGACTTCCGGGTCCTCACCAAGAGGATGACTGACCATGCTCTCCTCCTCCTCCTCTCTGTCCTCTGGCCATCCATGCTGAACTGACGGTATGACAGCTGTGCAGGTAGTACCGTCTATAGTGCATGAAACTAGCTCCTGCTCTTCCTCCTCCTCCTTCTCTTCCTCATTGTCACCCAATCCACGTTGGGAAGAGATGAGGCTTGACTGTGTGTAATCACCCTGTATGGTTCCTTGCTCCATCTCATCGTGCTCCGCCTGCAATGCATCCTCATTGATTGTGAGCAGAGAGTGTTTCACAAGGACAGAGAAGTGGTATGGTGACGCTAATTATGGCATCATCGCCGCTCACCATCTTGGTGGAGTCCTCAAAGTTTTGGAGGATGGTACATATGTCTTGACATCCATGTCTACTCCTGAGGTCTCATGTGTGGAGTCTGAACTGAATACCGACGGTCTTGTTGATGCTGGTACTCAACAACTGTCCTCTTCTGCTCACAAATCCTTCCCAACATCTGCAGTGTAGAGTTCCAACATGTGGGGACATCACACACCAGTCTGTGAGCCGGAAGCTGTAAACGCTGCTGAAACACTGCAAGGGCGGTGGAAGCTGTAGCTGACTTTCTAAAATGGGCACACAGGCGGCATACATTAACAAGCAGATCTGGCAGCTCCGGGTAGGATTTGAGAAACCGCTGAACCACGAGGTTGCCTCACCTCAGAGCCGCCACCACTATGTTCTGGCCATTGTCACACACGACCATGCCTGGCTGTAGGTTCAGTGGTGTGAGCCACAGATCTACCTGCTCTTTCAGAGCTGTCCACAACTCTTTAGCATTGTGCGGTTTGTCACCTAAGCATATTAGCTTCAGCACAGCATGTTGCCACTTGGCCGAGGCAGTGCTGCAGTGCTTCCAGCTTGTGACTGATGTGGTCATTTCGGAGTTGGAGGCTGAAGAGGAGGAGGAGGCTGAGGTGCAGGAGCTGTAGACCGTGGGGGCAACCCTGATTGACCTAAGGCCCCCAATCCTTGGCGTCGGGAGGACATGTTCCGTCCCAAGGTCCGACTGGGTCCCGGCTTCCACTATGTTAACCCAGTGTGCCGTCAGCGAGATGTACCATCCCTGCCCACAAGCAATTGTCCACGTGTCCGTGGTTAGGTGGACTTTACCGGTAACTGTGTTGTTGAGAGCATGGCTAATGTTTTGGGACACGTGCTTGTGTAATGTGGGGACGGCACACCAGGAGAAATAGTGGAAGCTGGGGACCGAGTACCTATGGGCGGCCGCCGCCATCAGGTTGAAGAATGCTTCCTTCTCCACGAGCCTAAAAGGCAACATTTCAAGCGCTAGCAGTCGTGAAACGTGAGAATTTAGTAGTGTGGCCTGTGGGGCGTTGGCTGCTTATTTGCGCTTGCGTTCCAAGGACTGGGGTATGGACAACTGAATGCTGCGCTGGGACAAGGACATGGACATACTTCCTGATGCAGCTACTTGAGAGTGTGCAACGACAGGTGCAGGGCAGGAGGCGTCTTCGCATGCACCATGGACAGGGGATTGGCTTGCATGCACAACAGCGGAAGAAGCAATGGTGCCACCCGCAGACACTGTATCTGGACACTGGGGTTCAGCCCACAAAGTCGGGTGCTTTGCTGCCATGTGCCTGATTATGCTGGTGGTGTTCAGGCTGGTCGTTTTGCCACCCCTGCTGATGCTGGCCTGGCAGGTGGTGCAAATGGCCTTTTTGGGGTTATCGGCAGAGTCATTAAAAAACAACCAGACTCGAGAAGACACAACAGTTGTACTGGCAACTTCCTTCGTGTTGGTGTTACGGGGAACGGTTGCCTGCCTTCTGTCTGTGGCCACCAAACTGCTACACCCGCTAGGAAGGCACCATATAAGGTCCAGGGAAACGGAATGCACGTTTGCCCACCAAGACCCGAGGCAGCTGGACAGAAGCGTGGTCACTGGTGGGGTACGACAGGCTAGAGGAAGGACACATAAAGGGGGTCCTGTGAAACACTACGGAGATACCTGGGAGTCGGCCGAGCTCCTCACCTGGTGAGCACAGAGCGACGTGGGCAGCCGTTACCTGCAGAAGTGGTCTGGATAATAATAACTGTGAGTAAAGACCCTGGACTGCATCACTGACTCAGTGTCGTCACTGCTACTCCTGCACCATCACCCCCATCCTCCGCATACACTGCCCTGAGGCTACACTCCTCCCATGGGGAGTTGTACTACATTCTGCTACACCAACAACATCAGCCTCAGCGGTCTGCCCTGCAGCGGCGGTTCATCCTGACCGCAATCCACGGGTGGCGTAGTCGGACAATTAAAATACAACAAACAGACTGCCATTCGGTTTGGCCACCCTGAGCCACGGACCGGGTCACTGCCACGCGGAGACTACAACCCCCAGCATCACACAAAAGGCCCGGTTCCGGGTTCCCCACACGGCCCAGGGGGCGCATCAGAAAAGTGAACAGCTCTTCAGAGTGTCCAAGTGTGGGATCAGTTGTCTCTGGGTACTCGGCATGGTGGGAGGAAGGAGGATCAAGGAGAGGAATATGCGGTCCACACTCACCGCTACTGAGACTTGACCGTGTGGAAGACACAGTGGTGGTGGTGGTGGCTAAGTGACTTGAAGCATTATCCGCTAAACAACCAACAACCTTTTGACACTGCTCTGGGTTCAATAGTGGTGTGCTGCGGTCCCCTAGAAATTGGGACAGGAAGGTCAGGCGAGAAGATGTGGGTGTTTGTTGTGGCACAATTTCGGCTTGCCCACTGCCTTGTCCTCGGCCTCTGCATGCACCATTACCATCACGTCCAGTTCCCCGTCCCTTGCCACGAGTTTGGAGCAAACTTATATGTGATCCGTGTGATAGAGAAAACAGAGTTTTAAATACCTGGCCTGTAGGTAACTAGTTTGAACAGCAAACTGGTGTGAATTGCTTCAATGACACAGTAAAGGAAATTTTTAATGGAAGCCCAAAATGGCAGTATTTTCTGACAAAGTATATGTGATCCATTTGACGGAGAAAACACAGTTTTAAATAGCTGGATTTCTAGCACTCTAATATGGAAAGGACCTGGCTGTATTCTGCTGTGCCAACAAGCAAATGGCGCAGAAAAAATGGTGTTCTCTGGATTGCTTTTTAAGCAAATAATGAGGATTAAGACCCAAATAAAAGTATTCCTGGCCCTTGAGACCTGAGACTTTGTATAGAA
This sequence comes from Phyllobates terribilis, assembly GCF_046119375.1. NCBI lineage: Eukaryota > Metazoa > Chordata > Amphibia > Anura > Dendrobatidae > Phyllobates > Phyllobates terribilis. The sequence goes on along the minus strand of NW_027362768.1, from coordinate 33,368,158 downwards.
ATATCTACCAGCAGCAGAAGGCAGAATTGGAATGGAGCCTCTTGTGCTATATGCCCTGCAGTCTGCTATATACACTGCCTGCCTATACACCCTGCCTGCCTGATATCTCTGCAGATAGATTAGTCCTCAGAAGGACTGTTTGTTAAGATGGATATGTGTAATGTACGGTTTTTCTCCCTACACTACCTAATACACAAGCAAATCTGTCCCTGATGCAGCAGCACCTCTCCCAAAACAAGCAAATGCCGCAGAAAAATGGTGTTCTCTGGATTGCTTTTTAAGCAAATAATGAGGATTAAGATCCAAATAAAAGTATTCCTGGCCCTTGAGACCTGAGCCTTTGTATAGAAATATCTACCAGCAGCAGAAGGCAGAATTGGAATGGAGCCTCTTGTGCTATATGCACTGCAGTCTGCTATATACACCGCCTGCCTATATACACTGCCTGCCTGATATCTCTGCAGATGGATTAGTCCTCATAAGGACTGTTTGTTAAGATGAATATGTGTAATGTACGTTTTTTCTCCCTACACTACTTAATACACGATCAAATCTCTCCCTGAAACAGCAGCAGCTCTCCCTGCACTGTCTGATCCGGAGTGACTGTGACGAGCATGGCGGCGCCAGGTCTGATATAGACCTGATGACGCTGTGCGGCCAGCCAATCACTGTAATGCCCATAACCAACATGGCTACGGCATTACAATGAATGGCAGGCAATCCCTGCATGTTCATTGGCTCTCTAAAGAGCGCCAAACATGCAGGGAGGTGACCCGAGTTCCCGCCCGAGCAACCCGGAAATACTCTGCGAGCGCCGAGCATCTCGAGCAGTGAGATGCTCTGGTGAGCACAGAGCAGTAGCGAGCATGCTCGCTCATCATTAATCTTGAGCACAAGTATGCTCAATCGAGCCTCAAGAAGTGCCAAGCATACACACTCATCACTTTTACTTAGCCAGACGATGAGATTCGGGAGGGAAGGAGCGCTATTTGCCTCCTGGAGCACAGATTTTCCTAGAATAGTTTGCGAACTCCATATACAGAGCCACTAAGTGCTAGAAGAGCAGAATAATCCCCTCAGTTGACCATATTTTGGAATTAATACCCCTTTGGGAATTTATCTACAAGCGTAGTGATGATTTGACTCTGTTGATGTTTTCCAGAAACAAGCAGCAGCGGATGTAGCTGAGTGAAAACTGCAAATCTGCTATTGTAGCGCCTCTAAATTGTACAGCCCAGTTTGTTGTAAAGCCCAGTACATTGTAGTGCCCAGTACATTATACCCAGCTCATGCTTCTGGAGATATGCTCCTGTAAATTAGGTGGGCTCTCGTTGCTACAGAAATTCCAATCATGTGGACACTAAATATGGTTTAAGCACACTGAGGTGCTCAGTAGGGAGGAACGCATGTAGATTTGTTAGCGCAGAGTTTGCTGAATTTCTTTTGTGGCGAGGAGCAAATTAACTTTTCCAGAGCCTTTTTAGTACCAGTAATGTGGAATACCCCTATATTTCCATTGACAGATGATGGATCTGAGTGGGGACTTGATTTTTTTTTGGACTGATTTGAAGCTTTTGTTAAAAACATTTTACATAACATTTTGGATCACATTTATCCTGCGATCTACACTGAGCACTTACATCTGGGTTTTCATCCAAATCTCCTAATGGCATGATTCAGATGAAACTAGGATGAGCGGACCCGTGGATGTTTGGATTTGTCTGATTCCCCCGAACTGTAGTTCAAAGTTTGGTTTGGAATCTGAACTGCCCCGAATCCAAACCCAATAGAAGTCAATGGGACCAGAACTTCAGTGCTATAAAATTGCTGTAAATTTGTCATAGTAAGGGTTAGTGGACTACAAAAGTAAGCAAAATGAGGGTAAAAGCAGGACAATTGCCCTGTAAACAGATGTGAATAGGAAATTTACAGTAATTAAAATAACTTAGAATAAAAAAAAATTTAGAAAAAATAATAATCTTGGATCAGAAGGCGGAGGTCCAAGTTGGGGAGGAGGTGGACATGGCAGGGGAAGATAGCAAACTCTGTTTTTGTTTTTTTTATATTTCTTTTTCGGAGGGTACTCTGAAAACAGGTTCTGTGGTGGCATTCTGCATAAAGGCAGTTTAGTAATTTGCTGGCGACTCTTTTTCTGTACACAGGCCTTGTAATACTCTACACTTTTTTAGGGGTGGAAAGAATGATGAGAGTATCAAATAGGGGCCGTGGCCCTGTTGCTGCTTTTGGTAGTGCAGCTGGTGCAGGGAGAGAGAGGAGGTGCTTAATCTATGCCTGTTACATGCTCAAATGAAACACCTTCCTCTGATGCACACAGGCACAGGACGTTCTTGTAATTTTGTAGGGCTGAGTACTGCTGAATGAATGATGAGGCCATAACAAGTAGAGGTGGTCTAAGATTGGACGGCTGAAAGTGCCTTCAGTTCCTTCGCTTTGTCTTCCACCTGGTCCCCTGCTGAATGTGCAGATTTTGCACCTGCGGCCCATGGGCATCAGTCTTCCATCTCATCACCTTGCAAATCAGGCAATTAGTCTGAGCCTCAAGTCATGCAGAAGGCACTTCTGCTTTTTGATGACTCTGCTGACTGTGGTTCTGTGGACCATCCCCCTAGCCCTGCCCCACAAGTGGAAGAGATTGAGTGCACTGATACACAACCACTTGCTCTGTTTGAGGATGAGTACTTGGGAGGGGTAGTGCGAACGGTCAGCGGACCACCGCAGCACATCTGTGATGATGAAGACAAAACACAGGTGCCAACTGCTGCTGCTTTCTGCTGTGTGTAGACTAGCAAGGAGGGCAGGGGTGAGGACTTGGTGGAACATCCTGCAGGGGATTATTATTATTTATTTTTAGAGCACTATTGATTCTATGGTGATGTACATGAGGAGAGGTTACATACAAAATACAAATAGAAATTACAATGAACTAACGAATAGTGACAGACAGGTACAGGGGAGAGAGGATCTTACACACATGGCCATACATTCTACAGGTTAATGGGGAAGGTGGCAGTAGGTTTGGGGGTTGCAGATGTTCTGGTGTTGGTGAGGTGGCAGCTCTGATAGTGGTGAGGTGGCAGGGGGATCATTGCAGGCTGCAAGCTGTTCTGAAGAGATGGATTTTCAAGTTCCACTTGAAAGTTCCAAATCTAGGGGATAATCGGACGTGTCGGGCCACAGAATTCTACAGGATGGGGGATACTCGAGAAAAGTCTTGCAAAGATTGGATAAGGAATGTACAACTGTGGAGGAGAGAAGGAGGTCTTGGGAGAACCAGAGATTAGGTGGTGGGAGATATTGGGAGATTAATTCAAATATAAATGAGGGAGACAGATTATAGACAGCTTTGTAAATCAGTGTTAGTAGCTTGAAGTGGATACGTTGTGGAATTGGGGGGCAATGAAGGGATTTGCAGAGGGGAGAAGTGGAGGAGTAGCGAGGACAGAAGAGGATAAGTAGGGCAGCAGAGTTAAGGACAGTTAAGGACAGACTGGAGAGGTGCGATGATGTGATGGGGATGATGAGGTCTCGGACCCCACATGGAGTCAAGGCCATCAGCAGGATGTGGGCAGTTTGATAAAGAGGTGGTGGTCACACTGCCCTGCTGCACAGCAAAAGAGGGAGCAGGGTGCAAAAGTGCTGAGGTTGGCACCTAGCCAGTATATCGGCTGTTACTGCCCACCATGCTGACAAACTGAGCACACCAAAGCCAGCTCGAAGGAGCTTCCTGACAAGACATGGGTACTATGCCAGCTGTACCATCAGATACTGAAGGCATAAAAGTTCTTAACCTGAGCACCACCTGCATGATGAAGTGTCTGAATGCAAAGCACGAGCTGCATTGGAGTACATACCTAAAAATACAGGAAAGAACTGAGCCTCCTTATGCTCCTTATTCTGCTGCATCTCGGCCTATTCTGTGACGCCTCTTACTCGAAAAAGCCCTTTAGTTTACCCTGGGAGATGGGGAACTCGGAGTCGGGTCCTATGATGTAGAGATGGGGTGCAGCCATGGCCCGGACCCGACCCGTGCTCAGGGCCGTCACATTAAAAAGGATGGTGTGGGCTCGTCTGGGTTGAGTGGCTGATTTACGACTACGCCACCTGTGGCACCTGGTGAAGGCCACCAGCGCCGCTGCAGTCCGCTGAGGCATGGTGTTATGGCGGCCAGAGTTATTACTACTCCCCACAGGCGGAGCAAGGCCTCAGGGCAGAGGGACAGGATGGAGGGGGTAGTAGTAGAGGAGAATGGATGCCGCGTCGCGCAGTGTGGCGCAGAATGAACAGTCCGGAGGCCATAGGGGTGAACTTCCAAGGCTTTACTCACTTTAGAGTTGGCAGAAGGAAGGTGACTCCCTGCTCCCCGCGGAGTCCTGCGGTCACCAGGGACGGGGGTGCGACAACCTCCGAGAAAATCCAGCGTTCCATCGGGACCCTACACCAGAGTGTTCCTGAACTACAGACCGAATCCTTTCCTGTCCGTGTGTGTGCAAATAGGCCGAGTCTCCCTCTGAGCTCCTCTCAGAACAAGGACATGGGTGGCAGCTCCGCTCCGTCCGATACCCGGTGAGATCCTCTGGGCCTACCGGGCTTTCCCAACCAGGACTTGGAGTGGCAGGGTCGGGTGTCGGGGGCCGGTACTCCTCTTGCAGCTGGACTCCCTCTGAATATATCAGCATGGCGAGGACAGGTGGCGTACACCGCTCCGTCTGCATCCTGCCTGGGATCCATTTGCTATGGAGCCACACTCTTAAGCTTCGGGCCTTCTTGGTCCTGGTTCTTGACCGGGTCGAGACATTCTCCATCTACAACCTTCCCCTCATCCCAAGGATGGGGCACGAGGGCTGTGTCCCAATCCGATGCAGGCCCACACTGGATCTGTGCTCCGGGAGGGAGGTCACAGTGCCAGACTTGACTACACTGTCAGTCAGAGATCGATCAAAGAACCATTACTAAGGACAGGCTAACTGCCCAAGACCAATGAACAAGATGGCTTTTTATTAAATATGAAATTTAAAGTGTAAATAACTTGTAAGTCCTCCACCCTCACCCACTAACTGGTTCCCCTAACTCTTGGTTCCCCAGTCTCCCTGTAACCAGGGGAACAGCATCTAGTGCATACCAGCTCCCTCTGGTGGAGAAATGTGGTGTTGGAAGCAAAGGTTGGGTCACGACTATCACACTGTTCTTACCTCAGAGGTGGAGCACCACACTCCATTAGAGAAGTGCAGCATCCCTGTGGCGGTCGAACCCTCAGTGGTGCCACATTCCCCCTCGTAAAACACAGCACGTCCGCGGGCTGCAAAAGAAGTAACACCCAGGAAATTTTCTTTTTAATATTAACATGAACTATCTTCCCTTTATGGGAGGCACATCTTCTTAAACGTTGCATAACAGGTTATACAGTATAAAAGTACAAAAGTATAAAATTATAAAAGTGCTAGCATTTTCCTGAGACATTTTGTGCAAACAGATGGGTTAAGGTGCAAAGACGCAGAGTCAGTTCAGAAGTGCGAGGGACCTGTCCCAAACCCTCAACGTGGGCCCTGGGGTGGCTGCAGGGCATGAAGATCCCGAGTTGGACCTCCCGGATAGCCACCCTGACAGGTTTTCCTTCTGAGGTCTTGAGGTAGAAATATCCGCGTTTTTTGTATAAAACCAATATGGAGCACCTGAAGAGATGCAAACTATTTATAAAGGAAAGAGTCTGTCTGCTGCCAGTCTGCAGGGACACATGTCTCTAGAAACCGGGGATTATAAAAGAAGCAAAAATAGAAAAGTCAACACTCATAACTTGTAAACAAAAACTGTAACAGCCGGGGGGCTGCTTTAGACCTCGGGCTCTCTCCTAGGAAAAGGCTCGTTTCTCCCGATGGAGGCTAACCGGTCCCCTGAGGTTGAGCGCGAGGGGGCGTCGCTCCCGGACAATTTGTGTACATCCAGGGTGTACCACCCTCGCACCCCCTGGAGCGAGAAAAGGTCACTGTATCGCCCGGGAAGAGGTTCTGACCAGGGTGTCCCTTCTTCAGACGCGGCTCGACGTCCCGCCTGCTGACCAAGACGTCGTCCATGTACTGGGGACTTCTAATGAAGCGCCACCCCGCCTCATGGTGGAAGCGGACGACTTGCCCTTCCACTCGGGGACTGGGACGGGTGGCCTCCTCATGACGAGCCCGGGATTTGGCAGCTTTGGTCCGTACCTCTAGACGTTCACAGCGGAGCTCCCGTTGATGTTGCTCCCGAGCGAGCTGGAAGATCTGGTCGCTGCACCACTGGCTCCTCCTCCATGCTTCAGCCTGGGTCTCCCAGGGGAAGCCCATCAGGTCCCCCCCCCAGTTGTCCCAGGCCAACTCCTCAGCCTCGGGCCAGGTTATTGCTGGTGCGGGTAGCGGGGTCATCACAGGTTGCTGCGGGTCCTCTACAGGCACGGACCAGTCCGGGTTGGAGCCGGTGGATTCCTCCGTGACTTCAGGCACTTTGGTTTCAGTGTTAGGGCGGCATCGCAAGCCCCCACTCATAGCTGCCGCTTGCAGCTCCGGAGCCAAAGCCTGCTCCCAGGTGGCCACGTGAGGTATTAAATACTCCGTCATAAGGTCCAGGATCGTTACGGTAGGCTCTGCAGCGGGGCAGCGGTAGCACACTCACCCACCGCTGGGCCGCTCACGACCTCTGTCACTGCGTCGCCTTGTCCTGGGACATCAACTCCTTGGCGGCAGGCCCGGATACGTAGCAACATCTCTTCCCGCCATGCAGCCGTCGCTGCCTCCTGGGCCTCTCTCTGTCTTCGCAAGAGACCCGGAGCTTCCTGCCGGAGAAATTCAAAATCTCCCAATGTGAGGATACTGCTGCCTTGCTCTCTGCTGGGTGAAGGGCCTGAACCGGGTTCAGAAGGTGCGCTGGTTTGCTCCCCAAAAGCGTCCATGTCTGCCTCTGACGAATGCCAAGCTCCGACTGCAATGGCCGCACCTTGTTGCTTTTCTTCTTCCTCCTCTTTCGGGGCGGTTCCTGGGCGGCATGCTGACAGGCCCGCCTTCGTTCAGCCCATCCAGTTTGACAGGCATTACCCCGCGGACAGTCTCTAATGGAAGGGGCAGTCCACATTTTTGGCGCCAAGCGGGAGCCCAGCCCACGATGGGAGGCGTTCAAAGACAGTCTGTTCACAGCATTATGGCACCTGTTCTTCTTGGGCGGATGCCATTTTAAGTGTAAAACAACAGTTCAAGGTGTAAGGCACACAGGACCTTGTAGCAATGAGTAATTCCTTCCTTTGCTGCGGGCACGTGATCCTGCCGACTACGCCAGGTTTTGACACCTCTTACTCGAAAAAGTCCTTTAGTTTACCCTGGGAGATGGGGGACTCGGAGTCGGGTCCTATGATGTAGAGATGGGGTGCAGCTGTGGCCCGGACCCGACCCGTGCTCAGGGCCGTCACATTAAAAAGGATGGTGTGGGCTCGTCCGGGTTGAGTGGCTGATTTACGACTACGCCACCTGTGGCACATGGTGAAGGCCACCAGCGCCGCTGCAGTCCGCTGAGGCATGGTGTTATGGCGGCCAGAGTTATTACTACTCCCCACAGGTGGAGCAAGGCCTCAGGGCAGAGGGACAGGATGGAGGGGGTAGTAGTAGAGGAGAACGGATGCCGCGTCGCGCGGTGTGGCGCAGAATGAACAGTCCGGAGGCCATAGGGGTGAACTTCCAAGGCTTTACTCACTTTAGAGTTGGCAGAAGGAAGGCGACTCCCTGCTCCCTCCAGAGTCCTGAGGTCACCAGGGACGGGGGTCCGATAACCTCCGAGTAAGTCCAATATTCCATCGGGACCCTACACCAGAGTGTTCCTGAACTACAGACTGAATCCTTTCCTGTCCGTGTGTGTGTGCAAATAGGCCGAGTCTCCCTCTGTGCTCCTCTCAGAACAAGGGAACAGGTGGCAGCTCCGCTCCGTCCGATACACGGTGGGATCCTCTGGGCCTACCGGGCTTTCCCAACCAGGACTTGGAGTAGCAAGGTCGGGTTTCGGGGGCCGGTACCCCTCTTGCAGCTGGACTTCCTCTGAATATATCAGCATGGCGAGGACAGGTGGCGTACACCTCTCCGTCTGCATCCTGCCTGGGATCCATTTGCTATGGAGCCACACTCTTAAGCTTCGGGCCTTCTTGGTCCTGGTTCTTGACCGGGTCAAGACATTCTCCATCTACAACCTTCCCCTTGTCCCAAGGCCGGGGCACGAGGGCTGTGTCCCAATCCGATGTAGGCCCACACAGGATCTGTGCTCCGGGAGGGAGGTCACAGTGCCAGACTTGACTACACTGTCAGTCAGAGATCGATCAAAGAACCATTACTAAGGACAGGCTAACTGCCCAAGACCAATGAACAAGATGGCTTTTTATTAAATATGAAATTTAAAGTGTAACTAACTTGTAAGTCCTCCACCGTCACCCACTAACTGGTTCTCCTAACTCTTGGTTCCCCAGTCTCCCTGTAACCAGGGGAGCAGCACCTAGTGCATACCAGCTCCCTCTGGTGAAGATATGTGGTGTTGGATGCAATGGTTGTGTCACGACTATCACACTGTTCTTACCTCAGAGGTGGAACACCACACTCCATTAGAGAAGTGCAGCATCCCTGTGGGGGTCGAACCCTCAGGGGCGCCACAATTCCTCCTGCTCCCAAGAAACAGGGCCACCCGCAAAGAGAGAATGTGACAGCACCACCACCAGCAGTGTCAATAAACATCTCCACACCAACACATTGAATCTTTCAGCTGCACATCTCCCAAACACTGGATCCCATATTCTACATGTGGCCTCACAAGTGATTTTGAAAAGTCTAACAATACGTTGGGATTGTGGGAATGACAGTACGTGGTACCTAGCAGCCACTACTTTGCTGAGTGGGTCAACCCTGCCCTGCATGATCATGTTGCGGACAAAATCATGTGTGCAGTGCGCAAAGCCAATAGTGTAAAAGTCCACATAACCACCAAAATGTGGACCAGTAAGCAAGGGCAGGAATTTTATATCTCTCTAACTGCCCAGTGGGTAAATGTTGTAATGGCTGGGCCTGAGGCAGAAAGCATTTTGGCGCATGTCCTACCAACACCGTGGATTATTGGATGTTTTTTTGACGTTTCTCTGTCCTATTTTCCTCCTCCTCCTACTCCACTTTCTCCACCGTCTCCTCATCTGGTCAGCATAACACCTGCACAACAAACTTCAGCAGAGCCAGGGGGAAACAACAACAGGCGGTTCTAAAATACATCTGTTTGTGGGAAATCCCACACTGCGCACGAGCTGTGGATGGGGATCAAACAACAGACCGATGTGTGGTTGGTGCCGCTGAACCTCAAGTCAGACCTAATATCATAGCAGCTCTGGGCCAATCCGGTTTTATGCACATTCCTTGCCTGGTGCTTGTGCTGAATTTGGTGGTGCAAAGCTTCTTTAAAAATTACACACATATGTCATAACTGCTGCAGAAAGTGCAGGCCATCATAGTGCACTTACGGCATTCTCACCCTACTCCTGCTCACCTGTCTGCACTGCAACATCTCTTCTGCCTTCCCACTCACCGCGACTATGCCAGCAGTAGACAATAGTTGAGTTTCAGCAGCATGCACGGGTGAGTCGCTCTGCAGAGCAACACCAATTCAACACTGAGTGTGCCTCCATGTGGGACGTGTTGCGCTGCTTCGAATACATCATGAACATGGCCAGCACTGATGACGCCATCATCAGTGTTATTATCCCACTTCTAAGCTTCCTTGAAAAAAATGCTTCAGATGATAATGGATGAGGTGGTGACACAGGAGGAAGAGGAGGAGGAACAGGGACCATTCACACCATTAGCAAGCCAATGGTCAACACATGGCTCGGAGAATTGTTTCTTGTACCAGCAGCGGCCAGGTGCACAACTGCCCACCCATGGGACATTTTTTGAGGATGAGGATGAGGAACCGTGTTCACAACAGGATGGCACTCAAAGCAGCTCATGGACATCACTGGAGCGTGGCTGGGTGGATACAGCTGACCTAGATGATTCACCTTCCACCCAGGGCAGCTTCTCGTTGCCTTTGCGAGCCTGGCACATATGAGCCAATACATGCTGTTGTGCTTGTGCAATCATCGCCAAGTTGCCCAGATTGTTACAAATGCTGATTACTGGGTGGCCACCCTGCTGGATCCATGCTACAAGCACAACGTGCCATCCTTACTTCCATCACAGGAGTGTGATCGGAAAATGCAGGAATACAAGTGCATTATGCTAGACGCACTACCAACAGCGTCCTCAATTGACAGCGGGAGCTCAGTGGAAGCACAAGGCAGAGGAGGAGGAAGTCGCCAATGCACCTGGGGCACCATGACTACCTCTGACGGGAGAGTTATCATGGCTGAAATATGGAAAACCTTCCTCAGCACGCTGCAACATCCAGCATCACCATCTCATTTGGTCTGTATTAGCAGGAGGCAGCGTTTCAGTTATGCCTGTGTAGCAACTCTCTCAGGATTAATAGGTTAAACACAAAAAAAATGCAACTGATCCTACTGGTTCCTATACAGACTAGATATCCTGACACCGCAGTCCCTAGTGATGCCTGTGGGTACAGAGATAGCCATAACCACAGAACTAGGAGATGGAAACTCGGACCTAACCTGCCTGAATGGCCATCAAATTGATTCACATTCCTCCTAAAGAACTGGAAGGCAGAGCTGAGTGTGAATTAACTACAAGAGGAGAAGTCTGCTGAACAAAGGAAATACTCAGTGAGTAAAGTAAATAACGAAATACCAAACAAAGAATAAAGCAATTATTGTTAACAAATATACAGCCTACTTACTATAGAAACAGAAGATAAGTGCAAAGTATAGCAAATAAACAGCAAGGTGGAAATCCTTAGCTCAAAGGGTGGACAAATGAAAACACCTGTGTTAAGCTAGACAGATTACAGCCAGAAAACAGAACCAAAACACCCAGGGAAAAGGTGCGTCTCCTGTGGTTTGGAAGGAAGAGAAACCAATCACAGAACACAAGCTCAAGGGATGGAATCCAGGAGCATGAGAGTTTCAACAACATGGTGGAAGAATATGTGTCCACACGTCTCCACGTACTGAGTGATGGGCCTGCCCTATTTAACTACTGGGTCACCAAATTAGTGATGAGCAAGCACTAAAATGCTTGGGTACTCGTTGCTCAGGTCGAGCAAATTGGAATGCTCGAGTGCTTGGCCCGAGTAACGAGCCCAATGTAAGTCTATGGGAAACTCGAGCATTTTTCCAGTGGCTCCCCCAGGCGGTCTGCAGAGGGCCTTAAAATTGCCCAAATCGACAGGAACAGTGCTCAAATGACATGGGAACAGCATGGGGAAGACCCCTGGAAGCATTTCTGACTCCCAGGTCACTGCTGTCAACAATGTTGTCAGAGGTATTATGCCACTTTTATGGACTCACAATAAAACATGCAAAAATGAAACCAAAATGGATTTTCCTGGGGAATATTGTAAAGAACATCCTTTACAGGGTAATGACTTTTATAGAAGGCAAAACAAATAACCAAAAACAAAAATGCTCCTCCACACCTTGGGCTATGTTCACATATAGCGTTTTTGATGTGTTTTTACACTTTTGCATTGCTTTCAACCAAGACAAATGCATTCACTGGGAAATGTCATTTTAAAATTTTACAACCTTATCTGGCCATGTGGTGTGTGACACATCATCAGACACATGCATACAGTGCTGAAAAGATATGGGAACAGCATGGGGAAGACCTCTGGAAGCATCTCTGACTCCCAGGTCACTGGCTAAAAGTGTGCCCATCATAAGTGATCCTTGGCGCATGCGAAGATGCCTCCTGCCATGCACCTTTCATTGCAGACTTGCAACAATCACCGTCCATGTCCTTGTCCTAGCGCAGCGTTCAGTTGTCCCTACCCCATTCCTTGGAATGCAAGCGCAAGTATGCAGGCAGCAACCCACCCACAGGCTGCAATACTATACTGGCAAATTTTTGATTGCTGCTTGCACTTGAAATGTGGCCTTTTAGGCTCATGGAGGCGGAAGCTGTCAACAACCTCATGGTGGCAGCCGGGTGTCCATACTCGGTCCCCAGCCGCCACTATTTCTCCCGGTGTTGTCTCCGTCTTCCACAAGCATGGGTCCCACAACATTACCTGTGCCCTCCCCAGTGCACTTACTGGGAAGGACCGCCTAACCACAAACACGTGGTCAAGTGAATGTGGCCAGGGACGGTACAGAGCCAGTCCACAGCTTTTTTTCTGAGAGTTGTATTTCACCACAGCCATATTGTTTAGCTTGGTGAAAGGACTTGGGAAACCGTATCTACTCCAGCTTTCTCCCAGGAAGTCCTCTAAAGCTGCTTGCACTTGAAATTTGGCATTTTAGGCTCGTAGAGGCCTAAATTCTGTTACATTTATGATGGAGGGACACTGAAGGTCACAAAGCCTATTTTTATAGGGCCATCAGGCGGCCTTTACTATTCTTAAAGGGCCAGCAGTGGGCCTCGCTATTGTTAGAGAGCCATCAGCCAGCTATGCTTTGTTGTTCCCATTTTTAACGAGTGGGTCTCTTATACTGTTATTGTGTATGCAGTGACTGCAAGGGCTGTCAAAATGTGGAGGAACTCCAATGCCCCTTGCAAGGGACGTAGAGGTCAGAGAGCCTCCTAAAAGCAATATTCCATTTACTAGGAAGTGGGTCTCCCATAGTGTTTGCTTATGCAGTTAAGCAACGGCTGCCAAAAATTAGGAGGAACTCCAATGTCCCTTGCAACAGATTAGATATGTTGATATGGTACATATGGTGGTGATATGGTGGTGGAGGATGAGGATGCGGAGAAGGAGGAGGACAAGGGCAAATAGCCAAAATCAGGAAACGTATACCCGTGTCTGTGTGTGAAGACAGAGGTGCATGGGAATAGAGTTAGAACTCCCAAAAAAAGACATTGTATTTGAGTTTATATTATGCTATCATTTGTTGGTGTTGAGAATTCCGGCCCAATCCAGCCCTTGTTCATTTTTATTAGAGTCAGCCTGTTAGCATTTTCACTTGATAGGCGGATGCGCCTATCGTTTATAATTCCATTGGCCGCACTAAAAACCCGCTCTGACAAAACGCTAGTGGCAGGGCAAGCTAGGACCTCCAAGGCGTAGAGAGCCAGTTCATGCCACGTGTCCAGCTTGGATACCAAATAATTATAAGGCACAGAGGAATTACGGAGGACGTTGGTATGGACAGCAATGTAATCCCTCAGCATCTTCCAAAACTTTGCACTCCTTGTGAGAGCACCCCCCGCCTCAGGGCCTGTGCGATGGGAGGGTCTGAGAAAACTGTCCCAGAACTTTGACTGTGTTCCCTTGCCTCTGATGGATTGCATTTGTGGCTCTCTCACCTGTACTCCTTGTTGTCCAATGAACTGTGACCTCTGCCGCCAGCGTTTTCAGATGGGAATTTTTTCACTAATTTCTCAACAAGGGCCTTCTCGTACTGCCACATTTTATTAGGCCTGTCCTGCAAAGGAATAAGAGGCATAAAGTTCTCCCTGTAGCGTGGGTCTAGAAGTGTCACCAACCAGTAATGACTGTCACCCAAAATTTGGACAACGCGAGGGTCAAAGGAAAGGCAGCGCCACATAAACTCAGCCATATGTGCCAGACTGCCAAGCGGCAAGACTTCCGTGTCCTCACCAAGAGGAAGATTGACCATGCTCTCCTCCTCATCCTCCTCTTCCTTGTCCTCAGGCCATCCACGCTGAGCAGATTGTATGACAGTTGTGCAGGTAGTACCATCTATAGCGCAGGAAACTAGCTCCAGTTCTTTCTCCTCCTCTTTCTCATTGTCACCCAAACCACGTTGGGATGAGATGAGGCTGTGCTGTGTGGAATCACCCTGTATGGTTCCTTGCTCCATCTTATCGTGCTCCGCCTGCAATGCATCCTCTTTAACTGTGAGCAGAGACAATTTCAGAAGACAGAGAAGCGGGATGGTGATGCTAATTATGGCTTCATTGCTGCTCACTCTCTTGGTGGAGTCCTTAAAGTTTTTGCGGATGGTACAGATCTCTGACATTGATGTCCACTCCTGAGGTTTTATGTGTGAAGTCTGACCTGAATACTGACGGCCTTATTCATGCAGGTAGTCAACAACTGCCCGCTTCTGCTCACAAATCCTTCCCAACATCTGCAATGTAGAGTTCCTATGTGTGAGGACATCACACACCAGTCGGAGAGACGGAAGCTGCAAACGCTGCTGAACCACGGCAAGAGCGGTGGAAGCTGTAGGTGACTTCGTAAAATGGGCACACAGGCGGCGCACTTTTACAGATCCGGGTAGGTTTTGAAAAAACTTTGAACCATGAGGTTAAGCACATGGGCCAGGCATGATAGGTCTGTGAGCTTGCCTCGCCTCAGAGCCGCCACCAGGTTCCGGCCATTGTCACACATGACCATGCCTGGCTGTAGGTTCAGCTGTGTCAGCCACAGATCTGCCTACTCTTTCAGAGATGTCCACAACTCTTCAGCGTTGTGTGGTTTGTCACCTAAGCATATTAGCTTCAGCACAGCCTGTTGCTGCTTAGCCGAGGCAGGGCAGCAGTGCTTCCAGCTTGCGACTGATGTGATCATTTTGGAGATGGATGCTGAAGAGGAGGAGGAGGAGCAGGTGCAGAAGCTGTAGAATGTGGGGACAACTTTGATTGACCCAGGGCCCGCAGTCCTCGGCGTTGGGAGGACGTGTGTCCCAAGGTCTGACTGGGTCCCGGCTTCCACTATGTTACCCCAGTGTGCTGTCAGCAATATGTACCGTCCCTGCCCACAAGCACTTGCCCACGTGTCCATGGTTAGGTGGACTTTCCCAGTAACTGCATTGTTGAGGGCACAGCTAATGTTGTGGGACACGTGCTTGTGTAATGTGGGGACAGCACACTGGGAGAATTAGTGGCAGCTGGGAACTGAGAACAGAGGGATGGCCGCCGCCATCAGGATGCGGAAAGCTTCCATCTCCATGAGCCTAAAAGGCAACATTTCGAGAGTAAACATTCACGAAATGTGTGAATTTAGTAGTGTGCGTTAGTAGCGTATTTGCTCTTCCATTTCAAAGACTGGGTTAGAGACAACTGAACGCTGCGCTGAGACAAGGACGTGGACATGTGACGCGCCCAGGGGATGGGGAACGACTTGGCGCCCGGGCCTTGTTGTTGCCTGACCTTGGGGGAAATATATATGGGATAGAGGAATGTTCGTGACGCCACCCGTGGTGTCTGGTGAGGATTTAGGCAGCTTCGTTGGTACGGCTCCCCAAAGGTGGAGCAGGGCCTCAGGGCAGCATAGGCGTAGGGATGCAGGACAGAGGGGACCCAGCCGGGTCAGATGAAGGATAGAAGAATAGGCACGCACACAGGAGTTCACTTCAGTACCTTTACTGGTGGTGTTTCAGGCACGATCCAGGGCACTGTAGGGTGAAGGGTGCATATCAGGACTCTTCCCAGTGAGCAGGTGTGGGGCCTCTTGTTCCTTGCCTTTCCTTGATAAGTTTCTGACCTGCCTGGAGCTAGGCCTAACTTGGTCTCTGTCTTGCACCTGCTGACCTGGTGGTAGGGCCTTCTGTTGGAATTCACACTCCCTGGTCTCTGGGGCCACCGTGACTCCTGACCCTGGTATAATAGTCAGCTTCTGGTGAACCTGGGACGTATAGTTCGCCAGGGGTCCCGGTTGTTTCTGCTGGGTGTAAGGAATCCCTGCAGACGTGGACCCGGTGTCCGGTAAAAGGTTTTTGGGGTGAGCGGGTAAAGCTCCTCTGCCCCCTGTGTTACTCTCTTGATTACTCCACTCACCTTCGGCCACGCTCGGGACCCTCACTAGGCTTCACACGGGCAGTAGGCACACTGCGCTTCGCCGCTCTTCTGGCGTCAGCACGCCCTAGGCTCACTAACTCGAGCTCTCTGAGTCTGGACTGACCTGACAACCTCTCTGGCTGCAGCAGACTGTAGACTGCACACTCCAGGCTGTAGATTCCAGACTGAGCTGCCTAGCTCCACCTTCCCTATTTATATCCCTAACGGGCTCCCTCTGGTGGTCTGAGGTGGTAGGTGGAGGTGTGTGAATGCTATGAGGGCCTCTTGTGGAGGAATCCGTCCATGCACCCCTCTGGGATCTGTGGCACCAATGCGCAGCAGGGCGCCACATTCCCCCCTAGCAAAGCTCAGTACTCCCGGACAGAAGTAACTTTTATAACAACAATAACTCTTCCCTTTATGGGAGGCACTTTGCTTGAACATTGCATATAAAACAGAGATAATAAATAGATATGTACAATTCAATAAGCAACCTCAGAATTCAAGTCTCTTCCGGTGAGGTCCCCTGACAGGGTGTCCATCTCACAGGCTAAAGTACTTGGTAGTTTGAGGGACCTGTCCAAAGCAAAGCCTCCACGTAGGCCCTGGGGTGGCTGCAGGGCATGGCGTTCCTGAGTTGGACCTTCGCTTGTGCCACACCAGACAGGTTTTTGTTCTGAGGTCACCTAAAGGGGAACTCCAGGGAGTGCAATTATTTACAGCAAACAGTTTTTGGGCTGCACACAGTCCTCAGCCACAAAGTTATTTATGTACCTTTACGGGTAACTAGAGGCAACAAGGGAAGTGTCCATATCACTGGATTGTCCATTATTAAGGCAAATCACAAATTAAGAAATTCATACATGAAAATACACAATATGATACCCCAAGGGCAACTATCTACACTGTCAGAGTTTCCTTCTTTACTCTCTGTATCTGACAGGGGTCTGACCTCGTGTGCTACGTGTCGATCTGCGTAGTACGGGAGTGTGGATGGTATCTGTGTCTGCACCATCTGCTACCCTGTCAGTTCTACGTGTGGGTAGATTGTAAAACTGCCTTAAACTCTCTATGGGACTGGTAAGTGTACCATTGGCTGGGCCTTCTTGCTCTGCTCCAACCGGGGATCCTTCTTCGGGGGATTCTGGCTGTTGAAAGAAGTGGATCACAGGTATTATTACTGCTCCTCTAAGTTGAGGCCAATCTGCCGGGAAATCTCCTAAGTTAGTATGGAGTACTGCTTGTTTAGGCTCCTCCGGTACGGTGAGAGGCACTTCTTCTTGGGGCTTTAGCAGGTCTGGACACAACTTCAGATGGTCTCTAGATACCGTTGCAGTCGTCATTCCTCCGTCTTTGCTAATCAAACAGGTCTTCTTGTTATCAAATCTTGAATTTAACACAGTGTAGGGTTCTCTCTCCCACTGGGCATCAAGTTTGTGGTTTCTCCTTTTCCTCTTTAACACCACTTCTCCTGGTGTGAAGGGTTCTGTGGGCGCACTTTTATTTTAGTGGGCTTCCTGTCTGTCCCCTACCCGAGTGAGACTGTCTTCGACACAGGCCTGTACTCTTCTGTACTGCTCCTGTCTGGTCATGTCCCAGTCCTCAGTGGACATATCTGCTTCTGGTTCTACTATACCAAGCTCCAGGTCCATGGGCAACTTTCCGGGTCTTGCTCGCATGAGATATGCTGGAGTGCAATTGGTGGAACTCACAGGTGTGTGGTTGTACAGATCTACCAGGTCTGGTAGTAGGTCTGGCCACTGATTTCTCTCCTCAAGTGGTAAGGTCTTCAGCAGGTCGATGACGATGTTATTCATCTTTTCACAGAGACCGTTGGTTTGGGGATGGTACGGTGTAGTCCGGATCTTTTTACACCCGTACAGATGGCAGAACTCCTTGAACAATTCGGATTCAAAGGCGGAGCCTTGATCTGTCGGCACCTGCTCCGGGTATCCATGGGGCCTGCAGAAGTATGCTTGAAACATCTTCGCCGTAGTTTCTGCCGTCAGATCCTTGACGGGGGCGACCCCCAGGAACCGGGAGTAGTGATCCACCATGGTCAGGGCATAAGAATATCCTGATCTGCTGGGTGACAGCTTGACATGATCCAGGGCTACGATCTCCAAAGGTCGCGTTGTCTTGATGGGTTGCAGGGGTGCCTTCTGGCTACTGTAATCTTTTTTTCTGAGGCTACAGGGTCCACAATTCCGGCACCACCTCTCAATGGAACTGCGCATTCCTACCCAATAAAACCGACACTTCAGCAGGGCTTCTAGCTTCTTCCAACCAAAGTGCCCCGCCTGATCGTGATAGGCTTCCAACACCATCTGGATGTCTGTCTTGGGCACCACTATCTGCCATACCATCTCATGGGTTTGGGGTTGACGTACAGTGCAGACCAAAAGTTTGGACACACCTTCTCATTTCAAGATTTTTCTGTATTTTCATGACTATGAAAATTGTACATTCACACTGAAGGCATCAAAATTATGAATTAACACATGTGGAATTATATACTTAACAAAAAAGTGTGAAACAACTGAAAATATGTCTTATATTCTAGATTCTTCAAAGTAGCCACCTTTTGCTTTGATGACTGCTTTGCACACTCTTGGCATTCTCTTGATGAGCTTCAAGAGGTAGTCACCGGAAATGGTTTTCCAACAATCTTGAAGGAGTTTCACACTTTTTTGTTAAGTATATAATTCCACATGTGTTAATTCATAATTTTGATGCCTTCAGTGTGAATGTACAATTTTCATAGTCAAGAAAATACAGAAAAATCTTTAAATGAGAATGTGTGTCCAAACTTTTGGTCTGTACTGTACCTCTGGCACAGCTTCTCCCTATAGATGAACAGCCGGCTCTTCTCATTCCACAGCTGCTTGGATTGTAGAGATGGGTCCTTCTCCAGGGATGAACCTTCCTGGGTGTAATGCACACGGCTGAGCGGCGTGTGCGTGTGATTCCACTGGACCGTGCCGGAGAGTGAATGCCTGGAGGGGCGTAACTAGGTATTCACCCGATCCGACCAGGGTCGCACGATGGCATACGACGCCAGTGCACCAAGGAGGAACCGAGCAGAGGGACCAGGTGCTACTCCAGGACAGACCCCGGACACGGCTGTTGACCCACACAGGGGAATACAGGAACAGACTGGTTAGGCTAGCACACAGACTGGTGGGTATAGGCAGGCACGACTAGTATGCAGGCAGGCGGGTATGCAGGCAGGGGGGTACAGGCAAGCATGGCTAGAGTGCAGACAGGGAGGCACTAGCAGGTAGGAACACAGGCGGGATAGGACCCAGTACACACTGGGACTCAGGAACAGAGAGCAGGGCAAGACGAGACCGCCTAGAGTGGTGAGCGAGAGTAGAGCAGGACGAGGCCGCCTGGAGCGGTGAGCGAGAGTAGAGCAGGACGAGGCCAACTGGAGCGGTGAGCAAGAGTAGAGCAGGACGAGGGCGCCTGGAGCGGTGAGCAAGAGTAGTCAGAGCAGAGCGAGACTGCCGGAGCAGTGAGCAAAGGGTCAGAGCGGAGCGAGACTGCCGGAGCAGGGAGCAAAGGGTCAGAGCGGAGCAAGACTGCCGGAGCAGTGAGCAAAGGGTCAGAGCGGAGCAAGACTGCCGGAGCAGTGAGCAAAGGGTCAGAGTGGAGCGAGACTGCCGGAGCAGTGAGCAAAGGGTCAGAGCGGAGCAAGACTGCCGGAGCAGTGAGCAAAGGGTCAGAGCGGAGCAAGACTGCCGGAGCAGTGAGCAAAGGATCAGAGCGGAGCAAGACTGCCGGAGCAGTGAGCAAAGGGTCAGAGGGGAGCAAGACTGCCGGAGCAGTAAGCAAAGGGTCAGAGCGGAGCAAGACTGCCGGAGCAGTGAGCAAGGCAGAGCAGGCTAGAACCGCCGGAGCAGTGAGCAAGGCAGAGCAGGCTAGAACCGCCAGAGCGGTGAGCAAGGCAGAGCAGGCTAGAACCGCCAGAGCGGTGAGCAAGGCAGAGCAGGCTAGAACCGCCGGAGCGGTGAGCAAGGCAGAGCAGGCTAGAACCGCTGGAGCGGTGAGTAAGGCAGAGCAGGGGGGACAGGGCTCTGTACACACGGAACAGGCAGGAAGGGAAAGACAGAACCAGATACCCACAGGGTACTTACAGTGAAGTAGCTAGTGGACCAAAAACTCACAAACGGAAGTACAGTGACAACGAGCAGGAGTTAGGTATGAGTTCAGACTCTGCAGAAAAAGGAAAGGTACGGACATAGAGAAACACAGGAAACAGGCTAGAAGAGTATACAGACAAGAACAGACACAGTAGCAAGATACAGGAGCGGGTCTAGGTATGCAGCTCCTAGAAGGCGGGAGGAACAGGCTAGGAGCAAGTTCAGACAGGCCTGGAAATACAGCCTCCAGGAAGGGCAGGCAAGCAAACACAGAAGGGGACCTGGCACATTGAGAGTGAAAGAGCACACTGAATGAAACACAATGCTCAGGCATGGGTTAATTGGAGCAGCTGGTTTAAATACCAGGTGACAGACAGCAATAGGCTGAGGACGCACAAGGGGTGTGCCTGCAGCAGGTACAAAAAGTAGGAAGTGATCGGGCACCGCCCTTAAGCAGCAGAAACAGAGGCAAACAGACAGCATGGAGGGAAGCCAGAGAGACATTCTGGATTGGAGATCAAGTGCGTGCTCTTGCACAGTGGGAGATGGACCACTATGCAAGGACGCTGCCAGGTATGTTACAGTACCCCCCCCCCTTACGCCCCCTCTTCTTCAGGCCTGCCAGAATCTTCCGCAGAGAATTCGAGGGCCAATCCTTCATTTCAAGGAGATCACTTCCACTGTCCACAGGAAAAACTGGTCTCATCTGGTTAGCTAGGATGCTACCTCCTATCCAGCCATCCTCAGCAACAGACGAAACTGGTGGAGTACCAGGAACAGCACACAAGGAAGTCTCTCTCCACATATTTTCAGGTGGCACCCCAGAGGGTACAGAAGACAACTGGAAGTCCTCCGCCGGGTTGGAGGTGGGCAGAGACTCGGGGGTAACCTCCGCTTCGGAGTACACTTGTTCAGACTCACTAGATGAAGCAGGCGAGGTATCAAGTACCGAGTATAGGAGAGTCTCTGTCCATTCGCTATCAAGTAGCACCCCGAAGGGTACAGGAGACACCTGGAGGTCCTCTGCCGGGTCAGAGGAGTGCAGAGACTAGGGGGTAACCTCTGCTTCAGAAAACACTAGGTCGGACTCACTGGACGAAGCAGGCGAGGTATCGGGTGCCGAGTATAGGAAAGTCTCTGTCCATTCACCACCAGGTGGCACCCCGAAGGGTTCTGGAGACAACTGGAGGTCCTCCGCCTGGTCGGAGGGGTGTAGAGACTCAGGAATAACCTATGCTTTGGAGTACACTAGGTTAGACTCACTAGGCGAAGCAAGCGAAGTATCAGATCCAGGATATAGGAAAGTCTCTGTCCATTCACCACCAGGTGGCACCCCGAAGGGTTCTGGAGACAACTGGAGGTCCTCCGCCTGGTCGGAGGGGTGTAGAGACTCGGGAGTAACCTCTGCTTCGGAGTACACTAGGTTGGACTCACTGGACGAAGCGAGCGAGGTATCAGGTACAGAGTATAGGAGAGTCTCTGTCCTTTCGCTACGAGGTAGCACCCGAAGGACTCAGGAGACAACTGGAGGTACTCCGCCAGGTCGGAGGGGTGAAGAGACTCATGGGTAACCTCTGCTTCGGAGTACACTAGGTCGGACTCACTGGATGAAGCAGCCGAGGTATCAGGTACTGAGTATAGGGAAGTCTCTCTCCAATTGTCATCAAGTGGTATCCCGGGGGATTCAGGAGGCAACAGGGGGTCCTCTGGTGTGGATTCTGGGTGGGCAGCAGTCTCTTCGGGCAGGAGAACTAGTGCGCTACCCACACACATTACCCATCGGGGCTGCTCCGGGATATTGGGAAGTGAAGCTTCAGCCGGAGCCTCCGGGTTAGGATCATCGAAGACCATTAGAAAGGCCACCAGGAAGGCCATTATGTCCAGGACGATAGGATCCTGTGCGTCCCATAGGGGGGTGATCCATTTCAAGGCATCACCCGCTAGGTAAGACATCATGAATCCCACCTTAGCCCGATCGGTGAGAAAACAAAGAGGGTAGAACTTGAAGTGTAGCATGCATTGCTCCACAAATGCACGACTCTGTCTTGGATCCCCATAGAACCGAGGCGGATCCGCAGGAGCGAGTGCAGAAAGATCCATCTGGACGGGTGCGTAATTCGCCTGGAACTCAGCTAAAGAAAAAAAAAAAAGTATATATTTTTTTATTTATTTTTAATGCACGTATTCGCTGGAAAACGTCTCAGAGAGCGAAGGCCGTGGGGCTCAACGGGAACCGTGGCCTGAGCATGCTGTAATGCACACGCCCGGGCTGAGCGGCATGTGCCTGTGATTCCACTGGACCGTGCCGGAGAGTGAATGCCTGGAGGGGCGTAACTAGGTATTCACCCGATCCGACCAGGGTTGCACGACGGCATACCACGCCAGTGCACCAAGGAGGAACCGAGCAGAGGGACCAGGTGCTACTCCAGGACAGACCCCGGACACTGCTGTTGACCCACACAGGGGAATACAGAAACAGACTGGTTAGGCTGGCACACAGACTGGTGGGTATAGGCAGGCACGACTGGTATGCAGGCAGGCGGGTATGCAGGCAGGGGGGTACAGGCAAGCACTGCTAGAGTGCAGACAGGGAGGCACTAGCAGGTAGGAACACAGGCGGGATAGGACCCAGTACACACTGGGACTCAGGAACAGAACCACAGATGTGGCGGACAAACACAGCAGAGTAAGGCCGCCCAGAGTGGTGAGCGAGAGAAGTGCAAGACGAGACCGCTTAGAGCGGTGAGCGAGAGTAGAGCAGGACGAGGTCGCCTGGAGCGGTGAGCGAGAGTAGAGCAGGACGAGGCCGCCTGGAGTGGTGAGCGAGAGTAGAGCAGGACGAGGCCGCCTGGAGCGGTGAGCGAGAGTAGAGCAGGACGAGGCCGCCTGGAGCGGTGAGCAAGAGTAGAGCAGGACGAGGCCACCTGGAGCGGTGAGCAAGAGTAGAGCAGGACGAGGCCACCTGGAGCGGTGAGCAAGAGTAGTCAGAGCAGAGCGAGACTGCCAGAGCAGTGAGAAAAGGGTCAGAGCAGAGCGAGACTGCCGGAGCAGTGAGCAAAGGGTCAGAGCGGAGCGAGACTGCTGGAGCAGTGAGCAAAGGATCAGAGCTGAGCAAGACTGCCGGAGCAGTGAGCAAAGTGTCAGAGCGGAGCTTGACTGCCAGAGCAGTGAGCAAGGCAGAGCAGGCTAGAACCACCGGAGCGGTGAGCAAGGCAGAGCAGGATAGAACCGCCGGAGCGGTGAGCAAGGCAGAGCAGGCTAGAACCGCCGGAGCAGTGAGCAAGGCAGAGCAGGCTAGAACCGCCGGAGTGGTGAGCAAGGCAGAGCAGGGGGGACAGGTCTCTGTACACACGGAACAGGCAGGAAGGGAAAGGCAGAACAGGGTACTTACAGTGAAGTAGCGAGAGGACCACAAACCCACAAACGGAAGTACAGTGACAACGAGCAGGAGTTAGGTACGAGTTCAGACTCTGCAGAAAAAGGAAAGGTACGGACATAGAGAAACACAGGAAACAGGCTAGAAGAGTATACAGACAAGAACAGACACAGTAGCAAGATACAGGAGCGGGTCTAGGTATGCAGCCCCTAGAAGGCGGGAGGAACAGGCTAGGAGCGAGTTCAGACAGGCCTGGAAATACAGCCTCCAGAAAGGGCAGGCAAGCAAACACAGAAGGGGACCTGGCACATTCAGAGTGAAAGAGCACACTGAATGAAACACAATGCTCAGGCATGGGTTAATTGGAGCAGCTGGTTTAAATACCAGGTGACAGACAGCAATAGGCTGAGGACGCACAAGGGGTGTGCCTGCAGCAGGTACAAAAAGCAGGAAGTGATTGGGCGCCGCCCTTAAGCAGCAGAAACAGAGGCAAACAGACAGCATGGAGGGAAGCCAGAGAGACATTCTGGATTGGAGATCAAGTGCGTGCTCTTGCACAGTGGGAGATGGACCACTATGCAAGGACGCCGCCAAGTATGTTACACTGGGTTATCAGCTCTTTGATACGGCTGACATCCGGGTCACTGTCCTGTGTCTCCTTCCAGCTGTGGTGAGGCAAGGGGTTTAACGTCTTACCGCGATGCCTCCTGGAGGCTCATTGCTCGTGGACCATCCCATTCCGATGAAAGGCAGGTAGTTCAATCTCCTCCAGGTCATCCACTTCTTCTTCAGTGTCCGACTGGTGAGGCATCCTGGACAGGGCATCGGCGTTGGCGTTCTTGCGGCCCGTCCGGTACTTAATAGTGAATTGGAAGTTTGACAGCCGAGCCATCCATCGTTTTTCCATGGCTCCTAGCTTGGCTGTTTCCAGATGAGTCAAGGGGTTATTATCAGTGAAGGCAGTGAACTTACTGGAGGCTAAGTAGTGTTTGAACCGCTCGGTGATGGCCCAGACCAGGCCGAGTAACTTCAACTTGAAGCTGCTATAGTTCTCTGGGTTCCTCTCAGTCGGACGGAGCTTCCTGCTTGCATAGGCGATCACCTTCTCTCGGCCATTCTGCTTCTGACTTAACACAGCTACTAATCCCTCGTTGCTGGCATCAGTGTACAGCAGGAATGGTTGGCTGTAGTCAGGGTAGGCCAGGATCTCTTCGCCGGTCAGGATCTCCTTCATCACCTTAAAGGATTCAGCTTGTTCCTTACCCCACTAGAACGGGGGATTTCTGCCTCTGGGGGACTGTCCTACCAAGAGGTCTTGCAAAGGCACCGATTTCTTGGTATAGTCCTTCACAAACCTCTGGTAATACCCGACTAGTCCCAGGAACTGACGTACCTTCTTGAGGCTCTTCGGCTCCGGCCATTTCTGGATGGCAGTGACCTTCTCCGGGTCTGGTGCTACTCCCTCTGGACTAACGATGTGCCCCAGGTACTGTACATTTCGCTTGAGCAGGTAGCACTTTGAGGGCTTCAGCTTCATCCCATACTGGGACAGCGACTCAAATACCTCCGCCAGGTGCTTCAAGTGGTCCTCATACGTCTTGAAGTACACTATCACGTCATCCAGGTATAGTAGTACAGTCTCGAAGTTGCGGTGTCCCAGGCAGCACTGCATCAATCTCTGGAACGTTCCGGGGGCGTTGCAGAGTCCAAACGGCATACTATTGAACTCGCAGAGTCCCATCGCGGTAGTAAAGGCCGTCTTCTCCCGATCCTCCCCAGCAACAGCTACTTGCCAGTATCCACTAGTGAGGTCAAGGGTGGAGAAGTAATTTGTAGACTTTAAGGCAGCCATGGATTCCTCTATTCGTGGTAAAGGGTATGCATCTTTATGTGTAATGCGATTCACTTTTCTGTAATCTACACACATTCTCATGCTTCCGTCCTTTTTCCTGACTAGTACTAGGGGAGCTGCCCAGGGACTACAACTATCCCTTACTACCCCTGCCTTCTTCATGTCGTGCAACATCTCCTTTGCCTTCTGGTAGTGTGCTGGTGGTATAGGCCTGTAACGTTCTTTGATGGGTGGATGGTCATCTGTGGGGATATGGTGTTGAACCCCCTTAATTCTCCCAAAGTCAAGTGGGTGCTTACTGAATACCTGCTCGTATTCCTGAACCACCCGGTGTACACCCTGTTTCTGATGGGCAGGGGTGGTGTCTGTCCCAACATGGAGCTGTTGGCACCAATCCTCCACCTGGGTTCCCGGGTCATTATCCTCCACTTCGTCTGGTGAGGTTAAGGACTCCGCCATGTGTATGGAGTTGTTATCTTCTGGGTACAGTTTGGCAACAGTGGCGTAGCGTGGTAATCTAATCTCGTCCTCCCCATAGTTCAGGAAGCGTACGGGCACCCTCCCATTGCGTACATCCACTATCCCTCTGGCAGTCAAGAGTGTAGGTCTATGTTCCAAGCTAAAGGGCTCTACTACCGCCTGGTAGCTCCGTCCTTTGAGACCTATTGCTGCTCTACACCAAATCAGCATTTCACTCATCGGGGGGATCACAATGGGTACCGGGTCTGTCACCCGTACATTACCAATTTCACCGCCTGTTAGCTTTACCTGTTGCTGGAACATAAGGGCTCGGATCTCTTTCTGGAGCGCCCTTCTCTGTCCTGGTCTGGCAGTGTCAGCTATCTGTTGGAGCAAGAACAACACTTCTCCCAAACAGTTACTAACAATATTTGTGCCAAGTACCATATACAAGTCTGTATCATCAGGATTAGTCTCTACTACAATTAGTCGCTGGTCCTTCAGTTCCACTCTTCCCACCTTTACTGTCACATCCTTAACCCCGACTAGGTTAAGGGGGAGGCCGTTTGAGGCATATACAGAAAGATTTGGATTTGGTGGGTGAAGTTCGTCTATGGACCAGAGCCTTTTGTAGAGGACATCAGGCATGATGGTTACCTGAGATCCTGTGTTCAGCAGAGCGGGTGTCGCGATGCCGTCCAACACGATGGACAGGAAAGGTCTTCCTCCCACGAACCTGCGGTACCAGTTTAGTTGGCCTGGGGGTTCTACTCCTTGGTGTCGACCCTCGGCCCCAGGGTTTGCTCGTTTAAAGGACAGCTCTGGACGGCGTGACCTGTCTTGTGGCAGCGGTGACAGACAGGGTCCTTCGGCGGGCGGCGTTGGTCACTGGTCCTCCCAGGGAGTGGCGTTGTCCTCCTCCTTCTCATCCAGGGATCATCCTCAGGGCTGTCGGCTAGCAGGATCCTTCCTTCTGCCTCAGGCTCCATCCGCAGCTGCAGGGCACTCAGTACAGTGGTCAGGGTTTTGCTCAACTGACGCACTTCAGAGTGCAGGCTGTCGAGCTCACTAGGGGACGTTGCTTGCACCTTGGCTTCAGCAGCAACCGGGGAAAAGGTGGATGCTGCAGGCACTGGGGTGGCCCCACCCTGGTAACATTGGATAGCAGTTGTTTCTGGGGGCTGCAGTCCTTTTATAGCCATGTCCTTAACGGTGTCAAAGGTGGCATCTGGATGATCCAGGGACCATCAACGCACAGTCCTGCTCTCTTCTTGAGACCTCAGTCCCCGGATAGACTGTTCCTTCAGCATTTTATTTTCATCATTGATGCTGGTTGGATTAACCTGTTTCAGAGCTCGCAGGGCCCCTTGTAAACGCCAGGCATAGTCCCGAACACTGTTCTCCGGTTGCTGAGAGCAGTTGTAGAACCTCATCCGGAGGTCTGTCTCAGTACGATTCTTAAAGACAGTCTGTAACTATTAAAAGATTGCGGGCACTGACTAGAGATGAGCGGTGTTCGACTAGAACTGTTCGCCAATCTCAAATTCGAGCTGTTTTGAGCGGTGTTCGAGTCGTTAGACAAATGCGAACGATTTGCAAAAAATTCGGCTGTTCGAGGTTATGTTCGATAACTAAAGAAAACAAACCAACAAAGACCAACAAAAGTTGGAAAACCAGGGTACAAAACTAAGCAACAAAAAACAAAAGAAGACCCTTAAAAAATACCTTTAATAGTTTCTTTTATAAAAAAGATACTCAATGGTACCTATGGAACAGAGTATACACACAAAAGCAAATATATGCTTTGATATACTTCAATTATCATACAAAGGGAGGGATTTAAGACAACGATCCAAAATTGCCCTAGGTCACCCTAGTAGTAGATAATAGCCCACCTAAAGGCCAAGTATTTAGTTCACCCTAAGGGTTCGAATGATGTCCCCACTCATCAGTGGGTATAGCTAAACTCTCCCTATATCCCCATGCACACACAAGTGAAAAATATATCAAAATAAAAAATAATAAATAAATTGCAAAGCGTCAGATCAAGTAACAAGATGCCAGTCACATACAGTATCAAAAATGGACTAAATGAAAAATAGCCCGTTACACATGGCAATCAACTATACAAAATAGACTTAATCAACTATCGCCCGCAAGATGCCAATCACATACAGTATCAGAAATGGACTCAATTGAAAATAGCCCGTTACACGTAGCAATCACATATACAAAAAATGGGCTCAGTAAACTAACGTCCGTTTTTTGAGATATTAGTACTTATTAAAAATATAGCTTATGGGACCTCAAGTTGCATGATGCCAATCACATACAATTTCAAAAATAGACTCAATCATAAATGGCCCGTTCACGGGGTATAAGCTAATGCTTATTAACAATACTCATTCTGGGATCATGAGATGTCCATCAATACTCATCTATATTATAAACCATAGGGCCACAATAAAATGACCCAAACAAAGATCACTAATGGAAGGTTATCAATGGACATCTCAGAAGAATTATCCTATATTAAGTTTACTCTTGCATTATGTTTATTTATCTATATTTATCCTCTGACAACTTAATTAGTACTTTAAGTTTTGAATTTTCTAGTATTTGATTATAATTGATCATTTCTTTCATGATCCCAGAATGAGTATTGTTAATAAGCATTAGCTTATACCCCGTGAACGGGCCATTTATGATTTGTAATAAGTACTAGCTGATATCTCAAAAAACGGACGTTAGTTTACTGAGCCCATTTTTTGTATATGTGATTGCTACGTGTAAAGGGCTATTTTCAATTGAGTCCATTTCTGATACTGTATGTGATTGTCATCTTGCGGGCGATAGTTGATTAAGTCTATTTTGTATAGTTGATTGCCATGTGTAACGGGCTATTTTTCATTTAGTCCATTTTTGATACTGTATGTGACTGGCATCTTGTTACTTGATCTGACGCTTTGCAATTTATTTATTATTTTTTATTTTGATATATTTTTCACTTGTGTGTGCATGGGGATATAGGGAGAGTTTAGCTATACCCACTGATGAGTGGGGACATCATTCGAACCCTTAGGGTGAACTAAATACTTGGCCTTTAGGTGGGCTATTATCTACTACTAGGGTGACCTAGGGCAATTTTGGATCGTTGTCTTACATCCCTCCCTTTGTATGATAATTGAAGTATATCAAAGTATATATTTGCTTTTGTGTGTATACTCTGTTCCATAGGTACCATTGAGTATCTTTTTTATAAAAGAAACTATTAAAGGTATTTTTTAAGGGTCTTCTTTTGGTTTTTGTTGCTTATGTTCGATAACTATTCGTGCACCAAAAGCGTGTCCTGCATGTCTGGCGCTATTTAGAGCACCAATCATGCAGGGATTGTCTGCCACTCACTGTAATGCCACAGCCATGGTGGTTGTGGCATTACAGTGATTGCCCAAATCGATGGGAACAGTGCTCACAGTGAATCATGAAAAGCCAGCAATTCAGCAGTGGCATACACCGGTACCCGACAATTTAGAACAGAAAGAATAGAGAATTACACATAGATTAGATAGATAGAAAAATGTCAGTCACATATATATGAAGTACAGTGACAGTGTTGCTTACTGTACTTGTCATTTAGTGTAAAGGATTCATTTAAAAAAATAATAGTGTTTTCATGCACCGTCTCTTTAAAAAAGCCGGCCGGCATTTCAGCAGCTGTACCCGACAATTTAGAATAGAAGGAATAGAGAATCACACATAGATTAGATAGATAGAAACATGTCAGTCACATATATATGAAGTACAGTGACAGTGTTGATTACTGTACTTGTCATTTAGTGTTAAAATAAAGGATTTATTTAAAAAAAAATTGGCGTGGGGTTCCCCGTAATTTTAGGCTCTAGCGGAGGTTAAGCAGACGGCTGGGGCAGATGTTTGAAGCCTGGGAAGGGGGTAATACCCACGGAGCTTCCCAGGCTACTAATATCAGCCCTCAGTTGAATACCTAGCCTTTATTAGCTATTAAAATGGGGGACCCCTCAAAAAAATGACGTGGGGTCCCCCCTATTTTAAAAGCTAGCAAAGGCTAGGCAGACAGCTGGGGGCTGATATTAATAGCCCAGGAAGGGTGCCATGAATATTGGCCCCCTCCCAGGCTAGAAACACCAGCCATCAGCCGCCCCAGAAATGGCGCATCCATAGGATGCGCCAATTCTGGCACTTAGCCTCGCTCTTCCCACTGCCCTGTAGCGGTGGCAGTGGGGTAATAGGGCTGGGGTTGATGTCAGCTTAGAATGCCAGCTGACATCAAGCCCAGGTTAGTAATGGAGAGGCGTCTATAGACACCCCCATTACTAACCCCATAGTCAAAGATAAAAAAAAACACAAACACCCAGAATAAAGTCCTTTAATTGAAATAAAGACACAATTCTTTATTGTTCTAAATTAAACCATACTTACCCTCACGCCCATTCCAGCTGAAGCCAACGATCTCCTGCAACAAAAGTAAAATAATAAACCAACATCATCCTTACCTTTCCATGGTTCCCACGACGGCTTCAGCTCTGCTACATTCACATAACAGGCTGGATCGCAGCAGAACGCTGCCATCCAGCTTGCAATGCCGCACACACTGAGAAGCGCAGGCATGCTTGCGCTCCTCAGTGTCTCGCTGTGATGGCATCCAGATGAGCCGAGTTCATGTCCAAAGAACTCGGCTCACCTCATGCACGTCACTGACAGCGTGGGAAATTCTCCTGCACTCAGCGCTTCAGCGTGAGAATTCTCCCACGCTGTTAGTGACGTGCATGAGGTGAGCTGAGTTCATTGGACATGAGCTCACCTCATGCACGTCACTGAAAGCGTGGGAAAATTCTCACGCTGAAGCGCTGAGTGCAGGAGAATTTTCCCACGCTGTCAGTGACGTGCATGAAGTGAGCTGAGTTCATTGGACATGAGCTCACCTCATGCACGTCACTGACAGCGTGGGAAAATTCTCACACTGAAGCGCTGAGTGCAGGAGAATTTTCCCACGCTGTCAGTGACGTACATGAGGTGAGCTGAGTTCATTGGACATGAACTCGGCTCATCTGGATGCCGTCACAGCCAGACGCTGAGGAGCGCAAGCAAGCCTGCGCTTCTCAGTGTCTGCGGGATGACAGGCTGGATGGCAGCTTTCTGCTGCGGCCCAGCCTGTCATCTCGATGTAGCAGAGCTGAAGCTCTCCTGGGAACCATGGAAAGGTAAGGATGATGTTGCTTTATTATTTTTCTTTTATTGCAGGAGATCGTTGGCTTCAGCTGGAATGGGCGTGATGGTAAGTATGGTTTAATTTAGAACAATAAAGAATTGTGTGTTTATTTCAATTAAAGGACTTTATTCTGGGTGTTTGTGTTTTTTTTTAACTTTGACTATGGGGTTATTAATGGGGGTGTCTTATAGACGCCTCTCCATTACTAACCTGGGCTTGATGTCAGCTGGCATTCTAAGCTGACATCAACCCCAGCCCTATTACCCTACTGCCACTGCTACAGGGCAGTGGGAAGAGCGAGGCTATGTGCCAGAATTGGCGCATCCTATGGATGCGCCATTTCTGGGGCAGCTGACGGCTGGTGTTTCTAGCCTGGGAAGGGGCCAATATTCATGGCACCCTTCCTGGGCTATTAATATCAGCCCCCAGCTGTCTGCCTAGCCTTTGCTAGCTATTAAAATAGGGGGGACCCCACATCATTTTTTTGGGGGGGTCCCCCATTTTAATAGCTAGTAAAGGCTAGGTATTCAGCTGGGGGCTGATATTAGTAGCCTGGGAAGCTCCATGGGTATTACCCCCTTCCCAGGCTTCAAACATCTGCCCCAGCCGTCTGCTTAACCTCCGCTAGAGACTAAAAT
Organism: Phyllobates terribilis; assembly: GCF_046119375.1. NCBI lineage: Eukaryota > Metazoa > Chordata > Amphibia > Anura > Dendrobatidae > Phyllobates > Phyllobates terribilis. The sequence goes on along the minus strand of NW_027362768.1, from coordinate 33,336,577 downwards.
TACGGGGAACCCCACGCCAATTTTTTTTTTAATAAATCCTTTATTTTAACACTAAATGACAAGTACAGTAACCAACACTGTCATTGTACTTATTATATATGTGACTGACATGGTTCTATCTATCTAATCTATGTGTGCTGCTCTATTCTTTCTGTTATAAATTGTTGGGTACCGCTGCTGAATTGCCAGCCGGCTTTTTTAAAGAGACGGTGCATGAAAACACTAATATATTTTTTAATAAATCCTTTACACTAAATGACAAGTACAGTAACCAACACTGTCACTGTACTTCTTATATATGTGACTGACATGTTTCTATCTATCTAATCTATGTGTGATGCTCTATTCCTTCTTGTCTAAATTGTCGGGTACTGGTGTATGCCGCTGCAGAATTGCCGGCCAGCATTTTTAAAGAGAGCGTCTTCTGAGCAGTTTGTCAGCTTTTGGACACCTTTGAAGGTGTTTTCTATGTGTTTCTATGTGTTTTTGTTTGCCTGCCATTGGTTTTAACGGTGTTCGACGGTGTTCTAAGGTGTTCGACGAACAGTTCGACGAACAGTTCCTCGAACATCCCGGTGTTCGACGAACCGAACCGCACCCGAACACTACAGGGGTGGCTCAACATTAATGGTAAATATGGTTTAAATTATAACAATAAAGAATTGTGTCTTTATTTCAATTAAAGGACTTTATTCTGGGTGTTTGTGTTTTTTGTATCTTTGACTATGGGGTTAGTAATGGGGGTGTCTTATAGACGCCTCTCCATTACTAACCTGGGCATGATGTCAGCTGGCATTATAAGCTGACATCAACCCCAGCCCTATTACCCCATTGCCACCGCTACAGGGCAGTGGGAAGAGCGAGGCTAAGTGCCAGAATTGTCCCAACCTGTGGATGGGCCATTTCTGGGGCGGCTGACGGCTGGTGTTTCTAGCCTGGGAGGGGGCCAATATTCATGGCACCCTTCCTGGGCTAATAATATCAGCCCCCAGCTGTCTGCCTAACCTTTGCTAGCTATTAAAATAGGGGGGACCCCACATCATTTTTTTGGGGGTCCCCCATTTTAATAGCTAGTAAAGGATAGGTATTCAGCTGGAGGCTGATATTAGTAGCCTGGGAAGCTCCGTGGATATTACCCCCTTCCCAGGCTTCAAACATCTGCCCCAGCCGTCTGCTTAACCTCCGCTAGAGACTAAAATTACGGGGAACCCCACGCCAATTTTTTTTTTAATAAATCCTTTATTTTAACACTAAATGACAAGTACAGTAATCAACACTATCACTGTACTTATTATAAATGAGACTGACATGTTTCTATCTATCTAATCCATGTGTGATGCTCTATTCCTTCTTGTCTAAATTGTCGGGTACTGGTGTATGCCGCTGCTGAATTGCCAGCCGGCTTTTTTAAAGAGAGTGTCTTCTGAGCAGTTTGTCAGCTTTTGGACACCTTTGAAGGTGTTTTCTATGTGTTTCTATGTGTTTTTGTTTGCCTGCAATTGGTTTTAACGGTGTTCGACGGTGTTCTAAGGTGTTCAACGAACAGTTCCTCGAACATCCCGGTGTTCGACGAACCGAACCCGAACACTACGGGGGTGGCTCAACACTAACACTGACTCCTGGTCTGCGGCCGACCAGGTTTCTACTTCTCGCTCCGCTGTACCAGTCAATTGTCCCAATACAACAGCGGCTCTTTGCTTGCTTGTCATAGAGTACATGTCAAGTATACCGCAGATTTTCCTTTTGAATCCAGACAGGGTATCTGGTTTGCCACTGTACTGGGGGAGCCACTTCACTCCAGGGATGTACGGTAGGGCCATGGGTATGACAGGGGTTACAAGCCCTGCTGGTGGAGCGGCTGCTCCGGCCTGCTCGGCGCCGAGCGTGGGTTGATCATCAGGGCCGCTAACCGGTACTCCGGCGTTGTGCTGTTCTTCGGACATTCTTGCACCCCCCTAGCGAACCGTGGCCTACCTTCTTTTCTTTTCTTCTGGTAGGCCGCAGCTCCGCAGGTGACTGTCTTCTTTCAGGACCTTACATCGCTTGCGTCCTACGTCAGAGCGCTCAGCGGGGCTCCTTCCAGGACCTGGTGCTTCCTGATTTGACGTCGCGGCGTAAGCGTGTCCGGGGCTTGCGCGCTTCAGCAGGTACGCCTCTCAGTTTCCCGCGGTCACGCCCTTCTTCCCGCTCGGTGGCACAACAATGGCGGCGATCTTCACCACAGTATAATACACAGTTCTGATTAAAGGCGCACAGTACCCGGTGGCAACGGGCATAACACTCCATCGTTGCAGCGGGCACGGAATCCTGTTTGTGACGCCAGGAAGAGATGACGCGCCCAGGGGATGGGGAACGACTCGGTGCCCGAGCCTTGTTGTTGCCTGACCTTGGGGGATGTCGCGGTGGTCGGCTCTCGGGTCCGTACCCTGGGGTCACTCTTAAAAGAAAGGGGGAAAGATATATGGGATAGGGGAATGTTCGCGAAGCCACCCGTGGTGTCTGGTGAGGATCACCAGCGCTGCGACAGTCCTCTGAGGCCAGTGTTTAGGCAGCTTTTTTGGTATGGCTCCCCACAGGTGGAGCAAGGCCTCAGGGCAGCGTAGGTGTAGGGATGCAGGACAGAGGGGACCCAGCTGGGTCAGAGGAAGGATAGAAGAATAGGCACGCACACAGGAGTTCACTTCAGTACCTTTACTGGTGGTGTTTCAGGCATGATCCAGGGCACTGTAGGGTGAAGGGTGCATATCAGGACTCTCCCCAGTGAGCAGGTGTGGGGCCTCCTGTTCCTTGCCTTTCCTTGATAAGTTTCTGACATGCCTAGAGCTAGGCCTAACTTGGTCTCTGTCTTGCACCTGCTGACCTGGTGGTAGGGCCTTCTGTTGGAATTCACACTCCCTGGTCTCTGGGGCCTCCGTGACTCCTGACCCTCGTATAACAGTCAGCTTCTGGTGAACCTGGGACGTATAGTTCGCCAGGGGTCCCGGTTGTTTCTGCTGGGTGTAAGGAATCCCTGAAGACGGGGACACGGTCTCCAGTAAAAGGTTTTTGGGGTGAGCGGGTAAAGCTCCTCTGCCCCCTGTGTTACTCTCTTGCTTACTCCACTCGCCTTTGGCCACGCTCGGGGCCCTCACTAGGCTTCACACGGGCAGTAGGCACACTGCGCTTCGCCGCTCTTTTGGCATCGGCACGCCCTAGGCTCACTAACTCAAGCTCTCTGAGTCTGGACTGACCTGACAACCTCTCTGCCTGCAGCAGACTGTAGACTGCACACTCCAGGCTGTAGAATCCAGACTGAGCTGCCTAGCTCCACCTTCCCTATTTATATCCCTAACGGGCTCCCTCTGGTGGTCTGAGGTGGTAGGTGGAGGTCTGTGAATGCTATGAGGGCCTCTTGTGGAGGAATCCGTCCATGCACCCCTCTAGGATCTGTGGCACCAATGCGCAGCAGGGCGCCACACATGCTTGCTAATGGTGCTAGTTGAGAGTGTTCAATGACAGGTGAAGGGATGGAGGCATCTTGGCATGCATCATGGACGGATTGGCATGCGTGCATAACAGCGGAGCAAGCAGTGGTGTCACCCGCAGACACTGTTGCTGGACCCTGGGGTTCGGCCCACAATAGTAACATAGTAACATAGTTTTTAAGGTTGAAGGAAGACTATGTCCATCTAGTCCATGCTTTGCTGCCATGTGTCTGATCATGCTAATGGTGGTCAGGCTGCTAGTTTTGCTATCCCTGCTGATGCTGGCCTGGCAGGTGGTGCAATTGGCCTTTTTGAAGTTATCGGCAGAGTCTTTTAAAAAACAACCAGACTCGGGAAGACCTAACAGTTGTACTGGCAACTTCCTTCGTGTTGATGTTACGGGGATTGGTTGCCCACCTACTGTCTGCAGCCACCACACTGCTTGCTCGTGCCTGTGGTGGTGCTACGATTCCCTCCCCCTGTGTGCTGCTGTCCTTGCTTCTGCATGTCACCTTGCCTGGTTGGGTCAGTGACTTCATCGTCCACCACTTCATCTTCCACTTCCACACCCTGGTCCTGCTCCTGACTTTCTGGCAATTGTGTCTCATCATCATTCACATCTTGTGACAGTTTCCCACCGTCGCCTGCGTGTGACCGTGGCTGGCAAATATTTTGACATAGCTACATGCGATCTCCTCTTGCCCTGCTTCAAGTGGGCCAGGTGAGAGGCCAGAATCTATAAATTGAAAATGAACAGCTCTTCGGAGTGTTCAAGTATGGGATCAGTTGTCTCCGGGCACTCAGCATGGTGGGAGGAAGGAGGATCAGAGTGAGGAATATGCAGTCCAGACTCATGGCTACTGTGACTTGACCGTGTGGAAGACAGGGTGGTGGTGTTACTGGCAAAGTGACTGGAAGCTGTAGCGTCGGCGTTCCTGCCTCCTGCTAAGCAGGGACGCCGTTCCCCTCACCTCTCCGCTCCGTGCCCGGCGTCTTCATCCCGCTCTGCTGGCAGCGCGTGCTGCTTCCCGGCCACTGTGCTTAGGGCGCACGCGCGCGCGCTCCCCCTCTCTTAAAGGGGCCACGCGCGCCTTTCTAAGGAGTCCCCGGCCAATGGCCGGAGGATCTCACCATATATAAGGCACCTCCTCCAAAATGGAGGTGCCCGAGCAATGTTTTTGCAAAGCCTATCAACTCTGCTTCAGCCCTCAGGTCCCGTTACCAGATACCTGCCAGTTACCTGCCAGATTCCTGCTTGATACCTGCCTGATTCCAGTCTATCTGCTTGCATTCCTGCGGTCCGACAGTCTGCCTACCAGCACCTGCCAGTCTGTCTATGGATCAGTTTGCCCGCTCACCTGGGAGCGCCCACTTGCTACCTGCCTGCTAGCCTACCTGGAGGCTCTGCCGTCACTTGCCGTGACCACCTGCCAGCCAGCCGTGTGACTCTTACCTGCTCACCTGGGAGCGCTCACCTTCTGCTCGCCTGCTAGCCTACCGGGAGGCTTAGCCGTCACTTGCTGTGACCACCTGCCAGCCTGCCGTGAGACTCTTACCCGCTCACCTGGGAGCGCTCACCTGCTACTCGCCTGCTAGCCTACCTGGAGGCTTAGCCGTCACTTGCTGTGACCACCTGCCTTTTCAGAGACTCTTGCCCGCTCACTTGGGAGCGCCCACCTGCTACCTGCCTGCTAGCCTACCTGGAGGCTCTGCTGTCACTTGCTGTGACCTCCTGCCTGTCCAGAGACTCTTGCCCGCTCACCTGGGAGCGCTCACCCGCTACCCACCTGCTAGCCTACCTGGAGGCTTAGCCGTCACTTGATGTGACCACTAGAGATGAGCGTTGTTCTACTCGAACTGTTCGCCAATCTCAAATTTGAGCTGTTTTGGGCGGTGTTCAAGCCGGTCGGCGAACACGAACAATTTGAGAAAAATTCGGCTGTTCGAGGTTATGTTCGATAACTGTTCGTGCACCAAAATCATAACTGTATTTTTTCTCAGTAATGATGAAAATTAATGTTAATACGCAGTTTGAGTGTACAGCGGGGCGGGGGGAGGGGCAGGGGATGGATCTCTGCAGGAACAATGAAGATCTCCATTTTTTTTTCTCTTTCCCGCATTTGCAGTGGGGAGGTGCAATCTGTCAGCCTATCAGCAGCGCACACACGGAGCGAAGTGCTTTTTTTCACACAAGCAAGGGCATGTGTGATTGGCAGTGTATGTCAAATGTCCTTGCCCTATAAGACCAAGCCATTTTCCCCGTCCCCACCATTTTCTCACTGCTGCAGCTGCGTGTTAGACGGCACCGCTGTTGCTGTGTGCGCTATACCTTGTTAATTTCAAGCCAATTTTCGCACAAATATACAGATAGCTTGGGAGTAGGGAATAGTTGTAATTGCAGTCCTTTTAAGGACTAGGTTACAGCATTTCCTACGACTTTTATCAGGCAGGTCTGTGCTCTTAAATAGATAGATTGTGGGAGTAAAGACTAATTGTAATTGGAGTCCTTTTCAGGACTAGGTTACATCAGTTCCTATCAGTTTTTGCCAGGCAGGTCTGTGCCAGTGCTGTGCAAGTTTTTTTCACAGCATTTGGCTGAATCTAGCAAAGCTAATCCTTTTTGGCCTATTGCAGAGTGTGTTAGTCAGTGGAGTAGCCTATCTGTGTTGCAAGATATACCACCTGTGTATAGAATACCAATTTTTTTACTGCACCTAGTGAAGTAAAATCTTTTGGGCATAGCATCATTCTATTAGTCCATCTATACTGACCTCCATCAGGTTGCAAACTGAATATAATTTTTTTCTGCATCTAGCTCTGAAAAAATATTTGGGCTTCTAGCAGTGTGTGGGACTTGGTCTATTAGTCCATCTATACTGACCTCCATCAGGTTGCAAATTAAAAATAATTTTTTTCTTCATTTAGCTCTGAAAAAATATTTGGGCTTCTAGCAGTGTGTGGGACTTGTTCTATTAGTCCTTCTATACTGACCTCCAGCAGGTTGCAAATTGAATATAATTTTTTTCTGCATCTAGCTCTGAAAAAATATTTGGGCTTCTAGCGGTGTGTGGGACTTGGTCTATTAGTCCATCTATACTGACCTCCATCAGGTTGCAAATTAAAAATAATTTTTTTCTGCATCTAGCTCTGAAAAAATATTTGGGCTTCTAGCAGTGTGTGGGACTTGGTCTATTAGTCCATCTATACTGACCTCCATCAGGTTGCAAATTAAAAATAATTTTTTTCTTCATTTATCTCGGAAAAAATATTTGGGCTTCTAGCAGTGTGTGGGACTTGTTCTATTAGTCCTTCTATACTGACCTCCAGCAGGTTGCAAATTGAATATAATTTTTTTCTGCATCTAGCTCTGAAAAAATATTTGGGCTTCTAGCGGTGTGTGGGACTTGGTCTATTAGTCCATCTATACTGACCTCCATCAGGTTGCAAATTAAAAATAATTTTTTTCTGCATCTAGCTCTGAAAAAATATTTGGGCTTCTAGCAGTGTGTGGGACTTGGTCTATTAGTCCATCTATACTGACCTCCATCAGGTTGCAAATTAAAAATAATTTTTTTCTGCATCTAGCTCTGAAAAAATATTTGGGCTTCTAGCAGTGTGTGGGACTTGGTCTATTAGTCCATCTATACTGACCTCCATCAGGTTGCAAATTGAATAAAAAAAATTTCTGCATCTAGCCCTGAAAAAATATTTGGGCTTCTAGCGGTGTGTGGGACTTGGTCTATTAGTCCATCTATACTGACCTCCATCAGGTTGCAAATTAAAAATAATTTTTTTCTGCATCTAGCTCTGAAAAAATATTTGGGCTTCTAGCAGTGTGTGGGACTTGGTCTATTAGTCCATCTATACTGACCTCCATCAGGTTGCAAATTAAAAATAATTTTTTTCTTCATTTAGCTCTGAAAAAATATTTGGGCTTCTAGCAGTGTGTGGGACTTGTTCTATTAGTCATTCTATACTGACGTCCAGCAGGTTGCAAATTGAATATAATTTTTTTCTGCATCTAGCTCTGAAAAAATATTTGGGCTTCTAGCGGTGTGTGGGACTTGGTCTATTAGTCCATCTATACTGACCTCCATCAGGTTGCAAATTAAAAATAATTTTTTTCTGCATCTAGCTCTGAAAAAATATTTGGGCTTCTAGCGGTGTGTGGGACTTGGTCTATTAGTCCATCTATACTGACCTCCATCAGGTTGCAAATTAAAAATAATTTTTTTCTGCATCTAGCTCTGAAAAAATATTTGGGCTTCTAGCAGTGTGTGGGACTTGGTCTATTAGTCCATCTATACTGACCTCCATCAGGTTGCAAATTGAATAAAAAAAATTTCTGCATCTAGCTCTGAAAAAATATTTGGGCTTCTAGCGGTGTGTGGGACTTGGTCTATTAGTCCATCTATACTGACCTCCATCAGGTTGCACATTAAAAATAATTTTTTTCTTCATTTATCTCTGAAAAAATATTTGGGCTTCTAGCAGCGTGTGGGACTTGTTCTATTAGTCCATCTATACTGACCTCCATCAGGTTGCAAATTAAAAATAATTTTTTTCTGCATCTAACCCAGCCAATAGTTTTGGCCTAATACCACAGTTTGGCCACTCAGCTCTGCTCGGTTACCATCCATTGTTTTTTTGTGCAAACAACTCCAGAGTTGTGAATTAGTTAACCACCAAAATGAGTGGAAAAAGGCCTGCTGCTGGTGGAAAGGGGAATAGGCGTGTTGGGAAGGGGAAAAAAGGTTGTGTCCGTGGGGTAGGTGCAGAAGAAAGACCATCTTCCAGCCAAACTAAAATGTCTACTTCTTTTAGCGGACAATGTGATAAGATCCCTTTCTTACGGCCACGCCAATTGCTACAAATTCAAGATGAGGCACAAAAACAGCAGGTGCTTCAACGGATATCAAGTGCTCCTTTAAGTGGGCTCTCCTCCACATCAACTTCAACATCACAAATACTCCAGTCCTCAAAGGTGTCACCCAAATCGCACTTGCTTCCTCACAGCTCCCAAATCTCCAGCTGCCCGTCTGAGTATGAGGTAGAACAGATGGTTGAGTCTGCAGAGCTGTTTATGACGCACCCCCTGGGCCATATTCTTTAGGGGAATACCCGGAGCCGGATCAGATGGGGGTTGTAGTCTCCGAGTGGCTGTGACCCGGTCCGTGCCCAGGGTGTCAAGCTCAGTGTGTGGCAGTCCTTACTGATGTTACTAAAGTTCTTTATGTCGACTACGCCACCCGTTGAATTGCGGTCACTACGGCCGCCGCTGCAGCAGGGTCCGCTGAGGCTGATGGTGTTGGTGCAGCTTAGGTAGTATAACCCCCAACGGGAGGGGTATAGCCTCGGGGTCAGGTGCAGAGGATGGTGGTTGTGGAGGTGCAGGGAGGATGGTAATCAGAGACAGAGTCGGGTTGTGCAGTTCAGGGTTTTTACTTACTGCAGATGTTCCGGTCACTCCGGCCTTGAGTGACCACCCGAGCCGTGCTGCGTCCACCAGGTCCTGGACTCGGCCAACCCCCAAGTAGTTCTGGAGCGTGGTTCTGAGCTCCCGTTCTGTCCTGTCCTCGTCTCTGGCCTTCCCCACCAGGGATCCACCTAAGTCCGGCTCCCTCGGGCCTTCTGTTGGTAACCCTTGACTCTGGGTTCCCTGACCCTACGCGTGGTCTGCCTTCCGGGTGGATATGGTGGGTGGCCGTGGCAGATGCTGCCCACGGCCTCCGGTCTCTGGCTGAGGTATGCTGTAGCCCCCACCAGTTTGGGATCCGGTACCCTGTTGCCAACTCTTCACCCTGTGGTTGGATTTGGGCTCTCAGAGTTCCTTCTTTCTCCCCCTCTGGGTCTTTCGTTCTCTCCTCTCTCACTCTGGGCCTGGGCTGCTCTGCTCCTCTGCCTTCTTCCACTGCTCTGCAAAGTCTTCACTACAACAGGCTGACTGGTTGCTGTCTGCCTGTCTGACCCTGATCTTAGATGGTTCCCACCTTTTATACTCCCTCTATGTGTGAGCTCAGGTGACCAGCACCCAATGAGCTCCTAGCTTTACCCAGGCTGCTCCCCCTATCTGCCCCTACACTACTGGGATATTCCACCCCCCTCCCACTCCAGCCAAGAACAGACTCGGTCGTACCTGCACATTATTAAGTGGGAGTACCGTTGGTCTGCCCTCCGGAAATGGGATGTGTGTAGTGCATGCAGCCTACTGAGCTCAGTCCCACACTCCATCCTTACCCGGGAGTGGAATATCACACCTCTGGGTTGAGGTGCAATACCCCTGTAGCAGCCGAATCCTCAGGGTGCTACATTTACTCATACTATAGCCTGGGAATCAGAGGTCGACTCCAGCGCTTCTGTGAATCCAGACGAGGAAATGATCTGCACTGATGCCCAGAATCTTTATGAGTCGGATCCAGGACCAGACGCAGAAGGTTCTGACCATAATGTAGACCCTCATTCCCAAACTGTAACTCCTGTTGGTGGAGACAATGAGGAAGACGATGATAAGACTCAAATACCTGATTGGAGCGACAACTTTAGTTTTTTGTCAGGGCAGGAACAGGTTGGCTCTGAGGACGACGGGTGTGATAACGCACAGGGTGATGATGATGAGGTCGGAGATCCCACTTACTGTCAACCCACAGTCAGCCAAGAGATGAGGTCAGCAGAGGAGGTGGAGGAAGATGCTAGTGACGACGAGGTCAGGTTGCGCCTTCCTGGACAGAGACGTAGTACTGGAAGCACGTCAACAACTGCATCCTCAAACACAACTCTGCCTCTCACCACAAGTCGTGGTGGCTCTTCAGGTCGCATGGGTGCTAAGCCTTGCATAGCCTGGGCATTTTTTCAGATCGATAAAGATGACCCAACTCGTGTTATCTGTAACATTTGTCAGCAAAAGCTAAGTAGAGGCCAAAAAATACATAGTTTGAGTACTTCATGCATGAACCGGCACATGGACATGAAGCATAAGTTGCAGTGGGAAGCTCAGTGTGCTACAATGCGGTCTAGCCGGCCGGGCCAACCACCGTCTGCCATATCTTGTGCATCCGCGGCCTCTTCATCCTCTGTGACTGGGGGGACAGCAGTCACACCTGTTTTGGGGCGCAGACCTGCCACCTCTTTACCCGCAACAGCCAGCGTGATTGGCAGGTCATCATTTTCTTTGGAGGTGGTAACACCAGCTGGTCTTGAGCGCTGTCCGACATCGATAGCACCACCTTTGGATCAAGGCAACCTAACATGTCCGCCTGCATCTTCCTCACAGACCGGCAGTTTGCCGGGGACACCCTTATCAACCCCGTCTAAGCACAATAGCCAGCCCTCGGTCCCTCAGATGTGGACAAGTAAAAGACCATTTCCTCCTAGCCATGAGAAAGCTAAGAGGTTGAATTTCACCATCTGCAAGCTCTTGGCTACAGAAATGCTGCCTTTCCGCCTGGTGGACACAGAGGATTTTCGAGACCTTATGTCCGTCGCAGTGCCCCAGTACCAGATGCCCAGTCGGCACTACTTCTCAAAGAAAGGTGTGCCTGCGCTCCACCAGCATGTCGCACACAACATCACCGCTTCTTTGAGAAACTCTGTGTGTGACAGGGTGCATTTCACCACAGACACTTGGACGAGTAGGCATGGACAGGGGCGTTACATGTCGCTGACTGGGCACTGGGTAACTATGGTGACAGCAGGACAAGGGGCTGCTGTCCAAGTCTTGCCGTCCCCACGAGTTGTGCGTCAATCCTCTTTATGTCATTTTTCCTCCACTGCTTCTGCCTCCTCAACCTCCTCTCGGTCTTCCACCTGCACCCAAAGCCTGTCTGGTCATGCCACAAGCTTTCTAACTGCGCAGAAGGGATCCTGCACACCTCCTTACTATGCTGGCAGTAGGGCTCAACGTCATCAGGCGGTTTTTACATTGAAATGTCTGGGAAATGTGAGTCACACAGCTGAGGAGTTGTGGTCAGCTCTGGAGAACCAATTTCATGAATGGTTGTCTCCACTGGACCTGAAACCAGGGAAGGCCGTGTGCGACAATGCTGCAAACCTGGGTGCGGCCCTTCGCCGGGGCAATGTCACACACGTGCCTTGTATGGCTCACGTGTTGAACCTGGTTGTCCAGCAATTTTTAGCCCACTATCCCAGACTAGATGGCTTTCTGCAGAGGGCACGGTCGCTGTGTGCTCACTTCCGCCGATCGCATCCCGCAGCTCAGCGACTTACATCTCTACAGAAGTCGTTGGGCCTGCCACTTCACCGGCTAAAATGCGATGTGCCTACCCGGTGGAATTCAACTCTGCACATGTTGCAGCGACTGTGGCAGCACCGACAAGCCCTGGTGCAATACGTTCTGACGTATAGCCTGGGCCAACGAGATTCAGAGGTGGGGCAAATCACGCTGGAGGAGTGGTCTCAGATCAGGGACCTATGCACCCTTCTGCACAGTTTTGAAATGGCGACGAAGATGTTTAGTGCTGACGATGCCATTATCAGCATGACTATTCCGGTGATTTACATGCTGGAGCACATGTTAAACAGAATTCGGAGTCAGGTGGTGGCACAAGAGGAGGTGGAGGAAGTAGAGGAGGAGGAGTTGTATGCGGAAGGGCTAACATCTGCAAGGTCCAGACGGTCGGCAGCACCAGGGCGGCAGGCATGTGAGGGTGGGGGAGATGATTTTACCAGGGCGCATGGTAGCAGCCAAACTAGTGAGGAAGGTGCAGGAGCCCAGGAAGAAGTGGAGGACGAACTGATGGAAGACTCATCAGATGAGGGAGACCTTGATCACATTTCTGTTGTGCGAGGTTGGGGGGAGAGGACAGAGGAAGGAAGCATGATTGTTACCTCGCCACCAACACAACAGGGACTTGGTGCTCCTGGATGCGCAACACACATGAGTGCCTTCTTGCTGCACTACCTGCAACATGACCCTCGAATTGTGAGAATTAGAAATAATCCTGACTACTGGGTTGCCACACTGTTAGATCCCCGGTACAAAAGTAAATTTGCAGAAATTATTCCTGCCATAGAAAGGGATGCACGCATGCAGGAGTATCAGCAGAGACTGTTGCAGAATCTTACATGTGCTTTTCCACAAAATACCAGTGGTGCACGTAGTGAATCTCACAGTTCCAACTTGCCAACCGTGGTCTGTATGGAATTGTTCAATAAAGGGCCCAAAATTAAGATAACATAGATGGGAGAGGTCTCTATGAATAGGAATTCCTAAGTATTTGATACCCTGTGAGGGCCAGGCAAAGGGAAAGTTGGACTGGATGGAATCCTATATGGATTTAGGGAGGGAGACATCGAGGGCCTCAGACTTCGCTGCATTGATTTTAAAATTTTACCATGTAACAAAGTGATCTATTTCAGCCATAACAGCAGGGATGGATATATGTGATTGAGTGATATATACTAGGACATCATCAGCAAATAGAGAGCACTTGTACTCGGTGCCTCCCACCTCAATCCACCTAATATTGGGGTTATGGCGAATTGATGAGAGCAGGTGCTCCGTCACTAGGATGTATAAGAGAGGGGACAGAGGACATCCCTGCCTTGTCCCATTGGTGATTGTGAAAGGTGATGAAAATGTTCTGACGCACCCCCTGGGCCTTGGGACTCCCGTAGCCGGACCCTTTTTGGTGGATGCTGGTGGTTGTAGTCTTCGTGGCGGCGATCCGGTTCCGTGGCTCAGGGCGGTCAAACCAGTGGCGGAACTATTTATGTGGTTTTGATGTTTAAATGTCCGACTACGCCACCCGTGGATTGCGGTCAGAGTGAACCGCCGCTACAGGGCAGACCGCTAAGGCTGGTGTTGTGGGTGCAGCAGAGCGTAGCATAACTCCCCACGGGAGGAGTATAGTCTCAGGGCAGTGTATGCGGAGGATGGGGGTGATGGTGCAGGGCAGCAGCAGTAACGACACGGAGTCAGTGATGCAGTTCAGGGCCTTTACTCACAGTTCTTATTATCCAGACCACGTCTGCAGGTAACGACTGCCCACGTCGTACTGTGCTCACCAGGTGAGGGGCTCAGACAACTCCCAGATAACTTTGGAGCGCTTCACAGGACCCCCTTTGTGTGTCCTTTGTCTGGCCTTTCTTACCAACACTTCTGTCCGGCTGCCTCGGGTCTCCTCTTGGTAAACTTGGCGCCAGTTTCCCTGACCCTATGTGGTGCCTTCCTAGCGGGTGGAGCAAGGGGCTGCGCCACATAAAATGTCAGAGCCTCCGGTTTCTAGCTGAGGGTCGTTTCCTGCCTCCACTAGTTCGGGGACCGGTCTCCCCCTTTGGCCTGACCCCTCCACGCAGGTGGATTCGGGCGTGCGGTGGCGACTCGCCCGTCCGCACCCCTGGGATCCCTTCATTCCTCGTTCCTGGAGCCTTCTCCGCTCCTCTTCCTTCCTTCTCCCTCTTGCAGGCCTGGGCCTCTGTTACTAGGCCCGCCTCCGGAGCAGAGCTCATGCAGAGCCCCTGCTCCCTGCCACTTCTGCTCAGACTTCTCTGCACTGAACTAAGATGGTGCCCACCTTTTATACTCCCTTCTCAATGCACCCAGGAACTGCTTCCTCCCTGCTCCTGCACTGCAGGGTTCCCCTTCCTCAGTGTTCCCTCCCCCCACTCCAGCCAGGGACAGGGACTGTCGTGCCCATCTCAGGGGCATATTGGTCGCCCTGCCCCACGGCAATGTGGTGTAATGCATGCAGGTGTCGGGTCCTGATCCACACTCCATCCTTATCTGAGAGTGAGATATCACACCTCTGGGTGAGGTGCAATACGTCTGTAGCAACCGAGCCCTCGGTGCTACAGTTCCATTTATCTTCAGCCTAGGTGACGTATTGTGATACAGGGCCGTGATTTTGGCTATAAAAGGGTCCCCTAGACCCCTACCCCAAGCTTTTTAAGAGAATCATATATGGCGTGCCAGGAGACTCTATGGAATGCTTTCTCAGCATCCAACGAGAGTATCTACTTACAAATTTTTAACTGCATCTAGCCCAGGAAATACTTTGTGCCTAGTAGCAGTGTCTGCTAGTCAGCGGATTATCCCGGCTGTTAAGCAAGCTACACCACCTGTAGTTTGGACACTTAATTTTTTCAAAGGAAATGCTTCGGGACCACGGGACACTTAGTGAAGAGCATCAGGAGGCACCCCAAGGCATAGGGGCTGGGACTGGCACTAGGATGCCTTGCGGTGGACAGCCGAGCTCGATCCTTATAAAAGCTTTTTAACTGCAGCAGCTTTAGTGGACGCTACTGGAGCTGGAATTACGCGGCTGCTGGCATGAGACTTGCCCTCCAATAGATCCTTGTAAATGGATTTAAAGTGTATTCATTCAAATTAGAGGGACAATTTAAATTAAAAAGCTTAGAGCTGCCTCCACCACAGGGGGGGCTCTCTCGACCCACCAGCGGACAGGCACCAGTATTGGGAGAGGGGGGCTGGCCGTCAGGGTTCACCGCGGCTCTGGCACAAACCCGGCGACACGGAGGTGGCACGGGCAGGAGCGGACTGGCCGTCTCGGCTTCTCACTTTTTGGATTTTAGAAGGGCATGACATGCCTATATCTGTGTCTCCCCCTCCTTTTACTCCTCCACCTCTTTTCTTTTCGCATGACTATATGTACTTGTCACTTTTCCATGTGTTAGTTGTGTCTTCTGAGCAGTTTGTCAGCTTTTGGACACCTTTGAAGGTGTTTTCTATGTGTTTCTATGTGTTTTTGTTTGCCTGCCATTGGTTTTAACGGTGTTCGAAGGTGTTCGACGAACAGTTCGACGAACAGTTCGGCAAACACACGGGTGTTCGACGAACCAAACCGAACTCGAACACTACGGGGGTGGCTCAACACTAGTGACCACCTGCCTGTCCAGAGATTCTTGCCCGCTCGCCTGGGAGCGCCCACCTGCTACCCGCCTGCTAGCCTACATGGAGGCTCTGCCGTCACTTGCTGTGACCACCTGCCTGTCCAGAGACTCTTGCCCGCTCACCTGGGAGCGCTCACCTGTTGCCTGCCTGCTAGCCTACCTGGAGGCTCTGCTGTCACTTGCCGTGACTACCCGCCTGTCAAGAGACTGTTCTTTTCACCTGCCGTGTCTACCTTCCCGCCTTCCCTGGGAGCCACCTG
The DNA here is from genome assembly GCF_046119375.1 of Phyllobates terribilis. Taxonomy (NCBI): domain Eukaryota; kingdom Metazoa; phylum Chordata; class Amphibia; order Anura; family Dendrobatidae; genus Phyllobates; species Phyllobates terribilis. The sequence goes on along the minus strand of NW_027362768.1, from coordinate 33,320,985 downwards.
CCTCCTTACAAATACTGCCCCTTTGTATAATAGCTCAGAGGTTCCACCTCCCAGACCCGTTACAGTTTGCTCGGTCCATGGATCCCGGTGGCACCCAAGCTCCATCGCTCTCAGACTTATGCCATGAACTGTCCCGTCAGAGGTCCCAACAGGAGTCCATCCTGAGCCACCTGCGTAGTGTTAACTCCCGCCTGGACACACTGACTACCTCTTCGGGACCTACTTCCAGTCGCACGACTCCTACCCCGACAGCGCCGCTGCCCATCAATACCATGGCATCTCTTCTCGGTCCCCGCCTCTCCGCCCCGCGTCGTTTTGGCGGAGATCCCGGTCAGGCACGGGGGTTCATTAACCAGTGCACTCTGCACTTCGAACTGTTGGCACACCAGTTTTCCACCGACCGAGCCAAAGTAGCCTTCATCATGTCCCATCTCACGGGGGAGGCGCTGGCTTGGCTAAGTACTCTATGGGAGAGAGGAGACCCCCTGGTGTCCAACCTGCCAGACTTTCTCACGGCTTTCCGGAAAGTCTTCGACGAACCAGGACGGAAGACCTCATCCGCCTCATCTCTGCTACGCCTCCGCCAAGGAAGTCTCACCGTGGGCCAATATGCCATACGGTTCTGTACCCTTGCTTCGGAGCTTGCCTGGGATAACGACGCCCTGGTGTCCGTCTTCTGGGAGGGTCTGTCCGGCCATATTAAAGATGAACTCGCCGGTCGGGACATTCCTACCACTCTCGACGACTTAATAACACTTGCCTCCTGGATTGACATCCGTTCCAGGAGCGCACCAAAGAGGTCACCCGTGAGAGGAGGTTTCCACGCCTTGCCCCTACCTTCCAGAGACCCGTCACTTCCTCCGTTACTCCCCAGGCGCAATCACCCGAGCCTATGCAGGTCGACCAGACCAAGATGGTCAAAACCCGTCAAGAATTACGCCGTGCCGAGGGGAGCTGCTTCTACTGTGGCAGTAAGGAGCACCGGATCCGTTCCTGCCCGGAGAGGTCGGGAAACGCCTGTGTCTAGGATCGCTCAGAGAGGTCGCCCTAGACAAAAGTAAACCCACTCCATCTCTGATGCTGTCGGTCTCTATCATCTGCGGGGAGAACCGTTATTTTGAACTGGCCCAACTTGACTCTGGAGCTGCCGGAAATCTCATTTCTCAGTCCCTGGTAGAGAAATACCGCATTCCCACCAAACCTCTGGCTGTACCCTTATCTGTCGCCGCCGTGGATGGGGGTCTCTTACCACATTCCATCCAACTCATGACCGAATCCATAACTCTGCAGGTGGGAATGCTGAACTCTGAGAGAATCTTCTTCCATGTTCTGCCTGGACTCTCTCACGCCCTCATGCTAGGCCTACCTTGGCTCCAGAGACATGCACCCGTGCTTGATTTGCAGACCGGAGAAGTCCTTCGCTGGGGACAGGACTGTCATAAGACTTGTCTGGTTCCCGTTCATCCTACTCATCCTTCTCCTACTCCAGCCAATCTACCCGGCCTACCGGTTCCCTATTGGTCTTATGCGGACGTCTTTAATAAAACAGAAGCAGAGACATTACCCCCTCATAGACCATACGACTGCCCAATCGACCTGATGCCCGGCGCTACTCCTCCCCGTGGGCGTATTTACCCTTTGTCCACTGCTGAGACCCAGTCTATGTCTGAATATATTGAGGAGAATCTGGCCCGGGGATTTATCCGGAAATCTACCTCCCCGGCGGGAGCAGGCTTCTTCTTCGTCAAAAAGAAGGACTGCTCACTCCGTCCCTGTATAGACTATAGAGGCCTTAACCAGATCACAGTGAAAAATAAATAGCCCCTTCCGCTCATTCCTGAATTATTTGACTGTCTGAGGGGGGCTAGAATCTTCACCAAGCTGGACCTCCGTGGGGCGTATAATCTGGTCCATATCCGTCAGGGGGATGAATGGAAGACGGCATTAAACACCCGGGACGGCCACTATGAATACCTTGTAATGCCCTTCGGTCTCTGTAACGCTCCCGCTGTCTTTCAAGAGTTGGTCAATGACATCTTCCGTGACCTTCTCTACTCCTGCGTGGTGGTGTACCTGGACGACATCTTGGTCTTCTCTCCGGATCTTCTCACTCACCGGAGGGACGTTCGTCAGGTCCTGCTCAGGCTCAGGCAGAACTACCTCTACGCTAAATATGAGAAGCGCCTCTTTGAGCAGACCTTGCTTCCGTTTCTGGGCTACATAATCTCTCAGACCGGCCTACGAATGGATCCTGAGAAACTGTCTGCCATCCAGAAGTGGCCCCGACCAGAGGGGTTGAAGGCTATTCAGCGGTTCCTGGGCTTCACCAACTACTACCGCCTCTTCATTCCGCACTTCTCTTCCCGGACTGCCCCTATCTCTGCGCTCACCCGTAAGGGCGCTAATCACAGAGAATGACCGCCCGAGCAGAGGAGGCCTTCCTTTCCTTAAAACAAGCTTTCTCCTCCGCTTCTGTGCTGCATCGTCCGGACGGCAACAAACAATTCTTCCTAGAGGTTGACGCTTCCTCCTCCGGAGCCGGAGCGGTACTTACCCAAAAGTCGTCTTCCGGAAGAATGGTAACCTGCGGTTTCTTCTCCAAATTCTTCTCCTCTTCTGAGCGCAATTATTCTATAGGAGACAGAGAATTATTGGCCATTAAGCTGGCACTGGAGGAGTGGCGTTACCTGCTCGAGGGGGCTCTTCACCCGGTAATAATTTACACGGACCACAAGAACTTGGCTTACCTCCAGAGCGCCCAGTGACTTAACCCGCGCCAAGCCCGGTGGTCCTTGTTCTTCGCCCGCTTTGATTTCATTCTTCATTTTCGCCCGGCAGACAAAAACATCAAAGCTGATGCCTTGTCCCGATCCTTTTTGGTCTCTGATCTTGAGGAGGAGCCTAAGCACATCATCGACCCCGCCAGAGTAATGCAGGTGGCCCCCGTGAATCTAAATCGTCTTCCACCCGGAAAGACGTTCGTAACAGTACCTGATCTTGAGAAGGTCCTACACTGGGGACACTTGTCTAAGCTAGCTGGCCACGCTGGTCAGAAGAAGACCCACCAGCTTATTACCCGGCATTACTGGTGGCCTACCCTGCACAAGAACGTAATAGATTTTGTTTCAGCCTGTGTGTCCTGCGCCCGCAACAAGGTTCCGAGACACCTGTCAGCCGGCCACCTCCTTCCTCTTCCTGTACCTGCTGCTCCGTGGCAGCATATAGCTATGGACTTTATATCGGACCCCCCTGTCTCTGCCGGTTGTACGGTCATTTGGGTGGTCGCTGACCGCTTTTCCAAGATTGCTCACTTCATTCCCCTGCCGGGTCTCCCGTCTGCATCTGAGTTAGCTAAAGACTTTATCCATCATGTTTTCCGTCTTCATGGTCTTCCTCTCCACATTGTATCCGACCGAGGTGTTCAGTTCACCTCTCGCTTTTGGCGAGCCATGTGTAAATTGCTGGGGGTCACCTTAGACTTTTCTTCTGCTTATCACCCACAGTCCAATGGCCAAGTAGAGCGGATCAAACAAATTTTAACCAGTTTCCTCCGGCACTTTGTTAATGCTCACCATTCCGATTGGGTGGATCTTTTACCGTGGGACGAATTTTCCTACAATAATCACGAGAGCGAATCTTCCACCAAATCACCGTTTTTTGTAGTCTTCGGTCAGCATTCTCGGATCCCGTTTCCCTTCTCCACCTCGGTGGACAATCTGGCTGCGGAATCTCTCGTTAGCGAATTTTCCTCCATTTGGGAGAGTACCCGATCCGCACTTCTTCGGTCATCCGAGCGGATGAAAAAACAGGCTGACAAAAGACGTCTGGATCCACCACAATTCCGTCCTGAAGATAAAGTCTGGCTCTCGTCCAAATATTTCCGGCTCAAGATTCCTTCCTACAAGTTAGGGCCTCGGTTCATCGGCCCACTGGAAGTTATCAAACAAATCAACCAGGTGGCCTATAAATTGAAACTCCCGGCCAACTTGCGGATTCCTAACTCTTTCCATGTATCTCTACTCAAACCTGTGGTACTTAACTCTTTTTCCAAGTCTACAGGTACGCCTCCTGCTCCGGTTTCCGCTGAAAATGAGTTTGAGGTAGAGAACATTCTGGCCACCAAAAGGGTAAGAGGAAAGTCCTTTTTTCTAGTGGATTGGAAAGGGTTTGGTCCTGAGGAGAGAACGTGGGAGCCCCGGGAGAACATCCATGCCCCGCTCATCCTTGATAAATTTCTCTCTGGCCTAAAAAAGGGGGGGCCTAAAGGGGGGGGTACTGTAGCGTCGGCGTCCCTGCCTCCTGCTAGGCAGGGATGCCGTTCCCCTCACCTCTCTGCTCCATGCCCGGCGTCTTCCTCCCGCTCTGCTGGCAGCGCGCGCTGCTTCCCGGCCACTGTGCTTAGGGCGCACGCGCGCTCCCCCTCTCTTAAAGGGGCCGCGCGCGCTGTCCTAAGGAGTCCTCGGCCAATGGCCGGAGGATCTCACCATATATAAGGCACCTCCTCCAAAATGGAGGTGCCCGAGCAATGTTGTTGCAAAGCCTATCAACTCTGCTTCAGCCCTTAGGTCCCATTACCAGATACCTGCCAGTTACCTGCCAGATTCCTGCTTGATACCTGCCTGATTCCTGTCTATCCGCTTGCATTCCTGCGGTCCGACAGTGTGCCTACCAGCACCTGCCAGTCTGTCTATGGATCAGTCTGCCCGCTCACCTGGGAGCGCCCACCTGCTACCTGCCTGCTAGCCTACCTGGAGGCTTTGCCGTCACTTGCCGTGACCACCTGCCAGCCAGCCGTGAGACTCTTACCCGCTCCCCTGGGAGCGCTCACCTGCTACTTGCCTGCTAGCCTACCTGGAGGCTTAGCCATCACTTGCTGTGACCACCTGCCAGCCAGCCGTGAGACTCTTACCCGCTCACCTGGGAGCGCTCACCTGCTACTCACCTGCTAGCCTACCTGGAGGCTTAGCCATCACTTGCTGTGACCACCTGCCTGTTCAGAGAGTCTTGCCCGCTCACCTGGGAGCGCCCACCTGCTACCTGCCTGCTAGCCTACCTGGAGCCTCTGCCGTCACTTGCTGTGACCTCCTGCCTGTCCAGAGACTCTTGCCCGCTCACCTGGGAGCGCTCACCCGCTACCCGCCTGCTAGCCTACCTGGAGGCTTAGCCGTCACTTGCTGTGACCACCTGCCTGTCCAGAGACTCTTGCCCGCTCACCTGGGAGCGCCCACCTGCTACCCGCCTGCTAGCCTACCTGGAGGCTCTGCCGTCACTTGCTGTGACCACCTGCCTGTCCAGAGACTCTTGCCCGCTCACCTGGGAGAGCTCACCTGTTACCTGCCTGCTAGCCTACCTGGAGGCTCTGCTGTCACTTGCCGTGAACACCCGCCTGTCAAGAGACTGTTCTTGTCACCTGCCGCGTCTACTTTCCCGCCTTCCCTGGGAGCCACCTGCCTCCTTACAAAGACTGCCCCTTTGTATAATAGCTCAGAGGTTCCACCTCCCAGACCCGTTACAGAAGCATTATATGCTATCCAACCAATAACCTTTTCACACTGCTCCGTGTTCAATAGTGGTGCTCTGCGGTCCCCTATTAATTGGGACATGAAGGTTGAATGACAAGATGTGCGTGCTTGTTGTGGCACAATTTCTGCTTGCCCACGGCCTCGGCCTTGTCCTCTGCATGCACCATCATCACCATCACGCCCACTTCCCCGTCCCTTGCCACGCACCTTGTCCATTTTAAATGGAGGACAATATTTTCTACTTTCACTACAAATGGCTGAATTTGAACCGCAGTAATATGTGATACGAGTGACACCTGGTGTCAATAACTTTACTAACACACTGCAACAAAATTTACATGGAAGCCAGAAATGGCTGAGTTTGGATTGAACTTATATGTGATACGTGTGATGGAAAACCAGTTTTAAATAGCTGGCCTGTAGGTTACTATTTTTCACAGCGATCTGGTGTCAATAACTTCACTGACACACTGCAACAAAATTTAAATAGAAGCCAATATTTTCCACGTTCACTACAAATTTCTGTATATTTATCGCTGTAATATGGAAAGAATCTGGCTGTATTCTGTTGTGGCAACAAGCAAATGGGGCAGAAAAACGGTGTTCTCTGGATTGCTTTTTAACCAAATAATCAGGATTAAGATAAAAAAAATAATTATCCCTGGCCCCTGATACCTGGGCTGTTTGTAGAAATATCTGTAACAGCAGTAGCAGACAGAACTGGAATGGAACCTGTTGTGCTGCATTATACACTGCAGTCTGCCACATACACTGCCTGCCTGCCTCTGATATATTATATATATACACACACACACACACACACACACACACCCACCCACCCACCCACCCACCCACCCACACACACACACACACACACACACACACACACACACACACACACACACACACACACACTAGCTGTACTACCCGGCTTCGCCCGGGTTAATAACTGCTGTTAGCAAAATAGAATGTGTTAACAAAAATTTATTCTCCACACAAAAAACACAAAACAAATAGATAGAAATGTAATTATTAAAAGGCAAAAACTAAGCTAATAGAAGCATTTCACAGCATATATTTCAACACCAGAGATATTCCACACAGATTTAACTAAATTGGCCAAGTAATGTGAAGTAATCTTCTACTCCTTATTCGAGAGCCTTTTGATAAAAGACATTCTTAGTTCTTCCTTCAGGTGCAAACACGAACAGATTTTTGGCTGTTCCAACTCTTGAACAGGCCACATAAAGTTGACCATGAGAAAAGCATGGAGATTGTAAATCGATTCCAACTACTTTCAAGGACTGTCCCTGAGCCTTGTTGATGGACATAGCAAATGCCAGTCGAACAGGAAACTGGAGGCGTTTAAAATCAAAAGGCAAATCAGATGGAATGAGAGGAATTGTTGGAATGAAAACATCTTCTCCTGTGGCACACCCTGTCAAAATGGTTGCCTCAATTACATGTGTAAACAGGTTCTCAATCAAGAGTCTTGTTCCATTACACAGCTTTGGTGGATCCAAATTTCTCAATAGCAGAATAGGTGCTCCAGGTTTTAGAAAGAGGTTGTGAGGAGGAAGTCCTTGTGGCTCCAAGGAATTGAGGAACTCAGTTGGATAAAATAATGCTTGAGCAGGGACTGTTCCTGTATCCACTGACTTGAAGATTGATCTTGTTGACACTATCATTTTTGGGAGCTAGAATAGCCCTTTCACACAGCCAGCCAGAATTTTTGAAGTGGAGTTGAATGTTTGGAAAAACCTTTGCTTTCAACTCCTCAATGGAAGTCACAATGCAACAAAAGTTGCTTGGGAAGGTGATCTGTCCAGTGGTGGAGTTTACTGGTTCCTTTCCATCTCCAATAGTCAACAGCTGGCTCGAAAACAGTCCAGCAGAAACATCGCCTGTCATGTAGACCCTCATGTTTGTGTTCAGTGACATTTTCTTTACTTTTCTCCAAAGGTACGATGCTTTGAGACAGGCATTCAGTTCATCTGCAGGGGTTGATCTTGGAATAACAGGTAGTGTTTGGCAGAAGTCACCTGCCAAAACAACAACTACTCCTCCCATGATATATTTGTTGCTACGCAGGTCTTGCAGCAGTCTGTCCACTGCTTCCAGAGCCCTTTTGTGTGACATGGTGCATTCATCCCAAATGATGGCACTGCATTTTTGAAGCAATTTGGCCAGTCCTGATCGCTTGGGAATTTTACACATGGGGCTGTCACTATGAGACAGGTTAAGTGGTAGTTTGAATGTCGAATGTGCTGTCCTGACACCTTTTAAAAGCATAGCTGCAATTCCAGAAGATTCCACTGCAAGTGCAACCTTTTTTTGTTGTCGAAATTTTGCCATGAGCAAGTTGATTACAAATGTCTTTCCTGTTCCACCTGGATCATCAAGGAAGACAATCCCACCTTCGTTGGTTTCACTGAAACTTAAAATGTAGTTATAGGCATCCCTTTGATCTGGTACCAATATTGGCTCGTTCTGAGACACAAATGCTGTCAGTTCATCAATATTGTAGTTTGTTTCTAGGAAAATCTCCCTACACATTTGGATGCCTTCAGGATTTATTATTGGAGCAGGCAAACCAAGCAACTGTAATGCTTTTCCTGACATTGCTATGCACTGATCTTCAAGGAGCATAAAAGTTTCATTGAACATTTCCTCAGTGAAGTTGATGAGTTGCTGAGTATTTTCCCTTCTAATCTGCATGAGGATGTCCTCACTGAGATCAGTTTTGTACTTTGTCCAAATCTCAAGAGGATTTGAAATTCCACAGGTTGTTAGAATAATACCAAAGAGGTGTCTTAGTCGCTTTGGGGTTTGTGTGGCTGCTGCTTCACTGAGGGTCATGTCCCAGTGTCCATCATTTTCCAAAAGTCCTTTTCTTTGGCAAGCTTCCCTGAATGTTTCACACACATGACCACCTACGGTCTTCAGGTCAGAAAATGATGTAGGGCCTTTGACAACATGAAGTAACATGCGCAGGTAGAAGCACTCTGCATTTGATGGATGAACAGTTTAGACGCGACCAAGAGTATCAGTTGCTTTCACCCCTGGATAGCCTTCAATATCAAGCCCCCATTTCCTCTGTTCCAGTGTTTTTCTGGAGGCATTCCAAGTGTAGTACTTTGGTAGATCACAGTGGAGAATTGTTTTTGCAAAAGGGTCTTGTTGACACAGCTCAAAAAATGCCAAGAGGGCGGTCTTAGGTGGTGTTAGGAGCTGCTGCTGCAAGTTTGCTGGGTTAAAGTAAATTCTCTGTCCATTTTCCAAGTGCACACTCAGATGCACAACTGGTGGGTAGCGCTCATGAATGGAGAATCTGTAACGGGTCTGGGAGGCGGAACCTCTGAGCAACTATACAAGGGGACGGTCCTTGTAAGGAAGCGGGTGGCTCCCAGGGAAGACGGGCAGGTAGTCACGGCAAGTGACCGGGACAGTCTCTGGGTAGAAGGGCAGGTAGTCACGGCAAGTGACAGGGACAGTCTCTGGGTAGAAGGGCAGGTAGTCACGGCAAGTGACAGGGACAGTCTCTGGGTAGAAGGACAGCAGGCAGGTGGCTGGTGAGCGCTCCCAGGTGAGCGGGCGAGAGTCTCTGGACAGGCAGGTGGTCACGGCAAGTGACGGCAGAGCCTCCAGGTAGACTAGCAGACAGGTAGCAGGTGGACGCTCCCAGGTGAGCGGGCAAGAGTCTCTGGACGGGCAGATGGTCACGGCAAGTGACGACAGAGCCTCCAGGTAGGCTAGCAGGCAGGTAGCAGGTGAGCGCTCCCAGGTGAGCGGGCAGGCTGGTCCATAGACAGACAGGTGTCGGAAGGCAGACCGTCGGACCGCAGGCTTGCAAGCAGGTAAGCGGATATCAGGCAGGTATCAAGCAGGAATCTGGCAGGTGACTGGCAGGTAACAGGCAGGAATCTGGCAGGTGACTGGCAGGTGACTGGTAACGGGACCTGAGGGCTGAAGCAGAGTGAAGGCTTTGCAACAACATTGCTCGGGCACCTTCATCTTGGAGGAGGTGCCTTATATATGGAGAGGTCCTCCGGCCATTGGCCGGGGACTCCTTAGGACGGCGCGCGTGGCCCCTTTAAGAGAGGGGGAGCGCGCGCTCGCCCTAAGCACAGTGACCGGGGAGGAGCGCGCGCTGCCAGCAGAGCGGGAGGAAGACGCCGGGCACGGAGCGGAGAGGTGAGGGGAATAGCGTCCCTGCCTAGCAGGAGGCAGGGACGCCGACGCTACAGAATCCTAGTATTCTCCAAACAGCTTCATTGCTGCTTATGTACCTGCCCATCTGGAATGCCTCCCCTTCATCAATAATAGGTCCATTTTTCTGGAGTTCAAAAACTGCTTGATCACTTCCTTTGTGGACATATTTGTAGATATACTTGATTGATTTCACAGAGTTGCAAGATTTGACATTTATGTGGGCCTGGAAGATTTTTGAGAGCAAAGGGTTGTAAGGCACTACCCACCTGTTGTCAATTTCTCTTGGAGTGATGATCCAACATGCACTTTGAGCTTTGCTATGAAACCACCATCCCCTGACTTTCTTCTTCGGTAGACTGGATATCCATCTTGTCCTGTTTGGGTTTCTTGGACCAGGGATCGTGGGTAATGCTTGAACACCTGCCATCAATCATACAAGGAGAATTTTTGTTCAGACTCCCATACGGACCATGGATCGTGTATTTTGTGATGGTGTCAAAGAGCAATGGGTCAATCTGAGGGTCTGGCAATTCGGCACTGATGATATTGTCAATTTCGGTAGGCTGTATTTTTTGCTTCAGCCAAATCAAGATGTGGGCGAGAGGAAGGCCTCTTTTTTGCCATTCAACTGAATACATCCAGCACTGCGTCTCACCATAAATATGTGATTTTGTGATGAGATTAGTCATTTTTGAAAGTTTCGGTTTGAAAACCCGAGCAATAAGGTCATGGCGATTCACTTTTATTTGGCCCGGCAATAAGTGCCCTCCAATTTCCTCCCAGGCAGGATTGCAAGTAAAGGTGATGAAAAGATCTGGACGGCCATACTTTCTCATATAAGTCATTGCATCCTGTGTGTATTCATGCATGTGTCGTGGGCTTCCAGTGACAGTTGATGGAAGAATAACCATTTTCCCCAACTCTTTTGGATCAGCATCATTTGCAACAGCATCTCTAAGGTGAATATATTCCTCTGCCCTGAGCTTCTTTAGATTTAGTCGGATATATAAAAGACGTTCACTCTCAATGTTTGCATACATGTCAACAATAAATTGGAGGAAGAGGTGTTTGCATTTCAAGATGTGATTTTCCTCTGCAAATCTTGTCATGATCCTATATGCATAGAAGTCCATGGCAGACACTTTTTTTCCTGAAGGGTTGCCTGTTATAGGATCTGTCTGAGGTATTCCAAAGTGATAGCCATCCTGTCCCTGCCAAAAGATGATTGGATATTGCAGAGCATCATAGGACTAGAGATGAGCGTTGTTCGACTCGAACTGTTCGCCAATCTCAAATTCGAGCTGTTTTGGGCGGTGTTCGAGCCGTTCGGCGAACACGAACGATTTGAGAAAAATTTGGCTGTTCGAGGTTATGTTCGATAACTGTTCGTGCACCAAAATCATAACTGGATTTTTTCTCAGTAATGATGAAAATTAATGTTAATACGCAGTTTGAGTGTACAGCGGGGTGGGGGGAGGGGCAGGGGATGGATCTCTGCAGGAATAATGAAGATCTCCATTTTTTTTCTCTTTCCCGCATTTACAGTGGGGAGGTGCAATCTGTCAGCCTATCAGCAGCGCACACACGGAGCGAAGTGCTTTTTTTCACACAAGCAAGGGCATGTGTCATTGGCAGTGTATGTCACATGTCCTTGCCCTATAAGACCAAGCCATTTTCCCCGTCGCCACCATTTTCTCACTGCTGCAGCTGCGTGTTAGACGGCACCGCTGTTGCTGTGTACGCTATACCTTGTTAATTTCAAGCCAATTTTCGCACAAATCTACAAATAGCTTGGGAGTAGGGAATAGTTGTGATTGCAGTCCTTTTAAGGACTAGGTTACAGCATTTCCTACGACTTTTATCAGGCAGGTCTGTGCTCTTAAATAGATAGATTGTGGGAGTAAAGACTAATTGTAATTGCAGTCCTTTTCAGGACTAGGTTACATCAGTTCCTATCAGTTTTTGCCAGGCAGGTCTGTGCCAGTGCTGTGCAAGTTTTTTTCACAGCATTTGGCTGAATCTAGCAAAGCTAATCCTTTTTGGCCTATTGCAGAGTGTGTTAGTCAGTGGAGTAGCCTATCTGTGTTGCAAGATATACCACCTGTGTATAGAATACCAATTTTTTTACTGCACCTAGTGTAGTAAAATCTTTTGGGCATAGCATCATTCTATTAGTCCATCTATACTGACCTCCATCAGGTTGCAAATTGAATATAATTTTTTTCTGCATCTAGCTCTGAAAAAATATTTGGGCTTCTAGCTATGTGTGGGACTTGTTCCATTAATCCATCTATACAGACCTCCATCAGGTTGCAAACTGAATATAATTTTTTTCTGCATCTACCTCTGAAAAAATATTTGGGCTTCTAGCTGTGTGTGGGACTTGTTCTATTAATCCATCTATACAGACCTCCATCAGGTTGCAAACTGAATATAATTTTTTTCTGCATCTAGCTCTGAAAAAATATTTGGCCTTCTAGCAGTGTGTGGGACTTTCTCTATTAGTCCATCTATACTGACCTCCATCAGGTTGCAAATTAAAAATAATTTTTATCTACATCTAGCTCTGAAAAAATATTTGGCTTTCTAGCAGTGTGTGGGACTTTCTCTATTAGACCATCTATACTGACCTCCATCAGGTTGCAAACTGAATATATTTTTTTTCTGCATCTACCTCTGAAAAAATATTGGGCTTCTAGCAGTGTGTGGGACTTTCTCTATTAGTCCATCTATACTGACCTCCATCACTCTGCAAATTCAAAATAATTTTTTGTCTGCATCTAGCTCTGAAAAAATATTTGGCCTTCTAGCAGTGTGTGGGACTTTCTCTATTAGTCCATCTATACTGACCTCCATCAGGTTGCAAATTAAAAATATTTTTTTGTCTGCATCTAGCTCTGAAAAAATATTTGGGCTTCTAGCAGTGTGTGGGACTTTCTCTATTAGTCCATCTATACTGACCTCCATCAGGTTGCAAACTGAATATATTTTTTTTCTGCATCTACTTCTGAAAAAATATTTGGGCTTCTAGCTGTGTGTAGGACTTGTTCTATTAGTCCATCTATACTGACCTCCATCAGGTTGCAAACTGAATATAATTTTTTTCTGCATCTAACCCAGCCAATAGTTTTGGCCTAATACCACAGTTTGGCCACTCAGCTCTGCTCGGTTCCCATCCATTGTTTTTTTGTGCAAACAACTCCAGAGTTGTGAATTAGTTAACCACCAAAATGAGTGGAAAAAGGCCTGCTGCTGGTGGAAAGGGGAATAGGCGTGTTGGGAAGGGGAAAAAAGGTTGTGTCCGTGGGGTAGGTGTTAAAGCAACAGTAACATTTGCAGAAGAAAGACCATCTTCCAGCCAAACTAAAATGTCTACTTCTTTTAGTGGACAATGTGATAAGATCCCTTTCTTACGGCCACGCCAATCGCTACAAATTCCAGATGAGGCACAAAAACAGCAGGTGCTTCAACGGATATCAAGTGTTCCTTTAAGTGGGCTCTCCTCCACATCAACTTCAACATCACAAATACTCCAGTCCTCAAAGGTGTCACCCCAATCGCACTTGCTTCCTCACGGCTCCCAAATCTCCAGCTGCCCGTCTGAGTATGAGGTAGAACAGATGGTTGAGTCTGCAGAGCTGTTTACTCATACTATAGCCTGGGAATCAGAGGTCGACTCCAGCGCTTCTGTGAATCCAGACGAGGAAATGATCTGCACTGATACCCAGAATCTTTATGAGTCGGATCCAGGACCAGACGCAGAAGGTTCTGACCATAATGTAGACCCTCATTCCCAAACTGTAACTCCTGTTGGTGGAGACAATGAGGAAGACGATGATAAGACTCAAATACCTGATTGGAGCGACAACTTTAATTTTTTGTCATGGCAGGAACAGGTTGGCTCTGAGGACGACGGGTGTGATAACGCACAGGGTGATGATGATGAGGTTGGAGATCCCACTTACTGTCAACCCACAGTCAGCCAAGAGATGAGGTCAGCAGAGGAGGTGGAGGAAGATGCTAGTGACGACGAGGTCAGGTTGCGCCTTCCTGGACAGAGACGTAGTACTGGAAGCACGTCAACAACTGCATCCTCAAACAAAACTCTGCCTCTCACCACAAGTCGTGGTGGCTCTTCAGGTTGCATGGGTGCTAAGCCTTGCATAGCCTGGGCATTTTTTCAGATCGATAAAGATGAGCCAACTCGTGTTATCTGTAACATTTGTCAGCAAAAGCTAAGTAGAGGCCAAAAAATACATAGTTTGAGTACTTCATGCATGAACCGGCACATGGACATGAAGCATAAGTTGCAGTGGGAAGCTCAGTGTGCTACAATGCGGCCTAGCCGGCCGGGCCAACCACCGTCTGCCATATCTTGTGCATCCGCGGCCTCTTCATCCTCTGTGACTGGGGGGACAGCAGTCACACCTGTTTTGGAGCGCAGACCTGACACCTCTTTACCCGCAACAGCCAGCGTGATTGGCAGGTCATCATTTTCTTTGGAGGTGGTAACACCAGCTGGTGTTGAGCGCTGTCTGACATCGATAGCACCACCTTTGGATCAAGGCAACCTAACGTGTCCGCCTGCATCTTCCTCACAGACCAGCAGTTTGCCGGGGACACCCTTATCAACCCTGTCTAAGCACAATAGCCAGCCCTCGGTCCCTCAGATGTGGACAAGTAAAAGACCATTTCCTCCTAGCCATGAGAAAGCTAAGAGGTTGAATTTCACCATCTGCAAGCTCTTGGCTACAGAAATGCTGCCTTTCCGCCTGGTGGACACAGAGGATTTTCGAGACCTTATGTCCATCGCAGTGCCCCAGTACCAGATGCCCCGTCGGCACTACTTCTCAAAGAAAGGTGTGCCTGCGCTCCACCAGCATGTCGCACACAACATCACCGCTTCTTTGAGAAACTCTGTGTGTGACAGGGTGCATTTCACCACAGACACTTGGACGAGTAGGCATGGACAGGGGCGTTACATGTCGCTGACTGGGCACTGGGTAAATATGATGACAGCAAGACAAGGGGCTGCTGTCCAAGTCTTGCCATCCCCACGAGTTGTGCGTCAATCCTCTTTATGTCAAAGTTCCTCCACTGCTTCTGCCTCCTCAACCTCCTCTCGGTCTTCCACCTGCACCCAAAGCCTGTCTGGTCATGCCACAAGCTTTCTAACTGCGCAGAAGGGATCCTGCACACGTCCTTACTATGCTGGCAGTAGGGCTCAACGTCATCAGGCGGTTTTTACTTTGAAATGTCTGGGAAATGTGAGTCACACAG
This sequence comes from Phyllobates terribilis, assembly GCF_046119375.1. Taxonomy (NCBI): domain Eukaryota; kingdom Metazoa; phylum Chordata; class Amphibia; order Anura; family Dendrobatidae; genus Phyllobates; species Phyllobates terribilis. Next base: position 33,305,971 of record NW_027362768.1, on the reverse strand, counting down.
CTGAGGAGTTGTGGTCAGCTCTGGAGAACCAATTTCATGAATGGTTGTCTCCACTGGACCTGAAACCAGGGAAGGCCGTGTGCGACAATGCTGCAAACCTGGGTGCGGCCCTTCGCCGGGGCAATGTCACACACGTGCCTTGTATGGCTCACGTGTTGAACCTGGTTGTCCAGCAATTTTTAGCCCACTATCCCAGACTAGATGGCCTTCTGCAGAGGGCATGGTCGCTGTGTGCTCACTTCCGCCGTTCGCATCCCGCAGCTCAGCGACTTACATCTCTACAGAAGTCGTTGGGCCTGCCACTTCACCGGCTAAAATGCGATGTGCCTACCCGGTGGAATTCAACTCTGCTCATGTTGCATCGACTGTGGCAGCACCGACAAGCCCTGGTGCAATACGTTCTGACGTATAGCCTGGGCCAACGAGATCCAGAGGTGGGGCAAATCACGCTGGAGGAGTGGTCTCAGATCAGGGACCTATGCACCCTTCTGCACAGTTTTGAAATGGCGACGAAGATGTTTAGTGCTGACGATGCCATTATCAGCATGACTATTCCGGTGATTTACATGCTGGAGCACATGTTAAACAGAATTCGGAGTCAGGTGGTGGCACAAGAGGAGGTGGAGGAAGTAGAGGAGGAGTTGTTGTATGCGGAAGGGCTAACATCTGCAAGGTCCAGACGGTCGGCATCACCAAGGCGGCAGGCATGTGAGGGTGGGGGAGATGGTTTTACCAGGGCGCATGGTAGCAGCCAAACTAGTGAGGAAAGTGCAGGAGCCCAGGAAGAAGTGGAGGACGAACTGATGGAAGACTCATCAGATGAGGGAGACCTTGATCACATTTCTGTTGTGCGAGGTTGGGGGGAGAGGACAGAGGAAGGAAGCATGATTGTTACCTCGCCACCAATACAACAGGGACTTGGTGCTCCTGGATGCGCAACACACATGAGTGCCTTCTTGATGCACTACCTGCAACATGACCCTCGAATTGTGAGAATTAGAAGTAATCCTGACTACTGGGTTGCCACACTGTTAGATCCCCGGTACAAAAGTAAATTTGCAGAAATTATTCCTGCCATAGAAAGGGATGCACGCATGCAGGAGTATCAGCAGAGACTGTTGCAGAATCTTACATGTGCTTTTCCACAAAACACCAGTGGTGCACGTAGTGAATCTCACAGTTCCAACTTGCCAACCGTGGGACCGTCAAGTGTTCAGCACTCAAACCGTAACAGAACCACAGTATCTGCTGGTAACATCAATTTTGCGGAATCATTTCACCACTTTTTTAGCCCATCCTTTGCAAGGCCACAGGAGACAAGAAGTCTGACACAGTCAACGCCTAGAGACGATGGTACAGGAGTATCTCCAAGTAAACATTGAAGCCATGACTGTGTCACTGGACCTTTGCTCTTTTTGGGCTTCCAATGTGGATAAATGGCCGGAGCTAGCCACTTACGCCTTGGAGATCTTGTCATGCCCCGCAGCCAGCGTTCTGTCTGAACGTGTGTTCAGCGCTGCTGGTGGTGTGCTGACAGATAAGCGCACGCGGCTCTCCACTGATAATGTAGACAGACTCACGTTCATAAAGAAGAACAAATCATGGATCCGAAACGACTTTTCTACCCCTGTGTCATCCTGGGGAGAGTAAAAGCTTGATGATTGGTTAAAATCACCCTACCAACCGTTTTAAGCTTTCAAATTACTAATCATGTTTATCTGTATCTTGGCTGGAAAATAATTTGGGCTTTGTAGCAGTGTGCAGCACTGATTCTGTTAGGCCATCTATAATAAGCTCCACCAGATTTAAAATTACTAATCATGTTTATCTGTATCTTGACTGGAAAATAATTTGGGCTTTGTAGCAGTGTGCAGCACTGATCCTATTAGGCCATCTATACTAAGCTCCACCAGATTTAAAATTAATAATAATTTTTAGCTGCATCTAGCCCGGAAAATAATTTTGGGGCTCCGATATGCGCAAGACACATAAGTGCCTTCTTGCTGCACTACCTGCAACATGACCCTCATATTGTCAGAATTCGAAGTAATCATGACTACTGGGTTGCCACACTCTTAGATCCCCCAAACTTTTCGATCAACCTTTTCATTTTAATAAAGACCAAAAAAATGGTCATTTTTGAAATTATAAGCATTAGCAGGTTATTAGAAACTGAAATCAAACAGTTTTCAACTCAAAACTTTATTCTAGGTGATGTTACATTTTCACATAGGACCCCTTGTTCGAAAGGAGCTTCTGAACTCTCTCGTCCATTGAATTTGTCAGGTTTTGGATGGTTTCTGCTTCAATTGTTTTGCATGAGGACAGAATACCCTCCCAGAGCTGTTGCTTAGATGTGAACTGCCTCCCGCCATCATAGACACTCCTTTTGATGATGCTCCAGAGGTTCTGAATGGGGTAGAGGTCAGGGGAGCATGGGGGTCACACCATAAATTTGTCCTCTTTTATGCCCATATCAGCCAGAGATGCAGATGTTTTATGTGCAGCATGAGATGGTGCATTATCATGCAAAAAAATGATCTTGCTGTGAAATACACGGTTCTTCTTCTTGAACCATGGCAGGAAGTGCTGTTTGAGAAAATCCACATACATTATGGAGTTCATCTTTAGCGCCTTCAGGGATCCTAAAGGGGCCGACAATCTCTCTCCCCATGATTCCAGCCCAAAACATTACTCCACCTCCTCCTTGTTGGCGCTGTAGCCGTGTTTGCGTGGGGTGTCCATCAACCAGCCATCCTCCACTCCATCCATCTGGACCATCGAGTGCTGCACGGCACTCATCCGTGAACAAAACAGTTTTGAAATCAATCTTCATGTAATGTTTGGCCCACTGGAGCCGTTTCTGCTTGTGTGAAGTGGATAGAGGAGGTCGACAGGATGGCGTATGCACAGCTGCAAACCTCTGAAGGACCCTGCATCTTGTTGTTCGGGGGACTTTGGAGGCACCAGCAGCTTCAAAAACTTGTCTGCTGCTATGACAAGGCTTTTTTGCCGCTGCTCTTTTAACCTGATGTAATTGTCTGTAGGAAAGAATCCTCAATTTGCCCTTATCAGCACGCACACTTGTGTACTGTGAATCAGCTACATACTTCTTGATTGCCAAGACACTTCATCCTGATCATCGCACAATGTTGATTGTAGTCATGCCTTGACCTAAACACTCCACAATTTGTTGCTTCTCAGCAGCCGACACATCCTTTTTCTTTCCCATTTTGGCAGAAAATGTAGGCTGCTTAATAATGTGAGACAGCCTTCTTAAGTAGTCTTGCCTTTCATTGGACACACCTGCCAAACTAATTAGCACAGGTGTCTGCAATTGCTTACAGTGATATAAAGAGCCCTGACACACATCACCATCAATGAGTTTAACTGACAAACAAACAAATTCTTCCCTTATCACTCCTACACACTTTTTGCATAATAATTTGGAACAGGTGTGTACATGTGCTTTTCCACAAAACACCAGTGGTTCACGTAGTGAATCTTACAGTTCTAACTTGCCAACCGTGGTCTGTATGGAGTTGTTCAATAAAGGGCCCAAAATTAAGATAACATAGATGGGAGAGGTCTCTATGAATAGGAATTCCTAAGTATTTGATACCCTGTGAGGGCCAGGCAAAGGGAAAGTTGGACTGGATGGAATCCTATATGGATTTGGGGAGGGAGACATCGAGGGCCTCAGACTTCGCTGCATTGATTTTAAAATTTGACCATGTAACAAAGTGATCTATTTCAGCCATAACAGCATGGATGGATATATGTGATTGAGTGATATATACTAGGACATCATCAGCAAATAGAGAGCACTTGTACTCGGTGCCTCCCAACTCAATCCACCTAATATTGGGGTTATGGCGAATTGATGAGAGCAGGTGCTCCGTCACTAGGATGTATAAGAGAGGGGACAGAGGACATCCCTGCCTTGTCCCATTGGTGATTGTGAAAGGTGATGAAAATGTTCTGATGCACCCCCTGGGCCTTGGGACACCCGGAGCCGGACCCTTTTTGGTGGATGCTGGCGGTTGTAGTCTTCGTGGCGGCGACCCAGTTCCGTGGCTCAGGGTGGTCAAACCAGTGGCGGAACTATTTATGTGGTTTTGATGTTTAAATGTCCGACTACGCCACCCGTGGATTGTGGTCAGAGTGAACCGCCGCTGCAGGACAGACCGCTGAGGCTGGTGTTGTGGGTGCAGCAGAGCGTAGCATAACTCCCCACGGGAGGAGTATAGCCTCAGGGCAGTGTATGCGGAGGATGGGGGTGATGGTGCAGGGCAGCAGCAGTAACGACACGGAGTCAGTGATGCAGTCCAGGGCCTTTACTCACAGTTCTTATTATCCAGACCACGTCTGCAGGTAACGACTGCCCACGTCGTACTGTGCTCACCAGGTGAGGGGCTCAGACAACTCCCAGATAACTTTGGAGCGCTTCACAGGACCCCCTTTGTGTGTCCTTTGTCTGGCCTTTCTTACCAACCCTTCTGTCCGGCTGCCTCGGGCATCCTCTTGGTAAACTTGGCGCCAGTTTCCCTGACCCTATGTGGTGCCTTCCTAGCGGGTGTAGCGAGTGGCTGCGCCACATAAAATGTCACAGCCTCCGGTTTCTAGCTGAGGGTCGTTTCCTGCCTCCACTAGTTTCGGGGACCGGTCTCCCCCTTTGGCCTAACCCCTCCACGCAGGTGGATTCGGGCGTGCGGTGGCGACTCGCCCGTCCGCACCCCTGGGATCCCTTCATTCCTCGTTCCTGGAGCCTTCTCCGCTCCTCTTCCTTCCTTCTCCCTCTTCCAGGCCTGGGCCTCTGTTACTAGGCCCGCCTCCGGAGCAGAGCTCATGCAGAGCCCCTGCTCCCTGCCACTTCTGCTCAGACTTCTCTGCACTGAACTAAGATGGTGCCCACCTTTTATACTCCCTTCTCAATGCACCCAGGAAATGCTTCCTCCCTGCTCCTGCGCTATAGGGTTCCCCTTCCTCAGTGTTCCCTCCCCCCACTCCAGCCAGGGACAGGGACTGTCGTGCCCATCTCAGAGGTCGCCCTGCCCCACGGCAATGTGGTGTAATGCATGCAGGTGTCGGGTCCTGATCCACACTCCATCCTTAACTGAGAGTGAGATATCACACCTCTGGGTGAGGTGCAAAACCTCTGTTGCAACTGAGCCCTCAGGGTGCTACAGTTCCGTTTATCTTCAGCCTAGGTGACGTATTGTGATACAGGGCCATGATTTTATATATAAAAGGGTCCCCTAGACCCCTACCCCAAGCTTTTTAAGAGAATCATATATGGCGTGCCAGGAGACTCTATGGAATGCTTTCTCAGCATCCAACGAGAGTATCTAATTACAAATTTTTAACTGCATCTAGCCCAGGAGATACTTTGTGCCTAGTAGCAGTGTCTGCTAGTCAGCGGATTATCCCGGCTGTTAAGCAAGCTACACCACCTGTAGTTTGGACACTTAATTTTTTCAAAGGAAATGCTTCGGGACCACGGGATACTCAGTGAAGAGCATCAGGAGGCACCCCAAGGCATAGGGGCTGGGACTGGCAGTAGGCTGCTGGCATGAGACTTGCCCTCCAATAGACACTTGTAAATGAATTTAAAGTGTATTCATTCAAATTAGAGAGACAATTTAAATTAAAAAGCTTAGAGCTGCCTCCACCACAGGGGGGCTCGCTCGACCCACCAGCGGACAGGCACCAGTATTGGGAGAGGGGGGCTGGCTGTCAGGGTTCACCGCGGCTCTGGCACAAACCTGGCGACACGGAGGTGGCACGGGCAGGAGCGGACTGAACGTGTCGGCTTCTCACTTTTTGGATTTTAGAAGGGCATGACATGCCTATATCTGTGTCTCCCCCTCCTTTTACTCCTCCCCCTCTTTTCTTTTCGCATGACTATATGTACTTGTCACTTTTCCATGTGTTAGTTGTGTCATCTGAGCAGTTTGTCAGCTTTTGGACACCTTTGAAGGTGTTTTCTATGTGTTTCTATGTGTTTTTGTTTGCCTGCCATTGGTTTTAACGGTGTTCGAAGGTGTTCGACGAACAGTTCGACGAACAGTTCGGCGAACACACGGGTGTTCGACGAACCGAACCGAACTCGAACACTACGGGGGTGGCTCAACACTAGTATTGAGTAATATAATGGATTTCTCCTTCTTCGCTTTGTAAGACACCGGTGTCGCTTTGTTGTTGAAAAGAAGACACTCTCATAAAGTGCTCGCTGTGGATTGTGTTTCATTGCTTAAGGAATTTCTCGTTGGTTTGGCTTCATAGTACCAACAAGTGTAACAGCTTTTTCAAGCAAAAAATTGCCCATTGCAACATAGGTAAATAATTGTCCATAGTAATGTTTCTACCTGAATTGTATGTTGGTAAAGCAAGTGTTTTCACAATCTCAGACCTTAGATCTTTCTGTACTGGTGAACCGAACTCGAACACTACGGGGGTGGCTCAACACTACATAGGACCTGTGAGTTTCTGCTACTCATTGCAAACTATTGTTCCTTTTCTGAAGCACAATGTCACGGCTTTGAAAATCATTACCTACAATCAAGATGGCTACCTCATCAAATGTGGGAGCATTGAAACGTCGTCGATGTTTACCTTGTGGTGTTTTGTCAGCTCGAATGACAACCTTGTAGTCGTCATTTGGCATGCATTCAAGTGCAGTCTTGAAAAGTTGAACATATAGATTGTTGGAGTGAAGGAACTGCTGCAAAATAGTGACAATATCAAGGCGAGTGTTAGGAATTAAAGAGCATCTCCGCTGAGCCTCTGCTTCTGCATTTCCCATAAAAGAAGAGTTGACGAAATTGAGGTTCTTCTCCTTGTAATGGAAGCAGTGAACCAATTGAGTGGTAAACCTGTCCTTGAACTTTAAATGTCGGCATAAATCCTGTTGTAAACATTTCTTTTGTTGCACCAAATTATGTCATTTGGAAGCAGGAGTTGTACTTCCTAATGTTGTCCAAGAAATGCTTTGATATTTTACTGGTACCTGTCATCAGAGACTTTAGGGGATCTAGTGGTGACAGGAGAGATGGAAGTTTTATCTTGCCATTTGCACAGCATAAACCTGGTGGTTCATCTTTCCATTTCAGGGCACTGTAGTACATGCAAACCACATCCATTTTTCCTATCTGAACTTTAGGATTATCCTGATAGTTTATGTCTGACTGGTAACAAAAGGCAGCATGTTTCAAATCTCCAACCATTTCCTGTGCCCTGGTGGAAGAAATAGCAATTCTCTTAGTGGCAAGTCAGCCTTCTCTCTGCTGAGATGACTCATTGGCGCTTGAGGAAGCAGCTCTTCTTCTCTTATCTGCAAGCCTCGCATCCCTCTCCTCAGAAAGTTCATTGACTCTTGAGGAAGCAGCTCTTGTTTTCATGTCTGCAAGCCTCGCTTCCCTCTCCTCAGATAGTTCATTGGCCCTTGAGGAAGCAGCTCTTGTTCTCTTGTCTGCAAGCCTCGCTTCCCTCTGCTCAGAAAGTTCATTGGCTCTTGAGGAAGCAGCTGCTGTTCTCTTGTGTGTCAGCCTTGTTTCTCGGTCTTCACATTTTTCATTGGCCCGTAATGCAGATTTTCTTTTTGCAACAACTGACATTTGTGCCATGAAATTCCTTTTCTTATGAGGCATTATTGTGGTAAAAATAGTCTGTAACTGGCAGTTTCTATGTCCTCTCACATAGAAGTAATGTGACTGACATCAGTCTTTCCACCAACTCACCCTAACTGACATCTTATTACCTTACACAAGCTTTGTTATACTGAGAATGTCCTTTGTTGCCTATATTAACCAATCACAGCTCAGATTAATTATCTGTAGCAAAATAGAAGCTGAGCTGTGATTGGTTGCTATTGGCAGCCTGATAAATCTTTGTGAAATGAGTTTTGTGTGTGCTGAGGGTGGTATATGTGTTCAAGCTCGTGGTAGTGTGTGGCGCATTTTGTGTGTGTGTTCATATCCCCGTGTGTGGTGAGTATGAGTATCCCATGTCATGGCCCCACCTTAGCAACTGTACGGTATATACTCTTTGGCGCCATCGCTCTCATTCTTTAATTCTCCCTTGTTCACATGTGGCAGCTGTCAATTTGCCTCCAACACTTTTCCTTTCACTTTTTCCCCATTATGTACATAGGGGCAAAATTGTTTGGTGAATTGGAACACGCGGGGTTAAAATTTCTCCTCACAACATAGCTTATGATTCTCTTGGGGTCCAGACGTGTGACTGTGCAAAATTTTGTGGCTGTAGCTGCGACGGTGCAGATGCCAATCCCGGACATACACACATACAGCTTTATATATTAGATATACAGTACAGACCAAAAGTTTGGACACACCATCTCAATTAAAGATTTTTCTGTATTTTCATGACTATGAAAATTGTACATTCACACTGAAGGCATCAAAACTATGAATTAACACATGTGGAATTATATACTTAACAAAAAAGTGTGAAACAACTGAAAATATGTCTTATACTCTAGGTTCTTCAAAGTAGGCACCTTTTGCTTTGATGACTGCTTTGCACACTCTTGGCATTCTCTTGATGAGCTTCAAGAGGTAGTCACAAGGGGTCCTATGTGCAAATGTAACATCACCTAGAATAAAGTTTTGAGTTGAAAACTGTTTGATTTCAGTTTGTAATAACCTGCTAATGCTTATAATTTCAAAAATGACCATTTTTTTGTTCTTTATTAAAATTAAAAGGTTGAAAACTCTGCTGTGCATAATAATTTGGAACATGCATGTTGAGGGCAGTTTGAGTTTTTTATTTTTTTAAAAATATACTGTTATCATAGGCAGTTTGTACAAAAACCTTTCAATTGTAATCTAATAGTTATTTGACTGGAAAATTACAATGACTGCAATTCATATACTGTAGGTAATTTGGGAAAATCTGAGAAAATATTATTTGCATAATACTTTGGAACACAGTGTATATATATAATGTTGTGGAATACCTAGACTAACAGGATGTTCAATGGACCCTCTTGATATCTGCACTTCGGTCTGCAACATGCACTGCTAGCCTGCCTAATTCCTGCTATCACCACTGATTATAGGCAGCTGGATTAGTCCTCAGAAGGACTGTTCGTTCAGATGGATATTATAGATGTATGTTGTGGAATACCTATACTAACTCTAAACAAGTAAGTCTCTCCCTGATGCAGCAGCACCTCTCCCTACTCTGCCTGATTCCGGGGTAGACTGTGATGAGCATGGCGGCTGGTCTTATATAATCCTGATGATGCTGTGCGGCCAGCCAATCACTGTAATGCCACAACCAACATGGCTATGGCATTACAGTGTGTGGCAGGCAATCCCTGAATGTTCATTGGCTCTCTAAACAGCGCCAAACATGCAAGGAGGAGACCTAAGCTCCAGTCCGAGCAACCAGGAAATACTCACAGAGCACCGAGCAACTCGAGCAGTGAGATGCTCGGGCAAGTACCGAGCAGTGGCGAGCACGTTCGCTCATCACTACTCCAAATTATACACATAGCTTGAGCTTGCTCTTTATTCCTTGGAGGTGCTGGCCTGACCTGTGGCAAGAGTAGTGCCGGATTGCGTGTTTAGCATGTGACTCGCCCCCAGGGCGGTGGGGTTCTCGACAGCCGGGCCTCTGGTTGCCGGCCCGGTCCATGACCCAGGGTGGTCAGTGCAGTAAAAGGGGATTATTTATTGGGGATTTGTTGTGACACCACCTGTGGTGCCTGGTGAGGATCACCAGCGCTGCGGCAATCCTCTGAGGCAGATGTTGGGGCAACTGAGATGGAACGGCTCCCCACAGGTGGAGCAGGCCTCAGGGCAGCATAGGGGTTGATGGATGGTGGTGCAGGGGAGAGACGGCAGGACGGTTCCGGAGGAAAAGACAGACACTCACACGGGGGGTGCGCTTCAGTACCTTTACTGATGATGATGCAGGCACGGTCCAGGGTACTTCAGGTGAAGGGCGCACTTTTGGACTTCTCCCCAGTGAGCGGGTATAGGGCCTCCTGTTCGTCTGCCTCCACTTGCTAAGCTCTGACCTGTCTGAAGCCAGGCCTGGCTTGACTACTGTCTCTTGCTCTTGCACCTGCTGACCTGGTGGTAGGGCTTTCTCCTTGGAATCACTCTCCCTGGTCGCTGGGGCCTCCTTGACTCCTAGCCCTGGTAATGCAGTCAGCCTTTGGTAACCTGGGACCTGTAGTTCTCCAGGGGTTCCGGTAGTTCCTACTGGGTATAATGAATCCGTGTATGCGCGGACCCGGTGTCCGGTATATATATATCGGGGTGAGCTTACTATGCTCCTCTGCCCCCTTTGTCACTCCTTCCTTCCTCTCGCCTTCGGCCATGCTCGGGGCCCTCACTAGGCTTCAGTGCTGCTGGAGGCCTAGCTTGCCTCACACAGCAGCCTGCGTGCTGCTGTCTCTCTGAGCACACTCTGGAACACACTCCAGACTTTACTGAACTGCCTGGCTCCACCTTCACTTTATATATCCCTATCAGGGCTCCCTCTGCTGGTCTGAGGTGGAAGGTGAAGGTGTGTGAATGTAGTGAGGGCCTCTTGTGGAGAAATCCATCCATGCACCCTTATGGGTTCTGTGGCACCAATGCGCAGCAGGGCGCCACACATGGCAGGAGGTATGATAACAGACAGGCGCATCCGCCTGTCCACACACAAAGTGGGCAAGCTGACATTTATTAAAATGAACTACTGTAGGTGTGTATCCCACATAACTTGTCTGTACCTTTGACTTAATAGAGAAGTATACCAGCCACATCCAGCCATTGTTAGAATTCACTGCAGTTTTGTTTGTTCTATTTTACATTTACAGTGTTTTTGGGCCTCCCCAAATTACAATAAAACCGAAAACAAAAAAGAAAAAACAACGAGGGTGTTTTTCAGAGTATACCCACTCAGTCAAGTTAGTTTTGCAGAGTATACCTATACAGTCTGTTTTGCAGAGTAACTCCACAGAGGCTGGTGTGCAGTGTACCCTCACATTGACTTTTTTCAGAGTACTCCCACAGATACTCATGCAGGGTACTCACACAGGTTCTTTGGCACAGTATTCCCACAGACACGGTTGCAGAGTAGTAAAATTTGTTTTTACGCACGTCGCTTCCACAGATAATTGTGCAAAATATTTATCAAAATGTTTATGCACTCTTCTCCCACAGACACAGGTGCACAGTAGAACCGTTTGTTTTTATGCACAGTGTTCTCACAGACATGGTTGTAGAGTAGAAAAATGTTTTTTTTTCACACATTGCTCTCACAGACACAGGTACAGAGTAGAACAATTAGGTTTTATGCACATTACCCCTACAGACAAGGGTGCAGAGTATAAAAATTTATTAGGCATACTACTAGCACAGACAGGCTGTAGCGTCTCTCTGGCATCCTCCGGCTTTCCTGTTGAACCTGCCCGGGGTGCGCGCACCATGTGAGTGAGTCCTCTGCTAAGTCTCCGTTTTTTGTGGTTTACGGTTGACACCGCCAAATTCCGTTTCTCGTCTCTTCTTCAGTGGACAATCCTGCCGCGGAGTCTCTCGTCAGTGACTTTTCGGTAATTTGAGAAGACACTAGATCTGCGCTTTTTCAGTTCTCCGAGCGGATGAAGAAGCATGCTGATAAGAGACGTCTAGATCCACCTCTATTTCATCTGGGAGACAAGGTCTGGCTTTCCTCCAAATAAATATGTACGTCTCAAGATACCGTCATACAAGTTGGGCCCGCGGTTCATTGGTCCTTTCGAGATTCTGAACCAAATAAATCCAGTGGCGTACAAGCTGAAACTCCCTGCCTCCTTGCGGATTCCCAGTTCCTTTCATGTGTCTCTCCTCAAGCCGGCTGTCCTGAATCCTTTCTCTGACGTACCACTCCAGCTCCAGTCTCCGCTGAGGACGTCTTTGAGGTAGAGAATATTTTGGCCATCAAGAGGGTAAGAGGAAAGATTTTTTTTCTTGTGGATTGGAGTGGATTTGGTCCTGAGAAGAGGTCTTGGGAGCCCAGGGAGAACATTCATGCTCCTCTTCTTCTAGAAAAATTTCTTGTGGGCCTAAAGAAGAGGGGGCATAAAAGGGGGTACTGTAGCGTTGGCTTCTCTGTCTCCTGTTGGGCAAAGACGCTGATCTCCTCACCGCTGCGTCCCCGGTCCGGATTCCTCCGGCTCTCCTGCTGCATCTGCCCGGGGTGCATGCACCGAGCGCAGTTCCCCTGGCACTGTACTTAGGGCGCGCGCGCGTGCTCTCCCTCCCTCTTAAAGGGGCCACGCGCGCCGTCCTAAAGAGTCCCCGGCCAATGGCCGGAGGACTGCCGATTATATAAGGCACCTCCTCCAAAATGGAGGTACCTGTGCAAGGTTGTTGTTTGTGTGCTAACACTCTCCTCAACCCTCAGGTTCCAGTACCCGCCAGCCTGTCTATCTGTGCTTGTCGGCTTCTGCCATCAGTCCCGTGGGAGTCGCCTGCTCTCACACAAGGTCGGTCCCAGAGTGGCACCTGGTTCACCTTCCCGGTCCCTTCTTGGTTCACGGAGTCGACTAAGCCGCCATGTGGGCAGGGTCAGTCCAGCTAGGCACTTAGTTATGCCCCTCTGGTCCCTCCTTGTATCACAGCACAGAGGTTCCACCCCCGGATCCGTAACACAGGCATGCAGAGTATAAAAAACTAGTTACTTGTCATTGTGTCATGTGCATTATTTGCACATCTTATCAGGAGATACATGATTATCTTATCTCCTGATAAGTTTTGATACTCTATACACACAGTTCTGTTACTGTATATTTATTATTATATTTTGCTGTATTTTGCTGCATATTATGTGACTGATCCATTCCTGGCCGGTGTGTGTGTTTTTTTTTTTTTCCTGATCACTATGTTGCATACTATTATTACATAATCTGTGTGGGAGCTTTATTGTCCTGGGATTATTGCTCACTATTTCTGCCCTGCAATATTGGGACTATACACCCTGCAATCCTTATTGTTTTAGCTGTCTTCCTCCCGTAACCTTCCATGTGATGCGTTTTATATAATTACGTAGTTTTTGTGAATAAATTATAATATTTTGCATATATCTCTAATGTGTCTTGGGTATTCATTATTTCACTATTTATTGGATTGACTCTATAAATACCTATTAGACCTTGGTTTGGTTTTTGTTGTAATATTGGAGATTGCATTTCACTTTCGTGATTTGCCTGTGTTTAGGTTTTATAAAAAAATGGTTATGCGCACTACTCACACTGACATGGGTGGAGAGTATAAAAAATTGGTTAGGCACACTACTCTCAAAGATATAAGAGCAAGTGCACAGTACACATAGAGGCTTAAAGACACAGTATTCCCACAAACAAAGGCGCAGAGTTCACACAGAGGCTTTTTGGTACAGTACTCCCACAGACACGGGTGAAGAACACACATACAGAGGCTTTTTTGCAGAGTGCCCACACACAGAACCTAACACTGTCCCTATCTCTAGCTTCATTATGTACCTATGCTAATCAAAGCAGAATGGCAGCAGCACACATGATCTATCATTCATACAGGCGGTGTTACGTGGTATGCCTGCCAATCACAGCCATTGCAATACATGGTATGATTGTGATGGTTCTGGAAGTGCCCATAGCCTAAAAGTTTGTTGACTGGCTGCGTTGCAGTCTTTTAACAAACTTTATCTGCCATACGAACTCGAACAGTAAACGGAACTTCTGGTAAGAAGTCCGTGTTTGGGGTTCAGTACCTCATACTAGATGTCCGGTATGAACTCCAAACTTTACAGTTCGGGTTCGCTCATCCCTAGATGAAACCATTGAGGAATCCTTTCACTATTATGAGACAGCAGAGTTTCTCTGGGCTCCGTTTGGCCTCTATTCAGAATTGTCGTTCTTTTTAGAAGTGCAAAAAACTGTGGCCGACTCTGCTTTTATGCACACTCAAAAAGACGGATATCGTTGTATCATAGGTCAGACGGCATCCACAGTGACTCCATCTACCTTATTATAGGGAATCTTCAACCGGGGGTTCCGTCTGAATCACGTATTTCAGAGTTTTACTTGGAAACCCTTATGTCAGCGCTCAATGTAGAGAGCAGGGTAAATTTAAGCCAAGCCTTACTGAGATCTTTGGGAGGCAGAATGAACAAATGAATAGCAGGACAAGAATTGATTTTACTTATTTTTTGCCTGTCAGTGTTGCATTGTTACAAGCTCTGAGCAAGGTCTAAGAGACTTTCCGTAGCTGGGTGAACCGGATGTCATCATGACAACTTGGGGTCACCATGGCAATGATCGGGCCCTTGCGATAATGTAACGGGGGCACCAATTGGACAAGAGAGGAAGTCCCCTTCCTCTCACAGCCTCCTAAATGTTGTGATCCATATTGATCGCAGCATTTAGGGGGTTAAGCATACAGGTGTGGTGTGCGTACCTCTCCTGGCTGTTAGAGCCGGGTGTTGGCTGTCTCATAAGCTGAACATCTGGCTACTATCTCGTGGGCACAGCTCCTGTGTCATGACAGATCGACAGGACGTATCCATACATCCAAGGTCAAGAATCCCTTCCTAACCAGGATGTATAGACACATCCAAGGTTGTGAAGGGGTTAATATAAAAGATCTTTTTATTTTGGAATACCTGTTTTAATTGTCTACCTTAGATACCGCACACCCCATGGCCATATTGCTGCTAGTGGTGAAATCCACTATTTTCAATGCCTTATGAACTCTAAATAAGATTTGTTTTAAGAGATATTAGAAAATCAATCAGCACAACCTTGTATAGTGTACAAAGAAGAATTTCTAGTTTATTAATACAGATCCCAAGGTTAAGTAGTGTCACAGACAAAGAAAACTTCCCACCAAAAGATGTAGCCAATAGGATTTAGGGGTGTGAACAAAAATTTGAAACTCGTCTAACCAGCAGTGTTAAATATTTGATTACCATGAATCAAGAGAATTAGACAAGATGGATGCCACAAACACAAAGTGATGTCTGTTCTCTCAATTTCCCCGCTTTTGTGACCAATTTTGGGCATCTTCGGATGTATGTACTGTACATAGGAGTGCGCTGCCCACATCCTTGGGACTTTCCTATCTGCTTCATCTCAGTTTCCTACATGAACACCCATAATTGTATCACAACAATGGATATCTTCTTGTTTGAGGCCCGTAATATACAACTAGAGGATCTTTGACAAGGTTTCCTTACACACAGACCTGGTTTCCTTCAGTATAACATAGATTAGCGCTTTTACATATACCAACCACTAAAAAAATACTAGATGCATACAGGTTTGTAGGATCACTGAGAGCCTCCCGCTTTAATCCTTGAACCAATTGGCTGGGTTCAGGAAAGAGAATGTTTCTCTCACTAGGAGTCTTTGTTTGGACATGTTCCTGTAACCATTTCTCCCTTATTTTGGCTATTTTCTGTATATCAGCTCTCTCTTGGAGATTTCTCATAAGGTCAATATAGTGACCACATGAAGGACTTATTTTCAGACTCTAGGGAAAGGGGGAAGTGGAGACCTCCTAGGCTGATCTGATATCACTCTGTCTCCCCTACCATCCCTATATTGGTTCTTCACCAATCACAGCACAGGAACTTACCCATGTATTTCCCTAGCACTTGGCCCTGGATTGGGAAGGGGGGTGGGATGAGCACTAGTCGATCCCCACTAACAACTAAAGACAACAAAGGTGACAACCATGGGGAAAAGTCACAGGGAAAAGTAGCATAGCTTGAGCCGAACTCAGAGGGATAACTCCAAACACACTCCTAGCAACAGAGAAGTAGAAAGTCAGAAATAGCTCCAAGAGTTCACAAGGAAACATGTGAATATCACCAACACCATCCTGCTACAAAGTGAAACTATTTAAACACCCAGGCCAGGGTGTCAATTAGAGCAGGAAGGAGGGAGCCGCTGGGTCATAGAGTGAAACAGCTAAGACGGTGTCTGTAATGCCAAACGAAGAAATCTTCTGCAACCAACTGCAGGGCGACTGTCTGTTACATCTGACACACCCATGACAGCATGTGTGTGGGAGTAGTGTGCTTAACCATTTTTTTCTACTCTGCACCTGTGTCTCTGGTAGTAGTGTGTGTAAAAACATTTTTTTTCTACTCAGTACGCATGTCTGTGAGAGTAGTGTGCCTAACCAATTTTTTCTACCCTGCAAGCGTGTCTGTGGGAGTAGTGTACTTAACAACCACTTCTAAAAATGAGAGCTTGTGTAGCAGCTGCTGGTGATGGTAGTGTAGCTGCTGTAGGAAGAGGACGTGGCTGTTTTGTGCCTGCTATATGCCCAAATGAAACATCTTCCTCTGGTGCACGCAAGCGACAGGACGTTCTGCATACTTTTATAAGGCCAGATACCGCTACACGAATGGTGAGGCTAGCATCCGTGCTGATGACAAGCAGCAACTGGTTTGCACACTGTGCAGTCAGAGCCTGAAGCGAGGCATAAATGTACTGAACCTGAGCACCACCTGCATGATGAGGCATCTGAACTTCAAGCACGAGGTGCAGTGGGGTACACAACTTAAAAAGCATGACAGAACTGAGCCTCCTCCTGCTGCGGTCTTGGCCTCTTCTTCACGCTCATGATTAACAATGCCACCTGCCTTCCTGCAAACAGAGGATGTGACAGCCCTACTAAAAGTGTCAAAGAGCAACTCCACCTTGTCCCACGGAAGTGTTCAGCTTTCCATCCCCCAAACCATAGAGAGAAGAGGAAATAACCTTCTACCCTCCCAGAAGAAATGGTCCTGAATGACTGCATTTTTCCAAAGTCCAAAGGTGCTCGACCCAAGTAACTAGTATAATGGAAGTTAATGGGAAACTTGAGTAATTTTCCAAATTTTTGCTGAAATCGATGAAGACAACACTGAAATGGCATGGAAACAGCATGGGGAAGACCCCTGGAAGCACCTCTGATTCTAAGGTCGCTGCTGGGAACAATGTTGTCAAACTATTATGACACTTTTACGGATTGACAATAAAACATTCAAAACCAAAGCTAAAATGGATTTTACTGGAAAACACTCACAATTTATAGAGTGCCAGCAGGTGGCCTCCATTATTTTTAGAGGGCCAGCAGGAGTCTTGTGGACAGATGAGACAAAGATAGGACTTTTTGTTAAAGCACATCACTCAACTGTTTACTGTAAATGGAATGAGGCTTATAAATAAAGGCACTAGGTGCCTTGACTGTGTACATCATGAAATGTGAAGATTCCTAAAGGATTTTGGTTCGCAATGTAGTGCCCAGTGTCATAAAGCTGGGTTTGCATCCTAGGTCATGGGTTTTCCAGCAGGACAATAAACTCAAAATATACTTCATGAAGCACCCAGAAATGGATAGAAACAAAGCACTGGAGAGTAGAAATGAGAGAACCTTTTTCTTTTCTTCTTCATCTTGTCCAGATTCCATGATGACTTTTCTCATCCACAGCCCATCTGCAGACTTCCATCTTCTCTGGTCTTCTGCAGCACATCCCCACACGATGCCCTTAAAGATAGCAGTGTCATTATAATGCTCCTGAATAAAAATATCTGCCCTACGCGGAGCCCTAGAATAAATAATTGCCCCTCACTATATTCCCTGCACAAAATATGACCCACACACTGTCCCTCTTAAGGTATATGCTCTGCACACTGTCCTCTCTTTTCATACTGGGCCCCCTTCTCACACTATGTCCCCCCCCCTATAGGGCCCAGTCTCTATACTGTGCCCTCTCAATACACACACACAAACACCTCAGTCTTTATTGTATGCCAAATATATGTAAAATGAAAGCGCAGTAGCACTCCATTATGGCCAAGATACATAAGGACAATAAAAACATTTAATCTAAACTGTGTTACTCAGTAATCTTTACTTACAAAAAAATGGAGGTTATTAGCGCATAAATTGGCCAATTCATGTGTGCCCATCAACCGCTGCAAGGTGACCTCCAGTCTGATGGTTACTATAGAATATACATCACCTGCTGGTTAAATGAGAGGAGTGCAAGGTCAGACAGGAAGCCTCCTGTCTGACCTTGCACTCCCCCATTTAACCAGCAGGTGATATATATTCTATTCTACCAGCCCATTTAAATTGTAAGTGTTTTAGCACAGAAGTGACATGTTTTGTCCAGAGTTGTAGGCTTGTAGCCCAAGAGAGGCATGTAGGCAGAGTAGTACCCATCAGACAGGAGGTCACCTTGCAGCGGTTGATGGGCACACATGAATTGGCCAATTTATGTGCTAAAACCTCCATTTTTTTTAAGTAAAGCTTACTGAGTAACACAGTTTAGGTTAAAGGTTTTTATTGTCCTTATGTATCTTGGCCATAATGGAGTGCTGCTGCACTCTCTTTTTACATATATTGTGCAGTTTATTCTATGCCCAGTCACACTTTTCTCCCCAATACTGTCTCCTCATATTATTACTAGAGATGAGCGTTGTTCTACTCGAACTGTTCGCCAATCTCAAATTCGAGCTGTTTTGGGCGGTGTTCGAGCCGGTCGGCGAACACGAACAATTTGAGAAAAATTCGGCTGTTCGAGGTTATGTTCGATAACTGTTCGTGCACCAAAATCATAACTGGATTTTTTCTCAGTAATGATGAAAATTAATGTTAATACGCAGTTTGAGTGTACAGCGGGGCGGGGGGAGGGGCAGGGGATGGATCTGTGCAGGAACAATGAAGATCTCCATTTTTTTTTCTCTTTCCCGCATTTGCAGTGGGGAGGTGCAATCTGTCAGCCTATCAGCAGCGCACACACGGAGCGAAGTGCTTTTTTTCACACAAGCAAGGGCATGTGTGATTGGCAGTGTATGTCACATGTCCTTGCCCTATAAGACCAAGCCATTTTCCCCGTCGCCACCATTTTCTCACTGCTGCAGCTGCGTGTTAGACGGCACCGCTGTTGCTGTGTGCGCTATACCTTGTTAATTTCAAGCCAATTTTCGCACAAATATACAGATAGCTTGGGAGTAGGGAATAGTTGTGATTGCAGTCCTTTTAAGGACTAGGTTACAGCATTTCCTACGACTTTTATCAGGCAGGTCTGTGCTCTTAAATAGATAGATTGTGGGAGTAAAGACTAATTGTAATTGGAGTCCTTTTCAGGACTAGGTTACATCAGTTCCTATCAGTTTTTGCCAGGCAGGTCTGTGCCAGTGCTGTGCAAGTTTTTTTCACAGCATTTGGCTGAATCTAGCAAAGCTAATCCTTTTTGGCCTATTGCAGAGTGTGTTAGTCAGTGGAGTAGCCTATCTGTGTTGCAAGATATACCACCTGTGTATAGAATACCAATTTTTTTACTGCACCTAGTGAAGTAAAATCTTTTGGGCATAGCATCATTCTATTAGTCCATCTATACTGACCTCCATCAGGTTGCAAACTGAATATAATTTTTTTCTGCATCTAGCTCTGAAAAAATATTTGGGCTTCTAGCAGTGTGTGGGACTTGGTCTATTAGTCCATCTATACTGACCTCCATCAGGTTGCAAATTAAAAATAATTTTTTTCTGCATCTAGCTCTGAAAAAATATTTGGGCTTTTAGCAGTGTGTGGGACTTGGTCTATTAGTCCATCTATACTGACCTCCATCAGGTTGCAAATTAAAAATATTTTTTTTCTTCATTTATCTCTGAAAAAATATTTGGGCTTCTAGCAGCGTGTGGGACTTGTTCTATTAGTCCATCTATACTGACCTCCATCAGGTTGCAAATTAAAAATAATTTTTTTCTGCATCTAGCTCTGAAAAAATATTTGGGCTTCTAGCAGTGTGTGGGACTTGGTCTATTAGTCCATCTATACTGACCTCCATCAGGTTGCAAATTTAAAATAATTTTTTTCTGCATCTAGCTCTGAAAAAATATTTGGGCTTCTAGCAGTGTGTGGGACTTGGTCTATTAGTCCATCTATACTGACCTCCATCAGGTTGCAAATTGAATAAAAAAAATTTCTGCATCTAGCTCTGAAAAAATATTTGGGCTTCTAGCGGTGTGTGGGACTTGGTCTATTAGTCCATCTATACTGACCTCCATCAGGTTGCAAATTAAAAATAATTTTTTTCTGCATCTAGCTCAGAAAAAATATTTGGGCTTCTAGCAGTGTGTGGGACTTGGTCTATTAGTCCATCTATACTGACCTCCATCAGGTTGCAAATTAAAAATATTTTTTTTCTTCATTTAGCTCTGAAAAAATATTTGGGCTTCTAGCAGTGTGTGGGACTTGTTCTATTAGTCCTTCTATACTGACGTCCAGCAGGTTGCAAATTGAATATAATTTTTTTCTGCATCTAGCTCTGAAAAAATATTTGGGCTTCTAGCGGTGTGTGGGACTTGGTCTATTAGTCCATCTATACTGACCTCCATCAGGTTGCAAATTAAAAATAATTTTTTTCTGCATCTAGCTCTGAAAAAATATTTGGGCTTCTAGCAGTGTGTGGTACTTGGTCTATTAGTCCATCTATACTGACCTCCATCAGGTTGCAAATTAAAAATAATTTTTTTCTGCATCTAGCTCTGAAAAAATATTTGGGCTTCTAGCAGTGTGTGGGACTTGGTCTATTAGTCCATCTATACTGACCTCCATCAGGTTGCAAATTAAAAATAATTTTTTTCTTCATTTAGCTCTGAAAAAATATTTGGGCTTCTAGCAGTGTGTGGGACTTGTTCTATTAGTCCTTCTATACTGACCTCCAGCAGGTTGCAAATTGAATATAATTTTTTTCTGCATCTAGCTCTGAAAAAATATTTGGGCTTCTAGCGGTGTGTGGGACTTGGTCTATTAGTCCATCTATACTGACCTCCATCAGGTTGCAAATTAAAAATATTTTTTTTCTGCATCTAGCTCTGAAAAAATATTTGGGCTTCTAGCGGTGTGTGGGACTTGGTCTATTAGTCCATCTATACTGACCTCCATCAGGTTGCAAATTAAAAATAATTTTTTTCTGCATCTAACCCAGCCAATAGTTTTGGCCTAATACCACAGTTTGGCCACTCAGCTCTGCTCGGTTACCATCCATTGTTTTTTTGTGCAAACAACTCCAGAGTTGTGAATTAGTTAACCACCAAAATGAGTGGAAAAAGGCCTGCTGCTGGTGGAAAGGGGAATAGGCGTGTTGGGAAGGGGAAAAAAGGTTGTGTCCGTGGGGTAGGTGCAGAAGAAAGACCATCTTCCAGCCAAACTAAAATGTCTACTTCTTTTAGCGGACAATGTGATAAGATCCCTTTCTTACGGCCACGCCAATCGCTACAAATTCCAGATGAGGCACAAAAACAGCAGGTGCTTCAACGGATATCAAGTGCTCCTTTAAGTGGGCTCTCCTCCACATCAACTTCAACATCACAAATACTCCAGTCCTCAAAGGTGTCACCCAAATCGCACTTGCTTCCTCACAGCTCCCAAATCTCCAGCTGCCCGTCTGAGTATGAGGTAGAACAGATGGTTGAGTCTGCAGAGCTGTTTACTCATACTATAGCCTGGGAATCAGAGGTCGACTCCAGCGCTTCTGTGAATCCAGACGAGGAAATGATCTGCACTGATGCCCAGAATCTTTATGAGTCGGATCCAGGACCAGACGCAGAAGGTTCTGACCATAATGTAGACCCTCATTCCCAAACTGTAACTCCTGTTGGTGGAGACAATGAGGAAGACGATGATAAGACTCAAATACCTGATTGGAGCGACAACTTTAGTTTTTTGTCAGGGCAGGAACAGGTTGGCTCTGAGGACGACGGGTGTGATAACGCACAGGGTGATGATGATGAGGTCGGAGATCCCACTTACTGTCAACCCACAGTCAGCCAAGAGATGAGGTCAGCAGAGGAGGTGGAGGAAGATGCTAGTGACGACGAGGTCAGGTTGCGCCTTCCTGGACAGAGACGTAGTACTGGAAGCACGTCAACAACTGCATCCTCAAACACAACTCTGCCTCTCACCACAAGTCGTGGTGGCTCTTCAGGTCGCATGGGTGCTAAGCCTTGCATAGCCTGGGCATTTTTTCAGATCGATAAAGATGACCCAACTCGTGTTATCTGTAACATTTGTCAGCAAAAGCTAAGTAGAGGCCAAAAAATACATAGTTTGAGTACTTCATGCATGAACCGGCACATGGACATGAAGCATAAGTTGCAGTGGGAAGCTCAGTGTGCTACAATGCGGTCTAGCCGGCCGGGCCAACCACCGTCTGCCATATCTTGTGCATCCGCGGCCTCTTCATCCTCTGTGACTGGGGGGACAGCAGTCACACCTGTTTTGGGGCGCAGACCTGCCACCTCTTTACTCGCAACAGCCAGCGTGATTGGCAGGTCATCATTTTCGTTGGAGGTGGTAAAACCAGCTGGTCTTGAGCGCTGTCCGACATCGATAGCACCACCTTTGGATCAAGGCAACCTAACATGTCCGCCTGCATCTTCCTCACAGACCGGCAGTTTGCCGGGGACACCCTTATCAACCCCGTCTAAGCACAATAGCCAGCCCTCGGTCCCTCAGATGTGGACAAGTAAAAGACCATTTCCTCCTAGCCATGAGAAAGCTAAGAGGTTGAATTTCACCATCTGCAAGCTCTTGGCTACAGAAATGCTGCCTTTCCGCCTGGTGGACACAGAGGATTTTCGAGACCTTATGTCCGTCGCAGTGCCCCAGTACCAGATGCCCAGTCGGCACTACTTCTCAAAGAAAGGTGTGCCTGCGCTCCACCAGCATGTCGCACACAACATCACCGCTTCTTTGAGAAACTCTGTGTGTGACAGGGTGCATTTCACCACAGACACTTGGACGAGTAGGCATGGACAGGGGCGTTACATGTCGCTGACTGGGCAACTATGGTGACAGCAGGACAAGGGGCTGCTGTCCAAGTCTTGCCGTCCCCACGAGTTGTGCGTCAATCCTCTTTATGTCATTTTTCCTCCACTGCTTCTGCCTCCTCAACCTCCTCTCGGTCTTCCACCTGCACCCAAAGGCTGTCTGGTCATGCCACAAGCTTTCTAACTGCGCAGAAGGGATCCTGCACACCTCCTTACTATGCTGGCAGTAGGGCTCAACGTCATCAGGCGGTTTTTACATTGAAATGTCTGGGAAATGTGAGTCACACAGCTGAGGAGTTGTGGTCAGCTCTGGAGAACCAATTTCATGAATGGTTGTCTCCACTGGACCTGAAACCAGGGAAGGCCGTGTGCGACAATGCTGCAAACCTGGGTGCGGCCCTTCGCCGGGGCAATGTCACACACGTGCCTTGTATGGCTCACGTGTTGAACCTGGTTGTCCAGCAATTTTTAGCCCACTATCCCAGACTAGATGGCCTTCTGCAGAGGGCACGGTCGCTGTGTGCTCACTTCCGCCGTTCGCATCCCGCAGCTCAGCGACTTACATCTCTACAGAAGTCGATGGGCCTGCCACTTCACCGGCTAAAATGCGATGTGCCTACCCGGTGGAATTCAACTCTGCACATGTTGCAGCGACTGTGGCAGCACCGACAAGCCCTGGTGCAATACGTTCTGACGTATAGCCTGGGCCAACGAGATTCAGAGGTGGGGAAAATCACGCTGGAGGAGTGGTCTCAGATCAGGGACCTATGCACCCTTCTGCACAGTTTTGAAATGGCGACGAAGATGTTTAGTGCTGACGATGCCATTATCAGCATGACTATTCCGGTGATTTACATGCTGGAGCACATGTTAAACAGAATTCGGAGTCAGGTGGTGGCACAAGAGGAGGTGGAGGAAGTAGAGGAGGAGGAGTTGTATGCGGAAGGGCTAACATCTGCAAGGTCCAGACGGTCGGCAGCACCAAGGCGGCAGGCATGTGAGGCTGGGGGAGATGATTTTACCAGGGCGCATGGTAGCAGCCAAACTAGTGAGGAAGGTGCAGGAGCCCAGGAAGAAGTGGAGGACGAACTGATGGAAGACTCATCAGATGAGGGAGACCTTGATCACATTTCTGTTGTGCGAGGTTGGGGGGAGAGGACAGAGGAAGGAAGCATGATTGCTACCTCGCCACCAACACAACAGGGACTTGGTGCTCCTGGATGCGCAACACACATGAGTGCCTTCTTGCTGCACTACCTGCAACATGACCCTCGAATTGTGAGAATTAGAAATAATCCTGACTACTGGGTTGCCACACTGTTAGATCCCCGGTACAAAAGTAAATTTGCAGAAATTATTCCTGCCATAGAAAGGGATGCACGCATGCAGGAGTATCAGCAGAGACTGTTGCAGAATCTTACATGTGCTTTTCCACAAAATACCAGTGGTGCACGTAGTGAATCTCACAGTTCCAACTTGCCAACCGTGGGACCGTCAAGTGTTCAGCACTCAAACCTTAACAGAACCACAGTATCTGCTGGTAACATCAATTTTGCGGAATCATTTCACCACTTTTTTAGCCCATCCTTTGCAAGGCCACAGGAGACAAGAAGTCTGACACATAGTCAACGCCTAGAGACGATGGTACAGGAGTATCTCCAAGTAAACATTGAAGCCACGACTGTGTCACTGGACCCTTGCTCTTTTTGGGCTTCCAATCTGGATAAATGGCCGGAGCTAGCCACTTACGCCTTGGAGATCTTGTCATGCCCCGCAGCCAGCGTTCTGTCTGAACGTGTGTTCAGCGCTGCTGGTGGTGTGCTGACAGATAAGCGCACGCGGCTCTCCACTGATAATGTAGACAGACTCACGTTCATAAAGATGAACAAATCATGGATCCGAAACGACTTTTCTACCCCTGTGTCATCCTGGGGAGAGTAAAAGCTTGATGATTGGTTAAAATCACCCTACCAACCGTTTTAAGCTTTCAAATTACTAGTCATGTTTATCTGTATCTTGACTGGAAAATAATTTGGGCTTTGTAGCAGTGTGCAGCACTGATCCTATTAGGCCATCTATAATAAGCTTCACCAGATTTAAAATTAAAAATAATTTTTAGCTGCATCTAGCCCGGAAAATAATTTTGGGGCTCCGAGATGCGCAAGACACATAAGTGCCTTCTTGCTGCACTACCTGCAGCATGACCCTCATATTGTCAGAATTCGAAGTAATCATGACTACTGGGTTGCCACACTCTTAGATCCCCCAAACTTTTCGATCAACCTTTTCATTTTAATAAAGACCAAAAAAATGGTTATTTTTGAAATTATAAGCATTAGCAGGTTGTTAGAAACTGAAATCAAACAGTTTTCAACTCAAAACTTTATTCTAGGTGATGTTACATTTTCACATAGGACCCCTTGTTCGAAAGGAGCTTCTGAACTCTCTCGTCCATTGAATTTGTCAGGTTTTGGATGGTTTCTGCTTCAATTGTTTTGCATGAGGACAGAATACCCTCCCAGAGCTGTTGCTTAGATGTGAACTGCCTCCCGCCATCATAGACACTCCTTTTAATGATGCTCCAAAGGTTCTGAATGGGGTAGAGGTCAGGGGAGCATGGGGGTCACACCATAAGTTTGTCCCCTTTTATGCCCATATCAGCCAGAGATGCAGATGTTTTATGTGCAGCATGAGATGGTGAATTATCATGCAGAAAAATGATCTTGCTGTGAAATACACGGTTCTTCTTCTTGAACCATGGCAGGAAGTGCTGTTTGAGAAAATCCACATACATTATGGAGTTCATCTTTAGCGCCTTCAGGGATCCTAAAGGGGCCGACAATCTCTCTCCACATGATTCCAGCCCAAAACATTACTCCACCTCCTCCTTGTTGGCGCTGTAGCCGTGTTTGCGTGGGGTGTCCATCAACCAGCCATCCTCCACTCCATTCATCTGGACCATCGAGCGCTGCACGGCACTCATCCGTGAACAAAACAGTTTTGAAATCAGTCTTCATGTAATGTTTGGCCCACTGGAGCCGTTTCTGCTTGTGTGAAGTGGATAGAGGAGGTCGACAGGATGGCATATGCACAGCTGCAAACCTCTGAAGGACCCTGCATCTTGTTGTTCGGGGGACGTTGGAGGCACAAGCAGCTTCAAAAACTTGTCTGCTGCTATGACAAGGCTTTTTTGCCGCTGCTGTTTCAACCTGACGTAATTGCCTGTAGGAAAGAGTCCTCAATTTGCCCTTATCAGCACGCACACGTGTGTACTGTGAATCAGCTACATACTTCTTGATTGCCAAGACACTTCATCCTGATCATCGCACAATGTTGATTGTAGTCATGCCTTGACCTAAACACTCCACAATTTGTTGCTTCTCAGCAGCCGACACATCCTTTTTCTTTCCCATTTTGGCAGAAAATGTAGGCTGCTTAATAATGTGAGAGAGCCTTCATAAGTAGTCTTGCCTTTCATTGGACACACCTGCCAAACTAATTAGCACAGGTGTCTGCAATTGCTTACAGTGATATAAAGAGCCCTGACACACATCACCATCAATGAGTTTAACTGACAAACAAACAAATTCTTCCCTTATCACTCCTAAACACTTTTTGCATAATAATTTGGAACGCGGTGTACATGTGCTTTTCCACAAAACACCAGTGGTTCACGTAGTGAATCTTACAGTTCTAACTTGCCAACCGTGGTCTGTATGGAATTGTTCAATAAAGGGCCCAAAATTAAGATAACATAGATGGGAGAGGTCTCTATGAATAGGAATTCCTAAGTATTTGATACCCTGTGAGGGCCAGGCAAAGGGAAAGTTGGACTGGATGGAATCCTATATGGATTTAGGGAGGGATACATCGAGGGCCTCAGACTTCGCTGCATTGATTTTAAAATTTTACCATGTAACAAAGTGATCTATTTCAGCCATAACAGCAGGGATGGATATATGTGATTGAGTGATATATACTAGGACATCATCAGCAAATAGAGAGCACTTGTACTCGGTGCCTCCCACCTCAATCCACCTAATATTGGGGTTATGGCGAATTGATGAGAGCAGGTGCTCCGTCACTAGGATGTATAAGAGAGGGGACAGAGGACATCCCTGCCTTGTCCCATTGGTGATTGTGAAAGGTGATGAAAATATTCTGACGCACCCCCTGGGCCTTGGGACACCCGGAGCCGGACCCTTTTTGGTGGATGCTGGTGGTTGTAGTCTTCGTGGCGGCGATCCGGTTCCGTGGCTCAGGGCGGTCAAACCAGTGGCGGAACTATTTATGTGGTTTTGATGTTTAAATGTCCGACTACGCCACCCGTGGATTGCGGTCAGAGTGAACCGCCGCTACAGGGCAGACCGCTAAGGCTGGTGTTGTGGGTGCAGCACAGCGTAGCATAACTCCCCACGGGAGGAGTATAGCCTCAGGGCAGTGTATGCGGAGGATGGGGGTGATGGTGCAGGGCAGCAGCAGTAACGACATGGAGTCAGTGATGCAGTTCAGGGCCTTTACTCACAGTTCTTATTATCCAGACCACGTCTGCAGGTAACGGCTGCCCACGTCGTACTGTGCTCACCAGGTGAGGGGCTCAGACTACTCCCAGATAACTTTGGAGCGCTTCACAGGACCCCCTTTGTGTGTCCTTTGTCTGGCCTTTCTTACCAACACTTCTGTCCGGCTGCCTCGGGCCTCCTCTTGGTAAACTTGGCGCCAGTTTCCCTGACCCTATGTGGTGCCTTCCTAGCGGGTGGAGCAAGGGGCTGCGCCACATAAAATGTCAGAGCCTCCGGTTTCTAGCTGAGGGTCGTTTCCTGCCTCCACTAGTTCGGGGACCGGTCTCCCCCTTTGGCCTGACCCCTCCACGCAGGTGGATTCGGGCGTGCGGTGGCGACTCGCCCGTCCGCACCCCTGGGATCCCTTCATTCCTCGTTCCTGGAGCCTTCTCCGCTCCTCTTCCTTCCTTCTCCCTCTTGCAGGCCTGGGCCTCTTTTACTAGGCCCGCCTCCGGAGCAGAGCTCATGCAGAGCCCCTGCTCCCTGCCACTTCTGCTCAGACTTCTCTGCACTGAACTAAGATGGTGCCCACCTTTTATACTCCCTTCTCAATGCACCCAGGAACTGCTTCCTCCCTGCTCCTGCACTGCAGGGTTCCCCTTCCTCAGTGTTCCCTCCCCCCACTCCAGCCAGGGACAGGGACTGTCGTGCCCATCTCAGGGGCATATTGGTCGCCCTGCCCCACGGCAATGTGGTGTAATGCATGCAGGTGTCGGGTCCTGATCCACACTCCATCCTTATCTGAGAGTGAGATATCACACCTCTGGGTGAGGTGCAATACGTCTGTAGCAACCGAGCCCTCGGTGCTACAGTTCCATTTATCTTCAGCCTAGGTGACGTATTGTGATACAGGGCCGTGATTTTGGCTATAAAAGGGTCCCCTAGACCCCTACCCCAAGCTTTTTAAGAGAATCATATATGGCGTGCCAGGAGACTCTATGGAATGCTTTCTCAGCATCCAACGAGAGTATCTACTTACAAATTTTTAACTGCATCTAGCCCAGGAAATACTTTGTGCCTAGTAGCAGTGTCTGCTAGTCAGCGGATTATCCCGGCTGTTAAGCAAGCTACACCACCTGTAGTTTGGACACTTAATTTTTTCAAAGGAAATGCTTCGGGACCACGGGATACTTAGTGAAGAGCATCAGGAGGCACCCCAAGGCATAGGGGCTGGGACTGGCACTAGGATGCCTTGCGGTGGACAGCCGAGCTCGATCCTTATAAAAGCTTTTTAACTGCAGCAGCTTTAGTGGACGCTACTGGAGCTGGAATTACGCGGCTGCTGGCATGAGACTTGCCCTCCAATAGATCCTTGTAAATGGATTTAAAGTGTATTTATTCAAATTAGAGGGACAATTTAAATTAAAAAGCTTAGAGCTGCCTCCACCACAGGGGGGCTCTCTCGACCCACCAGCGGACAGGCACCAGTATTGGGAGAGGGGGGCTGGCCGTCAGGGTTCACCGCGGCTCTGGCACAAACCCGGCGACACGGAGGTGGCACGGGCAGGAGCGGACTGGCCGTCTCGGCTTCTCACTTTTTGGATTTTAGAAGGGCATGACATGCCTATATCTGTGTCTCCCCCTCCTTTTACTCCTCCACCTCTTTTCTTTTCGCATGACTATATGTACTTGTCACTTTTCCATGTGTTAGTTGTGTCTTCTGAGCAGTTTGTCAGCTTTTGGACACCTTTGAAGGTGTTTTCTATGTGTTTCTATGTGTTTTTGTTTGCCTGCCATTGGTTTTAACGGTGTTCGAAGGTGTTCGACGAACAGTTCGACGAACAGTTCGGCGAACACACGGGTGTTCGACGAACCGAACCGAACTCGAACACTACGGGGGTGGCTCAACACTAATTATTACCCTCAATAGTCTCCTCACACATTTCCTCCTCACACGTTTCCCCCATCTCACCCCTTACTTCTCATATTGTGTCTTCAAATTTCTCCTGCTCCCATATTGTGTCTGCTCCGATCCCTCCCTTGTGTCCCCAAATCATCCCCATCCCATTACACTAAATCTCCCCCACACAGTAAATCTCCCCCACCCCGTTACACTAAATCTCCTTGCACGCACAGTAAATACCCCTCTCCCGCACACACACAGTAAATAGCCCCTCACACATACACAGTAAATACCCCGCCACATAGTAAATACCCCCTTCCACACACATACAGTAAATATCCCCCCACACACAGTAAATACCCCCCTCCCCCACACACACAGTAAATACCCCTCCCCCTTTCACACACAGCTAATGCCCGGCGGCTTAGCTAATGTTTACACATCACTAGTTTAATTACACTGTACTAATACAAACTACCACCTCAGTGACCAAGACAAGAGGGTAAAATCAAGAAAATAAATGAGTTTCACATACTGATCTACTTGCTTATTTTCACTTAAAGGGCAGCAAAATCTGATAGCTCTGTTTACACTAAGCTTTTTTTTTTCATTTTTTTCACTACTCATTACTTCCAATGGGTGAAAAATGCAGAAAAAAACACTTAAAAACGGCTGAGAGAAGTGACATGCTCTATTTTGCAAAAAAAACATGCAAGGCACAAAATCCTGAACCCCAAAAAATCATGATGTGCGAACTAAGAATTCAGGAATCTCATAGACTTTGCTGGTACTGCAAATGCAGCCAAAAACGTGCATAAAAATTACACTGAAAAAACTATGATGTGTAAACATAGCCTTATACAAATCTTTAGCAGACTTTCTACCTCTTTAGCTATGTTTTTTGGTGCAAATGTACAGACCCACAAAGTGCAAATAAAGAATGACCTTTGTTTAATCAGTAAATGTTTTCAGATTAGCCAAATGATTTCCACAGAACTGTTGGGTAACCTATTCATGTTCTGCTCTTGCATTATCAGTAAATGCTTAGTTTCAACAATTGCATAAGAAGCAAGGGTATTTACGATATATGGTGATAAGTTTTTCATTTTATCTCACTGGTACATTCATTTAGCCCTGCAGAGAAAATCAGGACTCTGGAGACATAACTGCTCTGTATTGGGGACCTTAGGATGTCTGTATTACAATTCATCATTCTGCTTCTAGCTGCAGCATCTTGTTGTGCAGCTCCAAAGCCAGAGAATGGTAAGATATCAGCTATCATTTTATGAGCATTTTTTTTTCATGAAGACACTTTACAAGTAAGTTATATGTATTTTTTTTTATGCTGAATTATTTGGTGAATGTCACTTCAATTTTTTTTAGCCATAGTCAGAAATAGAGCCAGGGAGATAGAGAATATGTCCCGTCTTTTCATTTTCCTGTTGGTTTTACATAAATTTATGCATTTGGTTCAAAAATGGTCTCAAAAACTGCAGCATTGTTTCCAAAAAAATGTTTAGTGTGAAACTATCCCAAAGCCTCGTTCACAAGCCTGTGTTTCCAGTACGGATACAAACAGAAAAACTGACCATCACATCCAAACTAGTGTGTATAGGAGCAAGCTTAGACGATAAATCTATGATGAAATATAGCTGCACTCTAAAATGCTAAGAATAATACATTTAGAAAATTGGAACCGTATTTCTGCCATAGAAAATAGGTTAATGCTACATTGTGTACATACGGAATATTGAAAAAATGGAAATGCAGTATTGCTATAGAAAAATTACAGAAAAAAGAAGGTACTTAGCACATAAATTGGCAAATATATGAGAGCTCAACAGTCTTTGACAAGGCGTACCTTATTGTTGGTCCCTAACCTGATAAGTCAAGTCTCCTGGGCTAAAAAGCCTTCAATTTATAGGGAAGGAGGAATCCAGCTAATTAAACCCCCCCTTATTCTGATGAGAGTAGGAGTGCATATGTCATGAGGAGTTTTCTACAAACAGAAAAACTGACTAGCATATCCAAACTAGTGTGTGTGTGTGTGTGTGTGTGTTTGTGTGTATGTGTGTGTGTGTGTATAGGTGCAAGCTAAGTGTCTTCTTTTTTCTGTAATTTTTCTATAGCAATATTTCAGTTAAATTTTTTCAATATTCCATACATTAGGGGTAATAGTTATTTGATACACTGATGAATTTACAAGTTTTCCCACCTACAAAGAATGGAGAGGTCAGTAATTTTTATCGTAGGTACACTTCAACTGTGAGAGAGAGAGACTCTAAAAATAAAAAACAGAAAATCACATTGTATGATTTTTAAAGAATTAAATAGCATTTTATTGCATGAAATACATATTTGTTCACCTGCCAACCAGCAAGAATTCTGGCTCTCACAGACCTATTAGTTTTTATTTAAGAAACCCTCCTACCATGCATTCATTACCTGTATTAATTGCGCCAGTTTGAACTCGATAGCTGAATAAAAGACACCTGACCACACAATCGCACTCTAACCTCTCCACCATGACCAAACCAAAGAGCTGTCTAAAGACACCAGGGACAAAATTGTAGACCTGCACAAGGCTGGGATGGGCTGCAGGACAATAGGCAAGCAGCTTGGTGAGAAGGCAACAACTATTATTTATTATAATAACAACAATTATTAGAAAATGAAAGAAACAAGATCTTGCCTCGTGGGTTAAGGATGATTCTGAGAAATGTCAGGAATCAGTCCAGAACTACACAGGAGGAGCTGGTCAATGACATGAAGAGAGCTGGGACCACAGTCTCAAATATTACCATTAGTAACACACTACGCCTTCATGGATAAAAATCCTGCAGGGCAGGCAATGATCCGAATGACATAGCCAGGGCAACTAAGGAGTGGCTCTGTAAGAAGCATTTCAAGGTCCTGGAGTGGCCTAGCCAGTCTCCACATCTGAACCCAATATAAATCTTTGGAGGGAGCTGAAACTCAATGTTGTCCAGCTACAACCTTGAAACCTGAAAGATCTGGAGAAGATCTGTATGGAGGAGTAGGCCAAAATCCCTGCTGCTGTGTGTGCAAACTTGGTCAAGAACTACAGGAAATGTCTGACCTCTGTAATTACAAACAAAGGTTTCTGGACCAAATATTAAGTTCTGTTTTTCTATAGTATCAAATACTTATTTCATGCAATAAAATGCAAATTAATTATGTAAAAATCATACAATGTGATTTTTTGGGATTTTATTTTTAGATTCTATCTCTCACAGTTGAAGCGTACCTAGGATATAAATTACACACCTCTCCATTATTTGTAGGTGGAAAAACTTGCAAAATCAGCAGTGTATCAAAAACTTCTTTTCCCCACTGTATGTACACAATGTAGCGTTTACCTATTTTCTATGGCAATTATGGGAAGCACGGTGGCTCGGTGGTTAGCACTGCAGCCTTGCAGCACTGGAGTCCTGGGTTCAAATCCCACCAAGGACAACATCTGCAAGGAGTTCTCCCCATGTTTGCGTGGGTTTCCTCCCACACTCCAAAGACATACTGATAAGGAATCTAGATTGTGAACCCCAATAGGGACAATGCCCATAATGTCTGTAAAGCGCTATGGAATTAATGGCGCTATATAAGTGAGTAAAATAAATAAAAAAAGTTATGCAGTTCCAATTTTCCAAATAATTATTCTTAACATTTTACAATGCAGCTATATTTCTCTTAGTTTCCAACATGTGTGCCATCCTTTTTTTTTTTTCATCCTTTTGTGTTGTTTTTTCACAGATGCCATACATAACCATTATAATCTGTGGGGCTGCTCACATGTCCGTGTTTTTACACCAACCATGTGTCCAGACAAAGCACATGGAGACATGTCCATTTTTTTTTTTTGCAGCATGGATGACAAGACCAATACAAGTCTATAAGTTCGTGAAAAACACGTTTAGCACACAGATGGCATCCATGTGCTATCCCTGTGCTGTCCATGTTTAATAGCTTTGTAACTTATTTCTTTCTTTCATAATACTGGAAATACACTGAGGACACACTGATAGTAAAAAGGTACACACGGATGACACATTTATGATACAATGACGAAAAACACTGATGGCACTAGTAACGGTTTGTGGTTAGGTGTGAAGGGGGCCTAAACCTATCTTTTATATCTTTGTTTCCTTTAGGGTATTGTAAGGCGGCGGTGTTCACACCATGCAGTAACTGAGGCAGTGACCCAAGCAAGTCCAACATAAACAGCTTTTATTTCAGCAACTCACGGGTTAACAGAAAGTCCTCCGGTTTGCAGCCGGGTTACCAGAAAGTCCATACACAATGGTTGCCGGGGACAACGGCCACACCGGGCCGCTCAGAGCCTGACAGGTGCAGAGCCTTCCCAGGCAGTGGTTCAACCACCCTCAGTCCTGCTGAGCTAACCTGCTGTGCTCCTAGCAGGTTGCAACATAGAACAACCCTAATAGTTAGTGCAGGAGTTTAAAAGGACCTGTGGCAAGAGCCACTGGAAAACCCGGGTTGGAGGGAGGAGGCCGCCCCACTGCCTCCTGTGACCTCCTCCAAGAAATGAAGGCCCTGCCGGGTTTTACTTAATCTGCCTTAGCCAGGTAGTCTGACCAGGTCATTGCTCACCTTCATTCCTGCATTGCAGCCGCAGCTGTGTGTGTGACTGCAATGCACTCCAATGGATTTAATAGGTCTCTGTACACATTCTGGGGGAGATATAATGTCCCTCGTATACGATCCCGG
This sequence comes from Phyllobates terribilis, assembly GCF_046119375.1. Classification (NCBI taxonomy): domain Eukaryota; kingdom Metazoa; phylum Chordata; class Amphibia; order Anura; family Dendrobatidae; genus Phyllobates; species Phyllobates terribilis. The sequence goes on along the minus strand of NW_027362768.1, from coordinate 33,272,010 downwards.
TCACTGCCTCACATATCCCCCCCCTCTGTTCAAACTTGTGGGGTTGAACATTTGCCACCATACAGGGTGCCCGGGACAGGGCATCCGCGTTTGCTTGCAACTTCCCAGGGCGATGTTCTACAGAGAAACTGAAATTTTGCAGAGACAGGAACCACCTGGTGACTCGCGCATTCCTCTCCTTGGCATTCCTCATCCATACCAAGGGTGAATGGTCCGTCACCAAGCGGAACTGACGCCCGAGTAAATAATAACGTAGTGATTCCAAGGCCCACTTAATAGCCAAACACTCCTTCTCTACCACGCTATAGTTTTTCTCTGCCGAGACAAGTTTTCTACTCAAGTAGGTGACCGGGTGCTCTTCACCATTCACTTCTTGTGACAATACCGCCCCTAGGCCTACCTCCGAGGCATCTGTCTGTACAATGAAGGTTTCACTGAAGTTGGGGCTGATGAGGACCGGCTGTCCACACAGGGCCAACTTCATGGACTGAAAAGCTTCTTCTGCCTGAGGGTTCCACCGAACCATTACCGATATTTTTTTCCCTTCAAGAGATCGGTCTGGGCCGCCGTTCGCCCAGCAAAATTAGGTATAAACCGGCAGTAATACCCAAGGAGGCCAAGGAACGCCCTCACCTGTTTTGTACTTGACGGTTTAGGCCAGTTTTTTATAGCCTCAACTTTATTGATTTGGGGCTTGATAGCTCCTCTTCCTATCACATACCCCAAATATCGGGCTTCCTCTAGCCCTATCGCACATTTTTTGGGGTTTGCCGTTAACCCTGTGGCTCTGAGAGAATCCAGCACTGCCTGTACCTGTGATAGGTGCGTATGCCAGTTGGTGCTAAAGATGATAATATCATCTAGATACGTGGACGCGTACTCCTGATGAGGCTTGAGCACTATGTCCATCAACCTCTGAAATGTAGCCGGGGCCCCATGTAAGCCAAAAGGTAAGACCACATAGTGGTATAGACCCTCTGGAGTTACGAAGGCGGTCTTTTCCTTCGCCGAATCTGTGCGAGGTACCTGCCAGTAACCCTTGGTGAGATCGAGCGTGGTAAAGTACTGGGCCTGCCCCAGTCTCTCAATCTGCTCGTCCACCCGGGGCATTGGATAAAGGTCAAACTTTGACACTTCATTCAAATTCCGGAAATCGTTACAGAAGCATAATGATCCGTCTGGTTTTGGAATCAGTACGATGGGGCTAGCCCACTCACTCCGTGATTCCTCTATGACGCCTAACTGAATCATTTGTTTTACCTCAGCAGTGATGGCTTGCCTTCGGGCCTCGGGTACCCGGTACGGTTTTATTCGTACCCGTACCCCAGGTTCGGTGACAATGTCATGTTGGATAACCGTAGTCCTACCTGGTAGCTCTGAGAACACGTCGGTATTGTGCTGCACCAGCGAGCGAGCCTCCTATCGCTGCTGTTTAGTGAGGGCATCACTTATCCTGACCTCCCCCTCGGATGCTTCCCTGGCTGAAGGTGGAGAATTCTCTGGTGTTATGTCCGGGGTGACGTCTGTAACTAAACACTCTCGATCTTTCCAAGGCTTTAGCAGGTTTACATGGTAAAGCTGCTCAGGTTTCCTCCTTCTGGGCTGATACACCCGGTAATTTACCTCCCCCACTTTTTCTCGAATCTCATATGGTCCTTGCCACTTGGCCATGAACTTACTCTCGGCTGTGGGTACCAGTACTAACACCCGATCACCCTTGTTAAAAGTTCTGACTCTGGCTCTTGTATTATATGTGCGCCTCTGAGCTGCCTGGGCATCTAACAGATGCTCTTTCACGATGGGCATGACCGCCGCGATCCGGTCCTGCATACTAGCCACATGTTCAATTATACTCCTATGCGGAGTTGGCTCTTGTTCCTATGTCTCTTTGGCTATGTCCAACAGACCCCTCGGGTGTCTGCCGTACAATAACTCAAAGGGAGAGAACCCTGTGGAAGCCTGGGGTACCTCACGGACGGCGAACATCAAATAGGGTAACAACATGTCCCAATCCCTTCCATCCTTAGAAACCACCTTTTTTAACAAGGACTTGAGGGTTTTATTGAACCGTTCTACTAGCCCGTCGGTTTGAGGGTGGTACACCGAGGTGCGCAATTGTTTAATTTTTATCAATTTGCATAGTTCCCTTGTCACTTTGGACATAAAGGGGGTCCCCTGATCCGTCAGGATCTCCTTGGGGAGTCCAAGGCGACAGAACATGGCAAACAGCTCCCGTGCAATCAATTTTGCCGAGGTGTGGCATAGTGGTATAGCTTCCGGGTACCGAGTGGCATAGTCGACGACTACCAGTATATGTTGGTGTCCACGGGCGGATTTTACAATGGGTCCAACCAAATCCATTGCAATCCGTTCAAAAGGCACCTCTATCACTGGCAGAGGTACCAATGGGCTACGGAAACTTGCAGTGGGTGTGGTCAACTGACATTCGGGGCAGGATTCGCAGTACCTTTTGACCTCCGCGTAAACCCCAGGCCAAAAGAACCGCTGCAAGATACGTTCTAGCGTCTTTTTTACCCCTAAGTGTCCACCCAGCAGGTGTGAGTGTGCCATCTCGAGAATCGCCCGACGGTACGACTGAGGTGCCACTAACTGATCCACAACCTCGTCCCTGATCTTATCTGTCCTGTAGAGTAACTCACCGTTGATTACCATGCGTGGAAATACAGTATCTGCACCGGGCTGTTGAGCTACGCCATTTATCTCTAACACCCTTTCCCGCGCCTGAGTCAGGGTGGGATCCCGTAGCTGAGCTGTCCCAAACGTGCCCCGGGACACTTTCAACTCGGGGATCGATTGGGTGTCCTCGACCTCTCCTGCCAACACCTCTAAGGGAAACCTATCGGGGTCACACTCTGTCCCTAGGTTGGACTCCCCTACGGCAGGTTCATCGGGCACAGCGTCTGACCAGGAGGTCATAAGCTGCAGGAGGTCATAAGCCTGAGACCGGGCAGATCGGGTATCCACATAGGCCCACGAAAACACATGCTGAGCCCTCACGTATGTATTGACCCCCAGCCGGGCAAGGATCTCACCTTTGAGCCTCTGGTAGTCCCGGGCGTCCTCCTGCCTGAGGTCAAAACAGGCCTTCTGGGCATCGCCAACCAAAAACGGAGCCACCACTTCCGCCCACTGGTCAGCTAGTAGGTTTTCCTGCTCTGCTGTGCGTTCGTAGATGATAACGAAGGCTTCCACGTCGTCCTCCGGTCCCATCTTCCTCAACGCTGATCGAACCTTGTCCCGGGCGTCTCGACGTTCGGGGGCTGATGCCGTCGGAGTCTCGTGCAGGGCATCAATTTGTTGCATCATCAGTTCATTTGTTTTTTGCTGCTGCCGTTGGAGATCCTGGTGCTGCTCCTGCTGTTGCCGTTGGAGACTCAGGAACTGCTCCTGCTGTTGCCGCTGGAGACTCTGGTGCTGCTCCTGCTTTTGCCCCTGAGACTGCATCTGTTGCTGCTGAGTGAGTACCAGCTGCTTAAACAGCTCCTCCATTTTGTCCATGGGGTGGAACTGAAAGGTGGCAGGCCGAATTGTGGTCATGCAGCGGCCGGTGGGGTATGCCTCAGTCACTATGCCCGCATTCTCCACCAAGCTGTAAGGCGGCGGTGTTCACACCATGCAGTAACTGAGGCAGTGACCCAAGCAAGTCCAACATAAACAGCTTTTATTTCAGCAACTCACGGGTTAACAGAAAGTCTTCCGGTTCGCAGCCGGGTTACCAGAAAGTCCATACACAATGGTTGCCGGGGACAACGGCCACACCGGGCCGCTCAGAGCCTGACCGGTGCAGAGCCTTCCCAGGCAGTGGTTCAGCCACCCTCAGTCCTGCTGAGCTAACCTGCTGTGCTCCTAGCAGGTTGCAACATAGAACAACCCTAATAGTTAGTGCAGGAGCTTTAAAGGACCTGTGGCAAGAGCCACTGGAAAACCCGGGTTGGAGGGAGGAGGCCGCCCCACTGCCTCCTGTGACCTCCTCCTAGAAATGAAGGCCCTGCCGGGTTTTACTTAATCTGCCTTAGCCAGGTAGTCTGACCAGGTCATTGCTCACCTTCATTCCTGCATTGCAGCCGCAGCTGTGTGTGTGACTGCAATGCACTCCAATGGATTTAATATGTCTCTGTACACATTCTGGGGGAGATATAATGTCCCTCGTATACGATCCCGGTCACTGCCTCACAGTATGTGCATGCTAAGCTTTTTTTAGGAAATTCTTGAGGTTTTTTTTTAGCAGGTCTGCTTAAAAAACATCTAAAAATGATTTAAATATGCTTTAAAGAGGATCTGTCTCCACATTTTTGCTACCTTATCTGAGAGCAGCCTGATGTAGACAAAGAGAAGGTGCATCCAAGGATGTATCACTTAGATTGCTGGGTGTAGAAGTTCAGCAATGAAGCAGAGTTGAAAACAACCCCCACCACACCAGGCTCTGTATGCACAATGTCTATAGACAATGCACTGCCTATCACAGAAGGGGGCGTGTTGGACTGCTTGGTCAGAGTAATAATTAGCTACTGGTGCTAAAACAACCATTGTAAGCAAACAAAACCACTTGATAAGATCAGCATTGCTACAATCTGTGTTTTAACCCCTTCAGCATGGTGTCTTCAGTTTACATAGCAAAATCCTGCTGATAGGTTCCCTTTAAAGACTTTACCTAGTTATTTCTATTATAAAATCATTTTGCTGGTGTCCAGTTGAGGTTTGAAATAATGCCTGGTGGGGAAAAAAGAAACGGCATGTCTCTTCTTTGAAGCGTCTCTTGATGGAATCTGATCCAAACTAGGCACTGCCTAAACAAAAGGCTTAAAAAAATGCTTCAGAGGAAAACTTCTTCCAAAATCATTTCACAAAATGAAAATCTCCTTACAGAAGGAACATTTCCTAAAGTGATTTTTACTAGTTAACTGGTCGTTTTTTACCTCATCAACATAGCAGAATGAGGCATGTGGCCACAGTTAGTTTTTAGTAAGTTTTTGATGCGGTGCATTTTCTCTGCTGCAAAAATGCATGTTCTTACAGTAGCAGCAAAATTGATGGGATTTATAAAAATCTCATGCCCATTGTGCTTCTTTTTGAATCAGCGTAATCTGACATGGGGTGCAGATTTCAGATCCACAGTATGTCAATTTCTCTTGCGGGAAAGTTTGATGTCTAGATTCTTCTTATAGACTTGCATTAGATGCGGAAAATGTACAGATAAAAAATGCACATGCGTTTTTACTATGTTTCTGTGACGGAAGCACATCAAAACGCATGTAATCTGCACATGACTATTTCAATAAAGTTTTTTCAAAGCCAAATGTCAGAAAGTATCAAAAACAAAGCAGCTTTATTTATAACATGACACAGCAACAGGAGACAAAAACACAGTCACAAATGCTATAAAAATGCACTAAAAAACGCAATGAAAAAAGCATAAGTAACCTAATTTACCTAATAAATGTAGAAATGCAGCAAAAAATTTGCGACATCAAAAACACACCTAAGGCTATGTGCCCACGCTGCGGAAATGAAGCAGAAAATTTCTGCTTCATTTCTGCATGTCCTCTCCCGGATAAACGCACGTGGAATTTCGCACGCGTTTATCATGCGTTTATCGCGCGATTTCCACATGCGGAATTGCTTTGCGTTTTTTATTGCACTGCAAAGGAAATTCTGCTTGCGGAAATGCAAAATTAATGAACATGCTGCAGATTTTTACCCCGCAGCAAAAACGCTGCAGAAAAATCCGCAGCATGGGCATTGAACTTGCGTAATCACATTGGGGACCATGGGGGGCGGATAACATAGCGTTTCACAAGCGTTTGCGCTGCGGAAATTCTGCAGCATATCCGCTTGAAAAACGCTACGTGGGCACATACCCTAAGGCTATGTTTGCACATACAGGATTTGAATGCAGAAATTTCTGCAGCGTTTCTGCATCTATTGGCAGAAAAAAAGCTGGGGGAAAAAACTTGCATTTTGCTGCATTTTTGACGCGTTTTAATGCATTTTTAATGCATTTTTTTTATGCACTTTTGTACATCAATGAATGCGTTTTGGAGCTAAATAAAGATATTTGAAAAAAGAAACCTGGGACATCACTTTAATCCTTGGATTATCGTCAGACCTGGGGTGAGTATACCACAAAAGGTCACAAACTTATATGCTTCCAATAAATATATCACCATCAAAGAAACCTAGGCCATATGCGCCTTGGTTTAAATGGAAGAAAAATAGAAAGACACATAAAATTAATTATTATTTATTTCAACAGTTTAAAATAGAAACAGGATTAAAAAACAAGTGCCCTCAGAATACATAACAAACATATTCCCTTAGCTAAACAAATACAGTAGTGGGGGGCCCTATATCAAAAAGGGTCAAAAAGGTATATTACAACTGTAATAAATATTGTGCACAATTCCTATAAAAAGGGGGCTAATAATGATATAATAATTTGATAATTTAATATCGGTAAATAGTACAACCTGCAGATAAGTAAAGTGCAAATGTGCCTGAAACAGTATCAAAATATGTAAATGAACATATATATATACATACACCCTAAGTCAAATTATAAATAAATATATAAAGTGAAAAAGTGCATAAAGAGATTAGTGCATACAAAAATACACTTGCAGGTGTACCAGAAGAACAAAGGTAGTGCAATGATTGTAATTACATCTTATGCATCCCATTTAGCAAGTGCTAACAACAAGACCTGTCAGGTGGATGCATAGAAATAAAAGCACAGAAGTAATGTGTACACCTCAAAAGAGATTACTTACATAATGACCACCAAGGGAATAGCAAGGGGAGATATGCCGTCCTAAACCCCGACGCCGCCGTTTCGCCTGTAGCTTTTTCAAAGGGGCGCGTTTTAATGCACTTTTTAATGCATTTTTTTATGCACTTTTGTACATCAATGAATGCGTTTTGGAGCTAAATAAAGATATTTGAAAAAAGAAACCTGGGACATCACTTTAATCCTTGGATTATCGTCAGACCTGGGGTGAGTACAGTATATTGGTTAATTTAAATGATTAAAGATTGTGTCTGTTGTATTTAAATTAAAATATTTACTCTGTGTCTGTGTGTCTATTTGACTCTTTACTTTACTTTAATTAGGTTTAGTAACAAAATGGCCTGATTGACACCTTCTCATCACCAAACAAAAGGGCTAGGTGTCAGCTAATCCCATACACCCAATCTCAGTAGCATTTCCATTCAAGTCATTTCTGGGACAGCTGCTATTTTTAGCCTAGGAAGGTGCCATTAGGCAAACATGTTCCCTGACTATTAATAACATCTCACAGCTGTTTTGTTAGCCTCTATTTCCTCCGATCATCAACCAGCAGCACTTTGGACGCAGTGTATTTTCGCTGCTTCCAAAATGCGGTGTTCTAATGTTGCACTTTTGTTGTCAATACTTGCGGATCCACCGCATATAATGACACTTCAATCGGTCAAAATCTTCAGCGTCTCATGTGGCCACAATCAGAAGCCGCTGCAGGTTTGAAGCTGTGTATTTATGCAGCGCCAAACCCACAGCGCCCTGATATTACAGCATAGCGGATGGGATTTTCAGAAATCCCATGCCCACTATGCGTGCATCTGAGGCTGCGGATCACACACGGACACTGACATTCAGCGCATCTTTCAGGACCACAGCATGTCAATTTCTCTTGTGGAGTCGCTAGTGTCCACAACCACAACAGAAATTTGACCACTAGAATCTGCATGGTTCAATGAACACATGCGGATTTACCTGCGTTCAATAGAACGCAGTGTTTTGGATGCAGCAAAAATATGCTGCTTCCAAACGCTGCTACGTCCGGATCATGGGCATATAGCCTAAAAAATAAAAATAAAAATATGGCGTGGGCTCCCGCGTCATTTTCATAACCAGCAGAGGGAAAGCCAACCACTGGGAGCTGATATTAGTAGTCGGGGAAGGGGGCATTAGCCAAAAATGTTCCCTGGCTGTTAATAGCAGCCCACAGCTATTTGCTTAGCATTTACTGGCTAGATTACAGGGGGACCCCAGAAAATAATTGACGTAGGGTCCCCCTATAAAATTTAACCGGAAAAGGCTAAACAGACAGCTGTGAGCTGATATTAATAGCCAGGGAAGGGTTGATGGATACTAGCACCCTCTGCGACTAATAATATTTTAGGAAAGACCCCACTAAGAATTTAAAGACACATATAGCAAGGCCACAGTAATGAGTATGACATGTTCCCATTAGAAAGGAGAGAGTCTGCTCTACAGTTATAGGGTATGCAATGAGTCCAACGGCTGACCAAATTTAGTAAAAGCCCCACTAAGAATTTAAAGACATATAGAGCAGGGCCACAGTAATGACAAATTCCCATTAGAAAGGACAGGATCTCCCATAGTGTTGGCTTATGCAGTGAATGCAAGGGCTGTCAAATATTGGGAAGCACTGCAATGCCCCTTGGAAGAGACTTAGATGGCCTCATAAAAAAATGTTCCCATTAGAAAGGAGCGGGTCTCCTATACTTGTAATGCCCATGCACTAAGTGTATGGGCTGACAAATATTTACCTCTGGGGGGTGTATACATGAACATACTGTATAAAAAATTTTTTTTTAAGGGCATCATAATTTTTTTAAAGGGTGTTTATGTGGGTGTTGCATCACTGACCACGGCCACCCTGGTAATATGGTGGTGGAGAAGAAGGAGGACAAGAGCAAATAGCCAGCGGGTACCCATGTGTGGGTGTGAAAAGGTGCATGGGAATAAACCTCCCAAAAAAAACCCACTGGATTTCAGTTTGTTACGCTGCTATCATTCGGTGGTGTTGAGAAGTCTGGCCCAATCCAGCCCTTGTTCATTTTTATAAGAGTCAGCCTGTTAGCATTTTCAGTTGAAAGGCGGATGCGCTTACCAGTTATAATTCCACCAGCGGCACTAAAAACCCACTCTGATAAAATGCTGGCGGCAGGGCAGGCTAGGACCTCCAAGGCGTAGAGAGCCAGTTCATTCCACGTATCCACCTTGATACCCAATAATTATAAGGCACAGAGGAATCAAGGAGGATGTTGGTATGGTCGGCAAGGTACTCCCTCAGCATCTTCCCAAACTTTGCACTCCTTGTGAGAGTATCCCGCGCCTCAGGGCTCGTGCGATGGGAGGTGCTGAGAAAATTCTCCAAAAGTTTTGGAGGATGGTACATATGTCTGACATCCATGTCCACTCCTGAGGTCTTATGTGTAGAGTCTGAACTGAATACCAACTGCCTTGTTGATGCTGGTACTCAACAACTTCCCTCTTCTGCTCACAAATCCTTCCCAACATCTGCAGTGTAGCGTTCCAACGCGTGGGGACACGACACACCAGTCTGTGAGCCGGAAGCTGAAAACACTGCTGAAGCACGTCAAGGTCGGCGTAAGCTGTAGCTGACTTTCTAAAATGGGCACACAGGCGTACTTTGTCAAACAGATCTGGCAGTTCCGGGTAAGTTTTGAGAAATTTCTGAACTACAAGGTTAAGCACATGGGCCAGGTATGGTACGTGTGTGAGCTCGCCTCGCCTCAGAGCCACCACCATTTTCTGGCCATTGTCACACACGATCTTGCCTGGCTGTAGGTTCAGAGGTGTGAGCCACAGATCTGCCTGCTCTTTCAGAGCTGTCCACAACTCTTCAGCATTGTGCTTTTTGTCACCTAAGCATATTAGCTTCATCACAGCCTGTTGCCGCTTGGCCGAGGCAGTGCTGCAGTGCTTCCAGCTTGTCTGATGTGGAAAATTTGGAGATGGAGGCTGAAGAGGAGGAGGAGGCTGAGGAGGATGAGGTCCAAGAGCTGTAGACTGTGGGGGCAACCCTGATTGACCTAGGGCTTGCGATCCTTGGTTTCGGGAGGACGTGTTCCGTCCCAAGGTCCGACTGGGTCTTTACTTCCACTATGTTAATCCAGTGTGCCGTCGGCGAGATGTACCGTCCCTGCCCAAAAGCATTGTCCATGTGTCCGTGATTAGGTGGACTTTCCCAGTAACTGCATTGTTGAGGGCATGGCTTATGTTTTGGTACACGTGCTTGTGTAATGCGGGGACGGCACCCCGGGAGAAATAGTAGCGGCTGGGGACCAAGTACCGAGGGACGGCAGCTGCCATCAGATTGCGGAATGCTTCCGTCTCAACGAGCCTAAAAGGCAACATTTTGAGCACAAGCAGTCGCGAAATTTGGGAATTTAGTAGTGTGGCCTGTGGGGCATTGGCTGCGTATTTCTGTTTGCATTCCAAGGACTGGGGTATGGACAACTGAATGCTGCGCTGGGACAAGGACGTGGACGTGCTTCCTGATGCTGCAACTTGAGAGTGTGCAATGACAGGGTGCAGGGCAGGAGGCATCTTCGCATGCACCATGCACAGGGGATTGGCTTGCATGCACAACAGCGGAAGAAGCAGTGGTGCCACCCGCAGACACTGTTCCTGGACCTTGGGGTACGGCCCACAAGGTCGGGTGCTTTGCTGCCATGTGCCTGATCATGCTGGTGGTGGTCAGGATGGTAGTTTTGCCACCCCTGCTGATGCTGGACTGGCAGGTGGTGCAAATGGCCTTTTTGGGGTTATCAGCAGAGTCTTTAAAAAACAACCAGACTCTGGAAGACCTAACAGTAGTACTGGCAACTTCCTTCGTGTTGGTGTTACGGGGAACAGTTGCCTGCCTTCTTTCTGTGGCCACAACACTGCTTCTTCTTGCCTTTTTGGTGTGCTCTGCCTCCCTCCCCCTGTGTGCTGCTCTCCTCTCTCTGCATGTCCTCCTGCCAGGTTGGGTCAGTTACTATATCATCCACCACCTCGTCTTCCACTTCGGCACTCTGGTCCTCCTCCTGACTTTCTGACAATTGTGTCTCATCATCGTTCACCTCTTGTGACAATTTCCCACCATTGACTTCATGTGACCATAGCTGCTCAAATATTTGGGCATCACTACATGCGATCTCCTCTTGCCCCGCTTCAAGTGGAACTGGCGAGAGGCCTGAATCTATAAATGGAAAAGTGAACAACTCTTAGGAGTGCGGGATCAGTTGTCTCCGGGCACTCGGCATGGTGGGAGGAAGGAGGTTCAGGATGAGGAATATGTGGTGCAGACTCACAGGTACTGAGACTTGACTGTGTGGAAGACTGGGTGGTGGTGGTGTCTAAGCATTATCTGCTATCCAACCAATAACCTTTTCACACTGCTCTGTGTTAAATAGTTGTTTTCTTCGGTCCCCTATTAATTGGGACAGGAAGGTTGAGCGAGAAGATGTGGGTGTTTGTTGTGGCACAATTTCAGCCAGCCCATGGCCTCGGCCTCTGCTTTAGTGTTGAGCCACCCCCGTAGTGTTCGGGTTTGGTTCGGTTCGTCGAACTGTTCGTCGAACACCTTAGAACACCGTCGAACACCGTTAAAACCAAAGGCAGGCAACCAAAAACACATAGAAACACATAGAAAACACCTTCAAAGGTGTCCAAAAGCTGACAAACTGCTCAGAAGACACTCTCTTTAAAAAAGCCGGCCGGCAATTCAGCAGCGGCATACTCCGATACCCGAAAATTTAGACAAGAAGGAATAGAGCATCACACATAGATTAGATAGATAGAAACATGTCTGTCACATATATAAGAAGTACAGTGACAGTGTTGGTTACTGTACTTGTCATTTAGTGTAAAGGATTTATTAAAAAAAATATTAGTGTTTTCATGCACCGTCTCTTTAAAAAAGCTGGCCGGCAATTCAGCAGCGGTACCCGACAATTTATAACAGAAAGAATAGAGCATCACACATAGATTAGATAGAGAGAAACATGTCAGGCACATATATAAGAAGTACAGTGACAGTGTTGGTTACTGTACTTGTCATTTCGTGTTAAAATAAAGGATTTATTAAAAAAAAATTGGCGTGGGGTTCCCCGTAATTTTAGTCTCTAGCGGAGGTTAGGCAGACGAAATAATTAAAAAAAAATTGATGTGGGGCTTCGCACTACATTTGTGTCCAGCCAGGTACAACTAGGCAGCTGGGGGCTGGAATCCGCAGCGCATGGAGGCCCAAGCTTTCTTCCCCCCCCCCCCCCCCAGCTGCAAATTGCAGTCCGCAGCCACCCCGGAAAATGGCGCGGTCATAGAAGCGCCATCTTCTGGCGCTGTACCCAACTCATCCAGGGCCCTGGTGCGGTGGCTCACTGGGTAATAAAGGGGTTAGGGCCAGCTTGGCATTATCAGCTGGCCCTAAGCCCGAAATTCATTGAGTCACGCCAATATTAGACATGACCACCATGAATTTCTAGTAAAGTATTTAAAAAAAACACAACATCCAGAATAAAGTCCTTTAATTGAAATAAACACACAATTCTTTATTGTTCTAAATAAAACCATACTTACCATCACGCCCATTCCAGCTGAAGCCAATGATCTCCTGCAATAAAAGAAAAATAATAAAGCAACATCATCCTTACCTTTCCATGGTTCCCACGACAGCTTCAGCTCTGCTACATCGAGATGACAGGCTTGACCGCAACAGAACGCTGCCATCCAGCCTGTCATCCCGCAGACACTGAGAAGTGCAGGCGTGCTTGCGCTCCTCAGTGTCTCGCTGTGACTGCATCCAGATGAGCCGAGTTCATGTCCAATGAACTCCGCTCACCTCATGCACGTCACTGACAGCGTGGGAAAATTCTCCTGCACTCAGCGCTTCAGCATGGGAATTCTCCCACGCTGTCAGTGACTTCCATGTGGTGAGCTCATGTCACTTCATGCACGTCACTGACAGCGTGGGAAAATTCTCACGCTGAAGAGCTGAGTGCAGGAGAATTTTCCCACGCTGGCAGTGACGTGCATGAAGTGAGCTGAGTTCATTGGACATGAGCTCACCACATGGAAGTCACTGGTGAGTTCATGTCCAATGATCTCAGCTCACCTCATGCACGTCATGCACGTCACTGACAGCAGGGGAGAATTCTCACGCTGAAGCGCTGAGTGCAGGAGAATTTTCCCACGCTGTCAGTGACGTGCATGAGGTGAGCCGAGTTCATTGGACATGAACTCGGCTCATTTGGATGCCGTCACAGCGAGACACTGCGGAGCGCAAGCATGCCTGCGCTTCTCAGTGTCTGCGGCATGGCAAGCTGGACGGCAGCGTTCTGCAGCGGTCCAGCCTGTTATGTGAATGTAGCAGAGCTGAAGCCGTCGTGGGAACCATGGAAAGGTAAGGATGAGGTTGCTTTATTATTTTATTTTTATTGCAGAAGACATTGGCTTCAGCTGGAATGGGCGTGATGGTAAGTATGGTTTAATTTAGAACAATAAAGAATTGTGTCTTTATTTCAATTAAAGGACTTTATTCTGGGTGTTTGTGTTTTTTTTTAACTTTGACTATGGGGTTAGTAATGGGTGTGTCTTATAGACGCCTCTCCATTACTAACCTGGGCTCGATGTCAGCTGGCATTATAAGCTGACATCAACCCCAGCCCTATTACCCCACTGCCACCGCTACAGGGCAGTGGGAAGAGCGAGGCTAAGTGCCAGAATTGGCGCATCCTATGGATGCGCCATTTCTGGGGCGGCTGACGGCTGGTGTTTCTAGCCTGGGAGGGGGCCAATATTCATGGCACCCTTCCTGGGCTATTAATATCAGCCCCCAGCTGTCTGCCTAGCCTTTGCTAGCTATTAAAATAGGTGGGACCCCACGTCATTTTTGGGGGGGGGGTCCCCCATTTTAATAGCTAGTAAAGGCTAGGTATTCAGCTGAGGGCTGATCTTAGTAACCTGGGAAGCTCCGTGGGTATTACCCCTTCCCAGGCTTCAAACATCTGCCCCAGCCGTCTGCTTAACCTCCGCTAGAGCCTAAAATTACGGGGAACCCCACGCCAATTTTTTTTTTTAATAAATCCTTTATTTTAACACTAAATGACAAGTACAGTAATCAACACTGTCACTGTACTTCATATATATGTGACTGACATGTTTCTATCTATCTAATCTATGTGTGATTCTCTATTCCTTCTATTCTAAATTGTCGGGTACCGCTGCTGAATTGCCGGCCGGCTTTTTTAAAGAGACAGTGCATGAAAACACTAATATTTTTTTTAATAAATCCTTTACACTAAATTACAAGTACAGTAACCAACACTGTCACTGTACTTCTTATATATGTGAGTGACATGTTTCTATCTATCTAATCTATGTGTGATACTCTATTCTTTCGGTTCTAAATTGTCGGGTACCGGTGTATGCCGCTGATGAATTGCCGGCTTTTCATGTTTCACTGGGAGCACTGTTCCCATCGATTTGGGCAATCACTGTAATGCACAACCACCATGGCTGTGGCATTACAGTGAGTGGCAGACAATCCCTGTATGATTGGTGCTCTAAATAACGCCAGACATGCAGGACACGCTTTTGGTGCACGAACAGTTATCGAACATAACCTCGAACAGCCGAATTTTTTGCAAATCATTCGGGTTCGTCAAACAACTCGAACGCCGCCCAAAACAGCTCGAATTTGAGATTGGCGAACAGTTCTAGTCGAACACCGCTCATCTCTACTCTGCATGCACCATTACCATCGCGTCCAGTTCCCCTTCCCTTGCCACGTGCCTTGCCCATTTTAAATGGAGGACAATATCTTCCACGCTCACTGAAAATGACAGAATTTGGAGCGAACTTATATATGATCCATGTGACAGACAAACCACAGTTTTAAATAGCTGGCCTGTAGTTAACTATTTTTAACAGCAAACTGGTGTCAATAGCTTATACTGGGGTTATTCCTCACTGCATTTGCCAAATGCTCCATAACAATTATATATAGCAGAGGGGACAGGGGACCAATTCACAAATGCTTATGAGCCATCGTCATGAAACCCCAGTATACACAGTCAAAAGCCTTCTCCACGTCCACTGACAACAAACCAAATGGCTGTAAAGAAGATTTCGCACTAGCGATGAGAGAAATTGTTTTATTAACATTATCTCTGGCTTCTCTCCCCTGTATGAACCCCATCTGATCTGAATGAATTATTGAGGGCAAACGAGGTGCCAGTCTACTGGCAAGAATTTTGGAGAAAATATTGATTTATATGTTAGGTCTATAATTAGAGACTATCGAGTGATCTTTCCCAGGTTTTGGTATTACTGTGATGTGGACTTCTAAGGATTTCAGAGCAAAAGGAGAAGAATCGGAGACTGAGTTAAATACCTTTTAGTAATAAAAGGGGAGAAGATTTCCAAAAATGTTTTAAAAAATAGCGATGTTAACCCGTCTGGGCCTGGACTCTTACCCGCTGTTGTGTTTCTTATTGCATTGTCAATTTCTGTTAAGGAGAATTGGCCTTCTAACTGTTCAATGGCTTCATTATTTAAATGGGGGATAGCTGTTTCCTCTATATACTGGTCAATCCGTTGTTGAAAGATCTGAGGGTCCAGATCTGAAAGTTAACCTTCTATATTATACTGTATAACTTGGAATAGTAATTACTCATTATATCCCAATATTTCAACTGGGTTATGTGTATCTTTCCCCCCTTGTCCATGCATTTTGGAGAAAAAAGTCATTTGATTACGTGGATGTAGTAACCGTGACACGGGTCGACTACATTTTTTGGCAAATTATAAAGAAATTTTCGAAATTGGTTTTTATATCTCAGGAATTTTTCATTTAGGAGGGATCTCAATTCTTCCCTATAATTTGTTAGATCTGCCATTATTGCAGGCGAAATATTATTCTTATGGACTGATTCAAGCTCTTGTATCTTTTTAAGCTCAGAGACCTTGAAAGCTTTCTCTCTTTTTAGATGAGTACCATGTTTAATTAGTGTTCCCCGAATTATGCACTTAAAGGCCTCCTACTGCAATGGTAAAGTGGTAGTGTCTCATGAATGAATGAACAGAAAGAGATCAATTGTGTCTTTGATATCATTTACACAGATATTATCTTTAAGCAAATTATCGTTTAATCTTCACATCCAAGGACGATTTGAACTATTGAGAAGGAGTAATGTTTAAAAAGATAGGAATGTGATAAGACCAAAGGAAGCTACTTATTGCGGATTAAGGCTGCCATGATAGTGCATGGTGGCTAATCAAAAAAAAGTCATTCCTGCTGTAAGAATCGTGTGGAGAAGAATAAAAAATGTAGTCTCTACCTTTTGGGGTTCAAAATCCACCAAACGTCAGATAGCCGGAGGAGGTGCCGATCTTTCTTCAACAATGCTAATTGCCTGAGAGGAACTGCCCCCAGCCCCGCAGTGGTGTCTACTAAGGGATTCAGTGTGAGATTAAAATCTCCACCCACTACTATAACACCATCTGCAAACTCTTATAAAACTTTTAGGAAAGAGCAGCATTCCATAACTTGACCTTGATTTGGTGCATACCAGCCAGCAATAGTATATAAAGTTGAATATATTTCATTTTTAGAATGATGTACCGTCCCTTTGTATCGAGATGCATGTCTACAATTGTATGGGCCAGAGAATTTTGGATAGCTATAGAGACACCCCCTCGATCGAGATTTTGTGTTGATGCTGTGAAACGATTTGGTATAGTAACAGTCTCTAATATTAGGAACATGATGTCACGGGTGTGTCAGAAGTGACAGTCAGTCGTCCTACAGTTGGTTGCAGGAGATCTCTACGTTTGGCATTACAGACACATTCTTAGTTTCTGTAATGCCTTAGAGTCTGTCTCATACCTGCTGTGTGCCAGAGAGGTGCTGGCAATATTCATTACCCCTTGTGAAGGCTTGAGCAAGAGCAGTACTTCTTTCTCTTTGGTGCTAGAGGATGTATACACATTTGTCTGGAGTCGAATAAAGCTAAGCAATTTTCCCTTGTTTGTCCCCCCTTGTTGTCTTTAGTGTTTAGTGGGGATCAACTAGTGCTCATCCCCTCCCTTCCCATGCACCCCTCAGGGTGCTCAAAACCACATTCAAGAACTTTATTAACCCTTCAGGTGCTTCACAGGAATTTTTGGAATGTGGAAGAAAAAAATGAACATTTAACTTTTTTCACAAAAATGTTACTTTAGACCCAATTTTTTTTATTTTTGCAGGGTAACAAGAAAAAATGGACCCCAAAATTTGTTGTGCAATTTCCCCTGGGCACGCATATACCCCATATGTGGGGAAAAACCACTGTTTGGGTGCACGGCAGGGCTCGGAAGGGAAGGAGCGCCATTTGACTTTTTGATTGTAAAATTTGCTTGAATAATTAGCGGACTCCATGTTGCGTTTGGAGAGCCCCTGATGTGCCTAAACAGTGGAAACCCCCCTCAAGTGACCCCATTTTGGAAACTAGACCACCCATGGCATCGATCTAGATGCATAGTGAGCACTTGGAACCCCCAGGTGCTTCACAAATTGATTCGTAAAAATGAAAAAGTAGGAAAAAAAAACCACTTTTTCATTTTTACGAATCAATTTGTGAAGCACCTGGGGTTCCAAGTGCTCACTATGCATCTAGATAGGTGCCTTGGTTGGTCTAGTTTCCAAAATAGGGTCACTTGTGGGGGAGCTCCAATGTTTAGGCACACAGGGGCTCTCCAAACGCAACATGGTGTCCGTTAACAATTTGAGCCGATTTTCCATTCAATTTGTTAGCGGACACTATGTCGCATTTGGAGAGCCCCTGACATGCCTAAACAGTGGAGCTCCCCCACAAGTGACCCCATATTGGAAACTATACTCCTCAAGGATTTTATTAAGGGGTATAGTGAACATTTTGAACCCAGAGGTACGACACAGAATTTGATAACATTAGGTCATCATATTGAATAAGTTGTCATTACTCTTGAGCGCAAGTGCTCGCTACTTGAGTTTGCATCAGGTACTCAGGTAAGCACCATGTATCATGGGTGCTCAAGTGAAATGCTCGAGTCCCCGCCCGCATGTTTCACGGTTATTAGGCACCCCAAAAAAACATGCGGGGACCGCTCGTGCATGGCAGGCAATCCCCGCAAGGTTCTTTTGGCCGCGAAGCATATGGGGCGGAGACTCGAGCACCCGCGATACTCGGTGCATACCCGAGCACCCGATGCAAACTCAAGTAGTGAGCACTTGCGTTCAACACTAGTTGCCATATCGTCATCTTCTTTTTTTTTTTTTACTTTTGGAAAAAAAAAACAACCCCAACTCTAACATTAGCACAACCCCAACCCCAGCAATAGCGTTTATTTTTTATGCCGTTCCTAGTGCGGTATAAGTGATTAGATGACTTTATACTTCGGGTTGGTGCGATTACAGAGATACCAGTATCATATCTGGTTTTTATGATTGACAGCTGTCACACACTAAAAGACACATATTTTGTAAAATCTAGTTTTTGCATCGCCATATTTTGAGAGCTATAACTTTTCCATATTTTGGCCGACAGAGTCATTTGACAGCTTGTTTTTTGCGGAATGAGTTGACGTTTTTATTGGTGCCACTTTCAGGCATGTGACATTTTTTGATCGCTTTCTATTCAGCTTTTGGGAGGCAGAATAAACAAAAACCAACAATTCAGGAATTGTGTTTTTTTTACATTTTTTTATTCTACTCTGCGTGTGGTAAAATTGATAAAGTAGCTTTATTCTTTGGGTCAGTACGTTTACAGCGGTACCACATTTATACAGTTTTTCTATGTTTTGGCGCTTTTACACAATAAAAGCTATTTTATAGAAAAAAATATTTTTTGGAATCGCTTTATTCTGAGAGCTATAACTTTTTGATTTTTTGGATGATGGAGCTGTGTCACAGCTTGTTTTTTGCGGGACAAGATGACATTTTCAGTGGTACCATTTTTATTTATATTCGTCTTTTTGATCGCGTGTTATTCCATTTTTTGTTTGGCAGTATGATGATAAAGCATTGTTTTTTGCTTCTTTTTTTTTTTTTTTTTTTACAGTGTTTACTGAAGGGGCTAACTAGTGGAACAGTTTTATAGGTCAGGTCGTTACAGACGCGGCGATACCAAATATGTGTACTTTAATTGTTTGTTTGTTTTTTTTTCATAATAATATTTATTGATGGGTACATTATATTTTTATTTTTAGTGGATTATTTTTTTTATTTTTGTTTAATATTTTTACACATTTTTTTAAATTTTTTTTTTCACTTTCTGGGAGTTTTTTTACTTTTTTACTTTGTTGCACTGTGGAACTTTCACTTTTTTCATTCTGATCGCCTGAACAGCATAGGGATGGAGCACCATCCCTGTGCTATGCAGGCAGTCAGCGCTACACAGTGATAAGAATGTTTGGTCGTGCACTGCACATGACCAAACAATCTTCCTGCTGTCTGTTGACCCTGATGTTGTCATGACGACATTGGGTCATCATGGCAACACCCGGGAAGCCGCGGCAGTCAGCGCTGGAGGCCAGAAGAGGAGGTGAGTATACCGATCACCTCCCCTAAGCCACCGCAATGCTGCGATCGACTTCGATCGCAGCATTGCGGGGGTTAATGTGCCGGGAGTGGTGCGCGATCGCAATGACGTACTAATACGGATCAGGCTCTTAAAGCCCAGGGCACAGACGCGTATTAGTACGTCATGGGCTTAAAGGGGTTAAGGAGGCCTGTAAACTGTATATTGAACTTCATCCTTATTCCTCTGGAAATGAGGAGCAACGGGTTGGAATTGTGATCTCTCTACTGCAGGGAGATCCTTAGTCGTGGGAGTTTTCTTTACCGCAGGACTCGGTTTGTCTCCAGTCTGTGAAGGGGTTTTTTGGGGCTCTGGTCCTCCTCTATGATGACCCTGACCAAGTCACCTTGGCTGAGTCTAGGCTATGTCACCTTCAGCAGGGGAATCAGTCAGTGGAGACATACAGTTCGAAATTCCGCATATGGGCAATGGATTCCAAATGGAATGACTCAGCCCTTAGAAGTCAATTTTGTGAGGGGCTTACTGAAAGGTTGAAAGATACATTGCCAGTATATGAAACCCCTCGGTCTTTGGAGGCTCCTGGGGATAGATGGGTGAGACAACCTTCTCTGCGGCCTTCTTGTCGTGGTTGTGTACCTCTGCCGTGGGAGAGGTCTGGGGGTGAACAAGTACTGGGGAAGGTGGAGGAAACCTTGCAGTTAGGGGGTGTCTCTGCATCATACATCTCCCTGGAGATTCACAAGAAAAAAGGCAAATGTTTATTTTGTGGGAAAAAGGGACATTTTGTTGTGACCTGTCCTTCAATTCCTAAAAAAAGGCGACTCAATTAACTCTTGGTAGTCTGTAGTTGGATAAACAAGGGGTACAATTGTGGCCAACCTGCAGCTCCCGCTTTGTCCTGACAGCAGAGATGGTGCTAGACAACAAAATCGAGAAAGTTTCTGTGTTTGACAGTGGAGCCGGAGTCAGCATGGTTGATGCTGAGTTTGTGAAAACTCATGGTCTTGCTTACTATACTTTAGCTAAACTTATTTCCATCTTTGCCATCAACTCGGCGCCACTTGCACAGAAAGTAAAACTGAGGGTGGGGTCAGTTCATTGTGAAATAATCCCTTGCTATGTCGTGGACAATCTTCCCATACCTATTGTTTGGGGTATTTCTTGGCTTGCTAAACATAATCCGTTGGTGGATTGGCAAGCCAGGGAGATTATTGAATGGGGAGATTACTGCCATGAGAACTGTTTAGGTATTTTCCTTGCTACTGTCTCTACGGAAATATTACCTGCTTTTCTGTCTGTTTTTCAGGACTCATTGTGCATATGACTGTCCTTTTAACCTGACCCCCAGAGCTCAAGTACTGAAGTCCAGACTGTATAATCTTTCTGGCCCTGAGAGACAAGCCATGAAGCATTTCATTGCGGAAAGTCTGGAGAAGGGACATATGAGACCCTCATCTTCGTTCATGGTGGCAGGGTTCTTCTTTGTGAAGAAAAAAGATGGCGGTCTATGTCCCTGTTAAGATTTCTGGGAATTAAATCAAATTACCATCCGTTATCCATACCCTCTTCCTCTGATTCCTGATTTGTTCAGCCAAGTTGTAGGAGTGTTAGGGTGAACAGTTTGATATGTTCACTAGTTGCCTGCTCCTGGCCTAATGAATATGATCAAGTGCATGCAAGAAAGAATAACATCAGACACACAATCGGATGTAAGCTCTCCTTGATCACCTATGGTACAGCTCCAAGTCAACCCGAACATAGACTTATATGAACTCTGTAAAGGGGCTCAGTTAACCCTAGAATGGGAGTAACCGGATGTTTTATTTGGTTAATGGATTGGGCAATGGGCAAGTCCATGGGCGGATCCATGAGGTCATCAGGGTGGGTTGGTCCATGAGGTCATCAGGGGGGTGTGATCTCGATCGGGTGTCTCCAAGCGACGTGTCACTCTGTGGTTGCTTAGTCCTTCTATAGAATTCAGCTTCCTCCTGGAACTTCCTTGTACGACAGGGTGTAGTCATAAATAAAGTCTCCACCTTTTCCACATGAACAGCAGGATGTAGTCATAGGTCCAGTCACCATCTTGCATACCAGAGCATGGTGTGATGAAACAGGAAATGGCAGCCATCTTTTGATCAAAAACAAGCTTATGTAAGGTAAAATACACTCTCTATGGGTCTTTTCTCTCAATCTCCTAGGTCTTGAGGTTAATTAAGTATTTGATCCTATACCTCTCCTCAACAGGAGCTAAGCTATTCTCCAAGTTGGATTTAAGGGTAGCCTACAATCTGGTTAGAATCAGAGAAGGGGACGAATGGAAAACAGTGTTCAATACCCTGGAAGGACATTTCGAGAGTCTGGCTATGCCTTTCAGTTTGACCAATGCACCTGCGGTATTCCAGCATTTCATAAATGATGCTTTCCATCATTTGGTGGGGAGGTTTGTGGTGGTCTATCTGGATGATATTTTGGTTTACTCACCTGATTTAGAGACACGTCGGGGGCATGTTAAGCAGGTGCTCCAGATATTAAGGGATAGCAAACTTTATGGCAAACTGGAAAAATGTGTTTTCACTGTTCAGGAGGTGCAGTTTTTGAGGTACTTGTTGTCATCTTCGGGTTTTCGGATGAATCCGGAGAAGATCCGTGCAGTCCTAGATTGGGACCGTCCCAAGAACCTGAAGGCTCTACAACATTTTCTGGGCTTTACTAATTTTTACAGGAAATTCATCCAAAATTACTCTGAAATTGTGAAACCCCTTACTGACATGACTAAGAATGGGTCTGATTTTTCCAAGTGGTCAGATACCTCCCTCCAGGCTTTTTCTTCCTTAATGAATCATTTTGCTACTGCACCTATATTCAGTCAAGTCGATGTTTCCCAACCCTTTATTGTGGAGGTTGATGTGTCGAATGTCGGGGTTGGGCCTGTGTTGTCTCTGGGTCCGTCCCCTGGCCCGATATTACAGAAAGGGGTATTGATTTTGGCACTGTATCCTGAACTGGAGGATAAGGTGTTGGAGGCTTAGGGGGATGCCCCTGCCTCCTGCCCTTCAGGAAGGTTATTTGTTCCATCTGAAACTCCGTGCTTGCTGGGCATGACGGTGGTAAGGCAACCACGGACCTCCTCTCTAGTCATTTTTGTTGGCCGGGATTGCATCGGGATGTGATTGAATATGTAGCTGCTTGTAGTATTTGCGTGCTTTCTAAGGTTTCACATACCCTTCCGTCTGGTACTCTTCTTCCGCTACCTATCCCTAGTAGGCCATGGACACACTTGTCCATAGATTTTTTTACTGACCAACCAGTTTCTGCAGGCAAAACGTTGGTTTTGGTGGTTATAGATAGGTTTAGTAAAATGGTTCACTTTGTCGCATTACCTCCACTTCCTTTTGCCCAGACACTTGCTCAGGTGTTCATAAATGAGATTGTGAAGCTTCACGGAGTTACCTCCGATTTGGTCTCAGATTGGGGGACCCAGTTTGTTTCCAAGTTCTGGAAGGCATTCTGTTCTTGACTGGGGGTGCAGCTGTCCTTTTCCTCTGCCTTCCACCCTTACTCGAATCGACAGATCGAGCGTGTCAATCAGAATTTGGAGACCTACCTCAGGTGTTTAGTCTCTAAAAATCAGCAGGATTGGGCATCCTACTTGCCGCTGGCAGAATTTTCCATTAATAATCATCGTCAAGAATCCACTAGCTGGTCACCGTTCTTCGATGCCTACTGTTATCACCCACAGTTTGGTACCTTTAGTGGGGGAGGAGCTTCAGGAGTTCCCGAGGAGGAACAGTTTGCTTCGTCGCTCTCCTCAGTATGGCAGGGTGTTCTGAGTAATTTAAAGATCATGGAAGACAGGTATAAACGTATGGCTGATAGAAAACGCTGGCCAGGTCCGGACCTGAATGTGAATGACTTTGTGTGGTTGTCTACCAGGAATATAAGATTGAAAGTTCCTTCTTGGAAACTGGGACCTAAGTTTATTGGTCCCTATAAAATAACCGCAGTCATTAACCCAGCAGCATTTTGTCTTGAACTTCCTCAGGCCCTTAAGGTCCACAACGTGTTCCACAGGTCCTTACTCAAGAAGTATGTGGAACCTCTTGAGCCCTAACCTCTACCACTGCCCCCAGTAATGGTTGATGGTATTCTGGAGTTCCAGATTTCGAGGAATGTAGATTCTCATCTCCAACGTTGTTCTCTTCAATAATTGGTGCACTGGAAGGGTTATAGTCCAGAGGAGAGTATGTGGGTTTCAGTATCATAGGTGAACGCTCCCAGGTTGGTTCATTCATTCCACACCTCTTATCCTGAGAAACTCAGTCCTGAGTGTCCGGAGGCCACTCGTAGAAAGGGGGTATTGTCACAGGTGTGTCAGAAGTGACAGTCACCCTGCAGTTGGTTGCAGGAGATCTCTACATTTGGCATTAGAATCCTTGTTAGATTCTGTCTCACTAGGACCCAATGGCTACCTTCCTCTGGCTAATTAACACCCTGCAATGTGAACTGAGGTCTAAGATGGTACACATGCAAGAAATAAGAGCATGTTCACACTAGCAAAAAAGATACAAAACCTACAAAAGACAAAAAATATATCACATACCCTACCATCATTATATATAAATGTAAAGCAAAGTTGCATATGAAATATAGGGTACTTGGTGAACTATTTTTGATCAAAAAAAGTATACAAGCCGTCCCACCAGCGACAAGGTGACCCTAATTGGGACGGTCCTACACTGTCTATATTAAAAACCTTACTGTATATCAAAGTTGAAGTAATGCCTATAAAAGGGTAGACAAATAGAACCGGGTCCCAAAATCAGACCACCTAAGCCCATGGTAAGCTTCATATATACTGACCAGCTCAACAAGGGGGATGCCACACCCCTAATTTGCACAGAATGCAAACAAGACAAAAAACCAAGCAATGTGAACTGAGGTCTAAGATGGTACACAAGGAAGAAATAAGAGCATGTTCACACTAGCAAAAAGATGCAAAACTTACAAAAGACAAAAAATATATCACATACCATATCATATTATTTGTCTTTTGTAGGTTTTGTAGGTTTTTGAGGGGTGAAATACATACCAGGATTAGGGATGAGGGGTGTCATGCATACCAGGATAGGGATGAAGGGGCCATACATACCAGGATTGGGGGATGAGGAGGCATTGCATACCAGGATTGGGGATGAGGGGTGCCATGCATACCAGGATTGTGGATGAGGGGTGCCATTCATACCCGGATATGGATGTGGGGCAATGCATACCAGGATAGGGATGAGGGGTACCATGCATACCTGGATGTAGGATGGGGTGCCATGCATACCAGGAAGAAGGGTACCATACATATCACGATAGGGATGTGGGATGAGGTACCATGCATACCAGGATAAGGCTGAGGGGGCCATGCATACCAGTATTGGGGGTTGAGGCGACCATGCATACCAGGATGAGGGATGAGGGGGTGCCATCTATAGCAGGATAGGGATGAGGGGGTGCCATCCATAGCAGGATAGGGATGAGGGGGTGCCATCCATACCAGGATAGGGATGAGGGGGTGCCATGTATACCAGGATAGGGATGAGGGGGTGCCATGTATACCAGGATAGGGATGAGGGGTACCATACATACCAGGATAAGGGATGGGGTGCCATGCATACCAGGATTGGGGATGAGGGAGCCATGCATACCAGGATTGTGGGATGAGGAGTGACATGCATACCAGGATTGGGGATGAGGGAGCCATGCATATCAGGATTGGGGGATGAGGGGTACCATGCATACCAAGATTGAAGGATGAGGGGTGCAATGCATACCAGGATAGGGATGAGGGGTACCATGCATACCAGGATAGGGATGAGGGGTGCCATACATGTCAGGATAGGGATGAAGGGTGCCATGCATATCAGGATAGGGATGAAGGGTGCCATGCATACCAGGATAGGTATGAGGGGTACCATGTATACCAGGATAGGATAGGGGTAGGACATAGCAGGATGGGGAAACAGGATTCGGGAGCACAAATACCAGGATGGGGGCAGCACAAATACCAGGATGGGGGAGCAGGAGGGGGGCAGCACATAGCAGGAGGGGGGTAGCACATACCAGGATGGGAGGCCATATACCAATAAAAATGTTCGCCACCCGGGCGTAGAATGGGTTTAATAGCTAGTATTTTTATGATGGCATAAACCAGTGAACAGGAGATACACCGTGCTAGAGTCTATAGAGCATCTTTTCTTCTGACCCGCAACCTATCATTCCTTCTATGCTCTCTTTGTCTAAGTGGAGGGAGTTGATGAAGTCCCTCATCTACTTCTCCTGTAGAAAGAGTAGGCCAGTTTAGAATGTCCACATTAGGGATATGTAGAGCCTTAGTGAACGCCAAAATGCCACTTGGATGACTTAGCACGTGGACTCTACCAGCTTGACTTACCCTTAAGCGGCACGGAAATCCCCAAGTGAAAGGAATGTTGTGACTTCACAGTATTTCAAGGAGGGGTTTCAAAGCTCTTCTTTTTTGCAAAGGCCATCTAGAGAGAGATAGCAAAATCTGAATCGTCTTGGGAGTGTTTTATATTGCCTTTCAGCCGAGCCTGAGACATTATAGTATCTTTAATTTGGTACCTATGGACTCTTCAAATAACGGATAGTCAGGGTCCCCAGGTTTGGGACCAAGAGCTATTTGAGCCCTATCCAGTTTTTCAGGAGAATCCATAGGAGCATTTAAAATGGAACTGAATATATAGCGAAGTGTTACATTCAGTTCTTTTGGCTCAATTGTTTCAGGTAAGCCTCTGATCCTTGTTATTTATTCTGCCCCTATTCTCTGAATCATCTAGCATGTCAGTAAGCATTTGTATCTGAAATGAATGAACAAGTAAGGCAGAGTCTTGAGTATCCACCCTAGTGGACAGTGCCGCTGTAGCAGTCTCAGAGGCTGTAACCCTTTCACTCCATTGTTGTACTTCATCCCTTAGGGTAGATAATTCTGCTCGGTATGAATTATCGTGTGACATACTGTTCCTTATCTTTTCTGGTCGGAATGTCTTTAAACGTAGCATTTCATTCTCCAAAGTCTATCATTAAAGGGGTAATCCATTACTTTAGATTACCCCCCCCCCCCAATGTATCCCCCCTGGGCCCCTAAGACTTTTTGTAAATACCTTCCGTTGCAATTACTGCCTGTGAGCGGTGCTGTTAGAACCCTCCTGTTAGTTTTTTTTCTATTTTGTTGGTCACATGACTTTCTGCCTATTTAATCCAGCTCCGCCCTTCTGGCCTTGCTGGACTTCAGTGTTACATTTACTCTTAAGCTAGCCAGGTGCCTTGTACCTTACTCTGTAGTTTGCTTGGTCTTTTAACCACTAGTACTTTTTGTTTGTTTGTCTTTGCTCTGCTACAATTTCAGCTAGGAGGTGTCCAACTATATCCCAGTCCTTAGTTCTTGTAGGGACCCCACCCTTATATCTATAGGTCTGCGTTCAGACTAGCCGAGGACTTAGGCGGGTCTGTTCACAAGGAACAGGTCCCCCGCTGCATTGTAGGGAATCAGCTTAGTCCTATTGTAGGGACAGTTTTCCTATCTTTCCTTAGTGCTTGTAGCAGTTCTTAACAGTAAGTCCAGCCAAAAAATAAAACACTCTAAGGTAAGAAAGCCAGATTTCAGCATGGTGTTGGTTCAGGAGTTGGCTTAACGCCTGCAGGGACTGTCTTTGTAGGAGGCCGAGCTCCAGCAACACGTGAGTAGCTGTCCTTGAGCGCATTTTGTCGAACCGAAGGTAGGACTGCCAGGTTTTTTTTTATGGTAAATGGCAAGATTTTTTTTCCTTTAAAAACGCTTGTTTATTATATTTTCGTTTAAGACCCAGATCCTCGGGGAATGAATCACAGAGCATTGCGTTTATAATGTCACTTTTGCGCAAAGAACCACAGGGATGGGCCTTTTCTCTACAACCTAATGATCCGTGTTTTAGATCTGTGGAAGATTTTTTTTCTGCTATGGGGTTGTTGTATGATGATCCTGATTGAGTCTCATCTGCTGAAACTGAATTAAGACGTTTGAAGCAGGGATCAGGTGATGTGGAAAATTATTGTACATACTTCAGAAGATGGTCAGCTGAAGTGGAATGGAATGACTCGGCATTAAAATGTCTGTTTTTTGCTGGTCTAGGTGAAAGGGTTAAGGATCTGCTGATTGCCTTCCCAAAACCTGGAACCTTGCAGGAGGCAATGCAATTAGCTATACGGGTGGACAGGAGACTGCGTGCAAGGGTTAATGAGAGTAAATCTTCTGCCATGTCAGCTCCGAGTCTTGAGAGGGTCTGTACTGACACTGGAGAGCCGATGGAGATTGGGGCGATGTCACCCCACTCTCAGGAAAAAGACCGCAGGTTTGCTAAGGGATTATGTTTTTATTGCGGTAAATCTGACCACTTTATTAACAACTGTGTGCTTCGTTTGAAAAAGAAAACAAAAAAGAGGTCAGTTACACCCGTATAGCTTGATTAAACTGAAAAGGAGTATTTCTTTCTGGAAGCACCTCATTCCAGGAGGAGTTGATTGAATTTCGGGTATTTGTGGATTGTGGTTCTACACTCAATGTGATTGATGAGGGATTTTTGGAAAAATTTAAATTAGAATCCAAACTTTTGTCATCTCCTATTTCTGTGGTTGCGGTTGATGGCTCTCCCTTGAAATGTATTACTCACAAGGTTTTTGAATTTTCCCTCACCATTAATGGTATTCACCAAGAGAATTTGGATTTGGCAGTATTAAATAATTTGCCTTCTCCAGTGGTTTTGGGGTTACCTTGGTTAAAATTGCACAATCCTGTACTGGATTGGTCTACCAATGAAATTAAGTCTTGGAGTCCTAAGTGTTATGATAAATGTTGTAACGGTCGCATTGCTGCTGTGGATAAAGGGGAATTACCTGTACCTATTCAGGATTTTTTGGAAAGTTTTTTCTGAGGAGGAGTCGCAAGTTTTGCCTCCTCATAGGGACTGTGATTGTACTATTGAGTTTGTCCCTGGAGCTACTCTTCCCAAGAGTCACTTATTTAATCTTACTATCCCTGAGAGAAAGGCCTTGGAGGAATACATACAGACAAGCTTGACCGCCGGTCACATTAGACCTTCTAAGTCACGTGTGGCTGTTGGATTTTTTTTTTGTAAAAAAAAAAAGGACGGCGGTTTACGTCCATGTCTGGACTTTCGCGAAATTAATAAAATTACAGTACGCAATTCCTACCCACTGCCATTAATTCCTGACTTGTTCAACCAGTTAGTGGGGGCCAAGTGGTTCTCTAAAATTGATCTCCGGGGGGCATACAATTTGTTATGTATGAAGGAAGGTGATGAGTGGAAAACTGCTTTTAACACTCCGGTGGGTCATTTTGAGAATCTGGTTATGCCTTTTGGTCTTACCAATGCACCAGCGTTTTTTTCAGAACCTTATTAATGACATCCTAAGACCGTTAATCGGAAAGAATGTGGTGGTGTATTTGGATGACATTTTGATTTATTCGCCGGATCTGGAGTCTCATTGGCAGAGCGTACGTGAGGTATTGCTGTTAGAACTCTCCTGTTAGGTTTTTTCTATTATGCTGGTTACCTGACCTTTTTTGCCTATTTTATCCTGCTCCGCCCTTCTGGCCTTGCCACTTTTGCGCAAAGAACCTCAGGGATGGGCCTTTTCTCTCCAACCTTGTTATCCGTGCTTTAGATCAGTGGATAGTTTTTTTTCTGCTTTGGGATTGTTGTATGATGATCCTGATCGTGTCTCATCAGCTGAGACGGAATTGAGACATTTGAGGCAGGGATCAGGTAATGTGTCATATCAGACCCTCTAAGTCACCTGCGGCTGTTGGATTTTTTTTTGTTAAAAAAAAGGACGGCGGTTTACGTCCTTGTTTGGACTTTCGCGAGATTAATAAAATTACTGTACGCAATCCCTACCCACTGCCATTGATTCCTGATTTGTTTAACCAGTTAGTGGGGGCCAAGTGGTTCTATAAAATTGATTTCCGGGGGCATACAATTTGTTGCGCATGAAGGAGGGTGATGAATGGAAGACTGCTTTTAACACTCATGTGGGTCATTTTGAGAATCTGGTTATGCCTTTTGGTCTTACCAATGCACCAGCATTTTTTTCAGAATCTTACTAATGACATCCTTAGACCTTTGATCGGCAAAAATGTGGTTGTGTATTTGGATGACATTTTGATTTATTCGCCTGACCTGGAGTCTCATTGGCGGAGCGTACGTGAGGTATTGCAGTTATTGATTGACAATTCGCTTTTTGCTAAGCTGGAGAAATGTGAGTTCGCTGTACAGAGAATTAGTTTTTTGGGCTACATTATCTCCAGCGAGGGCTTTCAGATGGACCCGGTGAAAGTTCAAGCTGTGCAGGAATGGCCTAGGCCTATTGGTTTGAAATCGATACAGAGGTTTTTGGGTTTCGCCAATTATTACAGAAAATTCATTAAAAATGTTTCTATTATTGTTAAACCACTGACCGATCTCACCAGGAAAGGTTTTAATACGGTTCAGTGGACTACTGAGGCCATTGAAGCTTTTGTGTTTCTAAAGGAGAGGTTCAGCTCTGCCCCCATCCTTATGCAGCCTGATGTGACTAAGCCATTTTTGGTTGAGGTTGATGCTTCTTCTGTGGGGGTCGGTGCGGTGTTGTCTCAGGAAAACAAGGATGGAGTACATCACTGTTAGTGTTGAGCCACCCCCGTAGTGTTCGAGTTCGGTTCGGTTCGTCGAACACCCGTGTGTTCGCCGAACTGTTCGTCGAACACCTTCGAACACCGTTAAAACCAATGGCAGGCAAACAAAAACACATAGAAACAAATAGAAAACACCTTCAAAGGTGTCCAAAAGCTGACAAACTGCTCAGAAGACATAACTAACACATGGAAAAGTGACAAGTACATATAGTCATGCGAAAATAAAAGAGGTGGAGGAGTAAAAGGAGGGGGAGACACAGATATAGGCATGTCATGCCCTTCTAAAATCCAAAAAGTGAGAAGCCGACACGGCCAGTCCGCTCCTGCCCGTGCCACCTCCGTGTCGCCGGGTTTGTGCCAGAGCCGCGGTGAACCCTGATGGCCAGCCCCCCTCTCCCAATACTGGTGCCTGTCCGCTGGTGGGTCGAGCGAGCCCCCCTGTGGTGGAGGCAGCTCTAAGCTTTTTAATTTAAATTGTCTCTCTAATTTGAATGAATACACTTTAAATCCATTTACAAGGATCTATTGGAGGGCAAGTCTCATGCCAGCAGCCGCGTAATTCCAGCTCCAGTAGCGTCCACTAAAGCTGCTGCAGTTAAAAAGCTTTTATAAGGATCGAGCTCGGCTGTCCACCGCAAGGCATCCTACTGCCAGTCCCAGCCTCTATGCCTTGGGGTGCCTCCTGATGCTCTTCACTAAGTATCCCATGGTCCCGAAGCATTTCCTTTGAAAAAATTAAGTGTCTAAACTACAGGTGGTGTAGCTTGCTTAACAGCCGGGATAATCCGCTGACTAGCAGACACTGCTACTAGGCACAAAGTATTTCCTGGGCTAGATGCAGTTAAAAATTTGTAATTAGATACTCTCGTTGGATGCTGAGAAAGCATTCCATAGAGTCTCCTGGCACGCCATATATGATTCTCTTAAAAAGCTTGGGGTAGGGGTCTAGGGGACCCTTTTATAGCCAAAATCACGGCCCTGTATCACAATACGTCACCTAGGCTGAAGATAAATGGAACTGTAGCACCCTGAGGGCTCGGTTGCTACAGACGTATTGCATCTCACCCAGAGGTGTGATATCTCACTCTCAGGTAAGGATGGAGTGTGGATCAGGACCCGACACCTGCATGCATTACACCACATTGCCGTGGGGCAGGGCGACCAATATGCCCCTGAGATGGGCACGAAAGTCCCTGTCCCTGGCTGGAGTGGGGGGAGGGAACACTGAGGAAGGGGAACCCGGTAGTGCAGGAGCAGGGAGGAAGCAGTTCCTGGGTGCATTAAGAAGGGAGTATAAAAGGTGGGCACCATCTTAGTTCAGTGCAGAGAAGTCTGAGCAGAAGTGGCAGGGAGCAGGGGCTCTGCATGAGCTCTGCTCCGGAGGCGGGCCTAGTAACAGAGGCCCAGGCCTGGAAGAGGGAGAAGGAAGGAAGAGGAGCAGAGAAGGCTCCAGGAACGAGGAATGAAGGGATCCCAGGGGTGCGGACGGGCGAGTCGCCACCGCACGCCCGAATCCACCTGCGTGGAGGGGTCAGGCCAAAGGGGGAGACCGGTCCCCGAACTAGTGGAGGCAGGAAACGACCCTCAGCTAGAAACCGGAGGCTCTGACATTTTATGTGGCGCAGCCCCTCGCTACACCCGCTAGGAAGGCACCACATAGGGTCAGGGAAACTGGCGCCAAGTTTACCAAGAGGAGGCCCGAGGCAGCCGGACAGAAGTGTTGGTAAGAAAGGCCAGACAAAGGACACACAAAGGGGGTCCTGTGAAGTGCTCTAAAGTTATCTGGGAGTTGTCTGAGCCCCTCACCTGGTGAGCACAGTACGACGTGGGCAGCCGTTACCTGCAGACGTGGTCTGGATAATAAGAACTGTGAGTAAAGGCCCTGAACTGCATCACTGACTCCGTGTCGTTACTGCTGCTGCCCTGCACCATCACCCCCATCCTCCGCATACACTGCCCTGAGGCTATACTCCTCCCGTGGGGAGTTATGCTACGCTCTGCTGCACCCACAACACCAGCCTCAGCGGTCTGCCCTGTAGCGGTGGTTCACTCTGACCGCAATCCATGGGTGGCGTAGTCGTACATTTAAACATCAAAACCACATAAATAGTTCCGCCACTGGTTTGACCGCCCTGAGCCACGGAACCGGGTCGCCGCCACGAAGACTACAACCACCAGCATCCACCAAAAAGGGTCCGGCTCCGGGTGTCCCAAGGTCCAGGGGGTGCGTCAGAACATTTTCATCACCTTTCACAATCACCAATGGGACAAGGCAGGGATGTCCTCTGTCCCCTCTCTTATACATCCTAGTGACGGAGCACCTGCTCTCATCAATTCGCCATAACCCCAATATTAGGTGAATTGAGGTGGGAGGCACCGAGTACAAGTGCTCTCTATTTGCTGATGATGTCCTAGTATATATCACTCAATCACATATATCCATCCATGCTGTTATGGCTGAAATAGATCACTTTGTTACATGGTCAAATTTTAAAATCAATGCAGCGAAGTCTGAGGCCCTCGATGTCTCCCTCCCCAAATCCATATAGGATTCCATCCAGTCCAACTTTCCCTTTGCCTGTCCCTCACAGGGTATCAAATACTTAGGAATTCCTATTCATAGAGACCTCTCCCATCTATGTTATCTTAATTTTGGGCCCTTTATTGAACAACTCCATACAGACCACGGTTGGCAAGTTAGAACTGTAAGATTCACTACGTGAACCACTGGTGTTTTGTGGAAAAGCACATGTACACTGCGTTCCAAATTATTATGCAAAAAGTGTTTAGGAGTGATAAGGGAAGAATTTGTTTGTTTGTCAGTTAAACTCATTGATGGTGATGTGTGTCAGGGCTCTTTATATCACTGTAAGCAATTGCAGACACCTGTGCTAATTAGTTTGGCAGGTGTGTCCAATGAAAGGCAAGACTACTTAAGAAGGCTCTCTCACATTATTAAGCAGCCTACATTTTCTGCCAAAATGGGAAAGAAAAAGGATGTGTCGACTGCTGAGAAGCAACAAATTGTGGAGTGTTTAGGTCAAGGCATGACTACAATCAAGATTGTGCGATGATCAGGATGAAGTGTCTTGGCAATCAAGAAGTATGTAGCTGATTCACAGTACACACGTGTGCGTGCTGATAAGGGCAAATTGAGGACTCTTTCCTACAGGCAATTACGTCATGTTGAAAGAGAAGCGGCAAAAAAGCCTTGTCATAGCAGCAGACAAGTTTTTGAAGCTGCTTGTGCCTCCAACGTCCCCCGAACAACAAGATGCAGGGTCCTTCAGAGGTTTGCAGCTGTGCATACGCCATCCTGTCGACCTCCTCTATCCACTTCACACAAGCAGAAACGGCTCCAGTGGGCCAAACATTACATGAAGACTGATTTCAAAACAGTTTTGTTCACGGATGAGTGCCGTGCAGCGCTCGATGGTCCAGATGGATGGAGTGGAGGATGGCTGGTTGATGGACACCCCACGCAAACACGGCTACAGCGCCAACAAGGAGGAGGTGGAGTAATGTTTTGGGCTGGAATCATGGGGAGAGAGATTGTCGGCCCCTTTAGGATCCCTGAAGGCGCTAAAGATGAACTCCATAATGTATGTGGATTTTCTCAAACAGCACTTCCTGCCATGGTTCAAGAAGAAGAACCATGTATTTCACAGCAAGATCATTTTTCTGCATGATAATGCACCATCTCATGCTGCACATAAAACATCTGCATCTCTGGCTGATATGGGCATAAAAGGGGACAAACTTATGGTGTGACCCCCATGCTCCCCTGACCTCTACCCCATTCAGAACCTTTGGAGCATCATTAAAAGGAGTGTCTATGATGGCGGGAGGCAGTTCACATCTAAGCAACAGCTCTGGGAGGGTATTCTGTCCTCATGCAAAACAATTGAAGCAGAAACCATCCAAAACCTGACAAATTCAATGGACGAGAGAGTTCAGAAGCTCCTTTCGAACAAGGGGTCCTATGAGAAAATGTAACATCACCTAGAATAAAGTTTTGAGTTGAAAACTGTTTGATTTCAGTTTCTAACAACCTGCTAATGCTTATAATTTCAAAAATGACCATTTTTTTGGTCTTTATTAAAATGAAAAGGTTGATCGAAAAGTTTGGGGGATCTAAGAGTGTGGCAACCCAGTAGTCATGATTACTTCGAATTCTGACAATATGAGGGTCATGCTGCAGGTAGTGCAGCAAGAAGGCACTTATGTGTCTTGCGCATCTCGGAGCCCCAAAATTATTTTCCGGGCTAGATGCAGCTAAAAATTATTTTTAATTTTAAATCTGGTGAAGCTTTAGTATAGATGGCCTAATAGGATCAGTGCTGCACACTGCTACAAAGCCCAAATTATTTTCCAGTCAAGATACAGATGAACATGATTAGTAATTTGAAAGTTTAAAACGGTTGGTAGGGTGATTTTAAAAAATCATCAAGCTTTTACTCTCCCCAGGATGACACAGGGGTAGAAAAGTCGTTTCGGATCCATGATTTGTTCATCTTTATGAACGTGAGTCTGTCTACATTATCAGTGGAGAGCCGCGTGCGCTTATCTGTCAGCACACCACCAGCAGCGCTGAACACACGTTCAGACAGAACGCTGGCTGCGGGGCATGACAAGATCTCCAAGGCGTAAGTGGCTAGCTCCGGCCATTTATCCAGATTGGAAGCCCAAAAAGAGCAAGGGTCCAGTGACACAGTCGTGGCTTCAATGTTTACTTGGAGATACTCCTGTACCATCGTCTCTAGGCGTTGACTATGTGTCAGACTTCTTGTCTCCTGTGGCCTTGCAAAGGATGGGCTAAAAAAGTGGTGAAATGATTCCGCAAAATTGATGTTACCAGCTGATACTGTGGTTCTGTTACGGTTTGAGTGCTGAACACTTGACGGTCCCACGGTTGGCAAGTTGGAACTGTGAGATTCACTACGTGCACCACTGGTATTTTGTGGAAAAGCACATGTAAGATTCTGCAACAGTCTCTGCTGATACTCCTGCATGCGTGCATCCCTTTCTATGGCAGGAATAATTTCTGCAAATTTACTTTTGTACCGGGGATCTAACAGTGTGGCAACCCAGTAGTCAGGATTATTTCTAATTCTCACAATTCGAGGGTCATGTTGCAGATAGTGCAGCAAGAAGGCACTCATGTGTGTTGCGCATCCAGGAGCACCTAGTCCCTGTTGTGTTGGTGGCGAGGTAACAATCATGCTTCCTTCCTCTGTCCTCTCCCCCCAACCTCGCACAACAGAAATGTGATCAAGGTCTCCCTCATCTGATGAGTCTTCCATCAGTTCGTCCTCCACTTCTTCCTGGGCTCCTGCACCTTCCTCACTAGTTTGGCTGCTACCATGCGCCCTGGTAAAACCATCTCCCCCACCCTCACATGCCTGCCGCCTTGGTGCTGCCGACCGTCTGGACCTTGCAGATGTTAGCCCTTCCGCATACAACTCCTCCTCCTCTACTTCCTCCACCTCCTCTTGTGCCACCACCTGACTCCGAATTCTGTTTAACATGTGCTCCAGCATGTAAATCACCGGAATAGTCATGCTGATAATGGCATCGTCAGCACTAAACATCTTCGTCGCCATTTCAAAACTGTGCAGAAGGGTGCATAGGTCCCTGATCTGAGACCACTCCTCCAGCGTGATTTGCCCCACCTCTGAATCTCGTTGGCCCAGGCTATACGTCAGAACGTATTGCACCAGGGCTTGTCGGTGCTGCCACAGTCGCTGCAACATGTGCAGAGTTGAATTCCACCGGGTAGGCACATCGCATTTTAGCCGGTGAAGTGGCAGGCCCAACGACTTCTGTAGAGATGTAAGTCGCTGAGCTGCGGGATGCGAATGGCGGAAGTGAGCACACAGTGACCGTGCCCTCTGCAGAAGGCCATCTAGTCTGGGATAGTGGGCTAAAAATTGCTGGACAACCAGGTTCAACACGTGAGCCATACAAGGCACGTGTGTGACATTGCCCCGGCGAAGGGCCGCACCCAGGTTTGCAGCATTGTCGCACACGGCCTTCCCTGGTTTCAGGTCCAGTGGAGACAACCATTCATGAAATTGGTTTTCCAGAGCTGACCACAACTCCTCAGCTGTGTGACTCACATTTCCCAGACATTTCAATGTAAAAACCGCCTGATGACATTGAGCCCTACTGCCAGCATAGTAAGGAGGTGTGCAGGATCCCTTCTGCGCAGTTAGAAAGCTTGTGGCATGACCAGACAGGCTTTGGGTGCAGGTGGAAGACCGAGAGGAGGTTGAGGTGGCAGAAGCAGTGGAGGAACTTTGACATAAAGAGGATTGACGCACAACTCGTGGGGACGGCAAGACTTGGACAGCAGCCCCTTGTCCTGCTGTCACCATAGTTACCCAGTGCCCAGTCAGCGACATGTAACGCCCCTGTCCATGCCTACTCGTCCAAGTGTCTGTGGTGAAATGCACCCTGTCACACACAGAGTTTCTCAAAGAAGCGGTGATGTTGTGTGCGACATGCTGGTGGAGCGCAGGCACACCTTTCTTTGAGAAGTAGTGCCGACTGGGCATCTGGTACTTTGGCACTGCGACGGACATAAGGTCTCGAAAATCCTCTGTGTCCACCAGGCGGAAAGGCAGCATTTCTGTAGCCAAGATCTTGCAGATGGTGAAATTCAACCTCTTAGCTTTCTCATGGCTAGGAGGAAATGGTCTTTTACTTGTCCACATCTGAGGGACCGAGGGCTGGCTATTGTGCTTAGACGGGGTTGATAAGGGTGTCCCCGGCAAACTGCCGGTCTGTGAGGAAGATGCAGGCGGACATGTTAGGTTGCCTTGATCCAAAGGTGGTGCTATCGATGTCGGACAGCGCTCAACACCAGCTGGTGTTCCCACCTCCAAAGAAAATGATGACCTGCCAATCACGCTGGCTGTTGCGGGTAAAGAGGTGGCAGGTCTGCGCCCCAAAACAGGTGTGACTGCTGTCCCCCAAGTCACAGAGGATGAAGAGGCCGCGGATGCACAAGATATGGCAGACGGTGGTTGGCCCGGCCGGCTAGGCCGCATTGTAGCACACTGAGCTTCCCACTGCAACTTATGCTTCATGTCCATGTGCTGGTTCATGCATGAAGTACTCAAACTATGTATTTTTTGGCCTCTACTTAGCTTTTGCTGACAAATGTTACAGATAACACGAGTTGGGTCATCTTTATCGATCTGAAAAAATGCCCAGGCTATGCAAGGCTTAGCACCCATGCGACCTGAAGAGCCACCACGACTTGTGGTGAGAGGCAGAGTTGTGTTTGAGGATGCAGTTGTTGACGTGCTTCCAGTACTACGTCTCTGTCCAGGAAGGCGCAACCTGACCTCGTCGTCACTAGCATCTTCCTCCACCTCCTCTGCTGACCTCATCTCTTGGCTGACTGTGGGTTGACAGTAAGTGGGATCTCCAACCTCATCATCATCACCCTGTGCGTTATCACACCCGTTGTCCTCAGAGCCAACCTGTTCCTGCCCTGACAAAAAACTAAAGTTGTCGCTCCAATCAGGTATTTGAGTCTTATCATCGTCTTCCTCATTGTCTCCACCAACAGGAGTTACAGTTTGGGAATGAGGGTCTACATTATGGTCAGAACCTTCTGCGTCTGGTCCTGGATCCGACTCATAAAGATTCTGGGCATCAGTGCAGATCATTTCCTCGTCTGGATTCACAGAAGCGCTGGAGTCGACCTCTGATTCCCAGGCTATAGTATGAGTAAACAGCTCTGCAGACTCAACCATCTGTTCTACCTCATACTCAGACGGGCAGCTGGAGATTTGGGAGCTGTGAGGAAGCAAGTGCGATTGGGGTGACACCTTTGAGGACTGGAGTATTTGTGATGTTGAAGTTGATGTGGAGGAGAGCCCACTTAAAGGAGCACTTGATATCCGTTGAAGCACCTGCTGTTTTTGTGCCTCATCTGGAATTTGTAGCGATTGGCGTGGCCGTAAGAAAGGGATCTTATCACATTGTCCGCTAAAAGAAGTAGACATTTTAGTTTGGCTGGAAGATGGTCTTTCTTCTGCAGATGTTACTGTTGCTTTAACACCTACCCCACGGACACAACCTTTTTTCCCCTTCCCAACACGCCTATTCCCCTTTCCACCAGCAGCAGGCCTTTTTCCACTCATTTTGGTGGTTAACTAATTCACAACTCTGGAGTTGTTTGCACAAAAAAACAATGTATGGTAACCGAGCAGAGCTGAGTGGCCAAACTGTGGTATTAGGCCAAAACTATTGGCTGGGTTAGATGCAGAAAAAAATTATATTCAATTTGCAACCTGATGGAGGTCAGTATAGATGGACTAATACAACAAGTCCCACACACTGCTAGAAGGCCAAATATTTTTTCAGAGCTAGATGCAGAAAAAAATTATATTCAGTTTGCAACCTGATGGAGGTCTGTATAGATGGATTAATAGAACAAGACCCACACACAGCTAGAAGCCCAATATTTTTTCAGAGGTAGATGCAGAAAAAAATATATTCAGTTTGCAACCTGATGGAGGTCAGTATAGATGGACTAATACAACAAGTCCCACACACAGCTAGAAGCCCAATATTTTTTCAGAGGTACTGTAGATGCAGATAAAAATTATTTTTAATTTGCAACCTGATGGAGCTCAGTATAGATGGACTAATAGAGAAAGTCCGACACACTACTAGAAGGCCAATATTTTTTCAGAGGTAGATGCAGAAAAAAATATATTCAGTTTGCAACCTGATGGAGGTCAGTATAGATGGACTAACAGAGAAAGTCCCACACACTACTAGAAGGCCAAATATTTTTTCAGAGCTAGATGCAGAAAAAAATTATATGCAGTTTGCAACCTGATGGAGGTCTGTATAGATGGATTAATAGAACAAGACCCACACACAGCTAGAAGCCCAATATTTTTTCAGAGGTAGATGCAGAAAAAAATATATTCAGTTTGCAACCTGATGGAGGTCAGTATAGATGGACTAACAGAGAAAGTCCCACACACTACTAGAAGGCCAAATATTTTTTCAGAGCTAGATGCAGAAAAAAATTATATTCAGTTTGCAACCTGATGGAGGTCTGTATAGATGGATTAATAGAACAAGACCCACACACAGCTAGAAGCCCAATATTTTTTCAGAGGTAGATGCAGAAAAAAATATATTCAGTTTGCAACCTGATGGAGGTCAGTATAGATGGACTAATACAACAAGTCCCACACACAGCTAGAAGCCCAATATTTTTTCAGAGGTACTGAAGATGCAGATAAAAATTATTTTTAATTTGCAACCTGATGGAGGTCAGTATAGATGGACTAATACAACAAGTCCCACACACAGCTAGAAGCCCAATATTTTTTCAGAGGTACTGTAGATGCAGATAAAAATTATTTTTAATTTGCAACCTGATGGAGCTCAGTATAGATGGACTAATAGAGAAAGTCCGACACACTACTAGAAGGCCAATATTTTTTCAGAGGTAGATGCAGAAAAAAATATATTCAGTTTGCAACCTGATGGAGGTCAGTAT
Source organism: Phyllobates terribilis (assembly GCF_046119375.1). Classification (NCBI taxonomy): domain Eukaryota; kingdom Metazoa; phylum Chordata; class Amphibia; order Anura; family Dendrobatidae; genus Phyllobates; species Phyllobates terribilis. The sequence goes on along the minus strand of NW_027362768.1, from coordinate 33,232,366 downwards.
AGATGGACTAACAGAGAAAGTCCCACACACTACTAGAAGGCCAAATATTTTTTCAGAGCTAGATGCAGAAAAAAATTATATTCAGTTTGCAACCTGATGGAGGTCTGTATAGATGGATTAATAGAACAAGACCCACACACAGCTAGAAGCCCAATATTTTTTCAGAGGTAGATGCAGAAAAAAATATATTCAGTTTGCAAATTGATGGAGGTCAGTATAGATGGACTAACAGAGAAAGTCCCACACACTACTAGAAGGCCAAATATTTTTTCAGAGCTAGATGCAGAAAAAAATTATATTCAGTTTGCAACCTGATGGAGGTCTGTATAGATGGATTAATAGAACAAGACCCACACATAGCTAGAAGCCCAATATTTTTTCAGAGATAGATGCAGAACAAAATATATTCAGTTTGCAACCTGATGGAGGTCAGTATAGATGGACTAATACAACAAGTCCCACACACAGCTAGAAGCCCAATATTTTTTCAGAGGTAGATGCAGAAAAAAATATATTCAGTTTGCAATCTGATGGAGGTCAGTATAGATGGACTAATACAACAAGTCCCACACACAGCTAGAAGCCCAAATATTTTTTCAGAGGTACTGTAGATGCAGATAAAAATTATTTTTAATTTGCAACCTGATGGAGGTCAGTATAGATGGACTAATAGAGAAAGTCCGACACACTACTAGAAGGCCAAATATTTTTTCAGAGCTAGATGCAGAAAAAAATTATATTCAGTTTGCAACCTGATGGAGGTCAGTATAGATGGATTAATAGAACAAGACCCACACACAGCTAGAAGCCCAATATTTTTTCAGAGGTAGATGCAGAAAAAAATATATTCAGTTTGCAACCTGATGGAGGTCAGTATAGATGGACTAACAGAGAAAGTCCCACACACTACTAGAAGGCCAAATATTTTTTCAGAGCTAGATGCAGAAAAAAATTATATTCAGTTTGCAACCTGATGGAGGTCTGTATAGATGGATTAATAGAACAAGACCCACACACAGCTAGAAGCCCAATATTTTTTCAGAGGTAGATACAGAAAAAAATATATTCAGTTTGCAACCTGATGGAGGTCAGTATAGATGGACTAATACAAGTCCCACACACAGCTAGAACCCCAATATTTTTTCAGAGGTAGATGCAGAAAAAAATATATTCAGTTTGCAACCTGATGGAGGTCAGTATAGGTGGACTAATAGAACAAGTCCCACACACTGCTAGAAGGCCAAATATTTTTTCAGAGCTAGATGCAGAAAAAAATTAGATTCAGTTTGCAACCTGATGGAGGTCAGTATAGATGGACTAATAGAATGATGCTATGCTCAAAAATTTTACTTCACTAGGTGCAGTAAAAAAATTGGTATTCTATACACAGGTGGTATATCTTGCAACACAGATAGGCTACTCCACTGACTAACACACTCTGCAATAGGCCAAAAAGGATTAGCTTTGCTAGATTCAGCCAAATGCTGTGAAAAAAACTTGCACAGCACTGGCACAGACCTGCCTGGCAAAAACTGATAGGAACTGATGTAACCTAGTCCTGAAAAGGACTCCAATTACAATTAGTCTTTACTCCCACAACCTATCTATTTAAGAGCACAGACCTGCCTGATAAAAGTCGTAGGAAATGCTGTAACCTAGTCCTTAAAAGGACTGCAATCACAACTATTCCCTACTCCCAAGCTATCTGTATATTTGTGCGAAAATTGGCTTGAAATTAACAAGGTATAGCGCACACAGCAACAGCGGTGCCGTCTAACACGCAGCTGCAGCAGTGAGAAAATGGTGGCGACGGGGAAAATGGCTTGGTCTTATAGGGCAAGGACATGTGACATACACTGCCAATGACACATGCCCTTGCTTGTGTGAAAAAAAGCACTTCGCTCCGTGTGTGCGCTGCTGATAGGCTGACAGATTGCACCTCCCCACTGTAAATGCGGGAAAGAGAAAAAAAAATGGAGATCTTCATTGTTCCTGCAGAGATCCATCCCCTGCCCCTCCCCCCACCCCGTTGTACACTCATACTGCGTATTAACATTAATTTTCATCATTACTGAGAAAAAATCCAGTTATGATTTTGGTGCACGAACAGTTATCGAACATAACCTCTAACAGCCGAATTTTTCTCAAATTGTTCGTGTTCGCCGAACGGCTCGAACACCGCCCAAAACAGCTCGAATTTGAGATTGGCGAACAGTTCGAGTAGAACAACGCTCATCTCTAATCACTGTGCCTTTTTTTCAAAAAAATTTTCTGAGACTGAACTTAATCACGATATTGGTAATCGTGAATTGCTGGCTATTAAACTCGCATTTGAACACTGGCGTCATCTCTTGGAAGGTGCTGATTTTCCCATTCAGGTTTTCACTGATCATAAAAATCTGATCTATCTTGATGCTGCCAAGCGCTTGAATGCCCGTCAGGCTAGGTGGGCACTTTTTTTTTCGCGGTTTAATTTTGCTGAGGAGGAGGAGAGCATTTTACAAGAAGGTGTTGTGATTGCTGCATTGGACTCCGTTTTGGAAGATGAGATTCTTAAAGCACAGGAGAATGCCCCATCTAACACTCCCCATGGGAGGTTGTTTGTGCCTAGGACCTTTAGGAGAGATTTGTTTGTTGAGTGTCAGGAGTCTCGGTTGTCAGGTCATCCAGGAATTTCTGAGACCAAGAGACTTGTGGGTCGCAGTTTTTGGTGGCCTGGATGGCAGAAGGAAGTCATTAAGTGGGTGCGTCAATGTACTGTGTATGCTAGATCTAAGTCTTCACATACTCCTGCTGCGGGGTTGCTTTGCCCTCTGGAGGTTCCTAGTGCACCTTGGACACATCTGGCAATGGACTTTATTACTGACCTTCCCCCCTCTGAGGGTTTCAAGGTCATCTGGGTGGTCGTGGACCGTTTTAGCAAGATGTGTCACTTGGTTCCTTTCATCAAACTGCCCTGCGCTAAGACACTCGCTAAGACCTTTGTTAAGGAGATTGTCAGACTCCATGGTGTTCCTACTGACATTGTTTCTGATAGGGGACCTCAGTTCGTGGCTCGTTTTTGGCGTGCCTTTTGTGACAGGTTGGGAGTTCATTTGTCATTTTCATCTGGATATCATCCTGAGTCTAATGGCCAGACAGAAAGGAAGAACCAGGGTGTTGAGCAGTTCTTGCGTTGTTTTGTGGCAGACAATCAAGAGGGGTGATCAGAGTTTCTGCCGCTTGCTGAATTTGCTCTTAACAACCATACATCCTCTTCTTCTTGGTGTTCACCTTTTTTTGTTGTTCTGGGAGACATCGGTCTTTTGGGTCATTCTCCAAATTGGTATCGGCTGTGCCTGAGGAGGAGAGTTTTTCCGGTGATTTGGAAAGAGTTTGGACGGATGTGCATGGTAATCTTCAGGAGGCTAACAAAAAATCTAAGAGGTACTTTGACAGGAAACGTCAAGAGGTTTTGTTTATGGTTGGTGACATGGTTTGGTTGTCCTCTAAGAATCTGCGGTTGAGGATTCCTTCTAAAAAATTGGGTCCCAAGTTTGTAGGGCCCTTTAAGGTGCTTCAGGTAGTTAACCAATCTGCTGTTAGGTTGGAGGTTCCCACCTCCTGGAAGATTAATCCGGTGTTTCATGTTTCTCTATTGAAAAAAGCTGATGTATCAGATAGAGTCACCACTGCAACTGTTCCTCCGGTGGTGGAGGACGGGGAATATGAAATTTCCCGCATCCTTAATTCTAGACGGTATAGAGGGAGTTTGCAGTATCTCGTCGCTTGGAAGGGTTTCGGTCCCGAGGATAACTCATGGGTGAGGGCGGATGAGGTTTCTGCTTCCAGACTTGTCAGAGCGTTTCACAAGAGGTTTCCTGATAAGCCTGGGCCTAGGGGATCCGGAGGATCCTCATAGAAGAGGGGGTACTGTTAGAACTCTCCTGTTAGGTATTTTCTATTATGCTGGTCACATGACCTTTTTTGCCTATTTTATCCTGCTCCGCCCTTCTGGCCTTGCTGGACTTCATTGTAATTTCTACTCTTAAGCTAGCCAGGTGCTTTGTTACCTTACTCAGTCAGTTTAGCTAGGTCTTTTGACCTCTATGTTCTATGCTGTTTGTTTGTCTTTTTACTGCTACAATTTCTGCTAGGAGGTGTCCATCTTTCTCCCAGTTCCTAGTTCTTGTAGGGATCCCTCCCTCACATCTATAGGTCTTCGTTCAGACTAGCTGAGGACTTTAGCGGGTCTGATCGCAGGATCAGGTTCTCCGTTTCATCGTAGGGATCTAGCTTAGTTCTATTGTAGGGACAGATCTCCTGTCTTTCCTTAGTGCTTGTAGCAGATCATAACAATTGCAGTTGCTAAGTGACAATTCACTTTTTGCTAAGCTGGAGAAATGTGAGTTCGCTGTGCAGAGAATTAGTTTTTTGGGCTACATTATCTCCAGCGAGGACTTTGAGATGGACCCGGTGAAGGTTCAGGCGGTGCAGGAATGGCCTAGGCTTTTTGGTTTGAAATCGATACAGAGATTTTTGGGTTTCGCCAATTATTACAGAAAATTCATTAAGAATTTTTCTACAATTGTTAAACCGCTGACCGATCTCACCAGGAAAGGTGCGAATACGGTCCAGTGGACTACTGAGGCCATTGAAGCTTTTGTGTATCTCAAGGAGAGGTTCAGTTCTGCCCCCATCCTTATGCAGCCTGATGAGACCAAGCCTTTTTTGTTCGAGGTTGATGCTTCTTCGGTGGGGGTCGGTGCTGTTTTGTCTCAGGAAAACAAGGATGGAGTACATCCCTGTGCTTTTTTTTTCAAAAATTTTTTCTGAGACGGAGCTTAATTACAATGACAGCAATCGGGAATTGCTGGCGATTAAACTCGCATTTGAACATTGGCGTCATCTCTTGGAAGGTGCTAAATTTCCCATTCAGGTTTTCACTGATCATAAGAATCTGATCTATCTTGATGCTGCCAAGCGCTTGAATGCCCGTCAGGCTAGGTATGCACTTTTTTTTTCGCGGTTTAATTTTTCTGTTACTTACATCCTGGGTACCAAGAATGTAAAAGCTGATGCTTTATCTCGCAGTTTTTCTCCCATGGTTGGTACCGAGGAGGAGGAGAGCATTTTACAGGAAGGTGTTGTGATAGCAGCATTGGACTCCGTTTTGGAAGATGGGATTCTGAAAGCCCAGGAGGATGCCCCATCTAACACTCCCCATGGGAGGTTGTTTGTGCCTAGGAACTTTAGGAGAGATTTGTTTGTGGAGTGTCATGAGTCTCGGTTGGCAGGTCATCCAGGAATTTCGGAGACCAAGAGACTTGTAAGTCGCAGTTTTTGGTGGCCTGGGTGGCAGAAGGAAGTCATTAAGTGGGTGCGTCAATGTACTATGTGTGCAAGATCTAAGTCTTCACATGCTCCTGCTGCGGGGTTGCTTTGCCCTCTGGAGGTTCCTAGTGCACCTTGGACGCATCTTGCTATGGATTTTATTACTGACCTTCCTGACTATGAGGGTTTCACTGTCATCTGGGTGGTCGTGGACCATTTTAGCAAGATGTGTCACTTGGTTCCCTTCATCAAACTTCCCTGCGCTAAGACACTCTCTAAGGCTTTTGTTAAGGAAATTGTCAGGCTCCATGGTGTTCCTACCGACATTGTTTCCGATAGGGGACCTCAGTTCGTGGCTCGTTTTTGGCATGCCTTTTGTGACAGGTTGGGAGTTCATTTGTCATTTTCATCTGGATATCATCCTGAGTCTAATGGACAGACAGAAAGAAAGAACCAGGATGTTGAACAGTTTTTGCGTTGTTTTGTGGCTGACAATGAAGAGGGGTGGTCTGAGTTTCTGCCACTGGCTGAATTTGCTATTAACAACCATACATCCTCTTCTGCTGGGTGTTCTTTTTTTTGTTGTACTGGGAGACATCCGTCGTTTGGGTCATTCTCCAAATTGGTATCGGCTGTGCTGGAGGAGGAGAATTTTACCGGTGATTTGGAGAGAGTTTGGACTGATGTACTTCGTAACCTTCAAGAGGCTAACAAAAAATCCAAGAGGTACTTTGACAGGAAACGTCAAGAGGTTCTGTTTATGGTTGGTGACATGGTTTGGTTGTCCTCTAAGAATCTGCGGTTGAGGATTCCTTCTAAAAAATTGAGGTCCCAAGTTTGTAGGGCCCTTTAAGGTGCTTCAGGTAGTTAACCAAACTGCTGTTAGGTTGGAGGTTCCCACCTCCTGGAAGATTAATCCGGTGTTTCATGTTTCTCTATTGAAAAAAGCTGATGTATCAGATAGAGTCGCCACTGCCACTGTTCCTCCGGTGGTGGAAGACGGTGAATATGAAATTTCTCGCATTCTTAATTCTAGAAGGCATAGATGGAGATTGCAGTATCTCGTCGCTTGGAAAGGTTTCGGTCCCGAGGATAACTCCTGAGTAAGGGCGGATGATGTCTCTGCTCCTAGACTTGTCAGAGCGTTTCACAGGAGGTTTCCAGATAGACCTGGGCCTGGAAGATCCGGAAGATCCTCATAGAAGAGGGGGTACTGTTAGAACCCTCCTGTTAGTTTTTTTTCTATTTTGTTGGTCACATGACTTTCTGCCTATTTAATCCTGCTACGCCCTTCTGGCCTTGCTGGACTTCAGTGTTACATTTACTCTTAAGCTAGCCAGGTGCCTTGTACCTTACCTTGTAGTTTGCTTGGTCTTTTAACCACTAGTACTTTTTGTTTGTTTCTTTGCTCTGCTACAATTTCTGCTAGGATGTGTCCAACTATATCCCAGTCCTTAGTTCTTGTAGGGACCCCTCCCTTATATCTATAGGTCTGCGATCAGACTAGCCGAGGACTTAGGCTGGTCTGTTCACAAGGAACAGGTCCCCCGCTGCATCGTAGGGAATCAGCTTAGTCCTATTGTAGGGACAGGTTTCCTATCTTTCCTTAGTGCCTGTAGCAGTTCATAACAGGTGCTATCACTGGCCGCTCCCAGGCATCACGTGACCCCCGGCTGCAGCCGGCTCTGACATCCGCTGATGTCACGACAAGTGCTGGCAGCAGCCGGGGGTATTTGTCTTCCTGGTTCCTCGGTGGATGCCAGGCTGTGGGCGGGTTACCCCCCCGCGTCACACCCAGCATCCACCGTGCACTCTGCCTCTCCCCATTCATTGGGAAAGCGTACGGTAGATGCTGGGTGTGACGCGGGGGTAACCCTGCCCACAACCCAGCAGCCACCGCGGGTACTCCAGCGCTGAGTCACGCCTCACTTGTCGTGACGTCAGCGCGGGGTCACGTGATGCCTGTGAGCAGCCAGTGATAGCGCCACTCACAGGCCTTATCTGCAACGGAAGGTGTTTACAAAAAGTCTTAGGGGCCCCGTAGGGATATATTGGGGGGAATAATATAAAGTAGTGCACAACTTCTTTAATGGGTTTATATTGGATATCTGTAACTGTTGAGAAATGGTTTCCTGAGAAGATAAGGAAGGCATTTGTCCTGTATGAGAGTTAACTGTAGACTCTGAGTACTCAGCACTTGTGGCTATATGAGGGGAATCAACATCTACCATAGAAATAGTCTCTGATGTTGTGAGGTATTGGGATTGAGGGAGAAAAGCCACATTCCCCTCTCTTTCTATTATCTCTGGAAGCCCCTGTGTTGTTAGTTTCACTTTCCCTTTCTGTAATTGTGAATTGTGCTGCAATGGCAGAGCAGCTCTGGGGTTCCTGGATCTCAGCACCATCTTGCCTCTGCATCAAAAACAATGCATCCCTGTCATGGTACATACTTTTCCCTGTCCTGCATTTCTGTATAAAATGTCATGATGTGATGTAAGTACCAATGGCCTTTCCCAGATCTTTGTTCCTCAACCATAATTTAACTTGGGCTTGTGTCAACACCGCTAGAGGACTCCCCATTATTCTCTTAAGCAGGGGGAGAACTCACAGTACACATCTTTATAGACACATCGGAGCCATGCCATGGACCAAACCATCGACTAGGAGGGGGGAAACCTCTCCTCCCCTACCCTTGGGCTGTTCCCGGTAGCCCAAGACAATGGACTTATGCGTGACCAGTGTTGTGTTGGGAGATCTCTGGAGGAAGAAGAGTGGGGGCTCTTAGCTGCGGCAAGACCTCACGCCCGTTGGTGATTGTGGACTTATTATGGACCTTAGGAATAACATGGATTTTTGATTTGGTATGCTGCCCGCCTTAATAAATCACGTTGGATCGTTCTTAGTCCGGTGGTCTCTTCTTGCTCTGCCGCATACCCCGTCACAAACTGGTTGGCAGCGGTGGGATCAGAGCAGAAGGAATGGAGGACAACGGCCCATCAACTGCTGGAACCAGAGCCTCAGAGTACAAGAACTGGACTGTGGTGAGCTTACAAACAAAGGCCCGTGAACTGGGGGTCAGGTACAAGGGACTCTCAAAGGAGCAGCTAACTGAGGCTTTGGAAGGAGTTCGCCTGCAAGAGGACACTGAGGAAGCACCTCCACGGCCAATGGAGGAAAGGCGACAGGCCGAGGTAAATACCCAAAAAAGTCAGTGGGCTGTGTGGTACGAAGATGAGATGGCAATGATGGGAGAGGAGGTCTCCATAGACTATAAGATGGAGGTCATTCGAGGAGCTAAGGAGATGGCATTGCTGGAGAGGCAGATAGCTTTGGAAGCAGCTAGAAGCGCCAGACAGACAGTAACCCCAGCATCCACCATGAGGGAACTCCCCAGAGTGTCCCGCAAAGATTTCAAGCCGTTCCAGGAGGCTGCAGGTGACATTGAGGGCTTCTTCCAGGACTTTGAGCATCAGTGTCGATTAATGGAAGTCCCAGAAAGGGAGCGAGTCCGACATCTGGTGGGGCTCTTAGAGGGTGGAGCTGCCGCAGCCTATAGAGCTATGGACCCTCGGGGGGACTGTGAGTATGCAGACATTAAATGGACTATTCTGGAACACTACGCTGTGACCCCAGACACTTATAGGACCCAGTTTCGTACTTTGGCCTGTGATGAGGAGGTGTCCTTCAAGATGTATGCCCACAGACTCAAACAAATATGTATTCGCTGGCTGGAGGGAGAGGAGGCCTTAACTTGGGGGGCCTTCCTCCAGGTCATCTTGAAAGAGCAGTTTTACTTCAAGTGTCCCGCTGAGATCCGAGAATGGGTGCGTGAAAGGAGACCAGCCACGGTGGAGGAAGCTGCAGCTCTAGCGGATGAGGCTCTCACCATCAAGCCTCAATGGAAAAAACTACTACTCAGTGAGAAAAGAACTACCAGCCCCCCCGACGATGGCCTCCCATACTCACAATCTCAATAGACCATCCACTCATGGTGTCCTTCGTGTGACAATGCCTTGCATTACTCCTGCTCCGCCTTCGGGACTACGACATGGAGGAAGAGTCCCAGAGCGCAGATGTTATAGATGTGGGCAGCCTGGGCATCTGTAATTCCAATGTCCAGGTGTTTGGAGGCAGGACAACTACAGACTGCCTTTGCCGGTTCATTATCTACAGACACCCTCACCAGGAGAAGAGCTGGATTCAGTCCCTGACGACTTGCCAAGTGACTCCGATACCCTGGCCCCCATACCAGGAGTCTATGGGGTGCGAGCCCCAGCCACCTGTTCTTCTAACCGTCAGCACAAACATCTACAGGAGGTCATGCTGGATGGCCAAAAGGTTGTCGGCTTCCGTGACACTGGGGCTTTTCTCACCATAGCCGATCCCCGCGCACTTCAGCCAGAAGCAATTCAAAAGGGACCAGGAATTGCCATTGAATTGGCTGGAGGCACCCAGAGATATATTCCAAGAGCGAGGGTGACCCTGGATTATGGCTTTGGAGCCAAACAATGCGTGGTCGGTGTGATGAGCGGCCTCCCCGCAGACGTTCTTTTAGGAAATGATGTGGGACATCTGCATTGCACTTGGTCGGTGCGGTAACCAGAAGTCAAGCCAAGAGAGCAGCAGATGGGGACGCATACAACTCATCCATGGAAATGAGGTCACCAGAACCGCCGACACCGCCGGTGAGTGATTCTTCTTGTGGGGACAATGTGAGTGATACCTGGGATAGAGTTCAGTTTCGACAAGAGGTCGATACTGACCCCACCCTAGCTAGTTTTAGAGCACGAGCTGAGACAGGGCAGTTAGGGGAGAACAGGGAAAGGATTATCCGAGAAAATGGACTTTTGTATAGGGTTACCAAAGCTGCCTCCCCAGATAAGCCCTGGACTTGTAACAAACAGATGATTGTTCCTCAGAAATACAGGATTCCCCTACTACACCTTGCTCATGATATCCCTACTGCTGGCCATCAAGGCAAAACCCGCACCGAGAGACGATTGACTCAAACCTTCTATTGGCCAGGGATTTCCCAGGCAGTGGCGCATTTCTGCCGAACTTGCGATATATGTCAGCGTAGAGGGCGACCCGGAGATCACCCAAAGGCCCCTCTGCAACCACTCCCTATCATAGAAGAGCCATTTCAAAGAGTAGCTGTCGATATCATTGGGCCTCTAGCTAAGCCAAGTAGATCAGGAAAGCAGTACATTCTCACTGTTGTGGACTACGCCACCCGATATCCGGAAGCTGTGGCCTTGTACAGTATTTCTGCAGCCAAGGTGGCCGAGGCCCTGGTTACCATTTTCACCAGAGTAGGATTTCCCAGTGAGATCTTGTCGGACCAAGGCTCCCAGTTCATGTCAGAACTAGTCCAGTGTCTGTGGCGCACCTGTGGAGTACGAGCGATTCGAACGACACCGTATCATCCACAAACAAATGGACTTTGTGAACGATATAATGGCACTCTGAAGAATATGCTGAGGGCCTTCACGGACAGAGATTCAGACTGGGAGAAGTACCTGCCCCATCTCTTGTTTGCCTATCGGGAAGTTCCTCAGGAGTCCACCGGGTTTTCCCCCTTTGAACTCCTCTATGGAAGAAAGGTCCGAGGACCCTTAACTCTGCTCAATGAATACTGGGCGGGGCAAGATGAAGATACAGGAGCCCCTGTTGTCCCTTATGTCCTAAAGCTGCGAGAAACCCTGGCTCAACTTGCTAGTTTCGCCCAGAGTCATGTGCATATGGCTCAAACCCGACAGAAGACCTGGTATGACCGTAAAGCACGCTATCGGGAGTTTGTAGAAGGACAACCGGTCTTAATGATTATTCCCCATCCACAAAATAAACTGCAGACCACGTGGGAGGGTCCCTTCCGGGTTCTCAAGAAACTAAATGACACCAATTACCTTCTTGCTCTAGATGATCAGGGACTAAGACAAAAGACTGTCCATGTGAATATGATTATGGAATACCACGACCGGAACCTTCCAATGATCGTAAGCTGTCGGCTAGCTTCAGAAGACGGTCCCGAGGAAGAGGACGCCCTACCGGATCTCGTGGAAGCCACGAGAGCCCCGTCCACTGTGGAACAGGTTCCTCTGGGAGATCACCTGGACCCCTTACAGAAAGACCAGATGCTGGGAGTGCTTCAACAGAGACGGGCTGCTTTCTCATCTCAACCAGGTCGAACCACCATCACCCAACATCATGTAGACACTCAGGGTATCCGTCCCATACAACAGGCTCCTTACCGGGTACCTGAATCAGTTTGAAACACCATGCAGCACGAACTAGAGGAGATGTTACAGCTGGGGGTAATCCAGGCCTCTCATAGCCCTTGGGCCTCTCCTGTGGTGTTAGTACCAAAGAAGGATGGGAGTACTCGATTTTGTGTGGACTACAGACGACTTAATGACCATACTGTCAGTGATCCTTACCCAATGCCCCGTATTGACGAACTTCTAGACCGAATGGCTGGATCCCGATATGTCACTACCTTAGATCTCGGTAAGGGATACTGGCAAATTCCTCTGACAGAGGAAGGGAGAGGACGGTCCGCTTTTATAACCCCCTTTGGTCTGTATGAATTTCTAAGCATGCCTTTTGGAATGAAAAATGCCCCGGCAACCTTCCAGAGAATGGTAGATCAGATCCTCCGGGGATGTGGGGACATTGCTTGTGCCTACTTAGATGATATCGCCGTCTTCAGCCAGACGTGGGAGGAACATCTGAATCAAGTAGCTGTTATTCTTGACCTGATTCTTGCAGCCGGCCTAACCATTTGACCCGATAAATGTCAATTGGGGATGGGTGAAGTCCAGTACCTACGGCATAGAGTAGGGGGAGGGAAGCTCATTCCAGAACCTGCAAAAATCCAGGCTATTAGAGACTGGCCTGTACCCCAAACTAAGAAACAAGTTATGGCTTTTTTTGGCACTGCTAGCTACTACCGAAAATTTGTTTCTCATTTTAGCACTGTGGCCAAGCCTCTTACCGACCTGACCAAGAAAACGATGCCCAGGCTGGTAATCTGGACTCCAGCCTGTGAGGAGGCTTTTAACCGGCTGAAGGACGCCCTGGTCTGTGACCCTGTTCTGGCTGCTCCGGACTACAAGAGGCGATTCATTGTGCAGACGGACGCCTCTGCTTATGGATTGGGAGCTGTACTCAGCCAGGTGAATGCAGCGGGGGACGAGCACCCCGTCGCCTACCTCAGCAGGAAACTGCTGGACCGAGAAGTGGCCTATGTAACTGTGGAAAAAGAATGTCTGGCTATAGTGTGGGCCCTCCGGAAACTAAAGCCATATCTGTATGGACGAGAATTCACTGTGGCTACTGATCACAATCCCCTCAATTGGCTGAACAGAGCCTCTGGGGACAATGGACGCTTACTACGGTGGAGCCTGGCTCTGCAGCCCTATAACTTTACAGTACAGTATAGAAGAGGCAGCCAACACCAAAATGCAGATGGACTGTCCAGGCAGGAGGAGCCCTGAGTCCGGTCAGCCCTGCCTGTGTGTACTTAACAAGCGACCTGTAGAGGTCCCTCATACGTACACAAAATTGGAGGGGAAGGAATTGTCATAGTTTTCCCTGTCCTGCATTTCTGTATAAAATGTCATGATGTGATGTAAGTACCCATGGCCTTTCCCAGATCTTTGTTCCTCAACCATAATTCCTCCCCATTGTTCTCTTAAGCAGGGGGAGAACTCACAGTACACATCTTTATAGACACATCGGAGCCATGCCATGGACTAAACCATCGACTAGGAGTGGGGAAACCTCTCCTCCCCTACCCTTGGGCTGTTCCCGGTAGCCCAAGACAATGGACTTATGCGTGACCAGTGTTGTGTTGGGAGATCTCTGGAGGAAGAAGAGTGGGGGCTCTTAGCTGCGGCAAGACCTCACGCCCGTTGGTGATTGTGGACTTATTATGGACCTTAGGAATAACATGGATTTTTGATTTGGTATGCTGCCCGCCTTAATAAACCCCGTTGGATCGTTCTTAGTCCGGTGGTCTCTTCTTGCTCTGCCGCATACCCCGTCACAATCCCTAGGTACATTCACCGGCCCCTGGGAATTCCCCGGAGGGCTTCCCGATACCCCACTCGCTACATCTGTCGCCAGAGCTCCGCTGCATTCTGGATCTGATGTCCCAGGCAGTAATGTCTGCAGAAGCAGGGGAGTGCTGTTGGCTATGCTTCCTGTATGCTTCTCCCAAATAAGTCCTGATAGGAAATGCTCAATAGTGAGGAGAGGCGACTCCTGAGCTGCGGGTATGGTGCCCTGTGGTACCTTTTTTTCTTTTTGACTCCCATCTGTGAGGTATTGGGCTCTGTTAGAGTTAGCTGGATGGTGGTTTCTTTGGCCCAGGTCAGGAGCTATGCACGTACATGTCTCTATCTCCTCATGGCCAGGTCACGCCCCTAACCCGCTCCTTTATAATGGGAACATTTTTTTAATGAAGCCCTCCTCTACGTCTCTTCCAAGGGGCATTGGAGTGCGTCCAAATTTTTGGCAGCCCTTGCAGTCACTGCATACTCAATAACAGTGAACATGTTGTTACCGAGGCCCTCCTCTATGTCGCTTTAAATTGGTATTGGGGTTTTTCCTAAATTTAGGCAGCTGTTGCAGTCACTGCATATGCTATAACACTATAGGAGACTTTCTCCTTAATAATGGGAACAACAAAGCATAGTCAGCTGATGGCCCTCTAACAATAGTGAGGGTCGACTGCTGGCCCTTTAAGAATAGTAAGGCCTCCTGATGGTTCTATGAAAATAGGCTTTATGACTTTCAATGTCCCTCCTTCATAAATGAAGCAGGATGTGTCTGATTATGTCTCACACACCACATGGCCAGATAAGGTAGTAAAATGTTAAAATGACATTTAATGGTAAATGTTTTTTCACCATTGAAAGCAATGCAGCAGTGCAAAAACACATCAGAAACGCTATGTGTGAACATAGCCCAGGGTGTGGAAGATCATTTTTGTTTTTGGTTATTTATTTTGCCTTATATACAAGTCATTACCCTGGAAAGGATGTTCCTTAACATTTTTCCCAGGAAAATCCATTTTGGTTTAGTTTTTGTATCTTTTATTGTGAGCTCATAAGAGTTACGTAACACTCTGACAACATTGTTCACAACAGTGACCTGGGAGTCAGAGATGCTTCCAGGGGTCTTCTCCATGCTGTTCCCATGTCATTTGAGCACTGTTCCCATCAATTTGAGCAACTTTTAGGCCCCCTGCAGACCTCCGAGGGGTGCCACCAGGAAAATGCTCCAGTTTCCCATAGACTTACATTGGGCTCGTTGCTCGGGTGCTCGTTGCTCGACTCAAGCAACGAGCACCCGAGCATTTTAGTGCTCGCTTCTCAATAGCTATTCTACCAAAACCATGTAAATCTCCTACAAAACCTGAAAACTTTAGGCCAATCTCACTTCTGAATGGTGATTTTAAAATATATTCAAAGATGTTAGAGAATAGACTAAATAAAGTCCTCCCTCACTTGATATCTCCAGATCAAGTAGGATTTGTACCTGGGAGATAGGCCAGGGATAGTACGAGACGTATGCTTGATCTATTATATGTAGCTGAGAAAACCAGGATTCCCTCTCCTCTGCATTCATTGGGAAAGAGCGAGGTAGATGCTGGGCTGTGATGCGCGGTGAAACCCTGCCCACAGCCCATCAATCAGGGGGGAGCGCGTCACTGGGTCACACCCGGCTGCAGCCGGAACTTGATGTGACTTCAGCGGATGTCAGAGCCGGCTGCAGCCGCGGTCACGTGATGCCTGGTGAGCGGTCAGCGATAGCATCGCTCACAGGCAAGAATCACAACAGATAGTAAGAAAAGAAAAAACGTATTTCCACCATTTAAATTGATTGGGCCATTTTATATAGTAGTAGACAACCTATTTAAAAAAACACATGTGCCTTTGAAATACATTTCCTAGAAAAGCCTGGCATAAGTGATCCAGTTCTCTTGCTTTACACATTAGGTTTCTCATGGGATTACAAACCTAGCTTCTTTATGTAAAAGCAATGTTCTTCTGTCATACAATGTGTTAGCCAATAAATTTTCACTTCCTAAACTTTATTTTCAATATATCCAACTTAGAAGCTTCCTCTCTGCTTGCACTAATATCCTTAGATTCCATCCAATATCCAGAGTTTCACATTAGGGAAAAAGGGTTACGATAAGGGGCTTTCTATTTTGTATAATATACTAAACTGGTAAAATGGTACCAAGACTTAGGGGTATCCTTTAGATGCGAGCAGTGGCATCATGCATTAACTTGGTCTGCTATAAGTACCTTGTGTATTAACCACCTCAGATTATCCAAGAAAATATAGATGTTAGATGTCAGATATCAAAGTCAGTTCTCAGACAGGATAATTAGCCTCAAACTGACATTATTCTGATGTTTGACTTTGATATCTGATCATGTCCTAAAATGAACACTGCACATATGAATCTAAGTAGAATCATTCTTGGCGACTTCCTGCACACTGGCTGCAGTATCCACCTTTTCAGATGCTCCTATGAGACAAGAAATAGAATTACTTTTGTAAGCCTTCCACACTAGGTTGGCAATTTGTAATCCACCACTGCATTAAGGTGACCATGTTTAGCTCACAGCAGTCTCAGGACTACTAATAGCTCTGCTCCTCCACGATTCTCAACTATGCTCATATTCCGTCTTCTCTCAGCTTCCCACAAAGCTGTACTAACTTCCATGATAATGCTTCTGCTACTTTTGATGAATTACTATTCTGATAGAATCTATTTTCTGTATGATATTGTCTTGTGTTGTAACTACAGGCACTCTAATGTACTAGGCCCAACAGCCATTAATATAGCTGAAACTCCTCCATGAGTTTCCCACTAGTTGCTAACCCTTTGTCATCCAAACTCCTGCAGCTATCAATGGTTTTTACAGTACACTTATAAATCAATGCAACAGTCGAGAAAAGTGCATCAACATAAATCAATGCAATTACTTTATGATCATTAGGTGGTGCTGATCATTATTCCACTTGCGTACATAATAAATAACATTTTTTAAATATTTTATTTTAATATACATGTTCTCTTATTATAGATCATTGCCAAAAGCCTGACAACATAAAAGAAGCTCAATTACAAGGTGAATGGAATGAAGAAACTTACCCACCTGGTACGGTTGCAAATTTTGACTGCCTTCCAGGATACACCCAGGATGGACTCATTAAAATGGCATGTATTGAAGGCACTTGGTGGCAAATTGGTAAAGGCAAATGTAAAGGTAATTAAAATCTAAACTATCAAAAATTTTCAGTGTCTTGATGTTGGTGAAATTCAATGAATAAATAAAATGGCCACCATTTATTAATGATTTTTCACCTACATTTGCACATACAGTGGCTTGCAAAAGTATTCACCCTCTTGGCATTTTTTGTGTTTTGCTACCTCACAACCTGGAATTTCATTGGTTTTTTTGAGGTTTTGCATCAGTTGATATAAGGAACATGCCTACCGCTATGACTGCCTCGCCTTGGAATAAATATTGAATGTATTGTATGAAGTTACAATGATGTGTGGTATATACATAATTTTTCCTAATTGAAGTACAGTGTCTTGAATCAATAGGAATGCTGTTCAATTAGTGTTAAAGAAATAAAACTAACCCAAATAGTTACATTTCTCCCATAGCATATAGAAAAGAAGATCATAATGCTATTGATGAGAACATTAGTGGAAGTAGAATGTAGCTTTGATGTAAAAGAGAAAAATAAAAGTACTTCTCAAATTCTCTTTATTGGTGCCATTTAATGTGACCAAGTGTGTTATGAAAATTTGTGTTAGTATAATTTAACATTTAACTGGTCAACAATGGACAGTGTTAAGAAATAAAACAAGTTATTAATTATTAATCAACTAAGTAAATAATCTAATAATAAATCTAATAATATCCTACTAAAGATAATAGTAAGAGAAGTTGATTACTAATTTTATAATGCGCCTATTGCTATATTTAATGAGAAAATGGAATACCACTATGGTTCGTTTATTAAAGTATGTAATCAGAGTTGAGAACACCATTATAATATAGCTGAAATTACATCAAATCAGGGATGTATACATTAAAATGACGCGACCCTTGCTGTGATCCATTCGGAGAGCTAGGCGTTACTATCTTGTGGCCGTTATTGTAGCCAATCCCAATGCGCCGCGTCGGTGAGACATTTCCGTCAGTAAACTCCTATGAGATTGGAGTATTGGTGAAGGCGGACCCCAATTTTGAATTGCATCCAATTGGAGACATACTCACTGAATGACGAGGCCGTTGCTATTATCCAATCAAGGGCTTAGATGTCACTGTCATGTGACTGCTATTGCAGCCAATTAGAATGTGCTACGTCATTATAACGTCTCTAATGACAAACTCCTTTGTGATTGGAGTATCGGAAAGAGCGGATCTATTTATTGGATGGGAATTTCTATGGCAACAACAGGGTAAGATGCTCTCTGAGACGTATCACTATGTCTCTCTTATCTAGCTATGATGTAATGTGATTGGTCTGTTACTTTGACACTGTCTGTTGATGATTTTATGACTTACATCACTTCCTGCACTTCGTTGGAGCTACTCACATTGGTTGTGACCTATATACAAAGGCTATATATATGAGGCGTATATGACTGGCAGCCATTTATGCCCTTGTCCCATCCCCAGATAACGCCGTACACATGGTGAAATATGTTGGGAGGACTTGTGCTATAAGTACAAATTGTCCTATTCTGCTCTATAAATGGTGGCACCCTGGGGTGTCATCAAATGAATATACATAAGTGTTTATTGCTAAAAATATGTGAGGACGAAGAGGGATAATATTTTATACCCTTACGCATTTAATATATACTTGCCATGTAATGTCTTCACATCCTGTTCAGTCCAGTTGTGTCCGGATCCCAGAGTTCCAAGCGGCGGAAGTTCGTCGACCGCCATATTGGGACAACTAAGTGATGGGTGTCTCAATATGGAAACTGCTGGTGGTACTAGCCTCTTGTGCGGTACCACCAGCGGAACACTGTCGCACCACACACACACACTGTATACGCCGTACGCACCGCACACACACACACACTGTATACTCTGCATGCACTACAAACATGCAGTATACGCCGTACGCACCACACACACTGTATACGCCGTACACACCACACACACACACAAACACACTGTATACGCCGTACGCACCACACACACACACACACACACAAACACTGTATATGAAGCGCCCCATGGGCCGCGTGGGGAACCCGGAACCGGGCCTCTGGTGGGATGCTGGGGGTGGTAGTCTCAGTGTGGCGGCGACCCAGTCCGTGGCTCAAGGTGGTCAAACCAGTGGCAGTCTTAGTGTAATAACAAATGTCCGACTACGCCACCCGTGGATTGCGGTCAGTGGGGACCGCCGCTGCGCTGCAGACCGCTGAGGCTGATGTTGTAAGCGCAGCCAAGTATGGGATAACTCCCCACGGGAGAAGTATTGCCTCAGGGCAGCTAGTGTGGATGATGGGAGTGATGGTGTGAGCGTCCCAGTACTAATGGTGCTGGTGCGGCGATGAAACACAGAGACGTGTGGTGCAGTTCAGGGTCTTTACTGATGCTATAAAGCAGACCCTCCCAGGAGTACTGGTTAGCAGTAGAGGCCTGGTCAGTCTGTGAGCAAGTAGGATCTCCCCTGGCCAGGCGGAGTTGTAGGCCTCCCCGTCTATCTGCACTCTTTCCTGGCTACCTTGCAGTAAGCGGTTGCAAATAGCCCACGTCCCTGAGTATACCGTGTGGTGCTCACCCATATGGCTGGTGACTTGGGGCCTTCTGTTAGCCTCCGCTCCTGGATGGCGGCGCTGGTCCCTTTCTTGTGACTGAGCCTCCGGGCAGGGGCGTACATAGAAGTCATGGGGCCCCATAGCAGAAGCTCTAATTGGGCCCCCCCCCCTACAAAAAAAAAATATTTGTCTGTGTCACAGAAGAGCAGATCTCATAACTTTCCAGCCTTTACATAGTAATTTACCTCCTTCTGAAGTCGTAGATTCCTCCTTCATTGCCCCCATAAAGTATGATGCCAACAAAAGTGCCCCCCAAACAGTATGATACCCCTATGGTGCATTCCTCCACATTAGCCTCCACATGCACAGTATAATGACCCTATTGTACCCCACTTCAACTCCCACGGCAAAGTATGGTGACCCTAACACAGTATAATCCCCCAACTGTGAACCTCGCAGAGCCCTCCATACACTCTCATGGCCCCCACACAGCCCTCCAAACAGTATAATGGCCCCCACACAGCCCTCCAAACAGTATAATGACCCCACACAAACCTTCATACTGTATAATTGCTTTCATGCAGTATAATGGCCCCCCACATAGCCCTCAAAATATTATAATGGCCCCACATAGCATTCCATATAGTATAATGCACCACCAATAATCTTCCATAAAGTATAATGTGCCCCCCATAATCCTCCATATAGTATAATGTTCCCCCCATAAACCTCCATATAGTATAATGAACTTCCCATGGTCCTCCATAGAATATAATGCACTCCCCATAGTCCTCCATACAGTATATAACACACCCCATAGGGTAAAATGCAGCCCCCATATAGTATAATGCATGCCACAGTCCAGCAGTATTATGGGCACCACGTACTCACTGATTTTAAAATACCGTATATTTTAAATAAGCCGACCCGAATATAAGCCGAGGCCCCTAATTTTACCACATAAAAATGGGAAAACCTATTGACTTGAGTATAAGCCTAGGGTGGGAAATGCAGCAGCTACTGGTAAATTTCCCCATCCTCGTATGTGTGGCCCCCTCAATCCCACAATCCCTGGTATGTGTGGCCCCCACAATCCCACAATCCCTGGTATGTGTGGCCCCCTCAATCCCACAATCCCTGGCATGTGTGGCCCCTTCATTCCCACAATCCCTGGCATGTGTGGCCCCCTCAATCCCACAATCCCTGGCATGTGTGGCCCCCTCAATCCCACAATCCCTGGCATGTGTGGCCCCCTCAATCCCACAATTCCTGATATGTGTAGCCTCCTCAATCCCCCAATCCTGGCATGTGTGGCCTCCTCAATCCCCAAATCTTGGTATGTGTGGCCTCCTCAATCCCCAAATCCTGGTATGTGTGGCCTCCTCAATCCCCAAATCCTGGTAAGTGTGGCCTCCTCAATCCCCAAATCCTGGTATGTGAGGCCTCCTCAACCCCCCCAATCCTGGTATGTGAGGCCTCCTCAATCCCCCATTCCTGGTTTGTGAGACCTGCTCAATCCCCCATTCCTGGTATGTGTGGCCTCCTCAATCCCCCTATCCTGGCATGTGTGGCCTCCTCAATCCCCCATTCGTGGTATGTGTGGCCTCCTCAATCCCCCAATCCTGGCATGTGTGGCCTCCTCAATCCCCCAATCCTGGCATGTGTGGCTTCGTCAATCCAAGTATCCTGGCATGTGTGGCCCCCTCATCCCCCAATCACTGCACACAAAACAATAAACACTAATACTCACCTTCCTTCCTCACCTCTGCTCCAGCGCTGAGTCCTGTCTGCAGCAGCTCATGTCGGCATCTGAGCAGCGCGCGCTCTCAGAAGCCGAGGTGAGCTGCTGCCGGCACATTCACTCCTCTCTCGTGAATATGCTTTCTCTTTAGCGGCGGCCACTGACAGCAGGAGCCGTGGCTCAGCGCTCCTCCGTCCCCGCTACTAAAGAGAATGAATATTCCGTCTTCTCCACGCCCATGGGAGTGGAGAAGAGGGAATATTCATGTCTCTTTAGCAGCGGGCACACTTGGTAGCTGCAGCAGCAGCTACTGTGTGTGCTCCGCTCCTCCACTGCCGCAACCCGCTCCTCTGCAGCCGCAACCTCTTACTCACCTATCCTCCTCGTTCCCACGCTGCTTGGGGCCCTCCCGGCTCACGGGCCCCCTCCCGCCATGGGCCCCATAGCAGTGGCGTGGTCTGCCGCCATTGGCGGTACGCCACTGCCTCCGGGCTTCTATGGCCAGAGGACCTGGAATCCCCTGCCGGCTGGTTTCTGCTGCTGGGTGTATATCAGTCCCCACAGCCTCGGACTCCGGTGTCCGGTTGTAGTGTCCTCAGCCAGGGCGAGCTCTGCTCAGCTCCAGCCCCTGGTCTTCAGCTACTGTTCCTACAGAGCTCCTGCTGTATCTTTCCCTCTCCAGGCTATAACTCACCTAATCCCGCCCCAGACCCAGTTTATAAGGGCAGATTCCTCCCCTCCCAGGTCTGGGCGGGCAGTGTTGCATGCTTAGGGCTCCTGACCAGAGAAACCTCCCACCTGCTCTCAAACGTAATATTTCTATTACTGTGGCAACCAGACCCCTGGTTGCCACAGTACTGTATGCGCCATAGACACCACACACACACACACACACACACAAACACAAAATGTATACGCCGTACGCACCACACACACACACACACTGTATACGCCATGCGCCACCACACACACACACTGTATACGCCATACGCACCACACACACACACTGTATACGCTGTACGCACCACACACTCACTGTATACGCTGTACGCACCACACACTCACTGTATACGCTGTACGCACCACACACTCACTGTATACGCTGTACGCACCACACACACTGTATACGCTGTATGCACCACACACACACACACTGTATACGCCGTACGCACCACACACAAACACTGTATACGCCGTACACAAACACTGTATACGCCGTACGCACCACACACACACACTCTATACGCCATACGCATCACACACATACTGTATACTCCGTACGCACCACACACACACACACATTGTATACGCCGTATGCAGCACACACACACACTGTATACACCGTACGCACCACACACACTGTACACGCTGAACACACCACACACACACAATGTATACGCCGTACACACCACACACACACACACACTGTATACAACGGACGCGCCACACACACACTGTATACACCGTACCCACCACATACACACTGTATACGCCGTTCGCACCACACACGTACACTGTATACGCTGTACACACTACACACACACTGTATACACCATACGCACCACACACATACTCCAATCTACATTTCTCAATTGGTGCATATTAAAGATAATATATCTCTTGCTAAATAGCTGGCACCTACTGATGGAAGTCTAGGTTAGGTCGTTTAAACATAAATGAATACTTGAAGAGGAAAAATACGACCATATAAACCCAACACAATTATAAAAATTAACTTTTATTCATAAATAGTATAAAAAGTTTACTTCATAATATAGGGTACAATGCAGAAATACAGAAAAACACATATCATGTAGAAAAAACCGTCTCACTGAAGGGACGATGCGATCCGCATATATAGGGGGCCTCGGCGCCACAGCAAAAACATATATATCTAGTCCTTCATCTGTTATACCAATATAGCGGACTAACAAATAGCCACAGTATAATACCCATGGTAGTATCCATATAACAGTGCATATCATAAGTAGTACTTAGAGGTTCCTCAAAGAGGACTCATGATCAGTATTAGCAAAATGCCATGTGCCAGCACCTAGACTGTACTTGTCAATATATCAAATGCACGGTATAAAAATAGATAAGATACAAAATAGAATGAAGAGCAAGTGCTGCATTATATCAGAAGGATTACCTGGGCCACAGGCTGTGATGCAAAGGATCCCCCACGTGGATCGCTCGCCCACCCCAACGCACGTTTCGGCGTTTGCCTTCTTCAGGGGGCGTCAACTTCCTAGAGGGGAGTGTGGATTTAAATATTGTGTTTGGCCAATCAAATAGAGGGGGTGGACCCGTAGTAACGCGCGTAGCATCCCCGCTGCCGAGCAACCGGTGACGCGGGCGTCATGCAAGGAATCACATGACGGTCACATGGACCCACGTGATGCAGGTCCTTGCATGAAGACGCCAGGCGGCACGGGGCACTCAGAAAGCGGCGACGCTCGCGCGTAAGGTCCTATTATACTCACATAGATGGGGAACATAACGGAAGGTATACATTAACATTGCGTGATGTTAATGTATACCTTCCGTTATGTTCCCCATCTATGTGAGTATAATAGGACCTTACACGCGAGCGTCGCCGCTTTCTGAGTGCCCCGTGCCGCCTGGCGTCTTCATGCAAGGACCTGCATCACGTGGGTCCATGTGACCGTCATGTGATTCCTTGCATGACGCCCGCGTCACCGGTTGCTCGGCAGCGGGGATGCTACGCGCGTTACTACGGGTCCACCCCCTCTATTTGATTGGCCAAACACAATAT
Organism: Phyllobates terribilis; assembly: GCF_046119375.1. Lineage (NCBI taxonomy): Eukaryota > Metazoa > Chordata > Amphibia > Anura > Dendrobatidae > Phyllobates > Phyllobates terribilis. Next base: position 33,208,714 of record NW_027362768.1, on the reverse strand, counting down.
TTAAATCCACACTCCCCTCTAGGAAGTTGACGCCCCCTGAAGAAGGCAAACGCCGAAACGTGCGTTGGGGTGGGCGAGCGATCCACGTGGGGGATCCTTTGCATCACAGCCTGTGGCCCAGGTAATCCTTCTGATATAATGCAGCACTTGCTCTTCATTCTATTTTGTATCTTATCTATTTTTATACCGTGCATTTGATATATTGACAAGTACAGTCTAGGTGCTGGCACATGGCATTTTGCTAATACTGATCATGAGTCCTCTTTGAGGAACCTCTAAGTACTACTTATGATATGCACTGTTATATGGATACTACCATGGGTATTATACTGTGGCTATTTGTTAGTCCGCTATATTGGTATAACAGATGAAGGACTAGATATATATGTTTTTGCTGTGGCGCCGAGGCCCCCTATATATGCGGATCGCATCGTCCCTTCAGTGAGACGGTTTTTTCTACATGATATGTGTTTTTCTGTATTTCTGCATTGTACCCTATATTATGAAGTAAACTTTTTATACTATTTATGAATAAAAGTTAATTTTTATAATTGTGTTGGGTTTATATGGTCGTATTTTTCCTCTTCAACCACACACATACTGTATACGCTGTATGTACCACACACACACAGTATTCACCATACGCAGTACACACAAACACTGTATACGCCGTACGCACCACACACATACTGAATACATTGTACGCACCACACACACTGTATACACCATACGCACCACACACACACTGTAAACGCTGTACGCACCACACACACACATTGTATACGCCATATGCACCACACACACACACACACTGTATACACCGTACGCAACACACACACACACACACACACATACTGCATACGCTGTATGCACCACACACGCACCCACACTGTATAGGCCGTACGCAACACACACACACACACACTGTATACGCCGTATGCACCACACACACACTGTATATGCTGTACGCACCACACACACACACTGTATATGCCATACGCACCACACACACACACTGTATACGTTGTACACACCACACACACACTGTATACGCCGTATGCACCACACACACTGTATACGCCATACGCACCACACACACTGTATACGCCGAACGCATCACACACACGCAATGTATACGCCGTACGCACCACACACAAACACTGTATATACCGCACGCACCACACACACACATTGTATACGCTGTACGCACCACGCACACACGCACATTGTATACACCGTACGCACCACACACATACTGTATACGCCGCACGTACCACACACACAGTATTCACCATACGCAGTTCACACAAACACTGTATACGCCGTACGAACCACACACAAACTGTATACATTGTATGCACCACACACACTGTATATGCCGTACGCACCACACATACTGTATACACCGTACGCACCACACACACACATTGTATACACCGTATGCACCACACAAACACACTGTATACACCGTACGCAACACACACACACACACACACTGTATACGCTGTACGCACCACACACACATGCACACTGTATAGGCACCACAAACATACTGTATACGCCGTACGTACCACACACATACAGAAACACACACTGTATTCACCATGCGCAGTACACACATACTGTTTACGCCGTACGCACCACACACATACGGTATACATCGTACGCCCCACACACACTGTATACGCCGTATGCACCACATACACTGCATACACCATACACACCACACACACACTGTATATGCTGTTTGCACGACACACACTCTATACACCGTACGCATCACACACACAAACTGTATACATCTTCCGCACCACACACACACCTTGTATACGCTGTATGCACCACACACACACTGTATACGCCATACGCACCACACACACTGTATATGCTGAACGCACCACACACACACACACACAGTATACGCCGTATGCACCAGACACACTGTATACGCCGTACGCACTACACACACAAAAACACTGTATATGCCGTACGCACCACACACACTGTATACGCCGTATGCACGACACACACACTGTATACGCCGTACGCACCACACACACACTGTATATGCCGTACGCATCACACACAAAATGTATATGCCGTATGCACCACACACACACTATATACGCCATACGCACCACACACACTGTATATGCAGTACGCATCACACACAATGTATGCGCCGTTTGTACCACACACACTGTATACGTCGTATGCACAACACACACACAATGTATACGCCTTACGCACCACATACACACACACATACACACACTATACGCCATACGCAACACACACACATACACACACTGTATACACTGTACGCACCACACACACACACACTGTATATGACGTACGCATCACACACAGACACACACTGTATACACCGTACACACCACACACACACGCACTGTATACACCGTATGCAACACACACACTTTGTATACACCGTATGCACCACACACACACTGTATACGCCTTACGCACCATACACACACTGTATACGCCTTACGCACCATACACACACTGTATATGCCTTTTGCACCACACACACACTCTGTATATGCCATACGCACCACACACACACTGTATACGCCGTACGCACCACTTTACACACACACACTCTGTATACGCCGTATGCACCACATACACACACATTGTATACGCCGTACGCACCACAAACACACACACACACACTGTATACGCCATACGCACCACACACACACACTGTAAAGGACGTACACACCACACACACAGTATACGCCGTATGCACCAAACACACAAAAGCTGTATTCGCCATATGCACCACACACACACACTGTACACGCCATATGCACCGCACACAAACACACACACACTGTAGACGCCGTATGCACCACAGACTGTAGACGCAGTATGCACCACACACTGTAGACTCCATATGCACCACACACTGTATACGCCGTATGCACCACACACTGTATACGCCGTATGCACCACACACTGTATACGCCATATGCACCACACACTGTATACGCCGTATGCACCACACACTGTATACGCCGTATGCACCACACACTGTATACGCCGTATGCACCACACACACTGTAAATGCCGTATGCACCACACACACACACTGTAAACGCCGTATGTACCACATACACACACACACTGTATACGCCGTACGCACCACTCACACACTGTATACGCCGTACGCACCACTCACACACTGTATATGCCGTACGCACCACACACACACTGTATACGCTGTACGCACCACACACACACACACACACACACACACACTGTATACGCCGAACACACCACACACTGTATACGCCGAACACACCACACACTGTATACGCCGTACGCACCACACACAAACACTGTATATGCCGTACGCACCACACACACTGTATACGCCGTACGCACCACACACACAAACTGTATACGCTTTACACACCACACACACTATATATGCTGTACACACCACACACTGTATACACCGTGCGCACCACATACACACACTGTATACGGCATGTGCACAAGACACACTGTATACACCGTAAGCACCACACACACAATATATACGCCGTACGCAACACACACACACAGTATACGCCGTACGCACCACACAAACACACTGTACACTGTGTTCCAAATTATTATGCAAATAATTTTTTCTAAGATTTTCCCAAATTACCTATATGAATTGCAGTCATTGTAATTTTCCAGTCAAATAACTATTAGAGTACAATTGAAAGGTTTTTGTACAAACTGCCTATGATAACAGTATATTTTAAAAAAAATAAAACACTCAAACTGCACTCAAAATGCATGTTCCAAATTATTATGCACAGCAGAGTTTTCATCCTTTTCATTTTAATAAAGAACAAAAAATGGTCATTTTTGAAATTATAAGCATTAGCAGGTTATTACAAACTGAAATCAAACAGTTTTCAACTCAAAACTTTATTCTAGGTGATGTAACATTTGCACATAGGACCCCTTGTTCGAAAGGAGCTTCTGAACTCTCTCGTCCATTGAATTTGTCAGGTTTTGGATGGTTTCTGCTTCAATTGTTTTGCATGAGGACAGAATACCCTCCCAGAGCTGTTGCTTAGATGTGAACTGCCTCCCGCCATCATAGACACTCCTTTTGATTATGCTCCAGAGGTTCTCAATGGGGTTGAGGTCAGGGGAGCATGGGTGCCACACCATAAGTTTGTCCCCTTTTATGCCCACAGCAGCCAGAGATGCAGATGTGTTATGTGCAGCATGAGACGGGGCATTATCATGCATGAAATGATCTCGATTGTCCAGATGGATGGAGTGGAGGATGGCTGGTTAATGGACACCCCATGCAAACACGGCTACGGCGCCAACAAGGAGGAGGTGGAGTAATGTTTTGGGCTGGAATCATGGGGAGAGAGATTGTCGGCCCTTTTAGGATCCCTGAAGGGGTAAAGATTAGTGTTGAGCGAGCACTAAAATGCTCGGGTGCTCGAAGCTCGGGCCGAGCTCACTGTGATACTCGGGTGCTCGACCCGAGCAACGAGCCCAATGTTAGTGTATGGGAGACTCGAGCATTTTTGCGGCGGCTCCCCCGGCAGTCTTTTAAAAGCCTAACAAGTGCACAAAAAAATAGTGACAGTGCTCAAATGACATGGGGACAGCATGGGGATCACCCCAGGAAGCATTTCTGACCCACAGGTCACTGCAGTCAACAACGTGGTCAGAGGTATTAAGCCACTTTTACGGGCTCAAAATAAAACGTTCAAAAACGAAAGTGAAAGTGCTTTCCTGTGAAATATGTTAAGGATAGTGTTGAGCGATACCTTCCGATATCAGGAAATATCGTATCGGATTGGATCGGACCGATACCCAAAAAGTATCGGATATCGCCGATTCCGATACAGGAAACCAATGCAAGTCAATGGGATACAAATATCGGAATGAAAATAAACCCTTTCTTTCCTTGTAGGTTAATTCTACATGAAGTAAAACAACTAAGAATAATGTAGAATGTATTAGCGAAAAGCCGGCAATTCATCAGCGGCATACACCGGTACCCGACAATTTGCAACAGAAAGAATAGAGCTTCACACATAGATTAGATAGATAGAAACATGTCAGTCACATATATATGAAGTACAGTGACAGTGTTGCTTACTGTACTTGTCATTTAGTGTAAAGGATTTATTTAAAAATATAATAGTGTTTTCATGCACCGTCTCTTTAAAAAAGCCGGCCGGCAATTCAGCATCTGTACCCGACAATTTAGAATAGAAGGAATAGAGAATCACACATAGATTAGATAGATAGAAACATGTCAGTCACATATATATGAAGTACAGTGACAGTGTTGATTACTGTACTTGTCATTTAGTGTTAAAATAAAGGATTTATTTTAAAAAAATTGGCGTGGGGTTCCCCTTAATTTTAGTCTCTAGCGGAGGTTAAGCAGATGGCTGGGGCAGATGTTTGAAGCCTGGGAAGGGGGTAATACCCACGGAGCTTCCCAGGCTACTAATATCAGCCCCCAGCTGAATACCTAGCCTTTACTAGCTATTAAAATGGGGGACCCCCTCAAAAAAATTACGTGGGGTCCCCCCTAATTTAATAGCTAGCAAAGGCTAGGCAGACAGCTGGGGGCTGATATTAATAGCCCAGGAAGGGTGCCATGAATATTGGCCCCCTCCCAGGCTAGAAACACCTGCCGTCAGCCGCCCCAGAAATGGCGCATCCATAGGATGCGCCAATTCTGGCACTTAGCCTCGCACTTCCCACTGCCCTGGTGCGGTGGCAGTGGGGTAATAGGGTTGGGGTTGATGTCAGCTTATAATGCCAGCTGACATCAAGCCCAGGTTAGTAATGGAGAGGCGTCTATAAGACACCCCCATTACTAACCCCATAGTCAAAGTTAAAAAAAAAACACAAACACCCAGAATAAAGTCCTTTAATTGAAATAAACACACAATTCTTTATTGTTCTAAATTAAACTCTACTTACCATCATTCCCATTCCAGCTGAAGCCCACGATCTCCTGCAATAAAAGAAAAATAATAAAGCAACCTCATCCTTACCTTCCCATGGTTCCCAGGACAGCTCCAGCTCTGCTACATCGAGATGACAGGCTGGACCGCAGCAGAACGCTGCCATCCAGCCTGTCATCCTGCAGACACTGAGAAGAGCAGGCTTGCTTGCGCTCCACAGTGTCTCTCTGTGACGGCATCCAGATGAGCCGAGTTCATGTCCAATGAACTCAGATCACCTCATGCACGTCACTGACAGCGTGGGAGAATTCTCCTGCACTCAGCGCTTCAGCGTGAGAATTTTCCCACGCTGTCAGTGACGTGCATGAGGTGAGCTGAGTTCATTGGACATGACCTCACCTCATTTACGTCACTGACAGCGTGGGAAAATTCTCACGCTGAAGTGCTGAGTGCAGGAGAATTTTCCCACGCTGTCAGTGACGTGCATGAGGTGAGCCGAGTTCATTGGACATGACCTCGGCTCATCTTTATGCCGTCACAGAGAGACACTGAGAAGCGCAAGCATGCCTGCGCTTCTCAGTGTCTGCGGGATGACAGGCTGGATGGCAGCGTTCTGCTGCGGTCCAGCCTGTCATCTCGATGTAGCAGAGCTGAAGCTGTCCTGGGAACCATGGAAAGGTAAGGATGAGGTTGCTTTATTATTTTTCTTTTATTGCAGGAGATCGTTGGCTTCAGCTGGAAAGGCGTGATGGTAAGTATAGTTTAATTTAGAACAAGAAAGAATTGTGTGTTTATTTCAATTAAAGGACTTTATTCTGGGTGTTTGTGTTTTTTTTAAATACTTTACTAGAAATTCATGGTGGTCATGTCTAATATTTGCGTGACCCCATGAATTTCGGGCTTAGGGCCAGCTGATAATGTCAAGCTGGCCTTAACCTCTTTATTACCCAGTGAGCCACCGCACCAGGGCCCTGGATGAGTTGGGTACAGCGCCAGAAGATGGCGCTTCTATGAACGCGCCATTTTCCGGGGTGGCTGCGGACTGCAATTTGCAGCGGGTGGGGCCCAGAAAGCTTGGGCCTCCCTGCGCTGCGGATTCCAGCCCCCAGCTGCCTAGTTGTACCTGGCTGGACACAAAAATAGGGCGAAGCCCCACGTATTTTTTTTTTATTATTTCATGAAATTCATGAAATAATTAAGAAAAAAAGGTCTTCCCTATATTGTTGTGTCCAACCAGGTACAAATAGGCAGCTGGTGGTTGGGGGCAGCCCGTTCCTGCCTGCTGTACCTGGCTGGACACAAATATAGTGCGAAGCCCCACGTCAATTTTTTTTTAATTAATTCATGAAATAATTTTTTAAAAAAAGGGCTTCCCTATATTGTTGTGTCCGGCCAGGTACAAATAGGCAGCTGGTGGTTGGGCGCAGCCCGTTCCTGCCTGCTGTACCTGGCTGGACACAAATATAGGGCGAAGCTCCACATCAATTTTTTTTAATTATTTCATGAATTTCCTGAAATAATTAAAAAAAAATTGACTTGGGGCTTCGCACTATATTTGTATCCAGCCAGGTACAGCATCCAGGAACGGGCTGCGCCCAACCACCAGCTGCCTATTTGTACCTGGCCAGACACAACAATATAGGGAAGCCCTTTTTTTCTTTATTATTTCATGAATTTCATGAAATAATTTAAAAAAAAAATACGTGGGGCTTCTCCCTATTTGTGTGTCCAGCCAGGTACAACTAGGCAGCTGGGGGATGAAATCTGCAGCGCAGGGAGGCCCAAGCTTTCTGCCCCCCCCCGGTGCAAATTGCAGTCCGCAGCCACCCTGGAAAATGGCGCGTTCATAGAAGCTGGATGCTGTACCTGGCTGGCATACAAAAATATGGCAAAGCCCACGTCAAAATTTTTGGGAAAAATTAATTAAAAAATAAATTATAATTTAGGGACTGCATCTTTATTAACTCCTCAAATGTCATTTAGTGTTAAAATAAAGGATTTATTGAAAAAAAAATTGGCGTGGGATCCCCCATAATTTAAGGCTCTAGCGGAGGTTAAGCAGACGGCTGGGGCAGATGTTTGAAGCCTGGAAAGTGGGTAATACCCACGGAGCTTCCCAGACTACTAATATCAGCCCCCAGCTGAATACCTAGCCTTTACTAACTATTAAAATGGGGGACCTCCCAAAAAAAATGACGTGGGGTACCCCCTATTTAATAGCTAGCAAAGGCTAGGCAGACAGCTGGGGGCTGATATTAATAGCCCAGGAAGGGTGCCATGAATATTGGCCCCCTCCCAGGCTACAAACACCAGCCGTCAGCCGCCCCAGAAATGGCGCATCCATAGGATGCGCCAACTCTGGCACTTAGCCTCGCTCTTCCACGCTGCCCTGGTGCGGTGGCAGGGGGTAATAGGGTTGGGGTTCATGTCAGCGCCAGCTGCCATGAAGCCCAGGTTAGTAATGATGGGCGTCTATAAGACACCCCCATTACTAACCTACAAAGTGTTAAAAAGAAAAAACACACTACACCCAGAAAAAAATAATTTATTTGAAATAAAACACACAATTTTATTTAATTCTTAGTTTACTAAAAAAAAATAGTTACCTGTCCACGTTCCTGCGCTGATCTCCCATGCACAGCTGTCACATCTGAAGATTTTGACAGCTGTGCATGGCTGCTGTAAGCTCACGCTGCCGGGAACACGTCCGCTCCCGGCAGCGGGAGCCACTGACTGAGGTCACCGGAGTGCATTCAGGCAGCGCAGCTCCGGAGACCTCCTTTACGGCACTGCTGTACCGTGGGAATTTCTCACGATACAGCAGGGCCGTAAAGGAGCTAACCGGAGCAGCGCTTCCTGAACTCCGGCGAACCCGCTTATGCAATGACGGGGCTGCTTTACGGCCCCATCATTCTAGCGGCGGCAGAGGTTCAGAGCGGTCACATTCTATGTGGCTGCTCTAAACTGGAGATCATCGTGGGACACTCGTGGACTACTATGGAGGGGTAAGGATAAGGTTGTGGTTTATTATTTTATATTTTATTACAGTAGATCGATGGCTTCGGGGAATTAGGTGTCTAGGTGAGTATAGGTGTAGTTTTTTATTTTTTACTTTATTTTAGGTGGCGATCGGCGGGGACAGGTAATGTATGAACTAATTTATTGTAGGCAACCACTGGCCACCAATGACATGTATTTAAAATTTATTGGGGACGCAGTAGGGCAATTTATATAGCAGGATCAGGCTGATGGAAACTACTTCTCCCATCGAGCTGATCCTGCTGGCACGAGTGGACCGGGGACAGACATAGGCCGATGGGAGTAGTAGTGTCACATCGGCCTATGTCTGCCTGCACGCACACACCCGCACACATTGCACAGACACCGCACACATCGCACAGACACCGCACACACCCGCAGACATCACGCAGACACACGCACAGACACCCACACACACCAATCATGACGGGCTGATCGTCTGGGAGGTGACGCTGTGCGGCCAGCCAATCACTGTAATGCCCACAAACAACATGGCTGCGGCATTACAGTGACTGGCTGGCAATCCCTGCATGTTCATTGGCTCTGTAAAGAGCACCAAACATGCAGGGCGGAGACCCGAGCTCCCGCCCGAGTAACCCGGAAATGCTCGGTGCTCGCCGAACATCCCGAGTAGCGTGATGCTCGGGCGAGTACCGAGCAGTGTCGAGCATGTTCGCTCAACACTAGTAAAGATGAACTCCATAATGTATGTTGAGTTTCTCAAACAGCACTTCCTGCCATGGTTCAAGAAGAAGAACCGTGCATTCCGCAGCAAGATCATTTTCATGCATGATAATGCCCCGTCTCATGCTGCACATAACACATCTACATCTCTGGCTGCTGTGGGCATAAAAGGGGACAAACTTATGGGGTGGCCCCCATGCTCCTCTGACCTCAACCCCATTGAGAAACCTCTGGAGCATCATCAAAAGGTGTGTCTATGATGGCGGGAGGCAGTTCACATTTAAGCAACAGCTCTGGGAGGGTATTCTGTCCTCATGCAAAACAATTGAAGCAGAAACCATCCAAAACCTGACAAATTCAATGAATGAGAGAGTTCAGAAACTCCTTTCGAACAAGGGGGCCTATGTGCAAATGTTACATCACCTAGAATAAAGTTTTGAGTTGAAAACTGTTTGATTTCAGTTTGTAATAACCTGCTAATGCTTATAATTTCAAAAATGACCATTTTTTGTTCTTTATTAAAATGAAAAGGTTGAAAACTCTGCTGTGCATAATAATTTGGAACATGCATTTTGAGTGCAGTTTGAGTGTTTTATTTTTTAAAAAATATACTGTTATCATAGGTAGTTTGTACAGAAACCTTTCAATTGTACTCTAATAGTTATTTGACTGGAAAATTACAATGACTGCAATTCATATAGGTAATTTGGGAAAATCTGAGAAAAAATTATTTGCATAATAATTTGGAACACAGTGTATACGCCGTTTGCACCATGCACACACACACTGTATACGCCGAATGCACAACACACAGAAAATGAATATGCCGTACGCCCCACACACACCCCGATACGCCGTACGCCCCCCACACTGTATACGCCGTATGCCCCACATACACACATACACACACTGTATACGCAGTACACACCACACACACACTGTATACGCAGTACGCACCACGCGCACACACTGTATACGCCGTATGCATCACACACACACTGTATACGCCGTTTGAACCACACACACACACACACTGTATACGCTGTATGCACAACACACACAATGTATACGCCTTATGCACCTCATACACACACCCACACACACACACTGTATACGCAGTATGCTCCACACACACACCGCATACGCCATACGCATCACACACTGTATATGCCGTACGCACCACACACACACTGTATATGACGTACGCATCACACACACACTGTATACTCCGTACGCACCACACACACACACTGTATACACCGTACGCACCACACACACACTGTATATGCTGTACGCACCACATACACACTGTATACACCGTATGTAACACACACACACTTTGTATACGCTGTACGCACCACTTTACACACACACACACACACTTTGCATACGCCATATGCACCACACACACTGTATACGCCATACGCACCACACACACACTGTATATGCCGTACGCACCATACACACACACACACTGTATACGTCATATGCACCACACACACGCTGTATACGCCGTACGCAACACACACTGTATAAGCCATACGCACCACACACACACACACAAACTGTATACGCCGTACGCACCATACACACACTCACACACTGTATACGCCGTACGCACCACTCACACACTGTATACGCCGTACACACCACACACACACTGTATACGCCGTACGCACTACACACAGATTCTATACACCTTATGCACCACACACACAGTGTATACGCCGTACGCACCACTCAGACACTGTATACGTCATACGCATCACACACACTGTATACGCCAAACGTACCACATACACAATGTATATGCTGTACGCGCCACACAGACACGCCATACGCAACACACACACTGTATACGCGGTACGCACCACACACACACACACACACACACACTGTATACGCCGAACACACCACACACAAACTGTATACGCCGTACGCACCACACACAAACTGTATACGCCGTACACACCACACACACTGTATATGCTGTACACACCACACACACACACTGTATATGCCGTATGCATCACACACACACACTGTATACGCCGTTTGAACCACACACACACACACTGTATACGCTGTATGCACAACACACACAATGTATACGCCTTATGCACCTCATACACACACACACGCACTGTATACGCAGTATGCTCCACACACACCGCATTCGCCATACGCATCACACACACTGTATATGCCGTACGCACCACACACACACTGTATATGACGTACGCATCACACACACACTGTATACACCGTACGCACCACACAAACACTGTATACGCTGTACGCACCACATACACACTGTATACACCGTATGTAACACACACACACTTTGTATACGCCGTACGCACCACTTTACACACACACACACACACACACACACTTTGCATATGCCATATGCACCACACACACTGTATACACCATACGCACCACACACACACTGTAAATGCCGTACGCACCATACACACACACACTCTGTATACGTCATAAGCACCACACACACACACACAAACTGTATACGCCGTACGCACGATACACACACACACACTGTATACGCCGTACGCACCACTCACACACTGTATACGCCGTACACACCACACACACACTGTATACGCCGTACGCACTACACACAGATTCTATACGCCTTATGCACCACACACACAGTGTATACGCCGTACGCACCATTCACACACTGTATACGCCAAACGTACCACACACACAAACAATGTATATGCTGTACGCGCCACACACACACGCCATACGCAACACACACACTGTATACGCGGTACGCACCACACACACACACACACACACGCACACTGTATACGCCGAACACACCACACACACTGTATACGCCGTACGCACCACACACAAACTGTATACGCCGTACACACCACACACACTGTATATGCTGTACACACCACACACTGTATACACCGTACGCACCACATACACACACTGTATACGGCGTGTGCACAAGACACACACTGTATACTCCATATGCACCACACACACACACACACACTGTATATGCCGTACGCAACACACACAAAGTATACGCCGTACGCACCACTCACACACTGTATACGCCGTACACACCACACACACACTGTATACGCCGTACGCACTACACACAGATTCTATACGCCTTATGCACCACACACACAGTGTATACGCCGTACGCACCACTCACACACTGTATACGTCATACGCATCACACACACTGTATACGCCAAACATACCACACACACAAACAATGTATATGCTGTACGCGCCACACACACACGCCATACGCAACACACACACTGTATACGCGGTACGCACCACACACACACACACACACACACACGCACACTGTATACGCCGAACACACCACACACACTGTATACGCCGTACGCACCACACACAAACTGTATACGCCGTACACACCACACACACTGTATATGCTGTACACACCACAAACTGTATACACCGTACGCACCACATACACACACTGTATACGGCGTGTGCACAAGACACACACTGTATACTCCATATGCACCACACACACACACACACACACACACACTGTATATGCCGTACGCAACACACACAAAGTATACGCCGTACGCAACACACACACACACACACACACTGTATACGCCGTTTGCACCACACACACACTGTATACGCCGTATGCACAACACACACACAATGAATATGCCGTACGCCCCCCACACACCCGGATACACCGTATGCCCCCCCCACACACTGTATGCGCCGTACGCCCCACATACACACACACACATGTAGCACCCTGAGGACTCGGCTGCTACAGGGGTATTGCACCTCAACCCAGAGGTGTGGTATTCCACTCCCGGGTAAGGATGGAGTGTGGGACTGAGCTCAGTAGGCTGCATGCACTACATACATCCCATTTCCGGGGGACAGAACTACGGTACTCCCACCAAGTAAATGTGCAGGTACGACAGCGTCTGTCCCTGGCTGGAGTGGGAGGGGGGTGGAACATCCCAGTAGTGTAGGGGCAGATAGGGGGAGTACTCTGGGTAAAGCTAGGAGCTCATTGGGTGCTAGTCACCTGGGCTCACACATAGAGGGAGTATATATGGTGGGCACCATCTTAGGACAGAGAGAGCTGAGGGAGTCTTTAGGAAGAGTTCAGCCAGGAGGGCTGACAGGGAGCTGTGGCTCCGGCTGGGCCCAGCTCCAGAGCCAAGCCTGCAGAGGAGAGAGGAGAAAGAAAGGCCCAGAGTGGAAGACCAGAGAGAACCCTAAGAACCCAGAATCAGACCAAAAAGGGTGAAGGGTTGGCGGACACGGGTACCGGAACCCGAACTGGTGGAGGCCACTTATCCTCAGCCAGGAACCGGAGGTCGTGGTCAAAATTTGCCACGACCCTCACCAAATCCACCAGAAAGGCACACCAAGTATAGGGTCAGGGAACCCAGAGGAGGTTTGACCACCAAGAGACCCGAGGGAGCCGGCCAAAGGTGGATCCCTGGTGGGAACGGCCAGAGACAGAGAGAGAGAAGGGAGCTCAGGACCACGCTCCGGAACTGCCTGGGGGTTAGCCGAGTCCAGGACCTGGTGGACGTAGCACGGCTCGGGTGGTCACTCAAGGCCAGAGTGACTGAGAGAACACCCGTGAGTAAAAACCCTGAAACTGCATCTCCTGACTCTGACTCTTCTTACTGCACCGTCACAACCCCCATCATCTTCACCTGCTGCCCTGAGGCCATACCCCTCCCGTTGGGGGTTATAACATCATCGCTGCACCCATACCACCGGCCTCAGCGGACTGTTCTGCAGCGGCGGCTGCAAAGCCGCACTCAACGGGTGACGTAGTCGACATCCAAGTTAACATCTACTGCCATAGACTGCCACTTAGTTTGACACCCTGGGCACGGACCGGGTCACCGCCACGAGACTACAACCCTCAACAGATCCGGCTCCGGGTAAGCTCCCGTGTGCGCAACGCAGCGCGACACAGGCCCAGGGGCGCGTCAACTTTAGCGTAGTCGGCAGGATAACGTGCCCGCAACCACCGGGTACTGCGTGCCTGAAGAAAAGTTCATATTTACCGTAAAAAGAAGTCTCCCGCCAATTCCAGAGGGTCCCCGCCATCGGACGCCATCACGAGTCGTTTCCCGCCGGTTGCCCGCCATCTGCAGTCTTTTCCCGCCATCCACAGAGTTTCCCGCCACTGGGAGACGATTCCCGCCATCTGGGAAGATTTCCCGCCCTGGCAGAGCGGACGCCATTATGGGCGTGCCAGAGGGTGGCAAGAGGCCACCTCCCATCGTGGGCCAGGACCAAGAAGGGCGCCAAAAACGAAGACCGCCCCCACCAGCAGAGACTGCAATGATTATGATGTCCATCAGCGTGGGGGGTCTGCCCCTGGAACTGACAATCACCAAGTTGCCCCAGGAACGCCCTCAATGGGGGCGGATACAGAACAAAACAGAGAAGATGGGTGCAGCCTGGAGGAGTCTAGAGAAGCCGTACCCGGAGATGGAGGGAGAGTCAGGCAGCACCGACCCTGTGGTCAGGAGCCTGTTGCAAGCTACCACTCCACAAGACCTGGTGGAGATCCTGGCACAGCTCCCCCGAGACCGGGAGCGTGCACAGACCGCGCTGGAGGGCCTCGCACGGAGGATGGCCCAGGTGCAGCGAGAAACGCTGACGGAGTGGAGCAGGGAGATGGCCCAGCAGGCTGGAACCCGCCAGCGAAGCACACCACCCGCAACGAGGAGCACGCCTGCCCCTGAAGAGGATGCAGAAGGGACGGAGGCCGGAGACGACGCCGCAGAGGGAGCTGAAGAGACGGAGGCAAGTAAAGGGGACGTCACTACCCCAAGCCCAGCCACCGTAAGCCTACCCCCGCTCCCCGTCGCAGAGCCCGAAATCCCACCGATCGTGCCCGTTGCCGCACCGCTACCGTTCCAGACTAGGCCTCAAGCAGGAGCCGCGGCCACGCCTCTTGTGACGTCACGCGCCTCAACCCTGAGCGCGGCCAAGCAGGAGACGCCACCGGCCTGGTCGCAGGGCCGAGTACCCCCGGGCACCGCAGTACCAACAGCGCCCTCTACCGAGCCACCGGCCTGGTCGCAAAGTCAAGTACACCCGGGCGCCGCCGTCTTCACGGTGCCCTTCACCTTCAGGGTGCCCCAGGCCTGGTCGCAAGGCCTGGTGAACCCGGGCGCCGCTACCACCACCGCGCCCTCAACCTCCACAGTGCCGCACCTGGGTGAAGACTTGTTAGCCCAGCATATTTGCCCGGATGGGCAGCCCTTTGAGTGGTCACTGGAGTACTACCATCCCCGACTCCGGAAAGAAAGACCCCTGGATGAGCCCCTGATCCCGGCTCCGGCGCCCACCAAGATCACCCCACTCTCGCCGGAGGAAGCGCAGTTTGCGTGGGACCCCACTGGAGGAGACCTCATCGGGTTCACTCAAGAGACCCGGGCGGCCGCAGCCCAGCGAGCAGAGTGCTGCCGGCAGCAATTAGAGGTTTTCGACCGGGAACGACGAGAGAGGCGGGTCCGCGAGGAGCGGCTGCAAGTGAGGAGTGCAGAACAGAAGAGCCGGACCCGACGGAACCCCCGTGCAGCCCACGGTCCCCGTGCCACCGGGACTGTAATTAAATTCCAACTGCAGCACGGTTGGGGCTTCATCCGGGATCACCGCACCCCTGGCGACGTCTTCGTGACCCGCAGGGATGTTGAGTCCCACCTGCCGGAGGGACACAGAGGTCGTGACCTATACCTGGGTGATGAGGTCACCTTTACCCGGCACCAATGTGCCAAAGGACCCTATGCCCTTCATGTACACCGGTTGACGGAGGAAGAGCTGAGGTGTCAGGAGGAGCAAGAGGACCCGGACGGGTCTGAAGAATACAGGGAGGAAGCATCAGGAGGACGCCGTTATTAGAGTACGGTAAAAAAGAACTGTACATAGTTATCCGTAAGGGTATAAGAACTGCTGCTAATTTAAATATGTTCCCCGTTGGGACAAGTGTGAACTTAAACCCGTGAGTCCCCTATCCCTTAACAGGCTGAGGACTGTGAACAGCCATTCCTTTTCCCCACTGGCCGAGGACTGAGAGCGGCCACCTCCCCTTGTATATAGTTGCACTTTCTAAGGCGCCCCCTACTGGTTTTATAGGAAACTGTTGTTCTTGAACTGACTGTTGCACTTCTACCTGGTCACAGGCGCACAGTGGCCAGTAACTCAAAGAACATTATTATGAAAGAGTTTTATATGAAAGAAAAAGTTTATCTTGTTTAAATCTGATAATGTTTAATGTTTGATATGTTCTTGTATGTTTTGAAAAAAATTGTATGTTTTTGGATATTTTATTCTTTTACAGCCCGAGGACGTGCTGTGATTTACCAGGGGGGAATGTAGCACCCTGAGGACTCGGCTGCTACAGGGGTATTGCACCTCGACCCAGAGGTGTGGTATTCCACTCCCGGGTAAGGATGGAGTGTGGGACTGAGCTCAGTAGGCTGCATGCACTACATACATCCCATTTCCGGGGGACAGAACTACGGTACTCCCACCAAGTAAATGTGCAGGTACGACAGCGTCTGTCCCTGGCTGGAGTGGGAGGGGGGTGGAACATCCCAGTAGTGTAGGGGCAGATAGGGGGAGTACTCTGGGTAAAGCTAGGAGCTCATTGGGTGCTAGTCACCTGGGCTCACACATAGAGGGAGTATATATGGTGGGCACCATCTTAGGACAGAGAGAGCTGAGGGAGTCTTTAGGAAGAGTTCAGCCAGGAGGGCTGACAGGGAGC
The DNA here is from genome assembly GCF_046119375.1 of Phyllobates terribilis. Taxonomy (NCBI): domain Eukaryota; kingdom Metazoa; phylum Chordata; class Amphibia; order Anura; family Dendrobatidae; genus Phyllobates; species Phyllobates terribilis. Next base: position 33,191,206 of record NW_027362768.1, on the reverse strand, counting down.
TGTGGCTCCGGCTGGGCCCAGCTCCAGAGCCAAGCCTGCAGAGGAGAGAGGAGAAAGAAAGGCCCAGAGTGGAAGACCAGAGGGAACCCTAAGAACCCAGAATCAGACCAAAAAGGGTGAAGGGTTGGCGGACATGGGTACCGGAACCCGAACTGGTGGAGGCCACTTATCCTCAGCCAGGAACCGGAGGTCGTGGTCAAGATTTGCCACGACCCTCACCAAATCCACCAGAAAGGCACACCAAGTATAGGGTCAGGGAACCCAGAGGAGGTTTGACCACCAAGAGACCCGAGGGAGCCAGCCAAAGGTGGATCCCTGGTGGGAACGGCCAGAGACAGAGAGAGAGAAGGGAGCTCAGGACCACGCTCCGGAACTGCCTGAGGGTTAGCCGAGTCCAGGACCTGGTGGACGCAGCACGGCTCGGGTGGTCACTCAAGGCCAGAGTGACTGAGAGAACACCCGTGAGTAAAAACCCTGAAACTGCATCTCCTGACTCTGACTCTTCTTACTGCACCGTCACAACCCCCATCATCTTCACCTGCTGCCCTGAGGCCATATCCCTCCCGTTGGGGGTTATAACATCATCGCTGCACCCATACCACCGGCCTCAGCGGACTGTTCTGCAGCGGCGGCTGCAAAGCCGCACTCAACGGGTGGCGTAGTCGACATCCAAGTTAACATCTACTGCCATAGACTGCCACTTAGTTTGACACCCTGGGCACGGACCGGGTCACCGCCACGAGACTACAACCCTCAACAGATCCGGCTCCGGGTAAGCTCCCGCGTGCGCAACGCAGCGCGACACAGGCCCAGGGGCGCGTCACACACACTGTATATGTATTACGCACCACACACACACTGTATATGCAGTACGCACCACACACACACTGTATATGCCGTATGCATCACACACACACTGTATACGCCGTTTACGACACACACACTGTATACGCCGTATGCACAACACAGACACAATGTATATGCCTTACGCACCTCATACACACACAAACTGTATACGCAGTATGCACCACACACACCGTATACGCCGTACGCACCACTCACAAACTGTATACGCCGTACACACCGCACACACTGTATATGCTGTACACACCACACACTGTATACACCGTTCGCACCACATACACACACTGTATACGGCGTGTGCACAAGACACACACTGTATACTCCGTATGCACCACACACACACACACTCACACACTGTATATGCCGTACGCAACACACACAAAGTATACGCCGTACGCAACACACACACACACACTGTATACGCCGTTTGCACCACACACACACTGTATACACCGTATGCACATCACACACACAATGAATATGCCGTATGCCCCCCACACACCCGGATACACCGTATGCCCCCCCACACACTGTATGCGCCGTACGCCCCACATACACACACATACACACTGTATACGTATTATGCACCACACACACACTGTATATGCAGTACGCACCACAAACACACTGTATATGCCGTATGCATCACACACATACTGTATACGCCGTATGCACAACACAGACACAATGTATATGCCTTACGCACCTCATACACACACAAACTGTATACGCCGTACACACCACACACACACTGTATACGCCGTACGCACTACACACAGATTCTATACGCCTTATGCACCACACACACAGTGTATACGCCGTACGCACCATTCACACACTGTATACGCCAAACGTACCACACACACAAACAATGTATATGCTGTACGCGCCACACACACACGCCATACGCAACACACACACTGTATACGCGGTACGCACCACACACACACACACACACACACACTGTATACGCCGAACACACCACACACACTGTATACGCCGTACGCACCACACACAAACTGTATACGCCGTACACACCACACACACTGTATATGCTGTACACACCACACACTGTATACACCGTACGCACCACATACACACACTGTATACGGCGTGTGCACAAGACACACACTATATACTCCGTATGCACCACACACACACACACTCACACACTGTATATGCCGTACGCAACACACACAAAGTATACGCCGTATGCAACACACACACACACACACACACACACACACACACACACTGTATACGCCGTTTGCACCACACACACACTGTATACGCCGTATGCACAACACACACACAATGAATATGCCGTACGCCCCCCACACACCCGGATACACCGTATGCGCCCCCCACACACTGTATGCGCCGTACGCCCCACATACACACACACACACTGTATACGTATTACGCACCACACACACACTGTATATGCAGTACGCACCACACATACACTGTATATGCCGTATGCATCACACACACACTGTATACGCCGTTTACCACACACACACTGTATACGCCGTATGCACAACACAGACACAATGTATATGCCTTACGCACCTCATACACACACAAACTGTATACGCAGTATGCACCACACACACCGTATACGCCGTACGCACCACTCACAAACTGTATACGCCGTACACACCGCACACACTGTATATGCTGTACACACCACACACTGTATACACCGTTCGCACCACATACACACACTGTATACGGCGTGTGCACAAGACACACACTGTATACTCCGTATGCACCACACACACACACACTCACACACTGTATATGCCGTACGCAACACACACAAAGTATACGCCGTACGCAACACACACACACACACTGTATACGCCGTTTGCACCACACACACACTGTATACGCCGTATGCACATCACACACCCGGATACACCGTATGCCCCCCCACACACTGTATGCGCCGTACGCCCCACATACACACACATACACACTGTATACGTATTACGCACCACACACACACTGTATATGCAGTACGCACCACAAACACACTGTATATGCCGTATGCATCACACACACACTGTATACGCCGTTTACCACACACATACTGTATACGCCGTATGTGTAGCACCCTGAGGATTCGGCTGCTACAGGGGTATTGCACCTCAACCCAGAGGTGTGATATTCCACTCCCGGGTAAGGATGGAGTGTGGAACTGAGCTCGGTAGGCTGCATGCACTACACACATCCCATTTCCGAGGAGCAGGCCGACGGTACTCCCACTTAGAAATGTGCAGGTACGACCGAGTCTGTTCCTGGCTGGAGTGGGAGGGGGGTGGTACATCCCAAGTAGTGTAGGGGCAGATAGGGGGAGCAGCCTGGGTAAAGATAGGAGCTCATTGGGTGCTGGTCACCTGAGCTCACACATAGAGGGTGTATATAAGGTGGGCACCAACTAAGAACAGGGTCAGTCAGTCTTTGCAGGCAGGTCAGTCTGTCAGCCTTTGCAGAGAAGTAAGAAGCAGAGGAGCAGAGCAGCCCCAGAGAGAGAGAGAGGAGAAAGCAAGAGAGACCCAGAGGGGGAAACAGAAGAGAGGACTCTGAGACCCCAAATCCAATCCACGGGTGAAGAGTCGGCATCAGGGTACCGGAACCCAAGCTGGTGGGGGCAAAAACACACCCCAGCCAGAGACCGGAGGCCGTGGGCAGCGTCTGCCACGGCCACCCACCACATCCACCCCGAAGGCATACCACGTGGAGGGTCAGGGAACCCAAGGCCAAGGGTCTCCCAACAGAAGGCCCGAGGGAGCTGGACCTGGGTGGATCACTAGTGGGGACGGCCAGAGAAAGGACAGAAGGAGAGCTCAGGGTCACGCTCCGGACTCGCTTGGGGGTTGGCTGGATCCAGGACCTGGTGGATGCAGCACGGCTCGGGAGGTCACTTTAAGCTGGAGTGACCGGAACATCAGCAGTGAGTAAATACCCTTAACTGCATAACCCGACTCTGTCTTCCTTTAACATCTATGCTGCACCACCACAACCCCCATTCTCTGCACCTGACCCCCTGAGGCTATACCCCACCCGTTGGGGGTTATACCATCAAAAGCTGCACCTACACCATCAGCCTCAGCGGACCCTGCTGCAGCGGCGGCCATAGTGACCGCAATACAACGGGTGGCGTAGTCGACATTAAGAACTTATTAACATCTGTAGGACTGCCACATACAACTGAGTTTGACACCCTGGGCACGGACCGGGTCACAGCCACTCGGAAGACTACAACTCCCATCTGATCCGGCTCCGGATATTCCCCCTAAAGAATATGGCCCAGGGGGCGCGTCAACTTTGGCGTAGTCGGCAGGATTACGTGCCCGCAACACCCGGGTACTGCGTGCCTGAAGAAAAGAACGAGTTTACCTCAAAAAGAAGTCTCTTGCCGGTTCCGGAGGGTCCCCGCCATCGGACCCCATCACAGGTCGATTCCTGCCGGTTGTCCGCCATTAACCGCGTTTTCCCGCCATCTGCAGAGTTTCCCGCCACTGGGAAGCGATTCCCGCCATTTCCAAAGGTTTCCCGCCTTGGAAGAGCGGACGCCATTATGGGCGTGCCAGAGGGTGGCAAGAGGCCACCTCCCATCGTGGGCCAGGACCGAAAATGGCGCCAAAAGTGGAAACCGCCCCCACCAACAGAGACTGTGATGCTAGAGCTGTCTGTCAGCGTGAAAGAACCGCCCCTGGAGCTGACAGTCACCAAGTGGCCCCGGGACCGCCCTCGAGGTGGGAGGAGACGAAAGGAGAGAACAAAGATGGGTGCCGCCTGGAGCAGTCTAGAGCGAGCGCACCCGGAGGCAAGAAGCCTGGAGAAGAGTATCGGAGGAGCTTACCCGGGGATGGCGAGAAAGCAGAGCAGCACCGGCCCGTTGGCCAGGAGCCTGCTAGAAACAGAGGAGGGAGAGCAGAGCAGCACCGGCCCGCTGGCCAGGAGCCTGCTAGAGACAACAGTAAGAGAGCAGAGCAGCACCGACCCGTTGGTCAGGAGCCTGCTGGAAACAACGACCCCACTAGGCCTAGTGGAGGTCCTAGCACAGCTCCCCCGAGACCGGGAGTGTGCACAGACCGCTCTGGAGGGCCTCGCAAGGAGGATGGCCCGGGTGCAGCGAGAGACGTTGGCGGAGTGGAGCCATGAGATGGCCCAGCAGACCGAGACCTGTCAGCGTAGCACGCCACCCGAGACGAGGAGACAGACCGCCTCTGAGGATGGCGCGGGAGGACTGAAGGCCGGAGACGGCGCCGAGAAGGGAGCCGAACGAGTGGAGGCAGGTAAAGGGGACGTCAATACCCCAAACCGGGAAACCGCTTACCTGCCCCAGCTCCCCGTCGCAGAGCCCGAAGTCTATCCTGCCGTGCCCGTCGCTGCAACGTCACCGCCGCAGACTAGGCCTCAAACGGGAGCCGCGACCCCTGTGACGTCACACGCCTCGACCCCGAGCGTGACCAAGCAGGAAGTACCACCAGCCTGGTCGCAAGGCCTAGTACCCCCGGGCGCCGCAATACCAACAGCGCCCCCTACCTCCGCGGAGCCCCCGGCCTGGTCGCAGGGCCAAGTAGCCCAGGGCGCCGCCGTCCTTACGGTGCCCTTTACCTTCCAGATACCCCAGGCCTGGCCGCAAGGCCCGGGCAACCCGGGCGCCACCACCACCGCGCCCATAAGACCAAGAGTGCCGCATCTGGGAGAGGACCTGTACGCCCAGCATACGTGCCCGGATGGGCAGCCATTTATATGGCCACCGGAGTTTTACCATCCCCGACTCCGGAGAGAGAGACCCCTGGATGAACCCCTGATCCCGGCTCCAAAGCCCGTAAAGAGGATCTCGCCCCCGCTAGCGGAAGCACAGTTTGAGTGGGACCCCACCGGAGAAGATCTTATGGGGTTCACTCAAGAGACTCGGGCAGCTGCAGCGGAGCGTGCTGAGTGCTGCCGCCAACAGCTCGAGGACTTCGAGAGGGAGCGGAGAGAGAGGCGGGTCCGGGAACAGCAAGCTCAAGTAAAGAGCGCGGAGCAGAAGAGTCAGGCCAGGAGAGACCCCCGTGCAGCGCATAGTCCCCGCACCACCGGGACTGTGATAAAGTTTAACCTGCAGCATGGGTGGGGCTTCATCCGAGACCACCACACCCTAGGCGACGTCTTCGTAACCAGGAGAGACGTTGAGTCCCACCTACCGGAGGGACACAGAGGTCGTGACCTTTACATCGGGGACGAGGTCACCTTCACCCGGCACAAGTGTGCCAAAGGTCCCTACGCCCTCCATGTGCATCGCCTGACGGAGGAAGAGCTGCGGTGTGAGGAGGAAGAACAAGAGGACCCGGACGGGTCTGAAACTAGAGCCAAAGGTAACCATAAAGCAAGAGCAGGAGGACGCCGTCGCTAAGGACAGCGAAGCAGAAGCTGTATATAGTTGCCCGTCGGGGCACCGTGAACTGAAACCGTGAACTGAAACTGAAACTGAAACCGTGAACTGAAACTGAAACTGAAACTGAAACTGTTGCTGTTGCTAATATAGTCCCCGTTGCGACCAGCATGTGTGAACTGTTAACCCGTATTTCCCTAAATCCCACTGACCGAGGACTGAGAGCGGTCATTCCTCCCTAATACCTGGCCGAGGACTGAGAGCGGCCATATCCTTGTATATAGTTGCGCGTCCTAAAGCGCCCCCTACCGGTTTTATAGGAAAACCAGTTTTCTAGAGAGACTGTCGCACTTTACCCGGTCACACGTTGCACAGTGACCGGAGGAGGAGCCAGAGGCGACGAGAATGTTTTATATTGATATATATATATATAATGTTTTATATGTTTTATATGTTTATGCAAAAATTTGTATGTTTTTGGTGTTATGTCTTACAGCCCGAGGACGTGCTGTGATTTACCAGGGGGGAATGTAGCACCCTGAGGATTCGGCTGCTACAGGGGTATTGCACCTCAACCCAGAGGTGTGATATTCCACTCCCGGGTAAGGATGGAGTGTGGAACTGAGCTCGGTAGGCTGCATGCACTACACACATCCCATTTCCGAGGAGCAGGCCGACGGTACTCCCACTTAGAAATGTGCAGGTACGACCGAGTCTGTTCCTGGCTGGAGTGGGAGGGGGGTGGTACATCCCAAGTAGTGTAGGGGCAGATAGGGGGAGCAGCCTGGGTAAAGATAGGAGCTCATTGGGTGCTGGTCACCTGAGCTCACACATAGAGGGTGTATATAAGGTGGGCACCAACTAAGAACAGGGTCAGTCAGTCTTTGCAGGCAGGTCAGTCTGTCAGCCTTTGCAGAGAAGTAAGAAGCAGAGGAGCAGAGCAGCCCCAGAGAGAGAGAGAGGAGAAAGCAAGAGAGACCCAGAGGGGGAAACAGAAGAGAGGACTCTGAGACCCCAAATCCAATCCACGGGTGAAGAGTCGGCATCAGGGTACCGGAACCCAAGCTGGTGGGGGCAAAAACACACCCCAGCCAGAGACCGGAGGCCGTGGGCAGCGTCTGCCACGGCCACCCACCACATCCACCCCGAAGGCATACCACGTGGAGGGTCAGGGAACCCAAGGCCAAGGGTCTCCCAACAGAAGGCCCGAGGGAGCTGGACCTGGGTGGATCACTAGTGGGGACGGCCAGAGAAAGGACAGAAGGAGAGCTCAGGGTCACGCTCCGGACTCGCTTGGGGGTTGGCTGGATCCAGGACCTGGTGGATGCAGCACGGCTCGGGAGGTCACTTTAAGCTGGAGTGACCGGAACATCAGCAGTGAGTAAATACCCTTAACTGCATAACCCGACTCTGTCTTCCTTTAACATCTATGCTGCACCACCACAACCCCCATTCTCTGCACCTGACCCCCTGAGGCTATACCCCACCCGTTGGGGGTTATACCATCAAAAGCTGCACCTACACCATCAGCCTCAGCGGACCCTGCTGCAGCGGCGGCCATAGTGACCGCAATACAACGGGTGGCGTAGTCGACATTAAGAACTTATTAACATCTGTAGGACTGCCACATACAACTGAGTTTGACACCCTGGGCACGGACCGGGTCACAGCCACTCGGAAGACTACAACTCCCATCTGATCCGGCTCCGGATATTCCCCCTAAAGAATATGGCCCAGGGGGCGCGTCATATGCACAACACAGACACAATGTATATGCCTTACGCACCTCATACACACACAAACTGTATACGCCGTACACACCACACACACACTGTATACGCCGTACGCACTACACACAGATTCTATACGCCTTATGCACCACACACACAGTGTATACGCCGTACGCACCATTCACACACTGTATACGCCAAACGTACCACACACACAAACAATGTATATGCTGTACGCGCCACACACACACGCCATACGCAACACACACACTGTATACGCGGTACGCACCACACACACACACACACACACACACACACACTGTATACGCCGAACACACCACACACACTGTATACGCCGTACGCACCACACACAAACTGTATACGCCGTACACACCACACACACTGTATATGCTGTACACACCACACACTGTATACACCGTACGCACCACATACACACACTGTATACGGCGTGTGCACAAGACACACACTATATACTCCGTATGCACCACACACACACACACTCACACACTGTATATGCCGTACGCAACACACACAAAGTATACGCCGTATGCAACACACACACACACACACACACACACACACACACACACTGTATACGCCGTTTGCACCACACACACACTGTATACGCCGTATGCACAACACACACACAATGAATATGCCGTACGCCCCCCACACACCCGGATACACCGTATGCCCCCCCCACACACTGTATGCGCCGTACGCCCCACATACACACACACACACTGTATACGTATTACGCACCACACACACACTGTATATGCAGTACGCACCACACATACACTGTATATGCCGTATGCATCACACACACACTGTATACGCCGTTTACCACACACACACTGTATACGCCGTATGCACAACACAGACACAATGTATATGCCTTACGCACCTCATACACACACAAACTGTATACGCAGTATGCACCACACACACCGTATACGCCGTACGCACAACACACAAACTGTATACGCCGTACACACCACACACACTGCATATGCTGTACACACCACACACTGTATACACCGTTCGCACCACATACACACACTGTATATGGCGTGTGCACAAGACATACACTGTATACGCCGTATGCACCACACACACACACACTCACACACACTGTATATGACGCGCCCCTGGGCCTGCTGTGTCGTGCGGCATCGCGCGCACGGGGGCTTACCCGGAGCCGGATCAGATGGGGGTAGTAGTCTCGTGGCGGTAACCCGGTCCGTGCCCAGGGTGTCAAACTAAGTGTGTGGCAGTCTTGGTAGATGTTGTTTCTGTGTCGACTACGCCACCCGTTGATTTGCGGTCACAAGGCCGCCGCTGCAGAACAGTCCGCTGAGGCCGGTAGTATGGGTGCAGCGATGGTGGTATAACCCCCAACGGGAGGGGTATGGCCTCAGGGCAGCTGGAGCGGATGATGGGGGTAGTGATAGTGCAGAAAGGAGAGTCAGAGACGTGAGATGCAGTTTCAGGGTTTTTACTCACAGGTGTTCCTTCAGTCACTCTGGCCTTGAGTGACCACCCGAGCCGTGCTGCATCCACCAGGTGCTGGACTCGGCCAACCCCCAGGCAGTTCCGGAGCGTGGTCCTGAGCTTCCCTCTCTCTCCCTTTCTCCTGGCCGTCCCCACCAGGGATCCACCTTTGTCCGGTTCCCTTGGGCCTTCTATGGTAAAACCTTCTCTGGCTTTCCTGACCCTACTCTTGGTGTACCTTCCTGGTGGATGTGGTGAGGGTCGTGGCAAAGCTTGCCCACGACCTCCGGTTCCTGGTTAAGGGTTACTTTTGCCTCCGCCAGTTTGGGATCCGGTGCCCTCTTCTGCCAACCCTTCACCCTTTTTGGTTTGCTTCTGGGATCTTAGGGTTCCCTCTTTTCTGCGTCTCTGGGCCTTTCTTCTTCCTCTCTGCTTCAGACCTGGCCCTGGAGCTGGGCCCAGCCGGAGCCACAGCTCCCTGTCAGCCCTCCTGGCTGAACTCCTCCTCAGAACTCTCCTGACAGACTCACCCTATCTCTAGATGGTGCCCACCATATATACTCCCTCTATGTGTGAGCCCAGGTGACCAGCACCCAATGGGCTCCTATCTCTATGCCCAGAGCCCCTCCCCTATCTGCCCCTACACTACTGGGATGTTCCACCCCCCCCTCCCACTCCAGCCAGGGACAGACGCTGTCGTACCTGCACATCTACTTGGTGGGAGTACCGTAGTTCTGTCCCCCGGAAATGGGATGTATGTAGTGCATGCAGCCTACTGAGCTCAGTCCCACACTCCATCCTTACCCGGGAGTGGAATACCACACCTCTGGTTTGAGGTGCAATACCCCTGTAGCAGCCGAGTCCTCAGGGTGCTACATATACGCCGTACGCACCACACACACACAATATATACGCCATACGCAACACACACAGTATACGTCGTACGCAACACACACACACAATGAATATGCCGTACACCCCCCACACACTCAGATACGCCATATGCCCCCCCCACACTGTATGCGCCGTACGCCCCACATACACACACACACACACACTGTATACGCAGTACGCACCACACACACACTGTATACGCCGTATGCATCACACACACTGTATACGCCTTTTGCACCACACACACACTGTATACGCGTATGCACAACACACACACACTGTATACGCCGTATGCATCACACACACTGTATACGCCTTTTGCACCACACACACACTGTATACGCCGTATGCACAACACACACAATGTATACGCCTTACGCACCTCATACACACACAAACTGTATACGCAGTATGCACCACACACACTGTATACGCCGTACGCACCACACACACTGTATACTCCGTATGCACCACACACACACTGTATACGCCGTACGCACCACACACACATGCACACACTGTATATGCCGTACGCACCACACACACACTGTGTATGCCGTATGCACCACACACACACTGTATATGCCAAATTCACAACACACACACTGTATACGCTGTACGCACCACACACACTGTATACGCCGTACGCACCACACACACACTGTATATGCCGTACACATCACACATACACAATGTATATGCCGTATGCACCACACACACTATATACGCCATACTCACCACACACACACTGTATATGCCGTACGCATCACACACATAATGTATACGCCGTATGCACCACACACACACTGTATACACTGTACGCACCACAAACACACACACTGTATACGCAGTACGCACCCCATACATACACATATACACTTTATACACCGTACGCACCACACACACACACTCTGTATATGCTGTACCCACCACACACACAATGTATACGCCGTACGCACCACTTTACACACACACACGCACACTTTGTATACGTCATATGCACTACACACACACTGTATACGCCATACGCACCACACGCACGCTGTTTACGCCGTACGCAACACACACACTGTATACGCCATATGCAACACACACTATATACACCGTACGCACCACACACACACACTGTATACGCCGTTTGCAACACACACCACACACACTGTATATGCCGTACGCACCGCACACATACTGTATACGCCGTACGCACCACACACACACTGTATACGCTGTTCGCACCACACACATACTGTATACGCCGTACCCACCACACACACACACACTGTATACGCTGTTCGCACCACACACACACTGTATAGGCCATACGCACCACAAACACACACACACGCACACACACTGTATACGCTGTTCGCACCACACACACTGTAAATGCCGTACGCACCACACACACACACACACACTGTAAACGCTGTTTACACCACAAGCACACACTGTATATGCCATATGCACCACGCACACACTGTATACGTCGTACGCACCACACACGCACACACTGTATACGCCATACACATCAAACAAACTATATGCAGTGGAAAATTAACACTGTGAATCACCCTGAAAACACCATGCACACCACCAAACATGGTGTTGGTAGCATCATGCTGTGAAGATGCTTTTCTTTAGTAGGTACTGTTACGATACTGCAAATCAGAACTAGGCAAGAGAGGGAAAGCTGTCCCTGCACTAGGTCTAGTCTGTAATCCTACGATGGAGTGGGCAACCTATTCCTGGCGAATAGACCCACTGACCTTTCCTAGACTAAACTCAATAGAAGGCCTAAAGGAAGAGGGAAGGAAACCCTGAAAGATCTAAGGGCTGGGATAACAAACTGGTGACCTCCTAGCAGGAAAAGAGGAAGCTGCAGAAACTAAAAGGACTAAAAGGATTCTCAGCAGGCAGAACTAGAAGATCCCAGAACTGCACAAAACTAAACACAGAAACACTACTATCAAACCTCCTGGCCAAAATACTAATGGATAAATACTGTTGTCCCACAAGGACTAGGAGGCAGGTGCTGGGTGATAGAGGGTGATACAATCACCTGCCCAAGACAAACTCAACACTAGGGGGAAAAAGACCAGCAGCCAGAAAACCACAGCGGACCATGGCGGATGGTCAAAAAGACACACATTCTAACAGTACCTCCCCTTTTATGAGGATCCTCCGGACCCTCTCGGCCGAGCTTTATTTGGGAATATCCTGTGAAAAGCTTTAATCAGCCTTGAGGCCGAGACGTCCCCAGCTTTCACCCAGGAATTATCCTCGGGACTGAGCCCCTTCCAGGACACGAGATACTGTAACCTTCCTCTGTGCCACCTAGAATCTAAAATGCGTGAAATTTCAAATTTTCCATCCTCATCGACTGGAGGGACAGTCGGCATCGCCTCATGCGTGAAATTTCAATTTCGCCGTCCTCATCGACTGGAGGGACAGTCGGCATCGCCTCCTTATCTGGCGTATCCGCTTACTTCAGTAAAGATACATGAAAAACTGAATTAATTCTCCAGGATGAGGGGATGTCTAATCTCACCGCTGCCGAGTTGACCACCTGGACCACTTTGAAAGGGCCTATAAACTTAGGCCCCAGTTTTTTAGAAGGGATCTTCAAACGCAGATTCTTAAAGGACAACCAGACCATGTCCCCAACTGCAAAAAACGTCTCCCTTCTTTTTTTGTCAAAATATTTTTTGGACCTCCTATTTGCCTCTTTCAGATTATGGCGTACCAATGTCCAAACCCTTTCCAAATTTCCTGAAAAACTCTCCTCCTCAGGCACCGCCGCCCCAATTTTTGAAAATGGTCAGAAAGATGGATGCCTCCCTGCACAGCAAAAAAAGAGAATCTTAAAAACTGCTCGACGTCCTGGTTCTTCCTTTCAGTCTGTCCATTGGACTCTGGATGATACCCAGACAAAAATGACAAATGAACCTTTAATCTGTCACAGAAAGCACGCCAAAAGCGAGCCACAAACTGAGGTCCTCTATCGGAAACAATGTCCGTGGGAACACTTTGGAGCCTGACAATCTCTTTCACAAAAGCCTTAGCTAGAGTCTTGGCGCAGGGTAGTTTATTGAACGGGACCAGATGGCACATCTTACTAAACCGGTCCACAACAACCCAGATGACAGAAAAACCCTCAGAGACCAGCAGATCGGTGATAAAATCCATAGCAAGATGTGTCCATGGTGAACTAGGGACCTCCAAAGGGCACAGCAACCCCGCAACCGGGGCATTAGAGGCCTTCGACCTAGCGCGCACAGTACACTTACGCACTCACTTGATGATTTCTCTTTGCCACCCTGGCCACCAGAAACTTCGACCGATTGACTTTCTAGTTTCTGAAATCCCTGGATGACCCGCCAACTGAGACTCATGACATTCAGCAAATAAAGCTCTCCTCAAGGCTTTAGGCACAAATAATTTAGTAGATCTGTGTGTCGTCAGCATAGAGGTGATAATGAAAGCCATGAGACTCTATGAGCTGTCCCAGGCCTAAGGTGTAGGCCTAGAGCTGAACCTTGGGGGACACCGACAGATAGGGGGCGGGATGAGGAGGTGGTGTGTGAGTGGTAGACACTGAATGTCCTGTCTGTTAGGCATGAGGTGATCCAGGATAGGGCCAAGTCTGTGATGCCGAGAGATGAGAGAGTTTGTAGTAAGAGGGAATGGTCCACTGTGTCAAAGGCAGATGACAGGTCCAGAAGGAGGAGGACAAATTAGTGTTGCTTGTGTGTTGTCGCCACAGAGGTACTGCATCTCACCCAGAGGTGTGGTATCTCACTCTCAGGTAAGTAAGGAGTTCAGCTCGGGACCCTAACACCTGCATCCAACACATACCAGCAGTGGGGGCAGGGTGAGATTGCTCCTAAGGGAGAGCACAGTCCCGGGTCCCTAACTGTTGGGAGGAGCTATGTAGTGGGTGTGGGTGGAGGAAGTAGCTTAGGGGAGCACATGGAGGAAAGTATAAATAGAGAAGCCATCTTGTTTGAGTGGTAGTAGCAGTTAGAGAGAACAGTCTACAGTGAGAGGAGCTGGGAGCAGGGGCTCTGTAGTAGCTCTGCTCAGGCTGAGGGCCTGAGGAGAGGGCCAGGACTGAAGGAGAAGGAGAGCGGAGCAGGAAGGGCTCCAGGGACAAGGAAGTGACCCCAGGGGTACGGGCAGTGCTGGAGGCCACCCGTACGCCCTAATCTACCAGGATGTGGAGGGGTCAGGCCACACAAAGGGGACCGGTCCCTCAACTAGCGGAAGACTGTATGTCTCAACTAGAAACCAGAGGCTGCAGTATTTCAAGTCCTGCAGCCCACAGTCCATATCAGTCTCACCAAGAAGGTAGCTATAGAGGACCCATGGGACGGAATAGATGTCGCCCGACAAGGCCCGTCGGTCCTAGATTGGGACACTTGGTATGAGGTGCAGGGAAACGGCCAGAGAGAGAACACACAGAACGGGGGCCCGCTAAGTACTCCGGAGATATCTGAGGGTGGGCTGAACCCCTCCCTGAGTAAGCGCAGCACGACGAGGGAAGTTACACTGGTACCTGTAACTTGGACTGCAACAACCGTGAGAAAAGACCCTGAGGACTGCACCCCACTGTCTCTGTGATTATTATCTGTGCTATCACCCCTGCACTACAATGCCCAGCATCACCTATAATAACTATAACATCTACACTGCCCTGGAGCCAAGCACTATCTGTGGAGAGCCACACCAGCTTTGCTGCACTAACATCAGCTCCAGAGGACCTGTTCCGCAGTGGCGGCTCCCTTTAGCCACATACCACAGGTGGCGTCTCGAACTATGTACATAAAAACTATAAAATCCCCTTTTTACTGACTGCCCTGGGTCACGGACCAGGTCACCGCCACTGTGACATCACCCCTAGCAACGACCGGCCCGGCACCGAGTACCCCACGGCCCAGGGGGCGCATCACTTGGATTTGGCAGTTAGTAGGTCATTGGTGACTTTAGTCAGTGCAGTTTCAGTAGAATGGTGCTGTCGGAAACCAGATTGTAGGCGGTCGAAGAGGGAGCAGGAGGAGAGGTGGGTGGACAGTTCAGAGTGGACGTGTTGTTCCAGTAGTTTTGAGGCATAGGGGGAGAAGTGATATGGGGCAATAGCTAGACAGAGAGGATGGGTCAAGGGAGGGCTTTTTGCGGATGGGTGTGATCGAGACATGTTTGAAGCATGAGGGGAAGATGCCCGTTGTTAATGACAGGTTGAAGAGGTAGGCTAGGGTTGGGATAAAGATAGTGGTAAGGTTTGGGATGAGGTGGGACGGGATTGGGTCAAGTTCACAGATGGTGAGGTTGTTCCATTCACACAGTACATTGCAAGGCTTTGCCTCTGTTCCGCTAAGACTGCCCCTACCTCAAAAGCTTATGTTGGCCCTAGAGACTCCCCATCCATAAAGCAGCTTATCTCAGATCTGCTACCGCTCCCTCTTGCTTTTTCCTATCCAGCCTCTTCCACATTGAAGAGAATATGACACGCATTCCAGTGCCTACTCTGGGCCACAGGCTCCAGACTTCACAGGGATTACTGCAAGACTTATGGTGAGACCTTATGCTGTCAGAATGCTATGTACTTTTCTTGCTCACTTCAGTTTACATCTAAACCTCCCAAGAACCTCCAACTCTCACTGTCTTAGACTCCCTATCTAGAAAGTGCTTCCTCTTTTTGCTTATTCAATTCCCTCCCAGTATATCGGCTATTCCAAAAACATTTAAATGCATCTAAACCTATGCCCTATACTATACCTTATGTCCTAAACCTAACTCTATGCTTTACCTATTCAATCACTACACATTACCCAAATTGTACAATCATCATATTACATCACCATAACTGAATCAATTAGTCCTTACAAAGTTCTATGCATTTTCACATATTATAACAGTCATAAAAATACAATAAAATCACGTCAGAACCATTTTGTAAATGTTGTCTTTCATGGGGAAGGCACATGACAACCCCCATCACCCCCTTACACTATTGTTAGAAAGTCTCTTCAGTCCCCAGGTTTCTCATATGTATCACCAACACAATGTAGCTTCTTCAGGGAATAATTCTGTAATATACTTTTAGAGGAAACTTGTTAGACGATTCAGACTGGCCAAACCAGGATCGGCATAAATCACAACTTAGCCGCATGATTGCAACCAGGTATACTGTTCAGTGGTACACTCTGGCATTTCAGAAAAAATAATTTTTGACTGTCAAGCTGGAGACTATAACCAAAGATGAGACTAATCTGATGTTGCCTCTGGCTGGCTCTACACAAACCCACTGAAGGTGATGTACATATGAAAAAGAGATCTGTCTCACATCCTACAGCACTTGGAGGAGCTGGCTGCGGGCAGTGCCCGACTCTTCTAGTCTCTGGCAATGGTTCCCCGCCGAATCCCTTAAGAGGTTCTTTTTAACCCAATCTGTCAAGGAATATAAAAGCATAACGTAAGAAGCATAGCCTATTATAGAGAATACTTCATAAACAGTGGATATATTACAGCTGACACTCTGATCAGGGGCAGACACTGATAGCTTAGTGCCCCTGTGCAAGAAATGTGTTTGGGCCCCCCTCCTTTTATGGCGACCAAGCTACAGACTTATATATATATTAGCTATTGAGCCCATTCTATGCCAGGGTGGTGAGCATTTTTATTGGTATATGGTCTCCCATCCTGGTATTTGTGCTGCCCCAATCCTGGTATTTGTGATCCTCAATCCTGTTCCCCCATCCTGTTATGTGCTGCCCTCACCCTCAATCCTGGTATGCATGGCACCCCTCACTCTCAATCCTGGTACGCATGACACCCCTCACCCTCAATCCTGGTATGCATGGCACCCCTCACCCTCAATCCTGGTACGCATGGAACCCCTCACCCCCAATCCTGGTACGCATGGCATGGGTCATCCCTATCTTGGTATGCATGGCACCCCTCACCTCCAATCCTGGTATGCATGGCACCCCTCACCCCCAATCCTGGTATGCATGGCACCCCTCACCCACAATCCTGGTATGCATGGCACCCCTCATCCCTAATCCTGGTATGCATGGCACCCCTCATCCCCAATCCTGGTATGCATGGCACCCCTCACCCCCAATCCTGGTATGCATGGAACCCCTCACCCCCAATCCTGGTACGCATGGCACGGGTCATCCCTATCCTGGTATGCATGGCACCCCTCACCTCCAATCCTGGTATGCATGGCACCCCTCACCCCCAATCCTGGTATGCATGGCACCTCTCACCCCCAATTCTGGTATACATGGCACCCCTCATCCCCAATCCTGGCATGCATGACGCCCCTCATCCTGGTATGCATGGCTCCCTCATCCCTCACACTGGTATGCATGGTACCCCTCATCCCCCAATCCTGGTATGTATGGTACCCCTCATCCCCCATTCCTGGTATGTGTGCCCCCTCATCCCGTAATCCTGGTAGGCATGGTATCCCTCATCCCTCAATCCTGGTATGCATGTTCCCCTCATCCCTCAATCCTGGTATGCATGGTCCCCTCATCCCCCATTCCTGATATGCATGGCACCCCTCATCCCCCTATCCTGGTATGTGTGGTCCTCTCACCTCCAATCCTGGTATGCATGGCACCCCTCATCCCCAATCCTGGCATGCATGGTGCCCCTCATCCTGGTATGCATGGCTCCCTCATCCCTCATCCTGGTATGCATGGTACCCCTCATCCCTATCCTGGTATACATGGTACCCCTCATCCCTATCCTGGTATGCATGACGCCTCATCTGAATTCTGGTATGCATGGCCCCCCCAGATCCCTATCCTGGTATGCATGGAACACCTCATCCGCCAATCCTGGTATGCATGGTACCTCTCACCCCTCAATCCTGGTATGCATGGTACCCCTCACCTCTCAATCCTGGTATGCATGGCACCCCTCTTCCCCCAATCCTGGTATGCATGGCACCACTCATTCTCAATCCTGGTATGCATGACACTCCTCATCCCCCAATCCTGGTATGCATGATACCCCTCATCCCCCAATCCTGGTATGCATGGTACCCCTCATCCCCCAATCCTGGAATGCATGGTCCCCTCATCCCCCAATCCTGGAATGCATGGTCCCCTCATCCCCCAATCCTGGAATGCATGGTCCCCTCATCCCCCATTCCTGGTATGTATGACGCCCCTCATCCTGGTACGCATGGCTCCCTCATCCCTCACCCTGGTATGCATGGTACCCCTCATCCCTCAATCCTGGTATGTATGGTACCCCTCATCCCCCAATCCAGGTATGCATGGTCCCCTCATCCCCCATTCCTGGTATGTGTGCCCCCTTCATCCCGTAATCCTGGTAGGCATGGTATCCCTCATCCCTCAATCCTGGTATGCATGGTCCCCTCATCCCTCAATCCTGGTATGCATGGTCCCCTCATCCCCCATTCCTGATATGCATAGCACCCCTCATCCCCCTATCCTGGTATGTGTGGTCCTCTCACCTCCAATCCTGGTATGCATGGCACCCCTCATCTCCAATCCTGGCATGCATGGTGCCCCTCATCCTGGTATGCATGGCTCCCTCATCCCTCATCCTGGTATGCATGGTACCCCTCATCCCTATCCTGGTATACATGGTACCCCTCATCCCTATCCTGGTATGCATGACGCCTCATCCGAATTCTGGTATGCATGGCCCCCCCAGATCCCTATCCTGGTATGCATGGTACACCTCATCCGCCAATCCTGGTATGCATGGTACCTCTCACCCCTCAATCCTGGTATGCAGGGTACCCCTCACCTCTCAATCCTGGTATGCATGGCACCCCTCTTGCCCCAATCCTGGTATGCATGGCACCACTCATTCCCAATCCTGGTATGCATGGCACTCCTCATCCCCCAATCCTGGTATGCATGATACCCCTCATCCCCCAATCCTGGTATGCATGGTACCCCTCATCCCCCAATCCTGGAATGCATGGTCCCCTCATCCCCAATCCTGGAATGCATGGTCCCCTCATCCCCCAATCCTGGAATGCATGGTCCCCTCATCCCCCATTCCTGGTATGCATGCCCCCCCTATCCCGTAATCCTGGTATGCATGGTATCCCTCATCGCTCAATCCTGGTATGCATGGTCCCCTCATCCCTCAATCCTGGTATGCATGGTCCCCTCACCCCCCAATCCTGGTATGCATGGTCCCCTCATCCCCCATTCCTGATATGCATGGCACCCCTCATCCCCCTATCCTGGTATGTGTGGTCCTCTCACCTCCAATCCTAGTTTGCATGGCCCCCTCATACCCCAATCCTGGTACACCTCATCCCCCAATCCTGGTATGCAGGGTACCCCTCATCCCCCAATCCTGGTATGCATGGTACCCCTCATCCCCCAATCCTGGTATGCATGATACCCCTCATCCCCCAATCCTGGTATGTATGGTCCCATCACCCCCCAATCCTGGTATGCATGGTACCCCTCATCCCCCAATCCTGGTATGCATGGTACCCCTCATCCCCCCAATCCTGGTATGCATGATACCCCTCATCCCCCAATCCTGGTATGCATGGTCCCCTCACCCACCAATCCTGGTATGCATGGTCCCCTCACCCACCAATCCTGGTATGCATGATACCCCTCTTCCTCCAATCCTGGTGTGCATGGTAACCCTCATCCCCCAATTCTGGTATGCATGGTACCCCTCTTCCCCCAATCCTGGTATGCATGGTACCCCTCATCCCCCTAATCCTGGTATGCGTGGTATCCTCTGCACACATACAAAAAAAAAATAAACACTGATACTCACCTTTCTTCCCTGTGCTCCAGCGCTGCTGTGTCCTCTTCTGCCGGAGGCCTGGAGAGGAGTGAGGCGCCGGAGCACCGCGCTGTCCGGCGCCATTTTGCTGAAGACACACTGTAAATGTGTCTTCAGTAAAATGGAGCCTGAAAGCGCTATGCGCATCCGCCCATTCCGACGACTTCACTTTGCCTCCGGTCTCCGGCCAGAAGAGAGGCGCCGCTGCAACGCTCCTCCAGGTAAGTATGTAAATATGGCGCCGAAGATCGCGGTATGCGTTCAGTGTCTACGCATACTGCGATCTCCGGCGCCATACACTCCTCTTACCTGTAACGGCTCCAAGCGTTCTCCAGCGTCCACCCCTGGGTGTGGTTCACATTGTAAAATGGGACCTGTTTATCTGACACATGGTTGTGTGTATGGAGGTGGGTAGACCTCCTGGATTGTGTTGCTTTGCAAAAGATCTTAGAAGCTGCACTCTAAGCCAAGCAGACAAACCTACACTACTGTATGGACTGTTACTTTATGTTTCAATTTGTGCTGGACAAAGGCTGAATTTAAGTTTTCCTGTGATGTGGTTTATGAATACTGAAAAAAAACAGTGGGACTTTAACCCCTTAATAACATCTGACGTACTAATACGCGTCTGTGCCCTGGGACTTAAGAGCCAGACCCGTATTAGTACGTCATGGCGATCGCGCGCACACACAGGCTGTGCGGGCGCGATCGCCGCCGGGTGTCAGCTGATTGTCACAGCTGACACCCGGTACTATGTGCAGGAAGCGGTCCTGCACCGCTCCCAGCACATTAACCCCCGCGATGCTGCGATCGAAGTCAATCGAAGTCGATCGCGGCATTGCGGGGGCAAGGGGAGGTGATCGGCGATACTCACCTCCTCTTCCGGCTTCCAGCGCAGTCTGCAAAGGCTTCCCGGGTGTTGCCATGACGACCCGATGTCGTCATGACAACATCCGGGTCACCAGAGAGCAGGAAGATTGCTTGGGCATGCGCAGTGCATCTACAAGCAATCTTCACACTGTGCACTTCTGACAGCCTTCATGGCATAGGGATGGTGCTTCATTCCTGTGCCATGCAGGCGATCAGAAAAAAAAAAGTGAAAGTCCCAGAGTGGGACAAAGTAATAAAGTGTATAAACTGTGTGAAAGTGGAAAAAAAAAAAAAATGTGCAAAAATATTATAAAAAAATAAAAAAAATAATACACCAAAAATAAAAATATAATGTACCCATCAATAAATATTATTGTAAAAAAAATAAAAAAAAAACAATAAAAGTACACATATTTGGTATCGCCGCGTCCGGAACAACCTGACCTATAAAACTGTCCCACTAGTTAACTCCTTCAGTGAACACGGTAAAAAAAAAAAAAAAAAAAAACGAAGCAAAAAACAATGCTTTATCACCATACCGCCAAACAAAAAGTGGAATAACACGCGATCAAAAAGACGCATATAAATAAAAATGATACCGCTGAAAATGTCATCTCGTCCCGCAAAAAACAAGCCGCCATACAGCTCCATCAGCCGAAAAATAAAAAAGTTATAGCTCTCAGAACAAAGCGATGCTAAAAAATATTTTTTTCTATAAAATAGCTTTTATTGTGTATAAGCGCCAAAACATAGAAAAATTATACAAATGTGGTACCGCTGTAAACGTACTGACCCGAAGAATAAAGCTACCTCATCAATTTTGCCACACGCGGAACAGAATAAAAAAAAAAAAAAACAATTCCTGAATTGTTGGTTTTTGTTTATTCTGCCTCCCAAAAATCGGAATAGAAAGCGATCAAAAAATGTCACGTGCCTGAAAATGGCACCAATAACAACGACAAGTCATCCCGCAAAAAACGAGCTGTCACATGACTGTCTGCCAAAATCTGGAAAAATTATAGCTCTCAAAATATGGCGATGCAAAAACTAGATTTTACAAAAAATGCGTCTTTTAGTGTGTGACAGCTGTCAGTCATAAAAACCCCATATGATTCTGGCATTGCTGTAATCACACCGAACCGAAGAATAAAGTCGTCTAATCACTTATACCGCACAAGGAACGGCGTCAAAAATAAACTCTTGGGTTAGGATTGGGCTAGGGTTATGGCTGGGTTTGGGGCTAGGGTTGTGCTGGGGCTAGGGTTGTGCTGGGGCTAGGGTTGTGCTGGGGCTAGGGTTGTGCTAGGGCTAGGGTTGTGCTAGGGCTAGGGTTGTGCTAGGGTTAGGGCTGGGGTTGGGATTTTTTTCAAAAGTAAGAAAAAAAGATGACGATATGGCGACTAGTGTTGAGAGCAAGTGCTCGCTACTTGAGTTTGCATCGGGTGCTCTGGTATGCATTGAGTATCGTGGGTATTTGAGTGACATGCTCGAGTCTCTGCCCCATATGCTTCGCGGCCAGTGTTTGGGCACACAGGGACTCTCCAAATGCAACATGATATCCGCTAACAAATTGTCGGCTCAATTTGTTAGCGGATATCATGTTGCATTTGGAGAGTCCCTGTGTGCCCAAACATTGGAGCTCCCCCACAAGTGACCCCATTTTGGAAACTAGACCCCCCAAGGCACCTATCTAGATGCATAGTGAGCACTTGGAACCCCAGGTGTTTCACAAATTGATTCATAAAAATGAGAAAGTGTTTTTTTTTTCACTTTTTCATTTTTACGAATCAATTTGTGAAGCACCTGGGGGTTCCAAGTGCTCACTATGCATCTAGAAAGGTGCCTTGGGGGGTCTAGTTTCCAAAATGCGGTCACTTGTGGGGGAGCTCCAAAGTTTGGGCACAGAGGGGCTCTCCAAACGCAATGTGGTGTCCGCTAACAATTTGAGCCGATTTTCCATTCAATTTGTTAGCGGATACCATGTTGTATTTAGAGAGTCCCTGTGTGTCCAAACATTGGAGCTCCCCCACAAGTGACCCCATTTTGGAAACTAGACCCCACAAGGCACCTATCTAGATGCATAGTGAGCACTTGGAACCCCTAGGTGCTTCACAAATTGATTCGTAAAAATGAAAAAGTGTTTTTTTTTTCACTTTTTCATTTTTACGAATCAATTTGTGAAGCACCTGGGGGTTCCAAGTGCTCACTATGCATCTATAAAGGTGCCTTGGGGGGTCTAGTTTCCAAAATGGGGTCACTTGTGGGGGAGCTCCAAAGTTTGGGCACACAGGGGCTCTCCAAACACAACATGGCGTCCGCTAATTATTCAAGCAAATTTTACAATCAAAAAGTCAAATGGCGCTCCTTCCCTTCCGAGCCCTGCCGTGCGCCCAAACAGTGTTTTTTCCCCAAATATTGGGTATCTGCGTGCCCAGGGGAAATTGCACAACAAATTTTGGGGTCCATTTTTTCTTGTTACCCCTGTGAAAATAAAAAAAAATGGGTCTAAAATAACATTTTTGTGAAAAAAGTTAAATGTTCATTTTTTTCTTCCACATTCAAAAAATTCCTGTGAAGCACCTGAAGGGTTAATAAAGTTCTTGAATGTGGTTTTGAGCACCTTGAGGGGTGCAGTTTTTAGAATGGTGTCACTGTTGGATATTTTATGTCAAAAAGACCTCTCCAAGTGACTTCAAATGTGATGTGGTCCCTAAAAAAATGGTTTTGTAAATTTTGTTGGAAAAATGAGAAATCGCTGGTCAACTTTTAACCCTTATAGCTGCCTAACAAAAAAAAATTTTGGTTCCAAAATTGTGCTGATGTAAAGTAGACATGTGGGAAATGTTATTTATTAACTCTTTTGTGTGACATATCGCTCTGATTTCAGGGCTTAAAAATTCAAATTTTGAAAATTGCTAAATTTTTAAAATTTTCGCCAAATTTCCGTTTTTTTCACAAATAAACGCAAATGATATCGAAGAAATTTTTCCACAGTCATGAAGTACAATATGTCACGAAAAAACAATCTCAGAATCAGGGGGATCCGTTGAAGCGTTCCAGAGTAATTACCTCATAAAGTGACAGTGGTCAGAATTGTAAAAATTGGCCCGGTCATTAACGTGCAAACCACCCGCGGGGCTTAAGGGGTTAAATAGAAATGGTTCCCGTGATACCTCAGATTGCTCCCAAATGAGTAATATTGTAACATTTGGTGTTAGAAGTGCTGACAGAGTTCCCAGTACTGTATGTCTTGGGTGAAGGATGCTATAAGCCAGGGAGCAACGTCAGACAGCATGGAGGATCTGATTAAACACCTAGTGCAAGCCCAGCATCAGCAACAGTTGCAGTAGCAACAACAGCAGCTGGCACAACAGAAGACAAATAAGCTGTTTTTGCAACAGCTCCAGCAGCAGCACCAGCAACAGTTCCAGCAGCAGCACCAGAAACAGATCCAGCAACAGCACTGACAACAGCAGCAGCTGCAGATTGAATTACTCACAGAGGCAGTGCATGGCACAGCAGCAGCTCCAACTCCAAGATCAGCTTATGATTTCTCTGTCAGGTAGGTGGTGAAGAGAACCTTGCAGAAAATGACAGGGGGTGATGACAAAGGTCTCTTTAACCATTTCTGAAAGAGTCGCTGATAGGGAGAAACTCCTGCCATGGAGGAGGCACAAAAGGCCTACTATGATCTAGCCTTATGGGATGCCAAAGAATATGCAAAATTAAAAAAGGAAATTTGTGGGTAACAATGACTGTCAGAGCATAACGTGTCCACTCCTGGTCATATCACCGTACCAAACCCCCTCGCTCCCAAATGTTTGATCTGCTGGACTTTGTCCAAAAGTGGTTGCAGCAGGAGTCCTCTAGCCCGATGCAGAGGGTGGAGCGAGTTGTAATGGACCTTTTTATGCGTTCCCTTCCTAGACCAATGCAGACTTGGGTTTCCCAGGGAGATCCTGGAACGCCGATAATTTGGTCGGATTAGTTGAAAGGTACCAGGGATGTGACGACTCTTCAATGAGCGGGGGTGCCACTTTCATATCTTTTAGGGTACCAACTTCCACTATTAGGTAGGGAAAAACTTTAGGGTGACTGCAGAACCCTATCCAATATTTTATGGTTTTGTATCATACTAATCAATGATAATTTCTATTCTGTGTATTGAGCAATCTATTTTTGATTCAATAGAGAATTTTGGTCTCATAGCACAAATTGTGAATATTCATTAGTGTAGTTTTAATAATTAATAAAGAATTTATATGACTGTTTTTTTCTGGTTTGGTTGTTGTGATACTGTGACATCCTATGGTTTTCATATATTTTTTTAGTTAGTTTTCAAGCCACATGCAATTTCCAAGCAACATACTTTTTTTTCAAACACTGCTGTCTGAGCTCGAGTCAAATTTTTGTAATCACTATATGACTGGAGATTGCTTTATCGTGAGAGTGATATGCACACACTAACATGATTCCTCTATATTCCTAGTGTAGTGATCGCAAGTATGTGAGTTGCATAGTAATTGTCACATGCTGACTATAGTCTCAGACACCTCTCGGTAGCACACTGATAGAATTGGATGACATTATAGTCAGCTTTGAACACAACTACCTGATAATTACTCCGGCTTTCTCTTTTTTATGCCTTGTAACCTCTACTCCTTTTATGAAGCAGCTAGAGGTAAACAAAATGAGGGGCCACTGCTTTGTGCTTGTCACCCAAGCCAAAATTTGCCAGCCTCTGATTGGACAGTTAGGACATGTTCACATGTAGCGTAAATGTGTTTTTTTCTGCAGTTTTTTTTTGTACAGAAATTCTGCTGCATTTAATAGTCCAAGCGAAGTGGATGTGAGTTCATGAAAACTCCTGACCACAGGGTGTCTAAAGACTCTGCTGAACAGTGCAGTTTTATTGCTTTTTTATCTCTATAGACGTCTCTGGCGAGCCTGAAAAAAAATACTTGTAAAAAAAACACAACTGTTTTATTAAGCTTGACCCTATTTTCTATACAGATCAGCTGTGAATTGGCCACTCCCAATAGGCTGTCATCAGATGATATAACTTCCAAGTACAGATCACAGTAATCAGAAACACCATGTCTGCAAATTGAGATTCTGATTTGGCTTTTATCCTAAATCATATTGCACGACTCATTAAAGGGTTGATTGTGACTTGTAGGATTGCTGCTTCCAATAGGTGGCGCTATAGAGTACAAGTCCTCTTTTTCTCTGAAGAGGCAATTTGCTTATTAAATTTCCCAGAGGAGCATTGCATGGTGAATAAGCCTCCTTACCTTGACTTGCCAGAGCTGGTGTGTCACTCTCCATAAGGAGAAACGTTACCCCTTAGACCTCAGTCCAGAGCCTCTCACCTAGCCAAATCAGTTCTCATGCTTTGCACTGACGAGGGCCAACAGCCCGAAACACTGTGTCTGCAAATTGAGATTCTGATTTGGCTTTTATCCTAAGTCATATTGCACGACTCGTTAAAGGGTTGATTGTGACTTGTATAATTGCTGCTTCCAATAGGTGGCGCTATAGAGTACAAGTCCTCTTTTTCTCTGAAGAGGCCATTTGCATAGTAATCAGTGACAAATTTATCCCTTCTAATGTACTTTGCAGGTGCAGCATTAAATCCTCATTCATATATCCATGCATCAGAGGCATCTGAATGAGGCTTCACATTGACAGAGCAGGGCAATGTCTCTAATCATGTCATGTGTGATACAGTCTGCAGAGCCATGTATCTATAACTATTGTGTGATACAGTCCATGTATCTAATCCTATGATATGTAATACAGTCCCTTGAGCCATGTAACTAATCATATTATGTGTGATAGTCAATGTATTTAATCCTATCTTGTACGATACAGTCCACTGAGCTGTGTATCTAATCCTATCATGTGTGATACAGTCTGCATATCTAATTCTATCATGTTTGAAACAGTCCGCTGAGCTGTACATTTAATCCTTTCATGTTGCTATAAAGGAACATAAAGCAAAAATAGAGTCCAAGTAGGCAGAATTGATAAACATATATCATATGCCCTCCTGGTGTGGTTGTATGTGACACAACCACTATGCGGCATGTGATATCAGCGGGTGCAGCATCCACGATGAAGCAATGTACAAAGATAACAGGAAATGGATTTTATCTGCACTGCTGATTTTCCAGTCAAAGATCCAAGGGCCAAGATTTGTTAAAAGTGTTTTTTTGTCAACGCATTTTGAAGTCAACTGACTCCTTCTTCTTTAAAATTCTTTTTATTAGTAGATTTTTACAGTATAGGGAACAAGGGGTCAGGAAAGGGATAAAGGGAAAGGAAAGGCAGCCAAATAAAGGAAAATAGAAAATGGGGTATGGGGGAAGAGTAGAGAAGAAGAGAGAAAAAAAAGGAAATGAATAAGATCATCTTAACATAATTGCACCACAACGTTAACATACCAAGTGCAAAAAAAACATAGAATGAAGCATAGATTAAAAGAATTCTGGCAAAGTAAGAAAACATATAAACAGGCTTCTCTTGCTTGGAGGAAAAATTGCCTTCCAAGAGGACCATTTGGAATTATATTTAGGTAGAGAGTTATTCCTTAAAGCTAAGGAGATTTCAAAGGCATTATGGGAGAACATAATATCAATTATGTTGGAAATAGAGGGAATATCCATCAATTTCCATTGTGACTCAATACAAGTTTTTATAAGAGAAAAAATATGTAAAGAAACTTGTCTAATTTTTTGAGGGAGGTCATCTGCTTCCCGAAAAAGGAGAACCAGTTGGGGAGAAATTTTTACAGGAGATTCATTGATTTTATTCAATAGTAAATAGACATCTCTCCTAAGTATCGAAAGTTTTGGACATTCCTAGAATATGTGAAGAAGATTGATTTGTGACCACAATTCCTCCAGAACAAATCAGATTGATCAGGAAATACGTTTTTAAGTCTAGCTAGCGGGAGTGTAGAACCACCTAGATAAAATTTTAAAATAATTTTCATGTAGGTTTGCTCTAAAGAAGATTTTTACGCTAGTTCCACCGCTTTTTTCCATTTATCTAGGAGGAAATGATTATTTTTCCCATCTCCACATATAATTCAGTTTTTAAAATGAGACATCAGAATTAAAAATTGAGTAGATATTCTTCATATTCCAAATTGAGTTATTCGTAGGATTCTCTAAAAGAGTAACAAGTTCTCTTGAAAGGGTCAAAGGTAGTGTTGAGCGAACATGCTCGACACTGCTCGGTACTCGCCTGAGCATCACGCTACTCGGGATGTTCGGCGAGCACCGAGCATTTCCGGGTTACTCGGGTGGGAGCTCGGGTCTCCGCCCTGCATGTTTGGCGCTCTTTACATAGCCAATGAACATGCAGGGATTGCCAGCCAGTCACTGTAATGCTGCAGCCATGTTGGTTGTGGGCATTACAGTGATTGGCTGGCCGCACAGCGTCACCTCGAGTATTTAAAACGGGGCGCCACCATCTTGGACACAGTCGCACCGGATTAGACAGTGTAGGGACAGCGCTGCTGATTTAGGGAGAGATATAAACTGCGAAATAGTTAGTGTAGGGTCTGTAAAGGCTGCCAGAACAAACAAACAGTCCTTTTCAGGACTAATATCCATCCCAGATACCAGGCAGGCAGGCTGTATAGGAGACACAGTGGTTATACCAGCAAACGCTGCATTACAGTCCTGTGTGCTCCTGTTGCTGAAATTGCTGGACTTAGCACCAGGTGTCGGGGGCCAAGAAAATTCCTTTTTTTTCTCATCTAAATCCTCCTTTTTTTTCCTCCTTCACACTGTACAAATACCCGTCTTATTAACCTTTTGGTGTCCCCCCCCCCAAAAAAAAAAGCGTGTCTCTGATTTTTCAGACACAAATATAACTGTTAAAAATAGTCTGGTGAAGGCTAGAGAAACAGAAGTGTTGTTTTGCACTTCCACGGTTCAAACCTCTGTATTATCCATTTTGGGCCATTTGTATCTTAAAAAAAAAGCAGTTTGAGTGTGTCGCTCACTGTTCAGCCGCAAATATCTCTATTTAAAAAAGTGTGGTATACCCCAGTAAACAATAACTGTGGTTTTGCCATCCCACGGTAAAAAATCTCTATTATTCAGCTTTTGGTAGTTTTTTCCGTAAAGAAAAACAGTAGTGTCTCCTGACTGTTGTAACACAAAAATATATCTGTTGAAAATAGTCTTGTGTAGGCCCGACATCCCAGTGTGGTTTTGCAGTTCCACGGGTCAAATCGCTGTACTATCCAGTTTTGGGCCTTTGGTATCTAAAAAAAAAAGCAGTTTGAGTGTGTCGCTCACTGTTCAGCCGCAAATATCTCTATTTAAAAAAGTGTGGTATACCCCAGTAAACAATAACTGTGGTTTTGCCATCCCATGGTAAAAAATCTCTATTATTCAGGTTTTGGTAGTTTTTACCATAAAGAAAAACAGTAGTGTCTCCTGACTGTTGTGACACAAAAATATATCTGTTGAAAATAGTCTTGTGTAGGCCCGACATCCCAGTGTGGTTTTGCAGTTCCACCGGTCAAATCGCTGTACTATCCAGTTTTGGGCCTTTGGTATCTAAAAAAAAAGCAGTTTGAGTGTGTCGCTCACTGTTCAGCCGCAAATATCTCTATTTAAAAAAGTGTGGTATACCCCAGTAAACAATAACTGTGGTTTTCATCTTCCACGGTTCTAATCTACTCTTTATTACCCTTTTTCCATTGATAGTGCAAGTGTAAGCTATTTTACTTCATTTACAATGGGCAAGGCGCGTGGCAAGGGACGTGGAAGTGGACGTTCTGGTGATGGTTCGTGCAGAGGACGGGGCCGTGGCCAAGGTGAAAATGTGCCACAACCAACTGCCACATCTTCTCGCTCCCGCTTCTTGACCGAATTACTAGGGAAGCACAGAACAACACCAGTATTGAGAACTGATCAGTGTGAACAGGTTATTAATTGGATAGCAGATAATACTTCCAGTTACCTTGGCACCACCACCTCCGGTCTGTCTTCCACACTGTCAACTCTTAGTAGCCGTGAGTCTCGACCGCATACTCCTCCTCACCCTGATGCTCCTTCCTCCCACCATGCCGAGTGTCGTCAGACAGCAAGTGATCCCACACTTGGACACTCTGAAGAGCTGTTCACTGGTCCATTTCCATATTTGGGCCCCTCGCCTGATACGCTTGAAGTGGTGGAAGAGGAGATCCCATGTTGCGATGCCCAAATATTTGAACAGCCACGGCCACAGGAAGTCGACGTTGGCAATCTGTCACAAGAGGTGGACGATGACGAGACACAATTGCCAGGAAGTGAGGAGGAGGATCGTGGTGCGCAAGTGGAAGAGGAGGAGGTGGTGGATGATCTAGTAACTGACCCAACGTGGAAGGAGGAAATGCAGAGTGAGGCCAGCAGCACACAGGGGGAGGGAGGCAGAGTACCCCAACAGGCAGGAAGAAGCAGTGTGGTGGCCGCAGACGGAAGGCAGGCAACCGTTCCCCGTAACACCAACACGAGGGAGGTTGCCAGTACAAGCGGTAGGTCTTCCAGAGTCTGGAATTTTTTTAAAGACTCTGCTGATAACCCCAAAAAGGCCATATGTTCCACCTACCTTGCCAGCATCAGCAGGGGTGACAAAACTACCAGCCTGACCACCACCAGCATGATCAGGCACATGGCAGCAAAGCACCCGACTTTGTGGGGCGAAACCCAGGGTCCACGACCAGTGTCAGCAGGTGTCACCACTGCTTCTTCCACTGTTGTGCATGCAATAGAACCCCCTGTTGTGTGTGCAAGGCAATCCCCTGTCCATACTGCATGTAAAGATGCCCCCTCCTCTCAGTCTTCACTTGTTATGGCAGTTTCTCAAGAAACAGCATAAATGTCCACGTCCACATCCCACCGCAGCGTTCAATTGTCCATATCCCAGACCTTTGAACGAAAGCGGAAATTCGCAGCTAACGCCCCACAGGCCACAGTCCTAAATTCGCACATTTCACGACTGCTTGCATTGGAAATGCTGCCTTTTAGGCTGGTGGAGACGGAATCCTTCCGCAATCTTATGGCGGTGGCCGTCCCTCGGTACTCGGTCCTCAGCCGACACTATTTTGCCTGGTGTGCCATCCCCGCCCTACACAAGCACGTGTCCCAAAGCATCTGCCGTGCCCTCAACAACGCAGTTACTGGGAGAGTCCACCTGACAACGGACACGTGGACAAGTGCTTGTGGCCAGGGACGGTACATCTCTCTGACGGCACACTGGGTAAACATAGTGGAAGCCGGGACCCAGTTGGACCTTGGGACGGAACACATCCTCCCCACACCAAGGATTGCGGGCCCTATGTCAGTCAGAGTTGCCCCCACAGTGTACAGCTCCTGCGCATCCTCCTCCTCCTCCTCCTCATGTTCAGCCTCCATATCAGATATCACCACATCAGTTACAAGCTGGAAGCATTGCATTACTGCCTCCGCCAAGCGGCAACAGGCTGTGCTGAAACTCATAAGCTTAGGTGATAAACCTTACACTGCTTGTGAGTTGTGGACAGCTGTGAAAGAGCAGGCAGATCTGTGGCTGAGACCACTGAACCTACATCCCGGCATGGTCGTGTGTGACAATGGCCGTAACCTGGTGGCGGCTCTGAGGCGAGGTGAGATCACACACGTACCATGCCTGGCTCATGTGCTTAACCTCGTGGTTCAGCAGTTTCTTAAATCGTACCCCGAGTTGCCAGATCTGCTCGTGAAAGTACGCCGCCTGTCAGCTCATTTTCGCAAGTCGGCTACAGCTTCCGCTGCCCTTGCTGTGTTGCAGCAGCATTTGCAGCTTCCGTCACACCGAATGGTGTGTGATGTTCCCACATGTTGGAACTCTACCCTCCACATGTTGCAAAGGATTTGTGAGCAGAAGAGAGCAGTTGTGGAGTACCAGCTGCAACAAGGCCATCGATATTCAGGTCAGACTCCACACATAAGACCTCAGAAGTGGACCTGGATGTCTGACATATGTACCATCCTGACAAACTTTGAGGAGGCCACCAAGATGGTGAGTGGCGATGACGCCATCATTAGTGTCAGCATCCCACTTGTCTGTCTTTTGCAACGCTCTCTGCAGAGAATTAAAGAGGAGACATTGCAGCCAGAGTATGATGAGATGGATCAAGAAGCCGTAGCGGGCGATTACACACAGCCCAGCCTCATCTCATCCCAACGTGCATTGGGGGACAATGAGGAAGAGGAGGAGGAGGAGGAAGAACAGGAGCTGCTATCATGCGTTGTAGACGGTAGTACCTGTACAAGTGTCATACCGTCGGTTCAGCGTGGGTGGCCTGAGGACAGGGGGGAGGAGGAAGAGGAGGAAGGAGGAGGAGAGCATGGTCAGTCGTCATCTTGGTGAGGACACGGAAATCTTGCCCGTTACCAGTCTGGCACGCATGGCTGACTTTATGTTACGCTGCCTTAACCGTGACCCTCGCGTTGTCAAAATGTTGGGTGACAGTCATTACTGGTTGGTGACACTTTTAGACCCCCGCTACAAGGAGAACTTTCACTCTCTTATTCCTGAGGTGGAGAGGTCTACAAAAATGGGGCAGTACCAGAAGGCCCTTGCTGCAGAACTCTTAAAAAAATTCCCATCTGAACACGCTAGCGGCAGAGGTCACAGTTCGTTGCCCAACCAAGGCGTACAGGCGAGAGAGATGCAACTCCAGTCCAGCAAAGGCAGGGGAACACTGTCAACATTCTGGGACAGTTTTCTGACATCCGCCCAGCTTACAGGCCCTGAGGCGCGGGGTACTCTCACAAGGAGTGGAAAGTTTCCAAAGATGGTGAGGGAGTACCTTGCAGATCGTACCAGCGTCCTCCGTGATTCCTCTGTGCCTTTTAATTATTGGGTATCCAAGCTGGACACTTGGAATGAACTCGCTCTGTACGCCTTGGAGGTCCTGGTCTGCCCTGCCGCTAGCGTGTTATCGAAGCGTGTTTTTAGTGCCGCTGGGGGAATTATAACTGATAAGCGCACTCGCCTGTCAACTGACAATGCTGACAAGCTGACCCTTATCAAAATGAACAAGGGCTGGATTGGGCCAGACTTCTCATCACCACCAAATGACAGCAGAGTAACATAAAGTCAAATCCACTGTGTTATTTCGGGGGGTGTTTTCACATGCACCGCTTCACACCCACACATGTGTATACGCTTCCTCGTTTCGGCTGTTTGAGCTTCTTCTCCTTATCCTCAGCCTCCACCACCACTATACCACCACGGTGCCAGCATTACAAGTTCCTCCGTCCTTATTTTTTGCAGCTTTTGCTTGCAAGGCATAAGCAAATACTATGGGACACCCACTCCCCAATATTGGGACTTATGCTTGTAATATGCTGTACTGCATGGCTCTTGTAAGGGGCATTGCAAGTTGCTCCGTCCTAATTTTTGGCAGCTTTTGCTTGGAAAGCATAAGCAAATACCATGGGACACCCACTCCCCAATAATGGGACTTATGTTTGTAATATGCTGTACTGCATGGCTCTTGTAAGGGGCATTGCAAGTTGCTCCGTCATAATTTTTGGCAGCTTTTGCTTGCAAGGCATAAGCAAATACTATGGGACACCCACTCCCCAATAATGGGACTTATGTTTGTAATATGCTGTACTGCATGTGACGCGCCCCCTGGGTCGTGTGTACACGTGTGTGGGTACCCGGTGCCGGGTCTCTGGGGTCTGTAGTCTCCGTGGTGGTGACCCGGTCCCGTGGCTCAGGCTGGTCAAACCAGTGGCAGTCTTTCTTAGGTTTTGAGGTTAATTGTCCGACTGCGCCACCCGTGGATTGCGGTCAGGGAGTACCACTGCTGCGAGGCAGACCGCTGAGGCTGGTGTTGTGTGCGCAGCATAGAATGGGATAACTCCCCTCGGGAGGAGTATAGCCTCAGGGCAGTGAGTGTGGATGATGGGGGTGATGGTGCACGAGCGCAGCAGGAACGACTCAGAGTCTTTGCAGTGCAGTTCAGGGTCTTTACTGATGATTATAAGGTAGACCCTCCCGGGAGTACTGGCTAGCATAAGAGGCCTGGTCAGTCTGTGAGCAAGCAGGAGTTCCCCTGGCCAGGTGGAGTTGTAGGCCTCCCCGTCTGTCTGCACTCTTCCTGGCTACCTTGCTGTAAGCGGGTAGAAGTAGCCCACGTCCCTGAGTGTACCGTGTAGTGCTCACCGGTATGGCTGGTGACTTGGGGCCTTCTGTTAGCCTCTGCTCCACGATGGCGGTGCTGGTCCCTTGCTTGTGATTGAGCCTCCGGGCTTCTATGGCCAGAGGACCTGAAATCCCCTGCCGGCTGGTTTCTGCTGCTGGATATATAAGTCCTCACAGCTTCGGACTCCTGTGTCCGGTTCCTATTGTCTTCTGCCAGGGCGAGCTCTGCTCAGCTTCCAGCCCCTGGTCTTTAGCTACTAGCTCCTACAGAGCTCCTTGCTGTTACTTTCCCTTGCTCTCACTCTGACTCTGACTGTTCTCTGACTCACTCAACCCCGCCCCAGATCTAGTTTATAAGGGCAGAATTCTCCCCTCCCAGGACTGGGGCAGGAGGATGTTGCATGTTTAAGGGATCCTGACCAGGAAACCTCTCACTTGCTCTCCGACGTAATATCTCTATTACCGTGGTGACCAGACCCCTGGGGTGCCACACATGGCTCTTGTAAGGGGCATTGCAGTTCCTCATAATTTTTGGAAAGCCTTCCATTCACTGCTTAGGCCAACAGTGCATGGGAGACCCAGTTGCTATAAATGTAAAAAAAGGTTTAGTTAACGCCCTCTGACCTCCATGTCATTTCCAAGGGGCATTGGAGTGGCTCGAAATTTTTGGTAAGCATTGCACTCACTGTATGCCCTATAACTGTGTAGCCGAACCGCTCCTTTTGTTACAGAAACATATCCTACAAGACATATCTGGTTGACTGGCCTGATATTGATGTGAATGGTCCCTGTTCCTCCTGCTCTTTCTCCTTTGCCACTACCTCATCCATCATTTATCACCTGAAGCTTTGTTTTAACAGGAGTCATAGAACTTGGATAGTAGCAGGAAAACATCCAGCGATCCTCGGAGGAGGTAGAATATGCGCCAAAACGCTGACCACCTCAGGCCTAGCCGCTACTACATACATGCGCTTGCATTACAACAAAACAAATCAGATGCTAACTTCTATCATCCTCATCATGCTCCTCACCTTGGCACTCTCAACTCCCCTGATGGAGAAGCCAGGGCCCACCGGAGGAGTCTGATAGTCCGGTGGGCTCGGCCAATGCTGCCCTAAAGCAGGCCAGGCTAAGAAAAGTGTGGGAAAGGTTACCGGGACAAATAGGGGTGGCTGGGGACAGAGTATGGACACCCGGCCAACCCCTGGAGGCTGGGGAGCAAGCGGGGACACCCGGCCACCAGGCTGCTGGGGACTGAGTATGGATACCAGGCCGCCGACACAGCCATGGCGTGGTGGCTAGATTCCGCCTCCACATGCCTAAAAGGCCCAATTTAAAGTGCAAGCAAGCAGTATGGTATTGCAGCCTGGGGGTGGGTGGGTGGCAGGCTGCATACTTGCGCTTGCATTGCAAGGAATGGGAGAGGTACAATTGAACACTGCCCTGGGACAAGGACTT
Organism: Phyllobates terribilis; assembly: GCF_046119375.1. Classification (NCBI taxonomy): domain Eukaryota; kingdom Metazoa; phylum Chordata; class Amphibia; order Anura; family Dendrobatidae; genus Phyllobates; species Phyllobates terribilis. The sequence goes on along the minus strand of NW_027362768.1, from coordinate 33,155,491 downwards.
GAATGGGGATAGTTGCAAGTCTGCAACGACAGGTGCAAGGTGGGAGGCATCTTCGCATGTACCATGAACAGGGGTTTGGCATTCACACACTACAGCGGAATAGGCTCTCCTTCTCACTAAATGCACTGGGGAGGGCACAGGTAATGTTTTGGTATACGCGCTTAATCTTATGTATAAGGCACACCAGTACAAATATGGGCGGCTGGGGACTGAGTATGGATACCTCGCTGCCGAAGCAGCCATCAGGTAGTGGCCAGCTTCGGCCTCCTCCAAACTAAAAGGCCCCATTTCAAGTGCAAGCTAGCAGTATGGAATTGCAGTCTGGGGGTGGGTGGGTGGCAGGCTGCACACTTACACTTGCATTAAAAGAAAACATAGCAGATGCTAACTTCTGTCATCATCATCATGCTCCTCACCTTGGCACTCTCAACTCCACCGATTGAGAAGTCAGGGCCCACCGGAGGAGTCTGGTTCTCTGGTGGGCTTGTCCAATGCTCCCTAAAGCAGGCCGGGCTAAGAAAAGTGTGTGGGGGGATGTTCCAAGGAGAAATAGGGGCGGCTGGGGACCTTTTATGGACACCCGGCTGCCCCCAGGCGGCTGGGGACCGTGTGTGGACACCCGGCCGCGGGGCGGCTGGGGACCGAGTATGGACACCCGGCCGCCGGGTGGCTGGGGACTGAGTATGGATTCCAGGCCGCCAACACAGCCATGACGTGGTGGCCAGATTCCGCCTCCACATGCCTAAAAGGTCCAATTTCAAGTTCAAGCAAGCAAGCAGTATGGTATTGCAGCCTGGGGGTGGGTGGGTGGCAGGCTGCATACTTGAGCTTGTATTGCAAGGAATGGGGGAGGTACAATTGAACACTGCCCTGGGACTAGAACTTGCATGGGGATAGTTGCAAGTCTGCATCTTCTGATGCGGTAAGGATCACTTATGATGTGCACACTTTTAGACAGTGACCTGGGAGTCAGAGATGCTTCCAGGGGGTCTTCCCCATGCTGTTCCCTTGTCTTTTCGGCACTTTATGCATGTGTCACACAGCACATGGCCAGATAAGGTTGTAAAATGTTAAAATGACATTTCACGGTGAATGCATTTGTCATAGTTGAAAGCAATACAAAAGTGCAAAAACGCATAAAAAATGCTACTTGTGAACATAGCCGAAGGTGTGGAGGAGTATTTTTGTTTTTGGTCATTTATTTTAACTTATACACAAGTCTTTTCCCTGGAAAGGATGTTCCTTAACATATTTCACTGGAAAAAAGTTTCACTTTCGTTTTTGAACATTTTATTGTGAGCCTGTAAAAGTGGCTTAATACCTCTGACCACGTTGTTGACAGCAGTGACCTGGGGGTCAGAAATGCTTACTGGGGCGATCCCCATGCTGTCCCCATGTCATTTGAGCACTGTCACTATCGTTTTGGGCACTTGTTAGGCTTTTAAACGACTGCCGGGGGTGCCACCGCAAAAATGCTCGAGTCTCCCATAGACTAACATTGGGCTCGTTGCTCGGGTCGAGCACCCGAGTATCACGGCGAGCTCGGCCCGAGCTTCAAGCACCCGAGCATTTTAGTGCTCGCTCAACACTAGTCAAAGGTAAAGAGAATTTATTTCTAATATACTTCCTTAAGTCTAGGAAATGATAGAATTCTTCATCAGGAAGATTGTATAGGGTTTTTAATGACTGAAAGTTTATAATGGAGTCTAATTTAGGCCCTGTTATAAGTGAAGAACAGTCTAAAACTCCAAATTTTTCCCATTTTTTACTTGGAAAATTTGGTAGAGCTGTATGAAAAATTGAGATAGGAAGTTTGTTGGGATTAATATTACATTTATTAGTTTTTGAGATACTATATAGCTTTTTCCAAAGTGAGATAGTAGATTTAATCAAAGAGTGATTAGGTAGAGGAAGAGATGGATCCAATAAATGGGATATTATCAATGATGATAAAGTGGAATTATTATTAAAAGCTTTTTCAAGTTCCGTCCAGGCAGATTTGTTGGACTCACGGAGCCAGTATCTACTTTGAAGAATATTAGAAGCATGGTAGGCATAGGTATTGGGTAGGCCGATTCCTCCATTTTTCTTATGTTTAAACAGTGAAAGCTTTGAGATCCTAGTGGGTTTAGATTGCCATATAAAATTGGATAATTGTTTATGCAGTTTATTAATCCAATAGTCAGGGATTAGGATAGGGATAGTACGAAATATATATTGAGGTTTAGGAAGGATCATCATCTTAAAAAGAACAATCCTGCCTAACCAAGACGTATCAGATTTATCAAAGTTGTCAAGGTGATCTTGTATGGATTTCTGAATATTACGTCGATTTTCATCTAAGATTTTGTAGCTTGGATTAGTAATTTTTATCCCCAAATAAGGAACACTATATTTCTCCCATGAATAAGGAAATTCATTTTTTAGGGATTTCCTTAGACTCCTTCTTCAAGACAATCTACAACTGTAAATCTACCATAACATGGCTGTTCATTTAAACTGAAATCCCATGCAATGAGTAAACTAATTATAGAAGCAGCCAAGGGGTCCGTGGTCACACTGGAGGAGCTGCAGGGATCCACAGCTCAGGAGGGAGAACCTGTCCACAGGACAACCATTAGTCATAATATACGCCACAAATCTGGCCTTTATGGAAGAGTGGCAAGAAAAATCCATTTTTGAAAGCAATCCATAAGAAGTCCCGATTGCAGATTGCAAAAAGCCATTTAGAGGACACAGCTAGCATGCGGAAGAAGGTCAGATGAGACCAAAGTAGAACTTTTTGGGCTAAATCCAAAACTCTATTTGTGGTGGGAAAGTAACTCTACACATCATCCTCTAAACATCATCCCCACCGCCAAACATGGTAGCAGTGTCATCATGCTGTGGGGATGCTTTTCTTCAGCAGGTACAGGGAAGCTGGTCAGAGTTGATGAGAAGATGAATGGTGCTAAATACAAGACAATTTTTGAGGAAAACCTGTTAAAGGCTGCAAAAGGCATGAAGTTGGGATGTAGGTTCACCTTCCAGCAGGACAATGACCCTAAACATACTGTCAAAGCTACAATGGATTGGTTTAGAACAAAGAACATTCATGTGTCTAAATGGCTCAAGCAAAGTCGAGACCTAAATCCCATTGAGAACTGTGGCAAGACTTGAAAATTACCATTCACAGTTGTTCTATATCCATTCTCACTGAGCCAGAGCAAGTTTGCAAACAAGAATTGGCAAAAATTTCATTCTCTAGATGTACAAAGCTGGTAGAGACATACCCCAAAAGACTTGCAGAGTAATTACAACAAATTGTGATCTTACAAAATATTGACTTAAAGGGGTTCTCCCACCAATAAAAGTTATTTTTAATCAATAGATCTAGGAATGATAATAAATTTCACAATTGAATGTATTTAAATAAAATGTTCCTGAGCTGAGATAATCTTATAAATGTGCCCCTGCTGTGTACTGTGTAATGGATGTGTCTTACCGTGCAGGAACACTGTCTGATCATACCAAATCTCCTGGGCAGAGGAGGAAGCAAAAGAGTATACAGACATTACAGCAGGGGATCACAGCTGAGTCTTTCTGTGAGGTAAAACATTGTTTAAAAACATGCAGGGAAATGTTTTGTTTCACAATATGAATCCTCTGCGATCCCCTGTTGTAATGTCTGTAATGTCTGTATTGTCTTTAGCTTCCTCCCCTGCCCAGGAGCTGTGGTATGATCAGACCATGTTCTGTACATGGTTGGACACAGCCATTGCACAGGGGCACATTTATAAGATTATCTCAGCACAGGGACATTTTATTTAAACACATCCAATTGTGGAAGTTATTATTATTCCAAGATCTATTGATTAAAATTAACTTTAGTTTGTGGGAAAACCCCTTTAAAGGAGATGAATACAAATGCACATCACAATTTTCAGAATTACAGAATTATACTTTTAAAATATTTAGAAAATCATGTGTTATTTCCTTTACACTTCACACATGCTTGCTAGTTTGTGTAGATATATCACAAAAAATACCAATAAAATACATTTAGGTTTGTGGGAGTAATATGGAAAAGTTCATGGGATATGAACACTTTTTCAAGCGACTGTATATACAACCTGAGAGACATGTTTTTACGAAAATGTACATATGCAGGTGCAAACAATTATACCTATACACACAGGGACTTTGTAACTTGCCCTGGTCATAGAACAGTACATTTGCAGACAATTGCTCTCCTTATGACTGGCCAGGGCAGAGATCAGTAGGCATTTTGTGCACAACATTGTTTGCCACCTCACAGACTAGTTGTGCTCCTATGTACTCAGCACTGTGTCTCCTGCTGGTCCCCTGGAATTAACATCTGGCAGAGGGTCAGTGACATGCAGCAGCCTATCAGGATTCTGTTTCTTAAGTTCGTGTGAAATGTGATAGCAGCAGGCAATTGGCAGCCACTGATTGACTGCAGTGTTCACGTGACAGCCTGTGACAAAGTCACTGGCAGAATTCTAGAGGGGAGATATGTTTCACTGAGGCTATTAGCTTCAATGATGTGAAATATGGAAGTTTCTCCTGCATGGTAGGTGCAGAGAGGGTTAAGCAGCCATCTTTTAAAGGGCATGTTTTATAAGTGAATGGCTAAAGTGCAGGCGGCAGGCCATTCACCATACCTACACGCACGGGAGTGGTATTGGCTTTAAATAGCCAGTCTTTGGACTCAGGTGGGGTCCAGTATCTGGAGAGGCTTGCTCCAGAGTGGAGCTTGCATGTGTTGTGCTGAACCGTGTGTGTCTAACCCTGAGTGGCCGGACCCCGGCAGATATGCGGACTGTGCTGCATCTTTGTATTTTTTTTGCCATTATGCCGAATGGGCTGTGTTTACTTTATGGACTCCCGGTTGGTTGATGATGTTGTAATAAACCAACCCACAATTTAAAGAGACAGTGTTCCATGTCTACCTCCGCATACAGCCGAGCAAGACGCTTTACCACACACCCCAGCAAGATGTTTATGGTAGGGGACTAGTGAGGTTGAATGCAGTGCTGAGTATTGTTTTTCTCCCTGGGCTCATAGTGGATAACTGCTTTAAAAATGTCAAACCCCCTCATCGTATAGGCTCTTTTATCTTTGTAAATATGACCAACTTCAACTGCCTACAATTAAATTGCTAATAAATCTACTTTGTTTATATTATATTTCTGTACATGACTTACCAATTACAGTGTTTAGCTAAATTTTTTATGGAATTTTTTCAGCAGAAATAACCTGCAGTCCTCCTCACGTGGAAAAAGGAAGTGTGGATGCAAAGAAAGCCATGTACAATGATGGTGAAGAAATTGATGTCAAATGTGATGATGGTTATGTGCTTCGGATAGAGCCTAATAAACCCCGTAAATGCACATCAAATGGCTGGTTTCCACCTCTTAGTTGTATTAGTAAGTACATTTGTAATGGGTAATTTATGCTGTCTAAATATTTTTCTGTTATAGATATAATTGTTAAAATCTATCAAGTTCTCATAGTTATCATAGTGAATACAGAAGCAAGGCTAGCACTCTATTAAAGTCTACATTACCCCGGTGCAAAGGGACCCCTTTTGATGGAAACAGGCAATTAAAGTTGATATCTGATGGATCGCAGACCAGGCAGGGCTGACAGAGGTGTTATCGGATATGACAGATTTATAACTGGTGGAGATAATCTTTAGCATCAGCTTTGAACAGAAGGGTAAGCAGATTACTTTAAAATCCTTTATCCTCCTTTTAGAGATTATGAATTGAGGTTTTTATGAATGACTTAGATATGACAATTTTGAAAGTCATTTTTTTGAGTCATGACTAGAGATTAGCGAATATGTTTGAAAATGATCGCCGATTTCAAATTTGGCACAAATATGGCACATTTGGATTAGTGATTGGAAACATGAGCATTTTTTATTAAAATCGTCAAAAATCAGTAAAATTCGGTAAAAGTGTGGGAAATGATTGCATGCCACTAAAGTATTTTTAGCACTTTAGCTAGGATAGTGGTGGTGTATGATGAGCGAGGGAGACGTGTTTAATGATAACTTCATGTGTGCAAATTGCGGCTAGCCAATCAGGGCGCAGGAAGCATCCACAATGTCCAGATACAAGGGCCTATTCATTCTTTCATGTACACTGATCAGTCGTCCTGGTCCCTTGGTAGAGAAACAGCCCCAAAGCATGATGTTGCCACCCCCATGCTTCACAGTAGGTATGGTGTTCTTTGGATGCAACTCGGCATTCTTTCTCCTCCAAACACGCCGAGTTGTGTTTCTACCAAACAGTTCTTCTTTGGTTTCATCTGACTATATGACATTCTTCCAATACTCTTCTGGATCATCCAAATGCTCTCTAGCAAACTTCAGATGGGCTCGGACATGTAATGGTTTAAGCAGGGGGACACGTCTGGCATTGCAGGATCTGAGTCCCTGGCGGCGTAGTGTGTTACTGATGGTAGCCTGTGTAACATTGGTCCCAGCTCTCTGCAGGTCATTCACTAGGTCCCCACATGTGGTTCTGGGATTTTTGCTCACGGTTCTTGAGATCATTTTGACCCCACGGGGTGAGATTTTGTGTGGAGCCCCAGATTTCTTCACACCAAGCTGCTTGCCTATTGCAGATTCAGTCTTCCCAGCCAGGTGCAGGGCTACAATTTTGTTTCTGGTGTCTTTCGACAGCTCTTTGGTCTTCACCATAGTGGAGTTTGGAGTGTGACTGTTTTAGGTTGTGGACAGGTGTATTTTATATTGATAACAAGTTCAAACAGGTGCCAGTACTACAGGTAATGAGTGGAGGACAGAGGAGCCTCTTAAAGAATAAGTTATAGGTCTGTGAGAGCCAGAAATATTGCTTGTTTGTAATTGACCAAATACAAATTTTCCACCAAAATTTGAAAACAATTTCTTTCCAAATCAGACAATGTGATTTTAAGGATTTGTTTTCTCATTTTGTATTCATAGTTGGGTCTACCTATGATGTCAGTTACAGGCCTCTCTCATCTTTTTAAGTGGGAGAACTTGCACAATTTGGCGTTGACTAAATACTTTTTTCCCCACTGTAGCTAGTGTCCTGTGTGGCTGTGAAATAGACTTTCCAGCAGATTTTTTTTCTTGTGCTATTAGTGAGGTCCAGACAAAGACAGTAGGGTACATTTCATAGATGTCTGTTGTGCACTGCTTCTATTGTGCTCCATGCGAGAGTACACCTTTAAAAATCTATTTTTTTCAGTTGCTAACATGATACAGCACGCCACATCTCAGCATGTCATTTTATGGTGTTGAAATTCAGCTGTATGCAGAACTCATACAGAGCAAAAAAATCTATTTTTTTCTGTGACTAATGTGATGCGGCATGCCATAGCCCATCTTGTCATTTTGTGGCAGTGAAATTCAGCTGTATACAGAGTAAAAAAATCTACTTTTTCTGTGACTAATGTGATGCAGCATGCCATAGCCCACCTTGTCATTTTGCGGTGGTGAAATACAGCTGTATGCACAGCTCATGCAGAGTAAAAACAATCATTTTTTTTCTGTGACAAAAGTGATACAGCAGGTTAGATCTGAGTTTGAAATTTCTTGAAGCATGTATTATATATTATACAGGCCTCATCCACACTAAAAAAAATACTTTCTTCTGTTACTAACATTAAACAGTAGGAGAGATCTCAGTTTGAAATTGTTTGGAGCATATCTTCTGTGTTATACAGGCCTCATCCACACTAAAAAATAATTTCTTCTGTTACTAACGTGATACAGTAGGGAAGATCTCTGTTTGAAATTGTCTGGAGCATGTTTTCTATATCATACAGAACTCATCCACACTAAAAAAAATACTTTCTTCTATTACTAACGTGATACAGTAGGGGAGACCTCAGTTTGAAATTGCTTGGAGCATATCTTCTATGTTATAACGGAATCAGCCACACTAAAATATTACTTTCTTCAGTTACTATCATGATACAGTAAGGGAGATCTCAGTTTGAAATTGTTTCGAGCATATCTTCTATGTTATACAGGCCTCATCCACACTAAAAAATACTTTCTTCTGTTACTAACGTGATACAATAGTGGAGATCACTGTTTGAAATTGTTTGGAGCATGTCTACTAATTTATAGAGGCCCCATCCACACTAAAAAATAATTTCTTCTGTTACTAACATCATACAGTATGGGAAATCTCAGTTTGAAATTGTTTAGAGCACATCTTCTATATTATACAGGCTTCAGCCACACTAAAAAAGTACTTTCTTCTGTTACTAACGTGATACAGTGCGGACATCTCAGTTTGAAATATTTGGAGCTTGTTTTCTATGTCATACAGAACTCATACACACACAAAAAAAAACCTTTCTTCTGTTACTAACATGATGCAGTAGGGAAGATCTCAGTTTGAAAATGTTTGGAGCATATCTTGTATGTTATAACGGCGTCATCCACACTAAAATAATACTTTCTTCTGTTAGTAATTTGATACAGTAGGGGAGATCTCAATTAGAAATTGTTTGGAGCATATCTACTATATTATACAGGTTTCATTCACACTAAAAAAATACTTTCTTCTGTTACTAACGTGATAAAATAGGGGAGATCTCTGTTTGAAATTGTTTGGAGCATATCTACTATGTTATACTGGCCTCATCCACACTAAAAACTAATTTCTTCTGTTACTAACATGATAGAGTAGGGGAGATCTCAGTTTGGAATTGTCTGGAGCAAATTTTCTGTGTCATACAGGTGTGAGAGTGTGAAATGTGATAACAGCAGGAGAGCACCAGGACCCTGTGACTTTTGCCTGGCTGAGCTCAGAAGAGGGGCAGTGCAAGAAACTGTGTGTGTTCTAAGAGTGTCTGATGTGTGAGAGTCCAGACAGGAAGTCTGTGAGAAGGAGCTGAAACAAGAAGCTGTCTTTACACTCTTCCCTGTGGAGTTTTGTTTACCCCTTTCTCTGTTTAAGAACAAGTGCTGAGTTGGGGAAGCTGTGTGGCTCTGTGGAGTTCTGTGGAAGTCCATGATAAGTGGATTAGAGACTTTGTGCTGAAGGAGTCACGTGCCGAGTGATAAACGAAGGGACTCAGGAATCCATTTCTGTGACTGAGCACGTGGATGGTGTACTGGATAAGAGGGAGAGACTTCGGGAGAAAAGAAGGTTTCTGGTGCCATTTCCACTGAGAGGATATTGACAAGACTTTGTGAAGAGATCTTCCCAGACCTTAATCTGAGGCTACAGGACTAAAGTCCCTGGCGTGTGGGCTCGGCATCGGCCGACAAGACAAGGAACCTTTGCTGTTTTTGTGAACGTTGCTTTTGTTTGGCGCCAAAGTTTTCCGGGACTAGCTGCAGCCACCGTGATTCACAGGCCTGTGATAGACTGCATCTGAGGTTAACGGTACCATAACTTTAAGATACCCGGGTATTCTGATAATAAGGGTATAAGAGCAATTGATAGAGTTTCATGCATTATTATTGTTCATAGTGGTAGGATTGTATTCAGTGTGCCATCTCAGGGGTTCCCAATATACCGCCATCACTAGTCTGACACTGTGTTTAGGTAAAATTGTTCCAGATCACTAGAATAATTCACATAAGCTGGAAACCTTGAGATTGGCACATTGATTTCAGCTTTTGCTGATTGTGTGTATTTATTAGGGACAGTGTCCCAGGTAGAACTTGAGACTGATCCATGCAATACTGAATTTTAGTTTAATCCCTGTTTTAGTAAAGAAAGTGTTGTTTATTTCTGTCTCTGTCTCGGTTTGTGACTCACTGGATCTCTCTCGGACCTCAGGTCATTACACAGGACTCATACACACTCAAAAAAATAATTTCTTCTGTTACTAACGTGATACAGTATGGGAAATCTCAGTGTTAAATTGTTTGGAGCCTATATTCTATGTTATAATGGCATCATCCACACTAAAATAATACTTTCTTGAATTACTAACTAGTGTTGAGCGAGCACTAAAATGCTCGGGTGCTTGAAGCTCGGGCCGAGCTCACCGTGATACTCGAGTGCTCGACCCGAGCAACGAGCCCAATGTTAGTCTATGGGAAACCCCAGCTTTTTTGCGACGGCACCCCCGGCAGTCTGTAGAAAGCCTAAAAAGTGCCCATGGGGTTCGCCCCTGGAAGCATTTCTGACCCCCAGGTCACTGCTGTCAACAACGTGGTCAGAGATATTAAGCCACTTTTACGGGCTCACAATAAAACATTCAAAAACAAAACTGAAACAGTTTTCCTGTGAAATATGTTAAGGAATTTCCTTTCCAGGGTAAAGGCTTGTGTATAAGGTAAAATAAATAACCAAAAATAAAAATACTCCTCCACACCTTGGGCTATTTTCACATGTAGCATTTTTCATGCATTTTTGAACTGTTGTATTGCTTTTAACCGTGACAAATGCATTCACCGGGAAATGTCATTTTAACATTTTACAACCTTATCTGGCCATGTGCTGTGTGACACATGCATACAGTGCTGAAAAGACATGGGAACAGCATGGGGAAGACCCCTGGAAGCATCTCTGACTCCCAAGTCACTGCCTAAAAGTGTGCCCATCAGAAGTGATCTTTCCGCATCAGAAGATGCAGACTTGCAACTATCCCCGTGCAAGTCCTTGTCCCAGGGCAGTGTTCAATTGTACCTCCCCCATTCCTTGCAATGCAAGCGCAAATATGCAGCCAACCATCCACCGACACGCAGGCTGAAATACCATACTGCTAGCTTTCACTTGAAATGGGGCCTTTTAGTTTGGAGGAGACCGAAGCTGGCCACTACCTCATGGCTGCTTCGGCTGCGAGGTATCCATACTCAGTCCCCAGCCGCCCGGCGGTCGGGTGTCCACGCTCAGTCCCCAGCCGCCAGGGGCGGCCGGGTGTCCATACTCGGTCCCCAGCCGCCCTGCGGCGGGGTGTCCACACATGGTCCCCAGCCGCCTGGGGGTGGCCGGGTGTCCATAAACGGTCCCCAGCCACCCTTATTTCTCCTGTCAACTTCCCCCACACTTTTCTTAGCCTGGCCTGCTTTAGGGCAGCATTGGACGAGCCCACCAGAGAACCAGACTCCTCGGGTGGGCCCTGGCCTCTCAATCAGGGGAGTTGAGAGTGCCAAGGTGAGAAGCATGATGATGATGATAAAAGTTAACATCTGCAATGGCTGCAATGCCATACTGCTAGCTTGCACTTGAAATGGGGCCTTTTAGTTTGGAGTAGGCCGAAACTGACCACTACCTCATGGCTGCTTCGGCGGCCTGGTATCCATATTCAGTCCCCAGCCGCCCGGTGGCCGGTGTCCACACTCGGTCCCCAGCCGACTGGGGGCGGCCGGGTGTCCATACTCAGTCCCCAGCCGCCCCGCGGCCGGGTGTCCACTCACGGTCCCCAGCCACCTGGGGGTGGCCGCGTGTCCATAAACGGTCCCCAGCCGTCCCTATTTCTCCTGTCAACTTCCCACACAATTTTCTTAGCCAGTCCTGCTTTAGAGCAGCATTGGACGAGCGCACCAGAGAACCAGACTCCTCCGGTGGGCCCTGGCTTCTCCATCAGGAGAGTTGAGAGTGCCAAGGTGAGGAGCATGATGATGATGATAGAAGTTAGCATCTGCTTTGTTTTCTTGGAAAGCAAGCGCATGTATGTAGTAGCGGCTAGGCCTGAGGTGGTCAGCGTTTTGGCACATATCCCACCTCCTCCGAGGATTGCTGGATGTTTTCCTGCTACTATCCCATTTCTATGACTCCCGTTAAAACAAAGCTTCAGGGGATGAATGATGGATGAGGTGGTGGCAAAGGAGAAAGAGCAGGAGGAACAGGGACCATTCACATCAATATCAGGCCAGTCAACCACACATGTCTTGTAGGATATGTTTCTGTAACAAAAGGAGCGGTTCGGCTACACAGTTATAGGGCATACACTGAGTGCAATGCCTACAAAAAATTTCGAGGCACTCCAATGCCCCTTGGAAGTGACATGGAGGTCAGAGGGTCTTAACTAAACCGTTTTTTCCATTTATAGCAACTGGGTCTCCTGTACACTGTTGGCCTAAGCAGTGAATGGAAGGCTTTCCAAAAATTATGAGGAACTGCAATGCCCCTTGAAACAGACGTGGATTACAGCATTCTAAAAACCTTCTACCCATTATTGGGGAGTTGGTCTCCATTCGTTTTCGCCTTTGCATTGGAAAGCAAAAACTGACTAAAATTAAGAGGAAATGCAATGCCCGTTGGAAGAGTCGTGGAAGTTAGAGGTAATTAAAAACAGCAATTCAATGCCCCTTGGAAGAGCTGTGGAGTTCAGAGTGGTTTAATAAGACACTTTTAATGCCCCTTTGAAGAGACATGGAGTTCACAGTAGCTTAACAAAATGGTTTTAATGTCCCTCGGAAGAGACGTGGAGGTCTCAGTAGCTTAACAAGACGGTTTTAATGCCCCTTACAAGAGCCATACAGTACAGCATCTTAAAAACATTATTCCCATTATTGGGGAGTGGGTCTCCTATAGTCTTTTGCTTATGCCTTCCAAGCAAAAGCTGCCAAAAATTAGGATGGAGAAACTTTCTATAATGGCAACACGGACCACGGTCACCCTGGTGGTATAGTGGTGGTGGAGGCTGAGGATAAGGAGAAGAGCATAAAACAGCCGAAATGAGGAAGCGTATACCCATGTGTGGGTGTGAAGCGGTGCATGTGAATATGACTCGCCCCCTGGGCCATGGGGCACCCGGAACCGGGCTTCTGTGCGATGCTGGGGGTAGTAGTGGCAACCCGATCCCGTGGCTCAGGGTGGTCAGACCAAATGCTGTGGCAGTCTATTTGTAGATTTATGAATGTCCGACTACGCCACCCGTGGATTCCGGTCGGGGATGACCGCCGCTGCCAGGCAGACCGCTGAGGCTGGTGTTGGTGTGCAGCACAGGGATGGGATAACTCCCCACGGGAAGAGTGTAGCCTCGGGGCAGTGTAATAGGATGCTGGGGGTGATAGTGCAGGCCGCAGTAGAAATCACGCAGAGTCCAATAATGCAGTCCAGGGTCTTTTACTGCAGATGATATTACTGACCCAACAGGAGTACCGAGTAGGAATGGGCCTGGGTTTCTGAGAGCATTCGGGCAAGCCCCACTGGTCAGGGTGAGCGTGTAGGCCTACCGTTCTCTCTCTGCCCTTGCTGACTATCCCCCTTTTCGTGGTGTGATAGACCACATCCCTGAGCTGGCCGTGTACTTCGCCTGTATGGCTTGCGACTTGGGCCTTGGGTACCTTAGCTTCTCCGTGCTGTACTGGTCCCTCTGTGTGGCAGAGCCTCCAGGCTTCTTAGGCCAAGGGACCTGAATTCCCTCGCGGGTTGGTTCTCTGCTGCTGGGCCTGCAACCCCGACAGCCTCGGACCCCAGTGTCCGGTAGTGAAGTGCTCTCAGCCTGGACCGGCTCTCGTCACCTCTGTCCCTGGCTCGCAGATCCTCCTCTGCCTCACAGACTCCTCGGCTGCTGCTGACCTGTCCCTCTTCCTTGAGACCCCTTCTGGACACTTCAGAAGTGGGTTCTGGTCTGTCTAACCCTGCCCCAGTTCCAACTTTTATAGGGGCAGCCTGCTCCCCTTACTGGCCTGGGACAGGAGGTGCTGCATGCTAATGGTCCCTGACCAGGGAACCTCCCTCCTGCTCTCAGACACAGCCTTTAATATTTGTGGCACCCAGGCCTGGGGTGACACATTCCCCCTAGTAAAATTTAGTACTCTGGGACTAAACAAGAAACACAAATACAGGGTATAAATGCATGACCATAAACACAACAGGGAAGGAAATAACAAACAACACCACATGTTGAGTTCTTTAGGTCACAGTGTGGCTGTGACCAGGTGTCCATTTCACCAACACAACGGGAGCCTTAACCAGGTGGGGGTCTGTCCTTGCCCCGAGTCCTTGACAGTCTTTATTCATTCCTTTGGTTAGGCTCCAAACATATTTACAAGGAAGTCCCGGTTACTCAAAGTTCATAACCTGTTAGTCCATATATCTACAAAAACTGGGAAAACAGTATTAATAACCAGGGTACAACAAAAAACATTAAATATATACACTGTGCATTTAGATCTTCCAGCGAGCTGGCATTTGACCCCTAGTGCTCCGGGTTGACCTACATAACCCACTGTCTGGTGGTGGTCTAACCTGGCTTTCCCCACTATCATTTAGGGTACAGCTACAAGCTGGGGTTACAGGAAGGGTAGGCAGCTGTCTGCGGGTCCTTTGGTTTACCGCAGGTATGGCAGGCTCACTGTCAGCAGAGGGTTGACTCTCATGGGCTGCTGGCATGGGTTCTTCTGCCTCTGGGGCTGCTTGGTCTTCTTGTTCTTCCTGCTCTCCTGTAGGCTTCCGCTGGGTAGGTTGAAGGAAGTGTAGGACGGGTACCACTATCGCGTCATTTATCCGAGTCCAGGTCCGGGGGAACTTTCCGAGAACGGTGCTGACCATTTCTTCCTTGTCCACTGCAGGCTCAAGGTCATCTTGATCTTCACTTGAACTCTGCAGTTGCTCAGGGCACCGTTTTAGGTGGTCTCTGGAGACGGTGCTAGTGGTTTCTCCTCCATCCTTGGTAATTACACATACCTTCGGGTTGTTGTGGTCGGACTGCAGTACTGTGTACGGGTCTCTCTCCCACTGGTCGTCCAGCTTGTGAAGCCTTCTCTTCTGCTTCAGGACCTGCTCACCAGGTTCCAGGGGACCAGCAGGGGCGTGTTGGTTGAAGAGCCTCTCTTGCTTTTCTCTCGCTTGAGCCAGACTCCTCTCCACACTCTCCTGTACCTTCTTTTACTGTATCCGCCGTTCCGTATCCCAGTCCACGTCTGGGGAGGTGTCCTCGGGTGTCAGGACTCCCATCTCCAGGTTTATAGGCAGCTTACCTGGTCTTGCTCGCATCAGGTAAGCCGGGGTGCAATTTGTAGCATTCACCGGGATATGGTTGTACAAGTCAATCAGGTCTGGCAGCTTCTCCGGCCCCAGGCTGCGTTCTTCCAGGGGCAACATCTTGAGGAGATCAATGACGATATTATTCATTTTCTCACACAGCCCGTTGGTTTGCGGGTGGTAAGGCGTTGTCCGAATCTTCCTACAGCCGTAGAGGTTGCAGAACTCCTGGAATACTTCAGCCTCAAACGCTGGACCTTGATCTGTCAAGACCCGTTCCGGATACCCGTGTGGACGGCAGAAGTGTTGCTGGAAGGCTCTGGCTGCTGTTTGGCTGTCAGGTCTTTAACAGGAACCACCACCAGGAACCGGGAGTAATGGTCCACAATCGTGAGGGCATAGATGTAGCCGGACCGGCTTGGAGCCAACTTCACATGGTCCAGAGCTACCAGCTCAAGAGGCTGCCTGGTGACGATGGGCCTCAAGGGTGTCTTCTGGCTGGTATGGTTCTTCCTTCTGAAGTGACATGGGCCGCAGTCCCTGCTCCACTTCTCTATGGCCTCTCTCATACCGACCCAGTAGAACCGCTCTCTCAGTAGGAACTCCAGTTTCTTCCACCCGAAGTGTCCCGCTCTGTCATGGTAGGCCTCCAGGACCATTGCTGCATCTCGCCTTGGGACCACTACCTGCCAGGTCAGCTCGTGCGTCCGGTGGTTGACAAGCCTTCTGCACAGCTTACCTTCGTAGAGGAATAGCCTGCTTTTCTCCTTCCATAACTGCTTGGCTTCCTCTGGAGCTTCCGGGCCAGGGCTTGCGTCTGCCTGGGTTAACATGTCTTTCACCAGGCGTATTGCAGGGTCACTATCTTGCGTTTCAGCCCAGCCGTGGTGGGGTAAGGGGTTGAACATGACGGTGGTTAGGTCTTTGTCTCTTACCCGGTGAGAATACTGAGTGGCCCCATACCGGTGGAACGCAGGGAGCTCTACTTCCTCCAGCTCTTCCGAGTCTTCTTCTCCTTCAGGTAGGTGGGGCATTCTTGATAGGGCGTCTGCGTTGGCGTTGGTTCTGCCTGCCCAGTACTTGATGGTGAAGTCATAATTTGATAGCCTGGCCATCCAACGCTGTTCTAGGACAACTAGTCTTGCATTGTCCAGGTGTGTCAGCGGGTTGTTGTCCGTGTACACAGTGAACTTTGAGGAGGCCAGGTAATGCTTAAACCATTCTGTGACGGCCCACACCACTGCCAAGAATTCTAGCTTGAAGGAGCTGTAATTCTCCGGGTTTCTTTCAGTGGGCCTCATCTTCCGTCTGGCGTACGCGATCACCCTTTCTCTGCCCTGTTGATTCTGTGACAGTACGGCTCCCAGCCCCACATTGCTGGCATCTGTGTGGAGGATGAAAGGCTGGCCATAATCGGGGTAGGCCAGGATCTCATTCCCCATGAGGGCCATCTTCAGCTGGCGGAAGGACTCCTCTTCCAGTTTGTCCCACTTGAAGGGTGGCTTTTGGCTTCTGGTCTTAGATTGCCCTATCAGGAGGTCCTGCATAGGGGCTGCCATCTTAGTGAACCCGGGGATGAGCCTTTGGTAGTAGCCTACCAACCCGAGGAACTGCCTCACTTCTTTGATGTTAGAGGGGCTTGGCCAGCTTTTGATTACTGTGAACTTGTCGGGGTCGGGGGCTACTCCTTCTGCACTCACCACGTGTCCCAGGTACTGTACCTTCGGCTTTAACAGATGGCACTTGGAGGGTTTCACCTTCAGGCCATAGCCTGCCAGGGCTTCGAACACCTCTGCCAGGTGTTTCAGATGGTCCTCGTAGGTCTTCGAATAGACAATCACATCGTCCAGGTAAAGGAGGACCGTCTCGAAGTTTTGGTGCCCTAGGCAGCATTCCATCAGCCTCTGGAAGGTCCCAGGTGCATTGCAGAGCCTGAATGGCATACAGTTGAATTCGCTCAATCCCATCGGGGTGGTGAAGGTGGTCTTCTCCTTGTCAGCTTCTGCCACAGGAACCTGCCAGTAGAGATGAGCGTTGTTCTACTCGAACTGTTCGCCAATCTCAAATTCGAGCTGTTTTAGGCGGTGTTCGAGCCGTTCGGCGAACACGAACAATTTGAGAAAAATTCGGCTGTTCGAGGTTATGTTCGATAACTGTTCGTGCACCAAAATCATAACTGGATTTTTTCTCAGTAATGATGAAAATTAATGTTAATACGCAGTTTGAGTGTACAGCGGGGTGGGGGGAGGGGCAGGGGATGGATCTCTGCAGGAACAATGAAGATCTCCATTTTTTATTCTCTTTCCCGCATTTACAGTGGGGAGGTGCAATCTGTCAGCCTATCAGCAGCGCACACACGGAGCGAAGTGCTTTTTTTCACACAAGCAAGGGCATGTGTCATTGGCAGTGTATGTCACATGTCCTTGCCCTATAAGACCAAGCCATTTTCCCCGTCGCCACCATTTTCTCACTGCTGCAGATGCGTGTTAGACGGCACCGCTGTTGCTGTGTGCGCTATACCTTGTTAATTTCAAGCCAATTTTCGCACAAATATACAGATAGCTTGGGAGTAGGGAATAGTTGTGATTGCAGTCCTTTTAAGGACTAGGTTACAGCATTTCCTACGACTTTTATCAGGGAGGTCTGTGCTCTTAAATAGATAGGTTGTGGGAGTAAAGACTAATTGTAATTGGAGTCCTTTTCAGGACTAGGTTACATGAGTTCCTATCAGTTTTTGCCAGGCAGGTCTGTGCCAGTGCTGTGCAAGTTTTTTTCACAGCATTTGGCTGAATCTAGCAAAGCTAATCCTTTTTGGCCTATTGCAGAGTGTGTTAGTCAGTGGAGTAGCCTATCTGTGTTGCAAGATATACCACCTGTGTATAGAATACCAATTTTTTTACTGCACCTAGTGAAGTAAAATCTTTTGGGCATAGCATCATTCTATTAGTCCATCTATACTGACCTCCATCAGGTCAGGTTGCAAATTAAAACTAATTTTTATCTGCATCTACAGTACCTCTGAAAAAATATTTGGGCTTCTAGCAGTGTGTGGGACTTGTTCTATTAGTCCATCTATACTGACCTCCATCAGGTTGCAAACTGAATATATTTCTTTCTGCATCTACCTCTGAAAAAATATTGGGCTTCTAGCTGTGTGTGGGTCTTGTTCTATTAATCCATCTATACTGACCTCCATCAGGTTGCAAACTGAATATAATTTTTTTCTGCATCTAGCTCTGAAAAAATATTTGGCCTTCTAGTAGTGTGTCGGACTTTCTCTATTAGTCCATCTATACTGACCTCCATCAGGTTGCAAATTAAAACTAATTTTTATCTGCATCTACAGTACCTCTGAAAAAATATTTGGGCTTCTAGCAGTGTGTGGGACTTGTTCTATTAGTCCATCTATACTGACCTCCATCAGGTTGCAAACTGAATATATTTTTTTCTGCATCTACCTCTGAAAAAATATTTGGCCTTCTAGTAGTGTGTCGGACTTTCTCTATTAGACCATCTATACTGACCTCCATCAGGTTGCAAATTAAAACTAATTTTTATCTGCATCTACAGTACCTCTGAAAAAATATTTGGGCTTCTAGCAGTGTGTGGGACTTGTTCTATTAGTCCATCTATACTGACCTCCATCAGGTTGCAAACTGAATATATTTTTTTCTGCATCTACCTCTGAAAAAATATTTGGCCTTCTAGTAGTGTGTCGGACTTTCTCTATTAGTCCATCTATACTGACCTCCATCAGGTTGCAAATTAAAACTAATTTTTATCTGCATCTACAGTACCTCTGAAAAAATATTTGGGCTTCTAGCAGTGTGTGGGACTTGTTCTATTAGTCCATCTATACTGACCTCCATCAGGTTGCAAACTGAATATATTTTATTCTGCATCTACCTCTGAAAAAATATTTGGCCTTCTAGTAGTGTGTCGGACTTTCTCTATTAGTCCATCTATACTGACCTCCATCAGGTTGCAAATTAAAAATAATTTTTATCTGCATCTACAGTACCTCTGAAAAAATATTTGGGCTTCTAGCTGTGTGCGGGACTTGTTGTATTAGTCCATCTATACTGACCTCCATCAGGTTGCAAACTGAATATATTTTTTTCTGCATCTACCTCTGAAAAAATATTTGGCCTTCTAGTAGTGTGTCGGACTTTCTCTATTAGTCCATCTATACTGACCTCCATCAGGTTGCAAATTAAAACTAATTTTTATCTGCATCTACAGTACCTCTGAAAAAATATTTGGGCTTCTAGCAGTGTGTGGGACTTGTTGTATTAGTCCATCTATACTGACCTCCATCAGGTTGCAAACTGAATATATTTTTTTCTGCATCTACCTCTGAAAAAATATTTGGCCTTCTAGTAGTGTGTCGGACTTTCTCTATTAGTCCATCTATACTGACCTCCATCAGGTTGCAAATTAAAACTAATTTTTATCTGCATCTACAGTACTTCTGAAAAAATATTTGGGCTTCTAGCAGTGTGTGGGACTTGTTCTATTAGTCCATCTATACTGACCTCCATCAGGTTGCAAACTGAATATATTTTTTTCTGCATCTACCTCTGAAAAAATATTGGGCTTCTAGCTGTGTGTGGGTCTTGTTCTATTAATCCATCTATACTGACCTCCATCAGGTTGCAAACTGAATATATTTTTTTCTGCATCTACCTCTGAAAAAATATTTGGCCTTCTAGTAGTGTGTCGGACTTTCTCTATTAGTCCATCTATACTGACCTCCATCAGGTTGCAAATTAAAACTAATTTTTATCTGCATCTACAGTACCTCTGAAAAAATATTTGGGCTTCTAGCAGTGTGTGGGACTTGTTCTATCAGTCCATCTATACTGACCTCCATCAGGTTGCAAACTGAATATATTTTTTTCTGCATCTACCTCTGAAAAAATATTTGGCCTTCTAGTAGTGTGTCGGACTTTCTCTATTAGTCCATCTATACTGACCTCCATCAGGTTGCAAATTAAAACTAATTTTTATCTGCATCTACAGTACCTCTGAAAAAATATTTGGGCTTCTAGCAGTGTGTGGGACATGTTCTATTAGTCCATCTATACTGACCTCCATCAGGTTGCAAACTGAATATATTTTTTTCTGCATCTACCTCTGAAAAAATATTTGGCCTTCTAGTAGTGTGTCGGACTTTCTCTATTAGTCCATCTATACTGACCTCCATCAGGTTGCAAATTAAAACTAATTTTTATCTGCATCTACAGTACCTCTGAAAAAATATTTGGGCTTCTAGCAGTGTGTGGGACTTGTTCTATTAGTCCATCTATACTGACCTCCATCAGGTTGCAAACTGAATATATTTTTTTCTGCATCTACCTCTAAAAAAATATTTGGCCTTCTAGTAGTGTGTCGGACTTTCTCTATTAGTCCATCTATACTGACCTCCATCAGGTTGCAAATTAAAAATAATTTTTATCTGCATCTACAGTACCTCTGAAAAAATATTTGGGCTTCTAGCAGTGTGTGGGACTTGTTCTATTAGTCCATCTATACTGACCTCCATCAGGTTGCAAACTGAATATATTTTTTTCTGCATCTACCTCTGAAAAAATATTGGGCTTCTAGCTGTGTGTGGGTCTTGTTCTATTAATCCATCTATACTGACCTCCATCAGGTTGCAAACTGAATATATTTTTTTCTGCATCTACCTCTGAAAAAATATTTGGCCTTCTAGTAGTGTGTCGGACTTTCTCTATTAGTCCATCTATACTGACCTCCATCAGGTTGCAAATTAAAACTAATTTTCATCTGCATCTACAGTACCTCTGAAAAAATATTTGGGCTTCTAGCAGTGTGTGGGACTTGTTCTATTAGTCCATCTATACTGACCTCCATCAGGTTGCAAACTGAATATATTTTTTTCTGCATCTACCTCTGAAAAAATATTTGGCCTTCTAGTAGTGTGTCGGACTTTCTCTATTAGTCCATCTATACTGACCTCCATCAGGTTGCAAATTAAAACTAATTTTTATCTGCATCTACAGTACCTCTGAAAAAATATTTGGGCTTCTAGCAGTGTGTGGGACTTGTTCTATTAGTCCATCTATACTGACCTCCATCAGGTTGCAAACTGAATATATTTTTTTCTGCATCTACCTCTGAAAAAATATTTGGCCTTCTAGTAGTGTGTCGGACTTTCTCTATTAGTCCATCTATACTGACCTCCATCAGGTTGCAAATTAAAACTAATTTTTATCTGCATCTACAGTACCTCTGAAAAAATATTTGGGCTTCTAGCAGTGTGTGGGACTTGTTCTATTAGTCCATCTATACTGACCTCCATCAGGTTGCAAACTGAATATATTTTTTTCTGCATCTACCTCTGAAAAAATATTTGGCCTTCTAGTAGTGTGTCGGACTTTCTCTATTAGTCCATCTATACTGACCTCCATCAGGTTGCAAATTAAAACTAATTTTTATCTGCATCTACAGTACCTCTGAAAAAATATTTGGGCTTCTAGCAGTGTGTGGGACTTGTTCTATTAGTCCATCTATACTGACCTCCATCAGGTTGCAAACTGAATATATTTTTTTCTGCATCTACCTCTGAAAAAATATTTGGCCTTCTAGTAGTGTGTCGGACTTTCTCTATTAGTCCATCTATACTGACCTCCATCAGGTTGCAAATTCAAAATAATTTTTTTCTGCATCTAACCCAGCCAATAGTTTTGGCCTAATACCACAGTTTGGCCACTCAGCTCTGCTCGGTTACCATCCATTGTTTTTTTGTGCAAACAACTCCAGAGTTGTGAATTAGTTAACCACCAAAATGAGTGGAAAAAGGCCTGCTGCTGGTGGAAAGGGGAATAGGCGTGTTGGGAAGGGGAAAAAAGGTTGTGTCCGTGGGGTAGGTGTTAAAGCAACAGTAACATCTGCAGAAGAAAGACCATCTTCCAGCCAAACTAAAATGTCTACTTCTTTTAGCGGACAATGTGATAAGATCCCTTTCTTACGGCCACGCCAATCGCTACAAATTCCAGATGAGGCACAAAAACAGCAGGTGCTTCAACGGATATCAAGTGCTCCTTTAAGTGGGCTCTCCTCCACATCAACTTCAACATCACAAATACTCCAGTCCTCAAAGGTGTCACCCAAATCGCACTTGCTTCCTCACAGCTCCCAAATCTCCAGCTGCCCGTCTGAGTATGAGGTAGAACAGATGGTTTAGTCTGCAGAGCTGTTTACTCATACTATAGCCTGGGAATCAGAGGTCGACTCCAGCGCTTCTGTGAATCCAGACGAGGAAATGATCTGCACTGATGCCCAGAATCTTTATGAGTCGGATCCAGGACCAGACGCAGAAGGTTCTGACCATAATGTAGACCCTCATTCCCAAACTGTAACTCCTGTTGGTGGAGACAATGAGGAAGACGATGATAAGACTCAAATACCTGATTGGAGCGACAACTTTAGTTTTTTGTCATGGCAGGAACAGGTTGGCTCTGAGGACGACGGGTGTGATAACGCACAGGGTGATGATGATGAGGTCGGAGATCCCACTTACTGTCAACCCACAGTCAGCCAAGAGATGAGGTCAGCAGAGGAGGTGGAGGAAGATGCTAGTGACGACGAGGTCAGGTTGCGCCTTCCTGGACAGAGACGTAGTACTGGAAGCACGTCAACAACTGCATCCTCAAACACAACTCTGCCTCTCACCACAAGTCGTGGTGGCTCTTCAGGTCGCATGGGTGCTAAGCCTTGCATAGCCTGGGCATTTTTTCAGATCGATAAAGATGACCCAACTCGTGTTATCTGTAACATTTGTCAGCAAAAGCTAAGTAGAGGCCAAAAAATACATAGTTTGAGTACTTCATGCATGAACCGGCACATGGACATGAAGCATAAGTTGCAGTGGGAAGCTCAGTGTGCTACAATGCGGCCTAGCCAGCCGGGCCAACCACCGTCTGCCATATCTTGTGCATCCGCGGCCTCTTCATCCTCTGTGACTGGGGGGACAGCAGTCACACCTGTTTTGGGGCGCAGACCTGCCACCTCTTTACCCGCAACAGCCAGCGTGATTGGCAGGTCATCATTTTCTTTGGAGGTGGTAACACCAGCTGGTGTTGAGCGCTGTCCGACATCGATAGCACCACCTTTGGATGAAGGCAACCTAACATGTCCGCCTGCATCTTCCTCACAGACCGGCAGTTTGTCGGGGACACCCTTATCAACCCCGTCTAAGCACAATAGCCAGCCCTCGGTCCCTCAGATGTGGACAAGTAAAAGACCATTTCCTCCTAGCCATGAGAAAGCTAAGAGGTTGAATTTCACCATCTGCAAGCTCTTGGCTACAGAAATGCTGCCTTTCCGCCTGGTGGACACAGAGGATTTTCGAGACCTTATGTCCGTCGCAGTGCCCCAGTACCAGATGCCCAGTCGGCACTACTTCTCAAAGAAAGGTGTGCCTGCGCTCCACCAGCATGTCGCACACAACATCACCGCTTCTTTGAGAAACTCTGTGTGTGACAGGGTGCATTTCACCACAGACACTTGGACGAGTAGGCATGGACAGGGGCGTTACATGTCGCTGACTGGGCACTGGGTAACTATGGTGACAGCAGGACAAGGGGCTGCTGTCCAAGTCTTGCCGTCCCCAAGAGTTGTGCGTCAATCCTCTTTATGTCAAAGTTCCTCCACTGCTTCTGCCTCCTCAACCTCCTCTCGGTCTTCCACCTGCACCCAAAGCCTGTCTGGTCATGCCACAAGCTTTCTAACTGCGCAGAAGGGATCCTGCACACCTCCTTACTATGCTGGCAGTAGGGCTCAACGTCATCAGGCGGTTTTTACATTGAAATGTCTGGGAAATGTGAGTCACACAGCTGAGGAGTTGTGGTCAGCTCTGGAGAACCAATTTCATGAATGGTTGTCTCCACTGGACCTGAAATCAGGGAAGGCCGTGTACGACAATGCTGCAAACCTGGGTGCGGCCCTTCGCCGGGGCAATGTCACACACGTGCCTTGTATGGCTCACGTGTTGAACCTGGTTGTCCAGCAATTTTTTGCCCACTATCCCAGACTAGATGGCCTTCTGCAGAGGGCACGGTCGCTGTGTGCTCACTTCCGCCGTTCGCATCCCGCAGCTCAGTGACTTACATCTCTACAGAAGTCGTTGGGCCTGCCACTTCACCGGCTAAAATGCGATGTGCCTACCGGTGGAATTCAACTCTGCACATGTTGCAGCGACTGTGGCAGCACCGACAAGCCCTGGTGCAATACGTTCTGATGTATAGCCTGGGCCAACGAGATTCAGAGGTGGGGCAAATCACGCTGGAGGAGTGGTCTCAGATCAGGGACCTATGCACCCTTCTGCACAGTTTTGAAATGGCGACGAAGATGTTTAGTGCTGACGATGCCATTATCAGCATGACTATTCCGGTGAATTACATGCTGGAGCACATGTTAAACAGAATTCGGAGTCAGGTGGTGGCACAAGAGGAGGTGGAGGAAGTAGAGGAGGAGGAGTTGTATGCGGAAGGGCTAACATCTGCAAGGTCCAGAAGGTCGGCAGCACCAAGGCGGCAGGCATGTGAGGGTGGGGGAGATGGTTTTACCAGGGCGCATGGTAGCAGCCAAACTAGTGAGGAAGGTGCAGGAGCCCAGGAAGAAGTGGAGGACGAACTGATGGAAGACTCATCAGATGAGGGAGACCTTAATCACATTTCTGTTGTGCGAGGTTGGGGGGAGAGGACAGAGGAAGGAAGCATGATTGTTACCTCGCCACCAACACAACAGGGACTTGGTGCTCCTGGATGCGCAACACACATGAGTGCCTTCTTGCTGCACTACCTGCAACATGACCCTCGAATTGTGAGAATTAGAAATAATCCTGACTACTGGGTTGCCACACTGTTAGATCCCCGGTACAAAAGTAAATTTGCAGAAATTATTCCTGCCATAGAAAGGGATGCACGCATGCAGGAGTATCAGCAGAGACTGTTGCAGAATCTTACATGTGCTTTTCCACAAAATACCAGTGGTGCACGTAGTGAATCTCACAGTTCCAACTTGCCAACTGTGGGACCGTCAAGTGTTCAGCACTCAAACCGTAACAGAACCACAGTATCTGCTGGTAACATCAATTTTGCGGAATCATTTCACCACTTTTTTAGCCCATCCTTTGCAAGGCCACAGGAGACAAGAAGTCTGACACATAGTCAACGCCTAGAGACGATGGTACAGGAGTATCTCCAAGTAAACATTGAAGCCACGACTGTGTCACTGGACCCTTGCTCTTTTTGGGCTTCCAATCTGGATAAATGTCCGGAGCTAGCCACTTACGCCTTGGAGATCTTGTCATGCCCCGCAGCCAGCGTTCTGTCTGAACGTGTGTTCAGCGCTGCTGGTGGTGTGCTGACAGATAAGCGCACGCGGCTCTCCACTGATAATGTAGACAGACTCACGTTCATAAAGATGAACAAATCATGGATCCGAAACGACTTTTCTACCCCTGTGTCATCCTGGGGAGAGTAAAAGCTTGATGATTGGTTAAAATCACCCTACCAAACGTTTTAAGCTTTCAAATTACTAATCATGTTTATCTGTATCTTGACTGGAAAATAATTTGGGCTTTGTAGCAGTGTGCAGCACTGATCCTATTAGGCCATCTATAATAAGCTCCACCAGATTTAAAATTAAAAATAATTTTTAGCTGCATCTAGCCCGGAAAATAATTTTGGTGCTCCGAGATGCGCAAGACACATAAGTGCCTTCTTGTTGCACTACCTGCAGCATGACCCTCATATTGTCAGAATTCGAAGTAATCATGACTACTGGGTTGCCACACTCTTAGATCCCCCAAACTTTTCGATCAACCTTTTCATTTTAATAAAGACCAAAAAAATGGTCATTTTTGAAATTATAAGCATTAGCAGGTTGTTAGAAACTGAAATCAAACAGTTTTCAACTCAAAACTTTATTCTAGGTGATGTTACATTTTCACATAGGACCCCTTGTTCGAAAGGAGCTTCTGAACTCTCTCGTCCATTGAATTTGTCAGGTTTTGGTTGGTTTCTGCTTCAATTGTTTTGCATGAGGACAGAATACCCTCCCAGAGCT
The DNA here is from genome assembly GCF_046119375.1 of Phyllobates terribilis. Taxonomy (NCBI): domain Eukaryota; kingdom Metazoa; phylum Chordata; class Amphibia; order Anura; family Dendrobatidae; genus Phyllobates; species Phyllobates terribilis. Next base: position 33,129,491 of record NW_027362768.1, on the reverse strand, counting down.
GTTGCTTAGATGTGAACTGCCTCCCGCCATCATAGACACTCCTTTTAATGATGCTCCAAAGGTTCGGAATGGGGTAGAGGTCAGGGGAGCATGGGGGTCACACCATAAGTTTGTCCCCTTTTATGCCCATATCAGCCAGAGATGCAGATGTTTTATGTGCAGCATGAGATGGTGCATTATCATGCAGAAAAATGATCTTGCTGTGAAATACACGGTTCTTCTTCTTGAACCATGGCAGGAAGTGCTGTTTGAGAAAATCCACATACATTATGGAGTTCATCTTTAGCGCCTTCAGGGATCCTAAAGGGGCCGACAATCTCTCTCCCCATGATTCCAGCCCAAAACATTACTCCACCTCCTCCTTGTTGGCGCTGTAGCCGTGTTTGCGTGGGGTGTCCATCAACCAGCCATCCTCCACTCCATCCATCTGGACCATCGAGCGCTGCACGGCACTCATCCGTGAACAAAACAGTTTTGAAATCAGTCTTCATGTAATGTTTGGCCCACTGGAGCCGTTTCTGCTTGTGTGAAGTGGATAGAGGAGGTCGACAGGATGGCGTATGCACAGCTGCAAACCTCTGAAGGACCCTGCATCTTGTTGTTCGGGGGACGTTGGAGGCACAAGCAGCTTCAAAAACTTGTCTGCTGCTATGACAAGGCTTTTTTGCCGCTGCTGTTTCAACCTGACGTAATTGCCTGTAGGAAAGAGTCCTCAATTTGCCCTTATCAGCACGCACACGTGTGTACTGTGAATCAGCTACATACTTCTTGATTGCCAAGACACTTCATCCTGATCATCGCACAATGTTGATTGTAGTCATGCCTTGACCTAAACACTCCACAATTTGTTGCTTCTCAGCAGCCGACACATCCTTTTTCTTTCCCATTTTGGCAGAAAATGTAGGCTGCTTAATAATGTGAGAGAGCCTTCTTAAGTAGTCTTGCCTTTCATTGGACACACCTGCCAAACTAATTAGCACAGGTGTCTGCAATTGCTTACAGTGATATAAAGAGCCCTGACACACATCACCATCAATGAGTTTAACTGACAAACAAACAAATTCTTCCCTTATCACTCCTAAACACTTTTTGCATAATAATTTGGAACGCGGTGTACATGTGCTTTTCCACAAAACACCAGCGGTTCACGTAGTGAATCTTACAGTTCTAACTTGCCAACCGTGGTCTGTATGGAATTGTTCAATAAAGGGCCCAAAATTAAGATAACATAGATGGGAGAGGTCTCTATGAATAGGAATTCCTAAGTATTTGATACCCTGTGAGGGCCAGGCAAAGGGAAAGTTGGACTGGATGGAATCCTATATGGATTTGGGGAGGGAGACATCAAGGGCCTCAGACTTCGCTGCATTGATTTTAAAATTTTACCATGTAACAAAGTGATCTATTTCAGCCATAACAGCATGGATGGATATATGTGATTGAGTGATATATACTAGGACATCATCAGCAAATAGAGAGCACTTGTACTCGGTGCCTCCCACCTCAATCCACCTAATATTGGGGTTATGGCGAATTGATGAGAGCAGGTGCTCCGTCACTAGGATGTATAAGAGAGGGGACAGAGGACATCCCTGCCTTGTCCCATTGGTGATTGTGAAAGGTGATGAAAATGTTCTGACGCACCCCCTGGGCCTTGGGACACCCGGAGCCGGACCCTTTTTGGTGGATGCTGGTGGTTGTAGTCTTCGTGGCGGCGACCCGGTTCCGTGGCTCAGGGCGGTCAAACCAGTGGCGGAACTATTTATGTGGTTTTGATGTTTAAATGTCCGACTACGCCACCCGTGGATTGCGGTCAGAGTGAACCGCCGCTACAGGGCAGACCGCTGAGGCTGGTGTTGTGGGTGCAGCAGAGCGTAGCATAACTCCCCACGGGAGGAGTATAGCCTCAAGGCAGTGTATGCGGAGGATGGGGGTGATGGTGCAGGGCAGCAGCAGTAACGACACGGAGTCAGTGATGCAGTCCAGGGCCTTTACTCACAGTTCTTATTATCCAGACCACGTCTGCAGGTAACGGCTGCCCACGTCGTACTGTGCTCACCAGGTGAGGGGCTCAGACAACTCCCAGATAACTTTGGAGCACTTCACAGGACCCCCTTTGTGTGTCCTTTGTCTGGCCTTTCTTACCAACACTTCTGTCCGGCTGCCTCGGGCCTCCTCTTGGTAAACTTGGCGCCAGTTTCCCTGACCCTATGTGGTGCCTTCCTAGCGGGTGTAGCGAGGGGCTGCGCCACATAAAATGTCAGAGCCTCCGGTTTCTAGCTGAGGGTCGTTTCCTGCCTCCACTAGTTCGGGGACCGGTCTCCCCCTTTGGCCTGACCCCTCCACGCAGGTGGATTCGGGCGTGCGGTGGCGACTCGCCCGTCCGCACCCCTGGGATCCCTTCATTCCTCGTTCCTGGAGCCTTCTCCGCTCCTCTTCCTTCCTTCTCCCTCTTCCAGGCCTGGGCCTCTGTTACTAGGCCCGCCTCCGGAGCAGAGCTCATGCAGAGCCCCTGCTCCCTGCCACTTCTGCTCAGACTTCTCTGCACTGAACTAAGATGGTGCCCACCTTTTATACTCCCTTCTCAATGCACCCAGGAACTGCTTCCTCCCTGCTCCTGCACTACAGGGTTCCCCTTCCTCAGTGTTCCCTCCCCCCACTCCAGCCAGGGACAGGGACTGTCGTGCCCATCTCAGGGGCATATTGGTCGCCCTGCCCCACGGCAATGTGGTGTAATGCATGCAGGTGTCGGGTCCTGATCCACACTCCATCCTTACCTGAGAGTGAGATATCACACCTCTGGGTGAGGTGCAATACGTCTGTAGCAACCGAGCCCTCAGGGTGCTACAGTTCCATTTATCTTCAGCCTAGGTGACGTATTGCGATACAGGGCCGTGATTTTGGCTATAAAAGGGTCCCCTAGACCCCTACCCCAAGCTTTTTAAGAGAATCATATATGGCGTGCCAGGAGACTCTATGGAATGCTTTCTCAGCATCCAACGAGAGTATCTAATTACAAATTTTTAACTGCATCTAGCCCAGGAAATACTTTGTGCCTAGTAGCAGTGTCTGCTAGTCAGCGGATTATCCCGGCTGTTAAGCAAGCTACACCACATGTAGTTTAGACACTTAATTTTTTCAAAGGAAATGCTTCGGGACCATGGGATACTCAGTGAAGAGCATCAGGAGGCACCCCAAGGCATAGGGGCTGGGACTGGCAGTAGGATGCCTTGCGGTGGACAGCCGAGCTCGATCCTTATAAAAGCTTTTTAACTGCAGCAGCTTTAGTGGACGCTACTGGAGCTGGAATTACGCGGCTGCTGGCATGAGACTTGCCCTCCAATAGATCCTTGTAAATGGATTTAAAGTGTATTCATTCAAATTAGAGAGACAATTTAAATTAAAAAGCTTAGAGCTGCCTCCACCACAGGGGGGCTCGCTCGACCCACCAGCGGACAGGCACCAGTATTGGGAGAGGGGGGCTGGCCATCAGGGTTCACCGCGGCTCTGGCACAAACCCGGCGACACGGAGGTGGCACGGGCAGGAGCGGACTGGCCGTGTCGGCTTCTCACTTTTTGGATTTTAGAAGGGCATGACATGCCTATATCTGTGTCTCCCCCTCCTTTTACTCCTCCACCTCTTTTATTTTCGCATGACTATATGTACTTGTCACTTTTCCATGTGTTAGTTGTGTCTTCTGAGCAGTTTGTCAGCTTTTGGACACCTTTGAAGGTGTTTTCTATGTGTTTCTATGTGTTTTTGTTTGCCTGCCATTGGTTTTAACGGTGTTCGAAGGTGTTCGACGAACAGTTCGACGAACAGTTCGGCGAACACACGGGTGTTCAACGAACCGAACCGAACTCGAACACTACGGGGGTGGCTCAACACTACCTGCCAGTACCCGTTAGTAAGGTCCAAAGTAGAGAAGAAATTAGCTGATTTTAGAGCTGCTAAAGACTCCTCTATCCTAGGTAACGGGTACGCGTCTTTATGGGTGATACGATTGACTTTTCTATAGTCCACGCACATTCTCATGGTACCATCTTTCTTTTTTACCAAAACTAAGGGAGCTGCCCAGGGGCTACTGCTATCTCTAATGACCCCAGCTTCTTTCATTTCTCTCAGCATGCCCTTTGCATTCTGATAATGTGCAGGAGGTACAGGTCGGTGTCTCTCTTTAATTGGTGGGTGGCTCCCCGTGGGGATGTGTTGTTCTACTCCCTTTACTCGGCCGAAGTCTAGTGGGTGCTTACTAAAGATTCTCTCGTACTCCTGAACCACCTGGTAGACTCCTTGTTTTTGGTGCAGGGGAGTAGAGTCAGCACCCACATGGAGTTTCTGGCACCAGTCCTCTTTGTGTTTCTAGGAGCCATTACCCTCCGCCGGGGGAGATGGAGGCAAGGGTTCCACGACCCTGATAGCATTGTGTTCGACGACAAACAACTTGGCAAGTGTAGCGTACCGGGGCAAGTGTACTTCCCTTTCCCCAATGTTTAAGATTCGGACGGGCACCCTTCCATGGCGGACATCAACCACCCCCCGGGCTTTCAAAATGGTGGGCCTGCTGTCTGAGTACACGGGTTCTACCATGGCTTGGTAGTCTCTCCCTCTTAACCTGATTGCAGTCCGACACCAGATCATCATTTCGCTTTTGGGAGGCATGGCAATGGGGAACGGGTCGCTCATCCTCACGCTAATGATCTCACCACCAGACAGTTCTACCTGTTGCCGTCTCATCAGGGCTCTTATCTTTCTGGAGGACCCTCTGTTGGCTGGAGCTTGCATTCATCGCCACCTGCTGCAAAATCACAATTACTTCTGAAAGACAGTTTTCAATCACATTAGTATCCAAGGTTATTTTAGGGTGACTTTCACAACGATCAATGTCCACAATGATCACTCCCTGTGCCGGCAGTTCAACCTTACCAATCTTGATGGTCATCTCTCTGAACCCCACCTGCGGCACGGGTTGGCCATTGCTGGCGATGATGCTTAAGTCATCGTCTGGGTAACGGGTTATATCCGTGTCACTCCAGTACCGCTTGAAAAGTGCGTAGGGGATGGTAGTCACTTGAGACCCTGTGTCCAGCAGTGCACTCATGGGGATACCGTCCAGCACTACGGGTGAGACCGGGCGTCCCCCCACGTACTTATCGCGCCAGTTAGATGGCCCTGATGATCTTATGCCTGGGGGTTGGCCCTCTGCCCCAGGTCGGACCCATTTCAAGTACAGTACCTTGCTATGTGTCCTGGCTGACTGCAACGGCGGCAAAACACTGTGGATGGACAGCCGAAACAGTCGGCGGGCCTCCCTCTGAACGACGGGATCCTCCTCTGTCGACGCCATGGGACATCCTCTGGACTGGAAGCCAGCTTGATTGGTCTTGACTGTTCCACCTGCAACGACTGTACGGTCCTGTTCAATGCAGCCACACTCTTTGTTAGCTCTTGGACCTGATGGTTCAGGTTGGCATGCTGGGATGGATTTAGGGCCTGTGCATCAGCCCCCAAAAGGTCTGCCGGGTAGGGCGCCGCCCCCTGTTGGTAAGTAATGGCAGGGCGCCGGGAAGCTACAGCGCCACCTGGTGCGGGTTCTCGGAGCACCCGGATGGCCCTATCTTTGAACTGGGCAAAAGTCAAATCGGGGTTCTGTAGGGCCATGAGGCGCAGCTGGGTTCTGTGGGCGCTGGACAGCAGACCTTCTATGAACTGGTCAGTCAACAGTTTATCGGTGTCCTGCGCGCTGCCAGGTTCAGCCTGTTTGATTGCTCCCAGAGCTTCCTGCAGGTTCAAGGCATAGTCTCTGATACTATCCTGGGCTCGCTTCTTACAGCCATAGAACCTCATTTTGATTTCTGCTGAGGTACGGGTGTCAAAGGTGTCCCGCAGACGGGTCAGAACCCCCCTTACAGTCCTTTTCTCCTCAGCTGTCAAAGACTTTACCTCACGTTGGGCCACATCAGTTAACTGCCCTATCAGTATGCTTACTTTCTGCTCCTCTGTCAGGGGATAAACTTTAAATAAGCTATACAGTCTTTCTTTAAAGTCACCCAAGGTATGCGACTCGCCACCATACTGTGGCAGCCAGGCCGCTCCGGGAATATAGGGCATAGAAAACGGCATTACGGCTGCAGCGGCTACGCTGGTGGTAGAGGGTCCCTCCGCGTCCGACATCTTCCTCCCCCCTAGTTAACCATGGCTTACCTTCCGACGATCCTCTTCTGTAGGCCGTGGCTCCGCTCGCGATGCTCTGGGTGAGGACCTTGCGTCGCGTCCTGGTGAAGTTAGCGTCGCTCTCTCCCCTTCCAGGACCTTGTGCAGCGTCTAAGCGCAGGGCGGAGCTTCAAGTCTCACGCGTTTTTGATGTCCACGCCCCTCTTCTTCCCGCGCGGCATCCCGATGATGGCGTCCGATGGCGGGAAAACAGCTGGAGATGGCGGGAAACGGCTGAAGATGGCGGGAAACGGCTCCGAATGGTGGGAAATCTCTTTTTAAGGTACGAATACAGTCTTTTCAGGCGCGCAATACCAGTTTGTGGCGGGTTGGTCACGATCCTGTCGACTACGCCAAAAGCTGACTCGCCCCCTGGGCCGTGGGGCACCCGGAACCGGGCTTCTGTGCGATGCTGGGGGTAGTAGTGGCAACCCGATCCCATGGCTCAGGGTGGTCAGACCAAATGCTGTGGCAGTCTATTTGTAGATTTATGAATGTCCGACTACGCCGCCCGTGAATTGCGGTCGGGGATGACCGCTGCAGCAAGGCAGACCGCTGAGGCTGGTGTTGGTGTGCAGCACAGGGATGGGATAACTCCCCACGGGAAGAGTGTAGCCTCAGGGCAGTGTAATAGGATGCTGGGGGTGACAGTGCAGGCCACAGTAGAAATCACACAGAGTCCAATAATGCAGTCCATGGTCTTTTACAGCAGATGATATTACTGACCCAACAGGAGTACCGGGTAGGAATGAGCCTGGGTTTCTGAGAGCATTCGAGCAAGCCCCACTGGTCAGGGTGAGCGTGTAGGCCTACCGTTCTCTCTCTGCCCTTGCTGACTATCCCCCTTTTCGTGGTGTGATAGCCCACGTCCCTGAGCTGGCCGTGTACTTCGCTTGTATGGCTTGCGACTCGGGCCTTGGGTACCTTAGCTTCTCCGTGCTGTACTGGTCCCTCTGTGTGGCGGAGCCTCCAGGCTTCTTAGGCCAAGGGACCTGAATTCCCTCGCGGGTTGGTTCTCTGCTGCTGGGCCTGCAACCCCGACAGCCTCAGACCCCAATGTCCGGTAGTGAAGTTCTCTCAGCCAGGACCGGCTCTCTTCGTCTCTGTCCCTGGCTCGCAGATCCTCCTCTGCCTCACAGACTCCTCGGCTGCTGCTGACCTGTCCCTCTTCCTTGAGACCCCTTCTGGACACTTCAGAAGTGGGTTCTGGTCTGTCTAACCCTGCCCCAGTTCAAGCTTTTATAGGGGCAGCCTGCTCCCCCTACTGGCCTGGGACAGGAGGTGCTGAATGCTAATGGTCCCTGACCAGGGAACCTCCCTCCTGCTCTCAGACACAGCCTTTAATATTTGTGGCACCCAGGCCTGGGGTGACACAAATACACCTCCCAAAATAACACAGTGGATTTGACTTTGTTACTCTGCTGTCATTTGATGGTGATGAGAAGTCTGGCCCAATCCAGCCCTTGTACATTTTGATAAGGGTCAGCTTGTCAGCATTGTCAGTTGACAGGCGAGTGCACTTATCAGTTATAATTCCCCCAGCAGCACTAAAAACACGCTCCGATAACACGCTAGCGGCAGGGCAGGCCAGGACCTCCAAGACGTACAGAGCGAGTTCATTCCAAGTGTCCAGCTTGGATACCCAATAATTAAAAGGCACAGAGGAATCACAGAGGACGCTGGTACGGTCAGCAAGGTACTCCCTCACCATCTTTTGAAACTTTCCACTCCTTGTGAGAGTACCCTGCGCCTCAGGGTCTGTCCGAAGGGAGGGTCTGAGAAAACTGTCCCAGAACGTTGACAGTGTTCCCCTGCCTCTACCGGATTGGAGTTGCGTCTCTCTCGCATGTACTCCTTGGTTGGGCAACGAACTGTGACCTCTGCCGCTAGCGTGTTCAGATGGGAATTTTTTTAACAGTTCTACAGCAAGGGCCTTCTGGTACTGCCCCATTTTTGTAGACCTCTCCACCTCAGGAATAAGAGAGTGAAAGTTCTCCTTGTAGCGGGGGTCTAAAAGTGTCACCAACCAGTAATGACTGTCACCCAACATTTTGACAATGCGAGGGTCACGGTTAAGGCAGCGTAACATAGTCAGCCATGCGTGCCAGACTGGTAATGGGCAAGACTTCCGTGTCCTCACCAAGATGACAACTGACCATGCTCTCCTCCTCCTCCTCCCCCCTGTCCTCAGGCCACCCACGCTGAACCGACAGCATGACAGTTGTACAGGTACTACCGTCTACAGCGCATGATAACAGCTCCTGTTCTTCCTCCTCCACCTCCTCCTCCTCCTCCTCCTCTCCCTCATTATCCCCCAATGCACATTGGGATGAGATAAGGCTGGGCTGTGTGTAATCGACCGCTATGGCTTCATGATCCATCTCATCATACTGTGGCTGCAATGCCTCCTCTTTAATTCTCTGCAGAGAGCGTTGCAAAAGACAGACAAGTGGAATGATGACGCTAATGATGGCGTCATTGCCACTCACCGTCTTGGTGGACTCCTCAAAGTTTGTCAAGATGGTACATATGTCAGACATCCAGGTCCACTTTTTATGTGTGGAGTCTGACCTGAATATCGACGGCCTTGTTGCAGCTGGTACTCCACAACTGCTCTCTTCTGCTCACAAATCCTTTGCAACATGTGGAGGGTAGAGTTCCAAAATGTGGGGACATCACACACCATTCGGTGTGACGGAAGCTGCAAACGCTGCTGCAACACAGCAAGGGCGGCGGAAGCTGTAGCCGACTTGCGAAAATGAGCTGACAGGCAGCGTTCTTTGACGAGCAGATCTGACAACTCGGGGTACGATTTAAGAAACCGCTGAACCACAAGGTTAAGCACATGAGCAAGGCATGGTACGTGTGTGATCTCGCCTTGCCTCAGAGCCGCCACCAGGTTACGGCCATTGTCACACACGACCATGCCTGGATGAAGGTTCAGCGGTCTCAGCCACAGATCTGCCTGCTCTTTCACAGCTGTCCACAACTCACAAGCAGTGTGAGGTTTCTCACCTAAGCTTATGAGTTTCAGCACAGCCTGTTGCCGCTTGGCTGAGGCAGTACTGCAGTGCTTCCAGCTTGTAACTGATGTGGTGATATCTGAGATGGAGGCTGAACATGAGGAAGAGGAGTAGTATGATGCGCAGGAGCTGTGCACTGTGGGGGCAACTCTGACTGACATAGGGCCCGCAATCCTCCGTGTGGGGAGGATGTGTTCCGTCTCAAGGTCCGACTGGGTCCTGGCTTCCACTATGTTTACCCAGTGTGCCGTCAAGGAGATGTACCATCCCTGGCCACAAGCACTTGTCCACGTGTCTGTTGTCAGGTGGACTCTTCCAGTAACTGCATTGTTGAGGGCACGGCAGATGTTTTGGGACACGTGCTTGTGTAGTGCGGGGATGGCACACTGGGCAAAATAGTGTCGGCTGGGGACCGAGTACCGAGGGACGGCGACCGCCATCAGGTTGCGGAAGGATTCCGTCTCCACCAGCCTAAAAGGTAGCATTTCCAACTAAAGCAGTTGTGAAATGTGCGAATTTAGGACTGTGGCCTGTGGGGCGTTGGCTGCGAATTTCCGCTTTCGTTCAAAGGTCTGGGATATGGACAATTGAATGCTGCGATGGGACGTGGACGTGGACATTTATGCTGTTTCTTGAGAAACTGCCATAACAAGTGAAGACTGAGAGGAGTGGGCATCTTTGCATGCAGTATAGACAGGAGATTGCCTTGCACTCACAACAGGGGGTTCTATTGCACACAAAACAGTGGAAGAAGCAGTGGTGACACCCGCTGACACTGGTCGTGGACTTTGGGGTTCACCCCACAAAGTCGGGTGCTTTGCTGCCATGTGCCTGATCATGCTGGTGGTGGTCACCCCTGCTGATGCTGGCATGGCAGGTGGTACAAATGGCTTTTTGGGGTTATCAGCAGAGTCTTTAAAAAAATTCTAGACTCTGGAAGACCTACAGGTTGTACTGGCAACACCCCTCGTGTTGGTATTAGGGGAAATGTTGCCTGCCTTCTGTGTGCTGCCACCACACTGCTTCTTCCTGCCTGTTGGGGTACTCTGCCTCCCTCACCCTGTGTGCTGCTGGCCTCGCTCTGCATGTCCTCCTGCCATATTGGGTCAGTTACTAGATCATCCACCACCTCCTCCTTATCCACTTGCGCACCACGATCCTCCTCCTCACTTCCTGGCAATTGTGTCTCGTCATCATCCACCTCTTGTGACAAATTGCCAGCGTCGACTTCCTGTGGCCGTGACTGTTCAAATATTTGGGCATCGCTACATGGGATCTCCTCTTCCACCACTTCAAGCGGAGCAGGCGAGGGGAATAAATCTGGAAATGGACCAGTGAACAGCTCTTCAGAGTGTCCAAGTGTGGGATCAGTTTCTGTCTGATGACACTCTGCATGGTGGGTGGAAGGAGCATCAGGGTGAGGAGGAGTATGCGGTCTAGACTCACGGCTACTAAGATTTGACCGTGTGGAAGATAGACCGGAGGTGGTGGTGCCCAGGTAACTGGAAGTATTATCTGCTATCCAATTAATAACCTGGTGTTATGTGATTCCCTAGTAATTCGGTCAAGAAGTGGGAGCGAAAAGATGTGGCTGTTGGTTGTGGCACATTTTCTCCTTGGCCACGGCCCCGTCCTCTGCACGCACTATCTATTTCTCTGGCCTACACCCGACTCTTTTAAACAATCTGAACAATCAGGGAGAAACTATTACTGTTTTTCTTTTCGGAAAAAATACCAAAAGCTGAATAATAGAGATTTTTTACCATGGAACGGCAAAACCACAGTTATAATTTACTGGCGTATACCAGACTTTTTTAAATATATATATTTACGTCGAACAGTGAGCGACACACTCAAACTGTTTTTTTTTTAGGCAAAAATGGCCCAAAAGTGGATAATACAGAGGTTTGAACCGTGGAACTACAAAACCACACTTCTATTTCTCTGGCCTACACCAGACTCTTTTAAACAGATATATTTGTGTCTGAACTGTCACAGACACACCAAAAGGGACACCAAAAGGTTAATAAGACAGGAATTTGTACAGTGTGAAGGAGGAAAAAAAAGAGGATTTAGATGAAAAAAAAAGGATTTTTCCTGGCCCCCGAGACCTGGAGCTAAGTCCAGAAATTTCAGCAACACGAGCACACAGGACTGTAATGCAGCGTTTGCTGGTATAACCACTATGTCTCCTATACAGCCTGCCTGCCTGCCTGATATCTGGGATGGATATTAGTCCTGAGATGGACTGTTTGTTTGATCTGGCAGCCTTTACAGACCCTACACTAACTATTTCACAGAATATATCTCTCCCTAAATCAGCAGCGCTGTCCCTACACTGTCTGATCCCAGCCGTCTGTGTCCAAGATGGCGGTGCCCGGTTTTAAATACTCCAGCTGACGCTGTGCGGCCAGCCAATCAATGTAATGCCCACAACCAACATGACTGCGGCATTACAGTGACTGACTGGCAATCCCTGCATGTTCATTGGCTCTGTAAAGAGCGCCAAACATGCAGGGCGGAGACCCGAGCTCCCGCCCAAGTAAGCCGGAAATGCTCGGTGCTCGCAGAGCATCCCAAGTAGCATGATGCTTGGGCGAGTACCGAGCAGTGTCGAGCATGTTCGCTCAACACTATTACTAACTTGATACAGCAAGGGACTTTTCAGTTTGAATTTGTTGGGAGCATATTTTATGTGTTTTAAAGACCTCATCCATACTAAAAAAAATACTTTCTTCTGTTACTAAGGTGATACTGTAAGGGAGATCTCATTTTGAAATTGTTTAGCGCATATTTTCTATATTATACAGGCCTCATCCACACTAAAACAATGCATTCTTCTCTTACTAACGTGATACAGTAGGGAAGATCTCAGTTTGAAATTGTTTTGAGTAAATCTTCTATGGAATACAGGCCAAATCCACACTAAAAAAATACCTTCTTCTGTTACTAACCTGATACAGTAGGGGACATTTGAGTTTGAAATTGTTTGGAGCATATCTTCTATGTTATACAACCTCATCCACACTAAAACAATGCTTTCTTCTGTTACTAACATGATACAGTAGGGGAGATCCCAGTTTGAAATTTTTTGGAGTATATATACTATGTTATACAGGCCTCATCCACACTAAAATAATACTTCTGTTACTAACGTGATACAGTAGGGGACATCTCAATTTGAAATTGTTTGGAGCACATCTTCTATGTTATACAGGCGTCATCCACACTAAAATAATACTTTCTTCTGTTACTAACTAGTGGCGGGTCGAGCACGTTGGAGTACTCAGGTGCTCAACCCAAGCAACGAGCCCAATGTAAGTCTATGGGAAGCTCGAGCAGTTTTCAGGCGGCTCCCCCCGGCGATCTGCAGAGGGCCTAAAAATTGCCCAAATCGATGGGAACAGTGCTCAAATGGCATGGGAATAGCATTGAGAAGACCCCTGGAAGCATTTCTGACTTCCAGGTCACTACTGTCAACAATGTACTTTTGACAATTTCAAAGGTATTGCGCCACTTTTACTGACTCACAATAAAACCTACTAAAACGAAACCAAAATGGATTTTCCTGGAAAATATGTTAAGGAACATCCATTCCAGGGTAATGACTTGTATATAAGGCAAAATAAATAACCAAAAACAAAAATACTCCTCCACACCTTGGGCTATGTTCACACGTTGCGTGTTTGATGCGTTTTTGCACTTTTGCATTGCTTTCAACCGTGACAAATGCATTCACCGGGAAAAGTCATTTAAATATTTTACAACCTTATCTGGCCATGTGGTGTGTGTGACTTCATCAGACACATCCTGTTTCATTTATGAAGGAGGGACTCTGAAAGTCACAAAGCCTATTTTTATAGGGCCATCAGGCGGCCTTTACTATTCTTAAAGGGCCATCAGCCGGCTATACTTTTGTTGTTTCCATTATTAAAGATTGGGTCTCCTATACTGTTATTGCAAATGCAGTGAGTGGCAGGTCTCCCCAAAATTTTGACGCACCCCGATAACTCTTTTGAAGAAACTTGGAGAAGGGCCTCCTGAAAACAATGTTCCAATTATTAGGAAGTGGGTCTCCCATTGTGTTTGTCTATGCAGTGAATGCAAGGGCTGCCAAAAATTTGGAGACGCTCCAATGCCCCTTGGAAGAGACATGGAGGTCAGAGGGCCTCCTGAAACAATGTTTCCATTATTAGGAAGTGGGTTTCCCATTGTGTTTACCTATGTAGTCAATGCAAGGGTAGCAAAAATTGGGAGGCACTACAATGCCCCTGGGAAGAGACGTAGAGGGCCTTATAAAAAAATGTTCCCATTATTAGGAAGTGAGTCTCCCATAGTGTTGGCCTATGCAGTGAATGCAAGGGCTGCCAAAAATTGGGAGGCACTCCAATGCCCCTTGGAAGAGATGTGGAGGAGGGCCTCATAAAAAAATGTTCTCATTAGAAAGGAGCAGGTCTCCTATACTTGTAATGTCCATGCACTAAGTGCATGGAATTTACATCATAAACTCCCTTTAAAAAAATTATGTGGGTGTTGCTTCACGGACCATGGTCACCCTTGTTATATGGTGGTGGAGGATGCAGAGAAGGAGGAGGACAAGAGCAAATAGCCCAAATCAGGAAGCCTATACCCATGTGTGGGTGTGAAAAGATGCATGGGAATACACCTTCCAAAAAAAGACACTGGATTTGAGTTAATGTTACGCTGCTATCATTTGGTGGTGTTGAAAGGTCTGGCCCAATCCAGCCCTTGTTTATTTTTATAAGAGTCAGCCCTTGCAGCATCTTCAGTTGACAGGCGGATGCGTTTATCAGTTAAAATTCCACCAGCGGCACTAAAAACCCGCTCTGATAAAACGCTAGCGGCAGGGAAGGCCAGGACCTCCAAGGCGTAGAGAGCCAGTTCATTCCACGTATCCAGCTTGCATACCCAATAATTATAAGGCACAGAGGAATCACGGAGGACGTTGGTATGGTCGGCAAGGTGCTCACTCAGCATCTTCCCAAACTTTGCACTCCTTGTGAGAGTACACCGCGCCTCAGGGCCTGTGCGATGGGAGGGGCTGAGAAAATTCTCCCAGAACTTTGACAGTGTTCCCCTGTCTCTGCTGGATTAAGTTTTGTCTCTCTCGACTGTACTTTTTTGTTGTCCGACTAACTGTGACTTCTGCTGCCAGCTTTTTCAGATGGGAATTTTTTAAATAGTTCCGCTACAAGTGCCTTCTGGTACTGCCCCATTTTTGTAGACCTGTCCGCCTCAGGAATAAGAGATATAAAGTTCTCCTTGTATCGTGGGTCTAGAAGTGTCACCAACCAGTAATGACAGTCACCCAAAATTTTGAGAATGCGAGGGTCATGGGAAAGGCAGTGTAACATAAATTCAGCCATGCGTGCCAGAATTCTAGCAGGCAATACTTCCGTGTCCTCACCAAGAGGATGAGTGACCATGCTCTCCTTCTTCTCCTCTCTGTCCTCAGGCCATCCACGCTGAACAGACTGTATGACAGTTGTGCAGGTAGTACCGTCTATAGCGCATGAAAATAGCTCCTGATCTTCCTCCTCCTCCTCTTCCTCATTGTCACCCAATCCACGTTGAGATGAGATGAGGCTAAGCTGTGTGTAATCACCCTGTATGGTTCCTTGCTCTATCTCATCATCCTCAGCCTGCAATGCATCCTCTTTGATTGTGAGCAGAGAGTGTTTCAGAAGACCGAGAAACAGGATGGTGATGCTAATTATGGCGTCATTGCCACTCACCATCTTGGTGGAGTCCTCAAAGTTTTGGAGGATGGTACATATGTCTGACATCCATGTCCACTCCTGAGGTCTTATGTGTGGAGTCTGAACTGAATACTTACGGCCTTGTTGATGCTGGTAGTTAACAACGGCCCTCTTCTGCTCACGAATCCTTCCCAACATCTGCAGTGCAGAGTTACAACGTGTGGGGACATCACACATCAGTCTGTGAGCCGGAAGCTGCTAACGCTGCTGAAACACGGCAAGGGCGGCGGAAGCTGTAGTTGACTTTCTAAAATGGGCACACAGGTGGCGTACTTTAACAAGCAGATCCGGCAGCTCCGGGTAGGATTTGAGAAACCGCTGAACTACGAGGTTAAGCACATGGGCCAGGCATGGTACGTGTGTGAACTCGACTCACCTCCTAGCCACGATCAAGTTCTTGCCATTGTCACATATGACCATGCCTGACTGTAAGTTCAACGGTGTGAGCCACAGATCTGCCTGCTCTTTCAGAGCAGTCCACAACTCTTCAGCATTGTGCGGTTTGTCACCTAAGCATATTAGCTTCAGCACAGCCTGTTGCCGCTTGGCCGAGGCAGTGCTGCAGTGCTTCCAGCTTGTGACTGATAGGGTCATTTCGGAGATGGAGGCTGAAGAGGAGGAGGAGGCTGAGGAGGTTGAGGTGCAGGAGCTGTAGACTGTGGGGGCAACCCTGATTGATCTAGGGCCCGCAATCCTTGGCTTTGGGAGGATGTGTTCCGTCCCAAGGTCCGACTGGGTCCCAGCTTCCTCTATGTTAACCCAGTGTGCCGTCAGTGTGATGTACCATCCCTGCCCACAAGCACTTGTCCACGTGTCCGTGGTTAGGTGGACTTTCCCAGTAACTGAGTTGTTGAGGGCACGACTAATGTTTTGGGACACGTGCTTGTGTAATGCGGGGACGGCACCCTGGGAGAAATAGTGGTGGCTGGGTGCCGAGTACCGACGGACGGCAGCCAGCATCAGGTTGTGGAATGCTTCCATCTCCATGAGCCTAAAAGGCAACATTTCGAGCGCAAGCAGTCGCGAAATGTGGGTATTTAGTAGTGTGGCCTTTGGGGCCTTGGCTGCGTATTTGCGCTTGCATTCCAAGGACTGGGGTATGGACAACTGAACGCTGCACTGGGGCAAGGACGTTGACGTGCTTCCTGATGCTGCTACTTGAGAGTGTGCAATGATAGGTGCAGGGCAGGAGGCATCTTTGCATGCACCATGGACAGGGTATTGGCTTGCATGCACAACAGTGGAAGAAGCAGTGGTGCCACCCGCAGACACTGTTCCTGGACCCTGTGGTTCGGCCCACAAAGTCGCGTGCTTTGCTGCCATGTGCCTGATCATGCTGGTGATGGTCAGGCTGGTAGTTTTTCCACCCCTACTGATGCTGGCCTGGCAGGTGGTGCAATTGGCCTTTTTGGGGTTATCGGTAGAGTCTTTAAAAAACAACCAGACTCGGGAAGACCTAACAGTTGTACTGGCAACTTCCTTTGTGTTGGTATTACAGGGAATGGTTTCCTGCCTTCTGTCTGCGGCCACCACACTGCTTCTTCCTGCCTGTTGGGGTGCTCTTCCCCCTTCCCCTGTGTTCTGCTGTCCTCGCTCTGCTTGTCCTCCTGTTAGGTTGGGTCAGTTACTTTATCATCCATCAACTCCTCTTCCTCTTCTGCACCTTGGTCCTCCTCCTGACTTTCTGGCAATTGTGTCTCATCATTGTCCACCTCTTGTGACACTTTCCCACCGTCACCTTCGTGTGACCGTGGCTGCTCAAATATTTGGGCATCGCTACATGCGATGTCCTCTTGCCCCGCTGCAAGTGGACCGGACGAGAGGCCCGAATCTTTAAATGAAAAAGTGAACAGCTCTTCAGAGTGTCCAAGTGTGGGATCAGTTGTCTCTGGGAATTCGGCATAGTGGGAGGAAGGAGGTTCAGGGTGAGGAATATGCGGTCCAGACTCACAGCTACTGTGACTTGACCATGTGGAAGACAGGGTGGCGGTGGTGGCTAAGTGACTGGAAGCATTATCTGCTATCCAACCAATAACCTTTTCACACTGCTCTGTGTTCAACAGGGGTGTTCTGCGGTCCGCTATTAATTGGGGACAGGAATGTCGAGCGAGAAGATGTGGGTGTTTGTTGTGGCACAATTTCAGCTTGCCCACGGCCTCGGCCTCTGCATACACCATCAGCATCATGTCCAGTCCCCATCCCTTGCCTTTTGCCTTGCCCATTTTAAATGGAGGACAATATCTTCCACGCTCACTACAAATGGCTGAATTCGGAGCGAACTTGTATGTGATCCATGTGATGGAGAAACCACAGTTTTAAATAGCTGGCCTGTAGGTAACTATTTTGAACAGCAAAATGGAGTCAATAGTTTCACTGACACACTGAAACAAATTTTCAATGGAAGCCAGAAATGGCAATATTTTCAGCGCAATTATGTGATCCGTGTGACGGACAAACCACAGTTTTAACCCCTTAACAACATTAGACATACTAATATGCATCTATGCTCTGGGACTTAAAAGCCAGACCCGTATTAGTACGTCATGGCGATCGCGCGCGCACACAGACTGTGCGGGCGCGATCGCCGCCGGGTGTCAGCTGATTGTCACAGCTGACACCTGGTACTATGTGCAGGGAGCGGTCCTGCACCGCTCCCAGCACATCAACCCCCGCGATGCTGCGATCGAAGTCGATCGCAGCATTGCGGTGGCAAGGGGAGGTGATCGCAGATACTCACCTCCTCTTCCGGCTTCCAGCGCAGTCTGCCGTGGCTTCCAGGATGTTGCCATGACGATCCGATGTCGTCATGACAACATCCGGGTCACCAGACAGCAGGATGATTTTTTGGACATGCGCAGTGCATCTCCAAACAATCTTCTCCCTGTCCAGCGCTGACAGCCTGCATGGCACAGGGATGGTGCTGCATTCCTGCGCCATGCAGGCGATCAGAGAAAAAAAAGTGAAAGTCCCATAGTGGGACAAAGTAATAAAGTATAAAAACTATCAGAAAGTAAAAAAAAAAAAAAAAATTGTAAAAATATAAAAAAAAAAAAATAATAATAATCCACCAAAAATAAAAATATAATGTACCCATCAATAAATATTATTATAAAAAAAATTAAAAAAAAACAATAAAAGTACACATATTTGTATCGCTGCATCCAGAACAACCTGACCTATAAACCTGTCCCACTAGTTAACCCCTTCAGTGAACACGGTAAAAAAATAAAATAAAAAACGAAGCAAAAACCAATGCTTTATCACCATACCGCCAAACAAAAAATGGAATAACACGTGATCAAAAAGACAAATATAAATAAAAATTGTACCGCTGAAAACGTCATCTCATCCCGCAAAAAACAAGCCGCGACACAGCTCCATCAGCCGAAAAATAAAAGTTATAGCTCTCAGAATAAAGCTATGCTAAAAAATATTTTTTTCTATAAAATTGCTTTTATTATGTAAAAGTGCAAAACATAAAAATACGATATAAATGGGGTACCGCTGTAAACGTACTGACCCGAAGAATAAAGCTGCCTTATTAATTTTACCACATGCGGAACAGAATAAAAATAAAACAAAAACAACAATTCCTGAATTGTTGGTTTTTGTTTATTCTGCCTCCCAAAAATCGGAATAGAAAGCGATCAAAAAATGTCACGTGCCTGAAAATGGCACCAATAACAACGTCAACTCATCCCGCAAAAAACAAGCTGTCAAATGACTGTCTGCCAAAATCTGGAAAAATTATAGCTCTCAAAATATGGTGATGCAAAAACTAGATTTTACAAAAAATGCGTCTTTTAGTGTGTGACAGCTGTCAGTCATAAAAACCCCATATGATTCTGGTATCGCTGTAGTCTCACCGACCCGAAGAATAAGGTCGTCTAATCTCTTATACCGCATGAGGACCGGCGTAAAAAATAAACTGTCAGGTTAGGGTTGTGCTAGGGATAGGGTTGTGCTAGGGTTAGGGTTGTGCTAGGGTTAGGGTTGTGCTAGGGTTAGGGTTGTGCTACGGTTAGGGTTGTGCTACGGTTAGGGCTGGGGTTGGGGTTAGGGTTGGGGTTAGGGTTGTGATGGGGTTGTGATTTTTTTCAAAAGTAAGAAAAAAAGATGACGATATGGCGACTAGTGTTGAGCGCAAGTGCTCGCTACTTCAGTTTGCATCGGGTGTTCTGGTATGCATTGAGTATCGTGGGTATTTGAGTGACATGCTCGAGTCTCCGCCCCATATGCTTCACGGCCCAAAAAACTTTGCGGGGATTGCCTGCTATGCACGAGAGATCCCCGCATGTTTTTTTGGGGGTGTCTAATAACCGTGAAACATCCGGGCGGGGACTCGAGCATATCACTCGAGCACACGCAGTACATGGTGCATACCTGAGTACCCGATGCAAACTCAAGTAGCGAGCACTTGCGCTCAAGGCTAATGACAACTTATTCAATATGATGACCTAATGTTATCAAATTCTGTGTTGTACCTCTGGATTCAAAATGTTCACTATACACCTTAATAAAATCCTTGAGGGGTATAGTTTCCAAAATGGGGTCACTTGTGGGGGAGCTCCACAGTTTAGGCACATCAGGGGCTCTTCAAACGCGACATGGTGTCCGCTAACAAATTGAATGGAAAATCGGCTCAAATTGTTAGCGGACGCCATGTTGCGTTTGGAGAGCCCCTGCGTGCCTAAACTTTGGAGCTCCCCCACAAGTAACCCCATTTTTGAAACTAGACCACCCAAGGCACCTATCTAGATGCATAGTGAGCACTTGGAACCCCGATCTAGATAGGTGCCTTGGGTGGTCTAGTTTCCAAAATGCGGTCACTTGTGGGGGAGCTCCAATGTTTAGGCAAACAGGAGCTTTCCAAACGCGACATGGTGTCCGCTAACAAATTGGAACCATGTCGCGTTTGAAGAGGCCCTGTGTGACTAAACATTGGAGCTCCCCCACAAGTGACCGCATTTTGGAAACTAGACCACCCAAGGCACCTATCTAGATGCATAGTGAGCACTTGGAACCCCCAGGTGCTTCACAAATTGATTCGTAAAAATTAAAAAGTGAAAAAAAAACACTTTTTCATTTTTACGAATCAATTTGTGAAGCATTGGGGGTTCCAAGTGCTCATTCTGCATCTAGATAGGTGCCTTGGGGGGTTTAGTTTCCAAAATGGGGTCACTTGTGGGGGAGCTCCAATGTTTGGGCACACAGGGACTCTCCAAATGCAACATGGTGCTCACTATGCATCTAGATAGGTGCCTTGGGTGGTCTAGTTTCCAAAATGGGGTCACTTGTGGGGGAGCTCCAATCTTTAGGCACATCAGGGGCTCTCCAAATGCAAAATGGCGTCCGCTAATTATTCAAGCAAATTTTACAATCAAAAAGTCAAATGGCGCTCCTTCCGAGCCCTGCCATGCACCCAAACAGTGTTTTTTCCCCACATATGGCGTATCTGCGTGCCCAGGGGAAATTGCACAACAAATTTTGGGGTCCATTTTTTCTTGTTACCCCTGTTAAAATAAAAAAAATTGGGTCTAAAGTAACATTTTTGTGAAAAAAGTTAAATGTTCATTTTTTTCTTCCACATTCCAAAAATTCCTGTGAAGCACCTGAAGGGTTAATAAAGTTATTGAATGTGGTTTTGAGCTCCTTGAGGGGTGCAGTTTTTAGAATGGTGTCACTTTTGGGTATTTTCTGTCATAAAGACCTCTCAAAGTGACTTCAAATGTGATGTGGTCCCTAAAAAATGGTTTTGTAAATTTTGTTGGAAAAATGAGAAATCGCTGGTCAACTTTTAACCCTTATAGCTCCATAACAAAAAAAAAATTTGGTTCCAAAATTGTGCTGATGTAAAGTAGACATGTGGGAAATGTTATTTTTTAAGTATTTTGTGTGACATATCTCTCTGATTTAAGGGCATAAAAATTCAAATTTTGAAAATTGCAAAATTTTCAAAATTTTCTCCAAATTTCCATTTTTTTCACAAATAAACGCAAGTGATATCGAAGAAATTTTACAAACATCATGAAGTACAATATGTCACGAAAAAACATTCTCAGAATCAGGGGGATCCGTTGAAGCGTTCCAGCGTAATTACCTAATAATGTGACAGTGGTCAGAATTGTAAAAATTGGCCTGGTCATTAACGTGCAAACCACCCTCGGGGGTTAAGGGGTTAAACAGCTGGATTTTTAGCTCTGTAATATGGAAAGGACCTGGCTGTATTCTGCAGTGCCAACAAGCAAATGGCACAGAAAAATTGTGTTCGCTGGATTGCTTTTTAAGCAAATAATGAGGATTAAGATCCAAAAAAAAATTATTCCTGGCCCCTGAGACCCGGGCCTATGTCTAAAAATATCTAACAGCAGCAGCAGATAAAACTGGAATGGAGCCTCTTGTGCTGTATGCACTGCAGTCTGCTATATACAATGCCTGCCTGCCTATATACATTGCCTGCCTGATATCTCTGCAGATGGATTAGTCCTCAGAAGGACTGTTTGTTGAGATGGATATGTGTAATATACTTCTGTTCTACCTACGCTACCTAATAAACAAGCAAATCTCTCCCTAGGTCAGCAGCACCTCTCCCTACACTGTCTGATTCTGAAGTGACTGTGACGAGTACTGATATAGACCTGATGATGCTGTGCGGCCAGCCAATCACTGTAATGCCACAACCCCGGAAAATACTCGGCGAGCGCCGAGCATCTCGAGCAGTGAGATGCTCGGGCGAGCACCGAGCAGTAGCGAGTATGCTCGCTCATCACTATTACTAACTAGTAGTGATGATCGAGTATGTGTTGTTAACCCTTTTGCCGAGCATGCTCGGCCGAGCACCGAGTATTTACAGCTGCTCGGTGATATGTTTGAATAACTCCCGTGACGTAGTTGGTTTCACTACAGCCAACCCAGCAGATAGAGAGACCCAATCAGGATTCTCCACATTTCCAAAAATTATTGGCAGTCACCAGCAAAGTAGCATCAATTTCACTATAGTACAAATAGTAGAATTAGGAATAACACACCTTCCACTACAACCAACCCAATAGTTATGCAGGCACATCTGACCATGTCCCTGGCTGGAGTGGGGAGGGGGGAGGAAAACCCAGTGATGTAGGAGCAGAAGGGGACGGTTTCTGGAGCATAGGAAGGAGCTCATTGGGTGCTGGTCACCTGATCTCACACTCAGAGGAGGAGGTATAAAAGGTGGGCACCATCTTAGGAGGGATAGTCAGTACAGTGGAGAGGTGACAGGGAGCAGTGGCTCTGTAGGAGCTCTGCTCAGAAGGCAGGCCTAGATAAAAGGCCGGGGCCTGAGAGGAGGAAGGAAGGAGAAGTAGGCCTAGAGAAGAGGCCGAGGAAGGGGGAGAAGAAGGAACAGGAACAGGAAAGAAGGAGAAAAGACAGAGGAGTAGAAAAGCACAGAAACAAGAAGGAAGAAGGGACCCTGAGAACCCACGAGATAACGGGTGAAGGGTCAGGCAGAATAAGGGTACCGGATTCCCAAGTTGGTGGAGGTAAATAATCCCTCAGCCAAAGAACGGAGGTCATGATCATTTATTGGTGCGACCCCGCGCCAAACCTGCTAGGAAGGCACCATAAAGGATACAGGGAACGGGGCCCACGTTTAACCGCATAGATCCGCGGCAGCTGGATAGAAGTTTGGTCACTGGTGGGGCACGAGCCAGAGAAAGGATAGAAGGGAGTCCTGTGCCATACTCCTGAATTGCCTAGGGGTTGACCAAGTCCCTCACCTGGTGGACGCAGCACGACTTGGATATTAACTGTGAGTAAAAAACCCTGGACTGCAACACGTTGTCTTTGCATTTCTTGCCGCGCCAGCACTACTGGTACTGGGACGCCCTGCACTACAACCCCCATCATTTCCACTCACTGCTCTGGGGCCACACTCCTCCCGTGGGGAGTCATACTACTTAGTGCTGCACACCTACATCTGTCCCAGCGGTCTGCACTGCAGCGGCAGTTAACCCTGACCGCAATCCACGGGTGGCGTAGTCGGACATTGCAAAAACATATAGAAGACTGCCATTGGTCTGACCACCCTGTGCCACGGGATAGGGTTGCCACTACTACCCCCATCATTGCGCAGAAGCCCGGTTCCGAGTGCCCCATGGCCCAGGGGGCGAGTCTTTCACATTTAAAAAAATTAGGGCCTAAAACCACCAAAGTGGCATTAATTTCACTAGAGTACAGGGTGGGCCATATATATGGAAACACCAAAATAAAATGGGAATGGTTGGTGATATTAACTTCCTGTTTGTGGCACATTAGTATATGGGAGGGTGAAAACTTTTCCAGATGTGTGGTGACCATGGCGGCTCTTTTGAAGTCGGCCATTTTGGATTCAACTTTATTTTTTTCAATGGGAAGAGGGTCATGTGACACATCAAACTTATTGAGAATTTCATAAGAAAAACAATGGTGTGCTTGATTTTAACATAACTTTATTCTTTTATGAGTTATTCACAAGTTTCTCTTTGCTTACAGCCATTGACATGTCGCAGAGATTAACACGTGAGGAGCGGATAGAAATTGTGTTGATGTCTTGTGAAAGCAGTACCTGGGTCATTGCAGCAGATTTCAATGCAAGACACCCTACAAGACCACCCATCTCCCATGCTACAGTTAGCAAACTGCTTGGCAAATTTCGTGAAACAGGTTCAGTGTTGGATTTGCCAAAATGTGGACTCCAGAAAACTGTCACTAATGAAGAAACATCAGTGGCTGTCCTAGCTTCATTCAGCAAGAGCCCACAGCGTAGCACTCGGCGCATGTCACTGGAGAGTGTCATCAGTCAAACATCCCTTCGGTGAATATTAGCTACTCACAAATGGCACCTTTACAAAATCCAGCTGCTGCAGCATCTCAACGACGATGACCAAGATCGGCGCACTGAATTTGCAGAATGGGCAAAACAAAAATTGGAACAGTACCTTCATTTTACACAGAACATTATGTTCAGTGATGAGGCAAACTTTTTTGTGAATGGTTTAGTTAACAAACGAAACCACCGCTATTGGTCTGACACTAACCTACAGTGGATAGATCCCTCCAAGACTGTTGGAACACAAAGATTGATGGTATGGTGTGGTATATGTTGTACAAAGATAGTGGGACCATTCTTCATCAATGGAAACCTCAATGCCACTGGATATCTGAAATTGCTACATGATGTGTTGCCCTCTTTATGCACTTAAGATGGCATGTTCCCTGAGTTTTTCCAACGAGATGGTGCACCACCACATTATGGGTGTCAAGTCCGAGCATTCCTACATGAACAGTTTCCTGGAAAGTGGATTGGTCATCGAGGGCCAGTTGAATGGCCACCAAGGTCTCCTGATCTGACCCCCTTAGACTTTTATCTTTGCAGTCATCTGAAGGCAATTGTCTATGCTGTGAAGATACGAGATGAGCAGCATCTGAAACAACGGATACTGGAAGCCTGTGCTAGCATTTCTTCTGCGTGGTTGCTATCAGTGTGTCAAGACTGGAAGAAGAGGGTTGCATTGACAATCCAACACAATGGGCAGCACATTGAACACATTTTATAAGTGGTCATAGACTTGTAAATAACTCATGAAAGAACAAAGTTACGTTAAACCAAGCACACCTTTGTTTTTCTTATGAAATTATCAATAAGATTGATGTGTCACATGACCCTCTTCCCATTGAAAAAAATAAAGTTGGATCCAAAATGGCTAACTTCAAAATGGCCGCCATGGTCACCACCCATCTGGAAAATTTTTCCCCCTCCCATATACTAATGTGCCACAAACAGGAAGTTAATATCACCAACCATTCCCATTTAATTTTGGTGTATCCATATAAATGGCCCACCCTGTAGAAGTAGTATAATGGGTAGAGTTGAGCCACCCCCGTAGTGTTTGAGTTCGGTTCGTCGAACACCTGTATATTCGCCGAACTGTTCGTCGAACACCTTCAAACACCGTTAAAACCAATGGCAGGCAAACAAAAACACATAGAAACACATAGAAAACACTTCAAAGGTGTCCAAAAGCTGAAAAACTGCTCAGAAGACACAACTAACACATGGAAAAGTGACAAGTACATATAGTCATGCGAAAAGAAAAGAGGTGGAGGAGTAAAAGGAGGGGGAGACACAGATATAGGCATGTCATGCCCTTCTAAAATCAAGAGAGGCTGGAGTAAAAATCTAAAATCAGCCTACCAACACCCAGACGTCGTGACAAGAAAATTAAAAAAATATATATCTTTAGGTAGAATGGCGGTTCCATTCAGAACACTTTCCTTACAAGATGTAGTGGTATCCCCTTTGTAAGTTGTGCCAAAAACAGAACCCAATACATTCGGACTAATCCACCATTTGTCATATCCAAGGGGCAGGTCCGTAAACGACAACATCGACGCGGAACCAAGTACAATATTATATACTGTACATCCTTTGACAAGGCAATCAGGTGGATCAAGAAGTTGGGAAGGGTCACCCTAATGGCCAAAACAGACATTAATGCAGCGTTCCGGTTACTTACTACCTGTGCCTCCGAATAGTGTCCACCTATTGGGCTGCTTCTGGGAAGGAGTATACTATATAGATCGCTGTTTGCCCATGGGGTGGTCCAGATCCTGCTCACTATTTGAGGTGTTTAGTTGCTTCCTCGAATGGGTTGTAATGGACGTTTCTAAGGGGGCACATATTATCCATTACCTCGACAACTTCTTATGCCTGGGCCCAAAAGATTCGCCACAGTGTGAATACACGCGGTAGTCCACCTGTGAGAAGGAGAGAGCTGGAGGGAGAGCGGACACCACAGAGCCAAGGGGTTAGATGGAGAACGGAAGAAGGAAAGAGGGCGAGGGAGGTAAGGGAGTACAGTGGAAGGCCGACCTGAGCTCCCCCACGTTCCTGCTGGGCGGGGAATAGCCCTGGGAAGAAAAGCCGCTTGCGCATCCGTTTGAGGTTACGGGCGCGAGCGGGCAGAGGGACTACACTGGAGTGCGAAGCCGACACGGCCAGTCCGTTCCTGCCCATGCGACCTCCGTGTCGCCGGGTTTGTGCCAGAGCCGCGGTGGACCCTCACGGCCAGCCCCCCTCTCCCAACACTGGTGCCTGTCCGCTGGTGGGTTGAGCCCCCCCGCGGTGGGGGGGAGTAACATCTGCAGAAGAAAGACCATCTTCCAGCCAAACTAAGATGTCTACTTCTTTTCGTCGTAAATGTGATACGATCCCTTTCTTACGGACACGCCCATCGCTACAAATTCCATATGAGGCACAAAAACAGCAGGTGTTTCAACGGATATCAAATGCTCCTTCAAGTGGTCTCTCCTCCACCTCAACTTCAACATCACAAATACTCCAGTCCTCAGAGGTGTCACCCCAATCGCACTTGCTTCCTCACAGCTCCCAAGTCTCCAGCTGCCTGTCTGAGTATGGGGTAACACAGATGGTTGAGTCTGCACAGCTGTTTACTCATACTATCGCCTGGGAAACGGAGGTCTGCTCCAGAGCTTCTGTGAATCCAGACGAGGAAATGATCTGCACTGATGCCCAGAATCTTTTTGAGTCGGATCCAGGACCAGATGAAGAAGGTTCTGAGCATAATGTAGACCCTCATTCCCAAACTGTAACTCCTGTTGGTGGAGACAATGATGAAGACGATGATGAGACTCAAATACCTGATTGGAGCGACAACTTGACTTTTCGGTCAGGGCAGGAAGAGGTTGGCTCTGAGGACGACGGGTGTGAGAACACACAGGGTGATGATGACGAGGTTGGAGTGCCACTTACTGTCAACCCACAGTCAGCCAGTCGATGAGGTCAGCAGAGGAGGTGGAGGAGGATGTGACTAGCCCAGGGGATGGGGATGACTCGGTACCCGGGCCTTTGCCTGGCCTTCGGGATGTCGCGGTGGTAAGCTCCCGGGCCCGTACCCTGTGGTCACTCTTTAAAAGGGTGGATAATTGTTAATTTTATAAGAGTTCGTGACGCTACCTGTGGTATCTGGTGAGAAGCACCAGCGCTGCAGCAGTCCACTGAGGCCGGTGATAAGGCAGCTCGATGGTATAGCTCCCCACAGGTGGAGCTAGACCTCAGAAAAGCATCTGCAGGAGGAATGCAGGACAGGCGAGACCCAGCTGGGTCAGAGCAAGAACGGGAACAGACACGGTAGTCACTTCAGTACCTTTTACTGGTGGAAATTCAGGCACATCCCGGAGCACTGTAGGGTGAAGGGTGCATATCAGGATCCTCCCCAATGAGCGGGTGTAGGGCCTCCTGTTTCTTGCCTCTGCGTAGTTAGTTTCTGACCTGCCTGGAGCTAGACCTAACTTTGTCTCTGTCCTGCGCTGGCTGACCTTGTGGTAGGGCCTTGTCTTGGAGTTCACGCTCCTAGAATGTGGGGCCTAAGCGTCTCCTGGCTCTGTTACGTATCAGCACCTTAGCGATCCTGGGACTTGTAGTTCTCCAGGGATTCCGGTTATGCCTTACTGGGTCATAGAGATCCCGGTAAGTTCGGATCCGGTGTCCGGTAAATGCTTTGGGGTGAGCTGGTTAAGCTCCTCTGCCCCCTATGTACTAACTCTCCACTCGCCTTCGGCCTACTCGGGCCCTCACTAGGCTATACACACTAACGGCAGCTTGCCGTGCTTCACCGATCTTAAGGCGCCGGCACACCTTAAGCTCTAACTGGGCTCTCTGAGCTCTAGCAGGAGCCTCGTGCTCCACTGCTGAACTATTAACTGAGTTCTCTAGACTAGACTGAGCTCCACTGCAGACTGACCTCTCTTAGGCTTCTCTACTGCAGGAACTCTTCAGAGGAACTGAACTGCCTAGCTCCACCTTCCCTATTTATATCCCTAATGGGCTCCCTCTGCTGGTCTGAGGTGGAAGGTGGAGATCTGTGAATGTTTCTGGGGGCCTCTTGTGGAGGATTCCATCAATGCACTCATTTAGGATCTGTGATACCAAGCGCAGCTGGGCGTCACAGATGCTATTGACGATGAGGTTAGGTTGCGCCTTCCTGGACAGAGACGGAGTACTGGAAGCACGTCAACAACTGCATCCTCAACCACAACTCTGCCTCTGACCACAAGTCGTAGAGGCTCTTCAGGTCGCATGGGCTCTAAGCCTTGCATAGCCTGGGCATTTTTTCAGATCGATAAGGATGACCAAACTCGTGTTATCTGTAATATTTGTCACCAAAAACTAAGTAGAGGCCAAAAAATCCATAGTTTGAGTTATTCATGCATGAACCGTCACATGGATATGAAGCATAAGTTGCAGTGGGAAGCTCACTGTGCTACAATGCGGCCTAGCGGGCTGGGCCAACCACCGTCTGCCCCATCTTGTGCATCCGCGGCCTCTTCATCCTCTGTGACTGGGGGGACCGAAGTCACACATGTTTCTGGACACAGACCTGCCACCTCTTTACCTGCAACAGCCAGTGTGATTGGCAGGTCATCATTTCATTTGGAAGTGGAAACACCAGCTGGTGTTGAGCGCTCTCCGACATCGAGAGCACCACCTTTGGATCAAGGCAACCTAACTTTTCCACCTGCATCTTCCTCACAGACCGGCAGTTTGCCGGGGACACCCTACTCAACCCCGTCTAAGCACAACAGCCAGCCCTCGGTCCCTCAGATGTGGACAAGTAAAAGACGATTTCCTCCTAGCCATGACAAAGCAAAGAGGTTGAATTTCAACATCTGCAAGCTGTTGGCTACAGAAATGCTGCCTTTCTGCCTGGTGGACACAGAGGATTATCGAGACCTTATGTCCGTCGCAGTGCCCCAGTACCAGATGCCCAGTCGGCACTACTTCTCAAAGAAATGTGTGCCTGCGCTCCACCAGCATGTCGCACACAACATCACCACTTCTTTGAGAAACTCTGTGTGTGACAGGGTGCAATTCACCACAGACACTTGGACGAGTAGGCATGGACAGGGGCGTTACATGTCGCTGACTGGGCACTGGGTAGCTATGGTGACAGCAGGACAAGGGGCTGCTGTCCAAATCTTGCCGTCCCCACGAGTTGTACGTCAATCCTCTTTATCTAGAAGTTCCTCCACTGCTTCTGCCTCCTCAACCTCCTCTCGGTCCTCCACCTGCACCCAAAGCCTGTCTGGTAATGCCACCCGCTTTCTAACTGCGCAGAAGGAATCCTGCACACCTCCTTACTATGCTGGCAGCAGGGCTCAACGGCATCAGGCGGTGTTTAATTTGAAATGTCTGGGAAATGTCTGTCACACAGCTGAGGAGTTGTGGTCAGCTCTGGAGACCCAGTTTCATGAATGGTGGTCTCCACTGGACCTGCAACCAGGGAAGGCCGTGTGCGACAATGCTGCAAATCTGGGTTTGGCCCTTCGCCGGGACAATGTCACACACGTGCCTTGTATGGCTCACGTGTTGAACCTGGTTGTCCAGCAATTTTTAGCCCACTATCCCGGACTAGATGGCCTTCTGCAGAGGGCACGGTCACTGTGTGCTCACTTTCGCCGCAGCTCAGCGAATTACATCTCTACAGAAGTCGTTGGGCCTGCCACTTCACCGGCTAAAATGCGATGTGCCTACCCGGTGGAATTCAACTCTGCACATGTTGCAGCGACTGTGGCAGCACCGACAAGCCCTGGTGCAATATGTTCTGACGTATAGCCTGGGCCAACGAGATCCAGAGGTAAGGCAAATCATGCTGGAGGAGTGGTCTCAGATCAGGGACTTATGCTTCCTTCTGCACAGTTTTGAAATGGCGACGAAGATGTTTAGTGCTGACAATGCCATTATCAGCATGACTATTCCGGTGATTTACATGCTGGAGCACATGTTAGACAGAATTCGGATTCAGGTGGTGGCACAAGAGGAGGTGGAGGAAGTAGAGTTGTATGCGGAAGGGCTAACATCTGCAAGGTCCAGACGGTTGGCAGCACCAAGGTGGCAGGCATGTGAGGGTGGGGGAGATGGTTTTACCAGGTTGCATAGTAGCAGCCAAAGTAGTGAGGAAGGTGCAGGAGCCCAGGAAGAAGTGGAGGACGAACTGATGGAAGACTCATCAGTTGAGGGAGACCTTGATCACATTTCTGTTGTGCGAGGTTGGGGGGAGAGGGCAGAGGAAGGAAGCATGATTGTTACCTCGCCACCAACACAACAGGGACTTGGTGCTCCTGGATGCGCAAGACACATGAGTGCCTTCTTGCTGCACTACCTGCAACATGACCCTCAAATTGTGAGAATTAGAAATAATCCTGACTACTGGGTTGCCACACTGTTAGATCCCCGGTACAAAAGTAAATTTGCAGAAATTATTCCTGCCATAGAAAGGAATGCACGCATGCAGGAGTATCAGCAGAGACTGTTGCAGAATCTTACATGTGCTTTTCCACAAAACACCAGTGGTGCACGTAGTGAATCTCACAGTTCCAACTTGCCAACCGTGGGACTGTTGAGTGTTCAGCACTCAAAACGTAACAGAAACACAGTATCTGCTGGTAACATCAATTTTGCGGAATCATTTCACCACTTTTTTAGCCCATCCTTTGCAAGGCCTCAGGAGACAAGAAGTCTGACACAAAGTCAACGCCTAGAGACGATGGTACAGGAGTATCTCCAAGTAAACATTGAAGCCATGACTGTGTCACTGGACCCTTGCTCTTTTTGGGCTTCTAATCTGGATAAATGGCCGGAGCTCGCCTTTAACGCCTTGGAGATCTTGTCATGCCCCGCAGCCAGCGTTCTGTCTGAAAGTGTGTTCAGCGCTGCTGGTGGTGTGCTGACAGATAAGCGCACGCGGCTCTCCACTGATAATGTAGACAGACTCACGTTCATAAAGATGAACAAATCATGGATCAGAAAGGACTTTTCTACCCCTGTGTCATCCTGGGGAGAGTAAAAGCTTGATAATTTGTTAAAATCACCTCACCAACCATTTTAAGCTTTCAATTTACCAATCATGTTTATCTGTATCTTGCCTGTATAATAATTTTGGCATTGTAGCACTGTGCAGTACTGATTCTATTAGGCCATCTATACTAAACTCCACCAGATTTAAAATTACTAATCATGTTTATCTGTATCTTGGCTGGAAAATAATTTGGGCCTTGTAGCAGTTTTCAGTACTGATTCTATTAGGCCAACTATACTAAGCTCCACCAGATTTAAAATTCCACTGGTCAACGCAATTTTTCTGTCAAAAGGTTTTAAAACATATTTTAAGTCAATTTTAGCGGCTGATTACTAATACGAACTCCGTTTTTGGCTATCACATCAGGATTTCGAAATATTTTTGATGGAAATTACTCCTATCGAATGTTTTTTGATAAAAACCTCATGATTTTCGTTACTACATTTTGTATTTTTTTAATCATGGAATAACAAAAATTACAAAGTCTGTGTACAGCAAATCAAATATACTTACAAAATTAAACTACAAAATATAAAAACACATATATATGGCACACAGATGAATGGCAAATGGCATTTATATGAGCTTTCTTTTCTTGGCCGATCTGTGATGTACAGCTTCTGGGTTGTCTCTCATCAAGCTCCAGCAATAGTCAGCCATCATATGTGAGTCCCACCGGCCTTGATACCGTTCTTCCATTGTTTTAATGTCCTGATGAAAATGCTCCCCTTGTTCCTCGCTCACATCCCCAAGGTTCTCTGGAAAAAAGTCCAAATGGCTGTGTAAAGAGTAAATCTTGATACTCATTCTACATCCAAGATTTTGCAGACTCATTAGTAGCTCTTCCACAATCTCTTCATAGTTGTCTGCTTTCTTATTCCCTAGAAAATTCTGCACCACATTACAAAATGCATTCCAAGCTCTTTCTTCTGTCTCATTCATTGATGTGATAAAGTTTGGGTCTCTCATAAGTGTTCTTATTTGAGGTACATCAGATATTCCAGCCTTTTTCTTCTCTTCACTAAGACCAGGAAAAGTTGAACATATATAGTTAAAGCATTCTCCACTGTGATTGAGAGCTTTAACGAACTGCTTCATCAATCCAAGTTTTATGTGCAAGGGAGGAAAGACAATGTTCTTCCTATCCACTAGAGGATCATGGATGACATTCTTATCGCCAGATGCCAAACTCTGTCGCTGAGGCCATTCAGTTTTCACCCAATGCTCTGCTGTAGCACTACTGTCCCAGTAGCACAGAAAACAAGGGTGTTTGAAAACTCTTTTTTTACTTTCTTATCATAACAAATGGGAATTATGCATGTTCAAAGAAAACAAAGATATTCTCACATTTATTGGGAGACCAATTGAAAACTAAATTTACCTTAGTGAACCGTATAAACCGGCACTTTTCATACACTACTTATATTTTTCTTGGAATTATTGAAAATGGGCTATATACCTATAGCGCAAAAACGTGATGTGATAGAGAAATTATAAGATCAGATTTGAATTCAGCACCCTCAAATTAGTCTTAAACTGTTCTTAAAGTCCATGCCAGAAATTTATTTTTTTTGTACAGCTGTGTTTTTAATAATCATGTTTATCTGTATCTTGCCTGTAAAATAATTTTGGCCTTGTAGCAGTTTGCAGTACTGATTCTATTAGGCCATCTATACTAAGCTCCACCAGATTTCAAATTATTACTAATCATGTTTATCTCTATCTTGCCTGTAAAATAATTTTGGCCTTGTAGCAGTTTGCAGTGCTGATTCTATTAGGCCATCTATACTAAGCTCCACCAGCTTTCAAATTAATAATAATTTTTAGCTGCATCTAGCCCGGAAAATAATTTTGGGGCTCCTAGATGCGCAAGACACATGAGTGCCTTCTTCCTGCACTACCTGCAACATGACCCTCAGATTGTCAGAATTCAAAATTATCCTGACTACTGGGTTGCCACACTCTTAGATCCCCCACACTCTTCGATCAACCTTTTCATTTTAATAAAGAACAAAAAAATGGTCATTTTTGAAATTATAAGCATTAGCAGGTTATTAGAAACTGAAATCAAACAGTTTTCAACTCAAAACTTTATTCTAGGTGATGTTACATTTGCACATAGGACCCCTTGTTCGAAAGGAGCTTCTGAACTCTCTCATCCATTGAATTTGTCAGGTTTTGGATGGTTTCTGCTTCAATTGTTTTGCATGAGGACAGAATACCCTCCCAGAGCTGTTGCTTAGATGTGAACTGCCTCCCGCCATCATAGACACTCCTTTTGATGATGCTCCAGAGGTTCTCAATGGGGTTGAGGTCAGGGGAGCATGGGGGTCACACCATAAGTTTGTCCCCTTTTATGCCCATATCAGCCAGAGATGCAGATTTGTTATGTGCAGCATGAGACGGTGCATTATCATGCATGAAAATGATCTTGCTGCAGAATACACGGTTCTTCTTCTTGAACCATGGCAGGAAGTGCTGTTTGAGAAACTCCACATACATTATGGAGTTCATCTTTACCGCTTCAGGGATCCTAAAGGGGCCGACAATCTCTCTCCCCATGATTCCAGCCCAAAACATTACTCCACCTCCTCCTTGTTGGCGCCGTAGCCGTGTTTGCATGGTGTGTCCATCAACCAGCCATCCTCCACTCCATCCATCTGGACCATCGAGCGTTGCACGGCACTCATTGGTGAACAAAACAGTTTTGAAGTCAGTCTTCATGTATTGTTTGGCCCACTGGAGCCGTTTCTGCTTGTGTACAGTGGATAGAGGAGGTCGACAGGATGGCTTACGCACAGCTGCAAACCTCTGAAGGACCCTGCATCTTGTTGTTTGGGTGACGTTGGAGGCACCAGCAGCTTCAAAAACTTGTCTACTGCTATGACAAGGCTTTTTTGCCGCTGCTCTTTTAACCTGACGTAATTGCCTGTAGGAAAGAGTCCTCAATTTTCCCTTATCAGCAAGCACACGTGTGTACTGTGAATCAGCTACATACTTCTTGATTGTGCGATGATCAGGATGAAGTGTCTTGTCAATGTTGATTGTAGTCATGCCTTGACCTAAACACTCCACAATTTGTTGCTTCTCAGCAGCCGACACATCCTTTTTCTTTCCCATTTTGGCAGAAAATGTAGGCTGCTTAATAATGTGGGACAGCCTTCTAAAGTAGTCTTGCCTTTCATTGGACACACCTGCCAAACTAATTAGCACAGGTGTCTGCAATTGCTTACAGTGATATAAAGAGCCCTGACACACATCACCATCAATGAGTTTAACTGACAAATAAAAAAATTCTTACCTTATCACTCCTAAACACTTTTTGCATAATAATTTGGAACACAGTGTACATGTGCTTTTCCACAAAACACCAGTGGTTCACGTAGTGAATCTCACAGTTCTAACTTTCCAACCGTGGTCTGTATGGAGCTGTTCAATAAAGCGCCCAAAATTAAGATAACATAGACGGGAGAGGTCTCTATGAATACGAATTTCTAAGTATTTGATACCCTGTGAGGGACAGGCCAAGGGAAAGTTGGACTGGATGGAATCCTGTATGGATTTGGAGAGGGAGACATCGAGGGCCTCAGACTTCGCTGCATTGATTTTAAAATTTGACCATGTAACAAAGTGATCTATTTCAGCCCTAACAGCAGGGATGGATATATGTGATTGAGTGATATATACTAGGACATCATCAGTAAATGCAGAGCACTTGTACTCGGTGCCTCCCACCTCAATCCACCTAATATTGGGGTTATGGCGAATTGATGAGAGCAGGTGCTCCGTCACTAGGATGTATAAGAGAGGGGACAGAGGACATCCCTGCCTTGTCCCATTGGTGATTATGAAAGGTGATGAAAATGTTCCATTTATCTTCAGCCTAGGTGACGTATTGTGATGCAGGGCCGTGATTTTGCCTATAAAAGGGTCCCCTAGACCCCTACCCCAAGCTTTTCAAGAGAATAATATATGGCATGCCAGGAGACTCTATGGAATGCTTTCTCAGCATCCAACGAGAGTATCTAATTACAAATTTTTAACTGCATCTAGCCCAGACAATACTTTGTGCCTAGTAGCAGTGTCTGCTAGTCAGCGGATTATCCCAGCTGTTAAGCAAGCTACACCACCTGTAGTTTGGACACTTAATTTTTTCAAAGGAAATGGTTTGGGCTCCCGGGACACTCGGTGAAGAGTATCGGGAGGCACCCCATGCCACAGGGGCTTGGACTGGCGGTAGGACGCCTTGAAGTGGACCGCCAAGCTCGATCCTTATAAAAGCTTTTTAACTGCAGCAGCTTTAGTGTACGCTACTGGAGCTGTAATTCCCGCGGCTGCTGGCATCAGACTTGCCCTCCAATAGATCCTTGTAAAAGGATTTAAAGTGTACTCATTCAAATTTGGGGTAGAGGGAAGAGTGCCAGGGAGGCTAGTCCTGATCTGGCACACCCCAATAAGTTTGCAAAGTTGGCAGATGAGGGGAGTGACGGTACAGGGGTAGCACTACTGCTGCAAGGCATGTCACCTGAAAGTCGGAGGAGTGTCAGCTCCAGTAATGAGGGAAATAGGAGAGTAGTGCAGGCTAGTTAGGTGCTGGTAGTGGGGGACTCAATTATTAGGGGAACAGATAGGGCAATCTGTCACAAAGACAGGGATCATCGAACAGTGTGCTTCCTACCTGGCGCTCGAGTCCGGCACATCGCTGATCGGGTTGACAGATTACTGGAAGGGGCTGGTGAGGACCCAGCGGTCATGGTGCACATTGGCACAAATGACAAAGTTAAAGGTAGGTGGAAGGTCCTTAAAGATGATTTCAGGGAATTAGGCTGCAAGCTGAAATCAAGGACCTCCAAGGTGGTATTCTCTGAAATACTACCAGTACCACGTGCCACGCTAGAGAGGCAACGGGAGATTAGGGAGAGAAATAAGTGGCTCAAGAACTGGTGTAGGAAGGAGGGATTTGGGTTCCTGAAGAACTGGGCCGGCTTCTCAGTTGGCTACAGACTCTACGCTAGGGACCGGCTGCACTTTAATGGGGAGGGTTCAGCTGTGCTGGGGGAGAAAATGGCTAGAAGGTTGGAGGAGTGTTTAAACTAGGGATTGGGGGGGAGGGTATTCATTTTATAGATGGGGAAGATAGTGCAGATAGTGACCTGGGCACAAATAAAGAAATTGGGGGTGGGGTTAGAACAGTCAATAAAGTAAGAAGGAATAGAGGTACAGAGAGATACATAAAATGCATGTACACTAATGCCAGAAGCCTCACCAACAAAATGGAGGAATTAGAACTAATTTTGTTGGAAAATAATTATGACATGGTAGGGATATCTGAGACGTGGCTGGATGAGAGCCATGACTGGGCAGTTAATTTACAGGGCTATAGTCTGTTCAGAAATGACCGTACAAACAAGAGAGGGGGAGTGTGTTTATATGTAAAATCATCCTTAAAACCTGTCTTGTGAGAGGATATATGTGAATCTAATGAAAATGTAGAGTCCCTGTGGGTGGAGATAAGGGGAGGGGGAAAAATAATAAATTACTGATAGGGGTTTGTTATAAGTCTCCAAAAATAATGGAAGTAGCGGAGAATATCCTCGTAAAGCAAATAGATGAAGCAGCGACTCAAGTAGAAGTCATTATTATGGGAGACTTCAACTACCCTGAAATACATTGGGGGACAGAAACATGTAGTTCAAGCAAAGGTAATAGGTTTTTGACAACTATGAGAGACAATTACCTTTCACAACTGGTTCAGGACCCAACAAGAAGGGGGGCACTGATATACCTAATATTAACCAATAGGCCAGACTGCATATCAAATATACGAGTTGGGGGTCACTTGGGTAATAGTGATCACAAAACAATACGTTTTCATGTAACCTTTAATAAGATGTGTAGTAGATTGGTTACAAGGACACTAAACTTCAGGAAGGCTAATTTCCAACGGTTGAGAGATGATAAATAAACTGGGACGATATCCTGAGACATAAAGCTACACAAAGCAAATGGGAGACATTTATTAACATCCTGAATAGTACCTGTGCACAATACATACCTTTTGGGAATAAACATGCTAGAAATAGGAGGAAACCACTATGGCTAAATAGAGCTGTAAGGGGCGCAATAAGTGAAAAAAAGAAAGCATTTAGAGAACTAAAGCAAGTAGGTAGTGATGAGGCATTAAATAAATATAGAAAATTAAATAAATTATGTTAAAAAACAAATCAAGGCAGCAAAGATTGAGGCAGAGAGAATCATTGCCAGAGAAAGTAAAAATAACCCCAAAATATTCTTTAACTACATAAATAGTAAAAAACTAAAAAATTATAGTGTTGGCCCCCTTAAAAATAGTCTGGGTGAAATGGTGAATGAGGATGAGGAAAAAGCCAATATGCTAAATGATTTTTTTTCAACCGTATTTACACAAGAAATTCGCATGACAGAAAACATGATCAGTGATAACAAAAATTCTCCATTAAATGTCACTTGCTTAACCCAGCAGGAAGTACGGCGGCATCTAAAAATCACTAAAGTTGACAAATCCCCGGGCCCAGATGGGATACACCCGCGAGTACTGCAGGAATTAAGTAAAGTCATAGATACACCATTATTTTTAATCTTTAAAGATTCCATAATAACAGGGTCTGTACCACAGGACTGGCGTATAGCAAATGTGGTGCCAATATTCAAAAAGGAGACAAAAACTGAACTTGGAAATTATAGGCCAGTAAGCTTAACCTCTACTGTGGGTAAAATCCTGGAGGGTTTCCTAAGAGATGCTATAATAGAGTATCTGAAGAAGAATAATAACTAGTGTTGAGCCACCCCCGTAGTGTTCGAGTTCGGTTCGGTTCGTCGAACACCCGTGTGTTTGCCGAACTGTTCGTCGAACTGTTCGTCGAACACCTTCGAACACCGTTAAAACCAATGGCAGGCAAACAAAAACACATAGAAACACATAGAAAACACCTTCAAAGGTGTCCAAAAGCTGACAAACTGCTCAGAAGACACAACTAACACATGGAAAAGTGACAAGTACATATAGTCATGAGAAAAGAAAAGAGGTGGAGGAGTAAAAGGAGGGGGAGACACAGATATAGGCATGTCATGCCCTTCTAAAATCCAAAAAGTGAGAAGACGACACGTTCAGTCCGCTCCTGCCCGTGCCACCTCCGTGTCGCCAGGTTTGTGCCAGAGCCGCGGTGAACCCTGATGGCCAGCCCCCCTCTCCCAATACTGGTGCCTGTCCGCTGGTGGGTCGAGCGAGCCCCCCTGTGGTGGAGGCAGCTCTAAGTTTTTTAATTTAAATTGTCTCTCTAATTTGAATGAATACACTTTAAATCCATTTACAAGGATCTATTGGAGGGCAAGTCTCATGCCAGCAGCCGCGTAATTCCAGCTCCAGTAGCGTCCACTAAAGCTGCTGCAGTTAAAAAGCTTTTATAAGGATCGAGCTCGGCTGTCCACCGCAAGGCATCCTACTGCCAGTCCCAGCCCCTATGCCTTGGGGTGCCTCCTGATGCTCTTCACTGAGTATCCCGTGGTCCCGAAGCATTTCCTTTGAAAAAATTAAGTGTCCAAACTACAGGTGGTGTAGCTTGCTTAACAGCCGGGATAATCCGCTGACTAGCAGACACTGCTACTAGGCACAAAGTATTTCCTGGGCTAGATGCAGTTAAAAATTTGTAAGTAGATACTCTCGTTGGATGCTGAGAAAGCATTCCATAGAGTCTCCTGGCATGCCATATATGATTCTGTTAAAAAGCTTGGGGTAGGGGTCTAGGGGACCCTTTTATAGCCAAAATCACGGCCCTGTATCACAATACGTCACCTAGGCTGAAGATAAATGGAACTGTAGCACCCTGAGGGCTCGGTTGCTACAGACGTATTGCACCTCACCCAGAGGTGTGATATCTCACTCTCAGGTAAGGATGGAGTGTGGATCAGGACCCGACACCTGCATGCATTACACCACATTGCCGTGGGGCAGGGCGACCAATATGCCCCTGAGATGGGCACGACAGTCCCTGTCCTGGCTGGAGTGGGGGGAGGGAACACTGAGGAAGGGGAACCCTGTAGTGCAGGAGCAGGGAGGAAGCAGTTCCTGGGTGCATTGAGAAGGGAGTATAAAAGGTGGGCACCATCTTAGTTCAGTGCAGAGA
This sequence comes from Phyllobates terribilis, assembly GCF_046119375.1. NCBI lineage: Eukaryota > Metazoa > Chordata > Amphibia > Anura > Dendrobatidae > Phyllobates > Phyllobates terribilis. Next base: position 33,090,416 of record NW_027362768.1, on the reverse strand, counting down.
AGTCTGAGCAGAAGTGGCAGGGAGCAGGGGCTCTGCATTAGCTCTGCTCCGGAGGCGGGCCTAGTAACAGAGGCCCAGGCCTGCAAGAGGGAGAAGGAAGGAAGAGGAGCGGAGAAGGCTCCAGGAACGAGGAATGAAGGGATCCCAGGGGTGCGGACGGGCGAGTCGCCACCGCACGCCCGAATCCACCTGCGTGGAGGGGTCAGGCCAAAGGGGGAGACCGGTCCCCGAACTAGTGGAGGCAGGAAACGACCCTCAGCTAGAAACCGGAGGCTCTGACATTTTATGTGGCGCAGCCCCTCGCTACACCCGCTAGGAAGGCACCACATAGGGTCAGGGAAACTGGCGCCAAGTTTACCAAGAGGAGACCCGAGGCAGCCGGACAGAAGTGTTGGTAAGAAAGGCCAGACAAAGGACACACAAAGGGGGTCCTGTGAAGCGCTCCAAAGTTATCTGGGAGTTGTCTGAGCCCCTCACCTGGTGAGCACAGTACGACATGGGCAGCCGTTACCTGCAGACGTGGTCTGGATAATAAGAACTGTGAGTAAAGGCCCTGAACTGCATCACTGACTCCGTGTCGTTACTGCTGCTGCCCTGCACCATCACCCCCATCCTCCGCATACACTGCCCTGAGGCTATACTCCTCCCGTGGGGAGTTATGCTACGCTCTGCTGCACCCACAACACCAGCCTCAGCCTGTCTGCCCTGTAGCGGCGGTTCACTCTGACCGCAATCCACGGGTGGCGTAGTCGGACATTTAAACATCAAAACCACATAAATAGTTCCGCCACTGGTTTGACCACCCTGAGCCACGGAACCGGGTCGCCGCCACGAAGACTACAACCACCAGCATCCACCAAAAAGGGTCCGCCTCCGGGTGTCCCAAGGCCCAGGGGGTGCGTCAGAACTAGAGATGAGCGTTGTTCTACTCGAACTGTTCGCCAATCTCAAATTCGAGCTGTTTTGGGCGGTGTTCGAGCCGGTCGGCGAACACGAACAATTTGAGAAAAATTCGGCTGTTCGACTTTATGTTCGATAACTGTTCGTGCACCAAAATCATAACTGGATTTTTTCTCAGTAATGATGAAAATTAATGTTAATACGCAGTTTGAGTGTACAGCGGGGCGGGGGGAGGGGCAGGGGATGGATCTCTGCAGGAACAATGAAGATCTCCATTTTTTTTTCTCTTTCCCGCATTTGCAGTGTGGAGGTGCAATCTGTCAGCCTATCAGCAGCGCACACACGGAGCGAAGTGATTTTTTTCACACAAGCAAGGGCATGTGTGATTGGCAGTGTATGTCACATGTCCTTGCCCTATAAGACCAAGCCATTTTCCCCGTCGCCACCATTTTCTCACTGCTGCAGCTGCGTGTTAGACGGCACCGCTGTTGCTGTGTGCGCTATACCTTGTTAATTTCAAGCCAATTTTCGCACAAATATACAGATAGCTTGGGAGTAGGGAATAGTTGTGATTGCAGTCCTTTTAAGGACTAGGTTACAGCATTTCCTATGACTTTTATCAGGCAGGTCTGTGCTCTTAAATAGATAGATTGTGGGAGTAAAGACTAATTGTAATTGGAGTCCTTTTCAGGACTAGGTTACATCAGTTCCTATCAGTTTTTGCCAGGCAGGTCTGTGCCAGTGCTGTGCAAGTTTTTTTCACAGCATTTGGCTGAATCTAGCAAAGCTAATCCTTTTTGGCCTATTGCAGAGTGTGTTAGTCAGTGGAGTAGCCTATCTGTGTTGCAAGATATACCACCTGTGTATAGAATACCAATTTTTTTACTGCACCTAGTGAAGTAAAATCTTTTGGGCATAGCATCATTCTATTAGTCCATCTATACTGACCTCCATCAGGTTGCAAACTGAATATAATTTTTTTCTGCATCTAGCTCAGAAAAAATATTTGGGCTTCTAGCGGTGTGTGGGACTTGGTCTATTAGTCCATCTATACTGACCTCCATCAGGTTGCAAATTAAAAATAATTTTTTTCTGCATCTAGCTCTGAAAAAATATTTGGGCTTCTAGCAGTGTGTGGGACTTGGTCTATTAGTCCATCTATACTGACCTCCATCAGGTTGCAAATTAAAAATATTTTTTTCTTCATTTATCTCTGAAAAAATATTTGGGCTTCTAGCAGCGTGTGGGACTTGTTCTATTAGTCCATCTATACTGACCTCCATCAGGTTGCAAATTAAAAATAATTTTTTTCTGCATCTAGCTCTGAAAAAATATTTGGGCTTCTAGCAGTGTGTGGGACTTGGTCTATTAGTCCATCTATACTGACCTCCATCAGGTTGCAAATTAAAAATAATTTTTTTCTGCATCTAGCTCTGAAAAAATATTTGGGCTTCTAGCAGTGTGTGGGACTTGGACTATTAGTCCATCTATACTGACCTCCATCAGGTTGCAAATTGAATAAAAAAATTTTCTGCATCTAGCTCTGAAAAAATATTTGGGCTTCTAGCGGTGTGTGGGACTTGGTCTATTAGTCCATCTATACTGACCTCCATCAGGTTGCAAATTAAAAATAATTTTTTTCTGCATCTAACCCAGCCAATAGTTTTGGCCTAATACCACAGTTTGGCCACTCAGCTCTGCTCGGTTACCATCCATTGTTTTTTTGTGCAAACAACTCCAGAGTTGTGAATTAGTTAACCACCAAAATGAGTGGAAAAAGGCCTGCTGCTGGTGGAAAGGGGAATAGGCGTGTTGGGAAGGGGAAAAAAGGTTGTGTCCGTGGGGTAGGTGCAGAAGAAAGACCATCTTCCAGCCAAACTAAAATGTCTACTTCTTTTAGCGGACAATGTGATAAGATCCCTTTCTTACGGCCACGCCAATCGCTACAAATTCCAGATGAGGCACAAAAACAGCAGGTGCTTCAACGGATATCAAGTGCTCCTTTAAGTGGGCTCTCCTCCACATCAACTTCAACATCACAAATACTCCAGTCCTCAAAGGTGTCACCCAAATCGCACTTGCTTCCTCACAGCTCCCAAATCTCCAGCTGCCCGTCTGAGTATGAGGTAGAACAGATGGTTGAGTCTGCAGAGCTGTTTACTCATACTATAGCCTGGGAATCAGAGGTCGACTCCAGCGCTTCTGTGAATCCAGACGAGGAAATGATCTGCACTGATGCCCAGAATCTTTATGAGTCGGATCCAGGACCAGACGCAGAAGGTTCTGACCATAATGTAGACCCTCATTCCCAAACTGTAACTCCTGTTGGTGGAGACAATGAGGAAGACGATGATAAGACTCAAATACCTGATTGGAGCGACAACTTTAGTTTTTTGTCAGGGCAGGAACAGGTTGGCTCTGAGGACGACGGGTGTGATAACGCACAGGGTGATGATGATGAGGTCGGAGATCCCACCTACTGTCAACCCACAGTCAGCCAAGAGATGAGGTCAGCAGAGGAGGTGGAGGAAGATGCTAGTGACGACGAGGTCAGGTTGCGCCTTCCTGGACAGAGACGTAGTACTGGAAGCACGTCAACAACTGCATCCTCAAACACAACTCTGCCTCTCACCACAAGTCGTGGTGGCTCTTCAGGTCGCATGGGTGCTAAGCCTTGCATAGCCTGGGCATTTTTTCAGATCGATAAAGATGACCCAACTCGTGTTATCTGTAACATTTGTCAGCAAAAGCTAAGTAGAGGCCAAAAAATACATAGTTTGAGTACTTCATGCATGAACCGGCACATGGACATGAAGCATAAGTTGCAGTGGGAAGCTCAGTGTGCTACAATGCGGTCTAGCCGGCCGGGCCAACCACCGTCTGCCATATCTTGTGCATCCGCGGCCTCTTCATCCTCTGTGACTGGGGGGACAGCAGTCACACCTGTTTTGGGGCGCAGACCTGCCACCTCTTTACCCGCAACAGCCAGCGTGATTGGCAGGTCATCATTTTCTTTGGAGGTGGTAACACCAGCTGGTCTTGAGCGCTGTCCGACATCGATAGCACCACCTTTGGATCAAGGCAACCTAACATGTCCGCCTGCATCTTCCTCACAGACCGGCAGTTTGCCGGGGACACCCTTATCAACCCCGTCTAAGCACAATAGCCAGCCCTCGGTCCCTCAGATGTGGACAAGTAAAAGACCATTTCCTCCTAGCCATGAGAAAGCTAAGAGGTTGAATTTCACCATCTGCAATCTCTTGGCTACAGAAATGCTGCCTTTCCGCCTGGTGGACACAGAGGATTTTCGAGACCTTATGTCCGTCGCAGTGCCCCAGTACCAGATGCCCAGTCGGCACTACTTCTCAAAGAAAGGTGTGCCTGCGCTCCACCAGCATGTCGCACACAACATCACCGCTTCTTTGAGAAACTCTGTGTGTGACAGGGTGCATTTCACCACAGACACTTGGACGAGTAGGCATGGACAGGGGCGTTACATGTCGCTGACTGGGCACTGGGTAACTATGGTGACAGCAGGACAAGGGGCTGCTGTCCAAGTCTTGCCGTCCCCACGAGTTGTGCGTCAATCCTCTTTATGTCATTTTTCCTCCACTGTTTCTGCCTCCTCAACCTCCTCTCGGTCTTCCACCTGCACCCAAAGCCTGTCTGGTCATGCCACAAGCTTTCTAACTGCGCAGAAGGGATCCTGCACACCTCCTTACTATGCTGGCAGTAGGGCTCAACGTCATCAGGCGGTTTTTACATTGAAATGTCTGGGAAATGTGAGTCACACAGCTGAGGAGTTGTGGTCAGCTCTGGAGAACCAATTTCATGAATGGTTGTCTCCACTGGACCTGAAACCAGGGAAGGCCGTGTGCGACAATGCTGCAAATCTGGGTGCGGCCCTTCGCCGGGGCAATGTCACACACGTGCCTTGTATGGCTCACGTGTTGAACCTGGTTGTCCAGCAATTTTTAGCCCACTATCCCAGACTAGATGGCCTTCTGCAGAGGGCACGGTCGCTGTGTGCTCACTTCCACCGTTCGCATCCCGCAGCTCAGCGACTTACATCTCTACAGAAGTCGTTGGGCCTGCCACTTCACCGGCTAAAATGCGATGTGCCTACCCGGTGGAATTCAACTCTGCACATGTTGCAGCGACTGTGGCAGCACCGACAAGCCCTGGTGCAATACGTTCTGACGTATAGCCTGGGCCAACGAGATTCAGAGGTGGGGCAAATCACGCTGGAGGAGTGGTCTCAGATCAGGGACCTATGCACCCTTCTGCACAGTTTTGAAATGGCGACGAAGATGTTTAGTGCTGACGATGCCATTATCAGCATGACTATTCCGGTGATTTACATGCTGGAGCACATGTTAAACAGAATTCGGAGTCAGGTGGTGGCACAAGAGGAGGTGGAGGAAGTAGAGGAGGAGGAGTTGTATGCGGAAGGGCTAACATCTGCAAGGTCCAGACGGTCGGCAGCACCAAGGCGGCAGGCATGTGAGGGTGGGGGAGATGGTTTAACCAGGGCGCATGGTAGCAGCCAAACTAGTGAGGAAGGTGCAGGAGCCCAGGAAGAAGTGGAGGACGAACTGATGGAAGACTCATCAGATGAGGGAGACCTTGATCACATTTCTGTTGTGCGAGGTTGGGGGGAGAGGACAGAGGAAGGAAGCATGATTGTTACCTCGCCACCAACACAACAGGGACTTGGTGCTCCTGGATGCGCAACACACATGAGTGCCTTCTTGCTGCACTACCTGCAACATGACCCTCGAATTGTGAGAATTAGAAATAATCCTGACTACTGGGTTGCCACACTGTTAGATCCCCGGTACAAAAGTAAATTTGTAGAAATTATTCCTGCCATAGAAAGGGATGCACGCATGCAGGAGTATCAGCAGAGACTGTTGCAGAATCTTACATGTGCTTTTCCACAAAATACCAGTGGTGCACGTAGTGAATCTCACAGTTCCAACTTGCCAACCGTGGGACCGTCAAGTGTTCAGCACTCAAACCGTAACAGAACCACAGTATCTGCTGGTAACATCAATTTTGCGGAATCATTTCACCACTTTTTTAGCCCATCCTTTGCAAGGCCACAGGAGACAAGAAGTCTGACACATAGTCAACGCCTAGAGACGATGGTACAGGAGTATCTCCAAGTAAACATTGAAGCCACGACTGTGTCACTGGACCCTTGCTCTTTTTGGGCTTCCAATCTGGATAAATGGCCGGAGCTAGCCACTTACGCCTTGGAGATCTTGTCATGCCCCGCAGCCAGCGTTCTGTCTGAACGTGTGTTCAGCGCTGCTGGTGGTGTGCTGACAGATAAGCGCACGCGGCTCTCCACTGATAATGTAGACAGACTCACGTTCATAAAGATGAACAAATCATGGATCCGAAACGACTTTTCTACCCCTGTGTCATCCTGGGGAGAGTAAAAGCTTGATGATTGGTTAAAATCACCCTACCAACCGTTTTAAGCTTTCAAATTACTAATCATGTTTATCTGTATCTTGACTGGAAAATAATTTGGGCTTTGTAGCAGTGTGCAGCACTGATCCTATTAGGCCATCTATAATAAGCTTCACCAGATTTAAAATTAAAAATAATTTTTAGCTGCATCTAGCCCGGAAAATAATTTTGGGGCTCCGAGATGCGCAAGACACATAAGTGCCTTCTTGCTGCACTACCTGCAGCATGACCCTCATATTGTCAGAATTCGAAGTAATCATGACTACTGGGTTGCCACACTCTTAGATCCCCCAAACTTTTCGATCAACCTTTTCATTTTAATAAAGACCAAAAAAATGGTCATTTTTGAAATTATAAGCATTAGCAGGTTGTTAGAAACTGAAATCAAACAGTTTTCAACTCAAAACTTTATTCTAGGTGATGTTACATTTTCACATAGGACCCCTTGTTCGAAAGGAGCTTCTGAACTCTCTCGTCCATTGAATTTGTCAGGTTTTGGATGGTTTCTGCTACAATTGTTTTGCATGAGGACAGAATACCCTCCCAGAGCTGTTGCTTAGATGTGAACTGCCTCCCGCCATCATAGACACTCCTTTTAATGATGCTCCAAAGGTTCTGAATGGGGTAGAGGTCAGGGGAGCATGGGGGTCACACCATAAGTTTGTCCCCTTTTATGCCCATATCAGCCAGAGATGCAGATGTTTTATATGCAGCATGAGATGGTGCATTATCATGCAGAAAAATGATCTTGCTGTGAAATACACGGTTCTTCTTCTTGAACCATGGCAGGAAGTGCTGTTTGAGAAAATCCACATACATTATGGAGTTCATCTTTAGCGCCTTCAGGGATCCTAAAGGGGCCGACAATCTCTCTCCCCATGATTCCAGCCCAAAACATTACTCCACCTCCTCCTTTTTGGCGCTGTAGCCGTGTTTGCGTGGGGTGTCCATCAACCAGCCATCCTCCACTCCATTCATCTGGACCATCGAGCGCTGCACGGCACTCATCCGTGAACAAAACAGTTTTGAAATCAGTCTTCATGTAATGTTTGGCCCACTGGAGCCGTTTCTGCTTGTGTGAAGTGGATAGAGGAGGTCGACAGGATGGCGTATGCACAGCTGCAAACCTCTGAAGGACCCTGCATCTTGTTGTTCGGGGGACGTTGGAGGCACAAGCAGCTTCAAAAACTTGTCTGCTGCTATGACAAGGCTTTTTTGCCGCTGCTCTTTCAACCTGACGTAATTGCCTGTAGGAAAGAGTCCTCAATTTGCCCTTATCAGCACGCACACGTGCGTACTGTGAATCAGCTACATACTTCTTGATTGCCAAGACACTTCATCCTGATCATCGCACAATGTTGATTGTAGTCATGCCTTGACCTAAACACTCCACAATTTGTTGCTTCTCAGCAGCCGACACATCCTTTTTCTTTCCCATTTTGGCAGAAAATGTAGGCTGCTTAATAATGTGAGAGAGCCTTCTTAAGTAGTCTTGCCTTTCATTGGACACACCTGCCAAACTAATTAGCACAGGTGTCTGCAATTGCTTACAGTGATATAAAGAGCCCTGACACACATCACCATCAATGAGTTTAACTGACAAACAAACAAATTCTTCCCTTATCACTCCTAAACACTTTTTGCATAATAATTTGGAACGCGGTGTACATGTGCTTTTCCACAAAACACCAGTGGTTCACGTAGTGAATCTTACAGTTCTAACTTGCCAACCGTGGTCTGTATGGAATTGTTCAATAAAGGGCCCAAAATTAAGATAACATAGATGGGAGAGGTCTCTATGAATAGGAATTCCTAAGTATTTGATACCCTGTGAGGGCCAGGCAAAGGGAAAGTTGGACTGGATGGAATACTATATGGATTTAGGGAGGGAGACATCGAGGGCCTCAGACTTCGCTGCATTGATTTTAAAATTTTACCATGTAACAAAGTGATCTATTTCAGCCATAACAGCAGGGATGGATATATGTGATTGAGTGATATATACTAGGACATCATCAGCAAATAGAGAGCACTTGTACTCGGTGCCTCCCACCTCAATCCACCTAATATTGGGGTTATGGCGAATTGATGAGAGCAGGTGCTCCGTCACTAGGATGTATAAGAGAGGGGACAGAGGACATCCCTGCCTTGTCCCATTGGTGATTGTGAAAGGTGATGAAAATGTTCTGACGCACCCCCTGGGCCTTGGGACACCCGGAGCCGGACCCTTTTTGGTGGATGCTGATGGTTGTAGTCTTCGTGGCGGCGATCCGGTTCCGTGGCTCAGGGCGGTCAAACCAGTGGCGGAACTATTTATGTGGTTTTGATGTTTAAATGTCCGACTACGCCACCCGTGGATTGCGGTCAGAGTGAACCGCCGCTACAGGGCAGACCGCTAAGGCTGGTGTTGTGGGTGCAGCAGAGCGTAGCATAACTCCCCACGGGAGGAGTATAGCCTCAGGGCAGTGTATGCGGAGGATGGGGGTGATGGTGCAGGGCAGCAGCAGTAACGACACGGAGTCAGTGATGCAGTTCAGGGCCTTTACTCACAGTTCTTATTATCCAGACCACGTCTGCAGGTAACGGCTGCCCACGTCGTACTGTGCTCACCAGGTGAGGGGCTCAGACAACTCCCAGATAACTTTGGAGCGCTTCACAGGACCCCCTTTGTGTGTCCTTTGTCTGACCTTTCTTACCAACACTTCTGTCCGGCTGCCTCGGGCCTCCTCTTGGTAAACTTGGCGCCAGTTTCCCTGACCCTATGTGGTGCCTTCCTAGCGGGTGGAGCAAGGGGCTGCGCCACATAAAATGTCAGAGCCTCCGGTTTCTAGCTGAGGGTCGTTTCCTGCCTCCACTAGTTCGGGGACCGGTCTCCCCCTTTGGCCTGACCCCTCCACGCAGGTGGATTCGGGCGTGCGGTGGCGACTCGCCCGTCCGCACCCCTGGGATCCCTTCATTCCTCGTTCCTGGAGCCTTCTCCGCTCCTCTTCCTTCCTTCTCCCTCTTGCAGGCCTGGGCCTCTGTTACTAGGCCCGCCTCCGGAGCAGAGCTCATGCAGAGCCCCTGTTCCCTGCCACTTCTGCTCAGACTTCTCTGCACTGAACTAAGATGGTGCCCACCTTTTATACTCCCTTCTCAATGCACCCAGGAACTGCTTCCTCCCTGCTCCTGCACTGCAGGGTTCCCCTTCCTCAGTGTTCCCTCCCCCCACTCCAGCCAGGGACAGGGACTGTCGTGCCCATCTCAGGGGCATATTGGTCGCCCTGCCCCACGGCAATGTGGTGTAATGCATGCAGGTGTCGGGTCCTGATCCACACTCCATCCTTATCTGAGAGTGAGATATCACACCTCTGGGTGAGGTGCAATACGTCTGTAGCAACCGAGCCCTCGGTGCTACAGTTCCATTTATCTTCAGCCTAGGTGACGTATTGTGATACAGGGCCATGATTTTGGCTATAAAAGGGTCCCCTAGACCCCTACCCCAAGCTTTTTAAGAGAATCATATATGGCGTGCCAGGAGACTCTATGGAATGCTTTCTCAGCATCCAACGAGAGTATCTACTTACAAATTTTTAACTGCATCTAGCCCAGGAAATACTTTGTGCCTAGTAGCAGTGTCTGCTAGTCAGCGGATTATCCCGGCTGTTAAGCAAGCTACACCACCTGTAGTTTGGACACTTAATTTTTTCAAAGGAAATGCTTCGGGACCACGGGATACTTAGTGAAGAGCATCAGGAGGCACCCCAAGGCATAGGGGCTGGGACTGGCACTAGGATGCCTTGCGGTGGACAGCCGAGCTCGATCCTTATAAAAGTTTTTTAACTGCAGCAGCTTTAGTGGACGCTACTGGAGCTGGAATTACGCGGCTGCTGGCATGAGACTTGCCCTCCAATAGATCCTTGTAAATGGATTTAAAGTGTATTCATTCAAATTAGAGGGACAATTTAAATTAAAAAGCTTAGAGCTGCCTCCACCACAGGGGGGCTCTCTCGACCCACCAGCGGACAGGCACCAGTATTGGGAGAGGGGGGCTGGCCGTCAGGGTTCACCGCGGCTCTGGCACAAACCCGGCGACACGGAGGTGGCACATGCAGGAGCGGACTGGCCGTCTCGGCTTCTCACTTTTTGGATTTTAGAAGGGCATGACATGCCTATATCTGTGTCTCCCCCTCCTTTTACTCCTCCACCTCTTTTCTTTTCGCATGACTATATGTACTTGTCACTTTTCCATGTGTTAGTTGTGTCTTCTGAGCAGTTTGTCAGCTTTTGGACACCTTTGAAGGTGTTTTCTATGTGTTTCTATGTGTTTTTGTTTGCCTGCCATTGGTTTTAACGGTGTTTGAAGGTGTTCGACGAACAGTTCGACGAACAGTTCAGCGAACACACGGGTGTTCGACGAATCGAACCGAACTCGAACACTACGGGGGTGGCTCAACACTAGTCAGAACATTTTCATCACCTTTCACAATCACCAATGGGACAAGGCAGGGATGTCCTCTGTCCCCTCTCTTATACATCCTAGTGACGGAGCACCTGCTCTCATCAATTCGCCATAACCCCAATATTAGGTGGATTGAGGTGGGAGGCACCGAGTACAGGTCCTCTCTATTTGCTGATGATGTCCTAGTATATATCACTCAATCACATATATCCATCCATGCTGTTATGGCTGAAATAGATCACTTTGTTACATGGATAATTTTAAAATCAATGCAGCGAAGTCTGAGGCCCTCGATGTCTCCCTCCCCAAATCCATATAGGATTCCATCCAGTCCAACTTTCCCTTTGCCTGGCCCTCACAGGGTATCAAATACTTAGGAATTCCTATTCATAGAGACCTCTCCCGTCTATGTTATCTTAATTTTGGGCCCTTTATTGAACAACTCCATACAGACCACGGTTGGCAAGTTAGAACTGTAAGATTCACTACGTGAACCACTGGTGTTTTGTGGAAAAGCACATGTACACTGCGTTCCAAATTATTATGCAAAAAGTGTTTAGGAGTGATAAGGGAAGAATTTGTTTGTCAGTTAAACTCATTGATGGTGATGTGTGTCAGGGCTCTTTATATCACTGTAAGCAATTGCAGACACCTGTGCTAATTAGTTTGGCAGGTGTGTCCAATGAAAGGCAAGACTACTTAAGAAGGCTCTCTCACATTATTAAGCAGCCTACATTTTCTGCCAAAATGGGAAAGAAAAAGGATGTGTCGGCTGCTGAGAACCAACAAATTGTGGAGTGTTTAGGTCATGGCATGACTACAATCAACATTGTGCGATGATCAGGATGAAGTGTCTTGGCAATCAAGAAGTATGTAGCTGATTCACAGTACACACGTGTGCGTGCTGATAAGGGCAAATTGAGGACTCTTTCCTACAGGCAATTACGTCAGGTTGAAAGACCAGCGGCAAAAAAGCCTTGTCATAGCAGCAGACAAGTTTTTGAAGCTGCTTGTGCCTCCAACGTCCCCCGAACAACAAGATGCAGGGTCCTTCAGAGGTTTACAGCTGTGCATACGCCATCCTGTCGACCTCCTCTATCCACTTCACACAAGCAGAAATAGCTCCAGTGGGCCAAACATTACATGAAGACTGATTTCAAAACTGTTTTGTTCACGGATGAGTGCCGTGCAACGCTCAATGGTCCAGATGGATGGAGAGGAGGATGGCTGGTTGATGGACACCCCACGCAAACACGGCTACAGCGCCAACAAGGAGGATGTGGAATAATGTTTTTGGCTGGAATCATGGGGAGAGAGATTGTCGGCCCCTTTAGGATCCCTGAAGGCGCTAAAGATGAACTCCATAATGTATGTGGATTTTCTCAAACAGCACTTCCTGCCATGGTTCAAGAAGAAGAACCGTGTATTTCACAGCAAGCTCATTTTTCTGCATGATAATGCATCATCTCATGCTGCACATAAAACATCTGCATCTCTGGCTGATATGGGCATAAAAGGGGACAAACTTATGGTGTGACCCCTATGCTCCGCTGACCTCTACCCCATTCAGAACCTTTGGAGCATCATTAAAAGGAGTGTCTATGATGGCGGGAGGCAGTTCACATCTAAGCAACAGCTCTGGGAGGGTATTCTGTCCTCATGCAAAACAATTGAAGCAGAAACCATCCAAAACCTGACAAATTCAATGGACGAGAGAGTTCAAAAGCTCCTTTCGAACAAGCAGTCCTATGTGAAAATGTAACATCACCTAGAATAAAGTTTTGAGTTGAAAACTGTTTGATTTCAGTTTCTAACAACCTGCTAATGCTTATAATTTAAAAAATGACCATTTTTTTGGTCTTTATTAAAATGAAAAAGTTGATCGAAAAGTTTGGGGGATCTAAGAGTGTGGCAACCCAGTAGTCATGATTACTTCGAATTCTGACAATATGAGGGTCATGCTGCAGGTAGTGCAGCAAGAAGGCACTTATGTGTCTTGCGCATCTCGGAGCCCCAAAATTATTTTCCGGGCTAGATGCAGCTAAAAATTATTATTAATTTTAAATCTGGTGATGCTTTAGTATACATGGCCTAATAGGATCAGTGCTGCACACTGCTACAAAGCCCAAATTATTTTCCAGTCAAGATACATATAAACATGATTAGTAATTTTAAATCTGGTGGAGCTTATTATAGATGGCCTAATAGAATCAGTGCTGCACACTGCTACAAAGGCCAAATTATTTTCCAGCCAAGATACAGATAAACATGATTAGTAATTTGAAAGCTTAAAACGGTTGGTAGGGTGATTTTAACCAATCATCAAGCTTTTACTCTCCCCAGGATGACACAGGTGTAGAAAAGTCGTTTCGGATCCATGATTTGTTCATCTTTATGAACGTGAGTCTGTCTACATTATCAGTGGAGAGCTGCGTGCGCTTATCTGTCAGCACACCACCAGCAGCGCTGAACACACGTTCAGACAGAACGCTGGCTGCGGGGCATGACAAGATCTCCAAGGCGTAAGTGGCTAGCTCCGGCCATTTATCCAGATTGGAAGCCCAAAAAGAGCAAGGGTCCAGTGACACAGTCGTGGCTTCAATGTTTACTTGGAGATACTCCTGTACCATCGTCTCTAGGCATTGACTATGTGTCAGACTTCTTGTCTCCTGTGGCCTTGCAAAGGATGGGCTAAAAAAGTGGTGAAATGATTCCGCAAAATTGATGTTACCAGCAGATACTGTGGTTCTGTTACGGTTTGAGTGCTGAACACTTGACGGTCCCACGGTTGGCAAGTTGGAACTGTGAGATTCACTACGTGCACCACTGGTATTTTGTGGAAAAGCACATGTAAGATTCTGCAACAGTCTCTGCTGATACTCCTGCATGCGTGCATCCCTTTCTATGGCAGGAATAATTTCTGCAAATTTACTTTTGTACCAGGGATCTAACAGTGTGGCAACCCAGTAGTCAGGATTATTTCTAATTCTCACAATTCGAAGGTCATGTTGCAGGTAGTGCAGCAAGAAGGCACTCATGTGTGTTGCGCATCCAGGAGCACCAAGTCCCTGTTGTGTTGGTGGCGAGGTAACAATCATGCTTCCTTCCTCTGTCCTCTCCCCCCAACCTCGCACAACAGAAATGTGATCAAGGTCTCCCTCATCTGATGAGTCTTCCATCAGTTCGTCCTCCACTTCATCCTGGGCTCCTGCACCTTCCTCACTAGTTTGGCTGCTACCATGCGCCCTGGTAAAACCATCTCCCCCACCCTCACATGCCTGCCGCCTTGGTGCTGCCGACCGTCTGGACCTTGCAGATGTTAGCCCTTCCGCATACAACTCCTCCTCCTCTACTTCCTCCACCTCCTCTTGTGCCACCACCTGACTCCGAATTCTGTTTAACATGTGCTCCAGCATGTAAATCACCGGAATAGTCATGCAGATAATGGCATCGTCAGCACTAAACATCTTTGTCGCCATTTCAAAACTGTGCAGAAGGGTGCATAGGTCCCTGATCTGAGACCACTCCTCCAGCGTGATTTGCCCCACCTCTGAATCTCGTTGGCCCAGGCTATACGTCAGAACGTATTGCACCAGGGCTTGTCGGTGCTGCCACAGTCGCTGCAACATGTGCAGAGTTGAATTCCACCGGGTAGGCACATCGCATTTTAGCCGGTGAAGTGGCAGGCCCAACGACTTCTGTAGAGATGTAAGTCGCTGAGCTGCGGAATGCGAACGGCGGAAGTGAGCACACAGTGACCGTGCCCTCTGCAGAAGGCCATCTAGTCTGGGATAGTGGGCTAAAAATTGCTGGACAACCAGGTTCAACACGTGAGCCATACAAGGCACGTGTGTGACATTGCCCCGGCGAAGGGCCGCACCCAGGTTTGCAGCATTGTCGCACACGGCCTTCCCTGGTTTCAGGTCCAGTGGAGACAACCATTCATGAAATTGGTTCTCCAGAGCTGACCACAACTCCTCAGCTGTGTGACTCACATTTCCCAGACATTTTAATGTAAAAACCGCCTGATGACGTTGAGCCCTACTGCCAGCATAGTAAGGAGGTGTGCAGGATCCCTTCTGCGCAGTTAGAAAGCTTGTGGCATGACCAGACAGGCTTTGGGTGCAGGTGGAGGACCGAGAGGAGGTTGAGGAGGCAGAAGCAGTGGAGGAACTTTGACATAAAGAGGATTGACGCACAACTCGTGGGGACGGCAAGACTTGGACAGCAGCCCCTTGTCCTGCTGTCACCATAATTACCCAGTGCCCAGTCAGCGACATGTAACGCCCCTGTCCATGCCTACTCGTCCAAGTGTCTGTGGTGAAATGCACCCTGTCACACACAGAGTTTCTCAAAGAAGCGGTGATGTTGTGTGCGACATGCTGGTGGAGCGCAGGCACACCTTTCTTTGAGAAGTAGTGCCGACTGGGCATCTGGTACTGGGGCACTGCGATGAACATAAGGTCTCGAAAATCCTCTGTGTCCACCAGGCGGAAAGGCAGCATTTCTGTAGCCAAGAGCTTGCAGATGGTGAAATTCAACCTCTTAGCTTTCTCATGGCTAGGAGGAAATGGTCTTTTACTTGTCCACATCTGAGGGACCGAGGGCTGGCTATTGTGCTTAGACGGGGTTGATAAGGGTGTCCCCGGCAAACTGCCGGTCTGTGAGGAAGATGCAGGCGGACATGTTAGGTTGCCTTGATCCAAAGGTGGTGCTATCGATGTCGGACAGCGCTCAACACCAGCTGGTGTTACCACCTCCAAAGAAAATGATGACCTGCCAATCACGCTGGCTGTTGCGGGTAAAGAGGTGGCAGGTCTGCGCCCCAAAACAGGTGTGACTCCTGTCCCCCCAGTCACAGAGGATGAAGAGGCCGCGGATGCACAATATATGGCAGACGGTGGTTGGCCCGGCCGGCTAGGCCGCATTGTAGCACACTGAGCTTCCCACTGCAACTTATGCTTCATGTCCATGTGCCGGTTCATGCATGAAGTACTCAAACTATGTATTTTTTGGCCTCTACTTAGCTTTTGCTGACAAATGTTACAGATAACACGAGTTGGGTCATCTTTATCGATCTGAAAAAATGTCCAGGCTATGCAAGGCTTAGCACCCATGCGACCTGAAGAGCCACCACGACTTGTGGTGAGAGGCAGAGTTGTGTTTGAGGATGCAGTTGTTGACGTGCTTCCAGTACTACGTCTCTGTCCAGGAAGGCGCAACCTGACCTCGTCGTCACTAGCATCTTCCTCCACCTCCTCTGCTGACCTCATCTCTTGGCTGACTGTGGGTTGACAGTAAGTGGGATCTCCAACCTCATCATCATCACCCTGTGCGTTATCACACCCGTCGTCCTCAGAGCCAACCTGTTCCTGCCCTGACAAAAAACTAAAGTTGTCGCTCCAATCAGGTATTTGAGTGTTATCATCGTCTTCCTCATTGTCTCCACCAACAGGAGTTACAGTTTGGGAATGAGGGTCTACATTATGGTCAGAACCTTCTGCGTCTGGTCCTGGATCCGACTCATAAAGATTCTGGGCATCAGTGCAGATCATTTCCTCGTCTGGATTCACAGAAGCTCTGGAGCCAACCTCTGATTCCCAGGCTATAGTATGAGTAAACAGCTCTGCAGACTCAACCATCTGTTCTACCTCATACTCAGACGGGCAGCTGGAGATTTGGGAGCTGTGAGGAAGCAAGTGCGATTGGGGTGACACCTTTGAGGACTGGAGTATTTGTGATGTTGAAGTTGATGTGGAGGAGAGCCCACTTAAAGGAGCACTTGATATCCGTTGAAGCACCTGCTGTTTTTGTGCCTCATCTGGAATTTGTAGCGATTGGCGTGGCCGTAAGAAAGGGATCTTATCACATTGTCCGCTAAAAGAAGTAGACATTTTAGTTTGGCTGGAAGATGGTCTTTCTTCTGCAGATGTTACTGTTGCTTTAACACCTACCCCACGGACACAACCTTTTTTCCCCTTCCCAACACGCCTATTCCCCTTTCCACCAGCAGCAGGCCTTTTTCCACTCATTTTGGTGGTTAACTAATTCACAACTCTGAAGTTGTTTGCACAAAAAAACAACGGATGGGCACCGAGCAGAGCTGAGTGGCCAAACTGTGGTATTAGGCCAAAACTATTGGCTGGGTTAGATGCAGAAAAAAATTATATTCAATTTGCAACCTGATGGAGGTCTGTATAGATGGACTAATAGAACAAGTCCCACACACAGCTAGAAGGCCAAATATTTTTTCAGAGGTAGATGCAGAAAAAAATTATATTCAGTTTGCAACCTTATGGAGGTCAGTATAGATGGACTAATAGAACAAGTCCCACACACAGCTAGAAGGCCAAATATTTTTTCAGAGGTAGATGCAGAAAAAAATTATATTCAGTTTGCAACCTTATGGAGGTCAGTATAGATGGACTAATAGACCAAGTCCCACACACAGCTAGAAGGCCAAATATTTTTTCAGAGGTAGATGCAGAAAAAAATTATATTCAGTTTGCAACCTTATGGAGGTCAGTATAGATGGACTAATAGAACAAGTCCCACACACAGCTAGAAGGCCAAATATTTTTTCAGAGGTAGATGCAGAAAAAAATTATATTCAGTTTGCAACCTTATGGAGGTCAGTATAGATGGACTAATACAAGAAGTCCCACACACAGCTAGAAGCCCAATATTTTTTCAGAGGTAGATGCAGAAAAAATTATATTCAGTTTGCAACCTTATGGAGGTCAGTATAGATGGACTAATAGAACAAGTCCCACACACAGCTAGAAGGCCAAATATTTTTTCAGAGGTAGATGCAGAAAAAAATTATATTCAGTTTGCAACCTTATGGAGGTCAGTATAGATGGACTAATACAACAAGTCCCACACACAGCTAGAAGCCCAATATTTTTTCAGAGGTAGATGCAGAAAAAAATATATTCAGTTTGCAACCTGATGGAGGTCTGTATAGATGGATTAATAGAACAAGTCCCACACACAGCTAGAAGCCCAATATTTTTTCAGAGGTAGATGCAGAAAAAAATATATTCAGTTTGCAACCTGATGGAGGTCTGTATAGATGGATTAATAGAACAAGTCCCACACACAGCTAGAAGCCCAATATTTTTTCAGAGGTAGATGAAGAAAAAAATATATGCAGTTTGCAACCTGATGGAGGTCAGTATAGATGGACTAGTACAACAAGTCCCACACACAGCTAGAAGCCCAATATTTTTTCAGAGGTAGATGCAGAAAAAAATTATATTCAATTTGCAACCTGATGGAGGTCAGTATAGATGGACTAATAGAACAAGTCCCACACACAGCTAGAAGGCCAAATATTTTTTCAGAGGTAGATGCAGAAAAAAATTATATTCAGTTTGCAACCTTATGGAGGTCAGTATAGATGGACTAATAGAACAAGTCCCACACACAGCTAGAAGGCCAAATATTTTTTCAGAGGTAGATGCAGAAAAAAATTATATTCAGTTTGCAACCTTATGGAGGTCAGTATAGATGGACTAATAGAACAACTCCCACGCACAGCTAGAAGGCCAAATATTTTTTCAGAGGTAGATGCAGAAAAAAATTATATTCAGTTTGCAACATTATGGAGGTCTGTATAGATGGACTAATAGAACAAGTCCCACACACAGCTAGAAGGCCAAATATTTTTTCAGAGGTAGATGCAGAAAAAAATATATTCAGTTTGCAACCTGATGGAGGTCTGTATAGATGGATTAATAGAACAAGTCCCACACACAGCTAGAAGCCCAATATTTTTTCAGAGGTAGATGAAGAAAAAAATATATGCAGTTTGCAACCTGATGGAGGTCAGTATAGATGGACTAATAGAACAAGTCCCACACACAGCTAGAAGGCCAAATATTTTTTCAGAGGTAGATGCAGAAAAAAATTATATTCAGTTTGCAACCTTATGGAGGTCAGTATAGATGGACTAATAGAACAAGTCCCACACACAGCTAGAAGGCCAAATATTTTGTCAGAGGTAGATGCAGAAAAAAATTATATTCAGTTTGCAACCTTATGGAGGTCAGTATAGATGGACTAATACAACAAGTCCCACACACAGCTAGAAGCCCAATATTTTTTCATAGGTAGATGCAGAAAAAAATATATTCAGTTTGCAACCTGATGGAGGTCTGTATAGATGGATTAATAGAACAAGTCCCACACACAGCTAGAAGCCCAATATTTTTTCAGAGGTAGATGCAGAAAAAAATATATTCAGTTTGCAACCTGATGGAGGTCTGTATAGATGGACTAATAGAACAAGTCCCACACACAGCTAGAAGCCCAATATTTTTTCAGAGGTAGATGCAGAAAAAAATTATATTCAGTTTGCAACCTTATGGAGGTCAGTATAGATGGACTAATAGAACAAGTCCCACACACAGCTAGAAGGCCAAATATTTTTTCAGAGGTAGATGCAGAAAAAAATTATATTCAGTTTGCAACCTTATGGAGGTCAGTATAGATGGACTAATAGAACAAGTCCCACACACAGCTAGAAGGCCAAATATTTTGTCAGAGGTAGATGCAGAAAAAAATTATATTCAGTTTGCAACCTTATGGAGGTCAGTATAGATGGACTAATACAACAAGTCCCACACACAGCTAGAAGCCCAATATTTTTTCAGAGGTAGATGCAGAAAAAAATATATTCAGTTTGCAACCTGATGGAGGTCTGTATAGATGGATTAATAGAACAAGTCCCACACACAGCTAGAAGCCCAATATTTTTTCAGAGGTAGATGCAGAAAAAAATATATTCAGTTTGCAACCTGATGGAGGTCTGTATAGATGGATTAATAGAACAAGTCCCACACACAGCTAGAAGCCCAATATTTTTTCAGAGGTAGATGAAGAAAAAAATATATGCAGTTTGCAACCTGATGGAGGTCAGTATAGATGGACTAGTACAACAAGTCCCACACACAGCTAGAAGCCCAATATTTTTTCAGAGCTAGATGCAGAAAAAAATTATATTCAATTTGCAACCTGATGGAGGTCAGTATAGATGGACTAATAGAACAAGTCCCACACACAGCTAGAAGGCCAAATATTTTTTCAGAGGTAGATGCAGAAAAAAATTATATTCAGTTTGCAACCTTATGGAGGTCAGTATAGATGGACTAATAGAACAAGTCCCACACACAGCTAGAAGGCCAAATATTTTTTCAGAGGTAGATGCAGAAAAAAATTATATTCAGTTTGCAACCTTATGGAGGTCAGTATAGATTGACTAATAGAACAACTCCCACGCACAGCTAGAAGGCCAAATATTTTTTCAGAGGTAGATGCAGAAAAAAATTATATTCAGTTTGCAACCTTATGGAGGTCTGTATAGATGGACTAATAGAACAAGTCCCACACACAGCTAGAAGGCCAAATATTTTTTCAGAGGTAGATGCAGAAAAAAATATATTCAGTTTGCAACCTGATGGAGGTCTGTATAGATGGATTAATAGAACAAGTCCCACACACAGCTAGAAGCCCAATATTTTTTCAGAGGTAGATGAAGAAAAAAATATATGCAGTTTGCAACCTGATGGAGGTCAGTATAGATGGACTAATAGAACAAGTCCCACACACAGCTAGAAGGCCAAATATTTTTTCAGAGGTAGATGCAGAAAAAAATTATATTCAGTTTGCAACCTTATGGAGGTCAGTATAGATGGACTAATAGAACAAGTCCCACACACAGCTAGAAGGCCAAATATTTTGTCAGAGGTAGATGCAGAAAAAAATTATATTCAGTTTGCAACCTTATGGAGGTCAGTATAGATGGACTAATACAACAAGTCCCACACACAGCTAGAAGCCCAATATTTTTTCAGAGGTAGATGCAGAAAAAAATATATTCAGTTTGCAACCTGATGGAGGTCTGTATAGATGGATTAATAGAACAAGTCCCACACACAGCTAGAAGCCCAATATTTTTTCAGAGGTAGATGCAGAAAAAAATATATTCAGTTTGCAACCTGATGGAGGTCTGTATAGATGGACTAATAGAACAAGTCCCACACACAGCTAGAAGCCC
The DNA here is from genome assembly GCF_046119375.1 of Phyllobates terribilis. NCBI lineage: Eukaryota > Metazoa > Chordata > Amphibia > Anura > Dendrobatidae > Phyllobates > Phyllobates terribilis. The sequence goes on along the minus strand of NW_027362768.1, from coordinate 33,069,534 downwards.
AATATTTTTTCAGAGGTAGATGCAGAAAAAAATTATATTCAGTTTGCAACCTTATGGAGGTCAGTATAGATGGACTAATAGAACAAGTCCCACACACAGCTAGAAGGCCAAATATTTTTTCAGAGGTAGATGCAGAAAAAAATTATATTCAGTTTGCAACCTTATGGAGGTCAGTATAGATGGACTAATAGAACAAGTCCCACACACAGCTAGAAGGCCAAATATTTTGTCAGAGGTAGATGCAGAAAAAAATTATATTCAGTTTGCAACCTTATGGAGGTCAGTATAGATGGACTAATACAACAAGTCCCACACACAGCTAGAAGCCCAATATTTTTTCAGAGGTAGATGCAGAAAAAAATATATTCAGTTTGCAACCTGATGGAGGTCTGTATAGATGGATTAATAGAACAAGTCCCACACACAGTTAGAAGCCCAATATTTTTTCAGAGGTAGATGCAGAAAAAAATATATTCAGTTTGCAACCTGATGGAGGTCTGTATAGATGGATTAATAGAACAAGTCCCACACACAGCTAGAAGCCCAATATTTTTTCAGAGGTAGATGAAGAAAAAAATATATGCAGTTTGCAACCTGATGGATGTCAGTATAGATGGTCTAGTACAACAAGTCCCACACACAGCTAGAAGCCCAATATTTTTTCAGAGCTAGATGCAGAAAAAAATTATATTCAATTTACAACCTGATGGAGGTCAGTATAGATGGACTAATAGAACAAGTCCCACACACAGCTAGAAGGCCAAATATTTTTTCAGAGGTAGATGAAGAAAAAAATTATATTCAGTTTGCAACCTTATGGAGGTCAGTATAGATGGACTAATAGAACAAGTCCCACACACAGCTAGAAGGCCAAATATTTTTTCAGAGGTAGATGCAGAAAAAAATTATATTCAGTTTGCAACCTTATTGAGGTCAGTATAGATGGACTAATAGAACAAGTCCCACACACAGCTAGAAGGCCAAATCTTTTTTCAGAGGTAGATGCAGAAAAAAATTATATTCAGTTTGCAACCTGATGGAGGTCAGTATAGATGGACTAATAGAACAAGTCCCACACACAGCTAGAAGGCCAAATATTTTTTCAGAGGTAGATGCAGAAAAAAATATATTCAGTTTGCAACCTGATGGAGGTCTGTATAGATGGATTAATAGAACAAGTCCCACACACAGCTAGAAGCCCAATATTTTTTCAGAGGTAGATGAAGAAAAAAATATATTCAGTTTGCAACCTGATGGAGGTCAGTATAGATGGACTAGTACAACAAGTCCCACACACAGCTAGAAGCCCAATATTTTTTCAGAGCTAGATGCAGAAAAAAATTATATTCAATTTGCAACCTGATGGAGGTCAGTATAGATGGACTAATAGAATGATGCTATGCCCAAAAGATTTTACTTCACTAGGTGCAGTAAAAAAATTGGTATTCTATACACAGGTGGTATATCTTGCAACACAGATAGGCTACTCCACTGACTAACACACTCTGCAATAAGCCAAAAAGGATTAGCTTTGCTAGATTCAGCCAAATGCTGTGAAAAAAACTTGCACAGCACTGGCACAGACCTGCCTGGCAAAAACTGATAGGAACTGATGTAACCTAGTCCTGAAAAGGACTCCAATTACAATTAGTCTTTACTCCCACAATCTATCTATTTAAGAGCACAGACCTGCCTGATAAAAGTCGTAGGAAATGCTGTATCCTAGTCCTTAAAAGGACTGCAATCACAACTATTCCCTACTCCCAAGCTATCTGTAGATTTGTGCGAATATTGGCTTGAAATTAACAAGGTATAGCGCACACAGCAACAGCGGTGCCGTCTAACACGCAGCTGCAGCAGTGAGAAAAAGGTGGCGACGGGGAAAATGGCTTGGTCTTATAGGGCAAGGACATGTGACATACACTGCCAATGACACATGCCCTTGCTTGTGTGAAAAAAAGCACTTCGCTCCGTGTGTGCGCTGCTGATAGGCTGACAGATTGCACCTCCCCACTGCAAATGCGGGAAAGAGAAAAAAAAATGGAGATCTTCATTGTTCCTGCAGAGATCCATCCCCTGTCCCTCCCCCCACCCCGCTGTACACTCAAACTGTGTATTAACATTAATTTTCATCATTACTGAGAAAAAATCCAGTTATGATTTTGGTGCACGAACAGTTATCGAACATAACCTCGAACAGCCGAATTTTTCTCAAATTGTTCGTGTTCGCCGAACGGCTCGAACACCGCCCAAAACAGCTCGAATTTGAGATTGGTGAACAGTTCGAGTAGAACAACGCTCATCTCTAATAATAACCTCATGACCCAATATCAACATGGGTTTACGAGGGACCGTTCCTGTCAAACTAATCTGATCAGTTTTTATGAGGAGGCAAGTTCGGGACTGGACCAAGGAAATGCAGTGGATGTTGTGTATATGGACTTTTCAAAAGCTTTTGATACGGTTCCACACAAAAGGTTGATACATAAAATGAGAACAATGGGGATAGGGGAAAATATATGTATGTGGGTTAAGAATTGGCTCAGTGATAGGAAACAAAGGGTGGTTATTAATGGAAAACACTCAGACTGGGTCTCAGTTAACAGTGGGGTACCACAGGGGTCAGTATTGGGCCCCTTTCTTTTTAATATATTTATTAATAACCTTGTATGGGGCATACAGAGTAGTATTTCAATATTTGCAGATGACACTAAACTCTGCAGGGTAATCAATACAGAGGAGGACAATTTTATATTACAGGAGGATCTATGTAAACTAGAAGCTTGGGCTGATAAATGGCAAATGAGCTTTAATGGGGATAAATGTAAGGTAATGCACTTCGGCAGAGGAAATAAAATGTATAATTATATGCTTAATTGTAAAACACTGGGCAAAACTGTAACTGAAAAAGACCTGGGTGTATTGGTGGACAACAAGCTCACGTCTAGTGGCCAGTGTCAGGCAGCTGCTGCAAAGGCAAATAAAATAATGGGATGCATTAAAAGAGGCATAGATACTCATGAGGAGAAGATAGTTTTACCTTAGTCATTAGTGCGACCACACTTAGAATACTGTGTACAGTTCAGGTCTCCGGTGTATAAGAAAGACATAGCTGAACTAGAGCGGGTGCAGAGAAGAGCGACGAAGGTTATTAGAGGACTGGGGGGTCTGCAATACCAAGACAGGTTATTACACTTGGGGTTATTTACTGTGGAAAAAAGAAGACTTAGGGGTGATCTTATTACTAAGTATATGAGGGGACAGTACAAAGACCTTTCTACTGGTCTTTTTACTCTGAGGCCTGAGACGGGGACAAGGGGGCATCTTCTACGTCTGGAGGAAAGAAGGTTTAATCATAATCACAGACGGGGATTCTTTACTGTAAGAGCAGTGAGACTATGGAACTCTCTGCCGCATGATGTTGTAATGAGTGATTCACGGTTAAAATTTAAGAAGGGCATGGATGCCTTTCTTGAAAAGTATAATATCACAGGTTATAAATACTAGATTCCTTGATAGGGCGTTGATCCAGGGAACTAGTCTGATTGTCGTATGGAGTCGGGAAGGAATTTTCTTCCCCAATGTGGAGCTTAGTGTTTGCCACATGTTTTTTTTTTGCCTTCCTCTGGATCAACATGTTAGGCTATGGGTTGAACTAGATGGACATAGTCTTCCTTCAACCTTAAAAAACTATGTAACTGTAAATTAGAGAGACAATTTAAATTAAAAAGCTTAGACCTGCCTCCACAGCAGGGGGCTCGCTCGACCCACCAGCGGACAGGCACCAGTATTGGGAGAGGGGGGCTGGCCGTCAGAGTCCACCGCAGCTCTGGCACAAACCCGGCGACACGGAGGTTGCACGGGCAGGAACGGACTGGCCGTGTCAGCCTTGCACTTTTTTGGTTTTAGAAGGGCATGACATGCCTATAGCTGTGTCTACCCCTCCTTTTACTCCTCAACCTCTTTTCTTTTTGCATGACTATATGTACTTGTCACTTTTCCATGTGTTAGTTGTGTCTTCTGAGCAGTTTCTCAGCTTTTGGACACCTTTGAAGTGTTTTCTATGTGTTTTCTATGTGTTTCTATGTGTTTTTGTTTGCCTGCCATTGGTTTTAACGGTGTTCGACGGTGTTCGACGAACAGTTCGACGAACAGTTAGGCGAACATACGGGTGTTCGACGAACCGAACCGAACTCGAACACTACGGGGGTGGCTCAACTCTACACATGAGTGCCTTCTTGCTGCACTACCTGCAACATGACGCTTGGATTGTCAGAATTCGAAGTAATCCCGACTACTGGGTTGCCACACTCTTAGATCCCCGGTACAAAAGTAAATTTGCCTAAATAATTCCTGCCATAGAAAGGGATTCACGCATGCAGGAGTATCAGCAGAGCCTGTTACAGAATCTTACATGTGCTTTTCCACAAAACACCAGTGGTGCACGTAGTGAATCTCACAGTTTTAACTTGAAAACCGTGGGACTGTCGAGCCTTCATCACTCAAACCGTAACAGTGACACAGTATCTGCTGGTAATAGCAATTTTGTGGAATCGTTTCACCACTTTTTTAGACCATCCTTTGCAAGGCCACAGGAGACAAGAAGTCTGACACATAGTCAACGCCTAGAGAGGATGGTACAAGAGAATTTCCAAGTGAATATCGAAGCCATGACTATGTCACTAGACCCTTGCTCATTTTGGGATTCCAATCTGGAAAAATGTCCGGAGCTCGCCACTCACGCCTTGGAGATCTTGTCATGCCCTGCAGCCAGCGTTCTCTCTGAATGTGTGTTCAGCGCTGCTGGTGGTGTGCTGACAGATAAGTGCACTCGGCTGTCCACTGAGAATGTAGACAGACTCACATTCATAAAGATGAACAAATCATGGATCCGCAAGGACTTTTCTTCTCCTGTGTCATCCTTGGGAGACTAAAAGCTTGAGGAATTGGTAAAATCACCTCACCAACCGTTTTAAGCAACTCTGGGGCAATTGATGCCACTTAAGTGGTGTCTGTGCCACAATTTTTGGAAAAAATGGACACTCTTTTTTGGAGTGCCCTTGCTGTGTTTTACGTGACGTTGGCATCATCAATTCCAGGTGGGTTGGGTCGCCCCCCCCCCCTTTTAACTGTAAGAAACTACATACACTATGGCTTGGGGTAATACAGATTGTTATGCACACGCCCGGACTGACTGGCGTGTGCGGGTGTTGTGGTTCCACTGGACCATGAACCGGAGAGTGCCTGGAGGGGCGTGACTAAGTATCTGGCCGATCCGACCAAGATGGCACGACGGCATACAACGCCAGTGCACCAGGGAGAAACCGGGCAGAGGGACCAGGTGCTACTCCAGGTCAAACTCCGGACACGGGGGTTGACCCACACAGGGATTACTGGATCAGGCTGGTTAGGCTGGCGCACAGACTGGAGGGTATAGGCAGGCACGACTGGTATGCAGGCAGGCGGGTAAAGGCAAGCGCAGCTAGAGTGCAGACAGGGAGGCACTAGCAGGTAGGAACACAGGCGGGATAGGACCCAGTACACACTGGGACTCAGGAACAATACAGGTAGAGGGGTACAGGCAAGCACAGCTAGAGTGCAGACAGGGAGGCACTAGCAGGTAGGAACACAGGCGGGATAGGACCCAGTACACACTGGGACTCAGGAACAGGCAGGTTAGGCTGGCACAGACTGGTGGATATAAGCAAACACGGCAGGTATGCAGATGGGTGGATACAGGCGAGTATGCAGGCAGGGAGGTACTGGCCGAAAGGACGGGCTGGAGCACAGAAAGGTTAAGACCCAGTACAGACTGGGTCACAGAACCGCAGATGCGGTAGACAACCACAGCAGAGAGGGAACGCCCGAAGCGGTGGGCAAGAACAGAGCAGGACGGGGCTGCAGGAGCAGCGAGCACAAGCAGGGCAGGACAGGACTGCCGGAGCAGCGGGCAGAAGCAGGGCAGGACAGGACTGCCGGAGCAGCGGGCAGAAGCAGGGCAGGACAGGACTGCCGGAGCAGCGGGCAGAAGCAGGGCAGGACAGGACTGCCGGAGCAGCGGACAGAAGCAGGGCAGGACAGGACAGGACTGCCGGAGCAGCGGGCAGAAGCAGGGCAGGACAGGACAGGACTGCCGGAGCAGCGGGCAGAAGCAGGGCAGGACAGGACTGCCGGAGCAGCGGGCAGAAGCAGGGCAGGACAGGACTGCCGGAGCAGCGGGCAGAAGCAGGGCAGGACAGGACTGCCGGAGCAGCGGGCAGAAGCAGGGCAGGACAGGACTGCCGGAGCAGCGGGCAGAAGCAGGGCAGGACAGGACTGCCGGAGCAGTGGGCAGAAGCAGGGCAGGACAGGACTGCCGGAGCAGCGGGCAGAAGCAGGGCAGGACAGGACTGCCGGAGCAGCGGGCAGAAGCAGGGCAGGACAGGACTGCCGGAGCAGCGGGCAGAAGCAGGGCAGGACAGGACTGCCGGAGCAGCGGGCAGAAGCAGGGCAGGACAGGACTGCCGGAGCAGCGGGCAGAAGCAGGGCAGGACAGGACTGCCGGAGCAGTGGGCAAAAGGGACAGAGCGGAGCAAGGCTGCGGAGCAGTGAGCAAGGCTGCGGAGCAGTGAGCAAGGAGTCAGAGCAGGCTAGAACCGCCGGAGCGGTAAGCAAAGGAGTCAGAGCAGACTAGAACCACCGGAGCGGTGAGCAAAGGAGTCAGAGCAGGCTAGAACCACCGGAGCGGTGAGCAAAGGAGTCAGAGCAGGCTAGGCTGAGTAGGGGGGACAAGGCTCTGTTCACACGGAACAGACAGGAAGGGAAAGGCAGAGCCAGACACCCACAGGGTACTAGCAGAGAAGTAGCGAGTGGACCACAAACTCACAAACGGGAGTACAGAGACAACAAGCAGGAGTTAGGTACGAGTTCAGACTCTGCAGAAAAAGGAAGGGAACGGACATAGAGGCAAAACAGGTAAAGGATAGGAGAGAGTTCAGACTGGAACTGAGTGTACGGAGGAGACCGACACTGCAGGGGAATACAGGAGCGGGTCTGGGAATACGGCCCCCAGAGAGGCAGGACGAACAGGCAAGGTGCGTGTTCAGACAGGACAGACAAGATACAGGAGCGGGTCTAGGTAATCGGCCCCTAGAAGGCGGGAGGAACAGGCTAGGAGCGTGTTCAGACAGGTCAGACAAGATACAGGAACGGGTCTAGGTAATCGGCCCCTAGAAGGCAGGAGTAACAGGCTAGGAGCATGTTCAGACAGGCCTGGAAATACAGCCTCCAGGATAGGCAGACAAGAGAACACAGAACGGGACCTGGCACCTTCAGAGTGCAAGCACACACTGAATGAAACACTATGCTCAGGCAGGGATAGATGGGAGCAGCTGAGCTATATACCAGGTGACAGACAGCAATAGGCTGAGGACGCACAAGGGGTGTGACCCACAGCAGGTATAAAAAGCAGGAAGTGATCGGGCACCGCCCTTTAGCAGCAGAAACAGACACAAACAGACAGCATGGAGGGAAGCCAGAGAGACATTCTGGACTGGAGATCAAGTGCGCGCTCTTGCACAGTGGGAGATGGACCACCATGCAAGGACGCCGCCAGGTATGTTACAGTACCCCTCCCCTTATGCCCCCTCTTCTTCAGGCCTGCCAGAATCTTCCGCAGGGAATTCGAGGACCAGTCGTTCACTTCAAGGAGATCACTTCCACTGTCCACAGGAAAAACTGATCTCATCTGGTTAGCTAGGATGCTACCTCCCATCCAGCCATCCTCAGCAACAGACGAAACGGGTGGAGTACCAGGAACAGCACACAAGGAAGTCTCTCTCCACATATTTTCAGGTGGCACCCCAGAGGGTACAGGAGACAACTGGAAGTCCTTCACCGGGTTGGAAGGGGACAGAGACTTGGGGGTAATCTCTGCTTCGAGGTACATCTTGTCAAGCTCACAGGAAGAAATAGACGGGTTATCAGGTACATAATGAGGAAAAGTCACTGTCTCTTTGTTATCTGGTGGTACCCCGGAGAATTCAGGAAACAACTGGAGGTCCTCCGCCGGGTCAGAAGAGTGCAGAGGCTCAGAGAAAACATCTGCTTCAGAGTACACTAGGTCGGACTCACTGGAGGAAGCAGGCGAGGTATCGGGTACCGAGTATAGGAAAGTCTCTGTCCATTCACCACCAGGTGGCACCCCAAAGGGTTCTGGAGACAACTGGAGGTCCTCCGCCTGGTCAGAGGGGTGTAGAGACTCATGGGTAACCTCTGCTTCAGAGTACACAAGGTCGGACTCACTGGACGAAGCAAGGGAGGTATCAGATCCAGGATATAGGAAAGTCTCTGACCATTCACCACCAGGTGGCACCCCGAAGGGTTCTGGAGACAACTGGAGGTCCTCCGCCTGGTCAGAGGGGTGTAGAGACTCATGGGTAACCTCTGCTTCAGAGTACACAAGGTCGGACTCACTGGACGAAGCAAGGGAGGTATCAGATCCAGGATATAGGAAAGTCTCTGACCATTCACCACCAGGTGGCACCCCGAAGGGTTCTGGAGACAACTGGAGGTCCTCCGCCTGGTCAGAGGGGTGTAGAGACTCATGGGTAACCTCTGCTTCAGAGTACACAAGGTCGGACTCACTGGACGAAGCAAGGGAGGTATCAGATCCAGGATATAGGAAAGTCTCTGACCATTCACCACCAGGTGGCACCCCGAAGGGTTCTGGAGACAACTGGAGGTCCTCCGCCTGGTCGGAGGGGCGTAGAGACTCGGGAGTAACCTCTGCTTCGGAGTTCACTAGGTTGGACTCACTGGACGAAGCGAGTGAGGTATCAGGTACAGAGTATAGGAGGGTCTCTGTCCTTCCGCTACCAGGTAGCACCCCGAAGGGTTCTGGAGACAACTGGAGGTCCTCCGCCTGTTCGGAGGGGTGTAGAGACTCGGGGGTAACTACCACTTTGGGGTACCCATTGTCAGGCTCACAGGACGAAGCGGACAAAGTATCGAGTACCGGGTGTAGAGAAGTCTCTCTCCATTTGTCATCGAGTGGTATCCCGGAGGATTCAAGAGGCAACAGGGGGTCCTCCGCCAGGTAGTAGAGGTGCACAGACTCTGAGGTAACCACAGCTTTGGAGCATCCTTGGACATGCACACCGGTTAAAGTGGGTGAAGCATCTGATGCCGGGTGCAGGAAGTTCTCCTGTGTGGAGTCTGGATGGGCAGAAGTCTCTTTGGGCAGGAGAACCGGTGCACTACCCACGCACATTACCCGTTGGGGCTTCTCCGGGATACAGGGAGATGAAGCTTCAGTAGGGACTTCAAGGTTGGGGTCAGGAGGTCTCAGGGAGGACAGACCCTGGCGTGACGGCTTGCCTCTACGTCTAGCACGTCTGGACTGCCTCTTGAGGTTGGGAGATGTATTCCGGAAAGCGTAGTCACCCTGTGAAGATTCTGGGTGGACAGTAGTCTCATTGGGCTGGAGGACTATTGCGCTACCCACACATATTACCCATCGGGGCTGCTCCGGGATATTGGGAGGTGAAGCTTCAGCAGGAGCCTCCGGGTTAGGATCATCGAAGACCATTAGAAAGGCCACCAGGAAGGCCATTAGGTCCAGGAGGATCGGATCCTGTGTTTCATATAGGGGGTTGATCCATTCCAAGGCATCACCCGCCAGGTAAGACATAATGAATGCCACCTTAACCCGATCGGTGGGAAAACATAGAGGGTAGAACTTGAAGTGTAGCATGCATTGCTCCACAAATGCACGACTTTGTCTTGGATCCCCATAGTAACGTGGCGGATCCGCAGGAACGAGAGCAGATAGATCCATCTGGACGGGTGCGTAATTCGCCTGGAACTCAGCTGAGGAAAAAAAATAAATAAATTTTATTTATTTATTTTTAATGCATGTATTCGCTGGAAAACTTCTCAGAGCGAAGGCCGTGGGGCTCAACGGGAACCATTGCCTGAGCATGCTGTTATGCACACGCCCGGACTGACTGGCGTGTGCGGGTGTTGTGGTTCCACTGGACCATGAACCGGAGAGTGCCTGGAGGGGCGTGACTAAGTATCTGGCCGATCCGACCAAGATGGCACGACGGCATACGACGCCAGTGCACCAGGGAGAAACCGGGCAGAGGGACCAGGTGCTACTCCAGGTCAAACTCTGGACACGGGGGTTGACCCACACAGGGATTACTGGATCAGGCTGGTTAGGCTGGCGCACAGACTGGAGGGTATAGGCAGGCACGACTGGTATGCAGGCAGGCGGGTAAAGGCAAGCGCAGCTAGAGTGCAGACAGGGAGGCACTAGCAGGTAGGAACACAGGCGGGATAGGACCCAGTACACACTGGGACTCAGGAACAATACAGGTAGAGGGGTACAGGCAAGCACAGCTAGAGTGCAGACAGGGAGGCACTAGCAGGTAGGAACACAGGCGGGATAGGACCCAGTACACACTGGGACTCAGGAACAGGCAGGTTAGGCTGGCACAGACTGGTGGATATAAGCAAACACGGCAGGTATGCAGATGGGTGGATACAGGCGAGTATGCAGGCAGGGAGGTACTGGCCGAAAGGACGGGCTGGAGCACAGAAAGGTTAAGACCCAGTGCAGACTGGGTCACAGAACCGCAGATGCGGTAGACAACCACAGCAGAGAGGGAACGCCCGAAGCGGTGGGCAAGAACAGAGCAGGACGGGGCTGCAGGAGCAGCGAGCACAAGCAGGGCAGGACAGGACTGCCGGAGCAGCGGGCAGAAGCAGGGCAGGACAGGACTGCCGGAGCAGCGGGCAGAAGCAGGGCAGGACAGGACTGCCGGAGCAGCGGGCAGAAGCAGGGCAGGACAGGACAGGACTGCCGGAGCAGCGGGCAGAAGCAGGGCAGGACAGAACAGGACTGCCGGAGCAGCGGGCAGAAGCAGGGCAGGACAGGACTGCCGGAGCAGCGGGCAGAAGCAGGGCAGGACAGGACTGCCGGAGCAGCGGGCAGAAGCAGGGCAGGACAGGACTGCCGGAGCAGCGGGCAGAAGCAGGGCAGGACAGGACTGCCGGAGCAGCGGGCAGAAGCAGGGCAGGACAGGACTGCCGGAGCAGCGGGCAGAAGCAGGGCAGGACAGGACTGCCGGAGCAGCGGGCAGAAGCAGGGCAGGACAGGACTGCCGGAGCAGCGGGCAGAAGCAGGGCAGGACAGGACTGCCAGAGCAGTGGGCAGAAGCAGGGCAGGACAGGACTGCCGGAGCAGTGAGCAAAAGGGACAGAGCGGAGCAAGGCTGCGGAGCAGTGAGCAAGGCTGCGGAGCAGTGAGCAAGGAGTCAGAGCAGGCTAGAACCGCCGGAGCGGCAAGCAAAGGAGTCAGAGCAGACTAGAACCGCCGGAGCGGTGAGCAAAGGAGTCAGAGCAGGCTAGAACCACCGGAGCGGTGAGCAAAGGAGTCAGAGCAGGCTAGGCTGAGTAGGGGGGACAGGGCTCTGTTCACACGGAACAGACAGGAAGGGAAAGGCAGAGCCAGACACCCACAGGGTACTAGCAGAGAAGTAGCGAGTGGACCACAAACTCACAAACGGGAGTACAGAGACAACAAGCAGGAGTTAGGTACGAGTTCAGACTCTGCAGAAAAAGGAAGGGAACGGACATAGAGGCAAAACAGGTAAAGGATAGGAGAGAGTTCAGACTGGAACTGAGTGTACGGAGGAGACCGACACTGCAGGGGAATACAGGAGCGGGTCTGGGAATACGGCCCCCAGAGAGGCAGGACGAACAGGCAAGGTGCGTGTTCAGACAGGACAGACAAGATACAGGAGCGGGTCTAGGTAATCGGCCCCTAGAAGGCAGGAGGAACAGGCTAGGAGCGTGTTCAGACAGGTCAGACAAGATACAGGAACGGGTCTAGGTAATCGGCCCCTAGAAGGCAGGAGGAACAGGCTAGGAGCGTGTTCAGACAGGCCTGGAAATACAGCCTCCAGGATAGGCAGACAAGAGAACACAGAACGGGACCTGGCACCTTCAGAGTGCAAGCACACACTGAATGAAACACTATGCTCAGGCAGGGATAGATGGGAGCAGCTGAGCTATATACCAGGTGACAGACAGCAATAGGCTGAGGACGCACAAGGGGTGTGACCCACAGCAGGACGCCGCCAGGTATGTTACACAGATGGTTGAGTCTGAAGATCTGTTTACTCAGAGGTCTGCTCCAAAGCTTCAGTGTCTGCTAGTCAGTGTAGAATTTTTAACTGCATCTAGGCTAGGCAGACTGTGGGGACCACCAACCAAACCCAGATGCTCAGCCCCCCTAACGCCCCCCTTTCCTTGACAATACAATAATGTAACTCTTACAACTAGATGGGTGAGGATCGGTCACAGCTTTATTAACTCTTTATACTCATTCCATTAGAAAGGCATTTTATTTCTAAAATAATTCAGCTTGTTGCAGCATGCCCTGTGTCTCCACACCGGAAAGTTGGCCAAAAAGTGTAACTCTCCAACATGTCCTTTCTATTTCCAGGCCACGGAGGATCCTGCATACTCGTATGCAGGACTCTGACCCCCATCCATCACTCTTAACGCTTGTTCCACTCCGTCCTGGAGTCCTGACAGGAATATGTCCAGTCCAATATCCATTAAGTGAACACCGTCGGGCCGTATGAGGTCTCCTTCATCTCCTTCCAGTTGTCGGTGTCATATCACTACACCACCTCTGTCTCTTCTAAATTTTGCCATCCGAATATTTATTATCCGCCATGTCCGTTCGATGGCCGTGATGTCTCGCGCACCTTGCCATACCGCTATCGGCACAATCTCTGACCATACTATAGTTAGTTTTGTGAAAAATTCTCTGAAGTGCTCAGTGTCTAGTTTCATTATTGCCATTAGTTATGCGCTCTTGTGATGACCTAGGTCGTTTCCCCCTGCCTGTATAACTAAGATAACCGGACCTCTTGCCTCTCTCCCTACCTTGATTACCTCCATTAGTACCTGTGGCCGTAGCAGGCCTCTAATACCTCTCCAGTTGAAATATGTGTTATGAAACTCCAATTTCCTCCCGCCTGGGCGGACTTTCGCCCTTTTTTCTGCCCAATGTATATACGAGTGGCCTATCACCCACACTGTGGGCTTAGCGTCACCTGTAAAAGAAACAAACCACGTTAGGATAACAAATCCGGTCTTATGTATCTCGCCAAACACGTGGATCGCCATCTCCCTATCCTCTGAACTTCCGTTTCTGACAGTCCTGCTCTTGCTGCTTCCGTTGCCGCGCCTATGCGGAATGAGTGTGTCCCATAACCTTTGGGGTGGTTCCCTGCCGATGTTATGCTTTTATTAAATATAGCTTGGAACTGGTATCTTGATAATGGCATTCCATCAATGTGTGATAGGAAGAAATTACTTTGTGATCTGATGGTTATATATATTTTTACTATTGTTACCCGACTCAGTGTACCGTTTGTGGGTTGTAGAAGTACCCAAGTGCCCCTGCCCGCTGGAACCGTTTTCGATTGGCGTATGCGTAGACGTATTGCATTATTGGCTATGACTACGTCCTGGTGTAATAAGCCTCCACTGGTGGTAATTTTGGATTGAGGGACTAATTCGCTTATGCATAGCACCCCGAAGAAGGCTATCGCAAATGCAGTAGACAGTAGTGTTGCTTCAAATTGTGAGTGTCATGTTAATGGTGTTAGGGATATGATGTGAGAAATCAGTTTTAGTGACACGGGACGGGACGTCTACACTCCTGACTTGGCTGACCCCTTTTCCACCCTTTTATGGATTGTCTGATGATGAATCTCTTTGTCACATATCCCCAATTCAGTAGTTGGAAGTGAATTGCTACTCCGGTCAGACACCGCTGCGCTGATGCCCCTGATATGCCCCTCATCATTAGCTGATGGAGAAATTCTATGGTGACTTGTAATCTGGCTTGTTCACATTGGTCAACCCGTCTGCCTGCTACTAGTCATGTCCACTCTTCCCATGCCTTACCCTATGCTTGCCGCGTCAACGGGGCAACTGACGCTCTGATTAATGGCATGAACTATTCACCACTAGATCCCATAGGGACGGTGGGCAACTGTTGCCCGATGGGTGTGCGTTGGGGAGGAGCTCTGTGAAAATCTGCCAATTGAATTGTGATAAAGCGTTAGCAGCAGCTTTAGACCCCTCAGCATCGTGGCTAGCGCTTACCCATACATTGTGTTTTAGGCACAGGAATGCTAGCTGGCGTAGTAGGCCTAGCACTGGGAGAGACGATGATGCCATCTTATTAATGCAGTGTGCTAGGCTGGTGTTTTTTGTTATGAAGCGTATATTTTTGTTAGCCAGGCGCGCGCCCCATATTTCAATTGCTACCACTATAGGGAAGCAAAATTATTTTCCGGGCTAGATGCAGCTAAAAATTATTATTAATTTCAAAGCTGGTGGAGCTTGGTATAGATGGCCTAATACAATGAGTACCACACACTGCTAATATGCCCAAAATTATTTTACAGGCAAGATGCAGCTAAAAATTATTATTAATTTCAAAGCTGGTGGAGCTTGGTATAGATGGCCTAATACAATGAGTACCACACACTGCTAATATGCCCAAAATTATTTTACAGGCAAGATGCAGCTAAAAATTATTATTAATTTCAAAGCTGGTGGAGCTTGGTATAGATGGCCTAATGCAATGAGTACCACACACTGCTACTATGCCCAAAATTATTTCCGAGCTAGATGCAGCTAAAAATTATTTGTAATTTTCAAGCTGGAGGAGCTTAGTATAGATGGACTAATAGAATAAGTCCCACACACTGCTGCAAACCCAAAATTATTTTCCGAGCTAGATGCAGATAAAAATTATTAGTAATTTGTAAGCTGGTGGAGCTTAGTATAAATGGCCTAATAGAATGATGCTATGCCCAAAAGGTTTTACTTGGCTAGGTGCAGTAAAAAAAATTGTATTCTATACACAGGTGGTGTAGCTTGCAGCACAGATAGGCTACTCCACTGACTAACACACACTGCAAGAGGCCAAAAAGGATTTGCTTAGCTAGATTTAGCCAAATGCTGTGAAAAAAACTTGCACAGCACTGGCACAGACCTGCCTGGCAAATAGTCCTAGGAAATGCTGTAACCTAGTCCTCAAAAGAACTGCAATTACAACTAGTCCCTACTCCCAAGCTGTCTGTTTAAGAGGACAGACCTGCCTGCTAAAAGTCATAGGAAATGCTGTAACCTAGTCCTCAAAAGGACTGCAATCACAACTATTCCCTACTCCCAAGCTATCTGTATATTTCTGAGAAAATTGGCTTGAAATTAACACTGAAAGTATAACGCACACAGCAACAGCGGTGCCGTCTAACATGCAGCTGCAGAAGTGAGAAAATGGTGGCGACGGGGAAAATGGCTGGGTCTTATATGGCAAGGACATGTGACATACACAGCCAATGACACATGCCCTTGCTTGTGTGAAAAAAAGCAGTTTGCTCCGTGTGTGCGCTGCTGATAGGCTGACAGATTGCACCTCCCCACTGTAAATGCGGGAAAGAGAAAAAAAAATGGAGATCTTCATTATTTATGCAGAGATCCATCCCCTGCCCCTCCCCCTGCCCCGCTGTACACTCAAACTGCGTATTAACATTGATTATCAGCATTACTGTGAAAAAATCCAGTTATGATTTTGGTGCACAAACAGTTATCGAACATAACCTCGAACAGCCGGATTTTTTTCAAATCGTTCGTGTTCGCCGAACGGCTCGAACACCGCTCAAAACAGCTCGAATTTGAGATTGGCGAACAGTTCGAGTCGAACAACGCTCATCTCTAATAATGGGGAACGAAACCTCTACAGCCAACCCAGCAGATGGAGACACAATCAGGAGTGTTCACATTTAAAAAAATTAGGGCCTACAACATGCAGCAGCAAGAGCAGTCACAGAAGCCATATCACAGACAGCAATTCTTCAAGATCAATGCAGCACACTAAAAAGTACATCGCCTAGTCTGTACAGTCTGCAATTGGGGTGCAAAATTCCTTGGAGATCCATGACTTGTTCATCTTGATGAAAGTTAGGTGGTTTACACTTTCGGGGGACAGCCGGCTGAGCTTATCCGTCAGGACACCACCAGCAGCGCTGAAAACATATTCTGAGAGAACGCTGGCTGCCGGGCATGATAAAACCTCCAAGGCGTTACAGGCGAGCTCAGGCCATTCATCCATTTTTGAAGACTAAAATGTAAAAGTGTCCAAAAACCTCCCTGATGGTATTCATACTGTGCTCTAGATACTCCTACACCATCTTCTCCAGTTGTTCACCATGTGTCAGACTTGTACTTTGTTGTGCTGGTGCATGAGCTGTTCTAAAAAATGCGTGAAGTTGTTTGTGGAACCACTATGCCACAGACTGTGGAGAGGCTGGAGGGGCGTGTCTAGGTGAGCGCCCGACTGTTCACTAGAGCCTCTGATGGTAAGGTTAGATTTGGCTCCCGATGAACGTCAGGTGCCACTCCAGGACAGACCAACGGATGCTCAGCTGCTGGACCCAACAGGACAGACTGGATGGAACAGTGGGCTGGGTTTGCTCCAAGTGTAACGCACAGGATTTGCACCTGAGTGCAGCAGGCAGGATTTGCAGAAGAATGGAGCAGGTAGGATTTG
Source organism: Phyllobates terribilis (assembly GCF_046119375.1). Lineage (NCBI taxonomy): Eukaryota > Metazoa > Chordata > Amphibia > Anura > Dendrobatidae > Phyllobates > Phyllobates terribilis. The sequence goes on along the minus strand of NW_027362768.1, from coordinate 33,052,907 downwards.
CAGCAGAGTGGAGCAGGTAGGATTTGCAGCAGAGTGAGCAGGTAAGATTTGCAGCAGAGTGGAGCAGGTAGGATTTGCAGCAGAGTGGAGCAGGTAGGATTTGCAGCAGAGTGGAGCAGGTAGGATTTGCAGCAGAGTGGAGCAGGTAGGATTTGCAGCAGAGTGGAGCAGGTAGGATTTGCAGCAGAGTGGAGCAGGTAGGATTTGCAGCAGAGTGAAGCAGGTAGGATTTGCAGCAGAGTGGAGCAGTTAGGATTTGCAGCAGAGTGGAGCAGGTAGGATTTGCAGCAGAGTGGAGCAGGTAGGATTTGCAGCAGAGTGGAGCAGGCAGGATTTGCAGCAGAGTGGAGTAGGCAGGATTCGCAGCAGAGTGGAGCAGGCAGGATTTGCAGCAGAGTGGAGCAGGCAGGATTTGCAACAGAGTGGAGTAGGCAGGATTCACAGCAGAGTGGAGCAGGCAGGATTTGCAGCAGAGTGGAGCAGGCAGGATTTGCAGCAGAGTGGAGCAGGCAGGATTTGCAGCAGAGTGGAGCAGGCAGGATTTGCAGCAGAGTGGAGCAGGCAGGATTTGCAGCAGAGTGGAGCAGGCTGGATTTGCAGCAGAGTGGAGCAGGCTGGATTTGCAGCAGAGTGGAGCAGGCTGGATTTGCAGCAGAGTGGAGCAGGCAGAATTTTCAGCAGAGTGGAGCAGGCTGGATTTGCAGCAGAGTGGAGCAGGCTGGATTTTCAGCAGTGTGAAGCAGGCTGGATTTGCAGCAGAGTGGAGCAGGGTGGATTTGCAGCAGAGTGGAACAGGCTGGATTTGCAGCAGAGTGGAGCAGGCAGGATTTGCAGCAGAGTGGAGCAGGCAGGATTTGCAGCAGGGAATAGCAGGCAGGATTTGCAGCAGAGTGGAGCAGGCAGGATTTGCAGCAGAGTGGAGCAGGCAGGATTTGCAGCAGAGTGGAGCAGGCAGGATTTGCAGCAGAGTGGAGCAGGCAGGATTTGCAGCAGAGTGGAGCACTGTCTGGTATGCAACTTTTACAACTTAGACTGTGAAACAGGAATGTTGCTCAGGCACCTCCCTAGTGGGGAGGAGGCAATGTATATGTTAAGTCCCACAGCCATTGGCTGGGGACCTAATAGCAAGTGCACGTGCTGGATCTTTAAGAGGACGGGAGCGCGCGTGCGTGCCCTAAGGACATGGCAGGGAGCCTTTCTGGAAGCAGACAGAGCATGGGGGAGGGAAGCATCAACCGCAGCCAGGTGAGTGAAGTGATACTCCGGAGACCCTGTCTGTCAGAGCAGGTATCCAGCATAATGCTAACAGTACCCGCCCCTTTATGCCCTCTCCTCTTCAAGCCATCGAGGAAGTTCTGGAGGAGAATTGGAGAGTAAAAGTTCTCCTTAGGCTCCCAGGACCTCTCTTCGAGACCAAATCCCTTCCAGTCAACCAAGAAGAAAATCTAGCCTCTCAGCTTCCTCATGTCCAAGATGTCCTCCACCTCAAAAACATCATCCGAGATGGTTGGCATGGGCGTGGTACTGGGATACTTGAAGAAGGAGCTCAGGATGACCAGCTTCAGCAGAGATACAGTACATGGAAAGAATTCGGAATCCGTAATGAAGGAGGCAACTTCACTTTATAGGAGACCTCATTGATCCGCTTCAGCACTTCGAAAGGCCCGATAAAACAAGGACCCAGCTTGTAAGAGGGAATCTTCAGCCGGATGTAGCTGGACGAAAGGTTTACCTTGTCACCATGGCGGAAGCACAGAGGGTCCAGGCGCCTTTTGTCTGCATGTCTCTTCATACGGGCGGAAGATGCTTCTAGAGTGGCTTTGGTGTCCTCCCACAACTTTACAAAATCCTTGGAGAGCACATCTGCCGCAGGAACATTAGATGGAACCGTCACTGGGAGGGGAACCACGGGTTGCCAACCGAACATAATGCAGAAAGGAGGCTCTCCCGAGGCTTCACTAACATGATTGTTGTATGAGAACTCAGCCCAGGGAAGTAATTTCAGCCAATCATTGTGATGGGCATTGACGAAGTGTCGCAGTTATCATAGTAGCATAATTTTAAAGGTTGAAGGAAGACTAAGTCCATCTAGTTCAACCCATAGCCCAGGTAGTTGCCCAGGACCTGGTTGATATGTTCCACTTGCCCATTAGACTGAGGGTGATAGGCCAAGGAGAAGTCCAAGACGATATCCAGATGTTTACAGAGAGGTCGCCAGAATCTGGAAGTGAACTGCGAACCTTGATTGGACACAATGGGACAAGAAAATCCATGCAGGCAGAAAACATGTTTGATGAAGCTGTCGGCCAGTTCAGGAGCAGACAACGGGGTAAAATGAGCCATTTTGGAGAAGTGGTCCATGACTACCCAGATGACGGTGCAACCCTCAGATACTGGCAAATCTGTAATGAAGTCCATTGCTATGTGCTTTCATGGACCAGATGGCATGGGTAACGGGCAGGAGAGATCTGGTAGGAAGTCGTCTGTGGACTTTATTGTGAGCACAAATCGGACAGGCAGTCACATAAGCATAGATCTCCCTTCTCATAGATGGCCACCAGTAGTGATGAGAAATCAATTGTAGCATCTTCCTTTGTCCCACGTGACCAGCCACCTTGGACGAGTGGCCCCATAACAAAACTCGCTCCTTCTCGGATTCAGCCACAAGGGTTTTTCCTGGGAGAATTTGCAACAGGGTGACTGGTGCGACAGGGTGACTGGTGCGACAGTAACCATCTTGGACAGTTCGATGATAAATTAAGGATCCTCCTCTTGGTCCCCGGACAGAAATGAGCAAGAGAGGGCATCTGCTCGGACATTCTTGTCATCGGAAAAAAACAAAGACAGAAATACAATACACAAATACCCTAGCGGCGTTTTTTAACCCCTTTAAAGGCCAAGACGTACTAACACGTATCTGCGCCCTGGGCTTTAAGAGCCTGATACGTATTAGTACGTCTTTGCGATCGTGCCCACACACAGACTGTGCGGGCACGATCACCGGCGGGTGTCAGCTGATTGTCACAGCTGACACCCGGTGCCATGTGCAAGGAGTGGTCCTGCACCGCTCCCAGCACATGAACCCCCGCAATGCTGCGATCGAAGTCGATCGCAGCATTGCGGGGGCAAAGGGAAGTGATCACAATACTCACCTCCTTTCCCGGCCTCCAGCTCTGTCTGCCGCGGCTTCCTGGATGTTGTCATGATGACCCGATGTCGTCATGACAACATCAGGGTCACCAGACAGCAGGAAGATATTTTGGTCATGCGCAGTGCATGACCAAAGTATTTTCTGCGTTTGCAGCGCTGACAGCCTGCATAGCACAGGGATGGTGCTCCATCCCTATCCTATGCAGGCGATCAGAATAAAAAAAAGTTAAAGTCCCATAGTGGGACAAAGTATAAAAGTAAAAAAAGTATCAGAAAGTGAAAAAAAAATAAAAAAAAATTGTAAAAATATAAAAAAATAAATAAAAAGAATCCACCAAAAATAAAAATCTAATGTACCCAACAATAAATATTATTATAAAAAAAAAAACAATAAAAGTACACATATTTGGTATTGCTGCGTCCGGAATGACCTGACCTATAAAATTGTCCCACTAGTTAGCCCCTTCAGTGAACATGGTAAAAAAAAAAAAAAAAAAAAACAATCAAAAAACAATGCTTTATCACCATACCGCCAAACAAAAAATGGAATAACACGCGATCAAAAAGACAAATATAAATAAAAATGGTACCCCTGATAATGTCATCTTGTCCCTCAAAAAACAAGCTGCCATAAAGCTCCATCAGCTGAAAAATAAAAAAGTTCTAACTCTCAAAATAAAACGATGCAAAAAAATATTTTTTTCTATAAAATAGCTTTTATTGTGTAAAAGCGCCAAAACACAGAACAATTATATAAATGTAGTATTGCTGTAAACGTACTGACCCGAAGAATAAAGCTACCTTATCAATTTTACCACACACGGAACAGCATAAAAAAAAACAATTCCTGAATTGTTGATTTTTGTTTATTCTGCCTCCCAAAAATCAGAATAGAAAGCGATCTGAAAATGGCACCAATAAACACATCAACTCATCCTGCAAAAAACAAGCCATCACATGACTCTGTCAGCCAAAATATGGAAAAATTATAGCTCTCAAAATGTGGCGATGCAAAAACTAGATTTTACAAAAAAATGTTTCTTTTAGTGTGTGACAGCTGTCAATCATAAAATCCTGTTATTATTCTGGTATCACTGTAATCGCACCGACCCGAAGAATAAAGTCATCTAATCACTTATACCGCATGAGGAACGGCGTAGAAAATAAACTCTCGGGTTAGGGTTGTGCTAGGGTTAGGGTTGGGCTAGGGTTGGGCTAGGGTTGGGCTAGGGTTGGGCTAGGGTTAGGGTTGGGGTTAGGGTTAGGGTTGGGGTTGAGGTTAGGGTTGGACTAGGGTTAGGGTTGGGGTTAGGGTTGGGGTTAGGGTTAGGGTTGGGCTAGTGTTGGGGTTAGGGTTATGATTGGGGTTAGTGTTGGTTGGGGTTAGGGTTGGGTTAGGGTTGGGGTTAGGGTTGGGGTTAGGGTTAGGGTTGGTCTAGGGTTAGGGTTGGGCTAGGGTTAGGGTAATGTCATCTTGTCCCTCAAAAAACAAGCTGCCATAAAGCTCCATCAGCTGAAAAATAAAAAAGTTCTAACTCTCAAAATAAAATGATGCAAAACAATATTTTTTTCTATAAAATAGCTTTTATTGTGTAAAAGCGCCAAAACACAGAAAAATTATATAAATGTAGTATTGCTGTAAACGTACTGACCCGAAGAATAAAGCTACCTTATCAATTTTACCACACAACGAACAGCATAAAAAAAAAATTCCTGAATTGTTGATTTTTGTTTATTCTGCCTCCCAAAAATCAGAATAGAAAACGATCTGAAAATGGCACCAATAAACACATCAACTCATCCTGCAAAAAACAAGCCATCACATGACTCTGTCAGCCAAAATATGGAAAAATTATAGCTCTCAAAATATGGCGATGCCAAAACTAGATTTTACAAAAAAATGTTTCTTTTAGTGTGTGACAGCTGTCAATCATAAAATTCTGATATTATTCTGGTATCACTGTAATCGCACCGACCCGAAGAATAAAGTCGTCTAATCACTTATACCGCACGAGGAATGGCATAGAAAATAAACTCTCGGGTTAGGGTTGGGCTAGGGTTGGGCTAGGGTTAGGGTTGGGGTTGAGGTTAGGGTTGGGCTAGGGTTAGGGTTGGGGTTAGGGTTGGGGTTAGGGTTAGGGTTGGGCTAGTGTTGGGGTTAGGGTTATGATTGGGGTTAGGAATGGGGTTAGGGTTGGGGTTAGGGTTGGGCTAGTGTTGGGGTTAGGGTTATGATTGGGGTTAGGGTTGGTTGGGGTTAGGTTTGGGTTAGGGTTGTGCTAGGGTTAGGGTTGGGGTTAGGGTTGGGCTAGGGTTAGCGTTGGGCTAGGGTTGTGGTTAGGGTTGGTCTAGGGTTAGGTTTGGGGTTAGGGTTGGTTGGGGTTAGGGTTGGGTTAGGGATGTGCTAGGGTTAGAGTTGGGGTTAGGGTTAGGGTTGGGCTAGGTTTAGGGTTGGGGTTAGAGTTGGGGTTGGGGTTAGGGTTTGGCTAGGGTTGTGCTAGGGTTGTGCTAGGGTTGTGCTATGGTTAGGGTTGGGGGTTAGGGTTATGATTGGGGTTAGGGTTGGGATTAGGGTTGGGCTAGGGTTAGGGTTGGCCTAGGGTTAGGGTTGGAATTTTTTTCAAAAGTAAAAAAAAAAAAAGATGACATGGCGACTAGTGTTGAGCACAAGTGCTCGCTACTTGAGTTTTCATCGGGTGCTCGGGTATGCACCGAGTATCGCAGGTGCTCGAGTGACATGCTCGAGTCTCCACCCCATATGCTTTGTGGCCCAAAAAACCTTGCGGGGTTTGCCAGCCATGCACGAGTGATCCCCGCATGTATTTTTTTGGGTGTCTAATAACCATGAAACATGCGGGCAGGGACTCGAACATGTCACTCGAGCACCCGTGATACATGGTGCATACCTGAGTACCCGATGCAAACTCAAGTAGTGAGCACTTGCGCTCTAGACTAATGACAACTTATTCAATATGATGATCTAATGTTATCAAATTCTGTGTCGTACCTCTGGGTTCAAAATGTTCACTATACCCTTTGATAAAATCCTTGAGGGGTGTAGTTTCCAAAATGGCGTCACTTGTGGTTTCCACTATTTAGGTACATCAGGGGCTCTCCAAACGCGACATGGGGTCCGCTCTCGATTCCACCCAATTTTGCGTTCAAAAAGTCACACAGTGCTCCTTCCCTTCTGAACTCTGCCGTGCGACCAAACACTGTATTTTCCCCAAATATGGGGTTTTGGCGTACTCAGGAGACACTGCACAACATTTTTTGGGGTCCATTTTCTCCTCTTACCCTTGTGAAAATAAAAAAATTGGGGCTAAAACATCATTTTTGTGGAAAAAGTTAGATTTTTTTTATTTTCACAGCTCCATGTTATAAACTTCTGTAAAGGACTTGGGGGTTCAAGGTGCTCACCACACATCTAGGTAAGTTCCCTGAGGGATCTAGTTTCCAAAATGGTGTCACTTGTGGGGGGTTTCCACTGTTTAGGCACATAAGGGGCACATCCGCTAATTATTCAAGCAAATTTTACATTCAAAAAGTCAAATGGCACTCCTTCCCTTCCGAAGTCTGCCGTATGTCCAAACATTGGTTTTTCCCCACATATGGGGTATCTGCTTACTGAGGAGAAATTGCACAACAAACTGCATGGTGCAATTTCTCCTGTTACCCTTATGAAAATGCAAAATTTGGGGCTGAAAAAAAATTTCTGGGAAAAATGTGAAAATTTTATTTTTACGGCTCAATGTTATAAACTTCTGTGAAGCACCTGGGAGTTCAAGGTTCTCACCACAGATCTAGATAAGTACCCTGAGGGGTCTAGTTTACAAGATAGTGTCACTTGTTGGAGGTTTCCACTGTTTAAGCACATCAGGGGTTGTCCAAATGCAACATGGCGTCCGCTAATTATTCAAGCAAATTTTACAATCAAAAAGTAAAATGGCGCTCCTTTCCTTCCGAACCCTGTAGTGCGCCCAAACAGTGTTTTTTCCCCACATATGGGGTATCTGCATGCTCTGGGGAAATTGCACAACAAATTTTGGGGTCAATTTTTTCCTGTTACCCCTGCGAAAATAAAAAAATTAAGTCTAAAATAAAATTTTTGTGAAAAAAGTTAAATGTTCATTTTTTTCCTACATAGCTTGAGTCTCAGCTGAAGACGGGGTAAATTCAACCTCTAGGGGGTGTAGATCCGGGAATCAAGTCGATATGGCAGTCATACGGCCTGTGAGGCGGTAAAGTCTCTGCTTCCTTTTTGTCAAATACTTTGGCAAAGGACCAATAGGCAGATGCTGGAGAAGACGGAGCCTTAGACGGACGTACGGGAGCCAGACAATTCTGATGACAGGAATGTCCCCAGCAGAGCACCTCTCCAGTCCTCCAATTCAACACAGTCTCGTGTTGTCGTAGCCATGGTAGACCTAAGAGAAAGGCATGAGACATGTGGGTAAGGACATAGAAAGCAATCTTCTTAGTATGAAGTATCCTGATATGGACCTCGAGTGGCTCAGTGATCAGACGAACCATCTTTCGAAGAGTTCTCCCATCAACAGATGTTATTGCGAGAGGGTTTTGGAGCAAACAAACTGGGATTTGGAAGTGATCCACTACAGCCTGGAGGATAAAATTTCCTGTTGCCCCTGAATCCAGATACACAGTCTCAATAAACTGGGATTCACTGGTTGTCACGGCCACAGTAAGGGTCAGGAGTAGAGATGTGTCTTTTCCATCTAGGGAGGCCTCTCCTACCAGCCCTAGATGATGGAGTTTTCTGGCTTTGCCGGACAGGCATGAATGCAGTGACCTATGTCCCCACAGTACAGGCATCAGCCTTTAGTGCGGCGATCCCTTTGTTGCTGTTCAGCGAGTGCAAAGCGGTCAACCTTTATGGGTTCAGGGGTAACCTTGGCGGGGGATGGCAGAGGAACAAGTGGCCTTTGGAAGGACTGAGTAAGGTGCGCGATCTTCTCTCACTTGCCACCTCCCGGGAGCGCTCCTGGAAATGAAGGTCTATACGGATCGAGAGGGAGATCAGGTCCTCGATGGTAGTTGATAGATCTCAACTGGCTAGCTCATCATTAATATTTCCGGAAAGCCCCTCCCAGAATGTTGCCACCAGTGCCTCGTTATTCCAGTCAAGTTCGGATGCCAGAGTGCAAAAGCGAACCACGTATTGTCCCACTGATGAGCTGGACTGACGTAACCAGAGAAGACTGGGAGCAGAAGAAGTAGTTTGCCCAATTTCATCGAACACTTTAGGAAAAGCATCCAAGAATGTAGGCAAATTGGAGATGATCGGATCTTCTCTCTCCCATAATGGATTTAACCATGCCAGAGCCTCGCCTCCAAGGTGTGACATCAGGAATGCCACCTTTGTTCGATCTGACGGGAAGCAGTGAGGATGGAGTTCAAAATATACCTGGCACTGATTAATGAACCCTCGGCACAGCTTCGGATTGCCGTCAAAACGTGGAGGGGCAGAGAGTCTGGGTCCTGAAACTTGGACAAAGCGAATAGACGGGGAAGATCCAGAAGATGACACAGCTGCTTGCTCATAGGAGGACTCGGGTGAGATATTTAAAGCCTCCAACTTGGTAGTCAGGGACTGAAACTGCATAGTCAACTTCTCCTGCAATCCTTTCTGTCGACTGAGATCTTGGTACATGGCCTGATCAGAGGGGACCCAGGATCCAGCTTATTCCATGGCCTGAGTAAACTGTCACGGACATGGTTTGTGGAACCACTGTGCCACGGACCGCGGAGAGCCTGGAGGGGCATGACTAGCTGAGCACTGTTCACTAGAGCCTCTGATGGTAAGGTTAGACTTGGCTCCCGATGAATGCCAGGTGCCACTTCAGGACAGACCAACAGGCGCGCAGCAGCTGGACCCTGCAGGACAGACTGGGTGGAGCAGCGGGTGGGTTTGCTCCTTGGGTAGCAGGCAGGATTTGCAGCAGAGTACGGCAGGCAGGATTTGCAGCAGAGTGCGGCAGGCAGGATTTGCAGCAGAGTGCGGCAAGAACTGGTATGCAACCTTAACAACTTAGACTGTGAAACAGGAAGGTTGCTCAGGCACCTCCCTAGTGGGGAGGAAGCAATATATTTGTAATGTCCCACAGCCATTGTCTGGGGACGTAATAGCAAGTGCACGCGCTGGGCCTTTAAGAGGACGGGAGCGCGAGCGCGTGCCCTAAGGAAGTGACTAGGAGTCTTGCTGGAAGCAGACAGACCACGGGGGAGGGAAGTATCAACCGCAGCATGGGTGAGTGAAGTGACACGCCGGAGACCCTGCCTGTCAGAGCAGAGATCCGAAGGAAGTAAAGAAAGGACTCACAGAAATTGCTTATCCCACTTACGCTGCTGCTGATAATGTTTTGGCGTTGACGAATTGACGTGCCGGAGGTTCAAAGACTACAGCTGCGATGCGCAGTGTGTGCCTCACTGCAATCTTGGGGGAAAACCTCTCTTTAGCTTGCTTAAAAGCTGGTTTCGATACTCCAGCATTAGAGGGTCCCTTTCCAGGGTGGGAAGCATATGGCAAAAATTTACTGTTCTAACGTAGATCTAACAGAGTGGCAACCCAGTAGTCATCATTAATTTCCATCCTAACTATATGTGGATCATGTTGCAGACAACAAGAAGACACTCATATGTTGGGCTCTTCCATGAGGTCCAAAGAAAGGCTGCATTGATGGCTGCTTAACACTGATGCTTGTGTCCTCTGTAGTGTTGAGTCACCCCGGTAGTGTTTGGGTTCAGTTCGTCGAACACCGTTAAAACCAATGGCAGGCAAATAAAAACACATAGAAAACACCTTCAAAGGTGTCCAAAAGCTGACAAACTGCTCAGAAGACACTCTCTTTAAAAAAGCCGCCCGGCAATTCAGCATCTGTACCCGACAATTTAGAACAGAAAGAATAGAGCATCACACATAGATTAGATAGATAGAAACATGTCAGTCACAAATATAAGAAGTACAGTGACAGTGTTGGTTACTGTACTTGTCATTTAGTGTTAAAATAAAGGATTTATTAAAAAAAAAATTGGCATGGGTTCCCCGTAATTTTAATCTCTAGCGGAGGTTAAGCAGATGGCTGGGGCAGATGTTTGAAGCCTGGAAAGGGGGTAATTCCCACGGAGCTTCCCAGGCTACTAATATCAGCCCCCAGCTGAATACCTAGCCTTTACCAGTTATTAAAATGGGGGACCCCAAAAAAAAAATGACGTGGGGTCCCCCCTATTTTAATAGCTAGCAAAGGCTAGGCAGACAGCTGGGGGCTGATATTAATAGCCCAGGAATGGTGCCATGAATATTGGCCCCCTCCCAGGCTAGAAACACCAGCTGTCAGCCACCCCAGAAATGGCGCATCCATAGGAAATTCATGAAATAATTGAAAAAAAAAAATACGTGGGGCTTCGCCCTATTTTTGTGTCCAGCCAGGTACAGCAGGCAGGAACAGGCTGCCCCCAACCAGCAGCTGCCTATTTGTACCTGGCCGGACACAACAATATAGGGAAGCCCTTTTTTTTTAAATTATTTCATGAATTTCATGAAATAATTAAAAAAAAAAATATGTGGGGCTTCGCCCTATTTTTGTGTCCAGCCAGATACAACTAGGCAGCTGGGGGATAGAATCCACAGCGCAGGGAGACCCAAGCTTTCTGCCCCCCCCCCTGCTGCAAATTGCAGACCGCAGCCCCCCCAGAAAATGGCGCGTTCATAGAAGCGCCATCTTCTGGCGCTGTACCAAACTCTTCCAGGGCCCTGGTGCAGTGGCTCACTGGGTAATAAAGGGGTTAGGGCCAGCTTGGTATTATCAGCTGGCCCTACGCCCAAAATTCATGGGGTCACGCCAATATTAGACATGACCACCATGAATTTCTAGTAAAGTATTTAAAAAAACACAACACCCAGAATAAAGTCATTTAATTGAAATAAACACACAATTTTTTAATATTCTAAATTAAACCACACTTACCATCATGCCCATTCCAGCTGAAGCCAATGTCTTCTGCAATAAAAGTAAAATAATAAACCAACATCATCCTTACCTTTTCAGGGTTCCCAGGATGGCTCCAGCTCTGCTACATTCACATGACAGGCTGGATCGCAGCCATCCAGCTTGCCATGCCGCAGACACTGAGAAGCGCAGGCATGCTTGAGCTCCTCAGTTTCTGGCTGTGACGGCATCCAGATGAGCCGAGTTCATGTCCAATGAACTCAGCTCACCTCATGCACGTCACTGACAGCGCGGGAAAATTCTCCTTCGCTTGTGCTTGCCGTGAGCGCAGGAGAATTCTCTCACGCTCACCGCATGTGCAGGAGAATTCTCCCACGACATTGGCTTCAGCTGGAATGGGCGTGATGGTAAGTTTGGTTTAATTTAGAACAATAAAGAGATGTGTGTTTATTTCAATTAAAGGACTTTATTCTGGGTGTTTCTGTTTTTTTTTAACTTTCACTATGGGGTTAGTAATGGGGGTGTCTTATAGACGCCTCTGCATTACTAACCTGGGCTTGATGTCAGCTGGCTTTATAAGCTGACATCAATCTCAGCCCTGTTACCCCACTGCCACCGCTACAGGGCAGTGGGAAGAGCGAGGCTAAGTGCCAGAATTGGCGCATCCTATGGATGCGCCATTTCTGGGGGGCTGACGGCTGATTTTTCTAGCCTGGGAGGGGGCCAATATTCATTGCCCCCTTTCTGGGCTATTAATATCAGCCCCCAGCTGTCTGCCTAGCCTTTGGTAGCTATTAAAATAGGGGGGACCCCACGTCATTTTTTTGGGGGGTCCCCCATTTTAATAGCTAGTAAAGGCTAGGTATTCAGCTGGGGGCTGATATTAGTAGCCTGGGAAGCTCCGAAGGTATTACCCCCTTCCCAGGCTTCAAACATCTGCCCCAGCCGTCTGCTTAACCTCCGCTAGAGACTAAAACTACGGGGAACCCCACGCCAATTTTTTTTTTTAATAAATCCTTTATTTTAACACTAAATGACAAGTACAGTAATCAACACTATCACTGTACTTATTATATATGTGACTGACATGTTTCTATCTATCTAATCTATGTGTGATGCTCTGTTCTTTCTGTTCTAAATTGTCGGGTACCGATGCTGAATTGCCGGCCGGCTTTTTTAAAGAGACGGTGCATGAAAACACTATTTTTTTTTTAATAAATCCTTTAACACTAAATGACAAGTTCAGTAACCAACACGGTCACTGTACTTCTTATATATGTGACTGACATGTTTCTATCTAATCTATGTGTAATGCTCTATTCTTTCTGTTCTAAATTGTCTGGTACCGGTGTATGCCACTGCTGAATTGCCGGCTTTTCATGTTTCACTGTGAGCACGGTTCCCATCTTTTTGGGCAAACACTGTAATGCCACAACCAACATGGCTGTGACATTACAGTGAGTGGCAGACAATCCCTGCATGATGTGAAAAAATCCAGTTACTCTTTTGGTGCACGAACAGTTATCGAACATAACTTCGAACAGCCGAATTTTTTGCAAATCGTTCGCATTCGTCGAACGACTCGAACACCACCCAAAGCAGCTTGAATTTGAGATTGGCAAACAGTTCTAGTCGAACACCGCTCATCTCTAGTCCTCTGTCCCCTCCCACCATCCATGAACAGAGATGGGATGATTATCCTCTTCATCTTCTGACTGTTGCTCGCCCATCACCTCTTCCTCCTCCATTTGTTCCTCGGCTCTTGAACCTTCACTAACAGTTTGTCTGGTATCACCAACCCCCTTTGATCGCAGTAATCCACCGTCACTTTGCATCAGCCTGTGTGACGACAGTCTGGAACTTTGAGACATTCTTATTCATTCCACATCCTCCTCTTCTTCTGGGACAACCACCTCCTGCAGCCGGCTATTCAAAGTCTGCTCCAGCATGTAGATGACGGGAATAGTGATGCTGATGTTGGCATCGTCAGTGCTAACCATTTTAGTAGCCATTTCAAAACTGTTCAGAAGGGTGCAGAGGTCCTTAATCTGTCCCAACTTTGTAAACGTGATATGCCCCACGTCCCTACTGCGTTGGCCCAGGCTATGCGACATCATATACTGCATCAGGGCTCATTGCTGCTGCCACAGTTGCTACAATATATGCAGAGTGGAATTCCACTGTGTTGGCACAATGCATATTAACCTACTAACTGGCATGGACAAAGACCTATGTATCGATGACATGAGAGGTCCAAACACAGCTTCCGTGCTTTCTGAAGCAGCTCATCCAGGCTGGGATAGTGGCAGAGAAATCACTGTACCACCAGGTTGAGGATGTCAGCCATGCAAGGCACGTGTATGAGTTTGCCTCGGCCTAGGGCCGCCACCAGATTTGCACTGGTATCGCACATGGCCTTACCTGGCTCTATGTTCAGCGGAGACAGCCATTGGTCAAACTCAGCCTGGACAGCTGTCCACAACTCTATATAATGCCCCATGCAGGATGTCACCCCCCCATATAATGCCCCATGCAGGATGTCACCCCCCATATAATGCCTCATGCCTCCATACATTAAAAAAAAAAAATACTCACCTCACTCCTCCTCACCTGCTGCCTCTGCTCAGGTCCGGACTCCAGCGTTGCCGGTGTCTTCCCACTCTGCACTGCCTGTGACGGCTCAGGGGAGGTCGCGGTGGAAAGACGTCACCGCACCCTCTGACCTGAGACATCACAGGGAGCGCACAGCAGGAAGACAGCAGATCTGCGGAGGCACGGGGAGAGGCAAGTATCCGGCTGCCGGGGCCCTGTCAAGCGGGGGGGAAGGGCGGGAGCTGGCACTGCTCTCCTCCGCCCATAGCCTGACAGGGTGCCCCACCATGAGTGGGCCCCCCCGCCTGCTCAGGGCCCCGGCACTTGCCCAGGTGCGCCGGGTGCTGACGCCAGCCCTGCTGAGCAGCAGCATCTGTCACCGCCAGTGACATGCATAAAATGGAGCTAAGGGAATATGGCCGCTCTTTATATAGAGAGGACATGTGATTTCAGCAGCCAATGGCAGAATTCCTTGTGTCTGGACAGTGTGGATTCTTCCTGAGCTCTGATTGTCTAGCCGCGCTTAACTCACTTAAAGGTACAAGGAAAAAAAGGATTACAAGCGCGCTGCTGCTCTGACCTCTTCTGAGCTCTCCCCAGGCCCTCCACTGTTCTAACACGTTCCCCCGATCATCATACACAAGCACTATGCTAGCCAAACTGTTAAAAACGCTGTAGTTGTCCCGCAGTCATGTTCCCGCACTTATTCGCCGAACGGTGCCAATTTTCCCGAATTTAAGTAAAAATGCTCGCCTTTCTGATCACAAATCTGAGTGTGCCACATTTGTGCCGGATTTAACTTTTGAGATTGGATTTCGAACGTATTCGCTCATCACTAGTTGTAATGTGGGCACTAACATAATATGAAACTAGACAAGAGTGATTCCCGAGGTTAAAGAGAGAGTAGAGTAATTGTCTGTGGCCACCACCTGCCAAACCATTTCCTTTAGAGGTTGGCTTGTTGCCTCCTGTTTTCACTTTATTTTGTACCAAAGCAATCAAAAGAATCAAAATGCTTCCTAAATAGACAGATTGATATCCCTGAAGTTTTACTGACACATATCACTTATGTGGTAATCTTTCCGGAATGTTATAACATAGTCCAGTAATTCTGAGATTTTTTTGGTGACATATTACACTTTATTTTAGTGGTAAGTTTATGTTAATATGTTTTGCATTTAATTATGAAAATCTTTACAAACAAACATTTTAAAAAATTTGCAATTTTCAGTTACATACACAGACTACATACACAGTCAGGTGGGTGCCTTTACTCTGATTAAAATTATATATTTGTTGGTGAAATCCATCCTGTGGTTCTTGTGTAATCTTTACTTTCAGTTTGGAGATAATGATATGCTCGTGCTCCAGGGCGGCCTGTGGGGTGGGCTCTATCTGGTGCTCTGCTTACATATTCATCTGTATGCTCTTATGACAGCTCACTGTGCCTTCACTGACCTGCCTCCTCTTTTACCTAGCCCTGCACTAATGGATGCATTATGTAAAATAGGAGGCAGGTCAGTGAACGATCAGTGAGCTGCCATAAGAGTATACAGATGAGTATGTAAGCAGAGCATCAGATAGTGCGCCCCTCACAGGGGAGCACAAGCATATCATTATCTCCAAACTGAAAGTAAAGATTACACAAGAACCACAGAACGGATTTCACTAACCAAGGTAGCATATTAATCAGTGTAATGTCACCCACCTGACAGTGTATGTAGTTTACTGAGCACAATCCTGCTGACAGGTGCGCTTTAAACAAGATGGTCATAGCGGACAACGCCAGTAAATGAAGAACATTTTCCATGTCTACATTACGACAGAATCCTTTTTTAAATATCCTTTTATTTTGGTAGGATATTAGAAGGGCTAAAAGTTTAACAACAATTTTTCATTTTTTTCAAAATAATTTACAAAACGTTTTTAGCAACCTATTCAATATTGAAGACACTTGTAGGGGTCTATATATTGGAAAAACAAAACAAAAGTGATACTTATTTAAAACCAGCACCCCTCAAAGTATTCAAAACTGGTGTGAGAATATTTTTTAACCTTTAAGTGCTTCACAGTTTTTTACTCTAAAATGTTTCTAACAGTATAACAGGCCACCATAGCTGACAGACAGTTTGGTCATTACTTGGCCTTAGGTTGCCGTTAGAAATATCAGGACCATAAAATTGTGATTGCAGATTGCCAATGAGGTTATAAAGGGAAACCCTTCCCTCTGTAAACCATCTATATGCAATCTTTTCTACTTAGAGCAGCATACAGGAGGTTAAAGGACCATTATTTTTGCAACCACCAATTGTGGCAGATGCAGCAATGTGTCAGCTATACGTGTACAACTGACAACCCAGCATATTTTCTGACTATAAGGGTGCATTATTCTCTTATACCTCAGGTCAGTAAAAAGGCATATCTTTGGCCATTAAGGGGTTTAAAAAACGTTTAAACCCCTAAAATGTTATTGATAAATAAACATTTCTTCCCATCCTTTAACAGTTCTTATCCAAAAAGGGTATGAAGTATTGCAAGTATCTTTGATGATCAATCAGGATAACATTTTCTTTGCTCTGTCAGCTATTTCCATTTCCTCCCTGGAGTTACTGGTAGATTTTATTAGTTGATAGCAGATGTTTTCAGACCTTCTTCATCCTTATAACTAATAGTCTCTGTTTTCTTATTTCTGCAGTTAAAAAATGTGACAGACCTGACATTAAAAATGGAGAGCTTTACAATTACTATTTTCCAAGGAATCCTGGAACTACTATAAATTATCGGTGTAATACAAATTATCTGTCACCACAGAAAGGTTACTGGGGAACAACAAGTTGTACTAAGTTTGGATGGAATTCTGAACCAAAATGCTTACGTAAGAATGGGTCCAGTTTGATAACGGTCTTGAAAATAAAAGATAATTTTTAACATAAATGGATATTTTGGTGTAAAACAATAAAGCTTCACTGTAGAATGAAAAGTTGTACAGTTTTCCATGACACTTTCTTTATTAAATCATTAATTGTACAAGTATCCATTTACAGTCAGTTCTGCCTAATGGCAGCCATACACGTGAGATGTCGATCATTCAAACACTGTAAACTATCAGTCAGACAAGGACTAGAAAGCCTCCATCCAAAAGTGATCAATACAGAATAATATAGGGCAATGTAACACTTATCAGTTGGTATGAAAGTGCAATGGAAAACTATACAGCTTTCATTTTCCACAGAAATTAAATGAAATTTTAATACTATGCTAAATATTCAAAGTATTTTAAATGCCAGATACTTGTTCTATATTCTATGCAGATGTACCAAAGCTAAAGCCCTTCATAACAGAGCTATTTTCCACTTTTTCGTTTTTTCCTCACTATCTTCCAAGAGCCATAACACATTTATTTTTCAAACCACATAGAAGTATGAGGACTTTTTTTTGCGGGAAGAGTTGTACTTTTAAATTAAACCATTCATTTTATCGTGTAATGCACTGGAAAGCGGGGAAAAATAATTCCAAATGCGTTGAAGTTAGAAAAAAAAATCCAAATTCACAATTGTTTTTTATTCATCATGTTCATTTTCCCGTAAAACTGACCTGGCAATATGATTCTCCAGGTAAGTACGAGTGCGCAGAAACTGAACCTGTATCGTGTTTTATTTATTTAAGTGGTGAAAAAAAATTTGGAAATTTGTAAAAAAAAACAAAAAAAACCCAAAACATTTTTTGCTTGTATCACCATTTTCTGAGAGCTGTAACATTTCCAATTTTCAGGATGTGGGGCTGTGTGAGGGCTTACTTTTTGCGCCCTGAGCTGACGTTTATAGGGTTAGTGCACACATTGAGTATTTGACTGCAGAAATTTCTGCAACGTTTCTGCATCTATTGACAGGAGAACGCAGCCTCAAAAACATTGCACTTTTTCTGTGATTTTGCCGTGTTTTCGCAGCGTTATTTGCTTGCATTTTTTCAGTGCATTCAATGGGTGGAAATTTCAGGCAAAAATGCACAGAGAATTGACATACTGCAGATTATTTTTTACAGCACGTCTGCAAGTCAAAAATACGCAAGGTGTGCATGACACTTGAGGTTTCGCATTCACTTTAATGGTATCCGGTTTTACTTCAGGTTTTGTTACATTGGCGAGCAGAAAAAAGTGAATAAAATGCACCAAATCAGCAAAGAGTGCACATAGCCTTACTAGTACCATTTTGAGGGAGATCCAATGTTTTCATCCCCTTTTACTGCAATATTACTGTGACCAAAACAATATAGTTCTAGCTGAAGACCTCCTTGCTTGACATGATGACTCTCCTGTGAATGCAAGCCTGTAGCTGGTGATCATAGGAGATCGTGATTTTCACTCTATATAGCGGAGCTAATGCACTGCTATGTATAGTAGAGGAGATGGGATAATTCAATGTATCTCAACCTCAAGTCATCACGGGCCACCACAGGTAATGCTTTCAGGATTTCCATAGTATTGTAGAGGTGAGAGAATTACCGATACCTTGATTATACTTCCATCACCTGTGCAATAGTAAGGAAATCCTAAGAATGTGACCTGTTGGGGACTGTGAGGACTAGAATTTGGGGAAACATTGAAATGATCGCAAGTTCAAATCCCCCAAGGAGACTAACAAATACATTAAAAAGTGAAAAAAAGTCAAATCTATCAAAATATAAAATAAATTAATCTGAATGAAGAACACAATAAAATGCAATAAGAGGCAATCACAACATCGTATCTACCCCAAAATTATACCAGTTAAAAACATCAGCTCAGGGTGCAAAAAATAAGCCATCACACAGCCCCATATCCTGTAAATTAAATGCATTATGGGTCTCGGAAAATGGTGACAAAAGCAAAATTTTTTATTTTTTTTCCAAATTTCTGTATGTTTTTTTGCCACTTAAATTCAAAAAAATTATTCATACTTCGTTTCTGCTTAATCATACTGACCTGGAGAATCATATTTTCTGGTCAGTTTTACTATATAGTGAACATGGTAAATAAAAAAATAAAACAAACTGTGGAATTGCACTTTTTTTCAATATTTCAACATACTTGGAATTTTTTCACGCTTTCCAAAAAACAAGCCCTCATAAGGTTATTTGGACAGAAAAATAAGGGGAGGAATAAACAATAATGAAAAAACAGAAATTGGCCTCAGTGTGAAGGGGTTAAAAGGGGAGCACTTTAGTAGCAGATAGAAAAAGCAAGTCATTTGCATACCTCTTTATTTATGTATGCTGTCTAACTAATCAAAGCCATTGGTTAACTTGAGAAAAACCCTTTATGTGTCCTCAACAAGTTTTTGGTTATTTTTTACTGTACTCTTCATTATGACTTGCATGCACAATGCCAGTCTTCATGTATCAGCCCCTTAATCTTCTAGGCTCCAGCCAAATTCAGACTAATGTTGATATCTATTCATCTATGTCTATGTAAAGGTTGAACCCGATGGATTTATGTCTACCCTTAACCTTAAAAACTATGAAATTATATAACTAAATTAGATCTACAGATGTGTCCTTCTTTACCTTTTCTTTCAGCTCAACATATCATGAGATGTGTGTCATAAGATTACAATCTTGCTGCTTTGTTGTGATATTATATTGAATTTGTTTTGAGAAAAAATTAAATCCTTCACCTTTTTGTGCACCCTAGTATAAAGGGTCAGACTGACTCTGCGTGCTTCTGAGCAGGACGTAGAGGGTAACAGAGCTGGATTCTACTGAGACACACATTAAGTTGAATTGTATGGTGGTGCAGAAATCCAACAGCTTAATGCACCGCAATAGTTAAAATGGCCACCGGCCTATCAGAGGCTGGCAGCTGACATCAGCAGCCCTGTTGGGTAGTGACGTCAGCTGCAGGCCCCTGAAAGGCCAGCGGACATCTTAATAACCACGCCGGATGTGAAGCAGCAAGAGGACACTGCTTGCCGTAGGACTGCAAGAAGGTAAAAATATTTTTTTTCTGTGGATGTGGCAGAATGGGGGTCATAGGGACCCAGGATGAGGGACATAGGGGTCCAGAATAAGGACATTATTATAGAAAGGGACAAGTATGGAGGACATTATTACAGAAAGGTGCCAGGACAGATGTCATTTCTACAGGAAGTGTCCCAGAACAGCATGCATTATTCAATAATGCCCCCCATCCTGTAATAAAGGAGCCCCAGATGGGACCATTATTAAATAAAGAGGCCAGGATGGGAGGCATTATTAACATTTTTACAGGAAGAAGCCCAGGATGGAGGACATTATTACAGGATGGGGGACATTATTACCAAATGGGTCCAGGATGGGTAAAAGAAGATGAATGGAGCTGCAGTCAGACATACGACCTACTGTTCCATCTTAAAATGGGGATAAAAGTTACCCATTCTTCCAATCGATGCGATTTCCAGTGGTCAGATTCCAATGATCACCCTCTCGGGTGATAACTTTGTTATGGTATATATTTATACTTTGCTTTGATTATTATTTTAGACAATTAAATATACCTATATATATTTGAAAATTTTGTATTTTAGTATTAGCTTTATAAGTGTTTGTCATAAAAACAATAACACAAGACCTATCTTATATAGAGGTGTCTGTGTATTAAGTTTCTTTGTTATAGAAGGCATAGGAAAGCTGGGTTGACCAGTTTTCAAGAAACTTAACAGTTTCCATGATTTATGACCTTGTTATTCCCAACTTACATAGTATCTCAGTGAGGTAATGTAAAGCCTGTAAAGCAATCCCCTTTTCCTTATCTCTGTGGTTGTAATAAAGACTTGTGACTGGGCATCTGAGAACAGACAAGCCCCTACACTGACAATGGCTGTGTGCTCTTTTCTCCGATCGATCGACTCCCTGATTTGATCAAGACTAGAGATGAGCGTTGTTCTACTCGAACTGTTCGCCAATCTCAAATTCGAGCTGTTTTGGGCGGTGTTCGAGCCGGTCGGCGAACACGAACAATTTGAGAAAAATTCGGCTGTTCGAGGTTATGTTCGATAACTGTTCGTGCACCAAAATCATAACTGGATTTTTTCTCAGTAATGATGAAAATTAATGTTAATACGCAGTTTGAGTGTACAGCGGGGCGGGGGGAGGGGCAGGGGATGGATCTCTGCAGGAACAATGAAGATCTCCATTTTTTTTTCTCTTTCCCGCATTTGCAGTGGGGAGGTGCAATCTGTCAGCCTATCAGCAGCGCACACACGGAGCGAAGTGCTTTTTTTCACACAAGCAAGGGCATGTGTGATTGGCAGTGTATGTCACATGTCCTTGCCCTATAAGACCAAGCCATTTTCCCCGTCGCCACCATTTTCTCACTGCTGCAGCTGCGTGTTAGACGGCACCGCTGTTGCTGTGTGCGCTATACCTTGTTAATTTCAAGCCAATTTTCGCACAAATATACAGATAGCTTGGGAGTAGGGAATAGTTGTGATTGCAGTCCTTTTAAGGACTAGGTTACAGCATTTCCTACGACTTTTATCAGGCAGGTCTGTGCTCTTAAATAGATAGATTGTGGGAGTAAAGACTAATTGTAATTGGAGTCCTTTTCAGGACTAGGTTACATCAGTTCCTATCAGTTTTTGCCAGGCAGGTCTGTGCCAGTGCTGTGCAAGTTTTTTTCACAGCATTTGGCTGAATCTAGCAAAGCTAATCCTTTTTGGCCTATTGCAGAGTGTGTTAGTCAGTGGAGTAGCCTATCTGTGTTGCAAGATATACCACCTGTGTATAGAATACCAATTTTTTTACTGCACCTAGTGAAGTAAAATCTTTTGGGCATAGCATCATTCTATTAGTCCATCTATACTGACCTCCATCAGGTTGCAAACTGAATATAATTTTTTTCTGCATCTAGCTCTGAAAAAATATTTGGGCTTCTAGCAGTGTGTGGGACTTGGTCTATTAGTCCATCTATACTGACCTCCATCAGGTTGCAAATTAAAAATAATTTTTTTCTTCATTTATCTCTGAAAAAATATTTGGGCTTCTAGCAGCGTGTGGGACTTGTTCTATTAGTCCATCTATACTGACCTCCATCAGGTTGCAAATTAAAAATATTTTTTTTCTGCATCTAGCTCTGAAAAAATATTTGGGCTTCTAGCAGTGTGTGGGACTTTGTCTATTAGTCCATCTATACTGACCTCCATCAGGTTGCAAATTAAAAATAATTTTTTTCTGCATCTAGCTCTGAAAAAATATTTGGGCTTCTAGCAGTGTGTGGGACTTGGTCTATTAGTCCATCTATACTGACCTCCATCAGGTTGCAAATTAAAAATAATTTTTTTCTTCATTTAGCTCTGAAAAAATATTTGGGCTTCTAGCAGCGTGTGGGACTTGTTCTATTAGTCCATCTATACTGACCTCCATCAGGTTGCAAATTAAAAATATTTTTTTTCTGCATCTAGCTCTGAAAAAATATTTGGGCTTCTAGCGGTGTGTGGGACTTGGTCTATTAGTCCATCTATACTGACCTCCATCAGGTTGCAAATTAAAAATAATTTTTTTCTGCATCTAGCTCTGAAAAAATATTTGGGCTTCTAGCAGTGTGTGGGACTTGGTCTATTAGTCCATCTATACTGACCTCCATCAGGTTGCAAATTAAAAATAATTTTTTTCTTCATTTAGCTCTGAAAAAATATTTGGGCTTCTAGCAGTGTGTGGGACTTGTTCTATTAGTCCTTCTATACTGACGTCCAGCAGGTTGCAAATTGAATATAATTTTTTTCTGCATCTAGCTCTGAAAAAATATTTGGGCTTCTAGCGGTGTGTGGGACTTGGTCTATTAGTCCATCTATACTGACCTCCATCAGGTTGCAAATTAAAAATAATTTTTTTCTGCATCTAGCTCTGAAAAAATATTTGGGCTTCTAGCAGTGTGTGGGACTTGGTCTATTAGTCCATCTATACTGACCTCCATCAGGTTGCAAATTAAAAATAATTTTTTTCTGCATCTAACCCAGCCAATAGATTTGGCCTAATACCACAGTTTGGCCACTCAGCTCTGCTCGGTTACCATCCATTGTTTTTTTGTGCAAACAACTCCAGAGTTGTGAATTAGTTAACCACCAAAATGAGTGGAAAAAGGCCTGCTGCTGGTGGAAAGGGGAATAGGCGTGTTGGGAAGGGGAAAAAAGGTTGTGTCCGTGGGGTAGGTGCAGAAGAAAGACCATCTTCCAGCCAAACTAAAATGTCTACTTCTTTTAGCGGACAATGTGATAAGATCCCTTTCTTACGGCCACGCCAATCGCTACAAATTCCAGATGAGGCACAAAAACAGCAGGTGCTTCAACGGATATCAAGTGCTCCTTTAAGTGGGCTCTCCTCCACATCAACTTCAACATCACAAATACTCCAGTCCTCAAAGGTGTCACCCAAATCGCACTTGCTTCCTCACAGCTCCCAAATCTCCAGCTGCCCGTCTGAGTATGAGGTAGAACAGATGGTTGAGTCTGCAGAGCTGTTTACTCATACTATAGCCTGGGAATCAGAGGTCGACTCCAGCGCTTCTGTGAATCCAGACGAGGAAATGATCTGCACTGATGCCCAGAATCTTTATGAGTCGGATCCAGGACCAGACGCAGAAGGTTCTGACCATAATGTAGACCCTCATTCCCAAACTGTAACTCCTGTTGGTGGAGACAATGAGGAAGACGATGATAAGACTCAAATACCTGATTGGAGCGACAACTTTAGTTTTTTGTCAGGGCAGGAACAGGTTGGCTCTGAGGACGACGGGTGTGATAACGCACAGGGTGATGATGATGAGGTCGGAGATCCCACTTACTGTCAACCCACAGTCAGCCAAGAGATGAGGTCAGCAGAGGAGGTGGAGGAAGATGCTAGTGACGACGAGGTCAGGTTGCGCCTTCCTGGACAGAGACGTAGTACTGGAAGCACGTCAACAACTGCATCCTCAAACACAACTCTGCCTCTCACCACAAGTCGTGGTGGCTCTTCAGGTCGCATGGGTGCTAAGCCTTGCATAGCCTGGGCATTTTTTCAGATCGATAAAGATGACCCAACTCGTGTTATCTGTAACATTTGTCAGCAAAAGCTAAGTAGAGGCCAAAAAATACATAGTTTGAGTACTTCATGCATGAACCGGCACATGGACATGAAGCATAAGTTGCAGTGGGAAGCTCAGTGTGCTACAATGCGGTCTAGCCGGCCGGGCCAACCACCGTCTGCCATATCTTGTGCATCCGCGGCCTCTTCATCCTCTGTGACTGGGGGGACAGCAGTCACACCTGTTTTGGGGCGCAGACCTGCCACCTCTTTACCCGCAACAGCCAGCGTGATTGGCAGGTCATCATTTTCTTTGGAGGTGGTAACACCAGCTGGTCTTGAGCGCTGTCCGACATCGATAGCACCACCTTTGGATCAAGGCAACCTAACATGTCCGCCTGCATCTTCCTCACAGACCGGCAGTTTGCCGGGGACACCCTTAACAACCCCGTCTAAGCACAATAGCCAGCCCTCGGTCCCTCAGATGTGGACAAGTAAAAGACCATTTCCTCCTAGCCATGAGAAAGCTAAGAGGTTGAATTTCACCATCTGCAAGCTCTTGGCTACAGAAATGCTGCCTTTCCGCCTGGTGGACACAGAGGATTTTCGAGACCTTATGTCCGTCGCAGTGCCCCAGTACCAGATGCCCAGTCGGCACTACTTCTCAAAGAAAGGTGTGCCTGCGCTCCACCAGCATGTCGCACACAACATCACCGCTTCTTTGAGAAACTCTGTGTGTGATAGGGTGCATTTCACCACAGACACTTGGACGAGTAGGCATGGACAGGGGCGTTACATGTCGCTGACTGGGCACTGGGTAACTATGGTGACAGCAGGACAAGGGGCTGCTGTCCAAGTCTTGCCGTCCCCACGAGTTGTGCGTCAATCCTCTTTATGTCAAAGTTCCTCCACTGCTTCTGCCTCCTCAACCTCCTCTCGGTCTTCCACCTGCACCCAAAGCCTGTCTGGTCATGCCACAAGCTTTCTAACTGCGCAGAAGGGATCCTGCACACCTCCTTACTATGCTGGCAGTAGGGCTCAACGTCATCAGGCGGTTTTTACATTGAAATGTCTGGGAAATGTGAGTCACACAGCTGAGGAGTTGTGGTCAGCTCTGGAGAACCAATTTCATGAATGGTTGTCTCCACTGGACCTGAAACCAGGGAAGGCCGTGTGCGACAATGCTGCAAACCTGGGTGCGGCCCTTCGCCGGGGCAATGTCACACACGTGCCTTGTATGGCTCACGTGTTGAACCTGGTTGTCCAGCAATTTTTAGCCCACTATCCCAGACTAGATGGCCTTCTGCAGAGGGCACGGTCGCTGTGTGCTCACTTCCGCCGTTCGCATCCCGCAGCTCAGCGACTTACATCTCTACAGAAGTCGTTGGGCCTGCCACTTCACCGGCTAAAATGCGATGTGCCTACCCGGTGGAATTCAACTCTGCACATGTTGCAGCGACTGTGGCAGCACCGACAAGCCCTGGTGCAATACGTTCTGACGTATAGCCTGGGCCAACGAGATTCAGAGGTGGGGCAAATCACGCTGGAGGAGTGGTCTCAGATCAGGGACCTATGCACCCTTCTGCACAGTTTTGAAATGGCGACGAAGATGTTTAGTGCTGACGATGCCATTATCAGCATGACTATTCCGGTGATTTACATGCTGGAGCACATGTTAAACAGAATTTGGAGTCAGGTGGTGGCACAAGAGGAGGTGGAGGAAGTAGAGGAGGAGGAGTTGTATGCGGAAGGGCTAACATCTGCAAGGTCCAGACGGTCGGCAGCACCAAGGCGGCAGGCATGTGAGGGTGGGGGAGATGATTTTACCAGGGCGCATGGTAGCAGCCAAACTAGTGAGGAAGGTGCAGGAGCCCAGGAAGAAATGGAGGACGAACTGATGGAAGACTCATCAGATGAGGGAGACCTTGATCACATTTCTGTTGTGCGAGGTTGGGGGGAGAGGACAGAGGAAGGAAGCATGATTGTTACCTCGCCACCAACACAACAGGGACTTGGTGCTCCTGGATGCGCAACACACATGAGTGCCTTCTTGCTGCACTACCTGCAACATGACCCTCGAATTGTGAGAATTAGAAATAATCCTGACTACTGGGTTGCCACACTGTTAGATCCCCGGTACAAAAGTAAATTTGCAGAAATTATTCCTGCCATAGAAAGGGATGCACGCATGCAGGAGTATCAGCAGAGACTGTTGCAGAATCTAACATGTGCTTTTCCACAAAATACCAGTGGTGCACGTAGTGAATCTCACAGTTCCAACTTGCCAACCGTGGGACCGTCAAGTGTTCAGCACTCAAACCGTAACAGAACCACAGTATCTGCTGGTAACATCAATTTTGCGGAATCATTTCACCACTTTTTTTAGCCCATCCTTTGCAAGGCCACAGGAGACAAGAAGTCTGACACATAGTCAACGCCTAGAGACGATGGTACAGGAGTATCTCCAAGTAAACATTGAAGCCACGACTGTGTCACTGGACCCTTGCTCTTTTTGGGCTTCCAATCTGGATAAATGGCCGGAGCTAGCCACTTACGCCTTGGAGATCTTGTCATGCCCCGCAGCCAGCGTTCTGTCTGAACGTGTGTTCAGCGCTGCTGGTGGTGTGCTGACAGATAAGCGCACGCGGCTCTCCACTGATAATGTAGACAGACTCACGTTCATAAAGATGAACAAATCATGGATCCGAAACGACTTTTCTACCCCTGTGTCATCCTGGGGAGAGTAAAAGCTTGATGATTGGTTAAAATCACCCTACCAACCGTTTTAAGCTTTCAAATTACTAATCATGTTTATCTGTATCTTGACTGGAAAATAATTTGGGCTTTGTAGCAGTGTGCAGCACTGATCCTATTAGGCCATCTATAATAAGCTTCACCAGATTTAAAATTAAAAATAATTTTTAGCTGCATCTAGCCCGGAAAATAATTTTGGGGCTCCGAGATGCGCAAGACACATAAGTGCCTTCTTGCTGCACTACCTGCAGCATGACCCTCATATTGTCAGAATTCAAAGTAATCATGACTACTGGGTTGCCACACTCTTAGATCCCCCAAACTTTTCGATCAACCTTTTCATTTTAATAAAGACCAAAAAAATGGTCATTTTTGAAATTATAAGCATTAGCAGGTTGTTAGAAACTGAAATCAAACAGTTTTCAACTCAAAACTTTATTCTAGGTGATGTTACATTTTCACATAGGACCCCTTGTTCGAAAGGAGCTTCTGAACTCTCTCGTCCATTGAATTTGTCAGGTTTTGGATGGTTTCTGCTTCAATTGTTTTGCATGAGGACAGAATACCCTCCCAGAGCTGTTGCTTAGATGTGAACTGCCTCCCGCCATCATAGACACTCCTTTTAATGATGCTCCAAAGGTTCTGAATGGGGTAGAGGTCAGGGGAGCATGGGGGTCACACCATAAGTTTGTCCCCTTTTATGCCCATATCAGCCAGAGATGCAGATGTTTTATGTGCAGCATGAGATGGTGCATTATCATGCAGAAAAATGATCTTGCTGTGAAATACACGGTTCTTCTTCTTGAACCATGGCAGGAAGTGCTGTTTGAGAAAATCCACATACATTATGGAGTTCATCTTTAGCGCCTTCAGGGATCCTAAAGGGGCCGACAATCTCTCTCCCCATGATTCCAGCCCAAAACATTACTCCACCTCCTCCTTGTTGGCGCTGTAGCCGTGTTTGCGTGGGGTGTCCATCAACCAGCCATCCTCCACTCCATTCATCTGGACCATCGAGCGCTGCACGGCACTCATCCGTGAACAAAACAGTTTTGAAATCAGTCTTCATGTAATGTTTGGCCCACTGGAGCTGTTTCTGCTTGTATGAAGTGGATAGAGGAGGTCGACAGGATGGCGTATGCACAGCTGCAAACCTCTGAAGGACCCTGCATCTTGTTGTTCGGGGGACGTTGGAGGCACAAGCAGCTTCAAAAACTTGTCTGCTGCTATGACAAGGCTTTTTTGCCGCTGCTCTTTCAACCTGACGTAATTGCCTGTAGGAAAGAGTCCTCAATTTGCCCTTATCAGCACGCACACGTGTGTACTGTGAATCAGCTACATACTTCTTGATTGCCAAGACACTTCATCCTGATCATCGCACAATGTTGATTGTAGTCATGCCTTGACCTAAACACTCCACAATTTGTTGCTTCTCAGCAGCCGACACATCCTTTTTCTTTCCCATTTTGGCAGAAAATGTAGGCTGCTTAATAATGTGAGAGAGCCTTCTTAAGTAGTCTTGCCTTTCATTGGACACACCTGCCAAACTAATTAGCACAGGTGTCTGCAATTGCTTACAGTGATATAAAGAGCCCTGACACACATCACCATCAATGAGTTTAACTGACAAACAAACAAATTCTTCCCTTATCACTCCTAAACACTTTTTGCATAATAATTTGGAACGCGGTGTACATGTGCTTTTCCACAAAACACCAGTGGTTCACGTAGTGAATCTTACAGTTCTAACTTGCCAACCGTGGTCTGTATGGAATTGTTCAATAAAGGGCCCAAAATTAAGATAACATAGATGGGAGAGGTCTCTATGAATAGGAATTCCTAAGTATTTGATACCCTGTGAGGGCCAGGCAAAGGGAAAGTTGGACTGGATGGAATCCTATATGGATTTAGGGAGGGAGACATTGAGGGCCTCAGACTTTGCTGCGTTGATTTTAAAATTTTACCATGTAACAAAGTGATCTATTTCAGCCATAACAGCAGGGATGGATATATGTGATTGAGTGATATATACTAGGACATCATCAGCAAATAGAGAGCACTTGTACTCAGTGCCTCCCACCTCAATCCACCTAATATTGGGGTTATGGCGAATTGATGAGAGCAGGTGCTCCATCACTAGGATGTATAAGAGAGGGGACAGAGGATATCCCTGCCTTGTCCCATTGGTGATTGTGAAAGGTGATGAAAATGTTCTGACGCACCCCCTGGGCCTTGGGACACCCGGAGCCGGACCCTTTTTGGTGGATGCTGGTGGTTGTAGTCTTCGTGGCGGCGATCCGGTTCCGTGGCTCAGGGCGGTCAAACCAGTGGCGGAACTATTTATGTGGTTTTGATGTTTAAATGTCCGACTACGCCACCCGTGGATTGCGGTCAGAGTGAACCGCCGCTACAGGGCAGACCGCTAAGGCTGGTGTTGTGGGTGCAGCAGAGCGTAGCATAACTCCCCACGGGAGGAGTATAGCCTCAGGGCAGTGTATGCGGAGGATGGGGGTGATGGTGCAGGGCAGCAGCAGTAACGACACGGAGTCAGTGATGCAGTTCAGGGCCTTTACTCACAGTTCTTATTATCCAGACCACGTCTGCAGGTAACGGCTGCCCACGTCGTACTGTGCTCACCAGGTGAGGGGCTCAGACAACTCCCAGATAACTTTGGAGCGCTTCACAGGACCCCCTTTGTGTGTCCTTTGTCTGGCCTTTCTTACCAACACTTCTGTCCGGCTGCCTCGGGCCTCCTCTTGGTAAACTTGGCGCCAGTTTCCCTGACCCTATGTGGTGCCTTCCTAGCGGGTGGAGCAAGGGGCTGCGCCACATAAAATGTCAGAGCCTCCGGTTTCTAGCTGAGGGTCGTTTCCTGCCTCCACTAGTTCGGGGACCGGTCTCCCCCTTTGGCCTGACCCCTCCACGCAGGTGGATTCGGGCGTGCGGTGGCGACTCGCCCGTCCGCACCCCTGGGATCCCTTCATTCCTCGTTCCTGGAGCCTTCTCCGCTCCTCTTCCTTCCTTCTCCCTCTTGCAGGCCTGGGCCTCTGTTACTAGGCCCGCCTCCGGAGCAGAGCTCATGCAGAGCCCCTGCTCCCTGCCACTTCTGCTCAGACTTCTCTGCACTGAACTAAGATGGTGCCCACCTTTTATACTCCCTTCTCAATGCACCCAGGAACTGCTTCCTCCCTGCTCCTGCACTGCAGGGTTCCCCTTCCTCAGTGTTCCCTCCCCCCACTCCAGCCAGGGACAGGGACTGTCGTGCCCATCTCAGGGGCATATTGGTCGCCCTGCCCCACGGCAATGTGGTGTAATGCATGCAGGTGTCGGGTCCTGATCCACACTCCATCCTTATCTGAGAGTGAGATATCACACCTCTGGGTGAGGTGCAATACGTCTGTAGCAACCGAGCCCTCGGTGCTACAGTTCCATTTATCTTCAGCCTAGGTGACGTATTGTGATACAGGGCCGTGATTTTGGCTATAAAAGGGTCCCCTAGACCCCTACCCCAAGCTTTTTAAGAGAATCATATATGGCGTGCCAGGAGACTCTATGGAATGCTTTCTCAGCATCCAACGAGAGTATCTACTTACAAATTTTTAACTGCATCTAGCCCAGGAAATACTTTGTGCCTAGTAGCAGTGTCTGCTAGTCAGCGGATTATCCCGGCTGTTAAGCAAGCTACACCACCTGTAGTTTGGACACTTAATTTTTTCAAAGGAAATGCTTCGGGACCACGGGATACTTAGTGAAGAGCATCAGGAGGCACCCCAAGGCATAGGGGCTGGGACTGGCACTAGGATGCCTTGCGGTGGACAGCCGAGCTCGATCCTTATAAAAGCTTTTTAACTGCAGCAGCTTTAGTGGACGCTACTGGAGCTGGAATTACGCGGCTGCTGGCATGAGACTTGCCCTCCAATAGATCCTTGTAAATGGATTTAAAGTGTATTCATTCAAATTAGAGGGACAATTTAAATTAAAAAGCTTAGAGCTGCCTCCACCACAGGGGGGCTCTCTCGACCCACCAGCGGACAGGCACCAGTATTGGGAGAGGGGGGCTGGCCGTCAGGGTTCACCGCGGCTCTGGCACAAACCCGGCGACACGGAGGTGGCACGGGCAGGAGCGAACTGGCCGTCTCGGCTTCTCACTTTTTGGATTTTAGAAGGGCATGACATGCCTATATCTGTGTCTCCCCCTCCTTTTACTCCTCCACCTCTTTTCTTTTCGCATGACTATATGTACTTGTCACTTTTCCATGTGTTAGTTGTGTCTTCTGAGCAGTTTGTCAGCTTTTGGACACCTTTGAAGGTGTTTTCTATGTGTTTCTATGTGTTTTTGTTTGCCTGCCATTGGTTTTAACGGTGTTCGAAGGTGTTCGACGAACAGTTCGACGAACAGTTCGGCGAACACACGGGTGTTCGACGAACCGAACCGAACTCGAACACTACGGGGGTGGCTCAACACTAGTCAACAGCTGTGACCGGGGTCTGACCTGGTGTAGCACCTGGTCCCTCTGCTCGGTTCCTCCTTGGTTCACAGAGTCGTTAGCCACCGTGCGACCTTGGTCGGATCGGGTAGATACTTAGTTACGCCCCTCCAGGCACTCCCCGGTTCATGGTACAGTGGGACCACTAATCACGCTCACGCCAGTCAGTCTGGGCATGAGCGTAACAGTTACTTTTATAGTTACTTCATTCTTTGATTGCTTGCTTCTAAAATCATGTTATTATTACTCCTTGCATAGCATACGTTCTTTTATTCTTTTCTCCCGCTTCACATGAAATTTTCGCACAAGAACCTTTTCTCTCAAGAACATTCTATGAAATGCCCTGCTCCTGTTATCTAACTAGTCTGAGCCGGGATGTATAACCTTGTAACTTTCCATCATGTGCCGAACTAACGATAATATGACCATATGTGTGTTTCCGTAATAATTGTACTAACATTGGTTTAAGCCTGTAGTATGGCTGTAGTTGATTGGCTATTGATATACTCAAAACAATATATAATGCTAAGTAAAATAAACGGGATTAGAGATTCTCGAATCCTCCTATACAGAGCACTGTCTCCGTCTGGTTCCCTGATTGCAATCAACTTTGTAACATAATAATTTGACACTCACTTGGTCAACCGTGAAGGGTCATCGCTGCCCTCCCTCAACAAGGTCAGATGGGGGGGGGGGTTGAATGAGATGGTGGAAAGATGATGAATTCTATTTTATCCATGTTAAGTTTTAGAAATCTAGCAGAGAAAAAGGATGAAATAGCGGACAGACATTTGTGGGATTTTGGTTAGTACCTGATCCTCCTTCCTTCCACAATGCCGAGTGCCCCGACATAACTCATCCCACACTTGGATACTCCAAAGAGCTGTTCACTTTTCCATTTATAGATTCGGGCCTCTTTCCTGGCTCGCTTCAAGCAGGGCAACCGAAGATCACATGTAGTGATGCCCAAATGTTTGAGCAGCCATGGTCACCCAAAGGTGAGGGTGGGAAAGTGCAATTACTGTTGCAAGAGGTAGATGATGATGATGAGACACAATGGACAGAAAGTCAGGAGGAGGACCAGGGTGGGGAAGTGGAAGACGAGGTGTAGACAATTAAGTCGATTGGCCGAACGCCAGGGTCCAGAAACAGTGTCTGCAGGTGACACCACTGCCTCTTCCAGGGTTGTACGTGCACGCCAAGCCTCTGTCCATGATGCAAGCAAAAATTCCTCCCACCCTGTATCTGTCGTTGCATACTTGCAGCCATCCCCATCAGCAACCACGTCCACGTCCTTGTCCCAGCACAACATTCAGTTGCCCTTTGAACTCATGCGCAAATATACAGCCAACCATCCACAGGCCACAATACTAAACTGCCACATTTCTCGACTACTTGCACCAGAAATGTTGCCTTTTAGGGTCATGAAGGTGGAAGTTTTCCGCAACCTCATGGCGGCTGGCCCTCGGTACTTGGTCGCCAGCCACCACCATTTCTCACAGTGTCATTCCTGCCTTATAGAAGCACGGGTCCCAGAACATTACCCATACCCTTACCAGTGAAGTTAGTGGGAAGGACCGCCTAACCACAGACACGTGAAGAATTACTTGTGACCAGGGACAGTACATCTCACTGACGGCACACTGGGTTAATAATATGGGATCACGTCTGATGGCCACGGTTTCAGTCAGTCACCTAATAGTATGGTATTTGTCAGAGATCAACTGTAAATAAGTTTGAACACACAACTGCCATACTTTAAATGGAGTATAATATCTGACATGTTCCTAAAAAGTTCTGTATTATTATGGCAGTAATATGGGATCACGTCTAATGGCAACGGTTTTAGTCAGTCGCCTAATAGTATTGCATTTGTCAGTGACCAACTGTTAATAGGTTCAACAAAAGACAGCTGGTTGACTTTA
Organism: Phyllobates terribilis; assembly: GCF_046119375.1. Lineage (NCBI taxonomy): Eukaryota > Metazoa > Chordata > Amphibia > Anura > Dendrobatidae > Phyllobates > Phyllobates terribilis. The sequence goes on along the minus strand of NW_027362768.1, from coordinate 33,020,018 downwards.
AATGGAGTGTAATATTTGGCACACTCCATAAAATGTCTGTATTATTACAGCAGTAATTTGGGATCACGTGCGATCATGGAAAAGTTTCTCTGCTTCCACAACACAGTAATGCAAATATAATCAAAAAAATCTGGCTGTATTCTGGTAGCAAGTAAATGGAACAGTAAAATGGTGTGCTCTGGATTGCTTTTTAAGCAAATAATCAGGATTAAGAGCAAAAAAAAAAAAAATAGCCCGGATATGTAGGGCTATATGGATATCTGTAACATCAGCAGCAGACAGAACAATGGACCCTGTTGTGCTGTATACACTGCAACAAACCCTGCCTGCCTAACTCCTGCTATCACCAGTAATATTTGCAGCTGGATTAGTCCACAGAAGGACTGTTAGTTCAGATTTATACATATATATTGCTGTGGAATACCTATACCTAACTAATAAACTGCCAATTTTCTCCCTAGCTCAGCAGCATCTCTGCCTACTCTGCCTGTTTCTGAGTTAGACTGTAACGAGCATAGGGCCACCGAGTCTTATATAGACCTGATGATGCTATTCGGCCAGCCAATCACTGTAATGCCACAACCAACACGTCTACGGCATTACAGTGTGTGGCAAGCAATCCCTGCATGTTAATTGACTGTCTAAAGAGCGCAGAACATGCAGGGCAGGGACCCAAGCTCCCACCCGACCATCCTGGAAATACTCGAGGAGTGCCAAGCATGTCAAGCAGTGAGATGCTCGGGCGAGTACCAAGCAGTGACGAGCACGCTTGCTCATCACTATTGTTTATTATTTGCCCTTTTGTATTTAACATGAGTGCTCTATACAAAAAAAATGTTTCACTTGATTCATTTTTTTCAGGAGATATTCCACATTATGTACTTAAACTTCATCGGTGCCAATAACAGTGACCATGATTGTATGTTTATACCTCTTCAGGATGCTATGAGACAAGTGCCTACATTCATTTGTGTACTTTAATTTTTGAGGACATTGTCCCATTTTATCTTAGTACATGACTATTAGTCTTCCTGAAGCTTAAGTTTTCTGGAGCTCCTCAAATAAACTTCTGTTAGGGTTCACTCACACGAGCACATAACATGAGTAAGTGCTATCTTTTAGCTAGCTATGTTTTATCAGATAGCATTTGGCCCAATGTTATACTACGGGGCTGTGCAAATCTGCAATTTTTTTTTCTCATGCTGATTTTGCATGAGAAAACAATCACAGCATGCTGCGAGTGGCTCTGAAATTCGGATCACGAGCACCCATACAAATCTATGGATGCATGTGATTAATGTCAACTGAGTGCAGTCCGATTACCGCAGACACAGAGAATGGAGAAGATGGAGAAATTAAATTCTCCATCTTTTCCACACCTGTACTGTGATTCTTTCATGCAAGAGAATTGGATCAAACTCTGACCGAGCTTAATCTGAGTGTCATTGGTATAATCAGCCCGATTCTCTCGCATGACAGAATATATGCCCATGCCATATGATCACTATTACCTACATGACTATAAATCAAAACCATTTTTTTACATGGTAATTTAAGATACCACTGGAGTTGATATGACAGAATGTGCATGGATTTCTGCTATTAATATTCAGATGAATTTGACAGCTGCAAACATTTCTGCAACAAATATTCCACACCTGAACATACGCAGATGCTGGATGGATCACAGGGTGCATTTACAATCATATAATGATGATTAAAACAAACAGGAACTCATATAAAATGTCTTTGTATCTTATAGGACAATGTTCCTTCCTGAAGGCGCATTTTGAAAATGCTGAACTTGTAAATTTACAATCGATCTATCTGGAAGGAGAAGAAGTGACGTTTAGGTGTAAATCTTCTTTTCAGACACGAGAAGGAAAGACCAGTGGAATTAGAACGTGTCTCCCTAATGGAGAATTTACAACAGCAAAATGTTCTAGTAAGTATAATTATTTGCAGGATATTTTTAAGTTATGCAAATACAGTTGTTAGCAAGTGTCGCTAAGTTCTGCAAATTAATAAATATTCAAGCACCTGACTCCAATCTGTGGCCTGTGAGAGGGGCATAAATGTCAGGTAGAATGGGATTTATTTTTAGCCACATAAAAGATCAGATTAAGTCTTGTGATGCCTCTTATTCATCGATTTGCCAATGATTATTATTTGTCGTTAACTGAGAGGGGCAGGATCCGTGAAATGAGAGTCCTTGGTTTATCACTTTCGCTGATCGCTACGTGCATAGGACAAGATGTCAGCACTGTTCAACATTACGTGTCCAAGTGATTGGTAGAACAATGAGGAACTGGAATGCCGGCAATGGATGCACAAATGTGAAACTCTACATTGACAGATCATCAGATTCAATAACTGACACACAGTGATTTATTCTGTACTGCACATAAAAATTGGACAGCACATACAAGCTTATGGTCAAACGGTGTCTATGCCAAACCTTTGAAGGTGTTTGCTCGACAATGGGTTTTCCATTGACCTCATGTCAATGCTCTCAAAGGCAAATGTGGTAAAGAGCAAGTTAACACTGTTGGCTAGAGTGGAAGGTTATCCTATTCTGAAAAGAGATGCAATTTTGTCTTGGATCCAGAGATTGGTAAGGAGACGACCTGGGCAACACCATGAAAAGGCTTTCACAAAGGAATGTCACAACAGTCCTACTCCTGGAATTCTGGTGTGTGGTGGCATAATGTATGAACCCCAATAGTCTTCATTCCAGGTACACTAACAACTCAGCATCAGATTACTTTGGTCGTGGAACCATGTGGTATCGACATTTCTCCAACATGTTCCAAGAGCCATTTTTCAACACAATAACACCAGTGTCGTGATCTCATCACTCACTGTGGCATAGCAATGCTGTCAGCTGACAGTTCAGCCACCCTATAGGATCTGGAGTGTGCTGTACTGTCAGTATAGTGAGTGATAGCGCAGTCGTCAAATCTGAGTCTGGCGTGTGCTGGGCTGTCCACATTTTAATTGAGCAGCAGGGCTGTCAATCTGGCCTAGCTTGCGGGTGTCTCCCATTCTTGATTATTTGAAGATTTTTGAAAACTTTATTTCCATTTTTTTTATCATTTGCATTTCAACTGGGCCAGAAATATAGCCATGTCATTTGAAACCACACAGGACTATTTTTACTGGCCTGCTTATAATAATATTATTATGCATAATTATAATAATAATGGCCTCTGTGTCTCATAATAGTAATAAAAATAATAATTCTAACAATAATGCCTAATAATAATAATTAAACTGCCTCCCTGTGCCTTTTTGTAATAATGATGATGGTATCCTGTGACTCATAATTATAAAACCCTACTGTGACTACTTATAATAATTATAATTATGCCCCATTCTGCCTCCTTTTAATCATGATCCACAGTTGCACCTCCTCTTGCAGTGCCTCTTGTTAATAATTATTAAAACTTCACTTTTATTAATTTCCTATTAAGAACTGTAGTAACCACACTATACACAAAACATGAAATCAGAATGACGTTCTTAACTGCCCACTAATTAGTTATTGAATATAAATAATCAACAAGCAAATTTTCACATTACTGCTGTTTTGCAACTTACTAGTAATACAGGGTGGGCCATTTATATGGATACACCTAAATTAAATGGGGATGGTTGGTGATATCAATTTCCTGTTTGTGCCACATTAGTATATGGGAGGGGGAAAACTTTTCCAGATGGGTGGTGACCATGGCGGCCATTTTGAAGTCAGCCATTTTGGATCCAACTTTATTTTTTTCAATGGGAAGAGGGTCATGTGACACATCAAACTTATTGAGAATTTCATAAGAAAAACAATGGCGTGCTTGGTTTTAATGTAACTTTATTCTTTCATGAGTTTTTTACAAGTTTATGACCACTTATAAAATGTGTTCGAAGTGCTGCCCATTGTGTTGCATTGTCAATGCAACCCTCTTCTCCCACTCTTGACACACTGATAGCAACACCGCAGAGGAAATGCTAGCACAGGCTTCCAGTATCCGTTGTTTCAAATGCTGCACATCTCGTATCTTCACAGCATAGACAATTGCCTTCAGATGACCCCAAAGATAAAAGTCTAAGGGGGTCAGATCAGGAGACCTTGGTGGTCATTCTACTGGCCCATGACGAACAATCCACTTTCAAGGAAATGGTTCATGTAGGAATGCTTGAACCTGATACCCATAATGTTGTGGTACACCATCTTGTTGGAAAAACAAGAGAGCAACACATCATCATGTAGCAATTTCAGATATCCAGTGGCATTGAGGTTTCCAATGATGAAGAATGGCCCCACTATCTTTGTACCCCATATACCACACCATACCATCAAGATACGATGGTATGGTGTGGTATTTCATAAGAAAAACACACCATTGTTTTTCTTATGAAATTCTCTATCAGTTTGATGCGTCACATGACCCTCTTCCCATTGAAAAAAATAAAGTTGGATCCAAAATGGCTGACTTTAAAATGGCCACCATGGTCACCACCTATCTGGAAAAGTTTTCCCCCTCCCATATACTAATGTGCCACAAACAGGAAGTTGATATCACCAACCATTCCCATTTACTTTAGGTGTATCCATAAAAATGGCCCAACCTGTATATTGGAAGGTCTAGATACTGTTTCTACAAATAATGCTTAAATATATAAAGTTTGGGGATATACTGGTTGATTATTTATATTCCTTAACTAATTGGTTGACATTTAGAAACGGCATTATGATGTTTTATACAGTTATATGAAAAAGTTTGGGCACCCCTATTAATCTTAAGCTTAATGTTTTTTAAAAATTGGTGTTTTTGCAACAGCTATTTCAGTTTGATATATGTAATAACTGTTGGACACAGTAATGTTTCTGCCTTGAAATGAGGTTTATTGTACTAACAGAAAATGTGCAATCTGCATTCAAACAAAATTTGACAGGTGCATAAGTATGGGCACCCTTATCATTTTCTTGTTTTAAATACTCCTACCTACTTTTTACTGACTTACTAAAGCACTTTTTTTGGTTTTGTAACCTCATTGAGCTTTGAACTTCAAAGCCAGGTGTATGCAATCATGAGAAAAGCTACTTAAAGTGGCCACTTGCAAGTTGTTCTCCTGTTTGAATCTCCTGAAGAATGGCATCATGGGCTCCTCAAAACAACTGTCAAATGATCTGAAAACAAAGATTATTCAACATAGTTGTTCAGAGGAAGGATACAAAAAGCTGTCTCAGAGATTTAACCTGTCAGTTTCCACTGTGAGGAACATAGTAAGGAAATGGAAGAACACAGGGACAGTTCTTGTTAAGGCCAGAAGTGGCAGGTCAAGAAAAACATCAGAAAGGCAGAGAAGAAGAATGGTGAGATCAGCCAAGGACAATCCTCAGACCACCTCCAGAGAGCTGCAGCATCAACTTGCTGCAGATGGTGTCACTATGCATCGGTCAACTATACAACGCACTTTGCACAAGGAGAAGCTGTATGGGAGAGTGATGCGAAAGAAGCCGCTTCTGCAAGCACACCACAAACAGAGTCGGCTGAGGTATGCAAAAGCACATTTGGAGAAGCCAATTTCTTTTTGGAAGAAGGTCCTGTGGATTGATGAAACCAAGATTGAGTTGTTTGGTCATACAAAAAGGCGTTATGCATGGCGGCAAAAAAACACAGCATTCCAAGAAAAACACTTGCTACTCACAGTAAAATTTGGTGGAGGTTCCATCCTGCTTTGGGGCTGTGTGGCCAATGCCGGCACCGGGAATCTTGTTAACGTTGAGGGACGCATGGATTCCACTCAGTATCAGCAGATTCTTGACAATAATGTTCAAGAATCAGTGACAAAGTTGAAGTTACGCAGGGGATGGATCTTTCAGCAAGACAATGATCCAAAACACCGCTCCAAATCTACTCAGGCATTCATGCAGAGGAACAATTACAATGTTCTGGAATGGCCATCCCAGTCCCCAGACCTGAATATCATTGAACATCTGTGGGATCACTTGAAGAGGGCTTTCCATGCTCGGCGACCATCAAACTTAACTGAACTGGAATTGTTTTGTAAAGAGGAATGGTCAAAAATACCTTCATCCATGATCCAGGAAATCATTAAAAGCTACAGGAAGCGACTAGAGGCTGTTATTTTTGCAAAAGGAGGATCTACTAAATATTAATGTCACTTTTCTGGTGAAGTGCCCATACTTATGCACCTGTAAAATTTTGTTTGAATGCAGATTGCACATTTTTTGTTAGTACAGTAAACCTCATTTCAAGGCAGAAACATTACTGTGTCCAACAGTTATTACATATATGAAACTGAAATAGCTGTTGCAAAAACACCAATTTTTATAAAACATTATGCTTACGATTAATAAGGGTGCCCAAACTTTTTCATATAACTGTATCTGGTGTGATTACTACCGTTCTTAATAGTATAGTAATAAAAATTTTATTTAAATAATTATAGAGTGATGGGGCAGATAGGATTATTTCTATCACTGTACATAAACGCAGTCACATAAGGTGTCCTCGTAACATTAAAGAAATGAAGAGAGATATGCATTGCATCACTTACACACTTATTTTGATGGTACTGAAGCCCCTTAGTGTTCTCATCCACTATGATATCCCTTCCTTGGCACTCATAGGATATGATGCCCCAAAAATGCCCCCACGCAGTATGATAACTAGAGATGAGCGTTGTTCGACTCGAACTGTTAGCCAATCTCAAATTCGAGCTGTTTTGGGCGGTGTTCGAGCCGTTCGGCGAACACGAACGATTTGAGAAAAATTCGGCTGTTCAAGGTTATGTTCGATAACTGTTCGTGCACCAAAATCATAACTGGATTTTTTCTCAGTAATGATGAAAATTAATGTTAATACGCAGTTTGAGTGTACAGCGGGGCGGGGGGAGGGGCAGGGGATGGATCTCTGCAGGAATAATGAAGATCTCCATTTTTTTTTCTCTTTCCCGCATTTACAGTGGGGAGGTGCAATCTGTCAGCCTATCAGCAGCGCACACACGGAGCGAAATGCTTTTTTTCACACAAGCAAGGGCATGTGCCATTGGCAGTGTATGTCACATGTCCTTGCCCCCAGCCATTTTCCCCGTCGCCACCATTTTCTCACTGCTGCAGCTGCGTGTTAGACGGCACCGCTGTTGCTGTGTGCGCTATACCTTGTTAATTTCAAGCCAATTTTCGCACAAATCTACAGATAGATTGGGAGTAGGAAATAGTTGTGATTGCAGTCCTTTTAAGGACTAAGTTACATCAGTTCCTATCAGTTTTTGCCAGGCAGGTCTGTGCCAGTGCTGTGCAAGTTTTTTTTAAAGCATTTGGCTAAATCTAGCAAAGCTAATCCTTTTTGGCCTATTGCAGAGTATGTTAGTCAGTGGAGTAGCCTATCTGTGTTGAAAGCTACACCACCTGTGTATAGAATACCAATTTTTTTACTGCACCTAGTGAAGTAAAACCTTTTGGGCATAGCATCATTCTATTAGTCAATCTATACTGAACTCCATCAGGTTGCAAATAGAATATAATTTTTTTCTGCATGTAGCTCTGAAAAAATATTTGGGCTTCTAGCTGTGTGTGGGACTTGGTCTATTAGTCCATCTATACTGACCTCCATCAGGTAGCAAATTGAATATAATTTTTTTCTTCATCTAGCTCTGAAAAAATATTTGGGCTTCTAGCAGTGTGTGGGACTTGGTCTATTAGTCCATCTATACTGACCTCCATCAGGTTGCAAATTAAAAATTATTTTTTTCTGCATCTAGCTCTGAAAAAATATTTCGGCTTCTAGCAGTGTGTGCGACTTGTTCTATTAGTCCATCTTTACTGACCTCCATCAGGTTGCAAATTGAATATAATTTTTTTCTGCATCTAGCTCTGAAAAATTATTTGGGCTTCTAGCAGTGTGTGGGACTTGGTCTATTAGTCCATCTATACTGACCTCCATCAGGTTGCAAATTGAATATAATTTTTTTCTGCATCTAGCTCTGAAAAAATATTTGGGCTTCTAGCAGTGTGTGGGATTTGGTCTATTAGTCCATCTATACTGACCTCCATCAGGTTGCAAATTGAATATAATTTTTTTCTGCATCTAGCTCTGAAAAAATATTTGGGCTTCTAGCAGTGTGTGGGACTTGTTCTATTAGTCCATCTATACTGACCTCCATCAGGTTGCAAATTGAATATAATTATTTTCTGCATCTAACTCTGAAAAAATATTTGGGCTTCTAGCAGTGTGTGGGACTTGGTCTATTAGTCCATCTATACTGACCTCCATCAGGTTGCAAATTAAAAATAATTTTTTTCTGCATCTAGCTCTGAAAAAATATTTGGGCTTCTAGCAGTGTGTGCGACTTGTTCTATTAGTCTATCTATACTGACCTCCATCAGGTTGCAAATTGAATATAATTTTTTTCTGCATCAAGGTCTGAAAAAATATTTGGGCTTCTAGCAGTGTGTGGGACTTGGTCTATTAGTCCGTCTATACTGACCTCCATCAGGTTGCAAATTGAATATAATTTTTTTCTTCTTCTAACTCTGAAAAAATATTTGGGCTTCTAGCAGTGTGTGGGACTTGTTCTATTAGTCCATCTATACTGACCTCCATCAGGTTGCAAATTGAATATAATTTTTTTCTGCATCTAGCTCTGAAAAAATATTTGGGCTTCTAGCAGTGTGTGGTTCTTGGTCTATTAGTCCATCTATACTGACCTCCATCAGGTTGCAAATTAAAAATATTTTTTTTCTGCATCTAGCTCTGAAAAAATATTTGAGCTTCTAGCAGTGTGTGCGACTTGTTCTATTAGTCCATCTATACTGACCTCCATCAGGTTGAAAATTCAATTTAATTTTTTTCTGCATCTAGCTCTGAAAAAATATTTGGGCTTCAAGCAGTGTGTGGGACTTGGTCTATTAGTCCATCTATACTGACCTCCATCAGGTTGCAAATTGAATATAATTTTTTTCTGCATCTAGCTCTGAAAAATTATTTGGGCTTCTAGCAGTGTGTGGGACTTGTTCTATTAGTCCATCTATACTGACCTCCATCAGGTTGCAAATTGAATATAATTTTTTTCTGCATCTAGCTCTGAAAAAATATTTGGGCTTCTAGCAGTGTGTGGGACTTGGTCTATTAGTCCATCTATACTGACCTCCATCAGGTTGCAAATTGAATTAAAAAATTTTCTGCATCTAGCTCTGAAAAAATATTTGGGCTTCTAGCAGTGTGTGGGACTTGGTCTATTAGTCCATCTATACTGACCTCCATCAGGTTGCAAATTGAATATAATTTTTTTCTGCATCTAACCCAGCCAATAGTTTTGGCCTAATACCACAGTTTGGCCACTCAGCTCTGCTCGGTTCCCATCCATTGTTTTTTTGTGCAAACAACTCCAGAGTTGTGAATTAGTTAACCACCAAAATGAGTGGAAAAAGGCCTGCTGCTGGTGGAAAGGGGAATAGGCGTGTTGGGAAGGGGAAAAAAGGTTGTGTCCGTGGGGTAGGTGTTAAAGCAACAGTAACATCTGCAGAAGAAAGACCATCTTCCAGCCAAACTAAAATGTCTACTTCTTTTAGCGGACAATGTGATAAGATCCCTTTCTTACGGCCACGCCAATCGCTACAAATTCCAGATGAGGCACAAAAACTGCAGGTGCTTCAACGGATATCAAGTGCTGCTTTAAGTGGGCTCTCCTCCACATCAACTTCAACATCACAAATACTCCAGTCCTCTAAGGTGTCACCCCAATCGCACTTGCTTCCTCACAGCTCCCAAATCTCCAGCTGCCCGTCTGAGTATGAGGTAGAACAGATGGTTGTGTCTGCAGAGCTGTTTACTCATGCTATAGCCTGGGAATCAGAGGTCGGCTCCAGCGCTTCTGTGAATCCAGACAAGGAAATGATCTGTACTGATGCCCAGAATCTTTATGAGTTGGATCCAGGACCAGACGCTGAAGGTTCTGACCATAATGTAGACCCTCATTCCCAAACTGTAACTCCTGTTGGTGGAGACAATGAGGAAGACGATGATGGGACTCAAATACCTGATTGGAGGGACAACTTTAGTTTTTTGTCAGGGCAGGAACAGGTTGGCTCTGAGGACGACGGGTGTGATAACGCACAGGGTGATGATGATGAGGTTGGAGATCCCACTTACTGTCAACCCACAGTCAGCCAAGAGATGAGGTCAGCAGAGGAGGTGGAGGAGAATGCTAGTGACGATGAGGTCAGGTTGCGCCTTCCTGGACAGAGACGTAGTACTGGAAGCACGTCAACAACTGCATCCTCAAACACAACTCTGCCTCTCACCACAAGTCGTGGTGGCTCTTCAGGTCGCATGGGTGCTAAGCCTTGCATAACCTGGGCATTTTTTCAGATCGATAAAGATGACCCAACTCGTGTTATCTGTACCATTTGTCAGCAAAAGCTAAGTAGAGGCCAAAAAATACATAGTTTGAGTACTTCATGCATGAACCGGCACATGGACATGAAGCATAAGTTGCAGTGGGAAGCTTACTGTGCTACAATGCGGCCTAGCCGGCCGGGCCAACCACCGTCTGCCATATCTTGTGCATCCGCGGCCTCTTCATCCTCTGTGACTGGGGGGACAGCAGTCACACCTGTTTTGGGACGCAGACCTGCCACCTCTTTACCCGCAACAGCCAGCGTGATTGGCAGGTCATCATTTTCTTTGGAGGTGGTAACACCAGCTGGTGTTGAGCGCTGTCCGACATCGATAGCACCACCTTTGGATCAAGGCAACCTAACATGTCCGCCTGCATCTTCCTCACAGACCGGCAGTTTGCCGGGGACACACTTATCAACCCCGTCTAAGCACAATAGCCAGCCCTCGGTCCCTCAGATGTGGACAAGTAAAAGACCATTTCCTCCTAGCCATGAGAAAGCTAAGAGGTTGAATTTCACCATCTGCAAGCTCTTGGCTACAGAAATGCTGCCTTTCCGCCTGGTGGACACAGAGGATTTCCGAGACCTTATGTTCGTCGCAGTGCCCCAGTACCACATGCACAGTTGGCACTACTTCTCAAAGAAAGGTGTGCCTGCGCTCCACCAGCATGTCGCACACAACATCACCGCTTCTTTGAGAAACTCTGTGTGTGACAGGGTGCATTTCACCACAGACACTTGGACGAGTAGGCATGGACAGGGGCGTTACATGTCGCTGACTGGGCACTGGGTAACTATGGTGACAGCAGGACAAGGGGCTGCTGTCCAAGTCTTGCCGTCCCCACGAGTTGTGCATCAATCCTCTTTATCTCAAAGTTCCTCCACTGCTTCTGCCTCCTCAACCTCCTCTCGGTCCTCCACCTGCACCCAAAGCCTGTCTGGTCATGCCACAAGCTTTCTAACTGCGCAGAAGGTATCCTGCACACCTCCTTACTATGCTGGCAGTAGGGCTCAACGTCATCAGGCGGTTTTTATTTTGAAATGTCTGAGGGAAATGTCTGGAGAACCAATTTCATGAATGGTTGTGTCCACTGGACCTGAAACCATTGAAGGCTGAGTGCGACAATGCTGCAAACCTGGGTGCGGCCCTTCACCGGGGCAATGTCACACACGTGCCTTGTATGGCTCACGTGTTGAACCTGGTTGTCCAGCAATTTTTAGCCCACTATCCCAGACTAGATGGCCTTCTGCAGAGGGCACGGTCGCTGTGTGCTCACTTCCGCCGTTCGCATCCCGCAGCTCAGCGACTTACATCTCTACAGAAGTCCTTGGGCCTGCCACTTCACTGGCTAAAATGCGATGTGCCTACCCGGTGGAATTCAACTCTGCACATGTTGCAGCGACTGTGGCAGCACCGACAAGACCTGGTGCAATACGTTCTGACGTATGGCCTGGGCCAACAAGATCCAGAGGTGAGGCAAATCACGCTGGAGGAGTGGTCTCAGATCAGGGACCTATGCACCCTTCTGCACAGTTTTGAAATGGCGACGAAGATGTTTATTGCTGACGATGCCATTATCAGCATGACTATTCCGGTGATTTACATGCTGGAGCACATGTTAAACAGAATTCGGAGTCAGGTGGTGGCACAAGAGGAGGTGGAGGAAGTAGAGGAGGAGGAGTTGTATGCGGAAGGGCTAACATCTGCAAGGTCCAGACGGTCGGCAGCACCAAGGCGGCAGGCATGTGAGGGTGGGGGAGATGGTTTTACCAGGGTGCATGGTAGCAGCCAAACTAGTGAGGAAGGTGCAGGAGCCCAAGAAGAAGTGGAGGACGAACTGTTGGAAGACTCATCAGATGAGGGAGACCTTGATCACATTTCTGTTGTGCGAGGTTGGGGGAAGAGGACAGAGGAAGGAAGCATGATTGTTATCTCGCCACAAACACAACAGGGACTTGGTGCTCCTGGATGCGCAAGACACATGAATGCCTTCTTGCTGCACTACCGGCAACATGACCCTCGAATTGTGAGAATTAGAAATAATCCTGACTACTGGGTTGCCACACTGTTAGATCCCCAGTACAAAAGTAAATTTGCAGAAATTATTCCTGCCATAGAAAGGGATGCACGCATGCAGGAGTATCAGCAGAGACTGTTGCAGAATCTTACATGTGCTTTTCCACAAAACACCAGTGGTGCACGTAGTGAATCTCACAGTTCCAACTTGCCAACCGTGGGACCGTCGAGTGTTCAGCACTCAAACCGTAACAGAAACACAGTATCTGCTGGTAACATCAATATTGCGGAATCATTTCACCACTGTTTTAGCCCATCCTTTGCAAGGCCACAGGAGACAAGAAGTCTGACACATAGTCAACGCCTAGAGACGATGGTACAGGAGTATCTCCAAGTAAACATTGAAGCCATGACTGTGTTACTGGACCCTTGCTCTTTTTGGGCTTCCAATCTGGATAAATGGCCGGAGCTAGCCACTTCCGCCTTGGAGATCTTGTCATGCCCCGCATCCAGCGTTCTGTCTGAACGTGTGTTCAGCGCTGCTGGTGGTGTGCTGACAGATAAGCGCACGCGGCTCTCCACTGATAATGTAGACAGACTCACGTTCATAAAGATGAACAAATCATGGATCCGAAACGACTTTTCTACCCCTGTGTCATCCTGGGGAGAGTAAAAGCTTGATGATTGGTTAAAATCACCTCACCAACCGTTTTTCTAATCATGTTTATCTGTATCTTGGCTGGAAAATAATTTGGGCTTTGTAGCAGTGTGCAGCACTGATTCTAATAGGCCATCTATACTAAGCTCCACCAGATTTAATATTACTAATCATGTTTATCTGTATCTTGGCTGGAAAATAATTTGGGCTTTGTAGCAGTGTGCAGTACTGATTCTATTAGGCCATCTATACTAGGCTCCACCAGATTTAAAATTAATAATAATTTTTAGCTGCATCTAGCCCGGAAAATAATTTTGGGGCTCCGAGATGCGCAAGACACATAAGTGCCTTCTTGCTGCACTACCTGCAACATGATTGTCAGAATTCGAAGTAATCCTGACTACTGGGTTGACACACTCTTAGATCCCCCACACTCTTCGATTAACCTTTTCATTTTAATAAAGACCAAAAAAATGGTCATTTTTGAAATTATAAGCATTAACAGGTTATTAGAAACTGAAATCATACAGTTTTCAACTCAAAACTTTATTCTAGGTGATGTTACATTTGCACATAGGACCCCTTGTTCGAAAGGAGCTTCGGAACTCTCTCGTCCATTGAATTTGTCAGATTTTGGATGGTTTCTGCTTCAATTGTTTTGCATGAGGACAGAATACCCTCCCAGGGCTGTTGCTTAGATGTGAACTGCCTCCCGCCATCATAGACACTCCTTTTGATGATGCTCCAGAGGTTATGAATGGGGTAGAGGTCAGGGGAGCATGGGGGTCACACCATAAGTTTGTCCCCTTTTATGCCAATATCAGCCAGAGATGCAGATGTGTTATGTGCAGCATGAGGCGGTGCATTATCATGCATAAAAATGATCTTGCTGTGGAATACACGGTTCTTCTTCTTGAACCATGGCAGGAAGTGCTGTTTGAGAAACTCCACATACATTATGGAGTTCATCTTTACCCCTTCAGGGATCCTAAAGGGGCCAACAATCTCTCTCCCCATGATTCCAGCCCAAAACATTACTCCACCTCCTCCTTGTTGGCGCTGTAGCCGTGTTTGCGTGGGGTGTCCATCAACCAGCCATCCTCCACTCCATCCATCTGGACCATCGAGCGTTGCACGGCACTCATCCGTGAACAAAACAGTTTTGAAATCAGTCTTCATGTAATGTTTGGCCCACTGGAGCCGTTTCTGCTTCTGTGAAGTGGATAGAGGAGGTCGACAGGATGGCGTACGCACAGCTGCAAACCTCTGAAGGACCCTGCATCTTGTTGTTCGGGGGACGTTGGAGGCACCAGCAGCTTCAAAAATTTGTCTGCTGCTATGACAAGGCTTTTTTGCCGCTGCTCTTTTAACCTGACGTAATTGCCTGTAGGAAAGAGTCCTCAATTTGCCCTTATCAGCACGCACACGTGTGTACTGTGAATCAGCTACATACTTCTTGATTGCCAAGACACTTCATCCTGACCATCGCACAATGTTGATTGTAGTCATGCCTTGACCTAAACACTCCACAATTTGTTGCTTCTCAGCAGCCGACACATCCTTTTTCTTTCACATTTTGGCAGAAAATGTAGGCTGCTTAATAATGTGGGACAGCCTACTTAAGTAGTCTTGCCTTTCATTGGACACACCTGCCAAACTAATTTGCACAGGTGTCTGCAATTGCTTACAGTGATATAAAGAGCCCTGACACACATCACCATCAATGAGTTTAACTGACAAACAAACAAATTCTTCCCTTATCACTCCTAAACACTTTTTGCATAATAATTTGGAACACATTGTACATGTGCTTTTCCACAAAACACCAGTGGTTCACGTAGTGAATCTTACAGTTCTAACTTGCCAACCGTGGTCTGTATGGAGTTGTTCAATAAAGGGCCCAAAATTAAGATAACATAGACGGAAGAGGTCTCTATGAATAGGAATTCCTAAGTATTTGATACCCTGTGAGGGCCAGGCAAAGGGAAAGTTGGACTGGATGGAATCCTGTATGGATTTGGGGAGGGAGACATCGAGGGCCTCCGACTTCGCTGCATTGATTTTAAAATTTGACCATGTAACAAAGTGATCTATTTCAGCCATAACAGCAGGGATGGATATATGTGATTGAGTGATATATACTAGGACATCATCAGCAAATAGAGAGCACTTGTACTCGGTGCCTCCCACCTCAATCCACCTAATATTCGGGTTATGGCGAATTGATGAGAGCAGGTGCTCCTTCACTAGGATGTATAAGAGAGGGAACAGAGGACATCCCTGCCTTGTCCCATTGGTGATTATGAAAGGTGATGAAAATGTTCTGACGCGCCCCCTGGGCCTTGGAACACACGGAGCCGGATCCTTTTTGGTGGATGCTGGTGGTTGTAGTCTCCGTGGCGGCCACCCGGTTCCGTGGCTCAGGGCGGTCAAACCAGTGGCGGAACTATTTATGTGGTTTTGATGTTTAAATGTCCGACTACGCCACCCATGGATTGCGGTCTGATTGAACCGCCGCTGCAGGGCAGACCGCTGAGGCTGGTGTTGTGGGTGCAGCAGAGCGTAGCATAACTCCCCACTGGAGGAGTATAGCCTCAGGGCAGTGTATGCGGAGGATGGGGGTGATGGTGCAGGGCAGCAGCAGTAACGACACGGAGTCATTGATGCAGTCCAGGGCCTTTACTCACAGTTCTTATTATCCAGACCACTTCTGCAGGTAACGGCTGCCCACTTCGTACTGTGCTCACCAGGTGAGGGGCTCAGACAACTCCCAGATAACTTTGGAGCGCTTCACAGGACCCCTTTGTGTGTCCTTTGTCTGGCCTTTCTTACCAACCCTTCTGTCCGGCTGCCTCGGGCCTCCTCTTGGTATACTTAGCGCCAGTTTCCCTGACCCTATGTGGTGCCTTCCTAGCGGGTGTAGCGAGGGGCTGCGCCACATAAAATGTCACAGCCTCCGGTTTCTAGCTGAGGGTCGTTTCCCGCCTCCACTAGTTTCGGGGACCGGTCTCCCCCTTTGGCCTGACCCCTCCACGCAGGTGGATTCTGGCGTGCGGTGGCGACTCGCCCGTCCGCACCCTTGGGATCCCTTCGTTCCTCGTTCCTGGAGCCTTCTCCGCTCCTCTTCCTTCCTCTCCCTCTTCTAGGCCTGGGCTTCTGTTACTAGGCCCGCCTCCGGAGCAGAGCTCATGCAGAGCCCCTGCTCCCTGTCACTTCTGCTCAGACTTCTCTGCACTGAAATAAAATGGTGCCCACCTTTTATACTCCCTTCTCAATGCACCCAAGAACTGCTTCCTCCCTGCTCCTGCACTACAGGGTTCCCCTTCCTCAGTGTTCCCTCCCCCCACTCCTGCCAGGGACAGGGACTGTCGTGCCCATCTCAGGGGCATATTGGTCGCCCTGCCCCACGGCAATGTGGTGTAATGCATGCAGGTGTCGGGTCCTGATCCACACTCCATCCTTATCTGAGAGTGAGATATCAAACCTCTGGGTGAGGTGCAATACCTCTGTAGCAACCGAGCCCTCAGGGTGCTACAGTTCCTTTTATCTTCAGCCTAGGTGACGTATTGCGATACAGGGCCGTGATTTTGGCTATAAAAGGGTCCCCTAGACCCCTACCCCAACCTTTTTAAGAGAATAATATATGGCGTGCCAGGAGACTCTATGGAATGCTTTCTCAGCATCCAACGAGAGTATCTAATTACAAATTTTTAACTGCATCTAGCCCAGGAAATACTTTGTGCCTAGTAGCAGTGTCTGCTAGTCAGCGGATTATCCCGGCTGTTAAGCAAGCTACACCACCTGTAGTTTGGACACTTAATTTTTTCAAAGGAAATGCTTCGGGACCACGGGATACTCAGTGAAGAGCATCAGGAGGCACCCCAAGGCATAGGGGCTGGGACTGGCGGTAGGATGCCTTGCGGTGGACAGCTGAGCTCGATCTTTATAAAAGCTTTTTAACTGCAGCAGCTTTAGTGGACGCTACTGGAGCTGGAATTACGCGGCTGCTGGCATGAGACTTGCCCTCCAATAGATCCTTGTAAAAGGATTTAAAGTGTATTCATTCAAATTAGAGAGACAATTTCAATTAAAAAGCTTAGAGCTGCCTCCACCACAGGGGGGCTCGCTCGACCCACCAGCGGACAGGCACCAGTATTGGGAGAGGGGGGCTGGCCGTCAGGGTCCACCGCGGCTCTGGCACAAACCCGGCGACACGGAGGTGGCAAGGGCAGGAACGGACTGGCCATGTCGGCTTCTCACTTTTTGGATCTTAGGAGGGCATGACATGCCTATATCTGTGTCTCCCCCTCCTTTTACTCCTCCACCTCTTTTCTTTTCGCATGACTATATGTACTTGTCACTTTTCCATGTGTTAGTTATGTCTTCTGAGCAGTTTGTCAGCTTTTGGACTCCTTTGAAGGTGTTTTCTATGTGTTTCTATGTGTTTTTGTTTGCCTGCCATTGGTTTTTAACGGTGTTCGAAGGTGTTCGACGAACAGTTGGGCGAACACACGGGTGTTCGACGAACCGAACCGAACTCGAACACTACGGGGGTGGCTCAACACTAATGATAACCCCACACGGAATAATGTTCCTGTATTCCTCCACCTACTCAGTATATGGCCCCACAAAACCCACAGAAAGTATGATGCACCAAAGCACCCCACACAGTAAGATAGTTAACAAAGCTCCCCACACACAGTATAATGACCCCAAAGGTTCCACACACTTTATGATTGCCCACCAACCTCCACAAACAGTATGATGAACCCCAGATAGTATGATGGTTCCTATAGTATGACGGCCTCCAAACCCCCCCATACAGTAGGATTGTCAGTGTCACCACAGTACTACATAAAATATGAAGGTCACCAAAGCCTTCCACACAGTATGATTGGCTCAGTCTCAACACACAGTATGAGTACCTCACAGTCTCCACACAAAGTATGATGAATACAATAGGCCTCCATAGCCCACCATACAGTATGATGTCACCCACAGCTGCACAAACACTGTGATGTCTTCCATAGCCCGCTATACAGTATGATGGCTGCACAACTACTTATACATTGTATTGTACCCCACTGCCTTCAATACAGTATGATGGTCCTCATGGCCCCAATACAGTATGATGTGCCCATAACCCATTATACAATGTGATTGCTGCACAGCTCCTTATACACAGTATTGTCCCCCACAGCCTCCTATACAGTATGATGTTCCTCACAACCACCTGTTCAGTATAATGGCCCCCTTAGCCCTAATACAGAATGATGTTCTCATGTTCCCCTATATTGTATGATGCCTGCAGAGTACCCTAAACACAGTATTGTCCCCCATAGTCACCTGTACTGTATAATATCCCCCAAGTCCCCTTTACAGTTTCATAACCCACCACTGGACTCCCAGGCCCAATATTATAAAAAAAATAACTTTCCAGCCCACCAAAGTCTCCAGCTCCTTTTCCATCTTGTCTCGTAATGAGCAGGTGTGGACAGCTTGATAGGGTGATGATAGTAGGCAGCGCGATAGAGTGATGGAAGTAATCTGAATCCTGCTGGAGTAAGTTACAGAGTAGGAAGCCAGTTGTTCTGTGCTCCGCCACATATGTTAATAAAACATACCAGGCTTCTGCTGAAGATAGATCTTAATTATACTGGCTGTATGTTTAATGTTGTGATACAACAGAATGAACTGGAGCCAATCAGATGCCTTCCTGATATTATTGCTTAATTGATAAACTGTATTTGTCTGTTCTTCTAAGCATTGAGAACAATACATAACAACATTGAGGACCGTAGATGCCATAGTTGGCCAACGAAACTTGGTGCACCACTTGAAAGACATGTAATTGGAAGATGACCTGCAGTGTCATCAACTCAGAAAATCTCAGCAACCTGTAGCTTTGAGGACATTGAGGACCATAGATGCCATAGTTGGCCAACGAAACTTGGTGCACCACTTGAAAGACATGTAATTGGAAGATGACCTGCAGTGTCATCAACTCAGAAAATCTCAGCAACCTATAGCTTCTAGCTTCATCCATTTACCATTTGAATAAGTATGTCTGAAAGTGGTCTTCATGGAAGAAATGCAGGCAAAAATCCATACCTTCCAAGTGAAAACAAGGCCCAGTGACTCAATTATTCATAAAAAAACATAGGAACCCTCTTGCAGGAAAATGAGAGCAGGTGATTTGGTTTGATAAAGCAAAATTTGAAATAGTTTGCTGTTATAGAAGGCAATTTCTTTCCCTAAGGGCTACTACAATAATGAGTGGCTGCATGCAACAGTGACGCAGGGTAGAGATTTCTTGTAACTTCCTAGGAAGTTCAGAGACGCGACAGAACATAGAATCAGCTCATCACTGGAAATTGGACTATCTGTAGTTCATTAGATAGGTCATGTAAAAAAATCCTAAGCGAAGCTATCAGCTAAGGTACATATATTTGAATATATGTTAGAGTAAATCTATCATGTACCTATGTGTAACAGCTAATTGAAAGTTCAGTGCAAGGGGGAACATTGAAGCATATAGAAAATGCACACAACAAACTTGTGAATTAAAAAACTATCACATTTTATTAAAATACATTAAAAGTAGAAAATAGTATGGACAGGAGTGCTGAACAATAAATAAACCAATAGATGTCACTGCAAACTAAGCTAGGTTAGTATATTACAGTATAATACATACAGATGAAACCAGAAGTTTACATAAACTATATAAAAAGACACATGTGCATGTTTTTCTCAATATCTCACATGAAATCAGAATAAACCTTTCCCATTTTAGGTCAATTAGGATTACCATCATTTTTAATATTTGCCAAATGCCAGAATAATGACAGGCAGAGAATGTTTTAAGGCATTTTTATTATTTACTGTAAAGTCAAAAATTTACATACCCTAAGATTACTATGTCTTTAAACAATTCTGGACTGTCCATGTGATGATGTCATGTGTTTGGAAGCTTCTGATAGTTTTTTTGGCAACATCTGAGTTAGAGACACTTCTGTAGATGTATTTTAATGCACACCTGAAACACACTAATTCTTTGTGTAGCATCATGGGAAAGTCTAAACAAATCAGCCAAGATATCAGAAAGAGAATTGTTGCCTTGCACGAGTCTGGCTTATCCTTGGGTACAGTTTTAAGATACCTGAAGGTACCTCGCTCATCTGTACAAACAATTATACACTAGTACAAACAAGATGGGAATGTCTAGCCATCATACCACTCAGGAAGGAGACGAGTTCTGTGTCCCAGAGGTGAACGTGCTTTAGTCAGACATGTGCATATCAACCCAAGGACAAAAGCAAAAGACCTTGTGAAGATGATGGCAGAAGTTGGTAAGATTGTGTCAATATCCACAGTGAAACGAGTACTGTATCAACATGGGCTGAAAGGCCACGCAGCCAGGAAGAAGCCAATACTCCAAAAGAAGCATAAAAAAAAAACAGATTAATGTTTGCAAATGCACACAGGACCAAATAACTTAATTTTTGTAGGCATGTCCTGTGGTCTGATGAACCTAAATTTGAACTTTTTAGGCATAATGACCATCGTTACGTTTGGAGGAAAAAGAGAGAAGCTTGGAAGCCTAAGAACACCATCCAACTGTGAAACACAGGGGTGGCAGCATCATGTTGTGGGGTTGTTTTGTTGCTGGAGGGACTGGTGCACTTCACAAAATAGATGGCATCATGAGAAAAGAAGATTATGTGGCAATACCGAAACAACATCTCAAGACATCAGCCCGGAAGTTAAAGCTTGGGCGGAAATGGGTCTTCCAAATGGACAATGGCCCGAAGCATACTACCAAAATGGTAATAAAGTGGCTTAAGGATAACAAAGTCCATGTTTTGGAGTGGCCATCACAAAGCCCTGATCTCAATCCTATTGAAAATTTATGGGCAAAGCAAAAAAAGACAGGTGCGAGCAGGGCGACCTACAAACCTGGCTCAGTTACACCAGTTTTGCAGGAGGAATGGGTCCAAATTCCGACCAACTATTGTGAGAAGCTTGTGGAAGGATATCTCAAGCATTTGACCTAAGTCGTTCAGTTTAAGGGCAATGGTACCAAATACTAATGAAATGTATGTAAACTTTTGACTTTGCAGTAAGTAATAAAAATGCCTTAAAACACTCTCTCTCTCTCTCTCTCTCTCATTATTCTGGCATTTGGCAAATATTAAAAACTATGGTAATCCTAATTGACCTAAAATGGGACAGGTTTATTCTGATTTCATGTCAGATATAGAGAAAAACATGAGTATGTGTATTTTTATATAGTGTATGTAAACTTCTGGTTTCAACTGTACATAGTGATTAGGAGGACAAGCTCATGGCATTGTATAGTACAAGATGTCAGCATAGTTTGCAAATGTTAGGTGGAGTAGTAGAATGTATAAACTAGTATCAGTAGATATCTGGAGGTTAAGTAAGTTGCAATGAAAACATAAGCTTGACAAACAAAGTCGTCTTACATATTAGACCAAACAAAGGAGAGTATAAATATACCTTAGCTTTTGCAACGGGGCTACTTCGCGCATTTCAGGGAAGTGGCTGTGCTGCTAAAGCTAAAGTATATTTATGCTCTCCTTTGTTTGGTCTAACATGTAACAAGACTTAGTTTATAAATGGTAGGTAGAGTAGTATAAAGTCCTTTTACATGTTATACCACACAAAGGAGAGTAGAAATACAGTTATATGAAAAAGTTTGGGCATCCCTATTAATCTTAAGCTTAATGTTTTATAAAAATTGGTGTTTTTGCAACAGCTAATTCAGTTTGATATATGTAATAACTGTTGGACACAGTAATGTTTCTGCCTTGAAATGAAGTTTATTGTACTAACAGAAAATGTGCAATCTGCATTCAAACAAAATTTGACAGGTGCATAAGTATGGGCACCTCACCAGAAAAGTGACATTAATATTTAGTAGATCCTCCTTTTGCAAAAATAACAGCCTCTAGTCGCTTCCTGTAGCTTTTAATGATTTCCTGGATCCTGGATGAAGGTATTTTTGACCATTCCTCTTTACAAAACAATTCCAGTTCAGTTAAGTTTGATGGTCGCCGAGCATGGACAGCCCTCTTCAAATGATCCCACAGATGTTCAATGATATTCAGGTCTGGGGACTGGGATGGCCATTCCAGAACATTGTAATTGTTCCTCTGCATGAATGCCTGAGTAGATTTGGAGCGGTGTTTTAGATCATTGTCTTGCTGAAAGATCCATCCCCTGCGTAACTTCAACTTTGTCACTGATTCTTGAACATTATTGTCTAGAATATGCTGATACTGAGTGAAATCCATGCGTCCCTCAACTTTAACAAGATTCCCGGTGCCGGCATTGGCCACACAGCCCCAAAGCATGATGGAACCTCCATCAAATTTTACTGTGGGTAGCAAGTGTTTTACTTGGAATGCTGTGTTTTTTTGCCGCCATGCATAACGCCTTTTTCTATGACCAAACAACTCAATCTTGGTTTCATCAGTCCACAGGACCTTCTTCCAAAAAGAAATTGGCTTCTCCAAATGTGCTTTTGCATACCTCAGCCGACTCTGTTTGTGGCGTGCTTGCAGAAACGGCTTCTTTCGCATCACTCTCCCATACAGCTTCTCCCTGTGCAAAGTGCGTTGTATAGTTGATCGATGTACAGTGACACCATCTGCAGCAAGTTGATGCTGCAGCTCTCTTGATGTGGTCTGAGGATTGTCCTTGACTGATCTCACCATTCTTCTTCTCTGCCTTTCTGATGTTTTTCTTGGCCTGCCACTTCTGGCCTTAACAAGAACTGTCCCTGTGTTTTTCCATTTCCTTACTATGTTCCTCACAGTGGAAACCGACAGGTTAAATCTCTGAGACAGCTTTTTGTATCCTTCCCCTGAACAACTATGTTGAATAATATTTGTTTTCAGATCATTTGACAGTTGTTTTGAGGAGCCCATGATGCCACACTTCAGAGGAGATTCAAACAGGAGAACAACTTGCAAGTGGCCACTTTAAGTAGATTTTCTCATGATTGCATACACCTGGCAATGAAGTTCAAAGCTCAATGAGGTTACAAAACCAAAAAAAGTGCTTTAGCAAGTCAGTAAAAAGTAGGTAGGAGTATTTAAAACAAGAAAATGATGAGGGTGCCCATAGTTATGCACCTGTCAAATTTTGTTTGAATGCAGATTGCACATTTTCTGTTAGTACAATAAACCTCATTTCAAGGCAGAAACATTACTGTGTTCAACAGTTATTACATATATCAAACTGAAATAGCTGTTGCAAAAACACCAATTTTTATAAAACATTAAGCTTAAGATTAATAGGGGTGCCCAAACTTTTTCATATAAATGTATATATATATCTAATATGACGAAAAATTCTATAACACTAAAACATAAACAGTCCATGCCAGTTTACAAGAGTAAAGCTGGAGGAGTTGTTGGACATTCAATAAAGCATTTTACTTTTTATTTGTATGGATGTGCCACCAACTCCTTCTGTCTTCCATTGTTCCTTGGCTGTGCTCTGTCAGCTGGACTTGGCCTCCTCCGTGGAATCAATCAGTGCATCGGCCCTGCGGACGTGGAGAGCTCCTACCTACCTTCTGTATCTGCCTATGTATTCTGCAGACGCTGCAGATGTCAGTACAGAATGTAATGGAGAAGTTGGAAAGGTTATTATGGGCATATTTGTAAACTTACCTATAGAAAAAAGTGTTTTTGATAAAACAAATATTTACAAGATCACTAAGAAATAAAATCTGCAGTGTGATAGGTTGCTATGAGCACCAAAAACACTTTTTCTTTTACACAATTTAATGAACTGTCCCCTCTAATAAATATAAACAATATTTCTACATAATTCCTGACATTCTCCTCTGTAAAAAGACTAATGTTTTTACTCATTTGGTTGCTTGCATATTTTTAGTTATTATACCTTGATTTTATATTGTATGTTTAGGAGTGTTATATAGTATCCTGTGTCAATCCTATAAAAGACACAGGATACTCTCTTTATCTAAAACGCCATTTTTATTTGCAATGAAATTTGTTTCTTTGTATTTTTTTGCTAGAAACTTGTACGGCACCCCGACTTCTACATGGAAAATACACCCCAAATAAAAATGAATTTTCTAATGGAGAACATTTGCAGTATGAATGTGATAAAGGTTATATGACAGAAAAACACAATCTTCTCGCCACAGCCCAGTGTCTTGATGAAAAGTGGTCTGAGATTCCGAAATGTATAGGTAAGTCTTGTCTATGATGCGAAAAATGAAAAACAACAATTGATCACTAGTGATGATCGAGCTCTGCTCTGTAGTCTTCCGAGCATCTCACTGCTCGAGATGCTCGCGAGTACTTCCGGGATGCTCGGACTGGAGCTCGAGTCCCCACCCTGCATGTTTGCCGCTGTTTGAACAGTGAATAAACATGCAGGGTTCGCCTACAACTCACTGTAATGCCACAGCCATGTTGGCTGTGGCATTACAGTGATTGGCTGGCCGTATAGCGTCATCGGGTCTATATCAGACCTGTTGACCCCATGCTTGCCACAATCTACCCTTCTGACAGGCAGAGTAGGAGAGCTGCTGCTGAGCTAGGGAGAGAATTGGCAGTTTATTAGTGAGGTATTAGGTATTCCACAGCTATACATACACATCTGAGCTAACAGTCCTTCAAAGGACTAATCCAGCTGCATATTTTACTGGTGATAGCAGGAGTTAGGCAGGCAAAATTTGTGGACACTGTATACAGCAGAATTGGGTCCACATTGCACGCTCTGTCTGCTGCTGTTACAGATATCCCTAGCCCTAGATATCAGGGCTAATTTTTTTTTTTGCTCGTAATCCTGCTTATTTATATCTATAACGCCACTGCCTAAAACCGTGGTCATCACAAGTGATCCGATATTACTGCAGTAATAATCGTCACATTTATTTGGAGCGTGCCAAATAATACATGCCAGTTGTGTGTTGTTTAACCTATTCACACTTGGTCGCTGACCAATACCAAATCTGTAAGGCTACTGCCTAAAACCATGGTCATCGTACGTGATCCGATATTACCACGGTAATAATCGTCACATTTTTTGGAGCGTGCCAAATAATACATGCCAGTTGTGTGTTGTTCAACCTATTCACACTAGATTGCTGACCAATACCACATCTGTAAGGCCGCTGCCTAAATCCGTGGTCACAAGACATGATCCGATATTACTGCCGTAATAATCATCATATATTTTGGACGCAGAGACCGAGGTCATGGGCAAGATGAAACTGTGCCTGCTGAGGGAGCACAACAAACACCCTCATCATGTCACACTACCTTCCTGTCCCAATTTCTAGGGGGCCATGGAAAACCACTCTTGAAGCCAGAGCAGTGTGAAAAGGTTGTTGGTTGGATAGCAGATAATGCTTCCTGTCAGTTTGCCACCACAACCACCCTGTCTTCCACACGGTCCAGTTTCAGTAGTCGTGAGTCTGGACCACATATTCTTCACCCTGATACTCCTTCCTCCCACAATGCCAGGTGCCAAGAGACAACTGATCCCACACTTGGACACTCCAAAGAGCTGTTCACTTTTCCATGTATAGATTCGGGCCTCTCAGTCAGCCCGCTTCAAGCAGGGCAAGAGGAGATCGCATGATGATGATGAGACACAAATGCCAGCAAGTCTGGAGGAGGCCCAGGGTGCATACGTGGAAGACGAAGTGTTGGACTATGAAGTTACTGACCCAACCTGGCAAGGTGACATGCATAGCAAGGACAGCAGCACAGAGGTCGAGCGAGGCTCAGCACCATAGCAGGCAGAAACAAGCAGTGGGGTGGCCAGACACAAGGGGGCCAATAGTTCGCTGGAACACCAACACAAGGGATGTTGCCACTCCAACTGTTAGGCCTTCCTAAGTCTGGCTCTTTTTTAAAGACTGTCCAGATAACCCTCAAAAGTCCATTTGCAACATCTGCCATGCCAGCATCAGTAGGGGCAGCAAAACTACCAGCCTGACCACCACCAGCATGCTCATACACATGACAGCAAAGTGCCCAACTAGTTGGGCCGAATGCCAGGTTCCAGGAACAGTGTTTGTGGGTTACACCACTGCCTGTTCTACTGTTGTGCATGCACAACAATCCCCCCTGTCCATGGCGTAGGTGAAGATGCCTCCCGCGCTGCACCTGTCATTGCACACTCGCAACCACCACCATCAGCAACCACATCCACGTCCTTGTCTCAGCACAGTGTTCTGTTGTCCCTATCCCAGTCCTTTGAACGCATGCGCAAATATGCAGCCAGACACCCAGAGTCCAAAGCGCTAAACTGCCACGTTTCTAAATTGCTTGCACTTGAAAAGTTGCCGTTGCCTTTTAGGCTAGTGGAGATGGAATCTTTCCGCAACCTCCCTGCCTTACACAAGCACATGTCCCAGAATATTACCCATGGGAAGGTCCCCCTAACCATGGACACATGGACAAGTGCTTGTGGCCAGGGATGGTACATCTCGCTGATGGCACACTGGTTTAATATAGTGGAAGCTGGGACCCAGTCGGACCCTGGGCCGAACACGTCAGTGTTGTTGACAGCCGCTGAATCTACAGCCAGGCATGGTCGTGTGAGACCATGGCCGGAACCTGGTGGCAGCTCTGAAGCTAGGCCTGGCTCATGTGCTCAACCTAGTGGTTCAGCGGTTTCTCAAATCCTATCCGGATCTGCTTGATCTGCTTTTGAAAGTATGCCGTGTGTGCCCATTTCAGAAAGTCAGCTACAGCTTCCTCCACCCTCGCCGTGCTTCAGCAGCGTTTGAAACTACCAGCTCACCGATTGGTGTGCGATGTCACCACGCATTGGAACTCAATGTTGCATATGCTGGAAAGGATTTGTGAGCAGCATAGGGCAGTTGTTCAGTACCAGCTTCAATACACCCATTGGTATTCAGGTCAGCCTCCGGACATAAGATCTGAAGTGCGGGCTTGGATGTCTGACATCTGTGCCGTGCTCCAAAACTTTGAGGACTCCGCCTCCAAGATGGTGAGTGGCAATGATGCCATAATTAGAGTCACCGTCCGGCCCCTCTGTCTAGTGAAACGCTCGCTGCTTACAATTAAAGAAGAGGCATTGCAGGCGGAGCACAATGAGATGGTGCAAGGATCCATACAGGGTGCTGCCCACCCAGCCTCATTTCATCTCAACCACAGCCCAGCCTCATTTCATCTCAATGTGGAGTGGGTGATAATGAGGAGGACGTGAGGAGGAGGAGGAACAGGAGCTGTTTACCCGCGATACAGATGGTACTACCCACACAACAGTCATACAGTCTATTCCGCGTGGATGACCTGAGGAGAGGGAGAAGGAGGAGGACCAGAAGGAGGAGGAGGAAAGCATGGACAGTCGTCTTCTTAGTCTGGACACAGAAGTCTTGGCTGTTGGCAGTCTGACCCCCATTTTGGCCGACAGTAATTACTAGTTGGTCCCACTTCTAGACCCACGCTACAAGGAGAACTTTCTATCTCTCTTTCTCGTGGCGGACAGGTCTAATAAAATGTTGCAGTATCAGTACAATATTTTTTAGAAAGAAAAATATCTTAAATCAGTGTCATTTCAAAATGGTGTATTTGCTAGCTTCAAACGACTGTATTAAGTTTTTGCTTTTCTTGTGCAATGCTTTTAAATGAAGGGGAAGTAATTGATTTTTAAAAATATAAAAGAAAAAGAAAATTCTTCAAAATGCTGACACTTAACTGTGACTAAACCTAAGACAGAAACAAAATGAACAAATACCCTGCTGTAAATAAATAAGTAAAAGCAATAGTACATATAAATAAATATAGTATTTAATAAACACTGTTTTTCACTAAAAAAAAAAAAGAGTAAAAGTCATCCCACCAGAGTCAAGTTGTACCCAAATCGGGATGGCCCTAATTTATAGTATTAAAACCTTACCATGTATCAAAGTGACGTCAATGTGAATAAGGGCCGAGCAGGGTTGAGTCCCAAATAATGATACACATCAAATGGGAAGCTATACAAATGTTTTGCCCAGCTCAAAGAAAGGGAGGTCACACCCTGACCTGCACGAAGTGCAGAAACCTGAAACTTAACTAAAAAAAATGAACCTCACAAAGTTTGCGTGTCGCAAACATTTTTTTGCACATATAATAATAATCATTTTTATTTCTTTAACAACAACATATTCTGCAGCACTTTATATTTTAGAGGGGAATTGTATAGACAATAAAGACATTACAGAATAACACATAAATCAACATATCAAAAGGAGAAAGAGTGAGGACCCTGCTCGCAAGCTTACAATCTATGAAGAAATAAGGGACATACGAAAGATGAATGAAAAAATGTGCTTTTATTCTATGGTCTAGTCATCAATATAACGAGTAGGGTATTCACATACTGGCTGGTGACCAGCTCATGCAGCATTATGTGTACAAAGTACAGACACAGAATTCTATAAAGTGCATGGAGGGGGAGTGGATAGATGCTACAAGGGTTCTGGTTTTGAACAAAATATTGTATGGGCAAAACAGGGTTTTTTTTTAAATGCATTTTAAGGGCACACTTAAAACTGTGGGTATTGGGAATTAATCAAATTGTTCTTGGTAGAGTATTCCAAAGAACGGGTGTAGCACGCAAGAAGTCTTGGAGATGGGAGTGGGAGGTGTGCATTATTGAGGATGTTAGTGTTAGGTGATTAGCAGAACGGAGGGCACGGGTAGGGTGGTAGACTGAGATGAGGGAGGAGATATAGAATGGTGCAGAACTGTAGAGAGCTTTGTGGGTGAGTGTGATAAGTTTATATTGGACACTGTAGTGGATGTGTAACCAGTGCAACAAATGATATAGGGCAGAGGCAACAGTGTAGCAGTTGGAAAGAAATATGTTGATGGTTGCAACATTATAGACATATTGGAGAGTGTTTAGTAAGAGGGAGACCGATTAGTAGAGATTTGCAATAGTCCAGATAGGAATGAATAAGAGCAACAGAAAGTTTTTGCAGAGTCAAAGGTAAGAAAAGTTCGAAATCTAGAGATGTTTTTGAGATGTAGGTGACATGAGCGAGCGATCGCATGTGGGGGGCGAATAAAAATCTGAATCAATGCCTGGGAGTAATGGCAGAACAAAGGAAATAAATTGATAGCTCAGGAATAATTGAAAGGCTATACAGTGACCAACACAATCATTGTGGTTTTTAAAAAAATTCCACA
Organism: Phyllobates terribilis; assembly: GCF_046119375.1. Taxonomy (NCBI): domain Eukaryota; kingdom Metazoa; phylum Chordata; class Amphibia; order Anura; family Dendrobatidae; genus Phyllobates; species Phyllobates terribilis. Next base: position 32,990,700 of record NW_027362768.1, on the reverse strand, counting down.
TTTAATTAAATTGATAAATAAAAATTATATATTAATAATTATCATAGGATCTTTAGAGAGGGTCTATTTGACTTTTTGGCAGTTTGTAAATAATGGCAGAACAGGACACAGAAATGGCAATATCGGGTATGGGTAGGTTAGTGGAGGGAGGATACACAAGGAGTTCAGTTTATGACAAACTCAATTTTACAAAGAGGACATAATGTTAGAAACAGCGGAAAGACAATTACCGGTATTTTGTAGTAATGTAAGCGTGATGTCAGGAGCCGAAGTGTATATATGGGTGTCATCAGCGTAGAGATGGTACTGAAAACCAAATCTAGTGATGGTTTGTGCAATAGCGGCAGTATATAAGGCGAAGACGAGGGGGCATAGGACTGATCTTTGAAGAATCTCGACAGTAAGGGGAAGAGGATTCAGCAAAAGATACAGTGAAGGAGCAGTCAAAGGAGTAGTTGGAGTAGCAGGAGAGAGCAGGATCCTTGAGTCCCATAGTGCGGAGTATAGTAAGGAGGAGCTGGTGATCTACAGTGTTGAATGCTGCAGAGAGATCCAGGAGAATCATAGGGAGTAGTGACTATTAGATTTTGCTGTTAGAATATAAGAGACTTTCGTAAGGGCAGTTTCAGTAGAGTGTCAGGAGCGGAACCCAGATTGAAAAGGGTCGAGAAAAGAGTTATCTGAGAGATAGCGGATTAGACAGGAGTGGACCAAGCATTCCAGAAGTTCTGACATGAAGGGAACATTAGATACATCTCTGTATTTAGCACCACAGTTTTGGTCGAAGAATGTTTTTTTAAGTAATAGTTGTATGCTGGCATGTTTAAATGAAGAGAGAAAGAGACCAGATGAGAGAGGGAATATTTTAGTTAGGTGAGTGGTGACAGCCGGGAAAAGGGACTGAAGGAGATGTGAGGGAATAGGGCCACTAGTGAAGTAGTAGGGCGAGGATCTTGTGTACTTCTTCTTCCGTGACCGGTTCAAAGACAGGAGTGTGCTAGATGCAGTGCGGGAGGGAGGACAATGCATGATGTTAGGGAATTGGGAGAACATTTACTGTTGGATATGTTCAATTTTTTCTTTAAAATAAGTGGCCAGATTGTCAGCACTGAGGTCAAGGGTGGGGGCCTGTACTCTTAGATTCAGGAGATAATGAAAAATATCAGTTGTTTAGGATTGTTGGATAGTGCCGTGATAAGGGTGTTGAAGTAGGTTTGTTTGGAGAGGTGAAGGGCAGAGTTGTATGTTTTAAGCATTAACTTAAAATGGATGAAATCTTTGGCCAGATTGGATTTTCTCCACAGACATTTGGCGCACCTGAAGCACCAGTGGAAAAACCGTGTTTGCAGCGCGAAGTTGTTCTAAATATAGGAGTGTTTGCACTGAAACATTATAATGAAACATTGCAGAGTCAGGACATGAGATGGAGGAGATTGGGACTAAAGATGAACGAATGTTTCAATGTTCAGTTCGGATTATGATTGTTGAATATGCAATATTCGCCGATTTATTCATTGAATATTTGCCAAACATTATCCAACGCCATAGGATTCAATGGGGGCAAAAACAAATGCATACGCAACACCTTGAAACTGACCCAAAAGCTGCCAAAACACATCAAATTATGGTTAGACACCAGGAAAGTGCCATCAATTGACCCAGAGAACAAGTACTATAATTATTATTATTATTATTATTATTATTACAGCAACATTTATTCCGTGGCGCTTTACATGTGAAAAGGGGTCACCGACTGGTACAAGAGGATAGAGGACCCTGCCTGCGAAGGTGCACAAACAATCTACAAGGGATGAGTGAGGATACAGTAGGTGAGGGTACAGCTAGTCGTGCAGCAGTATGCTGGTGCGAGGGTTACCGCAGATTGTACGCTTGACATAAGAAGTGGGTCTTCAGCTTCCTTTTCAAGGTTTCCATGGTAGGCAAAGTCTGATGTGTTGGGGCACAGAGTTACACAGTAGGGGAGATGCACGGGGCTAATCTTGGTGGAGTCCTCAAAGTTATGGAGGACGGCACAGATGTCAGACATCCATGCCCTCTCATCAGCTCTTATGTGTGGAGGTTGACCTAAATTCCAACGGGTGCATTACCCCCACCCTCGGGGGTAAAGGGGTTAAGGTGTTGTACTGCAGTATATCATGGATCAATAAATTCACAGTCACACAGACTTTGCAGGTCCATCATCCCTCTATTACTTGAATGTGTGTGTTGTTATTCACAGACTGAGTCTAGCATTTCCATTTTTTATGTTCTTCAAAGCTGCAGTAGTACTACTGTTACACTCACGTGTGGCGCCCCTGAGGGTTCAGTCGCCACAGGGGTGCTGCACCTCAGAATGAGGTGTGGTATCTCCTCTCCCAGGTAAGGATGGAGTACTACACAGGACCCCAACCACACACTCAACACTACACCATTCCAGTTCTGAAGGGGGCCTAAAGCACCATAGTGCTGCCCCGGGCCTGAATGGAGGAGTTGGGGGAACCAAAGTTAGGGGGAACCACCTAGTGAGTGAGGGTGGAGGAAGCATTTACCTAAGCACTTTACTAGAATTCTATATAACTGGAGGCCAATTTAATAACAAGGTCTTTGGTCGTGGGTCTTTGGGACGGCAAGTCGGCACAAGGCTGCAGCCGGCTGAGGGTCCACGGTTCCCGGTCTCAGGCCTCGAGACGGGGGGTGAGGGCAGAGTTATAACCGGCTCTGTCCCCGATCAGGGTCCAAGGAAGAAGGCCCAGGAGGGGAGCAGAGGAGATAGGCTCCACAGGCGAAAGGATCTCAGGGGGTGCGGACGGAGCGGAGTCGCCACCTGCATACCTTATTCTTGCCCAGCCAGAGAGACCCTGCCGTAAGAGGGGGTACCGGACCCTGATTATCTGACTTTGCACTTCACGTCTCTGTCGGAAAAGTACGGAGGCTTATGTGGATCCCAGGGGGATACGGATGGAGAGGAGTCGCCACCTGTATGCCCTAATCTGAGTTTATCCAGAGGGACCCGGCCTTACGCCATGTTCTCACCACAAGTCACCAAAAAGGGCACCCAGTCGGTCCGGGAACTACACGTTACCCACGAGGGACATCGCAGTACCCGTACGGGACTCAGTGGGGGTCACAAGGCGGGAGAAGTTGAACAAGAGAGGAACACACTAGAGCGGGGGTCCTGACAAGTGCTCCTGAACTATCTGGAGTGTGCTGAACCCCACCCTGGCGGCCGCAGCTCGCTGTGTGACAGCAGAGAGAATCTCTGAGCTGACTACACACCAAAGTAAGTAAAGACTTGGATAACTTCAACTACTGCCTCAGTCTGTTCTTTCCTCTGTGGCCCTGCACCCGCCAACGCTCTATTCTACACTCTCTCTATGCTGCTCTGAGGTCCCGATCCACCTGTGGGGAGCCGCACCAACTAAGCTGCCTGAACACTGGCCTCAGAGGACTGTCGCAGCGCTGGTGTTCCTCACCAGGCACCAAAGGTGGCGTCACGAACATTCCCCATCCCATATAACTTTTCCCCTTCTTTTAAGAGTGACCCCAGGGTACGGGCCCCGGAGTCGACTGCCTTGACATTCCCCAAGATCAGGCAACAACAAGGCCCGGGCACCGAGTCGTCCCCATCCCCTGGGCGTGTCTCACGCTGCTAGGTTCAGATAGGGGCGACACAGGTTACCTGAATTCTTTGGAATCCTGGGGGAACCGTTACTCAGGGTGACCATAGACCATGTGCTGCAGCTTCTCTCAGGCACACAGGGGTAGTGACACTCAGGCTCAGACACGTAGGTTGTTTCACTTGCTGACCAGACACTTGACAGGAGTCCTCAAATGGTAGAACAGTAGCATTTAATAAGAAGCCGCACAGCCAGTGCAAGTTAAGTCTTATGAACAACAGGCTCCAGTGACAAACAGTACAGTTTCCTTAGCAGCACAGCAGTTCACAGTCTTTTCAGCAGTACAGGACAGTACAGTTCTAATGCAAATGCACATTAATGAGCATAGCATTCTTTACAGAACAGTGAGATGGAGGAGGGGGGTAGGGTTTGCAGAGGGAGATGATCCCTGTGACACCATTTCTTCTAGTCCTTAATTTTATGCCTGACAATACTCTGCACTGCTAGTTCTGGAACTCTACCTGACCTGTGCTTAACTTCACTCCTGACTTGAATCCTTTTTACTTGCAGGGATGCTTCTGTGAGATACAGAACACACACCACCTTTCTCTTCAGCTCCAGCCAGACAGTAAACAACTTCCCCACAATCCCCCTGGGGCTCTGCTAAAACACTCCCCTTCTCCTGTGACTGTGTTAACCCCTCTAATTGCTGGATGGTTCTGGAGCACAACACTTCCTGTCTCATGTGCTTGTGTTACTTCTAATAGTTGCTGAATGCTTTTAAAGCAACAGCACTACTTCTGCATGTCACACTCTTCCCTCCAATTGAATGTCGTCAATTCTGAGAAAGTGGTGAAAGCTGGATAACTTTATATACAAATTGGCATTGTGAAATTGGTATAAAGTTCATAAAGATTGATATCAACCTAATCTTACGATCTTTTTCTTGTAGGATGCCTGTAAAAAATAAATAGCACAATTATAACAATCAGCATCTCTTCAGCTGGAGCTTTTTGTATGTCTTCAACCAGCTCTCTCTCTATTCTTTAACAGTTCTTTGTTTCTACAAAGAAAAAAAGTCTTTTAAGGAAAATCAAAGCATGAAAACAAGTCTTTCCACCAGTCAACATTTTCCATACTGCCTCTTGGTGGTGAATACACTCAAGTGGGCTTACCTGGTCCACAGGCAGAGATATCTGTTTCCAGTTGACAGTCCTTGGCACTTGATTCGGTTCACCAAGTATCTCATACATCAGCATCACGGGCCTCCTCACTTCTCGAGTCGGCATCCTCCTGGTGGGTTGTTCCTTAGAGACCACGGGTTCTTCAGTCACAGAAGTTTCTTCCACCGCACTCTTTCCCGTGCTTCCTCAGATGCTCTTGGAGCTGCCTCTGTAAGTTCCTGTACTTCTGAGTTGCTTGTTTCCATACGGTCTGGTAATTCCATTCCTCCTAAGTGTCGATCGGTCCCTTCAGGGGCCAGTGTTCGATCATCAGATCTGAATTGGACTTCATCTGTGCTCTTTGGTACGAACTCTGGAGCCTCAGGACTTAGTTCACTTTCCTGAGGATGGTACATCCCTCACCTTACCGGTCCAAGATATTGTGTGTTCTTCTCCATCGGAACTTTCAAGGTCACTATCCATCTCCGGAGCTTCAGTCTGTGGTGGTCCCTTAGTCGATCTCGGATGATGTCGGTTTACTTCTGTTAAGTCTTGTTGTGGTGAGAGATAATCACAGGGTAGTAGTAAATTCCGATGGAGTATTCTGGTTTTCTTGGCTCCCATTTCCAATCAGATTTCATACACTGGGCTTTCATCAGCTGTCCTCCTTATGACCACATACACTTTGCTTTTCTGTACGAACAAAGTTTTCCTGGACAGCCTTTCTCACGTACGTTCTTGACTAGCACCCGGCTTCCCGGTGCCAATTCTGCTCCATAACATTTTTGATCATCGTACTCCTTACTCTTGCTCTGTCCTTGCGTAACCACTTTGGACGTTATGTTTTATGCCTCTGCCGTCCGTTCTTTCCTTTTCCAAACATACTCCGAATACGTTCTGTAAGTCTCTGACACTGGCTTATTGAACATGATGTCGATTGGCGGTCTTGACAATCGTCCATACAATAGGAAAAAGGGTGAGAAACCTGTTGCATCGCTCTTTGTACAGTTATAGGCATGTACCACTTTTGACAGAGAACTCTTTCAGTCTTTCTTCTCATCAGCTGTTAAAGTGCGCAACATCGACAATGTCCGGTTAAAACGTTTCACTTGTCCATTACATTCTTAGTGATAGGGTGTTGTTTGGGATCTCTGAATTCTACAGTACTTTCCTAGTTTGGCAAAGAGCTGGTTCTCAAATTCTCTTCCTTGGTCATGGTGTAATCTCTTAGGGAACCCAAACCTCAAAGCAAAATCAATGAAGATCTTCTCTGCCGCTGTTCGACCTGATTTATTGATGGTGGCATATGCTTGAGCAAATCGAATGAAATGGTCCATCACCACCAGGATGTATTTGTAACCACCTTTGCATGTTTCGAGATGTAGAAAGTCTATTGAGACCATCTCAAGTGGATACATAGTTTGGATGTTGCCCATAGGTGCCCTGGTTGACGTGTTGGGATGTTTATCTTTCAGACACTCACACTCCCTGGTCACGTACCTCTCAATATCTCTCTGCATGTACGGCCAGAAGAAACGTTCACGGATCAAGTTTGTTGTCCTTTCCACTCCCAGGTGTCCTATGTTTTCATGGAGTTCTTTGAAGACCAACCTACGGAATACTCTGGGTAGTACCAACTGCCGGTTTTGTCCTCCTTTATGATACAGGATATCGTCTTCACTGAGGTAGAACTTCGTCCATTCTTTAACTAAAACAGATACTGCTGGTGACCCATTGTCTCTCTCCCATTTACCTGGTACCTGATTTTGGTACACATAAAGTAGTATTCTACCAATTACCTGATCTTCCCGTTGTGCTTTATGGATTTTTCCTTTTGGTAGTTGTTGAATAGACAGGGAGTGATCTTGTTCTCTCGCTTTTTTAGTGGCTTCCACCGTCAGTGGACACCACAATCGTGTCTTCCTCCTGATAAGCTTGTACTGCTTGGGTATTGCTATCAATTGCTTCCAGACTGACTACTTCCGAACATTCTTGCATGAGCTCCTCAGGCTCTATTGGCAATCTTGACAATATGTCAGTATCCACATTGCATTTTCCTGGCCTGTACCTGATGCTGAAATTGAAGTCAGCTAGTTCAGCGACCCATCTCTGACCATTCAGTTTGGCTGTAGTAAGGACATAGGTCAAAGGGTTGCTGTCAGTGTATACCTCAAACTCTTTGCTGTAGTAGAGATAATGTCTAAATCATTCACAAATAGCCCATTTCAATGCCAGGAACTCCAATTTTCCGGAATGTAGATGGCGTCTGTCAAAGTTCTAGAACCGTAACCGATGACTCTAATTTTTCCATTTCGATGATGATACAGGGCAGCTCCCAGTCCAACTGGAGAAGCATCACAATGAAGAGCAAATGGTAAATTGATATCAGGATATCCCAAGATGGGTGGTTTTTACAGGTAATCTACTAGTTCTTCCAATACCTCCTGGTGGTCTGCTGTCCAGAGAATGGACTGTTGGGATGAAACGGCATTGTTTCTTTTAAGCCCTGTCCTACCTGCATTTGTTGTCTCTGTCGTCGTTCCCAAGAGGAGGTATAGTGGGGCGGCAATCCTGAAGAAGTTCCGAACGTAAGTACAATAGTAGGAGAGGAATCACAAGATCTGCCTCAACTCCCCGACAATAGAGGGCCGCTTGTCTTTTAAGGCCAGTACCGCAGCGATTTCTGCTGGGTCCATGGTATATCCTTCTCTGGACACAATTTTCCCTAGAAATCGAACTTGCCTTTTGAACAGTTCACACTTCTTTAGGGTCAACTTAACTCTGTGTTGTTGGTACCATTGTAATACGGTACTCACATGTTCCACATGCTCCTGGAAGGTTTTGCCGTCTACCACATTGTCATCCAAGTATGACTGGCAGATATCGTCCCTCAACCCTTCTAAACATGTCTCCATGTTCCTCTGGAATTCTGCTGGAGCTGAACTGAGCCCAAACATTATGCAGATCCACTCATATAATCCCCACGGTGTGATGAATGCTGTCAAGGGTCTACTGGACTCTTCGACAAACCCTTGGTGGCATGCCTTACCCTGCTCGAGGACAGAGAAGGAGATGCCTCCTGATATGCTGGATAGCCTATCTTGGATCTTTGGTATCGGGTGTCGATCAGGTACTGACTTTCGGTTTAGCTCCCGGTAATCACAACAGAGTCAATGTACCGTCCTTCTTCTTAACACAGACAATAGGAGAGGAATAAGACGACTTTGACTTTTGGACCCAACCTCTGTTGATTAGGTTTTGTATATACTCTTTCACTTCACGGTCTAATGGTTTCGGCACAGACATGTAACTTCTGGTGACAAGGGTTGTGTCTTTCAAATGAATTTTCAACTACAACGACGGGATACAGCCTACACCAGAGTCATCTTTGGAGAATGCATGACACTTTTCTCTCATCATCTGTTTTTCTATGGCTCGATCTTCAGCACACAAGTGTTTCAGGGGTACTGTGAGATTCCAGGACTTTGAGGTGGGTCGTGCAGTTTCTTCCCCTTGGCATCCCCTGTTCCTTGTTGGGGAGACTGAATTCACGGTAGACCCCTGGGCAGGTCTCACACTGGCTGGATATACTGTTTTAATGGTTTCAATGTGACCTAACACAGTCTTTGGATCCAGTCTAATTTCGTGTTTCGTAGTATTCATCACTGGTACTGTCACTCCATCAAACTCACCAGTAGGAATCATAAGCACAGTCTCACCTTGAACTAGGCCTTCCGGAAGTTCTGAGGAGTATTTTGGCATGAACAGTCTTTTCTGGACTTTACTTCCTGGTTCTACCCGGACTCCACACCTCACCTCCACCATTTGGTTTTGTAGGGTTGATGGTTGGGCGCAAGCCTACTGCTAAGGGGACGGTTGCAAACAACTTTATTAAGTAATGGAAAGCAACCGAACCCGGGGTCCGCGATGCAGCCTGGTGGACTGCGGCCGAACACCATCCGAGTGAGAAGGTAAAACAACCAACTTAAATAACAATCCCCTCCGTGTTACTGCACACCGGAATGGGAATAAGGATTCGCACTATCTCCATTAACTGCACGAGAGATGTGCGATAAATAATGTATCTGCAGTCCAGTTACAGCACAGAGACTACACAGCAGGCGGTAGGATGCGTGGGTGCTACACACCGGCGTATAAGTGCTCCCAGCTGGCGTGCTACCGGACTGAGGAGTAACTCTCCACGTGGCTTACAGGCGGTGCCGGGAATAAGGCATCTGCAGACTGCTCGGGGTATATGGCGACCCCTTTGTCGGAGCCAGACTGTCAGACGAAGCTACCTGCCTCCCTCCATCTAAGGCTGCCTATCCCCCGCTTAACCTGCCTGAGTCAAGCTAAAGCACACGTGGAGTTCAAACGACCAAGCATCCACGCAACACCATCACTGCTCAATGATCAGAGCCACCGCCATGTTTGTGGGCAGGCTTTTTAAAGATTAAGCCCTGCCCACCATCGCACTATTGGTGACGTTACCCGCGAAAAATCAGGTGGTGCCAGGTAACCGGCTCAGCTGACTCCCAAACCACCAATCACTGTCCGCCATGTCACGGGCATACTCAGTGCAGAGAATCCTGGACTTAGGCTGCAGCAACTCTGTTTCCCTCCGCAACCTATCCTTCATGTTGCTAGGAACAAAAACCCAAGAGACAACCTGTACATCTCGTGCACCAGCTAGATATTGGGATTGACAATGATGCTGAGCATCATCTGCCCCAGCTGGACTGGAATGGGAGACCACAGAATCCACTGATGGTTCTGAACCCATTTCAAATCCAGCAAATGCCTAACACCTACCTTGACTTATTTTAGGTCCATTGTATTCTGTGCTTTCTTTACTCTTGAATCACGTTTTTTGCCATGGTGTTGGGTATGGCGAGCAATGTGGCGATTGCATTCACCACCAACGCCCTTGCCTTGTTTTGTGATGACCTCACTGATTACAATATAACCCAGGATAGGATCCTCTGCCACGTTCTGATCACTGGTCACGAGCAAAGGAACCAAAAGCTTGATGGTGTTGCTGTTCTTCGTGGCTCTGAGTTGGAAAGTCACTTCCACCCAGCCTATGAAAGGGATCTCGGCCTGGTTGACAGCTTTGCTGTGGAGTTCCACTTGTCCCAAGAGTACTTTTAGTGACCAAAGGCAAGTGTGTGGCAGGTAGCACCTTCTCCATTTTTCATTTTAAAGGCTCGCTTGGGCTCCTGTGTCCCACAGTGCTTTTACTAGGAGTCCATCTAGATAGCACTGTATAAAACACCTTTCACCGATTAGATTGATGAGGCTATCTTTACTGACCGAGGAATTCTCCTCCCAGGAGTACATCGTTTGACCTCCGCACTGGGCATTAAGTAACTGATGCCCCTGTCTCCCTTGCAGCTGTTATAGACGGGAACACACTTAGGGATAGCACTGATGCAGCAGTTTTACCTCATGTGCTTTTCTGAGGTTTAGTGAAATTTGGATTTGCTTCTGGGGCCTCCTCCGTGTCGCAGTTACCAGTCGCCCGCACTGGCAGCCTCCTGTCTTTTAACCCAAACGACCGTGACCATTGGCATTCCTTGGCATAATGTCCTTCCTTACCACATCTTAGACAGTGGACACACACCGTACTCTGATTTGATGAACGCCTTGCTTCACAAGCCAGGTATCTTCTGTTTTGGAACTCACTCCTGGGTCTGAAGGATACAGGTTCTGGCCTGGAACGAATCAACTTTTTCACCTCAATCAACTCGGCTCGCAGTTCTCCTATTACTTCCTCCCAGTCCGCGCTGGCGGCTCTCTTTTGTTGGTGATTTAAGGTTCCCTCTCGGAGGTGGCACTGAAGGGTCTCCATGATGATCTTCGGACTGGCCACTGGGGTCTCCAACTTCGAGGTGAAAAATAAAATAAATTCAGCTCACCTGGTTCTCACATGCTCCTGGTGCAGGGAAGCCTAGTAACGTGTGGTCTCACATAGTAGAAACAGTATAAATGTAAGAAAAAATTGGCTTCCAGGAAAAAATTTCCAAATTTTTTTTTTTTTTTTTTTATTGATAAAAAAATAGTTCTGATCAGTTCAGGTAATAAGATAAAAATTCAATTGATAAATCGCATCATAGGATCCAGCTACGTGTTTCGAGCATGACACTATGCTCTTTGTCAAAGCTGATGAACTGCTGGACAGGCAGATTATATATATACTGGGCTGCCCATCAGCAAAGCAGGTCTGAGTCATATGAGCATTGGATCTAGTCACACATGAAAGATAATAAGCTAATTTAGAACACAAAAGGAGAAAAAAAAAAACACTGTGCAAGATTGGATATTTAAGCATTCCAGAAAAAGAAAAAAATATTTTCCAAAAGAGATATATATGTAGAAACATACAAAAAATCAATAAATACAAATATATGAAATAAAAAGAAGGTTCACTTAGGTATAATGATACATAATCTCCCGACGTGCATTGAGACCATTAGGATATAGCGAATCCAGAGAATAAATCCAAAATGCTTCTCTGGTAAGAAGATGTCGTCTGCGATCTTCCCCTCTTTGTGTGTGCTTGAGTCGTTCAATACCAATCACTTGTAAAGCACGGGTGTTTCTCTGATGTCGTTCAATAAAATGTTTAGAAGCATGTGAAACATTCCGATTACTACTACAAAGAGAAAAAATGTCAGTCAAGTGTTCAGAAATACGGTCTTTTTTTACCCTCTTCAAGCTCGCGTTGATTGTATTGACCGTTTTCAGGAAACCATGGAACGTGAAATTAGGATCCTGGCACACAGTGATCGCACAAATCATAAAAAACATAATTTGTCCAAGAATCAACAAAAAGCTTTGCAAGAACTGCAAGATATGGACCATATAGTGACACGCATGGCTGATAAAGGTGGTCTGGTGGTCATTTTGGACTCAGATGTGTATAGATCCCAAATTCTAACACTGTTAAGTGATTCTACCACCTATAAGAAACTGCAGTATGATCCAGTTAAAAATATTGCCACAAAAATTAACAATATCTTGCAGGATGGTTTGTCTTTGGGTATTCTAACTCAAACCCAAAGTGATTATATGCCGGTGGATTTTCCTGTTACCCCCATTATGCATGATTTGCCCAAGGTGCACAAGGGGATCACTCCTCCACCTATGCGACCCATCATTTCGGGTATTGGCTCAACCTCTGAGAGACTGGGCGAGTGGGTGGACTCCTTGTTACAGCCTCTATCACAGAGGACACCCAGTTTTCTGCAGGACACAGGTGACGTTCTGGAGCAGTTATCTGATATAGTGTGGCAGGAGAATTTCTGTTGGATCTCTTGAGATATTGTTGCTTTATATACATCTATTCCATCAGAAATTGCTCTTGAGGCGTTATCTTTTCATTTGAGTAAATATAGTAAATATTCACCAGACCTTTGCAATTTTGTTATACAGGTTGTTGATTATTTAATGAAATGCAACTACTTCTCCTTCCATGGCCAATTTTACATCCAAATCAGGGGTGTTTCTATGGGTGCAAAGTATTCACCTTTGTTGGCAAATTTAGTTATGGCTTATTGGGAGGAGAGTTATTTATATTGTGACAACAATCCTTTTTGGGACATATTTACTGGTATGGCAGATACATCGATGACCAACTTTTCATATGGTCTGGCGATGCATCTGACATACCTGAGTTCATAGATTTTTTGAATATTAATCATTGCAACCTTACCTTTACATATCAGCATAAAAAAAAAATAAGATTTTGCTTTTGGATCTAAATTTGTGTGGCATTTCTAACAAAAACATTGCCACTAGTACCCATTGTAAACCTCTTTCTGGCAATACTATTCTGCATGCCAGCAGCAGTCACCCACTTCACACAATAAAAGCTGTGCCAGTGGGTGAATTCACACGTATAGCTATAAATTGTAATAATGCACAAATATTAGCTGGTGAATTATCTCGCTCCAAAACAAACTTTATTCGACGTGGTTATCCAAAATGGATTTTGAATAGGGCTCAACATATTGTCAGTGGGAATAACTCAGATACTAACACATATAACAGGAATAGAACATCACAGAAAAAAGACAGACACAATTTTCTCTGTCATGATCGGAATAGCATGGTACAGAAAAATAAATTGGTTCTATCTTTACAATACAATCAATGATTAAATAAATTTTTTACAAACATTTACCTATTTTATTTAAAGACCCAATCTTATCTGAGATATTAAATTCAGGATGTTCAGTTGTAGCACGCAGAGGGAAAACTATTGGCAATATGTTGTCTCCATCTCTTTTTTCTTCAGTTAAAAAAAAGACCACATGGCTCAATTTCCAGGGTTTTTATGGTTGCGGTCAGGCCAAATGCCGTACGTGCAACCACATGATTCCTGTAAAAGAGTTTTTTAACTCCTCTTACACCAAATCATTCTTTATTAAGACGTATATTAATTGTAATACTACAGGAGTGGTTTACATTATATTATGTAAGGAGTGTAAATTGATCTATGTGGGATGTACCACCAGGAGATTAAAAGACCGTATTTCTGAACACTTGACTGACATTTTTTCTCTTTGTAGTAGTAATCGGAATGTTTCACATGCTTCTAAACAATTTATTGAACGACATCAGAGAAACACCCGTGCTTTACAAGTGATTGGTATTGAATGACTCAAGCACACACAAAGAGGGGGTGATCGCAGATGACATCTTCTTACCAGAGAAGCATTTTGGATTTATTCTCTGGATTCGCGATATCCTAATGGTCTCAATGCACGTCGGGAGATTATGTATCATTATACCTAAGTGAACCTTCTTTTATTTCATATATTTGTATGTTTTGATTTTTTGTATGTTTCTACATATATATATCTCTTTTGGAAAATAGTTTTTTCTTTTTCTGGAATGCTTAAATATCCAATCTTGCACAGAGTTTTTTTTTCTTTCTCCTTTTGTATTCTTAATTAGCTTATTATCTTTCATGTGTGACTAGATCCAATGCTCACATGACTCAGACCTGCTTTTCTGATGGGCAGCCCAGAATATATATACTCTGCCTGTCCAGCAGTTCATCAGCTTTGACAAAGAGCATAGTGTCTTGCTCGAAACGCGTAGCTGGATCCTATGATGTGATTTATCCATTGAATTTTTATCTTATTACCTGAACTGATGTGAACTATTTTTCTATCAATAAAAAATAAAAAATTGGGGGAATTTTTTTCCTGGAAGCCAATTTTTTCTTACATTTATACGGTCTCCAACTTCAGCTGACTCATTTTGGTGATTTTAGGAGCAGAGCCTTTCTTTAACTTCTGTTCGCTCTCTGACTCCAAACTAGCTGCTAGAGATGAGCGGTGTTCGACTCAAACAGTTCACCTATCTCAAATTCGAGCTGTTTTGGGCGGTGTTCGAGTTGTTCGACGAAATCGAACGATTTGCAAAAAATTCGGCTGTTCGAGGTTATGTTCAATAACTGTTCGTGCACCAAAAGCGTAACTGGAATTTTTAACAGTAATACTGTTAATCAATAGACAGTTTCAGTGAACAGTGGGCGGGGGGAGGGGCAGGGGATGGATCTCTGCAGAAATAATGCCGATCTCCATTCTTTCCCGCATTTACAGTGGGGCGGTGCAATCTGTCAGCCTATCAGCAGCGCACACACGCAGCAAAGTGCTTTTTTTTCACAGAAGCAAGGGCATGTGTCATTGGCTGTGTATGTCACATGTCCTTGCCCTATAAGACCCAGCCATTTTCCCCGTCGCTACCATTTTCTCACTGCTGCAGCTGAGTGTTAGATGGCACCGCTGCTGCTGTGGGCGCTATACAGTATAACTGTGTGAATTGCGAGCAAATTTCCAGTTACATAGAGAGATAGGTTTAGGAAGTAGGGACTAGTTCTAATTGCAGCCCTTTTGAGGGCTAGGTTACAGCAGTTCATAGCACTTTTTGCCAGGCAGGTCTGTGCCAGTGCTGTGCAAGTGTTTTTCACAGCATTTGGTGAAATGTAGCTCAGCCAATCCTTTTGGGCCTGTAGCAGTGTCTGTTAGTCATTGGAGTAGCCTACCTGTGTTGCAAGCTACACCACCTGTGTCTCTAATACCAATTTTTTACTGCATCTAAGCCAGCCAATCCTTTTGGGACTGTAACAGTGTCTCGTAGTCAGCGGAGTTTGCCCACCTGTGAAGAAAGCTACACCGCCTGTGTATCTAGTTCTAATTTTTTACTGCATCTAACCCAGGAAATCTTTTTGGGCCTAGTAGCAGTGTCTGGTAGTCAGTGGAGTAGCCCACCTGTGAAGGAAGCTACACCGACTGTGTATCTATTTCTAATTTTTTACTGCATCTAACCAAGGAAATCTTTTTGGGCCTAGTTGCAGTGTCTCGTAGTCAGCGGAGTAGCCCACCTGTGAAGGAAGCTTCACCGCCTGTGTATCTAATTCTAATTTTTTACTGCATCTAACCCAAGAAATCCTTTTGGGCCTAGTAGCAGTGTCTGGTAGTCAGTGGAGTAGCCCATCTGAAGCAAGCTACACCACCTGTGTATCTAATTCTAATTTTTTACTGCATCTAACCCAGGAAATCTTTTTGGGCCTAGTAGCAGTGTCTGGTAGTCAGCGGAGTAGCCCTCCTTTGAAGGAAGCTACACTGCCTGTGTATCTAATTCAAATTTTTTACTGCATCTAACCCAGGAAATCTTTTTGGGCCTAGTAGCAGTGTCTCATAGTCAGCAGAGTAGCCCATCTGAAGCAAGCTAACCGCCTTTGTATCTAATAACAATTTTTAACTGCATCTAGCCCAGGCAATACTTTGGGCCTAGTAGCAGTGTCTACTAGTCAGCGGAGTAGCCCAGCTGTTAAGCAAGCTACACCGCCTGTAGATCTAATTTCAAATTTTTAACTGCATCTAGCCCAGGCAATAATTTGGGCCTAGTAGCAGTGTCTTCTAGTCAGTGAAGTAGCCCAGCTGTCAAGCAAGCTACACCACCTGTGCTTTGGACACTTAATTTTTTCAAAGGAAATGCTTCGGGCCCCGGGGACACTCAGTCAAGAGCATCGGGGAGGTGCCCCAAGGCAAAGGGGCTGGGGCTGGCGGTAGCACGCCTTGCGGCGGACCGCCAAGCTCGATCCTTATAAAAGCTTTTTAACTGCAGCTTTAGTTGACGCTACTGGTGCTGAAATTACCACAGCTGCTGGCACCAGACTTGCCCTCCAAAAGATCCTTGTAAACGGATTTGAAGTGTACTCATTCAAATTACAGAGCCAATTTAAATTACAGAGCTTAGACCTGCCTCCACCGCGCGGGCGACCCTCCAGCGGACAGGCACCAGTATTGGGAGAGGGGGGCTGGCCGTCAGGGTCCACCATGGCTCTGGCACAATCCCGGTGACATGGAGGACGCACGGGCAGGAACGGCCTGGCTGTGTCGGCTTTGCACTCCAGCGTAGTCCCTCTGCCCGTTTTCTTCCCAAGGCTGTTCCCCACCCAGCAGGAACGTGGGGGAGCTCAGGTCGGTCTTCCACCGTACTCCCTTACCTCCCTCGCCCTCTTTCCTTCTTCCGTTCTCCATCTAACCCCTCGGCTCTGTGGTGTCCACTCTCTCTCCAGTTCTCTCCTTCTCACAGGTGGACTACCGCGTGTATTCACACTGTGGCGAATCTTTTGGGCCCAGGCATAAGAAGTCGTCAAGGTAATGGATAATATGTGCCCCCTTAGAAATGTCCATGACGACTAGTGTTGAGCCACCCCCGTAGTGTTCGGGTTCGGTTCGGTTCGTCGAACACCGGGATGTTCGAGGAACTGTTCGTCGAACTGTTCGTCGAACACCTTAGAACACCGTCGAACACCGTTAAAACCAATGGCAGGCAAACAAAAACACATAGAAACACATAGAAAACACCTGCAAAGGTGTCCAAAAGCTGACAAACTGCTCAGAAGACACTCTCTTTAAAAAAGCCGGCCGGCAAATTCAGCAGCGGCATACACCGGTACCCGACAATTTAGACAAGAAGGAATAGAGCATCACACATAGATTAGATAGATAGAAACATGTCAGTCACACATATAAGAAGCACAGTGACAGTGTTGGTTACTGCACTTGTCATTTAGTGTAAAGGATTTATTAAAAAAAATATTAGTGTTTTCATGCACCGTCTCTTTAAAAAAGCCGGCCGGCAATTCAACATCTGTACCCGACAATTTAGAACAGAAAGAATAGAGCTTCACACATAGATTAGATAGATAGAAACATGTCAGTCACATATATAATAAGTACAGTGAGAGTGTTGGTTACTGTACTTGTCATTTAGTATTAAAATAAAGGATTTATTATTAAAAAAATTGGCGTGGGGTTCCCCTTAATTTTAGGCTCTAGCGGAGGTTAAGCAGACAGCTGGGGCAGATGTTTGAAGCCTGGGAAGGGGGTAATACCCACGGAGCTTCCCAGGCTACTAATATCAGCCCCCAGCTGAATACATAGCCTTTACTAGCTATTAAAATGGGGGACCCCCCAAAAAAAATGATGTGGGGTCCCCCCTAATTTAATAGCTAGCAAAGGCTAGGCAGACAGCTGGGGGCTGATATTAATAGCCCAGGAAGGGAGCCATGAATATTGGCCCCCTCCCAGGCTAGAAACACCAGCCGTCAGCCGCCCCAGAAATGGCGCATTCATAGGATGCGCCAATTCTGGCACTTAGCCTCGCTCTTCCACGCTGCCCTGGTGCGGTGGCAGGGGGTAATAGGGTTGGGGTTGATGTCAGCTTATAATGCCAGCTGACATCAAGCCCAGGTTAGTAATGGAGAGGCGTCTATAAGACACCCCCATTACTAACCCCATAGTCAAAGTTAAAAAAAACACAAACACCCAGAATAAAGTCCTTTAATTGAAATAAAGACACAATCCTTTATTGTTCTAAATTAAACCATACTTACCATCACGCCCATTCCAGCTGAAGCCAACGATCTCCTGCAATAAAAGAAAAATAATAAAGCAACCTCATCCTTACCTTTCCATGGTTCCCACGACAGCTTCAGCTCTGCTACATCGAGATGACAGGCTGGACCGCAGCAGAACGCTGCCATCCAGCCTCTCATCCCGCAGACACTGAGAAGCGCAGGCTTGCTTGCGCTGCTCAGCGTCTCTCTGTGACGACATCCAGATGAGCCGAGTTCATGTCCAATGAACTCGGCTCACCTCATGCACGTCACTGACAGCGTGGGAAAATTCTCACGCTGAAGCGCTGATTGCAGGAGAATTTTCCCACGCTGTCAGTGACGTGCAGGAGGTGAGCTGAGTTCATTGGACATGAGCTCACCTCATGCACATCACTGACAGCGTGGGAGAATTCTCCTGCACTCAGCACTTCAGCGTGAGAATTTTCCCACGCTGTCAGTGACGTGCATGAGGTGAGCCGAGTTCATTGGACATGACCTCGGCTCATCTGGATGCCGTCACAGCGAGACAGTGAGGAGCGCAAGCATGCCTGCGCTTCTCAGTGTCTGCGGGATGACAGACTGGATGGCAGCGTTCTGCTGCGGTCCAGCCAGTCATCTCGATGTAGCAGAGCTGAAGCTGTCGTGGGAACCATGGAAAGGTAAGGATGAGGTTGGTTTATTATTTTTCTTTTATTGCAGGAGATCGTTGGCTTCAGCTGGAATGGGTGTGATGGTAAGTATGGTTTAATTTAGAACAATAAAGAATTGTGTCTTTATTTCAATTAAAGGACTTTATTCTGGGTGTTGTGTTTTTTTTAAATACTTTACTAGAAATTCATGGCGGTCATGTCTAATACTGGCGTGACCCCATGAATTTTGGGCTTGGGGCCAGCTGATAATACGAAGCTGGCCCTAACCCCTTTATTACCCAGTGAGCCACCGCACCAGGGCCCTGGATGAGTTGGGTACAGCGCCAGAAGATGGCGCTTCTATGAACGCGCCATTTTCCGGGGTGGCTGCGGACTGCAATTTGTAGCGGGGGGGGGGCCCAGAAAGCTTGGGCCTCCCTGCGCTGCAGATTCCAGCCCCCAGCTGCCTAGTTGTACCTGGCTGGACACAAAAATAGGGCGAAGCCCCACGTACTTTTTTTTTAATTATTTCATGAAATTCATGAAATAATTAAGAAAAAAAGGCCTTCCCTATATTGTTGTGTCCGGCCAGGTACAAATAGGCAGCTGGTGGTTGGGGGCAGCCCGTTCCTGCCTGCTGTACCTGGCTGGACACAAAAATAGTGCGAAGCCCCACTTCAATTTTTTTTAATTATTTCATGAAATTCATGAAATAATTAAGAAAAAAAGGGCTTCCCTATATTGTTGTGTCCGGCCAGGTACAAATAGGCAGCTGGTGGATGGGGGCAGCCCGTTCCTGCCTGCTGTACCTGGCTGGACACAAATATAGTGCGAAGCCCCACTTCAATTTTTTTAAATTATTTCAGGAAATTCGTGAAATAATTTAAAAAAAATTGACGTGGGGTTCGCACTATATTTGTGTCCAGCCAGGTACAGCAGGCAGGAACGGGCTGCCCCCAACCACCAGCTGCCTATTTGTACCTGGCCGGACACAACAATATAGGGAAGCCCTTTTTTTCTTAATTATTTCATGAAATAATTTAAAGAAAATTGACGTGGGGCTTCGCCCTGTTTTTGTGTCCAGCCAGGTACAACTAGGCAGCTGGGGGCTGGAATCCGCAGCGCAGGGAGGCCCAAGCTTTCTGGGCCACCCCCGCTGCAAATTGCAGTCCGCAGCCACCCCGGAAAATGGCGCGTTCAAAGAAGCGCCATCTTCTGGCGCTGTACCCAACTCATCCAGGGCCCTGATGCGGTAGCTCACTGGGTAATAAAGGGGTTAGGGCCAGCTTGGCATTATCAGATGGCCCTAAGCCCGAAATTCATGGGGTCACGCCAATATTAGACATGACCACCATGAATTTCTAGTAAAGTATTTAAAAAAAACACAACACCCAGAAAAAAGTCCTTTAATTGAAATAAACACACAATTCTTTATTGTTCTAAATTAAACCATACTTACCATCACGCCCATTCCAGCTGAAGCCAATGATCTCCTGAAATAAAAGAAAAATAATAAAGCAACATCATCCTTACCTTTCCATGGTTCCCATGACAGCTTCAGCTCTGCTACATCGAGATGACAGGCTGGACCGCAGCAGAACGCTGCCATCCAGCCTGTCATCCCGCAGACACTGAGAAGCGCAGGCTTGCTTGCGCTCCACAGTGTCTCTCTGTGAGGGCATCCAGATGAGCCGAGTTAATGTCCAATGAACTCGGCTCACCTCATGCACGTCACTGACAGCGTGGGAAAATTCTCCTGCACTCAGCGCTTCAGCGTGGGAGAATTCTCACACTGAAGCGCTGAGTGCAGGAGAATTCTCCCACCCTGTCAGTGACGTGCAGGAGGTGAGCTGAGTTCATTGGACATGAGCTCACCTTATGCACGTCACTGACAGCGTGGGAAAATTCTCCTGCACTCAGCGCTTCAGCGTGGGAGAATTCTCACGCTGAAGCGCTGAGTGCAGGAGAATTCTCCCATGCTGTCAGTGACGTGCAGGAGGTGAGCTGAGTTCATTGGACATGAGCTCACCTTATGCACGTCACTGACAGCGTGGGAGAATTCTCCTGCACTCACCGCTTCAGCGTGAGAATTTTCCCACGCTGTCAGTGACGTGCATGAGGTGAGCCGAGTTCATTGGACATGAACTCGGCTCATCTGGATGTCGTCACAGAGAGACGCTGAGCAGCGCAAGCAAGCCTGCGCTTCTCAGTGTCTGCGGGATGAGAGGCTGGATGGCAGCGTTCTGCTGCGGTCCAGCCTGTCATCTCGATGTAGCAGAGCTGAAGCTGTCGTGGGAACCATGGAAAGGTAAGGATGAGGTTGCTTTGTTATTTTTCTTTTATTGCAGGAGATCGTTGGCTTCAGCTGGAATGGGCGTGACGGTAAGTATGGTTTAATTTAGAACAATAAAGGATTGTGTCTTTATTTCAATTAAAGGACTTTATTCTGGGTGTTTGTGTTTTTTTTAACTTTGACTATGGGGTTAGTAATGGGGGTGTCTTATAGACGCCTCTCCATTACTAACCTGGGCTTGATGTCAGCTGGCATTATAAGCTGACATCAACCCCAACCCTATTACCCCCTGCCACCACACCAGGGCAGCGTGGAAGAGCGAGGCTAAGTGCCAGAATTGGCGCATCCTATGAATGCGCCATTTCTGGGGCGGCTGACGGCTGGTGTTTCTAGCCTGGGAGGGGGCCAATATTCATGGCTCCCTTCCTGGGCTATTAATATCAGCCCCCAGCTGTCTGCCTAGCCTTTGCTAGCTATTAAATTAGGGGGGACCCCACGTCATTTTTTTGGGGGGGTCCCCCATTTTAATAGCTAGTAAAGGCTATGTATTCAGCTGGGGGCTGATATTAGTAGCCTGGGAAGCTCCGTGGGTATTACCCCCTTCCCAGGCTTCAAACATCTGCCCCAGCCGTCTGCTTAACCTCCGCTAGAGCCTAAAATTAAGGGGAACCCCACGCCAATTTTTTTAATAATAAATCCTTTATTTTAATACTAAATGACAAGTACAGTAACCAACACTGTCACTGTACTTCATATATATGTGACTGACATGTTTCTATCTATTTAATCTATGTGTGAAGCTCTATTCTGTCTGTTATAAATTGTCGGGTACCGCTGCTGAATTGCCGGCCGGCTTTTTTAAAGAGACGGTGCATGAAAACACTATTATTTTTTTTGATAAATCCTTTACGCTAAATGACAAGTACAGTAAGCAGCACTTTCACTGTACTTCGTATATATGTGGCTGACATGTTTATATCTATCTAATCTATGTGTGAAGCTCTATTCTTTCGGTTCTAAATTGTCGGGTACCGGTGTATGCCGCTGCTGAATTGCCGGCTTTTCATGTTTCACTGTTGGCACTGTTCCCATCGATTTGGGCAATCACTGTAATGCCACAACCACCATGGCTGTGGCATTACAGTGAGTGGCAGACAATCCCTGCATGATTGGTGCTCTAAATAGCGCCAGACATGCAGGACACGCTTTTGGTGCACGAACAGTTATCGAACATAACCTCGAACAGCCGAATTTTTTGCAAATCGTTCGGGTTCGTCGAACAACTCGAACACCGCCCAAAACAGCTCGAATTTGAGATTGGCGAACAGTTCTAGTCGAACACCGCTCATCTCTAATGACGACCCATTCGAGGAAGCAACTAAACCGCTCAAATAGTGAGAAGGATATGGAGCATCCCATGTTCAAACATCAATCTATATAGTATGCTCCTTCCCAGAAGCAGCCCAATAGGCGGACACTATTCGGAGGCACAGGTAGTAAGTAACAGGAACGCCCCCTCAATGTCTGTTTTGGCCATTAGGGTGCCCCTTCCCAACTGCTTGACCCGCCTGATTGCCTTGTCAAAGGAGGTACGGTATATACTACTGTACTTGGTTCCGCGTCAATGTTGTCGTTTACTGACCTGTCCCTTAGATATGACAAATGGTGGATTAGTCTGAATGTATTGGGTTCCGTATTTGGCACGACTCCCAACGGGGATACCACTACTTCTTGTAAGGAAAGTTTTCTGAATGGAACCACCATTCTACCTAAAGATATTTATTTTTTTAATTTTCTTGTCACGACGTCTGGGTATTGGTAGGCTGATTTTAGATTTTTACTCCAGCCTTTTTTGATTTTAGAAGGGCATGACATGCCTTTATCTGTGACTCCTCCTCCTTTTACTCCTCCACCTCTTTTCTTTTCGCATGACTATATGTACTTGTCACTTTTCCATGTGTTAGTTGTGTCTTCTGAGCAGTTTGTCAGCTTTTGTACACCTTTGAAGGTGCTTTCTATGTGTTTATATGTGTTTTTGCTTGCCTGCCATTGGTTGTAACGGTGTTCGATGAACCGCTCGATGAACCGTTCGGCGATCATGCCGGTGTTCGACGAACCAAACCGAACCCGAACACTACGGTGGTGGCTCAACACTACTAGCTGCCTCATTATTTTTTTCAGTTAGGAGATCCTGGCATTCTGGACAAAGTCCTAGGTACTGTTTCAGCTGCAACTTGATGTCTTTGCTGATTAACCTAGTTCCAGAATGGTGACTGGTCTGCAAACCATGTCCTATGAGGAACGGTTGCAGGATTTGGGAATGTTTAGCTTGCAAAAAAGAAGACTGAGAGGAGACTTAATAGCTGTCTACAAATATGTCAAGGGCTGTCACATTGTAGAAGGATCATCTTTATTCTCATTTGCACAAGGAATGACTAGAAGCAATGGGATGAAACTAAATGGGAGGAGACACAGATTAGATATTAGAAAAAACTTTTTGACAGTTAGGGTGATTAATAAGTGGAACAGGCTGCCACGAGAGGTGGTGAGTTCCCCTTCAATGGACGTCTTCAAACAGAGGCTGGACAGACATCTGTTTGAGATGATCTAGTGAATCCTGCTTTGAGCAGGGGGTTGGACCAGATGACCCAGGAGGTCCCTTCCAACTCTACCATTCTATGATTCTATGATTCTATGACATGCTGTGCTGCTGTGTTTTTTCAGACACTTTTCCTCTTCTCCCTTTACACGCTAATTTCCACTCAGGATTAACCGTATGGGCCACCAATGTTACATGCACGCCGCTAGGTTCAGATATGGGTGAGAAAGGTTACATGAATTCTTTGGAATCCTGGGGGAACTGTTACTCAGGGCGACCATAGACCATGTGCTGCAGCTTCTCTCTGCCACACAGGGGTATTGACCCTCAGGCACAGACACGTAGGTTGTTTCACTTGCTGACCAGACACACTTGACAAGAATCCTCATAAACAGGTAGAACAGTAGCATTTAATAAGAAGCTGCTCAGCCAGTGCAAGTTAAGTCTTATGAGCAACAAGCTCCAGTGACAAACAGTACTGTTTCCTTAGCAGCACAGCAGTTCACAGTCTTTACAGTAGTAAAGGACAGCACAGTTCAAATGCAAAGGCACATTAATGAACACAGCATTCTTTGCAGCACAGTGAGATGGAGGAGGGGGGGAGGGTTTACTGATGGAGATGATCACTGTGACACCATTTCTTCTAGTCCTTAATTTTCTGCCGGACAATA
Source organism: Phyllobates terribilis (assembly GCF_046119375.1). NCBI lineage: Eukaryota > Metazoa > Chordata > Amphibia > Anura > Dendrobatidae > Phyllobates > Phyllobates terribilis. Next base: position 32,966,806 of record NW_027362768.1, on the reverse strand, counting down.
CTTTGCACTGCTACTACAGGAACTTTACCTGACCTGTTCTGAGCTTCACTCCTGACTTGAATCCTTTTCACTTGCAGGGGCGCTTCTGTGAGATACAGAACACACATACCACTTTTCTCTTTGACTCCAGCCACACAGTAAACAACTTCCCCACAATCCCCCTGGGGCTCTGCTAAAACACTCCCCTTCTTCTGTAACTGTGTTAACCCCTCTAGTTGCTGGATGCTTCTGGATCACAACACTTCCTGTCTCATATGCTTGTGTTACTTCTAATAGTTGCTGAATGCTTTTAAACCAACAGCACTACTTCTGCATGTCCCACTCTGCCACAGCACTACTTTTGCATGTCACACAACAAACTCTGATTTTGACCTTTGTATCTTAATGTAATGATGAACTTTAGGCCCCTCCTATCCCTAAGATATAAAATCTTAAAATTGCAGCTGCATTTCTTGCCCACACATTTTGTAGTGCCTGAGATAGTTACCCCTGATTGCCTCTGCTAGACCATGTGATGTGATAGCTCCAAGGTATCATGGGGATGTCTGTGCTGCTGCACCTTATGTCATGTGAATGTGTTCTGCCTTCAGCAATGTGTGAAATTGCTTTAGACATTTAATTATATTTTTTCTGAAAGGAAGGAGGTGCCACAAAAATTGGAGTTCAAATTATTCAAATTCATTCAGACTTGTTAATTTTAGGAAACTTGACTTGAAGTTGATTCGCTGTAAATCAGTTCTAGTATTAACCCGAGAATCAAGCTAACACTTCCTGTACAGTGAAACCTCTCAAAAAACACCTCATTAATCATCTTATGTACACTAGTGATGAGAGAGCACTAAGATGCTCTGGTGCTCAATGCTCGGGTTGAGCACATTGGAATACTCGGGTGCTCGACCCAAGCAACGAGCCCAATGTAAGTCTATGGGAAACTCGAGCATTTTTCAGGCTGCTTCTCCCGGCAGGACATGGGGACAGCATGGGGAAGACCCCTGGAAGTATTTATGATTCCCAGGTCACTTCAGTCAACAACGTTGTCCAAGGTATTACGCCACTTTTACGGACTCAAAATAAAACATACCAAAATGAAATCAAAATGGATTTTCCTGGGAAATTTGTTAAGGAACATCCTTTCCAGGGTAATGACTCGTATATAAAGCAAAATAAATAACCAAAAGCAAAAATGCTCCTCCACATCTTGGGTTATGTTCACACGTAGCATTTCTGATGTGTTTTTTCACTTTTGCATTGCTTTCAACCGTGACAACTGCATTCACGATGAAATGTCATTTTAACATTTTACAACCTTATCTGGCCATGTGGTGTGTGAGATATCATCAGACACATTGTGTTTCTTTTATGAAGGAGGGACTCTGAAAGTCACAAAGCTTATTTTTATAGGGCCATCAGGCGGCCTTTATTATTCTTAAAGGGCCAGCAGTCGGCCCTCGCTATTCTTAGAGAGCCATCAGCAGGCTATGTTTTATTGTTCCAATTACTAAAGAGTGAGTCTCCTATATTGTTATTGCATATGCAGTGAGTGCCAGGGCTGCCCAAAATTTGGATGCACCCCAATACCCCTTTGAAGAGACTTAGAGGAGGGCTTCCTGAAAACAATGTTCCCATTGTTAGGAAGTAGGTCTCCCATTGTGTTTACCTGTGCAGTGAATGCAAGAGCTGCCAAAAATTTGGAGGCACTCCAATGCCCCTTGGAAGAGACGGAGAGGGCCTGAAGAAAAAATGTTCCAATTATTAGGAAGTGGGTCTCCCATTGTGTTTACCTGTGCAGTGAATGCAAGGGTTGCCAAAAATTTGGAGGCACTCCAATGCCCCTTGGAAGAGACGTGGAGGTCAAAGGGCCTCCGGGAAACAATGTTCCCATTATTAGGAAGTGGGTCTCCCATTGTGTTTGCCTATGCAGTGAATGCAAGGGTTGCCAAAAATTGGGAGGCACTCCAATGCCCCTTGGAAGAGACGTTAAGGAGGGCCTCATAAAAAAATGTTCCCATTAGAAAGGAGAGGACAAGAGCAAATAGCCAAAATCAGGAAGCGTATACCCATGTCTGGGTGTGAAAAGGTGCATGGGAATAAACCTCCCAAGAAAAGACACTGGATTTGAGTTTATGTTTCGCTGCTATCATTCGGTGGTGTTGAGAATTCTGGCCCAATACAGCCCTTGTTCATTTTTATAAGAGTCAGCCTGTCAGCATTTTCAGTTGACACGCGGATGCGCTTATCAGTTATAATTCCACCAGCGGCACTAAAAACCCGCTCTGATAAAATGCTGGCGGCAGGGCAGGCCAGGACTTACAAGTAGTGTTGAGCCACCCCCGTAGTGTTCGGGTTCGGTTCGGTTCGTCGAACACCGGGATGTTCGAGGAACTGTTCGTTGAACTGTTCGTCGAACACCTTAGAACACCGTCGAACACCGTTAAAACCAATGGCAGGCAAACAAAAACACATAGAAACACATAGAAAACACCTTCAAAGGTGTCCAAAAGCTGACAAACTGCTCAGAAGACGCTTTCTTTAAAAAAGCCGGCCGGCAATTCAGCAGCGGCATACACCGGTACCCGACAATTTAGACAAAAAGGAATAGAGCCTCAAACATAGATTAGATAGATAGAAACATGTCAGTCACATATATATGAAGTACAGTGACAGTGTTGCTTACTGTACTTGTCATTTAGTGTAAAGGATTTATTAAAAAATATAATAGTGTTTTCATGCACTGTCTCTTTAAAAAAGCCGGCCGGCAATTCAGCAGCGGTATCCGACAATTTATAACAGACAGAATAGAGCTTCACACATAGATTAGATAGATAGAAACATGTCAGTCACATATATATGAAGTACAGTGACAATGTTGCTTACTGTACTTGTCATTTAGTGTAAAGGATTTATTAAAAAAAGTAATAGTGTTTTCATGCACCGTCTCTTTAAAAAAGCCGGCCGGCAATTCAGCATCTGTACCCGACAATTTATAACAGACAGAATAGAGCTTCACACATAGATTAGATAGATAGAAACATGTCAGTCACATATATATGAAGTAAAGTGATAGTGTTGGTTACTGTACTTGTCATTTAGTATTAAAATAAAGGATTTATTATTAAAAAAAATTGGCGTGGGGTTCCCCTTAATTTTAGTCTCTAGCGGAGGTTAAGCAGACAGCTGGGGCAGATGTTTGAAGCCTGGGAAGGGGGTAATACCCACGGAGCTTCCCAGGCTACTAATATGAGCCCCCAGCTGAATACATAGCCTTTACTAGCTATTAAAATGGGGGACCCCCCCAAAAAAATGACGTGGGGTCCCCCCTAATTTAATAGCTAGCAAAGGCTAGGCAGACAGCTGGGGGCTGATATTAATAGCCCAGGAAGGGTGCCATGAATATTGGCCCCCTCCCAGGCTAGAAACACCAGCCGTCAGCCGCCCCAGAAATGGCGCATTCATAGGATGCGCCAATTCTGGCACTTAGCCTCGCTCTTCCACGCTGCCCTGGTGCGGTGGCAGGGGGTAATAGGGCTGGGGTTGATGTCAGCTTATAATGCCAGCTGACATCAAGCCCAGGTTAGTAATGGAGAGGCGTCTATAAGACACCCCCATTACTAACCCCATAGTCAAAGTTAAAAGAAAACACAAACACCCAGAATAAAGTCCTTTAATTGAAATAAAGACACAATCCTTTATTGTTCTAAATTAAACCAAACTTACCATCACGCCCATTCCAGCTGAAGCCAACGATCTCCTGCAATAAAAGAAAAATAATAAAGCAACATCATCCTTACCTTTCCATGGTTCCCACGACAGCTTCAGCTCTGCTACATCGAGATGACAGGCTGGACCGCAGCAGAACGCCGCCATCCAGCCTGTCATCCCGCAGACACTGAGAAGCGCAGGCTTGCTTGCGCTCTGCAGTGTCTGGCTGTGACGGCATAAAGATGAGACGAGTTCATGTCCAATGAACTCGGCGCACCTCATGCACGTCACTGACAGCGTGGGAAAATTCTCACGCTGAAGCGCTGAGTGCAGGAGAATTCTCCCACGCTGTCAGTGACGTGCATAAGGTGAGCTCATGTCCAATGAACTCAGCTCACCTCCTGCACGTCACTGACAGCGTGGGAGAATTCTCCTGCACTCAGCGCTTCAGCGTGAGAATTCTCCCACGCTGAAGCGCTGAGTGCAGGAGAATTTTCCCACGCTGTCAGTGACGTGCATAAGGTGAGCTCATGTCCAATGAACTCAGCTCACCTCCTGCACGTCACTGACAGCGTGGGAGAATTCTCCTGCACTCAGCGCTTCAGCGTGAGAATTCTCCCACGCTGAAGCGCTGAGTGCAGGAGAATTTTCCCACGCTGTCAGTGACGTGCATGAGGTGAGCCGAGTTCATTGGACATGAACTCGGCTCATCTGGATGCCCTCACAGAGAGACACTGTGGAGCGCAAGCAAGCCTGCGCTTCTCAGTGTCTGCGGGATGACAGGCTGGATGGCAGCGTTCTGCTGCGGTCCAGCCTGTCATCTCGATGTAGCAGAGCTGAAGCTGTCATGGGAACCACGGAAAGGTAAGGATGATGTTGCTTTATTATTTTTCTTTTATTTCAGGAGATCGTTGGCTTCAGCTGGAATGGGTGTGATGGTAAGTATGGTTTAATTTAGAACAATAAAGAATTGTGTGTTTATTTCAATTAAAGGACTTTTTTCTGGGTGTTGTGTTTTTTTTAAATACTTTACTAGAAATTCATGGTGGTCATGTCTAATATTGGCGTGACTCCATGAATTTTGGGCTTAGGGCCAGCTGATCATGCCAAGCTGGCCTTAACCCCTTTATTACCCAGTGAGCCACCGCATCAGGGCCCTGGATGAGTTGGGTACAGCGCCAGAAGATGGCGCTTCTATGAACGCGCCATTTTCCGGGGTGGCTGCGGACTGCAATTTGCAGCGGGGGTGGCCCAGAAAGCTTGGGCCTCCCTGCGCTGCGGATTCCAGCCCCCAGCTGCATAGTTGTACCTGGCTGGACACAAAAACAGGGCGAAGCCCCACGTCAATTTTCTTTAAATTATTTCATGAAATAATTAAGAAAAAAAGGGCTTCCCTATATTGTTGTGTCCGGCCAGGTACAAATAGGCAGCTGGTGGTTGGGGGCAGCCCGTTCCTGCCTGCTGCACCTGACTGGACACAAATATAGTGCGAAGCCCCACGTCAATTTTTTTTTAATTATTTCATGAATTTCCTGAAATAATTTAAAAAAATTGAAGTGGGGCTTCGCACTATATTTGTGTCCAGCCAGGTACAGCAGGCAGGAATGGGCTGCCCCCCAACCACCAGCTGCCTATTTGTACCTGGCCGGACACAACAATATAGGGAAGGCCTTTTTTTCTTAATTATTTCATGAATTTCATGAAATAATTAAAAAAAATTGAAGTGGGGCTTCGCACTATATTTGTGTCCAGCCAGGTACAGCAGGCAGGAACGGGCTGCCCCCAACCACCAGCTGACTATTTGTACCTGGCCGGACACAGCAATATAGGGAAGGCCTTTTTTTCTTAATTATTTCATGAATTTCATGAAATAATTAAAAAAAAAATACGTGGGGCTTCGCCCTATTTTTGTGTCCAGCCAGGTACAACTAGGCAGCTGGGGGCTGGAATCTGCAGCGCAGGGAGGCCCAAGCTTTCTGGGCCCCTCCCGCTGCAAATTGCAGTCCGCAGCCACCCCGGAAAATGGCACGTTCATAGAAGCGCCATCTTCTGGCGCTGTACCCAACTCATCCAGGGCCCTGGTGCGGTGGCTCACTGGGTAATAAAGGGGTTAGGGCCAGCTTGGTATTATCAGCTGGCCCCAAGCCCAAAATTCATGGGGTCACGCCAGTATTAGACATGACCGTCATGAATTTCTAGTAAAGTATTTAAAAAAAACACAACACCCAGAATAAAGTCCTTTAATTGAAATAAACACACAATTCTTTATTGTTCTAAATTAAACTATACTTACCATCACGCCCATTCCAGCTGAAGCCAACGATCTCCTGCAATAAAAGAAAAATAATAAACCAACCTCATCCTTACCTTTCCATGGTTCCCACGACAGCTTCAGCTCTGCTACATCGAGATGACAGGCTGGACCGCAGCAGAACGCTGCCATCCAGCCTGTCATGCCGCAGACACTGAGAAGAGCAGGCATGCTTGCGCTCCTCAGTGTCTCGCTGTGACGGCATCCAGATGAGCCGAGTTCATGTCCAATGAACTCAGCTCACCTCATGCACGTCACTGACAGCGTGGGAAAATTCTCACGCTGAAGTGCTGAGTGCAGGAGAATTGTCCCACGCTGTCAGTGACGTGCATGAGGTGAGCTCATGTCCAATGAACTCAGCTCACCTCATGCACCTCACTGACAGCGTGGGAAAATTCTCCTGCACTCAGCGCTTCAGCGTGAGAATTCTCCCACGCTGTAAGTGACGTGCATGAGGTGCGCCGAGTTCATTGGACATGAACTCGTCTCATCTTTATGCCGTCACAGCCAGACACTGCAGAGCGCAAGCAAGCCTGCGCTTCTCAGTGTCTGCGGGATGACAGGCTGGATGGCGGCGTTCTGCTGCGGTCCAGCCTGTCATCTCGATGTAGCAGAGCTGAAGCTGTCGTGGGAACCATGGAAAGGTAAGGATGAGGTTGCTTTATTATTTTACTTTTATTACAGGAGATCGTTGGCTTCAGCTGGAATGGGCGTGATGGTAAGTATGGTTTAATTTAGAACAATAAAGAATTGTGTCTTTATTTCAATTAAAGGACTTTATTCTGGGTGTTTGTGTTTTTTTTAACTTTGACTATGGGGTTAGTAATGGGGGTGTCTTATAGACGCCTCTCCATTACTAACCTGGGCTTGATGTCAGCTGGCATTATAAGTTGACATCAACCCCAGCCCTATTACCCCCTGCCACCGCACCAGGGCAGCGTGGAAGAGCGAGGCTAAGTGCCAGAATTGGCGCATCCTATGAATGCGCCATTTCTGGGGCGGCTGACGGCTGGTGTTTATAGCCTGGGAGGGGGCCAATATTCATGGCTCCCTTCCTGGGCAATTAATATCAGCCCCCAGCTGTCTGCCTAGCCTTTGATAGCTATTAAATTAGGGGGGACCCCACGTCATTTTTTTTGGGGGGTCCCCCATTTTAATAGCTAGTAAAGGCTATGTATTCAGCTGGGGGCTGATATTAGTAGCCTGGGAAGCTCCGTGGGTATTACCCCCTTCCCAGGCTTCAAACATCTGCCCCAGCTGTCTGCTTAACCTCCGCTAGAGCCTAAAATTAAGGGGAACCCCACGCCAATTTTTTTAATAATAAATCCTTTATTTTAATACTAAATGACAAGTACAGTAACCAACACTGTCACTGTACTTCATATATATGTGACTGACATGTATCTATCTATCTAATCTATGTGTGAAGCTCTATTCTGTCTGTTATAAATTGTCGGGTACAGATGCTGAATTGCCGGCCGGCTTTCTTAAAGAGACGGTGCATGAAAACACTATTATTTTTTTTAATAAATCCTTTACACTAAATGACAAGTACAGTAAGCAACACTGTCACTGTACTTCATATATATGTGACTGACATGTTTCTATCTATCTAATCTATGTGTGATTCTCTATTCCTTCTATTCTAAATTGTTGGGTACAGATGCTGAATTGCCGGCCGGCTTTTTTAAAGAGACGGTGCATGAAAACACTATTATTTTTTTTGATAAATCCTTTACACTAAATGACAAGTACAGTAATCAACACTGTCACTGTACTTCATATATATGTGACTGACATGTTTCTATCTATCTAATCTATGTGTGATTCTCTATTCCTTCTATTCTAAATTGTCGGGTACCGCTGCTGAATTGCCGGCCGGCTTTTTTAAAGAGACGGTGCATGAAAACACTATTATTTTTTTTGATAAATCCTTTACGCTAAATGACAAGTACAGTAAGCAGCACTTTCACTGTACTTCGTATATATGTGGCTGACATGTTTATATCTATCTAATCTATGTGTGAAGCTCTATTCTTTCGGTTCTAAATTGTCGGGTACCGGTGTATGCCGCTGCTGAATTGCCGGCTTTTCATGTTTCACTGTTGGCACTGTTCCCATCGATTTGGGCAATCACTGTAATGCCACAACCACCATGGCTGTGGCATTACAGTGAGTGGCAGACAATCCCTGCATGATTGGTGCTCTAAATAGCACCAGACATGCAGGACACGCTTTTGGTGCACGAACAGTTATCGAACATAACCTCGAACAGCCGAATTTTTTGCAAATCGTTCGGGTTCGTCGAACAACTCGAACACCGCCCAAAACAGCTCGAATTTGAGATTGGCGAACAGTTCTAGTCGAACACCGCTCATCTCTACTTACAAGGCATAGAGAGCCAGTTCATTCCACGTATCCAGCTTGGATACCCAATAATTATAAGACACAGCGGAATCACGGAGGACGTTGGTACGGTCGGCAAGGTACTCTTTCAGCATCTTCCCAAACTTTGCACTCCTAGTAAGAGTACCCTGCGCCCCAGGGCTTGTGCGATGGGAGAGGCTGGGAAAATTCTCCCAGAACTTTGACAGTGTTCCCCTGCCTCTGCTGGATTGAAGATGTGTCTCTCTCGCCTGTACTCCTTGCTTGTCCAAAGAAGTGTGACCTCTGCTGCCAGTGTTTTCAGATGGGAATTTTTTTTAATAGTTCCACAACAAGGGCCTTCTGGTACAGACCCATTTTTGTAGACCTGTCCGCCTCAGGAATAAGAAATATAAAGTTCTCCTTGTAGTGTAGGTCTAGAAGTGTCACCAAACAGTAATGACTGTCACCCAAAATTTTGAGAATGCGAGGGTCATGGGAAAGGCAGCGTAACATAAACTCAGCCATGCATGCCAGACTACTAACAGGCAAGACCTCCATGTCCTCACCAAGAGGATCACTGACTATGGTCTCCTCCTTCTCCTTCTCTCTGTCCTCTGGCCATCCACGCTGAACAGATGGAATGACAGCTGTGCAGTTAGTACTGTCTATAGCGCATGAAACTAGCTCCTGTTCTTCCCCCTCCTCTTCCTTATTGTCCCCCAATCAATGTTGGGATGAGATGAGGCTGGGCTGTGTGTAATCACCCTGTATGGTTCCTTGCTCCATCTCATCATGCTCCACCTGCAATGCATCCTCTTTGATTGAGAGCAGAGAGCGTTTCAGAAGACAATGAAGCGGGATGGTGACGCTAATTATGGCGTAATCCCCACTCACCATCTTGGTGGAGTCCTCAAATTTTGGAGGATGGCACATATGTCTGACATCCATGTCCACTCCTGAGGTCTTATGTGTGGAGTCTGAACTGAATACCGATGGCCTTGTTGATGCTACTACTCAACAACTGCTCTCTTCTGCTCACAAATCCTTCCCAATATCTGCAGTGTAGAGTTCCAACATGTGGGGACATCAGATAGCAGTCTGTGAGCCAGAACCTGCAAACACTGCTGAAAGTGACTTTCTAAAATGGGCAGACAGGCAGCGTACTTTAACAAGCTGATCCAGCAGCTCCGGGTAGGATTTGAGAAACCACTGAACCACGAGATTAGGCACATGGGCCGGGCATGGTACTTGTGTGAGCTCGCCTCGCCTCAGAGCCACCACCAGGTTCTGGCTATTGTCACACACGAACATGCCTGGCTGTATGTTCACCGGTGTGAGCCACAGATCTGCCTGCTCTTTCAGAGCTGTCCACAACTCTTCAGCATTGTGTGGTTTGTCACCTAAGCATATTAGCTTCAGCACAGCATGTTGTCGCTTGGCCGAGGCAGTGCTGCAGTGCTTCCAGCTTGTGACTGATGTGGTCATTTCGGAGATGGAGGCTGAAGAGGAGGAGGAGGCTGAGGAGGATGAGGTGGAGGAGCTGTAGACTGTGGGGGCAAACCTGAATGACATAGGGCCCACAATCCTTGGCGTCAGGAGGGTACATGTTCCGTCTCAAGGTCCGACTGGGTCCCAGCTTCCACTATGTTAACCCAGTGTGCCATCAGCAAGATGTACCGTCCCTGCCCACAAGCATTTGTCCACTTGTCCGTAGTTAGGTGGACTTTCCCAATAACTGAATTGTTGAGGGCACGGCTAATGTTTTGGGACACGTGCTTGTGTAATGCGGGGACGGCACACCGGGAGAAAAAGGGGCGGCTGGGGACCAAGCACCGAGGGACGGCCGCCGCCATCAGGTTGCGGAATGCTTCCATCGCCACTAGCCTAAAAGGGAACATTTCAAGCGCAAGCAGTCATGAAATGTGAGAATTTAGTAGCGTGGCCTATGGGGCGTTGGCTGCGTATTTCCGCTTGCATTCCAAGGACTGGGGTATGGACAACTGAACGCTGCACTGGGACAAGGATGTGGACGTGCTTCCTGATGCTGCTACTTGAGAGTGTGCAACGACAGGTGCAGGGCAGGAGGCATCTTCGCATGCACCACGGACAGGGGATTGGCTTGCATGCACAAAAGCGGAAGAAGCAATTATGCCACCCACAGACACTGTTCCTGGACCCTGGGGCTCAGCACACAAAGTCGGGTGCTTTGCTGCCATGTGCCTGATGGTTGTCTGGCTTTTCGTTTTGCCACCTCTGCTGATTCTCCCCTGGCAGGTGGTGCAAATAGCCTTTTTAGGGTTATCAGCAGAGTCTTTAATAAACAACCAGACTCGGGAAGACCTAACAGTTGTACTGGCAACTTCCTTCGTGTTGGTGTTACGGGGAACGGTTGTCTGCCTTCTGTCTGCGGCCAACACACTTATTCTTCCTGCCTATTTTGGTGCTCTCCCTCCCCCTGTGTGCTGCTCTCCTCACTCTGCATGTCCTCCTGCCAGTTTGGGTCAGTTACTTTATAATCCACCACCTCATCTTCCACTTCCGCTGCCTGGTCCTCCTCCTGACTTTTTGGCAATTGTGTCTCATCATCGTCCACCTCTTGTGACAATTTCCCACCATCTCCTTCGTGTGACCGTGGCTACTCAAATATTTGGGCATCGCTACATGCGATCTCCTTTTGCCTCGCTTCAAGTGGACAAGGCGAGAGGCCTGAATCTATAAATAGAAAAGTTAACAGTGTCCAAGTGTGGGATCATTTGTCTCCGAGCACTCGGCATGGTGGGAGGAAGGAGGATCAGAGTGAGGAATATGCGGTCCAGACTCACGGCTACTGAGACTTGACCGTGTGGAAGACAGGGTGGTGGTGGTGGTGGCTAAGTGACTGGAAGCATTATCCGCTATCCAACCAACAACATTTTGACACTGCTCTGGGTTCAATAGTGGTGTGCTGCGGTCCCCTAGGAATTGGGACAGGAAGGTCAGGCGAGTAGATGTGGGTGCTTGTTGTGGCACAATTTCAGCTTGCCCGCGGCCTTGGCCTCGGCCTCTGGATGCACCATCACCATCACGTCCAGTTCCCCGTCCCTTGCCTCATGCCTTGCCCATTTTAAATGGAGGACAATATCTTCCACGCTCACTATGAATGTCTGAATTTGGAGCAAAATTATATGTGATCTGTGTGACAGAGAAACCACAGTTTTAAATATCTGGCCTGTAGGTAACTATTTTGAACAGCAAACCGTTGTCAAAAACTTCGCTGACACAGTGAAAAAAAATTTGAAAGGAGGCCAAAAATGGCAGTATTTTCTGAAAACGTATATGTGATCAGTGTGATGGAGAAAACAGTTTTAAATACCTGTAGGTAACTATTTTGAACAGCAAACCGATGTCAATTGCTTCACTGACACACTGAAACAAATTTTTAATGGAGGTCAGAAATGGCAGTATTTTCTGAAAACGTATATGTGATCCGTGTGACGGAGAAAACATAGTTTTAAATAGCTGAATTTTTAGCGCTGTAATATGGAAAGGACCTGGCTGTATTCTGCAGTGCCAACAAGCAAATGACGCAGAAAAACTGTGTTTTCTGGATTGCTTTTGAAGCATATAATGAGGATTAAGATCCAAAAAAAAGTATTCCTTGCCCCTGAGACCTGGGCCTATTTCTAGAAATATCTAATAGCATCAGAAGGCAGAACTGGAATGGAGCCTCTTGTGCTATATGCACTGCAGTCTGCTATATACACTGCCTGCCTGCCTATATACACTGCAGGCCGAATATCTCTGCAGATGGATTAGTCCTCAGAAGGACTGTTTGTTGAAATGGATATGTGTAATTTACATGTTTCCTACCTACACTACCTAATACACAAGCAAATCTCTCCCTAGCTCAGCAGCACCTCTCCCTACTTTGCCTGATTCCAGAGTGACTGTGACTAGCACAGCGGCGCCAGGTCTGATATAGACCTGATGACACTGTGCGGCCAGCCAATCACTGTAATGCCACAACCACCTTGGCTGCGGCATTACAATAAGCGGCATATTTTTTGGTCTATATATATATATATATATATATATATATATATATATATATATATATATACCAAAGCCCAGATTTCCACTGGTCTAATGTCCATTCCTTGTGTTCTTTAGCCCAAACAAGTCTCTTCTGCTTGTTGCCTGTCATTAGCAGTGGTTTCCTAGCAGCTATTTTACCATGAAGGCCTGCTGCACAAAGTCTCCTCTTAACAGTTGTTGTAGAGATGTGTCTGCTAATAGAACTCTGTGTGGCATTTACCTGGTCTCTAATCTGAGCTGCTGTTAACCTTTGATTTCTGAGGCTGGTGATTCCGATAAACTTATCCTCAGAAGCAGAGGTGACTCTTGGTCTTCCTTTCCTGGGGCGGTCCTCATGTGAGCCAGTTTCTTTGTAGCCCTTGATGGTTTTTGCAACTGCACTTGGGGACACTTTCAAAGTTTTCCCAATTTTTCGGACTGACTGACCTTCATTTCTTAAAGTAATGATGGCCACTCGTTTTTCTTTACTTAGCTGCTTTTTTCTTGGCATAATTCAAATTCTAACAGTCTATTCAGTAGGACTATCAGCTGTGTATCCACCTGACTTCTGCACAACACAACTGATGGTCCCAACCCCATTTATAAGGCAAGAAATCCACTTATTAAACCTGACAGGGCATACCTGTGAATTGAAAACCATTTCCGGTGACTACCTCTTGAAGCTCATCAAGAGAATGCCAAGAGTGTGCAAAGCAGTCATCAAAGCAAAAGGTGGCTACTTTGAAGAACCTAGAATATGACATATTTTCAGTTGTTTCACACTTTTTTGTTAAATATATAATTCCACATGTGTTAATTCATAGTTTTGATGCCTTCAGTGGGAATGTACAATTTTCATAGTCATGAAAATACAGAAAAATCTTTAAATGAGAAGGTGTATGTCCAAACTCTTGGTCTGTACTGTGTATATATATATATATATATATATATATATATATATATACACATGTAATGGTGTCTTGTTTTCACAGGATTACCCCATCCATAAGATCATTTGTGCAATTTTGGGTCATCATCTAGACAACATTCCTCTCTATTTGCATCCATATGACTGAATGATAAATGTTGTTAACACACAAAAATTGTTATTTGAACATTTGTTCATTTTTTAGTGCACCTTTTTGTATCTAATATCAATTACATGAAATAATGAACAATATATGTGTCTATTTTTTACAGCTATTACCTGTGAACTTGGCTCTTCCTCATACAAAGATAAAGATGTCATTAGCTATAAATGTCCTCATGGGAAAAGACCAAAATCAGATCTTGTGCAGTGTTTTAATTATGGCTGGGGTCCACCAATCATTTGTCAAGGTAAGTTTTATTGGCTGAAAAAGAAGTGCATTAGTGATGTTAAAAATATGACCCGCTTTTAGTTTTGTAGAGTTCTGACTGCTTGTCTGCTTATTTAACTCTGTTATTTTAGAGTGACAGTGTGCTGACTGATTCTTTCTTGCCTACATTTTTATGCACTGTTCTATACTGTCTGTATAGGTTTCACAATCTATGGAAACATTGATTTCCTGCCTAATTTCTTATTATTCTTTGGTGCTATATACTGAAACACACACCTCTGAAGTACAGTTTTACCTACTCAGATTGACTGCTATGCAGTGGTGTAACTATAGTCTAATGGGCCCCAGGGCAAGATTTCGACCTGACTCTTCCACCTTCCACTCCCCCTTTGGACCTGGGACCCCATTTCAACCCCTATCCCATTCCCCCCTGCATGTTGGTCAGATATATGGGCCCTTGTAGGGTTCTAAATTCTATAAAAACATACAAGTTGCCACCCCTCCCTCATTATGTGGTAATGTCTCCAAACCTGTACTAATATCCCCCATCCTCGGCCCATCCTGGAATATATGTCCCCCTTCCTGGTATATATGTTCCTCATCCTGGAATATATATCCCCCATCCTGGTATATACTGTATGTTCCTCATCCTGGGCCGATCCTGGTATATATGTGTTCCATCCAAGTGTATATATATGTTGCCCTTCCTTTGACTTTCATGCTCCATATCACACCATGCAATACTGCTTCGAATGTGACACTACCATAATTTTATGGACAATCATCTTGACTATGTCATACATAAATTTGACTTGCAGCTATTTAGCATATGATTGATTATGCAGATTCTTGTCATGTCAATGCATTGTTACTGTTTTGCTCCTGGTGGTGGAAAAATCTTTTTCTTCCCATATACTGCAAAATACAACCTGTGACCACGATCGTTACTCCCCTGTTGCTTTGTATAAGCGAAAAATCCAAGACAAATTTACGGATAGAATTATAATTTTTTTAATAATAGTATATTTACCCAATTTACAGAAGATTACCATGCATGCTTGGTGCCTGTAAAATTATTCATATTTCTATAACTAAATAAAATCATTACAAAATACTAAATACATCATTTTTTATTTGTGGAAGCAGAAAAAATATTTTATGTGATGGTAGATTCCTATAAAATGTAAACTGAGAGTCCCAACCACAAGGCTAAAGTTTTAAATGAGTTAGGCTGGCCATATACAGTAGATAGGTGTCAGCCAAATGTATGTTTGGCCAAAAGCTATTTTTTCTGATCTCCTCCCACACACAAGTCAAGTATGCATGTCTTCAAAATGGGAAGAGTAAATTAAGGGCCCCTATAAACATTAAAGTATGCTGCTGGCTGATTGATCATTGAAACCCATAGTGATGGAGGGAATTTTGACTTCAAAGGAATGGTACACTTTCAGGAAAATGGGCATAAACTCTGTATAATTTTGAAAATAATAACTCAACGGGTACTCACCCTCCTTGGCTCCAGCACTGACTCCTCAATGCTGCTCTGGATCTTAGTATTATGACTATATTCATGCCAGTGCCGTAAGCCACAGGCACGGTGCTCAGTGCACAAGCCGCTGAGCTCAGTGACTCGCTAGAATGGTTATGGAGGATGTTGACATGATTTCATGACTGCAGCCAAAACACTGAGAATGGAGCAGTTGCAGGAAACTGACTCTTGAACCAGTGAGGGAGAGTACCTGCCAAGTTTATTGTTTTGCGTATCTTACAGAGTTTGTGGCTGACATTCCTGAAAGTGGATAACCCCTTTAATGACTAAAGGACAATTTTTCAAATCTTAGATGTGTCAATTTATTTTGGTAATAATTCTGAAATACTTTTAAATATCCCATTGGATCTGACAAGCCCAGATTGACAACCTTCTCTACTGGACTGATTCCGGTGGACTGCTTAATTAATGGGCCAATTAACCTTCTTTTTTACAATCTGTCCAAACAGTGAGCCCAACCATTGAGAGCTTAACTGATCGGAAGAATGGGGAACTTTTATGCCAGACAGGGAACAAAATGGAGCGGAAGGTAATATGTCTGACTGACGTTCCTTTCACCATTTTTGGGGCTGGCAGAAAATGTCAAGGGTAGTGTTCCGCAGCCACATAGGGATGAAAGGAGTGATGGTAAAATAGGACTTGCAATTTCATTCTAACAAATTCTTCCCCATTGTGCCAATTAATGTGAGTCCCAGGAGTCTCCAAATCATGACTAGACCACATATTACCACTGCATAGTGACCGAATAATTTCAAACTGATCAATAGCAAAACTCACAATACTAATAACATTAATATTACCACCGATGACAATATACATATGAGCTTGGTATATAGTATATACAGTATTTTTGAAGTGTAAAGGAACTTATACTTGGTTTTCTAAACATTTTAAAAATATAAATTAGTGATGAGCGAGCACTAAAATGCTCAGGTACTCGTTACTCAGGTCGAGTAAATCGTAATGCTCAGCTGTTTGACCAGAGTAATGAGTATAATGTAAGTCAATGGGAAGCTGGAGCATTCTTCCGGCACCACTCCCCTCCCTTCCTGGTGGTCTGGAGGAGGTCTAAAAATTGGTCAAATTGAAAGAAACAGTGCTGAAATGGCATGGGAACAGCATGAGGAAGACCCCTGGAAGCATCTCTGAATCCCAGGTCGCTGCTGGGAACAATGTTGTCAGAGTATTAAGTCACTTTTACTGACTGACAACAAAACATACAAAAATAACGATAAAATGGATTTTCCTTGAAAAAATGAAAAGAAACATTCTTTTCAGGATAATGACTTGTATATAAGGAAAAATAAATAAAAATAAAAAAATTATCCTCCACACCTTGGGCTATGTTCACACGTAGTGTTTTTGCTGCATTTTTGTACATTTGCATTGCTTTCAACAGTGAAAAATACATTCACCAGTACCTTATCTGGACTTGTGGTATGTGAGACATGATCAGACACATCATGTTTCTTTTATAAAGGAGGGACTCTGAAAGTCACCGGGCCAATTTTTACAGGGCTATCAGGTGACCCTCACTACTTGTAGAGGGCCATCAGGCAGCCCTTACTACTGTTAGAGGGCCAGCAGTCTGCCCTCACTATTGTTAGAGGGCCATCAGTTGGCCCTCACTATTATTAGAGAGCCGGCTATGCTTTGCATAGCCTTATATTGCTACTGCAATATAATTTATCCATCTGAGGTGGGCAATTTTCTTTTTGTATTAATACTGTTAAGTTTGAAACTTGGAGGGCCAGCAGGCAGCTATTCTGTGCATGGCCATAAATTGCTACAGCAATATAACGTATCCAACTGAAGTGGTCAAATTTTCTATTTCGTATATATTCTGTAAAGTTTGAAACTTTGATGTCCAGCAGGTGGCCCTCACAATTTATAGAGTGCCAGCAGGTGACCTCCACTATTTTTCGAGGGCCAGCAGGCATCTTAGGGACAGATGAGTCCAAAATAGAGATTTTGGTAAAGCACATCATTCAACTGTTTACTGTAAATGAAATGAGGCCTACAAATACAAGAACACGGTACTTACAGTCAAATATAGAGGAGATTCAAAGATATTTAGGGGTTGTTCTGCTGCCTCGGGCACTGGGTACCTTGACTGTGTGTAAGGCATCATGAAATGTGAAGATTACCAAAGTATTGTGTGTCACAATGTAGTGCCCAGTGTCATAAAGCTGGATTTGCATCCTAAGTCATGGGTCTTCCAGCAGGGCAATGACCCCAAGTTTCCCACCACTACCTCTTACATACAGAACCCACAGAGAAACTGCAAATAACAAATTAAATCATTACATTTTGTTAACTTTGATTAATTTGTTTCAACTTTGATACATTTCTGTCATGTTTGATGAATTACTGATTATAGATCACTGTAAAAATTATGAATCGGTCAATGAGTGGATGGAAAAAATCTATCTAGTTATGGACTGTGGAAAAGATGTATGCGACCAGACTGGTCGCTTGCAGCAGCAAGGAATATAAGTCAATAATCCCTAGCTGGATGCTCGTAATACGCTATCCCTAGTGTGATAGCTCACCTGTACACAAATTGCAGATAAGAGAGGTAATATTGTAGAATATAAAATAGATATTAACTGGCCCCAGAGGAGTTTTTTTATGTGGCAGCACCAAACTGTGAGAGAACGCAAGCAAATCTGCCTGCTTTCATGAAATTGTGAGAACAAATCACTGTTAAAAATTAGGAATCGGTCAATGAGTGCATGGAAGAAATCAATCAAGTTATGCACTGTGAAAGAGATGTGACCAGAATGACCACTCCTTTCCAGTCGATGTTACCACCTAGCACCTATCCCTATTCTAAATGCAGCTAACAGTGGTAATAGAATCGGTTTTTTTTGTTTGTTTCATTGCAGCAGCAAGGAGTATAAGGCAATAATACTTAGCTAGATGCGTGTTATATGCTATCCATAGTGTGATAGCTCACCCTTACACAAATAAGAGAGGTAATATTGGAGAATATAAAATAGATTTTAACCAGCCCAGAAGAGTTTTTTTGGTATGTGGCAGCACCAAACTGTGGAGTAACGCAACCAAACCTGCCTGCTTTAATGAATTTCTGAGTACAGACTGTATTAAAAAAATGAATCTGTCAATGAATTTTTGAAAAAAGCAATTCAGTTATGGACTGTGGAAGGGATGTGACGCGCCCCTGGGCCTGTGTCGCGCTGCGTTGCGCACGCGGGAGCTTACCCGGAGCCGGATCTTTTGAGGGTTGTAGTCTCGTGGCGGTGATCCGGTCCGTGCCCAGGGAGTCAGACTAAGTGGCGCTGTATCAGCGGTAGATGTTGGACGACTACGCCACCCGTTGAGTACAGCTAAGGAGCTGCTGCTGCAGGGCAGACCGCTGAGGCCGGTGGTAGGATTGTGCAGCGTGATAGTATAACCCCCAACGGGAGGGGTATGGCCTCAGGGCAGCCGACATGGATGATGGGGGTAGCAGGAACCACTCGGAGACGGTACGGTGTAGTTCAGGGTCTTTACTGGTGACAAAGATAGACCCTCCCGGAGTACTGGCTAGCGATTGGGGCCTGGTCAGTCCTTGAGCAGATGGGATCTCCCCTGGCCAGGCGGAGTTGTAGGCCTCCCAAACTAACTGTACTCTTCTGGCTACCTTGCTAGAGGCGGATATAAGTAGCCCACGTCCCTGAGTGTACCGTGTGGTGCTCACCCGTATGGCCGGTGACTCGGGGCCTTCGGGTTTCTGGGTCAGAGGACCTGCAATCCCCTGCCGATCGGTTTCTGCTGCTGGATAGGAGTTAGTCCCCACAGCCTCGGACTCCTGGTCCGGT
Organism: Phyllobates terribilis; assembly: GCF_046119375.1. Taxonomy (NCBI): domain Eukaryota; kingdom Metazoa; phylum Chordata; class Amphibia; order Anura; family Dendrobatidae; genus Phyllobates; species Phyllobates terribilis. The sequence continues at coordinate 32,947,684 of NW_027362768.1, read as the reverse complement.
GATAACTTCTCAGTCAGGGCGAGCTCTGCAGCTGCCAGCCCCTGACTCTTTGTAACACTGCTCCCACAGAGCTCCTGTTGTTTCTTCCTATATTTGCTTCTTTTCTCTGCTTCTTCTCTACTACTCACCCTGCCTCAGCCCTAGGTTTATATAGGGGAAGTTCTTCCCCTCCCAGGACTGGGCAGGAGGTGTGGCATGCATAGGATCCCTGACCAAGAGACCTCCCACCTGCTCTCAGACATAACATTGCTGTTACTGTGGAAAACCAGACCCCTGGGGTGCCACAGATGTATGCAACCAGAATGAACACTTATTTCCAGCTGATGATCCTTAGCATACATGAATTGTAGATAAGAAAGGTAATATTGTAGAATATACAATCAATTTGAATTGACCTTCCCATTATTAAGTGGGTATCCTATACTGTTATTGTGTATGCAGAAGGTGCAAGGGCTGCAAAAAATTAGGACACACTCCAATACCACTTTGAAGAGACGTAGTGAAGAGCCTCAGAAAAATTGCATTAAAAATTATTACTTTGTAAATGTTTTTACCAGCACTATGCGCTCCTGAAGGATAATGATGGAACTCGATATTCGGATTCGAAGATATTTTTTATTTCAAACTATACTACAACCGGTTTCGACTTCTTTGAGCCTTCCTCAGGTATAATATCATGCATATAAACAGATTTATCTAAACACATTTTATGGTAGATATCCCTGCTTGTCATTTTGGGTGGGGACTGAAATATCTGTTTTTCAGACACACCCAGATACTCAGATATGCAGGATTTTGCACTCTGAGGAATCTAGAAAAACCCACATACCAAATGACTTTTATGACTTTTTTTCCCATTTTTTTTATTCAATTTTTTCGCACAGAAGGTTTATTCATTTCTAAAAACACTATAAGTATAATTATACTAAATATAAAATTTATTTTAAAATGTTAAACATGCTAAAAGTGTGATTTCATACAAAAATAAAAAATCTTACAAACATATTTATTTATTTTTGTCTTTATTGTTGTTATTTTTCATTAGTTATCTGCTCAGGTTTTTCTCCTCCTTCCTTAGCTATCCCCTCCTCCACTAAGAACTCCTATAACTAAGGAAGGAGGAGAAAAACCTGAGCAGATAACTAATAAAAAAAAAAATAACAAAAACAAGAATAAGGAAAGAAAAAAAGATGGGTGGCAGTATAAATTTATTACTGCTTTTAATCGTAGTAATACGGAGATAAGAAACATTTTAAATAAATATTGGTACTTTTTGAAAAAGGATACATTTTTGAAAAAACTTTTACCAGATAGATCCAATTTTACCTTTCGTAGGGGCTAAACCGTGAAGGGTAAAATTGCCACTAGTAATCTCAGGATGACCAAAGATGGGGAACAGGAATGTTTAAAGAAAAAAGAAAAAGTTAGGATAAATAAAATGGGTGCTTTCAAACTGGGTGTCAATCGATGTGGCTCCCGAAAGTGTTGTACCTGTAAAAATCAATCAATCATATGACTCAGTACATTATGTCGTACAGTACGGGTGAAACCATAGCGGTCACACAAAAATGAACGTGTTATAGTGATTTTGTGATATATGTTATCACCTGTGCCTGTGGCTTGCAATACGTGGGTCGGACTATCCAGTCCCTATGATCCCGTATGAATGGCCACAGGCACAATACCAAAAATGTTTTTTAAAAACAGAGCAGATCCCGGCACGTATGTTTGAAGAATATTAAAACATTCAGTATTTCTGTGACCCCGTTGGAGCAATTACCAGAGAATTATACTAATAGGGTACAAAAGTTAAACCAGAAAGAATCATATTGGATCTTCCGTCTGGGTACATTATACCCAGATGGATTAAATTATATTGTAGAGGGTATATGACATATAAAATAAACATTGACAGGTACAAAATTGCTTATTACATTTATTTATGTTTTTTTTTTTTTTTTTTATGTCCATGAATGGAATATCAAAAAATTCTATTTGGAAATGGTTATAATATGAAGAAAGAAAGGGTTTTAAATTTTGTCATAATGTACAGTATATGTTTGTAGGATTTTTTATTTTTGTATGAAATCACACTTTTAGCATGTTTAATAACATTTTAAAAGACATTTTATATTTAGTATAATTACGCTTATAGTGTTTTTAGGAAAGAAAATACCTTCTGTGTGAAAAAAATTTTGTGCGAAAAAATGGAAAAAACTGTGTATAAAAGTCATTTAGTATATGTTTTTTATTAGATTCCTTAGAGTGCAAAATCTGGTATGGGTATGAGAAGAACCCAGTGTACGACAATGGAAAATGTGAGGAAGCCCAGCAACTAGGGAAAGGGGGAGTGGAGACCCCTAAGCAGTTCTACCAACACCCTGACTCCCCTATCGTCCCTAAATAGATTACACACCTATCGCTGAGCAGGATACCTTAGCCCTGGTTGACCCTAGAGCTAGGCCCTAGGTAAGGAGTGGAATGGGTGAGCACTAGTCATCCCCACTTCAACTATAGACAAACAAGGGAAACATACAAGGGGATACCCTTAGCTTTAAGAAGACACCAGAGAGATAACAACTACAATCCACAAAGGACCTCCAAGGAGAATATAGCCGACTGCTAGAATTCCCGATCTGAACAGAGGAATTAAATCTATCACCAGCAACTCTCTGGAGAAACTGAGTGTATTTAAAGATCCAGCAAGGGTGTTTCAATTAGCAGCAGAAGGTGGATATCATCACTGGGGCCTAGAGAGGGAGGGATGATGAAAGGATCAAGAAGGTGTCTGTAAGGCCACAGAGACTTCCTACAGCCGGATCCAGAATGACTGTCTGTCAAATTTGACACAGCCATGACAGTATCCACCTTCTACGCATGGCCTCCGGACACTCAGGACCAGGTTTCTCTGGATGAGAGGCATGGAAAGAACAAATCAACCTAGGGGCATGCACCTCTGATGCTGAAACCCACATCCTTTCCTCTGGACCATAACCTCTCTAGTGCACCAAAGTACTAAAGGGAACGACCTTGAAGATGAGAATCCACAAACTTTGAAATTTGGAACTCCAACTTGCCATCAACCAACCAATTGGGTGTGGCAGCTTGGGGGAGGTCTCAAGAGGTACCACATAATTCCTGAGGAGATACCTGTGAAACACATTGTGGATACTAAGAGTCTGAGGAAACTTAAGATGAAAAACTGCTGGGTTAATGACGGCAGTTATTTTATAGGGACCAATAAATCTAGGTCCCAGATTCCAGGAAGGAACCGTCAACTTGATATTCCTGGTAGACAACCACACAAAGTCATTCACACTTAGGTCCGGGCCAGGCGAAAGTTTCCTGTCAGCCATACGTTTGTATCTGTCCTTCATGATCTTCAAATTACTCTGAACCCCCCCCCCCCCCCGCCACACAGAAGAGAGCAATGGAGCAAAACATTCATCCTCAGGAACTTGTGAAGCCCCTCCCCCACTAAAGGTACCAAACTGTGGATGAAAACAATATGCACCAAAGAAAGGTGACCTGCCAGTAGATTCATGGCGGTGATTACTAATTACAAACTCGGCCAATGGTAATTAGGATGCACCTGAGGTGATTCTCCAAATTCTGATTATTACGCTTGGTCTGTCCATTTGACTGAGGATGGAAGGCAGAAGAAAAAGACAACTTCACCCCCAGTCGAGTACGGAAAGCTTTCCAGAATTTGGAAACAAACTGGGTTCCCCGATATGACACCACATCGGATGGAACCCCGTGAAGCTTCATAATCTCATTAATGAATACCCAAGCAAAAGTCTTGGCATTCGGAAGTGCCGGTAATGTGATGAAATGAACCATTTTACTGAACTTATCTACAACCAATAGAACCACAGTCTTGCCTGCAGATACCAGTAGGTTAGTAATAAAATCCATGCACAAGTGTGTCCATGGTCTTCTAGGAATAGGCAGCAGAAGAGGATCAGACGGAGGGGTATGCGATTCTTTAGAACGCTCTCAAATACTACAAGCAAACATGTTTAACCAGATCCTGATGAAACCCCTGGCCACCAAAAGCGACGAGAAAGGAGGTCTGCATTTGCCTTACCACCTGGATGACCAGCGTAAATTAGATGGTACAAATAACCTCCTGGAAGGGTAGGAGGCAGGGGCATCCCCCCAGAGCTCCAACACCTCTCTCTCCAGGTCAGGGTACAAAGCCGAAATGACTACCCCCTTCTGCAAAATATGGGCAGGGTTCTCATAGCCACCACCACCAGGGAAGTTCTGGGATAAAGTATCAGCTTGATGTTTTTAACCCCTGGACCGAAAGTGACAACAAAATTGAACCTAGTAAAAAACAGACCATCTAGGCTGACTAGGGTTGAGATATTTAGCAGACTGACAGGTTCTTATGGTCCGTGTGTCATGGGTGTGTCAGATGCAACAGACAGTCACTCTGCATCAAGCTGCAGAAGGTCTCTGCGTTTAACATTGCAGACGCCTTCTTAATCCTTCTGACTTTTGGACCCAGTGGCAACCTCCCTCCTGCTCTGATCGACACACTTTGGTCTGGGTGTTTATAAACTCTGTCTGCTCCAGGTAGTCGCCGGTGAGTCACTTTTTCCCTTGTGCAGGCTTGGAGCTATAGCAGTTGGCTTAATTCCTCTCTGGTGCCCTTGGAGGACGTTTGGTGTTATCTCTCTGGAGTCTTCTCAAACTTAGTTTCTCCCCATTTGTTTGTCTCCCTTGTGGTCTTTTGTTTATAGTGGGGACTGACATGTGCTCTTCCCCCCTTCCCTGCTCAGGGCCTAGCTCTAGGGACACACAGGTCTTAGGTTTCCTGCTCGGCGATTGGTTTGGAACCAATATAGGGATGGTAGGGTAGGCAGGGTATTATTAGATCTGCCTAGGGGTCTCCACTCCCCCTTTCCCTAGTGTCTGGGCTTCTTTCCCCTCATTCCTTCATGTTGCACTTAGTCTTTCCCACACCGTGTGATACCGTCATAAAAGTAATAGATTGGACTACCCCTGCAACCAATGTCGCCATTCTTCGAAAGCCAATTTAATCGCCAAAAGCTCCTTATTACCCACTTCATAATTTCTCTCGGCCGAAGACAATTTTTTGGAAAAGAAAGCGCATGGACACCATTTACCAGGGGACAGACCTTAAGACAACACAGCCCTAACCCCCACCTCCGACGCATCAACTTCAACGATGAAAGATTGAGACACATCGGATTGACTGACTATAGGTGCTGTGGCAAAACATCTCTTTAAGGAGGAAAAAGCCTGCTGGGTGGCATTCGACCATTTAGAAATATCAGACCCCTTTCTTGTCATGTCAGTGAGGGGTTTCACAATTACTGAATAATTTTGGATAAATTTATGGTAAAAATTAGTAAAGCCCAGAAAGCACTGTAATGCCTTCAGGTTCTCAGGAAGGTTCCAATCAAGTACAGCACGGATCTTCTCCGGATGCAGTCGAAAACCCGATGATAACAACAGGTACCCCAAAATTTTGCACCTCCTGGACAGCGAAAACACATTTCTCTAGTTTGGCATATAGTTTATTATCTCTGAATATCTGTAGTACCTGTTTAGCTTGACCCTGATGTGTCTCAAAATAAGATGAGTAAACCAAAATATCACCCAGATAGACCACCACAAACCTGTCCGCTAAATGATGGAAAATATTGTTTATGAAATACTGGAACCCCGTAGGTGCATTGGTCAGACCGAAAGACATAACCAGACTCTCGAAATGCCCTCATGTGTATTGAATGCCGTTTTCCATACATCCCCTTCTCTGATTCTAACCAGATTGTAGGCGCCCCTTAAATCCAGCTTATAGAGAATACCTTAGCTCCCACAACCTGGTTAAATAAATCTAGAATCATATTAAGAGGATAAGGATCTTGGGTGGTAATTTGAAGGAACAGACCCCAATAAAATGTCCCCTTTTGCCACAAAAAAATGCACACACCCTTTCTCTTGCGGATTTCAGGGGAAATATGTGACGTAGTAGCTCTCCCTATCTGCATGGGTTCCTCCAACTCCATAAGTACAGGTTCACCCCAGACCGCCCCGCCTCCCCCGGCAAAGGGGCATTGCCATGAAAGGGGGGCTCAGGAGAGAGCGGTATCACCCACCTATCCCGAATGCGTCTATCCACACATATGGCCAATTACATGGCAGCCTCCAAGGACCCGGGGTTTCGTAAACTGCCAAGGCATCCTTCAGCCTCTCTGAAAGACCCTGACAAATTGGCTTGTAAGAGCCGAGTTATTCCATCTGGTATCAGTTGGCCATCTACGGAATTCAAAACTATAATCTCCACTGACGGCAGCCCAGCCTGGATTCAGTCAAAGAGACTCTGTCAGGATCATCATAGATAAGTGCCAGAGCCTCGAAAAATCCTTAAACCGATCTGAGGCAAGCAGAGCCCTTTGGCAAAGAGAAAGTCCAGGATTGAGCATCTCCTTGCAACAGTGAGATCACAATCCCCACTCGCTGCTGCTCATCTCCAGAGGAGTAGGATCGAAGCTAAGATTACAACTTACAAGCTTCTTTAAATACAAAAAAACTTATCTTTACCTCCTGAAAACCTGTTCAGGAGGGAAATTTTGGGTTCAAGCTGGACCGGCCAACCACCAGAGTCGCCAACATTAAGAGTCTGCGGCCACTTCCGTTGCGGCTGAACCTCTAATCGAAGATCAGTCACCTCCAGTGACAAACTCCAAAGCTGATCTGCCAGCACTGAAATGGGATCTATAAACACGGAAAGAAAAAAAAAAAAAAACGCACAAAAAAACAAAAGTCAGTTTTTTTTTTTCTAAAAGTCTAGTAATAATGTCATGCTAGGTATGGGAAGAACCCAGTGTATGATGATGGGAAAAGGGGGGAAGCCCAGCAACTTGGGAAAGGGGGAGTGGAGACCTCTAAGCAGATGTACCAACACCCTGACTTCCCTATCGTCCCTAAGAAGGTTCTGCACCTATCGCCGAGTAGGATAACTTAGCCCTTGCTGACCCTAGAGCTAGGCCCTACGTAGGGAGGGGGAGGGGTGAGCACTGGTCAGCCCCACTTCAACTAAAGACAAACAAGGGAAACAAAGGGATACACTTAGCTTTGAGAAGACAACGCCATGGAGAATCTAGCCGACTGCTAGGATTCTAGACCTGAACAGAGGAATTAAATCTATCACCAGCAACTCTCTGGAGAAACTGAGTGTATTTAAAGATCCAGCGAGGGTGTGTCAAGTAGCAGCAGAAGGTGGAGATCACCGCTGGGTCCTAGAAAGGGAGGGATGAAAGGATCAAGAAGGTGTCTACAAGGCCAAGCGCAGCTGACTAGCCCAGGGGATGGGGATGACTCAGTACCCGGGCCTTTTTCTGGCCTTTGGGGATGTCGCGGTGGTCGGCTCCCGGGCCCGTACATTGGGGTCAGCTTTAAAAAAGGGATTGTTTGTTAATTTTATGAAAGTTCGTGACGCCACCTGTGGTTTCTGGTGAAAATCACCAGCGCTGCGGCAGTCCACTGAGGCCGGTGATAAGGCCGCTCGATGGTATAGCTCCCACGGGTGGAGCTAGGCCTCAGGGCAGCGTACGGAGAGGGGGATGCAGGACAGGCAAGACGCAGCCGGGTCAGAGCAAGAACGGGGACGGACGTGGTAGTCACTTCAGTACCTTTTACTGGTGGTAATTCAGACACATCCCGGAGCACTGTAGGGTGAAGGGTACATATCAGGATCCTCCCCAATGAGCGGGGGTAGAGCCTCCTGTTTCTTGCCTCTGCGTAGTAAGTTTCTGACCTGCCTGGAGCTAGGCCTAACTTTGTCTCTGTTCTGCACCTGCTGACCTTGTGGTAGGGCCTTCTGTTGGAGTTCTCTCTCCCTATTCTTTGGGGTCTCTGTGATTCCTGACCCTGGTATGTATCAGCTTTTGGTGATCCTGGGACATGTAGTTTGCCAGGGGTTCCGGTAGTTTTCTACTGGTCATGAAGATCCACGTAGACTCGGACCCGGTGTCCGGTACATTCTTCTGGGTGAGCTGGTTAAGCTCCTCTGCCCCCCTATGTACTCACTCTCCACTCGCCTTCGGCCCCCCTCGGGGCCCTCACTAGGCTACACACACTGCAGCCGGGACGCTGCTCTTCTTCGCCGCTCTCAGAACGTCGGCACACTCCTAGCTCTCTATCCTGAGCTCTGTGAGTTCTAGTCTGGAATCACTCTACAGACTGTACTGAACTCCTTCTGCAGGAACTGCTAGGCTCTGGCTCGACTGCACTGATTCCTTCTTTGTCTGAGCAGGAACTGCTGAATCACTTTCTGGGCTGCCTGGCTCCACCTTCCCTTTATATATCCCTAACGGGCTCCCTCTGGTGGTTTGAGGTGGAAGGTGGAGGTGTGTGTATGCTGTGGGGGCCTCTTGTGGAGAAATCCTTCTATACACCCCTCTAGGATCTGTGGTACCAAGCGCACCTGGGCGCCACATTCCCCCCTAGCAAAGCTCAGCCCTCCCGGGCTGAAGTGCATTTTATTAAGCAATAAACATTAACAATCTTCCCTTTATGGGAGGCACATTTCTTAAATGTTGCATAACAAAAACATTACTAAACATATAAAACATTTTCAGCAGTTCAATAATGGTGCTCCTTCCGGGGAAGCACCTGTCCATGATAGGCTGGCTCAGCCGGGTCATCAGCCGTAGATGGCGGGGGTTTGCTCTCCTCCCCCACCTTGTGGACATTCAGGGCCATGGGTATGACAGGGGTTACAGGTCCTGCTGATGGGGCGGCCTCTTCGGCCTGCTCGGTGCCGAGCTCGGGTTGAACATCAGGGCGTTGAACCGGTGCTCCGGCGCTGTTCCTCGGACATTCTGGCGCCCCCCTAGCGAACAATGGCCTACCTTCTTTTCTTTTCTTCCGGTAGGCTGCAGCTCCGCAGGTGACGGTCGTCTTCAGGACCTTGCGTCGCTTGCGTCCTACGTCAGAGCGTTCAGCGACGCTCCTTCCAGGAGCTGGCGCTACATGATTTGACGTCGAGGCGTGGGGCATGTCCAGTGCTTCACACGCTTTTGCAGGTACACCCCTCAGTTTCCCACGGTTAAGCCCTTCTTATCGCTCGGCAGCCCAACAATGGCGGCAATCTTCACCACAGTTTAACATACACAGTTTTTAATTAAAGGCGCACAGTACCCGGTGGCAACGGGCATAACACTCCGTCGTTGCAGCGGGCATGGAATCCTGTTCGTGACGCCAGGAAAGATGACTTGCCCAGGGAATGGGGATAACTCGGTACCCAGGCCTTTGCCTGGCCTTTGGGGATGTCGCGGTGGTCGGCTCCCGGGTCCGTACCCTGGGGTCAGCTTTAAAAAAGGGATTGTTTGTTAATTTTTTGAAAGTTCGTGACGCCACCTGTGGTTTCTGGTGAAAATCACCAGCGCTGCGGCAGTCCACTGAGGCCGGTGATAAGGCCGCTCGATGGTATAGCTCACACGGGTGGAGCTAGGCCTCAGGGCAGCGTACGGAGAGGGGGATGCAGGACAGGCAAGACGCAGCCGGGTCAGAGCAAGAACGGGGACGGACGTGGTAGTCACTTCAGTACCTTTTACTGGTGGTAATTCAGACACATCCCGGAGCACTGTAGGGTGAAGGGTACATATCAGGATCCTCCCCAATGAGCGGGGGTAGAGCCTCCTGTTTCTTGCCTCTGCGTAGTAAGTTTCTGACCTGACTGGAGCTAGGCCTAACTTTGTCTCTGTTCTGCACCTGCTGACCTTGTGGTAGGGCCTTCTGTTGGAGTTCACTCTCCCTATTCTTTGGGGTCTCTGTGATTCCTGACCCTGGTATGTATCAGCTTTTGGTGATCCTGGGACATGTAGTTTGCCAGGGGTTCCGGTAGTTTTCTACTGGTCATGAAGATCCACGTAGACTCGGACCCGGTGTCCGGTAAATTCTTCTGGGTGAGCTGGTTAAGCTCCTCTGCCCCCCTATGTACTCACTCTCCACTCGCCTTCGGCCCCGCTCGGGGCCCTCACTAGGCTACACACACTGCAGCCGGGACGCTGCTCTTCTTCGCCGCTCTCAGAACGTCGGCACACTCCTAGCTCTCTATCCTGAGCTCTGTGAGTTCTAGTCTGGAATCACTCTACAGACTGTACTGAACTCCTTCTGCAGGAACTGCTAGGCTCTGGCTTGACTGCACTGATTCCTTCTTTGTCTGAGCAGGAACTGCTGAATCACTTTCTGGGCTGCCTGGCTCCACCTTCCCTTTATATATCCCTAACGGGCTCCCTCTGGTGGTTTGAGGTGGAAGGTGGAGGTGTGTGTATGCTGTGGGGGCCTCTTGTGGAGAAATCCTTCTATACACCCCTCTAGGATCTGTGGTACCAAGCGCAGCTGAGCGCCACATTCCCCCCTAGCAAAGCTCAGCCCTCCCGGGCTGAAGTGCATTTTATTAAGCAATAAACATTAACAATCTTCCCTTTATGGGAGGCACATTTCTTAAATGTTGCATAACAAAAACATTACTAAACATATAAAACATTTTCAGCAGTTCAATAATGGTGCTCCTTCCGGGGAAGCACCTGTCCATGATAGGCTGGCTCAGCCGGGTCATCAGCCGTAGATGGCGGGGGTTTGCTCTCCTCCCCCACCTTGTGGACATTCAGGGCCATGGGTATGACAGGGGTTACAGGTCCTGCTGATGGGGCGGCCTCTTCGGCCTGCTCGGTGCCGAGCTCGGGTTGAACATCAGGGCGTTGAACCGGTGCTCCGGCGCTGTTCCTCGGACATTCTGGCGCCCCCCTAGCGAACAATGGCCTACCTTCTTTTCTTTTCTTCCGGTAGGCTGCAGCTCCGCAGGTGACGGTCGTCTTCAGGACCTTGCGTCGCTTGCGTCCTACGTCAGAGCGTTCAGCGACGCTCCTTCCAGGAGCTGGCGCTACATGATTTGACGTCGAGGCGTGGGGCGTGTCCGGTGCTTCACACGCTTTTGCAGGTACACCCCTCAGTTTCCCGCAGTTAAGCCCTTCTTATCGCTCGGCAGCCCAACAATGGCGGCAATCTTCACCACAGTTTAACATACACAGTTTTTAATTAAAGGCGCACAGTACCCGGTGGCAACGGGCATAACACTCCGTCGTTGCAGCGGGCATGGAATCCTGTTCGTGACGCCAGGAAAGATGACTTGCCCAGGGAATGGGGATAACTCGGTACCCAGGCCTTTGCCTGGCTTTTGGGGATGTCGCGGTGGTCGGCTCCCGGGTCCGTACCCTGGGGTCAGCTTTAAAAAAGGGATTGTTTGTTAATTTTTTGAAAGTTCGTGACGCCACCTGTGGTTTCTGGTGAAAATCACCAGCGCTGCGGCAGTCCACTGAGGCCGGTGATAAGGCCGCTCGATGGTATAGCTTCCCATGGGTGGAGCTAGGCCTCAGGGTAGCGTACGGAGAGGGGGATGCAGGACAGGCGAGACCCAGCTGGGTCAGAGCAAGAACGGGGACGGACACGGTAGTCACTTCAGTACCTTTTACTGGTGGTAATTCAGGCACATCCCGGAGCACTGTAGGGTAAAGGGTACATATCAAGATTCTCCCCAATGAGCGGGTGTAGGGCCTCCTGTTTCTTGCCTCTGCGTAGTAAGTTTCTGACCTGCCTGGAGCTAGGCCTAACTTTGTCTCTGTTCTGCACCTGCTGACCTTGTGGTAGGGCCTTCTGTTGGAGATCTCTCTCCCTATTCTTTGGGGTCTCTGTGATTCCTGACCCTGGTACGTATCAGCTTTTGGTGATCCCGGGACATGTAGTTCGCCAGGGGTTCCGGTCGTTTTCTACTGGTCATGAAGATCAACGTAGACTCGGACCCGGTGTCCGGTAAATTCTTCGGGGTTAGCTGGTTAAGCTCCTCTGCCCCCCTATATACTCACTCTCCACTCGCCTTCGGTCCCGCTCGGGGCCCTCACTCGGCTACACACACTGCAGCCGGGACGCTGCTCTTCTTCGCCGCTCTCAGAACGTCGGCACACTGCTAGCTCTCATAGAATCATAGAATCATAGAATCATAGAATGGTAGAGTTGGAAGGGACCTCCTGGGTCATCTGGTCCAACCCCCTGCTCAAAGCAGGATTCACTAAATCATCTCAGACAGATGTCTGTCCAGCCTCTGTTTGAAGACGTCCATTGAAGGGGAACTCACCACCTCTCTTGGCAGCCTGTTCCACTCATTAATCACCCTAACTGTCAAAATGTTTTTTCTAATATCTAATCTGTGTCTCCTCCCATTTAGTTTCATCCCATTGCTTCTAGTCTTTCCTTGTGCAAATGAGAATAAAGATGATCCTTCTACAATGTGACAGCCCTTGACATATTTGTAGACAGCTATTAAGTCTCCTCTCAGTCTTCTTTTTTGCAAGCTAAACATTCCCAAATCCTGCAACCGTTCCTCATAGGACATGGTTTGCAAACCAGTCACCATTCTGGTCGCTCTTCTCTGAACTTGCTCCAGTTTGTCTATGTCTTTTTTAAAATGTGGTGCCCAAAACTGTACACAGTATTCCAGATGAGGTCTGACCAAAGAGCAGTAAAGACCGATAATGACTTCACGTGATCTAGACTGTATGCTTCTGTTAATACATCCCAGAATTGTATTTGCCTTTTTTGCTGCTGCATCACACTGTTGACTCATGTTTAGTCTATGATCTATTAGTATACCTAAGTCTTTTTCACATGTACTGTTGCTTAGCTCTATTCCTCCCATTCTGTATATGCTTTTTTCATTTTTATTGCCCAGATGTAGTACTTTGCAATTTTCCCTGTTAAAAACCATTCTGTTGGTTGCTGCCCACTGCTCCAGTTTATTTAGGTCTTTTTGAATCCTCTCTCTCTCTTCTCTAGTATTAGCTATCCCTCCTAGCTTTGTGTCATCAGCAAATTTAATCAGTTTACCCTCAATTCCTTCATCTAAATCATTGATAAAGATGTTGAACAATACAGGTCCCAGGACGGAGCCCTGTGGTACCCCACTTGAGACATTCATCCAGCTGGATGTGAAGCCATTTACAACCACCCTTTGAGTCCGATCACTAAGCCAGTTATGAATCCACCTAACAGTTGCCTGGTCCATTGCATACTTGGTCATTTTTTCAATAAGGATGGTGTGAGATACTTTGTCAAATGCTTTGCTGAAGTCAAGATATACTATATCTACAGCATTTCCCTGATCCACCCAGTCAGTAATTCTGTCATAGAAGGAAATTAAGTTAGTCTGACATGACTTGTTAGTTACAAACCCATGCTGACTCTGGTTAATCACTTCATTCTTATCCATGTACTTACATACATGTTGTTTAATAATTTGTTCAAAGATCTTTCCTGGTATAGAAGTCAGACTCACCGGCCTATAGTTCCCTGGGTCCACCTTCTTCCCCTTTTTGAAGATAGGAACAACATTTGCTCTTCTCCAGTCTTCTGGTACTTCTCCTGTTCTCCAAGAATTTTCAAAGATTATGGAGAGTGGTTCTAAAATTTCTTCTACGATCTCCTTCAGTACTCTGGGGTGTAATTCATCTGGACCTGGAGACTTGAACTCATTTATGTTAGCTAAATATTCCCTCACAATCTTTCTGTTTACAGATAACTTGGATTCCTCTATTCCTTTAAAAGGACAGTGAAGATCAGTTGATGTTACATTTTCTTTCTGAGAGAAAACAGATGCAAAATAGGAATTAAAAAGTTCGGCCTTCTCAACATCCTCTCTTACCATTTCTCCATTTTCATCCTGTAAAAATCCTATAGCATCTTTGACTTTTCTTTTACTTTTGACATACCCCCAAAATCCTTTTTTATTGCTTTTGACATCTCTTGCAAGCCTTAATTCATTGTCAGCTTTAGCTAACCTGATACGTGCCCTACAGGATCTGCAGACTGCATTATAATCTTCTTTAGATATGCCTCCCTCTTTCCATTTAATAAACATTTCTTTCTTTCTTTTTAGCATGTGTTTAAGTTCTGTGTTCATCCATCCTGGTTTCCTTAAATGCTTCCCATTCTTCCTACTTTTCGGGATTGTTAACGATTGTGCTTTGAGAATCTCATTTTTAAAAATTTCCCATCCTTCCTGGACATTTTTGTCCTTAAGGACATCCAGCCATTGGATCCCTCCTATTCTCTCTATCCTGAGCTCTGTGAGTTCTAGTCTGGAATCACTCTACAGACTGTACTCAACTCTTTCTGCAGAACTGCTAGGCTCTGGCTCGACTGCACTGATTCCTTCTTTGTCTGAGTAGGAACTGCTGAATCACTTTCTGGGTTGCCTGGCTCCACCTTCCCTTTATATATCCCTAACAGGCTCCCTCTGGTGGTTTGAGGTGGAAGGTGGAGGTGTGTGTATGCTGTGGGGGCCTCTTGTGGAGAAATCCTTCTATACACCCCTCTAGGATCTGTGGTACCAAGCGCAGCTGGGCGCCACACAGCGACCTTCTGCAGTCGGATCCAGAATGACTGTCTGTCAAACCTGATACAGCAGTGACACTCCTATACTGTTATTGGGTATGCAGTAAGTGCAAGGCCTGCAAAAATTAGAATGCACTCCGATACCACTTTGAAAATACGGAGTTGAGGGCCTCAGTAAAAATAACTTTTTCCATTATTAAATAGTGGGTCTCCTAGACTGGTAATGCCCATGCACTAAGTGCATAGGCTGAAAAACATTTACCCTTGGGGGTATATATACAGGGTGCGCCATTTATATGGATACACCTAAATTAAATGGGAATGGTTGGTGATATCAACTTCCTGTTTGTGGCACATTAGTATATGGGAGGGGGAAAACTTTTCCAGAAAAATGGTGACCATGGCAGCCATTTGGTTTGAGGAGGAAGGTGGAGGTGTGTGTATGCTGTGGGGGCCTCTTGTGGAGAAATCCTTCTATACAACCCTCTAGGATCTGTGGTACCAAGCACAGCTGGGCGCCACACAGTGTCCTTCTGCAGTCGGATCCAGAATGACTGTCTGTCAAACCTTACACAGCAGTGACACTCCTATACTGTTATTGGGTATGCAGTAAGTGCAAGGGCTGCAAAAATTAGAATGCACTCCGATACCACTTTGAAAAGACGGAGTTGAGGGCCTCAGTAAAAAATTTTTTTTCCATTATTAAGGAGTGGGTCTCCTAGACTGGTAATGCCCATGCACTAAGTGCATAGGCTGAAAAACATTTATCCCTGGGGGTATATATACAGGGTGCGCCATTTATATGGATACACCTAAATTAAATGGGAATGGTTGGTGATATCAACTTCCTGTTTTTGGCACATTAGTATATGGGAGGGGGAAAACTTTTCTAGATAAATGGTGACCATGGCAGCCATTTTGAAGTTGGCCATTTTGGATACAACTTTATTTTTTTCAATGGGAAGAGGGTCATGTGACACCTCAAACTTATTGAGAATTTCATAAGAAAAACAATTGTCTTCTTGGTTTTAATATAACTTTATTTTTTCATGAGATTTTTACAAGTTTATGACCACTTATAAAATGTGTCCAAAGTGTTGGATTGTCAATGCAACCCTCTTCTCCCACTCTTGACACACTGATAGCAACACCGCAGAAGAAATGCTAGCACAGGCTTGCAGTATCCGTTCTTTCAGATGCTGCACATCTCGTATCTTGATGGTATGGTGTGGTATATGGGGTACAAAGATAGTGGGCCATTCTTCATCAATGGAAACCTCAATGCCACTGGATATCTGAAATTGCTACATGATGATGTGTTGCCCTCTTTATGCACTGAAGATGGCACATTCCCTGAGTTTTTGCAACAATGTGGTGCAACACCACATTATGGGTGTCAGGTTTTCTTATGAAATTCTCAATAAGTTTGATGTGTCACATAACCCTCTTCCCATTGAAAAAAAGTTGGATCCAAAATGGCCGTCTTCAAAATAGCCTCCATGGTCACCATCCATCTGGAAAAGTTTTCCCTTTCCCATTTACTAATGTGCCACAAACAGAAGTTGATATCACCAACCATTCCCATTTAATTTAGGTGTAAAATTTAGGCCCACCATGTATATATATATTTTATAGAATGTTAGAGGTAGGCCTCTAAAAATTGTTCCTACAGACATAATAAACACCCATAAAAAAATTTATGTGGGTGTTGCATGATGGTCACTATGTTGATACAGTGGTGGAGGATGAGGAGAAGAAGAAGGAGGACAACATAAAATTGACAAAATCCTGAAGCGTAAACTCATGTCTGGGTGTGAAGGGGTGCATGGGAATAGCCCAGACAAACTCAAATACAGAGTGTTTTTTTTTTTTTATGTTCCGCTGCTGTCATCTGCTGTTGTTGAGAAATCTGGGCCAATTCAGCCCTTGTTCATTTTGACAAGAGTCAGCCTGTCAGCATTTTCAGTTGACAGACGGATGGCCTATCAGTTATAATACCACTAAGACACACTCTGACAAAATGATGACACAGTTCATGCCACATGTCCAGCTTGGATACCCTATAGTTGTAAGGCATAGAGGTATCACGGAGGATGCTGGTACGGTCGCCTAAGTACTCCTTCAGCATCTTCCAAAACTTTTTCCTCCTTGTCATTGTACCTCACGCATCAGGGCATTGGTGCTGGGAGGGTCTGAGAAAATTGTCCCAGACCTTTGACAGTGTTCCCCTACCTCTTCTCGATCTGGTTTGTGTCTCCCTTTCTTGAATGCATTGGTTGTCAAAAGAACTGTGACCTCTGCTGCCAGCTTTGTCGGATGGAAATTTTTACAATAATTCTTTAACTAGGGCCTTCTGGTACTGCAACATTTTATTAGACCTCTCCACCACGGGAAGGAGAGATAGGAAATTCTCCTTGTAGTGTAGGTCTAGAAGTATGACCAACCAGTATTTACTGTTGCCCAAAATGCGTACAACGCGAGGGTCACGGGAAAGGACTCTTCATCCCGATTCTCTGTCTACTGAAATGCTCGCTGCTCACAATTAAAGAGGAGTTTTTGAAGGCGGAGCAAGATGAGGTAGAGCAAGTAACTATTAAAAGGTGATGATACACAGCCCAGCCTCATCTCAACATGGATTGGGTGATAATGAGGAGGAGGAGGAGGAACAGGAGTTGGTTTCCTCCACTACAGATGAAACTACCCACATCACCTTCATCCCATCTGTTCAGCGTGGATGACCTGAAGAAGGGGAGGAGAGGGAGAATGATGAGGAGGACCTTGAGGAGGATGAGAAGGAGAAAATGGACAGTTGTCCTCTTGGTGGGGACAGGGAAGTCTTAGCTGTTGACCGTCACGACCAATTTACATTCCAGTTCATTTCTTCAGTTTTTTCCAGTCTAATGTGCACAAGTGCATATAAGGGTGTGGCCTGCTGTTACGGATCCGGGTGGTGGAACCTCTGTGCTGCGGTGCAAGGAGGGACCACAGGGGCATGACTAAGCACCTTCTCGGCCTGACCAAGGTCGCAAGGCAGCTCAATCGACTCCGTCAACCAGGGAGGGACTAAGCAGGGGGACCAGGTGCCACTCTGGGACCGACCTTGTATGAGAGCAGATGACTCCCACAGGTCAGATGGCAGGAACTGATCGGTACAGCAGATAAGCAGGCTGATTTGGCTGTTAGCCAGATGGTTGCTCCGGGTAGGCAGGCTGGCGGGCACAACGGGTAACTGGCAGGTGCTTCCAGGTAAGCAAGCTGGCAGGCACGGCTTGTAACAGACAGGTGCTTCCAGGTAAGCAGGCTGGCGGGCACGGCAGGTAACTGGCAGGTGCTTCCAGGTAATCAGGCTGGCGGACACGGCAAGTAACTGGCAGGTGCTTCCAGATTGGACTGTAGATAGACTGTTGGGCTGGATTGTACACTGTGTGCCGAATTATTAGGCAAGTTGTATTATAGAGGATAATTTATTATTATTGATCATCAACTATGTTTTCAATCAACCCAAAAGACTCACAAATATCCAAGCTTAATATTTTTGGAAGTTGGAGTGGGTTTTTTTTTAGATTTGGCTATCTTAGGTGGATATCTGTTTGTGCAGGTAACTATTACTGTGCAGAATTATTAGGCAACTTAATAGAAACCAAATATAATCCCATCTCACTTGTTTATTTTCACCAGGTAAACCAATATCAGTGCACAAAATTTAGAAATAAACATTTCTGACAAGCAAAAACAAAAACCCAAAAAATTAGTGATCAATATTGCCACCTTTCTTTATGATGACACTCAACAGCCTTCTATCCATAGATTCTGTCAGTTGCTTGATCTGTTTTCGATCAACATTGCGTGCAGCAGCCACCGCAGCTTCCCAGACACTGTTCCGAGACGTGTACTGTTTTCCCTCCCTGTAGATCTCACATTTTATGATGGACAACAGGTTCTCTATGGGGTTCAGATCAGGTGAACAAGGGGGCCATGTCATTACTTTTTCTTCTTTTAGACCTTCACTGGCCAGCCACGCTGTGGAGTAGTTGGATGCATGTGATGGAGCATTGTCCTGCATGAAAATCATGTTTTTCTTGAACAATACAGACTTCTTCCTGTACCACTGCTTGAAGAAATGGTCTTCCAGAAACTGGCAGTAGGTCTAGGAGTTGAGCTTCACTCCATCCTCAACCCGAAAAGGTCCCACAAGTTCATCTTTGATGATACCAGCCCATACCAGTACCCCACCTCCACCTTGCTGGCATCTGAGTCGAAGTGGAGCTCTCTGCCCTTTACTGATCCAACCTCTGGCCCATCCATCTGGCCCATCAAGAGGCACTCTCATTTCATCAGTCCATAAAACCTTTGAAAAATCAGTCTTAAGATATTTCTTGGCCCATTCTTGACGTTTTATCTTATGTTTCTTGTTTAAAGTGGTTATTTTTCAGCCTTCTTTACCTTGGCCATGTCCCTGAGTATCGCACACCTTGTGCTTTTTGATACTCCAGTAATGTTGCAGCGCTGAAATAAGGCAAAACTGGTGGCGAATGGCATCTTTGCAGCTTCACGCTTCATTTTCCTCAATTCATGGGCAGTTATTTTGCGCCTTTTTTGGCTAACACGCTTCTTGCGACCCTGTTCACTATTTGCCATGAAACACTTGATTGTTCGGTGATCACGCTTCAAAAGTTTGAAAATTTCAAGACTGCTGCATCCCTCTGCAAGACATCTCACAATTTTGGACTTTTCAGAGCCCGACAAATCTATCTTTTGACTAGAGATGAGCGGTGTTCGACTAGAACTGTTCGCCAATTTCAAATTCGAGCTGTTTTGGGCGGTGTTCGAGTTGTTCGACGAACCCGAACGATTTGCAAAAAATTCGGCTGTTCGAGGTTATGTTCGATAACTGTTCGTGCACCAAAAGCGTGTCCTGCATGTCTGGCGCTATTTAGAGCACCAATCATGCAGGGATTGTCTGCCACTCACTGTAATGCCACAGCCATGGTGGTTGTGGCATTAGAGTGATTGCCCAAATCGATGGGAACTGTGCTCACAGTGAAACATGAAAAGCCGGCAATTCAGCAGCGGCGTACACCGGTACCCGACAATTTAGAACCGAAAGAATAGAGCTTCACACATTGATTAGATAGATAGAAACATGTCAGTCACATATATAAGAAGTACAGTGACAGTGTTGATTACTGTACTTGTCATTTAGTGTAAAGGATTTATAAAAAAAAATATTAGTGTTTTCATGCACCGTCTCTTTAAAAAAGCCGGCCGGCAATTCCGCAGCAGTACCCGACAATTTAGAATAGAAGGAATAGAGAATCACACATAAATTAGATAGATAGAAACATGTCAGTCACATATATAAGAAGTACAGTGACAGTGTTGATTACTGTACTTGCCATTTAGTGTAAAGGATTTATTAAAAAAAATAATAGTGTTTTCATGCACCGTCTCTTTAAAAAAGCCGGCCGGCAATTCAGCAGCGGTACCCGACAATTTAGAATGGAAGGAATAGAGCATCACTGTCACGCTGTCTCCGTATACTGGAAGTAGGGGGCCTAAGCTGACCCTAAGCTGGGGCCCTGACTAATCCCTCAACCTGGAGGTACTGTTAAAGGTACAGAGGTCCAGGCCGCCAGCGTAACCCCTACCTCCTGAAGATCCCTGCACCACAGTAATCTAGTCCTGAGAAGGACCCCGATCACAACCAAAGGGAACAAGACATAATATGTCCAAACACAATACTTAGACGAACGAGACAGTACAAGGGAAAAACCAAAACCACCTTGCATACAAACAACTTCTCAACTACAACAGAGGGAAAACCAACGGGAAAGGAGATAAATGATAAAGCGAGGAAAGGGAAAAAACACTTCCAAATACACTTATCTCAGCAACTCCAAACACCACGATCAGCTCTGTCAGTCTGAATGAAATGCTTTCACCGACACTTCCCAAACAGACCAGCAGGTATATGAAGGAGTCTCACTACAGAAGTATTGATTGCAGCTGGGCGAGGCTGGACCTCATCTAGCCCAGAGAGAGAGAGAATTAACTCCCTCACTGCCGAGAGACACAAAGCACCAACAAGTCAGCTGCGAGAAGTCAGGCTGTGTACTCGTGACGATCTTCGTGGCAACACACCCGTGACAGTACCCCCCCTTCTACGAGGGGCCTCCGGACCCTCAGGGCCAGGTTTATCCGGGTGAGTCGTGTGGAAGGCCCGAACTAATCGGTCTGCGTTAATATCCAACGCAGGAACCCACATCCTCTCCTCAGGACCATACCCCTTCCAATGAACCAGGTACTGAAGGGACCGGCGATTAAAGCGTGAATCAATGACCCTCGATACCTGGAACTCCAAGTTACCATTGACAACCACTGGAGGGGGAGGTAAAGGTGACGGTACCACCGGCGCCACATACCTCTTAAGCAATGATCTGTGAAACACGTTGTGAATTTTAAACGTAGGGGGGAGATCAAGACGGAATGCCACCGGATTAATAATAGAACTGATTCTGTACGGCCCAATGAACCTGGGACCCAATTTCCAGGAGGGAACCTTAAGTTTAATATTCCTGGTAGACAACCATACCCGATCGTTCACACTTAGGTCCGGACCAGACACTCTCCTCCTATCAGCCATACGTTTGTATCGGTTCCCCATAGTATTCAGATTCTTCAGCACCCCTCTCCATACTGAAGCGAGTGATGAGGAAAATCGTTCCTCCTCAGGAACCCCCGAAGAGCCCCCCCTACTGAAAGTACAAAACTGGGGGTGAAAACCATATGCCCCAAAAAACGGGGACTTACCAGTGGACTCGCTCCGCCTATTATTAAGAGCAAACTCTGCCAGAGGTAAGAAAGAAGCCCAGTCCTCCTGGTTCTCTGACACAAAACACCGGAGATATGTCTCCAAGCTCTGGTTCATACGTTCCGTCTGACCATTGGTCTGAGGATGAAAAGCCGAAGAGAATGACAACTGCATCCCCCGCCGTGCACAAAACGCCTTCCAGAACTTGGACACAAACTGAGACCCCCGATCAGACACCACCTCGGAGGGTACCCCGTGAAGCCTCACAATCTCCCCAATGAACACCTGTGCAAGAGTTTTAGCATTAGGGAGAGCCGGAAGAGCGATAAAATGTGCCATCTTGCTGAACCTGTCCACTACAACGAGTATGACCGTTTTACCCGAAGACGGAGGGAGGTCCGTAATAAAGTCCATAGACAGATGAGTCCAAGGACGCTCCGGGATCTTCAAAGGTAAGAGGGCCCCAGACGGACGGGTATGTGAGGTCTTAGAGCGCGCACAAACCCCACAGGACGCGACAAAAGTTACCACCTCCTTATGTAAGTTAGGCCACCAAAACCGACGCGAGAGGAGATCCACAGTTGCTTTACTCCCCGGGTGTCCTGCAAAAACAGAGTTATGGTGTGCCTCGATCACCTTTTGTCGCAACTGATCTGGAACAAACAGTCTCCCTGGAGGTCCAACAGGGGCGTCCCCCTGAGCCTCCAATACCTCCTCCTCCAGCTCAGAGCATACTGCCGAAACCACCACCCCCTCCTGAAGGATAGGAATCGGGTCGTCCGTATTCCCGGCCCCCGGGAAACTACGAGATAAGGCATCCGCCTTTACATTTTTTGACCCAGGACGATATGTAACGACAAAATTAAACCTGGTAAAAAACAATGACCACCTAGCTTGTCTGGGATTCAGACGTTTCGCGGACTCCAGATATAGCAGGTTCTTGTGATCGGTGATGACGGTGACCGGATGAACTGCCCCCTCCAAAAAATGGCGCCACTCCTCAAAAGCTAACTTAATGGCCAAGAGTTCCCTATTGCCGACATCGTAATTCCTCTCAGCGGACGACAATTTTTTAGAGAAAAAGGCGGACGGATGCCACTTACCAGGGGACGAACCCTGTGACAATACTGCTCCCACCCCTACCTCGGAAGCGTCTACCTCTACAATGAATGGCTGAGACGCATCAGGTTGAATGAGTATGGGCGCCGAGGCAAAACATTTTTTCAAAGAGGAGAATGCTTGACAAGCCTTGTCAGACCACCTAGAAAAATCCGTCCCCTTTTTAGTCATGTCTGTGAGAGGCTTAACCATGGACGAAAAATTACGAATGAACTTCCGGTAATAATTAGCAAACCCCAGGAAACGTTGTAGTGCCTTAAGATTCTCTGGCCGATACCACTCAAGAACTGCCCGCACTTTCCCAGGGTCCATACGAAAACCGGACGCTGAAACCAGGAAGCCTAAAAACTGGAGTTCCTGTACGGCGAACACACACTTTTCCCACTTGGCATACAGTTTATTATCCCGCAAGATCTGTAACACCTGCCTAACGTGCTCCTGATGAGACACCAGATCCGGCGAGTAAATTAAGATATCATCCAGATATATGACAACAAACTGTCCCACCAGGCGGCGAAAGATGTCATTAACAAAGTGTTGAAACACCGCCGGGGCATTAGTCAGACCGAATGGCATGACAAGGTTCTCATAATGCCCCTCCGGAGTGTTAAACGCCGTCTTCCACTCATCCCCCTCTTTCATCCTAATCAGATTGTACGCCCCCCTGAGATCCAACTTAGAGAACCATTTGGCGCCCACGATCTGATTAAAGAGATCAGGAATAAGTGGGAGCGGATACGGATCTCGGACCGTAATCCGATTAAGTTCACGGAAATCCAGGCAAGGGCGTAGGCCTCCATCTTTCTTCTTAACAAAGAAGAACCCCGCAGCCACCGGTGAAGATGAAGGTCTAATATGCCCCTTAGCCAGACTTTCTAAGATATAATCCTTCATGGCCTGCCTCTCAGGACCAGAAAGGTTATATAACCTAGCTTTAGGTAACTTGGCCTCAGGGAGCAGTTTTACAGAACAGTCATACACGCGATGAGGAGGTAGTTCCTGACACCCTTTCTCCGAGAATACATCCTCAAAGTCCGCCAGAAATGGAGGTAAGACCCAAGGAGTAACCGCACCAATGACCGTGTTCATGCAGTTTTTATTACAGAATTTACTCCATTGGCTTATCTCCCTGGTTTGCCAATTAATAACCGGGTTATGCTTAGCTAACCAAGGAAGGCCCAACACAATAGGAGTGGGAAGACCCTCCAACACGTAGCAAGACAACAGTTCTTTATGTATTGCCCCCACTTGAAGTTTTACGTCATGCACAGCTTGCAAAAAACTTCCCTGACCGAGAGGCCTGGCATCGATCGAGAATATGGGGATGGGTTTAGCCAACTCACTCAACCGCATACCTTGGACCCGGGCAAACCGAGCATCAACCAGATTAGCCCCGGCCCCACTATCCAGAAGAACAGATATCCTCTCAGTTCTCGTACCCACCACCACCTCCGCCGGTACGAGAAACTGAGACGAACCTAGGGACGAAATACCTACTCCCAGATTGCCGTCCACCACACAACCTGGGATTAACAGTTTTCCGACGACTCTTCACTCTGCAAGGGACGGGATGGACACCCCCCAATAAAATGTCCCTTTCTCCCGCAGAAGAAACACCTTCCTGCCTTATGGCGCACCACCGGTCCCCTCCCCCGAAATGATGTCCCTCCTAATTGCATAGGCTCCTCTGGACTGACCAGGGGAACCACCATATGAGGGGACCTTGTAGGAGGTGGAGTCATCACAGGGTGTAGAATTATCCCGCACCTCTCCCGAAGCCGTCTGTCCACGCGAATAGCAAGGGCCATAGCGGCTTCCAGTGACACGGGAGAGTCATACTGTGCCAACACATCCTGTAATTTGTCGGATAAACCATGACAAAACTGGCTCCTAAGAGCCGGGTCATTCCACTGGGTGTCCGTGGCCCACCTACGGAACTCCGAACAGAATTCCTCCGCCGGACGATCTCCCTGCTGGATCCTACGTAACTTAGACTCAGCAAGGGAGATCCGATCTGGGTCATCATATACGAGTCCCAGAGCAGCGAAAAACCTATCCACTGACTGGAGAGCCGGGGAACCCGGGGGAAGAGAGAACGCCCAGGATTGTGGGTCCCCTTGTAGGAGCGAGATGACAATTCCCACCCTTTGTTCTTCACTCCCCGATGACCG
Organism: Phyllobates terribilis; assembly: GCF_046119375.1. Lineage (NCBI taxonomy): Eukaryota > Metazoa > Chordata > Amphibia > Anura > Dendrobatidae > Phyllobates > Phyllobates terribilis. The sequence goes on along the minus strand of NW_027362768.1, from coordinate 32,923,153 downwards.
AGGCCGCAGCCGAAAGTACAATTTGCATGCCTCCCGGAAAACAAAAAACTTGTCCCGCCCCCCAGTGAACCTATCAGGGAGAGCTACTTTAGGTTCTGGTCCGGCTTGCTCCTGAGGATGCCAAACCTTGGACCTAACGTCCGCCAGCTCCATAGACAAACTCTGCAATTGCCGAGCTAGACCGGCTACTGGATCCATGGTAGCTGGAGAAAAACTAAGTTGGGTCGGTGAAAATGTCACGCTGTCTCCGTATACTGGAAGTAGGGGGCCTAAGCTGACCCTAAGCTGGGGCCCTGACTAATCCCTCAACCTGGAGGTACTGTTAAAGGTACAGAGGTCCAGGCCGCCAGCGTAACCCCTACCTCCTGAAGATCCCTGCACCACAGTAATCTAGTCCTGAGAAGGACCCCGATCACAACCAAAGGGAACAAGACATAATATGCCCAAACACAATACTTAGACGAACGAGACAGTACAAGGGAAAAACCAAAACCACCTTGCATACAAACAACTTCTCAACTACAACAGAGGGAAAACCAACGGGAAAGGAGATAAATGATAAAGCGAGGAAAGGGAAAAAACACTTCCAAATACACTTATCTCAGCAACTCCAAACACCACGATCAGCTCTGTCAGTCTGAATAAAATGCTTTCACCGACACTTCCCAAACAGACCAGCAGGTATATGAAGGAGTCTCACTACAGAAGTATTGATTGCAGCTGGGCGAGGCTGGACCTCATCTAGCCCAGAGAGAGAGAGAATTAACTCCCTCACTGCCGAGAGACACAAAGCACCAACAAGTCAGCTGCGAGAAGTCAGGCTGTGTACTCGTGACGATCTTCGTGGCAACACACCCGTGACAATCACACATAGATTAAATAGATAGAAACATGTCAGTCACATATATATGAAGTACAGTGACAGTGTTGATTACTGTACTTGTCATTTAGTGTTAAAATAAAGGATTTATTTAAAAAAAAATTGGCGTGGGGTTCCCCATAATTTTAGGCTCTAGCGGAGGTTAAGCAGACAGCTGGGGCAGATGTTTGAAGCCTGGGAAGGGGTAATACCCACGGAGCTTCCCAGGCTACTAATATCAGCCCCCAGCTGAATACCTAGCCTTTACTAGCTATTAAAATGGGGGACCCCCCAAAAAATTGACGTGGGGTCCCCCCTATTTACCCCTTACTTACCAGGGACGTATTAGTACGCATATTTGCGTGCCCCGGGTTCAGTGAGGGCTGCTGCGCTGAGCCCTCACTGAACGGAGCACATGTCAGCTGATTCTCACAGCTGACATGTGCCCGCAACAGCCGCGGGTGGAATTGCGATCCACCCGAAGCTGTTAACATGTTAAATGCCACTGTCAATCTCCGACAGCAGCATTTAACGCGCGCTTCCGGGTAGCGCGTCATAAGCCCCGCCCACCGGCGACCCCGTCACGTGATCGCGGGTCGCCGATGGGCGTGCATGACAACCCAGGGTCTGCAGCAGACGCCTGTGGTTGTCATGATCTTGTCGCTATGAGCGCCACCTAGTGGTCGGCGCTCATAGCACAGGACCATTTCTGCTGCATGCAGGGGACCTGCTCGTCCCCTGTATGTAGCAGAGGCGATCGGATAGTTGCTGCTTCTAGTCTCCTATGGAGACTATAGAATCATGCAAAAAGTAAAAAAAAAAAAGTTTTTAAAAATATTAAAAAAAATAAAAAAATATAAAAGTTTAAATCACCCCCCTTTCGCCCCATTCAAAATAAAATATATATAAAAAAAACCCCCACATACACATATTTGGTATCGCCGCGTTCAGAATCGCCCGATCTATCAATATAAAAAAATAATTAATCCGATCGGTAAACGGCGTAACGAGAAAAAAATTCTAAACGCCAGAATTACGTTTTTTGGTCGCCGCAAAATTGCAATAAAATGCAATAACGGGCGATCAAAACATCGGATCTACCCCAAATGTTATCAATAAAAACGTTTGCCCGGTGCGCAAAAAATAAGCCATCAACCAGCCCCAGATCACAAAAAATGGAGACGCTACGGGTCTTAGAAAATGGCGCTATTTTTTATTATTTTTTTTACCAAATTTTGGAATTTTTTTTCACCACTTAAAAGAACCTATACATGTTTGGTGTCTATGAACTCATAATGACCTGTAGAATGAGAAGGACAGGTCAGTTTTAGCATTCAGTGAACGTGGTAAAAAAAATAAATAAAAAACAACTGTGGTATTGCACTTTTTTTGCAATTTTACCGCACTTGGAATTTTTTTCCCGTTTTCCCGTACAGGATATGGTAAAACTAGTAATGGCGTTGAAAAGTACAACTCATCCTGCAAATAATAAGCCCTCACATGGCCATATTGACCAAAAAATAAAAACGCTATGGCTCTGGGAACAAGGGGAGCAAAAACGAAAATGCAAAAACGGAAAATGCTCCGGGGCTTAAGGGGTTAATAGCTAGCAAAGGCTAGGCAGACAGCTGGGGGCTGATATTAATAGCCCAGGAAGGGTGCCATGAATATTGGGCCCCTCCCAGGCTAGAAACACCAGCCGTCAGCCGCCCCAGAAATGGCACATCCATAGGATTCGCCAATTCTGGCACTTAGCCTCGCTCTTCCCACTGCCCTGTAGCGGTGGCAGTGGGGTAATAGGGCTGGGGTTGATGTCAGCTTATAATGCCAGCTGACATCAAGCCCAGGTTAGTAATGGAGAGGCGTCTATAAAACACCCCCATTACTAACCCCATAGTCAAAGTTAAAAAAAAACACAAACACCCAGAATAAAGTCCTTTAATTGAAATAAAGACACAATTCTTTATTGTTCTAAATTAAACCATACTTACAATCACGCCCGTTCCAGCTGAAGCCAACGATCCCCTGCAATAAAAGAAAAATAATAAAGCAACATAATCCTTACCTTTCCATGGTTCCCACGACACTTCAGCTCTGCTACATCGAGATGACAGGCTGGACCGCAGCAGAACGCTGCCATCCAGCCTGTCATCCCGCAGACACTGAGAAGCGCAGGCTTGCTTGCGCTCCTCAGCGTCTCTCTGTGACGGCATCCAGATGAGCCGAGTTCATGTCCAATGAACTCGGCTCACCTCATGCACGTCACTGACAGCGTGGGAAAATTCTCACGCTGAAGCGCTGAGTGCAGGAGAATTCTCCCACGCTGTCAGTGACGTGCATAAGGTGAGCTCATGTCCAATGAACTCAGCTCACCTCATGCACGTCACTGACAGCGTGGGAAAATTCTCCTGCACTCAGCGCTTCAGCGTGAGAATTCTCCCACGCTGAAGCGCTGAGTGCAGGAGAATTTTCCCACGCTGTCAATGACGTGCATGAGGTGAGCCGAGTTCATTGGACATGAACTCGGCTCATCTGGATGCCGTCACAGAGAGACGCTGAGGAGCGCAAGTATGCCTGCGCTTCTCAGTGTCTGCGGGATGACAGGCTGTATGGCAGCGTTCTGCTGCGGTCCAGCCTGTCATCTCGATGTAGCAGAGCTGAAGCTGTCATGGGAACCATGGAAAGGTAGGGATGATGTTGCTTTATTATTTTTCTTTTATTTCAGGAGATCGTTGACTTCAGCTGGAATGGGTGTGACGGTAAGTATGGTTTAATTTAGAACAATAAAGAATTGTGTGTTTATTTCAATTAAAGGACTTTTTTCTCGGTGTTTTGTTTTTTTTAAATACTTTACTAGAAATTCATGGTGGTCATGTCTAATATTGGCGTGACCCCATGAATTTCGGGCTTAGGGCCAGCTGATAATGCCAAGCTGGCCCTAACCCCTTTATTACCCAGTGAGCCACCGCATCAGGGCCCGGGATGAGTTGGGTACAGCGCCAGAAGATGGCGCTTCTATGAACGCGCCATTTTCCGGGGTGGCTGCGGACTGCAATTTGCAGCGGGGGTGGCCCAGAAAGCTTGGGCCTCCCTGCGCTGCGGATTCCAGCCCCCATCTGCCTAGTTGTACCTGGCTGGACACAAAAACAGGGCGAAGCCCCACGTCAATTTTCTTTAAATTATTTCATGAAATAATTAAGAAAAAAAGGGCTTCCCTATATTGTTGTGTCCGGCCAGGTACAAATAGGCTGCTGGTGGTTGGGGGCAGCCCGTTCCTGCCTATCTAATCTATGTGTGATGCTCTATCTTTCTGTTCTAAATTGTCGGGTACAGTAAGCAACACTGTCACTTTACTTATTATATATGTGACTGACATGTTTCTCTCTATCTAATCTATGTGTGAAGCTCTATTCTTTCTGTTCTAAATTGTCGGGTACTGCTGCTGAATTGCCGGCCGGCTTTTTTAAAGAGACGGTGCATGAAAACACTAATATTATTTTTAATAAATCCTTTACACTAAATGACAAGAGCAGTAACCAACACTGTCACTGTGCTTCTTATATGTGTGACTGACATGTTTCTATCTATCTAATCTGTGTGATGCTCTATTCCTTCTTGTCTAAATTGTCGGGTACCGGTGTATGCCGCTGCTGAATTTTCCGGCCGGCTTTTTTAAAGAGAGTGTCTTCTGAGCAGTTTGTCAGCTTTTGGACACCTTTGCAGGTGTTTTCTATGTGTTTCTATGTGTTTTTGTTTGCCTGCCATTGGTTTTAACGGTGTTCGACGGTGTTCTAAGGTGTTCGACGAACAGTTCGACGAACAGTTCCTCGAACATCCCGGTGTTCGACGAACCGAACCGAACCCGAACACTACGGGGGTGGCTCAACACTACTTCTGACCCATTTTGCCAAAGGAAAGGAAGTTGCCTAATATTTAAGCACACATTATATAGGGTGTTGATGTCATTAGTCAACACCCCTCCTCATTACAGAGATGCACATCACCAGATTTACTTAATTGGTAGTTGTCTCTCAGCCTATACAGCTTGGAGTAGGACAACATGTATAAAAGGTATCATGCTATCAAAATACTCATTTGCCTAATAATTCTGAACACAGTGTAGTTAGACTGGCGTGCAGGACTGAAGGACAGATAGGCGGACAGGACTGACTTGCAGAGGGACCTGAGGGCTGAAGCAAAGTAAGAAGACAGAGCAACAACCTTGCACGGGCACCTCCATATTGGAGGAGGTGCTTTAAATAAGGAAAGTCCTCCGGGCCATTGGCCGGGGACTTTTTAGGATGGTGCGCGTGGCCCCTTTAAGAGGGAGCGAGCGTGCGCGTGCCTTAAGCACAGTTCCCGGGAAACTGCGTTCACCAGCAGCAGCAGGGAGGCTGGAAGACGCCGGACCAGGATCGCGGCGGTAAGGGGTACGGCGTCTCTGCCTGGCAGGGGGCAGATTTGTGAATTTGCGAAGCCCAGGAATCGCTGAATCGCCTTCAACCCCTCTGGTCGGGGCCACTTTAAGACGGCAGAAACTTTCTTGGGATCCATCCGTAGACCAGTCTCGGAGATAATATATCCCAGGAACGGAAGGGAAGCCTGCTCGAAGAGGCATTTCTCAAATTTTGCGTATAGGCAATTCTGCCGGAGCCTTAGCAGAACCTGACGAACATCCCTCCGGTGCGCGAGTAGGTCCGGATAGAAGACCAAGATATCGTCCAGGTACACCACCACGCAATAATACAGGAGATCATGGAAGACTGCTGGGCCATTACAGAGACCAAAGGGCATCACGCGGTATTTGTAGTGACCGTCCCGGGTGTTGAATGCCATCTTCCACTCGTCTCCTTGGCGGATCCAGACCAAATTGTACGCCCCACGAAGATCGAGCTAGGTGAAGATCTTTGCGCCTTTAAGGCGGTTGAACAGCTCCAAGATGAGAGGCAAGGGGTACTTATTCTTGATGGTAATCTGGTTAAAACTCCTGTAATCAATACAGGGACATAGTGATTCGTCTTTTAATGAAGAAGAATCCTGCTCCTGCCGGGGAGGTAGATTTATGGATGAATCCCTTAGAAAGATTCTCTTATATGTACTCAAACATGGCCCGGGTCTCAGCCAGTGACCAGGGGTAGATACGCCCACAGGGAGGTGAAGCACCGGGTACCAGGTAGATTGGGCAATCATGCGGCCTATGAGGTGGTAGTGTCTCAGCTTCCTTCTTGTCGAAGACGTCCGCATAGGATGAGAAGGGTGCCGGCAGACATGGTAGATTAGCCGGAGCAGACGGGGGTCGAGCTGGATGAACCGGAACCAGGCAGGACTCATGGCAATCCTGCCCCCAATGGAGCACCTCACCAGATCGCCAATTCAGGATGGGTTCATGTCTCTGTAACCAGGGTAGAGCACGCAAGAGGGAGTGATAGAGACCGGACAGCACATGAAAGGAGATCCTCTCTGAGTGCAGCATTCCCACCTGAAGTGTTAAAGGCTCTGTGACGAGCAAGATGGTCTCTGGAAGAAGTCTCCCTTCCACGGAAGCGACTGCCAATGGTTCAGCCAGAAGTATGGTAGGAATCTGATACCGCTCCACTACAGCCTGTCAAGTGAGATTCCCAGCGGCTCCGGAATCCAGGTGGGCAGTCTCGAAGAAGCGGGTCTCACCACTGGAAATGAAAACAGATAGGGTCAAGGATGGAGAGGATTTACTCTTGCCTAGGACGACCTGTCCACGCGGTGCTAGACACTGGAGTTTTCCGACTTCACCGGGCACGAACGGATCAGATGCTCTTTACTGCCACAATAGAAGCAACTCCCCTCTGCTCAGCGAGTCTCCAGGCGAGACTTGACCACCTTGGTTTGGTCAATTTGCATAGGCTCAGGGTAACGTGTCCGGGGAATAGCTGGTTGCGAAGCCGGGCTTTGGAATACAGGAGCGCGACGCGGAAGTCTTCTCTTCTGGGTTGTCTCCTTAGCTCGTCCCAAAAAATGGATGTCAATCCGGTTAGCCAAAGACACCAAGTCGTCCAGGGTGGAAGGCATGTCATGACCGGCAAGTTCATTCTTGATCCGTCCAGAAAGACCCTCCCAGAAGGTGGACACCAGGGCCTCGTTGTTACAGGCAAGCTCAGATGCGAGGGTTCGGAACTGTATGGCATACTGGCCCACGGTGAGGCTCCATTGGCGGAGAAATGAGAAATGAGCAGGCAGTAGAAGATTTTCGTCCGGGCTCATCGAAGACCTTCCGGAAGGCAGTGAGGAAAGCCGGAAGATCAGACACCAGGGGATCCCCTCTTTCCCACAGAGGGTTTAGTCATGCCAGTGCTTCCCCGGTGAGGTGAGACATGATGAACGTCACCTTAGCCCGGTCGGTGGGAACTGATGTGCCAGGAGTTCAAAGAGGACAGACTGGTGGACAGGACTGACTTGCAGAGGGACCTGAGGGCTGAAGCAAAGTAAGAACACAGAGCATCAACCTTACACGGGCACCTCCATATTGGAGGAGGTGCTTTAAATAAGGAAAGTCCTCCGGCCATTGGCCGGGGACTTTTTAGGACAGTGCGCACGGCCACTTCAAGAGGGAGGGAGCGCGAGCGCCTTAAGCACAGTGCACCAGCAACAGCAGCAAGGAGGCCGGAAGACGCCGGACCAGGACTGCGGTGGTAAGGGGGATGGCATCTCTGGCTGGCAGGGGGCAGAGATGCTGATGCTACACCTGCCCTTTCCTTGAGCTGGAAAGTTTATTCATCTTGCTTCCCAGGTCTATGTGTCCACTCACTGGGTTTAGTCTCTCAGCCTTTATCCACATGCATGTCACTTGACAATAGGTAAGGTTTTAAATATTAGGACTGTCCAAAAAATAGTGTCACCGTGATGAGGTGAGATGGCTTTTGCATTATTTTGATCAAAATTATGTTCACTAAGTACCCTATATTATTTTCATGCACTATTGCGGTTTATTTATTTATTGCAGGGTATTTTTGTATTATGTTTCTGTCTTTGTTTTTTTTTCTGCTTAATGGCCATGTGTGAATATGCTCTTACACGCTGCATGCACAACAATTTACATTCCAGTTCATTTCTTCAAGTTAGTCCTCCTATAGGACTTTCATTTTTTTAACTTTGATCTCAGGTATAATGCATTGCAATGCATCAGCTTTGCAATGCATTATACCTGTACAGAAGCTTCATAGACCATTCTCTGGACATAGTCTCAGAAGATTTCTATGGCTTGGTGACTCTGGGGTCATCACTATGGCAGCAATCTCGCCCCAGAGATGACGTCACGGGGGCGCCAATCTGAAGGGAGAGGGAGCCCCTCCCTCTCCCTGCCTCCTAAATTTTGCTATCGCTCTCGATCACAGCACTTAGAGGGCTACACAGCCAGTGGCTGTGCTGGCACGGTCCCAGGCTGTCACTGCAGGAACTTGGGCATTAGCAGGGCTGAGCTCCTACTGTGGTCCTGCGGGAGTTGCTGATATTTCCTGAACGATAATGCTGTGATGGGTCAGTCAGATTGACAGACCGATCAGAGCCCTCTGAGTGCAGGGACCGATGTCATGTGTCACCGCAACTCTTCCCTTGCCGCTCAGCTGTCAGTGACAGCTGGTGGCACATAACTATCACTGCGTGTTTACACGCAGTGACAGTTTAAATGCATGACGGACATAGCACGTCATGATGCGGGAACTGACACTTGCTCATGATGTGCTTTGTCCGCTATTTACTAGTAAAGGGGTTAAAAGTAAATGCTTTGTTAATGTTTGGCACAAGCTGCACAATTTTTTTCATGGTAAAAAGCTCCATTTTGGACCCCTAGATCCAAACGCTGGTTCTGTGGATGATCCTTTTTGGTAAATGTGGACTAACACATATCTCAAATTCTGCGTCATTCTGTAGGTAATTGAATGTTGAGGTGTTGTGCTCTTGGCCAACACAGGGTCAATTCTAAGGATAGGCCAGTATTTAGACAGACTATTTTTCATGAAGTTCCATTTCTCATTATAGGTTGAAATAAACCTCACCTCTGGTGATGGTATTGATTTGGCTTTCGTTTTGAGAAAATATGTCTTGTTGATTTTACATGCCTTTGACCAGCCTTGACTGATGAAGTGAGTGGAATATCCCCTCTGACAAAATCGTTCTGCCAGCTCTTGTGCTTGTACCTGGAAGGAGGACTCATTAGAACAAAATCTTCCTTGTCTTTAGGAATTGCCCATAGGGAATACTGTTCTCTAGGGGTTTAGGATGAGAGGATGTGGCATGCAACAATAAATTGACTGTCATGTTTTTTCTAATCGGATGTGTTGGGCCACAGCATTCTAGACAATAGAGGATAATCGGGAGAAGTCTTGCAGGCGATTGGATGAGGAAAGTGGACAATTGTGGAGGAGAGAAGGAGGTCTTGGGACGACCAGAGATTATGTGGTGGGAGATATTGGGAGATTAGTTTAGAGATATATGGGGAAGACAGATTATGTCTATTAATACTTTTTCACTCATTACATTTAATGCTACTATTTACAAATGTTGGATTGCATGAGAAAAGATTGTACAGACCATTTTTAAAGCTATGAAATACTGTTTATATACATCAGAATGATGAATTACAGAAAAAACATCATTCATTCCATAAGTATGCATTTCTTAAATCTTCCACAGCAAAAATTTTGCAAAGAAATGTAAGTGACTTAATAATACTATCAAAAATATTATTATTTATGTATTTTAGAGAAGAAACCTGATGAACCAGATGCCACTAATCCACCACTGGAAGACATAGAAAAAGAAGGTATGTTATTTACCTCAGTTTTCAATCCAATATTAATATATATGGCAAAATTGACCAAATGCTATTCATTTAGGAAACCGCAATAATACAATTTATCTGACATTGCTGCATGATAACTAGGGGAATGACACATGGCATAATAATAATTTGGCTGTCAGTTTTTCCAAACTCCTGACAAAAAGTGCACTATTTGAGCTAAGAATAGAGTCTGGTAACCGGTAGAATGAAAGAATGAATGAATTTGCAGTGACACCATCACAATTTCCAAAATCACTAAGTCATCTTATTGTAACCTTTATGAAATGGTATGGATCCCATAAAAGTGCCCCATAGGCACCAAATTTCAAGCAAAAATCAGCAAACCCAATAAGTAGGGATGAGCGGACCCATGGATGTTCGGGTTTGTCGGGTTTGTAGTTCAAAGTTCTTTTTGGGCATCACAACATGACCTGAACTTGACCCTGAACCAAATAGAAGTCAGCGGGAACCCGAACTTTAAAATGGCTGTAAAATGGTCATAGTAATGGCTAGGGGGCTGCAAAAGGAAGTAAAATGGAGGTAAGATCAGGATGATGTATGCAAACAAATATGGATAGGGAAATGACTTAAAATGGCAAATAATAAAATAAAATATTTAAATAATAATAATCTTGAATCAGGAGGCGGAGATCCAAGTGGAGGAGGGGGTGGAAGTGGACATGGTACTGTAGGTGGAAGAGGCAGAGGAGGAGGAGGAGGTAGCCAACACTGTTTTTGTGGGTTTTTTTGGGGGGGGGGTACTCTGAAAACAGGCTCTGTGGGGGCACTCTGCACACAGGCAGTGTAATAATCTGATGGATACGCTCTCTATGTATACAGGCAGTGTAATACTCTGCACTTTTTTGGGGTGCAAAGAATAATGAGAGCATCAAATAGGGCCCGTGGTCCTGTTGCTGCTGGTGCAGCTGTTTCAGGGAGAGAGAGAATGTGGTCGATCTGTGCCTACTACGCATCCAAATGAAACACCTCCTCTGGTGCATGCAGATGACCAGGGCCGCAATCAGGGCATTAGTGCACTTACTGCTGTATGGGGACCGGTGACCAGAAGCAAAAAGGGGGGGCCCCGCCAGCCCGGGTCCCATGCCCACGGCCCAGGGTCCCCCTCTCTTTGTTTCTGCTTTCCATGCCCTTAGGGACAGCAGCTCGGCTCATGATGCAACCGGCGGATGGAAATGAGCTCTGTACCTTTAATCCGCGGCCAGGTGCATCATGGTCCAGGTCATGTGACACGCTGCGCGCTCATCTGCAATCCAGAGCAGCAGCATGTCGCATGTGCCGCGGGGACGGCGGCAGGCAGCAAGTGTGGGTGTGCACGAGCATGCATGCTGCGCTACGCAAGGATGGGAAGTTGCTGCTTAGGAAAGGCTGCTGAAGGATGGGAGGCTGGTGAGGGAGGGGAGGCTGGTGAGGGGATGCTGCTGGAGGACGGTAGTCTGCTGGTGGAGGGGAGGCTGCTGGAGGAGGAGGCTGCTGGAGGAGGAGAGGCTGCTGGAGGAGGGGAAACTGCTGAAGGAGGAGAGGCTGCATAGGGGATGCTGGTGAAGGAGGGGAGGCTGCTGAGAGAGGGGAGGCTGCTGAAGGAGGAGATGCTGCTGGAGGAGGAGAGGCTGCTGGAGGAGAGGAGGCTGCTGGAGGAGGGGAGGCTGCTGAGGGAGGGGAGGCTGCTGGGGGAGGGGAGGATGCTGGGGAGGGGAGGCTGCTGAATGAGGGGAGGCTGCTGAATGAGGGGAAGCTGCTAAATTAGGGGAGGCTGCTAAATTAGGGGTGGCTTCTGAAGGATAGGAGGTTCCTGTAGAAGGGGAGGCTGCTGAGGGAGGGGAAGCTGCTGAGGGAGGGGAGAGTAGTAAGTGAGGGGATGCTGCTGAAGGAGGGGAGGCCACTGAAGAAGGGGAGGCTGCTGAGGGGATCCTGGTGAGGGAGGGAGGCTGCTGAAGGAGGGGAGGCTGCTGAGGGGAAGCTGGTGATGGAGGGGAGGCTGTTTAGTGGCTGCTGGAACGGGGGCGCAAATTTGGTTTCAAGAGGGTGCCAACCTCCGCAGACAGGTAGGGGCGAGTAGTTGCTAAATGTGGTGCCCCATCTCCCCCCTTTACTCTTGACTACTTGGCAATTTTTTTATATTATCATTTTGTTATGTTTTGAAGTGTAATTATATTTATATTCTAGAATTTATAGTTTTTTAATGAATACCAATAAAGATATTTTTAGTAGTGTATAATCTGTGAATATATATGCAATAATATATCCTGTTTACATTTATTAATTCGGTGATTGCAGGCTGAGGCGGGCAAGCTGAGGTGACCATTAGATTTTTTTTGACTGGGCAGCGGGTGTAGCGGAGCCACTGGCTATGTGAGTAGCCTAAGTTAAGTCCATGTATTAATTTGTCCACCATTTCAGTACGTGATTGCATGATGCAATCATTTCCTCCCCTGCCTCCTTCCAACCCCAACCAAAACTTATAAGCTATGATGGATATGGATGATCCTGAGCGATGCTGCAAAACCAAATGCCGAGTTATAACATCAGGTGGCCGCGCTCAGGATTCTCCAGGAGCTTATCAATTTTGGTTGGGGAGGGGAGGGAATGATTGATGGAATCTGCAATCAGAAATACAGATTATAAAAAAAAATTCCCTTAAAGAAAAATAAATAAAATATACCTAAAAAAAGGGTATTGGGTATTTTTAAGAAATGTTTATTAGGTTAGAGTAGCGTAGGACCCGGCCAGAAGAGTCTCCTTGTCGAGGTGGCGGCTTAAAAAATCTTTTGGCCAAAATAAAAGCTGTTGGCTCTGTATGTGATCTGGTGTTCGATAGGAACTATTAATGTGTGATAGGTGAGGACGTGGTCCAGAAGTGGAGTTTTTCCAAGAGTGGGCAGTGGGACTGTGGAAGGGTCAAGGGGTGTAGGTGGAACTGGGGTGAAGCCTGGGCGGAGTCTCAAAGGGGCCCGGAAATTTTGACAGTATGGGGCCCCGAAATTCCTAGTGGCAGCTCTGCAGATTACAGGACGTTCTGTGTAATTTCGTAGAGCCAAGTACCACTGGGTGAATGGATGAAAAACAAGTAGAGGTGGTTTTAGATTTGATGACTGAGAGTACCTTAAGTTCCTTTGCTTTGTCTTCAACCTGGTCCCCAGCTGAAAGAGCTGAGTTTGCACCTGCGGCTCTCTGGACATCTGTCTCCCACCTCACCCCCTTGCAAAGCAGGCAAGCAGTCTGAGCCTCAATTCAAGCAGCAGTCACTGACAGAATGTGTGCACTGATGCCCATCCACTTGTTCTTTTTTAAGGATGAAAACGTGGGAGGAGTAGTGCAAACTGACAGTGGACCACTGTAGCACATCTCAGATGATGATGATGACCAAACACAGGAGCCAACTGCTGTGGCTTTCTGCTCTGTGCAAATGGCAAGGACATGTGTGAGGACTGGGTGGAACATCATGCAAGGGATTATTATTATTTATTTTTAGAGGACCATTGATTCTATGGTGCTGTACATGATGAGGGTTTACATACAAAACACAAATATAAATTACAATAAGCAAACTAATAGTGACGGGAAGTTACTGAGGGAAGAGGACCCTCCCCTTGTGGCCTCATATTCTGCAGTATAATGGGGAAGAAAACAATAGGTTCAGGGCTTGCAGCAACTCTGGTGTTGGTGAGCTGGCTGCTCTGGTAGTGGTGAGGTGGCAGGGGGGTGGTCATTACAGTCTGTAGGATGTTCAAGATCAGTTGTCAAGTTCTGCTTGAAAGTTCCGAATATAGGGGTTATTCGGATGTGTTGAGCCACAGAATGCTAGACACTAAAGGATAATCGGGAGAAGTCTTGCAGGCGATTAGATGAGGAAAGTGGCCTATTGTGGAGGAGAGAAGGAGGTCTTGGGAGGAACGGAGATTATGTGGTGGGAGATATCGTGAGATTAGTTTGGAGATATATGGGGGAAACAGATTATGGACGGCTTTGTAGGTCAATGTTAGTAGCTTTAAGTCGATACGTTGTGGAATTGGGAGCCAATTAAGGAATTTGCAGAGGTGAGAAGTGGAGAAGTAGCGAGGACAGAGATGGAATAGTCGGTGGGCAAAGTTAAAAGAGATGAGAGTTATGGTTCAATTCGGTTCCGATCGACGAATTTCCTGATGTTCGCTCAACAGTTCTTTGAACATATCCGAATCCCATTGAATTCAGTGAGAGGCAAAACAAATACATAGAAAACGCCTTCAAAGTTTCCCAAAAGCTGCCAAAACAAATTACAGGAAAATTTATTCTGTAATGCCATTTGAGTAGCCAAGACTGCTCAAATTAGGGGTAGACACCAGGAAAAGAGACTTCAATTGACACACAGTTGAAATTTTATAATGGCACAGCAGCAGTCTGTCATGGCCCATGCATGAGGTATCAGGTGTATAGGCCAGCATTTACAGCTTTGAATTTAAGTTCAAATAAATACGAGCGAGGTAGGGATCAATACCACGTGCAATAGCTCAAGCTGTTTTTCTGCTCAGCCTCACTTAGGTGGCACAAATATCAGTTTTTTAGACTGCTAGAAAAATTCAAGTATAGTAACACAGGTAATTGTGTGAAAGTAAGTGCAGGCCTGTCGGTCTGGGAGCCCTATTGCTACAGGCAACACACATGAAGGAGACCCAACTTGCCACACACCACATTTCAAATAATTATTACCATGCACCACTAAAGTGGCATCAATTTCAACAGAGTAGAAATAGTATAATGGGGCTCTGACACCCCTTCCACTACAGGAAACACACCAGATGGAGACCCAACCAGGAGTCTCCACATTTCAAAAAATGATTGATAACATCAGCAGCAGTAGCAACAGCAAGCACAGAAGCCACGACAAAGGCGTCACAGACTGCAAAAACGTGAGATAAATGCAGCACACTAACAACTACATCATGGCCTAGTCTGGACAGTCTGCGATTGGGGTGCAAAAGTCCTTGGAGATCCATGACTTGTTCATCTTGATGAAAGTTAGGCGGTCTACACTTTTAGGGGACAGCCGGAAGCGCTTATCCGTCAAGACACCACCAGCAATGCTGAAGACACGTTCTGAGAGAATGCTGGCTGCCGGTATGACCAAACCTCCAAGGCGTGACAGACGAGCTCAGGCCACACTTCCATATTTGAAAACCAAAATGAAAAAGTGTCCAAACCCTCCCTGGTGGCATTAATTTTGAGCTTGAGATACTTCTGCACCATCCTCTCCAGTCATTCACTATGTGTCAGATTTGTACTCGAACTCTGTTGTGCTGGCGCACAGGCTGGTCTAAAAAATCTCTGAAACGACCCTCAGAAATTGCTTCTGCCACTTACATTGCTGCAGCTGCTAATGTTTTTGCATTGACAAATTGACGTAGAGGTTGGAAGTATATAACTGAGATGCACACTGTGTGCCTCACTGCCTTCTTGGGGAAAACCACTCTAAGGTTGTCTACAAGTGTGTTTCGATACTCCAGCATACGCGCATCCCTTTCCAGGTCGGGAAGCATCTGTGGCAACCCAGTAGTCAGCACTATTTCGAATCCTAGCAATACGGGGTTAATGTTGCAGATAGTGCAGCAAAAAGGCACTCGTGTGTCGGGCTCTTCCATGAGGTCCAAGTCCATGGTGTTTTGGTGGCGTGGTAATACTGAAGCTTGCTTCCTCCATCCCCTCCCGCCAACCACGGAAAACAGAAAGGGGATCAATATCCTCTTCATCTCCTGTCGCTTGCCCATCACCTCTTCCTCCTCGTCCTCCTCCATTTGTTCCTTGGCTCCTGCACCTTCACTAACTGGTAGGTATCATGAGCCCTCCACCATCACTATAATCCACCTTCCCTTGGCACCCACCTGTGCGACGACAGTCTGGAACTTAGAGATATTGTTATCCTTTCTGTATCCTCCTCTGTTTACTCCTCTTCCTCTGGGACCACCACCTCCTCCTGCAGACTATTCAAAGTATGCTCCATCATGTAGATGACTGGAATAGTGATGCTGATGATGGCATCGTTATCGGTAACCATCTTAGTAGCCATTTCAAACTTGTGCAGAGGTGCTTAATCTGTGCCCATGTCGCAAACGTGATTTGCATCATGGCCATAATTTGTTAGCCCAGGCTATGCAAGCAGGCTAGTCACTGCTGCAACAGTCGCATATCATCCAGTTAACCAGTGGGGCCAAAGACCTGTGCAGCGATGCAAGTCGATGACCCGCGCGGTTCGAACGCTGGAAGTAAGTACACAGCGACCATGCTTTCTGCAGCAGTGCATCCACGCCAGGATAGTGGCGGAGAAATTGCTGTACCACCAGGTTGAGTTTGTGAGCCATGGAAGACACATGTGTGAGGTTGCCCTTGCATAGGGCTGCCACCCGGTGCACACCGTTTTCGCACACAGCCTTCCCTGGCTCCATGTTAAGTGGGGACAGCTATTGCTCAAACTCAGTCTGGATAGCTGTCCACAACTCTTGACCTGTGTGACTGCTATCTCCAAGACATATTCATTTTAAGACTGCCTGATTGTGGTCAGCCCTGGCTGCGCAATGTGGAGGTGGTGAGGATTTGCTTTTTCAGCACCATTCTAGAAGCAGAAAGAATTTAGATTTTCAAATGAGAACTCCTGCCTGGCCTAAAAAATTAACAGCACTAAGTATTTCTATACACAAATAAGGCCTTGTTTCATATTGACTCCTGGCTGAAACAAAACTAGTAGCACCAAATATTTATGTGCAGTAATGTTGTCTTTTTTCCGTAGCACACACTAGTGAGACACTAGTAGCAGAAAGAATTTAGATCTTCAAATGTGGACCCCTGGATGGAGCACAATATTAGCACAAAAGAATTAAAAGCTGTCCTGCTTTCTGTAGCACACTAGTAGCAGAAAGAATATAGATTTTCAAATGAGAACTCCTTCCTTCTTAAAAACATAAATTGTACTTGCATTTGTATTCAGCCCCCCTGAGTCCATACTCTGTAAGACCACTTATTACTGCTGTAAGTCTTTCACAGTATGTCTCTACTAGAGATGAGCGGTGTTCGACTAGAACTGTTCGCCAATCTCAAATTCGAGCTGTTTTGGGCGGTGTTCGAGTTATTCGACGAACCCGAATGATTTGCAAAAAATTCGGCTGTTCGAGGTTATGTTCGATAACTGTTCGTGCACCAAAAGCGTGTCCTGCATGTCTGGTGCTATTTAGAGCACCAATCATGCAGGGATTGTCTGCCACTCACTGTAATGCCACAGCCATGGTGGTTGTGGCATTACAGTGATTGCCCAAATCGATGGGAACAGTGCCAACAGTGAAACATGAAAAGCCGGCAATTCAGCAGCAGCATACACCGGTACCCGACAATTTAGAACCGAAAGAATAGAGCTTCACACATAGATTAGATAGATATAAACATGTCAGCCACATATATACGAAGTACAGTGAAAGTGCTGCTTACTGTACTTGTCATTTAGCGTAAAGGATTTATCAAAAAAAATAATAGTGTTTTCATGCACCGTCTCTTTAAAAAAGCCGGCCGGCAATTCAGCAGCGGTACCCGACAATTTAGAATAGAAGGAATAGAGAATCACACATAGATTAGATAGATAGAAACATGTCAGTCACATATATATGAAGTACAGTGACAGTGTTGCTTACTGTACTTGTCATTTAGTGTAAAGGATTTATTAAAAAAAAATAATAGTGTTTTCATGCACCGTCTCTTTAAGAAAGCCGGCCGGCAATTCAGCATCTGTACCCGACAATTTATAACAGACAGAATAGAGCTTCACACATAGATTAGATAGATAGAAACATGTCAGTCACATATATATGAAGTACAGTGATGGTGTTGGTTACTGTACTTGTCATTTAGTATTAAAATAAAGGATTTATTATTAAAAAAATTGGCGTGGGGTTCCCCTTAATTTTAGGCTCTAGCGGAGGTTAAGCAGACAGCTGGGGCAGATGTTTGAAGCCTGGGAAGGGGGTAATACCCACGGAGCTTCCCAGGCTACTAATATGAGCCCCCAGCTGAATACATAGCCTTTACTAGCTATTAAAATGGGGAACCCCCCCAAAAAAATGACGTGGGGTCCCCCCTAATTTAATAGCTAGCAAAGGCTAGGCAGACAGCTGGGGGCTGATATTAATAGCCCAGGAAGGGAGCCATGAATATTGGCCCCCTCCCAGGCTAGAAACACCAGCCGTCAGCCGCCCCAGAAATGGCGCATTCATAGGATGCGCCAATTCTGGCACTTAGCCTCGCTCTTCCACGCTGCCGTGGTGCGGTGGCAGGGGGTAATAGGGCTGGGGTTGATGTCAGCTTATAATGCCAGCTGACATCAAGCCCAGGTTAGTAATGGAGAGGCGTCTATAAGACACCCCCATTACTAACCCCATAGTCAAAGTTAAAAAAAACACAAACACCCAGAATAAAGTCCTTTAATTGAAATAAAGACACAATTCTTTATTGTTTTAAATTAAACCATACTTACCGTCACGCCCATTCCAGCTGAAGCCAACGATCTCCTGTAATAAAAATAAAATAATAAAGCAACCTCATCCTTACCTTTCCATGGTTCCCACGACAGCTTCAGCTTTGCTACATCGAGATGACAGGCTGGACCACAGCAGAACGCCGCCATCCAGCCTGTCATCCCGCAGACACTGAGAAGAACAGGCTTGCTTGCGCTCCACATTGTCTCTCTGTGACGGCATAAAGATGAGCCGAGGTCATGTCCAATGAGCTCGGCTCACCTCATGCACGTCACTGACAGCGTGGGAAAATTCTCACGCTGAAGCACTGAGTGCAGGAGAATTTTCCCACGCTGTCAGTGAGGTGCATGAGGTGAGCTGAGTTCATTGGACATGAGCTCACCTCATGCACGTCACTGACAGCGTGGGAGAATTCTCCTGCACTCAGCACTTCAGCGTGAGAATTTTCCCACGCTGTCAGTGACGTGCATGAGGTGAGCCGAGTTCATTGGACATGACCTCGGCTCATCTGGATGCCGTCACAGCGAGACACTGAGGAGCGCAAGCATGCCTGCTCTTCTCAGTGTCTGCGGCATGGCAAGCTGGATGGCAGCGTTCTGCTGCGGTCCAGCCTGTCATCTCGATGTAGCAGAGCTGGAGCCGTCGTGGGAACCATGGAAAGGTAAGGATGAGGTTGGTTTATTATTTTTCTTTTATTGTAGGAGATCGTTGGCTTCAGCTGGAATGGGTGTGATGGTAAGTATGGTTTAATTTAGAACAATAAAGAATTGTGTGTTTATTTCAATTAAAGGACTTTATTCTGGGTGTTGTGTTTTTTTTAAATACTTTACTAGAAATTCATGGCGGTTATGTCTAATACTGGCGTGACCCCATGAATTTTGGGCTTGGGGCCAGCTGATAATACCAAGCTGGCCCTAACCCCTTTATTACCCAGTGAGCCACCGCACCAGGGCCCTGGATGAGTTGGGTACAGCGCCAGAAGATGGCGAATCCATGAACGCGCCATTTTCCGGGGTGGCTGCGGACTGCAATTTGCAGCGGGGGGGGGCCCAGAAAGCTTGGGCCTCCCTGCGCTGCAGATTCCAGCCCCCAGCTGCCTAGTTGTACCTGGCTGGACACAAAAATTGGGCGAAGCCCCACGTATTTTTTTTTTAATTATTTCATGAAATTCATGAAATAATTAAGAAAAAAAGGCCTTCCCTATATTGTTGTGTCCGGCCAGGTACAAATAGTCAGCTGGTGGTTGGGGGCAGCCCGTTCCTGCCTGCTGTACCTGGCTGGACACAAATATAGTGCGAAGCCCCACTTCAATTTTTTTTAATTATTTCATGAAATTCATGAAATAATTAAGAAAAAAAGGCCTTCCCTATATTGTTGTGTCCGGCCAGGTACAAATAGGCAGCTGGTGGTTGGGGGCAGCCCGTTCCTGCCTGCTGTACCTGGCTGGACACAAATATAGTGCGAAGCCCCACTTCAATTTTTTTTAATTATTTCATGAAATTCATGAAATAATTAAGAAAAAAAGGCCTTCTCTATATTGTTGTGTCCGGCCAGGTACAAATAGGCAGCTGGTGGTTGGGGGCAGCCCGTTCCTGCCTGCTGTACCTGGCTGGACACAAATATAGTGCGAAGCCCCACTTCAATTTTTTTAAATTATTTCAGGAAATTCATGAAATAATTAAAAAAAAATTGACGTGGGGCTTCGCACTATATTTGTGTCCAGTCAGGTGCAGCAGGCAGGAACGGGCTGCCCCCAACCACCAGCTGCCTATTTGTACCTGGCCGGACACAACAATATAGGGAAGCCCTTTTTTTCTTAATTATTTCATGAAATAATTTAAAGAAAATTGACGTGGGGCTTCGCCCTGTTTTTGTGTCCAGCCAGGTACAACTATGCAGCTGGGGGCTGGAATCCGCAGCGCAGGGAGGCCCAAGCTTTCTGGGCCACCCCCGCTGCAAATTGCAGTCCGCAGCCACCCCGGAAAATGGCGCGTTCATAGAAGCGCCATCTTCTGGCGCTGTACCCAACTCATCCAGGGCCCTGATGCGGTGGCTCACTGGGTAATAAAGGGGTTAGGGCCAGCTTGGCATTATCAGCTGGCCCTAAGCCCAAAATTCATGGGGTCACGCCAATATTAGACATGACCACCATGAATTTCTAGTAAAGTATTTAAAAAAAACACAACACCCAGAAAAAAGTCCTTTAATTGAAATAAACACACAATTCTTTATTGTTCTAAATTAAACCATACTTACCGTCACGCCCATTCCAGCTGAAGCCAACGATCTCCTGAAATAAAAGAAAAATAATAAAGCAACATCATCCTTACCTTTCCATGGTTCCCATGACAGCTTCAGCTCTGCTACATCGAGATGACAGGCTGGACCGCAGCAGAACGCTGCCATCCAGCCTGTCATCCCGCAGACACTGAGAAGCGCAGGCTTGCTTGCGCTCCACAGTGTCTCTCTGTGAGGGCATCCAGATGAGCCGAGTTAATGTCCAATGAACTCGGCTCACCTCATGCACGTCACTGACAGCGTGGGAAAATTCTCCTGCACTCAGCGCTTCAGCGTGGGAGAATTCTCACGCTGAAGCGCTGAGTGCAGGAGAATTCTCCCACGCTGTCAGTGACGTGCAGGAGGTGAGCTGAGTTCATTGGACATGAGCTCACCTTATGCACGTCACTGACAGCGTGGGAGAATTCTCCTGCACTCAGCGCTTCAGCGTGAGAATTTTCCCACGCTGTCAGTGACGTGCATGAGGTGCGCAGAGTTCATTGGACATGAACTCTTCTCTTCTTTATGCCGTCACAGCCAGACACTGCAGAGCGCAAGCAAGCCTGCGCTTCTCAGTGTCTGCGGGATGACAGGCTGGATGGCAGTGTTCTGCTGCGGTCCAGCCTGTCATCTCGATGTAGCAGAGCTGAAGCTGTCGGGGGAACCATGGAAAGGTAAGGATGATGTTGCTTTATTATTTTTCTTTTATTGCAGGAGATCGTTGGCTTCAGCTGGAATGGGCGTGATGGTAAGTATGGTTTAATTTAGAACAATAAAGGATTGTGTCTTTATTTCAATTAAAGGACTTTATTCTGGGTGTTTGTGTTTTCTTTTAACTTTGACTATGTGGTTAGTAATGGGGGTGTCTTATAGACGCCTCTCCATTACTAACCTGGGCTTGATGTCAGCTGGCATTATAAGCTGACATCAACCCCAGCCCTATTACCCCCTGCCACCGCTACAGGGCAGCGTGGAAGAGCGAGGCTAAGTGCCAGAATTGGCGCATCCTATGAATGCGCCATTTCTGGGGCGGGTGACGGCTGGTGTTTCTAGCCTGGGAGGGGGCCAATATTCATGGCACCCTTCCTGGGCTATTAATATCAGCCCCCAGCTGTCTGCCTAGCCTTTGCTAGCTATTAAATTAGGGGGGACCCCACGTCATTTTTTTGGGGGGGTCCCCCAATTTAATAGCTAGTAAAGGCTATGTATTCAGCTGGGGGCTTATATTAGTAGCCTGGGAAGCTCCGTGGGTATTACCCCCTTCCCAGGCTTCAAACATCTGCCCCAGCTGTCTGCTTAACCTCCGCTAGAGACTAAAATTAAGGGGAACCCCACGCCAATTTTTTTTAATAATAAATCCTTTATTTTAATACTAAATGACAAGTACAGTAACCAACACTATCACTGTACTTCATATATATGTGACTGACATGTTTCTATCTATCTAATCTATGTGTGAAGCTCTATTCTGTCTGTTATAAATTGTCGGGTACAGATGCTGAATTGCCGGTCGGCTTTTTTAAAGAGACAGTGCATGAAAACACTATTATATTTTTTAATAAATCCTTTACACTAGATGACAAGTACAGTAAGCAACACTGTCACTGTACTTCATATATATGTGACTGACATGTTTCTATCTATCTAATCTATGTGTGAAGCTCTATTCTGTCTGTTATAAATTGTCGGGTACAGATGCTGAATTGCCGGCCGGCTTTTTTAAAGAGACAGTGCATGAAAACACTATTATATTTTTTAATAAATCCTTTACACTAAATGACAAGTACAGTAAGCAACACTGTCACTGTACTTCATATATATGTGACTGAGATGTTTCTATCTATCTAATCTATGTGTGAAGCTCTATTCTGTCTGTTATAAATTGTCGGGTACAGATGCTGAATTGCCACTGTCACTGTACTTCATATATATGTGACTGACATGTTTCTATCTATCTAATCTATGTGTGAGGCTCTATTCCTTCTTGTCTAAATTGTCGGGTACCGGTGTATGCCGCTGCTGAATTGCCGGCCGGCTTTTTTAAAGAAAGCGTCTTCTGAGCAGTTTGTCAGCTTTTGGACACCTTTGAAGGTGTTTTCTATGTGTTTCTATGTGTTTTTGTTTGCCTGCCATTGGTTTTAACGGTGTTCGACGGTGTACTAAGGTGTTCGACGAACAGTTCGACGAACAGTTCCTCGAACATCCCGATGTTCGACGAACCGAACCGAACCCGAACACTACGGGGGTGGCTCAACACTTGTCTCTACCACCTTTGTACATATAGACGCTGAATTTTTGCCTATTCTTTGCAAACTAGCTTTAGCTCAGTGATATTGGAAGTGTCTGTAAAAGGCAATTTTCAAGTCTTGCCACAGATTCTCAATGGGATAGAATTCCGGACTTTGAGTGGGCCATTCAAACACATGAACATAGGGCAGCACGGTGGCTTGGTGGTTAGCACTGCAGCCTTCCAGTGCTGGGGTCCTGGGTAGAGATGAGCGTTGTTCTACTCGAACTGTTCGCCAATCTCAAATTCGAGCTGTTTTGGGCGGTGTTCGAGCCGTTCGGCGAACACGAACAATTTGAGAAAAATTCGGCTGTTCGAGGTTATGTTCGATAACTGTTCGTGCACCAAAATCATAACTGGATTTTTTCTCAGTAATGATGAAAATTAATGTTAATACGCAGTTTGAGTGTACAGCGGGGTGGGGGGAGGGGCAGGGGATGGATCTCTGCAGGAACAATGAAGATCTCCATTTTTTTTTCTCTTTCCTGCATTTGCAGTGGGGAGGTGCAATCTGTCAGCCTATCAGCAGCGCACACACGGAGCGAAGTGCTTTTTTTCACACAAGCAAGGGCATGTGTCATTGGCAGTGTATGTCACATGTCCTTGCCCTATAAGACCAAGCCATTTTCCCCGTCGCCACCATTTTCTCACTGCTGCAGCTGCGTGTTAGACGGCACCGCTGTTGCTGTGTGCGCTATACCTTGTTAATTTCAAGCCAATTTTCGCACAAATCTACAGATAGCTTGGGAGTAGGGAATAGTTGTGATTGCAGTCCTTTTAAGGACTAAGTTACAGCATTTCCTACGACTTTTATCAGGCAGGTCTGTGCTCTTAAATAGATAGATTGTGGGAGTAAAGACTAATTGTAATTGGAGTCCTTTTCAGGACTAGGTTACATCAGTTCCAATCAGTTTTTGTCAGGCAGGTCTGTGCCAGTGCTGTGCAAGTTTTTTTCACAGCATTTGGCTGAATCTAGCAAAGCTAATCCTTTTTGGCCTATTGCAGAGTGTGTTAGTCAGTGGAGTAGCCTATCTGTGTTGCAAGATATAACACCTGTGTATAGAATACCAATTTTTTTACTGCACCTAGTGAAGTAAAATCTTTTGGGCATAGCATCATTCTATTAGTCCATCTATACTGACCTCCATCAGGTTGCAAATTGAATATAATTTTTTTCTGCATCTAGCTCTGAAAAAATATTGGGCTTCTAGCTGTGTGGGACTTGTTCTATTAATCCATCTATACAGACCTCCATCAGGTTGCAAACTGAATATATTTTTTCTGCATCTACCTCTGAAAAAATATTGGGCTTCTAGCTGTGTGTGGGACTTGTTCTATTAATCCATCTATACAGACCTCCATCAGGTTGCAAACTGAATATATTTTTTTCTGCATCTACGTCTGAAAAAATATTGGGCTTCTAGCTGTGTGTGGGACTTGTTGTATTAGTCCATCTATACAGACCTCCATCAGGTTGCAAACTGAATATATTTTTTTCTGCATCTACCTCTGAAAAAATATTGGGCTTCTAGCTGTGTGTGGGACTTGTTCTATTAATCCATCTATACAGACCTCCATCAGGTTGCAAACTGAATATATTTTTTTCTGCATCCACCTCTGAAAAAATATTGGGCTTCTAGCTGTGTGTGGGACTTGTTCTATTAATCCATCTATACAGACCTCCTTCAGGTTGCAAACTGAATATATTTTTTCTGCATCTACCTCTGAAAAAATATTGTGTTTCTAGCTGTGTGTGGGACTTGTTCTATTAATCCATCTATACAGACCTCCATCAGGTTGCAAACTGAATATTTTTTTTTCTGCATCTACCTCTGAAAAAATATTGGGCTTCTAGCTGTGTGTGGGACTTGTTCTATTAATCCATCTATACAGACCTCCATCAGGTTGCAAACTGAATATATTTCTTTCTGCATCTAGCTCTGAAAAAATATTGGGCTTCTAGCTGTGTGTGGGACTTGTTCTATTAATCCATCTATACAGACCTCCATCAGGTTGCAAACTGAATATATTTTTTTTCTGCATCTACCTCTGAAAAAATATTGGGCTTCTAGCTGTGTGTGGGACTTGTTGTATTAGTCCATCTATACTGACCTCCATCAGGTTGCAAACTGAATATATTTTTTTCTGCATCTACCTCTGAAAAAATATTGGGCTTCTAGCTGTGTGTGGGACTTGTTCTATTAATCCATCTATACAGACCTCCATCAGGTTGCAAACTGAATATATTTTTTTCTGCATCTACCTCTGAAAAAATATTGGGCTTCTAGCTGTGTGTTGGACTTGTTCTATTGATCCATCTATACAGACCTCCATCAGGTTGCAAACTGAATATATTTTTTTCTGCATCTACCTCTGAAAAAATATTGGGCTTCTAGCTGTGTGTGGGACTTGTTCTATTAATCCATCTATACAGACCTCCATCAGGTTGCAAACTGAATATATTTTTTTCTGCATCTACCTCTGAAAAAATATTGGGCTTCTAGCTGTGTGTGGGACTTGTTCTATTAATCCATCTATACAGACCTCCATCAGGTTGCAAACTGAATATATTTTTTTCTGCATCTACCTCTGAAAAAATATTGGGCTTCTAGCTGTGTGTGGGACTTGTTCTATTAATCCATCTATACAGACCTCCATCAGGTTGCAAACTGAATATATTTTTTTCTGCATCTACCTTTGAAAAAATATTGGGCTTCTAGCTGTGTGTGGGACTTGTTCTATTAATCCATCTATACAGACCTCCATCAGGTTGCAAACTGAATATATTTTTTTCTGCATCTACCTCTGAAAAAATATTGGGCTTCTAGCTGTGTGTGGGACTTGTTCTATTAATCCATCTATACAGACCTCCATCAGGTTGCAAACTGAATATATTTTTTTCTGCATCTACCTCTGAAAAAATATTGGGCTTCTAGCTGTGTGTGGGACTTGTTCTATTAATCCATCTATACAGACCTCCTTCAGGTTGCAAACTGAATATATTTTTTTCTGCATCTACCTCTGAAAAAATATTGGGCTTCTAGCTGTGTGTGGGACTTGTTCTATTAATCCATCTATACAGACCTCCATCAGGTTGCAAACTGAATATTTTTTTTTCTGCATCTACCTCTGAAAAAATATTGGGCTTCTAGCTGTGTGTGGGACTTGTTCTATTAATCCATCTATACAGACCTCCATCAGGTTGCAAACTGAATATATTTCTTTCTGCATCTAGCTCTGAAAAAATATTGGGCTTCTAGCTGTGTGTGGGACTTGTTCTATTAATCCATCTATACTGACCTCCATCAGGTTGCAAACTGAATATATTTTTTTTCTGCATCTACCTCTGAAAAAATATTGGGCTTCTAGCTGTGTGTGGGACTTGTTGTATTAGTCCATCTATACTGACCTCCATCAGGTTGCAAACTGAATATATTTTTTTCTGCATCTACCTCTGAAAAAATATTGGGCTTCTAGCTGTGTGTGGGACTTGTTCTATTAATCCATCTATACAGACCTCCATCAGGTTGCAAACTGAATATATTTTTTTCTGCATCTACCTTTGAAAAAATATTGGGCTTCTAGCTGTGTGTGGGACTTGTTCTATTAATCCATCTATACAGACCTCCATCAGGTTGCAAACTGAATATATTTTTTTCTGCATCTACCTCTGAAAAATATTGGGCTTCTATCTGTGTGTGGGACTTGTTCTATTAATCCATCTATACAGACCTCCATCAGGTTGCAAACTGAATATATTTTTTTCTGCATCTAGCTCTGAAAAAATATTGGGCTTCTAGCTGTGTGTGTGACTTTTTCTATTAAT
This sequence comes from Phyllobates terribilis, assembly GCF_046119375.1. NCBI lineage: Eukaryota > Metazoa > Chordata > Amphibia > Anura > Dendrobatidae > Phyllobates > Phyllobates terribilis. The sequence goes on along the minus strand of NW_027362768.1, from coordinate 32,896,585 downwards.
CCATCTATACAGACCTCCATCAGGTTGCAAACTGAATATATTTTTTTTCTGCATCTACCTCTGAAAAAATATTGGGCTTCTAGCTGTGTGTGGGACTTGTTGTATTAGTCCATCTATACTGACCTCCATCAGGTTGCAAACTGAATATATTTTTTTCTGCATCTACCTCTGAAAAAATATTGGGCTTCTAGCTGTGTGTGGGACTTGTTCTATTAATCCATCTATACAGACCTCCATCAGGTTGCAAATTGAATATAATTTTTTTCTGCATCTAACCCAGCCAATAGTTTTGGCCTAATACCACAGTTTGGCCACTCAGCTCTGCTCGGTTCCCATCCATTGTTTTTTTGTGCAAACAACTCCAAAGTTGTGAATTAGTTAACCACCAAAATGAGTGGAAAAAGGCCTGCTGCTGGTGGAAAGGGGAATAGGCGTGTTGGGAAGGGGAAAAAGGTTGTGTCCGTGGGGTAGGTGTTAAAGCAACAGTAACATCTGCAGAAGAAAGACTATCTTCCAGCCAAACTAAAATGTCTACTTCTTTTAGCGGACAATGTGATAAGATCCCTTTCTTACGGCCACGCCAATCGCTACAAATTCCAGATGAGGCACAAAAACAGCAGGTGCTTCAACGGATATCAAGTGCTCCTTTAAGTGGGCTCTCCTCCACATCAACTTCAACATCACAAATACTCCAGTCCTCAAAGGTGTCACCCCAATCGCACTTGCTTCCTCACAGCTCCCAAATCTCCAGCTGCCCGTCTGAGTATGAGGTAGAACAGATGGTTGAGTCTGCAGAGCTGTTTACTCATACTATAGCCTGGGAATCAGAGGTCGACTCCAGCGCTTCTGTGAATCCAGACGAGGAAATGATCTGCACTGATGCCCAGAATCTTTTTGAGTCGGATCCAGGACCAGACGCAGAAGGTTCTGACCATAATGTAGACCCTCATTCCCAAACTGTAACTCCTGTTGGTGGAGACAATGAGGAAGATGATGATAAGACTCAAATACCTGATTGGAGTGACAACTTTAGTTTTTTGTCAGGGCAGGAACAGGTTGGCTCTGAGGACGACGGGTGTGATAACGCACAGGGTGATGATGATGAGGTTGGAGATCCCACTTACTGTCAACCCACAGTCAGCCAAGAGATGAGGTCAGCAGAGGAGGTGGAGGAAGATGCTAGTGACGACGAGGTCAGGTTGCGCCTTCCTGGACAGAGACGTAGTACTGGAAGCACGTCAACAACTGCATCCTCAAACACAACTCTGCCTCTCACCACAAGTCGTGGTGGCTCTTCAGGTCGCATGGGTGCTAAGCATTGCATAGCCTGGGCATTTTTCAGATCGATAAAGATGACCCAACTCGTGTTATCTGTAACATTTGTCAGCAAAAGCTAAGTAGAGGCCAAAAAATACATAGTTTGAGTACTTCATGCATGAACCGGCACATGGACATGAAGCATAAGTTGTAGTGGGAAGCTCAGTGTGCTACAATGCGGCCTAGCCGGCCGGGCCAACCACCGTCTGCCATATCTTGTGCATCCGCGGCCTCTTCATCCTCTGTGACTGGGGGGACAGCAGTCACACCTGTTTTGGGGCGCAGACCTGCCACCTCTTTACCCGCAACAGCCAGCGTGATTGGCAGGTCCTCATTTTCTTTGGAGGTGGTAACACCAGCTGGTGTTGAGCGCTGTCCGACATCGATAGCACCACCTTTGGATCAAGGCAACCTAACATGTCCGCCTGCATCTTCCTCACAGACCGGCAGTTTGCCGGGGACACCCTTATCAACCCCGTCTAAGCACAATAGCCAGCCCTCGGTCCCTCAGATGTGGACAAGTAAAAGACAATTTCCTCCTAGCCATGAGAAAGCTAAGAGGTTGAATTTCACCATCTGCAAGCTCTTGGCTACAGAAATGCTGCCTTTCCGCCTGGTGGACACAGAGGATTTTCGAGACCTTATGTCCGTCGCAGTGCCCCAGTACCAGATGCCCAGTCGGCACTACTTCTCAAAGAAAGGTGTGCCTGCGCTCCACCAGCATGTCGCACACAACATCACCGCTTCTTTGAGAAACTCTGTGTGTGACAGGGTGCATTTCACCACAGACACTTGGACGAGTAGGCATGGACAGGGGCATTACATGTCGCTGACTGGGCACTGGGTAACTATGGTGACAGCAGGACAAGGGGCTGCTGTCCAAGTCTTGCCGTCCCCACGAGTTGTGCGTCAATCCTCTTTATGTCAAAGTTCCTCCACTGCTTCTGCCTCATCAACCTCCTCTCGGTCTTCCACCTGCACCCAAAGCCTGTCTGGTCATGCCACAAGCTTTCTAACTGCGCAGAAGGGATCCTGCACACCTCCTTACTATGCTGGCAGTAGGGCTCAACGTCATCAGGCGGTTTTTACATTGAAATGTTTGGGAAATGTGAGTCACACAGCTGAGGAGTTGTGGTCAGCTCTGGAGAACCAATTTCATGAATGGTTGTCTCCACTGGACCTGAAACCAGGGAAGGCCGTGTGCGACAATGCTGCAAGCCTGGGTGCGGCCCTTCGCCGGGGCAATGTCACACATGTGCCTTGTATGGCTCACGTGTTGAACCTGGTTGTCCAGCAATTTTTAGCCCACTATCCCAGACTAGATGGCCTTCTGCAGAGGGCACGGTCGCTGTGTGCTCACTTCCGCCGTTCGCATCCCGCAGCTCAGCGACTTACATCTCTACAGCAGTCGTTGGGCCTGCCACTTCACCGGCTAAAATGCGATGTGCCTACCCGGTGGAATTCAACTCTGCACATGTTGCAGCGACTGTGGCAGCACCGACAAGCCCTGGTGCAATACGTTCTGACGTATAGCCTGGGCCAACGAGATTCAGAGGTGGGGCAAATCACGCTGGAGGAGTGGTCTCAGATCAGGGACCTATGCACCCTTCTGCACAGTTTTGAAATGGCGACGAAGATGTTTAGTGCTGACGATGCCATTATCAGCATGACTATTCCGGTGATTTACATGCTGGAGCACATGTTAAACAGAATTCGGAGTCAGGTGGTGGCACAAGAGGAGGTGGAGGAAGTAGAGGAGGAGGAGTTGTATGCGGAAGGGCTAACATCTGCAAGGTCCAGACGGTCGGCAGCACCAAGGCGGCAGGCATGTGAGGGTGGGGGTGATGGTTTTACCAGGGCGCATGGTAGCAGCCAAACTAGTGAGGAAGGTGCAGGAGCCCAGGAAGAAGTGGAGGACGAACTGATGGAAGACTCATCAGATGAGGGAAACCTTGATCACATTTCTGTTGTGCGAGGTTGGGGGGAGAGGACAGAGGAAGGAAGCATGATTGTTACCTCGCCACCAACACAACAGGGACTTGGTGCTCCTGGATGCGCAACACACATGAGTGCCTTCTTGCTGCACTACCTGCAACATGACCCTCGAATTGTGAGAATTAGAAATAATCCTGACTACTGGGTTGCCACACTGTTAGATCCCCGGTACAAAAGTAAATTTGCAGAAATTATTCCTGCCATAGAAAGGGATGCACGCATGCAGGAGTATCAGCAGAGACTGTTGCAGAATCTTACATGTGCTTTTCCACAAAATACCAGTGGTGCACGTAGTGAATCTCACAGTTCCAACTTGCCAACCGTGGGACCGTCAAGTGTTCAGCACTCAAACCGTAACAGAACCACAGTATCTGCTGGTAACATCAATTTTGCGGAATCATTTCACCACTTTTTTAGCCCATCCTTTGCAAGGCCACAGGAGACAAGAAGTCTGACACATAGTCAACGCCTAGAGACGATGGTACAGGAGTATCTCCAAGTAAACATTGAAGCCACGACTGTGTCACTGGACCCTTGCTCTTTTTGGGCTTCCAATCTGGATAAATGGCCGGAGCTAGCCACTTACGCCTTGGAGATCTTGTCATGCCCCGCAGCCAGCGTTCTGTCTGAACGTGTGTTCAGCGCTGCTGGTGGTGTGCTGACAGATAAGCGCACGCGGCTCTCCACTGATAATGTAGACAGACTCACGTTCATAAAGATGAACAAATCATGGATCCGAAACGACTTTTCTACCCCTGTGTCATCCTGGGGAGAGTAAAAGCTTGATGATTGGTTAAAATCACCCTACCAACCATTTTAAGCTTTCAAATTACTAATCATGTTTATCTGTATCTTGGCTGGAAAATAATTTGGGCTTTGTAGCAGTGTGCAGCACTGATTCTATTAGGCCATCTATAATAAGCTCCACCAGATTTAAAATTACTAATCATGTTTATCTGTATCTTGACTGGAAAATAATTTGGGCTTTGTAGCAGTGTGCAGCACTGATCCTATTAGGCCATCTATACTAAAGCTTCACCAGATTTAAAATTAATAATAATTTTTAGCTGCATCTAGCCCGGAAAATAATTTTGGGGCTCCGAGATGCGCAAGACACATAAGTGCCTTCTTGCTGCACTACCTGCAGCATGACCCTCATATTGTCAGAATTCGAAGTAATCATGACTACTGGGTTGCCACACTCTTAGATCCCCCAAACTTTTCGATCAACCTTTTCATTTTAATAAAGACCAAAAAAATGGTCATTTTTGAAATTATAAGCATTAGCAGGTTGTTAGAAACTGAAATCAAACAGTTTTCAACTCAAAACTTTATTTTAGGTGATGTTACATTTTCACATAGGACCCCTTGTTCGAAAGGAGCTTCTGAACTCTCTCGTCCATTGAATTTGTCAGGTTTTGGATGGTTTCTGCTTCAATTGTTTTGCATGAGGACAGAATACCCTCCCAGAGCTGTTGCTTAGATGTGAACTGCCTCCCGCCATCATAGACACTCCTTTTAATGATGCTCCAAAGGTTCTGAATGGGGTACAGGTCAGGGGAGCATGGGGGTCACACCATAAGTTTGTCCCCTTTTATGCCCATATCAGCCAGAGATGCAGATGTTTTATGTGCAGCATGAGATGGTGCATTATCATGCAGAAAAATGATCTTGCTGTGAAATACACGGTTCTTCTTCTTGAACCATGGCAGGAAGTGCTGTTTGAGAAAATCCACATACATTATGGAGTTCATCTTTAGCGCCTTCAGGGATCCTAAAGGGGCCGACAATCTCTCTCCCCATGATTCCAGCCCAAAACATTACTCCACCTCCTCCTTGTTGGCGCTGTAGCCGTGTTTGCATGGGGTGTCCATCAACCAGCCATCCTCCACTCCATCCATCTGGACCATCGAGCGCTGCACGGCACTCATCCGTGAACAAAACAGTTTTGAAATCAGTCTTCATGTAATGTTTGGCCCACTGGAGCCGTTTCTGCTTGTGTGAAGTGGATAGAGGAGGTCGACAGGATGGCGTATGCACAGCTGCAAACCTCTGAAGGACCCTGCATCTTGTTGTTCGGGGGACGTTGGAGGCACAAGCAGCTTCAAAAACTTGTCTGCTGCTATGACAAGGCTTTTTTGCCGCTGCTCTTTCAACCTGACGTAATTGCCTGTAGGAAAGAGTCCTCAATTTGCCCTTATCAGCACGCACACGTGTGTACTGTGAATCAGCTACATACTTCTTGATTGCCAAGACACTTCATCCTGATCATCGCACAATGTTGATTGTAGTCATGCCTTGACCTAAACACTCCACAATTTGTTGCTTCTCAGCAGCCGACACATCCTTTTTCTTTCCCATTTTGGCAGAAAATGTAGGCTGCTTAATAATGTGAGACAACCTTCTTAAGTAGTCTTGCCTTTCATTGGACACACCTGCCAAACTAATTAGCACAGGTGTCTGCAATTGCTTACAGTGATATAAAGAGCCCTGACACACATCACCATCAATGAGTTTAACTGACAAACAAACAAATTCTTCCCTTATCACTCCTAAACACTTTTTGCATAATAATTTGGAACGCAGTGTACATGTGCTTTTCCACAAAACACCAGTGGTTCACGTAGTGAATCTTACAGTTCTAACTTGCCAACCGTGGTCTGTATGGAGTTGTTCAATAAAGGGCCCAAAATTAAGATAACATAGATGGGAGAGGTCTCTATGAATAGGAATTCCTAAGTATTTGATACCCTGTGAGGGCCAGGCAAAGGGAAAGTTGGACTGGATGGAATCCTATATGGATTTGGGGAGGGAGACATCAAGGGCCTCAGACTTCGCTGCATTGATTTTAAAATTTGACCATGTAACAAAGTGATCTATTTCAGCCATAACAGCATGGATGGATATATGTGATTGAGTGATATATACTAGGACATCATCAGCAAATAGAGAGCACTTGTACTCGGTGCCTCCCACCTCAATCCACCTAATATTGGGGTTATGGCGAATTGATGAGAGCAGGTGCTCCGTCACTAGGATGTATAAGAGAGGGGACAGAGGACATCCCTGCCTTGTCCCATTGGTGATTGTGAAAGGTGATGAAAATGTTCTGATGCACCCTCTGGGCCTTGGGACACCCGGAGCCGGACCCTTTTTGGTGGATGCTGGTGGTTGTAGTCTTCGTGGCGGCGACCCGGTTCCTTGGCTCAGGGTGGTCAAACCAGTGGCGGAACTATTTATGTGGTTTTGATGTTTAAATGTCCGACTACGCCACCCGTGGATTGCGGTCAGAGTGAACCGCCGCTGCAGGGCAGAAAGCTGAGGCTGGTGTTGTGGGTGCAGCAGAGCGTAGCATAACTCCCCACGGGAGGAGTATAGCCTCAGGGCAGTGTATGCGGAGGATGGGGGTGATGGTGCAGGGCAGCAGCAGTAACGACACGGAGTCAGTGATGCAGTCCAGGGCCTTTACTCACAGTTCTTATTATCCAGACCACGTCTGCAGGTAACGGCTGCCCACGTCGTACTGTGCTCACCAGGTGAGGGGCTCAGACAACTCCCAGATAACTTTGGAGCGCTTCACAGGACCCCCTTTGTGTGTCCTTTGTCTGGCCTTTCTTACCAACCCTTCTGTCCGGCTGCCTCGGGCCTCCTCTTGGTAAACTTGGCGCCAGTTTCCCTGACCCTTTGTGGTGCCTTCCTAGCGGGTGTAGCGAGGGGCTGCGCCACATAAAATGTCACAGCCTCCGGTTTCTAGCTGAGGGTCGTTTCCTGCCTCCACTAGTTTCGGGGACCGGTCTCCCCCTTTGGCCTGACCCCTCCACGCAGGTGGATTCGGGCGTGCGGTGGCGACTCGCCCGTCCGCACCCCTGGGATCCCTTCATTCCTCGTTCCTGGAGCCTTCTCCGCTCCTCTTCCTTCCTTCTCCCTCTTCCAGGCCTGGGCCTCTGTTACTAGGCCCGCCTCCGGAGCAGAGCTCATGCAGAGCCCCTGCTCCCTGCCACTTCTGCTCAGACTTCTCTGCACTGAACTAAGATGGTGCCCACCTTTTATACTCCCTTCTCAATGCACCCAGGAACTGCTTCCTCCCTGCTCCTGCACTACAGGGTTCCCCTTCCTCAGTGTTCCCTCCCCCCACTCCAGCCAGGGACAGGGACTGTCGTGCCCATCTCAGAGGCATATTGGTCGCCCTGCCCCACGGCAATGTGGTGTAATGCATTCAGATGTCGGGTCCTGATCCACACTCCATCCTTACCTGAGAGTGAGATATCACACCTCTGGGTGAGGTGCAATACCTCTGTAGCAACCGAGCCCTCAGGGTGCTACAGTTCCATTTATCTTCAGCCTAGGTGACGTATTGCGATACAGGGCCGTGATTTTGGCTATAAAAGGGTCCCCTAGACCCCTACCCCAAGCTTTTTAAGAGAATCATATATGGCGTGCCAGGAGACTCTATGGAATGCTTTCTCAGCATCCAACGAGAGTATCTAATTACAAATTTTTAACTGCATCTAGCCCAGGAAATACTTTGTGCCTAGTAGCAGTGTCTGCTAGTCAGCGGATTATCCCGGCTGTTAAGCAAGCTACACCACCTGTAGTTTAGACACTTAATTTTTTCAAAGGAAATGCTTCGGGACCATGGGATACTCAGTGAAGAGCATCAGGAGGCACCCCAAGGCATAGGGGCTGGGACTGGCAGTAGGATGCCTTGCGGTGGACAGCCAAGCTCGATCCTTGTAAAAGCTTTTTAACTGCAGCAGCTTTAGTGGACGCTACTGGAGCTGGAATTACGCGGCTGCTGGCATGAGACTTGCCCTCCAATAGATCCTTGTAAATGGATTTAAAGTGTATTCATTCAAATTAGAGAGACAATTTAAATTAAAAAGCTTAGAGCTGCCTCCACCACAGGGGTGCTCGCTCGACCCACCAGCGGACAGGCACCAGTATTGGGAGAGGGGGGCTGGCCATCAGGGTTCACCGCGGCTCTGGCACAAACCCGGCGACACGGAGGTGGCACGGGCAGGAGCGGACTGGCCGTGTCGGCTTCTCACTTTTTGGATTTTAGAAGGGCATGACATGCCTATATCTGTGTCTCCCCCTCCTTTTACTCCTCCACCTCTTGTATTTTCGCATGACTATATGTACTTGTCACTTTTCCATGTGTTAGTTATGTCTTCTGAGCAGTTTGTCAGCTTTTGGACACCTTTGAAGGTGTTTTCTATGTGTTTCTATGTGTTTTTGTTTGCCTGCCATTGGTTTTAACGGTGTTCGAAGGTGTTCGACGAACAGTTCGACGAACACACGGGTGTTCGACGAACCGAAACGAACTCGAACACTACGGGGGTGGCTCAACACTAGTCCTGGGTTCAAATCCCACCAAGGACATCTGCAAGGAGTTTGTATGTTCTCCGCATGTTTGTGTGGGTTTCGTCTTTGTACTCCGGTTTCCTCCCACACTCCAAACACATACTGATAGGGAATCTAAATTGTGAGCTCCAATGGGGATATTTTTTGTAAAGCACTGTGGAATTATTTGTGCTATATAAGTGAGTAAAATAAATAAATATGCTTTTCCATTCAGTTGTAGCTCTGGCTGTAAGCTTAAAGTTGTTATCCTGCTGAAAGGTGAACTTTTGCCCCAGTCTCAAGTCTTTTGCCTCCAACAGGTCAAGTTTTCATCCAGGATTGCCCTATATTTAGCTTCATCCATATTTCATCTGCTCAAACCAGCTTCTCTGTATCTCCTGAAGAAATCATCTCCACAGCACAGTGCTACCACCATGTTTGATGGTGGATATGGTATTTTCAGGTTAAAGTGCAGTGTAAGTTTTCCGCCACACATTGGGTTTTGCATTTAGCCCAAAAAGTTCTACTTTGTTCTCACCTGACCACAGCAGCTTCTTGCTTGCTGTGTCTTCTACATTGATTTTTTCAAACTGCAAAGGGGAATTAACTCTTACTCTGATTCATTCACACCTGTACACCTTCAACTTTCTACTAATCGGACTTCGTATTACTAAACTTGCTTTCAAAATTGTCTTTCTTCCTGCCACTCTATCATAAAGGTCAGATTTGTGGATTATAACACTGTTAGTAGTCCTGTGGACAGATTCTCCCACCTGAGCTGTGGATCTTTGCAGCTTCTCCAGAGTGCTCATGGGCCCATTGGCTTCGTCAATAATTAGTGCTCTCCTTGTTTGGCATGACCGTTTAGTTGAATGGCCATGTCTTGGTAGGTTTACAGTTGTGTCATTCTCCTCCTATTTTTGGAAAATAGATTGAACAGTGCTCCATTAGATGTTCAACGCATTGGCTAATTTTTTATACTTAAAGGTGCTTAACTCTTCTCCAAAACCTTTTTCTTGACCTGTCTGGTATATTCCTTGGTTTTCATGACGCGGTTTTATCTCTAATGTTCTAAAACATACCTGTAAGGACTTTACTAGTGATGGGCGAGCATTAAAATGGTCTGGTGCTTGTTACTCAGGTCGAGCACATTTGAATACTTGGGTGCTCGACCCGAGCAAAGAGCTCAATGTAAGTCTATAAGAAACGTGAACATTTTTCAGACTGCTTCCCCTGGCGGTCTGCAGAGGGCCTAAAAATTGCCCAAATCAATGGGAACAGTGCTCAAATGACATGGGAACAGCATGGGGAAGGCCCCTGGAAGCATTTCTGATTCCCAGGTCACTGCTGTAAACAACGTTGTCAGAGGTATTACCCCACTTTTACGGACTCACAATAAAACATACAAAAACGAAACCAAAATTGATTTTCCGGGGAAATATGTTAAGGAACATCCTTTCCAGGGTAATGACTTGTATATAAGGCAAAATAAATAACCAAAAACAAAAATACTCCTCCACACCTTGGGCTATGTTCACACGTAGCGTTTTTGATGCATCTTTTGCATTGCTTTCAACCGTGACAAATGCATTCACCGGGAAATCTAATTTTAACATTTTACAACCTTTTCTGGCCATGTGGTGTGTGACATGATCAGACACATTCTGTTTCATTTATGAAGGAGAGACCCTGAAAGTCACAAAGCCAATTTTTATTGGAACATCAGGCGGCCTTTACTATTCTTAGAGAGCCATCAGCCGGCTAAGCTTTGCTGTTCCCATTACTAAAGAGTGGGTCTTCTTTACTGTTATTGTGTATGCAGTGAGTGGCAGGGCTTCCCAAAATTTGGACGCACCGCAATACCCCTTTGAAGAGACTTAGAGGATGGCCTCCTGAAAACAATGTTCCCACGATTAGGAAGTGGATCTCTTAGTGAGTTTGCCTATGCAGTGAATGCAAGGGTTGCCAAAAATTTGGTGGCACTCCAATGCGCCTTGGAAGAGACGTGGAGGTCAGAGGGCCTCCTGAAAACAATGTTCACATTATTAGGAAGTGGGTCTCCCATTGTGTTTGCCTATGTAGTGAATGCAAGGGCTGCCAAAAATTGGGAGGCACTCCAATGCTCTTTGGAAAAGATGTGGAGGAGGGCCTCATAAAAAAATGTTCCCAGTAGGAAGGAGCGGGTCTCCTATACTTGTAATGCCCGTGCACTAAGTGTATGGGCTGACAAACATTTACCCCTGGGGGGTATGCATGAACATACTGTATAAAAAAAACTTTTTATGGGCATCGTAAACACCCTTTAAAAAAATTATGTGGGTGATGCATCACGGACCACGGTCACCCTTTTGATGTGGTGGTGGAGGATGAGGAAGAGGAGAAGGAGGAGGACAAGAGCAATTATCCAAAATCAGGAAGAATATACCCATGTCTGGGTGTGAAAAGGTGCATGGGAATACACCTCCCAAGAAAAGATATTGGATTTGAGTTTGTTATGCTGCTATCATTTGGTGGTGTTGAAAAGTCTGGCCTAATCCAGGCCTTGTTCATTTTTATAAGAGTCAGCCTGTCAGCATTTTCAGTTGACAGGCGGATGCGCTTATCAGTTATAATTCCACCAGAGGCACTAAAACTCGATCTGATAAAACGCTAGCGGCAGGGAAGGCCAGGACCTCCAAGGTGTAGAGAGCCAGTTCATCCCACGTGTCCAGCTTGGATACACAATAATTATAAGGCATAGAGGAATCACGGAGGACGTTGGTACGGTCAGTAAGGTACTCCCTCAGCATCTTCCCAAATTTTGCACTCCTTGTGAGAGTAGCCCACGCCTCAGGGCCTGTGCAATAGGAGGGTGTGAGAAAACTCTCCCAGAACTTTGACAGTGTTCCCCTACATCTGCAGGATTGGAGTTGTGTCTCTCTCGCCTGTACTCGTTGGTTTTCCAACAAAATGTGACCTCTGCCGCCTGCGTTTTCAGATGGGAATTTTTTTAATAGTTCCACAACAAGGGCCTTCTGGTACTGCCCCATTTTTTAGACATGTCCGCCTCAGGAATATGAGATATAAAGTTCTCCTTGTAGCTTGGGTCTAGAAGTGTCACCAACCAGTAATGACTGTTACTCAAAATTTTGAGAACGTGAGGGTCATGGGAAAGGCAGCTTAACATAAACTCAGCCATGAGTGCCAGACTGCTAACAGGCAAGACTTTCGTGTCCTCACCAAGAGGGCGACTGACCATGCTCTCCTTCTCCTCATCCTCCTCCCTTTCCTCAGGCCATCCACACTGAACAGACGGTATGACAGTTGTGCAGGTAGTACCGTCTATAGCGCATTAAACTAGCTCCTCTTCTTCCTCATTGCCACCCAATCCATGTTGGGATGAGATGAGGCTGGGCTGTGTGTAATCACCCTGTATGGTTCCTTGCTCCATCTCATCATGCTCCGCCTGCAATACATCCTTTTAGATTGTGAGCAGAGAGCGTTTCAGAAGGCAGAGAAGCTGGATGGTGAAGCTAATTATGGCGTCATGGCCGCTCACTATCTTGGTGGAGTCCTCAAAGTTTTGGAGGATGGTACTGATGTCTGACATCCATGTCCACTCCTGAGGTTTTATGTGTGGAGTCTGAACTGAATACCGACTGCCTTGTTGATGCTGGTGGTCAACAACTGCCCTCTTCTGCTCACAAATCCTTCCTAACATCTGCAGTGTAGAGGTCCAATGTGTGGGGACTTCACACACCAGTCTGTGAGCCTGAAGCTGCAAACCCTGCTGAAGCACGTCAAGGGCGGCAGAAGCTGAAGCTGACTTTCTAAAATGGGCACACAGGCGGCGAAATTTGACAAGCATATCTGGCATCTCTGGGTAGGTTTGAGAAACCGCTGAACCACGATATTAAGCACATGGGCCAGGCATGGTACATGTGTGAGCTCGCTTCGACTTCGCCTGGCTGTAGGTTCAACGATGTTAGCCACAGATCTGCCTGCTCTTTTAGAGCTGCCCACAACTCTTCAGCATTGTGTGGTTTGTCACCTAAGCATATTAGCTTCAGCACAGCCTGTTGCCGCTTGGCTGAGGCAGTGCTGCAGTGCTTTTAGCTTGAGACTGATGTGGTCATTTTGGAGGCGGAGCTTGAAGAGGAGGTGGAGGCTGAGGAGGATGAGGTGCAGGAGCTGTAGACTGTGGGGGCAATCCTGATTGACCTAGGGCCCGCAATCCTCGGCGTCCGGAGGAAATGTTCCGTCCCAAGGTCTGACTGGGTCCCAGCTTCAACTATGTTAACCCAGTGTGCCATCCCTGCCACAAGTACTTGTCCAAGTGTCCATGGTTAGGTGGCCTTTCCCAGTAACTGCATTGTTGAGGGCACGGCTAATGTTGTGGGACACGTGCTTGTGTAATGCGGGTATGGCACACCGGGAGAAATAGTAGCGGCTGGAGACCGAATACCGAAGGACGGCTGCCGCCATCAGGTTGCGGAAAGCTTCTGTCTCCATGAGCTTAAAAGGCAACATTTCGAGCCCAACTGGTCGCGAAATGTGGGAATTTAGTAGTATGGTCTGTGGGGCGTTGTCTGCGTATTTGTGCTTGCGTTCCAAGGACTGGGGTAAGGACAACTGAATGCTGCGCTGGGACAAGAACGTTCTTGCTGATGGTGCTAGTTGAGAGAGTGCAATGACCGGTGCAGAGCAGAAGGCATCTTCGCATGCACTATAGACAGGGGATTGACTTGCACACACAACAGCAGAATAAGCAGTGGTCCCTGGGGTTCAGCCCACAAAGTCAGGTGCTTTGCTGCCATGTGCCTGATCATGCTGGTGGTTGTCAGGCTGGTAGTTTTGCTACCCCTTCTGATGCTGGCCTGGCAAGTGGTGCAAATGGCCTTTTTGGGATTATCGTCAGAGTCTTTTAAAAACAACCAGACTCGGGAAGACCTGACAGTTGTGCTGGCAACTTCCGTCTTGTTGGTGTTACGTGGAACAGGTGCCTGCCTTCTGTCTGCAGCCACCTCACTGCTTCTTCCTCCCAGTTGGGGTGTTCTGCCTCCCTCCCCCTGTGTGCTGCTATCGTCGCCCTGCATGTCCTCCTGCCAAGTTGGGTCATTTACTATATCATCCACCACCTCGTCTTACACTTCCACAGCCTGGTCCTCCTCCTGACTTTCTGCCAATTGTGTCTCTTCATCATCCACCTCTTGTGACATTTTCCCACTGTTGCCTTCTTATAAACGTGGCTGCTCAAACATTTGGGCATCGTTACATGAAATCTCCTTTAGCCCCGCTTCAATTGGACCAGGTGAGAGGCCTGAATCTATAAATGGAAAAGTGAACAGCTCTTCGGAGTGTCCAAGTGTGGGATCAGTTGTTTCTGGGCACTCAGCATGGTAGGAGGAAGGAGGATCAGGGTGAGGAATATGCTGTCCAGACTCAGAGCTACTGAGACTTGACCGTGTGGAAGACAGGGTGGTGGTGGTGGCAAAGTGACTAGTGTTGAGCCACTCCTGTAGTGTTCGAGTTCAGTTCGGTTCGTCAAACACCCGTGTGTTCGCCGAACTGTTCGTCGAACGGTTCGTCGAACACCTTCGAACACCGTTAAAACAAATGGCAGGCAAACTAAAACACATAGATACACATAGAAAACACCTTCAAAGGTGTCCAAAAGCTGACAAACTGCTCAGAAGACATAACTAACACATGGAAAAGTGACAAGTACATATAGTCATGCGAAAAGAAAAGAGGTGGAGGAGTAAAAGGAGGGGGAGACATAGATATAGGCATGTCATGCCCTTCTAAAATCCAAAAAGTGAGAAGCCGACATGGCCAGTCCTTTCCTGCCCGAGCCACCTCTGTGTCGCCGGCTTTGTGCCAGAGCCGCGGTGGACCCTGACGGCCAGCCCCCCTCTCCCAATACTGGTGCCTGTCCGCTGGTGGGTCGAGCGAGCCCCCCTGTGGTGGAGGCAGCTCTAAGCTTTTTAATTTAAATTGTCTCTCTAATTTGAATGAATACACTTTAAATCCTTTTACAAGGATCTATTGGAGGGCAAGTCTCATGCCAGCAGCCGCGTAATTCCAGCTCCAGTAGCGTCCACTAAAGCTGCTGCAGTTAAAAAGCTTTTATAAGGATCGAGATCGGCTGTCCACCGCAAGGCATCCTACCACCAGTCCCAGCCCCTATGCCTTTGGGTGCCTCCTGATGCTCTTCACTGAGTATCCCGTGGTCCCGAAGCATTTCCTTTGAAAAAATTAAGTATCCAAACTACAGGTGGTGTAGCTTGCTTAACAGCCGGGATAATCCGCTGACTAGCAGACACTGCTACTAGGCACAAAGTATTTCCTGGGCTAGATGCAGTTAAAAATTTGTAATTAGATACTCTTGTTGGATGCTGAGAAAACATTCCATAGAGTCTCCTGGCACGCCATATATTATTCTCTTAAAAAGCTTGGGGTAGGGGTCTAGTGGACCCTTTTATAGCCAAAATCACGGCCCTGTATCGCAATACGTCACCTAGGCTGAAGATAAATGGAACTGTAGCACACTGAGGGCTCGGTTGAAACAGAGGTATTGCACCTCACCCAGAGGTGTGATATTTCACTCTCAGGTAAGGATGGAGTGTGGATCAGGACCCCGACACCTGCATGCATTACACCACATTGCCATGGGGCAGGGCGACCAATATGCCCCTGAGATGGGCAAGACAGTCCCTGTCCCTGGCTGGAGTGGGGGGAGGGAACACTGAGGAAGGGGAACCCTGTAGTGCAGGAGCAGGGAGGAAGCAGTTCCTGGGTGCATTGAGAAGGGAGTATAAAAGGTGGGCACCATCTTAGTTCAGTGCAGAGAAGTCTGAGAAGAAGTGACAGGGAGCAGGGGCTCTGCATGAGCCCTGCTCCGGAGGCGGGCCTAGTAACAGAGGCCCAGGCCTGGAAGAGAGAGAAGGAAGGAATAGGAGTGGAGAAGGCTCCAGGAACGAGGAACGAAGTGATCCCAGGGGTGCGGACGGGCGAGTCGCCACCGCACGCCCGAATCCACCTGCGTGGAGGGGTCAGGCCAAAGGGGGAGACCGGTCCCCGAAACTAGTGGAGGCGGGAAACGACCCTCAGCTAGAAACCGGAGGCTGTGACATTTTATGTGGTGCAGCCCCTCGCTACACCTGCTAGGAAGGCACCACATAGGGTCAGGGAAACTGGCGCCAAGTTTACCAAGAGGAGGCCCGAGGCAGCCCGACAGAAGGGTTGGTAAGAAAGGCCAGACAAAGGACACACAAAGGGGGTTCTGTGAAGCGCTCCAAAGTTATCTGGGAGTTGTCTGAGCCCCTCACCTGGTGAGCACAGTACGACGTGGGCAGCAGTTACCTGCAGAAGTGGTCTGGATAATAAGAACTGTGAGTAAAGGCCCTGGACTGCATCACTGACTCCGTGTCGTTACTGATGCTGCCTTGCACCATCACCCCTATCCTCCACATACACTGCATTGAGGCTATACTCCTCCCGTGGGGAGTTATGCTACGCTCTGCTGCACCCACAACACCAGCCTCAGCGGTCTGCCCTGCAGTGGCGGTTCTCTCTGACCGCAATCCACGGGTGGCGTAGTCGGACATTTAAACATCAAAACCACATAAATAATTCCGCCACTGGTTTGACCGGCTCCGGGTGTCCCAAGGCCCAGGGGGCGCGTCAGAACATTTTCATCACCTTTCATAATCACCAATGGGACAAGGCAGGGATGTCCTCTGTCCCCTCTCTTATACATCCTAGTGACGGAGCACCTGCTCTCATCAATTCGCCATAACCCCAATATTAGGTGGATTGAGGAGGGAGGCACCGAGTACAAGTGCTCTCTATTTGCTGATGATGTCCTAGTATATATCACTCAATCACATATATCCATCCCTGCTGTTATGGCTGAAATAGATCACTTTGTTACATGGTCAAATTTTAAAATCATTGCAGCGAAGTCTGAGGCCCTCGATGTCTCCCTCCCAAATCCATACAGGATTCCATCCAGTCCAACTTTCCCTTTGCCTGGCCCTCACAGGGTATCAAATTCTTAGGAATTCCTATTCATAGAGACCTCTCCCGTCTATGTTATCTTAATTTTGGGACCTTAATTGAACAACTCCGTACAGACCATGGTTGGCAAGTTAGAACTGTAAGATTCACTACGTGAACCACTGGTGTTTTGTGGAAAAGCACATGTACACTGTGTGCCAAATTATTATGCAAAAATTGTTTAGGAGTGATAAGGGAAGAATTTGTTTGTTTGTCAGTTAAACTCATTGATGGTGATGTGTGTCAGGGCTCTTTATATCACTGTAAGCAATTGCAGACACCTGTGCTAGTTAGTTTGGCAGGTGTGTCCAATGAAAGGCAAGACTACTTAAGAAGGCTGTCCCACATTATTAAGCAGCCTACATTTTCTGCCAAAATGGGAAAGAAAAAGGATGTGTCGGCTGCTGAGAAGCAACAAATTGTGGAGTGTTTAGGTCAAGGCATGACTACAATCAACATTGTGCGATGATCAGGATGTAGTGTCTTGGCAATCAAGAAGTATGTAGCTGATTCACAGTACACACGTGTGCGTGCTGATAAGGGCAAATTGAGGACTCTTTCCTACAGGCAATTGTGTCAGGTTAAAAGAGCAGTGGCAAAAAAGCCTTGTCATAGCAGCAGACAAGTTTTTGAAGCTGCTGGTGCCTCCAACGTCCCCCGAACAACAAGATGCAGGGTCCTTCAGAGGTTTGCAGCTGTGCGTACGCCATCCTGTCGACCTCCTCTATCCACTGCACACAAGCAGAAATGGCTCCAGTGGGCCAAACAATACATGAAGACTGATTTCAAAACTGTTTTGTTCACGGATGAGTGCCGTGCAATGCTCGATGGTCCAGATGGATGGAGTGGAGGATGGCTGGTTGATGGACACCCCACGCAAACACGGCTACAGCGCCAACAAGGAGGAGGTGGAGTAATGTTTTGGGCTGGTATCATGGGGAGAGAGATTGTCGGCCCCTTTAGGATCCCTGAAGGGGTAAAGATGAACTCCATAATGTATGTGGAGTTTCTCAAACGGCACTTCCTGCCATGGTTCAAGAAGAAGAACCGTGTATTCCACAGCAAGATAATTTTCATGCATGATAATGCACCGTCTCATGCTGCACATAACACATCTGCATCTCTGGCTGATTTGGGCATAAAAGGGGACAAACTTATGGTGTGACCCCCATGCTCCCCTGACCTCTACCCCATTCAGAACCTCTGGAGCATCATCAAACGGAGTGTCTATGATGGCGTCAGGCAGTTCACATCTAAGCAACAGCTCTAGGAGGGTATTCTGTCCTCATGCAAAACAATTGAAGCAGAAACCATCCAAAACCTGACAAATTCAAAGGACGAGAGAGTTCAGAAGATCCTTTCGAACAAGGGGTCCTATGTGCAAATGTAACATCACCTAGAATAAAGTTTTGAGTTGAAAACTGTTTGATTTCAGTTTCTAATAACCTGCTAATGCTTATAATTTCAAAAATGACCATTTTTTTGGTCTTTATTAAAATGAAAAGGTTGATCGAAGAGTGTGGGGGATCTAAGAGTGTGGCAACACAGTAGTCAGGATTACTTCGAATTCTGTCAATCTGCGGGTCATGTTGCAGGTAATGCAGCAAGAAGGCACTAATGTGTCTTGCGCATCTCGGAGCCCCAAAATTATTTTCCGGGCTAGATGCAGCTAAAAATAATTATTAATTTTAAATCTGGTGGAGCTTAGTATAGATGGCCTAATAGAATCAGTGCTGCATAATGCTACAAAGCCCAAATTATTTTCCAGCCAAGATACAGATAAACATGATTAGTTCTTTTAAATCTGGTGGAGCTTAGTATAGATGGCCTAATAGAATCAGTACTGCACACTGCTACAAAGCCCAAATTATTTTCCAGCCAAGATACAGATAAACATGATTAGTAATTTTAAATCTGGTGGAGCTTAGTATAGATGGCCTAATAGAATCAGTACTGCGCACTGCTACAAAGCCCAAATTATTTTCCAGCCAAGATACAGATAAACATGATTAGTAATTTGAAAGTTTAAAATGGTTGGTGAGGTGATTTTAACCAATCATCAAGCTTTTACTCTCCCCAGGATGACAAAGGGGTAGAAAAGTCATATTGGATCCATGATTTGTTCATCTTTATGAACGTGAGTCTGTCTACATTATCAGTGGAGAGCCGCGTGCGCTTATCTGTCAGCAGATCACCAGCAGCGCTGAACACGCGTTCAGACAGAACACTGGCTGCGGGGTATGACAAAATCTCCAAGGCGTAAGTGGCGAGCTCCGGCCATTTATCCAGATTGGAAGCCCAAAAAGAGCAAGGGTCCAGTGACACAGTCATGGCTTCAATGTTTACTTGGAGATACTCCTGTACCATCGTCTCTAGGCGTTGACTATGTGTCAGACTTCTTGTCTCCTGTGGCCTTGCAAAGGATGGGCTAAAAAAGTGGTGAAATGATTCCGCAAAATTGATGTTACCAGCAGATACTGTGTTTCTGTTACGGTTTGAGTGCTGAACACTCGACGGTCCCACGGTTGGCAAGTTGGAACTGTGAGATTCACTACGTGCACCACTGGTGTTTTGTGGAAAAGCACATGTAAGATTCTGCAACAGTCTCTGCTGATACTCCTGCATGCGTGCATCCCTTTCTATGGCAGGAATAATTTCTGCAAATTTACTTTTGTACCGGGGATCTATCAGTGTGGCAACCCAGTAGTCAGGATTATTTCTAATTCTCACAATTTTGAGGGTCATGTTGCAGGTAGTGCAGCAAGAAGGCACTCATGTGTCTTGTGCATCCAGGAGCACCAAGTCCCTGTTGTGTTGGTGGCGAGGTAACAATCATGCTTCCTTCCTCTGTCCTCTCCCCCCAACCTCGCACAACAGAAATGTAATCAAGTTCTCCCTCATATGATGAGTCTTCCATCAGTTCGTCCTCCACTTTTTCCTGGGCTCCTGCACCTTCCTCACTAGTTTGCCTGCTACCATGCGCCCTGGTAAAACCATCTCCCCCACCCTCACATGCCTGCCGCCTTGGTGCTGCCAACCGTCTGGACCTTGCAGGTCTTAGACCTTCCGCATACAACTCCTCCTCCTCTACTTCCTCCACCTCCTCTTGTGCCACCACCTGACTCCTAATTCTGTTTAACATGTGCTCCAGCATGTAAAGCACCGGAATAGTCATGCTGATAATGGCATCATCAGCACTAAACATCTTCGTCGCCATTTCAAAACTGTGCAGAAGGGTGCATAGGTCCCTGATCTGGGACCACTCCTCCAGCGTCATTTGCCCCACCTCTGGATCTCGTTGGCCCAGGCTATACGTCAGAACGTGTTGCACCAGGGCTTGTCGGTGCTGCCACAGTCGCTGCAACATGTGCAGAGTTGAATTCCACCGGGTAGGCACATCGCATTTTAGCCGGTGAAGTGGCAGGCCCAACGACTTCTGTAGAGATGTAAGTCGCTGAGCTGCGGGATGCGAACGGCGGAAGTGAGCACACAGCGACCGTGCCCTTTGCAGAAGGCCATCTAGTCCGGGATAGTGGGCTAAAAATTGCTGGACAACCAGGTACAACACGTGAGCCATACAAGGCACGTGTGTGACATTGCCCCGGCGAAGGGCCGCACCCAGGTTTGCAGCATTGTCGAACACGGCCTTTCCTGGTTTCAGGTTCAGTGGAGACAACCATTCATGAAATTGGTTCTCCAGAGCTGACCACAACTCCTCAGCTGTGTGACTCACATTTCCCAGACATTTCAAAGTAAAAACTGCCTGATGACGTTGAGCCCTACTGCCAGCATAGTAAGGAGGTGTGCAGGATCCCTTCTGCGCAGCTAGAAAGCTTGTGGCATGACGAGACAGGCTTTGGGTGCAGGTGGAGGAACGAGAGGAGGTTGAGGAGGCAGAAGCAGTGGAGGAACTTTGAGATAAAGAGGATTGACGCACAACTCGTGGGGACGGCAAGACTTGGACAGCAGCCCCTTGTCCTGCTCTCACCATAGTTACCCAGTGCCCAGTCAGCGACATGTAACGCCCCTGTCCATGCCTACTCGTCCAAGTGTCTGTGGTGAAATGCACCCTGTCACACACAGAGTTTCTCAAAGAAGCGATGATGTTGTGTGCGACATGCTGGTGGAGCGCAGGCACACCTTTCTTTGAGAAGTAGTGCCAACTGGGCATCTGGTACTGGGGCACTGCGATGGACATAAGGTCTCGAAAATCCTCTGTGTCCACCATGCAGAAAGGCAGCATTTCTGTAGCCAAGAGCTTGCAGATGGTGAAATTCAACCTTTTAGCTTTCTCATGGCTAGGAGGAAATGGTCTTTAACTTGTCCATATCTGAGGGACCGAGGGCTGGCTGTTGTGCCTAGACGGGGTTGAGAAGGGTGTCCCCGGCAAACTGCCGGTCTGTGAGGAAGATGCAGGCGGACATGTTAGGTTGCCTTGATCCAAAGGTGGTGCTATCGATGTCGGACAGCGCTCAACACCCGTTGGTGTTACCACCTCCAAAGAAAATGATGACCTGCCAATCACGCTGGCTGTTGCGTGTAAAGAGGTGGCAGGTCTGCGCCCCAAAACAGGTGTGACTGCTGTCCTCCCAGTCACAGAGGATGAAGAGGCCGCGGATGCACAAGATGTGGCAGACTGTGGTTGGCCCGGCCGGCAAGGCCGCATTGTAGCACAGTGAGCTTCCCACTGCAACTTATGCTTCATGTCCATGTGCCTGTTCATGCATGAAGTACTAAAACTATGTATTTTTTGGCCTCTACTTAGCTTTTGCTGACAAATGTTACAGATAACACGAGTTGGGTCATCTTTATCGATCTGAAAAAATGCCCAGGCTATGCAAGGCTTAGCACCCATGCGACCTGAAGAGCCACCATGACTTGTGGTGAGAGGCAGAGTTGTGTTTGAGGATGCAGTTGTTGACTTGCTTCCAGTACTACGTCTCTGTCCAATAAGGCGCAACCTGACCTCGTCATCACTAGCATTCTCCTCCACCTCCTCTGCTGACCTCATCTCTTGGCTGACTGTGGGTTGACAGTAAGTGGGATCTCCAACCTCATCATCATCACCCTGTGTGTTATCACACCCGTCGTCCTCAGAGCCAACCTGTTCCTGCCCTGACAAAAAACTAAAGTTGTCGCTCCAATCAGGTATTTGAGTCTCATCATCGTCTTCCTCATTGTCTCCACCAACAGGAGTTACAGTTTGGGAATGAGGGTCTACATTATGGTCAGAACCTTCTGCGTCTGGTCCTGGATCCGACTCATAAAGATTCTGGGCATCAGTGCAGATCATTTCCTCGTCTGGATTCACAGAAGCGCTGGAGCCGACCTCTGATTCCCAGGCTATAGTATGAGTAAATACTCAACCATCTGTTCTACCTCATACTCAGACGGGCAGCTGGAGATTTGGGAGCTGTGAGGAAGCAAGTGCGATTGGGGTGACACCTCTGAGGACTGGAGTATATGTGATGTTGAAGTTGATGTGGAGGAGAGCCCACTTAAAGGAGCACTTGATATAAGTTGAAGCACCTGCTGTTTTTGTGCCTCATCTGTAATTTGTAGCGATTGGCGTGGCTGTAAGAAAGGGATCTTATCACATTGTCCGCTAAAAGAAGTAGACATTTTAGTTTGGCTGGAAGATGGTCTTTCTTCTGCAGATGTTACTGTTGCTTTAACACCTACCCCACAGACACAACCTTTTTTCCCCTTCCCAACACGCCTATTCCCCTTTCCACCAGCAGCAGGCCTTTTTCCACTCATTTTAGTGGTTAACTAATTCACAACTCTGGAGTTGCTTGCACAAAAAAACAATGGATGGGAACCGAGCAGAGCTGAGTGGCCAAACTGTGGTATTAGGCAAAAACTATTGGCTGGGTTAGATGCAGAAAAAAATTATATTCAATTTGCAACCTGATGGAGGTCAGTATAGATGGACTAATAGACCAAGTCCCACACACTGCTAGAAGCCCAAATATTTTTTCAGAGCTAGATGCAGAAAAAAATTATATTGAATTTGCAACCTGATGGAGGTCAGTATAGATGGACTAATAGAACAAGTCTAACACACTGCTAGAAGCCCAAATATTTTTTCAGAGCTAGATGCAGAAAAAAATTATATTCAATTTGCAACCTGATGAAGGTCAGTATAGATGGACTAATAGACCAAGTCCCACACACTGCTAGAAGCCCAAATATTTTTTCAGAGCTAGATGCAGAAAAAAATTATATTCTTTTTGCAACCTGATGGAGGTCAGTATAGATGGACTAACAAACCAAGTCCCACACACTGCTTGAAGCCCAAATATTTTTTCTGAGCTAGATGCAGATAAAAATTATTTTTAATTTGCAACCTGATGGAGGTCAGTATAGATGGACTAATAGACCAAGTCCCACACACTGCTAGAAGCCCAAATATTTTTTCAGAGCTAGATGCAGAAAAAAAATATATTCAATTTGCAACCTGATGGAGGTCAGTATAGATGGACTAATAGACCAAGTCCCTCACACTGCTAGAAGCCCAAATATTTTTTCAGAGCTAGATGCAGATAAAAATTATTTTGAATTTGCAACCTGATGGAGGTCAGTATAGATGGACTTATAGACCAAGTCCCACACACTGCTAGAAGCCCAAATATTTTTTCAGAGCTAGATGCAGATAAAAATTATTTTTAATTTGCAACCTGATGGAGGTCAGTATAGATGGACTAATAGACCAAGTCCCACACACTGCTAGAAGCCCAAATATTTTTTCAGAGCTAGATGCAAATAAAAATTATTTTTAATTTGCAACCTGATGGAGGTCAGTATAGATGGACTAATAGAACAAGTCCCACACACTGCTAGAAGCCCAAATATTTTTTCAGAGCTAGATGCAGAAAAAAATTATATTCAATTTGCAACCTGGTGCAGGTCAGTATAGATGGACTAATAGAACAAGTCCCACACACTGCTAGAAGCCCAAATATTTTTTCAGAGCTAGATGCAGAAAAAAATTATATTCAATTTTCAACCTGATGGAGGTCAGTATAGATGGACTAATAGAATGATGCTATGCCCAAAAGGTTTTACTTCACTAGGTGCAGTAAAAAATTTGTATTCTATACACAGGTGGTGTAGCTTGCAACACAAATAGGCTACTCCACTGACTAACACACTCTACAATAGGCCAAAAAGGATTAGCTTTGCTAGATTTAGCCAAATGCTGTGAAAAAAACTTGCACAGCACTGGCACAGACCTGCCTGGCAAAAACTGATAGGAACTGATGTAACTTAGTCCAGAAAAGGACTGCAATTACAATTAGTCTTTACTCCCAACCTATCTATTTAAGAGCACAGACCTGCCTGATAAAAGTCGTAGGAAATGCTGTAACCTAGTCCTTAAAAGGACTGCAATCACAACTATTCCCTACTCCCAAGCTATCTGTAGATTTGTGCGAAAATTGGCTTGAAATTAACAAGGTATAGCGCACACAGCAACAGCGGTGCCGTCTAACACACAGCTGCAGCAGTGAGAAAATGGTGGCGACTGGGAAAATGGCTGGGTCTTATAGGGCAAGGACATGTGAGATACACTGCCAATGACACATGCCCTTGCTTGTGTGAAAAAAAGCACTTCGCTCCATGTGTGCGCTGCTGATAGTCTGACAGATTGCACCTCCCCACTGTAAATGCGGGAAAGAGAAAAAAAAATGGAGATCTTCATTATTCCTGCAGAGATCCATCCCCTGCCCCTCCCCCTGCCCCGCTGTACACTCAAACTGCGTATTAACATTAATTTTCATCATTACTGAGAAAAAATCCAGTTATGATTTTGGTGCACGAACAGTTATCGAACATAACCTCGAATAGCCAAATTTTTTTCAAATAGTTCATGTTCGCCAAACGGCTCGAACACCGCCCAAAACAGCTCGAATTCGAGATTGGCGAACAGTTCGAGTCGAACAACGCTCATCTCTAAAAGTGACTGGAAGCATTATCCGCTATCCAACCAACAATCTTTTGGCACTACTCTGGGTTCAATAGTGGTGTGTTACGGTCCCCTAGGAATTGGGACAGGAAGGTCAGGCGAGAAGATGTGGGTGTTTGTTGTGGCACAATTTCAGCTTGCCCACGGCCTCGGCCTCTGCATGCACCATCACCATCACGTCCAGTTCCCCATCCCTTGCCACGCGCCTAGCTTATTTTAAATGGAGGACAATATCTTCCACGCTCACTACATATGGCTGAATTTCGAGCAAACTTATATGTGATCCATGTGACAGACAAACCACAGTTTTAAATATTTGGCCTGTAGGTAACTATTTTTAACAGCAAACTGGTGTCAATAACTTCGCTGACACATTGAAACAAAATTTTAATGGAGGCAAAAAATGGCAGAATTTTCAGTGCAATTATATGTGATCCATGTGAAGGACAAACCACAGTTTTAACCCCTTTAAAGCCCATGACGTACTTTTCCATAATTGCTCCCTGCGACTTAAGAGCCAGGTATGGAATAGTACATCATGGCGATCGCGCCCGCGCACAGGCTGTGCGGGCGCGATCGCTGCCGGGTGTCTGCTGATTGTCACAGCTGACACCCAGTGCTATGTGCGGAATGCTGGAAAAACAGGCATTCATCACATTTATTAAAGCTGTCAAACAGTCGCAAATCATGTTCTCGGAGCGACGAAAACTTTAAGACCGAGCACGCTGAATATAATAGGTGCTCTCCCTAGCATACTCGGTGAAAGGGTTAACAAAGCATACTCGCTCATCACTACTGGTTATCTATCTGCTGCAAAGTACAATATACGGTAAATGAATCACTCTTACCTTCAAAGCTCCACACAGTCCTGCACCGCCCTACATTTCCTCTCTCATCTCTGACTACCATCCTCTCTGTCCTCTCTGTTCAATCAAGACTTAATTCCACTATAATCCGAACATCTCAATCCCTTCTCCAGAACTTTTCTCGAGCTGCACCAGTTTTCTGCAAAGCACTACCCCATACAATACGGTTAATTCCCTGCATCCAAAGTTTTAAGCATACCCCAAAAACACATTTTTTGAGACTCATCTCACACCTCACCTCCCTAATCTAAATAACTATTCCCTGTTCTCTCTTACATGCAATGGACAGCTACTTGTATTTGTACTTGTACAATATTGGCTTGCTTTGTGACTGGTTCTTGCAATGTTATTTGAGAAGCACTCTTTGTTATATTGATGGCTTGACTTTAAACAACAAAACATTTAATTTTACCTTTGGTGTCATCCATATTTTCTCATAGATTGTAAGCTTGCGATCAGGGCCCTCACTCCTCTTGGTATGTGTTGAACTATGTATTACTCTATAGTGTCTTATCTTGTTTGTACATGTTATCTCTGAATTGTAAAGTGCTGCAGAATATGTTTGTACTATTGAAATAAAAATGATTATTATTTCTTTACATTTTACTACTTTTGTGTAAAGCAATATGCTTCTTACTTGTTTTAACTTCTGCTTTCTCACATCTCGTCCGCCCTTTAACACATTCTGTGCATTCACTCCATATCCACCCCTCCCTTCTCCCCTCTCCCATGTATAACTCTGAGGCTCTACTGACATTTCTCACCCACTCCAAACCATCCACTACCTCCATACAGCACTCAAAACGTTCACGCAAATCATTGCACCACCTGCTCTTTCTCTTTTTTTCTCCTTCTCCTAGTCGCTGGCGACATCTCCCTCAAACCTGGGCCTCCCACCACTAACATACACCACTCTCCTTCAGCTGCAAATACTGTTGAAACCCTGCTAATCTTATTAACATTCAGTGCATGCCCTCTCCTATCGCTTTCCATTGTGGTCTCTGGAATGCACGGTCTGTGTGTAACAAACTAACTTACATTCACGATTTTTTCCTCTTTAATTCCCTTAACCTTCTGGCTATTACAGAAACCTGGATCAAGCATTCACACACCACCGCAGCTGCTTCTCACTCATTTGGTGGGCTGAAATTTTCACATACTGCCAGACCAGAGAATAGACAGGGTGGAGGTGTTGGTTTGCTCCATTCACCACAATGTGCTTTCCAGGTCACCCCCCCGGGTCCCTCACTTATGTTTCCTTCCTTTGAAGTGCACACTGTCAGACTCTTCAAACCCTTCTCCCTGCGAGTGGTGGTTGTGTTTCGCCCTCCAGGCTCCTCCCACCAGTTCCTGGATTACTTTGCCACCTGGCTTCCTCACTTTCTATCCTGTGACATTCCCACCATCATCATGGGAGACTTTAATATCCCCATCAATGATCCCCTCTCCCAATCTGCCTCTCATCTACTTTCTCTAACCTCCTCATTCAGCCTCTCACAATTTACTAATTCTCCTACGCATGAAGACTGGAATACTCTGGACCTGGTTTTCTCTCGTCTCTGCTCCCTGCGTGACTTTACTAACTCCCCTCTCCCGCTCTCGGGCCACAACCTTCTTTCCTTCTCTGTCAAGAACCGTCTCCTCACCCGGGACATCCCCACTTACCACACTTATAGGAATACACGTACCATTAATACCCAGTAGCTTATGGGCAATCTCCACACATCTTTAGCCCCCATATCCTCCCTCTCCTGTCCAGACTTAGCTTTGTCACACTACAATAATACACTGAAGAATGCCCTAGATGAAGCAGCACCTTCTACACTCAGAAAGACCCGACACAGACAACGGCAACCCTGTTACACAATGCAAACACGCGTTCTTCAGCGTTGCTCAAGGTGTGCTGAGAGGCAGTGGAGAAAATCTCTTCTAGCAGAGGACTTCATCCACTATAAATTCATGCTCAAAACCTATAACTCTGCCCTTTATCTGCCCAAACAATCCTACTTCACCACTCTCATCAATTCACTGTCCAACAATCCAAAATCACTTTTTGAAACCTTAAACTCCCTCATGAGCCCTAAAGCACAGACCCCCATCACCAGCCTCAGCGGGGAGGATCTGGCCACTTATTTCCTAGAAAAAATCAACCACATCCATCAGGACATCTCAGCCCAAGCTCCTCAGTGCCTGGATCCCCTTCCCTTCCGCACTTCAAGCTCACTAGTCATCTTTGAGCCTGTTACAGAAGAAGAAGTTACCCAGCTCCTCATTTCTTCTCAACCTACAACCTGCAACAGTGACCCTATTACTTCACATCTTCTGCAGTCTCTCTCACCTGTAGTCACCACTCACCTGACGAAAATATTTAACCTCTTTCTTTCTTCAGGTTTCTTTCCCTCCTCATTTAACCCCTTTCTGACCCAAGGCGTACTAATACGTATCGGTGCCCTGGGACTTATGGACCTGATACGTATTAGTATGCCCTATCTTTAAAGAGGCACCGCGACCAAAGTCGCGGTGATAAAATTAAAATTCCAATGCCATCTTACCTCAGGGTAGATGGCGCCGGCATCTTGGGGGGTGGCGCTGCCCCCCCGCACCCACGATCACTGTGATTGGTTGTTCAATTCTGAACAGCCAATCACAGCATTTCTCACTGTTTCCGGCAATCATATTGCCGGAAACAGTGCTGTGCAGCCTAGGATCGGTGCTCCTAAGAGCACCAATCCTAGGCTGTTGCCTAGTAAACCCAGCCCTCTCCCCAAACTGCTAGGATCGGTGCGATCGCCAATCAAATCGATCGCACCGATCACAGCGGGACCGCGCGGTAACAGGGCGGTTACGGGGCGGTGACCGGCTTGTGACCTGCCTGTCACCTCCCCATGACCACCTTTGAAGTCATACAAGCCCCCTGCCAGCCCCCAGCCAGCTCTGATTGGAGCGATCGATGATGACATCGATCGCTCCAATCAGAGTACATGAAAACAGGTGACACAGCCTGTCACCTCCCTGTAACCCCCTGTGGTGCATTCCCAGGCCCCAGCCATCTCTGATTGGTGCGATTGATGTCATCATCAATCACACCAATCAGAGTACCTGACCGGGTGGTGACCGGCCTGTGACCTACCTGTCACCACCCTGTCACCCCCCTGTGACCGCCCTGCAGATCCTCACACTTGGTGAGGATTTCTACAGAGCGGTCACGTCTGATCACTCTGTGCTGGGCCTTGTAGTTCCACAATCTTCTGTGACACTACAAGACCTCCTCCTACCTGCTCCAGTCACTGCTGCCGCTCTCCAGGGTCCTGGATCTCTTGCTCTGGCATCTGCTGAGTTGTTCAGGCTGCTGGATCTTCAGCTTCGGTCTCTGGCTGCTGTCCAGGGTCCTGAATCTCCTGCTCCTGTCTCCTGGGTTCGTCGGTCTCCAGCTTCTTATCCTGCGGATCCTGCTCCTGAGCCTCTTCCAGAACCTGCTACTGATCCTGCTGAAAGAAGAACAGAGAAGACTTTGGTAAGTGCATCTCTGTTCTCCCCTCATCCACCCCTCTCCCCCCCTCCTCCTCTCCACCCCCCCCCCCCTTCCTTTTACCAATTTTTTTTTTTCATGCGTCCTGCAGCGGCCGAGCGCTGAGCAGTGTGTACGTCACTGATCAACGTCCATGCTCGCTGCTTTTCACGACTTTTATTTTTTTCTTTTCTGTGTTCGCTGTTTTCACAACTTTTCTTTTTTTCTTTTCTGTGTTCGCTGTTTTCACGACTTTTCTTTTTTTCTTTTCTGTGTTCGCTGTTTTCATGACTTTTCTTTTTTTCTTTTCTGTGTTCGCTGTTTTCACGACTTTTCTTTTTTTTTTCTTTCTTTTCTTTCTCTTCTTTTTCTTGTCCCTGTCAATCCCCCCCCCACCTTTGCACCACATCCGCGCACACACCCAGCAGCTGCCGAGAGTTGATTGGTGACATAGTTCACCGATCCGCACTCATGCTCGCTGTTTGAACCACCTATGGTAGTTCTTTTTTTTCTCTTTTTTTTCAGGAAAAAAAAGTTCACACCAAGCACACTGACACACACACACTAAATAAAGAACTGACACACACGCACCACATACACGGGAAAAAAAAAATGGCCGGCTCATCCCAAACTCGCTATTCAGCGGAGGAGGCATACTCTTTTGTTGCCTCCAACACTGAGACTGACAGCGAGGGCGAGGATCCCACATTTCTTTGCTTTTCTGACGCTTCATCGTCCTCCTCTTCCTACTTTTCTTCCTCCTCTTCTTCCTCAGGTTCTCCTGGACCGCCCCACAGTCGTCGCAGGAGAGAAGATATTCCAGTGCCCCCCAATACTGACCCCATATGGACCTCGCCCCCCGAAAATTTTGAGCCATTGATTCCTGATTTCGTGGCTTAATCAGGAATCAAGTTTGACACCACCGGCCTCACAGAAATAGACTTTTTCAAAGTCTTTTTCTCTGAGGATTTTATAAACCTCATGGTGGGCCAAACTAATTTGTATGCTCATCAATTTTTGGAACAAAACCCCTCTTCATCATTTTCTAACTGGTCTCCTGTAGACGCAGAAGAAATTATGAAGTTTTGGGGCATGGTCCTTCATATGGGGATCCTGAAGAAAACAGAGGTTCGGCAATACTGGAGTGTTGACGTTTTGTATAACACTCCAGTGTTCCGAATGGTGATGATCCGGAAACGTTTTGAGCCCATCCACAAGTTCTTGCATTACCAAGATAATGCAAGATGTCCTGCACGCGATGACCCGAACTTTTAGCATCTTTTCAAAGTTCGACCGGTCATCGAGCACTTCAACAACAAGTTTGGTGAAGTGTACATGCCCCAAAGGGACATCTGCGTGGATGAGTCCTTAATTTCTTTAAAGGGGTGGCTTGGATTCCGGCAGTACCTGCCCAGTAAAAGGTCCAGGTACGGGATCAAGCTGTATAAACTTTGTAAGAGTACCTCAGGGTACACTCACAAGTTTAGAGTTTATGAAGGGAAGGACTCCCGGTTTGAACCCCCTGAATGCCCCCCTGTTCTGGGAGTGAGTGGGAAAATTGTGTGAGACTTGGTGCACCCACTGCTGGATAAAGGCTATCACCTGTACATGGATAACTTTTATACAAGTATCCCACTCTTCAAGTCCCACTCTGCGCGACATACCGCAGCTTGCGGTACTGTCCGCAAAAATCAGAAAGGCCTCCCAAAGACGCTAATTGGGCAGCTGCTCAGAAGGGGTGAGAGCAGAGCCCAATGTAGCGACCACCTTTTGGTGGTCAAGTACAAGGACAAGAGGGATGTCCTTCTCTTGACCACCATACATGGTGATGGCTGCACCCTCAGCACTGTAAGAGGTTCCACTACACAGGTCGCCAAACCAGACTGTGTAGTGGGGTACAACAAGTACATGGGGGGAGTTGATCTCTCCGATCAAGTCCTCCAGCCGTACAGTGCTTTGAGAAAGGCCAAGGTATGGTATAAGAAGCTGGCCGTGCACATTGTTCAGATGGCAATGCACAACGCTTTCCTTCTGTCTCAATGTGCAGGCCAGACTTCTGCGTCGTATCTTCACTTTCAGAAGACAGTTATCAAGGCCCTGATATTTGGCAGTGGTGGCGGAGCGGGTCCCACTACTTCTGGAACTAAAGGACCTCGAGTTGTACCAGGCCAGCATTTCCAGGGTACATCACATGTCACCCACTACACATATAGGTAGAGGGAAAATAGAGTGTAGACAATTTGTGTTTAAAAAAAATATTTTATTAAATCCATTAAAAAGACAAATATATTTAAAATTAAGCAGGAGGACAATTATTCAGCACCAGGGTTCAAGTATAGGTCTCCATCCTATAGAATCAATTAACACCAATAGATTTGTGTTATTACTGAATTTAAAGGATATATTCAATCAATCATAGGATCTAGGTTCTTTACTCATAAAGTGCAACTATTGATAAAGTGTCTAGAGCCATTAGCTGAAATAGGCTTTACAAAGTTCAGAACTATTTTAGACCTTCAGATCCCAAGGTAAAATCGATAATTTATCTCAAGTCATATTTATAGAGTACAACAGGCAAAAAAAGTGTCTAGTGCTAGCAGCTATAATGATTTTTCCTCGTGTGAGCTATAACAAACCTGTAAAGTACAACTCATAGGTAACAGTTAATAGACAAAGCCATATATAAGCTAATGATATCCCACTATCTATTGTAACACAAACTAGAAGGTTCACATATCTCAAAGTATAGTGCCCGAATGTATGGTTCTAGCCATGACAGAAATTGCTATCAAATAAAAAGTTGCAATTCAAATCCTTTCTAAATCATGTCATTAACTTACAGGAGAGAGTAGTATCCCCGTGGTCCTGGCGCTGCACCCCGACGGCCGTTTCGCCCCCAGGAAGAAGCGTGGCGAAACGGCCGTCGGGGTGCAGCGCCAGGACCATGGGGATACTACTCTCTCCTGTAAGTTAATGACACGATTTAGAAAGGATTTGAATTGCAACTTTTTATTTGATGCAATTTCTGTCATGGCTTTTCACTTTTTCATTTTTACGAATCAATTTGTGAAGCACCTGGGGGTTCCAAATGCTCACTGTGCATCTAGATAGGTCCCTTGGGGGGTCTAGTTTCCAAAATGTGTTCACTTGTGGGGGAGCTCCAATGTTTAGACACACAGGGGCTCTCCAAACGCGACATGGTTCCAGTTTGTTAGCGGACACCATGTTGCGTTTGTAGAGCCCCTGTGTGTCTAAACATTGGAGATCCCCCACAAGTGACCCCATTTGGGAAACTAGACCCCCCAAGGCACCTATCTAGATGCATAATGAGCACTTGGAACCCCTAGGTGCTTCACAAATTGATTTGTAAAAATGGAAAAGTATTTTTTTTTCCACTTTTAAATTTTTACGAATCAATTTGTGAAGCACCTGGGGGTTCCAAGTGCTCACTATGCATCTAGATAGGTGCCTTGGGGGGTCTAGTTTCCAAAATGGGGTCACTTGTGGGGAAGCTCCAATGTTTGGGCACACAGGGACTCTCCAAATGGAACATGGTGTCCGCTAACAAATTGAATGGAAAATCGGCTCAAATTGTTAGCGGACACCATGTTGCGTTTGGAGAGCCCCTGTGTGCCAAAACATTGGAGCTCCCCCACAAGTGACCCTATTTTGGAAACTAGACCCCCCAAGGCACCTATCTAGATGCAAAGTGAGCACTTGGAACCCCCAGGTGCTTCACAAATTGATCCATAAAAATGAAAAAGTGTTTTTTTTTTCACTTTTTCATTTTTACGAATCAATTTGTGAAGCACCTGGGTGTTCCAGCTGCTCACTATGCATCTAGATAGGTGCCTTGTGGGGTCTAGTTTCCAAAATGGGGTCACTTGTGGGGGAGCTCCAATGTTTGGGCACACAGGGACTCTCCAAATGGAACATGGTGTCTGCTAACAAATTGAATGGAAAATTGGATCTAATTGTTAGCGGACACCATGTTGCGTTCGGAGAGCCCCTGTGTGCCCAAACATTGGAGCTCCCCCACAAATGACCCCATTTTGGAAAGTAGACCCCCCAAGGCACCTATCTAGATGCATAGTGAGCACTTGGAACCCCCAGGTGCTTCACAAATTGATCCATAAAAATGAAAAAGTTTTTTTTTTTCACATTTTCATTTTTACGAATCAATTTGTGAAGCACCTGGGGGTTCCAACTGCTCACTATGTATCTAGATAGGTGCCTTGGGGGGTCTAGTTTCCAAAATGGGGTCACTTGTGGGGGAGCTCCAATGTTTGGGCGCACAGGGGCTCTCCAAATGCAACATGGTGTCCGCTAACAATTTGAGCCGATTTTCCATTCAATTTGTTAGCGGACACCATGTTGAATTTGGAGTGTCCCTGTGTGCCCAAACATTGGAGCTCCCCCACAAGTGACCCCATTTTGGAAACTAGACCCCCCAAGGCACCTATCTAGATGCATAGTGAGCAGTTGGAACCCCCAGGTGCTTCACAAATTGATTCGTAAAAATGAAAAAGTGAAAAAAAAAACACTTTTTCATTTTTATGGATCAATTTGTGAAGCACCTAGTGTATCCAAGTGCTCACTATGCATCTAGATAGGTGCCTTGGGGGGTCTAGTTTCCAAAATGGGGTCATTTGTGTGGGAGCTCCAGTGTTTAGGCACATCAGGGGCTCTCCAAATGCAACATGGCGTCCGCTAATTATTCAATCAAATTTTACAATCAAAAAGTCAAATGGCGCTCCTTCCCCTCCGAGCCCTGCCGTGCACCCAAGCAGTGTTTTTTCCCCACATATGGGGTATCTGCGTACCCAGGGGAAATTTCACAACAAATTTTGGGGTCCATTTTTTCTTGTTACCCCTGTGAAAATAAAAAAAATTGGGTCTAATGTTACATTTGTGTGAAAAAAGTTAAATGTTCATTTTTTTCTTCCACATTCCAAAAATTGCTGTGAAGCACCTGAAGGGTTAATAAAGTTCTTGAATGTGGTTTTGAGCACATTGAGGGGTGCAGTTTTTAGAATGGTGTCACTTTTGAGTGTTTTCTGTCATAAACACCTCTCAAAGTGACTTCAAATGTGATGTGGTCCCTTAAAAAAATGGTTTTGTAAATTTTGTTGGAAAAATGAGAAATCGCTGGTCAAATTTTAACCCTTATAGCTCCCTAACAAAAAAAAATTTTGGTTCCAAAATTGTGCTGATGTAAAGTAGACATGTGGGAAATTTTATTTATTAACTATTTTGTGTGACATAACTCTCTGATTTAAGGGCATAAAAATTCAAAGTTTGAAAATTGCAAAATTTTCAAAATTTTCGCCAAATTTCCATTTTTTTCACAAATAAACGCAAGTGATATCGAAGAAATTTTACCACACTCATAAAGTAAAATATGTCATGAAAAAAAATTCTCAGAATCAGGGGAATCCGTTGAAGCATTCCAGAGTAATTACCTCATAAAGTGACAGTGGTCAGAATTGTAAAATTTGGCCTGGTCATTACCGTGCAAACCACCCTCGGGGGTAAAGGGGTTAAACATGCCATCATAACCCTTTTACTTAAAAAGCCATCCCTGGACCAGAACTGTACTGCTAACTACAGACCTGCCTCTAACCTTCCTTTCATCTCTAAACTCCCGGAACGCCTGGTCCTTTCCCGTCTAATCTGCTATCTCTCAGATAACTCTCTCCTCGACCCTCTGCAATCTGGTTTCCACTACTTACACTCCACTGAAACTGCCCTCACTAAAATCTCTAATGATCTACTAACAGCCAAATCCAAAGGTCCAAAGGTCACTGCTCCCTGCTGATTCTCCTCCGCATTTGACACTGTAGATCACCAGCTCCTCCTCATTATGCTCCGTTCTATAGGCCTCAAGGAAACTGTTCTCTCCTGGTTCTCCTCCTACCTCTCTGACCGCTCCTTTATTGTTTCTTTGCCGGTTCCTCTTCCTCTCCTCGTCCCCTTAATATCGGAGTTCCGCAGGGCTCAGACCTAGGCCCCCTCCTTTTCTCTCTATACACTGCCCCTATTGGACAAACAGTCAGTAGATTTGGGTTCCAGTATCATCTCTATGCTGACGACATCCAATCACCTGACATCACCCCTACCCTAATACAAAATACCAAAGATTGTCTGTCTGCTGTCTCTAACATCATGTGCCCCCTCTATCTTAAACTGAATCTCTCTAAAACTGAACTTCTTGTGTTTCTCCCCTCTACTAACCCAACTCTACCTAACATCAAAATTGCCTTGAAGGGTTCAACCATAACTCCCAAGCAGCACGCCTGCTGCTTTTGGGTCATATTTGACACTAACCTTTCCTTTATCCCCCATATCCGATCACTCACTCGTTTCTGTCACCTGCATCTTAAAAACATCTCCACAATCCGAACATTTTTCACCTTTGAAACTGCTAAAACTTTTACTGTTGATCTTATTCACTCTCGTCTGGACTACTGCAACTCTCTTCTGATAGGTCTAACTTTTTACCAAACTTTCTCCTCTCCAATCCTTCCTGAATACGGCAGCCTGGGTCGTATTTCTGTCCAGCCGCTTCACCGATGCCTCCATCTTGTGTCATTCATTACACTGATTGCCCATCCACCTCAGGGTCTAATATAAACTCATCGCTCTCAACCACAAAGCTCTCCACAGTTCTGTACCGCCTTATATCTCCTCTCTCATCTCTGTCTATCGCCCTACACTTGCCCTCCGTTCTACAAATGACCTAAGACTAACATCCCCCATAATCCGAACCTGGCACCTCCGTCTCCAAGACTTCTCTCGTGCTGCTCCAGTTCTCTGGAATGCACTTCCCCAGGCGATCCGACTGATGCCTAGCTCCCATGTCTTCAAGCGTCCTTTAAAAACCCATCTCTTTAAACAAGCCTACCACCTTAACTACTCACTAAATTAACTTTCCCCTGTTCCCTCCTTCAAAATATTATTCAGAATCTGTTGCCTACTCTTCATATGTCTCCACACCCTCCATGCACAAGATAACTGCACTGGGTACTTGAGTATTGCACTTAAACATACAGGCTTATGACCGGATCATACAGCTTTATATGAAAATCCCTATTTATTATAATTGCCAGACCTGAAATAACAAGAACTTTTCACCTATTGTGTCCCCCCATTTCCTTGTAGAATGTAAGCTTGCGAGCAGGGACCTCACATCCTAATGTAACTGTTTAAACTGTCTTAAATTGTATTGAATTTATTGTCTGTACATGTCCCCGCTTAATTGTAAAGTGCTGCGGAATTTGTTGGCGCTATAAAAATAAAAATTATTATTATTATATTATTATTATTTCCCAAGCCCAGGCGTTGCCCTAGCCTTTACCCTTTAATCCTATCATAGGAATCTGGACTTTTACAAGTTTCCTAGGCTAGGGCGACAGAGTCAGCTGTTGTTCGGTGACGCAAGCTGGCAGAAAGGATAGGTAGAAGGGTCAGATCCAGGAGGTAAAAAATCATTAGGCAGGAGAAGTGTCCAAAAACTAGCCGAGGTCAGAGAACTGGATAAATCAGAATGAAACACAGACATACAAAACCCCGAAAGCACAAACATTGATTGGCTTGTGAGAATTGAAGTTTGTGTAAAGTACTGATCATACCAATGGAAGCAAGGATTAAGTGTGAACATACTAACTCTTAAAAATAATTTGTATTAATATTATGCAAATTGCCTCTTCAGATAGAAAGAGGACTTGAACTCTATAGTTCCACGTATAAAATCTATAAAAAACACCAATACCCATGTGACCCACACTATAATAAAATTGTATATATATCTAGCATAGAGAGCGATAGCCTCTGGATTATCCTGATAACATTAGATTCTTAACTATCAGAAATAAAAGTATATATACCAGACACCACCAGGAAACCTGTACTTCCCTATTCAGATGCCTAGTGCTGGTACTACCTGACTGCGAAGGTTGGTACCCTAAACAAAGAGAGATATGGCGCCCCCAATTAATGATCACTTTCCCTTCCTCACCCTATTGATATAACAATTAAAGACAAAATGGTGAGATATAGTCACATACAGTAGATAATTAGTAGACATATATAGCAAAAATCGTAGGGAGATATACCCAATAGAAATATAGAACAGCAATCAAAAAACTTCCCTGGAGATAAAGCCGTTATCTTTGAAACGTGATGTTTTTAGCTTCTTTCCCTATTAGGTCAAGATTATATAACACTAAATAGGGTAGAATGCCATAGTAAATTATGAACTTAACTTATTTTTCTTTCGTCTTGACGGATTTTACCATCTGACAGGTTCATCAGGAGGCTTTATATAGATTTACGTATAATGTAGATAAAAGTAGATGGTCCCAGGCTGTGGTGAGCTGATACAGGTTCATTCAGGTATGTGAGAATTGATTCTCAGGTGTTTAAATAGAGAACAGCTCCACCTAATGCTGACAACAGGAGGAAACCCAACCTGACAGAATTATCCCCATAGTTATTGGTCTTGTAACACCCACAAGTCCCAAGAATGAAAAATGGCTACTGAATAGTTACTCTGCATCGGCCAATAGAAAAGCCAGAGTAGATGGGACCATTGTGAGTGTCATAAAAATTAAAGTCTTGGCATTGTTTTTGAAAAAAATGTAGGGGTTAGGATAAATAGTAATAATATAGTGTTGTAGTACAAGTCATTGCAGATGTGACAATACAAAAACTGTAATATTTGTAGCTACATTTATTATTTTCCAGATTTAAGCATTTTTTGTTGTGGGTATTGAAATTTTTTGGAGAGTGTTTTTACTGACTTTGAACACTTCAAAACATTTATTTTACTTTATTTTTACATTTCTTTATTAGTCCCCAAATGGGACTTTAACATTCAATCTCATGATCGATTTATTAATATACTACACTGTTAGTTCTTGACTGACAGCCGATCAGGCCCAGACCCTGCAAGGATTTGATTGACTGTGATGGAAAAATTATAGCTCTCAAAATATGATGATGCAAAAACGAGTTTTTGCAATAAAAAACGTCTTTTAGTGTGACACAGCTGCCAAACATAAAAACCTTATATAAACCTGATATAAACCTGATATAAATCTGATATCTCTATAGTTGCACCAACCTGAAGAACAAAGTCGCCTAATCACTTATACCGAACGAGGAACAGCGTAAAAAATAAATAAAACCAATTCTTCACCCGCTGTTGATTTGCTCATTTTGCCTCCCAAAGATCACAGTAAGGCTATGTTTACACACGTTGTGTTTTGTTGCATATTTTGCAGCAGATTTTTATGCACATTTTCAGCTGCGTCTTGCAGTACCAGCAAAGTGTATGACAAACCAGAATTCATTGTTCGCACATGTTGCTTATTGCTGGCTGCGTATTTTCTGCTTAGCTTGCGTTTTTGTAAAATAGTTTGTCACTTCTTTCAGTGTTTTTTCAGCGTTTTTTCACCCATAGGAAGTAATGGGTGGTGAAAAAAAAAGCATCAGAAAACGCAGCTAAATTTTTTTCAGCTTTTTTTTGTGTTTTTTTTCAGCGTTTTTGATGGCACAATATGAGTTCTATTTTGTGATTAACCATCTAGTCTTGGTCACTCAGGCTGTTGTTTGCATTTGGAGAGTTTAAATAAATTAGTGATGTATAAACATTAGCTGACCTATAGTGTGAGATTGAACAATACCTGTGGCCCAGTTAGGTGTGAAATTGAACAATGCCTGTGCAAATTGAATGGCAGACCCCATAGCGTGAAAGCAAATAGTGTCATACAAACTCAATGCATTGCCAGTGTCTAAACTATTCCTGAACAATTCACCTTCCCCTCTATGCCAAAACCAGAATGATATTTTTTTTCCACAGAACTTTATGTACATGCATGAATAGAGACAGGACAGTGAAAAAAAACGCTGAAAAAACGCATCAAAAATGCATAGAAAAATGCAGCAAAACCTGCGTTTTTGATGCAGCTGATTTCCTTCCAGAGATCAGTTTTGCTGGAGATTTCTTACTGAAAAAAACACAATATGTGGGAACATAGCCTAAGACTAGGTGCATATTTATGCTGCACTCTACACTGAGCACTTACACAGGGGTTTCCGTGTAAATCTCTGAAATACGTGATTCAGATGGAACCTCTGGCGAAAGATTCCCCATAATGAGGCACTGTGGACGACGTTTGGCCTGTGATCTGGCGGTGTCTGTCTTTTTAGGCGTGCATAAAAGTGCCGTCTGCCACAGTTTTGTGCATTTCTGAAAAGGATAACACTGAACAGAAGACAGACTGGGTCCATAGTAACTCTGCTGCATCATTATAATGAATGGATCCCTCGAGCATTTCATCTGAATCATGTCATTCAGTGATTTAGATGATCAGCATAGAGTGCTGGATAAATGTGATCCAAAATGTTATGTAAAATGTTCCTAACAAAGCTTCAAATCAATCCACAAAAGATAACAAATCCCCACTCAGGTCCATCATCTGTCAATGATAATATAGAGGGCTTCCAAGTTACTGGTTTGGCATTTCTGTAGTAATGAGAGCCCACCTAATTTACTGGTGCATGTCTCCAGAAGCATGAGCTGGGCATAACGTACTGGTCACTACAAGGTACTGGTGACTACAGCCGTAGTTTGCAATTTTCAATCAGCAACATCCACTGCTGCTTATTTGAGGAGAACAATCATGGAGTCAAAATCATCACTACACCTGTAGATAAATTCCCAAAGGGGTATAATTTCCAAAATAGGGGCACTTGATGTGGGATTCTGCTATTCTAGCACTTAGCGGCTCCGTATATGGAGTCTGCATACTATTCCAGAAAAACCTGCACTCCAGGAGGCAAATAGCACTCCATCCCTCCCGAGTCTTGCCGAGAGGCTAAGTAGTACTGCAAAGCCACATACAGGGTTTTTCTACATTCAGATGAAATTGTGGGACACACTTTGGTGCCATTTTTACCCATTTCCTAGTGTAAGAATGTAAAATCTGGGGCTAAGAGAAAATTTTGGTGGTAAAAATTTAATTATTTTTTTCTTCACTGCCCAATAGTATAAAATTCTGTGACTCACCTGTGGTGTTAATATGATCACTGCATCCCTAGATTAACTCATTGTGAGGTGTAGTTTGTAAAATGGGGTCTCTTATGGGGTTCTGCTGTTCTGGCACCTCAGGGGCTCTGCCAATGTGACATGGCACCCTCAAACCAGTCCAGCAAAATCTGAACTCAAATATGGTGCTTTTTCTCTTCTGAGCTTTGCACTGTGCATCAAAAGTAGTTTTTGAACACATATGGGGTTTCAGTGTACACAGGAAAAATTGCACAACTTCATTTTTTCCTGCTATCCTTGTGAAAATGAAAACAATTGGGGCTAAAACAGCATTTTGTGGGAAAAATATATATTTTTTCATTTTTACCGATTCTTGTTGTAAAATTCTGTGAAGCACCTGTGGGTTAAAGTTGCTCACCACACATCTAAATAGATTCCTTGAGGGGTCT
Source organism: Phyllobates terribilis (assembly GCF_046119375.1). Classification (NCBI taxonomy): domain Eukaryota; kingdom Metazoa; phylum Chordata; class Amphibia; order Anura; family Dendrobatidae; genus Phyllobates; species Phyllobates terribilis. The sequence continues at coordinate 32,856,051 of NW_027362768.1, read as the reverse complement.
AGTTTTCAAAATGGGGTCACTAGTGAGGGTTTTCCACTATTAAGGCATATGAGGGGCTCTTCAAACGCGATATGACACCTGCAGACTATTCCATCAATGTATGCGTTCCAAAATGTCACTCCTTCCTTTCTGAGCCCTGCCATGCGCATAAATTTTTTTTCCCCCAGATATTGAGTATCTGCATGCTGGGGAGAAACTGCACAACAAATTTTGGGGTCTATTTTCTCCTGTTACCCCTTTGAAAATAAAGAATTTGGAGCCAAAACACATTTTTTGTGGGGAAAAATTGCATTTTTTTTTATTTTCACGGTTCTACATTATAAACTTCTGTGAAGCACTTGAGGGTTCAAGGTGCACACCACAGTTTCCCAAATCGTGTCACTTGTGGGGGGGTTTCCACTGTTTAGGCACATCAGGGGCTCTCCAAACGCGACATGTCATCTGCTAATTATTCCAGCAAATTTTGCATTCAAAAAGTCAAATGGCACTTCTTCCTTTCTAAGCCTTACTGCTTGCCCAAGCAGTAGTTTTCCTTCACATATTTAGCATTGGTGTACTCAGGAGAAATTGCAGAACAAATTTTGTTGTGCAGTTTTTCCTTTTACCCTTGTGAAATTAAAAAAAATTGGGGCTAAAAAACACTTTTGTTGGAAAAATGTGATTTTTTTTTTTTATTTTCACAGCTCATTGTTATAACTATGAAGCACTTATGGGTTCATGGTGCTCACAACACATCTAGATAAGTTCCCTGAAGGGTATAGTTTCCGAAATGGTGTCACTTGTGTGGGTATTCCACTGTTTATGCACATCAACTGCTCTTCAAACGCGACATGGCGTCCGCTAATTATTCCAGCAAATTTTACATTCAAAAAGTCAAATGGCGCTCCTTCTCTTCTGAGCCATGCCGTGTGCCCAAACAGTGTTTTTCCCCCACATATGCAGTATCCGCATTCTCAGGAGAAATTGGACAACACATGTTGGGGTCCATTTTTTCCTGTTACACTTGTGAAAATAAAAAAAATTGTGTCTAAACTAGTGATGAGTGAGCATGCTCGCTACTGCTCGGTGCTGGCTTGAGCATCTCATACTCGAGATGCTCGGCGCTCGCTGAGTATTTCCGGGGTTGCTCGGTGGGACCTAGTGTCCCCTCACTGCATGTTTGGCTCTCTTTAGAGCGCCAATCAACATGCAGGGATTTTCTGTCACGCACTGTAATGCCACAGCCATGTTGGCTGTGGCATTACAGTGATGAGCTGGCCACAATGCGTCATCAGGTCTATATCAGACCTGGTGCCGCCGTGCTCATCACAGTCTGCTCCGCAATCAGGCAGTGCAGGGAGAGGTGCTGCTGAGCTAGGGAGAGATTCGGTTGTTTATTAGTTAGTGTAGGTATTCTACAAGATTTTCTACACATATTCATCTCAACTAACAGTCCTTCTGAGGACCAATCCAGCTGCAGAGATATCAGTGCTAGGCAGGCAGGCAGGGTACGTGGCAGACTGCAGTGCTTATAGCAAGAGGATCCATTCCAGTTCTGTCTGCTGGTGCTTTTACAGATATTTGTAGAAATAGCCCCAGGTATCAGGGGCTAGAAATATTTTTTTTTTATCTTAATCCTGATTATTTTCTTAAAAAGCAATCCAGAGAACACTGTTTTTCTGCTCTATTTGCTTGATGGCACTGCAAAACCAGGTCCTTTCCATATTACAGCGCTAAAAATCCAGCTATTTAAAACTGTGGTTTGTCCGGCACACAGATCACATATAATTTTGCTGAAAATATTGCCATTTCTGGCATCCAATTAAATTTTGTTGCAGTGTGTCAGTGAACTTATTGACACGAGGTCGGTGCTGTTAAAAATAGTTACCTACAGGAAAGCTATTTAAAACTGTGGTTTTTCCATCACACGGATCACATATAATTGCGCTGACAATTCTGCCATTTCTGGCCTCCATAAAAAAAAAATTTCAGTGTGTCAGCGAAGTTATTGACACCAGTTTGCTATTAAAAATAGTTACCTACAGGCCAGCTATTTAAAACTGTGGATTGTCCGTCACACGGATCACATATAAGTTCGCTCCAAATTCAGCCATTTGTAGTGAGCGTGGAAGATATTGTCCTCCATTTAAAATGGGCAAGGCACATGGCAAGGGACGGGGAACTGGACGTGAAGGTGATGGTGCATGCAGAGGCTGAGGCCGTGGGCAAGCTGAAATTGTGCCACAACAAACATCCACATCTTCTCGCTCGACCTTCCTGTCCCAATTAATAGGGGACCGCAGAACACTACTATTGAACACAGAGCAGTGTGAAAGGATTATCGGTTGGATAGCAGATAATGCTTCCAGTCACTTAGCCATCACCACCCTGCGAGGACAGCAGCACACAGGGGAGGAAGGCAGAGCACCCCAACAGGCAGGAAGAAGCAGTGTGGTGGCCACAGACAGAAGGCAGGCAACCGTTCCCCATAACACCAACACGACAGAAGTTGCCAGTACAACTGTTAGGTCATCCTGAGTCTGGTAGTTTTTTAAAGACTCTACCAATAACCCCAAAAAGGCAGTTTGCATCACCTGCCAGGCAAGCATCAGCAGGGGTTGCAAAATTACCAGCCTGACCACCACCAGCATGATCAGGCACATGGCAGCAAAGCACCCGACTTTGTGGGCCGAACCCTAGGGTCCAGAAACAGTGTCTGCTGGGGACACCACTGCTTCTTCCACTGTTGTGCATGCAAGCCAATCCCCTGTCCATAGTGCATGCAAAGATGCCTCCTGCCCTGTGCCTGTCATTGCACACTCTCAACTAGCACCATCAGCAGGCGCGTTCTTGTCCCAGTGCAGCATTCAGTTGTCCATACCCCAGTCCTTGGAACGATAGCGCAAATACGCAGCCAACGCCCCACAGGCCACACTAATAAATTCCCACATTTCATGACTGCTTGCTCTCGAAATGTTGCCTTTTAGGCTCGTGAACACAGAATCTTTCTGCAACCTGATGGCGGTGGCCATCCCTCGGTACTCGGTCCCCAGCCGCCACTATTTCTGCCGATGTGCCTTCCCCACATTACACAAGAACGTGTCCCACAACATTAGCTGTGCCCTCAACAATGCAGTTACTGGGAAAGTCCACCTAACCACGGATATGTGGAATAGTGCTTGTGGGCAGGGACGGCACAGTGGGTTAACATAGTGGAAGCCTCGACCCAGTCGGACCTTGTGACCGAACACATCCTCCCGACACCAATGATTGCGAGTTTTAGGTCAATCAGGGTTCCCCCACAGTCTACAGCTCCTGCACCTCATCCTCCTCATCCTCCTTCTCCTCTTTAGGCTCCATCTCCGAAATAACCACATCAGTCACAAGCTGGAAGCACTGCAGCACTGCCTCGGCCAAGTGGCAACAGGCTGTGCTGAAGCTAATATGCTTAGGTGACAAAATGCTCAATGCTGAAGAGTTGTGGACAGCTCTGAAAGAGCAGGCAGATCTGTGGCTGACACCGCTGAACCTACAGCCAGGCATGGTCGTGTGTGTGACAATGGCCGAAACCTAGTGGCGGCTCTGAGGCGAGGCGGGCTCAGACATGTAGCATGCCTGGCCCATGTGCTTAACTTCATGTTTCAGCAGTTTCTCAAAACCTGCCCAGAGCTGCCATATCTGCTTGTCAAAGTACGCCTCCTGTATGCCCATTTTAGAAAGAATGCTACAGCTTCCACCGCCCTTGCCGTGCTTCAGTAGTGTTTGCAGCTTCCAGCTCACCGACTGGTGTGTGTTGTCCTCACGTGTTGGAACTCTACAGTGCAGATGTTGGGAAGGCTTTGTGAGCAGAAGAGGGCAGTTGTTGACTACCGGCATCAACAAGGCAGTTGGTATTCAGTTCAGACACCACACATAAGACCTCAGGAGTGGATGTCAGACATCTGTGCCATCCTCCAAAACTTTAAGGAGTCCACCAAGATGGTGAGCAGTAATGACGCCATAATTAGCGTCACCATCCCTCTTCTCTGTCTTCTTAAACGCTCTCTGCTCACAATCAAAGAGGATGAATTGCAGGCAGAGAACGATGAGATGGAGCAAGGAATCATACGGAGTGATTACACACTGCCCAGCCATATCTCATCCCAATGTGGATTGGGTGACAATGAGGAAGAGGAGGAGGAAGAACAGGAGCTAGTTTTATGCACTACAGACGATAGTACATGCACATCTGTCGTACCGTCTGTTCAGCGTGATGGCCTGAGGACAGGGGGGAGAAGGAAGTGGAGGAGGAGGATAGCATGGTCAGTCGTCCTCTTGGTGGGGACACAGAAGTCTTGCCTGTTAAAAGTCTGGCACGCATGGCTGAGTTTATTTTACTCTGCCTTTCCCGTGACCATCGCGTTCTCAAAATTTTGGGTGACAGTTATTACTGATTGGTGAAACTTCTAGACCCAAGCTACAAGGAGATCTCTATATATCTTATTCCTGAGGCGGACAGGTCTACAAAAATGGGGCAGTACCAGAAGGCCTTTGTTGCGGAACTATTAAAAACTCCCATCTGAATACACTGGCGGCAGAGGTCACAGTTCGTTGCACAACCAAGGAGTACAGGCGAGAGAGACACAACTGCAATCCAGCAGAGGCAGGGGAACACTGTCAAAGTTTTGGGATAATTTTATCTGCCCCTCCCATCGCACAGGCCCTAAGGCGCTGTACTCTCACAAGGAGTGCAAAGTTTGGGAAGATGCTGATGGAGTAACTTGCTGACCGTACCAATGTCCTCCGTGATTCCACTGTGCCTTATAATTATTGGGTATCCATGCTGGACACGTGGAATGAACTGGCTCTCTACGCCTTGGAGGTCCTGGCCTGCCCTGCTGCTAGAGTTTTATCAGAGCGGGTTTTTAGTGCCTCTTGTGGAATTACAGCTGATAAGCGCATCTGCTTGTCAACTGAAAATGCTAACTCTTATAAAAATGAACAAGGACTGGATTGGGCCAGACTTCTCAACACCACTGAATGATAGCAGCGTAACCTAAACTCAAATCCAGTGTCTCTTTTTGGGAGGTGTATACTCATGCACCTTTTCACACCTACACATGGGTAATGCTTCCTGATTTTGGCTATTTGCCCTTGTCCTCCTCCTTCTCCTCATCCTCATACTCATGTCACCCGGGTGACCGTGGTCCGCGATGCAACACCCACATAATTTTTTTAAGGGGTGTTTATGATTAGAGATGAGCGGTGTTCGACTCAAACTGTTCGCCAATCTCAAATTCGAGCTGTTTTGGGCGGTGTTCGAGCCGTTCGGCGAACACGAACAATTTGAAAAAAATTCTGCTGTTCGAGGTTATATTCGATAACTGTTCGTGCATGAAAGGCTGCTTCAGAAGATACCATACCTCCATGGACTATTGAATTAATTTCTGACGTATGAGAACCCGATGAACACTACACAGCTGACGTAGTGTTCGTCAGGTTGTCATACTTCAGTTGTGTAGTGTTTATCAGGTTGTAATACACAACTGGCATATAACACTACATTATAAAATTGACAAGTCAGGAATCCGTTCCAAAACGGGGGCACTTGTTGGGAATTTCACTGTTTAGGCACATCAGGGGCTCTGAGAACATGACATGACGCCCGCAGACCATTGCATCAAAGTCTGCGTTCAAAAGCATCACTCCTTCCCTTCCGAGCCCTTACATGCACCCAAACAGTCGTTTTTTCCAACACATGGGGTACATGCATACTCAGAAGAAATTGCACAACAACTTATGGGGTGAAATTTCTCCTGGTACCCTTGTGAAAATATTTTTTTTTCCATTTTTGTCGAAAAAATGATTTTTTTTATTTTCACAAGGCAACATTATGATTTTCTGTGAAGCACCTGGGGGTTCAATGGGCTCACCACACATCTACATAAGTTCCCTGGGGGATCTAGTTTCCAAAATGGGGTGACTTGTGGGGGAGCTCAAATGTTTAGACACACAGGGGCTCTCCAAACGCGACATGGTTCCAATTTGTTAGGGGACACGATGTTACGTTTGGAGAGCCCCTGTGTGCCCAAACATTGGAGCTCTCCCACAAATGACCACATTTTGGAAACTAGACTCCCCAAGACACCTATCTAGATGCATAGTGAGCATTTGGAACCCCCAGGTGCTTCACAAATTGATTTGTAAAAATGAAAAAGTGTTTTTTTTCACTTTTTCATTTTTACGAATCAATTTGTGAAGCACCTGGGGGTTCCAAATGCTCACTATGCATCTAGATAGGTGCCTTGGGGGGTCTAGTTTCCAAAATGTGTTCACTTGTGGGGGAGCTCAAATGTTTAGACACACAGGGGCTCTCCAAACGAGACATGGTTCCAGTTTGTTAGCGGACACCATGTTGCGTTTGGAGAGCCCCTGTGTGTCTAAACATTGGAGATCCCCCACAAGTGACCCCATTTGGGAAACTAGACCCCCCAAGGCACCTATCTAGATGCATAATGAGCACTTGAAACCCCTAGGTGCTTCACAAATTGATTTGTAAAAATGGAAAAGTATTTTTTTTTCCACTTTTAAATTTTTACGAATCAATTTGTGAAGCACCTGGGGGTTCCAAGTGCTCACTATGCATCTAGATAGGTGCCTTGGGGGGTCTAGTTTCCAAAATGGGGTCACTTGTGGGGAAGCTCCAATTTTTGGGCACACAGGGACTCTCCAAATGCAACATGGTGTCCGCTAACAAATTGAATGGAAAATCGGCTCAAATTGTTAGCGGACACCATGTTGCGTTTGGAGAGCCCCTGTGTGCCCAAACATTGGAGCTCCCCCACAAGTGACCCTATTTTGGAAACTAGACCCCCCAAGGCACCCATCTAGATGCATAGTGAGCACTTGGAACCCCCAGGTGCTTCACAAATTGATCCATAAAAATGAAAAAGTGTTTTTTTTTCACATTTTCATTTTTACGAATCAATTTGTGTAGCACCTGGGGGTTCCAACTGCTCACTATGTATCTAGATAGGTGCCTTGGGGGGTCAAGTTTCCAAAATGGGGTCACTTGCGGGGGAGCTCCAATGTTTTGGCGCACAGGGGCTCTCCAAATGCAACATGGTGTCCGCTAACAATTTGAGCCGATTTTCCATTCAATTTGTTAGCGGACACCATGTTGCATTTGGAGAGTCCCTGTGTGCCCAAACATTGGAGCTCCCCCACAAGTGACCCCATTTTGGAAACTAGACCCCCCAAGGCACCTATCTAGATGCATAGTGAGCAGTTGGAACCCCCAGGTGCTTCACAAATTGATTCGTAAAAATGAAAAAGTGAAAAAAAAAACACTTTTTCATTTTTATGGATCAATTTGTGAAGCACCTGGTGTATCCAAGTGCTCACTATGCATCTAGATAGGTGCCTTGGGGGGTCTAGTTTCCAAAATGGGGTCATTTCTGTGGGAGCTCCAGTGTTTAGGCACATCAGGGGCTCTCCAAATGCAACATGGCCTCCGCTAATTATTCAAGCAAATTTTACAATCAAAAAGTCAAATGGCGCTCCTTCCCTTCCGAGCCCTGCCGTGCACCCAAGCAGTGTTTTTTCCCCACATATGGGGTATCTGCGTACCCAGGGGAAATTTCTCAACAAATTTTGGGGTCCATTTTTTCTTGTTACCCCTGTGAAAATAAAAAAAATTGGGTCTAATGTTACATTTGTGTGAAAAAAGTTAAATGTTCATTTTTTTCTTCCACATTCCAAAAATTGCTGTGAAGCACCTGAAGGGTTAATAAAGTTCTTGAATGTGGTTTTGAGCACATTGAGGGGTGCAGTTTTTAGAATGGTGTCACTTTTGAGTATTTTCTGTCATAAACACCTCTCAAAGTGACTTCAAATGTGATGTGGTCCCTTAAAAAAATGGTTTTGTAAATTTTGTTGGAAAAATGAGAAATCGCTGGTCAAATTTTAACCCTTATAGCTCCCTAACAAAAAAAAATTTTGGTTCCAAAATTGTGCTGATGTAAAGTAGACATGTGGGAAATTTTATTTATTAACTATTTTGTGTGACATAACTCTCTGATTTAAGGGCATAAAAATTCAAAGTTTGAAAATTGCAAAATTTTCAAAATTTTCGCCAAATTTGCGTTTTTTTCACAAATAAACGCAAGTGATATCGAAGAAATTTTACCACAATCATAAAGTAAAATATGTCATGAAAAAAAATTCTCAGAATCAGGGGAATCCGTTGAAGCGTTCCAGAGTAATTACCTCATAAAGTGACAGTGGTCAGAATTGTAAAATTTGGCCTGGTCATTACCGTGCAAACCACCCTCGGGGGTAAAGGGGTTAAACATGCCATCATAACGCTTTTACTTAAAAAGCCATCCCTGGACCAGAACTGTACTGCTAACTACAGACCTGACTCTAACCTTCCTTTCATCTCTAAACTCCCGGAACGCCTGGTCCTTTCCCGTCTAATCCGCTATCTCTCAGATAACTCTCTCCTCGACCCTCTGCAATCTGGTTTCCGCTACTTACACTCCACTGAAACTGCCCTCACTAAAATCTCTAATGATCTACTAACAGCCAAATCCAAAGGTCCAAAGGTCACTGCTCCCTGCTGATTCTCCTCCGCATTTGACACTGTAGATCACCAGCTCCTCCTCATTATGCTCCGTTCTATAGGCCTCAAGGAAACTGTTCTCTCCTGGTTCTCCTCCTACCTCTCTGACCGCTCCTTTATTGTTTCTTTTGCTGGCTCCTCTTCCTCTCCTCGTCCCCTTAATATCGGAGTTCCGCAGGGCTCAGACCTAGGCCCCCTCCTCTTCTCTCTATACACTGCCCCTATTGGACAAACAGTCAGTAGATTTGGGTTCCAGTATCATCTCTATGCTGACGACATCCAATCACCTGACATCACCCCTACCCTAATACAAAATACCAAAGATTGTCTGTCTGCTGTCTCTAACATCATGTGCCCCCTCTATCTTAAACTGAATCTCTCTAAAACTGAACTTCTTGTGTTTCTCCCCTCTACTAACCCAACTCTACCTAACATCAAAATTACCTTGGAGGGTTCAACCATAACTCCCAAGCAGCAAGCCTGCTGCTTTTGGGTCATATTTGACACTAACCTTTCCTTTACCCCCCATATCCGATCACTCACTCGCTCCTGTCACCTGCATCTTAAAAACATCTCCACAATCCGAACTTTTTTCACCTTTGAAACTGCTAAAACTTTTACTGTTGATCTTATTCACTCTCGTCTGGACTACTGCAACTCTCTTCTGATAGGTCTAACTTTTTACCAAACTTTCTCCTCTCCAATCCTTCCTGAATACGGCAGCCTGGGTCGTATTTCTGTCCAGCCGCTTCACCGATGCCTCCATCTTGTGTCATTCATTACACTGGTTGCCCATCCACCTCAGGGTCTAATATAAACTCATCGCTATCAACCACAAAGCTCTCCACATTTCTGTACCGCCTTATATCTCCTCTCTCATCTCTGTCTATCGCCCTACACGTGCCCTCCATTCTACAAATGACCTAAGACTAACATCCCCCATAATCCGAACCTGGCACCTCTGTCTCCAAGACTTCTCTCGTGCTGCTCCAGTTCTCTGGAATGCACTTCCCCAGGCGATCCGACTGATGCCTAGCTCCCATGTCTTCAAGCATCCTTTAAAAACCCATCTCTTTAAACAAGCCTACCACCTTAACTACTCACTAAATTAACTTTCCCCTGTTCCCTCCTTCAAAATATTATTCAGAATCTGTTGCCTACTCTTCATATGTCTCCACACCCTCCATGCACAAGATAACTGCACTGGGTACTTGAGTATTGCACTTAAACATACAGGCTTATGACCGGATCATACAGCTTTATATGAAAATCCCTATTTATTATAATTGCCAGACCTGAAATAACAAGCACTTTTCACCTATTGTGTCCCCCCATTTCCTTGTAGAATGTAAGCTTGCGAGCAGGGACCTCACATCCTAATGTAACTGTTTAAACTGTCTTAAATTGTATTGAATTTATTGTCTGTACATGTCCCCGCTTAATTGTAAAGTGCTGCGGAATTTGTTGGCGCTATAAAAATAAAAATTATTATTATTATATTATTATTATTTCCCAAGCCCAGGCGTTGCCCTAGCCTTTACCCTTTAATCCTATCATAGGAATCTGGACTTTTACAAGTTTCCTAGGCTATGGCGACAGAGTCAGCTGTTGTTCGGTGATGCAAGCTGGCAGAAAGGATAGGTAGAAGGGTCAGATCCAGGAGGTAAAAAATCATTAGGCAGAAGAAGTGTCCAAAAACTAGCCGAGGTCAGAGAACTGGATAAATCAGAATGAAACACAGACATACAAAACCCCGAAAGCACAAACATTGATTGGCTTGTGAGAATTGAAGTTTGTGTAAAGTACTGATCATACCAATGGAAGCAAGGATTAAGTGTGAACATACTAACTCTTAAAAATAATTTGTATTAATATTATGCAAATTGCCTCTTCAGATAGAAAGAGGACTTGAACTCTATAGTTCCACCTATAAAATCTATAAAAAACACCAATACGCATGTGACCCACACTATAATAAAATTGTATATATATCTAGCATAGAGAGCGATAGCCTCTGGATTATCCTGATAACATTAGATTCTTAACTATCAGAAATAAAAGTATATATACCAGACACCACCAGGAAACCTGTACTTCCCTCTTCAGATGCCTAGTGCTGGTACTACCTGACTGCGAAGGTTGGTACCCTAAACAAAGAGAGATATGGCGCCCCCAATTAATGATCACTTTCCCTTCCTCACCCTATTGATATAACAATTAAAGACAAAATGGTGAGATATAGTCACATACAGTAGATAATTAGTAGACATATATAGCAAAAATCGTAGGGAGATATACCCAATAGAAATATAGAACAGCAATCAAAAAACTTCCCTGGAGATAAAGCCGTTATCTTTGAAACGTGATGTTTTTAGCTTCTTTCCCTATTAGGTCAAGATTATATAACACTAAATAGGGTAGAATGCCATAGTAAATTATGAACTTAACTTATTTTTCTTTCGTCTTGACGGATTTTACCATCTGACAGGTTCATCAGGAGGCTTTATATAGATTTACGTATAATGAAGATAAAAGTAGATGGTCCCAGGCTGTGGTGAGCTGATACAGGTTCATTCAGGTATGTGAGAATTGATTCTCAGGTGTTTAAATAGAGAACAGCTCCACCTAATGCTGACAACAGGAGGAAACCCAACCTGACAGAATTATCCCCATAGTTATTGGTCTTGTAACACCCACAAGTCCCAAGAATGAAAAATGGCTACTGAATAGTTACTCTGCATCGGCCAATAGAAAAGCCAGAGTAGATGGGACCATTGTGAGTGTCATAAAAATTAAAGTCTTGGCATTGTTTTTGAAAAAAATGTAGGGGTTAGGATAAATAGTAATAATATAGTGTTGTAGTACAAGTCATTGCAGATGTGACAATACAAAAACTGTAATATTTGTAGCTACATTTATTATTTTCCAGATTTAAGCATTTTTTGTTGTGGGTATTGAAATTTTTTGGAGAGTGTTTTTACTGACTTTGAACACTTCAAAACATTTATTTTACTTTATTTTTACATTTCTTTATTAGTCCCCAAATGGGACTTTAACATTCAATCTCATGATCGATTTATTAATATACTACACTGTTAGTTCTTGACTGACAGCCGATCAGGCCCAGACCCTGCAAGGATTTGATTGACTGTGATGTATGGCAGACCCGGAGGGATTTTTTACACCCCAGTTGCCATAGCAATCCACGATTGCACTGCGCAGATACCGTTTATCTGTCAGAGAATCACTTTCCCCCCAGTCTAACTCCTTGTGTGCTGCTGTTTCACTCTTGACAGCAGCATAAGAGGGGTTAAACTGCAAGGATGCATGTGCCCTAAAATGGTGCCAATAAAAACGTCAACTCATCCCGCAAAAAACAAGCCTTCACTTGACTGTTGGCTGAAATATGGAAAAATTATAGCTCTCAAAATATGTTGATGCAAAAACGAGTTTTTGCAATAAAAAACGTCTTTTAGTGTGACACAGCTGCCAAACATAAAAACCTGATATAAATCTGATATCTCTATAGTTGCACCAACCTGAAGAACAAAGTCGCCTAATCACTTATACCGAACGAGGAACAGCGTAAAAAATAAATAAAACCAATTCTTCACCCGCTGTTGATTTGCTCATTTTGCCTCCCAAAGATCACAGTAAGGCTATGTTTACACACGTTGTGTTTTGTTGCATATTTTGCAGCAGATTTTTATGCACATTTTCAGCTGCGTCTTGCAGTACCAGCAAAGTGTATGACAAACCAGAATTCATTGTTCGCACATGTTGCTTATTGCTGGCTGCGTATTTTCTGCTTAGCTTGCGTTTTTGTAAAATAGTTTGTCACTTCTTTCAGTGTTTTTTCAGCGTTTTTTCACCCATAGGAAGTAATGGGTGGTGAAAAAAAAGCATCAGAAAACGCAGCTAAATATTTTTCAGCTTTTTTTTGTGTTTTTTTTCAGCGTTTTTGATGGCACAATATGAGTTCTATTTTGTGATTAACCATCTAGTCTTGGTCACTCAGGCTGTTGTTTGCATTTGGAGAGTTTAAATAAATTAGTGATGTATAAACATTAGCTGACCTATAGTGTGAGATTGAACAATACCTGTGGCCCAGTTAGGTGTGAAATTGAACAATGCCTGTGCAAATTGAATGGCAGACCCCATAGCGTGAAAGCAAATAGTGTCATACAAACTCAATGCATTGCCAGTGTCTAAACTATTCCTGAACAATTCACCTTCCCCTCTATGCCAAAACCAGAATGATATTTTTTTGCCACAGAACTTTATGTACATGCATGAATAGAGACAGGACAGTGAAAAAAAACGCTGAAAAAACGCATCAAAAATGCATAGAAAAATGCAGCAAAACCTGCGTTTTTGATGCAGCTGATTTCCTTCCAGAGATCAGTTTTGCTGGAGATTTCTTACTGAAAAAAACACAACATGTGGGAACATAGCCTAAGACTAGGTGCATATTTATGCTGCACTCTACACTGAGCACTTACACAGGGGTTTCCGTGTAAATCTCTGAAATACGTGATTCAGATGGAACCTCTGGCGAAAGATTCCCCATAATGAGGCACTGTGGACGACGTTTGGCCTGTGATCTGGCGGTGTCTGTCTTTTTAGGCGTGCATAAAACTGCCATCTGCCACAGTTTTGTGCATTTCTGAAAAGTATAACACTGAACTTAAGATAGACTGGGTCCATAGTAACTCTGCTGCATCATTATAATGAATGGATCCCTCGAGCATTTCATCTGAATCATGTCATTCAGTGATTTAGATGATCAGCATAGAGTGCTGGATAAATGTGATCCAAAATGTTATGTAAAATGTTCCTAACAAAGCTTCAAATCAATCCACAAAAGATAACAAATCCCCACTCAGGTCCATCATCTGTCAATGATAATATAGAGGGCTTCCAAGTTACTGGTTTGGCATTTCTGTAGTAATGAGAGCCCACCTAATTTACTGGTGCATGTCTCCAGAAGCATGAGCTGGGCATAACGTACTGGTCACTACAAGGTACTGGTGACTACAGCCGTAGTTTGCAATTTTCAATCAGCAACATCCACTGCTGCTTATTTGAGGAGAACAATCATGGAGTCAAAATCATCACTACACCTGTAGATAAATTCCCAAAGGGGTATAATTTCCAAAATAGGGGCACTTGATGTGGGATTCTGCTATTCTAGCACTTAGCGGCTCCGTATATGGAGTCTGCATACTATTCCGGAAAAACCTGCACTCCAGGAGGCAAATAGCACTCCATCCCTCCCGAGTCTTGCCAAGAGGCTAAGTAGTACTGCAAAGCCACATACAGGGTTTTTCTACATTCAGATGAAATTGTGGGACACACTTTGGTGCCATTTTTACCCATTTCCTAGTGTAAGAATGTAAAATCTGGGGCTAAGAGAAAATTTTGGTGGTAAAAATTTAATTATTTTTTTCTTCACTGCCCAATGGTATAAAATTCTGTGACTCACCTGTGGTGTTAATATGATCACTGCATCCCTAGATTAACTCATTGTGAGGTGTAGTTTGTAAAATGGGGTCTCTTATGGGGTTCTGCTGTTCTGGCACCTCAGGGGCTCTGCCAATGTGACATGGCACCCTCAAACCAGTCCAGCAAAATCTGAACTCAAATATGGTGCTTTTTCTCTTCTGAGCTTTGCACTGTGCATCAAAAGTAGTTTTTGAACACATATGGGGTTTCAGTGTACACAGGAAAAATTGCACAACTTCATTTTTTCCTGCTATCCTTGTGAAAATGAAAACAATTGGGGCTAAAACAACATTTTGTGGGAAAAATATATATTTTTTCATTTTTACCGATTCTTGTTGTAATATTCTGTGAAGCACCTGTGGGTTAAAGTTGCTCACCACACATCTAAATAGATTCCTTGAGGGGTCTAGTTTTCAAAATGGGGTCACTAGTGAGGGTTTTCCACTATTAAGGCATATGAGGGGCTCTTCAACGCGATATGACACCTGCAGACTATTCCATCAATGTATGCGTTCCAAAATGTCACTCCTTCCTTTCTGAGCCCTGCCATGCGCATAAATTTTTTTTCCCCCAGATATTGAGTATCTGCATGCTGGGGAGAAACTGCACAACAAATTTTGGGGTCTATTTTCTCCTGTTACCCCTTTGAAAATAAAGAATTTGGAGCCAAAACACATTTTTTGTGGGGAAAAATTGCATTTTTTTTTATTTTCACGGTTCTACATTATAAACTTCTGTGAAGCACTTGAGGGTTCAAGGTGCACACCACAGTTTCCCAAATCGTGTCACTTGTGGGGGGGTTTCCACTGTTTAGGCACATCAGGGGCTCTCCAAACGCGACATGTCATCTGCTAATTATTCCAGCAAATTTTGCATTCAAAAAGTCAAATGGCACTTCTTCCTTTCTAAGCCTTGCTGCTTGCCCAAGCAGTAGTTTTCCTTCACATATTTGGCATTGGTGTACTCAGGAGAAATTGCAGAACAAATTTTGTTGTGCAGTTTTTCCTTTTACCCTTGTGAAATTAAAAAAAATTGGGGCTAAAAAACACTTTTGTTGGAAAAATGTGATTTTTTTTTTTTATTTTCACAGCTCATTGTTATAAACTTCTATGAAGCACTTATGGGTTCATGGTGCTCACAACACATCTAGATAAGTTCCCTGAAGGGTATAGTTTCCGAAATGGTGTCACTTGTGTGGGTATTCCACTGTTTATGCACATCAACTGCTCTTCAAACGCGACATGGCGTCCGCTAATTATTCCAGCAAATTTTACATTCAAAAAGTCAAATGGCGCTCCTTCTCTTCTGAGCCATGCCGTGTGCCCAAACAGTGTTTTTCCCCCACATATGTAGTATCCGCATTCTCAGGAGAAATTGGACAACACATGTTGGGGTCCATTTTTTCCTGTTACACTTGTGAAAATAAAAAAAATTGTGTCTAAACTAGTGATGAGTGAGCATGCTCGCTACAGCTCGGTGCTGGCTTGAGCATCTCATACTCGAGATGCTCGGCGCTCGCTGAGTATTTCCGGGGTTGCTCGCTGGGACCTAGTGTCCCCTCACTGCATGTTTGGCTCTCTTTAGAGCGCCAATCAACATGCAGGGATTTTCTGTCACGCACTGTAATGCCACAGCCATGTTGGCTGTGGCATTACAGTGATGAGCTGGCCACAATGCGTCATCAGGTCTATATCAGACCTGGTGCCGCCGTGCTCATCACAGTCTGCTCCGCAATCAGGCAGTGCAGGGAGAGGTGCTGCTGAGCTAGGGAGAGATTCGGTTGTTTATTAGTTAGTGTAGGTATTCTACAAGATTCTCTACACATATTCATCTCAACTAACAGTCCTTCTGAGGACCAATCCAGCTGCAGAGATATCAGTGCTAGGCAGGCAGGCAGGGTACGTGGCAGACTGCAGTGCTTATAGCAAGAGGATCCATTCCAGTTCTGTCTGCTGGTGCTTTTACAGATATTTGTAGAAATAGCCCCAGGTATCAGGGGCTAGAAATATTTTTTTTTTATCTTAATCCTGATTATTTTCTTCAAAAGCAATCCAGAGAACACTGTTTTTCTTCTCTATTTGCTTGATGGCACTGCAAAATCAGGTCCTTTCCATATTACAGCGCTAAAAATCCAGCTATTTAAAACTGTGGTTTGTCCGGCACACAGATCACATATAATTTTGCTGAAAATATTGCCATTTCTGGCATCCAATTAAATTTTGTTGCAGTGTGTCAGTGAACTTATTGACACGAGGTCGGTGCTGTTAAAAATAGTTACCTACAGGCAAGCTATTTAAAACTGTGGTTTTTCCATCACACGGATCACATATAATTGCGCTGACAATTCTGCCATTTCTGGCCTCCATAAAAAAAAAATTTCAGTGTGTCAGCGAAGTTATTGACACCAGTTTGCTATTAAAAATAGTTACCTACAGGCCAGCTATTTAAAACTGTGGATTGTCCGTCACACGGATCACATATAAGTTCGCTCCAAATTCAGCCATTTGTAGTGAGCATGGAAGATATTGTCCTCCATTTAAAATGGGCAAGGCACATGGCAAGGGACGGGGAACTGGACGTGAAGGTGATGGTGCATGCAGAGGCTGAGGCCGTGGGCAAGCTGAAATTGTGCCACAACAAACATCCACATCTTCTCGCTCGACCTTCCTGTCCCAATTAATAGGGGACCGCAGAACACTACTATTGAACACAGAGCAGTGTGAAAGGATTATCGGTTGGATAGCAGATAATTCTTCCAGTCACTTAGCCATCACCACCCTGTCTTCCACACGGTCAAGTGTCAGTAGCCGTGAGTCTGGACCGCATATTCCTCACCCTGATCCTCCTTCCTCCCACCATTCCGAGTGCCCAGAGACAACTGATCCCACACTTGGACACTCCAAAGAGCTGTTCACTCATCCATTTATAGATTCGGGCCTCTCGCCTGGTCTTCTTGAAGCGGGGCAAGAGGAGATCGCATGTAGCGATGCCCAAATATTTGAGCAGTCACAGTCATACGAAGGCAACGGTGGGAAAGTGTCACAAGAGGTGGATGATGATGAGACATAATTTCCGTAAAGTCAGGAGGAGGACCAGGGTGCGGAAGTGGAAGAAGAGGTGGTGGATGATATAGTAACTGACCCAACTTGGTAGGAGGACATGCATAGCGAGGACAGCAGCACACAGGGGAGGAAGGCAGAGCACCCCAACAGGCAGGAAGAAGCAGTGTGGTGGCCACAGACAGAAGGCAGGCAACCGTTCCCCATAACACCAACACGACAGAAGTTGCCAGTACAACTGTTAGGTCATCCTGAGTCTGGTAGTTTTTTAAAGACTCTGCCAATAACCCCAAAAAGGCAGTTTGCATCACCTGCCAGGCAAGCATCAGCAGGGGTTGCAAAATTACCAGCCTGACCACCACCAGCATGATCAGGCACATGGCAGCAAAGCACTCGACTTTGTGGGCCGAACCCCAGGGTCCAGAAACAGTGTCTGCTGGGGACACCACTGCTTCTTCCACTGTTGTGCATGCAAGCCAATCCCCTGTCCATAGTGCATGCAAAGATGCCTCCTGCCCTGTGCCTGTCATTGCATACTCTCAACTAGCACCATCAGCAGGCGCGTTCTTGTCCCAGTGCAGCATTCAGTTGTCCATACCCCAGTCCTTGGAACGATAGCGCAAATACGCAGCCAACGCCCCACAGGCCACACTAATAAATTCCCACATTTCATGACTGCTTGCGCTCGAAATGTTGCCTTTTAGGCTCGTGAACACAGAATCTTTCTGCAACCTGATGGCGGTGGCCATCCCTCGGTACTCGGTCCCCAGCCGCCACTATTTCTCCCGATGTGCCTTCCCCACATTACACAAGAACGTGTCCCACAACATTAGCTGTGCCCTCAACAATGCAGTTACTGGGAAAGTCCACCTAACCACGGATACGTGGAATAGTGCTTGTGGGCAGGGACGGCACAGTGGGTTAACATAGTGGAAGCCTCGACCCAGTCGGACCTTGGGACCAAACACATCCTCCCGACACCAATGATTGCGAGTTTTAGGTCAATCAGGGTTCCCCCACAGTCTACAGCTCCTGCACCTCATCCTCCTCATCCTCCTTCTCCTCTTTAGGCTCCATCTCCGAAATGACCACATCAGTCACAAGCTGGAAGCACTGCAGCACTGCCTCGGCCAAGTGGCAACAGGCTGTGCTGAAGCTAATATGCTTAGGTGACAAAATGCTCAATGCTGAAGAGTTGTGGACAGCTCTGAAAGAGCAGGCAGATCTGTGGCTGACACCGCTGAACCTACAGCCAGGCATGGTCGTGTGTGTGACAATGGCCGAAACCTAGTGGCGGCTCTGAGGCGAGGCGGGCTCAGACATGTAACATGCCTGGCCCATGTGCTTAACTTCATGTTTCAGCAGTTTCTCAAAACCTGCCCAGAGCTGCCATATCTGCTTGTCAAAGTACGCCTCCTGTATGCCCATTTTAGAAAGAATGCTACAGTTTCCACCGCCCTTGCCGTGCTTCAGTAGTGTTTGCAGCTTCCAGCTCACCGACTGGTGTGTGTTGTCCTCACGTGTTGGAACTCTACACTGCAGATGTTGGGAAGGCTTTGTGAGCAGAAGAGGGCAGTTGTTGACTACCAGCATCAACAAGGCAGTTGGTATTCAGTTCAGACACCACACATAAGACCTCAGGAGTGGATGTCAGACATCTGTGCCATCCTCCAAAACTTTAAGGAGTCCACCAAGATGGTGAGCAGTAATGACGCCATAATTAGCGTCACCATCCCTCTTCTCTGTCTTCTTAAACGCTCTCTGCTCACAATCAAAGAGGATGCATTGCAGGCAGAGAACGATGAGATGGAGCAAGGAATCATACGGAGTGATTACACACTGCCCAGCCATATCTCATCCCAATGTGGATTGGGTGACAATGAGGAAGAGGAGGAGGAAGAACAGGAGCTAGTTTCATGCACTACAGACGATAGTACCTGCACATCTGTCGTACTGTCTGTTCAGCGTGATGGCCTGAGGACAGGGGGGAGGAGGAAGTGGAGGAGGAGGCTAGCATGGTCAGTCGTCCTCTTGGTGGGGACACAGAAGTCTTGCCTGTTAAAAGTCTGGCACGCACGGCTGAGTTTATGTTACTCTGCCTTTCCCGTGACCATCGCGTTCTCAAAATTTTGGGTGACAGTTATTACTGATTGGTGAAACTTCTAGACCCAAGCTACAAGGAGATCTCTATTAGAGATGAGCGGTGTTCGACTAGAACTGTTCGCCAATCTCAAATTCGAGCTGTTTTGGGCGGTGTTCGAGTTGTTCGACGAACCCGAACGATTTGCAAAAAATTCGGCTGTTCGAGGTTATGTTCGATAACTGTTCGTGCACCAAAAGCGTGTCCTGCATGTCTGGCGCTATTTAGAGCACCAATCATGCAGGGATTGTCTGCCACTCACTGTAATGCCACAGCCATGGTGGTTGTGGCATTACAGTGATTGCCCAAATCGATGGGAACAGTGCCAACAGTGAAACATGAAAAGCCGGCAATTCAGCAGCGGCATACACCTGTACCCGACAATTTAGAACCGAAAGAATAGAGCTTCACACATAGATTAGATAGATATAAACATGTCAGCCACATATATACGAAGTACAGTGAAAGTGCTGCTTACTGTACTTGTCATTTAGCGTAAAGGATTTATCAAAAAAAATAATAGTGTTTTCATGCATCGTCTCTTTAAAAAAGCCGGCCGGCAATTCAGCAGCGGTACCCGACAATTTATAACAGACAGAATAGAGCTTCACACATAGATTAGATAGATAGAAACATGTCAGCCACATATATACGAAGTACAGTGACAGTGTTGCTTACTGTACTTGTCATTTAGCGTAAAGGATTTATCAAAAAAAATAATAGTGTTTTCATGCACCGTCTCTTTAAAAAAGCCGGCCGGCAATTCAGCAGCGGTACCCGACAATTTATAACAGACAGAATAGAGCTTCACACATAGATTAGATAGATAGAAACATGTCAGTCACATATATATGAAGTACAGTGATAGTGTTGGTTACTGTACTTGTCATTTAGTATTAAAATAAAGGATTTATTATTAAAAAAATTGGCGTGGGGTTCCCCTTAATTTTAGGCTCTAGCGGAGGTTAAGCAGACGGCTGGGGCAGATGTTTGAAGCCTGGGAAGGGGGTAATACCCACGGAGCTTCCCAGGCTACTAATATCAGCCCCCAGCTGAATACATAGCCTTTACTAGCTATTAAAATGGGGGACCCCCCAAAAAAAATGACGTGGGGTCCCCCCTAATTTAATAGCTAGCAAAGGCTAGGCAGACAGCTGGGGGCTGATATTAATAGCCCAGGAAGGGAGCCATGAATATTGGCCCCCTCCCAGGCTAGAAACACCAGCCGTCAGCCGCCCCAGAAATGGCGCATTCATAGGATGCGCCAATTCTGGCACTTAGCCTCGCTCTTCCACGCTGCCCTGGTGCGGTGGCAGGGGGTAATAGGGTTGGGGCTGATGTCAGCTTATAATGCCAGCTGACATCAAGCCCAGGTTAGTAATGGAGAGGCGTCTATAAGACACCCCCATTACTAACCCCATAGTCAAAGTTAAAAAAAACACAAACACCCAGAATAAAGTCCTTTAATTGAAATAAAGACACAATCCTTTATTGTTCTAAATTAAACCATACTTACCGTCACGCCCATTCCAGCTGAAGCCAACGATCTCCTGCAATAAAAGAAAAATAATAAAGCAACCTCATCCTTACCTTTCCATGGTTCCCACGACAGCTTCAGCTCTGCTACATCGAGATGACAGGCTGGACCGCAGCAGAACGCTGCCATCCAGCCTGTCATCCCGCAGACACTGAGAAGCGCAGGCTTGCTTGCGCTGCTCAGCGTCTCTCTGTGACGACATCCAGATGAGCCGAGTTCATGTCCAATGAACTCGGCTCACCTCATGCACGTCACTGACAGCGTGGGAAAATTCTCACGTTGAAGCGGTGAGTGCAGGAGAATTCTCCCACGCTGTCAGTGACGTGCATAAGGTGAGCTCATGTCCATTGAACTCAGCTCACCTCCTGCACGTCACTGACAGCGTGGGAGAATTCTCCTGCACTCAGCGCTTCAGCGTGAGAGTTCTCCCACGCTGAAGCGCTGAGTGCAGGAGAATTTTCCCACGCTGTCAGTGACGTGCATAAGGTGAGCTCATGTCCAATGAACTCAGCTCACCTCCTGCACGTCACTGACAGCGTGGGAGAATTCTCCTGCACTCAGCGCTTCAGTGTGAGAATTCTCCCACGCTGAAGCGCTGAGTGCAGGAGAATTTTCCCACGCTGTCAGTGACGTGCATGAGGTGAGCCGAGTTCATTGGACATTAACTCGGCTCATCTGGATGCCCTCACAGAGAGACACTGTGGAGCGCAAGCAAGCCTGCGCTTCTCAGTGTCTGCGGGATGACAGGCTGGATGGCAGCGTTCTGCTGCGGTCCAGCCTGTCATCTCGATGTAGCAGAGCTGAAGCTGTCATGGGAACCATGGAAAGGTAAGGATGATGTTGCTTTATTATTTTTCTTTTATTTCAGGAGATCGTTGGCTTCAGCTGGAATGGGCGTGATGGTAAGTATAGTTTAATTTAGAACAATAAAGAATTGTGTGTTTATTTCAATTAAAGGACTTTTTTCTGGGTGTTGTGTTTTTTTTAAATACTTTACTAGAAATTCATGGTGGTCATGTCTAATATTGGCGTGACCCCATGAATTTCGGGCTTAGGGCCAGCTGATAATGCCAAGCTGGCCCTAACCCCTTTATTACCCAGTGAGCCACCGCATCAGGGCCCTGGATGAGTTGGGTACAGCGCCAGAAGATGGCGCTTCTATGAACGCGCCATTTTCCGGGGTGGCTGCGGACTGCAATTTGCAGCGGGGGTGGCCCAGAAAGCTTGGGCCTCCCTGCGCTGCGGATTCCAGCCCCCAGCTGCCTAGTTGTACCTGGCTGGACACAAAAACAGGGCAAAGCCCCACGTCAATTTTCTTTAAATTATTTCATGAAATAATTAAGAAAAATAGGGCTTCCCTATATTGTTGTGTCCGGCCAGGTACAAATAGGCAGCTGGTGGTTGGGGGCAGCCTGTTCCTGCCTGCTGTACCTGGCTGGACACAAATATAGTGCGAAGCCCCACGTCAATTTTTTTTAAATTATTTCATGAATTTCCTGAAATAATTTAAAAAAATTGAAGTGGGGCTTCGCACTATATTTGTGTCCAGCCAGGTACAGCAGGCAGGAACGGGCTGCCCCCATCCACCAGCTGCCTATTTGTACCTGGCCGGACACAACAATATAGGGAAGCCCTTTTTTTCTTAATTATTTCATGAATTTCATGAAATAATTAAAAAAAATTGAAGTGGGGCTTCGCACTATATTTGTGTCCAGCCAGGTACAGCAGGCAGGAACGGGCTGCCCCCAACCACCAGCTGACTATTTGTACCTGGCCGGACACAACAATATAGGGAAGGCCTTTTTTTCTTAATTATTTCATGAATTTCATGAAATAATTAAAAAAAAAATACGTGGGGCTTCGCCCTATTTTTGTGTCCAGCCAGGTACAACTAGGCAGCTGGGGGCTGGAATCTGCAGCGCAGGGAGGCCCAAGCTTTCTGGGCCCCCCCCCGCTACAAATTGCAGTCCGCAGCCACCCCGGAAAATGGCGCGTTCATAGAAGCGCCATCTTCTGGCGCTGTACCCAACTCATCCAGGGCCCTGGTGCGGTGGCTCACTGGGTAATAAAGGGGTTAGGGCCAGCTTGGTATTATCAGCTGGCCCCAAGCCCAAAATTCATGGGGTCACGCCAGTATTAGACATGACCGCCATGAATTTCTAGTAAAGTATTTAAAAAAAACACAACACCCAGAATAAAGTCCTTTAATTGAAATAAAGACACAATTCTTTATTGTTCTAAATTAAACCATACTTACCATCACACCCATTCCAGCTGAAGCCAACGATCTCCTGCAATGAAAGAAAAATAATAAACCAACATCATCCTTACCTTTCCATGGTTCCCACGACAGCTTCAG
The DNA here is from genome assembly GCF_046119375.1 of Phyllobates terribilis. Lineage (NCBI taxonomy): Eukaryota > Metazoa > Chordata > Amphibia > Anura > Dendrobatidae > Phyllobates > Phyllobates terribilis. Next base: position 32,832,870 of record NW_027362768.1, on the reverse strand, counting down.
CTCTGCTACATCGAGATGACTGGCTGGACCGCAGCAGAACGCTGCCATCCAGTCTGTCATCCCGCAGACACTGAGAAGCGCAGGCATGCTTGCGCTCCTCACTGTCTCGCTGTGACGGCATCCAGATGAGCCGAGGTCATGTCCAATGAACTCGGCTCACCTCATGCACCTCACTGACAGCGTGGGAAAATTCTCACGCTGAAGTGCTGAGTGCAGGAGAATTCTCCCACGCTGTCAGTGATGTGCATGAGGTGAGCTCATGTCCAATGAACTCAGCTCACCTCCTGCACGTCACTGACAGCGTGGGAAAATTCTCCTGCAATCAGCGCTTCAGCGTGAGAATTTTCCCACGCTGTCAGTGACGTGCATGAGGTGAGCCGAGTTCATTGGACATGAACTCGGCTCATCTGGATGTCGTCACAGAGAGACGCTGAGCAGCGCAAGCAAGCCTGCGCTTCTCAGTGTCTGCGGGATGACAGGCTGGATGGCAGCGTTCTGCTGCGGTCCAGCCTGTCATCTCGATGTAGCAGAGCTGAATCTGTCGTGGGAACCATGGAAAGGTAAGGATGAGGTTGCTTTATTATTTTTCTTTTATTGCAGGAGATCGTTGGCTTCAGCTGGAATGGGCGTGATGGTAAGTATGGTTTAATTTAGAACAATAAAGGATTGTGTCTTTATTTCAATTAAAGGACTTTATTCTGGGTGTTTGTGTTTTTTTTAACTTTGACTATGGGGTTAGTAATGGGGGTGTCTTATAGACGCCTCTCCATTACTAACCTGGGCTTGATGTCAGCTGGCATTATAAGCTGACATCAAGCCCAACCCTATTACCCCCTGCCACCGCACCAGGGCAGCGTGGAAGAGCGAGGCTAAGTGCCAGAATTGGCGCATCCTATGAATGCGCCATTTCTGGGGCGGCTGACGGCTGGTGTTTCTAGCCTGGGAGGGGGCGAATATTCATGGCTCCCTTCCTGGGCTATTAATATCAGCCCCCAGCTGTCTGCCTAGCCTTTGCTAGCTATTAAATTAGGGGGGACCCCCACGTGATTTTTTTTGGGGGGTCCCCCATTTTAATAGCTAGTAAAGGCTATGTATTCAGCTGGGGGCTGATATTAGTAGCCTGGGAAGCTCCGTGGGTATTACCCCCTTCCCAGGCTTCAAACATCTGCCCCAGCCGTCTGCTTAACCTCCGCTAGAGCCTAAAATTAAGGGGAACCCCACGCCAATTTTTTTAATAATAAATCCTTTATTTTAATACTAAATGACAAGTACAGTAACCAACACTATCACTGTACTTCATATATATGTGACTGACATCTTTCTATCTATCTAATCTATGTGTGATGCTCTATCTTTCTGTTCTAAATTGTCGGGTACCGCTGCTGAATTGCCGGCCGGCTTTTTTAAAGAGACAGTGCATGAAAACACTATTATTTTTTTAAATAAATCCTTTACACTAAATGACAAGTACAGTAAGCAACACTATCACTGTACTTATTATATATGTGACTGACATGTTTCTATCTATCTAATCTATGTGTGAAGCTCTATTCTTTCTGTTCTAAATTGTCGGGTACAGATGCTGAATTGCCGGCCGGCTTTTTTAAAGAGACGGTGCATGAAAACAATAAGATTTTTTTTAATAAATCCTTTACACTAAATGACAAGTGCAGTAACCAACACTGTCACTGTGCTTCTTATATGTGTGACTGACATGTTTCTATCGATCTAATCTATGTGTGATGCTCTATTCCTTCTTGTCTAAATTGTCGGGTACCGGTGTATGCCGCTGCTGAATTTGCCGGCCGGCTTTTTTAAAGAGAGTGTCTTCTGAGCAGTTTGTCAGCTTTTGGACACCTTTGCAGGTGTTTTCTATGTGTTTCTATGTGTTTTTGTTTGCCTGCCATTGGTTTTAACGGTGTTCGACGGTGTTCTAAGGTGTTCGACGAACAGTTCGACGAACAGTTTCTCGAACATCCCGGTGTTCGACGAACCGAACCGAACCCGAACACTACGGGGGTGGCTCAACACTAATCTCTATATATCTTATTCCTGAGGCGGACAGGTCTACAAAAATGGGGCAGTACCAGAAGGCCTTTGTTGCGGAACTATTAAAAACTCCCATCTGAATACACTGGCGGCAGAGGTCACAGTTCGTTGCACAACCAAGGAGTACAGGCGAGAGAGACACAACTCCAATCCAGCAGAGGCAGGGGAACACTGTCAAAGTTCTGGGATAATTTTATCTGCCCCTCCCATCGCACAGGCCCTGAGGCGCGGGGTACTCTCACAAGGAGTGCAAAGTTTGGGAAGATGCTGATGGAGTAACTTGCAGACCGTACCAATGTCCTCCGTGATTCCACTGTGCCTTATAATTATTGGGTATCCATGCTGGACACGTGGAATGAACTGGCTCTCTACGCCTTGGAGGTCCTGGCCTGCCCTGCTGCTAGAGTTTTATCAGAGCGGGTTTTTAGTGCCTCTTGTGGAATTACAGCTGATAAGCGCATCTGCTTGTCAACTGAAAATGCTGACATGCTGACTCTTATAAAAATGAACAAGGACTGGATTGGGCCAGACTTCTCAACACCACTGAATGATAGCAGCATAACCTAAACTCAAATCCAGTGTCTCTTTTTGGGAGGTGCATACCCATGCACCTTTTCACACCTACACATGGGTAATGCTTCCTGATTTTGGCTATTGGCCCTTGTCCTCCTCCTTCTCCTCATCCTCATACTCATGTCACCCGGGTGACCGTGGTCCGCGATGCAACACCCACATAATTTTTTTAAGGGGTGTTTATGATTAGAGATGAGCGGTGTTCGACTCAAACTGTTCGCCAATCTCAAATTCGAGCTGTTTTGGGCGGTGTTCGAGCCGTTCGGTGAACACGAACAATTTGAAAAAAATTCTGCTGTTCGAGGTTATGTTCGATAACTGTTCGTGCACAAAAATCATAACTGGCTTTTTTCTCAGTAATGCTGAAAATTAATGTTAATACGCAGTTTGAGTGTACAACGATGCGGGGGGAGGGTCAGGGGATGGATCTCTGCAGAAATAATGAAGATCTCCATTTTTTTTTCTCTTTCCCGCATTTACAGTGGGGAGGTGCAATCTGTCAGCCTATCAGCAGTGCACACACGGAGCGAACTGCTTTTTTTCGCACAAGCAAGGGCATGTGTCATTGTCAGTGTATGTCACATGTCCTTGCCCTATAAGACCAAGCCATTTTCCCTGTCGCCACCATTTTATCACTGCTGCAGCTGCGTTTTAGATGGTACCGCTGTTGCTGTGTGCGCCATACTTTGTTAATTTCAAGCCAATTTTCGCACAAATCTACAGATAGCTTGGGAGTAGGGAATAGTTGTGATTGCAGTCCTTTTAAGGACTAGGTTACATAATTTCCTACGACTTTATCAGGCAGGTCTGTGCTCTTAAATAAATAGGTTGGGAGTAAAGACTAATTGTAATTGCAGTCCTTTTCAGGGCTAGGTTACATCAGTTCCTATCATTTTTATCAGGCAGGTCTGTGCTCTTAAATTAGATAGGTTGGGAGTAAAGACTAATTGCAATTGCAGTCATTTTGAGGGTTAGGTTACATCAGTTCCTACCACTTTTTGCCAGGCAGGTCTGTGCCAGTGCTGTGCAAGTTTTTTTCACAGCATTTGGCTAAATCTAGCAAAGCAAATCCTTTTTGGCCTCTTGCAGTGTGTGTTAGTCAGTGGAGTAGCCTATCTGTGTTGCAAGCTACACCACCTGTGTATAGAATACAATTTTTTTTACTGCACCTAGTGAAGTAAAACCTTTTGTGCATAGCATCATTCTATTAGTCGATCTATACTAACCTCCACCAGGTTGCAAATTCAATATAATTTTTGTCTGCATCTAGCTCTGAAAAAATATTTGGGCTTATAGAAGTGTGTGGGACTTGTTCTTTTAGTCCATCTATACTAACCTCCACTAGGTTGCAAATTCAATATAATTTTTTTCTTCATCTAGCTCTGAAAAAATATTTCGGCTTGTAGCAGTGTGTGGGACTTGTTCTATTAGTCCATCTATACTAACCTCCACCAGGTTGCAAATTCAATATAATTTTTTTCTGCATCTAGCTCTGAAAAAATATTTCGGCTTGTAGCAGTGTGTGGGACTTGTTCTATTAGTCCATCTATACTAACCTCCACCAGGTTACAAATTCAATACAATTTTTATCTGCATCTAACCCAGCCAATACTTTTGGGCTAATACCACAGTTTGGCCAGTCAGCTCTGCTCGGTTCCCATCCATTGTTTTTTGTGCAAACAACTCCAGAGTTGTGAATTAGTTAAACACCAAAATGAGTGGAAAAAGGCCTGCTGCTGGTGGAAAGGGGAATAGGCGTGTTGGGAAGGGAAAAAAAGGTTGTGTCCGTGGGGTAGGTGTTAAAGCAACAGTAACATCTGCAGAAGAAAGACCATTTTCCAGCCAAACTAAGATGTCTACTTCTTTTAGCGGACAATGTGATAAGATCCCTTTCTTACGGCCACGCCAATCGCTACAAATTCCATATGAGGCACAAAAACAGCAGGTGCTTCAACGGATATCAAGTGCTTCTTTAAGTGGGCTCTCCTCCACCTCAACTTCAACATCACAAATACTCCAGTCCTCAGAGGTGTCACCCCAATCGCACTTGCTTCCTCACAGCTCCCAAGTCTCCAGCTGCCCATCTGAGTATGGGGTAGAACAGATGGTTGAGTCTGCAGAACTGTTTACTCATACTGTAGCCTGGGAATCAGAGTTTGGCTCCAGAGCTTCTGTGAATCCAGACGAGGAAATGATCTGCACTGATGCCCAGAATCTTTATGAGTCGGATCCAGGCCTGACGCAGAAGGTTCTGACCATAATGTAGACCCTCATTCCCAAACTTTAACTCCTATTGGTGGAGACAATGAGGAAGACGATGATGAGAATCAAATACCTGATTGGAGCGACAACTTTAGTTTTTTGTCAGGGCAGGAAGAGGTTGGCTCTGAGGACGACGGGTGTGATAACACACAGGGTGATGATGACGAGGTTGGAGATCGCACTTACTGTCAACCCACAGTCAGCCAGTCGATGAGGTCAGCAGAGGAGGTGGAGGAGGATGCTAGTGAAGATGAGGTCAGGTTGCGCCTTCCTGGACAGAGACGTAGTACTGGAAGCACGTCAACAACTGCATCCTCAAACACAACTCTGCCTCTGACCACAAGTCGTGGTGGCTCTTCAGGTCGCATGGGTGCTAAGCCTTGCATAGCCTGGGCATTTTTTCAGATCGATAAAGATGACCCAACTCGTGTTATCTGTAACATTTGTCAGCAAAAGCTAAGTAGAGGCCAAAAAATACATAGTTTGAGTACTTCATGCATGAACCGGCATATGGATATGAAGCATAAGTTGCAGTGGGAAGATCACTTTGCTACAATGCGGCCTTGCCGGCTGGGCCAACCACCGTCTGCCGCATCTTGTGCATCCGCGGCCTGTTCATCCTCTGTGACTGGGGGGACTCACACCTCTTTTGGGACACTGACCTGCCACCTCTTTACCCGCAACGGCCAGCGTGATTGGCAGGTCATCATTTTCTTTGGAGGTGGAAACACCAGCTGGTGTTCAGCGCTGTCCGACATTGATAGCACCACCTTTGGATCAAGGCAACCTAACATGTCCTCCTGCATCTTCCTCACAGACCGGCAGTTTGCCGGTGACACCCTTCTCAACCATGTCTAAGCACAACCGCCAGCCCTTGGTCCCTCAGATGTGGACAAGTAAAAGAACATTTCCTCCTAGCCATGAGAAAGCTAAGAGGTTGAATTTCACCATCTGCAAGCTGTTGGCTACAGAAATGCTGCCTTTCCGCCTGGTGGACATTAGAGGATTTTCGAGACCTTATGTCCGTCGCAGTGCCCCAGTACCAGATACCCAGTTGGCACTACTTCTCAAAGAAAGGTGTGCCTGCGCTCCACCAGCATGTCGCACACAACATCAACACTTCTCTGAGAAACTCTGTGTGACAGGGTGCATTTCACCACAGACTCTTGGACGAGTAGGCATGGACAGGGGCGTTACATGTCGCTGACTGGGCACTGGGTAACTATGGTGAAAGAAGGACAAGGGGCTGCTGTCCAAGTCTTGCCGTCCCCACGAGTTGTGCGTCAATCCTCTTTATGTCAAAGTTCCTCCACTGCTTCTGCCTCCTCAACCTCCTCTCGGTCCTCCACCTGCACCCAAAGCCTGTCTGGTAATGCCACCTGCTTTCTAACTGCGCATAAGGGATCCTGCACACTTCCTTACAATGCTGGCAGAAGGGCTCAACGTCATCAAGCGGTTTTTACTTTGAAATGTCTGGGAAATGTGAGTCACACAGCTGAGGAGTTGTGGTCAGCTCTGGAGAACCAATTTCATGAATGGTTGTCTCCACTGGACATGAAACCAGGGAAGGCCGTGTGCAACAATCCTGCAAACTTGGGTGCGGCTCTTCGCCGGGGCAATGTCACACACGTGCCTTGTATGGCTCACGTGTTGAACCTGGTTGTCCAGCAATTTTTAGCCCACTATCCCAGACTAGATGGCCTTCTGCAGAGGGCAAGGTCGCTGTGTGCTCACTTCCGCCGTTTGCATCCCGCAGCTCAGCGACTTACATCTCTACAGAAGTCGTTGGGCCTGCCACTTCACCGGCTAAAATGCGATGTGCCTACCCGGTGGAATTCAACTCTGCACATGTTGCAGCGACTGTGGCAGCACCGACAAGCCCTGGTGCAATACGTCGTGACGTATAGCCTGGGCCAACGAGATCCAGATGTGGGGCAAATCACGCTGGAGGAGTGGTCTCAGATCAGGGACCTATGCACCCTTCTGCACAGTTTTGAAATGGTGACGAAGATGTTAGTGCTGACAATGCCATTATCAGCATGACTATTCCGGTGATTTACATGCTAGAGCACAAGTTAAACAGAATTCGGAGACAGGTGGTGGCACAAGAGGAGGTGGAGGAAGTAGAGGAGGAGGAGTTGTATGCGGAAGGGCTAACATCTGCAAGGTCCATACGGTCGGCAGCAGCAAGGCGGCAGGCATGTGAGGGTGGGGGAGATGGCTTTACCAGGGTGCATGGTAGCAGCCAAACTAGTGAGCGTCTCTCCACTGATAATGTAGACAGACTCACGTTCATAAAGATGAACAAATCCTGGATCCAAAACGACTTTTCTACCCCTGTGTCATCCTGGGGAGAGTAAAAGCTTGATGATTTGTTAAAATCACCTCACCAACCGTTTTAAGCTTTCAAATTACTAATCATGTTTATCTGTATCTTGGCTGGAAAATAATTTGGGCCTTGTAGCAGTGTGCAGTACTGATTCTATTCGGCCATCTATACTAAACTCCACCAGCTTTCAAATTAATAATAATTTTTAGCTGCATCTAGCCCGGAAAATAATTTTGGGGCTGCTAGATGCACAAGACACATGAGTGCCTTCTTGCTGCACTACCTGCAACATGACCCTCAGATTGTCAGAATTCTAAATAATCCTGACTACTGAGTTGCCACACTCTTAGATCCCCCACACTCTTCGATCAACCTTTTCATTTTAATAAAGAACAAAAAAATGGTCATTTTTGAAATTATAAGCATTAGCAGGTTCTTAGAAACTGAAATCAAACAGTTTTCAACTCAAAACTTTATTCTAGGTGATGTTACATTTGCACATAGGATCCCTTGTTCGAAAGGAGCTTCTGAACTCTCTCGTCCATTGAATTTGTCAGGTTTTGGATGGTTTCTGCTTCAATTGTTTTGCATGAGGACAGAATACCCTCCCAGAGCTGTTGCTTAGATGTGAACTGCCTCCCCCCATCATAGACACTCCTTTTGATGATGCTCCAGAGGTTCTCAATGGGGTTGAGGTCAGGGGAGCATGGGGGTCACACCGTAAGTTTGTCCCTTTTTATGCCCATATCAGCCAGAGATGCAGATGTGTTATGTGCAGCATGAGACGGTGCATTATCATGCATGAAAATGACCTAGCTGCGGAAAACACTGTTCTACTTCTTGAACCATGGCAGGAAGTGCTGTTTGAGAAACTCCACATACATTATGGAGTTCATCTTTACCCCTTCAGGGATCCTAAAAGGGCCGACAATCTCTCTCCCCATGGTTCCAGCCCAAAACATTACTCCACCTCCTCCTTGTTGGCGCCGTTGCCGTGTTTGCATGTGGTGTCCATCAACCAGCTATCCTCCACTCCATCCATCTGGACCATCGAGCGTTGCACAGCACTCATCGGTGAACAAAACAGTTTTGAAGTCAGTCTTCATGTATTGTTTGGCCCACTGGAGCCTTTTCTACTTGAGTACAGTGGATAGAGGAGGTTGACAGGATGGCTTACGCACAGCTGCAAACCTCTGAAGGACCCTGCATCTTGTTGTTCGGGGGATGTTGGAGGCACCAGCAGCTTCAAAAACTTGTCTGCTGCTATGACAAGGCTTTTTTGCCACTGCTCTTTTAACTAGTGTTGAGCCACCCCAGTAGTGTTCGAGTTCGGTTCGGTTCGTCGAACACCCGTGTGTTCGCCGAACTGTTCATCGAACTGTTCGTCGAACACCTTCGAACACCGTTAAAACCAATGGCAGGCAAACAAAAACACATAGAAACACATAGAAAACACCTTCAAAGGTGTCCAAAAGCTGACAAACTGCTCAGAAGACACAACTAACACATGGAAAAGTGACAAGTACATATAGTCATGCGAAAAGAAAAGAGGTGGAGGAGTAAAAGGAGGGGGAGACACAGATATAGGCATGTCATGCCCTTCTAAAATCCAAAAAGTGAGAAGCCGACACGTTCAGTCCGCTCCTGCCCGTGCCACCTCCGCGTCGCCGGGTTTGTGCCAGAGCCGCGGTGAACCCTGACGGCCAGCCCCCCTCTCCCAATACTGGTGTCTGTCCGCTGGTGGGTCGAGCTAGCCCCCCTGTGGTGGAGGCAGCTCTAAGCTTTTTAATTTAAATTGTCTCTCTAATTTGAATGAATACACTTTAAATCCATTTACAAGGATCTATTGGAGGGCAAGTCTCATGCCAGCAGCCGCGTAATTCCAGCTCCAGTAGCGTCCACTAAAGCTGCTGCAGTTAAAAAGCTTTTATAAGGATCGAGCTCGGCTGTCCACCGCAAGGCATCCTACTGCCAGTCCCAGCCCCTATGCCTTGGGGTGCCTCCTGATGCTCTTCACTGAGTATTCCGTGGTCCCGAAGCATTTCCTTTGAAAAAATTAAGTGTCCAAACTACAGGTGGTGTAGCTGCTTAACAGCCGGGAGAATCCGCTGACTAGCAGACACTGCTACTAGGCACAAAGTATTTCCTGGGCTAGATGCAGTTAAAAATTTGTAATTAGATACTCTCGTTGGATGCTGAGAAAGCATTCCATAGAGTCTCCTGGCACGCCATATATGATTCTCTTAAAAAGCTTGGGGTAGGGGTCTAGGGGACCCTTTTATAGCCAAAATCACGGCCCTGAATCGCAATACGTCACCTAGGCTGAAGATAAATGGAACTGTAGCACCCTGAGGGCTCGGTTGCTACAGAGGTATTGCACCTCACCCAGAGGTGTGATATCTCACTCTCAGGTAAGGATGTAGTGTGGATCAGGACCCGACACCTGCATGCATTACACCACATTGCCGTGGGGCAGGGCGACCAATATGCCCCTGAGATGGGCACGACAGTCCCTGTCCCTGGCTGGAGTGGGGGGAGGGAACACTGAGGAAGGGGAACCCTGTAGTGCAGGAGCAGGGAGGAAGCAGTTCCTGGGTGCATTGAGAAGGGAGTATAAAAGGTGGGCACCATCTTAGATCAGTGCAGAGAAGTCTGAGCAGAAGTGGCAGGGAGCAGGGGCTCTGCATGAGCTCTGCTCCAGAGGCGGGCCTAGTAACAGAGGCCCAGGCCTGGAAGAGGGAGAAGGAAGGAAGAGGAGCGGAGAAGGCTCCAGGAACGAGGAACGAAGGGATCCCAGGGGTGCGGACGGGCGAGTCGCCACCGCACGCCCGAATCCACCTGCGTGGAGGGGTCAGGCCAAAGGGGGAGACCGGTCCCCGAAACTAGTGGAGGCAGGAAACGACCCTCAGCTAGAAACAGGAGGCTGTGACATTTTATGTGGCACAGCCCCTCGCTACACCCGCTAGGAAGGCACCACATAGGGTCAGGGAAACTGGCGCCAAGTTTACCAAGAGGAGGCCCGAGGCAGCCGGACAGAAGGGTTGGTAAGAAAGGCCAGACAAAGGACACACAAAGGGGGTCCTGTGAAGCGCTCCAAAGTTATCTGGGAGTTGTCTGAGCCCCTCACCTGGTGAGCACAGTACGACGTGGGCAGCCGTTACCTGCAGACGTGGTCTGGATACTAAGAACTGTGAGTAAAGGCCCTGGACTGCATCACTGACTCCGTGTCGTTACTGCTGCTGCCCTGCACCATCACCCCCATCCTCCGCATACACTGCCCTGAGGCTATACTCCTCCCGTGGGGAGTTATGCTACGCTCTGCTGCATCCACAACACCAGCCTCAGCGGTCTGCCCTGGAGCGGCGGTTCACTCTGACCGCAATCCACGGGTGGCGTAGTCGGACAGTTAAACATCAAAACCACATAAATAGTTCCGCCACTGGTTTGACCGCCCTGAGCCACGGATCCGGGTCGCCGCCACGGAGACTACAACCACCAGCATCCACCAAAAAGGGTCCGGCTCCGGGTGTCCCAAGGCCCAGGGGGCGCGTCAGAACATGTTCATCACCTTTCACAATCACCAATGGGACAAGGCAGGGATGTTCTCTGTCCCCTCTCTTATACATCCTAGTGACGGAGCACCTGCTCTCATCAGTTCGCCATAACCCCAATATTAGGTGGATTGAGGTGGGAGGCACCGAGTACAAGTGCTCTCTATTTGCTGATGATGTCCTAGTATATATCACTCAATCACATATATCCATCCATGCTGTTATGGCTGAAATAGATCACTTTGTTACATGGTCAAATTTTAAAATCAATGCAGCGAAGTCTGAAGCCCTCGATGTCTCCCTCCCCAAATCCATATAGGATTCCATCCAGTCCAACTTTCCCTTTGCCTGGCCCTCACAGGGTATCAAATACTTAGGAATTCCTATTCATAGAGACCTCTCCCATCTATGTTATCTTAATTTTGGGCCCTTTATTGAACAACTCCATACAGACCACGGTTGGCAAGTTAGAACTGTAAGATTCACTACGTGAACCACTGGTGTTTTGTGGAAAAGCACATGTACACTGTGTTCCAAATTATTATGCAAAAAGTGTTTAGGAGTGATAAGGGAAGAATTTGTTTGTTTGTCAGTTAAACTCATTGATGGTGATGTGTGTCAGGGCTCTTTATATCACTGTAAGCAATTGCAGACACCTGTGCTAATTAGTTTGGCAGGTGTGTCCAATGAAAGGCAAGACTACTTAAGAAGGCTGTCTCACATTATTAAGCAGCCTACATTTTCTGCCAAAATGGGAAAGAAAAAGGATGTGTCGGCTGCTGAGAAGCAACAAATTGTGGAGTGTTTAGGTCAAGGCATGACTACAATCAACATTGTGCGATGATCAGGATGAAGTGTCTTGGCAATCAAGAAGTATTTAGCTGATTCACAGTACACATGTGTGCGTGCTGATAAGGGCAAATTGAGGACTCTTTCCTACAGGCAATTACGTCAGGTTGAAAGAGCAGCGGCAAAAAAGCCTTGTCATAGCAGCAAACAAGTTTTTGAAGCTGCTGGTGCCTCCAACGTCCCCCGAACAACAAGATGCAGGGTCCTTCAGAGGTTTGCACCTGTGCATACGCCATCCTGTCGACCTCCTCTATCCACTTCACACAAGCAGAAACGGCTCCAGTGGGCCAAACATTACATGAAGACTGATTTCAAAACTGTTTTGTTCACGGATGAGTGCCGTGCAGCGCTCGATGGTCCAGATGGATGGAGTGGAGGATGGCTGGTTGATGGACACCCCACGCAAACACGGCTACAGCGCCAACAAGGAGGAGGTGGAGTAATGTTTTGGGCTGGAATCATGGGGAGAGAGATTGTCGGCCCCTTTAGGATCCCTGAAGGCGCTAAAGATGAACTCCATAATGTATGTGGATTTTCTCAAACAGCACTTCCTGCCATGGTTCAAGAAGAAGAACCGTGTATTTCACAGCAAGATCATTTTTTTGCATGATAATGCACCATCTCATGCTGCACATAAAACATCTGCATCTCTGGCTGATATGGGCATAAAAGGGGACAAACTTATGGTGTGACCCCCATGCTCCCCTGACCTCTACCCCATTCAGAACCTTTGGAGCATCATTAAAAGGAGTGTCTATGATGGCGGGAGGCAGTTCACATCTAAGCAACAGCTCTGGGAGGGTATTCTGTCCTCATGCAAAACAATTGAAGCAGAAACCATCCAAAACCTGACAAATTCAATGGACGAGAGAGTTCAGAAGCTCCTTTCGAACAAGGGGTCCTATGTGAAAATGTAACATCACCTAGAATAAAGTTTTGAGTTGAAAACTGTTTGATTTCAGTTTCTAACAACCTGCTAATGCTTATAATTTCAAAAATGACCATTTTTTTGGTCTTTATTAAAATGAAAAGGTTGATCGAAAAGTTTGGGGGATCTAAGAGTGTGGCAACCCAGTAGTCATGATTACTTCGAATTCTGACAATATGAGGGTCATGCTGCAGGTAGTGCAGCAAGAAGGCACTTATGTGTCTTGCGCATCTCAGAGCCCCAAAATTATTTTCCGGACTAGATGCAGCTAAAAATTATTATTAATTTTAAATCTGGTGAAGCTTTAGTATAGATGGCCTAATAGGATCAGTGCTGCACACTGCTACAAAGCCCAAATTATTTTCCAGTCAAGATACAGATACACATGATTAGTAATTTTAAATCTGGTGGAGCTTATTATAGATGGCCTAATAGAATCAGTCCTGCACACTGCTACAAAGCCCAAATTATTTTCCAGCCAAGATACAGATAAACATGATTAGTAATTTGAAAGCTTAAAACGGTTGGTAGGGTGATTTTAACCAATCATCAAGCTTTTACTCTCCCCAGGATGACACAGGGGTAGAAAAGTCGTTTCGGATCCATGATTTGTTCATCTTTATGAACGTGAGTCTGTCTACATTATCAGTGGAGAGCCGCGTGCGCTTATCTGTCAGCACACCACCAGCAGCGCTGAACACACGTTCAGACAGAACGCTGGCTGCGGGGCATGACAAGATCTCCAAGGCGTAAGTGGCGAGCTCCGGCCATTTATCCAGATTGGAAGCCCAAAAAGAGCAAGGGTCCAGTGACACAGTCATGGCTTCAATGTTTACTTGGAGATACTCCTGTACCATCGTCTCTAGGCTTTGACTATGTGTCAGACTTCTTTACTCTTGTGGCCTTGCAAAGGATGGGCTAAAAAAGTGGTGAAATGATTCCGCAAAATTGATGTTACCAGCAGATACTGTGGTTCTGTTACAGTTTGAGTGCTGAACACTTGACGGTCACACTGATACTCCTGCATGCGTGCATCCCTTTCTATGGCAGGAATAATTTCTGCAAATTTACTTTTGTACCGGGGATCTAACAGTGAGGCAACCCAGTAGTCAGGATTATTTCTAATTCTCACAATTCGAGGGTCATGTTGCAGGTAGTGCAGCAAGAAGGCACTCATGTGTGTTGCGCATCCAGGAGCACCAAGTCCCTGTTGTGTTGGTGGCGAGGTAACAATCATGCTTCCTTCCTCTGTCCTCTCCCCCAACCTCGCACAACAGAAATGTGATCAAGGTCTCCCTCATCTGATGAGTCTTCCATCAGTTCGTCCTCCACTTCTTCCTGGGCTCCTGCACCTTCCTCACTAGTTTGGCTGCTACCATGCGCCCTGGTAAAACCATCTCCCCCACCCTCACATGCCTGCCGCCTTGGTGCTGCCGACCGTCTGGACCTTGCAGATGTTAGCCCTTCCGCATACAACTCCTCCTCCTCTACTTCCTCCACCTCCTCTTGTGCCACCACCTGACTCCGAATTCTGTTTAACATGTGCTCCAGCATGTAAATCACCAGAATAGTCATGCTGATAATGGCATCGTCAGCACTAAACATCTTCGTCGCCATTTCAAAACTGTGCAGAAGGGTGCATAGGTCCCTGATCTGAGACCACTCCTCCAGCGTGATTTGCCCCACCTCTGGATCTCGTTGGCCCAGGATATACGTCAGAACGTATTGCACCAGGGCTTGTCGGTGCTGCCACAGTCGCTGCAACATGTGCAGAGTTGAATTCCACCGGGTAGGCACATCGCATTTTAGCCAGTGAAGTGGCAGGCCCAATGACTTCTGTAGAGATGTAAGTCGCTGAGCTGCAGGATGCGAACGGCGGAAGTGAGCACACAGCGACCGTGCCCTCTGCAGAAGGCCATCTAGTCTGGGATAGTGGGCTAAAAATTGCTGGACAACCAGGTTCAACACTTGAGCCATACAAGGCACGTGTGTGACATTGCCCCGGCGAAGGGCCGCACCCAGGTTTGCAGCATTGTCGCACACGGCCTTCCCTGGTTTCAGGTCCAATGGAGACAACCATTCATGAAATTGGTTCTCCAGAGCTGACCACAACTCCTCAGCTGTGTGACTCACATTTCCCAGACATTTCAATGTAAAAACCGCCTGATGACGTTGAGCCCTACTGCCAGCATAGTAAGGAGGTGTGCAGGATCCCTTCTGTGCAGTTAGAAAGCTTGTGGCATGACCAGACAGGCTTTGGGTGCAGGTGGAAGACCGAGAGGAGGTTGAGGAGGCAGAAGCAGTGGAGGAACTTTGACATAAAGAGGATTGACGCACAACTCGTGGGGACGGCAAGACTTGGACAGCAGCCCCTTGTCCTGCTGTCACCATAGTTACCAGTGCCCAGTCAGCGACATGTAACGCCCCTGTCCATGCCTACTCGTCCAAGTGTCTGTGGTGAAATGCACCCTGTCACACACAGAGTTTCTCAAAGAAGCGGTGATGTTGTGTGCGACATGCTGGTGGAGCGCAGGCACACCTTTCTTTGAGAAGTAGTGCCGACTGGGCATCTGGTACTGGGGCACTGCGACAGACATAAGGTCTCGAAAATCCTCTGTGTCCACCAGGCAGAAAGGCAGCATTTCTGTAGCTAAGAGCTTGCAGATGGTGAAATTCAACCTCTTAGCTTTCTCATGGCTAGGAGGAAATGGTCTTTTACTTGTCCACATCTGAGGGACCGAGGGCTGGCTATTGTGCTTAGACGGGGTTGATAAGGGTGTCCCCGGCAAACTGCCAGTCTGTGAGGAAGATGCAGGCGGACATGTTAGGTTGCCTTGATCCAAAGGTGGTGCTATCGATGTCGGACAGCGCTCAACACCAGCTGGTGTTACCACCTCCAAAGAAAATGATGACCTGCCAATCACGCTGGCTGTTGCGGGTAAAGAGGTGGCAGGTCTGCGCCCCAAAACAGGTGTGACTGCTGTCCCCCCAGTCACAGAGGATGAAGAGGCCGCGGATGCACAAGATATGGCAGACGGTGGTCGGCGCGGCCGGCTAGGCCGCATTGTAGCACACTGAGCTTCCCACTGCAACTTATGCTTCATGTCCATGTGCCGGTTCATGCATGAAGTACTCAAACTATGTATTTTTTGGCCTCTATTTAGCTTTTGCTGACAAATGTTACAGATAACACGAGTTGGGTCATCTTTATCGATCTGAAAAATTGCCCAGGCTATGCAAGGCTTAGCACCCATGCGACCTGAAGAGCCACCACGACTTGTGGTGAGAGGCAGAGTTGTGTTTGAGGATGCAGTTGTTGACGTGCTTCCAGTACTACGTCTCTGTCCAGGAAGGCGCAACCTGACCTCGTCGTCACTAGCATCTTCCTCCACCTCCTCTGCTGACCTCATCTCTTGGCTGACTGTGGGTTGACAGTAAGTGGGATCTCCAACCTCATCATCATCACCCTGTGCGTTATCACACCCGTCGTCCTCAGAGCCAACCTGTTCCTGCCCTGACAAAAAACTAAAGTTGTCGCTCCAATCAGGTATTTGAGTCTTATCATCGTCTTCCTCATTGTCTCCACCAACAGGAGTTACAGTTTGGGAATGAGGGTCTACATTATGGTCAGAACCTTCTGCGTCTGGTCCTGGATCCGACTCATAAATATTCTGGGCATCAGTGCAGATCATTTCCTCGTCTGGATTCACAGAAGCGCTGGAGTCTACCTCTGATTCCTAGGCTATAGTATGAGTAAACAGCTCTGCAGACTCAATCATCTGTTCTACCTCATACTCAGACGGGCAGCTGGAGATTTGGGAGCTGTGAGGAAGCAAGTGCGATTGGGGTGACACCTTTGAGGACTGGAGTATTTGTGATGTTGAAGTTGATGTGGAGGAGAGCCCACTTAAAGGAGCACTTGATATCCGTTGAAGCACCTGCTGTTTTTGTGCCTCATCTGGAATTTGTAGCGATTGGCGTGGCCGTAAGAAAGGGATCTTATCACATTGTCCGCTAAAAGAAGTAGACATTTTAGTTTGGCTGGAAGATGGTCTTTCTTCTGCAGATGTTACTGTTGCTTTAACACCTACCCCACGGACACAACATTTTTTCCCCTTCCCAACACGCCTATTCCCCTTTCCACCAGCAGCAGGCCTTTTTCCACTCATTTTGGTGTTTAACTAATTCACAACTCTGGAGTTGTTTGCACAAAAGAACAATGGATGGGAATCGAGCAGAGCTGAGTGGACAAACTGTGGTATTAGGCCAAAACTATTGGCTGGGTTAGATGCAGAAAAAAATTATATTCAATTTGCAACCTGATGGAGGTCAGTATAGATGGACTAATAGAACAAGTCCCACACACAGCTAGAAGCCCAAATATTTTTTCAGAGGTAGATGCAGAAAAAATTTTTATTCAGTTTGCAACCTGATGGAGGTCTGTATAGATGGATTAATAGAACAAGTCCCACACACAGCTAGAAGCCCAAAAATTGTTTCAGAGGTAGATGCAGATAAAAATTATTTTTAATTTGCAACCTGATGCAAGTCAGTATAGATGGACTAATAGAGAAAGTCCCACACACTGCTAGAAGGCCACATATTTTTTCAGAGCTAGATGCAGATAAAAATTATTTTTAATTTGCAACCTGATGGAGGTCAGTAGAGATGGACTAATAGAGAAAGTCCCACACACTGCTAGAAGGCCAAATATTTTTTCAGAGCTAGATGCAGACAAAAAATTATTTTGAATTTGCAACCTGATGGAGGTCAGTATAGGTGGACTAATAGAACAAGTCCCACACACTGCTAGAAGGCCAAATATTTTTTCAGAGCTAGATGCAGAAAAAAATTATATTCATTTTGCAACCTGATGGAGGTCTGTATAGATGGATTAATAGAACAAGTCCCACACACAGCTAGAAGCCCAAAAATTTTTTCAGAGGTAGATGCAGATAAAAATTATTTTTAATTTGCAACCTGATGCAAGTCAGTATAGATGGACTAATAGAGAAAGTCCCACACACTGCTAGAAGGCCACATATTTTTTCAGAGCTAGATGCAGACAAAAAATTATTTTGAATTTGCAACCTGATGGAGGTCAGTATAGGTGGACTAATAGAACAAGTCCCACACACTGCTAGAAGGCCAAATATTTTTTCAGAGCTAGATGCAGAAAAAAATTATATTCATTTTGCAACCTGATGGAGGTCTGTATAGATGGATTAATAGAACAAGTCCCACACACAGCTAGAAGCCCAAAAATTTTTTCAGAGGTAGATGCAGATAAAAATTATTTTTAATTTGCAACCTGATGCAAGTCAG
Source organism: Phyllobates terribilis (assembly GCF_046119375.1). Classification (NCBI taxonomy): domain Eukaryota; kingdom Metazoa; phylum Chordata; class Amphibia; order Anura; family Dendrobatidae; genus Phyllobates; species Phyllobates terribilis. Next base: position 32,815,004 of record NW_027362768.1, on the reverse strand, counting down.
TATAGATGGACTAATAGAGAAAGTCCCACACACTGCTAGAAGGCCACATATTTTTTCAGAGCTAGATGCAGATAAAAATTATTTTTAATTTGCAACCTGATGGAGGTCAGTAGAGATGGACTAATAGAGAAAGTCCCACACACTGCTAGAAGGCCAAATATTTTTTCAGAGCTAGATGCAGATAAAAATTATACTCAATTTGCAACCTGATGGAGGTCAGTATAGATGGACTAATAGAACAAGTCCCACACACAGCTAGAAGCCCAAATATTTTTTCAGAGGTACTGTAGATGCAGATAAAAATTATTTTTAATTTGCAACCTGATGGAGGTCAGTATAGATGGACTAATACAACAAGTCCCAAACACAGCTAGAAGCCCAATATTTTTTCAGAGGTAGATGCAGAAAAAAATATATTCAGTTTGCAACCTGATGGAGGTCAGTATAGGTGGAGTAATAGAACAAGTCCCACACACAGCTAGAAGCCCAAATATTTTTTCAGAGCTAGATGCAGATAAAAATTATATTCAATTTGCAACCTGATGGAGGTCAGTATAGATGGACTAATAGAACAAGTCCCACACACAGCTAGAAGCCCAAATATTTTTTCAGAGGTACTGTAGATGCAGATAAAAATTATTTTTAATTTGCAACCTGATGGAGGTCAGTATAGATGGACTAATACAACAAGTCCCACACACAGCTAGAAGCCCAATATTTTTTCAGAGGTAGATGCAGAAAAAATATATTCAGTTTGCGACCTGATGGAGGTCAGTATAGATGGAGTAATAGAACAAGTCCCACACACAGCTAGAAGCCCAAATATTTTTTCAGAGGTAGATGCAGATAAAAATTATTTTTAATTTGCAACCTGATGGAGGTCAGTATAGATGGACTAATAGAGAAAGTCCCACACACTGCTAGAAGGCCAAATATTTTTCCAGAGCTAGATGCAGATAAAAATTATATTCAATTTGCAACCTGATGGAGGTCAGTATAGATGGACTAATAGAGAAAGTCCCACACACTGCTAGAAGGCCAAATATTTTTTCAGAGCTAGATGCAGATAAAAATTATATTCAATTTGCAACCTGATGGAGGTCAGTATAGATGGACTAATAGAACAAGTCCCACACACAGCTAGAAGCCCAAATATTTTTTCAGAGGTACTGTAGATGCAGATAAAAATTATTTTTAATTTGCAACCTGATGGAGGTCAGTATAGATGGACTAATAGAGAAAGTCCCACACACTGCTAGAAGGCCAAATATTTTTTCAGAGGTAGATGCAGAAAAAAAATATATTCAGTTTGCAACCTGATGGAGGTCAGTATAGATGGACTAATAGAGAAAGTCCCACACACTGCTAGAAGGCCAAATATATTTCAGAGCTATATGCAGACAAAAAATTATTTTGAATTTGCAACCTGATGGAGGTCAGTATATGTGGACTAATAGAACGAGTCCCACACACTGCTAGAAGGCCAAATATTTTTTCAGAGGTAGATGCAGAAAAAAAATATATTCAGTTTGCAACCTGATGGAGATCAGTATAGATGGACTAATAGAGAAAGTCCCACACACTGCTAGAAGGCCACATATTTTTTCAGAGGTAGATGCAGAAAAAAATATATTCAGTTTGCAACCTGATGGAGGTCTGTATAGATGGATTAATAGAACAAGTCCCACACACAGCTAGAAGCCCAATATTTTTTCAGAGGTAGATGCAGAAAAAAATATATTCAGTTTGCAACCTGATGGAGGTCAGTATAGATGGACTAATACAGTAAGTCCCACACACAGCTAGAAGCCCAATATTTTTTCAGAGGTAGATGCAGAAAAAAATATATTCAGTTTGCAGCCTGATGGAGGTCTGTATAGATGGATTTATAGAACAAGTCCCACACACAGATAGAAGCCCAATATTTTTTCAGAGGTAGATGCAGAAAAAAATATATTCAGTTTGCAACCTGATGGAGGTCAGTATAGATGGACTAATACAACAAGTCCCACACACAGCTAGAAGCCCAATATTGTTTCAGAGCTAGATGCAGAAAAAAATTATATTCAATTTGCAACCTGATGGAGGTCAGTATAGATGGACTAATACAACAAGTCCCACACACAGCTAGAAGCCCAATATTTTTTCAGAGGTAGATGCAGAAAAAATATATTCAGTTTGCGACCTGATGGAGGTCAGTATAGATGGAGTAATAGAACAAGTCCCACACACAGCTAGAAGCCCAAATATTTTTTCAGAGGTAGATGCAGATAAAAATTATTTTTAATTTGCAACCTGATGGAGGTCAGTATAGATGGACTAATAGAGAAAGTCCCACACACTGCTAGAAGGCCAAATATTTTTCCAGAGCTAGATGCAGATAAAAATTATATTCAATTTGCAACCTGATGGAGGTCAGTATAGATGGACTAATAGAACAAGTCCCACACACAGCTAGAAGCCCAAATATTTTTTCAGAGGTACTGTAGATGCAGATAAAAATTATTTTTAATTTGCAACCTGATGGAGGTCAGTATAGATGGACTAATAGAGAAAGTCCCACACACTGCTAGAAGGCCAAATATTTTTTCAGAGGTAGATGCAGAAAAAAAATATATTCAGTTTGCAACCTGATGGAGGTCAGTATAGATGGACTAATAGAGAAAGTCCCACACACTGCTAGAAGGCCAAATATTTTTTCAGAGCTATATGCAGACAAAAAATTATTTTGAATTTGCAACCTGATGGAGGTCAGTATATGTGGACTAATAGAACAAGTCCCACACACTGCTAGAAGGCCAAATATTTTTTCAGAGGTAGATGCAGAAAAAAAATATATTCAGTTTGCAACCTGATGGAGATCAGTATAGATGGACTAATAGAGAAAGTCCCACACACTGCTAGAAGGCCACATATTTTTTCAGAGGTAGATGCAGAAAAAAATATATTCAGTTTGCAACCTGATGGAGGTCTGTATAGATGGATTAATAGAACAAGTCCCACACACAGCTAGAAGCCCAATATTTTTTCAGAGGTAGATGCAGAAAAAAATATATTCAGTTTGCAACCTGATGGAGGTCAGTATAGATGGACTAATACAGTAAGTCCCACACACAGCTAGAAGCCCAATATTTTTTCAGAGGTAGATGCAGAAAAAAATATATTCAGTTTGCAGCCTGATGGAGGTCTGTATAGATGGATTTATAGAACAAGTCCCACACACAGATAGAAGCCCAATATTTTTTCAGAGGTAGATGCAGAAAAAAATATATTCAGTTTGCAACCTGATGGAGGTCAGTATAGATGGACTAATACAACAAGTCCCACACACAGCTAGAAGCCCAATATTGTTTCAGAGCTAGATGCAGAAAAAAATTATATTCAATTTGCAACCTGATGGAGGTCAGGATAGATGGACTAATACAACAAGTCCCACACACAGCTAGAAGCCCAATATTGTTTCAGAGGTAGATGCAGAAAAAATATATTCAGTTTGCGACCTGATGGAGGTCAGTATAGATGGAGTAATAGAACAAGTCCCACACACAGCTAGAAGCCCAAATATTTTTTCAGAGGTAGATGCAGATAAAAATTATTTTTAATTTGCAACCTGATGGAGGTCAGTATAGATGGACTAATAGAGAAAGTCCCACACACTGCTAGAAGGCCAAATATTTTTCCAGAGCTAGATGCAGATAAAAATTATATTCAATTTGCAACCTGATGGAGGTCAGTATAGATGGACTAATAGAGAAAGTCCCACACACTGCTAGAAGGCCAAATATTTTTTCAGAGCTAGATGCAGATAAAAATTATATTCAATTTGCAACCTGATGGAGGTCAGTATAGATGGACTAATAGAACAAGTCCCACACACAGCTAGAAGCCCAAATATTTTTTCAGAGGTACTGTAGATGCAGATAAAAATTATTTTTAATTTGCAACCTGATGGAGGTCAGTATAGATGGACTAATAGAGAAAGTCCCACACACTGCTAGAAGGCCAAATATTTTTTCAGAGGTAGATGCAGAAAAAAAATATATTCAGTTTGCAACCTGATGGAGGTCAGTATAGATGGACTAATAGAGAAAGTCCCACACACTGCTAGAAGGCCAAATATTTTTTCAGAGCTATATGCAGACAAAAAATTATTTTGAATTTGCAACCTGATGGAGGTCAGTATATGTGGACTAATAGAACAAGTCCCACACACTGCTAGAAGGCCAAATATTTTTTCAGAGGTAGATGCAGAAAAAAAATATATTCAGTTTGCAACCTGATGGAGATCAGTATAGATGGACTAATAGAGAAAGTCCCACACACTGCTAGAAGGCCACATATTTTTTCAGAGGTAGATGCAGAAAAAAATATATTCAGTTTGCAACCTGATGGAGGTCTGTATAGATGGATTAATAGAACAAGTCCCACACACAGCTAGAAGCCCAATATTTTTTCAGAGGTAGATGCAGAAAAAAATATATTCAGTTTGCAACCTGATGGAGGTCAGTATAGATGGACTAATACAGTAAGTCCCACACACAGCTAGAAGCCCAATATTTTTTCAGAGGTAGATGCAGAAAAAATATATTCAGTTTGCAGCCTGATGGAGGTCTGTATAGATGGATTTATAGAACAAGTCCCACACACAGATAGAAGCCCAATATTTTTTCAGAGGTAGATGCAGAAAAAAATATATTCAGTTTGCAACCTGATGGAGGTCAGTATAGATGGACTAATACAACAAGTCCCACACACAGCTAGAAGCCCAATATTGTTTCAGAGCTAGATGCAGAAAAAAAATATATTCAATTTGCAACCTGATGGAGGTCAGTATAGATGGACTAATAGAATGATGCTATGCCCAAAAGATTTTACTTCACTAGGTACAGTAAAAAAATTGGTATTCTATACACAGCTGGTATATCTTGCAACACAGATAGGCTACTCCACTGACTGACTAACACACTCTGCAATAGGCCAAAAAGGATTAGCTTTGCTAGATTCAGCCAAATGCTGTGAAAAAAAAACTTGCACAGCACTGGCACAGACCTGCCTGGCAAAAACTGATAGGAACTGATATAACCTAGTCCTGAAAAGGACTCCAATTACAATTAGTCTTTACTCCCACAATCTATCTATTTAAGAGCACAGACCTGCCTGATAAAAGTCGTAGGAAATGCTGTAACCTAGTCCTTAAAAGGACTGCAATCACAACTATTCCCTACTCCCAAGCTATCTGTAGATTTGTGCGAAAATTGGCTTGAAATTAACAAGGTATAGCGCACACAGCAACAGCGGTGCCGTCTAACACGCAGCTGCAGCAGTGAGAAAATGGTGGCGATGGGGAAAATGGCTTGGTCTTATAGGGCAAGGACATGTGACATACACTGCCAATGACACATGCCCTTTCTTGTGTGAAAAAAAGCACTTCTCTCCGTGTGTGCGCTGCTGATAGGCTGACAGATTGCACCTCCCCACTGTAAATGGGGGAAAGAGAAAAAAAAAATGGAGATCTTCATTGTTCCTGCAGAGATCCATCCCCTGCCCCTCCCCCCACCCCGCTGTACACTCAAACTGCATATTAACATTAATTTTCATCATTACTGAGAAAAAATCCAGTTATGATTTTGGTGCACGAACAGTTATCGAACATAACCTCGAACAGCCAAATTTTTCTCAAATTGTTCGTGTTCGCCGAACGGCTCGAACACCGCCCAAAACAGCTCGAATTTGAGATTGGCGAACAGTTCGAGTAGAACAACGCTCATCTCTACTTTTAACCTGACGTAATTGCCTGTAGGAAAGAGTCCTCAATTTTCCCTTATCAGCACGCACACGTGTGTACTGTGAATCAGCTACATACTTCTTGATTGTGCGATGATCAGGATGAAGTGTCTTGGCAATGTTGATTGTAGTCATGCCTTGACCTAAACACTCCACAATTTGTTGCTTCTCAGCAGCCAACACATCCTTTTTCTTTCCCATTTTGGCAGAAAATGTAGGTTGCTTAATAATGTTGGACAGCCTTCTTAAGTAGTCTTGCCTTTCATTGGACACACCTGCCAAACTAACTAGCACAGGTGTCTGCAATTGCTTACAGTGATATAAAGAGCCCTGACACACATCACCATCAATGAGTTTAACTGACAAACAAATAATTTCTTACCTTATCACTCCTAAACACTTTTTGCATAATAATTTGGAACACAGTGTACATGTGCTTTTCCACAAAACACCAGTGGTTCACGTAATGAATCTTACAGTTCTAACTTGCCAACCATGGTCTGTATGGAGTTGTTCAATAAAGGGCCCAAAATGCAGATTAGATAGACAGGAGAGGTCTCTATGAATACGAATTCCTAAGTATTTGATACCCTGTGAGGGCCAGGCAAAGGGAAAGTTGGACTGGATGGAATCCTTTATGGATTTGGGGAGGGAGACATCGAGGGCCTCAGACTTCGCTGCATTGATTTTAAAATTTGACCATGTAACAAAGTGATCTATTTCAGCCATAACAGCAGGGATGGATGTATGTGATTGAGTGATATATACTAGGACATCATCAGCAAATGCAGAGCACTTGTACTCGGTGCCTCCCACCTCAATCCACCTAATATTGGGGTTTATGGCAAAATGATGAGAGCAGGTGCTCCGTCACTAGGATGTATAAGAGAGGGGACAGAGGACATCCCTGCCTTGTCCCATTGGTGATTATGAAAGGTGATGAAAATGTTCCATTTATCTTCAGCCTAGGTGACGTATTGCGATACAGGGCCGTGATTTTGGCTATAAAAGGGTCCCCTAGACCCCTACCCCAAGCTTTTTAAGAGAATAATATATGGTGTGCCAGGAGACTCTATGGAATGCTTTCTCAGCATCCAGCGAGAGTATCTAATTACAAATTTTTAATTGCATCTAGCCCAGGAAATACTTTGTGCCTAGTAGCAGTGTCTGCTAGTCAGCGGATTATCCCAGCTGTTAAGCAAGCTACACCACCTGTAGTTTGGACACTTAATTTTTTCAAAGGAAATAGTTCGGGCCCCCGGGACTCTCAGTGAAGAGCATCGGGGAGGCACCCCAAGGGTCTGGGACTGGCGGTAGGACGCCTTGCGGTGGACCACCAAGCTCGATCCTTATAAAATCTTTTTAACTGCAGCAGCTTTAGTGGACGCTACTGGAGCTGGAATTATGCGGCTGCTGGAATGAGACTTGCCCTTCAATAGATCCTTGTAAAAGGATTTAAAGTGTACTCATTCAAATTAGAGAGACAATTTAAATTAAAAATATTAGACCTGCCTCCACCACAGGGGGGCTCGCTCAACCAACCAGAGGACAGGCACCAGTATTGGGAGAGGGGGGCTGGCTGTCAGGGTCCACTGCGGCTCTGGCACAAACCCGGCGACACGGAAGTCGCACTGGCAGGAACGGAGTGGCCGTGTCGGCTTCGCACTTGTTTGGTTTTAGAAGGGCATGACATGCCTATATCTGTGTCTCCCCCTCCTTTTACTCCTCCACCTGTTTTCTTTTCGCATGACTATATGTACTTGTCACTTTTCCATGTGTTAGTTGTGTCTTCTGAGCAGTTTCTCAGCTTTTGGACACCTTTGTAGGTGTTTTCTATGTGTTTCTATGTGTTTTTGTTTGCCTGCCATTGGTTTTAAAGGTGTTCGAAGGTGTTCGACGAACAGTTCGACGAACAGTTCGGTGAACATACGTGTGTTCGACGAACCGAACCGAACTCGAACACTACGGGGGTGGCTCAACTCTATTTATGATGCCGGTAAAAAAAAAATGATTCATTATGTTCATGTATATGAGTCGCCCCCTGGGCCGTGGGGCACTCGGATCCGGGCAGTAGGGGGAACGATGGGAGTAGTAGTGGCAACCCGGTTCCGTGGCTCAGGGTGGTCAGGCCAGTGGTAGTCCGTTATGTGCTGATGATTATGTCCGACTATGCCACCCGTGGATTTGCGGTCATTAGGAACCGCCGCTGCAAGGCAGACCGCTGGGGCTGATGATGTATGCAGCTGAGGTGGTGTGACTCCCCACGGGAAGAGTGCAGCCCCAGGGCAGTGTAGTGGATGGTGGGAGTGATGGTGGTGAGAGTCCCAGTGCTGATAGTGCTGGAGAAGCAAGGAGAACACAGACAACAGGTTGCAGTCCAGGGTCTTTACTAGAACAGGTAAACTGACCCATAAACAGTCCCGGCTAGGAGGGGACCTGGATGTTTGAGAGCAATGGGGAAATTGGCCCTGGTCAGGGTGAGGGTGTATGCCTACCGTGCTTTCTGCGCTCCTTCTGGCTATCTCCTCCTCATAGGGTAACAGCCCACGTTTCCGAGCTCTCCGTGTACTCTTGCCTGTATGGCCTGCTACGTGGGTTCCTTTCTGCTCCCGGCCTGGTACGGCTTTACTGGTCCCTTCTGCTGTGGCAGAGCCGACAGGCTTCTTAGGCCAAGGAATATACAGTCCCCTGCGGACTGGTTATCTGCTGTAGGATGTGGAATCCTCCCAGCCTCAGACACTAAAGTCTGGTAAATTAAGTCCGTTATCTGCCAAGACAGGATCACTTCACCTCTTGTCTCTGGCTTGTGGCTCTCCTCCTGCCACACTTCCTCTTAGGGTGCAATACAACTGGCCCTCTCTGCTCTGGGACCTGAATCCTGAGACAGGTCGTCCAGCTCTCTCTAACCCTGCCCCCAGTACCAGCTTTTATAGGGGCAGCCTGCTCCCCCTACTGGCCTGAGACAGGAGGTACTGCATGCTAATGTTCCCCTGACTAGAGAACCTCCCCCTTGCTCTCAGACACAGCTTTATTACATTTTGTGGCATCCAGGCCAGGGTGACACATATACCCCCCAAGGATAAATGTTTGTCAGCCCATACACTTAGTGCATGGGCATTACCTGTATAGGAGACCCGCTGATTTCTAATGTGAACATTTTTGTATAAGGCCCTCCTCCATGTCTTTTCCATGGTGAATTGGATTGCCTCCCAATTTTTGGCAGCCCTTGCATTCACTGCATAGACCAACAGTATGGGAGACCCACTTCCTAATAATGGGAACATTTTTTCATGAGGCCCTTTACATTTCTTCCAAGGCGCATTGGAGTGCTTTCCAATTTTTGGCAGCCCTTGCATTCACTGCATAGGCCAACACTATGGGAGACCCACTTCCTAATAATGGGAACATTTTTTTTCAGGAGGCCCTCCTCTACGTCTCTTCCAAGGGGCATTAGAGTAGATCCAAATTTTTGGCAGCCCTTGCATTCACTGCATAGGCAAACAGTATGGGAGACCCACTTCCTAATAATGGGAAGATTTTTTTCAGGAGGTCCTCCACTAAGTCTCTTCAAAGGGGTATTGGGGTGCGTCCAAATTTTCAAAGGGGTTTTGGGGTGCATCCAGATTTTGGGCAGACCTGCCACTCACTGTAAACGCCATAACAATATAGCAGAGCCACTCTTTAGTAATGGGAACAACAAAGCATAGCCAGCTGATGGCTCTCTAAGAATAGTGAGGGCTGACTGCTGGCCCTTTAAGAATAGTAAAGGCTGCCTGATGGCCCTTTAAAAATAGGCTTTGTGACTTTCAGAGTCCCTCCTTCATAAATAAAACAGTATGTTTCTGATCATGTCTCACACACCACATGGCCAGATAAGGTGGTAAAATGTTAAAATATTTCCCGTTGAATGCATTTGTCTTGGTTGAAAGCAATGCAAAAGTGCAAAAACGCATCAGAAACGCTACGTGTGAACATAGCCAAAGGTGTGGAGGAATATTTTTGTTTTTGGTTATATAGTTTGCCTTATTTACAAGTCATTACCCTGCAAAGGAGGTTCTTTAACATATTTCCCAGGAAAATCCATTTTGGTTTCGTTTTGGATGTTTTATTGTGAGTCCGTAAAAGTGGCGTAATACCTCTGACAACGTTGTTGACAGCGGTGACCTGGGAGTCAGAAATGCTTTCAGGGGTCTTCCCCATGCTGTTCCCATGTCATTTGAGCACTGTTCCCATCGATTTGGGCAATTTTTAGGTCCTCTGCAGACCGCTGGGGGCAGCCGCCTGAAAAATGCTTGAGTTTCCCTTATACTTACATTGGGCTCGTTGCTCGCGTCGAGCACCCATGCATTCCAATTTGCTCGACCCGAGCATCGAGCACCCGAGCATTTTAGTGCCCGCCCATCACTAGTCTAAACTTAATTTTTTGTGAAAAAAACGAAATGTTCATTATTTTCTTCCACATTCCTAATCGCTAATTAATTTTAACCCTTATTACTTCCTAACAAACAAAAAAATGTGTTTCCAAAATTGTGTTGATGTAAAATAGACATATGGGATATGTTATTTATTAACTATTGTGTATGACATATCTCTCTGATTTAACGGAATAAAATTTCAAAGTTGGAAAATTGCTAAATTTTCAAAATCATTGCCAAATTTCTGATTTTTTCACAAATTAATGGCAGTCATATCAAATAAATTTTAACACTATCATGAAGCACAATATATCGTGAAATAACCATCTCAGAATCAGTGGGATCCGTTGAAGGTTTCTTACCTCATAAAATGACACTGGACAGAATTGTAAAATTTGGTGTGGTTATGAAGGTGAAAACAGTCTCGGGGGCGAAGGGGTTAATAGATGTTCGGCCGAACCAGCCAGACTCGTACATCCAGGGGTCCGTCCACCACTATTCCAGAGTTTTTGCCTCATAAAGTGACAACTTAAGTATAGGACTTGGTCATTAATGCCAAAATTGATTACTTCACTGAGGAACATAATAAAAAGCAATGTTTCAACATGATGAAAAATGTAGTATTAGATTATTAAATTCAATACTTATTAATAAAAAACCTTTTTGTCTACCTTTAGAAAAAAAAAAGACATGTCCTATTGCACATAATCCAAGAAATGCTGAAATCATAAATATGAAGAAAGCTTATTACAGCAATGATGAAGTTACTATGAAGTGTAAAAGAGGGTATAGGATGTATGGCTCTGCAACAATACGTTGTATCGAAGGAAAATGGGAACAACCTCCAGAATGCTATGGTGAGTTTCTTTTGTCTACAGATATACTTTTTCATGTACTGTATAGATTTTATTTTATCTTATACCCAAAATGTTCTGTTGTTTAATTATACTATATATATTTAGGAGAAAACCATATGCCAAAGGCAATACAGGAAAGGTGAGGTATACCAATCAACCAACAGCCAAAGAAACATAGAAAAAAAACCCTTAAAAATAACTTTTAATAAAGATAAAAGCACCCATATCATTATGTATAGAGACACCACCCATTATAAATATACAGGTATAATGGGGGGTATGATAATGGGATAGATATAGAGCACTTACTATGCAGGCTAGCCCTAGAAATCCCAAATTGGCTGATAACCTCCGCTGACAGGCAGGATAACACCATATCTAATCGATTTAGAGCCAGCTATCCCTTACTAATCCTTCTTACCCCTAGGCAGACATACACATATACAAAAAAAAAGTCACCAAATAATGATGAATACAGACAGTCATGTTACTGCTAACAAGCTGAACACTGAAAAAGCAATATGTAATATATCAGATATGCAGAGACGAAAAATGCGATAAACAGATATGGTGTAATAATTAATGATTTGCGAGCACTAAAATGCTTGGGTGCTCGTTTCTTGAGTCGAGCAAATCATAATGCTTGGGTGCTCGACCCGAGCAACGAGCCCAATGTAAGTCTTTGAGAAACTTGAGCATTTTTCCAGCAGCTCCCCCCAGGAGGTCTGCAGAGGGCCTAAAAATTGCCCAAATCGGTGGGAACAGTGCTCAAAGGACATGAGAGCAGCATGGGGAACACCCCTGAAAGCATCTCTGACTCACAGGTGCATTGCTTACAAGGGTGAAAAATATATTCACCGGTAAATGTAATTTTAACATTTTACTACCTTATCTGGACATGTGGTGTGTGAGACATGATCAGACACATCCTGTTTCATTTATGAAGGAAGGACTCTGAAAGTAACAAATCCTATTTTTATATGGCCATCAGGCATCCCTTACTTTTGTTTAAATGCAAGCAGTCGGCCCTCACTATTGCTAGAGGGCCATCAGCTTTTGTTGTTCCCATAAAGGAGTGGGTCTCCTATACTGTTATTGCGTATGCAGTGACTTAAGAGCCTGCCAAAAATTTGGAAAAATACAAATTCCAATTTGAAGACACATGGAGGAAGGCCTGAGTAAAAAAAGTGTTCCCATTATAAAGGAGCTGTTCTCCTATACTGTTATTGCGTATGCAGTGACTGCAACAGCTGCCTAAATTTTGGTAAAACCCCAATACCAATTTGAAGACACATAGAGGAGGACCGCAGTTAAAAAAATGTTCCCATTATAAAGGAACGGTTCTGCTATAGAGTTATTGCGTATGCAGTGACTGCAACGGCTGCCTACATTTTTGAAAAACCTCAATACCAATTTGAAGGCACATAAAGGAGGTCCTCAGTTAAAAAAAATGTGAGCATTATAAAGAAGTGTTTCTGCTATACAGTTATTGCGTGTGCAGTGACTGCAACTAGTGATGAGCGAATATGTTAGAAATCCGATCTCAAATGTTAAATTAGACACGAATATGCACATTCTGATTCGTGATTAGAAACGCGAGCATTTTTTCTTAAAATCGGAAAAAAATTGTAACATTCGATGAAACAGTGAGCAAAAATTATTGTGTTGCAGCTAAAGTGTTTTTAACAGTTTGGATAGCTTACTGCTTGTGTATGATGAGCAGGGGGACATGTTTGATGATTAGAGGGAATGGGGGAGTGCAGACATAAGCTGAGAGCAGCGCCGTGCTTCTAATTTTTTTTTCTCTAACTTTGTGTGCAAATCGCAGCAAGCCAATCAGAGTGCAGGAAGTATCCACACTGTCCAGGCACAATGGCTTGTGCCATTATCTGCTGAAATCACATGTCCTCTCAATGTGAAGAGCAGCCATGTTCTCTGAGCGCCATCTTATGCATGTAACTGGTCACAGACACGTCTGCTGGACCCTGATCCTGTGTACAGAGAGATTTTAGCTAGATAGATAGGTGGTTGCTTGGAAGTCAGATAGTTTAGATAATTAGTGTCCTGTGTGTCTGTGAAATCGACCTTCCAGCAGATTTTTTTTTATTGTTAGTTACTGAGGTCCAGACAAAAACAGCAGGGCCCATGTCATAGAACTCTGTTGTGCACTGCTTCTATTATGAGTGCATGAGTATCCCTTCAATCTATTTTTTCACTTGCTAATGTGATACAGCAATCAAGCCCTACTAGTCCACCTTGTCATTTTTTGGGGGTGAAATTCAGCTCTACACACAGTAAGAAAAAAAAAAATTTTTTCCGTTGCTAGCTAGAGTTCTGTCACAAATGTGATACAGTCTGCTATAAGCCACCTAGTCCTTTAGTGGCGGTGAAAGGAAACTGTGTGTAGACTGAGTAAAAAACTATTTTTTTCTGTTCCTAACAAGAGTAAAAAAAAATCTTTTATTTTTCTGTGACTAATGTGATAAAGTAGGCAAGATCTGAGTTTGAAACATCAAGGAGCATATATTCTCTGTTATACAGGCCTCGTCCACAGTAAAAAAAATACTTTCTTCTGTTACTAACGTTATGCAGCAGGCGACACCTCAGATTTAAATAGTTTGGAGTATATCTCCTTTATTATACAGGCCTCATCCATGGTAAAAAATCCTTTCTTCTGTTACTAACGTGATACAGCAGGGGACATCACAGTTTGAAATAGCTTGGAGTATATCTGCAATGTTATACAGGCATCATCCACACTAAAGTAATACTTTCTTCTGTTACTAACGTCATACAGTAGAGGACATCTCAGGATGCCATGGTGGGGTAGATCATTGTGATCGAGGGTGGTTGGTGATACCAGACAGACTGTTAGTGAAGGTGCAAGTGGTGAGAAATAAATGGAGGAGGAAGAGGTGATGGGTGAGCAACAGTCAGAAGATGAAGAGGATAATCATCCCCTCTCTGTTAATGGGTCGTGTTTGGTGGGAGGAGACAGAGAAAACAATCATAAGAGTTACCCAGCCACCAACACATCATGAGCTTGAACCTCATGGAAAAGCCTGACATATGAGTGCCCTCTTGCTGCACTATCTGCAACATGATCCCCGTATAGTTATGATTCCAAATAGTGCTGACTACTGGGTTGTCACTGTGTTAGATCCACATTACAATTTTGTACATTTTGCCAGATGCTTCCCGCCTGGAAAGGGACCCGCGAATGCTGGAGTATCAAAACACATTTTTACACAACCTTAAGATAGGTTTTCCCCAAGATGGCATTGAGGCACACAGTGTGCATCACAGCTCTACACTTCTAAACTTCGGCAAATCAATTTGTCAATGCCAAAATATTAGCATCAGCAGTAGTGTAAGTGGCAGAAGCAATTTCAGTGAGTCCTTTCACACATTTTTAAAACCAACTTGTGCACCAGCACAACAGAGTACAAGTCTGACACATGGTGAACGACTGGAGAGGATGGTGCACTCCTAATTGAGTCTCCATCTGCTGGGTTGGCTGTAGTGGAAGAGGTGTCGGTCTTAATTCTACTATTTCTACTGTACTGAAATTGATGCCACTTTGCTGATGTCTGTCACTAATTTTTGGAAATGTGGAGAATCCTGATTGGGTCTCCATCTACTGGGTTGGCTGTAGTGAAAGAGGTGTAAGTCCTAATTCTACTATTTTTATGGTACTGAAATTGATGCCACTTCGCTGTTGTTATGCCCTAATTTAGGGAAATGTGAACACCCCTGGTTTGGTCTCCAACTGCTGGGTTGGCTGTAGTGGAAGAAGTGTCTGTTCCCATTTTACTACTTATAATCTACTGAAATTGATGCCACTTCGGTAGTATCAGGCCTAATTTTTTTAATATGAACACTCCTGGTTGGGTCTCCATCTGCTGGGTTGCCTGTTGTTGGAAGAGATTTTGGTCTCCATTTTAATAGTTATACTCTAGTGAATTAAATTTTTGGGTGCAGATATTGATCTCTACACAGGGGTACACAAACATGATAAACTCAAAATTGGTTTTCAATAAACAACCATCAGCTGCCCCATCAAATGCATCTGCTGCTTCTTTCTCCTCCTCTGTTACTGTGCCAAGTGTTGTCATGCAGGTCTCTAACCACAGAACTTCCGGTTTTACACCCGCTCCTGTCAGGCTGAGTGAGAGCCCGTCAGCTGTAATGGAAGCGGACATGCCTGCTGTGTTTGTTTCACCAAGCACACCACATGTTTCTCAATCCATCGTAACATCCCACCTGTATCTCACACATGGTCCAGCAGATTTTCCGGTTCACCGTATTCCGCTCTCTTTCAGCACTGCAGCCAGCCCTCGGTCCCGCAGTTGTGGTCACGTCAAAGATTGTTTCCTCCTACACATGACAAAGCTGAGAGATTGAACTTCACCATCTCCAATCTGTTGGCCATGGAAAATTTGGTGTTAGGCCATAATTTATTAAAATGTGAACACTCCTGATTTTGTCTCCCTCTGCTTGGTTGGCTTTAGTACAAGAGGTGTCGGTCTCCATTATACTATAGCTTTCAGGATCACCTCTTTGCTGATGACACACAGATCGACCTCTATGGACCTGATATTACCTCTTTGCTAACCAGAATCTCAAAATGTGTGTCTGCTATTTCAGCTTTTTTCTCTGCTAGATTTGTAAAACTTAACATGGATAAAACTGAATTCATCATCTTTCCACCATCTCTTTCACCCCCCCCCCAACTGACCTATCCATCAAAGTCAATGGCTGCCTACTCTGATCTGTCCTTCAAACAACAAATCCAAGCCCTTTCCACTTGCTGCCGAATCCAACTCCAAAATATGTCCGGTATCTGCACATTCCTCAACCATGATTCTATAAAAACTTTAGTGCACGCCCTCATTCTCTCCTGTCTCGACTACTGCAAGCTTCTGCTCTGTGGCCTCTGTTTTGTCACTCTCCCACCCCTCCAATCTATCCTAAACTGTGCTGGCCGACTAATCCACCTGTCACCTCGCTATTCCCTGGCTTCTACCCTCTCTCTGTCAATCCATTGCTCCCCATTGCCCAGAGACTCCAGTTGAAAATCCTAACTTTGGCATACAAAGCCATCCAAAACCTGTCTCCTCCATACATGTGTGACCTAGTCTCCCTGTACTTATCTGCACGCAACCTTTCATCCTTCCAAGATCTCCTTCTCTATTTCCCACTTATCTCTTCTTGCCACAATCACATACAAGATTTGTCCCGTTCATCTCCCCTACTGTATAACTCTGTACCCCAACGTATCAGACTCTCACCTACCATGGAAACGTTGAAAAATCAGCGGTAACCCTCGCTCCAGCATACTGCTGCATGACCAGCTGTACTCTAACCTACTGTATCCTCACCCATCCCTTGTAGATTGTTTGTGCGCCCTTGCGGGCACTGTTCTCTCTCCTCTTGTACCAGTCAGTAAACGCTTTTCACATTTAAAGCGCCATGAAATAAATGTCGCTGTAATAATAATTATAGTACTTGTACTCTGGGTCAATTGATGCCACTTTCCTGGTGTCTGCCCCTAATTTGATGTGTTTTGGAAGCTTTTGGGGCCATTTGAAGGTGTTGTGTATGCGTTTATCTTTGTCCCCCATTGAATCCTATGGCATTTGGTAATGTTCAGTGAATATTCGATGAATAAATCGGCGAATATTGAAAAATCGATGATCGTAATCCAAACCGAACATTGAAACGTTCGCTTATCTTTAACTGCAATGGCTGCCTGAATTTTGGAAAAATCTCAATACCAATTTGAAAACACATAGAGGAGGGCCTTAGTTAAAAAAAAAATTCTCATTATAAGGGAGAGGTTCTGCTATACAGGTATTGCATATGCAATGACTGCAACGGCTGCCGAAATTTTGGAAAAACCCCAATACCAATTTGAAGACACGTAGACGAGGGCTTCAGTTAAAAAAAATGTTCCCATTATGAAGGAGCGGTTCTTCTATACAGTTATTGCATATGCAGTGAGTGCAACGGCTACCAAAAATTTTGTTGCTCCCCAATACATCTTTGAAGAGACAAAGAGGAGGGACTCATTAAATAAATGTTCCCATTAATAAGAAGCAAGTCTCCTATACCGTTATTGCGTATGCAGTGACTGCAACAGCTGCACAAAAAATTGACGCCCCAATACTCCTTTGAAAAGACGTACAGGAGGTCCTCATTATAAAAGATTGTTACCATTGTTAAGGAGTGGTTCTCTTATACTGGTAATGCCTATTCATTAAGTGCATGGGCTGAAGCACATTTACCCCTGTGGGGTATACATGAACATACTGTATAACATACAGAATGTTAGAGGTAGGCCTCAAAAATTTTTTACTACGGGAATTATAAACACCCTTACAAAAAAATTATATGGGTGTTGCATCACGGTAACCCTGATGATATGGTGTTGGAGGTTGAGGAGAAGGAGGAAGATAACAGAAAATAGAAAAAATCAGGAATCATATTCCCCTTGTCTGGATGTGAAGAGGTGCATGGGAATAGACCACCCCCCCAAAAAATGCCACTGGATTTGACTTTATGTTCCGCTGCTATCATCCCGTGGTGATCAGAAGTCTGGCCCAATCCAGCCCTTGTTAATTTGGATAAGAGTCAGCCTGTCAGCATTTTCAGTTGACAGGCAGATGCGCATATCAGTTATAATACCCCCAGCGGCACTAAAAACCAGCTGACAAAACGTTACGGCAGGAGAGGGCCTCCAAGGCATAGAGAGACAGTTCTTGTCATGTGTCCAGCTTGGATACCCAATAATTATAAGGCACAGAGGAATCACGGAGGACGTTGGTACAGTCGGCAAGGTACTCCTTTAGCAACTTCCAATTCCTTTCCCTCCTTGTCATAGTGCCATGTGCATCAGGGCCTGGGTGCTGGGAGGGTCTGAGAAAACTGTCCTACACCTATGACAGTGTTCCCTTGCCTCTGCTGCATCATATTTTTGTCTCCCTCTCTTGTACTACTTGGTTGTCCAAGGAATTGCAACCTCTGCCGCCAGAGTTTTCAAATGGGATTTTTTTTATTAATTCCGCAACAAGGGCCTTCTGGTACTGCAACATTTTACTAGACCTCTTCACCGCAGGAAAAAGAGTTAGTAAGTTCTCCTTGTAATGTGGGTCTTGAAGTGTGACCAATCAGTAATGAAAGTTGGCCAAAATGCATACAATGCAAGGGTCATGGGAAAGGCAGAGGAATATAAAGTCAGTGCCAGACTGCCACCAGCCAAGTCTTCCCTGTCCTGACCAAGAGGACGACTGTCCATGCTCGCATCCTCCTCCTCCACCTCCTCATTCTCCCTTTCCTCAGACCATCCACGCTGAACAGACGGCATGAAGGTTGTGCGGGTAGTAACTTCTGTAGCGCAAAAAAACAGCTCCTGTTCCTCCTCCTCCTCTTCCTCCTCCTCATTAGCACCCAATCCCCATTGGGATGAGATGAGGATGGGCTGTGTGGCATCACCCTATGTGGTTCCTTGCACCATCTCATCGTGTTGCAACTGCAATGCCTCCTCTTTAACTGGGAGCAGCGAGCGTTTCAGAAGACAGAGAAGCGGCATGGTGATGCTAATTATGTGTCATCACCGCTTAAACTCTTGGTTGAGTCCTTAAGGTTATGGAGGACGACACAGATGTCTGACATCCATGCCCACTCCTCAGTTCTTATGTGCGGAGGCTGACCTGAATGCCTGCGCCGTGGACAGGGGATTGGCGTGCACACACTACAGCGGAACAGGCAGTGGTTCACCCACAGACACTGTTTCTGAACCCTTGAATTCGGCCCACCTAGACTGGTGCTTTGCTGTAATGTGCCTGAGCTGAGGTGGTGGTCAGGCTGGTAGTTTTGCTGCCCCTGCAGATGCTGGCCGGGCAGATGTTTAAAATGGCCCTTTTTGGATTATCTGGACAGTCTTTAAAAAGGAGCCAGACTCTGGAAGAGGTAACAGTTGGACTTGCAACTCCCATCGTGTTGGTGTTCTGGGAAACAGTTGCCCACCTTGTGTCTGTGGTCTCCCCACTGCTTGTTCCTACTGGTTCTGATACTATACCTCCCTCCCCCTGTGTGCTGCTGTCCTCACTCTGCATGTCACCTTGCAAGGTTGGGTCAGTGACTTCATCGTCCACCACCTCGTCTTCCACGGTCGCACCCTGGACCTCCTCCTGACTTGGTGGCAATTGTGTCTCATCATCATCATCCACCTCTTGCGACAGTTTCCTATCGTCACCTTCATGTGACCGTGGCTGCTCAAATATTTGGTCATCGCTTCATGCAATCTCTTCTTGCCCCGCTTTGAAGATGACCAAGAGACTTGAATCTATAAATGGAAAAGTGAACAGCTCTTCGGAGTGTCCAAGTGTGGGATCAGTTGTCTCCGGGCACTGGGCATGGTGAGAAGAAGGAGGATCAGGGGAAGGAATGTGTGGTCCAGACTCATGGCTACTGAGACTTGACCGTGTGGAAGACAGGGAGGTGGTGGTGGCAAACTGACTAGAAGCATTATCTGCTATCCAAGAAACAACCTTTTCACACTTCTCTGGTTTCAAGAGTGGTGTTCTGTGGCCCCCTAATAATTGGGACAGGAAGGTAATTCTACATGATGTGGGTATTTGTTGCGCTCCCTCAGTAGGCACAATTTCATCTTCACCATCACCATTTCCCCGTCCCTTGCCACGCGCCTTTACCATTTTAAAAGGAGATTAATATTTGGCCCCCTCCACAAAATGTCTGTATTATTAACGCAGCAATATGTGATCACGTGTGACGACCACGGTTTTAGGCTGTGGCCTTGTAGTATAGTATTGGTCGGCAACCAAGCATGAATAGATTCAACAAAACACAGCTGGCTGACTTTAAATGGATTGTAATATTTGGCATGCTCCACAAAATGTCTGTATTATTCCCTCAGTAATATGCGATCACGTGTGATGACC
This sequence comes from Phyllobates terribilis, assembly GCF_046119375.1. NCBI lineage: Eukaryota > Metazoa > Chordata > Amphibia > Anura > Dendrobatidae > Phyllobates > Phyllobates terribilis. The sequence continues at coordinate 32,794,985 of NW_027362768.1, read as the reverse complement.
ACGGTTTTGGGCTGTGGCCTTGTAGTATAGTCTAGGTCAACAACCAAGTGCGAATAGGTTCAACAAAACACCGCTGCCAGTCTTTAAATGGAGTGTAATATTTGGCACGCTCCACAAAATGTCACTGTAATGCCACAACCAACATGGCTACGGCATTACAGTGAGTGGCAGGCAATCACTGCATGTTAATTGGCTGCCTAAAGAGCGCCAAACATGCTGGGAGGGGACCCGAGCTCCCGTCCGAGCATCCTGGAAATACTCAAAGAGCACCAAGCATCTCGAGCAGTGAGATGCTCAGGCGAGTACTGAGCAGTGACGATCATGCTCGCTCATCATTAGTCCTGATATAATATGGATAAATACTATTTTGCGTTAATCCTTAGTGTATGAAGTAGAAAAAATAACAGGTAATATAGAAGTTGGTTTTCTAAAGTGTGAGGTTTTTTTATGATCCAGTCGTTAACATCTTGTACTAGTAGATGCAATATACACATGGTCAAAATTGTTGGTACCCCTCGTTTAATGAAAGAAAAACCCACAATGTTCATAGAAATAACTTGAATCTGACAAAAGCAATAATAAATAATAATAAATTGAAAATCTATGAAAATGAACAAATGAAAGTCAGTCATTGCTTTTCAACCCTACTTCCACAGAATTTAAAAAAAAATTAAACTCATGAAATAGGACTTGACAGAAATTATGGTACTCCTGAAAATAATGCGACAAAAGGGACATGTTAAATCAAGTTGTGTCCACTAATTAGCATTAGTGTTAAGCGAGCACTAAAATGCTCGGGTGCTTGAAGCTCGGGCCGAGCTCACTGTGATACTCGGGTGCTCGACACGAGCAACGAGCCCAATGTTAATCTATGGGAGACCCGAGGATTTTTGCAGCGGCACCCCTGAAAGTCTGTAGAAAGCCTAAAAAGTGCCCAAAACGATAGTGACAGTGCTCAAAAGACATGGGGACAGCAAGGGGGATCGCCCCAGGTAGCATGTCTGACCCCCGGATCACTGCTGTCAACAACGTGGTCAGAGGTATTAAGCCACTTTTACGGGCTCACAATAAAACGTTCAAAAACTAAACTGAAACTGCTTTCCTGTGAAATATGCTAAGGGACATCCTTTCCAGGGTAAAGACTTGTGTATAAGGTAAAATAAATAACCAAAACCAAAAATACTCCTCCACACCTTGGCCTATGTTCACAAGTAGCATTTTTTATGCATTTTTTCACTTTTGTATTGCTTTCAACCGTGACAAATGCATTCACCGGGAAATGTCATGTTAACATTTTCAACCTTATCTGGCCATGTGCTGTTTGACACATGCATACATTGCTGAAAAGACATGGCAACAGCATGGGGAAGACCCCTGGAAGCATCTCTGACTCCCAGGTCACTGCCTAAAAGTTTGCCCATCAGAAGTGATCCTTGCCGCATCAGATGATGCAGACTTGCAACTATCCCCGTGCAAGTCCTTGTCCCAGGGCAGTGTTCAATTGTACCTCCCCCATTCCTTGTAATGCAAGCGCAAGTATGCAGCCTGCCACCCACCCATGCCCAGGCTGCAATACCAAACTGCTTGCTTGCTTGCACTTGAAATTGGGCCTTTTAGGCATGTGGAGGCGGAATCAGGCCACCACGTCATGGCTGCGTCAGCAGCCTGGTATCCATACTCAGTCCCCAGCCGCTCAGCGGCCGGGTGTCCACGCTTGGTCCCCAGCCGTCAGGGGGCGGCCTGGTGTCCATACTCGGTCCCCAGCCACCCCTATTTGTCCTGGTAGCCTTCCCCACAATTTTCTTAGCCTGGCCTGCTTAGGGCAGCATTGGCCAAGCCCACCAGACAACCAGACTCCTCCGATGGGCCCTGGCGTCTCCATCAGGTGAGTTGAGAGTGCCAAGGTGAGGAGCATGATGTTGATGATGATAAAAGTTAGCATCTGCTTTGTTTTCTTGGAATGCAAGCGTAAGTGTGCAGCCTGCCTCCCACCCACCCCCAGGCTGCAATACCATACTGCTAGCTTTCTTGCACTTGAAATGAGGCCTTTTAGGCTTGTGGAGGCAGACGCCGGCCATCATGTCATGGCTGCGTCGGTGGCCTGGCATCCATACTCAGTCCCTAGCCGCCCGGATACCGGGTGTCCACACTCGGTCCCCAGAGGCCAGGGGGCGGCCAGGTGTCCATACTCGGTCCCCAGCCACCACTATTTGTACCGGTAACCTTTCCCACACTTTTCTTAGCCTGACCTTCTTTATGACAGCATTGGCCGAGCCCACCAGACTACCAGACTCCTCCGGTGGGCCTTGGCTTCTCCATCAGGGGAGTTGAGAGTCAGGAGATGCAGTTCAGGGCTTTTACTTACTGGTGTTCTTTTGGTCACTCTGGCCTTGAGTGACCACCCGAGCCGTGCTGCGTCCACCAGGTCCTGGACTCGGCCAACCCCCAGGCAATTCTGGAGCGTGGTCCTGAGCTCCTTTCTGACTCTCCCTTCCTCTGGCCGTTCCCACCAGGGATCCACTTTTGGCCGGCTCCCTCGGGTCTCTTGGTGGTCAAGCCTCCTCTGGGCTCCCTGACCCTATACTCAGTGTGCCTTTCTAGTGGATTTGGTGAGGGTCGTGGCAGATCCTGACCATGACCTCCGGTTCCTGGCTAAGGTTCGTTTTGGCCTCTGCCAGCTTGGGTTCCGGTACCCTTGTTCGCCAACCCTTCACCCTTCTGTCCTTATTCTGGGATCTTGGGGTTCCTTCTTGTTTCCTCTCTGGGTCCTTCTGACTCCTCTCTCTCTCTCTCTCAGCAGGCTCTGTTCTGGAGCTGGGCCCAGCCGGAGCCACAGCTCCCTGTCAGCCCTCCTGGCTGAGCTCCTCTCCTCTTCTCCTCCTGCCTGAACTGAACTGAACAACAACCCTGTTCTAAGATGGTGCCCACCTTATATACTCCCTCTATGTGTGACCAGCACCCAATGAGCTCCTAGCTTTACCCAGACTACTCCCCCTATCTGCCCCTACACTACTGGGATGTTCCACCCCCCCTCCCACTCCAGCCAGGGACAGACGCTGTCGTACCTGCACATAAACTGGTGGGAGTACCGTCGTTCTGTCCCCCGGAAATGGGATGTATGTAGTGCATGCAGCCTACTGAGCTCAGTTCCACACTCCATCCTTACCCGGGAGTGGAATACCACACCTCTGGCTTGAGGTGTAATACCCCTGTAGCAGCCGAATCCTCAGGGTGCTACATTCCCCCCTGGTAAACCACAGCACGTCCTCGGGCTGTAAAAGAATTAAAACATCCACAAACACACAAAAATTTTTTTTTAAACATCATAAACATATAAAACATTATATATATCATCAGCATAAAACTTTTCATATAAAACTTTTCATAGAAACATTCTTGTTCCTCCGGCCACGATGCAACTTGTGACCGGGTAAAGTGCAACAGTCTCTTGTAGTAAAAACAACAGTTTCCTATAAAACCGGTAGGGGGCGCTTTAAGAAGCGCAACTATTTACAAGGGGAGGTGGCCGCTCTCAGTCCTCGGCCAGTGGGGAAAAGGAATGGCTGTTCACAGTCCTCAGCCTGTTAAGGGATATGGGACACACTAGAACAGTTCACTGGTCCCAACGGGGACTATAATGGTAACAGTTCCTGTACCCTAACGGGTAACTATTTTACAGTTCCATTTACCGTACTTTAGTAGCGGCGTCCTCCTGGTGCTTCCTCCAGCGAGAGTGGGGTGATCTTGGCAGGCGCCGGAGCCGGGATCAGGGGCTCATCCAGAGGTCTTTCTTTCCGGAGTCGGGGATGGTGGAACTCCGGTGGCCACACAAAGGGCTGCCCATCCGGGCATGTGTGCTGGGCAAATAGGTCTTCACCCAGGTGTGGCGCTGTGGACGTTGAGGGCGCTGTTGTGGTGGCGGCGCCCGGGTTCACCAGGCCTTGCGACCAGGCTTGGGGCACCCTGAATGTAAAGGGCACCGTGAAGACGGCGGCGACCGGGGTTACTTGGCCCAGCGACCAGGCCGGTGGCTCAGTGGAGGTAGAGGGCGCTGTTGGTACTGCGGCGCCCGGGGGTACTCGGCCTTGCGACCAGGCCGGTGGCGTCTCCTGCTTTGCCGCGCTCAGGATTGAGGCGCGTGACGTCACAAGAGGCGTGGCCGCGGCTCCTGCTTGAGTCCTAGTCTGGAGCGGTAGCGGAGCGGCAACGGGCACGATCGGTGGGACTTCGGGCCCTGCGACGGGGAGCGGGGGTAGGTTTACTGTGGCCGGGCTTGGGGTAGTGACGTCCCCTTTACTTGCCTCCGTATCTTCAGCTCCCTCTGCGGCGTCGTCTCCGGCCTCCGTCCCTTCTGCATCCTCTTCAGGGGCAGGCGTGCTCCTCGTTGCAGGTGGTGTGCTCCGCTGGCGGGTTCCAGCCTGCTGGGCCATCTCTCTGCTCCATGCGGCCAGTACGTCTCGCTGCACTCGGGCCATCCTCTGAGCCAAGCCCTCCAGTGCGGTCCGTGCATGCTCCCGATCTCTGGGGAGCTGCGCCAGGATCTCCACCAGGCCTTCTGGGGTTGTCGCTTGCAACAGGCTCCTGACCACTGGGTCGGTGCTGCCTGCCTCCCCCTCCATCTCCGGGTACGGCTTCTCCAGACTCCTCCAGGCTGCTCCCATCTTCACTCTTTTGTTCTGTCTACGCCCATACTGAGGGCGGTCCTGGGGTAACTTGGTGATTGTCAGTTCCAGGGGCAGACCCCTCACGCTGATGGACATCTCTAACATCACAGTCTCTGCTGGTGGGGGCGGTTTCCGTTTTTGGCGCCATTCTTGGTCCTGGCCCACGATGGGAGGTCGTCTCTTACCACCCTCTGGCACGCCCATAATGGCGTCCGCTCTGCCAGGGCGGGAAATCTTCTTAGATGGCGGAAATCGCTTCCCAGTGGCGGGAAACACTGCAGATGGCGGGAAAAGACTGCAGATGACGGGCAAATGGCGGGAACCGATCCGAGATGGCGTCCGATGGCGGGGACCCTCCGGAACCGGCGGGAGACTTCTTTTTGAGGTAAATGCGAACTTTTCTTCAGGCACGCAGTACCCGATGGTTGCGGGCACGTGATCCTGCCGACTACGCCAAAAGTTGACGCGCCCCCTGGGCCAGTGCTGTAGGGGATACCCGGAGCCGGATCTCGATGGGGGTAGTAGTCCTTGTGGCGGTGACCCGGTCCGTGCCCAGGGTGTCAAACTAAGTGGCAGTCTATGGCAGTAGATGTTAACTTGATTGTCGACTACGCCACCCGTTGAGTGCGGCTTTGAAGCCGCCGCTGCAGAGCAGTCCACTGAGGCCGGTGGTATATGTGCAGCAGTGATGGTACAACCCCCAACGGGAGGGGTATGGCCTCAGGGCAGAAGGTGTAGATGATGGGGGTTGTGAAGATGCAGAAGGAAGACTCAGAGTCAGGAGATGCAGTTCAGGGCTTTTACTTACTGGTGTACTTTTGGTCACTCTGGCCTTGAGTGACCACCCGAGCCGTGCTGCGTCCACCAGGTCCTGGACTCGGCCAACCCCCAGGCAATTCTGGAGCGTGGTCCTGAGCTCCTTTCTGACTCTCCCTTCCTCTGGCCGTTCCCACCAGGGATCCACTTTTGGCCGGCTCCCTCGGGTCTCTTGGTGGTCAAGCCTCCTCTGGGCTCCCTGACCCTATACTCGGTGTGCCTTTCTAGTGGATTTGGTGAGGGTCGTGGCAGATCCTGACCACGACCTCCGGTTCCTGGCTAAGGTTCGTTTTGGCCTCTGCCAGCTTGGGTTCCGGTACCCTTGTTCGCCAACCCTTCACCCTTCTGTCCTTATTCTGGGATCTTGGGGTTCCTTCTTGTTTCCTCTCTGGGTCCTTCTGACTCCTCTCTCTCTCTCTCTCAGCAGGCTCTGTTCTGGAGCTGGGCCCAGCCGGAGCCACAGCTCCCTGTCAGCCCTCCTGGCTGAGCTCCTCTCCTCTTCTCCTCCTGCCTGAACTGAACTGAACAACAACCCTGTTCTCAGATGGTGCCCACCTTATATACTCCCTCTATGTGTGAGCTCAGGTGACCAGCACCCAATGAGCTCCTAGCTTTACCCAGACTACTCCCCCTATCTGCCCCTACACTACTGGGATGTTCCACCCCCCCTCCCACTCCAGCCAGGGACAGACGCTGTCGTACCTGCACATAAACTGGTGGGAGTACCGTCGTTCTGTCCCCCGGAAATGGGATGTATGTAGTGCATGCAGCCTACTAAGCTCAGTTCCACACTCCATCCTTACCCGGGAGTGGAATACCACACCTCTGGCTTGAGGTGTAATATCCCTGTAGCAGCCAAATCCTCAGGGTGCTACATTAGCATCTGCTTTGTTTTCTTGGAATGCAAGCGTAAGTGTGAAGCCTGCCACCCACCCACCTCCAGGCTGCAATACCATACTGCTAGCTTGCTTGCACTTGAAGTGAGGCCTTTTAGGCTTGTGGAGGCAGACGCCGGTCACCATGTCATGGCTGCGTCGGTGGCCTGGTATCAATAATTGGTCACCAGCAGCCCCACGGCCGGGTGCCCACACACGGTCCCCACCTGCCTGGGGGTGGCCGGGTATCCATAAACAGTCCCCAGCCGCACTTATTTGTCCCGGTGTGCCTTATACACAAGCACGCATACCAAACATTGCCTGTGCCCTCCCCAGTGCATTTAGTGGGAAGGACAGCCTAACCACAAACACGTGCACAAGTGAATGTGACCAGGGATAGTCCATCTCACTGAAGCCTTCACACTGGGTTAATATTGTGGAAGCCAGGACACAGTTGGACACTGGGATGCAACATGTCCTCCAGACATAGAGGATTGCAGGTCCTGGGTCAATCATGCTTCAGCACAAAGTTCATAAGGTAGACAGCAGCAGTGCTCGGCCTCCTACACAATGAGTAAATTATTCATGATCATGAGGCCATCCATCTCCTTAGCTTTCTGTTCCTTGGAATGCAAGCGCATGTATGTAATAGCAGCTAGGCCTGAGGTGGTCAGCGTTTTGGCGCATATCCTACCTCCTCCATGGATTGCTGGATGTTTTCCTGCTACTATCCCAGTTCTATGACTCCCGCTAAAACAAAGCTTCAGGTGATGAATGATGGATGAGGTGGTGGCAAAGGAGAAAGAGCAGGAGGAACAGGGACCATTCACATCAATATCAGGCCAGTCAACCACACATGTCTTGTAGGATATGTTTCTGTACCAAAAGGAGCGGTTCGGCTACACAGTTATAGGGCATACAGAGAGTGCAATGTCTACCAAAAATTTCGAAGCACTCCAATGCCCCTTGGAAGTCTTATGGAGGTCAGAGGGCCTTAACTAAACCGTTTTTTTAATTTATAGCAACTGGGTCTTCTGTACACTGTTGGCCTAAGCAGTGAATGGAAGGCTTTCCAAAAATTATGAGGAACTGCAATGCCCCTTGAAACAGACGTGGATTACAGCATACTAAAAACTTTCTACCCATTATTGTGGAGTGAGTCTCCCTTAGTGTTCGCCTATGCATTAAAAAGAAAAAGTTGACTAAAATTAGGAGGAAATGCAATTGGATGAGTTTTGGAGGTTAGAGGTAATTAAAAACAACATTTCAATGGACCTTGGAAGAGCTGTGGAGTTCAGAGTGCTTTAACAAGACGATTTTAATGCCCCTTGGAAGAGTGGTGGAGGTCGTAGTAGTGTAACAAGGCGGTTTTAATGCCCCTTGGAAGAGTGGTGGAGGTTGTAGTAGTGTAACAAGACGGTTTTAATGCCCCTTGGAAGAGTGGTGGGGGTCGCAGAAGCTTAACAAGATGGTTTTAATGCCCCTTGGAAGACACGTGGAGGTCACAGTGGAATAAAAAGACAATATCAATGCCCCTTGGAAGAGTGATGGAGGTCGCATTAGCTTAACAAGACGGTTTTAATGCCCCTTGGAAAACTGGTGGAGGTCACAGTGTAATAAAAATACAATATCAATGCCCCTTGGAAGAGTGGTGGAGGTCGCAGTAGCTTAAAAAGACAGTTTTAATGCCCATTGGAAGAGTGGTGGAAGTCGCAGTAGCTTATCAAGATGGTTTTAATGCCCCTTGGAAGAGTGGTGGAGGTTGCAGTGGAATAAAAAGACAATATCAACGCCCCTTGGAAGAGTGGTGGAGGTCGCAGTAGCTTAACAAGACGGTTTTAATGCCCCTTGGTAGAGTGGTGGAGGTCACAGTAGCTTAACAAGACTGTTTTAATGCCCCTTGGAAGAGACATGGAGGTCACAGTGGAATAAAAAGACAATATCAATGCCCCTTGGAAGAGAGGTGGTGGTCGCAGTAGCTTAACTAGACGGTTTTAATGCCCCTTGGAATAGTGGTGGAGGTCGAAGTAGCTTAACAAGGTGGTTTTAGTGCCCTTTGGAAGAGTGGTGGAGTTCGCAGTAGCTTAACAAGACGGTTTTAATGCCCCTTGGAAGAGTGGTGGAGGTCGCAGTAGCTTAACAAGGTGGTTTTAATGCCCCTTGAAAGAGTGGTGGAGGTCGCAGTGGAATTTAAAGACAATATCAATGACCCTTGGAAGAATGGTAGAGGTCGCAGTAGCTTAACAAGATGGTTTTATTGCCCCTTGGAAGAGTGGTGGAGGTCACAGTAGCTTAACAAGACAGTTTTAATGCCCCTTGTAAGAGTGGTGGAGGTTACAGTGGAATAAAAAGACAATATCAATGCCCCTTGGAAGAGTGGTGGAGGTCGCAGTAGCTTAACAAGATGGTTTTATTGCCCCATGGAAGAGTGGTGGAGGGCACAGTTGCTTAACAAGACGGTTTTAATGCCCCTTGGAAGAGTGATGGAGATCGCAGTAGCTTAACAAGACAGTTTTAATGCCCCTTGGAAGAGTGGTGGAGGTCACAGTAGCTTAACAAGACGGTTTTAATGCCCCTTGGAAGAGTGGTGGAGGTCAAGGTAGCTTAACAAGATGGTTTTAATGCCCATTGGAAGAGACATGGAGGTCACAGTAGCTTAACAAGATAGCTTTAATGTCCCTTGAAAGAGTGGTGGAGGTCGCAGTATCTTAACAAGACGGTTTTAATGCCCCTTGGAAGAGTGGTGGAGGTCGCAGTAGCTTAACAAGATGGTTTTAATGCCCCTTGAAAGAGTGTTGGAGTTTGCAGTGGAATAAAAAGACAATATCAATGCCCCTTGGAAGAGTGGTGGAGGTCACAGTAGCTTAACAAGACGGTTTTAATGCCCCTTGGAACAGTGGTGGAGGTCACAGTAGCTTAAAAAGACGGTTTTAATGCCTCTTGGAAGAGTGGTGGAGGTCGCAGTGGAATAAAAAGAAAATAACAATGCCCCGTGGAAGGGACGTGGAGGTCACAGTAGCTTAACAAGATGATTTTAATGCCCCTTACAAGAGCCATGCAGTACAGCATATTAAAAACATTATTTCCATTATTGGGGAGTGCGTCTCCCATAGTGTTTGCCTCTGCCTTCCAAGCAAAAGCTGCCAAAAATTAGAGCGGAGGAACTTGCAATGCTGGCAACACGGACCACGGTCACCCTGGTGCTATAGTGGTAGTTGTAACGGATCAGGGAGGTGGAACCTCTGAGCTACTATACAAAGGGGCAGTCCTTGTAAGGAAGCGGGTGGCTCCAAGGGAAGGCGGGCAGGTAGTCACCGCAAGTGACAGGACAGTCTCTAGACAGGCGGGTGGTCACAGCAAGTGACAGCAGGGGAAGAGTCTCTAGACAGGCAGGTGATCACGGCAAGAGACAGCAGGGTAAGAGTCTCTAGACAGGCAGGTGGTCACGGCAAGTGACAGCAAGGTAAGTGTCTCTAGACAGGCAGGTGGTCACGGCAAGTGACGGCAGCGCCTCCAGGTAGGCTAGCAGGTGGGAAGCAGGTGAGCACTCCCAGGTGAGTGGGTAAGAGTCTCACGGCTGACTGGCAGGTGGTCACGGCAAGTGACGGCAGAGCCTCCAGGTAGGCTAGCAGGTGGGAAGCAGGTGAGTGCTCCCAGGTGAGCCGGTAAGAGTCTCACGGCTGGCTGGCAGGTGGTCATGGCAAGTGACGGCAGAGCCTCCAGGTAGGCTAGCTGGCGGGTAGCAGGTGAGGGGGAAGAGTCTCTCGGCTGGCTGGCAGGAGGTCTCAGGCAGGTATCAGGCAGGTATCAGACAGGTATCAGGCAGGTATCAGGCAGGTGCTTCCTGAACCGCAGGCGGACTGGTCCATAGACAGACTGGCGGATGCTGGTAGACAGACTGTCGGACCGCAGGGAATGCTAGCAGGTAGACAGCACTGGAAAACAGACTGGCAATGGAAACTGAGGGCTGAAGCAGAGGTGAAAGACTTTGCAACAACTTTGCTCGGGCACCTCCATTTTGGAGGAGGTGCCTTATATATGGGAGCACCGCCGGCAATTGGCCGGGGACTCCTTAGGACGGCGAGCGCGGCCCCTTTTAGAGAGAGGGAGCGCGCGCGCACCCTAAGCACAGTGCCCGGGAAGCAGCGAGCGCTGCCAGCAGCACAGGAGGAGGACGCTGAGGACGGAGCAGGGAGGTGAGGGGAACGGTGTCTCTGCCTAGCAGGAGGCAGGGACGCCGATGCTACAGTACCCCCCCCTTTAGGCCCCCCCTTTTTAGGCCAGAGAGAAATTTATCAAGGATGAGCGGGGCATGGATGTTCTCCCGGGGCTCCCACGTTCTCTCCTCAGGACCAAACCCCTTCCAATCCACTAGAAAAAAGGTCTTTCCTCTTACCCTTTTGGTGGTCAGAATGCTCTCTACCTCAAACTCGTCCTCAGCGGAAACCGGAGCAGGAGGCGTACCTGTAGACTTGGAAAAAGAGTTAAGTACCACAGGTTTGAGGAGAGACACATGGAAGGAGTTAGGGATCCTCAAGTTGGCCGGAAGTTTCAATTTATAGGCCACCGGGTTGATTTGTTTGATAACTTCCAGTGGGCCAATGAACCGGGGCCCTAGCTTGTAGGAAGGAATCTTGAGCTGGACATATTTGGACGAGAGCCAGACTTTATCTCCAGGATGGAATTGGGATGGATCCAGACGTCTTTTGTCAGCCTGTTTCTTCATCCGCTCGGAGGACTGAAGAAGTGCGGATCTTTTACTCTCCCAAATGGAAGAAAATTCGCTAACAAGAGATTCCGCGGACGGATTATCCACCGAGGCGGAGACGGGAAACGGGATCCGAGGATGTTGACTGTAGACAATAAAAAACGGGGATTTGGAGGAAGCCTCGCTCTCGTGATTAATATAGGAAAATTCAGCCCACGGTAAAAGATCCACCCAGTCGGAATGGTGGGCATTAATAAAGTGCCGGAGGTAACTGGTTAAAATTTGGTTGATTCGCTCTACTTGACCATTGGACTGTGGGTGATAAGCAGAGGAGAAGTCCAAGGTGACCCCCAGCAGTTTACACATGGCTCTCCAGAAGCGAGAGGTGAACTGAACTCCTCGGTCGGATGCGATGTGGAGAGGGAGACCATGGAGACGGAAAATATGATGGATAAAGTCTTTAGCCAACCCAGAGGCAGACGGAAGACCTCGCAGGGGAATGAAGTGAGCCATCTTAGAGAAGCGGTCAGCGACCACCCAAATGACCGTACAACCAGCAGAGACGGGGAGATGCGTTATAAAGTCCATGGCTATATGCTGCCACGGGGCAGCAGGTATGGGAAGAGGCAGAAGGTAGCCGGCTGGCAGATGTCTAGGAACCTTGTTGCGGGCGCAGGATGCACAGGCTGAGACAAAATTTATTACGTCCTTTTGCAGGGTAGGCCACCATTAATGCCGGGTAATAAGCAGGAGGGTCTTTTTCTGGCCAGCATGGCCAGCTAGTTTAGACGAATGTCCCCAGTGTAGGACCCTCTCACGATCAGGTACTGCTAAGAACGTCTTACCGGGTGGAAGACGATTTAGGTCCACGGGAGCCACCTGCATTACCTTGGCGGGGTCGATGATGTGCTTCGGCTCCTCCTCTAGATCGGAGAACAAAAAGGATCGGGACAAGGCATCAGCTTTGATATTTTTGTCTGACGGGCGAAAATGAAGAATGAAATCAAAGCGGGCGAAGAACAAGGACCACCGGGCTTGGCACGGGTTAAGTCTTTGGGCACTCTGGAGATAAGCCAAGTTTTTGTGATCCGTGTAGATTATTACCGGGTGAAGAGCCCCTTCGAGCAGGTAACACCACTCCTCCAGTGCCAACTTAATGGCTAACAATTCTCGGTCTCCGATAGAATAATTGAGCTCAGATGAGGAGAAGAGTTTGGAGAAGTAGCCGCAGGTTACCATTCTTCCGGAAGATGACTTTTGGGTGAGCATCGCTCCGGCTCTGGAGGAAGAAGCGTCTACTTCTAAGAAGAATTGTTTGTTGCTGTCCGGACGGTGCAGCACAGGAGCGAAAGAGAAAGCTTGTTTCAAAGACAGGAAGGCCTCCTCTGCCTCGGCCGGCCATTCTTTGGGATTAGCACTAGAGATGAGCGTTGTTCGACTCAAACTGTTCGCCAATCTCAAATTTGAGCTGTTTTGGGCGGTGTTCGAGCCGTTCGGCGAACACGAACGATTTGAAAAAAATTTGGCTGTTCGAGGTTATGTTCGATAACTGTTCATGCACCAAAATCATAACTGGATTTTTTCTCAGTAATGCTGAAAATTAATGTTAATATGCAGTTTAAGTGTATAGTGGGGCGGGGGGAGGGGCGGGGGGAGGGGCAGGGGATGGATCTCTGCAGGAATAATGAAGATCTCCATTTTTTTTTCTCTTTCCCGCATTTACAATGGGGAGGTGCAATCTGTCAGCCTATCAGCAGCGCACACACGGAGCGAACTGTTTTTTTTCACACAAGCAAGGGCATGTGTCATTGGCAGTGTATGTCACATGTCCTTGTCCTATAAGACCCAGCCATTTTCCCCGTTGCCACCAGTCCTTTTCAGGACTAAGTTACATCAGTTCCTATCAGTTTTTGCCAGGCAAGTCTGTGCCAGTGCTGTGCAAGATTTTTTCACAGCATTTGGCTAAATCTAGCAAAGCTAATCCTTTTTGGCCTATTGCAAAGTGTGTTAGTCAGTGGAGTAGCCTATCTGTGTTGCAAACTACTCCACCTGTGTATAGAATACCAATTTTTTTACTGCACCTAGTGAAGTAAAACCTTTTGGGCATAGCATCATTCTATTAGTCCATCTATACTGACCTCCATCAGGTTGCAAATTAAAAATAATTTTTATCTGCATCTACCTTTGAAAAAATATTTGTGCTTCTAGCAGTGTGTGGGACTTGTTCTATTAGTCCATCTATACTGACCTCCATCAGGTTGCAAATTGAATATAATTTTTTTCTACATCTAGCTCTGAAAAAATATTTGGGTTTCTAGCAGTGTGTGGGACTTGTTCTATTAGTCCATCTATACTGACCTCCATCAGGTTGCAAATTAAAAATAATTTTTATCTGCATCTACCTCTGAAAAAATATTTGGGCTTCTAGCAGTGTGTGGGACTTGGTCTATTAGTCCATCTATACAGACCTCCACCAGGTTGCAAATTAAAAATAATTTTTATCTGCATCTACCTCTGAAAAATTTTTTGTGCTTCTAGCAGTGTGTGGGACTTGTTCTATTAGTCCATCTTTACTGACCTCCATCAGGTTGCAAATTAAAAACAATTTTTATCTGCGTCTACCTCTGAAAAAATATTTGTGCTTCTAGCAGTGTGTGGGACTTGTTCTATTAGTCCATCTATACTGACCTCCATCAGGTTGCAAATTAAAAATAATTTTTTTCTGCATCTACCTCTGAAAAAATATTTGGGCTTCTAGCAGTGTGTGGGACTTGTATTAGGCCATCTATACCAAGCTCCACCAGCTTTGAAATTAATAATAATTTTTAGCTGCATCTAGCCCTGAAAATAATTTTTCTTCCCAATAGTGGTAGCAATAGAAATATGGGGCGCGCGCCTGGCTTACAAAAAGATACGCTTCATAACAAAAAACACCAGCCTAGCGCACTGCATTAATAAGATGGCATCATCGTCTCTCCCAGTGGTAGGCCTACTACGCAGGCTAGCATTCCTGTGCCTAAAACACAATGTATGGGTCCACGCTAGCCACTATGCTGAGGGGTCTAAAGCTGCTGCTAACGCTTTATAACAATTCAATTGGCAGATTTTAACAGAGCTCTTCCACAACGCCTACCCATCGGGCAACAGTTGCCCACCTACCCTATGGGATCTAGTGGCGAATAGTTGATGCCATTAATCAGAGCGTCAGTTGCCACATTGACGTGGCAAGCATACGGTAAGGCATGGGAAGAGTGGACACGACTAGTAGCAGGCAGACGGGTTGACCAATGTGAACAAGCCAGATCACAAGTCACCATAGAATTTCTCCACCAGCTAATGATGAGGGGCATATCAGGGGCGTCAGCGCAGCGGTGTCTGACCGGAGTAGCATTTCACTTCCAAATACTGAATTGGGGAGATGTGATAAAGATTCATCATCAGACAATCCATAAAAGGGTGGAAAAGGGGTCAGCCAAGTCAGGAGTGTAGATGTCCCATCCCGTGTCACTAAAACATATTTCTCACATCATATCCCTAACACCATTAACCTGACACTCACAATTTGAAGCAACACTACTGTCTGCTGCATTTGTGATCGCCTTCTTCGGGGCGCTATGCATAAGCGAATTAGTCCCTCAATCCAAAATTACCACCAGTGGAGGCTTATTACACTAGGACGTAGTCATAGCCAATAATGCAATACGTCTATGCATACACCAATCGAAAATGGTTCCAGCGGGCAGGGGCACTTGGGTACTTCTACAACCCACAAATGGTACACTGAGTCGGGTAACAATAGTAAAAACATATCTAACCATCAGATCACAAAGTAATTTCTTCCTATCACACATTGATGGAACGCCATTATCAAGATACCAGTTCCAAGCTATATTTAATAAATGCATAACATCGGCAGGGAACCACCCCAAAGATTACGGGACACACTCATTCCGCATAGGCGCGGCCACGGAAGCAGCAAGAGCAGGACTGTCAGAAATGGAAGTTCAGAGGATAGGGAGATGGTGATCCACGTGTTTGGCGAGATACATAAGACCGGACTTGTTATCCTAACGTGGTTTGTTTCTTTTACAGGTGACGCTAAGCCAACAGTGTGGGTGATAGGCCACTCGTAGATATATTGGGCAGAAAAAAGGGCGAAAGTCCACCCAGGCGGGAGGAAATTAGAGTTTCATAACACATATTTCAACTGGAGAGGTATTGGAGGCCTGCTTTGGCCACAAGTACTAATGGAGGTAATCAAAGTAGGGAGAGAGGCAAGAGTTCCAGTCATCTTAGTTATACAGGCCGAGGGAAACAACCTAGGTCATCACAAGAGCGCATAACTAATGGCAATAATGAAACTAGACACTGAGCGCTTCAGAGAATTTTTCACAAAACTAGCTATAGTATGGTCAGAGATTGTGCCGATAGCAGTATGGCAAGGTGTGCGAGACATCACGGCCATCGAATGGACAAGGCGGGTAATAAATATTCGGATGGCAAAATTTAGAAGAGACAGAGGCGGTGTAGTGGTACGACACCGACAACTGGAAGGAGATAAAGCAGGCCTCATACTGCCCGACGGTGTTCACTTAATGGATATTGGACTGGACATATTCCTGTCAGGACTCCAGGACGGAGTGGAACAAGCGTTAAGAGTGATGGGTGGGGGTCAGAGTCCTGCATACGAGTACGCAGGATCCTCCGTGGCCTGGAAATAGAAAGGACATGTTGGAGAGTTACACTTGTTGGCCAACTTGCCGGAGTGGAGACCCAGGGCATGCTGCAACAAGCTGAATTATTTTAGAAATAAAATGCCTTTCTAATGGAATGAGTATAAAGAGTTAATAAAGCTGTGACCGATTCACACCCATCCAGTTGTAAGAGTTACATTATTGAATTGTCAAGGAAAGGGGGGCGGTAGGGGGGCTGAGCGTCTGGGTTTGGTTGGGGGTCCCCACAGTCTGCCTAGGCTAGATGCATTTAAAAATTCTTATTAGATACACAGGCGGTGCAGCTTGCTTCGCAGCTGGGCTACTACGCCCAAAGTATTGCCTAGGCTAGATGCAGTTAAATATTCTACGCTGACTAGCAGACACTGAAGATTTGGAGCAGACCTCTGAGTAAACATCTCTTCAGACTCAACCATCTGTGTTACCCCAAGCCATAGTGTATGTAGTTTCTTACAGTTAAAAGGGGGGGGGGGGGGCGACCCAACCCACCTGGAATTGACGATGCCAACGTCACGTAAGACACAGCAAGGGGACTGCAAAAAGAGTCTCCATTTTTTCCCAAAATTGTGGCACAGACACCACTTAACCCTAGAACGCATACCTGGCGCCTCGCAGGCCCGTCCTGTTAATTGTTTTCTATTTTCTGCAAGATTACTTTAGTTAGAATTTTGAAACTCTATGTATTCTTCATGTACACAGTTGTTTGTCATTTGAGTTTGAGTTATTCCATGTTATTTGCACACGGGCCTAAAAGGCCCCAGGTATGTGAAAGTGTAGATTTTTATGGTCATGCGTTCCAGGGTTAAGTGGAATCAATTGCCCCACAGTTGCTTAAAACGGTTGGTGAGGTGATTTTACCAAATCCTCAAGCTTTTAGTCTCCCAAGGATAACACAGGGGTAGAAAAGTCCTTGCGAATCCATGATTTGTTCATCTTTATGAACGTGAGTCTGTCTATGTTCTCAGTGGACAGCCGAGTGCGCTTATCTGTCAGCACACCACCAGCAGCGCTGAACACACGTTCAGAGAGAACACTGGCTGCAGGGCATGACAAGATCTCCAAGGCATGAGTGGCGAGCTCCGACCATTTTTCCAGATTGGAATACCAAAATGAGCAAGGGTCCAGTGACACAGTCATGACTTCGATGTTCACTTGGAGATACACCTGCACCATCCTCTCTAGGCATTGACTATGTGTCAAACTTCTTGTCTCCTGTGGCCTTGCAAAGGATGGTCTAAAAATGTGGTGAAACGATTCCACAAAATTGCTGTTACCAGCAGATACTGTGTTACTGTTACGGTTTGAGTGATGAAGACTCGACAGTCCCACGGTTGGCAAGTTAGAACTGTGAGATTCACTACGTGCACCACTGGTGTTTTGTGAAAAAGCACATGTAAGATTCTGCAACAGCATCTGCAGATACTCCTGCATGCGTCAATCCCTTTTTATGGCAGGAATTATTTCGTCAAATTTACTTTTGTACCGGGGATCTAAGAGTGTGGCAACCCAGTAGTCGGGATTACTTAGAATTCTGACAATCCGAGGGTCATGTTGCAGGTAGTGCAGCAAGAAGGCACTCATGTGTCTTGCGCATCCGGGAGGACCAAGTCCTTGTTGTGTTGGTAGCGAGGTAAGAATCATGCTTCCTTCCTCTGCCCTCTCACCCCAACCTCGCACAACAGAAATGTGATCAAGGTCTCCCTCATCTGATGAGCCTTCCATGCCCATCGCCAGTTAGTCCTTCACTTCTTCCTCGGCTCCTGCACCTTCCTCAACAGTTTGGCTGCTACCATGTGCCCTGGTTAATCCCTCTCCCCCACCCTCCCATGCCTGCTGCCTTGGTGCTGCCAACCGTCTGGACCTTGGAGATGTTATCCCTTCCGCATACGACTCCTCCTCTACTTCCTCCACCTCCTCTTGTCCCACCACCTGACTCTGAATTCTGTTTAATGCATGCTCCAGCATGTAAATCACCGGAATAGTCATGCTGATAATGGCATCATCGTCAGCACTAAACATCTTTGTCGCCATTTCAAAACTGTGCAGAAGGGTGTGTGGCGCCCCTGAGGGTTCAGTCGCCACAGAGTTACTGCATCTCACCCAGAGGTGTGGTATCTCACCCTCAGGTAAGGAAGGCGTATGGCTCGGGACCCTAACACCTGCATCCGTGACATACCCGCAGTGATGGTAGGGCGAGATTGCTCCAAAGGGAGAGCACAGTCCCAGGTCCCTAGCTGGTGGGAGGGTCCTATGTAGTGGGTGCTTAGGGGAGAAGATTAGGGGAGCACATGACAGGGAGAGTATAAATAGGAATCCATCTTAGAAAGAGCAAGCCAGTCAGAGGAGGAAAAGTGACAGGAGCAGAGTCACGGCATGAGCTCTGCTCGGGAGGCGGGCCTAGCCTGCGAGGCCCAGGACTGAAGGAGAGTAGAGAGTAGTGGGAGCAGGAAGGCTCCAGGAACCGAAGGGACCCTAGGGCTACGGGCCGTGAAGAAGGCCACCCGTACTCCCGCTGCTACCAGGAGGTAGAGGGGTCAGGCCACATAAGGGGAATCGGTCCCTCAACTACCGGAGAAACAGCAAGGCTCAACTAGAAACTGGAGGCTGCAGCATTTCATGTACTGCAGGCCAAAGTCCACACCAGTCTCACTTAGAAGGTAGCCACATAGAACCCAGGGGACAACACAAGTCGCCCGCCAAGGCCCAAGGATACCGGATAGAAGTGTCACTGGGTGTGAGGTGCAGGGAGAAGGCCAGAGAAAGGACACACAGAAGGGGGTCCTGCTAAGTACTCCGGAGCTACCTGGGGGTGGACTGAGCCCCTCACTGATTACGCACAGCACGACGGGTGAGATTGCTCTGGTACCTGTAATCTGGACTGCAACAACTGTGAGTAAAGATCTTGGGACTGCATCACACGGACTCTGTGTTCATTACTGACTCCCTGCACTACAACCACCATCATCCACCCACACTGCCCTGAAGCTACACTCTTCCTGTGGTGAGTAATAATACAATTGCTGCAAAACCACCAGCTTCAAAGGACTGTTCCGCAGCGGCGGCCCCTTTGGCCGCACTCCACATGTGGCGTAGTCGGACATTGTAAAATCCATATATACAAATTACCCTTGGATTGACCGCCCTGGGTCACGGACCGGGTCACCGCCACAGCGTCTACCGGCCCGGCTCAGGCTACCCCACGGCCCAGGGGGCGCGTCAACTTCATAGGTCCCTGATCTGAGACCACTCCTGCAGCGTGATTTGCCCCACCTCTGGATCTCATTGGCCCAGGCTATACGTCAGAACGTATTGCACCAGGGCTTGTCGGTGCTGCCACAGTCGCTGCAACATGTGCAGAGTTGAATTCCACCGTGTCGGCACATCGCATTTCAGCCGGTGAACTGGCAGGCCCAACGACTTCTGTAGAGATGTAAGTCGTTGAGCTGCGGGATGCAAACGGCGGAAGCGAGCACACAGCAACCATGCCCTCTGCAGAAGGCCATCTAGTCCGGGATAGTGGGCTAAAAATTGCTGGACAACCAGGCTCAACACGTGAGCCATACAAGGCACGTGTGTGACATTGCCCCTGCGAAGGGCCGCACCCAGGTTTGCAGCATTATCGCTCACGGCCTTCCCTGGTTGCAGGTCCAGTGGAGACAACCATTCATGAAACTGGGTCTCCAGAGCTGACCACAACTCCTCAGCTGTGTGACTCACATTTTCCAGACATTTCAAAGTAAACACTGATGCCGTTGAGCCCTGCTGCCAGCATAGTAAGGAGGTGTGCAGGATTCCTTCTGCGCAGTTAGAAAGCAGGTGGCATTACCAGACAGGCTTTGGGTGCAGGTGGAGGACCGAGAGGAGGTTGAGGAGGCAGAAGCAGTGGAGGAACTTCGAGATAAAGAGGATTGACGCACAACTCGTGGGGATGGTAAGACTTGGACAGCAGCCCCTTGTCCTGCTGTCACCATAGTTACCCAGTGCCCAGTCAGCGACATGTAACGCCCCTGTCCATGCCTACTCGTCCAAGTGTCTGTGGTGAAATGCACCCTGTCACACACAGAGTTTCTCAAAGAAGCGGTGATGTTGTGTGCGACATGCTGGTGGAGCGCAGGCACACCTTTCTTTGAGAAGTAGTGCCGACTGGGCATCTGGTACTGGGGCACTGCGATGGACATAAGGTCTCGAAAATCCACTGTGTCCACCAGGCGGAAAGGCAGCATTTCTGTAGCCAAGAGCTTGTAGATGGTGAAATTCAACCTCTTAGCTTTCTCATGGCTAGGAGGAAATGGTATTTTACTTTTCCACATCTGAGGGACCGAGGGCTGGCTGTTGTGCTTAGACAGGGTTGAGTAGGGTGTCCCCGGCAAACTGCCGGTCTGTGAGGAAGATGCAGGCGGACATGTTAGGTTGCCTTGATCCAAAGGTGGTGCTCTCGATGTCGGAGAGCGCTCAACACCAGCAGGTGTTTCCACTTCCCAATGAACTGACGACCTGCAAATCACACTGGCTGTTGCAGGTAAAGAGGTAGCAAGTCTGCGTCCAAAAACATGTGTGACTGCTGTCCCCCCAGTCACAGATGATGATGAGGCCGCGGATGCACAAGATGGGGCAGACGGTGGTTGGCCCAGCCTGCTAGGCCGCATTGTAGCACAGTGAGCTTCCCACTGCAACTTATGCTTCATATCCATGTGACGGTACATGCATGAAGTACTCAAACTATGGATTTTTTGGCCTCTACTTAGCTTTTGGTGACAAATATTACAGATAACACGAGTTGGGTCATCCTTATTGATCTGAATAAATGCCCAGGCTATGCAAGGCTTAGAGCCCATGCGACCTGAAGAGCCACTACGACTTGTGGTCAGAGGCAGAGTTGTGGTTGAGGATGCAGTTGTTGACGTGCTTCCAGTACTCCGTCTCTGTCCAGGAAGGCGCAACCTAACCTCGTCATCAATAGCATCTGTGACGCCCCGCTGCGCTTGGTATCACAAATCCTAGAAGAGTGTATTGATGGAATCCTCCACAAGAGGCCCCCATAAACATTTACACATCTCCACCTTCCACCTCAGACCAGCAGAGGGAGCCCCTTAGGGATATAAATAGGGAAGGTGGAGCTAGGCAGTTCAGTTCCTCTGAAGAGTTCCTGCCGTAGAGAAGCCTAAGAGAGGTCAGTCTGCAGTGGAGCTCAGTCTAGTCTAGAGAACTCAGTTAATAGTTCAGCAGTGGAGCACGAGGCTCCTGCTAGCTAGATTCAGGGAGCCCAGATTAAGCTTAAGGTGTTCCGGCGCCATAAGATCGGTGAAGCGCGGCAAGCTGCCGTTAGTGTGTATAACCTAGTGAGGGCCCGAGTAGGACGAAGGCGAGTGGCGAGTTAGTACATAAGGGGCAGAGGAGCTTAACCAGCTCACCCTGAAGCATTTACCGGACACCGGATCCGAGCTTACCGGTATCTCTATGACCCAGTAAGGCATAAACGGAATCCCTGGAGAACTACAAGTCCCAGGATCGCTAAGGTGCTGATACGTAACAGAGCCAGGAGACGCTTAGGCCCCACATACTGGGAGCGTGAACTCCAAGAGAAGGCCCTACCACAAGGTCAGCCAGTGCAGGACAGAGACAAAGTTAGGCCTAGCTCCAGGCAGGTCAGAAACTTACTAAGCAGAGGCAAGAAACAGGAGGCCCTACACCCGCTCATTGGGGAGGATCCTGATATGCACCCTTCACCCTACATTGCTCCGGGATGTGCCTGAATTTCCTCCAGTAAAAGGTACTGAAGTGACTACCATGTCCTTTCCCGTTCTTGCTCTGACCCAGCTGGGTCTCACCTGTCCTGCATTCCCCCTGCATACGCTGCCCTGAGACCTAGCTCCACCTGTGGGAAGCTATACCATCGAGCTGCCTTATCACGGGCCTCAGTGGACTGCTGCAGCGCTTTTGCTTCTCAACAGATACCACAGGTGGCGTCACGAACTCTTATAAAATTAACAATTATCCACCCTTTTAAAGAGTGACCCCAGTGTACGGGCCAGGGAGCCGACCACCGCGACAGCCCCAAGGCCAGGCAAAGGCCCGGGTACCGAGTCATCCCCATCCCCCGTGCTAGTCACATCCTCCTCCACCTCCTCCGCTGACCTCATCGACTGGCTGACTGTGGGTTGACAGTAAGTGGGATCTCCAACCTCGTCATCATCACCCTGTGTGTTCTCACACCCGTCGTCCTCAGAGCCAACCTCTTCCTGCCCTGACCGAAAAGTCAAGTTGTCGCTCCAATCAGGTATTTGAGTCTCATCATTGTCTCCACCAACAGGAGTTACAGTTTGGGAACGAGGGTCTACATTATGCTCAGAACCTTCTTCATCTAGTCCTGGATCCGACTTATAAAGATTTTGGACATCAGTGCAGATCATTTCCTCGTCTGGATTAACAGAAGCTCTAGAGCAGACCTCCATTTCCCAGGCTATAGTATGAGTAAACAGCTCTGCAGACTCAACCATCTGTGTAACCCCATACACAGACGGGCAGCTGGAGACTTGGGAGCTGTGAGGAAGCAAGTGCGATTGGGGTGACACCTCTGAGGACTGGAGTATTTGTGATGTTGAAATTGAGGTGGATGAGAGCCCACTTGAAGGAGCACTTGATATCCGTTGAAGCACCTGCTGTATTTGTGCCTCATCTGGAATTTGTAGCGATGGGCGTGTCCATAAGAAAGGGATCGTATCACATTGTCCACGAAAAGAAGTCGACATCTTAGTTTGGCTGGAAGATGGTCTTTCTTCTGCAGGTGTTACTCCCCCCCACCGCGGGGGGGCTCGAACCACCAGCGGACAGGCACCAGTATTGGGAGAGGGGGGCTGACAGTCAGGGTCCACCGCGGCTCTGGCACAAACCCAGCGACACGGAGGTGGCATGGGCAGGAACGGACTGGCCGTGTCGGCTTCTCACTTTTTGGATTTTAGATGGGCATGACATGCCTATATTTGTGTCTCCCCCTCCTTTTACTCCTCCACCTCTTTTCTTTTCGCATGACTATATGTACTTGTCACTTTTCCATGTGTTAGTTATGTCTTCTGAGCAGTTTGTCAGCTTTTGGACACCTTTGAAGGTGTTTTCTATGTGTTTCTATGTGTTTTTGTTTGCCTGCCATTGGTTTTAACGGTGTTCGAAGGTGTTCGACTAACAGTTCGACGAACAGTTCGGCGAACCGAACTCGAACACTACGGGGGTGGCTCAACACTTATTAGCACCCTTACGGGTGAGCGCAGAGATAGGGGCAGTCTGGGAAGAGAAGTGCGGAATGAAGAGGCGGTAGTAGTTGGCGAAGCCCAGGAACCGCTGGATAGCCTTTAACCCCTCCGGTCGGGGCCACTTCTGGATGGCAGAAAGTTTCTCAGGAACAATTTGTAGACCGGTCTGAGAGATGATGTAGCCCAGAAATGGAAGGTCTGTTCAAAGAGGCACTTCTCAAATTTTGCGTAGAGGTGGTTCTGCCTGAGCCTGAGCAGGACCTGACGAACTTCCCTCTGGTGTGTGGGGAGATCCGGAGAGAAGACCAAGATGTCGTCCAGGTACACCACCATGCAGGAGTAGAGAAGGTCACGGAAGATATCATTGACCAACTCTTGAAAGACGGCGGGAGCATTACAGAGACCGAAGGGCATTACGAGGTATTCATAGTGGCGCCCCGGGTGTTAAATGCTGTCTTCCATTCATCCCTCTGACGGATACGAACCAGGTTATAGGCCCCACGGAGATCCAGCTTGGTGAAGATTCTAGCACCCCTCAGACGATCAAATAATTCTGGAATGAGCGGAAGGGGGTATTTATTCTTCACCGTGATCTGGTTAAGGCCTCTATAGTCTATGCAGGGACGGAGTGAGCCATCCTTCTTTTTAATGAAGAAGAAGCCTTCTCCCGCCGGGGAGGTAGATTTCCGGATAAAACCCCGGGCCAGGTTCTCCTCGATATATTCAGACATGGACCGGGTCTCAGCAGCGGACAAAGGGTAGATACGCCCTCGGGGCGGAGTAGCGCCAGGTACCAAGTCGATAGGGCAATCGTATGGTCTATGAGGAGGTAATGTCTCTGCTTCCTTTTTATTAAAGACATCAGCATAAGACCAATAGGGTACCGGCAGGCCGGATAGATTGGCTGGAAGAGGAGAAGGACGGGCAAGACGAACAGGAACTAAACAAGTCTTATGGCAGTCCTGTCCCCAGCGAAGGACTTCTCCAGTTGCCAATCAAGCACGGGTGCATGTCTCTGGAGCCAAGGTAGGCCAAGCAAAAGGGCATGAGAGAGTCCATGTAGAACATGGAAGAAGATGCTCTCAGAGTGCAGCATTCCCACCTGCAGAGTTATGGGTTCGGTGATAAGTTGGATGGGATGTGGTAAGAGACCCCCATCCACGGAGGTGACAGGGTTCAGCCAGAGGTTTGGTGGGAATGTGGAATTTCTCTACCAGGGACTGAGAAATGAGATTTCCAGCAGCTCCAGAGTCAAGTTGAGCTAGTTCAAAGTAACGGTTCTCCCCGCAGATGATGGAGACCGACAGCATCAGAGATGGAGAGGGTTTATTCTTGTCTAGGAAGACCTCTCTGAGCGATCCTAGACACAGGCGTTTCCCAACCTCTCCGGGCAGGAACGGATCCGGTGCTCCTTACTGCCACAGTAGTAGCAGCTCCCCTCGGCACGGCGTGACTCTTGACGGGTTTTGACCAACTTGGTCTGGTCGACCTGCATAGGCTCGGGTGAGTGCACCTGGGGAGTAACAGAGGAAGTGACGGGATTCCAGAAGGTAAGAGCAAGGCGAGGAAACCTCCTCTCACGGGTGACCTCTTTGGTTCACTCCTGGAACCGGATGTCAATCCGGGTGGCAAGTGTTATTAGGTCGTCGAGAGTGGTAGGAATGTCCCGACCGGCAAGTTCATCTTTAGTCCGGCCGGATAGGCCCTCCCAGAAGACGGACACCAGAGCGTCGTTATCCCAGGCAAGCTCCGAAGCAAGGGTACGGAACCGTATGGCATATGGGCCCACGGTGAGACTCCCTTGACGGAGACGTAGCAGAGAAGAGGTGGAAGAGGTCTTTCGTCCCGGTTCGTCAAAGACTTTCCGGAAGGCCGGAAGAAAGGCTGGCAGGTTGGACACCAGGGGGTCTCCTCTCTCCCATAGAGGATGAAGCCAAGCCAGCGCCTCCCCAGTGAGGTGGGACATGATGAAGGCCACTTTGGCTCGGTCAGTGGAAAACTGGTGTGCCAAAAGTTCGAAGTGCAGGGTGCACTGGTTAATGAAGCCCCGGGCCTGACCGGGATCTCCACTAAAACGAGGCGGGGCGGATAGGCGGGGACCAGGAAGGGATGCCATGGTATTGATGGGCAGCGACGCTGCCGGGGTAGTAGTTGTGCGAGTGGAAGCAGCTCCCGATGAGGCAGTCAGTGTGTCCAGGCGGGAGTTAACACTATGCAGGTGACTCAGGATGGACTCCTGTTGGGACCTCTGACGGGATAGCTCAAGGCATAGATCCGAGAGTGAGGGAGCTTGGGTGCCACCGGGTTCCATGGCCAGAGCAAACTGTAACGGGTCTGGGAGGTGGAACCTCTGAGCTACTATACAAAGGGGGAGTCCTTGTAAGGAAGCGGGTGGCTCCCAGGGAAGGCGGGCAGGTAGTCACGGCAAGTGACAGGACAGTCTCTAGACAGGCGGGTGGTCACGGCAAGTGACAGCAGGGGAAGAGTCTCTAGACAGGCAGGTGATCACGGCAAGTGACAGCAGGGTAAGAGTCTCTAGACAGGCAGGTGGTCACGGCAAGTGACGGCAGAGCCTCCAGGTAGGCTAGCAGGTGGGAAGCAGGTGAGCGCTCCCAGGTGAACGGGTAAGAGTCTCGCGGCTGACTGGCAGGTGGTCACGGCAAGTGACGGCAGAGCCTCCAGGTAGGCTAGCAGGTGGGAAGCAGGTGAGCGCTCCCAGGAGAGCGGGTAAGAGTCTCACGGCTGGCTGGCAGGTGGTCTCGGCAAGTTACGGCAGAGCCTGCAGGTAGGCTAGCAGGTGGGAAGCAGGAGAGCGCTCCCAGGTGAGCGGGTAAGAGTTTCACGGCTGGCTGGCAGGTGGTCATGGCAAGTGACGGCAGAGCCTCCAGGTAGGCTAGCTGGCGGGTAGCAGGTGAGTGCTCCCAGGTGAGCGGGAAGAGTCTCTCGGCTGGCTGGCAGGAGGTCTCAGGCAGGTATCAGGCAGGTATCAGGCAGGTATCAGGCAGGTATCAGGCAGGTATCAGGCAGGTGCTTCCTGAACCGCAGGTGGACTGGTCCATAGACAGACTGGAGGATGCTGGTAGACAGACTGTCGGACCGCAGGGAATGCTAGCAGGTAGACAGCACTGGAAAACAGACTGGCAACGGAACCTGAGGGCTGAAGCAGAGGTGAAAGACTTTGCAACAACTTTGCTCGGGCACCTCCATTTTGGAGGAGGTGCCTTATATATGGGAGCACCGCCGGTAATTGGCCGGGGACTCCTTAGGACGGCGCGCGTGGCCCCTTTAAGAGAGAGGGAGCGCGCGCACGCCCTAAGCACAGTGCCCGGGAAGCAGCGAGCGCTGCCAGCAGCGCGGGAGGAGGACACCGAGGACGGAGTAGGGAGGTGAGGGGAACGGCGTCTCTGCCTAGCAGAAAGGAGGGACGCCGACGCTACAGTAGTGGAGGCTGAGGATAAGGAGAAGAGCAAGAAACAGCCGAAACGAGGAAGCTTATACCCATGTGTGGTTATGAAGCGGTGCATGGAAATACATCTCCCAAAGCAACACAGTGGTTTTGACTTTATGTTACTCTGCTGTCATTTGGTGGTCATGAGAAGTCTGGCCCAATCTAGCCCTTGTTCATTTTGATAAGGGTCAGCTTGTCAGCATTGTCAGTTGACAGGCGAGTGTGCTTATCAGTTATAATTCCCCCAGCGGCACTAAAAACACGCTCCAATAAAACACTAGCGGCAGGGCAGGCCAGGACCTCCAAGCAGTACCGAGCGAGTTCATTCCAAGTGTCCAGCTTGGATACCCAATAATTAAAAGGCACAGAGGAATCACAGAGGACGCTCGTATGGTCGGCAACGTACTCCCTCACCATCTTTTGAAACTTTCCACTCCATGTGAGAGTACCCCGTGCCTCAGGGCTTGTAAGCTGGGCGGGTCTCAGAAAACTGTCCCAGAATGTTGACAGTGTTCCCCTGCCTCTGCTGGATTGGAGGTGCGTCTCTCTCGCCTGTACGCCTTGTTTGGTTAATGAACTGTGACCTCTGCCGCTAGCGTGTTCAGATGGGAATTTTTTTAACAGTTCTGCAGCAAGGGCCTTCTGGTACTGCCCCATTTTTGTAGACCTTATCACCTCAGGAATAAGAGAGTGAAAGTTCTCCTTGTAATGGGGGTCTAAAAGTGTCACCAACCAGTATTAACTGTCACCCAACACTTTGATAATGCGAGGGTCACGGTTAAGGCATAAAGTCAGCCATGCATGCCACACTGGTAACGGGCAAGACTTCCGTGTCCTCACCAAGATGACGACTGACCATGCTCTCCTCCTCCTCCTCCTCCCCCCTGTCCTCAGGCCACCCACGCTGAACCGACGGTATGACAGTTGTACAGGTACTAGCGTCTACAGCGCATGATACCAGCTCCTGTTCTTCCTCCTTCTCCTCTCCCTCATTGTCCCCCAATGCACGTTGGGATGAGATGAGGCTGGGTTGTGTGTAATCACCCACTACGGCTTCTTGATCCTTCTCATCATACTCTGGCTGCAATGCCTCCTTTTTAATTCTCTGCAAAGAGCTTTGCAAAAGACAGACAAGTGGGATGCTGACGCTAATAATGACATCATCGCCACTCACCATCTTGGTGCACTCCTCAAAGTTTGTCAGGATGGTACATATGTCAGACATCCAGGTCCACTCCTGAGGTCTTATGTGTGGAGTCTGACCTGAATATCGATGGCCTTATTGCAGCTGGTACTCCACAACTGCTCTCTTCTGCTCACAAATCCTTTGCTACATGTGGAGGGTAGAGTTCCAACGTGTGAGGACATCACACACCAGTTGGTGTGCCGGAAGCTGCAAATGCTGCTGCAACACAGCAAGGGCGGCGGAATCTGTAGCCGACTTCCTAAAATGAGCTGACAGGCAGCGTACTTTGACGAGCAGATCTGGCAACTCGGGGTACGATTTAAGAAACCGCTGAATCAACCACGAGTTTAAGCACATGAGCCAGGCATGGTACGTGTGTGATCTCGCCTTGCCTCAGTGCCGCCACCAGGTTACGGCCATTGTCACACACGACCATGCCTGGATGTAGGTTCAGCGGTCTCAGCCACAGATCTGCCTGCTCTTTCACAGCTGTCCACAACTCATAAGCAGTGTGAGGTTTATCACCTACGCTTATGAGTTTCAGCACAGCCTGTTGCCGCTTGGCTGAGGCAGTACTGCAGTGCTTCCAGCTTGTAACTGATGTGGTGATATTTGAGATGGAGGGTAAACATGAGGAGGAGGAGGAGGATGATGTGCAGGAACTGTACACTGTGGGGGCAACTCTGACTAACATAGGGCTCGCAATCCTCGGTGTGGGGAAAATGTGTTCCGTCCCAAGTTCCGACTGGGTCCCGGCTTCCACTATGTTTACCCAGTGTGCCGTCAGGGAGATACACCATCCCTGGCCACAAGCACTTGTCCACATGTTCGTTGTCAGGTGGACTCTCACAGTAACTGTGTTGTTGAGGGCACGGCAGATGTTTTGAGACACAAGCTTGTGTAGTGCGGGGATGGCACACCAGGCAAAATAGTGTCGGCTGGGGACTGAGTACCGAGGGACGGCCACCGCCATAAGGTTGCGGAAGGATTCTGTCTCCACCAGGCTAATACGCAACATTTCCAACGCAAGGAGTCATGAAATGTGCGAATTTAGGACTGTGGCCTGTGGGGCATTGGCTGCGAATTTGCACTTTCGTTCAAAGGTCTGGGATATGGACAATTGAACGCTGCAGTGGGACGTGGACTTGGACGTTGATGCTGTTTCTTGAGAAACTGCCATAACAAGTGAAGACTGAGAGGAGGGGGCATCTTTGCATGCAGTATGGACAGGGGATTGCCTTGCACGCACAACAGGGGGTTCTCTTACACGCACAACAGCGGAAGAAGCAGTAGTGACACCCGCTGACACTGGTCGTGGATGCTGGGGTTCACCCCACAAAGTCGGGTGCTTTGCTGACATGTGCCTGATCATGCTGGTGGTGGTCAGGCTGGTAGTTTTGTCACACCTGCTGATGCTGGCATGGCAGGTGGTACAAATGGCCTTTTTGAGGTTATCAGCAGAGTCTTTAAAAAAATTCCAGACTCTGGAAGACCTACCGGTTGTACTGGCAACGTCCCTCGTGTTGGTGTTACGGGGAGCGGATCCCCCTTTCTGTCTGCGGCCACCGCACTGCTTCTTCCTGCCTGTTGGGGTACTCTGCCTCCCTCCCCCTGTGTGCTGCTGGACTTGCTCTGCAAGTCCTCCTGCCATGTTGGTTCAGTTACTAGATCATCCACCACCTCCTCCTCTTCCACTTCCGCACCACGGTCCTCCTTCTCACTTCGTGGCAATTGTGTCTCGTCATCGTCCACCTCTTTTGACAAATTGCCAGCGTCGCCTTCCTGTGGCATTGGCTGTTCAAATATTTGGGCATCCCTACATGGGATCTCCTCTTCCACCTCTTCAAGCGGAGCAGGCAAGGGGCACAAATATGGAAATGGACCAGTGAACAGCTCTTCAGAGTGTCCTACTGTGGGATAAGTTGCTGTCTGATGACACTCGGCAGGAAGGGAGGAAGGAGCATCAGGGTGAGGAGGAGTATGCAGTCGAGACTCACGGCTACTAACACTTGACCGTGTGGAAGACAGACCGGAGGTGGTGTTGCCCAGGTGACTGGAAGTATTATCTGCTATCCAATTAATAACCTGTTCACACTGATCAGTTCGCAATAGTGGTGCTGTTGTGTGCTTCCCTAGTAATTCGGTCAAGAGCTGGGAGCGAGAAGATGTGGCTGTTGGTTGTGGCACATTTTCACCTTGGCCACAGCCCCATCCTCTGCACGCACCATCACCAGAACGTCCAGTTCCACGTCCCTTCCCACGCGCCTTGCCCATTGTAAATGAAGTAAAATAGCTTACACTCGCACTATCAATGGCAAAAGGGTAATAAAAAGGAGATTTGAACCGAGGAAGAGGAAAACCACAGTTCTAGTTCTCTGGCCTACACCAGACTCATTTAAACAGATATATTGGTGTCTGAACAGTCAGCGAGACACTGAAAATGTTTTTTTTTTTGCTAAAAAGATAAGATAAAAAAAGTGGATAATACAGAGATTTGAACCGTGGAACTGAAAAACCACAGTTATAATTTCCTGGTGTATACCAGACTTGTTAAAATAGATATATTGGTGTCTGAACAGTCAGCGACACACTTTTTTTCAATAGAAAAAAGGCAAGCAGGTTCTCTGGCCTACACCAGACTGTTTTAAACAGATATATCGGTGTCTGAACACTCACAGACACACTCAATTTTTTTTTTGTGGGGGGGAAATACCAAAAGGTTAATAAGACGGGTATTTGTACAGTCTGACTGAGAAGAAAAAAAAAACAGGATTTAGATGAAAAAAAAGGATTTTTTCCTGGCCCCTGAGACCGGGGTGATAAGTCTAGAAATTTGACCAGCAGGAGCACACAGGACTGTAATGCAGTGTTTATTGGTATAACCACTGCATCTCCTATACAGCCTGCCTGCCTGCCTGATATCTGGGATGGATATTAGTCCTGAGAAGGACTGTTTGTTTGATTTGGCAGGCTTTAGAGACCCTACACTAACTATTTTGCAGTATAAATCTCTCCCTAGCTCTGCAGCACTGACCCTACACTGTCTGATCCGGAGCAACTGTGTCCAAGATGGCAGCGCCTTGTTTTAAATACTCAAGGTGATGCTGTGCGGCCAGCCAATCACTGTAATGCCCACAAACAACATGGCTGCAGTATTACAGTGACTGGCTGGCAATCCCTGCATGTTCATTGGCTCTGTAAAGAGCGCCAAACGTGCAGGGCGGAGACCCGAGCTCCCGCCCGAGTAACCCGGAAATGCTCGGTGCTCGCTGAACATCCCGAGTAGTGAGATGCTCGGGCAAGTACCGAGCAGTGTCGAGCATGCTCGCTCAACACTAATTAGCATCACAGGTGTCTACAATCTTGTAATCAGTCAGTGGGCCTGTATATAGGGCTACAGATACTCACTGTACTGTTTGGTGACATGGTGTTTACCACACTCAACATGGGCCAGAGGAAGCAAAGGAAAGAGTTGTCTCAGGAGATTAGAAAGAAAATTAAGGCAACTATGTTAAAGGTAAAGGTTATGAGACCATCTCCAAGCATTCCTGTGACTACAGTTGCATATATTATTCAGAAATTTAAGATCCATGGGACTGTAGCCAACCTCCCTGGATGTGTCCGCAGGAGGAAAATTAATGACAAATCAAAGAGACGGATAATACGAATGGTAACAAAAGACCCCAGGATAACTTCTAAAGTGATCGCAACATCCGTCATTGTTTGATCCAAAGTGGACTTCAATGGAGACCACCAAGGAGAACACCATTGTTGAAAAAAAATCATAAAAAAGCCAGAATGGAATTTGCCAAACTAGATGGTGACAAGCCACAAAGCTTCATGGAGAATGTCCTTGGACAGATGAGACAAAAATGGAGGTTTTTGTGATGCACATCAGCCATGTTCACAGATGGAAAAATGAAATGAAAAGAACACTGTCCCTACTGTGAAACATGGAGGAGGATCTGTTATGTTCTGGGGCTGCTTTGCTGCATCTGGCACAGGGTGTCTTGAATCTGTGCAGGGTACAATGAAATCTCAAGACTATCAAGGGATTCCAGAGAAAAATGTGGTGCCCAGTGTCAGAAAACTTGGTCTCAGTCGCAGGTCATGGGTCTTGCAACAGGATAATGACCCAAAACACACAGCTAAAAACACCCAAGAATGGCTAAGAAGAAAACATTGGACTATTCTGAAGTGGCCTTCTATGAGCCCTGGCCAAAATCCTATTGAGCATCTTTGGAAAGAGCTGAAACATGTCGTCTGGAAAAGGCAGCCTTCAAACACGAGACAACTGGAGCAGTTTGCTCATGAGGAGTCGGCCAAAATACCTGTCGAAGGGTGCAGAAGTCTCATTGACAGTTACAGGAATCGTTGATTGCAGTGATTGCCTCAAAAGGTTGTTCAACAAAATATTAAGTTAAGAATACCATAATTTCTGTCCAGGCCTATTTCATGAGTTTAATTATTTTTTTTTAATTATTTGGAAGCAGCGTTGAAAAGCAATGTCTGACTTTCATTTGTTCATTTTCATAGATTTTTAATTTATTATTACTTTTGTCAGATTCAAGTTATTTCTGTGACCATTGTGGGTTTTTCTTTCATTAAACGAGGGGTACCAACAATTTTTACCACGTGTGTATATTCATGCATTCTGGAATACACCATCAATTAAGTCTATGTCTGATATTAATGTATTCTGTTTGATATGTATTATCGTCAGAGCAAGACCTTCTTGCTCGAATTAACTTGTCTGTCTGTCACTTGAAGCAAGATGCTTCTCTCTCCTCATGGCCCTGGCTGTGATATCCCAAACCCACCAATTGCTAATCGACAACTCTCTCCATATTGCAGTGCATAGGGAGAAACCATTCAGCAGTGACTGGAAAGTGGGGGAACTCGCACGAGGGTGCGGTACTCTGGGTTTATGCTTCAGAGATTAAAATGCAGCACAGAAACACAAGTGACAGAAAGTGTATGTCAGGATATATGCAACTTTAGAGTTAAATTATGTGACATTGAGGAGAAAGCACACAATAAATGCATTATCTGGTTGAATGTAACAACGGCAAAACAAAATAATTTGTTTAATTTTAATTCCTTTTCAGAAATCGGTGATCAATGTGGTCCACCACCAACCATACAATTTGGAGACACCATTGAAATTAGAAAATTTATCTATAAACCTGGTGAATTTGTGGAATACAAGTGCCCAATTTATCATCTTGTTAAAGGAGAAAAGATTGTGAAGTGTTTGAACGGTGTCTGGGGAGAAGCGCCGGTTTGTCTAGGTATGTACATGATCATTTATCACAAAATGTACAGAAAAAAACATAAATGTAATACAATCATATCACTATTAGGATTATGATAACAAACACAGAAGGAAAGTACTTCCTATATAGGTCTGTTGAATTGATCGGTAGACAACTGACAACAAAGTGTCCCTATCCTGTATCCCTTCCCTCCGTCATAGAAGCAAGTGTATACAGTATATTAGTGATGAGCAGAGCATTTAAAATTCGGGTTCACCAGTTCGTGTATATTCTGTACTGCAAGTGAAATTAGACATCACATAAAAAACCTCAAGATATCAAACAATGTCAACTCAGGGCCAGGATGAGGGGTAGGCAGTGTAGGCACCCACCTAGGGGGCTACCTATTGCTTTCCTGAGAGAAACACATTTTTAAAAAAGAAATCTGACAGTGCTATGACTACTGCCACCGACATCTTCCTAATGCCACAGGCATTCAGCAGAATGATGTCCGCGGCACAGTCATACAGGTAAGAAGTGTCAGTGAGTCACTAATACCGCTCACTGCCTGCACCTCAGCCAGCACTTCCTTCACACACTCAATTGTATTTGTGTTTTTAAAACACTAATATAGTAGATGAGCTCTGATCAGCTGCCAGCCCCATAGGTAATGCCAATAAAACACAGAGAACTTCATGTGGTGCACACTGCTATGCAAGATAGAAGAGGAGATGGAAGCCACTGTGGACGAGGATCTATGATTATATAAGCTTTTTTAATTTTTATTACACTATTAGGCCACTGAATGGGGGCTGTTGGGACATCATAATATAAGAGTTACTGTGGGGACATCATATTATATGAGGGTTTGTGGTAGACATTTTACTGGAGACTGTGTGGACATGGTAACACAAAACCCATGCCAAACAATTATAAATAAAATAAATCAAACACAATATGAATGGATAAAACAGGCCGTGATGTTTATTATGAGTATCATGAAGTTTAATCAATTAACGAAGATACCAACTCAATAAATATCAAATAAATATTAATTTAAAACCATATAAATAAACTAATCCACCCAGCCTAGCTGGGCAATTTTCCCACTAATGAACATCATGACAAAATAAAATGCTTGAAAAAATGGGAGGGCGGGTGGGATCTTCACTCTTTTGCGCAGCTCACAATGATAAGAAGACAGCAACAGCTGTTATATACTCCAAAAGCTTTCCCGCACTTTTTATCTTAGCCAATCCGCTTCCTTGAAAAAGAACCACCAAAACATGTGGCTGATACTGGTTTTAACCTTTTCATGACAGCTCACAGCTTACCAAATGACCTTTTGACCCTATGATGTTAAAGATGACATAAATTACTATTAGTCTTTAAAATACACTTGGCCAGCATACCTAAAATAAACTGACAGGGCCTGTGTTACCATGAGACCCCCATTCTATTCTTGCTTCAGGGGGGGCTTACATTATATTAAATGACGGGTTGTGGGGTACATTATACTTTTGCGGAAGAGAGATCATATTATATGAGGGGCTGTGGGGGACATTGTACAGGGGATTGTAAGGGATATTATTCAGGTGGCTATGGGGGACATCATATTATACTATGGGCTATGTTGCACATTATCCAAGGGGCTCTAGGGATATTATTCTGGGAACTGTGGGGACATCAAATTATATGAGGGACTATGGGGGACATTATACTGGGGACTTTGGGGACATTATATTATATGAGGAGTTCTGGGGGACATTAAACAGAGGGCTGTGATGGACATCATATTATACTGGAGGCTGTAGGGACATTATACTAGGGGCTTTAGGGACAAAGTGCCCCTGAGAAAGCTCTATGTCTTTGTAGCGATACGCGTGGGGTCCTTAATGCCCCCCCTTGGTAATTCATGCAAGTGATATACCTGATCCCATTATGGATCTCTTAGCCAGCAACCTAATATTTGGTTATTAGAGTGTTCATACATCTTCTAGGTGGTTCGCATGGAAATAATAATTTTTTCATCTGTATTATATATATTCCTTGCTTCATTCTTGTGTTCTAGATATTCATGTGTGGCTCCTGGTCACATCAGGTATCTTTTTTAATTTCCTGTTTTGGCATGTTTGCATGAACACACTTCTGTGACATGTGTTATATACTTACCTCAAGGGAGTATTACAGGATGATGGCTCTCATACAAACTATGTTTATTTAATCCATGTGAACAACCCTTGATGGGACCCAGTGACATATATATTTATATATCGTTATCATTAGTGTTGAGCGAGCACTAAAATGCTCAGGTGCTCGAAGCTCGGGCCGAGCTCACTGTGATACTCGAGTGCTCGACCCGAGCAATGAGCCCAATGTTAGTCTATGGGAGACCCGAGCATTTTTGCGGCGACACCCCCGGCAGTCTGTAGAAAGCCTAAAAAGTGCCCAAAACTATAGTGACAGTGCTCAAAAGACATGGGGACAGCATGTGCATCGCCCCAGGAAGCATTTCTGACCCCCAGGTCACTGCTGTCAACAACGTGGTCAGAGGTATTAAGCCACTTTTACGGGCTCACAATAAAACTTTCAAAAACGAAACTGAAACGGTTTTCCAGTGAAATATGTTAAGGAACTTCCTTTCCAGGGTAAAATCTAGTGTATAAGGTAAAATAAAGAACCAAAAGCAAAAATACTCCTCCACACCTTGGGCTATGTTCACAAATTGCATTTTTCATGCGTT
This sequence comes from Phyllobates terribilis, assembly GCF_046119375.1. Lineage (NCBI taxonomy): Eukaryota > Metazoa > Chordata > Amphibia > Anura > Dendrobatidae > Phyllobates > Phyllobates terribilis. The sequence continues at coordinate 32,759,310 of NW_027362768.1, read as the reverse complement.
TTTGCACTTTTGTATTGCTTTCAACCGTGACAAATGCATTCACCAGGAAATGTCATTTTAACATTTTACAACCTTATCTGGCCATGTGCTGTGTGACACATGCATACAGTGCTGAAAAGACATGGGAACAGCATGGGGAAGACCCCTGGAAGCATCTCTGACTCCCAGGTCACTGCCTAAAAGTGTGCCCATCAGAAGTGATCCTTGCCGCATCAGAAGATGCAGACTTGCAACTATCCCCATGCAAATCCTTGTCCAAGGGCAGTGTTCAATTGAACCTCCCCCATTTCTTGCAATGCAAGCACAAATATGCAGCCAACCACCCACCCACCCGCAGGCTGCAATACCATACTGCTAGCTTTCACTTGAAATGGGGCCTTTTAGTTTGGAGGAGGCCGAAGCTGGCCACTACCTCATGGCTGCTTCGGCAGCGAGGTATCCATACTCAGTCCCCAGCCGCCCGGCGGCCGGGTGTCCACGCTCGGTCTCCAGCTGCCAGGGGGTGGCCGGGTGTCCATACTCGGTCCCCAGCCGCCCCGCGGCCGGGTGTCCACACACGGTCCCCAGCCGCCCCTATTTCTCCTGTCACCTTCCCCCACACTTTTCTTAGCCTGGCCTGCTTTAGGGCAGCATTGGATGAGCCCACCAGAGAACCAGACTCCTCTAGTGGGCCCTGGCTGCTCCATCAGGGGAGTTGAGAGTGCCATTGTGAGGAGCATGATGATGATCATAGAAGTTAGCATCTGCTTTGTTTTCTTTTAATTCAAGCGTAAGTGGGCAGTCTGCAATGCCATACTGCTAGCTTGCACTTGAAATGGGGCCTTTTAGTTTGGAGGAGGCCGAAGCTGGCCACTACCTCATGGCTGCTTCGGCGGCCTGGTATCCGTACTCAGTCCCCAGCCGCTCGGGTGTCCACACTCGGTCCCCAGCCGCCAGTGGGTGGCCGGGTGTCCATACTCGGTCCCCAGCCGCCCGGCGGCCGGGTGTCCACACATGGTCCCCAGCCGCCTGGGGGCGGCCGGGTGTCCATAAACGGTCCCCAGCCGCTCCTATTTCTCCTGTCACCTTCCCACACACTTTTCTTAGCCTGGCCTGCTTTAGGGCACCATTGGACGAGCCGACCAGAGAACCAGACTCCTCCGGTGGGCCCTGGCTTCTCCATCAGGGGAGTTGAGAGTACCAAGGTGAGGAGCATGATGATGATGACAGAATCTGCTTTGTTTTCTTGGAATGCAAGCGCATGTATGTAGTTGCGGCTAGGCCTGAGGTGGGCAGCGTTTTATCCTACCTCCTCCGAGGATTGCTGGATGTTTTCCTGCTACTCTCCCAGTTCTATGACTCCCGTTAAAACAAAGCTTCAGGTGATAAATGATGGATGAGGTGGTGGCAAAAGAGAAAGAGCAGGAGGAACAGGGACCATTCACATCAATATCAGGCCAGTCAACCACACATGTCTTGCAGGATATGTTTCTGTACGAAAAGGAGAGGTTCGGCTACACAGTTATAGGGCATACAGTGAGTAGTGTTGAGCCACCCCCGTAGTGTTCGAGTTCGGTTTGGTTCGTCGAACACCCGTGTGTTCGCCGAACTGTTCGTCGAACTGTTCGTCGAACACCTTCGAACACCGTTAAAACCAATGGCAGGCAAACAAAAACACATAGAAACACATAGAAAACACCTTCAAAGGTGTCCAAAAGCTGACAAACTGCTCAGAAGACACAACTAACACATGGAAAAGTGACAAGTACATATAGTCATGCGAAAAGAAAAGAGGTGGAGGAGTAAAAGGAGGGGGAGACACAAATATAGGCATGTCATGCCCTTCTAAAATCCAAAAAGTGAGAAGCCGACACGGCCAGTCCGTTCCTGCCTGTGCCACCTCTGTGTCGCCGGGTTTGTGCCAGAGCCGCGGTGGACCCTGACGGCCAGCCCCCCTATCCCAATACTGGTGCCTGTCCGCTGGTGGGTCGAGGCCCCCCACAGTGGGGGGGGGAGTAACATCTGCAGAAGAAAGACCATCTTCCAGCCAAACTAAGATGTCGACTTCTTTTCGAGGACAATGTGATACGATCCCATTCTTACAGACACGCCCATCGTTACAAATTCTAGATGAGGCACAAAAACAGCAGGTGCTGCAACGGATATCAAGTGCTCCTTCAAGTGGGCTCTCCATCACCTCAATTTCAACATCACAAATACTCCAGTCCTCAGAGGTGTCACCCCAATCGCACTTGCTTCCTCACAGCTCCCAAGTCTCCAGCTGCCCGTCTGAGTATGGGGTAACACAGATGGCGAAGTCTGCCCAGCTGTTTACTCATACTATAGCCTGGGAAACGGAGGTCTGCTTCAGAGCTTCTGTTAATCCAGATGAGGAAATGATCTGATCCGATGCCCAGAATCTTTATAAGTTGGATCCAGGACCAGATGAAGAAGGTTCTGAGCATAATGTAGACCCTTGTTCCCAAACTGTAACTCCTGTTGGTGGAGACAATGATGAAGACGATGATGAGACTCAAATACCTGATTGGAGTGACAACTTGACTTTTCGGTCAGGGCAGGAAGAGGTTGGCTCTGAGGGCGACGGGTGTGATAACACACAGGGTGATGATGACGAGGTTGGAGATCCCACTTACTGTCAACCCACAGTCAGACAGTCGATGAGGTCAGCAGAGGAGGTGGAGGAGGATGTGACTAGCCCTGGGGATGGGGATGACTCTGTACCCGGGCATTTGCCTGGCCTTGGGGATGTCGCGGTGGTCGGCTCCCTGGCCCGTACCCTGGGGTCTCTCTTTAAAAGGGTGGATAATTGTTAGTTTTATAAGAGTTCATGACGCCACCTGTGGTATCTGGTGACAAGCACCAGCGCTGCAGCAGTCCACTGAGGCCGGTGATAAGGCAGCTCGATGGTATAGCTCCCCACAGGTGGAGCTAGGTCTCAGGGCAGCGTATGCAGGGGGAATGCAGGACAGGCGAGACCCAGCTGGGTCAGAGCAAGAACGGGAACGGACACGGTAGTCACTTCAGTACCTTTTACTGGTGGAAATTCAGGCACATCCCGGAGCACTGTAGGGTGAAGGGTGCATATCAGGATCCTCCCCAATGAGCGGGTGTAGGGCCTCCTGTTTCTTGCCTCTGCGTAGTAAGTTTCTGACCTGCCTGGAGCTAGGCCTAACTTTGTCTCTGTCCTGCGCTGGCTGACCTTGTGGTAGGGCCTTCTCTTGGAGTACACGCTACCAGTATGCGGGGCCTAAGCGTCTCCTGGCTCTGTTACATATCAGCACCTTAGCGATTCTGGGACTTGTAGTTCTCCAGGGATTCCGGTTATGCCTTACTGGGTCATAGAGATACCGGTAAGCTCGGATCCTGTGTCCGGTAAATGCTTCGGGGTGAGCTGGTTAAGCTCCTCTGCCCCTTATGTACTAACTCGCCACTCGCCTTCGGCCTACTCGGGCCCTCACTAGGCTATACACACTAACGGCAGCTTGCCGCGCTTCACTGATCTTACAACACCGGCACACCTTAAGCTCTATCTGGGCTCCCTGAATCTAGCAAGCAGGAGCCTCGTGCTCCACTGCTGAACTATTAACTGCGTTCTCTAGACTAGACTGAGCTCCACTGCAGACTGACCTCTCTTAGGCTTCTCTACTGCAGGAACTCTTCAGAGGAACTGAACTGCCTAGCTCCACCTTCCCTATTTATATCCCTAACGGGCTCCCTCTGCTGGTCTGAGGTGGAAGGTGGAGATGTGTGAATGTTTATGGGGGCCTCTTGTGGAGGATTCCATCAATGCACTCTTGTAAGATCTGTGATACCAAGCGCAGCAGGGCATCACAGATGCTATTGACGACGAGGTTAGGTTGCGCCTTCCTGTACAGAGACGGAGTACTGGAAGCACGTCAACAACTGCATCCTCAACCACAACTCTGCCTCTGACCACAAGTCGTAGTGGCTCTTCAGGTAACATGGGCTCTAAGCCTTGCATAGCCTGGGCATTTATTCAGATCGATAAGGATGACCCAACTCGTGTTATCTGTAATATTTGTCAGCAAAAGCTAAGTAGAGGCCAAAAAATACATAGTTTGAGTACTTCATGCATGTACCGTCACATGGATATGAAGCATAAGTTGCAGTGGGAAGCACACTGTGCTACAATGCGGCCTAGCCGGCGGGGCCAACCACCGTCTGCCCCATCTTGTGCATCCGCAGCCTCTTCATCCTCTGTGACTGGGGGGACAGCAGTCACACATGTTTTTGGACGCAGACCTGCCACCTCTTTACCCGCAACAGCCACTGTGATTGGCAGGTCGTCAGTTCATTGGGAAGTGGAAACACCTGCTAGTGTTGAGCGCTCTCCGACATCGAGAGCACCACCTTTGGATCAAGGCAACCTAACATGTCCGCCTGCATCTTCCTCACAGACCGGCAGTTGCCGGGGACACCCTACTCAACACCGTCAAAGCACAACAGCCAGCCCTCGGTCCCTCAGATGTGGAAAAGTAAAAGACCATTTTCTCCTAGCCATGAGAAAGCTAAGAGGTTGAATTTCACCATCTGCAAGCTGTTGGCTACAGAAATGCTGCCTTTCCACCTGGAGGACACAGAGGATTTTGAAGACCTTATGTCCGTCACAGTGCCCCAGTACCAGATGCCCAGTCAGCACTACTTCTCAAAGAAAGGTGTGCCTGCGCTCCACTAGCATGTCGCACACAACATCACCGCTTCTTTGAGAAACTCTGTGTGTGACAGGGTGCACTTCACCACAGACACTTGGACGAGAAGGCATGGACAGGGGCGTTACATGTTGCTGACTGGGCACTGGGTAACTATGGTGACAGCAGGACAAGGGGCTGCTGTCCAAGTCTTACCGTCCCCACGAGTTGTGTGTTAATCCTCTTTATCTCGAACTTCCTCCACTGCTTCTGCCTCCTCAACCTCCTCTCGGTCCTCCACCTGCACCCAAAGCCTGTCTGGTAATGCCACCTGCTTTCTAACTGCGCAGAAGGAATCCTGCACACCTCCTTACTATGCTGGCAGCAGGGCTCAACGCATCAGTGTTTACTTTGAAATGTCTGGGAAATGTGAGTCACACAGCTGAGGAGTTTTGGTCAGCTCTGGAGACCCAGTTTCATGAAAGGTTGTCTCCACTGGACCTGCAACCAGGGAAGACCATGTGCGACAATGCTGCAAACCTGGGTGCGGCACTTCGCCGGGGCAATGTCACACACGTGCCTTGTATGGCTCACGTGTTGAACCTGGTTGTCCAGCAATTTTTAGCCCACTATCCCGGACTAGATGGCCTTCTGCAGAGTGCACGGTCGCTGTGTGCTCACTTCCGCCGTTCGCATCCCGCAGTTCAACGACTTACATCTCTACAGAAGTCGTTGGGCCTGCCAGTTCACCGGCTGAAATGCGATGTGCCGACACGGTGGAATTCAACTCTGCACATGTTGCAGCGACTGTGGCAGCACCGACAAGCCCTGGTGCAATACGTTCTGACGTATAGCCTGGGCCAACGAGATCCAGAGGTGGGGCAAATCACGCTGGAGGAGTGGTCTCAGATCAGGGACCTATGCACCCTTCTGCACAGTCTTGAAATGGCGACGAAGATGTTTAGTGCTGACGATGCCATTATCAGCATGACTATTACGGTGATTTACATGCTGGAGCACATGTTAAACAGAATTCGGAGTCAGGTGGTGGGACAAGAGGAGGTGGAGGAAGTAGAGGAGGAGTCGTATGCGGAAGGGATAACATCTCCAAGGTCCAGACGGTTGGCAGCACCAAGGCGGCAGGCATGGGAGGGTGGGGGAGAGGGATTAACCAGGGCGCATGGTAGCAGCCAAACTGTTGAGGAAGGTGCAGGAGCCGAGGAAGAAGTGGAGGACGAACTGGCAATGGGCATGGAAGGCTCATCAGATGAGGGAGACCTTGATCACATTTCTGTTGTGCGAGGTTGGAGGGAGAGGGCAGAGGAAGGAAGCATGATTCTTACCTCGCTACCAACACAACAAGGACTTGGTCCTTCTGGATGCGCAAGACACATGAGTGACTTCTTGCTGCACTACCTGCAACATGACCCCCGGATTGTCAGAATTCGAAGTAATCCCGACTACTGGGTTGCCACACTCTTAGATCCCCGGTACAAAAGTATATTTGCCGAAATAATTCCTGCCATAAAAAGGTACTGACGAATGCAGGAGTATCTGTTGCAGAATCTTACATGTGCTTTTCCACAAAACACCAGTGGTGCACGTAGTGAATCTCACAGTTCTAACTTGCCAACGGTGGGACTGTCGAGTCTTCATCACTCAAACAGTAACAGTAACACAGTATCTGCTGGTAACAGCAATTTTGTGGAATCGTTTCACCACTTTTTTAGACCATCCTTTGCAAGGCCACAGGAGACAAGAAGTCTGACACATAGTCAATGCCTAGAGAGGATGGTACAGGAGAATCTCCAAGTGAACATCGAAGCCATGACTGTGTCACTGGACCCTTGCTCATTTTGGTATTCCAATCTTGAAAAATCGACGGAGCTCGCCACTCACGCCTTGGAGATCTTGTCATGCCATGCAGCCAGCGTTCTCTCTGAACGTGTGTTCAGCGCTGCTGGTGGTGTGCTGACAGATAAGCGCACGCGGCTGTCCACTGAGAATGTAGACAGACTCACGTTCATAAAGATGATCCAATCATGGATTCGCAAGGACATTTCTACCCCTGTGTCATCCTTGGGAGACTAAAAGCTTGGGGATTTGGTAAAATCACCTCACCAACCGTTTTAAGCAACAGTGGGGCAATTGATGCCACTTAACCCTAGAACGCATGACCATAAAAATCTACACTTTCACATACCTGGGGCCCTTTAGGCCCGTGTGCAAATAACATGGAATAACTCAAACTCAAATGACAAACAACTATATACATGAAGAATACCTAGAGTTTCAAAATTCTAACTAAAGCAATCTTGCAGAAAATAGAAAACAATTAACTGGGCGGGCCTGCAAGGCCACAGGTATGCGTTCTAGGGTTAAGTGGTGTCTGTGCCACAATTTTGGGAGTCCCCTTGCTGTGTCTTACGTGACGATGGCATCGTCAATTCCAGGTGGGTTGGGTCGCACCCCCCCTTTTAACTGTAAGAAACCACATACACTATGGCTTGGGGTAACACAGATGGTTGAGTCTGAAGAGCTGTTTACTCAGAGGTCTGCTCCAAATCTTCAGTGTCTGCTAGTCAGCGTAGAATTTTTAACTGCATCTAGCCTAGGCAATACTTTGGGTGTAGTAGCCCAGCTGCGAAGCAAGCTGCACCGCCTGTGTATCTAATAAGAATTTTTAAATTAATCTAGCCTAGGCAGACTGTGGGGACCCCCAACCAAACCCAGATGCTCAGCCCCCCTACCGCCCCCCTTTCATGGACAACCCAATAATGTAACTCTTACAACTGGATGGGTAAGGATCGGTCACAGCTTTATTAACTCTTTATACTCATTCCATTAGAAAGGCATTTTATTTCTAAAATAATTCAGCTTGTTGCAGCATGCCCTGGGTCCCCACTCCGGCAAGTTGGCCAACAAGTGTAACTCTCCAACATGTCCTTTCTATTTCCAGGCCACGGAGGATCCAGCGTACTCGTATGCAGGACTCTGACCCCCACCCATCACTCTTAACGCTTGTTCCACTCCGTCCTGGAGTCTTGACAGGAATATGTCCAGTCCAATATCTATTAAGTGAACACTGTCGGGCCGTATGAGGCCTGCTTTATCTCCTTCCAGTTGTCGGTGTCGTATCACTACACTGCCTCTGTCTCTTCTAAATTTTGCCATCCGAATATTTATTACCCGCCTTGTCCATTCGATGGCCGTGATGTCTCGCGCACCTTGCCATACCGCTATCGGCACAATCTCTGACCATACTATAGCTAATTTTGTGAAAAATTCTCTGAAGCGCTCAGTGTCTAGTTTCATTATTGCCATTAGTTATGCGCTCTTGTGATGACCTAGGTTGTTTCCCCCGGCCTGTATAACTAATATGACCGGACCTCTTGCCTCTCTCCCTACCTTGATTACCTCCATTAGTACCTGTGGCCATAGCAGGCCTCTAATACCTCTCCAGTTGAAATATGTGTTATGAAACTCTAATTTCCTCCCGCCTGGGCGGACTTTCGCCCTTTTTTGTGCCCAATATATATACGAGTGGCCTATCACTCACACTGTTGGCTTAGCGTCACCTGTAAAAGAAACAAACCACGTTAGGATAACAAGTCCGGTCTTATGTATCTCGCCAAACACGTGGATCGCCATCTCCCTATCCTCTGAACTTCCGTTTCTGACAGTCCTGCTCTTGCTGCTTCCGTGGCCGCACTTATGCGGAATGAGTGTGTCCCGTAATTTTTGGGGTGGTTCTCTGCCGATGTTATGCATTTATTAAATATAGCTTGGAACAGGTATCTTGATAATGGTGTTCCATCAATGTGTGATACGAAGAAATTACTTTGTGATCTGATGGCTAGATATGTTTTTACTATTGTTACCCGACTCAGTGTACCGTTTGTGGGTTGTAGAAGTACCCAAGTACCCCTGCCCGCTGGAACCGTTTTCGATTGGTGTATGCGTACACGTATTGCATTATTGGCTATGACTACTTCCTGGTGTAATAAGCGTCCACTGGTGGTAATTTTGGATTGAGGGACTAATTCGCTTATACATAGCGCCCCGAAGAAGGCGATCACAAATGCAGTAGACATTAGTGTTGCTTAAAATTGTGAGTGTCATGTTAATGGTGTTAGGGATAAGATGAGAGAAATCAGTTTTAGTGACACGGGACGGGACGTCTACATTCCTGACTTGGCTGACCCCTTTTCCACCCTTTTTTGGATTGTCTGATGATGAATCTTTGTCACATCTCCCCAATTCAGTAGTTGGAAGTGAAATGCTACTCCGGTCAGACACCGCTGCGCTGACGCCCCTGATATGCCCCTCATCATTAGCTGGTGGAGAAATTCCATGGTGACTTGTGATCTGGCTTGTTCACATTGGTCAACCCGTCTGCCTGCTACTAGTCGTGTCCACTCTTCAAATGCCTTACCGTATGCTTGCCACGTTGACGGGGCAACTGACGCTCTGATTAATGGCATCAACTATTCGCCACTAGATCCCATAGGGAGGGTGGGCAACTGTTGCCCGATGGGTGGGCGTTGTGGAAGAGCTCTGTGAAAATCTGCCAATTGAATTGTTAAAAAACGTTAGCAGCAGCTTTATACCCCTCAGCATAGTGGCTAGCGCGGACCCATACATTGTGTTTTAGGCACAGGAATACTAGCCTGCGTAGGAGGCCTAGCACTGGGAGAGACGATGATGCCATCTTATTAATGCAGTGCGCTAGGCTGGTGTTTTGTGTTATGAAGCGTATATTTTTGTTAGCCAGGCGCGCGCCCCATATTTCTATTGCTACCACTATTGGGAAAAATTATTTTCAGGGCTAGATGCAGCTAAAAATTATTATTAATTTCAAAGCTGGTGGAGCTTGGTATAGATGGCCTAATACAATGAGTCCCACACACTGCTAGAAGCCCAAATATTTTTTCAGAGATAGATGCAGATAAAAATTATTTTTAATTTGCAAACTGATGGAGGTCAGTATAGATGGACTAATAGAGAAAGTCCCACACACTGCTAGAAGGCCAAATATTTTTTCAGAGCTAGATGCAGATAAAAATTATATTCAATTTGCAACCTGATGGAGGTCAGTATAGATGGACTAATAGAGAAAGTCCCACACACTGCTAGAAGGCCAAATATTTTTTCAGAGCTAGATGCAGATAAAAATTATATTCAATTTGCAACCTGATGGAGGTCAGTATAGATGGACTAATAGAACATGTCCCACACACAGCTAGAAGCCCAAATATTTTTTCAGAGGTAGATGCAGATAAAAATTATATTCAATTTGCAACCTGATGGAGGTCAGTATAGATGGACTAATAGAACAAGTCCCACACACAGCTAGAAGCCAAAATATTTTTTCAGAGGTAGATGCAGATAAAAATTATTTTCAATTTGCAACCTGATGGAGTTCAGTATAGATGGACTAATAGAGAAAGTCCCACACACTGCTAGAAGGCCAAATATTTTTTCAGAGCTAGATGCAGATAAAAATTATATTCAATTTGCAACCTGATGGAGGTCAGTATAGATGGACTAATAGAACAAGTCCCACACACAGCTAGAAGCCCAAATATTTTTTCAGAGGTAGATGCAGATAAAAATTATTTTTAATTTGCAACCTGATGGAGGTCAGTATAGATGGACTAATAGAGAAAGTCCCACACACTGCTAGAAGGCCAAATATTTTTTCAGAGCTAGATGCAGATAAAAATTATATTCAATTTGCAACCTGAGGGAGGTCAGTATAGATGGACTAATAGAACAAGTCCCACACACAGCTAGAAGCCCAAATATTTTTTCAGAGGTAGATGCAGATAAAAATTATTTTTAATTTGCAACCTGATGGAGGTCAGTATAGATAGACTAATGGAGAAAGTCCCACACACTGCTAGAAGGCCAAATATTTTTTCAGAGCTAGATGCAGATAAAAATTATATTCAATTTGCAACCTGATGGAGGTCTGTATAGATGGACTAATAGACCAAGTCCCACACACAGCTAAAAGCCCAAATATTTTTTCAGAGGTAGATGCAGATAAAAATTATTTTTAATTTGCAACCTGATGGAGGTCTGTATAGATGGACTAATAGAACAAGTCCCACACACAGCTAGAAGCCCAAATATTTTTTCAGAGGTACTGTAGATGCAAATAAAAATTATTTTTAATTTGCAACCTGATGGAGGTCTGTATAGATGGATTAATAGAACAAGTCCCACACACAGCTAGAAGCCCAATATTTTTTCAGAGGTAGATGCAGAAAAAAATATATTCAGTTTGCAACCTGATGGAGGTCAGTATAGATGGACTAATACAACAAGTCCCACACACAGCTAGAAGCCCAATATTTTTTCAGAGCTAGATGCAGAAGAAAATTATATTCAATTTGCAACCTGATGGAGGTCAGTATAGATGGACTAATAGAATGATGCTATGCCCAAAAGATTTTACTTCACTAGGTGCAGTAAAAAAATTGGTATTCTATACACAGGTGGTATATCTTGCAACACAGATAGGCTACTCCATTGACTAACACACTCTGCAATAGGCCAAAAAGGATTAGCTTTGCTAGATTCAGCCAAAAGCTGTGAAAAAAACTTGCACAGCACTGGCACAGACCTGCTTGGCAAAAACTGATAGGAACTGATGTAACCTAGTCCTGAAAAGGACTCCAATTACAATTAGTCTTTACTCCCACAACCTGTCTATTTAAGAGCACAGACCTGCCTGATAAAAGTCATAGGAAATGCTGTAACCTAGTCCTTAAAAGGACTGCAATCACAACTATTCCCTACTCCCAAGCTATCTGTAGATTTGTGCGAAAATTGGCTTGAAATTAACAAGGTATAGAGCACACAGCAACAGCGGTGCCGTCTAACACGCAGCTGCAGCAGTGAGAAAATGGTGGCGACGGGGAAAATGGCTTGGTCTTATAGGGCAAGGACATGTGACATACACTGCCAATGACACATGCCCTTGCTTGTGTGAAAAAAAGCACTTCGCTCCGTGTGTGCGCTGCTGATAGGCTGACAGATTGCACCTCCCCACTGTAAATGCGGGAAAGAGAAAAAAAAAATGGAGATCTTCATTGTTCCTGCAGAGATCCATCCCCGCTGTACACTCAAACTGCGTATTAACATTAATTTTCATCATTACTGAGAAAAAATCCAGTTATGATTTTGGTGCACGAACAGTTATCGAACATAACCTCGAGCAGCCGAATTTTTCTCAAATTGTTCGTGTTCGCCGAACGGCTCGAACACCGCCCAAAACAGCTCGAATTTGAGATTGGCGAACAGTTCGAGTAGAACAACGCTCATCTCTAACAGTGAGTGCAATGCCTACCAAAAATTTAGATGCACTCCAATGTCCCTTGGAAGTGACATGGAGGTTAGAGGGCCTTAACTAAACCATTTTTTCCATTTATAGCAACTGGGTCTCCTGTGCACTGTTGGCCTAAGCAGTGAATGGAAGGCTTTCCAAAAATTATGAGGAACTGCAATGCCCCTTGAAAGAGACGTGGATTACAGCATACTAAAAACCTTCTACCCATTATTGGGGAGTGGGTCTCCCCTAGTGTTCGCCTATGCATTGAAAAGCAAAAGCTGACTAAAATTAGGAGAAAATGCAATGCCCGTTGGAAGAGTCGTGGAGGTCGCAGTAGCTTAATAAGACGGTTTTAATGCCCCTTGGAAAAGTGGTGGAGGTCACAGTAGCTTAACAAGACGGTTTGAATGCCCCTTGGAAAAGTGGTGGAGGTCACAGTAGCTTAACAAGATGGTTTTAATGCCCCTCGGAAGAGACGTGGAGGTCGCAGTAGCTTAACAAGACGGTTTTAATGCCCATTGGAAAAGTGGTGGAGGTCACAGTAGCTTAAGAAGACTGTTTGAATACCCCTTGGTAAAGTGGTGGAGATCGCAGTAGCTTAACAAGACAGTTTTAATGCCCCTAACAAGAGCCATACAGTATAGCATCTTAAAAACATTATTCCCATTATTGGGGAGTGGGTCTCCCATAGTCTTTGCTTATGCCTTCCAAGCAAAAGCTGCCAAAAATTAGGACGGAGGATCTTGCAATGCCCCTTACAAGAGCCATGCAGTACAGCATATTACAAACATTATTGACATTATTGGGAGTGGGTCTCCCATAGTCTTTGCTTATGCCTTCCAAGCAAAAGCTGCCAAAAATTAGGAGGGAATGCAATGCCCGTTAGAAGAGTCGTGGAGGTTAGAGTTAATTAAAAACAACATTTCAATGCCCCTTGGAAGAGCTGTGGAGTTCAGAGTGGTTTAACAAGATGCTTTTAATGCCCCTCGGTAGAGACGTGGAGGTCGCAGTAGCTTAACAAGACGGTTTTAATGCCCCTTGGAAAACTGGTGTAGGTCACAGTAGCTTAACAAGACGGTTTGAATGCCTCTTGGAAAAGTGGTGGAGGTAACAGTAGCTTAACAAGACGATTTTAATGCCCCTTACAAGAGCCATACAGTACAGCATCTTAAAAATATTATTCCCATTATTGGGGAGTGGGTCTCACACAGTCTTTGCTTATGACTTCCAAGCAGAAGCTGCCAAAAATAAAGACGGAGGAACTTTCAATAATGGCAACACGGACCAAGGTCACCCTAGTGGTATAGTGGTGGTGGAGGCTGAGGATAAGGAGAAGAACATAAAACAGCCGAAATGAGGAAGCGTATACCCATGTGTGGGTGTGAAGCGGTGCATGTGATTATACCTCCCGAAATAACACAGTGGATTTGACTTTATTTCTCTGCTGTCATTTGCTGGTGATGAGAAGTCTGGCCCAATCCAGCCCATGTTCATTTTGATAATGGTCAGCTTGTCAGCATTGTCAGTTGACAGGCGAGTGTGCTTATCAGTTATAATTCCCCCAGCGGCACTAAAAACACGCTCCGATAACACGCTAGTGGCAGGGCAGGCCAGGACCTCCAAGGCGTAGACAGCGAGTTTATTCCAAGTGTCCAGATTCGATACCCAATAATTAAAAGGCACAGAGGAATCATGGAGGACGCTGGTACGGTCGGCAAGGTACTCCCTCACCATCTTTTGAAACTTTCCACTCCTTGTGAGAGTACCCCGCGCCTCAGGGTCTGTCCGAAGGGAGGGTCTGAGAAAACTGTCCCAGAACGTTGACAGTGTTCCCCTGCCTCTGCTGGATTGGAGTTGCGTCTCTATCGCATGTACGCCTTGGTTGGTCAATGAACCGTGACCTCTGCCGCTAGCGTGTTCAGATGGGAATTTTTTTAACAGTTCGGCAGCAAGGGCCTTCTGGTACTGCCCGATTTTTGTAGACCTCTCCACCTCAGGAATAAGAGAGTGAAAGTTCTCCTTGTAGCAGGGGTCTAAAAGTGTCACCAACCAGTAATGACGGTCACCTAACATTTTGACAACGCGTGGGTCACGGTTAAGGCAGCATAACATAAAGTCAGCCATGCATGCCAGACTGGTAACGGGCAAGACTTCCGTGTCCTCACCAAGATGATGACTGACCATGCTCTCCTCCTCCTCCTCCCCCCTGTCCTCAGGCCACCCACGCTGAACCGACGGTATGACAGTTGTACAGGTACTACCGTCTACAGCGCATGATACAAGCTCCTGTTCTTCCTCCTCCCCCTCCTCTCCCTCATTGTTCCCCTATGCATGTTGGGATGAGATGATGCTGGGCTGCGTGTAATCGACCGCTACGGCTTCTTGATCCATCTCATCATACTCTGGCTGCAATGCCTCCTCTTTAATTCTCTGCAGAGAGTGTTGCAAAAGACAGACAAGTGGAATGCTGATGCTAATGTTGGCGTCATCATCGCCACTCACCATCTTGGTGGACTCCTCAAAGTTTGTCAAGATGGTACATATGTCAGACATCCATGTCCACTGCTGAGGTCTTATGTGTGGAGTCTGACCTGAATATCGACGGCCTTGTTGCAGCTGGTACTCCACAACTACTCTCTTCTGCTCACAAATCCTTTGCAACATGTGGAGGGTAGAGTTCCAACGTGTGGGGATATCACACACCAGTCGGTGTGATGGAAGCTGCAAACGCTGCTGCAACACAGCAAGGGTGGCGGAAGCTGTAGCCGACTTGCGAAAATGAGCTGACAGGCGGCGTACTTTGACGAGCAGATCTGGCAACTCGGGGTACGATTTAAGAAACCGCTGAAACACGATGTTAAGCAAATGAGCCAGGCATGGTACGTGTGTGATCTCGCCTCGCCTCAGAGCCACCACCAGGTTACGGCCATTGTCACACACGACCATGCCTGGATGTAGGTTCAGCGGTCTCAGCCACAGATCTGCCTGCTCTTTCACAGCTGTCCAGAACTCACAAGCAGTGTGAGGTTTCTCACCTAAGCTTATGAGTTTCAGCACAGCCTGTTGCCGCTTGGCGGAGGCAGTACTGCAGTGTAGTGTTGAGCCACCCCCGTAGTGTTTGAGTTCGGTTCGGTTCGTCGAACACCCTACTAGGCACAAAGTATTTCGTGAGATAGATGCAGTTAAAAATTTGTAATTAGATACTCTCGTTGGATGCTGAGAAAGCATTCCATAGAGTCTCCTGGCACGCCATATATTATTCTCTTAAAAAGCTCGGGGTAGGGGTCTAGGGGACCCTTTTATAGCCAAAATCACGGCCCTGTATCGCAATACGTCACGTAGGCTGAAGATAAATGGAACTGTTACACCCTGAGGGCTCGGTTGCTACCGACGTATTGCACCTCACCCAGAGGTGTGATATCTCACTCTCAGGTAAGGATGGAGTGTGGATCAGGACCCGACACCTGCATGTATTACACCACATTGCAGTTGGGCAGGGCGACCAATATGCCCCTGAGATGGGCACGACAGTCCTTTTCCCTGGCTGGAGTGGGGGGAGGGAACACTGAGGAAGGGGAACCCTGTAGTGCAGGAGCAGGGAGGAAGCAGTTCCTGGGTGCATTGAGAAGGGAGTATAAAAGGTGGGCACCATCTTAGTTCAGTGCAGAGAAGTCTGAGCAGAAGTGACAGGGAGCAGGGGCTCTGCATGAGCTCTGCTCCGGAGGCGGGCCTAGTAACAGAGGCCCAGACCTGGAAGAGGGAGAAGGAAGGAAGAGGAGCGGAGAAGGCTCCAGGAACGAGGAACGAGGGGATCCCAGGGGTGCGGACGGGCGAGTCGCCACCGCACGCCCGAATCCACCTGCGTGGAGGGGTCAGGCCAAAGGGGGAGACCGGTCCCCGAAACTAGTGGAGGCGGGAAACGACCCTCAGCTAGAAACCGGAGGCTGTGACATTTTATGTGGCGCAGCCCCTCGCTACACCCGCTAGGAAGGCACCACATAGGGTCAGGGAAACTGGCGCCAAGTTTACCAAGAGGAGGCCCGTGGCAGCCGGACAGAAGGGTTGGTAAGAAAGGCCAGACAAATGACACACAAAGGGGGTCCTGTGAAGCACTCCAAAGTTATCTGGGAGTTGTCTGAGCCACTCACCTGGTGAGCACAGTACTACGTGGGCAGCCGTTACCTGCAGAAGTGGTCAGGATAATAAGAACTGTGAGTAAAGACCCTGGACTGCATCACTGACTCCATGTCGTTACTGATGCTGCCCTGCACCATCACCCCTATCCTCCGCATACACTGCATTGAGGCTATACTCCTCCCGTGGGGAGTTACAGTTATATGAAAAAGTTTGGGCACCCCTATTAATCTTAAGCTTAATGTTTTGTAAAAATTGTTTTTTTTGCAACAGCTATTTCAGTTTGATATACAGTTATATGAAAAAGTTTGGGCACCCCTATTAATCTTAAGCGTATTGTTTTATAAAAATTGGTGTTTTTGCAACAGCTATTTCAGTTTGATATATGTAATAACTGTTGGACACAGTAATGTTTCTGCCTTGAAATGAGGTTTATTGTACTAACAGAAAATGTGCAATCTGCATTCATACAAAATTTGACAGGTGCATAAGTATGGGCACCTCACCAGAAAAGTGACATTAATATTTAGTAGATCCTCCTTTTGCAAAAATAACAGCCTCTAGTCGCTTCCTGAAGCTTTTAATGAGTTCCTGGATCCTGGATGAAGGTATTTTTGACTATTCCTACAAAACAATTCCAGTTCAGTTAAGTTTGATGGTCGCCGAGCATGTACAGCCCTCTTCAAATGATCCCACAGATGTTCAATGATATTCAGGTATGGGGACTGGGATGGCCATTCCAGAACATTGTAATTGTTCCTCTGCATGAATGCCTGAGTAGATTTGGAGCGGTGTTTTGGATCATTGTCTTGCTGAAAGATCCATCCCCTGTGTATCTTCAACTTTATCACTGATTCTTGAACATTATTGTCAAAAATCTGCTGATACTGAGTGGAATCCATGCGTCCCTCAACTTTAACAAGATTCCCGGTGCCGGCATTGGCCACACAGCCCCAAAGCATGATGGAACCTCCACCAAATTTTACTGTGGGTAGCAAGTGTTTTTCTTGGAATGCTGTGTTTTTTTGCCGCCATGCATAACGCCTTTTTGTATGACCAAACAACTCAATCTTGGTTTCATCAGTCCACAGGACCTTCTTCCAAAAAGAAATTGGCTTCTCCAAATGTGCTTTTGCATACCTCAGCTGACTCTGTTTGTGGCGTGCTTGCAGAAACGGCTTCTTTCGCATCACTCTCCCATACAGCTTCTTCTTGTGCAAAGTGCGTTGTATAGTTGACCGATGCACAGTGACACCATCTGCAGCAAGTTGATGCTGCAGCTCTCTGGGGGTGGTCTGAGGATTGTCCTTGACTGATCTCACCATTCTTCTCTGCCTTTCTGATGTTTTTCATGGCCTGCCACTTCTGGCCTTAACAAGAACTGTCCCTGTGTTCTTCCATTTCCTTACTATGTTCCTCACAGTGGAAACTGACAGGTTAAATCTCTGAGACAGCTTTTTGTATCCTTCCCCTGAACAACTATGTTGAATAATCTTTGTTTTCAGATCATTTGACAGTTGTTTTGAGGAGCCCATGATGCCACTCTTCAGAGGAGATTCAAACAGGAGAACAACTTGCAAGTGGCCACTTTAAGTAGCTTTTCTCATGATTGCATACACCTGGCTATGAAGTTCAAAGCTCAATGAGGTTACAAAACCAAAAAAGGTGCTTTAGTAAGTCAGTAAAAAGTAGGTAGGAGTATTTAAAACAAGAAAATGATAAGGGTGCCCATACTTATGCACCTGTCAAAGTTTGTTTGAATGCAGATTGCACATTTTCTGTTAGTACAATAAACCTCATTTCAAGGCAGAAACATTACTGTGTCCAACAGTTATTACATATATCAAACTGAAATAGCTGTTGCAAAAACACCAATTTTTTATAAAACATTAAGCTTAAGATTAATAGGGGTGCCCAAACTTTTTCATATAACTGTATGTAATAACTGTTAGACACAGTAATGTTTCTGCCTTGAAATGAGGTTTATTGTACTAACAGAAAATGTGCAATCTGCATTCAAACAAAATTTGACAGGTGCATAAGTATGGGTACCCTTATCATTTTCTTGTTTTAAATACTCCTACCTACTTTTTACTGACGTACTAAAGCACTTTTTTGGTTTTGTAAACTCATTGAGCTTTGAACTTCATAGCCAGGTGTATGCAATCATGAGAAAAGCTACTTAAAGTGACCACTTGCAAGTTGTTCTCCTGTTTGAATCTCCTCTGAAGAGTGGCATCATGGGCTCCTCAAAACAATTGTCAAATGATCTGAAAACAAAGATTATTCAACATAGTTGTTCAGGGGAAGGATATAAAAAGCTGTCTCAGAGATTTCACTTGTCAGTTTCCACTGTGAGGAACATAGTAAGGAAATGGAAGAACACAGGGACAGTTCTTGTTAAGGCCAGAAGTGGCAGGCCAAGAAAAACATCAGAAAGGCAGAGAAGAAGAATGGTGAGATCAGTCAAGGACAATCCTCAGACCACCTCCAGAGAGCTGCAGCATCAACTTGCTGCAGATGGTGTCACTGTGCATCGGTCAACTATACAACGCACTTTGCACAAGGAGAAGCTGTATGGGAGAGTAATGCGAAAGAAGCCGTTTCTGCAAGCATGACACAAACAGAGTCGGCTGAGGTATGCAAAAGCACATTTGGAGAAGCCAATTTCTTTTTGGAAGAAGGTCCTGTGGACTGATTAAACCAAGATTGAGTTGTTTGGTCATACAAAAAGGCGTTATGCATGGCAGCAAAAAAACACAGCATTCCAAGAAAAACACTTGCTACCCACAGTAAAATTTGGTGGAGGTTCCATCATGCTTATGGGCTGTGTGGCCAATGCCGGGAACCGGGAATCTTGTTAAAGTTGAGGGACGCATGGATTCCACTCAGTATCAGCAGATTCTTGACAATAATGTTCAAGAATCAGTGATAAAGTTGAAGTTACGCAGGGGATGGATCTTTAGCAAGACAATGATCCAAAACACCGCTCCAAATCTACTCAGGCATTCATGCAGAGGAACAATTACAATGTTCTGGAATGGCCATCCCAGTTCCCAGACCTGAATATCATTGAACATCTGTGGGATCATTTGAAGAGGGCTGTCCATGCTCGGCGACCATCAAACTTAACTGAACTGGAATTGATTTGTAAAGAGGAATGGTCAAAATACCTTCATCCAGGATCCAGGAACTCATTAAAAGCTACAGGAAGCGACTAGAGGCTGTTATCTTTGCAAAAGGAGGATCTACTAAATATTAATGTTACTTTTCTGGTGAGGTGCCCATACTTATGCACCTGTCAAATTTTGTTTGAATGCAGATTGCACATTTTCTTTTAGTACAATAAACCTCATTTCAAGGCGGAAACATTACTGTGTCCAACAGTTATTACATATATCAAACTGAAATAGCTGTTGCAAAAACACCAATTTTTACAAAACATTACGCTTAAGATGAATAGGGGTGACCAAACTTTTTCATATAACTGTATGCTATGCTCTGCTGCACCCACAACACCAGCCTCAGCGGTCTGCCCTGCAGCAGCGGTTCACTCTGACCGCAATCCACGGGTGTCGTAGTCGGACATTTAAACATCAAAACCACATAAATAGTTCCTCCACTGGTTTGACCGCCCTGAGCCACGGAACCGGGTCGCCGCCACGGAGACTACAACCACCAGCATCCACCAAAATGGGTCCGGCTCCGGGTGTCTCAAGGCCCAGGGGGCGCGTCAGAACATTTTCATCACCTTTCATAATCACCAAAGGGACAAGGCAGGGATGTCCTCTGTCCCCTCTCTTATACATTCTAGTGATGGAGCACCTGCTCTCATCAATTCGCCATAACCCCAATATTAGATGGATTGAGGTGGGAGGCACCGATTACAAGTGCTCTCTATTTGCTGATGATGTCCTAGTATATATCACTCAATCACATATATCCATCCCTGCTGTTATGGCTGAAATAGATCACTTTGTTACATGGTCAAATTTTAAAATCAATGCAGCGAAGTCTGAGGCCCTTTATGTCTCCCTCCCCAAATCCATACAGGATTCCATCCAGTCCAACTTTCCCTTTGCCTGGCCCTCACAGGGTATCAAATACTTAGGAATTCCTATTCATAGAGACCTCTCCCGTCTATTTTATCTTAATTTTGGGCCCTTTATTGATCAACTCCATACAGACCACGGTTGGCAAGTTAGAACTGTAAGATTCACTACGTGAACCACTGGTGTTTTGTGGAAAAGCACATGTACACTGTGTTCCAAATTATTATGCAAAAAGTGTTTAGCAGTGATAAGGGAAGAATTTGTTTGTTTGTCAGTTAAACTCGTTGATGGTGATGTGTGTCAGGGCTCTTTATATCACTGTAAGCAATTGCAGACACCTGTGCTAATTAGTTTGGCAGGTGTGTCCAATGAAAGTCAAGACTACTTAAGAAGGCTGTCCCACATTATTAAGCAGCTTACATTTTCTGCCAAAATGGGAAAGAAAAAGGACGTGTCGGCTGCTGAGAAGTAACAAATTGTGGAGTCTTTAGGTCAAGGCATGACTACAATCAACATTGTGCGATGATCAGGATGAAGTGTCTTGGCAATCAAGAAGTATGTAGCTGATTCACAGTACACACGTGTGCGTGCTGATAAGGGCAAATTGAGGACTCTTTCCTACAGGCAATTACGTCAGGTTAAAAGAGCAGTGGCAAAAAAGCCTTGTCATAGCAGCAGACAAGTTTTTGAAGGTGCTGGTGCCTCCAACGTCCCCCGAACAACAAGATGCAGGGTCCTTCAGAGGTTTGCAGCTGTGCATATGCCATCCTGTTGACCTCCTCTATCCACTGCACACAAGCAGAAATGGCTCCAGTGGGCCAAACATTACATGAAGACTGACTTCAAAACTGTTTTGTTCACGGATGAGTGCCGTGCAACGCTCGATGGTCCAGATGGATGGAGTGGAGGATGGCTGGTTGATGGACACCCCACGCAAACATGGCTACAGCGCCAACAAGGAGGAGGTGGAGTAATGTTTTGGGCTGGAATCATGGGGAGAGAGATTGTCGGCCCCTTTAGGATCCCTGAAGGGGTAAAGATGAACTCCATAATGTATGTGGAGTTTCTCAAACAGCACTTCCTGCCATGGTTCAAGAAGAAGAACGTGTATTCCACAGCAACATCATTTTCTCATGCTGCACATAACACATCTGCATCTCTGGCTGATATGGGCATAAAAGGGGACAAACTTATGGTGTGACCCCCATGCTCCCCTGACCTCTACCCCATTCAGAACCTCTGGAGCATCATCAAAAGGAGTGTCTATGATGGCGGGAGGCAGTTCACATCTAAGTAACAGCTCTGGAAGGGTATTCTGTCCTCATGCTAAACAATTGAAGCAGAAACCATCCAAAACCTGACAAATTCAATGGACGAGAGAGTTCAGAAGCTCCTTTCGAACAAGGGGTCCTATGTGCAAATGTAACATAACCTAGTATAAAGTTTTGAGTTGAAAACTGTTTGATTTCAGTTTCTAATAACCTGCTAATGCTTATAATTTCAAAAATGACCATTTTTAGGTCTTTATTAAAATGAAAAGGTGTGGGGGATCTAAGAGTGTGGCAACCCAGTAGTCAGGATTATTTCGAATTCTGACAATCTGAGGGTCATGTTGCAGGTAGTGCAGCAAGAAGGCACTTATGCGTCTTGCGCATCTCGGAGCCCCAAAATTATTTTCCGGGCTAGATGCAGCTATAAATTATTATTAATTTTAAATCTGGTGGAGCTTAGTATAGATGGCCTAATATAATCAGTACTGCACACTGCTACAAAGCCCAAATTATTTTCCAGCCAAGATACAGATAAACATGATTAGTAATTTTAAATCTGGTGGAGTTTAGTATAGATGGCCTAATAGAATCAGTACTGCACACTACTACAAAGCCCAAATTATTTTCCAGCCAAGATACAGATAAACATGATTAGTAATTTGAAAGCTTAAAACGGTTGGTGAGGTGATTTTAACCAATCATCAAGCTTTTACTCTCCCCAGGATGACATAGGGGTAGAAAAGTCGTTTCGGATCCATGATTTGTTCATCTTTATGAACGTGAGTCTGTCTACATTATCAGTGGAGAGCCGCGTGCGCTTATCTGTCAGCACACCACCAGCAGCGCTGAACACACGTTCAGACAGAACGCTGGCTGCGGGGCATGACAAGATCTCCAAGGCGTAATTGGCGAGCTCCGGCCATTTATCTAGATTGGAAGCCCAAAAAGAGCAAGAGTCCAGTGACACAGTCATGGCTTCAATGTTTACTTGGAGATACTCCTGTACCATCGTCTCTAGGCGTTGACTATGTGTCAGACTTCTTGTCTCCTGTGGCCTTGCAAAGGATGGGCTAAAAAAGTGGTGAAATGATTCCGCAAAATTGATGTTACCAGTAGATACTGTGTTTCTGTTACGGTTTGAGTGCTGAACACTCGACAGTCCCACGGTTGGCAAGTTGGAACTGTGAGATTCACTACGTGCACCACTGGTGTTTTGTGGAAAAGCACATGTAAGATTCTGCAACAGTCTCTGCTGATACTCCTGCATGCGTGCATCCCTTTCTATGGCAGGAATAATTTCTGCAAATTTACTTTTGTACCGGGGATCTAACAGTGTGGCAACCCAGTAGTCAGGATTATTTCTAATTCTCACAATTCGAGGGTCATGTTGCAGGTAGTGCAGCAAGAAGGCACTCGTGTCTTGCGCATCCAGGAGTACCAAGTCCCTGTTGTGTTGGTGGCGAGGTAACAATCATGCTTCCTTCCTCTGTCCTCTCCCCCCAACCTCGCACAACAGAAATGTGATCAAGGACTCCCTCATCTGATGAGTCTTCCATCAGTTCGTCCTCTACTTCTTCCTGGGCTCCTGCACCTTCCTGACTAGTTTGGCTGCTACCATGCGCCCTGGTAAAACCATCTCCCCCACCCTCACATGCCTGCCGCCTTGGTGCTGCCGACCGTCTGGACCTTGCAGATGTTAGCCCTTCCGCATACAACTCCTCCTCCTCTACTTCCTCCACCTCCTCTTGTGCCACCACCTGACTCCGAATTCTGTTTAACATGTGCTCCAGCATGTAAATCACCGGAATAGTCATGCTGATAATGGCATCGTCAGCACTAAACATCTTCGTCGCCATTTCAAAACTGTGCAGAAGGGTGCATAGGTCCCTGATCTGAGACCACTCCTCCAGCGTGATTTGCCCCACCTCTAGATCTCGTTGGCCCAGGCTATATGTCAGAACGTATTGCACCAGGGCTTGTCGGTGCTGCCAAAGTTGCTGCAAAATGTGCAGAGTTGAATTCCACAGGGTAGGCACATCGCATTTTAGCCGGTGAAGTGGCAGGCCCAACGACTTCTGTAGAGATGTAAGTCGCTGAGCTGCGGGATGCGAACGGCGGAAGTGAGCACACAGCGACCGTGCCCTCTGCAGAAGGCCTTCTAGTCCGGGATAGTGGGCTAAACATTGCTGGACAACCAGGTTCAACACGTGAGCCATACAAGGCACGTGTGTGACATTGCCCCGGCGAAGGGCCGCACCCAGGTTTGCAGCATTGTCGCACACGGCCTTCCCTGGTTTCAGGTCCAGTGGAGACAACCATTCATGAAATTGGTTCTCCAGAGCTGACCACAACTCCTCAGCTGTGTGACTCACATTTCTCAGACATTTCAAAGTAAAAACCGCCTGATGACGTTGAGCCCTACTGCGAGCATAGTAAGGAGGTGTGCAGGATCCCTTCTGCGCAGTTAGAAAGCTTGTGGCATGACCAGACAGGCTTTGGGTGCAGGTGGAGGACCGAGAGGTGGTTGAGGAGGCAGAAGCAGTGGAGGAACTTTGAGATAAAGAGGATTGACGCACAACTCGTGGGGACGGCAAGACTTGGACAGCAGCCCCTTGTCCTGCTGTCACCGTAGTTACCCAGTGCCCAGTCAGCGACATGTAACGCCCCTGTCCATGCCTACTCGTCCAAGTGTCTGTGGTGAAATGTACCCTGTCACACACAGAGTTTCTCAAAGAAGCGGTGATGTTGTGTGCGACATGCTGGTGGAGCGCAGGCACACCTTTCTTTGAGAAGTAGTGCCGACTGGGCATCTGGTACTGGGGCACTGCGACGGATATAAGGTCTCGAAAATCCTCAGTGTCCACCAGGCGGCAAGACAGCATTTCTGTAGCCAAGAGCTTGCAGATGGTGCAATTCATCCTCTTGGCTTTCTCATGGCTAGGAGGAAATGGTCTTTTACTTGTCCACATCTGAGGGACCGAGGGCTGGCTGTTGTGCTTAGACGGGGTTGATAAGGGTGTCCCCGGCAAACTGCCGGTCTGTGAGGAAGATGCAGGCAGACATGTTAGGTTGCCTTGATCCAAAGGTGGTGCTATCGATGTCGGACAGCTCTCAACACCAGCTGGTGTTACCACCTCCAAAGAAAATGATGACCTGCCAATCACGCTGGCTGTTGCGGGTAAAGAGGTGGCAGGTCTGCGTCCCAAACAGGTGTGACTGCTGTCGCCCCAGTCACAGAGGATGAAGAGGCCGCAGATGCACAAGATGGGGCAGACGGTGGTCGGCCCGGCCGGCTAGGCCGCATTGTAGCACAGTGAGCTTCCCACTGCAACTTATGCTTCATGTCCATGTGCCGATTCATGCATGACGTACTCAAACTATGTATTTTTTGGCCTCTACTTAGCTTTTGTTGACAAATGTTACAGATAACACGAGTTGGGTCATCTTTATCAATCTGAAAAAATGCCCAGGCTATGCAAGGCTTAGCACCCATGCGACCTGAAGAGCCACCACGACTTGTGGTCAGAGGCAGTGTTCTGTTTGAGGATGCAGTTGTTGACGTGCTTCCAGTACTACGTCTCTGTCCAGGAAGGCGCAACCTGACCTCGTCGTCACTAGCATCTTCCTCCACCTCCTCTGCTGACCTCATCTCTTGGCTGACTGTGGGTTGACAGTTAGTGGGATCTCCAACCTCATCATCATCACCCTGTGTGTTATCACACCCGTCGTCGTCAGAGCCAACCTGTTCCTGCCCTGACAAAAAACTAAAGTTCTCGCTCCAATCAGGTATTTGAGTCTCATCATCGTCTTCCTCATTGTCTCCACCAACAGGAGTTACAGTTTGTGAATGAGGGTCTGCATTATGGTCAGAACCTTCTGCGTCTGGTCCTGGATCCGACTCATAAAGATTCTGGGCATCAGTGCAGATCATTTCCTTGTCTGGATTCACAGAAGCGCTGGAGCCGACTTCTGATTCCCAGGCAATAGTATGAGTAAACAGCTCTGCAGACTCAACCATCTGTTCTACCTCATACTCAGACGGGCAGCTGGAGATTTGGGAGCTGTGAGGAAGCACGTGTGATTGGGGTGACACCTCTGAGGACTGGAGTATTTGTGATGTTGAAGTTGATGTGGAGGAGAGCCCACTTAAAGGAGCACTTGATATCCGTTGAAGCACCTGCTGTTTTTGTGCCTCATCTGGAATTTGTAGCGATTGGCTTGGCCGTAAGAAAGGGATATTATCACATTGTTCGCTAAAAGAAGTAGACATTTTAGTTTGGCTGGAAGATGGTCTTTCTTCTGCAGATGTTACTGTTGCTTTAACACCTAGCCCACGGACACAACCTTTTTTCCCCTTCCCAACACGCCTATTCCCCTTTCCACGAGCAGCAGGCCTTTTTCCACTCATTTTGGTGGTTAACTAATTCACAACTCTGGAGTTGTTTGCACAAAAAAACAATGGATGGGAACCGAGCAGAGCTGAGTGGCCAAACTGTGGTATTAGGCCAAAACTATTGTCTGGGTTAGATGCAGAAAAAAATTATATTCAATTTGCAACCTGATGGAGGTCAGTATAGATGGACTAATAGAACAAGTCCCACACACTGCTAGAAGGCCAAATATTTTTTCAGAGCTAGATGCAGATAAAAATTATTTTTAATTTGCAACCTGATGGAGGTCAGTATAGATGGACTAATAGAACAAGTCCCACACACAGCTAGAAGGCCAAATATTTTTTCAGAGCTAGATGCAGATAAAAATTATTTTTAATTTGCAACCTGATGGAGGTCAGTATAGATGGACTAATAGAACAAATCCCACACACTGCTAGAAGGCCAAATATTTTTTCAGAGCTAGATGCAGATAAAAATTATTTTTAATTTGCAACCTGATGGAGGTCAGTATAGATGGACTAATAGAACAAGTCCCACACACTGCTAGAAGGCCAAATATTTTTTCAGAGCTAGATGCAGGTAAAAATTATTTTTAATTTGCAACCTGATGGAGGTCAGTATAGATGGACTAATAGAACAAGTCCCACACACTGCTAGAAGGCCAAATATTTTTTCAGAGCTAGATGCAGATAAAAATTATTTTTAATTTGCAACCTGATGGAGGTCAGTATAGATGGACTAATAGAACAAGTCCCACACACTGCTAGAAGGCCAAATATTTTTTCAGAGCTAGATGCAGAAAAATATTATATTCAATTTGCAACCTTATGGAGGTCAGTATAGATGGACTAATAGAACAAGTCCCACACACTGCTAGAAGGCCAAATATTTTTTCAGAGCTAGATGCAGAAAAAAATTATATTCAACTTGCAACCTGATGGAGGTCAGTATAGATGGACTAATAGAACAGTCCCACACACTGCTAGAAGGCCAAATATTTTTTCAGAGCTAGATGCAGAAAAATATTATATTCAATTTGCAACCTTATGGAGGTCAGTATAGATGGACTAATAGAACAAGTCCCACTCACTGCTAGAAGGCCAAATATTTTTTCAGAGCTAGATGCAGATAAAAATTATTTTTAATTTGCAACCTGATGGAGGTCAGTATAGATGGACTAATAGAACAAGTCCCACACACTGCTAGAAGGCCAAATATTTTTTCAGAGCTAGATGCAGAAAAAAATTATTTTTAATTTGCAACCTGATGGAGGTCAGAATATATGGACTAATAGAACAAGTCCCACACACTGCTAGAAGGCCAAATATTTTTTCAGAGCTAGATACAGAAAAAAATTATATTCAATTTGCAACCTGATCGAGGTCAGTATAGATGGACTAATAGCACACGTCCCACACACTGCTAGAAGGCCAAATATTTTTTCAGAGCTAGATGGAGAAAAAAATTATATTCAATTTGCAACCTGATGGAGGTCAGTATAGATGGACTAATAGAACAAGTCCCACACACTGCTAGAAGGCCAAATATTTTTTCAGAGCTAGATGCAGATAAAAATTAATTTTAATTTGCAACCTGATGGAGCTCAGTATAGATGGACTAATAGAACAAGTCCCACACACTGCTAGAAGGCCAAATATTTTTTCAGAGCTAGATGCAGATAAAAATTATTTTTAATTTGCAACCTGATGGAGGTCAGTATAGATGGACTAATAGAACAAGTCCCACACACTGCTAGAAGGCCAAATATTTTTTCAGAGCTAGATGCAGAAAAAAATTTTATTCAATTTGCAACCTGATGGAGGTCAGTATAGATGGACTAATAGAACAAGTCCCACACACTGCTAAAAGGCCAAATATTTTTTCAGAGCTAGATGCAGATAAAAATTATTTTTAATTTGCAACCTGATGGAGGTCAGTATAGATGGACTAATAGAACAAATCCCACACACTGCTAGAAGGCCAAATATTTTTTCAGAGCTAGATGCAGATAAAAATTATTTTTAATTTGCAACCTGATGGAGGTCAGTATAGATGGACTAATAGAACAAGTCCCACACACTGCTAGAAGGCCAAATATTTTTTCAGAGCTAGATGCAGGTAAAAATTATTTTTAATTTGCAACCTGATGGAGGTCAGTATAGATGGACTAATAGAACAAGTCCCACACACTGCTAGAAGGCCAAATATTTTTTCAGAGCTAGATGCAGATAAAAATTATTTTTAATTTGCAACCTGATGGAGGTCAGTATAGATGGACTAATAGAACAAGTCCCACACACTGCTAGAAGGCCAAATATTTTTTCAGAGCTAGATGCAGAAAAATATTATATTCAATTTGCAACCTTATGGAGGTCAGTATAGATGGACTAATAGAACAAGTCCCACACACTGCTAGAAGGCCAAATATTTTTTCAGAGCTAGATGCAGAAAAAAATTATATTCAACTTGCAACCTGATGGAGGTCAGTATAGATGGACTAATAGAACAGTCCCACACACTGCTAGAAGGCCAAATATTTTTTTCAGAGCTAGATGCAGATAAAAATTATTTTTAATTTGCAACCTGATGGAGGTCAGTATAGATGGACTAATAGAACAAGTCCCACTCACTGCTAGAAGGCCAAATATTTTTTCAGAGCTAGATGCAGATAAAAATTATTTTTAATTTGCAACCTGATGGAGGTCAGTATAGATGGACTAATAGAACAAGTCCCACACACTGCTAGAAGGCCATATATTTTTTCAGAGCTAGATGCAGAAAAAAATTATTTTTAATTTGCAACCTGATGGAGGTCAGAATATATGGACTAATAGAACAAGTCCCACACACTGCTAGAAGGCCAAATATTTTTTCAGAGCTAGATGCAGAAAAAAATTATATTCAATTTGCAACCTGATCGAGGTCAGTATAGATGGACTAATAGAACAAGTCCCACACACTGCTAGAAGGCCAAATATTTTTTCAGAGCTAGATGGAGAAAAAAATTATATTCAATTTGCAACCTGATGGAGGTCAGTATAGATGGACTAATAGAACAAGTCCCACACACTGCTAGAAGGCCAAATATTTTTTCAGAGCTAGATGCAGATAAAAATTATTTTTAATTTGCAACCTGATGGAGCTCAGTATAGATGGACTAATAGAACAAGTCCCACACACTGCTAGAAGGCCAAATATTTTTTCAGAGCTAGATGCAGATAAAAATTATTTTTAATTTGCAACCTGATGGAGGTCAGTATAGATGGACTAATAGAACAAGTCCCACACACTGCTAGAAGGCCAAATATTTTTTCAGAGCTAGATGCAGAAAAAATTTTTATTCAATTTGCAACCTGATGGAGGTCAGTATAGATGGACTAATAGAACAAGTCCCACACACTGCTAGAAGGCCAAATATTTTTTCAGAGCTAGATGTAGAAAAAAATTATTTTCAATTTGCAACCTGATGGAGGTCAGTATAGATGGACTAATAGAACAAGTCCCACACACTGCTAGAAGGCCAAATATTTTTTCAGAGCTAGATGCAGATAAAAATTATTTTTAATTTGCAACCTGATGGAGGTCAGTATAGATGGACTAATAGAACAAGTCCCACGCACTGCTAGAAGGCCAAATATTTTTTCAGAGCTAGATGTAGAAAAAAAGTATATTCAATTTGCAACCTGATGGAGGTCAGTATAGATGGACTAATAGAACAAGTCCCACACACTGCTAGAAGGCCAAATATTTTTTTCAGAGCTAGATGCAGATAAAAATTATTTTTAATTTTCAACCTGATGGAGTTCAGTATAGATGGACTAATAGAACAAGTCCCACACACTGCTAGAAGGCCAAATATTTTTTCAGAGCTAGATGCAGATAAAAATTATTTTTAATTTGCAACCTGATGGAGGTCAGTATAGATGG
This sequence comes from Phyllobates terribilis, assembly GCF_046119375.1. Taxonomy (NCBI): domain Eukaryota; kingdom Metazoa; phylum Chordata; class Amphibia; order Anura; family Dendrobatidae; genus Phyllobates; species Phyllobates terribilis. Next base: position 32,729,544 of record NW_027362768.1, on the reverse strand, counting down.
ACTAATAGAACAAGTCCCACACACTGCTAGAAGATTAAATATTTTTTCAGAGCTAGATGCAGATAAAAATTATTTTTAATTTGCAACCTGATGGAGGTCAGTATAGATGGACTAATAGAATGATGCTATGCCCAAAAGGTTTTCCTTCACTAGGTGCAGTAAAAAAATTGGTATTCTATACACAGGTGGTGTAGCTTGCAACACAGATAGACTACTCCACTGACTAACACACTCTGCAATAGGCCAAAAAGGATTAGCTTTGCTAGATTTAGCCAAATGCTGTGAAAAAAACTTGCACAGCACTGGCACAGACCTGCCTGGCAAAAACTGATAGGAACTGATCTAACTTAGTCCTGAAAAGGACTGCAATTACAATTAGTCTTTACTCCCAACCTATCTATTTAAGAGCACAGACCTGCCTGATAAAAGTCGTAGGAAATGCTGTAACCTAGTCCTTAAAAGGACTGCAATCACAACTATTCCCTACTCCCAAGCTATCTGTAGATTTGTGCGAAAATTGGCTTGAAATTAACAAGGTATAGCGCACACAGCAATAGCGGTGCCATCTAACACTCAGCTGCAGCAGTGAGAAAATGGTGGCGACGGGGAAAATGGCTGGGTCTTATAGGGCAAGGACATGTGACATACACTGCCTATGACACATGCCCTTGCTTGTGTGAAAAAAAGCAGTTCGCTCCGTGTGTGCGCTGCTGATAGGCTGACAGACTGCACCTCCCCACTGTAAATGCGGGAAAGAGAAAAAAAAATGGAGATCTTCATTATTCCTGCAGAGATCCATCCCCTGCCCCTCCCCCCGCCCCACTGTACACTCAAACTGCGTATTAACATTAATTTTCAGCATTAATGAGAAAAAATCCAGTTATGATTTTGGTGCACGAACAGTTATCGAACATAACCTTGAACAGCCGAATTTTTTTCAAATCGTTCGTGTTCTCCGAATGGCTCGAACACGTCCAAAACAGCTCGAATTTGAGATTGGCGAACAGTTCGAGTCGAACAACTCTCATCTCTACTGAAGTGCTTCCAGCTTGTAACTGATGTGGTGATATCTGAGATGGAGGCTGAACATGAGGAGGAGGTTGATGCGCAGGAGCTGTACACTGTGGGGGCAACTCTGACTGACATAGGGCCCGCAATCCTCGATGTTGTGAGGATTTGTTCCGTCCCAAGGTCCGACTGGGTCCTGGCTTCCACTATGTTTACCCAGTGTGCCGTCAGGGAGATGTACCGTCCCTGGCCACAAGCACTTGTCCACATTTCCGTTGTCAGGTGGACTCTCCCAGTCACTGCGTTGTTGAGGGCACGGCAGATGTTTTGGGACACGTACTTGTGTAGTGCGGGGATGTCACACCGGGCAAAATAGTGTCGGCTGTGGACCGAGTGCCGAGGGATGACCACCGCCATAAGGTTGCGGAAGGATTCCATCTCCACCAGCCTAAAAGGCAGCATTTCCAACGCAGGCAGTCGTGAAATGTGCGAATTTAGTAGTGTGGCCTGTGGGGCGTTGGCCGCGAATTTCTGCTTTCGTTCAAAGGTCTGGGATATGGACAATTGACCGCTGCGGTGGGACGTGGATATGGACGTTGATGCTGTTTCTTGAGAAAATGCCATAACAAGTGAAGACTGAGAGGAGGTGGCATCTTTGCATGCCGTTTGGACAGGGGATTGCTTTGCACACACTACAGGGGGTTCTATTGCACGCACAACAGCGGAAGAAGCAGTGGTGACACCCGCTGACACTGGTCGTGGACCCTGGGGTTCACCCCACAAAGTCGGGTGCTTTGCTGCCATGTGCCTGATCATGCTGGTGTTGGTCAGGCTGTTAGTTTTGTCACCCCTGCTGATGCTGGCATGGCAGGTGGTACAAATAGCCTTATTGGGGTTATCTGCAGAGTCTTTAAAAAAATTCCAGACTCTGGAAGACCTACAGGTTGTACTGGCAACATCCCTCGTGTTGGTGTTACGGGGAACTGTTGTCTGCCTTCTGTGTGTGGCCACCACACTGCTTCTTCCCGCCTGTTGGGGTACTCTGCCTCCCTCACCCTGTGTGCTGCTGGCCTTGCTCTGCGAGTCCTCCTGCCACGTTGGGTCAGTTACTAGATAATCCACCACCTCCTCCTCTTCCACTTGCGCACCACGATCCTCCTCACTTCCGGGCAATTGTGTCTCGTCATCGTCCACCTCCTGTGTCAAATTGCCAGCGTCGACTTCCTGTGGCCGTGGCTGTTCAAATATTTGGGCATCGTTACATGGGATCTCCTCTTCCACCACTTCAAGCGGAGCAGGCGAGGGGCACAAATCTGGAAATGGACCAGTGAACAGCTCTTCAGAGTGTCCAAGTGTGGGATCAGTTGCTGTCTGACGACACTCGGCATGGTGGGAGGAAGTAGCATCAGGGTGAGGAGGAGTATGCAGTCGAGACTCAAGGCTACTAAGATTTGACCGTGTGGAAGACAGACCGGAGGTGGTGGTGCCCAGGTAACTGGAAGTATTATCTGCTATCCAATTAATAACCTGTTCACACTGATCATTTTGCAATACTGTGGTTGTTCTGTGCTTCCCTAGTAATTTGGTCAAGAAGTGGGAGCGAGAAGATGTGGCTGTTGGTTGTGGCACATTTTCACCTTGGCCACGGCCCCATCCTCTGCACGCACCATCACCAGAACGTTCAGTACCACGTCCCTTGCCACGCGCCTTGCCCATTGTAAAGGAAGTAAAATAGCTTACACTCGCACTATCAATGGAAAAAGGCTAATAAAAAGTAGATTAGAACTGTGGAAGAGGAAAACCACAGTTCTATTTCTCTGGCCTACACCCGACTCTTTTAAACAATCTGAACAATCATGGAGAAACGATTACTGTTTTTCTTTACGGAAAAAATACCAAAAGCTGGATAATACAGAGATTTGATCCGTGGAACTGCAAAACCACAGTTCTATTTCTCGGGCCTACACCAGACTATTTTCAACAGATATATTTGTGTCTGAACAATCAGGAGACACTATTACTGTTTTTCTTTACGGCAAAAAATGCCAAAATCAGGATAATAGAGATTTTTCACCGTGGAACGGCAAAACCACAGTTATAATTTACTGGTGTATACAAGACTCTTTTAAACAGATATATTTGTGTCTGGACAATCAGGAGACACTATTACTGTTTTTCTTTACGGAAAAAATACCAAAAGCTGGATAATAGAGATTTTTTACTGTGGAACTGCAAAACCACAGTTCTATTTCTTGGGCCTACACCAGACTATTTTAAACAGATATATTTGTGTCTGAACAATCAGGAGACACTATTACTGTTTTTCTTTACGGAAAAAATACCAAAAGCTGGATAATAGAGATTTTTTACCGTGGGACGGCAAAACCACAGTTATAATTTACTGGTGTATACCAGAATCTTTTAAATAGATATATTTGCGGCTGAACAGTGAGCGACACACTCAAACTGTTTTTTTTTTGGTAAAAATGGCCCAAAAGTGGATAATACAGACGAATGAACCGTGGAACTTCGAAACCACACTTCTATTTCTCTGCCCTTCACCAGACTATTTTCAACAGATATATTTGTGTCTTAACAATCAGGAGACACTTTTACTGTTTTTCTTTACGGCAAAAAATGACAAAAGCAGGATAATAGAGATTTTTCACCGTGAAATGCCAAAACCACAGTTATAATTTACTGGTGTATACCAGACTCTTTTAAACAGATATATTTGTGTCTGAGCAATCGGGAGACACTATTACTGTTTTTCTTTACGGAAAAAATACCAAAAGCTGGATAATAGAGATTTTTTACTGTGGAACTGCAAAACCACTGTTCTATTTCTCGGGCCTACACCAGACTATTTTAAACAGATATATTTGTGTCTGAACAATCAGGAGACACTATTACTGTTTTTCTTTACGGAAAAAATACCAAAAGCTGGATAATAGACATTTTTTACCGTGGGACGGCAAAACCACAGTTATAATTTACTGGTGTATACCAGAATCTTTTAAACAGATATATTTGTGTCTGAACAATCAGGAGACACTATTACTGTTTTTCTTTACGGCAAAAAATGCCAAAAGCAGGATAATACAGAGATTTGACCCGTGGAACTGCAAAACCACATTTCTATTTCTCTTGCATTCACCAGACTCTTTTAAAAAAATATATTTTTGTCTGAACTGTCACAGACACACTTTTTTTGGGGGGGGGGAGGGGGTGGGACACCAAAAGTTTAATAAGATAGGTATTTGTACAGTATAAAGGAGGAAAAAAAAAAAAGAGGATTTAGATGAAAAAAAAGGATTTTTCCTGGCCCCCGAGACCTGGAGCTAAGTACAGCAATTTCAGCAACAGGAGCACACAGGACTGTAATGCAGCGTTTATAACCACTGCGTCTCCTATACAGCCTGCCTGATAACTGGGATGGATATTAGTCCTGAGAAGGACTGTTTGTTTGATCTGGCAGCCTTTACAGACCCTACACTAACTATTTTGTAGTATATATCTCTCCCTAAATCAGCAGCGCTGTCCCTACACTGTCTGATCCCAGCCGTCTGTGTCCAAGATGGCGGCGCACGGTTTTAAATACTCGAGGTGATGCTGTGCGGCCAGCCAATTAATGGAAAAAAACGCATGCTGATTGTACATGCGTTTTCCTGCCAGGGACATGCGGAAATTAAGCGTTCTTCACTTGCATTTCCGCATGCGGGTTGTCAAGCGCTTTCCAAGCGATTTTAGCATCACTTGGAAAGTGCTTGACAACTTGGCCACACTATAAAAATCCATGCAAAAGGCATGGATTTATATAGTGTGACCGAGAGAATGTCAAAAAATAAAAAAATAAATATATATTTACCCTCCGATGGCCCGTGCTGTCTTGCTTCGCTCGGTCCCAGCTGCCGGCAGCGGTAGAGTGAAGGACCTGCCAACGTCAGTGTCGCATGACCCGTCACATGACTCTGACGTCAGCGCAGGTCCTTCATTCCATTGCGATGTGCCGGGAAGCAAGGAGGAGCGCAGCGCGGGCCACCAGAAGGTAAGTATATATTTATTTTATTCTTTTTTTACAGCTTTTTTAATGGTACCTGGGTGTGGATGGTGTGGATGAGACTCTCCTCTCCTCTCCTCCACACCCGAGTACCATCCGCACATTAGAATGCGCCAATTACGCAAGTACAGATGCAGTCTTGCGGAATTGGCGCATTCTAATGCAAGTCAATAGTGGTGAAAACGCAGCACTTCCGCAAAATAATTGGTAGTGCTGCGTTTTTTTCCGCAATGATAATCCGTAGCGGAAATTTCCGCAGCATGTGCACAGCACATGCGGATTATCATTGGGGGACATGGCAGGCCTTCTACCATGCGTTTTTTAAGCGTTTCTGCAGCGTTTTTTCTGCTGCGGAAACGCTTAAAAAACGCATCGTGGGCACACAGCCTAAGTCATATGTCAAGGCTCATTAAAGGGTCGATAGTGACTTGTAGGATCGCTGCTTCCAAATAGTGGCGCTATAGAGTTCTAATTATCTTCCTTTCTGAAGAGACAATTTGCATAGGGGAATACAGTACACCCATACTGGAATATATACATGGAACCTATATACAGTTATATGAAAAAGTTTGGGCACCCCTATTAATCTTAAGCTTAATGTTTTATAAAAATTGGTGTTTTTGCAACAGCTATTTCAGTTTGATATATGTAATAACTGTTGGACACAGTAATGTTTCTGCCTTGAAATGAGGTTTATTGTACTAACACAAAATGTGCAATCTGCATTCAAACAAAATTTGACAGGTGCATAAGTATGGGCACCTCACCAGGAAAGTGACATTAATATTTAGTAGATCCTCCTTTTGCAAAAATAACAGCCTCTAGTCGCTTCCTGTAGCTTTTAATGATTTCCTTGATCCTGGATGAGAGTATTTTTGACCATTCCTCTTTACAAAACAATTCCAGTTCAGTTAAGTTTGATGGTCGCCGAGCATGGACAGCCCTCTTCAAATGATCCCACAGATGTTCAATGATATTCAGGTCTGGGGACTGAGATGGCCATTCCAGAACATTGTAATTGTTCCTCTGCATGAATGCCTGAGTAGATTTGGGGCGGTGTTTTGGATCATTGTCTTGCTGAAAGATCCATCCCCTGCGTAACTTCAACTTTGTCACTGATTCTTGAACAATATTGTCAAGAATCTGCTGATACTGAGTGGAATCCATGCGTCCCTCAACTTTAACAAGATTCCCGGTGCCGGAATTGGCCACACAGCCCCAAAGCATGATGGAACCTCCACCAAATTTTACTGTGGGTAGCAAGTGTTTTTCATGGAATGCTGTGTTTTTTTGCCGCCATGCATAACGCCTTTTTGTATGACCAAACAACTCAATCTTGGTATCATCAGTCCACAGGACCTTCTTCCAAAAAGAAATTGGCTTCTCCAAATGTGCTTTTGCATACCTCAGCCGACTCTGTTTGTGGCGAGCTTGCAGAAACGGCTTCTTTCGCATCACTCTCCCATACAGCTTCTCCTTGTGCAAAGTGCGTTGTATAGTTGACCGATGCACAGTGACACCATCTGCAGCAAGTTGATGCTGCAGCTCTCTGGAGGTGGTCTGAGGATTGTCCTTGACTGATCTCACCATTCTTCTTTTCTGCCTTTCTGATGTTTTTCTTGGCCTGCCACTTCTGGCCTTAACAAGAACTGTCCCTGTGTTCTTCCATTTCCTTACTATGTTCCTCACAGTGGAAACTGACAGGTTAAATCTCTGAGACAGCTTTTTGTTTCCTTCCCCTGAACAACTATGTTGAATAATCTTTGTTTTCAGATCAGTTGACAGTTGTTTTGAGGAGCCCATGATGCCAGTCTTCAGAGGAGATTCAAACAGGAGAACAACTTGCAAGTGGCCACTTTAAGTAGCTTTTCTCATGATTGCATACACCTGGCTATGAAGTTCAAAGCTCAATGAGGTTACAAAACCAATAAAAGTGCTTTAGTAAGTCAGTAAAAAGTAGGTAGGAGTATTTAAAACAAGAAAATGATAAGGGTGCCCATACTTATGCACCTGTCAAATTTTGTTTGAATGCAGATTGCACATTTTGTGTTAGTACAATAAACCTCATTTCAAGGCAGAAACATTACTGTGTCCAACAGTTATTACATATATCAAACTGAAATAGCTGTTGCAAAAACACCAATTTTTATAAAACATTAAGCTTAAGATTAATAGGGGTGCCCAAACTTTTTCATATAACTGTATATCGTTCAGTACAAAGAAAAACATTATCCTACAAATAAATTTGTACAAAAAAGAACCTAAATAAAAAGGTAAAACTTTATTCTAAACTACAAAATATTAAAAAATGGAAGTAAAAACTTAGGAAAACAGTAGATGGCACCACAACACTTAAGTATTGCAGGAAGTAAGTATTAGATCAATACAGGCAATAATCCCTAAACGTACAATAAGGCAGAACAAATGCTACCTTATTCATATACCAAAGTCAACACACAATAGTAAATTGTAACAATATGTTGTATACAGTGAATAGTAAATATCACAATATGTGTGTAGCCCTAATGTCACACAGTTACATAAACCTTTCTATATCAATTTCCCCCTTTTGTACAGTTAGGTCCATATATATTTGGACAGAGACAACATTTTTCAAATTTTGGTTCTAGACATTACCACAATGAATTTTAAACAAAACAATTCAGATGCAATTGAAGTTCAGACTTTCAGCTTTCATTTGAGGGTATCCACATTAAAATTGGATGAAGGGTTTAGGAGTTTCAGCTCCTTAACATGTTCCACCCTGTTTTTAAAGGGACCAAAAGTAATTGGACGGATTAAATAATTGTAAATAAAATGTTCATTTCTAGTACTTGGTTGAAAACCCTTTGTTGGCAATGACTGCATGAAGTCTTGAACTCATGGACATCACCAGACGCTGTGTTTCCTCCTTTTTGATGCTCTGCCAGGCCTTCACTGCGGTGGTTTTCAGTTGCTGTTTGTTTGTGGGCCTTTCTGTCTGAAGTTTAGTCTTTAACAAGTGAAATGCATGCTCAATTGGGTTGAGATCAGGTGACTTCTTTGCTTTAATAAACTCCTGGGTTGCTTTGGCTTTATGTTTTGGGTCATTGTCCATCTGTAGTATGAAACGACGACCAATCAGTTTGGCTGCATTTGGCTGGATCTGAGCACACAGTATGGCTCTGAATACACCAGAATTCATTCGGCTGCTTCTGTCCTGTGTCACATCATCAATAAACACTAGTGACCCAGTGCCACTGGCAGCCATGCATGCCCAAGCCATCACACTGCCTCCGCAGTGTTTTACAGATGATGTGGTATGCTTTGGATCATGAGCTGTACCACGCCTTCGCCATACTTTTCTCTTTCCATCATTCTGGTAGAGGTTGATCTTGGTTTCATCTATCCAAAGAATGTTCTTCCAGAACTGTGCTGGCTTTTTTAGATGTTTTTTAGCAAGGTCCAGTCTAGCCTTTTTATTCTTGATGCTTATGAGTGGCTTGCACCGTGCAGTGAACCCTCTGTATTTACTTTCATGCAGTCTTCTCTTTATGGTAGATTTGGATATTGATACGCCTACCTCCTGGAGAGTGTTGTTCACTTGGTTGGCTGTTGTGAAGGGGTTTCTCTTCACCATGGAGATTATTCTGCGATCAACCACCACTGTTGTCTTCCATGGGCGCCCAGGTCTTTTTGCATTGATGAGTTCACCAGTGCTTGCTTTCTTTCTCAGGATGTACCAAACTGTAGATTTTGCCACTCCTAATATTGTAGCAATTTAATGGATGTTTTTTTTCTGTTTTTGCAGCTTAAGGAGGTCTTTTTTCACCTGCATGGAGAGCTCCTTTGACCGCATGTTTACTTCACAGCAAAACCTTCCAAATGCAAGCACCACAACTCAAATCAACTCCAGGCCTTTTATCTGCTTAATTGAGAATAACATAACGAAGGGATTGCCCACACCTGTCCATGAAATAGCCTTGGAGTCAATTGTCCAATTACTTTTGGTCCCTTTAAAAACAGGGTGGCACATGTTAAGGGGCTGAAACTCATAAACCTTTCATCCAATTTTAATGTAGATACACTCAAATGAAAGCTGAAAGTCTGAACTTCAACTGCATCTGAATTGTTTTGTTTAAAATTTATTGTGGTGTCTAGAACCAAAATTAGAAAAATGTTTTCTCTGTTCAAATATATATGGACCTAACTGTAAATGGTATATATAAACTCTACCACATGGTTAGTGTCATGCAGGCTGAGGGGAGGAATAAGTGTATAATGACAGAATGAGGGGGAAGGGAGCACAATAATTAGGCAAAGGGGGGGTAGAAACCCCTAGGCTGATCTAATATCATCCTGACTGCCCTATCGTCCCTAAATAAGTTCTGCACCTATCGCTGAGCAGGAAACCTAATCCCTGACTGTCCCTAGAGCTAGGCGCTAGGTATGGAGGGGACAGGGTGAGCACTAGTCAGCCCCTAGTGCAACCAAAGATAACAAGGTAAGCAAACAAAGAGGTACACTGAGCTTGAGAAGACACCAGAGAGATCACGCCAACTATCCTCCAAGGAAATTCCAAGAAGACACTAGCCAACTTCTAGCACTCCAGCCCTGGACAGAGGAAAATAGAGTAATCACCGGCGACTCTCTGGAGACACGGAGAGTTTTTAACTATCAAGCAAGGGTGTGTCAATTAGCAGCAGAAGGTGGAGGTTAGTGATCAGCGAGCATGTTTGAAAAACGTTCACAAAAGATAAACTCGACACGAATATTGTACTTTCGGATTCCTGATCGGAAACCCGTGCATTTTTTTTTAAATCGGCAAAAATTGGTAAAATTTGGTAAAAAGGGCAGGAAATGATTGCCTCGCAACAAGTGATGAGTGAGTACCATAATATTCATAATTGCTATACTTGTAAAGAGTACTTTGTAATAATCGCGTATTCGTTCCGAATAGCGAGTACAATGTAAGTCAATGGAAAATGAGAGTAATTTTCTGCTGGACCCTACAAAGGGGTCTGTGGGCCTGAGGAAAAGGCTGAAATGGATGGGAAAGTGATGAACAGATTGGGAAGAGCCTGGAGAATATGCCTGCATGCATTTCTGACTCACATATGGTTTCTGGGAATACGTTTGTCGCAGTGTTACGCCACTTTTACAGACACACAAGAACAACTACCAAACCTAACCTAAATTGCATTTAACAGGCCAAAAAGGTTAAGAAACAGTTTTTCCTGCATAATCACTATTTTATAAGGCTAAATAAACCAGAGAAACCAGAAGACATGCATTTTATCGTTTTTTCACACATACTCTTGTGGCTTTTTTTCGCCTTTTACAATTGGGAGGGCCCTGACTTATGCATTTTCTTGGTCCCTCTGTAATACATCATTTTTAGTTCGCTATTCCCCAGCACTTTACAAGCACAGCTAGAACATACTAATAGGTATGTTGATCTTTGACCTGAGAGGCCTCAGGTGGCTCTGTAACATGCGTTTTGGAGGGACAGCTGTTACTTAGACATTTGGGTGGTCCCTCCATCATTGACACTCAGATAGTGGAATACATATTCCATCGTAGTTTACAATGTGCCCATTGTAGCGTTGAGCTTGACCCCCTCCTCCTCCTCCTCCTCCACCACCACCATGTGATACTGCGGCCCTAAATTCAAATGTTCAGAGGGCCTGCAGTAGGCTGGAAAGCTGAGTTTTGTGAGAGCCCTCGTGTGGCTCTGTAACATACATTTTGAAGTGCCCTCCTCTAGAAATTTTTGGGGTGCCTCTTGTGTACATTTGAGAGTGCCCTTACTTATTCATATTGTAGGGCCCTCACTATTATTTAACTAATTTAAGGGCAGAGACTACAGAGAAAATGGCCAAGAGACATGGAGTACTAGAAGATAACAGTGAATGCGGCCTATGATCCTCAGGTATGGCTGAACTCTGTGAACCGGAAAAATAAAGCTGCACTAGTCAACTGGAAGACGAGCTCAAATATATCACTTGTGCAAGTCAATGGACAAAGGATATATGGTGCCCCCCCTCCAGGATGGGTTGGAGAAGCTTCTCCAAATGGCTTAGATATTTTGATTGTCTATAGTCCCCAGATTATATAGCAAGTGAAGACTTCTTGATACTGTACTACTTGGTCCAGGTCAGAATGTGCATCGAATTTCCAAAAATTACTCTTGGGGCTGGGGGCTGTGTCATAGGTGCAAGAAGATTTCATGACAAGAGCCTCCCTTGACAAACATTATCTACGATGGAGTACTGTAGTAGTTCTGGCCCTCAATTCAAGTTTTCAGAGGGCCATCAGTCAGTCATCAACAGTCAGTGTAAATTTCTGTTGAATATGTATTCCCTATCTCAGTCACAATGTGGCACAACATGTGACAAGGGCTTCCAGTGACAAATATTAGTTTGGTAGGACTACTGTACATTCCAGATTTGTCCACTGCACAATATGCATAGGGTTTGTGAAAATTAGCCCTATGGACTGAGTCATGGTTGACGCAGGAAGCCCCCATCCCAAGGGCTTCCAATCACAAATAGTAGATAGGCTGGAGTAGGAATACTGTCCTGGGTTGTCCACTGCACAATGTTTATAGGATTTGTAAAAATTAGCTATATGTGCTGTGTCATGATTGACTCACTATTTTGGCTGAGCCTGTGACAGCCAGCTTGGCTTGTGCCATCAACATCTGAAAATCTGTAAACAAAACCCAAAATGCCAAAAAAGCCTGTTGTTAAGGGACGTGGACGTGGTGTTGTCAGTGGTGCACGAGAAGGCACTCAGTCTGTGTCAGGTCAGAAGAAGCTTGATACATCCACTATGTTCCTGGAAAAAATTCCCAGTCTGGAGCATAAACGTGTGTGGAAGCAAGAAGAGCGAGAGCAGATTCTGTTTTGGATAGCAGTCAATGCCTCTACACATTTGTCAAGCAGCAACAAATCTTCCATGACCACACAGTCTACTGTGGATACACAGAAGGCTGGCCCTTCCAATCCTGAAGCTGGTTCTCCTTCCTCCTGCCATTATCAGTCACAGGAGACATATGACACCAAGCTTGGCTACTCCGAGGATCTGTTTGGTACGTAGCCTTTGGTTGACTCTGGCCTCTCACTGTGCAGCATTGAAGAGGGACAAGAGGAGGTGGCGTGCATTGATGCTCAAGTATTTGAGGACCTATGGCCAGAAGAAAGCCACTTGAAGGAACGTCATTTACTGTCTCCAGAGGTGGAGGCTGATGATGATGAGACACAGTTGCCATCAGGTCAGCCTACAATGTCAACTGGGAAGGAGGATGAGATAGAAGATGAGGTGGTCGATGATGAGTTCACTCATCCGACCAGGACCGTTTGCACACATAGCCATGACAGCAACACAGAGGAAGATGAATATGTAGCACAAACACAGGCACCAAGGGGTCGTGGTTAGCCCAGAGTGAGAACTGGGTCAAGTGTTCCCAAGAGCACCCCCGCTGTGCGCCAAGTCAGGGCTAGGGGGCGTTCAGCTGCTGTGTGGAATTTTTTTTTCTGAAAGTCCTTCAGAGAAAAACGTTGTCTGTAGCATCTGCCATACCAAGTTGAGCAGAGGCCAGGGCAAAGGCAACCTGAGAACAACCAGCATGAGAAATCACATGGCAGCCAAGCTGCCCAGTAGGTGGGCAGAACACCAGGGTATCAAATCTGCGTCTGCTGGTCAAACTAATAATAATAATAATACTCTTTATTTATATAGCGCCAACCTATTCCACAGCGCTTTACAATTCTGAGGTTCATATTCAACAGTCATAAGTAACATAGCTAAAGATAATACAATAATAAAAGCAAAAATAATGACGACCCTGCTCGTAAGAGCTTACAATCTACAATGAGGTGGGGGTGACACAAAGTACAGGGGCTTATTTACAATGATGGTCCAGCGATCTTGAGGGGATGAGAGATAGATAAAGGTTGCATGAGCTCATCACCAGCCAGTATCTGTAGTGCTTAGGGGTTCGGTGGAGACTTATGCCATGTCGCCTGGGCTATGTGCTTCAGAATCTGCTGTTCAAGAAGCAGGCGCTTATACCTCCTGCCCACAAGCAGTACATCAGGGTATCAAATGTGCGTCTGCGGGTCAAACCAATAGTGATAATAATAATAATACTCTTTATTTAGCGCCAACCTATTCCGCAGTGCTTTACAATTCAGAGGTTCATATTCAACAGTCATAAGTAACATAGCTAAAGATAATACAATAATTAAAGCAAAAATAATGACTACCCTGCTCATAAGATCTTACAATCTACAATGAGGTGGGGGTGATACAAAGTACAGGGGCTTATTTATAATGATGGTCCAGCCATCTTGAGGGGATGAGGGATAGATAAAGGTTGCATGAGCTCATCACCAGCCAGCATCTGTAGTGCTTTGGGGTTCGGTGGAGACTTATGCCATGTCGCCTGGGCTATGTGCTTCAGAATCTGCTGTTCAAGAAGCATGCGCTCATACCTCCTGCCCACAAGCTGCAGTTGCTCACACACAACAAACATCAACCACATCCAGTTCCTTGTGCCAGCACAGCGTCCAATTGTCCGTGCCTGAGAGCTTGGAAAGAATGTGTAAATACCCAGCCACGCACCCACAGGCACAAATACTAGACTCACACATTGCCAAATTTCTAGCTGTGGAGATGATGCCATTTAGGCTCGTGGGAACTCAGTCTTCCGTGATCTCTTGGCTGTGGCTGCCCCACGATAGTGTTCCCAGCAGCCACTATTTTGCCCGGTGTGCTGTCCCTGCGTTACACAAGTACATGTTAAACAATCTGAATTGTGCTCTCACCAACACCGTAACCCGGAAGGTCCACCTAACAGACACCTGGACAAATTTTTGTGTACAGGGACGATACATTTCTGTCATGGCACACTGCGAGAACCTGGTGGAGGGTGGGACAAAGGCCCAAACTGGAACATCACACATCCCACCCACCCTAAGAATAGCGGGCCCAACTTCTGTCAGAGTTTCCAACTCTTCATATTCCACTTCGTTTCTCCCCTTCTCCTGTTCCTCAGCTTCTGCTGAATTACCCTCCCCATGACTGCCAAGCTGGGACCTGTGCAGCAGCGCATCGGCAAAGTGGCAAGATGCCCTGCTGAAGCTAATCTGTTTAGGTCAGTAAGCACACACTGCAACAGAGCTATGGCAAGCTTTAAAACAACAGACCGATCAGTGGTTCTCCCCGCTGCACCTCCAACCCGGTCTGGTCGTCTGCGATAATGAGCGTAACCTGGTGGCGGCTTTAAAGATTGGCAAGCTGGTACACGTGCCATGCATGTCTCACATGCTGAACCAAGTTGTTCAGAAATTTTGGAAAACTTTACGAGACTTGCCGTACCTACTTGAGAAGGTGCGCCGTATTAGTGCCCATTTCCGCCATTCCTCTACTGCTTTTACTACTTTTCCAGCGCTGCAAAAGCGCTTGAATTTGCCAAGTCACCGACTAATTTGCGACCTGCCCACGTGGTGGAACTCCACCTATCATATGTTGGGGAGGATTAGTGAACAGCAGAGGGCAGTAGCTGAATACCAGCTTCAGCATGCCAGTTAGACTGAGAGTCAGCCACCACACATAACTGTTAAGTGGGTGTGGATCGCTGACATTTGTGAGGTTCTTGATAACTTTGAGTACTGCACCAACCTCGTGTACGGTGATCAGGCTATTATCAGCGTAACCATCCCGCTGCTGTGTCTCTTGAAACAATCGCTGCATAATCTCAAAGAGGGAGCTTTGAGTGCCCAGCATGTTGGTATGGAGCCAGATTTCCCAATGGGTGACACTTCCCAGCCCAGTCAATATTCTGAGGCAACATTGGTGATGAGGAGGAAGATGAGGAAGGAGAGGACTTGTTTTTCCGTGCTACAGAGGGGACACCCAACCCAAGCTTCATGTCTGTCCAACCTGGATGGGCTGGAAAGGAGAAGGTGGAGGAGGAGAAGGAGGCGAGTCAGCGTAAGAAGATGATGGGTACTGTTTCTATTGTTGGGGACACAGAACATTTGCCTTTTTGCAGCTTGGCCCACATGGCACCATTGATGTATTAGTGTCTGTGGCAAGACCCTCCTGTGATACACATTTTATCCAACAGTAATAATAATAAAAAATTTTATTTATATAGTGCCAACATATTCCGCAGCACTTTACAATTAAGCGGAGACATGTTCATACAATAAATTCAATACAAGGTAAGACAGTTTAAACAGTTACATTAGGAGTGAGGTTCCTGCTCGCAAGCTTACATTCAACAAGGAAATGGGTGGACACAATAGGTGAAAAGTGCTTGTTATTTCAGGTCAGGCAATTATAATAAGTAGGGATTTTCATATAAAACTGCATGATCCGGTCATCAGCCAGTGTAGTTATCGTGTGCATGGAGGGTGTGGAGACAGATGAATAGTAGGGTGCCGATTCAGAATAATATTTAGAAGGCGGAAAAAGGGGAAAGTTAGTTTACTGAGTAGTTGAGGTGGTAGTTTAAAGAGATGGGTTTTTAAAGCGCGCTTGAAGACGTGGTGGCTAGGCATCAGTAGGATCGTCTGGGGTAGGGCATTCCAGAGAACTGGTGCAGCACGAGAGAAGTCTTGGAGACGGAATTGCGAGGTTTGGATTATGGGGGATGTTAGTCTTAGGTCATTTGTAGAACGGAGGGCACGTGTAAGGCGATAGACAAAGATGAGAGCGGAGATATAAGGCGGTGCAGAACTGTAGAGAGCTTTGTGGGTGAGAGTAATGAGTTCATATTGGACCCTGTAGCAAATGGGCAACCAGTGTAATGACTGGCACAAGATGGAGGCATCGGTGTAGCGGCTGGACAGAAATACAACTCTGGCTGCTGCATTCAGGACGGATTGAAGTGAAGAAAGTTTGGTAAAAGGGAGACCGATCAGAAGAGAGTTGCTGTAGTCCACACGAGAGTGAATAAGACCAACAGTAAGAGTTTTAGCAGTTTCAAAGATGAGAAAAGGTCGGATTCTGGAGATGTTTTTAAGGTGCAGGTGACAAGAGTGACCTATACTGGTTGGCCACCTTTCTCAATCCACGGTACAAGGAGAAAATTCCTTCTCTCCTTTTGGAGTCAACAAAGAGTTTTACAATTGAATTGTTCAAGAGGGCCATTGTAGATCAGTTGCTGAAAACATCACCCTCAGACAATGCTGGTGGCAGGGGTACCGGCTCTTTTCAACACCAAGGGATAATGGGGAGAGACAAGAACACCAGATCCAACAGAGGTGGGGGGAAAATGTGCATAAATTGTGCAATTTTAAATAAACCAGCACAACAGCAAAGGCTATCTGTGCCTATAACAATGCCAAGGAGGGACAAGTTGCAGAACATGGTCAAGGGGTACTTAATTGACCATACATGCGTCCTTTCTGACGCTTCAGTTCCCTTTAATTATTGGGTGTCTAAGCTGAACACTTGGCCCGACCTCTCTTTATATGCCTTGCCTGCCTGGCTGCTAATGTGGTGTCTGAGCGTGTTTTCAGTTCCGCTAGGGCAATCATCACTGATAGGTGCACACGCCTCTCCACAGAAAATGCAGACAGACTTACTCTGATTAAATTCAACAAGGACTGGATATCCCCACAGATTGTAATCCCTCCAGATGACAGCAAGCAAACCTAAATTCACCAAAAATTCAGATTCATGCTTCTGTTATCATCACCCCCTTCTCATAAGAACCTGTTTCCTTCCTTCGTCAACCATGACTCAGCCCATAGAGCTAATTTTTACAAACCCTATGCCGATTGTGCAGTGGACTAACCAGGACAGTATTCCTACTCCAGCCTAACTACTATTTGTGATTGGAGGCCCGTGGGATGGGGGCTTCCTGCGTCAACCATGACTCAGCCCATAGGGCTAATTTTTACAAACCCTATGCAAATTGTGCAGTGGACAAACCAGGACAGTATTCCTACTCCAGCCTAGCTACTATTTGTGATTGGTGGCCCTTGGGATGGTGGTTTCCAAAATAGTGGTTAAAATGGCCTGGTGCATGCTTTGTAGCAGGCAGGTGGAAATGTGTGGACTACTGCTTTGTGTAGGGCACTCAATGATTTTTTAAGTGGACTAATATGGACAGAAGGCAGGCTGACACCTCAAAATAGTGGTTAAAATGGCCTGGTGCATGCTTTGTAGCTAGCAGTAGGAAATATTTGGACTACTGCTTTGTGCAGGGCACTCAATGATTTTAAAAGTGGACTAATATGGACAGAGGGCAGGCTGACACCCCAGAATAGTGGTTAAAATGGCCTGGTGTGGGCTTGGTAGTAGGTAGTAGGAAATGTTTGGACTACTGCTTTGCGTAGGGCACCAAACTCCTCTTTAAGTGGACTAATGTGGACAGCAGAAGCCAGGATCTAACCCCTAAAACAACAGTGAAAATAGACCGGTGCTTAAAAAAAAAAAAGGCAGCATTAAAACTTTTGTCTGTGTGTGCTGGAAAATATTGCTTTGCACCTGACAAGAGCTGTTTTAAGATGGACACTGGAAGAACACTTTAACCTCTCCCTACCTAACACACAATCTCTCCCTCCCTGTACTCTGACTTTGTTGTGTGCCTTCAGCTCTGAAAAGCTATTTTTTAGTCGTATTATGGAGTTAGTGAGCGGCTCCTTTAAACACTGAACTAGTATACACTGCAGGTAGCCCTTAAAAGGGCTTTTGTTTTATCAAGAAGCCTAAATACTCTCCCTAGCAACTCAGCGATCTCTCCCTATGCTTAAAGAACGCAGGCTCCAGACGCAATGTGCACAAAATGGTGGCAACAGGGATTAAAAAGACTATGCTGCTGGGTGGCCAGCCAATCACAGTAATGCCACAACCAAGATGTCTGCGGCATTACTGTGATTGGTTAAGAAGCCGAGCATGTTTAATGGCTGCAAAGAAGGTGCCAGAACTGCAGGGTGGGACATCCGTATATAGCAAGGCAAGTACACCAATACTCGCAGAATAAAGTGTAACCCGAATGCCGTACTATCCATGCGAATAGCGAATAGTAACGAATACACTCGCGCATCACTACTCACAACGAAGGTGTTTTTAACAGTTTGGCTAGCATACTGCTTGTGTATGATGAGCGGGGGGACGTGTTTGATGAGGGGAGGGGCTGGGGGGAGAGCTAACAGATGCTGAGAGCAGCACCATGCTTCTAATTTTTTTTTTCCCCCAACTTTATGTATGCAAATCGTGGCTAGCCAATCGGGGCGCAGGAAGCATCCACACTGTCCAGACACAAGGGCTTGAGCTATTAGCTGCTGAAAAATCACATGTCCTCTCGATATAAGGAGCAGACATGTTGTGTGAGTGCCATTTTATGCTTATAAGTTATCACAGACGCTGCTGCTGGACGCCAATCCAACTTACCGAGAGATTTTAGCTAGATTGATAGATGGTTGCTTTTAAGTCAGATAGTTTAAATAACTAGTAGTAATGAGCAAGCACTAAAATGCTCGGGTACTCATTGCTCGGGTCGAGCAAATTGGAATGCTCGAGTGCTCAGTCCGCGTAACGAGCCCAATGTAAGTCTATGGGAAACTCAAACATTTTTCAGGCGGCTCCCCCCCCGGCGGTCTGCAGAGGGCCTAAAAATTGCCCAAATCGATTGGAACAGTGCTCAAATGACAAGGGAACAGCATGGGGAAGACCCCTGGAAGCATCTCTGACTCCCAGATCACTGCTGTCAACAACGTGGTCAGAGTATTACCCCACTTTTACTGACTCACAATAAAACATACAAAAACGAAACCAAAATGGATTTTCCTGGAAAATATGTTAAGGAACATCCTTTCCAGGGTAATGACTTGTATATAAGGCAAAATAAATAACCAAAAACAAAAATACTCCTCCACACCTTGGGCTATGTTCACACATAGTGTTTTTGATGCTTTTTTTTGCACTTTTGCATTGCTTTCAACCAAGATAAATGCATTCACCAGGAAATGTCATTTTAACATTTTACAACCTTATCTGGCCATGTGGTGTGTGACACATCATCAAACACATGCATACAGTGCTGAAAAGACATGCGAACAGCATGGGGAAGACCTCTGGAAGCATCTCTCACTCCCAGGTCACTGCCTAAAAGTGTGCCCATCAAAAGTGATCCTTGGCGCATGCGAAGATGCCTCCCGCCATGCATCTATCGTTGCAGACTTGCAACAATCACCATCCTCGTCCATGTCCCACTACAGCATTCAGTTGTCCCTACCCCATTCCTTGGAATGCAAGCGCAAGTATGCAGGCAGCCACCCACCCACAGGCTGCAATACTATACTGCCAAATTTTTGACAGCTGTTTGCACTTGAAATGTGGCCTTTTAGGCTCGTGGAGGCGGAAGTTTTTCATAACCTCATGCCGGCGGCGGCCGGGTGTCCATACTCGGTCCCCAGCCGCCACTATATTTCCCGGTATCACCTCCTCCTTCCACAAGCACGGGTCCCACAACATTACCCGTGCCCTCCCCAGTGCACGTACTGGGAAGGACTGCCTAACCAAAAACACGTGGACAAGTGAATGTGGCCAGGGATGGTACGGAGGCAGTCCACATCTTTTTTTGCTAAGAGTTGTATTTAGCTCGGTGAAAGGACTGGCATAGAGGGAAACCGTATCTACCCTGAGTGACATTTCTCCCAGGAAGTCCTGGAATTGAGCTTGTTGCAGAAGCAATGGCAGCCCGTCCAACATCAACTCGCACTTGTCGGTGGTGCTTTGACACACACACATCTTTCTTTGCGCATTCAATTTCTCGAATACAGAGTTGGACAATGGCCTGATCTGTAATGCGTTTTGAGAAATAACATGCTTAAGCATGGCCGATCCACATTATAAAAGCAGCCATAGAGTGTCCGGGAACCTTCCCCCACACTTTTCTTAGCCAAGGTTGCTTTTTGGCAGGGTTAGACGGGCTCACTAGAGAACTGGAGACTCCTACGGCGGGCCCTGGCTTCTCCTTCAGGAGAGTTCATAGTGCCGAGGTGAGGCCATGATGATGATAGAGGCCACCATCTGGTTAGTTTTCTGTTACTTGGAATGCAAGTGCAAGTATGCAGCCAGCCACCCACCCACCCACAGGCCGCAACACTAAACTGCCAGATTTCTGGGCAGCACTTTGCACTTGAAACCACATGCCGGCGGTGGCCGGGTGTCCATACTCGGTCCCCAGACGCCACTATATTTCCCGGTATCGCCTCCGCCTTCCACAAGCTTGGGTCCCACAACATTACCCGAGCCCTCCCCAGTGCACTTACTGGGAAGGACTGCCTAACCACAAACACGTGGACAGGTGAATGTGGCTAGGGACGGTATGGAGCCATTCCACAACTTTTTTGGCGAAGAGTTGCATTTAGCTCGGTGAAAAGACTGGCATAGAGGGAAACCGTATCTACCATGCGTGTCATTTCTCCCAGGAAGTCCTCTAAAGCTGCTTGCACTTGAAATGTGGCCTGAACATTACTGCTGGTACTTTTCTGTGGGAATTTGCTTGCCTCCTACCAGCCTGGAATATTTCCAGCAAACTATGGTACGACGCCATGGTACTAGCACTGCCCCCAGTACCAGTAGCGAAGCCATCCCCAATTTCCTTCTCAGGAATTTTATTTGGTAGACTGAGTGGCTGCCCAAATAAATTTTCTCACAAAGGAGCTGAAGATAGAGTGGCAGTAGGTGCAAGTTTCTCCAGCCTGTTAGATATTAGAGGGTGAACGGCAGCACATTGGATCAGTGGTTAGCACTGAAGACTTGCAGTGCTGGGATTCTGGGTTCAAATCCCAGCAAGGATAACATCCGCAAGGACTTTATATGTTCTCCCCGTGTTTGCGTGTGTTTCCGCCTCAGTAAAAAAGCAGCCATAGAGTGTCCGGGAACCTTCCCACACACTTTTCTTATCTACCCGGGCTGTCATTTCTCCATCACCAGGTTCCGCCCATTGTCACACATGACCTTGCCTGGCTGTATGTTCAGCGGTGAGAGCCACAGATTAGGCTGCTGTGTTACAGCTTTGAACAACTCTGCAGCGCTGGGCGGTTTGTCAATTAAGCATTAAGCATGTTATCTTCAGCACAGCCTGTTGCCGCTTGGCAAAGGCAGTGCTGCAGTGCTGTCAGCTTGTGACTGATGTGGACATTTCGGAGATGGAGGAGGAGGTGCATGAGCTGAACAATGTGATTACATTGAGGTTAAATTGGTGATGCTGTTTTTTATACTAAAGGAAGATCCTATTGTTTTGGTTTTTTTACGTTATTTTTTAAGACAAATGCATTCACCGGGAAATGTCATTTTAACATTTTACAACCTTATCTGGCAATGTGGTGTGTGACACATCATCAGACACATCCAGTTTTATTTATGATGGAGGGACTCTGAAAGTTATAAAGCCTATTTTTATAGGGACATCAGACGGCCCTTACTATTCTTAAAAGACCAGCAGTGGGCCCTAGCTATTGTTAGAGAGCCATCAACCGGCTATGCTTTGTTGTTCCCATTATTAACAAGTGGGTCTCCTATACTGTTATTGCGTGTGCAGTGACTGCAAGGGCTTTCAAAAATTTGGACGCAACCTAATACCCCTTTGAAGAGACATAGAGGAGGGTCTCAGTAAAAAAAATGTTCCCATTATAAAGGAGCTGGTCTCCTATAGTAATAATGCCCATGCTGTGACTGCAAGTGCTGCCAAAATTTGGGAAAAAACCCACTAAGAATTTAAAGACACACAAAGCAGGGCCACAGTAACAAGTACGACATGCTCCCATTAGAAAGGAGAGGGTCTTCTATACAGTTAGAGGGTATGCAGTGAGTCCAACGGCTGACCAATTTTAGGAAAAACCCCACTAAGAATTTAAAGACACAGGGAGCAAGGCCACATTAACAAGGTACGACATGTTCCCATTAGAAAGGAGAGAGTCTGCTATACAGTTATAGGGTATGCAGTGAGTCCAACGGCTGACCAATTTTAGGAAAAACCCCACTAAGAATTTAAGGACACACGGAGCAGGACCACAGTAACAAGGTACGACATGTTCCCATTAGAAAGGAAAGAGTCTGCTATACAGTTATAGGGTATGCAGTGAGTCCAACGGCTGACCAATTTTAGGAAAAACCGCACTAAGAATTTAACACACACAGAGCAGGGCCACAGTAACAAGGTACGACATGTTCCCATTAGAAAGTAGAGAATCTGCTATACAGTTATAGGGTATGCAGTGAGTCCAACGGCTGACCAATTTTAGGAAAAACCCCACTAAGGATTTAAAGGCACACGGAGCATGGCCACAGTAACAAGGTACGACATGTTCCCATTAGAAAGGAGAGGGTCTGCAATACAGTTATAGGGTATGCAGTGAGTCCAACGGCTGACCAATTTTAGGAAAAACCCCACTAAGAATTTAAAGACACATAGAGCAGGGCCACAGTAACAACAAATTCCCATTAGAAAGGAGAGAGTCTCCCATAGTGTTGGCCTATGCAGTGAATGCAAGGGCTGCCAAAAATTTGGAGGCACTTCTATGACCCTTGGAAGAGACATGGAGGAGGGACTCATAAAAAAATGTTTGCATTAGAAAGGAGTGGGCCTCCTATACTTATAATGTCCATGCACTAAGTGTATGGGCTGACAAACATTTTACCCCTGGGGGGTATACATGAACATACTGTATAAAAAAAATTTTTTAAGGTCATCATAATCACCCTTTACAAAAATTATGCAGGTGTTGCATCACGGACCACAGTCACCCTGGTGATATGGTGGTGGAGGATGAGGAGAAGGAGGAGGACAAGAACAAATAGCCAAAATCAGGAAGCGTATACCCATGTGTGGGTGTGAAAAGGTGCATGGGAATACACCTCCCAAGAAAAGACACTGGATTTAAGTTTATGTTACGCTGCTATCATTTGGTGGTGTTGAGAGGTCTGGCCCAATCCAGCCCTTGTTCATTTTCATAAGAGTCAGCCTGTCAGCATTTTCAGATGACAGGCTGATGCGCTTATCAGTTATAATTTCACCAGCAGCACTAAAAACCCACTCTGATAAAATGCTGGAGGCAGGGCAGGCCAGGACCTCCAAGGCATAGAGAGCCAGTTAATTCCACGTATCGAGCTTGGATACCCAATAATTATAAGGCACAGCGGAATCACGGAAGACGTTGGTACGGTCAGCAAGGTACTCCCTCAGCATCTTCCCAAACTTTGCACTCATTGTGAGAGTATCCCATGCCTCAGGACCTGTGCGATGGGAGGGTCTGAGAAAACTCTCCCAGAACTTTGACTGTGTTCCCCTGAAGTTGTGTCTCTCTCACCTGTACTCCTTGGTTGTCCAACGAAGTGTGCCCTCTGCCGCCAGCGTTTTCAGATGGGAATTTTTTTAATAGTTCCGCAACAAGGGCCTTCTGGTACAGCCCCATAGACCTGTCCGCCTCAGGAATAAGAGATATAAAGTTCTCCTTGTAGGTGGGTTTAGAAGTGTCACCAACTAGTAATGACTGTCACCCAAAATTTTGAGAACACGAGGGTCATGGGAAAGGTAGCGTAACATAAACTCGGCCATGCGTGCCAGACTACTAACAGGCAAGACTTCCGTGTCCTCACCAAGAGGATGACTGACCATGCTCTCCTCCTCCTCCTCCTCCTCCTCTCTGTCCTCTGGCCATCCACGCTGAACAGACGGTATGACAGCTGTGCATGTAGTATCGTCTATAGTGCATGAAACTAGCTCCTGTCCTTCCTCCTCCTCTTCCTCATTGTCACCCAATTCACGTTGGGATGAGATGAGGCTTGGCTGTGTGTAATCACCCTGTATGGTTCCTTGCTCCATCTCATTGTGCTCCACCTGCAATGCATCCTCTTTGATTGTGAGCAGAGAGCGTTTCAGAAGACAGAGAAGCGGGATGGTGATGCTAATTATGACGTCATCACCGCTCACCGTCTTGGTGGAGTCCTCAAAGTTTTGGAGGATGGTACATATGTCTGACATCCATGTCCACTCCTGAGGTCTTATGTGTGGAGTCTGAACTGAATATCGATGGCCTTGTTGATGCTGGTACTCAACAACTGCCCTCTTCTGCTCAAAAATCCTTCACAACATCTGCAGTGTAGAGTTCCAATGCGTGGGGCATCACACACCAGACTGAGCTGGAAGCTGCAAATGCTGCTGAAACACTGAAAGGGCGGCGAAAGCTGTAGCTGACTTTTTAAAATAGGCACACAGGCCGCGTACTTTAACAAGCAAATCCAGCAGCTCCGGGTAGGATTTGAGAAACTGCTGAACCACGAGGTTAAGCACATGGGCCAGGCATGATACGTGTGTGAGCTCGCCTCGCCACAGAGGCACCACCAGGCTCCGGCCATTGTCACACACGACCATGCCTGGCTGTAGGTTCAGCGGTGTGAGCCACAGATCTACCTGCTCTTTCAGAGCTGTCCACAACTCTTCAGCATTGTGCGCTTTGTCACCTAAGCATATTGGCTTTAGCACAGCCTGTTGCCGCTTGGCCGAGGCAGTGCTGCAGTGCTTCCAGCTTGTGACTGATGTGGTAATTTCGGAGATGGATGCTTAAGAGGAGGAGGAGGCTGAGGAGGATGAGGTGCAGGAGCTGTAGACCATGGAGGCAACTCTGATTGACATAGGGCCCGCAATCCTTGGCATCGGTAGGACGTGTTCCGGCCCAAGGTCCGACTGGGTCCCGGCTTCCACTATGTTAACCCAGTGTGCCGTCAGCGAGATGTACCGTCCCTGCCCACAAGCACTTGTCCACAGGTCCGTGCTTAGCTGGACTTTACCGGTAACTGCATTATTGAGATCACGGCTAATGTTTTGGGACACGTGCTTGTGTAATGCGAGGACGGCACACCGGGAGAAATAGTGTCGGCTGGGGAAAGAGTACCGAGGGACGGCCATCGCCATCTGGTTGCAGAATGATTCCTTCTCCACGAGCCTAAAAGGCAACATTTCGAGCGCAAGCAGTCGTAAAATGTGAGAATTTAGTACTGTGGCCTGTGGGGAGTTGGCTGCATATAAGGACTGGGGTATGGACAACTGAACACTGTGCTGGAAAAAGGACATGGACGTGCTTCCTGATGCTGCTACTTGAGAGTGTGCAACGACAGGTGCAGGGCAGGAGGCATCTTCTCATTCACCATGGACAAGGGATTGGCTTGCATGTACAACAGCGGAAGAAGCAATGGTGCCACCCGCAGACACTGTTCCTGGACCCTGGGGTTCGGCCCACAAAGTCGGGTGCTTTGCTTCCATGTGCCTGATCATGCTGGTAGTGGTCAGGCTGGTAGTTTTGCCACCCCTGCTGATGCTGGCCTGGCAGGTGGTGCAAATGGCCTTTTTGGGGTTATCAGCAGAGTCTTTAAAAAACAACCAGACTCGGGAAGACCTAACAGTTGTACAGGCAACTTCCTTCGTGTTAGTGTTACGGGGAACGGTTTACTGCCCTCTGTCTGCGGCCATCACACTGCTTCTTCCTGCCTGTTGGGGTGCTCTGCCTCCCTCCCCCTGTGTGCGGCTGTCATCGATCTGCATTTCCTCCTGCCAGGTTGGGTCAGTTACTATATCATCCACCACCTCGTCTTCCACTTCCACACCCTGGTCCTCCTCCTGACTTTCTGGCAATTGTGTCTCATCATCGTCCACCTCTTGTGACACTTTCCCACCGTCGCCTTCATTTGATTGTGGCTGCTCAAATATTTGGGCATCGCTACACGCGATTTCCTTTTACCCCGCTTCAAGTGGACCTGGCTAGAGGCCCGAATCTATAAATGGAAAAGTGAACAGCTCTTCATAGTGTCCAAGGGTGGGATCATTTGTCTCTGGGTACTCGGCAAGGTGGGAGGAAGAAGGTTCAGGGTGAGGAATATGCGGTCCAGACTCACGGCTACTGAGACTTGACCGTGTGGAAGACAGGGTGGTGGTGGCTAAGTGACAGGAATCAATATCCACTATCCAACCCACAACCTTTTGATACTGCTCTGGGTTCAATAGTGGTGTGCTGCGGTCCCCTAGAAATTGGGACAGGAAGGTCAGGTGAGAAGATGTGGGTGTTTGTTGTGGCACAATTTCGGCTTGCCCACGGCCTTGTCCTCGGCCTTTGCATGCACCATTACCATCACGTCCACTTCCCCATCCCTTGCCACGTGCCTTGCCCATTTTAAATGGAGGACAGTATCTTCCACGCTCACTTCAAATGACTGAGTTTGGAATGAACTTATATGTGATCCGCGTGATGGAGAAAACAGAGTTTTAAATACCTGGCCTGTAGGTAAGTAGTTTGAACAGCAAACTGCTGTGAATTTCTTCACTGACACACTAAAGGAAATTTTTAAAGGAGGCCAGAAATGGCAGTATTTTCTGACAACGTATATGTGATCAATGTGATGGAGAAAACAGAGTTGTAAATACCTGGCCTGTAGGTAACTATTTTGAACAGCGACCTCATGTCAATAACTTCACTCATACACTGCAACTAAATTTCAAGTGAGGCCAGAAATGGCAGAATTTTCAGGGCAATTATATGTGATCCAGGTGACGAACAAATCACAGTTTTAAATAGCTGGCTTGTAAGTAACTTTTTTGAACAGCGACCTGGTGTCAATAACTTCGCTGACACACTGAAACAAAATTTCAATGGAGGCCTGAAATTGCAGAATTTTCAGTGCAATTATATGTGATCCATGTGACGGACAAACCACAGTTTTAAATAGATCGATTTTTAGCGCTGTAATATGGAAAGGATCTGGCTGTATTCTGCAGTGCTAACAAGCAAATGGAGCAGAAAAACTGTGTGCTCTGGATTGCTTTTTAAGCAAATAATCAGGATTAAGATCCTAAAAAATATTATTCCTTGCCTCTGATACCTGGGGCTATTTCTAGAAATATCTGTAAAAGCACCAGCAGACAGAACTGGAATGGACCCTCTTGCTATATACACTTCAGTCTGCCACATACACTGCCTGCCTAGCACTGATAACTATGCAGCTGGAATAATCGGCAGAAGGACTGTTAGTTGAGATGGATATGTGTAGAATATGTTTTGGTACACCTACAGTAACTAAGAAACAAGCGAATCTCTCCCTAGCTCAGCAGCACCTCTCTCTACACTGCCTGATTCCGTAGTAGACTGTGTTGAGCATGGCGGCGCCTGGTCTGATATATACCTGATGACGCTGTGCGGCCAGCAAATCACTGTAATGCCACAACCAACATGGATGCGGCATTACAGTGTGTGGCAGACAATCCCTGCATGTTCATTGACGCTCTAAAGAGCGCCAAACATGCAGGGAGGGGACCCGAGGTCCCGCCGAGCAACCCCGGAAATATTTGGCAAGCGCCGAGCATCTCGAGCATTGAGATGCTCGGGCGAGCACAGAGCAGTAGCGAGCATGCTCGCTCATCACTAATCAAAAATGCTACGTGTGAACATTGCCCAAGGTGTGGAGGAGCATTTTTGTTTTTGATTATTTATTTTGCCTTATATACAAGTCATTACCCTGGAAAGGATATTCCTTAACATATTTCCCCAAAAAATCCATTTTGGTTTCGTTTTTGCATGTTTTATTGTGAGTCCATAAATGTGGTGTATTACCTCTGACAACATTGTTGACAGCAGTAACCTGGGAGTCAGAAATGCTTCCAGGGATTTTCCCCATGCTGTTTCCATGTCATTTGAGCACTGTTCCCATCAATTTGGGCAATTTTTAGGCCCTCTGCAGACCGTCGGGGGGAGCCATCGGAAAAATGCTCGCGTTTCCCATAGACTTACATTGGGCTCGTTACTCGGACTGAGCATTCGAGCATTCCAATTTTCACGACTCGACCAACGAGTACCTGAGCATTTTACTGCTCGCACATCACTAGTTAGGAGATAAACGAATGACTGTGCAATATTTGAAAGTCCTTAATGGGTGATACTAGTGATGGGCGAACCTGAACACTAAAGTTCGGAGTCCATACCTAACACCTAATGTTCGGACACGGACCCAAAACACAAACTTCCTAAGGAAGACTGTGTTAATGTTTGGGCTCCGGTGTCCTGCGCTGTCACTTGCGTGACAGAGCAGGAGACACTATCTCTGATAGGCGGTAACAGCATTACCGTGGTCAGAGCACTGTGAAATCATTCTGACAGTTGTCAGCATGATCCCACTGCTGTGACAGTGACCTGTGGTAAAAAGCTTACCACGGGTCATAGGCGCCGGCTGATGGTACTACTACTGCCATCAGCCGGCGCCTACTGCCATAGGAAACAGCGAGAGCAGGCACCTCTGGATGGGAGCAGTAGTCTCCCATCCGCCGGCACCTGTGCTGTGCTTAATCTAAAAAAAAATGTTAAAATTAATAAAAAAATATTCAAATAAAAATAAAACACATTATACTCACCTACACCTTGTCCCCGATGTTATCCGCCCCTGCAAAAAAAAAATAATAAAAAAAAACATATACTCACCTTACAGCTAATCCCAAAAGACCATGATCACCTATAACAAAATTAAAATAATAAAGCAACCTCAACCTCACCTGTCCACCGCAGTCCAAATATCGAGGATCCCACCATGATCCCATGAACAGAATGGCCACATTGTAAAATGTGACCACTCTGTTCATTTGTCGGCAATACATTCAAGCTCAGTGTATTGCCGGGAAATGAGGTCAGCTGACGTGCAGTGAATATTTTTCCTCGCTTGCCCTGATGCCAATGAGTTGAACTGAGTTCATTGACGCAAGCATGGGAAAAAACTCACCACGTATGCGCTGACCTCATTTGCCGGTGATCATGGGCTTCAGCTGGCATTAAATATGGTTTAATTTAGAACATTAAAGGTGTCTGTGTTTATTTCAAATAAAATATTTTACTCACGGTGTGGGTGTTTTTATTTTACATTTCACCATCACTATGGGGTTAGTAATGGGGGTGTCTTATAGACGTCTCTCCATTACTATCCGGGGCTTAATGTCAGATGGCATTATAAGCTGACATCAACCCCAACCCTATAATCCCACTGCCACCGCTACAGGGCTGTGGGCAGAGCGAGGCTAAGTGCCAGAATTGATCATCCGATGGATGTGCCATTTCTGAGGCATCTGAGGGCTCCTGTTTCTAGCCTTGGAGGGGGCAAATATTCATTGCCCATTCCTAGGCTATTAATATCAGCTCCCAGCTGTCTGCATAGCCTTTGCTAGCTGTTAAAATAGGGGGACCCCCACACCATTTTTCCCCCAGAAATTTACACATTTATTAATAAATTACATGAACAGTAAGGTACACACGCAAAGCACGGATTATATATATCACAT
Source organism: Phyllobates terribilis (assembly GCF_046119375.1). Taxonomy (NCBI): domain Eukaryota; kingdom Metazoa; phylum Chordata; class Amphibia; order Anura; family Dendrobatidae; genus Phyllobates; species Phyllobates terribilis. The sequence continues at coordinate 32,700,160 of NW_027362768.1, read as the reverse complement.
ATTTTATCTGTATATCTATCTATTATCTATCTATTATCTATTTATTATCTATAAATCTAGCTATCCATATTAGTGATGAGCGAGTATACTTGCAAGTACTCGTTACTCGCCCGAGCATCTCAGTACTCGAGATGCTCAGAGCTCGCCGAGTACTTGCGAGATGCGCGGGCGGATTCGCAGGTCCCCTGACTGCATGTTTGGCGCTCTTTACAGAGCCAATGAACATGCAGGGATTGCCTGTCACACTCTGTAATGCCTCAGCCATGTTGGTTGTGGCATTACAGTGATCGGCTGGCCGCACAGCGTCATCAGGTCTATATCAGACCTGGCGCCACTGTGCTTGTCAGTCTACTCCGCAATCAGACAGTGTAGAGAGAGGTGCTGCTGAGCTAGGGAGAGATTTGCTTGTTTATTAGGTAGTGTAGGTAGAACAGAAGTATATTACACATATCCATTTCAATAAAAAGTCCTTCTGAGGAATAATCCATCTGCAGAGATATCAAGCAGGCTGTGTATATAGGCAGGCAGGATATATAGCAGACTGCAGTGCATATAGCAAAAGGTTTGGTCTGCTGCTGCTGTTAGACATTTCTAGACATAGGCCCAGGTCTCAGGGGCCAGGAATAATTTTTTTTTGGATCTTAATCTTCATTACTTGCTTAAAAAGCAATCCAGAGAACACCGTTTTTCTGCGCCATTTGCTTGTTGACAGTGCAGAATACAGCCAGGTCCTTTCCATATTACATTGCTAAAAATCCAGCTATTTAAAACTGTGGTTTACGTTTTCAGAAAATACTGCCATTTCTGGCCTCCATTAAAAATTTGTTTCAGTGTGTCAGCGAAGTTTTTGACACCAGTTTGCTGTTCAAAATAGTTACCTACTGGCACGGTATATAAAACTGTGGTTTCTCCGTCACACTTATCACATATATGTTTTCAGAAAATACTGCCATTTCTGGCCTCCATTAAAAACTTTTTTCAGTGTGTCTGCGAAGTTTTTGACACTTGTTTGCTGTTCAAAATAGTTACCTACAGGCAAGGTATTTAAAACTGTGGTTTCTCCGTCACACAGATCACATATAACTTTGCTCCAAATTCAACCATTTGTAGTGAGCGTGGAAGATATTGTCCTCCATTTAAAATGGGCAAGGTGCACGGCAAGGGAAGGAGAACTGGACGTGATTGTGATGGTGATGGTGCATGCTGAGGCTGTGGGCAAGCTGAAATTTTGCCACAGCAAACACCCACATCTTCTCGCTCGACCCTCCTGTCCCAATTCCTAGGGGACCGCAGCACACCAATATTGAACCCAGAGCAGTGTCAAAAGGTTGTTGGTTGGATAGCAGATAATGCTTCCGGTCACTTTGCCACCACCACCACCATCACCCTGTCTTCCACATTGTCAAGTCTAAGTAGCCGTGAGTCTGGACCGCATATTCCTCACCCTGATCCTCTTTCCTCCCACCATGCCGAGTGCCCGGAGACAACTGATCCCACACTTGGACACTGTTCACTTTTCCATTTATAGATTCGGGCCTCTCACCCGGTCCACTTAAAATGGGGCAAGAGGAGATCGTATGTAGCGATACCGAAATATTTGAGCAGCCACGGTCACACGAAGGCGACGGTGGGAAAGTGTCACAAGAGGTGGACAATGATGAGACACAATTGCCAAAAAGTCAGGAGGAGGACCAGAGTGCGGAAGTGGAAGACGAGGTGGTGGATGATAATAATAACTGATCCAACCTGGCAGGAGGACATGCAGAGCGAGGACAGCATCAGGCGGGGGGGGGAGGCAGAGCAATCCAACAGGCAGGAATAAGCAGTGTGGCGACCGCAGACAGAAGGCAGGCAACCGTTCCTGGTAACACCAACACGAAGGAAGTTGCCAGTACAATTGTTAGGTCTTCCCGAGTCTGGTTGTTTTTTAAAGACTGCCAATAACCCTAAAATGGCTATTTGCACCACCTGCCAGGCCAGTTTCAGCAGGGGTGGCAAAACTGCCAGCCTGATCACAACCAGCATGATCAGACACATGGCAGCAAAGCACCCGACTAAGTGGGCCGAACCCCAAGGTCCAGGAACAGTGTCTGCGGGTGGCACCACTGCTTCTTCCGCTGTTGTGCATGCAAGCCAATCCCCTATCCATGGTCCATGTGAAGATGCCTCCTGCCCTTCACCTGTCATTGCTAGTGTTGAGCCACCCTCGTAGTGTTCGGGTTCGGATCGGTTCGTCGAACACCGGGATTTTCGAGGAACTGTTCATCGAACACTGTCGAACACCGTTAAAACCAATGGCAGGCAAACAAAAACACATAGAAACACATAGAAAACACCTTCAAAGGTGTCCAAAAGCTGACAAACTGCTCAGAAGACACTCTCTTTAAAAAAGTCGGCCGGCAATTCAGCAGCGGCATACACCGGTACCCGACAATTTAGACAAGAAGGACTAGAGCATCACACATAGATTAGATAGATAGAAATATGTCAGTCACATATATAAGAAGTACAGTGATAGTGTTGATTACTGTACTTGTCATTTAGTGTTAAAATAAAGGATTTATTAAAAAAAAATTGGCGTGGGGTTCCCCGTAATTTTAGTCTCTAGCGGATGTTAAGCAGACGGCTGGGGCAGATATTTGAAGCCTGGGAAGGGGGTAATACCCACGGAGCTTCCCAGGCCACTAATATCCGCCCCCAGCTGAATACCTAGCCTTTACTAGCTATTAAAATGGGGGACCCCCAAAAAAATGACGTGGGGTCCCCCCTATTTTAATAGCTAGCAAAGGCTAGGCAGACAGCTGGGGGCTGATATTAATAGCCCTGGAAGGGTGCCATGAATATTGGCCCCCTCCCAGGCTAGAAGCACCAGCCGTCAGCCGCCCCAGAAGGCGCATCCATAGGAGCGGTGGCAGTGGGGTAATAGGGTTGGGGTTGATGTCAGCTTATAATGCCAGCTGACATCAAGCCCAGGTTAGTAAGTATATTTATTTTTTATTTTATTCTTTTTTTTTACAGGTACTATGGTACCCGGGTCCAGAGGAGAGTCTCCTCTTCTCCAAACCCAGGTACCATCCGCACATTGAAGTGCATGGAATCCGCATCTGCAGATGCCGTGGTGCAGATTCCATGCGATCCAGTGCAAGTCAATGGCAGCGAAAACGCGGCGCTTCTGCAAAGTAATCGGTAGTGCTGCGTATTTTTCCGCATTCATAATCCGCAGCGGAAATTTCCACAGCATGTGCACAGCACATGCGGATTATCATTGGGGAACATGGCTGACCTTCTACCAAGCGTTTTTTAAGCGTTTCTGCAGTGAAATTGCCGCTGCGGAAACGCTTAAAAAACACATAGTGGGCACACTGCCTTATTGACACTGGTTGTATCAGTTAAAGCCCTATTTTGCTCTCTCATTTCCTTCCAGCATTTTTACATTAGTGTTAATAGTTTGAACTGGATACGCTGGGCAATTGGAAGCCAGTGAAGGGATCTTATAGACTGTAATTTTATGATTGCTGGAGCCAGTCTACAGTAAAAAAGCAGCCATTGAGTGTCCCAGGAACCTTCCCCCATACTTATCTTAGCCAGGCATGCTTACTGGCAGGGTTGGACGGGCCAACCAGAGAACCGAAGAATCCTCTGGTGGGCCCTGGCTTCTCCATCAGGAGAGTTCATAGCGCAAACCTTTCAGGTTGTTATGATGAGGCCATCCATTTCCTTAGTTTTCTGTTACTTGGAATGCAAGCGCAAGTATGCAGCCAGCCACCCACCAACCAGGAAGCAATACTAAACTGCAACATTTCTGGACAGCTGCTTGAACTTGAAATAGTGCCTTTTAGGCTCGTGGAGGCGGAAGATTTTCAAAACCTCATGGCAGCTGGGACTCCATTCTCGGTCCCCAACCGCCACTATTTCTCTCAGTGTCGTCCCCCCCTTCCACAAACACGGGTCCCAGAACATTACCCGTGCCCTCCCCAGTGCACTTAGTGGGAAGGACCTCCTAACCACAAACACATGGACAAGTGAATGTGGCCAGGGGCGGTACATCTCACTGGAGCCAGGCCACAGCAAAAAAGCAGCTATAGAGTGTCCGGGAACCTTCCCACAGACTTTTCTTAGCCAGGGCTGCTTCTCAGCAGGGTTAGATGGGCCCACCAAGGAACCGGAGACTCCTCCGGTGGGCCCTGGCTTCTCCTTCAGGAGAGTTTATAGTGCCGAGGTCGTGATGATGATAGAGGTTGTGATGATGATAGAGGCCACCATCTCCTTAGGTTGCTGCTGGTACTTTTCTATGGGAATCAGTTTGGTTCCAACTAGCCTGGAATATTTCCAGTGAACTATGGCACGATGTCATGGTATTAGCAGTGCCCCCAGTATCAGTAGCAAAGCCATCCACAATCTCCTCCTCAGGAATTTTATTTGGTATACTGAGTGGCTGCCGAAATACTTTAGTTTCTCACAAAGGAGCTGAAGATACTCTGTTGCAGTAGGTGCAAGTTTCTCCAGCATGTTAGATATCAGAGGGAGAACAGAGAGGGCAGCACAGTAGCTCAGTGGTTAGCACTGAAGCCTTGCAGCACTGGGGTTTAGGGTTCAAATCCCACCAAGGACAACATCTGCAAGGATTTTGTATGTTCTCCCTGTGTTTGTGTGGGTTTCCCCCTCAGTAAAAAAAAATCCATAGAGTGTCCGGGAACCTTCCCACACACTTTTCTTAGCCAGTGATGCTTCTCTGCAGGGTTGGACGGGCGCACCAGAGAACCGGAGAATCCTCCAGTGGGCCCTGGCTCTCCATCAGGAGAGTTCATAGCGCAAACCTTTCAGGTTGTGGTGATGATGATGAAGCCATCCATCTCCTTAGTTTTCTGTTACTTGGAATGCAAGTGCAAGTATGCAGCCAGCCACGCATCCACCCATCCACCCATCCACCCAAAAGCCGCAATACTAAACTGCAACATTTCTGGACAATTCACTAAATTAGGGCCTAACACCAGCAAAGTGGCATCAATTTCACAGGAGTAAAAATAGTTTCATTGAGACAGAAACCTCTTCCACTACAGCCAACCCAATAGATGTAGCCACAATCAGGAGTGTTCACATTTAAGAAAATGAGGGCATAAAACCACCAAAGTGGCATCAATTTCACTAAAGTAGAAGTAGCATAATGGTGACGAACACCGCTTCCACTACAGCCAACCCAATAGATGGAGACCCAATCAGGATTCCCCACATTTCCAAAAATTTGTGGCAGACACCAGCAAAGTGGCAACAATTTCACCAGAGTAGAAGTAGTTTAATGGAGACAGAAACCTCTTCCACTACAGCCAACCCAATAGACGGAGACCCAATCAGGAGTGTTCACATTTAAAAAAATGAGGGCTTAAAACCACCAAAGTGGCATCAATTTCACTACAGTTTAAGTAGTATAATGGGGACCGACACCGCTTCCACTACAGCCAACCCAATAGATGGAAACCCAGTCAGGATTCTCCACATTTCCAGAAATTACTGGCAGACACCAACAAAGTGGCATCGATGTTGAGGGGCTGCATAATGGGGACGAGATTCGCCCCCAGTTATGTTAACCTGTTTATGGGGGTGTTTGAGTCTGTCTTCATCGCGCAGTCCCCCTCTACAGCTGGACATGTTCTCCTCTACAAGCGTTTCATTGATGTTCTCTTCTTTTTGTGGTCAGGGACTAAAGAGGAGGCATCTATGTTTGTGGAAGAATTAAATTTGAATACATGGGGTCTTACCTTTACAGCAACTGTGTCAGAAACAGCCCTCCATTATTTGGACCTTTTGGTGCGGGTTGACCCTTCGGGGAGGTTGTCCACGTCTACCCATTTTAAACAGGTTGATGTCAACAGCTACCTTTGCTTTGACAGTGGACACCTCCCTAGATGGGTCAGAAATGTACCATATGGCCAATACTGGAGGATCAGAAAAAACTGCACTAATAATTCTGATTTTGCCCTGGACGTCAAAATCCTCAACAAACAGTTCAGGCAAAAAGGATATCCACGGAAATTACTGAGTGATGCCTTTCAGAAATGTAGAGCATTATCTCAAGAGTCCAGTATCAAAAAACTCCAGCTCCGTTCCCAAGACAGTATTGTTAAGAGCACGACTTCGGCCAGTGATAAAAACCCTGATGACGCTACTGAGTTGAGTAACTGGAGCCTGGTGACTACTTATAACCAGTCTCACAGGAACATCCAGAAGTTATTAGACAAATTCTGGTTTATCCTTAAGAGTGATCCGGTCCTCTCTAGGCACCTTCCTGATAAACCAAGGGTGGTGTTCAGAAGGGGTAAGAACCTCCGCAATATGGTGGCTCCTAGCAATACGCTATGTGAATCCTCTCCAACCCAACCTATCGGCATGGGCAATTTGATCAGTGGTTGTTTCTCTTGTGGGTCCCCAAAATGCATGTGTTGCCAGAGTATCTTGAGTGGTTCAAAGACTTTCTACTCGAATACCACTGGCAAAACATAAACCATTAGACAATTTTTAAACTGTCACTCCATGTTCATGGTATATCTCCTTGAATGTACGTACGGCCTACAATACGTGGGCCATATGATACAGGCCATGCATGCACGGATGAATAAACATAGGTCTAACATTCATAGTGGTTTCCTTCTACATAGCGTTTCTAAACATTTTTCTGTGGCGCATAATAAGGATCCTACTGACTTAAGGCTTAAAATTATTTATCAGATTGCTGAAACCACGACTAACCGCTTGGGTCGTTTAATTAATCGTGAGAGTTATTGGATTTTTAGATTGGGCACGCTGTCCCCTGAGGGCCTTAATTTAATGATTGAGAATGCGATTCATTAACCCTATTTCTCTCTTGGTTCTTATTCACGCATTACTAGTTTTTATTCATTTTTTATTTTTTTATTAATTTTATATTTTTTATATTTTATTTATAATCCCTGCTAGTACATCATGACACTATTGGGTATACTGTGGCATATTTTATCCTCTTTTTTAACCTTTTGACCTAATGTAGTTTTTATATTCATATTTATATGATATTCATTTCTTTTACTTCCTTTTTTTTTTTTTTTTTCTTTTCTTCCTGTTTTGTATTTCCTGTGTTGTCATAATTGTTAGTGTCCTTTGATTGGTGCACCTACCCTATATAATGGTTGCTCTTTCATCTGCTCTCTAATCTACCTGAGGAAGATAGCTTCTGCTATCGAAACGCGTCGTGGTGTTAGAGAGCGTACTAAACTATTAAAGGTTTGTGTGTTATAACCTAATCCCCTGTCTAGTTGTTCTAGCGCTTCGCTAACACCGCACAATTCCTTCTTTCTTCATATGGGGTTGGGGGCACTGTGAGATATGACATTGTATCAGAGGACATTGGGCTATGGGTGCATATCCAGCAGTTTTTAGGAATGTCTTTAGAACCTATGTCTCACAGCAGGACTTGATGATACTTATCAGTTTGTTGTCCCAGTCCTCTTTTAGTATATCATTGAGAGTTAGGGTTAGGGATGCAATTGCCATCAGAAGTGTCCAAAGGGGAAGTGCCATATTCTTTGCTGCTGCCGGGGATCAGGACTTTTTTCAGTGGCTGGCGTTGATCTTTGCCTTGGAGCTTGACAGAAATGGCAGAGGTCAGTAGTACTTAAAATGGCTCACTGTATCTGGGTTTAGTGGTCTCATTATATGTCTCTTGACCACAACCCAGTCTCCTGGTACCAATGTGTGTGTGTGTGTTGCTTGGGGTCTGGGATGGAGGAAAGAACATGGTTATGAGTAACAGTCAAATGTTTGTGCAACCCCAAGACATATTCAGCGAGGGAACTGTAAGAGGCCTGCAGCTGCTGTAGGAAATACAACCCTTTCTTTGGGACACTACCAAACAGTATTTCATCGGGGACAGCTTCTCTCTATGCCTTGGGGTGGTCCTCACTGAATATAATGCCATGGGCAAGCAATCTACCCAGTACAAGAGTGTTTCCTCCATGCACTTCTGGATTTTTAATTTCAGAGTACCATTAAGGTATTCCACCTTCCCACTACTTTGTGAGTGATAGAGAACATGGAAAACCTGTTCTATCCCCAGAGTGGCCATGATCTGTTTCATCAGTTCTCCAGTGAAGTGTGAGTGTCTCTGTCACTCTGTATGATTTGGGGGAATTGGATGTTTCGCCCCCAGCAGTTCACCCCCAGCAATTCGCCCCTGGGTACATTTCGCCCCCGCACATTTCGTCCCCAGCATTTGGCCCCCAGGATGTTTTGTTCCCGCACATTTCACCCCTGCACATATCGCCCCCAGTTCGCCCCGGTCTGGGGGCGAAATGTGCGGGGTCGAAATGTGCGGGGGCTAATCTTCCTGGGGGCAAAATGATAGGGGCAAAATGTGCGGGGGCGAAATATACCTGGGGCGAACTGATGGGGGCGAACTGCTGGGGGCAAATTGCTGGGGGGCGAACTGCTGGGGGCGAAACTTCCTATAACCATGGTTTGGTTACCCCATATCTACAAACCTTCTCACTTATCAAAATTTTGTTTTGAACTTTGGTCATGGCTCAAGCTTCAGGCAACCAAGGGAAGAGATCAAGGCATACCAAGACGTATTCATAAGTACCCACCTTAGGTAGCTATATGTAGTCCTACTGCAGTCTCTGAAACAGGTAATCTGGTTTTGGTTTGCATTTTGTGGGACTCGAATAGGTCTACCAGGGTTATGTTTCACACAAACTAGACATACTTTGTAGCCACATTTGGGACCCCTGTGGGTGTTGCACTGCTGCACACATAACACCCTTTGAGTTGTGCACCAGGGGGATGTGCTAGGGCAGCCATCATGGGGAACACGCAGCGTGGGAGGCCAAATCCTGTGTTTGCCTGCCATACCCCTGACTGACCGTGCAGTACCCACTTTGGCCCATTTGTTCTGTTCGTGTGGGGGAGCCTGGGTCTGGACCAGCAGTAGTTCACGATCAACAGCCACTGGGGCCAGTGCGGTGACAGTCTCCTCTGTGAAAAGGTAACTTCTTGCACTCTCAGTCATTGAGTCCTCTAGCGGGACTGTGTCATCTATGGTCAGTATTCCAGTCAGAGGTAGTCGTGCTGCTTGCCTAGATGCCTGGTCGGCCAAGTCAATCCTTACTGAAAGGGGAGTTTGTTCCATGTGTGCGCCAATAGCTGCCCTTTGGAGAAGGGTGAGTGCTGTGAGTAGCTGCTCTACCGCCTCATAGGTTTGCCAGCAGAGGTCAGGAAATTACTGCTTCACCAAATGGCGCCAAAGTTATGTGCGACCCTTTAAAACATATCTCGAGTCCGAAAATACACGAATCTCTTTACCTTTACCCAGATTGCACTCTTCAGCGAGCGCCTTCAGCTCAGCCTCTGGCGTAGATCAGCTGGAGGAGAGTGGTTCATGTATTACTGTCTTACCATTGTGGACTACTGCATACCCAGTGAAAGAACCGTGCTTGATCACTGTCCCGAGCTCTGGAACCATCTACAAAATACTCAACAGAGGGGTTTGAGAGGGTACATCAGTGATATCTAACAAGTCCTATGTGTTTGCATCCATCAATGCCTGACAGTCATGTTCATGTGTCAATGTCACACTGAGCTTCCTCATCTGCTAGTTTGAAAAACTAGGGTGGATCTTGACTCATCGTCCCTCCCTCTTTCCCATCCTGATATTCTCCCTTTTCTAAATCCACTGGTAATAACGTAGCTGGATTTAGAACATTACGGAGTTTGAAAGTTATATGGGGCGGAAATTAAACGGGGAGATTATAGGAACCATAGGACCTCCTCTCTGGAGCTCTCGGAAGTTATCATGTATCACCACATTCTCCACAGTACTTATAGGATGCTACTTTATACAGAGGGATGGACACCTGGTTTAAGCTTTACTGTCACCGGGGTGTGGATAGTTTTCCCCAATCAAGTTTGTAAGATGCCCCAGCTGGCTGGTTATGTTCTTGAACCAAGTATTTAGGGAATGGGGTTCAGAGCGTGTACAGTCCAGGGCTGTAGGAAGTGTCAGGGACAAGAGACTACACAGTGGACATTCATCTATGAGCCTAGTCATCTTGGGGCCATTTGCAGGCTCCAATTTTCTGCAACACATCTGTCCCTAACAAATCAAAATATACATCAGGGGAAACTAAAACCTGGATTACAATTGAAATTGAATCATGCTAATTCAGTCGGAGGGGCTGAGACATTTGTAATTTAGTAGGCCGTCCCTCTACCCCTTCACAAGTTACATATTCGGGGGACAGTATGTCTTCTGATTTCTGTTCTTGCATTAATACTGTACTGGCTGCTCCAGTGTCTATCATGAATGTAACAGCCTTTCCCCCAGTGAAATATCTCCCCCTCCTTCTTCCCTTTCTTGCTGCACAGGTCCTAATTTGTAATTAACTCTTTCTTTGACATGCTTTCTACTTCAGCACCCCAGGCTATTTCCTTCAGATCAACCTATTGTGCCACTCCTGGCGACTAGTGTGTTCTACGGTCTGGACTATACGTCTAAGACCATTCATGAATCACTGCAGGAATAGTAAGGGGTCACTGTAAAATGACTTTACTAGATCATCCCATGTGGCCCGATATGCCTCCTCAACACCATAGAGACATATTATAAATGTTAGGGGATCCAGAAGCTGGGTACAAAGAGCGATGAGCTCACTGGGGGACCAGGGCCATTGTTATTCTATTGACCATAACCATGGTCGACCATGTACCAGCAGCTTACTTTCTATCCTAGGAGGTAGAAAGTGTACATGACTTGTAGTCCTCATGGGGGCAGAGGCACCTTGGACATGCATGGACATGGGGGCCCACAGGACACAGTAATTAACCCCACGGGGATTCTGTACACAATATCTGCAATTCTTGCATAAGGCAGGGGTGTCACAAAGGATGCAAGTTTTACAGGGATCTCTGTGTTTTCATGTATCATAGATTACATACACAATTCTATGTTAATTTTTTCTGATTTATGTTCACTCATTGAGAGACGCTTTAAATACTTCTAACCAAATCCTAGCCAGCTCAAGTCTGCTCTTATCTATCTTCCAATAATCCTTCCCAATTGAAAAAAAACACTTCTCCCATTCCTTCTTAGTCTTTTCACTATATCACATGCATGGACAAAGGTGGTACCTCTCAGATTGCTTACTTCCTTTGAGTTGCCAGTCCTCATAACTGCAACTTTAATGCCCGCAGTTAATCGAAGAACTGAATGGGCCCATAGAGTCATAACCGTAGAAGACTCTACTATTCTCCAAGCTTCTAATTAGCTCGCAAGAGAAGGAATTCAACTCCCAAAATTAAAATGTTCTTGAAAAAGAAGAATTTTAGGAAATATCAACATCAGGTACCCAGCCTTATGTACCCATGCAACTTTGATACATAACCAAACAAAATAAAAATCCAAAAACTATACTACCAATAGTTATTGCAATTACTTCCACTAGTCAAAATAACATGTCATGGGAGAATAAGTTCTTTTTCTACAAAACCTTTGTCCATCTCCTCTAATTCAGACAGATTACATCTAGGACAAAAGAGGAGGGGTGACTTAGATCAGAGCATAATGGCAGGTTTTAAGTACTTCGAACAAGGAGTTCCTTTCAACATCCTGCAGGGGACACAGCTTGACAATGAAATCTGTGTTACGTCTCCCCTCTCTGTATATACTGGCTGGATGGACTAAAACTCCTATTATTACATTTTCTCTCTTGAGTTCACACAGCACGGACACCAAGGATGATGATTGATCAGAAATGGTAAACATAAAACAGAGCACAGGCACTGAGGACAATGATTCTGATTCATCAACACAATTTTACTATACGTCAGTCACTCAATCCACATTCTACAATCGTTGGTATAAAATCCTCCTGCTGTATTCGGGCTAAGGATGCATTCAGCGCCTCTTTCAAGAGAGTGCCCTTATCAATTTACAGGGGACAATTAATACCTTCAGTGTACTACCTTACTGTGTAGGATTCGTCTGTTATGAACAGTCACGGGACCAATTTTTCACTTCACCACATGTGAAGGAACACACCTAACAGGATCCCTTATCAAACAGATACCGTAGTCCCTTATTGGACACTCAAAAATCATTCAGTCTCACATTCAAGGATCCTCATAGTTTACAACAATATCCCTCCAGACTTTACAATCACATAGACAATGAGGACAATATATAACAATCCTCCGACTCCTGAAATACAGTTATATGAAAAAGTTTGGGCACCCCTATTAATCTTAAGCGTATTGTTTTATAAAAATTGGTGTTTTTGCAACAGCTATTTCAGTTTGATATATGTAATAACTGTTGGACACAGTAATGTTTCTGCCTTGAAATGAGGTTTATTGTACTAACAGAAAATGTGCAATCTGCATTCAAACAAAATTTGACAGGTGCATAAGTATGGGCACCTCACCAGAAAAGTGACATTAATATTTAGTAGATCCTCCTTTTGCAAAAATAACAGCCTCTAGTCGCTTCCTGAAGCTTTTAATGAGTTCCTGGATCCTGGATGAAGGTATTTTTGACTATTCCTACAAAACAATTCCAGTTCAGTTAAGTTTGATGGTCGCCGAGCATGTACAGCCCTCTTCAAATGATCCCACAGATGTTCAATGATATTCAGGTATGGGGACTGGGATGGCCATTCCAGAACATTGTAATTGTTCCTCTGCATGAATGCCTGAGTAGATTTGGAGCGGTGTTTTGGATCATTGTCTTGCTGAAAGATCCATCCCCTGTGTATCTTCAACTTTATCACTGATTCTTGAACATTATTGTCAAAAATCTGCTGATACTGAGTGGAATCCATGCTTCCCTCAACTTTAACAAGATTCCCGGTGCCGGCATTGGCCACACAGCCCCAAAGCATGATGGAACCTCCACCAAATTTTACTGTGGGTAGCAAGTGTTTTTCTTGGAATGCTGTGTTTTTTTGCCGCCATGCATAACGCCTTTTTGTATGACCAAACAACTCAATCTTGGTTTCATCAGTCCACAGGACCTTCTTCCAAAAAGAAATTGGCTTCTCCAAATGTGCTTTTGCATACCTCAGCTGACTCTGTTTGTGGCGTGCTTGCAGAAACGGCTTCTTTCGCATCACTCTCCCATACAGCTTCTTCTTGTGCAAAGTGCGTTGTATAGTTGACCGATGCACAGTGACACCATCTGCAGCAAGTTGATGCTGCAGCTCTCTGGGGGTGGTCTGAGGATTGTCCTTGACTGATCTCACCATTCTTCTTCTCTGCCTTTCTGATGTTTTTCATGGCCTGCCACTTCTGGCCTTAACAAGAACTGTCCCTGTGTTCTTCCATTTCCTTACTATGTTCCTCACAGTGGAAACTGACAGGTTAAATCTCTGAGACAGCTTTTTGTATCCTTCCCCTGAACAACTATGTTGAATAATCTTTGTTTTCAGATCATTTGACAGTTGTTTTGAGGAGCCCATGATGCCACTCTTCAGAGGAGATTCAAACAGGAGAACAACTTGCAAGTGGCCACTTTAAGTAGCTTTTCTCATGATTGCATACACCTGGCTATGAAGTTCAAAGCTCAATGAGGTTACAAAACCAAAAAAGGTGCTTTAGTAAGTCAGTAAAAAGTAGGTAGGAGTATTTAAAACAAGAAAATGATAAGGGTGCCCATACTTATGCACCTGTCAAAGTTTGTTTGAATGCAGATTGCACATTTTCTGTTAGTACAATAAACCTCATTTCAAGGCAGAAACATTACTGTGTCCAACAGTTATTACATATATCAAACTGAAATAGCTGTTGCAAAAACACCAATTTTTTATAAAACATTAAGCTTAAGATTAATAGGGGTGCCCAAACTTTTTCATATAACTGTATACAGGCAGAATTGTGAAGGCACCTGACCAGAATTGTTGTGAAAGGTTGGCTACTTGTCACTTCATTCAATGTTCATTCAAGCGTCATTCAATCATCAGTTATACATCTAAAGACACATTGAAACATATGACAGACCACAAATGATACATACAAAATTCAAATACCGGCAAAGGTTCAACAGAGATTGTCTTGTTCGCACCACCAATTACCCGTCTTGCAGCCCTCTAAGTAACACTGAATTTTTAGTAACACAATGGGTTACTCACCGCGGATCATCATTCAGTGTTCCGAGAGATATATCCTTGCAGTCGGGTCCAAAGGAGGTCCAGTTCTGACCATCCTGGGTTTTCGGCACCATGTGGAAAGGTTTAGGAGAAACTCAAGGGGTTTCACACGTTTGCCAGTTTTGATCAAATCAGGGATCGGAGACAAGAGAACTCACAGCCAATTCTGTCTGTGTCCCTGCCTTGTCTGAGTCTCAGAAGCCCAGTCACATATCTTTATTACAACAACAGAGATATGAAAGGGAGAATGTCTTTGCAGGCTTTACATTACCTCATGCTGCAGATATTTTAATTGGGGAAAGAAAGAATTTTAATTGTAATTCACAAAATCATAAATTATTTAAACTGATGCAGATGTCCTTGAACTAAACTAGCTCTGTTCGATGATCTATACTTTAAAAAAACAGAGAAAAATGAAACAGAAACACAGCTCTACATCCTGTTTTATCGCTTTTATGAATAACACTTATACAAGCTAATATTAAATTATCAAAGATATATAGGTAGATTTAACTGTCTAAAATAATAATCAAAGCAAAGTATAAATATTTACCATAACATGTGTAATAATGAGAAATGACACAGGAAATAAGTATTGAACACGCTTACAGAAAATTATTTATTACTTCGTACAAAAGTCTTTATTAATGCTGACCGCTTCAAGACGCCTCCTGTATGGAAAAGCTAGTCACATGCAATGCTCAGGTGTGAGTTTGGCCCATTCTTTCACACAAACACTCTTCACAACCAGAAGGTTCTGTTGGCTTCTTCTATGAATTCTGAGCTTTAGTTCCTTCCATAAATTTTCTATTGGATTCAGGTCAGGTGATTGGCTGGGCTATCCCAGCAGCTTTATTTTCTTTCTCTGAAACCATTTGATAGTTTCCTTGGCTGTGTGCTTGGGATTGTTGTCCTTGGCCCTTGAACAACTCTTCTGATAATTCTTTTCACTCATCGGAAATCTTGCCATGATCACCTGCTTGTCGCTGGTTTATGGTAAAATTATGTTCTTTCCACTATCAGATTTTCGCCCCAACAGTGCTCACTGGAACCTTCAGTAGTTTTACAAATTCTTCGGTGACCAACACCATCAATATGTTTTGCAAAAATAAAGGTCTTGAGACAGCTCACTTGTTTTACCTATCATGAGATGTTTCTTGTGTGGCACTTTTGGTAATGAGACACCTTTATATAGGCCATCAGATGAACCAGTTGACATTATTTTTCACTAAATGGCAGGATTGCTTTCTACTTATTGAGAGATTTCAGCTTGTGTCATGACTTTCCATGCCTTTTTGCACCTCTCTTTCTTCATGTGTTCAATAATTTTTCCCTGTGTCATATCTCATTATCAGGCTATGTGCGCACGTTGAGTATTTGAGCGCAGAAATTTCTGCAAAGTTTCTGTATCTGTTGGTAGCAAAAGCGCTGCGGAAAAAAATGCCTGTTTTTGCGACGATTTTGATGTGTTTTTGGTACGTTTTTGCATGCGTTTTTCTAAGCATTTTGTACAGCAATGGCTGCTTTTTGAAGCTAAATAAAGATATTTGAAAAAACATTGCTTTAACCATCGGACTTGGGGTTAGTATATTGGTTAATTTAAATGATTAAAGAATGTGTTTGTTTTATTTCAACTAAAGTGTTTTACTCTAGGTGTGTGTGTTTACCTCTTTACCTTCAAGTTTAACAATGAGGATGTCTGGCTGACACCTCTTCATTACTAAACCTAGGGCTTTGTGTCAGCGACACCTAATCCCATTACCCCTAATCCCATTACTCCTAATCCAATTCAAATATGCATTTTCTGGGTCAGCTGAAGGCTGGTATTTTTAGCTTAGGAAAGGACTGATTATGGCTGATATTAATAGCCAGGGAAGGAGCCATTAGCCAAAATGTTCCCTGGCTATTAATAACAGCTCACCGCTGTTTGATTAGCCTTTACTGGCTAGGTTACAGGGGGACCCCTGAAAAAAATTGATGTAGGGTCCCCCTATAAAATCCAACCAGCAAAGGCTAAGCAGACAGCTGTGAGCTGATATTAACATCCAGGGAAGGGACCATGGATACTGGCCCCCTCCTAGGCTAATAATATCAGCCCTCAGTGGCCCCAAAAATTGTACATCAATAAGATGCGCCAAATGTGGTAGTAGGGTAATAGGGTTGGGGTTCATGTTAGCCTTGTATTGGCAGCTGACATGAAGCCCAGGTTAGTAATGGAGAGGCGTCTATAAGATTACTAACCCCATAGTAAAGGTTTTGAAACAAACACATGGCCTGAAAAAAATCATTTATTTGAAATAAAAGACCACATGGTTTTAATCATTTATTTAAAAATAAAAAAACACAGTATACTCACCTAAGGCCTAATCCACTGAAGCCAATGTTTCCTGTGAAAAACAAAAATAAAAACCAAGCATATCCCTCACATGTCCGACGTGATGACATAATCCAGAGTGTCCCATGAAGATCTGGGCCAGTTCTAGAGCAGTCACACCAGAAATTGCTAATGTGACTATTCTAGAGGACAGCAGGATATACACTTACAGGAGTGTAATGGCACCTGTGTGAGTGTATAGTGCTGAGATGTTGGGAGAGATGTCACTAGAGTTCAATCAGCTGATGAGCCCCGGTGACCTCACTTATGGCACTACCACTGAGTGAAAATTTTCTCATGCAGCATCAGTGCAGTAAGTGAGGTCACCGAAGCTCATCAGCTGATAGAACTTTGGTGACCTCTCTCCTGGCAGCTCAGCGCTATGCGGTGCTTCCGGGAACAATCACGCTCCTGTCAGTGTATTGCCTGCTGCCGGACGATCTGATCATGTGCACAGCACTTCAGGATTCTAACTGGCTATGCTGGCACAAGATTCCATAAAAAACGCGGCAAAAATGCACTGTGTGCACACAGCCTTGCGCATAACTTTATTTATGGACATCTATAGTTTGATTTTTTTGCCTGTGTAGATTGGATGGGTTGTTAACGACATCTGGTGAGAATTCCATGTTAATGTCACCTTTAGAAATATATTTACTTCCAAAATTGGTGACGTGTTCAATACTTATTTCACCAACTGTGTAGATAGATAGATACATTACTCGATATAAATGAGTATCCCACTGAACATAAGAACAATTTACAAAATTTTTACAAGACTGAATTTCATAGAACATTTTTTTAATCCATAACATGTAAGTAAGGTTAATAACATAACTTTCACTACAAATCTTCAGTTTTACTCAAATTAGTTGATACAAAAATGAATACACCCCACCACAAAAACTATTACATCTAGTATTTTGTATGATCTCCATGATTTTAAAAGACAGAACTAGGGCCAACCAGCAGTTGCAGCAGTTAAAGAGGCCCTCGGACGCCAAGAGGCCCTCAGACGCACATCAAGTTGAAGTGTATTGATGCAGACAGACCCATTGGGTCCATCCACGTCAATACACGCTGACGGCCAATCAGAGGCCAGCAGCTGTCATTGGCATGCACATGATGGGGCATGGCAGTGACGTCACACGCTCCTGGTGCACACCAATGTCAGCTGACAGCCTCCCAAGAGGACACGCGTGGTGCGGGACTGAAGGAAAGGTGAGTAGAATATTAATGTGCGTGTGTGTGTATATGTATATGTATATATATATATATATATATATATACAGTACAGACCAAAAGTTTGGACACACCTTCTCATTTAAAGATTTTTCTGTATTTTCATGACTATGAAAATTGTACATTCACACTGAAGGCATCAAAACTATGAATTAACACATGTGGAATTATATACGTAACAAAAAAGTGTGAAACAACTGAAAATATGTCTTATATTCTAGGTTCTTCAAAGAAGCCACCTTTTGCTTTGATGACTGCTTTGCACACTCTTGGCATTCTCTTGATGAGCTTCAAGAGGTAGTCACCGGAAATGGTGTTCCAACAATCTTGAAGGAGTTCCCAGAGATGCTTAGCACTTGTTGGCCCTTTTGCCTTCACTCTGCGGTCCAGCTCACCCCCAACCATCTCGATTGGGTTCAGGTCTGGTGACTGTGGAGGCCAGGTCATCTGGCGTAGCACACCATCACTCTCCTGCTTGGTCAAATAGCCCTTACACAGCCTGGAGGTGTGTTTGGGGTCATTGCACTGTTGAAAAATAAATGATGGTCCAACTAAACGCAAACTGGATGGAATAGCATGCCTCTGCAAGATGCTGTGGTAGCCATGCTGGTTCAGTATGCCTTCAATTTTGAATAAATCCCCAACAGTGTCACCAGCAAAGCACCCCAACACCATCACA
Source organism: Phyllobates terribilis (assembly GCF_046119375.1). Taxonomy (NCBI): domain Eukaryota; kingdom Metazoa; phylum Chordata; class Amphibia; order Anura; family Dendrobatidae; genus Phyllobates; species Phyllobates terribilis. The sequence continues at coordinate 32,681,700 of NW_027362768.1, read as the reverse complement.
ACTCCTCCTCCATGCTTCACGGTGGGAAGCAGGCATGTAGAGTCCATCCGTTCACCTTTTCTGCGTCGCACAAAGACACGGTGGTTGGAACCAAAGATCTCAAATTTGGACTCATCAGACCAAAGCACAGATTTCTACTGGTCTAATGTCCATTCCTTGTGTTCTTTAGCCCAAACAAGTCTCTTCTGCTTGTTGCCTGTCCTTAGCAGTGGTTTCCTAGCAGCTATTTTACCATGAAGGCCTGCTGCACAAAGTCTCCTCTTAACAGTTGTTGTAGAGATGTGTCTGCTGCTAGAACTCTGTGTGGCATTGACCTGGTCTCTAATCTGAGCTGCTGTTAACCTGCGATTTCTGAGGCTGGTGACTCGGATAAATTTATCCTCAGAAGCAGAGGTAACTCTTGGTCTTCCTTTCCTGGGGCAGTCCTCATGTGAGCCAGTTTCTTTGTAGCGCTTGATGGTTTTTGCAACTGCACTTGGGGACACTTTCAAAGTTTTCCCAATTTTTCGGACTAACTGACCTTCATTTCTTAAAGTAATGATGGCCACTCGTTTTTCTTTACTTAGCTGCTTTTTTCTTGCCATAATACAAATTCTAACAGTCTATTCAGTAGGACTATCAGCTGTGTATACACCAGACTTCTGCACAACACAACTGATGGTCCCAACCTCATTTATAAGGCAAGAAATCCCACTTATTAAACCTGACAGGGCACACCTGTGAAGTGAAAACCATTTCCGGTGACTACCTCTTGAAGCTCATCAAGAGAATGCCAAGAGTGTGCAAAGCAGTCATAAAAGCAAAAGGTGGCTACTTTGAAGAACCTAGAATATAAGACATATTTTCAGTTGTTTCACACTTTTTTGTTACATATCATATATAATTCCACATGTATTAATTCATAGTTTTGATGCCTTCAGTGTGAATGTACAATTTTCATAGTCATGAAAATACAGAAAAATCTTTAAATGAGAAGGTGTGTCCAAACTTTTGGTCTGTACTGTATATATATATATATATATATATATATATATATATATATATACTGTGTTCCAAATTATTATGCAAATAATATTTTCTCAGATTTTCCCAAATTACCAATATGAATTGCAGTCATTGTAATTTTCCAGCCAAATAACTATTAGAGTACAATTGAAAAGTTTTTGCACAAACTGCCTATGATAACAGTATGTTTTAAAAAAATAAAACACTCAAACTGCACTCAAAATGCATGTTCCAAATTATTATGCACAGCAGAGTTTTCAACCTTTTCATTTTAATAAAGAACAAAAAATGGTCATTTTTGAAATTATAAGCATTAGCAGGTTATTACAAACTGAAATCAAACAGTTTTCAACTCAAAACTTTATTCTAGGTGATGTAACATTTGCACATAGGACCCCTTGTTCGAAAGGAGCTTCTGAACTCTCTCATTCATTGAATTTGTCAGTTTTTGGATGGTTTCTGCTTCAATTGTTTTGCATGAGGACAGAATACCCTCCCAGAGCTGTTGCTTAGACACCATAAGTTGGTCCCCTTTTATGCCCATATCAGCCAGAGATGCAGATGTGTTATGTGCAGCATGAGACGGGGCATTATCATGCATGAAAATGATCTTGCTGTGGAATGCACATTTCTTCTTCTTGAACCATGGCAGGAAGTGCTGTTTGAGAAACTCAACATACATTATAGAGTTCATCTTTACCCCTTCAGGGATCCTAACAGGGCCGACAATCTCTCTCCCCTTGATTCCAGCCCAAAACATTACTCCACCTCCTCCTTGTTGGTGCCGTAGCCATGTTTGCATGGGGTGTCCATCAACCAGCCATCCTCCACTCCATCCATCTGGACCATCGAGATCATTTCATGCATGATAATGCCTTGTCTCATGCTGCACATAACACATCTGCATCTCTGGCTGCTGTGGGCATAAAAGGGGACAAACTTATGGTGTGGCCCCCATGCTCCCCTGACCTCAACCCCATTGAGAACCTCTGGAGCATCATCAAAAGGAGTGTCTATGATGGCGGGAGGCAGTTCACATCTAAGCAACAGCTCTGGGAGGTTATTCTGTCCTCGTGCAAAACAATTGAAGCAGAAACCATCCAAAACCTGACAAATTCAATGAATGAGAGAGTTCAGAAGCTCCTTTCGAACAAGGGGTCCTATGTGAAAATGTTACATCACCTAGAATAAAGTTTTGAGTTGAAAACTGTTTGATTTCAGTTTGTAATAACCTGCTAATGCTTATAATTTCAAAAATGACCATTTTTTTGTTCTTTATTAAAATGAAAAGGTTGAAAACTCTGCTGTGCATAATAAATTGGAACATGCATTTTGAGTGCAGTTTGAGTGTTTTATTTATTTAAAAATATACTGTTATCATAGGCAGTTTGTACAAAAACCTTTCAATTGTACTCTAATAGTTATTTGACTGGAAAATTACAATGACTGCAATTCATATAGGTAATTTGGGAAAATCTGAGAAAATATTATTTGCATAATAATTTGGAACACAGTGTATATACATATATATATATATATACAGTGGGTGCGGAAAGTATTCAGACCCCTTTAAATTTTTCACTCTTTGTTTCATTGCAGCCAATTGGTAAATTCTAAAAAGTTCATTTTTTCCTCATTAAAGTACACTCTGCACCCCATCTTGACTAAAAAAAACAGAAATGTAGAAATTTTTGCAAATGTATTAAAAAAGAAAAACTGAAATATCACATGGTCATAAGTATTCAGACCCTTCGCTCAGTATTGAGTAGAAGCCCCCTTTTGAGCTAGTACAGCCATGAGTCTTCTTGGGAATGATGCAACAAGTTTTTCACACCTGGATTTGGGGATCCTCTACCATTCTTCCCCGCAGATCCTCTCCAGTTCTGTCAGGTTGGATGGTGAACGTTGGTGGGCAGCCATTTTCAGGTCTCTCCAGAGATGCTCAATTGGGTTTAGGTCAGGGATCTGTCTGGGCCAGTCAAGAATGGTCACAGAGTTGTTCTGAAGCCACTCCTTTGTTATTTTAGCATTGTGCTAAGGGTCATTGTCTTCTTGGAAGGTGAACCTTCGGCCAAGTCTGAGGTCCAGAGCACTCTGGAAGAGGTTTTCATCCAGGATATCTCTGTACTTGGCCGCATTCATGTTTGCTTCAATTGCAACCAGTCGTCCTGTTCCTGCAGCTGAAAAATACCCCCATAGCATGAAGGTGCCACCACCATGTTTCACTGTTGGGATTGTATTGGGCAGGTGATGAGCAGTGCCTCGTTTTCTGCACATATACCGCTTAGAATTATCACCAAAATGTTCTATCTTCATCTCATCAGACCAGAGAATCTTATTTCTCATAGTTTGGGAGTCCTTCATAGGTTTTCATATGTCTTTCACTGAGGAGAGGATTCCGTCGGGCCACTCTCCCATAAAAGCCCAACTGGTGGAGGGCTGCAGTGATAGTTGACTTTGTAGAACTTTCTCCCATCTTCCTACTGCATCTCTGAAGCTCAGCCACAGTGATCTTGGGGTTCTTCTTTACCTCTCTCACCAAGGCTCTTCTCCCACGATTGCTCAGTTTGGCTGGATGGCCAGGTCTAGGAAGACTTCTGGTGGTCCCAAACTTCTTCCATTTAAGGATTATGGAGGCCACTGTGCTCTTAGGAACCTTGAGTAATGCAGAAATTCTTTTGTAACCTTGGCCAGTTCTGTGCCTTGCCACAATTCTGTCTCTGAGCTCCTTGGGCAGTTCCTTTGAGCTCATGATTCTCATTTGGTCTGACATGCACTGTGAGGTCTTATATAGACAGGTGTGTGCCTTTCAAAATCAAGTCCTATCAGTTTAATTAAGCACAGCTGGACTCCAATGAAGGCGTAGAACCATCTCAAGGAGGATCACAAGGAAATGGACAGCATGTGACTTAAATATGAGTGTCTGAGCAAAGGGTCTGAATACTTATAACCATGTGATATTTCAGTTTTTCTTTTTTAATAAATTTGCAAAAATTTCTACATTTCTGTTTTTTTTAGTCAAGATGGGGTGCAGAGTGTACATTAATGAGAAAAAAAATGAACTTTTTAGAATTTACCAAATGGCTGCAATGAAATAATGAGTGAAAAATTTAAAGGTGTCTGAATACTTTCCGTACCCACTGTATATACATATATATATATATATATATATATATATATATATATAATTTTTTTTAGTTTTTTTTAATTAACCCTACAATGCGTATCGGGGGCCTTTCAGGCCCTGATGCTTACTTTTTTACTATTATCTGAAAAATTACTTTAGTTAGAATTTTGAAACTCTAGGTATTCCTCAAGTATGTCGTTGTTGGTAATATCCAGTTGTTCATATAATTTTTTTGATAGGCATTTTGGTGTAACAATGCTTTTTTGGGGAAAACCACATCTGTACAGAAAGGGGGCCTTTTAGGCCCCTGCTATTTTTATCATGTACTCAGCAGTGTTTGTGTCACAAGTTACTTTATTTGTAGTCAGGGTTGCTGGTGGAGGTGCCAGGGGGTGGATCATGCCATGTGAGGATGTCGTGTGATTTTGGGAAGGAGTGATAAGGCCTAGAAGGAAGACGTATCGCTTCTGCAAAAAATAAGTCCTGGAAAAATATCTCAAAAGAGGAACTTTATGCATATATTGGACTTTTACTGCTGGCAGGGAGTCAAAAATCGTATGGTGTTCCAATCAGAGAATTATTTCTGGCCCCACTTTCTGATCCACACTATAAAGCGACAATGGCAGTGGACAGATATGAGGAAATTAGAAGAAACATTTGATTTGATGATAAGCAAACTCGTGCAGCGAGGTCCCAAACAGACAAATTAGCCCCTATCAGTTATATCTGAACATATTTATCAAAAATTACACCAAACTTTACAATCCTAGTACTAATGTTACAGTAGATGAGCAACTTGTACCCTACAGAGGATGTTGCAAGTTCATACAATACATGCACAGTAAACCAGCGAAGTATGGAATAAAAATCTTCTGGATGTGTGATTCTGCAAATTATTATGGCATAAATGGGCTTATCTACTGGGGCAAAGAAGTTGATGCGCCAGTACAGAAAGATCTAGGGTCTGAGATTGTGAAAACACTTGCTGTACCAATATACAATTCAGGTAGAAACATTACCATGGACAATTATTTTACCAATGTTGGACTGGGCAATTTTCTACTTGAAAAAGCTGTTACACTTGTTGGTACTATGAAGACAAACCGACGAGAAATTCCTCAAGCAATGAAACACAATCCACAGCGAGCACTTTATGAGAGTGTCTTTGGTTTCAACAACAAAGCGACACTGGTATCTTACAAAGCGAAGAAGGAGAAATCCAATATATTACTCATTACCATGCATTATGATTGCAGTATTGACAGCAATGACAGGAAATTGAAACCAGAAATCATCCTGTATTATAATAAAACTAAAGGAGGTGTAGACAAAATGAGTTAAATGGTGGGAGAATATTCATGCAAGAGGCAAACAAGATGTTGGCCTGTAGTAATTTTTTCAAATATGCTTGATGTAGCAGCCCTGAATTCATTCATTATTTATACAGAAACTCATCCAGAATTCCATGCAAGGAGGAAGGACAGGAGACGCCTATTCTTGAAGGACCTCTGCCATGAACTTGTAATGCCTCATATGATGGAGCGAAGCAACATGAAATTCTTGCCAAGGCAAACTAAAGAAGCAATAAAACAGTGTGGCGTACAGTTTCAGGATATTCCAGGGCCAGGAGAAAGAAAATGAAAGCATTGTTTCATTTGTCCAAGAAACTTAGAGAGGAAAACTAAGCGATATTGTACCACTTGTGGGGAAAATGTCTGTAAAGAACATTATTCAGAAAAGATAACATGAGAAAATTGTTGGGAAGACCAATGAAATTGAAAAGAAAGAGTTAGAAAAGAAATGTAGCTGCAGCTAGTTTACTCTAGATTTATATACTTTTGTGTGTTTTCATATTTTTGTTTGAAATTTGGAAAAAAATATCTTTTTTGGTGTTTTCTAAGATGCCCCGTTACGTAAAAGTGTAGATTTGGGACTCAAGCATGCTAAGGTTAATGGACATACTGCTACATATGACTGTGAGGGTACATTATACTACTGTATATGACTATGGAGTGCATTATACTGCTATATATGACTATGTGGTGCATTATACTACTATGTATGACTATGGGGGGGCATTATAGTACTTTATATGACTATAGGGTGCATTATACTGCTATATATCATTATGAGGAATCATAATACTGCTATATATTAATATGGTGGTGCATTATACTGCTATAAATGACTATGGGTGCGTTATACTGTTATATATATATACCTATAGAGATGCATTATACTGCTATATATAACTATGGGGATGCATTATACTACGAGAGTCAGTCAATAAGTAATGCCTCCTATTTTTTTACTCCTTTTAATTGGCAAGAAATTCAAATGCAATTACATAGGTTGAAAACCACAACATTAACGATTAATTTGTCACTTTTCAATATAATCTCCATCCATTTCCACAGTCTTGGTCCACCGTTTAACAAGGGCATGTATTCCAGCATAGTTAAAATCATTATTGGGACCCACCATGCACAAACTTTTCTGTATCCCAGTTGTCCAATAATTTTCATCACACTGCCTTTACTGAGGAAGATAATGCCACACAATTCATCTGCAGTCACCCGGCGGTCACCACGAATGATGTCATCGACTCACTGAATGTTGCTTGGAGTCACTGCGGTTACTGGCCTGCCACTCCGCATTTTGTCATCCAACAGTACTGACATCCACTGTTGCATCACCGTACACATTTTTCAGTCTCATTAATTCGAATGGACGTTTCACCTTCTGCATGCAAGAATTCAATCATAGAATGGTGTCTAATACGAACATCGATGTCAGACACTTTGCAAACGGATACAGTCCTGCCACCTGTTGGTGCAGGAAGTTGCAATTGCTGTGGATTGGAGAAGAAGGTTTGAGGAATTGTGCCAAATTCGAATATTTAACATAACTACCTTATTTAAGGAGAAAAAAAATAGGAGGCATTACTTATTGACTGACCCTCGTACTTTATATGACTGGGGTGCATTATACTGCTATATGTGACTATGCGGTGCATTATACTACTATATATGACGAAGGGGGTGCATTTTACTTTATGGATGACTATGGGGTGCATTACACTTTATGGATGACTATGGGAAGAGCATTTTACTATATGGAGGTCTATGGGGTGTGCATTATACTACATGTATGACTATGAGCTGTGCATTATACTACATGTATGACTACGGGCTGTGCATTATACTATATGGAAGACTGTGGGCTGTGCATTATACTACATGGATGACAATGGGCTGTGCAGTATATTATATGGAGGACTATGGGATGCATTATACTATATGGAGGACTATGGGGAGTGCATTATACTTCTGCTATTGAGCCACATGACTTCTATGTTCACCCCTGGTGAGTATAACGTTTTTTTTTCTATACATTAAAGGACAGTAGCAGAACAGGGGACATAAACCAAGCTAGAATGGGGACCAGGATGAAGGGCTTATATATATATATACAGTGGGTACAGAAAGTATTCAGACCCCTTTAAATTTTTCACTCTGTTTCATTGCAGCCATTTGGTAAATTCTAAAAAGTTAATTTTTTTTCCATTAAAGTACACTCTGCACCCCATCTTGACTGAAAAAAAAACAGAAATGTAGAAATGTTTGCAAATTTATTAAAAAAGAAAAACTGAAATATCACATGGTCATAAGTATTCAGACTCTTTGCTCAGGCACTCATATTTAAGTCACATGCTGTCCATTTCCTTGTGATCCTCCTTGAGATGGTTCTACTCATTCATTGGAGTCCAGCTGTGTTTAATTAAACTGATAGGACTTGATTTGGAAAGGCGCACACTTGTCTATATAAGACCTCACAGCTCACAGTGCGTGTCAGACCAAATAAGAATCATGAGTTCAAAGGAACTGCCCAAGGAGCTCAGAGACAGAATTGTGGCAAGGCACAGATCTGGCCAAGGTTACAAAAGAATTTCCGGATTGCTCAAGATTCCTAAGAGCACAGTGGCCTCCATAATCCTTAAATGGAAGAAGTTTGGGACCACCAGAAGTCTTCCTAGACCTGGCCATCCAACCAAACTGAGCAATCGTGGGAGAAGAGCCTTGGTGAGAGAGGTAAAGAAGAACCCCAAAATCACTGTGGCTGAGCTCCAGAGATGCAGTAGGGAGATGGGAGAAGCCCTCCACCAGTCGGGCCGTTATGGCTGAGTGGCCCGACGGAAGCCTCTCCTCAGAGAAAAACATATGAAAGCCTGCATAGAGTTTGCTCAAAAACACATGAAGGACTCCCAGACTATGAGAAATAAGATTCTCTGGTCTGATGAGACGAAGATATAACTTTTTGGTGATAATTCTAAGCGGCATGTGTGGAGAAAACCAGGCAAGCACTGCTCATCACTTGCCCAATACAATCCCAACAGTGAAACATGGTGGTGGCAGCATCATACTATGGGGGTGTTTTTCAGCTGCAGGGACTGGTTGCAATTGTAGGAAACATGAATACGGTCAAGTACAGAAATATCCTGGATGAAAACCTCTTCCAGAGTGCTCTGGACCTCAGACTTGGTCGAAGGTTCAGTCAAGATGGGGTGCAGAGTGTTCTTTAATGAGAAAAAAATTAACTTTTTAGAATTTACCAAATGGCTGCAATGAAACAATGAGTGAAAAATTTAAAGGGGTCTGAATACTTTCTGTACCCACTGTGTGTGTGTATATATATATATATATATATATATATATATATATATATCCTACTAATATTATAAATGCGAAAGTTTGTGAGTATGTATGTTTGTTACTCTTTCACGAAAAAACAACTGGACGGATTTGCATGAAACTTTACAGTAATATAGATTATACATCGGAATAACATGTAGGCTACAATTTGTAATGATTTTATGTAATTTTGGTCGTAATATAACGATACATGTCAATTAAGTCGGAAAAAAAATCTGGCCTCTGAGAGCTATCTTGGCGTACGCTGCCTAAACCGTTGGAGTTACACACAGAGGATGTACTGTAGAATTGTTTGTCTTGAATAGTTCTAAATAAAAGTCTGCGACAGCATATATCTACCTTTTATGTGGAAGCCACTATGACCAAAATTGTGAACCATAAATTTAATTAAATTAGATACTATTTTACAATGCACATTTTAGTATATTTATCAAACTTTTTAGTATATTTATCAAACTCTTATATACACACATACACAGGTGATATTTAAATGGCTGATTTACAGCAGTCAGAAGAGATTGATAATACAATAATTTGCCCACAGTGGATCATTGTATAGTGAGGTCACAGTTGCCGCCTGTCCACAGTCAGAATACAGGGGTGATCATATACCGTGGCCAGGTACAAGTGTGGTACAGGGGGTTCACACACGACCCCCAGGGACTGACATTTCCTAGAAACTTTGGCAGCTGTCAGTCATGAGCTCACCCTGATACATTACACTCTGGAAACAGCTGAAGGGAGAAGGATAATTTATGACATTTTCTCAGACTTAAAAAAAAAAAAATAGCCCAGAAAACATCCCATATGTCAGGAACAGGTTACAAGGGAACTACACGTCCCAGCATGGCCTGCCCGCGCCCACAGCCCGGGGGGAGTGTGAGGCTTCCTCCTGCAGGTTGCCCGGGGGCACCGGGCCGTCATTGTCCTCACACAGGGGGTCCCCGCTGCCATTGTCCCTCCACATAACACCGTATAATAAAACATGCGCTCACCTGCGCCAGCTGCTGCAGCCGGGAATGTTCCGAGCACCTCACCTGGGCGGAGGGGAAGTGACTCACACACGGGGAGGGGCAGTAACCTGAGCGCGGCTCCATGGAGGATGCACACACTGCAGCCTGACAGCACCAGCAGCAGCGCTACACAAATGGCGTCCTCCCCTCCTGTGTGCAGCACAGCCCTGTGTGTGTGCTGCGCAGCATGTCACCCACAGCACCAGCAGGCTGCTCTCAGCTCCCACAGAGCACTGGGAATGGTTGCTATGGGTAACCGCGCCACAGCTGCTCCTCATAGACCATTTCACCTACAGCACCAGCAGGCTGCTCTCAGCTCCCACATAGCACTGGGAATGGTTGCTATGGGTAACCGCGCCACAGCTGCTCCTCATAGACCAGTCACATACAACTGATATCGTCTGTACAGCGATCGTAATATAACTAATTAGATTGTTTTAGTATTTTGTTTGAACTTTACTAAGTACCTATTTTGTAATTAGTACTTATAAAAATGCCGCGAAAGCGTAAGTCTAACATTTCGCAAAGCTCTAATAAAGCCCAAGCTATGAAAATAATTAGACGTGATGAGACGTCTCAACAAGCCGAGCAACGAAGGCTTGAGCAGGCGGTGCGATGTGCGGCACATAGAGCTGCAGAGACTCCAGAACAATCCCAAGCCCGGCGTGAACGGAATGCGGAGTTTTTGGCATCTCAACGGGCTGCTGAAACTCAAGAACAGTCCCAAGCCCGACGTGAGCAGCATGCGGAGTATCTGGCGTCTCAATGGGCTGCTGAAACTCCAGAACAGTCCCAAGCTCGACATCAGCAGCAAGCGACTTACATGGCGTCCCAAGGAGCCACTGAAACATATGAAATGGCCGAATCTCGCAGACGCACTGTTGCTGAAAGGGCAGCACAGCGACGTCAAACATTTACAAGAAATACATGGATATTGTTTAATAAAGCTGCATTTGAGTATGACGAGACTCTTGATTATGAAACTCACAAGCTTATAAAAATAGAAGCAATGACCATAGATTGCAAATATTGCGGAGCTCTTAAGTGGAAAGAGGAAGCAGCAGGTATGTGTTGTTTGGGCGGGAAAGTAGCTCTTCCTTATATAGACGAGACAGTTCAACCTTTAAAAGAGCTTTTCTCTAATGAAACTGATGACTCTCCCCTTTTTCTAAATAATATAAGAAAATACAACATGTGCTTTCATATGACGTCTTTTGGAGCAGATCAAATTGTCTCAATGCCAGGGTTTTGCCCGACCTTTACAATACAAGGACAAGTATACCACCGTATCGGTTCTTTAATTCCTACGTCCATTTCGCAACCACAATTTTTACAAGTTTATTTCATAGGTGATAAAGAAGAACAAATCAACAGGCGTACTGAGTGCGTGCAAAGCGTAGATAGAAACATAATTAAAAAATTACAACGAGTACTTCACGACCACAACATTTTGGTGCATGAATTTAAAATGGCTAGAGACAGGATGATCAATGACGATCATTTCAAAGTAGTGATTCACCCATACCGTGTACCATGTGGTCAACATAAGAGACGATTCAATGCCCCTACTACAAATGAAATAGCTGCTGTAATAGTTAGTAGCGAACAAACTATGTCTTCGGGACATCGTTGTGCAGCCGCGCGATGGCATGCTCACTCGGGTTCCTGATACACATAGATTCTATGATGCTCTTGAGTACCCAATAATTTTTTGGAAAGGACAAGAGGGGTACAGCATTGATATTCCTCAGATAAATCCAATTACCAAACAAGCAATGCCAAGCAAAAAGGTGTCCTGCAAAGATTTTTATGCCTTTCACTTGATGGTCCGTCGCAGCGATTTTAATTTGATGCTTAAGTGTAGGCTCCTACTTCATCAGTTTCTGGTCGACATGTATGTAAAGATGGAAAGTGAGCACTTAAGGTTCAGTTCTTTAAATAAAAAAAAACTGCGCGCAGAAAATTATATTCACTTGCAAGATGCAATAAGAAATGATGCGGATTTGGATCCAAATAACTTAGGTCAGATGGTGATTCTCCCGTCATCATTTGTAAATAGCCCGAGATACCTACACGAATACACACAAGATGCGTTCACATACGTACGTAATTATGGGAGGCCTGATTTATTTATTACAATGACTTGCAACCCCGCTTGGCCAGAAATCACCAAAGAGCTTATAGCTGGTCAAAATTCAACGGACAGACATGACTTAACAGCTCGAGTATTTAGAATAAAAGTACAGAAGTTGGTAGCTCTACTTACAAAAGGTAACATATTTGGTGATATGCAATGCTTCATGTACTCGATCGAGTGGCAAAAGCGAGGTTTGCCTCATGTGCACTTACTGCTGTGGTTAAAGGAAAAATTGCATCCGAACCAAATTGACGAAATCATATGTGCTGAGATACCAAACCCAGAAACCGATCAAAAGCTCTATGATACAGTGACAAAGAATATGATTCACGGGCCATGTGGTACATTCAATTCTTCATCGCCATGCATGAAGGAAGGAAAATGTACCAAAAAATATCCGAGGAAGCTTTTAAAAGATACTCAAACCAATGACAAAGGTTATCCTTTGTACAGGCGCAGAGCACCAGAGAATGGTGGACGCACGACGATTATAAAAACCAGTAGAGGAACACAGGAAATATTGGTGGACAATAGCTGGGTGGTCCCATATTCTCCACTCTTATCAAAAATTTTTAATTCTCATTTAAATGTAGAGTTCTGTAATACGGTACAGGCGATAAAATATATTTGTAAATATATTAATAAGGGTAGCGACCAGGCTATTTTTAACATCCGCCAGCAAGGGAATGTTAACATTGACCCAAGAGATGAGGTGCAGACCTTTAGAACCGGCCGATATGTTAGTAGTAACGAAGCAGCGTGGCGGACCTTAGGTCTGCCTCTGCACGAGAGACACCCAACCGTCACTCATCTCACGATTCATTTACCCAATGGTGAGAGTGTTTACTTTACGGAAAATAATTTTAGAGAGAGATTAGAAGCACCACCTAAAACTACACTAACTGCATTTTTCCTGTTGTGCCAAAGTGATACGTTTGCAAAAACATTACTTTACATTGACGTGCCTCGCTACTATACTTGGAATGTGGCACGGAAGCAATGGAAACGTCGTTTACAAGGAACACCTGTCGATGGCTGGCCAGGTGTGAAGGCAGGAGACGCTCTAGGTCGCATTTACACGGTGCACGTTAGCAATTTTGAATGTTATTGTTGCGTATGCTGCTGAATGTAATAAGGGGTCCAACCAACTTCTCGGATTTAAAAACATTTGAAGGTCAAGAACTTGCAACTTTTCGGCAGGTGTGTGAGAAGATGGGGTTGTTGGAAGATGATAACCACTGGGACACTGGGATACCACCTTAGAAGAGGCCGTGCTATGTCGCTCCCCGGCGCAAATAAGAGAGCTGTTTGCCATATTGATATGCACTTGCAGTTTATCCAATCCTCTACAACTCTGGCACAAGTATAAAACTGCGTTATCAGAGGATATCATGCACAGATTTGAAAGAATGGATCACGTTAACGATGATCTCTGTTTCAATGAGGCGTTGGGGCTTATCGAGGACAAAATATTAATAATTTCTGGAAAGAAATTGTCCGATTTTGGTCTACCCTCACCGTGGCGTAGAGGAGAGCTGTCGAACGAGTTGATAAAAGAGCTAAGCTATGATACCAACCAGTTAGACGCTCACGTTTGCGAAACTGAGCCACGTTTGCAACCTGATCAAAGAGAGATTTATCACAAAATAGTAGGACGAGTTGAGAATGGTGAATGCGGACTTTTTTTCCTTGATGCCCCGGGTGGTACAGGAAAAACTTTCTTGCTTAATTTACTTTTAGCAAAAATTCGTAGCAGTCATAACCTTGCATTAGCTGTGGCTGCCTCTGGAATTGCTGCAACATTGCTAAGCGGTGGACGGACGGCACATTCAGTCTTTAAATTACCTCTTAATCTGGTGAACGAAGAAACCCCATCGTGTAATATCAGCAAGAGCAGCGCCCGTGGCCTCCTGTTGCAACAGCGCAAACTAATCGTGTGGGACGAGTGCACAATGTCACACAAACGCGCCATCGAAGCTCTTGATCGTTGTCTACAAGACTTACACAGTAAAGAAACAATAATGGGTGGTGTGGTTGTTTTATTGGCTGGGGACTTTAGGCAAACTTTGCCTGTCATCGAGCGAGGCACTGCAGCATACGAAATTAACGCATGTCTGAAATCCTCATATTTATGGACCAAAGTTGAAGAAGCTGCACCTCACCACCAACATGCGTGTCCAGTTATTCAGTGATCTAGAGTCGGGCGCGTACGCTGAGAAACTGCTCGAGATCGGTGAAGGTCGAATCGAAACTGACGAAGAAGGTATGGTTCTATTCACTAACCAATTTTGTCATGTTGTGGATTCAGAAGACGCACTTATTGCTCAAGTTTTTCCAAATTTGCAACAAAACATCCACGATGAAAATTGGCTATGTGAAAGAACTATACTAGCACCAAGAAATGAAACAGTTGCGAAAATCAATAAAATTATCTTGGACCAAGTAACCAGCGATGCAACAACCTACAACTCCATCGACACAGTCATGTCATCTGAAGACTGTACGAGCTACCCCGTGGAGTTTCTTAACTCTTTGGAGCTATCCGGGGTCCCATCTCATAAGCTCGAATTAAAGGTCGGTATACCCGTTTTGTTAATGCGCAACTTGGATGCCCCGAGATTATGTAATGGCACTAGATTGCGAGTCACTGAACTAGGCAGGCACATTGTAAAGGCCACAATTTTAACTGGAGAAGCTAAGGGTGAAAATATTCTTATACCACGCATCCCAATTATACCCAATAACTTACCCTTTAATTTCAAATGTTTGCAGTTCCCACTTAATGTTGCATTTTCAATGACCATCAATAAATCGCAAGGACAAACTTTGAAGGTAGCGGGGATACATTTAGGCACGCCCTGTTTTTCCCACGGTCAGCTATACGTAGCTTGCTCACGTGTTTCTAAATCGCAAAATCTACATATTTTCACTGAACGAAAGAAATTAAATAACATAGTTTACAGGAGTATATTGCAGTAAAAACACATAGATAAATTACCTGCAGATGTCCATTATTCCAATTACATACTAATTCTTTACTAACACGAACAATATTAAACGCAAGTAACTTCAGTCCGTCCTGTTTATTAATCAGTGTTTAGTAATCCGTTTGTGATGAAATTTGATATGGATAATTTCAAGCCTGGGGAAGGACATAGGGCTACTTTTTATAAACACACCATACAGGCGAAGATTATATAAAACTGTAAACCTGATTGACTGACACACCTAGCGGTCAACGCACAGCCGAAACCACTGAACTTAGCATCTTGAAATTTGCAGATAGGTTCTATTATAGCTTAAATGAGCACTAAGAAAGGAATTTTGATAATTCCACCCTCAAGAGTTTCCCTCTTCATATTATAGGGGTTCAAAGATTGTATGGAATCCGTCAGTTTTGAAGTTAGACATCTGAAATTTTGGATGTACGAGTAACTAAATAAGATTATTTTTTTTTACTATTAAGATTATTTTTTTTTACTGTTAAGATTATTTTTTTTTACTATTAAAATGATCTGTCACGAAACTTAATGTGGCAGACCAAATTCCACGCGAGTGAAGCCGCGGGTAAAAGCTAGTATATATATATATTTATTCAGGATGTGGAGGAGCGGTCCAAATCTTGTACCTTGGCCCATTAAACTCTAGTTATGCCACTAGACAGAAACAAATCTTCTAGGCATGGAATGAAGAAGTTAGCTGCATATTGCAACATCAATATTTTTCCAGTCATCAAGAACAACCTTTTTTAGCACCTGGATGCTGGATGGAGAGTGATGCTCAGCTTGTCTTTTCATAATTTCCCATAAGTGTTTCAGTTGGGTTCAGATCAGGAGACATATTTTGCTTACATGTGAGGAATGTCTATTTCTTACACTTCCTCACATGTAATAAAACTGTCAAACAGTTGCAAATCATGCACACGGGAGCGATACAACCATATCACCGAGCAGCTATAAATGCTCGGAGCTTGGCCCGAGCATACTCGGACAGAACATACTCGCTCAACACTAATTATAATACTCTGCATTTTTGGTCTCCAAACTTTTTTACCTTGAGAGCCACATTCAACTCTGAGAGATTCTCCCTACCCACATTCTCTCCAAATAAATTATAGGATTGATATTGTGACTAGTGTTGAGCCACCCCCGTAGTGTTCGAGTTCGGTTCGGTTCGTCGAACACCCGTGTGTTCGCCGAACTGTTCGTCGAACTGTTCGTCGAACACCTTCGAACACCGTTAAAACCAATGGCAGGCAAACAAAAACACATAGAAACACATAGAAAACACCTTCAAAGGTGTCCAAAAGCTGACAAACTGCTCAGAAGACACAACTAACACATGGAAAAGTGACAAGTACATATAGTCATGCGAAAAGAAAAGAGGTGGAGGAGTAAAAGGAGGGGGAGACACAGATATAGGCATGTCATGCCCTTCTAAAATCCAAAAAGTGAGAAGCCGAGACGGCCAGTCTGCTCCTGCCCGTGCCACCTCCGTGTCGCCGGGTTTGTGCCAGAGCCACGGTGAACCCTGACGGCCAGCCCCCCTCTCCCAATACTGGTGCCTGTCCGCTGGTGGGTCGAGAGAGCCCCCCTGTGGTGGAGGCAGCTCTAAGCTTTTTAATTTAAATTGTCCCTCTAATTTGAATGAATACACTTTAAATCCATTTACAAGGATCTATTGGAGGGCAAGTCTCATGCCAGCAGCCGCGTAATTCCAGCTCCAGTAGCGTCCACTAAAGCTGCTGCAGTTAAAAAGCTTTTATAAGGATCGAGCTCGGCTGTCCACCGCAAGGCATCCTAGTGCCAGTCCCAGCCCCTATGCCTTGGGGTGCCTTCTGATGCTCTTCACTAAGTATCCCGTGGTCCCGAAGCATTTCCTTTGAAAAAATTAAGTGTCCAAACTACAGGTGGTGTAGCTTGCTTAACAGCCGGGATAATCCGCTGACTAGCAGACACTGCTACTAGGCACAAAGTATTTCCTGGGCTAGATGCAGTTAAAAATTTGTAAGTAGATACTCTCGTTGGATGCTGAGAAAGCATTCCATAGAGTCTCCTGGCACGCCATATATGATTCTCTTAAAAAGCTTGGGGTAGGGGTCTAGGGGACCCTTTAATAGCCAAAATCACGGCCCTGTATCACAATACGTCACCTAGGCTGAAGATAAATGGAACTGTAGCACCGAGGGCTCGGTTGCTACAGACGTATTGCACCTCACCCAGAGGTGTAATATCTCACTCTCAGATAAGGATGGAGTGTGGATCAGGACCCGACACCTGCATGCATTACACCACATTGCCGTGGGGCAGGGCGACCAATATGCCCCTGAGATGGGCACAACAGTCCCTGTCCCTGGCTGGAGTGGGGGGAGGGAACACTGAGGAAGGGGAACCCTGCAGTGCAGGAGCAGGGAGGAAGCAGTTCCTGGGTGCATTGCGAAGGGAGTATAAAAGGTGGGCACCATCTTAGTTCAGTGCAGAGAAGTCTGAGCAGAAGTGGCAGGGAGCAGGGGCTCTGCATGAGCTCTGCTCCGGAGGCGGGCCTAGTAACAGAGTCCCAGGCCTGCAAGAGGGAGAAGGAAGGAAGAGGAGCGGAGAAGGCTCCAGGAACGAGGAATGAAGGGATCCCAGGGGTGCGGACGGGCGAGTCGCCACCGCACGCCCGAATCCACCTGCGTGGAGGGGTCAGGCCAAAGGGGGAGACCGGTCCCCGAACTAGTGGAGGCAGGAAACGACCCTCAGCTAGAAACCAGAGGCTCTGACATTTTATGTGGCGCAGCCCCTTGCTCCACCCGCTAGGAAGGCACCACATAGGGTCAGGGAAACTGGCGCCAAGTTTACCAAGAGGAGGCCCGAGGCAGCCGGACAGAAGTGTTGGTAAGAAAGGCCAGACAAAGGACACACAAAGGGGGTCCTGTGAAGCGCTCCAAAGTTATCTGGGAGTTGTCTGAGCCCCTCACCTGGTGAGCACAGTACGACGTGGGCAGCCGTTACCTGCAGACGTGGTCTGGATAATAAAAACTGTGAGTAAAGGCCCTGAACTGCATCACTGACTCCGTGTCGTTACTGCTGCTGCCCTGCACCATCACCCCCATCCTCCGCATACACTGCCCTGAGGCTATACTCCTCCCGTGGGGAGTTATGCTACGCTCTGCTGCACCCACAACACCAGCCTTAGCGGTCTGCCCTGTAGCGGCGGTTCACTCTGACCGCAATCCACGGGTGGCGTAGTCGGACATTTAAACATCAAAACCACATAAATAGTTCCGCCACTGGTTTGACCGCCCTGAGCCACGGAACCGGATCGCCGCCACGAAGACTACAACCACCAGCATCCACCAAAAAGGGTCCGGCTCCGGGTGTCCCAAGGCCCAGGGGGTGCGTCAGAACATTTTCATCACCTTTCACAATCACCAATGGGACAAGGCAGGGATGTCCTCTGTCCCCTCTCTTATACATCCTAGTGACGGAGCACCTGCTCTCATCAATTCGCCATAACCCCAATATTAGGTGGATTGAGGTGGGAGGCACCGAGTACAAGTGCTCTCTATTTGCTGATGATGTCCTAGTATATATCACTCAATCACATATATCCATCCCTGCTGTTATGGCTGAAATAGATCACTTTGTTACATGGTCAAATTTTAAAATCAATGCAGCGAAGTCTGAGGCCCTCGATGTCTCCCTCCCTAAATCCATATAGGATTCCATCCAGTCCAACTTTCCCTTTGCCTGGCCCTCACAGGGTATCAAATACTTAGGAATTCCTTTTCATAGAGACCTCTCCCATCTATGTTATCTTAATTTTGGGCCCTTTATTGAACAATTCCATACAGACCACGGTTGGCAAGTTAGAACTGTAAGATTCACTACATGAACCACTGGTGTTTTGTGGAAAAGCACATGTACACCGCGTTCCAAATTATTATGCAAAAAGTGTTTAGGAGTGATAAGGGAAGAATTTGTTTGTTTGTCAGTTAAACTCATTGATGGTGATGTGTGTCAGGGCTCTTTATATCACTGTAAGCAATTGCAGACACCTGTGCTAATTAGTTTGGCAGGTGTGTCCAATGAAAGGCAAGACTACTTAAGAAGGCTGTCTCACATTATTAAGCAGCCTACATTTTCTGCCAAAATGGGAAAGAAAAAGGATGTGTCGGCTGCTGAGAAGCAACAAATTGTGGAGTGTTTAGGTCAAGGCATGACTACAATCAACATTGTGCGATGATCAGGATGAAGTGTCTTGGCAATCAAGAAGTATGTAGCTGATTCACAGTACACACGTGTGCGTGCTGATAAGGGCAAATTGAGGACTCTTTCCTACAGGCAATTACGTCAGGTTGAAAGAGCAGCGGCAAAAAAGCCTTGTCATAGCAGCAGACAAGTTTTTGAAGCTGCTTGTGCCTCCAACGTCCCCCGAACAACAAGATGCAGGGTCCTTCAGAGGTTTGCAGCTGTGCATACGCCATCCTGTCGACCTCCTCTATCCACTTCACACAAGCAGAAACGGCTCCAGTGGGCCAAACATTACATGAAGACTGATTTCAAAACTGTTTTGTTCACGGATGAGTGCCGTGCAGCGCTCGATGGTCCAGATGAATGGAGTGGAGGATGGCTGGTTGATGGACACCCCACGCAAACACGGCTACAGCGCCAACAAGGAGGAGGTGGAGTAATGTTTTGGGCTGGAATCATGGGGAGAGAGATTGTCGGCCCCTTTAGGATCCCTGAAGGCGCTAAAGATGAACTCCATAATGTATGTGGATTTTCTCAAACAGCACTTCCTGCCATGGTTCAAGAAGAAGAACCGTGTATTTCACAGCAAGATCATTTTTCTGCATGATAATGCACCATCTCATGCTGCACATAAAACATCTGCATCTCTGGCTGATATGGGCATAAAAGGGGACAAACTTATGGTGTGACCCCCATGCTCCCCTGACCTCTACCCCATTCAGAACCTTTGGAGCATCATTAAAAGGAGTGTCTATGATGGCGGGAGGCAGTTCACATCTAAGCAACAGCTCTGGGAGGGTATTCTGTCCTCATGCAAAACAATTGAAGCAGAAACCATCCAAAACCTGACAAATTCAATGGATGAGAGAGTTCAGAAGCTCCTTTCGAACAAGGGGTCCTATGTGAAAATGTAACATCACCTAGAATAAAGTTTTGAGTTGAAAACTGTTTGATTTCAGTTTCTAACAACCTGCTAATGCTTATAATTTCAAAAATGACCATTTTTTTGGTCTTTATTAAAATGAAAAGGTTGATCGAAAAGTTGGGGGATCTAAGAGTGTGGCAACCCAGTAGTCATGATTACTTCGAATTCTGACAATATGAGGGTCATGCTGCATTTAGTGCAGCAAGAAGGCACTTATGTGTCTTGCGCATCTCGGAGCCCCAAAATTATTTTCCGGGCTAGATGCAGCTAAAAATTATTTTTAATTTTAAATCTGGTGAAGCTTATTATAGATGGCCTAATAGGATCAGTGCTGCACACTGCTACAAAGCCCAAATTATTTTCCAGTCAAGATACAGATAAACATGATTAGTAATTTGAAAGCTTAAAACGGTTGGTAGGGTGATTTTAACCAATCATCAAGCTTTTACTCTCCCCAGGATGACACAGGGGTAGAAAAGTCGTTTCGGATCCATGATTTGTTCATCTTTATGAACGTGAGTCTGTCTACATTATCAGTGGAGAGCCGCGTGCGCTTATCTGTCAGCACACCACCAGCAGCGCTGAACACACGTTCAGACAGAACGCTGGCTGCGGGGCATGACAAGATCTCCAAGGCGTAAGTGGCTAGCTCCGGCCATTTATCCAGATTGGAAGCCCAAAAAGAGCAAGGGTCCAGTGACACAGTCATGGCTTCAATGTTTACTTGGAGATACTCCTGTACCATCGTCTCTAGGCGTTGACTATGTGTCAGACTTCTTGTCTCCTGTGGCCTTGCAAAGGATGGGCTAAAAAAGTGGTGAAATGATTCCGCAAAATTGATGTTACCAGCAGATACTGTGGTTCTGTTACGGTTTGAGTGCTGAACACTTGACGGTCCCACGGTTGGCAAGTTGGAACTGTGAGATTCACTACCTGCACCACTGGTATTTTGTGGAAAAGCACATGTAAGATTCTGCAACAGTCTCTGCTGATACTCCTGCATGCGTGCATCCCTTTCTATGGCAGGAATAATTTCTGCAAATTTACTTTTGTACCGGGGATCTAACAGTGTGGCAACCCAGTAGTCAGGATTATTTCTAATTCTCACAATTCGAGGGTCATGTTGCAGGTAGTGCAGCAAGAAGGCACTCATGTGTGTTGCGCATCCAGGAGCACCAAGTCCCTGTTGTGTTGGTGGCGAGGTAACAATCATGCTTCCTTCCTCTGTCCTCTCCCCCCAACCTCGCACAACAGAAATGTGATCAAGGTCTCCCTCATCTGATGAGTCTTCCATCAGTTCGTCCTCCACTTCTTCCTGGGCTCCTGCACCTTCCTCACTAGTTTGGCTGCTACCATGCGTCCTGGTAAAATCATCTCCCCCACCCTCACATGCCTGCCGCCCTGGTGCTGCCGACCGTCTGGACCTTGCAGATGTTAGCCCTTCCGCATACAACTCCTCCTCCTCTACTTCCTCCACCTCCTC
Source organism: Phyllobates terribilis (assembly GCF_046119375.1). Classification (NCBI taxonomy): domain Eukaryota; kingdom Metazoa; phylum Chordata; class Amphibia; order Anura; family Dendrobatidae; genus Phyllobates; species Phyllobates terribilis. The sequence continues at coordinate 32,660,063 of NW_027362768.1, read as the reverse complement.
TTGTGCCACCACCTGACTCCGAATTCTGTTTAACATGTGCTCCAGCATGTAAATCACCGGAATAGTCATGCTGATAATGGCATCGTCAGCACTAAACATCTTCGTCGCCATTTCAAAACTGTGCAGAAGGGTGCATAGGTCCCTGATCTGAGACCACTCCTCCAGCGTGATTTGCCCCACCTCTGAATCTCGTTGGCCCAGGCTATACGTCAGAATGTATTGCACCAGGGCTTGTCGGTGCTGCCACAGTCGCTGCAACATGTGCAGAGTTGAATTCCACCGGGTAGGCACATCGCATTTTAGCCGGTGAAGTGGCAGGCCCAACGACTTCTGTAGAGATGTAAGTCGCTGAGCTGCGGGATGCGAACGGCGGAAGTGAGCACACAGCGACCGTGCCCTCTGCAGAAGGCCATCTAGTCTGGGATAGTGGGCTAAAAATTGCTGGACAACCAGGTTCAACACGTGAGCCATACAAGGCACGTGTGTGACATTGCCCCGGCGAAGGGCCGCACCCAGGTTTGCAGCATTGTCGCACACGGCCTTCCCTGGTTTCAGGTCCAGTGGAGACAACCATTCATGAAATTGGTTCTCCAGAGCTGACCACAACTCCTCAGCTGTGTGACTCACATTTCCCAGACATTTCAATGTAAAAACCGCCTGATGACGTTGAGCCCTACTGCCCGCATAGTAAGGAGGTGTGCAGGATCCCTTCTGCGCAGTTAGAAAGCTTGTGGCATGACCAGACAGGCTTTGGGTGCAGGTGGAAGACCGAGAGGAGGTTGAGGAGGCAGAAGCAGTGGAGGAAAAATGACATAAAGAGGATTGACGCACAACTCGTGGGGACGGCAAGACTTGGAAAGCAGCCCCTTGTCCTGCTGTCACCATAGTTACCCAGTGCCCAGTCAGCGACATGTAACGCCCCTGTCCATGCCTACTCGTCCAAGTGTCTGTGGTGAAATGCACCCTGTCACACACAGAGTTTCTCAAAGAAGCGGTGATGTTGTGTGCGACATGCTGGTGGAGCGCAGGCACACCTTTCTTTGAGAAGTAGTGCCGACTGGGCATCTGGTACTGGGGCACTGCGACGGACATAAGGTCTCAAAAATCCTCTGTGTCCACCAGGCGGAAAGGCAGCATTTCTGTAGCCAAGAGCTTGCAGATGGTGAAATTCAACCTCTTAGCTTTCTCATGGCTAGGAGGAAATGGTCTTTTACTTGTCCACATCTGAGGGACCGAGGGCTGGCTATTGTGCTTAGACGGGGTTGATAAGGGTGTCCCCGGCAAACTGCCGGTCTGTGAGGAAGATGCAGGCGGACATGTTAGGTTGCCTTGATCCAAAGGTGGTGCTATCGATGTCGGACAGCGCTCAAGACCAGCTGGTGTTACCACCTCCAAAGAAAATGATGACCTGCCAATCACGCTGGCTGTTGCGGGTAAAGAGGTGGCAGGTCTGCGCCCCAAAACAGGTGTGACTGCTGTCCCCCCAGTCACAGAGGATGAAGAGGCCGCGGATGCACAAGATATGGCAGACGGTGGTTGGCCCGGCCGGCTAGACCGCATTGTAGCACACTGAGCTTCCCACTGCAACTTATGCTTCATGTCCATGTGCCGGTTCATGCATGAAGTACTCAAACTATGTATTTTTTGGCCTCTACTTAGCTTTTGCTGACAAATGTTACAGATAACACGAGTTGGGTCATCTTTATCGATCTGAAAAAATGCCCAGGCTATGCAAGGCTTAGCACCCATGCGACCTGAAGAGCCACCACGACTTGTGGTGAGAGGCAGAGTTGTGTTTGAGGATGCAGTTGTTGACGTGCTTCCAGTACTACGTCTCTGTCCAGGAAGGCGCAGCCTGACCTCGTCGTCACTAGCATCTTCCTCCACCTCCTCTGCTGACCTCATCTCTTGGCTGACTGTGGGTTGACAGTAAGTGGGATCTCCGACCTCATTATCATCACCCTGTGCGTTATCACACCCGTCGTCCTCAGAGCCAACCTGTTCCTGCCCTGACAAAAAACTAAAGTTGTCGCTCCAATCAGGTATTTGAGTCTTATCATCGTCTTCCTCATTGTCTCCACCAACAGGAGTTACAGTTTGGGAATGAGGGTCTACATTATGGTCAGAACCTTCTGCGTCTGGTCCTGGATCCGACTCATAAAGATTCTGGGCATCAGTGCAGATCATTTCCTCGTCTGGATTCACAGAAGCGCTGGAGTCGACCTCTGATTCCCAGGCTATAGTATGAGTAAACAGCTCTGCAGACTCAACCATCTGTTCTACCTCATACTCAGACGGGCAGCTGGAGATTTGGGAGCTGTGAGGAAGCAAGTGCGATTTGGGTGACACCTTTGAGGACTGGAGTATTTGTGATGTTGAAGTTGATGTGGAGGAGAGCCCACTTAAAGGAGCACTTGATATCCGTTGAAGCACCTGCTGTTTTTGTGCCTCATCTGGAATTTGTAGCGATTGGCGTGGCCGTAAGAAAGGGATCTTATCACATTGTCCGCTAAAAGAAGTAGACATTTTAGTTTGGCTGGAAGATGGTCTTTCTTCTGCACCTACCCCACGGACACAACCTTTTTTCCCCTTCCCAACACGCCTATTCCCCTTTCCACCAGCAGCAGGCCTTTTTCCACTCATTTTGGTGGTTAACTAATTCACAACTCTGGAGTTGTTTGCACAAAAAAACAATGGATGGTAACCGAGCAGAGCTGAGTGGCCAAACTGTGGTATTAGGCCAAAACTATTGGCTGGGTTAGATGCAGAAAAAAATTATTTTTAATTTGCAACCTGATGGAGGTCAGTATAGATGGACTAATAGACCAAGTCCCACACACCGCTAGAAGCCCAAATATTTTTTCAGAGCTAGATGCAGAAAAAAATTATTTTTAATTTGCAACCTGATGGAGGTCAGTATAGATGGACTAATAGACCAAGTCCCACACACCGCTAGAAGCCCAAATATTTTTTCAGAGCTAGATGCAGAAAAAAATTATATTCAATTTGCAACCTGCTGGAGGTCAGTATAGAAGGACTAATAGAACAAATCCCACACACTGCTAGAAGCCCAAATTTTTTTTCAGAGCTAAATGAAGAAAAAAATTATTTTTAATTTGCAACCTGATGGAGGTCAGTATAGATGGACTAATAGACCAAGTCCCACACACTGCTAGAAGCCCAAATATTTTTTCAGAGCTAGATGCAGAAAAAAATTATATTCAGTTTGCAACCTGATGGAGGTCAGTATAGATGGACTAATAGAATGATGCTATGCCCAAAAGATTTTACTTCACTAGGTGCAGTAAAAAAATTGGTATTCTATACACAGGTGGTATATCTTGCAACACAGATAGGCTACTCCACTGACTAACACACTCTGCAATAGGCCAAAAAGCATTAGCTTTGCTAGATTCAGCCAAATGCTGTGAAAAAAACTTGCACAGCACTGGCACAGACCTGCCTGGCAAAAACTGATAGGAACTGATGTAACCTAGTCCTGAAAAGGACTCCAATTACAATTAGTCTTTACTCCCACAATCTATCTATTTAAGAGCACAGACCTGCCTGATAAAAGTCGTAGGAAATGCTGTAACCTAGTCCTTAAAAGGACTGCAATCACAACTATTCCCTACTCCCAAGCTATCTGTATATTTGTGCGAAAATTGGCTTGAAATTAACAAGGTATAGCGCACACAGCAACAGCGGTGCCGTCTAGCACGCAGCTGCAGCAGTGAGAAAATGGTGGCGACGGGGAAAATGGCTTGGTCTTATAGGGCAAGGACATGTGACATACACTGCCAATCACACATGCCCTTGCTTGTGTGAAAAAAAGCACTTCGCTCCGTGTGTGCGCTGCTGATAGGCTGACAGATTGCACCTCCCCACTGCAAATGCGGGAAAGAGAAAAAAAAATGGAGATCTTCATTGTTCCTGCAGAGATCCATCCCCTGCCCCTCCCCCCGCCCCGCTGTACACTCAAACTGCTTATTAACATTAATTTTCATCATTACTGAGAAAAAATCCAGTTATGATTTTGGTGCACGAACAGTTATCGAACATAACCTCGAACAGCCGAATTTTTCTCAAATTGTTCGTGTTCGCCGACCGGCTCGAACACCGCCCAAAACAGCTCGAATTTGAGATTGGCGAACAGTTCGAGTAGAACAACGCTCATCTCTAATTGTGACCAATGTTGGAAAACTGATCATTAAAAGGTTATCATTAGTCATTAATTGAGATGAGCGAACATGTTCGGAAAACGTTTGCCAATTTCAAAGTCGGCACGAACATTGCACATTCGGATTCGTGATCGGCACCGAACATTTTTACTCAAAATCGGCAAAATTCGGTAAATGATCACGTTTCCACTATTTTTTTTCTGACTTTGCCTAGGACAGAGGTGCTGTATGATGTACGTGGGAGACGTGTTTGATGAGGGGATGGGGTGAGAAGAGGTCGGAGGAGCGGCGGAATGTTATTCTCAATTTTTTGGTGTGCATATTTCAGCAGCCAATCAGGCCGCAGGAACCATCCACAACATCCAGACACAAAGGCTTGTGTCATTGGCTGCCGAAGTCATATAAAGAGCGGACATGTTGTTTTGGCACCATTTTGTCAGTGTAACAGCGCAGAGAGGCTGGTCCTGCTGCTACTGGATTTTGAGAGAGTGAGATAGTTAGCTAGGCGGTTGCTTGTAATGCTTGTATGAAAACACGGGGGTCTTCAGTGGGCGTAATACTACTCAGACAACACAGGGTGATGGTAAAACAGTGTGGCAATATTTTATTAAGCCGCAAAACAGGTAATAAACAGATAAAACAGTCCCAGCAAATACCCAAGATGGTAGAATATTACACAGTCCTCACCCTTCCGTTACCCTGCCTGGGATAGAATAGCTGTGACTTTGGGACTTCCAGGGGCAATTACCTCAACCAGTGGCCCCCCACTTCTGGCGGGTTCCCACAGAGAGAAGGTGGCTGCAAGCGTAGGAAGCTAGCAGTCCATCGAGGTACAAGGCCAGGAGATCCGAGGGTCCCACCCTGGCCTCTCCGAGAGTTTCCATGGGGCCAGATGACCGAATGGTCCCAATCTGGCTTCTCCGAATGTCTCCATGGGTTCCAGGTGACCGGAGAGTCCCACCTGGCAACCCCAAACAACATATCCATGTGACCAGGTGACTTCATCGTCCCAACCTGGTCTCCCCAAATGTATCCATTGTCTCTCTGATGGTCAATGGAGCAGATCCGTATCTTTCCAGTCAGGGCCATTTATCCTTAGGCTGGAATCATGTAGAATCCAAATCTGTGTCTCTTTGGGTAAAGCTATTCTTCCAAGCTGATGGTCTCAGAGAGTCTGATCTTTGATTCTCCTTGTAAAGTCTCTTTCCAATTTCTGTTTCAAGTCTGACTGCTACAGAAGCACATCTTCCTTAAAATAGTTACAGTTGTCCTTGCAAGTACACATTCAAGGGTAAGGGGTCGGGGAGGACATTACTCACAGGGCTCAGGTCTCATTGTTTGAGCTAATCTATTTATATAGTTGGTATAGTAGGGGGCTCTTGTAAATAAACATCTAGCTATCTTAGTATAATATGTCATTAGCATAGTAGAAAACATCATTGTTTCCAAACTAAGACAAGTCAACATTCAGTTTTATACAAATAGTATGACCTTCTTGGCCAGCCACAGGAATACACAAACATTTACAAGTCAACACAAAGATAATAGTGTATTTCTCTTGGATTAACAAATCTAAACTTCTGGCTGATTAAGATTATAAGCTGTATCATCACAGCTTGTAAATCAGATAGTTTACATAGATAGGATCCTGTGTGGCTGTGAAATCCAGCAGATCAATCATTTTTTGTAATAGTGTGTTCCAGGACAGAGACACCATGTCACATTTCAGCATATAACTGTGTTGGGCTGCTAATTTTCAGCTCCATGCAGGAGTACACATTTGAAACTGAACCCCATAGAGAACCTGTGGTCCAAAACAAAACAATTACAAGCTCAAATGTGGTCTGGTTTATGTAACATGGTAGAACCAGAAAAAAATTAGATTTTCTAATGTGATCTCCTAGATGGAGCAGAATGTCAGCACAAAACAATTACAATCTCAAATCTGGCCTGGTTTCTGTAGCACTGTAGTACAATGAAAAAATGTAGATTTTATAATGTGAACTCCAGGATGGAGCAGAATCTCAGCACAAAATAATTACAAATTACCAGAACCAAATCTTTCTATTCACAAATGTGGCCTGCTTCAGGACCATGGTATTAGCAGAAATAATTTAGAGTTTCAAAGGTGTACTCCTGCATGGAGCTGAAAATTAGCAGCCCAACACAGTTATATGCTGAAATGTGACCTGGTGTCTCTGTCCTGGAACACACTATTGCAAAAAACGATTGATCTGCTGGATTTCACAGCCACACAGGATCCTCCTAAGATAGCCAAATCTAAAAAAAAACCACTCCAACTTCCAAAAATACAGTATTAAGTTTGGATATTTATGAGTCTTTTGTGTTGATTGAGAGCATAGTTGTTGATCAATAATAAAAATAATCCTCTAAAATACAACTTGCCTAATAATTCTGCACACAGTGTATATAGCACCATTAATTCCACAGCGCTTAACAGACATTATCAATTTCTCCAAAGTACAAATAATATAATCGGGCTCTGACACTTCTTACACTACAGGCAACCCACCAGATGGAGACTCAGCTTGGAGTCTCCATATTTCAAAAAATTGTTAGTAACATCAACAGCAGTAGCAACAACAGGCATAAAAACCATGACAAAAGTGTCACAGACTGCAATAATGTGAGATCAATGCAGCACATTAGAAACTATACCATCGCCTCATCTGCCCAGTCTGTGATTGGGGTCAAAAGTCATTGGAGATCCATGACTTGTTCATCTTTATGAAAGTTAGGTGGTCTACACTTTCAGGGGACAGCAAGATGCGCTTATCCATCAGGACACCACCAGCAGCGCTGAAGACACGTTCTGAGAGAACGCTGGCTGCCAGCCATGACAAAACATCCAAGGCGTGACAGACGAGCTCAGGCCACTCTTTAATTTTTCTATACCAAAATTCAAAGGGGTCCAAATTCCCCCTGATGGCATTGATATTCCACCATGCATGTGTCCCTTTTCAGGGGTGAAGCATCTGTTAAACGTACTCTTGTACCGTGGATCTAACAGAGTGGCAACCCAGTAGTCAGCACTATTTATAATTCTAACAATATGGGCAACAATAATGATGCAGATAGTACAGCAAGAAGGCGCTCATGTGTTGGGCACTTCCATGAGGTCAAAGTCCATGGTGTGTTGGTGGAGGGGTAACACTCAACCTTTCTTCCTCCGTCCCCTCCCACCAACAACGGACAGCAGAGCGGGGATCATTATTAGAGATGAGTGAACCTCTCAAGGCTCGATTTGTTTCAGATAGGCGAGCTTCCCGATATTCGCCGAAAAATTTGTCTAATAGTTCGTCGAACATATCCAAACCCCATTGGAGGGGCCCAAAAGCTGCGAAAACAGCTCAAATTATCAGCAGACACAAGGAAAAGTGACATCAATTGACCCACAGTACACATTTTATAATGGCACAGCAGCAGTCAGCTGTGGGCAATGCATGAGGTATCAGGATCTGGACCAGCATTTACAGCTTTGAATTTATCTTCAAATTAAGACGAGTTGGATGAGGGATCGGTGTAAGCCTGCTGTGCAGAGAGCCCTGATACCACATGCAACAGCTCATTCTGCTATTCTGCTCTGCTACACTCAGGTAGCACAAACCTCAGTTTCATAGAGTACTATTGAAACAAAAATTTAAGGATAATAATACAAGTAGTTGACTGAAAGTAAGTGGTGGCCTGCTGGTCTGGGAGACCTACTGCTGCAGGCAACACACATGAAGGAGACCCAATCAGGAGTCTCCACATTTCCAAAAATTAGAGACATACACCACCTCTAAATTGGCATCAATTTTACCATAGTAGACCTAGTATGATGGGCCATTGACACCCCTTCCACTACAGCCAACCCACCATATGGAAACCCAACCAGGAGCCTCCAAATCTCAAAAAAAATATTGTTAACATCTGCAGCAACAGCAGGCACAGAAGCCAAGACAAAGATATCACATACTGCAATTAGGCAAGATCAAAGCAGCACATTAAAGGGAATGTGTCACTCCCCTGGGCGATATCAGACCTCTACTTTGGGCATACAGGTCATAGAAAAGTAAATCTATACTTACCTTAATGACCCATAGCAGAGGTCTGATTGCAGAGAAATCTGTTTTTATAAAGTCTGTTTTCCAGATGCTTGGCGTCCGGGGGACACCAAGAAAACTACTCTTATCTGTTTACTATTCCCCTAAATCGACACCTCTGTGCTAAATTACCATATTACCCCCTCCCCTGCACGTCACAGGGCCCTGTGACAGACCTTGTGACGTGCCCTGCTCCCAGGAAGCTCACTTTGTTTTCCTCCGGCCCCGTTTGGTTGCATACTGCGCCGCAGCCTTGTATTGCGCAAGTGACGGTGAGTCACTGAGACTTCCACTCCGTTTGCAGTATGCAGCCAAATTCAGCTTGGATAGCTGTCCACAACTCTTGACCTGTGAGACTGCGATCTCCATGACATATTAATTTTAACACTGCCTGATTGCAGTGAGCACTGTACGGAGGTGGTGGGGATTCGTTCTGCACTGTTGGAACACGTGTTTTATTAAGGCATAGTTTGAAAGCGCAGGTGGAGGCCCTAGAGGAGGTGGAGGCCCTAGAAGAGGTGGAGGAGGCAGAAGCAATAGAGTAAGTGTTACATACAGAGGTTTGTCCCGCAAGCCTTGGGGATTCCAAGACTTGTAGAGCAGTCCCTTCCCCGCCTGCCCCCACAGCCACCAGAGTCACCCAGTGCCCAGTCAGCGAGATGTAACGCCCCTGGCCATGCTTACTCGTCCAGTTGTCTGTGGTGAAATGCTCCCTGGCAGATATAGATTTAGTCAAGGAATGGGTGATGTTGTCTGCAACATGCTGGTGTAGCACAGGCACAGCTTTCTTAGCGAAGTAATGGCGACTGGGCAACTGGTACTAGTAGAGTAGAGATGAGCGTTGTTCTACTCGAACCGTTCGCCAATCTCAAATTCGAGCTGTTTTGTGCGGTGTTCGAGCCGTTCGGCGAACACGAACAATTTGAGAAAAATTCGGCTGTTCGAGGTTATGTTCGATAACTGTTCGTGCACCAAAATCATAACTGGATTTTTTCTCAGTAATGAAGAAAATTAATGTTAATACGCAGTTTGAGTGTACAGTGGGGTGGGGGGAGGGGCAGGGGATGGATCTCTGCAGGAACAATGAAGATCTCCATTTTTTTTTTCTCTTTCCCGCATTTACAGTGGGGAGGTGCAATCTGTCAGCCTATCAGCAGCGCACACACGGAGCGAAGTGCTTTTTTTCACACAAGCAAGGGCATGTGTCATTGGCAGTGTATGTCACATGTCCTTGCCCTATAAGACCAAGCCATTTTCCCCGTCGCCACCATTTTCTCACTGCTGCAGCTGCGTGTTAGACGGCACCGCTGTTGCTGTGTGCGCTATATCTTGTTAATTTCAAGCCAATTTTCGCACAAATCTACAGATAGCTTGGGAGTAGGGAATAGTTGTGATTGCAGTCCTTTTAAGGACTAGGTTACAGCATTTCCTACGACTTTTATCAGGCAGGTCTGTGCTCTTAAATAGATAGATTGTGGGAGTAAAGACTAATTGTAATTGGAGTCCTTTTCAGGACTAGGTTACATCAGTTCCTATCAGTTTTTGCCAGGCAGGTCTGTGCCAGTGCTGTGCAAGTTTTTTTCACAGCATTTGGCTGAATCTAGCAAAGCTAATCCTTTTTGGCCTACTGCAGAGTGTGTTAGTCAGTGGAGTAGCCTATCTGTGTTGCAAGATATACCACCTTTGTATAGAATACCAATTTTTTTACTGCACCTAGTGAAGTAAAATCTTTTGGGCATAGCATCATTCTATTAGTCCATCTATACTGACCTCCATCAGGTTGCAAATTGAATATAATTTTTTTCTGCATCTAGCTCTGAAAAAATATTGGGCTTCTAGCTGTGTGTGGGACTTGTTGTATTAGTCCATCTATACTGACCTCCATCAGGTTGCAAAATGCATATATTTTTTTCTTCATCTACCTCTGAAAAAATATTGGGCTTCTAGCTGTGTGTGGGACTTGTTCTATTAATCCATCTATACAGACCTCCATCAGGTTGCAAACTGAATATATTTTTTTCTGCATCTACCTCTGAAAAAATATTGGGCTTCTAGCTGTGTGTGGGACTTGCTGTATTAGTCCATCTATACTGACCTCCATCAGGTTGCAAACTGAATATATTTTTTTCTGCATCTACCTCTGAAAAAATATTGGGCTTCTAGCTGTGTGTGGGACTTGTTGTATTAGTCCATCTATACAGACCTCCATCAGGTTGCAAACTGAATATATTTTTTTCTGCATCTACCTCTGAAAAAATATTGGGCTTCTAGCTGTGTGTGGGACTTGTTGTATTAGTCCATCAATACTGACCTCCATCAGGTTGCAAACTGAATATATTTTTTTCTGCATCTACCTCTGAAAAAATATTGGGCTTCTAGCTGTGTGTGGGACTTGTTCTATTAATCCATCTATACAGACCTCCATCAGGTTGCAAACTGAATATATTTTTTTCTGCATCTAGCTCTGAAAAAATATTTGACCTTCTAGCAGTGTGTGGGACTTTCTCTATTAGTACATCTATACTGACCTCCATCAGGTTGCAAATTGAATATAATTTATTTCTGCATCTAACCCAGCCAATAGTTTTGGCCTAATACCACAGTTTGGCCACTCAGCTCTGCTCGGTTCCCATCCATTGTTTTTTTGTGCAAACAACTCCAGAGTTGTTAATTAGTTAACCACCAAAATGAGTGGAAAAAGGCCTGCTGCTGGTGGAAAGGGGAATAGGCGTGTTGGGAAGGGGAAAAAAGGTTGTGTCCGTGGGGTAGGTGTTAAAGCAACAGTAACATCTGCAGAAGAAAGACCATCTTCCAGCCAAACTAAAATGTCTACTTCTTTTAGCGGACAATGTGATAAGATCCCTTTCTTACGGCCACGCCAATCGCTACAAATTCCAGATGAGGCACAAAAACAGCAGGTGCTTCAACGGATATCAAGTGCTCCTTTAAGTGGGCTCTCCTCCACATCAACTTCAACATCACAAATACTCCAGTCCTCAAATGTGTCACCCCAATCGCAGTTGCTTCCTCACAGCTCCCAAATCTCCAGCTGCCCGTCTGAGTATGAGGTAGAACAGATGGTTGAGTCTGCAGAGCTGTTTACTCATACTATAGCCTGGGAATCAGAGGTCGACTCCAGCGCTTCTGTGAATCCAGACGAGGAAATGATCTGCACTGATGCCCAGAATCTTTATGAGTCGGATCCAGGACCAGACGCAGAAGGCTCTGACCATAATGTAGACCCTCATTCCCAAACTGTAACTCCTGTTGGTGGAGACAATGAGGAAGACGATGATAAGACTCAAATACCTGATTGGAGCGATAACTTTAGTTTTTTGTCAGGGCAGGAACAGGTTGGCTCTGAGGACGACGGGTGTGATAACGCACAGGGTGATGATGATGAGGTTGGAGATCCCACTTACTGTCAACCCACAGTCAGCCAAGAGATGAGGTCAGCAGAGGAGATGGAGGAAGATGCTAGTGACGACGAGGTCAGGTTATGCCTTCCTGGACAGAGACGTAGTACTGGAAGCACGTCAACAACTGCATCCTCAAACACAACTCTGCCTCTCACCACAAGTCGTGTTGGCTCTTCAGGTCGCATGGGTGCTAAGCCTTGCATAGCCTGGGCATTTTTTCAGATCGATAAAGATGACCCAACTGGTGTTATCTGTAACATTTATCAGCAAAAGCTAAGTAGAGGCCAAAAAATACATAGTTTGAGTACTTCATGCATGAACCGGCACATGGACATGAAGCATAAGTTGCAGTGGGAAGCTCAGTGTGCTACAATGCAGCCTAGCCGGCCGGGCCAACCACCGTCTGCCATATCTTGTGCATCCGCGGCCTCTTCATCCTCTGTGACTGGGGGGACAGCAGTCACACCTGTTTTGGGGCGCAGACCTGCCACCTCTTTACCCGCAACAGCCAGCGTGATTGGCAGGTCATCATTTTCTTTGGAGGTGGTAACACCAGCTGGTGTTGAGCGCTGTCCGACATCGATAGCACCACCTTTGGATCAAGGCAACCTAACATGTCCGCCTGCATCTTCCTCACAGACCGGCAGTTTGCCGAGGACACCCTTATCAACCCCGTCTAATCACAATAGCCAGCCCTCGGTCCCTCAGATGTAGACAAGTAAAAGACCATTTCCTCCTAGCCATGAGAAAGCTAAGAGGTTGAATTTCACCATCTGCAAGTTCTTGGCTACAGAAATGCTGCCTTTCCGCCTGGTGGACACAGAGGATTTTCTAGACCTTATGTCCGTCGCAGTGCCCCAGTACCAGATGCCCAGTCGGCACTACTTCTCAAAGAAAAGTGTGCCTGCGCTCCACCAGCATGTCGCACACAACATCACCGCTTCTTTGAGAAACTCTGTGTGTGACAGGGTGCATTTCACCACAGACACTTGACCGAGTAGGCATGGACAGGGGCGTTACATGTCGCTGACTGGGCACTGGGTAACTATGGTGACAGCAGGACAAGGGGCTGCTGTCCAAGTCTTGCCGTCCCCACGAGTTGTGCGGCAATCCTCTTTATGTCAAAGTTCCTCCACTGCTTCTGCCTCCTCAACCTCCTCTCGGTCTTCCACCTGCATCCAAAGCCTGTCTGGTCATGCCACAAGCTTTCTAACTGCGCAGAAGGGATCCTGCACACCTCCTTACTATACTGGCAGTAGGGCTCAACGTCATCAGGCGGTTTATACATTGAAATGTCTGGGAAATGTGAGTCACACAGTTGAGGAGTTGTGGTCAGCTCTGGAGAACCAATTTCATGAATGGTTGTTTCCACTGGACCTGAAACCAGGGAAGGCCGTGTGCGACAATGCTGCAAACCTGGGTGCGGCCCTTCGCCGGGGCAATGTCACACACGTGACTTGTATGGCTCACGTGTTGAACCTGGTTGTCCAGCAATTTTTAGCCCACTATTCCAGACTAGATGGCCTTCTGCAGAGGGCACGGTCGCTGTGTGCTCACTTTCGCCGTTCGCATCCCGCAGCTCAGTGACTTACATCTCTACAGAAGTCGTTGGGCCTGCCACTTCACCGGCTAAAATGCGATGTGCCTACCCGGTGGAATTCAACTCTGCACATGTTGCAGCGACTGTGGCAGCACCTACAAGCCCTGGTGCAATACGTTCTGACGTATAGCCAGGGCCAACGAGATCCAGAGGTGGGGCAAATCACGCTGGAGGAGTGGTCTCAGATCAGGGACCTATGCACCCTTCTGCACAGTTTTGAAATGGCGACGAAGATGTTTAGTGCTGACGATGCCATTATCAGCATGACTATTCCGGTGATTTACATGCTGGAGCACATGTTAAACAGAATTCGGAGTCAGGTGGTGGCACAAGAGGAGGTGGAGGAAGTAGAGGAGGAGGAGTTGTATGCGGAAGGGCTAACATCTGCAAGGTCCAGACGGTCGGCAGCACCAAGGCGGCAGGCATGTGAGGGTGGGGGAGATGGTTTTACCAGGGCGCATGGTAGCAGCCAAACTAGTGAGGAAGGTGCAGGAGCCCAGGAAGAAGTGGAGGACGAACTGATGGAAGACTCATCAGATGAGGGAGACCTTGATCACATTTCTGTTGTGCGAGGTGGGGAGGAGAGGACAGAGGAAGGAAGCATGATTGTTACCTCGCCACCAACACAACAGGGACTTGGTGCTCCTGGATGCGCAACACACATGAGTGCCTTCTTGCTGCACTACCTGCAACATGACCCTCGAATTGTGAGAATTAGAAATAATCCTGACTACTGGGTTGCCACACTGTTAGATCCCCGGTACAAAAGTAAATTTGCAGAAATTATTCCTGCCATAGAAAGTGATGCACGCATGCAGGAGTATCAGCAGAGACTGTTGCAGAGTCTTACATGTGCTTTTCCACAAAATACCAGTGGTGCACGTAGTGAATCTCACAGTTCCAACTTGCCAACCGTGGGACCGTCAAGTGTTCAGCACTCAAACCGTAACAGAACCACAGTATCTGCTGGTAACATCAATTTTGCGGAATCATTTCACCACTTTTTTAGCCCATCCTTTGCAAGGCCACAGGAGACAAGAAGTCTGACACATAGTCAACGCCTAGAGACGATGGTACAGGAGTATCTCCAAGTAAACATTGAAGCCACGACTGTGTCACTGGACCCTTGCTCTTTTTGGGCTTCCAATCTGGATAAATGGCCGGAGCTAGCCACTTACGCCTTGGAGATCTTGTCATGCCCCGCAGCCAGCGTTCTGTCTGAACGTGTGTTCAGCGCTACTGGTGGTGTGCTGACAGATAAGCGCACGCGGCTCTCCACTGATAATGTAGACAGACTCACGTTCATAAAGATGAACAAATCATGGATCCGAAACGACTTTTCTACCCCTGTGTCATCCTGGGGAGAGTAAAAGCTTGATGATTGGTTAAAATCACCCTACCAACCGTTTTAAGCTTTCAAATTACTAATCATGTTTATCTGTATCTTGGCTGGAAAATAATTTGGGCTTTGTAGCAGTGTGCAGCACTGATTCTATTAGGCCATCTATAATAAGCTCCACCAGATTTAAAATTACTAATCATGTTTATCTGTATCTTGACTGGAAAATAATTTGGGCTTTGTAGCAGTGTGCAGCACTGATCCTATTAGGCCATCTATACTAAAGCTTCAACAGATTTAAAATTAATAATAATTTTTAGCTGCATCTAGCCCGGAAAATAATTTTGGGGCTCCGAGATGCGCAAGACACATAAGTGCCTTCTTGCTGCACTACTTGCAGCATGACCCTCATATTGTCAGAATTCGAAGTAATCATGACTACTGGGTTGCCACACTCTTAGATCCCCCAAACTTTTCGATCAACCTTTTCATTTTAATAAAGACCAAAAAAATGGTCATTTTTGAAATTATAAGCATTAGCAGGTTGTTAGAAACTGAAATCAAACAGTTTTCAACTCAAAACTTTATTCTAGGTGATGTTACATTTTCACATAGGACCCCTTGTTCGAAAGGAGCTTCTGAAATCTCTCGTCCATTGAATTTGTCAGGTTTTGGATGGTTTCTGCTTCAATTGTTTTGCATAAGGACAGAATACCCTCCCAGAGCTGTTGCTTAGATGTGAACTGCCTCCCGCCATCATAGACACTCCTTTTAATGATGCTCCAAAGGTTCTGAATGGGGTAGAGGTCAGGGGAGCATGGGGGTCACACCATAAGTTTGTCCCCTTTTATGCCCATATCAGCCAGAGATGCAGATGTTTTATGTGCAGCATGAGATGGTGCATTATCATGCAGAAAAATGATCTTGCTGTGAAATACACGGTTCTTCTTCTTGAACCATGGCAGGAAGTGCTGTTTGAGAAAATCCACATACATTATGGAGTTCATCTTTAGCGCCTTCAGGGATCCTAAAGGGGCCGACAATCTCTCTCCCCATGATTCCAGCCCAAAACATTACTCCACCTCCTCCTTGTTGGCGCTGTAGCCGTGTTTGCGTGGGGTGTCCGTCAACCAGCCATCCTCCACTCCATCCATCTGGACCATCGAGCGCTGCACGGCACTCATCCGTGAACAAAACAGTTTTGAAATCAGTCTTCATGTAATGTTTGGCCCACTGGAGCCGTTTCTGCTTGTGTGAAGTGGATAGAGGAGGTCGACAGGATGGCGTATCCACAGCTGCAAACCTCTGAAGGACCCTGCATCTTGTTGTTCGGGGGACGTTGAAGGCACAAGCAGCTTCAAAAACTTGTCTGCTGCTATGACAAGGCTTTTTTGCCGCTGCTCTTTCAACCTGACGTAATTGCCTGTAGGAAAGAGTCCTCAATTTGCCCTTATCAGCACGCACACGTGTGTACTGTGAATCAGCTACATACTTCTTGATTGCCAAGACACTTCATCCTGATCATCGCACAATGTTGATTGTAGTCATGCCTTGACCTAAACACTCCACAATTTGTTGCTTCTCAGCAGCCGACACATCCTTTTTCTTTCCCATTTTGGCAGAAAATGTAGGCTGCTTAATAATGTGAGACAGCCTTCTTAAGTAGTCTTGCCTTTCATTGGACACACCTGCCAAACTAATTAGCAAAAGTGTCTGCAATTGCTTACAGTGATATAAAGAGCCCTGACACACATCACCATCAATGAGTTTAACTGAGAAACAAACAAATTCTTCCCTTATCACTCCTAAACACTTTTTGCATAATAATTTGGAACACAGTGTACATGTGCTTTTCCACAAAACACCAGTGGTTCACGTAGTGAATCTTACAGTTCTAACTTGCCAACCGTGGTCTTTATGGAGTTGTTCAATAAAGGGCCCAAAATTAAGATAACATAGATGGGAGAGGTCTCTATGAATAGGAATTCCTAAGTATTTGATACCCTGTGAGGGCCAGGCAAAGGGAAAGTTGGACTGGATGGAATCCTATATGGATTTGGGGAGGGAGACATCGAGGGCCTCAGACTTCGCTGCATTGATTTTAAAATTTGACCATGTAACAAAGTGATCTATTTCAGCCATAACAGCATGGATGGATATATGTGATTGAGTGATATATACTAGGACATCATCAGCAAATAGAGAGCACTTGTACTCGGTGCCTCCCACCTCAATCCACCTAATATTGGGGTTATGGCGAATTGATGAGAGCAGGTGCTCCGTCACTAGGATGTATAAGAGAGGGGACAGAGAACATCCCTGCCTTGTCCCATTGGTGATTGTGAAAGGTGATGAAAATGTTCTGACGCGCCCCCTGGGCCTTGGGACACCCGGAGCCGGACCCTTTTTGGTGGATGCTGGTGGTTGTAGTCTCCGTGGCGGCAACCCGGTTCCGTGGCTCAGGGCGGTCAAACCAGTGGCGGAACTATTTATGTGGTTTTGATGTTTAAATGTCCGACTACGCCACCCGTGGATTGCGGTCAGAGTGAACCGCCGCTCCATGGCAGACCGCTGAGTCTGGTGTTGGGGGTGCAGCAGAGCGTAGCATAACTCCCCACGGGAGGAGTATAGCCTCAGGGCAGTGTATGCGGAGGATGGGGGTGATGGTGCAGGGCAGCAGCAGTAACAACACGGAGTCAGTGATGCAGTCCAGGGCCTTTACTCACAGTTCTTATTATCCAGACCACGTCTGCAGGTAACGGCTGCCCACGTCGTACTGTGCTCACCAGGTGAGGGGCTCAGACAACTCCCAGATAACTTTGGAGTGCTTCACAGGACCCCCTTTGTGTGTCCTTTGTCTGGCCTTTCTTACCAACCCTTCTGTCCGGCTGCCTCGGGCCTCCTCTTGGTAAACTTGGCGCCAGTTTCCCTGACCCTATGTGGTGCCTTCCTAGCGGGTGTAGCGAGGGGCTGCGCCACATAAAATGTCACAGCCTCCTGTTTCTAGCTGAGGGTCGTTTCCTGCCTCCACTAGTTTCGGGGACCGGTCTCCCCCTTTGGCCTGACCCCTCCACGCAGGTGGATTCGGGCGTGCGGTGGCGATTCGCCCGTCCGCACCCCTGAGATCCCTTCGTTCCTCGTTCCTGGAGCCTTCTCCGCTCCTCTTCCTTCCTTCTCCCTCTTCCAGGCCTGGGCCTCTGTTACTAGGCCCGCCTCCGGAGCAGAGCTCATGCAGAGCCCCTGCTCCCTGCCACTTCTGCTCAGACTTCTCTGCACTGAACTAAGATGGTGCCCACCTTTTATACTCCCTTCTCAATGCACCCAGGAACTGCTTCCTCCATGCTCCTGCACTACAGGGTTCCCCTTCCTCAGTGTTCCCTCCCCCCACTCCAGCCAGGGACAGGGACTGTCGTGCCCATCTCAGGGGCATATTGGTCGCCCTGCCCCACGGCAATGTGGTGTAATGCATGCAGGTGTCGGGTCCTGATCCACACTACATCATTACCTGAGAGTAAGATATCACACCTCTGGGTGAGGTGCAATACCTCTGTAGCAACCGAGCCCTCAGGGTGCTACAGTTCCATTTATCTTCAGCCTAGGTGACGTATTGCGATACAGGGCCGTGATTTTGGCTATAAAAGGGTCCCCTAGACCCCTACCCCAAGCTTTTTAAGAGAATCATATATGGCGTGCCATTAGACTCTATGGAATGCTTTCTCAGCATCCAACGAGAGTATCTAATTACAAATTTTTAACTGCATCTAGCCCAGGAAATACTTTGTGCCTAGTAGCAGGGTCTGCTAGTCAGTGGATTATCCCGGCTGTTAAGCAAACTACACCACCTGTAGTTTGGACACTTCATTTTTTCAAAGGAAATGCTTCGGGACCACGGGATACTCAGTGAAGAGCATCAGGATGCAACCCAAGGCATAGGGGCTCGGACTGGCAGTAGGATGCCTTGCGGTGGACAGCCGAGCTCGATCCTTATAAAAGCTTTTTAACTGCAGCAGCTTTAGTGGACGCTACTGGAGCTGGAATTACGCGACTGCTGGCATGAGACTTGCCCTCCAATAGATCCTTGTAAATGGATTTAAAGTGTATTTATTCAAATTAGAGAGACAATTTAAATTAAAAAGCTTAGAGCTGCCTCCACCACAATGGGGCTCGCTCGACCCACCAGCGGACAGGCACCAATATTGGGAGAGGGGGGCTGGCCGTCAGGGTTCACCGCGGCTCTGGCACAAACCCGGCGACACGGAGGTGGCACGGGCAGGAGCGGACTGAACGTGTCGGCTTCTCACTTTTTGGATTTTAGAAGGGCATGACATGTCTATATCTGTGTCTCCCCCTCCTTTTACTCCTCCACCTCTTTTCTTTTCGCATGACTATATGTACTTGTCACTTTTCCATGTGTTAGTTGTGTCTTCTGAGCAGTTTGTCAGCTTTTGGACATCTTTGAAGGTGTTTTCTATGTGTTTCTATGTGTTTTTGTTTGCCTGCCATTGGTTTTAACGGTGTTCGAAGGTGTTCGACGAACAGTTCGACGAACAGTTCGGCGAACACACGGGTGTTCGACGAACCGAACCGAACTCGAACACTACGGGGGTGGCTCAACACTAGTCATCAGCTTTTGGAAACCGTTTGTGTTATGATCTGCTACAAGCACTAAGGAAAGAAAGGAGATCTGTCTCTACAATAGAACTAAGCTAGATCCCTACGATGTATCGGGGAACCTGATCCTGCGATCAGACCCGCTAAAGTCCTCGGCTAGTCTGTACGAAGACCTATAGATGCAAGGGAGGGATCCCTACAAGAACTAGGGACTGGGATAAAGTTGGACACCTCCTAGCAGAAATTGTAGCAGTAAAAGACAAACACACAACCTAGAACATAAAGGTCCGAAGACCTAGCAAAACTGACTGAGAAAGGTAACTAAGCACCAAGCTAACTTAAGAGTAGAAATTACAATGAAGTCCAGCAAGGCCAGGAGGGTGGAGCAGGATTAAATAGGCAAAAAAGGTCATGTGACCAGCAAGATAGAAAAAACCTAACAGGAGAGTTCTAACAGTACCCCCTCTTCTATGAGGATCCTCCGGATCCCCTAGGCCCAGGCTTATCAGGAAACCTCTTGTGAAACGCTCTGACAAGTCTGGAAGCAGAAACATCATCCGCCCTCACCCATGAGTTATCCTCGGGTCCGAAACCCTTCCAAGCGACGAGAATCTGCAAACTCCCTCTATACCGTCTAGAATTTAGGATGCGGGAAATTTCGTATTCCCCGTCCTCCACCACCGGAGGAACAGTGGCAGAGGCGTCTCCATCCGACACATAAGCTCTTTTCAACAGAGAAACTTGAAACACCGGATTAATCTTCCAGGAGGTAGGAACCTCCAACCTAACAGCAGATTGGTTAACTACCTGAAACACCTTAAAGGGCCCTACAAACTTGGGACCCAATTTTTTAGAAGGAATCCTCAACCGCAGATTCTTAGAGGACAACCAAACCATGTCACCAATAGCAAACAAAACCTTTTTCCGTTTCCTATCAAAGTACCTCTTAGATTTTTTGTTAGCCTTCTGAAGATTACCACGCACATCCGTCCAAACTCTCTCCAAATCACCGGAAAAACTCTCCTCCTCAGGCACAACTGATACCAATTTGGAGAATGACCCAAAAGACGGATGTCTCCCAGAACAACAAAAAAAAGGCGAACAACCAGCAGAAGAGGATGTATGGTTGTTAAGAGCAAACTCAGCAAGTGGCAGAAACTCAGACCACCCCTCCTGATTGTCTGCCACAAAACAACACAAGAACTGCTCAACATCCTGATTCTTCCTTTCTGTCTGGCCATTAGACTCAGGATGATATCCGGATGAAAACGACAAATGAACTCCCAACCTGTCTCAAAAAGCACGCCAAAAACGAGCCACGAACTGAGGTCCCCTATCCGAAACAATGTCAGTAGGAACGCCATGTAGTCTGACAATTTCCTTGACAAAGGCCTTAGCGAGTGTCTTAGCGCAGGGCAGTTTGATGAAAGGAACCAAGTGACACATCTTGCTAAAACAGTCCACGACCACCCAGATGACTGTGAAACCCTCAGAGGGGGGAAGGTCAGTAATAAAGTCGATAGCCAGATGTGTCCAAGGTGCACTAGGAACCTCCAGAGGGCAAAGTAACCCCGCTGCAGGAGTATGTGAAGACTTAGATCTAGCACACACCGTACATTGACGCACCCACTTAATGACTTCCTTCTGCCATCCAGGCCACCAAAAACTGCGACCCACAAGTCTCTTGGTCTCAGAAATTCCTGGATGACCGAGACTCATGACACTCAACAAACAAATCTCTCCTAAAGGTCCTAGGCACAAACAACCTCCCATGGGGAGTGTTAGATGGGGCATTCTCCTGTGCTTTAAGAATCTCATCTTCCAAAACGGAGTCCAATGCAGCAATCACAACACCTTCTTGTAAAATGCTCCCCTCCTCCTCAGCACCGACCATGGGAGAAAAGCTGCGAGACAAAGCATCAGCTTTAACATTCTTGGTACCCGGGATGTAAGTAACGGAAAAATTAAACCGCGAAAAAAAAAGTGCCCACCTAGCCTGACGGGCATTCAAGCGCTTGGCAGAATCAAGATAGATCAGATTTTTATGATCAGTGAAAACCTGAATGGGAAATTCAGCACCTTCCAAGAGATGACGCCAGTGTTCAAATGCGAGTTTAATAGCCAGCAATTCCCGATTACCAATATCGTAATTAAGTTCAGTCTCAGAAAATTTTTTTGAAAAAAAAACACAGGGATGTACTCCATCCTTGTTTTTCTGAGACAACACCGCACCGACCCCCACCGAAGAAGCATCAACCTCAACCAAAAACGGCTTAGTCACATCAGGCTGCATAAGGATGGGAGCAGAGCTGAACCTCTCCTTTAGAAACACAAAAGCTTCAATGGCCTCAGTAGTCCACTGAACCGCATTAGCACCTTTCCTGGTGAGATCGGTCAGTGGTTTGACAATAATAGAAAAATTTTTAATGAATTTTCTGTAATAATTGGCGAAACCCAAAAACCTCTGTATCGATTTCAAACCAATAGGCCTAGGCCATTCCTGAACCGCCTGAACCTTCACAGGGTCCATCTCAAAGCCCTCGCTGGAGATAATGTAGCCCAAAAAACGAATTCTCTGTACAGCGAACTCACATTTCTCCAGCTTAGCAAAAAGCGAATTGTCAATTAATAACTGTAATACCTCACGTACGCTCCGCCAATGAGACTCCAGATCCAGTGAATAAATCAAAATGTCATCCAAATACACAACCACATTTTTGCCGATCAAAGGTCTAAGGATGTCATTAATAAGATTCTGAAAAAATGCTGGAGCACTGGTAAGACCAAAAGGCATAACCAGGTTCTCAAAATGACCCACAGGAGTGTTAAAAGCAGTCTTCCATTCATCACCCTCCTTCATGCGCAACAAATTGTATGCCCCCCGGAGATCAATTTTAGAGAACCACTTGACCCCCACTAACTGGTTAAACAAATCAAGAATCAATGGCAGTGGGTAAGGATTGCGTACAGTAATTTTATTAATCTCACGAAAATCCAGACAAGGACGTAAACTGCCATCCTTTTTTTTAACAAAAAAAAATCCAACAGCCACAGGAGACTTGGAAGGCCTAATGTGACCGGCGGCCAAGCTTGTCTGTATGTATTCCTCCAAAGCCTTTCTCTCAGGAATAGTAAGATTAAATAAATGACTTTTAGGAAGAGTCGCTCCAGGGACAAATTCAATGGTACAATCATAGTCTGTATGGGGAGGCAAGATTTGTGACTCCTCCTCAGAAAAAACTCTCCAAAAATCCTGAATAGGTACAGGTAATTCCCCTTTTTCCACCGCAGCAATACGTCCGTTACAACACTTGTCATAACACTTAGGGCTCCGGGACTTAATTTCATTGGTAGACCAATCCAGTACAGGATTGTGCAATTTTAACCAGGGTAACCCCAAAATTACTGGAGAAGGCAAATTATTTAATACCACCAAATCCAAATTTTCTTGGTGAATACCATTAATAGTGAGGGGAAATTCACAGACCTTGTGAGTAACACTCTTCAAGGGGGAGCCATCGACAGAAACCACAGCAATAGGGATGACAAAGGTTTGGGTTTTAATTTAAGTTTTTCCAAGAATCCCCCATCAATCACATTCAGAGTAGAACCACAATCCACAAATATCCGAAATTCAATTAATTCTTCCTGAGCAGCAGCAGTAGCAGAAAGAAATACCCCCTTAGAATTTAAACAGGCAATACAGGCGTAACTGACCTTTTTTTTTTCTTTGTTCATACGAAGCACACAGTTCTTAATAAAATGGTCAGATTTCCCGCAATAAAAGCACAAACCTTCAGAAGATCTGCGGTCTTTTTCCTGAGAGCGGGGTGCCATCGCCCCAATCTCCATCGGCTCTCCAAAGTCAGTACAGACCCTCTCAAGACTCTGAGCTGACATGGCAGAGGATTTACTATCATTAACCCTTGCACGCAGTCTCCTGTCCACCCATATAGCTAATTGCATTGCCTCCTGCAAGTTTCTGGGTGTGGGATAAGCAATCAGCAAATCCTTAACCCTTTCACCTAGCCCCGCAAGAAACAAACTTTTCAAAGCTGAATCGTTCCACCCCACCTGGGCAGACCACCGACGGAAGTGAGAACAATATTTTTCCACATTACCTGATCCCTGCCTCAAACGTCTCAATTCAGTTTCAGCTGATGAGACACGATCAGGATCATCATACAACAAACCCAAAGCAGAAAAAAACCTATCCACTGATCTAAAGCATGGATCACTAGGTTGGAGAGAAAAGGCCCATCCCTGAGGTTCTTTGCGCAAAAGTGACATTATGAAACCTATGCTCTGTGATTCATCACCAGAGGATCTGGGTCTCAAACGAAAATACAACAAACAAGCATTTTTAAAGGAAAAAAATTCTTCTTGATCACCAAAAAATGAATCAGGCAAACATACCTTTTGCTCCACAAAATGTGCTCCAGAACAGCTACTCACGTGTTGTTGGAGCTCGGCCACCTCCAGACAGAGTCCCTGCAGGCGTTGAGCCAAATCCTGAACCGACACCATGATGGAAACTGGAAGTCTTTCCTTAGAGATATTTTTGGGCTGGACTTACTGTTATGATCTGCTACAAGCACTAAGGAAAGAAAGGAGATCTGTCCCTACAATAGAACTAAGCTAGATCCCTACGATGTAACGGGGAACCTGATCCTGCGATCAGACCCGCTAAAGTCCTCGGCTAGTCTGTACGAAGACCTATAGATGCAAGGGAGGAATCCCTACAAGAACTAGGGACTGGGATAAAGTTGGACACCTCCTAGCAGAAATTGTAGCAGTAAAAGACAAACACACAACATAGAACATAAAGGTCCGAAGACCTAGCAAAACTGACTGAGAAAGGTAACTAAGCACCAAGCTAACTTAAGAGTAGAAATTACAATGAAGTCCAGCAAGGCCAGGAGGGCGGAGCAGGATTAAATAGGCAAAAAAGGTCATGTGACCAGCAAGATAGAAAAAACCTAACAGTAGAGTTCTAACAGTTTGTATCCATCAGGCGGAAAGGCAGCATTTCCATGGCCAACAGATTGGAGATGGTGGAGTTCAACCTCTTATCTTTATCATGTGTAGGAGGAAACAATCTTTTACGTGACCACAACTGGGGGATTAAGGTGTGGCTGCAGTGCTGAGAGAGGGTGGAATATTGTCAACACGACAATCTGCTGGACTGTGAGTGAAGTGCATGCAGAGATGTTACGGTGGATTGAGAAAGATGTGGTGTGCTCATTGAAGCAAAAACAGCAGACATGTCCACTTCCATTACAGCTGATTGTTAGAACTCTCCTGGCATACAATTTGTTACGAGTGAAGGAGGGTGATGAAAGGAAAACTGCTTTTAACACTCCGGTAGGTCATTTTGAGAATCTGGTGATGCCTCTTAGTCTTACCAATGCACATGCATTTTTTCAGAACCTTATTAATGACATCCTGAGACCTTTGATTGGTAAGAATGTGATTGTGTATTTGGATGACATTTTGATTTACTCACCAGATCTAGTGTCCCATTGGCAGAGTGTACGTGAAGTTTTGCAGTTATTGAGTGATAATTCACTCTTTGCTAAGCTGGAGAAATGTGAGTTTGCGGTGCAGAAAATTAGTTTTTTGGGCTACATTGTCTCCAGCGAGGGCTTTGAGATTGACCCTGTGAAGGTTCAGGCTGTGCAGGAATGGCCTAGGCCGATTGGTTTGAAATCTATACAGAGATTTTTGGGTTTTGCCAATTATTACAGGAAATTCATTAAGAATTTTTCTGTAATTTTTAAACCTCGAAGTGATCTCACCAGGAAAGGTGCGAATACGGCCCAGTGGACTACTGAGGTCATTGAAGCATTTGAGTATCTCAAAGAGAGGTTCAGTTCTGCCCCTATCCTTATGCAGCCTGATGAGACCAAGCCTTTTTTGGTCGAGGTCGATGCTTCATCGGTGGGGGTAGGAGCAGTTTTGTCTCAGGAAAACAAGGGTGGAGTACATCCTTGTGCCTTCTTTTCGAAAAAAAAAAATTCGGAAACCAAACTGAATTATGATGTTGGAAATCGGGAGTTGCTGGCTATTAAACTTGCGTTTGAACATTGTCGTCATTTTTTGGAAGGTGCTAGATTTCCTATTCAGGTTTTCACAGATCATTAGAATTTGATCTATCTGGATGTTGCCAAGCGCTTGAATGCCCTTCAAGATAGGTGGGCACTTTTTTTTCTCGGTTTCATTTTTCTGTTACCTATATCTCTGGTACTAAGAATGTTAAAGCCGATGCTTTATCTCGTAGCTTCTCTCCTATGGTCGGTGCCAAAGAGGAGGAGAGCATTTTACAGAAAGGAGTTGTGGTGGCGGCATTGGACTCCGTTTTGGAGAATGGGATTCATAAAACTCAAGATGATGTTCCATCTAACACTCCCCATGGGAGGTTGCTCGTGCCTAGAGCCTTTAGGAGAGATTTGTTTTGTGGAGTGTCATGAATCTCGGTTGGCAGGTCATCCAGGAATTTCAGAGACTAAGAGACTTATCAGTTGCAGTTTATGGTGGCCTGGATGGCAGAAGGAAGTCATCAAATGGGTGCGTCAGTGTACTGTGTGTGCTATGTCAAAGGCTTCACATACTCCTGCTGCGGGGTTGCTTTGCCCTCTGGAGGTTCCTAATGAGCCTTGGACGCATCTCACAATGCATTTTATTACTGATCTTCCTGTGTCCGAGGGTTTTACTGTCATCTGGGTGGTTGTGGACCGTTTTAGTAAGATGTGTCATTTGGTTCCATTCATTAAGTTGCCCTGCGCCAAGACACTCACTAAGGCATTTGTTAAAGAGATTGTCAAGCTCCATGGCGTTCCCACGGATATTGTTTCTGATAGAGGACCTCAGTTTGTGGCTTGCTTTTGGCGTGCTTTTTGTGACAGGTTGGGAATCCATTTGTCATTTTCGTCTGGTTATCATCCTGAGTCTAATGGACAGACTGAAAGAAAGAACCAGGATGTTGAACAGTTTTTGCGTTGTCTTGTGGCGGACAATCAAGAGGTGTGGTCTGAGTTTCTGCCTCTCACACAATTCGCTCTTAACAATCATACATCCTCCTCTGCTGGGTGTTCTCCTTTTTTGTTGTTGTACTGGGAGACATCCGTCTTTTGGTTCGTTCTCCAAATTGGGGTCGGCGGTGCCGGAGGAGGAGAATTTTTCAGGTGATTTGGAGAGAGTTTGGACTAATGTACGTTGCAACCTTCAAGAGGCTAACAAGAAGTCCAAGAAGTATTTTGACAGGAAATGTAAGGAGGTTTTGTTTACTGTGGGTGACAAGGTTTGGTTGTCCTCGAAGAACCTGCAGTTGAAGATTCCCTCTAAAAAACTGGGTCCTAAGTTTGTGGGTCCATTTAAAGTGATTCAGGTTGTTAACCCATCTGCTGTTAGGTTGGATGTCCCTACTTCCTGGAAGATTAATCCTGTGTTTCATGTTTCCTTGTTGAAAAAGGCTGATGTATCTGATAGGAACGCCACTGTCACAGTTCCTCCTGTGGTGGAAGATGGCGAATATGAAATTTTTCGTATCTTGAATTCTAGATGGCATAGAGGGAGATTACAGTATCTTGTCTCCTGGAAGGGTTTCGGTCCCAAAGAAAACTCCTGGGTAAGGACGGATGATGTCTCTGCTCCTAGGCTTGCTAAAGCTTTCCACTGGAGGTTTCCGTATAGGCCTGGGCCTAGAGGATACGGAGGATCCTCATAAAAGAGGTGGTACTGTTAGAACTCTCCTGTTTGTTTTTTCTATCTTGTGTTTTGTGGTCATGTGACCATCTGCCTTTATATTCCAGCTCCGCCCTTCTGGATGTGCTGGACTTCAGTGTTTGACTGTTTCTCTAGCCCGGTGCTTCGGTGCCTTTCTCTGTCAAGTTCGCTTGGTCCTCTGGGACCTCTAATACATTTTTGTCAGTTTGTCTTTTGTGTTCTGCAATAACTTCTCTGTTTAGGAGGTGTCCCATTTTTGTCCCAGTCCTTAGTTCTTTTATGGACCCCTCCCTTAATTCTATAGGTCTTCGTTCAGACTAGCCGAGGACTAAGGCGGGTCTGTTCACTAGGAACAGGCGGCCTGCTACATCGTAGGTATTTATCTTAGTCTTACTGTAGGGACAGCTTTCCCCTATCTTTCCTTAGTACATGTTGCAGATAATAACACTGATGGGCTCTCACTCAGCCTGACTGGAGCGGGTAATTAACAGGAGGTTCTGCGGTTGGAGACCTGCATGATAACAGTTGGGACAGTGACGAAGGGAGGAAGAATCAGCAGATGCAGTTGACGAAGCGGTCGATGGTTGGTAAAGGCCCACTGGTCAGCATTTTATCACAGTGAGATTGCCAGAGTAACGCATGTTGATCGTGCATGTGACGGTTAATGCATATAGTAGTCAAATTATTGAAATTTTTCCCACTTCCGAATCTTGCAAAGTTGGCAGGTAGCGTATGTTGGCTCATCCTTTGCAGTGTCAAAAAAGGCCCAGTTTAGGCAACCCTTGCCGCCCCTGCGAGCTGCAGATGACGCGCCCCCCTGGGGCCGTGGGGTACTCAGTATCCGGGCCGGTCCTTTTCTGGGGTAGTCACGATGGCAGTGATCCGGTCCGTGGCCCCGGGCGGTCAAATAAAGGAAAAGTGTAATAGTCTATTTTGGGGAATGTATTCGTGATGCCACCCGTGGTATGCGGCTATCTGGGGCTGCAGCTGCGGTGCAGATCCACTGGAGCTGATTATGAAGCAGCAGAGTTGATTCAGCTCTCCACGGGCAGAGCTAAGCTCCTGGGCAGTATATGGTGATGTTTAAAGGTAGATGTTGCGGGCTGGGACAGTGTAGTGCAGGGCTGGTGACGCAGTAATTAGTCAAGGACACAGTGGGGTGCAGTCTTCAGGCTTTACTTACAGTTGTTAAGCTGCTCCAATTTACAATGGCCAGGCTATAGCCGCCCACGTCGTCCTGTGTCCTCCAGGGAAGTGATCCAGCCAACTCTCAGGTATCTTGGAAGCACTTGAACGGGACCCCTTTCTGTGTACCTCTCCAGGTCGTCTCTCTGCTCTGGTTCTCGCCCTCCTGCCCTGCGTCTCACACCCAGTGTCCCAAGCCAGTGGCCGCGGGACTTGTCGGGCGACGTCCTCTTTGTCCCCCTGATCCTCTATGGCCACCTTTTCAGCGATTAAGTGTGGAGTGTGGCTACAGCACCTGAAATGCTGCAACCTCTGGTTTGCTAGCTGAGACCTACAGTACTCCACTAGGCTGGGGCCAGTCCCCTACTGCGGCCTGATCCCTCCACGTCGCCATGCCCCTGGGATCCCTTCTGTCTCTCTGGAGCCCTCCTCACTGCTCCTGTCTTCTTTCCTCACTTTCCTACTCCTGGGCCTC
This sequence comes from Phyllobates terribilis, assembly GCF_046119375.1. Classification (NCBI taxonomy): domain Eukaryota; kingdom Metazoa; phylum Chordata; class Amphibia; order Anura; family Dendrobatidae; genus Phyllobates; species Phyllobates terribilis. The sequence continues at coordinate 32,631,422 of NW_027362768.1, read as the reverse complement.
TCTGACTGGGCCCCTCTCCTCTTTCACTCTTCTCCACTGAACTCCTTCCTTGCTCTTCTGAGCAGAACTGTCTTCAACTGCACCCCTGAGCAGAACTCTCCTCAGAACTTTCTACCCTTCTTTTTATACTCCTAACATCTGTGCTCCTCTAAACTTCTTCCTCCACCCACACCCACTACATGGTTCCCTCTCTTTTGGTTCTCCCCTTCCAGCCAGGGACAGGGCTCAGCAGTGACCAAGTGCATCTTGCCCCCCTGCTGGTCTGCAGTGGTGTAGTGTTGGATGTGGGTGTGTGGGTCCTGGGTAGTGCTCCCTCCTTACCTGAGAGTGGGGTACAGCACCTCTGGATGAGATGCAGTACCTCTGTGGCAACTGGACCCACAGGGGTGCCACACAAACCCTTGACCGCTGCTGGCCACAGCACAGATGTGGCAAAGGATGCAGTGCTCGTCGTGGTTGCATCACTCCATGTCTGTGCCATAGGGTGCAACATAACCCCCTCTTATTCCCCCCCCTCCACCTCCTTAGATGAGCTACTCAGCTGCCTCTCTGTTCACAACAAGTAGGATCTACAACCTCATCATCTTCCTCTATGTTCTCTTTTTGGAGCAGACCTCTGATGCCCATGGAATATAATGTTTGAACAGCTCTGCAGACTCACCCATCTGTAGTTCCCTACAGTCATTTGGGTGGTTGGAGAGTTGTGACACGGGTGGGGGGAACAAGGGTAATTGGGGTGCCACCCCTAAGGACTGTACTGTCGGTGATGTTGAGGTGAAAGAAGAGGAGGAGAAGCCATTTGATGCAGCACTTGACATCCACTGGAGCACATGCTCTTTCTGGCCCTCATCTACAAGGCATACCACTGTGTGGTTGCAAAAGAAAGGGAGTGGAGTAGAAAGTCTAGTAAAAGAATTTGTCAGTTGTCTTTGGATAGGACGAGACTGTGTTTGTTCACCTTTGACACCAAGCCTATTCCCCCTTTCACCACGACCTTGCTTTTTCCTACTCATGTTGCTCAGATAGTGTGGTTGGAGCACGCTATTAGCAACAAAAATTTGATTTTTTAACTGTGGATGAGGCCTTGATACAGTAAAATATAAGCACCAAAAAATTACAAGCTCGGATGTGGCCTGCTGTATGTACCACGTTAGTAACAAAATAAATTAGATTTTTTACTTTGGATGAGGCCTGAATACAGTAGAATATATGCACCAAAAATGTACAAGCTGAGATATGACCTGCTGTATCACGAATCAATAACAGAAGAAATTCAATTATTTTTTTTTACTGTGGACGAGTTCTGGATACAGTAGAACATATGCGCCAGAAAAATACAAGCTGGGATGTGGCCTGCTATATGCATCACGGTAGTAACAGAAAAAAATAGATTTTTTACTGTGAAGCCATTGTAAGGCTGCGGTGTTCACACTGTGTAGTAACTGAGGCAGTGAACCAAGCAAGTCCAACATAAGCAGCTTTTATTCAGCAAACTCATAGGTAAAATAGGAAGTCCACCGGCTCGCAGCCGGGTTAACACAAGTTCATAAACAACAGTTGCTGGGAGCAACGGCCACGCCATGCCGCTCAGAGCATGACGGACGCAGAGCCTTCCCAGGCGTGGGTTCATCTACTCACAGGCCCGCCAAACTTTCCTGCTATGCTCCTAGCAGGTCCCAACACTGAACAACACTAATCCTTAATGCAGGGTTTTTTAAAAGCCATGTGGCAAGAGCCACCGGAAAACCCGGGTTGGAGGGAGGAGACTGTCGCACTGCCTTCCTGTAGCCTCCTCCAAGAAATGAAGGCCCTGCCGGGTTTTACTTAATCTGCCTTAGCCAAATAGCCTGACCAGGTCAATGCTCACCTTCATTCCTCCATTGCAGCCGTAGCTGTGTCTGTGACTGCAATGCACTCCAACCGGTTTAATAGGTCTCTGTACACATTCTGGGAGATATATAATGTCCCTCGTATACGATCCCAGTCACTGCCTTACATACCCCCCCCATTGTTCAACCTTGCGGGGTTGAACTTCTGTCACCATACAGGGTGCCCGGGACAGGGCATCCGTGTTTGCCTGTGACTTCCCAGCGTGATGTTCTACAGAGAAACTGAAATTTTGCAATGACAAAAAACCACCTGGTGACTCGCGCATTCCTCTCCTTGGTGTTCCTCATCCATACCAAGGGTGAGTGGTCCATCACCAAGCAACAGACGCCCGAGCAAATAATAATGTACCAATTCCAAGGCCCACTTAATAGCCAAACACTCCTTCTCTACCACACTATAGTTTTTCTCTGCCGGGGTAAGCTTTGTACTCAAGTAGGTGACCGGGTGCTCTTCACCATTCACTTTTTGTGACAATACCGCCCCTAGGCCTACCTCCGAGGCATCTGTCTGTACAATGAAGGTTTCCTTGAAGTTGGGGCTGATGAGGACCAGCTGTCTACACAGGGCCAATTTCATGGACTGAAACGCTTCTTCTGCCTGAGGGTTCCACCGAACCACTACCGATTTCTTTCCTTTCAAGAGATCGGTCAGGGCCACCGTTCTCCCAGCAAAATTAGCTGTAAACCGGCGGTAATACCCAAGGATGCCAAGAAACGCCCTCACCTGCTTTGTATTTGACTGTTTAGGCCAGTTTTTAACGGCCTCAACTTTATAGATTTGGGGCTTGATAACTCCTTGGCCAATCACATACCCTAAATATCGGGCTTCCTCTAGCCCTATCGCATATTTTTTGGGGTTTGTCGTTAACCCCGTGGCTCTGAGAGAATCCAACACCGCTTGTACCTGGGATAGGTGCGTATGCCAGACGGTGCTAAAGATGATGATATCATCTAGATACCCGGACACATACTCCTGATGGGGCTTGAGCACTATGTCCATCAGCCTCTGGAATGTAGCCGGGGCCCCATGTAACGCAAAAGGTAAGCCACATAGTGATATAGACCCTCCGGAGTTATGAAGGCAGTCTTTTCCTTTGCCGATTTCGTGAGAGGTACCTGCCAGTAACCCTTGGTGAGATCGAGCATGGTAAAGTAATGTGCCTGCCCCAGTCTCTCATCCACCCTGGGCATTGGATAAAGGTCCATCTTCGACACTTCATTTAGTTTCCGGAAATCGTTACAGAAGCGTAACGATCAGTCTGGTTTCGGGATCAGTACCATGGGGCTAGCCCACTCACTCTGTGATTCCTCGATGACACCTAACTGGAGCATTTGTTTTACCTCAGCTGTGATGGCTTGCCTCCGGGCTTCGGGTACCCGGTACGATCTCATTCGTACCCTTACCCCAGGTTTAGTGACAATGTCATGTTGGAGAACCGTAATCCTACCCGGTAGCTCTGAGAACACGTCGGTATTCTGCTGCACCAGCAAGCGAGCCTCCCATCTCTGCTGTTTAGTGACAGCATCACTTATCCTGACCTCTCCCCCAGATGCATCGCTGGCTGAAGGTAGAGAACATAGATGAGCGGTGTTCGACTAGAACTGTTCCCCAATCTCAAATTCGAGCTGTTTTGGGCGGTGTTCGAGTAGTTCGACGAACGCGAACGATTTGCAAAAAATTCGGCAGTTCGAGGTTATGTTCGATAACTGTTTGTGCACCAAAAGCGTGTCCTGCATGTCTGGCGCTATTTAGAGCACCAATCATGCAGGGATTGTCTGCCACTCACTGTAATGCCACAGCCATGGTGGTTGTGGCATTACAGTGATTGCCCAAATCGATGAGAACAGTGCTCACAGTGAAACATGAAAAGCCGGCAATTCAGCAGCGGCATACACCGGTACCCGACAATATAGAACAGAAAGAATAGAGTATCACACATTGATTAGATAGATAGAAACATGTCAGTCACAAATATAAGAAGTACAGTGACAGTGTTGGTTACTGTACTTGTCATTTAGTGTAAAGGATTTATTAAAAAAAATATTAGTGTTTTCATGCACCGTCTCTTTAAAAAAGCCGGTCGGCAATTCAGCATCGGTACCCGACAATTTATAACAGAAAGAATAGAGCATCACACATAGATTAGATAGATAGAAACATGTCAGTCACATATATAAGAAGTACAGTGATAGTGTTGATTACTGTACTTGTCATTTAGTGTTAAAATAAAGGATTTATTAAAAAAACAATTGGCGTGGGGTTCCCCGTAATTTTAGTCTCTAGCGGAGGTTAAGCAGATGGCTGGGGCAGATGTTTGAAGCCTGGGGAGGGGGTAATACCCACGGAGCTTCCCAGGCTACTAATATCAGCCCCCAGCTGAATGCCTAGCCTTTACTAGCTATTAAAATGGGGGACCCCCAAAAAAATGACATGGGGTCCCCCCTATTTTAATAGCTAGCAAAGGCTAGGCAGACAGCTGGGGGCTGATGTTAATAGCCCAGGAAGGGTGCCATGAATGTTGGCCCCCTCTCAGGCTAGAAACACCAGCCGTCAGCCGCCCCAGAAATGGCGCATCCATAGGATGTGCCAATTCTGGCAATTAGCCTCGCTTTTCCCACTGCCCTGTAGCGGTGGCAGTGGGGTAATAGGGTTGGGGTTGATGTCAGCTTATAATGCCAGCTGACATCAAGCCCAGGTTAGTAATGGAGAGGCGTCTATAAGACACCCCCATTACTAACCCCATAGTCAAAGTTACAAAAAACACAAACACCCAGAATAAAGTCCTTTAATTGAAATAAAGACACAATTCTTTATTGTTCTAAATTAAACCATACTTACCATCACGCCCATTCCAGCTGAAGCCAATGATCTCCTGTAATAAAAGTAAAATAATAAAGCAACATCATACTTATCTTTCCATGGTTCCCACGACAGCTTCAGCTCTGCTACATTCACATAACAGGCTGGACCGCAACAGAACACTGCCATCCAGCTTGCCATGCCGCAGAGACTGAGAAGCGCCAGTGAAGTGCATGAGGTGAGCCGAGTTCATTGGACATGAGCTCACCTCATGCACGTCACTAACAGCGTGGGGAAATTCTCCTGCACTCACCGCATGCGCAGGAGAATTTTCCCACGCTGTCAGTGACGTGCATGAGGTGAGCTGAGTTCATTGGACATGAACTCGGCTCATCTTTATGCCGTCACAGCCAGACACTGAGGAGCGCCAGCATGCCTGCGCTTCTCAGTGTCTGCCGCATGGCAAGCTGGATGGCAGCGTTCTGCTGCAGTCCAGCCTGTCATGTGAATGTAGCAGAGCTGAAGCTGTCGTGGGAACCATGGAAAGGTAAGTATGATGTTGCTTTATTATTTTACTTTTATTGCAGGAGATCGTTGGCTTCAGCTGGAATGGGCGTGATGGTAAGTATGGTTTAATTTAGAACAATAAAGAATTGTGTTTTTATTTCAATTAAAGGACTTTATTCTGGGTGTTTGTGTTTTTTTGTAACTTTGACTATGGGGTTAGTAATGGGGGTGTCTTATAGACGCCTCTCCATTACTAACCTGGGCTTGATGTCAGCTGGCATTATAAGCTGACATCAACCCCAACACTATTACCCCACTACCACCGCTACAGGGCAGTGGGAAGAGCGAGGCTAAGTGCCAGAATTGGCGCATCCTATGGATGCGCCATTTCTGGGGCGGCTTACGGCTGGTGTTTCTAGCCTGGGAGGGGGCCAATATTCATGGCACCCTTCCTGAGCTATTAATATCAGCCCCCAGCTGTCTGCCTAGCCTTTGCTAGCTATTAAAATAGAGGGGTTCCCACGTCATTTTTTTGGGGGTCCCCCATTTTAATAGCTAGTAAAGGCTAGGTATTCAGCTGGGGTCTGATATTAGTAGCCTGGGAAGCTCCGTGGGTATTACCCCCTTCCCAGGCTTCAAACATCTGCCCCAGCCGTCTGCTTAACCTCCGCTAGAGACTAAAATTACGGGGAACCCCACGGCAATTTTTTTTTTAATAAATCCATTATTTTAACACTAAATGACAAGTACTGTAATCAACACTATCACTGTACTTATTATAAATGTGACTGACATGTTTCTATCTATCTAATCTATGTGTGATGCTCTATTCTTTCTGTTATAAATTGTCGGGTACCGATGCTGAATTGCCCGCCGGCTTTTTTAAAGAGACGGTGCATGAAAACACTAATATTTTTTTTTAATAAATCCTTTAACACTAAATGACAAGTACAGTAACCAACACTGTCACTATACTTCTTATATATGTGACTGACATGTTTCTATCTATCTAATCTATGTGTGATGCTCTATTCCTTCTTGTCTAAATTGTCGGGTACCGGTGTATGCCGCTGCTGAATTGCCGGCTGGCTTTTTTAAAGAGAGTGTCTCCTGAGCAGTTTGTCAGTTTTTGGACACTTTTGAAGGTGTTTTCTATGTGTTTCTATGTGTTTTTGTCTGCCTGCCATTGGTTTTAACGGTGTTCGACGGTGTTCAATGGTGTTCTAAGGTGTTCGACGAACAGTTCCTCGAACATCCCTGTGTTCGACGAACCGAACCGAACCCGAACACTACGGGGGTGGCTCAACACTAGTAGAGAACTCTGATGGAATGCCAGAAGTGACGTCTGTAACTAAACACTCTCGACCTTTCCAAGGTTTTAGCAGGTTTACATGATAAAGCTGCTCTGGTTTCCTCCTTCCGGGCTGATACACCTGGTAATTTACCTCCCCCACCTTTTCTCGAACTTCATATGGCCCTTGCCACTTGACCATGAGGTTTCTCTCGGCTGTGGGTACAAGTACTAACACCCGATTGCCCTTGTTAAAAGACTTAACCGTGGCTCTTTTATTATATGTGAGCCTCGGTGCTGCCTGGGCATCTAACAGATGTTCTTTCACGATGGGCATGACTGCCGCGATCCGGTCCTGCATACTAGCCACGTGTTCAGTTATACTCCTATGTGGAGTCGGCTCTTGTTCCCACATCTCTTTGGCTACATCCAACAAACCCCTAGGGTGTCTGCCGTAAAATAATTCAAAGGGAGAGAACCCTGTAGAAGCCTTGGGTACCTCACTGACGGCAAACATCAAATAGGGTAGCAGCATGTCCCAATGCCTTCCGTCCTTAGAAACCACCTTTTTTAACATGGACTTGAGGATTTTATTGAACCCTTCTACTAGCCCGTTGGTTTGAGGGTGGTACACCGAGGTGTGCAATTGTTTTATTTTTAGCAGTTTGCACAGTTCCTTCGTCACCTTGGGCATAAAAGGGGTACCATGATTTGTCAGGATCTCCTTAGGTAGCCCCAGGTGACAGAACATGGCAAACAGCTCCCGTGCAATCAGTTTTTCCCGAGGTGTGGCCTAGCGGTATAGCCTCCAGGTACCGGGTGGCATAGTCGACGACCACAAGTATATGTTGGTGGCCACGAGTGGATTTTACAATGGGCCCTACCAAGTCCATTGCAATCTGTTCACAAGGTACCTCTATCACTGGAAGAGGTACCAATGGGCTACAGAAACTTGCATTTGGTGTGGTCAGCTGACATTCGGGGCAGGATTCGCAGTACTTTTGGACCTCCACGTAAATCCCAGGCCAAAAGAACTGCTGCAAGATATGCTCTTGCATCTTTTTAACCCCTAAGTGTCCACCCTGAATGTGTGTGTGTGCCATCTCCAGAACCGACTGACGGTACTACTGAGGTACCACTAACTGTTCCACAACCTCGTTCCTGATTTTGTCTAAACTATAGAGCAACTCACCGTTGACCGCCATGCGTGGAAACACAGTATCTGCACCGGGCTGTTGAGCTAAGCCATTTACCTCTAACACCCGTTTCCGCGCCCGAGTCAGGGTGGGATCCTGTATCTGAGCTGTCCCAAATGTGCCTGAAACACTTCCAGCTCGGGGAATGATGGAGTCTCCTTAACCTCTCCTGCCAGTACTTTTAGGGGAGACCTATCGGGGTCACACTCTGTCCCTAGGTTGAACACCCCTACGGTAGGTACCCCTGACTCGGGTTCTTCGGGTACAACGCCTGTAATAAATTTTACCGTGGAAGAGTGGTTTTTGTTTTCCCACAGAGTCCAGAACAGGGGCAAGTCTCTTCCCCACACAGTCCCATATGGAAGAGTTTTTACCACCTCCACCTATTGTTTCATGTCGCCAAATGACGTGGACAAAACTACCTCCACGGTTGTGTACTCTCGGAGGTCCCCAAGGATACACACAACCCCGACTGTCCGTCCACTGGGGTTGTCTCCTGCCACCAGCGACCCATGTACCAAAGTCACTAGGCTCTCGGAGTCTAGGAGGGCCTCCGTGGGGTACCCATTAACCAGTACCTGGCACAGTTGGGGTTCACTGTCCAGGGGGTTTGCACTTGCAGTGCAGACAGTCTGGGTGTATATTGAGACCCGGCGGTTATACCGACAGACCATTGGCTCCATAGTCAGGGGGCAGTTAGCAACCACATGTCCCGGCCCCTGACACCACCAGCACCTAATGGTGGAGGTACTTTTAGTTCTTATGACGGTTTGGGAGGGAACCGGTCTTCTGCCACTCTCACTCCGAGGTACCCCTTCAGCACAGGTAAGGTGCTGACTAGTGTTGAGCGAGCATGCTCGACACTGCTCGTTACACGCCCGAGTATCACGCTACTCGGCATGTTCGGTGAGCACCGAGCATTTCCGGGTTACTCGGGCGGGAGCTCGGGTCTCCGCCCTGCATGTTTGGCGCTCTTTACAGAGCCAATGAACAGCGCAGGGATTGCCAGCCAGTCACTGTAATGCCACAGCCATGTTGTTTGTGGGCATTCCAGTGATTGGCTGGCCACACAGCATCACCTCGAGTATTTAAAACCGGGCGCCCCCATCTTGGACACAGTCGCTCCGGATCAGACGGTGTAGGGAGAATGCTGCTGAGTTAGGGAGAGATATATAGAGCGAAAAAGGTAGTGTAGGGTCTCTAAAGCCTGCCAAATCAAACAAACAGTCCTTCTCAGGACTAATATCCATCCTAGATATCTGGCAGGCAGGGAGGCTGTATAGGAGACGCAGTGGTTATACCAGCAAACGCTGCATTACAGTCCTGTGTGCTCCTGTTGGTCAAATTGCTAGACTTATCACCCAGGTCTCAGGGGCAAAGAAATGTTTTTTTGTTTTTTTTTCATCTAAATCCTGTATTTATTTTTTTTCCCTCAGTCAGACTGTCCAAATATGCCTCTTATTAACCATTTGGTATTCCCCCCCCCACAAAAAAACAAACAAATTGAGTGTGTCTGTGACTGTTCAGACACCAATATATCTGTTTAAAAGAGTCTGGTGTACGCCACATAACTATAACTGTGGTTTTGCAGTTCGACGGGTCAAATCTCTGTATTATCCTGTCTCTGGCATTTTTTGCGTAAAAAAAACCTGTAATAGTGTCTCTCTGACTGGTCAGACACCAATATATCTGTTTAAAAGAGTCTCGTGTACGCCACATAACTATAACTGTGGTTTTGCAGTTCCACGGGTCAAATCTCTTTATTATCCTGCTTTTGGCATTTTTTGCCGTAAAAATAACTGTAATAGTGTCTCCCTGACTGGTCAGACACCAGTATATCTGTTTAAAAGAGTCTGGTGTACGCCACCTAACTATAACTGTGGTTTTGCAGTTCCATGGGTCAAATCTCTGTATTATCCTGCTTTTTGCATTTTTTTGCCGTAAAAAAAAACAGTAATAGTGTCTCCCTGATTGTTCAGACACAAATATATCTGTTTGAAAGATTCTGGTGTATGCCACATAACTATAACTGTGGTTTTGCAGTTCCATGGTTCAGATCTCTGTATTTTCCACTTTTGGGCCTTTTTTACAAAAAAAACAAAAAAACAGTTTGAGTGTGTCGCTGACTGTTCAGCCCCAAATATATCTATTTTAAAAAGTCTGGTATACGCCAGTAAATTAGAACTGTGGTTTTGCAGTACCACTGTTAAAATCTCTGTATTATCCAGCTTTTGGCCTGTTTTACGTAAAAAAAAAAACAGTAATAGTTTCTCCCTGTCTGTTCAGTGACAAATATATCTGTTTAAAAGATTCTGGTGTAGGCCAGAGAAATAGAACTGTGGTTTTCCTCTTCCATGGTTCTAATCTCCTTTTTATTACCCTTTTTCCATTGATAGTGCGAGTGTAAGCTACTTTACTTCATTTACAATGGGCAAGGCAAGGGGCGTAGAACTGGACGTTCTGGTGATGGTGCGTGTAGAGGACGGGGCTGTGGCCAAGGTGAAAATGTGCCAAAACCAACAGCCTCATCTTCTCGCTCCCACTTCTTGACCGAATTACTAGGGAAGCACACTACAACACCAGTATTGCGAACTGATCAGTGTGAACAGGTTATTAATTGGATAGCAGATAATACTTCCAGTTATTTGGGCACCACCACCTCCGGTTTGTCTTCCACAGTCAAGTTTTAGTAGCCGTGAGTCTCGACCGCATACTCCTCCTCACCCTGATGCTCCTTCCTCCCACCATGCCGAGTGTCGTCAGACAGCAACTGATCCCACACTTGGACACTCTGAAGAGCTGTTCACTGGTCCATTTCCAGATTTGTGCCCCTCGCCTGCTCCGCTTGAAGTGGTGGAAGAGGAGATCCCATGTAGCGATGCCCAAATATTTGAACAGCCACAGCCAGAGGAAGTCGACGCTGGCAATTTGTCACAAGAAGTGGACGATGATGAGACACAATTGCCAGGAAGTGAGGAGGAGGATCATGGTGCGCGAGTGGAAGAGGAGGAGGTGGTGGATAATCTAGTAACTGACCCAACGTGGCAGGAGGACACAAAGAGCGAGGCCAGCAGCACACAGGGGGAGGAAGGCAGAGTACCCCAACAGGCAGGAAGAAGCAGTGGGATGGCCGCACACAGAAGGCGGGCAACAGTTCCCTGTAACACCAACACGAGGGACGTTGCCAGTACAACCAGTGGGTCTTCCAGAGTCTGGAATTTTTTCAAAGTCTCTGCTGATAACCCCAAAAAGGCCATTTGTACCACCTGCCATGCCAGCATCAGCAGGGGTGACAAAACTACCAGCCTGACCACCACCAGCATGATCAGGCACATGACAGCAAAGCACCCGACTTTGTAAGGCGAACCCCAGGGTCCACGACCAGTGTCAGTTGGTGTCACCACTGCTTCTTCCGCTGTTGTGCGTGTAATAGAACCCCCTGTTGTGCATGCAAGGCAATCCCCTGTCTATACTGCATGCAAATATGCCCCCTCCTCTCAGTCTTCACTTGTTATGGCAGTTTCTCAAGAAACAGCATCAACGTCCACGTCCCACCGCAGCATTCAATTGTCCATATCCCAAAGCTTTGAACGAAAGCGCAAATTCGCAGCCAATGCTCCACAGGCCACAGTCCTAAATTTTCACATTTCACTACTGCTTGTGTTGGAAATGCTGCCTTTTAGGCTGGTGTAGACGGAATCCTTCCGCAACCTTATGGCGGTGGCCGTCCCTCTGTACTCGGTCCCCAGCCGACACTATTTTGCCCGGTGTGCCATCCCCGCACTACACAAGCACGTGTCCCAAAACATCTGCCATGCCCTCAACAACGCAGTTACTAGGAGAGTCCACCAGACAGCGGACAAGTGGACAAGTGCTTGTGGCCAGGGACGGTACATCTCCATGACGGAACATTGGGTAAACATAGTGGAAGCCGGGACCCAGTCGGACCTTGGGACGGAGCACATCCTCCCCACACCGAGGATTGCGGGCCCTATGTCAGTCAGAGTTGCCCCCACAGTGTACAGCTCCTGCGCATCATCCTCCTCCTCCTCATGTTCAGCCTCCATCTCAGATATCACCACATCAGTTACAAGCTGGAAGCACTGCAGTACTGCCTCAGCCAAGCGGCAACAGACTGTGCTGAAACTCATAAGCTTAGGTGATAAACCTCACACTGCTTGTGAGTTGTGGACACCTGTGAAAGAGCAGGCACATCTGTGGCTGAGACCACTGAACCTACATCCAGGCATGGTCATATGTGACAATGGCCGTAACCTGGTGGCGGCTCTGAGGCGAGGCGAGATCACACACGTACCATGCCTGGCTCATGTGCTTAACCTTGTGCTTCAGCAGTTTCTTAAATCGTTCCCCGAGTTGCCAGATCTGCTTGTCAAAGTGTGCCGCCTGTCAGCTCATTTTCGCAAGTCGGCTACAGCTTCCACCGCCCTTGCTGTGTTGCAGCAGCATTTGCAGCTTCTGTCACACCGACTGGTGTGTGTTGTCCCCACACGTTGCAACTCTACCCTCCACATGTTGCAAAGGATTTGTGAGCAGAAGAGAGCAGTTGTGGAGTACCAGCTGCAACAAGGCCGTCGATATTCAGGTCAGACTCCACACATAAGACCTCAGGAGTGGACCTGGATGTCTGACATATGTACCATCATGACAAACTTTGAGGAGTCCACCAAGATGGTGAGTGGCGATGACGCCATCATTAGCATCAGTATCCCACTTGTCTGTCTTTTGCAACGCTCTCTGCAGAGAATTAAAGAGAAGGCATTGCAGCCAGATTATGATGAGATGGATCAAGAACCCTTAATGGGCGATTACACACAGTCGAGCCTCATCTCATCCCAACGTGCATTGGGGGACAATGTGGGAGAGGAGGAGGAGGAAGAACAGGAGCTGGTATCATGCGCTGTAGATGGTAGTACCTGTACAACTGTCATACAATCGGTTCAGTGTGGGTGGCCTGAGGACAGGGGGGAGGAGGAGGAGGAGGAGAGCATGGTCAGTCGTCATCTTGGTGAGGACACGGAAGTCTTGCCCGTTACCAGTCTGGCACACATGACTGACTTTATGTTGCGCTGCCTTAACCGTGACCCTCACGTTGCCAAAATGTTGGGTAACAGTCATTACAGGTTGGTGACACTTTTAAACCCCCGCTACAAGGAGAACTTTCACTCTCTTATTCCTGAGGTGGAGAGGTCTACAAAAATTTGGCAGTACCAGAAAGCCCTTGCTGCAGAACTGTTAAAAAAATTCCTATCTGAACACGCTAGCGGCAGAGGTCACAGTTCGTTGACCAACCAAGGCGTACAGGCGAGAGAGATGCAACTTCAATCCAGCAGAGGCAGGGGAACACTGTCAACATTCTGGGACAGTTTTCTGAGACCCGCCCAGCTTACAGGCCCTGAGGCGCGGGGTACTGTCACAAGGAGTGCAAAGTTTCAAAAGATGGTGAGGGAGTACCTTGCCGACCGTACCAGCATCCCCCGTGATTCCTCTGTGCCTTTTAATTATTGGGTATCCAAGCTGGACACTTGGAATGAACTCGCTCTGTACGCCTTGGAGGGCCTGGCCTGCCCTGCCGCTAGCGTATTATCGGAGTGTGTTTTTAGTGCCGCTGGGGGAATTATATCTGATAAGCACACTCGTCTGTCAATGCTGATAAGCTGACCCTTATCAAAATGGACAAGGGCTGGATCGGCCCAGATTTCTCATCACCACCAAATGACAGCAGAGTAACATAAAGTCAAATCCACTGTGTTATTTCGGGAGGTGTATTCCCATGCACCGCTTCACACCCACACATGGGTATACGCTTCCTCAATTCAACTTTTTTTTGCTCTTCTTCTTATCCTCAGCCTCCATCACCACTATACCACCAGGGTGACCGTGGTCGGTGTTGCCAGCATTGCAAGTTCCTAATTTTTGGCAGCTTTTGCTTGGAAGGCATAGGCAAAGACTATGGGCGACCCACTCCCCAATAATGGGAATATTGTTTTTGATATGCTGTACTGCATGGCTCTTGTAAGGGGCATTAAAACCGTCTTGTTAAACCACTCTGACCTCCACGTCTCTTCCAAGGGGCATTTAAACCGTCTTGTTAAGCTACTGCAATCTCCACCACTTTTCCAAGGGGCATTAAAACCATCTTGTTAAGCTACTGCGACCTCCACGACTTTTCCAGGGGGCATTAAAGCTGTCTTGTTAAGCTACTGCGACCTCCACCACTTTTTCAAGGGGCATTAAAGCTGTGTTTTTAAGCTACTGCAACCTCCACGACTCTTCCAAGGGGCATTAAAACCATCTTATTAAGCTACTGCGACCTCCACCGCCCTTCCAAGGGGCATTAAAACCATATTGCTAAGCCACTCTGACCTCCATGTCTCTTCCAAGGGGCATTAAAACTGTCTTGTTAAGCTACTGCGACCTCCACGTCTCTTCCAAGGGGCATTAAAACCGTCTAGTTAAGCTAATGCGACCTCCACCATTTTTCCAAGGGGCATTTAAACCGTCTTTTTAAGCTACTGCAACCTCCACGTCTCTTCCAAGGGGTATTAAAACTGTCTTGTTAAGCTACTGCATCCTCCACGTCTCTTCCAAGGGGCATTTAAACCATCTTGTTAAGCTACTGCAACCCCCACGTCTCTTCCAAAGGGCATTAAAACCGTCTTGTTAAGCTAATGTGACCTCCACCACTTTTCCAAGGGGCATTAAAGCTGTCTTGTTAAGCTACTGTGACCTCCACCACTCTTCCAATGGGCATTTAAACCATCTTGTTAAGCTACAGCAACCTCCATGTCTCTTCCAAGGGGCATTAAAACCATCTTGTTAAGCTACTGCGACCTCCACCACTTTTCCAAGGGGCATTAAAACCATCTTGTTAAGCTACTGCGACCTCCACCACTTTTCCAAGGGGCATTAAAGCTGTCTTGTTAAGCTACTGTGACCTCCACGTTTCTTCCAAGGGGCATTAAAACCGTCTTGTTAAGCTAATGTGACCTCCACCACTTTTCCCAGGGGCATTGATATTGTCTTTTTATTCCACTGCGACCTCCACGTCTCTTCCAAGGGGCATTAAAACCATCTTGATAAGCTACTGTGACCTCCACCACTCTCCATGGGGCATTAAAACTGTCTTGTTAAGCTACTGCGACCTCCACCACTTTTCCCAGGGGCATTGATGTTGTCTCTTTATTCCACTGCGACCTCCTCCACTTTTCCAAGGGGCATTAAAACCGTCTTGTTAAGTTACTGCTACCTCCACCACTTTTTCAAGGGGCATTGATATTCTCTTTTTATTCCACTGCGAACTCCACAATTCTTCCAAAGGGGATTGCATTTCCTCCTAATTTTAGTCAGCTTTTGCTTTTCAATGCATAGGCGAACACTCAGGGAGACCCACTCCCCAGTAATGGGTAGAAGGTTTTTGGTATGCTGTAATCCACGTCTGTTTCAAGGGGCTTTGCAGTTCCTCATAATTTTTGGAAAGCCTTCCATTCACTGTTTAGGCCAACTGTGCACAGGAGACGCAGTTGCTATAAATGGAAAAAACGGTTTAGTTAAGGCCCTCTGACCTCCATGTTACTTCCAAGGGGCATTGGAGTGCCTTGAAATTTTTGGTAGGCATTGCACTCACTGCATGCCATATAACTGTGTAGCCGAACCTCTCCTTTTGGTACAGAAACATATCCTACTAGACATGTGTGGTTGACTGGCCTGATATTGATGTGAATGGTCCTTGTTCCTCCTGCTCTTTCTCCTTTGCCACTACCTCATCCATCATTTATTACCTGAAGCTTTGCTTTAATGGGAGTCATAGAACTAGGATGGTAGCAGGAAAACATCCAGCAATCCTAGGAGGAGGTAGGATATGCACCAAAACGCTGACCACCTCAGGCCTAACCGCTACTACATACATGCGCTTGCATTCCAAGAAAACAAAGCAGATGCTAACTTCTATCATCGTCATCATGCTCCTCACCTTGGCACGGTAGCAGGAAAACATCCAGCAATCCTAGGAGGAGGTAGGATATGCACCAAAACGCTGACCACCTCAGGCCTAACCGCTACTACATACATGCGCTTGCATTCCAAGAAAACAAAGCAGATGCTAACTTCTATCATCGTCATCATGCTCCTCACCTTGGCACTCTCAATTCCCCTGATGGAGAAGCCAAGGCCCACCGGAAGAGTCTTTTACTTTGGTGGGCTCGTCCAATGCTGCCCTAAAGCAGGCCGGGCTAAGAAAAGTGTGGGGGGATGTTCCAAGGAGAACTAGGGTGGCTGGGGACCGTTTATGGACATCCGGCCACCGCCAAGCGGCTGGGGACCGTGTGAGGATACCCAGCCGCGGGGTGGCTGGGGACCGAGTATGGACACACGGCCGCCCCCTGGCAGCTGGGGACCGAGCGTAGACACCCGGCCGCCGGGCGGCTGGGGACTGAGTATGGATACCAGGCCGCCGACGCAGCCATGATATGGTGGCCGACGTCTGCCTCCACATGCCTAAAAGGCCTAATTTCAAGTGCAAGCAAGTTAGCAGTATGGTATTGCAGCCTGGGGGTGGGTGGGTGGCAGGTTGCACACTTATGCTTGCATTCCAAGAAATCAAAGCAGATTCTAACTTCTATCATCATCATCATGCTCCTCACCTTGGCACTTTCAACTCCCCTGATGGAGAAGCCAGGGCCCACCGGAGGAGTCTGGTTCTCTGGTGGGCTCGTCCAATGCTGCCCTAAAGCAGGCTGGGCTAAGAAAAGTGTGGGGGGATGTTCCAAGGAGAAATAGGGCGGCTGGGGACCGTTTATGGGCACTTGACCGCCCCCAGGTGGCTGGGGACCGTGTGTGGACACCCGGCCGCGGGGCGGCTGGGGACCGAGTATGGACACCCGGCCGCCCCCTGGCGGCTTGAGACCGAGCGTGGACATCCGGCCGCCGGTGGCTGGGGACTGAGTATGGACACCAGGCCACCGACGCAGCCATGACATGGTGGCCGGCGTCTGCCTCCACATGCCTAAAAGGCCCAATTTCAAGTGCAAGCAATCTAGCAGTATGGTATTGCAGCATGGGGGTGGGTGGTTGGCAGGCTGCACACTTATGCTTGCATTCAAAGAAAACAAAGCAGATGCTAACTTCTATCATCATTATCATGCTCCTCACCTTGGCAATTTCAACTCCCCTGATGGAGAAGCCAGGGCCCACCGGAGGAGTCTGGTTCTCTGGTGGTCTCGTCCAATGCTGCCCTAAAGCAGGCCTGGCTAAGAAACGTGTGTGGGGATGTTCCAAGGAGAAATAGGGGCGGCTGGGGACCGTTTATGGGCACCCGGCCACCCCCAGGCGGCTGGGGACCATGTGTGGACACCTGGCCGCGGGGCGCTGGGGACCGAGTATGGACACCAGGCCGCCCCCTGGCGGCTGGGTACCGAGCGTGGACACCCGGCCGCCAGGCAGTTGGGGGCTGAGTATGGATACTAGGACGCCGACGCACCAGGCCGCCGATGCAGCCATGACATGGTGGCCGGCGTCCGCCTCCACATGCCTAAAAGGCCCAATTTCAAGTGCAAGCAAGCTAGCAGTATGGTATTGCAGACTGGGGGTGGGTGGGTGGCAGGTTGCACACTTACGCGTGCATTCCAAGAAAACAAAGCAGATGCTAACTTCTATCATCATCTTCATGCTCCTCACCTTGGCACTCTCAACTCCCCTGATGGAGAAGCCAGGGCCCACCGGAGGAGTCTGGTTCTCTGGTGGGCTCGTCCAATGCTGCTCTAAAGCAGGCCAGGCTAAGAAAAGTGTGTGGGGGGATGTTCCAAGGAGAAATAGGGGCGACTGGGGACCGTTTATGAACACCCGGCCGACCCCTGACGGCTGGGGACCGTGTGTGGACACCCGGCCGCGGGGCGGCTGGGGACTGAGTATGGACACCCGGCCGCCCCCTGGTGGCTGGGGACCGAGCGTGGACACCCGGCCGCCGGGCGGCTGGGGACTGAGTATGGATACATCGCTGCCGAAGCAGCCATGAGGTAGTGGCAAGCTTCGGCCTCCTCCAAACTTAAAGGCCCCATTTCAAGTGCAAGCAAGCAAACAGTATGTTATTTCAGCCTGGGGGTGGGTGGGTGGCAGGCTGCATACTTGCGCTTGCATTGCAAGGAATGGGGAAGGTACAATTGAACACTGCCCTGGGACAAGGACTTGCACGGGGATAGTTGCAAGTCTGCATCTTCTGATGCGGAAAGGATCAATTCTGATGGGCACACTTTTAGGCAGTGACCTGGGTGTCAGAGATGCTTCCAGGGGTTTTCCCCATGCTGTTCCCTTGTCTTTTCAGCACTGTATGCATGTGTCACACAGCACATGGCCAGATAAGATGGTAAAATGTTAAAATGACATTTCCCGGTGAATGCATTTGTCACGGTTGAAAGCAATACAAAAGTGCAAAAATGCATAAAAAATGCTACTTGTGAACATAGCCCAAGGTGTGGAGGAGTATTTTTGTTTTTAGTTACTTATTTTACCTTATACACAAGTCTTTACCCTGGAAAGGAAGTTCCTTAACATATTTCACAGGAAACCAATTTCAGTTTTGTTTTTGAACATTTTATTGTGAGCCCGTTAAAGTGGCTTACTACCTCTGACCACGTTGTTGACAGCAGTGACCTGGGGGTCAGTAATGCTTCCTGGGGCGATGCCCATGCTGTCCCCATGTCTTTTGAGCACTGTCACTATCGTTTTGGGCACTTTTTAGGCTTTCTACAGACTGCCGGGGGTGCTGCCGCAAAATTGCTCGGGTCTCCGATAAACTAACATTGGGCTCGTTGCTCGGGTCGAGCACCCGAGTATCATGGCGAGCTTGGCCCGAGCTTCAAGCACCCGAGCATTTTAGTGCATGCTCAACACTAGTGCTGACTGTCCTCAGCAGAGGGACGCGACCCCTTTCCCGGTTTATGGGTTGGCAGGGTCCAGCTTGATAGCCGCAAGGGGGCAGACTCCCGTATAAAGTCCTGAGTGGCCAAGTACCGCTCGATCAGGCTGACCACCTGGTCGAGGGTGCCGGGGTCCCCTTGCCCCACTCAACGTTGGATAGCAGCCGGCAGAGTCCTCACCAGCCGGTCGACCACCACCCTCTCCACCATCTGGGCTGGAGTCAAAGTCTCAGGCTGGAGCCACCTCTTTATCAGCTGCAGAAGGTCATAAGCCTGAGACTGGGTGGGTCGGGTCTCCACAAAGGCCCATTAATATACACGCTGAGCCCTCGCATATGTATTGACCCCCAGACGGGCAAGGATCTCACCTTTGAGCCTCTGGTAGTCCTGGGTGTCCTCCAGACTGAGGTCGAAGTACTGTAGGCCTTCTGGACATCACTGACCAAAAACTGAGCCACCACTTCTGCCCACTGGCAGGCTGGTAGGTTTTCCCGCTCTGCTGTGCATTCATAGATGGTAAGGAAGGCTTCCACGTCGTCTTCCGGTCCCATCTTCCTCAAAGCTGAGCAAACCTTGTCCCAGGCCTCTCGACATTCCGGGACTGGTGCCGTCGGTGTCTCCCGCAGAGCTGTGAGCTGCTGCACGATCAGCTTATTGGTGTGCTGCTGCTTGAACTGCTCCTGCTGCTGCCTCTGCGTGAGGACCAATTGCCTTAACAGCTCCTCCATTTTGTCCACGGGGTTGGGCTGAAAGGTGGCAGGCCGGATTGTGGACATGTAGCTGCTGGTGGGGTATGCCTCAGTCACAATGCCTGCATTCTCCACCAAACTGTAAGGCGGTGAGGTTCACACCGTGCAGTAACTGAGGCAGTGACCCAAGCAAGTCCAACATAAGCAGCTTTTATTCAGCAAACTCACAGGTAAAATAGGAAGTCCATGGGTTCGCAGCTGGCTTAACACAAGTCCATAAACAACACTAGCTGGGGGCAATGGCCGCGCCGTGCCGCTCAGAGGCTGACGGGTGCAGAGCCTTCCCAGGCATGGGTTCAGCTACTCACAAGCCCGCCGAGCTTTCCTCCTATGCTCCTAGCAGGTCCCAACACTGAACAACACTAATCCCTAATGCAGGGTTTTTTAAAGGCCCTGTGGCAAGAGCCACTGGAAAACCCGGGTTGGAGGGCGGAGGCTGCCCCACTGCCTTCTTGTAGCCTCCTCCAAGAAATGAAGGCCCTGCCGGGTTTCACTTAGTCTGCCATAGCCAGATAGCCTGACCAGGTCAATGCTCACCTTCATTCCTGCATTGCAGCCGCAGCTGTGTCTGTGACTGCAATGCACTCCAACCGGTTTAATAGGTCTCTGTACACATTCTGGGGGATATATCCCTCATATATGATCCCAGTCACTGCCTCACAACATGGATATAGCTGAATCTCAGCACAAAAGAATTACAAGTTCAGATGTGGTTTGCTTAATGTAGCACAATATGAACAGAAAAAAATAGTTTCAAAGGTGTACTCGTGCATGGAGCACAATATAAGCAGTGGACAACAGAGTTCTGTGCTGAAATATGCCCGAACACGAATCCGGATGTGCAATGTTCGTACCGAATTTGAGATTGGCGAACGTTTTTTGAACATGTTTGCTCATCTCTAATCATTATCTTCTTCATCTCCTGACTGTTGCACGCCCATCACTTCTTCCTCCACGTCCTCCTCCATTTGTTACTCGACTCTTGCAATTTCACTAACAGTTTGTCTGGTACCATGAGTCCTCTCGATCACTGAAATTCACCGTCGTTTGGCATCCTCCTGTACTATGACAGTCTGGAACTTAGAGATATTGTTATCCCTTATCCATCCTCCTCTGCTTCCTCCTCTTCTTCTGTGACCACAACCTTCTTCCTTAGACTTTTCAAAGTGTGATTCAGCATGCAGAAAAGTGGAAGAGTGATGCTGATGATGGCATCATCAGCGCTGACCATCTTAGTAGCCATTTCAAAACTGTGCAGAAGGTTGTAGAGGTCCTTCATCTGTGCCTTCTCCACAATCGTGATTTGCACTATGTCTGTACTGGGTTAGCCCAGGCTATGCTTAATGGCAAAGTGCACCAAGTCTCTTCACTACTGCTACAGTCACTGCAACATGTGTAGAGTGGAATACCACCATGTCGGCATATCGCATATAAACCGGTTAACCGGTATGCTGAAAGATCTCTGTAGCGATACAAGTCGATGAACCGTGGGTTGCGAACGGTGGAACTGAGCACACAGCTTCGGTGCTTTCTGCAGCTGCACATCCAGGCTGGGATAGTGGCGGAGAAATAGCTGTGCCACCAGGTTGAGGACGTGAGCCATGCAAGGCATGTGTGTGAGGTTGCCCCGGCGTAAGGCTGCCATCAGGTTAGCAACGTTATCGCACACAGCCTTCCCTGGCTCCAGATTCAGTGTAGAAAGCCATTGCTCTAAATCAGTTTGGATAGCTGTCCACAACCCTTGAGCTGTGTGATTGCACTCTCCAAGGCATATTAATTTAAGCACTGCCTGACTGCTTTGAGTCCTGGTTGTGCAGTACGGATGTGGGGGGATTCACTCTGCACTGTTGTAACATGTGTCTTATTAAGGGAGGGGTTGAGGGCGCAGGTGAAGGCCCTAGAGGAGATGGAGGAGGCCGAAGCAGTGGAGGAAGTGTTAGACACAGAGGTTTGTCCCGCAATCCTTGGGGATTCCAAGACTCGATGTCTAATGACACCTTGGTGTCTAGTGCTTTAGTTCTCCATCCCTTGGTGTGTCGATGTGTAGTGGTTTAGTTCTCCACCCCTAGGTGTTTAGTAGTTTTAGTTCTCCCATCCCTGTTATCTATTAGTTTAGTTCTCCATCTTCTGGTGGGTAGTGGTTTACTTCTCCATCCCCAAGTGCCCTGCAAGATCTTGGGGACTCTAAGACTTGTAGAGCAGCCCATTCCCCGCCTGCCCCCATAGCCACCAGAGTCACCCAGTGCCCAGTCAGCGAGATGTAACTCCCCTTGCCATGCTTGCTCGTCCATCTGTCAGTGGTTAAATGCACCCTGGCAGACATAGATTTTTTCAAGAAATGGGTTATGTTGTCTGTGACATGCTGGTGTAGCGCAGGCACAGCTTTCTTAGTGAAGTAATGGTGACTGGGCAACTAGTACTGGGGGACCATCAGCTTTTGGAAACCATCTGTATCCACCAGGCGAAAAGGCAGCATTTCCATGGCCAAAAGATTGGAGATGTTGAATTTCAAGCTCTTTAGTTTGGCATGCATTAGAGGAAATAATCTTTTACATGACTACAACTGCGGGACCAAGGACTGGCTGCTGTGCTGAGAGAGGGTGGAGTAGGGTGAACATGAAAAACTGCTGAACTGTGAGAGAGGTGCAGACGGAGATGTTATGGTGGATTGAGAAAGATGTGCTCTGTCTCCGAGATCGGTCAAAAACAGCAGATCATGTCCACTTCTGTAACAGTTGATGGGCTCTCACTCACCCCGAATGTAGCAGATAAACAAGTAGAGGTTCTGCGGCCGGAGACCTGTGTGAGAACACTTTCCACAGTGACAGAGGAGGAAGAAGCAGCAGATACGGTTGATTGGGCTGCCGGTGGTTGGCAAGGCCCGCTAGTCTGTTTTTTAGCGCAGTGAAATTCCCAGTGTAACGCATGTTCATCGCACATGTGTCAGTTTCATATAGTAGTCAATTTATTGCAATTTTTGCCTCTACTCAGTTGTTTTTAGCAAAGTTAATGGATAACATAAGTTTTGTCATCCTTTGCGATCTCCAAAAAGGCCCAGGATAGGCTACCCTTGCTTCCCCTGTGAACTGCAGACTTGCGACCACTGCTGGCCACAACCAAAGTTGTGGCTGAGTATGCGGTACTCATCGAGGTTGCATCACTTCATGTCTGTGCGCGAAGCCACAATGTAACCTCCTCATCTTCCTCCTCTTTGACCGCTTGCAATCTGGCTTCCGACCGCACCATTACACTGAAACTGCCCTGACTAAAGTGGACCATTCCCTTTTACTACAGACTCTCTCATGTCTTGGAATCACAGACTTGGCCCTATCTTGGATCTCCTCTTTCTTAACAGACCGGACATTCAGTGTCTCCCACTCACACACCACCTCCTCATCTCACTCTCTATCCGTCAGAGTCCCCCAAGGTTCAGTTCAAGGACCCCTGCTCTTCTCCATCTACACATTCGGCCAAGGACAGCTCATAGAGTCTAATGGCTTTCAGCATCGCCTCTATGCTGGTAACACACAGATATACCTCTCTGGACCTCATATCTATTACTAACCAGAATCCCACAATGTCTGTTTGCTATTTCATCTTTCTTCTCTGCTAGATTTCTAAAACTTAACATGGATAAAACTGTATCCATCATCTTTCCACCGTCTCATTCTACCCCCCCCAACTGACCTATCTATCAAAGTCAATCAATGGCTGCCCACTCTCCCTAGTCCCACAAGGTTGACTCTCATCTTTCCTTCAAACCTGAGATCCAAGCCCTTTCCACTTCCTGCCTACTCCAACTCCAAAATATCTAATGGATTCTCACATTTCTTAACTATGAATCTGCAAAAACAGTAGTGCCCATCCTTATCTCCCGGCACGACTATTGCAACCTTCTGCTTTGTGCCCTCCCTTCTAACACTCTCGCACCCCTCCAATCTATCCTAAACTCAGCTGGCCGACTAATCCACCTGTCTCCCCGCTATTCCCTGGCTTCTCCCCTCTGTCAATCCCTGCACTGAATCCCAGTTGCCCAGAGACTCTAGTTGAAAACCCTAACTTTGGCATACAAAGCCATCCAAAACCTGTCTCCTCCATATATCTGTGACCTAGTGTCCTGGTACTTACCTTCACGCAACCCCTGATCCTCACTAGATCTCTTTCTCTATTCCCCTCTTATCTCCTCTTCCCACAGTCACATACAAGATTTGTCCCATGCATCTACCCTACTCTGTAACTGTTAAATATTAATTATGGTTATTCATTTTTACTCTCAATTTGGTACTGGATAGATTGCATTAGCCACATGAAAGGTTTTGCTGACATGACATTTAGGCTATTTCTGTATACTTAGCACCCATTTCTGTATAAGGCACTAACTTCTACCCTGAGCTATATGGGATATATATAACACATGTGAGACACGGGGGGTCCATTTTTACGGTTACATGTGCTCCCATGTAGGCCCGAACACTTGCTCCCATACCTGCAGCATCTTCAGCCTTGGTCATGGTATTGACACAGACAGATGCAACCTACCATTTAGGATCCCAGGAAAAGATGGGTGGACTTCAACTAATGAGCTAATTATGGACAAATGGACAATCTCTTTGTAACTACTTCAGCTATTTTATGTTTGCTGCATTTATTGTTTTTGATGAACAATTAAATAAACCTCTACATTTTTTTATATAATTACTGTGATACAGTATGTTCTCTGAAGTATCGCATCTGGTTAGAAGTCCTGTATAAATAAATATACAAAATAAGTATTGTTAACAGGAACTCTCTTCCCCAACCTATCAGACTCTCGCCTGTCGTGGAAACCTTCAAAAGGAACTTGAAGACCTATCTCTTCCAACAGGAATACAACCTGCAGTAATTCTCGTTCCACCATACCACTGCACGACCAGCTCTGCCCTCAACTACTGTGTTCTCACCCATCCATTGTAGATTGTGAGCCCTCGATGGCAGGGTCCTCTCTTCTCCTGTACAAGTGGGTGACTCATTTTTGTTCAAGATTATTGTACTTGCTGTTTGCTATGTATACCCCTTTTCACATGTAAAGCTCCATGGAATAAATGACGCTATAATAATAAATAATAGTAATTATACTATTTGTACTATGGGTCAATTGATGTCACTTTTCCTGGTGTCTGCCCATAATTTGAGCTGTTTTGACAGCTGTTGTGCCTTTTTGAAGGCATTGTCTATGAGTCTGGTTTTGCCTCCCATTGAATGCAATTGGATTCGGATATGTTCAACAAACCGTTCGGCGAACATCGTGAAATTCGTCGATAGTAACCAAATCGAACCGTGCAAGAATTTGCAATAAAGTCAGATCCATGTATAAAAGGATCATTTTGGCACTGTTCACTTCAGTATCAGGAGGTGAGTAGCCGACTGACATCATATTTACAGATACTTTTCAAGACTAATGCACACATGTCCTTATAAATAATACATATAAACTATACTTGCTGATCACACACAGGTCTCATCAAATGTCTGTAAACATGATGCACCACTCAGAAGTGGAGTTAGAACTGGAGTCAGAATAATCATTTACCAGTTAAAGATAATTATGTAAAATCAAAATTTATATTACCTCCCTTCATCTCACTCAATTACTGTTGCTGTAATGTGGAAGAGGATAGGCTTGGGGAGCAATGGGAGCCATGTGTATGCATTCTGTATGGGCTGAATGTAGAAGCCAGAGGCGAATCAAGGTTTTCATGCACTCGGGGCAAAAATTCAGTTTGGGGCCCCCTTCAGTATATAACTTAAGGGGTTTGAGTAGTCGTCATTTGAACATACATATGCAATTTGCATACTTACAGCTAAATGCAGACTAGGTGAGCTTTCTAATTATCTCAATGTTCAGTAAAAAACTACAACCCTTACTTTAATGAAAGTACAGGAAGAGAAGCTAGTTAGCATGTGACTGGAAGTATGAAAATCATATATAAGTGGTCATGTGGTCATCTGATGATCTCTGGAACTGGCAAGCAGAGCCTAAATTCTGACAGTCAGTATGTCACATACTGTTAGGATTTCGCATTCCATAGTGCATAATTTTATAATTATTTATCCTAACATAAACAGAGATCTTGTAATCCTTATCTTGTCAGACTGCACAATACTTTAACAATGTAGCCATGTATTAGGTTATTTGACAAGTTACGGATTGCTTCATGTGTACTGGATTAGAACCAATAACTATACAGGAATGCATCACCAGAACCACCAAAAGTACAGAAATACATCACCAGAGTCATAATATTACAGAAATACATCATCACAACCACAAGTACAGGAATATATCACCAGAACCATCATTAGTATATGAATGCATCACTAAAACCACCATCAGCATATCAATGCATCAATAAAAAAAACAATATTACAGAAAAACAGCACCACAACCATTACAGAAATACTTCACCAGAATCACCATCTGTACATGAATATGTCACCAGTAACACCAACATTACATAAATACATCAACAGAACCATCATCAGTACATAAAAATTTCACCATAACTACCAACAGTACTGAAACACATCACAAGAACTACCATCATTACATGAATACATCACCAGAACCTCCAACATTACAGAAATACATCACCAGAACCATCATAAGTACATGAGTAAATCACCAAAACACCATCAGTACAAGAATACATTATCAGCACCACCAACAGCACAGAAATACAGCATTACAACCACTTTCAGTATATGAATACATCACCAATCTTAGTACACTATGCTTTACTTTTTACTTACACTTTTCACTACTTATACTGTTTCACTTTTTTTCCTCCATGCTGTCTCCTCACATTCCCCCCCCCATGCTTTCCCATCACATTTTTCTCCCCTCATACAGTCCAGTCACAGGGACCTGCAGAGTAATCAGATGATCATGTCGCCTAACGTTGCCCTGATGCTCGTGCCTGAAAGATGCATGTACATTTGGGTGATGGAGATGGCATTTTATGTTTTTTGAGTCTGGGGTTAGTTTGAAACCAGTTTGGAGAATAGGAGAGTCCTATTCTTTGAGGTCAACAAAATGCCGCCTGGGAGACACCACAGATTACAGTATTTGACAGCGCAATGGCACCCCAGTGCTAATTACACCCGATGCAAATACCCTGCTTGCCCCCACCCACAGATATACCACTGTAGAAGCAGTGAGTTGGAGAAGACGATTCAGGAAGAGAAGTTATGCAGGGCAGAGATACATATGATACATCAGCAGCCTGCGAGCTTGCATTTTGTGTAGCTTGTGTAAAATAAAATAACATCTATTTAAAATTGACTAAAACGCAGCCCTAAAGATTCAGAACAAGGAATCAAATTGCCTAGTATCACCATTGCCCAGCTTTAATGTGCAGAGCTAGCAGATCGCTATGAGCCATACAGCAGGGGTGCATGAGCCATTAGTTAGGAAGCTCTACTCTACATTAGAGATGAGCGTTGTTCTACTCGAACTGTTCGCCAATCTCAAATTCGAGCTGTTTTGGGCGGTGTTCGAGCCGTTCGGCGAACACGAACAATTTGAGAAAAATTCGGCTGCCGAGGTTATGTTCGATAACTGTTCGTGCACCAAAATCATAACTGGATTTTTTCTCAGTAATGATGAAAATTAATGTTAATACGCAGTTTGAGTGTACAGCGGGGTGGGGGGAGGGGCAGGGGATGGATCTCTGCAGGAACAATGAAGATTTCCATTTTTTTTTTCTCTTTCCCGCATTTACAGTGGGGAGGTGCAATCTGTCAGCCTATCAGCAGCGCACACACGGAGCGAAGTGCTTTTTTTCACACAAGCAAGGGCATGTGTCATTGGCAGTGTATGTCACATGTCCTTGCCCTATAAGACCAAGCCATTTTCCCTGTCGCCACCATTTTCTCACTGCTGCAGATGCGTGTTAGACGGCACCGCTGTTGCTGTGTGCGCTATACCTTGTTAATTTCAAGCCAATTTTCGCACAAATCTACAGATAGCTTGGGAGTAGGGAATAGTTGTGATTGCAGTCCTTTTAAGGACTAGGTTACAGCATTTCCTATGACTTTTATCAGGCAGATCTGTGCTCTTAAATAGATAGGTTGTGGGAGTAAAGACTAATTGTAATTGGAGTCCTTTTCAGGACTAGGTTACATCAGTTCCTATCAGTTTTTGCCAGGCAGGTCTGTGCCAGTGCTGTGCAAGTTTTTTTCACAGCATTTGGTTGAATCTAGCAAAGCTAATGCTTTTTGGCCTATTGCAGAGTGTGTTAGTCAGTGGAGTAGCCTATCTGTGTTGCAAGATATACCACCTGTGTATAGAATACCAATTTTTTTACTGCACCTAGCGAAGTAAAATCTTTTGGGCATAGCATCATTCTATTAGTCCATCTATACTGACCTCCATCAGCTTGCAAATTGAATATAATTTTTTTCTGCATCTAGCTCTGAAAAAATATTGGGCTTCTACCTGTGTGTGGGACTTGTTGTATTAGTCCATCTATACTGACCTCCATCAGGTTGCAAACTGAATATATTTTTTTCTGCATCTACCTCTGAAAAAATATTAGGCTTCTAGCTGTGTGTGGGACTTGTTCTATTAATCCATCTATACAGACCTCCATCAGGTTGCAAACTGAATATATTTTTTTATGCATCTACCTCTGAAAAAATATTGGGCTTCTAGCTGTGTGTGGGACTTGTTGTATTAGTCCATCTATACTGACCTCCATCAGGTTGCAAATTAAAAATAATTTTTATCTGCATCTACAGTACCTCTGAAAAAATATTTGGGCTTCTAGCTGTTTGTGGGACTTGTTCTATTAGTCCATCTATACTGACCTCCATCAGGTTGCAAATTGAATATAATTTTTATCTGCATCTAGCTCTGAAAAAATATTTGGCCTTCTAGCAGTGTGTGGGACTTTCTCTATTAGTCCATCTATACTGACCTCCATCAGGTTGCAAATTAAAAATAATTTTTATCTGCATCTACCTCTGAAAAAATATTTGGGCTTCTAGCTGTGTGTGGGACTTGTTCTATTAATCCATCTATACAGACCTCCATCAGGTTGCAAACTGAATATGTTTTTTTCTGCATCTACCTCTGAAAAAATATTGGGCTTCTAGCTGTGTGTGGGATTTGTTGTATTAGTCCATCTATACTGACCTCCATCAGGTTGCAAACTGAATATATTTTTTTCTGCATCTACCTCTGAAAAAATATTGGGCTTCTAGCTGTGTGTGGGACTTGTTCTATTAATCCATCTATACAGACCTCCATCAGGTTGCAAACTGAATATATTTTTTTCTGCATCTACCTCTGAAAAAATATGTGGCCTTCTAGCAGTGTGTGGGACTTTCTCTATTAGTCCATCTATACTGACCTCCATCAGGTTGCAAATTCAAAATAATTTTTTGTCTGCATCTAGCTCTGAAAAAATATTGGGCTTCTAGCTGTCTGTGGGACTTGTTGTATTAGTCCATCTATACTGACCTCCATCAGGTTGCAAACTGAATATATTTTTTTCTGCATCTACCTCTGAAAAAATATTGGGCTTCTAGCTGTGTGTGGGACTTGTTCTATTAATCCATCTATACAGACCTCCATCAGGTTGCAAACTGAATATAATTTTTTCTGCATCTACCTCTGAAAAAATATTGGGCTTCTAGCTGTGTGTGGGACTTGTTCTATTAATCCATCTATACAGACCTCCATCAGGTTGCAAACTGAATATATTTTTTTCTGCATCTACCTCTGAAAAAATATTGGGCTTCTAGCTGTGTGTGGGACTTGTTGTATTAGTCCATCTATACTGACCTCCATCAGGTTGCAAACTAAATATATTTTTTTCTGCATCTACCTCTGAAAAAATATTGGGCCTTCTAGCAGTGTGTGGGACTTTCTCTATTAGTCCATCTATACTGACCTCCATCAGGTTGCAAATTCAAAATAATTTTTTGTCTGCATCTAGCTCTGAAAAAATATTGGGCTTCTAGCTGTGTGTGGGACTTGTTGTATTAGTCCATCTATACTGACCTCCATCAGGTTGCAAATTAAAAATAATTTTTATCTGCATCTACAGTACCTCTGAAAAAATATTTGGGCTTCTAGCTGTGTGTGGGATTTGTTCTATTAGTCCATCTATACTGACCTCCATCAGGTTGCAAATTGAATATAATTTTTATCTGCATCTAGCTCTGAAAAAATATTTGGCCTTCTAGCAGTGTGTGGGACTTTCTCTATTAGTCCATCTATACTGACCTCCATCAGGTTGCAAATTGAATATAATTTTTATCTGCATCTAGCTCTGAAAAAATATTTGGCCTTCTAGCAGTGTGTGGGACTTTCTCTATTAGTCCATCTATACTGACCTCCATCAGGTTGCAAATTAAAAATAATTTTTATCTGCATCTACCTCTGAAAAAATATTTGGGCTTCTAGCAGTGTGTGGGACTCATTGTATTAGGCCATCTATACCAAGCTCCACCAGCTTTGAAATTAATAATAATTTTTAGCTGCATCTAGCCATGAAAATAATTTTTCCCAATAGTGGTAGCAATAGAAATATGGGGCGCGCGCCTGGCTAACAAAAATATACGCTTCATAACACAAAACACCAGCCTAGCGCACTGCATTAATAAGATGGCATCATCGTCTCTCCCAGTGCTAGGCCTACTACGCAGGCTAGTATTCCTGTGCCTAAAACACAATGTATGGGTCCGCGCTAGCCACTATGCTGAGGGGTATAAAGCTGCTGCTAACGCTTTATAACAATTCAATTGGCAGATTTTCACAGAGCTCTTCCACAACGCCCACCCATCGGGCAACAGTTGCCCACCCTCCCTATGGGATCTAGTGGCGAATAGTTCATGCCATTAATCAGAGCGTCAGTTGCCCCGTCAACGTGGCAAGCATGCGGTAAGGCATGGGAAGAGTGGACACGACTAGTAGCAGGCAGACGGGTTGACCAATGTGAACAAGCCAGATCACAAGTCACCATAGAATTTCTCCACCAGCTAATGATGAGGGGCATATCAGGGGCGTCAGCGCAGCGGTGTCTGACCGGAGTAGCATTTCACTTCCAACTACTGAATTGGGGAGATGTGACAAAGATTCATCATCAGACAATCCATAAAAGGGTGGAAAAGGGGTCAGCCAAGTCAGGAATGTAGACGTCCCGTCCCGTGTCACTAAAACTGATTTCTCACATCTTATCCCTAACACCATTAACATGACACTCACAATTTGAAGCAACACTAATGTCTACTGCATTTGTGATCGCCTTCTTCGGGGCGCTATGTATAAGCGAATTAGTCCCTCAATCCAAAATTACGACCAGTGGACGCTTATTACACCAGGAAGTAGTCATAGCCAATAATGCAATACGTGTACGCATACACCAATCGAAAACGGTTCCAGCGGGCAGGGGTACTTGGGTACTTCTACAACCCACAAACGGTACACTGAGTCGGGTAACAATAGTAAAAACATATCTAACCATCAGATCACAAAGTAATTTCTTCGTATCACACATTGATGGAACGCCATTATCAAGATACCTGTTCCAAGCTATATTTAATAAATGCATAACATCGGCAGGGAACCACCACAAAGATTACGGGACACAATCATTCCGCATAGGTGCGGCCACGGAAGCAGCAAGAGCAGGACTGTCAGAAACGGAAGTTCAGAGGATAGGGAGATGGCGATCCACGTGTTTGGCGAGATACATAAGACCGGACTTGTTATCCTAACGTGGTTTGTTTCTTTTACAGGTAACGCTAAGCCAACAGTGTGAGTGATAGGCCACTCGTATATATATTGGGCACAAAAAAGGGCGAAAGTCCGCCCAGGCGGGAGGAATTTAGAGTTTCATAACACATATTTCAACTGGAGAGGTATTAGAGGCCTGCTATGGCCACAGGTACTAATGGAGGTAATCAAGGTAGGGAGAGAGGCAAGAGGTCCGGTCATCTTAGTTATACAGGCCGGGGGAAACAACCTAGGTCATCACAAGAGCGCATAACTAATGGCAATAATGAAACTAGACACTGAGCGCTTCAGCGAATTTTTCACAAAATTAGCTATAGTATGGTCAGAGATTGTGCCGATAGCGGTATGGCAAGGTGCGCGAGACATCACGGCCATCGAATGGACAAGGCGGGTAATAAATATTCGGATGGCAAAATTTAGAAGAGACAGAGGCAGTGTAGTGATACGACACCGACAACTGGAAGGAGATAAAGCAGGCCTCATACGGCCCGACAGTGTTCACTTAATAGATATTGGACTGGACATATTCCTGTCAAGACTCCAGGACGGAGTGGAACAAGCGTTAAGAGTGATGGGTGGGGGTCAGAGTCCTGCATACGAGTACGCTGGATCCTCCGTGGCCTGGAAATAGAAAGGACATGTTGGAGAGTTACACTTGTTGGCCAACTTGCCGGAGTGGGGACCCAGGGCATGCTGCAACAAGCTGAATTATTTTAGAAATAAAATGCTTTTCTAATGGAATGAGTATAAAGAGTTAATAAAGCTGTGACCGATCCTCACCCATCCAGTTGTAAGAGTTACATTATTGGGTTGTCCATGAAAGGGGGGCGGTAGGGGGGCTGAGCATCTGGGTTTGGTTGGGGGTCCCCACAGTCTGCCTAGGCTAGATTAATTTAAAAATTCTTATTAGATACACAGGCGGTGCAGCTTGATTCGCAGCTGGGCTACTACGCCCAAAGTATTGCCTAGGCTAGATGCAGTTAAAAATTCTACGCTGACTAGCAGACACTGAAGATTTGGAGCAGACCTCTGAGTAAAAAGCTCTTCAGACTCAACCATCTGTGTTACCCCAAGCCATAGTGTATGTAGTTTCTTACAGTTAAAAGGGGGGGGTGCGACCCAACCCACCTGGAATTGACGATGCCAACGTCACGTAAGACACAGCAAGGGGACTCCCAAAATTGTGGCACAGACACCACTTAACCCTAGAACGCATACCTGTGGCCTTGCAGGCCCGCCCAGTTAATTGTTTTCTATTTTCTGCAAGATTGCTTTAGTTAGAATTTTGAAACTCTAGGTATTCTTCATGTATATAGTTGTTTGTCATTTGAGTTTGAGTTATTCCATGTTATTTGCACACGGGCCTAAAGGGCCCCAGGTATGTGAAAGTGTAGATTTTTATGGTCATGCGTTCTAGGGTTAAGTGGCATCAATTGCCCCACTGTTGCTTAAAACGGTTGGTGAGGTGATTTTACCAAATCCCCAAGCTTTTAGTCTCCCAAGGATGACACAGGGGTAGAAATGTCCTTGCGAATCCATGATTTGATCATCTTTATGAACGTGAGTCTGTCTACATTCTCAGTGGACAGCCGCATGCGCTTATCTGTCAGCACACCACCAGCAGCGCTGAACACACTTTCAGAGAGAACGCTGGCTGCATGGCATGACAAGATCTCCAAGGTGTGAGTGGCGAGCTCCGGCGATTTTTCAAGATTGGAATACCAAAATGAGCAAGGGTCCAGTGACACAGTCATGGCTTCGATGTTCACTTGGAGATTCTCCTGTACCATCCTCTGTAGGCATTGACTATGTGTCAGACTTCTTGTCTCCTGTGGCCTTGCAAAGGATGGTCTAAAAAAGTGGTGAAACGATTCCACAAAATTGCTGTTACCAGCAGATACTGTGTTACTGTTACTGTTTGAGTGATGAAGACTCGACAGTCCCACCGTTGGCAAGTTAGAACTGTGAGATTCACTACGTGCACCACTGGTGTTTTGTGGAAAAGCACATGTAAGATTCTGCAACAGATACTCCTGCATTCGTCAATACCTTTTTATGGCAGGAATTATTTCGGCAAATATACTTTTGTACCGGGGATCTAAGAGTGTGGCAACCCAGTAGTCGGGATTACTTCGAATTCTGACAATCCGGGGGTCATGTTGCAGGTAGTGCAGCAAGAAGGCACTCATGTGTCTTGCGCATCCAGAAGGACCAAGTCCTTGTTGTGTTGGTAGCGAGGTAAGAATCATGCTTCCTTCCTCTGCCCTCTCCCTCCAACCTCGCACAACAGAAATGTGATCAAGGTCTCCCTCATCTGATGAGTCTTCCATGCCCATTGCCAGTTCGTCCTCCACTTCTTCCTCGGCTCCTGCACCTTCCTCAACAGTTTGGCTGCTACCATGCGCCCTGGTTAATCCCTCTCCCCCACCCTCCCATGCCTGCCGCCTTGGTGCTGTCAACCGTCTGGACCTTGGAGATGTTATCCCTTCCGCATACGACTCCTCCTCTACTTCCTCCACCTCCTCTTGTCCCACCACCTGACTCCGAATTCTGTTTAACATGTGCTCCAGCATGTAAATCACCGTAATAGTCATGCTGATAATGGCATCGTCAGCACTAAACATCTTCGTCGCCATTTCAAGACTGTGCAGAAGGGTGCATAGGTCCCTGATCTGAGACCACTCCTCCAGCGTGATTTGCCCCACCTCTGGATCTCGTTGGCCCAGGCTATATGTCAGAACGTATTGCACCAGGGCTTGTCGGTGCTGCCACAGTCGCTGCAACATGTGCAGAGTTGAATTCCACCGTGTCGGCACATCGCATTTCAGCCGGTGAACTGGCAGGCCCAACGACTTCTGTAGAGATGTAAGTCGTTGAACTGCGGGATGTGAACGGCGGAAGTGAGCACACAGCGACCGTGCACTCTGCAGAAGGCCATCTAGTCCGGGATAGTGGGCTAAAAATTGCTGGACAACCAGGTTCAACACGTGAGCCATACAAGGCACGTGTGTGACATTGCCCCTGCGAAGTGCCGCACCCAGGTTTGCAACATTGTCGCACATGGCCTTCCCTGGTTGCAGGTCCAGTGGAGACAACCTTTCATGAAACTGGGTCTCCAGAGCTGACCAAAACTCCTCAGCTGTGTGACTCACATTTCCCAGACATTTCAAAGTAAACACTGATGCGTTGAGCCCTGCTGCCAGCATAGTAAGGAGGTGTGCAGGATTCCTTCTGCGCAGTTAGAAAGCAGGTGGCATTACCAGACAGGCTTTGGGTGCAGGTGGAGGACCGAGAGGAGGTTGAGGAGGCAGAAGCAGTGGAGGAAGTTCGAGATAAAGAGGATTAACACACAACTCGTGGGGACGGTAAGACTTGGACAGCAGCCCCTTGTCCTGCTGTCACCATAGTTACCCAGTGCCCAGTCAGCGACATGTAACGCCCCTGTCCATGCCTTCTCGTCCAAGTGTCTGTGGTGAAGTGCACCCTGTCACACACAGAGTTTCTCAAAGAAGCGGTGATGTTGTGTGCGACATGCTAGTGGATCGCAGGCACACCTTTCTTTGAGAAGTAGTGCCGACTGTGCATCTGGTACTGGGGCACTGTGACGGACATAAGGTCTTGAAAATCCTCCGTGTCCTCCAGGTGGAAAGGCAGCATTTCTGTAGCCAACAGCTTGCAGATGGTGAAATTCAACCTCTTAGCTTTCTCATGGCTAGGAGGAAATGGTCTTTTACTTTTCCACATCTGAGGGACCGAGGGCTGGCTGTTGTGCTTAGACGGTGTTGAGTAGGGTGTCCCCGGCAACTTCCGGTCTGTGAGGAAGATGCAGGCGGACATGTTAGGTTGCCTTGATCCAAAGGTGGTGCTCTCGATGTCAGAGAGCGCTCAACACTAGCAGGTGTTTCCACTTCCCAATGAACTGACGACCTGCCAATCACACTGGCTGTTGCGGGTAGAGAGGTGGCAGGTCTGCGTCCAAAAACATGTGTGACTGCTGTCCCCCCAGTCACAGAGGATGAAGAGGCTGCGGATGCACAAGATGGGGCAGACGGTGGTTGGCACAGTGAGCTTCCCACTGCAACTTATGCTTCATATCCATGTGACGGTACATGCATGAAGTACTCAAACTATGTATTTTTTGGCCTCTACTTAGCTTTTGCTGACAAATATTACAGATAACACGAGTTGGGTCATCCTTATCGATCTGAATAAATGCCCAGGCTATGCAAGGCTTAGAGCCCATGTGACCTGAAGAGCCACTACGACTTGTGGTCAGAGGCAGAGTTGTGGTTGAGGATGCAGTTGTTGACGTGCTTCCAGTACTCCGTCTCTGTTCAGGAAGGCGCAACCTAACCTCGTCGTCAATAGCATCTGTGATGCCCCGCTGCGCTTGGTATCACAGATCCTACAAGAGTGCATTGATGGAATCCTCCACAAGAGGCCCCCATAAACATTCACACATCTCCACCTTCCACCTCAGACCAGCAGAGGGAGCCCGTTAGGGATATAAATAGGGAAGGTGGAGCTAGGCAGTTCAGTTCCTCTGAAGAGTTCCTGCAGTAGAGAAGCCTAAGAGAGGTCAGTCTGCAGTGGAGCTCAGTCTAGTCTAGAGAACGCAGTTAATAGTTCAGCAGTGGAGCACGAGGCTCCTGCTTGCTAGATTCAGGGAGCCCAGATAGAGCTTAAGGTGTGCCGGTGCCGTAAGATCAGTGAAGCGCGGCAAGCTGCCGTTAGTGTGTATAGCCTAGTGAGGGCCCGAGTAGGCCGAAGGCGAGTGGCGAGTTAGTACATAAGGGGCAGAGGAGCTTAACCAGCTCACCCCGAAGCATTTACCGGACACAGGATCCGAGCTTACCGGTATCTCTATGACCCAGTAAGGCATAACCGGAATCCCTGGAGAACTACAAGTCCCAGGATCGCAAAGGTACTGATATGTAACAGAGCCAGGAGACGCTTAGGCCCCGCATACTGGGAGCGTGAACTCCAAGAGAAGGCCCTACCACAAGGTCAGCCAGCGCGGGACAGAGACAAAGTTAGGCCTGGCTCCAGGCAGGTCAGAAACTTACTACGCAGAGGCAAGAAACAGGAGGCCCTACACCCGCTCATTGGGGAGGATCCTGATATGCACCCTTCACCCTACAGTGCTCCGGGATGTGCCTGAATTTCCACCAGTAAAAGGTTCTGAAGTGACTACCGTGTCCGTTCCCGTTCTTGCTCTGACCCAGCTGGGTCTCGCCTGTCCTGCATTCCCCCTGCATACGCTGCCCTGAGACCTAGCTCCACCTGTGGGGAGCTATACCATCGAGCTGCCTTATCACCGGCCTCAGTGGACTGCTGCAGCGCTGGTGCTTGTCACCAGATACCACAGGTGGCGTCATGAACTCTTATAAAATTAACAATTATCCACCCTTTTAAAGAGAGACCCCAGGGTACGGGCCAGGGAGCCGACCACCGCGACATCCCCAAGGCCAGGCAAATGCCCGGGTACCGAGTCATCCCCATCCCCAGGGCTAGTCACATCCTCCTCCACCTCCTCTGCTGACCTCATCGACTGTCTGACTGTGGGTTGACAGTAAGTGGGATCTCCAACCTCGTCATCATCACCCTGTGTGTTATCACACCCGTCGCCCTCAGAGCCAACCTCTTCCTGCCCTGACCGAAAAGTCAAGTTGTCGCTCCAATCAGGTATTTGAGTCTCATCATCGTCTTCATCATTGTCTCCACCAACAGGAGTTACAGTTTGGGAACAAGGGTCTACATTATGCTCAGAACCTTCTTCATCTGGTCCTGGATCCAACTTATAAAGATTCTGGGCATCGGATCAGATCATTTCCTCATCTGGATTAACAGAAGCTCTGGAGCAGACCTCCGTTTCCCAGACTATAGTATGAGTAAACAGCTGTGCAGACTCAACCATCTGTGTTACCCCATACTCAGACGGGCAGCTGGAGACTTGGGAGCTGTGAGGAAGCAAGTGCGATTGGGGTGACACCTCTGAGGACTGGAGTATTTGTGATGTTGAAATTGAGGTGATGGAGAGCCCACTTGAAGGAGCACTTGATATCCGTTGAAGCACCTGCTGTTTTTGTGCCTCATCTAGAATTTGTAGCGATGGGCGTGTCCGTAAGAATGGGATCGTATCACATTGTCCACGAAAAGAAGTCGACATCTTAGTTTGGCTGGAAGATGGTCTTTCTTCTGCAGATGTTACTCCCCCCCCCACCGTGGGGGGCCTCGACCCACCGGCGGACAGGCACCAGTATTGGGATAGGGGGGCTGGCCGTCAGGGTCCACCGCGGCTCTGGCACAAACCCGGCGACACAGAGGTGGCACAGGCAGGAACGGACTGGCCGTGTCGGCTTCTCACTTTTTGGATTTTAGAAGGGCATGACATGCCTATATCTGTGTCTCCCCCTCCTTTTACTCCTCCACCTCTTTTCTTTTCGCATGACTATATGTACTTGTCACTTTTCCATGTGTTAGTTGTGTCTTCTGAGCAGTTTGTCAGCTTTTGGACACCTTTGAAGGTGTTTTCTATGTGTTTCTATGTGTTTTTGTTTGCCTGCCATTGGTTTTAACGGTGTTCGAAGGTGTTTGACGAACAGTTCGACGAACAGTTCGGCGAACACACGGGTGTTCGACGAACCGAACCGAACTCGAACACTACGGGGGTGGCTCAACACTACTCTACATGCTCTATCTTTTACATGTCTGAAGTAGACACTAGAATTTAGAAACAATGACTAGGAAAATATGTTAGTTTGGGAATTCTGCTCCTAATAAATAGAAAAAGATAACTTTAAAATAGCCAAGCTATAATATAACTTAAATGTTCAAGCTAATGTAGAAAGCTCATAAATAAGGTTTACTACATTATTCAATTTGTATTGCATATTTGTTAAGTATTATTTTAGCTAAATGCCCTTTAGATCAAAGGGGGACTGGCTGACCAGATATTGTGTATGGGGGCCTCCCCACACCTCTCAAGAGATGAAGTTAGAGGAGAAAAAGCAAATGCCCACAGAGAATTTTTGTGGTATACACCCAGTTAGTTGAAGGGAAATTTTGCATATTTATTCCCCCTTAGTAAATAACTTTAGAACAAAGTGGCAAAGAAGAAAAATAAAAACTTTTCCAGAATCAATGAAGCAGCACTAATTTTAAATTAAAAAAATCCAGCAAAAGATCTTCTTTAAATTCATACTAAATCATCATACTAAATCATCATCATACAATCATACTAAATATGTAACTTTTTATAGTAAATATAATGTATAGAGTTAAAGATAACTGTGCCTTAGCTAAAAGTAATTAAAATAACTTAGAAAAAATGTCTATTTTATGTTTCAGAACCTTGTACTGCAAAGGAAAACAGCATGGATGAAAATAATATACAGCTAAGGTTTGCAGAAGAAAAAAAAAAGTACCTTAAACATGGAGAAAATATAGAATTCAGTTGTATTTTTGGATATGAAGCTCTTCCTACCACTCAGATGAGAATTACTTGCGAACATGGAAAGTTGGAATATCCAAAATGCCTAAGAAAAGGTGTGAGACGGAACATAGGAATGTGCAAGTTCAAACATTAATTCAGTTAAATAAGTTGTTTCCAGAATAATAACAGAAAGGGATAATTTATCGGTGTTTGCTTAATAACTTGTTTAGACAGGTAGACCACAGTTCTGATGTGCAAAGAACGATCAATAATAGATCATTCTGTGTATGTAGACTGCCATTGTTGCAGCACAGGTTCTAATTACACAGGATTATGCGCTGCATAGAGTAATGATTTTAAAGTCAGCTTAAAAATAATTTCATCCAATGAAAGTGCATCTGCCCGTTGCTCAGTTGATTAGCACCCTGATTACACTCCGAAGCATTGTTCTCAACCATCCTGGATTCAACAGGACTGTCTGCTTTGAGGGATCAGTTCACATGTCCGAGCACGTCAGGGGTTTGTCCCGACCGTCACTCACTCTTCTCTCCAATGTTTTTATCGCTCCATTGCTCCTCATTGGAGAGGAGCGGGCACCATCTCTGCTCTGCTCACTCCTAATTAATTAAACAGTTTTTATTCTTTTGTGATCTGGTCTCCACTGGAATGTGAACCAAAAACCTATGAGCCACCAACTGCACTGGTTTAGAAAGGAGAATTTTTTATCTTTGAAGCTACATTGTAGGCAATTAAACCACAAGCAGATTTTACTGATGCATAGAGATATATCTGCACATAACAGTGTATGTCTATGTCCCTGTATTCTAGAAGTGAAGAAAATGACAGATTTTTATGTTCCTATAAACTGCTAAAACTAATTAAAAAAAGTACAAAAATGTCACTTTCTATTTTTTTGTGAGATCTGGTCTCCCCATAAGTCAAACCCACAATTTATATCATTGTAGGCAACAGTGAAAGATACAAGCTACAGCCTCCACAGACCTCAGTGGGAGGATTCTCTATGTATAAAGCTGCTGTGCAGGCTCTGAACCCATAAGCAGATAATTCTGGTAAATAGAGATACAGTACATCTGTACAAAGCAGTACATTTCTATGTCGCCATATTCTAGAGGGAAAGTAAAAGAGAAAAGAACCACAAAAAGAGAGAAAAGAAAAGAGAAAAGAACCACATGCACGGAGCAGCACACTTCTATATATAAAATATATAATTTTATTCCAGAAACTTCGTAGACAAAACATTTAAAAACATTTAAAAAGTATATAGACACAAAGGGGTCTGGCCCTCATGACTGCTCAGGTTAATAGATGGTCACTAGTGATGAGCGAACGTGCTCGCCACTACTCGGTACACGCCCGAGCATCATAGTGCCCGACAAGCTCGGCGAGTATTTCCGGGTTGCTCTGGCGGGAACTCGGGTCCCCTCCCTGCATGTTTGGTGCTCTTTAGAGAGCCAATGAACATGCAGGGATTGCCTGCCATGCACTGTAATGCCGTAGCCATGTTGGTTGTGGGCATTACAGTGATTGGCTGGCCGCACAGCGTCATCAGGTCTATATCAGACCTGGCGCCGCCATGCTCGTCACAGTCACTCTGGATCAGACAGTGTAGGAAGAGCTGCTGCTGTGTCAGGGAGAGATTTGATCTTGTATTAGGTAGTGTAGGGAGAAAAACCGTACATTACACATATCCATCTTAACAAACAGTCCTTCTGAGGACTAATCCATCTGCAGAGATATCAGGCAGGCAGGGTGTAAAGGCAGGCAGTGTATATAGCAGACTGCAGTGCATATAGCACAAGAGGCTCCATTCCAGTTCTGTCGGCTGGAAATAGGCCCAGGTCTCAGGGGCCAGGAATAATTTTTTTTGCATCTTAATCCTCATTATTTGCTTAAAAAGCAATCCAAAGAACACGGTTTTTCTGCGCCATTTGCTTGTTGGCACTGCAGAATACAGCCAGGTCCTTTGTTAAGCGCTAAAAATTCATCTATTTAAAACTGTTTTCTCCGTCACATGGATCACATATACGTTTTCAGAAAATACTGCCATTTCTGGCCTCCATTAATTTTTTTTTCAGTGTGTCAGCAAAGTTTTTGACACTGGTTTGCTGTTCAAAGCAGTTACCTACAGGCCAGGTATTTAAAACTATGCTTTCTCCATCACACGGATCACATATACGTTTTCAGAAAATACTTCCATTTCTGGCCTCCATTAAAAAAAATTTCAGTGTGTCAGTGAAGCAATTGACACCAGATTGCTGTTCAAAATAGTTACCTACAGGCCAGGTATTTAAAACTGTGTTTTCTCCATCACACGGATCACATATACGTTTTCAGAAAATACTGCCATTTCTGGCCTCCATTAAAAAAAAATTTCAGTGTGTCAGCAAAGTTTTTGACACTGGTTTGCTGTTCAAAACAGTTACCTACAGGTTAGGTAATTAAAACTGTGTTTTCTCCATCACACGGATTACATATGTGTTTTCAGAAAATACTGCCATTTCTGGCCTCCATTAAAAAAAAATTTCAGTGTGTAAGCAAAGTTTTTGACACTGGTTTGCTGTTCAAAACAGTTACCTACAGGCCAGGTATTGAAAACTGTGTTTTCTCCGTCACACGGATTACATATGCGTTTTCAGAAAATACTGCCATTTCTGGCCTCCATTAAAAAAAAATTTCAGTGTGTCAGTGACGCACCCCTGGGCCTGTGCTGAGTAGCGTTGCGCACGCGGGGGACCTACCCGGAGCCGGATCTGATAGGGGTAGTAGTTTCGTGGCGGTGACCCGGTCCGTGCCCAGGGAGTCAAACTAAGTGGCGGTGCTTGTCAGAAGATGTTATATTGCTCGACTACGCCACCCGTTGAATGCGGTCATGAGACCGCCGCTGCAGGGCAGACCGCTGAGGCCGGTAATACGGTTGTGCAGCGGGGATGGTATAACCCCCAACGGGAGGGGTATGGCCTCAGGGCAGCGGACGTGGATGATGAAACACTCAGAGACAGTGCGGTGTAGTTCAGGGTCTTTACTGGTGGCAAAGGTAGACCCTCCCGGAGTACTGGCTAGCGATCGGGGCCTGGTCAGTCTGTGAGCAGATGGAATCTCCCCTGGCCAGGTGGAGTTGTAGGCCTCCCCAACTAATCGTACTCTTCTGGCTACCTTGCTAGAGGCTGATAAAAGTAGCACACGTCCCTGAGTGTACCGTGTGGTGCTCACCCGTATGGCCGGTGACTCGGGGCCTTCTGGTAGCTTCCGCTCCACGACGGCGGTGCTGGTCCCTTGCGTGTGACCGTGCCTTCGGGTTTCTTGGCCAGAGGACCTGAAATCCCCTTCCGGGCGGTTTCTGCTGCTGGGTAAGGATTAGTCCCCACAGCCTCGGACTCCGGGTCCGGTAAGAACTCTTCAATCAGGGCGAGCTCTACAGCTTCCAGCCCTGACCTCTTTTAGCACAGCTCCCACAGAGCTCCTGATCTTTCTTGTTCCTAAAGCTGCTCCACTACAGACCAGACTGTGTCTCTGTCTGTGTTCTCTGCTCTTTTTTTCTCTAACCCTGCCTCAGCCCTAGTTTTATATAGGGGAAGTTCTTCCCCTCCCAGGACTGGGCAGGAGGTGTGGCATGCATAGGATTCCTGACCAGGAGACCTCCCACCTGCTCTCAGACGTAATATTGCTATTAATGTGGAAACCAGACCCCTGGGGTGCCACATTCCCCCCTAGTAAAATTTAGTACTCCGGGACTAAACATATTTTTGTAAACATAACAAGTTATAAACAGAAACAGTACAATAAAGAAAAACACATTAGGAAGGTCACGGCGTGTCCGCAACCGGGTGCAGTTTTTGAAGAAAACAAGGGTGTCCAATTCACAAAGGAACAGGGAGCCGTAACCAGGTAGGGGTCTGTCCTGCCCCGAGTCTTTAACAGTCTTAGTCCTTTCCTGGGTTACGCTCCAAACATATGTACAAAGGATTCCGGATAATCCATAAACGACACCTATAAAATAACTAGAAATACACAATTATTCACAAGCAACAATAAACAGGTAAATACAAATAAAGCAGTCTAAACACTTAGATCCTCCAACGTACGGGCAACTGGCCTCTAGTGGCTCTAGTGGACCTACGGAGCTGACTGACTGGTCCTGAGCTACGGGGTGTAGGAGCTGTCAAAGATAAACTGGGCAGCTGTCTACGGGCTCTTTGGCTCACTAGGGGTACGGCAGGCTCACTATAAGCAGAGGGTTGATCCTCCTGGTCTGCTTGTGTGGGGTCTTCTGCCTCCTGGACCGGCTGCTCTTCCAGCTCTACCTGTTTCTCCGTAGGCACTTGGGATGCTGGTTGGAGGAAGGTGAGGACGGGTACCACAACAGCGCCATTGACTTGAGTCCAAGACCGAGGGAAGTCTCCGAGCACAGTACTGACCATATCTTCCCTTTCCTCTGCGGGTCGAGGGTCTTCTTGTTCTTCTTCAGGGTCCCGTAGCTGTTCGGGACACTTCTTCAGGTGATCTCGGGATACAATGGCTGTGGTTTCTCCTCCATCCTTACTGATTGTGCAGACTTTCGGGTTCTCATGGCTTGAGGGCAGTACGGTGTACGGGTCCTTCTCCCACTGGTCGTCCAACTTGTGGAGCCGTCTCTTCCTCTTCAAGACCTGCTCTCCAGGTACCAAGGGAACAGCGGGAGCATACTGGTTGTAAGTCTTCTCCTGTCTTTCTCTAGCTTGACAGAGACTTCGCTCAACGCTCTCCTGTACTTTCCGGTACTGCTGCTGCCTCTCTGTGTCCCAGTCTGCTTCTAGTGAAGTGTCCTCGGGTGTCAGGACTCCCATATCCAGATCAACAGGCAGCTTACCAGGTCTCGCTCTCATTAGGTAAGCCGGGGTACAGTTGGTAGAACCTACCGGGATGTGGTTGTATAGGTCCACCAGATCAGGCAGTTTCTCAGGCCACAGACTGCGTTCTTCCAGGGGCAATGTTTTCAGAAGGTCTATCACCACCTGGTTCATTTTCTCACAGAGTCCATTGGTTTGCGGATGATAGGGTGTTGTTCTTATCTTCCGGCAGCCATACAGAGTGCAGAACTCCTGGAAGACTTCCGCTTCAAAGGCAGGTCCTTGGTCCGTCAGCACCTGCTCTGGGTATCCGTGTGGACGGCAGAAGTGCTGCTGGAAGGCTCTAGCTGCTGTTTGAGCCGTTAAGTCCTTGACCGGGACCACCACCAGGAACCGGGAGTAATGATCTACGATTGTGAGGGCGTAGACATACCCAGATCTGCTTGGAGCCAGTTTCACATGGTCCAGGGCTACCAGTTCCAGTGGCTGTCGGGTGATGATGGGCTGCAAGGGAGTCTTCTGGCTGGCACGGTCCTTCCTTCTTAGGTGGCACGGTCCACAGTCTCTGCACCACCTCTCGATGGTTCCTCTCATGCCTACCTAGTGGAACCGCCCGCGCAGCAGGAACTCCAGCTTCTTCCATCCGAAGTGCCCAGCTCCGTCGTGGTATGCCTCCAGTACCATAGCCGCGTCTCTTCTTGGCACCACTACTTGCCAGATCAGTTCATGCGTCCGGGAGTTAACCATTCTGCGGCACAACTTCCCCTTGTAAAGGAACAGTCGACTCTTCTCAGCCCACAGTTGCTTGGTCTCCTCCGGAGCGTCTGGGTCAAGGCGTTCATCTGGCTGAGTCAGCATCTCCTTCACCAGTCGGCCGGCGGGGTCACTGTCTTGCGTTTCCGCCCAGTTGTAATGAGTTAAGGGGTTGAACGTAGCGGATTGCTTACCCCTTACACGGTGGGAATACTGGATAGTCCCATGATGGTGGAACGCGGGGAGTTCAACTTCTTCCAATTCCTCTGGATCTTCCCCTACGTCCGGTAGGTTTGGCATTCTGGACAGGGCATCCGCGTTGGTATTGGAGCGTCCTGCCTGGTATTTGATCGTGAACTCATAGTTGGACAGGCGGGCCATCCATCTCTGCTCCAGGGCACCGAGTCTTGCCGTATCCAGGTGTGTCAACGGGTTGTTATCCGTGTACACGGTGAACCGGGAAGAGGCGAGGTAGTGCTTAAAGCGTTCGGTGACTGCCCACACCACTGCCAGGAACTCTAGCTTGAATGAGCTGTAATTCTCAGGGTTTCTTTCGGTGGGTCGCAGTTTTCGGCT
The DNA here is from genome assembly GCF_046119375.1 of Phyllobates terribilis. Classification (NCBI taxonomy): domain Eukaryota; kingdom Metazoa; phylum Chordata; class Amphibia; order Anura; family Dendrobatidae; genus Phyllobates; species Phyllobates terribilis. The sequence continues at coordinate 32,586,666 of NW_027362768.1, read as the reverse complement.
GGCGTAAGCAATTACCCGTTCTCTCCCCTGCTGGATCTGGGACAGTACGGCTCCTAGCCCGATGTTACTTGCGTCGGTGTAGAGGATAAAGGGCTGGCTGTAATCCGGGTACGCCAGGATTTCATCCCCCGTGAGGGCCATCTTCAGCTGGCGGAAGGACTCTTCTTCCAACTTCTCCCATCTGAAGGGCGGCTTCTGGTTCTTGGCCTTCCTGGACTGGCCTATCAGGAGGTCCTGCATAGGAGCTGCCTTTTTGGTGAAACCGGGAATGAACCTTCGGTAGTAGCCTACCAACCCGAGGAACTGCCGCACTTCCTTTACGCTGGAGGGGCTTGGCCATTCCTTAATTGCGGTGATCTTATCAGGGTCGGTAGCCACTCCGTCAGCACTCACCACGTGTCCCAGGTACTGCACCCTTGGTTTCAGGAGGTGACACTTGGAGGGTTTCACCTTTAGGCCGTAGTTTGCCAGGGCTTCGAACACTTCTGCCAGGTGTTTCAGGTGGTCCTCGTAGGTCTTGGAGTAAACGATGACATCGTCCAGGTATAACAGGACCGTCTCGAAGTTTCGGTGTCCCAGACAGCATTCCATCAACCGTTGGAAGGTTCCTGGTGCATTGCAGAGTCCGAACGGCATGCAGGTAAACTCGCTAAGTCCCATCGGGGTGGTGAATGCGGTCTTCTCCCGGTCCGCCTCTGCTACAGGAACCTGCCAGTACCCGCTAGTAAGATCCAAAGTAGAGAAGAAGTTAGCAGATTTTAAAGCAGCCAAAGACTCCTCTATCCTTGGTAAGGGGTACGCATCTTTGTGTGTGATACGGTTGATTTTCCGGTAATCTACACACATTCTCATGGTGTTGTCTTTCTTTTTAACCAAGACTAGTGGAGCTGCCCAGGGGCTACAGCTATCCCTGATTACCCCAGCCTCCTTCATGTCTCTAAGCATCCCCTTGGCATGTTGGTAGTGTGCAGGGGGTACGGGTCGGTATCTCTCCTTTATGGGAGGATGGTCTCCCGTGGGGATGTGGTGTTCTACCCCCTTTACTCGCCCGAAGTCTAACGGGTGTTTGCTAAACACTCTCTCGTACTCTTGAACCACCCGATAGACTCCTTGTTTCTGGTGTGAGGGAGTGGAGTCAGTACCCAGATGTAGTTGCTGACACCAGTCCTCCATTGGTTTCTTAGAGCCGTTACCTTCCTCTGGTTGAGATGGAGGCAAGGGTTCCACGGCCTGTACAGAATTCTGATTGATGGTATACAATTTGGCTAGCGTAGCATACCGGGGCAGGTACACTTCCCTTTTCCCGATGTTTATTATGCGAACGGGCACCCTCCCATGGCGTACATCAACCACCCCCCGTGCTGTCAAAATGGTGGGCCTACTGTCTGAGTAGACGGGTTCTACCATTGCTTGGTAGTCTCTACCTCTTAGACCAATAGCTGCCCGGCACCAAATCATCATTTCACTTTTTGGGGGCATGGCAATAGGGAAAGGGTCACACATTCTCACGCTTCCAATCTCACCACCGGAGAGTTCCACCTGTTGCCGCCGCATCAGTGCCCGGATCTCTTTTTGGAGCACTCGCTGTTGGCCGGAGCTGGCGTTCTTGGCAACCTGCTGTAAAATGAAAATCACCTCTGCAAGACAATTTTCAATCACATTAGTTCCTAGAGTTATTTTTGGGTGACTCTCGCGCTTGTCAATGTCTACAATGATCAGTCCCTGTGCTGCCAGTTCGACTCTACCGACTTTAATGGTCATCTCTTTGAATCCGATCTGTGGCACGGGTTGACCATTGCTGGCGATGATACTCAAGTCGTCGTCAGGGTAGCGGGTTATATCCGAGTCATTCCAGTACTGCTTAAAGAGCACGTACGGGATGGTGGTGACCTGTGACCCAGTGTCCAGTAGGGCACTCATAGGAATGCCATCCAGTACTACAGGCAAGACTGGACGTCCTCCCACGTATTTGTCACGCCAGTTCGATGGGCCTGGCGATCTTATTCCTAGGGGTTGGCCCTCTACCCCAGGTTGTGCCAGTTTAAAAGGACAGTACCTTGCCATATGTCCGGGTTGATTGCAGCGGCGGCAGATGGGTTGTCCGTCCTCGTTGTATCGGTCGCTGGGTCTTCCTCTGGCCGGTGGGGTCCTCCTTGGTCGACGCCACGGGATGTCCTCCGGTCCGGATGCCAGCTGGATCTTCCCTGGAGCAGCAACCTGTAAAGACTGCACAGTTCGGGTTAGCGCAGCTGCGCTTTTAGCTAGCTCTTGGACCTGATGGTGCAGGTCTGGAGCCGGGTCATTGTTCAAAGCCTGCGCATCAGCTCCCACAGGCCCTGCCGACAAGGGCGCCGCCTCCTGGTGGTAAGCGGTAGTAGGGCGCCTGTGGGCCACAACGCCACCCGGTGCCGGTTCTCGGAGCACCCGAATGGCTCTGTCCTTGAACTGTGCAAAGTCCAGATGAGGATCCTGTAAGGCCATTGCCCGCAACTGGGTTCGGTGGGCATTGCAATATAGTCCCTCTATAAATTGTTTGGTCAACAGCCTGTCCTCGTTTCCCACGCCGTCAGGGTCGGCCTGCTTAATGGCTCTCAGGGCCTCTTGTAGGTTTAGTGCATAGTCCCTTATATTCTCATGTGCTCGCTGTTTGCACCCGTAGAAACTAAGCTTTATCTCAGCTGAGGTGCGGGTATCAAAGGTGTCCTTCAGCCGTGTTAATATCCCTGCTACAGTCCTCCTCCCAGGTGGCCAGGACTTTACCTCCCTTTGGGCTGCCCCGGTTAGTTGGGCCACCAGGATGCTCACTTTTTGCTCTTCTGTGAGGGGGTACACCTGGAAGAGGCTATCCAGCTTTTCTCTAAAGTCACTCAGGGTATGTGACTCCCCTGAGTACTGGGGTAGCCAGGCTGCCCCCGGGATATAGGGCATCGTGAAAGGCATGACCGCTGCAGCGGTGGCGCTGGCGGTGGCTGTGGCAGTGAAGCTCTCCTCCGTATCCGACATCCTCCTCCCCCCTAGTGGACCGTGGCCTACCTTGCGATGATCCTCTTCTGTAGGCCGCGGCTCCGCAGTGGATCGTCAGGGTCGAGGACCTTTCGTCGCGCTCCGGTGACGTCGGCGTCTGCTGGGCTCCTTCCAGGACCTTACGCAACGTCCGGACGTGAGGCGGAGCTTCAGTTCTCGCGCGCTTTCGGAGTCCACGCCCCTCTTCTTCCCACGCGGCGTCTTCAAGATGGCGTCCAACGGCGGGAAAACTCCACGGATGGCGGGAAGAAGGTAGAAGATGGCGTCGGATGGCGGGAATCTTCACCACAGGTAAGTTTGAAAGTCTCTTTTTCAGGCGCGCAGTACCCGGTGGTTGCGGGCACGGAATCCTGCCGACTACGCCAAAGTTTACGCGTCCCTGGGCCTGTGCTGAGTAGCGTTGCGCACGCAGGTGACCTACCCGGAGCCGGATCTGATAGGGGTAGTAGTTTCGTGGCGGTGACCCGGTCCGTGCCCAGGGAGTCAAACTAAGTGGCGGTGCTTGTCAGAAGATGTTATATTGCTCGACTACGCCACCCGTTGAATGCGGTCATGAGACCGCCGCTGCAGGGCAGACCGCTGAGGCCGGTGATACGGTTGTGCAGCGGGGATGGTATAACCCCCAACGGGAGGGGTATGGCCTCAGGGCAGCGGACGTGGATGATGAAACACTCAGAGACGGTGCGGTGTAGTTCAGGGTCTTTACTGGTGACAAAGGTAGACCCTCCCGGAGTACTGGCTAGCGATCGGGGCCTGGTCAGTCTGTGAGCAGATGGAATCTCCCCTGGCCAGGTGGAGTTGTAGGCCTCCCCAACTAATCGTACTCTTCTGGCTACCTTGCTAGAGGCTGATAAAAGTAGCCCACGTCCCTGAGTGTACCGTGTGGTGCTCACCCGTATGGCCGGTGACTCGGGGCCTTCTGGTAGCTTCCGCTCCACGACGGCGGTGCTGGTCCCTTGCGTGTGACCGTGCCTTCGGGTTTCTTGGCCAGAGGACCTGAAATCCCCTGCCGGGCGGTTTCTGCTGCTGGGTAAGGATTAGTCCCCACAGCCTCGGACTCCGGGTCCGGTAAGAACTCTTCAATCAGGGCGAGCTCTACAGCTTCCAGCCCTGACCTCTTTTAGCACAGCTCCCACAGAGCTCCTGATCTTTCTTGTTCCTAAAGCTGCTCCACTACAGACCAGACTGTGTCTCTGTCTGTGTTCTCTGCTCTTTTTTTCTCTAACCCTGCCTCAGCCCTAGTTTTATATAGGGGAAGTTCTTCCCCTCCCAGGACTGGGCAGGAGGTGTGGCATGCATAGGATTCCTGACCAGGAGACCTCCCACCTGCTCTCAGATGTAATATTGCTATTACTGTGGAAACCAGACCCCTGGGGTGCCACATCAGCAAAGTTATTCACACTGGTTTGCTGTTCAAAGCAGTTACCTACAGGCCAGGTATTTAAAACTATGCTTTCTCCATCACACGGATCACATATACGTTTTCAGAAAATACTGCCATTTCTGGCCTCCATTAAAAAAAATTTTCAGTGTGCCAGCAAAGTTTTTGTCACTGGTTTGCTGTTCAAAACAGTTACCTACAGGCTAGGTATTGAAAACGGTGTTTTCTCCGTCACACGGCTCACATATACGTTTTCATAAAATACTGCCATTTCTGGCCTCCATTACAAATTTCTTTCAGTGTGTCAGTGAAGCAATTCACAGCAGTTTGCTGGTCAAACTACTTACCTACAGGCCAGGTATTTAAAACTCTGTTTTCTCCGTCACACGGATCACATATAAATTCGCTCCAAACTCAGTCATTTGTAGTGAGCGTGGAAGATACTGTCCTCCATTTAAAATGGGCAAGGCACGTGGCAAGGGACGGGGAACTGGACGTGATGGTAATGGTGCATGCAGAGGCCGAGGACAAGTCCGTGGGCAAACCGAAATTGTGCCACAACAAACACCCACATCTTCTCGCCTGACCTTCCTGTCCCAATTTCTAGGGGACCGCAGCACACCACTGTTGAACCCAGAGCAGTGTCAAAAGGTTGTTGGTTGGATAGCGGATAATGCTTCCAGTCACTTAGCCACGACCACCACCACCCGGTCTTCCACACGGTCAAGTCTCAGTAGCTGTGAGTTTGGACCGCATATTCCTCACCCTGATCCTCCTTCCTCCCAACATGCCGAGTACCCAGAGACAACTGATCCCACACTTGGACACTCTGAAGAGCTGTTCACTTTTCCATTTATAGATTCGGGCCTCTCGCCCAGTCCACTTGAAGCGGGGCAAGAGGAGATCGCGTGTAGCGATGCCCAAATATTTTAGCAGCCACGGTCACGCGAAGGCGACGGTGGGAAAGTGTCACAAGAGGTGGACGATGATGAGACACAATTGCCAGAAAGTCAGGAGGAGGACCATTGGGCGGAAGTGGAAGACGAGGTGGTGGATGATATAGTAACTGACCCAACCTGGCAGGAGGACATGCAGAGCGAGGACAGCAGCACACAGGGGGTGGGAGGCAGAGCACCCCAACAGGCAGGAAGAAGCAGTGTGGTGGACGCAGACCGAAGGAAGGCAACCATTCCCCTTAACACCAACACGAAGGAAGTTGCCAGTATTAGGTCTTCCCGAGTCTGGTTGTTTTTTAAAGACTTTGCCGATAACCCCAAAAAGGCCATTTGCAACACCTGCTAGGCCAGCATCAGCAGGGATGGCAAAACGACCAGCCTGACCACCACCAGCATGATCAGGCTCATGGCAGCAAAGCACCTGACTTTGTGGGCCGAACCTCAGGGTCCAGGAACAGTGTCTGCGGGTGGCACCATTGCTTCTTCCACTGTTGTGCATCCAAGCCAATCCCCGGTCCATGGTGCATGCGAAGATGCCTCCTGCCCTGCAACTGTCGTTTCACACTCTCAAGTAGCAGCACCAGGAAGCACGTCCATGTCCTTGTTCCAGCGCAGCGTTCAGTTGTCCATACCCCAGTCCTTGGAACGCAAGCACAAATATGCAGCCAACGCCCCACAGGCCACAATACTAAATTCTCACATTTCACGACTGCTTGCGTTCGAAATGTTGCCTTTTATGCTCGTGGAGACAGAAGCATTCCACAACCTGATAGCGACGGCCATCCCTCGGTACTCAGTCCCCAGCCGCCACTATTTCTCCCAGTGTGCTATTCCCGCATTACACAAGCACGTGTCCCAAAACATTAGCCGTGCTCTCAACAACGCAGTTACGGGTAAAGTCCACCTAACCACGGACACTTGGACAAGTGCTTGTGGGCAGGGACTGTACATCTCGCTAAGGCACACTGGGTTAACATAGTGGAAGCCGGGACCCAGTCGGACCCTGGGACGGAACACGTCCTCCCGACGCCAAGAATTGTGAGCCCTAGGTCAATCAGGGTTGCCCCCACAGTCTACAGCTCCTGCACCTCATCCTCCTCAGCCTCCTCCTCCTTTTCAGCCTCCATCTCCGAAATTACCACATCAGTCACAAGCTGAAAGCACTGCAGCACTGCCTCGGCCAAGGGGCAACAGGCTGTGCTGAAGCTAATATGCTTAGGTGAAAAACCGTACAATGCTGAAGAGTTGTGGACAGCTCTGAAAGAGCAGGCTGATCTGTGGCTCACACCGCTGAACCTACAGCCAGGCAAGGTCATGTGTGACAATGGCCAGAACCTGTTGGCGGCTCAGAGGCGAGGCGAGCTCACACATGTACCATGCCTGGCCCATGTGCTCAACCTCGTGGTTCAGCGGTTTCTGAAATCCTACCCAGGCTGCCGGATCTGCTTGTTAAAGTACGCCGCCTGTGAGCCCATTTTAGAGAGTCGGCTACAGCTTCCGCCGCCCTTGCAGTGTTTCAGCAGCAATTGCAGCTTCCAGCTCACAGACTGGTGTGTGATGTCCCCACGCATTGAAACTCTACACTGCAGATCTTGGGAAGGATTTTTGAGCAGAATAGGGCAGTTGTTAAGTACCAGCATCAACAAGGCTGTCGGTATTCAGTTCAGACTCCACACATAAGACCTCAGGAGTGGACATGGATGTCATACATATGTACCATCCTCCAAAACTTTGAGGACTCCACCAAGATGGTGAGCGGCGATGACGCCATAATTAGCATCACCATCCTGCTTCTCTGTCTTCTGAAACCCTCTCTGCTCACAATCAAAGAGGATGCATTGCAGGCGGCGCACGATGAGATGGAGCAAGGAACCATACAGGGTGATTACACACAGCCAAGCCTCATCTCATCCCAACGTGGATTGGGTGAAATTGAGGAAGAGGAGGAGGAGGAGGAAGGAATGGAGCTAGTTTCATGCACTATAGACGGTACTACCTGCACAGCTGTCATACCATCTATTCAGCGTGGATGGCCACAGAGGAGGAGGAGGAGGAGAGCATGGTCAGTCATCCTCTTGGTGAGGACGCGGAAGTCTTGCCTGTTAGTAGTCTGGCACGCATGGCCGAGTTTATGTTACGCTGCCTTTCCCATGACCCTCACGTTCTCAAAATTTTGGGTGACAGTCATTACTGGTTGGTGACACTTCTAGACCCACGCTACAAGGAGAACTTTATATCTCTTATTCCTCAGGCGGACAGGTCTACAAAAATGGGTCAGTACCAGAAGGCCCTTGTTGCGGAACTATTAAAAAAATTCCATTCTGAAAACGCTGGCGGCAGAGGGCACACTTCGTTGGACAACCAAGGAGTACAGGCGAGAGAGACACAACTTCAATCCAGCAGAGGCAGGGGAACACTGTCAAAGTTCTGGGAGCGTTTTCTCAGACCCTCCCATCGGACAGGCCCTGAGGCGCGGCATACTCTCACAAGGAGTGAAAGTTTGGGAAGATGCTGAGGGAGTACCTTACCGACTGTACCAACGTCCTCCGTGATTCCGCTGTGCCTTATAATTATTGGGTATCCAAGCTGGATACATGGAATGAACTGGCTCTCTATGCCTTGGAGGTCCTGGCCTGCCCTGCCGCCAGCGTTTTATCAGAGTGGGTTTTTAGTGCCGCTGGTGGAATTATAACTAATAAGCGCATCTGCCAGTCAACTGAAAATGCTGACAGGCTGACTCTTATAAAAATGAACAAGGGCTGGATTGGGCCAGACTTCTCAACACCACTGAATGATAGCAGCATAACATAAACTCCAATCCAGTGTCTTTTCTTGGGAGGTGTATTCCCATGCACCTTTTCACACCCACACATGGGTATACGCTTCATGATTTTGGCTATTTGCTCTTGTCCTCCTCCTTCTCCTCATCCTCCACCACCATATCACCAGGGTGACCATGGTCCATGATGCAACACCCACATAATTTTTTTAAAGGGTGTTTATTATGCCCGTAAAAAATTTTTTTTATACAGTATGTTCATGTATACCCCACAGGGGTAAATGTTTGTCAGCCCATACATTTAGTGCATGGGCATTACAAGTATAGGAGGCCCGCTCCTTTCTAATGGGAACATTTTTTTATGAGGCCCTCCTCCACGTCTCTTCCAAGGGGCATTGAAGTGCCTCCAAATTTTTGGCAGCCCTTGCCTTCACTGCATAGGCAAACAATATAAGAGACTCTCTCCTTTCTAATGGGAATTTGTCGTTACTGTGGCCCTGCTCTGTGTGTCTTTAAATTCTTAGTGGGGTTTTTACTAAAATTGGTCAGCCGTTGGACTCACTGCGTACCCTATAACTGTATAGCTGACCCTCTCCTTTCTAATGGGAACATGTCGTACGTTGTTACTGGGGCCTTGCTCCGTGTGTCTTTAAATTCTTAGTGGGGTTTTTCCTAAAATTGTCAGCCGTTGAACTCACTGCATACCCTATAACTGTATAGCAGACCCTCTCCTTTCTAATGGAAACATGTCGTACCTTGTTACTGTGGCCCTGCTCCGTGTGTCTTTAAATTCTTGGTGGGGTTTTTCCTAAAATTGTCAGCCATTGGAATCACTGCATACCCTATAACTGTATAGCTGACCCTCTCCTTTCTAGTGGGAACATGTTGTGCCTTGTTACTGTGGCCCTGCTCCATGTGTCTTTAAATTCTTAGTGGTGTTTTTACTAAAATTGGTCAGCCGTTGGACTCACTGCATACCCTATAACAGTATAGCAGACTCTCTCCTTTCTAATGGGAACATGTCGTACCTTGTTACTGTGGCCCAGCTCTGTGTGTCTTTAAATTCTTAGTGGGGTTTTTCCTAAAATTGTCAGCCATTGGAATCACTGCATACCCTATAACTGTGTAGCTGACCCTCTCCTTTCTAAAGGGAACATGTCGTGCCATGTTACTGTGGCCCTGCTCCATGTGTCTTTAAATTCTTAGTGGGATTTTTCCTAAAATTGTCAGTTGTTGGACTCACTGCATACCCTATAACTGTATAGCAGACCCTCTCCTTTGTAATGGGAACATGTCATACCTTGTTACTGTGGCCCTGCTCTATGTGTCTTTAAATTCTTAGTGGGGTTTTTCCCAAATTTTGGCAGCCCTTGCAGTCACAGCATGGGCATTACCACTATAGGAGACCCGCTCCTTTATAATGGGAACATTTTTTTTACTGAGACCCTCCTCTATGTCTCTTCAAAGGGGTATTGGGTTGCGTCCAAATTTTTGGTAGCCCTTGCAGTCGCTGGATATGCAATAACAGTTTAGGAGACCCACTTGTTAATAATGGGAACAACAAAGCATAGCCGGCTGATGGCTCTCTAACAATAGCTAGGGCCGACTGCTGGCCTTTTAAGAATAGTAAGGGCCGTTTGAAAGTCATTAAGCCTATTTTATAGGGACATCAGAGTCCCTCCATCATAAATAAAACAGGATGTGTCTGATGATGTGTCACACACCACATTGCCAGATAAGGTTGTAAAATGTTAAAATGACATTTCCCGGTGAATGCATTTGTCTTAAAAAAAAAAAATGTAAAAAAACAAAACAATAGGATCTTTCTTTAGCATAAAAAATAGCATCACCAATTTAGCAACAATGTAATCACATTGTTCAGCTCATGCACCTCCTCCTCCATCTCCGAAATGACCACATCAGTCACAAGCTGACAGCAGTGCAGCACTTCTTTGCCAAGCGACAACAGGCTGTGCTGAAGATAACATGCTTAATGCTTAATTGACAAACCGCCCAGCGCTGCAGAGTTGTTGAAAGCTGTAACACAGCAGCCTGATCTGTGGCTCTCACCGCTGATCATACAGCCAGGCATGGTCATGTGTGACAATGGGCGCAACCTGGTGACCGAGAAATGACAGCCGTGGTAGATACGGTTTCCCTTTATGCCACTCCTTTCACCGAGCTAAAGAATATGGCTGTGGTGAAATACAACTCCCACTGAGAAGCTGTTTCAGATTGAAAAACATTGTGCCCACCAGAGGATTTGATTCTGAGGGCTAACCTTTCTCCCCCGCTCAAGAGCCCCATAGCAGCTGCAAAGTTAGCGCTATCGTGAACTCTCCTGAGGTAGAAGCCAAGGCACACCAGAGGATTCTCTGGTGGGACTGTCCAACCCTGCCAAGAAGCAGTCCTGGCTAAGAAAAGTGTATGGAAAGGTTCCCAGACACTCTATGGCTGCTTTTTTACTGAGGAGGAAACACATGCAAACACAGGGAGAACATACAAAGTCCTTGCAGATGTTGTCCTTGCTGGGATTTGAACCCAGGATCCCAGCGCTGCAAGTCCTCAGTGCTAACCACTGATCCAATGTGCTGCCGTTCACCCTCTAATATCTAACAGGCTGGAGAAACTTGCACCTACTGCCACTCTATCTTCAGCTCCTTTGTGAGAAAATGTATTTGGGTAGCCACTCAGTCTACCAAATAAAATTCCTGAGAAGGAAATTGGGGATGGCTTTGGTACTGGTACTGGGGGCAGTACTAATACCATGGCGTCGTACCATAGTTTGCTGGAAATATTTCAGGCTGGTAGGAGGCAAGCAAATTCCCACAGAAAAGTACCAGCAGTAATATTCAGGGACCCGCGCTTGTAGAAGACGGAGACAACACCGGGAGAAATAGTGACGGCTGGGGACAGAGTATGGACACGAGGCATGAGGCATGTGGTTGTTAAAAGCTTCCGCCTCCAAGAGCCTAAAAGGCCACATTTCAAGTGAAAGCAGCTTTACAGGACTTCCTGTAAGAAATGACATGCAGGGTAGATAGGGTTTCCCTCTATGCCAGTCCTTTCACCGAGCTAAATACAACTGTCAGTAAAAAAAGTTGTGGACTGGCTCCGTACTGTCCCTGGCCACATTCACCTGTCCACTTGTTTGTGGTTACGCGGTCCTTCCCAGTAAGTGGCTGGGGACCGAGTATGGACACCCAGCCGCCGCCGGCATGAGGTTATGAAAAGCTTCCGCCTCCACGAGCCTAAAAGGCCACATTTCAAGTGCAAGCAGCTGTCAAAAATTTGACAGTATAGTATTGCAGCCTGTGGGTGGGTGGGTGGCTGGCTGCCTGCATACTTGCGCTTGCATTCCAAGGAATGGGGTAGGGACAGCTGAATGCTGCAGTGGGACAAGGACGTGGATGGTGATTGTTGTAAGTCTGCAATGAAAGGTTCATGGCGGGAGGCATCTTCGCATGCGCCAAGATGCCTCCCATGGTCACACGGGACACAGATATCTCCGGCACTGGTGTTTCCGGTACCGGAAATATACGGATGTGTGAAACCGGCCTAACAGTTGCAGTAACTAATTAACAAGCATTTTTCCAGTGTTATAAACAAGTTCTCTTGTTGCTTGCAAGCTCTCTTGTTTGCACCCCAATGGGCTTAATGAGGTGGTGGAGACGCCTTCTGATATGTTCTGAGCCTTAAAAAAAAACAGGTAAAAAAAAATGCTGTTGCATTTTTAAAAGCAGAAGCAAACTTTTCCATACTATAAAAACCACATTAAAAAGTGGCTTCACATCTGCACCAAATGAGCATCAAATAATGTAGAAAATGTCTTAAAAAACATGGCAAACACACAATAATCAGAGATGTTTGGTCTTGCGTCGTGTGGTTCAAACTACTGCAGAAAAAAGCCGTAGTAAAAATGCAGCATTTACGGTATGTGTGATCACGGCCTAAGTGTTACATTTACAGTACATTTTTTATAGGATTAATGAAAAAAATAATATGACACAACATTTTGTTATGCCATTTACCGATCACCATAAATAATTTGTTGTGCACGTCATTGCAGGGACAAATATGTTCATGTTATTTGCTGATTTGAGATGTTTTATTATTTTTAAAAAAAGCATTCTAAAAATGACATCTATCTAATTGTTTTTCATGATTTTAGTAATTTTATAAGAAGAAAAAAATCTGACTTTTTCTTCACCTCTAGAATCCAGGGATATAGAAATAGACTGCTATGTACAGATGTATCTCTATGTACCAGTATTATTTGCCTGGGCTGTCAGAGTCTGCAAATCAGCTCAAGCATGCCAAATTCTATAATACTGATCAGTGCAACCTGTGGCTCTTATCTTTAGCTGTGACTGCAATATAAGCAATTGTTGGTTCGATTCACGGGGAGACAAGAAAAAAAGAGAATTGAATATTTAATTAATATGTTTGAGATGCAGGTCCCGTAAGAGAGCTACAGAGTGAAGAAGATGCTGAAGATAAGTGAGTGGGGAGTTACGCTATAGCATATACTATACAGGGGTCATCTCCTGTCTTTGTCCGAGCCTGGGTACAGCTGAGTAATTTCTTGTAGATTAATAGTAACATGATATATTTCTCTCTTTTATACTGGAGCATGATTTGCACCCAACAACCAATGTATAAGTAAAATTGAATTATTTATTTTGCAGGTTTTTGTATATTACAACAATCGGAAATGATTGCCAATAATATTAATTACAATGTAAGCATAGTAGTAGAACGTGGACAAACAGTCACATTTCAATGTAATGAAGAAATGATACCAGAAAAGAGGCTGGAAGCCACATGTACATTGGGAAAAATACAATACCCAAAATGCTCTGCTGCAGGTACGTCTTCTATGTATGCACTTTATATGCACTTATTTAATACAAAAATTAGACTGTCTATAACTAGCTCTGCACTAACAGCATAAAGGGAGTTAAAACAAATCCCAAAAGCAACTAGAGACCCCAGACCAACCTTAATAGGTGCAAGATCAATGAGTTGTTATCAACATAATACACCATCCTGATGAAGTAACCAGTATGGTTTCACCACACAAAGGCAATTGTTTTAAAACCAAATTCATGAAATGCAATTTTAATTTAAAAAATGTTGCAAAATTTGGTGCAATTCTACTCCAGTCCCCCCCACCAGAGCTATTTATTTATTTTTAATCACTTATATAGTGCCATTAATTCCACAGCGCTTTAAAAATTCCCTATCAGTGTGTCTTTGGAGTGTGGGAGGGAACCGGCTATTTTATTTATTCCAGTTAACTTGTTGCATATTTTGCAAAATGTGCAACTTTTCCCTCTGAAAAGTTGCAAAACCAGTTAAAGAGTGAAAAACCGACAAGTATGAGCAATGCTCAAATTTCATGGATCAGATGTACCATTTTAATTAAATTGTCACAAAAACTTCAGCAGAAAAGCAAATGATGAGTCAGGCCCAGAGAATTTTTAAATGGATTTTGAAGTGAATCTGATACAAAATCCACATTGAAAAGTATTCATAGAGTATCAGCAGAATTTTTATGCAAATTTTTAAGTGAATCTGCTGTAAAGTCCACATCAGAAAATATTGCGTGAACATACCTTAACTGGTCACAGAATACTTACTGGTGGAATCCATAGTTATTATTCTTGACCTGACTATAAAATTTTCAATGTGGATTTTGTATCAGATTCACTTCAAAATCCATTTAAAAATTCTCTGGGCCTGACTCATCATTTGCTTTTTTGCTGAAGTTTTTGTGACAATTTAATCAAAATGCAAAATGCAAAGAGTGTGCAAAGCAGTCATCAAAGCAAAAGGTGGCTACTTTGAAGAACCTAGAATATAATACATATTTTCAGTTGTTTCACACTTTTTTTTTAAGTATATAATGCCACATGTGTTAATTCATAGTTTTGCTGCCTTCAGTGTGAATGTACAATTTTCATAGTCATAAAACTACAGAAAAATCTTAAAATGAGAAGGTGTGTCCAAACTTTTGGTCTGTACTGTATATATGGCTGTGGGTGGTGGGAGCTGTGGGGAGAGTGGCAGTGGCGGAGGAGCGGGGCACAGGAGGCAGGAGCCTCATTTCATTCTCCTTATTAGCGGGCACATAGTGTCAGCAGCAGCCGCCTGCTCCTGCAGTGGCTCGGTGGTCACTACAACCTACTCCCATGGGCATGGGGAGAAGTGAATATTCATGCTCTTTAATAGCGGGCACATGCAACCGCTGAGCCGCAGCAGGAATCATGCTGCGGCTACAGTGTGTGTGCTGTTAAAGAGAGTAAACAGCAGTTTATCAGCAGAACCAGACAATTTGGCATAACAATGCCGTGTGAACATCGAGAGACACTAGCATTTTAACCCCTTAACCCCCGAGGGTGGTTTGAATGTTAATGACCAGGCCAATTTTTACAATACTGACCACTGTCATTACTGTCAATTTATGAGGTAATAACTCTGGAACTCTTCAACTGATCCCCCTGATTCTGAGATTGTTTTTTCATGACATATTGTACTTCATGATAGTCATAAAATTTATTCGATATGACTTGCATTTATTTGTGAAAAAAATGGAAATTTGGCGAAAATTTTAAAAATTCGCAATTTTCAAAATTTGAATTTTCATGCCCTTAAATCAGAGAGATATGTCATACAAAATAGTTAATAAATAACATTTCTCACGTGTCTACTTTACATAACCACACTTTTGGGACCAACATTTTTTTTGTTAGGAAGTTTTAAGGGTTAAAAGTTGACCAGCAATGTCTCATTTTTCCGAAAAAATTTACAAAACCATTTTTTTAGGGACCACATTTCATTTGAAGTGACTTTGAAGGGCCACTATGACAGAAAATACCCCAAAGTGACACCATTTCAAAAACTGCACCCCTCAAGGTGCCCAAAACCACATTCAAGAAGTTTATTAACCCTTCAGGTGCTTCACAGGAATTTTTGGAATATGGAAGAAAAAAATCAACATTTAACTTTTTTCACAAAAATGTTATTTTAGACAAAAAAAAAATATTTTATCAAGGGTATCAGGAAAAAATGGATGCCAAAATTTGTTGTGCGATTCCTCCTGAGAACGCCGATACCCCATATGTGGGGGAAAACCACTGTTTGGGCACACTGCAGGGTTTGGAATGGAAGGAGCGCCGTTTGATTTTTTGAATGTAAAATTTGATTGAATAATTAGTGGACGCCATGTTGCGTTTGGGGAACCCCTGATGTGCCTAAACAGTGGAAACCCCCCACAAGTGACCCCATTTTGGAAACTAAACCCCTCAGGGAACTTATCTAGATGAGTGTTGAGCATCTTGAACCCTCAGGTACTTCACAGAAGTTTATAACATTGAGCCGTAAAAATAAAATGTTAACATTTTTCCCATGCGTTTGGGGAGCTCCTGATGTGCCTAAACAGTGAAAACTCCCCACAAGTGACTCCATTTTGGAAACTACACCCCTCAAGGATTTTATCAAGGGGTATAGTGAACATTTTGAACCCAGAGGTACGACACAGAATTTGATAACATTAGGTCATCATATTGAATAAGTTGTCATTAGTCTTGAGTGCAAATGCTCGCTACTTGAGTTTGCATCGGGTACTCGGGTATGCACCAAGTATCATGGGTGCCCAAGTGACATGCTCGAGTCCCCACCCTGCATGATTCACGGTTGTTAGATACTCAAAAAAACCATGCAGGGATCACTCGTGCATGGCAGACAATCCCTGTGAGTTTTTTTTGGCTATATAACAGCTGCAAAACATATGGGGTGGAGACTCCACGTGTTACTCGAGCACCCGCGATACTCAATGCATACCCGAGCACCCAATGCAAACTCAAGTAGCGAGCTCTTGCGCTGAACACTAGTTGCCATTAGAGATGAGCGATTGTTTTGATGTTCGGTTTTGACGAATAGACCCAAACATCAAAAAAATGTTTGTGTTCGGGCGCCCGATCACAAACCAAAACACGAATATGACTCTGAACATCCCTGGTTTCCATGCTGTCATCTGTGTGACAGCGTGGGAATCAGGGCCTGTGATTGGTGGCAATATCATTACCACCTTTAACAGCAGTGCGGGGATCATACTGACAGCTGTAAGAATGATCCCCGCAGCTGTGACGGTGACCCGCGGCCGGTAACAGCACTGAGGGGATCATACTGACAGCTGTCAGTGTGATCCCCGCAGCTGTGACAGTCACCTGCGGTAAAAAGCTTACCGTAGCTTGCAGGCGCCGCCTGATGGGGCTACTACCCCCATCATCCGCCACCTGCTGTCACAGTGCACACACTGCCCAAGCGCCGCTGATGGGAGAAGCAATCTCTTATCAGTGAGCTTGCGCAGTAAAAGTAAAAAAAAAAGTGAAAATAATTATTTAAATAAAAATAACAAACACATATACTCACCTATCACTTACCTGCACCTTGACCCCGATGTTCTCGTCCCCTGTAAAAAAAAAAGCAAAGAAAAAAAAATACCATATACTCCGCTTACACCTAGTCCCCAAAGCCCATGTTCGCCTGCAATAAAAACCTCATCCTCACCTGTCCGCTGCAGTCTATATAATGAGTGTCCCACGTCGATCTCAGTGATAGCACGGCCACATCCGGACATGTAACCGTGCTATCCGGCAGCCAGTAATACACTGACAGGAGCTCTATGGCTCCTGCAGTGTATCGGGAGAAGCTGCCGGCTGGGGGTCACCGGAGTTCAAACAGCTGATGATCAGCTGAGAGCTCTGGTGATCTCACTTACAACATTAGTTCTGTGTGGAAATTTTCCCACCCAGCACCTAATGCTGTAAAGTGAGATCACTGGAGCTCTCAGCTGATGATCAGCTGTTTGAACTCAAGTGACCTCACCTGCAGCACAGCCTATACACTGACAGGAGTGATTACACTCCTGTCAGTGTATATAGTGCTGTCTTCTACAGCAGTGACATCAGTGATTGCTGATGTCACTGCTGTAGTAGTGACCCGGATCGCCATGGGAAAATCGTTGGTGGTACGTTGGCTACGTCTTGACGGTGGACAGGTGAGGGATATGGTTGTTTGTTATTTTACTTTTTTTTCAAAAGATCAAAGGCTTCAGGGACTGGGCATACAATAAAAAAATGTTAAAACTGTGTGTTTTCTATTTCATTAAAATACTTTATTCTGGCTGTGTATTTATTGAAAGAGCGCTGACAAGTTTACTACGCGGTTAGTAATAGGGGTGTCTTGTAGACGCCCTTCCATTACTAACCTGGGCTTCACGTCAGCCGCCAATACGAGGCTGAAGTGAACCCC
This sequence comes from Phyllobates terribilis, assembly GCF_046119375.1. NCBI lineage: Eukaryota > Metazoa > Chordata > Amphibia > Anura > Dendrobatidae > Phyllobates > Phyllobates terribilis. The sequence goes on along the minus strand of NW_027362768.1, from coordinate 32,569,208 downwards.
AACCCCATTAACCCACTTGCCACCACTACAGGTCAGTAAGAAGAGCGGAGGATAAGTACCAGATTTGCCGCATCTTATGGATGCACCATTTCTGGGACTGCTGAGGGGTGATATTAATAGTTGCAGAGGGGGCTAGTATCCATGTCCCCTTCCCTGGCTATTAATATCAGCCCGCAGTGTTTGTTTAGCCTTTGCTGGTTAGATTTTATAGGGTGGCCCTGCGTCAATTTTTTTCTGGGGTCCCCCTGTAATATAGCCAGTGAAGGCTAAGCAAACAGCTGTGAGCTGTTATTAATAGCCAGGGAACATCTTTGGCTAATGACCCCCTCCCCAGCTACTAATATCAGCCCCCAGCAGTCAGCTTTCCCTCTGCTGGTTATGAAAATGACTCGGGAGCCCACACCATTTTTTTATTAAATTCTTCATTTTATTTCATTTAAAAGAAATCCCATTTCCACTGTGCTTGTTTTTTTTCACGCTGCGTAAACTCACCCGCTGCATGTCAATTTCTGTAGCGGAGAGACAACTCTCTGCGCAGAATTTGACCTATTGAAATGTCATTACATGCGTTGGATCCACATGTACTGACAAAACAAGTGCGGCATTAGAGCGCAGCATTTCAGACGCTGCGAAAATACTCACCCCTGGTCCGACGGTAATCAAAGGGCTAGGGTATGTGCTCACGATCCGGACATACAGCGCTTTGGACACAGTATACTTTATGCTGCATCCAAAGCACTGCGATCTATTAAACGCAGGTGAATCAGCATGTGTTCATTGAATCATGTGGATTCCCCACATTCAATACATTGTACTGATCAGATTTCTCTTGTGGAAACTAGCGACTCCACAAGAGAAATTGACATGCTGCTGTCTGGAAAGACGCACCGCATGTCCGTGTCCATGGGTGACCCTCAGCCTTTGATGAACGCATAGTGGACATGGGATTTCTACAAATCCCATCCATTATGCTGGAACAACTGGCCGCTGCGGGTTTGACGTTGCATAAGCACATAGCGTCAAACCCGCAGTGGCTCCTGACCCTGTGCACATACTCTTAAAGCAATGTCCCACGTTTCTTTTTTAAAATATCTTTATTTAGCTCCAAAACCATTCATTGCTTTACAAAAACACGTCCAAAAAATGCAACAAAAACTCTGTTGCAAAGTGATGATAAACGTGAAGTGTTATGCACACGTTGAGTATTTTTTGACTTGCAGATTTGGTACAGAAAATAACCATCAACATGTTAATTCTCTGCGTTTTTGCCACGTTTTTTGCCAGCTTTTTTTCAGTGCATTCAATGGGTGAAAAACGCAGGCAAGAAGCACCAAAAGCCAAAATAGAAAATAATCTTCAGTATGTCAATTCTCTGTGCATTGAATACACTGAAAAAACGCATCAAAATCGCATAAAAAATGCAATAAAATCGCGGCAAAACCACAGGCAATAACTTTAATCAAAATTGCGGTAAAATGGCGGTAAAAACGCAATGTGTGAGCATAGCCCTATTCTGCAAAAAGACATGCAAAGTACAAAATCCTGATTAAAAAAAAAAAAGATGTGTGCATGAGATTTCTGGAATCTCATAGACTTTGCTGTTAAAATACAGCTGCATAAAAATGCATTAAAAAACCGCAGAAAAAAAAAGTAATGCATTTTTGCTGTAGTTTTTTTTTGCAGCAAATCCTTATGTCTTGCCAGGAAGGTTTGTTTAGGATTTTTCTGGATTTTTTGCTTTGTTCTTGGTGCTGTTTTTTCACTGTCCTTTTGTCTCTTTATACATGTATTTAGGGTACGTGCACATGATCAGTGTTTGCACGGTTTTAAAAAAAAAATTATTGTACGCCCAGTCCCCGAAGCCTTCGCTCTTCTGAAAAAAAAGTAAAATAACAAACAACCATATCCCTCACCTGTCTGCCGTCACCACGCAGTCCACGATTACCACCAACAATTGTCCCACGGCGATCCGGGTCACTTCTACAGCAGTGACATCAGCAATCACTGATGTCACTGCTGTAGAAGACAGCACTGTATACACTGACAGGAGTGTAATCACTCCTGTCAATGTATAGGCTGTGCTGCAGGTGAGGTCACTTGAGTTCAAACAGCTGATCATCAGCTGAGAGCTCCAGTGATCTCACTTTACAGCATTAAGTGCTGTGTGGGAAAATTCCCACACAGCACTAATGCCGTAAGTGAGATCACTAGAGCTCTCAGCTGATCATCAGCTATTTGAACTCCAGTGACCCCCAGTCGGCAGCTTCTCGCGATACACTGCTGGAGCCATAGAGCTCCTGTCAGTGTATCGCCGGCTGCCGGATCTCTGGATGTGGCCTTCTATTACTGAGATTAACGTGGGACACTCATTATATGGATTGCGGCGAACAGGTGAGGATGAGGTTGGTTTGTTATTTTACCTTTATTGCATATGAACATGGGCTTCGGGGACTACGTGTAAGGTAAGTATATGGTGTTTTTTTATTGTTTATTTTTTACAGAGGACGAGAACATCGGAGTCAAGGTGCAGGTAAGTGTAAGTAAGTGAGTATATGTGTTTATTATTTTTATTTTCACTTTTTTTTTTTAACTTTCACTTTCATCACGCAAGCACGCTGATGAGAGATTACTTCTCCCATCAGCGGCGCTTGGGCAGTGTGTGCACTATGACAGCAGGCGCCGGATGATGGGGGTAGTAGCTCCATCAGCCGGCGCCTGACACCTGTGGTAAGTGTTTTACCGCGAGTGACTGTCACAGCTGTAGGGATCACTCTGACAGCTGATATTACTGCCGGTAACAGCCCGTTTCTTGCGAGTCACTGTCACATCTGTGGGTATCACGCTGATAGCTGTCAGTATGATCCCTGCAGCGCTGTTACCGGCGGTAATGATATTATCGCCGGTCCCAGGCCCTGATTCCCGTGCTGTCACGCAGATGACAGAGTGGGAAGCCAGTGATGTTCATGTTCATGGCCGACTTTTGCCAATTTTTGCGTAAAAGCTCGTTAACTCGAACACGAATCCGAATGTGCCAGATTCATGCTGAATTTGAAACTGGCGATCATTTGCCAAACAAATTCACTCATCTCTAGTTGCCATATCGTCGTCATTTTTTTTTCTTTACTTTTGACAAAAAAAATACCAACCCTAACCCCAACCCTAATACAACCCCGACCCTAACCCTAGCCCAACCCTAACCCTAGCCCAACCCTAACCCTAGCCCAACCCTAACCCTAGCACAAGCCTAACCCTAGCACAACCCTAGCCCTAGCACAACCCTAACCCTAGCCCAACCCTAACCCTAGCTCAACCCTAATCCTAGCCCAGCCCTAACCCTAGCCTAGCACAACCCTAACCCAACCCTAAGCCCATCCCTAACCCTAAACCCAACCCAAGCCCAACCAAAACCCTAGAACAACCCTAATCCTAGCACAATCCTAACTCTAGGACAACCCTAACCCTAGCACAACCCTAACCCTAGAGTTTATTTTTTAAATCATTCCTCATGTGGTATAAGTGATTAGACAACTTTATTCTTCGGGTCTGCGCGATTAAAGCGATGCGAGATTCATATCGGGTTTTTATGATTGACAGCTGTCACATACTTAGAAACCCTTTTTTCTGCAAAAACTAGTTTTTGCATCGCCATATTTTGAGCGCTATAATTTTTCCATATTTCGGCAGACAGAGTCATGTGATGGCTTGTTTTTTGCGGGACAGGTTGATGTTTTTATTAGTACCATTTTCGGGCACGTGACTTTTTTGATCGCTTTCTATTCCGATTTTTGGGAGGCCGAATAAACAAAAACGAACAATTCAGGATTTTTTTTTATGCCATTCTGCGTGTGGTAAAATTGATAAGGCAGCTTTACTCATTGGGTCAGTACGTTTACAGCTGTACCACATTTATATTTATTTTTTGCTTAGGCGCTTTTACACAATAAAAACTATTTGATAGAAAAAAGATTTGTTTTGCATCGCTTTATTCTGATAGCTATAACGTTTTTATTTTTTGACCGATGGAGCTGTATGGCATGATTATGGCTTACAGCCAATGGAAACACAACAGTCATTATCTCAGTAAATTAGAATACTTTATAACAACAGCTTGAAAATTGTTTTTAAAATCCAAAATGTTGGCCTACTGAAATGTATGTTCAGTAAATGTACTCAATACTTGGTCGGGGTTCCTTTTGCATCAATTGCTGCATCAATGCGGCGTGACATGGAGGCGATCAGCCTGTGGCACTGATGAGGTGCTATGGAATCCCAGGATGCTTTGATAGCAGCCTTCAGTTAGTCTGCATTGTAGGGTCTGATTTCTCTCATCTTCCTCTTGACAATACCCCATAAATTCTCTATGGGATCAAGGTCAGGCGAGTTTGTTGGCCAATCAAGCACAGTGATACTGTTGTTTTTAAACCAGGCATTGGTACTTTTGGCAGTGTGGACAGGTGCCAAGTCCTGCTGGAGAATGAAATTTCCATCTCCATAAATATTGTCAGCAGAGGGAAGCATGAAGTGCTCTAAAATTTCCTGGTAGACGGCTGCCCTGACTTTGGTCTTGATAAAACACAGTGGACCTACACCAGCCGATGACATGGCTCCCCAAACCATTACTGATTGTGGAAACTTAACCCTAGACCTCAAGCAGCTTGGATTGTATTCCTCTCCACTCTTCCTCCAGACTCTGGGACCTTGATTTCCAAATTAAAATTGGAACTCTGGGACCTTGAGTGTGTCAATGACTGCCTTCTGAAAATCTGTCAAGTCAGCAGTCTTCCTCATGATTGTGAAGCCTACTGAAACAGACCAAGGGACCTTTTTAAATGCTTAGGAAGCCTTTGCAGGTGTTTTTTGTTAATTATTGTAATTTACTAAGATAACGACTTTTGTGTTTTCATTGGCTGTAAGCCATAATCATCAACATTAACAGAAATAAACACTTGTAATAGATCACTCTGTTTGTAATGACTCTATATAATTTTGAAGAATGGAAATAAATTAACTTTTTGATGATATTCTAATTTAGTGAGATGCACCTGTACTTGTAACTAAGAATGATCGAACATACTCTGTAATACACGGATTTCACTCGAGTATTTGGGTGCTCGGCACTCGGCGAGCATTAGCTGGTGCTTGAATTTGAAGTTCGAATCCCTGCCCCGCATGTTTGGCGCCTGTTTCGAAGCCAGTAAACCTGCAGGGCAGGGGCGTACATAGGAATCATGGGACCCCATAGCAGAAGCTCTAATTAGGTCCCCCCCCAAAAAAAAAATAAATAAATAATTGTCGGGGTCACCAAGGATCAGATCTCACAACTTTCCATCCTTTACATAGTAATTTTCCTCCTGCTGACGTCCTAGATCTCTTTCATTGCCCCATAAAGTGTGATGCCAATAAAAGGGCCCCCCAAGCACAGTATGAAACCCCCATGGTGAATTCCTCCACATGCACAGTATAATGACCCTACTGTATCCCACCAACTCCCAGGGTAAAGTATGCTGACCCCAACACAGTATGATCCCCCAACTGTGAGCCGCTAGAGAGGATGGTACATAATAAGGGACAGCACTATACATAATAAAAGAGGAAACTATATAACTAAGGATGGCGCTATACATAATAAGTGAGTACACTATATACTAAGGGATTGTGCTATACATAATTACGCTACATTCCTGCATCTGTGTGCAGTGTCGGTGTGCTGCCCTGTTTTACTGACGCATTGAGCATGTCCTATTCTAATCCTCAAAATCGGATCAGAGCAGGACATTCTCTGACCCTCTTAGATCTCATTCTCAGATACGTGATTTTCATGGATGTGTGAATGGATCTATAAAACTGTACGAGTCCGTGGACCATCCGATAAAAAGATCTGGCAGCACACGGACATTTCACACAAGTGTGAGAATGTGGCATAAGGGATGTTACAGATAACATTATCACTTCAAGTCACACAGTGCAGATATAGAATAATATTTACATCCAGGCACTTACCGCTGACGTCTCATCTGATCAGAGTCGGTTTCTGCTGCTTCTTCTCCATCTGATCAGACCTTCATGTCGACATCTCCCAGCCATGACTCGTCTTGTCACGATGATCTCCAGTCTAGAAAATAACAAGGTCACATGTTGTATGCATACATGTGTCTCCCCCGCTCTGTGTCCTCGAATACAGATACATACCCCCCCATTAATATACTATTAGCCACTTAGTAATCAAAATATAAAGTGATAAGCAGCACTGTGCCCCCCATGAACAATAATCAGCACCGGCCAATAATATAAATTATTCAGTCTCTGTGACTCTCCCCAATTAACTGTAAGGCTATGTGCACACGGAAAACACACAAGGCTTCACAGTACAAGCAAAGTGAAACCCCCATAATTGCTCTGTCCCAGCACCCCTGTCATTGCTCTGTCCAAGCACCCCCGTCATTGCACTGTCCCAGCACCCCCCATCATTTCCCTGTCCCAGCACCCCCCCTCCCTGTTCTGTCCCAGCACCCCCGTCATTGCTCTGTCCCAGCACCCCCATCATTGCTCTGTCCCAGCACCCCCGTCATTGCTCTATCCCAGCACCCCCGTCATTGCTCTGTCCCAGCACCCCCCGTCATTGCTCTGTCCCAGCAACCCCCGTCATTGCTCTGTTCCAGCACCCCCCCTCCCTGCTCTGTCCCAGCATCCCCCCTCCCTGCTCTGTCCCAGCACCCCCGTCATTGCTCTGTCCCAGCACCCCCCCTCCCGTCATTGCTCTGTCCCAGTGACGCACCCCCTGGGCCTGTGTTGTGTAGCGTTGCGCACGCGGGGAATACCCGGAGCCGGATCTGTCGGGGTTAGTAGTCCTCGTGGCGGTGACCCGGTCCGTGCCCAGGGTGTGAAACTAAGTGGCGGAATTTAGCAGAAGATGTTATAGTGTTCGACTACGCCACCCGTTGAATGCGGTTATGAAGCCGCCGCTGCAGGGCAGACCGCTGAGGCCGGTGGTACAGTTGTGCAGCATGGGTAGTATAACCCCCAACGGGAGGGGTATGGCCTCAGGGCAGCAGACGTGGATGATGGGGATAGCAGAATTGCACGCAGGCACCAGGAACCACTCAGAGACGGTGCGGTGTAGTTCAGGGTCTTTACTGGTGGCAAAGGTAGACCCTCCCGGGAGTACTGGCTAGCGATCGGGGCCTGGTCAGTCCGTGAGCAGATAGGATCTCCCCCGGCCAGGCGGAGTTGTAGGCCTCCCCAACTAATTGTACTCTTCCTGGCTACCTTGCTAGAAGCGGGTAAAAGTAGCCCACGTCCCTGAGTGTACCGTGTGGTGCTCACCCGTATGGCCGGTGACTCGGGGCCTTCTGGTAGCCTCCGCTCCACGACGGCGGTGCTGGTACCTTGCGTGTGACCGTGCCTTCGGGTTTCTTGGCCAGAGGACCTGAAATCCCCTGCCGGACGGTTTCTGCTGCTGGGTATGGAACAGTCCCCACAGCCTCGGACTCCGTGTCCGGTGAGATCTCTTCAGTCAGGACGAGCTCTACAGCTTCCAGTCCTGGACCCCTTTTATCACTGCTCCCACAGAGCTCCTGATCTTGCTCTCCCTGCATCTGCCCCACTCCAGACCAGACTGTGTCTCTGTCTGGGACTCCTCTTCTTCTCTTCTTTTTCTTACCTAACCCCACCTCAGCCCCAGTTTATATAGGGGAAGTTCTTCCCCTCCCAGGACTGGGCAGGAGGTGTGGCATGCTTAGGGTTCCTGACCAGGAGACCTCCCACCTGCTCACAGACGTAATATTGCTATTACTGTGGTAACCAGAACCCTGGGGTGCCACATTCCCCCCTAGTAAAATTTAGTACTCCGGGACTAAACATATTTTTGAAAACATAACAGGGTATAAACAGGAACAATACAATAAGGAAAAACACGTTAGGGTGGTCACGGAGTGTCCGCAACCGGGTGCAATTTTTGAAGCAAAAAGGGTGTCCATTTCACCAAAGAACGGGGAGCCGTAACCAGGTAGGGGTCTGTCCTGCCCCGAGTCTTTAACAGTCTATAGTCCGTTCCTGGGTTACGCTCCAAACATATATACAACAGAGTTCCGGTTAATCCACAAAAGACACCTATAAAATAACTGGAAAAACATAATTATTTACAAGCAATAGTAAACAGGTAAATACCAATAAGACAGTCTGAACACTTTAGATCCTCCAACGTACGGGCAACTGGCCTCTATTGGCCCTAGTAGACCTACGGAGCTTACTGACCGGTCCTGAGCTACAGGGTGTAGGAGCTGTCAAAGGTAAGCTGGGCAGCTGTCTACGGACTCTTTGGCTCACTAGGGGCACGGCAGGCTCACTATAAGCAGAGGGTCGATTCTCCTGGTCTGCTTGTGTTGGGTCTTCTGCCTCCTGGACCGGCTGCTCTTCCAGCTCTACCTGTTTTTCCGTAGGCACTTGGGATGCTGGCTGGAGGAAGGTGAGGACGGGTACCACAACCGCGCCATTTACCTGTGTCCAAGACAGAGGGAAGTCTCCGAGTACAGTACTGACCATCTCTTCCCTTTCCTCTGCGGGTCGAGGGTTTTCTTGATCTTCTTCAGGGTTTCGTAGCTGCTCGGGACACTTCTTCAGGTGATCTCGGGAGACAATGGCTGTGGTTTCTCCTCCATCCTTACTGATTGTGCAGATTTTTGGGTTTTCATGGCTTGATGGCAGTACGGTGTACGGGTCCTTCTCCCACTGGTCGTCCAACTTGTGGAGCCGTCTTTTCCTCTTCAAGACCTGCTCTCCAGGTACCAGGGGAACAGCGGGAGCACACTGGTTGTAAGTCTTCTCCTGTCTTTCTCTTGCTTGACGGAGACTTCGCTCAACGCTCTCCTGTACTTTCCGGTACTGCTGCTGCCTCTCTGTGTCCCAGTCTGCTTCTGGTGAAGTGTCCTCGGGTGTCAGGACTCCCATATCCAGATCAACAGGCAGCTTACCAGGTCTTGCTCTCATTAGGTAAGCCGGGGTACAGTTGGTAGAACCTACAGGGATGTGGTTGTATAGGTCCACCAGATCAGGCAGTTTCTCAGGCCACAGACTGCGTTCTTCCAGGGGCAATGTTTTCAGAAGGTCTATCACCACCTGGTTCATCTTCTCGCAAAGTCCATTGGTTTGCGGATGATAGGGTGTTGTTCTTATCTTCCGGCAGCCATACAGAGTGCAGAACTCCTGGAAGACTTCCGCTTCAAAGGCAGGTCCTTGGTCCGTCAGCACCTGCTCTGGGTATCCGTGTGGACGACAGAAGTGCTGCTGGAAGGCTCTAGCTGCTGTTTGAGCCGTTAAGTCCTTGACGGGGACTACAACCAAGAACCGGGAGTAGTGATCCACGATGGTTAACGCATAGACGTAGCCACTTCTGCTGGGGGTCAGTTTTACATGGTCCAAGGCTACCAGTTCCAACGGCTGCCTGGTGACGATGGACTGCAGGGGAGTCTTCTGGCTGGCACGGTCCTTCCTTCTTAGGTTGCATGGGCCACAGTCTCTGCACCACATCTCGATGGTCCCTCTCATGCCTACCCAGTGGAACCGCCCGCGCAGCAGGAACTCCAGCTTCTTCCATCCGAAGTGCCCAGCTCCGTCGTGGTATGCCTCCAGTACCATAGCCGCGTCTCTTCTTGGCACCACTACTTGCCAGATCAGTTCATGCGTCCGGGAGTTAACCATTCTGCTGCACAACTTCCCCTTGTAAAGAAACAGTCGACTCTTCTCAGCCCACAGTTGCTTGGTCTCCTCCGGACCGTCTGGGTCAAGGCGGGCATCTGGCCGAGTCAGCATCTCCTTCACTAGTCGGACGGCGGGGTCACTGTCTTGTGTTTCCGCCCAGTTGTAATGAGGTAAGGGGTTGAACGTAGCGGATTGCTTACCCCTTACACGGTGGGAATACTGGGTAGTCCCATGACGGTGAAACGCGGGGAGTTCAACTTCTTCCAGTTCCTCTGGATCTTCCCCTACGTCCGGTAGGTTTGGCATTCTGGACAAGGCATCCGCGTTGGTATTGGAGCATCCTGCCCGGTATTTGATCGTGAACTCATAGTTGGACAGGCGGGCCATCCATCTCTGCTCCAGGGCACCGAGTCTTGCAGTGTCCAGGTGTGTCAATGGGTTGTTATCCGTGTACACGGTGAACCGCGAAGAGGCTAGGTAGTGCTTAAAGCGTTCGGTGACTGCCCACACCACTGCCAGGAACTCTAGCTTAAATGAGCTGTAATTTTCAGGGTTTCTTTCGGTGGGTCGCAGTTTTCGGCTGGCGTAAGCAATTACCCGTTCTCTCCCCTGCTGGATCTGGGACAGTACGGCTCCTAGCCCGATGTTACTTGCGTCGGTGTAGAGGATAAAGGGCTGGCTGTAATCAGGGTGCGCCAGGATTTCATCCCCCGTGAGGGCCATCTTCAGCTGGCGGAAGGACTCTTCTTCCAGCTTCTCCCATCTGAAGGGCGGCTTCTGGTTCTTGGCCTTCCTGGACTGGCCTATCAGGAGGTCCTGCATAGGAGCTGCCTTTTTGGTGAAACCGGGAATGAATCTTCGGTAGTATCCTACCAACCCGAGGAACTGCCGCACTTCCTTTACGCTGGAGGGTTTTGGCCATTCCTTAATCGCGGTGATCTTATCAGGGTCGGGAGCCACTCCGTCAGCACTCACCACGTGTCCCAGGTACTGCACTTTTGGTTTTAGCAGGTGACACTTCGACGGTTTCACCTTCAGACCGTAGTTTGCCAGGGCTTCGAACACTTCCGCCAGGTGTTTCAGGTGGTCCTCGTAGGTTTTGGAATAAACTATAACATCGTCCAGGTACAGCAGGACCGTCTCAAAGTTCCGGTGTCCCAGACAGCATTCCATCAATCGTTGGAAGGTTCCTGGTGCGTTGCAGAGTCCGAACGGCATGCAGGTAAACTCGCTAAGTCCCATCGGGGTAGTGAATGCGGTCTTCTCCCGGTCCGCCTCTGCGACAGGAACCTGCCAGTACCCACTAGTGAGATCCAAAGTGGAGAAGAAGTTAGCAGATTTTAAAGCAGCCAAAGACTCCTCTATCCTTGGTAAGGGGTACGCATCTTTGTGTGTGATACGGTTGATTTTCCGGTAATCTACACACATTCTCATGGTGTTGTCTTTTTTTTTAACCAAGACTAGTGGAGCTGCCCAGGGGCTACAGCTATCCCTGATTACCCCAGCCTCGTTCATGTCTCTAAGCATCCCCTTGGCGTGTTGGTAGTGTGCAGGGGGTACGGGACGATACCTTTCCTTTATGGGAGGATGATCTCCCGTGGGGATGTGATGTTCCACTCCCTTTACTCGCCCGAAGTCCAGCGGGTGTTTACTGAACACTCTCTCGTATTCCTGGATCACCCGGTAGACTCCCTGCTTTTGGTGAGCAGGTGTGGAGTCAGTACCCAAATGCAGTTGCTGACACCAGTCCTCCATTTGTTGTTTAGAGCCGTTACCTTCCTCTGGATGAGATGGAGGCAAGGGTTCCACGGACTGTACAGAATTTTGGTTGATGGTATACAATTTGGCTAGCGTAGCATACTGGGGCAGGTACACTTCCCTCTTCCCGATATTTATTATGCGAACGGGCACCCTCCCATGGCGTACATCAACCACCCCCCGTGCCGTCAAAATGGTGGGCCTACTATCTGAGTAGACTGGTTCTACCATTGCCTGGTAATCTCTACCTCTCAGACCAATAGCTGCCCGGCACCAAATCATCATTTCACTTTTCGGGGGCATGGCAATAGGGAAAGGGTCACACATTCTCACGCTACCAATCTCACCACCGGAGAGTTCCACCTGTTGCCGTCGCATCAGTGCCCGGATCTCTTTTTGGAGCACTCGCTGCTGGCCGGAGCTGGCGTTCTTGGCAACCTGCTGTAAAATGAGAATCACCTCTGCAAGACAATTTTCAATCACATTAGTTCCTAGAGTTATCTTTGGGTGACTCTCGCTCTTGTCAATGTCTACAATGATCAGTCCCTGTGCTGCCAGTTCGACTTTACCGATTTTAATGGTCATCTCTTTAAATCCGATCTGTGGCACGGGCTGACCATTGCTGGCGATGATACTCAAGTCGTCGTCTGGGTAGCGGGTTATATCCGAGTCATTCCAGTACTGCTTGAAGAGCACGTACGGGATGGTGGTGACCTGTTACCCGGTATCAAGTAGGGCACTCATAGGAATGCCATCCAGTACTACAGGCAAGACTAGACGTCCTCCCACGTATTTGTCACGCCAGTTCGATGGGCCTGGTGATCTTATTCCTAGGGGTTGGCCCTCTACCCCAGGTTGTGCCAGTTTAAAGGACAGTACCTTGCCATATGTCCGGGTTGATTGCAGCGGCGGCAGATGGGTTGTCCGTCCTCGTTGTATCGGTCGCTGGGTCTTCCTCTGGCCGGTGGGGTCCTCCTTGGTCGGCGCCACGGGATATCCTCCGGTCCGGATGCCAGCTGGATCTTCCCTGGAGTAGAAACCTGTAAAGACTGCACAGTTCGGGTTAGCGCGGCAACGCTTTTAGTTAGCTCTTGGACCTGACGGTGCAGGTCTGTAGCCGGGTCATTGTTTAAAGCCTGCGCATCAGCTCCCACAGGCCCTGCCGACAAGGGCGCCGTCTCCTGGTGGTAAATGGTAGCAGGGCGTTTGTGGGTCACAGCGCCACCTGGTGCCGGTTCTCGGAGCACCCGGATGGCTCTGTCCTTGAACTGTGCAAAGTCCAGATGAGGGTCCTGTAAGGCCATTGCTCGCAACTGGGTTCGGTGGGCATTGCAATGTAGACCCTCTATAAATTGTTCAGTCAACAACTTGTCTTCGTTTCCCACGCCTTCAGGGTCGGCCTGCTTAATGGCTCTCAGGGCCTCTTGTAGGTTTAGTGCATAGTCCCTTATATTCTCATGTGCTCGCTGCTTGCACCCGTAGAATCTAAGCTTGATCTCGGCTGAGGTACGGGTATCAAAGGTGTCCTTCAGCCGGGCTAGTATCTCTGCGACAGTCCTCCTCCTCCCAAGTGGCCAAGACTTTACCTCCCTTTGGGCTGCCCCTGTTAATTGAGCCACCAGGATGTTCACTTTTTGCTCTTCTGTGAGGGGGTACACCTGGAAGAGGCTATCCAGCCTTTCTCTGAAGTCATTTAGGGTATGGGACTCCCCTGAGTACTGGGGTAGCCAGGCTGCCCCCGGGATGTAGGGCATGGTGAAAGGCATGACCGCAGCAGCGGTGGTGCTGGCGGTGGCTGTAGCAGTGAAGCTCTCCTCCGTATCCGACATCCTCCTCCCCCCTAGTGGACCGTGGCCTACCTTGCGATGATCCTCTTCCGTAGGCCGCGGCTCCGCAGTGGATCGTCAGGGTTGAGGACCTTCCGTCGCGCTCCTGTGACGTCGGCGTCTGCTGGGCTCCTTCCAGGACCTTACGCAATGTCCGGACGTGAGGCGGGGCTTCAGTTCTCGCGCGCTTTCGGAGTCCACGCCCCTCTTCTTCTCGCGCGGCGTCCTCGAGATGGCGTCCAATGGCGGGAAATCTCCACGGATGGCGGGAAGAACGCAAAACATGGCGTCGGATGGCGGGAAAACTCCACGGATGGCGGGAAGAAGGCAAAAGATGGCGTCGGATGGCGGGAATCTTCACCACAGGTAAGTTTAACAGTCTTTTTCAGGCACGCAGTACCCGGTGGTTGCGGGCACGAAATCCTGCCGGCTACGCCAAAGTTGACGCACCCCCTGGGCCTGTGTTGTGTAGCGTTGCGCACGCGGGGAATACCCGGAGCCGGATCTATCGGGGTTAGTAGTCCTCGTGGCGGTGACCCGGTCCGTGCCCAGGGTGTCAAACTAAGTGGCGGAATTTAGCAGAAGATGTTATAGTGTTCGACTACGCCACCCGTTGAATGCGGTTATGAATCCGCCGCTGCAGGGCAGACCGCTGAGGCCGGTGGTACAGTTGTGCAGCATGGGTAGTATAACCCCCAACGGGAGGGGTATGGCCTCAGGGCAGCAGACGTGGATGATGGGGATAGCAGAATTGCACGCAGGCACCAGGAACCACTCAGAGACGGTGCGGTGTAGTTCAGGGTCTTTACTGGTGGCAAAGGTAGACCCTCCCGGGAGTACTGGCTAGCGATTGGGGCCTGGTCAGTCCGTGAGCAGATAGGATCTCCCCCGGCCAGGCGGAGTTGTAGGCCTCCCCAACTAATTGTACTCTTCCTGGCTACCTTGCTAGAAGCGGGTAAAAGTAGCCCACGTCCCTGAGTGTACCGTGTGGTGCTCACCCGTATGGCCGGTGACTCGGGGCCTTCTGGTAGCCTCCGCTCCACGACGGCGGTGCTGGTCCCTTGCGTGTGACCGTGCCTTCGGGTTTCTTGGCCAGAGGACCTGAAATCCCCTGCCGGACGGTTTCTGCTGCTGGGTATGGAACAGTCCCCACAGCCTCGGACTCCGTGTCCGGTGAGATCTCTTCAGTCAGGACGAGCTCTACAGCTTCCAGTCCTGGACCCCTTTTATCACTGCTCCCACAGAGCTCCTGATCTTGCTCTCCCTGCACCTGCTCCACTCCAGACCAGACTGTGTCTCTGTCTGGGACTCCTCTTCTTCTCTTCTTTTTCTTACCTAACCCCACCTCAGCCCCAGTTTATATAGGGGAAGTTCTTCCCCTCCCAGGACTGGGCAGGAGGTGTGGCATGCTTAGGGTTCCTGACCAGGAGACCTCCCACCTGCTCACAGACGTAATATTGCTATTACTGTGGTAACCAGAACCCTGGGGTGCCACACCAGCACCTCACCTCCCCAGCATTTCAGTAAAAAAAACAACTTACCTCAGCTCGCTCCCCTGCAGCAGCATCCTCCTGGTTGCCATCAGCGCGCTGCATGATGACGTCATCAAGATATGCGCGCCTGGGTCAGGGAGGAAGCAGAGGACGAACCCTCCAGCTCCGCTGCTATTCTCCTCCTGACATCAGCGGAGCTGCAGGGATCGCTCCCTGACCGCCTTGTGCAGGGAGCAGCTGCATCTTGCGGGCCCCTTGGTGCAGCTGCATGGTGGGGACCTGGCGCAGCTGCACCGGCGGCGGTATTTCCACCCCTGGACTGCTATGGGGCCCCCCCGGCTCACAGGCCCCATAGCAGTCGCGTGGTCTGCCGCCATTGGCGGTACGCCACTGCTGCAGGGGTTACCTGCCAGTTACTGTAATGTCGTAGTCATCTTGGTAGTGGCATTACTGTGATTGGCTGGCTGCAATACATCATCTGGGGTTATAAAAGGACAGGGGTTGCCACGCTCGGCACACTGATGCCATTGCACAGCTCAAGAACAGTTCTTATTGGAGGGAGAGAGTAGTGTTGAGCCACCCCCGTAGTGTTCGAGTTCGGTTCGGTTCGTCGAACACCCGTGTGTTCGCCGAACTGTTCGTCGAACTGTTCGTCGAACACCTTCGAACACCGTTAAAACCAATGGCAGGCAAACAAAAACACATAGAAACACATAGAAAACACCTTCAAAGGTGTCCAAAAGCTGACAAACTGCTCAGAAGACATAACTAACACATGAAAAAGTGACAAGTACATATAGTCATGCGAAAATAAAAGAGGTGGAGGAGTAAAAGGAGGGGGAGACACAGACATAGGCATGTCATGCCCTTCTAAAATCCAAAAAGTGAGAAGCCGACACGGCCAGTCCGCTCCTGCCCGTGCCACCTCCGTGTCGCCGGGTTTGTGCCAGAGCCGCGGTGAACCCTGACGGCCAGCCCCCCTCTCCCAATACTGGTGCCTGTCCGCTGGTGGGTCGAGCGAGCCCCCCTGTGGTGGAGGCAGCTCTAAGCTTTTTAATTTAAATTGTCTCTCTAATTTGAATGAATACACTTTAAATCCATTTACAAGGATCTATTGGAGGGCAAGTCTCATGCCAGCAGCCGCGGTAATTCCAGCTCCAGTAGCGTCCACTAAAGCTGCTGCAGTTAAAAAGCTTTTATAAGGATCGAGCTCGGCTGTCCACCGCAAGGCATCCTACTGCCAGTCCCAGCCCCTATGCCTTGGGGTGCCTCCTGATGCTCTTCACTAAGTATCCCATGGTCCCGAAGCATTTCCTTTGAAAAAATTAAGTGTCTAAACTACAGGTGGTGCAGCTTGCTCCGCTCACTAGCAGACACTGCTACTAGGCACAAAGTATTTCCTGGGCTAGATGCAGTTAAAAATTTGTAATTAGATACTCTCGTTGGATGCTGAGAAAGCATTCCATAGAGTCTCCTGGCACGCCATATATGATTCTCTTAAAAAGCTTGGGGTAGGGGTCTAGGGGACCCTTTTATAGCCAAAATCACGGCCCTGTATCGCAATACGTCACCTAGGCTGAAGATAAATGGAACTGTAGCACCCTGAGGGCTCGGTTGCTACAGACGTATTGCACCTCACCCAGAGGTGTGATATCTCACTCTCAGGTAAGGATGGAGTGTGGATCAGGACCCGACACCTGCATGCATTACACCACATTGCCGTGGGGCAGGGCGACCAATATGCCCCTGAGATGGGCACGACAGTCCCTGTCCCTGGCTGGAGTGGGGGGAGGGAACACTGAGGAAGGGGAACCCTGTAGTGCAGGAGCAGGGAGGAAGCAGTTCCTGGGTGCATTGAGAAGGGAGTATAAAAGGTGGGCACCATCTTAGTTCAGTGCAGAGAAGTCTGAGCAGAAGTGGCAGGGAGCAGGGGCTCTGCATGAGCTCTGCTCCGGAGGCGGGCCTAGTAACAGAGGCCCAGGCCTGGAAGAGGGAGAAGGAAGGAAGAGGAGCGGAGAAGGCTCCAGGAACGAGGAATGAAGGGATCCCAGGGGTGCGGACGGGCGAGTCGCCACCGCACGCCCGAATCCACCTGCGTGGAGGGGTCAGGCCAAAGGGGGAGACCGGTCCCCGAACTAGTGGAGGCAGGAAACGACCCTCAGCTAGAAACCGGAGGCTCTGACATTTTATGTGGCGCAGCCCCTTGCTACACCCGCTAGGAAGGCACCACATAGGGTCAGGGAAACTGGCGCTAAGTTTACCAAGAGGAGGCCCGAGGCAGCCGGACAGAAGTGTTGGTAAGAAAGGCCAGACAAAGGACACACAAAGGGGGTCCTGTGAAGTGCTCCAAAGTTATCTGGGAGTTGTCTGAGCCCCTCACCTGGTGAGCACAGTACGACGTGGGCAGCCGTTACCTGCAGACGTGGTCTGGATAATAAGAACTGTGAGTAAAGGCCCTGAACTGCATCACTGACTCCGTGTCGTTACTGCTGCTGCCCTGCACCATCACCCCATCCTCCGCATACACTGCCCTGAGGCTATACTCCTCCCGTGGGGAGTTATGCTACGCTCTGCTGCACCCACAACACCAGCCTCAGTGGTCTGCCCTGTAGCGGCGGTTCACTCTGACCGCAATCCACGGGTGGCGTAGTCGGACATTTAAACATGAAAACCACATAAATAGTTCCGCCACTGGTTTGACCGCCCTGAGCCACGGCACTGGGTTGCCGCCACGAAGACTACAACCACCAGCATCCACCAAAAAGGGTCCGGCTCCGGGTGTCCCAAGGCCCAGGGGGTGCGTCAGAACATTTTCATCACCTTTCACAATCACCAATGGGACAAGGCAGTGATGTCCTCTGTCCCCTCTCTTATACATCCTAGTGACGGAGCACCTGCTCTCATCAATTCGCCATAACCCCAATATTAGGTGGATTGAGGTGGGAGGCACCGAGTACAAGTGCTCTCTATTTGCTGATGATGTCCTAGTATATATCACTCAATCACATATATCCATCCATGCTGTTATGGCTGAAATAGATCACTTTGTTACATGGTAAAATTTTAAAATCAATGCAGCGAAGTCTGAGGCCCTCGATGTCTCCCTCCCCAAATCCATATAGGATTCCATCCAGTCCAACTTTCCCTTTGCCTGGCCCTCACAGGGTATCAAATACTTAGGAATTCCTATTCATAGAGACCTCTCCCATCTATGTTATCTTAATTTTGGGCCCTTTATTGAACAACTCCATACAGACCACGGTTGGCAAGTTAGAACTGTAAGATTCACTACGTGAACCACTGGTGTTTTGTGGAAAAGCACATGTACACTGCGTTCCAAATTATTATACAAAAAGTGTTTAGGAGTGATAAGGGAAGAATTTGTTTGTTTGTCAGTTAAACTCATTGATGGTGATGTGTGTCAGGGCTCTTTATATCACTGTAAGCAATTGCAGACACCTGTGCTAATTAGTTTGGCAGGTGTGTCCAATGAAAGGCAAGACTACTTAAGAAGGCTCTCTCACATTATTAAGCAGCCTACATTTTCTGCCAAAATGGGAAAGAAAAAGGATGTGTCGGCTGCTGAGAAGCAACAAATTGTGGAGTGTTTAGGTCAAGGCATGACTACAATCAACATTGTGCGATGATCAGGATGAAGTGTCTTGGCAATCAAGAAGTATGTAGCTGATTCACAGTACACACGTGTGCGTGCTGATAAGGGCAAATTGAGGACTCTTTCCTACAGGCAATTACGTCAGGTTGAAAGAGCAGCGGCAAAAAAGCCTTGTCATAGCAGCAGACAAGTTTTTGAAGCTGCTTGTGCCTCCAACGTCCCCCGAACAACAAGATGCAGGGTCCTTCAGAGGTTTGCAGCTGTGCATGCGCCATCCTGTCGACCTCCTCTATCCACTTCACACAAGCAGAAACGGCTCCAGTGGGCCAAACATTACATGAAGACTGATTTCAAAACTGTTTTGTTCACGGATGAGTGCCGTGCAGCACTCGATGGTCCAGATGGATGGAGTGGAGGATGGCTGGTTGATGGACACCCCACGCAAACACGGCTACAGCGCCAACAAGGAGGAGGTGGAGTAATGTTTTGGGCTGGAATCATGGGGAGAGAGATTGTCGGCCCCTTTAGGATCCCTGAAGGCGCTAAAGATGAACTCCATAATGCATGTGGATTTTCTCAAACAGCACTTCCTGCCATGGTTCAAGAAGAAGAACCGTGTATTTCACAGCAAGATCATTTTTCTGCATGATAATGCACCATCTCATGCTGCACATAAAACATCTGCATCTCTGGCTGATATGGGCATAAAAGGGGACAAACTTATGGTGTGACCCCCATGCTCCCCTGACCTCTACCCCATTCAGAACCTTTGGAGCATCATTAAAAGGAGTGTCTATGATGGCGGGAGGCAGTTCACATCTAAGCAACAGCTCTGGGAGGGTATTCTGTCCTCATGCAAAACAATTGAAGCAGAAACCATCCAAAACCTGACAAATTCAATGGATGAGAGAGTTCAGAAGCTCCTTTCGAACAAGGGGTCCTATGTGAAAATGTAACATCACCTAGAATAAAGTTTTGAGTTGAAAACTGTTTGATTTCAGTTTCTAACAACCTGCTAATGCTTATAATTTCAAAAATGACCATTTTTTTGGTCTTTATTAAAATGAAAAGGTTGATCGAAAAGTTTGGGGGATCTAAGAGTGTGGCAACCCAGTAGTCATGATTACTTCGAATTCTGACAATATGAGGGTCATGCTGCAGGTAGTGCAGCAAGAAGGCACTTATGTGCCTTGCGCATCTCGGAGCCCCAAAATTATTTTCCGGGCTAGATGCAGCTCAAAATTATTTTTAATTTTAAATCTGGTGAAGCTTTAGTATAGATAGCCTAATAGGATCAGTGCTGCACACTGCTACAAAGCCCAAATTATTTTCCAGTCAAGATACAGATAAACATGATTAGTAATTTGAAAGCTTAAAACGGTTGGTAGGGTGATTTTAACCAATCATCAAGCTTTTACTCTCCCCAGGATGACACAGGGGTAGAAAAGTCGTTTCGGATCCATGATTTGTTCATCTTTATGAACGTGAGTCTGTCTACATTATCAGTGGAGAGCCGCGTGCGCTTATCTGTCAGCACACCACCAGCAGCGCTGAACACACGTTCAGACAGAACGCTGGCTGCGGGGCATGACAAGATCTCCAAGGCGTAAGTGGCTAGCTCCGGCCATTTATCCAGATTGGAAGCCCAAAAAGAGCAAGGGTCCAGTGACACAGTCGTGGCTTCAATGTTTACTTGGAGATACTCCTGTACCATCGTCTCTAGGCGTTGACTATGTGTCAGACTTCTTGTCTCCTGTGGCCTTGCAAAGGATGGGCTAAAAAAGTGGTGAAATGATTCCGCAAAATTGATGTTACCAGCAGATACTGTGGTTCTGTTACAGTTTGAGTGCTGAACACTTGACGGTCCCACGGTTGGCAAGTTGGAACTGTCAGATTCACTACGTGCACCACTGGTATTTTGTGGAAAAGCACATGTAAGATTCTGCAACAGTCTCTGCTGATACTCCTGCATGCGTGCATCCCTTTCTATGGCAGGAATAATTTCTGCAAATTTACTTTTGTACCGGGGATCTAACTGTGTGGCAACCCAGTAGTCAGGATTATTTCTAATTCTCACAATTCGAGGGTCATGTTGCAGGTAGTGCAGCAAGAAGGCACTCATGTGTGTTGCGCATCCAGGAGCACCAAGTCCCTGTTGTGTTGGTGGCGAGGTAACAATCATGCTTCCTTCCTCTGTCCTCTCCCCCCAACCTCGCACAACAGAAATGTGATCAAGGTCTCCCTCATCTGATGAGTCTTCCATCAGTTCGTCCTCCACTTCTTCCTGGGCTCCTGCACCTTCCTCACTAGTTTGGCTGCTACCATGCGCCCTGGTAAAACCATCTCCCCCACCCTCACATGCCTGCCGCCTTGGTGCTGCCGACCGTCTGGACCTTGCAGATGTTAGCCCTTCCGCATACAACTCCTCCTCCTCTACTTCCTCCACCTCCTCTTGTGCCACCACCTGACTCCGAATTCTGTTTAACATGTGCTCCAGCATGTAAATCACCGGAATAGTCATGCTGATAATGGCATCGTCAGCACTAAACATCTTCGTCGCCATTTCAAAACTGTGCAGAAGGGTGCATAGGTCCCTGATCTGAGACCACTCCTCCAGCGTGATTTGCTCCACCTCTGAATCTCGTTGGCCCAGGCTATACGTCAGAACGTATTGCACCAGGGCTTGTCGGTGCTGCCACAGTCGCTGCAACATGTGCAGAGTTGAATTCCACCGGGTAGGCACATCGCATTTTAGCCGGTGAAGTGGCAGGCCCAACGACTTCTGTAGAGATGTAAGTCGCTGAGCTGCGGGATGCGAACGGCGGAAGTGAGCACACAGCGACCGTGCCCTCTGCAGAAGGCCATCTAGTCTGGGATAGTGGGCTAAAAATTGCTGGACAACCAGGTTCAACACGTGAGCCATACAAGGCACGTGTGTGACATTGCCCCGGCGAAGGGCCGCACCCAGGTTTGCAGCATTGTCGCACACGGCCTTCCCTGGTTTCAGGTCCAGTGGAGACAACCATTCATGAAATTGGTTCTCCAGAGCTGACCACAACTCCTCAGCTGTGTGACTCACATTTCCCAGACATTTCAATGTAAAAACCGCCTGATGACGTTGAGCCCTACTGCCAGCATAGTAAGGAGGTGTGCAGGATCCCTTCTGCGCAGTTAGAAAGCTTGTGGCATGACCAGACAGGCTTTGGGTGCAGGTGGAAGACCGAGAGGAGGTTGAGGAGGCAGAAGCAGTGCAGGAACTTTGACATAAAGAGGATTGACGCACAACTCGTGGGGACGGCAAGACTTGGACAGCAGCCCCTTGTCCTGCTGTCACCATAGTTACCCAGTGCCCAGTCAGCGACATGTAACGCCCCTGTCCATGCCTACTCGTCCAAGTGTCTGTGGTGAAATGCACCCTGTCACACACAGAGTTTCTCAAAGAAGCGGTGATGTTGTGTGCGACATGCTGGTGGAGCGCAGGCACACCTTTCTTTGAGAAGTAGTGCCAACTGGGCATCTGGTACTGGGGCACTGCGATGGACATAAGGTCTCGAAAATCCTCTGTGTCCACCAGGCGGAAAGGCAGCATTTCTGTAGCCAAGAGCTTGCAGATGGTGAAATTCAACCTCTTAGCTTTCTCATGGCTAGGAGGAAATGGTCTTTTACTTGTCCACATCTGAGGGACCGAGGGCTGGCTATTGTGCTTAGACGGGGTTGATAAGGGTGTCCCCGGCAAACTGCCGGTCTGTGAGGAAGATGCAGGCGGACATGTTAGGTTGCCTTGATCCAAAGGTGGTGACATTGATGTCGGACAGCGCTCAACACCAGCTGGTGTTACCACCTCCAAAGAAAATGATGACCTGCCAATCACGCTGGCTGTTGCGGGTAAAGAGGTGGCAGGTCTGCGCCCCAAAACAGGTGTGACTGCTGTCCCCCCAGTCACAGAGGATGAAGAGGCCGCGGATGCACAAGATATGGCAGACGGTGATTGGCCCGGCCGGCTAGGCCGCATTGTAGCACACTGAGCTTCCCACTGCAACTTATGCTTCATGTCCATGTGCCGGTTCATGCATGAAGTACTCAAACTATGTATTTTTTGGCCTCTACTTAGCTTTTGCTGACAAATGTTACAGATAACACGAGTTGGGTCATCTTTATCGATCTGAAAAAATGCCCAGGCTATGCAAGGCTTAGCACCCATGCGACCTGAAGAGCCACCACGACTTGTGGTGAGAGGCAGAGTTGTGTTTGAGGATGCAGTTGTTGACGTGCTTCCAGTACTACGTCTCTGTCCAGGAAGGCGCAGCCTGACCTCGTCGTCACTAGCATCTTCCTCCACCTCCTCTGCTGACCTCATCTCTTGGCTGACTGTGGGTTGACAGTAAGTGGGATCTCCGACCTCATTATCATCACCCTGTGCGTTATCACACCCGTCGTCCTCAGAGCCAACCTGTTCCTGCCCTGACAAAAAACTAAAGTTGTCGCTCCAATCAGGTATTTGAGTCTTATCATCGTCTTCCTCATTGTCTCCACCAACAGGAGTTACAGTTTGGGAATGAGGGTCTACATTATGGTCAGAACCTTCTGCGTCTGGTCCTGGATCCGACTCATAAAGATTCTGGGCATCAGTGCAGATCATTTCCTCGTCTGGATTCACAGAAGCGCTGGAGTCGACCTCTGATTCCCAGGCTATAGTATGAGTAAACAGCTCTGCAGACTCAACCATCTGTTCTACCTCATACTCAGACGGGCAGCTGGAGATTTGGGAGCTGTGAGGAAGCAAGTGCGATTTGGGTGACACCTTTGAGGACTGGAGTATTTGTGATGTTGAAGTTGATGTGGAGGAGAGCCCACTTAAAGGAGCACTTGATATCCATTGAAGCACCTGCTGTTTTTGTGCCTCATCTGGAATTTGTAGCGATTGGCGTGGCCGTAAGAAAGGGATCTTATCACATTGTCCGCTAAAAGAAGTAGACATTTTAGTTTGGCTGGAAGATGGTCTTTCTTCTGCAGATGTTACTGTTGCTTTAACACCTACCCCACGGACACAACCTTTTTTCCCCTTCCCAACACGCCTATTCCCCTTTCCACCAGCAGCAGGCCTTTTTCCACTCATTTTGGTGGTTAACTAATTCACAACTCTGGAGTTGTTTGCACAAAAAAACAATGGATGGTAACCGAGCAGAGCTGAGTGGCCAAACTGTGGTATTAGGCCAAAACTATTGGCTGGGTTAGATGCAGAAAAAAATTATTTTGAATTTGCAACCTGATGGAGGTCAGTATAGATGGACTAATAGACCAAGTCCCACATACCGCTAGAAGCCCAAATATTTTTTCAGAGCTAGATGCAGAAAAAAATTATTTTTAATTTGCAACCTGATGGAGGTCAGTATAGATGGACTAATAGACCAAGTCCCACACACTGCTAGAAGCCCAAATATTTTTTCAGAGCTAGATGCAGAAAAAAATTATTTTTAATTTGCAACCTGATGGAGGTCAGTATAGATGGACTAATAGACCAAGTCCCACACACCGCTAGAAGCCCAACTATTTTTTCAGAGCTAGATGCAGATAAAAATTCTATTCAATTTGCAACCTGCTGGAGGTCAGTATAGAAGGACTAATAGAACAAGTCCCACACACTGCTAGAAGCCCAAATATTTTTTCAGAGCTAAATGAAGAAAAAAATTATTTTTAATTTTCAACCTGATGGAGGTCAGTATAGATGGACTAATAGACCAAGTTCCACACACTGCTAGAAGCCCAAATATTTTTTCAGAGCTAGATGCAGAAAAAAATTATATTCAGTTTGCAACCTGATGGAGGTCAGTATAGATGGACTAATAGAATGATGCTATGCCCAAAAGATTTTACTTCACTAGGTGCAGTAAAAAAATTGGTATTCTATACACAGGTGTTATATCTTGCAACACAGATAGGCTACTCCACTGACTAACACACTCTGCAATAGGCCAAAAAGGATTAGCTTTGCTAGATTCAGCCAAATGCTGTGAAAAAAACTTGCACAGCACTGGCACAGACCTGCCTGGCAAAAACTGATAGGAACTCATGTAACCTAGTCCTGAAAAGGACTCCAATTACAATTAGTCTTTACTCCCACAACCTATCTATTTAAGAGCACAGACCTCCCTGATAAAAGTCGTAGGAAATGCTGTAACCTAGTCCTTAAAAGGACTGCAATCACAACTATTCCCTACTCCCAAGCTATCTGTATATTTGTGCGAAAATTGGCTTGAAATTAACAAGGTATAGCGCACACAGCAACAGCAGTGCCGTCTAACACGCAGCTGCAGCAGTGAGAAAATGGTGGCGACGGGGAAAATGGCTTGGTCTTATAGGGCAAGGACATGTGACATACACTGCCAATGACACATGCCCTTGCTTGTGTGAAAAAAAGCACTTCGCTCCGTGTGTGCGCTGCTGATAGGCTGACAGATTGCACCTCCCCACTGCAAATGCGGGAAAGAGAAAAAAAAATGGAGATCTTCATTGTTCCTGCAGAGATCCATCCCCTGCCCCTCCCCCCACCCCGCTGTACACTCAAACTGCGTATAAACATTAATTTTCATCATTACTGAGAAAAAATCCAGTTATGATTTTGGTGCACGAACAGTTATCGAACATAACCTCGAACAGCCGAATTTTTCTCAAATTGTTCGTGTTCGCCGAACGGCTCGAACACCGCCCAAAACAGCTCGAATTTGAGATTGGCGAACAGTTCGAGTAGAACAACGCTCATCTCTAGGAGAAAGTGCTTGTCCAGGCTTGTGTGTGTACAATTTAAGTAATCCGAGTCCTCTAATGTTGATACTGGTGCTGATGCTGAACCATCTAACAGTTTTAAGGGCTAATCTTGTACTTTGCTGTTTCTATCAGATACATTCTGCATTTAGCCTAGGTAGGGACAGTTGCAGGAGCAGGGAGAGTGGCAGAATACACTCTCTAGGCAGGGCTTAGGGTGTTGCATTCCTTTGCTAAATATATACAGTATCTCCTACACGTGACCACATTCTTTTATACAGTGTCCATTTTAGAACATGATCAGATATCAAAATCAAACATCAGAATGATGTTAGTTTGAGGCTAAATACCCTGTCTGAGAACTGATTCTGACAAGTGATTCTGACAAGTGACTTTTACAACTGTAATAATAATAAAAAAAAAAGTAACTGTTCGCTGATGGGACTTGAACCCAAAATTCTGTGTCTTAAAGCCAGTGCCCTAACCACTGAGCTATAAACTCAGTTATAGAAACCTAGGAGCTCTATTTGGTTATATGATTTTTAGTGCAAACATGTCTATAACTTATTGGGACTTATGCACAGACTGCAAGTAAGCCAAATTCAAATGATGTTTGATTTTGATGTGTGAGTCTGATGTGTGACTTTCTTCAAACATCAGAATCACAATGACTTTTAGTCACCCTGAGTATTTTCATGGTTGATCTCATAAGACAAGAAAAGCTGCCAGCTACTATCACTTGACTGGATAGTGCAATGGTAAGGCATCAGTCTCTGAAACTACAGTGTTTGAGTTCAAATCCTGATACGAATAAGATTTATTTTTTTAATTATGGCTATTAAGCACACAAACTACAGGGGTGTTTTACTTTTAATATCTGACACTCTGATCGTCATCCTGATGCGTTAAAAGAGTTTCAGACACGCAGTCTGGTAAATTACATAGCAAAAGTAAATTTGGAGTTTGCAGCCAGTACTTGGGTGAATGGAAATAAAAATTTACAATAGAGACATTTTATCATTAGATCCCTTTAAGAAATTATGCAAATATAAAGTCACTTGGAAATAGATATGTAGTAAATTATTGCCTCCCAATTTACTTTGGCTATGTAATTTACCATGCAAATAGACAGCGTGTCTGAAACTCTTAACACATCAGGATGACAATCAGAGTGTCAGATATTAAAAGTAAAACACCCCTGTAGTTTGTGTGCTAAATAGGCATAATTTAAAAAAAAATAAAATCTTACTCCTATCAGGATTTGAGCTCTTAAAACTGTGGTTTCAGAGGCTGCTGCCTTACCATTGCACTATCCAGTCAAGTGATACTAACTATTAGCTTTTCTTGTCTTATGAGATCAACCATGAAAATACTCAGGGTGACTAAAAATCATTGTGATTCTGATTCTGATGTTTGAAGAAAGTCACACATCAGACTCACACATAAAAATCAAACATCATTTGAATTTGGCTTGCTTGCAGTCTGTGCATAAGTCCCAATGAGTTATAGACAAGTTTGCACTGAAAATCATATAACCAAATAGAACTCCTATGTTTTTACAACTGAGTTTATAGCTCAGTGGATAGTGCACTGGCTTTGGGACATAGAATTTTGGGTTCAAGTCCCATCAGCGAACAGTTACTTTTTTATTATTATTATTACAGTTGTAAAAGTCACTTGTCAAAGTCACTCATCAGAGTCACTTATCAGAATCACTCGTCAGAATCACTTGTCAGAATCGCTCATCAAAATCACTCGTCAAAATCTTTTGTCAAAATCACTTGTCAGAATCACTTATCAAAATCAGTTCTCAGACAGGGTATTTAGCCTCAAACTAACATCATTCTGATGTTTGATTTTGATATCTGATCATGTCCTAAAATGGAAACTGTACTTTTATTTTTTGGTGACAAAATTGACTATATTGTCATCCATAGAGTATTGCGTGCTTTGTGTTACATTTTGGAGGTATATAACACTCCAAAAAGCATTGACATTTTTTTCTAGATTCAATTACTGATCCATAGAATATTATGTACTTTGTGTTATATTTTGGTGGTATATAACACTCTAAAAAGCGTTAATTTTTTTTCTGGATTCAATTAGTCATCCATAGAGTTTTACGTGCTTTGTGTTAGATTTCGGTGGTATATAACACTGCAAAAAAGAATTGAAAATTTTTCCTGGATTGAATTTGTCATCCATAGAGTATTACATGTTGTGTGTTACATTACGGTGGTATAACCAACTCCAAAAAAATGTTGAAAATGTTTCTGGATTCAATTAGTAATCCATTCAGTGTAACGGGCTTAGTGGGCGACAAGGGTGGTAGAATCCCGCAGGAAGGGACTGGAGGAATATCTGAGTCAGACCAAACTGGCGCAACAGCTGAGGTGCAGGAGCATGTGGCCCTGAAACGGCCCCTTTCCCAGAAAAACCAGGGCCCGAACCAAGACCGCAGACTTCACTGCTGGGGTAATTGTGGACTGCGGTTGGGAGCCAGGATCCAGGAACTGTTGAGCGGACTGAGAAAAGAGAAGGGGGCAAGCAGTAACGAGGACTGGTAACATGCTTGCGGGCCCGCTAGCCAGTAGATACCGAGAGTTGGCATCCCAGGCGGAGGTCATTGAGTATGACCTGCAGCAGAGATGAGGGTCCATAGAAGAGTTTGGGACCCCTCATCACATCTCGTTCAACCAGTGGGAAGTAGAGATGGAACACTTGCCTAGAAGGCTGCAAGAGCTGATGGCTGGAACCAGGGTCACATTCCTCAAACTGGAGGGGCTACATCGCTGGTATTTTTGCAAAATTAATTGATCTGGGAAAGGCTCCTCAAGGCTACTCGAGATGCGGCTACCACCCCCAAGAGATCGGACTGTCCTTGGGGTTCCCCATCTCCTATGCGGGAGCAGGCGATGTTGTAGGTGACACAGGGGTCTGTCACTCATTTCTACATCTCGGGGCTCTGGCACTACCGAAAGCCGGGTCACTTACAGCCCAGGCACCTGGGAATCAGGCTCTAGGAAGGAGGCGGAGGCAGTCGCCTCAGCCTCCCGAGGAAGGAGAAGAAGAAGCGGACACCTGAAGAGGATTACTGTTTTACCATCCTAATTATTTTTCTGGCTTTGCACTGTGTGAAAAGCCTTAGAGTATGGATTCTATGCTCATAAATGTGACATGCAGAAGTAGTGCTGTTGCAGAGTGTGATATGCAGAAGTAGTGCTGTTGCTTTAAAAGCATTCAGCAACTATTAGCAGTAACACAAGCACATGAGACAGGAAGTGTTGTGCTCCACAAGCATCCAGCAACTGAAGGGGTTAACACAGTCACAGGAGAAGGGGAGTGTTTTAGCGGAGCCCCAGGGGATTGTTGGGAAGTTGTTTACTGTCTGGCAGGAGCCAAAGAGAAAGGTGGTGTGTGTGTCCTGCATATGACAGAAGCACCCCTGCAAGTTAAAAGGATTGAAGTCAGGAGTGAAGCTAAGCACAGGTTAGGTAGAGTTCCTGAACTAGTAGTGCAGAGTATTGTCAAGCAGAAAGATAAGGACTGGAAGAAATGGTCTCACAGGGATCATCTCCCTCAGCAAACCCTCCCCCCTCCTCCATCTCACTGTGCTGTAAAGAATGCTGTGTTCATTTATGTGCCTTTGCATTAGAACTGTGCTGTCCTGTACTACGGGAAGACTGTAAATGGCTGTGCTGCTAAGGAAGCTGTACTGTTTGTCACTGGAGCCTGTTGCTCATAAGACTTAACTTGCACTGGCTGTGTGGCTTCTTATTAAATGCTACTGTTCTACCGTTTAAGAAGACTCTTGTCAAGTGTGTCTGGTCAGCAAGTGAAAAAAATTACGTGTCTGTGCCTGAGGGTCAATGCCCCTGTGTGCCTGAGAGAAGCTGCAGCACATGGTCTATAGTCACCCTGAGTAACGGTTCCCCTAGGATTCCAAAGAATTCATGTAACCTGTCTCGCCCCTATCTGAACCTACCGGCGTGCGTGTAACATTGGTTGGTGGCCTGTACGGGGAATCCTGAGTGGGAATTAGCATGTAGAGGGAGAAGAGAAAAAGTGTCTGGAAAAGCACATCAGCACCTCAACTCAACTCTGCTACATCAGTAAAAGGGGAGCAGCTCTCAAGAAAAACTCACTAGCAGCAACGGATGTGGAAATACAAATGGACAGAATTAGTGAGCTGCTTCTTCAGTTAACCTGTGAAGAATTAAGAACAGTATCAGAACATACAAAGATGTCAGTAGAACAGATTTCCAAAGCACACAACCGCAGGCAGCTGTTAGCTGCCATTAATGCAAAAATAGATGAGCTGGGGGAGAAAGAAGCTGAAGACGTCATGGGTACATTCCTCCAGGAACTAACACAGTTTATAAACAAGTTGAAGTTGGAGGATGGAGGGGCGGTACCAATTACCAAAGCGTGAATCTCCGTCCACAGGCTGAACTACAGGAATTGAAAGAACAATTCAAACCCCTAACAACAGCTCTGCACGAATCGACCAAAACCTTTGAACTGGTGATAGACTCAAACAGGACCTTTAACCTGCTCGGGTTAGATAAATCAGGGATACAGTCCTCTCTAACACCACAATTCACCATAAGGTAAGAATTCAAGATCCTTGGACAGATTGGAGAGTGTGAGCAGAAAAAGAGACTGTCTTATAGGAACTTGTTGCACCAGACCGATGTAGGCTTATAGAAAGGCTACCAGCTAGATGAGATCATTGAGGGGGTGGTGAAAGCGATCAGCCCAGGACTGAACCTTCGTAATATGCTGTAAATGAAAAGTCAATTGACCTTACAACAGCTGAAGTAAATTTTAAAAGGGCACTATAAACAGGAGAGTACTTCAGAATTGTTCCACCGACTCATTAACCTCTCACAGAAAAATAATGAATCACCCCAAAATTTCTTGTTCAGAGGAATTGAACTGAAGAATAGACTGTTGTTTGCATCCAGAGATGTATACACTGAAGAGAAGTTTGATGATGGACTAGTCCAGAAGAAGTTCTTGAGATCATTGGGAAATGGATTAATCAGCAAAGATTTCAAGTTGTAGATGAAACAGTACCTAGAAGATCCGGGCATTTTGGACGAAGTTCTAATTGAAAAAATGAATGAGGCCGCTACTTTGGAGTCAGACAGCGAACTGAAATTAAAGAAAGGCTCTGCACCTAAAATCACCAAAATGAGTCAGCTGAAGTTGGAGACCCCCGGTGGCCAGTCCAAATATCATCATAGAGACCCTCCAGTACCACCTCCGAGAGGGAACCTTAAATCACCAACAAAAGAGAGGCCTGCCAGCTCTGACTGGGAGGAAGTAATATGAGAACTGCAAGCCGAGTTTATTGAGGTGAAAAAGTTGATTCGTTCCAGGCCAGAACCGTTATCCCTCAGATCCAGGAGTGGGTTCCAATGCAGAAGATACCCGCCTTGTGAAGCGTGCCGTTCTTCAAATCAGAGTTTGGTGTGTGTCCACTGTCTAAGATGTGGTGAGGAAGGACATTATGCCAAGGAATGCCAATGGTCACGGTAGTTTGGGTTAAAAGACAGGAAGATACCAGTGCGGGGTGACTGGTAACCTCGACACAGAGGAGGCCGCAGAAGCAAATCCAAATCTCACAAAACCCCAGAACAGCACCTGAGGTAAAATGGCTACGTCAGTACTATCTCCAAGTGTGTTCCCGTCTACAACATCTCCAAGGGAGACAGGGGCATCAGTTGCTTAATGCCCAGTGCGAAGGTCAAACGATGTATTCCTGGGAGGAGGATTCCTCAGTCAATAAAGGTAGCCTAATCGGTGAAAGGTGCTTTGTACAGCGCCAGCTAGATGGACTCATAGTACTGTGGGACACAGGAGCCCAAGCGAGCCTTTTAAATGAAGAATGGAGAATACGCTACCTGCCACACACTTGCTTTCGGTCACTAAAAGAACTCTTAGGACCAGTGGAACACCAGGGCAAAGCCGTCAACCAAACCGAAATCCCTTTCATAGGCTGGGTGGAAGTGACTTTCCAACTCAGGGCCATGAAGAACAGCAACACCATCAAGCTTTTGGTACCTTTTCTCATGACCAGTCATGAGAACGTGGCACAGGATCCTATCCTGGGTTATAATGTAATCAGTGAGGTCATCAGGAAACACAAGGCAGGGGCGCTGGTGGTGGATGCAATCGCCACATCGCTCGCCATACCCAACACCATGGCCGAAAATGTGATTCATAGAGTAACGAAACACAGAATACAATGGACCTAAAAGAAGTCATGGTAGGCTGGCGCCCAACCATCATTACTGCAAACCAAATGGTGGGGGTGAGGTATGGAGTCTGGGTAGAACTGGGAAGAAAAGTCCAGGAAACACTGTTTGTGTCAAAAGACTCCTTAGAACTTCCAGAAGGCCTAGTTCAAGGTGAGACTGTGCTTACGATTCCTACTGGTGGGTTTGCTCGAGTGACAGTGCCGGTGATGAATACTACAAGACATGAAATTAGACTGAATCCAAAGACTGTGTTAGGTCACATCGAAACCGTTAAAACGGTATATCCAGCCAGTGTGAGACCCACCCAGGTGTCTACAGTGAATTCAGTCTCCCCAACAAGGAACAGGAGTTGCCCAGGGGAAGAAATTGCACGACCCACCTCTGAGTCCTGTGATCCCCCAGTATTCCTGGAACACTCGTGTGCTGAAGATCAAGCGGTAGCAAAACAGATGCTGAGAGAAGAGTGTCATGCATTCTCCAAAGATGACTCTGATATAGGCTGTATCCCATCATTGCAGTTGAAAATCAATTTGAAAGACACAACCCCAGTAACCAGAAGTTACATGTCTGTGCCGAAACCATTACACCGTGAAGTGAAAGAATATTTACAAGATCTCATCAACAGAGGTTGGGTCCACAAGTCGAAGTCATCTTATTCCTCTCCTATTGTCTGTGTTAGAAAGAAGGAAGGTACGTTGAAACTCTGCTGTGATTACCGGGAACTAAACCGAAAGTCAGTACCTGATCGACACCCAATACCAAAGATCCAAGATATGCTGGATAGCCTATCAGGAAGCACCTGGTTCTCTGTCCTCGATCAGGGTAAGGCCACCAAGGGTTTGTCGAAGAGTCCAGTAGACCCTTGACAGCATTCATCACACCGTGGGGATTATATGAGTGGATCCGCATATGGTTTGGGCTCAGTTCAGCTCCAGCAGAATTCCTGAGGAGCATGGAGACATGTTTAGAAGGATTGAGAGACGATATCTGCCAGCCATACTTGGATGACAATGTGGTACACAGTAAAACCTTCCGGAAGCATGTTGAACACGTGAGGACCGTATTACAACGATATCAACAACACAGAGTTAAGTTGATCCCAAAGAAGTGTGAACTGTTCAAAAGACAAGTCCGATTTCTATGGAAAATTGTGTCCGGAGAAGGATATACCATGGACTCAGTCGAAATCGCTTCAGTACTGGCTTTAAAAGACAAGTGGCCCTCTACCGTAGGGGAGTTGAGGCGGATATTAGGATTCCTCTCATACTATTGTACTTACATTCGGAACTTCTCCAGGATTGCCGCCCCACTATACCTCCTCTTGGGGGGGGGGGGACAGAGACAACAACACCCATGGAGTAAAAGAGGAACGCGGGTAGGACAGGGCTTTAAAGAAACAACGCCGTTTCGTCCCAACAGCTTATTCTCTGGACAGCAGACCAACAGGAGGTATTGGAAGAACTAGTAGACTACCTGTAAAACAACCCATCTTGGGATATCATGATTTCAATTTACCATTTGTTCTTCATTGTGACTCTTCTTAAGTTGGACTGGGAGCTGCCCTGTATCAGCATCAAGATGGAAAATTGAGGGTCATCGGTTACGGTTCTAGAACGTTGACAGATGCCGAGAAGAATTATCACTTACATTCCAGAAAATTGGAGTTCCTGGTAGTGTTGAGCGAGCACTAAAATGCTCGGGTGCTTGAAGCTCGGGCCTAGCTCACCGTGATACTCGGGTGCTCGACCCGAGCAACGAGCCCAATGTTAGTCTATGGGAGACCAGAGAATTTTTGTGGCGGCACCCCCCGGCGGTCTGTAGAGAGCCTAAAAAGTGCCCAAAACGATAGTGACAGTGCTCAAATACCATGGAGACAGCATGGGGATTGCCTCAGGAAGCATTTCTGACCCCAAGGTCACTGCTGTCAACAATGTGGTCAGAGTTATTAAGCCACTTTTACGGGCTCACAATAAAACGTTCAAAAACGAAACTGAAACGGTTTTCCTGTGAAATATGTTAAGGAACTTCCTTTCTAGGGTAAAGACTTGTGTATAAGGTAAAATAAATAACCAAAACCAAAAATACTCCTCCACACCTTGGCTATGTTCACAGGTAGCATTTTTTATGCGTTTTTGCACTTTTGTATTGCTTTCAACCGTGACAAATGTATTCACCGGGAAATGTCATTTTAACATTTTACAACCTTATCTGGCCATGTGCTGTGTGACACATGCATACAGTGCTGAAAAGACATGGGAACAGCATGGGGAAGACCCCTGGAAGCATCTCTGACACGAAGGTCCCTGCCTAAAAGTGTGCCCATCAGAAGTGATCCTTGCCGCATCAGAAAATGCAGACTTGTCCCAGGGCAGTGTTCAATTGTACCTCCCCCATTCCTTGCAATGCTAGCGCAAATATGCAGCCAACTACCCACCCACCCGCAGGCTGCAATACTATACTGCTAGCTTGCACTTGAAATGGGGCCTTTTAGTTTGGAAGAGGCCGAAGCTGGCCACTACCTCATGGCTGCGTCGGTGGTGAGGTCTCCATTCTCAGTCCCCAGCCGCCGCTATTTTCCCTGGGAACCTTCCCCACACTTTTCTTAGCCTGGCCTGCTTTAGGGCAGCATTGGACGAGCCCACCAGACAACCAGACTCCTCCGGTGGGTCCTGGCTTCTCCATCAGGGGAGTTGAGACTGCCATGGTGAGGAGCATGATGATGATGATAGAAGTTAGCATCTGCTTTGTTTTCTTGGAATGCAAGCGTAAGTGTGCAGCCTGCCACCCACCCACCCCCAGGCTGCAATACCATATTGCTAGCTTGCTTGCACTTGAAATGAGGCCTTTTAGGCCTGTGGAGGCAGACGCCGGCCACCATGTCATGGCTGCGTCGGCGGCTTGGTATCCATACTCAGTCCCCTGCCGCCCAGCGGCCGGGTGTCCACACTCGGTCCCCAGCCGCCAGGGGGCGGCCGGGTGTCCATACTCGGTCCCCAGCCGCCCTTATTTGTCCCGTTGTGCCTTATACACAAGCACGTATACCAAAACATTACCTGTGCCCTCCCCAGTGCATTTAGTGGGAAGGACAGCCTAACCACAAACACGTGGACAAGTGAATGTAGCCAGGGATGGTCCATCTCACTGACTCCTTCACACTGGGTTAATATTGTGGAAGCCGGGACACAGTTGGACACTGGTAAGCAAAACACCTCCTCCATACATAGAGTATTGCGGGTCCTGGGTCAATCAGGCTTCAACACAAAGTTCAGAAGGTACACAGCAGCAGTGGTCGGCCTCCTACACAACGAGTAAATTATTCATGATCATGAGGCCATCCATCTCCTTAGCTTTCTGTTCCATGGAATGCAAGCGCATGTATGTAGTAGCGGCTAGACCTGAGGTGGTCAGCGTTTTGGCGCATATCCTACCTCCACCGAGGATTGCTGGATGTTTTCCTGCTACTATCCCAGTTCTATGACTCCCGTTAAAACAAAGCTTCAGGTGATGAATGATTGATGAGGTGGTGGCAAAGGAGAAAGAGCAGGAGGAACAGGGACCATTCACATCAATATCAGGCCAGTAAACCACAGATTTCTTGTAGGATATGTTTCTGTACCAAAAGGAGCGGTTCGGCTACACAGTTATAGGGCATACAGTGAGTGTAATGCCTACCAAAAATTTAGAGGCACTCCAATGCCCCTTGGAAGTGACATGGAGGTCAGAGGGCCTTAACTAAACCTTTTTTTCCATTTATAGCAACTGGGTCTCTTGTACGCTGTTGGCCTAAGCAGTGAATGGAAGGCTTTCCAAAAATTATGAGGAACTGCAATGCCACTTGAAACAGACATGGATTACAGCGTGCTAAAAACCTTCTAGCCATTATTGGGGAGGGGGTCTCCCTTAGAGTTCGCCTATCCATTGAAAAGCAAAACCTGACTAAAATTAGGAGGAAATGCAATGCCCGTTGGAAGAGTCGTGGAGGTAAGAGGTAATTAAAAACAACATTTTAATGCCCCTTGGAAGAGCTGTGGAGTACAGAGTGGTTTAACAAGACGGTTTTAATGCCCCTTGGAAGAGACGTGGAATTCAGAGAGGTTTAACAAGATGGTTTTAATGCCCCTTGGAAAAGACCTGGAGTTTAGAGTGGTTTAACATGACGGTTTTAATGCCCCTTGGAAGAGACTTGGAGGTCACAGTAGCTTAACAAGACGGTTTCAATGCCCCTTGGAAGAGACGTGGAGGTCCCAGTGGAATAAAAATACAATATCAATACCCGTGGAAGAGTGGTGGAGGGCCCAGTAGAATAAAAAGACAATATCAATGCCCCTTGGAAGAGACATGGAGGTCACAGTAGCTTAAATAGACAATTTTAATGCCCCGTGGAAGAGACGTGGATTTCAGAGTTGTTTAACAAAACGGTTTTAATGCCCCTTGGAAGAGACATAGAGGTCACAGTAGCTTAACAAGATGGTTTCAATGCCCCTTGGAAGAGATGTGGACGTGCCAGTGGAATAAAAAGACAATATCAATGCCCCTTGGAAGAGTGGTGGAGGTACTAGTGGAATAAAAAGAAAAAATCAATGCCCCTTGGAAGAGACGTGGAGTTCCGAGTGGTTTAACTAGACGGTTTTAATGCACCTTGGAAGAGATGTGGAGGTCACAGTAGCTTAACAAGACAGTTTTAATGCCCCTTGGAAGAGACCTGGACGTCACAGTAGCTTAACAAGACGGATTTCATGCCCCTTTGAAGAGATGTGGAGTTCAGAGTGGTTTAACAAGACAGTTTTAATGCCCCTTGGAAGAGTGGTGGAGGTTGCAGTGGAATAAAAACACAATATCAATGCCCCTTGGAAGAGTGGTGGAGATCACGGTGGCTTAACAAGACGGTATTAATGCCCCTTGGAAGAACTGTGGAGTTCAGAGTGGTTTAACAAGACAGCTTTCATGCCACTTACAAGAGCCATGCAGTACAGCATATTAAAAACATTATTCCCATTATTGGGGAGTGGGTCTCCCATAGACTTTGGCTATGCCTTCCAAGCAAAAGCTGCAAAAAATTAGGATGGAGGATCTTGGAATGCTTGCAAACAAGAGCCATGCAGTACAGCATAATAATAACTTTATTCCCATTATTGGGGAGTGGGTCTCCCATAGTTTTTGCCTATGCCTTCCAAGCAAAAGCTGCCAATAATTAGGACGGAGGAACTTGCAATGCCCCTTACAAGAGCCATGCAGTACAACATATTAAAAACATCATTCCCATTATTGGGGAGGGGGTCTCCCATAGTCTTTCCCTATGCCTTCCAAGCAAGAGCTGCCAAAAATTAGGATGGAGGAACTTGCAATGCCCCTTACAAGTGCCATGCAGTACAACATATTAAAAACATCATTCCCATTATTGGGGAGTGGGTCTCCCATAGTCTTTGCCTATGCCTACCAAGCAAAAGCAGCCAAAAATTTGGACGGAGGAACTTGCAATGCTGGCAAACAAGAGCCATGCAGTACAACATTTTAAAAACATTATTCCCATTATTGGGGAGTGGGTATCCCATAGTCTTTGCCTACGCCTTCCAAGCAAAAGCTGCCAAAAATTAGGACGGAGGAACTTGCAATGCCCCTTACAAGAGCCATGCAGTACAGCATATTAAAAACATCATTCCCATTATTGGGGAGTGGGTCTCCCATAGTCTTTACCTATGCCTTCCAAGCAAAAGCTGCCAAAAATTAGGACGGAGGAACTTGAAATGCTGGCAAACAAGAGCCATGCAGTACAGCATATTTAAAACATTATTCCCATTATTGGGGAGTGGGTCTCGCATAGTCTTTGCCTATGCCTTCCAAGCAAAAGCTGCCAAAAATTAGGACGGAGGAACTTGCAATGCTGGCAACACGGACCACGGTCACCCTTGTGGTGTAGTGGTGGTGGAGGCTGAGGATAAGGAGAAGAGCAAAATACAGCTGAAATGAGGAAGCGTATACCCATGTGTGGGTGTGAAGCGGTGCATGGGAATATACCTCCAAAAATAACACAGTGGATTTGACTTTATGTTACTCTGCTGTCATTTGTTGGTGATGAGAAATCTGGCCCAATCTAGCCCTTGTTAATTTTTATAAGGGTCAGCTTGTCAGCATTGTTAGTTGACAGGCCAGTGCGCTTATCAGTTATAATTCTCCCAGTGGCACTAAAAACACGCTCCGATAACACGCTAGTGGCAGGGCAGGCCAGGACCTCCAAGGCGTACAGAGCGAGTTCATTCCAAGTGTTCAGCTTGGATACCCAATAATTAAAAGGCACAGAGGAATCACGGAGGATGCTGGTAAGGTCGACAAGGTACTCCCTCACCATGTTTTTAAACTTTCCACTCCTTGTGACAGTACCCCGCGCCTCAGGGCCTGTAAGCTGGAATTGTCTCAGAAAACTGTCCCAGAGCATTGTCAGTGTTCCCCTGCCTCTGCTGGATTGGAGTTGCGTCTCTCTCGCCTTTATGCCTTGGTTGAGCAACGAACTGTGACCTCTGCCGTTAGAGTATTCAAATGGGAATTTTTTTAACAGTTCTGCAGCAAGGGCCTTCTGGTACTGCCCCATTTTTGTAGACCTCTCCACCTCAGGAATAAGAGAGTGAAAGTTCTCCTTGTAGCGGGAGTCTAGAAGTGTCACCACCCAGTAATGACTGTCACCGAACATTTTGACAACACGAGGGTCACAGTTAAGGCAGCTTAACATAAGGTCAGCCATGCATGCCAGACTGGTAACGGGCAAGATTTTCGTGTCCTGACCAAGATGACGGCTGACCATTCTCTCTTTCTCCTTCTCCTCCTCCCCCCCTGTAATCCGGCCACCCACGCTGTACCGACAGTATGACAGTTGTACAGGTACTACCATCTACAGCGCATGATACCAGCTCCTGTTCTTCCTCCTCCTCCTCTCCCTCATTGTCCCCCATTGCACGTTGGGATGAGATGAGGCTGGGCTGTGTGTAATCGCCCGTTATGGCTTCTTGATCCATCTCATCATACTCTGGCTGCAATGCCTCCTCTTTAATTCTCTGCAGAGAGCATTGCAAAAGACAGACAAGAGGGATGCTGATGCTAATGATGGCGTCATCGCCACTCACCATCTTGGTCTACTTCACAAAGTTTGTCAGGATGGTACATACGTCAGACATCCAGGTCCACTCCTGAGATCTTATGTGTGGAGTCTGACATGAATATCAACGGCCTTGTTGCAGCTGGTACTCCACAACTGCTCTCTTCTGCTCACAAATCCTTTGGAACATGTGGAGGGTAGAGTTCCAACGTGTGGGGACATCACACACCAGTCGGTGTGCCGGAAGCTGCAAACGCTGCTGCAACACAGCAAGGGCGGCGTAAGCTGTAGTCGACTTCCGAAAATGAGCTGACAGGCGGCGTACTTTGATGAGCAGATCTGGCAACTCGGTGTATGATTTAAGAAACCACTGAACCACGAGGTTAAGCACATGAGCCCGGCATGGTACGTGTGTGATCTTGCCTCGCCTCAGAGCCGCCACCAGGTTACGGCCATTGTCACACACGACCATGCCTGGATGTAGGTTCAGCGGTCTCAGTCACAGATCTGCCTACTCTTTCACAGCTGTCCACAACTCACAAGCAGTGTGAGGTTTATCTCGTAAGCTTATGTGTTTCAGCACAGCCTGTTGCAGCTTGGCTGAGGCAATACTGCAGTGTTTCCAGCTTGTAACTGATCTGGTGATATCTGAGATGGAGGCTGAACATGAGGAGGAGGAGGAGGATGATGCACAGGAGCTGTACACTGTGGGGCAACGCTGAATGACATAGGGCTCGCAATCCTCGGTGTGGGGAGGATGTGTTCCGTCCCAAGGTCCGACTGGGTCCCGGCTTCTGCTATGTTTACCCAGTGTGCCGTCAGGGAGATGTACCGTCCCTGGCCACAAGAACTTGTCCACGTGTCCGTTGTCAGGTGGACCCTCCCAGTAACTGCTTTGTTGAGGGTACGGCAGAGGTTTTGGGACACGTGCTTATGTAGTGCGGAGATGGCACACCGGGCAAAATAGTGTCGGCTGGGGACCGAGTACTGAGGGACGGCCACCGCCATAAGGTTGCGAAAGGATTTTGTCTCCACCAGCCTAAAAGGCAGCATTTCCAACGCAAGCAGTCATGAAATGTGTGAACTAAGGACTGTGGCCTGTGTGGCGTTGGCTGTGAATTTGCGCTTTCATTCAAAGATCTGGAATATGTACAATTGAACG
This sequence comes from Phyllobates terribilis, assembly GCF_046119375.1. Lineage (NCBI taxonomy): Eukaryota > Metazoa > Chordata > Amphibia > Anura > Dendrobatidae > Phyllobates > Phyllobates terribilis. The sequence goes on along the minus strand of NW_027362768.1, from coordinate 32,529,545 downwards.
CTGCGGTGGGACGTGGACGTGGATGTTTCTTGAGAAGCTGCCATAACAAGTGAAGACTGAGAGGAGGGGGCATCTTTGCATGCAGTATGGACAGGGGATTGCCTTGCACGCACAACAGGGGGTTCTCTTACACGCACAACAGCGGAAGAAGCAGTGGTGACACCCGCTAACACTGGTTGTGGACCCTGGGGTTCGCCCCACAAAGTTTGGTGCTTTGCTAACATGTGCCTGATCATGCTGGTGGTGGTCAGGCTGGTAGTTTTGTCACCCCTGCTGATGCTGGCATGGCAGATGGTACAATTGGCCTTTTTATTGTTATCAGCAGAGTCTTTAAAAAAATTCCAGACTCTGGAAGACCTACCGGTTGTACTGGCAACGTCCCTCTTGTTGGTGTTACGGGGAACGGTTGCACGCCTTCTGTCTGCGGCCACCGCACTGCTTCTTCCTGCCTGTTGGGGTACTCTGCCTCCCTCTCCCTGTGTGCTGCTGGCCTCGCTCTGTGAGTCCCCCTGCCACGATGGGTCAGTTACTAGATCATCCACCACCTCCACCTCTTCCACTTGCGCACTACGATCCTCCTCCTCACTTCGTGGCAATTGTGTCTCGTCATCGTCCACCTCTTGTGAAAAATTGCCAGCGTCGACTTCCTGTGGCCGCAGCTGTTCAAATATTTGGGCATTGCTACATGGGATCTCCTCTTCCACCACTTCAAGTGGAGCAGGTGAGGGGCACAAAAATGGAAATGGACCAGTGAACAGCTCTTCAGAGAGTAAAACTATGGGATCAGTTGCTGTCTGATGACACTCGGCATGGTGAGAGGATGGAGCATCAGGGTGAGGAGAAGTATGCGGTCGAGACTCACGGCTACTAAAACTTGACCGTGTGGAAGACAGACCGGAGGGGGTGGTGCCCAGGTAACTGGAAGTATTATCTGCTATCCAATTAATAACCTGTTCACACTGATCAGTTCGCAATACTGGTGGAGTAGTGTGCTTCCCTAGTAATTCGGTCAAGTAGTGGGAGCGAGAAGGTGTGGCTGTTGGTTGTTGCACATTTTCACCTTGGCCACGGCCCGGTCCTCTACACGCACCATCACCGGAACGTCCAGTTCCACGTCCCTTGCCACGCGCCTTGCCTATTGTAAATGAAGTAAAATAGCTTACACTCGCACTATCAACGGAAAAAGGGTAATAAAAAGGAGATTAGAACCGTGGAAGAGGAAAACCACAGTTCTATTTCTCTGGCCTACACCAGAATCTTTCAAACAGATATATTTGTGTCTGAACAGTCATGGAGACACTATTACTGTTTTTTTTTACGTAAAACAGGCCAAAAGCTGGTTAATACAGAGATTTGAACCGTGGAACTGAAAAACCACAGTTATAGCTATGTGGCCTACACCAGAATCTTTTATACAGATATATTTATGTCTGAACAGTCAGGGAGACACTATTACTGTTTTTTTTTACGGAAAAAAGGCCAAAAGCTGGATAATACTGAGATTTGAACTGTGGAACTGCAAAACCACAGTTATAGTTATGTGGCCTACACCAGAATCTTTTAAACAGATATATTTATGTCTGAACAGTCAGGGAGACACTATTACTGTTTTTTTTTACGGAAAAAAGGCCAAAAGCTGGATAATACTGAGATTTGAACCGTGGAACTGCAAAACCACAGATATAGTTATGTGGCCTACACCAGAATCTTTTAAACAGATATATTTGTGTCTGAACAGTCAGGGAGACACTATTACTGTTTTTTTTTACGGAAAAAAGGCCAAAAGCTGGATAATACTGAGATTTGAACCGTGGTACTGCAAAACCATAGTTTTAGTTATGTGGCCTACTCTAGAATCTTTTAAACAGATATATTTGCGTCTGAACAGTCAGGGAGACACTATTACTGTTTTTTTAACGGAAAAAAGGCCAAAAGCTGGATAATTCAGAGATTTGAACCATGGGACTGCAAAACCACATTTATAGTTATGTGGCCTACAACAGAATCTTTTAAACAGATATATTTGTGTCTGAACAGTCAGTGAGACACTATTACTGTTTTTTTTAACGGAAACAAGGCCAAACGCTGGATAATACAGAGAATTGAACCATGGAACTGCAAAACCACAGTTATAGTTATGTGGCCTGTACCAGAATCTTTTAAACAGATATATTTGTGTCTGAACAGTCAGCGAGACACTATTACTGTTTTTTTTATGGAAAAAAGGCCAAAAGCTGGATAATACAGAGATTTAAACCGTGGAACTGCAAAACCACAGTTATAGTTATGTGGCCTACACCAGAATCTTTTAAACAGATATATTGGTGTCTGAACAGTCACAGACACACTAAATTTTTTTTTTTTGGGGGGGGGATACCAAAAGGTTAATAAGATGCGTATTTGTACAGTCTGACTGAGGAAAAAAAATACAGGATTTAGATGAAAAAAAAAGGATTTTTCCTGGCCCCTGAGACCGGGGGATAAGTCTAGCAATTTGACCAGGAGCACACAGGACTGTAATGCACTGTTTGTTGGTATAACCAATACCTATACTGCCTGCCTGCCTCACTGCCTTATATCTGGGATGGATATCAGTCCTGAGAAGGACTGTTTGTTTGATTTGGCAGGCTTTAGAGACCCTACACTACCTATTTCGCATTATATATCTCTCTCTAACTCAGCAGCACTGACCCTACACTTACAATCACTGTAATGCCCACAAACAACATGGCTGCGGCATTACAGTGACTGGCTGGCAATCCCTGCATGTTCATTGGCTCTGTAAAGAGCGCCAAACATGCAGGGCGGAGACCCGAGCTCCCACCCGAGTAACCCGGAAATGCTCGGTGCTCGCCGAACTTCCCGAGTAGCGAGATGCTCGGACGAGTTCCGAGCAGTGTCGAGCATGCTCGCTCAACACTATTTATTATTACTTTTGTCAGATTCAAGTTAATTCTATGACCATTGTAGGTTTTTCTTTCATTAAACGAGGGGTACCAACAATTTTGACCACGTGTGTATATATTTACTTTATTATTATTATTATTATTATTATTATTATTTTTACATTTTTTTTTTACTTTTGCTTTTCACTTTTTTCACTTTTTTACTTAGTCCCTCTATAAGACTTTCACTTTCTGCAGTCTGATCCCAATTATAATGTATAGCAGTGCAGAATCACTGCTATTCCTTATAACAGTAAGTTCTGCACTGGCACAAGTTAGTTTGATCATGAACTGTGCTGGTGCTTGGTGACTCGGATGTTGGATGATATTGGGTCACCATGGCAACGACTGGGACCCCGCTAAATGCTGCGATTGCAGCGATCACAACATTTAAGGGGTTAAAGTGCCGGGAGCGGTGTGGGCACCACTCCTGGCACTGAGTGCCTGGTGTCAGCTGTCAGAATCAGCTGACATCCGGCGGCGATTGCGCCCGCACAGCCTCTGTGCAGGCGCGATCGCGATGTCGTAATAATACGTACCTGGTCCATAAGGCAGAGAGGGCACAGGAACGCATTATTACGTACTATGCCAGAAATGGGGTAAAATTGAGTAAAAGTGTGACACCATTTTTCTCAGCAGCAGATGTTTCCAGGTGTTTTTCCCATGCTGTTTTTTCTCCTTCCATTCAGCACTTTTCCATCCATTTCAAGGTCTTCACTACCCCTCAGTCTTCCTTGTAGGGTCTGCAGAAAAAATGCTAGGCTTTCCCATTGACTCCCATTATACCCGTTACTTGAAAAGAGCATCCAAGCATTAAGAATTGCTCAGTTAGAGTAACGCGCATCCAAGCATTTTAGTGCTTGCTCATCCCTACTTGTAACTAGAATACCCAAGTCCTTCTCCTGTATTGTAGTCCCTAGTAGATTTCCACTTAATCTATATGCAGCAATATGATAACTACAGACATGATGCATTACTCTACATTTATCAACATTAAACCTCATCTGCCACGTGTTTGCCCTTGCACACATCTTATGTGCAGCATTCTGTAATATTACAGTGGCATGTAAAAGTTTGGGCACATTTGCTCAAAATTACTTTTAGGTTTATGTGCACACAAAATGTTGCAAAAACGCTTGTTAATAGATCTGCCAGTTATAGCAATGCCAATCCTGATGTGCTGTGCACATGATGTGGAAATTTCCTCTCAGGATTAGCACTGTGGATAAAAACGCAGCATGACCATTATGCCCAGCGTTTCCGGAGCGTTTCCCGCCCATTGACTTTAATTGAAATGCAGCAACGTTCTGAAGAACGTTCCCATGGTGGTAAGTTCACTGGAGCTAATTTTCAGCTGATGAACCCCAGTGACCTCCTGCACAGCAATGTATACTAATAGGAGTGATTTTACACTCCTATAAGACCAAGCCATTTTCCCCATCGCCACCATTTTCTCACTGCTGCAGCTGCGTGTTAGATGGCACCGCTGTTGCTGTGTGCGCTATACCTTGTTAATTTCAAGCCAATTTTCGGACAAATCTACAGATAGCTTGGGAGTAGGGAATAGTTGTGATTGCAGTCCTTTTAAGGACTAGGTTACAGCATTTCCTACGACTTTTATCAGGCAGGTCTGTGCTCTTAAATAGATAGATTGTGGGAGTAAAGACTAATTGTAATTGCAGTCCTTTTCAGGACTAGGTTACATCAGTTCCTATCAGTTTTTGCCAGGCAGGTCTGTGCCAGTGCTGTGCAAGTTTTTTTCACAGCATTTGGCTGAATCTAGCAAAGCTAATCCTTTTTGGCCTATTGCAGAGTGTGTTAGTCAGTGGAGTAGCCTATCTGTGTTGCAAGATATACCAACTGTGTATAGAATACCAATTTTTTTACTGCACCTAGTGAAGTAAAATCTTTTGGGCAAAGCATCATTCTATTAGTCCATCTATACTGACCTCCATCAGGTTGCAAATTGAATATAATTTTTTTCTGCATCTAGCTCTGAAAAAATATTTGGGCTTCTAGCAGTGTGTGGGACTTGTTCTATTAGTCCATCTATACTGACCTCCATCAGGTTGCAAACTGAATATAATTTTTATCTGCATCTAGCTCTGAAAAAATATTTGGCCTTCTAGCAGTGTGTGGGACTTGTTCTATTAGTCCATCTATACTGACCTCCATCACGTTGCAAATTCAAAATAATTTTTTGTCTGCATCTAGCTCTGAAAAAATATTTGGGCTTCTAGCTGTGTGTGGGACTTGTTCTATTAGTCCATCTATACTGACCTCCATCAGGTTGCAAACTGAATATAATTTTTATCTGCATCTAGCTCTGAAAAAATATTTGGCCTTCTAGCAGTGTGTGGGACTTGTTCTATTAGTCCATCTATACTGACCTCCATCACGTTGCAAACTGAATATAATTTTTTTCTGCATCTAGCTCTGAAAAAATATTTGGGCTTCTAGCAGTGTGTGGGACTTGTTCTATTAGTCCATCTATACTGACCTCCATCAGGTTGCAAACTGAATATAATTTTTATCTGCATCTAGCTCTGAAAAAATATTTGGCCTTCTAGCAGTGTGTGGGACTTGTTCTATTAGTCCATCTATACTGACCTCCATCACGTTGCAAATTCAAAATAATTTTTTGTCTGCATCTAGCTCTGAAAAAATATTTGGGCTTCTAGCTGTGTGTGGGACTTGTTCTATTAGTCCATCTATACTGACCTCCATCAGGTTGCAAACTGAATATAATTTTTTTCTGCATCTACCTCTGAAAAAATATTTGGCCTTCTAGCAGTGTGTGGGACTTGTTCTATTAGTCCATCTATACTGACCTGCATCAGGTTGCAAATTAAAAATAATTTATATCTGCATCTAGCTCTGAAAAAATATTTGGCCTTCTAGCAGTGTGTGGGACTTTCTCTATTAGTCCATCTATACTGACCTCCATCAGGTTGCAAATTAAAAATAATTTTTATCTGCATCTACCTCTGAAAAAATATTTGGGCTTCTAGCTGTGTGTGGGACTTGTTCTATTAGTCCATCTATACTGACCTCCATCAGGTTGCAAACTGAATACAATTTTTTTCTGCATCTACCTCTGAAAAAATATTTGGGCTTCTAGCTGTGTGTGGGACTTGTTCTATTAGTCCATCTATACTGACTTCCATCAGGTTGCAAACTGAATACAATTTTTTTCTGCATCTACCTCTGAAAAAATATTTGGGCTTCTAGCTGTGTGTGGGACTTGTTCTATTAGTCCATCTATACTGACCTCCATCAGGTTGCAAATTGAATATAATTTTTTTCTGCATCTAACCCAGCCAGTAGTTTTGGCCTAATACCACAGTTTGGCCACTCAGCTCTGCTCGGTTCCCATCCATTGTTTTTTTGTGCAAACAACTCCAGAGTTGTGAATTAGTTAACCACCAAAATGAGTGGAAAAAGGCCTGCTGCTGGTGGAAAGGGGAATAGGCGTGTTGGGAAGGGGAAAAAAGGTTGTGTCCGTGGGGTAGGTGTTAAAGCAACAGTAACATCTGCAGAAGAAAGACCATCTTCCAGCCAAACTAAAATGTCTACTTCTTTTAGCGGACAATGTGATAAGATCCCTTTCTTACAGCCACGCTAATCGCTACAAATTCCAGATGAGGCACAAAAACAGCAGGTGCTTCAACGGATATCAAGTGCTCCTTTAAGTGGGCTCTCCTCCACATCAACTTCAACAGCACAAATACTCCAGTCCTCAAAGGTGTCACCCCAATCGCACTTGCTTCCTCACAGCTCCCAAATCTCCAGCTGCCCGTCTGAGTATGAGGTAGAACAGATGGTTGAGTCTGCAGAGATGTTTACTCATACTATAGCCTGGGAATCAGAGGTCGACTCCAGCGCTTCTGTGAATCCAGACGAGGAAATGATCTGCACTGAAGCCCAGAATCTTTATGAGTCGGATCCAGGACCAGACGCAGAAGGTTCTGACCATAATGTAGACCCTCATTCCCAAACTGTAACTCCTGTTGGTGGAGACAATGAGGAAGACGATGATGAGACTCAAATACCTGATTGGAGCGACAACTTTAGTTTTTTGTCAGGGCAGGAACAGGTTGGCTCTGAGGACGACGGGTGTGAAAACGCACAGGGTGATGATGATGAGGTTGGAGATCCCACTTACTGTCAACCCACAGTCAGCCAAGAGATGAGGTCAGCAGAGGAGGTGGAGGAGGATGCTAGTGACGACGAGGTCAGGTTGCGCCTTCCTGGACAGAGACGTAGTACTGGAAGCATGTCAACAACTGCATCCTCAAACACAACTCTGCCTCTCACCACAAGTCGTGGTGGCTCTTCAGGTCGCATGGGTGCTAAGCATTGCATAGCCTGGGCATTTTTTCAGATCGATAAAGATGACCCAACTCGTGTTATCTGTAACATTTGGCAGCAAAAGCTAAGTAGAGGCCAAAAAATACATAGTTTGAGTACTTCATGCATGAACCGGCACATGGACATGAAGCATAAGTTGCAGTGGGAAGCTCACTGTGCTACAATGCGGCCTAGCCGGCCGGGCCAACCACCGTTTGCCATATCTTGTGCATCCGCGGCCTCTTCATCCTCTGTGACTGGGGGGACAGCAGTCACACCTGTTTTGGGGCGCAGACCTGCCACCTCTTTACCCGCAACAGCCAGCGTGATTGGCAGGTAATCATTTTCTTTGCAGGTGGTAACACCAGCTGGTGTTGAGCGCTGTCCGACATCGATAGCACCACCTTTGGATCAAGGCAACCTAACATGTCCGCCTGCATCTTCCTCACAGACCGGCAGTTTGCCGGGGACACCCTTATCAACCCCGTCTAAGCACAATAGCCAGCCCTCGGTCCCTCAGATGTGGACAAGTAAAAGACCATTTCCTCCTAGCCATGAGAAAGCTAAGAGGTTGAATTTCACCATCTGCAAGCTCTTGGCTACAGAAATGCTGCCTTTCCGCCTGGTGGACACAGAGGATTTTCGAGACCTTATGTCCGTCGCAGTGCCCCAGTACCAGATGCCCAGTCGGCACTACTTCTCAAAGAAAGGTGTGCCTGCGCTCCACCAGCATGTCGCACACAACATCACCGCTTCTTTGAGAAACTCTGTGTGTGACAGGGTGCATTTCACCACAGACACTTGGACGAGTAGGCATGGACAGGGGCGTTACATGTCGCTGACTGGGCACTGGGTAACTATGGTGACAGCAGGACAAGGGGCTGCTGTCCAAGTCTTGCCATCCCCACGAGTTGTGCGTCAATCCTCTTTATGTCAAAGTTCCTCCACTGCTTCTGCCTCCTCAACCTCCTCTCGGTCCTCCACCTGCACCCAAAGCCTGTCTGGTCATGCCACAAGCTTTCTAACTGCGCAGAAGGGATCCTGCACACCTCCTTACTATGCTGGCAGTAGGGCTCAACGTCATCAGGCGGTTTTTACTTTGAAATGTCTGGGAAATGTGAGTCACACAGCTGAGGAGATGTGGTCAGCTCTGGAGAACCAATTTCATGAATGGTTGTCTCCACTGGACCTGAAACCAGGGAAGGCCGTGTGCGACAATGCTGCAAAGCTGGGTGCGGCCCTTCGCCGGGGCAATGTCACACACGTGCCTTGTATGGCTCACGTGTTGAACCTGGTTGTCCAGCTATTTTTAGCCCACTATCCCGGACTAGATGGCCTTCTGCAGAGGGCACGGTCGCTGTGTGCTCACTTCCGCCGTTTGCATCCCGCAGCTCAGCGACTTACATCTCTACAGAAGTCGTTGGGCCTGCCACTTCACTGTCTAAAATGCGATGTGCCTACCCGGTTGAATTCAACTCTTCACATGTTGCAGCGACTGTGGCAGCACCGACAAGCCCTGGTGCAATACGTTCTGACGTATAGCCTGGGCCAACGAGATCCAGAGGTGGGGCAAATCACGCTGGAGGAGTGGTCTCAGATCAGGGACCTATGCACCCTTCTGCACAGTTTTGAAATGGCGACGAAGATGTTTAGTGCTGACGATGCCATTATCAGCATGACTATTCCGGTGATTTACATGCTGGAGCACATGTTAAACAGAATTCGGAGTCAGGTGGTGGCACAAGAGCAGGTGGAGGAAGTAGAGGAGGAGGAGTTGTATGCGGAAGGGCTAACATCTGCAAGGTCCAGACGGTCGGCAGCACCAAGGCGGCAGGCATGTGAGGGTGGGGGAGATGGTTTTACCAGGGCGCATGGTAGCAGCCAAACTAGTGAGGAAGGTGCAGGAGCCCAGGAAGAAGTGGAGGACGAATTGATGGAAGACTCATCCGATGAGGGAGACCTTGATCACATTTCTGTTGTGCGAGGTTGGGGGGAGAGGACAGAAGAAGGAAGCATGATTGTTACCTCGCCACCAACACAACAGGGACTTGGTGCTCCTGGATGCGCAACACACATGAGTGCCTTCTTGCTGCACTACCTGCAACATGACCCTCGAATTGTGAGAATTAGAAATAATCCTGACTACTGGGTTGCCACACTGTTAGATCCCCGGTACAAAAGTAAATTTGCAGAAATTATTCCTGCCATAGAAAGGGATGCACTCATGCAGAAGTATCAGCAGAGACTGTTGCAGAATCTTACATGTGCTTTTCCACAAAATACCAGTGGTGCACGTAGTGAATCTCACAGTTCCAACTTGCCAACCGTGGGACCGTCAAGTGTTCAGCACTCAAACAGTAACAGAACCACAGTATCTGCTGGTAACATCAATTTTGCGGAATCATTTCACCACTTTTTTAGCCCATCCTTTGCAAGACCACAGGAGACAAGAAGTCTGACACATAGTCAACGCCGAGAGACGATGGTACAGGATTATCTCCAAGTAAACATTGAAGCCATGACTGTGTCACTGGACCCTTGCTCTTTTTGGGCTTCCAATCTGGATAAATGGCCGGAGCTAGCCACTTACGCCTTGGAGATCTTGTCATGCCCCGCAGCCAGCGTTCTGTCTGAACGTGTGTTCAGCGCTGCTGGTGGTGTGCTGACAGATAAGCGCACGCGGCTCTCCACTGATAATGTAGACAGACTCACGTTCATAAAGATGAACAAATCATGGATCCGAAACGACTTTTCTACCCCTGTGTCATCCTGGGGAGAGTAAAAGCTTGATGATTGGTTAAAATCACCTCACCAACCGTTTTAAGCTTTCAAATTACTAATCGTGTTTATCTGTATCTTGGCTGGAAAATAATTTGGGCTTTGTAGCAGTGTGCAGCACTGATTCTATTAGGCCATCTATAATAAGCTCCACCAGATTTAAAATTACTAATCATGTTTATCTGTATCTTGGCTGGAAAATAATTTGGGCTTCGTAGCAGTGTGCAGCACTGATCCTATTAGGCCATCTATACTAAGCTCCACCAGATTTAAAATTAATAATAATTTTTAGCTGCATCTAGCCCGGAAAATAATTTTGGGGCTCCGAGATGCGCAAGACACATAAGTGCCTTCTTGCTGCACTACCTGCAACATGACCCTCATATTGTCAGAATTCGAAGTAATCATGACTACTGGGTTGCCACACTCTTAGATCCCCCAAACTTTTCGATCAACCTTTTCATTTTAATAAAGACCAAAAAAATGGTCATTTTTGAAATTATAAGCATTAGCAGGTTATTAGAAACTGAAATCAAACAGTTTTCAACACAAAACTTTATTCTAGGTGAAGTTACATTTTCACATAGGACCCCTTGTTCGAAAGGAGCTTCTGAACTCTCTCGTCCATTGAATTTGTCAGGTTTTGGATGGTTTCTGCTTCAATTGTTTTGCATGAGGACAGAATACCCTCTCAGAGCTGTTGCTTAGATGTGAACTGCCTCCCGCCATCATAGACACTCCTTTTGATGATGCTCCAGAGGTTCTGAATGGGGTAGAGGTCAGGGGAGCATGGGGGTCACACCATAAGTTTGTCCCCTTTTATGCCCATATCAGCCAGAGATGCAGATGTTTTATGTGCAGCATGAGATGGTGCATTATCATGCATAAAAATGATCTTGCTGTGGAATACACGGTTCTTCTTCTTGAACCATGGCAGGAAGTGCTGTTTGAGAAAATCCACATACATTATGGAGGTCATCTTTACCCCTTCAGGGATCCTAAAGGGGCCGACAATCTCTCTCCCCATGATTCCAGCCCAAAACATTACTCCACCTCCTCCTTGTTGGCGCTGTAGCCGTGTTTGCGTGGGGTGTCCATCAACCAGCCATCCTCCACTCCATCCATCTGGACCATCGAGCGCTGCATGGCACTCATCCGTGAACAAAACAGTTTTGAAATCAGTCTTCATGTAATGTTTGGCCCACTGGAGCCGTTTCTGCTTGTGTGAAGTGGATAGAGGAGGTCGACAGGATGGCGTATGCACAGCTGAAAACCTCTGAAGGACCCTGCATCTTGTTGTTCGGGGGATGTTGGAGGCACCAGCAGCTTCAAAAACTTGTCTGCTGCTATGACAAGGCTTTTTTGCCGCTGCTCTTTTAACCTGACGTAATTGCCTGTAGGAAAGAGTCCTCAATTTGCCCTTATCAGCACGCACACGTGTGTACTGTGAATCAGCTACATACTTCTTGATTGCCAAGACACTTCATCCTGATCATCGCACAATGTTGATTGTAGTCATGCCTTGACCTAAACACTCCACAATTTGTTGCTTCTCAGCAGCCGACACATCCTTTTTCTTTCCCATTTTGGCAGAAAATGTAGGCTGCTTAATAATGTGAGACAGCCTTCTTAAGTAGTCTTGCCTTTCATTGGACACACCTGCCAAACTAATTAGCACAGGTGTCTGCAATTGCTTGCAGTGATATAAAGAGCCCTGACACACATCACCATCAATGAGTTTAACTGACAAACAAACAAATTCTTCCCTTATCACTCCTAAACACTTTTTGCATAATAATTTGGAGCACAGTGTACATGTGCTTTTCCACAAAACACCAGTGGTTCACGTAGTGAATCTTACAGTTCTATATTGCCAACCGTGGTCTGTATGGAGTTGTTCAATAAAGGGCCCAAAATTAAGATAACATAGATGGGAGAGGTCTCTATGAATAGGAATTCCTAAGTATTTGATACCCTGTGAGGGCCAGGCAAAGGGAAAGTTGGACTGGATGGAATCCTGTATGGATTTGGGGAGGGAGACATCGAGGGCCTCAGACTTCGCTGCATTGATTTTAAAATTTGACCATCTAACAAAGTGATCTATTTCAGCCATAACAGCATGGATGGATATATGTGATTGAGTGATATATACTAGGACATCATCAGCAAATAGAGAGCACTTGTACTCGGTGCCTCCCACCTCAATCCACCTAATATTGGGGTTATGGCGAATTGATGAGAGCAGGTGCTCCGTCACTAGGATGTATAAGAGAGGGGACAGAGGACATCCCTGCCTTGTCCCATTGGTGATTGTGAAAGGTGATGAAAATGTTCTGATGCACCCCCTGGGCCTTTGGACACCTGGAGCCGGACCCTTTTTGGTGGATGCTGGTGGTTGTAGTCTTCGTGGCGGCGACCCGGTTCCGTGGCTCAGGGTGGTCAAACCAGTGGCGGAACTATTTATGTGGTTTTGATGTTTAAATGTCCGACTACGCCACCCGTGGATTGCGGTCAGAGTGAACCGCCGCTGCAGGGCAGACCACTGAGGCTGGTGTTGTGGGTGCAGCAGAGCGTAGCACAACTCCCCACGGGAGGAGTATAGCCTCAGGGCAGTGTATGCGGAGGATGGGGGTGATAGTGCAGGGCAGCAGCAGTAACGACACGGAGTCAGTGATGCAGTCCAGGGCCTTTACTCACAGTTCTTATTATCCAGACCACGTCTGCAGGTAACGGCTGCCTAGGTCGTACTGTGCTCACCAGGTGAGGGGCCCAGACAACTCCCAGATAACTTTGGAGTGCTTCACAGGACCCCCTTTGTGTGTCCTTTGTCTGGCCTTTCTTACCAACCCTTCTGTCCGGCTGCCTCGGGCCTCCTCTTGGTAAACTTGGCGCCAGTTTCCCTGACCCTATGTGGTGCCTTCCTAGCGGGTGTAGCGAGGGGCTGCGCCACATAAAATGTCACAGCCTCCGGTTTCTAGCTGAGGGTCGTTTCCTGCCTCCACTAGTTTCGGGGACCGGTCTCCCCCTTTGGCCTGACCCCTTCACGCAGGTGGATTCGGGCGTGCGGTGGCGACTCGCCCGTCCGCACCCCTGGGATCCCTTCGTTCCTCGTTCCTGGAGCCTTCTCCACTCCTCTTCCTTCCTTCTCCCTCTTCCAGGCCTGGGCCTCTGTTACTAGGCCCGCCTCCGGAGCAGAGCTCATGCAGAGCCCCTGCTCCCTGCCACTTCTGCTCAGACTTCTCTGCACTGAACTAAGATGGTGCCCACCTTTTATACTCCCTTCTCAATGCACCCAGGAACTGCTTCCTCCCTGCTCCTGCACTACAGGGTTCCCCTTCCTCAGTGTTCCCTCCCTCCACTCCAGCCAGGGACAGGGACTGTCGTGCCCATCTCAGGGGCATATTGGTCGCCCTGCCCCACGGCAATGTGGTGTAATGCATGCAGGTGTCGGGTCCTGATCCACACTCCATCCTTACCTGAGAGTGAGATATCACACCTCTGGGTGAGGTGCAATACCTCTGTAGCAACCGAGCCCTCAGGGTGCTACAGTTCCATTTATCTTCAGCCTAGGTGACGCATTGCGATACAGGGCCGTGATTTTGGCTATAAAAGGGTCCCCTAGACCCCTACCCCAAGCTTTTTAAGAGAATCATATATGGCGTGCCAGGAGACTCTATGGAATGCTTTCTCAGCATCCAACGAGAGTATCTAATTACAAATTTTTAACTGCATCTAGCCCAGGAAATACTTTGTGCCTAGTAGCAGTGTCTGCTAGTCAGCGGATTATCCCAGCTGTTAAGCAAGCTACACCACCTGTAGTTTGGACACTTAATTTTTTCAAAGGAAATGCTTCGGGACCACGGGATACTCAGTGAAGAGCATCATGAGGCACCCCAAGGCATAGGGGCTGGGACTGGCAGTAGGATGCCTTGCGGTGGACAGCCGAGCTCGATCCTTATAAAAGCTTTTTAACTGCAGCAGCTTTAGTGGACGCTACTGGAGCTGGAATTATGCGGCTGCTGGCATGAGACTTGCCCTCCAATAGATCCTTGTAAATGGATTTAAAGTGTATTCATTCAAATTAGAGAGGCAATTTAAATTAAAAAGCTTAGAGCTGCCTCCACCACAGGGGGGCTCGCTCGACCCACCAGCGTACAGGCACCAGTATTGGGAGAGGGGGGCTGGCCGTCAGGGTTCACCGCGGCTCTGGCACAAACCCGGCGACACGGAGGTGGCACGGGCAGGAGCGGACTGAACGTGTCGGCTTCTCACTTTTTGGATTTTAGAAGGGCATGACATGCCTATATCTGTGTCTCCCCCTCCTTTTACTCCTCCACCTCTTTTCTTTTCGCATGACTATATGTACTTGTCACTTTTCCATGTGTTAGTTGTGTCTTCTGAGCAGTTTGTCAGCTTTTGGACACCTTTGAAGGTGTTTTCTATGTGTTTCTATGTGTTTTTGTTTGCCTGCCATTGGCTTTAACGGTGTTTGAAGGTGTTCGACGAACAGTTCGACGAACAGTTCGGCGAACACACGGGTGTTCGACGAACCGAACCGAACTCGAACACTACGGGCGTGGCTCAACACTACCGATGAGGTTAAAATAGAATTCTTTGGCCACTATGATCAAATGTATGTGTGATGAAAAAGGGCACAGATTTTCTTTTCCAAAAATTTTAATTAATTTTTAATAACTTGAAAATGAAGGGTCGGGGAAGATAAGGGAATATAGGGGAGGGGTGGGAGGGAAACTGGGTGAAGGGGGAGGAAGTGGAAAGTTGAGGGGGTGAAAGGGGGAAGAAATTGAGTCAACTAATGTTGGTGTTTAACAATAGAGAATAACATAGGTAAAATATTCTAAAATAAAATAATCAATTAACAATGCAAGAGAATTACAGAGTATTAGTAATGATTGATCATCTATATAATGCAGATGAGATAACAGTTGCAACGGACTCATAAATCAGTATGGAAATTTAATTGTCCAAATATCCCATTTTTTTGAGAACTTAACCATGCAGTTATTAGTAACAGCAAATTTATATTCATATGTTCTATGCAGATTCATTTTTTCTATTATGTCTTTTAGTGTTTGTATGTCTGGCTTTTTCCAATAGAATGCTATAGCATTCTTAATGACTAAAAAGATGTGTATTAGTAGTGGTCTCTCGGAGGGACTAAGGGTTCCTAAACCTAAAAAAAAATAAGGCCATTTGAGGAGGGATATCGAATGATCTGTTCAATAGGCTATTAACTAGTTTGGATGTCTGAGCCCATAATTTTTGGATTTTGGGGCAACTCCAGAAAAGATGGAGGATATTACTAGTGTTGAGCGAACATGCTCGACACTGCTCGGTACTCGCCCGAGCATCACGCTCCTCGGGATGTTCGGCGAGCACCGAGCATTTCCAGGTTACTCGGGCGGGAGCTCGGGTCTCCGCCCTGCATGTTTGGCGCTCTTTACAGAGCCAATGAACATGCAGGGATTGCCAGCCAGTCACTGTAATGCTGCAGCCATGTTGGTTGTGGGCATTACAGTGATTGGCTGGCCGCACAGCGTCACCTCGAGTATTTAAAACGGGGCGCCGCCATCTTGGACACAGTCGCTCCGGATTAGACAGTGTAGGGACAGCGCTGTTGATTTAGGGAGAGATATAAACTGCAAAATAGTTAGTGTAGGGTCTGTAAAGGCTGCCAGAACAAGCAAACAGTCCTTTTCAGGACTAATATCCATCCCAGATACCAGGCAGGCAGGCTGTATAGGAGACACAGTGGTTATACCAGCAAACGCTACATTACAGTCCTGTGTGCTCCTGTTGCTGAAATTGTTGGACTTAGCACCAGGTGTCGGGGGCCAGGAAAAATCCTTTTTTTTTCATCTAAATCCTCCTTTTTTTTCCTCCTTCACACTGTACAAATACCCGTCTTATTAACCTTTCGGTGTGTCCCCCCCCCCCCCCCCAAAAAAGCGTGTCTCTGATTTTTCAGACACAAATATAACTGTTGAAAATAGTCTGGTGTAGGCTAGAGAAACAGAAGTGTTGTTTTGCACTTCCACGGTTCAAACCTCTGTATTATCCATTTTGGGCCATTTGTATCTAAAAAAAAAAAACTGTTTGAGTGTGTCACTCACTGTTCAGCCGCAAATATCTCTATTTAAAAAAGTGTGGTATACCCCAGTAAACAATAACTGTGGTTTTGCCATCCCATGGTAAAAAATCTCTATTATTCAGCTTTTGGTAGTTTTTTCCATAAAGAAAAACAGTAGTGTCTCCTGACTGTTGTGACACAAAAATATATCTGTTGAAAATAGTCTTGTGTAGGCCCGACATCCCAGTGTGGTTTCGCAGTTCCACGGGTCAAATCGCTGTACTATCCAGTTTTGGGCCTTTGGTATCTAAAAAAAAAAGCAGTTTGAGTGTGTCGCTCACTGTTCAGCCGCAAATATCTCTATTTAAAAAAGTGTGGTATACCCCAGTAAACAATAACTGTGGTTTTCCTCTTCCACGGTTCTAATCTACTCTTTATTACCCTTTTTCCATTGATAGTGCAAGTGTAAGCTATTTTACTTCATTTACAATGGGCAAGGCGCGTGGCAAGGGACGTGGAAATGGACGTTCTGGTGATGGTTCATGCAGAGGATGGGGCCGTGGCCAAGGTGAAAATGTGCCACAACCAATAGCCACATCTTCTCGCTCCCACTTCTTGACCAAATTACTAGGGAAGCACAGAACAACACCAGTATAGAGAACTGATCAGTGTGAAAAGGTTATTAATTGGATAACAGATAATACTTCCAGTTACCTGGGCACCACCACCTCCGGTCTGTCTTCCACACGGTCAACTCTTAGTAGCCGTGAGTCTCGACCGCATACTCCTCCTCATCCTGATGCTCCTTCCTCCCACCATGCCGAGTGTCATCAGACAGCAAGTGATCCCACAATTGGACACTCTGAAGAGCTGTTCACTGGTCCATTTCCATATTTGGGCCCCTTGCCTGATACGCTTGAAGTGGTGGTAGAGGAGATCCCATGTTGCGATGCCCAAATATTTGAACAGCCTCGGCCACAGGAAGTCGACGTTGGCAATTTGTCAGAGGTGGACGATGATGAGACAAAATTGCCAGGAAGTGAGGAGGAGGATCGTGGTGCGCAAGTGGAAGAGGAGGAGGTGCTGGATGATCTAGTAACTGACCCAACGTGGAAGGAGGACATGCAGAGGGAGGCAGAGTACCCCAACAGGCAGGAAGAAGCAGTGTGGTGGCCGCAGACAGAAGGCAGGCAACCGTTCCCCGTAACACCAACACGAGGGACGTTGCCAGTACAAGTGGTAGGTCTTCCAGAGTCTGGGATTTTTTTAAAGACTCTGCTGATAAACCCAAAAAGGCCATATGTTCCACCTGCCATGCCAGCATCAGCAGAGGTGACAAAACTACCAGCCTGACCACCACCACCATGATCAGGCACATGGCAGCAAAGCACCCGACTTTGTGGGGCGAAACCCAGGGTCCACGACCAGTGTCAGCGGGTGTCACCACAGCTTCTTCCACTGTTGTGCGTGCAATAGAACCCCCTGTTGTGTGTGCAAGGCAATCCCCTGTCCATACTGCATGTAAAGATGCCCCCTCCTCTCAGTCTTCACTTGTTATGGCAGTTTCTCAAGAAACAGCATCAACGTCCACGTCCACGTCCCAACGCAGCGTTCAATTGTCCATATCCCAGACCTTTGAACGAAAGCGGAAATTCGCAGCTAACGCCCCACAGGCCACAGTCCTAAATTCGCACATTTCACGACTGCTTGCATTGGAAATGCTGCCTTTTAGGCTGGTGGAGATGGAATCCTTCCGCAATCTTATGGCGGTGGCCGTCCCTCTGTACTCGGTCCCCTGCCGACACTATTTTGCCCGGTGTGCCATCCCCGCACTACACAAGCACGTGTCCCAAAGCATCTGCTGTGCCCTCAACAACGTAATTACTGGGAGAGTCCACCTGACAACGGACACGTGGACAAGTGCTTGTGGCCAGGGATGGTACATCTCTCTGACGGCACACTGGGTAAACATAGTGGAAGCCGGGACCCAGACGGACCTTGGGACGGAACACATCCTCCCCACACCGAGGATTGTGGGCCCTATGTCAGTCAGAATTGCCCCCACAGTGTACAGCTCCTGCGCATCCTCCTCCTCATGTTCTGCCTCCATCTCAGATATCACCACATCAGTTACAAGCTGGAAGCATTGCAGTACTGCCTCCGCCAAGCGGCAACAGGCTGTGCTGAAACTCATAAGCTTAGGTGATAAACCTCACACTGCTTGTGAGTTGTGGACAGCTGTGAAAGAGCAGGCAGATCTGTGGCTGAGACTGCTGAACCTACATCCCGGCATGGTTGTGTGTGACAATGGCCGTAACCTGGTGGCGGCTCTGAGGCGAGGTGAGATCACACACGTACCATGCCTGGCTCATGTGCTTAACCTCGTGGTTCAGCGGTTTCTTAAATCGTACCCCGAGTTGCCAGATCTGCTCGTGAAAGTACACCGCCTGTCAGCTCATTTTCGCAAGTCGGCTACAGCTTCCGCCGCCCTTGCTGTGTTGCAGCAGCGTTTGCAGCTTCCGGCACACCGACTGGTGTGTGATGTCCCCACACGTTGGAACTCTACCCTCCACATGTTGCAAAGGATTTGTGAGCAGAAGAGAGCAGTTGTGGAGTACCAGCTGCAACAAGGCCGTCGATATTCAGGTCAGACTCCTCACATAAGACCTCAGGAGTGGACCTGGATGTCTGACATATGTACCATCCTGACAAACTTTGAGGAGGCCACCAAGATGGTGAGTGGCGATGACGCCATCATTAGTGTCAGCATCCCACTTGTCTGTCTTTTGCAACGCTCTCTGCAGAGAATTAAAGAGGAGGCATTGCAGCCAGAGTATGATGAGATGGATCAAGAAGCCGTAGCGGGCGATTACACACAGCCCAGCCTCATCTCATCCCAACATGCATTGGGGGACAATGAGGAGGAGGAAGAACAGGAGCTGCTATCATGCGTTGCAGACGGTAGTACCTGTACAAGTGTCATACCATCGGTTCAGCGTGGGTGGACTGAGGACAGGGGGGAGGAGGAAGAGGAGGAGGAGGAGAGCATGGTCAGTCATCATCTTGGTGAGGACACGGAAATCTTGCCCGTTACCAGTCTGGCACGCATGGCTGACTTTATGTTACGCTGCCTTAACCGTGACCCTCGCATTGTCAAAATGTTGGTGACACTTGTAGACCCCCGCTACAAGGAGAACTTTCACTCTCTTATTCCTGAGGTGGAGAGGTCTACAAAAATGGGGCAGTACCAGAAGGCCCTTGCTGCAGAACTCTTAAAAAAATTCCCATCTGAACACGCTAGCGGCAGAGGTCACAGTTCGTTGCCCAACCAAGGCGTACAGGCGAGAGAGATGCAACTCCAATCCAGCAGAGGCAGGGGAACACTGTCAATGTTCTGGGACAGTTTTCTGACACCCGCCCAGCTTACAGGCCCTGAGGCGCGGGGTACTCTCACAAGGAGTGGAAAGTTTCAAAAGATGGTGAGGGAGTACCTTGCCGATCGTACCAGCATCCTCTGTGATTCCTCTGTGCCTTTTAATTATTGGATATCCAAGCTGGACACTTGGAATGAACTCGCTCTGTACGCCTTGGAGGTCCTGGCCTGCCCTGCCACTAGCGTGTTATCGGAGCGTATTTTTAGTGCCGCTGGGGGAATTATAACTGATAAGCGCACTCGCCTGTCAACTGACAATGCTGACAAGCTGACCCTTATCAAAATGAACAAGGGCTGGATTGGGCCATACTTCTCATCACCACCAAATGACAACAGAGTAACATAAAGTCAAATCCACTGTGTCATTTCGGGAGGTGTATTCAAATGCACCGCTTCACACCCACACATGGGTATACGCTTCCTCGTTTCGGCTGTTTTATCTTCTCCTTATCCTCAGCCTCCACCACCACTATACCACCAGGGTGCCAGCATTGCAAGTTCCTCCGTCCTTATTTTTGGCAGCTTTTGCTTGCAAGGCAAAAGCAAATACTATGGGACACCCACTCCCCAATAATGGGACTTACGTTTCTAATATGCTGTACTGCATGGCTCTTGTAAGGGGCATTGCAAGTTGCTCCGTCCTAATTTTTGGCAGCTTTTTCTTGGAAAGCATAAGCAAGTACAATGGGACACCCACTCCCCAATAATGGGACTTATGTTTCTAATATGCTGTACTGCATGGCTCTTGTAAGGGGCATTGCAAGTTGCTCCGTCCTAATTTTTGGCAGCTTTTGCTTGGAAAGCATAAGCAAGTACAATGGGACACCCACTCCCCAATAATGGGACTTATGTTTGTAATATGCTGTACTGCATGGCTCTTGTAAGGGGCATTGCAAGTTGCTCCATCCTAATTTTTGGCAGCTTTTGCTTGGAAAACATAAGCAAATGCCATGGGACACCGACTCCCCAATAATGGGACTTATGTTTGTAATATGCTGTACTGCATGGTTCTTGTATCTTGTAAGGGGCATTGCAAGTTGCTCCATCCTAATTTTTGGCAGCTTTTGCTGGGAAGGCATAAGCAAATACCATGGGACACCCACTCCCCAATAATGGGACTTATGTTTGTAATATGCTGTACTGCATGGCTCTTGTAAGGGGCATTGCAAGTTGCTCCGTCCTAATTTTTGGCAGCTTTTGCTGGGAAAGCATAAGCAAATACTATGGGACACCCACTCCCCAATAATGGGACTTATGTTTGAAATATTCTGTACTGCATGGCTCTTGTAAGGGGCATTGCAAGTTGCTCCGTCCTAATTTTTGGCAGCTTTTGCTGGGAAAGCATAAGCAAATACTATGGGACACCCACTCCCCAATAATGGGACTTATGTTTGTAATATGCTGTACTGCATGGCTCTTGTAAGGGGCATTGCAAGTTGCTCCGTCCTAATTTTTGGCAGCTTTTGCTTGGAAAGCATAAGCAAATACCATGGGACAACCACTCCCCAATAATGGGACTTATGTTTGTAATATGCTGTACTGCATGGCTCTTGTAAGGGGCATTGCTAGTTGCTCCGTCCTAATTTTTGGCAGCTTTTGCTGGGAAAGCATAAGCAAATACCATGGGACACCCACTCCCCAATAATGGGACTTATGTTTGTAATATGCTGTACTGCATGGCTCTTGTAAGGGGCAATGCAAGTTGCTCCGTCCTAATTTTTGGCAGCTTTTGCTTGGAAAGCATAAGAAAATACCATGGGACACCCACTCCCCAATAATGGGACTTATGTTTGTAATATGCTGTACTGCATGGCTCTTTTAAGGGGCATTGCAAGTTGCTCCGTCCTAATTTTTGGCAGCTTTTGCTGGGAAAGCATAAGCAAATACTATGGGACACCCACTCCCCAATAATGGGACTTATGTTTGTAATATGCTTGCTGTACTGCATGGCTCTTGTAAGGGGCATTGCAAGTTGCTCCATCCTAATTTTTGGCAGCTTTTGCTGGGAAAGCATAAGCAAATACTATGGGACACCCACTCCCCAATAATGGGACTTATGTTTGTAATATGCTGTACTGCATGGCTCTTGTAAGGGGCATTGCAAGTTGCTCCGTCCTAATTTTTGGCAGCTTTTGCTTGGAAAGCATAAGCAAATACCATGGGACACCCACTCCCCAATAATGGGACTTATGTTTGTAATATGCTGTACTGCATGGCTCTTGTAAGGGGCATTGCAAGTTGCTCCGTCCTAATTTTTGGCAGCTTTTGCTTGGAAACCATAAGCAAATACCATGGGACACCCACTCCCCAATAATGGGACTTATGTTTGTAAAATGCTGTACTGCATGGCTCTTGTAAGGGGCATTGCAAGTTGCTCCGTCCTAATTTTTGGCAGCTTTTGCTTGCAAGACATAAGCAAATACTATGGGACACTCACTCCATAATAATGGGACTTATGTTTGTAATATGCTGTACTGCATGTGACGTGCCCCCTGGGCCGTGTGTACACGTGTGTGGGATACCCGGTGCCGGGTCTCTGGGGTCTGTAGTCTCCGTGGCGGTGACCCGGTCCCATGGCTCAGGCTGGTCAAACCAGTGGCAGTCTTTCTTAGGCTTTGAGGTTAAGTGTCCGACTGCGCCACCCGTGAATTGCGATCAGGGAGTACCACCGCTGTGAGGCAGACCGCTGAGGCTGGTGTTGTGTGCGCAGCATAGAATGGGATAACTCCCCTCGGGAGGAGTATAGCCTCAGGGCAGTGAGTGTGGATGATGGGGGTGATGGTGCACGAGCGCAGCAGGAACGACTCAGAGTCTTTGCAGTGCAGTTCAGGGTCTTTACTGATGATTATAAGGTAGACCCTCCCGGGAGTACTGGCTAGCATAAGAGGCCTGGTCAGTCTGTGAGCAAGCAGGAGTTCCCCTGGTCAGGTGGAGTTGTAGGCCTCCCCGTCTGTCTGCACTCTTCCTGGCTACCTTGCTGTAAGCGGGTAGAAGTAGCCCACGTCCCTGAGTGTACCGTGTAGTGCTCACCCGTATGGCTGGTGACTTGGGGCCTTCTGTTAGCCTCCGCTCCACGACGGCGGTGCTGGTCCCTTGCTTGTGACTGAGCCTCCGGGCTTCTATGGCCAGAGGACCTGAAATCCCCTGCCGGCTAGTTTCTGCTGCTGGATATATAAGTCCTCACAGCTTCGGACTCCTGTGTCCGGTTCCTATTGTCTTCTGCCAGGGTGAGCTCTGCTCAGCTTCCAGCCCCTGGTCTTTAGCTCCTAGCTCCTACAGAGCTCCTTGCTGTTACTTTCCCTTGCTCTCACTCTGACTCTGACTGTTCTCTGACTCACTCAACCCCGCCCCAGATCCAGTTTATAAGGGCAGAATTCTCCCCTCCCAGGACTGGGGCAGGAGGATGTTGCATGTTTAAGGGATCCTGACCAGGAAACCTCCCACTTGCTCTCCGACGTAATATCTCTATTACTGTGGTGACCAGACCCCTGGCGTGCCACACATGGCTCTTGTAAGGGGCATTGCAGTTCCTCATAATTTTTGGAAAGCCTTCCATTCACTGCTTAGGCCAACAGTGCATGGGAGACCCAGTTGCTATAAATGGAAAAAAAGGTTTAGTTAACGCCCTCTGACCTCCATGTCATTTCCAAGGGGCATTGGAGTGGCTCGAAATTTTTGGTAGGCATTGCACTCACTGTATGCCCTATAACTGTGTAGCCGAACCGCTCCTTTTGTTACAGAAACATATCCTACAAGACATATCTGGTTGACTGGCCTGATATTGATGTGAATGGTCCCTGTTCCTCCTGCTCTTTCTCCTTTGCCACTACCTCATCCATCATTTGTCACCTGAAGCTTTGTTTTATCGGGAGTCATAGAACTTGGATAGTAGCAGGAAAACATCCAGCAATCCTCGGAGGAGGTAGGATATGCGCCAAAATGCTGACCACCTCAGGCCTAGCCTCTACTACATACATGCGCTTGCATTACAACAAAACAAAGCAGATGCTAACTTCTATCATCCCACCGGAGGAGTCTGATAGTCCGGTGGGCTCGGCCAATGCTGCCCTAAAGCAGGCCAGGCTAAGAAAAGTGTGGGAAAGGTTACCGGGACAAATAGGGGTTGCTGGGGACCGAGTATGGACACCCGGCCACCCCCTGGAGGCTGGGGAGCAAGCGGTCCCCAGTTGGATTCCAGGCCGCCAACACAGCCATGACGTGGTGGCCAGATTCCGCCTCCACATGCCTAAAAGGCCCAAGTTCAAGTTCAAGCAAGCAAGCAGTATGGTATTGCAGCCTGGGGGTGGGTGGGTGGCAGGCTGCATACTTGAGCTTGTATTGCAAGGAATGGGGAGGTACAATTGAACACTTCCCTGGGACTAGAACTTGCATGGGGATAGTTGCAAGTCTGCATCTTCTGATGCGGTAAGGATCACTTATGATGGGCACACTTTTAGACAGTGACCTGGGAGTCAGAGATGCTTCCAGGGGTCTTCCCCATGCTGTTCCCTTGTCTTTTCAGCACTTTATGCATGTGTCACACAGCACATGGCCAGATAAGGTTGTAAAATGTTAAAATGACATTTCACGGTGAATGCATTTGTCATAGTTGAAAGCAATACAAAAGTGCAAAAATGCATAAAAAATGCTACATGTGAACATAGCCGAAGTTGTGGAGGAGTATTTTTGTTTTTGGTCATTTATTTTAACTTATACACAAGTCTTTTCCCTGGAAAGGTTGTTCCTTAACATATTTCACAGGAAAAAAGTTTCACTTTCGTTTTTGAACGTTTTATTGTGAGCCTGTAAAAGTGGCTTAATACCTCTGACCACGTTGTTGACAGCAGTGACCTGGGGGTCAGAAATGCTTCCTGGGGCGATCCCCATGCTGTTCCCATGTCATTTGGGCACTGTCACTATCGTTTTGGGCACTTGTTAGGCTTTTAAAAGACTGCCGGCGGTGCCACCGCAAAAATGTTCGAGTCTCCCATAGACTAACATTGGGCTCGTTGCTCGGGTCGAGCACCCGAGTATCACGGCGAGCACGGCCCGAGCTTCGAGCACCCGAGCATTTTAGTGCTCGCTCAACACTAGATATTACCTCATTGACTACAATTCCTCCAGCATAGGGGAGAGTTACTGGGATTGATATGGTGAAGCCTAGTAGGTGTATAGTACCATCTTGAGAAAAGTTTGTAATATGATTCTTGTAAGGGCATGGAGATATATGACGCTTGTATGAATGCTAACGCATTTTCCCATTGATCGATATGGAAAGTGGTTTTTAGATCTGCTTACCAACGTGTCATGTACAGATTTTTAGTGAATGATGAGTCATTGTTGCATCCGTTGTAAATGATTTTTAAGCTCCAAAAAATTTTGTGGTTATGGTTGCAAATGAGTTTTGATGAAGATTCTGAAATTAGGAGTTTACCTGAAAGGAATTTCTGGATTATTTCTTTTATGTTTGAGTAATGAAAGAAGTCTGAGGAAGATAAGTTAAAATTATTTTTAATGGTTCTGAAAGGGATGATATTAGAGCCATCATGAAGGTCTTTTAGTTTTTTTAAACCTCGACTTTCCCAGAGATCTGGGGTTGAATAATTGTATAAAGAGGCAATAAATGATAATGATAAGTTTGTTAGGAAAATGAATTTGTTATTGTTTGGGCACCTAGAATGGATCTGTTTTTGTTTTGCTAATTTTTTCCAGGCCAAAATAGCCGCATGAAAAATAGGGTGTGTAGGGTCATTAGAGTTTTTTTGGAAAAGATGTCTGAAAAGAAGTTCTCGAGGAGGGGAAATATTATTCATTGATGTTTCAAGATCGATCCAAGCTGGTAGGTCCACATAGTTAAACCAGTAGACACTCTGCTTGATAAGATTGGCGAGGAAGTATGCTGTAATATTTGGTAGACCAAGTCCATCGTTGGCTTTATTTTTGTAGACGATATTTGTAGATATTCTGGCTCTTTTATTGTTCCAGATGAATGAGTTTATTTGGTTTTGAATTCTGAGGATAAATGTATGAGGAATTATTAGGGGGAGATTCCAGAAGATATATAGAATTTTTGGAAGGATAAACATTTTTGCCATGAGTACCTTACCCCACCATGAGAGGTCATGATCTCCATATTTAAGGATCTCTCTAGAGAGGATGTCAATAATAGATTCTAAATTGGTGGAGATAATGGAGTTACATATAGAGATCCCTAGGTATGTTATATCTTTTTCTGCCCAGCTAAAAGATGTGTTCTTTTTTAGAGTGTTTTTAGTAGATTTGCTTAAATTGAAATGGAGTAGTTTTGACTTCTCATTGTTGATTTTAAAATAAGAGATTTGTGAGAATACTTCCAATATTTCAGAGACTTCCCTTACTGAGTTTATTGGGTCTAGTAGGGTTAACATGATGTCATCTGCGAAAAGACTTATTTTAAATTGGCGAGCTGTGGTGGATATTCCTTTAATTTTGGGTTTTCCCTAATCTTTTGGGCACGAAAAGCAAGGGAGAAAGCGGGCTTCCCTGTCTTGTACCGTTTGAAATGGGTATCGGGTTGGATAACTGGTTGTTGACGTATACTCTGGCATAAGGATTAGAGAAAAGAGCCATAACTGAGGATAGAAAATGATTGTTGAAGCCAAATTTAAGGAGTGATAGTTTTACGTAATCCCAATTTAATCTGTCGAAGGCCTTTTCCACGTCTAATGCTAGTAGTGTTGCTGGTAGTTTTGAAGTGTTGATTAGTTTAATAATATTTAGTAATCTCCTTGTGCCTTCTGTTGGTTGCCTTCCTCCCACAAATACAATTTGGTCATTGTTAATCAACTGGGGGAGTATATTAGTGAGACGATTTGCTAAAATTTTGGAGTATATTTTAATGTCTGAATTAATTAATGAGATGGGCCTGTAATTTTTGATGTTATCCAGCCCTCCTTTTGGCTTAGGTATTAGGATAATAGTTGCCTCTAGCATTTCTGCTGGGAAAGATCCCAGGGTTGAGGCTAAATTGAAAATTTTGGTCAGATGGGGAGATAGGTGTTGGCTGAAAATTTTGTAGTATTCGTTAATAAACCCATCTGGCCCCGGGGCTTTCAAAGATTTTAGTTGCTTGATTGTACTTAGTATTTCTACTGAAGTGAATGGTGCGTTTAAAGATTCAAGATCGGGTAAGTTCAGTCTTGGGAGGTTAATGGAGGGGAGGAATTTATTAATTATTTCTGTGTCTGGTTGGGGGGATGATGGGGATAAATTAATATTGTATAAATTCTTGTAATAATTGGAAAATTGATTTGCAATATCCCTGGGGTGATAAAAGGTTGTTCTATTTTCTGACTTAGTTTAGTCGATTCTGTTGAAGATTCTTTTTTGTTTAATGCGGCGAGCCATAAAACGGGTGGGTTTATTTAATGCGGCGTAATGATTAAATTTAGAATTTTTAATGACTGAGTCAAAACATATGAAAATCTCTGACTTCAGTTCCTGTCTCAGATTCAATAGCTCTCTCTGTATTGTTATTGATGGAGAGGGGATATTGATTTGTTTTAGTTCCATTTCTTTGATTAGGCTTTGTAGTTTGTTTAATTTTGCCCTATTTTCTTTTTTTTGTCTGGACGAAATTTGCATGATTATGCCTCTTAGAACGGCTTTATGCGCATTCCAACTAATAAAATGATTAGTTAATTCTGGGTTGTCGTTTTCCTTAAAATAATTAATGATAGCTTCCTCAATCATAGCTTTGTGTTTTGGAGTATGAAGGAGGGAGGAGTTACACTTCCATAAGAAGTTATCTTTGAGGAGAGGGCCTAAAGAAATTTCTCCCATGACAGGGGTGTGATCAGAGATGGATTTCTTGTTTATGGAGATTTTATTAAATTTGGTCAGTGAGAAGACATCTGTCAGAATTAAGTCTATCCTTGACGCAGATTGGTGAACATCTGAAAAATGGGAGTATTCTCTAGAAGTCGTGTTTAGACATCTGAAGACATCAAATAACTCTTTTTTGAACAGCCAGTTATTTAGCGTGGCGGAAAGGTGACGATTGGGAGAAGAGGAATCAAGATGCCCATCTGAAACTATATTAAAGTCCCCCAGCAAGATTAATTCACCCCTCCTGACTTTTTCCACTTTATTCATTAGTTTATCCAAAAACGTAGTGTGGTTATTATTGGGGACATAAACTTTTACGATGGTGCACTCATGATTGTTTAAATTGCATACAAGGATGTGAAACCTCCCTTTTGTGTCCTTGTGCTCCTCTAAAAATTCAAAGGGAATGGAATTTTTAATAATTGTAGGTACTCCTGCGTTTTTGCCTTCAATAACTGACTCGAATATATGTGGGAACTTTTTATGGTTAAATTTTGGGTGTTTTCCTTTTGCAAATTTAGTTTATTGGATACAAGCAATGTCCGCTTTAAAATTATTTAACTCTTTCCATAAGGTAAACCTTTTGTTGGGGTTATTCAGACCTCTTACATTATAGGATAAGATCTTGATGGACATGATGAGTATTGGTTATTGAGATATTTTATGGGTAAATTGGTTTGAGGATCTAATGAACCTTAGAATGGGATAGAAAGAATATGAGTGAGTCTCAAAAGAGTGTGTATAAAACAGTTAAACTAGTTTGAATATTTGTTGTAATAACACTAAACAATGGAATACACTATAGCAAATGGTAACACAAGAAAATGTAATAAAATTAACTCAAGTAATTCTCTGAATCAAATCAAAGTCTTCCAGAAGGAACCTTCTCGTCCAAGGTTCTCCTTCTCTTTTGGGGGAAAAGTTCGTGGATCAAGACCATGAAGGCCATCCGAAAAGAAGAATGGTATAATAAAGTCTTTCAAAAGGATGTTATAGTAACTATTGAAATACAAATGCACAGGCAACCAGCACTGCAGCGACTCAGTCCTTGTGCAGAGACTCCAGAAGCTCGACCTCACCAGCTGGAGGAGCAATCAGTCTTACCATCGGGTGCAACTCCCTCCAGAAACAAAGTAAGCCACAATTCATACATGAAGAAAGCGAAGTGGCACACCGATGTAATAAAATCTTCTTTTATTCCATTTCCATTAAAAATGCAGGGAAGCGGCACCTTTTACGGATGACGGCCGTTTCGCGTGTCTATCACGCTTCTATGGGTCCAGGCATATGAGAAGATTTTATTACATCGGTGTGCCACCTCGCTTTCTTCATGTATGAATAGTAACTATTGAAGCTTTACAGAGTTTGACCATATATGAACAACCCTCAAAAGCAGTTTAACAATTGACAACATAATAAAGGAATAAAAAACCTTACATAACATTTTGTAAACATTAATGTTATAAACCATTAGAAAACTGCTTTAAGGGAAAGTGGTGTATAAGTGAGAAATCCTTGAATGTAGGCCATGATTTTCAGCGTTTCGGGTAGTTTGGTTCCCTATGGGGATTTTCTTTAAACTGTAAACTTGGATACAGGGGGATCACTTAGGTAAAGCGCTACATAAGATTTTGTACTTCTACAGGGGGAGGATAGATCTTTTTTGGAGCGTCTTCTCTCAGGGCTCAAATTAGGGGATGAATCTAAGAATTCATCCTCTGAGTCTTCTGAATTTAATGTGCTTTTATTGCCCCAGTCTCCTGGTTCCCTTCTCTTAGCAGAGATGGAGATGTCCATCTCTTCCTCACTTTTTTTTGCCTAGTGGGGTATTAGTAGTGATCACTGAGTGTGTAGTTCCATGGATTTTTGGTGAAGTTTCATTTTTGGCTGTTTTGCTATTTGAGAGGGATAGATTCGTTTTTTTTTTAATCTGAGGTATAGTCCACCCTTTTAAGAGGAGATATAGATTTAACAGGGCTTATGAGGTTGGGTAAATCCTCTGAGGGGTTAGAGTATGAGTGATAATGAGAGGATTTGTCTTTTAGATTTTTAGATTTAATAGCAGATTCAGAAGGTTTTTGTGACGCTGCAGAAGCGTTCCTGGGTTTGAAGCCATTTTAGGATATTAATTATTAAAGAGTAGATTGCAATAAAAACTGAATAGTAATTTGAACCTTGACTGTAGCCAAAGCTTTATAGTGTCCCCAACGGGAAGTTCAGTACAAACGGGGATGGGGTGTGCAGACACTTCCTAGTAAATAAAACGGTTAGAGTTACTTGAGGTATAATGCGTAAAATTCAAGGAATTGCTATGAGTAATCTGAAATGCAGTATATAAACAATATAACCAATATGCAGTAGACAAAAGGTACTTGGAAAATTGAAGCAAAAACTTCCAGCATAAACGCCGGTGACAATCACCTAGATTTTATACAAGAAATGTGCATGTACTAAAGATATTGACTTTCCACTTTGAGTTTGCGGAGAAAAGAATGAGGGTATAGAGCTATCCCCAAGTCGTATTTCACAAGGTTTCAGCGATCTACACCTTCAAGATGTTAATACAATGTTGCTCAAAAAATAAGTAGATCCTTTTCACTGTTCAAGAGCAGTAGTAGATTGAGTTATAATAATTGTAAAAATACTCTGAATTCAGGCTGCGATTTGAGTAAATTCAGGACTGCATTTTAGCAGTATTTTCATATAAATCCCTGTAATGTGAGGATTGAGGTTCAGTGGGGGATTGTGAAGCTCCCGCTTGCAAGGGGGGGGGGTAAGGTATACTCTTGAATCCACCGGTAGCAGGGGCTTATGATGCAGTAGCTGGGAAGGAATATCGCGGTCTGCCCGATTGCGCCTTTCAGACCCGGTGATATCTTGGGTCAGGTATATAGAAAATAATTTGCTTAATAATTATAGTGGAGACCGGAAAAGCGAACTCAGTGACTCAGTGAACCCCACTACTCCCGGGGGCCTCCTGCACCAGGGACCTGCGTTACAACAGCTGAGAAGATGCTTATACTGACCTGCCGTCAGATCCCAGCTTATCCCCTGTGTACTTCTCCTGCAGTGCCTAATATGAGGTGTCTGCTGGTCTCCGCTTCTTCCCTGTGTTGCCTGCAGCAGGGGCTCACGCCGCTGCGGTGATGTAGGGGGAGCTGTCACTGACAGTTACCTTGTGGAATGGGTCTGGTCCTTTCTTCTCCCTGGTGCCGCCGGCAGTAATGTCTCCCGCTGTGTTGCTCAGAAGCCTGGCGTGGTCCTGCCGTCAGCTTCCAGCTGCATCGGGTCCGGTCTGGTCAGAAGATTTCTCCTTGCGCCGCCGGCAGTCAGGTTCTGCGCTGCTCAGTGACTGAGGAGTTGCCGCCGTGGTCCCGCCACCCGCTCCCACCTGGATCCCGGCTGTGCCACCACTTGGGTGCAAGGTGAAGGATGGTAAGTACCGGGGGGCACTATGGGAGGAGGTCTTTTCTTATTATGGGTATGCCCAGACCGGTACCTCTGCTCCGGAGATCTGTACAGCGCTGCAGAGGGTCAGGAGTGCTCCTCTCCTCCGGAATTGCTGACAGGTCAGTTGATCCGCCGCCTTTGTGTCTTCTTTCTACCTGCTTTCTTCTTCTCAGCTTCTTTCTTCTTTCTTCTCTTGGGTAGAGGGCTGGTCACTGTTGGATTGCCAGTGTCTAGCTACTTCCAGGTGCTGGGTCCAAGAGGGTAGATGAGCTTTTGAGCGCCTGGTGCCACGGGTCAGATTCAGCCTTGGGGACCTCTCTTCACCTTGATGTCACTGGTGACAGGATTCAGCAGTGAGATGGTTAGCAGGGGCTGTCACAATCCCGGTTTCCACTACAGATGTACCGGGTTTGGTATGCGCTGAAGCTTCCCGCTTCCTCTCGGAATCGCCGACAGCAGGGTCCTGCACGCTGTGAACAGGGAGGCTATTGCAGTCCTCCGCTCCGAGGTCGACGAGTCACCACTTGTGCCCTCTCAGGTAAGTGCAAAATTCTTTACAGGGCCAGTTAGGGGGTCTAGTGATCCCCGATGTCTCCCGCAGCTGTCTCTTGCAGGGCCTCACTCCGCGGTGACAGGGAAGAAGCCACCGCAGTCCCGCCCTCAGTGCTCGTCGGTGTCCAAGTTGTGCCACCACTGGAGTGTGAAGTGAGGGTCGGGGAGAACTCAGGAAGGGGGACTAACCTTGTCAAAGGTATGAGTGACCAGGCCTGAGGCTTCTTCTGCTTCTTGTAGGTGTGCCGTGGGAACTGACTCGCGCTCCTTCTCAGAGGTTGTGGCGGGTCGGTTAATCTGCCGATCCGTGGTCTGTTCCTTGTTGTTATGCTCCGGACAGATGACCGGTTGCTTGAGCACTTTAGTCCAGTCCAGGTCCCGATATCACAGGGTGCTTGGTCTGGAGTACACCATTCACTGTGTGCTCAGTGAGGTGCAGGCCTCTGTCGCAGCACACTGAAGCAGGGGAGAGCCCCGGGCTGCAGCTCCGGCCCCCCGCCGACTTTCACACGGTGTAGCTTCTGTTTTACAGGACCAAATTTTTCAATTTTAGTCTTGAAATGTTTCAGATCTTATAAGGAACATGTCCTTGGTACTTTAGGATAAGAAATTTTTCTTTAGTAGCTTTGATTGTAGATTTACAGCGTGGCCTACACGGAGTCCCAGACTTCCACTTCCTACATACCCTGAGCCCAGGCCACGCCCCCAAGGGCACAGATTTTCAAGAAAAGAACATCTTGCCAATCACTCTGTGTGACTGCAGACTTATGAATCCCCCCAGTGCATGCACTGTGTGCTGCATGGAGCTGCAGGGATTTGCCGGTTTCATACCCGGAACACACAGGATGTGTTATACATACTACCGGCCAGTAAGCGCATCTTCACTCTCCATACACTTGTATCGAGCGAGGCTTCTCCCTCTAGTCAGCCTCACCCACTAGATGTCTGCGTCAGTAGACAGGGCGCGATCTCGGCTCAATACAAGTGTAGGAAGCAAGGCCAAGCTCACTGGCCGGGAGTATGTATAAGGCTGTGTGCCCACTGTGCATTTTTTAAGCGTTTCCACAGGGGCAATTCTGCTGCAGAAACGCTTAAAAAATGCTTGGTAGAAGATCTGCCATGTTCCCCAATGATAATCCGCATGTGCTGTGCACATGCTGCGGAAATTTCCGCTGCGGATAATCATTGCTGAAAAATCCGCAGCACTACCAATTATTTTGCGGCAGCCTGAAGTTTTTGCCGCCATTGACTTGCGTTGGAACGCATGGAATCTGCATCACTGCATCTGCAGATGCGCATTCCATGCGTTTCAATGTGCGGATGGTACCTGGGTCTGGAGAAGAGGAGACTCTCCTCCGGACCCGGGAACCATAGAACCTGTAAAAAAAAAAGAATAAAATAAAAAATATACATTATACTTACCTTCTGATGGCCCCTGGTGTCCTTGTCTCGGCTTGCCGGCTGCTCGCTGTGGACTCAAGGACCTGCGGTGACGTCATTTAGTCATGTGACGGGTCACGCGACCGCTGACGTCGGCAGGTCCTTTAATCTACTGCGAGCTGCCGGCAAGCCGAGACAAGCACACCGGGGGCCATCAGAAGGTAAGTATATATTTATTTTTTATTTTTTACCATTCTTTCAGTCACACTATATAAATCCATGCCGGTTGCATGGATTTATATAGTGTGACCAAGTTGTCAAGCACTTTCCAAGTGATGCTAAAATCTCTTGGAAAGCGCTTGACAACTCGCATGTGGAAATGCGTGTGAAGAACGCTTCACATCCGCATGTCCCTGGCAGGAAAAATGTATGTACAATCCACATGTACAATCCGCATGTACAATCCGCATGTGTTTTTTCTGCCAGGGAGATGCAGAAACGCTCAGGAAAAAATCCGGAGCATTTCTGCATCGTGGGCACATAGCCTCACACGTACACTTTTATTGAGCCGAAGTCACGCCCCGTCTACTGACTGACTATTCCCGGGTCTGAAACTGACGAATCCCAACAGCGCACGGTGCAGGGGTGCTAACACTTTTACATGCCACTGTATGCAATCAAGCTCTATATTTACTGTGTTACACAGTTTTGTTTCATCAGAAAAGTCTGAGACTTTACTCTCAATTCCATCAACAATGTCATTAACCCCTTCACAACATGTCGATTTTCCATTTGTTCTTTTCGTTTTTTCCTCGCCTTCTACCTAGTACTATAACTTTTTTTTTCCTATCTACATAGTCATCTGAGGGTTTATTTTCCATGGGATGATTTGTAATTTTGAATAACATCTCTCATTCTATCACATAGTATACTGGAAAATGGGAAATAGATTCCACGTGAGCTGAAATTGCAAAAAAAGTGCAATTTCACAATTGTTTTTTGTATTTTTTATTTACCATGGTCAGTACATGGTAAAACAGACCTGGCAATATGATTCTCTAGGTCAATATGAGTACGCAGATACCAAACGTGCTGTTTTTTTTTTATTTAAGTGGTGAAAAAAAAATCTGAAATTTGTAACAAAAACAATTTTTGCTTTTATCGCTATTTTCCGAGTCCCGTAACATTTTAAAGTTTCAGGATATAGACCTGTGTGTTGGCTTATATTCTTCACCCTGAGCTTACAATTTTACTAATATTATTTTGAGGTAGATACAATGTTTTGTTCACCTTTTATTGCAATGTTCTAGCAACTCAAAAATAAAAAATATGAGCATTTATATTTTTTCTCATTTTGTTGTTTATCAATCAAATTAATTTACTTTATATTTTGAGAGATCAAACTTTTTAATTGTATTATTTTTAATGGAGCAAAAAGGAGGTATTTTTTACTTTTTTCACATTTTTTAAAACTTTTTAAAAAACTTTTTACTGTACTTAATACTCCCCTTAAGAAAAGCTGTTATTGTTTGATCGTTTGTGCTACACATAGCAGTGCATCAGCATTGCCATGTATAATGAAAATCACAATCTCCTATGAATGTCAACCAATGGCTGGCTTTCACAGGAGTATTGTAATGACAGGCACGGAGATAATCAGCAGATGTCATGACAACCCATTGGCGTGTCATGATCATGCCATGGTCACGCCGATGGTCAACTGGAATAATGTGCCCCTAACGGCTCCATCCGCGGCTGTTAAAAGCACAAGATGGCTGATTAAATCAGCCATCATCTGCAGAGAAAGATATAAGCTCGGCGTGCAAGCTCGAATCAAAGACAGGGACATGACATATGATGTACATGTATGATATATGTCATGAAGGGGTTAATAAAGGAATTAAAAAAATTGGTTCTTAACAATGA
Organism: Phyllobates terribilis; assembly: GCF_046119375.1. Classification (NCBI taxonomy): domain Eukaryota; kingdom Metazoa; phylum Chordata; class Amphibia; order Anura; family Dendrobatidae; genus Phyllobates; species Phyllobates terribilis. The sequence goes on along the minus strand of NW_027362768.1, from coordinate 32,494,774 downwards.
TACTTGTGATTCCCACTAGTCCTAGTACTGATCCTTGTGGTCCCCACTACTGACTTTATTCCATTCAGAATCCCAGCTACAAAAAACACAAAAATTAGCTCCAGCCAACACTATATTTGAGCATATGTATCACAAAAGATACAATGTCATTTCACTTACTTCGCAAGGGGGAAGAGGATTCACCTTTAACTCCCCCTAATCCTGGCAAGACACGTAAGCTCTGATTTAGTCCCGTGGAGACACACTCTTCTTTTTGATGAGCATAGACCTTCTTGTTCCTCCTTTCCTCTTCCTTAGACCTCTTTCACACGTCTGAATACTTCCAGTACTGGAAAAACCAGTACCGGAGATATTGGTGTTTGTCTGTCCATGTGCACCTGTCACACGTGTGGCATAAATGTGGCAACCGTGTGCCGCATCAGGCTCACACGTACCGATGCTTGGGAATCAGCGGTGCAGTTAGCACTGTTCCCAAGTGCCAGATGCTGAACGCTGCCCTCATCATTGCCCCAAGCTTGAGCTGCGATCAACGCCAGCAACGACAATGCTGAGAGTAGTATTCTGCTCCCACTGTATCCTGGTGTAAAAATAAGAATAAAATAAAAAAAAACCTTGCTCTTACTCATCCGTATTTCTTCTCACTTTATGTTAGTTATATTGGGTGGTGAACATTGGTTGCTGCCTTGCTGTATGATACCTGGTACAGGGAGTTCATTGCTGAGCACATTTAAAAAGCGCAAAATTAATATCTCGGCATTCTTTGACCTCTACAATTATATTACTATAGTAATCTTTAAGGCGGCTAATATCATTGGATTTTTTTTTTTTGTAATTAATAATATTGTAACAATTTTTTGGAGTTACTTTAATATTGTTAGTGATTAGTTTCTCTCTATGCTAGCTTGATTTATTTTTTACCTTTCCTGTTGAGATTTTTATGTTCCTGAAAAAGCCCATACTACAAAACTGTATCTCCTCCACTTTTGTACAAGTACGATCAGCTGAAGGAGCTTACCGGATACGCAGTAAATAGCCAGGCTACTGCTGTAACTGCTAGGATCGATATTCTCACTGATCCCAGCAGTTTAACCACTAATATACTTATATGCCAATGTCGATAGTGACGGAAGCTCATGAGAAACATGAAGAAGAAGAATGCTCCCTGTGTCAGCCCAATGGCCTCCTACTTCACAATCACAGATTGTTGATGGATTTCTGTGATAACCAAAGTCTTGACAAAGGCCTCTATTTCTTTTGTATACAATACCATATATTAAGGTATGTGCATGTGACTTATTTTTCAGATGGATTTGCTGTGTAACCCACCTGAAAAAAAGCTCAATAAAGTTTAACAAGATTGAACATTTGCACGGCAAAGTAAAATTGAATTGCTGTGCTTATGTCAATCTTTTAAGCTTCTTTCAACCACTTAATGTTTGTAAAACTAGTGACCTGACCATTCTCCAGGCATCTGCCACCTGGAAGCCACTCATTATTTTATACACAGTAGTAAAGAAAAAAAAACGTGGCTAGCAAATATAGAAAATTAGCACCAAAACACCAAAAAGACACTTCAGGAAAAATACTTCCTGCATTTGAGAATTGTCTTCTATTTTAAAAACTCAGGGGGTAAACCATGATATAAAATAAATTGTGTGCACATACCTTATAACTGTTTTAAATAATTTTTTCAGCTTCAGTATCTACTTTAATAGATGGGGACGATTCCTTAAAGGGGTTGTCCACTACTAGGAACACCCCTTCTTTAACTAAATGTTTGGTCCCGAGAAAATAAAAAAGCTTATGCTAACCTCTCGTGTTGGCGCCGTTTCAGCGGTGTCGGCAACCGCATTCCCTGGGCTCCCGTGCAGTTGTTATGACGCGTGATGCCCAGCGCCTAATCAGAGCTGGCGTCACTGGTCGTGCCTTCGTACAAATTGAACATGAAGAGAAAGTCAGAGATAAGCTACAGCCCGGACTTCCTCTTCATGCTCAAAATGTCTAGAGACAGGGACAGTGACGCCAGTGCTGATTGGGCACCGGGCACCACGTGTCATACAACCGCACAAGAGCCCCGGGAACGCGAGTGCTGACACCACTGGAACAGCACCGGCATGGGAGGTTTTATTTAGATCAAGAAGGGGTTTTCCTAGTAGCGGACAACCTCTTTAAGACTGGAGTAGCAACTGCTCGCTGGAGTACAGTGCTCCTGATTCATTAGGTAGCATGCTTTAATAAACTTGGTGTATCTGTTACCCAGCATGCCCTGCCGCCGGAAAAGTACACTATTCCCCCCTTTAAAGGCATAGCTTAAGATAAATGTAAAGGGCAGGCATGACCATACCCCATCCTTCCCATGCTATGCCCGTATTGGTATAGCTTGCCTGGACTGCCATTTAAACGCCAAAAGTCACAATAAGTTCCATTTCAGAGATGTGGAAAAATATTGTGATTTATTATGGTGTTTACACCAGATTTCTGGCATATGCATCTTAATGAAACGCCCCCAAAATGTTTGTGGTTTGTCTATGATGCAGCATGACTATTTTTTTTTCAGACCTGGTGTCAGCACAACAAACAAAAAAAAAGCTACAACTCTGGTTTTCATTTTTCTTCTAGTGACAGATCAAAATCACCTATTGAAGTCTATGGGTCAGTGAAAAACTCAGACAACACAGCTGGTTGCATCCTAGTGTTGTCTGTTTTTCATAGACTGATAGGCTTGAGAAATCTCCTTCAGGGTTTATCTGCATATGAAAAAAAACGATGAAACACTGATGGTAAAATCTGACCCTCTGACCAAATACTGATGAAAATATGATTTAAAAAACTGATGGTCTGTTTTCTAAAACCTGACATGTTCGTCTGGTCTAACGTCCAGGTGGCAAATACCAAATTATACCTTCAGAGGTTCCTTCTTTAATGAGCTAGAGACATTTTGGTAGCATAAGGGGACTTATTGAATGTTTTAAGCTTTATCATTTTTATTTATTTTCTTCATTATTTAGGAGTATGTTGCATACAGATCATTAATTCTGTTCTGTTTCTTATTTTTCCGCAGTATCGTCAGGGTGATTACCTTAATAGCACCCAGAGTGTAACACCATACAGAGAAAAAACATCTATAGACAAACAGCCTTTTCTCTAATTGTACTACTCACTTAAATAAAATAGTGGTCACTCCCTGTGTATTGTTTCAGTGACTTCTGTGTAAGAAATAAAAGTATAAATAAGTAAAACTGGATTATATATATATATAATTATTTAATGGTAATGCTCTTATTTGCAGTTTGTTGATTGGTTTAATTAAACACTCATATTAATCCCTTCCATCTCCAATGATTTCATAATGATAATTTCATGGTTGCTGTATTGTACCCGCACAAGGTACGGACTGAGTTCAGCGGTAACACACATCCCCGCTCCTGCTGTAGCAGCCAAGATTAGAAACAACTTAAAACACAACCTAAGTTCCAGCAATGAATTTTTGATGCTGTATATTTTGACTGAGCAAAAAATGTAGCGTCTTACAGTTACAGCAAAGCAGATGGGAATTGCATTCAATGTGTAAAATCCACAGGTCAAGGTTGTGTCAAAGCAAAACACCAGGAAGTATCAAAAACAAAGCAGCTTAAGCACATAGCTTTGGACAGCTAAGAGTGTGGCACCCCAGGGGTCTGGTTTCCACAGTAACAGCAATGTTATGTCTGAGAGCAGGTGGGAGGTCTCTTGGTCAGGAATCCTATGCATGCCACACCTCCTGCCCAGTCCTGGGAGGGGAAGAACTTCCCCTATATAAACCTGGGGCTGAAGCAGGGTTAGAGAGTTCAGAGGGAGAGTTCAGCCAGGAGGGCTGACAGGGAGCTGTGGCTCCGGCTGGGCCCAGCTCCTGGGCCATGCCAGAAGTAGAGACAGAGAAGAGAAGCAGCTATGGGAAGAAACATCAGGAGCTCTGTGGGAGCAGTGTTACAAGGAGTCAGGGGCTGGCAGCTGCAGAGCTCGCCCTGACTGAGAAGTTATCACCGGACCCGGAGTCCGAGGCTGTGGGGACTAATCCTTACCCAGCAGCAGAAACCGACCGGCAGGGGATTGCAGGTCCTCTGGCCCAGAAACCCGAAGGCATGGTCACACGCGTGGGACCAGCACCGCCATCGTGGAGCGGAAGCCATTAGAAGGCCCCGAGTCACCAGCCATACGGGTGAGCACCACACGGTACACTCAGGGACGTGGGCTACTTTTACCCGCCTCTAGCAAGGTAGCCAGAAGAGTACAGTTAGCTGGGAAGGCCTACAACTCCGCCTGGCCAGGGGAGATCCCATCTGCTCAAGGACTGACCAGGCCCCAATTGCTAGCCAGTACTTCATCCACGTCGGCTGCCCTGAGGCCATACCCCTCCCGTTGGGGGTTATACCATCTACGCTGCACAATCGTACCACCGGCCTCAGCGGTCTGCCCTGCAGCGGCAGCTCCATAGCTGCATTCAACGGGTGGCGTAGTCGTCCAACATCTACTGCTAATACTCAGCCACACAGTTTGACTCCCTGGGCACGGACCGGGTCACCGCCACGAAACTACTACCCCCAACAGGCCCGGCTCCGGGTAGTCCCCGCGTGCGCAACGCTACACTAAGTAGGCCCATGGGCGCGTCAACCTTTGGCGTAGTCGGCAGGATTTCGTGCCCGCAACCACCGGGTACTGCGTGCCTGAAAAAGACTGTTCAAACTTACCAGTGGTGAAGATTCCCGCCATCCGGCGCCATCTTCTGTCTTCTTCCCGCCATCCGCGAAGTTTTCCCGCCATCCGGCGCCATCTTCTGCCTTCTTCCCACCATCCGTGGAGTTTTCCCGCCGTTGGACGCCATCTTGAAGACGCCGCGCGGGAAGAAGAGGGGCGTGGACTCCGAAAGCGCGCGAGAACTGAAGCCCCGCCTCACGTCCGGACGTTGCGTAAGGTCCTGGAAGGAGCCCAGCAGACGCCGACGTCACAGGAGCGCGACGGAAGGTCCTCAACCCTGACGATCCACTGCGGAGCCGCGGCCTACGGAAGAGGATCATCGCAAGGTAGGCCACGGTCCACTAGGGGGGAGAAGGATGTCGGATACGGAGGAGAGCTTCACCGCTTCAACCCCCGCCAGCGCCACCGCTGTTGCGGTCATGCCTTTCACCATGCCCTATATCCCGGGGGCAGCCTCAGGGGAGTCACATACCCTGCATGACTTTAGAGAAAAGCTGGATAGCCTCTTCCAGGTGTACCCCCTCACAGAGGAGCAAAAAGTGAGCATTCTGGTGGCCCAATTAACCGGGGCAGCCCAAAGGGAGGTAAAGTCCTGGCCACCTGGGAGGAGGACTGTCGCAGAGATACTAACCCAGCTAACCGAGGAGGAGCTGCAGTACTACCAATACGAGGAAAGCCAAGAGGACCCGGACGGGTCTGAGGACTACCCTCAGGAGGGAGCAGAAAGAGGACATAGCTACTGAAGGGAAGTAGCGTGAATAAAGAGCTGTAAATAGTTACCCGTAAGGGTACAAGGACTGCTGCTAATTAAAATATGGTCCCCGTTGGGATTAGTGAATTGTTCCCCATGTGCCCCTATCTTAAACCAGGCTGAGGACTGTGAGCAGCCATTCCTTATCCCCACTGGCCGAGGACTGAGAGCGGCCATATCCTGTAAATAATTATGTGTTTCTAGTAATTTATGGGAGTCTTTGGTGGATTTACCGGGAATCCTTTGTACATGGTTGGAGCGTAACCCAGGACGGACTAAAGACTGTTAAGGACTCGGGGCAGGACAGACCCCTACCTGGTTATGTCTCCCTGTTTTGGTGAAATGAACACCTTGCTTTTCTTCAAAACTGCACCCGGTTGCGGACACGCCGTAACCATCTTTATGTGTTTTTCTTATTGTATTATTATTGTTTATACCTTGTTATGTTTTTCTAAAAATATGTTTAGTCCCGGAGTACTAAATTTCACTAGGGGGGAATGTGGCACCCCAGGGGTCTGGTTTCCACAGTAACAGCAATGTTATGTCTGAGAGCAGGTGGGAGGTCTCTTGGTCAGGAATCCTATGCATGCCACACCTCCTGCCCAGTCCTGGGAGGGGAAGAACTTCCCCTATATAAACCTGGGGCTGAGGCAGGGTTAGAGAGTTCAGAGGGAGAGTTCAGCCAGGAGGGCTGACAGGGAGCTGTGGCTCCGGCTGGGCCCAGCTCCTGGGCCATGCCAGAAGTAGAGACAGAGAAGAGAAGCAGCTATGGGAAGAAACATCAGGAGCTCTGTGGGAGCAGTGTTACAAGGAGTCAGGGGCTGGCAGCTGCAGAGCTCGCCCTGACTGAGAAGTTATCACCGGACCCGGAGTCCGAGGCTGTGGGGACTAATCCTTACCCAGCAGCAGAAACCAACCGGCAGGGGATTGCAGGTCCTCTGGCCCAGAAACCCGAAGGCACGGTCACACGCGTGGGACCAGCACCGCCATCGTGGAGCGGAAGCCATTAGAAGGCCCCGAGTCACCGGCCATACGGGTGAGCACCACACGGTACACTCAGGGACGTGGGCTACTTTTACCCGCCTCTAGCAAGGTAGCCAGAAGAGTACAGTTAGCTGGGAAGGCCTACAACTCCGCCTGGCCAGGGGAGATCCCATCTGCTCAAGGACTGACCAGGCCCCAATTGCTAGCCAGTACTTCATCCACGTCGGCTGCCCTGAGGCCATACCCCTCCCGTTGGGGGTTATACCATCTACGCTGCACAATCGTACCACCGGCCTCAGCGGTCTGCCCTGCAGCGGCAGCTCCATAGCTGCATTCAACGGGTGGCGTAGTCGTCCAACATCTACTGCTAATACTCAGCCACACAGTTTGACTCCCTGGGCACGGACCGGGTCACCGCCACGAAACTACTACCCCCAACAGGCCCGGCTCCGGGTAGTCCCCGCGTGCGCAACGCTACACTAAGTAGGCCCATGGGCGCGTCAAGAGCAGATTAGTAGACCTGCTCTGAAAGCTAGCACCTGGTGAATTTGCAATATTTATAGCTGCACCTCTGTTCAGAAACTGAAACAGAGAGGGATGGAGGTGAGCAGCTAAATTCTAGAAATCAGTGGGCTGGAGAGTGCTTCCTCGGATGTTAAAAGTTAAAGTGAACCTGACAGCTGATAAATGCTGCGCAATCTATGGTCAGCATGTATCAGACACTGGCTGTATGATCTCAGCCAGGTATAGTGACGGCCAAAAGTTTAGAAGTGTGATTACTTCTGTCTGGTTGTTGTGATGCCATTTCCCTGGTGATGCATTGAAAGTTCATGAAGTTGTCATCATGCAAGACCTTAATTTTAAGCAAAATGAAAGGCTTCTTGACTGGAACTCGTGCATTCAGCCCTACTGCTCTCAGCTTTCGCATCACAGTTTGGCGGCTCACATTGACCCCATATTCTTTGTTCATTTCTTGCAAAATCTGTACAGCACTTTTATGGACATCAGATACTGACTTTTTCTTAATAATGTGATCAACTCTGGAGGAAGTTTTCCGAGGTCGTCCACTTCTAGGTTTGTCAGCTGTTCCATAACCTTCTTTTTCTTTCTTTAATATACGTTACACTTGACTCTGAGAGCAGTGGAATTCCATAGCTGCTCTCTTTTTGACTTCACTCTCAGAATAATATGCTTCCTGACATCTGCTGTAACATTTGGCTTTGTCTTTGCCATGTTTTAACCTAAAAACACACACACAAATAAAATAAAATTTTAGGGAAAATTTGACTTCCCATGACAAAATATGCAAAACATTTGGCCCAGCAAATGTTGAAAACTAACACATAGGCTGCGTGCCCACGATGCTTTTTTCATGCGTTTCCGCTGCGGAATTTCCGCAGCAGAAACGCATAAAAAACGCATGGTAATCCGCACCCCATGGTCCCCAAGGGCATTCCGCAATGTCAATGCACATGCTGCGGATTTTTCCGCAGCATTTCTGCAGCGCTCATAAATCCGCAGCATGTTCATTAATTTTGCGGAAGCGCAGCAGAATTGCCGCCATTGACTTGCATTGAGACGCATTATATCCGTGTCTGTACATTTGTACACGCGAATAATATGCGTTTCAATGTGCGGATGGTACCCTGTTCTGGAGGAGAGGAGACTCTCATCCAGACCTGGGTACCATTGTACCTGTGAAAAAAAGAATAAAATAATAAATAAAGTTTATATTCACCTGTCCGGCGGCCCCTGCAGCGCTTCTCCTTCCAGGACCTGAGATGACGTCGCGGTCATGTGACCGCAGGGTGTCTCGCGATATGCCGGCAACCCGGAAGGAGCGCGACAACACACGCGGCAGCACACGCGGCGGGGGATCGGTAAGTATAGCTTTATTTTTTACGGTCACACTATATAAATCCATGCTGTTTGCATGGATTTATATAGTGTGACCTAGTTGTCAAGCACTTTCCAAGTGATGCTATCGCCTGGAAAGTGCTTGTAGTCCTCATGCGTAAACGCATGCATAAACGCATGTGAATACGCATGTGAATACGCGTGTATTCTGCAGGAAAAACGCATGCACAATCTGCATGCGTTTTTTCTGGCAAGGGAGATGCAGAAACGCTGCAAAAATGTTCTGCTTCATTTCTGCATCGTGGGCACATAGCCATAAAGGGATATAACAATGTCAAACACAATTTTTGGCCTTAGGCTATGTGCCCACGATGCAGAAATGAAGCAGAAAATTTCTGCAGCATTTCTGCATGGTCTTGGCAGTCAAAAACGCTTGCGGATTTTACAGGCGTTTTTGATGCGTTTTTGCAGCGTTTTTACATGTGGATTTGACTTGCGTTTTTCAAGTCCATTGGGACCTCAAATCCGCATGCAGAAATGCACAAATAATGGACATGCTGCGGATTTTTCCGCAAGGAAAATCCGCTGCGGAAAAATCGGCAGTATGGGCACAGAAGATGCAGATTTTCATTGGGGATCATGGGGCACGGATTACCAAGTGTTTTTAAAGCATTTCTGCAGTGGAAATTCCGCATCAAAAATGTTGAAAAATGCAAAGTGGGCACACAGCCTTATAGCTGACAACCATTTGCTTTCAGTTTACTAAAATCACCCGAAAAATGGCAACACAACAACCAGACAGAAGTAATCACACTTTTAAAAACAATGCAAAACATTTGGTCTCCACTGTGTGTTTGACTCTGAAACACTGCAGCAGCTCAGAGAAAAATGTGCTTTAAAAGCTGCGGGGGTACTACCTCTCCAAGCAGTCTACAGCATTTTCTAGAAATGCTGCAGTGCATCAACTGTCAGGTTCACTTTAACCCCATTACAAATCAAGGTGGTTAATGACCAGGCCAATTTTTACAATTCTGACCACTGTCATTTTATGATGTAATTGCTCTGGAACGCTTCAAGGGATCCCACTGATTCTGAGACTGTTTTTTCATGACATATTGTACTTCATGATTGTGCTAAAATTTCTTCGATATCACTTGCGTTTATTTGTGAAAAAAACGGAAATTTAGCAAAAATTTTGAAAATTTTGCAATTTTCAAAATTTAAATTTTTACGCCCTTAAATCAGAGAGATACAGTACGGACCAAAAGTTTGGACACACCTTCTCATTTAAAGATTTTTCTGTACTTTCATGACTTTGAAAATTGTACATTCACAGTGAAGGCATCAAAACTATGAATTAACACATGTGGAATTATATACTTAACAAAAAGGTGTGAAACAACTGAAAATATGTCTTATATTCTAGGTTCTTCAAAGTAGCCATCTTTTGCTTTGATGACTGCTTTGCACACTCTTGGCATTCTCTTGATGAGCTTCAAGAGGTAGTCACCGGAAATGGTCTTCCAAGAATCTTGAAGGAGTTCCCAGAGATGCTTAGCACTTGTTGGCCCTTTTGCCTTCACTCTGCGGTCCAGCTCACCCCAAACCATCTTTATTGGGTTCAGGTCTGGTGACTGTGGAGGGCAGGTCATCTGGCGTAGCACCCCATCACTCTCCTTCTTTGTCAAATAGCCCTTACACAGCCTGGAGGTGTGTTTGGGGTCATTGTCCTGTTGAAAAATAAATGATGGTCCAACTAAACGCAAACCGGATGGAATAGCATGCCGCTGCAAGATGCTGTGGTAGCCATGCTGGTTCAGTATGCCTTCAATTTTGAATAAATCCCCAACAGTGCCACCAGCAAAGCACCCCCACACCATCACACCTCCTCCTCCATGCTTCACGGTGGGAACCAGGCATGTAGAGTCCATCCGTTCACCTTTTCTGCGTCGCACAAAGACATGGTGGTTGGAACCAAAGATCTCAAATTTGGACTCATCAGACCAAAACACAGATTTCCACTGGTCTAATGTCTATTCCTTATGTTCTTTAGCCCAAACAAGTCTCTTCTGCTTGTTGCCTGTCCTTAGCAGTGGTTTCCTAGCAGCTATTTTACCATGAAGGCCTGCTGCACAAAGTCTCCTCTTAACAGTTGTTGAAGAGATGTGTCTGCTGCTGTGTGGCATTGACCTGGTCTCTAATCCGAGCAGCTGTTAACCTGCGATTTCTGAGGCTGGTGACTCGGATAAACTTATCCTCAGAAGCAGAGGTGACTCTTGGTCTTCCTTTCCTGGGGCGGTCCTCATGTGAGCCAGTTTCTTTGTAGCGCTTGATGGTTTTTGCAACTGCACTTGGGGACACTTTCAAAGTTTGCCCAATTTTTCGGACTGACCGACCTTCATTTCTTAAAGTAATGATGGCCACTTGTTTTTCTTTACTTAGCTGCCTTTTTCTTGCCATAATTCAAATTCTAACAGTCTATTCAGTAGGACTATCAGCTGTGTTTCCACCTGACTTCTGCACAACACAACTGATGGTACCAACCCCATTTATAAGGCAAGAAATCCCACTTATTAAACCTGACAGGGCACACCTGTGAAGTGAAAACTATTTCCGGTGACTACCTCTTGAAACTCATCAAGAGAATGCTAAGAGTGTGTAAAGCAGTCATCAAAGCAAAAGGTGGCTACTTTGAAGAACCTACAATATAAGACATATTTTCAGTTGTTTCACACGTTTTTGTTAAGTATATAATTCCACATGTGTTAATTCATAGTTTTTATGCCTTCAGTGTGAATGTACAATTTTCAAAGTCATGAAAATACAGAAAAATCTTTAAATGAGAAGGTGTGTCCAAAGTTTTGGTCTGTACTGTACATATGGATAAGGGCAGAGAGACTGAACCCGTAGTAGAAACATAAACCTGTGAGGCAGAATGAAGCTTTCAGCTCAGACAAAGGGCGGCCACACCCTTTATATGCACTAAAGCACATTAAACTGCAAAGAAAAAACCTGGGAGTCTGAACTGAAATGTAAATTGATGTGCATGCAAAATGTAAATGCATGTTCACATAAGGCCACTAGACTGAGAAAAACCAAAGACAAGCAAAATACCCAAATATCTGGATGTAAATGGGTAAATTGCACAGTGCAAAAATAATGATAAATAATAAAGGGTATTTAGTTAACATAATTTTGATCAAAATAATGTAAAAGCCATCCCACCACGTCACGGTAACCCTTATGGGACAGTCCTAACTCTAATATTAAAACCTTACCTTTTGTCAAGTGGCATACATATGGATAAGGGCAGAGAGACTGAACCCGTAGTAGAAACATAAACCTGTGAGGCAGAATGAAGCTTTCAGCTCAGACAAAGGGCGGCCACACCCTTTATATGCACTAAAGCACACTAAACTGCTAAGAAAAAACCTGGGAGTCTGAACTGAAATGTAAATTGATGTGCATGCGTTACATTATTTTGATCAAAATTACATTAAGTAAATACTAGTGTTGAGCGAGCATGCTCGACACTGCTCGGTACTCGCCCGAGCATCTCACTACTCGGTATGTTTGGCGAGCACCGAGCATTTCCGGGTTACTCGGTCGGGAGCTCAGATCTCCGCCCTGCACGTTTGGTGCTCTTTACAGAGCCAATGAACATACAGGGATTGCCAGCCAGTCACTGTAATGCTGCAGCCATGTTGTTTGTGGGCATTACAGTGATTGGCTGGCCGCACAGTGTCACCTCGAGTATTTATAACCGGACGCCGCCATCTTGGACACAGTCGCTCCGGATCAGCCAGTGTAGGGTCAGTGTTGCTAAGCTAGGGAGAGATTTATACTCCGAAATTGTTAGTGTAGGGTCTCTAAAGCCTGCCAAATCAAACAAACAGTCCTTCTCAGGACTAATATCCATCCCAGATAACAGGCAACCAGGCTGTGTAGGAGACGCATTGGTTATACCAACAAACGCGGCATTACAGTCCTGTGTGCTCCTGCTGGTCAAATTGCTAGACTTATTCCCCGGTCTCAGGGGCCAGGAAAAATCCTTTTTTTTTCATCTCAATCCTGTATTTTTTTTTTTTCCTCAGTCAGACTGTACAAATACGCGTCTTATTAACCTTTTGGTATTCCCCCCCCAAAAAAAATTGAGTGTGTCTGTGACTGTTCAGACACCAATATACCTGTTTAAAAGAGTCTGGTGTATGCCAGAGAAATAGAACTGTGGTTTTGCAGTTCCACGGTTCAAATCTCTGTATTATCGTGCTTTTGGCATTTTTTTCCGTGAAAAAAACAGTAATAGTGTCTCCCTGACTGTTCAGACACAAATATATCTGTTTAAAAGAGTTTGGTGTAGGCCTGATAACTAGAACTGTGGTTTTGCAGTTCCACGGTTCAAATCTCTGTATTATCCTGCTTTTGGCATTTTTTCCATAAAAAAAAACAGTAATAGTGTCTCCCTGACTGTTCAGGCACAAATATATCTGTTTAAAAGAGACTGGTGTAGGCCAGATAACTAGAACTGTGGTTTTGCAGTTCAATGGTTCAAATCTCTGTATTATCCTGCTTTTGGCATTTTTTCCGTAAAAAAAACAGTAATAGTGTCTCCCTGACTGTTCAGACACAAATATATCTGTTTAAAAGAGTCTGGTGTAGGCCAGAAAAATAGAACTGTGGTTTTGCAGTTCCACGGTTCAAATCTCTGTATTATCCTCCTTTTGGCATTTTTTCCGTAAAAAAAACAGTAATAGTGTCTCCCTGACTGTTCAGGCACAAATATATCTGTTTAAAAGAGATTGGTGTAGGCCAGAGAAATAGAACTGTGGTTTTGCAGTTCCACGTTTCAAATCTCTGTATTATCCTGCTTTTGGCATTTTTTTCATAAAAAAAAACAGTAATAGTGTCTCCCTGACTGTTCAGGCACAAATATATCTGTTTAAAAGAGACTGGTGTAGGCCAGATAACTAGAACTGTGGTTTTGCAGTTCAACGGTTCAAATCTCTGTATTATCCTGCTTTTGGCATTGTTTCCGTAAAAAAAAACAGTAATAGTGTCTCCCTGACTGTTCAGACACAAATATATCTGTTGTAAAGAGTCTGGTGTAGGCCAGAGAAATAGAACTGTGGTTTTGCAGCTCCACAGTTCAAATCTCTGTATTATCCTGCTTTTGGCATTTTTTCCGTAAAAAAAACAGTAATAGTGTCTCCCTGACTGTTCAGACACAAATATATCTGTTTAAAAGAGTCTGGTGTAGGCCAGAGAAATAGAACTGTGGTTTTGCAGCTCCACGGTTCAAATCTCTGTATTATCCTGCTTTTGGCATTTTTTCCATAAAAAAACCCAGTAATAGTGTCTCCCTGACTGTTCAGACACAAATATATCTGTTTAAAAGAGACTGGTGTAGGCCAGAGAAATAGAACTGTGGTTTTCCTCTTGCATGGTTCAAATCTCCTTTTTATTACTCTTTTTCCATTGATAGTGCGAGTGTAAGCTATTTTACCTCATTTACAATGGGCAAGGTGTGTGGCAAGGGACGTGGAACTGGACGTTCCGGTGATGGTGCGTATAGAGGACGGGGCCGTGGCCAAGGTGAAAATGTACCACAACCAACAGCCAAATCTTCTCACTCCCACTACTTGACCGAATTACTACGGAAGCACGCTACAACACAAGTATTGCGAACTGATCAGTGTGAACAGGTTATTAATTGGATAGCAGATAATACTTTCAGTTACCTGGGCACCACCACCTCAGGTCTGTCTTCCACATGGTCAAGTTTTAGTAGCCATGAGTCTCGACCGCATACTCCTCCTCACCCTGATGCTCCTTCCTCCCACCATGGCGAGTGTCGTCAAACAGCAACTGATCCCACACTTGGACACTGTAAAGAGCTGTTCACTGGTCCATTTCCATATTTGTGCCTCTCGCCTGCTCCGCTTGAAGTGGTGGAAGAGGAGATCCCATCTAGTGATGCCCAAATATTTGAACAGCCACGGCCAGAGGAAGTCGACGCTGGCAATTTGTCACAAGAGGTGGACGATGACGATACACAATTGCCATGAAGTAAGGAGGAGGATCGTGGTGCGCAAGTGGAAGAGGAGGAGGTGGTGGATGATCTAGTAACTGACCCAACGTCGCAGGAGGACACGCAGAGCGAGGCCAGCAGCACAGAGGGGGGGAGGCAGAGTACCCGAATAGGCAGGAAGAAGCAGTGTGGTGGCCGCACACAGAAGGCGGGCAACAGTTCCCCATAACACCAACATGAGGGACGTTGACAGTAGAACCAGTAGATCTTCCAGAGTCTGGAATTTTTTTAAAGACTCTGCTGATAAACAAAAAAAGGCCATTTGTACCACCTGCCATGCCAGCATCAGCAGGGGTGACAAAACTACCAGCCTGACCACAACCAGCAGAATCAGGCACATGTCAGCCAAGCACCCGACTTTGTGGGACGAACCCTAGGGTCCACGACCAGTGTCAGCGGGTGTCACCACTGCTTCTTCCACTGTTGTGCTTGTAATAGAACCCCCTGTTGTGCGTGCAAGGCAATCCCCTGTCCATACTGCATGCAAAGATGCCCCCTCCTCTCAGTCTTCACTTGTTATGGCCGTTTCTCAAGAAACAGCATCAACATCCACGTTCCACCGCAGCGTTCAATTGTCCATATCCCAGAACTTTGAACGAGAGCACAAATTCGCAGCCAATGCCCCACAGGCCACAGTCCTAAATTCGCTCTTTTCCCGACTGCTTGCGTTGGAAATGCTGCCTTTTAGGCTGGTGAAGACGGAATCCTTCCACAACGTTATGGCGGTGGCCGTCCCTTGGTACTCGGTCCCCAGCCGACACTATTTTGCCCGGTGTGCCATCCCCGCACTACACAAGCACGTGTCCCAAAACATCTGCCGTGCCCTCAACAACGCAGTTACTGGGAGAGTCCACCTGACAACGGACGCGTGGACAGGTGCTTGTGGCCAGGGACGGTACATCTCCCTGACAGCACACTGGGTAAACATAGTGGAAGCCGGGACCCAGTCAGACCTTGGGACAGAACACATCCTCCCCACACCGAGGATTGCGGGCCCTATGTCAGTCAGAGTTGCGCCCACAGTGTACAGCTCCTGCGCATCATCCTCCTCCTCCTCCTCATGTTCAGCCGCAATCTCAGATATCACCACATCAGTTACAAGCTGGAAGCACTGCAGTACTGCCTCAGCCAAGCAGCAACAGGCTGTGCTGAAACTCATAAGCTTAGGTGATATACCTTATACTGCTTGTGAGTTGTGGACAGCTGTGAAATAGCTGGCAGATCTGTGGCCGAGACCGCTGAACCTACATCCAGGCATGGTCGTGTGTGACAATGGCCGTAACCTCGTGGCGGCTCTAAGGCGAGGCGAGATCACACACGTACCATGCCTGGCTCATGTGCTTAACCTCATTGTTCAGCAGTTTCTTAAATCGTACCCCGAGTTGCCAGATCTGCTCGTGAAAGTACGTCGCCTGTCAGCTCATTTTCGCAAGTCGGCTACAGCTTCCGCCACCCTTGCTGTGTTGCAGCAGTGTTTGCAGCTTCTGGCACACCGACTGGTATGTGATGTCCCCACATGTTGGATCTCTACCCTCCACATGTTGCAAAGGATTTGTGAGCAGAAGAAAGCAGTTGTGGAGTACCAGCTGCGACAAGGCCGTCGATATTCAGGTCAGACTCCACACAAAAGACCTTAGGAGTGGACCTGGATGTGTAACATATGTACCATCTTGACAAACTTTGAGGAGTCCACCAAGATGGTGAGTGGCGGTGACGCCATCATTAGCGTCAGCATCCCACTTGTCTGTCTTTTGCAACAATCTCTGCAGAGAATTAAAGAGGAGTCATTGCAGCCAGAGTATGATGAGATGGATCAAGAAGCCATAGCGGGCGATTACACACAGCCCAGCCTCATCTCATCCCAACGTGCATTGGGGGACAATGAGGGAGAGGAGGAGGAGGAGGAGGAAGAACAGGAGCTGGTATCATGTGCTGTAGATGGTAGTACCTGTACAACTGTCATATCGTCGGTTCAGCGTGGGTAGCATGAGGACAGGGGGGAGGAGGAGGAGAGCATGGTTAGTCGTCATCTTGGTGAGAACACGGAAGTCTTGCCCATTACCAGTCTGGCACGCATGGCTGACTTTATGTTACGCTGCTTTAACTGTGACCCTCGCGTTGTCAAAATGTTGGGTGACAGTCATTACTGGTTGGTAACACTTTTAGACCCCTGCTGCAAGGAGAACTTTCACTCTCTTATTCCTGAGGTGGAGATGTCTACAAAAATGTGGCAGTACCAGAAGGCCCTTGCTGCAGAACTGTTAAAAAAATACCCATCTGAACACGCTAGTGTCAGAGGTCACATTTCGCTGACCAACCAAGGCGTACAGGCGAGGGAGACACAACTCCAATCCAGCAGAGGCAGGGGAACACTGTCAACGTTCTGGGACAGTTTTGTGAGACCTGCTCAGCACACAGGCCCTCACAAGAAGAGGAAAGTTTCAAAAGATGGTGAGGGAGGACCTTGGCGACCGTACCAGCGTCCTCCGTGATTCCTCTGTGCCTTTTAATTATTGGGCATCCAAGCTGGACACTTGGAATGAACTCGCTCTGTATGCCTTGGAGGTCCTGGCCTGCCCTGCCGCTAGCGTGTTATCGGAGCGTGTTTTTAGTGCCGCTGGGGGAATTATAACTGATAAGCGCACGCGCCTGTCAACTGACAATGCTGACAAGCTGACCCTTATCAAAATGAACAAGAACTGGATTGGGCCAGACTTCTCATCACCACCAAATGACAGCAGAGTAACATGAAGTCAAATCCACTGTGTTATTTCTGGAGGTGTATTCTCATGCACCGCTTCACACCCACACATGGGTATATGCTTAATCATTTCAGCTGTATTTTGCTCTTCTCCTTATCCTCCACCACCACTATACCACTAGGGTGACCGTGGCCCATGTTGCCAGCATTGCAAGTTCTTCCGTCCTAATTTTTGGCAGCTATTGCTTGGAAGGCATAGGTAAAGATTATGGGAGACCCACTCCCCAATAATTGGAATAATGTTTTGAATATGCTGTACTGCATGGCTCTTGTTTGCCAGAATTGCAAATTCCTCCATCCTAATTTTTGGCAGCTTTTGCTTTGAAGGCGTAGGCAAAGACTATGGGAGACCCACTCTCCGATAATGGGAATAATGTTTTGAATATGCTGTACTGCATGGCTCTTGTTTGCTAGCATTGCAAGTTCCTCCGTCCTAATTTTTGGCAGCTTTTGCTTGGAAGGCATAGGCAAAGACTATGGGAGACCCACTCCCCAATAATGGGAATAATGTTTTGAATATGCTGTACTGCATGGCTCTTGTTTGCCAGCATTGCAAGTTCCTCCGTCTTAATTTTTTGCAGCTTTTGCTTGGAAGGCATAGGCAAAGCCTATGGGAGACCCACTCACCAATAATGGGAATAATGTTTTTAATATGCTGTACTGCATGGCTCTTGTAAGGGGCATTAAAACCATCTTGTTAAGCTACGGTGACCTCCACCACTCTTCCAAGGGGCATTGATATTGTCTTTTTATTCCAGTGCGACCTTCACCACTCTTCCAAGGGGCATTGATATTGTCTTTTTATTCCACTGCGACCTCCACCACTCTTCCAAGGGGCATTAAAACCGTCTTGTTAAACCAATCTGAACTCCACATCTCTTCCAAGGGTCATTAAAACCGTCTTGTTAAGCTACTGTGACCTCCACCACTCCTCCAAGGGGCATTGATATTGTCTTTTTATTCCACTGCGACTTCCAACACTCTTCCAAGGGTCATTAAAACTGTCTTGTTAAGCTACTGTAACCTCCACGTCTCAACCAAGGGGCATTAAAACAATCTTGTTAAGCTACTGTGACCCCCGTCACTCTTCCAAGGGGCATTAAAACCATCTTGTTAAGATACTGTGACCTCCACCACTCTCCCAAGGGGCATTGATATTGTCTTTTTATTCCACTGCGACCTCCACCACTCTTTCAAGGGGCATTAAAACTGTCTTGTTAAACCACTCTGAACTCCACATCTCTTCCACAGGGCATTAAAAAAGTCTTGTTAAGCTACTGTGACCTCCACCACTCTTCCAAGGGGCATTAAAACCGTCTTTTTAAGCTACTGTGACCTCCACCACTCTTCCAATGGGCATTAAAACTGTCTTGTTAAGTTACTGTGACCTCCACGTCTCTTCCAAGGAGCATTAAAACCGTCTTGTTAAACCACTGTGACCTCCACGTCTCTTCCAAGGGGCATTAAAACCATCTTGTTAAACCACTCTGAACTCCACGTCTCTTCGAAGGGGCATTAAAACTGTCTTGTTAAGCTACTGTGACCTTCACCTCTCTTCCAAGGGGCATTGATATTGTCTTTTTATTCCACTGCGAACTCCACTACTCTAACAACGGGCATTAAAACTGTCTTGTTAAGCTACTGTGACCTCCATGTCTCTTCCAAGGGGCATTAAAACCGTCTTGTTAAGCTACTGTGCCCTCCACCACTCTTCCAAGGGCATTAAAACCGTCTTGTTAAGCCACTCTGAACTCCACGTCTCTTCGAAGAGGCATTAAAACTGTCTTGTTAAGCTACTGCGACCTCCACCACTCTTCCAAGGGGCATTAAAACTGTCTTGTTAAGCTACTGTGACCTCCACGTCTCTTCCAAGGGGCATTAAAACCGTCTTGTTAAACCACTCTGAACTCCACGTCTCTACCAAGGGTCATTAAAACCGTCTTGTTAAGCTACTGTGACCTCCACCACTCCTCCAAGGGGCATTGATATTGTCTTTTTATTCTACTGCGACTTCCAACACTCTTCCAAGGGTCATTAAAACTGTCTTGTTAAGCTACTGTGACCTCCACGTCTCAACCAAGGGGCATTAAAACAATCTTGTTAAGCTACTGTGACCCCCGTCACTCTTCCAAGGGGCATTAAAACCATCTTGTTAAGATACTGTGACCTCCACCACTCTCCCAAGGGGCATTGATATTGTCTTTTTATTCCACTGCGACCTCCACCACTCTTTCAAGGGGCATTAAAACTGTCTTGTTAAACCACTCTGAACTCCACGTCTCTTCCACAGGGCATTAAAAAAGTCTTGCTAAGCTACTGTGACCTCCACCACTCTTCCAAGGGGCATTAAAACCGTCTTTTTAAGCTACTGTGACCTCCACCACTCTTCCAAGGGGCATTAAAACAGTCTTGTTAAACCACTGTGACCTCCACGTCTCTTCCAAGGGGCATTAAAACCATCTTGTTAAACCACTCTGAACTCCACGTCTCTTCGAAGGGGCATTAAAACTGTCTTGTTAAGCTACTGTGACCTTCACCTCTCTTCCAAGGGGCATTGATATTGTCTTTTTATTCCACTGCGAACTCCACTACTCTAACAACGGGCATTAAAACTGTCTTGTTAAGCTACTGTGACCTCCATGTCTCTTCCAAGGGGCATTAAAACCGTCTTGTTAAGCTACTGTGCCCTCCACCACCCTTCCAAGGGCATTAAAACCGTCTTGTTAAGCTACTGCGACCTCCACCACTCTTCCAAGGGGCATTAAAACTGTCTTGTTAAGCTACTGTGACCTCCACGTCTCTTCCAAGGGGCATTAAAACCGTCTTGTTAAGCTACTGTGACCTCCACCACTCTTCCAAGGCGCATTGATTTTGTCTTTTTATTCCACTGCGACCTCCACCACTCTTCCAAGGGGCATTAAAACCGTTTTTTTTTTTCCACTGTGACCTCCACGTCTCTTCCAAGTGGCTTTAAAACCGTCTTGTTAAACCACTCTTAACTCCACGTCTCTTCCAAGGGGCATTAAAACCGTCTTGTGAAATCACTGTGACCTCCACCACTCTTCCAATGGGCATTAAAACTGTCTTGTTAAGCTACTGTGACCTCCACGTCTCTTCTAAGGAGCATTAAAACCGTCTTGTTAAATCACTGTGACCTCCACGTCTCTTCCAAGGGGCATTAAAACCGTCTTGTTAAACCACTCTGAACTCCACGTCTCTTCGACGGGGCATTAAAACCATCTTGTTAAGAAACTGTGACCTCCACCACTCTTCCAAGGGGCATTAAAACCGTCTTGTTAAGCTACTGTGATCTCCACCACTCTTACAAGGGGCATTAAAACCATCTTGTTAAGCTACTGTGACCTCCACGTCTTTTCCAAGGGGTATTAAAACCGTCTTGTTAAACCACTCTGAACTCCACAGCTCTTCCAAGGGGCATTAAAACTGTCTTGTTAAGCTACTGTAACCTCCTCCACTCTTCTAAGGGGCATTAATATTGTCTTATTATACCACTGCAACCTCCACCACTCTTCCAAGGGGCATTAAACTGTCTTGTTAAGCTACTGTGACCTCCACATCTCTTCCAAGGGGCATTAAAACTGTCTTGTTAAGCTACTGTGACCTCCACGTCTCAACCAAGGGGCATTAAAACAATCTTGTTAAGCTACTGTGACCCCCGTCACTCTTCCAAGGGGCATTAAAACCATCTTGTTAAGATACTGTGACCTCCACCACTCTCCCAAGGGGCATTGATATTGTCTTTTTATTCCACTGCGACCTCCACCACTCTTTCAAGGGGCATTAAAACTGTCTTGTTAAACCACTCTGAACTCCACATCTCTTCCACAGGGCATTAAAAAAGTCTTGCTAAGCTACTGTGACCTCCACCACTCTTCCAAGGGGCATTAAAACCGTCTTTTTAAGCTACTGTGACCTCCACCACTCTTCCAATGGGCATTAAAACTGTCTTGTTAAGTTACTGTGACCTCCACGTCTCTTCCAAGGAGCATTAAAACCGTCTTGTTAAACCACTGTGACCTCCACGTCTCTTCCAAGGGGCATTAAAACCATCTTGTTAAACCACTCTGAACTCCACGTCTCTTCGAAGGGGCATTAAAACTGTCTTGTTAAGCTACTGTGACCTTCACCTCTCTTCCAAGGGGCATTGATATTGTCTTTTTATTCCACTGCGAACTCCACTACTCTAACAACGGGCATTAAAACTGTCTTGTTAAGCTACTGTGACCTCCATGTCTCTTCCAAGGGGCATTAAAACCGTCTTGTTAAGCTACTGTGCCCTCCACCACTCTTCCAAGGGCATTAAAACCGTCTTGTTAAGCCACTCTGAACTCCACGTCTCTTCGAAGAGGCATTAAAACTGTCTTGTTAAGCTACTGCGACCTCCACCACTCTTCCAAGGGGCATTAAAACTGTCTTGTTAAGCTACTGTGACCTCCACGTCTCTTCCAAGGGGCATTAAAACCGTCTTGTTAAACCACTCTGAACTCCACGTCTCTACCAAGGGTCATTAAAACCGTCTTGTTAAGCTACTGTGACCTCCACCACTCCTCCAAGGGGCATTGATATTGTCTTTTTATTCTACTGCGACTTCCAACACTCTTCCAAGGGTCATTAAAACTGTCTTGTTAAGCTACTGTGACCTCCACGTCTCAACCAAGGGGCATTAAAACAATCTTGTTAAGCTACTGTGACCCCCGTCACTCTTCCAAGGGGCATTAAAACCATCTTGTTAAGATACTGTGACCTCCACCACTCTCCCAATGGGCATTGATATTGTCTTTTTATTCCACTGCGACCTCCACCACTCTTTCAAGGGGCATTAAAACTGTCTTGTTAAACCACTATGAACTCCACGTCTCTTCCACAGGGCATTAAAAAAGTCTTGCTAAGCTACTGTGACCTCCACCACTCTTCCAAGGGGCATTAAAACCGTCTTTTTAAGCTACTGTGACCTCCACCACTCTTCCAATGGGCATTAAAACTGTCTTGTTAAGTTACTGTGACCTCCACGTCTCTTCCAAGGAGCATTAAAACAGTCTTGTTAAACCACTGTGACCTCCACGTCTCTTCCAAGGGGCATTAAAACCATCTTGTTAAACCACTCTAAACTCCACGTCTCTTCGAAGGGGCATTAAAACTGTCTTGTTAAGCTACTGTGACCTTCACCTCTCTTCCAAGGGGCATTGATATTGTCTTTTTATTCCACTGCGAACTCCACTACTCTAACAACGGGCATTAAAACTGTCTTGTTAAGCTACTGTGACCTCCATGTCTCTTCCAAGGGGCATTAAAACCGTCTTGTTAAGCTACTGTGCCCTCCACCACCCTTCCAAGGGCATTAAAACCGTCTTGTTAAGCTACTGCGACCTCCACCACTCTTCCAAGGGGCATTAAAACTGTCTTGTTAAGCTACTGTGACCTCCACGTCTCTTCCAAGGGGCATTAAAACCGTCTTGTTAAGCTACTGTGACCTCCACCACTCTTCCAAGGTGCATTGATTTTGTCTTTTTATTCCACTGCGACCTCCACCACTCTTCCAAGGGGCATTAAAACCGTCTTTTTTTTCCACTGTGACCTCCACGTCTCTTCCAAGTGGCTTTAAAACCGTCTTGTTAAACCACTCTTAACTCCACGTCTCTTCCAAGGGGCATTAAAACCGTCTTGTGAAATCACTGTGACCTCCACCACTCTTCCAATGGGCATTAAAACTGTCTTGTTAAGCTACTGTGACCTCCACGTCTCTTCTAAGGAGCATTAAAACCGTCTTGTTAAATCACTGTGACCTCCACGTCTCTTCCAAGGGGCATTAAAACCGTCTTGTTAAACCACTCTGAACTCCACGTCTCTTCGACGGGGCATTAAAACCATCTTGTTAAGAAACTGTGACCTCCACCACTCTTCCAAGGGGCATTAAAACCGTCTTGTTAAGCTACTGTGATCTCCAACACTCTTACAAGGGGCATTAAAACCATCTTGTTAAGCTACTGTGACCTCCACGTCTCTTCCAAGGGGTATTAAAACCGTCTTGTTAAACCACTCTGAACTCCACAGCTCTTCCAAGGGGCATTAAAACCGTCTTGTTAAGCTACTGTAACCTCCTCCACTCTTCTAAGGGGCATTAATATTGTCTTATTATACCACTGCAACCTCCACCACTCTTCCAAGGTGCATTAAACTGTCTTGTTAAGCTACTGTGACCTCCACATCTCTACCAAGGGGCATTAAAACTGTCTTGTTAAGCTACTGTGACCTCCACGTCTCAACCAAGGGGCATTAAAACAATCTTGTTAAGCTACTGTGACCCCCGTCACTCTTCCAAGGGGCATTAAAACCATCTTGTTAAGATACTGTGACCTCCACCACTCTCCCAAGGGGCATTGATATTGTCTTTTTATTCCACTGCGACCTCCACCACTCTTTCAAGGGGCATTAAAACTGTCTTGTTAAACCACTCTGAACTCCACGTCTCTTCCACAGGGCATTAAAAAAGTCTTGTTAAGCTACTGTGACCTCCAACACTCTTCCAAGGGGCATTAAAACCGTCTTTTTAAGCTACTGTGACCTCCACCACTCTTCCAATGGGCATTAAAACTGTCTTGTTAAGTTACTGTGACCTCCACGTCTCTTCCAAGGAGCATTAAAACAGTCTTGTTAAACCACTGTGACCTCCACGTCTCTTCCAAGGGGCATTAAAACCATCTTGTTAAACCACACTGAACTCCACGTCTCTTCGAAGGGGCATTAAAACTGTCTTGTTAAGCTACTGTGACCTTCACCTCTCTTCCAAGGGGCATTGATATTGTCTTTTTATTCCACTGCGAACTCCACTACTCTAACAACGGGCATTAAAACTGTCTTATTAAGCTACTGTGACCTCCATGTCTCTTCCAAGGGGCATTAAAACCGTCTTGTTAAGCTACTGTGCCCTCCACCACTCTTCCAAGGGCATTAAAACCGTCTTGTTAAGCCACTCTGAACTCCACGTCTCTTCGAAGAGGCATTAAAACTGTCTTGTTAAGCTACTGCGACCTCCACCACTCTTCCAAGGGGCATTAAAACTGTCTTGTTAAGCTACTGTGACCTCCACGTCTCTTCCAAGGGGCATTAAAACCGTCTTGTTAAACCACTCTGAACTCCACGTCTCTACCAAGGGTCATTAAAACCGTCTTGTTAAGCTACTGTGTCCTCCACCACTCCTCCAAGGGGCATTGATATTGTCTTTTTATTCTACTGCGACTTCCAACACTCTTCCAAGGGTCATTAAAACTGTCTTGTTAAGCTACTGTGACCTCCACGTCTCAACCAAGGGGCATTAAAACAATCTTGTTAAGCTACTGTGACCCCCGTCACTCTTCAAGGGGCATTAAAACCATCTTGTTAAGATACTGTGACCTCCACCACTCTCCCAAGGGGCATTGATATTGTCTTTTTATTCCACTGCGACCTCCACCACTCTTTCAAGGGGCATTAAAACTGTCTTGTTAAACCACTCTGAACTCCACGTCTCTTCCACCGGGCATTAAAAAAGTCTTGTTAAGCTACTGTGACCTCCTCCACTCTTCCAAGGGGCATTAAAACCGTCTTTTTAAGCTACTGTGACCTCCACCACTCTTCCAATGGGCATTAAAACTGTCTTGTTAAGTTACTGTGACCTCCACGTCTCTTCCAAGGAGCATTAAAACCATCTTGTTAAACCACTGTGACCTCCACGTCTCTTCCAAGGGGCATTAAAACCATCTTGTTAAACCACTCTGAACTCCACGTCTCTTCGAAGGGGCATTAAAACTGTCTTGTTAAGCTACTGTGACCTTCACCTCTCTTCCAAGGGGCATTGATATTGTCTTTTTATTCCACTGCGAACTCCACTACTCTAACAACGGGCATTAAAACTGTCTTGTTAAGCTACTGTGACCTCCATGTCTCTTCCAAGGGGCATTAAAACCGTCTTGTTAAGCTACTGTGCCCTCCACCACCCTTCCAAGGGCATTAAAACCGTCTTGTTAAGCTACTGCGACCTCCACCACTCTTCCAAGGGGCATTAAAACTGTCTTGTTAAGCTACTGTGACCTCCACGTCTCTTCCAAGGGGCATTAAAACCGTCTTGTTAAGCTACTGTGACCTCCACCACTCTTCCAAGGCGCATTGATTTTGTCTTTTTATTCCACTGCGACCTCCACCACTCTTCCAAGGGGCATTAAAACCGTCTTTTTTTCCACTGTGACCTCCACGTCTCTTCCAAGTGGCTTTAAAACCGTCTTGTTAAACCACTCTTAACTCCACGTCTCTTCCAAGGGGCATTAAAACCGTCTTGTGAAATCACTGTGACCTCCACCACTCTTCCAATGGGCATTAAAACTGTCTTGTTAAGCTACTGTGACCTCCACGTCTCTTCTAAGGAGCATTAAAACCGTTTTGTTAAATCACTGTGACCTCCACGTCTCTTCCAAGGGGCATTAAAACCGTCTTGTTAAACCACTCTGAACTCCACGTCTCTTCGAAGGGGCATTAAAACCATCTTGTTAAGAAACTGTGACCTCCACCACTCTCCCAAGGGGCATTGATATTGTCTTTTTATTCCACTGCGACCTCCACCACTCTTTCAAGGGGCATTAAAACTGTCTTGTTAAACCACTCTGAACTCCACGTCTCTTCCACAGGGCATTAAAAAAGTCTTGCTAAGCTACTGTGACCTCCACCACTCTTCCAAGGGGCATTAAAACCGTCTTTTTAAGCTACTGTGACCTCCACCACTCTTCCAATGGGCATTAAAACTGTCTTGTTAAGTTACTGTGACGTCCACGTCTCTTCCAAGGAGCATTAAAACAGTCTTGTTAAACCACTGTGACCTCCACGTCTCTTCCAAGGGGCATTAAAACCATCTTGTTAAACCACTCTGAACTCCACGTCTCTTCGAAGGGGCATTAAAACTGTCTTGTTAAGCTACTGTGACCTTCACCTCTCTTCCAAGGGGCATTGATATTGTCTTTTTATTCCACTGCGAACTCCACTACTCTAACAACGGGCATTAAAACTGTCTTGTTAAGCTACTGTGACCTCCATGTCTCTTCCAAGGGGCATTAAAACCGTCTTGTTAAGCTACTGTGCCCTCCACCACCCTTCCAAGGGCATTAAAACCGTCTTGTTAAGCTACTGCGACCTCCACCACTCTTCCAAGGGGCATTAAAACTGTCTTGTTAAGCTACTGTGACCTCCACGTCTCTTCCAAGGGGCATTAAAACCGTCTTGTTAAGCTACTGTGACCTCCACCACTCTTCCAAGGCGCATTGATTTTGTCTTTTTATTCCACTGCGACCTCCACCACTCTTCCAAGGGGCATTAAAACCGTCTTTTTTTTCCACTGTGACCTCCACGTCTCTTCCAAGTGGCTTTAAAACCATCTTGTTAAACCACTCTTAACTCCACGTCTCTTCCAAGGGGCATTAAAACTGTCTTGTGAAATCACTGTGACCTCCACCACTCTTCCAATGGGCATTAAAACTGTCTTGTTAAGCTACTGTGACCTCCACGTCTCTTCTAAGGAGCATTAAAACCGTCTTGTTAAATCACTGTGACCTCCACGTCTCTTCCAAGGGGCATTAAAACCGTCTTGTTAAACCACTCTGAACTCCACGTCTCTTCGACGGGGCATTAAAACCATCTTGTTAAGAAACTGTGACCTCCACCACTCTTCCAAGGGGCATTAAAACCGTCTTGTTAAGCTACTGTGATCTCCACCACTCTTACAAGGGGCATTAAAACCATCTTGTTAAGCTACTGTGACCTCCACGTCTCTTCCAAGGGGTATTAAAACCGTCTTGTTAAACCACTCTGAACTCCACAGCTCTTCCAAGGGGCATTAAAACCGTCTTGTTAAGCTACTGTAACCTCCTCCACTCTTCTAAGGGGCATTAATATTGTCTTATTATACCACTGCAACCTCCACCACTCTTCCAAGGGGCATTAAACTGTCTTGTTAAGCTACTGTGACCTCCACATCTCTTCCAAGGGGCATTAAAACTGTCTTGTTAAGCTACTGTGACCTCCACGTCTCAACCAAGGGGCATTAAAACAATCTTGTTAAGCTACTGTGACCCCCGTCACTCTTCCAAGGGGCATTAAAACCATCTTGTTAAGATACTGTGACCTCCACCACTCTCCCAAGGGGCATTGATGTTGTCTTTTTATTCCACTGCGACCTCCACCACTCTTTCAAGGGGCATTAAAACTGTCTTGTTAAACCACTCTGAACTCCACGTCTCTTCCACAGGGCATTAAAAAAGTCTTGTTAAGCTACTGTGACCTCCAACACTCTTCCAAGGGGCATTAAAACCGTCTTTTTAAGCTACTGTGACCTCCACCACTCTTCCAATGGGCATTAAAACTGTCTTGTTAAGTTACTGTGACCTCCACGTCTCTTCCAAGGAGCATTAAAACAGTCTTGTTAAACCACTGTGACCTCCACGTCTCTTCCAAGGGGCATTAAAACCATCTTGTTAAACCACACTGAACTCCACGTCTCTTCGAAGGGGCATTAAAACTGTCTTGTTAAGCTACTGTGACCTTCACCTCTCTTCCAAGGGGCATTGATATTGTCTTTTTATTCCACTGCAAACTCCACTACTCTAACAACGGGCATTAAAACTGTCTTATTAAGCTACTGTGACCTCCATGTCTCTTCCAAGGGGCATTAAAACCGTCTTGTTAAGCTACTGTGCCCTCCACCACTCTTCCAAGGGCATTAAAACCGTCTTGTTAAGCCACTCTGAACTCCACGTCTCTTCGAAGAGGCATTAAAACTGTCTTGTTAAGCTACTGCGACCTCCACCACTCTTCCAAGGGGCATTAAAACTGTCTTGTTAAGCTACTGTGACCTCCACGTCTCTTCCAAGGGGCATTAAAACCGTCTTGTTAAACCACTCTGAACTCCACGTCTCTACCAAGGGTCATTAAAACCGTCTTGTTAAGCTACTGTGTCCTCCACCACTCCTCCAAGGGGCATTGATATTGTCTTTTTATTCTACTGCGACTTCCAACACTCTTCCAAGGGTCATTAAAACTGTCTTGTTAAGCTACTGTGACCTCCTCGTCTCAACCAAGGGGCATTAAAACAATCTTGTTAAGCTACTGTGACCCCCGTCACTCTTCAAGGGGCATTAAAACCATCTTGTTAAGATACTGTGACCTCCACCACTCTCCCAAGGGGCATTGATATCGTCTTTTTATTCCACTGCGACCTCCACCACTCTTTCAAGGGGCATTAAAACTGTCTTGTTAAACCACTCTGAACTCCACGTCTCTTCCACCGGGCATTAAAAAAGTCTTGTTAAGCTACTGTGACCTCCTCCACTCTTCCAAGGGGCATTAAAACCGTCTTTTTAAGCTACTGTGACCTCCACCACTCTTCCAATGGGCATTAAAACTGTCTTGTTAAGTTACTGTGACCTCCACGTCTCTTCCAAGGAGCATTAAAACCATCTTGTTAAACCACTGTGACCTCCACGTCTCTTCCAAGGGGCATTAAAACCATCTTGTTAAACCACTCTGAACTCCACGTCTCTTCGAAGGGGCATTAAAACTGTCTTGTTAAGCTACTGTGACCTTCACCTCTCTTCCAAGGGGCATTGATATTGTCTTTTTATTCCACTGCGAACTCCACTACTCTAACAACGGGCATTAAAACTGTCTTGTTAAGCTACTGTGACCTCCATGTCTCTTCCAAGGGGCATTAAAACCGTCTTGTTAAGCTACTGTGCCCTCCACCACCCTTCCAAGGGCATTAAAACCGTCTTGTTAAGCTACTGCGACCTCCACCACTCTTCCAAGGGGCATTAAAACTGTCTTGTTAAGCTACTGTGACCTCCACGTCTCTTCCAAGGGGCATTAAAACCGTCTTGTTAAGCTACTGTGACCTCCACCACTCTTCCAAGGCGCATTGATTTTGTCTTTTTATTCCACTGCGACCTCCACCACTCTTCCAAGGGGCATTAAAACCGTCTTTTTTTCCACTGTGACCTCCACGTCTCTTCCAAGTGGCTTTAAAACCGTCTTGTTAAACCACTCTTAACTCCACGTCTCTTCCAAGGGGCATTAAAACCGTCTTGTGAAATCACTGTGACCTCCACCACTCTTCCAATGGGCATTAAAACTGTCTTGTTAAGCTACTGTGACCTCCACGTCTCTTCTAAGGAGCATTAAAACCGTTTTGTTAAATCACTGTGACCTCCACGTCTCTTCCAAGGGGCATTAAAACCGTCTTGTTAAACCACTCTGAACTCCACGTCTCTTCGAAGGGGCATTAAAACCATCTTGTTAAGAAACTGTGACCTCCACCACTCTTCCAAGGGGCATTAAAACCGTCTTGTTAAGCTACTGTGATCTCCACCACTCTTACAAGGGGCATTAAAACTGTCTTGTTAAGCTACTGTGACCTCCACATCTCTTCCAAGGGGTATTAAAACCGTCTTGTTAAACCACATTGTACTCCACAGCTCTTCCAAGGGGCATTAAAACCGTCTTGTTAAACCACTCTGAACTCCACGTCTCTTCGAAAGCGCATTAAACCCGTCTTGTTAAGCTACTGTGACCTCCACAACTCTTCCAAGGGGCATTGATATTGTCTTTTAATTCCACTGCGTCGTCCACCACTCTTCCAAGGGGCATTAAAACTGTCTTGCTAAGCTACTGTGACCTCCACGTCTCTTCCAAGGGGCATTAAAACCATCTTGTTAAGCTACTGCGACTTCCACCACTCTTCCAAGGGACATTGATATTGTCTTTTTATTCCACTGCAACCTCCACCACTCTTCCAAGGGGCATTAAAACCATCTTGTTAAACCACTCTTAACTCCTCGTCTCTTCCAAGGGGCATTAATAACGTCTTGTTAAGCTACTGTGACCTCCACCACTCTTCCAAGGGGCATTAAAACCGTCTTGTTAAGCTACTATGATCTCCACCACTCTTCCAAGGGACATTAAAACCATCTTGTTAAACCACTCTGAACTCCACAGCTCTTCCAAGGGGTTTTAAAACCGTCTTGTTAAACCACTCTGAACTCCACAGCTCTTCCAAGGGGCATTGAAATGTAGTTTTTTATTACCTCTTACCTCCATGACTCTTATAACGGGCATTGCATTTCCTCCTAATTTTAGTCAGCTTTTCTTTTCAATGCATTGGCGAACACTAAGGGAGACCCAATCCCCAATAATGGGTAGAAGGTTTTTAGTACCCTGTATTCCATGTCTGTTTCAATGGGCATTGCAGTTCCTTATAATTTTTGGAAAGCCTTCCATTCACTGCTTAGGCCAACCGTGTACAGGAGAACCAGTTGCTATAAATGGAAAAAATGGTTTAGTTAAGGCCCTCTGACCTCCATGTCACTTCAAAGGGGCATTGGAGTGCCCCGAAAATTTTGGTATGCATTGCACTCACTGTATGCCCTATAACTGTGTAGCCGAACCGCTCCTTTTGTACAGAAACATATCCTACAAGACATGTGTGGTTGACTGGCCTGATATTGATGTGAATGGTCCCTGTTCCTCCTGCTCTTTCTCCTTTGCCACCACCTTATCCATCATTCATCACCTGAAGCTTTGCTTTAACGGGAGTCATAGAACTGGGATAGTAGAAGGAAAACATCCAGCAATCCTCGGAGGAGGTAGGATATGCGCCAAAACGCTTACCACCTCAGGCCTAGCCTCTGCTACAGACATGCGCTTGCATTCCAAGGAACAGAAAGCTAAAGAGATGGATGGCCTCATGATCATGAATAATTTACTCATTGTGTAGGAGACCGACAATTGCTGCTGTCTACCTTCTGAACTTTGTGTTGAAGCCTGATTGACCCAGGACCCGCAATCCTCTATGTCTGGAGGACGTGTTGCATCCCAGTGTCGAACTGTGTCCCGACTTCCACAATATTAACCCAGTGTAAAGGCATCAGTCAGATGGACCATCCCTGGCCACATTCACTTGTCCACGTGTTTGTGGTTAGGCTGTCCTTCAAATAGGGGCGGCTGGGGACTGTTTATGGACACCCGGCTGCCCCCAGGCGGCTGGGGACCGTGTGTGGGCACCCGGCTGCGGGGCGGCTGGGGACCGAGTATGAATACCCGGCCGCCCCCTGGCGGCTGGGGACCAAGCGTGGACACCCGGCCACTGGGCGGCTGGGGACTGAGTTTGGATACCGGGCCGCCGACACAGCCATGACTTGGTGGCCAGATTCCGCCTCCACATGCCTAAAAGGCCCAATTTCAAGTGCAAGCAAGCAAGCAGTATAGTATTTCAGCCTGGGGGTGGGTAGGGGGCAGGCTGCAAACTTGCACTTGCATTGCAAGGAATGGGGGAGGTAAAATTGAACACTGCCCTGGGACAAGGAATTGCACGGGGATAGTTGCAAGTCTGCATCTTCTGATGCGGCAAGGATCACTTCTGATGGGCACACTTTTAGGCAGCGACCTGGGTGTCAGAGAAGCTTCCAGGGGTCTTCCCCATGCTGTTCCCATGTCTTTTCAGCACTGTATGCATGTGTCACACAGAAAATGGCCAGATAAGGTTGTAAAATGTTAAAATTACATTTCCCGGTGAATGCATTTGTCATGGTTGAAAGCAATACAAAAGTGCAAAAACGCATACACAATTCTACTTGTGAACATAGCCCAAGGTGTGGAGGAGTATTTTTGTTTTTGGTTATTTATTTTACCTTATACCCAAGTCTTTACCCTGGAAAGGAAGTTCTTTAACATATTTCACAGAAAAACCATTTCAGTTTCGCTTTTGAATGTTTTATTGTGAGCCCGTAAAAGTGGCTTAATACTTCTAACCATGTTGTTGACAGCAGTGACCTGGAAGTCAGAAATGCTTCCTGGGGCGATCCCCATACTGTCCCCATGTCATTTGAGCACTGTCACTATCATTTTGGGAACTTTTTAGGCTTTCTACAGACTGCCGTGGGTGCCACCGCAAAAATGCTCGGGTCTCCTATAAACTAACATTGGGCTCGTTGCTCGGGTCGAGCACCCGAGTATCACGGTGAGCTCGGCCCGAGCTTCGAGCACCCCAGCATTTAAGTGTGCGCTCAAATCTACTAAATACCCTTTATTATTTATCATTATTTTTGCACTGTGCGATTTACCCATTTACTTCCAGATATTTGGGTATTTTGCTTGTCTTTGGTTTTTCTCTGTCTAGTGGCCTTATGTGAACATGCATTTACATTTTGCATGCACATCAATTTACGTTTCAGTACAGACTCCCAGGTTTTTTCTTTGCAGTTTGGTGTGCTTTAGTGCATATAAAGGGTGTGGCCGCCCTATGTCTGAGCTGAAAGGTTCATTCTGCCTCACAGGTCTATGTTTCTACTAGGGGTTCACTCTCTCTGCCCTTATCCATATGTAAGTCACTTGACAAATGGTAAGGTTTTAATATTAGAGTTAGGACTGTCCCATAAGGGTTACCGTGACGTGGTGGGATGGCTTTTACATTATTTTTATCAAAATTATGTTAGCTAAATACCCTTTATTATTTATCATAATTTTTGCACTGTGCTATTTACCCATTTACTTCCAGATATTTGGGTATTTTGTTTGTCTGTGGTTTTTCTCTGTCTAATGGCCTTATGTGAACATGCATTTACATTTTACATGCACATCAATTTACGTTTCAGTTCAGACTCCCAGGTTTTTTCTTTGCAGTTTAGTGTGCTTTAGTGCATATAAAGGGTGTGGCCGCCCTTTGTCTGAGCTGAAAGGTTCATTCTGCCTCACAGGTCTATGTTTCTACTAGGGGTTCAGTCTCTCTGCCCTTATTCATATGTATGTCACTTGACAAATGGTAAGGTTTTAATATTATAGTTAGGACTGTCCCATGAGGGTTACCGTGATGTGGTGGGATGGCTTTTACATTATTTTGATCAAAACTATGTTAACTAAATACCCTTTATTATTTATCATTATTTTTTCACTGTGCGATTTACCCATTTACTTCCAGAAATTTGGGCATTTTGCTTGTCTTTGGTTTTTCTCTGTCTAGTGGTCTTATGTGAACATGCATTTACATTTTGCAGGCACATCCATTTACGTTTCAGTTCAGACTCCCAGGTTTTTTCTTTGCAGTTTAGTGTGCTTTAGTGCATATAAAGGGTGTGGCCGCCCTTTGTCTGAGCTGAAAGGTTCATTCTGCCTCACAGGTCTATGTTTCTACTAGGGGTTCAGTTTCTCTGCCCTTATCCATATTTATGTCACTTGACAAATGGTAAAGTCTTAATATTAGAGGTAGGACTGTCCCCTAAGGGTTACCGTGACGTGGTGGGATGGCTTTTACATTATTTTGATCAAACTTATGTTAACTAAATACCCTTTATTATTTATCATTATTTTTGCAGTGTGCGATTTACCCATTTACTTCCAGATATTTGGGTATTTTGCTTATCTTTGGTTTTCTTTGTCTAGTGGCCTTATGTGAACATGCATTTACATTTTGCATGCTCATCAATTTACGTTTTCTGTTATGATCTGCAACATAAACTAGGGAAAGAAGGGGAGAGCTGTCCCTACAGTAAGACTAAGCAGAGTCCCCACATTGTAGCGGGCAACCTGTTCCTTGTGAACAGACCCGCCTTCTTCCTCGGCTAGTCTGAACGGAGACCTATAGAGAATGGGAGGGGTCCCTAAAAGAGCTAAGAACTGGGACAAAAATGGGACACCTCCTAACAGAAGTTGTTGCAGAGCCAAAGATAAACTGACAAAAGTATTAGAGGTCCCAGAGGACCAAGCAAACAAGAGATAGATAGGCACAAAGGCACCTGGCTAGAGAGACAGTCAAAACAACACTGAAGTCCAGCAAAGCCACAAGGGCGGAGCTGGAATATATAGGAAGATGGTCACGTGACCGCAAAACACAAGATAGAAACAAAAACAAACAGGAGGGTTCTAACAGTTTCAGTTCAGACTCCCAGGTTTTTTCTTTGCAGTTTAGTGTGCTTTAGTGCATATAAAGGGTGTGGCCGCCCTTTGTCTGAGCTGAAAGGTTCATTCTGCCTCACAGGTCTATGTTTCTACTAGGGGTTCAGTCTCTCAGCCCTTATCCATATGTTTGTCACTTGACAAATATTAAGGTTTTAATATTAGAGTTAGGACTGTCCCATAAGGGTTACCGTGACGTGGTCGGATGGCTTTTACATTATTTTGATCAAAATGATGTTAACTAAATACCCTTTATTATTTATCATTATTTTTGCACTGTGCGATTTACCCATTTACTTCCAGATATTTGGGTATTTTGCTTGTCTTTGGTTTTTCTCTGTCTAGTGGCCTTATGTGAACATGCATTTACATTTTGCATGCACATCAATTTACGTTTCAGTTCAGACTCCCAGGTTTTTTCTTTGCAGTTTAGTGTACTTTAGTGCATATAAATGGTGTGGCCGCCCTTTGTCTGAGCTGAAAGGTTCATTCTGACTCACAGGTCTATGTTTCTACTAGGGTTTCAGTCTCTCTGCCCTTATCCATATGTATGTCACTTGACAAATGGTAAGGTTTTAATATTAGAGTTAGGACTGTCCTATAAGGGTTACTGTGACGTGGTGGGATGGCTTTTACATTATTTTGATCAAATTATGTTAACTAAATACCCTTTATTATTTATCATTATTTTTGCACTGTGCGATTTACCCATTTACTTCCAGATATTTGGGTATTTTGCTTGTCTTTGCTTTTTCTCTGTCTAGTGGCTTTATGTGAACATGCATTTACATTTTGCATGCACATCAATTTACGGTTCAGTTCAGACTCCCAGGTTTTTTCACTGTGTCTATACAAGTAGTGTGGCAAAAAAATAATTCTTCTCTGCAGTCATGTCTTTGCAATTTTCTGTCCAAAAACTTATTCTACTCTGCAGCCATCTCTTTGCCATTTGTAGGACAAGCAAAAAATGTTATTGTTCCGCTGTGTCTATACACCTAGTGTGGCAAAAAAATAATTCTAGTCTGCAGCTGTCTCTTTGCCATTTTTGATCAAAAAAACATTCTACTCTGCGGCAGTCGCTTTACCATTTGTAGGCCAAAAAAATTATATTACTGTACCGGTTTGTCTGTATGCGAAGTCTGGGCCTAAAATAATTATTATACTCAATCGCAGTGTCTGTACAAGTTGTGGGCCTTAAAAATAGTTATACTCTGCAATCGTGTGTGTGCGCGAGTAGTGTGCCTAAAAATCACTTCAAAAAATGAGTAGACCATCAATGACAGGGCAAGGATGTGGGCATGGTGGTGCTGGTGTATCTGCTGCTGGTGGGCCTGCTGCAGGGAGAGGACGTGTTGGTTCTGCTCCTTATATGAACCCAAATGCAACACCTTCCTCTGGTGCACACAGGCAACAGGACATTATGCGTCATTTCATGGGGCTGAATACCGCTACACAAATGATTAACAGCTTTGAGAAAAAAGAGTATAGCGGTCCCCCAGCATCAGAAAATCTCCAAGGTTTCAGCTACAGGTTTTCTGGTTCCCTGTCACGTGATCACGTTAAAAAAAAGGTAAAGTTCAATTTAAAATTCATTTCTCTCTCATCTGACATGATCTAACATATCAGAGGAGAGAGAATTGGGATCGCTGAGCCCACCAC
Organism: Phyllobates terribilis; assembly: GCF_046119375.1. Taxonomy (NCBI): domain Eukaryota; kingdom Metazoa; phylum Chordata; class Amphibia; order Anura; family Dendrobatidae; genus Phyllobates; species Phyllobates terribilis. Next base: position 32,458,960 of record NW_027362768.1, on the reverse strand, counting down.
AGTACCTTTGGTACCGGATCCGCAATCCCCCGGCCCACTTACTTTTTCTCTTCCAAAGCAAAATGGCGGGCTTATGAGCAGTGCGCCCACCGAGAACTACCTCCCTGCAGGGATTTTTTTTATTGGCTGATAACTTTTGATTAATGTGATAGACCCTATGACAGTGATCAAAAGCCCCAATGTTAGTAAATATGGCAACACTTGGGCTGTGCCTCTCTCTTCTCTTCTTGTAGTTGTTCTGGGAGAGAAGAGAGATGCACTACATCCAAGTGCTGGCCTGTCAGAGGAAATAAATCTAATTTTTGATCGGTTTTCATAAATCTGTTATGGTTGGGCTTTAGTGTTAGGGTTAGGTGTTAGGGTTAGACTTTAGAGTTTCTTCAAAGGTAAAAAAAATCTATATTATATATACATATATTAAAAAAAAATATGTTTAGATATACTAGTGTTACATTCGGTTAAGGACAAGTAGTCTTAGATAAGGTTTAGGTCTAGTAGTGTTAGATTACGCTAGTTTTTTTTGTTAGGCAGGCATATACAATATAATAATGGCCCACAGAACCTACACCACGGAGCAGTAGGTGTACACCCTGCTTTGCGCCGGCTGTTCCAGGATTGAAACTGAATCTGCCTCTGAAGCAGAGCAATTTTCAGCTAGTGATGACGACTCTTTCTCCATGGGATCTGACAGCCTGATGGTAGCGGAGTCGGTAGTCACTGCTGAAGCGTCAGAAGCAGGACCAAGTACCGCAGTCCCCCTTCACTCTGGCATCCCAACAATGCACTTTCCCCTCAAATTCCCCCTTTTCAAGCACCCCCTGCATAAAACTTAGATGCCCCCAATTTTACCTCTTTGAATTTTTTCAAATTTTCATTACTCCAGAAGTCCTACAATTGATTGCCCCACAAACCAATTTATATGCCCCACAATACATTTTCCAGTCATGGATCCCTACAAATGTCCCTGAAATAAAAAAATGTTAAAGCCTTACCCTCAACATGGGTTTAGTAAAAAAAAAAACACACTCCGCTCCTACTGGGCAACAAAATCTGTCCACAGCACCCTTGTGTTTGCAGCTGTCATGACCCGAGCCCGTTATGAAGCCCTAGCGAGATTCCTTCATTTTATTGATAATTCCCAAGCCCCTCCAAGAAATGACCCCAACTATGATCGTCTAAACAAATTGAGATCCCTAATTTCCTGTCTACAAGATTCATTTTTAAATTCACATACCCCAGAGAAAAATGTTGCAGTCAACGAGTCCATCATGAGTCTCAAGAGCTGTCTGTCGTTCTACCAATTCATCCCCTCCAAGCACGCCAAATACGGCATCAAATTGTACATAATGTACAAGAGCACAACAGGCTACACATCCACCTTCCTAATATATGAAGGTAGGGACCGCCAGATTAACCCACCAAACTGCCCAAAGACAATTTGCATCCTGGGTAAAATTGTCTGGGAACTAATGAAGCCATTTTATATCAAGGGTACCATGTGTACACAGACAACTACTATACAAGTATCTCCCTATACAAATCCCTCAATGCTGCAAATATAGGGGCCTCTGGGGCAGTCAGGAAAAACTGAGTAGGTTTTCCATCACAGTTGGCGTCCAGACGTTTGGAGAAGGGGGTGTCATTCTCACTTGCAAGTGACCAACTTCATGCAGTGAAGTGGAATGACAGGAAAAATGTGTATAGAGATGAGTGAACCTCCCAAGGTTCGATTCGTTTTCGATCAGAGAACTTCCCATTGTTCACCAAACATATCTGAATCCCATTGCATTCAATGAAAGGCAAAACCAAAAGCATAGAGAACACCTTCAAATGGGCCCAAAAGCTGCCAAAACAGCTCAAATTGAGGGCAGACACCAGGAAAATTGGCATGAATTGACCCACAGTACAAATAGTATAATTATTATTATTATTTATTATTATAGTGCCATTTATTCCATGGCGCATTACATGTGAAAAGGGGTCACTGACTGGTACAGGAGGAGAGATGACCCTGCCCGCAAGGGGCAAACAATCTACAAGCCACGGGTGAGGATAAAGTAGGTGAGGGTAGAGCTGGTCATGGGGCGGTATGGTGGAACGAGGGTTACTGCAGGTTGTATGCTTGTCGGAAGAGGTGGATCTTCAGGTTCCTTTTGAAGGTTTCCAGAATAGGGGAGATGCACAGGACAAATCTCGTATGCGATTGTGGGAAGAGGAGATAAGAAGGAAGTAGAGAAGGAGATCTTGTGAGGATCGGAGGTTGCGCGCAGGTAAGTACCGGGAGACTAGGTCACAGATGTATTAAGGAGACCGGTTTTGTATGGCTTTGTATCACAAAGTTAGGGTTTTCATCTGGAGTCTCTGGGCAACAGGGAGCCAGTGCAGGGTTTCTGGTTAGTAAGGAGGTGATATGAGGTCCAGAGAGGTAGATTTGTGTGTAATCAGCATAGAAGTGATACTGATGACATTCAGATACCTGAGGCACACGCAGACTGTACTGTGCTATCAGGACAGGAAGAGGAGGAGAGTGACTCTCAGGGAGAGGAGTGGGAGAACAAATAGAATGACGATAAAGTTGAAGATCCCACTTGGTGTGAACCCAGAGGCACGCAGCAGAGTAGCTAAGCAGGGGAGATGGAGGAGGAGGAAGATTAGGAGGCTGCATTGTGGCATCCCGCACAGACACTGAGTGATGCAACCATGACAAGCATTGTACAGTATTCATAGCCACATCTGTGGCTGTGACCTGCAGCGGTCGTGGGTCTGCAGTTCACAGGGATGGCAAGGGTTGCCTCGCCTGGGTCTTTGTTGAGACCCCAAAGGATGACACAACACACTTTATCTGGCAACTATGTTAAAAATGACTGAGTACAGGTAAAAATTGCAATAATTTGACTAGTACATGCATGTACAGGCACATGCGTGATCAACATGTGTTAGACTGGGAATCTTACTGCACTAAAATGCAGACTAGCGGGCGTCGCCAAAGACTGTCCGCCCCATCAACCACAACTGCTGCTTCTTCCTCCTCCGCCACTGTGGCAACTGTTCTCCCACAGGTCTCCGGCTGCAGAACCTCCACTTGTTTACACGCTACAGTCGCAGTGAGTAAGAGCACGTCAGCTGTTATGGTAGTGGACACCAAGCGCACCATCTCTTTCTCAATCCATCATAAGATCCCCGCCTGCACCTCTCTCACAGTCTAGCAGTTTTTCATGTTCAACCTACATCACCTTCTCTCAGAACAGCAGCCAGCCCTCGATCCCACAGTTGTGATCATGTAAAAGATTGTTTCCTCCTACACATGCCATAGCAAAGAGATTGAACCTCACTACCTCCAATCTGTTGACTACGGAAATTCTGCCTTTCCACCTGGTGGATAAAGACAGTTCCCAAAAACTGATTGCCATCGCAGTCCCCCAGTACCAGTTTCCCGGTCAACATTACTACTCAAATAAAGATGTGCATGCGCTACACCAGCATGTTGCAGACAACATCACCCATGCCTTGAAAAAATCTATGTTTGCCAGGATGCATTTCCTCACTGACACCTGGACAAGCCAGCATGGCCAGGGGCATTACATCTCGCTGACTGGGCACTGGGTGACTCAATTACACACCAGAAGATGGAGAACTAAACTAATAGACAACAGGGGTTGGAGAGCAGAACTACTAAACAGCTAGGGTGGGAGAACTAAACCACTACCCACCAGAGGATGGAGAACTAAACTAATAGACAGCAGGGGTTGGAGAACTAAACTTCTAAACATCCAGGGTTGGAGAACTAAACCACTACATACAAGGGGATAGAGAACTAAACTACTAGACACCAAGTCTTGGAATCCCCAAGGCCTGCGGGACAAACCTCTAAATCTAACACTTCCTCCACTGCTTCCTTCTCCTCAATCCGCTGTAGGGCCTCTACCTGCACCCTCAACATCTGCCTTAATGAGATACGCATTCAATCAGTGCAGAGAGAATCTCCCCCACCTCCGTACTGCGCAGCCAGCATGTATTGCTATAGAGATCTTTCGGTCTACCGATTGATCTGTGAAGTTGCGACATGGTTTAATTGAACTCTGCACATGTTGCAGAGACTGTGGCAGCAGTGATGAACCCTGGTGCAGTATTTCATTTTGCATAGCCTGGGCCAGAGCAGTACGGACGTTGTGCAAATCACACTTGCGGAGTGGACACAAATGAAGGACCTCTGCACCGTTCTGCACATTTCCGAAATGGCTACTAAGATGGTTAGCGCTGACGATGCCATCATCAGCATCAATATTCCGGTCATCTTCAAGTTGGAGCACACTTTGAATAGTCAGTGGGAGGAGGTGGTGGTCCCAGAGGAAGAGGAGGAAGAGGTGGAAGCAGAGGAGGATGCGGAAGGATAACAATATCTCTAAGCTCCAAGCCATCATCGCACAGGCGGTTGTCATGGGAGAGTGGATTACAGTGATCAAGGGGACTCATGGTACCAGATAAACTGTTAGTGAAGGTGCAGGAGCTGAGGAACAAATGGAAGAGGATGAGGAAGAGGTAATGGGCGCACAACAGTTAGGAGATGAAGAGGATAAATAATGATCCCCACTTTGTTGTCCGTGGTTGTTGGGAGGGGAAAGAGGAAGCAAACTTGAGTGTTATCCCGCCACCAACACACCATGGACTTGGACTTCATGGAAGAGACTGATCCATGAGTGCCTTCTTGCTGCACTATCTGCAACATGATTGTTGACCGTATTGCTAGGATTCTGACTTTTGGGTTGCCACTCTGTTCGATCCACGGTGCAAGAGCAAATTTTTCCAGATGTTCCCCCCCTGGAAAGGGACGCACCCATGCTGGAGTATTAAAACATACTTGAAGACAAGCTTGAGAGAAACAATTACAAGCTCAGATGTGGCCTTGTTTATGTAGCATGGAAGTAACAGAAAAAAATTTGATTTTATAATGTGAACCCCCTGGATGGAGTAGCATATCAGCACCAAAGAATTAAAAGCTGAAATGTGGTCTGCTATATGTAGCACGGTAGTAAGACAGCATAGTTAGATTTTATTATGTGAACCCCTGATTGGAGAACAATATCAACATCAAAAAATTACAAGCAAAGATGTGGCATGCTTTATGTATCACGGTAGTAACAGAAGAAATTAGATTTTTACTGTGGACAAAGCCTGTATACAGCAGAATACATGCGCCAAAAATTACAAACTGAGATGTTGCCTGCTGTATGACGTTAATAACAAAATAAATTAGATTTTTTTTACTGTGGACAAGCTCTGGATATAGCTGAATTTCAACGTCAGATAGTTACAAGCTGAGATGTGGCCTGCTGTATCATGTTAGTAACAGAAGAAATTAGATTTTTTTTACTGTGGACGAGGCTTGTATACAGAAGAATATATGCACCAAAAAATTTCTAGCTGAGATGTGGCCTGATGTATCACATTAGTAACGGAAGAAATTAGACAATTTTTTATTGTGGGCAAGCTCTGGATACAGCTGAATTTCAGCACCAGAAAATTACAAGCTGAGATATGGCCCGCTGTATCACGTTAGTAACAGAAGAAATTAGATTTTTTACTGTGGGCGAGGCCTATATACAGCAGAATATATGCGCCAAAAAATTTCAAGCCGAGGTGTGACCTGCTGTATCACATTAGTAACAGAAGAAATTAGATTTTTTTACTGTGGACAAGCTCTGCATGCAGATGAATTTCACTGCGAGAAAAATACAAGCTGAGATGTGGCCTGCTGTATTACGTTAGTAACAGAAGAAACTAGATTTTTTACTGTGGACGAGGCTGTAGCATCGGCGTCTCTGCCTCCTGCCCGGCAGAGACGCCGTCCCTCTTACCGCCGCGGTCCTGCCCCGGCATCTTCTGGCCTCCCTGAAGCTGTGCTGGTGCACGTAGCTTCCCTGGCCCTGTGCTTAGGGCGCGCGCGCTCCTGCCCTCTTAAAGGGGCCGCGCGCGCCGTCCTAAGAAGTCCCCGGCCAATGGCCTGAGGACTTCCCCTATAAATGGCAATATGGAGGTGCCCATGCAAGGTTGTTGCTCTATATGCTAAACTCTGCATCAGCCCACAGGTCCCGCTGCCTGTCTGACTACCAGTCTAGTCCGTCTGACTATCAGTTCAGTCTGCCAGCTTGATTACCAGTCCAGCCCGACAGTCTGCTTACAGCCCAGTCTGCTAGTCTGTCTATGGGCTTGGCCAGTCCGCTTATCCGGAGCCTCCACCTGCTACCTGTCTCCGCCTGCCAAGGACACTCTCCAGCCCAACGGTCTGCCTCCGGTCAAACCCGCCAGTCTGTCTATGGGCTAGGCGAGCCTGCCTACTTGGAGAACTTGCCTGTTACCTGGAGACTCCTGCCTGCACCTGCCGTGTATACCTGACAGCCTACCTAGAGGCTCCCGCCCGTCACTCGCCGTGACCACCTGATAGCCTACCTAGAGGCTCCCTCCCGTCACTTGCCGTGACCACCTGACAGCCTACCTAGAGGCTCCTACCCATCACTCGCCGTGACCACCTGATAGCCTACCTAGAGGCTCCCTCCCGTCACTTGCCGTGACCACCTGACAGCCTACCTAGAGGCTCCTGCCTGTCACTTGCCGTGACCACCTGACAGCCTACCTAGAGGCTCCTGCCTGCACCTGCCATGTATACCTGACAGCCTACCTAGAGGCTCCTGCCTGTCACTTGCCGTGACCACCAGACAGCCTACCTAGAGGCTCCTGCCGGCACCTGCCGTGTATACCTGACAGCCTATCTAGAGGCTCCTGCTAGTTTCCTGCCTTGTCTGCCAGCCCGTCTGCCCGGATCTCTCGTCAGCCTGCCTGCCGTGCTCATCTGCTGTACCGATCAGTCTCTGCCTTCTGACCCATGGGAGTCACCTGCTCTAATACAAGGTCGGTCCCCAGAGTAGCACCTTGTCCCTCTGCTCGGTCCTTCCCTGGTCACGGAGTTGATTGAGCCACCGTACGGCCTTGGTCGGTCCGAGTTGATACCTAGTTACACCCCTCTGGTCCCTCCTTGCACCGCAGCACAGAGGTTCCACCACCCGGATCCTTAACAGAGGCCTGTATACAGCAGAATATATGTGCCAAAAAATTTCAAGCTGAGATGTGGCCTGCAGTTTCACTTTAGTAACAGAAGAATTTAGATTTTTTTTTACTGTGGGCGAGCTCTGGATGCAGCTGAATTTCACCACCAGAAAATTACAAGCTGAGATGTGACCTGCTGTATAATGTTAGTAACTGAAGAAATTAGATTTTTTACTGTGGACAAGGCCTGTATACAGCAGAATATATGCATCAAAAATTTAAGCTGAGATGTGGCCTGCTGTATCTGTAACGACCGGAACGCCGGTCGAATGTATATGAGGAATACGGCGCTGCTATGAATGACTCCGACCTTGTATAGTGGCAGAACACTTTCTTTTTACTGATCACAAGAATGACAAGGTTAAACAATTCTACAAAATATGGGCCACAACAGCCACTAACACAAATTACAAGTTATGCAGCCCGAGAGAGCCCAAGTGCCAATCTCGCGGGGATGAGACAATCTACCCCTGGGCTATGCAGCTCCCACCCTTATTCAGTACAGGGCCTACCCAGGACATTACCGCAGACGTGGCACGTGGTCCTCCCAGGAATATAACCTTACACCCCCCTACCACACTAATACAATGGGATCTGGGTACCCTTGTTTTCCCCTTAGAGAACACTCATATATATTTTACCAACGCATTACCTATACAGTGTACAGTTTCTCTTCTTACAAGAGCAAAGAGAAATCTCTCAAACTTAATTCATTTGCAAACAGTTAACAAACTAAACCTTTAACTAGACTCTGATCTCCGGCCACAGGGTTTGATCAGCTTCTCCTCCTCACCAAGCTCTCCAGCAAAGTGTAGTTCACAACAGGGCTCCTTTGTAGTATCCACGTGCACAGTCTTAAGGCCCCGTCACACTTAGCGACGCTGCAATGACCCCGACAACGATACAACCTGTCAGGGGTCGTTGCTGCGTCGCTATGTGGTCGCTGGTGAGCTGTCAAACAGGTAGGCTCACCAACGATCAGGGGAGCAGCGGCATCGTGTAAAGAATCTTTCCACGATGTCCTGCTCCTGGTTACGAGCCTGCTGAAGCAGGAGCAGGCTGGTAACTATGGTAAACATCGGGTGACTAGGGGCACACGGGCTCCTAGTAACCCTTTGTTTATCATGGTTACCACTCTGCTACAGTGAGCGGGAGGTTACCGCTCACTTTAGCAGGCTCGCAACCATGATAAACAACGGGTTACTAGGAGCGCCTGTGCCCCTAGTAACCCGATGTTTACCATAGTTCAAGCCTGATCGCTGCTCCCGCTGGTCACACACAGCGATGTGTGCTGACCAGCGGGAGAGCAACGACCAAAAAATGGTCCAGGACACTTTGCAGCGATCAGCGACCTCACAGCAGGGGCCTGATCGCTGCAAAGTGTCACACATAGCGACATCGCTGGTGAGGTCGCTGTTGTGTCACCAAAACCGTGACACAGCAGCGATCTCGCTAGCGATCTTGCTATGTGAGACGGGGGCTTAAGTATACCAGATCCTTTACAATCTCTGTATCAAGCCTGCTCAGTTCATCAGCAGTGATATACACCAGGCAGTTCTCAGCACACTGGAATCACTAACTAGCTTTCCCTAACTGACTACACAGTTGGTGACCGGTCACATATCTCAGTTACTCACAAGGCACAACTTCTCCTTGAAGACACAGTCTGGCTCCAGTCTGTATAATCTCTCCCACGTCAAACAGCATTAGACGCACGTCGCCTTCTCTCTCTGGACTTCCTGGATCTCTCTTTTCCCGGGCTTTTCCTTTACTTGTTCCTTGCTGACTCCTAATGGCCGGACTAAGTCATTGCAGGAGAAATTTACACTGTCATAAATATGAGCTCATTACCAGAAAGACATGTCAACATGTTACACTCCACCCCACTCACAATTTGGCGTCCCGACAAATGGTTTCGTACCACTCATATGTAACACATACTCCTCAGGATTATATCGTATCGGGGGAACACCAGCTGTGCTCCTCTCCGATCTCCGCAAACCAGTACCTGCCGATCTCGATGGAGGGTCTACCACATCTAGTGGAACAGTAACATCAGGGACGGTGTCTGGAACACCTGGAACTTGCACTATCGGACTCTGCACATCCGATGGTCTCACCCCGAAGTCATCCCAACAGTTGCATTCAAAATTGTCCGGTGCTACTGTCGTAGGTGGCGCAGGTGACTCTGGGTGACAGGCAGGTGAGTCGGACATACACCTCTTTAGCCAGTTCCGGTGCATTGTGCGACGGGGTCCAATGCACCCTTCGGGAACCACTGTGTACACACTTCCCCCTGGCTAACCAACAGAGAGCAACCGAACAACAAAGATCAAAAAGTAGACAATATTCCTTAAAAAAACTTTAATGAATCATGGTTAGGCCATTAGGTGGCACTGCATGGAGAGACGCTCACACAACAATGATGTACATTGGGGGACATGCATTATCCCTGTATGTTATGAACATGGCGTAAATCAATACAAAATATAAGCAGCATCGTACATAATCATCTGAGCAAAAATAATCACATCTTTCATAATACAATTGTAACAGTACACCAATTCATTTAATTTATAATAGCTCTAAGCTAAAAAAGTGCCTTAGTGCAATAAATACTGAAACAATGAAGTATCATTTCCTGGTATGTGTACAAAAGCACAAACAATTGATCAGTCAGAGTCGTAATATCCATAGGATGCAACGATGCCTTAGTATAATATATACCAGATCGATACAGTGCCATGCAACTTCATAACTGTCAAGTTAAATAATCCAAGATGGAGGTAAACCAGTATATCTATTTGTATATGACATAGTGACCTGTGCTGTCTATAGATATCAACAGACAGTATAAGCAACATGGCACATAATCAATCAAATGTTATATATCTTTTATATTGGTATTATATCTCATAGCACATATGTAACATTACACGTCATTGTTTTTATAAATACATTGTAGAATGTGCTGCCTTCCACTGGCATGTGCATACCTATGTGATCCACCAGAGCTGTGCGGCGCCTACCCCGATGCGCGTGATCCTGTACACGGTCTTTTACTATCCGGTGGATTTCACGCAACCTTCGGCGATGATCCTGGACCCACTCACTGGCTGTACGATATTCTGGTTCATCGGGTACAGTGAGACTAAGCTCTTCAATCTCTCGCCCAGGCCGACCGAACATCATCGCGTACGGAGTGAATCCTGTGGTGCTATGGACCCGATTGTTATAGGCCCACATAAGTTCTGGGAGGAACTCAGTCCATCGCTCCTTCTGCCTCTGTTCAAGCATTCTCAGCATCTGGAGCAAGGTTTGGTTTAACGGTTGAACCGTTCACAGGCCCCATTTCCCTGCGGATGGTAGGGTGTTGTCCGGAATTGCTGAATCCCATAGACTTGCAGCAACTCCGTTATGAGCTGACCTTGGAAGCAAGCACCTTGATCTGAATGTATCCTTTGAGGACACCCATAAACCTGGATGAAATGCTTACAAATTGCCTCTGCTGCAGACTTAGCAGTCTGATCTTTGGTGGGGACAGCGACCGCAAACTTAGTAAAGTGATCAGTCATGACCAGACATGAATGATGACCACTTCTGGCATACCCAATTGACAAATAATCCACCATTAGCACTTCCAGTGGGGCAGACGTCACGATTGTCTGGACAGGAGCCCTCTGCTCTGGGGACTTATTCAGCTCACATGCCCGGCACCTACCACACACCTCTCTCACAACTTCTTCTAAGCCAGGCGTGTACACGTACCGGTGCAGCCAACGATAAGTCTTCTCAGGCCCGAAATGTGTACCCCGCGTATGAGCTTCCTGGGCAATGTCTGGAGCCACTGAATCTGGAATTACTACCTGCCAACGGTACCCCAGCTCTGCTGCTATGTAGATCCAGTGATACAGTATCCCCTCCGCTATGACCAATTGATCCCATTGCCTTAGCAGCTTTTGTCCTTAGGCTCCCAGCCGGGCTATTGCTCTCCCATAGGGCCAGGACTTTTGACTCAGCCATTTCTTTACTCGTGACAGTTCGGAGTCTGCGTCCTGTAACTCAGCCCACTCTTGACGAGTCTTGCCCAGCATCGTGGCGACCCGTGTCGCCACCCCACTTGAACGTGCCACGTCTGCGAACACAGGCAGTCGCCTCAAATCGGGGATCTCAGTATCCTCGAGGTCTTCATCCACCCCATGCTCTGGTGCGCCTCGGGTCACTCGTGATAATGCGTCAGCATTGGAGTTCTCTTTACCCGAACGGAACCGAATGCCCTAATTAAACTTGGACATCCGAGCTACCCATCTCTGCTTCAGGGCTCCAAGCTTAGCGTTTTCCAAGTGTGCAAGCGGATTATTGTCCGTCATCACGAGAATCTCAGAACCAGCCAGATACTCTGCAAACTTCTCAGTCATGGCCCACACCAGGGCCAACATCTCCAGCTTAAACGGGCTGTAATTGTCCGGGTTTCGCTCGGTGTCCCGTAGAGACCGGCTAGCATACGCGATGACCCTTTCATACCCATCTTGTTCTTGGGCTAACACAGCTCCCAGACGATGGAGACTTCCATCCGTGTACAGGGTGAACGGTTGGTCAAAGCGAGCATACGCCAATAAAGGTGCCTGTACAAGGGCGGCCCTGACCCGATCAAATGCCTGTTGCTGTCGGTCAGTCCACCGAATTGGCTGATTCTTGGGCCCCTGTGCCGTCCCTCTCAACAACTCATTCAGTGGTTCAACCACCTTAGCAAAGTCTTTCACAAACCGACGGTAGTATCCTGCTAAACCAAGGAATGCTCGTACTTCTCTCACGGTCTTGGGACGGGGCCAACCCTGAATGGCCTCAATTTTACTCGGTGCTGGTCGCACACCCTCAGCAGACACCACATGCCCCAGATACTCGATCTGTGTCTGGAACAAGTGACATTTCTTTGGCTTGATCTTAAGTCCATTGTCTCTCAGTCGGTGCAACACTTGCCGGAGCTTCTTCAGGTGGGCGTCGAACGAATCTCCAAATATAATCACATCATCCAAATAGATCAGCACGGACTCGAAATTGTAATCGCCCAAGCAGTATTCCATTAACCGCTCAAATGTTCCTGGAGCATTAGTCAGTCCGAAGGGCATTCGATTAAATTCATACAGTCCCATTGGCAAGATGAATGCTGTCTTCTGCCTATCTAGAGCTGCCACGGGCACCTGCCAGTAGCCGCTGGCCAGGTCAAGAGTGGAGAAGTACTTCACCTTTCCAAGGGCAGACAGAGATTCCTCGATCCGGGGCAATGGGTAGGAATCACGCACTGTGTGCACATTCAGCTTACGGTAATCAACAGAAAACCGTATGGTCCCATCCTTTTTCCGGACCAGCACGACTGGTGCGGCCCAAGGACTTTGACTCGGCTGGATAATCCCATTATCCAGCATCTGCGCCAGCATTCCTTTGACCTCCTGATAAAGACTCGGTGGGATCTGGCGATATCTCTCTCGAATTGGGGGGGTGTTTCCCGTGGGTATCTCGTGCTCCACAGCCTTGGTGCAACCAAAGTCTTCATCTCCCCTGGAGAAGGCAGCCTGATATTCCCACAGTGCAGCCTCCAGTCTGCGAGCCTGTTCGGGAGTCAACTGGGACTCATCTACTCCCATGATTTCCATAATCCTTTTGCCATTCCACTCAGGCGTGGGGGATTCTTCAGCTGCTGTCTGCATCGACAAGGTCCAGGCGGTCCGGCTGTCTTCCCTCAGTGTGAACTGGCTTTTGGGGATGACCCCTTCACCACACACATACACGTCAGCCAGCTTCGTGCCCACTGTCAAAGTCACCTCATGATTCTGCAGATTCAGACATCTCACTGGTACACTTCCATCTTGCACAATGGCCAGTGTTCGGGCTATCATCGGGCTATCTGTATCTTCTTACCATCCCGCCGGTACCAGAATCACCTCTACACCATTCAGTTTCCTGTGCGTCCCTACCGGCATCAGCACAAGCTTCTCTTGACCCAGAGCGATTACAACGGCAGAGCCGCATGGGACATACACTGCTCCCACTGCTCTTCCTTCAGCCGAGCTCTTTTGAATGCCGCACGAACGGACCACCTGTTGCAGGGCCCTCTGAGTGGCTTTGTGGGGTGTCGCTCGTTTCCAGTATCTCAGACCATCACGCTCAAACAAAAGGGAGTCCAGTTCTCTCAGGATATTCATTCCCAGAACCACCGGGAGATTCGGCCTCGCCTGAGTCTTCACGAGCACGACTCCTTTGGTTTCCAACTCCTGGCCACACAGCTGTACTCTCATCCAAGCGATGCCTGCCACTGGAATTTCTTCATTATTAGTGGTCATCAGCTTTAGCAGGTGTCCTGACTCCGTTTTGACAGTCTCTTCGAAGTGCGTCTTGAAAAATTCCATCTGCATGGTCGTCACCTCCGATACGGTATCCACCAAGCACGCCATCTTCTTTCCTGCAAACTGCACATCCAACGTGGGACTCTCTGCAATCAGATCCTCGGAACAGACATTGGGCGCTGATTTTCGTTCCTGCCTTGCCGTATGCCCAACTACAGCAAGGGCCTCTCTTTTACCGATGGCGGAACTTCAGCTGGCAGACTCCTCGGGCAGTACCGCTGCATATGCCCCAGTTCTCGGCATCGCCAACATTGAACTGATCTTCTTGCCCTACCTCCGGATGCCTCAGGTCTAGGAGCAGTCGGCGTCCTCCGTGAGGTATAGGGGGGTTGATCATAAAGGGGAATAGAGGGGTTCGTCAAGGCCGAGCATATCGGAGGCGTCCCTCGAACTTGCATCTGCTGTACCTGTTCCGTCAGGTTTTCCATGGTTTTCTGCAAAGCAGCCAGCTGTGCCCGAACAGGATCTGGTCTCGGCTCTCCTGTGTTAGCCACTTGCAGGCTACTCCACTGCAGAGCAGGCTTCACTTCCAAAGTCCGTGCTACCGCCTCTTCCTGTATTTCGGCATAGGTGACACCAGGGGTATTCCGCGCCTTCAACAACAATTCGCTCCTTAGCGCCTCACTCCGTATCCCCTCGATGAACTGATCCCGAAGAATGCTGTCGACATCGGATTCAGTACCCACGGTTACAGGTGATTTCTTTTTGATCTCTTGATGCAGTTCCTCCAGCCGTATAGCATACTGGATCAAGCTTTCTCCGTCTCTCTGGGTCCGGGCGAAAAACTGTACTCGTAGTTGCCCTGCCGCTGCCACGTGATCAAATACTTTCCCTAGTATCCGGATGATGTCGTTGACCATCTTTCGCCTATCCTCAGGTTTTAACAAGACAACTTTACGGGCATCCCCCTCCAGAGCATTCAGCGCGACTTCCGGTTGCAGCTGAGAGCTGACACCGTGCAAGGCAATGGCATTCTTCAACCTGCCTACCCAGTCACTGAACAGCAAGTTATACCCATCAAACTTGGCCAGGTGGTTAAGTAGTGCGCCCGTTGCAGAGCAACCAACTAACCGATCCCTACCAATCTCAATGGGAGAAGGGGCGTGGAGTACTTCAGCTGACGCGGCAGTACCTTCCGCGCTACTGTCACCATTCATGGCGAGCACCGTATCTTGCCGACTACGCCAAGATGTAACGACCGGAACACCGGTCGAATGTGTATGAGGAATACGGCGCTGCTATGAATGACTCCGACTTTGTATAGTGGCAGAACACTTTCTTTTTACTGATCACAAGAATGACAAGGTTAAACAATTCTACAAAATATGGGCCACAACAGTCACTAACACAAATTACAAGTTATGCAGCCCAAGAGAGCCCAAGTGCCAATCTCGCGGGGATAAGAAAATCTACCCCTGGGCTATGCCGCTCCCACCCTTATTCAGTACAGGGCCTACCCAGGACGTTACCGCGGACGTGGCACGTGGTCCTCCCAGGAATATAACCTAACACCCCCCTCCCACACTAATACAATGGGATCTGGGTACCCTTGTTTTCCCCTTAGAGAACACTCATATATATTTTACCAACGCGTTACCTATACAGTGTACAGTTTCTCTTCTTACAAGAGCAAAGAGAAATCTCTCAGACTTAATACATATGCAAACAGTTAACTAACTAAACCTTTAACTAGACTCTGATCTCCAGCCACAGGGTTTGATCAGCTTCTCCTTCTCACCAAGCTCTCCAGCACATCCAGGTGTCAGCAGGAATTAGAATCAATCTCAGTCTCAAAGTGTAGTTCACAACAGGGCTCCTTTGTAGTATCCACGTGCACAGTCTTAGTATACCAGATCCTTTACAATCTCTGGATCAAGCCTGCTCAGTCCATCAGCAGTGATATACACCAGGCTGTTCTCAGCACACTGGAATCACTAACTAGCTTTCCCTAACTGACTACACAGTTGGTGACCGGTCACATATCTCAGTTACTCACAAGGCACAGCTTCTCCTTGAAGACACAGTCTGGCTCCAGACTGTATAATCTCTCCCACGTCAAACAGCATTAGACGCACGTCGCCTTCTCTCTCTGGACTTCCTGGATCTCTCTTTTCCCGGGCTTTTCCTTTACTTGTTCCTTGTTGACTCCTAATGGCTGGACTAAGTCATTGCAGGAGAAATTTACACTGTCATGAATATGAGCTCATTACCAGAAAGACATGTCAACATGTTACATATCACGTTAGTAACAGAAGAATTTAATTTTATTTTTACTGTGGATGAGCTCTGGATACAGCTGAATTTCACCGCCAGAAAATTTAAAACTGAGATGTGGCTTCCTTTATGTATCAAGGTAGTAACAGAAGAAATTGGATTTTTTACTATGGATGAAGCCTGTGTATAGTAGAATATATGCGCCAAAAAATTTCAAGTTGAGATGCGGCCTGCTCTATCACATTAGTAACAGAAGAAATTTGAATTTTTTACTGTGTACAAGCTCTGGATACAGCTGAATTTCAAAGGTGTACTCCTGCATGCAGCACAATATCAGCAGTGGACAGCAGAGTTCTATGCAGAAATGTGCCCTGCTGTCTCTGTCTGGACCACACTAATAGCAAAAGCAATTGATCTGCTGGAAGGTCAATTTCAAAGTCACACAGGATCCTATCTGTCTGAATTATCTGACTTAGAAGCAAACACCTAGCTAACTATCTCAAATCTCTCAGTATCCAGGACCAGCGTCAGGAGCAGCCTCTCAGCCCTATTATACTGACAAAATGGCACTAAAACAACATGTCCACTCTCTATATGAAAAGGGACATGTGACTTCAGCAGCCAATGACAGAAGCCCTTGTGTCTGGACGTTGTGGATGGTTCCTGCGCCCTGATTGGCTTGCCGGAATCGGCACATATTAAGTTAAGAAAAAAAGGATTAACATCCCGCTACTCTGAATGCTCCCAACACCTCCCCTCATCAAACACGTCCCCCCGCTCATCATACAGCATCACTACCCTACTACTCTAGGCAGAGTCCTAATAAATACTGTAGTGGAAATGCGATCATTTCCCGCACTTTTGCCGAATTGGGCCGATTTTCTGTAAAAACACTCGGCTGTCCTATCACGAATCCGAATGTGCAATGTTCGTGCCGTGTCAGAGACAGGTGCGCCACCAGGGACAAACAGAAACCAATCTGCATCACAGATTATAATACATTTATTGGTGGCATTGACATGTCAGACCAGGTGCTTCAACCATATCGGGTGAAGTGGAAGACCAGGACCTGGTATAAAAAGGTAGCAATCTACCTAATCCAAATTGTACATAAAACAGTTTTGTCCCGTACAAAGAAAAGTATTTAGGTTTCAGAGTCCTCAGTGGTTGATACCTTTTAATGACAAACTGAAAAGATGGTAACAAGTTGCAAGCTTTTGAGACTACTCAGGCCTCTTCATCAGGCTAGTACAACCCAAAATCTGAAGAGTTGCATATTTATACACAGTAGGACACAGAAATAATGCAATAGATGAGACAGGTGATGAAAAGCAGAGCTATTACTATGGGAGAGATAAACAGTTCTGGCTGTAAATATTTTAGCTGTTCATAGATAAGGAGTGTGAAGATTTTATTGTCCTGTGTCTAGGTCCAGAAGACTGATGGGCACATCGCCTTAGTTGATGCAGAACGACATAAATCCATGCGACACATTCATTCCTGCTCTGAAGGTGTCAAAGGTCACCAATAGATTGCACTTAGCGCCGTAGTATTTGTTATTGTTTTATTATTATTATTACATAGTGCAGGCAGATACACACAGAGCCTGCTTACTACCAGCAGCTTTTTTTATATCCTGTGTGAAGAGCCAGTGTGTTTTTTTGGTTTTTATAAGTAATAATAATTAGTGTTGAGCGAGCATGCTCGACACTGCTCGTTACTCGCCCGAGCATCTCACTACTCGGGATGTTCGGTGAGCACCGAGCATTTCCGGGTTACTCGGGCGGGAGCTCGGGTCTCCGCACTGCACGTTTGGCGCTCTTTACAGAGCCAATGAACATGCAGGGATTGCCAGCCAGTCACTGTAATGCCGCAGCCATGTTGTTTCTGGGCATTACAGTGATTGACTGGCCGCACAGCGTCACCTCAAGTATTTAAAACCGGACGCCGCCATCTTGGACACAGTCGCTCCGGATCAGACAGTGTAGGGTCAGTACTGCAGAGCTAGGGTGAGATTTATACTGCAAAATAGTTAGTGTAGGGTCTCTAAAGCCTGCCAAATCAAACAAACAGTCCTTCTCAGGACTAATATCCATCCCAGATATCAGGCAGGCTGTATAGGAGATGCAGTGGTTATACCAACAAACACTGCATTACAGTCCTGTGTGCTCCTGCTGGTCAAATTTCTAGACTTAGCCCCAGGTCTCAGGGGCCAGGAAAAATCCTTTTTTTTTCATCTAAATCCTGTTATTGTTTTTTTTTCCTCAGTCAGACTGTACAAATACTCATCTTATTAACCTTTTGTTATTCCCCCCCGCCCCCCCAAAAAAAATTGAGTGTGTCTGTGAGTGTTCAGACACAAATATATCTGTTTAAAAGAGTCTGGTGTAGGCCAGAGAACTAGAACTGTGGTTTCCCTTTTCCACTGTTCAAATCTGGGTGTTATCAACCTGCTTGCCTTTCTTCTATAAAAAAAAACAGTTTGAGTGTGTCGCTGACTGTTCAGACACCAATATATCTATTTTAACAAGTCTGGTATACACCAGGAAATTATAACTGTGGTTTTGCAGTTCCACGGTTCAAATCTCTGCATTATCCACTTTTTTGTGTTTTTTGCATAAAAAAAAAACATTTTCAGTGTCTCTCTGACTGTTCAGACACCAATATATCTGTTTAAAAGAGTCTGGTGTAGGCCAGAGAACTAGAACTGTGGTTTTCCTCTTCCACGGTTCAAATCTCCTTTTTTATTACCCTTTTGCCATTGATAGTGCGAGTGTAAGCTATTTTACTTCATTTACAGTGGGCAAGGTGCGTGGCAAGGGACGTGGAACTGGACGTTCTGGTGATGGTGCGTGCAGAGAAAGGGGATGTTGGCCAAGGTGAAAATGTGCCACAACCAACAGCCACATCTTCTTGCTCCCAGTTCTTGACCGAATTACTAGGGAAGCACACAACAACAAGACCACTATTGCGAACTAATCAGTGTGAACAGGTTATTAATTGGATAGCAGATAATACTTCCAGTCACCTTGGCACCACCACCTCCGGTTTGTCTTCCAGATGGGCAAGTGTTAGTAGCAGTGAGTCTCGACCGCATACTCCTCCTCACCCTGATGCTCCTTCCTCCCACCATGCCGAGTTTCGTCAGACAGCAACTGATCCCACAGTTGGACACTCTGAAGGGCTGTTCACTGGTCCATTTCCATATTTTTGCCCTTCGCCTGCTCCGCTTGAAGTGGTGGAAAAGGAGATCCCATGTTGCGGTGGCCAAATATTTGAACAGCCACGGCCACAGGAAGACGACGCTGGCAATTTGTCACAAGAGGTGGACGATGACGAGGCACAATTGCCACAAAGTGAGGAAGAGGACCGTGGTCCGGAAGTGGAAGAGGAGGAGGTGGTGGATGATCTAGTAACTGACCCAACATGGCAGAAGGACACGCAGAGCAAGGCCAGCAGCACACAAGGGGACGGAGGCAGAGTACCCCAACAGGCAGGAAGAAGCAGTGTGGTTGCCGCAGACAGAAGGCAGGCAACCGTTCCCTGTAACACCAACATGAGGGACGTTGCCAGTACAACCGGTAGGTCTTCCAGAGTCTGGAATTTTTTTAAAGACTTTACTAATAACCCCAAACAGGCCATTTGTACCACATGCCAGACCAGCATCAGCAGGGGTGACAAAACTACCAGCCTGACCACCACCAGCATGATCAGGCACATGTCAGCAAAGCACCCGACCTTGTGAGGCGAACCCCAGGGTCCACGACCAGTGTTAACGGGTGTCACCACTGCTTCCTCTGCTGTTGTGTGTGTAAGATAACCCCCTGTTGTGCGTGCAAGGCAATCCCTTGTCCATACAGCATGCAAAGATGCCCCTCCTCTCAGTATTCACTTGTTATGGCAGTTTCTCAAGAAACAGCATCAACGTCTACGTCCATGTCCCACCGCAGCGTTCAATTGTCCATATCCCAGAGCTTTGAACCAAAGCGCAAATTCGCAGCCAAAGCCCCACAGGCCACAGACCTAAATTCGCACATTTCACGACTGCTTGCGTTGGAAATGCTTCCTTTTAGGCTGGTGGAGACGGAATCCTTCCGCAACCTTATGGCGGTGGCCGTCCCTCGGTACTCGGTCCCCAGCCGACACTATTTTGCCCGGTATGCCATCCCCGCACTACACAAGCATGAGTCCCAAAACATCTGCCGGGCCCTCAACAACGCAGTTACTGGGAGAGTCCACCTGACAACGGACACGTGGAGAAAGTGCTTGAGGCCAGGGACGGTACATCTCCCTGACGGCACAATGGTTAAACATAGTGGAAGCCAGGACCCAGTCGGACCTTGGGACGGTACACATCCTCCCCACACCGAGGATTGCGGGACCTATGTCAGTCAGAGTTGCCCCCACAGTGTACAGCTCCTGCGCAACATCCTCCTCCTCCTCCTCATGTTCAGCCTTCATATCAGATATCACCACATCAGTTACAAGCTGGAAGCACTGCAGTACTGCCTCCGCCAAGCGGCAACAGGCTGTGCTGAAACTCATAAGCTTAGGTGATAAACCTCACACTGCTTGAGAGTTGTGGACAGCTGTGAAAGAGCAGGCAGATCTGTGGCTGAGACCGCTGAACCTACATCCAGGCATGGTCGTGTGTGACAATGGCCGTAACCTGGTGGCGGCTCTGAGGTGAGGCGAGATCACACACGTACCATGCCTGGCTCATATGCTTAACCTCGTGGGTCAGCGGTTTCTTAAATCGTACCCCGAGTTGCCAGATCTGCTCGACAAAGTACACCGCCTGTCAGCTCATTTTCGCAAGTCGGCTACAGCTTCCACCGCCCTTGCTGTGTTGCAGCAGTGTTTGCAGCTTCCGGCACACCGACTGGTGTGTGATATCCCCACACGTTGCAACTCTACCCTCCACATGTTGCAAAGGATTTGTGAGCAGAAGAGAGCAGTTGTGGAGTACCAGCTGCAACAAGGCCGTCGATATTCAGGTCAGACTCCACACATAAGACCTCAGGAGTGGACCTGGATGTCTGACATATGTACTATCCTGACAAACTTTGAGGAGTCCACCAAGATGGTGAGTGGCGATGACGCCATCATTAGCGTCAGCATCCCACTTGTCTGTCTTTTGCAACGCTCTCTGCAGAGAATTAAAGAGGAGGCATTGCAGCCAGAGTATGATGAGATGGATCAAGAAGCTGTAGCGGGCGATTACACACAGCCCAGCCTCATCTCATCCCAACGTGCATTAGGGGACAATGAGGGAGAGGAGGGGGTAGGAGGAGTAGGAGGAAGAAGAACAGGAGCTGGTATCATGCGCTGTAGCAGTAGTACCTGTACAACTGTCATACCATCGGTTTAGCGTGGGTGGCCTGAGGACAGCGGGGAGGAGGAGGAGGAGAGCATGGTCAGTCCTCAACTTCGTGAGGACACGGAAGTCTTGCCCGTTACCAGTCTGGCACGCATGGCTGACTTTAAGTTACGCTTCCTTAACCGTGACCCTCGCGTTGTCAAAATGTTGGGTGACAGTCATTACTAGTTGGTGACACTTTTAGACCACTGCTACATGGAGAACTTTCATTCTCTTATTCCTGAGGTGGAGATGTCTACAAAAATGTGGCAGTACCAGAAGGCCCTTGCAGCAGAACTGTTAAAAAAATTCCCATGTGAACACGCTAGTGGCAGAGGTCACAGTTCGTTGACCAACCAAGGCGTACAGGCGAGAATGACGCAACTCCAATCAAGCAGAGGCAGGGGAACACTGTCAATGTTCTGGGACAGTTTTCTGAAACCCACCCAGCTTACAGGCCCTGAGGCGCGGGGTACTTTCACAAGGAGTGGAAAGTTTCAAAAGATGGTGAGGGAGTACCTTGCCGACCATACCAGCGTCCTCCGTGATTCCTCTGTCCCTTTTAATTATTGGGTATCCTAGCAGGACACTTGTAATGTACTCGCTCTGTACGCCTTGGAGGTCCTTGCCTGCCCTGCCACTAGCGTGTTATCGGAGCGTGTTTTTAGTGCCGCTGGGGGAATTATAACTGATAAGCGCACTCGCCTGTCAACTGACAATGCTGACAAGCTGACACTTATAAAAATGAACAAGGGCTGGATTGGGCCAGACTTCTCATCACTACCAAATGACAGCAGAGTAACATAAAGTCAAATCCACTGTGTTGTTTCGGGAGGTGTATTCCCATGCACCGCTTCACACCCACACATGGGTATACGCTTTCTCATTTCGGCTGTTTTTTGCTCTTCTCCTTATCCTCAGCCTCCACCACCATTATCTCACCAGGGAGACCGTGGTCCGTGTTGCCAGCATTGCAAGTTCCTCCGTCCTAATTTTTGGCAGCTTTTGATTGGAAGTCATAGGCAAAGACTATGGGAGACCCACTCCCCAATAATGGAAATAATGTTTTTAATATGCAGTACTGCATGGCTCTTGTAAGGGGCATTAAAATCATCTTGTTAAGCAACTGTGACCTCCACGTCTCTTCCACGGGGCATTGTTATTGTCTTTTTATTCCACTGCGACCTCCACCCTCTTCCAAGGGGCATTAAAGCCGTCTTGTTAAGCTACTGCGACCTCCACCACTCTTCCAAGGGGCATTGATATTGTCTTTTTATTCCACTGCGACCTCCACCACTCTTCCAAGGGGCATTAAAATCGTCTTGTTAAGCTACTGTGACCTCCACGTCTCTTCCAAGGGGCATTGATATTGTCTTTTTATTCCACTGCGACCTCAACGTCTCTACCAATGGACATTAAAACCGTCTTGTTAAACTACTGCAACCTCCACCACTCTTCCAAGGGGCATTGATATTGTCTTTTTATTCCACTGCGACCTCCACCACTCTTCCAAGGGGCATTAAAACCGTCTTGTTAAGCTATTGTGACCTCCACGTCTCTTCCACGGGGCATTGATATTTTCTTTTTATTCCACTGCGACCTCCACGTATTTTCCAAGGTGCATTTAAACCGTCTTGATAAGCTACTGTGACCTCCACGTCTCTTCCAAGGGGCATTGAAACCATCTTGTTAAGCTGCTGCAACCTCCATCACTCTTCCAAGGGGCATTTAAATCGTCTTGTTAAGCTACTGTGACCTCCACATCTCTTCCACGGGGCATTGTTATTGTCTTTTTATTCCTCTGCGACCTCCACCACTCTTCCAAGGGGCATTAAAACCATCTTGTTAAGCTACTGTGACCTCCATGACTCTTCCAAGGGGCATTGATATTGTCCTTTTATTCCTCTGCGACCTCCACCACTCTTCCAAGGGGCATTAAAACCATCTTGTTAAGCTACTGTGACCTCCATGACTCTTCCAAGGGGCATTGATATTGTCCTTTTATTCCTCTGCGACCTCCACCACTCTTCCAAGGGGCATTAAAATCATCTTGTTAAGCTACTGTGACCTCCACGTTTCTTCCACGGGGCATTGTTATTGTCTTTTTATTCCACTGCGACCTCCACCACTCTTCCAAGGGGCATTAAAACCATCTTGTTAGGCTACTGTGACCTCCATGACTCTTCCAAGGGGCATTGATATTGTCCTTTTTTTCCTCTGCAACCTCCACCACTCTTCGAAGGGGCATTAAAACCGTGTTCTTATGCTACTGTGACGTCCACGTCTCTTCCAAGGGGCATTAAAACCATCTTGTTAAGCTACTGTGACTTCCACCACTCTTCCAAGGGGCATTGATATTGTCGTTTTATTCCACTACAACCTCCACCACTCTTCCAAAGGGCATTGAAATTGTCTTTTTATTCCACTGTGACCTCCACCACTCTTCCAAGGGGCATTAAAACCGTCTTGTTAAGCTACTGCGACCTCCATCACTCTTTCAAGGGGCATTGATATTGTCTTTTTATTCCACAGTCACCTCCACGTCTTTTCCAAGGAGCATTTAAACCGTCTTGCTAAGCTACTGTGATCTCCACGTCTCTTCCAACGGGCAATAAGACCGTCTTGTCAAGCTACTGTGACCGCCACGTCTCTTCCAAGGAGCATTAAAACTGTCTTGTTAAGCTACTGTGACCTCCACCACTCTTCCAAGGGTCATTGATACTGTCTTTTTATTCCTCTGTGACCTGCACCACTCTTCCAAGGAGCATTAAAACTGTCTTGAAAGGTACTGTGCCCTACACGTCAATTCCAAGGGGCATTAAAACCGTCTTGTTAAACCACTCTGAACTCCACGTCTCTTCCACGGGGCATTGATATTGTCTTTTTATTCCACTGCAACCTTCACCACTCTTCAAAGGGGCATAAAACAATCTTGTTAAGCTACTGTGACTTCCACGTCGCTTCCAAGGGGCATTAAAACCGTCTTGTTAAACCACTCTGAACTCCACAGCTCTTCCAAGGGGCATTGAAATGTTGTTGTTAATTAACTCTAACCTCCACGACTCTTCCAACGGGCATTGCATTTCCTCCTAATTTTAGTCAGCTTTTGCTTTTCAATGTATAGGTGAGCACTAAGTGAGACCCACTCCCCAATAATGGGTAGAAGGTTTTTAGTACGCTGTAATACACGTCTGTTTAAAGGGCCATTGCAGTTCCTCATAATTTTTGGAAAGCCTTCCATTCACTGCTTAGGCCAACACTGTACAGGAGACCCAGTTGCTATAAATGGAAAAAACGGTTTAGTTAAAGCCCTCTGACCTCCATGTCACTTCCAAGGGGCATTGGAGTGCCTCTAAATTTTTGGTAGGCATTGCACTCACTGTATGCCCTATAACTGTGTAGCCGAACCGCTCCTTTTGGTACAGAAACATATCCTACAAGACATGTGTTGTTGACTGGCCTGATACTGATGTGAATGGTACCTGTTCCTCCTGCTCTTTCTCCTTTGCCACCACCTCATCCATCATTCATCACCTGAAGCTTTGTTTTAACGGGAGTCATAGAACTGGAATAGTAGCAGGAAAACATCCAGCAATCCTCGGAGGAGGTAGGATATGCGTCAAAACGCTGACCACCTCAGGCCTAGCCGCTACTACATACATGCGCTTGCATTCCAAGGAACAGAAAGCTAGGGAGATGGATGGCCTCATGATCATGAATAATTTACTTGTTGTGTAGGAGGCCGATCACTGCTGCTGTCTACCTTCTGAACTTTGTGTTGAAGCCTGATTGACCCAGGACCCGTAATCCTCTATGTCTGGAGGACTTGTTGCATCCCAGTGTCCAACTGTGTCCCGGCTTCCACAATTTTAACCCAGAGTGACGGCGTCAGTGAGCTGGACCATCCCTGGTCACATTCACTTGTCCATGTGTTTGTGGTTAGGCTGTCCTTCAAATAGGGGAGGCTGGGGACCATTTATGGACACTCGACAGCCCCCACGTGGCTGGGGACCGTGTGTGGGCACCCGGCCACCCCCTGGCGGCTGGGGACCAAGCGTGAAAGCCCGGCCGCCAGGCGGCTGGGGACTGAGTATGGATACCAGGCCGCCAACACAGCCATGACTTGGTGGCCAGATTCCGCCTCCACATGCCTAAAAGGCTCAATTTCAAGTGCAAGCAAGCTAGCAGTATGGTATTGCAGCCTGAGGGTGGGTGGGTGGCAGGCTGCACACTTATGCTTGCATTCCAAGAAAACAAAGCAGATGCTAACTTCTATCATCATCATCATGCTCCTCACCTTGGCACTCTCAACTCCCCTGATGGAGAAGCCAGGGCCCCCTGGAGGAGTTTGATTGTCTGGTGGGCTCGGCAAATGCTGCCCTAAAGCAGACCAGACTAAGAAAAGTGTGGGGAAGGTTACCGGGACAAATAGGGGCGGCTGGGGACACCCGGCCACCCCCTGGAGGCTAGGGACCGAGTGTGGACACCCGGCCGCGGGGCGGCTGGGGACCAAGCGTGGACACCCGGCCGCCGGGCGGCTGGGGACTGAGTATGGATACCAGGCAGCCGACGCAGCCATGACGTGGTGGGTGGCGTCTGCCTCCACAAGCCTACAAGGCCTCATTTCAAGTGCAAGCAAGCTAGAAGTATGGTATTGCAGCCTGGGGGTGGGTGGGTGGCAGGCTGCACACTAACGCTTGCATTCCAAGAAAACAAAGCAGATGTTAACTTCTATCATCATAATCATGCTCCTCATCTTGGCATTCTCAACTCCCCTGATGGAGAAGCCAGGGCCCACCGGAGGAGTCTGGTTCTCTGGTGGGCTCAGCCAATGCTGCCCTAAAACAGGCCAGGCTAAGAAAAGTGTGGCGAAGTTTACCGGGACAAAAAGGGGTGGCTGGGGACCGAGTATGGACACCTGGCCACCCCCTGGTGGCTGGGGACCAAGCGTGGACACCCGGCCATCGGGCGGCTGGGGACTGAGTATGGATAACAGGCAGCCATGACGTGGTGGCCAGATTCTGCCTCCACATGCCTAAAAGGCCCAATTTCAAGTGCAAGCAAGCAAGCAGTATGGTATTGCAGCCTGGGGGTGGGTGGGTGGCAGGCTGCATACTTGCGCTTGCATTGCAAGGAATGGGGGAGGTACAATTGAACACTGCCCTAGGACAAGGACTTGCACAGGGACAGTTGCAAGTCTGCATCTTCTGATGCGGCAAGGATCACTTCTGATTGGCACACTTTTAGGCAGTGACCTGGGTGTCAGAGATGCTTCCAGGGGTTTTCCCCATGATGTTCCCATATCTTTTCAGCACTGTATGCATGTGTCACACAGCACATGGCCAGATAAGGTTGTAAAATGTTAAAATTACATTTCCCGGTGAATGCATTTGTCACGGTTGAAAGCAATACAAAAGTGCAAAAACGCATAAAAAATGCTACTTGTGAACATAGCCCAAGGCGTGGAGGAGTATTTTTGGTTTTTAGTTATTTATTTTACCTTATACACAAGTCTTTACCCTGGAAAGGAAGTTCCTTAACATATTTCACAGGAAAGCAGTTTCAGTTTCGTTTTTGAATGTTTTATTGTGAGCCCTTAAAAGTGGCTTAATACCTCTGACCACGTTGTTGACAGCAGTGACCTGGGCGTCAGAAATGCTTCCTGTGGAGATCCCCATGCTGTCCCCATGTCATTTGAGCACTGTCACTATCGCACTTTTTAGGCTTTTTTAGGCTTTCTACAGACTGCCGGGGGTGCCGCCGCAAAAATGCTCGGGTTTCCCATAGACTAATATTGGGCTCGTTGCTCGGGTCGGGTACCTGAGTATCACGGTGAGCTCGGCCCGAGCTTCGAGCACCCGAGCATTTTAGTGCTTGCTCAACACTAATAATAATACCTTAAAACATTATCTCTCTCTCATTATTCTGGCATATTGCAATTATTAAAGAGTATGGTAATCCTAATTGACCTAAAACGGGAAAGGTTTATTCTGAATTCATGTCAGATATTGAGAAAAACATGCATATGTGTCTTTTTATATAGTGTATGTAAACTTCTGGTCTCAATTGTATACTATTTATTTTGATGATACGGGTATGATCATTTTGTTGGAGGATCTCTAACAATGAGGCTGTCCCGTAGTTATACACTATGGGCTTTACTGCATGGTTCTTGCTGAACCTCCTGTAACAGACAATACTTTTAGAATCTGTAGGGTATTGCCGCGCTCATAAGACAGTGGGTAAAAAACTGTGGCATTCACTTTTTGATATTACCTTTTGCAAAAGCGAAAAATTTGGGGCTAAAGCAAGATTTTTGTGAAAAAAATGAACTTTTTTAATATGATCAGCTAATGTTATCAAATTTTGTGTCATATGTGTGGGTCAATAATGCTCACTCTATCCCTGGATAAAATCCTTGAGGGGGTAGCTTCCAAAATAAGGTCAGTTATGGGGAGTTTCTGCAAATTAGGCACCTTAGGGACCCTGCAAATGCAACATGGTGCCTGCCATCTCTTTTTCAGCCAAATTTGTGTTCCAAAATTCAAATATTGCTCCTTCAGCATTGAGCCCTGCCATTTGTCCACACAGAACTTTTTGACTATATATGGGGTACCGCTGCTTTCATAAGAAAAAGTGAGAAAGTGAGAAATTTTGGGCTGAAGCAAGATTTTACAGGTAACATTTAATTTTTTTTTTCATTCCACTTTGCATTAATTCATGGGTAGCACCTGAAGGGTTAATAAACTTCTTGAATGTGGTTTTGTGGACTTTGAGGGGTGCAGTTTTTAGAATGGTGTCACTTTGGGGTATTTTCTGTCATATAGACCCCCCCAAAAGTAACTTCAAATGTGATGTGGTTTTTAAAACATTGATTTTGTAAATTTTGCTGGAGAAATTACTTGTCAACTTACCCCTTTAACATTACTTGTCAACTTAACCCTTTAAACATTTGACATTACTTGTCAACTTAACCCAAATCACTTGTCAATTTAATCCTTCTAACTTCCTAACCAAAAAATATATGTTTTAAAAATTGTGCTGATGTAAAGTAGACATGAGGTAAGTGTTATTTATTAACTATTTTGTGTGGCATAATTCTCTGTTTTAAGGGCATAAAAATAAAAAATTTGAAAATTGCAAAATTTTCTAAATTTCTGCCGAATTTCCATTTTTTTCACATATAAACGCAAGTCATATCGAACACATTTACCACTATCATGAAGTACAGTATGTCATGAGAAAAAACATCTTCGAATTACTGGGATACCTTGAAGTGTTCCAGAGTTATTACCACATAAAGTGACAGTGGTCAGAATTGTAAAATTGTAAAAATTTGATTTGGGCTGATCATCAAGGTCAAATTTGGCTTAGTCACGAAGGGGTTAATGTTCTGGATGAGTTCATTCAGCATTTACTGGAGATATCCATCTTGGTAAAAAGAAAATAAATATTTCCAATGTGAGGTCCTTCCAGCACTTAATGGAGATATCACCATGATGTTTCCCCACTAGGCTGTAAAGCTAATCTCAGGGACAACATGGTTCAAGGAAGAGAGAATCTTGCCCTCAGAAAACTGAGAACTGATAAGAATTGTATGCTTTGTCCCTCTAACTGGGATGGGGGAAGGTAGGTCTGTTATATCACCGTTTGGCAAACTTTCTACTTTTTTTCAGCCTTCTTTGTGTAAATGTACACCATCATATAGTACACATGAAATATGACCTTTGCTTAGACTTTACTCAAATGATTTCAACAGAAATGCTGGATAGCTTATTTACTTTTCTGCTCTTTCAACATCAGTTACTGGATGGGTTCAGCAGTTCCAGTAAGAAACAAGGACAATTTATTTAGCTTTAAATACTCCATTTTAGTGTGTTTAGCCTTACAGAGAAAAGCAGGGAGTTGAGGACATAACGGCTCTGCTCTGGGTACATCAGGATGTCTGTACAAGGATTCTTTATTCTGTTTCTATCCGCAGTTTCCTGTCATGCAGCTCCAAAGCCGACGAATGGTAAGACATCATTTAATTTTTTCTGAGTTTTTGTATAAGACCTCATTCACACATTTCTGTTGGTTATATATTTTGAAAGACAGGACACAAGGAAAAATAAAGATACTTTCAAATTCAGCATTTTTTTTTTCAAAAATGCTCTTGCGGTTTTGATGTTGTTTGAGCCTAAATCACTTTTAAATCCACACCTAGCTTTTGACTCAGAAACTTCCATGAATAAATGTCTTGCTTCTTGGTTTTCCTAAAAACATTCTGTGCTTGACTGTGAAATGATCTTTGGTTTACCTTTTATACTTTACAATCATGATGGTAACTTTGTTTAAGAGATTGTCCAATCATATCCTATCGATGACTTGTGCGCTTTGAGTCCATTGTGAGAAAAGAACAATACAAATGTTTGTTGTTGTTATCCATAGGAGAAATCAACAATATCAGATTGGTGGAGGTCCAACACCCTACACCCCCACCCATCAGCTGTTACTTGCTCTAGCCTTAAAGATGTAAATGCATTCAATGGAGCTGTAAAGTGCAGCTGTATTAAATGTATAGAAGCCGCTGCTAGATTCTTGAAGAACAACTCCTTTTCATAGGCAAATTCTGCAGCATAGCTAGACTTTGAATGTAGCTCTGTTCAAAGTGTTTGCACCCACCAGCCACAGGAGAAAATAAGAATAAGAACTGGTTTTGTGGTTCTCCCTCCTGTAGAGTGTAAGCTCTTATGATCAGTGGGGTCTTCCCTCTCTCCCTCCTGTAAATTGAAAGCCCTTATGATCAGCGGGGTCCTCTCTCTCGCATGTAAAGTGTAAGCTCTAATGGTCAGCAAGGTTCTCTCCCTCCTATCACTCATGTGTATTTTCTGAGCAATTACAAGCTTTCCAGTATTGAAATTTGCAAAAATTTATTAGCCAGAAATCTATTTTTTGGGGAAAATTCGCCAAAATTTAAAAAGATCTGCTCATCTCTCAATCTTACTAAAAGGAACAGTACCAAGATTTGAAGTTTCCCATGTCCATTAAAGAGACATTGAATTTAGATAACTTCCTGATCGCTGAGAGTCTGACCAATGGCAACACCGCTGATTTCGAGAATGGGGCTCTGAAAACCACAATCTGAATGCAATAGAGGTTGAGCAAGGGCTCTTCTGCTTGTTTCATTTTATAATGGATTGCAGTAGCTAGCTGAGTACAGCACTCGGCTACATCACCTCTGTCTCATTGAGAATTAATGGAACAGAAGTGTGCATGCTTGACTTCCACCTTAGTCATACGAGCCTCTTCAGAGTCCTGATCTCAGGTTTAGGGAATGCTCACACTGGCATTGATTCTCTCTTGCAAGAGAATCCAGCTAATTATGCTAATGGAACTAGGCTCAAACTCTGTCAGAGTTTGATCCACGTGTCATCGGAGTGTGATCTGATTCTCCCACATGAAATAATTGTATCACAGGTATGGAGAAATGGAGAACTTAATCTCTCCATCTTCTTCATTCTGTGTCTGCGGTAATCGGACTACACTCAGATGACACCCAAGTACTGTCCAATGTTTCATATGCACCCTTAAACGTGTATGGGTGCGCGTGATTTAAATATCAGAGCCACACACAGCATGCTGCAATTGTTTTCTCATGCCGATTCGCAGATCTGCACTGCCCCATAATATAACATTGGGCCGAGTACTATCGGATAGCACCCGGCTTTGCTATCAACTTTGCACAATAGCTGCACATAGAAATACAATAGTGTAATGAAAAATATTACAAGCAACTGTGATTGAGGGTTTTCCCATTTTTTTAATAAAAAAATAAACATAATTGGTATTTTTCATTCAAATAAAAAAGTAGAAAATAGCACTCACCAAATTCTGGAAAATATGTATTCTTTAATTCAGTAGTAATACAAACATAACGGAGATTGTGTAGGACGACGTTTGTTTCATGCTGTCATGTCACTTCTCTGAGTCCAAATTAGAATACAAATAGGGAGCATACAGATTTTGCAGAATCTGGTGAGTGCCATTTTTCTACTTTTATCTTTGAATGACATTTATTTATCACTAAGGTGTGCACCACCAACAATTTCTACATTTGGCTGATTTGCTCTAAATATGGGAAAATAATTTTGCTAGTATAATAAGAACTGGTTCCAAATAACCTCCACTTTGATTATTGATAATTGGTATTTTGCCTTTACAGTAAACGCTATAAAAAAATAAATAAAACTACCAGAATTGCTGATGACATTGTGTTGGCAGGTACTTACCAGGATGCATATACAGCTTGCAAGTGTTTGCACATGTCCTACTGTAATAAATAGGACAGGTGCACAATACTGGCTTGCCATACACAAGACTTAGCAGACCCCTGCTGATTAGGGATGAGCGAACCTGGGCTGTAAAGTTCGGGTTTCTAAATGGACACCTAGTGTCCTGTATGAACTCTGAACACGGACTTCTTACTCTACGTCTGGTTTGCTGTTTGGGTTCGGCACACTAATAAAGCTTGTTTGAAAGGCTGCAGCACAGCCAATCAACAAGCTTTTCTAGTGTGGGCACTTCTGATACCATCTCAGCCATGCCATGAAAAAAAAAAGACGTGGGGTTTCCCCTAATTTTGATAACAAGCACAGGTAAAGCAGATATCAAAAATAGAGGAGCCCAAACATCATCTTTTTTTAAATGATTTAAATTAATTAAATCCCCGCTCTGACAAAACGCTAGTGGCAGTGCAGACCAGGACCTCAGAGGTGTAGAGAGCTAGTTCATGCCACGTGTCCAGCTTGGATACCCAATAATTATAAGGCACAGAAGAATCACAGAGGACATTGGTACGGTTGGCAAGGTACTCGCTCACCGTCTTCCGAAAATTTTCCCTCCTTGTAAGAGTACCCCGCGCCTCAGGGCCTGTGCGATGGAAGGGTCTGAAAAAACTGTCCCAGAACTTTGACAGTGTTCCCCTGTCTCTGCTGGATTGCATTTGTGTCTCTCTTGCCTGTACTCCTTGGTTGTCCAACGAACTGTGACCTCTGCTGCCAGGGTTTTGAGATGGGATTTTTTTAATAATTTCGCAAAAAAAGGCATTCTGGTACTGCCCCATTTTATTATTCTTGTCTATTGTGGGAATAAGAAATTGAAAGTTCTCCTTGTAGCGTGGGTCTAGAAGTGTCACCAACCAGTAATGATTGTCACCCAAAATTTGGACAACGCGAGGGTCATGACAAAGGCAAGGTAACATAAACTCAGCCATGCGTGCCAGACTGCAAAGAGGCAAGACTTCCGTGTCCTCACAAAGAGGATGACTGACCATGCTCTCCTCCTCATCTTCCTCCTCCTCCTCATCCCTATCCTCAGGCCATCCACGCTGAACAGACGATATGACAGTAGTACTGTCTATAGTGCAGGAAACAAGCACCTGTTCTTCCTCCTCCTCCTCATTGTCACTCAATCCACATTGGGATGAGATGAGGCTGGGCTGTATGGAATCACCCTGTATGGTTCCTTGCTCCATCTCATTCGACTCCGCCTGCAATGCATCCTCTTTAATTGTGAGCAGAGAGCGTTTCAGAAGACAGAGCAGCGGGATGGTGATGCTAATTATGGTGTCATCAGCACTCACCATCTTGGTGGAGTCCTCAAAGTTTTGGAGGATGGTACAGATGTCTGACATCCATGCCCACTCCTGAGGTCTTATGTGTGGAGTCTGACCTCAATACCGACAGCCTTGTTGATGCTGGTACTCAACAACTGCCCTCTTCTGCTCACAAATCCTTCCCAACATCTGCAATGTAGAGTTCCAATGCATGGGGACATCGCAGATCAGTCGGTGAGCTGGAAGCTGCAAACGCTGCTGAAGCACGGCAAGGGCGGCGGAAGCTGTAGCTGGCTTTCTAAAATGGGCACACACGGTGTACTTTGACAAGCAGATTCAGCAGATTTGGGTAGGTTTTGGGAAACTTCTGAACCACGAGGTTAAGCACATGGGCCAGGCATGGTACCACCAGACTCCGGCCATTGTCAAACACAACCAAGCCTGGCTGTAGGGTCAGCGGTGTTAGCCACAGATCTGCCTGCTATTTCATAGCTGTCCACAACTCTTCAGCGTTGTGCGATTTGTCACCTAAGCATATTAGCTTCAGCACAGCCTGTTGCCGCTTGGCCAAGGCAGTGCTGCAGTGCTTCCAGCTTGCGACTGATGAGGTCACTTTGGAGATAGAGGCTGAAGAGTAGGATAAGGTTCAGGAGCTGTAGAATGTGGGGGTGACCCTGATTGACCCAGGGCCCGCAATCCTCAGCGTCGTGAGGACGTGTTCCGTCCCAAGGTCCGACTGGGTCCCGGCTTCCACTATATTAACTCAGTGTGCCATCAGTGAGATGTACCGTCCCTACCCACAAGCACTTGTCCAGTGTCCGTGGTTAGGTGGACTTTCCCAGTAACTGCGTTGTTGAGGGCACGGCTAATGTTGTGGGACACGTGCTTGTGTAATGCGGGGACGGCACACTGGGAGAAATAGTGGCTGCTGGGGAAAGAGTACCGAGGGACGGCCGTCGCCATCTGGTTCCGGAATGATTCCGTCTCCACGAGCCTGAAAGGCAACATTTCGAGCGCAAGCAGTCGTAAAATGTGAGAATTTAGTACTGTGGCCTGTGGGGAGTTGGCTGCATATAAGGACTGGGGTATGGACAACTGAACGCTTTGCTGGAAAAAGGACATGGACGTGCTTCCTGATGCTGCTACTTGAGAGTGTGCAACGACAGGAGCAGGACAGGAGGCATCTTCTCATTCACCATGGACAGGGGATTGGCTTGCATGTACAACAGCGGAAGAAGCAATGGTGCCACCCGCAGACACTGTTCCTGGACCCTGGGGTTCGGCCCACAAAGTTGGGTGCTTTGCTTCCATGTGCCTGATCATGCTGGTGGTGGTCAGGCTGGTAGTTTTGTCACCACTGCTGATGCTGGCCTGGCAGGTGGTGCAAATGGCCTTTTTGGGGTTATCGGCAGAGTCTTTAAAAAACAACCAGACTCGGGAAGACCTAACAGTTGTACAGGCAACTTCCTTCGTGTTGGTGTTACGGGGAACGGTTGCCTGCCCTCTGTCTGCGGCCATCACACTGCTTCTTCCTGCCTGTTGGGGTACTCTGCCTCCCTCCCCCTGTGTGCGGCTGTCCTTGATCTGCATTTCCTCCTGCCAGGTTGGGTCAGTTACTATATCTTCCACCACCTGATCTTCCACTTCCACACCCTGGTCCTCCTCCTGACTTTCTGGCAATTGTGACTGAGGGCTGTGGAAAGCTTCCATCTCCTCGAGCCTATAAGGCAACACTTCAAGCGTAAGCAGTCGCGTAATGTGTGAATTTAGTAGTGTGGCATGTGGGGCATTGGCTGCGTATTTGTGATTGCGTTCCAAGATCTGGGGTAGGGACAACTGAACGGTGCGCTGGGACAAAGACGTGGACATGCTTGCTGATGGTGCTAGTTGAGAGTGTGCAACGACAGGTGTAGGGCGGGAAGCATCTTCGCAAGCACCATGGACAGTGAATTGGCGTGCACGCACAACAGCAGAAGAGGCAGTGGTGTCACCCGCAGACACTGTTTCTGGACCCTGGGGTTCGGCCCACTTAGTCGGGTGCTTTGCTGCCGTGTGCCTGATCATACTCATGGTGGTCAGGCTAGTCGTTTTGCCACCCCTGCTGATGCTGGCCTGGCAGGTGGTGCAAATGGCCTTTTTGAGGTTATTGGTAGAGTCTTTAAAAAACAACCAGACTCCGGAAGACCTAACAGTTGTACTGTCAACTTCCGTCTTGTTGGCAGGACGAGAAATGCTTTACCGCCTTGTGTCTGCGGCCACCACACTGCTTCTTCCTGCCTGTTGTGGTGCTACGCCTCCCTCCCCCTGTGTGCTGCTCTCCTCGCTCTGTATGTCCCCCTGCCAGGTTGGATCAGTTACTATATCATCCACCATCTCGTCTTCCACTTCCGCTTCCTGGTCCTCCTCCTAACTTTCTGGCAATTGTGTCTCATCATCATCATCCACCTCTTGCGACAGTAATTGCTCTTTCCCACCGTTGCCTACGTGTGACCGTGGATGCTCCAATATTTGGGCATCGCTACACGCGTTCTCCTCTTGACTCGCTTGAAGCTGGCTGGGCAAGAGGCCCTAATCTACAAATGGAAAAGTGAACAGCTCTTCTGAGTGCCCAAGTGTGGGATCAGTTGTCTCTGGGCACTTGGCCTGGTGGGAGGAAGGAGGATCAGGGTGAGGAATATGCGGTTCAGACTCACGACTACTGACACTTGACACTGACAAGGTACTTGACCGTGTGGAAGACAGGGTGGGGGTGGTACCAAAAGACAGGGTGCTGGTGTCAAAGTGACTGGAAGCATTATCTGCTATCCAGCCAACAACCTTTTGACACTGCTCTGGGTTCAATATAGTGGTGTTCTGTGGTCCCCTAGTAATTGGACCAGGAAGGTCGAGCGACAAAATGTAGGTCTTTGTTGTGGCACAATTTCAGCTTGCCCACGGCCACATCCTCGTCCCTTGCCATACACCTTGCCCATTTTAAATGGAGGACAATATTTTCCACGGTCACAAGAAATTGTTGATTTGGAACCCAAATATATGTGATACCTGTGACAGAGAACCACGGTTTTAAATAGAAAACCTGTAATTTACGGATTCTTCACAGACAGCTACTGTGAATAACTTGACCGACACACTGCAAAGAAATGAAAATGGAATAAATGGCTGATTTTGGAACACTCTTATAGGTGATATGTCTGACAGAGAACCACAGTTCTAAATAGCAGGCCTGTAATTTACTAATACTATTCTTCACACACAGCTAGTGTGAACAGCTTGACCGACACACTGCAATAGAATGGAAACGGAGGCCAATATTTTCCACGTTCAGTTCAAATTTCTGGATTTTTATAGCTCAAATATGGAACAGATCTGGCTGTATTCTGCAGTGCTAACAAGCAAATGGAGCAGAAAAAATGTGTACTCTGGATTGCTTTTTAAGCAAATAACCAGGATTAAGGTAAAAAAAAAAATTGCCCTGGTCCCTGATATCTGGGGCTATGTCTACAAATATCTGAAATTATTACAGCAGCAGCAGACAGGACGTTCAATGGACCCTTTTGTGCTATACGCACTGCAGTCTGCCACATACACTGCCTGCCTGCCTAACTCCTGCTTAGCACTGATTATATGCAGCTGGATTAGTCCTCAGAAGGACTGTTAGTACAGAGAGTATAGGTATTCCACAAGATAGATAGATAGATAGATATAGATAGATAGATAGATAGATAGATAGATCTAACTATAAACAAGCAAATCTCTCCCTCACACAGCAGCAGCTCTCCCTACTCTGCCTGGTTCCAGAATAGACTGACAAGCATAGCAGCACCAGGTCTTATATAGACCTGATGATGCCGTGCGGCCAGCCAATCACTGTAATGCCCACAGTCAACATGGCTACAGGATTACAGTGCGTGGCAGGCAATTCTGAATGTTCATTGGCTCTCTAAAGAGCGCCGAACATGCATGGAGGGGACCCGAGTTCCCACCCGAGCAACCCGGAAATACTCGCTGAGCGCCAAGCTCGTCGAGCACAGTGATGCTCCGGCAAGTACTGAGCAGTGGTGAGCGCATTCGCTCATCACTAGTAAGAACACTTCTCGCGGAATTCGTCTATCGGTGTGATGAGCATTTTGAACCTACTGGTGCTTCAGACTTTTTTAATATTCGGATGTGAAAATTAAATATTATCTTTCTTTTCCACAAAAATGTTGCTTTAGCTCCACATTTTTCATCAGGCAAATCTTTACATTTCTATTTTAAAAAAAATCATGTGAGGTGATTAAACAATTGTATAGTAAGATTAGAAAAGGTTAGTAAACCCTCTTTGAATTCTATAGTTTTATGTTTCAGGACATAATAAACATAATCTGGTCTATACAAGGTCTTAAAATTTAGTAAATAGAACACTGAACAACACATGACAATATGCACCATGTCATGATTTATTTAAGAAAAATCAAGCTAAATTGCTGAGGCAATGTTTGAAAAATTAAGTACATCTTACGAGACAATAGCTTATAGATTAAACTTTATCAGCAATAACCTGAAGGAATCATTTTCAGAAATACTTTATTAGTCAATCACGTCATTTAGGTGAATTTTTTTGCACACTTCTATACAATATTGCTTACGATTTGTTGGCATTTGTTTATACACACCTCACTTTTACCACATGGTGAATGGTGAAAAAAAATATAGATGAAAATATTTACTGAATTGCTGTGTTTTGTTCATTCTGTGTCTGAAAAATCTGAATACAAAGCAATCAAAAAACGTTGTATGCTCCAAAATGGTACCAAAAAAAAATCTCCAACTCATCTTGCAAAAAATAAGCCCGTATACAGCTCTGTTTGCCAAAAAATAAAGTTATAGCTCTCAGAATCTGGTGACAAAAAGCTATTTATTTTTTATAAAAAATTAATTTTATTCTGTAACCTGGTGTGGTGGAAATTGGGGTAATGGGGCTTTGTCAATAAGCACAGCCTATCAGACATTACTAACCCAGTAAGCAAAAGTAAAAACTCACACAAAGAGTAAGTAAGCATAGGGAAATCCAGAACTGCCATTTGTTGATATAAAATTATTAATCATCCATTAAAAAAACATGAGAAAAACAAGTTTGTGAAAAGAGTTTAAAAACTTTAAAAATTGGGTCTAAAGCAACATTTTAGAGGTACATTTTTTTTGTTTTCATTCCACTTTTCATTAATTCCAGTGTAGTACCTGAAGAGTTAAACAATTTCCTGACAACAATTTTGAGGTATTTGAAGGGGTGCAGTTTTTAAAATGGCATCATTTTTGGGGAGTTTCCAATATATAGGCCTTCAAAGTCCATTTAAATGTGAAGAAGTCTGTATAGAAACAGGTGTTGTAAATTTGGGAAATTGCTGCTAAACTTTTAACCCCTCTAACATCCTAAAAAAAAAAATCTGTTTAAAAAATTATGCAGATGTATAGTAGACACATGGAAAATGTTATTACTTAATTATTTTGTGTGGTATAACTGTCTGATTCAAGGACATAAAAGTTTAAAGCTTAAAAATTGTAACATTTTTAATTATTTTCTCACATTTTCAATATTTTCATAAATAAACACAAATCATATCAACCAAAATTTACCACTAACATGAAATACAGCACGAAAAAAAGCCCCTCATAATCACTGGGATACATTGAAGTGTTCCAGAGTTATTACCACATAAAGTGACACTGGTCAGATTTCTAAAATTGCCTTGGTCATTAAGGTCAAAATTGTCTCCGTCACTAAGGGGTTAACCCCTTAAGCCCCGGAGCATTTTTCGTTTTTGCATTTTCGTTTTTGCTCCCCTTGTTCCCAGAGCCATAGCGTTTTTATTTTTTGGTCAATATGGCCATGTGAGGGCTTATTTTTTGCGGGACGAGTTGTACTTTTCAACGCCATTACTAGTTTTACCATATCCTGTACGGGAAAACGGGAAAAAAATTCCAAGTGCGGTAAAATTGCAAAAAAAGTGAAATACCACAGTTGTTTTTTATTTTTTTTTTTTTACCACGTTCACTGAATGCTAAAACTGACCTGCCCTTCTTATTCTACAGGTCATTACAAGTTCATAGACACCAAACATGTATAGGTTCTTTTATATTTAAGTGGTGAAAAAAAATTCCAAAATTTGGTAAAAAAAAAAATAAAAAAATAGCGCCAATTTCTAAGACCCGTAGCGTCTCCATTTTTCGGGATCTGGGGCTGGGTGAGAGCTTATTTTTTGCGCGCCGGGCTGACGTTTTTATTGATAACATTTGGGGTAGATCCGATGTTTTGATCGCCCGTTATTGCATTTTATTGCAATTTTGCGGCGACCAAAAAACGTAATTCTGGCGTTTAGAATTTTTTTCTCGTTACGCCGTTTACCGATCGGATTAATTCTTTTTTTATGTTGATAGATCGTGCGATTCTGAATGCGGCGATACCAAATATGTGTATGTGTTTTTTTTTTATATATATATTTTATTTTGAATGGGGCGAAAGGGGGGTGATTTAAACTTTTATATTTTTTTATTTTTTTTTATATTTTTAAAAACTTTTTTTTTTTTACTTTTTGCATGCTTCTATAGTCTCCATAGGAGACTAGAAGCAGCAACTATCCTATCGCCTCTGCTACATACAGGGGACGAGCAGGTCCCCTGCATGCAGCAGAAATGGTCCTGTGCTATGAGCGCTGACCACTAGGTGGCGCTCATAGCGACAAGATCATGACAACCACAGGCGTCTGCTGTGGACCCTGGGTTGTCATGCACGCCCATCGGCGACCCGCGATCACGTGACGGGGTCGCCGGTGGGCGGGGCTTATGACGCGCTACCCGGAAGCGCGCGTTAAATGCTGCTGTCGGAGATTGACAGCAGCATTTAACATGTTAACAGCCGCGGGTGGATCGCGATTCCACCCGCGGCTGTTGCGGGCACATGTCAGCTGTAATAATCAGCTGACATGTACTCCGTTCAGTGAGGGCTCAGCGCAGCAGCCCTCACTGAACGGGGGGATCGCAAATATGCGTACTAATACGTCCCCGGTAAGTAAGGGGTTAATGTCCTGGCATAGCATTTCAATTGGTTTGAGGTTGGAGTTTGACAGGACTTCTCTTGTCAGCCAACCTGATGTAGATTTCCTAGTGTGCTTGGGATGATTTCCTGTTTCATCGCACAGTTTCATCCAAGCTTTAGCTTTTGGATAACGGCCTCACATTTGGTTCTAGAATACTTTTGTATATAGAGAAGTTCATAGTGAACTCAATGATTGGTAGTTGCCCAGGTCCTGTATCTATAGGGCTGTGTGCCCACGATGCAGACTTAATGCATTTGTGCGGCAGCATTAAAAATGCATTAAAATCGCTTGTTATGATGTCTGCCATATTTCCCAATGATAATCCACATGAGCTGTGCACATGCTGCGGAAACTTCCGCTGCGGATTATCATTATGGAAAAATCCACAGCACAACCAACTTGGGGGGCGATTTTACTGTGAAATCGCGCCTATTGACTTGCATTGAACCGCATAAAATCTGCATGCATAGATTTATACATGAGGACTTTATGCAGTTCAATGCGCAGATGGTACCCGGGTCTGGAGAAGAGGAGACTCTCATCCGACCCAGGTACCATCGCACCCGCAAGTTAAAAAAGAATATAAAGTAAAAGATAAAAAAATTATTCACACTCACCTCTCCGGTGGCCCCTGGTCTCCTCCCGGCGGCTATCCTCTCTTCTCGGCGACCTGCGGTGACATCATTTAATTAGCTGATGGTCACGAGACCATCACCTGACCACTGACGTCAGGGGTCAGGTGATGGTTGCATGACCATCAGCTGATTAAATAACGTCACCGCAGGTCCTGCCAGTACACTGCGGGCTGCCGAGGAGAGAGGATCACTGCCGGGAGGAGACCGGGGGCCGCCGGAGAGGTGAGTATAATGTTTTTTTTCTTCTTTTTACTTCTTTTCTTTTGTATAGATGCATCATTTGAAAGCAGAACTCTCCTCATAAGTTGGTCACACAATGTAAATCCATGCCAATTGCATGGATTTATATTGTGTGACCAACTTATATTGTCACGCCCTTTTCCAAATGCATTTGAGTGATGCTCAAAATTGCTTGAAAAACCGCTTGAAAAAACGCATGCATAGACGCATGTAAAAACGCTTAAAAAATGCATGTAAAATCTGCATGCGTTTTTTTCTGCCAGGAAGAGGAAAAAACGCTCAGGACATTTCTGCTTCAAATCTGCATCGTGGACACATAGCCTAAAACAAGCCTACATCACACCTCTCCGCCACCATGCTATGTAGTTTGTATGAGGTCTTTGCCAAACACAAAGCATAACATTATCACCAATAACTCCACTTTATTCTCGTCTGTCCAAAGGACATTGTTCCAGAAGTCTTGTGGTTTGTTAAACTTAGACTTTACTTTGGTAAACCTTTCAATCAAGCCATATTTGTTCAGTCTTTTCCTAATTAGACTGTCTTGAACTTGAACATTTATTGTGCAGAGTCCTTTAGAGTCTGAACTGCAGCTCTTGTTTTTCTGGGGAGTTTGTTTCTTAAATTTCTCTGTCCTGACCTCAGGGTGAATTTGCTGGGACATCCATTTGTGGGATAATTGCTTATGTCTTTCCTGCTTAGCATTGTTCCAAGCCTCAATGCACCACACCAGCAAACTGCTAAAACTTCTGTTTTTATAGAATTGGTCAAACTTGCTGATGAACAATTAAAAAAGTACATTTGAATAATAGCACTTGGATGCTACTTACCCTCCTAATTTTTATGTAAATACCAAGGGTGTACTTGATTTTTCACATACCGTCTCTTCAGTTTGACTTAGTGTTTTTTAAATAAATAATGATATAGTATAATTTGCTATGTTTTGTTGTTCATCTGAAGTTGTATTTAACTAATTTAAGACCTTTGAAGGACCAGATGTTTTTTCTTGTGTCCTGATATGTAAAACCATGAAATTCAAAGAGGATGTGCTTAGATTTTGTCATGACTGCAAATATATACACTGCTCAAAAAAATAAAGGGAACACTTAAACAACACAATGTAACTCCAAGTCAATAACACTTCTGTGAAATCTACCTGTCCAGTTATGAAGCAACACTGATTGTGAATCAATTTCTCCTGCTGTTGAGCAAATGGAACAGACAACTGGTAGAAATGATAGGCAATTAGCAAGATACCCCCTATAAAGGAGTGGTTCTGCAGGTGGTGACCACAAACCATATCTCTGTTCTCATAATTTTTGGCTGTTGTTTTGGTCACTTTTTCATTTTGCCATTGCTCTCACCCCTAGAAGTACAGTAGCATGAGGCGGTGTCTACAGTACAACCCACAGAAGTTGCTCAGGTAGTGAAGTTCATCCAGGATGGCACATCAGTGCGAGCTGTGGCAAGAAGGGTAGCTGTGTCTGTCAGCACAGTGTCCAGAGCATGGAGCATATACCAGGAGATGTGGAGGGAGCCATAGGAGGGCAATAACCCAGCAGCAGGACCGTTACCTCCTCCTTTGTTCAAGGAGGAACCAGAGGAGCACTGCCAGAGCCCTGCAAAATGACCTCCTGCAGGCCACAAATGTGCATGTGTCTGCACAAACGGTTATAAACCGACTCCATGAGGGTGGTATGAGGGCCCGACGTCCACAGATGGGGGTTGTGCTCACAGCTCAACACCGTGCAGGATGCTTGGCATTTGCCACAGAACACCAGGATTGATAAAGTCGCCACTGGCGCCCTGTGCTCTTCACAGATGAAAGCAGGTTCACACTGAGCACATATGACAGACATGACAGAGTCTGGAGACGCCGTGGAGAGCCATCTGCTGCCTCCAACATCCTTCATCATGACCGGTTTGGCAGTGGGTCAGTAATGGTGTGGGGTGGCATTTCTTTGGAGGGCCGCACAGCCCTCCATGTGCTCGCCAGAGGTAGCCTGACTGGCATTAGGTACCGAGATGAGATCCTCGGACCCCTTGTGAGACCATATGCTGGTGCGGTAGGCCCTGGGTTCCTCCTAATGCAGGACAATGCCAGACCTCATGTGGCTGGAGTGTGTCAGCAGTTCCTGCAAGATGAAGGCATTTGAGAAGAGAAATGGCCAAATATACAGTACTGGACAGAAAATAATACCAAGACCTAGTGTCAGGCACCAAGTCCGTATTGCCTACTCAGATGAATACATATAAAATAGGAGGACACTTGAGTAATGTGGCAAAAGATAAATGTATGTTCCAGATGTGCTCAATCGGATTCAGGTCTGGAGAACGGGCGGGCCAGACCATAGCTTCAATGCCTTCATCTTATAAAATAGTAGGACACTTGAGTAATGTGGCAAAAGATAAATGTAATTTTATTTAGGTACAAAATTCCAGATTATTAAAAACATGTAAAAGTTACAGTAAGAGGGGGATAAGGTGCAAAGTGCCAGAAGCTGGGGAGTACCGAGGGGAAGCGGGCAATATGGGGCTGTAAATGTATATATACTATCAGTATAAACACAGGTGAGTCAATGTAAATATATAGATAATGACAAGATTTGTAACGCCAAGGAAAACGTGGCCCCCTATATCATAACAGCCATCCCGCACTAAGCGGGTAACATAGTGTAAAAGTCACAGACAATATAATTTGGCATACAGGGAGATTCAACTTTAATCGTTGCCTATATACAAATTCCCCCATATCAAAAGAAAGAGGGGGGTGTTAGTGAGGTCACTAATCCATATGGCGCATAAGTCTGGTAACTCACCACGGAAAGACAGAGTCAGGAAGGCCCACGACCCCAACAGGGAGTCCCCAGCTAGTGCGATGGGTGAAGACGCGCCCCGATTCGGCGTTCTTTCTCAAGAGGCACTGATACATGCACCTCCAGGACCTGAAAATATACACCCCCATCAGGTCACGTGACCAGAGAGAGGAAAAAAGCTGATTGGGCTGACGCGGCGCGTGTGCCCGGAACCACTCCCCCCACCGCGTGCGCCGCAGCCATCAAGTCCCAGACACGCACCCGGGTGCACGTCAAAGACACGTCCCCGGAGGCGTGCCAGGGACATCCAGACAGCCCGGCGTGAGCGCGAGCAGGCCAGACACCGGAGGACACGCGCACCACCCTGACAACGTGAAGACTACCACAGGAAGGAGAGGGAGAGGAGGGTGAACACACCTCCTGTTAATACAAAGGTGGATGAGTACGCGCAGAGTATGAAAAATATATCAAGCCCTTGACAGGGGGATAAGGTCACCCTC
The DNA here is from genome assembly GCF_046119375.1 of Phyllobates terribilis. NCBI lineage: Eukaryota > Metazoa > Chordata > Amphibia > Anura > Dendrobatidae > Phyllobates > Phyllobates terribilis. The sequence continues at coordinate 32,415,019 of NW_027362768.1, read as the reverse complement.
CACCTCCACTAGAAATTAACCTCTTACGTCCAATACATAATAGTCAACATATCAAGTTTGTATACAGACAGTTTTGGAGGTACAAATTACATTAAGGTCAATTCCTACAGACAAAAAGAGATGGCAAAGATGTCTTCAAGAGCTCTCCTCTCTGGTTAAAGGGTGTCTTTACTGTAGAAATGGTCCATAGAGATGATGCGCAAAGCTTGACAAAGGAATAGCACTAGATCTAGGAATAGGGAAAAGAGTTAAGAGTTAAAAACAATGAAAGGTTTAAAATCAAGCTAAAGGCCCAAAAGCACAGACTAAAGGATCAGGAAGCTGAGGGAGAGCATCAGAGAGCAGGGACACCAAATTACAAAAAGGACGAGAAGGTTAGGCTTTCATTAAGGCCAAGCGGGACCTGGGTGTCAAGAACTGTAATCCATTTGGCTTCTTTCTGCGCAAGGCAAAGTTTGGAATTGCCCCCCTGAGAGCCCAAATGTACCACATCAATGCCACGCACCATCAGAGTGCGTGGATCGCAGCCATTTCTCTTCTCATATGTGATTGTCTGTATCTTTTGCAGATTTTACCTGGCCTAACATGGACTTCCGTGCGCAAGACACCACTTGGCTCGCCCAACTAGATGAATTATCCAGCAGTGCGGGTTTGGTGGTGCCGGACTCGGATCATAAGCTGAGGGAGAGCATCATTGAATTCAAGGCACTGATCAAACGCAGGATTCGGACCTGGTGGAATCAGGCCTCCCTAACTAATTATATAGAGAAGGCCCTGATCCCCAGGGGTTTGCGGATACAAACATTTCCCTCGTTCAAAATTGAGGATGAGTTGTTCAAAGACAAATGGGAGGCCTTAGCGGACACTTGTTCTTTGGGCTTTTTGAATCTCTTGAAAGAAAAAGATGAGAGGTCCCTTCTTGAGTTGGAGTCAGAGATTGACACCCTACAAGGACAGCTCAAGAGGGATTTATCTAGTGATGATAGCAGAAAGCTCAATGAGGAGGTGGATTCTGAGTGCCAAAAACTTGTCAAAGAAATCCAGACTATCAAAACCAAAAAAATTCAACGTGACACTCAGGATAGACTCACTCATAGGACTTATAGGTGGAGATCACCAATGGAGAATGTGAGACCTAGGTCTAGAACTAACTCACATCAGCGCTCGAGATCTACCTCGATCGCTTCTGGGACATCTAGCGAGGATCAGACACCAACTACCAATGTCAACCTCCAGGGGTGTCCCTCCATACAATCAGTTGAACGTATCCAGACCAGACCCGACAACAGGAGAAAGCGTAGCACCCCATATCAGGTTTGTGACTCCCGGGAAGGGCTTTGTGTCGTGAATTTAACCACACATGTTTTGACCGAGACACAGATGGAGGTCCTGGGTATGGGCCTATCATTTGCGCCTACGAATGCTTTTGATTACTTTATGGCCCTCAAGGACCTCCATCTGTTTGTCCGGGAATTAATTCTAAAAAAACTTCATTTCAGGTCGGCTGGTGAAGGGATTCCAGTGACAGCAGCGGAGAGGGAGGCCTTACAAGATCTAGAAGACCTCCTTTTGGAGCAAACAACTCCCTCTACAGTTGGGTTACCACAGGTTAGGATTCCCCAATCAACGAGATTCCCTCCTTTGTCTATTAGTCCGGCAGTAGAGATTTTCGTTAACTTGGTTGCGGAGGATTTTGGAAAAATCTCCACACGGAGAAAATTTGATAATTTAACCTCCGTCCAACGCCAAGCTATACACCATCTGCAATTACTTAAGGACACAGTTATTAAACCTTCTGACAAGGGAGGGAATATCGTCCTGTGGCCCTACCAGAAATTTGAGAGGGAGGCATTACGCCAATTTAGAGACAAGGACACCTACTCTAGGTTGGCATATAATCCAACTGCCTCCTTCTCCGCTGCCCTACAGGGAATCCTGGCTCGGGCCTGCGAGCAGGGTATTATTGATAAGAGGACTGTGAAGGCTTTAACCGTATATTTCCCTAAAATGGCCACCTTCTACCTACTCCCTAAGATTCATAAGGACGCCGCCAACCCTCCGGAACACCCGATCGTGTCTGGCTTGGGGGGGTCTCTGTGGCCCAATTTCTCAATATGTGGATAATCTTCTGAGACCACTTGTTGAGACCCTTCCGTCCTACATCAAGGACACGACCAATGTCCTCACCAGGGTTGACGGCGTCTCTTTGGAGTCAGGTATGATCATGGTCACGGCCGATGTAGAGAGACTATATACCTGCATCAGTCACGATCTTGGCCTGGCTGCAGCTCATTTATTCCTTGGGACCTCCGACCTGGACGGCCCTTTCCGCGAGTTTATTCTCGAGCTCTTCCACTTTATCCTCCATCACAATTATTTTCTATTCAAAGATTCGGTGTACCTGCAGCTGCGTGGCACGGCCATGGGTGCGGCCTGCGCGCCCTCCTATGCCAACCTCTTCCTGGGTGCATGGGAGAGGGAAATTTTTGGGGGAGATGGCGTGCGGGGCATTAACCAGCTCGTGACGTGGCTCAGGTACATTGATGACGTCTTATTTCTTTGGCGGGGTTCTGTGGAGGAGCTCGATGATTTTATGAGACAACTCAATGCTAATATGTGGGGCATTAAACTCACATATATCCATCATCCAAAACGCATGGACTTCCTGGACGTCACTCTGGAGGTGGACTCACACTCCTTCATCCAGACTGACGTCTACAGGAAGCCCACAGTGGTTAACTCGCTGGTACATGCCTCTTCAGCACACATTCCATCCACAATAAGGGCCGTCCCAGTCGGACAGTTCCTGAGGGCGAAGCGCATCTGTTCAACCGATGCCAACTTCGAAAGACAGGCATCAGATCTGACTGAACGTTTCAGACAGAGAGTCTATAGCAACCGCTGCATTGGCCGTGGCTATGGTAGGGCACACGGTACCCCCTGCAGTCATCTTCTATACCCCGCTCGACCACCTCGCTCTGGTTTTCCTGAGAGGACCAGCTTCATCTCTACCTACAATCACGAGTGGGGGACTATGAGGCAGGTCCTCTCACGACACTGGAACATTCTCGGCACGGAGCCCTCCCTGAGGGATGCTGTGGGACATTATCCACTCATGACAGCCAGACGGGCTAGCAATCTGGGTGATTTTATCACCTCTAGCCACTATGTCCCACCAGCATCCAATCCGTTTGGGTCACGCGGGCCCAGGGTGGGATCTTTTCCATGTGGCCACTGTATGGCCTGCGCCAATGACCTTCGCTGTTCATCATTTGTGTCATCTGATGGCTCCCTCACCTTCCAAATCTCCAAATACATCTCTTGCAGCACAACACATGTGGTGTATTATGCCACATGTGGCTGCAATAAAATCTATGTGGGCCTTACCACAAGAGAGATGAGGGTTCGAGTGCGGGAGCATGTATGGGACATTGGCGCAGCCAAGTCCATTATGGACCCCCGGGAGCTCAAAACACTACCACGACATTTCAAAGCAGCCCATGGCTGCGATCCATGCACTCTGATGGTGCGTGGCATTGATGTGGTACATTTGGGCTCTCAGGGGGGCAATTCCAAACCTTACCTTGCGCTGAAAGAAGCCAGATGGATTACAGTTCTTGACTCCCTGGCCCCGTGTGGCCTTAATGAAAGCCTGACCTTCTCGTCCTCTTTGTAATTTGGTGTCCCTGCTCTCTGATGCTCTCCCTCAGCTTCCTCATCCTTTAGTCTGTGCTTTTGGGCCTTTAGCTTGATTTTAAACCTTTCGTTGTTTTTAACTCTTAACTCTTTTCCCTATTCCTAGATCTAGTGCTATTCCTTTGTCAAGCTTTGCGCATCATCTCTATGGACCATTTCTACAGTAAAGACACCCTTTAACCAGAGAGGAGAGCTCTTGAAGACATCTTTGCCATCTCTTTTTGTCTGTAGGAATTGACCTTAATGTAATTTGTACCTCCAAAACTGTCTGTATACAAACTTTATATATTGACTATTATGTATTGGACGTAAGAGGTTAATTTCTAGTGGAGGTGGAGGGTGACCTTATCCCCCTGTCAAGGGCTTGATTTATTTTTCATACTCTTCGCATACTTATCCACCTTTGTATTGACAGGAGGTGTGTTCACCCTCCTTTCCCTCTTTGACGTGCACCAGGGCGCGTGTCTGGGACTTGACGGCTGCGGCGCGCGCGGTGGGGGTGGTGGTTCCGGGCACATGCGCCGCGTCAGCCCAATCAGCTTTCTTCCTCTCTCTGGTCACGTGACCTGACGGGGGTGTATATTTTCAGGTCCTGGAGGTGCATGTATCAGCGCCTCTTGAGAAGGAACGCCGAAACGCGCATCGGGGCGCGTCTTCACCCATCTCACTAGCTGGGGACTCGCTGTTGGGGTTGTGGACCTTCCTGACTCTGTCTTTCCGTGGTGACTTACCAGACTTATGCGTCATATGGATTAGTGACCTCAATAACACCCCCCTCTTTCTTTTGATATGGGGGAATTTGTATATAGGCAACGATTAAAGTTGAATCTCCCTGTATGCCAAATTATATTGACTGTGACTTTTACATTATGTTACCCGCTTAGTGCGGGATGGCTGTTATGATATAGGGGGCCACCTTTTCCTTGGCGTTACAAATCTTTTCATTATCCATATATTTACATTGACTCACCTGTGTTTATACTGATAGTATATATACATTTACAGCCCCATATTGCCTGCTTCCCCTCGGTACTCCCCAGCTTCTGGCACTTTGCACCTTATCCCCCTGTTACTGTAACTTTTACATGTTTTTAATAATCTGGAATTTGTACCTAAATAAAATTACATTTATCTTTTGCCACATTACTCAAGTGTCCTACTATTTTATAAGATGAAGGCATTGAAGCTATGTTATGGCCCGCCCGTTCTCCAGACCTGAATCCGATTGAGCACATCTGGAACATCATGTCTCGCTCCATCCACCAACGTCACGTTGCACCACAGACTGTCCAGGAGTTGGCGGATGCTTCAGTCCAGGTCTGGGAGGAGATCCCACAGGAGACCATCCGCAACCTCATCAGGAGCATGCCCAGGCATTGTAGGGAGGTCATACAGGCATGTGGAGGCCACACACAATACTCAGCCTCATCAGGAGCATGCCCAGGCGTTGTAGGGAGGTCATACAGGCACGTGGAGGGCACACACAATACTAATAATTAAAGTTGGATCAGCCTGTAGTGTGTTTTTCCACTCTAATTTTGGGGGTGACTCCAAATCCAGGCCTCCATTGGTTAATACATTTGATTTCCATTGATGATTTTTGTGTGATTTTGTTGTCAGCACATTCAACTTTGTACAAAACAAAGTATTCAATGAGAATATTTCATTCATTCAGATCTAGGATGTGTTATTTGAGTGTTCCCTTTATTTTTTTGAGCAGTGTAGTAAACACCAATGAAGAATGACAACAATAAACAACTATACTTAAATACCTCTAAAAATTTCAGTTGTTACAAGTTCTAAATCATGAGATCATATGCTGAGATCTTGTAAAGGCTATAGTTCTGATCAGCATATTTTCTGTGAGTAGTAATGAAAATAATTGGGAGAGAGATAGCCATAGTCCTGCAATCAAGCCAATAAAGCTAATTTTTTAACAAAAAAGGCAAACTTTAGAAACTATGTTCTGTCTATCATAAAGGAACAACAGAATCTAGCGATTTTATTCCTTCAGGAAATTAAATCTATCAAGTCAAATTCATGTGAAATTCTCTTCTGGGGGTTGATGTCTGCAGCACTTAGATTTCAGAGATTTTGCTTTGAAGGCTGCAGCCAAGAGTTGAATAAGTAAGAAGTAGTGCAAATATTAGGTTAAAATGTGATGCCTATGGAAATACTGCCTGCATATTGAACTAAGTAAATTAAAGGTATTCTGGGGTATGATTTGCGACATCTGTGCTCGCCTGTCTCCTAAGCCGTGCACTTTTAAGAGATCTTTTGAGCGATTGGTGGGGGTCTCAGGTTCTGCCCAGAATTAAAGGACCTAAATGTATAAAAAAAAGCTCAGAAATTTTCTTACTCTTTAAATGTTCTAATACGCATAAATAATTGAACACTCCAGCGGTAATTCCGGACAGTCTGTGCTAGATTTTAAGACAGATGAGAAGCTAAGCACAATCTTGGTTTGTCTGGTGAGGCCCCAGAAAAGAAAGGTCGATAAGCCTTGTTGTAGATTATACTGAACTAGCCTGGGACATTTTTAATTTTATTAAAGTATTAGCTGAAAATATATATTTTTTTATTGTGCAAAAACTTCTCTGTAAACCAATAAAATGGCACAGGAGTCAGCGCTGCCACACTATCTGGCGTCATTTTTTTTTAAGACACTGTTTCTGCGAATTCACATACAGTACACAATATCTTCAATAAAATGGTGCCGGAGATTGCAATATGCGCATATGCTAACTCCAGCGCCATTTTATTGAAGTAATGTACTACAAAGTCAACATAGCAGTGCGCAGGTGCCGGCCATAGGGATAATGGCCATGGCCGGCGTGTGCGCATTACTATGTTGACGTTGTAGTAGAATTTTTCAATAAAATGGGGCTGGAATCATGATATCGGCGCTATTTTGTCGAAGACACTGTGTCTGCATATTTGCATACGCAGTATAAAATGGCGCAGTAGTGCGATATGCGCACTTGCTGACTACAGCGCAAAACTGCGCAGGTGCCGACCATCCCGGCTGCACCTTATGGCATACATGTCTAATTTCAGCAATAATCTCAAATATTTTACAGCGTGCAATAAAGTATTTTTTAAGAAGTAACTTAATATGGGTACCTTATGGCTGATATACTAGGTTCAGTTCAGCCATCTTCATCAATCATCATCATGTTGCAGCCCCAAGCCAACTTACGGTGCCATCTTGAGGCATCTCAGAAGTCTTGAAGGAAATTTTTGGTGGTGAAATTCTTCCTTTAATCTCCTTAATTTTATTTATTTGAAATATTTACGGCTTTGCCCTGGATGTTTTTGACCTTGTGTAAGCAGTTATCACAGTGTAAGCCACACTCCATATTTGTGAAAAACTGCAGATTAAATATCACCACAATTGATGCTTAGGTATCCTTCTTTGTATTTAAGGTGTGTTAAGTAAAGCTGTATGTGTATGCAAAAAAATTGAAGAAGAGCATTTAGTTTAATGTTGCGAGGTTATTAGACCTAGAACAGATCCTAAAAAAATATATTTATATCTCTATTAAAGCAATACAAAAATGATACAGACTGGGGTGTATAGATTAAAAGGAATCTGGCAGCAGGACTTTGCTATCTATATCATCTAAGAGCAGCATGAGGTAGGGGATGAGACACTGCTTTCAGCTATGTGTCATTTATTAGGCTGTGTGCTGTCATTTCAATACAATGAGTGTTTCATAAGAAGGAGATTAAGAGTACAGGAATACAGCTTGCATGCATCCTGGTCCAACTCCGCCCCCACCTATAAGCTTACTGTCAATTTACAAGGTACACAGAAATCTGCTTATCAGGGATGTGGGGTTAGCTTTCTGAGCTCTGCTACATCTAAAAACTCTGATTGTATCACAACTGCTGCATTCAGTAAATAAAATGATACATTGCTGGAATCAGGGTCTCTTTTCCTACATTAAGAAAGGCAGGGGAGCCAAATAGGGCAAACAGGCATCATGACAATCCCAAGAGTGAGAAGGTAAAGGGTTAAGATATTTAAAAGAGTTGTAGGCATATATGTGCGGTTTTTATTGGAGGGGGAGGTTGGGGGCAGGGTCATTAGGGGATAAAAAGGGGTCAAGGGGGCAGACTGTTACCACCTCTTGCTTCCCAAGACACAGCTGAACCCACCCACCCCAATGTTTCGGTATATAAGAGCAAAATAAAAATCTGTTTGTCACAGTGGGAGTATAGGTCTGGTGCAGACGCTGGTTTATTGGTAATGTCCATTTTGGTATGAAGTCAATAGTGGGGAATAATGGCCTCTCTTCCAGGCAAAGGTAACTTGCGGGAGTAGGTCCTGCAAGGGTAGAGGTATTAATTAGGGGATATTAATACCTCATTAGTGATGAGCAAGCATGCTCATCACTACTCGTTACTCGCGCGAGCATCACAGTGCTCGAGATGCTCATTACTTGGCAAGTATCTTTTGAATGTTAAGGTTGGAGCTCGAGTCCCCGACCCGCATGTTTGGCGCATATTAGGCAGGCAATTAACGTGAAGGGATTGCCTGACAGTCACTGTAATGCCGTAGCCATGTTGGTTGTTGCATTACAGTGATTAGCTAGTCGCATAGCGTCATTGGGTCTATATAAGACCCGCGATCCTTTGCTCGTCACAGTTTACCTGTCAAACAGGCAGAGTAGGGAGAGCTGCTGCTGAGCGAGAGCGAGAATTGGTGCTTATTTTGAACAGGGATTCAACACCACTATTATTAATCTACACTAACAGTCCTTGTAAGGGCTTGTTCTGATGAATATTAATACTGCTGATAGAAGTAGTTTGGCAGAGTTTGTAGAGACCTAGTATAATACAGAATAGGGTCCATTGCACGTTCTTTCGGCTGCTGGAACTCATATCAATAGCCCTAGATATCAGGGCTAATAATATTCTTTTTGCTCTTAATCCTGATAATTTTGGTGAAAAACAATATAATACACCATTATACCACTCCATTTGCTTGTTAACAGCATCTAGCCAGATTTGGTTGATTTGAATAGCATTGCTGTATTGTGCAAGCAGAGATACTTGTCCATCATCTCAGGTGGTCAAATATTACTTCCATAATAATCAATTAATTTTTTGGGAAGCTGACAAATAATATACCGTATATACTCGAGTATAAGCCGACCCGAGTATAAGCGGAGGTACTTAATTTTACCACAAAAAAACAGGGAAAACGTATTGACTTGAAAAGAAGCCTAGGGTAGAAAATGCAGCAGCTACTGGTAAATTTCCCCATCCTGGTAAGTATTACCCCCTCATCCTCAATCCTGGTATGCATGGCCTCCTCATCTCACAATCCTGGTATGCATGGCCCCCTCACTCCCCCAATCCTGGTATGCATGGCCCCCTCATTCCCCCAATCCTGGTATGCAAGGCCCCCTCATTCCCACAATCCTGGTATGCATGGCCCCCTCATTCCCCCAATCCTGGTATGCATGGCCCCCTCATTCCCCCAATCCTGGTATGCATGGCCCCCCTCATTCCCCCTAATCCTGGTATGCATGGCCCCCTCATTCCCCCAATCCTGGTATGCATGGCTTCCTCATCCCCTCAATCCTGGTATGCATGGTTTCCTCATCCCTCCAATCCTGGTATGCATGGCTTCCTCATCCCCCCAATCCTGGTATGCATAGCCTTCTCATCCCCTGTATGTATGGCCTCCTCATTCCCCCAATCCTGGAATGCATGGCCTCCTCATCTCCCAATCCTGATTTGAGTGGCCTCCTCATCCCCCAATTCTCGAACGTATGGCCCCCTCATCCCCTAATCCTGGTATGCGTGGCCTCCTCATCCCCCAATACTGGTATGCGTGGCCTCCTCATCCCCCAATCCTGGTATACGTGGCCTCCTCATCCCCCAATCCTGGTATGCATGACCTTCTCATCCCCTGAATGTATGGCCTCCTCATCCCCCCCAATCCTGGTATGCATGGCCTCCTCATCCCCTAATCCTGGTATGTGTGGCCCCCTCATCCCCCAATCCTAGTATGCATGGCCTCCTCATCTCCTAATCCTGATATGCGTGGCCCCCTCATCCCCTAATCCAGGTATGCATGGCCCCCTCATCGCCCAATCCTGGTATGTGTGGCCCCATCACAGCATAGTTAAAAAAATAAACACTTATAATCACCTACCTTCCTCACCTCCGCTCCAGCGCTGTGTCCTGTCTGCAGCAGCTCATGGCTGCATCTGAGACGCAGCACGCACTCTCAGACACTGCTGTGAGCTGCTGCCAGCACATTCACTCCTCTCCACGCCGGGATTATGGGCGTGGAGAGGAGCGAATATGCAGTTACTTTAGCAGCGGTCACGGTCAGCAGGAGCTGCGACTCAGGGCATGGAGAAGAGGGAATATTCATTTCCCTTTAGCAGCTGGCATGGAGGAACGCTGACCGTGCCCACTCCTACGCCGCCGCAAACCGCTCCTCTGCCGCAGCAAATCCACTCCCCCGCTATCCACCAACGGAATCTATATATACTCGGGTATATACCCGAGTATAAGCCGAGGGGGGCTTTTTCAGCACTAAAAATGTGCTGAAAAACTCGGCTTATACTCGAGTATATGGTACTCCATTTAAAGTGTGGCAGTTGTGCATTAAAAACATATCCACACTTGGTCTCTGACCAATAGCATCGCTATTCCGCCACTGCATAAAAACGTGGTCATCAGATGTGTTCAAATATTACTGTGGTAATAATCCTGACATTTTTTGCAAGCTGCAAAATATTATACTCCATTTAAAGTTTGGCAGTTGTGCGTGAAAACATATCGATACTTGGTCGCTAACCAATAGCATCGCTATACTGTAACTGCATAAAAATATGGACATGATGAAATATTACTGCAGTAACAATCCTGACAAGTGTGGTATTTCATTTTAGTGGTAAAAATATAATTATTCTTTCTTCACCACCCAATGGTATAAATTTGTGTGAGGCAGATGTGGTGTCAACATGCTCACTGCACCCCTAGATGAATTTATTGAGGGTTGTAGTTTGTAATCTCACATCACTTATGGGGGGTTTCTGCTGTTCTGGTCTCTCAGGGGCTCTGCTAATGTGACATGGCACCCTCCAACCATTCCAGCAAAATGTAAACTCCAATTTGGCGCATCTTTCCTTTAGAGCTTTTCACTTTTCCTCAAAAGTAGTTTTTGGCACATGAGGTATTGGCGCACTCAAGAGAAATTTCACAACAAATTGTGGGGGTCCATTTCTCTTGTTACCCATGGGAAAATAAAAAATTTGGGCTAAATGAAAATTGTGTGAAAAATGTGATTTTTTTTGCTTTCACGGCTCTACGTTTTAAACTTCTGTGAAGCACGTGGGAGTTCAAGGCACAAACTACACATCTAGAAAAGTTCCTTGAAAGGTCTAGTTTTCAAAATGGGGTCATTTGTTGAGGTTTCCACTGTTTAGGCACATGAGGGGCTCTCCAAACTCGACATGGTTCTCTTTACCTTCCGAGCCCTGCCATGCGCCCAAACAATGCTTTTCACCCATATACTGTATACAAGAAAGGTTGAGGTTCATTTTCTCCTGTTACCCTTGTGAAAATAAAAAAATTGGGGCTAAAATAATTTTTTGTTGAAAAGTTACATGTTATTTTTTCCTTCCACATTCCATTAATTCATGTGAAGCACCTGAAGGGGTAATAAACTTCTTGAAGGTGGTTTTGAGTACTTTGAGGAGTACAGTTTTTAGAATGGTGTCACTTTTGGGTATTTTCTGTCATAAAGGCTCGCTCCCCAAAGACACTTCAAATGTGATTTAGTCCCTAACAAAATGGTATTGTAAAATGAGAATTCGCTGATTAACTTTTAAGGGTTCTAACTTCCTAACAAAAAAATAATGTTTCAAAAATTGTGCTGAGACATGTGCAAACTGTTATTTATTAACTATTTGTGTGACATAACTCTCTGGTTTAACGGAATAAGAATTACAATTTTAAAAATTGTGTAATTTTAAACATTTTTGCCAAATTTTCAATATTTTCACAAATAAACGCGTCATATTGAACAAAATGTACCACTATCATGAAATACAATATGTAATGAGAAAACATGATCAGAATCACTTAGATATGTTGATGGTACCCTTACGGGTGACTATTTACATTTCTTAGTCCCTCCTACTGGTCTAGTAGTGGGGTCCCCGCCTGGGGTACTTTTGATTCTTTCTAGACCCAGCCGGGTCATAAGGTATGTCCTGCGGGGGTGTGTCCTCGATGACACGGTACACTTGTAGGGCGTACCACCCATGCTCCCCGTGGTGACGTGTACAGGTGACACGGTCACCGGGGTATAGATTCCGGTCGGGATGGCCTTGTTCCAGCTCAGGCTCAACATCCTGCCGGTTCACGAAGATGTCCCTCGTGAAGTCAGGAACCTGTATGAAGCCCCACCCAGCCTTCAGCTCGAACTTCACTACGAGCCCTTCCTCACGGGGGCTGGGGTGGGCTGACTCCGCCAGACAAACCTGAGCCTTTGCAGCCTTGTTCCAGGCCTCCAGACGCTCGCAACACGCCCGCCGAGGTCGCTGCTCCTTCTCCAGGTGCTGGAGCTCCCGCCTGCAGAATTCCTTCCTCCGCAGGGCTTCAGCCTGGGTCTCCTGCGGGAACCCCATTAGGTCCCACTCCCGGTTGTCCCAGCAAAACTCCTCTCCGCTGGGGCAGGCAACCGGGGGCGCTGGTGTCGGGAGTAGCGGGCACGGCTGCTGGCTTTGGCACCAGGGAGTGGAGTTTCCAGGAGGGCACCAGGTGGAAGGTCCTCAAGATCAGCGCCCGGGGGTGGAGGTTCCGGGCTGAGCAGCTGCTCCAGAGAGGGCATGGCGGAATACGGGGAGTGCTGGTGAAGGAGGCCCAGGAGCAGGTCGGCGCTTGCAGTGCCCGGGACAGGGGGTTCCTTCCTACCTGCTCCTGTGCTGCTCACGGCCTCCTGGGATTCAGCGGGCTCCGCCGGGGCTTGGGTGCCACTGTTGGTATCCTGGGCTGCTCTCTGCCGGGCTGCCAGCTTCTCCAACAGCTCACTCCTCCATCTGGTGACCGCTACCTGCTGAGCCCTCTCAACTTGCTGGCTCAGCTCCAGAATCTCAGTCTGGAGGAACTCTGCATACTCCGGGGATAGTTTTCCGACTTCTCCCTCCAGGGTGATGGGAGTCGCTTGGCACTGCAGCAGGCCAGAGGCGGAGGCTTGATCCTGGTGTCAGTCCATGCTGGCTGCCGGGTGCGGTCTGTCTAGACTGGTTAGGACCACACCCTGTCTCCATTCCTTCTCTCTTCCTCCCCTCCCCTTTCGGGGGCGGTCCCATGGCTGATTGCTGTCGGTCACTCCTTGTGATGTCCTCCCTGCCTTGACTGACACATCTATGCGGACAGTCACTGTTGCAAGGGGTAGGGTGTGCTTTTGGCGCCATTCTGAGACCCGGTCCACGATGGGAGGTTCCATATTGTTGTCCTTGATTATGCACATAATGGCGCCCGTTCTTCTGGGGCGGGCAACACATTCAATGCAGATAAACAGTTCCTTAGGCACACAATACCCGCTGGTATCGGGCTGGTCACGTATCCTGTTTGTGACGCCAAGTTTGATGTGCCCCCAGGGCCATGGGGTACTCGGCAGCCGGGCCTCTGGTTGCTGGAGGATATCACGGTGGCTGACCCGGTCCATGGCCCAGGGCGGTCAATAAAAGGGGGGATTCTTTATTTATAGGGGATTTGTAAGGTTTTTCGTGACGCCACCTGTGAAATGTAGCTAAAGGGTGCCGCCGCTGTGGAGCAGTCCTCTGGAGCTGGTGTTACGGCAGCAGGGATGGTGTGACTCTCCACAGGTAGAGCTAGCTCCAGGGCAGTGTAGGTAGTGTAAGTTGCACTGGGCATTGTAGTGCCGGGAGGGAAGGATGGCACAGATGAAAGAATGGACGGAGGCAGTACGGTGCAGTCATCCGAGCTTTTACTCACAGATCTTGTGACAGTTCCACTGGTGCACTGTAAAGGTGTCAGCCTCCCACGCCATGCTGCGTTCACCAGGCAGGGGTTCAGCACTTCCTCAGGCAGATTAGGAGCACCTGACGGAACCCCACTTTCTTGTGTTCCTAGCTAGACCGTCTTCACGCTGGGTCTTTCTCCCTCCTGCCCTGCGCTTCCCACTCTCAATCCCACTCGGGCATGATAATGCCCCGTGTCATGCTGCACATAGCACATCTGCATCTCTGGCTGATATGGGCATAAAAGGGGACAAACTTATGGTGTGGCACCCATGCTCCCCTGACCTCAACCCCATTGAGAACCTCTGGAGCATCATCAAAATGAGTGTCTATGATGGCAGGAGGCAGTTCACATCTAAGCAACAGCTCTGGGAGCGCATTCTGTCCTCATGCAAAACAATTGAAGCAGAAACCATCCAAAACCTGACAAATTCAATGGACGAGAGAGTTCAGAAGCTCCTTTCGAACAAGGGGTCCTATGTGCAAATGTAACATCACCTAGAATAAAGTTTTGAGTTGAAAACTGTTTGATTTCAGTTTGTAATAACCTGCTAATGCTTATAATTTCAAAAATGACAATTTTTTTGTTCTTTACTAAAATGAAAAGGTTGAAAACTCTGCTATGCATAATAATTTGGAACATGCATTTTGAGTGCAGTTTGAGTTTTTAATTTTTTAAAAAATATACTGTTATCATAGGCAGTTTGTACAAAAACCTTTCAATTGTACTCTAATAGTTATTTGACTGGAAAATTACAATGACTGCAATTCATATAGGTAATTTGGGAAAATCTGAGAAAATATTATTTGCATAATAATTTGGAACACAGTGTATAAGCCAGAAGCCTCCAGTTTTCCCAGCCGAGTCTTAGAGTAACACGGCTGGACCAGGGGCCGGTCCCCTTCTTGCGGCCTACGATCCCTCTGTCCTCTGACAAATTCGGGGAGTACGGGTTCCGTCGTGCACTCGCCGTACCCCCAGGGATCCCTTCTTTAGATCGGAGCCTACTCCTCTGCTCCCCTCCTGGGCCTCTAGGACTGGGCCCTACTTGCGGAGCAGAGCTCCTAAAGAGATTCTGCTCCCTGACTGACTTCTCCGACTTACTAATCTTTCTGTTCTGCCACCCTAAGATGGCTTCCCTTTTTATATCTCACTCTATAGTGCTCCCTCAAACTGCTTCCTCCACCCACACCCACTACTGGTTCCCCCTTCCTTTGGGTTCCCCCCCACTCCAGCCAGGGACAGGGATCAGCAGGAAACACATTGCATCTTGCCGTTTCAGCCGGCCTGGAGCAGTGTAGTGTTGGATGCAGGTGTTGGGGTTCCAGGCAGCACTCCCTCCTTACCTGAGAGAAGGGGATACCACTCCTCTGGGTGAGGTGCAACAGCTCTGTGGCGACTGAACACTGCCGCCTCATCTTTATCTTGTTATGTATCGCCCCCTCAGCATTATCCTGGTATGTATGGCCCCCTCATCTTTAGCCTAGTATGTATGCCCCCCTCAGCGTTACCCTGGTATGTATGGCCCCCTCAGCGTTATCCTGGTATGTATGGCCCCCTCATCTTTAGCCTGGTATGTATGCCCCCCTCAGCGTTACCCTGGTATGTATAGCCCCCTCATCATTATCCAAGTATGCATGGTCCCCCTAATCCCCATCATGCTGCCCATAAAAAAATAAACACTCCTACTCACCTTTCTTCTCTCCTCCAGCGCTGTGTCCAGTCTGCCTGCACTAATCCCTCCATGTGAGCCGCACATGGCGTCACTGCCATGCGCGACTCACATAGAGAGGTCAGCGCTGGAAGATACTGCTCCCCACGCCGGGACTGTGTGCACAGGGAGCAGTGACTTCATGCTCCTTCATAGCCGGCACACAGCATAGCCGCTCTGCGTCTCCTGCTGGGCTATCTCATGTGCCTGCTTATTAAAGGGCATGAATATTCACCCCCTCCCCATGCCCATTGGCGTGTAGAGAGGTTGAATATTCATGCCCTTTAACAGCGGGCACAGGCGATTCTGGCAGCAGCAGGAGCCGCGTTGCGGCTATGCTGTGTGCTTCTATTAAGGAGCATGAATACTCAGTGCCGTCTATTAAGAAAAATGAACATTCCTTGCTCTCCACGCCCATGGGCGTGGGGAGCAGTGAATATCCATTTTCTTTAGCAGCAGGGACAGTATAGGCTGCAGAGGGCAGCTGCTGCCTCCTGTGCCCCGCTCCTCCACCGCTACCGCACCCTCCGCTTCCCCGGTCCGTGACCCAGGGCAGTCAATAAAAGGGGAATGAAGTTTTTATAGAAATAATGTTCGTGACGCTACCTGTGGTATGCGGCTATATGGGGCCACCGCTGCGGTGCAGATCCTCTGGAGCTGATGGTGACGCAGCAGAATTGGTTCAGCTCTCCACAGGCAGAGCTTAGCCCCAGGGCAGGATATAGTGATGCTATGAGGTAGATGTTGCTGGTGCTATGTAGTGCAGGGCTGGTGATGACACAGCAATAATTCCAGGACACAGTGGGGTGCAGTCTTCAAAGTTTTACTCACAGTTACCACGCTGCTCCAAGTTACAACTGCCAGATTATAACCGCCCAAGTCGTCCTGCGTTCACCAAGCAAGGGGTTCAGCAGCTCTCAAGTATTTAAGGAGTACTTAAATGGGACCCCGTTCTATGTTCCTTCCTCGGTCGTCTTCCTGCGCCTCACAATCAGTATCCCAAGCCGGTAGCCTTTGGTCTTGTCGGGTGACGTGCAGTCCCCTGGACCCTATGCGGCCATCTTTTCGGCAATGTAATTGGGGTAGTTGGCTGCTGCACCATGCAAGTACAGTATGGTTATGAAAATGATCTTGCTGCGGAATGCACGGTTCTTCTTCTTGAACCATGGAAGGAAGTGCTGTTTGAGAAACTCAGCATACATTATGGAGTTCATCTTTACCCCTTCAGGGATCCTAAAAGGGCCAACAATCTCTCTCCCCATGATTCCAGCCCAAAACATTACTCCACCTCCTCCTTGTTAGCGCCGTAGCCGTGTTTGCATGGGGTATCCATCAACCAGCCATCCTCCACTCCATCCATCTGGACCATCGAGATCATTTCATGCATGATAATGCCCAGTCTCATGCTGCACATAACACATCTGCATCTCTGGCTGCTATGGGCATAAAAGGGGACAAACTTATGGTGTGGCACCCATGCTCCCCTGACCTCAACCCCATTGAGAACCTCTGGAGCATCATCAAAAGGAGTGTCTATGATGGCGGGAGGCAGTTCACACCTAAGCAACAGCTCTGGGAGGGTATTCTGTCCTCATGCAAAACAATTAAAGCAGAAAGCATCCAAAACCTGACAAATTTAATGGACGAGAGAGTTCAGAAGCTCCTTTTGAACAAGGTATCCTATGTGCAAATGTAACATCACCTAGAATAAAGTTTTGAGTTGAAAACTGTTTGATTTCAGTTTGTAATAACCTGCTAACGCTTATAATTTCAAAAATGACCAGTTTTTTGTTTTGTTTATTAAAATGAAAAGGTTGAAAGCTCTGCTGTGCATAATAATTTGGAACATGCATTTTGAGTGCAGTTTGAGTTTTTTATTTTTTTAAAAATATACTGTTATCATAGGCAGTTTGTACAAAAACCTTTCAATTGTACTCTAATAGTTATTTAAGTGGAAAATTACAATGACTGCAATTCATATAGGTAATTTGGGAAAATCTGAGAAAATATTATTTGCATAATAATTTGGAACACCATGTATACAGCGAAACGCGTGTAGGGGTCCTTGAGGGGGATTCTTTCCTTGCTGGCCAATCTTTTTTGAGGTCTGGTTGTCACCTTGGCAAATTTTTTTGGGTGGTTATGATGGGAGGGTATGGTAATTTTCTGCCTATGGGTTTCAGCACAGTGATGATGTGATGATAGATCATTTGCAGTGACCTGACAACAATACACAGGTGCTTATCCATATAATGCTGAAAAACTAAACTTTACTTTTCTTTCCCTCCTCTACCCATCTATTACCATGTAATGTGTACCTACATTTACTGCAATGTTTTTTGTGGCCTCTTGTTACATGCATTATTGATACTGTTTTGGCCATGCATTGTGTCATTTTGTATGGCTCCTGTCATTTTGTATTGTTTTTTAATAAAACAGCTTTTTAAATGTTTCTAATAAAAGTACATTTTTTACATTTGATTCCATTTTTTCTCTTGATTCCTTATACGAACAAGTAATATACTCAAGACTCAAGGGTGCAGAGTCAATAGCGATAATGGGTATTGATTTAAACAATACTTATGGTTTGAGGCCATAGGCCGGCATGAACCTAGCGTCAATCAAATTAAATCCCACCCCACTGTACAGAAAGTCAGAAATGACCACTTTATCTTTACCAAGATGGATCTCAGCCGGTAGAAAAAAATTGAGATCTACCAACGGAAGAAATAAGTACACCCGGGTTGCCAGCCTCCCTACTTCCTGGGCTCCTTAGTTTTCCGGCGGCTGCTTACGGGGGAATATGGAAGGACATGCACCTACAAAATGACCCTTTCCACCACTTAAAAACACACTCCACCTTTACGCCGAACTATCGTTGGACCCACAGAATGTGCAGCCCCACCCAACTGCATGGGTTCCATAGTAGACTCAGACCCAGGTTCCCTTGACTCCAGGCCCCCTCGCAAATTGGCGTGTCTCCTTATGTCTCTGACAAAGACGGCAGTCAACACTGATAGCCAGAGACATGGCCGTCCCCTGTATGACTAGAGTCTTATGAAGGGCAAAGGCATCCTTGACCGTTACAGATAAGCCTTGATGGAACTGGCTACAGAGTGAGGGGTCATTCCAATTAGTATTTGTCGACCATCTCCGAAACTCAGAGCAATACGCCTTTGCCGGCCTGTCTCCCTGCCAAAACTGATGTTGTGTAGAAGCAGGAGACGGGGTCGGGGTCATCGTATATAACCATTCGTAGTGACTGTGACAGTCAGCCGGAAGAGAAAATGCCTAGGCTTAAGGGTCACCCTGAATGAGAGAAATTACGATTTCCCTCCACCCCCCCTCCCATTGCTGCTCAGTTCCAGAGGAGTGAAGGCGCAACTTAAAGTAAATTTGACAGGTCTCCTTGAAAACAACAAACTTGTCACGCTCCACAGAAAACTGTCAGGCAAAGCGATCTTGTGTTCCACACAGGGATTGTTTGGGAGTCACAGCCCTCAAACCAGACGTGTTCGGGTGCTGCAGAACAACAGAGCGTAGATCTGCCACCTCTAGACTGATACATCCTATCATTAGCCAAACAAAATTGTGGTAATTTAAATAAAGCAAATTGTATAAAGCAATTAATTAGAAGCATGTGTAACAGTATAGCTATATATGTAGAAATAATATACCTATTCACAAGAAAATTTAGCAAAATTTCAGTAAATCGATATAAATCTTTATTAGGGGTATTCAGAAAATTAAAGGTAAAAAGGCACAGTGAGCAAACACAAAGGCAGCAAAACAGCAGGAGAAGATTAAATAAATGTGATGAACAATATGGCAAATTAGCAAAGTATCCATAGAGATGCCAGTAGATAAAGTAAAAAATACAAGTGCTTTTCTCTAAATCAAAATATTAAAAAAGTTAATTTATTTCAGTTCAATACAAAAAGTAAAACTCATTATATAGAGTCATTACAAACAGTGATCTATTTCAAGTGTTTATTTCTGTTAATGTTGATGATTATGACTTACAGCCAATGAAAACACAAAAGTCATTATCCCAGTAAATTAGGATACTTTATAACACCAGCTTGAAAAATGTTTTTCAAATCCGAAATGTTGTCCTACTGAAATGTATGTTCAGTAAATGCACTCAATACTTGGTCGGGGCTCCTTTTTCATCAATTACTGCATCAATGCGACGTGGCATGGAGGCGATCAGCCTGTGGCACTGCTGAGGTGTTATGGAAGCATAGGTTGCTTTGCTAGCAGCCTTCAGCTCATCTGCATTGTTGGGTCTGGTGTCTCATCTTCCTCTTGACAATACCCCATAGACTCTCTATGGGGTTAATTAATGTGAGTTTGCTGGCCAATGAGGCACAATGATACTGTTGTTTTTAAACCAGGTATTGGTACTTTTGGCAGTGTGGACAGATGCCAAGCCCTGCTGGAGAATGAATTTTCCATCTCCAAAAAGCTTGTCAGCAGAGGGAAGCATGAAGTGCTCTAAAATTTCCTGGTAGACGGCTGCGCTGACTTTGGTCTTGATAAAACACAGTCGACCTACACCAGCAGATGACATGGCTCCCCAAACCATCACTGATTGTGGAAACTTCACACTAGACCTCAAGCAGCTTGCATTGTGTGCCTCTCCACTCTTCCTCCAGACTCTGGGACCTTGATTTCCAAATGAAATGCAAAATTTATTTTCATCTGAAAACAATACCTTGGACCACTGAGCAACAATCCAGGTCTTTTTCTCCTTGGCCCAGGTAAGATGCTTCTGGCGTTGTCTATTGGTCATGAGTGGCTGTAGTCATCTCTCCCTGCTGGAATGGCACCAGATCCCAACACATATTTCAGTGTCTTCTTCTTCAGTTTCAGCCTTCATTAGGAGGTGTGGCGTCAGACTAGCAGGAGGCACATTAAACACTGACTCAGACCAATGAAAGGCCACCATCTGTGAGGGCACACTAAGGTCGTATGCGGCACATCCGAATTCCACACGGCACTTCCTCCATCACATCATCCAAATAAGCTGGGCTGGGTGACTAGAGTGAGAATCCAACCATGTGATGGAGCACATGATCGGGATCCGGTTACATTACCCAGTCAGTGCTCAGATAAAAACTCAGTGAGTAACAGGACCTGTGGGCTGGAAATGCACATGCACACAGATCAGTATTAGATTGTCTTGGGTGTGTAGCCCAGGGAGATGGGGAGAACTCGGAGCCCGGGACTTGTTGTGGCCTGACTCTGAGGAATGGTGTTCTCCCGGGCCCGTACCCTGGGCCTCTCTTTTTAAAGGGTGGATGATTATGTTTACAAGTTTGTGACGCCACCTGCGGTGTCTGGTGGGGATCACCAGCGCTGCGGCAGCCCACTGAGGCAGGTGTTAAGGCAGCTTGCGTGGTATAGCTCCCCACAGGTGGAGCTAGGCCTCAGGGCAGCGGGGAAGAAAGGATGCAGGACAGAGGGGACCCAGCCGGGTCAGAGCAAGAACAGGGACAGACACAATAGTCACTTCAGTACCTTTTACTGATGGAAATTCAGGCACATCCCGGAGCACTGCAGGGTGAAGGGTGCATATCAGGATCCTCTCCAGTGAGCAGGTATAGGGCCTCCTGTTTCTTGCCTTTGTGTAGTAAGTTTCTGACCTGCCTGGAGCTAGGCCTAACTTGGTTTCTGTTCTGCACCGGCTGACTTTGTGGTAGGGCCTTCTCTTGGAGTACGCGCTCCAAGCTTGCGGGGCCTCCGTGATTCCTGGCTCTGGTACGTATCAGCTCTTGGGTGATCCTGGGACTTGAAGTCTTCCAGGGGTCTCCGGTTGTCTCTACAGGGGGATATACGGCCCTGTGGACGTGGACCCGGTGTCCGGTATATGTTTTCTGGGGTGAGCTTGAACAGCTCCTCTGCCCCCAATTCTACTCACTCCTCTAGCCTTCGGTCTACTCGGGCCCTCACTAGGCTATACACACTGGCAGCTAGCTGGCTGCTTCTTCTGCCGCTCTTATGGTGTCGGCACACCTTAAGCTCTAACTGAGCTCCCTGAATCTAGCTAGCAGAAGCCTCGTGCTCCACTGCTGAACTATTAGCGGAGTTCTCTAAACTAGACTGAGCTCCACTGCAGACTGACCTCTCTCAGGCTTCTCTACTGCAGGAACTCTTCAGAGGAACTGAACTGCCTAGCTCCACCTTCCCTATTTATATCCATAATGGGCTCCCTCTGGTGGTCTGAGGTGGAAGGTGGAGGTGTGTGTCTGTGCTGTGGGGGCCTCTTGTGGAGGAATCCATTAATGCACCCCTCTAGGACCTGTGGCTCCAAGCGCAGCTGGGCGCCACATTGGGCAAAAATAGATTAAGCAGTGATAAATGACAGAACAAAAAGAGAAAGCATAAGTGATGGACATGAGGATGAATAGATCAATATACATCTCCAAAGAATACATTGCAATAGTATACATAAGGAATATTGAAGATATAATATTACAGAATAAATATTTATACACTGAATAAAATCAATGTATAGATTTAACCCCTTAGTGACCAATAGACATCTTTTTACTGACCTGCAATATAAGAGACTAGCATTCCCCAACAGGTGACAATTCTGTAACTGTCACCTGTACATTATAGCTGACAAATTGCTGCATCAGCCACAATTAGTGTTGGCACTGACCATGGACGTTTAACCCCTTAGATCTTGCTGTCTATAGTGACTACAGAATCGAAATAGTAAACAGAGTGTGGGAGCTCCCTTTTTAACCCCATTGGCACCCTGAGATCTTGATTGTGTGGTCCTGATGTTTTCCATGGCAGTTCATGGCCAAATAATGGCCTTAGAGTCTTCTGGCTATAGCGGGCAGTTCAGAAGTTATCAAAATTTAGATGGCAAAAATAAACTTTCATTCTTGTCATGTCACTTACCATTACTTCCTGAAAAGCACCTTAAGGGTTAAAGGACTACCTGAAAGCAATTTTAAATACTTTGAGGGGTGCATTTTTTAAAAATGCTATGACTTTTGGGTGGTTTCTAACATATAGGACTCACAAAGTGACTTCAACCCTGAACAGTTCCCTATAAAAATACATTTTGTAAATTTCCTTGAAAAAATGAGAAATTACTGCTACAGTTTTAAATCTTCTAAAATGCTATAAAAATAAAACACTTTACAAATGGTGCTGATGTAAAGCAGACATGAGAGAAATGTTATTTAGTAATATTTTTGTATGGTATGACCATCTGGATTAAAAGGGATAATTATTAGTGATGAGTGAGCATTAGAGATGAGCGTTGTTCGACTCGAACTGTTCGCCAATCTCAAATTCGAGCTGTTTTGGGCGGTGTTCAAGCCATTCGGCGAACACGAACGATTTGAAAAAAATTCGGCTGTTCGAGGTTATGTTCGATAACTGTTCGTGCACCAAAATCATAACTGGATTTTTTCTCAGTAATAATGAA
Source organism: Phyllobates terribilis (assembly GCF_046119375.1). Classification (NCBI taxonomy): domain Eukaryota; kingdom Metazoa; phylum Chordata; class Amphibia; order Anura; family Dendrobatidae; genus Phyllobates; species Phyllobates terribilis. The sequence goes on along the minus strand of NW_027362768.1, from coordinate 32,392,139 downwards.
AATTAATGTTAATACGCAGTTTGAGTGTACAGAGGGGTGGGGGGAGGGGCAGGGGATGGATCTCTGCAGGAATAATGAAGATCTCCATTTTTTTTTCTCTTTCCCGCATTTACAGTTGGAGGTGCAGTCTGCCAGCCTATCAGCAGCGCACACACGGAGAGAACTGCTTTTTTTCACACAAGCAAGGGCATGTGTCTTTGGCAGTGTATGTCACATCTCCTTGCCCTATAAGACCCAGCCATTTTACCCATCGCCACCATTTTCTCACTGCTGCAGCTGCGTGTTAGACGGCACCGCTGTTGCTGTGTGCGCTATACCTTGTTAATTTCAAGTCAATTTTCGCACAAATCTACAGATAGCTTGGGAGTAGGGAATAGTTGTGATTGCAGTCCTTTTAAGGACTAGGTTACAGCATTTCCTACGACTTTTATCAGGCAGGTCTGTGCTCTTAAATAGATAGGTTGGGAGTAAAGACTAATTGTAATTGCAGTCCTTTTCAGGACTAAGTTACATCAGTTTCTATCAGTTTTTGCCAGGCAGGTCTGTGCCAGTGCTGTGCAAGTTTTTTTCACAGCATTTGGCTAAATCTAGCAAAGCTAATCCTTTTTGGCCTATTGCAGAGTGTGTTAGTCAGTGGAGTAGCCTATCTGTGTTGCAAGCTACACCACCTGTGTATAGAATACCAATTTTTTTACTGCACCTAGTGAAGTAAAACCTTTTGGGCATAGCATCATTTTATTAGTTCATCTATACTGACCTCCATCAGGTTGCAAATTGAATATAATTTTTTTCTGCATCTAGCTCTGAAAAAATATTTGGGCTTCTAGCTGTGTGTGGGACTTGTTCTATTAGTCCATCTATACTGACCTCCATCAGGTTGCAAATTGAATATAATTTTTTTCTTCATCTAGCTCTGAAAAAATATTTGAGCTTCTAGCAGTGTGTGGGACTTGTTCTATTAGTCCATCTATACTGACCTCCACCAGGTTGCAAATTGAATATAATTTTTATCTGCATCTAGCTCTGAAAAAATATTTGGGCTTCTAGCAGTGTGTGGGACTTGGTCTATTAGTCCATCTATACAGACCTCCATTAGGCTGCAAATTGAATATAATTTTTTTCTGCATCTAGCTCTGAAAAAATATTTGTGCTTCTAGCAGTGTGTGGGACTTGTTCTATTAGTCCATCTATACTGACCTCCATCAGGATGCAAATTGAATATAATTTTTTTCTGCATCTAGCTCTGAAAAAATATTTGGGCTTCAAGCAGTGTGTGGGACTTGGTCTATTAGTCCATCTATACTGACCTACATCAGGTTGCAAATTAAAAATAATTTTTATCTGCATCTAGCTCTGAAAAAAATATTTGGGCTTCTAGCAGTGTGTGGGACTTGTTCTATTAGTCCATCTATACTGACCTCCATCAGGTTGCAAATTGAATATAATTTTTTTCTGCATCTAGCTCTGAAAAAATATTTGGGCTTCTAGCAGTGTGTGGGACTTGGTCTATTAGTCAATCTATACTGACCTCCATCAGGTTGCAAATTAAAAATAATTTTTATCTGCATCTAGCTCTGAAAAAATATTTGGGCTTCTAGCAGTGTGTGGGACTTGGTCTATTAGTCCATCTATACTGACCTCCATCAGGTTGCAAATTGAATATAATTTTTTCTGCATCTAGCTCTGAAAAAATATTTGGGCTTCTAGCAGTGTGTGGGACTTGGTCTATTAGTCCATCTATACTGACCTCCATCAGGTTGCAAATTGAATATCATTTTTTTCTGCATCTAGCTCTGAAAAAATATTTGGGCTTCTAGCAGTGTGTGGGACTTGTTCTATTAGTCCATCTATACTGACCTCCATCAGGTTGCAAATTAAAAATATTTTTTTTCTGCATCTAGCTCTGAAAAAATATTTGGGCTTCTAGCAGTGTGTGGGACTTGGTCTATTAGTCCATCTATACTGACCTCCATCAGGCTGCAAATTGAATACAATTTTTTTCTGCATCTAGCTCTGAAAAAATATTTGGGCTTCTAGCAGTGTGTGGGACTTGTTCTATTAGTCCATCTATACTGACCTCCATCAGGTTGCAAATTGAATATAATTTTTTTCTGCATCTAGCTCTGAAAAAATATTTGGGCTTCTAGCAGTGTGTGTGACTTGTTCTATTAGTCCATCTATACTGACCTCCATCAGGTTGCAAAATAAAAATAATTTTTATCTGCATCTAGCTCTGAAAAAATATTTGGCCTTCTAGCAGTGTGTGGGACTTGGTCTATTAGTCCATCTATACTGACCTCCATCAGGTTGCAAATTGAATATAATTTTTTTCTGCATCTAACCAAGCAAATTGTTTTGGCCTAATACCACAGTTTGGCCACTCAGCACTGCTCAGTTCCCATCCATTGTTTTTTTGTGCAAACAACTCCAGAGTTGTGAATTAGTTAACCACCAAAATGAGTGGAAAAAGGCCTGCTGCTGGTGGAAAGGGTAATAGGCGTATTGGGAAGGGGAAAAAGGTTGTGTCCGTGGGGTAGTTGTTAAAGCAACAGTAACATCTGCAGAAGAAAGACCATCTTCCAGCCAAACTAAAATGTCTACTTCTTTTAGCGGACAATGTGATAAGATCCCTTTCTTATGGCCACGCCAATCGCTACAAATTCCAGATGAGGCACAAAAACAGCAGGTGCTTCAACGGATATCAAGTGCTCCTTTAAGTGGGCTCTCCTCCACATCAACTTCAACATCACAAATACTCCAGTCCTCAGAGGTGTAACCCCAATCGCACTTGCTTCCTCACAGCTCCCAAATCTCCAGCTGCCCGTCTGAGTATGAGGTAGAACAGATGGTTGAGTCTGCAAAGCTGTTTATTCATACTATAGCCTGGGAATCAGAGGTTGTCTCCAGCATTTCTGTGAATCCAGATGAGGAAATGATCTGCACTGATGCCCAGAATCTTTATGAGTCGGATCCAGGACCAGACGCAGAAGGTTCTGACCATAATGTAGACCCTCATTCCCAAACTGTAACTCCTGTTGGTGGAGACAATGAGGAAGATGATGATGAGACTCAAATACCTGATTGGAGCGACAACTTTAGTTTTTTGTCAGGGCAGGAACAGGTTGGCTCTGAGGACGATGGGTGTGATAACACACAGGGTGATGATGATGAGGTTGGAGATCCCACTTACTGTCCACCCACAGTCAGCCAAGAGATGAGGTCAGCAGAGGAGGTGGAGGAGAATGCTAGTGACGACGAGGTCAGCTTGCGCCTTCCTGGACAGAGACATAGTACTGGAAGCACGTCAACAACTGCATCCTCAAACACAACTCTGCCTCTCACCACAAGTCGTGGTGGCTCTTCAGGTCGCATGGGTGCTAAACCTTGCATAGCCTGGGCATTTTTTCAGATCAATAAAGATGACCCAACTCGTGTTATCTGTAACATTTGTCAGCAAAAGCTAAGTAGAGGCCAAAAAATACATAGTTTGAGTACTTCATGCATGAACCGGCACATGGACATGAAGCATAAGTTGCAGTGGGAAGATCACTGTGCTACAATGCGGCCTAGCCGGCCGGGCCAACCACCGTCTGCCACATCTTGTGCATCCACGGCCTCTTCATCCTCTGTGACTGGGGGGACAGCAGTCACACCTGTTTTGGGACGCAGACCTGCCACCTCTTTACCCGCAACAGCCAGCGTGATTGGCAGGTCATCATTTTCTTTGGAGGTGGTAACATCAGCTGGTGTTGAGCGCTGTCCGACATCGATAGCACCATCTTTGGATCAAGGCAACCTAACATGTCTGCCTGCATCTTCCTCACAGACCGGCAGTTTGCCGGGGACATCCTTATCAACCCCGTCTAAGCACAACAGCCAGCCCTCGGTCCCTCAGATGCGGACAAGTAAAAGACCATTTCCTCCTAGCCATGAGAAAGCTAAGAGGTTGAATTTCACCATCTGTATGCTCTTGGCTACAGAAATGCTGCCTTTCCGCCTGGTGGACACAGAGGATTTTCGAGACCTTATGTCCGTCGCAGTGCCACAGTACCAGATGCCCAGTCGGCACTACTTCTCAAAGAAAGGTGTGCCTGCGCTCCACCAGCATGTCGCACACAACATCACCGCTTCTTTGAGAAACTCTGTGTGTGACAGGGAGCATTTCACCACAGACACTTGGACGAGTAGGCATGGACAGGGGCGTTACATGTCGCTGACTGGGCACTGGGTAACTATGGTGACAGCAGGACAAGGGGCTGCTGTCCAAGTCATGCCGTCCCCACGAGTTGTGCGTCAATCCTCTTTATCTCAAAGTTCCTCCACTGCTTCTGCCTCCTCAACCTCCTCTCGGTCCTCCACCTGCACCCAAAGCCTGTCTGGTCATGCCACAAGCTTTCTAACTGTGCAGAAGGGATCCTGCACACCTCCTTACTATGCTGGCAGTAGGGCTCAACGTCATCAGGCGGTTTTTTCTTTGAAATGTCTGGGAAATGTGAGTCACACAGCTGAGGAGTTGTGGTCAGCTCTGGAGAACCAATTTCATGAATGGTTGTCTCCACTGGACCTGAAACCAGGGAAGGCCGTGTGCGACAATGCTGCAAACCTGGGTGCGGCCCTTCGCCGGAGCAATGTCACACACGTGCCTTGTATGGCTCACGTGTTGAACCTGGTTGTCCAGCAATTTTTAGCCCACTATCCCGGACTAGATGGCCTTCTGCAGAGGGCACGGTCGCTGTGTGCTCACTTCCGCCGTTCGCATCCCGCAGCTCAGCGACTTACATCTCTACAGAAGTCTTTGGGCCTGCCACTTCACAGGCTAAAATGCAATGTGCCTACCCGGTGGAATTCAACTCTGCACATGTTGCAGCGAATGTGGCAGCACCGACAAGCCCTGGTGCAATACGTTCTGATGTATAGCCTGGGCCAACGAGATCCAGAGGTGGGGCAAATCCTGCTGGAGGAGTGGTCTCAGATCAGGGACCTATGCACCCTTCTGCACAGTTTTGAAATGGCGACGAAGATGTTTAGTGCTGACGATGCCATTATCAGCATGACTATTCCGGTGATTTACATGCTGGAGCACATATTAAACAGAATTCGGAGTCAGGTGGTGGCACAAGAGGAGGTGGAGGAAGTAGAGGAGGAGGAGTTGTATGCGGAAGGGCTAACATCTGCAAGGTCCAGACGGTCAGCAGCACCAAGGCGGCAGGCATGTGAAGGTGGGGGAGATGGTTTTACCAGGGCGCATGGTACCAGCCAAACTAGCGAGGAAGGTGAAGGAGCCCAGGAAGAAGTGGAGGACAAACTGATGGAAGACTCATCAGATGAGGGAGACCTTGATCACATTTCTGTTGTGCGAGGTTGGGGGGAGAGGACAGAGGAAGGAAGCATGATTGTTACCTCGCCACCAACACAACAGGGACTTGGTGCTCCTGGATGCGCAAGACACACGAGTGCCTTCTTGCTGCACTACCTGCAACATGACCCTCGAATTGTGAGAATTAGAAATAATCCTGACTACTGGTTTGCCACACTGTTAGATCCCCGGTACAAAAGTAAATTTGCAGAAATTATTCCTGCCATAGAAAGGGATGCACGCATGCAGGAGTATCAGCAGAGACTGTTGCAGAATCTTACATGTGCTTTTCCACAAAACACCAGTGGTACACGTAGTGAATCTCACAGTTCCAACTTGCCAACCATGGGACCGTCGAGTGTTCAGCACTCAAACCGTAACAGAAACAAAGTATCTGCTGGTAACATCAATTTTGCGGAATCATTTCACCACTTTTTTAGCCCATCCTTTGCAAGGCCACAGGAGACAAGAAGTCTGACACATAGTCAACGCCTAGAGACGATGGTACAGGATTATCTCCAAGTAAACATTGAAGCCATGACTGTGTCACTGGACCCTTGCTCTTTTTGGGCTTCCAATCTGGATAAATGGCCGGAGCTAGCCACGTACGCCTTGGAGATCTTGTCATGCCACCAGCCAACGTTCTGTCTGAACGTGTGTTCAGCGCTGCTGGTGGTGTGCTGACAGATAAGCGCACGCGGCTCTCCACTGATAATGTAGACCGACTCACGTTCATAAAGATGAACAAATCATGGATCCGAAATGACTTTTCTACCCCTGTGTCATGCTGGGGAGAGTAAAAGCTTGATTATTGGTTAAAATCACCTCACCAACCGTTTTAAGCTTTCAAATTACTAATCATGTTTATCTGTATCTTGGCTGGAAAATAATTTGGGCTTTGTAGCAGTGTGCAGTACTGATTCTATTAGGCCATCTATACTAAGCTCCACCAGATTTAAAATTACTAATCATGTTTATCTGTATCTTGGCTGGAAAATAATTTGGGCTTTGTAGCAGTGTGCAGCACTGATTCTATTAGGCCATCTGTACTAAGCTCCACCAGATTTAAAATTACTAATCATGTTTATCTGCATCTTGGGTGGAAAATAATTTGGGCTTTGTAGCAGTGTGCAGTACTGATTCTGTAGCGCCCCGAGGGTTCGGCCGCTACAGGGGTCTTGCACCTCAGACCAGAGGTGTGATTGATATTCCACTCCCGGGTAAGGATGGAGTATGGACTAGGGCTCAGTTAGCTGCATACAGCACACACACCCCATTTCCGAGGGACAGCTCAACGGTGCTCCCACTAGACAGAAGTGCAGGCACGACCGACTATGTCCCTGCCTGGAGTGGGGAGGGGGGTGGAACACCCAGTGCTGTAGGGGCAGATAGGGGTTGGTTCCTGAGCGTAGGTAGGAGCCCATTGGTTGCTGGTCACCTGGGCTCATGGCTGGAGGGAGGTAAAAAAGGTGGGCACCATCTTAGATCTAGGTTCTGTCCAGAGAGGAGAAGACAGGGAGTAGAGGCTCTGTAGGAGCTCTACTCCAGAAGGGCCTAGTGAAAGGCCGAGGAGGAGGTGAAGGGGAGCTGAGATTTTGGCTCATCTCAGCTCCAAGAGAAAGGAACAGGAAGGTACGGAAAGGGAGAAGAAGAGACAGAGAAACAGAAGGGCTCAGGAACAAGAAGGTGGAGGGGACCCTAAGAACCCACGAGAATCCAGGGTGAAGGGTCAGGCAGATTAAGGGTACCGGATCCCAAGTTGGTGGAGGAGAAACTACCCTCAGCCAAAGACCGGTCGTCATGATCATCTATTGGTGCGACACCTCATCAAACCTGCTAGGAAGGCACCATATAGGACAGCGGAGGACGGGGCCCACGTTTTACCGCACAAGTCCGCGGCAGCTGGACAAAAGTGGGTCACTGGTGAGGCAGGCCAGAGAAAGGATTAAAGGGGGTCCTGTGCCATACTTCTGAACTGCCTGGGAGTTGACCGAGCCCCGCACCTGGTGGACGCAGCACGGCTCGGGCGGTCACTACCTGTACAGAAGTGACCTGGAGTACCTGAACTGTGAGTAAAAGACATTGGACTGCAGTACGTTGTCTGTGTGCTCTTTCGCTCCTCCAGCACTACCGGTACTGGGACTTTCACCACCATCACTCCCACCATCCACTACACTGCCCTGTGGCCGCACTCTTCCCGTGGGGAGTCACACCAGCCCAGCTGCACACGTCATCAGCCCCAGCGGACTACCTTGCAGCGGCAGTTCCTAATAACCGCAATCCACGGGTGGCGTAGTCGGACATTATCTAAAACATCTGAAAGACTACCACTGGTCTGACCACCCTGAGCCGCGGGACCGGGCCGCCAATACTACCCCCATCATTTCCCTATCGCCCGGATCCGCATGCCCCACGGCCCAGGGGGCGAGTCAATTCTATTAGGCCATCTATACTAAGCTCCACCAGATTTAAAATTAATAATAATTTTTAGCTGCATCTAGCCGGAAAATAATTTTGGGGCTCCGAGATGCGCAAGACACATAAGTGCCTTCTTGCTGCACTACCTGCAACATGACCCTCAGATTGTCAGAATTTGAAGTAATCCTGACTACTGGGTTGCCACACTCTTAGATCCCACACACTCTTCGATCAACCTTTTCATTTTAATAAAGACCAAAAAAAATGGTCATTTTTGAAATTATAAGCATTAGCAGATTATTAGAAACTGAAATCAAACAGTTTTCAACTCAAAACTTTATTGTAGGTGATGTTACATTTGCACATAGGACCCCTTGTTCGAAAGGAGCTTCTGAACTCTCTCGTACATTGAATTTGTCAGGTTTTGGATGGTTTCTGCTTCAATTGTTTTGCATGAGGACAGAATACCCTCCCAGAGCTGTTGCTTAGATGTGAACTGCCTCCCGCCATCATAGACGCTACTTTTGATGATGCTCCAGAGGTTCTGAATGGGGTAGAGGTCAGGGGAGCATGGGGGTCACACCATAAGTTTGTAACCTTTTATGCCCATATCAGCCAGAGATGCAGATGTGTTATGTGCAGCATGAGACGGTGCATTATCATGCATGAAAATGATCTTGCTGTGGAATACACGGTTCTTCTTCTTGAACCATGGCAGGAAGTGCTGTTTGAGAAACTCCACATACATTATGGAGTTCATCTTTACCCCTTCAGGGATCCTAAAGGGGCCGACAATCTCTCTCCCCATGATTCCAGCCCAAAACATTACTCCACCTCCTCCTTGTTGGCGCTGTAGCCGTGTTTGCGTGGGGTGTCCATCAACCAGCCATCCTCCACTCCATCCATCTGGACCATCGAGCGTTGCACGGCACTCATCCGTGAACAAAACAGTTTTGAAATCAGTCTTCATGTATTGTTTGGCCCACTGGAGCCGTTTCTGCTTGTGTGCAGTGGATAGCGGAGGTCGACAGGATGGCGTACGCACAGCTGCAAACCTCTGAAGGACCCTGCATCTTGTTGTTCGGGGGACGTTGGAGGCACCAGCAGCTTCAAAAACTTGTCTGCTGCTATGACAAGGCTTTTTTGCCACTGCTCTTTTAACCTGACGTAATTGCCTGTAGGAAAGAGTCCTCAATTTGCCCTTATCAGCACGCACACGTGTGTACCGTGAATCAGCTACATACTTCTTGATTGCCAAGACACTTCATCCTGATCATCGCACAATGTTGATTGTAGTCATGCCTTGACCTAAACACTCCACAATTTGTTGCTTCTCAGCAGCCGACACATCTTTTTTCTTTCCCATTTTGGCAGAAAATGTAGGCTGCTTAATAATGTGGGACAGCCTTCTTAAGTAGTCTTGCCTTTCATTGGACACACCTGCCAAACTAATTAGCACAGGTGTCTGCAATTGCTTACAGTGATATAAAGAGCCCTGACACACATCACCATCAATGAGTTTAACTGACAAACAAACAAATTCTTCCCTTATCACTCCTAAACACTTTTTGCATAATAATTTGGAACATAGTGTACATGTGCTTTTCCACAAAACACCAGTGGTTCACGTAGTGAATCTTACAGTTCTAACTTGCCAACCGTGGTCTGTATGGAGTTGTTCAATAAAGGGCCAAAAATTATGATAACATAGATGGGAGAGGTCTCTATGAATAGGAATTCCTAAGTATTTGATACCCTGTGAGGGCCAGGCAAAGGGAAAGTTGGACTGGATGGAATCCTGTATGGATTTGGGGAGGGAGACATCGAGGGCCTCTGACTTCGCTGCATTGATTTTAAAATTTGACCATGTAACAAAGTGATCTATTTCAGCCATAACAGCAGGGATGGATATATGTGATTGAGTGATATATACTAGGACATCAGCAGCAAATAGAGAGCACTTGTACTCGGTGCCTCCCACCTCAATCCACCTAATATTGGGGTTATGGCGAATTGATGAGAGCAAGTGCTCCTTCACTAGGATGTATAAGAGAGGGGACAGAGGACATCCCTGCCTTGTCCCATTGGTGATTATGAAAGGTGAAGAAAATGTTCTGACGTGCCCCCTGGGCCTTGGGACACCCGGAGCCGGACCCTTTTTGGTGGATGCTGGTGGTTGTAGTCTTCGTGGCGGCGACCCGGTTCCGTGGCTCAGGGCGGTCAAACCAGTGGAGGAACTATTTATGTGGTTTTGATGTTTAAACGTCCGACTACGCCACCCGTGGATTGCGGTCAGAGTGAACCGCCGCTGCAGGGCAGACCGCTGAGGCTGGTGTTGTGGGTGCAGCAGAGCGTAGCATAACTCCCCACGGGAGGAGTATAGCCTCAGGGCAGTGTATGCGGAGGATGGGGGTGATGGTGCAGGGCAGCAGCAGTAACGACACGGAGTCAGTGATGCAGTACAGGGCCTTTACTCACAGTTCTTATTATCCAGACCACGTCTGCAGGTAACGGCTGCCCACGTCGTACTGTGCTCACCAGGTGAGGGGCTCAGACAACTCCCAGATAACATTGGAGTGCTTCACAGGACCCCCTTTGTGTGTCCTTTGTCTGGCCTTTCTTACCAACCCTTCTGTCCAGCTGCCTCGGGCCTCCTCTTGGTAAACTTGGCGCCAGTTTCCCTGACCCTATGTGGTGCCTTCCTAGCGGGTGTAGTGAGGGGCTGCGCCACATAAAATGTCACAGCCTCCGGTTTCTAGCTGAGGGTCGTTTCCCGCCTCCACTAGTTTCGGGGACCGGTCTCCCCCTTTGACCTGACCCCTCCACGCAGGTGGATTCGGGCGTGCGGTGGCGACTCGCCCGTCCGCACCCCTGGGATCCCTTCGTTCCTCGTTCCTGGAGCCTTCTCCGCTTCTCTTCCTTCCTTCTCCCTCTTCCAGGCCTGGGTCTCTGTTACTAGGCCCGTCTCCGAAGCAGAGCTCATGCAGAGCCCCTACTCCCTGTTACTTCTGCTCAGACTTCTCTGCACTGAACTAAGATGGTTCCCACCTTTTATACTCCCTTCTCAATGCACCCAGGAACTGCTTCCTCCCTGCTCCTGCACTACAGGGTTCCCCTTCCTCAGTGTTCCCTCCCCCCACTCCAGCCAGGGACAGGGACTGTCGTGCCCATCTCAGGGGCATATTGGTCGCCCTGCCCCACGGTAATGTGGTGTAATGCATGCAGGTGTCGGGTCCTGATCCACACTCCATCCTTACCTGAGAGTGAGATATCACACCTCTGGGTGAGGTGCAATACCTCTGTAGCAACCGAGCCCTCAGGGTGCTACAGTTCCATTTATCTTCAGCCTAGGTGATGTATTGCGATACAGGGCCATGATTTTTGCTATAAAAGGGTCCCCTAGACCCCTACCCCAAGCTTTTTAAGAGAATAATATATGGCGTGCCAGGAGACTCTATGGAATGTTTTCTCAGCATCCAACAAGAATATTTAATTACAAATTTTTAACTGCATCTAGCCCAGGAAATACTTTGTGCCTAGTAGCAGTGTCTGCTAGTCAGCGGATTATCCCGGCTGTTAAGCAAGCTACACCACCTGTAGTTTGGACACTTAATTTATTCAAAGGAAATGCTTCGGGACCACGGGATACTCAATGAAGAGCATCAGGAGGCACCCCAAGGCATAGGGGCTGGGACTGGCGGTAGAATGCCTTGCGGTGGACAGCCGAGCTCGATCCTTATAAAAGCTTTTTAACTGCATCAGCTTTAGTGGACGCTACTGGAGCTGGAATTACGTGTCTGCTGGCATGAGACTTACCCTCCAATAGATCCTTGTAAAAGGATTTAAAGTGTATTCATTCAAATTAGAGAGACAATTTAAATTAAAAAGCTTAGAGCTGCCTCCACCATAGGGGGGCTCGCTCGACCCACCAGCGGACAGGCACCAGTATTGGGAGAGGGGAGCTGGCCGTCAGGGTCCACCGCGGCTCTGGCACAAACCCGGCGACACGGAGGTGGCACGGGCAGGAACGGACTGGCCGTGTCGGCTTCTCACTTTTTGGATTTTAGAAGGGCATGACATGCCTATATCTGTGTCTCCCCCTCCTTTTACTCCTCCACCTCTTTTCTTTTCGCATGACTATATGTACTTGTCACTTTTCCATGTGTTAGTTATGTCTTCTGAGCAGTTTGTCAGCTTTTGGACACCTTTGAAGGTGTTTTCTATGTGTTTCTATGTGTTTTTGTTTGCCTGCCATTGGTTTTAACGGTGTTCGAAGGTGTTCGACGAACAGTTCGGCGAGCACACGGGTGTTCGACGAACCGAACCGAACTCGAACACTACGGGGGAGGCTCAACATCAGTGAGCATGTTCGCTACTGCTCGGTGCTTGCCCGAGTGATGCACCCAGGGGATGGCGCCCGGGCCTTATTGTTGCCTGATCTCTGGGGATGTCGCGGTGGTCGGCTCCCGGGCCCATACCCAGGGGTCACTCTTAAAAGAAGGGGGGGAATTAAATGGGATAGGGGAATGTTCGTGACGCCACCCGTGGTGTCTGGTGAGGATCACCAGCGCTGCAACAGTCCTCTGAGGCCGGTGTTCAGGTAGCTTAGTTGGTGCGGCTCCTCACAGGTGGAGCGGAGCCTCAGGGCAGCGTAATTGTTGGGATGCAGGACAGAGGGGGTCAGAGGAAGGATAGAAGAATAGGCACGCACACCGGAGTTCACTTCAGTACCTTTACTAGTTGTGTTTCTGGCACGATCCAGGGCACTTTAGGGTGAAGGGTGCATATCAGGACTGTCCCCAGTGAGCGGGTGTGGGGCCTCCTGTTCCTTGCCTTTCCTTGATAAGTTTCTGATCTGCCTGGAGCTAGGCATAACTTGGTCTCTGTCTTGCACCTGCTGACCTGGTGGTAGGGCCTTCTGTTGGAGATCACACTCCCTGGTCTCTTGGGCCTCCGTGACTCCTGACCCTGGTACATAATCAGCTTTTGGTGTTCCTGGGACATATAGTTTGCCAGAGGTTCGAGTTGTTTCTGCTGGATGTAAGGAATCCCTGCAGACGCGGACCCGGTGTCCGGTAAATGGTTTTGGGGTGAGCTGGTTAAGCTCCTCTGCCCGCTTTGTTGCTTGCTTACTCCACTCGCCTTCGGCCACAATCGCGGCCCTCACTAGGCTACACATGGGCAGTAGGCCTCGCTACTCTTCACAGCTCTTTTGGCGTCGGCACGCCATAGGCTCACTAACTCGAGTTCTCTGAGTCTGGACTGAACTGTATGAGCTCCAGTGCAGGCTAGCTTCTGCCGGAGCTCCTCTCAACAGACTGACTGCCTAACTCCACCCTCCAGTATATATATCCATATCCAGGCTCCTTCTGGTGGTCTGAGGTGGTAGGGTGGAGGTGTGTGAATGCTATGAGGGCCTCTTTTGGAGAAGTCCGTCCATGCACCCCTCTGGGATCTGTGGCACCAATGCGCAGCAGGGCACCACATTCCCCTCTAGCAAAACTCAGTACTCCTGGACTGAAGTAATTTTTATTACAGGTAACAACAATAACTCTTCCCTTTATGGGAGGCACTATGCTTGAACGTTGCATAATAACACATTATAAATAATAAATATATACATACATACAATAAGCAACCTCAGAATTTAAGTCTGTTCCAGTGAGGTCCCCTGACAGGGTGTCCATCTCACGGGTAAAGTACAAGGTAGCTTGAGGGACCTGTCCAAAGCAAACCCTCAAAGTAGGCCCTGGGGTGGCTGCAGGGCATGGCGATCCTGAGTTGGACCTCCACTTCTGCCACGCCAGACAGGTTTTTGTTCTGAGGTCACCTAAAGGGGCACTCCAGGGAGTGCAATTATTTACAGCAAACAGTTTTTGGGCTGCACACAGTCCTCAGCCACAAAGTACTTTATGTACCCTTACGGGTAACTAGAGATAACAAGGGAAGTGTCCAGATCACTTAAATTGTTCATTATCAAGGCAAAGCACATATCAAGATACACATACACGAAAATACACAAGACAATACCCCAGGGGCAACTATCTACACTGTCAGAGTTTCCTTCTCTATTCTCTATATCTGACAGGAGCCTGACCACGTGTGCTACGTGTCAACCTACGTGGTACTGGGATGCCTGAGGCACTAGTGTTTGCACTACTCCCCATTCTGTCAGTTCTAAGTGTTGGGGAACTGCAGGGTTGCCTTAACCTCTCTCCGGGACTGGCAAGTGTACCATTGGCTGGGCCTTCTTGCTCTGCTCTAACCGGGGATCCTTCTTCCGGGGATTCTTCTTGAGCAGGCTCTTCTGAAGCACTTACTTGCTGTGGAGGGTCTTCTGGCTGTTGAAAGAAGTGGATCACAGGTATTATTACTGCTCCTCCTAGTTGAGGCCAATCTGCCAGGAAATCTCCTAAGTCAGTATGGAGTACTGCTTCTTTAAGCTCCTCCGGTATGGTGAGAGGCACTTCTTCTTGGGGCTTTAGCAGGTCTGGGCACAACTTCAGATGGTCTCTGGATACCGTTGCAGTCGTTACTCCTCTGTCTTTGCTAATCAAACAGGTCTTCTTGTTATCAAATCTTGAATTTAACACAGTGTAGGGTTCTCTCTCCCACTAGTCATCAAGTTTGTGGTTTCTCCTTTTTCTTTTTAACACCACTTCTCCTGGTGTGAATGGTTCTGTGGGCGCACTTTTATTGTAGTGGGCTTCCTGCTTGTCCCTTACCCGAGTGAGACTGTCTTCGACAAAGGCCTGTAATCTTCTGTACTTCTCCTGTCTGGTCGTGTCCCAGTCCTCAGTGGACATATCTGCTTCTGGTTCTACTACACCAAGCTCCAGCTCCATGGGCAACTTCCCGGGTCTTGCTCGCATGAGATATGCTGGAGTACAATTGGTGGAACTCACAGGCATGTGGTTGTACAGATCTACCAGATCAGGTAGTAGGTCTGGCCACCGATTTCTCTCCTCTAGTGGTAAGGTCTTCAGCAGGTCGATGACGATGTTATTCATCTTTTCACAGAGACCGTTGGATTGGGGGTGGTACGGTGTAGTCCGGATCTTTTTACACCCGTACTGATGGCAGAACTCCTTGAACAGTTCGGCTTCAAAGGCTGAGCCTTGATCTGTCAGCACCTGCTACGGGTATCCATGGGGCCTGCAGAAGTACGCTTGAAAAGTCTTCGCCGCAGTTTCTGGCGTCAGATCCTTGACGGGGGCGACCACCAGGAACCGGGAGTAGTGATCCACTATTGTCAGGGCATAGGAATATCCTGAACTGCTGGGTGACAGCTTGACATGATCCAGGGCTTGATGGGTTGCAGGGGTGCCTTCTGGCTGCTGTAGTCCCTTCTTCTGAGGCTACAGGGTCCACAATCCCGGCACCATCTCTCTATGGAACTGCGCATTCCAACCCAATAAAACCGACCTTTCAGCAGGGTTTCTAGCTTCTTCCAGCCAAAGTGCCCCGCCTGTTCGTGGTAGGCTTCCAACACCATCTGGATGTCTGTCTTGGGCACGACTATCTGCCATACCATCTCATGGGTTTTGGGGTTGACGTACCTCCTGCACAGTTTCTCTCTATAGATGAACAGCCGTCTCTTCTCATTCCACAGTTGCTTGGCTAGTGGAGATGTGTCCTTCTCCAGGGAGGAACCTTCCTGGGTTATCAGTTCTTTGATACAGCTGACAACCGGGTCGCTGTCCCGGGTCTCCTTCCAGCTGTGGGGAGGCAAGGAGTTTAACGTCCTTCCGCGATGCCTCCTGGAGGCTCGTTGCTCGTAGACCACTCCATTCCGATGAAAGGCAGGTAGTTCAATCTCCTCCAGGTCATCCACTTCTTCTTCAGTGTCTGACTGGTGAGGCATCCTGGACAGGGCATCGGCTTTGGCGTTCTTGCGGCCCGCCCGGTACTTAATAGTGAATTGGTAGTTTGACAGCCGAGCCATCCATCGTTGTTCCATGGCTCCTAGCTTGGCTGTTTCCAGATGAGTCAAGGGGTTATTATCAGTGAAGGCAGTGAACTTACTGGAGGCTAGGTAGTGCTTGAACCGCTCGGTGATGGCCCAGACCAGGGCCAGGAACTCCAACTTGAAGCTGCTATAGTTCTCTGGGTTCCTCTCAGTCGGGCGGAGCTTCCTGCTTACATAGGCGATTACCTTCTCTTTACCATTCTGCTTCTGACTCAACACAGCTCCTAATCCTTCGTTGCTGGCATCAGTGTGCAGCAGGAATGGTTGGCTGTAGTCAGGGTAGCCTAGGATCTCTTCACCGGTCAGGATCTCCTTCATCACCTCAAAGGATTCAGCTTGCTCCTTACCCCACTGGAACGGGGGGAGGTTCCTGCCTCTCCCGGACTGTCCTACCAGGAGATCTTGCAAAGGCGCCGCTTTCTTGGTATAATCCTTCACAAACCTCCGGTAATACTCGACTAGTCCCAAGAACTGATGTACCTTCTTGAGGCTCTTCGGCTCTGGCCATTTCTGGATGGCAGTGACCTTCTCTGGGTCCGGTGCTACTCCTTCTGGACTGACGATGTGCCCCAGGTACTGTACCTTTCGCTTGAGCAGGTGGCACTTTGAGGGCTTCAGCTTCATCCCATACCGGAACAGTGACTCAAATACCTCCGCCAGGTGCTTCAAATGGTCCTCGTACGTTTTGGAGTACACTATCACGTTGTCCAGGTATAGTAGTACAGTCTCGAAGTCGCGGTGTCCCAGGCAGCACTCCATCAATCTCTGGAATGTTCCAGGGGCGTTGCAGAGTCCAAACGGCATACTATTGAACTCGCAGAGTCCCATCGGGGTGGTGAAGGCCATCTTCTCCCGATCCTCCTCAGCAACAGCTACTTGCCTGTACCCACTAGTGAGGTCAAGGATGGAGAAGTAATTTGCAGACTTTAATGCAGCCAGGGATTCCTCTATACGGGGCAAAGGGTATGCATCTTTGTGTGTTATGCGATTTACCTGTCTGTAATCTACACACATTTTCATGCTTCCATCCCTTATCCTGACTAGGACCAGGGGAGCTGCCCAGGGACTACAGTTATCCCTTACCACCCCTGCCTTCTTCATGTCGTGAAACATCTCCTTCGCCTTCTGGTAGTGTGCTGGTGGTATTGGCCTGTGACGTTCTTTGATGGGTGGATGGTCACCTGTGGGGATATGGTGTTGAACCCCTTTAATCCTCCCAAAGTCAAATGGGTGCTTACTGAATACCTGCTCATATTCCTGAATCACCCGGTGTACACCCTGATTCTGATGGGCAGGAGTGGTGTCTGTCCCAACATGGAGCTGTTGACACCAATCCTCCACCTCGGTTCCCGGGTCATTATCCTCCACTTCGTCTGGTGAGGTTAAGGACTCCGCCGTGTGTATGGAGTTGTTATCTACTGTGTACAGTTTGGCAACAGTGGCGTAGCGTGGTAATCTAACCTCATCCTCCCCATAGTTTAGGAGGCGTACGGGCACCCTCCCGTTGCGTACATCCACTACCCCTCTGGCAGTCAAGAGTGTAGGTCTATGCGCCGAGCTAAGGGGCTCTACTACCGCCTGGTAGCTCCGTCCTTTGAGACCTATTGCTGCTCTACACCAAATCAGCATTTCACTCATCGGGGGAATCACAATGGGTACCGGGTCTGTCACCCGTACATTACCAATTTCACCACCTGTTAGCTTTACCTGTTGCTGGTACCTAAGGGCTCGGATCCCTTTCTGGAGCGCCCTTCTCTGCCCTGGTCTGGCAGTGTCAGCTATCTGTTGGAGCAAGAACAACACTTCTCCCAAACAGTTACTAACACTATTTGTGCCAAGTACCATATACAGGTCTGTATCATCAGGATTAGTCTCTACTACAATTAGTCCCTGGTCCTTCAGGTCCACTCTTCCCACCTTTACTGCCACATCCTTAACCCCAACTAGTTTAAGGGGAAGGCCATTTGAGGCATACACGGAAATATTTGGATCTGGTGGGTGAAGTTCGTCTATGGACCAGAACCATTTGTAAGGGACATCAGGCATGATGGTTACCTGAGATCCTGTGTCCAGCAGAGCAGGTGTCGCGATGCCATCCAGCACGATGGACAGGAAAGGTCTTCCTCCCACGAACCTGCGGTACCAGTTTGATGGGCCTGAGGGGTCTACTACTCCTGGGTGTCGGCCCTCAGCCCCAGGGTTTGCTGTTTAAAGGACAGCTCCGGACGGCGTGACCTGTCTTGTGGCAGCGGTGGCAGACAGGGTACCTTCGGCGGGCGGCGTTGGTCACTGGTCCTCTCAGGGGGTGGCGTTGTCCTCCTCCTCCTTCTCATCCAGGGGACATCCTCAGGGCTGTCGGCTAGCAGGATACTCCCTTCCTCCTCGGGCTCCGTCCGCAGCTGCAGGGCACTCAGTACAGTGGTCAGGGCTTTGCTCAACTGACGCACTTCAGAGCGCAGGCTGTCCCGCTCACTAGGGGACGTTGCTGGAACCTTGGCTTCAGCAGCCACCAGGGAAAAGGTGAACGCTGCAGGCACTGGGGTGGCCCCACCCTGGTAACATTGGATAGCAGTTGTTTCCGGGTTGATCATCAGGGCCGTTTACCGGTACTCCGGCGTGGTGCTGTTCTTCGGACATTCTGGTGCCTCCCTAATGAACCGTCGCCTACCTTCTTTTTTTTTCTTCCGGTAGGCCGCAGCTGCTCCGCAGGTGATGGTCTTCCTTCAGGAACTTGCGTCGCTTGCGTCCTATGTTAGAGCGTTCACCGGGGCTCCTTCTAGGACCTGGCGCTTCCTGGTTTGACGTCGAGGCGTGGGGCGTGTCCGGGGCTTCGTGCGCTTCAGCAGGTACGCCTCTCAGTTTCCCGTGGTTACGCCCTTCTTCCCGCTTGGCGGCACAACAATAGCGGCGATCTTCGACACAGTTAAATACACAGTTCTGATTAAAGGCACACAGTATCCGGCGGCAACGGGTATAAGACGCCGTCGTTGCAGCGGGCACGGAATCCTGTTCGTGACGCCAGAAAGAGATGACGCGCCCAGGGGATGGGGAACGACTCGACGCATGGGCCTTGTTGTTGCCTAATCTCGGGGGATGTTGCGGTGGCCTGCTCTCAGGCCCGTACCCAGGGGTCACTCTTAAAAGAAGGGGGGGGGGAAGTTAAATGGGATAGGGGAATGTTTGTGACGCCACCCGTGGTGTCTGGTGAGGATCACCAGCGCTGCAACAGTCCTCTGAGGCCGGTGTTCAGGCAGCTTAGTTGGTGCAGGTCCCCACAGGTGGAGTGGAGCCTCAGGGCAGCGTAAGTGTAGGGATGCACGACAGAGGGGACCCAGCCGGATCAGAGGAAGGATAGAAGAATAGGCACGCACACTGGAGTTCACTTCAGTACCTTTACTAGTTGTGTTTCAGGCACGATCCAGGGCACTTTAGGGTGAAGGGTGCATATCAGGACTCTCCCCAGTGAGCGGGTGTGGGGCCTCCTGTTCCTTGCCTTTCCTTGATAAGTTTCTGACCTGCCTGGAGCTAGGCCTAACTTGGTCTCTGTCTTGCACCTGCTGACCTGGTGGTAGGGCCTTCTGTTGGAGATCACACTCCCTGGTCTCTTGGGCCTCCGTGACTCCTGACCCTGGTACGTAATCAGCTTTTGGTGTTCCTGGGACATATAGTTCGCCAGAGGTTCCGGTTGTTTCTGCTGGATGCAAGGAATCCCTGCAGACGTGGACCCGGTGTCCGGTAAATGGTTTTGGGGTGAGCTGGTTAAGCTCCTCTGCCCCCTATGTTGCTTGCTTACTCCACTCGCCTTCGGCCACGCTCGGGGCCCTCACTAGGCTTCACACAGGCAGTAGGCCTCGCTACTCTTCACAGCTCTTTTGGCGTCGGCACGCCCTAGGCTCACTAACTCGAGCTCTCTGAGTCTGGACTGAACTGCCTGAGCTCCACTGCAGGCTAGCTTCTGCAGGAGCTCCTCTCAACAGACTGACCACCTACCTCCACCCTCAAGTATATATATCCCTATCCGCGCTCCCTCAGTCCGTCCATGCACCCCTCTGGGATCTTTGGCAACAATGCGCAGCAGGGCGCCACATGAGCATCTCACTGCTCGAGATGCTCGGTGCTCGCCGAGTATTTCCGAGGTTGATCGGCAGTAGCTTGGGTCTCCTCCCTGCATGTTTGGCCCTCTTTAGGGCTGCAATGAACATGCAGGGATTGCCTGCCACTCACTGTAATACCGCAGCCATGTTGGTTGTGACATTACAGTGATTGGCTGGCAGCACAGCGTCATCAGGTCTATATCAGACCTGGCACCGCCATGATCGTCACAGTCACTCCGGAATCAGACAGTGTAGGGAGAGGTGCTGCTGAGCTAGGGAGAGATTTGCTTGTTTCTAGTTAGTGTAGGTGTACCAAACTATATTAGAGACATTTCCATCTCAACAAACAGTCCTTCTGAGGACTAATCCATCTGCAGAGATATCAGGCAGGCAGTGTATGTAGGCAGGAAGGAAGGGTATATAGCAGACTGCAGTGCACATAGGACAAGAGGCTCCATTGCAGTTTTGTCTGCTGCTGCTGCTGTTAGATATTTCTAGAAATAGGCCCAGGTCTCAGGAATAATTTTTTTGGGATCTTAATCCTCATTACTTGCTTAAAAAGCAATCCAGAGAACACCGTTTATCTGCGCCATGTGCTTGTTGGCACTGCAGAATACAGCCAGGTCCTTTCCATATTACAGCGCTAAAAATCCAGCTATTTAAAACGGTTTTCCCCGTCTCACGGATCTCATATACGTTTTCAGAAAATACTGCCATTTCTGACCTCCATTAAAAATTTGTGTGTCAGTGAAGCAATTGACACCAGTTTGCTGATCAGTAGTTACCTACAGGCCAGGTATCTAAAACTGTGGTTTGTCCGTCACATGGATCACATATAAATTTGCTCCAAATTCAGCCATTTGTAGTGAGCGTGTAAGATATTGCCCTCCATTTAAAATGTGCAAGGCACGTGGCAAGGGATGGGGATCTGGACATGATGGTGATGATGGTGCATGCAGAGGCCGAGGCTGTGGGCAAGCTGAAATTGTGCCACAACAAACACCCACATCTTCTCCCTTGACCATCCTGTCCCAATTAATAGGGGACTGCAGAACACCACTACGGAACACAGAGCAGTGTGAAATAGTTATTGGTTGGATAGCAGGTAATGCTTCCAGTCACTTAGTCACCACCACCTTGTCTTCCACAAGGTCAAGTCTCAGTAGCTGTGAGTCTGGACCGCATATTCCTCACCCTGAACCTCCTTCCTCCCACCATGCCAAGTGCACAGAGACAACTTATCCCACACTTTGACACTCTGAAGAGCTGTTCACTTTTCCATTTATAGATTCGGGCCTCTCGCCCGGTCCACATGAAGCGGGGCAAGAGGAGATCACAAATAGCAATGCCCAAATATTTGAGCAGCCACGCTCACACGAAGGCGATGATGGGAAAGTGTCACAAGAAGAGGATGATGATGAGACACCATTGCCAGAAAGTCAGGAGGAGGACCAGAGTGCGGAAGTGGAACATGAGGTGGTGGATGATATAGTAACTGACCCAACCTGGCAGGAGGACATGCAGAGCGAGGACAGCAGCACACAGGGGGAGGGAGGCGCAGCACCACAACAGTCAGGAAGAAGCTGTGTTGTGGCCGCAGAAAAGGCAGACATCCGTTCCCCATAACACCAACTCGAAGGAAGTTGCCAGTACAACTGTTAGGTCTTCCCGAGTCTGGTTGTTTTTTAAAGACTCTGCCAATAACCCCAAACAGGCCATTTGCACCACCTGCTAGGCCAGCATCAGCACGGGTGGCAAAACGACCAGCCTGACCACCATCAGCATGATCAGGCACATGGCAGCAAAGCACCCGACTTTGTGGGCCGAAACCCAGGGTCCAGGAACAGTGTCTGCAGGTGGCACCATTGCTTCTTCCGCTGTTGTGCATGCAAGCCAATCCCCTGTCCATGGTGCATGCGAAGATGCCTCCTGCCCTGCACCTGTCGTTGCACACTCTCGTAGCAGCATCAGGAAGCACGTCCACGTCCTTGTCCCAGTGCAGCGTTCAGTTGTCCATACCCTAGTCTTGGAACGCAAGCGCAAATACGCAGCCAACGCCCCACAGGCCACAGTACTAAATTCCCACATTTCACGACTGCTTGCGCTCGAAAAGTTGCCTTTTATGCTCATAATGACGGAAGCATTCCGCAACCTGATGGCAGCGGCCGTCCCTCGGTCCCCAGCCGCCACTATTTCTCCCGGTGTGCCGTCCCTGCAGTATACAAGCACGTGTCCCAAAACATTAGCCGTGCCCTCAACAACGCAGTTACCGGGAAAGTCCACCTAATCACGGACACGTGGACAAGTGCTTGTGGTCAGGGACGGTACATTTCGCTGATGGCACATTGGGTTAACAATCTGGAAGCCGGGACCCAGTTGGACCTTGGGACGGAACACGTCCTCCAGATGCTAAGGATTGCGGGCCCTAGGTCAATCAGGGTTGCCCCAACAGTCTACAGCACCTGCACCTCATCCTCGTAAGCCTCCTTCTCCTCTTAATGCTCCATCTCCGAAATGACCACATCAGTCACAAGCTGGAAGCACTGCCTCGGCCAAGCGGCAACAGGCTGTGCTGAAGCCAATATGCTTAGGTGACAATCCGCACAATGCTGAAGAATTGTGGACAGCTCTGAAAGAGCAGACAGATCTGTGGCTCACACCGCTGAACCTACAGCCAGGCATGGTCATGTGTGACAATGTCCGGAACCTGGTGGCGGCTCTGAGGCGAGGCGCGCTCACACATGTACCATGCCTGGCCCATGTGATTAACCTCGTGGTTCAGCGGTTTCTCAAATCCTACCCAGAGCTGCTGGATCTGCTTGTTAAAGTACGCCGCCTGTGTGCCCATTTTAGAAAGTCACCTACAGCTTCCGCTGTCCTTGCTGTGTTTCAGCAGCGTTTGAAGCTTCCGGCTCACAGACTGGTGTGTGATGTCCCCACACACATTGGAACTCTACATTGCAGATGTTGGGAAGGATTTGTGAGCAGAAGAGGGCAGTTGTTGGTACCAGCATCAACAAGGCCGTCTGTATTCAGGTCAGACTGCACACATTAGACTTCAGGAGTGGACATGGATGTCAGACATCTGTACAATCCTCCAAAACTTTGAGGACTCCACCAAGATGGTGAGTGGCGATGACGCCATAATTAGCTTCACCTTCCCGCTACTCTGTCTTCTGAAACGCTCTCTGCTCACAATCAATGCATTGAATGCAGAGCACGATGAGATGGAGCAAGGAACCATACAGTGTGATTACACACAGCACAGCCTCATCTCATCCCAATGTGGAGATGGAGGAGGAGGAGAGCATGGTGAGTCCATCCTCTTTGTGAGGACACGGAAGTCTTGCCTATTAGCAGCCTGGCGCGCATGGCTGAGTTTATGTTACGCTGCCTTTCTCATGACACTCGCATTCTCAAAATTTTGGGTGACAGTCATTACTGGTTGGTGACATTTCTAGACCCACTGTTATGATCTGCTACAGGGACTAAGGAAAGACAGGAGATCTGTCCCTACAATAGAACTAAACTAGATCCCTACGAAGTAACGGGGAACCTGATCCTGCGATCAGACCCGCTAAAGTCCTCGGCTAGTCTGTACGAAGACCTATAGATGTGAGGGAGGGATCCCTACAAGAACTAGGGACTGGGATAAGTTGGACACCTCCTAGGAGAAATAGTAGCAGTCAAAGACAAACACACAACAAAAAGCATAGAGGTCAGAAGACCTAGCAAAACTAACAGAGAACGGCAACAGAGCACCAAGCTAGCTCAAGAGTAGTAAATACAATGAAGTCCAGCAAGGCCAGGAGGGCGGAGCCGGATTAAATAGGCAAAAATGGTCATGTGACCAGCAAACTAAATAAAACCTAACAGGAGAATTCTAACACCCACGCTACAAGGAGAACTTTATATCTCTTATTCCTGAGGCGGACTGGTCTACAAAAATGCTGCAATACCAGAAGGCCCTTGTTGCGGAACTATTAAAAATAATTCCCATCTGAAAACACTGGCGGCAGAGGTCACAATTCGTTGGACAACCAAGGAGTAAAGGCGAGAGAGACACAAATGCAATCTAGCAGAGGCAGGGGAACACTGTCAAAGTTCTGGGACAGTTTTCTCAGACCCTCCCATTGCACAGGCCCTGATGCGCTGACCGTACAAATGTCCTCTGTGATTCCTCTGTGCCTTATAATTATTGGGTATCCAAGCTGGATACGTGGAATGAACTGGCTCTCTACACCTTGGAGGTCCTGGCCTGCCCTGCCTCCAGCATTTTATCAGAGCGGGTTTTTAGTGCCGTTGGTGGAATTATAACTGATAAGCGCATCCGCCTGTCAACTGAAAATGCTGACAGACTGATTCTTATAAAAATTAACAAGGGCTGGATTGGGCCAGACTTCTCAACACCACGGAATGATAGCAGTGTAACAAACTCAAATCCAGTGTCTTTTCTTGGGAGGTGTATTCCCATGCACCTTTTCACACCCACACATGGGTATATGCTTCCTGATTTTGGCTATTTGCTCTTGTCCTCCTCCTTCTCCTCATCCTCATCCTCCACCACCATATCGCCAGGGTGACCATGGTCTGTGATGCAACACCCACATAAACACCCTTTAAAAAAAATTATGATGCCCGTAAAAAAAAAAAAAATAAATTATACAGTATGTACATGCATACCCCCAAGGGGTAAATGTTTGTTAGCCCATACACTTAGTGCATGGGCATTACATGTATAGGAAACCTGCTCCTTTCTAATGGGAACATTTTTTATGAGGCCCTCCAAGTCTCTTCCAAGGGACATTGGAGTGCCTCCCAATTTTTGGCAGCCCTTGCATTCACTGCAAAGGCCAACACTATAGGAGACCCTTTCCTTTCTAATGGGAATTTGTCATTACTGTTGCCCTGCTCTATGTGTCTTTAAATTGTTAGTGGGGTTTTTCCTAAATTTGGTCAGCCGTTGGACTCACTGCATACCCTATAACCTTATAGCAGACCCTCTCCTTTCTAATGGGAACATGTCATTACTGTGGCCCTGCTCTATGTGTCTTTAAATTGTTAGTGGGTTTTTTCCCAAATTTTGGCAGCCCTTGCAGTCACAGCATGGGCATTACCACTATAGGAGACGCGCACCTTTATAATGGGAACATTTTTTTTTTTTATTGAGAACCTCCTCTATGTCTTTTCAAAGGGGTATTTGGTTGCGTCCGAATTTTTGACAGCCCTTGCAGTCACTGCATACGCATTAACAGTATAGGAGACCCACTTGTTAATAATGGGAACAACAAAGCATAGCCGGTAGTGATGAGCAAGCACTCAAATGCTTGGGTGCTCGAAGCTCGCGCCGAGCACATCATGATACTCGGGTGCTCGACCCGAGCAATGAGCCCAATGTAAGTCTATGGGAAACTCGAGCATTTTTCTGGCTGTCCCCCCCGGCGGTCTGCAGAAGGTCAAAAATTGCCCAAATAGATGGGCACAGTGCTCAATGAAACATGTCAGGCAGACAGGCAGAATATATAAGTAAACAATGGTGCAGCGGTCTCAGGGAGCGCCAGAGGAATACTGGACAATTTAGTTACCCCACCTGATGAAGACGGCTTAGACCGTTGAAACGCGTTGTGGCAGTGGTATTGAAGGAAGAATAAAAGTCGGTTGACATCTACTAAATTGTCCAGTATTCCTCTGGCGCTCCCTGAGACCGCTGCACCATTGTTTACTTGTGAGATATCTCCATGCGGAGCTAAAGCGGCAGGAGCGGCCTGGTCTATTTGGATGTTTGAGGACCTGCGGTATCCAACCACCGGGTTAAACTACTGAGGACCTGCGGTGACGTGGTATCTGGTCCAGCAGGATCGTGTGACCACTTGAGGAGCACGGAGTTGCGAGGCAAACACCGACAGGACGGTACTACAAATAGAGGTGACCCGGAGCCTCATTAATTACACGCTTAATCTTGGTTGTGTAGACGTACACAACCTTCACAGGTGAGTGTACTGGCACTTTTTAAATTAAGCAAATAGCCCTGTGAGTCTACACATGCGCCCTTTCTTTTCTTTTCACAGGCAGAATATATAGGCAGACAGGCAGGCAGGGTATATAGGAGGGTGAATGAAAAACATAGCAGGGCACTCGGAACACACTAGTGCCATCCGATTTTCACGTTCCTATCTCTTTAAAAAAGCCGGCAATTCAGCTGCCGCATACAGTTATAACATCGGTACCCGACAATTTAGAACAGAAAGAATAGAGCATCACACATAGATTAGATAGAAACATGTGAGTTATATACAATATATATAAATATATATATATAATGAGTACGGTGTCCATGTTGGTTACTGTACTTGTCATTTAGTTTTAAAATAGAGGATTTATAAAAAAAAAAAATTGGAGTGGGGTTCCCCGTAATTCTAGCCTCTAGCAAAGGTTAAGCAGACGGCTAGGGCAAATGTTTGAAGCCTAGGAAGGGGGTAATACCCACAGAGCTTCCCAGGCTACTAATATCAGCCCCTAGCTGAATACCTAGCCTTTACAAGCTATTAAAATGGGGGACCCAAAAAAAATGACGTGGGGTCCCCCTATTTTAATAGCTAGCAAATGCTAGGCAGACAGCTGCTGGGGGCTGATATTAATAGCCCTGGAAGGGTGGCATGAATATTGGCCCCCTCCCAGGCTAGAAAAACCAGCCCTCAGCCGCCCCAGAAATGGCCCATCCATAGGCTGGCTGCATTCTTGTGCTTGCATTCCAAGTAACAGAAAACTAAGCAGAAGGTGATCTCTATCATCATCATGGCCTCACCTCGGCACTATGAACTCTCCTGAAGGAGAAGCCAGGGCCCACCGAAGGAGTCTCCGGTTTTCGGGTGGGTCCGTCTATCTGTGGCGCACCTGTGGGTTCAGTTGCCACAAAGGTACTGCATCTCAGCCAGAGGTGTGGTACCCCACTCTCGGGTGATGAGGGAGCACTACCCGGGACCCACACACACACACACACACACACACACACACACATCCAACACTACGCCACTCCATTAGGGAAGGGCAAAATTGCTCCTGAGGGAGAGCACAGACCCAGTTCCTGTCTGGAGGATGGAACTAGGTAGAGGAGGTGGGTGGAGGAAGGAGTTTAGGGGAGCACTGAAGGAATGACTGAAGGTAGAGGGGACCACGTAGAGTAACAGTTGGTGATGTGGGTCACAAGACAGTATAAAAGGAAAGGTAGAAAGATCTAGAAGGGGTCCTAGGAGCAAGAGTGCATTGAGTGAGGACTGTGGAAGAGAGAGTTAGTCAGTCAGCAGTTGGTGACAGGAGTCTGTCACAGGGAGTGAAGAGAGAAGAGCGGAGCAGTGAAAAGCTCCAGAGGCAGAGAAAGGATCTTAGGGGCACGGGAAGTGCGGACTCCACTCTTGCGCCCGAGTTCACGCTGACCGTGAAGAGATCAGGTCGCAGTAGGGAACCGGCCCCAGACTAGTGGAGGACTACAAGACTCAGCTAGCATACCGGAGGTTGCGGTATCTCTAAGTGCCGTAGCCAAAACAACGCACATTCGCTGAAAAGGTGGCTACATAGGACCAAGGGGACAGAGAGGATGTCGCCCGACAAGGCCCGGGGCCACTGGCTCGGGACACTGTGTGTGAGGCGCAGGACAGGAGGGCGAGAGCCAGCGCAGAGAGACGACCCGGGAAGGTTCACAAGAAGGGGGTCCCAATCAAGTGCACCCAAGTTATCTGAGAGTTGTCTGGATCACTTCCCCGGAGGTCACAGGACTCGGTGGGCTGTTATAACCTGGCTAGCCATTGTAATCTGGAACACCGTAAAAACTGTGAGTAAACACTTGAAGACTGCACCCCGCTGTGTCCTTGACTTAATTGCTGCGTCACTTGCCTTGCACTACAACACCAACATCAAAGATCATCTCTAACTGCCTTGGGGCCTAGCTCTACCCGTGGAGACCTGAACCATCTCTGCTGCGTCACCAACAGCCCCAGTGGATTTGAACAGCAGCGGAAGCCATCTATAGCCGCATACCACAGGTGGTGTCACAAAACTTTATCCCCAAAACTTTATTCCCCTTTTTTCTTTATTTATTGACAGCCCTGGGCCACGGACCGGGTCACGCCACTGTGACTACCCCATAGAACCAACCGGCCCGGCTAGAGAGTATCCACACGGCCCCAGGGGGTGCGTCACATCCTTGCCGAGAAGCAGCCCTGGCTAAGAAAAGTGTGGAGGAAGGTTCCCGGACACTATGGCTGCTTTTTTAATGTGGATCAGACGTGCTTATGCATGTTATTTCTCAAATCGCATTGCAGATCAGGCCATTGCCCAACTCTGTAGTCATGTAATTAAATGCGCAAAAAGAGATGTTTGTGTGCGAATTGATGTTGGACGGGCTGCCATTGCTTCTGCAACAAGCTGCATTAGAGGACTTTCTGAGAGAAATGACACCCAGAGTAGATAAGGTTTCCCTCTATGCCAGTCCTTTCACCGAGCTAAAGAATATGTCTGTGGTGAAATACAACTCTCAGCAAAAAAAAGCTGTGGACTGGCTCCGTACCGTCCCTGGCCACATTCACCTGTCCACCTGTTTGTGGTTAGGCGGTCCTTCCCAGTAAGTGCACTGGGGAGGGCATGGGTAATGTTGTGGGACCCGTGCTTGTGGAAGGGGGAGACGATACCAGGAGAAATAGTGGCGGCTGGGGACAGAGTATGGACACACAGCCGCCGCCGGCATGAGGTTATGAAAAGCTTCCGCCTCCATGAGCCTAAAAGGCCACATTTCAAATGCAAGTAGCTTTCAAAAATTTGGCAGTATAGTATTGCAGCCTGTGGGAGGGTGGCTGGCTGCATACTTGCGCTTGCATGCCAAGGAATGGGGTAAGGACAACTGAACGCTGCACTGGGACAAGGACGAGGACGGTGATTGTTCCAGGTCCATGGCGGGAGGCATCTTCGCAAGCGGCAAGGATCACTTTCGATAGGCACACTTTTAGGCAGTGACCTGGGAGTCAGAGATGCTTCCAGAGGTCTTCCCCATGCTGCTCCCATGTCTTTTCGGCACTTTATGCATGTGTCTGATGATGTGTCACACACCACATGGCCAGATATGGTTGTAAAATGTTAAAATGACATTTCCCAGTGAATGCATTTGTCTTGCTTGAAATAAATGCAAAAGTGCAAAAAAGCATCAAAAACGCTACGTGTGAACATAGTCCAAGGTGTGGAGGAGTATTTTTGGTTTTGGTTATTTATTTTGCCTTATACACAAGTCATTACACTGGAAAGGATGTTCCTTAACATATTTCCCTGGAAAATCCATTTTGTTTTCGTTTTTGTATGTTTTATTGTGAGTCCGTAAAAGTGGCGTAATACTCTGACAACATTGTTGACAGCAGTGACCTGGGAGTCAGAAATGCTTCCAGGGGTCTTCCCCATGCTGTTCTCATCGATTTGGGCAATTCAGGCCTTCTGCAGACTGCCTGCGGATGGCGCCTGAAAAATGCTCGAGTTTCCCATAGACTTACATGGGGCTCATTGCTCGGGTCGAGCACCCGAGTATTCCAATTTGCTCGACCCGAGCAACGAGTACCTGAGCATTTTAGTGCTCGCTCATCACTAATAATCATTCAAAGTTTGAAAATTGAAATTTTTAAAACATTGTAAAATTTCTGAAATTTTTATAAATACACTGAAAACATATCATCCTAAATGTATCATTATTATAAAGTATTGTGTCAAATAAAAAAATTCTCAAAATTAAATGGATATGTTGAAGCATTCCAGATTTATTACTACATAAAGTGACACTGGTCAGATTTGAAAAAAATTGCTCCGGTCACTAAGGGGTTAATAAATTATGCACATATAAATTATAATGCATAATGGTGACAGTGAAATAAATTCAAATATATTATAAACATAAAAAAAATAGTGAGTATTATAATTAATATAAACATATTTTAAAAATATATAAAAATATACATATTGTGACAGTCACTGGTGATATATATGAGGGGATAGATATATACACTGCTCAAAAAAATAAAGGGAACACTCAAATAACACATCCTAGATCTGAATGAATGAAATATTCTCATTGAATACTTTGTTCTGTACAAAGATGAATGTGCTGACAACAAAATCACACAAAAATCATCAATGGAAATTACATTTATTGACCAATGGAGGCCTGGATTTGGAGTCACCCCTAAAAATTAAAGTGGAAAAACACACTACAGGCTGATCCAACTTTGATGTAATGTCCTTACAACAAGTCAGAATGAGGCTCAGTATTGTGTGTGGCTTCCACGTGCCTGTATGACCTCCCTTCAATGCCTGGGCACACTCTTGATGAGGTTGCGGATGGTCTCCTGTGGGATCTCCTCCCAGACCTGGACTAAAGCTTCCGCGAACTCCTGGACAGTCTGTGGTGCAAGGTGACCTTGGTGGATGGAGCGAGACATGAGGTCCCAGATGTGCTCAATCGGATTCAGGTCTGGGGAATGGGCGGGCCAGTCCATAGCTTCAATTCCTCCATCTTGCAAGAACTGCTGACACACTCCAGCCACATGAGGTCTGGCATTGTCCTGCATTTGGAAGAACCCAGGGCCAACCGCACCAGCATATGGTCTCACAAGGGGTCTGAGGATCTCATCTCGGTACCTAATGGCAGTCAGGCTACCTCTGGCAAGCTCATGGAGGGCTGTGCGGCCCTCCAAAGAAATGCCACCCCACACCATTACTGACCCACTGCCAAACCTGTCATGCTGAAGGATGTTGCAGGCAGCAGATCTCTCTCCACAGCTTCTCCAGACTCTGTCACGTCTGTCACATGTGCTCAGTGAGAACCTGCTTTCATCTGTGAAGAGCACAGGGAGCCAGTGGCGACTTTGCCAATCCTGGGGTTCTGTGGTAAATGCCAAGCATCCTGCACGGTGTTGGGCTGTGAGCACAACCCCCATCTGTGGACGTCGGGTCCTCATACCACCCTCATGGAGTCGGTTTCTAACCATTTGTGCAGACACATGCACATTTGTGGCCTACGGGAGGTCATTTTGCAGGGCTCTGGCAGTGCTCCTCCTGTTCCTCCTTGCACAAAGGCGGAGGTAGCGGTCCTGCTGCTGGGTTGCTGCCCTCCTACGGCACCCTCCATGTCTCCTGGTGTACTGGCCTGTCTCCTGGTAGCGCCTCTAGCCTCTGGACCCTCTGCTGACAGACACAGCAAACCTTCTTGCCACAGCTTGCATTGATGTGCCATCCTGGATGAGCTGCACTACCTGAGCAACTTCTATGGGTTGTAGAGTCAGTCTCATGCTACCATGCAACCAACATTCAAAAGTGACCTAAACATCAGCCAGAAAGCATTGGTACTGAGTTGTGGTCTATGGTCCCCACATGCAGAACCACTCCATTATTGAGGGTGTCTTGATAATTGTGAATAATTTCCATCTATTGTCTATTCCATTTGCACAACAGCATGTGAAATTGATTGTCAATCAGTGTTGCTTCCTAAGTGGACAGTTTGAATTCACAAAAGTTTGATTTACTTGGAGTAATATTCTGGGGGGACAGGGGCCTCTGGCTGGGGGATGTACCGGGTTGCGAGCTGCAAAGCAGTGCGGACTGCATAGGTTTCCGGTGTGAGTGGCCATCTTCCTAAAGTTGTGGTCTACAGGAAAATGGCCACCAGAACTACCGGTTCGCGCAATGGGTGGCCATTTTCCTGTAGGTCACAGCTCTAGGAAGATAGCCGCGCACACCGAAACCGGCACAGGCCGCACGCCGCCGCTTAACGCCCGACACCGGCCCCAGCCCCATTACCGGCCAGGCACATGTGCCAGTCCCAGCCGCTCTCCTCTGCTGCCGATGCCACCACCGCCGCGTTCCTTGAGGGCCCTGCAATCCCACTTTACCACCACCGCAGGTAACGTTTGGACCATAAGACGCACCCCCCATTTTCCTCCCAAATATTGGGGGAAAAAAAAAAAGTGTGTCTAAATGGTCGAAAAAATACGGTATATATATATAATACATATACACATACATATATACACAGTACAGACCAAAAGTTTGGACACACCTTCACATTTAAAGAAATTTCTGTATTTTCATGACTATGAAAATTGTACATTCACACTGAAGGCATCAAAACTATGAATTAACACATGTGGAATAATATAGTTAACAAAAAAGTGAGAAACAACTGAAAATATGTCTTATATTCTAGGTTCTTCAAAGTAGCCATGACGCGCCCCTGGGCCTGTGTCGCGCTGCGTTGCGCACGCGGGAGCCTACCCGGAGCCGGATCAGATGGGGGTAGTAGTCTCGTGGCGGTGACCCGGTCCGTGCCCAGGGAGTCAGACTAAGTGGCAGTCTATTAGCAGTAGAAGGTGGATGACTACGCCACCCGTTGAATGCAGCTATGGAGCTGCCGCTGCAGGGCAGACCGCTGAGGCCGGTGGAAGGATGGTGCAGCGTGGATGGTATAACCCCAAACGGGAGGGGTATGGGCTCAGGGCAGCCGACGTAGATGATGGGGGTAGCAGGAACCACTCGGAGACGGTACTGTGTAGTTCAGGGTCTTTACTGGTGACAAAGATAGACCCTCCCGGAGTACTGGCTAGCGATTGGGGCCTGGTCAGTCCTTGAGCAGATGGGATCTCCCCTGGCCAGGCGGAGTTGTAGGCCTCCCAAACTAACAATACTCTTCTGGCTACCTTGCTAGAGGCGGGTATAAGTAGCCCACGTCCCTGAGTGTACCGTGTGGTGCTCACCCGTACGGCCGGTGACTCGGGGCCTTCGGGTTTCTGGGCCAGAGGACCTGCAATCCCCTGCCGGTCGGTTTCTGCTGCTGGATAGGAGTTAGTCCCCACAGCCTCGGACTCCGGGTCCGGTGATAACTTCTCAGTTAGGGCGAGCTCTGCAGCTGCCAGCCCCTGACTCCTTGTAACACTGCTCCCACAGAGCTCCTGTTGTTTCTTCCTATATTTGCTTCTCTTCTCTGCTTCTTCTCTACTCACTAACCCTGCCTCAGCCCCAGGTTTATATAGGGGAAGTCCTTCCCCTTCCAGGACTGGGCAGGAGGTGTGGCATGCATAGGATTCCTGACCAAGAGACCTCCCACCTGCTCTCAGACATAACATTGCTGTTACTGTGAAAACCAGACCCCTGGGGTGCCACATTCCCCCCTAGTGAAATTTAGTACTCCGGGACTAAACATATTTTAGAAAAACATAACAAGATATAACAATAACAATACAATAAAGAAACACATAAAGGTGGTCACGGCATGTCCGTAACCGGGTGCAGTCTTTGAAGAAAAGCA
The DNA here is from genome assembly GCF_046119375.1 of Phyllobates terribilis. Taxonomy (NCBI): domain Eukaryota; kingdom Metazoa; phylum Chordata; class Amphibia; order Anura; family Dendrobatidae; genus Phyllobates; species Phyllobates terribilis. The sequence continues at coordinate 32,358,972 of NW_027362768.1, read as the reverse complement.
AGGTGTCCATTTCACCAAAACAGGGAGACGTAACCAGGTAGGGGTCTGTCCTGCCCCGAGTCCTTAACAGTCTTTAGTCCATCCTGGGTTACGCTCCAACTATGTACAAAGGATTCCCGGTAAATCCACCAAGGACTCCTAAAAATAACTAGAAACACATAATTATTTACAAGTAACAAGAAAAACAGGTAACCACAAATAAAACAATTTATACATTTCAAATCCTCCAACGTGCGGGTAACTGGCCTCTAGTGGCCCTAGTGGACCTACGGAGCTGACTGTCTAGCCCTGAACTACAGGGTGTAGGAGCTGTCAAGGGTAAATTGGGCAGCTGTCTACCGGCTCTTTGGCTCACTAGGGGTACGGCAGGCTCACTATAAGCAGAGGGTTGATCCTCCTGTTCTGCTTGTGTGGAGTCTTCTGCCTCCTGAACCGGCTGCTCTTCCAGCTCTACCTGTCGCTCCGTAGGTGCTTGGGATGCTGGTTGGAGGAAGGTGAGTACGGGTACCACAACTGCGCCATTGACTTGAGTCCAAGACCGAGGGAAGTCTCCGAGCACAGTACTAACCATGTCTTCCCTTTCCTCTACGGGTCGAGGGTCTTCTTGTTCCTCTTCAGGGTTCCGTAGCTGTTCGGGACACTTCTTCAGGTGATCCCGGGATACAATGGTTGTGGTTTCCCCTCCGTCTTTACTGATGGTACAGACCTTTGGGTTGTCGTGGCTTAAGGGCAGTACGGTGTACGGGTCCTTCTCCCACTGGTCGTCCAACTTGTGGAGCCGTCTTTTTCTCTTCAAGACTTGCTCTCCGGGTACCAGGGGAACAGCAGGAGCATACTGGTTGTAAGTTTTCTCTTGCCTTTCCCTAGCCTGACAGAGACTTCGCTCCACGCTCTCCTGTACTCTCCGGTGCTGCTGCTGCCTTTCTGTGTCCCAGTCTGCTTCTGGTGAAGTGTCCTCGGGTGTCAGGACTCCCATTTCCAGGTCAACAGGTAACTTACCAGGTCTCGCCCTCATTAGGTAAGCCGGGGTACAGTTGGTGGAACCTACCGGGATGTGGTTGTATAGGTCCACCAGATCGGGCAGCTTCTCAGGCCACAGACTGCGTTCTTCCAGGGGCAACGTTTTCAGAAGATCCATTACCACCTGGTTCATTTTCTCACAAAGTCCATTAGTTTGCGGATGATAGGGTGTTGTCCTTATCTTCCGGCAGCCATACAGAGTGCAGAATTCTTGGAAGACCTCCGCTTCAAAGGCAGGTCCCTGGTCTGTCAACACTTGGTCCGGGTACCCGTGTGGATGGCAGAAATGCTGCTGGAAGGCTCTAGCTGCTGTTCGAGCTGTTAAGTCCTTGACAGGGACGACAACCAAGAACCGGGAGTAGTGATCCACGATGGTTAGTGCGTAGACGTAGCCACTTCTGCTTGGGGTCAGTTTTACATGATCCAAGGCTACCAGTTACAACGGCTGCCGGGTGACGATGGACTGCAGGGGAGTCTTCTGGCTGGCACGGTCCTTCCTTCTTAGGTTGCACGGGCCACAGTCTCTGCACCACCTCTCGATGGTTCCCCTCATGCCTACCCAGTGGAACCGCTCGCGCAGCAGGAACTCCAGCTTCTTCCATCCGAAGCGTCCAGCCCCGTCGTGGTATGCCTCAATCACCATGGCTGCGTCTCTTCGTGGCACCACTACTTGCCAGATTAGTTCATGCGTCCGGGAGTTAACCATTCTGCGGCACAACTTCCCCTTGTAAAGGAACAGTCGACTCTTCTCAGCCCACAGTTGCTTGGCTTCCTCCGGAGCGTCTGGGTCAAGGCGAGCCTCTGGCCGAGTCAGCATCTCCTTCACCAGCCGGACGGCAGGGTCACTGTCTTGCGTTTCCGCCCAGTTGTAGTGAGGTAAGGGGTTAAGCGTAGCACCTTGCTTACTCATTACCCGATGGGAATACTGGATAGTCCCATGACGGTGAAACGTGGGGAGTTCGACTTCTTCCAGTCCCTCTGGATCTTCTCCTACGTCCGGTAGGTTTGGCATCCTGGACAGGGCGTTCGCGTTGGTATTGGAGCGTCCTGCCCGGTATTTGATGGTGAACTCGTATTTGGACAGGCGGGCCATCCATCTCTGCTCTAGGGCACCGAGTCTTGCCGTGTTCAGGTGTGTCAACGGGTTGTTATCCGTGTACACGACGAACCGGGAAGAAGCGAGGTAGTGCTTAAAGCGTTCGGTGACTGCCCACACCACTGCCAGGAACTCTAGCTTAAATGAGCTGTAATTCTCAGGGTTTCTCTCGGTGGGTCGCAGTTTTCGGCTGGCGTAAGCGATTACTCGTTCTTTCCCCTGCTGGATCTGGGACAGCACGGCTCCTAGCCCGATGTTACTTGCGTCAGTGTAGAGGATAAAGGGCTGGTTGTAATCCGGGTACGCCAGGATTTCATCCCCCGTGAGGGCCATCTTCAGCTGGCGGAAGGACTCTTCTTCCAACTTCTCCCATCTGAAGGGCGGCTTCTGGTTCTTGGCCTTCCGGGACTGGCCTATCAGGAGGTCCTGCATAGGAGCTGCCTTTTTGGTGAAACCGGGGATGAACCTGCGGTAGTAGCCTACCAACCCGAGGAACTGCCGCACTTCCTTTACACTGGAGGGACTTGGCCATTCCTTAATTGCGGTGATCTTATCAGGGTCGGGAGCCACTCCGTCAGCGCTCACCACGTGTCCCAGGTACTGCACCTTTGGTTTCAGGAGGTGACACTTGGAGGGTTTCACCTTTAGGCCGTAGCTTGCCAGGGCTTCGAACACTTCCGCCAGGTGTTTCAGGTGGTCCTCATAAGTCTTAGAATATACGATGACATCGTCCAGGTACAACAGGACCGTCTCGAAGTTTCTGTGGCCCAGACAGCACTCCATTAATCGTTGGAAGGTTCCTGGTGCGTTGCAGAGTCCGAACGGCATGCAGGTAAACTCGCTAAGTCCCATCGGGGTGGTGAATGCGGTCTTCTCCCGGTCCGCCTCTGCTACAGGAACCTGCCAGTACCCACTAGTGAGATCCAAGGTAGAGAAGAAGTTAGCAGATCTTAAAGCAGCCAAAGACTCCTCTATCCTTGGTAAGGGGTACGCATCCTTGTGTGTGATACGGTTGATTTTCTGGTAATCTACACACATCCTCATGGTGTTGTCTTTCTTTTTGACTAAGACTAGTGGAGCTGCCCAGGGGCTACAGCTATCCCTGATCACCCCAGCCTCCTTCATGTCTCTAAGCATCCCCTTGGCGTGTTGGTAGTGTGCAGGGGGTACGGGTCGATACCTCTCTTTTATGGGAGGATGGTCTCCCGTGGGGATGTGGTGTTCTACCCCCTTGACTCGCCCGAAGTCTAGCGGGTGTTTACTAAACACTCTCTCGTACTCTTGAACCACCCAATAGACTCCCTGTTTCTGATGTGAGGGAGTGGAGTCAGTACCCAAATGTAGTTGCTGACACCAGTCCTCCATTGTTTTCTTAGAGCCGTTACCTTCCTCCGGGGAAGATGGAGGCAAGGGTTCTACGGACTGTATGGAATCTTGATTGATGGTATACAATTTGGCTAGCGTGGCATACCGGGGCAGGTACACTTCCCTCTTCCCGATATTTATTATGCGAACGGGCACCCTCCCATGGCGTACATTGACCACCCCCCGTGCTGTCAAAATGGTGGGCCTACTGTCTGAGTAAACTGGTTCTACCATTGCCTGGTAATCTCTACCTCTCAGACCAATAGCTGCCCGGCACCAAATCATCATTTCACTTTTCGGGGGCATGGCAATAGGGAAAGGGTCACAGATTCGCACGCTACCAATCTCACCACCGGAGAGTTCTAGCTGTTGCCGTCGCATCAGTGCCCGGATCTCTTTCTGGAGCACTCGCTGCTGGCCGGAGCTGGCGTTCTTGGCAACCTGCTGTAAAAGGAAAATCACCTCTGCAAGACAATTTTCAATTACATTAGTTCCTAGAGTTATCTTTGGGTGACTCTCGTGTTTGTCAATGTCTACAATGATCAGTCCCTGTGCTGCCAATTCGACTCTACCAATTTTAATGGTCACCTCTTTAAATCCAATCTGTGGCACGGGCTGACCATTGCTGGCGATGATACTCAAGTCGTCGTCAGGGTAGCGGGTGATATCCGAGTCATTCCAGTACTGCTTGAAGAGCACGTACGGGATGGTGGTGACCTGTGACCCGGTGTCCAGTAGGGCACTCATAGGAATGCCATCCAGTACCACGGGTAAGACTGGACGTCCTCCCACATATTTGTCGCGCCAGTTCGATGGGCCTGGTGATCTTTTTCCTGGGGGTTGGCCCTCTACCCCAGGTTGTGCCAGTTTAAAGGACAGTACCTTGCCATATGTCCGGGTTGATTGCAGCAGCGGCAGATGGGTTGTCCGTCCTCGTTGTATCGGTCGCTGGGTCTTCCTCTGGCCGGTGGGGTCCTCCTTGGTCGACGCCACGGGATGTCCTCCGGTCCGGATGCCAGCTGGATCTTCCCTGGAGTGGAAACCTGTAAAGACTGCACAGTTCGGGTTAGCGCAGCAACGCTTTTAGCTAGCTCTTGGACCTGATGGTGCAGGTCTGGAGCCGAGTCATTGTTCAAAGCCTGCGCATCAGCTCCCACAGGCCCTGCCGACAAGGGCGCCGCCTCCTGGTGGTAGGTGGTAGTGGGGCGTCTGTGGGTCACAACGCCACCTGGTGCCGGTTCTCGGAGCACCCGGATGGCTCTGTCCTTGAACTGTGCAAATCCCAGATGAGGGTCCTGTAAGGCCATTGCCCGCAACTGGGTTCGGTGGGCATTGCAATATAAACCCTCTATAAATTGTTCAGTTAACAGCCTGTCCTCGTCTCCCACGCCGTCAGGGTCGGTCTGCTTAATGGCTCTCAGGGCCTCTTGTAGGTTCAGGGCATAGTCCCTTATACTCTCATGTGCCCGCTGTTTGCACCCGTAGAATCTAAGCTTGATCTCGGCTGAGGTGCGGGTATCAAAGGTGTCCCTCAGCCGGGTTAGTATCCCTGCGACAGTCCTCCCCCCAGGTGGCCAGGACTTTACCTCCCTTTGGGCTGCCCCGGTTAATTGGGCCACCAGGATGCTTACTTTTTGCTCTTCTGTGAGGGGGTACACCTGAAAGAGGCTATCCAGTTTTTCTCTAAAGTCCTGCAGGGTATGTGACTCCCCTGAGTACTGGGGTAGCCAGGCTGCCCCCGGGATATAGGGCATGGTGAAAGGCATGACCGCAACAGCGGTGGCGCTGGCGGGGGTTGGAGCGGTGAAGCTCTCCTCCGTATCCGACATCCTTCTCCCCCCTAGTGGACCGTGGCCTACCTTGCGATGATCCTCTTCCGTAGGCCGCGGCTCCGCAGTGGATCGTCAGGGTTGAGGACCTTCCGTCGCGCTCCTGTGACGTCGGCGTCTGCTGGGCTCCTTCCAGGACCTTACGCAACGTCCGGACGTGAGGCGGGGCTTCAGTTCTCGCGCGTTTTCGGAGTCCACGCCCCTCTTCTTCCCGCGCGGCGTCCTGAAGATGGCGTCCAACGGCGGGAAAACTCCACGGATGGCGGGAAGAAGGCTGAAGATGGAGCCGGATGGCGGGAAAACTTCACGGATGGCGGGAAGAAGGCTGAACATGGAGCCGGATGGCAGGAATCTTCACCGATGGCGGGAAGAAGGCTGAAGATGGCGCCGGATGGCGGGAATCTTCACCACAGGTAAGTTTTAAAAGTCTCTTTTTCAGGCACGCAGTACCCGGTGGTTGCGGGCACGAAATCCTGCCGACTACGCCAAAAGTTGACGCGCCCCTGGGCCTGTGTCGCGCTGCGTTGCGCACGCAGGAGCCTACCCGGAGCCGGATCAGATGGGGGTAGTAGTCTCGTGGCGGTGACCCGGTCCGTGCCCAGGGAGTCAGACTAAGTGGCAGTCTATTAGCAGTAGATGGTGGATGACTACGCCACCCGTTGAATGCAGCTATGGAGCTGCCGCTGCAGGGCAGACCGCTGAGGCCGGTGGAAGGATGGTGCAGCGTGGATGGTATAACCCCCAACGGGAGGGGTATGGCCTCAGGGCATCCGACGTGGATGATGGGGGTAGCAGGAACCACTCGGAGACGGTACTGTGTAGTTCAGGGTCTTTACTGGTGACAAAGATAGACCCTCCCGGAGTACTGGCTAGCGATTGGGGCCTGGTCAGTCCTTGAGCAGATGGGATCTCCCCTGGCCAGGCGGAGTTGTAGGCCTCCCAAACTAACGATACTCTTCTGTCTACCTTGCTAGAGGCGGGTATAAGTAGCCCACGTCCCTGAGTGTACCGTGTGGTGCTCACCCGTACGGCCGGTGACTCGGGGCCTTCGGGTTTCTGGGCCAGAGGACCTGCAATCCCCTGCCGGTCGGTTTCTGCTGCTGGATAGGAGTTAGTCCCCACAGCCTCGGACTCCGGGTCCGGTGATAACTTCTCAGTCAGGGCGAGCTCTGCAGCTGCCAGCCCCTGACTCCTTGTAACACTGCTCCCACAGAGCTCCTGTTGTTTCTTCCTATATTTGCTTCTCTTCTCTGCTTCTTCTCTACTCACTAACCCTGCCTCAGCCCCAGGTTTATATAGGGGAAGTCCTTCCCCTTCCAGGACTGGGCAGGAGGTGTGGCATGCATAGGATTCCTGACCAAGAGACCTCCCACCTGCTCTCAGACATAACATTGCTGTTACTGTGAAAACCAGACCCCTGGGGTGCCACAGCCACCTTTTGCTTTGATGACTACGTTGCACACTCTTGGCATTCTCTTGATGAGCTTCAAGAGGTAGTCTCCAGAAATGGTTTTCAATTCACAGGTGTGCCCTGTCAGGTTTAATATGTGGGATTTCTTGCCTTATAAATGGGGTTGGGACCATTAGTTGTGTTGTCAGGTGGATACACCTCTGATAGTCCTACTGAATAGATTGTTAGCTCCTTTTTTCTTGCCGTAATACAAATTCTAAGTAAAGAAAATCGAGTGGCCATCATTACTTTAAGAAATGAAGGGCAGTCAGTGCGAAAAATTGGGGAAACTTTGAATGTGTCCCCAAGTGCAGTTGCAAAAACCATCAAGCGCTACAAAGAAACTGGCTCACTTGAGGACCGCCCCAGGAAAGGAAGACCATGAGACACCTCTGCTTCTGAGGATAAGTTTATCCGAGTCACCAGCCTCAGAAATCGCAGGTTTACAGCAGCTCAGATTAGAGACCAGGTCAATTCCACACAAAGTTCTAGCAGTAGACATCTCTACAACAACTGTTAAGAGGAGACTTTGTGCAGCAGGCCTTCATGGTAAAATAGCTGCTAGGAAACCACTGCTAAGGACAGGCAGCAAGCAGAAGAGACTTGTTTGGGATAAAGAACACAAGGAATGAACATTAGACCAGTGGAAATCTGTTTGGTCTGATAAGTCCAAATTTGAGATGTTTGGTTCCAACCATCGTGTCTTTGTGCGACGCAGAAAAGGTGAACGGATGGACTCTACATGCCTGGTTCCCACCGTGAAGCATGGAGGTGGAGGTGTGATGGTGTGGGGGTGCTTTTCTGGTGGGGATTTATTCAAAATTGAAGGCATACTGAACCAACATGGCTACCACAGCATCTTGCAGTGGTATGCTATTCCATCCAGTTTGTGTTTAGTTGGACCATCATTTATTTTTCAACAGGACGATGACCCCAAACACACCTCCAGGCTGTATAAGGGCTATTTGACCAAGAAGGAGAGTGATGGGGTGCTACGCCAGATCACCTGGCCTCCACAGTAACCAGACCTGAACCCAATCGAGATGGTTTGGGGTGAGCTGGACCGCAGAGTGAAGGCAAAAGGACCAACAAGTGCATCTCTGGGAACTCCTTCAAGATTGTTGGAAGACCATTACCAGTGACTACCTCTTGAAGCTCATCAAGAAAATGCCAAGAGTCTGCAAAGCAGTCATCAAAGCAAAAGGTGGCTACTTTGAAGAACCTAGAATATAAGACATATTTTCAGTTGTTTCACACTTTTTTGTTAAGTATATAATTCCACATGTGTTAATTCATAGTTTTGATGCCTTCAGTGTGAATGTACAATTTTCATAGTCATGAAAATACAGAAAAATCTTGAAATGAGAAGGTGTGTCCAAACTTTTGGTCAGTACTGTATAACATTCTATATTATAGAATGCCATATATATTATGAAATTCAAGAGTTTTTTTAAGCAAAATCAAAGTACAACCTACATCCTTGCAGTCACTGCAGGAAATCTTACACAGTTAGGTTTGTTTCAATATTTTCAAGGCCAGTAATAAAAAGGTAGTGTTGCAATGGCTAAACTGCTTGTCAGCTTTATATGCAGCCCTGTCACTGCAGTCTTAGCTTGAGCTTGCTGTCCAAGGTTACTTTGTAAGTCTGCGTGCCCACTATGCATTTTTCAAGCGTTTTTGCAGCAGAATTTCCGCAGTGAAAATGCTTAAAAAACACTTGGTATGGCAAATGGTCTTCTGTGGGATTTCCTCCAGGATGGCACATCGATGCAAGCTGTGGCACGAAGGTTTGCTGTGTCTGTCAGCGTAGTGTCTAGAGGCTGGAGGCGCAACCAGGAGACAGGCCAGTACACCAGGAGACGTGGAGGGGGCCGCAGGAGGGCAACAACCCAGCAGCAGGACCACTACCTCCGCCTTTGTGCAAGGAGGAACAGGAAGAGCACTGCCAGAGCCCTACAAAATGACCTCCAGCGGGCTACAAGTGTGCATGTGTCTGCACAAACAGTTAGAAACCAACTCCATGAGGGTGGTATGAGGGCCTGATGTCCACAGATGGGGGTTGTGCTCACAGCCCAAAACCGTGCAGGATGCTTGGCATTTACCACAGAACACCAGGATTGGCAAAGTCGCCACTGGCGCCCTGTGCTCTTCACAGATGAAAGCAGGTTCACACTGAGCATATGTGACAGACGTGTCAGAGTCTGGAGAAGCTGTGGAGAGTGATCTGCTGCCTGCAACATCCTTCAGCATGCCCTGTTTGGCAGTGGGTCAGTAATGGTGTGGGGTGGCATTTCTTTGGAGGGCCACACAGCCCTCCATGAGCTTGCCAGAGGTAGCCTGACTGCCATTAGGTACCGAGATGAGATCCTCAGACCCCTTGTGAGACCATATGCTGGTGCGGTTGGCCCTGGGTTCCTCCTAATGCAGGACAATGCCAGACCTCATGTGGCTGGAGTGTGTCAGCAGTTTCTGCAAGATGAAGGCATTGAAGCTATGGACTGGCCCGCCCATTCCCCAGACCTAAATCCGATTGAGCACAGCTGGGACATCATGTCTCGCTCCATCCACCAACGTCACGTTGCACCACAGACTATCCAGGAGTTCGCGGATGCTTTAGTCCAGGTATGGGAGGAGATCCCACAGGAGACCATCCGCAACCTCATCAGGAGCATGCCCAGGCATTGTAGGGAGGTCATACAGGCACCCGGAGGCCACACACAATACTAAGCCTCATTTTGACTTGTTTTAAAGGACATTACATCAAAGTTGGATCAGCCTGTAGTGTATTTTTCCACTTTAATTTTGGGGGAGACTCCAAATCCAGGCCTCCAGTGGTTAATAAATTTGATTTCCATTGATGATTTTTGTGTGATTTTGTTGTCAGCACATTCAACTTTGTACAGAACAAAGTATTCAATGAGAATATTTCATTCATTCAGATCTAGGATGTGTTATTTGAGTGTTCCCTTTATTTTTTTTTGAGCAGTGTATATTACAAACCTTCTTATATTGGCCTGTACTATTGATTTGTGCAAAGTTTGTTATATGTATAGTTCCCTTTTAAAATCTGCCTCTTAAAATACTTATTTTCTATTATTGTAGATTACTGTCAACGTCCTGGGAGTATAAAAGAAGCTCAATTACAAGGTAAATGGAATGAAGAAACTTACCCACCTGGAACGGTTGCAAATTTTGACTGCCTTCCCGGATACACCCAGGATGGACTCATTAAAATGGCATGTATTGAAGGCACTTGGTGGCAAATTGCTAATGGCCAATGTAAAGGTAATTAAAATCTAAACTTTAATTGTTTCATGTGTTTTTATGGATGAAAGAAAGTGAAACATGTACCAAGAGCGGCATTTACTGCAGAAGTCTTAGTACTAAATATGCTAGATGGAAATCTATAAGAAGACATAGGCAGAGGACACAATATACGGAACTATCTGTTTGGCACTTACTTCTGAGGACACTATGTATCTGACCTACAGGTGCATCTCACAAAATTAGAATATCATCAAAAAGTAAGTTTCACTTCAATACAAAAAGTTTAAATAATTATATAGAGTCATTACAAACAGAGTGATCTATTTCAATTGTTTATTTCTGTTAATATTGATGATTATGGCTTACAGCCAATAAAACACAAAGGTCATCTCAGTAAATTGGAATAATTAACAAAAAACACCTGAAAAGACTTTAAGCTTTTTAAAAGGTCCATTAGTCTGTTTCAATAGGCTTTACAGTCATGGGGAAGACTGCTGACTTGACAGATGTCCAGAAGGCAGTCATTGACACACTCCATATGGTCCCAGAGTTCCAATTTTCATTTGGAAATCAAGGTCCCACAGTCTGGAGGGAGAGGAGAGGCACACAATCCAAGCTGCTTGAGGTCTAGTGTGAAGTTTCCACAATCAGTGATGGTTTGGGGAGCCATGTCATCTGCTGGTGTAGGTCCACTGTGTTTAACCAAGACCAAAGTCAGCGCAGCCATCTACCAGGAAATTTTAGAGCACTTCATGCTTCCCTCTGCCGACAAGCTTTTTGGAGATGGAAATGTCATTCTCCAGCAGGACTTGGCACCTGTCCACACTGCCAAAAGTACCAATACCTGTGTTTAAAAACAACGGTATCACTGTGCTCGATTGGCGAGCAAACTCGCCTAACCTTAACCACATAGAGAATGCAACTTGGGCTTCCATAACACCTCAGCAGTGCCACAGGCTGACTACCTCCATGCCATGCCGCATTGATGCAGTAATCGATGCAAAAGGAGCCCTGACCAAGTATTGAATGCATTTACTGAACATACATTTCATTAGGCCAACATTTCGTATTTTAAAAACATTTTTCAAGCTGTTATAAAATATTCTAATTTACTGAGATAATGACTTGTGTTTTCATTGGCTGTAAGCCATAATCATCAACATTAACAGAAATAAACACTTGAAATAGATCACTCTGTTTGTAATGACTCATATATAATATATGGGTTTCACTTTTTGTATTGAAGAGCTGAAATAAATTAACTTTTTGCTTATATTCTAATTTTGTGAGATGCACCTGTAATTGTTTTCTAGTGTGCTGTTTGTATGCCATTATTGTTTAGGGAAAACTATTTATGACATTCACCAAAAGCAAGATATCATGACTATGTCAGGACATCATTCTCCTGGCGCAGATAACCACTGTCTTTACAGGCCACAAGAGGCCTCAGGATTTTTTTCATCTGACTGAGGTAGTGTAGTTATTAGTATATTTATTTTTTCTTGTGAAAACAGAACACTTATAGTGTAAGGACCCGGTTATCTGGCCCAACTTCAAGGATGTCTGCTTCCCAGTATACTGACTAAGCAAATCCAACACACTAGCCCATATTATCTATCTATCATATTGTTGCAGCAATATACAGCCAATAATTTAAAACACATTATTGTTCAAGTTATGGTTTGTAAGAGAAATGTAGGGAAAAAGAGCGCAAAAGCAAAAAATTGCCTGGTAGGGATAAAAATAACCAATTCAGATGCTAAACCCTTCCTAATAAATAACGCACTACTATGTCTTATGTCAGGTCCTGTTCTTCAATGCGAGCTCAGGAGCTGAGCCTGCATCTTTTCCATCAGATGATGGTTGTATTATTAAGCCATCATCTGCCTATAATAGCTGTGAGTACTGTGGAGCTCTGCACGCTTAACCTGTTGAATGCTGCTGTCAATCTCTGACAGTGGCATTTACAGTACATCCCACAGTCTTTGGGATTGAATGAGGTGCTGATATGCTGCCATGACTGCTGTTATAACCCTGTTATGATGGTGCATGTATTAATAGGCGACTAATTTTTTATGTACTACATACAGCAATCACAGGCTCAAGTCCCATAAGAGGACTACAAAATACAGTAAAAAGGTTATAAATATGAAAAAAAAAATCTAGAAATGTGAATCACCCCCATGTATCTGAAACCACGGATACTGGAAGCCTGTGCTAGCATTTCTTCTGCGGTGTTGCTATCAGTGTGTCAAGAGTGGGAGAAGAGGGTTGCATTGACAATCCAACACAATGGGCAGCATTTTGAACAAGTTTTATAAGTGGTCATAAACTTGTAAAAAACTCATGAAAGAATAAAGTTACGTGAAAACCAAGCACGCCATTGTTTTTCTTATGAAATTCTCAATAAGTTTGATCTGTCACATGACCCTCTTCCCATTGAAAAAAATAAAGTTGGTTTCAAAATGGCCGCCATGGTCACGACCCATCTGGAAGAGTTTTCCCCCTCCCATATACTAATTTGCCACAAACAGGAAGTTAATATCACCAACCATTCCCATTTTATTTTGGTGTATCCATATAAAAGGCTATGTATGTATGTACAGTACAGACCAAAAGTTTGGACACACCTTCTCATTTAAAGATTTTTCTGTATTTTCATGACTATGAAAATTGTACATTCACACTGAAGGCATCAAAACTATGAATTAACACATGTGGAATTATATACTTAACAAAAAAGTGTGAAACAACTGAAAATATGTCGTATATTCTGGGTTCTTCAAAGTAGCCACCTTTTGCTTTGATGACTGCTTTACACACTCTTGGCATTCTCTTGACGAGCTTCAAGAGGTAGTCACCGGAAACGGTCTTCGAACAATATTGAAGGAGTTCCCAGAGATGGTTAGCACTTGTTGGCCCTTTTGCCTTCACTCTGCGGTCCAGCTCACCCCAAACCATCTCGATTGGGTTCAGGTCTGGTGACTGTGGAGGCCAGGTCATCTGGCGTAGCACACCATCACTCTCCTCCTTGGTCAAATAGCCCTTACACAGCCTGGAGGTGTGTTTGGGGTCATTGTCCTGTTGAAAAATAAATGGTCCAACTAAACGCAAACGGGATGGAATAACATGCCGCTGCAAGATGCTGTGGTAGCCATGCTGGTTCAGTATGCCTTCAATTTTGAATAAATCCCCAACTGTGTCACCAGCAAAGCACCTCCACACCATCACACCTCCACCTCCATGCTTCACGGTGGGAAGCAGGCATGTAGAGTCCATCCGTTCACCTTTTCTGCATCGCACAAAGACACGGTGGTTGGAACCAAAGATCTCAGATTTGGACTCATCAGACCAAAGCACAGATTTCCAATGGTCTAATGTCCATTCTTTGTGTTCTTTAGCCCAAACAAGTCTCTTCTGCTTGTTGCCTGTCCTTAGCAGTGGTTTCCTAGCAGCTATTTTACCATGAAGGCCTGCTGCACAAAGTCTCCTCTCAACAGTTGTTGAAGAGATGTGTCTGCTGCTAGAACTCTGTGTGGCATTGACCTTTAAATTGGTCTCTAATTACTAAGTACTATGAAAATTGTACATTCACACTGAAGGCATCAAAACTATGAATTAACACATGTGGAATTATATACTTAGCAAAAAAGTGAGAAACAACTGAAAATATGTCTTATATTCTAGGTTCTTCAAAGTAGCCACCTTTTGCTTTGATGACTGCTTTGCACACTCTTGGCATTCTCTTGATGAGCTTCAAGAGGTAGTCACCGGAAATGGTTTTCACTTCACAGGTGTGCCCTGTCAGGTTTAAAAAGTGGGATTTTTTGCCTTATAAATGGGGTTGGGACCATCAGTTGTGTTGTGCAGAAGTCTGGTGGATACACAGCTGATAGTCCTACTGAATAGACTGTCAGTATTTGTATTATGGCAAGAAATAAGCAGCTAAGTAAAGAAAAACGAGTGGCCATCATTACTTTAAGAAATGAAGGTCAGTCAGTCCGAAAAATTTAGAAAATTTTGAAAGTGTCCCCAAGTGCAGTTGCAATAACCATCAAGCGCTACAAAGAAACTGGCTCACATGAGGACAGCCCCAGGAAAGGAAGACCAAGAGTCACCTCTGCTTCTGAGGATAAGTTTATCCGAGTCACCAGCCTCAGAAATCGCAGGTTTACAGCAGCTCAGATTAGAGACCAGGTCAATGCCACACAGAGTTCTAGCAGCAGACACATCTCTACAACAACTGTTAAGAGGAGACTTTGTGCAGCAGGCCTTCATGGTAAAATAGCTGCTAGGAAATCACTGCTAAGGACATGCAACAAGCAGAAGAGACTTGTTTGGGCTAAAGAAGACAAGGAATGGACATCAGACCAGTGGAAATCTGTGCTTTGGTCTGAAAGTCCAAATTTGAGATCTTTGGTTCCAACCACCGTGTCTTTGTGTGATGCAGAAAAAGTGAACGGATGGAGTGGTTCCCACCGTGAAGCATGGAGGAGGAGGTGTGATGGTATGGAGGTGCTTTGCTGGTGACACTGTTGGGGATTTATTAGAAATTGAAGGCATACTGAACCAGCAAGGCTACCACAGCATCTTGCAGAGGCATGCTATTCCATCCAGTTTGCGTTTAGTTGGACCATCATTTATTTTTCAACAGGACAATAACCCCAAACACACCTCCAGGCTGTGTAAGGGCTATTTTACCAAGAAGGAGAGTGATGGGGTGCTACGCCAGATGACCTGGCCTCCACAGTCACCAGACCTGAACCCAATCGAGATGGTTTGGGGTGAGCTGGACCGCAGAGTGAAGGCAAAAGGGCGAACAAGTGCTAAGCATCTCTGGGAACTCCTTCAAGATTGTTGGAAGACCATTTCCGGTGACTACCTCTTGAAGCTCGTCAAGAGAATGCCAAGAGTGTGCAAAGCAGTCATCAAAGCAAAAGGTGGCTACTTTGAAGAACCTAGAATATAAGACATATTTTCAGTTGTTTCACACTTTTTTGTTAAGTATATAATTCCACGTGTTATTTCATAGTTTTGATGTCTTCAGTGTGAATGTGCAATTTTCATAGTAAGGAAAATACAGAAAAATCTTTAAATGAAAAGGTGTCCAAACTTTTGGTCAGTACTGTATAACATTCTATATTATAGAATGCCATATATATTATGAAATTCAAGAGTTTTTTTAAGCAAAATCAAAGTACAACCTACATCCTATATATATAGTGGTGGCCAAAAGTATTGGCACCCCTGCAATTCTGTCAGATAATACTCAGTTTCTTCCTGAAAATGATTGCAATCTAAAAGTCTTTGGTATTATCTTCATTTAATTTGCTTGCAAGGAAAAAACACAAGAGAATGAAGCAAAAATCAAATCATTGATCATTTCACACAAAATTCCAAAAATGGGTCAGACAAAAGTATTGGCACCCTCAGCCTAATACTTGGTTGCACAACCTTTAGCCAAAATAACTGCGAACAACCGCTTCCGGTAACCATCAATGAGTTTCTTACAATGCTCTGCTGGAATTGTAGACCATTCTTCTTTGGAAAACTTCTCCAGGTCCCTGATATTTGAAGGGTGCCTTCTCCAAACTGCCATTTTGAGATCTCTCCACAGGTGTTCTATGGGATTCAGGTCTGGACTCATTTCTGGCAACCTTAGAAGTCTCCAGTGTTTTCTCTCAAACCATTTTATAGTGCTTTTGGAAGTGTGTTTTGGGTCATTGTCCTGCTGGAAGACCCATGACCTCTGAGGGAGACCCAGCTTTCTCACACTGGGCCCTACATTATGCTGCAAAATTTGTTGGTAGTCTTCAGACTTCATAATGCCATGCACACGGTCAAGCAGTCCAGTGCCAGAGGCAGCAAAGCAACCCCAAAACATCAGGGAACCTCCGCCATGTTTGACTGTATGGACCATGTTCTTTTCTTTGAATGCCTCTTTTTTTTCCTGTACACTCTATGTTGATTCTTTTTCCCAAAAAGCTCTACTTTTGTCTCATCTGAACAGAGAACATTCTTCCAAAACGTTTTAGGCTTTCTCAGGTAAGTTTTGGCAAACTCCAGCCTGGCTTTTTTATGTCTCGGGGTAAGAAGTGGGGTCTTCCTGGGTATCCTACCATACAGTCCCTTTTCATTCAGACGCTGACGGATAGTACGGATTGACACTGTTGTACCCTCGGACTGCAGGGCAGCTTGAACTTGTTTGGATGTTAGTCGAGGTTCTTTAGCCACCATCCGCACAATCTTGCGTTGAAATCTCTCGTCAATTTTTCTTTTCCGTCCACATCTAGGGAGGTTAGCCACAGTGCCATGGGCTTTAAACTTCTTGATGACACTGCGCACAGAAGACACAGGAACATTCAGTTACATAGTTACATAGTTACATAGTTAGTAAAGCCGAATAAAGACTTGCGTCCATCAAGTTCGACCTGTTAGTTCTGTAATTGCTAAAGTTGATCCAGAGGAGGGCAAAAACCCCAAATGATTTGGCCAATCTTCACCTGAGGAAAAATTCCCTCCCGACTCTGAAACCAGCAGTCAGAATAAATCCCTGTATCAACCTACTATTTTATGTTATTTTTAAGTATATGCTGAAATCTGCCTGGTATCTAGAAAAGCATCCAGTCCCCGCTTGAACTGGTTTAGTGAATCCGACATTACCGTCTCCTCACTCAGTGAATTCCATATTCTCACTGCTCTTACCGTAAAGAACCCCTTCCTATGCTGGTGCTGAAACCTTTTCTCTTCCAGTCTTAGTGAGTGCCCTCTTGTTACCGTAATATCCCTCCTTTTGAACAAATCCCGGGCAAGGTCTCTATACTGTCCCCTAACATATTTGTACACATTTATTATGTCCCCCCTCAACCTTCTCTTTTCCAGGCTGAATAGTCCTAGTTTTGCCAACCTCTCTGGGTATTGCAGTCCCTCCATTCCCTTTATTAATTTTGTTGCCCTCCTTTGTACCTTTTCAAGCTCATTTATATCCTTTCTATATATTGGGGCCCATAACTGAGCACAGTATTCCAAGTGTGGTCTGACCAGTGCTTTGTACAGTGGAAGAACAATGTTCTCATCCTTTGCAGCTATACCTCTTCTGATACATCCCATTACCCTGTTTGCCCTTACAGCAGCCGCCTGACTTTGGGCACTCCAATTTAGTTTGCTATCAATCAAGATGCCCAAGTCCTTCTCCATCTCTGAATTCCCCAATGATTTCCCATTCAGTGAGTACTGGTGACTTCCATTTTTCCTTCCCATATGTATGACCTTACATTTCTCCTCGTTAAACCTCATTTGCCATTTAATGCTCCACCTACCCAGCTTATCCAAATCCCTCTGTAGGTCTGCACTGTCCTCTTTTGTATTAATTGTTTTACATAACTTTGTGTCATCTGCGAATATTGATATTTTACTATTTATCCCGTTGACTATGTCGTTAATAAAGATATTAAATAACATTGGGCCTAGTACAGACCCCTGTGGTACCCCACTAGTGACGCTTACCCAATCTGAGTATATTCCATTTATAACCACCCTCTGCCTTCTATCCTTTAGCCAGTTAGCTACCCACTTGCAGACATTTTCCCCCAGCCCCATCATTCTCATTTTGTATACCAACCTATTATGTGGCACGCTATCGAACGCTTTTGAGAAGTCGAGATACACGACATCCACTGGTTCCCCCTGATCTACTCGAGAGCTAACCTCCTCGTAGAAGTCAATCAGGTTTGTTTGGCAGGAGCGATTCCTCATGAATCCATGTTGGTTCGGGGTTAATAGATTATTAGCATCAAGATGCTCCATGATTGCCTCATTAATAAAGCCTTCAAAAATTTTGCCCACAACGGACGTCAGACTCACCGGACGATAGTTTCCGGCGTCACTTTTCGCTCCCTTTTTGAATATTGGCACTACATTCGCCTGTCGCCAATCAAGTGGTACAGACCCAGTCTCAACAGAGTCCTTAAATATAAGATATAACGGTCTGTCTATCACATTACTTAGTTCCCTTAGTACCCGTGGGTGTATGCCATCAGGTCCTGGTGATTTGTTTATTTTAATGTTACTGAGGCGTTTCTGTACCCCAGCTTGGGTTAGATTTGTCATACTTTGTGGAGGATTAAGCTTGTCACTTCTCATTTCACCTGTTAGTTCTTTTTCCTTTGTGAAAGTTGACGAAAAAAATGTATTTAATAGATTAGCTTTATCCTCATGTTTCTCTATGATTTTGCCTTCATCACTTTTTATCGGTCCAATATTATTCGATTTAATCCTTTTACTATTTATATAGGTAAAGAACAGTTTGGGATTTGATCTACTTTCCCTAGCAATACGTCTCTCTGTTTCCTCCTTTGCTATTTTTATTTGTTTTTTGCAGGTTCTCGTTTTTTCCTTGTAACACATTAGTGCCTCCTTGCTGTTTTCCTGTTTTAATCTCTTGAATGCCTCTTTTTTGCTATTTAACGCCACTTTTACGTTCTTATTCAACCATATTGGTTTCCTCTTATTTCTGGCCCTTTTATTCCCATACGGTATATACCTCTCGCACTGAGTATTCAGAATTCTATTGAAGGTTTCCCATTTACTATTCGTATTTCCTTGATTAAGAACTTTGTCCCAGTCTATAAGTTGAAGGTTTTCTTTCAGCTGATCAAACTTCACCCTCCTAAAGTTTAATGTTTTTGTTGTTCCCTTATTGATAACCCTACTGAAGGGCATTTTGAAGTCTATAATATTATGGTCGCTATTACCTAGGTGCCCCCCTATCTGTACCTCAGTTATTCTATCAGGCCTATTAGTCAATATTAAGTCCAACACGGCCTTCCCTCTCATTGGTTCCTGCACTAGTTGGGAGAGATAATTATCCTTAATATTTGTCAAGAACCTTTTTCCTTTCTGAGATCTACAGGTTTCTGTTTCCCAGTCAATATCCGGGTAGTTGAAATCCCCCATTACAATCACCTCATTATGTTTTGCTACTTTGTCTATTTGTCCTAATAGCAGTTTCTCATTCTCCTCTGTTATATTGGGTGGCTTATAGCAGACCCCCAGTAATATTTTATTATTATTTTTTGCCCCCTCTATCTCTACCCACATGGACTCGACCCCCTCTTCTCCCTCTCCTATATCTTCCCTTAGTCTGGGTTTTAGACATGATTTTACATATAAGCAGACTCCTCCGCCTTTCCCCTGTTTCCGGTCCCTTCTAAATAAACTATAATCTGTTAAATTTACCGCCCAGTCGTAGCTATCGTCTAGCCAAGTCTCTGTTATACCTACGATGTCATACCTCTCCTCCGATATAAGCGCCTGCAGCTCATCCGCCTTATTGGTCAGGCTTCTTGCGTTGGTCAGCATGCAAGATAAAACTTTGGGGTTATTTAGCATCCTATTCTTCTCTAACGATCTAACTGTACTATCCCCACCCCCCTCTCCACCCTCATTATATTCACTTCTCCCCTTCCCCCTTGCTTGCCTCACATCCCACCTATTTCCTTGGTTTCCCCCCCCCGTCTCTAGTTTAAAAACTCCTCCAACCTATTAGCCATCTTCTTCCCCAGCACCGCTGCACCCTCCCCATTGAGGTGCAGCCCGTCCCTACGGTAGAGCCTGTAGCTGACAGCGAAGTCGGCCCAGTTCTCCATGAACCCAAACCCTTCTGCCTTGCACCAACTCTTTAGCCACTTATTCACCTCCCTAACCTCCCGTTGGCGCTCCTGTGTGGCTCGCGGGATTGGTAGTATTTCTGAGAAAACTACCTTGGAGGTCCTTGCCCTAAGCTTCCTACGTAGATCCCTGAAATCATTTTTAAGGACCCTCCATCTACCACTCACTTTGTCATTGGTGCCAATGTGGACCATGACCGCTGGGTCTTCGCCAGCCCCACCCAGTAACCTGTCAACCCGATCCGCGATGTGCCGGACTCGAGCGCCAGGGAGGCAGCACACCGTTCGGCGATCCCGGTCTTTGTGACAGATTGCCCTGTCTGTCCCCCTAATAATAGAGTCACCCACTACCAGGACCTGTCTAGCCTGCCCTACACTTCCCCCCTCCCCCTCATTACTGGAGCATACACTCCCCCGGCGGTCAGAGGATCTGTCGTGCTCCAATAATGCCGGTTCTGAACCAGCCTTCCTATACTTCTTCCCTCTATCCCTTCTAACTGTTGACAGGTTACTGGGTGGGGCTGGCGAAGACCCAGCGGTCATGGTCCACATCGGCACCAATGACAAAGTGAGTGGTAGATGGAGGGTCCTTAAAAATGATTTCAGGGACCTAGGTAGGAAGCTTAGGGCAAGGACCTCCAAGGTAGTTTTCTCAGAAATACTACCAATCCCGCGAGCCACACAGGAGCGCCAACGGGAAGTTAGGGAGGTGAATAAGTGGCTAAAGAGTTGGTGCAAGGCAGAAGGGTTTGGGTTCATGGAGAACTGGGCCGACATCGCGGTCGGCTACAGGCTCTACCGTAGGGACGGGCTGCACCTCAATGGGGAGGGTGCAGCGGTGCTGGGGAAGAAGATGGCTAACAGGTTGGAGGAGTTTTTAAACTAGAGAGGGGGGGGGAAACCAAGGAAATAGGTGGGATGTGAGGCAAGCAAGGGGGAAGGGGAGAAGTGAATATAATGAGGGTGGAGAGGGGGGTGGGGATAGTACAGTTAGATCGTTAGAGAAGAATAGGATGCTAAATAACCCCAAAGTTTTATCTTGCATGCTGACCAACGCAAGAAGCCTGACCAATAAGGCGGATGAGCTGCAGGCGCTTATATCGGAGGAGAGGTATGACATCGTAGGTATAACAGAGACTTGGCTAGACGATAGCTACGACTGGGCGGTAAATTTATTAGATTATAGTTTATTTAGAAGGGACCGGAAACAGGGGAAAGGCGGAGGAGTCTGCTTATATGTAAAGTCATGTCTAAAACCCAGACTAAGGGAAGATATAGGAGAGGGAGAAGAGGGGGTCGAGTCCATGTGGGTAGAGATAGAGGGAACTAAAAATAATAATAAAATATTACTGGGGGTCTGCTATAAGCCACCAAATATAACAGAGGAGAATGAGAATCTGCTATTAGGACAAATAGACAAAGTAGCAAAACATAATGAAGTGATTGTAATGGGGGATTTCAACTACCCGGATATTGACTGGGAAACAGAAACCTGTAGATCTCAGAAAGGAAAAAGGTTCTTGACAAATATTAAGGATAATTATCTCTCCCAACTAGTGCAGGAACCAACGAGAGGGAAGGCCGTGTTGGACTTAATATTGACTAATAGGCCTGATAGAATAACTGAGGTACAGATAGGGGGGCACCTAGGTAATAGCGACCATAATATTATCGACTTCAAAATGCCCTTCAGTAGGGTTATCAATAAGGGAACAACAAAAACATTAAACTTTAGGAGGGCGAAGTTTGATCAGCTGAAAGAAAGCCTTCAACTTATTGACTGGGACAAAGTTCTTAATCAAAGGAATACGAATAGTAAATGGGAAACCTTCAAAAGAATTCTGAATACTCAGTGCGAGAGATATATACCGTATGGGAATAAAAGGGCCAGAAATAAGAGGAAACCAATATGGTTGAACAAGAACGTAAAAGGGGCGTTAAATAGCAAAAAAGAGGCATTCAAGAGATTAAAACAGGAAAACAGTAAGGAAGCACTAATGTGTTACAAGGAAAAAACGAGAACCTGTAAAAAACAAATAAAAATAGCGAAGGAGGAAACAGAGAGACGTATTGCTAGGGAAAGTAGATCAAATCCCAAAATGTTCTTTACGTATATAAATAGTAAAAGGATTAAATCGGATAATATTGGACCGATAAAAAGTGAGGAAGGCAAAATCATAGAGAAAGATGAGGATAAAGCTAATCTATTAAATAATTTTTTTTCGACAACTTTCACAAAGGAAATCGAAATAACAGGAGAAATGAGAAGTGACAAACTTAATCCTCCACTAAGTATGACAAATCTAACCCAAGCTGGGGTACAGAAACGCCTCAGTAACATTAAAATAAACAAATCACCAGGACCTGATGGCATACACCCACGGGTACTAAGGGAACTAAGTAATGTGATAGACAGACCGTTATATCTTATATTTAAGGACTCTGTTGAGACTGGGTCTGTGCCACTTGATTGGCGACAGGCGAATGTAGTGCCAATATTCAAAAAGGGAGCGAAAAGTGACGCCGGAAACTATCGGCCGGTGAGTCTGACGTCCGTTGTGGGCAAAATTTTTGAAAGCTTCATTAAAGAGGCAATTACGGAGCATCTTGATGCTAATAATCTTTTAATTCCTAACCAACATGGATTCATGAGGAATCGCTCCTGCCAAACAAACCTGATTGACTTCTACGAGGAGGTTAGCTCTCGAGTAGATCAGGGGGAACCAGTGGATGTCGTGTATCTCGACTTCTCAAAAGCGTTCGATAGCGTGCCACATAATAGGTTGGTATACAAAATGAGAATGATGGGGCTGGGGGAAAATGTCTGCAAGTGGGTAGCTAACTGGCTAAAGGATAGAAGGCAGAGGGTGGTTATAAATGGAATATACTCAGATTGGGTAAGCGTCACTAGTGGGGTACCACAGGGGTCTGTACTAGGCCCAATGTTATTTAATATCTTTATTAACGACATAGTCAACGGGATAAATAGTAAAATATCAATATTCGCAGATGACACAAAGTTATGTAAAACAATTAATACAAAAGAGGACAGTGCAGACCTACAGAGGGATTTGGATAAGCTGGGTAGGTGGAGCATTAAATGGCAAATGAGGTTTAACGAGGAGAAATGTAAGGTCATACATATGGGAAGGAAAAATGGAAGTCACCAGTACTCACTGAATGGGAAATCATTGGGGAATTCAGAGATGGAGAAGGACTTGGGCATCTTGATTGATAGCAAACTAAATTGGAGTGCCCAAAGACAGGCGGCTGCTGTAAGGGCAAACAGGGTAATGGGATGTATCAGAAGAGGTATAGCTGCAAAGGATGAGAACATTGTTCTTCCACTGTACAAAGCACTGGTCAGACCACACTTGGAATACTGTGCTCTGTTATGGGCCCCAATATATAGAAAGGATATAAATGAGCTTGAAAAGGTACAAAGGAGGGCAACAAAATTAATAAAGGGAATGGAGGGACTGCAATACCCAGAGAGGTTGGCAAAACTAGGACTATTCAGCCTGGAAAAGAGAAGGTTGAGGGGGGACATAATAAATGTGTACAAATATGTTAGGGGACAGTATAGAGATCTTGCCCGGGATTTGTTCAAAAGGAGGGATATTACGGTAACAAGAGGGCACTCACTAAGACTGGAAGAGAAAAGGTTTCAGCACCAGCATAGGAAGGGGTTCTTTATGGTAAGAGCAGTGAGAATATGGAATTCACTGAGTGAGGAGACGGTAATGTCGGATTCACTACACCAGTTCAAGCGGGGACTGGATGCATTTCTAGATACCAGGCAGATTTCAGCATATACTTAAAAATAAAATAAAATAGTAGGTTGATACAGGGATTTATTCTGACTGCTGGTTTCAGAGTCGGGAGGGAATTTTTCCTCAGGTGAAGATTGGCCAAATCATTTGGGGTTTTTGCCCTCCTCTGGATCAACTTTAGCAATTACAGAACTAACAGGTCGATCTTGATGGACGCAAGTCTTTATTCGGCTTTACAAACTATGTTACTATGTTACCCAGCTCCCTGCCTGTTCAGCCTGCGCTTCCCCACTAAGCTCCACCCCCAGTGTTGACCCATTGAGTGTCTGCTCGGTGAGCAGCAAACTCCGTTCCATGTTGTCGATGCTCCTCAGTACCGCTATCTGAGCACTTAGATCCAGGATTTGGAGATGTACTCGTAGCCTTGAGATTGATCATGTGACGCGCCCCCTGGGACATATTCCTTTTTGAGGGGAATACCCGGCACCGGATCAGATGGGGGGGGGGTTGTAGTCTCCGAGCGGCTGTGACCCGGCCCGTGCCCAGGGCGTCAAGCTCAGTGTTATGTGGCAGTCCTACAGATGTTATTAAGAGTTCTTTTGTGTCGACTACGCCACCCGTTGTGATGCGGTCACTGTGGCCGCCGCTGCAGCAGGGTCCGCTGAGGCTGATGGTGGGTGCGCAGCTTGGTGGGATAACCCCCAACGGGAGGGGTATAGCCTCAGGGGGGACAGGTGCAGAGGATGGGGGTTGTGGTGGTGCAGTGCAGACGGCAATGAAGACAGAGTCGGGTTGTGCAGTTAAGGGTGTTTACTTACTGCAGATGTTGTACTGGTCACTCCAGCTCCGAGTGACCACCCGAGCCGTGCTGCGTCCACCAGGTCCTGGATCCAGCCAACCCCCAAACAAGTCCGGAGCGTGGCCCTGAGCTCTCCTTCTGTCCCGTTCTCTGGCCGTCCCCACCAGTGATCCACCTAGGTCCAGCTCCCTCGGGCCTTCTGTTGGGACACCCTTGGCCTTGGGTTCCCTGACCCTTCATGTGGTGTGCCTTCGGGGTGGATGTGATGGGTGGCCGTGGCAGATGCTGCCCACGGCCTCCGGTCTCTGGCTAGGGTGTGTTTTCTGCCCCCACCAGCTTGGGTTCCGGTACCCTGTGCCGACTCCTCACCCGGTGCTTTAATTTGGGTTCTTGGGTCCTCTCTGTTTTCCCCTCTGGGTACTCCTTCTCTGCTCCTCTCTCACTCAGGGTCTCTCTCTTGCTGCAGGCTGACTTCCTCTCTGCTTGCTGTCTGCTCCTCTGCAGCTGTCTTGCTGTCTCCAACTGACTTGTTCTCTGCATCTGACTTGTTCTCTGCATCTGACTTGTTCTCTGCATCTGACCCTGATCTTTGATGGTGCCCACCTTATATACACCCTCTATGTGTGAGCTCAGGTGACCAGCACCCAATGAGCTCCTATCTTTACCCAGGCTGCTCCCCCTATCTGCCCCTACACTACTTGGGATGTACCACCCCCCTCCCACTCCAGCCAGGAACAGACTCGGTCGTACCTGCACATTTCTAAGTGGGAGTACCGTCGGTCTGCTCCTCGGAAATGGGATGTATGTAGTGCATGCAGCCTACCGAGCTCAGTTCCACACTCCTTCCTTACCCGGGAGTGGAATATCACACCTCTGGGTTGAGGTGCAATACCCCTGTAGCAGCCGAATCCTCAGGGTGCTACACATGCTTCCTCACAATTTGGTTTCTCAAGTCCTCAGACAGTTCTTTGGTCTTCTTTCTTTTCTCCATGCTCAATGTGGTACACACAAGGACACAAGACAGAGGTTGGGTCAACTTAATCCATGTTAACTGGCTGCAAGTGTGATTTAGTTATTGCCAACACCTGTTAGGTGCCACAGGTAAGTTACAGGTGCTGTTAATTACACGAATTAGAGAAGCATCACATGAATTTTCAAACAGTGCCAATACTTTTGTCCACCCCCTTTTTTAGGTTTGGTGTGGAATTGTATCCAATTTGACTTTATGACAATTCTTTTTGTGTTGTTTCATTGAAGACAAATTAAATGAAGATAATAATACCAAAGAATTTGTGATTGCAATCATTTTCAGGAAGAAACTGAGTATTATTTGACAGAATTGCAGGGGTGCCAATACTTTTGGCCACATATTATATATAATTTTATACACACACTAGCTATTGAGCCCGTTCTACTCCTGGTCTCCCATGCTGGTATGTGCTGCCCCCATCCCTATCCTGATATACATGGCACCCACCCTCATTCCCCCCCCCCAATCTTGGTACGCATGACCCCCCCCCCAATCTTCGTACGAGTGGCCCCCCAATCTTGGTACGGGTGGGCCCCTTCACCCCCCCCAATCTTGGTACGCATGGCCCCCCTCATTCCTTTCACACTGCACACATGCAAAAAAAATAAACACTTATACTCACCTTTTTACCCTGTGCTCTAGCGAGCGCTGCTGAGTCCTGATCTGTCGGAGGCCGGGTGAGGAGTGCGTGCCGGAGCACCACGCTGTCTGGAGCCATTTTGCTGAAGACACACTGCAAGTGTGTCTTCAGTAAAATGGCGCCGGATAGCGCTATGCGCCGATTCCGACACCTTCACTCCACCCCCGGTCTCTGGCCAGAAGAGAGGTGCCACGGCAACACTCCTCCCGGTCAGGTAAGTATGGTGCCGGACATCGCGATATGCGTTCAGTGTCTATGCATACCGCGATCTCCAGTGCCATACACTCCTCTCACCTGTAACGGCTCCATGCATTCTTCTGTCTGGAGCCAGACTGTGCGTCACGCATGCGCAGTCTATAGAGGCTTCAGACAAAGGGACGCTTGGCCGGTTATATGATAGATATACACACACACACACACACGTATATAGATAGGCACATATATAGACAATATAAGTCGCAATAGTCATAAGATGAAAGCCATTTTTTAAATAAAGTTATAAGAAGTCCTGTTTTCATTTCAGTTTGCAAACAGCCATGTAGGGTACAAAACTAACATGTGGAAGAAGGTCCTCTGGTCAGATATGACCAAAGTAGAACTTATTGGTAGTGATGGGCGAACCAGTGACTGTTCGGGTTCGGTTAATTGAGCCGAACACCGAACAGTTTTTAAAAAGAAAAAAGAACCCGAACATGGACCCCATTCATGTGAATGGCAAACTTGAATTTACGTGGTTTCCCACGATATCATTTGCGTGACAGTGCAGGAAACACAGGCTTTAATCGGCGGTAATAGCATTACCGCGGTCAGAGCGCTGTGGCATCATGTTGACAGGTGTGACAGTGACCTGCGGTAAAAAGCTTTCCGCGGGTCAGAGGCACTGGCTGATGGTACTACCACCACCATCAGCCAGCGCCTCCTGTCATAGGAAACAGCAAGCGCAGGCATCACTGGATGGGAGCAGTAGTGTCTCACCAGTGGTGCCTGTGCCCTGCTGAAAGTTAAAATTAATAAAATGTTCAACTAAAAATAAAACACAAACACCTACACCTTGTCCCCAATGTTCTCCGCCCCTGCAAAAAAAGAAAAAAAAAAACACCATATACTCACCTTACAGCTAATCCCCGAAGTCCATGATCACCTGCAATTAAAGTAAAATAATAAAGCAACCTCATCCTCACCTGTCTGCCGCAGTTCAAATAGCTAGGGTCCCCCAAAGATCCCACGAACAGAAAGACCACATTGTATAATGTGACCGCTCTGTTCAGCAGCTGGCAATACACTGACGCTCAGTGTACTGCCAGCAAATGAGGTCAGCGCCTGCACAGTGAGTATTTTCCCATGCTTGCAATGAGTTGAACTCAGTTGCAGCAACTGTCAGCAGCAACAAACCCTGATGCAGTATGTCATGTTGTATAGCCTG
This sequence comes from Phyllobates terribilis, assembly GCF_046119375.1. Taxonomy (NCBI): domain Eukaryota; kingdom Metazoa; phylum Chordata; class Amphibia; order Anura; family Dendrobatidae; genus Phyllobates; species Phyllobates terribilis. Next base: position 32,331,612 of record NW_027362768.1, on the reverse strand, counting down.
GGTCAACGCAGTATGGACGTGGGGCATATCACGTATACGGAGTTGGCACAGATTAAAGACATCTGCACAGTTTGGAAATGGATACTAAGATGGTTAGAGGCTGACGATGCAATCATCAACATCACTATTCCGGTCATTTACATGCTGGAGCAGACTTTGAATAGCCTGTGGGAGGAGGTGGTGGTGGTCCCTGAGGAAGAGGAGGGAGGAAGCAGAGGAGGATGCAGAAGGGATAACAATGTCTTAAAATTTCCAGACTGTCATCACACAGGCAGCTGCCAAGGGAGGGTGGATTACTGCGATCGAGGGGGTTAGTGATACCAGACAAACTGTTAGGGAAGGTGCAAGAGCCGAGGAACAAATGGAGGAGGAAGAGGTGATGGTTGAGCAACAGTCAGTAGATGAAGAGGATAATCATCCCCTCTCTGTTGAATGTGGTGGTTGGCAGGAGGGAGTGGAGGAAACAAGCATCAGTATTACGCAGCCATCAATACAGCCTTTCTTTGGACCTCCTGGAAGAGCTCAACATCTGCAACATGATCCCCCTATAGTTAAGATTTGAAATAATGCTGACTACTGGGCTGCCACTCTGTTACATCCATGTTATAAGAGTAAATTTTGCAAGATGATTCCCACCCTGGAAAGGGACCCACGAATGCTGGAGTATCGAAACACGCTTTTACAATCTTAAGACAGGTTTTCCCCCCACAAGACAGTAGTTAGGCACCCAATAAGCATCACAGCTCTAGACTTCCAACCTCCGGCACATCAATTCGTTAATGCCAAAACATTAGCAGCAGCTCGTGCAAAGCAGAGTACAAGTCCGACACGCTGAACGACTGGAGAGGATGGTGCAGGAGTATCTCAAGTAGAGATGAGCGTTGTTCTACTCGAACTGTTCGCCAATCTCAAATTCGAGCTGTTTTGGGCGGTGTTCGAGCCGTTCGGCGAACACGAACAATTTGAGAAAAATTCGGCTGTTCGAGGTTATGTTCGATAACTGTTCGTGCACCAAAATCATAACTGGATTTTTTCTCAGTAATGATGAAAATTAATGTTAATATGCAGTTTGAGTGTACAGCGGGGTGGGGGGAGGGGCAGGGGATGGATCTCTGCAGGAATAATGAAGATCTCCATTTTTTTTTTCTCTTTCCCGCATTTACAGTGGGGAGGTGCAATCTGTCAGCCTATCAGCAGCGCACACACGGAGTGCTTTTTTTCACACAAGCAAGGGCATGTGTCATTGGCAGTGTATGTCACATGTCCTTGCCCTATAAGACCAAGTCATTTTCCCCGTCGCCACAATTTTCTCACTGCTGCAGCTGCGTGTTAGACGGCACCGCTGTTGCTGTGTGCGCTATACCTTGTTAATTTCAAGCCAATTTTCGCACAAATCTACAGATAGCTTGGGAGTAGGGAATAATTGTGATTGCAGTCCTTTTAAGGACTAGGTTACAGCATTTCCTACGACTTTTATCAGGCAGGTCTGTGCTCTAAAATAGATAGATTGTGGGAGTAAAGACTAATTGTAATTGGAGTCCTTTTCAGGACTAGGTTACATCAGTTCCTATCAGTTTTTGCCAGGCAGGTCTGTGCCAGTGCTGTGCAAGTTTTTTTCACAGCATTTGGCTGAATCTAGCAAAGCTAATCCTTTTTGGCCTATTGCAGAGTGTGTTAGTCAGTGGAGTAGCCTATCTGTGTTGCAAGCTACACCACCTGTGTATAGAATACCAATTTTTTTACTGCACCTAGTGAAGTAAAATCTTTTGGGCATAGCATCATTCCATTAGTCCATCTATACTGACCTCCATCAGGTTGCAAATTGAATATAATTTTTTTCTGCATCTAGCTCTGAAAAAATATTGGGCTTCTAGCTGTGTGTGGGACTTGTTGTATTAGTCCATTGATACTGACCTCCATCAGGTTGCAAACTGAATATATTTTTTTCTGCATCTACCTCTGAAAAAATATTGGGCTTCTAGCTGTGTGTGGGACTTGTTCTATTAATCCATCTATACAGACCTCCATCAGGTTGCAAACTGAATATATTTTTTTCTGCATCTACCTCTGAAAAAATATTGGGCTTCTAGCTGTGTGTGGGACTTGTTGTATTAGTCCATCTATACTGACCTCCATCAGGTTGCAAACTGAATATTTTTTTTTCTGCATCTACCTCTGAAAAAATATTGGGCTTCTAGCTGTGTGTGGGACTTGTTCTATTAATCCATCTATACAGACCTCCATCAGGTTGCAAACTGAATATATTTTTTTCTGCATCTACCTCTGAAAAAATATTGGGCTTCTAGCTGTGTGTGGGACTTGTTGTATTAGTCCATCTATACTGACCTCCATCAGGTTGCAAACTGAATATATTTTTTTCTGCATCTACCTCTGAAAAAATATTGGGCTTCTAGCTGTGTGTGGGACTTGTTCTATTAATCCATCTATACAGACTGTTATGCACACGCCCGGACTGACTGGCGTGTGCGGGAGAAGTGGTTCCACTGGTCCATGAACCGGAGAGTGCCTGGAGGGGCGTGACTAAGTATCTGGCCGATCCGACCAAGATGGCACGACGGCATACGACGCCAGTGCACCAGGGAGAAACCGGGCAGAGGGACCAGGTGCTACTCCAGGTCAAACTCCGGACACGGGGGTTGACCAACACAGGGATTACTGGAACAGGCAGGTTAGGCTGGCACAGACTGGTGGATATAAGCGAACACGGCAGGTATGCAGACGGGTGGATACAGGCAAATATGCAGGCAGGGAGGTACTGGCCGAAAGGACGGGCTGGAGCACAGAGAGGACAAGACCCAGTACAGACTGGGTCACAGAAACAGAACCACAGATGCGGTAGCCAAACACAGCAGAGAGGGAACGCCCGAAGCGGTGGGCAAGAGCAGAGCAGGACGGGACTGCCGGAACAGCGAGCACAAGCAGAGCAGGACAGGACTGCCGGAGCAGCGAGCAGATGCAGAGCAGGACGGGGCTGCCGGAGCAGCGAGCAGAAGCAGAGCAGCACAGGACTGCCGGAGCAGCGAGCAGATGCAGAGCAGAAACCGCAGGAGCGACAAGCAAGGCAAGAGCAGAGTGGAAACCGCAAGAGCGGTAAACAAGGCAGGAGCAGAGCGGAAACCGCAGAGCGGCTAAGAAGGCCGCAGCAGAGCGGAAACCGCAGAGAGGCAAACAAGGCAGGAGCAGAGCGGAAACCGCAGAGCGGTAAACAAGGCAGGACCAGAGCGGAAACCGCAGAGCGGCTAAGAAGGCCGCAGCAGAGCGGAAACCGCAGAGCGGCAAACAAGGCCGCAGCAGAGCGGAAACCGCAGAGCGGCAAACAAGGCAGGAGCAGAGCGGAAACCGCAGAGCGGTAAACAAGGCAGGAGCAGAGCGGAAACCGCAGAGCGGTAAACAAGGCAGGAGCAGAGCGGAAACCGCAGAGCGGTAAACAAGGCAGGAGCAGAGCGGAAACCGCAGAGCGGTAAACAAGGCAGGAGCAGAGCGCAAACCGCAGGAGCGGCAAGCTAAGCAGGAGCAGAGCGGAAACCGCAAGAGCGGCGAGCTAAGCAGGAGCAGAGCGGAAACCGCAGAGCGGCTAAGGAGGCAGGAGCAGAGCGGAAACCGCAGAGCGGCAAACAAGGCAGGAGCAGAGCGGAAACCGCAGAGCGGCGAACAAGGCAGGAGCAGAGCGGAAACCGCAGAGCAGCAGACAAGGCAGGAGCAGAGCGGAAACCGCAGAGCGGCAGACAAGGCAGGGGGATAGGACTCTGTTCACAAAGAACAGACGGAGAAGGAAAGGCAGAACCAGAAGCACACACAGTACTTACAAAGAAGTAGCGAGCGTACACTAAATTCACAACAGAGGTACAGAGACGACGAGAAGGAATTTAGGAGCAAGTACAGACTCTGCAGAAAGATGCAGAAAACAGACAAAGAGGGAAAAGGGAGAAAAGGCAAAAGTAGAAACGAGGCACAGACAACTAGGAACCGAGGAACGGGAACAAATACAGCAAGGCTGGGACACAAACAGGACTCTGTTCAGACGGGAACAGATACCGCAAGGCACAGACAGGCAGATCTAGGAATACAGCCCCTAGAAGGCGAAAGAACAGGCTAGAAGCGTGTTCACAAGAACAGACCACAGTTCAGACACAGAACTGGAGAACAGGCAGGAAAACAGGATAGGACCTGGCACGTCAGAGACAAAAAGCCGACTGACAGGACACAATGCTCAGGCGCCATCTTGAGGAAGAAGGTGGTATAAATACCCAAAGATGGACAGCAATAGGCTGAAGGTGCAACAGGGGCGTCTCCGCAGCAGGTACAAGAAACAGGAAGTTCAGCGGGCGTCGCCCTATGCAGCCAAAACAGACAAACAGACAGCAAGGAGGGAAGCCAGAGAGACATTCTGGACTGGAGATCAAGTGCGCGCTCTTGCACAGTGGGAGATGGACCACCATGCAAGGACGCCGCCAGGTATGTTACAGTACCCCCCCCCCTTACGCCCCCTCTTCTTCAGGCCTGCCAGAATCTTCCGCAGGGAATTCGAGGACCAGTCGTTCACTTCAAGGAGATCACTTCCACTGTCCACAGAAAAAATTGATCTCGTCTGGTTAGCTAGGATGCTACCTCCTATCCAGCCATCCTTAGCAACAGACGAAACGGGTGGAGTACCAGGAACAGCACACAAGGAAGTCTCTCTCCACATATTTTCAGGTGGCACACCAGAGGGTACAGGAGACAACTGGAAGTCCTTCACCGGGTTGGAGGGGGACAGAGACTTGGGGGTAATCTTTGCTTCGAGGTACATCTTGTCAAGCTCACAGGAAGAAATAGACGGGTTATCAGGTACATAATGAGGAAAAGTCACTGTCTCTTTGTTATCTGGTGGTACCCCGGAGAATTCAGGAAACAACTGGAGGTCCTCCGCCGGGTCAGAAGAGTGCAGAGGCTCAGAGAAAACATCTGCTTCAGAGTACACTAGGTCTGACTCACTGGAGGAAGCAGGCGAGGTATCGGGTACCGAGTATAGGAAAGTCTCTGTCCATTCACCACCAGATGGCACCCCGAAGGGTTCTGGAGACAACTGGAGGTCCTCCGCCTGGTCAGAGGGGTGTAGAGACTCAAGGGTAACCTCTGCTTCAGAGTACACAAGGTCGGACTCACTGGACGAAGCAAGCGAGGTATCAGATCCAGGATATAGGAAAGTCTCTGTCCATTCACCACCAGGTGGCACCCCGAAAGGTTCTGGAGACAACTGGAGGTCCTCCGCCTGGTCGGAGGGGTGTAGAGACTCGGGAGTAACCTCTGCTTCGGAGTACACTAGGTTGGACTCACTGGACGAAGCGAGCGAGGTATCAGGTACAGAGTATAGGAGAGTCTCTGTCCTTTCGCTACCAGGTAGCACCCCGAAGGGTTCTGGAGACAACTGGAGGTCCTCCGCCTGGTCGGAGGGGTGTAGAGACTCGGGGGTAACTACCACTTTGGGGTACCCATTGTCAGGCTCACAGGACGAAGCGGACAAAGTATCGAGTACCGAGTGTAGAGAAGTCTCTCTCCATTTGTCATCGAGTGGTATCCCGGAGGATTCAGGAGGCAACAGGGGGTCCTCCGCCAGGTAGTAGAGGTGCACAGACTCAGAAGTAACCACAGCTTTGGAGCATCCTTGGACATGCACAACGGTTAAAGTGGGTGAAGCATCTGATGCCGGGTGCAGGAAGTTCTCCTGTGTGGAGTCTGGATGGGCAAAAGTCTCTTCGGGCAGGAGAACCGGAGCACTACCCACGCACCTTACCCGTTGGGGCTTCTCCGGGATACAGGGAGATGAAGCTTCAGTAGGGACTTCAAGGTTGGGGTCAGGAGGTCTCAGGGAGGACAGACCCTGGCGTGACGGCTTGCCTCTACGTCTAGCACGCCTGGACTGCCTCTTGAGGTTGGGAGAAGTATTCCGGAAAGCGTAGTCACCCTGTGAGGATTCTGGGTGGGCAGTAGTCTCATTGGGCTGGAGGACTATTGCGCTACCCACACACATTACCCATCGGGGTTGCTCCGGGATATTGGGAGGTGAAGCTTCAGCAGGAGCCTCCGGGTTAGGATCATCGAAGACCATTAGAAAGGCCACCAGGAAGGCCATTAGGTCCAGGAGGATCGGATCCTGTGTTTCATATAGGGGGTTGATCCATTCCAAGGCATCACCCGCCAGGTAAGACATAATGAATGCCACCTTAACCCGATCGGTGGGAAAACATAGAGGGTAGAACTTGAAGTGTAGCATGCATTGCTCCACAAATGCACGACTTTGTCTTGGATCCCCATAGTAACGTGGCGGATCCGCAGGAACGAGAGCAGATAGATCCATCTGGACGGGTGCGTAATTCGCCTGGAACTCAGCTGAGAAAAAAAAAAATTATTTATTTATTTTTAATGCATGTATTCGCTGGAAAACTTCTCAGAGAGCGAAGGCCGTGGGGCTCAACGGGAACCATGGCCTGAGTATGCTGTTATGCACACGCCCGGACTGACTGGCGTATGCGGGAGAAGTGGTTCCACTGGACCATGAACCGGAGAGTGCCTGGAGGGGCGTGACTAAGTATCTGGCCGATCCAACCAAGATGGCACGACGGCATACGACGCCAGTGCACCAGGGAGAAACCGGGCAGAGGGACCAGGTGCTACTCCAGGTCAAACTCCGGACACGGGGGTTGACCCACACAGGGATTACTGGAACAGGCAGGTTAGGCTGGCACAGACTGGTGGATATAAGCGAACACGGCAGGTATGCAGACGGGTGGATACAGGCGAATATGCAGGCAGGGAGGTACTGGCCGAAAGGACGGGCTGGAGCACAGAGAGGACAAGACCCAGTACAGACTGGGTCACAGAAACAGAACCGCAGATGCGGTAGCCAAACACAGCAGAGAAGGAACGCCAGAAGCGGAGGGCAAGAGCAGAGCAGGACGGGACTGCCGGAGCAGCGAGCACAAGCAGAGCAGGACAGGACTGCCGGAGCAGCGAGCAGATGCAGAGCAGGACGGGGCTGCCGGAGCAGTGAGCAGAAGCAGAGCAGCACAGGACTGCCGGAGCAGCGAGCAGATGCAGAGCAGAAACCGCAGGAGCGACAAGCAAGGCAAGAGCAGAGTGGAAACTGCAAGAGCGGTAAACAAGGCAGGAGCAGAGCGGAAACCGCAGAGCGGCTAAGAAGGCCGCAGCAGAGTGGAAACCGCAGAGCAGCAAACAAGGCAGGAGCAGAGCGGAAACCGCAGAGCGGTAAACAAGGCAGGAGCAGAGCGGAAACCGCAGAGCGGTAAACAAGGCAGGAGCAGAGCAGAAACCGCAGAGCGGCTAAGAAGGCCGCAGCAGAGCGGAAACCGCAGAGCGGCAAACAAGGCCGCAGCAGAGCGGAAACCGCAGAGCGGCAAACAAGGCAGGAGCAGAGCGGAAACCGCAGAGCGGTAAACAAGGCAGGAGCAGAGCGGAAACCGCAGAGCGGTAAACAAGGCAGGAGCAGAGCGGAAACCGCAGAGCGGTAAACAAGGCAGGAGCAGAGCGGAAACCGCAGAGCGGTAAACAAGGCAGGAGCAGAGCGCAAACCGCAGGAGCGGCAAGCTAAGCAGGAGCAGAGCGGAAACCGCAAGAGCGGCGAGCTAAGCAGGAGCAGAGCGGAAACCGCAGAGCGGCTAAGAAGGCAGGAGCAGAGCGGAAACCGCAGAGCGGCAAACAAGGCAGGAGCAGAGCGGAAACCGCAGAGCGGCGAACAAGGCAGGAGCAGAGCAGAAACCGCAGAGCAGCAGACAAGGCAGGAGCAGAGCGGAAACCGCAGAGCGGCAGACAAGGCAGGGGGATAGGACTCTGTTCACAAAGAACAGACGGAGAAGGAAAGGCAGAACCAGAAGCACACACAGTACTTACAAAGAAGTAGCGAGCGTACATTAAATTCACAACAGAGGTACAGAGACGACGAGAAGGAATTTAGGAGCAAGTACAGACTCTGCAGAAAGACGCAGAAAACAGACAAAGAGGGAAAAGGGAGAAAAGGCAAAAGTAGAAACGAGGCACAGACAACTAGGAACCGAGGAACGGGAACAAATACAGCAAGGCTGGGACACAAACAGGACTCTGTTCAGACGGGAACAGATACCGCAAGGCACAGACAGGCAGATCTAGGAATACAGCCCCTAGAAGGCGAAAGAACAGGCTAGAAGCGTGTTCACAAGAACAGACCACAGTTCAGACACAGAACTGGAGAACAGGCAGGAAAACAGGATAGGACCTGGCACGTCAGAGACAAAAAGCCGACTGACAGGACACAATGCTCAGGCGCCATCTTGAGGAAGAAGGTGGTATAAATACCCAAAGATGGACAGCAATAGGCTGAAGGTGCAACAGGGGCGTCTCCGCAGCAGGTACAAGAAACAGGAAGTTCAGCGGGCATCGCCCTATGCAGCCAAAACAGACAAACAGACAGCAAGGAGGGAAGCCAGAGAGACATTCTGGACTGGAGATCAAGTGCGCGCTCTTGCACAGTGGGAGATGGAACACCATAAAAGGACGCCGCCAGGTATGTTACACAGACCTCCATCAGGTTGCAAACTGAATATATTTTTTTCTGCATCTACCTCTGAAAAAATATTTGGCCTTCTAGCAGTGTGTGGGACTTTCTCTATTAGTCCATCTATACTGACCTCCATCAGGTTGCAAATTAAAAATAATTTTTATCTGCATCTACCTCTGAAAAAATATTTGGGCTTCTAGCTGTGTGTGGGACTTGTTCTATTACTCCATCTATACTGACCTCCATCAGGTTGCAAACTGAATATATTTTTTTCTGCATCTACCTCTGAAAAAATATTGGGCTTCTAGCTGTGTGTGGGACTTGTTGTATTAGTCCATCTATACTGACCTCCATCAGGTTGCAAATTAAAAATAATTTTTATCTGCATCTACAGTACCTCTGAAAAAATATTTTGGCTTCTAGCTGTGTGTGGGACTTGTTCTAATAGTCCATCTATACTGACCTCTATCAGGTTGCAAATTGAATATAATTTTTATCTGCACCTAGCTCTGAAAAAATATTTGGCCTTCTAGCAGTGTGTGGGACTTTCTCTATTAGTCCATCTATACTGACCTCCATCAGGTTGCAAATTAAAAATAATTTTTATCTGCATCTAGCTCTGAAAAAATATTTGGCCTTCTAGCAGTGTGTGGGACTTTCTCTATTAGTCCATCTATACTGACCTCCATCAGGTTGCAAATTAAAAATAATTTTTATCTGCATCTACCTCTGAAAAAATATTTGGGCTTCTAGCTGTGTGTGGGACTTGTTCTATTAATCCATCTATACAGACCTCCATCAGGTTGCAAACTGAATATAATTTTTTTCTGCATCTAGCTCTGAAAAAATATTTGGCCTTCTAGCAGTGTGTGGGACTTGTTCTATTAGTCCACCTATACTGACCTCCATCAGGTTGCAAATTCAAAATAATTTTTTGTCTGCATCTAGCTCTGAAAAAATATTTGGCCTTCTAGCAGTGTGTGGGACTTTCTCTATTAGTCCATCTATACTGACCTCCATCAGGTTGCAAACTGAATATATTTTTTTTCTGCATCTACCTCTGAAAAAATATTGGGCTTGTAGCTGTGTGTGGGACTTGTTCTATTAATCCATCTATACAGACCTCCATCAGGTTGCAAATTGAATATAATTTTTTTCTGAATCTAAACCAGCCAATAGTTTTGGCCTAATACCACAGTTTGGCCACTCAGCTCTGCTCGGTTCCCATCCATTGTTTTTTTGTGCAAACAACTCCAGAGTTGTGAATTAGTTAACCACCAAAATGAGTGGAAAAAGGCCTGCTGCTGGTGGAAAGTGGAATAGGCGTGTTGGGAAGGGGAAAAAAGGTTGTGTCCGTGGGGTAGGTGTTAAAGCAACAGTAACATCTGCAGAAGAAAGACCATCTTCCAGCCAAACTAAAATGTCTACTTCTTTTAGCGGACAATGTGATAAGATCCCTTTCTTACGGCCACGCCAATCGCTACAAATTCCAGATGAGGCACAAAAACAGCAGGTGCTTCAACGGATATCAAGTGCTCCTTTAAGTGGGCTCTCCTCCACATCAACTTCAACATCACAAATACTCCAGTCCTCAAAGGTGTCACCCCAATCGCACTTGCTTCCTCACAGCTCCCAAATCTCCAGCTGCCCATCTGAGTATGAGGTAGAACAGATGGTTGAGTCTTCAGAGCTGTTTACTCATACTATAGCCTGGGAATCAGAGGTCGACTCCAGCGCTTCTGTGAATCCAGACGAGGAAATGATCTGCACTGATGCCCAGAATCTTTATGAGTCGGATCCAGGACCAGACGCAGAAGGTTCTGACCATAATGTAGACCCTCATTCCCAAACTGTAACTCCTGTTGGTGGAGACAATGAGGAAGATGATGATAAGACTCAAATACCTGATTGGAGCGACAACTTTAGTTTTTTGTCAGGGCAGGAACAGGTTGGCTCTGAGGACGACGGGTGTGATAACGCACAGGGTGATGATGATGAGGTTGGAGATCCCACTTACTGTCAACCCACAGTCAGCCAAGAGATGAGGTCAGCAGAGGAGGTGGAGGAAGATGCTAGTGACGACGAGGTCAGGTTGCGCCTTCCTGGACAGAGACGTAGTACTGGAAGCACGTCAACAACTGCATCCTCAAACACAACTCTGCCTCTCACCACAAGTCGTGGTGGCTCTTCAGGTCGCATGGGTGCTAAGCCTTGCATAGCCTGGGCATTTTTTCAGATCGATAAAGATGACCCAACTCGTGTTATCTGTAACATTTGTCAGCAAAAGCTAAGTAGAGGCCAAAAAATACATAGTTTGAGTACTTCATGCATGAACCGGCACATGGACATGAAGCATAAGTTGCAGTGGGAAGCTCAGTGTGCTACAATGTGGCCTAGCCGGCCGGGCCAACCACCGTCTGCCATATCTTGTGCATCCGCGGCCTCTTCATCCTCTGTGACTGGGGGGACAGCAGTCACACCTGTTTTGGGGCGCAGACCTGCCACCTCTTTACCCGCAACAGCCAGCGTGATTGGCAGGTCATCATTTTCTTTGGAGGTGGTAACACCAGCTGGTGTTGAGCGCTGTCCGACATCGATAGCACCACCTTTGGATCAAGGCAACCTAACATGTCCGCCTGCATCTTCCTCACAGACCGGCAGTTTGCCGGGGACACCCTTATCAACCCCGTCTAAGCACAATAGCCAGCCCTCGGTCCCTCAGATGTGGACAAGTAAAAGACCATTTCCTCCTAGCCATGAGAAAGCTAAGAGGTTGAATTTCACCATCTGCAAGCTCTTGGCTACAGAAATGCTGCCTTTCCGCCTGGTGGACACAGAGGATTTTCGAGACCTTATGTCCGTCGCAGTGCCCCAGTACCAGATGCCCAGTCGGCACTACTTCTCAAAGAAAGGTGTGCCTGCGCTCCACCAGCATGTCGCACACAACATCACCGCTTCTTTGAGAAACTCTGTGTGTGACAGGGTGCATTTCACCACAGACACTTGGACGAGTAGGCATGGACAGGGGCGTTACATGTCGCTGACTGGGCACTGGGTAACTATGGTGACAGCAGGACAAGGGGCTGCTGTCCAAGTCTTGCCGCCCCCACGAGTTGTGCGTCAATCCTCTTTATGTCAAAGTTCCTCCACTGCTTCTGCCTCCTCAACCTCCTCTCGGTCTTCCACCTGCACCCAAAGCCTGTCTGGTCATGCCACAAGCTTTCCAACTGCGCAGAAGGGATCCTGCACACCTCCTTTCTATGCTGGCAGTAGGGCTCAACGTCAGGCGGTTTTTACATTGAAATGTCTGGGAAATGTGAGTCACACAGCTGAGGAGTTGTGGTCAGCTCTGGAGAACCAATTTCATGAATGGTTGTCTCCACTGGACCTGAAACTAGGGAAGGCCGTGTGCTACAATGCTGCAAACCTGGGTGCGGCCCTTCGCCGCGGCAATGTCACACACGTGCCTTGTATGGCTCACGTGTTGAACCTGGTTGTCCAGCAATTTTTAGCCCACTATCCCAGACTAGATGGCCTTCTGCAGAGGGCACGGTCGCTGTGTGCTCACTTCCGCCGTTCGCATCCCGCAGCTCAGTGACTTACATCTCTACAGAAGTCGTTGGGCCTACCACTTCACCGGCTAAAATGCGATGTGCCTACCCGGTGGAATTCAACTCTGCACATGTTGCAGCGACTGTGGCAGCACCGACAAGCCCTGGTGCAATACGTTCTGACGTATAGCCTGGGCCAACGAGATCGAGAGGTGGGGCAAATCATGCTGGAGGAGTGGTCTCAGATCAGGGACCTATGCTCCCTTCTGCACAGTTTTGAAATGGCGACGAAGATGTTTAGTGCTGACGATGCCATTATCAGCATGACTATTCCGGTGATTTACATGCTGGAGCACATGTTAAACAGAATTCGGAGTCAGGTGGTGGCACAAGAGGAGGTGGAGGAAGTAGAGGAGGAGGAGTTGTATGCGGAAGGGCTAACATCTGCAAGGTCCAGACGGTCGGCAGCACCAAGGCGGCAGGCATGTGAGGGTGGGGGAGATGGTTTTACCAGGGCGCATGGTAGCAGCCAAACTAGTGAGGAAGGTGCAGGAGCCCAGGAAGAAGTGGAGGACGAACTGATGGAAGACTCATCAGATGAGGGAGACCTTGATCACATTTCTGTTGTGCGAGGTTGGGGGGAGAGGACAGAGGAAGGAAGCATGATTGTTACCTTGCCACCAACACAACAGGGACTTGGTGCTCCTGGATGTGCAACACACATGAGTGCCTTCTTGCTGCACTACCTGCAACATGACCCTCGAATTGTGAGAATTAGAAATAATCCTGACTACTGGGTTGCCACACTGTTAGATCCCCGGTACAAAAGTAAATTTGCAGAAATTATTCCTGCCATAGAAAGGGATGCACGCATGCAGGAGTATCAGCAGAGACTGTTGCAGAATCTTACATGTGCTTTTCCACAAAATACCAGTGGTGCACGTAGTGAATCTCACAGTTCCAACTTGCCATCCGTGGGACCGTCAAGTGTTCAGCACTCAAACCGTAACAGAACCACAGTATCTGCTGGTAACATCAATTTTGCGGAATCATTTCACCACTTTTTTAGCCCATCCTTTGCAAGGCCACAGGAGACAAGAAGTCTGACACATAGTCAACGCCTAGAGACGATGGTACAGGAGTATCTCCAAGTAAACATTGAAGCCATGACTGTGTCACTGGACCCTTGCTCTTTTTGGGCTTCCAATCTGGATAAATGGCCGGAGCTAGCCACTTACGCCTTGGAGATCTTGTCATGCCCCGCAGCCAGCGTTCTGTCTGAACGTGTGTTCAGCGCTGCTGGTGGTGTGCTGACAGATAAGCGCACGCGGCTCTCCACTGATAATGTAGACAGACTCACGTTCATAAAGATGAACAAATCATGGATCCGAAACGACTTTTCTACCCCTGTGTCATCCTGGGGAGAGTAAAAGCTTGATGATTGGTTAAAATCACCCTACCAACCGTTTTAAGCTTTCAAATTACTAATCATGTTTATCTGTATCTTGGCTGGAAAATAATTTGGGCTTTGTAGCAGTGTGCAGCACTGATTCTATTAGGCCATCTATAATAAGCTCCACCAGATTTAAAATGAATAATAATTTTTAGCTGCATCTAGCCCGGAAAATAATTTTGGGGCTCCGAGATGCGCAAGACACATAAGTGCCTTCTTGCTGCACTACCTGCAGCATGACCCTCATATTGTCAGAATTCGAAGTAATCATGACTACTGGGTTGCCACACTCTTAGATCCCCCAAACTTTTCGATCAACCTTTTCATTTTAATAAAGACCAAAAAAATGGTCATTTTTGAAATTATAAGCATTAGCAGGTTGTTAGAAACTGAAATCAAACAGTTTTCAACTCAAAACTTTATTCTAGGTGATGTTACATTTTCACATAGGACCCCTTGTTCGAAAGGAGCTTCTGAACTCTCTCGTCCATTGAATTTGTCAGGTTTTGGATGGTTTCTGCTTCAATTGTTTTGCATGAGGACAGAATACCCTCCCAGAGCTGTTGCTTAGATGTGAACTGCCTCCCGCCATCATAGACACTCCTTTTAATGATGCTCCAAAGGTTCTGAATGGGGTAGAGGTCAGGGGAGCATGGGGGTCACACCATAACTTTTATGCCCATATCAGCCAGAGATGCAGATGTTTTATGTGCAGCATGAGATGGTGCATTATCATGCAAAAAAATGATCTTGCTGTGAAATACACGGTTCTTCTTCTTGAACCATGGCAGGAAGTGCTGTTTGAGAAAATCCACATACATTATGGAGTTCATCTTTAGCGCCTTCAGGGATCCTAAAGGGGCCGACAATCTCTCTCCCCATGATTCCAGCCCAAAACATTACTCCACCTCCTCCTTGTTGGCGCTGTAGCCGTGTTTGCGTGGGGTGTCCATCAACCAGCCATCCTCCACTCCATCCATCTGGACCATCGAGCGCTGCACGGCACTCATCCGTGAACAAAACAGTTTTGAAATCAGTCTTCATGTAATGTTTGGCCCACTGGAGCCGTTTCTGCTTGTGTGAAGTGGATAGAGGAGGTCGACAGGATGGCGTATGCACAGCTGCAAACCTCTGAAGGACCCTGCATCTTGTTGTTCGGGGGACGTTGGAGGCACCAGCAGCTTCAAAAACTTGTCTGCTGCTATGACAAGGCTTTTTTGCCGCTGCTCTTTCAACCTGACGTAATTGCCTGTAGGAAAGAGTCCTCAATTTGCCCTTATCAGCACGCACACGTGTGTACTGTGAATCAGCTACATACTTCTTGATTGCCAAGACACTTCATCCTGATCATCGCACAATGTTGATTGTAGTCATGCCTTGACCTAAACACTCCACAATTTGTTGCTTCTCAGCAGCCGACACATCCTTTTTCTTTCCCATTTTGGCAGAAAATGTAGGCTGCTTAATAATGTGAGACAGCCTTCTTAAGTAGTCTTGCCTTTCATTGGACACACCTGCCAAACTAATGAGCACAGGTGTCTGCAATTGCTTACAGTGATATAAAGAGCCCTGACACACATCACCATCAATGAGTTTAACTGACAAACAAACAAATTCTTCCCTTATCACTCCTAAACACTTTTTGCATAATAATTTGGAACACAGTGTGCATGTGCTTTTCCACAAAACACCAGTGGTTCACGTAGTGAATCTTACAGTTCTAACTTGCCAACCGTGGTCTGTATGGAGTTGTTCAATAAAGGGCCCAAAATTAAGATAACATAGATGGGAGAGGTCTCTATGAATAGGAATTCCTAAGTATTTGATACACTGTGAGGGCCAGGCAAAGGGAAAGTTGGACTGGATGAAATCCTATATGGATTTGGGGAGGGAGACATCGAGGGCCTCAGACTTCGCTGCATTGATTTTAAAATTTGACCATGTAACAAAGTGATCTATTTCAGCCATAACAGCATGGATGGATATATGTGATTGAGTGATATATACTAGGACATCATCAGCAAATAGAGAGCACTTGTACTCGGTGCCTCCCACCTCAATCCACCTAATATTGGGGTTATGGCGAATTGATGAGAGCAGGTGCTCCGTCACTAGGATGTTTAAGAGAGGGGACAGAGAACATCCCTGCCTTGTCCCATTGGTGATTGTAAAAGGTGATGAAAATGTTCTGACGCGCCCCCTGGGCCTTGGGACACCCGGAGCCGGACCCTTTTTGGTGGATGCTGATGGTTGTAGTCTCCGTGGCGGTGACCCGGTTCCGTGGCTCAGGGCGGTCAAACCAGTGGCGGAACTATTTATGTGGTTTTGATGTTTAAATGTCCGACTACGCCACCCGTGGATTGCGGTCAGAGTGAACCGCCGCTCCAGGGCAGACCGCTGAGGCTGGTGTTGTGGGTGCAGCAGAGCGTAGCATAACTCCCCACGGGAGGAGTATAGCCTCAGGGCAGTGTATGCGGAAGATGGGGGTGATGGTGCAGGGCAGCAGCAGTAACGACACGGAGTCAGTGATGCAGTCCAGGGCCTTTACTCACAGTTCTTATTATCCAGACCACGTCTGCAGGTAACGGCTGCCCACGTCGTACTGTGCTCACCAGGTGAGGGGCTCAGACAACTCTCAGATAACTTTGGAGCGCTTCACAGGACCCCCTTTGTGTGTCCTTTGTCTGGCCTTTCTTACCAACCCTTCTGTCCGGCTGCCTCGGGCCTCCTCTTGGTAAACTTGGTGCCAGTTTCCTTGACCCTATGTGGTGCCTTCCTAGCGGGTGTAGCGAGGGGCTGCGCCACATAAAATGTCACAGCCTCCTGTTTCTAGCTGAGGGTCGTTTCCTGCCTCCACTTGTTTCGGGGACCGGTCTCCCCCTTTGGCCTGACCCATCCACGCAGGTGGATTCGGGCGTGCGGTGGTGACTCGCCCGTCCGCACCCCTGGGATCCCTTCGTTCCTCGTTCCTGGAGCCTTCTCCACTCTTCTTCCTTCCTTCTCCCTCTTCCAGGCCTGGGCCTCTGTTACTAGGCCCGCCTCCGGAGCAGAGCTCATGCAGAGCCCCTGCTCCCTGCCACTTCTGCTCAGACTTCTCTGCACTGAACTAAGATGGTGCCCACCTTTTATACTCCCTTCTCAATGCACCCAGGAACTGCTTCCTCCCTGCTCCTCCACTACAGGGTTCCCCTTCCTCAGTGTTCCCTCCCCCCACTCCAGCCAGGGACAGGGACTGTCGTGCCCATCTCAGGGGCATATTGGTCGCCCTGCCCCACGGCAATGTGGTGTAATGCATGCAGGTGTCGGGTCCTGATCCACACTACATCCTTACCTGAGAGTGAGATATCACACCTCTGGGTGAGGTGCAATACCTCTGTAGCAACTGAGCCCTCAGGGTGCTACAGTTCCATTTATCTTCAGCCTAGGTGACGTATTGCGATACAGGGCCGTGATTTTGGCTATAAAAGGGTCCCCTAGACCCCTACCCCAAGCTTTTTAAGAGAATCATATATGGCGTGCCAGGAGACTCTATGGAATGCTTTCTCAGCATCCAACGAGAGTATCTAATTACAAATTTTTAACTGCATCTAGCCCAGGAAATACTTTGTGCCTAGTAGCAGTGTCTGCTAGTCAGCGGATTATCCCGGCTGTTAAGCAAGCTACACCACCTGTAGTTTGGACACTTAATTTTTTCAAAGGAAATGCTTCGGGACCACGGGATACTCAGTGAAGAGCATCAGGAGGCACCCCAAGGCATAGGGGCTGGGACTGGCAGTAGGATGCCTTGCGGTGGACAGCCGAGCTCGATCCTTATAAAAGCTTTTTAACTGCAGCAGCTTTACTGGACGCTACTGGAGCTGGAATTACGCGGCTGCTGGCATGAGACTTGCCCTCCAATAGATCCTTGTAAATGGATTTAAAGTGTATTCATTCAAATTAGAGAGACAATTTAAATTAAAAAGCTTAGAGCTGCCTCCACCACAGGGGGGCTCGCTTGACCCACCAGCGGACAGGCACCAGTATTGGGAGAGGGGGGCTGGCCGTCAGGGTTCACCGCGGCTCTGGCACAAACCCGGCGACGCGGAGGTGGCACGGGCAGGAGCGGACTGAACGTGTCGGCTTCTCACTTTTTGGATTTTAGAAGGGCATGACATGCCTATATCTGTGTCTCCCCCTCCTTTTACTCCTCCACCTCTTTTCTTTTCGCATGACTATATGTACTTGTCACTTTTCCATGTGTTAGTTGTGTCTTCTGAGCAGTTTGTCAGCTTTTGGACACCTTTGAAGGTGTTTTCTATGTGTTTCTATGTGTTTTTGTTTGCCTGCCATTGGTTTTAACGGTGTTCGAAGGTGTTCGACGAACAGTTCGACGAACAGTTCGGCGAACACACGGGTTTTTGACGAACCGAACCGAACTCGAACACTACGGGGGTGGCTCAACACTAATCTCAAGCTCAATATCAATACCATCATGGAGGGTTTGGACCCTTTTACATTTTGGTATTCAAAAATAGAAGAGTGGCCTGAGCTCACGTGTCACGCCTTGGAGGTTTGATCATGCCCAGCAGCCAGCATTCTCTCAGAACGGTGTCTTTAGCGCTGCTGGTGGTGTCCTGATGGATAAGTGCAGCCGGCTGTCCACTGAAAGTGTAGACTGCCTAACTTTCATCAAGATGAACAAGTCATGGATCTCCAAGGACTTTTGCACCCCAATTGCAGTCTAGGCGATGTCGTTTTTAGTTTGCTACATTGATCTCACTTAATTGCAGCCTGTGATATCTTTAGCGTAGTTTCTGTGCCTGCTGTTGCTGCCGATGTTAACAATAAATTTTGGAAATGTGAAGACTCGTGGTTGGGTCTCCATCTGCTGAGTTGGCTGTAGTGTAAAGTGTGTCAGTCCTAGTTATACCATTTTTATTCTACTATAATTGATGCCACTTTGGTGGAGTCAGCCCCCAATTTAAGGAATGGGGAGACTCCTGGTTGAGTCTCCTTCATGTGTGTTGCCTGTAGCAGTAGGGCTCTCAGATCAGCAGGCCTCCACTTACTTTCACTCAACTACCTTTGTTACTATCCTTAAAATTTTTCTAGCAATAATAGTCTACAAAACTGATATTTGTGCCACCTAAGTGTGGCTGAGCAGAAAAGCAGCTTGAGCTGTTGCATGTGGTATCAGGGCTCCCAGCACAACAGGCCTACACTGATCCCTTACCCACCTAGTCTTAATTTGAAGATCAATTCAAAGCTGTAAAAGCTGGCCCAGACCCTGAAACCTCATGCATATCCCATAGCTACTGCCACTGTGCCATTCTAAAGTTTGTACTGTGGGTCAATAGATAACACTTTTCTTGGTGTTTGCCCCTAATTTGAGCTGTTTTGGCAGCTTTTGGGTCCGTTCGAAAGTTGTGTATGCGTTTGGTTTTGCCTCCCATTGAATCCAATGGTATTCTGTAAATTTGGCAAATTATTCAGCAAACATCGTAAATTAGGCGAAGCTGAAACAAACCGAACATTGAAATGTTTGCTTATCTCTAATGAAGATAACAAATACAGTGCCTTGAAAAAGTAGGCATTAGACCTACCTGTAATAGGATTTCCAGGAGTCCCTCATGACAGCGCCATCAGGAGGTCGTCCTTCATATCCTTGATAGGGACAGGAAACACACAAGAGGCTAAAAAGCCCCTCCCTCCAGTGATTTTACAAGTACCACACCAGGATGGATGCAACTCTATTTTATTTGCCCTTCAACAATCTATGTTAATTTCACATAGCAGTTTAGGAATATTTAGGGAGGGAATATAATGGGTGCTGTCATGAGGGATTCCTAGAAATCCGATTACCAGTAGGTCGAAAGCATACTTCCCAAGACGTCGCTCCTGACAGCACCATCAGGAGAATACAAGAGTATACATTTAGGGGGGGGGACCACTGCCTGGAGGACCTTCCTTCCGAAGGCCATCTTTTGGCCTGATAGAATGTCCAATTTATAATGTTTACAGAAGGTGTTCAGATTTGTCCAAGTTGCCGTTCTGCAGATATGGTCCACAGATGCCCATGCTCTTTCTGCCCATGATGCGGACATAGCTCTGGTAGAATGGGCTCTAATATTTTCTGGAGGGGACTTCCCCTCGGCTAAATAGGCTAGACTAATTACTGATCTGACCCATCTTGCTAATTAGATTTTGTTGCTTTTTTCCCTATTTTTTCCCCCAAACTGTATAAATAGGTTGGAATCTATACGCCAGTCTTTCGTGACCTCTAGGTATTGTAGAACTACTCTCCTGACATCAATTGAGTGGAAAGTTAGTTCTTATATTCCTGACAAAAAGAGGGTAGAACTACCTCCTGATTCATATGGAAAGGGGTAACTACTTTTGCCAAAAAAGCTGGGTCTAACCTGAGGATAATACAATCATCTAGGCATTTCAAGTATGGGTCTCTGATTGAGAATGCTT
This sequence comes from Phyllobates terribilis, assembly GCF_046119375.1. Taxonomy (NCBI): domain Eukaryota; kingdom Metazoa; phylum Chordata; class Amphibia; order Anura; family Dendrobatidae; genus Phyllobates; species Phyllobates terribilis. The sequence goes on along the minus strand of NW_027362768.1, from coordinate 32,311,601 downwards.
GAATTTCCCCTATTCTCCTCGCTGTGGTTATTGCGACTAGGAACACTGTCTTAAGTGAGAGGAATTTTATGTTTGAATCTAAGAGAGGCTCGAAGGGTTTGTGGCATAGGCTCTCTAGGACCATATTCAAGTCCCATGGTGGGATATGGGTTTTAATTGTTGGTCTTAACCTTGTTGTAGCCTTAACAAATCTTTCTACCCATGGATGGTGAGCTAGTGGGTAATCCATGAAAACACTCAATGCAGCGATTTGTAGTTTTAATGTGCTGGGCCTTAGACCTTTTTCAAACCCTGTCTACAAGAATTCTAATATTTTGGGGAAGTCTGGAACGGAACTCTCAGATGCTGCTTGGTACTGTGAACAGAATCTCTTCCAGATTTTTGTATAGATGGCCGATGTTACCGGTTTCCTACTATTTTGCATGGTTGAGATTACTGCATCTGATAGGCCTCTAGATCTCAGGATCTGCCTTTCAGGGTCCATGCCGAAAGCTGGAGAAATTTCACATCGGGATGGAATATCGGGCCCTGAAACAGCAAGTCCTGCCTCTTCGGAAGAATTATCGGATCCTCCAGGGACATTTTCTTCAGTAAGGGGAACCAACTTCTCTTGGGCCAGAAAGAGGTAGGATTATTATCACCCTGGCTCGGTCTTCCTGAATCTTCTTTAGCACCCATTGTATCAAGGGTATAGGAGGGAATGCATATGTTAGATTCATGTTCCATTTCTGAGATAACGCATCTATCCCTTCTGGTCTGTCTTCTGGATTGAGGGAGAAGAATTTTCCTGCCTTTGCGTTTTTCCGAGTAGCGAAAAAATCCCATTGGGGAATGCCCCATCGATGTTTTACCTGACGAAACACCTCCCAGTTCAATTCCCATTCTGACTGTAGAACAGTTTCTTGACTGAGGAAGTCTGCTACTGTATTTTGAGAGCCTTTTAGATGTACTGCAGATATTGAAAGGACCGAACTTTCTGCCCACTGGAAGATCTTGTCTGCCAAGGATTGTAGAAGATGGTGACAAGGACCTCCCTGGTGTTTGAGGAAGGCTACTGATGTCATGTTGTCTGTTAATACTCTGACATGTTGACCTTTTAGATGTTTTTGACCCTTTTTCAACGCCTCCCAGATGGCCTGAAGCTCTCTTAGATTTGATGATCTGGGACGATCCTGCGTTCGCCTGGTACCTTGTAGATGTTGACCATTTACTTGAGCCCCCCAGCTTCTGCTGCTCGCGATCGGTAGTGAGAGTCACGAATGGTGTCAACCTCCACATGACTCCTTCCTAGGTTGGCTTTGGAGGTCCACCAAGTCAGTGATCTTTTTCATACATTCCAGAATGGTAACTTTCGTGTTCCTAATGAATTTCTTAATCCTGACTCTGAGCTCTGTCTGTCTGTTTCTTTTCTGGCAGAAAAGACATTTGTTGTTCTGAGTCTAGAAGGATTCTCAAAAAAAAATCTCTCTTCTTTCTGGTGTGATTTTTCCCAGTTTATAATCCATCCTAAATTTTTCAGGGTAAGGATGGTTGATGTTGAGGAACGCAATAACTTCGGCCATCAGTTTGGTAAAGATACGTGGAGCAGAAGAAAGGCCAAACGGAAGACAAGTAAACTGGTAATGTAGAATGGGGTCTCCTTCTTTTAGAGCAAACCGTAGAAATTTTTGACTGACTGTGAATTGGGACATGATAATAGGCCACTTTGAGATCTATTGTACACATCACCATGTTGTTTTCGATTAAGGGAATTGTCGACCTGATTAAATTCCACTTTTAATTTTTTGTAAACAACTGATTTGTTTAGAGATTTCAGATTTGTTATGGTGCGATAATTGCCCCCGGGTTTCTTTATTGAAAAAAGACGTGAGTAAAAGCCCAGGAACTGTTCTGCTTTTGGTACTGGTATTACTGCTCCCGATTTTATTAGCTTCCTTACATCTGTTAGCAGCCTTTTGGAGACCTGGGTGGAAGGGGTTGTTGTCAGGTGAAACCTTCCCTGCGGAATCTGTCCGAATTCTATATTGTAGCCCTCTGCGATAGACTGGAGAATCCATGGGCTGTTGGTAATCTTCATCCAAGCTCTGTGGAAAAGTTTGAATCTTCCTCCCACTTTCCTGGCGTCATCTTCTACTTGTGTTAGCACTTGTAGAAGGACGGGGATTCCTCTAGATACCTTCCTTCTGGTAGCTCCATCTACCTGACTTCCCTTTTCCAGAATATTCTGGCTTTTGCTTGGTAACGAGGTTTACGAAAGGAGGACACCTTCTTAGGTTTCTCCTCCGGAAAACCCTTTTTTTCATCTGAGGCCTTCTCCAGTAATTCATCCAATACTGGACCAAACACCCGGAGGCCTGAAAAGGGAATGGCACATAACTTACTTTTAGAATGACTGTCACCTGACCAGGTTTTTAGCCATATTGCTCTTCTGGATGCAGTAGAAAGGGCCCCATTCCGAGCAGCAAATCTTATTAACTGCCGAGGCATCGGCGACGAACACTGTTGCCATCTTTAGTAGTGGAACAGAGTCGAGGATCTCCTCTCTGGATGTCTTCCTCCTCAGGTGGTCTTCCAGTTGTTCCAGCCATATACTCATGGATCTTGTAACTGAAGTGGATGCGATATTGGCTTTTATTATTGCTGCAGATGTTTCCCAGGTCTTATAAAGGAGACTGTCTGCTTTCCTATCCATTGCATCCTTTAGAGATGATGAATCCTCAAACGGGATGGATGTTTTTTTCGCTACCCTGGCAATCGGGATATCAATTTTTGGGGTTTCCTCCCACAATTTTATATCTTCTGGTTCAAATGGTAGGAGAGTTCTGAAGCTTCTGGGAATCATTATCTTCTTCTCTGTGTCCTCCCATTCTTCCAGGATCATTGCCTTAATGTGATTATTCATGGGAAAAACCTTATTCCTGCGGGTTCTCAACCCCCTAAGCATCTCATCCTGCACTGATGATGATTGGTAAGTGGCTATCTGCATAGTGTTTCTTACTGCAGTTAACAGTGTATCGGTATCTTCCCAGGAGAAGAGATATTTTTTCTTCTCTTCTGGAGGGTTTATGATAGAGTCTTCCCTGTCCTGATCGGGGGCAGAAAAATACGACAACTCTTCTTCCCCAGAACTGGACTCTAGCTCCTGACGTGGCCTCTTGAGACGGGGCACACCCTGAGGAGCGTGCGGAACGACTAAGTCTGTGACAGTACTCTGCACTTCCTCTCTTACTATGGCTCTTAAGTTTGACATGAAGGAGGAATGTTCTTCTTTTGACAACTTTGGCAATACAGGTAGAGCATAACTGTTTCCCGTATGTGTCTGTCACAGATGGCGCATCTCCTTTTCTTAGGAGCTGATGTCATCGAGTCTTTTTTAGGTGTCTCCTTGTCCTAAAAAGACAAGGAGCACAAGACCAGTGGTTTGATCTGCCATTGCTGGTTGACTGATGACCTTAGTCCCATCCCCCCTTAAATAGATCTCACCTGTCTTTAATTTTTAGTTTGGCGCCATTTTTTTCAAATTTTCCAGAAGTGCGTTCCACCATGGAACGCACGCCAGTTACTAGAGGTTCGCATATCGCTCCCTCTGTAACCGGAAGTGCCGTCTCCACCATCTTGCGCACGCTGAAGTATGCAGGGCTGCAGCAGCCCGAACCAAGAGCCCCCTTTGCGGGGAAGATGGTTCCACTCCCACCGGAAAAAAAATGTGGGACTACCTCTTGAAGCTCATCAAGAGAATGCCAAGAATGTGCAAAGCAGTCATCAAAGCAAAAGGTGGCTACTTTGAAGAACCTAGAATATAAAACATATTTTCAGTTGTTTCACACTTTTTTGTTAAGTATATAATTCCACATGTGTTAATTCAAAGTTTTAATGCCTTCAGTGTGAATGTACAATTTTCATAGTCATGAAAATACAGAAAAATCTTTAAATGAGAAGGTGTGTCCAAACTTTTGGTCTGTACTGTATATCTATTATTTATCTATCTGCACAGTCGCTGCAACATGTGCAGAGTGGAATTCCACCGTGTTGGCACATTGCATATCAACAGGTTAACTGGCAGGGGCAAAGATCTCTGTATCGATGCAAGTCGATGACCTGAGGAGTACAAATGGCAAAAGTGAGCACACAGCTTCCGTGCTTTCTGCAGCAGCACTTCCATGCCAGGATAGTGGCAGAGAAATCACTGTACCACCAAGTTGAAGACGTGAGCCATGCAAGACATGTGTGTAAGTGTGACGCCCAGCTGTGCTTGGTATCACAGATCCTAGAAGGGTGTATTGAAGGATTCCTCCACAAGAGTCCCCCATAACCATTCACACATCTCCTCCTTCCACCTCAGACCACCAGAGGGAGCCCGTAAGGGAGATATAAGGGAAGGTGGGGCCAGGCAGCAGTTAGTCTAGTTGGAGTTGGAGTCGAGTCTATTCTGGCTTAGCAGTGAGTCCAGTACAGTCTGAGAAGAGTTACCTCAGAGGACAAAAGCCTGTTGCAGCTCCTGCAATTGCTATCCTGCAGTGGAGCTTACCCAGATCAAGACTCAGTTGTGGCTCAGAGAGGTGAGCTTTAGGCGTGCCGGCGCCATAAGATCGGTGAAGCGCTGCAAGTTGCCGTTAGTGAGAGTAGCCTAGTGAGGGCCTGAGTAGGCCGAAGGTGAGTAGAGAGTTAGTTCATAGGGGGCAGAGGAGCTTAACTAGCTCACCCCGAAGAAGCAGTTACCGGACATCGGGTCCGAAGTTTACCGGGATCTCTACGACCCAGTAAGATATAACCGGAATCCCTGGAGAACTATAAGTCCCAGGATCGCTAAAGTGCTGATACATACCAGAGCCAGGAGACACATAGGCCCCGTAGGTCGGGAGCGTGTAATCCAAGAAAAGGCCCTACCACAAGGTCAGCCAGCGCAGGACAGAGACAAAGTTAGGCCTAGCTCCAGGCAAGTCAGAAACTTACTACGCAGAGGCAAGAAACAGGAGGCCCAAAACCCGCTCATTGGGGAGGATCCTGACATGCACCCTTCACCCTACAGTGCTCCGGAAAGTGCCTGAATTTCCATCAGTAAAAGGTACTGAAGTGACTATCGTGTCTGTCCCCGTTCTTGCTCTGACCCGGCTGGGTCTCGTCTGTCCTGCTTTTCCCATCCATACACTGCCCTGAGGCCTAGCTCCACCTGTGGGGAGCCATACCATCCAGCTGCCTTATCACCGGCCTCAGTGGACTGTGATCCTCACCAGAAACCACAGGTGGCATCACGAACTTTCATAAAAACAACCAACAAATATCCCCTTTTTAAAGAGAGACCCCAGGGTACCGAGTTATAGCCATTCCTCTGGGCTAGTCATAAGCTTGCCCCGGCATAGGGACACCACCTGGTTCGCACAGTTATTGCACACAGCCTTCCCTGGCTCCAGGTTCAGCAGAAACAGCCATTGCTCAAACTCAGCCTGGCTAGCTGTCCACAACTCTTCAGCTGTATGACTGCGATCTCCAAGGGATATTAATTTTAACACTGCCTGATTGCGGTGAGACCTGGCTGTGCAATACAGAGGTTGTGAGGGATTGGCTCTGCACTGTTGAAACGCATGTCTCATTAAGGCAGAGGTTGAGGGCTCAAGTGGAGGAGGCAGAAGCAGTGGAGAAAGTGAGAAATACAGAGGTTTGTATTGCAAGTCTTGGGGATTGCAAGACTTGTGAAGTAACCCCTTCCCTGCCTGCCTGCCCCCACAGCCACCAGAGTCTCCAAGTGCCCAGTCAGCGAGGTGTAACGCTTTTGGCCATACTTAATTGTCCAGGTGTCTGAGGTGAAATGCACCCTTGCAGACATAGATTTAGTCAAGGAACGGATGATGTTGTGTGCGACATGCTGGTGTAGCACAGGCACAGCTTTCTTAGAGAAGTAATGGTGACTGGGCAACTGGTACTGGGAGACTGCGACGGCCATCATCTTTCGGAAAAACTGTCTGTACCTACCAAGCGGAAAGGCAGCATTTCCATGGCCAACAGATTGGAGATGGTAGAGTTCAACCTCTTAGCTTTATCATGTGTAGGAGGAAACAATCTTTTACGTGACCACAGCTGTGGAACCGAGGGCTGGCTGCAGTAGGGTGAACATGAGAAACTGCTGGACCGTGAGTGAGGTCCAGGCGGAGATGTTACAGTGAATTGAGAAAGATGTGATGTGCTCATTGAAGCAAAAACAGCAGGCATGTACAAATCAGTTACAGCTGACAGGCTCTCACTCAGCCTGACTGGAGTTGGTAAACAAGTAGAGGTTCTACGGTCAGAGACCTGCATGACAACACTTGGCATGGTAAAAGAGGAGGAGGAAAAAGCAGCAGATGCAGTTAATGGGACAGCGGATGGTTGGTAAGGCCCACTGATGCCGCATTTCATCGCAGTGAGATTGCCAGAGTAACGCATGTTGATAGCACATGTGAAGGTTTATGCATGTAGTAGTCACATTATTGCACTTTTTCCCTGTCCACTGTTTTTTCTTGCAAAGTTGGCAGATAACGCAAGTTGGCTCATCCTTTACGGTGTCAAAAAAGGCCGAAGCCACCCATGTGAGCTGCAGATCCACAAGCGCTGCTGGCCATAGCCACAGTAGTGGCTAAGGATGTAGTGTTCATCGTGGTTGCATCACTCCTTGTCTGTGCCATAAGCCGCAATGTAACCTCCTCGTCTTCCTCCTCCACCTCCTCAGATGAGCTACTCAGCTGCATGCCTCTTTGTTCACACCAAGTGGGATCTAAAACCTCATCATCATCCTCTCTGTTTTCCCATTCCTCATCCTGAGAGTCACCCTCCTCCTCTTCCTGCCCTGACAGCACAGTACAGTCCACGTGAGCCTCAAGTATCGGAGTCTCATAAAGATCTCCCACCCCCCCGGGGGGGTTAACATCTGGTGACGAGGATCTGGATTCTGCTCAGACCCTACTTCGTCCTGCCGCCGATCAAACCTAAAAAAAAAAAAAAAAAAAATTGGGCATCAGTGCAGATGCTTTCTTCCTCTGGTAATCTTTGGAGCAGACTTCTGAAGCCCATGGCATAGAATGTATGAACAGCTCTGCAGACTCACCCATCTGTGGTTCCCTACAGTAAGTTGGACAGTTGGAGAGTGGTGACGCAGGGAGAGGAAGAGGAGGAGAGGCCACTTGATGCAGTTCTTGCCATCCACTGGAGCACATGCACTTTCTGGCCCTCATCTACAAGGCGTACCGCTGTGTGGCTGCTAAAGAAAGGAGGTGGAGTAGCCCATCCAGTTACAGAAGTTGTCAGTTGTGTTTGATAGGACTTGACGGTGTTGGTTCACTAGTGCTTTCACTAACATTACCACCTACCCCACGTATGCCTTGAACACCAAGCCTATTCCCCCCTTCCACCACAACTTCGCTTTTTCCCCATTCATGTTGCTCAGATAGTGTGGTTGGAACTTGCTATAAGCAACAAAAAATGTAACACTTTACTTTTGATGAGGCATGTATACAATCTATAATATAACCAGAGATGCGTCCCTCTGTCTGAAGCCTTTATAGACTGCGCATGAGCAACACACAGTCTGGCTCCAGACAGAAGAATGCATGGAGCCGTTACAGGTAAGAGGAGTGTGTATGGCGCAGGAGATCACGGTATGCATAGACACTGAATGCATACCGAGACCTCCGGTGCCATACTTCCATACATACCTGACCAGGAGGAGCGTTGCCGGGGCGCCTCTCTTCTCACCGGAGACCGCGACAGGAGTGAGGCATCAGAATTGGCGCATAGCGCTTTCCAGCACCATTGTACTGAAGACACATTTGCAGTGTGTCTTCAGCAAAGTGGCGCTGGACAGCGAGGTATGAGCATGCGCGTACTTCGGCGCCACACTCCTCCCCCAGTCTCCGGCAGAACGGGACACAGCTGAAGAACAGGGAAGAAAGGTGAGTAGAAGTGTTTATTTTTTTGTATGTGTGCAGCGTGATCGGGATGAGGGGTGCCATGCATACCAGGATTGGGGATTGAGGGGGTACCATGCAGACCAGGATTGAGGGATGAGGGATGAGGGGGGGGGACCATGTAGACCAGGATTGGGGTTTGAGGGGATCATGCATACCAGGATAGGGGGGTGAGGGGTGGGACCATGCCTACCAGGATGAAGGATCGAGTACCATGTAAACCAGGATTGGGGAGTGAGGGGACCATGCAGAGCAGGATTGGTGGTCGAGGTGGGGACAGATAATGCAGACCAGGATTGGGGGGGGTGAGAGGACCATGCATACCAGAATGAAGAATGGGGTGCCATACATACCATAAATGGGGGGTGAGGGAATACCATGCATAACAGGATTGAGGGTTGAGGGGGTACCATGCATACCAGAATGAAGAATGGAGTGCCGTGCATATCAGGATTGGGGGGGTGAGAGGACCATATATATGACGTGCCCCCTGGGCCGTGGGGTACCCGGTGCCGGGCCGGTGGATGCTGGGGAATGTCACAGTGGCGGTGACCTGGTCCGTGACCCAGGGCGGTCAATAAAAGGAGTTATGGATAGGGGATTTATAGTGTTTTTATAGAGTTTGTGACGCCACCTGTGGTAGGCGGCTAAGGGAGCCGCCGCTGCAGAGCAGGTCCTCTGGAGCTGATATTACTGCAGCAGGGACAGTGTGGCTCTCCACAGGTAGAACTTAGCTCCAGGGCAGTGTAGATATTGCAGGTTGTGCTGGGCATTGTAGTGCAGGGGTTGATGGCGCAGCAAGAAACACAGAGACAAGGAAGTGCAGTCCCAGGGTCTTTACTGGTGCTGATTAAACAAGCCGGGACTAGAGTACTGGCTAGAAGTGGAAGTCCAGGCAGCCTGGAAGCAAGTAAAGAATCCTCCTTGCCAGGTAAAGTTGGAGGCCTTCCCTTTCCACTAAACTCTTTGGCCCTGCTGCTTGTAGCTGTGCGGTGGCCCTCGTCCCTGAGTGTAACGTTTCTGTGCTCACCCGTATGGCAGGCAGCTTGGGCCTTGCTGGTGGGTCGCTCCCTCGTGGCGGTGCTGGACCCTGCGGTGCTGCTGAGCCTCTAGGCATCTGATGGGGCCAGGAGACCTGCAGTCTCCTGCCCTCCGGTTTCTGTGACTGGGCCTTCAGTGCCCCTCAGCCTCGGACTCCGGTTCTTCTGTGCGGTACTTCTTCTGGGGTGAGCTGCCGCACAGCTCCAGTCCCCAGCTCCTCTCTCCTCGACGTCCTCGCTTCAACTCCTCACACTAAGACTCACTAACCCCGCCCCCAGGTCCCAGTTGCCAAGGGGAGGGGGCTCCCCTTGCTGGTCTGGAGCCAGGAAAGTGTTTCATGTTTAGTATACCTGACTAGGGGACCCCTGCTTGCTTCCAGGCATGGCATTACCTCTTTTGAGGGAGGCAATGCCACTGTGGCAACCGGACCACTGAGGTGCCACATATACAAGAATGAGGAATGGGGTGACATGCATACCAGGATAAAAAGGGGTACCACACATACCAGAATTGGGGGGGGGGTGAGGGGTGCCATGCATACCAGGATATGGATGAGGGGGTGACATGCATACCAGGATAAAGGGTTACCACACATACCAGGATTGGGGGGGTGAGGGGGAGCCATGCATACCATGATAGGGATGAAGGGGTACCATGTGTACCCAGATTAGGGGGTGAGGGGACCATGCATAACAGAATAGGGATGAGGGGCAGCACACATACCGGGATAAGTGGCAGGACACATGCCAATAAAAATGCTCGCCACTGGGGCATAGAACGGGTTCAATAGCTAGTAGAGTATATGCTCCAAACAATTTCAAACTGAGATCTCCCCTACTGTATCACATTACTAACAGAATAATAATTTTTTCTGTGGATGAGGCCTGTATACAAAAAAATACATGCTTTAAACAATTTGAAACTGACATCTCCCCTGCTGTATCACATGCTAACAGAAGAACTAATTTTTTTTTACTGCGGATGAGGCCTGTATACAATAGAATATATGCTCCAAACAATTTCCAAGTAATATTTGGAGCATATATTCTATTGTATACAGACAAACAATGGGAGATAACAACATAAAATACACTTAGCTTTCCAACAGGAAACTTCACTGCTGCAACTGCAATGAACACTACAGCTTCTCCAGAGACTGGCTACTTCAAAGAGGTTGGCATAGAATGAACTATAATCAGCAGTCAGCTGATGGAAAATGTGGATATTTAAAAGAAGGTGGGAGTGCCACCATCCAACATCAGCTGACCATCTTTAAAAGGCTGCCAGCAAGAGACTAAAATTAACCCTTGCTGGACCAAAAGGAAAAAACTACATTTAAATTATAGCATACCCAGAGCTGCCATGAATCCCCAAATTATTTGTGACAGTTGATGAGGCCTGCATACAATAGAATATATACTCCAAACAATTTCAAACTGAGATCTCCCCTACTGTATCACTTTATTAAAATAATAAATTATTTAGTTTACTGTGGATGAGGCCTGTATACAATAGAATACATGCTCCAAATAATTTCAAACGGACATTTGGCCTATTGTATCACTTTATTAACAGAAGAAATTATTATTTTTTTACTGTAGATGAGGCCTGTATAGACTAGAATTTACGATCCGAACAGTTTCAAACTGACATCTGGCCTGCTGTATCACATTACTAACAGAAGAATTTATTTTTTTTACTGTGGATAAGACCTGTATACAATAGAATATATGCTCCAAACAATTTCAAACTGACATCTCCCCTTCTGTATCATCGCATACTAACAGAATAAATATTTTTTTTTACTGTGGATCAGGCCTGTATGAAATAGAATATATGCTCCAAACAATTTCATACTGAGATCTCCCTTACTGTATCACATTACTAACAGAAGAACTAATTTTTAGTGTTGAGCGACTCGGGATGCTCGGCGAGCACCGAGCATTTCCGGGTTACTCGGGCGGGAGCTCGGGTCTCCGCCCTGCATGTTTGGCGCTCTTTACAGAGCCAATGAACATGCAGGGATTGCCAGCCAGTCACTGTAATGCCGCAGACATGTTGTTTGTGGGCATTACAATGATTGGCTGGCCGCACAGCGTCACCTCGAGTATTTAAAACCGGGCGCCGCCATCTTGGACACAGTCACTCCAGATCAGACAGTGTAGGGACAGCGCTGCTGATTTAGGGAGAGATACAGTACAGACCAAAAGTTTGCACGCACCTTCTTATTTAAAGATTTTTCTGTATTTTCAAGACTATGAAAATTGTACATTCACACTGAAGGCATCAAAACTATGAATTAACACATGTGGAATTATATACTTAACAAAAAAGTGTGAAACAACTGAAAATATGTCTTATATTCTAGGCTCTTCAAAGTAGCCACCTTTTGCTTTAATGACTGTTTTGCACACTCTTGGCATTCTCGTGGCGGCTCTGAGGCAAGGCGAGATCACACACGTACCATGCCTGGCTCATGTGCTTAACCTCGTGGTTCAGTGGTTTCTTAAATCATACCCCGAGTTGCCAGATCTGCTCATCAAAGTACGCCGCATGTCAGCTCATTTTCGCAAGTCGGCTACAGCTTCCGCCGCCCTTGCTGTGTTGCAGCAGCGTTTGCAGCTTCCGTCACACCGACTGGTGTGTGATGTCCCCACACGTTGTAACTCTACCCTCCACATGTTGCAAAGGATTTGTGAGCAGAAGAGAGCAGTTGTGGAGTACCAGCTGCAACAAGGCCGTCGATATTCAGATCAGACTCCATACGTAAGACCTCAGGAGTGGACCTGGATGTCTGACATCTGTACCATCTTGACAAACTTTGAGGAGTCCACCCAGATGGTGAGTGGCAATGGCGCCATCATTAGCGTCAGCATTCCACTTGTCTGTCTTTTGCAACGCTCTCTGCAGAGAATTAAAGAGGAGGCATTGCAGCCTGAGTATGATGAGATGGATCAAGAAGCCGTAGCGGTCGATTACAAACAGCCCAGCCTCATCTCATCCCAACGTGCATTGGGGGACAATGAGGGAGAGGAGGAGGAGGAGAAGGAGGAGAAAGAACAGGAGCTTGTATCATGCGCTGTAGACGGTAGTACCTGTACAACTGTCATACCGTCGGTTCAGTGTGGGTGGCCTGAGGACAGGGGGGAGGAGGAGGAGGAGGAGAGCATGGTCAGTCGTCATCTTGGTGAGGACACGGAAGTCTTTCCCGTTACCAGTCTGGCACGCATGGCTGACTTTATGTTACGCTGCCTTAACCATGACCCTCGCATTGTCAAAATGTTGGGTGACAGTCATTACTGGTTGGTGACACTTTTAGACCCCCGCTACAAGTAGAACTTTCACTCTCTTATTCCTGAGGTGGAAAGGTCTACAAAAATGGGGCAGTACCAGAAGGCCCTTGCTGCAGAACTGTTAAAAAGTTCCCATCTGAACACACTAGCGGCAGAGGTCACAGTTCGTTGACCATCCAAGGCGTACAAGCGAGAGAGAGGCAACTCCAATCCAGCAAAGGCAGTGGAACACTGTCAACATTCTGGGACAGTTTTCTGAGACCCGCCCAGCTTACAGGCCATGAGGCGCAGGGTACTCTCACAAGGAGTGGAAAGTTTCAAAAGATGGTGAGGGAGTACCTTGCCGACCGTACCAGCGTCCTCCGTGATTCCTCTGTGCCTTTTAATTATTGGGTATCCAAGCTGGACACTTGGAATGAACTCGCTCTTTACGCCTTGGAGGTCCTGGCCTGCCCTGCTGCTAGCGTGTTATCGGAGCGTGTTTTTAGTGCCGCTGGGGGAATTAAAACTGATAAGCACACTCGCCTGTCAACTGATAATGCTGACAAGCTGACCCTTATCAAAATGAACAAGGGCTGGATTGGGCCAGACTTCTCATCGCCACCAAATGACAGCAGAGTAACACAAAGTCAAATCCACTATGTTTTTTCGGGAGGTGTATTCACATGCACCGCTTCACACCCACACATGGGTATACGCTTCCTCTACGCTTTATGTTCTTCTCCTTAACCTCAGCCTCCACAACCACTATACCACCAGGGTGACCGTGGTCCGTGTTGCCATTACTGAAAGTTCCTCCGTCCTTATTTTTGTCAGCTTTTGCTTGGAAGGCATGAGCAAAGACTGTGGAAGACCCACTCCCCAATAATGGGAATAGTATTTTTTAAGATGCTGTACTGTATGGCTCTTGTAAGGGGCATTGTAAGTTCCTCCGTCCTAATTTTTGGCAGCTTTTGCTTGGAAGGCATAAGCAAATACTATGGGAGACCCACTCCCCAATCATGGGAATAATGTTTCTAATATGCTGTACTGCATGGCTCTTGTAAGGGGCATTGCAAGTTCCTCCATCCTAATTTTTGGCAGCTTTTGCTTGGAAGGCATAAGCAAATACTATGGGAGACACACTACCCAATCATGGGAATAATGTTTGTAATCTGCTGTACTGCATAGCTCTTGTAAGGGGCATTGCAAGTTCCTCCATCCTAATTTTTGGCAGCTTTTACTTGGAAGGCATAAGCAAAGTCTATGGGAGACCCACTCCCCAATAATGGGAATAATGTTTGTAATATGCTGTACTGTATGGCTCTTGTAAGGGGCATTAAAACCGTCTTGCTAAGCTACTGCGAACTCCACCACTTTTCCGAGTGGCATTAAAACCGTCTTGTTAAGCTACTGTGACCTCCACGTCTCTTCCAAGGGGCATTCAAACCGTCTTGTTAAGCTATTGGAACCTCCACGTCTTTTCAGAGGGGCATTAAAACCGTCTTGTTAAGCTACTGTGACCTCCACGTCTGTTCAAAGGGCCATTAAAAGTGTCTTCTTAAGCCACTCTGAACTCCACAGCTCTTCCAAGGGGCATTGAAATGTTGTTTTTAATTACCTCTGACCTCCTTGACTCTTCCATCGGGCATTGAATTTCCTCCTAATTTTAGTCAGCTTTTGCTTTTCAATGAAAAGGCGAAAACTAAGGGAGACCCACTCCCCAATAATGGGTTGAAGGTTTTTAGTACGCTGTAATCCACGTCTGTTTCAAGGGGCATTGCAGTTCCTCATAATTTTTGGAAAGCCTTCCATTCACTGCTTAGGCCAACAGTGTACAGGAGACCCAGTTGCTATAAATGGAAAAAACGGTTTAGCTAAGGTCCTCTGACCTCCATGTCATTTCCAAGGGGCATTGGAGTGCCTCAAAATTTTTGGTAGGCATTGCACTCACTGTATGCCCTATAACTGTGTAGCCGAACCGCTCCTTTTGTTACAGAAATATATCCTACAAGACATATGTGGTTGACAGGCCTGATATTGATGTGAATGGTCCCTGTTCCTCCTGCTCTTTCTCCTTTGCCACTACCTCATCCATCATTTATCACCTGAAGCTTTGTTTTAACAGGAGTCATAGAACTGGGATAGTAGCAGGAAAACATCCAGCAATCCTCGGAGGAGGTAGGATATGCGCCAAAACGCTGACCAACTCAGGCCTAGCCGCTACTTCATACATGCACTTGCATTCCAAGAAAACAAAGCAGATGCTAACTTCTATCATCATCATCATCATGGTCCTCACCATGGCACTCTCAACTCCCCTGATGGAGAAGCCAGGGCCCACCGGAGGAGGCTGGTTCTCTGGTGGGCTTGTCCAATGCTGCCCTAAAGCAGGCCGGGCTAAGAAAAGTGTGTGGGGGATGTTCCAAGGAGAAATAGGTGCGGCTGCGGACCGTTTATGGACACCCGGCTGCCCCGAGGTGGCTGGGGACCATGTGTGGACACCCAGCCGCGGGGCGGCTGGGGACCTAGTATGGACACCTGGCCGCCCCCTGGCGGCTGGGGACTGAGTGTGGACACCCGGCCGAGAGGCAGCTGGGGACTGAGTGCGGACACCCGGCCGCGAGGCGGCTGGGGACCGAGTATGGATACCAGGCCGCCAACGCAGCCATGACATGGTGGCCAGATTCCGCCTCCACATGCCTAAAAGGCCCAATTTCAAGTGCAAGAAAGCAGTATGGTATTGTAGCCTTGGGTGGGTGGGTGGTTGGCTGTATATTTGCGCTTGCATTGCAAGGAATGGGGGAGGTACAATTGAACAGTGCCCTGGGACAAGAACTTGCATGGGGATAGTTGCAAGTCTGCATCTTCTGATGCGGCAAGGATGACTTCTGATGGGCACACTTTTAGGCAGTGACCTGGGTGTCAGAGATTCTTCTAGGGGTCTTCCCCATGCTGTTCCCATGTCTTTTCAGCACTGTATGCATGTGTCACACAGCACATGGCCAGATAACATTGTAAAATGTTAAAATGACATTTCCCGGTGAATTCATTTGTCACGGTTGAAAGCAATACAAAACTGCAAAAACGCATAAGAAATGCTACTTGTGAACATAGGCCAAGGTGTGGAGGAGTATCTTTGTTTTCAGTTATTTATTTTACCTTATACACAAGTCTTTACCCTGGAAAGGATGTTCTTTAACATATTTCACAGGAAAGCAGTTTCAGTTTTGTTTTTGAACGTTTAATTGTGAGCCCGTAAAAGTGGCTTAATGCCTCTGACCACGTTGTTTACAGCAGTGACCTTCGGGTCAGAAATGCTTCCTAGGGCGATCCCCATGCTGTCCCCATGTCATTTGAGCACTGTCACTATTGTTTTGGGCACTTTTTAGGCTTTCTACAGACTGCCGGGGGTGCCGCCGCAAAAATGCTCGGGTCTCCCATAGACTAACATTGAGCTCATTGCTCGGGTCGAGCACCCGAGTATCACGGTGAGCTCGGCCCGAGCTTCGAGCACCCGAGCATTTTAGTGCTCGCTTAACACTAATGTTCATGTAAAGACAGAAAAAACACAAAACAAGAAATAAAAAAAGCAAGAATATCCATCCTGAAGCGTATTCTGCTGAAAAAACTTGGCGGCTTTCCATGCATTTAAAAGTTGTCATGTGCAGATTCCCTTATTTTCCAGTGATATAGCCATATGAGGCTTCTATTTCTTGGGATTAGTTCTACTTTTGAATGATACAATATATCTTGTCATGTGATGTACTTGTAAAGGGGAAAATAAATTCCAAGTGTATCAACATTACAAAAATAGCACAATATGTTTCTTCAGGTCCGTACAATTGCAGTGATACCATTCAGGCAGATCGAATTAATTAGTTTTAAATTTTGATAGATTGGACTTTTATGGTCATCAAGATTAGAGATGAGCAAGTATGTTGATAAAACGATTTCCAATTTCAAATTCGACTTGAATATTGCACATTCGGGTTCATGATCGGACACCTGAGCGCTTTTATTTAAAATTGTCAAAAATTCGGTAAAAGTGCGGGAAATTATCACATTTCCACTACAGTATTTTTATCACTTTGGCTACTATAGTGGTGCTGTATGATGAGTGGGGGAGGACATGTTTGATGAGGGAAGGTGATTGGGAAAGGTCAGAGGAGCGGTGTGCTTGTAATCTAATTTTCTTTTTTACTTTTCTTTTCATAACTTTTTGTGGCTAGCCAATCAGGGTGCAGGAAACATCCACAATGTCCAGACACAAGGGCTTGTGCCGTTGGCTGCTGAAATTGCTTGTTCTCTATATAAAGAGCGGACATGTTGTTTCAGCGCCATTCTGTGATTATAACAGGTTAGAGAGGCAGCTCCTGGCGCTGCTTCTGGATACTGAGCGATTTTAGATAGTTAGCTAGGCGGTTTCTACTAAGTCAGATAAGTTACATAAATAGGGTCCTAAGTGACTGGGATATCGACATTCCAGCAGATTTTTTTGTTTGTGCCATTAGTGAGGTTCAAAGACAGCAGGGCACATTTCAGCATAGAACTCTGTTGTGCACTGCTTCTATTGTGCTCCATGCACAAGTACACTTTTACAAATCTAATTTTTCCTCTTAAAACGTGATACAGCATGCCCCATCTCCGCTTGTCATTTTGTGGCGGTGAAATTCAGCTGTATGCAGAGCTCGTCCAGAGTAAATAAATCTATTTTTTTTTGTTAATAATGTGATACAGCATGCCATATTTCAGCTTGTCATTTTGCGGCAGTGAAATTCAGCTGTATGCATTCAGTTTGTTCAGAGCAAAAAAATGTTTGAAAGACAGCCTAACCACAAACACGTGGACAAGTGAATGTGGCCAGGGATGGTCCATCTCACTGACGCCTTCACACTTGGTTAATATTGTGGAAGCTAGGACACAGTTGGACACTGGGATGCAACACGTCCTCCAGACATAGAGGATTGCGGGTCCTGGGTCAATCAGGCTTCAACACAAAGTTCAGAAGGTAGACAGCAGCAGTGGTCAGCCTCCTACACAACGAGTAAATTATTCACGATCATGAGGCCATCCATCTCCTTAGATTTCTGTTCCTTGGAATGCAAGCGCATGTATGTAATAGCAGCAAGGCCTGAGGTGGTCAGCGTTTTGGCGCATATCCTACCTCCTCCGAGGATTGCTGGATGTTTTCCTGCTACTATCCCAGTTCTATGACTCCCGTTAAAACAAAGCTTCAGGTGATGAATGATGGATGAGGTGGTGGCAAAGGAGAAAGAGCAGGAGGAACAGGGACCATTCACATCAATATCAGGCCAGTCAACAACACATGTATTGTAGGATATGTTTCTGTACCAAAAGAAGTGGTTCGGCTACACAGTTATAGGGCATACAGTGAGTGCAATGCCTACCAAAAATTTTGAGGCACTCCAATGCCCCTTGGAAGTGACATGGAGGTCAGAGGGCCTTAACTAAACCGTTTTTTCCATTTATAGCAACTGGGTCTCCTGTACACTGTTGGCCTAAGCAGTGAATGGAAGGCTTTCCAAAAATTATGAGGAACTGCAATGCCCCTTGAAACAGACGTGGATTACAATGTACTAAAAACCTTCTACCCATTATTGGGGAGTGGGTCTCCCTTAGTGTTCGCCTATGCATTGAAAAGCAAAAGCTGACTAAAATTAGGAGGAAATGCAATGCCCGTTGGAAGAGTCATGGAGGTTAGAGTTAATTAAAAACAACATTTCATTGACCCTTGGAAGAGCTGTGGAGTTCAGAGTGGTTCAACAAGATGATTTTAATGCCCCTTGGAAGAGACGTGGAGGTAAGAGTGGTTTAACAAGATGATTTTAATGCCCCTTGGAAGAGACGTGGAGGTCAAAGTAGCTTAACAAGATGGTTTTAATGCCCCTTGGAGGGAGACGTGGAGGTCACAGTGGAATAAAAAGACAATATCGATGCCCCTTGGAAGACAGGTTGAGGTCACAGTAGCTTAACAAGACGGTTTTAATGCCCCGTGGAGGAGACGTGGAGGTCACAGTGGAATAAAAAGACAGTATCAATGCCCCTTGGAAGAGTGGTGGAGGTCGCAGTAGCTTAACAAGACGGTTTTAATGCCCCTTGGAAGACTGGTGGAGGTCGCAGTAGCTTAGCAAGACGGTTTTAATGCCCCTTGGAAGAGACGTGGAGGTCACAGTGGATTAAAAAGACAATATCAATGCCCCTTGGAAGAGTTGTGGAGGTCGCAGTAGCTTAACAAGATGGTTTTAATGCCCCTTAGAAGAGTGGTGGAGGTCGTAGTAGCTTAACAAGATGGTTTTAATGCACCTTAAAAGAGTGGTGGAGGTCATAGTAGCTTAACAAGACGGTTTTAATGCCCCTTGGACGAGTGGTGGAGGTAGAAGTAGCTTAACAAGACTGTTTTAATGCCCCTTGGAAGAGACGTGGAGGTCACAATGGAATAAAAAGACAATATCAATGCCCCTTGGATGAGTGGTGGAGGTCGCAGTAGCTTAAAAAGATGGTTTTAATGCCACTTGGAAGAGTGGTGGAGGTTGCAGTAGCTAAACAAGACGGTTTTAATGCCCCTTGGAAGAAACATGGAGGTAACAGTAGCTTAACAAGATGGTTTTAATGCCCCTTGGAAGAGTGGTGGAGGTTACAGTGGAATAAAAAGACAATATAAATCCCCCCTGGCAAAGATGTGGAGGTCACAGTATCTTAACACGATGGTTTTAATGCCCCTTGGAGGAAGACGTGGAGGTAACAGTGGAATAAAAAAACAATATCGATGCCACTTGGAAGAGTGGTTGAGGTCGCAGTAGGTTAACAAGACGGTTTTAATGCCCCTTGGAAGAGACGAGGAGGTCACAGTGGAATAAAAAGACAATATCACTGACCCTTGGAAGAGTGGTGGAGGTCGCAGTAGCTTAACAAGACAGTTTTATTGCCCCTTGGAAGAGTGGTGGAGGTCACAGTAGCTTAACAAAGATGGTTTTAATGTCCCGTGAAAGAGACGTGGAGGTCACAGTGGAATAAAAGACAATATCAATGCCCCTTGGAAGAGTGGTGGAGGTCGCAGTAGCTTAACAAGACGGTTTTAATGCCCCTTGGAAGAGACGTGGAGGTCGTAGTAGCTTAACAAGACAGTTTTATTGCCCCTTGGAAGAGTGTTGGAGGTCGCAGTAGCTTAACAAGACGGTTTTAGTGCCCCTTGGAAAAGACGTGGAGGTCACAGTGGAATAAAAAGACAATATCAATGCCCCTTGGAAGAGTAGTGGAGGTCGCAGTAGCTTAACAAGACGGTTTTAATGCCCCTTGGAAGAGTGGTGGAGGTCGCAGTAGCTTAACAAGACAGTTTTAATGCCCCTTGGAAGAAACATGGAGGTAACAGTAGCTTAAAAAGATGGTTTTAATGCCCCTTGTAAGAGATGTGCATGTCACAGTAGAATAAAAAGACAAGATAAATGCCCCTTGGAAGAGTGGTGGAGTTCGAAGTAGCTTAACAAGAAGGTTTTAAAGCCCCTTGGAAGAAACGTGGAGGTCACAGTAGCTTAACAACATGATTTTAATGCCCCTAGAAAGAGACGTGGAGGGCACAGTGTAATAAATAGACAATGTCAATGCCCCTTGGATGAGTGCTGGAGGTCGCAGTAGCTTAACAAGACGGTTTTAATGCCCCTTAGAGGAGTGGTGGAGGTCGCAGTAGCTGGAGAATATGGTTTTAATGCCCCTTGGAAGAGACGAGGAGGTCACAGTGGAATAAAAAGACAATATCAATGACCCTTGGCAGAGTGGTGGAGGTCGCAGTAGCTTAACAAGACAGTTTTATTGCCCCTTGGAAGAGTGATGGAGGTCGCAGTAGCTTAGTAAGACGGTTTTAATGCCCCTTAATAGAGTGGTGGAGGTCGTAGTAGCTTAACAAGACGGTTTTAATGCCCCTTGGACGAGTGGTGGATGTCGAAGTAGCTTAACAAGACGGTTTTAATGCCCCTTGGAAGAGACGTGGAGGTCACAATGGAATAAAAAGAGAATATCAATGCCCCTTGGATGAGTGGTGGAGGTCGCAGTAGGTTAAAAAGATGGTTTTAATGCCACTTGGAAGAGTGGTGGAGGTTGCAGTAGCTAAACAAGACGGTTTTAATGCCCCTTGGAAGAAACATGGAGGTAACAGTAGCTTAACAAGATGGTTTTAATGCCCCTTGGAAGAGTGGTGGAGGTTACAGTGGAATAAAAAGACAATATAAATCCCCCCTGGCAAAGACGTGGAGGTCACAGTAGCTTAACACGATGGTTTTAATGCCCCTTGGAGGAAGACGTGGAGGTAACAGTGGAATAAAAAACAATATCGATGCCACTTGGAAGAGTGGTTGAGGTCGCAGTAGGTTAACAAGACGGTTTTAATGCCCCTTGGAAGAGACGAGGAGGTCACAGTGGAATAAAAAGACAATATCACTGACCCTTGGAAGAGTGGTGGAGGTCGCAGTAGCTTAACAAGACAGTTTTATTGCCCCTTGGAAGAGTGGTGGAGGTCACAGTAGCTTAACAAGATGGTTTTAATGTCCCTTGGAAGAGACGTGGAGGTCACAGTGGAATAAAAAGACAATATCAATGCCCCTTGGAAGAGTGGTGGAGGTCGCAGTAGCTTAACAAGACGGTTTTAATGCCCCTTGGAAGAGACGTGGAGGTCGTAGTAGCTTAACAAGACAGTTTTATTGCCCCTTGGAAGAGTGGTGGAGGTCGAAGTAGCTTAACAAGACGGTTTTAGTGCCCCTTGGAAAAGACGTGGAGGTCACAGTGGAATAAAAAGACAATATCAATGCCCCTTGGAAGAGTAGTGGAGGTCGCAGTAGCTTAACAAGACGGTTTTAATGCCCCTTGGAAGGGTGGTGGAGGTTGCAGTAGCTTAACAAGACAGTTTTAATGCCCGTTGGAAGAAACATGGAGGTAACAGTAGCTTAACAAGATGGTTTTAATGCCCCTTGGAAGAGATGTGCATGTCACAGTAGAATAAAAAGACAATATAAATGCCCCTTGGAAGAGTGGTGGAGTTCGAAGTAGCTTAACAAGAAGGTTTTAATGCCCCTTGGAAGAAACGTGGAGGTCACAGTAGCTTAACAACATGGTTTTAATGCCCCTTGGAAGAGACGTGGAGGGCACAGTGGAATAAATAGACAATGTCAATGCCCATTGGAAGAGTGGTGGAGGTCGCAGTAGCTTAACAACACAGTTTTAATGCCCCATGGAAGAGTGGTGGAGGTCGCAGTAGCTTGAGAAGATGGTTTTAATGCCCCTTGAAAGAGACGTGGAGGTCACAGTGGAATAAAAAGACAATATCAATGCCCCTTGGAAGAGTGTTGGAGGTCGCAGTAGCTTAACAAGACGGTTTTAATGCACCTTGGAAGAGTGGTGGAGGTCACAGTAGCTTAACAAGACGGTTTTGATGCCCCTTGGAAGAAACATGGAGGTCACAGTAGCTTAATAAGACGGTTTTAATGCCCCTTGAAAGAGACGTGGAGGTCACAGAGGAATAAAAAGACAATATCTATGCCCCTTGGAAGAGTGGTGGAAGTCGCATTAGCTTAACAAGACGGTTTTAATTCCCCTTGGAAGAGTGTTGGAGGTCGCAGTAGCTTAACAATACGGTTTTAGTGCCCCTTGGAAGAAACGTGGAGGTCACAGTAGCTTAACAAGACGGTTTTTATGCCACTTGGAATAGACGTGGAGGTCACAGTAGAATAAAAAGACAATATCAATGCCCTTTGTAATTGTTGTGGAGGTCGCAGTAGCTTAACAAGACGGTTTTAATGCCCCTTGGAAGAGTGGTGGAGGTCGCAGTAGCTTAACAAGACGGTATTAATGCCCCTTTGAAGAAATGTGGAGGTCACAGTAGCTTAAAAAGACGGTTTTAATGCCCCTTGGAAGAGACGTGGAGGTCGCAGTAGCTTAACAAGACGGTTTTAATGCCCTTTAGAAGAGTGGTGGAGGTCGCAGTAGATTATCAAGATGGTTTTAATGCCCCTTGGGAGAGACATGGAGGTCCCAGTAGCTTAACAAGATCATTTTAATGCCCCTTGGAAGAGTGGTGGAGGTCGCAGTAGCTTAACAAGATGGTTTTAATGCCTCTTGGAAGAGTATTGGAGGTTGCAGTAGCTTAACAAGAGAGTTTTAATGCCCCTTGGAAGAGACATGGAGGTCGCAGTAGCTTAACAAGACGGTTTTAGTGCCCCTTGGAGGAAACGTGGAGGTCACAGTAGCTTAACAAGATGGTTTTAATGCCCCTTGTAAGAGACGTGGAGGTCACAGTGGAATAAAAAGACAATATCAATGCACCTTGGAAGAGTGGTGGAGGTCGCAGTAGCTTAGCAAGACTGTTTTAATGCCCCTTGGAAGACACGAGGAGGTCACAGTAGCTTAACAAGACAGTTTTAATGCCCCTTGGAGGAAACGTGGAGATCACAGTAGCTTAACAAGATATTTTTAATGCCCCTTGGAAGAGACGTGGAAGTCACAGTGGAATAAAAAAACGATTTCAATTCCTCTTGGAAGAGTGGTGAAGGTCGCAGTAGCTTTACAAATTGGTTTTAAAGCCCTTTGGTAGATTGGTGGAGGTCACAGTATCTTAACAAGATGGTTTTAATGCCCCTTGGAAGAGACGTGGAGGTCACAGTGGAATAAAAAGACAATATCAATGCACCTGGAAGAGTGGTGAAGGTCGCAGTAGCTTAACAACATGGTTCTAATGCCCCTTGGAAGACACGTGGAGGTCACAGTAGCTTAACAAGATGGCTTTTAATGCCCCTTGGAAGAGTGGTGGAGGTCGCAGTAGCTTAACAAGACGGTTTTATTGCCCCTTGGAAGAGTGGTGGAGGTCGCAGTAGGTTAACAAGACGGTTTTAATGCCCCTTGGAAGAGACGAGGAGGTCACAGTAGCTTAACAAGATGATTTAATGCCCCTTGGGAGAGTGGTTGAGGTCGCAGAAGCTTCAAGACGCTTTTAATACCCCTTGGAAGTGACGTGGAGGTCGCATTAGCTTAACAAGATGGTTTTAATGCCCCTTGGAAAAAACTTGGAGGTCACAGTAGCCTAACAAGATGGTTTTAATGCCCCTTGGAAGAGACTTTGATGTCACAGTTGAATAAAAAGACAATATCAATGCCCCTTGGAAGAGTGGTGGAGGTTGCAGTAGCTTAACAAGACAGTTTTAATGCTACTTGGAAGAGTGGTGGAGGTCGCAGTAGCTTAACAAGACGGTTTAATGCCCCTTGGAAGAGACGTGGAGGTCACAGTGGAATAAAAAGACAATATTAATGCCCCTTGGAAGAATGGTGGAGGTCGCAGTAGCTTAAGAAAATGGTTTTAATGCCCCTTGGAAGAGACGTGGAGGTCACAGTAGCTTAGCAAGACGGTTTTAATGCCCCTTGGAAGAGACGTGGAGGTCACAGGGGCATTAAAATCATCTTGTTAAGCTACTGTGACCTGCTCGCCTCTTCCAAGGGGCATTAAAACCGTCTTGTTAACCTACTGCGACCTCCACCACTCTTCCAAGGGGCATTAACCCTTGGAAGAGTGGTGGAGGTCGCAGTAGGTTAACAAGACGGTTTTAATGCCCCTTGGAAGAGGCGAGCAGGTCACAGTAGCTTAACAAGATGATTTTAATGCCCCTTGGAAGAGTGGTGGAGGTCGCAGAAACTTAACAAGACGGTTTTAATGCCCCTTGGAAGAGACGTGGAGGTCGCAGTAACTTAACAAGATGGTTTTAATGCCCCTTGGAAGAAACTTGGAGGTCACAGTAGCTTAACAAGATGGTTTTAATGCCCCTTGGAAGAGACTTGGATGTCACAGTTGAATAAAAAGACAATATCAATGCCCCTTGGAAGAGTGGTGGAGGTTGCAGTAGCTTAACAAGACGGTTTTAATGCCCCTTGGAAGAGTGGTGGAGGTCGCAGTAGCTTAACAAGACAGTTTAATGCCCCTTGGAAGAGATGTGGAGGTCACAGTGGAGTAAGAAGACAATATTAATGCCCCTTGGAAGAATGGTGGAGGTCGCAGTAGCTTAAGAAAATGGTTTTAATGCCCCTTGGAAGAGACGTGAAGGTCACAGTAGCTTATCAAGATGGTTTTAATGCCCCTTGGAAGAGACGTGGAGGTCACAGTAGCTTAACAAGATGGTTTTAATGCCCCTTATAAGAGCCATGCAGTACAGCATATTAAAAACAGTATTTCCATTATTGGGGAGTGGGTCTCCCATAGTCTTTGCCTATGCCTTCCAAGCAAAAGCTGCCAAAAATTTGGACGGAGGAACTTGCAATGCTGGCAACACAGACCACAGTCACCCTGGTAGTATAGTGGTGGTGGAGGCTGAGGATAAGTAGAAGAGCAAAAAACAGCCGAAATGAGGAAGCATATACCCATGTGTGGGTGTGAAGCGGTGCATGGGAATACATTTCCCGAAATAACACAGTGGATTTGACTTTAAGTTACTCTGCTGTCATTTGGTGGTGATGAGAAGTCTGGCCCAATCCAGTCCTTGTTTATTTTGATAAGAGTCAGCTTGTAAGCATTGTCAGTTGACAGGCGAGTGCGCTTATCAGTTATAATTCCCCCAGCGGCACTAAAAACACGCTCCGATAACAGGCTAGCGGCAGGGCAGACCAGTACCTCCAAGGCGTACAGAGCGAGTTCATTCCAAGTACCAGCTCCTGTTCTTCCTCCTCCTCCTCCTCTGTCTTATTGTCCCCCAATGCACGTTGGGATGAGATGAGGCTGGGCTGTGTGTAATCGCCCGCTACAGCTTCTTGATCCATGTCATCATACTCTGGCTGCAATGCCTTCTTTTTAATTCTCTGCAGAGATCGTTGCTAAAGACAGATGTGACACCCCAGGGGTCTGATTGCCACAGTAATAGAGATATTATGTCTGAGAGCAAGTGGGAGGTTTCTCTGGTCAGGAGCCCTAAGCATGCAACATGGCCCACCCAGACCTGGGAGGGGAGGAATCTGCCCTTATAAACTGGGTCTGGGGCGGGATTAAGTCAGTCAGAGCCTGGAGTGAAGTTCCAGACACAGGGAAAGCAAGAACTAGGAGCTCTGTAGGAGCAGGAGTGAGTGCCAGAAGCTGGAAGCTAGATATCTCGCCTTGGCTGAAGACACTAAACCCGGACAAGGAGTCCGAGGCTGTGGGGACATCCAGGTCCAGCAGCAGAATCCAACCGGCAGGGGATTCCGTGTCCTCTGGCCTTAGAAACCCGAAGGCACGGTCACAAGCAAGGGACCAGCACCGCCATCGTGAAGCGAAGGCTGACGGAAGGCCCCAAGTCACCAGCCATACGGGTGAGCACCACATGGTATACTCAGGGACGTGGGCTACTTCTACCCGCATAGAGCAAGGTAGCCAGGAAAGAGTGCAGATAGTCGGGGAGGCCTACAACTCCACCTGGCCAGGGGAGATCCTGCTTGCTCACAGACTGACCAGGCCCCTACTGCTAACCAGTAGTAGAAATGAGCGTTGCTCGACTCGAACTGTTCGCCAATCTCAAATTCGAGCTGTTTTGGGCGGTATTCGAGCCGTTCGGCGAACACGAACGATTTGAGAAAAATTCGGCTGTTCAAGGTTATGTTCGATAACTGTTCGTGCACCAAAATCATAACTGGATTTTTTCTCAGTAATGATGAAAATTAATGTTAATACGCAGTTTGAGTGTACAGCGGGGTGGGGGGAGGGGCAGGGGATGTATCTCTGCAGGAATAATGAAGATCTCCATTTTTTTTTCTCTTTCCCGCATTTACAGTGGGGAGGTGCAATCTGTCAGCCTATCAGCAGCGCACACACGGAGCGAAGTGCTTTTTTTCACACAAGCAAGGGCATGTGTCTTTGGCAGTGTATGTCACATGTCCTTGCCCTATAAGACCAAGCCATTTTCCCCGTCGCCACCATTTTCTCACTGCTGCAGCTGCGTGTTAGACGGCACCGCTGTTGCTGTGTGCGATATACCTTGTTAATTTCAAGCCAATTTTCGCACAAATCTACAGATAGCTTGGGAGTAGGGAATAGTTGTGATTGCAGTCCTTTTAAGGACTAGGTTACAGCATTTCCTACGACTTTTATCAGGCAGGTCTGTGTTCTTAAATAGATAGATTGTGGGAGTAAAGACTAATTGTAATTGCAGTCCTTTTCAGGACTAGGTTACATCAGTTCCTATCAGTTTTTGCCAGGCAGGTCTGTGCCAGTGCTGTGCAAGTTTTTTTCACAGCATTTGGCTGAATCTAGCAAAGCTAAGCCTTTTTTTGGCCTATTGCAGAGTGTGTTAGTCAGTGGAGTAGCCTATCTGTGTTGCAAGATATACCACCTGTGTATAGAATACCAATTTTTTTACTGCACCTAGTGAAGTAAAATCTTTTGGGCATAGCATCATTCTATTAGTCCATCTATACTGACCTCCATCAGGTTGCAAATTGAATATAATTTTTTTCTGCATCTAGCTCTGAAAAAATATTTTGGCTTCTAGCAGTGTGTGGGACTAGT
This sequence comes from Phyllobates terribilis, assembly GCF_046119375.1. Classification (NCBI taxonomy): domain Eukaryota; kingdom Metazoa; phylum Chordata; class Amphibia; order Anura; family Dendrobatidae; genus Phyllobates; species Phyllobates terribilis. The sequence continues at coordinate 32,284,827 of NW_027362768.1, read as the reverse complement.
TCTATTAGTACATCTATACTGACCTCCATCAGGTTGCAATCTGAATATAATTTTTTTCTGCATCTAGCTCTGAAAAAATATTTGGCCTTCTAGCAGTGTGTGGGACTTGTTCTATTAGTCCATCTATACTGACCTCCATCACGCTGCAAATTCAAAATAATTTTTTGTCTGCATCTAGCTCTGAAAAAATATTTGGCCTTCTAGCAGTGTGTGGGACTTTCTCTATTAGTCCACCTATACTGACCTCCATCAGGTTGCAAATTAAAAATAATTTTTATCTGCATCTACCTCTGAAAAAATATTTGGGCTTCTAGCTGTGTGTGGGACTTGTTCTATTAGTCCATCTATACTGACCTCCATCAGGTTGCAAACTGAATATAATTTTTTTCTGCATCTAGCTCTGAAAAAATATTTGGCCTTCTAGCAGTGTGTGGGACTTTCTCTATTAGTCCATCTATACTGATCTCCATCAGGTTGCAAGTTAAAAATAATTTTTATCTGCATCTAGCTCTGAAAAAATATTTGGCCTTCTAGCAGTGTGTGGGACTTTCTCTATTAGTCCATCTATACTGACCTCCATCAGGTTGCAAATTAAAAATAATTTTTTGTCTGCATCTAGCTCTGAAAAAATATTTGGCCCTCTAGCAGTGTGTGGGACTTTCTCTATTAGTCCATCTATACTGACCTCCATCAGGTTGCAAATTCAAAATAATTTTTTGTCTGCATCTAGCTCTGAAAAAATATTTGGCCTTCTAGCAGTGTGTGGGACTTTCTCTATTAGTCCATCTATACTGACCTCCATCAGGCTGCAAATTAAAAATAATTTTTATCTGCATCTACCTCTGAAAAAATATTTGGCCTTCTAGCTGTGTGTGGGACTTGTTCTATTAGTCCATCTATACTGACCTCCATCTGGTTGCAAACTGAATATAATTTTTTTCTGCATCTAGCTCTGAAAAAATATTTGGCCTTCTAGCAGTGTGTGGGACTTTCTCTATTAGTCCATCTATACTGACCTCCATCAGGTTGCAAATTAAAAATAATTTATATCTGCATCTAGCTCTGAAAAAATATTTGGCCTTCTAGCAGTGTGTGGGACTTTCTCTATTAGTCCATCTATACTGACCTCCATCAGGTTGCAAATTAGAAATAATTTTTTGTCTGCATCTAGCTCTGAAAAAATATTTGGCCTTCTAGAAGTGTGTGGGACTTTCTCTATTAGTCCATCTATACTGACCTCCATCAGGTTTGCAAACTGAATATATTTTTTTTCTGCATCTACCTCTGAAAAAATATTGGGCTTCTAGCTGTGTGTGGGACTTGTTCTATTAATCCATCTATACAGACCTCCATCAGGTTGCAAACTGAATATAATTTTTTTCTGCATCTACCTCTGAAAAAATATTTGGGCTTCTAGCTGTGTGTGGGACTTGTTCTATTAATCCATCTATACAGACCTCCATCAGGTTGCAAACTGAATATAATTTTTTTCTGCATCTACCTCTGAAAAAATATTTGGGCTTCTAGCTGTGTGTGGGACTTGTTCTATTAGTCCATCTATACTGACCTCCACCAGGTTGCAAACTGAATATAATTTTTTTCTGCATCTAGCTCTGAAAAAATATTTGGCCTTCTAGCAGTGTGTGGGACTTTCTCTATTAGTCCATCTATACTGACCTCCATCAGGTTGCAAATTAAAAATAATTTTTATCTGCATCTAGCTCTGAAAAAATATTTGGCCTTCTAGCTGTGTGTGGGACTTGTTCTATTAGTCCATCTATACTGACCTCCATCTGGTTGCAAACTGAATATAATTTTTTTCTGCATCTAGCTCTGAAAAAATATTTGGCCTTCTAGCAGTGTGTGGGACTTTCTCTATTAGTCCATCTATACTGACCTCCATCAGGTTGCAAATTAAAAATAATTTATATCTGCATCTAGCTCTGAAAAAATATTTGGCCTTCTAGCAGTGTGTGGGACTTTCTCTATTAGTCCATCTATACTGACCTCCATCAGGTTGCAAATTAAAAATAATTTTTTTGTCTGCATCTAGCTCTGAAAAAATATTTGGCCTTCTAGCAGTGTGTGGGACTTTCTCTATTAGTCCATCTATACTGACCTCCATCAGGTTGCAAACTGAATATATTTTTTTTCTGCATCTACCTCTGAAAAAATATTGGGCTTCTAGCTGTGTGTGGGACTTGTTCTATTAATCCATCTATACAGACCTCCATCAGGTTGCAAACTGAATATAATTTTTTTCTGCATCTACCTCTGAAAAAATATTTGGGCTTCTAGCTGTGTGTGGGACTTGTTCTATTAGTCCATCTATACTGACCTCCACCAGGTTGCAAACTGAATATAATTTTTTTCTGCATCCTTCTAGCAGTGTGTGGGACTTTCTCTATTAGTCCATCTATACTGACCTCCATCAGGTTGCAAATTAAAAATAATTTTTATCTGCATCTAGCTCTGAAAAAATATTTGGCCTTCTAGCTGTGTGTGGGACTTGTTCTATTAGTCCATCTATACTGACCTCCATCAGGTTGCAAACTGAATATAATTTTTTTCTGCATCTAGCTCTGAAAAAATATTTGGCCTTCTAGCAGTGTGTGGGACTTTCTCTATTAGTCCATCTATACTGACCTCCATCAGGTTGCAAACTGAATATATTTTTTTTCTGCATCTACCTCTGAAAAAATATTTGGGCTTCTAGCTGTGTGTAGGACTTCTTCTATTAGTCCATCTATACTGACCTCCATCAGGTTGCAAACTGAATACAATTTTTTTCTGCATCTACCTCTGAAAAAAATTTGGGCTTCTAGCTGTGTGTGGGACTTGTTCTTTTTGTCCATCTATATTGACCTCCATCAGGTTGCAAATTGAATATAATTTTTTTCTGCATCTAACCCAGCCAATAGTTTTGGCCTAATACCACAGTTTGGCCACTCAGCTCTGCTCGGTTCCCATCCATTGTTTTTTTGTGCAAACAACTCCAGAGTTGTGAATTAGGTAACCACCAAAATGAGTGGAAAAAGGCCTGCTGCTGGTGGAAAGGGGAATAGGCGTGTTGGGAAGGGGAAAAAAGGTTGTGTCCGTGGGGTAGGTGTTAAAGCAACAGCAACATCTGCAGAAGAAAGACCATCTTCCAGCCAAACTAAAATGTCTACTTCTTTTAGCGGACAATGTGATAAGATCCCTTTCTTACGGCCACGCCAATCGCTACAAATTCCAGATGAGGCACAAAAACAGCAGGTGCTTCAACGGATATCAAGTGCTCCTTTAAGTGGGCTCTCCTCCACATCAACTTCAACATCCCAAATACTCCAGTCCTCAAAGGTGTCACCCCAATCGCACTTGCTTCCTCATAGCTCCCAAATCTCCAGCTGCCCGTCTGAGTATGAGGTAGAACAGATGGTTGAGTCTGCAGAGATGTTTACTCATACTATAGCCTGGGAATCAGAGGTCGACTCCAGCGCTTCTGTGAATCCAGACGAGGAAATGATCTGCACTGATGCCCAGAATCTTTATGAGTCGGATCCAGGACCAGACGCAGAAGGTTCTGACCATAATGTAGACCCTCATTCCCAAACTGTAACTCCTGTTGGTGGAGACAATGAGGAAGACGATGATGAGACTCAAATACCTGATTGGAGCGACAACTTTAGTTTTTGTCAGGGCAGGAACAGGTTGGCTCTGAGGACGACGGGTGTGATAACGCACAGGGTGATGATGATGAGGTTGGAGATCCCACTTACTGTCAACCCACAGTCAGCCAAGAGATGAAGTCAGCAGAGGAGGTGGAGGAAGATGCTAGTGACGACGAGGTCAGGTTGCGCCTTCCTGGACAGAGACGTAGTACTGGAAGCACGTCAACAACTGCATCCTCAAACACAACTCTGCCTCTCACCACAAGTCGTGGTGGCTCTTCAGGTCGCATGGGTGCTAAGCCTTGCATAGCCTGGGCATTTTTTCAGATCGATAAAGATGACCCAACTCGTGTTATCTGTAACATTTGTCAGCAAAAGCTAAGTAGAGGCCAAAAAATACATAGTTTGAGTACTTCATGCATGAACCGGCACATGGACATGAAGCATAAGTTGCATTGGGAAGCTCAGTGTGCTACAATGCGGCCTAGCCGGCCGGGCCAACCACCGTCTGCCATATCTTGTGCATCCGCGGCCTCTTCATCCTCTGTGACTGGGGGGACAGCAGTCACACCTGTTTTGGGGCGCAGACCTGCCACCTCTTTACCCGCAACAGCCAGCGTGATTGGCAGGTCATCATTTTCTTTGGAGGTGGTAACACCAGCTGGTGTTGAGCGCTGTCCGACATCGATAGCACCACCTTTGGATCAAGGCAACCTAACATGTCCGCCTGCATCTTCCTCACAGACCGGCAGTTTGCCGGGGACACCCTTATCAACCCCGTCTAAGCACAATAGCCAGCCCTCGGTCCCTCAGATGTGGACAAGTAAAAGACCATTTCCTCCTAGCCATGAGAAAGCTAAGAGGTTGAATTTCACCATCTGCAAGCTCTTGGCTACAGAAATGCTGCCTTTCCGCCTGGTGGACACAGAGGATTTTCGAGACCTTATGTCCGTCGCAGTGCCCCAGTACCAGATGCCCAGTCGGCACTACTTCTCAAAGAAAGGTGTGCCTGCGCTCCACCAGCATGTCGCACACAACATCATCGCTTCTTTGAGAAACTCTGTGTATGACAGGGTGCATTTCACCACAGACACTTGGACGAGTAGGCATGGACAGGGGCGTTACATGTCGCTGACTGGGCACTGGGTAACTATGGTGACAGCAGGACAAGCGGCTGCTGTCCAAGTCTTGCCGTCCCCACGAGTTGTGCGTCAATCCTCTTTATGTCAAAGTTCCTCCACTGCTTCTGCCTCCTCAACCTCCTCTCGGTCTTCCACCTGCACCCAAAGCCTGTTTGGTCATGCCACAAGCTTTCTAACTGCGCAGAAGGGATCCTGCACACCTCCTTACTATGCTGGCAGTAGGGCTCAACGTCATCAGGCGGTTTTTACTTTGAAATGTCTGGGAAATGTGAGTCACACAGCTGAGGAGTTGTGGTCAGCTCTGGAGAACCAATTTCATGAATGGTTTTCTCCACTGGACCTGAAACCAGGGAAGGCCGTGTGCGACAATGCTGCAAACCTGGGTGCGGCCCTTCGCCGGGGCAATGTCACACACGTGCATTGTATGGCTCACGTGTTGAACCTGGTTGTCCAGCAATTTTTAGCCCACTATCCCAGACTAGATGGCCTTCTGCAGAGGGCACGGTTGCTGTGTCCTCACTTCCACCGTTCGCATCCCGCAGCTCAGCGAGTTACATCTCTACAGAAGTCGTTGGGCCTGCCACTTCACCGGCTAAAATGCGATGTGCCTACCCGGTGGAATTCAACTCTGCACATGTTGCAGCGACTGTGGCAGCACCGACAAGCCCTGGTGCAATACGTTCTGACGTATAGCCTGGGCCAACGAGATCCAGAGGTGGGGCAAATCACGCTGGAGGAGTGGTCTCAGATCAGGGACCTATGCACCCTTCTGCACAGTTTTGAAATGGCGACGAAGATGTTTAGTGCTGACGATGCCATTATCAGCATGACTATTCCGGTGATTTACATGCTGGAGCACATGTTAAACAGAATTCGGAGACAGGTGGTGGCACAAGAGGAGGTGGAGGAAGTAGAGGAGGAGGAGTTGTATGTGGAAGGGCTAACATCTGCAAGGTCCAGACGGTCAGCAGCAACAAGGCGGCAGGCATGTGAGGGTGGGGGAGATGGTTTTACCAGGGCGCATGGTAGCAGCCAAACTAGTGAGGAAGGTGCAGGAGCCCAGGAAGAAGTGGAGGACGAACTGATGGAAGACTCATCAGATGAGGGAGACCTTGATCACATTTCTGTTGTGCGAGGTTGGGGGGAGAGGACAGAGGAAGGAAGCATGATTGTTACCTCGCCACCAACACAACAGGGACTTGGTGCTCCTGGATGCGCAACACACATGAGTGCCTTCTTGCTGCACTACCTGCAACATGACCCTCGAATTGTGAGAATTAGAAATAATCCTGACTACTGGGTTGGCACACTGTTAGATCCCCGGTACAAAAGTAAATTTGCAGAAATTATTCCTGCCATAGAAAGGGATGCACGCATGCAGGAGTATCAGCAGAGACTGTTGCAGAATCTTACATGTGCTTTTCCACAAAACACCAGTGGTGCACGTAGTGAATCTCACAGTTCCAACTTGCCAACCGTGGACCGTCAAGTGTTCAGCACTCAAACCGTAACAGAACCTCAGTATCTGCTGGTAACATCAATTTTGCGGAATCATTTCACCACTTTTTTAGCCCATCCTTTGCAAGGCCACAGGAGACAAGAAGTCTGACACATAGTCAACGCCTAGAGACGATGGTACAGGAGTATCTCCAAGTAAACATTGAAGCTATGACTGTGTCACTGGACCCTTGCTCTTTTTGGGCTTCCAATCTGGATAAATGGCCGGAGCTAGCCACTTACGCCTTGGAGATCTTGTCATGCCCCGCAGCCAGCGTTCTGTCTGAACGTGTGTTCAGCGCTGCTGGTGGTGTGCTGACAGATAAGCGCACGTGGCTCTCCACTGATAATGTAGGCAGACTCACGTTCATAAAGATGAACAAATCATGGATCCGAAATGACTTTTTTACCCCTGTGTCATCCTGGGGAGAGTAAAAGCTTGATGATTGGTTAAAATCACCCTACCAACCGTTTTAAGCTTTCAAATTACTAATCATGTTTATCTGTTTCTTGGCTGGAAAATAATTTGGGCTTTGTAGCAGTGTGCAGCACTGATTCTATTAGCCCATCTATAATAAGCTCCACCAGATTTAAAATTACTAATCATGTTTATCTGTATCTTGACTGGAAAATAATTTGGGCTTTGTAGCAGTGTGCAGCACTGATCCTATTAGGCCATCTATACTAAGCTCCACCAGATTTAAAATTAATAATAATTTTTAGCTGCATCTAGCCCGGAAAATAATTTTGGGGCTCCGAGATGCGCAAGACACATAAGTGCCTTCTTGCTGCACTACCTGCAACATGACCCTCATATTGTCAGAATTCGAAGTAATCATGACTACTGGGTTGCCACACTCTTAGATCCCCCAAACTTTTCGATGAACCTTTTCATTTTAATAAAGACCAAAAAATGGTCATTTTTGAAATTATAAGCATTAGCAGGTTATTAGAAACTGAAATCAAACAGTTTTCAACTCAAAACTTTATTCTAGGTGATGTTACATTTTCACATCCTTTCTTGTTCGAAAGGAGCTTCTGAACTCTCTCGTCCATTGAATTTGTCAGGTTTTGGATGGTTTCTGCTTCAATTGTTTTGCATGAGGACAGAATACCCTCCCAGAGCTGTTGCTTAGATGTGAACTGCCTCCCGCCATCATAGACACTCCTTTTGATGATGCTCCAGAGGTTCTGAATGGGGTAGAGGTCAGGGGAGCATGTGGGTCACACCATAAGTTTGTCCCCTTTTATGCCCATATCAGCCAGAGTTGCAGATATTTTATGTGCAGCATGAGATGGTGCATTATCATGCAAAAAAATGATCTTGCTGTGAAATACACGGTTCTTCTTTTTGAACCATGGCAGGAAGTGCTGTTTGAGAAAATCCACATACATTATGGAGTTCATCTTTAGCGCCTTCAGGGATCCTAAAGGGGCCGACAATCTCTCTCCCCATGATTCCAGCCCAAAACATTACTCCACCTCCTCCTTGTTGGCGCTGTAGCGGTGTTTGCATGGGGTGTCCATCAACCAGCCATCCTCCACTCCATCCATCTGGACCATCGAGCGCTGCACGGCACTCAACCGTGAACAAAACAGTTTTGAAATCAGTCTTCATGTAATGTTTGGCCCACTGGAGCCGTTTCTGCTTGTGTGAAGTGGATAGAGGATGTCGACAGGATGGCGTATGCACAGCTGCAAACCTCTGAAGGACCCTGCATCTTGTTGTTCGGAGGACGTTGGAGGCACCAGCAGCTTCAAAAACTTATCTGCTGCTATGACAAGGCTTTTTTGCCGCTGCTCTTTTAACCTGACGTAATTGCCTGTAGGAAAGAGTCCTCAATTTGCCCTTATCAGCACGCACACGTGTGTACTGTGAATCAGCTACATACTTCTTGATTGCCAAGACACTTCATCCTGATCATCGCACAATGTTGATTGTAGTCATGCCTTGACCTAAACACTCCACAATTTGTTGCTTCTCAGCAGCCGACACATCCTTTTTCTTTCGCATTTTGGCAGAAAATGTAGGCTGCTTAATAATGTGAGACAGCCTTCTTAAGTAGTCTTGCCTTTCATTGGACACACCTGCCAAACTAATTAGCACAGGTGTCTGCAATTGCTTACAGTGATATAAAGAGCTCTGACACACATCACCATCAATGAGTTTATCACTCCTAAACACTTTTTGCATAATAATTTGGAACACAGTGTACATGTGCTTTTCCACAAAACACCAGTGGTTCACGTAGTGAATCTTACAGTTCTAACTTGCCAACCGTGGTCTGTATGGAGTTGTTCAATAAAGGGCCCAAAATTAAGATAACATAGATGGGAGAGGTCTCTATGAATAGGAATTCCTAAGTATTTGATACCCTGTGAGGGCCAGGCAAAGGGAAAGTTGGACTGGATGGAATCCTATATGGATTTGGGGAGGGAGACATCGAGGGCCTCAGACTTCGCTGCATTGATTTTAAAATTTGACCATGTAACAAAGTGATCTATTTCAGCCATAACAGCATGGATGGATATATGTGATTGAGTGATATATACTAGGACATCATCAGCAAATAGAGAGCACTTGTACTCGGTGCCTCCCACCTCAATCCACCTAATATTGGGGTTATGGCGAATTGATGAGAGCAGGTGCTCCGTCACTAGGATGTATAAGAGAGGGGACAGAGGACATCCCTGCCTTGTCCCATTGGTGATTGTGAAAGGTGATGAAAATGTTCTGATGCACCCCCTGGGCCTTGGGACACCCGGAGCCGGACCCTTTTTGGTGGATGCTGGTGGTTGTAGTCTTCGTGGCGGCGACCCGGTTCCGTGGCTCAGGGTGGTCAAACCAGTGGCGGAACTATTTATGTGGTTTTGATGTTTAAATGTCCGACTACGCCACCCGTGGATTGCGGTCAGAGTGAACCGCCGCTGCAGGGCAGACCGCTGAGGCTGGTGTTGTGGGTGCAGCAGAGCGTAGCATAACTCCCCACGGGAGGAGTATAGCCTCAGGGCAGTGTATGCGGACGATGGGGGTGATGGTGCAGGGCAGCAGCAGTAACGACACGGAGTCAGTGATGCAGTCCAGGGCCTTTACTCACAGTTCTTATTATCCAGACCACGTCTGCAGGTAACGGCTGCCCACGTCGTACTGTGCTCACCAGGTGAGGGGCTCAGACAACTCCCAGATAACTTTGGAGCGCTTCACAGGACCCCCTTTGTGTGTCCTTTGTCTGGCCTTTCTCACCAACCCTTCTGTCCGGCTGCCTCGGGCCTCCTCTTGGTAAACTTGGCGCCAGTTTCCCTGACCCTATGTGGTGCCTTCCTAGCGGGTGTAGCGAGGGGCTGCGCCACATAAAATGACACAGCCTCCGGTTTCTAGCTGAGGGTCGTTTCCTGCCTCCACTAGTTTCGGGGACCGGTCTCCCCCTTTGGCCTGACCCCTCCACGCAGGTGGATTTGGGCGTGCGGTGGCGACTCGCCCGTCCGCACCCCTGGGATCCCTTCATTCCTTGTTCCTGGAGCCTTCTCCGCTCCTCTTCCTTCCTTCTCCCTCTTCCAGGCCTGGGCCTCTGTTACTAGGCCCGCCTCCGGAGCAGAGCTCATGCAGAGCCCCTGCTCCCTGCCACTTCTGCTCAGACTTCTCTGCACTGAACTAAGATGGTGCCCACCTTTTATACTCCCTTCTCAATGCACCCAGGAACTGCTTCCTCCCTGCTCCTGCACTACAGGGTTCCCCTTCCTCAGTGTTCCCTCCCCCCACTCCAGCCAGGGACAGGGACTGTCGTGCCCATCTCAGAGGCATATTGGTCGTCCTGCCCCACGGCAATGTGGTGTAATGCATGCAGGTGTCGGGTCATGATCCACACTCCATCCTTACCTGAGAGTGAGATATCACACCTCTGGGTGAGGTGCAATACCTCTGTAGCAACCGAGCCCTCAGGGTGCTACAGTTCCATTTATCTTCAGCCTAGGTGACGTATTGTGATACAGGGCCGTGATTTTGGCTATAAAAGGGTCCCCTAGACCCCTACCCCAAGCTTTTTAAGAGAATCATATATGGCGTGCCAGGAGACTCTATGGAATGCTTTCTCAGCATCCAACGAGAGTATCTAATTACAAATTTTTAACTGCATCTAGCCCAGGAAATACTTTGTGCCTAGTAGCAGTGTCTGCTAGTCAGCGGATTATCCCAGCTGTTAAGCAAGCTACACCACCTGTAGGTTGGACACTTAATGTTTTCAAAGGAAATGCTTCGGGACCACGGGATACTCAGTGAAGAGCATCAGGAGGCACCCCAAGGCATAGGGGCTGGGACTGGCAGTAGGATGCCTTGCGGTGGACAGCCGAGCTCGATCCTTATAAAAGCTTTTTAACTGCAGCAGCTTTAGTGGACGCTACTGGAGCTGGAATTACGCGGCTGCTGGCATGAGACTTGCCCTCCAATAGATCCTTGTAAATGGATTTAAAGTGTATTCATTCAAATTAGAGAGCCAATTTAAATTAAAAAGCTTAGAGCTGCCTCCACCACAGGGGGCTCGCTCGACCCACCAGTGGACAGGCACCAGTATTGGGAGAGGGGGGCTGGCCGTCAGGGCTCACCGCGGCTATGGCACAAACCCGGCGACACGGAGGTGGCACGGGCAGGAGCGGACTGAACGTGTCGGCTTCTCACTTTTTGGATTTTAGAAGGGCATGACATGCCTATATCTGTGTCTCCCCCTCCTTTTACTCCTCCACCTCTTTTCTTTTCGCATGACTATATGTACTTGTCACTTTTCCATGTGTTAGTTGTGTCTTCTGAGCAGTTTGTCAGCTTTTGGACACCTTTGAAGGTGTTTTCTATGTGTTTCTATGTGTTTTTGTTTGCCTGCCATTGGTTTTAACGGTGTTCGAAGGTGTTCGACGAACAGTTCGACGAACAGTTCGGTGAACACACGGGTGTTCGACGAACCGAACCGAACTCGAACACTACGGGGGTGGCTCAACACTAACCAGTACTCCCGGGAGGGTCTGCTTTATACCATCAGTAAAGACCCTGAACTGCACCACACGTCTCTGTGATTCCTTGCCGCACCAGCACCATTACTACTGGGACGCTCACACCACCACTCCCATCATCCACATTAGCTGCCCTGAGGCAATACTTCTCCCGTGGGGAGTTATCCCATACTCGGCTGCGCAAACAACATCAGCCTCAGCGGTCTGCAGCGCAGCGGCGGTCCCCACTGACCGCAATCCACGGGTGGCGCAGTCGGACAATTACAATACCAATAGACTGCCACTGGTTTGACCGCCCTGGGCATGGACCGGGTCACCGCCACGGAGAACTACAACCACCAGCGATCCGGCTCCCGGTATCCCCCCTGCACAGCACAGGCCCAGGGGGCGCGTCACAGACAAGTGGGATGCTGACGCTAATGTGGCACCCCAGGTCTGGTCGCCACAGTGGCAGCAATGTCATGTCTGAGAGCAGGTGGGAGGTTCCCTGGTTGGGGACAATTAGCATGCAGCACCTCCTGCCTCAGTCCAGGGAGGGGAGAAACCTGCCCTTTATAAACTGGATCTGCGGCGGGGTTAGAGAGACCAGCTAGAAACCAGTTAGAGACAAGTTCCAGACAATTTGCAGATAGGGACAGGTCAGCAGCAGGCTGAGGATTCCCTGTAGGCAGAGGAGGAACACGAGGCCAGGAGGGGAACTAGCAGAGTTCCTCCTGGCCAGAGACTTACTAAGCCGGACACTGGAGTCCGAAGCTGTGAGGGTTATAAGCCCAGCAGCAGAAAACCACCACACAGGGGACTTCAAGTCCTCTGGCCCAAGGAAGCCCGGAGGCTCAGCCACACGAGAAGGACCACTACTGCCCAGGAGGGGTGAAAAGCTCGGAAGGCCCGAGTCACCAGTCATACGGGTGAGAACAACACGGTACACTCAGAGACGTGGGCTACCACTACACTACAGCGGGATAGCCAAGAAAGAGTGAAGTCAGCACGGTAGGCCTACAAACTCCCCCTGACCAGCAAGATTTCCCAGTTGCTCTCAGACTGACCAGGCCTCCATTGTTAACCTGTATTCCTGACGGGTCCCTTAATACCACCAACAGTAAAGACACTGAATTGCATGACAGACTCCGTGTGGTTACTGCCGCTCCCGCGCACCATCACCACCAACATCCACACTTGCTGCCCTGAGGCTATACTCCTCCCGTGGGGAGTTATACTATCCTCTGCTGCACTCACAACACCAGCCTCAGCGGTCTGCCCTGCAGCGGCGGTTCACTCTGACCGCAATCCATGGGTGGCGTAGTCGGACATTTAATCACAAAACCCTTTAAATAGACTGCCATTTGTGTTGCGCACCCTGAGCCACGGGACCGGGTCCCCGCCACGCAAGGACTACAACCCCCAGCATCCACAACGTGTCCGGTTCCAGGTATCCCCACACACACGCGGCCCAGGGGGCTCGTCACTAATGATGGCGTCATCGCCACTCACCAACTTGGTGGACTCCTCAAAGTTTGTCAGGATGGTACATATGTCAGACATCCAGGTCCACTCCTGAGGTCTTATGTGTGGAGTCTGACCTGAATATCGACGGCCTTGTTGCAGCTGGTACTCCACAACTGCTCTCTTCTGCTCACAAATCCTTTGAACATGTGGAGGGTAGAGTTCCAACGTGTGGGGACATCACACACCAGTCAGTGTGCCGGAAGCTGCAAACGCTGCTGCAACACAGCAAGGGCAGCGGAAGCTGTAGCCGACTTCCGAAAATGAGCTGACAGGCGGCATACTTTGACGAGCAGATCTGGCAACTCAGTGTACGATTTAAGAAACCGCTGAACCACGACGTTAAGCACATGAGCCAGGCATGGTACGTGTGTGATCTTGCCTCGCCTCAGAGCCGCCACCAGGTTACGGCCATTGTCACACATGACCATGCCTGGATGTAGGTTCAACGGTCTCAGCCACAGATCTGCCTGGTCTTTCACAGCTGTCCACAACTCACAAGCAGTGTGAGGTTTATCACCTAAGCTTATGAGTTTCAGCACAGCCTGTTGCTGCTTGGCTGAGGCAGTAATGCAGTGCTTCCAACTTGCAACTGATCTGGTCATATCTGAGATGGAGGCTGAACATGAGGAGGAGGAGGAGGATGATGCGCAGGAGCTGTACACTGTGGGGGCAACTCTGACTGACATAGGGCCCGCAATCCTCGGTGTGGGGAGGATGTGTTCCGTCCCAAGATCCGACTGGGTACTGGCTTCCACTATGTTTACCCAGTGTGCCATCAGGGAGATGTACCGTCCCTGGCCACAAACACTTGTCCACGTGTCCGTTGTCAGGTGGACTCTCCCAGTAACTGCGTTGTTGAGGGCACGGCAGATGTTTTTGGACACGTGCTTGTGTAGTGCGGGGATGGCACACCGGGCAAAATAGTGTCAGCTGGGGACCGAGTACCGAGGGACGGCCACCGCCATAAGGTAGCGGAAGGATTGCGTATCCACCAGCCTAAAAGGCAGCATTTCCAACGCAAGCAGTCGTGAAATGTGCGAATTTAGGACTGTGGCCTGTGGGGCGTTGGCTGCGAATTTGCGCTTTCGTTCAAAGGTCTGCGATATGGACAATTGAACGCTGTGGTGGGACGTGGACGTGGACGTTGATGCGGTTTCTTGAGAAACTGCCATAACAAGTGAAGACTGAGAGGAAGTGGCATCTCTGCATGCAGTATGGACAGGGGATTACCTTGCACGCACAACAGGGGGTTCTCTTACACGCACAACTGTGGAAGAAGCAGTGGTGACACCCGCTGACACTGGTCGTGGACCATGGGGTTCGCCCCACAAAGTCGGGTGCTTTGCTGACATGTGCCTGATCATTCTGGTGGTGGTGAGGCTGGTAGTTTTGTCACTTCTGCTGATGCTGGCCTGGCAGGTGGTACAAATGGATTTTTTGGGGTTGTCAGCAGAGTCTTTAAAAAAATTCCAGACTCTGGAAGACCTACCGGTTGTAATGTCAGTGTCCCTTGTGTTGGTGTTATGGGGAACAGTTGCCCGCCTTCTGTCTGCGGCCACCACACTGCTTCTTCCTGCCTGTTGGGGTACTCTGCCTCCCTCCCCCTGTGTGCTGCTGGCTTCGCTCTGCATGTTCTCCTGCCACGTTGGGTCAGTTACTAGATCATCCACCACCTCCTCCTCTTCCACTTCCGCACCACGGTCCTCCTCCTCAATTCGTTGCAATTGTGTTACGTCATCGTCCACCTCTTGTGACAAATTGCCAGCGTCGCCTTCCTGTGGCAGTGGCTGTTCAAATATTTGGCCATTGCTACATGGGATCTCCTCTTCCACCACTTCAAGCGGAGCAAGCGAGGGGCCCAAATATAGAAATGGACCAGTGAACAGCTCTTAAGAGTGTCCAACTGTGGGATCAGTTGCTGTCTGATGACACTCGGCATGGTGGGAGATAGGAGCATCAGGGTGAGGAGATGTATGCAGTCGAGACTCACGGCTACTAAGACTTGACCGTGTGGAAGACAGACCGGAGGTGGTGGTGCCCAGGTGTCTGGAAGTATTATTTGCTATCCAATTAATAACCTGTTCACACTGATCAGTTCGCAATAGTGGTGTTGTTGTGTGCTTCCATAGTAATTAGGTCTAGAACTGAGAGCGAGAAGATGTGGCTGTTGGTTGTGGCACATTTTCTCCTTGGCCACGGCCCCGTCCTCTGCACGCACCATCACGAGAACATCCAGTTCCACTTTCCTTGTCACGTGCTTTGCCCATTGTAAATTAAGTAAAATAGCTTACACTCGCACTATCAATGGCAAAAGGGTAATTAAAAGGAGATTAGAACTGTGGAAGAGGAAAACGACAGTTATAGTTCTCTGGCCTACACCAGAATCTTTTAAACATTTGTGTCTGAACAGTCAGCAAGACACTCAAACAGTTTTTTTTAATGGAAAAAAGACAAAAATGTGGATAACACCCAAATTTGAACCGTGGAGGAGGAAAACCACAGTTCTAATTTCCTAGCGTATACCAGACTTTTTTAAATAGATATATTTGTGTCTGAACAGTCACCAAGACACTCAAACTGTTTTTTTTATGGACAAAAGGCAAAAAGGTGGATAACACCCAGATTTGAACCGTGGAAGAGGAAAACCAGAGTTCTAATTTCCTGGCGTGTACCAGACTTTTTTAAATAGATATATTTGTGTCTGAACAGTCAGCGAGACACTCAACCTTTTTTTTTTATGTAAAAAAGGCAAAAAGGTGGATTACACCCAGATTTGAACCGTGGAAGAGGAAAACTACAGTTCTATTTCTCTGGTCTACACCAGAATGTTTTAAACATATATATTTGTATCTGAACAGTCAGCAAGACACTCAAACTGTTTTTTTTTATGGAAAAAAGGCAAAAAGGTGGATTACACCCAGATTTGAGCCATGGAAGAGGAAAACCACAGTTCTAGTTCTCTGGCCTACACCAGAATCTTTTAAACATATATTTGTGTCTGAACAGTCAGCGAGATACTCAAAACTGTTTTTTTTATGGCAAAAAAGTGGATAACACCCAGATTTGAACCGTGGAGGAGGAAAACCACAGTTCTAATTTCCTGGAGTATACCAGACTTTTTTTTAAATAGATATATTTGTGTCTGAACAGTCAGCGAGACACTCAAACTGTTTTTTTTATGGAAAAAAGGCAAAAAAGTGCATAATACAGAGATTTGAACCGTGGAAGAGCAAAACCACAGTTCTAGTTATCTGGCCGAAATTAGACTCTTTTAAGCAGATATATTTGTGTCTGAACACTCACAGACACACTCAATTTTTAGGGGGAGGGGGAAAATAACAAAAGATTAATAAGACAGGTATTTGTACAATCTGACTGAGGAAAAAAAAATAAAGAGGATTTAGATGAAAAAGAAGGATTTTTCCTGGCCCCTGAGACCTGGGGCTAAGTCTAGCAGCAGCACACAGGACTGTAATGCAGTGTTTGTTGGTATAACCACTGCATCTCCTATACAGCCTGCCTGCCTGATATCTGGGATGGATATTAGTCCTCAGAAGGACTGTTTGTTTGATTTTGCAGGCTTTAGAGACCCTACACTACCTATTTCGCAGTATAAATCTCTCCCTAACTCAGCAGCACTCTCCCTACACTGTCTGATGCGGAGCGACTGTGTCCAAGATGGCGGCGCCCGGTTTTAAATACTCGAGGTGACGCTGTGCGGCCAGCCAATCACTGTAATGCCCAAAACCAACAAGGCTGTGGCATTACAGTGACTGGCTGGCAATCCCTGCATGTTCATTGGCTCTGTAAAGAGCTCCAAACATGCAGGGCGGACACCCGAGCTCCCGCCCGAGTAACCCGAAAATGCTCGGTGCTCTCCGAACATCCCGAGTAGTGAGATGCTCGGGCGAGTACCGAGCAGTGTCGAGCATGCTCGCTTAACACTAATAGTAACTAATGATAGACTCCAAAGACATACTGATAGGGAATGTAGATTGTGAGCCCCAATGGGGACAGTGGCGATGATGTCTGTAAAGCGCTGTGGAATTAATGGTGCTATATAATTGAGTAAAATAAATAAATAGTAAAAAGATTCTAATTCTAAAGAGGAAACTACCAACTGAGAAACCCCCCAACCCCTCCTCACTTTCCCCAACCCCGCCTCAATTCCTTATTTTTTATCTCCTAAAAATCTTTTATAATTTGTTACTCTGTTATATTTTGTTATCTCACTTAATGTAAGCTGACATGACTGATTTTTTCTCTGCGTGGAAAAAATTATCCTGCTGAAGAAAGTTTACATTCTAAATTGTTAAAATTGTTTAATAAAACATGTTTTGAAAGTAAAAAAAATAATGGGGGGGTTACATTATGATCACCTTGTTGATATGGTGATGGAGGAGAAGGAGAAGGCGGAGGATGACATAAAAAGAAGAAATCCTGAAGCGTATTCCCATTTCTGGGTGGGAAGGGGTGCATGGAAATAAACCAGAAAAAAAACACAGGATTTGAGTTTATATTCTGCTGCTGTCATTCGGTGGTGTTGAGGAGTCTGGGCCAATCCAACCGTTGTTCATTTTGATAAGAGTCAGCGTGTCAGCATTTTCAGTTGACAGGTGGATGCGCCTATCAGTTATAGTGCCAGTGAAGGCCGGGACCTCCAAGGCGTAGAGAGACAGTTCATGTCAGAAGCTGTAGCTGACTTGCGGAAATGGGCACACATGCACTGCACTTTCACAAGCAGCTCAGGCAGATCAGGGTAAGTTTTGAGAAACCGCTGAACTATTAAGTTGAGCAAGTGGGCCAGGCATGTTATGTGTTCGAGATTGCCAAGCTTTAGAGCCACCACCAAGTTACAGCCATTGTCACACACAACCATGCCTGGTTATAGGTTCAAGGGCAAGAGCCACAGATCTGCCTGGTCTCTTGGAGCTTTCAACAACTCTGCAGCGGTGTGAATTAAGAAAGCAGATTAACTGCAGCAGAGCCTGTTATCACTTGGCTGAGGCAGTGCTGCAGTGCTTCCAGCTTGCAACTGATGTTGATGTTTCAGAGGGTGAGAAGAAGGAGGAGGTGCAGGAACTGCTGTAGAAGGTGAGGGCAACCCTGACTGAACCAGGGCCCGCA
The DNA here is from genome assembly GCF_046119375.1 of Phyllobates terribilis. NCBI lineage: Eukaryota > Metazoa > Chordata > Amphibia > Anura > Dendrobatidae > Phyllobates > Phyllobates terribilis. The sequence goes on along the minus strand of NW_027362768.1, from coordinate 32,266,907 downwards.
ATCCTCAGCGTCAGTATCACGTGTTCCGTCCCAGGGTCTGACTGGGTCCTGGCTTCCACAATATTCACCCAGTGTGCCTTCAGGGAAATGTAGCGTCCCTGGCCACAGGCACTTGTCAATGTGTCCATGGTTAAGAGGACCTTGCATGTAACTGCATTGGTGAGAGCACGGGTAATGTTATGGGTCATGTGCTTGTGTAAGGTGGGGACGGCACACCAGGAGAAATAGTGGTTGCCTTCCAAGGACTGGGGTAGGGGCAACTGAACGCCGAACTGGGACAAGATCATGGACGTGGTTGCTGACGGTGGTTGCAAGTGTGCAAGGTTGGGATGCATGTTGGCCTGCGTCATGGACAGGGTATTGGCATGCACGTACAACAGGTGAAGAGGCAGTGGTGTCACCCCCAGACATTGTTTCTGGAACCTGCCATTTGTCCCAACTAGTCGGGTGCTTTGCTGTCATGTGACTGAGCATGCTGGTGGTGGTCAGGCTGGTAGTTGTACTGCTCCTGCTTATACTGGCATAGCAGATGTTGCAAATGGCCTTTTTTGGGTTGACTGGACAGCCTTTAAAAAAGCGCCAGACTCAGAAAGACCTAACCTTTGGACTGTCAACTTCCGTTGTGTTGATGTTATGGGGAATGGTTGCCTTCCTTCTGTCTGTGGCCACCACACTGCCTCTTCCTGCCTGTTGTGGTGCTACGAATCCTTCCCCCTCTGCGCTGCCGTCCTTGCTCTGCATGTCACCTTCCCAGTTTGGGTCAGTGACTTCATCGTCCACCACCTCGTCTTCCACATCTGCACCCTGGTCCTCCTCCTGACTTGCTGGCAATTATGTCTCATCATCACCCCCCACTTGCGACAGTAATTGCACTTTCCCACTATTGCCTTGTTGTTACTGTGGCTGCTCAAATATTTGGGCATCGCTACATGCGATCTCCTCATGTCCCGCTTGAATCGGGCAGGGTGAGACAATAGAATCTATAAATGGAAATGTGAACAGCTCTTGGGAGTGTCCAAATGTGGGATCACTTGTCTCCGGGCACTCTTCATGGTGGGAGGAAGGAGGATAAGGGTGAGGATTATGTGGTCCAGACTCATGGCTACTGAGACTAGACCGTGTGAAAGACAGGGTTGTGCCGGCAAACTGACTGGAAGCATTATCTGCAATCAAACCAACAACCTTTTCACACTGGTCTGGCTTCAATAGTGGTGTTCCGCACCTCTCTACAATGTGGGACAGGAAGCTAGGTTGACATGATGTGGGTGTTTGCTGTGATCCCACAGCAGGCACAGTTTCATCTTGCCCACGGCCTCAGCCTCTGCGTGCACCATCAGCATTGCGTCCACTTCCCCATCCCTTACCACATGCCTTGCCCATTTTAAATGGAGTGTAATATTTTGCAGCTTCAAAAGTCATCATGATTATTACCGCAGAAAAATGTGACCACCTCAGATGCACAAGTTTCACTGCAATAGCAGTGTAGCAATGCTATTGGTTATCGGCCAAGTCTGGATGTATGTTTTCAACGCACAGCTGGTGCAGTTTAAATGGAGTATAATATTTTACAACTTCAAAAAAATTTCAGGATTATTACTGCAGTAAAATCTGACCACCTCAGATGGAAAAGTTTTACTGCAATACCAGTATTGTGATGCTATTGGTTACCGGCCAAGTCTGGATGTATGTTTTCAATGCACAACTGGTGCAGTTTAAATGGAGTATAACATTTTGCAACTTCAAGAAAATTTCAGGATTATTATCACAGTAAAATTTGCCCACCTCAGATGGACTTTTTCACTGCTTGCACTATAGCAATGCTATTTAAATCAACCAAGTCTAGATGTACGCTGTTAAACAAATGGACCAGTATAAATGGTGTATTATATTGCTTTTCTCAAAAATTAGCAGGATTAACAGCAAAAAGATAATTATTATCCCTGAGAACTAGGGCTATTTATATGAGTTCCAGCAGCAGAAAGAACGTGCAATGAATCCTATCCTGTACTGCATTATCCCTCCACAAACTTTCCCTAACTACTGCTAACAGCAGTATTAATATTCATCAGAACGACTCCCTACAAGGACAGATGAAATAAATACAACTGGTGTGGAATCCTTGCCTAAAATAAATACAAATTCTCTCCCTCGCTCAGTCGCAGCTCTCCCTACTCCAGGGTATGCTGCAATAATCATAGGGTGCTAGGTCTTATATAGACCCGATGATGCTATGCGGCCAGCCAATCACTGTATTGCCACTATCAACATGGCTACAGCATTACAGTGCAGTGACAAGCAGGCAATCCCCACATGTTAATTGGCTCCTTAAAAAGCTCCCTTCCAACATTAAAAAAAATACTCACTGTGTACCGAGCATCTTGAGCACTGTAATGATCGGGCGAGTAACGAGTAGTGACGAGCATGCTCGTTCATCAGTAGTTAACATCCTTGAGAATTTATTTGCGTCCAATAATGTTTTGAATAAAGCAAATTTTTGGTCTCTGACAAAATTTAGTCCTTGAGATAATACTTAAAATAGTGTGGGTAAGAATTATACTATTATTTTCATTTTCTTGTTGTCATTTCTTGTCTCTTCTTCCTCGTGAAATTTCCTATTGTATTGTCCATTCTTAGTTCATCTTCTTCTCTGTTTCTCCTGTTTTTTGATAGTTGTCCATTCCTTATGTCATCATTACTAATATAACTTTTTTCACTTTTGGGGTATCTGGATATGATTCTGAAGTATCAAATTCTGATGAAGAGAAATTGATTTTTTTCTCTTTGTTGTGTTTTTTTTTTAAATAGATTTTGGTGTATGTACTGTCCAACTTGATATCCAGTCATATATTGTGTTAATTTTATAATCAATACTATCTCTTAGAAATTTTATTTTTTTTACTTGCGTAATAAAGTTTTTAAATTTGTCCACATTATCTTTTAGTTTTTTAATGAAGCTCTTCATATTGTTGGGAAAAGAAAAATATATTGATTTTGTACAGTGGATGTACTGTTTAATCTCCTAATTTTTGCCTCCAGGATTTTGTAGCAAAATTGACTGATATTTGGAAACATTCTTTTCTTCACCTTGACTAAAGCACTAGTTTTATCTGTTGAAAACTAGTTTGAAAAGCAAAATGCTCCCTCCGCCATGCTTTACTCTGGGTATGGTGTTCTTTTGGTGATGTTCAGTGTTGGTTTTGAGCCAAACATGCCTTTCGGAATTATGGTCAAAAAGTTCAACCTTGATCTCATCAGACCATAACAAGTTTTCCCATATGCTTTAGGCAGTCTTGGTATAGGCTTTGGCAGGCTTTAGCAAAACATTTCACCTGGGCTTGGAAGTTTTTCTTTATAGAAAAGGCTTCCATTTTGCCACTTTACCCCATAGGCCAGACATATTAAGAATACTGGAAATTGTTCTCACATGCAGTACATAACCAGTACTTGCCAGAAATTCCTGCAGCTCCTTTAATGTGGCTGAAGGCCTATTTGTACCATCCTGGACCAATTTTCTTGACTTTTCATCAATTTTTGAGGGACTTTCAGTTCTATGTAAAGCTACTGTATGCTAAATTTAAGCCACCTCTTGATGACTGCCTGTACAGTGTTCCATGGTAGATTCCTTGGAAATTTTTCTGTACCCTTCTCCTGATTGATAATTTTCAACAATGATATCCCTTTGTTGTGTTTACAACAAAGGGATATCATTTGTGTGTGTAAACTGTTTTCAGATCATTGTAATAAAGTCTTTACTGAGAGCTGGAAAAGCCAGGAACACAATGTAGATAATTCTCCTTTGAAGCAGAGAGTGAAGTTTATTCAGAGATACGCAACAGAACAGTTCAGAATGCAGGCAGGCAAAGTACACTGACAGACACAGGTGTCTGGATAAGCAAAGCAACGCTTGGATATCTGGTGATGGTCTGGCCATGGAATGACCCCGAGCATCAGTATCAGAGCCTTTTTATACATGGCTTAAACAAAGGAACTACATATTGTGGCACAGGGCGTATACATGATAGCATCATACTGCAGAAAGACGTATATATTAGAACAAAGAAAGTGGTAATACAACATGACAATATTTATGAGTATTACACCAAACTCCATTACAATCCATGAATCTCAATGTTCCTCTTAGGTCATGTTGTTTTTCCTATAATTCTCAACATAGTGACAACTGTATTGTCCACAATTACAACGACACTATTTACTACCATATAACACCACTTATTTGTTAACATATAACACCACTTATCTACTCTCACATTGCCCTCAATTATTACCACAAAGAATTTTTTTACCAGGATGTATTATAATAACCCAGTAAAACATGAAGTACCAAAATAATTTTAAAATAAATATTTTATTTTAGACACGTTAAAATCCAGAATTAAACCATAAAAAAAGAAAGGTACCAAACATGAGGAGGCAGGAGAAACAATATTAAAATCTTTAGGAAAGCTTGAGTAGTCTTATAATGATTTAATTATGCTGTGGATGAAGCACTCATCATAAAGAAAGAGGTATAGTAGTGTTATATGTAACAGCATGGAGTGTCAAAAAGAATCAATTTATGCCACACATTGGACCGAATCAACAGGGCAGCAGTGCTATAGCATACTGGTGTTCTCGTGCACAAAGGTGCATAGATCAGCACTATTTATTAATTGCATGACCAGCACCTGCGGCCGAAGTGATCGATCCAGTGCATATAAATATATAGAAATCTCCTGCTGTCACCAACACCTAATACTAAATGAGTACATTCAATACATAGGCATATCTAAACAGTAAAGTGTAAAGTACTTATTCCATACCAATGTAGATACTCCTGCTTCCTGCCCCGACGCGCACGTTTCGCATTAGCTTCTTCGGGAGGTGTGTCACACTAAGGGGTGTGCTCGTTTTTTATGTGGCAACCAGCCAATGAGGGGATAGTGGGCGGAGACGAAACAAATGATGCTAACAGCGTGGAACCAATGGCGCGTGCGAAGACTGAGGCGGCATCCAGGAAAGGAGTCCCGTGACCAGCGGTCACATGCTGGATGACGCTCTCGTCCCCAACAGTAAGTGAAAGCGAGGCGTGATCCGCATTAAAAGACCACGGTACTCAGGACTCGGGGCCGCAACAGTCCGCGCACGCGCACTTACCACATGAAGAGCAGATCATAGATTGGAACGATAAAGAATGAAGTGAATGAAGTAGAAATAAGAACAAATAAAAGAAAAATTAATAAATAAATAAAAGGGGAATGATATGAAGCTGAATAGATGTGTATATAGAAATAAAAGAATATATAAAAATAAAGATAAAAGAATAATAATGAATAAAAAAAAAAAAAAAAAAAAAAAAAAAAAGGAGAAAAGCATAAACTCAAAGCGAATGTGGCTTAAATACTTATACCGCGAATGAATGTGCAAATAATCAGCAGATAATAATCTAGCTGATAGATTAATAACACGGATGGTGGTATAAAGTGACAGTGCGAACTAAAAAAGTATAGATAAGTGCTGATGTCATAAAGTACATATTGCTGATGTCATAATGTACATATATAATTATATACTTGGAAATCGAATGCTATGACTACATAAAGTGACTATACATTACTCACATAAAGTCAACATTATAAAGTGGCAATGTGTTACTCACAACACCTAGACATTATAAAGTGACAATGTGAAATAAATTAATTGCAAAGTAGATAATATAAAGTGACAGTGCAAACGTAAACAGATGAATAAATGCTGATATTGTGATATACGTATGTATAATTTTATACAAAAATAAAGTGCAATGACAATATAAAGTGACTATACCATAATCACATCACATAAACATTATAGGGTGACGATGCAAAAACGCCAATCAAAAGGTATATTAAAAATAGTCCAAAGAAAAGGTTTATAATAATTTATTCTATCCAGATTCTTCATCGTTTCGTACATCAACAATGGTTGGCATCTGCGCATCACAGTCTCATCTCCATCCATATTTGCTAAACCCCAGGTACCAAATACTAAAGATTAAAAAATAAAAATTAAAATCAAGACAAACAACACACATCAAATATACGGTTTCAAATCTCATATATCTCAAATAACTCATATAACTCACAGGAAGACCCCAAATCCAAAACTCTCATTCAAGCCTTGAGGGGCCAGAGAACCCAACCGATATATCCATCTACTTTCGGTTTTTGCTAATCTTTTGTGTAAATCACCCCCTCTAATGCCCATAGTGACTACGTTAATGCCCCTAATTTTTAATAAATGAGGATTACAGTTGTGATACCTCTTAAAATGTTTGGGGATTGTTTTAAGAAGGGAGTCATTAGTGTTAGTTTTGGCTTTCTCAATGTCTAAGCAGTGCTCACGAGTCCTTACCTTGAGTTCTCTACTGGTCAGTCCAACTTAGATTTTATTGCAGGGACATTCGGCCAGATAGATGACACCCTTGGATGCACAGGTGATATGGTGGCGAATTTCAAATGTCCGAGACCCATCATGGTTTCTGAAGTTTGTTGTTTTGATTAAATTGCCACAAGCCTTGCATAGACCGCAAGGAAAAAAGCCATTTTTGTATTTAGATGTCTTCTGGGCCTTTGGTTCATAATGGCTATGGACCAGAATGTCATTTAAATTACGAGAGCGTTTAGCAATAATCTGTGGTGAGTCAGGTAGGATTCGTTTGAGAATTGGGTCAGTGGAGAGGACATCCCAATGCTTCAAGATTATGTTTTTAAATTCCGTCCATGTTGGTAATACAACATGACAATATTTATGAGTATTACACCAAACTCCATTACAATCCATGAATCTCAATGTTCCTCTTAGGTCATGTTGTTTTTCCTATAATTCTCAACATAGTGACAACTGTATTGTCCACAATTAAAACGACACTATTTACTACCATATAACACCACTTATTTGTTAACATATAACACCACTTATCTACTCTCACATTGCCCTGCAGCTGCTCCAGTTAACATTTGTGTATACTAACCATAGCTGCTAATGGTGCTGACATTTTATGGATCTTAGAATTGCATCTTGTAACATCACTGGCAGCGTGCTGGCATGGCTTACCACCTCCCACCATGCAATACCGCCATCTTAACTATCAGGCCAGGCTGCACACTTTGCTCCAGTACCTGCTGTGTCTCTTGTCTGATTGCTTAGGGTGGCGGCACAGTTATTGCCTGATTCTTATAGTTACTGTGTGCGCACTCCTAATGCCTCCACAGCCTATTGCTGTGAGTCACTGGATACTTAAACCCCCTCCACCAATTAGGAGATGCCTGAGCAACACTTTCCTTCAGTGTGTTCCTTGCAACTGAGTTGCCAGGTCCTGTCCTGTAAATTGTCTGTTTCTGCCACCCTGGGGGCTGTATACCCAGGCCTGTTACCTGTACCTGTGACTTCTAGTCTGTTCCGCCACCCTGGGGGCTGTATACCAAGGCCCTTTACCTGTATCTGGGACTTCTAGTCTGTCTCCGCCACCCTCGGGGGTGAGTTCCCAGTCTCGTTCCTGTATCTTGTTCCTGGTTCAGTTCCTGTCTGAACTGTATCCTAGCCCATTACCTGTTTGTCTCTATGTCCGAACGTTCCCTTTTCCTGCAGTGTCTGAACCTGCACCTAACTCCAACTCGTTGTCTCTGTACTTCTGTTTGTGAGTTTTGTGTCCACTCGCTACTTCATTGTAAGTACCTTGTGTGTATCTGGTTCTGCTTGTCCCATTTCCCTGCCTCCATATCTACCTACTGTGTTCTAACTATCTTCCTGTATTTTCCAGTCAGTTCCATGTGAACAGAGCCCTGTCCTGTCCGCCTGCACCTTCTGCTCTGTTCTGCTCTGCTTGTCCACTGCACCTGCGGTTTCACTCTGCTCTGCTTGCCCACCGCATCTGCGGTTTCACTCTGCTCTGCTTGTCCACCGCATCTGCGGTTTCGCTCTGCTCTGCTTATCCGCTGTACCTGCGGTTTCGCTCTGCTCTGCTTATTCATCAAACCTGCGGTTTCGCTCTGCTTGTTCACCGCATAATTATGGTAGGGTATGAGATATATTTTTGTCTTGCTTCTTTTTTTTCTTTTTTGCTAGTGTGAACATGCCTCTGTTTCTTGTATGTCTGCCATCTTAGACCTCAGTTCACATTGTCTGGTTTTTTGACTTGTTTGCATTCTGTGCAATTTAAGGGTGTGGCATGCCCTTTGTTGAGCTGATTGGTATATATGTAGCTTACCACGGGCCTAGGTGGTCTGGAGTTGGGACCCGGTCCTATTTGTCTACCCTTTTATATGCATTACTTCAACTTTGATATACAGTAAGGTTTTTAATATAGGCAGTATAGGTACCGTCCCAATTTAGGGTCACCTTGCCGCTGGTGGGACGGCTTGTATACTTTTTTTGATCAAAAATAGTTCACTAAGTACCCTATATTTATTATGCAACTTTGCTTTACATTTATATATAATTATGGTAGGGTATGAGATATATTTTTGTCTTGCTTCTTTTTTTTTCTTTTTTGCTAGTGTGAACATGCCTCTGTTTCTTGTATGTCTGCCATCTTACACCTCAGTTCACATTGTCTGGTTTTTTGACTTGTTTGCATTCTGTGCAATTTAAGGGTGTGGCATGCCCTTTGTTGAGCTGATTGGTATATATGTAGCTTACCACGGGCCTAGGTGGTCTGGAGTTGGGACCCGGTCCTATTTGTCTACCCTTTTATATGCATTACTTCAACTTTGATATACAGTAAGGTTTTTAATATAGGCAGTATAGGTACCGTCCCAATTTAGGGTCACCTTGCCGCTGGTGGGACGGCTTGTATACTTTTTTTGATCAAAAATAGTTCACTAAGTACCCTATATTTATTATGCAACTTTGCTTTACATTTATATATAATTATGGTAGGGTATGAGTATATTTTTGTCTTGCTTCTTTTTTTTTTTTCTTTTTTGCTAGTGTGAACATGCCTCTGTTTCTTGTATGTCTGCCATCTTAGACCTCAGTTCACATTGTCTGGTTTTTTGTTCACCGCACCTGCAGTATCGCTCTGCTCTTCTTGTTCACTGCACCTGCGGTTGCGCTCTGCTCTGCTTGTTCACCGCATCTTCGGTTTCGCTCTGCTTGTTCACCGCACCTGCGGTTTCGCTCTGCTCTGCTTGTCCTTCGCGCCTGCGGTTCTGCTCTGCTTGTCCACCACACCCGTGGCTCTGTTCCTGTATCCCAGTTTGTACTGGTCCCTATCCAGCCTGGGTTCATACCTGCCAGTATCTGCCAGTCTGCATTCCAGCCATGCCTGCCAGTACCCGCAAGTCTGCATACCAGACTGCATACCAGCCGTGACTACCAGTACCCACCTGTCTGCATACCAGCTGTGCCTGCCAGTACCCGCCTATCTGCACACCAGCCGTGCCTGCCCGTTCCTACATTCCTTGGTGTGGGTCAACAGCTGTGACCGGGATCTGACCTGGAGTAGCACCTGGTCCCTCTGCTCAGTTCCTCCCTGGTTCACGGAGTCGTCTGAGCCGCCGTGCGACCTAGGTGAGACCGAGCTGATACTTAATCATGAGCAGCAGTCCTCGGTTCATGGTCCAGTGGGATCACTAACCATGCTCATGCCAGTCAGCCCAGGCGTGAGCGTAACACATCTCATTAGCCACAAAAATTAATTAGCTCAAACTTTGCACACGATGGCTGCAAGGTTTAACATGGCTGTTCAGAATATTAGGACTTCTCATTCTCTTACAACATGGCTTTCGCAGTAACATGCAACTAAAAAAAGTCAGGAAAATTCTATTAGAACTAGGGATAAGCGAACCCAAACAGGAAAGTTTGGGGTTTGTACCGGTACCTATCCCCGAACACGGGCTTTTTACTGTATGTCCTGTTTCCTGACTAATAAAGCTTGTTGAAGGGCTGCAGCGCAGCCAATCAACAAGCTTTTAGACTGTGGGTACTTATAGAGCCATCACAGCCATGCCAAATATTGGCATGGCTGTGATTGGCCGGCTCAGCCCGGAAAATGAGTGCCGCCCCAATTATGCTCTCATTAGTTTTGGGATAGGACACAGCTGGAGTGAGAGACAGATAGTGACTGTGCGCGCTGCCAAAAAATGCTTTGTGTACGCTGCAACCCATATAAGTGGTAGTACTGTGCTAAAAACCCCTGTGTGTACTCTGCACCCCCATGCATGTGGAAGTACTGTCCTTTAAGCAGCTGTTTTTACTCTGCACCCCCCTGCTTGTGGAAGTACTGTCCTTTAAGTCTTAAGCCACTTAAACACCCATATCTGTGTGAGTACTGTCCTTTAAGCTGTTGTGTGGACGCTGCAACCCCACGCCTGTTGGAGTTCTGTTCATTGAAACCGCTGTGTGTTTTCTAGCAGTCTTAGAAATAAATATTTGAGTCAGCCATCTCTTTGCCATTAGGAGGCCCAAGAAATAATTTTCCAGGACCACTGTGTGTTTTCTAGTAGTTTTGCTAATCAATTTATCGCATCAGCCATCTTGTTGCCATTTCTAGGCCCCAAAAAGAATTTATCTGTACTGGTGTGTGGTTTTATTAGTCTGGGAAATAAATAATTGGCATAAGCTGTCTAGCTGCCATTTCTAGGTTCAAAAAATAATTTATCTGGAGTGGTGTGTGTTTTCTAATAGTCTGAATAATACATAATTGGCATCAGCCATCTCATTGCCAATAGTGGGCCAAAGAAATAATTTTTCAGGACCTCTGTGTGTTCTCTAGTAGTTTTGCAAATCAATATATAGCATCAGCCATCCTGTTGCCATTTCTAGGCCACAAAAGGATTTTTTCTGGACTGGTGTGTGTTTTTTATTAGGATGGGCAATAAATAATTTGCATCAGCCATCTAGTTGCCATTTCTAGGTCAAAGAAATAATTTCTCAGAACTGTTGAATTTTTTCTAGTACTGTTGCAAATAAATAAATCTACTCCTCTGCCACATCTTTCCGAGTAGTGTTTAGAAAATAAACTTCAAAAATTGAGGAGAGCATCAAATAAGGGATGTGGCCATGGCCATGGTGGTGCTGGTGTAGCTTCTGATGGTTGTGGTGGTGTAGCTGATGCAGGGAGAGGATGTGGTCATTCTGTAAGGTGCCCAAATGAGGTAGTCATGGGCAACCTGTAGCCCATGCTCACTTAGGCACCCTACAGACAAAGTCTGTCCTTGCTCAGGTATGCTGCTGTATATGTGGTGCTTCCCACCTACAGTACTTCTGGCCAGCCTGCCTCTTCTGACTCCAGGGATTCCTCTTCTGGAACAAGGGCAGCAATACATTCAGAGGATACAGAGTTCATAAAAACAGCCAGAGCTTTACTTGGTAACTGGCAGTATTTACAGCATTTACAGGCAGGTACAAAGGATAAGGCCTAACAGGTTGTCATCTTTCCCACAGGTACCCGATACAACTTCAGGCCTGGTTCCCGATTTAGGTGAAGCTTCTCTGTTGTTTTCTTCTCTAGGCCTAGAGCTTCTTCCTCACCAATGACAGTATATCTGGATCCCATTTCACTCCGCCTATGAGTACTTGAGTCCTAACTTCTTATGCAGCCTCACAGAGAGAATGTGCCCCCAGCCCCTGGTGACAATCTCGAGGTTCCCAGGCCGGCTAAGGGAGACTCTTGCAGAGGGATTCTTTGTTGACCCACTGTCCGGGATTCTAGGCCCACGTCTACCCTAGCAGCCCTTACAGAGTCTGCTGGTTTCTGCTGTACTGCACAACTACTGACTGTGCTCACTTCCTGCACTTGACACTAGCACTCGGTTCCCCCTCCCTCTACTGGGCTGGCTGTTAGGGTTAAGCCTACCCATGCCAAACTACATCCCCAGAGGGTTCTAACTTCAGGAACGAACTTTTAACCCTTTTTAGTATCAGGGGCAGACTATCACCTCCACCACTACTACAGTTCTGTACCTGCTACATGCCCAAATACAACACCTTCCTCCGGTGCATGCAGACAAAAGGACATTATGCGTCCGTTCGTAGGCCGGAATACCGCTGCATGAATAGTGAGGCCACAAGATGTTGAAAAGGTGTTAGATTGGATGGCTGAGAGCGACTCCATTTCCTTTGCATTATCTTCCACCCGGTTCAGTGCAGAAAATACACAGTTGCCACCTAAGGACCATAGTCATCCGTCTTCCACCTCACCCCATTGCAAATCTCCCAAGCAGTCCGAGCCCCAAGTCATGCAACAGTCTCTTCTGATTTTTGATGACTCCACTGGCTGGATTTCCATGGCCCATCCACCTGCCCCTGCTCCAGGAGTGGAAGAGACAGAGTGTACTGATGCCCATCCACTTTTTAGGTTGGATGATGGGAGGGCTAATGCACATGGTTAGAGGACCACCGCAGCACATGTCAGATGATGAAGAAACTCAGTTACTAAATGCAGCATCTTTATGCAGTGTGCAGAATGGTAAGGAAGGCAGGGTTGAGGAGTTGATGGAAGATGATGCGGGGGATGAGGACGTATGAGACCCCACATGGAGCAAAGATCATCCTAGTGACATGTGCAGTTCATAGGAAGAGGAGGTTGCTATGCTGCTACAACATCATAGAAGAAGAGGGAGCAGGGAACAAAGGCACAGTGGCAGCCCCTAGCCAGTAAATCGGCTGCTACTGTCCACCTCGCTGCTGATATAAGCACACTAAAGACAGCTCAAAAGAGATCCCTGGTGTGGCATTTCTTCAGGGAATGTGCTGCCAACAAGTCAAGTGACAGTTGGTTTGCACTCTGTGCCGTCAGACCTTAAAGCGAGGTATAAATGTTCTGAACCTGAGCACCACCTGTATGACGAGGCATCTGAATTCCATGCACGAGATGCAGTGGAATACACAACTTAAAAAGCATGACCGATCTGAGCCTCCTCCTGTTCCCTCTTCTGCTGTGGTCTCAGCCTCTTCCTCCCACTGATGACCAACAAGGCCACCTATCTCCCCGCAAAAAGAGGATGCGACAGCATCACCATCACCACCACCAGTGTCACCGAGCATCTCCACACTGTCACATGGAAGTGTTCAGCTTTCCATCATCCAAATCCTTGAGAGAAAGAGGAGATACCAACCTAGCCACCCACGAGCCATGGTCCTAAATGACAGCATTTCCAAATGACTGGACTTTGAAATGCCATTCTGGCTGGGGGAGATTGACAGTTTTAAAAAACTGATATCAGTGGCTGTCCCGCAGTACGTTGTTCCCAGGCACCACTACTTTTCCAGGCAGGCCATCCCTGTCCTGCACAAACATGTTGAGGGCCAAATCAAATGAGCACTGCACAATTCCATCAGAGGCAAGGTCCATATAACCACAAATGCATGGACCAGTAAGCATGGCCAAGGATGTTATATCTCCCTAACTGCCACTTGGTATAGTGGCGGCTATGGCAGAGGCAGAAGACAGTTAGCTCATGCCCTACCACCACCTAGTATTGCTGGATGTTTATTGGTTCAGGTTGCATCCTCCACCTACTCTTCTTACTCCACCGCCTCCTCATTAGGTCACAGGAAGACCTGCACCACCAACTTGTGCACAGTCAGGGGGAAACGACAGCAGACTGTTCTTAAACTCTTCTGTTTGTGGGGAAAATCCCACAATGCGCAGGAGCTATAGACTGGGATCACATAGCAGAAAGATGAATTGTTGGTGCCGGTAATCCTCAAGCCTGGCCTGGTGGGGTGCAATTATGGGTGAACTCTCATAGCAGCCCAGGAGTGTGGCTGAGGGGATACAGAGTACCGAGATGATATATCTCCCACCATGGACAGCTTGTCATTTTCTCTGGGCAGCCTGGCACACATGAGCCAATACATGCTGCAGTGCCTGCAGAATGACCGCCGAGTTGCCCGTATTGTTACCAGTGCAGATTACTGAGTGACCACCCTGATGGATCCCCGCTACAAGGACAACATACCATCATTACTTCCATCAAAGGAGAAGGATCACAAAATGCCTGAATACAAGCACATGCTTGTAGAAAAACTATTAATTGCTTTCCCACCTGACAGCTCAATGAAATAACAAGGCTGAGGCAAAGGAGGAAGTCGCCAACGTGGCTGGGGTACTGCCAGCACCTCGGAAGGCAGGGTTAGTATGTCCAAAATGTGGCAAAACATTATGAGCATGCCACAACATCCGGCACCATCATCTGATACAGTCCGTATAAGATGGTGGTGTCAGCATTACAACAACATGGTGGAAGAGAATGTGTCCACATGTCTCCACGTACTAAAAGATGGGTCTGCCCCATTTAACTACTCTGTCTCTAAAATAGACACATGGTGTGAGCTTGCCCTTTATGCTTTGGAGATGCTGGCGTGTCCTGCAGCAAGTGTACTGTCAGAATGTGTGCTTAGCACGGCTACGGTGTCATGACAGACAGACGCATCCACCTGTCCACATCCAGCGTAGGGAAGCAAACATTCCTTAAAATGAACTAGGCGTGGATCCCACAGGACTTGTCCATACCTTTGGATGACTAGACAAGTATATCAGCCACACCCAGCCAGTCTTCAACTCTATTTGCTGTTCCCTTCATTTGGGGGCCTCCTCCCCCCAAAAGAAAAAACTGTGTTTACTACCTCCTCCTCCACTTCTTCCACCTATACCGCCACGTCCACCTACTTCTCCACTTGGATCCATTCCTTCTGGATCAAGATTCTTATATTTTATTTCTACTCTGCTTTGCATAGGGACAGGACGCAGATTTAATGAGGGACAGTATTAGGTATTGCGTGTGCGCAGTTTTACAAAAATACTCTCTATGTGTACTCTGCAACCATGTCTGTGATAATATCTTGGGTAACCAAAAGTTTTTATAATTTTCAACTGAGATGGTGGGAGTGATGTGTGTGTAAACATATTTTTCTACACTTAGGCAACCATGTGTGTTATAGTACTGTGCCAAAAGCCGCTGTGTGTATTCTTTAACCCATATCTGTGGGAGTACTTTGCCAAAAGACACTGTGAGTATTCTTTAACCCATATCTGTGGGAGTAATTTGCCAAAAACCACTGTGTGTATTCTTTAACCCATATCTGTGAGAGTACTTTGCCAAAAGCCGCTGTGTGTATTCTTTAACCCATATCTCTGAGATTACTTTGTCAAAAGCCCCTGTATTTTTTAACCCATATCTGTGGGAGTACTGTGCCAAAAGCAGCTGTGTTTATTCTTTAACCAAATTTTGTGGGAGTAGTTTGCCAAAAGATGCTGTGTATATTCTTTAACCCATATCTGTGTGAGTAATGTGCCTTTAAGCTGCTGTGTGTACCATGCAACCCTGTCTGTGGGGGTACTGTGGGCCACTGTGTGGGTGTGAAATTTGTTAATAGCTTCTGTGGGGGAAATTTTTAATTGGACTGCCGGTAGCCAAACCACCAGCTTGATCCAAGATCATATTACAAGCTTTTCATCGGTGGCATTTGGAATGTATGCTACTGGAGCAGACATTTTGGATCTGTGGGGGTAATGTTCCCCATTCTCTGTGGCTGAAATTTGTCATCAGCTTCTGCAGGGTAAGTGTAGAAACATGCTCTGTGGGAGAAATTTGTTATTAGCTTCTGTTGGGCTACTGTGCCCAAAAGCCTCTGTGTAGTCTGTCTGTACAAACAGCGTGTCTATAAAAAATAATTTTTGCTCTACCTTTGTGTCAGCTCAATTAAAAGATTTAACTACTCTTTCCAATTACAGAGCCTCTAAATTTTCACAGATGACTAGTCTGCCTCGCAATATCAGCTGCTGACTCAGTTGAGAAGTGGTTAATTTGCTTGTCTGCTGCCGTTCTTGGATGTGGTACACATTTATCAGGTTGCCTTTCTGGAATAGAAATCTAATTCTCCATTACACGTGTGTACTCTGCAACTTCACCTGTAGGTGGTTTGAAATTGGATGGCCGAGAGTGCGTCCAGTTCCTTTACTTTGTGTTCAACCGGGTCCCCTCTTAATCATGGCCCCAGTTTGAAAAAAAAAACTAGAAATGGAGTACAATTTCATTATCCCTTGCTGAAGTATTCATGCATGGTTGCCTGCTTTAAACAATAATTTTTTCAAAGGAAACACTTTGGACCCCTAGGACCCTAAGGCAACAGCATTGGAGCGGCATCCCAAGGCAATGTGGCTGGGACTGGCAGTAGCAAGCCTCGGGGCGGACCGCTATCTGTATACAGAATTAAACTACGAGCTTTTCATCTGTGGCTGCTCTACTGTACGCGACTAAAGATAAAAGTTTGGCTCTGTGGGTGATATTTGTAAGATGCTAATATAGGGGTACTCTGCCCCATGGTCTGTGGGTGAAATTTCTAAACTGAAAATGTAGGGGTACTCTGCTCCATTCTCTGTGGGTGAAATTTGTAAGCTGCTAATGTAGGTGTACTGTGCCTCATGGTCTGCGGGTGAAAATTGTAAATTGCTAATGTAGGGGTACTTTGCCCCATGCTCTGTGGGCGAAATTTGTAAGCCGCTAATGTAGGGGTCTTCTGCTTCATACTCTGTGGGTGAAAGTTTTAACTGGACTGGAAGTAGCTAGCCTCAGTCTCTGTGAGGGCACTGTTAAAATTTTTATGTTATTCATTTAATTCCTATTATACCATAATTGCTATGGTGACAGAACCCCTTTAAGTCATTTTCCTATTCACATTTGTTTGCAGCGCAATTGTCCTGCTCTTACTCTCATTTAGCTTCCTTTTGCAGCGCTCTAGCCCTTACTATGACCATTTTACAGTCATTTTAAAGCACTGAAGTTTGGGTCCCCATTGATTTCTATTGGGTTCGTGTCGAGGGTCAAGTTTGGACCCGAACCAAACTTTTTACTGTATGTTCGTCGAACCCGGCAAACCCGAAAATCTACAGGTTCTCTCATCTCTAATTAGAACGGCTAAATTTTACATGGGGTTAATCAGTATCTCTTTAACTAATAGCTACTGGCTACTAATTAACATGAGTTCAAATGTGATTGGCTAAGTCTAAACACAAACACAACTACATCCTTAATTATAAGGATGCAACAACATTATTTTAGTTTTGCTAGCTTTATTTGCATCACCACTAGAGATGAGCGAACCTGAACAGTAAAGTTCGGGGTCTGTACCGAACACCTACTGTTTGGGCACGGATCTAAAACTCAGACTTCACTTGGAAATCCGTGTTACTGTTCAGGTAAGGCACCCCTAACACCGCATGTTCCTTGCGCTGTCATCTGCATGCCGCTTGAGAAACCCCGGCGGCTCTGATCGGTGGTAAGATTAATACCACCAGTCAGATGACAGTGGGGGGATAAGGCCCTGAACATCGGGTGTTTGCCGAGCTGTCATGTGCATGACAGTGCGGCAAACACTGCCTCTGATCATTACCCCCGATCAGAAAGCATCGGTTCCCCTCCAGCAGCTGTGACCAGAGGTAAAAAGTTTACCTTTGGTCACAAGGGTCGGCAGATGGGACTATTACACTCATCAGCCTACACCTGCTCTCACAGATAACAGCGTGAAGAGTCGCGGCAGATAGGACTATTCATCTGCCGGTGCCTGTGCTATAAATAAATAAATTAAAAAAAAAATGGTGTGAGATTCCCTGTATTTTTGATAACCAGCCAGGCAAAACTGACATCTACAGGCTGCAACCCTCAGTTGTCATCTTTAGCAAGGTTGGTTATCAAGACTAGAGGGGTACCTATGCCATTTTTTTATTTAAATAAATAATTAAAAAAAAATGGCATGATATCCCCCCATTTTTGACAACCAGCCAAGCTAAAGCAGACAGCTGGAGGCTGGTATTCTCAAGCTGGTGAGGGGCCATGGATATTGGTCCCCCAGCCTAAAAATATCAGCCCATAGCGGCCCCAGAAAAGGCACATCTATTAGATGCGCAATTTCTGGCTCTTTGTCCGGCTCTTTCCATTGCCCTGTGGCGGTGGCGAGTGGGGTAATATTTGTGCGTTTGATGTCACATTTGTATTATCAGGTGACAGCAATCCCACAGGTTAGTAAAGGAGCGGCGTCTATAAGACATCTATCCATTACTAATCCTATAGTCAAATTGTAAATAAAGACACCCAGAATAAAGTCTTTTATTTGAAATAAAACACACACACATTTACTTTTTTATTTAAAAATAACAAGCACTGTTATACTCACCTAACACCTAATTCCTGATGCCCTCTTCTTTTGTAAGAAAGCAAAAATAAAAAACAACAATATCAATAGATATTAGATGCTCCCTTCAGGGGCGGCTGTGGACTGCTATTTTTAGGCTAGGGGGCCAATATCCATGGCCCCTTACCAGCCCCCAGCTGTCTGCTTTAGCTTGGCTGGTTGTCAAAAATGGGAGGGGCCCCACGTCTTTTTTTTGATTATTTAAATAATTAAAAAAATGGCATAGGGAGCCCTCTATTCTTGATAACCAGCCTTGCTAAAGCTGACAGCTGAGGCTTGCAGCCCGCAGCTGTCAGTTTTGCCTGGCTGGTTATCAAAAATACAGCGGAACCCACGCCATTTTTTTAAAAAAAAAAATCTTTATTTTTATAGCCCAGGCGCCAGCAGATGAATATACTAGAGAAATTTACCTTAATTTCATCAGTGATTTTGGTAAGAGCTTCTTAAGGGTTTCACCACAGTTTAGTTTGAGTGTCATCAGTTTTTCTCGTACATGAAAAAAATGTTTCTCCACTTTCTCCTATCTAACAGTCTGTGAAAATCAGACTACACTCGGATGGCAACCGAATGCTGTCCGAATTATTTCACAGACCCATAGAATTGTATTATTGATTTTGATCTGAAACTCATGTCTCTGCAATTTATAGGTACAATGTTAACCGTGAAAAATA
This sequence comes from Phyllobates terribilis, assembly GCF_046119375.1. Taxonomy (NCBI): domain Eukaryota; kingdom Metazoa; phylum Chordata; class Amphibia; order Anura; family Dendrobatidae; genus Phyllobates; species Phyllobates terribilis. Next base: position 32,248,062 of record NW_027362768.1, on the reverse strand, counting down.
CGGATAGCACTCATACGTGAAAAATGGACATAAGAATGAGGTGTTAGGATCCATTTGAACAGGCCAACTGTGACTATTAAATGACTGATAATTGGCTGCATAAAAGTCCATTGTCAGTCTTCCTGCCATTGAATTTACTGGTACATTCACCTTTAGAACCTCTTGAATGAATAGAGCGGGCTCAGGAGCTGAATCTGCATTATACCAGGCAGATGGTAGCTGTGTTATACAACTGGCATAATGAAGGAACTAGAGGGCCGCTGAATAACCAGGTGACAAAGAACTGTGGTTACATGATGGCAGAAGCCTGCGAGAGGTAAGTATTTTAATGCATACACTGGATATGCATTACAGATAGCAAACAGGAGGTGAAATAATCAATAAAAAAATACTGAAATGGGACTTCAAAAGCAAATATTTGCAAATATGCATTATATGTACATATACCTAATGAATTTTATTTTTAATTTTACCAGCATTTTGTAACCGTCCACCTACGGATCCTAATTCCACTTTAGTTGGTGAAGTTAAAGAACGTTATTACACTGGGGAAAAAGTTACTTATGTGTGTAATGTTGGCTACACCCTGAATAGAGCTTTGAGAGGAGAAGCACAATGTGAGAACACACAATGGATCAATTTACCAGTGTGCAGAAGTAAGTACAATTCCAATCAGTTTACTTGATATATATTGGTTTAATGTTGTCTTTTTTTGTTTATTTTTTACATTCTTTTAAATATTTATATCTGATTGTTCAGTTTATTTTCATTTAAGAAAAACTGATTTTTTAATTTCATGCAGCCATATTGTCAACAGTAGATCCATTAATTTTCACTTCAAATATATTCTTCTCAACTTAAACACTATTAGACTCATATCAAAGGAGAGATCGTCTGCATGTGTGTTGCCATATTTACTAAAATATAATGGAAACAGCCAAGCACCTCCATTGACATAATCAGGAGGTCTCTGTTTTAGTTAGGCTCGGATCACAAGACCGTTTTTCTCTCATTCAAGAAAATCATTCGGATTATGCTAATCATACTCTAATCAGAGTTTGATTAGAGTGTGATCCGATTTTCTCAGAGCTGTAGAGAAGAAAAAATTGTTTCTCCACCTTCTGTATAATGTCATTTTGTGAAAATCTGTCATCTGAGTGCGGTCCGATTTTTTCTACAGACTCATTGACTTGTGTTGCCGAGCACGGTCCGATTTTTCCACAGACTCATTGACTTGCATTGCCGAGTGCGGTCCGATTTTTTCCACAGACCCATAGAGCTGACTTGGAAAGTGCCATCCGATTCTTAGAGACAAATCGTGCATGCCGCAATTTTTTCCTCAGAACAACTTTGTCCAAGGAAAAAAATTGGTTATGTGCATAGCCCCATAGAATAACATGGGGACGAGTGCTATCCGTGAAAACCACAGATAGCACTTCTCCAAGTTTGCGGTCGTCTGCAAAAGCCTTTAGGGTTCACAAGAGCCTATTTCATGGTCCGTATATGAGACGCAATTCCCCCACTGACACTCTTTCTCCTGGCTCTAACTTACTGCCTCATATTTGTCAATTGTAGTCAGTTTGAGCATTGTCATCAGTATACAAACTGTTAAATATGCTTGTGTGAACACAGACTTCTTGTTAATCATTGTATATATCACCCAAATAAATAGTGACTACTAGGGTGAGTCATAAAGCAAACTTTTGAAAGCTATCGAGATGACTTGTGAGCTAGGAACACTGTATAAGGTTAAGTGCACACGTAGCGTTTTTGATGTGTTTTCGTGGGGTTTTTCCGTGTGGAAATGCAGCGAAAATGTTATGTAAATGGTCTGCCAGGTATTGCAATGGTAATCCTGATGTACTGTGCACATGATGTGAAAATTTTCGCTCAGGATTACCATTGCGGAAAAAAACACAGCATGTCAATTGTGCGCACGTTTCTGCCACAAACTGAAGCCCATTGACTTTAATTGAACCGTAGCAAATCCACAGGTATAATATTTATACCTGTGAGTTTTCTGCGTTTCAATAAAAGCCAATGGGCGGTGAAACGCTGCGGAAACGCTGTGGGTGGTACCCGGGTCGACAGAGGAGGACAACTACTCCTCTCATCCGACCGCCGCTCCCGCTGATAACAGTGAGAGCGGCACGGCTGAGGGGAGCAGTAGTGTCATCAGCCATGTCGGGAACCACTCGCATTTAAAAAAATAAAGTAAAAAATAAAATACACTATTCTCACCTGTTCGCAGATGTCCCCCGCAGATGTCGCCCTCCTGGAGGCCGGCGGTACACCGCCAGGAGCGCGCTCGCTCCCAGCAGTGTACTGCGCTGCCAGGACCTGTAGTAACGTGAGCTCTCAGCTGAAGATCAGCTGAGAGCTCATGTGACCTCACTTTACAGCACCAATGCTGCGTGGGAACATTCTCAAGAATGTTCCCACCAATACTGTTGCTGAGGTCACTGGGACTGATCAGCTGATCTTCAGCTGATGAACCCCAGTGACCTCACTCCTGCAGCAGCATGTACACTGACGGGAGTGATTTTTCACTCCTGTCAGTATACATTGCTGTCTTCTACAGCAGTGACATCAGTGATTGCTGATGTCACTGTTGTAGAAATGACTCAGATCACCGAGGGACAATCGTGACGGAATTGTGGACTACGTTGTGACGGCGGACAGGTGAGGGATATGGTTGTTTTTTATTTTACTTTATTTTCAGGAGAAGAGGGATTCAGGGATTGAAAGTGCAATAAAAGCTTTTTTTAAATCGTGTGCTTTTAATTTCATTAAAATACTTTATTCTGGCCGTGTATTTATTGAAAAAGCGGCGACAACTTTACTACACGGTTAGTAATGGGGGCATCTTATAGACGCCCTCCATTACTAACCTGGGCTTCACGTCAGCCGCCAATACAAGACTGATGTGAACCCCAACCCCATTTCCCCACTCGCCACCACTATAGGGCCGTGGCTAAATGCCAGATTTGGTGCATTTCATGGATGCGCCATTTATAGGACTGCTGATGGGGTGATATTATTAGCCACAGAGTGGGCTAGTATCCATGGCCCCTTCCCTGGCTATTAATATCAGCCCGCAGCTGTTTGTTCAACCTTTTCTGGTTAGATTTTATAGGGGGACCCTACATCAATTTTTTTCTGGGGTCGCCCTGTAATCTAGCCAGTAAAGGCTAAGCAAATAGCTGTGGGCTGATATTAATAGCCAGACAACATTTTTGGCTAATGGCCCCTTGCCTGGCTATTAATATCAGCCCGCAGCTGTTTGTTCAACCTTTTCTGGTTAGATTTTATAGGGGGACCCTACATCAATTTTTTTCTGGGGTCGCCCTGTAATCTAGCCAGTAAAGGCTAAGCAAACAGCTGTGGGCTGATATTAATAGCCAGACAACATTTTTGGCTAATGGCCCCTTGCCTGGCTATTAATATCAGCCCCCAGCAGTCGGTTTTCCCTTTGCTGGTTATATAAATGATGCGGCCACGGCATTTTTAAAAAAAAATTAGGTTCTGTGCCCACGATCCGAACTTAGCAGCGCTTTGAAAGCATATTTTTTGCTGTGTCCAAAACTTTGCATTCCGTTGAATGCAGGTAAATCCACATGTGTTCACTGAACCATGCATATTTACCACATTCAATACCTTCTAGTGGTCAAATTTCTGTTGCAGAGACTAGCGACTCCGCAAGAGAATTTGACATGTTGCCGTCCTGAAAGATGCGCAGCATGTCCGTGTCCACAGGTGATTCAAAGCCTCTGATGCACACATAGTGGACATGGGATTTCTAGAGATCCCATCCACTATGCTGTAACATCTGGACGCTGTGAGTTTGGTGCTGTATAAGTACGCAGCGTCAAACTTGCCGTGGCTCCTGACCATGGCCACATACCCAAACTCACCCGCAGCATGTCAATTTCTGTAGCGGACACGCTAGTCTCCGTTGCAGATTTTGACCGATTGAAGTGTCGTTATATGTGGTGGATTCGCATGTACCAACAACAAAAGTGCAGCATTATAACACCGCGTTTTGGATGCAGCAAAAATACGTTGCGTCTAAGGCGCTGCTGAGTACTGATCAGGGGGACGTACTGGCTAAGGAAACAGCTGTGAGCTGTTAATAATAGCCAGGGACCATGTTTGTCTAATGGCACCTTCCTAGGCTAAAAATAGCAGCCCACAGCTGCCCCAGAAATTACATGAATGGGAATTCTAATGAAGATTGGGTGAATGGGACTAGCTGACACCTAGCTCTTTTGTTTGGTGATGACAAGGTGGGTCATCACCAAACCTAATTAAAGTAAAGTAAAGAGTTAAATCAACACACAGACACAGAGTAAACACTTTATTTGAAATAAAACAGACACATTCTTTAATCATTTAAATTAACCAATATACTCACACCAGTTCTTATGGTAATCCAAAAAGCAATGTCCCACCAAATAACTTTAGCTAAAAAAAGCATTCATTGATGTACAAAAATGCTTCAAAAACTGCATCAAAACTGAATAAAAAACGCGGCAAAACCGCATGGTTTTTCTGCAACGTTTTTCCTACAAGGAGATGCAGAAATGCTGCGCAAATTTCTGCTTCAAATCCTGTGCGCACATACTGTAACAGTGCTTGAATAACAGTGTAAATTTGGTGTGCCCTCTAAATAACTAAACACACAGCCATTAATGTCTAAATCGCTGGCAACAGCTGCTTGTTGTCATTTTGAGAAAATCACCATTTTATCTGCTGCAGATCTAGCAGCTCTCTGAATGCTGCGCTCTGTATAGCCCCGCCCACACCACTGATTGGCAGCTTTCTGCCCATGCTCAGTGTACACAGAAATCTACTGATCAGTGATGGGGGTGGGGTCCTAGAGAACTTACTAGTCAATTACCTTCTGACAAATCAATGATTTTATCAAAACAACACTAAGCAGCCCAGTAAGTGACACATTACTGGAATCAGTGCCTCTAACCCTACATTATGCTGCTCTCAGATTAGGTGGCAAAAACCTGATGACAGATTCCCTTTAAAGGAGCTGTAAAGACAAAAAAGTTTGTATTAAAAAAAATACAAGCCATTTGTGAAATTAACTTTTTTTCATTGTTAATTCACATTAGACTGTATCTTCAACACTTTTGTCAGCAGGTCTTATTACAGACTCTGAATAGGGCAGCTCTCTCCCTCTCCCTCAGCAGAAAGTCACAGCATGGTTAAAAAACGGGATCTTTTATGATTTTCTCATAATAAATAAAAAAGGACATGCAAGTCCTCCAAACTATTTTCCGTTTCTGTATAGGGGAGGTCCTAAATCTTTCTTGTTCTTTAGTTGATCACATGTCAAAAAGGCAAAGCATTTACTATGAACTCGCCTAAAAAAATATACACTTGGAGAGTAATATCATCATCTGCATGTAAATATTCCTTGACTCTAAGGGCTCGCTCACACTGTCGTATAACACGGCCGAATGCTATGTGATGTTTTATCGGATAGGACTCGGCCCTATGTTATACTATGGGACAGTGCAGATCTGAGATTATTGGCATGAGAAAATTATCTCATTCGATATTCGGACCATGTGCACCCATACAAGTCTACGGGTGCACGTAAAACATTGGACTGCACTCGGATTTCATCCAAGTGCAGTCCGATGAACACTCACAGAGACTATGGAGAAGATGAAGAAATTAAGTTCTCCATCTTCTCCATATCTGTGCTGCGAGAGAATCGGATCACACTCAGTTGAAGCTCTGACAGAGTTTGAGCCGAGTGTCATTAGCATAATTGGCCCTATTCTCTTGCATGAGAGAATATATGGCTTAGTGAGTGGACCCTAAAACTGAATAGTAGTGACGGACAGGCACCTCACAAGCGGGATCCATGTAGCTCTCAGATGTCATGTAGGTAGGGCTTCATTCCATGGGGTAGGGCTTAATTTCAACGTATATAAAAAAATGGACTTCAAATAAAAATTAAATGAACACAAAAAGCACTAATTGAATAATTTTTTTCGTATTTATGTTTGCAGCCCCTTTAAAAACCCTTTGAGGACCAAGGCACATATATATCCCATAGTTTTAAACTGGAAAAAAATTTGATTGAATAAAATTTAAGGTCCTCCAAGGTTTAAGTAGGTCATAAATTCATATGAATACTTGCTCATACAATTGCACATGCCAAAAGATGAAGAAGAACAGAATCAAAAATATGACATTAAGTGGAGCACTTACAGGTATTCAAGGTGAAAGAGACCAGCAAAGGCATCGTCTCGAATGACAGTAAATGAGTTAGAATTCAGCAAGCTGAAAATGAAGACAGCAGGTTAGAAGCGAACCAGACTTTATGGTGCTCAGAATTAGTCAAGCAGAATTTATTGACTGCTGTTGCAAAGCACTGAGACTCCCGCAGTGTATAGATGGCGCCGTGCGGCCTCCCGCTGTGTATAGATGGCGCCGTGCGGCCTCCCGCTGTGTATAGATGGCACCGTATAGATGGCTACGTGCGGCCTCCTGCTGAGTATACGTGTATAGATGGCTACGTGCGGCCTCCTGCTGAGTATAGATGCCGCACGGCGCTCCCCCCAGAGACAGCAGGAGGCCGCACAGCGCCATCTATACTCAGCGGGAGACCGCACTGTGACATCTATACTCAGCGGGGGGCCGCACGTAGCCATCTATACACAGCGGGGGGCGCACGTAGCCATCTATACACAGCGGGGGGCTGCACGGCGCCGTCTATACACAGCGGGGGCCGCACATAGCCATCTATACACAGCGGGGGGCCGCACGTAGCCATCTATACACAGCGGGAGGCCGCACGGCGCCCCCCCCAGAGACATCAGGAGGCCGCACTGCGCCAACTATACTCAGCAGGAGGCCGCATGCAGTCATACACACACATAGTGTGTGTATGTATAGTGTGTGTATATGTATAGTGTGTGTGTGTATAATGTGTGTGTATGTATAGTGTGTGCATGTATAGTGTGTATAATGTGTGTGTATGTATAGTGTGTGTGTATGTATAGTGTGTGTGTGTGTGTGTGTGTGTGTGTATAATTTGTGTGTGTGTATTTTTTTTAAGTTAAAAACTAGTAAAATGCATGTGGCATCAATATCAAGACTCCAGATATAAGGGCCTATTCACACTGAATTTTGCAATGCATTCATCTCCTCTTTCCAGGCTTCTAACTAAATCCCTGAAAAATGGCATTCAGATGGGCCTTGACATAGCCATTGATTTGAACAAAGGCAAACCGAGGCTAAAGTCTGAATCTTTAGGCTCCATTTGCTCTGCTTTCAGATGTCTCATTTCAGACAGCACAATCCTGAATTTCAGGGATTCAGTTGTAAGCCTTGTGTAAAGACCTGAATGCAGCGTTGAATGTAGTGTGAATAGGTCCTTACATCCTACACCACCTCAGGGGATTGTTGTTATGGAGTATTGCCCCTGGGTGGCCGCAGTTATGACCACCACCAGGGCTCGCGGTCACCCACCCTAGCTTTGGTATTCTGGGGAGCTGGTATAATGAATATCTGAGAAGAGCCCTAGAGAAGCAAGAACATTGGACAACCAAGAGGTGGTGGCCTCAAGTCAGGTGTAGTGTTCAACAGGGCAAGACTTTCTAACCTGCCCACACACACACACACATATACACACACCTGCCCACACAGACACACACACACACACACCTGCCCACACACACACACCTGCCCACACACACACCTGCCCACACACACACACACCTGCCCACACACACACACACACCTGCCCACACACACACACACACACACCTGCCCACACACACACACACACACCTGCCCACACACACACACACCTGCCCATACACACACACACACCTGCCCACACACACACACACACACACCTGCCCACACACACACACACCTGCCCACACACACACACACACACCTGCCCACACACACACACACCTGCCCACACACACACACCTGCCCACACAAACACACCTGCCCACACACACACCTGCCCATACACACACACCTGCCCACACACACACACCTGCCCACACACACACACACATATACACACACACACCTGCCCCCCCCCCACACACACATACACACATATACACACACACACATTTACACACACACCTGCCCACACACACACCTGCCCACAAACACACACACACACACATGCCCACACACACACACACCTGCCCACACACACACACACATATACACACACACACACACCTGCCTACACACACACACACCTGCCCACACAGACACCTGCCCACAAACACACACACACCTGCCCACACACACATCTGCCCGCCCACACACACACACACTCACCATCCCCCGGCTCCATTCCTCCTGCCTGCTCTGTATCTTTTCCGGTGCAGCACTGCAGGCCGGGGCGCACTGCGTGACGTCACAGCTAGGAGACACAGCCGCGCACAGGGCCGTGTCTCCTAGCAGTGACGCGGCCGGGCCAGCACAGGGAAGTTAACTGCTGCAGTGCTGGCCCGGCCGATGAAGAAGTAGCGGCGGCCGCTGCTGGGGGAGCGGTCCGGGCCCCCCCCTCCCGCCACTGCTGCCGCTATGTGCCGCGGCGGCCCGCACATATATTGAGGGCAATCCGACATTAGACACCCCGCCTGGAGCCGCGGGCCCCCTGCCGGCTCGGGGCCCCGGGCGGTCGCCCGGATTGCCCTCATTATAATCCGCCTATGTTTATACTGCTTGAAAACATGGGGGAGAAAAGCCAAACAGTGGAAGAATTGCTGATGTTTGTTAAGAGGCAACTAGCTCGTTGACTGGCTCCCCATGAACTGCAACTTAGAATTGTGATCAGATGCCTGGAACAGACTGTGGGGACCTCCAACCAAACCCAGATGACCAGCCCCCCTACCGCCACCCCTTCCTTAACAATACAATAATGTAACTCTTACAACTGGATGGGTGAGGATCGGTCACAGCTTTATTAACACTTTAACTCATTCCATTAGAAAGGCATTTTATTTCCAAAATTAATTCCGCTTGTTGCAGCATGCCCTGTGTCTCCACACGGCAAGTTGGCCAACAAGAATAACTTTCCAACATGTCCTTTCTATTTCCAGGTCACGGAGGATCCTGCATACTCGTAGGCAGGACTCCGACCCCCACCCATCATCATTATTAACGCTTGTTCCACTCCGTCCTGGAGTCCTGACAGGAATATGTCCAGTCCAATATCCGTTAAATGAACACCATCGGGCCTTAGCAGGCCTGTTTTATCTCCTTCCAGCTCTCGGTGTCTTATCACTACACCACCTCTTTCCTTTACAAATTTTGCCATCCGAATATTTATTAGCCTCCTTTTCCGTTCGATGGCAGTGATGTCTCGCGCACCTCTCCATACAGCTCTCGGCACAATCTCCGACCATACTATAGTTAGTTTACTAAAAAATGCTGTGAAGCGCTCAGTGTCTAGCTTCATTATTGCCATTGAATGTAATGACCTCGGTCGTTTCCCCCAGTGTGTATAACCAAGATGACCGGACCTGTCGCTTCTCTCCCTATGTCGATTACCTCCATTAACACCTGTGGCCATAGCAGGCCTCTAATACCTCTCCAGTTGAAATATGTGTTATGAAACCCTATATTCCTCCCGCCTGGGCGGACTTTCGCCCTTTTTTCTGCCCAATATATATACAAGTGGCCTATCACCCACACTGTTGGCTTATCGTCACCTGTAAAAGAAACAAACTACATTAGGATAACAAGTCCGGTCTTATGTATCTTGCAAAACACGTGGATCGCCATCTTCCTATCCTTTGAACTTCAGTTTCTGATAGTCCTGCTTTAGCTGCTTCCGTGGCTGCGCCTATGCAGAATGAGTGTGTCCCGTAATCTTTGGGGTGGTAACCTGCCGATGTTAGGCATTTATTAAATATAGCTTGGAACTGGTATCTTGATAATGGAGTTCCGTCAATGTGTGATAGGAAGAAATTACTTTGTGGCCTGATGGCTGTATATGTTTTTACTATTGTTACCGGACACAGTGTACTGTTAGTGGGTTGTAAAAGCACTCAAGTGCCCCTGCCCGCTGGGTCCGTTTTGGATTTGCGTATGCGTATTGCATTATTGGCTATGACTACGTCCTTGTGTAATAAGCCTCCATTGGTGATGATATTGGATCGAGGGACTAATTCGCTTATGCGTAGCGCCCCGAAGAAGGCGATCGCAAATGCAGTAGACAGTAGTGTTGCTTCAAATTGTGACTGGCATGTTACTGGTGTTAGGGATATGATTTTTGAGAGCAGATTTAGTGACACGGGACGTCTGCACTGCTGACTTGGCTGACCCCTTTTCCACCCTTTTATGGCTTGCCTGATGATGAATCTTTTTGTCACATCTCTCCAATTCAGTAATTGGAAATGAAATGCCACTCCAGTCAGCCACCGCTGCGCTGACGCCCCTGATATGCCCCTCATCATTAGCTGGTAGAGAAATTCTATGGTTACATCTAGTCTGGCTTGTTCACATAGGTCAACCCGTCTGCCTGCTACTAATGGTGTCCAGTCTTCCCATACCTTACCACATGCCTTCCACGTTGACGGGGCGACTGATGCTCTGATTAATGGCATCAGCTGTTCGCCACTATATCCCATAGGGAGGGTGGGCAACTGGTGCCTGACGGGTGGGCGTTGGGGAGGAGCTCTCTGAAAACCTGCCAATTGAATTGTGATAAAGCGTTAGCAACAACGTTAGACCCCTCAGCATCGAAGCTAGCGCGAACCCATATATTGTGTTTTAGGCACAGGAATGCTAGCCGGCGTAATAGGCTTAGCACTGGGAGAGACGATGATGCCATCTTATTAATGCAGTGCGCTAGGCTGGTGTTTTTTGTTATGAAGCGTATATTTTTGTTAGCTAGGTACGTGCTCCATATTTCTATGGCTACCACTATTGGGAAGAGTTCCAGGAGTGTCTGGTTTTTTGTTAATCCTTGTTCAGACCAATACGGAGGCCATAAGCTTGTGCACCCCTGGTTATCTAGTATCGCTGCATATCCGCCCGCTTCTGCTGCCCCGGTGAATAATCTTATTTCAATGTTGGACTGTTCTTCTGACATAAATAACGTGCGATCATTGAATGATTGTAAGAAGGTTTTCCACATCTCTAAGTCCACCCGAAGCTGCCTGGTGATTCTGATTCTATGACTCCGTTTTAATGCACGTTTTGTTGCAAGGGATAAACGACGAGAAAAAACCCTTCTCGCCCGGCTCGCAAACACAAGGAGACCTAGTAACACTTGCATCAGCTGTAGTGTTACTTTCCGTACTGCGCAAAATCCCTCGATCTGGTGTAATGTTTTTTGTATTTTTTCTGTTGGGAGGCGGAACAACCTTGCTGTGGTGTCGATTTCGATGCCTTAAAACGATAGCTTTGTTGTGGGGTCTATGGTTTTTGTAGGGCATAATGGGACTCCGAACCGTCGAGCGATGTTTGTGAATTCGCTAAGTTATGATTGGCATTGATTTGAGTCTTTGGGTCTGACGAATCGGAAGTCATCTAGGTAATGTGTGACGGACCTATTGCCGGTTTGGTACCTCAACACCCATTCTAGGAAGGAACTGAATAGTTCGAAGTAATAACAAGATATTGAACAACCCATTGGGAGGCAAGTGTCATAGAAGTATTCATTGTCCACTTGGCATCTCAGCAGGTGGTAGCAATCTGGGTGCACCGGTAGTAGGCAAAAGGCGGATTCTATGTCGGATTTAGCGAGCAGCGCTCCAGGCCCCGCTTCGTGTATTAACATTACAGCTCTGTCGAACGACTCGTAGGAGACCGAGGCGTCTTCCGACGTAATACAGTCATTTACAGACTCTCCTTTTGGGTATGATAAATGATGGATAAGCCGGAATGAACCTGGCTCTTTTTTTGGGATTATTCCCAGAGGGGAAACTCTTAGGTTATTGAATGGTGGTGTTGGGAAAGGACCCGCTACTCTGCCTAGAGATACTTCTTTTTGTATTTTTTTCCTAAGTATTTCAGGGTGCTCTTTTGCAGATTTAAGGTTATTTGCAAAGGTGGGCGATTTATTAAGTTTGAAAGGGATGAAAAAACCGTATGTGAAACCAAAACGTAACTGCCCCACTCTGTCTTTCTTAGGTTATTGGTCTAGCCAGGGGCCCATCTCGTTTACGCTCACCGGGGGCCTTGGATTCTGACTGTGGGAGTTTAAGTGATAATTTGCTTGCGGGACGAGAACATCTTGCTGCGGGGTGGGCTCCTCCACATGCTGAACATTCATGCTTGTATCTGCATAAGGTGTAGAAACGACAGTGTCCCTCATTGTACTGCCAGCAGGCCCCTGGTCTACGTACGACCACTGAATTTTGGACTGCTGTTGCCGGTTGTCCAGTAGCCGTTGTTGGAAAGGGATGTTGTTTCTGTGACAGCATTAATTGCAACCATACGTCTGTAGCTTTTACCCCCCCAGCCTAGCTGTGGTTGCAGGGCCAACCGCCTCTGGAACTCTTCATCGTAGCGCCACCATGCTGATCCGCCGTGGGCTTCGTACGAGTTATACACCGTATCTTGGTATATGAATAGTTCTGAGCAGCGTTCCGGATGCTTTTGGCCCATGATGCAACCCAGCACAGAAAACATCTGTAACCAGTTACTCATTGTCTTTGCGACCTTTTGTCTGTTTCTGTCGAATGGTCGGTCGGCTGTCCTTCTCTCTTTGTCTATAGTATGTTGGTCAGCGGTTACTAGTGACCAAATGTTGATGTAGTCATTATTCCATATTTTAATTCTTGTTTCCTCGTCTATGTGTGAGCCTAATGGGCTAATCCCGCAAAAGAATGCATCCTTGTGTACGCTGGCTAATGATGGAGTTGTTTTAGTAGAATTATGTATTGCGCCTGGTGGCGCGGATATTTTTTCGACTATGGCCTTAAGGGCCGCTATTAAGTTGGTGTTACTATTTCCCATTTCGGTTATACTTATATTGCACTCACCCATTTCTGCGGCTGGAGGAGGGACTCCGATGTTTGGAGGGACTCCGACACCAGTCTCGCTCGGGGTGAGCGGTGTGCCTCTGCTCGTAGACCTGCGTGAAATTGATGCATCGTGCAGGCTGTAAGCTCTGGAGGGTGCCCTTGTATCATTTCTGTCCCCCGAAGGACGGGATCGGTGCAAGCGGCTGTGGTTTGACGATGCGGAGGATGGTGAGCGCCACCTTGAGGACCGCGACCTGTGACCCCTCCTGTGGGATGCCGATCTCTGCTTTGCTTATGACGACCGCTTCCTCCGCCAGTGACTAGTGTGCGATGATGTAGATCTGTCGGAGGAGGAATTACAGCGAGTTCGCCTGGAGCGAGTACGCCTGGAGTCTCTGTGTCACTGACGGTGTATGTGGGTTTCTGCACAGTATACATGTGTCCCGCCGGGATGTGGCGGTGCTATTTGTGTCCAGCTTGAGGGCGATGCTATAACGGTGTCAGGCGCGTGCGTCGCTGCGCTATTAAAGGGGTATATGGAGGAGGCGAGGATGGGCGCTGAAGTGTTCATGCTCTGCATAGTGTCTATCAGGGGGGTATTGATCATGTGACTGGGCGCTGGGTGGGCTGCGGTGATTACAGGGGCAGCCATGTCCCCTGGATGTGTAGTGTCACGTGTTCTGTTTTGGGAACTTTTTCTTTTATTTTTAATAGGGGCTTTTCTGGGGGGGGGTGTTTGGGGGGGAGGCAGAGCACAGCCCCCGGCAGAGAATTCCTGTCCGGAACTCTGCTCTGTCACAGCCCCTGATATGTGTTGTGGGGGCGGGGCTGATTACTGTTTGGACGTCTGCTTTTTCTGTGAGGCTGCGGGGTGCTATGCCGAAAGCACTCTGGAGGGCAGGAGTGCCGGCTGGACCTCCGCTCTCCAGGGCGCTGATCAGCGGGATGTGGGACCGGATTGATTTTGGGGGTGGGGAACAATGGGCTCTGTGCTGTCTCCAGAGCCAGTGGCGGGCAGGAGCCCTGAATCCGCTCTGCGCCCGCCGCTGACCCTGCAGACGGCACACTTTCAGTTATTAGTGCAGCGGAGCCCTGCGCCCGCTGTGAGTGAGGCGCAGGGCCCGCTGCCTCCTCCTCCGCCCCGCAGCGCTCCAGAGTGGGGGGCGCGGCCTGCCGGATCACGTGATGCGCTGCTGGCTCTATAACCACGCCCCCCCACAGCAAGAACATCCGGGGCAGAGGAGTCACGCACCCGCTCCCCAGCTCCTGCGCGCGACCGCAGCGTTAAACTCCCTTTGATCTCGTCTGCCAGCGGCCGCCGCACTGCCGCTTGCGAGCGCCGACACGCACTTTCCGGACGGAAGTGGCCGCCCGCTCCCCGACGGCAGCGCTCGCATAGCGTCTACAAGCAGCTGCATGCTTCCCAGCGCCGGGCTGTGGCAGCCGTGGGAGAACGAGGGACACGGCAGGGCCGCGGCAGCAACGAAGCCCCAAGTCCCAGGCGTGGGAACCGCCGGACTGTGGGCAATTCCTCCTGCTGGACTGGGTGAGAGGGCCCAAGAGGTGAGGGGACTGGGTTTGGGGAACAGGACACTCCCATGAGAGGTCGAGGGCCTGGGGCAGGGTGATCCGGGAATTAAGAGATGGGGCCAGGGGGATGAGCGCTGAGCCCAGACATTAGGGCCTGTAACCAGCGCTCACCCCCCTGTGCAAACCCAGCCCGGAGGGCCTCAGCAGTCTGACCTGATCCAGGATTGTCCATAACGACATTCCACTCTGGGACCAGCAAAGAAATGAAGTAACGTGGGATGTCCCGGTGTTTATGTATCCATGAGACGGCTTGTAGCGTCCCCTTTCGCTTCATTGGATCCTTCCGAGGGCTTCAGGATCACTGGTCAGTAAGGGGCAGCGAAGGGGGGTCACCAATCGCCACGGCCCAGGGAGGGGCCACCACAGTCAGTGACTCCTTCCTTATTTAGTATGGAGTCTACCATTCTTGCTACTGTCACGCAAAACAACCCACGGTCCATGCATGGCCTACATCCTGAATTTAATACTGCAAGATTTATTTTGCAAATATACATGCTTTATAAAGGTGGTGGCTATGGTAAGAAAAGTTTTATCCAATTTCAATAGCTCTTAAGTGGCAAAGCACACCCTCCTAGTTTTGCAAAAAAAAAAAGCCTTCCAGAGCACAGCCTGGTTTGTGATGTTACAACCCACTGTAATTCAACGCTATGTATGTTGCAGCTTTTATACGAACCTTATAAAAAAGTGACAGACTACATCATGAGCAGTCAAACTGGAGCATGGGTTACTATGACATGTGACATTGGCAGCTGATGAGAGATGCGTGTCACCTACTGAAGTCTTTTGAAAAGACATCCAAACTTGTCAGTGGAGACAGGGGTGGAATCAGCATTGTAATTCCGCTAATACTTATCCTGAAAATAACACCAGCAAGCCAGAGGAAAAACACTAATTTGTACTTGTTCAGTGTCGCCCTTTGCATGTTGAGGACAATGAAAGTCCATGTCACATGCTGCAGGAATTAGAGGACGAAGAGGAGGAACAGGAGAAAGTGAAGGAGGACATAGACTTGATGCAGACAAGGAATGAGACAGAGTAAAAATGACAGTGACTACAACACTGTCCATAACAACCAACAGTTGCAGGAGGTTTATGATTATGCAACTATGGGGCTCCCAGTACTGCTGGCAGGATTAGAAAATTTTATGCTGCAATGCTTGTGGGAGGACAGGCATATTGTTAACATGAAGCAATGTGCTGACTATTGGACAGCCAGGCTTTTAGACCCTTGACATAAAAGCAAAATGAGGGAATATTTTACAGCTTCCAAAAAGGAGCCCAAATTGTCTTACTACCAAGATAAGCCAGCAAAAGCCTACCCCCTGCATGACTAACCAGCAGACCCCTGTGCAGTCTACGCAGACACAATATTTCCCTGCATGTGCCAGCGTTTGGACAACTACAAGTAGACGAGGCAGCAACATCTACAGTATATTTGACATGATGGCCCAGATGTTTTTTCTGCCATTTAGACAACACAGCACTTTAGCAAAAACAGACTAACTGAATAGCCAAGTTCAGTGGTACGTAGACTGTGTTCTTTCTCAGGCTGATACTCTGAGTACGATCCCATGGATTTCTGGGTCAATAAATTGGACCAGTGTCAAGAACTGTTACAGTTTGCTATGGGTATACTGTCGTGTCCAGTCTTAACTGTCATGTCAGAGAGGGTATTCTGTATGGCTGTTGGATTTGTCACACCAAAATGGACCACACGCTGTTGAGCATTTACTTACAGTCCATCATGTCATCTATACTGTAGTACTTCCGCTTCCAGGGCTACTATTGCTTGCCCTAAATTTCTTAGCATCTCTTTGCCTGTCCCGCTTTAACTCTCTTCCTTGCTGCTCCTGCCACAGCCACTGCACAGATTTTCCAGCCACACACCTCCTGGCTAGTGTTGAGCCACCCCCGTAGTGTTCGAGTTCGGTTCGGTTCGTCGAACACCCGTATGTTCGCCAAACTGTTCGTTGAACTGTTCGTCGAACACCTTCGAACACCGTTAAAACCAATGGCAGGCAAACAAAAACACATAGAAACACATAAGTGTCCAAAAACTGACAAACTGCTCAGAAGACACAACTAACAGATGGAAAAGTGACAAGTTCATATAGTCATGCGAAAAGAAAAGAGGTGGAGGAGTAAAAGGAGGGGGAGACACAGATATAGGCATGTCATGCCCTTCTAAAAGCAAAAAAGTGCGAAGCCGACACGGCCAGTCCGTTCCTGCCCGTGCGACCTCCGTGTCGCCGGATTTGTGCCAGAGCCGCGGTGGACCCTGACGGCCAGCCCCCCTCTCCCAATACTGGTGCCTGTCCGCTGGTGGGTTGAGCGAGCCCCCCCTGCGGTGGAGGCAGGTCTAATCTTTTTAATTTAAATTGTCTCTCTAATTTTAATGAGTACTCTTTAAATCCTTTTACAAGGATCTATTGAAGGACAAGTCTCATGCCAGCAGCCGCGGTAATTCCAGCTCCAGTAGCGTCCACTAAAGCTGCTGCAGTTAAAAAGCCTTTATAAGGATCGAGCTTGGCGGTCCACCGCAAGGCGTCCTACCGCCAGTCCCAGCCCCTATGCCTTGGGGTGCCTCCCCGATGCTCTTCACTGAGTGTCCCGGGGGCCCGAAGCATTTCCTTTGAAAAAATTAAGTGTCCAAACTACAGGTGGTGTAGCTTGCTTAACAGCTGGGATAATCCGCTAACTAGCAGACACTGCTACTAGGCACAAAGTATTTCCTGGGCTAGATGCAGTTAAAAATTTGTAATTAGATACTCTCGTTGGATGCTGAGAAAGCATTCCATAGAGTCTCCTGGCACGCCATATATTATTCTCTTAAAAAGATTGGGGTAGGGGCCTAGGAGACCCTTTTATAGCCAAAATCACAGCCCTGTATCGCAATACGTCACCTAGGCTGATGACAAATGGAACTTTTTCATCACCTTTCATAATCATCAATGGTACAAGGCAGGAATGTCCTCTGTCCCCTCTCTTATACATCCTAGTGACGGAGCACCTGCTCTCATCAATTCGCCATAACCCCAATATTAGGTGGATTGAGGTGGGAGGCACCGAGTACAAGTGCTCTGCATTTGCTGATGATGTCCTAGTATATATCACTCAATCACAAATATCCATCCTTGCTGTTAGAGTTGAAATAGATCACTTTGTTACATGGTCAAATTTTAAAATCAATGCAGCGAAGTCTGAGGCCCTCGATGTCTCACTCCCCAAATCCATACAGGATTCCATCCAGTCCAACTTTCCCTTTGGCTGGCCCTCACAGGGCATCAAATACTTTGGAATTCCTATTCATAGAGACCTCTCCCATCTATGTTATCTTAATTTGGGGCCCTTTATTGAACAACTCCATACAGACCACGGTTTGCAAGTTAGAACTGTAAGATTCACTACGTGAACCATTGGTGTTTTGTGGAAAATCACATGTACACTGTGTTCCAAGTTATTATGCAAAAAGTGTTTAGGAGTGATAAGGGAAGAATTTGTTTGTTTGTCAGTTAAACTCATTGATGGTGATGTGTGTCAGGGCTCTTTATATCACTGTAAGCAATTGCAGACACCTGTGTTAATTAGTTTGGCAGGTGTGTCCAATGAAAGGCAAGACTACTTAAGAAGGCAGTCCCACATTATTAAGCAGCCTACATTTTCTGCCAAAATGGGAAAGAAAAAGGATGTGTCGGCTGCTGAGAAGCAACAAATTGTGGAGTGTTTAGGTCAAGGCATGACTACAATCAACATTCCCAAGACACTTCATCCTGATGATTGCACAATCAAGAAGTATGTAGCTGATTCACAGTACACACGTGTGCGTGCTGATAAGGGAAAATTGAGGACTCTTTCCCACAGGCAATTACGTCAGGTTAAAAGAGCAGTGGCAAAAAAGCCTTCTCATAGCAGCAGACAAGTTTTTGAAGCTGCTGGTGCCTCCAACGTCCCCTGAACAACAAGATGCAGAGTCCTTCAGAGGTTTGGAGCTGTGCGTAAGCCATCCTGTCGACCACCTCTATCCACTGCACACAAGCAGAAACTGCTATAGTGGGCCAAACAATACATGAAGACTGACTTCAAAACTGTTTTGTTCACCGATGAGTGCCGTGCAACGCTCGATGGTCCAGATGGATGGAGTGGAGGATGGCTGGTTGATGGACACCCCATGCAAACACGGCTACGACGCCAACAAGGAGGAAGTGGAGTAATGTTTTGGGCTGGAATCATGGGGAGAGAGATTGTCGGCCCCTTTAGGATCCCTGAAGGGGTAAAGATGAACTCCATAATGTATGTGGAGTTTCTCAAACAGCACTTCCTGCCATGGTTCAAGAAGAAGAACCGTGTATTCCGCAGCAAGATCATTTTCATGCATGATAATGCACCGTCTCATGCTGCGCATAACACATCTGCATCTCTGGCTGATATAGGCATAAAAGGGGACAAACTTATGGTGTGACCCCCATGCTCCCCTGACCTCAACCCCATTGAGAACCTCTGGAGCATCGTCAAAAGGAGTGTCTATGATGGCGGGAGGCAGTTCACATCTAAGCAACAGCTCTGGGAGGGTATTCTGTCCTCATGCAAAACAATTAAAGCAGAAACCATCCAAAACCTGACAAATTCAATGGACGAGAGAGTTCAGAAGCTCCTTTCGAACAAGGGGTCCTATGTGCAAATGTAACATCACCTAGAATAAAGTTTTGAGTTGAAAACTGTTTGATTTCAGTTTCTAATAACCTGCTAATGCTTGTAATTTCAAAAATGACCATTTTTTTGTTCTTTATTAAAATGAAAAGGTTGATCGAAGAGTGTGGGGGATCTAAGAGTGTGGCAACCCAGTAGTCAGGATTATTTTGAATTCTGACAATCTGAGGGTCATGTTGCAGGTAGTGCAGCAATAAGGCACTCATGTGTCTTGCGCATCTAAGAGCCCCAAAATTATTTTCCGGGCTAGATGCAGCTAAAAATTATTATTAATTTGAAAGCTGGTGGAGCTTAGTATAGATGGCCAAATAGAATCAGTACAGCAAACTGCTACAAAGCCCAAATTATTTTCCAGCCAAGATACAGATAAACATGATTAGTAATTTGACAGCTTAAAACGGTTGGTGAGGTGATTTTAACAAATCATCAAGCTTTTACTCTCCCCAGGATGACACAGGGGTAGAAAAGTCATTTTGGATCCATAATTTGTTTATCTTTATGAACGTGAGTCTGTCTACATTATCAGTGGAGAGCCGCGTGCGCTTATCTGTCAGCACACCACCAGCAGCGCTGAACACACGTTCAGACAGAATGCTTGCTGCGGGGCATGACAAGATCTCCAAGGCGTAAGTGGCGAGCTCCGGCCATTTATCCAGATGTGAAGCCCAAAAAGAGCAAGGGTCCAGTGACACAGTCATGGCTTCAATGTTTACTTGGAGATACTCCTGTACCATCGTCTCTAGGCGTTGACTATGTGTCAGACTTCTTGTCTCCTGTGGCCTTGCAAAGGATGGGCTAAAAAAGTGGTGAAATGATTCCGCAAAATTGATGTTACCAGCAGATACTGCGTTTCTGTTACGTTTTGAGTGCTGAACACTCGACGGTCCCACGGTTGGCAAGTTGGAACTATGAGATTCACTACGTGCACCACTAGTGTTTTGGGGAAAAGCACATGTAAGATTCTGCAACAGTCTCTGCTAATACTCCTGCATGCGTGCATCTCTTTCTATGGCAGGAATAATTTCTGCAAATTTACTTTTGTACCGGGGATCTAACAGTGTGGCAACCCAGTAGTCAGGATTATTTCTAATTCTCACAATTCGAGGGTCATGTTGCAGGTAGTGCAGCAAGAAGGCACTCATGTGTCTTGCGCATCCAGGAGCACCAAGTCCCTGTTGTGTTGGTGGCGAGGTAACAATCATGCTTCCTTCCTCTGCCCTCTCCCCCCAACCTCGCACAACAGAAATGTGATCAAGGTCTCCCTCATCTGATGAGTCTTCCATCAGTTCGTCCTCCACTACTTCCTGGGCTCCTGCACCTTCCTCATTAGTTTGGCTGCTACCATGCGCCCTGGTTAAACCATCTCCCCCACTCTCACATGCCTGCCGCCTTGGTGCTGCCGATCTTCTGGACCTTGCAGATGTTAGCCCTTCCGCATACAACTCCTCCTCCTCTACTTCCTCCACCTCCTCTTGTGCCACCACCTGACTCCGAATTCTGTTTAACATGTGCTCCAGCATGTAAGTCACCGGAATAGTCATGCTGATAATGGCATCGTCAGCACTAAACATCTTCGTCGCCATTTCAAAACTGTGCAGAAGGGTGCATAGGTCCCTGATCTGAGACCACTCCTCCAGCGTGATTTGCCCAACCTCTGGATCTCATTGGCCCAGGCTCTACGTCACAACGTATTGCACCAGGGCTTGTCAGAGCTGCCACAGTCGCTGCAACATGTGCAGAGTTGAATTCCACCGGGTAGGCACATCGCATTTTAGCCGGTGAAGTGGCAGGCCCAACGACTTCTGTAGAGATGTAAGTCGCTGAGCTGCAGGATGCGAACGACGGAAGTGAGCACACAGCGACCGTGCCCTCTGCAGAAGGCCATGTAGTCCGGGATAGTGGGCTAAAAATTGCTGGACAACCAGGTTCAACACGTGAGCCATACAAGGCACGTGTGTGACATTGCCCTGGCGAAGGGCCGCACCCAGGTTTGCAGCATTGCCGCACACAGCCTTCCCTGGTTTCAGGTCCAGTGGAGACAACCATTCATGAAACTGGTTCTCCAGAGCTGACCACAACTCCTCAGCTGTGTGACTCACATTTCCCAGACATTTCAAAGTAAAAACCGCCTGATGACATTGAGCCCTGCTGCCAGCATAGTAAGGAGGTGTGCAGGATCCCTTCTGCGCAGTTAGAAAGCTTGTGGCATGACCAGACAGGCTTTGGGTGCAGGTGGAGGACCGAGAGGAGGTTGAGGAGGCAGAAGCAGTGGATGAACTTTGAGATAAAGAGGATTGACGCACAACTCGTGGGGACGGCAAGACTTAGACAGCAGCCCCTTGTCCTGCTGTCACCATAGTTACCCAGTGCCCAGTCAGCGACATGTAACGCCCCTGTCCATGCCTACTCGTCCAAGTGTCTGTGGTGAAATGCACCCTGTCACACACAGAGTTTCTCAAAGAAGCGGTGATGTTGTGTGCGACATGCTGGTGGAGCGCAGGCACACCTTTCTTTGAGAAGTAGTGCCGACTGGGCATCTGGTACTGGGCCACTGTGAAGGACATAAGGTCTCGAAAATCCTCTGTGTCCACCAGGCGGAAAGGCAGCATTTCTGTAGCCAAGAGCTTGCAGATGGTGAAATTCAGCCTCTTAGTTTTCTCATGGCTAGGAGGAAATGGTCTTTTACTAGTCCACATCTGAGGGACCGAGGGCTGGCTGTTGTGCTTAGACGGGGTTGAGAATGGTGTCCCCGGCAAACTGCCGGTCTGTGAGGAAGATGCAGGCGGACATGTTAGGTTGCCTTGATCCAAAGTTGGTGCTATCGATGTCGGACAACGCTCAACACCAGCTGGTGTTTCCACCTCTAAAGAAAATGATGACCTGCCAATCACGCTGGCTGTTGCGGGTAAAGAGGTGGCAGGTCTGCGTCCCAAAACAGCTGTGACTGCTGTCCCCCCAGTCACAGAGGATGAAGAGGCCGCGGATGCACAAGATGTGGCAGACGGTGGTTGGCCTGGCTGGCTAGGCTGCATTGTAGCACAGTGAGCTTCCCACTGCAACTTATGCTTCATATCCATGTGCCGGTTCATGCATGAAGTACTCAAACTATGTATTTTTTGGCCTCTACTTAGTTTTTGCTGACAAATGTTACAGATAACACGAGTTGGGTCATCTTTATCGATCTGAGAAAATGCCCAGGCTATGCAAGGTTTAGCACCCATGCGACCTGAAGAGCCACCACGACTCGTGGTCAGAGGCAGAGTTGTGTTTGAGGATGCAGTTGTTGACATGCTTCCAGTACTACGTCTCTGTCCAGGAAGGCGCAACCTGACCTTGTTGTCACTAGCATCCTCCTCCACCTCCTCTGCTGACCTCATCTCTTGGCTGACTGTGGGTTGACAGTAAGTGGGATCTCCAACATCGTCATCATCACCCTGTGTATCACACCCGTCGTCCTCAGAGCCAACCTCTTCCTGTCCTGACAAAAAACTAAAGTTGTCGCTCCAATCAGGTATTTGAGTCTTATCATCATCTTCCTCATTGTCTCCACCAACAGGAGTTACAGTTTGGGAACGAGGATCTACATTATGGTCAGAACTTTCTGCGTCTGGTCCTGGATCCGACTCATAAAGATTCTGGGCATCAGTGCAGATCATTTTCTCGTCTGGATTAACAGAAGCTCTGGAGCCGACCTCTGATTCCCAGGCTATAGTATGAGTAAACAGCTCTGCAGACTCAACCATCTGTTCTACCCCATACTCAGATGGGCAGCTGGAGACTTGGGAGCTGTGAGGAAGCAAGTGCGATTGGGGTGACACCTCTGAGGACTGGAGTATTTGTGATGTTGAAGTTGAGGTGGAGGAGAGCCCACTTAAAGGAGCACTTGATATCCGTTGAAGCACCTGCTGTTTTTGTGCCTCATCTGGAATTTGTAGCGATTGGCGTGGCCGTAAGAAAGGGATCTTATCACATTGTCCGCTAAAAGAAGTAGACATTTTAGTTTGGCTGGAAGATGGTCTTTCTTCTGCAGATGTTACTGTTGCTTTAACACCTACCCCACGGACACAACCTTTTTTCCCCTTCCCAACACGCCTATTCCCCTTTTCACCAGCAGCAGACCTTTTTCCACTCATTTTGGTGGTTAACTAATTGACAACTCTGGAGTTGTTTGCACAAAAAACAATGGATGGGAACCGAGCAGAGCTGAGTGGCCAACCTGTGGTATTAGCCCAAAAGTATTGGCTGGGTTAGATGCAGAAAAAAATTAGATGGAATTTGCAACCTGATGGAGGTTAGTACAGATGGACTAATAGAACAAGTCCCACACACTGCTACAAGCTGAACTATTTTTTCAGAGCTAGATGCAGAAAAAAATTATATTGAATTTGCAACCTGATGGAGGTTAGCATAGATGGACTAATAGAACAAGTCCCACACACTGCTAGAAGCCAAAATATTTTTTCAGAGCTAGATGCAGAAAAAAATTATATTGAATTTGCAACCTGGTGGAGGTTAGTACAGATGGACTAATAGAACAAGTCCCACACACTGCTAGAAGCCAAAATATTTTTTCAGAGCTAGATGCAGAAAAAAATTAGATTGAATTTGCAACCTGATGGAGGTTAGTATAGATGGACTAATAGAACAAGTCCCACACACTGCTACAAGCTGAACTATTTTTTCAGAGCTAGATGCGGAAAAAAATTTGATTGAATTTGCAACCTGGTGGAGGTTAGTATAGATGGACTAATAGAACAAGTCCCACACACTGCTAGAAGCCGAAATATTTTTTCAGAGCTAGAAGCAGAAAAAAATTCTATTGAATTTGCAACCTGATGGAGGTTAGTATGGATGGACTAATAGAATGATGCTATGCCCAAAAGGTTGTACTTCACAAGATGCAGTAAAAAAATTTGTATTCTATACACAGGTGGTGTAGCTTGCAACACAGATAGGCTACTCCACTGACTAACACACTCTGCAATAGTCCAAAAAGGATTTGCTTTGCTAGATTTAGCCAAACGCTGTGAAAAAAACTTGCACAGCACTGGCACAGACCTGCCTGGCAAAAAGTGATAGGAAATTATGTAACTTAGTCCTGAAAAGAGCTGCAATTACAATTAGTCTTTACTCCCAACCTATCTATTTAAGAGCACAGACCTGCCTGATAAAAGTCGTAGGAAATGATGTAACCTAGTCCTTAAAAGGACTGCAATCACAATTATTCCCTACTCCCAAGCTATCTGTAGATTTGTGCAAAAATTGGCTTGAAATTAACAAGGTATAGCGCACACAGCAACAGCGGTGCCGTCTAACACGCAGCTGCAGCAGTGAGAAAATGGTGGGGATGTGGAAAATGGCTGGGTCTTATAGGGCAAGGACATGTGACATACACTGCCAATGACACATGCCCTTGCTTGTGTGAAAAAAAGCAGTTCGCTCCGTGTGTGCACTGCTGATAGGCTGACAGATTGCACCTCCCCACTGTAAATGCGGGAAAGAGAAAAAAAAAATGGAGATCTTCATTATTTCTGCAGAGATCCATCCTCTGCCCCTCCCCCCGCCCCGCTGTACACTCAAACTGCGTATTAACATTAATTTTCAGCATTACTGAGAAAAATCCAGTTATGATTTTGGTGCACGAACAGTTATCGAACATAACCTCGAACAGCCAAATTTTTTTCAAATCGTTCGGGTTCGCCGAACGGCTCGAACACCGCCCAAAACAGCTTGAATTTGAGATTGTCGAACACCGCTCATCTCAACTCCTGGCTGCCCACTGAGATTCATAGTGCTTGACTGTACTGCTGCTTCCTGGGCTGCCTTTGCTAGTCCTAACCTACCAAGTATCACCTTACTTGCACTATCTTAACTCTCTACTGTGCTGCTCCTGTCGCAACCACTACAGAGCTATCCCAGCCACACTCTTTCTGGATGCCCTTTGTGTTTCATATTGCTTGATTGTATTACCGATGCTGTGTAACATACTCTAATCTTTTGTACCCTTAAGAAACAGACTTGAAAATAGGTCTAATTT
The DNA here is from genome assembly GCF_046119375.1 of Phyllobates terribilis. Classification (NCBI taxonomy): domain Eukaryota; kingdom Metazoa; phylum Chordata; class Amphibia; order Anura; family Dendrobatidae; genus Phyllobates; species Phyllobates terribilis. The sequence goes on along the minus strand of NW_027362768.1, from coordinate 32,222,745 downwards.
TTTAAAAGGCTTCATGACAAGTCAGGACTTCTTCAAATTTAAATTAGTGCCACTTTCTTTTCTCTAAAAATAAGGGGATAATTTTTGGATGGCTTGGTAAAAAGCCTTTGTAATTGCCTAATGATTTTGTGATTAGCAAACCAGATGCAGAACACAAAAAAGGGATAATTTATTTCACTTATGATTGAGAGACCATTACTTATTCACATTCCAAACAATACAGTATACCTGTTCTGTTTCCCTATTAAAGGAATCATTTTAGGATGGCTGATTGCTTCTTCATTTAGAAAAGTGCAAATACCCTGCAACCAGAGATAATTGTTGTACTCAATAATGTGAAAATGCCATGGGTTCTTCCATTTGCACCACTTGTCAGTAAACAACAGTAATGCATGCATCTGACCCCTCAAAAGGGATGTTTTTTGAACCGTTTATTCAGTTAAGGTAGATTAAAAAGTCTGAGATTACAGTGTGTTAAAGGGAATCTGTCACCACTTTGGAGTTATTAGACCTCTACTATGGCCATACAGGGTATAGAAATGTAAATCTATACATACCTGTATGGCCAATAGTAGAGGTTTAATTGCAGGGAAATCTGTTTTTATAAACTCTATATGCTTAATTATCATGTCCCCCCCTCCCCTGCATGTCACAGAGCCCTGTGACATGCACTGTGCTCCCTGACTTCCCGAGCATGCGCAAAGCGCCTCTCACATGGAGCGCACTTTGCTTCATCCCGGCCCCATCTGCCTGTGCACTGCACCACAGGGTTCTATGGTGCAGGGGAGTCACTGTCACTTCCTGGTGCCTGCACAATAGAACCCTGCAGCGCAGTGCACAGGAAGACGGGACCGGGATGAAGCAAAGCGCTCTCTATGTGAGAGGCGCTTTGCGCATGCTCGGCACATGAGGGAGCACAGTACACCTCACAGGGTCCTGTGATGTGCAGTGGAGGGGGGGATATAATTAAGCATACAGGTGGGCATTTCAGGGAATAGTAAGCATTTAGGTGGGGATTGCTTGGCGTCTGAGGGACGCCAAGCCTGTGAAAGACAGAGTTTATAAAAACAGATTTCTCTTCAATCAAACCTCTACTATGGGCCATACAGGTATGTATAGATTTACATTTCTATACCCTGTATGGCCATAGTAGAGGTCTGATAACTCCAAAGTGGTGGCAGATTCCCTTTAAATATGCTGTTGGTTACCTCTGGTTAAAATCCGTTCGGAAACACAAAAAAGATGAAATTCTGAAGCAAATACCCATGTTTCAGTGCAAAAGGGGACATGGGAATAGACCAGAAAAAACCCACTGGATTTGAGTTTATGTCCCGCTACTGTCATCCAGTGGTGTTGAGAAGTCTGGGCCAATCCATCCCTTGTTCATTCTGATAAGAGTCAGCCTATCAGTATTTTCAGTTGACAGATTGATGCACCTATCAGTTATGATACCCCAGGTGACACTAAAAACCCGCCCTGAAAAATTGCTAGCAGCAGGGCAGGCCAAGACCTCCAAGGCATAGAGACACAGTTCATGCCACGTGTTCAGCTTGGATACTCACTCACAGAGGAATCACGGAAGATGCTGGTGCGGTCGGCAAGGTAGTCCTTCATCAACTTCCAAAACTTTTTTCTCCTTGTCAGAGTAACCCACGCATCAGGGCCTGGGCTCTGGGAGAGTCTGAGAAAACTGTCCCAAGCCTTTGACAGCATTCCCCTGCCTCTGCTGCATCTGCTTTGTTTCTCCCTCACCTGTACTCCTTGGTTGTCCAAGACACCGTGACCTCTGCCGCCAGCATTGTCAGATGGGATTTTTTTAAATAATTCTTCAACAAGGGTCATCTGGTATTGCACATAAAGAGCAGGTGCAGGAGCTGCTGTAGAATGTGGGGGCAACCCTGATTGTACCAGGGCCTGCAATCCTCGGTGGGACATATTCCGTCGGTGGTTCGACTGGGTCCCGGCTTCCACAATATTCACCCAGTGTGTTGTCAGTGAAATGTACCGTCCTGTAATACTATTGTAGGAACTCGAGGATTCTGATAGCATGGGGCAATGAACAATCAGAGACGGGTTTCTTTAATGCAAATAGTGTATTTGTGCAACAACAATAACACCCAAAAACAATATACAAATAACCTGTAGTGACATGCAAAGAAACAAGTCAAGTGATATAAGTCCTTGAAACCTATATAGCAAAGTCGGCAAGGTTCTTACGACGGAGTCTTCACACAAATATGATCACAAGGTAAGTCTGACACACTAGTAATGTGGCTTGATTCACACACTGCAGGTGTAGTAAGAGTCAGATCCAGGTATGCAGTAGACACAGGGAAGTTCAGGAACAAGTTCACAAGTTAATCCCAGTTGCGGCATGAATTCAGTGAAGTCCAGAAACAAGTTCACATTTACGTATTATTCCAGTAATAGTTCCAACAGCCCTCACCGGAGGGAGTGAACGAAGGGTTAAACAGCAACACAGTTCAGAAACATGGTTCTTACCAGGTAGAGTGAACCAAGGGTTAAATTCCAAAGTCAACAGGTTAATGATAACACAGTGAGTGTAGCTTACATACCCAGAGAATGTCCAGAGCCACAGTAGAAGCTCACTGCTGCTGAGAAACACCTGAAGATAAACCTGGTTATGCACCCTCCTGGTAAATACACCAAAGATCTGGGAGGTAATAGAAGGACAAGGCAGCTGGGTTGAAGGGAAATGGAAGCAGAGTACAGCAGCAAGGAAGCCAGCACCTGAGCTGGGTTTTAAACAAACGAACAGGAAGTAGGGCACACAAGAACAGCAAACTCCATTTTAACAAAGGGCAAAATCATTCACAAGGTTACCTAGAAAACCCGGAATACTGACATTTCTCCCCCCCTAAAGATGGCCTCCGGACGGTCCTGGACCAGGCTTGTCCGGGTATCTCCGATGAAACTGAGCAACCTTCAGGCAGGGGCGTACATAGAAGTCATGGGGCCCCATAGCAGAAGCTCTAATTGGGCCCCCCCCCTACAAAAAATAAATATTTGTCAGTGTCACAGAAGAGCAGATCTCATAACTTTCCAGCCTTTACATAGTAATTTACCTCCTTCTGAAGTCATAGATTCCTCCTTCATTGCCCCCATAAAGTATGATGCCAACAAAAGTGCCCCCCAAACAGTATGATACCCCTATGGTGCATTCCTCCACATGCACAGTATAATGACCCTACTGTACCCCACTTCAACTCCCACGGCAAAGTATGGTGACCCTAACACAGTATAATCCCCCAACTGTGAACCCCACAGAGCCCTCCATACACTCTCATGGCCCCCACACAGTCCTCCAAACAGTATAATGACCCCACACAAACCTTCACACTGTATAATTGCTTTAATACACTATAATGGTCCCCACATAGCCCTCAAAATATTATAATGGCCCCACATAGCCTTCCATATAGTATAATGCACCACCAATAATCTTCCATATAGTATAATGCGCCCGCATAATCCTCCATATAGTATAATGCTCCCCCCATAAACCTCCATATAGTATAATGCGCCCCCCATAATCCTCCATATAGTATAATGAACTTCCCATGGTCCTCCATAGAATATAATGCACTCCCCATAGTCCTCCATACAGTATATTACACACCCCATAGGGTAAAATGCAGCCCCCATATAGTATAATGCACGCCACAGTCCTGCAGTATTATGGGCACCACGTACGCACTGATTTTAAAATACCGTATATTTTAAATAAGCAGACCCGAATTTAAGCTGAGGCCCCTAATTTTACCACATAAAAATGGGAAAACCTATTGACTTGAGTATAAGTCTAGGGTGGGAAATGCAGCAGCTACTGGTAAATTTCCCCATCCTCGCATGTGTGGCCCCCTCAATCCCACAATCCATGGTATGTGTGGCCCCCACAATCCCTGGTATGTGTAGCCTCCTCAATCCCCCAATCACTGGTATGTGTGGCCCCCACAATCCCTAGTATGTGTGGCCCCCTCAATCCCCCAATCCCTGGTACATGTGGCCTCCTCAATCCCCCAATCCTGGTACGTGTGGCCTCCTCAATCCCCCAATCCTGGTACGTGTGGCCTCCTCAATCCCCCAATCCTGGTACGTGTGGCCTCCCCAATCCCACAATCCCTGGCATGTGTGGCCTCCTCAATCCCCCAATCCTGGTACGTGTGGCCTCCTCAATCCCCCAATCCTGGTATGTGTGGCCTCCTCAGTCCCCAAATCCTGGTATGTGTGGCCTCCTCAATCCCCAAATCCTGGTATGTGTGGCCTCCTCAATCCCCCAATCCTGGTATGCGTGGCCCCCTCAATCCCCAAATCCTGGTATGTGTGGCCTCCTCAATCCCCCATTCCTGGTATGTGTGGCCTCCTCAACCCCCCATTCCTGGTATGTGTGGCCTCCTCAACCCCCATTCCTGGTATGTGTGGCTTCCTCATCCCCCCCCCCAATCACTGCACACATAAAACAATAAACACTTATACTTACCTTCCTTCCTCCCCTCTGCTCCAGCGCTGAGTCCTGTCTGCTGCAGCTCATGTCGGCATCTGAGCTGCGCGCGCTCTCAGAAGCCGAGGTGAGCTGCTGCCGGCACATTCACTCCTCTGCACTGACAGCAGGAGCCGGGGCTCAGCGCTCCTCCGTGCCGCTACTAAAGAGAATGAATATTCCGTCTTCTCCACGCCCATGGGAGTGGAGAAGAGGGAATATTCATGTTCCTTTAGCAGCGGGCACACGTGGTAGCTGCAGCAGCGGCTACAGTGTGTGCTCCGCTCCTGCACTGCCGCAACCCGCTCCTCTGCCGCCGCAACCTCTTACCTATCCTCCTCGTTCCCACGCTGCTTGGGGCCCTCACGGGCCCCCTCCGGCCACGGGCCCCATAGCAGTGGCGTGGTCTGCCGCCATTGGCGGTACGCCACTGCCTTCAGGGGAGCATTGATGTTACTTACTGGTTCCCAAGAATCGTTTTCGTGAGAGTAACCTTGCCATCTAACTAGATACTGAAGCCGGTTCCTGTGAAGTCTCGAACCAACAATATCCTGTACCACAAATTGTACTTCGCCATCAACCAACACTGGTGGAGGGGGAGATACGATACGTCCCTGAAGCATGTTAGGTGAGACCGGTTTTAATAAAGAAACATGAAATACTGGGTGTACCTTTAAAGTCCATGGTAGCTTCAGACGACAGGCAACAGAGCTCACAATCCCAGTGATCTTGAAAGGACCGATGAATTTCTGTCCCAGTTTCTGCGAAGGAACACCCAATCTTAGATTCTTGGTGGACAACCAAACCGAGTCTCCTACCTTATACTGTACATAGGTGCCGGTTTCCGGAATCTATCAGCCGACTTCTTGTAATGCTCCTGTGCTACGGTCAGGGAGTCCTTCAAAACTTCAAGATTACGTTGCAACACCTCCACTCTGTCTTCAACCACCGGTACCGAAATAGCAACTGGAGACCTAGGCAAAATATTTGGATGATATCCCAGATTGGCAAAAAAAGGCGTTACCTTTGTGGAACTGCTCTGAGAGTTGTTGTACGAAAATTCCGCTAAAGGAAGTAGCTTCAGCCAATCGTCCTGCAAATGACTGACATAACAATGTAGATATTGCTCCAAGGTTTGATTTGTCCGTTCGGTCTGCCCGTTGGTCTGAGGATGGTATGCAGAAGACAAGCAAACATTAATGTGGAGCGCAGAACAAAATCCTTTCCAAAATCTAGAGGTAAATTGTATTCCCGGGTCAGAAATGATCTCATCTGGTACCCCATGCAGCCGGAAAACGTTCTGGATAACCAGATCCACTGTCTCTGTAGCTGAGGGAAGACCGGTACACGGAATGAAATGAGCAGCCTTCGTTAAACGATCTACTACCATCAAAATAGTATTTTTACCGCCAGAGGTGGGTAACTCCACAATAAAGTCCATTGAAATAGACCCCCAAGGGTGAGACTGTACAGGTAGCAGTTTAAGAAGACCAGTAGGTGAAACGCGAGGAACTTTGTACTGGGCACTGTAATGCAGCGGCTTGCTTGGCATTACTGTAATGGTGCAGGGTGTGTTTTAGCCAACCATGTACCTCTCCCTCAGGTGACTGGTCACATGACTGTGACATAGCACAGGTCCTGTATGCACAGAATGTCTGATCCTATGACTGTGACATCAGCACAGGTTCTGTGGGTGTGTACTACAGGATATATAAACCCTGGTGGTCTTGAGACAGGGAGAGTAAGGTGTGAGGCCTGTTCCCGTGTGGGACACCGTTAGTGTGAAGCCTGGTGAAGCCTGAAAGGTCGAGGCTGGATCCTTAGCTGTGTAAGCGATGCCAGTGGCCTTGGCGAGCAGAGGCTTGAAAGACAAGAGTCCTGAAAGGCAGAGGCTGGATGTTAAGTGTGAAGACATACCAGTAGCCTTCGAAGGTACGAGGGCTGGAGACCCCCATCTGGGAAGACTAAAAGCCACAGCGGTGGCAGAACAAAACCGTTAAGACCCGGTAATAGGTAAAAGCGGTACGTTATATGGACATTGTTATAGTTACTTTGCTGAAGGCTGTAACTGGAGCCAAGTGGGCATAGCTGCCACTGGAAAGGCTCTTGGACATTATATGTGTGATAAGCGGTTTATGATAAATAATAAACGGCTGCATTGTGAAATACCGAGACAAAAATATATCTCATACCCTACCATAATTATATATAAATGTAAAGCAAAGTTGCATAATAAATATAGGGTACTTACTGAACTATTTTTGATCAAAAAAAGTATACAAGCCGTCCCACCAGCGGCAAGGTGACCCTAAATTGGGACGGTACCTATACTGCCTATATTAAAAACCTTACTGTATATCAAAGTTGAAATAATGCATATAAAAGGGTAGACAAATAGGACCGGGTCCCAACTCCAGACCACCTAGGCCCATGGTAAGCTACATATATACCAATCAGCTCAACAAAGGGCATGCCACACGGGCCTAGGTGGTCTTTGATCAAAAATAGTTCACTAAGTACCCTATATTTATTATGCAACTTTGCTTTACATTTATATATAATTATGGTAGGGTATGAGATATATTTTTGTCTTGCTTCTTTTTTGCTAGTGTGAACATGCCTCTGTTTCTTGTATGTCTGCCATCTTAGACCTCAGTTCACATTGTCTGGTTTTTTGACTTGTTTGCATTCTGTGCAATTTAAGGATGTGGCATGCCCTTTGTTGAGCTGATTGGTATATATGTAGCTTACCACGGGCCTAGGTGGTCTGGAGTTGGGACCCGGTCCTATTTGTCTACCCTTTTATATGCATTATTTCAACTTTGATATACAGTAAGGTTTTTAATATAGGCAGTATAGGTACCGTCCCAATTTAGGGTCACCTTGCCGCTGGTGGGACGGCTTGTATACTTTTTTTGATCAAAAATAGTTCACTAAGTACCCTATATTTATTATGCAACTTTGCTTTACATTTATATATAATTATGGTAGGGTATGAGATATATTTTTGTCTTGCTTCTATTTTGCTAGTGTGAACATGCCTCTGTTTCTTGTATGTCTGCCATCTTAGACCTCAGTTCACATTGTCTGGTTTTTTGACTTGTTTGCATTCTGTGCAATTTAAGGGTGTGGCATGCCCTTTGTTGAGCTGATTGGTATATATGTAGCTTACCACGGGCCTAGGTGGTCTGGAGTTGGGACCCGGTCCTATTTGTCTACCCTTTTATATGCATTATTTCAACTTTGATATACAGTAAGGTTTTTAATATAGGCAGTATAGGTACCGTCCCAATTTAGGGTCACCTTGCCGCTGGTGGGACGGCTTGTATACTTTTTTTGATCAAAAATAGTTCACTAAGTACCCTATATTTATTATGCAACTTTGCTTTACATTTATATATAATTATGGTAGGGTATGAGATATATTTTTGTCTTGCTTCTTTTTTGCTAGTGTGAACATGCCTCTGTTTCTTGTATGTCTGCCATCTTAGACCTCAGTTCACATTGTCTGGTATTGTGAAATACCGGAAAGACATTGCATGTGTGCTTTAATTGACCTGGTGCAGCGAGTATCCCCTAGTATGATGACTAGCGCTGCCTTACATATGGTGGAGAATGCGGGTATCTGCAGCCCGGTTGCTAGGAGCAACTACAGCCCCGTTGCTAGGGGCAACTGCAGCCCGGTTGCAAGGGGCAACGGCACAGGACGACGAGTGTGGATACAGGCATCTTGCTGTGGCTCGGCAGGGTCACGAAGATTAAAGCATCTTGCTGTAACTCGGCGGGGTTACGAAAATTGTCTCCGCACTCAAACCTGGTTTGCTGTGGCTCGGCGGGGTCATGAAAATTACACAAACCTCACAAGAGCGGACATAGTCGTTCACATCTTTCAAGCAGGTAGGCCACCTAAAAAAACGACTTAAAAATTCCTGCGTCTTCTGTACCCCCCTATGACCAGCCAATACAGAGTCGTGAACCAATTTGAGAATTCAAAGTCTCACAGCCTCTGGGACATAAATACATTGATCTCTAAGGCACACACCATTCCAAAGGACAAAATTCACGTTGTCAGGTGGAGCAGCAAGAAATACTTCACCGTCATAGGCCAGCTTGATCTCCTGCCACAAGCCCCGGTCCTGGAGCACTGCTACGAAATTGGCATCAGACAAGATGGTCTCAGACGGGGTCCCAGGCATGGAGTCCACCGTATGGATTCGGGATAATGCATCAGCTTTCCCATTACGTGAACCTGGGCGGTACAAAATAATAAAATTAAACTGGTTCAAGAACAAACTCCACCTAGCTTGTCGAGGAGAAAGACACCTGGCAGACTTAAGGAATTTCAAATTACGATGATCCGTGAGTACTACTACCTGTTGAGTTGCTCCCTGCAAATGGTGTCTCCATTCCTTAAAGGCGGAAATAATTGGCAAAAGTTCCTTATCTGCAATATCATAGTTCAGTTCAGCAGAAGATAACCTACGAGAAAAGAAGGCACACGGGTGCAGCAAACCTTTGTCTCCGGTACGTTGTGAGAGGATAGCTCCCAATGCACAGTCAGAAGCGTCCACCTCCACGATGAAAGGCAGTGCATCAATATCGGAGTTAAAACAAACCTTGAGGCGATCAAAGGTTCCCTGAGCTTGCGAAGACCATACAAACTTATTCCCCTTCTTGGTGAGGAGAGTGATGGGACAGACAACTTCTGAAAATTTTCGGATAAAACGTCTATAAAAGTTAGCGAAACCAATGAATCGTTGTACCTCTTTAATGTTTCCTGGTACCGGCCAGTCTAAGATTGCCTGGATTTTGCTGGACTCCATATTCAATCCCTGAGGAGAAATAATATAGCCTAAAAATTGAATTTCGGAGCAATGAAATTCACACTTTTCGAGTTTGATGTACAAATGATTATCTCTCAAATGTCTAAGCACGGTCTTAACATGTTCCCGATGTTCCTGTAAGGAATCAGAGAAGATCAAAATGTCATCCAGGTAAATTACCACATATTGGTCCAATAAATCCCTGAAAATATCATTGGCTAAATGTTGAAAAGCAGCAGGAGCGTTACAGAGTCCGAATGGCATCACTAAATATTCATAATGTCCATACCGGCATCTAAAAGCTGTCTTCCATTCGTCTCCGGGACGTCTACTGAGTAAATTATATGCCCCGCGAAGATCTAATTTGGTAAATACTTTGGCCTGGTGAACTTTTTCCAACAATTCCAGAATTAGCGGCAACGGGTACCTGTTACGAATGATTACCTTATTTAACTCCCGGTAGTAAATGCAGGGTCTTAGAGTCCCATTCTTCTTCTTTACAAAGAATATAGGGGCTCCAGCTGGTGAAGAAGATGATCGGATAAACCCCTTGGCTAAATTCTCATCTATATATTATAGCAATGATTTTAATTCTGGAGCCGCCAACGGGTAAACATGGCTGAAAGGAATCGCTGCCCCAGGAAACAATTCTATGGGGCAGTCATACGGTCTATATGGGGAAGTTGATCTACTTTCCTCTTGTCACAAACTTCCGAGAATTCCTGGTAAACCAGAGGGAGAGTAGGTACCTGTATTGCCTCTTCCAAGTTCTGGGTAACTGGAGCCGCTGCCGTTGGACTGATGGTAGGACTACACTTCGGGAGGAAGTATATCTCCTTGGTTTCCCAATTGATGTTTGGATTTTGTGACTGTAACCAGGGAATTCCTAAAATTACAGGAAAATGAGGAGAAGATATTAACATGAATGAAAGTGTTTCTTGATGGTCTGGTTCCATCTTACACTCTAGAAGCACTGTCTCCCAATCTACTGGTCCAGAAACTAATGGGGAACCATCCACCGTTTCCATAGTGACTGGTGAAGCTCTTAGTTGTGTCTTTATACCATGTTCCCTGGCAAAAGAAGAATCCTTGAAATTCCCACCTGCTCCAGAGTCTATCATGGCAGAAATTGGTATCCACTGTCCCTCCCACTGAATCTGAATAGGAAGAGAACAATGTGAATATTTCTCCCCTTGGTCATTAGGGGAAGTCGGCATCAATATTGAGGGAAAAAAAGCATCTAGATGTAAACTTGTCTCCGAAACTTCAGACTCAGCGTCTGTGTTATCATAATCCTCTACTACCGCCAACACCTTGTTGGGTCGCCTGGTACATTTAGGACAATTGATGAGGAAATGGTCCGATTGACCACAATAAAAACATAAGCGCTCACGGAGACGGTATTCGCGGTGATCATTACTCTCACGTTTTTGTTGCGAGTCCACCTGCATAGGCACCTCCTCGGCCTCCCGCGGGTTTTTGCCTGTGGTTTCCCTAGACGGAAGAGAGAAATTAGTGATGCGATTTACAGCTGCCCATTTTCCTTGTCTGCGTTCAGTTAGACGGACATCAATACGTACACAGTGTTGTAAAAAAAACTCAAACTCCTGTGGAGACTCTGAACGAGCTAGCTCATCCTTGATTGCACTGGATAAACCCTTTCTAAAGATTGGTAATAAAGCATTGTTATCCCAGTTGGTGTCCACCATTAACCTTTTAAATTCAGTAACATATTCTATGACTGAACGTTTCCCCTGGCGTAAGGAAAGCAAGGCAGATTCAGCGGTAGCACGGCAGTTGGGATCGTCGAACATTTGCGCCATGGCTGTCAGAAAATCATCCAAATTATTTAGACGGGTATCGTGAATTTCAACCATAGGGTTTACCCAAGCCAGTGCCCATGATGTCAACAACATAATAATACACAGAACCTTAGATCTATCAGACCGGTAATAGGAGGCCTGTACATCAAAGAATAATATATATTGATTAACAAACCCACGGAATTTACTTCGGTCACCATTAAACCGGAATGGAGGCAATTTGGGCATACTGGTGGATGATGTAGGCTCAGTAGGTAAGGTCTCCCAGACTTCTAATGTAGTACGTAGATCTTGGAGAGCCTGACCAAACACCTGTGCATTGTGGTCAACCCGGGACTCCATGTCTCTAATCCTATTGTGTGCAGCATCCATCTCCTGCTGCAAGGAGTTAATTATGGTGAACAGTTTGTCTGCCCATGTCTTTGTCATTGTCCCAGCAGAATCCTCTTTTGGCTGAAGTATCCTGTTATACTATTGTAGGAACTCAAGGATTCTGATAGCGTGGGGCAATGAACAATCAGAGGCGGGTTTCTTTAATGCAAATAGTGTATTTGTGCAACAACAGTAACACCCAAAAACAATATACAAATAACCAGTAGTGACATGCAAAGAAACAAGTCCAGTGGTATAAGGCCTTGAAACCTATATAGCAAAGTCGGCAAGGTTCTTACGACGGAGTCTTCACACAAATGTGATCACAAGGCAAGTCTGACACACTGGTAACGTGGCTTGATTCAAACACCGCAGGTGTAGTAAGAGTCAGATCCAGGTATGCAGTAGACACAGGGAAGTCCAGGAACAAGTTCACAAGTTAATCCCAGTTGCGGCATGAATTCAGTGAAGTCCAGAAACAAGTTCACATTTACTTATTATTCCAGTAATAGTTCCAACAGCCCTCACCGGAGGGAGTGAACGAAGGGATAAACAGCAACACAGTTCAGAAACACGGTTCTTACCAGGTAGAGTGAACCAAGGGTTAAATTCCAAAGTCAACAGGTTAATGATAACACAGTGAGCATAGCTTACATTCCGAATGTCCAGAGCCATGGTAGAAGCTCACTGCTGCTGAGAAACACCTGAAGATAAACCTGGTAATGCACCCTCCTGGTAAATACACCAAAGATCTGGGAGGTAATAGAAGGACAAGGCAGCTGGGTTGAAGGGAAACGGAAGCAGAATACTCCAGCAAGGAAGCCAGCACCTGAGCTGGGTTTTAAACAAACGAACAGGAAGTAGGGCAGTGGCACACATAAACAGCAAACTCCATCTTAACAAAGGGCAAAATCTTTCACAAGGTTGCCTAGAAAACCCGGAATACTGACACGTCCCTGGCCACAAGCACTTGTCCACGTGTCCATGGTTAGGTGGACATTCCCAGTAACTGGGTTGATGAGGGCACGGGTAATGTTTTGGCACACGTGCTTGTGTAAGGTGGGAACGGCACACCAGGAACAATAGTGGTGGCAGGGGACTGAGCACAGAGGGACAGCCGCCATGAGGTTGCGGAAAGCTTCCATCTCCACAAGCCTAAAAGACAAAATTTCTAGTGCAAGCAGTCTGGAAATGTGGCTTTTTAGTATTGTGGCCTGTGGGTGGCTGCGTATTTGCGCTTGCATTCCAAGGACTTCGGTAGGGGCAACTGAACACTGCGCTGGGACAAGGACGTGGTTGCTGACGGTGGTGGTTGTAAATATGCAATGACAGGTGCAGTGTGGGAGGCATGTTCGCCTGCATCATGGACAGGGGATTGTTGTGCACACACAACAGGGGAACAGGCAGTGGTGTCACCTGCAGACACTGTTTCTGGACCTTGGCGTTTGGCCCAATTAGTTGAGTCCTTTGCTGTCATGTGCCTGAGCATGCTGGTGGTGGTCAGGCTGGTAGTTTTGCTGCCCCTGCTGATGCTGGCATGGCAGATGTTGCAAATGGCCTTTTTTGGGTTAACTGGACAGTCTTTAAAAAAGAGCCAGATTTGGGAAGACCTAACAGTTGGACTGGCAACTTCCCTTGTATTTGTGTTTTGAGGAACAGTTGCCCACCTTGTGTCTGTGGCCATCCCACGGCTTCTTCCTGCTTGTTATGGTGCTAAGGCTCCTTCCCCCTCTGCACTGCTGTCCTTGCTATGCATATCACCTTCCTGGGTTGCGTCAGTGACTTCATCGTCCAGCACATTTTCAAGTACGCATTCTGGTCCTCCTCCTGACTTTCTGGCAATTGTGTCTCATCATCATCCACCCATTGCAACAGTAATTGCATTTTCCAACTGTCGCCTTTGTGTGACCATGGCTGCTCAAATATTTGGGCATTGCTACATGCAATCTCCTCATGCCCCACTTGAAGCGGACAAAGCAAGAGGCCAGAATCTATAAATGAAAATGTGAACAGCTCTTCGGAGTGTCCCTGTGTGGGATCACTTGTCTCTGGGCACTCTGCTTGGTGGGAGGAAGTAGTATCAGTGCAAGGAATTTGTGGTCCAGACTCATGGCTATTGAGACTGGACCGTGTGGAAGACAGGGTGGTAGTGGCAAACTGACTGGAAGCATTATCTGCTTTCCAACCAACAACCTTTTCACACTGGTCTGTCTTCAAGAGTGGTATTCTGCGGTCCCCTAGAAAGTGGAACAGGAAGGACAGGAAGGTAGGATGACATGATGTCTGAGCTTGTTGTGCTCCCTCAGCAAGCACAGTTTCATCTTGCCCACGGCCTCAGTCTCTGCATGCACCATCACGTCCACTTCTCTGTTCCTTACCACACTCCTTGCCCATTTTAAATGGAGTAAAATATTTTGCAGCTTGCAAAAAATGTCAGGATTATTACTGCAATAATATTTGATCACGTCTGACGACCACGTTTTTATGCAGTGGCGCTATAGCGATGCTATTGGTCAGCGACCAAGTCTAGATATGTTTTGAACTCACAACTGGCAGACTTTAAATGGAGTATAATATTTTTCAGCAATTAATGTTTTTGTTTGGCTTTTGGTGGCATCTAGAAGATTTGTTGTGAATCTTAAAGGTTTTTCTTAATTGTGGGAATCATCCAGACCTCCTGGGAGAGTTGACTTTGTAGAAGAATACTGCAGTCAGTGAAGCAATGCTGACAAGTCAAATTCTGCAGCACTAAGTGGCAAAAAAACTATAAAAAGCTGTTTGGTAAGTCAACAGTATATTTAATTAGTTTATTTGATCCAAAATCCAAAACTGGATTCCATATTCTTGAGGCCACATCTAGAATATGGAATCCAGTTTTGGGCTCCACATTTTAAAAAAGATATTCAGAAGTTAGAGTCAGTTCAAAGGCGGGCAACTAGAATATTACAAGGGATGGAAGGCCTCTCATATGATGAGAGGTTGAAAAAAATTGAGCTTGTTTAGCTTAGAAAAACTACACCTCAGAGGGGATAACATTTGCATGTATAAATATGTGTGTGGTCAGTACAAAGGTCTTACCCATGACTTTTTCCTTCCAAAGACTATACTAAGGACCAGGGGGGCACTCATTACAGGTGGAAGAAAGGCGATTCCGGCACCTAAACAGGAAAGGGTTCTTTACAGTCAGAGCAGTCAGGCTATGGAAGGCCCTACCACAAAAGGTAGTAATGGTAGATATTATAACAGCATTCAAAAAAGGGCTGGATGATTTCCTCAATATACATAACATTGTGGGCTACAATTAAATTAGACAAAATATTACACCTATAGTAGTAGTACTTTTGATCCAGGATTCTTGTACTCAGGGTCGGACAGGGATGTCTCGGCCCACAGGGGGAACTGACTCTAGGGGCCCACCTACAGCAATATGCAAATATCTGTTATCCACTATCCCTGTTATAGTGGAGCATTGACTTGCGGCTCCTGCACATCTACTGAGCGACACTATAACTAGGATGTACAATTACTATAGTTTGCAGTAAAGGGTTCTTTGGTTAAAACAAGTTATCACCGATCCATGGGCTCTACAGGATCAGTGATCACTTATTGATCGTTTGGGTCCGAACATTGGAAAACGCACCTATCGGAAGAATGGGGAAGTTTTATCCCTGACAGGACACTTATCTCCATTTTAAAATGCAGCGACAGGTGGGACGTCTGACCGCAGCTCCATTCGTTCTCTTGGGGGCTTCCAAAAAAGAGCAGCGCTCACAGCCAATGTGGGGATGAATGGATCAGTGGTAGCATCTCACATGCCGCTCCAGTCTAATGGGGAGAAAAGCTCCACATTCTGCCGATTGTGTGCCAGCAGTAAGATCCCCACCAATGAATATTATCACTCATCCTGTAGAGAGGTGATTACTTGTTTTCACCAGAGAGCCCCTGTAAGTGCATATCTGCCGCTCTGGTCCAAGTATTTAATCTCTAAGGCCACGGCCCTACTATCAGTATTCGATCAGTATCCGGTCAGTATTTTTTCTCAGGAGTGGGAGCCAAAACCAGGTGAGGAACAATCAGAGAAAAGGTATAATAGAAACAAGTCACCAATTCTGCATTTATCACCCACTTCTTGTTTTGGCAGCCACTCCTGAGAAAAAATACTGACCAAATACTGAAGGTGGGGCTGTAGCCTAATGGAAAAAAATATTTTCCTTGTTAATATCAGCGAGAACAAAATGACCGCCATACACAACACACTCCACTATATCAACACCAATAATACCACATACAAAAGGGACAAATATCGCCACACCATGACTAGATCACATATTACCACCACATAGTGACCGAATAATACCACATACAAGAACCAAATACGGCCACACCATGACCAGACCACATATTACCACCCCAAAGTGACCAAATACTACAATACTGATCATGAATACAAACCACAATACTAACAACACTGTTATTACCACCAGCGACATTATACACAGGAGCTCTGTATATAGTGTAAGTGTACAGGTAACACAGTGATCACCTGTGACATTGTACACAGGAGCTCTGTATATAGTGTATAGGTAATACAGTGATCACCAGTGACATACACAGGAGCTATGCATATACTATATACATACATGGTCAATATTGTTGGTACCCCTCGTTTAATGAAAGAAAAGCCCACAATGGTCACAGAAATAACTTGAATCTTGAAAAGTAATAATAAATTAAAAATCTATGAAAATGAACAAATGAAAGTCAGACATTGCTTTTCAACCCTGCTTCCACAGAATTTAAAAAAAAATTAAACTCATGAAATAGGCCTGGAAAGAAATGATGGTACACCTGAAAATAATGTGACAAAAGAGACATGTTAAATCAAGTTGTGTCCACTAATTAGCATCACCATTGTCTACAATCTTGTAATCAGTCAGTGGGCCTGTATATAGGGCTACAGATACTCACTCTGCTCTTTGGTGACATGGTGTGTACCACACTCAACATGGACCAGAGGAAGTAAAGGAAAGAGTTGTCTCAGGAGATTAAAAAGAAAATTATAGACAAGCATGTTAAAGGTAAAGGTTATAAGACCATCTCCAAGCAGCTTGATGTTCCTGTGATACATGTGCACATATTATTCCAACCTCCCTGGATGTGGCCGCAGGAGGAAAATTGATGACAAATCAAAGAGACGGATAATACGAATATTAACAAAAGAGCCCAGGATAACTTCTAAAGAGATTAATGGTGAACTTCAAGCTCAAGGAACATCAGTGTCAGATCGCAGCATCCGTCGTTGTTTGATCCAAAGTGGACTTCATGGGAGATGACCAAGGAGAACACCATTGTTGAAAAAAAATCATAAAAAAGCCAGACCGGAATTTGCCAAACTACATGTTGACAAGCCACAAAGCTTCTGGGAGAATATCCAATGGACAGATGAGACAAAAATGGAAGTTTTTGGCAAGTGTAAGGTAGTGCTATTCATCACGCTGGAGGCATTCACTTCACCAGATCAATTAAAGCACACATGCAACGTTTTCCGGTAACATGAAATCTAGCAGTTTATTACACTTCATAACTGCTTATAACATAGTCCATCTCAGTGGCTCACCGGCATGTTTACACACATAACATCCAAGAGCCTTTCCAGTGGCAGCTATGCCCGCTTGGCTTCAAATACAGACTTCAGCAAGGTACAGCATCAATATTCATTTAAAGCGCCGATTTACCTTTGACGAGTTTCAGCTGTTTCTTTCAGCTCTGTTCTGCCACAGCTGCAGCTTTAAGGCTCACCAAACGTGGTCACCAGGCCTCGTACCTTCCAAGGCTAATGGTATCCCACACACACAGGGTCCAGCCTCTACCTTCCAGGACTCTTGCCTTCCAAGCCTCTCGCCTTCCAAGGCTAACGGTGTCCCACACACAGGGATCAGGACTCATGCCTCTCACACTCTGCCTCAAAACCACCAGGATTTGTATATCCTTCTGTGCACACAAGACCTGTGATGATGTCACAGTCATGTGATCAGTCCTTCTGTGCGCACAGGACCTGTGATGATGTCACAAGCATGTGATCAGTCACCTGAGGGAGAGGTACATGGTCAGCCAGAACACACCCCCTGGACCATTACAGTAATGCCGCAAGCCACTCCATTACACAAGGCACATCAGCTCTATGTTCACAGATGGAAAAATTAAGCATATCAAGAAAAGAACACTGTCCCTACTGTGAAACATGGGAGAGACTGATATGTTCTGGGGCTGCTCTGCTGCATCTAGCACAGGGTTTCTTGAATCTGTGCAGGGTACAATGAAATATCAAGACTATGGCTATGTGCCCACGATGCAGAAATGCTCCAGATTTTTCCTGAGCGTTTCTGCATCTCCCTGGCAGAAAAAATGCATGCGGATTTTACATGTGTTTTTTCAACCAGGGACAAGCGTTTATCACTGTTTTGCACATGCGATTTCGCATGCGGGTTGTCAAGCGCTTTCCAATCGATTTTAGTATCACTTGTAAAAGTGCTTGACAACTTGGTCACACTATATAAATCCATGCAACCAGCATGGATTTTATATTGTGTGACCAAGTTAGTTAAAAAAGAGAATAAAAATGGTAAAAAAAAAAAAAAAAACGTTATACTCACCTTCCAATGGCCCCCGGTCTCCTTCTCCGATGAGTCCGGTCACCCCAGTATCTCGCGGAGGTGTAAAGGACCTTCCATGATGTGATTTAGTCGTGTAACAGGTCACGCGACCGCCGACGTCAGCGGTCGCGTGACCTGTCACATGACTGAATGACGTCATGGAAGGTCCTTTTACTCCATCACAAGCCACCGGGGAGCCAAGACATATGGGATAGAAGACCGGGGACCATAAGAAGGTGAGTATAATGTTTTTTTATTTTAAATTCTTTTTTTTTACAGGTACTATGGTACCCGGGTGTGGAAGTGAGTCTCTTCTTCTCCAGACCTGGGTGTCATACGCACATTGAATCGCTTAATATCCGCATGTCCACATGTAGTCATGCGGATATTAAGCGATTCAATGCAAGTCAATGGCGGCAAAAACGCAGCAATTCCGCAAAATAATTGGTAGTGCTGCGGATTTTTCTGCACTGATAATCCGCAGCGGAAATTTCCGCACCATGTGAACATCAAATGTGGATTATCATTGGGGAACATTACAGACCTTCTACCAAGGGTTTTTTAAGTATTTCTGCGGCGGAATTGCCGCTGCAGAAATGCTTAAAAAATGCATAGTGGGCACAGAGTCTATCAAGGGATTCTAGAAAGAAATGTGCTGCCCAATGTCAGAAAGCTTGGTCTTAGTCGCAGGTCATGGGTCTTGCAACAGGATAATGACCCAAATAACACAGCTAAAAACACCCAAGAATGGCTAAGAGGAAAACGTTGGACTTTTCTCACGTGGCCTTCAATGAGCCCTGACCTAAATCCTATTGAGCATCTTTGGAAAGAGCTGAAACATGTCGTCTGGAAAAGACAACCATCAAACACGAGACAACTGGAGCAGTTTGCTCAAGAGAAGTGGGCCAAAATACCTGTCCAGAGGTGCAGAAGTCTCATTGACAGTTACAGGAATTGTTTGATTGCAGTGATTGCCTCAAAAGGTTGTTCAACAAAATATTAAGTTAAGGGTGCCATCATTTCTGTCCAGGCCTAATTCATGAGTTTAATTTTTTTTTAAATTCTGTGGAAGCAGGGTTGGAAAACAATTTCCTAAAAAGTAAATTATATTACAGAAGTAATCATGTCCCTAATTGGACTCTAAAGTAATAATGTTCCCCACTGGCCACCATAAACTAATAAAGTATGTTCCTCAACCTGGCCCCCAAACAGTAATTAAGTCCCTTGTCCAGCCAGACACTCCCATATGTCCCTTCTGACCCCCATATGTCCAGGGTGGCCCCTCATATATTTATCCTAGCCCACGTGTATTGAGCCTGCCCCCCCCATATATCGATCCTGCCCCCCCGCATATATCCATCCTGACACCCCCCCATATATCCCTTCTGGCCCCCTTATGTCCAGTGTGACCCCTCCATATATTTATCCTAGCCCACGTGTATCGAGCCTGCCCCCTCTCATATACCCATCCTAGCCCCCCATGTGGTCAGCCTGCCCCCCCCCACATATCCATCCTGGCCTCCATGTTTCCAGCCTACCCCCCATATATCTGTCCTGGCCTCCATGTGTCCAGCCTGCCCCCTCCCATATATCCGTCCTAGCACCCCATGTGTCCAGCCTGTCCCCCTAATATATCCATCCTCGCCTCCATGTGTCCAGCCTGCCCCCCTACATATCCATCCCGGCCTCCTTGTGTACAGACTCCCCCCCCATATATCCATCCTGGTCTCCATGTGTCCAGCCTGCCCCCCCATATACCATCCTGGCCTCCATGTTTCCAGCTTGCCCCCCCATATATTCATCCTGACCTCAATGTGCCCAGCCTGCCCCCCCATATATTCATCCTGGCCTCCATGAGTCCAGCCTACCCCCTACATATCCATCCTGGCCTCCATGTGTCCAGCCTGCCCCCTCATATATCCATCCTGCCCTTCCCCCCTGCATATATCCATCGTGACCCCCCCATATATCCCTTCTGGCCCCCCATATGTCCATCCTGGCCTCCATATATCCAGCCTGCCCCCCATATATACATCCTGGCCTCCATGTGTCCAGCCTGTTCCCCCCATATATCCATCCTGGTGTCCATGTGTCCAGCCTGCCCCCCCATTTATCCATCCAAGCCTTCCCCCATGTATCCATCTTGGCCTCCATGTGTCCAGCCTGTCCCCCCATATATCCATCCTGGCCTCCGTGTGTCCAGCCTGCCCGCCCATATATACATCCCGCCTTCCATGTGTCCATCCTGCCCCCTATATATCCATCCTGACCTCCATATGTCCAGCCTGCCCCCCCATATATCCATCCTGACCTCCGTGTTCAGCCTGCCCCCCCCATATATCCATCCTGGTCTTCATGTGTCCAGCCTGCCCCACCATATATCCATCCTGGCCTCCGTGTGTCTAGCCTACCTCCCCATATATCCCTTCTGGCTCCCATATGTCCACTGTGACCCCTCCATATATTTATCCTACCCCACGTGTATAGAGCCTGCCCCCTCCCATATACCCATCCTAGCCCCCCATGTGGCCAGCCTGCCCCCCCACATATCCATCCTGGCCTCAATGTTTCCAGCCTGACCCCCCATATATCTGTCCTGGCATCCATGTGCCCAGCTTGCCCCCTCCCATATATCTGTTCTAGCGCCCCATGTGTCCAGCCTGCCCTCCCCCATATATCCATCCTCACCTCCTTGTGTCCAGCCTGCCCCCCCATATATCCATCCTGGCCTCCATGTGTCCATCCTACCCCCCCATTTATCCATCCTGGCCTCCATGTGTCCAGCCTGCCCCCCCTTATATCCATCATGGCCTCCATGTGTCCAGCCTCACCCCCCCATATTTCCATCCTGGCCTCCATATGTCCAGCCTGCCCCACCCCATATATCCATCCTGGCCGTCCATGTATCCATCCTGCCCCCCCATATATCCATCCTGGCGTCCATGTGTCCAGTCTGCTCCCCCCATATATCCATCCTGGCCTCCATGTGTCCAGCCTGCTCCCCCCATATATCCATCCTGGTCTCCATGTGTCCATCCTGCCCCCCCATATATCCATCCTGGCGTCCATGTGTCCAGTCTGCTCCCCCCATATATCCATCCTGGCCTCCATGTGTCCAGCCTGCTCCCCCCATATATCCATCCTGGTCTCCATGTGTCCAGCCTGCCCCCCCATATATCCATCCAGGCCTCCATGTGTCCAGCCTGCCCCCCATACATACATCCTGGCATCCATGTGTCCAGCCTGCCCCCCATATATCCATCCTGGCCTTGATGTGTCCAGCCTGCCCCCATATACCCATCCTGCCCCCCTTCCCATGTGTCCAGCCAGGGTTCCGCCTCATGTGTCCAGATAGGCTCCCCCTTTGTGTGTCCAGCCTGCTCCCCACATATATTCATCCTGGTCTCCATGTGTCCAGCCTGCCCCCCCATATATCCTTCCTGGCCTCCATATGTCCAGCCTGCCCCACCCCATATATCCATCATGGCCTCCATGTGTCCATCCTGCCCCCCCATATATCCATCCTGGCGTCCATGTGTCCAGTCTGCTCCCCCCATATATCCATCCTGGCCTCCATGTGTCCAGCCTGCTCCCCCCATATATCCATCCTGGTCTCCATGTGTCCAGCCTGCCCCCCCATATATCCATCCTGGCCTCCATGTGTCCAGCCTGCCCCCCATACATACATCCTGGCATCCATGTGTCCAGCCTGCCCCCCATATATTTATCCTGGCCTTGATGTGTCCAGCCTGCCCCCATATACCCATCCTGCCCCCCCTTCCCATGTGTCCAGCCAGGGTTCCGCCTCATGTGTCCAGCTAGGCTCCCCCTTTGTGTTTCCATCCTGCTCCCCCCATATATCCATCCTGGCATCCATGTGTCCAGTCTGCTCCCCCCATATATCCATCCTGGCCTCCATGTGTCCAGCCTGCTCCCCCCATATATCCATCCTGGTCTCCATGTGTCCAGCCTGCCCCCCCATATATCCATCCTGGCCTCCATGTGTCCAGCCTGCCCCCCATACATACATCCTGGCATCCATGTGTCCAGCCTGCCCCCCATATATCCATCCTGGCCTTGATGTGTCCAGCCTGCCCCCATATACCCATCCTGCCCCCCCTTCCCATGTGTCCAGCCAGGGTTCCGCCTCATGTGTCCAGCTAGGCTCCCCCTTTGTGTTTCCATCCTGCTCCCCACATATATCCATCCTGGTCTCCATGTGTCCAGCCTGCCCCCCCATATATCCTTCCTGGCCTCCATATGTCCAGCCTGCCCCACCCCATATATCCATCATGGCCTCCATGTGTCCATCCTGCCCCCCATATTTATTTATCCTGGCCTCCATATGTCCAGGCTGCCCCCCCCATATATCCATCCTGGCCTCCATATGTCGAGCCTGCCCCACCATATATCCATCCTGGACTCCATGTGTCCAGCCTGCCCCCCCATATTTCCATCCTGGCCTCCATGTGTCCAGCCTGCCCCCACATATATCCATCCTGGCCTCCATGTGTACAGCCTGCCCCCCCATATATCCATCCTGCTCTCCATGTGTCCAGACTGCTCCCCATATATCCATTCTGCCCTCCATGTGTCCAGCCTGCCCCCATACATACATCCTGGCATCCATGTGTCCAGCCTGCCCCCCATATATCCATCCTGGCCTCCATGTGTCCAGCCTGCCCCCCATACATACATCCTGGCATCCATGTGTCCAGCCTGCCCCCCATATATCCATCCTGGCCTCCTTGTGTCCAGCCTGCCCCCCCATATATCCATCCTGCTCTCCATGTGTCCAGCCTGCTCCCCCCATATATCCATCCTGGTCTCCATGTGTCCAGCCTGCCCCCCATATATCCATCCTGGCCTCCATGTGTCCAGCCTGCCCCCCATACATACATCCTGGCATCCATGTGTCCAGCCTGCCCCCCATATATCCATCCTGGCCTTGATGTGTCCAGCCTGCCCCCCATATACCCATCCTGCCCCCCCTTCCCATGTGTCCAGCCAGGGTTCCCCCTCGTGTGTCCAGCCTGGGTTGCCCCTCGTGTGTCCAGCTAGGCTCCCCCTTGTGTGTCCAGCTAGGTTCCCCCCTTGTGTGTCCAGCCAGGGCCCCCCCTTGTGTGTCCAGCTAGATTCCCCCTTGTATGTCCAACCGGATTCCCCCTTGTGTGTCCAGTCAGGGTTCCCCCTTGTGTGTCCAGCCAGGGCCTCCCCTTGTGTGTCCAGCCAGGGCTCCCCCCCTTGTGTGTCCAGCCAGGGCTCCCCCCCTTGTGTGTCCAGCCATGCCCCCCCTTGTGTGTACAGCCAGGGCCCCCCCTTATGTATCCAGCCAGGGCCTCCTCTTGTATGTCCATCCAGGTTCCCCCTTGTGTGTCCAGCCAGTGTTCCCCCTTGTTTGTCCATCCAGGGTTCCCCCTTGTGTGTCCAGCAAGGTCCCCCCCTTGTGTGTACAGCCAGGGTTCCCCCTTGCGTGTCCTGCCAGGGTTCCCCCTTGTGTGTCCAGCTAGGGGCCCATCCCATTCTACACACACACACACACACACACACACACACACACACAGATACCTCTTACCTTCCTGCGCCCCCTTGCAGTGTCCTCCTTCTCCGGCGGCTGAGTTGCGCACCTCCTTCACAGCAGACGCACGACGATGACGTCATATGCTAGCTGGCGAAGGGAGACATGCAGCTTCAGCTGCTTCACTGGGACGTGCGCCGCGGCGGTTCAGGTAATGAACGCCGCGTGCGCGCGTCCCTGCATACACTGTGCCTGCGCTTTTAAAGAGCCTGTGCCCCTTAAAACAGCAATTTTTTGTTTTGTTTTTTTAATTCTCTTCTCCCCCTCTCCTCTGCAGCAGGGGGCGGGGCCCACTGGGAATATTCCCGATACCCTGCCAGCCCAGTCCGACCCTGCTTGTACTGATCGACTTTCTCGGGGTCAAGAAGGAATTTTCCTCGTGATGTTAATTGGCTGACTGTATCCTGGGGTTTTTGCCTTCTTCTGGATTAACAGATTTAGGTACAGGGATTTTAGTAATACCATAACAGTAAAACAAAAATAAAACTAATTAAAAAGTTATAAACTGGTTTATTTGTAATTGTAATAGTGCAGTAATAATAAAAATAGAAATGGTAATTCATTTGTGAGGCTTAGTTCCAGTAAGTTAGTGTATTGTAGGTATGGGGAGTACAATTGGGGGAGAAAGGTTGAACTTGACCTAGGTCTTTATTCAACCTACGTTACTATTAGAGATGAGCGTTGTTCTACTCGAACTGTTCGCCAATCTCAAATTCGAGCTGTTTTGGGCGGTGTTCGAGCCGTTCGGCGAACACGAACAATTTGAGAAAAATTCGGCTGTTCGAGGTTATGTTCGATAACTGTTCGTGCACCAAAATCATAACTGGATTTTTTCTCAGTAATGATGAAAATTAATGTTAATACGCAGTTTGAGTGTACAGCGGGGTGGGGGGAGGGGCAGGGGATGGATCTCTGCAGGAACAATGAAGATCTCCATTTTTTTTTCCTCTTTCCCGCATTTACAGTGGGGAGGTGCAATCTGTCAGCCTATCAGCAGCGCACACACGGAGCGAAGTGCTTTTTTTCACACAAGCAAGGGCATGTGTCATTGGCAGTGTATGTCACATGTCCTTGCCCTATAAGACCAAGCCATTTTCCCCGTCGCCACCATTTTCTCACTGCTGCAGCTGCGTGTTAGACGGCACCGCTGTTGCTGTGTGCGCTATACCTTGTTAATTTCAAGCCAATTTTCGCACAAATCTACAGATAGCTTGGGAGTAGGGAATAGTTGTGATTGCAGTCCTTTTAAGGACTAGGTTACAGCATTTCCTACGACTTTTATCAGGCAGGTCTGTGCTCTTAAATAGATAGATTGTGGGAGTAAAGACTAATTGTAATTGGAGTCCTTTTCAGGACTAGGTTACATCAGTTCCTATCAGTTTTTGCCAGGCAGGTCTGTGCCAGTGCTGTGCAAGTTTTTTTCACAGCATTTGGCTGAATCTAGCAAAGCTAATCCTTTTTGGCCTATTGCAGAGTGTGTTAGTCAGTGGAGTAGCCTATCTGTGTTGCAAGATATACCACCTGTGTATAGAATACCAATTTTTTTACTGCACCTAGTGAAGTAAAATCTTTTGGGCATAGCATCATTCTATTAGTCCATCTATACTGACCTCCATCAGGTTGCAAATTGAATATAATTTTTTTCTGCATCTACCTCTGAAAAAATATTGGGCTTCTAGCTGTGTGTGGGACTTGTTGTATTAGTCCATCTATACTGACCTCCATCAGGTTGCAAACTGAATATATTTTTTTCTGCATCTACCTCTGAAAAAATATTGGGCTTCTAGCTGTGTGTGGGACTTGTTCTATTAATCCATCTATACAGACCTCCATCAGGTTGCAAACTGAATATATTTTTTTCTGCATCTACCTCTAAAAAAATATTGGGCTTCTAGCTGTGTGTGGGACTTGTTGTATTAGTCCATCTATACTGACCTCCATCAGGTTGCAAACTGAATATATTTTTTTCTGCATCTACCTCTGAAAAAATATTGGGCTTCTAGCTGTGTGTGGGACTTGTTCTATTAATCCATCTATACAGACCTCCATCAGGTTGCAAACTGAATATATTTTTTTCTGCATCTACCTCTGAAAAAATATGTGGCCTTCTAGCAGTGTGTGGGACTTTCTCTATTAGTCCATCTATACTGACCTCCATCAGGTTGCAAACTGAATATAATTTTTTTTCTGCATCTAGCTCTGAAAAAATATTTGGCCTTCTAGCAGTGTGCGGGACTTTCTCTATTAGTCCATCTATACTGACCTCCATCAGGTTGCAAATTAAAAATAATTTTTATCTGCATCTACAGTACCTCTGAAAAAATATTTGGGCTTCTAGCTGTGTGTGGGATTTGTTCTATTAGTCCATCTATACTGACCTCCATCAGGTTGCAAATTGAATATAATTTTTATCTGCATCTAGCTCTGAAAAAATATTTGGCCTTCTAGCAGTGTGTGGGACTTTCTCTATTAGTCCATCTATACTGACCTCCATCAGGTTGCAAATTAAAAATAATTTTTATCTGCATCTACCTCTGAAAAAATATTTGGGCTTCTAGCTGTGTGTGGGACTTGTTCTATTAATCCATCTATACAGACCTCCATCAGGTTGCAAACTGACTATAATTTTTTTCTGCATCTAGCTCTGAAAAAATATTTGGCCTTCTAGCAGTGTGTGGGACTTGTTCTATTAGTCCACCTATACTGACCTCCATCAGGTTGCAAATTCAAAATAATTTTTTGTCTGCATCTAGCTCTGAAAACATATTTGGCCTTCTAGCAGTATGTGGGACTTTCTCTATTAGTCCATCTATACTGACCTCCATCAGGTTGCAAACTGAATATATTTTTTTTCTGCATCTACCTCTGAAAAAACATTGGGCTTGTAGCTGTGTGTGCGACTTGTTGTATTAATCCATCTATACAGACCTCCATCAGGTTGCAAACTGAATAAAAAAATTTTCTGCATCTACCTCTGAAAAAATATTTGGGCTTCTAGCTGTGTGTGGGACTTGTTCTATTAGTCCATCTATACTGACCTCCACCAGGATGCAAATTGAATATAATTTTTTTCTGCATCTAACCCAGCCAATAGTTTTGGCCTAATACCACAGTTTGGCCACTCAGCTCTGCTCGGTTCCCATCCATTGTTTTTTTGTGCAAACAACTCCAGAGTTGTGAATTAGTTAACCACCAAAATGAGTGGAAAAAGGCCTGCTGCTGGTGGAAAGGGGAATAGTCGTGTTGGGAAGGGGAAAAAAGGTTGTGGGGTAGGTGTTAAAGCAACAGTAACATGTGCAGAAGAAAGACCATCTTCCAGCCAAACTAAAATGTCTACTTCTTTTAGCGGACAATGTGATAAGATCCCTTTCTTACGGCCACGCCAATCGCTACAAATTCCAGATGAGGCACAAAAACAGCAGGTGCTTCAACGGATATCAAGTGCTCCTTTAAGTGGGCTCTCCTCCACATCAACTTCAACATCACAAATACTCCAGTCCTCAAAGGTGACACCCCAATCGCACTTGCTTCCTCACAGCTCCCAAATCTCCAGCTGCCCGTCTGAGTATGAGGTAGAACAGATGGTTGAGTCTGCAGAGCTGTTTACTCATACTATAGCCTGGGAAACAGAGGTCGACTCCAGCGCTTCTGTGAATCCAGACGAGGAAATGATCTGCACTGATGCCCAGAATCTTTATGAGTCGGATCCAGGACCAGACGCAGAAGGTTCTGACCATAATGTAGACCCTCATTCCCAAACTGTAACTCCTGTTGGTGGAGACAATGAGGAAGACGATGATAAGGCTCAAATACCTGATTGGAGCGACAACTTTAGTTTTTTGTCAGGGCAGGAACAGGTTGGCTCTGAGGACGACGGGTGTGATAACGCACAGGGTGATGATGATGAGGTTGGAGATCCCACTTACTGTCAACCCACAGTCAGCCAAGAGATGAGGTCAGCAGAGGAGGTGGAGGAAGATGCTAGTGACGACGAGGTCAGGTTGCGCCTTCCTGGACAGAGACGTAGTACTGGAAGCACGTCAACAACTGCATCCTCAAACACAACTCTGCCTCTCACCACAAGTCGTGGTGGCTCTTCAGGTCGCATGGGTGCTAAGCCTTGCATAGCCTGGGCATTTTTTCAGATCGATAAAGATGACCCAACTCGTGTTATCTGTAACATTTGTCAGCAAAAGCTAAGTAGAGGCCTAAAAATACATAGTTTGAGTACTTCATGCATGATCCGGCACATGGACATGAAGCATAAGTTGCAGTGGGAAGCTCAGTGTGCTACAATGCGGCCTAGCCGGCCGGGCCAACCACCGTCTGCCATATCTTGTGCATCCGCGGCCTCTTCATCCTCTGTGACTGGGGGGACAGCAGTCACACCTGTTTTGGGGCGCAGACCTGCCACCTCTTTACCCGCAACAGCCAGCGTGATTGGCAGGTCATCATTTTCTTTGGAGGTGGTATCACCAGCTGGTGTTGAGCGCTGTCCGACATCGATA
The DNA here is from genome assembly GCF_046119375.1 of Phyllobates terribilis. Lineage (NCBI taxonomy): Eukaryota > Metazoa > Chordata > Amphibia > Anura > Dendrobatidae > Phyllobates > Phyllobates terribilis. The sequence continues at coordinate 32,194,487 of NW_027362768.1, read as the reverse complement.
GCACCACCTTTGGATCAAGGCACCCTAACATATCCGCCTGCATCTTCCTCACAGACCGGCAGTTTGCCGGGGACACCCTTGTCAACCCCGTCTAAGCACAATAGCCAGCCCTCGGTCCCTCAGATGTGGACAAGTAAAAGACCATTTCCTCCTAGCCATGAGAAAGCTAAGAGGTTGAATTTCACCATCTGCAAGCTCTTGTCTACAGAAATGCTGCCTTTCCGCCTGGTGGACACAGAGGATTTTCGAGACCTTATGTCCGTCGCAGTGCCCCAGTACCAGATGCCCAGTCGGCACTACTTCTCAAAGAAAGGTGTGCCTGCGCTCCACCAGCATGTCGCACACAACATCACCGCTTCTTTGAGAAACTCTGTGTGTGACAGGGTGCATTTCACCACAGACACTTGGACGAGTAGGCATGGACAGGGGCGTTACATGTCGCTGACTGGGCACTGGGTAACTATGGTGACAGCAGGACAAGGGGCTGCTGTCCAAGTCTTGCCGTCCCCACGAGTTGTGCGTCAATCCTCTTTATGTCAAAGTTCCTCCACTGCTTCTGCCTCCTCAACCTCCTCTCGGTCTTCCACCTGCACCCAAAGCCTGTCTGGTCATGCCACAAGCTTTCTAACTGCGCAGAAGGGATCCTGCACACCTCCTTACTATGCTGGCAGTAGGGCTCAACGTCATCAGGCGGTTTTTACATTGAAATGTCTGGGAAATGTGAGTCACACAGCTGAGGAGTTGTGGTCAGCTCTGGAGAACCAATTTCATGAATGGTTGTCTCCACTGGACCTGAAACCAGGGAAGGCCGTGTGCGAAAATGCTGCAAACCTGGGTGCGGCCCTTCGCCGGGGCAATGTCACACACGTGCCTTGTATGGATCACGTGTTGAACCTGGTTGTCCAGCAATTTTTAGCCCACTATCCCAGACTAGATGGCCTTCTGCAGAGGGCACGGTCGCTGTGTGCTCACTTCCGCCGTTCGCATCCCGCAGCTCAGCGACTTACATCTCTACAGAAGTCGTTGGGCCTGCCACTTCACCGGCTAAAATGCGATGTGCCTACCCGGTGGAATTCAACTCTGCACATGTTGCAGCGACTGTGGCAGCACCGACAAGCCCTGGTGCAATATGTTCTGACGTATAGCCTTGGCCAACGAGATCCAGAGGTGGGGCAAATCACGCTGGAGGAGTGGTCTCAGATCAGGGACCTATGCACCCTTCTGCACAGTTTTGAAATGGCGACGAAGATGTTTAGTGCTGACGATGCCATTATCAGCATGACTATTCCGGTGATTTACATGCTGGAGCACATGTTAAACAGAATTCGGAGTCAGGTGGTGGCATAAGAGGAGGTGGAGGAAGTAGAGGAGGAGGAGTTGTATGCGGAAGGGCTAACATCTGCAAGGTCCAGACGGTCGGCAGCACCAAGGCGGCAGGCATGTGAGGGTGGGGGAAATGGTTTTACCAGGGCGCATGGTAGCAGCCAAACTAGTGAGGAAGGTGCAGGAGCCCAGGAAGAAGTGGAGGACGAACTGATGGAAGACTCATCAGATGAGGGAGACCTTGATCACATTTCTGTTGTGCGAGGTTGGGGGGAGAGGACAGAGGAAGGAAGCATGATTGTTACCTCGCCATCAACACAACAGGGACTTGGTGCTCCTGGATGCGCAACACACATGAGTGCCTTCTTGCTGCACTACCTGCAACATGACCCTCGAATTGTGAGAATTAGAAATAATCCTGACTACTGGGTTGCCACACTGTTAGATCCCCGGTACAAAAGTAAATTTGCAGAAATTATTCCTGCCATAGAAAGGGATGCACGCATGCAGGAGTATCAGCAGAGACTGTTGCAGAATCTTACATGTGCTTTTCCACAAAATACCAGTGGTGCACGTAGTGAATCTCACAGTTCCAACTTGCCAACCGTGGGACCGTCAAGTGTTCAGCACTCAAACCGTAACAGAACCACAGTATCTGCTGGTAACATCAATTTTGCGGAATCATTTCACCACTTTTTTAGCCCATCCTTTGCAAGGCCACAGGAGACAAGAAGTCTGACACATAGTCAACGCCTAGAGACGATGGTACAGGAGTATCTCCAAGTAAACATTGAAGCCATGACTGTGTCACTGGACCCTTGCTCTTTTTGGGCTTCCAATCTGGATAAATGGCCGGAGCTAGCCACTTACGCCTTGGAGATCTTGTCATGCCCCGCAGCCAGCGTTCTGTCTGAACGTGTGTTCAGCGCTGCTGGTGGTGTGCTGACAGATAAGCGCACGCGGCTCTCCACTGATAATGTAGACAGACTCACGTTCATAAAGATGAACAAATCATGGATCCGAAACGACTTTTCTACCCCTGTGTCATCTTGGGGAGAGTAAAATCTTGATGATTGGTTAAAATCACCCTACCAACCGTTTTAAGCTTTCAAATTACTAATCATGTTTATCTGTATCTTGGCTGGAAAATAATTTGGGCTTTGTAGCAGTGTGCAGTACTGATTCTATTAGGCCATCTATAATAAGCTCCACCAGATTTAAAATTACTAATCATGTTTATCTGTATCTTGACTGGAAAATAATTTGGGCTTTGTAGCAGTGTGCAGCACTGATCCTATTAGGCCATCTATACTAAAGCTTCACCAGATTTAAAATGAATAATAATTTTTAGCTGCATCTAGCCCGGAAAATAATTTTGGGGCTCCGAGATGCGCAAGACACATAAGTGCCTTCTTGCTGCACTACCTGCAGCATGACCCTCATATTGTCAGAATTCGAAGTAATCATGACTACTGGGTTGCCACACTCTTAGATCCCCCAAACTTTTCGATCAACCTTTTCATTTTAATAAAGACCAAAAAAATGGTCATTTTTGAAATTATAAGCATTAGCAGGTTGTTAGAAACTGAAATCAAACAGTTTTCAACTCAAAACTTTATTCTAGGTGATGTTACATTTTCACATAGGACCCCTTGTTCGAAAGGAGCTTCTGAACTCTCTCGTCCATTGAATTTGTCAGGTTTTGGATGGTTTCTGCTTCAATTGTTTTGCATGAGGACAGAATACCCTCCCAGAGCTGTTGCTTAGATGTGAACTGCCTCCCGCCATCATAGACACTCCTTTTAATGATGCTCCAAAGGTTCTGAATGGGGTAGAGGTCAGGGGAGCATGGGGGTCACACCATAAGTTTGTCCCCTTTTATGCCCATATCAGCCAGAGATGCAGATGTTTTATGTGCAGCATGAGATGGTGCATTATCATGCAAAAAAATGATCTTGCTGTGAAATACATGGTTCTTCTTCTTGAACCATGGCAGGAAGTGCTGTTTGAGAAAATCCACATACATTATGGAGTTCATCTTTAGCGCCTTCAGGGATCCTAAAGGGGCCGACAATCTCTCTCCCCATGATTCCAGCCCAAAACATTACTCCACCTCCTCCTTGTTGGCGCTGTAGCCGTGTTTGCGTGGGGTGTCCATCAACCAGCCATCCTCCACTCCATCCATCTGGACCATCGAGCGCTGCACGGCACTCATCCGTGAACAAAACAGTTTTGAAATCAGTCTTCATGTAATGTTTGGCCCACTGGAGCCGTTTCTGCTTGTGTGAAGTGGATAGAGGAGGTCGACAGGATGGCGTTTGCACAGCTGCAAACCTCTGAAGGACCCTGCATCTTGATGTTCGGGGGACTTTGGAGGCACCAGCAGCTTCAAAAACTTGTCTGCTGCTATGACAAGGCTTTTTTGCCGCTGCTCTTTCAACCTGACGTAATTGCCTGTAGGAAAGAGTCCTCAATTTGCCCTTATCAGCACGCACACGTGTGTACTGTGAATCAGCTACATACTTCTTGATTGCCAAGACACTTCATCCCGATCATCGCACAATGTTGATTGTAGTCATGCCTTGACCTAAACACTCCACAATTTGTTGCTTCTCAGCAGCCGACACATCCTTTTTCTTTCCCATTTTGGCAGAAAATGTAGGCTGCTTAATAATGTGAGACAGCCTTCTTAAGTAGTCTTGCCTTTCATTGGACACACCTGCCAAACTAATTAGCACAGGTGTCTGCAATTGCTTGCAGTGATATAAAGAGCCCTGACACACATCACCATCAATGAGTTTAACTGACAAACAAACAAATTCTTCCCTTATCACTCCTAAACACTTTTTGCATAATAATTTGGAACACAGTGTACATGTGCTTTTCCACAAAACACCAGTGGTTCACGTAGTGAATCTTACAGTTCTAACTTGCCAACCGTGGTCTGTATGGAGTTGTTCAATAAAGGGCCCAAAATTAAGATAACATAGATGGGAGAGGTCTCTATGAATAGGAATTCCTAAGTATTTGATACCCTGTGAGGGCCAGGCAAAGGGAAAGTTGGACTGGATGAAATCCTATATGGATTTGGGGAGGGAGACATCGAGGGCCTCAAACTTCGCTGCATTGATTTTAAAATTTGACCATGTAACAAAGTGATCTATTTCAGCCATAACAGCATGGATGGATATATGTGATTGAGTGATATATACTAGGACATCATCAGCAAATAGAGAGCACTTGTACTCGGTGCCTCCCACCTCAATCCACCTAATATTGGGGTTATGGCGAATTGATGAGAGCAGGTGCTCCGTCACTAGGATGTATAAGAGAGGGGACAGAGAACATCCCTGCCTTGTCCCATTGGTGATTGTGAAAGGTGATGAAAATGTTCTGACGCGCCCCCTGGGCCTTGGGACACCCGGAGCCGGACCCTTTTTGGTGGATGCTGGTGGTTGTATTCTCCGTGGCGGCGACCCGGTTCCGTGGCTCAGGGCGGTCAAACCAGTGGCGGAACTATTTATGTGGTTTTGATGTTTAAATGTCCGACTACGCCACCCGTGGATTGCGGTCAGAGTGAACCGCCGCTCCAGGGCAGACCGCTGAGGCTGGTGTTGTGGGTGCAGCAGAGCGTAGCATAACTCCCCACGGGAGGAGTATAGCCTCAGGGCAGTGTATGCGGAGGATGGGCTTGATGGTGCAGGGCAGCAGCATTAACGACACGGAGTCAGTGATGCAGTCCAGGGCCTTTACTCACAGTTCTTATTATCCAGACCACGTCTGCAGGTAACGGCTGCCCACGTCGTACTGTGCTCACCAGATGAGGGGCTCAGACAACTCCCAGATAACTTTGAAGCGCTTCACAGGACCCCCTTTGTGTGTCCTTTGTCTGGCCTTTCTTACCAACCCTTCTGTCCGGCTGCCTCGGGCCTCCTCTTGGTAAACTTGGCGCCAGTTTCCCTGACCCTATGTGGTGCCTTCCTAGCGGGCGTAGCGAGGGGCTGCGCCACATAAAATGTCACAGCCTCCTGTTTCTAGCTGAGGGTCGTTTCCTGCCTCCACTAGTTTCGGGGACCGGTCTCCCCCTTTGGCCTGACCCCTCCACGCAGGTGGATTCGGGCATGCGGTGGAGACTCGCCCGTCTGCACCCCTGGGATCCCTTCATTCCTCGTTCATGGAGCCTTCTCCGCTCCTCTTCCTTCCTTCTCCCTCTTCCAGGCCTGGGCCTCTGTTACTAGGCCCGCCTCCGGAGCAGAGCTCATGCAGAGCCCCTGCTCCCTGCCACTTCTGCTCAGACTTCTCTGCACTGAACTAAGATGGTGCCCACCTATTATACTCCCTTCTCAATGCACCCAGGAACTGCTTCCTCCCTGCTCCTGCACTACAGGGTTCCCCTTCCTCAGTGTTCCCTCCCCCCACTCCAGCCAGGGACAGGGACTGTCGTGCCCATCTCAGGGGCATATTGGTCGCCCTGCCCCACGGCAATGTGGTGTAATGCATGCAGGTGTCGGGTCCTGATCCACACTACATCCTTACCTGAGAGTGAGATATCACACCTCTGGGTGAGGTGCAATACCTCTGTAGCAACCGAGCCCTCAGGGTGCTACAGTTCCATTTATCTTCATCCTAGGTGATGTATTGCGATACAGGGCCATGATTTTGGCTATAAAAGGGTCCCCTAGACCCCTACCCCAAGCTTTTTAAGAGAATCATATATGGCGTGCCAGGAGACTCTATGGAATGCTTTCTCAGCATCCAACGAGAGTATCTAATTACAAATTTTTAACTGCATCTAGCCCAGGAAATACTTTGTGCCTAGTAGCAGTGTCTGCTAGTCAGCGGATTATCCCGGCTGTTAAGCAAGCTACACCACCTGTAGTTTGGACACTTAATTTTTTCAAAGGAAATGCTTCGGGACCATGGGATACTCAGTGAAGAGCATCAGGAGGCACCCCAAGGCATAGGGGCTGGGACTGGCAGTAGGATGCCTTGCGGTGGACAGCCGAGCTCGATCCTTATAAAAGCTTTTTAACTGCAGCAGCTTTAGTGGACGCTACTGGAGCTGGAATTACGCGGCTGCTGGCATGAGACTTGCCCTCCAATAGATCCTTGTAAATGGATTTAAAGTGTATTCATTCAAATTAGAGAGACAATTTAAATTAAAAAGCTTAGAGCTGCCTCCACCACAGGGGGCTCGCTCGACCCACCAGCGGACAGGCACCAGTGTTGGGAGAGGGGGGCTGGCCGTCAGGGTTCACCGCGGCTCTGGCACAAACCCGGCGACGCGGAGGTGGCACGGGCAGGAGCGGACTGAACGTGTCGGCTTCTCACTTTTTGGATTTTAGAAGGGCATGACATGCCTATATCTGTGTCTCCCCCTCCTTTTACTCCTCCACCTCTTTTCTTTTCGCATGACTATATGTACTTGTCACTTTTCCATGTGTTAGTTGTGTCTTCTGAGCAGTTTGTCAGCTTTTGGACACCTTTGAAGGTGTTTTCTATGTGTTTCTATGTGTTTTTGTTTGCCTGCCATTGGTTTTAATGGTGTTCGAAGGTGTTCGACGAACAGTTCGACGAACACACGGGTGTTCGACGAACCGAACCGAACTCGAACACTACGGGGGTGGCTCAACACTAGTTACTATGTTACTATGATCAATTCTCATTCTTTTCCAGGAATTGGGGAACAGTGTGGTTCACCACCAACTGTACTATTTGGAGACATCATCAATAGTCCAAAGAAAAGCTATCAATCTGGTCAATTTGTGGAATATAAATGCCCAAATTATTACCTTCATAAAGGAGACAAAATTGTGAGATGTTTGAACGGTTTTTGGGGAGAAGCACCAGTTTGTCTAGGTATGTTCATTATCATTTATCATAAAGTGTGCAGAAAAAAACCATAAATACAATGAAATCATATCACTATTAGGGTTGTAAGATTAGTAGTACATGAACAATGCTTTTTCCTACATTTCTTATCTTATGAAAATAAATGATTTTTAATGCTGTTTTTAAATCTAAAACATAAAAGCACACAGATATAGCAGAGTTGTATTCCAAAATAACTTTGTTTTTGAACCTTTCTAACTCACGAATTTGCAAGCATATTCTACGTCAGTGATGGCTAACAATTTAGAGACGAAGCGCCCAAAACCCACTTATGGGTGCCGACACAGCAATTTAACCTGAATACTGAGGTTTTAGTTTAAAAAAACAACTCATACATTAGTGTGCTATAGAGTCTATTGCAAAGGGCTTGTAAGCACTGCACTCCAAGCCCAAGATACTAGCCACTAATTGCAGTGGAGGTCTATTCTTGAGAATGGAGAGTATTTTTTAATCAAAAGTAAAACTACAAAGTTGTTTTTACAACTTTTTTGCAATTGTAACCCTTTCTCATGATGAGAAAAAACATTTACCTCCTTTACCCCCGAGGGTGGTTGCACTTTAATGATAATTTTACAAATCTGACCATTGTCGCTTTATGAGGTAATTACTCTGGAACGCTTCAACGGTTCCCCCTGATTCTGAGAATATTTTTTCGTGACATATTGTACTTCATGATAGTGGTAAAATTTCTTCGATATCACTTGGGTTTATTTGTAAATTTCAGAAATTTGGCAAAAATGTTAAAAATTTCGCAATTTTCCAAATTTGAATTTTTATGCCTTTAAATCAGAAAGATATGTCACACAAAATAGTTAATAAATAACATTTCTCACATGTCTACTTTACATCAGCACAATTTTGGAACCAAAATTTTTTTTTTATTAGTGCGCTTTAAGGGTTAAAAGTTGACCAGCAATTTCTTATTTTTACAATAAAATTTACAAAACGATTTCTTTAGGGACCACATCACATTTAAAGTGACTTTGAGGGGCCTTTATGACAGAAAATGTCCAAAAGTGACACCATTCTAAAAACTGCACCCCTCAAGGTGCTCAAAACCACATTCAAGAAGTTTATTAACCATTCAGGTGCTTCACAGGAATTTTTGGAATGTGGAAGAAAAAAATGAACATTTAACTTTTTTCACAAAAATGTTACTTTAGACCCCAATTTTTTTATTTTTGCAGGGGTAACAGAAAAAAATAGACCCCAAAATTTGTTGTGCAATTTCCCCTGAGCATGCAGATACCCAATACGTGGGGAAAAAACACTGTTTGAGTGCATGGCAGGGCTCAGAAGGGAAGGAGCACCATTTGACTTTTTGAATATAAAATTTGCTTGAATAATTAGCGGACGCCATTTTGCGACATCGATTGCAGCATTGCGGGGGTTAATGTGCCAGGAGTGGTGCGGGACCGCTCCCAGCACATAGCACTGGGTGTCAGCTCTGACAATCAACTGACACCCGGCGGCAATCAGTACGTAGCTGGTCCATAAGTCCCAGGGCACAGCTACGTACTATTACTGACGTCGTCGGAAAGGGGTTAAGACAGGGATGTCAAACTCAAATACACATGGAGCTAATGTTAAAAGCTTGGACAAAGTTGTGGTCCAGACTTAATAGTTATTAAAAAAAGGTCTACAATTGAGAAAGTTTTTCTTTATCAAATAAAATGATTAACTTAGTGGAGTATTATAATATGCTGTGTAAAAGCAGTATTAAGCATATGGCCCAATGGCCTAATTTAAAAATTTAATAACAAAGGATAAAAAACATTGAATAAAACAAACAATATAGTATCATGAAAACAAAAGTGCCCCAAACACAGTATGATACCCCCACAGTGAATTCCCCCACATGTACAGTATGATGACCCTACTGCACCCCTCTCCCTCAAACCCCCAACAAAGAATGGTGACCCCATCCCAGTATGATTCTCCAACTGTAATCTCCACACAGCCCTCCATACAGTATAATGGGCACAAAAAGTCTTCCATGCAGTGTAATGGGCCCCACATGGTCCTCCATATAGGATAATAGGCCCCACACAGTCCTCCATCTAATATATATAATTGTCTTATCCCGTCTGTCATTCTGTCTGTCTGTCTGTCTATCTGTCTGTCTGTCCAGGAAATCCCACGTCGCTGATTGGTCAGGCCGCGGCCAATCAGCAACGCGGGATTTCAGAACAAGATGGCGGCCATTAGCGGCTCACCCTCACACGCTCACCCTCACACGCTCACCCTCACACCCTCAGACGCTCACCCTCAGACGCTCACCCTCAGACACTCACCCTCAGACACTCACCCTCAGACACTCACCCTCAGACGCTCACCCTCAGACGCTCACCCTCAGACTTTCATGCTCCGACGCTCACTCTCACGCTCGGACGCTTACGCTCAGACGCTCACGCTCAGACACTCACCCTCTGACGCTCACACTCGGACTCTCACGCTCGGACGCCCTCACTCGGACGCTCACCCTCAGACGCTCACCCTCAGACGCTGACCCTCAGAAGCTCACGCTCAGACGCTCACGCTCACGCTCGGACGCTCACGCTCACGCTCTGACGCTCACGCTCTGACGCTCACGCTCGGACGCTCACGCTCATGCTCTGACGCTCACAGGCTCACGCTCGGATGCTCACGTCTGACGCTCACGCTCTGACGCTTACGCTCTGACGCTCACGCTCGGACGCTCACTCTCTGACACTCACACTCACGCTCTGACGCTCACGCTCTGACACGCACGCTCTGATGCTCACGCTCACGCACTGACGCTCACGCACTGACGCTCACGCTCGGACGCTCACGCTCACGCACTGACGCTCATGCTCTGACACTCACGCTCTGACGCTCACGCACTGACGCTCACCCTCTCGCTCACGCACTGACGCTCAGCTCACGCTCTGACGCTCACGCTCGGACGCTCACGCTCAGACGCTCACATGCTCACGCTCTGACGCTCACGCTCTGACGCTCACCCTCTCGCTCACGCACTGACGCTCAGCTCACGCTCTGACGCTCACGCTCGGACGCTCACGCTCAGACACTCACATGCTCACGCTCTGACGCTCACGCTCTGACGCTCACGCTCGGACGCTCACGCTCGGATGCTCACGCTCATGCTCTGACGCTCACACTCTGACACTCATGCTCTGACGCTCATGCTCACGCTCTGACGCTCACGCTCGGACGCTCGGACGCTCACTCTCTGATGCTCATGCTCACGCTCGGACGCTCACGTTCACGCTCGGACTCTCACGCTCTGACGCTGACGCTCGGATGCTCACGCTCTGATGCTCATGCTCACGCTTGGATGCTCACGCTCATGCTCGGACGCTCCCGCTCGGACGATCACGCTCGGACGGTCACGCTCTGAAGCTCACGCTCTGACGCTCACGCTCGGACTCTCACGCTCGGACGCTCACGCTCTGACGCTCACGCTTGGACGCTCATGCTCACGCTCTGATGCTCACGCTCAGACGCTCACGCTCGGACGCTCACGTTCACACTCGGACACTCACGCTCTGACGCTGACGCTCGGACGCTCACGCTCTGACGCTCATGCTCACGCTCGGACGCTCACGCTCTGAAGCTCACGCACGGACGCTCACGCTCACGTTCGGATGCTCATGCTCGGACGCTCACGCTCTGACGCTCATGCTCATTCTCGGACGCTCACTCTCGGACGCTCACGCTCTGACGCTCATGCTCACGCTCAGACGCTCGGACGCTCACTCTCTGACGCTCACGCTCAGACACTCACGCTCAGACACTCACGCTCAGACACTCACGCTCTGACGCTCACGCTCACGCTCTGGCGCTCACGCTCGGACACTCACGCTCGGATGCTCACGCTCATGCTCTGACGCTCACACTCTGACGCTCATGCTCTGACGCTCATGCTCACGCTCTGACGCTCACGCTCGGACGCTCACGCTCGGACGCTCGGACGCTCACTCTCTGATGCTCATGCTCACGCTCGGACGCTCACGTTCACGCTCGGACTCTCACGCTCTGACGCTGACGCTCGGACGCTCACGCTCTGATGCTAATGCTCACGCTTGGACGCTCACGCTCATGCTCGGACGCTCCCGCTCGGATGATCACGCTCGGACGGTCACGCTTTGAAGCTCACGCTCTGACGCTCACGCTCGGACGCTCACGCTCGGACTCTCACGCTCGGACGCTCACGCTCTGACGCTCACGCTTGGATGCTCATGCTCTGACGCTCATTCTCACGCTCTGACGCTCACGCTCGGACGCTCACGCTCGGACGCTCACGCTCACGCTCGGACGCTCACGTTCACACTCGGACACTCACGCTCTGACGCTGACGCTCGGACGCTCACGCTCTGACGCTCATGCTCACGCTCAGACGCTCACGCTCTGAAGCTCACGCTCGGACGCTCACGCTCGGATGCTCATGCTCGGACGCTCATGTTCTGACGCTCATGCTCACGCTCGGACGCTCACGCTCTCACGCTCATGCTCACGCTCGGACGCTCGGACGCTCACTCTCTGACCCTCACGCTCAGACACTCACGGTCAGACACTCACGCTCAGACACTCACGCTCAGACACTCACGCTCAGACACTCATGCTCACGCTCTGGCGCTCACGCTCGGACGCTCACGCTCAGACGCTCACGCTCGGACGCTCACGCTCGGACGCTCACGCTCACGCTCGGACGCTCACGCTCGGACGCTCAGACGCTCACGCTTTGACGCTCACACTCTGACACTCACCCTCGGACACTCACCCTCGGAGGCTCACCCTCAGATGCTCACCCTCAGATGCTCACCCTCACACGCTCACACGCTCACCCTCACACACTCTCATTCTCACGCTCACATTCTCATGCTCCCACGCTCACCCTCACACGCTCCCACGCTCACCCTCACACGCTCCCACGCTCACCCTCACACCCGCTCCCACTTTCACCATAACACCCTCACATTCTCACCCTCCCACGCTCCCACGCTCACCCTCACACGCTCCCACGCTCACCCTCACACGCTCACTCTGTGCTAGCCGGTCATCTCCCTCACACGCTCACCCTGTGCTAGCCGGTCATCTCCCGGCTGCTCGCAGCAGAAGTACCCCGATCGGAGGCCTCGCTCCCCGGTCCTCCAAAATTCATTAGGGGCCCCGGGGGGATACATTGGGGGTTAATTTAAAGTAGTGCACAACCCATTTAAACACTGCTTCGCTGATTAGTTGCGCCCGGTCGGACGCATACATATTCTAGAATACCCGATGCGTTAGAATCGGGCCACTATCTAGTACAGTATAATGGCCACCAAAAGGGCTCCATAAAGTATAATGGCCACCAAAAGTGCTCCATAAAGTATAATGGCCACCAAAAGTGCTCAATACAATGTAATGTAATTGCCCAACATAGTCTTCCATACAATATAATGGGCACAAAAACCTCGATACAGTGTAAAGGGGCCCCACATAGTGCTCCATACAGTGTAATAAGCCCCTCATAGTGCTCCATACAGTACAGTGGGCCCCACGTAGGGCTCCATACAGTACAGTGGGCCCACATAGTGCTCCAAACAGTACACTGGGCCCCACATAATGCTCCATGCGATACAATGGGCCCCATGTAGTGCTCCATACACTGTAATGGGCCCCACATAGTGCTCCATACAGTGTAATGGGCCCCACATAGTGCTCCATACAGTGTAATGGGCCAAAAATAGTCCTCCATACAGTGTAATGGGCCCCAGATAGTGCTCCATACAGTGTAATGGGCCCCACATTGTGCTCCATACAGAACAGTGGATCCCACATAGTGCTCCTTACAGTACAGTGGGCCCCACATAGTGCTCCATACAGTACAGTGGGCCCCACATAGTGCTCCATACAGAACAGTGGGCCGCACATAGTGCTCCGTACAGTACAGTGTGCCCCACATAGTGCTCTATACAATGAAGTGGGCCCCACATAGTGCTCCATACAGTGTAATGGGCCCCACATAGTGTTCCATACAGTACAGTGGGCCCCACATAATGCTCCATACAGTAAAGTGGGCCTCAGATAATGCTCCAAACAGTACAGTGGGCCCCACATAGTGCTCCATACAGTACAGTGGGCATACGTTCTTGCTGCGGAATGCACGGTTCTTCTACTTGAACCAAGGCAGTAAGTGCTATTTGAGAAACTCAACATACATTATGGAGTTCATCTTTACCCCTTCAGGGATCCTAAAAGGGCCGACAAGCTCTCTCCCCATGATTCCAGCCCAAAACATTACTCCACCTCCTCCTTGTTGGCGCCGTAGCCGTGTTTGCATGGGGTGTCCATCAATCAGCCATCCTCCACTCCATCCATCTGGACCTTCGAGCGTTGCACGGCACTCATCGGTGAACAAAACAGTTTTGAAGTCAGTCTTCATATATTGTTTGGCCCACTGGAGCCATTTCTGCTTGTATGCAGTGGATAGAAGAGGTCGACAGGATGTCTTTCGCACAGCTGCAAACCTCTGAAGGACCCTGCATCTTGTTGTTCGGGGGATGTTGGAGGCACCAGCAGCTTCAAAAACTTGTCTGCTGCTATGACAAGGCTTTTTTGCCGCTGCTCTTTTAACCTGACGTAATTGCCTGTAGGAAAGAGTCCTCAATTTTCCCTTATCAGCACGCACACGTGTGTACTGTGAATCAGCTACATACTTCTTGATTGTGCGATGATCACGATGAAGTGTCTTGGCAATGTTGATTGTAGTCATGCCTTGACCTAAACACTCCACAATTTGTTGCTTCTCAGCAGCCGACACATCCTTTTTCTTTCCCATTTTGGCAGAAAATGTAGGCTGCTTAATAATGTGGGACAGCCTTCTTAAGTAGTCTTGCCTTTCATTGGACACACCTGCCAAACTAATTAGCACAGATGTCTATGTGTAACCCGAGGCCTGGATGCCACAAATATTAAAGGCTGTGTCTGAGAGCAGGAGGGAGGTTCCCTGGTCAGGGAAAATTAGCATACAGCACCTCCTGTCCCAGGCCAGTAGGGGGAGCTGGCTGCCCCTATAAAAGCTGGAACTGGGGGCAGGGTTAGAGAGAACTGGACGACCTAGCTCAGGACTGAGACTAGTCCCAGAGAAGAAGGGACAGTTCAGCTGTAGCCGAGGAGTCCGTGAGGCAGAGGAGGAACTGCAAGCCAGGGACAGAGGCGACGAGAGCCGGTCCTGGCAGAGAGTCACACAATCAGACATTGGGGTCCGAGGCTGTCAGGGTTGTAAGCCCAGCAGCCGAGAACCAAACCACGAGGGATTTCAGGTCCCTTGGCCTAAGAAGCCTGGAGGCTCCGCCACACAGAGGGACCAGTACAGCGAGGAGAAAGCAAAAGGAACCCAAGGCCCGAGTCGCAAGCCATAGAGGTGAGAAGTACACGGCCAGCTCAGGGACGTGGGCTATTACACCACGAAGAGGGGGATAGTCAGAAAGAGCATAGAGAGAACGGTAGGCCTACACACTCACCCTGACCAGTGGGGCTTGCACGAATGCTCTCAGACACCCAGGCCCATTCCTAACCGGTACTACTGTTGGGTCATTAATCACATCCACAATAAAGACCCAGGACTGTTTGAAACGGGCTCTGGACTTTTACTATCGCGGCCGGCACTATCACCCCCAGCGTCCACCTACACTGCCCTGAGGCTACACTCTTCCCGTGGGGAGTTATCCTATCTCTGTGCTGCACCCCAACACCAGCCTCAGTGGTCTGCCTTGCAGCGGCGGTTATCCCTGACCGCAATCCACGGATGGCGTAGTCGGACATTCAAAACACTGATAAATAGACTGTCACAACAATTGGTCTGACCACCCTGAGCCACGGCATCGGGTTGCCACTACTACCCCCATCAGCACTGTACTCTAGAATGCCCGGTTCTGGGTACCCCAAGGCCCAGGGGGCGAGTCAGCTTTTGGCGTAGTCGGCAGGATTGTGACCAACCCGCCACAAACGAGTATTGCGTGCCTGAAAAAGACTTTATACTTACCTGAGTGAAGTCTCCCGCCATTCGGGGCCATTTCCCGCCAATTGGAGCCGTTTCCCGCCATTGGGTGCCATCTTAGGTACGCTGCGCGGGAAGAAGAGGGGTGTGGACGTCAAACACGCACGAGACCTGAAGCCCCGCCCTACGCTGAGACGCTGCGCAAGGTCCTGGAAGGAGATCCAGCGGACGCCGACGTCATAACCCTGCGACGCAAGGTCCTCACCCAGAGCATCGCGAGCGGAGCCGCGGCCTACAGAAGTGGATCGCCGGAATGTAGGCCTCAGTTAACTAGGGGGGAGGAAGATGTCGGACGCGGAGGGACCCTCTACCACCAGCGTAGCCGCTGCAGCTGTGATGCCGTTTTCCATGTACTATATCCCCGGAGCGGCCTGGCTGCTACAGTATGCTGGCGAGTCGCATACCTTGGGCGACTTTAAAGAAAGGCTGTATAGCCTGTTCAAAGTTTATCCCCTGACAGAAGAACAGAAAGTAAGCATACTGATAGGGCAGTTAACTGGTGTGGCCCAGCGGGAGGTAAAGTCTTGGACAGCTGAGGAGAAAAGGACTGTAAGGGGGGTTCTGACCCGTCTACGGGACACCTTTGATACCCGTACCTCAGCAGAAATCAAAATGCGGTTCTATGGATGTAAGCAGCGAGCTCAAGATAGCATCAGAGATTATGCCCTAAATTTACAGGAAGCCTTGGGGGCAATTAAGCAAGCTGACCCTGGCAGCGTGCAGGATACAGATAAACTATTGACTGACCAGTTCATAGAAGGTCTGCTGTCCAGCGCCCACAGAACTCAGCTGCGCCTCATGGCTCTACAGAACCCTGATTTGACATTTGCACAGTTCAAAGATAGGGCCATCCGGGTGCTCCGAGAACCTGCACCGGGTGGCGCTGTAGCTTCCCGGCGCCCTTCCATCACTTACCACCAGGGGGCGGTGCCCTACCCCGCAGACCTTGTGGGGGCTGATGCGCAGGCCCTAAACCCATCCCCGCCTGCAAACCTGCACCATCAGGTCCAAGAACTAACAAAGAGTGTTGCTGCATTGACCAGGAACGTACAGTCGTTACAGATGGACCCGTCAGGACCAATCAAGCTGGCTTCCAGTCCGGAGGATGTCCCGTGGCATTGACAGAGGGGGATCCCATCGTTCAGAGGGAGGCCCACCAACCGTTACACGGAGGATGGACAGCCGATTTGCCGCCATTGCAGCCAGTCGGGACATGTAGCCAAGTACTGTACTTTAAACGGGTCCGACCTGGGGCAGAGGGCCAACCCCCAGACATAAGGTCATCAGGCCCATCTAATTGGCGTGATAAGTACTTGGGGGGACGCCCAGTTTTACCCGTAGTGCTGGACGGTATCCCCATGAGTGCACTGCTGGATACCGGGTCACAAGTAACTACCATCCCCTATGTACTTTTTAAGCAGTATTGGTGTGACACTGCCATAACCCGCTATCCAGAAAATGACTTGAGCATCATCGCCAGCAATGGCCAGCCCGTGCCGCAGGTGGGGTTCAGAGAGATGACCATTAAGATTGGTAAAGTTGAACTGCCGGCACAGGGAGTGATCATTGTGGACATTGACCGTCGTGAAAGTCACTCTAAAATAACCTTGGGTACTAACTAGTGTTGAGCGAACATGCTCGACACTGCTCGGTACTCGCCCGAGCATCACGCTACTCGGGATGTTCGGCGAGCACCGAGCATTTCCGGGTTACTCGGGCGGGAGCTCGGGTCTCCGCCCTGCATGTTTGGCGCTCTTTACAGAGCCAATGAACATGCAGGGATTGCCAGCCAGTCACTGTAATGCCGCAGCCATGTTGTTTGTGGGCATTACGGTGATTGGCTGGCCGCACAGCGTCACCTCAAGTATTTAAAACCGGGCGCCGCCATCTTGGACACAGTCGCTCCGGATCAGACAGTGTAGGGACAGCGCTGCTGATTTAGGGAGAGATATATCCTGAAAAATAGTTAGTGTAGGGTCTGTAAAGGCTCCCAGATCAAACAAACAGTCCTTCTCAGGACTTATATCCATCCCAGGTATATCAGGCAGGCAGGCAGGCAGGCTGTATAGGAGACGCAGTGGTTATACCAGCAAATGCTGCATTACAGTCCTGTGTGCTGCTCCTGTTGCTGAAATTGCTGGACTTAGCTCCAGGTCCCGGGGGCCAGGAAAAATCCTTTTTTTTAATCTAAATCCTCTTTTTTTTTTCCTCCTTCACAATGTACAAATACCCATCTTATTAACATTTTGGTGTCACCCCCCCCCCCCCAAAAAAAAAAGTGTGCCTCTGATTTTTCAGACACAAATATATCTGTTGAAGATAGTCTGGTGTAGGCCAGAGAAATAGAAGTGTGGTTTTGCAGTTCTATGGGCCATTTGTATCTAAAAAGAACAGTTTGAGTGTGTCGCTCACTGTTCAGCCGCAAATATATATATATTTTAAAAAGCCTGGTATACACCAGTGAATTATTACTGTGGTTTTGATGTTCCACGGTAAAACATCTCTATTATCCTGTTTTTGGCATTTTTTGCTGTATAAAAATAATAATAGTGTCTCCCTGATTTTTCAGACACAAATATATCTGTTGAAAATAGTCTGGTGTAGGCCAGAGAGACAGAAGTGTGCTTTTGCTGTTCCACGGTAAAAAATCTCTATTATCCTGCTTTTTGCATTTTTTGCTGTAAAAAAAAAAAAAAAATAGTGTCTCCCTGATTTTTCAGACACAAATATATCTGTTGAAAATAGTCTGGTGTAGGCCCGAGAAATACAAGTGTGGTTTTGCAGTTCTACGATACAAACCTCTGTATTATCCACTTTTGGGCCATTTGTATCTAAAAAAAACAGTTTGAGTGTGTCGCTCACTGTTCAGCCGCAAATATCTCTATTTAAAAAAGTGTGGTATACCCCAGTAAACAATAACTGTGGTTTTCCTCTTCCACGGTTCTAATCTACTCTTTATTACCCTTTTTCCATTGATAGTGCAAGTGTAAGCTATTTTACTTCATTTACAATGGGCAAGGCGCGTGGCAAGGGACGTGGAAGTGGACGTTCTGGTGATGGTTCGTGCAGAGGACGGGGCCGTGGCCAAGGTGAAAATGTGCCAAAACCAACAGCCACATCTTCTCGCTCCCACTTCTTGACCGAATTACTAGGGAAGCACAGAACAACACCAGTATTGAGAACTGATCAGTGTGAACAGGTTATTAATTGGATAGCAGACAATACTTCCAGTTACCTGGGCACCACCACCTCCAGTCTGTCTTCCACACGGTGAACTCTTAGTAGCCGTGAGTCTCGACCGCATACTCCTCCTCACCCTGATGCTCCTTCCTCCCACCATGCCGAGTGTCGTCAGACAGCAAGTGATCCCACACTTGGACACTCTGAAGAGCTGTTCTCTGGTCCATTTCCATATTTGGGCCCCGCGCCTGATACGCTTGAAGTGGTGGAAGAGGAGATCCCATGTTGCGATGCCCAAATATTTGAACAGCCACGGCCACAGGAAGTCGACGTTGGCAATCTGTCACAAGAGGTGGACGATGACGAGACACATTTGCCAGGAAGTGAGGAGGAGGATCGTGGTGCACAAGTGGAAGAGGAGGAGGTGGTGGATGATCTAGTAACTGACCCAACGTGGAAGGAGGTCATGCAGAGTGAGGCCAGCAGCACACAGGGGGAGGGAGGCAGAGTACCCCAACAGGCAGGAAGAAGCAGTGTGGTGGCCGCAGACAGAAGGCAGGCAACCGTTCCCCGTAACACCAACACGAGGGACGTTGCCAGTACAAGCGGTAGGTCTTCCAGAGTCTGGAATTTTTTTAAAGACTCTGCTGATAACCCCAAAAAGGCCATATGTTCCACCTGCCATGCCAGCATCAGCAGGGCTGACAAAACTACCAGCCTGACTACCACCAGCATGATCAGGCACATGGCAGCAAAGCACCCGACTTTGTGGGGCGAACCCGAGGGACCACGACCAGTGTCAGCGAGTGACACCACTGCTTCTTCTGCTGTTGTGCGTGCAATAGAACCCCCTGTTGTGGGTGCAAGGCAATCCCCTGTCCATACTGCTTGCAGAGATGCCCCCTCCTCTCAGTCTTCACTTGTTATGGCATTTTCTCAAGAAACAGCATCAACATCCACGTCCACGTCCCACCGCAGCGTTCAATTGTCCATATCCCAGACCTTTGAACGAAAGCGGAAATTCGCAGCTAACGCCCCACAGGCCACAGTCCTAAATTCGCACATTTCACGACTGCTTGCATTGGAAAAGCTGCCATTTAGGCTGGTGGAGACGGAATCCTTCTGCAATCTTATGGCGGTGGCCGTCCCTCGGTACTCGGTCCCCAGTCGACACTATTTTGCCCGGTGTGCCATCCCCGCACTACACAAGCACGTGTCCCAAAGCATCTGTCGTGCCCTCAACAACGCAGTTACTGGGAGAGTCCACCTGACAACGGACACGTGGACAAGTGCTTGTGGCCAGGGACGGTACATCTCTCTGACGGCACACTGGGTAAACATAGTGGAAGCCAGGACCCAGTCGGACCTTGGGACGAAACACATCCTCCCCACACCGAGGATTGCGGGCCCTATGTCAGTCAGAGTTGCCCCCACAGTGTACAGCTCCTGCGCATCCTCCTCCACCTCCTCATGTTCAGCCTCCATCTCAGATATCACCACATCAGTTACAAGCTGGAAGCATTGCAGTACTGCCTCCGCCAAGCGGCAACAGGCTGTGCTGAAACTCATAAGCTTAGGTGATAAACCTCACACTGCTTGTGAGTTGTGGACAGCTGTGAAAGAGCAGGCAGATCTGTGGCTGAGACCGCTGAACCTACATCCCGGCATGGTCGAGTGTGACAATGGCCATAACCTGGTGGCGGCTCTGAGGCGAGGTGAGATCACACACGTACCATGCCTGGCTCATGTGCTTAACCTCGTGGTTCAGCGGTTTCTTAAATCGTACCCCGAGTTGCCAGATCTGCTCGTGAAAGTACTCCGCCTGTCAGCTCATTTTCGCAAGTCTGCTACAGCTTCTGCCGCCCTTGCTGTGTTGCAGCAGCGTTTGCAGCTTCCGGCACACCGACTGGTGTGTGATGTCCCCACATGTTGGAACTCTACCCTCCACATGTTGCAAAGGATTTGTGAGCAGAAGAGAGCAGTTGTGGAGTACCAGCTGCAACAAGGCCATCGATATTCAGGTCAGACTCCACACATAAGACCTCAGGAGTGGACCTGGATGTCTGACATATGTACCATCCTGACAAACTTTGAGGAGGCCACCAAGATGGTGAGTGGCGATGACACAATCATTAGTGTCAGCATCCCACTTGTCTGTCTTTTGCAACGCTCTCTGCAGAGAATTAAAGAGGAGGCATTGCAGCCAGAGTATGATGAGATGGATCAAGAAGCCGTAGCGGGCGATTACACACAGCCCAGCCTCATTTCATCCCAACGTGCATTGGGGGACAATGAGGGAGAGGAGGAGGAGGAGGAAGAACAAGAGCTGCTATCATGCGTTGTAGACGGTAGTACCTGTACAAGTGTCATACCGTCGGTACAGCGTGGGTGGCCTGAGGACAGGGGGGAGGAGGAAGAGGAGGAGGAGGAGGAGAGCATGGTCAGTCGTCATCTTGGTGAGGACACGGAAATCTTGCCCGTTACCAGTCTGGCACGCATGGCTGACTTTATGTTATGCTGCCTTAACCGTGACCCTCGCGTTGTCAAAATGTTGGGTGACAGTCATTACTGGTTGGTGACACTTGTAGACCCCCGCTACAAGGAGCACTTTCACTCTCTTATTCCTGAGGTGGAGAGGTCTACAAAAATGTGGCAATACCAGAAGGCCCTTGCTGCAGAACTCTTAAAAAAATTCCCATCTGAACACGCTAGCGGCAGAGGTCACAGTTCGTTGCCCAACCAAGACGTACAGGCGAGAGAGATGCAACTTCAATCCAGCAGAGGCAGGGGAACACTGTCAACGTTCTGGGACAGTTTTCTGACACCCGCCCAGCTTACAGGCCCTGAGGCGCGGGGTACTCTCACAAGGAGTGGAAAGTTTCAAAAGATGGTGAGGGAGTACCTTGCCGATCGTACCAGCATCCTCCGTGATTCCTCTGTGCCTTTTAATAATTGGGTATCCAAGCTGGACACTTGGAATGAACTCGCTCTGTAAGCCTTGGAGGTCCTGGCCTGCCCTGCCGCTAGCGTGTTATCGGAGCGTGTTTTTAGTGCCGCTGGGGGAATTATAACTGATAAGCGCACTCGCTTGTCAACTGACAATGCTGACAAGCTGACCCTTATCAAAATGAACAAGGGCTGAATTGGGCCAGACTTCTCATCACCACCAAATGACAGCAGAGTAACATAAAGTCAAATCCACTGTGTTATTTCGGGAGGTGTATTCACATGCACCGCTTCACACCCACACATGGGTATACGCTTCCTCATTTCGGCTGTTTAATCTTCTTCTCCTTATCCTCAGCCTCCACCACCACTATACCACCAGGGTGCCAGCATTGCAAGTTCCTCCGTCCTAATTTTTGGCAGCTTTTGCTGGGAAAGCATAAGCAAATACCATGGGACACCCACTCCCCAATAATGGGACTTATGTTTGTAATATGTTGAACTGCATGGCTCTTGTAAGGGGCATTGCAAGTTGCTCCGTCCTAATTTTTGGCAGCTTTTGCTGGGAAAGCATAAGCAAATACCATGGGACATCCACTCCCCAATAATGGGACTTATGTTTGTAATATGCTGTACTGCATGGCTCTTGTAAGGGGCATTGCAAGTTGCTCCGTCCTAATTTTTGGCAGCTTTTTCTTGCAAGGCATAAGCAAATACTATGGGACACCCACTCCCCAATAATGGGACTTATGTTTGTAATATGCTGTACTGCATATGACGCGCCCCCTGGGCCATGTGTACACATGTGTAGGATACCCGGTGCCGGGTTTCTGGGGTCTATAGTCTCCGTGGCAGTGACCCGGTCCCGTGGCTCAGGCTGGTCAAACCAGTGGCAGTCTTTCTTAGGTTTTGAGGTTAATTGTCCGACTGCGCCACCCGTGGATTGCGGTCAGGGAGTACCACCGCTGCGAGGCAGACCGCTGAGGCTGGTGTTGTGTGCGCAGCATAGAATGGGATAACTCCCCTCGGGAGGAGTATAGCCTCAGGGCAGGGAGTGTGGATGATGGGGGAGATGGTGCACGAGCGCAGCAGGAACGACTCAGAGTCTTTGCAGTGCAGTTCAGGGTCTTTACTGATGATTATAAGGTAGACCCTCCCAGGAGTACTGGCTAGCATAAGAGGCCTGGTCAGTCTGTGAGCAAGCAGGAGTTCCCCTGGCCAGGTGGAGTTGTAGGCCTCCCCGTCTGTCTGCACTCTTCCTGGCTACCTTGCTGTAAGCGGGTAGAAGTAGCCCACGTCCCTGAGTGTACTGTGTAGTGCTCACCCGTATGGCTGGTGACTTGGGGCCTTCTGTTAGCCTCCGCTCCACGATGGCGGTGCTGGTCCCTTGCTTGTGACTGAGCCTCCGGGCTTCTATGGCCAGAGGACCTGAAATCCCCTGCCGGCTGGTTTCTGCTGCTGGATATATAAGTCCTCACAGCTTCGGACTCCTGTGTCCGGTTCCTATTGTCTTCTGCCAGGGCGAGCTCTGCTCAGCTTCCAGCCCCTGGTCTTTAGCTCCTAGCTCCTACAGAGCTCCTTGCTGTTACTTTCCCTTGCTCTCACTCTGACTCTGACTGTTCTCTGAATCATTCAACCCCGCCCCAGATCCAGTTTATAAGGGCAGAATTCTCCCCTCCCAGGACTGGGGCAGGAGGATGTTGCATGTTTAAGGGATCCTGACCAGGAAACCTCCCACTTGCTCTCCGAAGTAATATCTCTATTACTGTGGTGACAAGACCCCTGGGGTGCCACACATGGCTCTTGTAAGGGGCATTGCAGTTCCTCATAATTTTTGGAAAGCCTTCCATTCACTGCTTAGGCCAACAGTGCACGGGAGACCCAGTTGCTATAAATCTTAAAAAAAGGTTTAGTTAATGCCCTCTGACCTCCATGTCATTTCCAAGGGGCATTGGAGTGGCTCGAAATTTTTGGTAGGCATTGCACTCACTGTATGCCCTATAACTGTGTAGCCGAACCGCTCCTTTTGTTACAGAAACATATCCTACAAGACATATCTGGTTGACTGGCCTGATATTGATGTGAATGGTCCCTGTTCCTCCTGCTCTTTCTCCTTTGCCACCCCCTCATCCATCATTTATCACCTGAAGCTTTGTTTTAATGGGAGTTATAGAACTGGGATAGTAGCAGGAAAACATCCAGCAATCCTCGGAGGAGGTAGGATATGCGCCAAAATGCGGATCACCTCAGGCCTAGCCGCAACTACATACATGCGCTTGCATTCCAAGAAAACAAAGCAGATGCTAACTTCTATCATCATCATCATGCTCCTCACCTAGGCACTCTCAACTCCCCTGATGGAGAAGCCAGGGCCCACCGGAGGAGTCTGGTTCTCTGGTGGGCTCGTCCAATGCTGCCCTAAAGCAGGCCAGGCTAAGAAAAGTGTGGGGGAAGGTGACAGGAGAAATCAGGGCGGCTGGGGACCGCGTATGGACACCTGGCCGCCACCTGGCGGCTGGGGACCGAGCGTGGACACCCGGCTGCCAGGCGGCTGGGGACAGAGTATGGATACCTCGCTGCCGAAGCGGCCATGAGGTAGTGGCCAGCTTCGGCCTCCTCCAAACTAAAAGGCCCCATTTCAAGTGAAAGCTAGCAGTATGGTATTGCAGCCTGCGGGTGGGTGGGTGGTTGGCTGCATATTTTCGCTTGCATTGCAAGGAATGGGCGAGGTACAATTGAACACTGCCCTGGGACAAGGACTTGCACGGGGATAGTTGCAAGTCTGCATCTTCTTATGCGGCAAGGATCACTTCTGATGGGCACACTTTTAGACAGTGACCTGGGGGTCAGAGATGCTTCCAGGGGTCTTCCCCATGCTGATCCCTTGTCTTTTCAGCACTGTATGCATGTGTCATACAGCACATGGCCAGATAAGGTTGTAAAATGTTAAAATGACATTTCCCGGTGAACGCATTTGTCACGGTTGAAAGCAATACAAAAGGGCAAAAACGCATGAAAAATGCTACTTGTGAACATAGCCCAAGGTGTAGAGGAGTATTTTTGTTTTTGGTTATTTATTTTACCTTATACACAAGTTTTTACCCTGGAAAGGAAATTCCTTAACATATTTTACAGGAAAACCGTTTCAGTTTCGTTTTTGAACGTTTTATTGTGAGCCCGCAAAAGTGGCTTAATACCTCTGACCACGTTGTTGACAGCAGTGACCTGGGGGTCAGAAATGCTTCCAGGGGCGATCCCCATGCTGCCCACATGTCTTTTGAGCACAGTCACTATCGTTTTGGGCACTTTTTAGGCTTTCTGCCGCAAAAATGCTCGGGTCTCTCATAGACTAACATTGGGCTCGTTGCTCGGGTCGAGCACCCGAGTATCACGGTAAGCTCGGCCCAAGCTTCGAGCACCCGAGCATTTTAGTGATCGCTCAACACTATCAGTCGTCATCTTGGTGAGGACACGGAAGTCTTGCCCGTTACCAGTCTGGCACCCATGGCTGACTTTATGTTATGCTGCCTTAACCGTGACCCTCGCATTGTCAAAATGTTGGGTGACAGTCATTACTGGTTGATGACACTTTTAGACCCCCTCTACAAGGAGAACTTTCACTCTCTAATTCCTGAGTTGGAGAGGTCTACAAAAATGGGGCAGTACCAGAAGGCCCTTGCTGCAGAACTATTAAAAATATTCCCATCTGAACACGGTAGCGGCAGAGTTCACAGTTCGCTGCCCAACTAAGGAATACAGGCGAGAGAGACGCAACTCCAATCCAGCAGAGGCAGGGGAACACTGTCAATGTTCTAGGACAGTTTTCTGAGACCTGCCCAGCTTACAGGCCCTGAGGCGCAGGGTACTCTCACAAGGAGTGGAAATTTTCAAAAGATGGTGAGGGAGTACCAGCGTCCTCCGTGATTCCTCTGTGCCTTTTAATTTTTGGGTATCCAAGCTGGACACTTGGAATAAACTCACTCTGTATGCCTTGGAGGTCCTGGCCTGCCCTGCCGCTAGCGTGCTATCGGAGCGTGTTTTTAGTGCCCTGGGGGAATTATAACTGATAAGTGCACTCGCCTGTCAACTGACAATTCTGACAAGCTGACCCTTATCAAAATGAACAAGGGCTGGATTTGGCCAGACTTCTCATCACCACCAAATGACAGCAGAGTAACATAAAGTCAAATCCACTGTGTTATTTCGGGAGGTGTATTCCCATGCATCGCTTCACACCCACACATGGGTATACGCTTCCTCATTTCAGCTGTTTTTTGCTCTTCTCCTTATCCTCAGCCTCCACAACCACTATACCACCAGGGTGACCGTGGTCCATGTTGCCAGCATTGCAAGTTCCTCTGTCCTAATTTTTGGCAGCTTTTGCTTGGAAGGCATTGGCAAAGACTATGGGAGACCCACTCCCCAATAATGGGAATAATGTTTTTAATATGCTGTACTGCATGGCTCTTGTAAGGGACATTGCAAGTTCCCCCTTCCTAATTTTTGGCAGCTTTTGCTTGGAAGGCATAGGCAAAGACTATGGGAGACCCACTCTCCAATAATGGGAATAATGTTTTTAATATGCTGTACTGCATGGCTCTTGTAAGGGGCATTAAAATCGTCTTGTTAAGCTACTGTGACCTCCACGTCTCTTCCAAGGGTCGTTAATATTGTCTTTTTATTCCACTGCGACCTCCACCACTCTTCCAAGGGGCATTAAAAGCGTCTTGTTAAGCTACTGTGACCTCCACGTCTCTTCCACAGGGCGTTGATATTGTCTTTTTATTCCACTGTAACCTCCACCACTCTTCCAAGGGGCATTAAAACTGTCTTGTTAAGCTACTGTGACTTCCACATCTCTTCCAAGGGGCATTAAAACTGTCTTGTTAAACCACTCTGAACTCCACGTCTCTTCTAAGGGGCATTAAAACCATCTTGTTAAACCACTCTGAACTCCACAGCTCTTCCAAGGGGCATTGACATGTTGTTTTTAATTACCTCTAACCTCCACGACTCTTGCAATGGGCATTGCATTTCCTCCTAATTTTTGTCAGCTTTTGCTTTTCAATGCATAGGCGAACACTAAGGGAGACCCACTCCCCAATAATGGGTAGAAGGTTTTTAATACGCTGTAATCCACGTCTGTTTCAAGGGGCATTGCAGTGCCTAATAATTTTTGGAAAGCCATCCATTCCCTGCTTAGGCCAACAGTGTACAGGAGACCCAGTTGCTATAAATGGAAAAAAACGGTTTAGTTAAGGCCCTCTGACCTCTATGTCACTTCCAAGGGGCATTGGAGTGCCTCGAAATTTTTGGTAGGCATTGCATTCACTGTATGCCTTATAACTGTGTAGCTGAACCTCTCCTTTTGGTACAGAAACATATCCTACAAGACATGTGTGGTTGGCTGGCCTGATATTGATGTGAATGGTCCCTGTTCCTCCTGCTCTTTCTCCTTTGCCACCACCTCATCCATCATTCATCACCTGAAGCTTTGTTTTAACGGGAGTCATAGAACTGGGCTAGTAGCAGGAAAACATCCAGCAATCCTCGAAGGAGGTAGAATATGCGCCAAAACGCTGACCACCTCAGGCCTAGCTGCTACTACATACATGCGCTTGCATTCCAAGGAACAGAAAGCTAAGGAGGTGGATGGCCTCATGATCATGAATAATTTACTCGTTGTGTAGGAGGCCGACCACTGCTGCTGTCTACCTTCTGAACTTTGTGTTGAAGCCTGATTGACCCAGGACCCGCAATCCTCTATGTCTGGAGGACGTGTTGCATCCCAGTGTCCAACTGTGTCCCGGTTTCCACAATATTAACCCATTGTGAAGGCGTCAGTGAGATGGACCATTCCTGGCCACATTCACTTGTCCACGTGTTTGTGGTTAGGTTGTCCTTCCCACTAAATGCACTGGGGAGCGCACAGGTAATGTTTTGGTATGCGCGCTTGTGTATAAGGTACACTGGGACAAATAGGGGCGGCTGGGGACCGTTTATGGACACCCGGCCACCCCCACGCGGCTGGGGACTGTGTGTGGGCACCTGGCCGCCCCCTGGCGGCTGGGGACCAAGCGTGGACACCTGGATGCCGGGCGGCTGGGGACTGAGTATGAATACCAGGCTACCGACGCAGCCATGACGTGGTGGCCAGATTCCACCTCCACATGCCTAAAAGGCCCAATTTCAAGTGCAAGCAAGCTAGCAGTATGGTATTGCAGCCTGGGGGTGGGTGGGTGGCAGGCTGCATACTTGCGCTTGTATTGCAAGTTATGGGGGAGGTACAATTGAACACTGCCCTGGGACAAGGACTTGCACGGGGATAGTTGCAAGTCTGCATCTTCTGATGCGGCAAGGATCACTTCTGATGGGCACACTTTTAGGCAGTGACCTGGGTGTCAGAGATGCTTCCAGGGGTCTTACCCATGCTGTTCCCATGTCTTTTTAGCACTGAATGCATGTGTCACACAGCACATGGCCAGATAAGGTTGTAAAATGTTAAAATGACATTTCCCGGTGAATGCATTTGTCACGGTTGAAAGCAATACAAATGTGCAAAAATGCATAAAAAATGCTACTTGTGAACATAGCCCAAGGTGTGGAGGAGTATTTTTGTTTTTGGTTATTTATTTTACCTTACACACAAGTCTTTACCCTGGAAAGGATGTTCCTTATCCCCTTTCCGACCTGGTCAGTAATAGTACTCACCAGGTCGGGAAGGCCGGTTCAGCGGGGGCTCCGGCGGTGAGCCCGCACTGAAGCGAGCACATGTCAGCTGATTATTGGAATCGCAATCCACCCGCGGCTGTTAACATGTTAAATCTCTGACAGTGGCATTTAACTCGCGCTTCCGGGAGTCCTAAGCCCCGCCCATCAGTGACCCCGTCACGTGATCGCGGGTCACCAATGGGTGGGCATGACAACTCAGGGTCTGCAGCAGACGCCTGTGGTTGTCATGTCTCAATTGCTATGAGCGCCACCTAGTGGTCAGCGCTCATAGCAAGTGAGCATTTCTGCTGCATACAAGCGATCTGCTCATCGCTTGTATGCAGTAGAAGCAATCAGACAACTGCTGCTTCTAGTCTCCTCTGGAGACTATAGAAGCAAGCAGAAACTGTAAAAAAAAAAGTTTTTAAAAAAATAAAAAAAATAAAAAATATATAAAAGTTTAAGTCACCCCCCTTTCGCCCCATTCAAAATAAAATATATATATATATAAAAAAAAACACATACACATATTTGGTATCGCCGCATTCAGAATCGCCCGATCTATCAATTTAAAAGAAGAATTAATACAATCAGTAAACGGCGTAACGAGAAAAAAATTTTAAACGCCAGAATTAAGTTTTTTTGGTCGCTACAACTTTGCAATAAAATGCAATAACGGGCGATCAAAACATTGGATCTACCCCAAAATGGTATCAATAAAAACGTCAGCCTGGCACGCAAAAAATAAGCCCTCACCTGGCCCCAGATCCCGAAAAATGGAGAAGCTAAGGGTCTCGGAAAATGGCGTCATTTTTTTTTGTTTTTTTAGCAAGCTTTGGATTTTTTTTTCACCACTTAAATAAAAAAGAACCTATACATGTTTGGTGTCTATGAACTCGTAACGACCTGGAAAATAATGATGGCAGGTCAGTTTTAGCAATCTGTGAACGTGGTAAAAAAAGGACCCAAAAAACAACTGTGGAATTGCATTTTTTTTGCAGTTTCACTGCACTTGGAATTTTTTTCCCATTTTCCAGCACACGATATGGTAAAACCAGTGATGGTGTTTAAAAGTACAACTCGTCCCGCAAAAAATAAGCCCTCACATGGCCATATTGAACGAAAATTAAAAAAGTTCTGGCTCTGGGAAGAAGGGGAGCAAAAAAGGAAAACACAAAAACAGAAAGACCCATGGTCGTTAAGGGGTTAACATATTTCACAGGAAAGCACTTTCACTTTCGTTTTTGAATGTTTTATTGTGAGCTTGTAAAAGTGGCTTAATACCTCTGACCACGTTGTCGACAGCAGTGACCTGGTGGTCAGAAATGCTTCCCCATGCTGTCCCCATGTCATTTGAGCACTGTCACTATCGTTTTGGGCACTTTTTAGGCTTTCTACAGACTGCCGGGGGAGCCGCCGCAAAAATGTTCGTGTCTCCCATAGACTAACATTGGGCTCATTGCTCGGGTCGAGCACCCGAGTATCACAGTGAGCTCGGCCCGAGCTTCGAGCACCCGAGCATTTTAGTGCTCACTCAACACTAGTACTAATGTGATTGAAAATTGTCTTTCAGAAGTAATTGCAATTTTGCAGCAGGTGGTGATGAATGCGAGCTCCAGCCAACAGAGGGTCCTCCAGAAGGAGATAAGAGCCCTGATGAGACGGCAACAGGTAGAACTGTCTGGTGGTGAGATCGGTAGCGTGAGGATGAGCGACCCGTTCCCCATTGCCATGCCTCCCAAAAGTGAAATGATCTGGTGTCTGACTGCAATCGGGTTAAGAGGGAGAGACTACTAAGCCATGTTAGAACCCGTGTACTCAGACAGCAGGCCCACCATTTTGACAGCCCGGGGGGTGGTTGATGTCCGCCATGGAAGGGTGCCCGTCTGGATCTTAAACATTGGGGAAAGGGAATTACACTTGCCCCGGTACGGTACACTAGCCAAATTGTATACTGTTGAACACAATGCTGTTAGGGCCGTGGAACCCTTGCCTTCATCTCCCCAGGCGGAGGGTAATGGCTCCCAGAAACCCAAGGAGGACTGGTGCCAGAAACTCCACGTGGGTGCTGACTCCACTCCCTTGCACCAAAAACAAGGAGTCTACTGGGTGGTTCAGGAGTACGAGAGAATCTTTAGTAAGCACCCGCTAGACTTCGGCAGAGTAAAAGGGGTAGAATACCACATCCCCACGGGAAGCCACCCACCAATAAAAGAGAGATACAGACCTGTAACCCCCGCACACTATCAGAACGCAAAGGGCATGCTGAGAGAAATGAAAGAAGCTGGGGTTATTAGAGACAGCTGTAGCCCCTGGGCAGCCCCCTTGGTTCTGGTATAAAAGAAAGACGGTACCATGAGAATGTGCGTGGACTATAGACAAGTCAATCGTATCACCCATAAAGACGCCTACCCGTTGCCTAGAATAGAGTAGTCTTTAGCAGCCCTAAAATCAGCTAATTTCTTCTCTACTTTGGACCTTACTAGCGGGTACTGGCAGGTTCCTGTGTCTGAGGCAGACAAGGAGAAGACCACCTTCACCAGCCCGATGGGATTAAGTGAATTCAACTGTATGCCATTCGGGATCTGCAATGCACCCGGGACCTTCTAGAGGCTGATGGAATGCTGTCTAGGGCACCGAAACTTTGAGACGGTCCTACTTTACCTGGACGACGTGATTGTATACTCGAAGACCTACGAGGACCATCTAAAACACCTGGCAGAGGTGTTCGAAGCCCTGGCAGGCTATGGCCGGAAGTGAAATCCTCAAAGTGTCACCTGCTGAAACCGAAGGTACAATACCTAGGACACGTGGTAAGTGCAGAGGGAGTAGCCCCCGACCCCGACAAGGTTACAGTAATCAAGAGCTGGCCAAACCCCTCTAACATCAAAGAAGTGAGGCAATTCCTCGGGTTGGTAGGCTACTACCGAAGGTTCATCCCTGGGTTCACTAAGATGGCAACCCCTATGTAGGACCTCCTGATAGGGCAATCTAAGACCAGAAGCCAAAAGCCACCCTTCAAGTGGGACAAGCCGGAAGAGGAGTCCTTCCGCCGGTTGAAGATGGCCCTCACGGGGGATGAGATCCTGGCCTACCCCGATTATGGCCAGCCTTTTATCCTCCACACTGACACCAGTAATGTGGGGCTGGGAGCCGTACTGTCACAGAACCAACAGGGCAGAGAAAGGGTGATCGCGTACGCCAGCCAGAAGCTGAGGCCCACTGAAAGAAACCCGGAGAATTACATCTCCTTTAAGCTAGAATTCTTGGCAGTGGTGTGGGCCGTCACAGAACGGTTTAAACATTACCTGGCCTCCGCAAAGTTCACTGTGTACACGGACAACAACCCGTTGACACACCTGGACAATGCAAGACTAGGTGCCCTAGAACAGCGGTGGATGGCCCAGCTATCAAATTATGACTTCACAATCAAATACCGGGCAGGAAGAACCAACGCCAACGCAGACGCCCTATCAAGAATGCCCCACCTACCCGAAGGAGAAGAGGACTCGGAAGAGCTGGAGGAAGTAGAGCTCCCTGCGTTCCACTGGTATGGGGCCACTCAGTATTCTCACCGGGTAAGAGACAAAGACCTAACCACCGTCATGTTCAACCCCTTACCCCACCACGGCTGGGCTGAAAAGCAAGATAGTGACCCTGCAATTCACCTGGTGAAAGACTTGTTAACCCAGACAGACGCTAGCCCTGGCCCGGACGCTCCAGAGGAAACCAAGCAGTTATGGATGGAGAAAAGCAGGCTATTCCTCTACGAGGGCAAGCTGTGCAGAAGGCTTGTAAACCACCGGACGCACGAGCTGACCTGGCAGGTAGTGGTCCCAAGACGAGATGCACCAATGGTCCTGGAGGCCTACCATGACAGAGTGGGACACTTCGTGTGGAAGAAACTGGAGTTCCTACTGAGAGAGCGGTTCTACTGGATCGGTATGAGAGGAGCCATAGAGAGGTGGTGCAGGGACTGCGGCCCATGTAACCTCAGAAGGAAGGACCATACCAGCCAGAAGACACCCTTGAGGCCCATTGTCACCAGGCAGCCTCTTGAGCTGGTAGCTCTGGACCATGTGAAATTGGCTCCAAGCCGGTCCGGCTACATCTATGCCCTCACAATTGTGGACCATTACTCCCGGTTCCAGGTGGTGGTTCCTGTTAAAGACCTGACAGCCCAAATAGCGGCCAGAGCCTTCCAGCAACACTTCTGCCGTCCACATGGGTATCCGGAACAGGTCTTGACAGATCAAGGTCCAGCGTTTGAGGCTGAAATCTTCCAGGAGTTCTGCAACCTCTACGGCTGTAAGAAGATTCGGACAACGCCTTACCACCCGCAAACCAACGGGCTGTGTGAGAAAATGAACAATATCATCATTGATCTCCTCAAAACGTTGCCCCTGGAGGAACGCAGCCTGTGGCCGGAAAAACTGCCGGACCTGATAGACTTATACAATCAAATCCCGGTGAATGCTACAAATTGCACCCCGGCTTACCTGATGCGAGCAAGACCAGGTAAGCTGCCAATAGACCTGGAGATGGGGGTCCTGACACCCGAGGACACCAGCAGTCTATCCTAAGTGAGCAAACCATTGATATTGGCATACAGTATCACCAGAAAAATGGATGCATATGCAAAACACCACAGAAGTTGTTTAAATAGCTAACTGTGAACAACAAGTTAATCAGCATTTCTCATGTCATGACTCCTATGCAAACCATCTCTTCGAGGTTCTAGTCTTATGGACAACATTTAGATTAATCCAGAGGTCAATGATCAAATTGTAGATTGTGCTCTATAAACCAATATGGCCCATGTTGGCTTCCAACAGGTATCAACCACTGAGGACTCCCAAGTTTTTCATATATTTTAATTAGTGATGGGCAAGCACTAAAATGCTCGGGTGCTCGACCCGAGCAACGAGCCCAATGTAAATCTATGGGAAACTCGAGTATTTTTCTGGCGGCTCCCCCTGGCGGTCTGCAGAGGGCCTAAAAATTGCCCAGATGAATGGGAACAGTGCTCAAATGAAATGGGAACAGCATGGGGAAGACACCTGGAAGCATTTCTGACTCCCAGGTCACTGCTGTCAACAATGTTGTCAGAGGTATTACGCAACTTTTACGGACTCACAATAAAACGTACAAAAACGAAACCAAAATGGATTTTACTGGGAAATATGTTAAGGAACATCCTTTCCAGGATTTGTAATGACTTGTGTATAAGGCAAAATAAATAACTAAAAACAAAAATACTCCTGCACACCATAGGCTACGTTCACACGTAGCGTTTTTGATGCGTTTTTGCACTTTTGTATTGCTTTCAACCGTGACAAATGCATTCACCGGGAAACATCATTTTAACATTTTACAACCTTATCTGGCCATGTGGTGTGTGACACATCATCAGACACATCCTGTTTCATTTATCAAGGAGGGACTCTGAAAGTCACAAAGCCTATTTTCATAGGGCCATCATGCGACCTTTACTATTCTTAAAGGGCCAGCAGTCGGCCCTCACTATTCTTAGAGAGCCATCAGCCGGCTATGCTTTGTTGTTTCCATTACTAAAGAGTGGGTCTCCTATACTGTTATTGCGTATGCAGTGAGTGGCAGGGCTGACCAAAATTTGGACGCACCCCAATACCCCTTTGAAAATTTGGACGCACCCCAATACCCCTTGGAAGAGACTTAGAGGAGGGCCTCCTGAAAACAATGTTCCCATTATTAGGAAGTGGGTCTCCCATACTGTTTGCCTATGCAGTGAATGCAAGGGCTGCCAAAAATTTGAACCTACTCCAATGCCCCTTGGAAGAGACATAGAGGAGGGCCTCCTGAAAAAAATGTTTCCATTATTAGGAAGTGGGTCTTCCATTGTCTTTGTCTATGCAGTGACTGCAAGGATTGCCAAAAATTTGGAAGCACTCCAGTGCCCCTTGGAAGAGACGTGGAGGTCAGAGGGCCTCCTGAAAACAATGTTCCCATTATTAGGGAATGGGTCTCCCATTGTGTTTGCCTATGCAGTGAATGCAAGGGTTGCCAAAAATTTGGAGGCACTATAATGCCTCTTTGTAAGAGACCTGGAGGACAGAGGGCCTCCTGAAAACAATGTTCCCATTATTAGGAAGTGGGTCTCCCATTGTGTTTGCCTATGCATGAATGCAAGGGCTGTCAAAAATTGGGAGGCACTCCAATGCCCCTTGGAAGAGACGTAGAGGGCCTCATGAAAATTTTTTCCCATTATTAGGAAGTGGGTCTCCCATAGTGTTGGCCTATGCAGTGAATGCAAGGGCTGCCAAAAATTGGGAGGCACTCCAATGCCCCTTAGAAGAGACGTGGAGGAGCGGGTCATAAAAAAATGTTCCCATTAGAAAGGAGCGGCTCTCCTATACTTGTAATGCCCATGCACTAAGTGTATGGGCTGACAAACATTTACCCCTGGGGGGTATACATGAAATATACTGTATAAAAATTTTTTTTAAGGGCATCATAAACACCCTTTAAAAAAAATTATGTGGGTGTTGCATCACAGACCACGGTCACCCAGGTGATATGGTGGTGGAGGATGAGGAGAAGGAGGAGGACAAGAGCAAATAGACAAAATCAGGAAGCGTATACCCATATGTGGATGTGAAAAAGTGCATGGGAATACACCTCCCAAACAAAGACACTGGATTTGAGTTTATATTACTCTGCTATCATTCGGTGGTGTTGAGAAGTCTGGCCCAATCCAGCCCTTGTTCATTTTTATAAGAGTCAGCCTGTTAGCATTTTCAGTTGGCAGGCGGATGCGCTTATCAGTTATAATTTCACCAGCGGCACTAAAAACCTGCTCTAATAAAACGCTAGTGGCAGGGCAGGCCAGGACTTCCAAGGCATAGAGAGCCAGTTCATTTCACGCATCCAGCTTGGATACCCAATAATTATAAGGCACAGAGGAATCATGGAGGACGTTGGTACTCCCTCAGCATCTTCCCAAACTTTGCACTCCTTGTGAAAGTACCCCGCGCATCAGGGCCTGTACGATGGGAGGGTCTCAGAAAATTCTCCCAGCACTTTGACAGTGTTCCCCTGACTCTGCTGGATTGGAGTTGTATCTCTCTCGCCTGTACTCCTTGGTTGTCCAACGAACTGTGACCTCTGCTGCCAGCGGTTTCAGATGGGAATTTTTTTTAATAGTTCCATAACAAGGGCCTTTTGGTACTGCCCCATTTTTGTAGACCTGTCCACCTCAGGAATAAGAGATATAAAGTTCTCTTTGTAGCCCGGGTCTAGAAGTGTCACCAACCAGTAATGAATGTCACCCAAAATTTTGAGAACGTGAGGTTCATGGGAAAGGCAGCGTGACATAAACTTAGCCATGCGTGCCAGACTGCTAACAGGCAAGACTTCTGTTTCCTCACCAAGAGGACGACTGACCATGCTCTCCTAATCCTCCTCCTCTCTGTTCTCAGGCCATCCACGCTGAACAGACCGTATAACAGTTGTGCAGGTAGTACCATTTATAGCGCATGAAACTAGCTCCTGTTCTTCCTCCTCCACTTCATCATTGTCTCCCAATCCACGTTGGGATGAGATGAGGCTGGGCTGTGTGTAATCACCCTGTATGGTTTCTTGCTCCATCTCATCATGCTCCGCCTGCAATGCATGATCTTTGATTTTTGAGCAGAGAGCGTTTCAGAAGATAAAGAAGCAGGATGGTGACTCTAATTATGGCGTCATCTCCGCTCACCATCTTGGTGGAGTCCTCAAAGATTTGGAGGATGGTACATATGTCTGACATCCATGTCCACTCCAGAGGTCTTATGTGTGAAGTCTGAACTGAATACCGATGGCCTTGTTGATGCTAGTACTCAACAACTGCCCTCTTCTGCTCACAAATCCTTCCCAACATCTGCAGTGTAGAGTTCCAACCCGTGGGGACATCACACACCAGTCTGTGAGACGGAAGATGCAAATGCTGCTGAAACAGGGCAAGGTCGGCAGAAGCTGTAGGTGACTTACTAAAATGGGCACACAGGCAGCATACTTTAACAAGCAGCTCCGGCAGCTCCGGGTAGGATTCGAGAAACCACGGAGCCACGAGGTTAAGCACATGGGCCAGGCATGGTAAGTGTGTGAGCTCGCCTCGCATCAGAGCCGCCACCAGGTTCTGGCCATTGTCACACACGACCATGCCTTAATGTAGGTTCAGAGGTGTGAGCCACAGATCTGCCTGCTCTTTCAGAGCTGTCCACAACTCTTCAGCATTGTGTGGTTTGTCACCTAAGCATATTAACTTCAGCAGAGCCTGTTGCCGCTTGGCCGAGGCAGGGCTGCAGTGCCTCCAGCTTGTGACTGATATGGTCATTTCGGAGATGGAGGATGAAGAAGAGGAAGAGGCTGAGCTGCAGGAGCTGTAGACTGTGGGGGCAACCCTGATTGACCAAGGGCTTGCAATCCTTAGCGTCGGGAGGACGTGTTCCGTCCCAAGGTCCGACTGGGTCCCGGCTTCTACTATGTTAACCCAGTGTGCCGTCAGCAAGATGTACCATCCCTGCCCAAGAGCACTTGTCCACATGTCCGTGGTTAGGTGGACTTTTGCGGTAACTGCGAGTTGAGAGCACGGCTAATGTTTTGGGACACATGCTTGTGTAATGCGGGGACGGCACACTGGGAGAAATAGTGGCGTCTGGGGACCGAGTACCGAGGAACGGCCGCCGCCATCAGGTTGCGAAATACTTCCGTCTCCACGAGCCTAAAAGGCAACATTTTGAGTGCAAGCAGTCGCGAAATGTGGGAATTTAGTAGTGTGTCCTGTGAATCTTTGGCTGCGTATTTGCGCTTGCGCTCCAAGGACTGGGGTATGGACAACTGAACGCTGAGCTGGGACAAGGACGTGCTTCCTGATGCTGCTACTTGAGAGTGTGCAGTGACAGGTGCAGGGCAGGAGGCATCTTCACATGCACCATGGACAGGGGATTGGCTTGCATGCACAACAGCAGAAGAAGCAGTAGTGCCACCCGCATACACTGTTACTGGACCCTGGGTTCTGCCCATAAAGTCAGGTGCTTTGCTGCCCAATGCCTGATCATTCTGGTGGTGGTCAGGCTGGTAGTTTTGCCACCCCTGATGATACTGGCCTGGTAAGTGATGCAAATGGCATTTTTGGGGTAATCGGCAGAGTCTTTAAAAAATAACCAGACTCGGAAAGATCTAACAGTTGTACTGGCAACTTCCTTCGTGTTGGTGTTACGGTGAACAGTTGCCTGCCTTCTGTCTGCGGCAACCACACTGCTTCTTCTTATCTGTTGGGGTGCTCTGGCTCCCTCCCCCTGTGTGCTGCTGTCCTTGCTCTTCATGTCCTCCTGCCAGGTTGGATCATTTACTATATCATCCACCACTTCGTCTTCCACTTCACACCCTGGTCCTCCTTCTGACTCTCTGGCAATTGTGTCTCATCATCGTCCACCTCTTGTGACAGTTTCCTACCGTCGCCTTTGTGTGACCGTGGCTGCTCATATATTTGGGCTTCGCTACACGCAATCTCCTCTTTCCCTGCTTCAAGTGGACCGGATGAGAAGCCCCAATCTATAAATGGAAAAGTGAACAGCTCTTCGGAGTGTCCAAGTGTGGGATCAGTTGTTTCCGGGCACTCGGCATGGTGGAAGGAAGGAGGATCAGGGTGAGGAATATGCAGTCCAGACTCACAGCTACTGAGACTTGACCGTGTGGAAGAGAGGGTGGTGGTGGTGGCAAAGTGATTGGAATCATTATCCGCTATCCAACCAATAACCTTTTCACACTGCTCTGTGTTCAATAATGACGTGCTGCAGTCCCGTAGGAATTGGGACAGGAAGGTCGGGCGAAAAGATGTGGGTGTTGTTGTGGCACAATTTCAGTTTGCCCACGGCCTCGGCCTTTGCATGCACCATCACGTCTAGTTCCTCGTCCCTTGCCATGCGCCTTGCCCTTTTTAAATGGAGGACAATATCTTCCACGCTGACTACAAATGGCAGAATTTGGAGCGAAGTTATATGTGATCCATGTGATGTAGAAACCACAGTTTTAAATACCTGGCCTGTAGGTAACTATTTTTAACAGCAAACCGTTGTCAATAACTTCACTGACACACTGAAACAAAATTTTAATGGAGGCCAGAAATGGCAATATTTTCAGTGCAATTATATGTGATCGATGTGACGGGCAAACCACAGTTTTAAATAGCTGGCCTGTAGCTAACTATTTTTAACAGGGCTAACCTTGTGTCAATCAGTTCACTGACACACTGCAACAAAATTTTAACCACTTCCAGACCGCCCACTGTACATAAACGTCGGCGCTTGCTGGGCTCTGTGCAGCGCCGACGTTTATAAACGGTCGGTGGTCCTGCAGCCCTCAGGACCCCCAGGGTCCTGCAAGCGCTGCAGGTGTGCTGCAGAGCGACAGTTCTGACTGGATCAGGTCCCAATGATGTTAACCCTTTGCTATCTTCTATATGCCGCGATCTATAGTGATCACGGCATTTAGAAGATAGTGAGAGGAGAGGGGGTCATCCACTTACCTCTCCGACGGCCCCCTGGTGTCTGACAGGACCTGCTGTTGTCATGGCAGCCGGAGGTCACGTGACCACCTCCGGGACTGCCATGTATGGTGTCCTGCTAGACTCAGCCTGCAGCTGAAGTCTAGCAGGTGACACTGACTGTGAAACTGTCAGCAGTGCTCTCATGCAATGCAATACATGTCTATTGCATTGCATGAGAACAGTGATTAGAAAATTAAAAATTAATGTCCCATACAGGGACTAAGTAAAAATGTAAAAAAAAGTCAAAAAAATGTTTTCAAACTGTTTAAAAAAAATCACAAAATAAATAAAAAAAATAAATAAAATATTAAACCAATAAATCCGTATATTTATGCAAAAACAAAAAAAGTACACATATTTGGTATCGCCGCGTCCGAAACAACCCGATCTATAAAACTGTCACACTAATTAATGCCTTCTGTGCACACCATAATAAAAATAAATAAAAAACGGAGCAAAAAACTATGCTTTTTCATCATATTGCCAAACAAAAAGTGGAAAAAAATGCGATCAAAAAGCAAAATGGAAATAAAAATGGTACCGCTGAAAATGTCATCTTGTTCTGAAAAAAAAAGCCGCCATACAGCTCCATCAGCCAAAAAATAAAAAAGTTATAGCTCTCAGAATAAAGCGATGCAAAAAAATATTTTTTCTAGAAAAATTTTTTTATTGTGTAAAAGCGCCAAAACATAAAAAAAATACGGTAAGTGTAGTATTGCTGTAAACATACTAACCTCAAGAATAATGCTGCCTTATCACTTTTACCACACATAGAACGGCATAAAAAAACCCTCAAAAAACAATTCCTGAATTGTTGTTTTTTGTTAATTTTACCTCCCAAAAAACGGAATAGAAAGCGATCAAAAAATGTCACGTACCCAAAAATAGTACCAACAAAAATATCAACTCGTCCCGCAAAAAACAAGCCATCACATGACTCTGTCGGCCGAAATATGGAAAAATTATAGCTCTCAAAATATGGTGATGCAAAAACTAGATTTTGCAAAAAAAAGCGTCTTTTAGTGTGTGACAGCTGTCAGTCATAAAAACCCGATATAAATCTGGTATCTCTGTAATCGCACCGACCCGAAGAATAAAGTAATCTCATCACTTATACCGCATGAGGAACAGCGTAAAAAATAAACAGAACCAATTCTTCACCTGCTACTGATTTGTTTATTATGTCTCCCAAAGATCGCAGTAAGGCTCGGCGCACATTTATCCTGCACTCTGGGCTGAGCACTTACACCAGGGTTTCCGTGTAAATCTCTGAAATACGTGATTCAGATGGAACCCATGACGGAAGATTCCCTGTAATGAGGCAGATATAGGCCATTGTGTATGCCGTCTGGCCTGTGATCCCACGGTGTCAGTTTTTTTAGGCGTGCATAAAAGTGCGGTTGACCACAGTTTTCTGCACTTCTGAAAAAAAGGACACCGCTAAACAGAGACCAGACAGAGTCCAGAGTAACTGTGCTGCCTCATTACAGTGAATGGATCCCGCAGGGGTTTCATCTGAATTACATCACTTGGAAATTTAGATTGAAACCCCGATGTAAGTGCTCAGCATAGAGCGCCGGATAAACAATATGTAAAATGTTCCCAATAAAAGCTTCAACTTAGTCCTCAAAAAAAGCTAGTCCCCACTCAGATCCGTTATCTGTTAAAAATATAAGGGACTTCCAAGTTACTGGTAGCAGAAAGGCTCTGGAAAAGCAAAATGGCCCTTGCTCCCCAAAAGAAATTCAGAAAATGTTGTGCTCCCAAATCCACAATAATTTGTTCTCCAATTGTCAAATAGCGCTCCGTCCCTCCCAGATCTCGCCGTATTGCCACTTTTAGAAGAAATTGTGTGACACATTTTGGCACCATTATTACCCATTGCCCTGTGTGAAAATGTAAAATATGAGGGTAAAACATTTTTTTGTGGTAAAAATATAATTATGTTTTCTTCACTGCCCAATGGTATACATTTAAAAATTAAAAAATACTCACTACTTCCCTAGATGAATTCCTTGAGAGGTGTAGTTTACAAAATGGGGTCACTTGTGGGGGTTTCTGCTGTTTCGGCATGTCAGTGACTCTTCAAATGTGACATGGTGTCTGCAACCTATCCCAGCCAACATAGCGCTCCTTTGTCTTCCGAACCCTGCCGTACACCACAGCAGTGGTTTTCCCCCACATATGGGGTATCGGCGTACTCAGGAGAAATTGCAAAACAAATTTCATGGTGCAATTTCTCCTGTTACCCTTATGATAATGCAAAATTAGGGGATGAAAAACATTTTTTGTGGGAAAAATGTGAACATTTTATTTTTACGGCTCAATATTATAAACTTCTGTGAAGCACCTGGGGGTGCAACGTGCTCACCACACATCTAGATAAGTTCCCTAAGGGGTCTAGTTTCCAAAATGGTGTCACTTGTGGGGGGTTTCCACTCTTCAGGCACATTAGATGCTCCCCAAATGCTACATGGCGTCCGCAAATTATTCAAACAAATTTTGCATTCAAAAAGTTTAATGGCGTTCGTTCCCTTCCAAACCCTGCAGTGTACCCAAACAGTGGTTTTCCCTCACATATTGGGTATCAGCGCGCTCATGAGAAATTGAACTACAAATTGTGTTGTCCATTTTTTCATGTTACCCTTGCGAAAATAAAAAAATTGGGTCTAAAGTAACATTTTTCTGAAAAAAAGTTAAATGTTCATTGTTTTCTTCCACATTCCAAAAATTCCCGTGAAACACCTGAAGGGTTAAACTTCTTCAATGTGGTTTTGAGCCCCTTGAGGGGTGCAGTTTTTAGAATGGTGTCACTTTTGGGTTTTTTCTGTCATAAAGGCCCCTCAAAGTCACTTCAAATACGATGTGGTCCCTAAAAAAATGTTTTTGTAAATTTTGTTGGAAAAATGAGAAATCGCTGGTCAACTTTTAACCCTTATAGCTTCCTAACAAAAAAAAATTGGTTCCAAAATTGTGCTGATGTAAAGTAGACATGTGGGAAATGTTATTTATTAACTATTTTGTGTGACATATCTCTCTGATTTAAGGGCATGAAAATTCAAAGTTTGAAAATTGCAAAATTTTCAAAATTTCCCCCAAATTTCTGATTTTTTCACAAATAAACGCAAGTGATATCAAAGAAATTTTACCACAATCATGAAGTACAAAATGTCACGAAAAACTATCTCAGAATCAGGGGAATCCGTTAAAGCATTCCTGAGTAATTACTTCATAAAGTGACAGTGGTCAGAATTGTAAAAATTGGCCTGGTCACGAAGGCAAAAACAGGCTCTGGCGCGAAGTGGTTAATGGAGGCTAGAAATGGCAATATTTTCAGCGCAATTATGATCCGTGTGACGGACAAACCACAGTTTTAAATAGCTGGCCTGTAGGTAACTATTTTTAAAGCAAACTGGTGTCAATAGCTTCACTGACACACTGCAACAAAATTTCAATGGAGGCCAGAAATGGCAATATTTTCAGTGCAATTATATGTGATCCGTGTGACGGACAAACCACAGTTTTAAATAGCTGGATTTTTACCGCTGTAATATGGAAAGGACCTGGCTGTATTCCGCAGTGCCAGCAAGCAAAAGGCGCAGATAAATGGTGTTCTCTGGATTGCTTTTTTAGCAAATAATCATGAATAAGATCCAAAAAAAAATTATTCCTGGCCCTTGAGAACTGGGCCTATGTTTAGAAATGTCTAAAATCAGCAGCAGACAGAACTGGAATGGAGCATCTTGTGCTATATGCACTGCAGTCTGTTATATACACTGCCTGCCTGCCTATATTCACTGCCTGCCTGATATCTCTGCAGATGGATTAGTCCTCAGAAGGACTGTTTGTTGAGATGGATATGTGTAATATACTTCTGTTCTACCTACACTACCTAATAAACAAGCAAATCTCTCACTAGCTCAGCAGCACCTCTCCCTACACTGTCTGATTGCGGAGTAGACTGACGAGCACGGCGGTGTCAGGTCTGATATAGACCTGATGACGCTGTGCGGCCAGCCAATCACTGTAATGCCCCAACCAACATGGCTGCGGCATTACAATGAGTGGCAGGCAATCCCTGCATGTTCATTGGCTCTGTAAAGAGCACCAAACATGCATG
Source organism: Phyllobates terribilis (assembly GCF_046119375.1). Lineage (NCBI taxonomy): Eukaryota > Metazoa > Chordata > Amphibia > Anura > Dendrobatidae > Phyllobates > Phyllobates terribilis. The sequence continues at coordinate 32,151,722 of NW_027362768.1, read as the reverse complement.
GAGGGGACCCAAGCATCCGCCCGAGCATCTCGCATGACCCGATGACGCTATGCGGCCAGCCAATCACTGTAATGCCCCAACCAACATGGCTGCGGCATTACAATGAGTGGCAGGCAATCCCTGCATGTTCATTGGCTCTGTAAAGAGCACCAAACATGCATGGAGGGGACCCAAGCATCCGCCCGAGCATCTCGCATGACCCGATGACGCTATGCGGCCAGCCAATCACTGTGATGCTACAACCAACATGGCTACGGCATTACAGTGCATGGCAAGCAATCCCTGCATGTTCATTGGCTCTCTAAAGAGCTCCAAACATGCAGGGCGGGGATCCGAATTCCCGCCTGAGCAACCCGGAAATACTCGCTGAGCTTGTCGAGCACAGTGATGCTCGGGCGAGTACTGAGTAGTGGCAAGCACGTCGCTCATTACTAATTACCTCCACATAGTGACAGAATAGTACCACATACAAGGAACAAATACCACTATACCATGACCAGACCACATATTGCCACCACATAATGACCGAATAATACCACAAACAAGTGACAAATACCGCCACACAGTGACCAGATCACATATTACCACCACATAGTGGCTGAATACTACAATACTGATCATTAATAAAAAACAGAATACTAATATTACCATAAGTACCATTATACTCAGGATCTCTGTACATAGTAAACAGTGTATATTGTAAGTGTACAGATAACACACTGACTCACTGGTAACGTCTCTAATTGAAGTCCTTCATCTTCGCTTTTCTGCTTCATTCAGCGTAGACTGCCATCGCTTTTTACAGCCAGGACTCGTCTCTGCATAAAATAACAGTTATCTAGAGCAGCTTCGAGGCACATTTTCCAATTTTTCCCAACTTCTACACTACAACAGAATAAGAAAAAAAAAAGCGACATAGTGCCACCCTGCACAGTAACATGACCCACCCTCACTGAAAACAGTATCCTCAAAAATAAAATACATCACAGCAGTAATAATATCCTTCAATTAGCCTCTACAGTAATAATGTCCTACATCCTGCCCCCAATGTCTCCAACCTGCCTCCATTGTCTCCAATGTCTCTATCCTGGCCCCATGTCTCCATTCTGCCTCATATCTTTCCATCCTGCCCCTCATGTTTCCATTCTGCCCCTAATGTCTCCCATTCCGCCTCCATGTCTCCATAGTGCCCCATGTCTCCATTCTGCCTCCATATTTCCATTCTGCCTCCATGTTTCCATTCTGCCTCCATGACTCCATTCTGCCTTCATGTCTCCATTCTGCCTCCATGTTTCCCATTCTGCCCGCACGTCCCCATCCTGCCCCAATATCTCTCCATTCTGCCCCATGTCTCTCCATCCTGCCCCCATGTCTCCATTCTGCCCCATGTCTCTCCATCCTGCCTCCATGTTTCCATTCTGCCCCCATGAAAAAGATAAAGACGTGTCTCTTAATCTGCGCTCCTCCGTGTATGGATTCTAATAGTAGATTAGTAAAATATTACTTATTTATTCGAACATAGTAAGGCTAAAAACAACGCATTTCATGGACGTCCTGTCCACTTCATCAGGTACATAGCCATTCTGCCCCCATGTCTCTCCATCCTGCCCCCATTTTTCCATTCTGCCCCCAATGTCTCACATTCTGCTCCCATGTTTCCATTCTGCCCCCTATGTCTCTCCATCCTGCCCCCATGCCTCTCCATCCTGTCCCCATGTCTCTCCATTCTGCCCCCATGTCTCCATTCTGCCCCCATGTGGCTCCATCCTGCCTCATGAAAAAGATGAAGATGCGTCTCTAACTCCGCCCCTTCTCCGTGCATGGATTCCAATAGTAGATTAGTAAAATATGACTTATTTATTTGAACACAATAAGGCTAAAAACAACGTGTTTCATGGACGTCCTGTCCACTTCATCAGGTATATAGCCATTCTGCCCCAATATCTCTCCATCCTGCCCTCATTTCTCCATTCTGCCCCAATGTCTCCATTATGCCCCATATCTCTCCATCCTGCCCCTCATGTTTCCATTCTGCCACTAATGTCTTCCATTCCGCCTCCATGTCTCCATATTGCCCCATGTCTCCATTCTGCCTCCATGTTTCCATTCTGCCTCCATGTCTCCATTCTGTCTCCATGTCTCCATTCTGCCTCCATGTCTCCATTTTGCCTCCATGTTTCCCATTCTGCCCCCACGTCCCCATCCTGCCCCAATATCTCTCCATTCTGCCCCTAATGTCTCCTATTCTGCCTCCATGTTTCCGTTCTGCCTCCATGTTTCCGTTCTGCCTCCATCTTTCCCTTCTGCCTCCATCTTTCCCATTCTGCATCATCTCCATTCTGCCTCCATGTTTACTATACTGCCCCCATGTCTCCATTCTGCCCCATGTCTCTTCATTCTGCCCCCCCATGTCTCTCCATCTGCCCCTAATGTCTCCTATTCTGCCTCCATGTTTCCATTCTGCCTCCATGTTTCTGTTCTGTCTCCATGTTTCCCATTCTGCATCATCTCCATTCCGCCTCCATGTTTCCATTCTGCCTCCTTGTTTCCTTTCTGTCTCCATGTTTCCCATTCTGCATCATCTACATTCTGCCTCCATGTTTCCTATTCTGCCCCCATGTCTCCATTATGCATCCATGCCTCTCCATCCTGCCTCCATGTTTCCATTCTGCCCCCATGAAAAAGATAAAAACGTGTCTCTAACTCCGCGCTCCTCCGTGTATGGATTCCAATAGTAGATTAGTAAAATATGACTTATTTATTCAAACATAGTAAGGCTAAAAACAATGTGTTTCATGGACGTCCTCTCCACTTCATCAGGTACATAGCCATTCTGCCCCTATGTCTCTCCACCCTGCCCTCACTTTTCCATTCTGCCCCCATGTCTCAAATTCTGCCCCCATGTTTCCATTCTGCTCCCCATGTCTTTCCTTCCTGCCCCCATGTCTCTTCATCCTGCCTCCATGTCTCTCCATTGTGCCCCCCCATGTCTCTCCATCCTGCCCCCATGTCTCCATTCTGCCCCATGTCTCTCCATCCTGCCTCCATGTTTCCATTCTGCCCCCATGAAAAAGATAAAGACGTGTCTCTTATTTTGCGCTCCTCCGTGTATGGATTCCAATAGTAGATTAGTAAAATATGACTTATTTATTCAAACATAGTAAGGCTAAAAACAACAATTTTCATGGACGTCCTGTTCACTTCATCAGGTGCATAGCCATTCTGCCCCCTATGTCTCTCCATCCTGCCCCTATGCCTCTCCATCCTGTCCCCATGCCTCCATTCTGCCCCCATGTGGCTCCATCCTGCCTCATGAAAAAGAGGAAGACGCGTCTCTAACTCCGCCATCCTCCGTGCATGGATTCCAATAGTAGATTAGTAAAATATGACTTGAACACAATAAGGCTAAAAACAACGCGTTTCATGGACGTCCTGTCCACTTCATCAGGTATATAGCCATTCTGCCCCCCATGTCTCTCCATCCTGCCCTCATTTCTCCATTCTGCCCCCAAAGTCTCACATTATGCCCCATGTTTCCATTCATCACCCCATATCTCTCCATCCCACCCGCATGTCTCTTCATTCTTCCTCTCATGTGTCTCCATCCTGCCCCCATGTCTCTATCCTGCCCCAATGTCTCTCCATCCTGCCCCCATGTCTCTCCATTCTGCCTTTGATGTCTCTCCATTCTGCCCCCCATGACTATGCATCCTGCTCTCCATTCTGCCCCATGTGTCTCCATCCTGCCCACCCCATGTCTCCATTCTGCCCCCCATGTCTCTCCATTCTGCCCCTATGTTTCTCTATCCCGCCCCCATGTCTCCATTTTGCCCCCATGTCTCTCCATTCTGTCCCCCATGTCTCTCCATTCTGTCCCCCATGTCTCTCCATTCTGCCCCCATGTTTCCATCCTACCCCCATGTCTCCATTCTGCCCCCATGTCTCCATTCTGCCCCCAATGTCTCCATTCTGCCCCCAATGTCTCCATTCTACCCCCCATTTCTCTCCATCCTGTCCCCATTTCCCATTTTTCCATTCTGTCTCCATGTTTCCATCCTGCCCCCAAGTTTTCTGCCCCCAATGTCCCCCCTTCTGCCCCCATGTTCTCTGCTCCCATGTTTTCTGCCCCCATGTTTCCATCCTGTCCCCATGGTGCGGCTTTAAAAAAAAAAAAGTTTCTCCTTACCTTGCGGCGCTCCAGTGGTGTCCGGCTCTGCTATCACCGGAAGCACACTTCCGGTGTTAGCAGACAGTGACGTCATACTCCAGCGACGTGTGTGCTGACGTCAGCTGCCGGCCTGTGATTGGTCGGCGGCTGTTAACTATTGCCGTGCGGGAAGCTTTCCGTACGGCATTACATTTAAAGTGAACCTGCATCCGAGGACGCACGTTCACTGAACCGGCAGAATGCTGCCGCTGGGGCCCGGTGAGCAGAAGAACGGGGGCCCGACCAGGCCCCCTCTGCTCACTGGTTCCCATATGCCAGTAAGGGCAGTAATGCCCTGAGAGTGGCGCTGTGTATATTGCACACACCTCTAACACACTGGTCATATACCACACACAGCCCTGACACACTGGCTGTATAATGCACACATTTGTGACACACTGGCCGTATAATGCACACATCTCTAACACGCTGGCCATATATCACACACAGCCCTGACACACTGGCAGTATGCCACATACATCCCTGACACACTGGCTGTGTACCGCACACAGCCCTGACACACTGGCTGTATACTTCACACAGCCCTGATATACTGATCGTATACCACACACAGCCCTGACACACTGGCCGTATACGGCACACAGCACTCACACATTTGCCATCATCTTTACACGGCACACACACACTTGCCATTCTGTATATTGCACAGAGCACTCACACACACACTGGCCATATACCATACACCACTCTCACACACTTGCCGTATACCGTACATAGCACTCACACTATGGCCGTGTATATCACAAAGCACTCACGCACTTGCCGTGTACCGTACACCGCCCTCACACACTTGTCGTATACCGCACTCAGCATTCACACACTGGACACACTGTATACCGTGCACGGCACTCACACACTGGCTATATACCACACACAGCACTCACACTGGACATATACCGCATACAGCGCACATACATTGCACACTGATACCACTATTATATAATACATTATACACACATTGCTCAGACATAAGCAAATATCTCCCTTGTACAATAGACTACACTGAACACTCACTCTGCTAACATCAATGACACACAGCAGATCTCACACTGATACTTATATGCTTTTTTCCATAGTCTTCTGGTTCTTGGTTGATGGCTGGAATCTTGCATCAGGTCATGGGCAGCTAAGCTTGAGACTCTCTGCCTGTTCCAGCAAAGCCATGCCCCTTTTTACTATGCCCCACCCATCTACTCTTTCTGAGGTTGTCCCCAATATATTGCTGCCTTTGTGCCCTCTGTAAAATTAGGTGCAGCAGGTTCCATGACTGAAGTAAGACAAACATGTCCGTTTCTGAGGCTGCCTAGCTGCTGGCAGTCTGAACTAGCAGTGTTCACGAGCTACAGCAGAAAGCAAGGTGAGCACTGATTGGTCAATATTCTGCCAATCACTGCTGGCATCATTTAGTTCTGTTAACTCTATGGTGCTAGGTTAACAGCCATGCACTGAGATGGGAGAAGCAAGAGTCTCCGCAGTGCCGTGCAGGCCTTGCCCCCTCTCTCTCTAGGGCAACTTTGAGGATGCAACAAACTTAATAGATCTTAGCAAGTGGGCTTCCCATGAATGACACAAGTTCAACCTTTGATGGGTGGGGTTTGGCCACAGCTTTTATTCCTACATTATAACCTTATAAAAACTCGTACTTCTAATTGTCTGTGGAGAACCAGGCAGAGGTAAGAGCGGCCCTCTTACCTTAGATCAGAGGTCATGACAACATCCGGGTCACCTGGCATCAGGAAGTTAGATAGATCGTGCACAGTGCACAATCTATCTAACTTGTGTCTACAGGGCTGGCAGCCTGCATAGCACAAGGATGCTGCTGCTGCAGCATCCCTATGCTATGCAAGCGATCAGCCTGCAAAAAATAAAAGTCCCATAGTGGGACAAAGTGTAAAAGTGCAAAAATGTGTTAGAAAGTGAAAATAAATAAAAAAAAATGTTAAAATATATATAAAAAAAAACTATATATATATATATATATATAAATATATATATACTTTACTGATAAATAATTATTATGAAAAAAAAACAATAAAAGTACACATATTTGGTGTCACCGCGTGTAGAATGACCTGACCTATAAAACTGTCCCACTAGTTTAGTGAACACGGTGAAAAAAAAGCCAAGATAAAAACAATGCTTCATCATAATACCACAAAATTTTTTTTAATAAAACGTGACCAAAAAGACAAATGTAAATAAAAATGGTACCACCGATTTTTTCACAAATAAACGCAAGTGATATCAAAGAAATTTTACCACAATCATGAAGTACAAAATGTCACGAAAAACTATCTCAGAATCAGGGGAATCCGTTAAAGCATTCCTGAGTAATTACTTCATAAATTGACAGTGGTCAGAATTGTAAAAATTGGCCTGGTCACGAAGGCAAAAACAGGCTCTGGCGCGAAGTGGTTAATGGAGGCCAGAAATGGCAATATTTTCAGCGCAATTATGATCTGTGTGACGGACAAACCACAGTTTTAAATAGCTGGCCTGTAGGTAACTATTTTTAAAGCAAACTGGTGTCAATAGCTTCACTGACACACTGCAACAAAATTTCAATGGAGGCCAGAAATGGCAATATTTTCAGTGCAATTATATGTGATCCATGTGACGGACAAACCACAGTTTTAAATAGCTGGATTTATAGCGCTGTAATATGGAAATGACCTGGCTGTATTCCGCAATGCCAGCAAGCAAAAGGCGCAGATAAATGGTGTTCTTTGGATTGCTTTTTTAGCAAATAATCAGGAATAAGATCCAAAAAAAAATTATTCCTGGCCCTTGAGAACTGGGCCTATGTTTAGAAATGTCTAAAATCAACAGCAGACAGAACTGGAATGGAGCATCTTGTGCTATATGCACTGCAGTCTGTTATATACACTGCCTGCCTGCCTATATACACTGCCTGCCTGATATCTCTGCAGATGGATTAGTCCTCAGAAGGACTGTTTGTTGAGATGGATATGTGTAATATACTTCTGTTCTACCTACACTACCTAATAAACAAGCAAATCTCTCACTAGCTCAGCAGCACCTCTCCCTACACTGTCTGATTGCGGAGTAGACTGACGAGCACGGCGGTGTCAGGTCTGATATAGACCTGATGACGCTGTGAGGCCAGCCAATCACTGTAATGCCCCAACCAACATGGCTGCGGCATTACAATGAGTGGCAGGCAATCCCTGCATGTTCATTGGCTCTGTAAAGAGCACCAAACATGCATGGAGGGGACCCAAGCATCCGCCCGAGCATCTCGCATGACCCAATGTCGCTATGCGGCCAGCCAATCACTGTGATGCTACAACCAACATGGCTACGGCATTAGTGCATGGCAATCAATCCCTGCATGTTCATTGGCTCTCTAATGAGCTCCAAACATGCAGGGCGGGGATCCGAATTCCCGCCTGAGCAACCCGGAAATACTCGCTGAGCTTGTCGAGCACAGTGATGCTCGGGCGAGTACTGAGTAGTGGCAAGCACGTTCGCTCATTACTAATTACCTCCACATAGTGACAGAATAATACCACATACAAGGAACAAATACCACTATACCATGACCAGACCACATATTGCCACCACATAGTGACCGAATAATACCACAAACAAGTGACAAATACCGCGACACAGTGACCAGATCACATATTACCACCACATAGTGGCTGAATACTACAATACTGATCATTAATAAAAAACAGAATACTAATATTACCATAAGTACCATTATACACAGGATCTCTGTACATAGTATACAGTGTATATTGTAAGTGTACAGATAACACACTGACTCACTGGTAACGTCTCTAATTGAAGTCCTTCATCTTCGCTTTTCTGCTTCATTCAGCGTAGACTGCCATCGCTTCTTACAGCCAGGACTCGTCTCTGCATAAAATAACAGTTATCTAGAGCAGCTTCCAGGCACATTTCCCAATTTTTCCCAACTTCTACACTACAACAGAATAAGAAAAAAAAAAGCGACATAGTGCCGCCCTGCACAGTAACAGGACCCACCCTTACTGAAAACAGTATCCTCAAAAATAAAATACATCACAGCAGTAATAATATCCTTCAATTAGCCTCTACAGTAATAATGTCCTACATCCTGCCCCCAATGTCTCCATCCTGCCTCCATTGTCTCCAATGTCTCTATCCTGGCCCTATGTCTCCATTCTGCCCCCAATGTCTCCATTATGCCCCATATCTTTCTATCCTGCCCCTCATGTTTCCATTCTGCCCCTAATGTCTCCCATTCCGCCTCTATGTCTCCATATTGCCCCATGTCTCCATTCTGCCTCCATATTTCCATTCTGCCTCCATGTTTCCATTCTGCCTCCATGTCTCCATTCTGCCTCCATGTTTCCCATTCTGCCCCCACGTCCCCATCCTGCCCCAATTTCTCTCCATTCTGCCCCATGTCTCTCCATCCTGCCCCCATGTCTCCATTCTGCCCCATGTCTCTCCATCCTGCCTCCATGTTTCCATTCTGCCCCCATGAAAAAGATAAAGACGTGTCTCTTACTCTGCGCTCCTCCGGGTATGGATTCTAATAGTAGATTAGTAAAATATGACTTATTTATTCGAATATAGTAAGGGTTAAAACAACGCATTTCATGGACATCCTGTCCACTTCATCAGGCATAGCCATTCTGCCCCCATGTCTCTCCATCCTGCCCCTATTTTTCCATTCTGCCCCCAATGTCTCACATTCTGCTCCCATATTTCCATTCTGCCCCCTATGTCTCTCCATCCTGCCCCCATGCCTCTCCATCCTGTCCCCATGTCTCTCCATTCTGCCCCCATGTGGCTCCATCCTGCCTCATGAAAAAGATGAAGACGCGTCTCTAACTCCGCCCCTTCTCCATGCATGGATTCAATAGTAGATTAGTAAAATATGACTTATTTATTTGAACACAATAAGGCTAAAAACAACGCGTTTCATGGACGTCCTGTCCACTTCATCAGGTATATAGTCATTCTTCCCCCATATCTCTCCATCCTGCCCTAATTTCTCCATTCTGCCCCCAATGTCTCCTTTATGCCCCATATCTCTCCATCCTGCCCCTCATGTTTCCATTCTGCCACTAATGTCTCCCATTCTGCCTCCATATCTCCATATTGCCCCATGTCTCCATTCTGCCTCCATCGTTCCCATTCTGCATCATCTCCATTCTGCCTCCATGTTTACTATACTGCCCCCATGTCTCCATTCTGCCCCCCCATTCTGCCATGTCTCTTCATTCTGCCCCCCCATGTCTCTCCATCTGCCCCTAATGTCTCCTATTCTGCCTCCACGTTTCCATTCTGCCTCCATGTTTCCGTTCTGTCTCCATGTTTCCCATTCTGCATCATCTCCATTCTGCCTCCATGTTTCCTATTCTGCCCCCATGTCTCCATTATGCATCCATGCCTCTCCATCCTGCCTCCATGTTTCCATTCTGCCCCCATGAAAAAGATAAAGACGTGTCTCTAACTCCGCGCTCCTCCGTGTAAGGATTCCAATAGTAGATTAGTAAAATACGACTTATTTGTTCAAACATAGTAAGGCTAAAAACAATGTGTTTCATGGACGTCCTGTCCATTTCATCAGGTACATAGCCATTCTGCCCCTATGTCTCTCCACCCTGCCCTCATTTTTCCATTCTTCCCCCATGTCTCAAATTCTGCCCCCATGTTTCCATTCTGCTCCCCATGTCTTTCCTTCCTGCCCCCATGTCTCTCCATCCTGCCCCCATGTCTCTCCATTCTGCCCCCCCATGTCTCTCCATCCTGCCCCCATGTCTCCATTCTGCCCCATGTCTCTCCATCCTGCCTCCATGTTTCCATTCTGCCCCCATGAAAAAGATAAAGACGTGTCTCTTATTCTGCTCTCCTCCGTGTATGGATTCCAATAGTAGATTAGTAAAATATGACTTATTTATTCAAACATAGTAAGGCTAAAAACAACGATTTTCATGGACGTCCTGTTCACTTGATCAGGTGCATAGCCATTCTGCCCCCATGTCTCTCCATCCTGCCCCCATTTTCCATTCTGCCCCCAATGTCTCACATTCTGCTCCCATGTTTCCATTCTGCTCCCTATGTCTCTCCATCCTGCCCCCATGCTTCTCCATCCTGTCCCCATGCCTCCATTCTCCCCCATGTGGCTCCATCCTGCCTCATGAAAAAGATGAAGACGCATCTCTAACTCCGCCATCCTCCGTGCATGGATTCCAATAGTAGATTAGTAAAATATGACTTGAACACAATAAGGCTAAAAACAACGCGTTTCATGGACGTCCTGTCCACTTCATCAGGTATATAGCCATTCTGCCCCCATGTCTCTCCATCCTGCCCTCATTTCTCCATTCTGCCCCCAATGTCTCACATTATGCCCCATGTTTCCATTCATCACCCCACATCTCTCCATCCCACCCGCATGTCTCTTCATTCTTCCTCTCATTTGTCTCTATCCTGCCCCCATTTCTCTATCCTGCCCCAATGTCTCTCCATCCTGCCCCCATGTCTCTCCATTCTGCCCCCCATGACTATCCATCCTGCTCTCCATTCTGCCCCATGTGTCTCCATCCTGCCCGCCCCATGTCTCCATTCTGCCCCCCATGTTTCTCTATCCCGCCCCCATGTCTCCATTCTGTCCCCCATGTCTCTCCATTCTGTCCCCCATGTCTCTCCATTCTGCCCCCATGTTTCCATCCTACCCCCATGTCTCCATTCTGCCCCCATGTCTCCATTCTGCCCCCAATGTCTCCATTCTGCCCCCAATGTCTCCATTCTACCCCCCCATGTCTCTCCATCCTGTCCCCATTTCCCATTTTTCCATTCTGTCTCCTTGTTTCCATCCTGCCCCCAAGTTTTCTGCCCCCAATGTCCCCCATTCTGCCCCCATGTTTTCTGCACCCATGTTTTCTGCACCCATGTTTCCATCCTGTCCCCATGGTGCAGCTTTAAAAAAAAAAAAAGTTTCTCCTTACCTTGCGGCGCTCCAGTGGTGTCCGGCTCTGCTATCATCGGAAGCACGCTTCCGGTGATAGCAGACAGTGACGTCATACGCCAGTGACGTGTGTGCTGATGTCAGCTGCCGGCCTGTGATTGGTCGTCGGCTGTTAACTATTGCCGTGCGGGAAGCTTTCCGTACGGCAATACATTTAAAGTAAACCTGCATCCGAGGACGCACGTTCACTGAACCGGCAGAATGCTGCCGCTGGGGCCCGGTGAGCAGAAGAACGGGGGCCCGACCAGGCCCCCTCTGCTCACTGGTTCCCATATGCCAGTAAAGGCAGTAATGCCCTGAGAGTGGCGCTGTGTATACTGCACACACCTCTAACACACTGGTCATAGACCACACACAGCCCTGACACACTGGCTGTATAATGCACACATTTGTGACACACTGGCCGTATAATGCACACATCTCTAACACGCTGGCCATATATCACACACAGCCCTGACACACTGGCAGTATGCCACATACATCCCTGACACACTGGCTGTGTACCGCACACAGCCCTGACACACTGGCTGTATACTGCACACAGCCCTGATATACTGATCGCATACCACACACAGCCCTGACACACTGGCCGTATACGGCACACAGCACTCACACATTTGCCATCAACTTTACACGGCACACACACACTCGCCATTCTGCATATTGCATAGAGCAGTCACACACACACTGGCCATATACCATACATCATTCTCACACACTCGCCGTATACCTTACATAGCACTCACACTATGGCCGTGTATATCACAAAGCACTCACGCACTTGCCGTGTACCGTACACCGCCCTCACACACTTGTCGTATACCGCACTCAGCATTCACACACTGCACACACTGTATACTGTGCATGGCACTCACACACTGGCTATATACCACACACAGCACTCACACTGGACATATACCGCATACAGCGCACATATGACGCGCCCCCTGGGACATATTCCTTTTTGAGGGGAATACCCGGCACCGGATCAGATGGGGGGTTGTAGTCTCCGAGCGGCTGTGACCCGGCCCCGTGCCCAGGGCGTCAAGCTCAGTGTTATGTGGCAGTCCTACGGATGTTATTAAGAGTTCTTTTGTGTCGACTACGCCACCCGTTGTGATGCGGTCACTGTGGCCGCCGCTGCAGCAGGGTCCGCTGAGGCTGATGATGCAGGTGCAGCTTGTGATGATAACCCCCAACGGGAGGGGTATAGCCTCAGGGGGGACAGGTGCAGAGGATGGGGGTTGTGGTGGTGCAGTGCAGACGGCAGTGAAGACAGAGTCGGGTTATGCAGTTAAGGGTGTTTACTTACTGCAGATGTTGTACTGGTCACTCCAGCTCCGAGTGACCACCCGAGCCGTGCTGCGTCCACCAGGTCCTGGATCCAGCCAACCCCCAAACAAGTCCGGAGCGTGGCCCTGAGCTCTCCTTCTGTCCCGTTCTCTGGCCGTCCCCACCAGTGATCCACCTAGGTCCAGCTCCCTCGGGCCTTCTGTTGGGACACCCTTGGCCTTGGGTTCCCTGACCCTTCATGTGGTGTGCCTTCGGGGTGGATGTAGTGGGTGACCGTGGCAAACGCTGCCCACGGTCTCCGGTCTCTGGCTGGGGAATGTTTTTACCCCCACCAGCTTGGGTTCCGGTACCCTGATGCCGACTCTTCACCCGGGGTTTTAATTTGGGATCTTAGAGTCCTGTTCTTCTGTGCCTCTGGGTCTCTCTCTCTCCTCTCTCACTCTGGGTCTTTCCTTCTCCTCTGCTCCTGACTTGTTCTCTGCATCTGACCCTGTTCTTAGTTGGTGCCCACCTTATATACACCCTCTATGTGTGAGCTCAGGTGACCAGCACCCAATGAGCTCCTAACTTTACCCAGGCTGCTCCCCCTATCTGCCCCTACACTACTTGGGATGTACCACCCCCCTCCCACTCCAGCCAGGAACAGACTCGGTCGTACCTGCACATTTCTAAGTGGGAGTACCGTCGGTCTGCTCCTCGGAAATGGGATGTGTGTAGTGCATGCAGCCTACCGAGCTCAGATCCACACTCCATCCTTACCCGGGAGTGGAATATCACACCTCTGGATTGAGGTGCAATACCCCTGTAGCAGCCGAATCCTCAGGGTGCTACACATACATTGCACACTGATACCACTATTATATAATACATTATACACACATTGCTCAGACATAAGCAAATATCTCCCTTGTACAATAGACTACACTGAACACTCACTCTGCTAACATCAATGACACACAGCAGATCTCACACTGATACTTATATGCTTTTTTCCATAGTCTTCTGGTTCTTGGTTGATGGCTGGAATCTTGCATCAGGTCATGGGCAGCTAAGCTTGAGACTCTCTGCCTGTTCCAGCAAAGCCATGCCCCTTTTTACTATGCCCCACCCATCTACTCTTTCTGAGGTTGTCCCCAATATATTGCTGCCTTTGTGCCCTCTGTAAAATTAGGTGCAGCAGGTTCCATGACTGAAGTAAGACAAACATGTCCCTTTCTGAGGCTGCCTCGCTGCTGGCAGTCCGAACTAGCAGTGTTCAAGAGCTACAGCAGAAAGCAAGGTGAGCACTGATTGGTCAATGTTCTGCCAATCACTGCTGGCATCGTTTAGTTCTCTTAACTCTATGGTGCTAGGTTAACAGCCATGCACTGAGATGGGAGAAGCAAGAGTCTCCGCAGTGCCGTGCAGGCCTTGCCCCCTCTATCTCTAGGGCAACTGTGGGGATGCAACAAACTTAATAGATCTTAGCAAGTGGGCTTCCCATGAATGACACAAGTTCAACCTTTGATGGGTGGGGTTTGGCCACACCTTTTATTCCTACATTATAACCTTATAAAAACTCGTACTTCTAATTGTCTATGGAGAACCAGGCAGAGGTAAGAGCGGCCCTCTTACCTTAGATCAGTGGTCATGACAACATCCGGGTCACCTGGCATCAGGAAGTTAGATAGATCGTGCACAGTGCACAATCTATCTAACTTGTGTCTACAGGGCTGGCAGCCTGCATAGCACAAGGATGCTGCTGCTGCAGCATCCCTATGCTATGCAAGCGATCAGCCTGCAAGAAATAAAAGTCCCATAGTGGGACAAAGTGTTAAAGTGCAAAAATGTGTTAGAAAGTGAAAATAAATAAAAAAAATGTTAAAAAATCTAGAAAAAAAAAAAAAAAAAAAAAAAATATATATATATATATATATATATATATATACTTTACTGATAAATAATTATTATGAAAAAAAAGAATAAAAGTACACATATTTGGTATCACCGCGTGTAGAACGACCTGACCTATAAAACTGTCCCACTAGTTTAGTGAACACGGTAAAAAAAAAAAAAAGCCAAGACAAAAACAATGCTTTATCATAATACCGCCAAAATTTTTTTAATAAAACGTGACCAAAAAGACAAATGTAAATAAAAATGGTACCACTGAAGATGACATCTTGTCTCGCAAAAAACAAGCTGCCACTTAGCTACATCAACCGAAAAATAAAAAAGTTATAGCTCTCAGAATAGTGTGTTTTTTTTCTATAAAAACATAAAAAAAATTATAAAAATGTAGTATTGCTGTAAACATACTGACCCAAAGAATAAAGCTGCCTTATCAATTTTACCACATGTGGAACAGAATAATAAAAAAAAACATTCCTGAATTGTTGGTTTTTGTTTTTTCTGCCTCCCAAAAATCGGAATAGAAAGCGATCTTACAAAATTGTAATTTGCCTGAAAATGGTACCAAAAAAAACGTCAACTTGTCCCACAAAAAACAAACCCATATATGATTCTGTCGGCTGAAATATGGAAAAATTATTGCAAAAACTAGTCTTTACAAAAAAAGCATCTGTTAGTGTGTGACAGCTGCCAAATGTAAAAACCCGATATGTATCTGGTATCGCCGTAATCGCACCAACCCGAAGAATAAATTTGTCTAATCACTTATACCGCATGAGGAACGGCATAAAAAATAAACTCTAGGGATAGGGTTGTGCTAGGTTTAAGGCTGTGCTAGGGTTGGAGTTGGGTTAGGGTTGTGGTAGGTTTAGGGTTGTGTTAGGGTTAAGGTTACAGTTAGGGTTAGGGTTGTATTAGGGTTGAGGTTAGGGTTGTGCTAGGGTATCATAGTAACATAGTTTTTAAGGTTGAAGGAAGACTAAGTCCATGTAGTTCAGCCCATAGCCTAACATGTTGATCCAGAGGAAGGCAAACAACCCCAAGGGTTGTGTTGGGGTTGGGATTTTTTCAGAAGTAAAGAAAAAAAAATTATGATGATATGGCAACTAGTGTTGAGCGCAAATACTCGCTACTTGAGTTTGCATCGGGTGCTCGGGTATGCACCGAGTATTGTGGGTGCTCAAGTGACATGCTTAAGTCTCCGCCCCATATGTTTTGCAGCTGTTATACAGCCAAAAAAAACATGCGGGGATTGCCTGCCATGCACGGACAATCCCCACATATTGTTTTTGGGTGTCTAACAATCATGAAAATGCAGGGCGGGGACTCGAGCATGTCACTCGAGCACCCGCGATACTTGGTACATACCCGAAAACCCGATGCGAACTCAAGTAGTGAGCACTTGCACTCAAAACTAATGACAACTTATTAAATATGATGACCTAATGTTATCAAATTCTGTGTTGTACCTCTGGGTTCAAAATGTTCAATATATCCCTTGATAAAATCCTTGCGGGGTCTAGTTTCTAAACCAAGGTCACTTGTGGAGGGTTTCCACTGCTTAGGTGCATCAGGGGCTCTTCAAATGTGAGAGAACTTGCAAAACAGTTTTTGGGGTCCATTTCCTCCTCTTTCCCTTGTGAAAATAAAAATTTGGGGCTAAAAGATTATTTTTGTGGAAAAAGTAGATTTTTTTATTTTTATGGCTCTACGTTATAAACTTCTGTGAAGCACCAGGGGGTTCAAGGTGCTCACAACACATCTAGATAAGTTCCCTGAGGGGTCTAGTTTCCAAAATGGTGTCAATTGTGGGGGGGTCTCCACTGTTTAGGCACATCAGGGGCTCCCCAAAAGCGACATGGTGTTTGCCAATTATTCAAGCAAATTTTACAATCAAAAAGTCAAATAGCGCTCCTTCCCTACCGAACCGTGCCGTGTGCCAATACAAAGGTTTTTTTCACACATATGGGGTATCTTCGTGCTCAGAAGAAACTGCACAACAAATGTTGGGGTCTATTTTTTCATGTTACCCTTGCGAAAATAAAAAAAATTGGGTCTAAAGTAAAATTTTTGTGAAAAAAGTTAAATGTTCATTGTTTTCTTCCACATTCCAAAAATTCCTGTGAAGCACCTGAAGGGTTACTAAATTTCTTAAATGTGGTTTTGAGCACCTTGAGGGGTGCAGTTTTTAGAATGGTATCACTTTTGGGTATTTTCCATCATAAAGGCCCCTCACAGTCACTTCAAATGTGATATGGTCCCTAAAAAAAGGTTTTGTAAATTTTGCTGGAAAAATGAGAAATTGTTGGTGAACTTTTAACCCTTATAAAGTCCTAACAAAAAAATGTGGTTAAAAATTGTGCTGGTGTAAAGTAGACATGTGGGAAATATTATTTGTTAACTCTTTTGTGTGACATATCTCTCTGATTTAAGGGCATGAAAATTAAAATTTTGAAAATTGCAAAATTTTCAAAATTTTCGCCAAATTTCTGATTTTTTCACAAATAAACATAAGTCATATCAAATAAATTTTACCGCTATTATGAAGGACAATATGTCATGAAAAAAATATCTCAGAATCAGTGTGATCCATTGAACGTTCCAGAGTAATTACCTCATAAATTGACAGTGGTCAGAATTATAAAAATTGGCCTGGTCATTAACGTGCAAACCACCTTCGGGGGTAAAGGGGTTAACCATTTCTGATGATTTTGACCACCTCCGGTAGCAACTGTGACTACCATATGCCACGTATCAATTTCCAGTGAATGTCTACCTCTTAAAAACCAAGACTCCGGCCCTCTGCACTGCATTCAGCCCAATGGGCAGACAAGAAGATATGCGAATGTGCTATGATCCAAACCTTTGGTCGACCTATGGGATATAAATATTAGTTACCAAGAACTGGTCAAATGTATCTAGTGTAGCAGTTTCACCTCCATCTACCAATGCACCTCAGCTGTCACTCGGTAATAACCACACAACACAAGCAGCCTCTGTTGCTGCCGCGATGTGAAAAGAGTGATTATCATAATCTTTGTGATCACGACCCACAGTGGAAAGACATCTTTTGAACATGGTGTCAAATTGAAATTTGGTTAGAGGTGAACCATAATAATGTCCAAAAATAATGAAGGGGCTGGTTTAATGTTAGCAAGATCACTAATCAGCTTATTCGAATGCAATGGTTCTGATATGGCTCTTATCACTATCGGAGATCCCTTGCCAGATTGGTCAGTTTTTGAATAAGTGATACTCAGTCTCAGCATATTATGTTTAACAATTATGTCTTCCGATACCAAACCTTTTAGTTGTTCTTTAGTTGGGGCTGTGAATTCACTAATCCTAATAATTACCCCAAAGAATGCTAGCGAAAATGCTGCACTAAACAATTTGATCTCATAACCTGGAGGCCATAATCAATTTTTCCAGTAATTGTAGTTATTCGCTGTATATATTCCTTAGAAAATAATTTCTTATGAAGCCTTTTAAACATTTTTTTTAAATCAAAAACTGGTTTACCCGCATTCTCCAGACCTCTGAGCTGAAAATGGAAGGCTACTTTCGATATTCTATGCTGTGTTACCGATCATGAAGCATTTGCACCTCATAAGTAGTGTTGAGCAT
Source organism: Phyllobates terribilis (assembly GCF_046119375.1). Taxonomy (NCBI): domain Eukaryota; kingdom Metazoa; phylum Chordata; class Amphibia; order Anura; family Dendrobatidae; genus Phyllobates; species Phyllobates terribilis. The sequence continues at coordinate 32,133,693 of NW_027362768.1, read as the reverse complement.
TCCAATACTGAAATATCGGGTATAGACCGATATTCACGGTATCGGAGTTCCGATACTGAGTTCCAATACTTATAGAATATCGAATACCGGAATTGGAAGTTCCCATAATGCCAGCGCTCTGCAGTGTCTCTGAAGGATGACAAGCTGGATGGCAGCGCTCAGCTGCGATCCAGCCTGTCATCAGAATACCAACCCAACGTGAGAGAATTCTCCTGCGCTCACGGCAAGCACAGGAGAATTTTCCCATGCTGTCAGTGACGTGCATGAGGTGAGCCGAGTTCATTGGACATGACCTCGGCTCTAGTGTTGAGCCACCCCCGTAGTGTTCGGGTTCAGTTAGGTTCGACGAACACCGGGATATTCGTGGAACTGTTCGTCGAACACCTTAGAACACTGTCGAACACCGTCGAACACCGTTAAAACCAATGGCAGGCAAATAAAAACACATAGAAAACACCTTCAAAGGTGTCCAAAAGCTGACAAACTGCTCAGAATACACGCTCTTTAAAAAAGCCGGCCGGCAATTCAGCATCGGTACCCGACAATTTAGAACAGAAAGAATAGAGCATCACACATAGATTAGATAGATAGAAACATGTCAGTCACATATATAATAAGTACGGTGATAGTGTTGATTAGTGTACTTGTCATTTAGTGTTAAAATAAAGGATTTATTAAAAAAAAATTGGCGTGGGGTTCCCCGTAATTTTAGTCTCTAGCGAAGGTTAAGCAGTCGGCTGGGGCAGATGTTTGAAGCCTGGGAAGGGGGTAATACCCACGGAGCTTCCCAGGCTACTAATATCAGCCTCCAGCTGAATACTTAGCCTTTACTAGCTATTAAAATGGGGGAACCCCCAAAAAAATGATGTGGGGTCCCCCCTATTTTAATAGCTAGCAAAGGCTAGGCAGACAGCTGGGGGCTGATATTAATAGCCCAGGAAGGGTGCCATGAATATTGGCCCCCTCCCAGGCTAGAAACACCAGCCGTCAGCCGCCCCAGAAATGGCGCATCCATAGGATGCGCCAATTCTGGCACTTAGCCTCTCTCTTCCCAGTGACCTGTAGCGGTGGCAGTGGGGTAATAGGGCTGGGGTTGATGTCAGCTCATAATGCCAGCTGACATCAAGCCCAGGTTAGTAATGGAGAGCCGTCTATAAGACACCCCCTTTACTAACACCATAGTCAAAGTTAAAAAAAAAAACAAACACCCAGAATAAAGTCTTTTAATTGAAATAAACACACAATTCTTTATTGTTCTAAATAAAACCATACTTACCATCACGCCCATTCCAGCTGAAGCCAACAATCTCCTTCAATAAAAATAAAATAATAAACCAATCTCATCCTTACTTTTCTATGGTTCCCAGGACGGCTCCAGCTCTGCTACATTCACATGACAGGCTGGATCGCAGCCGAAAGCTGCCATCCAGCTTGCCATGCCGCATACACTGAGAAGCGCAGGCATGCTTGCGCTCCTCAGAGTCTGGCTGTGACGGCATCCAGATGAGCCGAGTGCATGTTCAATGAACTCAGCTCACCTCATGCACGTCACTGACAGCGTGGGAGAATACTCCTGCGCATGCGGTGACCGTGAGAGAATTCTCCTGTGCTCACGGCAAGTGAAAGCGCAGGAGAATTTTCCCACGCTGTCAGTGACGTGCATGAGGTGAGCTGAGTTCATTGAACATGCACTTGGCTCATCTGGATGCTGTCACAGCCAGACACTGAGGAGCGCAAGCATGCCTGCGCTTTTCAGTGTCTGCGGGATGACAGGCTGGATGGCAGCTTTCGGTTGCGATCCAGCCTGTCATGTGAATGTAGCAGAGCTGGAGCCGTCCTGGGAACCATGGAAAGGTAAGGCTTCAGCTGGAATGGGCGTGATGTTAAGTATGGTTTAATTTAGAACATTTAAAAATTGTGTGTTTATTTCAATTAAAGGACTTTATTCTGGGTGTTGTGTTTTTTTAAAATAATTTACTAGAAATTCATGGCGGTCATGTCTAATATTGGCGTGACCCCATGAATTTCGGGCTTAGTGCCAGCTGATAATACCAAGCTGGAATTGCATAGAGTACTGATTAGAATAATGGACAAAATTCACACTAGTGGTCACCACTGATACAGATAGCTAATATAAATTGGGAGGGGTATAAAGCTAGAAAAGGTGTGTGAATAAAATTTAACTTTTATTAATATAATTTAAAAAAAACTCTCATTATATAAAAACTGTATGTGAATGAATGTTCATACATCAAATGATGTATATAGGGCTACTGCTGTATAATTTTAAGCAGTTCTAGCCCACAAATTACTTATTTCAAATGTGAAGACACAAGAATAAATTGTCCACAGCCGATGTCCCTATAATTGTTGGCTGGCTTATTGTAAATAATGTGTCCCAGGTATCCCAGCACTCTCTTTCAGAAAATTAAATTCTTATAAATTCCATATATCAGATGCCATAAGGATGTGAAGAGTAATGATTAATTCTCCACTAATGAGCCTCTTATGGCTTCTATATTCTCTGCACTATTAGTGGGTTATTAATCATATTCATAGAGAGATGAAGTATTGTATTTGTGTGATCTCACTGCTAAAGGTAAAATTAAAGAAACAGCTATATGGCTGAACTTGCATCCACTGCATATACAGTCTAGCTGTGTGCGAGTGGTCTGCTTGCAGTCATAGTTATTTATTGCGGAGATTAAACATGCCGTTAGTGTGTATCGTTAGCTTCGCATAGAGATCAAGGCTCACTCTCTCCCCCACAGCGTTCTCACTCGGGTTACGTGCAGAGAATCTGCACGCGGTCAATGCCGCTCCATATATCAAGCCGGCAGAGTGAAGGTTGTTTATTATAGGGATCGTGCAGTTAAATGCCAGTTAATATCGCTGGCTAAAGCACGTGCAGAGCAAGGCACCTTGTCTCCCCGACAGAAAATCTGCACGTGGTCAATGCCGCTCCACATATCAAGCCGGCAGAGTGAAGGTTGTTTATTATAGGGATCGTGTAGTTAAATGCCAGTTAGTATCGCTGGCTAAAGCACGTGGAGAACAAGGCACTTTGTCTCCCCGACAGCGTTCTCATTCAGATCGCGTGCAGGTGCTCTGCACGCGGTCAGTGCCGCTTTGTATATTAAGACGGCAGAGTAAAGATTAGAGTGAGATAACGATAGTGCCTAACATGATAGAGAGTAGTATGTGGATCCTGGAGTGTATCACCACATTTAGAATATAAGAGTAAACGTCCCTGACGCGCGTTTCGCCGTGGTTACCGGCTTTTTCTAAGGGCGGGATCGGCCGCCTTCTCAGGATTCTTATACCTCCTGTCAAGATTGACAGGTCTAATAGCCAATCATAGAGTCTACATACCTGCATTAGCAGCAAGATATAATAGAGTGACTCCAAATGAAATTTAGAAAATGACAGGAATTATAAAAATAATAGCTGAATTCCCAGTTTAATCCCATACTAGTGGGTTGGCTGATAGTATACCTGAGAGGCTGTGTATTAGAATGGTAGTACAATAAAGTACTACCATAAATATAGACCTATCAGATTGAAGAAATCTTATACACATTAACCATCATTTTTATTTGAGGGGGATACTTGTTACAAGCCCCTGGTTCTCTCTCATATTTTCTATGATATTTCACATAAATTCCTCAGTAAATATAAATGAAACCAATCCCATCATTCCCCACTTCAAATGCAGCATGAGGAAAATGAATGGGAAGGTAAGAAAGAAGGAAATATTTAAACATGTTTTGTCCAAACTGATACATCTGGGACAAACTACCCAGATGCATTAATATTTTCAGAGGACAGATATATATAAATCAGTTTGTTATAAGGCAAGAGTCATTCTTGGAAAATGCACAGCTTACAACCCCAAAGCCAAAGACATACAAGAGAGTCACTGATCAGCGTATGAGGAAACGTCATAAAAAACAACCGATATTGAAATTTTCGTTCAACCCATGTGGATTTACCGTATTTAAACGGAATATCCACTGGCTTTCCATTTTCAGCAGGGACTGATCCAAATCTCCACCTCTGATATTCAATTTATGCTGAAAAATTGCCCACCCTTTCAGATCTTTCCATCGCAAATCATGTGCATGTTTGAAATGCTTAGCGATGGGAGTAGGAGCAAAGATTTTTTGTCTTTCTCTGCATATTTGTTCATCCTTATCAAAGTTGATGATGCTCCTAATATGCTCTCTGATGCCTGTCCTCAGATCTCTAGTTGTCTTACCTACATATCTGAGTCCACATGTGCACTCCAAACAGTAAATTACTCCAACTGAAGAGCAATTTAAATGTTGATATATAGTAAAGTTTTTTCCAAAGGCATCCTTAAAGGATTTCATGGGAATGAGGATTTGACAGGCCCTGCATAATTTGCAGGGGAAGAAACCCGGATCCCTTACATTTACAACTCTGTTATTAAGTTTAAAGTGACTCGAGACCAAAAGGTTAGAGATAGATGTAGTTTTCCGATATCCTATTGAGGCTTTTGGTGTAAGATATCGATCAAGATCTCTGTCGGATTCTCTGTCGGATTTTAAAATCCCCCAATGTTTATTAAGGATATCAATCATAATTTGCCAATCTTGATGATATTCAGTTTTAAATCTCAACGTATCATCCTGATCTCGAATCTTCGGGATCAAGAGATCCTTCCTCTCCGTCCTTAAGGCAAGATTATATGCCTTTTTAATTGATTGTTTAGAGTAATTTCTTTCAGAAAGTCTCTTCCTCAGTTCCACTGCTCTCAATTTGAACCCTTCAAAGGTGGAACAGTTGCGGCGTAACCGCAAAAATTCCCCCTTGGGAATGGCTTTGATAGTTGGTGGTGCATGTGCACTTCTAGCATCCAAGATGCTGTTTGTGGCAGTTTCCTTTCTATAGAGATCTGTCTGAAACCTGTTGTCCAGGTCTCTGTATATCATAATATCCAAAAATGGAATATGATCTCTATGGAAAGAGAGAGTTAACTTCAAGTTAAGTTGATTGTCATTAAGGATGTTGACAAAGTTAATTAGGGTATCTACTGTTCCCCTCCAGATAATAAGGATATCATCTATGTAGCGTTTGTACATTACAATCTGATCTACATAGGTGGACATATTCTCTGCAAAGACAAACTCCTCTTCCCACCATCCCAAGTATAAATTTGCGAAAGTGGGTGCGACCGCCGCCCCCATTGCGGTTCCCCGCATTTGTAGGTAGAAGCGTCCATCAAAAACAAAATAATTCCTGTTTAAAATGAACTTCAAGAGAGAGAGAGTGAAATCTTTTCGTGTTGGATCAAGGTCGTGATTTCTAGATAAGTAAAAATCAACGGCCTTGTATCCACTATCTTGATGTATGCAAGTATATAAACTTTCGACATCACATGTCACAAGTAGTTATTGCTGATCTAGTTTACTGCCCTCAAGTTCTTGTAGAACTTGCATGGTGTCTCTGGTATAGGAGGGAAGATCGTAAACATATCCTCTCAATTCCTGATCTACCCATTGATTGGCTTTTTCAGTCAGGTTACCTATACCAGAGACAATGGGTCTTCCTGGTGGGTTCCCAAGGTCTTTATGGACCTTGGGTAGCATATAAAATGTTGCTACTCTTGGGTGTTTAACCGTCAGGAAGTCCCTCTCACGTTTCGTGATAGCTCCACTGTCAAATCCCTGGGTTATTAAGTTGGTGTATTCTTCCAGGAACTGGTCAGTGGGATCACTCCAGAGTGGTCTATAACAGTCTTTGTTGGTCAGTTGTCTCTTGGCTTCTTGGATATATTTGTCCTGTGGCCAGATGACAATATTGCCACCTTTATCGCTGGACTTGAAGACGACATCCTCCATTTGTTTGAGCTCATCAATTATTCGTCTATCTCCAGGGACAATAATTGGTTGAGAGTCTCCATTTGGCAAAGCCAAAATGTCCTTCGTAACCAAATCTACAAAGACTTTCACAGCAGGACAGGTCTGTAATGTCGGCATATTGGTAGACTTGGGCTTAAGGATCTTCTTTTTCCATTTAGAGCATAATTTGTTTTCATTCTCTAATTCCCCTACTTGGTTCTCTGTGTCTAATTCTTCCAAAATCTCTAACGTCCTCAATTCTTGGCTCGACAAATTCGATGTAAATTCTACTTCCTGAGAGATAGTACCCCTACTTGATTGGTCTGAGTACAATTTTTTGAAAATGAGCTATCTCCCAAATAGGTGCAAGTCCTTAATAATACTAAACTTATTCAAATTGGTTGGTAGACAAAAATTCAGGCCCTTCTTCAAAACACTTGCCTGACAACCTGTGATAGTGTGTTTGGACAGGTTAATTAGTCTTAGGGCATTCGTGTCAGCTATATCTGAGTTTCTCACTTTCTCCTGTTCTTGTTCTTGATGGAGCCTCTGAATCCCCATCTGCCTCTGTCCCGTAAAAAAGGTCCCGTGGGGTTAGGGTTAATATCCTGGTCTGCTCTTCTACTTCCATAAGAGGAAGGTTCAGAATCAGATTCTGACCAGTTGCTACTTTCTGCATCCGTGCCAGAAGATTCACCTCTCTGATCATCTCTTTTTTTGTTGTTATTGTTGTTATAGGGTTGTTTCTTGACACGTTTAGACAGATTTTTATCCCAATTATAGATTTCCCCTTTGGAGTAATCCGTTTTGTCTCTTAAGTATTTTTTCCTTTTACGTAATTTAATTTTGTTTTCAATTTTATCAACATATTGTAGGGTTTGTTTAAAGCCTTCTTCAAATTCTGTCTTACTTTCTAGTTTTTCCATTTTAGGTGAGATCTCATCCAGATCTTTTTCCAATTTTTCTAGAATGTGTATCTCATCTTCAATCAGGAGATTCATCAACTTGCGTGAGCAATCTGTGAGAATCGCTTCCCATCTATCTTTAAGATTAGGTTTAGTGAGTTCATACGAGGGTAAAATTGAGACACGCAGGCCTCTAGATATGAGCCCCTGTTCAAGATATTGTTCTAAGCTCATTTTAGTCCAAGTTGCCTGCAAGTGTTTAATCTGAATATCCCTAATTTTTTTAAGGAGATCATCCATCTCCAGATTGTCTACCATTACATCACTCCTAGATGAGATATCATCATTGAATATTGTTTTCATTTCACCTTTCTGTCGCGCTGATCTGGACTTGAGCTGATTAGAAATTTTCGATGTTGCCATACTGTCTCAAAAAATTATTATTATTCTTCAATCTGGAAGTCTATATTAAATTGAGATATCTCAGTCATTACAAATCAATGTCCCTAAAATCAGATAGAGATGTGTCCAAGCAGAACACTAAAAGATTAAATTGCATAGAGTACTGATTAGAATAATGGACAAAATTCACACTAGTGGTCACCACTGATACAGATAGCTAATATAAATTGGGAGGGGTATAAAGCTAGAAAAGGTGTGTGAATAAAATTTAACTTTTATTAATATAATTTAAAAAAACTCTCATTATATAAAAACTGTATGTGAATGAATGTTCATACATCAAATGATGTATATAGGGCTACTGCTGTATAATTTTAAGCAGTTCTAGCCCACAAATTACTTATTTCAAATGTGAAGACACAAGAATAAATTGTCCACAGCCGATGTCCCTATAATTATTGGCTGGCTTATTGTAAATAATGTGTCCCAGGTATCCCAACACTCTCTGTCAGAAAATTAAATTCTTATAAATTCCATATATCAGATGCCATAAGGATGTGAAGAGTAATGATTAATTCTCCACTAATGAGCCTCTTATGGCTTCTATATTCTCTGCACTATTAGTGGGTTATTAATCATATTCATAGAGAGATGAAGTATTGTATTTGTGCGATCTCACTGCTAAAGGTAAAATTAAAGAAACAGCTATATGGCTGAACTTGCATCCACTGCATATACAGTCTAGCTGTGTGCGAGTGGTCTGCTTGCAGTCATAGTTATTTATTGCGGAGATTAAACATGCCGTTAGTGTGTATCGTTAGCTTTGCATAGAGATCAAGGCTCACTCTCTCCCCCACAGCGTTCTCACTCGGGTTACGTGCAGAGAATTTGCACGCGGTCAATGCCGCTCCATATATCAAGCCGGCAGAGTGAAGGTTGTTTATTATAGGGATCGTGCAGTTAAATGCCAGTTAATATCGCTGGCTAAAGCACGTGCAGAGCAAGGCACCTTGTCTCCCCGACAGAAAATCTGCACGTGGTCAATGCCGCTCCACATATCAAGCCGGCAGAGTGAAGGTTGTTTATTATAGGGATCGTGTAGTTAAATGCCAGTTAGTATCGCTGGCTAAAGCACGTGGAGAACAAGGCACTTTGTCTCCCCGACAGCGTTCTCATTCAGATCGCGTGCAGGTGCTCTGCACGCGGTCAGTGCCGCTTTGTATATTAAGGCTATGTGCCCACGATGCAGAAATGAAGCAGAAAATTTCTGCAGCATTTCTGCATCTCCCTGGCAGAAAAAAACGCATGCAGATTGTGCATGCGTTTTTCCTGCAGAATACATGCAGATCCACATGCGGATTCACATGCGTTTCCGCATGCAGATTGACAAGCACTTTCCAGGCGATAGCATCACTTGGAAAGTGCTTGACAACTAGGTCACACTGTATAAATCCATGCAAACAGCATGGATTTATACAGTGTGAACCGTAAAAATTAAAACAAATAAAGCTATACTCACCCCAGAGGCCCCGGCGTGGCTGCAGCGCTGCTTCCTGGCTGGTTCCCGGCTGCCGGCATATCGCGAGACAGAGCGGTGAAGGGCCTGCGGTCACATGACTGTGACGTCACCGAAGGTCCTTCAGCGCTGCTGGCATTCAGAGAGAAGACGCCGGACAGGTGAGTATAAACTTTATTTGTTATTTTATTCTTTTTTCACAGGTACAATGGTACCCATGTCTGGATGAGAGTCTCCTCTCCTCCAGAACTGGGTACCATCCGCACATAGAGACGCATAGAAGCCGCTTGTAAAAATGTACAGTCGCGGTTTCTATGCGTCTCAATGCAAGTCAATGGCGGGAGTTCCGCTGCACTTCCGCAAAATTAAATGACATGCTGCGGATTTTTGTACGCAGCATAAACGCTGCGGAAAAATCCGCAGCATGTGCATAGAACATGCGGAATCCCCTTGGGGACCATGGGGTGCGGATTACCTAGCGTTTTACAAGCGTTTCCGCTGCGGAAATTCCGCAGCATAAACGCTTGGAAAACGCTACATGGGCACACAGCCTAAGACGGCAGAGTAAAGATTAGAGTGAGATAACGATAGTGCCTAACATGATAGAGAGTAGTATGTGGATCCTGGAGTGTGTCACCACATTTAGAATATAAGATGTGGGGGAGAGAGTGAGCCTTGATCTCTATGCAAAGCTAACGATACACACTAACGGCATGTTTAATCTCCGCAATAAATAACTATGACTGCAAGCAGACCACTCGCACACAGCTAGACTGTATATGCAGTGGATGCAAGTTCAGCCATATAGCTGTTTCTTTAATTTTACCTTTAGCAGTGAGATCGCACAAATACAATACTTCATCTCTCTATGAATATGATTAATAACCCACTAATAGTGCAGAGAATATAGAAGCCATAAGAGGCTCATTAGTGGAGAATTAATCATTACTCTTCACATCCTTATGGCATCTGATATATGGAATTTATAAGAATTTAATTTTCTGACAGAGAGTGTTGGGATACCTGGGACACATTATTTACAATAAGCCAGCCAATAATTATAGGGACATCGGCTGTGGATAATTTATTCTTGTGTCTTCACATTTGAAATAAGTAATTTGTGGGCTAGAACTGCTTAAAATTATACAGCAGTAGCCCTATATACATCATTTGATGTATGAACATTCATTCACATACAGTTTTTATATAATGAGAGTTTTTTTAAATTATATTAATAAAAGTTAAATTTTATTCACACACCTTTTCTAGCTTTATACCCCTCCCAATTTATATTAATACCAAGCTGGCCCTAACCCCTTTATTACCCAGTGAGCCACCGCACCAGGACCCTGGATGAGTTGGGTACAGCGCCAGAAGATGGCGCTTCTATGAACGTGCCATTTTCTGGGGCGACTGCGTACTTCAGTTTGCAGCGGGGGGGCAGAAAGCTTGGGCCTCCCTGCGCTGCGGATTCCAGCCCCCAGCTGCCTAGTTGTACCTGGCTGGACACAAAAATAGGGCGAAGCCCCATATATTTTTTTTTTATTATTTAATGAAATTCATGAAATAATTAAAAAAAGGGCTTCCCTGTATTTTTGTTTCCAGTCCGGTACAAATAGGCATCTGGGGTTTGGGGGCAGCCCGTCCCAAAATTCTCCTGCGCTTGCGCTTGCCGTGAGCGCAGGAGAATTCTCCCACGCTGTCAGTGACGTGCATGAGGTGAGCTGAGTTCATTGAACATGCACTCGGCTCTTCTGGATGCCGTCACAGCCAGACACTGAGGAGCGCAAGCATGCCTGCACTTCTCAGTGTCTGCGGCATGGCAAGCTGGATGGCAGCTTTCGGCTGCGATCCAGCCTGTCATGTGAATGTAGCAGAGCTGGATCCATCCTGGGAACCTTGGAAAGGTAAGGATGAGATTGGTTTATTATTTTATTTTTATTGCAGCAGATCGTTGGCTTCAGCTGGAATGGGCGTGATGTTAAGTATGGTTTAATTTAGAACAATAAAGAATTTTGTGTTTATTTCAATTAAAGGACTTTATTCTGGGTGTTTGTGTTTTTTTTTTAACTTTGACTAAGGGGTTAGTAATGGGGGTGTCTTATAGACGCCTCTCCTTTACTAACCTGGGCTTGATGTCAGCTGGCATTATGAGCTGACATCAACCCCAGCCCTATTACCCCACTGCCACCGCTACAGGTCAGTGGGAAGAGCGAGGCTAAGTGCCAGAATTGGCGCATCCTATGGATGCGCCATTTCTGGGGCAGCTGACGGCTGGTGTTTCTAGCCTGGGAGGGGGCCAATATTCATGGCACCCTTCCTGGGCCATTAATATCAGCCCCCAGCTGTCTGGCTAGCCTTCGCTAGCTATTAAAATAGGGGGGACCCCACGTCATTTTTTTTGGGGTCCCCCATTTTAATAGCTAATAAAGGCTAGGTATTCAGCTGGGGGCTGATATTAGTAGCATGGGAAGCTCCGTGGGTATTACCCCCTTCCCAGGCTTCAAACATCTTCCCCAGCCATCTGCTTAACCTCCGCTAGAGACTAAAATTACGGAGAACCCCACGCCAATTTTTTTAAAATAAATCCTTTATTTTAACACTAAATGACAAGTACAGTAATCAACACTATCACTGTACTTATTATATATGTGACTGACATGTTTCTATTTATCTAATCTATGTGTGATGCTCTATTCTTTCTGTTCTAAATTGTTGGGTACCGATGCTAAATTTCCGGCCGGCTTTTTAAAAGAGACGGTGCATGAAAACACTATTATTTTTTTTAATAAATCCTTTAACACTAAATGACAAGTACAGTAAGCAACACTGTCACTGTACTTCTTATATATGTGACTGACATGTTTCTATGTATCTAATCTATGTGTGATGCTCTATTCTTTCTGTTCTAAATTGTTGGGTACCGGTGTGTGCCGCTGCTCAATTGCTGGCTTTTCTTGTACTACATTCTACGTTATTCTTAGTTGTTTTCCTTCATGTAGGATTAACCTACAAGGAAAGAAAGAGTTTATTTTAATTCCGATATTTGTGTCCCATTGACTTGCATTGGTTTCCGGTATAGGAATCGGCGATATCCGATATTTTTTGGGTATCGGTCCGATCCAACCTGATCCGATATTTCCCGATATTGGAAGGTATCGCTCAACACTACTCATAAGTTTAATATTCCAAAGTAATTTTAAGGTGGATCCGATCTGGTGTGTAAGCCATGCGATTTCCTATGCATCTAACACACCAAATCTGGAATGTGTGCACACAGCCTAAAACAGTCCTTGTCAGGGCTAAATATTTCCCTTTCTGTAGTAAAACTGCTGTTACCTGCATTTACTGGAGGGAAAATTTAGGATTAGAGGCATCAAGGCAGGGTTTAATATTTTCTTATTGCAGTACTTTTCTACCTCTGCTGCTGCTCCCTTAAAACATCAGTCCCTTGTCAGGGCTATATATTTTCCTTTCTGTAGTAAAACCACTGTTAACTGCATTCACTGGAGGGAACGTTTAGTATTAGAGACATCTAGGCAGGGTTTAATATTGCTATTGCAGTACTTATCTACCGCTGCTGCTGCACTGTTAAAACAAAAGCCTTTGTCAGGGCTAAATATTTTCCTTTCTGTATTAAAACCGCTGTTAACTGCATTTACTGGAAGGAAAGTTTAGGATTAAAGGCATCTAGGCAGAGTTTAATATTGCCATTACAATGCTTGCTTACCGCTGGTGTTGCACCATTAAAACGGCAGTCCTCGTCAGGGCTAAGTTTCATTTCTGTAGTAAAAACAATGTACCCTGCATACAGTAGAGTGATTATGGCCTTTCGTCCTGCACGTTTCAACAGGGACATGAGGAGGTCGTATGTAGTGATGCCCAAGTATTTGAGCAGCCACGGTCAGATGACAGTGTCTCAAGAGATAGATAATGATGAGGCACAGTTGCCAACAAGTGATGTTGTTAAGACAGCAAGTCAGGAGAACCAGAGTTCAGGAGTGAAAGACCCCCTGTCCAGGATGCAGGCATGGATGCCTCCCATCCTGCACCTGTCATTGCACATTCGCAAACACCTTCTGCAATCACGTTCAATTCCTTATCCCAGCACAGCTGTTAGCTGTCCCTACCACAGGTCTTGGAATGCAAGCAAAAATACCCAGCCACCCACCCACAGGCCCAAACCCTAAATGGCCACATTTCCAGACTGCTTACCCTGAAAATGTTGCCGTTTATGCTTGTGGAAACTGAGGCTTTCCGCAAACTCATTGCAGTGGCCGTCCCTCGGTGGCTCAGTCCCCTGCCTACCCTATTTTTCCCAAAAAGCCATCCCCGCCTTACACCAGCATGTGTCCATAAGATCACCCATGACCTGACCAATGCAGCTACTGGGAAGGCCCACTGAAGGACCAACACGTGGATAAGTGCTTATGGCCAGGGATGCTTCATTTTCCTGATGGTACACTGGGTGAACCTAGTGGAGGCCAGGACCGAGTCGAACTTAGACATATCAATCGCAAGTTGGAAGAACTGCAGCGCTGCCTCAGTGAAGCGGCAACAAGCTCTGCTGAAACTAATTTGTTTATGTGACAAACAGCACACTGCAGCATAGTTGTTGAAAGGTATAACAGACCAGACAGATCTGTGGCTCTCACAATAACCTGGTGGTGGCTCTGAAGCTTGGCAAACTTGCACATGTACCATGCCTGGCCCACATGCTTAACTTAGTAGTTCAGTAGTTTCTGAAAACCTACCCAGATTCACCTGAGCTACTGAGCCATTTCCACAAGTCAGCTACAGCTGCCGCTGGTCTAGCAGTGCTGCAGCAACACTTGCAAGTGCCAGCTCACCAACTGGTGTGCAACATGACCACATGCTGGAACTCCACATTACATATGTTGGCAAGGCTTTGTGAGCAGCAGATTGCAGTAATTGAATAGCAGCTACAACATTGCCTGTCGGTATTCTGATCAGCCTCCGCACATAACACCCGATGAGTGGGCATGGATGTCTGACATCTGTAAGGTTTTACAAAACTTTGAGGAATCAACTAAGATGGTGAGTGGTAATGAGAGCATAATCAGCGTAACCATCCTTTTTCTAGGTATTCTCAAATGCTCGCTGCTCACAATTAAAGAGGAAGCTTTGCATGTGTAACAGGTGGAGAAGAAATTACACAGGGTGATACTACCTATCCCAGCCTCATCTCATCTTCTCAGCGCAGACTAGGTGATAATGAGGAGGAGGCTAAAGAGGAGGAACTGGAGATGGTTGCCTTCTCAACAGAGGGTCTTACTCACTCCAGCTTCATCCCATCTGTTCAGCATGGATGGGCTGAAGAGGAGGAGGTGGAGGAGAGGGAGGAGGAGATGGAGAGTTGTCCTCCTGGTGGGGACAGGGAAGTCTTGTCTGTTGGGAGTCTGGCACACATGGCTGACTTTATGTCCTGCTGCCTTTCCCATGACCCTCGCATTATACGCATTTTGTAGAACAAGGACTACTGGTTGTTCAATCTTCTCGACCTACGCTACAAGGAGAACTTTCCATCTCTCATTCCTGCGGCAGAGAGGTCTAGTAAAATGGTGCAGAAGGCCCTTGGCGAACAGTTATGAAAAAAATTCCCATCTGACAACTCTGGTAGCACAGGTAATAGATCTTTGGGCAACCAATGAGTAGAGACGAGAGAGACACACACAAGTTCCAACAGAAGCAGGGGAACATGATAAAAGGTCTGGAACAGTTTCATTAGACCCTTCCAGCACCCAAGCTCTGATGCATGGGTTAGTCTGTCAAAGAAGGAAACATTTTGTAAGATGGAGAAGGAGTGCTTAGCCAACTGTACCCGCTGATTCTGCATTGCCATACAACTATTGGGTATCCCAGCTGAACACGTGGCATGAACTGTCCCTCTACGCCTTAGAGGTGCTAGCCTGCCCTGCCACCAGCGTTTTGTCAGACCAGATTTTACTGTCGCAGGGGGCATAATAACTGATAGGCACATCCGCCTGTAAATTGAAAATGTTGACAGGCTGACTCTTATCAATATGAGCAAGGCCTGGATTGGCCCAGACTTGTCAACCTCACAAGATGAAAGCAGCAGAAATTAAAACAAATTCAAATATTCCTTTTTTTTTTGTGTATTCTCATGCACCCCTTCCCACCCAAAAAAGGGTATATGCTTCATCCTCCTCCTACTCCACCATATCGACAGGGTCATCAGGCGGCCCTCATTCAAAATCTTTATAGGGTCATCAGGCGACCCTCACTCAAAAGCTTTATAGGGTTATTATGCGGCCCTGGCTCTAAATTTTTAGAGGGTCATTGAGTCACTCTCTAAAATTTTGAAAGGATAATCATGCAGCACACGTTCAAAATTTTTGTCTTCCAGGGTGTATTGCAGTCCATTCTTCTAATTTGTGGCAGCCGTTGCACATAGTCCAGAGTCTTTATGAGTCAAGAAGTTCCACTATCTAACAATTTTAACAGAATGTGTGTGAGGCCCTCTTTTATGTCTGATACAGGGTGTATCAGAGTCTCTTTTCCTTCTAATTTGTGACAGGTCTTGCACTTTGTGCATAGGCTTAACTAGCCTAGGAGTCCCACAACCTAACAATTTTAATAGAATGTGTAGGAGGCTCTCCTTTATGTCTAATACAGGGTGTATCAGAGTCCCTCATCCTTCTAATGTTTGTCAGTTCTTGCATTTTCCGCATAGGCTTTGTGAGTCCTTACTTCATAAATTAAACATGATGTGTCTGACCATCTCACACACCACATGCCCAAATAAGGTAGTAAAATGTTAAAATTGGGTGTAGCTTTATTTCCCCCTCTACTATGTCATTTACTGTAGTCATAGGCGACGGGGAAATATGGTGAGAGATAGCTCGGCTATTAAGTGATGGAGAAGGGTTTTTTGTTTTTGTTTTTCTCCTTTTAATTTTGCCTTATATTTAAGTCATTATACAGGAAAGAATGTTTTCTAACATTTTTTCCTGTTAAATCCATTTTATCTTCGGTTTTGTTTGTTTTATTGTCAGTCTGTAAATGTGGAATAATACTCTGACAACATTGTTCCCAGCAGTGACCTGGGAAACAGAGATGCATCCAGGCGTCTTCCTCATGCTGTTCCCATTCCCTTTGAGCGCTGTTTCCATCCATTTCAGAAATTTTCCTGCCCCCCAACCATGCGGGTATGGTCTTCTGAAAAAAGGCTCTAGGTTCCTATTGACTTCCATTATACTCGTTAGTTGAGTTGAGCCCATCCTAACGTCCAAAGTGCACAATTCAAATACCAAGCACTTGAGCATTTTGGTACTCGATCATCACTAATAGAGATCTGATTGTCTGTTTGCAATTTTGCTATGTATAAAAATAAAATGTAAATTACTGGCTCCCTCATTCATATCTTTTGGGAATGTTGTCTTATTATCCCTTTTTGGGACATGGTGGGGGAGATACTGGAGGGTCTCTTCTCAATTCACCTGCCTCTAGACCACCTAAATTATTTACTGAATATTCTCCCCAGGGGACAAGGTAAAAAGTCAGCCAAGCTATTCCATTACATGTGAACAACCACTAAATCTCTGATAGTAAGAGCCTGGAAACAAAACAGTCCATCATCTCGTCAAGATCAATATGGACGACTGAAGGAAGTGCGCTTAATGGCCATTTAACCAACACTCTGGACAAATTTGCGCAAATCTGGGACTCGTGGGTTGTCTATGACACTATAACCAAATTCCTAGAAGCCTGTTGGAGTCATGGGCATAATACCTCTTTCCTTTTGTCCTAACACTTCTCTCTTTTCGTACCCCTTGTCTTGTAATATGTACCCCCAGTATTCTCCCACTTTTCATCTTTTTTTTTCCCCTTCTTATTAAACATTAAATTGTAAGTATTATTCAGAGTTCAGAACACTGGACATTAACTTGAATTTTCTTTATGAGTTTTTATTACCCTTGTAAAATTTCAATAAAAATTATAGTTATAAAAATTTAAATATATTAAAATAATAGGGTAAAACATCTACTTTATGTTGCAGAACCATGTACTGCAAAGCAAAGGAGCATGGAAGAAAATAATATACAGCTAAAGTGGCATGGGGACACAAGAAAGCTGTACTCTCCACATGGCGATAGTGTAGAATTTAGTTGTAAATCTGGATATGAAGTTCCACCTAACACAATGATGAGAGCTTCTTGTGAACATGGAAAGCTGGAATATCCAAAATGCTTTAGAAGAGGTAAGTGTCAAACACAGACCTATGCACAAAGCGATTCTATGCATTACTGCTGCCACAATTGTTAGTTGCTGCAGTCTTACTTCTTGTACTGTATGTGCTCTAAAACTGTTACTAATGAAACACACATAGTGGGCTTGGAGCGAAAGAAAGAAAGATGGAGATTGGTCCATCAAGGTTGGTGACCATGCAGAATTTTCAGGACAGTCTGTGATAAGAAATCACTTCTTTAAAGAAAAAAAAGTCATGTGTCCATGATTATTTTTAAGCTTGAGAAACTTGTACTGATTATTATGACTGTATATTATCATTTTATAGTTCACACTGAATACAGCTAATGTGCTCATGTCAGATTTATGGGCAATGGACATATAGCAATTAAAATGATAATTCTTTATTATGGTTTTACATAGTATCCATAAATTATGTCGTCTGTCCATGATTTTTTTATAAGCTGTCCAAAGAAAATAATAAAGCAAGTTGGCAACCGTGGATTCTGCTCCATCTGCACACATAGTACTTCACCTACTGTTCAAAGTTCCCGTGGAATACTACAGTGAGATTAAAGATGGAAAGTTCTCGCAACCCACAGTGTATCTCCAAAGTTACAATTGTCTCGGTTTTCTCCCTGTGTTGGCATATCTTCAGCTCCTGATTCTTCACATATGCTTCCATGAATCATTATTAAGGTCAGATAACATATATAGTGGGTACGGAAAGTATTCAGATCCCTTTAAATTTTTCACTCTTTGTTTCATTGCAGCCATTTGGTAAATTCTAAAAAGTTCATTTTTTTCTCATTAAAGTACACTCTGCACCCCATCTTGACTGAAAAAAACAGAAATGTAGAAATCTTTGCAAATTTATTAAAAAGGAAAAACTGAAATATCACATGGTCATAAGTATTTAGACCCTTTGCTCAGACACTCATATTTAAGTAACATGCTGTCCATTTCCTTGTGATCCACCTTAAGATGGTTCTATTCCTTCATTGGAGTCCAGCTGTGTTTAATTAAACTGATAGGACTTGATTTGGAAAGGCACACACCTGTCTATATAAGACCTCACAGCTCACAGTGCATGTCAGACTAAATGAGAATCATGAGCTCAAAGGTACTGCCCAAGGAGCTCAGAGACAGAATTGAGGCAAGGCACAGATCTGGCCAAGGTTACAAAAGAATTTCTGCATTACTCAAGGTTCCTAAGAGCATAGTGGCCTCCATAATCCTTAAATGGTAGAAGTTTGGGACCACCAGAAGTCTTCCTAGACCTGGCCCTCCAGCCAAACTGAGCAATCGTGGGAAAAGAGCCTTGGTGAGAGAGGTAAAGAAGAACCCCAAGATCACTGTGGCTGAGCTCCAGAGATGCAGTAGGGAGATGGGAGAAAGTTCCACAAAGTCAACTATTACTGCAGCCCTCCACCAGTTGGGCCTTTATGGCAGAGTGGCCAGACGGAAGCATCTCCTCAGTGCAAGACATATGAAAGCTCGCATAGAGTATGCTCAAAAACATATGAACGACTCCCAGACTATGAGAAATAAGATTCTCTCGTCTAATGAGATGAAGATAGAACTTTTTGGTGATAATTCTAAGTGGTTTGTGTGAAGAAAACCAGGCACTGCTCATCACCTGTCCAATACAATTCCAACAGTGAAACATGGTGGTGGCAGCATCATGCTATGGGGGTGTTTTTCAGTTGCCGGACAGGGACAGAGCAAAACGACTGGTTGCAATTGAAGGACACATGAATGCGGCCAAGTACAGAGATATCCTGGATGAAAACCTCTTCCAGAGTGCTCTGGACCTCAGATTTGGCCGAAGGTTCACCTTCCAACAAAACAATGACCCTAAGCACACAGCTAAAATAACAAAGGAGTGGCTTCAGAACAACTCTGTGACCATTCTTGACTGGCCCAGCCAGAGCCCTGACCTAAACCCAATTGAGCATATCTATAGAGACCTGAAAATGACTGTCCACCAACGTTCACCATCCAACCTGACGGAACTGGAGAGGATCTGCGAGGAAGAATGGCAGAGGATCCCCAAATCCAGGTGTGAAAAACTTGTTGCATCTTTCCCAAGAAGACTCATGACTGTACTAGCTCAAAAGGGTGCTTCTGCTCAATACTGAGCAAAGGGTCTGAATTTTTTAATAAATTTGCAAAAATTTCTACATTTCTGTTTTTTTTCAGTCAAGATGGGGTCCAGAGTGTACTTTAATGAGAAAAAATGAACTTTTTAGAATTTACCAAATGGCTGCAATGAAACAAAGAGTGAAAAATTTAAAGGGGTCTGAATACTTTCCGTACCCACTGTAGAAGTGAATTCTGCACTCATGTGCAACCACCTTTCAATTCATTCTTTGGCTGTATGTAGAGACAGTCAGTGGTGAACTGGAGGGATATTGTTCAGACAACTACAGTATACAATATTTCAATAAACACAATTTCATGAGTATAATAAAAATATTCATGTACAAAGCTCTTATCATTAAACCTATTAACAGTAATTAGGGAACGCCACCTGAAAATGGGAGAGAACCCCAAAAATGTTGTGGCACGCCCTAATTCAAGGGTATGAGAAGATACAAAGTGAAAAATACTGTTCCTGTGTGTAATGAAAACAGTTTGCTATGTAAATGTGACCTACAGTATATACACACTTAAAGGTGTTGTCCAGTCTCAGTAGAAAAGTCTGCACTAACTCTATATGACTGCAGACTCATGACAATGTGCAATGAACACACTGTAATTATTCCTCTGTGTGTCCCATACAATTTGCATTCTTGCATTCATGTGCCAGTCTCATATGACATCTCTCAGATCTTAACTATTAAGAGAGGCTACATGATACTGTTAAGCACGTGACCACAAGAATCCAAATCACACACACGTGACCACCTGTGAAAGTGAGTATTTAAGAGGAGGCGACGATTCCCCTGAAGAGTACCTGAGTGATGTATAGTTAGTGTGTGAAGGCTGCCACTTACTGGCTAGATGGGACCATGCAGAACCAACTGGCACAGGAAGAGTTGCAGGGGGGACAAGATCAAATGCAGCACACGGTCAGGTGACTTTGATGATGAAGTTCCCGAATATAAAGATCCTGCGTGCCAAACCGCCCTGTGGTTTACACCAAAGAGAAAGAGGTGCAGATGTGAACCAGGGATGCGGTGAAGCCAGAATGACAGGTCTCAGTGGAAAAAGTGTGCCAGCAGGGTGCTTCCCACTGTCAGACAGAGCCCTAACATCACCAAGTGAGATGCATCCGAAGACCCGATTACGCCGTTAAAGACCCGAGGATCAGGTCCATGCAGGGCAATGTTGGTATATGCAACAGTTTTGGACTTCTTTGTGTGAAGGAGGACTTTATGCTGATCTGACAGTAGATGGCGATGTTGTGTAAAGTTTCCTTGTTTACTGTATTGTAAAAAGAAAAAATGGTCTCTCTTGTATTTTCTGTTTTGCACTTACTTCCTGGTGCAGTACTGTGTGACTGCGTTTTTTCCTTTACCTCATGTTCTGAGAAGTAAGAGCTTGTTATCCCATATAATCTGCTCTGTGAAGTTTCTACCGCAACTGTGGATATCCAGAAGCTGTGCAACAGGTTATTGGCCCAGGCACCGAGGACCCCAGACACCCAGGACACCGGAACTCTCAGCAAGACCCTGGTGAATGCAGAAGAATTCTTCAGTACACTTGTCTCCAAACAAGTAAGATAAGTTAAAAATCACAAGTAGCACAGAGCTAAAACTCACAGTAGCTAAGCTGAATAATGAGAATTATCAGTTATGGAAGCTCAAAATAGAAATGTTATTGTCTAAAGATGATTTATGGGAAGTAATCACTACAGATAGACCTGATGAGGATAATCAGATATGTGATAAGAAAAATTGACAAGCAAGAGCTACCATCAGCCTATTAGTGGATGATGCTCAATAAATCCACATAAGGAATGAGGATATAGCAAAGGAAATGTGGGAAGCACTAAGAAAGCTACATGAAATACCCAGCTTAAATCACAAGTTATTTCTGCTAAGAAAGCTTTACAGTATGAGACTAAGTGCAGACAATGACATGCAGAAGCATATATTCTCTATTATGTTAGTGATATCACAGCTGAGATCAACTGGTGAAGATATTAAGGAAAGCCATGTAGCAGCAATATTATTATGCAGTTTACCGGATTCATATACTGTTTTGATAAATGCACTAGAGACAAGACCTGAAACAGACATTAAATTAGAGTTTGTGAAGACCAGACTCATAGATGAATATCAAAGAAGGAAAGAACAAACAAATGATTCTTCTACTGAAAAAGATAATGAAAATTCTCTTAAATCTACAGAATCAAAAAGACCCTATAATAAGGAGACAAGAGAATGTTTCAGATGTAAGAAAAAAAGGACATTTAAAGAAAGACTGTACTATATGGAAAGCAGAACAACAGAAATTACATCATAAAGAGAATACACAGAAGGTGAAAAACAATTTCTGATTCATGTGAAAATATTTGGAATGGCACATTTAAAGTGACTGATAAGAAATCATCATTGGGTTGGTTTATTGACTCAGGAGCAACAAGTCACAAGACAAGTTATAAAAATTTCTTTACTGAACTTAATTTAAATAAGAAGGAAGCCATTTATCTTGCAGATGGAAGCAAAATAACTGCAGAAGGTGTTGGACAAGGAATGCTAAACTGTTCTAACAAGTTTGGGCATTATTCAAAAATACTTGTACAGGATGTGTTATATGTTCCAGGATTAGAAGGAGGATTGTTATCTGTAAAACGTCTAACAGCTAAAGGACTTACTGTAAAATTCAAAGATGATGAGTGTACAATCCTAGCAGTAAACAAGGTAATAACCAATGTCAAGGCAGATTAACAATTATGTCATCTAGACACATTAAAGAAACAGATGAAGTTGTGCACACAAGAATTGTATTTACATGTGGGATAGACATCTAGGACACAGACATCCTGAAAGTATAATGGAGCTACAAAGGAAAGAATTGACAAAGGATCTATTGATATCTGATTGCTCAATTACCGTAAGATATGAATGTTGTATAAAATCAAAAGCCACAAGGATATCTATTCCTAAAGAAAGTGAAACGAAAAGCACAAGACCACTTGATTTGGTGCATACTGATGTATGTGGACCCATGAAAGTGACTACATCAGGAGGCAATAGATATATGGTGACTTTTATAGATGACTACTCAAGATACACATACTTAATCAAGAACAAAAGCGAAGTTTTCAATAAACTAGTAGACTACGTGACAAAGTCGAATAACAAATTTCAGAGGAAGCCAATTGTCACTAGAAGTGATAATGGAGGTGAATTCACAGGACACCAAATAGAAAACTACTTAAGAAAAAATGGTATAGAGCAACAAAAGACTGTTCCTTACACACCTGAACAAAATGAAGTAGCAGAAAGGAAAAACAGAACTTTGACTGGAATGATAAGGTGTATGCTGACAGATTCCAAACTATCAGAGAAATATTGGGGTGAAACAGCAATGACAGCTACATATCTACAGAACCAACTTTTTTCTAGAAAACTGAAAAAAAAACATATGAACTGTGGCAAGGTATGAAACCAAGTGTAAATCATTTAAGAGTTTTTGGTTGAAAAGGTTTTGTATTCATTCCAACAGAAAAACGTTCCAAACTTCAAAATACAAAGAAAATGATGAAGTCGGCTCACCTATAAACTCCTTCCTGGTGTTTCCTCCTTTCTGCTTGGATAGCAGCTTCAGACCAAAATCCAGCGAGTGAGGAGACTCCAGCGATGTGGTGTAATTAAAATTTCCATTTATTTGAAGGATGTTATTTCCAGAAAAAATGCACTTACAAAAAGAGCAAATTCACACCATATGGGCAAACAGAGTAAAAAAACTGCTATGAGTTTCGGCTTAGAAAATCCTTAATTATGGTACATACATTGGAATACAGGCAGGGTATAAATACAAAAGAACAGCAAACTGACAAAAGAAGTCCAATCAGTTAGCTAATTAATTCTTGTGACGTTCAGGTGTTACATCTTCATTTCCAAGTTGGAGACAGGCTTTTTCTTTTTGCGGTTATTTAATGCTACAGACGTTATAATAAAAGTCCTGACATTTACGTTTCTGGCAAGAGAATTAAAACAAATTAGCTGAACAGTATAGATTCTGTATGTTGGAAACAGTAATAAGTATAAGAAACACAATGCATACCAATGAAATATATGTATGTATAGCTGAATAAAAAATCTCCCACATTGGGAGGTGACCAGTTTAGTTCATTCGGTTTATTCCAGCTTTCATCTAGATATCCATATATATCGTACTACCGTATATAATAAAACTATTATTTTCAATTATCCATTGCTGTATACAAAAGATATGTTGGCATTATTTATTAGTATATATGGAACGAAAAATTACTTACAGTTTGCTGTCAAAAAAGAAAGAAATTGATAACTTTTTGTTCACAAGGACCTGTTATTAATGTATTATTAATTTCTCCTCCACTTATTTCTCTATACCAGAAAAAGAAAGAAAAATATATGTCATTGTGAATTTTTTTTTGCTTAATTATTCATCTCTTCAAACGCTTGTTCACACTCATTTGGTTTCACATCCACTTTCCACTTTAACTTCTAGAAATGGTTAAATTGACCATGTGTTCCACAATCTAAATATTTATTGCACGTTAATGTGTAAGAAAGAGAAAGAGAAATGCACATCGGAGACTCATATAATTTTTTGGGGTTTCTTTCCTCTCCCATGTATCTTTTATTTATTTAACAGAGATAGCACTAGATGGTAACATGATCTTAATTATATTGTAAAGCAAGATCCCTTCTAACATTCAAGCCGACAGGTGTTCTTGTATCCAGCTTGAACATCCAGTAGCCTTCCCTGTTCAAAATTTTCCTCCTGAAATCACTGCCCCGGGCTGATCGTGCAGATCGTCTTACTCTTTCTATACCACAGAACTTCAGCTTAGTTGTATCACCCCCATGACAAGCAGCAAAATGCCTGGATAGTACTGAAATTCCCACCTTTAAGTCTCAACTGCATCAGACATATGTCTTCTAATGCGTCTTTTTAAAGGGCCAATTGTATACCCTACATATTGGAGTTTACACTCGATGCACTCCACCAAGTAAACCACCCCTGTGGTGTCACAATTTATAAAATCCTGTATTGGGTATGTGATACCTGTACTAACGGAGGAAAAGTCCTTGCATTTAATGATTTGTTTGCAGCTGATGCATATATTTTTGCCGCAACCATAAAAACCTGTGGTTTTTAGCCAGTTCGTGTCAGTATTTGATTTATTTTCAATAAATAAGCTGGGTGACACCAAAGATCCGATTGTATGGGCTTTTTTGGCTGAGAAATGGATATGGTTGTTTTCTAGCACTTTTTTTCCTTTCCTATCTTGGTACAGCATTGGTAAAAAAAAAATTAATAACATTAATAATTTTATTATAGTCCCTGCTGTATTGAGTGGTGAAATAAATGACATTATCTGCAGGTAATTTTTTCATGTTATCTTTTATGATAAAAACCCTGTTGATTTAACTACTTTTTTTCAGCTTGTTTTAATGTTTTATGAGAATAGCCTCTAAGTTCAAGTTTTTCACACTTCTTTATTATTTCACCACTGACTAACTTAGGGTCAGAGCAGTTCCTTTTTACTCTTAATAGTTCTCCGTATGGGATATTATTCACCACGTGTCGAAGGTGGCATGAATTGGGTTTTACAATACTGTGAACATCAGTTTCTTTATTGTAGGGAAGAACCACGACTTGCGATGACCCCCTGTTGGTGCGGAGCATGATGTCCAAAAAATTAATTTTGGTTTCCTGATAATTATAAGTAAATTTATGATTGAAATTATTATTATTCAAATGCTTTTGCTTCATTATCATCACCATCCCACATCAACAGGAGGTCATCAATATATCTACCTATTCATATAATCCTCTCCAAAAATGGACTGGTATCTGCAAAGAGAGCTGTTTCCTCCCAATATCCCATCGTGATGTTTGCTAAATAAGGGGAAAATTTTCCACCCATGCTCACTCCTCGTTTTTGGAGATAATAAACTCCACAAAAACTGAAAAAGTTACGTTTTAATAGGAACTTCACAGAATTTACCAAAAATAATTTAGTTGGACAATCATAATTGCTGTACCTATCAAGAAAATATTTCAGTGCTGGGACAGCTACTTCAAACGCTATTGAGGGGTACAGGACTACAACATCACCTGTCAACCAGCTGTAATTCGTTTCCCATACAAATTTGTCAAATACTCGTAGTATCGTCTTTGTGTTCTTAATATAACCAGGTAACTCTCTCACTAGTGGTTGGAGCATGCTGTCCAGCCATGCCCCTAATTTCTCATTGATCGACCCTATCCCAGAAACAATCGGTCGGAATTTCGGGGGGAATCCCGGTTTATGGATTTTTGAGAGAGATTGGAAGATGGGTGTCACCGGGGTGTCAACATATAAATAATCAAATATTTTCTGTGACAACACACCATCCTCCAGACCCCCCTTTAATAAATGTTATAATTCCCTTTGAAATGTAATTGTAGGATCACTTCCTAAAATCTCATAAATATCTGTTTTGCAACATCAACAAATTACATTGATGGTACAAATCAGAGTTCAGGATAATGATAGCACCCCCCTTATCAGCCTTACGGACTACGATATTAGTATTGTTTTTTTATATCCTTAAATTCTAGTTTTTCTTTTCTTGTAAGATTAGTATAGGCCAATGTTTCTCTTTGATTATCCATCTTGGTAAGTTCCTCTTCCACCACATCTTGAAAATTATCCAGTACCTGTGGTCTGGACTGTAAGGGATAATAATTTGAATTTTTTGTTTTAAAATACACTTTATCTGGCTGACTCGCGGGCAGGGAATCAGCACCCATTTGTCTCAATAGAATAGTTTTTTTGCAATTCAGAAAAAAATGATATAGTAGCATCAGGATCATCACTTTGCAGGGATGTAGAAATGGATGTTATAGTGTCTCTCGTTTCCTCACTTTCTTCCAATAAAAAAATGGCATTTTAGTGTTATGTTCCTCGCCAATTTATTAATATCAAGAAGAGCGGAAAACAGGTCAAAATTCCTTGAAGGCGAGTATCCTAGACCTTTCGATAGTACAGATATGTGTTCCTCTTTCAAAATTTGCGCTGAAAGGTTCCATACTGGAACCGCTTAATTTAAAATCTTTTCTTTCTGTTGCTTTTTCTTATTGAGATGCCTTCTTCCTCCCCGCCTCCCCCGTTTTTTGAAAGATTCAGACCTTGTTTGTTTCTGGATATTCCAGGGTTTTCCACACTACTTTCTTCAGAATCCTCAGATTCTGTGGTGGTAATTGTCTCAATTGATGTTTCAGGGTGGAAAGTAACCTTTCTTTTTTCGTTTGCTCTTTTAGCCTTTGATGGTCTTTTAGGTGTATCAACCGGTGGCTTTCTCGGGGTGTGTAGTAGATTATTAAGGTTTGGTTTGGCCTTTTTCCAAGAGTAGATGTTGCCTGTACCATAATCTTGGCTGTCTCTTTTGAATTTTCGCTTTTTGGTTTCAATTATATCATTCTCTAAGGTGTCTATATGCATGTCCATTTTTTTCAGTAGATGCATATAATTATTTGGTTTCTCACTTTCGTTAAGTTTAAATGCAATGTCATTTATTTCTCCCTGTATTTTCATGAGTTCTTTTTCTTCATATTTAATAATAATTTTCATCTGATTCATGGAGCAGTGAGATAAAGCTGAATTCCACTCCTTCGTGAAACCCTAGGGATAGCGATATGTGCATTTTTTATTTAGTCTAAGACCCCGGGGGATCATGTTTTTAGACACATAATTACTTAAAAATTCGGTATCTAGCCACAACTTAGCTTCCTTTGTTCTCTTTGCTTGTAAACTTTTATATAAAACTTCGAATTCCCTGTCTGTTTCCTCTGAGCCCATGGTTGATTGGCTCTCACGTGCAAAAATGTAATCTATCTTCTTTTTTAATCTATTAAACACCTGTTTGCTTTGGGAGGAATCCAAATCCCCGTCTATTTGTGACATGTTTGGGGTTATGGTAGGGAGCCTGACTTTTTAGCCCAATCGCAGCTATACAAAGAAAATGATGAAGTCCGCTCACCTATAAACTCCTTCCCGGTGTTTCCTCCTTTCTGCTTGGATAGCAGCAGGCTGCTGCATTGAACACAACTTCAGACCAAAATCCAGCGAGTGAGGAGACTCCAGCGATGTGGTATAATTAAAATTTCCATTTATTTGAAGGATGATATTTCAATAAAAAATGCACTTACAAAAAGAGCCAATTCACACCATATGGGCAAACAGAGTAAAAAAAAACGCTATGCATTTTGGCTTAGAAATGCCTTACTCATGGTACATACACTGGAATACAGGCAGGGTATAAATACAAAAGAACAGCGAACTGACAAAGGAAGTCCAATCAGTTAACTAATTAATTCTTGTGACGTTCCGGTGTTACATCTTCGTTTCCAAGTTGTAGACAGGTTTTTTTCTTTTTGTGGTTGTTTAATGCTACAGACATTATAATAAAAGTCCTGACATTGAAGTAAACTTCAAAATAGGTCCATGGAAGGAATATTTGTTGGATATAGTGAAAATTGCAAAGGATATAGAATCCTTGATCCCAAAACAGACAGAGTTATGGTGAGTAACAGTGTGACATTCATTGAGGATGTAAATGAAGACACTATGATTTCACTGGAAACAAAAAATGAGAAAAACAGCAATGATATAGCTGAAGGAATATCTGATGAAAAATAAGTTGAAATTAATAAAAATAGAATACTGAAAGTGAAGAGAAACTACTACAAACAGACACAGAACCAAGAAGTTCAATAAGAGAAAACAAAGGAAAACCACCAATACGCTTTTCATACAAGGCAAGTACAAGTAAAATTTATGAGCCTACCTCTTCGGAAGACAAATCTCAAATTCCTGAAGAAGAAGCCAATAAATGGATAAAAGCAACAGAAATGGAAATAATATCCATGCATGACTCAAAAACATGGACACTAACAGAATTACCAGAAGGAAGAAAAACTATAGGATGTAAATGGATTTTTAAAGTAAAGTACCAAACAGATGGCACAGCTGAACGATACCGAGCAAGACTCGTCGCTAAAGGTTATTCTCAAAAATATGGAGAAGACTATGATTAAACATTTGCTCCAGTTGTCAAACATACTACAACAAGAACTTTGTTTGCAGTTGCAGCAATGAAACAAATGGAACTGAAACATCTGGATGTAAAGACAGCATTTTTGAATGGAAGTTTAACAGAAGATATTTACATGGAACAACCTCCAGGATTCAAAGAAGAAAGTAACCCAAACATGGTTTGTAAATTACAGAAAAGTATATACATTTTAAAACAAGCTGCTAAAGCGTGGAATGATAAAATCACGGAGGTGCTCACAAATGAAAAATTTAAAAGAAGCAAAGCTGATCCTAGCCTGTACACAAAAAGACTAATGGACAGATGGATCTATGTACTCATATATGTTGATGGCACTTTAGTTTGTTTTGAAAAAGAAAGGGATAAAGAGGACATACTAAAAATCCTGAATCAACATTTCTAGATCAAAGACTTGGGTAATGTGAAACAGTACTTAGGAATACAGATAGAAAGAGAAGAAGATGGAAGTTTCCTACTTAATCAAAATCGCATGATTCAAGACATATCCAAAATATTTGGATTGAAGGATGCAAAATCGGCAAAGTCTCCAATGGAAACTAATTATCTTAAAGAGATGAGTAGTGAGAAAAATGTGTTACCAAATAATGAAGAGTTCAGAATGGCGATAGGAAAATTACTGTATCTAGCGACTGTTACAAGGTCAGACATTGCAGCAGTAGGAATTCTGAGTAGAAAAGTGTCCAAGCCAAATAAAGCGGATTGGAATGCTGTGAAGAGAGTAATACGTTATTTGAAAGGAACCAGCAATGTTAAACTGAAACTGCCTACAAGTGATAAATGCATTTTAACTGGATATGTTGATGCAGATTGGGCTGGAGATCCAGCTGACAGAAAATCTGCCAGTGGCTATCTTTTCTTTCTATCAGGTGGACCAATTAATTGGACTAGTAAAAAACAATCAATAGTAACGCTGTCGTCAACAGAAGCAGAAAATGTTGCAGCAGCACATGAGAGTCAATAAGTTTTATGGTTAAGACAATTGCTAACAGACTTAGGACAAGCACAGTTGGAACCAACAAAAATAAATGAGGACAATCAGGGATGTCTTGTTCTTGTTCAGATGGAAAGAGTTAACCCAAGAACCAAGCACATTGATGTGAAGTATCATTTCTTGAGGGACCATCAGGAACAAGGAATCCTGAAATTAGAATATTGTCCAACTGAAGATATGACAGCAGACATTTTCACAAAGGCATTGAATGCTGAAAAACCTCAGAGACTAATGAAGAATTTGGGTTTGACTGAATAAGTCCTTACTGTTGAGAAAGGGTGTTGGTATATGCAACAGTTGTGGACTTCTTTGTTTATGTGAAGGAGGACTTTATGCTGATCTGACAGTAGATGGCGATGTTGTGTAAAGTTTCCTTGTTTACTGTATTGTAAAAAGAAAAAAAAGGTGTCTTGTATTTTCTGTTTTGCACTTACTTCCTGGTGCAGTACTGTGTGACTGTGCGTTTTTTCTTTTCCCTCATGTTCTGAGAAGTAAAAGCTTGTTATCCCATGTAATCTGCTCTGTGAAGTTTCTACTGCAACTGTGGGTATCCAAAAGCTGTGCAACAGGCAAGACCCAGAGCCCAGATAGCGTCAGCCACAGTCCGAATCCCCGCTCTATGCTGGTCAAGTTCCAGAATCCAGACAACAAGAACCGTCGAACCTGTACATCCACGGGTCCGCTCATCCTTAGAAACTAGTAATCATATAAACGCATAATGCATAATAAAAAAAATGGGGGGAGCAAAGTTATGTAAATAATATATGTGCGACAGTAATAATAAATTGTAGGAAAATGTCAAAAGGTGAATAAATATACAAAGACTAATAAAGGTAATTGTGCCAGTGAATCTATAATATAACGCTGGATGCGTCCTTCTGTCTGAAACCGGTATAGACTGCAGAAGGACTGATCCAATGGAAATAGAGGTGACAGGAAGGAGGACGAGGATGGAGGAAGAGTGTGGCGCCGGAGTTTGCGGTATGCATAGGCGCTGACCACGTACTGTGATTTCTGGCGCCATGAGGACATACCGCGATCTTCGGCGCCATGAGGACAAGGCTGTAATAGGCAGGAGAAGGAGTCAGCACCTGCGCATGGCACAATCTCTGGTGCAATTTTATTGAAGACAAATTTGCACACATTATTTTTAACAAAACGGCGCCGGATAGTGCGGTATGTACATGCGCTGACTCAGGCGGCATTTTATTGAAGTTTTCTAATACAACGTCAACATATCAGTGCCGGCACATGCACACTGCTATGTTGATTTTGTAGTAGAATACTTCAATAAAATGGCGCCGGAGTCAGCGAATGTGCATACTGTGATCTCCAGTGCCATTTTATTGAAGATGATGGGGGTATCTATTAAATAGAGGGGATGGATGTGGAGTGTATATTATATACAGGGATGGGTGCAGAGTATATATATTATACAGGGGATGGGTGTGGGGTATATATTATATACAGGGGATGGGTGGAGGATATACAGTTATATGAAAAAGTTTGGGCACGCCTATTAATCTTAAGCGTATTGTTTTATAAAAATTGGTGTTTTTGCAACAGCTATTTCAGTTTGATAGATCGCCAGAGGTAGCCTGACTGCCATTAGGCACCAAGATGAGATCCTCAGACCCCTTGTGAGACCATATGCTGGTGTGGTTGGCCCTGGGTTCCTCCTAATGCAGGACAATGCCAGACCTCATGTGGTTGGAGTGTGTCAGCAGTTCCTGCAAGATAAGGCATTGAAGCTATGGACTGGCCTGCCCGTTTCCCAGACCTGAATCTGACTGAGCACATCTGGGACATTATGTCTCGCTCCAACCACCAACGTCTGGTTACAATACAGACTGTCCAGGAGTTGGCAGATGCTTTAGTCCAGGTCTGGGAGAAGATCCCATAGGAGACCATCCGCAACCTCATCAGGAGCATGCCCAGGCATTGTAGGGAGGTCATAAAGACACATGGAGGCCACACACAATACTGAGGCTCATTTTGACTTGTTTTAAGGACATTACATTAAAGTTGGATCAGCCTGTAGTGTGTTTTTCCACTTTAATTTTGGGGGTGACTCGAATTCCACGCCTCCATTGATTAATAAATTTGATTTCCATTGATGATTTTTGTGTGATTTTGTTGTCAGCACATTCAACTTTGTATAGAACAAAGTATTCAATGAGAATATGTCATTCATTCAGATCTAGGATGTGTTATTTGAGTGTTCCCTTTACTTTTTTGAGCAGTGTATTATATACAGGGGATGGGTGCAGGGTATATATTATGCACAGGAGATGGTCCGGGGTTATATACTATTTACAGGGAATGGGTGTAGGATATATATTATATACAGGGTATAGGAGTGGGTGTATCTATTATTTATAGGGGATGGGTGTAGGGTATATATTATATACAGTGGATGGGTGTAGGGTATATATTATATACAGGGGATGGGTTTAAGGTATATATGATATACAGGGGATAGATGAGGGGGATATATTATATACAGGAGATGGGTGTACCAATAAAAATGCTCGCCACCCGGACGCAGAACGGGTTCAATAGCTGGTATACATATACACATATCTGTGCATGCCCCAACTGTGCAAATATAAATGCACGAATTGTGCATTTATGAGGCCCAATTAGTGACAACTGTCACCAATGTCAAGTAAAAAAGGTTGTATAGAGTAAAAACAGAGCAATTGAGTAATATAATAAAAGCAGGTAAGTATAAAAAAAATCTATATACAGTGCATTGTGAAAGTATTTGGCCCCCTTGAACTTTTCTACTTTTTGCCACATTTCTGGCTTCAAACATAAAGATATAAAATTCTAATTTTTGGGGGAAGAATCAACAACAAGTGGGACACAATCGTGAAGTAGGACGAAATTTATTGGATATTTTAAACTTTTAAAAAAAAATTAAAAATGAAAAGTGGGGCGTGCAATATTATTCGGCCCCTTTACTTTCAGTGCAGCAAACTCACTCCAGAAGTTCAGTGAGGATCTCTGAATGATCCAATGTTGTCCTAAATAACTGGTAATGATAAATAGAATCAACCTGTGTGTAATCAAGTCTCCGTAAAAATGCACCTGCTCTGTGATAGTCTCAGGGTTCTGTTTCAAGTGCAGAGAGCATCATGAAGACCAAGGAACACACCAGGCCGGTCCGAGATACTGTTGTGGCGAAGTTTAAAGCCGGATTTGGAAACAAAATGATTTCCCAAGTTTTAAACATCTCAAGGAGCACTGTGCAAGCGATCATATTGAAATGGAAGGAGTATCAAACCACTGCAAATCTACCAAGACCCGGCTGTCCCTCTAAACTTTCATCTCGAACAAGGAGACGACTGATCAGAGATGCAGCCAAAAGGCCCATCATCACTCTGGATGAACTGCAGAGATCTACAGCTGAGGTGGGAGAGTCTGTCCATAGGACAACAATCAGTCGTACACTGCACAAATCTGGCCTTTATGGAAGAGTGGCAAGAAGAAAGCCATTTCTCAAAGATATCCATAAAAAGTCTCGTTTGAAGTTTGCCACAAGTCACCTGGGAGATACAGAAAACATGTGGAATAAGGTGCTCTGGTCAGATGAAACCAAAATCAAACTCTTTGGCCACAATGCAAAACTGTATGTTTGGCGTAAAAGCAACACAGCGCATCACTCTCAAAACACCATCCCCACTGTCAAACATGGTGGTGGCAGAATCATACTCCAAGCGACTTGCAGCTGTATTCGCAGCAAAAGGTGGCACTACAAAGTATTAACTCAAGGGGGCCGAATAATATTGCATGCCCCACTTTTCATTTTTTATTTTTTTAAAAAGGTTGAAAATATCCAATAAATTTCGTTCCACTTCACGATTGTGTCCCACTTGTTGTTGATTCTTCCCAAAAAAATTAGTATTCTATATCTTTATGTTTGAAGCCAGAAATGTGGCAAAAGGTAGAAAAGTTCAAGGGGGCCCAATACTTTCACAATGCACTGTATATACGGCATACTGTATTATAGCGTTGATTGATGATTGAGTCCTTGTACATTTCATTGATCTTTTTGCAAAACCCTAACAATACTCTATCCCTAAATCCCTACCTGTGCCCTACTCTTATATCCTAAAACATAATCTTCATCCCCAGGGATGTGATTGTACTGAATCCCTCTCTTACCCATGTAAGTCATGTGAGTCTTTATGATAGTAGCAATAAACTTAAAGAGGTTGTCTACTACATTAATATTGATGACCTATGTACAGTATGGGTCATCAATGTCTGACCGGTGGAGATGCGACACCCTGCAGTTCTGGCGATCAGCTGCTCTTGGTGCCGGCGGCTTTGGCCATGTACTGCATATCCGCCTCCTATTAATTTGAATTGGGGGCAGATGTGCAGTACTCGGGCGCACATAAATCACATTGCTGAGTGCATTATGTCCAAAAAGTACGCTGGTAATAATTAACTTTTTTTTCTCTTCTAGGGTTTTGTGTATTACAACAATCGACAATGATAACGAATAATATTCATTACAATGTAAGCACAGTAGTGGACCAAGGACAAACAATCACATTCCAGTGTAATGAAGGCATGATGCCAGAAAACAAAATGGAAGCCAAATGTGAAAGTGGAAAAATAAACTACCCACAATGTATTGCAGCAAGTAAGTCTCCTCTATACGTGTGTGTTTATTATGAGCATCCACTAATTTGTTAGCTATACTTTTTATAAATGGCACTGTGCAAACAGCAAAGAAGGCCAACCCAGCTCAGGTGGATTAGGCCAGGGGGGAAACTTCCATACTAGAGGTTTAGGGCCAACATTATGACATAGGCATATGGCTGTTCAAACTGACCACTATCATAATGTACATCCTGCCTCCTAAAGCAGGCAGGCTGCATTCAGGCTCACAGATGTCGTGGATAAACTCTAGTAATGACAATGCCCAACTCAACTGCCTATCTTCTTCTGGCCTGACTACCCAAAAATTTTCACGCACTGAATGAAATTATGATATTGGTAATTTTAAAATTGTTTACAATCAAGTCAACCTTCGAGGAATGGGACCATTTAATTGAATATGCTAAATGTAAAATCACTGTCATCATGTACCCCAAAAAATTTGACTTGTTTAGAATCAGCCAAGAGATTAAACCCTAGGCAAATTAGATGGTCTTTGTTACTTTCTAGATTTTGGGGGAGTAACATGAACCCCTTAGTTACCAGGCCAAATTTTTCAAGTCTGATGTGTCACTTTATGTGGTAATGACTCAGGATTATTTCAACATATCCCAAGGATTTTAAGATAGTTTTTTTCATAACAAATTATATTTTATGATAATGGTAATAATTTTTGAACTGAAATGAGCTCACTGACACTCAGTAAAATTGTTTGTTTTTTTCCCTGTGAGGCTCCTCTTGGTACATTTACGCTTGTGAGTAGCATCTGGAATGTCTCTCTGAAGCATCCAACAGTAGTCTGCCATCATTGTAATGCTCCATTTTCCCTGGTATCTTCTTTCCATCTCTTTAATGTCCTGGTGGAATCGTTCACCTTGCTCTTCACTCACAGTTCCCAAATTTTCAGGAAGGTTGTCAAGCAGGAAATGCACTTTCAAACGCATCAGGCAACATAAAGCTTGAAATGCTTTCAGCATTTGTCCGACGATCTTTTTGCAGTCAGGATCCTTTTTATTGCCTAAAAATTTCTCTATGACCTCTTTAAATGCAATCCAACCTTCTTTTTGAGGATCCGTCATGGTATTGACAAACTCTATATCAGCTATAAACTTTCTAATGTCTAGTCTGATGAACACACCTTCCTTCAATTTTGCCTCCGAGAGGCTTGGAAACTTGGTGACCAAGTATTTGAAGCATTCCCAATCTCTTGGAAGTGATTTTACGAATTGCTTCGTCAAGCCCAATTTTATATTGAAAGGTGGTAGAAGAACTTTATAGGGAGGTACCAGACCATCCTCAGATGCCAACT
The DNA here is from genome assembly GCF_046119375.1 of Phyllobates terribilis. Taxonomy (NCBI): domain Eukaryota; kingdom Metazoa; phylum Chordata; class Amphibia; order Anura; family Dendrobatidae; genus Phyllobates; species Phyllobates terribilis. Next base: position 32,098,515 of record NW_027362768.1, on the reverse strand, counting down.
CTTTTTGGTCCAGTGATTTTGTCGGTCTCGACTTTCCCACAGACACAGAAAACAAGGGTATTTGGTATGCCCAGCTTGTTGCCCGAGCAGCATGCACAAGTCCTTCAAACCCCCATGCACTTGTCAACCGTGGTCTTCATATTTAAGTTTACGAAGAACCAATTCCAAGTTCTCGTAGGTTTTCTTCAAGTGTACGGAATGCCCTACAGGGATGGAAGCGTAAAAACTACCGTTGTGGAGTAAAACTTCTTTAAGACTTCTTTTTGAAGAATCTATAAAACGACGCCATTGCGCTGAATCATATTGGATTTTGAACTGACCCATCAAGCTTTCGACATCGATGCAATAACCCAACTTGTCTTCCTGGGCAAAGTAAGGAACAAACTCCTTTTTACGATGTTTGAACCATGACAATGGTGACAATAAATTCCTGATTTTGACCCTTGATCAGAGTAACTCAGCGGCATCTTTACAAAGATTCAAGTCTCTTACTAAATCCTTCATCTCCTCCTGGGAAAAAAAATTTGGTCTTGCATCATCTTCAAAGTCAGAACTTGATTCATCGTCTGGTTCAGGTATGATTCCACCTTCATTGGAGCTAGGTATCTCTTTCAAGGTAGCAAGGGTCTTGGGTACTCATATACCTATGCCATGGGGGATGGGACGAATTGCTGAGTGAAGATTGGGGTATGAAATGCAATGCTTCTGACGAGCCCCCTTGGCCGTGGGGTACTCGGTAGACGGGTCGGTCGTTGCTAGGGAGATGTCACAGCGTCGGTGACCCGGTTCGTGACCCAGGGCAGTCAATAAAGGGGGAGATCTACAGGGGATTTATAGTTTTTATATAAAGTTTGTGACGCCACCTGTGGTATGCAGCTAAAGGGAGCCGCCGCTGTGGAGCAGGTCCTCTGGAGCTGTTGTTAATGCAGCAGAGTTGGTTTAGCTCTCCACAGGTAGAGCTTAGCTCCAGGGCAGGAAATGGTGATTTTATAGATGTTGCTGTGCAGTGTAGTGCAGGGGATGATGGCGCATTAATAATTCACAGAGACAGTGGGCTGCAGTCTTCCGGATTTACTCACAGTTCTCACTTTGCTCCTGGTTACAACTGCAGATCATAACTTCCCACGTCGTCCTGTGCTTACTCAGGGAGGGGTTCAGCAAACCCTAAGGTACCTCCGGAGTACATAACGGGACCCCCTTCTGTGTGTTCCTTCTGGCCGTATCCCTGCACCTCACACCCAGTGTCCCAATCCAGTGACTGCGGGCCTTGTAGGGCGACGTCTTCTCTGTCCCCTGGGTCCTCTATGGCCACCTTTTTGGTGAGTTAGATGTGGCTGTTGAAATGCTGCACCCTCCAGTTACCTAGTTGAAAGTTGCAATTCTCACTAGTTAGGGGCCGGTCCCCTCTGCGACCCGATCCCTCCACCGCCTGGTAGATTCAGGCGTACAGGTGGCCTCCAGCACTGCCCGTACCCCTGGGATCCTTTCTTCACTCCTGGAGCCTTCCTTCTGCTCCCGTTCCTTCCTCCTTTCTTTCTCTTGGGCCTCCTCACTAGGCCCTCCTCCTGAGCAGAGCTCCTGCTGAGCTCCTGCTCTGACTCTCTCTCTGACTCAACTCCCACTTCTTCTGACTCAATTCACTCTAGAATGTTCCACCCTCTCTTTTATATTGCTTCTTACAAGTGCTCCCCTAACTGCTTCCTCCACCCACACCCACTACATGGTCCCCCCTACTTTGGTTCCCCCCACTCCAGCCAGGGACAGGGCTCAGCAGGAGAGTGACGCTTCTTGCCCCTCCTGCTGGTCTGGAGTACTGTAGTGTTGGATGCAGGTGTTAGGATTCTGGGCCATACTCCTTCTGTGATGCTCGCAAGCCTTGCCCTGGGAAGGTGGGGGGTAACTCGGAGCCGGGTCCTATGTTTTTGGTGGGGTGCAGCCGTGGCCCGGACCCATCCCATGCCCAGGGCCGTCACATTGAAAAGGATGTAAGGGCTATCAGGGTTGAGTGGTTGCTATCGACTACGCCACCTGTGGTACCTAGTGAAGACCACCAGCGCTGCAGCAGTCCTCTGAGGCGGGATGTTGTGGCAGCCGTCGTTGATACTACTCCCCACAGGAGGAGCAGGGCCTCAGGGCAGAAGACGAGGATGGAGGGGATCGTAGTCTAGGATGTCTGGTGCTGCGCAGTGTGGTGCAGAAATAAAGAGTCCGGAGGCCATAGGGGTTGACTTCCAGAGTTTTTACTCACGGTGGCGAGTGCAGCTGCAAGGCTTCTCCCTGCTCCTCACGGAGTTCTGCGGTCACCAGGGATGGGGGTCCGACAACCTCCGAGTAATTCAAGTGCTTAATCAGGACCCCGCACCAGAGTGTTCCTAGACTTCAAACTGAGTCCTTTCCTGTCTGTGTGTGTGTAGATAGGCCGGGTCTCCCTCTGGACTATGCTCAGAAACAGGGTACGGGTGGCAGCTTCGCTCCGTCCGTTACCCGGTGGGATCCTCTGGGCCTGCCGGGCTTCCCTGACTAGGATGTGGAGTAGAAAAGTCAGGTGTCGGGGGCCGGTACCCCTCTTGCAGCCGGAAACCCTCTGACTAGATCAGAATAGCGAGGACAGGTGGCGTATACCACTCCGTCTGCATCCTCCCGGGATCCTTTTGCGGTGGAGCTACACTCCTAAGCTCCGGGCCTTCTTGGTCATGGTCCTTGACAGGGTTGAGACATATGTTAACTCGAACCTGCCCCTCGACCCAAGGCCAGGGTATGAGGGCCTTGTCTCCATCCGCTTCAGGTTCACCCAGAAGCCACGGTCAGGGATGGAGATCACAATCAAAGAACCATGAGCCCAAGATGGCTGTGTATTAAATAAGAAATATTAAGTGTAAACTAAATGTGAGTCCTCCACCCTCACCCACTACATGGTTCCCCAGTCTCCCAATTCCCAGTAGGGGCAGCACCTAGTGCCTACTAGCCCCCTCTGGTGGGAGAAGTGTGGTGTTGGATGTGGAGGTGAGGTCCTGATCATTGTACCGTTCTTACCTCGAAGGAGGGTTACTACACCCCATTAGAGAGGTGCAGCATCAATGTGGCGGTCGAACCCTCAGGGGCGCCACACTTCCTTACCTGAGAGTGAGATACCACACCTCTGGGTAAGATGCAGTACCTCTGTGGCGACTGAACCCGCAGGGGTGCCACACTTCCATTTGGAATTATACCCTTTCACATTGCATGAACAAAAGTATCAGTCTTCACTATGGTTCTGTTGCTCTCGCCATACCATAGGAATCCCATAACAGATAGCTTATTTTTTACCCCTGATCCAGTTTCGGAGGTCCTCAACACACAGTTTGCAGACTTTATGAGGCACCCAAACTTCATCTTGACCTCCAAGTTTTATTACGAAGTATGCAAAGTATATTTTTTTCACAAAGTCTGTAATATTCAGCTGTTGATTCAACACTGTATATTCACCATAAATGAAACAGAAATGGTCAGGCGAATTAATACACTTCCGCAAAGCCATAACGCTAATTTGGGGAAACATGGTTGATGAATGAAATTCCAATGCAAGTTTCTTGAAAGCATAGGGACCATTCATTATGTCACTAACCACCTGACTGCCACCAGCCAATCATGCAGTTCCAATTGATGTTAATGGGGAAAGAAAATAAGCTGCCTGCCGATGATTCACACCAGAGTTTGCAGAGGAACCTATAGGTTTGTGGCAAGTCTTGACGTTTAGGATTTTTTTCAATATATTTTTCGTTATCAAAACACCAAAATACATGGAAATTATATGAAAATAATCAAATAGTTTTTTTAATCTCAGACCTGTGAGTGGGTCTCCTATACTGTTATTGCGTATGCAGTGACTGCAAGGGTTGCCCAAAATTTGGACGCACCCCAATACTTCTTTGAAGAGACATAGAGGAGGGCCTCAGTAGCAACATGTTCCCATTAGAAAGGAGCGGTTCTGTATACAGTTATTGCACATGCAGTGACTACAACGGCTTCCTAAATATGGGAAAAACCCCATTACCAATTTAAAGACACAGGGAGGAGGGCCTCCTAAACAACATGTTCCCATTAGAAAGGAGCAGTTCTGATATACAGTTATTGCATATGCAGTGACTACAACGGCTTAAATGACCACATCAGCCTTTTGTTAAACAATACACATAATCTCTGGCACCACAACAATGGCGCCAAAGAACATCATAAACAATATAACCATAACCATGTAAACATTACATATATATATTAATAACAACAGAAGAGTTCGATCCAGAAGCACCCCCAACGTATATCCCTGGTCCCAACACACCAGCCCAGGGGTGAGTTATTAATATCCCGTAATTAATACCCCTACCACTTGCAGGACCTATGCCCGCAAGTTACCTAGACTTGTAACAGAGGCCACTATACTCCAAGAGTGACTTCCCACCAAAAACGGACATTATCGAGACCAGCTTCTGAACCAGACCTATCCCCCGCCACCGTGACACTAATTCTACACTTTTTTATATATAACTAAGGGCGGGTGGGTGGGCAGCTGCGTCCCAGGAGGCAAGAGGAGGTAACTAACCCCTGTGGCCACCATTTTTTTCAAGCACTGCCTTAACTCTCTTGGGCATGGAGTTCACTAGAGCTTCACAGGTTGCCACTGGAATCCTCTTCCACTTCTCCATGACAACATCACAGAGCTGATGGATGTTGGAGACCTTGAGCTCCTCCACCCTCCATTTGGATATGTCCCACAGATGTTCAACAGGGTTTAGGTCTGGAGACATGCTTGGCCAGTCCAGCACCTTTACCCTCAGTTTCTTTCAGCAAGGCAGTGGTCATCTTGGATGAGTGTTTGTGGTCGTTATCATGTTGGAATACTGCCCTACGGCCCAGTTTCCGACGGTAGGGGATCATGCGCTTCATTATGTCACAGTACATGTTGGCATTTGTAGTGCCATTGCTAGCACCCATGCATGGTGTCCCCTTCACCCTCCATGTAGGGACTAGTGTTGAGCGAATTTGTACGGCGAACGTTCAAAAGTTTCAAATTCTGCAAGAATATGGCACATTCGATCGCAAAGGGATTTCTTATCTTCGGAAAAGTTTGACGAATTTGCGTGGGACCGCGAATACAGGGCAACCACGGTGTCTTGAACAGTTTTGTTAGCATAGTACAAGTGTATGATGGGTGGTGACATGTGCCAGGTGAGTGTGGGGGCTGTGGAGAGCTTAGAACAGGTCAGATCAGTGGCGCACTGTTTTTTTTTTTTCCTGTGAGCGGTAACTTTAACTGAGGAAAGAGCGGCCAGCCAATCATAGTGCAGGAATCATCTACACTGTCCAGACATAAGGGCTTCTGCAATTGGCTGCAGAAATCACGTGTCCTCTCAATATAAAAAGCGGCCATGTTCCCTCAGCATTATTTTATCCATGTCACTGCTGGAGACAGACGCGGCTCAGTGTTTTCATGTGTAATGAGAGATATTAGCTAGATAGATGGACGCTTCTGTGGTAGTCAGATAGTGTAGATAACTCCTGGCCTGAGTACCTCTGCAACCGCTGGTGCAGCACATTTTTGGTGTTCTTGTGCAAGTACTGAGATTCTGACAGAAACAGAGGGCCCATGCCATACAATAGTGCTGTGCACTGATATAAAGCTCCATGTCTCAGTATACCTTGAATCTTTTTTTGCAGTTGCTAATATGATCAAGCAAGCGCAGTGCACCTTTTTATTTAGTGGGGTTGAAATTGTGCTCTGCACAGTCTGCAGATCTTATTGCAGAGCACAAAATCTGTTTTTTTTTCTGTTGCTATTGTGATATTGAAAGCTGTGTGCACTAAAGCTTTTCTTAGTGTCAGATACTATTTTAGTGGAGTTGAACTTCAGGTGGTTTCAGAGTAAAAAAATAATTATTTTCTCTTGTTACACCTAGTCCAAAAAATATTTTTTCCTGTGCTAAAAGTCATACAGTGCTATAAGTCAGCTACTACGTCAGCATGTACGCACAGTCAAACCTATATATATTTTTGGTTGGCAGGCAGAGTCCACCAAAGGTTTTTTACTGTGGCAAAGTTGATCCAGTCTACTAAACAGCAGATCCTATTTTAGTAGCATTGAACTTGTCCTGGTTTCACAGTAAAAAAAAAAAACCTCTCTTACTAGGCCAAGTCCAAAAAATATTTTTTCCTTCGCCAAAAGTCATAAAGTGCTATAAGCCAGCTACTACGTCAGTGGTGGTCAAAGTCAGCTGAACGCAGAGCCTATGCAGAGTAACACAAAAATATTTTTTGCTCTGAGTAAAGTGATACAGCTGGCTAGATCTGAGTTTGAAATATTTCGGAGCATATATTCTATGTCATACTGGCCTCATCCATATTAAAAAAAAAAATTTCTTCTGTTCCTAAAGTAATACTGCAGGGGACATCTCAGTTTGACATTGTTTGGAGAATGTCTCGTAGGTTTTATCGGCCTCATGCACAATAACAAATTTATTTTGTCTGTTAGTAACGTTATACGGCACGCCATATATTACCTTGTCATTTAGTGTCGCTGAAATTCATGTGTGTGCTGAGCTACTGCACAGGAAAAAAATGTATTTTTCTTTAGTTAATTGCATTCTCCTACCACTGTATCTGACCAACATGAGTGGGAAAAAGAGAGGGCGTGGTGGAAAGGGGAATAGACTTGGTGTTCAAGGTGTACGTGGGGTCATGGTAATGTTAGTGAAAGCACTAGTGAACCAACACAAACAGGTCCTATCCAAAGACAACTTATGTTAGTGGGTGGCCAACTGCACTCCCTTCCTTTGGCAGCCACACAGCGATACGCCTTGTTGATAAGGCCCAGAAAGAGCAGGTGCTCCAGTGGATTGCAAGCTCTGCTTCCAGTTCCCTCTCCCCTTCTTCCTCCACCTCAACATCACACGCAGTACAGTCGACAGAGGTGGCACCTCAATTACCCATGTTTCCCCCCGCGTCACAACTGGCCAACTGCCCAACTGACTGTAACGAACAACAGATGGGCGAGTCTGTAGAACTCTTCACCCATTCTACACCATGGGCATCAGAAGTGTACTCCAAAGAGTCACAGAGTCAAAGGGAGGAAAGTATCTGCACCGATGCACAACATTTGTTTAGCTTGGATTCGGGGCAGGACGAAGTAGGGTCCGAGGAAGTTCCTGACCCTCGTCACCAGATGTTAACCGCAGGGGAGGGAGGTGCTACCGATGAGACTCAGATACCTAAGGCTCATGCGGACTGTACTGTTCTGTCAGGGCAACAGGAGGAGAGGGGTCATTCTGAGGGTAAGAAATAAGATAACACATTGGATGATGATGAGGTTGAAGATCCTACTTGACTTGGTGCCAACCCAGAGTCACGCAGCCGAGTAGCTAATCTGAGGAGGTGGAGGAGGAAAGTGAGGAGGTTACATTTTGCCCCACGGCGCAGACACGGAATGATGAAAGCACGAGGAGTACTGCATCCTTAGCCACAACCGTGGCTGTGGCCAGCAGCTGTCACGGGTCTGCAGATCACAGGGGCCGCAAGGGTTGGCTAGCATGGGCCTTTTTTGTCACTGCAAAGGATGAGCCAACTCACTTTATCTGCAAACTTTGCGATAAAAAATTCAGTAGAGGGAAAAACTGCAATAATTTGACTACTACATGCATGAACGTTCACATGCTCAAACAACATTATTTACGCTGGGAATTTTACCGCACTGAAATGCGGACCAGTGCACCTCAACAACCATCAGCTGCCCCATCAAACGCATACCGCTGCTTCTTCCTCCTCCTCTGTTATGGTGCCAAGTATTGTCACGCAGGTCTCCCATCGCAGAAACTCCGGTTCTTAACTCGCTCCAGTCAGGCTGAGTGACAGCCCGTCAGCTGTAACGGAAGCGGACACGCCTTCTGTGTTTGTTTCACCGAGCATACCGCATGTTTCTCAATCCACCGTAACATCTGCACTTCACTCACGCTCCACCAGTTTTTCCAGTTCACCATAATCCGCCCTCTCTCAGCACCTTAGCCAGCCCTCGGTCCCTCAGTTGTGGTCCCGTAAAAGATTGTTTCATCCTACGCATGACAAAGCTAAGAGGTTGAACTCCACCATCTCCAATCTGTTGGCCACGGAAATGGTGGTCTTAGGCCCTATTTTTTTTTTAAGTGTAAACATTTCCGATTGAGTTTGCATCTCCTGGGTTGGCTGTAGTGGGACAGATATGGGTCTGTGTTAAACTAATTGTAGTCTGCTGACATTGATGCCACTTCGGTGGTGTTAGGACCTCATTTAGGGCAATGTGAACACTCCTGGTTAGGTCTCCATCTCCTGGGTTGGCTGTACTGGAAGAGGTGTGGGTCTTATTTACACTATTTCTACAGTAGTGAAATTGATGCCACTTTGCTGGCATCTGCCTCTAATTTTTTAAATGTGGGGAATACTGATTGGGTCTCCATCTATTGTTTTGGCTGTAGTGGAACCTTCCTGTTCTGCAGTCTAAGTTGTGTAAGGTTGTGTACCAGTCCTTGCTGCACTCTGATACAGACTCTGCCTGCTGCACTCCTTATACAGGCATTTTGTTAAAGTCTCCAAACCACATCTGCGGTACCTGTATCCCATGGCTGCATTGGCGGTACCGGTCTGCCACCCTGGGGCTGAATACCCAGGACAGAACTCTGAACGTGTCCCTGTGGCCATCCTGTCTGCACAGTGTGAACTTGTCCCAGTGTCCGTCTTGTCTGCACATTGTGAACCTGCTCCAGTGGCCGTTGCTTTGGACATAGCGTATTTTCACTAATACCGCACTTGTTTTGTCAGTACATGCAGATTTGCGGGTGAGTTTCAGTACATGCCCATGATCAGGAAATGCTACGTATTTGAAGCTGCATATTTATGTAGCGTCAAACTGGCAGCGGCCAGATGTTACAGCATAGTGGATGGGATTTCTAGAAATCCCATGTCCACTATATGTGCATCTGAGGCTATGGATCACCTGCAGACAGTGACATGTGGCTCATCTTTCAGGACCACTGAATGTGAAGTTTACTTGCAAAGTCACTAGTCTCTGCAAAAGAAATGTAACCACTAGAATGTTTTGAATGCGGTAAATCCGAATCGTTCATTGAGCACATGCAGATTTACCTGCGGTCAATAGAACGCAGCGTTTTGGACACAGCAAAAATATGCAGCGTCCAAAGCGCTGCTACTTCCGGATCGTGGGCACATAGCTTAAAATTTTAAAAAATGGCGTGGGCTCCCGCATCATTTTGATAATCAGCAAAGGGAAAGCCGACCACTGGGCTGATATTACTAGCCGGGGAAGGGGCCAATAGCCAAAAATGTTCCCTGGCTATTATTAACAGCCCACAGCTGTTAGCTTAGCCTTTACTGGCTAGATTACAGGGGGACCCCAGAAAAATTTTGATGTAGGGTCCCCCTATAAAATCTAACCAGCAAAGGCTAAGCAGACAGCTGTGAGCGCCAAATCTGGCACTTACCCTCGGCTCTTCCCACTTGCCCTGTTGTGGTAGCAAGTGGGGTAATAGGGTTGGGGTTCATGTCAGCCGTGTATTGGCAACTGACATGAAGCCCAGGTTAGTAATGGAGAGGTGTCTATAAGACGCCCCCATTACTAACCCCCTAGTAAAGTTTTTGTTATAAAGACACAGCCAGAATAAAGCCATTTATTTTAAATAAAATTTCACATGATTTTAATCATTTATTAAAAAATAAAAATCACTGCATGTTCACCTAACGCCTAATCCGCTGAAATCATTGTCACCTGCAAGAAACCAAAAAAGAAAAAACAACCATATCCCTCACCTGTCTGATGTGATGACATAATCATGAGTGCCCCACGACGATCTGGGTCACTTCAACAGCAGTCACACCAAGCAATCACTGTGTGACTGTTGTAGAGGAAAGCACTCTATACACTAACAGGAGTGCAATCACTTCTGTCAGTGTATTGCGCTGAGCTGCCAGGACACAGGTCACTGGAGTTCAGCAGCTGAAGATCAGCTGAGAGCTCTGGTGACCTCACTTTTTGCAGCAGTTTTGCGTGAGAAAATTCTCACGCAGCACCAATGCCATAAATGAGGTCACTGTAGCTCTAAGCTGGTCAGCAGCTGATGAACTCCAGTGACTTCAGTTCTGGCAGCTCAGCACTATGCACTGATGGGAGCGATCGTGCTCCCATCAGTGGCTGCCAGGTGATCGGATCGCCATGGGACATTGTGATGACGGCAGACAGGTGACTATAAGGTGTTTTTTATTTTAATAGCAATTTATTTTAACTTTTTTTTTTACATTGCGCACAGACACTGGCTGAGGAGACTACTTCTCCCCTCAGTGGTGCCAGATTTTGCTCTTATCAGCCATAGGCTGATAAGAGGAGTAGTCGCCCGCGGGCAATTCTTTGTGCGTTTTTGCCGAATTTTTGACTTATTATACAGCTGGTGGAGTTTTCAAAATTAACACTGTATGCTCCTCAATTAATTTATGTAAACAGCCAGAGAAAAATAATAAAACAACTTTTAATTAATTATGATAAATAAACTACTTCATATAATAAAGTGCTCATTATAAAAAACGATCTCATCCTGGGCTGAATATATCAGACGAGTTCAGGGTACCAGGTAATTCATCCCAATTGCTGGAATCCAAAATAATGACCCCTATGTACGCTGCCATGCCTTGTAAGTCTCCCGCTCTCACAAGAGCAGTACTCAAGTGTGGCCTACTATAATTCCATTAACCCCTAAAAAGAAATTGCCCTCCCAACGCGTTTCCGCCTTAATATCGAGGCTTCATCAGGGGAGTAAACTTCGTATTGGATCAGTGGCAGATCACTGACCAGAACTGACTGGGCAGAAAAAATGGAAACTACCTAAGAGTTCCCAAATATATCTAAGCAGCAAGTTCCAAGTGCTGCAGTGGCAGACACATAGCTAGCCTGGACCGTCCTGGAGAAGAGAGAGCAGTTTTCTCTGTAATTGGGAAGAATGCAGTGTCTGAGCTTTCCTCCATCACAGGAAGCTACCTCCGGACTTTAACATTATGTTCAAACTTGTGTTTTTTCAGCGTTTTTTTTAAGGCATTTTTTAAGGCAATTTTTCAGCTGCATTTTACAGTGCCAGCAAAGACTATGAGATTTCAGAAATCGCATGTACACAGCTTTGTTTTTTTTCTCCTATTTTGTCAAACACCTGTGTTTTTGCAAAGTGCGGCATGTCACTGTTTTCTTGCGTTTTTGTAGCATTTTTTATTGAAAGCAACGGGTAGTGCAAAAATGCAGCAAAAATGCAGGTATCCAGTTTTTCTGCGTTTTCGGTCCAAAACGTGAGGAAGTAGAATCAGGTTATTTTTTTTGCACTAAATTTTATCAGCATGCACAAGAGACAAATGCACTCTGACAAAAACGCTGTAAAAACCGCAGCAAAAACCACAGCAAAAACTTATTTTAAATTATCTTCTTTACTGCCAAGAGAGCAGGTTTTTCCTATGGAAAAAAAATGTAGTAAAAGCACAACATGTGAACATAGTCTAAGTTGCATATGTTTTTTAGCAAGAGTTTTTATTGCTAAAAAGTGCGTCCTATAGCCCCAAAAATCTGATGGTTGACACTGTGTATGACAAGCATAAGACTAGCAATGGCCTCCGGGTCAGTCAAGTACAGAAGCCTATTAAGCCTAATAGATTGTCTGTCAGTCAGTTGTACTGACATACAAAATAAGTTTCAATTCAGGAGATTGCATGGTCAAATCCACAACTGGAGCTAAACATGTTCCACTTTAATAACATGTTAAAAAATATTTAGAAAAAAAAGTTAATGCCTTATAAATATTACAAATAAAAAACAAATTACACGTAATTAGTATTTCCACATCCGTATTGACCCAAGTTATTAAGTTATCCTGTTATTTAACTAGCATAGTGAATTCCAGAAAGAAATAATGCCATAATTGCCGGCATTTTGTTCATCCCTTCTTTTCAGGGACATTTTTATAAGTTTTCACTGTTGTGGTCTCTAGAGGGAACCATGGTGTCCCAAAATTATTTTAGTACACTTTCTACTGAGCTCTATTGTGTCACCATACATAATTTTATGATCTGATATGAGAAGAAATTGCTGAAAGGGGTTTTCTAGGCTCTAAACAAATTTTTGCAGTCACTCTATGTCTTGGTAGATTAACAAATTGTGACAATGTACATTTCACACTCTGTCGCTATTCCCCTATATTCCCAGCATGAGTGTTCAGGTGACTGAACATATGCAATTTTCATAGCTACAGTCTTGTGCCATCACATCCACTCATGCTGGTAGTGTATAATGTGTACAATGTTATGATTCAGTAGTCTACAGTTACATAATTTGACTGCAGAAATGTGTCTATACTTGGTAGATACCTTTTAAAAAATGGTCTAGTATTTTTTTTGGCCAACTTATGCATATATCGTCAACAACTGACATTTTAATGACACGTTGGAAAACCATTGCATATTATAAAGCAAATAAGCAAGCTATTTCTACATTGGTGCATGTTAGGAATATATAGACATTTAGCAACAGTGGCTGAAAGGTCTTTTAAAAATGGCTGATCAGTAAAGGAAATGTAAAATGGAGTATTTTCTCATCAGTAAAGTCTTTCAACTATCTGGAAATTAGACTTTCCATCAATGACTGATATTATTTTATGAATCACAAAAGTAGCACACATGAGGTACTTCTGACTAATTCTAACAAAAATATTTTATCACCTTTTAGAAAACTGTAAGTCTCCAGAAATTCTAAATGGATTTTTCAAAACAGAACCACAAGCCAGTTATGACTCTGGCACATCTGTGGAATTTGAGTGCAATAAGGACTATGTAAAAAAAAGCCTTATAAGCTTGAAGTGTGAAAATGGCCAGTGGACTGATCAGCCAGTATGTTACAGTAAGTATAGAGGGCATGTAGACATATCAAGTGTGTTTTGAAAGAATTCAGTTAAACTGCTTCCTTTTACTTTTCCTTTAGGTCCATGTAAAATCTCTTTAGAAGTCCTTACTGAGCTCCACATTCAGCTACATTCATCTGATACTGATAAAAGTTATATACACGGCACAGCATTAGAGGTTTCCTGCAAGTCAGGATACAGACGACCGAGTCAACCAATTTTCTTCATTGAATGTTATAATGGAAAATTTAGGCATCCACGATGCTTCTCTGGAAGTAAGAATAATTTATTGTTTCAGAATGTTACATGAAAAGTCACTGAAATTTGTAAAATGTAGAAGAATCTTCCAGGGGATGATTAAAAAAAAATATTACAGTAATTTCACAGTCCTCTCTTGACTTACAGGGATAGTCTTAAAAGAAAACCCTTTTTAAGAAGAAGCCACAATCCATTGAAAGAATGGCCATCCATGAAATGCTCTTACAAAGCAGCATTCCATTTAGGCATATCCATATCTATACAGTCATTTTTGAAAGGCAAAGGTTTAAAAAAAATGCAAATTAGTAAAATAAAGTTACAATTATTCATAGGAAAAGTGAAAAGAGATTTGGACAGTTACAAATGCACTCTATTTATTAAGACTCTTGTATAAAGCAGGTACAAATATTTCCAAATACACTCAAATTTCATTGAAAATGTTGACATTATTTTTGAAAAACAAACTAAGTATTAAAAATTTGTATACCTTTATGGAAGTAACGGTTTGAGAATGTTAAAGGCAGTCTGTCACCCCTTGGGACCTATCAGACTGCTAATATGGGCATACAGGTGATAGAAATGTGAATCTATACTTACCTGTATGTCCCATATTAGTGGTCTTGTGGCTGTGAAATTGCTTTTTCTAAAATCCTTTCTTCTAGGCTTGGCGTCCGGGGGATGCCAAGAAATGTCAGCCTATCTGTTTAATTTAAATATTCCCCCCCTCCCCTGCCCGCCCTTGCACATCACAGGGCCCTGTGACATGCAGTCTAGGGCTGCACAGCCCGCGCATGCGCAATGCGCCTATAGCTTAAGGCACATTTTTTTCTCCCTGCCCTATTTTACTGATCTGCTCTAGTGCGCAGGCACTGGGGAGTCACTGTGACTTCGGCTCCAGTGACCTCCGGTGAGCACAACAATGAGGTTTGGCCCCCACTTCCTTCCAGATAGCAAACCACATTGTTGTGCACGCCAGAGGTCACTGGAGCGGAAGTCACAGTGACTCCCCAGCGCCTACGCACTAGAGCAGATCAGTAAAATAGGGCAGGGAGAAAAAAAATGCACATTAAGCTATAGACGCATTGTGCATGCGCAGGCTGTGCGGCCCTAGACTGCATGTTACAGGGTCCTGTGACGTGAAGGGGCGGGCAGGGGAGGGGGAAATGTTTAAATTAAGTAGATAGGCAGACATTTCTTTGCGTCCCCCGGACGCCAAGCCTAGAAAAAAGGATTTTAGGAAAAGCAATTTCACAGCCACAACAGCCACAAGACAGCTAATATGGGACATACAGGTAAGTATAGATTCACATTTCTATCACCTGTATGCCCATATTAACGGTCTGATAGGTCCCAGGGGGTGACAGATTCCCTTTAAACTTTATTAAATACATTTAGGAGCAGAAATATAGTATACTCCTCTTTGCCTAGTATACTATATACAGTACATACTATTAATGCAAATCTATGTTTTGACATAAAAGTTACATTTTAGCTGCTAACTAAATTTACCTGGTTCCCTCCTTTTGCCGCCTACCCACCACAACTATTCTTCTTTCACTTAACATGGCGAGCGCACTTTTTAGACTACTCGATGCAAACTATGTTGTAGTAGTCTGAGACTTGCCCCTTGCTCTCAGACCGGCCATCACTGCTAACTTTAGCCATTGTGATTGTGACCATGTTATGGAAAAGGGGGAAGACAAAGAATCATTGGTGTCAAAATTATGCAAATGAAGGGTGCAAGATATAAGATAACTTCACTAAGCAAGTCCAAGATAATATTACTTTTTTATATCTAAACATAGAGCTGCTTTATGTGACCTTAGTGATATTTTGTACTTAAATACACATGAGACAGTAATCTATACAGTTTAGGTGTATGTGACTTCAATGGAAATGTTACACTACTTTTTAAAATCTAACTATGTGACTAATTCAGTGCTGAATAATTCCATAAAGTAGCATAAACTGAAAGCATTTTGCAGAGTTGACTGCGCACAGAGATATATTGCTCCCATGCAACATATTTGTAAAACAGAGTGCTCACTGCTACCCCTAGTGGTTTGAGCTCTTTCATGTTTGCCTACAATCAAGACAGTGCATTTTACATTAGCTGCACATTATAGCTGCAAAACGCAGAGAGCAGTCAGGAAATGTGTAGCTGGCATGGCTGTGCAGTGGTAGAAGCCAAAGCCACATGATAGGGAATTATGATAAAGCAGGCAAGTAGATGTGTGGCAGCACAGGGCCAGCCCAATGGCAGCAATATAGATGACATGATTGACAAGGAATAGATGGTTTGCTGAACATGAGTCATTGGCTCTGGCGGAAGCAGAATTATGTAGAAGACAAACAATGGTAAGGCAGGCAGTTGATATTGCCAATTTAATAATTGGCATTAGCCGTAGGAGAATGGAAGTTAGCACTTAGCCATACCTAATTCATTTTGACAGATGTAAGGTTTTCCATGCTGGCTGAGGATAAACTAGTCTGCTTGAGTGTGACAAACCCAATAGCTGGCCTGATTCCCCTCTATGACAGTGTCCTGGCGGGTGGACATGACATGACATGACAGTATAAAAATATCAAACTGAATAAACTGTGTCACTTCTTTTCACTAGTCCTACCTCCCAAGCCAGAAGTCCATGGGATCAGAGCTTAGGGTAAAAGACAGTGGAGAAAGGACACAGTGCAGGTACCACTGAACCTTGCCGTATAGGTGGTGCAACTCTGTTTGCTGATATGCATTAGTTTGTTGCACCAGCAGATACATGTCATATATGCAGTGGCATGTAAAAGTTTGGGCACCCCTGGTCAAAATTACTGTTATTGTGAACAGTTAAGCAAGTTGAAGATGAAATAATCTCTAAAAGGCGAAAAGTTAAAGATGACACATTTCCTTTGTATTGTAGGAAAATATACAGTACAGACCAAAAGTTTGGACACACCTTCTCACTTAAAGATATTTCTGTTTTTTCTTGACTATGAAAATTGTACATTCACACTAAAGGCATCTAAACTATGAATTAACACATGTGGAATTATATACTTAACAAAAAAGTGTGAAACAACTGAAAATATGTCTTATATTCTAGGTTCTTCAAAGTAGCCACCTTTTGCTTTGATGACTGCTTTGCACACTCTTGGCATTCTCTTGATGAGCTTCAAGAGGTAGTCACTGGAAATGGTCTTCCAACAATCTTGAAGGAGTTCCCAGAGATGCTTAGCACTTGTTGGCCCTCTTGCCTTCACTCTGCAGTCTGTATATACAGGTGTTTCTCACAAAATTAGAATATCATCAAAAAGTTAATTTATTTCAGTTCTTCAATCCAAAAAGTGAAACTCATGTATTATATAGAATCATTACAAACAGAGTGATCTATTTCAAGTGTTTATTTCTGTTAATGTTGATGATTACTAGTGATGAGCGAACGTGCTCGGGTCTCCTCCCTTCATGTTTGGAGCTCTTTAGAGAACCAATGAACATGCAGAGATTGCCTGCCATGCACTGTAATGCCGTAGCCATGTTGGTTGTGGGCATTACAGTGATTGGCTGGCCGAAACAGCATCATCATGTGTATATAAGAATGGGCGCCGCCATGTTCGTCACAGTCTACCCCAGAATCAGGCAGAGTTGGGAGAGGTGCTGATGCGTCAGGGAGAGATTTGCTTGTTTAGAGTTAGTAAAGGTATTCCACAACATATATCTCACTGCTCAAAAAAATAAAGGGAACACTCAAATAACACATCCTAGATCTGAATGAATGAAATATTCTCATTGAATACTTTGTTCTGTACAAAGTTGAATGTGCTGACAACAAAATCACACAAAAATCATCAATGGAAATCAAATGTATTAACCAATGGAGGCCTGGATTTGGAGTCACCCCCAAAATTAAAGTGGAAAAACACACTACAGGCTGATCCAACTTTGATGTAATGTCCTTTAAAACAACTCAACAAGAGGCTTATTATTGTGTGTGGCCTCCACGTGCCTGTACGACCTCCCTACAACGCCTGGGCATGCTCCTGATGAGGTTGCGGATGGTCTCCTGTGGAATCTCCTCCCAGACCTGGACTAAAGCATCTGCCAACTCATGGACAGTCTGTGGTGCAATGTGACGTTGGTGGATGGAGCGAGACATGATGTCCCAGATGTGCTCAATCGGATTCAGGTCTGGGGAACGCACGGGCCAGTCCATAGCTTCAATGCCTTCATCTTGCAGGAACTGCTGACATACTCCAGCCACATGAGGTCTGGCATTGTCCTGCATTAGGAAAAACCCAGGGCCAACCACACCAGCATATGGTCTCACATGGGGTCTGAGGATCTCATCTCGGTACCTAATGTCAGTCAGGCTAACCCTGGCGAACACATGGACGGATGTGCGGCCTTCCAAAGAAATGCCACCCCACACCATTACTGACCCACTGCCAAACCGGTCATGCTGAAGGATGTTACAGGCAGCAGATCGCTCTCCACGGCGTCTCCAGACTCTGTCACGTCTGTCACATGTGCTCAGTGTGAACCTGCTTTCATCTGTGAAGAGCACAGCGCGCCAGTGGCGACTTTGCCAATCCTGGTGTTCTGTGGCAAATGCCAAGCGTCCTGCACGGTGTTGGGCTGTGAGCATAACCCCCATCTGTGGACGTCGGGCCCTCATACCACCCTCATGGAGTCAGTTTCTAACCGTTTGTGCAGACACATGCACATTTGTGGCCTGCTGGAGGTAATTTTGCAGGGCTCTGGCAGTGCTCCTCCTGTTCCTCCTTGCACAAAGGCAGAGATAGCAGTCCTGCTGCTGGGTTGTTGCCCTCCTACAGCCCCCTCCACGTCTCCTGGTGTACTGGCGTGTCTCCTGGTAGCGCCTCCAGCCTCTGGACACTAAGTTGACAGACACAGCAAACCTTCTTGCCACAGCTCACATTGATGTGCCATCCTGGATGAGCTGCACTACCTGAGCAACTTCTGTGGGTTGTAGAGTCCGTCTCATGCTACCACGAGTGTGAAGGCACAACCAACATTCAAAAGTGACCAAAACATCAGCCAGAAAGCATTGGTACGGAGATGTGGCCTGTGGTCCCCACCTGCAGAACCACTCATTTACTGAGGGCGTCTTGATAATTGCCAATAATTTCCATCTATTGTCTATTTCATTTGCACAACAGCATGTGAAATTGATTGCCAATCAGTGTTGCTTCCTAAGTGGACAGTTTGATTTCACAGAAGTTTGATTTACTTGGAGTTATAGTCTGTTGTTTAAGTGTTCCCTTTATTTTTTTGAGCAGTGTATAATATCCATCTGAACTAACCGTCCTTCTTAGGACTAATCCAGCTGCATTTAATCCGTGCTAGGCAGACAGGCAGTGTATGTTGCAGACTGCAGTGCATAATATAGCACAAGAGGGTCCATTGAACGTCCTGTTAGTATATGTATTATACAACATATATCTATATCCATCTGAACTAACAGTCCTTTGGAGGACTGATCCAGCTGCATATAATCAGTGCTAGACAGGCAGGCAGTGTATGTGGCAGACTGCAGTGCATATAGTGCAAGAGGGTCCAGTGAACGTGCCTGCTGCTGCTGTTCTTACAGCTATTTGTAGACATAGCCCCAGATATCAGGGGCCAGGGAAATTTTTTTTTTAATCTTAATCCTGTTTTTTTGCTTAAAAAGCAATCCCGAGTACACCATTTTTCTGCTCCATTTGCTTGTTAGCACTGCAGAATACAGCCAGATCCTTTCCATATTACAGTGATAAAAATCCAGAAATTTGTAGTGAACATGGAAAATATTAGCCTCCATTTAAATTTTGTTGCAGTGTGTCAGTGAAGCTATTGACACGAGGTCGCTGTTTAAAACTGGTTTTCCGTCACACGTATAAAATATCACTGCGGTTCAAATCCAGCCATTTGTAGTGAACGTGGAAAATATTGTCCTCCACTTAAAATGGGCAAGGCGCGTGGCAAAGAACGGGGAAGTGGATGTGATGGTGCATGCAGAGGACGAGGTCGAGGCCGTGGGCAAGCTGAAATTGTGCCACAACAAACACCCACATCTTGTTGCTAGACCTTCCTGTCCCAATTAATAGGGGACCGCAGAACACCACTATTGAACACAGAGCAGTGTCAAAAGGTCATTGGTTGGATAGCAGATAATGCTTCCAGTCACTTAACCACCACCACCACCCTGTCTTCCACATGGTCAAGTCTCAGTAGCCATGAGTCTAGACTGCATATTCCTCACCCAGATCCTCCTTCCTCCCACCATGCCGAGTGCCCGGAGACAACTGATCCCACATTGGGACATTCCGAAGAGCTGTTCACTTTTCCATTAATAGATTCGGGCCTCTCACCTGGTCCCCTTGAAGCGGGGCAAGAGGAGATCACACGTTGCAATGCCGAAATATTTGAGCCGCCATGGTCACAAGAAGGTGACGGTGGGAAACTGTCAGAAGAGGTGGATGATGATGAGATACAATTGACAGAAAGTCAGGAGGAGGACCAGGGTGCGGAAGTGGAAGATGAGGTGGTGGAGGATGAAGTCACTGACCCAACCTGGAAAGGTGACATGCAGAGCGAGGACAGCAGCACACAGGGGAAGGGAGGCGCAGCACCACAACAGGCAAGAACAAGTATGGTGGACGCAGACATAAGGTGGGCAACTGTTCCCCGTAATATCAACATGATGGAAGTTGCCAGTACAACTTTTAGGTCTTCCCGAGTCTGGTTGTTTTTTAAAGACTCTGCTGATAACCCCAAAAAGGCCATTTGCACCACCTGCCAGGCCAGCATCAGCAAGGGTAGCAAAACTAGTAGCCTGACCACCACCAGCATGATCAGTCACATGGCAGCAAAACACCCGACTAAGTGGACTGAACCCCAGGGTCCAGCAACAGTGTCTGCGGGTGACACCACTGCTTGTTCCACTGTTGTACGTGCACTCCAATCCCCTGTCCATGGCGCAACACTCTCAACAAGCACCATCAGCCAGCACGTCCATGTCCGTGTCCCAGTGCAGCGTTGGTTTCCCTACCCCAGTCCTTGGAACGCAAGCGCAAATACGCAGCTAATGCCCCACAGGCCACACTACTAAATTCACACATTTTGCGAATGCTTGCGCTCGAAATGTTGCCTTTTAGGCTCGTGGAGACGGAAGCTTTCCGCAATTTGATGGTGGCAGCTGTCCCTCGGTACTTGGTCTTCAGCCGCCACTATTCCTCCTGGTGTGCCGTCCTCGCAAATACACAAGCACGTGTCCCACAACATTAGCCGTGCCCTCAACAATGCAGTTACTGGGAAAGTCCACCTAACTACGGACACGTGGACAAGTGCTTGTGGGCATGGGCGGTAAATCTCACTGATGGCACACTGGGTTAACATAGTGGAAGCCGTCAGACCTTGGGATGGAACACATCCTCCCGACGCCGAGGATTGCGGGCCCTAGGTCAATCAGGGTTGCCTCCACATTCTACAGCTTCTGCACCTCATCCTCCTCCTCTTCAGCCTCCATCTCCAAAATGACCACATCAGTCACAAGCTGGAAGCACTGCCTCAGCCAAGCGGCAACAGGCTGTGCTGAAGCTAATATGCTTACGTGACAAACTGCACAATGCTGAAGCGTTGTGGACAGCTCTGAAAAAGTAGGCAGATCTGTGGCTGACACTGCTGAACCTACAGCCAGGCATGGTTGTGTGACAATGGCCGGAACCTGGTTGCGGATCTGAGGTGAGACGAGCTCACACACGTACCATGCCTGACCCATGTGCTTAACCTCGTGGCTCAGCAGTTTCTCAAAATCTTCCCGGATCTGTCGGATCTGCTTGTTAAAGTACGCCGCCTGTGTGCCCATTTTAGAAAGTCACCTACAGCTTCCGCCGCCCATGCCGTGCTTCAACAGCATTTGCAACTTCCGGCTCACCGACTGGTGTGTGATGCCCCCACGCGATGGAACTCTACATTGCATATGTTGGGAAGGATTTGTGAGCAGAAGAGGGCAGTTGTTGACTACCAGAATCAAAAAGGCCGTCGGTATTCAGGTCAGACTCCACACATAAGACCTCAGGAGTGGACATGGATGTCAGAGATATGTACCCTCCTCCTAAACTTTGATGACTCCACCAAGATGGTGAGCGGCAATGACACCATAATTAGCATCACCATCCCGCTTCTCTGTCTTCGGAAACACTCTCTGCCCTCAATTATAGAGGATGCATTGCAGGCGGAGCACAATGAGATGGAGCAAGGTACCATAAAGGGTGACTACACACAGCGCAGCCTCATCTCCTCCCAATGTTGATTGGGTTACAATGAGGAAGAGGAGGAGGAGGAAGAACAGGAGCTAGTTTCCTGCACTATAGACAGTACTACCTGCACAACTGTCATACTGTTTGTTCAGCATGGATGGCCTGAGGACAGGGAGGAAAAGGAGGAGGATGAGGAGGAGAGCATGGTCAGTCATCCTCTTGGTGAGGACACGGAAGTCTTGCCTTTTTGCAGTTCTGCACAGATGGCTGAGTTTATGTTGCGCTGCATTTCCCGTGACACTTGCGTTGTCCAAATTTTGGGTGACAGTCATTACTGATTGGTGATGCTTCTAGATCCATGCTACAGGGAGAACTTTATGTCTCTTATTCCTTTACAAGACAGGCCTAATAAAATGGTGCAGTACGAGAAGGCCCTTGTTGTGGAATTATTAAAAAAATTCCCATCTGAAAACGCTGGCGGCAGAGGTCACAGTTCGTTGTACAACCAAGGAGTACAGGCGAGAGAGTCACAAATGCAATCCAGCAGAAGCAGGGGAACACTGTCAAAGTTCTAGGACAGTTTTCTCAGACCCTCCAATTGCTCAGGCCCTGAGGCGGGGGGTACTCTCCCAAGGAGTGCAAGGTTTTGGAAGATGGTGAGGGAGTACCTTGCCGACCGTACCAACGTCCTCTGTGATTCCTCTGTACCTTCTAATTATTGGGTATCCAAGCTGGACACATGGCATGAACTGGCTCTCTACGCCTTGGAGGTCCTTGCCTGCCCTGCCGCTAGCGTTTTGTCATAGCGGGTTTTTAGTGCCGCCGGGCGAATTATAACGGATAGGCGCATCCGCCTGTCAACTGAAAATGCTGACAGGCTTACTCTTATAAAAATGAACAAGGGCTGAATTGGGCCAGACTTCTCAACACTAGAGATGAGCGGTGTTCAACTAGAACTGTTCGCCAATCTCAAATTCGAGCTGTTTTGGGCGGTGTTCGAGTTGTTCGACGAACCTGAACCATTTGCAAAAAATTCGGCTGTTCGAGGTTATGTTCGATAACTGTTCATGCACGAAAAGCGTGTCCTGCATGTCTGGCGCTATTTAGAGCACCAATCATGCATGGATTGTCTGCCACTCACTGTAATGCCACAGCCATGGTAGTTGTGGCATTACAGTGATTGCCCAAATCGATGGGAACAGTGCTCACAGTGAAACATGAAAAGCCGACAATTCAGCAGCGGCATACACCGGTACCCGACAATTTAGACAAGAAGGAATAGAGCATCACTCATAGATTAGATAGATAGAAACATGTCAGTCACATATATAAGAAGTACAGTGATAGTGTTGATTACTGTACTTGTCATTTAGTGTAAAGGATTTATTTAAAAAAATAATAGTGTTTTCATGCACCGTCTCTTTAAAAAAGCCCGCCGGCATTTCAGCAGCGGTTCCCGAGAATTTAGAATAGAAGGAATAGAGAATCACACATAGATTAGATAGATAGAAACATGTCAGTCACATATATAATAAGTACAGTGATAGTGTTGATTACTGTACTTGTCATTTAGTGTAAAGGATTTATTTAAAAAAATAATAGTGTTTTCATGCACCGTCTCTTTAAAAAAGCCCGCCGGCATTTCAGCAGCGGTTCCCGACAATTTAGAATAGAAGGAATAGAGAATCACACATAGATTAGATAGATAGAAACATGTCAGTCACATATATAATAAGTACAGTGATAGTGTTGATTACTGTACTTGTCATTTAGTGCTAAAATAAAGGATTTATTTAAAAAAAAATTGGCGTGGGGTTACCCATAATTATAGGCTCTAGCGGAGGTTAAGCAGACGGCTGGGGCAGATGTTTGAAGCCTGGGAAGGGGGTAATACCTGAATTTCCTGAAATAATTAAAAAAAAATTGACGCGGGGCTTCGCACTATGCACTGTATTCCAAATTATTATGCAAATAATATTTTCTCAGATTTTCCCAAAATACCTATATGAATTGCAGTCATTGTAATTTTCCAGTCAAAAAACGATTAGAGTACAATTGAAAGGTTTTTGTACAAACTGCCTATGATAACAGTATATTTTTAAAAAAATAAAAAACTCAAACTGCACTCAAAATGTATGTTCCAAATTATTATGCACAGCAGAGTTTTCAACCTTTTCATTTTAATAAATAACAAAAAAATGGTCATTTTTGAAATTATAAGCATTAGCAGGTTATTACAAACTGAAATCAAACAGTTTTCAACTCAAAACTTTATTCTAGGTGATGTTACATTTGCACATAGGACCACTTGTTCGAAAGGAGCTTCTGAACTCTGTCGTCCATTGAATTTGTCAGGTTTTGGATGGTTTCTGCTTCAATTGTTTTGCATGAGGACAGAATACCCTCCCAGAGCTGTTGCTTAGATGTGAACTGCCTCCCGCCATCATAGACACTCCTTTTGATGATGCTCCAGAGGTTCTCAATGGGGTTGAGGTCAGGGGAGCATGGAGGCCACACCATAAGTTTGTCCCCTTTTATGCCCACAGCAGCCAGAGATGCAGATGTGTTATGTGCAGCATGAGACGGGGCATTATCATGCATGAAATGATCTCAATGGTCCAGATGGATGGAGTGGAGGATGGCTGGTTGATGGACACCCCATGCAAACACGGCTACGGCGCTAACAAGGAGGAGGTGGAGTAATGTTTTGGGCTGGAATCATGGGGAGAGAGATTGTCGGCCCTTTTAGGATCCCTGAAGGGGTAAAGATGAACTCCATAATGTATGTTGAGTTTCTCAAACAGCGCTTCCTTCCATGGTTCAAGATGAAGAGCCGTGTATTCCGCAGCAAGATCATTTCATGCATGATAATGCCCCGTCTCATGCTGCACATAACACATCTGCATCTCTGGCTGCTATGGGCATAAAAGGGGACAATCTTATGGTGTGGCACCCATGCTCCCCTGACCTCAACCCCATTGAGAACCTCTGGAGCATCATCAAAAGGAGTGTCTATGATGGCGGGAGGCAGTTCACATCTAAGCAACAGCTCTGGGAGGGTATTCTGTCCTCATGCAAAACAATTGAAGCAGAAACCATCCAAAACCTGACAAATTCAATGGACAAGAGAGTTCAGAAGCTCCTTTCGAACAAGGGGTCCTATGTGCAAGTGTAACATCACCTAGAATAAAGTTTTGAGTTGAAAACTGTGTGATTTCAGTTTGTAATAACCTGCTAATGCTTATAATTTCAAAAATGACAATTTTTTTGTTCTTTATTAAAATGAAAAGGTTGAAAACTCTGCTGTGCATAATAATTTGGAACATGCATTTTGAGTGGAGTTTGAGTTTTTTATTTTTTTAAAAATATACTGTTATCATAGGCAGTTTGTACAAAAACCTTTCAATTGTACTCTAATAGTTATTTGACTGGAAAATTACAATGACTGCAATTCATATAGGTAATTTGGGAAAATCTGAGAAAATATTATTTGCATAATAATTTGGAACACAGTGTATTTGAGTCTAGCCAGGTACAGCAGGCAGGAACGGGCTGCCCCCAACCACCAGCTGCCTATTTGTACCTAGCCGGACACAGCAATATAGGGAAGGCCTTTTTTTCTTTATTATTTCATGAATTTCATGAAATAATAAAAAAAAAAATACGTGGGGCTTCGCCCTATTTTTATGTCCAGCCAGGTACAACTAGGCAGCTGGGGGCTGGAATCTGCAGCGCAGGGAGGCCCAAGCTTTCTGGGCCCCACCCGCTGCAAATTGCAGTCCGCAGCCACCCCGGAAAATGGCACGTTCATAGAAGCGCCATCTTCTGGCGCTGTACCCAACTCATCCAGGGCCCTGGTGCGGTGGCTCACTGGGTAATAAAGGGGTTAGGGCCAGCTTGGCATTATCAGCTGGCCCTCAGCCCGAAATTCATGGGGTCACGCCAATATTAGACATGACCGCCATGAATTTCTAGTAAAGTATTTAAAAAAAACACAACACCCAGAATAAAGTCCTTTAATTGAAATAAACACACAATTCTTTATTGTTCTAAATTAAACCATGCTTACCATCATGCCCATTCCAGCTGAAGCCAACGATCTCCTGCAATAAAAGAAAAATAATAAAGCAACATCATCCTTACCTTTCGATGGTTCCCAAGACTGCTCCAGCTCTGCTACATCGAGATGACAGGCTGGACCGCAGGAGAAAGCTGCCATCCAGCCTGTCATCCCGCAGACATTGAGAAGCGCAGGCTTGCTTGCGCTCCTCAGTGTCAGACTGTGACGGCATCCAGATGAGCCGACCTCATGCCCAATGAACTCAGCTCACCTCATGCACGTCACTGACAGCGTGGGAAAATTCTCCTGCGCTCAGCGCTTCAGCAGGAGAATTCTCCCACGCTGTCAATGACGTGCATGAGGTGAGCTGAGTTCATTGTCGGCTCATCTGGATGCCATCACAGCCAGTCACTGAGGAGCGCAAGCATGCCTGCGCTTCTCAGTGTCTGCGGGATGACAGGCTGGATGGCAGCTTTCTGCTGCGGTCCAGCCTGTCATCTCGATGTAGCAAAGCTGGAGCTGTCCTGGGAACCATCGAAAGGTAAGGATGATGTTGCTTTATTATTTTTCTTCTATTGCAGGAGATCTTTGGCTTCAGCTGGAATGGGCGTGATGGTAAGTATGGTTTAATTTAGAACAATAAAGAATTGTGTCTTTATTTCAATTAAACGACTTTATTCTGGGAGTTTGTGTTTTTTTTTACTTTGACTATGGGGTTAGTAATGGGGGTGTCTTATAGACGCCTCTCCATTACTAACCTGGGCTTGATGTCAGCTGGCATTATAAGCTGACATCAACCCCAACAATATTACCCCACTGCCACTGCTACAGGGCAGTGGGAAGAGCGAGGCTAAGTGCCAGAATTGGCGCATCCTATGGTTGCACCATTTCTGGGATGGCTGACGGCTGGTGTTTCTAGCCTGGGAGGGGGCCAATATTCATGGCACCCTTCCTGGGCTATTAATATCAGCTCCCAGCTGTCTGCCTAGCCTTTGCTAGCTATTAAAATAGGGGGGACCTCACGTCATTTTTTTGGGGGGTCCCCCATTTTAATAGCTAGTAAAGGCTTGGTATCCAGCTGGGGGCTGATATTAATAGACTGGGAAGCTCCATGGGTATTACCCCCTTCCCAGGCTTCAAACATCTGCCCCAGCCGTCTGCTTAATCTCCGCTAGAGACTAAAATTACGGGGAACCCCACGCCAATTTTTTTTTTAATAAATCCTTTATTTTAACACTACATGACAAGTACAGTAACCAACACTGTCACTGTACTTCTTATATATGTGACTGACATGTTTCTATCTATCTAATCTATGTGTGATGCTCTATCTTTCTGTTCTAAATAGTCGGGTACCGCTGCTGAATTGCCGGCCAGCTTTTTTATAGAGACGGTGCATGAAAACACTAATATTTTTTTTAATAAATCCTTTACACTAAATGACAAGTACAGTAACCAACACTGTCACTGTACTTCTTATATATGGGACTGACATGTTTCTATCTAACTAATCTATGTGTGATGCTCTATTCCTTCTTGTCTAAATTGTCGGGTACCGGTGTATGCCGCTGCTGAATTGCCGGCCGGCTTTTTTAAAGAGAGCGTCTTCTGAGCAGTTTGTCAGCTTTTGGACACCTTTGAAGGTGTTTTCTATGTATTTCTATGTGTTTTTGTTTGCCTGCCATTGGTTTTAATGGTGTTCGACGATGTTCTACGGTGTTCGACGAACAGTTCCTCGAACATCCCGGTGTTCGACGAACCGAACCAAACCCGAACACTACGGGAGTGGCTCAATACTACTCAACACCACTGAATGGTAGCAGCGTAACATAAACTCAAATACAGTGTCTTTTTTTTGGAGGTCTAACTCTATTCCCATGCACCTCTGTCTTCACACCCAGACATGGGTATACGCTTCCTGATTTTTTCTATTTGCTCTTGTCCTCCTCATTCTCCGCATCCTCATCCTCCACCACCATATCACTACCATATGTGCCATATCAACATATCTACGTCTCTTGCAAGGGGCATTGGAGTGTCTCCAAATTTTTGACAGCCATTGAAGTCACTGCATAGGCAAATAGTATGAGAGACCCGCTACTTTCTAATGGGAATATGTGGTTACTGTGGCCCTGCTCTATGTGTCTTTAAATTGTTAGTGGGGCATTTACCAAATTTTGGCAGCCCTTGCAGTCACAGCATGGGCATAACCTCGGTAGGAGACCCGCTCCTTTATAATGGGAACATTTTTTTTACTGAGACCCTCCTCAAAGGGGAATTGGGTTGTGTCCAAATTTTTGGCAGCCCTTGCAGTCACTGCATACGCAATAATAGTATTGGAGACCCACTCGTTAATAATGGGAACAACAAAGCATAGCCGGCTGATGGCTCTTTAACAATAGCGAGGGCCGACTGCTGGCCCTTTAAAAATAGTAAGGGCCTCCTGATGACCCTATAAAAATAGGCTTTGTGACTTTCAGAGTCACTCCATCATAAATTAAACAGGATGTGTCTGAAGATGTGTCACACACGACATGGCCAGATAAGGTTGTAAAATGTTAAAATTATATTTCCCGGTGAATGCATTTGTCTTAAAAAATAATGTAAAAAAATAAAAAAAATAAAAACACAGTAGGATATTTTAGTATAAAAACCTGACTCGCCAATGTACCTTCAATGTAATCACATTGTTCAGGTTCTGCACCTCCTCCTCCAGTTCGGCCTCCATATCCAAAATAACCACATCAGTCACAAGCTGGAAGCACTGCAGCACTGCATTGGCCAAGCGTCAACAGGCTGTGCTGAAGATAACATGCTTAATGCTTAGGTGACAAACCGCACACTGCTGCAGAGTTTTAGAAAGCTGTAACACAGCAGCTTGATCTATGGCTCTCACCGCTGAACATACAGCCAGGCATGGTCAAGTGTGACAATGGGCAGAACCTGGCGATGGAGAAATGACAACCAGAGTAGATACGGTTTCCCTCTATGCCAGTCCTTTCACTGAGATAAAGAATGTGGCTGTGTGAACATAGCCCAAGGTGTTGAGGAGCATTTTTGTTTTTGGTTATTTATTTTGCCTTATATACAAGTGAATACCCTGGAAAGGATGTCCCTTAACATATTGCCAGGGAAAATCCATTTTGGTTTTGTTTTTGTATGTTTTCTTGTGAGTCCATAAAAGTGGCATAATACCTCTGACAACGTTGTTGACAGCAGTGACCTGGGAGACAGAAATGCTTCCAGGGGTCTTCCCCATGCTGTTCCCATGTCATTTGAGCACTGTTCCCATAGATTTGGGTAATTATTAGGCCCTCTGCAAACCGCCGGGGGGAGCCGCCTGAAAAATGCTCGAGTTTCTCATAGACTTACATTGGGCTCGTCACTCGGACCGAGCACTCGAGCATTCCAATTTGCTCGACTCGAACAACGAGTACCCGAGCATTTTAGTGCTCGCTCATTACTAATGATTATGTCTTACAGCCAATGTAAACACAAAAGTCATTATCTCAATAAATTAGAATAATTTACAAAAGAAACCTGAAAAGGCTTCCTACGCATTTAAAAATGTCCCTTAGTCTATTTTTGTAGGCTCCACAATTACGGGGAAGACTGCTGACTTGACAGATGTCCAGAAGGCAGTCATTGACACACTCTACAAGAAGGGTAAGCCACAAAAGGTCATTGCTAAAGAAGCTGGCTGTTCACAGAGTTCTGTATCCAAGCATATTAATGGAAAGTTGAGTGGAAGGAAAAAGTGTGGTAGAAAAAGGTGCACAAGCAACTGAGATAACCGCAGCCTTGAAAGGATTGTTAAGCGAAGACCATTCAAAAATTTGGGGGAGATTCACAAGGAGTGGACTGCTGCTGGAGTCATTGCTTCAAGAGCCACCACACACAGACGTATCCAGGACATGGGCTACAAGTGTCGTATTTCTTGTGACAAGCCACTCATGACCAATAGACAATGCCGGAAGCATCTTACCTGGGTCAAGGGGAAAAAGACCTGGACTGTTGCTCAGTGGTCCAAGGTGTTGTTTTCAGATGAAAGTAAATTTTGCATTTCATTTGGAAATCAAGGTCCCAGAGTCTGGAGGAAGAGTGGAGAGGCACACAATCCAAGCTGCTTGAGGTCTAATGTGAAGTTTCCACAATCAGTGATGGTTTGGGGAGCCATGTCATCTGCTGGTGTAGGTCCACTGTGTTTTATCAAGACAAAAGTAAGCACTGCTGTCTACCAAGAAATTTTAGAGCACTTCATGCTTCCCTCTGCTGACAAGCTTTTTGGATATGGAAATTTCATTCTCCAGCAGGACTTGGCACCTGTCCACACTGCCAAAAGTACCAATACCTGGTTTAAAAACAACAGTATCACTGTGCTTGATTGGCCAGCAAACTTGCCTGACCTTAACCCTATAGAGTATCTATGGGGTATTGTCAAGAGGAAGATGAGAGACACCAGACCCAACAGTGCAGATGAGCTGAAGGCTTGTGAGACCATATGCTGGTGCGGTTGGCCCTGGGTTTCTCCTAATGCAGTACAATGCCAGACCTCATGTGGCTGGAGTGTGTCAGCAGTTCCTGCAAGATGAAAGCATTGAAGCTATGGACTGGCTAATGACCTGAATCCGATTGAGCACATCTGGGACATCATGTCTTGCTCCATCCACCAACGTCACGTTGCACCACAGACTATCCAGGAGTTGGCGGATGCTTTACTCCAGGTCTGGGAGGAGATCCCACAGGAGACCATCCGCAACATGATCAGGAGCATGCCCAGGCATTGTAGGGAGATCATACAGGTATGTGGAGGCCACACACAATACTAAGCCTCATTTAGATTTGTTTTAAGGACATTACATCAAAGTTGGATCAGCCTGTAGTGTGTTTTTCCACTTTGATTTTGGGGGTGACTCCAAATCCAGGCCTCCATTGGTTAATACATTTGATTTCCATTGATGATTTTTCTGTGATTTTGTTGTCAGCCCATTCAACTTTGTACAGAACAAAGTATTCAATGAGAATATTTCATTCATTCAGATCTAGGATGTGTTATTTGAGTGTTCCCTTTATATATATCCTGTATATAGACCCTATATGGACTGAACACTTGTGTACTTTAATAGCATCTTCCTCCGACACGTTCATTTCCCCCCTCTTTTGATCATTCAGGGGTTTATCAGGGAATTCCTTCAATCGAGACAAGAAAAGGAGACCATAAGCCATACTGCAATGAGGACAACAGCTCCCAGGCCCAGGCAATTTGCCCCCACATAGCCCCTACATACAATGTGAGCCCCCACACAGCCCCATAGATGCTGTATGAGCCCCCGTATAGCTCCCTATATCCAGTATGAGTCCCCAAACAGCCCCTTACATACAGTATGAACCCCCAAATAGCTACCTAGATACAGTATGAGAACTCGCATAACAACCTATATACAGTATAAACCCCACCTAGCTCCCTGCAGAGCACCCCAGCATGCATTCCAACGCGACTAACATCATCTCCATCTCCACACAGGCACTCAGCATGCAGCCCTATGTGAGTGACATTACCCCTTCACTATTCAGCCACATATGGCTAGCATCACTCCCTTCACCGAGCTGCCCGATGCAGCCACCTTGCATGCAGCCTCACGAGATTGACATTACCCACTTCCCCTTGCAGCCATTCAGCATCGACCACCCCCTTGCCCGCACAGCCCCTCTTCATGATCATCTTCCCCGCACAGCCCATATTCCTCATGACCCCTTTCACCGCACAGCTTCACATCACGCCCCCTTCTCATAATCCCCCCTGCTCCACACAGCTCCTTCTCATCATCATCACCCCCCCTTCTCCGCACAGCCCCTCATCATCCCTTATTCTCCAGATTGCTTCTCATCCTCCCTTCTTCTCCACATTGTCTCTCATCATGCAGCAAGGTGATGTAACTCCCCACAGGAAGAGTGTAGCTTCAGGGCAGCATGTAAGGATGCTGGTAGTGATGGTGCAAGGTGACACGGTGCAAGAATAATCATAGAGTCCACATGATGCAGTCCCAGATCCTTTACTCACGGTTTCAGCAGTTCCACTTACAGGGCCAGTGTAAGCGCCCACGGCGTCCTGTGCTCATTCAGTAAGGGCTCGGTCGACCCTCAGGTATCTCTGGAGCATTTAGCAGGACCCCCTTCTGTGTGTCCTCTCTGACCTCTCTCCTTGTACCTCACACCTAGCGGCACCTCTGTCCAGTGTCCTCGGGCCTTGGCGGGCGACGTGTGTTCCGTCCCCTTTCCCTATGTGGCTACTTTCCTAGTGGCTGTAGTGGCTGGTGTGGACGGCCTGCTGTACTTGAAGTGCTGCAGCCTCCGGTTCCCAGTTGAGTCTTGTAGTCTCTGCTGGCTGGGGGACCCGGTTCCCCTTTTTGGCCTGACCCCCCCTACCTCCTGGCAGCGGCGGGCGTACGGGTGGCTTGCTGCACGGCCTGTACCCCTAGAGTCCCTTCTCTCCTCGTCCTGGAGCCTCTCCTGCTCCCTCTCCTTTCTTCTCTCCTTTCAGACTCAGGCCTCCTGACTCGGCCCGCCTCTGGAGCAGAGCTCCTACAGAGCCCCTGCTCCTACACTCTCCTCCTTTGACTGAACACTGATCTAAGATGGCTACTCTCTTTTATATGCTCCTAATCAGTGTGCCCAGGATCTACGTCCTCCACCCATCCACTACTTAGTTCCCCCTCTCTTAGTGGTTCCTCCCCACTTCAGCCAGGGATCAGGGACACTTGTGCTCTCCCATAGGAGCATTCTCGCCCTTTCCCCCGGAAATGTGTAGTGGATGTAGTGTTAGGGTCCTGAGCCATACTCCTTCCTTACCTGAGAGTGAGATACCACACCTCTGGTTGAGATGCAATACCTCTGTGGCGACTGAACCCTCAGGGGCGCCACACACCCTCCCTGGTAAAACACAGCACGTCCGCGGGCTGGAACAGAGTAAAAGACAATTTTAAAGACATGCAAAATTTTTAGAACACGTTCACATAAAAGATTACAAACATAAAACTTCTTCCCTTTATGGGAGGCACACTTTCTTTAATCGTTGCAGGTTACTATATAAAACATTTTTCAGCAGGTTACAGTTCAAGTTCAGATAGCTCAATAATGGAGTTCCCACCGGGGGAGCTCCTGATCCTTGCCGACTGACCCTGCTGGGTCCTCAGCCTTTGGGTACACTTGCATGACCGGCACAACTCTGGCCAACGCAGCCACACTCTTGGTGAGATCCTGAACCTGGAGGCGCAAGTCTGTAGATGGATCATTGTACAGAGTCTGTGCATCAGCTCCCACAGGCTCTGGGGAAAAGGGTGCCACCTCCTGGTGGTAGGTGATAGCTGGGCGCCGGTGAGCTGTAGTGCCACTTGGTGCCGGTTCTCGTAGCACCCGGATGGCCCTGTCCTTAAATTGAGCAAAGTCCAAGTCAGGGTTTTGCAGAGCCATTATGCGCAGCTGGGTTCAGTGGGCGCTTGACAGTAAACCCTCAATAAATTGCTTAGTTAACAGTTTGTTTTCCTCACGCACACTTTCAGGGTCTACCTGTTTGATGGTCCTCAGCACCTCCTGCAGGTTTAAAGCATAGTCCCGTACACTGTCCTGTGCCCGTTGGTTGCACCCATAAAACTTCATCTTTTTCTCTGCTGTAGTACGGGTGTCAAAAGTGTCCTTTAGGGGGGCCAGTATCTCTTTTGCAGTCCCTTTTTCCCTGGCTGACCAGGATTTTACTTCTCGCTGGGCTGCACCAATCAACTGGCCTATGAGATTGCTCACTTTCTGCTCCTCGGACAGGGGGTACACTTTAAATAAACTGCTTAGTCTCTCCTTGAAGTCACTCAGGGTGTGCGACTTTCCTGAGTACTGGGGCAACCACGCTGCCCCCGGTATGTAAGGCATGGTGAATGGCATTACTGCGGCAGCGGCTGAACTTTCCTCCATGTCCGACGTCTTCCTCCCCTCTAGTGAACCGTGGCCTACCATCTTTCACTTTGTCTCTGTAGGCCGCAGTTCCGCAGGCGATGGTCTCCTTTTAGGACCTAGCGTCGCACGCATCTGACATCAGCGCTCGCTGGGGCTCCTTCCGGGACCTGGCGCTGCATCCGTGCGTGAGGCGGGGCTTGGGCTTTGCGCGCTTCCAGCGGTTACTCCCCTCTTCTTCCCGCGCGGCGATCCAGAAATGGCGGACAATGGCGGGAAACAGCGGCAATTGGCGGGAAAACTTCACCACGGTATGCGACACAGTTTCCGAAGGCGCACAGTACCCGGTGGTAGTGGGCACGTAATCCTGCCGACTACGCCAAAGTTGACACGCCCCCTGAGCCGTGGGGATACCCGGAGCCGGGCCTTGTAGATGCTGGGGGTCGTAGTCACCGTGGCGGCGACCCAGTCCGTGACCCAGGGTGGTCAAACCAGGGTAGTCTATGTGTGTCTGTTATATATAGTCCGACTATGCCACCTGTGGAATGTGGTTATTGGGAACCGCCGCTGCGGAGCAGTCCACTGAAGCTGGTGGTATGTGCAGCAAGGTGATGTAACTCCCCACAGGAAGAGTGTAGCTTCCGGGCAGAGTGTAAGGATGCTGGTGGTGATGGTGCAAGGTGACACGGTGCAAGAATAATCAGAGTCCACATGATGCAGTCCCCGATCCTTTACTCACGGTTTCAGCAGTTCCACTTACAGGGCCAGTGTAAGAGCCCACGGCATCCTGTGCTCATGCAGTAAGGGGCTCGGTCGACCTTCAGGTATGTCTGGAGCATTTAGCTGGAACCCCTTCTGTGTGTCCTCTCTGGCCTCTCTCCTTGTACCTCACACCTAGTGGCACCTCTGTCCAGTGTCCTCGAGCCTCGGCGCGCGACGTGTTCCGTCCCCTGGCCCTATGTGGCTACTTTCCTAGTGGCTGGTGTGGACGGCCTGCTGTACTTGAAGTGCTGCAGCCTCCGGTTCCCAGTTGAGTCTTGTAGTCTCTGCTGGCTGGGGGACCCGGTTCCCCTTCTTGGCCTGACCCCCCTACCTCCTGGCAGCGGCGGGCGTATGGGTGGCTTGCTGCATGGCCCGTACCCCTTGGGTCCCTTCTCTCCTCGTCCTGAAGCCTCTCCTGCTCCCTCTTCTTTCTTCTCTCCTTTCAGGCTCAGGCCTCCTGACTAGGCCCGCCTCTGGAGCAGAGCTCCTACAGAGCCCCTGCTCCTACTCTCTCCTCCTCTGACTGAACAATGATCTAAGATGGCTACTCTCTTTTATATGCTCCTACTCAGTGCGCCCAGGATCTACGTCCTCCACCCATCCACTACTTAGTTCCCCCTCTCTAAGTGGTTCCTCCCCACTTCAGCCAGGGATCAGGGACACTTGTGCTCTCCCATAGGAGCATTCTCGCCCTGTCCCCCGGAAATGTGGTGTAGTGGATGTAGTGTTAGGGTCCTGAGCCATACTCCTTCCTTACCTGAGAGTGAGATACCACACCTCTGGTTGAGATGCAATACCTCGGTGGCGACCGAACCCTGAGGGGCGCCACACTTATCTGTCAGGACACCATCAGCAGCGCTGAAGAGCCATTCTGAGAGAATGATGGCTGTCTAGCATGATAAAACCTCCAAGGCGTGACAGGCGAGCTCAGGCCACTCTTCTATTTTTGAAGACCAAAATATAAAAGGGTGGAAACCCTCCATGATTGTATTGATATTGAGCTGAAGATACCCCTGCACCATCCTCTCCAGTCTTTCAACATGTGTCAGACTTGTACTCTGTTGTGCTTGTGCACGAGCTGGTCTAAAAAATGTGTGAAAGGTCTCACAGAAATTGCTTCTGCCACTTACACTGCTGCTGCTGCTAATGCTTTGGCATTGACGAATTGACGTTCCGGAGGTTGGAAGTCTAGAACTGCGATGCACACTGTGTGCCTCACTGTGGTCTTGGGGAAAAACTCTCTTAAGGTTGTGTAAAAGTGTGTTTCAATACTCCAGCATTCGCGGTCCCTTTCCAGGGAGAGAAGCATAAGGAAAAATTTACTCTTATAACGTGGATCTAACAGAGTGGCAACCCATAAGTCAGCACTATTATGAGTCATTACTATACAGGGATCATGTTGCAGATAGTGCAACAAGAAGGCACTCATATGTCAAGCTCTTCCATGAGGTCTAAGCTTGTTTCCTCCGTCCCCTCCCGCCAACCACAAACAACAGAGAGGGGATAATTATACACTTCATCTCCTGACTGTTGCTCGCCTGTCACCTCTTCCTCCTCCATTTGTTCCTCGGCTCATGCACATTCACTAACAGTTTGTCTGGTATCACCACCCCCCCCTCTATCGCTGTAATCCACCCTCCCTTGGCACCCGCCCTTGTGATGACAGTCTGGAACTTAGAGACATTATTATCCCTTCCGCATCCTCCTCTGCTTCCTCCTCTTCCTCTGGGACAACCACCTTCTCCAGCAGGGTATTCAAAGTCTGCTCCAGCATGTAAATGACCGGAATAGTGATGCTAATAATGGCATCGTCAGCGATAACCATCTTAGTTGCCATTTCAAAACTGTGCAGAAGGGTGCAGATGTTCTTAATCTGTGCCCACTCTGCAAACGTGATTTGCCCCATGTCCATACTGCAGGCCCAGGCTGTACGACATGACATACTGAATCAGGGCCCGTCGCTGCTGACACAGTGGCTGCAACATGTGCTGAGTGGAATTCCACCGTGTCGGCACATCGCATATCAACCAGTTAACTGGCATGGACAAATACCTTTGTATCGATGAAAATCAGTGACCTGAGGGGTGCGAATGGCTGAAGTGAGCACACAACTTCCATGCTTTCTGCAGCAGTGCATCCAGGTTGGGATAGTGGCGGAAAAATTGCTGTACCACCAGGACATGAGCCATACAAGGCACATGTGTGAACTTGCCCTGATGTAGGGCCACCACCAGGTTCATACCGTTATTGCATACAGCCTTCCCTGGATCCAGGTTCAGCGGAAACAGCCTTTGATCAAACTCGGCCTGGATAGCTATCCATAACTCTTCAGCTGCGATCTCCAAGGCATATTAATTTTAACACTGCCTGATTGCTATGAGCCCTGGCTGTGCAGTACGAAGGTGGTGAGGATTCGCTCTTCACTGTTGGAACACATGTCTCATTAATGCAGAGGTTGAGGGCACAGGTGGAGGCCCTAGGCCCTAGAGGAGGTGGAGGAGGCAGAAGCAGTGGAGTAAGTGTTAAATAAAGAGGTTTGTCCTGCAAGACTTGAGGATTCCAAGACTTATGGAGTAGCCCCTTCCCCCCTTCCCTGCCTGCCCCCACAGCCACCAGAGTCACCCAGTGCCCAGTCAGCAAGATGTAACGCCCCTGGCCTTGCTTACCCATCCAGGTGTCTGTGGTGAAATGCACCCTGGCAGTCATAGATCTAGTCAAGGAACGGGTGATGTCTGCGACATGCTGATGTAACGCAGGCACAGCTTTCTTAGAGAAGTAATGGTGACTGGGCAACTGGCAAATGGTACCAGGGGACTGCGACGGCAATCATCTTTCAGAAACCGTCTGTATCCACCAGGCGGAAAGGCAGCATTTCCGTGGCCAACAGATTGGAGATTGTGGAGTTCAACCTCTTAGCTTTGTCATGTGTAGGAGGAAACTATTTTTTACGTGACCACAACTGTGGGTCAAAGGGCTGGCTGCAGTGCTGAGAGAGGGCAGAGTAGGGTAAACACGACAAACTGCTGGACAGTGAGTGAGGTGCAGGCGGAGATGTTATGGTGGATTGAGAAAGATGTGGTGTGCTCGTTGAAGCAAAAACAGCAGGCATGTCCACTTCCATTACAGCTGATAGGCTCTCACTCAGCCTGACTGGAGCAGGTAAACAAGTGCAGGTTCTGCGATGGGAGACCTACGTGACAACACTGGGCACTGTGACAGAGGAGGATGAAGAAGCAGCAGATGCCGTTGATGGGGCGGCTGATGGTTGGTGCGGCCCGCTGGTCCACATTTTATCACAGTGAGATTGCCAGTGTAACGCATGTTGATCGCACATGTGACAGTTCATGCATAAAGTAGTCACATTATTGCATTTTTTCCCTCTACTGAGTCTTTTTTTGCAAGGTTGGCAGTTAAAGTGAGTTGGCTCATCATTTGCGATGTCAAAAAAGACCCAGGCTAGGCAACCCTTACCACTGCTGTGAGCTGCAGATGCACAACCTCTAAGGATGCAGTGCTTGCACGACAGTTGTGGTTAGGGATGCAGTGCTTGTCGCTGTCGCATCTCCCCGTGTCTGTGCCGTAGGCCACAACATAACCTCCTCGTCTTCCTCCTCCACCTCCTCAGATGATCTACTCAGCTGCGTGCCTCTGGGTTCACACCAAGTGGGATCTACAACCTCATCATCATCCTCTCTGTTCTCCCATTCCTCGCCCTGAGAGTCACCCTCCTCCTCTTCCTGCCCTGACAGCACAGTACTGTCCGCATGCGCATCAGGTATCTGAGTCTCATCAGAATCACCCTCCTCCGGGGGTTACCGTCTGGTGACGAGGGTCAGGATTCTGCTTAAACCCTACTTTGTCCTGCCCCGGATCCAACAGAAAAAAAATGTGGGCATCGGTGCAGATGCTTTCCTCTTCTTGAGTCTGTGAATCTTTGGAGCAGACCTCTGATGCACATGGCATAGAATGTGTGAACAGCTCTGCAGACTCGTCCATCTGTGGTTGCCTACAGTCAGGTGGGTGGTTGGAGAAATTGTGATGTGGGGGGAAACCAGGGTAATTGGGGTACAACCTCTGAGAACTGTACTGTGTGTGATGTTGAGCTGGAGGAAGAGAAGGAGAGGCCACTTCATGGGTGCTTGCCATCCACTGGAGCACATGCTCTCTT
The DNA here is from genome assembly GCF_046119375.1 of Phyllobates terribilis. Taxonomy (NCBI): domain Eukaryota; kingdom Metazoa; phylum Chordata; class Amphibia; order Anura; family Dendrobatidae; genus Phyllobates; species Phyllobates terribilis. Next base: position 32,060,135 of record NW_027362768.1, on the reverse strand, counting down.
TGGCCCTCATGTACAAGGCATGCCCGCTGAGCAGCTGCCAAAGAAAGGGAGTGGAGTAGCCCGTCCAGTAACAGACGTTGTCAGTTGTCTTTGGATAGGACGTGAAGGTGTTGGTTCACTAGAGCTTTCACTGACATTACTACCTACCTCACATACACCTTGAACAACAAGTCTATTCCCCCTTCCACCATGACCTTGCTTTTTCCCACTCATGTTGCTCAGATGCAGCATGTGGATGGAGCATGCTCTTAGCAATAAAAAATTTGATTTTTTCTGCACATCAGGCCTGTATACAAGAGAATATATGTTCCAATAATTTTTAAACTGAGATGTTGCCTGCTGCATCACGATAGTAACAGATTAAATTAGATTTTTTACTGTGGCTGAGGCCTGTATACAATAGAATATATTCTCCAAACAATTTCAAACAGAGATCTTCCCTGCTGTATCACATTAGCAACAGAACATTTTTTTTTACTGTGGATGAGGCCTGTATAAAATAGAATATATGCTCCAAACAATTTCAGACTGAGATGTTGACTGCTGTATCACATTAGTAAGAGAAAAAATTTGATTTTTTTTTTACTGTCAACAAGCTCTGCATACAGCTGAATTTCACCACCAGAAAATTACAAGCTGAGATATGGCGTGCTGTTTCACGTTAGTAGCCGAAAAAATTAGATTTTCATAGGTGTACTTATGCATGGAGCACAACAGAAGCTGACTGAGCTGTGCAACCAGCTGAATTTCACCACCAGAAAATTACAAGCTGTGATGTGGAGCGCTATATCACTTTAGTAGCCGAAAAAATTTGATTTTCAAAGGTGTACTTGTGCATGTGACACGCCCCCTGGGCCGTGGGGTACTCGGTAGCTGGGCCGGTCGTTGCTAGGGGAGCTGTCACAGTGGCAGTGACCCGGTCCGAGACCCAGGGCGGTCAATAAAAGGGGTTATTTACAGGGGATTTATAGTTTTCATATAAAGTTTGTGACGCCACCTGTGGTATGCGGCTAAAGGGAGCCGCCGCTGTGGAGCAGGTCCTCTGGAGCGGTTGTTAATGCAGCAGAGTTGGTTTAGCTCTCCACAGGTAGAGCTTAGCTCGAGGGCAATGTAGATATTGTATGAGGTAGATGTTGCTGTGCAGTATGGTGCAGGGGGATGATGACGCAGCAATAATTCACAGAGACAGTGGGGTGCAGTCTTCAGGGTTTTCTCACAGTTGTGAAGTTACTCAGGTTACACTTTCCAGATTATAACCGCCCACGTCGTCCTGTGCTTACTCAGGGAGGGGTTCAGCAAACCCTCAGGTACCTCCGGAGTACGTGACGGGACCCCCTTCTGTGTGTTCCTTCTGGCCGTCTCCCTGCACCTCACACCCAGTGTCCCAAGCCAGTGACCGTGGACCTTGTCGGGCGACGTTTTCTCTGTCCCCTGAGTCCTCTATGGCCACCTTTTTGGTGAGTTAAGTGTGGCTGTTGGCTGCAGCACCTGAAATGCTGCACCCTCTGGTTACCTAGTTGAACGTTGCAATTCTCACTATTTAGGCGCCGATCCCCTCTGCGGCCTGATCCCTCCACGTCCTGGTAGATTCGGGCGTATGGGTGGAACCAGCACTTCCCGTACCCCTAGGATCCCCTCTTTCCTTCTGAAGCCTTCCTTCCTGCTCCTCTCCTCTCTTCAGTCAGTCTCACCTCCTGGGCCCCTCTCACTGGGCCCGCTCTGCCTGAGCAGAGCTCCTGCAGAGCTCCTGCTCCCACTCACTGTCCTCCTCTGACTGGAACCCTTTTAGATAGTTCCATCCCTTTTTATACACTTGCCGAAGTGCTCCCCTAAACTCCTTCCTCCAACCACACCCACTACATGGTTCCCCCTCTCTTGGTTCCCCCCACTCCAGCCAGGGACAGGGCTCAGCAGAGGAGCAGCGCATCTTGCCCCTCCTGCTGGTCTGGAGTAGTGTAGTGTTGGATGCAGGTGTTTGGGTCCCGGGCAGTACTCCATTCATACCTGAGAGTGAGATACCACACCTCTGGGTGAGATGCAGTACCTCTGTGGCGACTGAACCCGCAGGGGCGCCACACATGGAGCACAATAGAAGCAGTGCACAACAGAGTTCTATGACATGTGCCCTGCTGTCTTTGTCTGTACCTCACTAATAGCACGAAAAATTTCTGCTGGAAGGTCGATTTCACAGCCACACAGGAACCTATCTAGGCAATTGCCTAGCTAACAATCTAAAATCTTTCAGTATCCAGGATCAGACCTGGAGCATCCTCTTTGAGCTGTTATACTAATAAAATAGTGCTAAAACAACATGTCCACTCTTTATATAGAGAGGGACATGTGATTTCAGCAGCCAATGGCACAAGCCCTTCTGTCTGGACATTGTGGATGGTTCCTGCACTCTGATTGGATAGCCACAAATTGCACACATTAAGTTATGAAAAAAAAAATGAGATTACCAGCACGCTGCTCCTCTGACCTCTCCCCTCCCCATCCCCTCCCCTCATCAAATTCGTCCCCCCCGCTCATCATACAATACCACTATCCTAGCTAAAGTGGTAAAAATACTGTAGTCGAAATGCAATAATTTGCCAGACTTTTACCGAATTTTGCCTATTTTAAGTAAAATTGTTCGGGTGTCTGATCACGAATCCGAATGTGCAACGTTCGTGCTGAATTTGAGATTGGCGAACGTTTTTCAAACATGTTCGCTCATCTCTATACACAACCACCTCAGGTGAACCAAACCTATTGTATACTCTATTTCCTTTATTAGGGTTTTACCCTATTGTGTGCTTCTCCCTCTACAGTTATTGTCTATCTGACTTCACATCCTTGGCATCACTGTCTATCTCCCAGGTGTTGTCCATCACAGAATTATCATCATCATCAACTGTCACAGGTGTGTCAGATGTGACGGACATTCGCCCTGCTGTTGGTTGCAGGAAATCTCTTTGTGTGGCATTACAAACACCTTTTTAGATCTGTCTCACTCTAGAACCCAGTGGCTACCTTCCTCTTGCTAATTAACACCCTGGCTTGGGTGTTTAAATACTTTAAGTCTGCAATAGGGAGGCGTGAGTGATATTCACATGACCCCTTGTGAAGGCTTTGAGCATGTGCAGTTCTTACTTCCTCTCTGGTGCTAAGAGGACGTGTGTGCGATCTCTCTGATGTCGACTCAAGCTAAGCTAATTCCTCCTTGTCCGTCTCCCCTTGCCGTCTTTTCTTGTCAGTGGGGATCAACTAGCACTCACCCCCCCTTCCCTATCTAGGGCCAAGTGCTAAGGAAAAACAGGGATAGGTTCCTGTGCGTCGATTGGTGAGGAACCAATATAGGGATGGTAGGGGTAGACAGGGTGATTGTATATCACAATGTATCCCTATATTTTATAGGGCTATCCTCAAAGAATATGGAATATTAATCTCCTCCTAAAGACTCAAATTTATCTGAAGTGACATAATAACCTCATGTCCTATTGTACATTTAAAAATTTAAAAATGTCCTCTTTTTGCATGAAATCATGTTATACAATTTCTTATACATCTTCTGAGGAATAATATTAATAGTATATTTAATAAAACCTAGTAAGGAAATGGATATAGTGACATACCCTACTATGATATAGCATATGGACAGAGTAGTATTAATATGGACAAACCATCCTGGATGAATGATTAGAATAATAGTAGGGATTTGATTCACCTCAGTTTAAGAAATGTGTTCTATTAACAGGAATTTTTAGCTAATGTGTAAACTCCCTATTATCATCATGTCTTTTTGTTTTTTCTTTTCTTTCCGATGAAAAATTTAGATACTGGTACAGATAACTGACAATCTTGTGGAGATTTCTTCATTTCTCGGCTGAAATTTAGAGCTGTGCTCTCATTGGTTGATATAACTATCAATCATGATGAGGCTTATAAATAGTTTGGAAGTACGGCCGATCCTGCCCTTAGAAAAAGCCGAAACCCCCAGCGAAACGCGTGTCAGGGACGACTCCTGATAGTTTCGTCAGATAGTATTATGCCATATCTGACCGCACTATAGAGCGAGGTGTTAGTGTTGCATGAAACTAGATTTACCCCAATTCAGCTGTCAGCTCTGTTAGATCTGACAGACCACTGACATAGTTGAAACTGTCTCTCACGCTGATCACACCCATAGAGAAGCTGATAGTGGCACATGCTAGCAGCGTCTGATATCTAAATCGGCAGAAAGTGTGTTGAATCTCCTGCACAACCAGGAGAACGTGATTCAGATACATCACTTACTTCTCCCGCTGAACGTCAATTCTTGTGCGGACAGCGTGTGAGAGACTGTCAGTGGCAAAGTTGAGCCGCTTGTGTTCCTAAGCTGGCTAAGCCTGTTATATTGTCGGAGTTATTTCACTGCTGACAGCACTACTGGGGCTGCGAGTAGATTTATTAAGGATCCATCACACAGATTGTGTGACAGGTTTAATAGTGTGCCCTGTTAACCTCTGTACAAGGGCTCATTATACTTATATCTACTAGACCTGCCATACTTTTGAAGTCACTTTATATATAATATGGGAAGTGTATCTGACGCGCCCCCTGGGCCGTGGGGTATAAGGTAGCCGGGCCGGTCCTGTATCGGGGTAGTCACGGTGACAGTGACCCGGTCTGTGACCCAGGGTGGTCAATTAAAGGGGCAAAATAAAGGGGAATAAAGTTTTTGAGATAAAGTTCGTGACGCCACCTGTGGTATGCGGCTATATGGAGCCGCCGCTGCGGTGGTTGGTTCAGCTCTCCACAGGCAGAGCTAAGCTCCAGGGCAGTGTAGTTGATGATTTGATGAGGTGGATGTTGCTGGTGCAGGGCTGAGTGCGCAGGTAATGAACAGACAACACATTAATGGCGGTTCCTCTACCTTTACTGGTAGTTTGTCTGAGCAGGCCGGGGCACGGGTGCTAGTTGGTAGTGGAGTCCCGGGCAGCCTGGAAGCAAGTTGGGGGATCCACCTCGCCAGGTGGAGTGGTAGGCCTTCCCTCTGCGCTATTCTCTTTGGCCCTGCTGCTTGAAGTTGTACTGTGGTCCTCGTTCCTGAGTAAAGACGTCTTTTTCCTCACCCGTATGGCAGACAGCTCGGACCTTCCTCATGTGCTGCTCCCACGTGGTGGTGCTGGGCCCTATGATGCTGCAGAGTCGCCGGGCGTCTAGTGGGGCCAGGAGACCTGCAATCTCTTGCCCTCTGGATTTGGCTGCTGGGCCTTCAGAGCCCCACAGCCACGGACCCCGGTGTCCTTTTCCTTTGCGCTTCCCTCTGGGGTGAGCTTATCCACAGCTCCTCTCCCCAGGTCCTTCCTCGTCGCTGTCCTGTCTTCAACCCCTCTCTACTCTCTGCACCCTCTCACTAACCCCGCCTCCAGATTCCAGTCTTAAAGGGGAGGAGCTCCACTTTCTGGTCTGGAGCCAGGAAAGTGTTGGATGCTGAAATACCTGATTAGGGGACCCCTCCTTGCTTCCAGGCATGGCATCACCCCCTGTTAGGGAGGCAATGCCACTGTGGCAACCGGACTCCTGGGGTGCCACATATCCAATGGGCTACGATAATTTTTTACTATTGAATTCACACTGGCCATATGAGCCTTTATTTAATAAAATCTCTCCTGGCTGAGGATACTAGTACAATTCAGCACACTTTTGATATAATCTATGGCATCTATTTTGTAAGTATAAACCCAGCCATCAATTATAATTGACATTGGCTAGGGGCTTATTTTACTAATAATTTGATTTACTGTCTGACTCTATCAGGAATTTAGTGGATCATGACTCCATTTATATAATCATGATCCATTATACATCCCTAATGGGATGTATGATTTACTAAGTTTAAATATTATTATTTAATAAAGAATTTCACTTTTACTCACACCCTTTTCCCTTCTTTTCCCTTTCCTAATTGTTTACTTGTCATTTTGGTGGTGTTCACTTTTGTGAGTACTGTCTGATGAGATCAGACAATACTTTGATTGAATATCAGCCTAGGAGGTCTCCACTTCCTCCTTTCCCTAGTGTCTGGGCCGCCTTCCAATCATCCCTTCGTGTTGCACTTTGTCTTTCCTACACTGTGCGTGACATTATCACTGGCCGTGCACATTTAGAGAAAAAAAAATGACACTTGGGTTTAATTGTGTGTTTTTTTTTTCGGGTGTGTTTTTTTTTCCTTTCTCCCTTCGTATGGTTTCAGTTGCAGAGTTATGTACCTCTGCCGGGGGAGCGGTCTGGTGGTGAAACAGTAATGGGGGAGGTGGAGGAACCCATGCAGTTAGGGGGTGCCTTTACATCATACATTTCCCCTGAGATTCGCAAGAAAAAAGGCGGATGTTTTTTTGCGGGAAAAAGGGACATTTTATTGGGACCTGTCCTCAATTCCTAAACAAAAGGAGACTCGATTAACTCTTGGTAGTCTGGAGTTAGATAAGCAAGTGGTGATCTTGTTGCCAACCTGCAGTTCCTGGTTTGTCCTGACAGCAGAGGTGGTGCTAGAGAGCAAAACCTGGAAAATTTCTGTGTTTGTTGACAGTGGAGTCGGAGTCAGCATGGTTGATGCTGAGTTTGTGAAAATTCATGTTCTTTCTTGCTGTACTTTAGTTAAACCTATTACTATCTTTGCCATCAACTCGGCGCCGCTTGCACTGAAAGCATTTACTCACATTGTACATAATGTAAAACTGAGGGTGGAGTCGGCTCATTGTGAAATAATCCCTTGCTATATCCTGGACAGTCTTCCCACCCAATTGTTTTGGGTTTCCCCTGGCTTGTGAAACATAATCAGTTAATGGTTTGGCAAACCGGGGAGAGTATTGAATAGGGAGATTACTGCCATGAGAACTGATTAGATTTTTCCCTTGTTACTGTCTCTACGGAAATATTACCTGCTTTTCTGTCTGGCTTGAGGACGTTTTTTCTGAGAGGGAGTGTCAGGATTTGCCTCCTCATCGTGCATATCACTGTCCTATTAACCTGGCCCCCAGAGCTCAACTCGGAGACTGTATAATCTTTCTGGCCCTGAGAGACAAGCCATGAAGTATTTCATTGTGGAAAGTCTGGAGAAGGGACACATTAGGCCCTCATCTTCTCCTGTGGTGGCAGGGTTCTTCTTTGTGAAGAAAAAAGATGGCAGTCGACGTCCATGTTTAGATTTCTGGGAATTAAATCAAATTACCAGCCAAGATCCATACCCTCTTCCTCCGATTCCTGATTTGTTCAGCCAGGTTGTAGGAGCTAAGGTATTCTCCAAGTAAGATTTAAGGGGGGCCTACAATCTGGTTAGAATCAGGGAAGGGAACGAATGGAAATCAGCATTCAAAACCCATAAAGGGCATTTCGAGAGTCTGGTTATGCCTTTCGGTTTGACCAATGCACCTGCGGTATTCCAGAATTTCATAAATTATATTTTCCATCATTTGGTAGGGAGGTTTGTGGGGGTCTATCTGGACAAAATTTTGGTTTACTCACCTGATTTTGAGACACATAGGGGTATGTTAAACAGGTGCTCCAGATATTAAGGAATAACAAACTTTATGCCAAACTGGAAAAATGTGTTTTCGCCGTCTAGGAGGTGCAGTTTTTGGGGTACTTGTTGTCATCTTCGGGTTTTCGGATGGATCCAGAGAAGATCCGTGTAGTCCTTCATTGGGACCGTCCCAAGAATGCTCTACAACGTTTTCAGGGCTTTACTAATTTTTACCAGAAATTCATCCAAAATTACTCAGTAATTGTGAAACCCCTTACTGACAGGACGAAGAAGGGGTCTGATTTTTCCAAATGGTCGGATGCCTCCCTCCAGGCTTTTTCTTCCCTAAAGAATTATTTTGCCACTGCACCTATATTCACTCAACCCGATGTTTCTCAACCCTTTATTGTGGAAGTTGATGTATCGGATGTGGGGGTTGGGGCTGTATTGTCTCAGGGTCTGTCTCCTGGTAAATGGCGTCCATGCGCCTTCTTTTCCAAAAAATTGTCTTCGGCTAAGAGAAATTATGACATGGGTAATATGGAACTTTTGGCGATCAAATTGCCATTTGAAGAATGTCGACATTGGTTGGAGGGGGCTATCCATCCTATTACTGTTATTACTGACCATAAGAACCTGTGATTCAGCTAAACGTCTCAACCCTAGGCAAGCCAGATGGTCTCTGTTTTTTTACTAGGTTCAATTTTCTTGTCACTTTCCGTCCAGGGGTCAAAAATGTCAAGGCTGATTTTTTGTCCCAGAGCTTCCCTGGTGGCGGTGACCATGAGAACCCTGCCCCAATACTGCAGAAGTGGGTAGTCGTTTCGGCATTATATCCTAAACTGAAAGGTGAGGTGTTGGAGGTTCAGGGGGCTGCCCCTGCCTCCTGCCCTTCAGGAAGGTTATTTGTACCATCTAATCTGCGCCACAAAGTAATTACGGAACATCATAACTTTATGCTTGCTGGTCATCCAGGTGGCAAAGCAGCCGCGGACCTCCTCTCTCGTCATTTTTGGTGGCCGGAGTTGCATCGGGATGTGATTGAACACGTATCTGCTTGTAGTATTTGCGCACGTTCTAAGGTTTCACATACCCGTCCATCTGGTGCTCTTCTTCCGCTACCTTTCCCTAGTAGGGACACACTTGTCCATGGATTTTATTACTGACCTACCAGTTTTTGCAGGCAAAACGGTGGTTTTGGGGGTTGCAGATAGGTTCAGTAAAGTGGTTCACTTCGTCGCATTACCTGCACTTCCAAATGCCAATATACTTGCTCAGTTGTTCATAAATGAGATCGTGAAGCTTCACGGAGTTCCCTCCGATGTGGTGTCCGATTGGGGGACCCAGTTTGTTTCCAAGTTCTGAAAGACATTCTATTCTTGACTGGGGGTGCAGGGGTCCTTTTCCCCTGCCTTCCACCCTCAGTAGAATGGAGAGACCAAGCATGTCAATCAGAATTTGGAGACCTACCTCACTTGTTTTGTCTCCGAAAATCAGGAGGATTTGGTATCCTACTTACCGCCGGCAGAATTTGCCATTAATAATCATCACCAAGAATCCACTGACAAGTGACCGTTCTTTGGTGCATACGGTTACCATGCACAATTTGGTAGCTTTAGTGGGGGAGGAGCTTCGGGAGTTCCTGAGGAGGAAAGTTTTGCTTGATCGCTCTCCTCGGTGTGGCGGGGAGTCCTGAGTAATTTAAAGATCATGGGAGACAGGTATAAACGTATGGCTGACAAAAAACACTTGCCAGGTCCTGACCTGAATGTGTATGACTTTGTGTGGTTGTCTACCAGGAAAATTAAGTTGAAAGTCCCTTCTTGGAAGCTGGGACCTAGGTTTATTGGTCCATATAAAATAACCACCGTCATTAACCCAGCAGCGTTTTGTCTTGAGCATACTCAGACCCTTAAGGTCCACAGTGTGTTCCACAGGTCCTTACTTAAGAAATATGTGGAACCTCTTGAGCCCTCACCAGGGTCAGACTGGGGTGTCTGGGGCCCACAGGGGAAACTGACACTAAGGGCCCACCCTACAGCCATATGCACACACCTGTTAGCCGTTACCCCTGTTATAGTGGAGCGTCACCTGTAAAACACAGGCGGCTCCTGCACATCTACTGTGCACCACTATAACTGTGATGTACAATTACGGTATGTTACATTACACGGTGAATCCTCCATACACAAAGTAATCTCCTATACCAAGACCAATAATACCACATAGAAGAGGAAAAATACCATCACACTATGACCAGGCCACATATTACCACCACATAGTGACCGAATAATACCACATACAAGGGACAAATACCAACACACCATGGCCTGACCGCATATTACCACGATATAGTGACCGAATAATACCACATACAAAGGAGAAATACCTCAACACTATGACCAGACCACATATTACTACCACATAGTGACTGAATAATACCACATACAAGGAACAAATACTGCCACACCATGACCAGACCACATATTACCACCACATAGTAACCGAATAATACCACATACAAGGGATAAATACCACCACACCAGGACTGGACCACATGTTGCCACCACATAGCGACCGAATAATACCATATACAAAGGAACAAATACTGCCACATCGTGACCAGACCACATATTACCACCACATATACACGTGACAAATACCACCATACCATGACCAGACCACACGTTACCATTACATAGTCACCGAATAATACTACCATAAGGATCATGAATAAAAAACACAATTTTAATGCACAGGAGCTCTGTATACAGATTATAGTGTGCATTTAAATGTAACACACTGTCTCACCAGTGACGTCTCTAGTTGAAGTCCTTCATCTTCGCTTTTCTTCTTCATCTGGCACAGACCGTCATCACTTCTTGCATCCAGGACTTGTCGCTGCTGAAAATAACACACAGTCATCAATAGCTGTTCACTTCTACAGCACATTCCCACTTATTCCCTGATTTCTACACTACAGCAGATGAAGAAAAAAAAGCGACATAGTGCCCCCCTGCACAGTAACAGGACCTCCCTTTTGTTACTCCCCCATGGAGAACAGTATCCTCAAAAATAAATGATATTACAGCAGTAATGTCCCCTACAGTAATTATGTCCCTTCTTGCCACCATAAACTAATAATACCTCATTCTGACCTTCATACTGTAATTGTCACCCATCCTGGCCCCCTTTATTTAATAATATCCCCCATCCTAGGCTCCTATGTATCTCCCCCACCCATCCTGGGCCTGTATGTATCCCCCCACCCATCCTGGGCATGTATGTATCCCCCTTCACCCATTCTGGGCCTGTATGTATCCCCTCAACCATCCTGGACCTGTATGTATCACCCCCCATCATGGGCCCCTATGTATCATCCTCTCACCCCCATCATGGGCCCCTATGTATCATCCCCCCCCCATCATGGGCCCCTATGTATCATTCTCTTCCTCTCCATTATTCTCTCCCTCTCCATCATGGGCTTCTATGTGGCACCCCCCCCATCATGGGCCCCTACGTAGTATCCTCCTCCCCCCCTATCATGGGCCCCTACGTAGCATCCTCCTCCCCACCATCATGGGCCCCTATATAGCATCCGCTCCCTCATGTGCCCCTATATAGCATCCTCTCCCTCATGTGCCCCTATATAGCATCCTTCCCTCATGTGCCCCTATATAGCATCCATTCCCTCATGTGCCACTATATGGAATACTCTCCCTCATGTGCCCCTATATAGCATCCTCTCCCTCATGTTCCCCTATATAGCATTGTTCCCTCATGTGCCCCTATATAGCATCCTCTTCCTCATGTGCCCCTATATAGCATCCTTTCCCTTATATGCCCCTTTATAGCATCCTCTCCCTCATGTGCTCCTATATAGCATCCTCTCCCTCATGTGCCCTTATGAGCCGTGGGGTACCCGGTGCCGGGCCGGTAGATGATGGGGGATGTCACAGTGGCGGTGACCCGGTCCGTGACCCAGGGCGGTCATTCAATAGGGGAATATTTACAGGGGATTTTATATACAAAATTTGTGACGCCACCTGTGGTATGCAGCTAAGGGAGCCGCCGCTGCGGAGCAGGTCCTCTGGAGCTGATGTTACTGCAGCAGGGATGGTGTGGCTCTCTACAGGTAGAGCTTAGCTCCAGGGCAGTGCAGATGTTGTAGGTTGTGCTGGGCATTGTAGTGCAGGGGCTGATGGCGCAGCAAGAAACACAGAGATAAGGAAGTGCAGTCCTCAGGGTCTTTACTCACGGATATTGCAGTCCAAGTTACAGACGCCAAAGTAACTTCCCTCACCGTGCTGCGCTTACTCAGTGAGGGGTTCAGGTAACTCTGGAGTACTTAGCAGGACCCCCTTCTGTGTCTTCTCTCTGGCCGTCTCCCTGCACCTCATACCTAGTGTCCCAATCCAGTACCTGCAGGCCTTGTCGGGCGACGTCTGTTCCGTCCCCTGGGTTCTATATAGCTACCTTCTTGGTGAGACTGATATGGACTGTTGGCTGCAGGCCTTGAAATACTGCAGCCTCTGGTTTCTAGTTGAGTCATAAAGTGCTCTGCTAGTTGAGGGACCGGTCCCCTTTGTGTGGCCTGACCCCTCCACACCCCTATATAGCACCCTCTCCCTCATGTGCCCCTATATAGCATCCTCTCCCTCATGTGCCCCTATATAGCATCCTCTCCCTCATGTGTCCCTATATAGCACCCTCTTCCTCATGTGTCCCTATATAGCACCCTCTTCCTCATGTGCCCCTATATAGCATCCTTCCCTCATGTGCCCCTATATAGCATCCTTCCCTCATGTTCCCCTATATAGCATTCTTTCCCTCATGTGCCCCTATATAGCGTCCTCTCCCTCATGTGCCCTTATATAGCACCCTCTTCCTCATGTGCCCCTATATAGCATTGTTCACTCATGTGCCCCTATATAGCATCCTCCCCCTCATGTGCCCCTATATAGCATTATCACCCTCATGTGCCCCTATATATCATCTACCTCCCCATCATGTGCCCCTATATAGCATCTCCCTCCCCATCATGTGCCCCTTTATAGCATCTCCCTCCCCATCATGTGCCCCTATATAGCATCTCCCTCCCCATCATGTGCCCCTATATAGCATCTCCCTCCCCATCATGTGCTCCTATATAGCATCTCCCTCCCCATCATGTGCCCCTGTATAGCATCTCCCTCACCATCATGTGCCCCTATATAGTATCATCTCCCTCCCCATCATGTGCCCCTATATGGTATCATCTCCCTCCCCATCATGTGCCCCTATATAGTATCATCTCCCTCCCCATCATGTGCCCCTATATAGTATAGTATCAACTCCCCCTCCCCATTCACTCACTACCCTGCCCATTCATAAAAGAAAAAAAAATCTTCTTACCTTCCTGTGCTTCCCCGGCGGCATCCTCTGCAGCTTCATGTCGGTGTGGTCTTCTACAGGGCCGCCGACTGATCAGAGGCTGTGCTCTCAGCAGCCCCCCCGGCCGGAGGCCTCTTCAAATCACTGCTATGCGCTACGCACTGACGTCAGCGCCCGGCGTATAGCAGTGACATTCAATGTCCGCCGGCCTATCAGAGGCCGAACGCTGATGCGCGCGGCTTTGATTGGCCGGCGGCCTTTGAACGTCACTGCTTTGCGCCGTCTGTGCATAGCGCATAGCAGAAGACAGCAGATGTTCACGGAGGCGGCGGCGGCCCTCTAATAGGCTCGTGGTCAGAAAGACCACGGTTACCGGCAGGGACCCACCGAGGACCCGGTGCCCACCGGGCGATCTCCCGGTGTCTCGGTGGGCCAGTCCGACGCTAGCCCTCACCCCTACCGCCACCCCCAGTAATGGTTGATGGTAATGTCGAGTATCAGATTTTGAGGATTGTAGATTCTCGTCTCCAACTTCGCTCCCTACAATACTTGGTGCAATTCAAGGGTTATGGTCCAGAAGAGAGGATGTGGGTTTCAGCATCAGAAGTGAACGCTCCCAGATTGGTTCATTCATTTCACACCTCTTATCTTGAGAAACCAGGTCCTGAGTGTCCGGATGACACTCGTAGAGAAGGGGGTACTGTCACCGGTGTGTCAGATGTGACAGACAGTCACCCTGCAGTTCGTGCAGGAGATCTCTTTGTTTGGCATTACAGAAACCCTCTTAGATTTATCTTCCTCTTGCTAATTAACACCCTGGCCTGGGTGTTTAAATACTTTCAGTCCGCAATAGAGAGGCGCCTGTGATATTCACATGACCCCTTGTGAAGGCCTGGAGCATGTGCAGTTCTTACTTCCTCTCTTGTGCTAAGAGGACATGTGTCCTATCTCTCTAAAGTCGACTCAAGCTAAGCTACTTCCCCCGTATCTGTCTCTCCTTTCTGTCTTTAGTTGTCAGTGGGGATCGACTAGCTCTCAACCCCCCCTTCCCTATCTAGGGCCAAGCGCTAAGGAAATACAGGGGTAGGCTCCTGTGCAGCGATTGGTGAGGAACCAATATAGGGATGGTAGGGGTAGACAGGGTGATTGAAGATTAGCCTAGGAGGTCTCCACTTCCCCTTTTCCCTAGTGTCTGGGCTCCCTTCCCGTCATCCCCTTCGTGTTGCACTTTGTCTTTCCTACACTGTGCATGACATCAACATAGTCATCTCTGATTCTTCTGACAATCGCCTTGGTATGAGAAATGCCCTGAGCTCCTTGCTCCCCCTTTTGATTCTCACCTTGACTTTTGCTGGGGCTTAGAGTGCTGCTTCGACTGCTAGCGCCACTACCTCTACAGCTTGTAGAGCTACCAATAAAACTAACTCTTACAATTGTGTTCTCAGTCTTCTCAGGCACCATGTCATCCAGGTATAAAGGATCACTGTTCATCTCTTCAAATAAATCAATTAGAAAAAGTTCTGAGACTTGAAAAAAGAAAAAAAATCTCACCATACTATATCATCTCATGCCTGCTTCATCTCAGTGGAGTGCCATATCCAAAACTGCTGACCCACAGAGAAATCCATCAAAAGCATAAAGTGGGAAGGCGCCCCCAGTTAAAACAATCTTCAAACTTTTTTTCATATGAAAAAGAATAAAAATTTCCACATGTTGGCAGTAAAATCACTCTGACGCGTTTCTGGCGCTGAGCGCGCCCTTATTCATGGAGCATCCAATATGGTGTATGTTGCTAGCCTCCAACAGGCTGCAGGCTAGAAGTCTAATGCTGCATCAGTACATCTGGTATTTGCTAGATTTTCCCAATGACCAGTCCAGACGTGGCCCTTGTTAAATTGTACCCGTTGCTTCAGCCTTTTCTCTGCACACTGCACAGCAGGAGCAATCTAGTGACATCATCGCTCATGCTGTACTGAGACACTCAGTCACACATGCTGAATGGTAGAAGACCGAGCCAACAGGTCCCTCCTCCACAATTACATTCACCAATATTTGCATTCCGAGAATGCAGATATCAGTGGGTTTCAGGCTTTCGACTCTTTTGCTATCCAAGAAGAAGAGAGAGAGATGTAATAAAGATAATGCTGATATATAGAAAGAACATCGCCCTCAGTAATTAACGGCCAGAGATATAGCTGTTATTGCAAAATACTGTATCTTTATTAAATAAAATACAACATGTAATATATAACAGTAAAAAACAAATAAGAGTGACTAGGATGAGAGACCCAATAGGGGTTAAGATCGAAAAAAACCCTAAAAGAGAAAGGAAAGCTTTAACCCAATTGCAGGTGTAACTCCATAATTAATACCCAGGTGTTATAAATAATCAGGCAATGTGGTCAGAGTCCGACTTGTTGGAGAGACACCTAGGCTATGAATCTGAGTTTAATCAAATGATGCAGCAAGCAGATAAAAGTGTCTAAAGTAATCTGCTTATAATGATCAGAATAGCCGCACATTACCTTGTGACATAATGATGACCGGGTAAGAGAAGTCTGCAAAGGGGAATGAATAGCGCGCCTCTTTTGCTATCCTGGTCTGCAGGCCGGATAGGAACAGCCCAAGGGCTGCATGTGGCCGCAGGCTGTAATTTTCCCAGGTCTACCTTAGACAAACCTATTCAGAATAGCACACCATTTATGAGGAAGCTAGAGAATTGAATTTCTATAGCAAAAATAAACTTAGCACCAACACCTAACATAATAGACCATACAAAAATGTATTTTTATATGACTACGTATATAGCACTGACATATTTCATAGATCATGTTACCAATTTTCAATTGGGAAATAAAAATTCTAACTTTCCTATCAGTGTATCTTTGGGAGTGGGAGAAAAGTCATACAATCACAGGGTGAACATGCAAATTCCATGAAGATGTTGACCATAGTCAGATTTGACCCCAACTCTACAACCACTAACCATTGTGCCATAGAATATAATGTGTTATTCACATATGTAATGAAATATAAGTTCTTATACAGTTAGGTCCATATACATTTGGACAGAGACAACATTTTTCTAATTTTGGTTCTAGACATTACCACAATGAATTTTAAACAAAACAATTCAGATGCAGTTGAAGTTCAGACTTTCAGCTTTCATTTGAGGGTATCCACATTAAAATTGGATGAAGGGTTTAGGAGTTTCAGCTCCTTAACATGTGCCACCCTGTTTTTAAAGGGACCAAAAGTAATTGGACAATTGACTCCAAGGCTATTTCATGGACAGGTGTGGGCAATCCCTTCGTTATGTCATTCTCAATTAAGCAGATAAAAGGCCTGGAGTCGATTTGAGGTGTGGTGCTTGCATTTGGAATGTTTTGCTGTGAAGTAAACATGCGGTCAAAGGAGCTCTCCATGCAGGTGAAACAAGCCATCCTTAAGCTGCAAAAAACAGAAAAAACCCATCCGAGAAATTGCTACAATATTAGGAGTGGCAAAATCTACAGTTTGGTACATCCTGAGAAAGAAAGAAAGCACTGGTAAACTCATCAATGCAAAAAGACCTGGGCGCCCACGGAAGACAACAGTGGTGGATGATCGCAGAATAATCTCCATGGTGAAGAGAAACCACTTCACAACAGCCAACCAAGTGAACAACACTCTCCAGGAGGTAGGCGTATCAATATCCAAATCTACCATAAAGAGAAGACTGCATGTCTAAATACAGAGGGTTCACTGCACGGTGCAAGCCACTCATAAGCATCAAGAATAAAAAGGCTAGACTGGACTTTGCTAGAAAACATCTAAAAAAGCCAGAACAGTTCTGGAAGAACATTCTTTGGACAGATGAAACCAAGATCAACCTCTACCAGAATGATGGAAAGAGAAAAGTATGGTGAAGGCGTGGTACAGCTCATGATCCAAAGTATACCACATCATCTGTAAAGCACGGCGGAGGCAGTGTGATGGCTTGGGCATGCATGGCTGCGAGTGGCATTGGGTCACTAGTGTTTATTGATGATGTGACACAGGACAGAAGCAGCCGAATAAATTCTGATGTATTCAGAGCCATACTGTGTGCTCAGATCCAACCAAATGCAGCCAAACTGATTGGTCGTCATTTCATACTACAGATGGACAATGGCCCAAAACTTAAAGCCAAAGCAACCCAGCAGTTTATTAAAGCAAAGAAGTGGAATATTCTTGAATGGCCAAGTCACTCACCTGATCTCAACCCAATTGAGCATACATTTCACTTGTTAAAGACTAAAATTCAGACAGAAAGGCCCACAAACAAACAGCAACTGAAAACCACCGCAGTGAAGGCCTGGCAGTGAAGGAGGAAACACAGCGTCTGGTGATGTCCATGAGTTCAAGACTTCAGGCAGTCATTGCCAACAAAGGGTTTTCAACCAAGTACTAGAAATGAACATTTAATCTGTCCAATTACTTTTGGTCCCTTTAAAAACAGGGTGGCACATGTTAAGGAGCTGAAACTCCTAAACCCTTCATCCAATTTTAATGTGGATACCCTCAAATGAAAGCTGAAAGTCTGAACTTCAACTGCATCTGAATTGTTTTGTTTAAAATTCTTTGTGGTAATGTCTAGAACCAAAATTAGAAAAAAATTGTCTCTGTCCAAATATATATGGACCTAACTGTAGGTTTTGCAGTAATGCTGATGAATATTACAATGATTAGTATTTGAACATTATTAGGTGGACATCACATTTATTATTTGATTTTATAGAGACATGCCGTATAGGTCAAGATGAGCTTGATAGTAACAACTTGGAATTGGATGAAGTGCATGAAAATGAAGTATTTTACAGTGAAGGTGAAGCAATCCAGTTTCAATGTAAAAATGGCTTTCGCTTTCTTGGTCAATCAACTGGAACATGTTCTCAACAGACACTGATCTATCCAACATGTACAGGTAAAGGACAAACTTTATTCTTTAGTTTTCTTGGGCTTAGACCTCATTCAGACTTCTGTTTTCTATGTTCATGTTCTATGAACCCATTTTAGTTTATGCTGCTATTTACATGTCCATGTTGTTTGCCAAACATGTTTAAAAAAAAAAAATCAAGGATACATGCCTGTTTTTGATTGTGTCATAGATCAAAATCAGCCATACAAATCTATGAGTCTGACAAAATTACAGATATCACACAGATGCAATCCATGTGCAATCTATGTGCTGTCCACCTTTAACAATGCAATGGGTAAGAGAAGATTTGCAATTTTCATTTATTTATTTTTTGTATACAAGAAATTCTGATGAAACATAGCTGGTAAATAGAGACACACTGATCAAAAAACAATGAAAATCTGATGCAAACACTGAATTTTTGTTTTTGCACTTTTGTTGTTATGCATTTTCTTCCACTTCTTCCAAAAGCCATAACTCCATAACTTTTTGTTTTTCCATCACCGTAGATGTGTGAGGGCTTGTCTTTTTGTAGGATGAGTTTTTCATTGACACCATTCATTTTACCATTCAGTTTTTATGTAATTTACTGAAAAACAGGAATAAATTTAAAGTGAGAAAAATGGTGGAAAAAACCCCACCATACCACCAGTTTCTTTGAGGTTTTGTAACCACTTTGAACTTCACAGAAAAATAATATATACAGTGGGGGAAATAAGTATTTGATTACTTGCTGCTTTTGTAAGTTTTCCCACTGACAAAGACATGAGCAGTCTATAATTTTAAGGGTAGGTTAATTTTAACTTTGAGAGATAGAATATCCAATAAAAAAAGAGGAAAATCACACTGTGTAAATTAGATAATTTTTTTTTGCATTTTGCAGTGAGAAATAAGTATTTGATCCCTCTGGCAAACAACACTTAATACTTGGTGGCAAAATCCTTGTTGGCAAGCACAGCAGCCAGACGTTTTTTTGTAGTTGATGATGAGGTTTGCGCACATGTCAGGAGGAATTTTGGTCCACTCCTCTTTGCAGATCATCTCTAAATCATTAAGATTTTGAGGCTGTTGCTTGGCAACTCGGAGCTTCAAACTCCCTCCATAAGTTTTCTATGGGATTAAGGTCTGGAGACTGGCTAGGCCACTCCATGACCTTACTGTGCTTCATTTTGAGCCACTCCTTTGTTGCTTTGACTGTATGTTTTGGGTCATTGTCTTGCTGGAAGACCCAGCCACGACCCATCTTCAATGCTCTTACTGAGGGAAGGAGGTTGTTGGCCAAAATCTCGCAATACATGACCCCATCCATCTTCCCTTCAGTACGGTGCAGTTGTCATGTCCCCTTTGCAGAAAAGCAACCCCAAATTATAATATTTCCTACACCATGCTTCACGGTTGGGACGATGTTCTTAGGGTTGTACTCATCTTTCTTCTTCCTCCAATCACGGCGAGTTGAGTTAATGCCAAAGAGCTCAATTTTTGTCTCATCTGACCACAGCACCTTCTCCCAATAACTCACAGAATCATCCAGGTGTTCACTGGCAAACTTCAGACATGCCTGCACATGTGCCTTCTTGAACAGGGGGACCTTGCAGGCACTGCAGAAATTTAAACCTTTAAGGCGTAATGTGTTACCAATGGTTTTCTTGGTGACTGTGATCCCAGCTGCCTTGAGATCATTAACAAGTTCCCCCCATATAGTTTTAGGCTGATTTCTCACCTTTCTCATGATCAAGGATACCCCACGAGGTGAGATTTTGCATGATGCCCCAGATCGATGTCGATTGACAGTCATTTTGTATTTCTTCCATTTTCTTACGATTGCACCAACAGTTGTCTATTTCTCACCCAGCATCTTACTTATGGTTTTGTAGTCCATTCCAGCTTTGTGCAGGTCTATGATCTTGTCCCTGACATCCTTAGAAAGCTCTTTGGTCTTGCCCATGTTGTAGAGGTTAGCGTCTGACTGATTAATTCAGTCTGTGGACAGGAGACTTTTATACAGGTGACTATGTAAGACAGCTGTCTTTAATGCAGATAACGAGTTGATTAGGAGCGTCTAACTGTTCTGTAGGAGCTAGAACTCATAATGGTTTGAAGGGGATCAAAAGCCTATTTCTCACTGCAAAATGCAAATAAATTTATCTAATTTATATAATGTGATTTTCTTGATTTTTTGGTGGGATATTCTATCTCACAATGTTAAAACTAACCTACCCTTAAAATTATAGACTGTTCATGTCTTTGTCAGTGGGCAAACTTATAAAAACAGCAAGGGATCAAGTACTTATTTCCCCCACTGTATATATGTATAATATAATGTGCTTGCGTTGCTGTTTTCTGAGACCCAGAACATTTTCTGTTTTGATTCTCATGAGAACTTATTTTTGTGTGACAAGATGTAGATTTTAATGGTACTACTTTGGGGAAAATATGTCATTTTGAAAGCATTGTTTTGCATTTTTTGGGGGGACCAGTATGGTGACTGAAAAGCAGCAATACTGGCATTACTAATTTTTCTATCTTTTATTGCAACTAACTTATAGATTAATTAATTACTATATTCTTAATACAGCAATATTCCAGTATCAAAGTATTTAGTAAGTGGGTTTGATAAGAACATGAAGATGGCAGCAACAAGGGCTTTTAACAGGCCCTCAAAATTGTATTCCAAGGAGTAATGGGGATTTGCACTCAAATGCATGTCCAACCAGGATCATTGCACTTAAATCACACTGTCAATGTCTAATCGACGATCATTGCTGTTAGACCGGTTTCACGCATCCGGATATTTCCGGTACCGGAAAAACCCGTACTGGAGATATCCGTGTGTCCGTGTGCACCTGTGTGGCACACATGTGCCGCCCGTGTGCTGTCTGTGTGCCGCATCAGGAGCACGCGTACCGACGTTTGGGAATCAGCAGTACAGTTAGCTGTTCCCAAGCACCGGGTGCTGAACGCTGCCCTCATCATAGTCCCCTGCTGGCGCTTCGATCAGCAACAGCAGGGGTTATTGATGAGAAGAGTAGTCTATTCCCGGTGTCTCCACCTGTAACTATAAGAATAAAATAAAAAATTCCTTATACTCACCTGTCCTCTGTAATCCATGCAGTCGCCGGTCAGTGAGTGACATGACACCACTTGCTAAGCGCAGCTCCGGGGCTCGCTTGCTGCAGGAGTCATTCTCCTGGCTCCTTGGTGTGAGCAGTCGCATGGATTACAGCGGGGGACACTTAGGACAGGTGAGTATATAGATTTTTTTATTTAATGCTTATTTTTACAGGTGGAGACTATTAGCAGACTATTACCCTCATCACTGTCCCTGTTGGTGCTGATCGCAGCACCAGTAGGGGACTAGGATGAGGGGAGCGTTCAGCACCCGGCGCTTGGGAACAGCACTAACTGTACCGCTGATTTCCAAGCGTTGGTATGTGTCACACAGATGACATCCGTGTGCGGTACATGTTTACACAGTCTCATTGACTTGAATGTGTCAATGTGATCCGTCCTGTTGGACAAAAGTGGACATGTCTACGTGTGGATCACGTGGACACACAGTTCGTGGAAACAAACTGACATGTGCACAGACCCATTCATTTGACTGAGTTTAAGTGTGTCAGTGTCTATGGTACGTGTGGAAACTGTCACCACACGTACTGGAAATACTGACATGTGAAAGAGCCTTAAGAGGTAGCTGGCGTCTGTATAACACAGCTGACACCTGCCTTATCTGAAGAAAGCTCAACTTCTGTGCCTACTTCATTCACCAGCTACCGCTTCATGATGGATATATACATCATGGAGCAAGAAAGGGTTAAAGAGGAAGTCATTTTGGTCTTTAAGAACATATAAGAGGAGATTTATTAAGACCAGTATAGGGTAAACTGATTTTGTTGAGATAAGATGCACTTGTTTTATTAAGAGACGCAGACATGATGGGCGTGCATCAGAACTAAAAATGTAAGCCAGTCATAGGGCTGGCCTAAATTTCACTATAATTTCTGTCACCTTCTGTCTTATATTTGTCAAGCTACATGTGGCCCCCACCAGTATGCTTAGCTCACTTTTTCTAAAAGTGTGATGAGTGACAGAGAAAGTTTAAAAAGTCATAAGATATTGTGACGCTGAGTCACTTTTCACGGCCAAGCCGTGAGACACAATAGTCAAGGATTCCGAAGTCAAAAGCCAGGAAGGTACGTCATAAACAGAGGGAAGAGGCAAAGGCGTAGTCAGGTAACGTTCCGTTGGTCAGAATACTAGGAGGATAGAGGAGCAGAAGGGGTTAAAGAGATAGATGGTCAGAACAAGGTCCAAGTTCGGGAAACAGAAGATCAAAACACAGAACACTTAGGCACAGAGAAACAAACCTCACACTAGCTGAATGTACGTTTGGCAGAGGTCTGGGAGAAACAGCTCCGGTAAGTAGCCTGGCAGTCACCTAGGATACTGAACACTTGGTGATAGCCAGTGCCTCCCAGTCTCAGATTGGACAGCTCGGCTGTCCATCAACACATTGACAGCTTCAGCACGGCTCTATACCAGATTGGATGACCGAGCTGTCAATCAAAGTACTGACAGCTCCAGCATGCCCCTGTACAAGATTGGATGGCTGAGCTGTTAGTAACTGCATCACAGACACAGTGAGAGGTGCAACCATGGCAGATATGGCATATTACAAATATGACTTTATCCATAGTTTTCAATCTTTATAGGCCAGTTTCTAGGGTAAATGTTATAACAAATACTCCTATAGTTTTTCTTTTTAGCTCCACATTATTTTGAAAATCATAAATGGTTTATTTTTCATCAAAATGACTATATGTTTTTAAATGCACAAATTGTATTTTTTATTGTACTGTGTTGGAGTACATACAGTTGTGCTAAAAAATGTACATACCCTGTCAGAATTTTTCCTTTCTTGGCCTTGTTTCAGAGAATATGAATGATAACAAAAAAACTTTTTCTCCACTCATGGTTATTGGTTGGGTGAGGCCATTTATTGTCAAACTACTGTGTTTTTTCTTTTTAAATCTTAATGACAACCAAAAACATCCAAATGACTCTGATCAAAACTTCACATATCCCAGTTCTTGATACTGTGTATTGCCCCCTCTAACATCAATGACAGCTTGAAGTCTTTTGTGGAAGTTGTGGATGAGGTTCTTTATTTTCTCAGATGGTAAAGCTGCCCATTCTTCTTGGCAAAAAGCCTCCAGTTCCTGTAAATTCCTGGGCTGTCTAGCATGAACTGCACACTTGAGATCTCCCCAGAATGGCTCAATGATATTGAGGTCAGGAGACTGAGATGGCCACTCCAGAACCTTCACTTTGTTCTGCTGTAGCCAATGACAGGTCGACTTGGCCTTGTGTTTTGGATCGTTGTCATGTCCAAAGTACGTCCCATGCGCAGCTTCCGGGTGGATGAGTGCAGATTTGCCTCCAGTATTTACTGATAACGTGCTACATTCATCTTTCCTTCAACTTTTACAAAGTTTCCTGTGCCTTTGTAGCTCACACATCCCCAAAACATCAGCGATCCACCTCATTACTTTACTGTAGGAATGGTGTTCCTTTCATCATAGACCTTGTTGACCTCTCTCCAAATGTAATGTTTATAGTTGTGGCCAAAAAGTTCAATTTTGGTCTCATCACTCCAAATTACCTTGTTCCAGAAGTTTTGAGGCTTGTCTCTGGGCTGTTTGGCGTATTGTAGGCAAGATACTTTGTGGCATTTGCGCAGTAATGGCTTTCTTCTGGCGACTCGACCATGCAGCCCATTTTTCTTCAAGTGCCTCCTTATTGTGCATCTTGAAACAGCCACACTGGTATTTTTCAGAGAGTCCTGAATTTCTGCTGATGTTATTTGTGGGTTTTTCTTTGCATCCTGAACAATTTTCCTGGCAGTTGTGGCTGAAATATTTGTTGGTCTACCTGACCGTGGTTTGGTTTTTACAGAGACCCTGATTTTCCATTTGTTAACTACAAGTATTTACTTGAGAAATAAAGATCTTTTGGAGAATATATACCCACAGTATTCACTGGCTTCTTGGGAGTGCATTTGGCCTGGATGAACATTATTGTCAAAATAGCTTAGTTTCTTAGCATATTGACATGCTTCTATGTGTTTTCCAAGATATGCCTCATTCTTGCATTTACAAAGCGAATAGTTTTTATAGTTTTTACTACATATGCAAAGTCAATTTTGCGTTACAAAGGCATAACTTGACTACAATGATGACAAAAGACTACAACCTGTAGTTTGACTGTTGAATAGGAGATCAGGACAAGAGTTGGGCTTCACACATATGCTGCAATAGATGTGCGTCACATCTTTCCCAGTGGTAGCATGGGAAGAGGCAATCTATGCCTTTTGCAGTCTCAATGATCTGGCAGAGGGCAAACGGATCATACTGCCAATTGCTATTTCAGCATGGTGCCCCCCATTAGGAAAGGAGTTTCAAGGAAGAAGTGGACATTACAGTATCCAAACATTCCATCTGCAATATGCCCAGTACCACATACAGAAGAACTGCCAGTTTGAAAAACCCCAGAAATATTTACTGTCGAGTCAAGTGAGGAAGAAGAGGGCACTTGGTGTTATGTGGCATCTTTGTCTCATGACCCAGACTTTCTGTCAGTAACCTCAACTGAACCACACCTTTAGGCCTCTTTCACATGTCATTGTTTCCAGTACGAGTGGTGCCAGTTTTCACATGTACTGGAGACACTTACACACATAGACCCATTCAAATGAATGGGTCTGTGCACATGTCAGTGTGTTTCCACAGACCGTGTGCAAAACACGCTGACATGTCCAGTTTTTTCATGCTGCACGGGCCGCAAAACCTCCCCCATGTGTCTTCGGCGCCTGAGAATTAGCGGTACAGTTCGCGCTGTTCCCAAGCGCCGGTTGCTGAAGGAATCTCTTGTCATTGTTCCCTGCTTCTGCTGCGATCAGCGCCAGCAGGGGACAATGTTAAGAGTTGTATTCTGCCCCCGCTGTCTCCAAGTGTAAAAAATAAGAATAAAATAAAAAACACATGTTACTCACCTGTACGATATACTGTCCTACGCTGTAATCTATCTGACCAACAATTCTGCATCAGCATCTGCAGTGGCATGAGGCTACCACACATGCTGAGGAGCAGAGGAGGATGATTCGCTTCAGTTAGCGGACCCCTGACCTGCGCAGAGCTCAGTGAGCAGTGAGCTCGGCCCTGTTCAGGGGCCTGCTCGCTGCAGAAAGTCATTCTCCTCTGCTTCTCAGTGTGTGCGGTCATTTCAAGTCACTGCTCACGTTGGTGCAGAATTGTCGCTCACATGGACTACAGCGTAGGTCAATATATCGGATAGGTTAATATAATGTGTTTTTTATTTTATTCTTATTTTTACACTTGCTGGACAAAGCGAGGGCAGAATACAACTCTCAACATTGTCCCTTGCTGGCGCTGATGACAGCGCCGGCAGAGGACAATGATGAGACTTGCCTCAAGCACCAGGTGCTTGGGAACAGCACAAACTGTACGGGATTCCCATGCACAGGTACTTGGAATCTTGATGCGGCACACGGTTGCCACACTTATGCAACACAGGTACACACGGACACTAATATATCCGGTACTGTTTTTTCCAGTACTGGAAATATCAGGAGGTGTGAAAGATCCCTAACACAAAGTGAACTGAACGATCTGGTTAGAAATCTGGATCTCTTTGTTCCGCTACTGTGATAAAGATCTTGTCTAATACTTCTTCATGGAGGGTGATCTTTTGGCATGCAACAACATCAACAGTTTAATGAAAGCTTTGAAGATAAGTCACAATCCAGAGAAATGAAGGCTCTTCATCGTTTTGTCCAAAACTAGCCTAAAAGCCGTCTTGTTGCATAATGGCAATGCGCTTCAATTCCAGTTGGTTATGCAGTCCACATGAAAGAAACTTATGACAGCATGAAACAGCTGTTGAGGTGCCTGAACAATGACCAACATTTGTGGCCCCTCTGTGGTGACTTAAAAGTGGTTGCCCTTTTACTTGGTCTCCAGGGTGGATACACAAAGTACAGTTGATTTCTGTGTGAGTGGTATAGTCGTGCAAGAAAAAAATCAATACAATGAGACTGGCCTCTCTGACGTTCACTTCAGCCAGGAAGTAAAAATGTCCTGCATCCAGCACTTGTTGACCCACATAAGATTACCACCGTTGCATATCAAGTTGGGCTTAATGTAGAACTTTGTAAAGGCAATGGATAAAATTTCAAAAGCATCCCATTGATAAATTTCAAAGTTTGAGTGAAGCAAAGATTAAAGAAGGATTTTTGTTGGACCTCAGATTCGTAAGCTTCTTCAAGATGAGGAGTTTCTCCATTTCTTGTAGGGCAAGGAAAAGGCTATATGGATAGCATTTGCATTAGTGGTAACTTATTTTTTGGGAAACTCAAGAGCAGATAAATATGACGAGTTGGTGGAAAATTTCCTGAAAACATATAAGGATCTTAGCTGTAACATGTCCTCAAAGATTCATTTCTTACATTCGCATCTAGACTTTTTTCCAACAAACTGAGGAGAACTGAGCGATGAGCACAGTGAGAAATTTCTCCAAGATATTGCAGCTATGGGGAAAAGATATCAAGAAAAATGGAATCCATCAATTCATGCAGATTGCTGTTGGACAATTGTAAGAGATGATCGGATGCAGGGTCCTTATGTAGCGCCCTCTTCAGGTTACCCACTGATTCCAAGTTTGATTCAGGTCTGGGCTCTGACTGGGCCATTACAAAGCCTTGATCTTCTTTAAGTGAAGCCATTCTTTTATTGATTTGGAGGTATGTTTGGGATCATTTTCATGCTGAAATCTGAAATTTATCTTCATCTTCAGCTTTTAGCAGAGACCTGAAGGTTTTGATGCAAAATTGACTGATATTTGGAACTGTTCATAATTCAATGCAGTTCTATCTGAAAACATCTTCAAAGTATATCCCTGCCTCCACCATTCTTCACTATGGGTATGATTTTTTTTGGTTAATGCGAATTTGTCAGCACCAGATAAAGGGGCAGAGACCCTGATTTTAGTGCTTTATCACTTACGAGGCTGTGTTTTGCTGTTTCAATAAAATCATTCTTTTATCAACTGGAGATTATCACTGCAAGATTAGTTGTCTCCTGCCTCATGGTTCAACCATGCCCACACAACTGATTAGCAGTTTTCTGTTCATATACAGTATACACAGAGCACTGCCAGTCAGTGGTGTGGGTGTGTGGGCATGGTTATATACAGCTCAACATTCCAAGCTATGATAGAACTGTGATTCTATCATAATTGCCGCACCCTGTAAACTAAGTGACACATTGATGGAATCCGGGTATCTGTCGCTGCAGCATGCTGCTGTCAGTTTGCATAACACAAACCTGCTGACAGATTCTCTTAAATAGGTTAGACCAAAAGTAAAAGCTCAAAAAAGCAATGAGGCACACATTTGCAAGTTGTGCACTACCCTATTAAATGGCATAAATAAGAATGTAGCTTCCAGTGTGTCAGACATCTTATTCAAGTTGCCACAACCTAACGAATATGCATGAATAATAGTAGATGGTATGAAATATTGTTTTCTCTTTTTCAAAAATGGTTCAGGACAATTAATGGGAGCACATGTTCAACAGGATCCATATCCAAATATCCACAGTAGTATATTGACGAGAATCCAATTTATTAAATTGTCAGTGTCTCTAATGGCAACACAGTTTGGAGCGCACTGAACTCCTTTATCTTGCATAGAGAATAAACTAAATAAAGCTGCAAGGAAATGATTTGTATTCTTACAGGGGTTATCCACAACTCAAGCTATCATTTCTCAATTACCATATTATCCTATGTAAAACACAAAAAAGTCTGTACTCCCCTCTGGTCCCTACGCCATCCCAGTGTTGCCAGTGCCTGGTCTCTCAGGGCTACCAGGGCTCTTGTGATGTTATTCTGTTATTGTTTGTCTTCAGGCGAAGCTGAACAATTTTGATTGCAACTGTAAATGACACATTAATAGTGATGGGCGAAACCGAACAGTAAAGTTCGGCGTCCGTACCAAACAACTACTGTTCAGTCACAGACCCCAAACACGGACTTCTGATCGGCGGTAATAGCATGATGTCACATGATGCCACATGATGTCAGCATGATGCCACAGCTGTGACAGTGACCCACAGTAAAAAGCTTACCGTGGTTCATAGGCGCCGACTGATGGTACTACTACCACCATCAGCTGGCGCCTCCTGTCATAAGAAACAAGGAGCGCAGGCACCAGTGGATGGGAGCAGTAGTCTACCATCCGCCAGCGCCTGTGCTCTGCTGAATGTTAAAAAAAAAGTTAAAATTAATAAAAAAAATATTAAAATAAAAATAAAACATTATACTCACCTACTCCTTGTTCCCAATGTTAGCTGCTCCTGCAAAAAATAAAAAAAACACCATATGCTCACCTTACACCTAATCCCCGAAGCCCATGATCACCTGTAAAAAAAAAAAGTAAAATAATAAACCAATCTCATCCGTACCTAATGATACAGTTGGGGGTTGATATTAGTAGCCTGGGAAGCTCCATGGGTATGACGCGCCCCCTGGGCCATATTCTTTTAGGGGGAATATCCGGAGCCGGATCAGATGGGGGTTGTAGTCTTCCGAGTGGCTGTGACCCGGTCCGTGCCCAGGGTGTCAAACTCAGTTGTATGTGGCAGTCCTTACTGATGTTACTAAAGTTCTTTATGTCGACTACGCCACCCGTTGTATTGCGGTCACTATGGCCGCCGCTGCAGCAGGGTCCGCTGAGGCTGATGGTGTAGGTGCAGCTTGTGATGGTATAACCCCCAACGGGTGGGGTATAGCCTCAGGGGGTCAGGTGCAGAGGATGGGGGTTGTGGTGGTGCAGCGTAGATGTAAAATGAAGACAGAGTCGGGTTGTGCAGTTTAGGGTATTTACTCACTGCTGATGTTCCGGTCACTCCAGCTTCAAGTGACCACCCGAGCCGTGCTGCGTCCACCAGGTCCTGGATCCAGCCAACCCCCAAACAAGTCCGGAGCGTGACCCTGAGCTCTCCTTCTGTCCTTTCCTCTGGCCGTCCCCACTAGTGATCCACCCAGGTCCAGCTCCCTCGGGCCTTCTGTTGGGAGACCCTTGGCCTTGGGTTCCCTGACCCTCCACGTGGTATGCCTTCGGGGTGGATGTGGTGGGTGGCCGTGGCAGATGCTGCCCACGGCCTCCGGTATCTGGCTAGGGTGTGCTTTTGCCCCCACCAGCTTGGGATCCGGTACCCTTTTGCCAACTCTTCACCCGCTGATGGACTTTGGGTTCTCAGAGTTCCTTTTCTGTTTCCCCCTCTGGGTCTTTCTGGCTTTCTCCTCTCTCTCTCTCTGGGTCTTCTCTGCTCCTCTTCCTCTGACTTCTCTGCAAAGACTCACAGACTGACTGACTGTGGCTGACTGACTGACTGTGGCTGACTGACCCTGTTCTTTGATGGTGCCCACCTTATATACACCCTCTATGTGTGAGCTCAGGTGACCAGCACCCAATGAGCTCCTATCTTTACCCAGGCTGCTCCCCCTATCTGCCCCTACACTACTTGGGATGTTCCACCCCCCTCCCACTCCAGCCAGGAACAGACTCGGTCGTACCTGCACATTTCTAAGTGGGAGTACCGTCGGTCTGCTCCTCGGAAATGGGATGTGTGTAGTGCATGCAGCCTACCGAGCTCAGATCCACACTCCATCCTTACCCGGGAGTGGAATATCACACCTCTGGGTTGAGGTGCAATACCCCTGTAGCAGCCGAATCCTCAGGGTGCTACATTCCCCCCTGGTAAATCACAGCACGTCCTCGGGCTGTAAGACATAAACAACACCAAAACATACAAAATTTTTTCATATCAACAACATCGTATAAACATAT
This sequence comes from Phyllobates terribilis, assembly GCF_046119375.1. Classification (NCBI taxonomy): domain Eukaryota; kingdom Metazoa; phylum Chordata; class Amphibia; order Anura; family Dendrobatidae; genus Phyllobates; species Phyllobates terribilis. The sequence continues at coordinate 32,030,408 of NW_027362768.1, read as the reverse complement.
AAAATAACATACATTAGCAGCAAAACATTCTTATAAAACATTCTCGTCGCCTCTGGCTCCTCCTCCGGTCACTGTGCAACCTGTGACCGGGTAAAGTGCGACAGTCTTTGGAACTCGTGGCTTTCCTATAAAACCGGTAGGGGGCGCTTTAGGACGCGCAACTATTTACAAGGGATGAGTGGCCGCTCTCAGTCCTCGGCCAGGTATTTGGGAGGAATGACCGCTCTCAGTCCTCGGTCAGTGGGATTTAGGGAAATACGGGTAACAGTTCACACTTGCTGGTCCCAACGGGGACTATATTAGCAACAGTAACAGTTTCAGTTCACGGTGCCCCGACGGGCAACTATATACAGCTTGTACTCTGCTGTACTTAACGACGGCGTCCTCCTGCTCTTGCTTTATGGTTACCTTTAACTCTAGTTTCAGACCCGTCCGGGTCCTCTTGTTCTTCCTCCTCACACCGCAGCTCTTCCTCCGTCAGGCGATGTACATGGAGGGCGTAGGGTCCTTTGGCACACTTGTGCCGGGTGAAGGTGACCTCGTCCCCGATGTAAAGGTCACGACCTCTGTGTCCCTCCGGTAGGTGGGACTCAACGTCTCTCCTCGTCACGAAGACGTCGCCTAGGGTGCGGTGGTCTCGGATGAAGCCCCACCCATGCTGCATGTTAAACTTTATCACAGTCCCGGTGGTGCGGGGACTATGCGCTGCACGGGGGTCTCTCCTGGCCCGGCTCTTCTGCTCCGCGCTCCTTACTTGAGCTTGCTGTTCCCGGACCCGCCTCTCTCTCCGCTCCCTCTCGAAGTCCTCGAGCTGTTGGCGGCAGCACTCAGCACGCTCCGCTGCAGCTGCCCGAGTCTCTTGAGTGAACCCCATGAGGTCTTCTCCGGTGGGGTCCCACTCAAACTGCGCTTCTGCTAGCGGGGGCAAGATCCTCTTAAAGGGCTTTGGAGCCGGGATCAGGGGTTCATCCAGGGGTCTCTCTCTCCGGAGTCGGGGATGGTGGAACTCCGGTGGCCATATAAATGGCTGCCCATCCGGGCACGTGTGCTGGGCGTACAGGTCCTCTCCCAGATCCGGCACTCTTGGTCTTATGGGCGCGGTGGTGTTGGCGCCCGGGTTGCCCGGGCCTTGCGGCCAGGCCTGGGGTATCTGGAAGGTAAAGGGCACCGTAAGGACGGCGGCGCCCTGGGCTACTTGGCCCTGCGACCAGGCCGGGGGCTCCGCGGAGGTAGGGGGCGCTGTTGGTATTGCGGCGCCCGGGGGTACTAGGCCTTGCGACCAGGCTGGTGGTACTTCCTGCTTGGTCACGCTCGGGGTCGAGGCGTGTGACGTCACAGGGGTCGCGGCTCCCGTTTGAGGCCTAGTCTGCGGCGGTGACGTTGCAGCGACGGGCACGGCAGGATAGACTTCGGGCTCTGCGACGGGGAGCTGGGGCAGGTGCGCGGTTTCCCGGTTTGGGGTATAGACGTCCCCTTTACCTGCCTCCACTCGTTCGGCTCCCTTCTCGGCGCCGTCTCCGGCCTTCAGTCCTCCTGCGCCATCCTCAGAGGCGGTCTGTCTCCTCGTCTCGGGTGGCGTGCTCCGCTGACGGGTCTCGGTCTGCTGGGCCATCTCTCGGCTCCACTGCGCCAACGTCTCTCGCTGCACCCGGGCCATCCTCCGTGCGAGACCCTCCAGAGCGGTCTGTGCACACTCCCGGTCTCGGGGGAGCTGTGCTAGGACCTCCACTAGTCCTAGTGGGGTCGTTGTTTCCAGCAGGCTCCTGACCAACGGGTCGGTGCTGCTCTGCTCTCCTACTGTTGTCTCCAGCAGGCTCCTGGCCAGCGGGCCGGTGCTGCTCTGCTCTCCCTCCTCTGTTTCTAGCAGGCTCCTGGCCAACGGGCCGGTGCTGCTCTGCTTTCTCGCCATCTCCGGGTAAGCTCCTCCGATATTCTTCTCCAGGCTTCTTGCCTCCGGGTGCGCTCGCTCTAGACTGCTCCAGGCGACACCCATCTTTGTTCTCTCCTTTCGTCTCCTCCCACTTCGAGGGCGGTCCCGGGGCCACTTGGTGATTGTCAGCTCCAGGGGCTGTTCTTTCACGCTGACAGACACCTCTAGCATCACAGTCTCTGTTGGTGGGGGCGGTTTCCACTTTTGGCGCCATTTTCGGTCCTGGCCCACGATGGGAGGTGGCCTCTCGCCACCCTCTGGCACGCCCATAATGGCGTCCGCTCTTCCAAGGCGGGAAACCTTTGGAAATGGCGGGAATCGCTTCCCAGTGGCGGGAAACTCTGCAGATGGCGGGAAAACGCTGTTAATGGCGGACAACCGGCTGGAATCGACCTGTGATGGGGTCCGATGGCGGGGACCCTCCGGAACCGGCAGGAGACTTCTTTTTGAGGTAAACTTGCACTTTTCTTCAGGCACGCAGTACCCGGATGTTGCGGGCACGTAATCCTGCCGACTACGCCAAAGTTGACGCGCCCCCTGGGCCATATTCTTTTAGGGGGAATATCCGGAGCCGGATCAGATGGGGGTTGTAGTCTTCCGAGTGGCTGTGACCCGGTCCGTGCCCAGGGTGTCAAACTCAGTTGTATGTGGCAGTCCTTACTGATGTTACTAAAGTTCTTTATGTCGACTACGCCACCCGTTGTATTGCGGTCACTATGGCCGCCGCTGCAGCAGGGTCCGCTGAGGCTGATGGTGTAGGTGCAGCTTGTGATGGTATAACCCCCAACGGGTGGGGTATAGCCTCAGGGGGTCAGGTGCAGAGGATGGGGGTTGTGGTGGTGCAGCGTAGATGTAAAATGAAGACAGAGTCGGGTTGTGCAGTTTAGGGTATTTACTCACTGCTGATGTTCCGGTCACTCCAGCTTCAAGTGACCACCCGAGCCGTGCTGCGTCCACCAGGTCCTGGATCCAGCCAACCCCCAAACAAGTCCGGAGCGTGACCCTGAGCTCTCCTTCTGTCCTTTCCTCTGGCCGTCCCCACTAGTGATCCACCCAGGTCCAGCTCCCTCGGGCCTTCTGTTGGGAGACCCTTGGCCTTGGGTTCCCTGACCCTCCACGTGGTATGCCTTCGGGGTGGATGTGGTGGGTGGCCGTGGCAGATGCTGCCCACGGCCTCCGGTCTCTGGCTAGGGTGTGCTTTTGCCCCCACCAGCTTGGGATCCGGTACCCTTTTGCCAACTCTTCACCCGCTGATGGACTTTGGGTTCTCAGAGTTCCTTTTCTGTTTCCCCCTCTGGGTCTTTCTGGCTTTCTCCTCTCTCTCTCTCTGGGTCTTCTCTGCTCCTCTTCCTCTGACTTCTCTGCAAAGACTCACAGACTGACTGACTGTGGCTGACTGACTGACTGTGGCTGACTGACCCTGTTCTTTGATGGTGCCCACCTTATATACACCCTCTATGTGTGAGCTCAGGTGACCAGCACCCAATGAGCTCCTATCTTTACCCAGGCTGCTCCCCCTATCTGCCCCTACACTACTTGGGATGTTCCACCCCCCTCCCACTCCAGCCAGGAACAGACTCGGTCGTACCTGCACATTTCTAAGTGGGAGTACCGTCGGTCTGCTCCTCGGAAATGGGATGTGTGTAGTGCATGCAGCCTACCGAGCTCAGATCCACACTCCATCCTTACCCGGGAGTGGAATATCACACCTCTGGGTTGAGGTGCAATACCCCTGTAGCAGCCGAATCCTCAGGGTGCTACATTCCCCCCTGGTAAATCACAGCACGTCCTCGGGCTGTAAGACATAAACAACACCAAAACATACAAAATTTTTTCATATCAACAACATCGTATAAACATATAAAATAACATACATTAGCAGCAAAACATTCTTATAAAACATTCTCGTCGCCTCTGGCTCCTCCTCCGGTCACTGTGCAACCTGTGACCGGGTAAAGTGCGACAGTCTTTGGAACTCGTGGCTTTCCTATAAAACCGGTAGGGGGCGCTTTAGGACGCGCAACTATTTACAAGGGATGAGTGGCCGCTCTCAGTCCTCGGCCAGGTATTTGGGAGGAATGACCGCTCTCAGTCCTCGGTCAGTGGGATTTAGGGAAATACGGGTAACAGTTCACACTTGCTGGTCCCAACGGGGACTATATTAGCAACAGTAACAGTTTCAGTTCACGGTGCCCCGACGGGCAACTATATACAGCTTGTACTCTGCTGTACTTAACGACGGCGTCCTCCTGCTCTTGCTTTATGGTTACCTTTAACTCTAGTTTCAGACCCGTCCGGGTCCTCTTGTTCTTCCTCCTCACACCGCAGCTCTTCCTCCGTCAGGCGATGTACATGGAGGGCGTAGGGTCCTTTGGCACACTTGTGCCGGGTGAAGGTGACCTCGTCCCCGATGTAAAGGTCACGACCTCTGTGTCCCTCCGGTAGGTGGGACTCAACGTCTCTCCTCGTCACGAAGACGTCGCCTAGGGTGCGGTGGTCTCGGATGAAGCCCCACCCATGCTGCATGTTAAACTTTATCACAGTCCCGGTGGTGCGGGGACTATGCGCTGCACGGGGGTCTCTCCTGGCCCGGCTCTTCTGCTCCGCGCTCCTTACTTGAGCTTGCTGTTCCCGGACCCGCCTCTCTCTCCGCTCCCTCACGAAGTCCTCGAGCTGTTGGCGGCAGCACTCAGCACGCTCCGCTGCAGCTGCCCGAGTCTCTTGAGTGAACCCCATGAGGTCTTCTCCGGTGGGGTCCCACTCAAACTGCGCTTCTGCTAGCGGGGGCGAGATCCTCTTAACGGGCTTTGGAGCCGGGATCAGGGGTTCATCCAGGGGTCTCTCTCTCCGGAGTCGGGGATGGTGGAACTCCGGTGGCCATATAAATGGCTGCCCATCCGGGCACGTGTGCTGGGCGTACAGGTCCTCTCCCAGATCCGGCACTCTTGGTCTTATGGGCGCGGTGGTGTTGGCGCCCGGGTTGCCCGGGCCTTGCGGCCAGGCCTGGGGTATCTGGAAGGTAAAGGGCACCGTAAGGACGGCGGCGCCCTGGGCTACTTGGCCCTGCGACCAGGCCGGGGGCTCCGCGGAGGTAGGGGGCGCTGTTGGTATTGCGGCGCCCGGGGGTACTAGGCCTTGCGACCAGGCTGGTGGTACTTCCTGCTTGGTCACGCTCGGGGTCGAGGCGTGTGACGTCACAGGGGTCGTGGCTCCCGTTTGAGGCCTAGTCTGCGGCGGTGACGTTGCAGCGACGGGCACGGCAGGATAGACTTCGGGCTCTGCGACGGGGAGCTGGGGCAGGTGCGCGGTTTCCCGGTTTGGGGTATAGACGTCCCCTTTACCTGCCTCCACTCGTTCGGCTCCCTTCTCGGCGCCGTCTCCGGCCTTCAGTCCTCCTGCGCCATCCTCAGAGGCGGTCTGTCTCCTCGTCTCGGGTGGCGTGCTCCGCTGACGGGTCTCGGTCTGCTGGGCCATCTCTCGGCTCCACTGCGCCAACGTCTCTCGCTGCACCCGGGCCATCCTCCGTGCGAGGCCCTCCAGAGCGGTCTGTGCACACTCCCGGTCTCGGGGGAACTGTGCTAGGACCTCCACTAGTCCTAGTGGGGTCGTTGTTTCCAGAAGGCTCCTGACCAACGGGTCGGTGCTGCTCTGCTCTCCTACTGTTGTCTCCAGCAGGCTCCTGGCCAGCGGGCCGGTGCTGCTCTGCTCTCCCTCCTCTGTTTCTAGCAGGCTCCTGGCCAACGGGCCGGTGCTGCTCTGCTTTCTCGCCATCTCCGGGTAAGCTCCTCCGATATTCTTCTCCAGGCTTCTTGCCTCCGGGTGCGCTCACTCTAGACTGCTCCAGGCGACACCCATCTTTGTTCTCTCCTTTCGTCTCCTCCCACTTCGAGGGCGGTCCCGGGGCCACTTGGTGATTGTCAGCTCCAGGGGCTGTTCTTTCACGCTGACAGACACCTCTAGCATCACAGTCTCTGTTGGTGGGGGCGGTTTCCACTTTTGGCGCCATTTTCGGTCCTGGCCCACGATGGGAGGTGGCCTCTCGCCACCCTCTGGCACGCCCATAATGGCGTCCGCTCTTCCAAGGCGGGAAACCTTTGGAAATGGCGGGAATCGCTTCCCAGTGGCGGGAAACTCTGCAGATGGCGGGAAAACGCTGTTAATGGCGGACAACCGGCTGGAATCGACCTGTGATGGGGTCCGATGGCGGGGACCCTCCGGAACCGGCAGGAGACTTCTTTTTGAGGTAAACTTGCACTTTTCTTCAGGCACGCAGTACCCGGATGTTGCGGGCACGTAATCCTGCCGACTACGCCAAAGTTGACGCGCCCCCTGGGCCATATTCTTTTAGGGGGAATATCCGGAGCCGGATCAGATGGGGGTTGTAGTCTTCCGAGTGGCTGTGACCCGGTCCGTGCCCAGGGTGTCAAACTCAGTTGTATGTGGCAGTCCTTACTGATGTTACTAAAGTTCTTTATGTCGACTACGCCACCCGTTGTATTGCGGTCACTATGGCCGCCGCTGCAGCAGGGTCCGCTGAGGCTGATGGTGTAGGTGCAGCTTGTGATGGTATAACCCCCAACGGGTGGGGTATAGCCTCAGGGGGTCAGGTGCAGAGGATGGGGGTTGTGGTGGTGCAGCGTAGATGTAAAATGAAGACAGAGTCGGGTTGTGCAGTTTAGGGTATTTACTCACTGCTGATGTTCCGGTCACTCCAGCTTCAAGTGACCACCCGAGCCGTGCTGCGTCCACCAGGTCCTGGATCCAGCCAACCCCCAAACAAGTCCGGAGCGTGACCCTGAGCTCTCCTTCTGTCCTTTCCTCTGGCCGTCCCCACTAGTGATCCACCCAGGTCCAGCTCCCTCGGGCCTTCTGTTGGGAGACCCTTGGCCTTGGGTTCCCTGACCCTCCACGTGGTATGCCTTCGGGGTGGATGTGGTGGGTGGCCGTGGCAGATGCTGCCCACGGCCTCCGGTCTCTGGCTAGGGTGTGCTTTTGCCCCCACCAGCTTGGGATCCGGTACCCTTTTGCCAACTCTTCACCCGCTGATGGACTTTGGGTTCTCAGAGTTCCTTTTCTGTTTCCCCCTCTGGGTCTTTCTGGCTTTCTCCTCTCTCTCTCTCTGGGTCTTCTCTGCTCCTCTTCCTCTGACTTCTCTGCAAAGACTCACAGACTGACTGACTGTGGCTGACTGACTGACTGTGGCTGACTGACCCTGTTCTTTGATGGTGCCCACCTTATATACACCCTCTATGTGTGAGCTCAGGTGACCAGCACCCAATGAGCTCCTATCTTTACCCAGGCTGCTCCCCCTATCTGCCCCTACACTACTTGGGATGTTCCACCCCACTCCCACTCCAGCCAGGAACAGACTCGGTCGTACCTGCACATTTCTAAGTGGGAGTACCGTCGGTCTGCTCCTCGGAAATGGGATGTGTGTAGTGCATGCAGCCTACCGAGCTCAGATCCACACTCCATCCTTACCCGGGAGTGGAATATCACACCTCTGGGTTGAGGTGCAATACCCCTGTAGCAGCCGAATCCTCAGGGTGCTACAGGTATTACCCCCTTCCCAGGCTAAAAACATCCGCCCCCGCTGTCCGCTTTCTCTCTGCGGGTTAATAAAATTACGGGGGACCCCTCGCCGTTTTTTTTCCAGAAATTTACTCATTTATTAATAAATGACATGAACAGTAAGGTACAATCGCAAAGCACGAATTATATATATCACATTTATATCCATCTGTATATCTATTACCTATCTTATCTATATATCTATCTATTTATCTATCCATATATCTATTTATTATCTATTGATAATCTATGTAAGATAGATAATAGATAAATAAATAAATATATGGATAGATAAATAGATAACAGATATATGGATATATACAGTACAGACCAAAAGTTTGGACACACCTCATTTAAAGATTTTTCTGTATTTTCATGACTATGAAAATTGTACATTCACACTGAGGGCATCAAAACTTTGAATTAACACATGTGGAATTATATAGTTAACAAAAAAGTGTGAAACAACTGAAAATATGTCTTATATTCTAGGTTCTTCAAAGTAGCCACCTTTTTGCTTTGATGACTGCTTTGCACACTCTTGGCATTCTCTTGATGAGCTTCAAGAGGTAGTCACCGGAAATGGTCTTCCAACAATCTTGAAGGTTTTCACTTCACAGGTGTGCCCTTTCAGGTTTAATAAGTGGGATTTCTTGCCTTATAAATGGGATTGGGGATACACAGTGGATACACAGCTGATCGTCCTACTGAATAGACTGTTAGAATTTGTATTATGGCAAGAAATAAACAGCTAAGTAAAGAAAAACTAGTGGCCATCATTACTTTAAGAAATGAAGGTCAGTCAGTGTGAAAATTGGGAAAACTTTGAAAGTGTCCCCAAGTGCAGTTGCAAAAACCATCAAGCGCTACAAAGAAACTGGCTCACATGAGGACCGCCCCTGGAAAGGAAGACCAAGAGTCACCTCTGCTTCTGAGGATAAGTTTATCCGAGTCACCAGCCTCAGAAATCGCAGGTTAACAGCAGCTCAGATTAGAGACCAGGTCAATGCCACACAGAGTTCTAGCAGCAGATACATCTCTACAACAACTGTTAAGAGGAGACTTTGTGGAACAGGCCTTCATGGTAAAATAGCTGCTAGGAAACCACTGCTAAGGATAGGCAACAAGCAGAAGAGACTTGTTTGGGCTAGAGAACACAAGGAATGGACATTAGACCAGTGGAAATCTGTGCTTTGGTCTGATGAGTCCAAATTTGAGATCTTTGGTTTCAATCACCGTGTCTTTGTGCGACGCAGAAAAGGTGAATGGATGGACTCTACATGCCTGGTTCCCACCGTGAAGCATGGAGAAGGAGGTGTGATGGTGTGGGGGTGCTTTGCTGGTGACACTGTTGGGGATTTATTCAAAATTGAAGGCATACTGAACCAGCATGGCTACCACAGCATCTTGCAGCGGCATGCTATTCCATCCCGTTTGCGTTTAGTTGGACCATCATTTATTTTTTAACAGGACAATGACCCCAAACACACCTCCAGGCTGTGTAAGGGCTATTTGACCAAGAAGGAGAATGATGGGTGCTACGCCAGATGACCTGGCCTCCACAGTCACCAGACCTGAACCCAATCGAGATGGTTTGGGGTAAGCTGGACTGCAGAATGAAGGCAAAAGGGCCAACAAGTGCTAAGCATCTCTGGGAACTCCTTCAAGATTGTTGGAAGACCATTTCCGGTGACTACCTCTTGAAGATCATCAAGATAATGCCAAGAGTGTGCAAAGCAGTCATCAAAGCAAAAGGTGGCTACTTTGAAGAACCTATAATATAAGACATATTTTCAGTTGTTTCACACTTTTTTGTTAAGTATATAATTCCACATGCGTTAATTCATAGTTTTGATGCCTTCAATGTGAATGTACAATTTTCATAGTCATGAAAATACAGAAAAATCTTTAAATGAAAGGCGTGTCCAAACTTTTGGTCTGTTCTGTAGATATATTGATAGATAGATTAATAGATATGTGGATAGATAATAGATCGATAGATAATAGATCGATAGATATATTGATAGATATATGGATAGATAAATAGATTTATAGATAGATAATAGTTAGATATATGGATTGTGGGAAAGCGATTTACTTGGCTGTATGAGGAGGTAAACAAGTGAACTGTCTCTTTAAATTTTCAGTTGGTTTATTTAGCAGCATAAACCAACGCAGAGTTCATGAAACATAAATGTATCCCTTCTGGCATAATGTCAAAACAAAAATAAGAAAGAATCCAGCAAAGTCCTTGCACCGGACGGGGTCCCGGACACTCAGGGTTAGCAAAAGCCACACGGTTCAGTTTTAACAGGAACAAATACACTCTCCTCTCTCTGGAGCTGTCTCCAGGCACTGACCACACCTGAGTATCAAGGCTGGCTATTTAAAGCCCAGACACTCCCCTGATTGGAGAGATATAGTGAATGACCTCCCACCCTTCACAATAGTCATTCACAAAAACCACTCCCTTTTCTATAAGCTTAACCCCTCTCAACAAGTAATATGCTGGAGAAAATGTAATGGTTTTTAGTTCACTGAAGCGAACAGCCTCAGGGAAACATATCTTCCCTCCAGCGCTTTACCAGTGACTCTGTCACAGGATATATAGATATATTGATAGATAGATACTATATATATATAGATAAATAGATCAATAGATATATGGATAGATATATATATATATATGGATAGATAATAGATAGCTAAATAGATAATAGATAGATATATGGATAGATAAATAGATAGATAATAGTTAGATATATGGATATATAGATATATTGATAGATAATAGATATATGAATAGATAGGCAGATAGATAATAGATATATGGATAGCTAGATAAAAGATATATGGATAGATAGAGATATGAATAGATAATAGATATTTGGATAGATAGATATATAGATGATAGATATACAGATAGATATAAATATGTGATATATATAATCCGTGCTTTATGTTTGTACCTTACTATTCATGTAATTTATTAACAAATTATTACATTTCTGGAAAAAAAATGGCGTGGGGTCCCCCATAATTTTATTAACCAGCAAAGAAAAGCAGACAGCTGGGGCTGATGTTTTTAGCCTGGGAAGGTGGTAATACCCATGGAGCTTCCCAGGCTACTAATATTAGCCCCCACCTGAATACTTAGCCTTTACTGACTATTAAAATGGGGGACCCCAAAAAAATGATGTGGGTCCCCCTATTTTAACAGATAGCAAAGGTTATGCAGACAGCTGGAGGCTGATATTAATAGCCTAGGAAAGGGCTATGAATATTGGCCCCACTTAAGCTAGAAACAAGAGCCCTCAGCTGCCCCAGAAATGGCGCAATCACAGGATGCATCAATTCTGGCACTTAGACTCACTCTGCTCAGTGCCCTGTAGCGGTGGCAGTGAGAATTTTCCCACGTGGGAAGCGTGGGAAAATACTCATCGCATATGCTCTGACCTCATTGCCGGCAATACTCTAAGCGTAAGTGTATTGCTGACAAATGAGGTCAGCGCCTGCGCAGTGAGTATTTACTCAGCTCAACTTATTGGCAAGCGTGGGAAAATACTCACTGCGGAGGCGCTGACCTTATTTGCCAGCAATACACTGAGTCAGTGTATTGCCGGAAAATAAACAGAGCGGTCACATTGTCTCAGGTGTAGTGCACCTTTTCATTTAGTGGGGTTGAAATTGTGCTCTGCACAGTCTGCAGAGCTTCTTATTGCAGAGCACAAAATCTGTGTTTTTTTCTGTTGCTATTGTGATATTAAAAGCTGTGTGCACTAAAGTTTTTTTTCTGTCAGATACTATTTTAGTGGAGTTAAACTTCAGGTGGTTTCAGAGTAAAAAAATAACTTTTTTTCTCTTGCTACACCCAGTCCAAAAAATATTTTTTCCTGTGCCAAAAGTCATACAGTGCTATAAGCCAGCTACTACGTCAGTGGCGATCAAATTCAACTTGTATGCACAGTCAAACCTATATATATATTTTTGGTTGGCAGGCAAAGTCCACCAAAGGTTTTTTACTGTGGCATCAGTGGCAGTCAAAGTCAACTGGACGCAGAGCTTATGCAGAGTAACCCAAAAATATTTTTTGCTCTGAGTAAAGTGATACAGCTGGCTAGATCTGAGTTTGAAATATTTTGGAGCATATATTCTATGTCATACTGGCCTCATCCACATTCAAAAAAAAATTTCCTCTGTTCCTAAAGTAATACAGCAGGGGACATCTCAGTTTGAAATTGTTTGGAGAATATCTAATAGGTTTATCGGCCTCATGCACACTAACAAATTTATTTTGTCTGTTAGTAACTAGTTTTGAGCAAGCACTAAAATGCTCAGGTGCTCGAAGCTCGGGCCGAGCCCGCCGTGATACTCGGGTGCTCGACCCGAGCAACGAGCCCAATGTTAGTCTATGGGAGACCCGAACATTTTTGCGGCGGCACCCCCGGCAGTCTGTAGAAAGCCTAAAAAGTGCCCAAAACGATAGTAACAGTGCTCAAAAGACATGGGGACAGCATGGGCATCGCCCCAGGAAGCATTTCCCAGGTCACTGCTGTCAACAACGTGGTCACAGGTATTAAGCCACTTTAATGGGCTCACAATAAAACGTTCAAAAACGAAACTGAAATGGTTTTCCTGTGAAATATGTTAAGGAACTTCCTTTCCAGGGTAAAGACTTGTGTATAAGGTAAAATAAATAGCCAAAAACAAAAATATTCCTCCACACCTTGGGCTATGTTCACAAGTAGCATTTTTTATGCATTTTTGCACTTTTGTATTGCTTTCCACCGTGACAAATTCATTCACCGGGAAATGTCATTTTAACATTTTACAATCTTATCTGGCCATGTGCTGTGTGAGACATACATACAGGGCTGAAAAGACATGGGAACAGCATGGGGAAGACCCCTGGAAGCATCTCTGACACCCAGGTCACTGCCTAAAAGTGTGCCCATCAGAAGTAATCCTTTCCGCATCAGAAGATGCAGACTTGCAACTATCTCCATGCAAGTCCGTGTCCCAGGGCAGTGTTCAATTGTACCTCCCCCATTCCTTGCAATGCAAGCGCAAGTATGCAGCCTGCCACCCACCCACCCCCAGGCTGCAATACCATACTGCTAGCTTGCTTACACTTGAAATGGGGCCTTTTAGTTTGGAGGAGGCCGAAGCTGGCCACTACCTCATGGCTGCTTCGGCAGCGAGGTATCCATACTCAGTCCCCAGCCACCCGGCGGCCGGGTGTCCACGCTCAGTCCCCAGCCGCCAGGGGGCGGCCGGGTGTCCATACTCGGTCCCCAGCCGCCACGCGACTCACGGTCCCCAGCCACCCCTATTTCTCCTTGGAGCATCCCCCCACACTTTTCTTAGCCCGGCCTGCTTTAGGGCAGCATTGAACGAGCCCACCAGAGAACCAGACTCCTCCTGTGGGCCCTGGCTTTTCCATCAGGGGAGATGAGAGTGCCAAGGTGAGGAGCATGATGATGATGATAGAAGTTAGCATCTGCTTTGTTTTCTTGGAATGCAAGTGTAAGTGTGCAACCTGCCACCCACCCACCCCCAGGCTGCAATACCATGCTGCAAGCTTGCTTGCACTTGAAATGGGGCCTTTTAGTTTGGAGGAGGCCGAAGCTGGCCTCTACCTCATGGCTGCTTCGGCAGCGAGGCATCCATACTCAGTCCCCAGCCGCCCGGCGGCCGGGTGTCCATACTCGGTCCCCAGCCGCCTCGCGGCCGGGTGTCCACACACAGTCCCCAGCCGCCTGGGGGCGGCCGGGTGTCCATAAACGGTCCCCAGCCGCCCCTATTTCTCCTTGGAACATCCCCCTACACTTTTCTCAGCCTGGCCTTCTTTAGAGCAGCATTGGATGAGCCCACCAGAGAACCAGACTCCTCCGGTAGGCCCTGGCTTCTCCATCAGGGGAGTTGAAAGAGCCAAGGTGAGGAGCATGATGATGATGATAGAAGTTAGCATCTGCTTTGTTTACTTGGAATGCAAGCGCATGTATGTAGTAGCGGCTAGGCCTGAGGTGGTCAGCGTTTTGGCGCATATCCTACCTCCTCCGAGGATTTCTGGATGTTTTCCTGCTACTATCCCAGTTCTATGACTCCCGTTAAAACAAAGCTTCAGGTGATGAATTATGGATGAGGTGGTGGCAAAGGAGAAAGAGCAGGAGGAACAGGGACTATTCACATCAATATCAGGTCAGTCAGCCACACATATCTAGTAGGATATGTTTCTGTACCAAAAGGAGAGGTTCGGCTACACAGTTATAGGGCATGCAGTGAGTGCAATGCCTACCAAAAATTTCGAGGCACTCCAATGAGCCTTGGAAGTGACATGGAGGTCAGAGGGCCTTAACTAAACTGTTTTTTCCATTTATAGCAACTGGGTCTCCTGTGCACTGTTGGTATAAGCAGTGAATGGAAGGCTTTCCAAAAATTATGAGGAACTGCAATGCCACTTGAAACAGACGTGGATTACAGCTACTAAAATCCTTCTACCCATTATTGGGGAGTGGGTCTCCCTTAGTGTTCGCCTATACATTGAAAAGTAAAAGCTGACTAAAATTAGGAGGAAATGCAATGCCCGTTGGAAGAATGGTAGAGTTCGCAGTGGAATAAAAAGACAATATCAATGCCCCTTGAAAAAGTGGTGGAGGTCACAGTGGAATAAAAAGACAACATCAATGCCCCTGGGAAAAGTGGTGGAAGTCGCAGTAGCTTAACAAGACGGTTTTAAAGCCCCTTGGAAGAGATGTGGAGGTCGCAGTGGCATAAAAAGACAATATCAATGCCCTTGGGGAAAGTGGTGGAGGTCGCAGTAGCTTAACATGACAGTTTTAATGCCCCTTTGAAAAGTGGTGGAGGTCGCATTAGCTTAACAAGATGGTTTTAATGCCCCTTGGAAGAGACGTGGAGGTCGCAGTAGCTTAACAAGACAGCTTTAATGCCCCTTGGAAAAGTGGTGGAGGTCGCAGTAGCTTATCAAGAGAGCTTTACTGTCCCTTGGAAAAGTGGTGGAGGTCGCAGTAGCTTAACAAGATGGTTTTAATGCCCCTTGGAAAAGTGGTGGAGGTCGCATTAGCTTAACAAGACAGTTTTAATGCCCCTTGGAAGAGATGTGGAGGTTGCAGTAGCTTAACAAGATGGTTTAAATGCCCCTTGGAAAAGACATGGAGGTCGCAGTAGCTTAACAAGACGGTTTTAATGCCCCTTGGAAGAGACGTGGAGGTCGCAGTAGCTTAACAAGACGGTTTAAATGCCCCTTGGAAAAGTGGTGGAGGTCGCATTAGCTTAACAAGATGGTTTTAATGCCCCTTGGAAGAGACGTGGAGGTTGCAGTAGCTTAACAAGACGGTTTAAATGCCCCTTGGAAGAGACGTGGAGTTCGCAGTAGCATAACAAGACAGTTTTAATGCCCCTTGGAAAAGTGGTGGAGGTCGCATTAACTTAACAAGATGGTTTTAATGCCCCTTGGAAGAGACATGGAGGTTGCAGTAGCTTAACAAGATGGTTTTAATGCCTCTTGGAAGAGACGTGGAGGTCAGAGTGGTTTAACAAGATAGTTTTAATGCCCCTTACAAGAGCCATGCAGTACAGCATATTAAAAACATTATTCCCATTATTGGGGAGTGGGTCTCCCATAGTCTTTACCTATGCCTTCTAAGCAAAAGCTGCCAAAAATTAGGATGGAGAAACTTGCAATGCTGGCAACACGGACCACGGTCACCCTGGTGATATAGTGGTGGTGGAGGCTGAGAATAAGGAGAAGAGCAAAAAAAAGCAGAATTGAGGAAGCGTATACCCATGTGTGAGTGTGAAGAGGTGCATGGGAATACACCTCCCAAAATAACACAGTGGATTTGACTTTATGTTACTCTGAGGTCATTTGGTGGTGATGAGAAGTTTGGCCCAATCCAGCCCTTGTTCATTTTGATAAGGGTCAGCTTGTCAGCATTGTCAGTTGACAGGCAAGTGCGCTTATCAATTATAATTCCTCCAGCAGCACTAAAAACACGCTCCGATAACACACTAGCGGCAGGGCAGGCCAGGACCTCCAAGGCGTACAGAGCGAGTTCATTCCAAGTGTCCAGCTTGGATACCCAATAATTAAAAGGCACAGAGGAATCACGGAGGACGCTGGTACAGTCGGCAAGGTACTCCCTCACCATCTTTTGAAACTTTCCACTCCTTGTGAGAGTACCCCGCGCCTCAGGGCCTGTAAGCTGGGCGGGTCTCAGAAAACTGTCCCAGAACGTTGACAGTGTTCCCCTGCCTCTGCTGGATTGGAGTTGCGTCTCTCTCGCCTGTACGCCTTGGTTGGTCAACGAACTGTGACCTCTGCTGCTAGCGTGTTCAGATGGGAATTTTTTTAACAGTTCTGCAGCAAGGGCCTTCTGGTACTGCCCCATTTTTGTAGACCTCTCCACCTCAGGAATAAGAGTGTGAAAGTTCTCCTTGTAGCGGGGATCTAAAAGTGTCACCAACCTGTAATGACTGTCACCCAACATTTTGGCAATGCGAGGGTCACGGTTAAGGCAGCGTAACATAAAGTCAGCCATGTGTGCCAGACTGGTAACGGGCAAGACTTCCGTGTCCTCACCAAGATGACGACTGACCATGCTCTCCTCCTCCTCTTACTCCTTCTCCCCCCTGTCCTCAGGCCACCCACGCTGAACCGACTGTATGACAGTTGTACAGGTACTACCGTATACAGCGATACCAGCTCCTGTTCTTCCTCCTCCTCCTCCTCTCCCTCATTGTCCCCCAATGTACGTTGGGATGAGATGAGGCTGGGCTGTGTGTAATCGCCCATTACGGGTTCTTGATCCATCTCATCATACTCTGGCTGCAATACCTCATCTTTAATTCTCTGCAGAGAGCATTGCAAAAGACAGACAAGAGGGATGCTGACGCTAATGATGGTGTCATCGCCTCTCACCATCTTGGTGGACTCCTCAAAGTTTGTCAGGATGGTACATATGTCAGACATCCAGGTCCACTCCTGAGGTCTTATATGTGGAGTCTGACCTGAATATCGATGGCCTTGTTGCAGTTGGTACTCCACAACTGCTCTCTTCTGCTCTCTAATCCTTTGCAACATGTGGAGGGTAGAGTTCCAACGTGTGGGGACATCACACACCTGTCGGTGTGCCGGAAGTTGCAAACGCTGCTGCAATACAGCAAGGGTGGTGGAAGCTGTAGCCGACTTCTGAAAATGAGCTGACAGGTGGCATACCTTGACGAGCAGGTCTGGCAACTCGGGGTACAATTTAAGAAACCGCTGAACCACGAGGTTAAGCACATGAGTCAGGTATGGTACATGTGTGATCTCGCCTCGCCTCAGAGCCGCCACCAGGTTATGGCCATTGTCACACACGACCATGCCTGGATGTAGGTTCAGCGGTCTCAGCCACAGATCTGCTTGCTCCTTCACAGCTTTCCACAACTCACAAGCAGTGTGAGGTTTATCTCCTAAGCTTATGAGTTTCAGCACAGCCTGTTGCCGCTTGGTGGAGGCAGTACTGCAGTGCATCCAGCTTGTAACTGATGAGGTTATATTGGAGATGGAGGCTGAACATGAGGAGGAGGATGATGCGCTAAAGCTGTACACTGTGGGGGCAACTCTGACTGACATAGGGCCCGCAATCCTCGGTGTGGGGAGGATGTTTTCCGTCCCAAGGTCTGACTGGGTCCCGGCTTCCGCTATGTTTACCCAGTGTGCCGTCATGGAGATGTACCGTCCCTGACCACAAGCACTTGTCCACGTGTCCGTTGTCAGGTGGACTCTCCCAGTAACTGCGTTGTTGAGGGCACAGCAGATGTTTTGGGACACGTGCTTGTGTAGTGCGTGGATGGCACACCGGCCAAAATAGTGTCGGCTGGGGACCGAGTACCGAGGGACGGCCACCGCTATAAGGTTGCGGAAGGATTCCATCTCCACCAGCCTAAAAGGCAGCATTTCCCACCAAGCAGTCGTGAAATGTGCGAATTTAGGACTGTGGCCTGTGGGGAGTTGGCTGTGAATTTGCGCTTTCATTCAAAGCTCTGGGATATGGACAATTGAACACTGTGGTTGGATGTGGACGTGGATGCTGTTTCTTGAGAAACTGCCATAACAAGTGAAGACTGAGAGGAGGGGGTATCTTTGCTTGCAGTGTGGACAGGGGATTGCCTTGCACGCACAACAGGGGGTTCTATTACACGCACAACAGCGGAAGAAGCAGTGGTGACACCCGCTGACACTGGTCATGGACCCTGGGGTTCACCCCACAAAGTCGGGTGCTTTGCTGCCATGTGCCTGATCATGCTGGTGGTGGTCAGGCTGGTAGTTTTGTCACCCCTGCTGATGCTGGCATGGCAGGTGATACAAATGGCCTTTTTGGGGTTATAAGCAGAGTCTTTAAAAAAATTCCAAACTCTGGAAGACCTACCGGTTGTACTGGCAACATCCCTCATGTTGGTGTTACGGGGAACTGTTGCCCGGCTTCTGTGTGCGGCCACCACACTGCTTCTTCCTGCCTGTTGGGGTACTCTGCCTCTCTCCCCCTGTGTGCTGCTGGCCTCACTCTGCGTGTCCTCCTGCCACGTTGGGTCAGTTACTAGATCATCCATCACCTCCTCCTCTTCCACTGGCGCACCACGATCCTCCTCCTCACTGCTTGACAATTGTGTCTCGTCATCGTCCACCTCTTGTGACAAATTGCCAGCGTCGACTTCCTCTGGCCGTGGCTGTTCAAATATTTCGGCATCGCTAAATTGGAACTCCTCTTCCACCACTTCAAGCGGAGAAGGTCAGGGGAACAAATCTGGAAATGGACCTGTGAACAGCCCTTCAGAGTGTCCAAGTGTGGCATCAGTTGCTGTCTGACACTCGGCATGGTGGGAGGAAGGAGCATCAGGGTGAGGAGGAGTATGCAGTCGAGACTCACGGCTACTAAAACTTGACCATGTGGAAGACAGACCGGAGGTGGTGGTGCCCAGGTAACTGGAAGTATTATCTGCTATCCAATTAATAACCTGTTCACACTGATCAGTTTGCAATACTGGTGTTGTAGTGTGCTTCCCTAGTAATTCGGTCAAGAAGTGGGAGCGAGAAGCTGTGGCTGTTGCTTGTGGCACATTTTCACCTTGGCCACGGCCCCATCCTCTACATTCACTATCACCAGAATGTCCAGTTCCACGTCCCTTGCCACGCGCCTTGCCCATTGTAAGTGAAGTAAAATAGCTTACACTCGCACTATCAATGGAAAAAGGGTAATAAAAAGGAGATTAGAACAGTGGAAGAGGAAAACCACAGTTTTATTTGTCTGGCCTACACCGGACTCTTTTAAACAGATATATTGGTGTATGACCAGTCAGGGAGACACTATTACAGTTTTTTTTACGGCAAAAAATGCCAAAAACAGGATAATACAGAGATTTGACCCGTGGAACTGCAAAACCACAGTTATAGTTATGTGGCCTACACCAGACTCTTTTAAACAGATATATTGGTGTCTGACCAGTCAGGGAGACACTATTACAGTTTTTTTTTACTGCAAAAAATGCCAAAAACAGGTGTGGCGCCCCTGAGGGTTCAGTCGCCACAAGGGGGGATACTGCAGCCTGTCAGCAGGTGTAGTGTCTCCTCACCCAGGTAAGGAAGGTGCACTGGTCAGGACCCTGAATCTACATTCAACACTACACACTCCTGACCTATGGGAGGCAAGTATGCACCATAGTGCTGCCTCAGCAGGATCACAAGTGAGGGGAACCAAAATTTAGGGAAACCAAGTAGTCGGTGAAGGGTAGAACACACTTTTAGTTTGCACACATAGTTTCATATATATTACCCAGCCATCTTAAGCACAAGGTTCTTTGATTGTGGTCTTTGCAGCTGTCAGTGGCCCTGTGTAGGAGCCTGCAGTGTGCTGAAGATGCACGGTCCTCGTGCTCTGACCTTGACACGAGGAGTGGGAAGGAGTTAACTGTGTCTCTATCCCGGTCAAGTTCCCTTGCTGAAGAAGGTCGGGAGCTTTAGTGACAGCTCCACAAGCAAAAGGATCCCAGGGAGCACGGACGGAGCGGCGTACGCCACCTGTCCTCTCCATTCTGGCCCTGCCAGAGGGACTCCTGCTGCAAGAGGGGTACTGGCCCCCGACATCTGACTTTGCCACTTCACGTCTCTGTCAGAGAAGCCCGGTAGGTTTCAGTGGATCCCGTCGGGTGACAGGCGGAA
Source organism: Phyllobates terribilis (assembly GCF_046119375.1). Lineage (NCBI taxonomy): Eukaryota > Metazoa > Chordata > Amphibia > Anura > Dendrobatidae > Phyllobates > Phyllobates terribilis. The sequence goes on along the minus strand of NW_027362768.1, from coordinate 32,010,687 downwards.
CGGAATTGCCGCCTTACCCTATGTCTGTGCATAGTCCAGAGGGAGACCCAGCCTTTGCACGCACACACACAGGAGAGGTTCAAAGGGGACTGTTAGGAACACTCGGAGGGTCCTGATCGAAGTACCTGATTTCCTTGGGTGCGCTGAACCCTCATCCCTGGAGGCCACAGTGATCCGTGAGGAGCAGGGAGACGCCTTGCCGCTGCTTAAAAGAACTGTGAGTAAAAGACCTGGAAGACTATCCCTATGGCCTCTGGTTCCTTTATTTCTGCGCTGCACCACACCGCACCTGAGTGACCCAGGACTACTCTCCCCATCCTCCTGTTACATCTGCCCTGAGGCCCAGCTCCACCTGTGGGGAGTTGTAACATCGCCTGCTGCCACTACATCCAGCCTCAGATGACTGCTAGCAGCGCTGGTGGTGCATCACCAGACACCACAGGTGGCGTAGTCGATAAATACCACTCAACCCTGAAAGCCCTTACATCCTTTTTAATGCCTCCCCAACATCTGACCCGGCTCCGAGTACCCCATTTCCCAGGGAGGGCTGTGAGCGTCACACAGGATAATACAGAGATTTGACCAGTGGAACTGCAAATCACAGTTCTATTTTTCTGGCCTACACCAGACTCTTTTAAACAGATATATTTGTGTCTGAACAGTCATTGAGACACTATTACAGTTTTTTTTTACAGCAAAAAATGCCAAAAACAGGATAATACAGAGATTTGACCCGTGGAACTGCAAAAACACATTTGTCTGGCATACACCAGACTCTTTTAAACAGATATATTGGTGCCTGAACAGTCACAGACACACTCAATGTTTTTTTGTTAGAGGGGGGGGGGATACCAAAAGTTTAAAAAATACAGGATTTAGATGAAAAAAACAATATTTTTTCCTGGCCCCTGAGACCGTGGTGATAAGTCTAGCAATTTGACCAACAGGAGCACACAGGACTGTAAAACAGCGTTTGCTGGTATAACCACTGCGTCTCCTATACAGCCTGCCTGATATCTGGGATGGATATTAGTCCTGAGAAGGACTGTTTGTTTGATTTGGCAGGCTTTAGAGACCCTACACTACCTATTTCGCACTATATATCTCTCCCTAACTCAGCAGCACTCTCCCTACACCGTCTGATCCGGAGCGACTGTGTCCAAGATGGCGGCGCCCGGTTTTGAATACTCGAGGTGACGCTGTGCGGCCAGCCAATCACTGTAATGCCCACAAACAACATGGCTGCAGCATTACAGTGACTGGCTGGCAATCCCTGCATGTTCATTGGCTCTGTAAAGAGCGCCAATTGTGCAGGGCATAGACCCGAGCTCCCACCCGAGTAACCCGGAAATGCTCGGTGCTTTCCGAACATCCCGAGTAGCGTGATGCTCGGGCGAGTAACGAGCAGTGTCGAGCATGCTCGCTCAACACTATTATTAACGTTATACGGGAGGCCATACCTTACCTTGAGGGCGTGGTGGAAGGAGTAATAGGCTTGGTGTTCAAGGTGTACTTGGGGTACGTGGTAATGTTAGTGAAAGCTCTAGTGAGCCAACACAAACAGATCCTATCCAAAGACAACTGACAACTTATTTTAGTGGGCAGCCTACTGTACTCCCTTCATTTGGCAGCCGCACAGCGATATGCCTTGTTGATAAGGCTCAGAAAGAGCAGGTGCTCCAGTGGATGGCAAGCTCTGCTTCCAGCGCCCTCTCCTCTTCTTCCTCCACCTCAATATTACACGCAGTACAGTCCACAGAGGTGGCACCCCAACTACCCATGCATCACAACTGGCCAACTGCCCAACTGACTGTAGCGAACCACAGATGGGCGAGTCTGTAGAACTCTTCACGCATTCTACACCATGGGCAACAGAAATGTGCTCAAAACAGTCACAGAGTCAAGGGGAGGAAAGCCACTGCACCGATGCCCAATTTTTTTTTAGTTTGGATTCGGGGCAAGACGAAGTAGGGTCCGAGCAGGTTCCTGACCCTCATCACCAGACATTAACCGCAGGGGAGGGAGGTGATCCCAATGAGACTTAGATACCTGAGGCTCGTGCAGAATGTACTGTGCTGTCAGGGCAACAAGAGGAGAGGGGTCACTCTGAGGGCGAGGAATGGGATAACACATTGGATGATGATGAGGTTGAAGATCCTACTTGGTGTGAACCCAGAGTCACGCAGCCGAGTAGCTCATCTGAGGAGGTGGAGGTGGAGGAGGAAGACTAGGAGGTTACATTTTGCCCTACGACGCAGACACGGAGTGATGAAAGCACGAGGAGCACTGAATCCTTAGCCACAGTGGCTGTGGCCAGCAGCGGTCACCGGTCTGCAGTAAGGATTGCCTAGCATGGGCCTTTTTTGTCACTGCAAATTATGAGTTAACTCACCGTATCTGCAAACTTTGCAATAAAAAACTCAGTAGAGGGAAAAACTGCAATAATTTGACTACTACATGCATGAATGTTCACATGGTCAAACAACATTGTTTATGCTGGGAATCTTACCGCACTGAAATGTTGACCAGCGCACCTCAGAAACCATCAGCTGCCCCATCAAACGCATCCGCTGCTTCTTCCTCCTCCTCTGTTACCACGCCAAGTATTGTCACGCAGGTCTCCCTTTGCAGAAACTCAGGTTCTTTACCCGCTCCAGTCAGGCTGAGTGACAGCCCGTCAGCTGAAATGGAAGCGGACATGCCTGCTGTGTTTGTTTCACCGAGCATGTTTCTCAATCCACCGTAACATCTGCACCTCACTCACGCTCCACCAGTTTTTCCAGTTCATCATACACCGCCCTCTCTCAGCATCTTAGCCAGCCCTTGGTCCCACAGTTATGGTCACATAAAATATTGTTTCATCCTACGCATGACAAAGCAAAGAGGTTGAACTCCACCATCTCTAATCTGTTGGCCACGGAAATGGTGGCCTTAGGCCCTATTTTTTTAAATGTAAACACTTCCGATTGAGTCTGCATCTCCTGGGTTGGCTGTAGTGGGACAGGTATGGGTCTGCGTTAAACTACTTGTAGTCTGATGACATTGATGCCACTTCGGTGGTGTTAGGCCCTCATTTAGGACAATGTGAACACTCCTGGTTAGGTCTCCATCTCCTGGGTTGGCTGTACTGGAAGAGGTGTGGGTCTTATTTACACTATTTGAACAGTAGTGAAATTGATGCCACTTTGCTGAAGTCTGCCACTATTTTTTTAAATATGGGGAATCATGATTGGGTCTCCATCTATTGGGTTGGCTGCAGTGGAACCTTCCTGTTCTGCAGTCTAACTTGTGCATAGTTGCGTACCAGTCCTTGCTGCACTCCTGATACAGACTCTGCCTGCTGCACTCCTGATGCAGACTCTGCCTGCTGCACTCCTTATACAGGCTCTGCCTGCTGCACTCCCGATACAGACTCTGCCTGCTGCACTCCCGATACAGACTCTGCCTGCTGCACTCCCGATACAGACTCTGCCGGCTGCACTCCCGATACAAACTCTGTCTGCTGCACTCCCGATACAAACTCTGCCTGCTGCACTCCCGATACAAACTCTGCCTGCTGCACTCCCGATACAAACTCTGCCTGCTGCACTCCCGATACAGACTCTGCCTGCTAGACTCTGCCTGCTCCACTCTGATACAGACTCTGCCTGCTGCACTCTGATACAGATTCTGCCTGCTCCACTCCTGATACAGTCTGACTGCTGCACTCTGATAAACTCTGCCTGCTGCACTCCCGATGCAGATGCTGCCCGCTGCACTCACGATGCAGACTCTGCCTGCTGCACTCCCGATGCAGACTCTGCCTGCTGCACTCCCGATGCAGACTCTGCCTGCTGCACTCCCGATGCAAACTCTGCCTGCTGCACTCCCGATGCAGACTCTGCCTGCTGCACTCCCGATGCAGACTCTGCCTGCTGCATTCCCGATGCAGACTCTGCCTGCTGCATTCTCGATACAGACTCTGCCTGCTGCACTCCGATACAGACTCTGCCTGCTGCACTCCAGATACAGACTCTGCCTGCTGCATTCCTGATACAAACTCTGCCTGCTGCACTCCCGATACAAACTCTGCCTGCTGCACTCCCGATACAAACTCTGCCTGCTGCACTCCCGATACAAACTCTGCCTGCTGCACTCCCAATACAAACTCTGCCTGCTGTACGCCCGATACAGACTCTGCCTGCTAGACTCTGCCTGCTCCACTCTGATACAGACTCTGCCTGCTGCACTCTGATACAGATTCTGCCTGCTCCACTCCTGATACAGTCTGACTGCTGCACTCTGATAGACTCTGCCTGCTGCACTCCCGATGCAGATGCTGCCCGCTGCACTCCCGATGCAGACTCTGCCTGCTGCACTCCCGATGCAGACTCTGCCTGCTGCACTCCCGATACAGACTCTGCCTGCTGCACTCCCGATACAGACTCTGCCGGCTGCACTCCCGATACAGACTCTGCCTGCTGCACTCCCGATACAAACTCTGCCTGCTGCACTCCCGATACAAACTCTGCCTGCTGCACTCCCGATACAAACTCTGCCTGCTGCACTCCCGATACAGACTCTGCCTGCTAGACTCTGCCTGCTCCACTCTGATACAGACTCTGCCTGCTGCACTCTGATACAGATTCTGCCTGCTCCACTCCTGATACAGTCTGACTGCTGCACTCTGATAGACTCTGCCTGCTGCACTCCCGATGCAGATGCTGCCCGCTGCACTCACGATGCAGACTCTGCCTGCTGCACTCCCGATGCAGACTCTGCCTGCTGCACTCCCGATGCAAACTCTGCCTGCTGCACTCCCGATGCAGACTCTGCCTGCTGCACTCCCGATGCAGACTCTGCCTGCTGCACTCCCGATGCAAACTCTGCCTGCTGCACTCCCGATGCAGACTCTGCCTGCTGCACTCCCGATGCAGACTCTGCCTGCTGCATTCCCGATGCAGACTCTGCCTGCTGCATTCCCGATACAGACTCTGCCTGCTGCACTCCGATACAGACTCTGCCTGCTGCACTCCAGATACAGACTCTGCCTGCTGCATTCCTGATACAAACTCTGCCTGCTGCACTCCCGATACAAACTCTGCCTGCTGCACTCCCGATACAAACTCTGCCTGCTGCACTCCCGATACAAACTCTGCCTGCTGCACTCCCAATACAAACTCTGCCTGCTGTACGCCCGATACAGACTCTGCCTGCTAGACTCTGCCTGCTGCACTCCCGATACAGACTCTGCCTGCTGCACTCCCGATACAAACTCTGCCTGCTGCACTCCCGATACAGACTCTGCCTGCTAGACTCTGCCTGCTGCACTCTGATACAGATTCTGCCTGCTGCACTACTGATACAGACTGACTGCTGTACTCTGATAGACTCTGCCTGCTGCACTCCCGATGCTGACGCTGCCTGCTGCACTCCCGATGCAGACGTTGTCTGCTGCACTCCCGATGCAGACTCTGCCTGCTGCACTCCCGATGCAGACTCTGCCTGCTGCACTTCCGATGCAGACTCTGCCTGCTGCACTCCCGATGCAGACTCTGCCTGCTGCACTCCCGATGCAGACTCTGCCTGCTGCAATCCCAATACAGACTCTGCCTGCTGCACTCCCGATACAGAATCTGCCTGCTGCACTCCCGATACAAACTCTGCCTGCTGCACTCCCAATACAGACTCTGCCTGCTAGACTCTGCCTGCTGCACTCTGATACAGATTTTGCCTGCTGCACTCCTGATACAGACTGACTGCTGTACTCTGATAGACTCTGCCTGCTGCACTCCCGATGCAGACGCTGCCTGTTGCACTCCCGATGCAGACGCTGTCTGCTGCACTCCCGATGCAGACTCTGCCTGCTGCACTCCCGATGCAGACTCTGCCTGCTGCACTCCCGATGCAGACTCTGCCTGCTGCACTCCCGATGCAAACTCTGCCTGCTGCACTCCCGATGCAGACTCTGCCTTCTGCACTCCCGATGCAGACTCTGCCTGCTGCATTCCCGATGCAGACTCTGCCTGCTGCATTCCCGATACAGACTCGGCCTGCTGCACTCCGATACAGACTCTGCCTGCTGCACTCCAGATACAGACTCTGCCTGCTGCATTCCTGATACAAACTCTGCCTGCTGCACTCCCGATACAAACTCTACCTGCTGCACTCCCGATACAAACTCTGCCTGCTGCACTCCCGATACAAACTCTGCCTGCTGCACTCCCAATACAAACTCTGCCTGCTGTACGCCCGATACAGACTCTGCCTGCTAGACTCTGCCTGCTCCACTCTGATACAGACTCTGCCTGCTGCACTCTGTTACAGATTCTGCCTGCTCCACTCCTGATACAGTCTGACTGCTGCACTCTGATAGACTCTGCCTGCTGCACTCCCGATGCAGATGCTGCCCGCTGCACTCCCGATGCATACTCTGCCTGCTGCACTCCCGATGCAGACTCTGCCTGCTGCACTCCCGATGCAGACTCTGCCTGCTGCACTCCCGATGCAGACTCTGCCTGCTGCACTCCCGATGCAGACTCTGCCTGCTGCACTCCCGATACAGACTCTGCCTGCTGCACTCCCAATACAGACTCTGCCTGCTGCACTCCCGATACAGACTCTGCCTGCTGCACTCCCGATACAAACTCTGCCTGCTGCACTCCCGATACAGACTCTGCCTGCTAGACTCTGCCTGCTGCACTCTGATACAGATTCTGCCTGCTGCACTACTGATACAGACTGACTGCTGTACTCTGATAGACTCTGCCTGCTGCACTCCCGATGCTGACGCTGCCTGCTGCACTCCCGATGCAGACGCTGTCTGCTGCACTCCCGATGCAGACTCTGCCTGCTGCACTCCCGATGCAGACTCTGCCTGCTGCACTCCCGATGCAGACTCTGCCTGCTGCACTCCCGATGCAGACTCTGCCTGCTGCACTCCCGATGCAGACTCTGCCTGCTGCACTCCCGATACAGACTCTGGCTGCTGCAATCCCAATACAGACTCTGCCTGCTGCACTCCCGATACAGACTCTGCCTGCTGCACTCCCGATACAAACTCTGCCTGCTGCACTCCCAATACAGACTCTGCCTGCTAGACTCTGCCTGCTGCACTCTGATACAGATTTTGCCTGCTGCACTCCTGATACAGACTGACTGCTGTACTCTGATAGACTCTGCCTGCTGCACTCCCGATGCAGACGCTGCCTGCTGCACTCCCGATGCAGACGCTGTCTGCTGCACTCCCGATGCAGACTCTGCCTGCTGCACTCCCGATGCAGACTCTGCCTGCTGCACTCCCGATGCAGACTCTGCCTGCTGCACTGCCGATGCAGACTCTGCCTGCTGCACTCCCGATGCAGATTCTGCCTGCTGCACTCCCGATACAGACTCTGCCTGCTGCACTCCTGATACAGACTCTGCCTGCTGCACTCCCGATACAGACTCTGCCTGCTGCACTCCCGATACAGACTCTGCCTGCTGCACTCCCAAAACAGACTCTGCCTGCTGCACTCCCGATACAGACTCTGCCTGCTGCACCATCTAGTCTGTCCTACTGGGTCCAGCTGCTGCGCGTCCGTTGGTCTGTCCTGGAGTGGCACCTTGCGTTCATCGGAAGCCAAGTCTAATCTCCCTATCAGAGGCTCTAGTAAACAGTCCTATGCTCGCTTAGTCACGCCCCTCCAGGCTCTCCGGGGTCCGTGGTACAGTGGTTCCACAAAGCACGTCCGTGACAGTGCGCCCTCGCAGACAGGGTCCTCTTTCCTGTTGTACCAATTGGTGTCCCCTTTTGACATGTAAAGTGCAATAATAATTATAGTACTCATACTCTGGGTCAATTGATGGCACTTCCCTGGTATCTACATCTAATTTGATGTGTTTTGGCATCTTTTGGTCCTGTTTCTAGGTGTTCTATATATGCATTTTTTTGGTTCTTCCATTGTCTCCTATGGGATTTGAAAATGTTCGACGAACATTCGGCGCATAAATTTGGTGAATATCAATTTGTTCGACGTTTTCCGAACCGAACATTGAAATGTTCGCTCATGCCTACTCAGAGGAGATCTGCATGGAGGAATGGGCCAACATACCAGCAACAGTGTGTGTCAACCTTGTGTAAAACTTACAGAAAAAGTTTGACCTCTGTCATTGTCAACAAAGGATATATAACAAAGTATTGAGATGTACTTTTGTAATACACCAAATACTTATTTTCCACCAAAATTTGAAAAAAAATTATTTCCAAATCAGACAATGTGATTTTCAGGATTTGTTTTCTCATTTTATATCTCATAATTGAGGTCTACCTATGATGTCAATTACAGGCCTCTCTCATCTTATTAAGTGGGAGAACTTGCACAATTGGTGGCTGACTAAATAAGTTTTTTCTCCACTGTATGGATAGATAGATAAATATATAATAGATTGATATATAGATAGATATATGAATAGCTAGATATATAGATAATAGATAGATAGGTACGTAATAGATAGATATACAGATAGATATAAATATGTGATATATATAATCCGTGCTCTGCATGTGTATCTTACTGTTCATGTAATTTATTAATAAATGAGTACATTTCTTGAAAAAAAAATGGCGTGGGGTCCTCCGTAATTTTATTAACCAGCAGAGGGAGTGGACAGCTGGGGCGGATGTTTTTAGCCTGGGAAGGGGGTAATACCCATTGAGCTTCCCTGGCTACTAATATCAACCCCCAGCTGTATACATAGCCTTCACTGACTATTAAAATGGGGACCTGAAAAAGAATGAAGTGGGGTCCCCCTATTTTAACAGCTAGCAAAGGCTATGCAGACAGCTGGGGGCTGATATTAATAGCCTAGGAAGGGGCCATGAATATTGGCCCCTCCGAGGCTAGAAACAGGAGCCCTCCGCCGCCCCAGAAATGGGGCATCCATAGGATGCGCCAATTATGGCACTTAGCCTCGCTCTGCCCACTGCCCTGTAGCTGTGGCAGTGGGGTTTTAGGGTTGGGGTTGATGTCAGCTTATAATGCCAGCTGACATCAAGCTCATGTTAGTAATGGAGAGGTGTCTATAAGATGTCCCTATAACTGACCCCATAGTGTAAGGAAAATGTAAAATAAAAACACCCACACCCAGAATAAAATATTTTATCTGAAATAAAACAGGCACCCTTTAATATCCTAAATTAAACCAAACTTACCGTCACGCCCATTCCATCTGAAGCCAATGTCCCCTGTAATGAAAATAAAATAATAAACCAACCTGAGTTCAACTCATTACAAGCATGGGAAAATACTCACTGTGCAGGCGCTGACCTCATTTGCCAGCAATACACTGAGTCAGTGTATTGTCGGCTGCTTAACAGAGCGTTCAGATTTTACAATGTGGCCACTCTGTTCATGGGATCTTCGTGGGACCCTCGTTATTTGGACTGCATCAGAAAGGTAAGGATGAGGTTGGTTTATTATTTTACTTTTATTACAGGTGATCATGGGCTTCGGGGATTAGGTGTAAGGTGAGTATATTGTGTTTTTTTATTTTTTCAGGGACAGCGAACATCGGGGACAAGGTGTAGGAGAATATAATGTGTTTTATTTTTATTTTAATATTTTTTTATTCATTTTAACTTCTTTTTTTTTTGACATTCAGCAGATCACAGGCAACGGCAGATTGGAGACTATTGCTCTCATCCAGTGGTGCCTGTGCTCGCTGTTTCCTATGGCAGGAGGCGTCGACTGATGGTGGTAGTAGTACCATCAGCCGGCGCCTATGACCCACAGTAAGGTTTTTACCGCGGGTCACTGCCACAACGCTCTGATCGCGGTAATGCTATTACCGCCGATCAGAGCCTGTTTCCTGCACTGTCATGCAAATGACAGCGCGGGAAACCTGGTAAGTTCGGGTCCCCCATTAACTTTATTCTGCAGCTTAGGAAAAGTACAGCAAAATAAATGTACTGTATATAATTTTTCATTATATTTACACAGCAAAAAGATTGAACCATTCTAAGACTCATAACATTTTTTTGTTCTGTTTGAGAGCTTGTTATGAATCGATAAGAAGCAATGTAATAAAGGGAACTGTTAACATGGCAGTTGGACAGCTTCAAGCCAATGTAACTGCCACTTGGTCCCTCCTGTGAAGCTTAGCCACAGGCTGAGCTCCATAGAACAACTATGATTTCACTAAATATTGTATTTAGTGATGGGCGAGCACTAAAATGTTTGGGTACTCGTTATTCGGGTTCTCAATACGAGCAGCAAGCCCAATGTAAGTCTATGGGAATCTCAAGCATTTTTCCGGCAACCCTTCCTCCCTCCCCCAGTGGTCTGCAGAGGGGCTAAAAATTGCCCAAATCGATGGGAACAGTGCTCAAATGACATTCGAACAGCATGGGTAAGACCCCTGCAAGCATCTCTGACTCCCGGGTCACCGCTGTCAACAATGTTGTCACAGTATTACGACACTTTTACAAACTCACAATAAAACATACAAAAACTAAACCAAAATGGATTTTCCTGGGAAAAATGTTAAGGGACATAATTTCCAGGGTATGTATATAAGGCAAAATAAATAACCAAAAACAAAAATGCTCCTCCACATCTTTGGCTATGTTCACACGTAGAGTTTTTGATGTGTTTTTGCACTTTTGCATTGCTTTCAAAGGTGAAAAATACATTCACTGGGAAATATCATTGTAACATTTTACTACCTTATCTGGCCATGTGGTGTGTAAGACATGATCAGACACATCCAGTTTCATTTATGAAGGAGGGACTCTGAAAGTCACAAAGCCTATTTTTATAGGGCCATCATGCGGCCCTTACTATTCTTAAAGGGCCAGCAGTCGGCCCTCACTATTGTTAGAGGGCCATCAGCCAGCTTTGCTTTGTTGTTCCCATTATTGAGTGGGTCTCCTATACTGTTATTGCTTATGCAGTGACTGCAAGGGCTGCCAAAAATTTGAAAGCACCCCAATACCTTTGAAGATGCATAGAGATGGGCCTCAGTAATAGAGATGAGCGTTGTTCTACTCGAACTGTTCGCCAATCTCAAATTCGAGCTGTTTTGGGCGGTGTTCAAGCCGTTCAGCGAACACGAACAATTTGAGAAAAATTCGGCTGTTCGAGGTTATGTTCGATAACTGTTCGTGCACCAAAATCATAACTGGATTTTTTCTCAGTAATGATGAAAATTAATGTTAATACGCAGTTTGAGTGTACAGCGGGGTGGGGGGAGGGGCAGGGGATGGATCTCTGCAGGAACAATGAAGATCTCCATTTTTTTTTTCTCTTTCCCGCATTTACAGTGGGGAGGTGCAATCTGTCAGCCTATCAGCAGCGCACACACGGAGCGAAGTGCTTTTTTTCACACAAGCAAGGGCATGTGTCATTGGCAGTGTATGTCACATGTCCTTGCCCTATAAGACCAAGCCATTTTCCCCGTCGCCACCATTTTCTCACTGCTGCAGCTGCGTGTTAGACGGCACCGCTGTTGCTGTGTGCGCTATATCTTGTTAATTTCAAGCCAATTTTCGCACAAATCTACAGATAACTTGGGAGTAGGGAATAGTTGTGATTGCAGTCCTTTTAAGGACTAGGTTACAGCATTTCCTACGACTTTTATCAGGCAGGTCTGTGCTCTTAAATAGATAGATTGTGGGAGTAAAGACTAATTGTAATTGGAGTCCTTTTCAGGACTAGGTTACATCAGTTCCTATCAGTTTTTGCCAGGCAGGTCTGTGCCAGTGCTGTGCAAGTTTTTTTCACAGCATTTGGCTGAATCTAGCAAAGCTAATCCTTTTTGGCCTATTGCAGAGTGTGTTAGTCAGTGGAGTAGCCTATCTGTGTTGCAAGATATACCACCTGTGTATAGAATACCAATTTTTTTACTGCACCTAGTGAAGTAAAATCTTTTGGGCATAGCATCATTCTATTAGTCCATCTATACTGACCTCCATCAGGTTGCAAATTGAATATAATTTTTTTCTGCATCTAGCTCTAAAAAAATATTGGGCTTCTAGCTGTGTGTGGGACTTGTTGTATTAGTCTATCTATACTGACCTCCATCAGGTTGCAAACTGCATATATTTTTTTCTTCATCTACCTCTGAAAAAATATTGGGCTTCTAGCTGTGTGTGGGACTTGTTCTATTAATCCATCTATACAGACCTCCATCAGGTTGCAAACTGAATATATTTTTTTCTGCATCTACCTCTGAAAAAATATTGGGCTTCTAGCTGTGTGTGGGACTTGTTGTATTAGTCCATCTATACTGACCTCCATCAGGTTGCAAACTGAATATATTTTTTTCTGCATCTACCTCTGAAAAAATATTGGGCTTCTAGCTGTGTGTGGGACTTGTTCTATTAATCCATCTATACAGACCTCCATCAGGTTGCAAACTGAATATATTTTTTTCTGCATCTACCTCTGAAAAAATATTGGGCTTCTAGCTGTGTGTGGGACTTGTTGTATTAGTCCATCTATACTGACCTCCATCAGGTTGCAAACTGAATATATTTTTTTCTGCATCTACCTCTGAAAAAATATTGTGCTTCTAGCTGTGTGTGGGACTTGTTCTATTAATCCATCTATACAGACCTCTATCAGGTTGCAAACTGAATATATTTTTTTCTGCATCTACCTCTGAAAAAATATTGGGCTTCTAGCTGTGTGTGGGACTTGTTGTATTAGTCCATCTATACTGACCTCCATCAGGTTGCAAACTGAATATATTTTTTTCTGCATCTACCTCTGAAAAAATATTGGGCTTCTAGCTGTGTGTGGGAATTGTTCTATTAATCCATCTATACAGACCTCCATTAGGTTGCAAACTGAATATATTTTTTTCTGCATCTAGCTCTGAAAAAATATTTGGCCTTCTAGCAGTGTGTGGGACTTTCTCTATTAGTCCATCTATACTGACCTCCATCAGGTTGCAAATTGAATATAATTTTTTTCTGCATCTAACCCAGCCAATAGTTTTGGCCTACTACCACAGTTTGGCCACTCAGCTCTGCTCGGTTCCCATCCATTGTTTTTTTGTGCAAACATCTCCAGAGTTGTTAATTAGTTAACCACCAAAATGAGTGGAAAAAGGCCTGCTGCTGGTGGAAAGGGGAATAGGCGTGTTGGGAAGGGGAAAAAAGGTTGTGTCCGTGGGGTAGGTGTTAAAGCAACAGTAACATCTGCAGAAGAAAGACCATCTTCCAGCCAAACTAAAATGTCTACTTCTTTTAGCGGACAATGTGATAAGATCCCTTTCTTACGGCCACGCCAATCGCTACAAATTCCAGATGAGGCACAAAAACAGCAGGTGCTTCAACGGATATCAAGTGCTCCTTTAAGTGGGCTCTCCTCCACATCAACTTGAACATCACAAATACTCCAGTCCTCAAAGGTGTCACCCCAATCGCACTTGCTTCCTCACAGCTCCCAAATCTCCAGCTGCCCGTCTGAGTATGAGGTAGAACAGATGGTTGAGTCTGCAGAGCTGTTTACTCATACTGTAGCCTGGGAATCAGAGGTCGACTCCAGCGCTTCTGTGAATCCAGACGAGGAAATGATCTGCACTGATGCCCAGAATCTTTATGAGTCGGATCCAGGACCAGACGCAGAAGGTTCTGACCATAATGTAGACCCTCATTCCCAAACTGTAACTCCTGTTGGTGGAGACAATGAGGAAGACGATGATAAGACTCAAATACCTGATTGGAGCGACAACTTTAGTTTTTTGTCAGGGCAGGAACAGGTTGGCTCTGAGGACGACGGGTGTGATAACGCACAGGGTGATGATGATGAGGTTGGAGATCCCACTTACTGTCAACCCACAGTCAGCCAAGAGATGAGGTCAGCAGAGGAGGTGGAGGAAGATGCTAGTGACGACTAGAGATGAGCGTTGTTCTACTTGAACTGTTCGCCAATCTCAAATTCGAGCTGTTTTGTGCGGTGTTCGAGCCGTTCGGCGAACACGAACAATTTGAGAAAAATTCGGCTGTTCGAAGTTATGTTCGATAACTGTTCGTGCACCAAAGTCATAACTGGATTTTTTCTCAGTAATGATGAAAATTAATGTTAATACGCAGTTTGAGTGTACAGCGGGGTGGGGGGAGGGGCAGGGGATGGATCTCTGCAGGAACAATGAAGATCTCCATTTTTTTTTTCTCTTTCCCGCATTTACAGTGGGGAGGTGCAATCTGTCAGCCTATCAGCAGCGCACACACGGAGCGAAGTGCTTTTTTTCACACAAGCAAGGGCATGTGTCATTGGCAGTGTATGTCACATGTCCTTGCCCTATAAGACCAAGCCATTTTCCCCGTCGCCACCATTTTCTCACTGCTGCAGCTGCGTGTTAGATGGCACCGCTGTTGCTGTGTGCGCTATACCTTGTTAATTTCAAGCCAATTTTCGCACAAATCTACAGATAGCTTGGGAGTAGGGAATAGTTGTGATTGCAGTCCTTTTAAGGACTAGGTTACAGCATTTTCTACGACTTTTATCAGGCAGGTCTGTGCTCTTAAATAGATAGATTGTGGGAGTAAAGACTAATTGTAATTGGAGTCCTTTTCAGGACTAGGTTACATCAGTTCCTATCAGTTTTTGCCAGGCAGGTCTGTGCCAGTGCTGTGCAAGTTTTTTTCACAGCATTTGGCTGAATCTAGCAAAGCTAATCCTTTTTGGCCTATTGCAGAGTGTGTTAGTCAGTGGAGTAGCCTATCTGTGTTGCAAGATATACCACCTGTGTATAGAATACCAATTTTTTTACTGCACCTAGTGAAGTAAAATCTTTTGGGCATAGCATCATTCTATTAGTCCATCTATACTGACCTCCATCAGGTTGCAAATTGAATATATTTTTTTTCTGCATCTAGCTCTGAAAAAATATTGGGCTTCTGGCTGTGTGTGGAACTTGTTGTATTAGTCCATCTATACTGACCTCCATCAGGTTGCAAACTGCATATATTTTTTTCTTCATCTACCTCTGAAAAAATATTGGGCTTCTAGCTGTGTGTGGGACTTGTTCTATTAATCCATCTATACAGACCTCCATCAGGTTGCAAACTGAATATATTTTTTTCTGCATCTACCTCTGAAAAAATATTGGGCTTCTAGCTGTGTGTGGGACTTGTTGTATTAGTCCATCTATACTGACCTCCATCAGGTTGCAAACTGAATATATTTTTTTATGCATCTACCTCTGAAAAAATATTGGGCTTCTAGCTGTGTGTGGGACTTGTTCTATTAATCCATCTATACAGACCTCCATCAGGTTGCAAACTGAATATATTTTTTTCTGCATCTACCTCTGAAAAAATATTGGGCTTCTAGCTGTGTGTGGGACTTGTTGTATTAGTCCATCTATACTGACCTCCATCAGGTTGCAAACTGAATATATTTTTTTCTGCATCTACCTCTGAAAAAATATTGGGCTTCTAGCTGTGTTTGGGACTTGTTCTATTCATCCATCTATACAGACCTCCATCAGGTTGCAAACTGAATATATTTTTTTCTGCATCTAGCTCTGAAAAAATATTTGGCCTTCTAGCAGTGTGTGGGACTTTCTCTATTAGTCCATCTATACTGACCTCCATCAGGTTGCAAATTGAATATAATTTTTTTCTGCATCTAACCCAGCCAATAGTTTTGGCCTAATACCACAGTTTGGCCACTCAGCTCTGCTGAGTTCCCATCCATTGTTTTTTTGTGCAAACAACTCCAGAGTTGTTAATTAGTTAACCACCAAAATGAGTGGAAAAAGGCCTGCTGCTGGTGGAAAGGGGAATAGGCGTGTTGGGAAGGGGAAAAAAGGTTGTGTCCGTGGGGTAGGTGTTAAAGCAACAGTAACATCTGCAGAAGAAAGACCATCTTCCAGCCAAACTAAAATGTCTACTTCTTTTAGCGGACAATGTGATAAGATCCCTTTCTTACGGCCACGCCAATCGCTACAAATTCCAGATGAGGCACAAAAACAGCAGGTGCTTCAACGGATATCAAGTGCTCCTTTAAGTGGGCTCTCCTCCACATCAACTTCAACATCACAAATACTCCAGTCCTCAAAGGTGTCACCCCAATCGCACTTGCTTCCTCACAGCTCCCAAATCTCCAGTTGCCCGTCTGAGTATGAGGTAGAACAGATGGTTGAGTCTGCAGAGCTGTTTACTCATACTATAGCCTGGGAATCAGAGGTCGACTCCAGCGCTTCTGTGAATCGAGACGAGGAAATGATCTGCACTGATGCCCAGAATCTTTATGAGTCGGATCCAGGACCAGACGCAGAAGGTTCTGACCATAATGTAGACCCTCATTCCCAAACTGTAACTCCTGTTGGTGGAGACAATGAGGAAGACGATGATAAGACTCAAATACCTGATTGGAGCGACAACTTTAGTTTTTTGTCAAGGCAGGAACAGGTTGGCTCTGAGGACGACGGGTGTGATAACACACAGGGTGATGATGATGAGGTTGGAGATCCCACTTACTGTCAACCCACAGTCAGCCAAGAGATGAGGTCAGCAGAGGTGGTGCAGGAAGATGCTAGTGACGACGAGGTCAGGTTGCGCCTTCCTGGACAGAGACGTAGTACTGGAAGCACGTCAACAACTGCATCCTCAAACACAACTCTGCCTCTCACCACAAGTCGTGGTGGCTCTTCAGGTCGCATGGGTGCTAAGCCTTGCATAGCCTGGGCATTTTTTCAGATCGATAAAGATGACCCAACTCGTGTTATCTGTAACATTTGTCAGCAAAAGCTAAGTAGAGGCCAAAAAATACATAGTTTGAGTACTTCATGCATGAACCGGCACATGGACATGAAGCATAAGTTGCAGTGGGAAGCTCAGTGTGCTACAATGCGGCCTAGCCGGCCGGGCCAACCACCGTCTGCCATATCTTGTGCATCCGCGGCCTCTTCATCCTCTGTGACTGGTGGGACAGCAGTCACACCTGTTTTGGGGCGCAGACCTGCCACCTCTTTACCCGCAACAGCCAGCGTGATTGGCAGGTCATCATTTTCTTTGGAGGTGGTAACACCAGCTGGTGTTGAGCGCTGTCCGACATCGATAGCACCACCTTTGGATCAAGGCAACCTAACATGTCCGCCTGCATCTTCCTCACAGACCGGCAGTTTGCCAGGGACACCCTTATCAACCCCGTCTAAGCACAATAGCCAGCCCTCGGTCCCTCAGATGTGGACAAGTAAAAGACCATTTCCTCCTAGCCATGAGAAAGCTAAGAGGTTGAATTTCACCATCTGCAAGTTCTTGGCTACAGAAATGCTGCCTTTCCGCCTGGTGGACACAGAGGATTTTCGAGACCTTATGTCCGTCGCAGTGCCCCAGTACCAGATGCCCAGTCGGCACTACTTCTCAAAGAAAGGTGTGCCTGCGCTCCACCAGCATGTCGCACACAACATCACCGCTTCTTTTTACATTGAAATGTCTGGGAAATGTGAGTCACACAGCTGAGGAGTTGTGGTGAGCTCTGGAGAACCAATTTCATGAATGGTTGTCTCCACTGGACCTGAAACCAGGGAAGGCCGTGTGCGACAATGCTGCAAACCTGGGTGCGGCCCTTCGCCGGGGCAATGTCACACACGTGCCTTGTATGGCTCACGTGTTGAACCTGGTTGTCCAGCAATTTTTAGCCCACTATCCCAGACTAGATGGCCTTCTGCAGAGGGCACGGTCTCTGTGTGCTCACTTTCACCGTACGCATCCCGCAGCTCAGCGGCTTACATCTCTACAGAAGTCGTTGGGCCTGCCACTTCACCGGCTAAAATGCGATGTGCCTACCCGGTGGAATTCAACTCTGCACATGTTGCAGCGACTGTGGCAGCACCGACAAGCCCTGGTGCAATACGTTCTGACGTATAGCCTGGGCCAACGAGATCCAGAGGTGGGGCAAATCACGCTGCAGAAGTGGTCTCAGATCAGGGACCTATGCACCCTTCTGCACAGTTTTGAAATGGCGACGAAGATGTTTAGTGCTGACGATGCCATTATCAGCATGACTATTCCGGTGATTTACATGCTGGAGCACATGTTAAACAGAATTCGGAGTCAGGTGGTGGCACAAGAGGAGGTGGAGGAAGTAGAGGAGGAGGAGTTGTATGCGGAAGGGCTAACATCTGCAAGGTCCAGACGGTCGGCAGCACCAAGGCGGCAGGCATGTGAGGGTGGGGGAGATGGTTTTACCAGGGCGCATGGTAGCAGCCAAACTAGTGAGGAAGGTGCAGGAGCCCAGGAAGAAGTGGAGGACGAACTGATGGAAGACTCATCAGATGAGGGAGACCTTGATCACATTTCTGTTGTGCGAGGTTGGGGGGAGAGGACAGAGGAAGGAAGCATGATTGTTACCTCGCCACCAACACAACAGGGACTTGGTGCTCCTGGATGCGCAACACACATGAGTGCCTTCTTGCTGCACTACCTGCAACATGACCCTCGAATTGTGAGAATTAGAAATAATCCTGACTACTGGGTTGCCACACTGTTAGATCCCCGGTACAAAAGTAAATTTGCAGAAATTATTCCTGCCATAGAAAGGGATGCACGCATGCAGGAGTATCAGCAGAGACTGTTGCAGAATCTTACATGTGCTTTTCCACAAAATACCAGTGGTTCACGTAGTGAATCTTACAGTTCTAACTTGCCAACCATGGTCTGTATGGAGTTGTTCAATAAAGGGCCCAAAATTAAGATAACATAGATGGGAGAGGTCTCTATGAATAGGAATTCCTAAGTATTTGATACCCTGTGAGGGCCAGGCAAAGGGAAAGTTGGACTGGATGGAATCCTATATGGATTTGGGGAGGGAGACATCGAGGGCCTCAGACTTCGCTGCATTGATTTTAAAATTTGACCATGTAACAAAGTGATCTATTTCAGCCATAACAGCATGGATGGATATATGTGATTGAGTGATATATACTAGGACATCATCAACAAATAGAGAGCACTTGTACTCGGTGCCTCCCACCTCAATCCACCTAATATTGGGGTTATGGCGAATTGATGAGAGCAGGTGCTCCGTCACTAGGATGTATAAGAGAGGGGACAGAGAACATCCCTGCCTTGTCCCATTGGTGATTGTGAAAGGTGATGAAAATGTTCTGACGCGCCCCCTGGGCCTTGGGACACCCGGAGCCGGACCCTTTTTGGTGGATGCTGGTGGTTGTAGTCTCCGTGGCGGCAACCCGGTTCCGTGGCTCAGGGCGGTCAAACCAGTGGCGGAACTATTTATGTGGTTTTGATGTTTAAATGTCCGACTACGCCACCCGTGGATTGCAGTCAGAGTGAACCGCCGCTCCAGGGCAGACCGCTGAGGCTGGTGTTGTGGGTGCAGCAGAGCGTAGCATAACTCCCCACGGGAGGAGTATAGCCTCAGGGCAGTGTATGCGGAGGATGGGGGTGATGGTGCAGGGCAGCAGCAGTAATGACACGGAGTCAGTGATGCAGTCCAGGGCCTTTACTCACAGTTCTTATTATCCAGACCACGTCTGCAGGTAACGGCTGCTCACGTCGTACTGTGCTCACCAGGTGAGGGGCTCAGACAACTCCCAGATAACTTTGGAGTGCTTCACAGGACCCCCTTTGTGTGTCCTTTGTCTGGCCTTTCTTACCAACCCTTCTGTCCGGCTGCCTCGGGCCTCCTCTTGGTAAACTTGGCGCCAGTTTCCCTGACCCTATGTGGTGCCTTCCTAGCGGGTGTAGCGAGGGGCTGCGCCACATAAAATGTCACAGCCTCCTGTTTCTAGCTGAGGGTCGTTTCCTGCCTCCACTAGTTTCGGGGACCGGTCTCCCCCTTTGGCCTGACCCCTCCACGCAGGTGGATTCGGGCGTGCGGTGGCGACTCGCCCGTCCGCACCCCTGAGATCCCTTCGTTCCTCGTTCCTGGAGCCTTCTCCGCTCCTCTTCCTTCCTTCTCCCTCTTCCAGGCCTGGGCCTCTGTTACTAGGCCCGCCTCCGGAGCAGAGCTCATGCAGAGCCCCTGCTCCCTGCCAATTCTGCTCAGACTTCTCTGCACTGAACTAAGATGGTGCCCACCTTTTATACTCCCTTCTCAATGCACCCAGGAACTGCTTCCTCCCTGCTCCTGCACTACAGGGTTCCCCTTCCTCAGTGTTCCCTCCCCCCACTCCAGCCAGGGACAGGGACTGTCGTGCCCATCTCAGGGGCATATTGGTCGCCCTGCCCCACGGCAATGTGGTGTAATGCATGCAGGTGTCGGGTCCTGATCCACACTACATCCTTACCTGAGAGTGAGATATCACACATCTGGGTGAGGTGCAATACCTCTGTAGCAACCGAGCCCTCAGGGTGGTACAGTTCCATTTATCTTCAGCCTAGGTGACGTATTGCGATACAGGGCCGTGATTTTGGCTATAAAAGGGTCCCCTAGACCCCTACCCCAAGCTTTTTAAGAGAATCATATATGGCGTGCCAGGAGACTCTATGGAATGCTTTCTCAGCATCCAACAAGAGTATCTAATTACAAATTTTTAACTGCATCTAGCCCAGGAAATACTTTGTGCCTAGTAGCAGGGTCTGCTAGTCAGCGGATTATCCCGGCTGTTAAGCAAGCTACACCACCTGTAGTTTGGACACTTCATTTTTTCAAAGGAAATGCTTGGGACCACGGGATACTCAGTGAAGAGCATCAGGAGGCACCCCAAGGCATAGGGGCTCGGACTGGCAGTAGGATGCCTTGCGGTGGACAGCCGAGCTCGATCCTTATAAAAGCTTTTTAACTGCAGCAGCTTTAGTGGACGCTACTGGAGCTGGAATTACGCGGCTGCTGGCATGAGACTTGCCCTCCAATAGATCCTTGTAAATGGATTTAAAGTGTATTTATTCAAATTAGAGAGACAATTTAAATTAAAAAGCTTAGAGCTGCCTCCACCACAGGGGGGCTCGCTCGACCCACCAGCGGACAGGCACCAGTATTGGGAGAGGGGGGCTGGCCGTCAGGGTTCACCGCGGCTCTGGCACAAACCCGGCGACACGGAGGTGGCACGGGCAGGAGCGGACTGAACGTGTCGGCTTCTCACTTTTTGGATTTTAGAAGGGCATGACATGCCTATATCTGTGTCTCCCCCTCCTTTTACTCCTCCACCTCTTTTCTTTTCGCATGACTATATGTACTTGTCACTTTTCCATGTGTTAGTTGTGTCTTCTGAGCAGTTTGTCAGCTTTTGGACACCTTTGAAGGTGTTTTCTATGTGTTTCTATGTGTTTTGTTTGCCTGCCATTGGTTTTAACGGTGTTCGAAGGTGTTCGACGAACAGTTCGACGAACAGTTCGGCGAACACACGGGTGTTCGACGAACCGAACCGAACTCGAACACTACGGGGGTGGCTCAACACTACTCAGTAACTACATATTCCTAGAAAGGATCGGTTCCGCTATCCACTTATAGGGTATGCATTGAATCCAACGACTGTCAAAATTTGGGAAAAACCCCAATAACAATTTAAAGACACATAGAGGTGGGCCTCAATAATGACATGTTCCCATTAGAAAGGAGGAGGTCTACTATACAGTTATATGAAACAAGGAGAACCACCGAATGATAGGTCCAATCAAGTAAAAGGATTCAATTAAAAAACCTTTATTAATACTATGGTTTAAGTGGTACTACATGCACATGGAAAGCCGCACTGTAGTAACCAAACAGAGTTTGTTACAAAATCATTACAAGACAAATGTATACTAGATTCAACATATATTATTATATCACAGAGGCAGGTATATATGAAACTGGTAATCAGCTAGTTCACAGTAACATCATTTCTGACATAAACCAACAGTCTATCAGATATGGGGCAAAACATGGGTGGTCATAACCTATATATAGAGATATTATGTAAGAGAATGATCATGTACTTCATGTAGCTGCCCGCTCATGTGCACCATATCCAGACATATAATAATTGAAGTTAAACAATTGCTGATTCAATAGAGGAGTATAGAATAAAGTACCTGTACACTGGTTCAGTGTATGTGAATGGCACCACGCGGTGTATGTGAATAAGGGTTCGCCGCGTGGTGCCATTCACATACACTGAACCAGTGTACAGGTACTTTATTCTATACTCCTCTATTGAATCAGCAATTGTTTAACTTCAATTATTATATGTCTGGATATGGTGCACATGAGCGGGCAGCTACATGAAGTACATGATCATTCTCTTACATAATATCTCTATATATAGGTTATGACCACCCATGTTTTGCCCCATATCTGATAGACTGTTGGTTTATGTCAGAAATGATGTCACTGTGAACTAGCTGATTACCAGTTTCATATATACCTGCCTCTGTGATATAATAATATATGTTGAATCTAGTATACATTTGTCTTGTAATGATTTTGTAACAAACTCTGTTTGGTTACTACAGTGCGGCTTTCCATGTGCATGTAGTGCCACTTAAACCATAGTATTAATAAAGTTTTTTTAATTGAATCCTTTTACTTGATTGGACCTATCATTCGGTGGTTCTCCTTGTTTCATGTGTCTTACCGAATGGTCTGCCATTCCCCATTGGTCCATATAATAAGCACACAATGTTTGGTAGGCCTATGGATCTCTGGGTCTGAACATGGCCAATAACTTGTACGATTATATTCAGTGTTGTGTGTATCTTATACAGTTATATGGCATGCAGTGAGTACAACGGCTGCCAAAATGTAGGAAAAACCCCAATAGCAATCTGACAACACATAGAGGTAGGCCTCAGTAACGACATGTTCCTAGAAAGGAGCGGTTCTGCTATCCAGTTATAGGGTATGCTGTGAGTCCAACGGCTGCTAAAATTTAGGAAAAACCCCAATAACAATTTAAAGACACATAGTGGTGGGCCTCAGTAAGGACATGTTCCCATTAGAAAGGAGCGGGTCTGCTGTACAGATATAGGGTATGCAGTGAGTACAATGGCTGCCAAAATTTAGGAAAAAAACCAATAATAATTTAAAGACACATAGAGGTGGGCCTCAGTAAGGATATGTTACGATTAGAAAGGAGTGGGACCGCTGTACAGTTATAGGGTATGCAGTGAGTACAACGGCTGCCAAAATTTGGGAAAAACCCCAATAACAATTTAAAGACACATAGAGGTGGGCCTCTGTAATGACATCTTCCCATTAGAAAGGAACTGGTCTGCTCTACAGTTGTAGGGTATGCAGTGAGTACAAATGCTGCCAAAATTTAGGAAAAACCCAAATAACAATTTAAAGACACATAGAGGTGGGCCTCAGTAACGGCATTTTCCCATTCGAAAGGAGTGGGCCTCCCATACTGTTCTTGCGTATGCAGTGACTGCAATGGCTGCCAAAAATTTGGAAGCACTCCATTGTTTCTTCCAAGAGATGTAAAGGAGGGCCTCCTGAAAAAAATGTTCCCATTATTAGGAAGTTGGTCTCCCATACTGTTTGCCTATTCAGTGAATACAACGGCTGCCAAAAATTTGAAGGCACTCCCAATGCCCCTTACAAGAGACGCAGAGGAGGTGATATGGTAGATGTGTTTAATGATATGGTGGTGGAGGATGAGGAGAAGGAGGAGGAGAAGAGCAAATAGACAAAATCCGGAAGCTTATATCCATGTCTGGGTGTGAAGAGGTGCATGGGAATAGACCTCCCAAAAAAAAGACACTGGATTTGAGTTTATGTTACGCCGTTATCATTCGGTGGTGTTGAGAAGTCTGGCCCAATCCAGCCCTTGTTCATTTTTATAAGAGTCAGCCTGTCAGCATTTTCAGTTGACAGGCGGATGCGCCTATCAGTTATAATTCCACCAGTGGCACTAAAAACCCGCTCTGACAAAACGCTAGCGACAGGGCAGGCCAGGACCGTCAAGGCGTAGAGAGCCAGTTCATGCTACGTGTCCAGCTTGGATACCCAAAAATTATCAGGCACAGAGGAATCACGGAGGATGTTGGTACGGTCAGAAAGGTACTTCTTCAGCATCTTCCCAAAATTTTCCCTCCTTGAGAAAATACCCCGCGAATCTGGGCTTGTGCAATGGGAGGGTCTGAGAAAACTGTCCCAGAACTTTGACAGTGTTCCCCTGCCTCTGCTGGATTGGATTTGTGTCTCTCTCACCTGTACTCCTTGATTGTCCAATGAACTGTGACCTCTGCCGCCAGTGTTTTCAGATGGGAATATTTTAAATAATTCCACAACAAGGGCTATCTGGTACTGCCCCATTTTATAAGGCCTATCCGCCATGGGAATAAGAGATAGAAAGTTCTCCTTGTAGTGTGGGTCTAGAAGTGTCACCAATCAGTAATGACTGTCACCAGTAGCGTAGCTATCGGGGAGGCAGAGGGTGCGGTCACCCCGGGCCCCGCGCTCTGAGGGGGCCAACCAGGAGCTACACTATTTTAATTGTTGCGGCGTGAGCAGCACGCCGCTACAGTTACACTCCAGGCAGAGCAGGGAGACTCAATGTCCCTGCACTGTCTTGCGACCGCTATGGGGTCCTTGAGCAGGAAGGGGGGCCCCCGATGCCAGCATTGGGCCCCCCCACCATTCACCGCAACCGCAAGCTCAGTGAAGGGAGAGGGAGCGTCCTCTGTGTCTGACGTTAATGACGTCATTACTTGGTGCCCGGCCTGCTGTGCTGAAGAGGGCCAGGCGCTCAGAGCAGTGGAGGAACCAGGAGGAGAGAGAGGTGAGTATTGTGCTTATTTATTTACTTTTTCTTATGGGCGAGATTATGCTACAGGCTGCCTATGGGGGTGGGGGGGATTATGCTACAGACTGCCTATGGGGGGTGGGAGTGATTATGCTACAGACTGCCAATGAGGAGTGGGGGGATTATGCTACAGACTACCTACAGGGGGGTCGGACTGGGGTGTCTGGGGCCCACAGGGGAAATTTACTCTAAGGGCCCACCTTACAGCCATATGCACATACCTGTTAGCCGTTACCCCTGTTATAGCGGAGCGTCGCCTGTAAAACACGGGCGGCTCCTGCACATCTACTGTGCACCACTATAACTGTGATGTACAATTATGGTATGTTATATTACAGGGGTTCTTTGATGAAAACAATCTATCACCGATCCACAGGTTAGATAGGAGATATCTTATTGATCGGTGGAATCCGACCATTGGAAACCGCACCGATCAGAAGAATGGGGAACTTTTACCCCTGACAGGACACTTTTATCCTCATTTTAAAATGGGGCTGCAGGTGGGACGTCTGACCGCAGCCTCATTCATTCTCTTTGGGGGCTTCCAGAAAACAATCAAGAGCAGAGCTCGCAGCCACTGAGGGAATGAATGGATCGGTGGTCGAGTTGCCCATGAGCTCCAGTCTAGTGGGGAGAAAAGCTCCACATTCTGCAGATAGGTGCAGGCCCCAGCAGTCAGACCCCCACCAATCAATAACTTATCCTTAGGTCACGTTCACACATTCGGTATTTGGTCAGAATTTTACATCACTTATTTGTAAGCAAAACCAGGAGATGAACAATCAGATGAAAAGTATAATAGAAAAACGTCAACACTTCTGTATTTATCACCCACTCCTGGTTTTGGTTTACAAATAATGATGTAAAATCCTGACCAAATACTGAACATTTGAATGTGGCCTTAGGATAAGTGATTACTTGTTTTCACCGGAGAACTTCTCTAAGTGCATATTTGCTATTGTGTAAGAGACACAGGACAGTGAGGGGTTAAATGTCAAAGTAATTAATCTCTATTGGAAATAAAGAATCTTCTACTTATTGATATCAGACAGAACAAGTGAATCCTCCATACACAAAGTAATCTCCTATACCAAGACCAATAATACCACATAGAAGGGGACAAGTACCATCACACTATGGCCAGACCACATATTACCACAACATAGTGACCAAATACCGCCACACCATGACCAGACCACATTTTACCACCACATAGTAACCGAATAATACCACATACAAGGGACAAATACCGCCACCTCAGGACTTGACCACATATTTTCACCACATATACGTGACAAATACCACCATACCATGAACAGACCACACGTTACCATTACATAGTCAACGAATAATACTACCATAAGGATCATTAATAAAAAACACAATACTAATGCACAGGAGCTCTGTATACAGTGTATAGTGTGCATTTAAATGTAACACACTGTCTCACCAGTGATGTCTCTAGACGAAGTCCTTCATCTTCGCTTTTCTTCTTCATCCGGCACAGACCGCCATAATTTCTTCCATCCAGGACTTGTCGCTACAGAAAATAACACACAGTCTTCAATAGCTGATCACTTCTACAGCACATTCCCACTTATTCCGATTTCTACACTACAGGAGATGAAGAAAAAAAAGCGACATAGCGCCACCCTCCACACTAACAGGACCTCTCTTTTGTTACTCCCCCATGGAGAACAGTATCCTTAAAAATTAATTATATTACAGCAGTAATGTCCCCTACAGTAATTATGTCCCCACTTGCCAACATAAGCTAATAATATCTCATTCTGGCCTTCATACTGTAATTGTCACCCATCCTGGCCCCCTTTATTTAATAATATCCCCCATACTAGGCTCCCATGTATCTCCCCCACCCATCCTGGGCCTGTATGTATCCCCTTCCACCCATCCTGGGCCTGTATGTATCCCATCCTACCCATCCTGGGCCTGTATGTATCCCCCCCCAAATATCCTGGGCCTGAATGTATCCACCCCACCCATCCTGGGCCTGTATGTATCACCTCCCATCCTGGGCCCATATGTATCATTCTCTCCCTCTCCATCATGGGCCCCTATGTAGTATCCTCCTCCCACCCTATCATGGGCCCCTACGTAGCATCCTCCTCCCCACCATCATGGGGCCCCTATGTAGCATCCGATCCCTCATGTGCCCCTATATAGTATCCTCTCCCTCATGTGCCCCTATATAGCATCCTCTCCCTCATGTGCCCCTATATAGCATACTTTCCCTCATGTGCCCCTATATAGCATCCTCTCCCTCATGTGCCCCTATATGGCATCCTCTTCCTCATGTTCCCCTATATATCATCATTTCCCTCATGTGCCCCTATATAGCATCCTTTCCCTCATGTGCCCCTATATGGCATCCTCTTCCTCATGTTCCCCTATATGGCATCCTCTTCCTCATGTTCCCCTATATAGCATCATCTCCCTCATGTGCCCCTATGTAACATCCTTTCCCTCATGTGCCCCTATATAGCACCCTCTCCCTCATTTGCCCCTTTATAGCACCCTCTCCCTCATTTGCCCCTATATAGCATTGTCTCCCTCATATGCCCCTCTATAGCATCATCTCCCTCATGTGCCCTTATATAGCATCTCCCTCATGTGCACCTATATAGCATCTCCCTCCCCATCATTTGCCCCTATATAGCATCTCCCTTC
Organism: Phyllobates terribilis; assembly: GCF_046119375.1. Lineage (NCBI taxonomy): Eukaryota > Metazoa > Chordata > Amphibia > Anura > Dendrobatidae > Phyllobates > Phyllobates terribilis. The sequence goes on along the minus strand of NW_027362768.1, from coordinate 31,983,330 downwards.
CCATCATGTGCTCCTATATAGCATCTCACTCCCCATCATGTGCCCCTATATAGCATCTCCCTCCCCATCATGTGCCCCTATATAGTATCTTCTCCCTCCCCATCATGTGCCCCTATATAGTATAGTATCATCTCCCCCTCCCCATTCGCTCACTACCCTGCCCATTCATAAAAGGAAAAAAAAAATCTTCTTACCGTCCTGCGCTTCCCCAGCGGCATCCTCCGCAGCTTCATGTCGGTGTGGTCTTCTACAAGGCCGCCGACCGATCAGAGGCTGATCTCTCAGCAGCACCCCGGCCGGAGGCCTCTTCAGATCACTGCTATGCGCTACGCACTGACATTAGCGCCCGGCGTATAGCAGTGACATTCAATGTCCGCCGGCCTATCAGAGGCCGAATGCTGATGCGCGCGGCTTTGATTGGCCGGTGGCCTTTGAACGTCACTGCTATGCGCCGTCTGTGCGCAGTGCATAGCAGAAGACAGCAGATGTTTACGGTTGCGGTGGCGGAGGCCACCGCCATCATCAAGAGGAGGCTAAGCGGCGCGCTGAGCGCATGGCACCCTCTAATAGGCCTGTGGTCAGAAAGACCACGGTTACCGATGTGGGCCCACCGAGGACCCGGGGCCCACCGACTGCCTATGGGGGGAGGGGTGAATTTGCTACAGACTCTGCCTATGGGGAGTGCATTATACTATATTGAGGACTATCTAGCGCATTATACTATATGGAGATTATTTATACACAGTGTGGGGATTACAGTTAGGGTCATACAGTATGGGAGATTATGTTGGGTCTTTGCACAGTGTAGGGGCCATCATACAGTGTGGGAGATAATGTGGGGTCTTTGCACAGTGTGGGTGCCATCATACAGTGTGGGAGATAATGTGGGGTCTTTGCACAGTGTGGGGGCCATCATACAGTGTGGAAGATAATGTGGGGTCAGTATACTGTGTGTTGGGTACTATACAGTGAGGGGGCATTATACTGTTTATATGAGAGCATCATACTGTGTATAGGGGAGCTGTACATGGGGGGAGACTCAGGACATTATTAAATGTTAAGTGGGCACTTATCATTATAGGGGAACTCAGATTATTATGACTTTCAGAGGGGCACACAGAGGGCATTATTACTTTCAAGGGGGCAAAATGTGGTCACTGTTTTCTAGGGCACTTGCACACTGCATTACTATATTCTAGAGGGTTGTTTTACCATCTTGAGAGCACACAGAAGATGCAGTAATATGGACACGTACAGCAACAGAGGCTCAGTATTGAGATATCAGCAGGAAGAGGTGTTTGTGCAGGTTGGGAATAGATGAGGACGAGGCCTGAAATGTAAGGAGTCAAATGTGTCTTTGTTGTGCTCGCTTCAGACCTGAGACTCTGAGTCCTGGATGGAGAAGTCGTTGTGTCGGTCCAGGCCAGATGGAAAAGATGGGAAAAGTGAACAATTTAATCAGAAAGAATGCCAGCTGTAAGTTACTACTTATAACTGTGCTGTGATCTCTTATATGTTCTGCAGTACTGGTATCTAGCAATATGTCACCATATGGCGGTAATAGCAGTGCTGGTCTTTGTATAGATATTATTTTCAGTAACAGCGCTGTCATCTGCTGAGGTTCTCCTACATCCACTATCTGGGTGTGCCACTATTTTTGTAATAAGGGTTACCTGGTTAGGGGCCCACTCAGAAGTTCAAAACCCTAGCTACACCTGACTGTCACCCAAAAATTGGACAACTCGAGGGTCACGGTAAAGGCAGCGTAACAAACTCAGCCATGTGTGCCAGACTGCTAACAGGGAAAACTTCTGTGTCCTCACGAAGAGGATGACTGACCATGCTCTCCTCCTCCTCCTCCTTTCTGTCCTCTGGCCATCCACTCTGAACAGATAGTATGACAGTTGTGCAGTTAGTACCGTTTATAGCGCAAGAAACTAGCTCCTGTTCTTCCTCCTCCTCTTCCTCATTGTCAACTAATCCACGTTGGGATGAGATGAGGCTGGGCTGTGTGGAATCACACTGTATGGTTCCTTACTCCATCTCATCATGCTCCACCTGCAATGTATCCTCTTTAATTATGACCAGCAAGCGTTTCAGGAGACAGAGAAGCAGGATGATGATGATAATTATGGTATCATCGGCGCTCACCATCTTGGTGGAGTCCTCAAAGTTTTGGAGGATGGTACAGATGTCTGACATCCATATACACTCCTGAGGTCTTATGTGTGGAGTCTGACCTGAATACTGATGGCCATGTTGATGCTGGTAGTCAACAACTGCCCTCTTCTGCTCACAAATCCTTCCCAACACCTGCAATGTAGAGTTCCAATGCGTGGGGACATTGCACACCAGTCAGTGAGCCGGAAGCTGCAAACGCTGCTGAAGCACGGCAAGGGCGGCGGAAGCTGTAGCTGACTTTCTAAAATAGACACAGGTGGCACACTTTGACAAGCAGATCCCGCAGATCTGAGTGGGTTTTGAGAAACCACTGAACCACGAGGTTAAGCAAATGGGCCAGGTATGGTACGTGTGTGAGCTCTCCTCGCTTCAGAGAAGCCACAAGGTTCTGGCCATTGTCACACATGATCATGCCTGGCTGTAGGTTCAGCGGTGCCAGCAACTGATCTGCCTGCTCTTTCAGAGCTGTCCACAACTCTTCAGCGGTGTGCGGTTTGTCACATAAGCATATTAGCTTCAGCACAGCCTGTTGCCGCTTGGCAGAGGCAGTGCTGCAGTGTTTCCAGCTTGTGACTGGTGTGGTCATTTTGAAGATGAAGGCTGAAGAGGAGGAGGTGCAGGAGTTGTGGAATGTGGGGGCAACCCTGATTGACCCACGGCCCGCAATCCTCGGCATCGGGGGGACGTGTTCCGTCCCAAGGTCCAACTGGGTCCCAACTTCCACTATATTAACGCAGTATGCCATCAGCGAGATGTACCATCCCTGCCCACAAGCACTTGTCCACGTGTCCGTGGTTAGGTGGACTTTCCCAGTAACTGCGTTGTGAAGGGCACGGCTAATGTTGTGGGAGACATGCTTGTGTAATGCGAGGACGGCACACCGGAAGAAATAGTGGCCGCTGGGGACCGAGTACCGAGGGATGGCCGCCGCCATCAGGTTGCAGAAAGCTTCTTTCTCCACGAGCCTAAAAGGCAACATTTAGAGCGTAAGCATTCGCGAAATGTGTGAATATAGTAGTGTGGCCTGTGGGGCATTGGCTGCATATTTGCGCTTGCGTTCCAAGGACTGGGGTAGGGAAAATCGAACGCTGCGCTGGGACAAGGACGTGCTTGCTGATTGTGCTGGTTCAGAGTGTGCAACAAGAGGTGCAGGGTGGAAGACATCTTTGCATGCACCATGGACAGGGGATTGGCGTGCACGCACAACAGCAGAACAAGCAGTGGTGTCACTAGCAAACACTGTTGCTGGACCCTGGCGTTCGACCCACCAAGTTGGGTGCTTTGCTGTCATGTGCCTGATCATGCTGGTGGTGGTCAGGCTGGTAGTTTTGCTGCCCCTGCTGATGCTAACCTGGCGGATGGTGCAAATGACCTTTTTGGGGTTATCTGCAGAGTCTTTAAAAAAAGAACAGGACTCGGGAAGACCTAACAGTTGTACTGGCAACTTCTGTTGTGTTGGTGATACAGGGAACTCTTTCCCTCCTTGTGTCTGCGGCCACCACACTACTTCTTCCTACCTGTTGTGGTGCTACGCCTCCCTCCCCCTGTGTGCTGCTGTCCTCGCTCTGCATGTCCCCCTGCCAGGTTGGGGCAGTTACTATATTGTCCACCACCTTGTCTTCCACTTCCGTACCCTGGTCCTCCTCCTGACTTTCTGGCAATTGTGTCTCATCATCATCCACCACTTGCAACAGTAATTGCACTTTCCCACTATTGCCTTCGTGTGACCGTGTCTGCTCAAATATTTGGGCATCGCTACACGCTTTCTCCTCTTTCCCCGCTTGAAGCTGGCCGGGCGAGAGGTTCGAATCTATAAATGGAAAAGTGAATAGCTATTTGGAGTGTTCAAGTATGAGATCAGTTGTCTCCGGGCACTCGGGATGGTGGAAGGAAGGAGGATCGGCTGAGGAATATGCGGTTCAGACTCACGGCTACTGCAACTTGACCGTGTGGAAGACAGGGTGGTGGTGGTGGTGGCAAAGTGACTGGAAGCATTATCTGCTATGCAACCAACAACCTTTTGATACTGCTCTGTGTTTAATAGTGGTGTTCTGCGATCCCCTAGTAATTCTGACAGGAAGGGGTGTGGGTGTTTGTTATGGAACAATTTCAGCTTGCCCATGGCCACAGCCTCGGCCTCTGCATGCACCACCACCATCACGTCCATTTCCCCATTTCTTGCCACGTGTCTTGCCCATTTTAAATGGAGGACAATATTTTCCACGTTCACTACAAATGTCTGAATTTTGACCGCAATTATATGTGATACGTCTGGCAGACAACCACGGTTTTAAATAGTGAGCCTGCAATTTACTATTCTTCACAGCGACCACATGTGAATAGCTTCACTGACACAATGCAACTAACTGTAAATGGGGGACAGAAATGACTGAATTTGGACTGCAGTTATATGTGATACGTCTGACGGAGAACTACGGTTTTAAATAGCGGGCCTATTCTTCACAGCCAGCACGTGTGAATAGCTTCACTGACACTGCAACAAACTGTAAATGGAGGCCAATATTTTCCACGTTCACTACAAATTTATGGATTTTTATCGCTGTAATATGGAAAAGATCTGACTGTATTCTGCAGTACTAACAAGCAAATGAAGCACAAAAATGGTGTACTCTGGATTGCTTTTTAAGCGAATAATCAGGATTAAGAATCAAAAAATATTAGCCCTGGTCCCTGATATCTGGGGCTATGTCTACAAATGGATCCTCATGTGCTGTGTACACTGTCTGCCACAAACCCTACCTGCCTTGCTTTTTAAGCAAACAATCAGGATTAAGATAAAAAAGAGCCTTGGCCCCGCCCCTAATATCAGGGGCTATGTCTACAATTATCTGTAGCAGCAGCAGACAGAACGTGCAATGGACCTTCTTGTGCTGTATACACTGTCTGCCACAAACCCTGCCTGCCTGCCTAACTCCTGCTATCACCACTGAATATATACAGCTGGATTAGTCCTCAGAAGGACTGTTAGGTTCAGATGGATATATAGATATATTGTGGAATACCTACACTAACTAATAAACAAGCAAATCTCTCCCTGACTCAGCAGCAGCTCTCCCTACTCTGCCTCTTTCCGGGGTAGACTGTGACGAGCTTAGCATCACCGGGTCTTAAATAGACCCGATGATGCTATGTGGCCAGCCAATCACTGTAATGCCACAACCAACATGGCTACGGCATTACAGTGTGTAGCACGCAATCCCTGCATGTTCATTGGCTCTCTAAAGAGCACCAAACATGCAGCACTGGGACCCTAGTTCCCGCCCGAGCAAGCCAAAAATACTCACAAAATCCGAGCTTGTCGAGCACAGTGATGCTTGGGCGAGTACCGAGTAGTGGCGAGCACGTTTGCTCATCACTAATTGTAATACTTTGGTATTGCAGTGTATAGCATAAGTGATCAAATTACTGCAGGTTCAAATCTTCTAAGGGGAATAAAAAATTAAAAATGAACATTTTAATTACACATTTTCCCCCATTAATAATAAATGAACATGTTTTGGTATCTCAAAGACTCCGTATCATACTCCTTGAAAAAGCCACCTCGCGAAAAGTCGGAATTTTGGGATGTCTTTATATGGTAGTTATTCTCTTTCCCTGTTTTTTATATGTTACACACTGGGTCTATTAAGTGATATATTTATTGCAGCATGTGTATGTTACTATATATTATCCACTGGGATTTATTTGTCATATTTATCTATTTATTTAATGTACTGCACATTTATTCTGCTGCTATATTTATATCAGTGTACATATTTACTATATAAATACAGGGACATTTTCATTTATTTGATGAACCCACTCCCCATATGCTTTTCTGGGAATAGTCCTTCCTGTGTAAATTCTTCCTCCATGTATTTTAACTCTAGTTTTATTTTTAAACTTGTTTATTAATAAAAATTATATTTTAAATTGAAAATTTTAGGTGTTTATTCACTTTTTTTCTGAGTAGGATTTATTGATTATATAGTGAAGGGGACCTAAATGTTGCCCAAATCTATGGAACAGTGCTCAAATGACATTCGAACAGCATGGGGAAGACCCCTGGAAGCATCTCTGACACCCAGGTCACTGCTTAATACTGTGGTCATCAGACGTGATCCTATGTCATTGCGGTAATAATGCAGACATTTGTGACAAATATTAAACTCCATTTAAAATGGGCAAGGTTCGTGGCAAGGGACGGGGAAGTGGACGTAATGATGATGGTGCACACAGAGGCCAAAGCCGTTGGCAAAATGAAACTGTGCCTGCTGAGGGAGCGCAACAAGCACCCACATCATGTCGAACTACGTACCTTCCTGTCCCAATTTCTTGGGGGCCGTGGTACACCACTCTTGAAGCCAGAGAAGTGTGAAAAGGTTGTTGGTTGGATAACAAATAAAGTTTCCAGTCACTTTGCCACCACCACCACCCTGTCTTCCACATGTTCCAGTCTGAGTAGCTGTGAGTCTGGACCACATTATTATTATTACTTTAGTGCCATTTATCCCATGGTGCTTTACATGTGAAAAAGGGGTGTACATCGCAAAAAACAATTACATTAATTTTGGAACAAAAATGTGACAGCAACTGGCTCACAGTCAACAAGGGAAGGGTGAAGTTACAGTAGATGAGGGTAGAGCTGGTTGTGCAGCGGTATGGTAGAACGAGGGTTGCTGCAAGTTTTAGGCTTGTAGGAAGAGGTGGGTCTTCAGGTTCCTTTTGAAGGTTTCAACAGTAGGAGAGAGTCAGATATGTTGTGGTAGAGAGTTCCAGAGTATGGGGATGCATGGGAGAAATCTTGTATGTGATTGTAGGAAGAGGAGATAAGAGGGGAGTAGAGAAGGAGATCTTTTGAGTATCGGAGGTTGTGTGCAGGTAAGTACCATGAGACTAGGTCACAGATGTATGGAGGAGACAGGTTGTGGATGGCATTCCATGCCAAGGTTAGGGTTTTGAACTGGAGTCTATGGGCAATGGGGAGCCAGTGAAGGGATTGACAGAGAGGAGAGGCCCGGAAATAGCAGGGGGACAGGTGGATTAGTCCGGCAGTAGAGTTTAGGATAGATATGAGGGGTGTGAGAGTGTTGGAAGGGAGACCACAGAGCAGGAGGTTGCAGTAGTTGAGGTGGGAGGTGATCAGGAGAAAGCATGCAGCGATGCCCAAATATTTCAGCAGCCATGGTCACACGAAGGTGACGGTGGGAAAATGCAATTACTGCCGCAAAAGGTGGATGATGAGACACAATGGACAGAAAGTCAGGAAGAGGACCAGGGTGCGGAAGTGTAAGATGAGGTGGTAGACGATGAAGTCACTGACCCAATCTGGCATGATGACATGCATAGCGAGGACAGCAGCACAGAGGGGGAGGGAGGCGTAGCACCACTACAGGCAGGAACAAGCAGTGGGGTGGCCACTCTGGGGAATGGGGAGCCAGTGAAGGGATTGACAGAGAGAAGAGGCCGGGGAATAGTGGAGGGACAGATGGATTAGTCGGGCAGCAGAGTTTAAGATAGATTGGAGAGGTGCAAGAAGAGAGGCCACAGAGCAGGAGATTCCAGTAATTGAGGCGGGAGATGTTGAGGGCGTGCAGTAGTGTTTTTGCAGATTCATGGTTGAGGAATATGCGGATCCAGGAGATGTTTTTAACATGGAGTTGGCATCTTCCTCACCCTGATCCTCCTTCCTCCCACCATTCCGAGTGCCCTGTAAAAATTGATCCCACACTTAGACACTCCAAAGAGCTGTTTTGTTCATCTTTCCATTTATAGATTCTGGCCTCTCGCTCGGTCTGCTCGGAAGTGGAAAGAGCTTGGATATGTGGTTTGAAGGAGAGATTAGGGTCCAGGGTTACCGCAATAGCTGAGCAAATTTCCAACGGTTGGGAGATGATCTTAGTGCAATAAACTGGGACGATATCCTGAAACATAAAACTACACAAAGCAAATGGGAGACATTTATTAGCATCATGAATAGGACCTGTGCACAATATATACCCTATGGGAATAAACATGCTAGAAATAGGAGGAAACCACTATGGCTAAATAGAGCTGTAAGGGGCGCAATAAGTGACAAAAAGAAAGAATTTAGAGAACTAAAGCAAGTAGGTAGTGATGAGACATTAAGTAAACACAGAAAATTAAATAAATTCTGTAAAAAACAAATCAAGGCAGCAAAGACTGAGAAAGAGAGACTCATTGCCAGAGAAAGTAAAAATAATCCCAAAATATTCTTTAACTCCATAAATAGTAAGAAACTAAAAAATGATTGTGTTGGCCCCCTTAAAAATAGTCTGGGTGAAATGGGGGATGAGGATGAGGAAAAAGACAATATGCTAAATGATTTTTTTTCAACAGTATTTACACAAGAAAATCGCATGACAGAAAACATGATCAGTTATAACTAGTGTTGAGCATTCCGATACTGAAATATCGGGTATCGACCGATATTCGCGGTATCGGAGTTCCGATACTGAGTTCCGATACTTTTAGAATATCGAATACCGGAATCGGAAGTTCCCATAATGCCTGTGCTCTGCAGTGTCTCTGAAGGATGACAAGCTGGATGGCAGCGCTCAGCTTACTGTACATGTCATTTAGTGTTAAAGGATTTATTAAAAAAAATAATAGTGTTTTCATGCACCGTCTCTTTAAAAAAGCCGGCCGGCAATTCAGTAGCGGCATACACCGGTACCTGACAATTTAGAACAGAAAGAATAGAGCATCACGCATAGATTAGATAGATCTAAACATGTCAGTCACATATATAAGAAGTACAGTGATAGTGTTGATTACTGTACTTGTCATTTAGTGTTAAAATAAAGGATTTATTAAAAAAAAAATTGGCGTGGGGTTCCCGGTAATTTTAGTCTCTAGCGGAGGTTAAGCAGACGTCTGGGGCAGATGTTTGAAGCCTGGGAAGGGGGAATACCCACGGAGCTTCCCAGGCTACTAATATCAGCCCCCAGCTGAATACCTAGCCTTTACTAGCTATTAAAATGGGGGACCCCCCCAAAAATGACCTATTTTTGTGTCCAGCCAGGTACATCTAGGCAGCTGGGGGCTGGAATCCGCAGCGCAGGGAGGCCAAAGCTTTCTGGGCCCTCCCCCCCACTGCAAATTGCAGTCCGCAGCCACCCCAGAGAATGGCGCGTTCATAGAAGCGCCATCTTCTGGCGCTGTACCCAACTCATCCAGGGCCCTGGTGCGGTGGCTCACTGGGTAATAAAGGGGTTAGGGCCAGCTTGGCATTATCAGCTGGCCCTAAGCCCGAAATTCATGGGGTCACGCCATTATTATTAGACATGACTGCCATGAATTTCTAGTAAAGTATTTAAAAAAACACAACACCCAGAATAAAGTCCTTTAATTGAAATAAACACACAATTTTTTAATGTTCTAAATTAAACCATACTTGCCATCATGCCCATTCCAGCTGAAGCCAACGATCTCCAGCAATATAAGTAAAATAATAAAGCAACCTCATCCTTACCTTTCCATGGTCCCAGGACAGCTTCAGCTCTGCTACATTGACATGACAGGCTGGATCGCAGCTGAAAGCTGCCATCCAGCTTGCCATGCCGCAGACACTGAGAAGTGCAGGCATGCTTGCTCTCTGCAGTGTCTATGAAGGATGGCATGCTGGATGGCAGCGCTCAGCTGTGATCCAGCCTGTCATCTCAATGCCATCCCAGCGTGGGAGAATTCTCCTGCTCAAGCGCTAAGCGCAGGAGAATTCTCCCACGCTGTCAGTGATGTGCATGAGGTGAGCTGAGTTCTCTGGACATGAGCTCACCTCATGCACGTCAATGACAGCGTGGGAAAATTCTCCTGCGTTCAGCGCTTCAGCGTGAGAATTCTCTCACGCTCTCTGCAAGCGCAGGAGAATTTTCCCACGCTGTCAGTGACGTGCATGAGGTGAGCTGAGTTCATTGGACATGAGCTCACCTCATGCACTTCACTGACAGTGTGGGAAAATTCTCCTGCGCTTAGCGCTTCAGCAGGAGAATTCTCTCATGCTCACTGCAAGCGCAGGAGAATTTTCCCACGCTGTCAGTGACGTGCATGAGGTGAGCTGAGTTCATTGGACATGACCTCGGCTCATCTTTATGCCGTCACAACCAGACACTGAGGAGCGCAAGCATGCCTGCGCTTCTCAGTCTCTGTGGCATGGCAAGCTGGATGGCACCTTTCGGCTGCAATCCAGCCTGTCATGTGAATGTAGCAGAGCTGGAGCCGTCGTGGGAACCATGGAAAGGTAAGGATGAGGTTTCTTTATTATTTTACTTTTATTGCAGGAGATCGTTTGCTTCAGCTGGAATGGGCGTGATGGTAAGTATGGTTTAATTTAGAGCAATAAAGAATTGTGTCTTTATTTCAATTAAAGGACTATATTCTGGGTGTTTGTGTTTTTTGTAACTTTGACTATGGGGTTAGTAATGTGGGTGACTTATAGACGCCTCTCCATTACTAACCTGGGCTTGATGTCAGCTGGCATTATAAGCTGACATCAACCCCAACCCTATTACCCCACTGCCACCGCTACAGGGCAGTGGGAAGAGCGAGGCTAATTGCCAGAATTGGCGCATCCTTTATTTTAACACTAAATGACAAGTACAGTAATCAACACTATCACTGTACTTCTTATATATGTGACTGACATGTTTCTATCTATCTAATCTATGTGTGATTCTCTATTCTTTCTATTCTAATTTGTCGGGTACTGCTGCTGAATTGCCGGACGGCTTTTTAAAAGAGATCGTGCATGAAAACACTGTTATTTGTTTTAATAAATCCTTTAACACTAAATGACAAGTACATTAAGCAACACTGTCACTGTACTTCTTATATATGTGGCTGACATGATTCTATCTATTTAATCTATGTGTGATGTTCTATTCTTTCTGTTCTAAATTGTCGGGTACCGGTGTATGCCGCTGCTGAATTGCCGGCTTTTCCTGTAATACATTCTACATTATTCTTAGTTGTTTTCCTTCATGTAGAATTAACCTACAAGGAAAGAAAGGGTTTATTTTTATTCCGATATTTGTGTCCCATTGACTTGCATTGGTTTCCGGTATCGGAATCGGCGATATTCGATATTTTTTGAGTATGGGTCCAATCCAATCCGATCCGATATTTCCCGATATCGGAAGGTATCGCTCAACACTAGTTATAACAAAAATTCTCCATTAAATGTCACTTGCTTAACCCAGCAGGAAGTAAGGCAGCGTCTAAGAATCACTAAAGTTGACAAATCCCTGGGCCCGGATGGGATACACCCGTGAGTACTGCAGGAATTAAGTAAAGTCATAGATAGACCATTATTTTTAATCTTTAAAGATTCAATAATAACAGGGTCTGTACCACAGGACTGGCGTATAGCAAATGTGGTGCCAATATTCAAAAAGGGGACAAAAACTGAACTTGGAAATTATAGGCCAGTAAGCTTAACCTTTACTGTGGGTAAAATCCTGGAGGGTTTCCTAAGAGATGCTATACTAGAGTATCTGAAGAAGAATAGCCTCATGACCCAATATCAACATGGGTTTATCAGGGACCGTTCCTGTCAAACTAATCTGATCCGCTTTTATGAAGAGGTAAGTTCCGGACTGGACCAAGGTAATGCAGTGGATGTTGTGTATATGGACTTTTCAAAAGCTTTTGATATGGTTCCACACAAAAGGTTGATACATAAAATGAGAACAATTGGGATAGGGGAAGATATATGTAAGTGGGTTAAGAACTGGCTCAGTGATAGGAAACAAAGGGTGGTTATTAATGGAACACACTCAGACTGGGTCACAGTTAACAGTGGGGTACCACAGGGGTCAGTATTGGGCCCACTTCTTTTTAACATATTTATTAATGACGTTGTAGGGGGCATAGAGAGTAGTATTTCAATATTTTCAGATAACACTAAACTCTGCAGGGTAATCAATACAGAGGAGGACAATTTTATATTACAGGAGGATCTATGTAAACTAGAAGCTTGGGCTGATAAATGGCAAATGATGTTTAATGGGGATAAATGTAAGGTAATGCACTTGGGCAGAGGAAAAAAATGTATAATTATATGCTTAATTGTAAAACACTGGGCAAAACTGTCACTGAAAAAGACCTACCTGGGTGTATTGGTGGATGACAAGCTCATGTTTAGTGGCCAGTGTCAGGCAGCTGCTGCAAAGGCGAATAAAATAATGGGATGCATTAAAAGAGACATAAATGCTCATGAAGAGAACATAATTTTACCTCTATAGAAGTCACTCGTGTGAGCACACTTAGAATACTGTGTAGAGTTCAAATCTCCGGTGTATAAGAAAGACATAGCTGAACTAGAGCGGGTACAGAGAAGAGCGACCAAGGTTATCCGATAACTGGGGGGTCTGTAATACCAAGACTGGTTATTATGACTCACCCCCTGGGCCGTGGGGTACTCGAAACCGGGTCTACTGGTGTACGGTACTGATGGGGGTAGTAGTGGCAACCCGGTCCCGTGGCTCAGGGTGGTCAGACCAATGTTGTGGCAGCCTATTTATAGCTTTGTGAATGTCCGACTATGCCACCCGTGGATTGCGGTCAGGGATAACCGCCGCTGCTAGGCAGACTGCTGAGGCTGGTGTTGGTGTGCAGCTCAAGGGTAGGATAACTCCCCACGGGAGGAGTGTGGCCATAGGGCAGTGTAGGTACATGCTGGGGTGACAGTGCCGGCCGCAATAGTAAAAGTTCAGAGCCCGTTTCAAAACATTTCTGGGTCTTTATTGTAGATGTTCTTAACCCCTTAAGCCCCGCGGGTGGTTTGCACGTTAATGACCGGGCCAATTTTTACAATTCTGACCACTGTCACTTTATGAGGTAATTACTCTGGAACGCTTCAATGGATCCCCCTGATTCTGAGACTGTTTTTTCGTGACATATTGTACTTCATGATTGTGGAAAAATTTCTTCGATATCACTTGCGTTTATTTGTGAAAAAAATGGAAATTTGGTGAAAATTTTGAAAATTTTGCAATTTTCAAAATTTGAATTTTTAAGCCCTGAAATCAGAGCGATATGTCACACAAAAGAGTTAATAAATAACATTTCCCACATGTCTACTTTACATCAGCACAATTTTGGAACCAAAATTTTTTTTTGTTAGGGAGTTATAAGGGTTAAAAGTTGACCAGCGATTTCTCATTTTTCCAACAAAATTTACAAAACCATTTTTTTAGGGACCACATCACATTTGAAGTCACTTTGAGAGGTCTTTATGACAGAAAATACCCAAAAGTGACACCATTCTAAAAACTGCACCCCTCAAGGTGCTGAAAACCACATTCAAGAACTTTATTAACCCTTCAGGTGCTTCACAGGAATTTTTTGAATGTGGAAGAAAAAAATTAACATTTAACTTTTTTCACAAAAATGTTACTTTAGACCCAATTTTTTTTATTTTCACAGGGGTAACAAGAAAAAATGGACCCCAAAATATGTTGTGCAATTTCCCCTGGGCACGCAGATACCCAATATTTGGGGAAAAAACACTGTTTGGGCGCACGGCAGGGCTCGGAAGGGAAGGAGCGCCATTTAACTTTTTGATTGTAAAATTTGCTTGAATAATTAGCGGACGCCATGTTGTGTTTGGAGAGCCCATGTGTGCCCAAACTTTGGAGCTCCCCCACAATTGACCCCATTTTGGAAACTATACCCCCCAAGGCACCTTTCTAGATGCATAGTGAGCACTTGGAACCCCCAGGTGCTTCACAAATTGATTCGTAACAATGAAAAAGTGAAAAAAAAAACACTTTTTCATATTTATGAATCAATTTGTGAAGCACCTGAGGGTTCCAAGTGCTCACAATGCATCTAGATAGGTGCCGTGGGGGGTATAGTTTCCAAAATGGTGTCACTTGTGGGGGAGCTCCAATGTTTGGGCACACAGCGGCTCTCCAAACGCAACATGGTGTCGCTAACAATTTGAGCCGATTTTCCGTTAAATTTGTTAGAGGACACCATGTTGCATTTAGAGAGTCCCTGTGTGCCCAAACATTGGAGCTCCCCCACAAGTAACCCCATTTTGGAAACTAGACCCCCCCAAGGCACCTATCTAGATGCATAGTGAGCACTTGGAACCCCCAGGTGCTTCACAAATTGATTCGTAACAATGAAAAAGTGAAAAAAAAAACACTTTTTCATTTTATGAATCAATTTGTGAAGCACCTGAGGGTTCCAAGTGCTCACTATGTATCTAGATAGGTGCCTTGCGTGGTCTAGTTTCCAAAATGGGGTCACTTGTGGGGGAGCTCCAATATTTGGGCACACAGCGGCTCTCTAAATGCAACATGGTGTCCGCTAACAAATTTAACGCAAAATTGGCTCAAATTGTTAGCGACACCATGTTGCGTTTGGAGAGCCGCTGTGTGCCCAAACATTGGAGCTCCCCCACAAGTGACACCATTTTGGAAACTAGACCCCCCAAGGCACCTATCTAGATGCAGAGTGAGCACTTGGAACCCCCAGGTGCTTCACAAATTGATTCGTAACAATGAAAAAGTGAAAAAAAAACACTTTTTCATTTTTATGAATCAATTTGTGAAGCACCTGAGGGTTCCAAGTGCTCACAATGCATCTAGATAGGTGCCTTGGGGGGTCTAGTTTCCAAAATAAGGTCACTTGTGGGGGAGCTCCAATGTTTGGGCACACAGCGGCTCTCCAAACGCAACATGGTGTCGCTAACAATTTGAGCCGATTTTCCGTTAAATTTGTTAGAGGACACCATGTTGCATTTAGAGAGTCCGTGTGTGCCCAAACATTGGAGCTCCCCCACAAGTGATCCCATTTTGGAAACTAGACCCCCCAAAGCACCTATCTAGATGCATAGTGAGCACTTGGAACCCACAGGTGCTTCACAAATTGATTCGTAACAATGAAAAAGTGAAAAAAAAAACACTTTTTCATTTTTATGAATCAATTTGTGAAGCACCTGAGGGTTCCAAGTGCTCACTATGCATCTAGATAGGTGCCTTGGGTGGTCTAGTTTCCAAAATGGGGTCACTTGTGGGGGAGCTCCAATATTTGGGCACACAGCAGCTCTCTAAATGCAACATGGTGTCCGCTAACAAATTTAACGCAAAATCGGCTCAAATTGTTAGCGACACCATGTTGCGTTTGGAGAGCCGCTGTGTGCCCAAACATTGGAGGTCCCCACAAGTGACCCCATTTTGGAAACTAGACCCGCCAAGGCACCTATCTAGATGCATAGTGAGCACTTGGAACCCCCAGGTGCTTCACAAATTGATTCATAACAATGAAAAAGTGAAAAAAAAACACTTTTTCATTTTTATGAATCAATTTGTGAAGCACCTGAGGGTTCCAAGTGCTCACAATGCATCTAGATAGGTGCCTTGGGGGGTCTAGTTTCCAAAATGGGGTCACTTGTGGGGGAGCTCCAATGTTTGGGTACACAGCGGCTCTCCAAACGCAACATGATGTCGCTAACAATTTGAGCCGATTTTCCGTTAAATTTGTTAGCGGACACCATGTTGCATTTAGAGAGCCGCTGTGTGCCCAAATATTGGAGCTCCCCCACAAGTGACCCCATTTTGGAAACTAGACCACCCAAGGCACCTATCTAGATGCATAGTGAGCACTTGGAACCCTCAGGTGCTTCACAAATTGATTCATAAAAATGAAAAAGTGTTTTTTTTTTCACTTTTTCATTGTTACGAATCAATTTGTAAAGCACCTGGGGGTTCCAAGTGCTCACTATGCATTAAGATAGGTGCCTTGGGGGGTCTAGTTTCCAAAATGGGGTCACTTGTGGGGGAGCTCCAATGTTTGGGCACACAGCGGCTCTCCAAACGCAACATGGTGTCGCTAACAATTTGAGCCGATTTTCCGTTAAATTTGTTAGCGGACACCATGTTGCATTTGGAGAGCCGCTGTGTGCCCAAATATTGGAGCTCCCCCACAAGTGACCCCAAATTGGAAACTAGACCACCCAAGGCACCTATCTAGATGCAAAGTGAGCACTTGGAACCCTCAGGTGCTTCACAAATTGATTCATAAAAATGAAAAAGTGTTTTTTTTTTCACTTTTTCATTGTTACGAATCAATTTGTGAAGCACTTGTGGGTTCCAAGTGCTCACTATGCATCTAGATAGGTGCCTTGGGGGGTCTAGTTTCCAAAATAGGGTCACTTGTGGGGGAGCTCCAATGTTTGGGCACACAGCGGCTCTCCAAACGCAACATGGTGTCGCTAACAATTTGAGCCGATTTTCCGTTAAATTTGTTAGCGGACACCATGTTGCATTTGGAGAGCCGCTGTGTGCCCAAACATTGGATCTCCCCCACAAGTGACCCCATTTTGCAAACTAGACCCCCCATGGCACCTATTGAGATGCATAGTGAGCACTTGGAACCCCCAGGTGCTTCACAAATTGATCCATAAAAATGAAAAAGTGTTTTTTTTTCACTTATTCAATTTTACGAATCAATTTGTGAAGCACCTGGGGGTTCCAAGTGCTCATTATGCATCTAGATAGGTGCCTTGGGGGGTCTAGTTTCCAAAATGGGGTCACTTGTGGGGGAGCTCCAATGTTTGGGCACACAGGGACTCTTCAAATGCAACATGATATCCGCTAACAATTTGAGCCGACAATTTGTTAGCGGATACCATGTTGCATTTGAAGAGTCCCTGTGTGCCCAAACATTGGAGCTCCCCCACAAGTGACCCCATTTTGGAAACTAGACCCCCCAAGGCACCTATCTAGATGCATAATGAGCACTTGGAACCCCCAGGTGCTTCACAAATTGATTCGTAAAATTGAATAAGTGAAAAAAAAACACTTTTTCATTTTTATGGATCAATTTGTGAAGCACCTGGGGGTTCCAAGTGCTCACTATGCATCTAGATAGGTGCCTTGGGGGGTCTAGTTTCCAAAATGGGGTCACTTGTGGGGGAGCTCCAATGTTTAGACACACAGGATCTCTCCAAGCGCGACATGGTTCCAATTTGTTAGCGGACACCATGTTGCGTTTCGAGAGCCCCTGTGTGTCTAAACATTGGAGCTCCCCCACAAGTGACCCCATTTTGGAAACTAGACCCCCCAGGGAACTTATATAGATGTGTGGTGAGCCCATTGAACCCCCAGGTGCCTCTCAGAAAATCATAATGTTGACTTGTGAAAATAAAAAAAACAACCTTTTTTCCACAAAAATGCAAAAAAAAATATTTTCACAAGGGTACTAGGAGAAATTGCACCCCATAAGTTGTTGTGCAATTTCTCCTGAGTACTCATATACCCCATGTGTTGGAAAAAAACTACTGTTTGGGCGCATGTAAGGGCTCGGAAGGGAAGGAGTGACGCTTTTGAACGCAGACTTTGATGGAATGGTCTGCGGGCGTCATGTCATGTTCTCAGAGCCCTTGATGTGCCTAAACAGTGAAATGACTAACAAGTTCCCCCTTTTTGGTAGTGTTAGTTGATTTTTGAATTTTGTAATGTAGTGTTATACATCAGTTGTGTAGGACAATCTGACGAACACTACACAACTGATGTATGACAACCTGACGAACACTACGTCAGCTGTGCAGTGTTCGTCAGGTTGTCATACTTAAGAAATTAATTCAATAGTCCATCGAAGTATGGTACCTTTTGAAGCAGTCTTTCATACACAGGCCAGGTTTGTCAGGGCAGGTGTCACATTGATAAATGGTGTCCTTGCGTATTCCACTTTTATAACACACTCGGCACCTCTTTTGTGACTTTCCTTTTTTTCCGCTGTGAGGGATCTGCCCTGGGAAATGCTGGCCTGGTACAATTCTTGGTCCTTCAATTCCAGAAGTACTGGGGCCCTCTCTGTCACCGCTGCCAAATATCAGGGCCTTGATAACTGTTTCCTGAAACTGAAGGTACGACGCAGAAGTCTGGCCTGCACATTGTGACAGAAGGAAAGCATTGTGCATTGCCATCTGTACAATGTGCACGGCCAGCTTCTTGTACCACACTCTGGACTTTCTCAAAGCACTGTATGGCTGGAGGACTTGATCAGAGAGATCAACTCCCCCCATGTACTTGTTGTACCCCACTACACAGTCTGGTTTGACGACCTGTGTAGTGGAACCTCGTACAGTGCTGAGTGTGCTGCCATCACCATGTATGGTGGTCAAGAAAAGGACATCCCTTTTGTCCTTGTACTTGACCATCAACAGGTGGTCGCTACATTGGGCTCTGCTCTCACCCCTTTTGAGCAGCTGCCCAATTAGCGTCTTTGGGAGGCCTTTCTGAATTTTGCGGACAGTACCGCAGGCTGCGGTACGTCGCGCAGAGAGGGACTGGAAGAGCGGGATACTTGTATAAAAGTTATCCACGTAGAGGTGATAACCTTTATCAAGCAGTGGGTGCACCAAGTCCCACACAATTTTCCCACTCACTCCCAGAACAGGGGGGCATTCAGGGGGTTCAAGCCGGGAGTCCTTCCCTTCATAAACTCTAAAGTTGTGAGTGTATCCTGAGGTACTCTCACAAAGTTTATACAGCTTGATCCCATACCTTGCCCTCTTACTGGGCAGGTACTGCCGGAATCCAAGCCGCCCCTTAAAAGAAATTAAGGACTCATCCACACAAATGTCCCTTTGGGGCACGTACACTTCACCAAACTTGTTGTTGAAGTGTTCGATGACCGGCCGAACTTTGAAAAGACGATCAAAGTTCGGGTCATCGCGTGCAGGACACCTTGCATTATCTTGGTAATGCAAGAACTTGTAGATGGCCTGAAAACATGTCCGGGGCATGACCATTCCGAACACTGGAGTGTTATACAAAACGTCAACACTCCAGTATTTCCGAAGCTCGGGCTTCTTCAAGATCCCCATAAGAAGGACCAGGCCCCAAAACTTCATCATTTCTACTGCGTCTACAGGAGACCAGTTAGAAAATGATGAAGAGGGGTTTTGTTCTAAAAATTGATGAGCGTATAAATTAGTTTGGCCCACCATGAGGTTTATAAAATCCTCAGAGAAAAAGCCTTTGAAAAAGTCTATTTCTGTGAGGCCGGTGGTGTCAAACTTGATTCCTGATTCCGCTACGAAATCAGGAATCAGCGGCTCATAATTTTCGGGGAGCGAAGTCCATATAGGCTCAGTAGTGGGGGGCGCTGGAACATCTCTCCTGCGACGACGGCGGGGCAGGCCAGTAGAACCTGAGGAAGAGGAGGAAGAAGAGAAGGAGGAAGACGACGAGGAGTCGGAAAAACAAAGAAATGTGGGATCCTCACCCTCACTGTCAGTGTCGGAGGCAAGAATAGCGCAAGCCTCCTCCGCTGAATAATGAGTTTGGGATGAGCAGGACATTGTTTGTTATGTATGTGGTGCATGTGTGTCAATTCTTTGAGAGTGTGTGTGTGTCAGTACTTTATTTAGAGTGTGTGGAAAAAGGAAATACTGTAAGTGGTGCAAACAGCGAGCACGAGTGTGGATTGGTGAACTATGCCACCGATCAATACTCGGCGGCTGCTGGATGTGCGCACAAATGTGTGGGGAGTGGGAAGAGGGGAATTGCGTTGGATGAGGGGAGATCAGATTACTTACCAAAGTCCTCTCTGTTCTTTCAGGACCGGGAGCCCGTAGCAGGAGCCCGGCGCTGGTGACCGGGAGCCCGGCGCTGGTGACCGGGAGCCCGGAGCAGGAGACCGGGAGCCCGGAGCAGGAGACCAGGGGCCCAGAGCAGGAGACCGGGGACCCGGAGCAGGAGACCGGGGGCCCAGAGCAGGAGACCAGGAGCCCAGAGCAGGAGACCGGGGGGCCGGAGCAGGAGACCGGGGGCCCGGAGCAGGAGACTGGGAGCCCGGAGCAGGAGACCGGGAGCCCGGAGCAGGAAGACGGGAGCCCGGAGCAGGAAGACGGGAGCCCGGAGCAGGAGACCGGAGCCCGGAGCAGGAGACCGGGAGCCCGGAGCAGGAAGACGGGAGCCCGGAGCAGGAGACCGGGAGCCCGGAGCAGGAAGACGGGAGCCTGGAGCAGGAGACCGGGAGCCCGGAGCAGGAGACCGGGAGCCCGGAGCAGGAAGACGGGAGCCCGGAGCATGAGACCGGGAGCCCGGAGCAGGAAGACGGGAGCCCGGAGCAGGAGACCAGGAGCACGGAGCAGGAGACTGGTACTGGAGCTGGAGATCAGAAGCAAAAGAATTAACAGGGACACTGGGGTGAGGCGGATTGGGATGGGAAGGGGGGTAAAAAGACAGGGGAGTGGGAAGAGGAGTAAAAAGACAGGAGAGTGGGAAGAGGGGGATTGGGGTGGATGAGGGGAGATCAGAGATCGACTTACCAAAGGGTCAGCAGGACTGGAACAGAAGACCCAGAGCAGGAGCCCGGGAGCCCGGAGAAGGAGACCAGGCACCCGGAGCAGGAGACCAGGAGCCCGGTGCAGGAGACCAGGAGCCCGGTGCAGGAGACCAGGAGCCCGGCGCTGTTGACCGGGAGCCCGAAGCTTGTGACCGGGAGCCCGGCGCAGGAGCCCGGGAGCAGTAGACCAGGAGCCCGGAGCAGGAGACCAGGAGCCCGGAGCAGGAGACCGGTACTGGAGCTGGAGATCAGAAGCAAAAGAATTAACAGGGACACTGGGGTGAGACGGATTGGGGTGGGAAGGGGGGTAAAAAGACAGGGGAGTGGGAAGAGGGGTAGAAAGACAGGGGAGTGGGAAGAGGGGGATTGGGGTGTTTGAGGGGCGATCAGAGATGGACTTACCAAAGGGTCAGCAGGACTGGAACAGAAGACCCAGAGCAGGAGCCCGGTGCAGGAGACCAGGAGCCCGGTGCAGGAGACCAGGAGCCCGGTGCAGGAGACCGGTACTGGAGCTGGAGATCAGAAGCAAAAGAATTAACAGGGACACTGGGGTGGGAAGGGGGGTTAAAAGACAGGGGAGTGGGAAGAGGGGTAAAAAGACAGGGGAGTGGGAAGAGGGGGAAGAGGGGGATTGGGGTGGATGAGGGGAGATCAGAGATGGACTTACCAAAGGGTCAGCAGGACTGGAACAGAAGACCCAGAGCAGGAGACCAGGAACCCGGAGCAGGAGACCAGGAGCCCGGAGCAGGAGACCAGGAGCCCGGTGCAGGAGACCAGGAGCCCGGTGCCGGAGACCAGGAGCCCAGTGCCGGAGACCAGGAGCCCGATGCAGGAGTCCAGGAGCCCGGTGCAGGAGACCAGGAGCCCGGTGCAGGAGACCAGGAGCCCGGAGCAGGAGACCGGTACTGGAGCTGGAGATCAGAAGCAAAAGAATTAACAGGGACACTGGGGTGGGAAGGGGGTTAAAAGACAGGGGAGTGGGAAGAGGGGTAAAAAGACAGGGGAGTGGGAAGAGGGGGATTGGGGTGAATGAGGGGAGATCAGAGATGGACTTACCAAAGGGTCAGCAGGACTGGAACAGAAGACCCAGAGCAGGAGACCGGGAGCCCGGCGCTGGTGACCAGGAGCCCGGGGCTGGTGACCGGGAGTGGAGCTGGAGACTCGGACCAGAGCTGGAGACCGCTGCAGGACGCAGAAAAAAAAGGTAAGGGGGGGTAAAAAGAGGGGGGAGGGGGGATTGGGGTGGATGAGGGGAGAACAGACTTACCAAAGTCTTCTCTGCAGGATCAGCAGCAGGCTCTGGAGCAGGAACCACACAGCAGGTCAGGAGCAGAAGATCCAGGAGCTGGAGCAGAAGATCCAGGACGCTGGAACAGAAGATCCAGGAGCAGCGGCAGCAGCAGCGACTGGAACAGTGAGAAGATGGTCTTGTGGTGTCACAGAATATTCTGTGGCACTACAAGGCCCAGCACAGACACATCAGATGTGATCGCTCTGTAGAAATCCTCACCAAATGTGAGGGTCTGCAGGGCGGTCACAGGGTGATGATAGGGTGGTGACAGGTGGAGATAATCTGATTGGAGCAATCATTGATGACATCGATCGCTCCAATCAGAGTACCTGAATACAAGTGACCAGGCGGTCACAGGGAGGTGTCACCCCTCTGTGACCCCCTGTGGTGCATGTTGTGCCCCAGCCATCTGATTGGTGACACTGATTGCACCAATCAGACATGGCTGGAGCAGAGCACGCACCACAGGGGGTCACAGAGGGGTGACACCTCCCTGTGACCGCCTGGTCACCTATATTCAGGTACTCTGATTGGAGCGATCGATGACATCATCGATCGCTCCAATCACAGCAGTCTGGGGGCTTGAATCACATTACAGGGGGTCATGGGGCGGTGACAGGTCAGGTCACAAGCCGGTCACCGCCCCATTACCGCCCTGTCACCGCGCAGTCGCGCTACGATCGGTGCGATCGATGTGATCGGCGATCGCACCGATCATAGCAGTCCGGGGCCAGGGCTGGGGTGTCCTAGCAACAGTCTAGGATCGGTGCTCATAAGAGCACCGATCCTAGGCTGCAGATCACTGTTTCCGGCAATCACATTGCCGGAAACAGTGAGAGATGCTGTGATTGGCTGTTCAGATTTGAACAGCCAATCACAGCGATCGCTGGTGCGGGGGGGCGGCGACAGCCCCCGGGATGATGACGCCATCTACCAGGAGGTAAGATGGCACCGTAACTTTAATGCTGTCACCGCGACTTAAGTCGCGGTGCCGCATTAAAGATATGACGTACTAATACGGGTCTGGCTCTTAAGTCCCAGGGCACAGACGCGTATTAGTACGTCAGATGTCATTAAGGGGTTAATGACCCAACAGTAGTACCGTTTAGGAATGGGCCTGGGTGTCTGAGAGCATTCGGTGGAGCCCCACTGGTCAGGGTGAGTGTGTAGGCCTACCGTTCTCTCTATGCTCTTTCTTACTATCCCCCTCTTCGTGGTGTAATAGCCCACGTCCCTGAGCTTGCCGTGTACTTCCCGCCTGTATGGCTTGCGACTCGGGCCTTGGGTACCTTTCGCTTTCTCCTCGCTGTACTGGTCCCTCTGTGAGGCGGAGCCTCCAGGCTTTTTAGGCCAAGGGACCTGAAATCCCTTGCGGATTGGTTCTTTGCTGCTGGGAAAGATAACCCAGACAGCCTCGGACCCCAATGTCCGGTTAGATTGATTCTCTGCCAGGACCGGCTCTCGTCGCCTCTGTCCCTGGCTTGCAGTCTCTCCTCTGCCTCCCGGACTCCTCAGCTGCTGCTGACCTGTCCCTTCCTCTAAGAAACCCTTCTGGTCACTTCAGAAGCCGGTTCTGGTCTCTCTAACCCTGCCCTAGTTCCAGCTTTTATAGGGCAGCCAGCTCCCCCTACTGGCCTGGGACAGGAGGTGCTGCATGCTAATTGTCCCTAACCAGGGAACCTCCCTCCTGCTCTCAGATGCAGATTAATCACATTTGTGGCAACCAGGCCTGGGGTGCCACATTCCCCCCTAGTAAAAGTTAGTACTCCGGGACTAAGCCTTTTTGGCAAAAACAACCGGGTAACGTATGCATGACATTAATAAATGGCAAAAAACAAAACACAATTGAGTTCTTTAGGTCACAGTGTGGTCTGTGGCCGGGTGTCCATGTCACTTAAACAGGTAAGGCTCAAACCGGGTGGGGATCTGTCCTAACCCCCAAGTCCTTGACAGTCTTTGCTTGGACAGTCTTTCTTCCGCGGTTGAGCTACTAAAGGAAGTACCTTGTGCAATTATTTACAAGCAGTCCCGGTTACTCAAAGTTCATAACCTGTTAGTCCATTTGTCCCTAGGAGAAACTAGAAAAACATAATTACTGGTCATGCAATTAACTTTTGTAAACTTTTTCAACATTAGGCATCATTTACAGGAAAATACAGTTATATGAAAAAGTTTGGGCACCCCTATTAATCTTAAGCTTAATGTTTTATAAAAATTGGTGTTTTTGCAACAGCTATTTCAGTTTGATATATGTAATAACTGTTGGACACAGTAATGTTTCTGCCTTGAAATGAGGTTTATTGTACTAACATAAAATGTGCAATCTGCATTCAAACAAAAGTTGACAGGTGCATAAGTATGGGCACCTCACCAGAAAAGTGACATTAATATTTAGTAGATCCTCCTTTTACAAAAATAACAGCCTCTAGTCGCTTCCTGTAGCTTTTAATGATTTCCTGGATCCTGGATGAAGGTATTTTTGACCATTCCTCTTTACAAAACAATTCCAGTTCAGTTAAGTTTGATGGTCGCCGAGCATGGACAGCCCTCTTCAAATGATCCCACAGATGTTCAATGATATTCAGGTCAGGGGACTGGGATGGCCATTCCAGAACATTGTAATTGTTCCTCTGCATGGATGCCTGAGTAGATTTGGAGTGGTGTTTTAGATCATTGTCTTGCTGAAAGATCCATCCCCTGCGTAACTTCAACTTTATCACTGATTCTTGAACATTATTGTCAAGAATCTGCTGATACTGAGTGGAATCCATGCGTCCCTCAACTTTAACAAGATTCCCGGTGCCGGCATTGGCCACACAGCCCCAAAGCGTGATGGAACCTCCACCAAATTTTACTGTGGGTAGCAAGTGTTTTTCTTGGAATGCTGTGTTTTTTTGCCGCTATGCATAACGCCTTTTTGTATGACCAAACAACTCAATCTTGGTTTCATCAGTCCACAGGACCTTCTTCCAAAAAGAAATTGGCTTCTCCAAATGTGCTTTTGCATACCTCAGCCGACTCTGTTTGTGGCGTGTTTGCAGAAATGGCTTCTTTCGCATCAATCTCCCATACAGCTTCTCCTTGTGCAAAGTGCGTTGTATAGTTGACCGATGCACAGTGACACCATCTGCAGCAAGTTGATGCTGCAGCTCTCTGGAGGTGGTCTGAGGATTGTCCTAGACTGATCTCACCATTCTTCTTCTCTGCCTTTCTGATGTTTTTCTTGGCCTGCCATTTCTGGCCTTAACAAGAACTGTCCCTGTGTTCTTACATTTCCTTACTATGTTCCTCACAGTGGAAACTGACAGGTTAAATCTCTGAGACAGCTTTTTATATCCTTCCCCTGAACAACTATGTTGAATAATCTTTGTTTTCTGATCATTTGACAGTTGTTTTGAGGAGCCCATGATGCCACTCTTCAGAGGAGATTCAAACAGGAGAACAACTTGCAAGTGGCCACTTTAAGTAGCTTTTCTCATGATTGCATACACCTGGCTATGAAGTTCAAAGCTCAATGAGGTTACAAAACCCAAAAAAGTGCTTTAGTAAGTCAGTAAAAAGTAGGTAGAAGTATTTAAAACAAGAAAATGATAAGGGTGCCCATACTTATGCACCTGTCAAATTTTGTTTGAATGCAGATTGCACATTTTCTGTTAGTACAATAAACCTCATTTCAAGGCAGAAACATTACTGTGTCCAACAGTTATTACATATATCAAACTGAAATAGCTGTTGCAAAAACACCAATTTTTATAAAACATTAAGCTTAAGATTAATAGGGGTGCCCAAACTTTTTCATATAACTGTATATACAGGTCACACTATTGGCACATCCCATATTTTCCAGCGCAAGGGTATCTGTCCCCTAGTGCTCCGGGTTGACCTACGTAACCCACTGTCTGGTGGTGGTCTAACCTGGCTCTCTTTACTCTTATTGGGGGTACAGATACTTGCAGGGCCTACAGGTAGGTCAGGCAGCTGTCTGCGCGTCCTTTGGCTTACCGCAGGCATGGCAGGCTCACTACCAGCAGAGTACTTACTCTCCTGGGCTGCTGGTATAGACTCTTCTGCCTCCGGGGCTGCTTGTTCTTCCGACTCTTCCTGCTCTCCTGTAGGCTCTTGCTGGTTTGGTTGAAGGAAGGTAAGGACGGATACCACTATGGCGTTGTTAATTTGGGTCCAGGACCGGGGGAACTCTCCGAGGACTGTGCTGACCATTTCTTCCTTGTCCACTGCGGGTTCAAGGCTATCCTGGTCTTCACCAGCACTCTGTAGCTGCTCGGGGCACCTTTTCAGGTGGTCTCTGGAAACAGTGGTGGTGGTTTCTCCTCCATCCTTGCTGATTACACACACCTTCGAATTGTCATGGTTGGAAGGCAGCACCGTGTACGGGTCCTTCTCCCACTGGTGGTCCAGCTTGTGGTGCCGCCTCTTCCTCTTTAGGACCTGTTCTCCAGGTGCCAGGGGACCAGCAGGTGCGAGTTGGTTGAAGAGCCTCTCCTGCTTCTCTCTCGCCTGGGATAAGCTCCTCTCCACACTCTCCTGTACCTTCTTGTACTGCTGCCTCCTTTCCGTGTCCCAGTCTGCTTCTCGGGAGGTGTCCTCGGGTGTCAGGACTCCCATCTCCAAGTCCATTTTCAGTTTACCAGGTCTTGCTCGCATTAGGTAAGCCGGGGTGCAGTTGGTAGATCCCACCGGGATATGATTATACAAGTCTATTAGATCTGGCAGCTTCTCAGGCCACAGGCAGCGTTCCTCCAGATGCAACGTTTTGAGCAAGTCTATGATGACCTGGTTCATTTTCTCACACATCCCGTTGGTCTGGGGGTGGTAAGGCGTCGTCCGTATCTTCTTACAGTCGTAGAGGTTGCAGAACTCTTGGAAGACTTCAGCCTCGAACGCTGGACCTTGGTCTGTCAATACCTGCTCCGGGTACCCGTGTGGACGGCAGAAGTGTTGCTGGAAGGTACGGGCTGCCGTTTGCGCTGTCAAGTCTTTAACAGGAACCACCACTAGGAACCGGGAGTAATGGTCCACAATCGTGAGGGCATAGATGTAGCCGGACCGGCTTGGAGCCAACTTCACGTGGTCTAGTGCTACCAGCTCGAGAGGCTGCCTGGTGATAATCGGCCTCAAAGGAGTCTTCTGGCTGGTATGATCCTTCCTTCTGAGGTTACAGGGGCCGCATTCTCTGCACCATCTCTCTATGGTCCCTCTCATACCTATCCAGAAGAACCGCTCACGTAACAGGAACTCCAGTTTCTTCCACACGAAATGTCCTGCTCTATCGTGGTAGGCCTCCAGGACCATGGCCGCATCTCGCCTTGGGACTACTACCTGCCAGGTTAACTCATGTGTCCGGTGGTTGACAAGCCTTCTGCACAGCTTCCCCTCGTAGAGGAATAGCCTGCTCTTCTCCTTCCACAGCTGCTTAGCTTCCTCAGGGGCATCCGGATCGGGGTAGGCATCTGCCTGAGTCAGCATTTCCTTCACCAAGCGAACTGCAGGGTCACTATCCTGTGTTTCAGCCCAGCCGTGGTGAGGTAATGGATTGAACATGACGGTGGTCGAGTCTTTGTCTCTTACACGGTGGGAGTACTGAGTGGCCCCATACCGGTGGAATGCAGGGAGCTCTATTTCCTCCAGCTCGTCTGGATCTTCTCCCTCATCGGGTAAGTGGGGCGTTCTCAATAGGGCATCTGCATTGGCATTGGCTCGGCCTGCCCGGTACTTGATTGTGAAGTCATAGTTTGATAGCCGGGCCATCCATCGCTGCTCTAAGGCACCAAGTCTTGCAATGTCCAGGTGCATCAATGGATTATTGTCCGTGCATACTGTGAACTTAGCAGAGGCCAGGTAATGTTTAAAACATTCCATTACGGCCCACACCACGGCCAAGAACTCCAGTTTGAAGGAGCTGTAATTCTCCGGGTTTCTCTCGGCGGGCCTCAATTTCCGGCTGGCGTATGAAATCACCCTTTCTCTGCCCTGTTGGTTCTGTGACAGTACGGCTCCCAGCCCCACATTACTGGCATCTGTGTGGAGGACAAAAGGCTGGTTATAATCGGGGTAGGCCAGGATTTCATCCCCCGTGAGGGCCATCTTCAGCTGGCGGAAGGACTCCTCTTCCAGCTTGTCCCACTTGAAGGCTGGCTTTTGGCTTCTGGTCTTAGATTGTCCTATCAGGAGGTCCTGCATGGGGGCTGCCATCTTGGTGAACCCGGGGATGAACCTGCGGTAGTAGCCCACCAACCCGAGGAACTGCCTCACTTCTTTTATGTTAGTGGGGCTTGGCCAGTTCTTTATTGCTGTGATCTTGTCAGGGTCGGGGGCTACTCCTTCTGCACTCACCTCGCGTCCCAGGTACTGTATCTTCGGCTTTAACAGATGGCACTTGGATGGTTTCACTTTCATGCCAAAGCCTGCCAGGGCCTCGAACACCTCTGCCAGGTGTTTTAGATGGTCCTCGTAAGTCTTTGAAAAGACAATAACATCGTCCAAGTAGAGTAGGACCGTTTCAAAATTTTTGTGTCTTAGGCAGCATTCCATCAACCTCTGGAAGGTCCCTGGTGCATTGCAGAGCCCGAATGGCATACAATTGAATTCACTGAGTCCCATCGGGGTGGTGAAGGCGGTCTTCTCCTTGTCAGCCTCTGCCACAGGAACCAGCCAGTACCCGCTAGTAAGATCCAAAGTAGAGAAGAAGTTAGCCGATTTTAGTGCGGCCAAAGACTCCTTTATCCTAGGCAGCGGGTACGTGTCTTTATGGGTAATATGATTAACCTTTCTATAATCCACACACATTCTCATGGTACCGTCTTTCTTTTTTACCAGAACTAAGGGAGCTGCCCAGGGGCTACAGCTGTCTCTAATGACCCCTGCTTCTTTCATTTCTCTCAGCATGCCCTTTGCGTTCTGATAGTGTGTGGGGGGTACAGGTCTGTATCTCTCTTTTTTTGGTGGGTGGCTCCCTGTGGGGATGTGGTGTTCTACCCCTTTTACTCTGCTGAAGTCTAGTGAGTGCTTACTAAATATTCTCTCGTACTCCTGAACCACCCGGCAGACTCCTTGTTTTTGGTGCAGGGGAGTGGAGTCAGCACCCACATGGAGTTTCTGGCACCAGTCCTCCTTGTGTTTCTGGGACCCATTATCCTCCACCGGGCGAGATGGAGGCAAGGGTTCCCGACCCTGAGAGCATTGTGTTCGACAGCAAACAATTTGGCTAGTGCAGCGTACCGGGGCAAGTGTACTTCCCTTTCCCCAATGTTTAAGATGCGGACGGGCACCCTCCCATGGCAGACATCAACCACCCCCCTGGTTGTCAAAATGGTGGGCCTGCTGTCTGAGTACACGGGTTCTACCATGGCTTGGTAGTCTCTTCCTCTTAACCCGATTGCAGTCCGACACCAGATCATCATTTCACTTTTGGGAGGCATGGCAATGGGGAACGGGTCGCTCATCCTCACGCTACCGATCTCACCACCAGACAGTTCTACCTGTTGCCATCTCATCGGGGCTCTTATCTCTTTCTGGAGGACCCACTGTTGGCTGGAGCTAGCATTCATCGCCACCTGCTGTAAAATTACAATTATCTCTGAAAGACAATTTTCTATCACGTTAGTACCCAAAGTTATTTTAGGGTGACTTTCACGACGGTCAATGTCCAGAATAATCATCCCCTGTGTCGGCAGTTCAACTTTACCATTCTTGATGGTCACCTCTTTGAACCCCACCTGCGGCACGGGTTGGCCATTGCTTGCAATGATGCTCAAGTCATCGTCTGGATAATGGGTTATATAAGTGTCACTCCAATACTGCTTGAAAAGTACATAGGGGATGGTAGTCACTTGGGACCCGGTGTCCAGCAGTGCACTCATGGGGATACCGTACAGCACTACGGGTAAAATTGGGCGTACCCCCACGTACTTATCGCGCCAATTAGACGGGCCTGGTGACCTTATGCCTGGGGGTTGGCCCTCAGCCCCAGGTCGGACTCGTTTAAAGTACAGTACCTGGCTATGTGTCCTGGCTGGTTGCAATGGCTGCAAATCGGCTGTCCATCCTCAGCGTAGCGGTCTGTGGGCCTCCGTCTGAACGACAGGATCCTCCTCTGTCGACGCCATGGGACATCCTCCGGACTGGAAGCCAGCTTGATTGGTCCTGACGGGTCCATCTGTAATGACTGTACGGTCCTGGTCAATGCAGCAACGCTCTTTGTTAGTTCTTGGACCTGATGGTGCAGGTTTGCAGGCGGGGATGGGTTTAGGGCCTGCGCATAAGCCCCCACAAGGTCTGCAGGGTAGTGCGCCGCCTCCTGGTGGTAAATGATGGCAGGGCGCCGCGAAGCTACAGCGCCACCTGGTGCGGGTTCCCGGAGCACCCGGATGGCCCTATCTTTAAACTGTGCAAAAGTCAAATTGGGGTTATGTAGGGCCATGAGGCGCAGCTGGGTTCTGTGGGCGCTGGACAGCAGACCATCAATGAACTGTTCAGTCAATAGTTCATCTGTACCCTGCACGCTGCCAGGGTCAGCTAGTTTGATTGCTCTCAGGCCTTCTTGCAAGTTTAAGGCATAGTCTCTGATACTATCTTGGGCCCGCTGCTTACATCCATAGAACCGCATTTTGATTTCTGCTGAGGTACGGGTATCAAAGGTGTCCCGTAGACGGGTCAGAACCCCCTTTACAGTCCTTTTCTCCTCAGCTGTCCAAGACTTTACCTCCCGCTGGGCCGCACCAGTTAACTGCCCTATCAGTATGCTTACTTTCTGTTCTTCTGTCAGGGGATAAACTTTGAACAAGCTATACAGCCTTTCTTTAAAGTCGCTCAAGGTATGCGACTCGCCGGCATACTGTGGCACCCAGGCTGCTCCGGGGATATAGGGCATGGAAAACGGCATCACAGCTGCAGCGGCTACGCTGGTGGTAGAGGGTCCCTCCGCTTCCTCCCCCCTAGTTAACCGTGGCCTACCTTCCGACGATCCTCTTCTGTAGGCCGCGGCTCCGCTCGTGATGCTCTGGGTGAGGACCTTGCGTCGCGGGGTGATGACGTCGGCATCCGCTGGATATCCTTCTAGGACCTTGCGCAGAATCTGGACGTAGGGCAGGGCTTCAGTTCTCGCGTGGTTTTGGTGTCCACGCCCCTCTTCTTCCCGCACGGCATCCCGAAGATGGCGCCTTTTGGCGGGAAACGGCCCCGAATTGCGGGAAACTTCACTCAGGTAAATATAAAGTCTTTTCAGGCATGCAATACCCGTTTGTGGCGGGTTGGTCACAATCCTGCCAACTACGCCAAAGCTGACTCACCCCCTGGGCCGTGGGGTACTCGAAACCAGGTCTTCTGGTGTACCGTGCTGATGGGGGTAATAGTGGCAACCCGGTCCTGTGGCTCAGGGTGGTCAGACTAATGTTGTGGCAGCCTATTTATAGCTCTGTGAATGTCCGACTACGCCACCCGTGGATTGCGGTCAGGGATAACCGCCGCTGCTAGGCAGACCGCTGAGGCTGGTGTTGGTGTGCAGCTCAAGGGTAGGATAAATCCCCACGGGAGGAGTGTGGCCTCAGGGCAGTGTAGGTGGATGCTGGGGGTGATAGTGCCGGCCGCAATAGTAAAAGTTCAGAGCCCGTTTCAAAACATTTCTGGGTCTTTATTGTAGATGTTATTAATGACCTAACAGTAGTACCGGTTAGGAATGGGCCTGGATGTCTGAAAGCATTCGGGGAGCTCCACTGGTCAGGGTGAGTGTGTAGGCCTACCGTTCTCTCTATGCTCTTTCTGACTATCCCTCTCTTCGTGGTGTAATAGCCCACGTCCCTGAGCTTGCCGTGTACTTCCCGCCTGTATGGCTCGCGACTCAGGCCTTGGGTACCTTTTGCTTTCTCCTCGCTGTACTGGTCCCTCTGTGTGGCGGAGCCTCCAGGCTTTTTAGGCCAAGTGACCTGAAATCCCTTGCGGATTGGTTCTTTGCTGCTGAAAAAGATAACCCGGACAGTCTCGGACCCCAATGTCGGGTTAGATTGATTCTCTGCCAGGACCGGCTCTCGTCGCCTCTGTCCCTGGCTTGCAGTCTTTGATCTGCCTCCCTGACTCCTCAGCTGCTGCTGACCTGTCCCTTCCATTAAGAAACCATTCTGGTCACTTCAGAAGCGGGTTCTGGTCTCTCTAACCCTGCCCCAGTTCCAGCTTTTATAGGGCAGCCAGCTCCCCCTACTGACCTGGGACAGGAGGTGCTACATGCTAATTGTCCCTAACCAGGGAACCTCCCTCCTGCTCTCAGATGCAGATTAATCACATTTGTGACAACCAGGCCTGGGGTGCCACAATTACACTTGGGTTTATTTAACTATTAAAAACGAAGACTTAGGGATGATCTTATTATTATTTAAAAATATATGAGGGGACAGTACAAAGACCTTTCTACTGATCTTTTTACTCTGAGGCCTGAGACGGGGACAAGGGGGCATCTTCTTTGTCTGGAGTAAAGAACTTTTAATCATAATCACAGACGAGAATTCTTTACTGTAAGAGCAGTGAAACTATGGAACTCTCTGCCGCATGATGTTGTAATGAGTGATTCACTACTAAAATTTAAGAAGGGCCTGGATCCCTTTCTTTAAAAGTATAATATTACTGGTTATACACTGTGTGCAGAATATTTAGGCAAGTTGTATTTTAGAGGATTATTTTTATTATTGATCAACAACTATGTTCTCCATCAACCGAAAAGACTCATAAATATCCAAGCTTAATATTTTTGGAAGTTGGAGTGTTTTTCTTTAGATTTGACTATCTTAGGAGGATATCTGTTTGTGCAGGTAACTATTACTGCGCAGAATTATTAGGCAACTTAATAAAAATCAAATATAATCCCATCTCACTTGTTTAGTTTCACCAGGTAAACCAATATCAGTGCGCAAAATTTAGAAATAAACATTTCTGACATGCAAAAACCCAAAAAATTAGTGATCAATATAGCCACCTTTCTTTATGATGACACTCAACAGCCTTCCATCGATAGATTCTGTCAGTTGCTTGATCTGTTTTCGATCAACATTGTGTGCAGCAGTCACCACAGCCTCCCAGACACTGTTCCGAGAGGTGTACTGTTTTCCCTCCCTGTAGATCTCACAATTTATGATGGACCACAGGTTCTCTATGGGGTTCAGATCAGGTGAACAAGGGGGCCATGTCATTATTTTTTCTTCTTTTAGACCTTTACTGGCCAGCCACGCTGTGGAGTAGTTGGATGCATGTGATGGAACATTGTCCTGCATGAAAATCATGTTTTTCTTGAGCGATACCAACTTCTTCCTGTACCTCTGCTTGAAGAAGTTGTCTTCCAGAAACTGGCAGTAGGTCTGGGAGTTGAGCTTCACTCCATCCTCAACCCGAAAAGGTCCCACAAGTTCATCTTTGATGATACCAGCCCATACCAGTACCCCACCTCCACCTTGCTGGCGTCTGAGTCGGAGTGGAGCTCTCTGCCCTTTACTGATCCAGCCTCTGGCCCATCCATCTGGCCCATCGAGAGTCACTCTCATTTCATCAGTCCATAAAACCTTTGAAAAATCAGTCTTAAGATATTTCTTGACCCTTTCTTGACGTTTTATCTTATGTTTCTTGTTCAAAGGTGGTCATTTTTCAACCTTCCTTACCTTGGCCATATCCATGAGTATCGCACACCTTGTGATTTTTGATACTCCAGTAACGTTGCAGCCCTGAAATATGGCAAAACTGGTGGTGAATGGCATCTTGGCAGCTTCACGCTTGATTTTCCTCAATTCATGGACAGTTATTTTACGACGTTTTTGGCCAACACGCTTCTTGCGACCCTGTTGGCTATTTGCCATGAAATGCTTGATTGTTCAGTGATCATGCTTCAAAAGTTTGGAAATTTCAAGACTGCTCCATCCCTCTGCAAGACATCTCACAATTTTGCACTTTTCAGAGCCTGTCAAATCTCTCTTCTGACCCATTTTGCCAAAGGAAAGGAAGTTGCCTAATAGTTTAGCACACCTTATATAGGGTGTTGATGTCATTAGTCAACACCCCTCCTCATTACAGAGATGCACATCACCAGATTTACTTAATTGGTAGTTGGCTCTCAAGCCTATGCAGCTTGGAGTAGGACAACATGTATAAAAAGTATCAAAGTGATCAAAATACGCATTTGCCTAATAATTCTGCACGTGGTGTATATACCAGATTCCTTGATAGGGCGTTGATCCAGGGAACTAGTCTGATTGCCGTATGTGGAGTCAGGAAGGAATTTTTTTTCCCAATGTGGAGCTTAGTGTTTGCCACATGTTTTTTTTTGCCTTCCTCTGGATCATTATGTTAGGCTATGGGTTGAGCTAGATGGACTTAGTCTTCCTTCAACTTGAAAACTGTTACTATGTTACTTTTCCATTGATAGATTCGGGCCTCTCGCCCGGCCAGCTTCAAGCAGGGCAACAGAAGCTCGCATGTAGCGATTTGATCAGCCATGGTCACCCAAAGGTGATGGTGGGAAAGTGCAATTACTGTCACAAGAGGTGGATAATGATGAGACACAATGGACAGAAAGTCAGGAAGAGGACCAGGGTGTGGAAGTGAAAGACGAAGCAGTGGACGATGAAGTCACTGACCAAACCTGGCAAAGGGACATGCAGAGCGAGGACAGCAGCACACAGGGGGAGGGAGGTGTAGCACCACAACAGGCAGGAACAAGCAGTGTGGTGGCCACAGACACAAGGCAGATAATTGCTCCCTGGAACACCAACACAAAACCAGCATGAAGGAAGTTGCCAGTACAACTGTTAGGATTTCCAGAGTCTGATTCTTTTTAAAGACTGGTCAGATAACCCCAAAAAGGCCATTTTCAACAGCATCAGCAAGAGGACCAAAACTACCAGGCTGACCACCATCAGCATGCTCAGGAACATGACAGCAAAGCACCCGACTAGCTGGGCCGAACGCCAGGGTCCAGAAACAGTGTCTGAGGGTGACACCACTGCCTCTTACCCTGTTGTGTGTGCACACCAATGACCCGTTCGTGGAGTACTTGAACATGCCTCCCACCCTGCACCTGTCATTGCACATTTGCAACCATCACCATCAGCAACCATGTCCTTGTCCCAGTGCAGCATTCAGTTGTCCGTACCCCAATCCTTTGAATGCAAATACGCAGCCAACCGCCCATATGCCACAATACTAAACTGCCACATTTCTCGACTATTTACACTAGAAATTTTGCCTTTTAGGCTCATGGAGGCAGAAGCTTTCTGCAACCTGATGGCGGATGGCCCTTGGTACTCGGTCTCCAGCCAACACTATTTCTCCCGGTGTCGTCCCCACCTTATACAAGCACGCATCCCAGAACATTACCCGTACCCTCACCAGCGCAGTTAGTGGTAAGGACCTAACAACAAACACGAAGACAAGTGAATAATGAGGCCAGGGACGGTACATCTCACTGACGCATAACTGGGTTAATATTGTGGAAGACAGGACCCAGTCGGAGCCTGGGATGGTACATGTCTTTCCGACGCATAGAATTGTGAGCCCTGGGTCAATCAAGCTTCAAAACGATGTTCACAAGGTATACTGCAGCAGTAGTCGGTCTCATAGTCAAAGAACAAATTATTCATGATGATAGAGGCCACCATCTCCATATCTTTCTGATATTTTTTTGTGAGAATGAGCTTGTCTCCAACCAGCCTGGAATATTTCCAGTGAATTAAAGCATGACGCCATGGTATTAGCAATGCCCCCAGTACCAGAAGCGAAGCCATCCACAATTTCCTTCTCAGGAATTTTATTTGGTAGACTGAGTGGCTCAAGATATTGAGTGGCAGTAGGTGCAAGTTTCTCCAGCATGTTAGACCGGAGATTACATAAGGGAATATATCGGGAGATTAGTTCTGAGATGTACGGAGGAGAAAGGTTATGGATGGCTTTGTAGGTCAGTGTTAGTAGTTTGAACTGGATATGCAGGGCAATTGGGAGCCAGTGAAGTGATCTTATAGATTGCAGTTTTATAGATTGCTGGAGCCAGTCCACAGTAAAAAAAAAAAAAGCATCCATAGAGTGTCCGGGAACCTTCACACAGACTTTTCTTAGCCGGGGCTGCTTCTCGGCAGGGTTGGACGGGCCCACCAGAGAACCGGAGAATCTTCTGGTGGGCCCTGGCTTCTCCTTCAGGAGAGTTCATAGCGCAAACCTTGCAGCTGCCATGCAGCTGTCTCTTGAGCGGGGGAGAAAGATGGGCCCTCACAATCAAATCCTCTGGTGGGCCAAATGTTATTCAGTCTGACACTGCTTCTTGGTGAGAGTTGTATTTCACCACAGCAATATTCTTTAGCTCGGTGAGATGACTGGCATAGAGGGGAAACCGTATCTACTGCGGCTGTCATTTCTGCACCACCAGGTTCCGGACATTGTCACACACGACCATGCCTGGCTGTATGTTCAGCAGTGAGAGCCACTGATCTGCCTGCAGTGTTACAGCTTTCAACAACTCTGCAGCTGTTTGTCACCTAAGCATAAGCATATTATCTTCAGCACAGCCTGTTGCCCCTTTGCTGAGGCAGTGCTGCAGTGCTTCCAGCTTGTGACTGATGTGGTCATTTTAGAGATGGAGGCCAAACAGGAAGAGGAGGAAGTGCAGGAGCTGTACAATGTGATTATATTGAGGTTACATTGGCAGATCTGGTTTTTATACTATACTAAAGATTCTGCTGTGTTTTTACATATTTTTGTTTTTACGTCTCTTCAAATGCGTATTGGAGTGCTTCCTAATTTTTGCCAAGCCTTCTAATTGCTGCATATACGGATAACAGTTTAGGAGACCCACTCTTTAATAATGGGAAGGACAATTCAAATAGATTCTATATTCTATAATATTACCTGTCTTATCTGAAAATTGTTTACGGGTGAGATATCGCAGTATGGATAGCGCATTACACTGATCCAGCCAGGTATTATTGCCTTACACTGCATGCTGCTGGTGCCGCCTAAAAAAAATTAAAATCTATTCTATTCCCTATCGATAACGCTGTTAGATACATTTACAATAGGGACAGCTGCTAGTTGGTATCATCAGCTCCAGATGAGTGTTCATTCTGGTCACATAAATGTCTTCCACAGTACATAATGTTTCTTAACATTTTTTTCCATTTTAACTTGTTTTTTGTATTTTTTTTATTGTCAGTCGGTAAAAGTGGCATGATACTCTGACAACATTGTTCACAGATACAGTATGCTATTTGTCAGCAACCAACTCTGAATAGGTTTGAACACACAACTGCCATACTTTAAATGTAGTGTAAACAAATGAGAGGAGATAAGAAGCCCGGCTGATCCTCCGCGCTGGTCCAGAGCCCTGAGGAAGTGGCAGTGTAGCCACGATACGTGTAGGCCAAGGAATAAAGAAAGTTTTGGTTCATCATTAATCCTTGTGTGTCTCTGGACCAGCGCGGAGGATTAGCTCGGCTTCTTATCTCCTCTCATTTGTTTACTCATCAGCGGGGTCTCCTGCAGGGGCCATCTGACAGGTGCTTCACAGTTGGTTGTGACTCACACAACCTCAGAAGGTGAGTCAGACTGATTGTGGGACCTGGGATTTACTTTTATACGGATAAAGCCCTATGTGCGCTGTTTTTCCTATCTTTTGCTTAAATGTAGTGTGATATCTGACACGTTCTCAAAAATTTCTGTATTATTACGGCAGTCATATGGGATCACGTTTGATGGCCACGGTTTCACGCAATCGCCTAATAGTATGGTATTTGTCAGCGACCAAGTGTCAATTGGTTAAACAAAACACAGCCCAATGACTTTAAATGGAGTGGGATATTTGGAACGCTCCACAAAATTTCTGTATTATTACGGCAGTCGTATAGGATCACATCTGATGGCCAAGGTTTCATGAAGTCGCCTAATAGTATGGTATTTGTTAGTGACCAACTGTGAAGAGGTTTGAACAAACAACGGCCATATTTTAAATGTAGTGTGATATCTGACACATTCGCAAAAATTTCTGTATTATTATGACAGTCATATGGGATCACATCTGATCATTGAAAAAAGTTTCTCTGCTTCCACAATACAGTAATGAGAATAAAATAAAAAAAATCTGGCTGTATTCTGCTAACAAGCAAATAGAACAGTAAAATGGTGTGCTCAAGATTACTTTTTAAGCAAAAAATCAGGATTAAGAGCAGAAAAAAAAATTAGCCCGGATATGTAGGGCTATATGGATACAGTGGGGAAAAAGTATTTAGTCAGCCACCAATTGTGCAAGTTCTACCACTTAAAAATATGAGAGAGGCCTGTAATTGACATCATAGGTAGACCTCAACTATGAGATACAAAATGAGAAAACAAACCCTGAAAATCACATTGTCTGATTTGGAAATAATTTTTTTTCAAATTTTGGTGGAAAATAAGTATTTAGTCAATTACAAACAAGCAAGATTTCTGGCTCTCAAAGACGTAACTTCTTCTTTAAGGGGCTCCTCTGTTCTCCACCCATTACCTGTAGTACTGGCATCTGTTTGAACTTGTTATCAGTGTAAAAGACACCTATCCGCAACCTCAAACAGTCACACTCTAAACTCTACTATGGTTAAGGACACCAGAAACAAAATTGTAGCCCTTCACCTGGCTGGAAAGACTGAATCTGCAATAGGCAAGCAGCTTAGTTGGAAAATATCAACTGTGGGAGCAATAATTAAATAATTAGATGTGATGCATAGTGTCTGGCTTGCAGCCTATTGATGACGGCCACACTATTAGATCAGGCGGGTTGCCCAGCACTATATAAGTGCATCCCCACAGGACAGATGCCCCAATTCACCCAGCCAACACTAAAGAGGCCTGGCCGCATCCTGCAACAAAAAAATGTGCAAAAAATATGAAAAATAGTGTATAAGATAAATACACTACATGAGGTATTGGTCAATATTTTGGCCAAAATACGCAAGCTCACAACCCAAGCACTGTGCATCACACATATCTGACCTATGCAGACTCCATCGGTGTGCATGTATAATACTACACAGCCACTCCCTCCATGAATTGGTAGGTTGGCTAAGATGGTGGTGCTGTATGATGAGCGGGAGGACGTGTTTGATGAGGGAAGAGGGTGGGGAGAGGTCAGAGGAGCGGTGTGCTGGTAATCTAATTTTTTTTTCTTATCTTAATATGTGTAAATTGTGGCTATCCAATCAGGGAGCAGGAACCTTCTACAATGTCCAGACACAAGGGCTTGTGCCATTGGCTGCTGAATTCACATGTCCCTCTCTATATAAAGCGCAGACATGTTGTTTTAGCACCATTTTGTTAGTATAGCAGGTCAGAGAGGATGCTTCTAGTCTGCTCCTGGATACTGAAAGATTTTAGATAGTTAGCTAGGTGGTTGCTCCTAAGTCAAATAGTTTATATAGATAGGGTCCTGTGTGGCTGTGAAATCGACCTTCCAGCAGATTTCTTTTTCTTGTGCTATTAGTGAGGTCCAGACAAAGACAGCAGGGCACATTTCAGCATAGAACTCTGTTGTGCACTGATTCTAATGTGCTCCATGCATCAGTACACCTTTGAAAATCTACTTTTTTCTGTTACTAACGTGATGCAGCACATCACATCTCAGCTTGTAATTTTCTGGAGGTGAAATTCAGCTGTATGCAGAGCTCATTCACAGTAAAAAAAAATCTAATTTCTTCTGTTTCTAAGGTGATACAGCAGGCTTAGATCTCAGTTTGAATTTTTTGGAGCATATATTCTATTTTATACAGGCCTCATCCACAGGAAAAAAAAATGGTTTCTTCTGTTACTAAGGTGATACAGCAGACCACAACTCAGTTTGAAATTTTTTGGCGCATATATTCCTTTGTATACAGGCCTCATCCACAGTAAAAAGAAATAATTCCTTCTGTTACTTAGGTGATCCTGCAGGTCAGATCTCAGTTTGATTTTTTTTGGATCATATATTCTATTTTATACAGGTCTCATCCAGAGAAAAAAATCAAATTTTGGTTCAACCACTCTATCTGAGCAACATAAGTGGTAAAAAGCATGGTCGTGGTGGAAAGGGGGAATAGGCTTGGTGATCAAGGTGTACGTGGGGTGGTAATGTTAGTGAAAGTTGTAGTAAACCAACACCATCACATCCTATCCAAAGACAAATGACAACTTCTGTTACTGGACAGGCTACTCCACTCCCTATTTTTGGCAGTCACACAGCGGTATGCCTTGTACATGACAGACAGAAAGAGCATGTGTTCCAGTTAATGGCAAGTGCTGCACCAAGTGGCCTCTCCTCCTATTCCTCCACCTCAACATCACACAGAGTACAGTCCTCAGAACTGACACCCCAATTATCCTTGTTTCCCCCCAGCGTCACAAGTCTCCAACCACCCAACTGACTGTAGGGAACCACAGATGGGTGAGTCAGCAGAGCTGTTCACACATTCTATGCCATGGTGTCACGCAAGGTGTGGGAAAGACTAAGTGCAAAATGAAGGGAAGAGGAAGCCCAAACACTAGAGAAAGGAGGAGGAGTGGAGACCCCTTGGCAGATCTAATAACACCCTGCCTATCCTACTGTCCCTATATAGGTTCCACACCTATCGCCAAACAGGACCCTAAACCCTGTATGTCCATAGAGCTTGGCCCTAGATGGGGAGAAGGGAGGGGTGAGCACTGGTCTGGCCCCACTACAAACTAAAGACAAAAAGGTAGACAAACAAAAGGGTTTAAGTTAGCTTGAGCAGACATCAGAGGAGTAACGCCAACTGTCTTCAAAGGGCACCAGAGAAGAAGCCAGCCAACAGCTAGTGCTCC
Source organism: Phyllobates terribilis (assembly GCF_046119375.1). NCBI lineage: Eukaryota > Metazoa > Chordata > Amphibia > Anura > Dendrobatidae > Phyllobates > Phyllobates terribilis. Next base: position 31,942,709 of record NW_027362768.1, on the reverse strand, counting down.
AAGCTTGCACAAAGTATAGAAGTATCACCGGCGAATGCCTGGAGCAAACTGAGGGTTTTTAACTCCACTGGTCTTAAAGGAAGAAGGATTAAGAAGGTGTCTGCAATGCCAAGTGCAGAGACCTTCTACAGCCAGATCCAGATTGACAGTCTATTACACCTGACACACCCATGAAAAACATGGGCATCAGTGGTTTGCTGCAAAGATTCACAGACTTAAGAGGAGGAAAGCATCTGCACCGATGCCCAAAATTTTTTCTATTAGATCCGGGGCAGGACAAAGTAGTGACCATGCAGAATCATGACCCTCTGAGACTGATGAGACTCAGATACCTTAGGCTCACATGGACTGTACTGTGCTGTCAGGGGAGGAAGAGGAGGAGGGTGACTCTCAGGGAGAGGAATGGGAAAACAGAGAGGATGATGAGGTTGTAAATCCCACTTGGTATGAACCCAGAGGCATGCAGCTGAGTAGTTCATTTGTGGAGGTAGGGGAGGAGGAAGATGAGGAGGTTACGTTGCACCCTATGGCACCGACACGGAGTGATACAACCATGATGAGCACTTCATCCTTAGCCACAACTATGGCTGTGGCCAGCAGTGGTCGCTTTTCTGTAGCTCGCAGGGGTGGCAAGGGTTGCCACTCTGGTGGATGTGGGGGCAGGCGGGGAAGGGGCTGCTCTACAAGTCTTGGAATCTCAAGTGCCTGCAGGACAAACCTCTATATTTAACACTTACTCCACTGCTTCTGCCTCCTCCACCTCCTCTAGGGCTTCCACCTGCACCCTCAACCTCTTCCTTAATGAGACACGCGTTCCAACAGTGAAGAGTGAATCCCCACCACCTCCGTACTGCGCAGCCAGGGCTCCCCGCAATCAGTCAGTGTTAAAATTAATATGCATTGGAGATCGCAGTCATACAGCTAAAGAGTTGTGGACAGCTATCAGGCTAAGTTTAAGCAAAGGCTGTCTCCACTGAACCTGAAGCCAGGGAAGGCCATATGCGATAACAATGTGAACCTGGTGGCGGCCCTATGCCGGGGCAAGCTCACACACATGCCTTGCATGGCTCATGTCCTCAACCTGGTGGTACAGCCCCTTCTCCGCCACTATCCTGGCCTGGATGCGCTGCTGCAGAAAGCACAGAAGCTGTGGGCTCACTTCTGCTGTTTGCACCCTTCAGGTCATCGACTTGCATCGATACAAAGGTTTTTGTCCATGCAAGTTAACTTGTTGACATGCGATGTGCCATGCGATGTGCCAACACAGTGGAATTCCACTCTGCACATGTTGCAGCGACTGTGTCAGCGGCAACCAACCCTGATTCAGTATGTCATGTCGTATAGCCTGGGCCAACACAATACGGACATGGGGCAAATAACGTTTGCGGAGTGAGCACAAATTAAGGACCTTTGCACCCTTCTTCACACTTTTGAAATGGCTATTAAGATGGTTAGCGCTGATGATGCCATCATAAGCATCACTACTCGGGTCATCTAAATGCTGGAGCAGAATCTGAATAGCCTGAAGGAGGAGGTGGTGATCCCAGATGAAGAGTAGAAAGCAGAGGAGGATGTGAAAGGGATAACAATGTCTGTAAGTTCCACACTGTTGACACACAGCCAGGTGCCAAGGGAGGGTGGATTACAGCGATCAAAGGAGGCTGGTGATACCAGACAAACTGTTAGTAAAGGTGCAGGAGCCGAGGAACCAATGGAGGAGGAAGAGGTAATGGAAGGACAACAGTCAAGAGATGAAGAGGATAATCATCCCCTCTCTGTTGTTCATGGTTGGTGGGAGGGGACAGAGGAATCAAGCATCAGTGTTATCCAGCAACCAGCACACCATGGGCTTGGACCTCATGGAAGAGCCCGACATATGAGAGCCTTCTTGCTGCACTATCTGCAACATGATCAACATAAAGTTATGTTTCTAAATAGTCCTGACTTTTAGGTTGCCACTCTGTTAGATACACATTACTGTATAAGAGTAAATTTTACCAGATGCTTCCCGCCCTGGAAAGGGACCCGCGAATGCGAGAGTATCGAAACACGCTTTTTCACAACCTTAAGAGACTAGACTTCCAACCTCCGGAACGTCAATTCGTCAATGCCAAAATATGAGCAGGAGCAACAGCAGCCTAAGTGGCAGAAGCAATTTCTGTGAATCCTTTCACACATTTTTTAGACCAGCTCGTGCACCAGCGCAACAGAGTACAAGTCTGATACGTGATGAACAACTGGAGACCGTGGTGCAGGAGTATCTTGAGCTCAATATCAATAAAGTCATGGAGGGTTTGGACTCTTTTACATTTTGGTCTTCAGAAATGGAAGAGTGGCATGAGCTCTCCTGTCACACTTTGGAGGTTTTATAATGCCCAGCAGCCAGCGTTCTCTCAGAAGGTGTCTTCAGCGCTGCTGGTGGTTTCCTGATGGATAAGTGCAGCCTCCTGTCCCCTGAAAGTGTATCCTAACTTTCATCTAGATGAATAAGTTATAGATCTCCAAGGACTTTTGCACCCCAATCGCAGACTGTACAGACTAGGCGATGTTGTAGTTTTTAGTGTGCTACATTGATCTCGCGTAATTGCAGTCTGTGATATATTTGTCATGGCTTCTGTGCCTGCTGTGGCTGCGGCCGCAGATGTTAACACTAATTTTTGGAAATGTGGAGACTCCTGATTGGGTCTCCATCTGCTGGGTTGGCTGTAGTGGAAGAGGTATCGGTCTCCATTATACAAGTTCTACTCTACTGAAATTCATGCCTCTTTGGTGGTGTCTGTCCCTAAATTTTGGAAATGTGGAGACTCCTGGTTGGTTCTCGATCTGCTGGGTTGGAACATGGGGAAGTTCACCGAGCTGGGACGAATCAAACATTTAAAGGTTCTCTCATCTCTAGCTGTTATGTATAATAGCCATTTTGGGCAATGTATGGAATCTTTATTATTAAAAATTATTATATATAAACAGTATCAAAAATATAAAGGCAATGTGTAGACTTACGGATCAAAAATCCCACCATACCCTTAGCCCCATGGAAAAGTAAGGGACTAGGTACCTAGACAGTACATCACAAATTTGAGGTGAAAAAATAAGCACAAATAGAAATGACTAGAAATTGGTGTGGGTCCCCTAAGGAATTGCGTCCCGGGGAGAACCACGAAGATACATAAACATCACAGGATGGGCTCAGGTCAGTGACTGAGGTATGACACTTCACCAGAGATGCCATCCACAAAAATAAAGATAGAAAGTGAGTGAAAGAAAAGAGATGGGAAAAAGGAGAAGGTGGGAAGGTGGTACAAGCGAACATTGAAAGTACTAAACAGTCAAATGGGGGTCAGGTCAATTAGGTAAGGAAATGTATCGTTGAATTCATCATATAGTATATCACCAACATGACCAAAATGACTCACCCACGAAGGTATAGAATGTTGCTCATACAGGGGACAGAGGAGGGCTGGTTGCTCCCGTCAGGGACGGGCCTCAATGCGCGTTTCGCGGCTGCTTTCTCAAGAGGCATAGATGGTGAGGGCTAGAATACATGTGATCTTCTAGGGGTAGGCATAAAAAGGTCATTGAACCCCCTGCATCTATGCCTCTTGAGAAAGCAGCCGCGAAACGCGTGTCGAGGCCCGTCCCTGACGGGAGCAACCAGTCCTCCTCTGTCCCCTGTACGAGCAACATTCTATACCTTCATGGGTGAGTCATTTTGGTCATGTTGGTGATATATTATATGATGAATTCAACGATACATCTCCTTACCTAATTGACCTGACCCCCATTTGACTGTTTAGTACTTTCAATGTTCGCTTGTATCACCTTCCCACCTTCTCCTTTTTCCCATCTCTTTTCTTTCACTCACTTTCTATCTTTATTTTTGTGGATGGCATCTCTAGGTGAAGTGTCATACCTCAGTCACTGACCTGAGCCCATCCTGTGATGTTTATGTATCTTCGTGGTTCCCCCCCGGGCCGCAATTCCTTAGGGGACCCACACCAATTTCTAGTCATTTCTCTTTGTGCTTATTTTTTCACCTCAAATTTGCGATGTACTGTCTAGGTAACTAGTCCCTTACTTTTCCATGGGGCTAAAGATATGGTGGGATTTTTGATCCGCAAGTCTATACATTGCCTTTATATTTTTGATACTGTTTATATATAATAATTTTTAATAATAAGCTTATTTATGCCAGTATGCTCATTTGCCCTCTTCGTTTTTCCATCGATTTTTTGAGTAGGCTCCGCTTCGCGGTTATGGGGTGTGAGTGGTATTCCCTCCACACCACATATCCGCTGTTTTCAATATGGTGGCCAAAGTGTTTTCTATAATGTATGGAATCTGCAGTTCATTCATCGTGGCTGAGCCGCCTGAGCTAGAGGTAGTGCATTGATTCCTAACAGGTGAGAGACCATGTTATTTCTTACCTACCCAAAAAAGGGACTGTTTTTCCTTTCTTTGTTGAAATTCATTTGGAACCGGGGAATGACTATTTTGCTTTCATGTGAATGTTGTTAATATTTATGCCGGAAAATAAACAGAAGACTGTTTTGCACCAACACCAAGTGCCTGTGTGTACCCATACTGCTACCAGGAAGCATGAATACCTACAATACTTTTCTGCAAATGTCCAGCCAGGCTGTGATTCATGCTGCTTTCAATTTGGGTAGCTTAAATCATCTGACAGATTCCCTTTAAAAAGTGGCAAATTATGGCCCACAAATTGTGTGCGGCTTAACTTGGAATTTTTGTACACCAGTTTCTGGTATAGTCACTTTGAAAAATATCCACCAATGTACACTACAAAAGTATGTGTCTATTTACCTAATTACTTATTTTTAATTTTTTATTACAGCAACATCTTGTGAACCTCCACCTACTGTTGCGAATTCTAGAATTAACGGAGGCATTAAAGACAATTATGCATCTGGAGAAAAAGTTACTTTTTCATGTAATATTGGTTATTCTCTGGAAAGATCTTCCACAGGAGAAGGACAATGTGAGAACACACAATGGATCAATCTACCAGTGTGCAGAAGTAAGTGACCTCATTTTACAAACTACACCTCTCAATGAATTCATCTAAGGGTGTCGTGATCATATTGACATCACAGGTGTCACCGAATTTTATATTATTGGGCAGTGAAGAAAAAATAATTACATTTTTACACAAAAATATTGTTTAGCCCCAGATTTTACATTTTCACATTGGTAAATGGCTAAAAATGGCAGAAATTTGTCACACAATTTCTGCTGAACATGGGATTACCCCATATGTGACTGTACAGCACTGGTTAGCCACACGGCGATAATTGGGAGGGACGAAGCACTATTTGCCTCCTGGAGAACAGATTTACCTAGAATAGTGTGCAGACAGTGGCGTACTGCCAATGGCAGCATGCCACGGCACTGCTATGGGGCCCGTGAGTGGACACTTAGGACAGGTGAGTATATGGATTTTTTTATTTTATTCTTATTTTTTCAGGTGGAGACAATGAGAGCAGACTACAACTCTCATCATTAACCCCCACTGGTGCTGATCGCAGCGCCGGCAGGGGACTATGATGAGGGCAGCATTCAGCACCCGGTGCTTGGGAACAGCGCTAACTGTACCACTGATTTCCAAACTCCATACGTGTGCTCCTGATGTGGCACAGGGGCGGCACTCATGTGCCGCACAGGTGTACACGGACACGGATATCTCCAGTTGGAGTTTTTCCGTTACCGAAAATATCCAGACGTGTGAAACCGGCCCAAGCTTCAAGCACTTACCAAAGGAAGAGCCCATTTTGCTCCTGGCTCCCTACTGCACTGCCACCCAGTGTCAACCAATATACTTAGTCTTGGTTGTATCACCTAATGAGTAAGGAAACAAAATTATTGTAGTAATGTGTGGAACCTGATGGCAACAAACACCACCACTAAGACCAGACCTCGGCAAAGTGCAGCCCGTGAGCCACATCTGGCCCTATGACTGTCCCTGTCTGGCCCATGCTGGAAACAGTGGCCCATGGACTGTACCATGCGTCAGCCACCCCATCCTTAGGATGCAGATAGCGTTGAGTATAATAGAGAAAGAGTGAGCTGCCGGTTCCTTCTTGCATAATTCAGCATGTGCGAGTGAGACATCAGATGAGATGATGTAACTAGAGATGAGCGAGCATACTCGCAAGTACTCGGTACTCGCCCGAGCATCTCAATACTTGAGATGCTCGGAGCTCGCCGAGTACTTGCGAGATGCTCAGGCGGATGCTCGGGTCCCCACCGTGCATGTTTGGGTGCTCTTTAGAGCGCCAATAGACATGCAGGGATTGCATGCCACTCACTGTAATGCCGCAGACATGTTGGTTATGGCATTACAGTGATTGGCTGGCCGCACAGCGTCATCATTTCAATATCATGACCTGGCGCCGCTGTGCTCGTCAGTCTACTCCGCAATCAGGCAGTGTAGGGAGAGGTGCTGCTGAGCTAGGGAGAGATTTGGTTGTGTATTAGGTAGTGTAGGGAGAAAACAAGTACATTACACATATCCATCTCAACAAACTGTCCTTCTGAGGACTAATCTACCTGCAGAGATATCAGGCAGGAAGTGTATATAGGCAGGCAGGCAGTGTATATAGCAGACTGCAGTGCATATAGCACAAGAGGCTCCATTTCAGTTCTGCCTTCTGCTGCTGTTAGATATTTCTAGACAAAGTCCCAGGTCTCAGGGGCCAGGAATAATTTTTTTGGGATCTTAATCCTCATTATTTGCTTAAAAAGCAATCCAGAGAACACTGTTTTTCTGCGCCATTTGCTTGTTGGCACTGCAGAATACAGCCATGTCCTTTCAATATTACAGCACTAAAAATCCAGCTATTTAAAACTGTGGTTTGTCCGTCACATGGATCACATATAATTGCACTGAAAACACTGCCATTTTTGGCCTTCATTCAAATTTTTTTTCAGTGTGTCAGCAAAGTTTTTGACATCGGTTTGCTGTTCAAAATAGTTACCTACAGGCCAGGTATTTAAAACTGTGGTTTCTCCATCACATGGATTACATATAACTACAAATTCAGCCATTTGTAGTGAGCGTGGAAGAGATTGTCCTCCATTTAAAATGGACAACGCGCGTGGCAAGGGATGGAGAACTGGACGTGATGGTGATGGTGCATGCAGAGGCCGAGGCCGTGGGCAAGCTGAAATTGTGCCACAACAAACACCCACATCTTCTCGCCAGACCTTCTTGTCCCAATTCCTAGGGGACCGTAGCACACCACTATTGAACCCAGAGCAGTGTCAAAAGGTTGCTGTTTGGATAGCGGATAATGCTTCAAGTCACTTAGCCACCACCACCACCACCACCCTGTCTTCCACATGGTCAAGTGTCAGTAGCCGTGAGTCTGGACTGCATATTCTTCATCCTGATCCTCCTTCCTCCCACAATGCCGAGTGCCTGGAGACAACTGATCCCACACTTGGACACTCTGAAGAGCTGTTCACTTTTCCATTTATAGATTCGGGCCTCTCACTCGGTCCACTTGAAGCGGGGCAAGAGGAGATCGCATGCAGCGAGTCTGAGTCTGGTTGTTTTTTAAAGACTCTACCGATAACCCCAAAAAGGCCATTTGCACCACCTGTTAGGCCAGCATCAGTAGGTGTGCCAAAATTAGCAGCCTGGCCACCACCAGCATGATCAGGCATATGGCAGCAAAGCATCTGACTTTGTGGGCCGAACCCCAGGGTCCAGGAACAGAGTCTGCGGGTGGCACCATTACTTCTTTCGCTGTTGTGTATGCAAAAAAATCCCCTGTCCACAGTGCATGCAAAGATGCCTCCTGCCCTGCACCTGTCGTTGCACACTCTCAAGTAGCAGCATTAGAAAGCACGTCCACGTCCTTGTCCCGGAGCAACGTTTAGATATCCATACCCCAGTCCTTGGAGCGCAAGCGCAAATACGCAGCCAACACCCCACAGGCCACACTACTAAATTCCCACATTTCACGACTGCTTGCGCTCAAAATGTTGCCTGATGGTGGCAGCCGTCCCTCGATACTCGGTCCATGGACATGAGGACAAGTGCTTGTGGGCAGGGACGGTACATCTTGCTGACAGTACACTGGGTTAACATAGTGGAAGCCGGGACCCAGTCGGACCTTGGGATGGAACACGTCCTCCCGACGCCAAGGATTGCGGGCCATAGGTCAATCAGGGTTGCCCCCACGGTCTACAGCTCCTGCACCTCATCCTCCTCAGCCTCCCCCTCCTCTTCAGCCTCCATCTCCAAAATGACCACATCAGTCACAAGCTGCAAGCACTGCAGCACTGCCTCGGCCAAGCTAATATGCTTAGGTGACAAACCGCACAATGCTGAAGAGTTGTGGACAGCTCTGAAAGAGCAGGCAGATCTGTGGCTCACACCGCTGAACCTACAACCAGGCATGGTCATGTGTGACAATGGCCGGAACCTGGTGGTGGCTCTGAGCCGAGGCAAGCTCACACACGTACCATGCCTGGCCCATGTGCTTAATCTCGTGGTTCAGCGGTTTCTCAACTCATACCTGGAGATGCCGGATCTGCTTGTTAAAGTACGCCGCCTGTGTGCCCATTTTAGAAAGTCACCTACAGCTTCTGCCGCCCTTGCCGTGTTTCAGCAGCGTTTGCAGCTTCCGGCTCACAGACTGGTATGTGATGTCCCCACGCGTTGGAACTCTACACTGCAGATGTTGGGAAGGATTTGTGAGCAGAAGAGGGCAGTTGTTGAGTACCAGCATCAAAAAGGTCATCGATATTCAGTTCAGATTCCACACATAAGACCTCAGGAGTGGATATAGATGTCAGACATATGTACCATCCTCCAAAACTTGAGGACTCCACCAAGATGGTGAGCGATGATGACGCCATAATTAGCGTCAACATCCCACTTCTCTGTCTTCTGAAATGCTCTCTGCTCACAATCAAAGAGGATGCATTGCAGGCAGAGCACGATGAGATGGAGCAAGGAACCATACAGGGTGATTACACACAACCAAGCTTCATCTCATCCCAACGTGGATTGGGTGACAATGAGGAAGAGGAGGAGGAAGAACAGGAGCTAGTTTCATGTGCTATAAACGGTACTCCTTGCACAACTGTCATACCGTCTGTTCACCGTGGATGGCCAGAGGACAGAGAGGAGGAGGCGGAGAGCATGGTCAGTCATCCTCTTGGTGAGGACACAGAAGTCTTGCCTGTTAGTAGTCTGGCACTCATGGCTGAGTTTATGTTACGCTGCATTTCCCATGACCCTCGAGTTCTCAAAATTTTGGGTGACAGTCTTTACTCGTTGGTGACACTTCTAGACCCATGCTACAAGGAGAACTTTATATCTCTTATTCTGAGGTGAACAAGTCTACAAAAATGGGGAAGTACCAGAAGGCCTTTGTTGCGGAACTATTAAAAAAATTCCCATCTGAAAACGCTGGCGGCAGAGGTCACAGTTCATTGGACAACCAAGGAGTACAGGCGAGAGAGACACAACTTCAATCCAGCAGAGGCAGGGGAACACTGTCAAAGTTCTGGGAGAATTTTCTCTGCCCCTCCCATCGCAAAGGCCCTGAGGCGCGGGGTACTCTCACAAGGAGTGCAAAGTTTGGGAAGATGCTGAGGGAGTACCTTGCCGACCGTACCAACGTCCTCCGTGATTCCTCTGTGCCTTATAATTATTGGGTATCCAAGCTGGATACGTGGAATGAACTGGCTCTCTACGCCTTGGAGGTCCTGGCCTGCTCTGCTGCTAGCGTTTTATCAGACCGGGGTTTTAGTGCTGCTGGTGGAATTATAACTGATAAGCGCATCTGCCTGTCAATTGAAAATGCTGACAGGCTGACTCTTATAAAATTAACAAGGGCTGGATTGGGCCAGACTTCTCAACACCACCGAATGATAGCAGCGTAACATAAACTCAAATCCAGTGTCTTTTGACCTCTTCACTCCCACACATGGGTATATGCTTCCTGATTTTGGATATTTGCTCTTGACCTCCTCCTTCACCTCATCCTCCACCACCGTATCACCAGGTTGACCGTGGTCCGTGATGCAACACCCATATAATTTTTTTAAAGGGTGTTTATGATGCCCGTAAAAAAAATGTTATACAGTATGTTCATGTACAGTACAGACCAAAACATTGGACACACCTTCTCATTTAAAGATTTTTCTGTATTTTCATGACTATGAAAATTGTACATTCACACTGAAGGCATCAAAACTATGAATTAACACGTGGAATTATATACTTAACAAAAAAATGTGAAACAACTGAAAATATTATATATCAAATATATTAAAGCAAAAGGTGGCTACTTTGAAGAATCTAGAATATAAGACATATTTTCAGTTGTTTCACACTTTTTTGTTAAGTAATTCAACATGTGTTAATTCATAGTTTTGATACCTTCAGTGTGAATGTACAATTTTCATAGTCATGAATATACAGAAAAATCTTTAAATGAGAAGGTGTGTCCAAACTTTTGGTCTGTACTGTATACCCCCCAGGAGTAAATGTTTGTCAGCCCATACACTTAGTGCATGGGCATTACAAGTATAGAAGACCTGCTCCTTTCTAATGGGAACATTTGTTATGAGGCCCTCCTTCACGTCTCTTCCAAGGGGCATTGGAGTGCCTCCCAATTTTTGGCAGCCCTTGCATTCACTGCATAGGCCAATACTGTGGGAGACCTACTTCCTAATAATGGGAACATTTTTTTTCAGAAGGCCCTCCTTTACGTCTTTTACAAGGGGCATTGGAGTGCCTCCAAATTTTTGGCAACCCTTGCATTCACTACATAGGCAAACACAATGGGAGACCTACTTCCTAATAATGGGAACATTGTTTTCAGGAGGCCCTCCTCTAAGTCTCTTCAAAGGGGTATTGTGGTGCGTCCAAATTTTCACAGTGGTATTGGGGTGCATTCAAATTTTGGGCAGCCCTGCCACTCACTGCATATGCAATAACAGTATAGGAGACCCACTCTTTAGTAATGGGAGCAATAAAACATAACCGGCTGATGGGTCTCTAAGAATATTGAGGGCCGACTTGTGGCCCTTTAAGAATAGTAAAGGCCGCCTGATGGCCATATAAAAATAGGCTTTGTGACTTTCAGAGTCCCTCCTTCATAAATGAAACACGATGTGTCTGATGATATCACACCACATGGCCAGATAAGGTTGTAAAATGTTAAAATGACATTTCCTGGTGAATGCATTTGTCTAGGTTGAAAACAATGCAAAAGTGCAAAAATGCATCAAAAATGCTGAGTGTGAACATAGCCCAAGGTGTGGAGGAGCATTTTTGTTTTTAGTTATTTATTTTGCTTTATATACAAGTCATTAACCTGGAAAGGATGTTCCTTAACATATTTCCCAGGAAAATCCATTTTGGTTTTGTTTTTGTATGTTTTAATGTGAGTCCGTAGAAGTTGCGTAATACCTCTGACAAAGTTGTTAATAGAAGTGACCTGGAAGTCAGAAATGCTTCCAGGGGTCTTCCCCATGCTGTTCCCATGTCATTTGAGCACTGTTCCCATCGATTTGGGCAATTTTTAGGCCCTCTGCAGACCGCCGGGGGGAGCCGCCTGAAAAATGCTCAAGTTTCCCACAGACTTACATTGGGCTCGTTGCTCGGGTCAAGCACCCGAGTATTCCAATGTGCCCGACCTGAGCATCGAGCACCCAAGGTTTTAGTGCTCGCCCATCACTAGATGTAACTACATCGCGTTGGCTGTGTGGAGCCTCAGTGCACACATCATAGACTGGAGATGGGAGCAAGGGTAGTATTTTTTTGTGTATGAATGTGTGTGTAATAATACAGTATAAAGGGGCAGCTGTGTGGGGGCTCATCTATAATATAACAAGGGATGTGTCTTTCTGTCCGAAGCCTTTATGGACTGAGCATGCTCAGTGTGGTGCAATAACGACAATATGTCCAGGACGAGAAAAGAGAGACAAATTCTTAGTTTAGTGCACCCCATTTTATCAGTATATTATATATGCAGTGCCTAGCATAAATGAGAACACCCCCATATTATCAGTACATTACATATACAGCGCAAAGCATAAGTGAGTGCACCCCGTTTATCAGTACATTATATATACAGCGCTCATCGTAAGTGAGTACACCCCTGTATTCTCAGTACATTATGTATACAGTGCTCAGCGTAAGTTAGTACACCCGAGGATTCTCAGTACGTTATACATAAAGGGCTGAGCGTGAGTACACCCCCTGTATTCTCAGTACATTATGTATACAGTGCTCAGCGTAAGTGAGTACACCCCCTGTATTCTCAGTACATTATGTATACAGTGCTCAGAGTAAGTGAGTACACCCCCTGTATTCTCAGTACGTTATACATACAGCGCTCAGAGTAAGTGAGTACACCCCCCTGTATTCTCAGTACGTTATATATACAGCACTCAGTCTAACTGAGTACACCCCCTTGTATTCTCAGTACGTTATATCTACAGCGTTCAGCATGTGTACACCCCCCTGTATTCTCAATACGTTATATTTACAGTGGTTAGCATAAGTGAGTACACCCCCCCTGTATTCTCAGTACGTTATATCTACAGCGCTCAGCGTAAGTGAGTACACCCCCTGTATTCTCAGTACGTCATATATACAGCGTAAGTGAGTACATCCTACTATATTCTCAGTACATTATATATACATTGCTCAGCTTAAGTGAGTACTCCCCCTGTAGTTTCAGTATGTTATATTTACAACGCTTAGCGTGAGTGAGCACACCCCCTGTATTCTCAGTACATTATATATACAGCGCCCAGCATGTGTACACCCCCCTGTATCCTCAGTACGTTATATATACAGCGCTTAGCGTAAGTGAGTACACCCCCCTGTATTCTCAGTACATTATATATACAGCGCCCAGCATGAGTACACCCCCCTGAGTTCTCAGTACGTTATATATACAGCGCTTAGCGTAAGTGAGTACACCCCCCTGTATTCTCAGTACGTAATATGTACAGCGCCCAGCGTAAGTGAGTACACCCTCCTGTATTCTCAATGGCAGGAAAGAGAGATTATCCAGCACAAAATCCAGGGAAAAAATTAAAAACTAGAAATTTATTTAAACATGATTAAAAAATGCTATAAACAGCATGCTATCTGATCCGTTTTGAACTGTGTGTTCTTATTCATAGAATCAATAAGCATTCTGTTTAGAGCATTTTTTAACACGTACTTTTTTTAGTCATGATTAAATAAATTTCTAGTTTTTAATTTTTTCCCTGGATTTTGTGCTGGATAATTTCTCTTTCTTGCCAATGATCCACCCTGCTGCCAACACAGGTTCACAATCCCTGCACGTCCTGAGGAATTCTACTATGTATGGTGAGCTGGATGAACTTTTTTATTTTTACCTCTTACAGCGCTCATCGTGAGTACACCCCCCTGTATGCTCAGTACGTTATATATACAGCGCTCAGCGTAAGTGAGTACACCACTAGTGTTGAGCCACCCCCGTAGTGTTCGAGTTCGGTTCGTCGAACACCCGTGTGTTCGCCGAACTGTTCGTCGAACTGTTCGTCGAACACCTTCGAACACCGTTAAAACCAATGGCAGGCAAACAAAAACACATAGAAACACATAGAAAACACCTTCAAAGGTGTCCAAAAGCTGACAAACTGCTCAGAAGACATAACTAACACATGGAAAAGTGACAAGTACATATAGTCATGCGAAAATAAAAGAGGTGGAGGAGTAAAAGGAGGGGGAGACACAGATATAGGCATGTCATGCCCTTCTAAAATCCAAAAAGTGAGAAGCCGACACGGCCAGTCCGTTCCTGCCCGTGCCACCTCCGTGTCGCCGGGTTTGTGCCAGAGCCGCGGTGGACCCTGACGGCCAGCCCCCCTCTCCTAATACTGGTGCCTGTCCGCTGGTGGGTCGAGCCCCCCGCGGTGGGGGGGGAGTAACATCTGCAGAAGAAAGACCATCTTCCAGCCAAACTAACATGTCGACTTCTTTTCGTGGACAATATGATACGATCCCTTTGTTATGGACACGCCCATCGCTACAAATTCCAGATGAGGCACAAAAACAGCAGGTGCTTCAGCGGATATCAAGTGCTCCTTCAAGTGGGCTCTCCTCCACCTCAACTTCAACATCACAAATACTCCAGTCCTCAGAGGTGTCACCCCAATCGCACTTGCTTCCTCACAGCTCCCAAGTCTCCAGCTGCCCGTCTGAGTATGGGGTAACACAGATGGTTGAGTCTGCACAGCTGTTTACTCATACTATAGCCTGGGAAACGGAGGTCTGCTCCAGAGCTTCTGTTAATCCAGACGAGGAAATGATCTGCACTGATGCCCAGAATCTTTATAAGTCGGATCCAGGACCAGATGAAGAAGGTTCTGAGCATAATGTAGACCCTCGTTCCCAAACTGTAACTCCTGTTGGTGGAGACAATGATGAAGACGATGATGAGACTCAAATACCTGATTGGAGCGACAACTTGACTTTTTGGTCAGGGCAGGAAGAGGTTGGCTTTGAGGACGACGGGTGTGATAACACACAGAGTGATGATGACAAGGTTGGAGATCCCACTTACTGTCAACCCACAGTCAGCCAGTCGATGAGGTCACCCGGGCCTTTGCCTGGCCTTTGGGATGTCGCGGTGGTCGGCTCCCTGGCCCGTACCCTGGGGTCACTCTTTAAAAGGGTGGATAATTGTTAATTTTATAAGAGTTTGTGACACCACCTGTGGTATCTGGTGAGAAGCACCAGCGCTGCAGCAGTCCACTGAGGCCCGTGATAAGGCAGCTCGATGGTATAGCTCCCCACAGGTGGAGCTAGGTCTCAGGGCAGCGTATGCAGGGGGAATGCAGGACAGGCGAGACCCAGCTGGGTCAGAGCAAGAACGGAAACGGACACGGTAGTCACTTCAGTACCATTTACTGGAGGAAATTCAGGCACATCCTGGAGCACTGTAGGGTGAAGGGTGCATATCAGGATCCCCCCCAATGAGCGGGTGTAGGGCCTCCTGTTTCTTGCCTCTGCGCAGTAAGTTTCTGACCTGCCTGGAGATAGGCCTAACTTTGTCTCTGTCCTGCGCTGGCTGACCTTGTGGTAGGGCCTTCTCTTGAAGTTCAAGCTCCCAGTATGCGGGGCCTAAGCGTCTCCTGGCTCTGTTACGTATCAGCACCTTAGCGATCCTGGGACTTGTAGTTCTCCAGGGATTCCGGTTATGCCTTACTGGGTCATAGAGGTCCCGGTAAGCTCGGATCCGGTGTACGGTAAATGCTTCGGGGTGAGCTGGTTAAGCTCCTCTGCCCCTTATGTACTAACTCGCCACTCGCCTTCGGCCTACTCGGGCCCTCAATAGGCTATACACACTAACGGCAGCTTGCCGCGCTTCACCGATCTTATGATGCCGGCACACCTTAAGCTCTATCTGGGCTCCCTGAATCTAGCTAGCAGGAGCCTCGTGCTCCACTGATGAACTATTAACTGAGTTCTCTAGACTAGACTGAGCTCCACTGCAGACTGACCTCTCTTAGGCTTCTCTACTGCAGGAACTCTTCAGAGGAACTGAACTGCCTAGCTCCACCTTCCCTATTTATATCCCTAACGGGCTCCCTCTGCTGGTCTGAGGTGGAAGGTGGAGATGTGTGAATGTTTATGGGGGCCTCTTGTGGAGGATTCCATCAATACACTCTTCTAGGATCTGTGATACCAAGCGCAGCGGGGTGTCACAGATGCTATTGACGACGAGGTAAGGTTGCGCCTTCCTGGACAGAGACGGAGTACTGGAAGCACGTCAACAACTGCATCCTCAACCACAACTCCGCCTCTGACCACAAGTCGTAGTGGCTCTTCAGGTCGCATGGGCTCTAAGCCTTGCATAGCCTGGGCATTTATTCAGATAGATAAGGATGACCCAACTCGTGTTATCTGTAATATTTGTCACCAAAAGCTAAGTAGAGGCCAAAAAATCCATAGTTTGAGTACTTCATGCATGTACCGTCACATGGATATGAAGCATAAGTTGCAGTGGGAAGCTCACTGTGCTACAATGCGGCCTAGCAGGCTGGGCCAACCACCCTCTGCCCCATCTTGTGCATCCGCCGCCTCTTCATCCTCGGTGACTGGGGGGACAGCAGTCACACATGTTTTTGGACGCAGACCTGCCACCTCTTTACCTGCAACAGCCAGTGTGATTGGCAGGTCGTCAGTTCATTGGGAAGTGGAAACACCTGCTGGTGTTGAGAGCTCTCTGACATCGAGAGCACCACCTTTGGATCAAGGCAACCTAACATGTCCGCCTGCATCTTCCTCACAGACCGGCAGTTTGCCAGGGACACCCTACTCAACCCCGTCAAAGCACAACAACCAGCCCTCGGTCCCTCAGATGTGGACAAGTAAAAGACCATTTCCTCCTAGCCATGAGAAAGCTAAGAGGTTGAATTTCACCATCTGCAAGCTTTTGGCTACAGAAATGCTGCCTTTTCGCCTGGAGGACACAGTGGATTTTTGAGACCTTATGTCCGTCGCAGTGCCCCAGTACCAGATGCCCAGTCGGCACTACTTCTCAAAGAAAGGTGTGCCTGCGCTCCACCAGCATGTCGCACACAACATCACCGCTTCTTTGAGAAACTCTGTGTGTGACAGGGTGCATTTCACCACAGACACTTGGACGAGTAGGCATGGACAGGGGCGTTACATGTCGCTGACAGGGCACTGGGTAACTATGGTGACAGCAGGACAAGGGGCTGCTGTCCAAGTCTTGCCGTCCCCGCGAGTTGTACGTCAATCCTCTTTATCTAGAAGTTCCTCCACTGCTTCTGCCTCCTCAACCTCCTCTCGGTCCTCCACCTGCACCCAAAGCCTGTCTGGTAATGCCACCTGCTTTCTAACTGCGCACCTCCTTACTATGCTGGCAGCAGGGCTCAACGGCATCAGTGTTTACTTTGAAATGTCTGGGAAATGTGAGTCACACAGCTGAGGACTTGTGGTCAGCTCTGGAGACCCAGTTTCATGAATGGTTGTCTCCAATGGACCTGCAACCAGGGAAGGCCGTGTGCGACAATGCTGCAAACCTGGGTGCGGCCCTTCGCCGGGGCAATGTTACACACGTGCCTTGTATGGCTCACGTGTTGAACCTGGTTGTCCATAAATTTTTAGCCCACTATCCCGGACTAGATGGCCTTCTGCAGAGGGCACGGTCGCTGTGTGCTCACTTCCGCCGTTCGCATCCCGCAGCTCAACGACTTACATCTCTACAGAAGTCGTTGGGCCTGCCAGTTCACCGGCTGAAATGCGATGTGCCGACACGGTGGAATTCAACTCTGCACATGTTGCAGCGACTGTGGCAGCACCGACAAGCCCTGGTGTAATAGTTTCTGACGTATAGCCTGGGCCAACGAGATCCAGAGGTGGGGCAAATCACGCTGCAGGAGTGGTCTCAGATCAGGGACCTATAAAGTTGACGCGCCCCCTGGGCCGTGGGGTACCCGGAGCCGGGCCGGTAGACGCTGGGGGTTGTAGTCACTGTGGCGGTGACCCGGTCCGTGACCCAGGGCGGTCAATCCAACGGTAATTTGTATATATGGATTTTATAATGTCCGACTACGCCACCTGTGGAGTGCGGCCAAAGGGGCCGCCACTGCGGAACAGTCCTCTGAAGCTGGTGGTTTTGCTGCAATGGTATTATTACTCACCACAGGAAGAGTGTAGCTTCAGGGCAGTGTGGGTGGATGATGGTGGTTGTAGTGCAGGGAGTCAGTAATGAACACAGAGTCCGTGTGATGCAGTCCCAAGATCTTTACTCACAGTTGTTGCAGTCCAGATTACAGGTACCAGAGCTATCTCACCCGTCGTGCTGTGCGTACTCAGTGAGGGGCTCAGTCCACCCCCAGATAGCTCCGGAGTACTTAGCAGGACCCCCTTCTGTGTGTCCTTTCTCTGGCCTTCTCCCTGCACCTCACACCCAGTGACACTTCTATCCGGTATCCTCGGGCCTTGGCGGGCAACTTGTGTTCCGTCCCCTGGGTCCTATGTGGCTACCTTCTTAGTGAGACTGGTGTGGACTTTTGCCTGCAGTACATGAAATGCTGCAGCCTCCGGTTTCTAGTTGAGCCTTGCTGTTTCTCCTCTAGTTGAGGGACCGGTTCCCCTTATCTGGCCTGACCCCTCTACCTCCTGGTAGCAGCGGGAGTACAGGTAGCCTTCTGCACGGCCCGTAGCCCTAGGGTCCCTTCGGTTCCTGGAGCCTTCCTGCTCCCACTCCTCTCTTCTCTCCTTCAGTCCTGGGCCTCCCAGGCTAGGCCCGCCTCCGGAGCAGAGCTCATGCCGAGCCTCTGCTCCTGTCACTTTTCCTCCTCTGACTGGCTTGCTCTTTCTAAGATGTCTTCCTATTTATACTCTCCCTGTCATGTGCTCCCCTAAGCTGCTCCCCTAAGCACCCACTACATAGGATCCTCCCACCAGCTAGGGACCTGGGACTGTGCTCTCCCTTAGGAGCAATCTCGCCCAAACCCCACTGCAGGTATGTGTTGGATGCAGGTGTTAGGGTCCCGAGCCATACGCCTTCCTTATCTGAGGGTGAGATACCACACCTCTGGGTGAGATGCAGTAACTCTGTGGTGACTGCACCCTCAGGGGCGCCACAC
Organism: Phyllobates terribilis; assembly: GCF_046119375.1. Lineage (NCBI taxonomy): Eukaryota > Metazoa > Chordata > Amphibia > Anura > Dendrobatidae > Phyllobates > Phyllobates terribilis. The sequence continues at coordinate 31,924,064 of NW_027362768.1, read as the reverse complement.
ACCTTTCTGCACAGTTTTGAAATGGCGACGAAGATGTTTAGTGCTGACGACGATGCCATTATCAGCATAACTATTCCGGTGATTTACATGCTGGAGCACACATTAAACAGAATTCAGAGTCAGGTGGTCGGACAAGAGGACGTGGAGGAAGTAGAGGAGGAGTCGTATGCGGAAGGGATAACATCTCCAAGGTCCAGACGGTTGGCAGCACCAAGGAGGCAGGCATAGGAGGGTGGGGGAGAGGGATTAAACAGGGCGCATGGTAGCAGCCAAACTGTTGAGGAAGGTGCAGGAGCCGAGGAAGAAGTGGAGGATGAACTGGCGATGGGCATGGAAGACTCATCAGATAAGGGAGACCTTGATCACATTTCTGTTGTGAGAGGTTGGGGGGAGAGGGCAGAGGAAAGAAGCATGATTCTTACCTCGCTACCAACACAACAAGGACTTGGTCCTACTGGATGCGCAAGACACATGAGTGCCTTCTTGCTGCACTACCTGCAACATGACCCTCAGATTGCAGAATTCGAAGTAATCTCGACTACTGGGTTGCCACACTCTTAGATCCCCGGTACAAAAGTAAATTTGCCGAAATAATTCCTGGCATAAAAAGGGATTGACGCATGCAGGAGTATCTGCAGACGCTGTTGCAGAATCTTACATGTGCTTTTCCACAAAACACCAGTGGTGCACGAAGTGAATCTCACAGTTCTAACTTGCCAACCGCGGGACTGTCGAGTCTTCATCACTCAAACCGTAACAGTAACACAGTATCTGCTGGTAACAGCAATTTTGTGAAATCGTTTCACCACTTTTTTAGACCATCCTTTGCAAGGCCACAGGAGACAAGAAGTCTGACACATAGTCAATGCCTAGAGAGGATGGTGCAGGAGTATCTACAAGTGAACATCGAAGTCATGACTGTGTCACTGGACCCTTGCTCATTTTGGTATTCCAATCTGGAAAAATGGCCGGAGCTCGCCACTCACGCCTTGGAGATCTTGTCATGCCCTGCAGCCAGTGTTCTCTCTGAACGTGTGTTCAGCGCTGCTGATGGTGTTCTGACAGATAAGCGCACGCGGCTGTCCACTGAGAATGTAGACAGACTCACGTTCATAAAGATGAACAAATCATGGATTCGCAAGGACTTTTCTAATCCTGTGTTATCCTTGGGAGGCTAAAAGCTTGAGGATTTGGTAATATCACCTCACCAACCGTTTTAAGCAACTGTGGGGCAATTGATGCCACTTAACCCTAGAACGCATGACCATAAAAATCTACACTTTCATATACCTGGGGCCTTTTAGGCCCGTGTGCAAATAACATTGAATAACTCAAACTCAAATGACAAACAACTATATACATGAAGAATACCTAGAGTTTCAAAATTCTAACTAAAGTAATCTTGCAGAAAATAGAAAACAATTAACAGGGCGGGACTGCGAGGCCCCAGGTATGCGTTCTAGGGTTAAGTGGTGTCTGTGCCACAATTTTGGGAAAAAATGGAAACTCTTTTTGGAGTCCCCTTGCTGTGTCTTACGTGACGTTGGCATCGTCAATTCCAGGTGGGTTGGGTCGCTCCCCCCCCCCTTTTAACTGTAAGAAACTACATACACTATGGCTTGGGGTAACACAGATGATTGAGTCTGAAGAGCTGTTTACTCAGAGGTCTGCTCCAAATCTTCAGTGTCTGCTAGTCAGCGTAGAATTTTTAACTGCATCTAGCCTAGGCAATACTTTGGGCGTAGTAGCCCAGCTGCGAAGCAAGCTGCACCGCCTGTGTATCTAATAAGAATTTTTAAATGCATCTAGCCTAGGCAGACTGTGGGGACCCCCAACCAAACCCAGATGCTCAGCCCCCCTACCGCCCCCCTTTCCTTGACAATACAATAATGTAACTCTTACAACTGGATGGGTGAGGATCGGTCACAGCTTTATTAACTCTTTATACTCATTCCATTAGAAAGACATTTTATTTCTAAAATAATTCAGCTTGTTGCAGCATGCCCTGGGTCTCCACTCCGGCAACTTGGCCAACAAGTGGAACTCTCCAACATGTCCTTTCTATTTCCAGGCCACGGAGGATCCTGCGTACTCGTATGCAGGACTCTGACCCCCACCCATCACTCTTAACGCTTGTTCCACTCCGTCCTGGAGTCCTGACAGGAATATGTCCAGTCCAATATCCATTAAGTGAACACCGTCGGGCCGTATGAGGCCTGCTTTATCTCCTTCCAGTTGTCGGTGTCGTACCACTACACCGCCTCTGTCTCTTCTAAATTTTGCCATCTGAATATTTATTACCCGCCTTGTCCGTTCGATGGCCGTGATGTCTCGCGCACCTTGCCATACCGCTATCGGCACAATCTCTGACCATACTACAGCTAGTTTTGTGAAAAATTCTCTGAAGCGCTCAGCGTCTAGTTTCATTATTGCCATTAGTTATGCGCTCTTGTGATGACCTAGGTTGTTTCCCCCGGCCTGTATAACTAAGATGACCAGACATCTTGCCTCTCTCCCTACCTTGATTACCTCCATTAGTACCTGTGGCCATAGCAGGCCTCTAATACCTCTCCAGTTGAAATATGTGTTATGAAACTCTAATTTCCTCCCGCCTGGGCGGACTTTCGCCCTTTAATCTGCCCAATATATATACGAGTGGCCTATCACCCACACTGTTGGCTTAGCGTCACCTGTAAAAGAAACAAACCACGTTAGGATAACAAGTCCGGTCTTATGTATCTTGCCAAACACGTGGATCACCATCTCTCTATCCTCTGAACTTCCGTTTCTGACAGTCCTGCTCTTGCTGCTTCTGTGGCCGCGCCTATGCGGAATGAGTGTGTCCCGTAATCTTTGGGGTGGTTCCCTGCCGATGTTATGCATTTATTAAATATAGCTTGGAACTGGTATCTTGATAATGGCGTCCCATCAATGTGTGATAGGAACAAATTACTTTGTGATCTGATGGTTAGATATGGTTTTACTATTGTTACCCGACTCAGTGTACCGTTTGTGGGTTGTAGAAGTACCCAAGTGCCCCTGCCCGCTGGAACCATTTTCGATTTGTGTATGCGTAGACATATTGCATTATTGCCTATGACTACGTCCTGGTGTAATAAGCCTCCACTGGTGCTAATTTTGGATTGAGGGACTAATTCGCTTATGCATAGCGCCCCGAAGAAGGCGATCACAAATGCAGTAGACAGTAGTGTTGCTTCAAATTGTGAGTGTCATATTAATGGTGTTAGGGATATGATGTGAGAAATCAGTTTTAGTGACACGGGACGGGACGTCTACACTCCTGACTTGGCTGACCCCTTTTCCACCCTTTTATGGATTGTCTGATGATGAATCTTTGTCACATCTCCCCAATTCAGTGGTTGGAAGTGAAATGCTACTCCGGTCAGACACCGCTGCGCTGATGCCCCTGATATGCCCCTCATCATTAGCTGGTGGAGAAATTCTATGGTGACTTGTGATCTGGCTTGTTCACATTGGTCAACCCGTCTGCCTGCTACTAGTCGTGTCCACTCTTCGACGGGGCAACTGACGCTCTGATTAATGGCATCAACTATTCGCCACTAGATCCCATAGGGAAGGTGGGCAACTGTTGTCCCGATGGGTGGGCATTGTGGAAGAGCTCTGTGAAAATCTGCCAATTGAATTGTTATAAAGCGTTAGCAGCAGCTTTAGACCCCTCAGCATAGTGGCTAGCGCGGACCCATACATTGTGTTTTAGGTACAGGAATGCTAGCCTGGGTAGTAGGCCTAGCACTGGGAGAGACGATGATGCCATCTTATTAATGCAGTGCGCTAGGCTGGTGTTTTTTGTTATGAAGCGTATATTTTTGTAAGCCAGGAGCGCGCCCCATATTTCTATTGCTACCACTATTGGGAAGAAAAATTATTTTCAGGGCTAGATGCAGCGAAAAATTATTATTAATTGAAAAGCTGGTGGAGCTTGGTATAGATGGCCTAATACAATGAGACCCACACACTGCTAGAAGGCCAAATATTTTTTCAGAGTTAGATGCAGAAAAAAATTATATTCAGTTTGCAACCTGATGGAGGTCAGTATAGATGGACTAATAGAACAAGTCCCACACACTGCTAGAAGGCCAAATATTTTTTCAGAGGTAGATGCAGAAAAAAATTCTATTCAGTTTGCAACCTGATGGAGGTCAGTATAGATGGACTAATAGAACAAGTCCCACACACTGCTAGAAGGCCAAACATTTTTTCAGAGCTAGATGCAGAAAAATATTATATTCAATTTGCAACCTGATGGAGGTCAGTATAGATGGACTAATAGAACAAGTCCCACACACAGCTAGAAGGCCAAATATTTTTTCAGAGGTAGATGCAGAAAAAATTATATTCAGTTTGCAACCTTATGGAGGTCAGTATAGATGGACTAATAGAACAAGTCCCACACACAGCTAGAAGCCCAAATATTTTTTCAGAGGTAGATGCAGAAAAAAATTATATTCAGTTTGCAACCTGATGGAGGTCTGTATAGATGGATTAATAGAACAAGTCCCACACACAGCTAGAAGCCCAATATTTTTTCAGAGGTAGATGCAGAAAAAAATATATTCAGTTTGCAACCTGATGGAGGTCTGTATAGATGGATTAATAGAACAAGTCCCACACACAGCTAGAAGCCCAATATTTTTTCAGAGGTAGATGCAGAAAAAAATATATTCAGTTTGCAACCTGATGGAGGTCAGTATAGATGGACTAATAGAACAAGTCTCACACACTGCTAGAAGGCCAAACATTTTTTCAGAGCTAGATGCAGAAAAAAATATATTCAGTTTGCAACCTGATGGAGGTCAGTATAGATGGACTAATAGAACAAGTCCCACACACTGCTAGAAGGCCAAACATTTTTTCAGAGCTAGATGCAGAAAAAAATATATTCAGTTTGCAACCTGATGGAGGTCTGTATAGATGGATTAATAGAACAAGTCCCACACACAGCTAGAAGCCCAATATTTTTTCAGAGGTAGATGCAGAAAAAAATATATTCAGTTTGCAACCTGATGGAGGTCTGTATAGATGGATTAATAGAACAAGTCCCACATACAGCTAGAAGCCCAATATTTTTTCAGAGGTAGATGCAGAAAAAAATATATTCAGTTTGCAACCTGATGGAGGTCTGTATAGATGGATTAATAGAACAAGTCCCACACACAGCTAGAAGCCCAATATTTTTTCAGAGCTAGATGCAGAAAAAAATTATATTCAATTTGCAACCTGATGGAGGTCAGTATAGATGGACTAATAGAATGATGCTATGCCCAAAAGATTTTACTTCACCAGGTGCAGTAAAAAAATTGGTATTCTATACACAGGTGGTATATCTTGCAACACAGATAGGCTACTCCACTGACTAACACACTCTGCAATAGGCCAAAAAGGATTAGCTTTGCTAGATTCAGCCAAATGCTGTGAAAAAAACTTGCACAGCACTGGCACAGACCTGCCTGGCAAAAACTGATAGGAACTGATGTAACTTAGTCCTGAAAAGGACTCCAATTACAATTAGTCTTTACTCCCACAATCTATCTATTTAAGAGCACAGACCTGCCTGATAAAAGTCGTAGGAAATGCTGTAACCTAGTCCTTAAAAGGACTGCAATCACAACTATTCCCTACTCCCAAGCTATCTGTAGATTTGTGCGAAAATTGGCTTGAAATTAACAAGGTATAGCGCACACAGCAACAGCGGTGCCGTCTAACACGCAGCTGCAGCAGTGAGAAAATGGTGGCGACGGGGAAAATGGCTTGGTCTTATAGGGCAAGGACATGTGACATACACTGCCAATGACACATGCCCTTGCTTGTGTGAAAAAAAGCACTTCGCTCCGTGTGTGCGCTGCTGATAGGCTGACAGATTGCACCTCCCCACTGCAAATGCGGGAAAGAGAAAAAAAAATGGAGATCTTCATTGTTCCTGCAGAGATCCATCCCCTGCCCCTCCCCCCGCCCCGCTGTACACTCAAACTGCGTATTAACATTAATTTTCATCATTACTGAGAAAAAATCCAGTTATGATTTTGGTGCACGAACAGTTATCGAACATAACCTCGAACAGCCGAATTTTTCTCAAATTGTTCGTGTTCGCCGAACGGCTCGAACACCGCCCAAAACAGCTGGAATTTGAGATTGGCGAACAGTTCGAGTAGAACAACGCTCATCTCTATACACCACCTGTATGCTCAGTACGTTATATATAGAGTGCTCAGCGTAAGTGAGTACACCACCTGTATTCTCAGTACGTTACATATTGAGCGCTCAGCGTAAGTGAGTACACCCCCCTGTATACTCAGTACGTTATATATAGAGCGCTCAGCGTAAGTGAGTACACCCCCTGTATGCTCAGTACGTTATATATAGAGCGCTCAGCGTAAGTGAGTACACCCTCCTGTATTCTCAGTACGTTATATATGTAACGGGGGGGCAGGGTGGTAGTCATGGGCGAGTGTCACAGTGTTTTCTTCATCACCCCAGCCCGCTGCAGAAATATGGGGACATGCTTGTCCCTGGGTGTGTGGGGGTGCTGTAGTTTGGGCTGCATGCTGTAGAAGTCTTTACTCACTTTCATCCTGGGTTCGGGCGGGTGCAGATCCTCTGCGATGTGAATAAAAGACGACACCGTTCTTTTAAAAACAAAACAGTCCAATTTACTTCTTCAGCACGGCCTTAGAAACAGGGGATTACAGATATAACACTCATTGCAAAACTTTGCATTCACAGATGGTAAAACACAGTCTCAATCCCCACACGATGATAATCACGGTGTGACTCAACCCTAGAACTGCCTCTGGACTTTCTCGTGGGGAAGCTCCTGCTTCTATCCACGGCTCCCAATACCTGACTCTAGCAGGGAATACCTTGCTTCTGAGGCTCCCTAGTCCAGGCACTTCCGTTACTGCCTATTGGCTGGAAGAGGCCAGGATCCACAAATTGACCTTTAGGCTGGGTTCACACGATGCGTTTTTCATGCGTTTCCGCGGCGGTTTTGCAGTTGCGTAAATGCCGCGGAAACGCATGAAAAATGCATGGTAGAAGGGCAGCAATGTTCCCCAATTGAAATCCGCATGTGCTGTGCCCATGATGCGGATTTTTCCGCAGCGTAAACGCTGCGCTCAAATATCCCAGCATGTCAATTAATTTTGCGGAAACGCTGCTTTTTTGGCGCCATTGACTTGCATTAGACCGCATGGAATCTGCATCACTGTATATGTTGATGCGCTTTTCATGCGGTCTAATGTGCGGATGGTACCCTGGTGTGGATGAGAGGACTTTCCTCCAGACCCAGGTACCATTAAAAAAAATAAAATAAAATAAAAAATATATATATACTCACCTTCTGACGGTAGGCGCAGCGCTCCTGCTTCGTTCCCCGCACTTCGCGGTTGACTGAAGAAGGACCTTCGCTGATGTCAGAGTCATGTGACGGGTCACGTGACGCTGACGTCGGCAGGTCCTTCAGTCTTCACTGCCGGTAGCCGGGACCGAGCGAAGCAGGACACCGGAGGCCATCAGAGGGTAAAGTGTATATTTATTTTTTATTTTTTGACATTCACACACTATATAAATCCATGCCGGTTGCATGGATTTATATAGTGTGAAGTTGACAAGCACTTTCCAAGTGATGCTAAAATCGCTTGGGAAGCGCTTGTCAACCCGCATGCGGAAATGAAAGTGAAGAACGCTTCATTTCCGCATGTCCCTGGCAGGAAACCGCATGTACAATCCGCATGCGTTTTTTCCTGCCAGGGAGATGCAGAAATGCTCAGGAAAAAATCCTGAGCATTTCTGCATCGTGTGCACATACCCTTAGAGCATAGATTATACTGTGGTGTGCCCATTGCTGTTAATCCTCCTGGTTTCTCCCACACACACCCGTCTCTCTTCTTCCCTGTGCGCTCAGCACATCTGTCCTTACTCACTGTTACTTCTTAACTCTCTAAGTTGGCCGAATCTAATCTCCCAGTGATCCCCTCAGTCCCTAGCTTGTCACTGAGGGCGGCCCCCAAACTCGTTAACCCTGTATCCCCCTGACATAAGGTTAATGTAATATCAAACAGTACCTCTGCTGCCATATAATGTCCGTACCTGAAAACAGCAGTTTTTCAGGTAACTAAAACATACATAAGAGTTATTAAAACAGTACAGTTCTATAGGGGAGTGGAGTGGACATTCTCCACACACCCCTCACATATATACAGCGCTCAGCGTAAGTGAGTACACCCCCCTGTATTCGCAGTATGTTATATATACAGCGCTTATATATGCTGAACGCGTCCATCTGTCCAAAGCCGGGAAATGGTGCAGAATAGCGCATTATGTGCACAGGCTGACTCTGGCGCAAATAATAGCATTAAAAATGTACCAATAAAAATAACAAAAGACAGGACAACACAGGACCCGTTGAAACGCCAGCGCGTGAAACGGCCATCGTCCATAGTCTGTTCCACATGCTCCCCTGCCTCTTCCTTTTTAATGTGACAGAATAAAGAAGTGTTCTTAAAGTACCGGTGAGTGCTATTTTTTTCCTCTTTTTCCACATGTACTGTACCAATAAAAATGCTTGCCACCCCGGGGTAGAACGGGTTCAATAGCTAATACTTTATATATGGCTTTGTGTGTGGGATATTGCTGTATATAGGGGTGCTCTGTCTGGGTTCATACTGAGAGGGGGGACATCATACTGTGTGGGAGAAGCTGGAGAGAGGACTGAATAATAGAAGTATGATTTACTGTTTTCCATAAACTTTATAAAAAGCGAAAAATTATATGGTTTTGATGACCTGCAACAGGTAAGAATACATGTTACACTAAGCCCTATCATAACATGTATTTACAATAGCAGCTAGTCACCATACTTAATTCTGTGCAATATTAAGTGATACATTTTATAGTAATATACAATAATAATATAATTAATAATAAGGAGAATTTATTTTAGCCTATTGGTTTGGCCCTCCACATGTGACTCTTTGGAATATTAATTGCCCACTCTTGACCTAAATAATAAAAAGGACATCCCATAAGGGCATCCTATCCTCTTTGGTGCTTATGACAAACAAGCTTTGACAGCGAACACATAAGTGAAAAAAAAAGTAAATTAAATGAAGATGTGCAGAGTGAATATAGCCTAGGCATCCAACTAAAAATACAATAATTCCTTATACTGGTTTAGCCAAAAGACAGGGCAATTAGAGATGTGTGTGTGCTCAGAATTTGAGAAAGTGAACTGCGTGCCAAACTCACTTGGGATTTCCACACCCAGTGACTTATGTCACCCCAGGGTCACCACTGCTTGGGAACAGAGGTATTGAAGACAAATTGTACAAACATTTTTTTATTGGAACCTAATTTCAAAAATTATTTATATCCCCAAATATTTGCATGTTAGTAAAAGGAAAAATGCCTCTAAAGGTGGACAACCTTTTAAATGGTGGTATTCTCTTGCGTTGGATGACTGGTCTCCTGTGATAACCAGAAATGGGCCAGAAGTGACCAGAAGGTACAAATAACTATCTACTATTTGTACTCAGATTCTCTTTCTCATTCTCCCTTACATTTTCATCATGCTTACATATGCCCTTACTGTTTTTGCCCCACTAATCCTCACTCTCCTTTGCTATCCCCAAACCCCAGCACCCTCTAACCAAATCATCATCTCTCCTTCCCTCCTACCTCCCCACCTAACCTCCTCTACAGACCTGCTCCTCAACCTCAGATTGATCCTCCCAAAACATAAAACAAGCCGGACACTCTCCTTCTCCCACCTGCTCTCCCTCTCTCTGCTTCTCCTCACTGCTGGAGACATATCTCCCAATCCTGGACCCCCACAGCTTGCACCCTCCACCAATTCCCCCACCTATCGCATCAAACCAACTGCAAACTACCACAACCTCTCTTACGCAAAACCGGTCCCCCTGACTTTCACCCCGCTGCTCCCTATCTCTGGAGCACTCTGGAATGCCCGCTCTGTCTGCAACAAGCTCCATTTTGTCCACGACCTCTTTACCTCTCGTCATCTCTCCTTCCTGGGCATCACAGAGACATAGCTAACACCCTCTGACACTGCCTCCCCTGCTGCGTTGTGTTACGGTGGCCTCCACTTCACCTGCACTCCTCGCCCTGGAAACAGACATGGTGGAGAAGTGGGTCTTCTCCTCTCTAACAACTGCACCATTAGCTCTACTCCTCCTCTTCCCTCGCTTATTCTCCCTTCTTTTGAAGTCCACTCTGTCCGCATTTACTCTCCCTCCAACCTCCAAGTGGCTGTGATATACCGACCTCCGGGCCCGATCACTGCCTTTATTGACCAATTCTCCTCCTGGCTTCTTTACTTTCTTTCTGCTGACATTCCCACACTCATCATGGGCGATTTCAACATCCCCACTGACACTCGCCAGTCAACAGCATCCAAACTCCTGTCGCTTACTTCATCCTTTGGACTTACTCAGTGGTCCTCCTCAGCCACCCACACCGACGGGGACACACTAGACCTGATCTTCACCCGACTCTGCTCCCTATGTAACCTCACAATCTCCCCCCTACCCCTATCTGACCACCATCTACTCACATTCTCATCCTTGTCCTCCCCACCTGTCACCCATGTCCGGCAACTAGCACACCCCTGCAGAAACCTTGCACATCTAGACACTCACACACTCTCTGATTCTGTTCTACCGCTGACATCCATATCCTCACTCCATGACACAGACAGTGCCACTGCTTTCTACAATGCCACTCTCGCATCAGCTATTGACTCGGTCTCCCCTCTTGTGCATGGCAGAGCGCGACGAGTCAACAGGCAACCCTGGCACAACAACCTCACTAAACAGCTTCGGCTAGCATCCAGGGTTGCAGAGTGGCGTTGGAAGAAAACACATACTCAAGATGACTTCACTGCATTCAAACAAGCAACACTTGCATTCAAATCAGCATTCACCTCTGCTAAACAGGCCTACTTACCCTCATATCCTCCCTATCCTACAACCCCAAACAGCTATTCAACACTTTTAACTCTCTCCTCCGCCCTCCACTGCCCCCTCAGACCTCCGTCATCTCTGCTGAGGAGTTTGCCACACACTTCAAAAACAAGATTGACCAAACACGGCAAGTCTTTACTGTCCGACCACCAAAACCCCTTTGTTTTCCACAGCATTTCCCTACCCCCATAACCTCCCTTCCCAACATCACGGAAAGAGACCTTACTCGTCTCCTCCCCAAATCACACCTCACCACATGTGCACTCGAACCCATCCCACCCCACCTCCTCCCCAACCTCACCCCCACACTCATCCCATCCCTAACCCATCTCTTCAACCTATCACTATCTTCTGGTACTTTCCCCGCTGCCTTCAAACATGCCTCAATCGCGCTCATCCTCAAAAGGCCATCCCTCGACCCAACCGCCTTGTCCAGCTATCGCCCCATATCGCTGCTCCCATATACCTCCAAAGTCATTGAGCAACACGTTCACGCTGAACTTTCCTCCCACTTTTCAGCTAACTCTCTCTTCGACAACTGACAATCCAGCTTCCGCCCCCACCATTCCACCGAAACTGCCCTTACCAAAATCACCAATGACTTACTTACAGCCAAAGCTAACAGACAATTCTCTGTACTCCTTCTTCTTGACCTGTTCTCTGCTTTCGATACAGTTGACCATTGCTTCCTACTACAGATCCTCTCTTCCTTTGGTGTCAAAGACCTTGCCCTATCCTGGATCTCCTCATACCTTTCTAACCGCACATTTATCATCTCCCACTCCCACACTACCTCCTCACCCCGCCCCCTCTCTGTTGGAGTCCCTCAAGGCTCTGTCCTAGGACCCCTACTCTTCTCAATCTATACCCTTGGCCTGGGACAGCTCATAAAATCCCATGGCTTCCAGTACCATCTGTACGCTGATGACACCCAGATCTACCTCTCTGGCCCAGATGTCACCTCTCTGCTGTCCAGAATCCCAGCATGTCTAGCAGCCATATCCTCCTTCTTCTCCTCCCGCTACCTCAAGCTCAATGTGGACAAAAATTAACTCATTATCTTTCCCCCATCTCGCATATCTTTCCCACCTGATCTTTCTATCACAATAAATGACATTACTCTTTCCACTGTACCGACAATCCGCTGCCTCAAAGTAACCCTTGACTCCACCCTGTCCTTCAAACCCCACATCCAAGCTCTCGCCACCTCCAGTCGCCTCCAGCTCAAAAATATTTCCAGAATCCGTCCTATCCTCAACCCTTAATCTACTAAACTGCTTGTGCATGCCCTCATCATCTCCTGCCTGAACTATTGCAACATCCTCCTCTGTGGCCTACCTGCTAACACTCTCGCACCCCTCCAGTCCATCCTCAACTCTGCTGCATGACTCGTTCATCTCTCGCCTCGCTACTCCTCTGCTGCCCCCCTTTGCAAATCCCCCAGCGTATCCAGTTCAAACTACTAACACTGACCTACAAAGCCATCCATAACCTCTCTCCTCCATACATCTCTGAACTAATCTCCCGATATATTCCTTCATGTAACCTCCTGTCCTCCCAAGACCTCCTTCTCTTCTCCACACTTATTCGTTCCTCACGCAATCACCTCCAAGATTTCTCCTGAATATCCCCCCTCCTATGGAATTCTGTGCCTCAACACGTCCGATTATCCACCACACCTGGATCCTTCAGACGGAACCTGAAAACCCATCTCTTCAAACAAGCTTACAGCCTGCCATGACCTTGCTTGCTGCCATCTCAACCAACAACACCGGAACTACTGCAAGCCCTCAACCTACTGGCTCCGCCCCTTTCCAGTAGAATGTAAGCCCGCAAGGGCAGGGTCCTCTTCCCTCCATACCGTTCTATCATTGTTAGTTTGTTTACTGTAAGTGATATCTGTATTTGGTATGTAACCCCTTCTTATGTACAGCGCAATGGAATCAATGGCGCTATATAAATTATTATTAATAATAATAATAATAATAACTTTTTTCCCCATTTGGACGGAGTGTGAATCTTAGACTGGTAAAGCGTATGCACTATGTGCATGTGCAAAGGCTTCCATAAATTAGAAGGAGGCACTCTAATATACCCTGGAGCACATTTATATATTATATTTAGAAGGAGTGGAACTTCTGTGATCAACAACAAGGAGTCGCAGATTTGAGACCAGTACTCAGGGTACAATTGGCACAACAAGGATCTACAGGCATCCGACTCCAATTTTGCTCCAGCTAAAGAGGGAGGAAGTTCCTCATGTGCCAATCCGAGAAGCTCCTTACAATTCCATTTATTAACTCTGGCGTCTTGCCCTACATGTTTCAAGAGGAACATGAGGAGATTGTGTGTAGTGATGCCCAAATATTTGAGCATTCACAGTCAGAAGAAGATGACTGTAGGGAATGGCAATTAGTGTCTCAAGAGGTGGATAATGATGAGACACAGTTGCCAACAAGTGATGATGTTAGGTCAACAAGTCAGGAGGACCAGAGTGCGGAAGTGGAAGACGAGGTGGTGGATGATTAAGTCACTGACCAAACTTGGGAAGGTGCCATGCAGAGTGAGCACAGCAGCATAGAAGGGAAGGTGACTCGCCCCCTGGGCCGTGGGGCACTCGGATCCGAGCAGTAGGGGAACGATGGGAGTAGTAGTGGCAACCCGGTTCCGTGGGTCAGGGTGGTCAGGCCAGTGGTAGTCCGTTATGTGCTGATGATTATGTCTGACTACGCCACCCATGCATTGCGGTTACTAGGAACCACCGCTGCATGCAGACCGCTGGGGCTGATGAGGTGTGCAGCTAGGGTAGTGTAACTCCTCACGGGAAGAGTGCGGCCCCAGGGCAGTGTAATGGACGGTGGGAGTGATGGTGGTGAGAGTCCCAGTACCGGTAGTGCTGGAGGCGCGAAGGAGCACACAGACAACAGGTTGCTGTCCAGGGTCTTTACTAAAACAGGTAAACTGACCCATAAACAGTCCCGGCTAGGAGGGGACCTGGATGTCTGAGAGCAATGGGGAAATTGGCCCTGGTCAGGGTGAGGGTGCAGGCCTACCGTGCTTTCTGCACTCTTTCTGGCTATCTCCTCCTTAAAGGGTAACAGCCCACGTTTCCGAGCTTTCCGTGTACTCTCGCCTGTATGGCCTGCAACGTGGGTTCCTTTCTGCTCCTGGCCTGGTACGACTGTGCTGGTCCCTTCTGTTGTGGCAGAGCCTCCAGGCTTCTTAGGCCAAGGAATATACAGTCCCCTGCGGACAGGTTATCTGCTGTAGGATGTGGAATCCTCCCAGCCTCAGACACCAAAGTCTGGTAAATTAAGTCCTTTATCTGCCAAGACAGGCTCACTTCGCCTCTTGTCTCTGGCTTGTGGCTATCCTCCTGCCACACTTCCTCTTAGGGTGCAATACAACTTTCTGTCCCTGCTCTGCTCTGCTCTGGGACAAGTCTCAGTACTGAGACAGGTCATCCAGTTCTCCCAAACCCTGCCCCCAGCACCAGCTTTTATAGGGGCAGCCTGCTCCCCCTACTGGCCTGAGACAGGAGGTACTGCATGCTAATGTTCCCCTGACTAGAGAACCTCCCCTTTGCTCTCAGACACAGCTTTATTACATTTTGTGGCATCCAGGCCAGGGTGACACATTCCCCCCTAGTAAAATTTAGTACTCCGGGACTAAACAATAAACAAAGACAATATGCAGAACCATAAAACATTAACAGACAGACGACGCACAGCTTGAGTTCTTAAGGTCACAGTGTGGTCTGTGACCGGGTGTCCATATCACCAAGACAACGGGGAGCCTTAACCAGGTGGGGGTCTGTCCTATCCCAAGTCCTTTACAGTCTTAGTTCATTCCTTGGTTAAGCTCCGAACGCAGTCCATACAAGGTCCCGGTTATAAAAAGTCCATAACCTTTGAGTCCTTACGGTAACTGCAAGAAACTGAAACACAGAATTACCAAACATGCATGTAACTTTGCAAACATTTCAACATTTGGCAACAGGGTTATTTACAATTAGTGCACCCTATATTCTCCAGCGAGCGGGCATCTGCCCCTTTGTGCTCCTGGTTGACCTCCTTAACCCACTGTCTGGTGGTGGACTGACTCGGCTTTCCCCACTAGCGTTAGGGGTGCAGCTACCAGCTGGGTGTACAGGTAGGGCAGGCAGCTGTCTGCGGGTCCTTTGGCTTACCGCAGGCATGGCAGGCTCACTGTCAGCAGAGGGTTGACTCTCCTGGGCTGTTGGTTCAGGCTCTTCTGCCTCTGGATCTGCTTGCTCCTCTTCACCTTCCGGCTCTGGTGCAGGTTGTTGCGCAGTCGGTTGCAGGAAATGCAGGACGGGTACCACTATGGCATCGTTTATTCGTGTCCAGGACTGAGGGAACTCTCCGAGAACGGTGCTGATCATTTCTTCCTTGTCCTCTGCAGGTTAAAGGTCACTCTGATCCTCTTCTGCACTACGGAGTTGCTCGGGGAACCTTTTGAGGTGGTCTCTGGAGATGGTACTAGTGGTTTCTCCTCCGTCCTTGGTGATCACGCACACCTTCGGGTTGTCGTGATCAGACTGCAGTGCGGTGTAGGGTTCCCTTTCCCACTGGTTGTCCCACTTATGTAGCCTTCTCTTCCGCTTCAGGACCTGCTCACCAGGTTCTAGGGGACCAGCAGGGGCGTGTTGGTTGAAGAGTCTTTCTTGCCTTTCTCTCACCTGGGCCAGGCTCTTCTCCACACTCTCCTGTACCTTCTTGTACTGCAGTTGCCTTTCCGCATCCCAGTCCTCATCCGGGGAGGTGTCCTCAGGTGTTAGGACTCCCATCTCCAGGTCTACGGGCAGCTTACCTGGTCTGGCTTGCATCAGGTAAGCCGGGGTGCAGTTTGTAGCATTCACCGGGATATTGTTGTATAGGTCTATCAGATCCGGCAGTTTTTCTGGCCACAGGCTGCGTTCCTCCAGGGGCAACGTCTTTAGGAGATCAATGACTATGTTGTTCATTTTCTCACACATCCCGTTGGTTTGTGGTTGGTAAGGCGTTGTACGAATCTTCTTACAGCCATAGAGGTTGCAGAACTCATGGAAGATTTCAGCTTCGAACGCTGGACTCTGGTCCATCAGGACCTGTTCCGGATACCCGTGTGGACGGCAGAAGTATTGCTGCAAGGCTCTGGCCGCCGTTTGGGCTGTCAAACCTTTCACCGGGACCACCACTAGAAAACGGGAATAGTGGTCCACGATTGTCAGGGCGTAGATGTATCCTGACTGGCTTGGAGCCAATTTGACGTGGTCCAGAGCTACCAGCTCAAGAGGCTGCGTGGTGACGATGGGCCTCAAGGGTGTCTTCTGGCTGGCACGGTCCTTCCTCCTTAGGTGACAAGGGCCACAGTCTGCACCACTTCTCTACAGCCCCTCTCATGCCGACCCAAAAGAACCGTCCTCTTAGCAGGAACTTCAGTTTCTTCCAAACGAAGTGCCCCGCTCTGTCATGGTAAGCCCCCAGGACCATAGCTGCATCCAGCCTTGGAACCACGACTTGCCAGGTCAGCTCGTGCGTCCGGTGGTTGACAATCCTTCTGCACAGCTTGCCTTCGTAGAGGAACAGCTTGCTCTTCTCTTTCCATAGCTGCTTGGCTTCCTCTGGAGCATCCGGATCCATGCGGGCGTCTTCCTGGGTCAGCAGATCTTTCACTAGGTGGATGGCAGGGTCACTATCTTGGGTCTCGGCCCAGCTGTGGTGAGGTAGGGGATTGATCATCACGGTTGTTAGATCCTCCTCCTTCATGCGGTGGGAGTATTGAGCGGCTCCATACCGGTGAAACGCGGGGAGTTCTACCTCCTCCAGCTCTTCTGGGTCTTCGTCACCTTCAGATAAGTGAGGCATTCTCGATAGGGCATCAGCGTTGGCATTGGTTTTGCCTAACCGGTACTTGATCACGAAGTCATAGTTGGAGAGACGGGCCATCCACCGCTGTTCCAGGGCACCCAGTCTCGCATTGTCCAGGTGTGTCAACGGGTTGTTGTCCGTGTACACGGTGAACTTTGCGGAGGCCAGGTAATGCTTGAAGCGTTCCGTCATGGCCCACACCACCGCCAAGAATTCTAGGAGCTGTAATTCTCCGGGTTCCTCTCGGTGGGTCTCAGCTTCCGGCTGGCGTACGCGATCACCCTTTCTCTGCCCTGTTGGTTTTGGGACAGTACGGCTCCCAGTCCCACATTACTGGCGTCTGTGTGGAGAATGAAAGGCTGGCCATAATCAGGGAAGGCCAGGATCTCGTCCCCTGTGAGGGCCATCTTCAACTGGCGGAAGGACTCCTCTTCCGGTTTATCCCACTTGAAGGGCGGCTTTTGACTTCGGGACTTAGACTGTCCAATCAGGAGGTCCTGCATAGGAGCTGCCATCTTAGTGAACCCAGGGATGAACCTTCGGTAGTAGCCTACCAACCCGAGGAACTGTCTCACCTCTTTGATGTTCGAGGGGCTTGGCCAGCTCTTGATTGCCGTGACCTTGTCAGGGTTGGGGGCCACTCCTTCTGCGCTTACCACGTGCCCTAGGTACTGGACCTTTGGTTTCAACAGGTGACACTTCAATGGTTTCACCTTCAGGCCATAGCCTGCCAGGGCTTCGAACACCTCGGCCAGGTGCTTTAGGTGGTCCTCGTAGGTCTTCGAATAGACGATCACGTCGTCCAGGTAAAGGAGGACCGTCTCGAAGTTTCGGTGCCCTAGACAGCATTCCATCAGCCTCTGGAAGGTCCCTGGTGTGTTGCAGAGCCCGAAGGGCATATGTAGCACCCTGAGGATTCGGCTGCTACAGGGGTATTGCACCTCAACCCAGAGGTGTGATATTCCACTCCCGGGTAAGGATGGAGTGTGGAACTGAGCTAGTAGGCTGCATGCACTACACACATCCCATTTCCGGGGAACAGACCGATGGTACTCCCACTAGAGAAATGTGCAGGTACGACAGTGTCTGTTCCTGGCTGGAGTGGGAGGGGGGGTGGAACATCCCAGTAGTGTAGGGGCAGATAGGGGGAGCAGCCTGGGTAAAGTTAGGAGCTCATTGGGTGCTGGTCACCTGAGCTCACACATAGAGGGAGTATATAAGGTGGGCACCATCTTAGATCAGGGTCAGTCAGTCAGTTGTCAGTCTGTGAGACGTCAGTCTGTCAGAGTGTAACCTGAGAAGCAGAGCAGAGGAGAAGAGAGAGAGACCCAGAGGCGCAGAGGGGACCCCAAGAGCCCATAAGAGAGCTAATAGGGTGAAGGGTCGGCAACAGGGTACCGGATCCCAAGCTGGCAGAGGCTACAGCACACCTTAGCCAGGAACCGGAGGTCGTGGGCAGGATCTGCCATGATCACCCACTAAATCCACCCGGAAGGCAGACCAAGAATAGGGTCAGGGAGCCCAGAGGAGGCTTGACCAACAAGAGGCCCGAGGGAGCCGGACTTAGGTGGATCCCTGGTGGGAACGGCCAGAAGAAGGGAGAGACAGAAAGGAGCTCAGGAACACACTCCGGAGTTGCCTGGGAGTTGACCGAGTCCAGGACCTGGTGGACGCAGCACGGCTTGGGTGGTCACTGCTGTACACAGTGACCCGAGCAACACCAGTAAGTAAAACCCTGGAACTGCATTTTATGCCTCTGAGTCTCCTTGCTGCACCTTCACAACCACCATCCTCCACGGCTGACCCCCTGAGGCTATACCCCTCCCGTTGGGGGTTATACTACCAAAGCTGCACACATACCAACAGCCTCAGCGGACCCTGCTGCAGCGGCGGCCTTTTGACCGCAAATCAACGGGTGGCGTAGTCGACACAAAAGAACATCTAGTAACATCATAAGGACTGGCACACACTGAGCTTGACACCCTGGGCACGGACCGGGTCACAGCCACTCGGAGACTACAACCCCCATCTGATCCGGCTCCGGGTATCCCTAACAGCACTGGCCCAGGGGGCGCGTCAACTTTGGCGTAGTCGGCAGGATTACGTGCCCGCAACAACCGGGTACTGCGTGCCTGAAGAAAAGTACACCGTTACCTTAAAAAGAAGTCTCCCGCCGGTTCCGGAGGGTCCCCGCCAACGGACCCCATCACAGGTCGTTTCCCGCCGGTTGTCCGCCATTTGCAGCTTTTTCCCGCCATCTGCAGTGTTTCCCGCCACTGGGAAGCGATTCCCGCCATTTCCGAAGATTTCCCGCCTTGGAAGAGCGGACGCCATTATGGGCGTGCCAGAGGGTGGCAAGAGGCCACCTCCCATCGTGGGCCAGGTCGAAGAATGGCACCAAAAGCGGAAACCGCGCCCACCAACAGAGACTGTGATGCTGGAAGTGTCCATCAGCGTGAGAGAACTGCCCCTGGAACTGACAATCACTAAGTTGCCCCGGGACCACCCTCAATGTGGGCGGAGACAGAACAAGAGAACAAAGATGGGTGTCGCCTGGAGCAGTCTGGAGAGAGCGTACCCGGAGATGGAGGGAGAGACAGGCAGCACCGACCCAGTGGTCAGGAGCCTGCTGCAAGCAACAACCCCACTAGGCTTAGTGGAGATCCTGGCACAGCTCCCCCGAGACCGGGAGTGTGCACAGACTGCGCTGGAGGGCCTCGCACGGAGGATGGCCCAGGTGCAGCGGGAGACGTTGGCGGAGTGGAGCCGAGAGATGGCCCAGCAGACCGAAACCCGTCAGCGGAGCACGCCACCCGAGACGAGGAGACAGACCGCCTCTGAGGATGGCGCAGGAGGAATGAAGGCAGGAGACGGCGCCGAGAAGGGAGCTGAACGGACGGAGGCAGGTAAAGGGGACGTCTCTACACCGAGCCAGGAAACCGCGCGCCTGCCCCAGCTCCCCGTCGCAGAGCCCGAAATTCCCCCTGCCGTGCCCGTCGCTGCATCGTCACCGCCGCCGACTAGGCCTCAACCGGAAACCGCGGCCGCGACCCCTGTGACGTCACACGCCTCGACCTCGAGCGTGGCCAAGCAGGAAATACCACCGGCCTGGTCGCAAGGCCTAGTACCCCCGGGCGCCGCAATACCAACAGCGCCCCCTACCTCCGCGGAGCCACCGGCCTGGCCGCAGGGCCGAGTAACCACGGGCGCCGCCGTTCTTACGGTGCCCTTTGCCTTTAAGGTGCCCCAAGCCTGGTCGCAAGGCCTGGTCGACCCGGGCGCAGCTACCATCAACGCGCCCTCAACATCTAGAGTGCCGCACCTGGGTGAAAATCTATTTGCCCAGCATACGTGCCCGGATGGGCAGCCCTTCATATGGCCCCAGGAGTACATTCAGCTGGAACTCCAGAGAGCAAGGCCCATGTGCGAGCCCCTGATTCCGGCTCCGAAGCCCGTAAAGAGGACCTCGCCCCCGCTGGAGGAGGCACAGTTCGAGTGGGACCCCACTGGAGAAGACCTCATGGGGTTCACTCAGGAGACTCGGGCGGCCGCAGCGGAGCGTGCAGAGTGCTGCCGCCAGCAGCTCGAAGTCTTCGAGAGGGAGCGGAGAGAGAGGCGGGTCCGGGAACAGCAGATGCAGATAAGAAGCGCGGAGCAGAAGAGCCGGACCAGGAGGAAACCCCGTGCAGCTCATGGTCCCCGTGCCACCGGGACTGTGATAAAATTCAATATGCAGCACGGATGGGGCTTTATCAGAGACCATCATACCCCCGGCGACGTCTTTGTGACCCGCAGAGACGTAGAAAGCCATCTGCCGGAGGGACACAGAGGTCGTGACCTGTATGTAGGGGACGAGGTCACCTTCACCCGGCACAAGTGTGCCAAAGGACCCTACGCCCTCCATGTGCATCGCCTGACGGAGGAGGAGCTGCGGTGTGAGGAGGAGCAAGAGGACCCGGACGGGTCTGAAGAATCTAAAGAAGGAGCAGGAGGACGCCGTCGTTGAAGTACGGTAGAGAGAGACTGTACATAGTTACCCGTCAGGGTATAAGAACTGTTCTAGTTAAAATATAGTCCCCGTTGGGACCAGCCAATTGAACTGAATCCCGTGTGTCCCTATTCCCACTGACCGAGGACTGAGAGCGGTCATTCCTTTCCTAATACCTGGCCGAGGACTGAGAGCGGCCATATTTCTTTGTATATAGTTGCGCTTCCTAAAGCGCCCCCTACCGGTTTTATAGGGAACTGTTTTCTTCAAGAGACTGTAGCACTTTACCCGGTCACAAGTTGCACCGTGACCGGAGGAACCAGAAACAAGAATGTTATATATGAAAAGTTTATTGCTGCTGATGATGTATATGATGTTTTATATGTTTTATATGTTTATGTTTATGAAAAAAAAATTGTATGTTTTGGATGTTTATATTTTACAGCCCGAGGACGTGCTGTGATTTACCAGGGGGGAATGTAGCACCCTGAGGATTCGGCTGCTACAGGGGTATTGCACCTCAACCCAGAGGTGTGATATTCCACTCCCGGGTAAGGATGGAGTGTGGAACTGAGCTAGTAGGCTGCATGCACTACACACATCCCATTTCCGGGGAACAGACCGATGGTACTCCCACTAGAGAAATGTGCAGGTACGACAGTGTCTGTTCCTGGCTGGAGTGGGAGGGGGGGGTGGAACATCCCAGTAGTGTAGGGGCAGATAGGGGGAGCAGCCTGGGTAAAGTTAGGAGCTCATTGGGTGCTGGTCACCTGAGCTCACACATAGAGGGAGTATATAAGGTGGGCACCATCTTAGATCAGGGTCAGTCAGTCAGTTGTCAGTCTGTGAGACGTCAGTCTGTCAGAGTGTAACCTGAGAAGCAGAGCAGAGGAGAAGAGAGAGAGACCCAGAGGCGCAGAGGGGACCCCAAGAGCCCATAAGAGAGCTAATAGGGTGAAGGGTCGGCAACAGGGTACCGGATCCCAAGCTGGCAGAGGCTACAGCACACCTTAGCCAGGAACCGGAGGTCGTGGGCAGGATCTGCCACGATCACCCACTAAATCCACCCGGAAGGCAGACCAAGAATAGGGTCAGGGAGCCCAGAGGAGGCTTGACCAACAAGAGGCCCGAGGGAGCCGGACTTAGGTGGATCCCTGGTGGGAACGGCCAGATGAAGGCAGAGACAGAAAGGAGCTCAGGAACACACTCCGGAGTTGCCTGGGAGTTGACCGAGTCCAGGACCTGGTGGACGCAGCACGGCTTGGGTGGTCACTGCTGTACACAGTGACCCGAGCAACACCAGTAAGTAAAACCCTGGAACTGCATTTTATGCCTCTGAGTCTCCTTGCTGCACCTTCACAACCACCATCCTCCACGGCTGACCCCCTGAGGCTATACCCCTCCCGTTGGGGGTTATACTACCTAAGCTGCACACACATCACCAGCCTCAGTGGACCCTGCTGCAGCGGCGGCCGTATTGACCGCAATTCAACGGGTGGCGTAGTCGACACAAAAGAACATCTAGTAACATCATAAGGACTGCCACACACTGAGCTTGACACCCTGGGCACGGACCGGGTCACAGCCACTCGGAGACTACA
The DNA here is from genome assembly GCF_046119375.1 of Phyllobates terribilis. Classification (NCBI taxonomy): domain Eukaryota; kingdom Metazoa; phylum Chordata; class Amphibia; order Anura; family Dendrobatidae; genus Phyllobates; species Phyllobates terribilis. Next base: position 31,901,584 of record NW_027362768.1, on the reverse strand, counting down.
ACCCCCATCTGATCCGGCTCCGGGTATCCCCAACAACACTGGCCAAGGGGGCGCGTCACATACAGTTGAACTCACTCAGTCCCATCGGGGTGGTGAAGGCGGTCTTCTCCTTGTCAGCCTCTGCCACAGGAACCTGCCAGTACCCGCTAGTAAGGTCCAAAGTAGAAAAGAAGTTAGCTGATTTTAGTGCGGCTAAAGACTCCTCTATTCTAGGTAGCGGATATGCGTCTTTGTGGGTGATACGGTTGATTTGTCTATAGTCCACGCACATTCTCATGGTGCCGTCTTTTTTTTTTTACCAGAACCAGGGGGGCTGCCCAGGGGCTACAGCTATCTCTAATGACCCCAGCTTCTTTCATTTCCCGCAGCATACCCTTGGCGTTCTGATAATGTGCAGGGGGTACAGGCCTGTGTCTCTCTTTTATTGGTGGGTGGCTCCCCGTGGGGATATGGTGTTCTATCCCTTTTACTCTGCCGAAGTCTAGCGGGTGCTTACTAAAAATTCTCTCGTACTCCTGGACCACCCGGTAGACTCCTTGTTTTTGGTGCAGGGGAGTGGAGTCAGCACCCACGTGGAGTTTCTGGCACCAGTCTTCCTTTTGTTTATGGAAGCCATTACCCTCCGCCTGAGGAGATGGAGGCAAGGTTTCCACGGCCCTGATAGCTTTGTGTTCGACAACAAACAGTTTGACAAGTGTAGCGTACCTGGTAAGTGTACCTCTCTCTCCCCAATGTTGAGAATGCGAACGGGCACCCTCCCATGGCGGACATCAACCACCCCCCTGGCTGTCAAAATGGTGGGCCTGCTGTCTGAGTACACGGGTTCTACCATGGCTTGGTAGTCTCTACCTCTCAACGCGATTGCAGTCCGACACCAGATCATCATTTCACTTTTGGGAGGCATGGAAATGGGGAATGGGTCACTCAGTCTTAAGCTACCGATCTCACCACCAGACAGTTCTACCTGCTGCCGTCTCATCAGGGCTTTTATCTCTTTGTTGAGGACTCTCTGTTGGCTGGAACTAGCATTCACCGCCACCTGTTGTAGAATTACAATTACCTCTGAAAGACAATTTTCAATTACATTAGTACACACAGTTATTTTAGGGTGACTTTCACGACGGTCAATGTCCACAATAATTACTCCCTGTGCCGGTAGTTCAACTTTACCAATTTTAATGGTCATCTCCTTGAACCCCATCTGCGGCACGGGTAAGCCATTTCTGGCCATGATGCTCAAGTTACTGTCTGGATACCGTGTGATATCAGCATCAGTCCAACACTGCTTAAAAAGTACATAGGGATAGTGGTCACTTGCGACCCAGTATCCAGCAAGGCGCTCATGGGGATACCGTCCAGCACCACGGGTAAAGCTGGGCGCCCCCCAACATACTTATTACGCCAATTATAAGGGCCTGGTGATCTTATGTCTGGGGGTTGGCCCTCTGCCCCAGGTTGGACCCGTTTAAATTACAGTACCTGGAAATGTGTCCGGGCTGGTTGCATCGACGGCAAATGGGCTGTCCATCCTCGGCGTAGCGGTCTGTGGGCCTCCCTCGGAACGACGGGATCCTCCTCTGTCGACGCCACGGGACATCCTCCGGACTTGAAGCCAGCTCGATGGGTCTTGACAGGTCCACTTGTAACGCCTGGACGGTCCTGGTCAACGCCGCGAGGCTCCTGGTCAGCTCCTGGACTTGGTGGTGCAGATCTTTCGACGGGGCTTGGTTCAGGGCCTGTGCATCAGCCCACACGGAGTCCATAGAGGAGGGCGCCGCCTCCTGGTGGTAGGTGAGAGCAGGGCGCCGGGGGTTTATAGCGCCACTTGTTGCGGATACACGGAGCACCCTTATGGCCCTGTCCTTGAATTGGGCAAAGGTCAGATCAGGGTTCTGAAAGAACATGAGGCGCAGCTGGGTCCTGTGGGCGCTAGACAGCAGACCTTCTATGAACTGTTCTGTTAGGAGCTTATCCGTATCCTGCACGCTGCCTGGGTCAGCTTGTTGGATGGCCCTCAGGGCTTCCTGCAAATTTAGGGCATAGTCTCTGATGCTGTCCTGTGCCCGCTGCTTACATCCATAGAATCTCATTTTAATTTCAGCGGAGGTACGTGTGTCAAAGGTACCCCGCAGCCGCGCCAGAATACCCTTCACGGTCCTTTTCTCCTCAGTGGGCCATGATTTTACCTCCCTTTGGGCTGCGCCAGTTAAATGCCCTGTTAATATGCTGACCTTCTGTTCCTCTGTCAGGGGATAGACTTGGAACAAAATGTACAGCCTTTCCTTGAAGTCAGTTAGGGCATGGGCTCCCCTGAGTACTTAGGCAGCCAGGCCGCTCCAGGGATGTAGGGCAGGGAAAAGGGCATCACCGCTGCTGCAGCTGCGTTGGTGGTAGTGGGTGCCTCTGTATCCGACATCTTCCTCCCCCCTAGTTAAGCGTGGCCTACCTTCCGACGATCCTCTTCTGTAGGCCGCGGCTCCGCTGCTTCTGCTCTGGACGAGGACCTTGCGTCGCGTCCTGATGACGTCAGCGTCGCACTCTCTCCCTTCCAGGACCTTGCGCAGCGTCGGTGCGTGGGGCGGAGCTTCAGGTCTCGCGCGCCTTCGGCGTCCACGCCCCTCTTCTTCCCGCGCGGCGTCCTGAAGATGGCGTCCGACGGCGGGAAAACGACTTCGGATGGCGGGAAAACAGCTGAAGATGGCGGGAACCGACTGAAGATGGCGGGAAACGGCTCCGGATGGCGGGAACCTTCACCACGGCAGGTATGACAGTCTTTTGAAGGCACGCAGTACCCGGTGGTTGCGGGCACGAAATCCTGCCGACTACGCCAAAGCTGACTCACCCCCTGGGCCGTGGGGCACTCGGATCCGGGCAGTGGGGGAATGATGGGAGTAGTAGTGGCAACCCGGTTCCGTGGCTCAGGGTGGTCAGGCCAGTGGTAGTCCGTTATGTGCTGATGATTATGTCCGACTACGCCACCCGTGGATTGCGGTTACTAGGAACCGCCGCTGCATGCAGACCGCTGGGGCTGATGAGGTGTGCAGCAAGGGTAGTGTAACTCCCCACGGGAAGAGTGTGGCCCGAGGGCAGTGTAATGGACAGTGGGAGTGATGGTGGTGAGAGTCCCAGTACCGGTAGTGCTGGAGGCGCGAAGGAGCACACAGACAACAGGTTGCTGTCCAGGGTCTTTACTGAAACAGGTAAACTGACCCATAAACAGTCCCGGCTAGGAGGGGACCTGGATGTCTGAGAGCAATGGGGAAATTGGCCATGGTCAGGGTGAGGGTGCAGGCCTACCGTGCTTTCTGTGCTCCTTCTGGCTATCTCCTCCTTATAGGGTAACAGCCCACGTTTCCGAGCTTTCCGTGTACTCTCGCCTGTATGGCCTGCGACGTGGGTTCCTTTCTGCTCCTGGCCTGGTACGGCTGTGCTGGTCCCTTCTGTTGTGGCAGAGCCTCCAGGCTTCTTAGGCCAAGGAATATACAGTCCGGTGCGGACTGGTTATCTGCTGTAGGATGTGGAATCCTCCCAGCCTCAGACACCAAAGTCTGGTAAATTAAGTCCTTTTTCTGCCAAGACAGGCTCACTTCGCCTCTTGTCTCTGGCTTGTGGCTCTCCTCCTGCCACACTTCCTCTTAGGGTGCAATACAACTTTCTGTCCCTGCTCTGCTCTGGGACAAGTCTCAGTACTGAGACAGGTCATCCAGTTCTCCCTAATCCTGCCCCCAGCTCCAGCTTTTATAGGGGCAGCCTGCTCCCCCTACTGGCCTGACACAGGAGGTACTGCATGCTAATGTTCCCCTGACTAGAGAACCTCCCCTTTGCTCTCAGACACAGCTTTATTACATTTTGTGGCATCCAGGCCAGGGTGACACAAAGGTATCTGCAGCCATGCAACAGGAAGACAGAGGCAGTGGGGTGGCCAGAGAGAGAAGACAGACAACTGTTCCCCAGAGCACCCACACTCAGCAAGTCCCCAAACCAAGGGTTAAGTTTTTCCCTGTCTGGCACTTTTTTAAATAGAGTACAGATGATGAAAGAATGGTCATTTGCAACCTGTGCCATATCAAGATGAGCAGGGCCAGACCACTACCAGTTGGACCACCACCAGAATGCTCAGACACATGTGATCAAAGCACCCGACTATATGGGCTGAACACCTGGGTCCACAATCAGTGTCTGCGGGTGACACCACTACCTCTTCCTCTGTGCTACATGCTTGCCAATCCCCTGTTCATCCAGGGCGTTGGCGTGGATGCTTCCTGCCCTGCACCTGTTGTTGCACATTCGCAAGCACCATCAGCAGCCAAGTCCAATTCCTTGTTCTGGTGCAATGTTCAGTTGTCCCTACCCCAGGCCTTGGAACGCAAACAAAAATACCCAGCCACCCACTCACAGGCCCAAACACTAAACAGGCACACTGCCAGACTGATTGCCCTGGAAATGTTGCCATATAGGCTTGTGGACACTGAGGCTTTCTGCAACCTCATGGCGGCAGCTGTTCTTTGGTACTCTTTCCCCAACTGGCATTTTTTTTTCTCTGTGTGTCGTCCCTGCCTTAAACCAGCACGTGTCCCATATTATCACCTGTGCCCTAACCAAATCAGTTACTGCGAAGATCCACTTAACGACCGACACACGGACAAGTGCTTGTGGCCAAGGATGTTATATTTCCCTTACGGCATACTGGTTGAAATTTGGAGAGGCGGGGACAGAGTCAGACCCTAGGATGGCACACTTGCTACAGATGCTGAGGATTGTGGGCCATAATTCCATCAGGGTTTCCTCCACCTCCTACAACAGTTCCTGTATCCCTCCTCCTCCATCTCTGAATTGTCATCTCGGAGCACGTTGTCCATATCAATTGCGAGAGGGAAGCACTGCAGCACTGCCTCAGTTAAGTGGCAACAGGCTTTGCTGAAACTAGTTTGTTTAGGTGACAAACAGCACACCACCGCACAGTTTTGAAAGGTAAAACAGACCAGACAGATCTGTGGCTTTCTGTTAAATAAATACTTCTTTCTGTATTATTTTTCTCTATCGAGGACTTCGCAAAGTATCAATATCAAGATATTCTTATAAAAAAATGTATCGATTTATTCTTGGATTGTCCTTTAAAAAGAATCAGATTGCAGCAGGTACATACAATAATTAGATAATTAGATAGTTACAGAGTGATTGTCAATTTGTCCATAATTAGCTTAATTGTTGAGATTCACCCATCTTTTCCTGGGATCCAGCACGTGTGTCTGGGTAAAGAACGTGTTTCCTGGGCCTACGTCAGCTGCTGGTTTGCACACGGACCCTCATCCTGTGTCCTGTGGAATGGCAAGAGACTTTCTGCAGTATGGGCTTTTATAGCCCAGTCATATGGCAACTGTTCTTCTAATTATGGTGCTGAACCAAAATTACACAAACAGCGCATGTCAGCTAGAAATGATGGCTGATGCAATCTTATGTACAGAACTCAGAATTAAGAATAAAATGAATATCCATAATTAATATTTAACAATTCCCCCTTTTGAGGATGAAAGACATCTGAAATCCTCAAAGAAGATAGGTTCATCATTAGGATAACAGGATCATTTTCTCTTATTCTTCTTTGGCAATATCATTTAATGTCCATAATAATAATAATAATAATAATAATAACATCACTATCGGATTATTGTTAGATAATGATGTGAATTCATGTTATGGTAAGCCGTGACTAATATTCATTTAACATGTATAATTATTAGTGTTGAGCGAGCATGCTCGACACTGCTCGGTACTCGCCCGAGCATCATGCTACTCGGGATGTTCGGCGAGCACCAAGCATTTCCGGGTTACTCAGGCGGGAGCTCGGGTCTCCGCCCTGCATGTTTGGCGCTCTTTACAGAGCCAATGAACATGCAGGGATTGCCAGCCAGTCACTGTAATGCCGCAGCCATGTTGTGTGCGGGCATTACTGTGATTGGCTGGCCGCACAGCGTCACCTCGAGTATTTAAAACCGGGCGCTGCCATCTTGGACACAGTCGCTCCGGATCAGACAGTGTAGAGACAGCGCTGCTGATTTAGGGAGAGATATATCCTGCAAAATAGTTAGTGTAGGGTCTGTAAAGGCAGCCAGATCAAACAAACAGTCCTTCTCAGGACTAATATCCATCCCAGATATCAGGCAGGCAGGCAGGCAGGCTGTATAGGAGACGCAGTGGTTATACCAGCAAACGCTGCATTACAGTCCTGTGTGCTCCTGTTGCTGAAATTGCTGGACTTAGCTCCAGGTCTCGGGGGCCAGGAAAAATCCTTTTTTTTTCATCTAAATCCTCTTTTTTTTTTCCTCCTTCACACTGTACAAATACCCGTCCTATTAACCTTTTGGTGTCCCCCCCCCCTAAAAAAAAGTGTGTCTCTGATTTTTCAGACACAAATATATCTGTTGAAAATAGTCTGGTGTAGGCTAGAGAAATAGATGTGTGGTTTTGCAGTTCCACGTTTCAAACCTCTATATTATTCAGTTTTGGACCATTGTATCTAAAAAAAACAGTTTGAGTGTGTCGCTCACTGTTCAGCTGCAAATATATATATTTAAAAAAGTCTGGTATACACCAGTAAATTATAACTGTGGTTTTGCTGTTCCACAGTAAAAAATCTCTATTATCCTGCTTTTGGCATTTTTTGCCATAAAGAAAAACAGAAGTGTTTCCTGTTTGTTCAGACACAAATATATCTGTTGTAAATAGTCTGGTGAAGGCCCGAGAAATACCAGTGTTGCTTTGCAGTTCCACAGGTCAAATCTCTGTATTATCCTGCTTATTTTTTGCATTTTTTGCCGTAAAGAAAAACAGTAGTGTTTCCTGATTGTTCAGACACAAATATATCTGTTGAAAATAGTCTGGTGTAGGCCCGAGAAATACAAGTGAGGTTTTGCAGTTCCACGGGTCAAATCTCTGTATTATCCTGCTTTTGGCATTTTTTGCCATAAAGAAAAACAGTAGTAGTGTCTCCTGATTGTTCAGACACAAATATATCTGTTGAAAATAGTCTGGTATACACCAGTAAATTATAACTGTGGTTTTGCTGTTCCACAGTAAAAAATCTCTATTATCCTGCTTTTGGTATTTTTTGCTGTAAAAAAAAAATAATAGTGTATCCTGATTGTTCAGACACAAATATATCTGTTGAAAATAGTCTGGTATACACCAGTAAATTATAACTGTGGTTTTGCAGTTCCACGGGTCAAATCTCTGTATCATCCTGCTTTTTTGATTTTTTTGCCGTAAAGAAAAACAGTAGTGTTTCCTGATTGTTCAGACACAAATATATCTGTTGAAAATAGTCTGGTGTAGGCCCGATAAATACCAGTGTGGTTTTGCAGTTCCACGGGTCAAATCTCTGTATTATCCTGCTTTTGGCATTTTTTACCGTAAAGAAAAACAGTAGTGTTTCCTGATTGTTCAGACACAAATATATCTGTTGAAAATAGTCTGGTATACACCAGTAAATTATAACTGTGGTTTTGCAGTTCCACGGTAAAAAATCACTATTATCCTGCTTTTGGCATTTTTTGCCGTAAAAAAAAAATAATAGTGTCTCCCTTATTTTTCAGACACAAATATATCTGTTGAAAATAGTCTGGTGTAGGCCCGAGAAATACAAGTGTGGTTTTGCAGTTCCACGGGTCAAATCTCTGTATTATCCTGCTTTTTTGAATTTTTTGCCGTAAAGAAAAACAGTAGTGTTTCCTGATTTTTCAGACACAAATATATCTGTTGAAAATAGTCTGGTGTAGGCCCGAGAAATACAAGTGTGGTTTTGCAGTTCCACGGGTCAAGTCTCGGTATTTTCCTGCTTTTTTTCATTTTTTGCCGTAAAGAAAAACAGTAGTGTTTACTGATTGTTCAGACACAAATATATCTGTTGAAAATAGTCTGGTGTAGGCCCGATAAATACCAGTGTGGTTTTGCAGTTCCACGGGTCAAATCTCTGTATTATCCTGCTTTTGGCATTTTTTACCGTAAAGAAAAACAGTAGTGTTTCCTGATTGTTCAGACACAAATATATCTGTTGAAAATAGTCTGGTATACACCAGTAAATTATAACTGTGGTTTTGCAGTTCCACGGTAAAAAATCACTATTATCCTGCTTTTGGCATTTTTTGCCGTAAAAAAAAAATAATAGTGTCTCCCTTATTTTTCAGACACAAATATATCTGTTGAAAATAGTCTGGTGTAGGCCCGAGAAATACAAGTGTGGTTTTGCAGTTCCACGGGTCAAATCTCTGTATTATCCTGCTTTTTTGAATTTTTTGCCGTAAAGAAAAACAGTAGTGTTTCCTGATTTTTCAGACACAAATATATCTGTTGAAAATAGTCTGGTGTAGGCCCGAGAAATACAAGTGTGGTTTTGCAGTTCCACGGGTCAAGTCTCGGTATTTTCCTGCTTTTTTTCATTTTTTGCCGTAAAGAAAAACAGTAGTGTTTACTGATTGTTCAGACAAAAATATATCTGTTGAAAATAGTCTGGTGTAGGCCCGAGAAATACAAGTGTGGTTTTGCAGTTCCACGGGTCAAATCTCTGTATTATCCTGCTTTTTTGCATTTTTTGCCGTAAAGAAAAACAGTAGTGTTTCCTGATTGTTCAGACAGACACAAATATATCTGTTGAAAATAGTCTGGTGTAGGCCCGAGAAATACCAGTGTGGTTTTGCAGTTCCACGGGTCAAATCTCTGTATTATCCTGCTTTTGGCATTTTTTACCATAAAGAAAAACAGTAGTGTTTCCTGATTGTTCAGACACAAATATATCTGTTGAAAATAGTCTGGTATACACCAGTAAATTATAACTGTGGTTTTGCTGTTCCACGGTAAAAAATCTCTATTATCCTGCTTTTGGCATTTTTTGCCGTAAAAAAAAAATAATAGTGTCTCCCTGATTGTTCAGACACAAATATATCTGTTGAAAATAGTCTGGTGTAGGCCCGAGAAATACAAATGTGGTTTTGCAGTTCCACGGGTCAAATCTCTGTATTATCCTGCTTTTTTGCATTTTTTGCCGTAAAGAAAAACAGTAATGTCTCCTGATTTTTCAGACATAAATATATCTGTTGAAAATAGTCTGGAGTAGGCCAGAGAAATACAAGTGTGGTTTTGCAGTTCCACGGGTCAAATCTTTGTATTATCTTACTTTTTTGCATTTTTTGCTGTAAAGAAAAACAGTAGTGTTTCCTGATTGTTCAGACACAAATATATCTGTTGAAAACAGTCTGGTGTAGGCCCGAGAAATACAAGTGCGGTTTTGCAGTTCCATGAGTTAAATCTCTGTATTATCCACTTTTGGGCGATTTTTACCTAAAAAAAAAACAGTTTGAGTGTGTCGCTCACTGTTCAGCCGCAAAAATATCTATTTAAAATTTTCTGGTATACCCCAGTAAACAATAACTGTGGTTTTGAAATTCCACGGTAAAAAATCTCTATTATTCAGCTTTTGGTATTTTTTCCGTAAAGAAAAACAGTAATATTTTCTCCCTGATTGTTCAGATTGTTTAAAAGAGTCGGGTGTAGAAACAGAACTGTGGTTTTCCTCTTCCACAGTTGTAATCTACTTTTTATTACCCTTTTGCAATTGATAGTGCGAGTGTAAGCTATTTTACTTCCTTTACAATGGGCAAGGCGCATGGCAAGGGACGTGGAACTGGACGTTCTGGTGATGGTGCATGCAGAGTATAGGGCTGTGGCCAAGGTGAAAATGTGCCACAACCAACAGCCATATCTTCTCGCTCCCACTTCTTGACCGAATTACTAGGGAAGCACAGAACAACACCAGTATTGCGAAGTGATCAGTGTGAACAGGTTATTAATTGGATAGCAGATAATACTTCCAGTTACCTGGGCACCACCACCTCGGTCTGTCTTCCACACGGTCAACTCTTAGTAGCCGTGAGTCTCAACCGCATACTCCTCCTCACCTTGATGCTCCTTCCTCTCACCATGCCGAGTGTCGTCAGACAGCAACTGATCCCACACTTGGACACTCTGAAGAGCTGTTCACTGGTCCATTTCCAGATTTGTGCCCCTCGCCTGCTGCGCTTGAAGTGGTGGAAGAGGATATCCCATGTAGCGATGCCCAAATATTTGAACAGCCACGGCCACAGGAAGTCGACGCTGGCAATTTTTCACAAGAGGTGGACGATGACGAGACACAAATGCCAGGAAGTGAGGAGGAGGATCGTGGTGCACAAGTGGAAGAGGAGGAGGTGGTGGATGATCTAGTAACTGACCCAACGTGGCAGGAGGACATGCAGAGCGAGGCCAGCAACACACAGGGTGAGGGAGGCAGAGTACCCCAACAGGCAGGAAGAAGCAGTGTGGTGGCCACACACAGAAGGCGGGCAACAGTTCCCCGTAACACCAACACGAGGGACGTTGCCAGTACAACCGGTAGGTCTTCCAGAGTCTGGAATTTTTTTAAAGACTCTGCTGATAACCCCAAAAAGGCCATTTGTACCACCTGCCATGCCAGCATCAGCAGGGGTGACAAAACTACCAGCCTGACTACCACCAGCATGATCAGGCACATGGCAGCAAAGCACCCGACTTTGTGGGGCGAACCCGAGGGACCACGACCAGTGTCAGCGAGTGACACCACTGCTTCTTCTGCTGTTGTGCGTGCAATAGAACCCCCTGTTGTGGGTGCAAGGCAATCCCCTGTCCATACTGCTTGCAGAGATGCCCCCTCCTCTCAGTCTTCACTTGTTATGGCATTTTCTCAAGAAACAGCATCAACATCCACGTCCACGTCCCACCGCAGCGTTCAATTGTCCATATCCCAGACCTTTGAACGAAAGCGGAAATTCGCAGCTAACGCCCCACAGGCCACAGTCCTAAATTCGCACATTTCTCGACTGCTTGCGTTGGAAATGCTGCCTTTTAGGCTGGTGGAGACAGAATCCTTCCGCAACCCAACGTGCATTGGGGGACAATGAGGGAGAGGAGGAGGAGGAGGAGGTGGAGGAAGAACAGGAGCTTGTATCATGCGCTGTAGACAGTAGTACCTGTACAACTGTCATACCGTCGGTTCAGCGTGGGTGGCCTGAGGACAGGGGGGAGGAGGAGGAGGAGGAGGAGAGCATGGTCAGTCGTCATCTTGGTGAGGACACAGAAGTCTTGCCCGTTACCAGTCTGGCACACATGGCTGACTTTATGTTACACTGCCTTAACCGTGACCCTCGCATTGTCAAAATGTTGGGTGACAGTCATTACTGGTTGGTGACACTTTTAGACCCCCACTACAAGGAGAACTTTCACTCTCTTATTCCTGAGGTGGAGAGGTCTACAAAAATGGGGCAGTACCAGAAGGCCCTTGCTGCAGAACTGTTAAAAAAATTCCCATCTGAACACGCTAGCGGCAGAGGTCACAGTTCGTTGATCAACCAAGGTGTACAAGCGAGAGAGAGGCAACTCCAATCCAGCAGAGGCAGGGGAACACTGTCAATGTTCTGGGACAGTTTTCTGAGAACCGCCCAGCTTACAGTCCCTGAGGCGCAGGGTACTCTCACAAGGAGTGGAAAGTTTCAAAAGATGGTGAGGGAGTACCTTGCCAACCGTACCAGCGTCCTATGTGATTCCTCTGTGCCTTTTAATTATTGGGTATCCAAGCTGGACAATTGGAATGAACTCTCTCTGCACACCTTGGAGGTCCTGGCCTGCCCTGCCGCTAGCATGTTATCGGAGCGTGTTTTTAGTGCCGCTGGGGAAATTATAAATCATAAGCGCACTCGCCTGTCAACTGACAATGCTGACAAGCTGACCCTTATCAAAATGAACAAGGGCTGGATTGGGCCAGACTTCTCATCACCACCAAATGACAGCAGAGTAACATAAAGTCAAATCCACTGTGTTATTTTGGGAGGTGTATTCACATGAACCGCTTCACACACACATGGGTATACGGCTGTTTTATGTTCTTCTCCTTATCCTCAGCCTCCACCACCACTATACCACCAGTGTGACAGTGGTCCGTGTTGCCATTATTGAAAGTTCCTCCGTCCTTATTTTTGTCAGCTTTTGCTTGGAAGGCATGAGCAAAGACTGTGGGAGACCCACTCCCCAATAATGGGAATATTCTTAAGATGCTGTACTGTATGGCTCTTGTAAGGGGCATTCAAAGCGTCTTGTTAAGCTACTGGGACCTCCACCACTTTTCCGAGTGGCATTAAAACCGTCTTGTTAAGCTACTGGGACCTCCACGTCTCTTCTGAGGGGTATTAAAACAGTCTTGTTAAGCTACTGGGACCTCCACCACTTTTCCGAGGGGCAATAAAAGTGTCTTGTTAAGCTACTGGGACCTCCACCACTTTTCCGAGGGGCATTAAAAGCGTCTTGTTAAACCAGTCTGAACTCCACAGCTCTTCCAAGGGGCATTGAAATGTTGTTTTTAATTAACTCTAACCTCCACGACTCTTTGAACGGGCATTGCATTTCCTCCGAATTTTTGGCAGCTTTTGCTTGGAAGGAATAAGCAAAGACTGTGGGAGACACACTCCCCAATAATGGGAATAATGTTTGTAATATGCTGTACTGCATGGCTCTTGTAAGGGGCATTGCAAGTTCCTCCTTCCTAATTTTTGGCAGCTTTTGCTTGGAAGGAATAAGCAAATACTATGGAAGACCCACTCCCCAATAATGGGAATAATGTTTGTAATATGCTGTACTGCATGACTCTTGTAAGGGGCATTGCAAGTTCCTCTGTCCTAATTTTTGGCAGCTTTTGCTTGGAAGGCATAAGCAAAGACTATGGGAGACACACTCCCCAATAATGGGAATAATGTTAGTAATATGCTGTACTGCATGGCTCTTGTAAGGGGCATTGCAAGTTCCTCCATTCTAATTTTTGGCAGCTTTTGCTTGGAAGGCATAAGCAAAGACTATGGGAGACACACTCCCCGATAATTGGAATAATGTTTTTAAGATGCTGTACTGTATGGCTCTTGTAAGGGGCATTAAAACTGTCTAGTTAAGCTACTGCGACCTCCACCACTCTTCCGAGGGGTATTAAAACTGTCTTGTTAAGCTACTGTGACCTCCACGTCTCTTCAAAGGGGCACTAAAACCGTCTTGTTAAGCTACTGCGACCTCCACCACTTTTCCGAGGGGCATTAAAACCGTCTTGTTAAGCTACTGTGACCTCCACTTCTCTTCAAAGGGGCATTAAAAGCGTCTTCTTAAGCCACTTTGAACTCCACAGCTCTTCCAAGGGGCATTGAAATGTTGTTTTTAATTACCTCTAAGCTCCACGACTCTTCCAATGGACATTGCATTTCCTCTTAATTTTAGTCAGCTTTTGCTTTTCAATGCATAGGCGAACACTAAGGGAGACCCACTCCCCAATAATGGGTAGAAGGTTTTTAGTACGCTGTAATCCACGTCTGTTTCAAGGGGCATTGCATTTCCTCATAATTTTTGGAAAGCCTTCCATTCACTGCTTAGGCCAACAGTGTACAAGAGACCCAGTTGCTAGAAATGGAAAAACTGTTTAGTTAAGGCCCTCTGACCTCCATGTCATTTCCAAGGGGCATTAGAGTGCCTCAAAATTTTTGGTAGGCATTGCACTCACTGTATGCCCTATAACTGTGTAGCCGAACTGCTCCTTTTGTTACAGAAACATATCCTACAAGACATATGTGGTTGACGGGCCTGATATTAGGTGAATGGTCCCTGTTCCTCCTGCTCTTTCTCCTTTGCCACTGCCTCATCCATCATTTATCACCTGAAGCTTTGTTTTAACGGGAGTCATAGAACTGGCATAGTAGCAGGAAAACATCCAGTAATCCTCGGAGGAGGTAGGATATGCGCCAAAATGCTGGCCATCTCAGGCCTAGCCGCTACTACATACATGTGCTTGCATTCAAAGAAAACAAAGCAGATGCTAACTTGTATCATCATCATCATGGTCCTCACCTTGGCACTCTCAACTCCCCTGATGGAGAAGCCAGGGCCCACCGGAGGAGTCTGGTTCTCTGGTGGGCTCGTCCAATGCTGCCCTAAAGCAGGCTGGGCTAAGAAAAGTGTGTGGGGGATGTTCCAAGGAGAAATAGGGGCGGCTGGGGACTGTTTATGGACACCTGGCTGCCCCCAGACAGCTGGGGACCGTGTGTGAACTCCCGGCCGTGGGGCGGCTGGGGACCGAGTATGGACACCCGGCCGCCCCCTGGCATCTGGGGACCGAGTGTGGACACCCGGCTGCCAGGCGGCTGGGGACTGAGTATGGATTCCAGGCCGCCAACGCTGCCATAACGTGACTGACTATGTCCTCGGACAGCTTGACGGTACTCCCATTTATTCAGGCACAACTGACCATGTCCCTGGCTGGAGTGGGGAGGGGGGAAAGAACCCAGTGATGTAGGAGGAGAAGGGGACAGTTTCTGGAGCAAAGGAAGGAGCTCATTGGGTGCAGGTCACCTGAGCTCAGACACAGAGAGGTAGATAAAAGGTGGGAGCCATCTTAGGAGTGAGTGAATTCAGAGAAGCAGAGGAAAGGAGTAGAGAGCTGACAGGGAGCCAAGGCTCAGCCTGAGCTCAGCTCCACGAGGCAGGCCTAGAGAGAAGGCCGGGGCCAGAGAGGAGAAGAGGAGAAGGAGAAGGAAGGAAAGAGAAGAGACAGAGGAGTAGAAAGGCTCCAGAAACTACAAGGCAGAAGGGACCCTAAGAGAGCAGAATGGACAGCAACCGTTGCAAGCCCGCGTTTTATCGGGTGAAGAGTCAGGCCGTGAAAGGGAACCGGATTCCCAAGTTGGTGGAGGTAAATCATCCCTCAGCCAAGAACCGGAGGTCGTGATCATTTATTGGTGCGACCCCTTGCTACACCCGCTAGGAAGGCACCACATAGGGTCAGGGAAACTGGCGCCAAGTTTTACCAGAGAAGGCCTGAGGCAGCCGGACAGAAGCGTGGTCACTGGTGGGGCACGAGAGGCCAGAGAAAGGATAGAAGGGGGTCCTGTGCCACACTCCTGAGTTGCCTGGGGGTTGACTGAGCCCCTCACCTGGTGGACGCAGCACGACTTGGGCAGTTATTGCTGACAGAGGTGACCTGGATATCAACTGTGAGTAAAAGGCCTGAACTGCACCATTGGACTCTCTGTGATTTATGCTGCACCTGCACCATCACCCCCAGCATCCACCTATATTGCCCTGAGGCTACACTCTTCCCATGGGGAGTTATCTTATCCCTGTGCTGCACACCAACACCAGCCTCAGCGGTCTGCCTTGCAGCGGCGGTCATCCCTGACCGCAATCCACGGGTGGCGTAGTCGGACATTCAAAACACTGATAAATAGACTGCCACAGCATTTGGTCTGACCACCCTGAGCCACGGGATCGGGTTGCCACTACTACCCCCAGCATCGCACAGAAGCCCGGTCCCGGGTGCCCCACGGCCCAGGGGGCGAGTCAGCATTGGCGTAGTTGGCAGGATTGTGACCAACCTGCCACAAACGGGTATTGCGTGTCTGAAAAGAGACTGTTTCACTGTATTGAAAATGGCGCCCGCCCCAGAAGAACAGACGCCATAATGTGAGCACCTAAAGATAACAAGAAGCCACCTCCCATCGTGGGCCAGGTCCCAGAATGGCGCCAAAGAAGGAGCCTACCCCCAACAGCCATGAGTGCTGCTGTAGAGATGTCCATCTACATGGGGGGGCTGCCCCTGAGAGTGATTGTCAGCAGATTGCCCCAGGACCACCCCCAACAGGGGCGGAAAGAGAAGAAAACCGGGGGTCAGGGATTGGTTTGGATCAGTCTCGCCAGATCACACCCGGAGATGGAGAGGAGCGTCAACTCCATCACCCTGGCAAGCGGCCTGCTGCAGGCCGAGGCATCCCCGTGCAGCCTCACGGAGCTGATGGCTCAGCTCCCTGCAGAAGACCCTGAGTTCCTGCAGACAGTGCTGGAGGAGCTGGACCGGAGGATGGTCCGAGCGCAGAGGGAAGTCATCGACGGATGGAGGGAGGAGATGGCCCGGCGGGTCGTGACCCGGCAGCAAGAGACGCTGCCAGCACCCGGCAGTGCGCCTGCCCCCGAAGACAGAGAGAGAAGACCGGAGGCCGAGAACAGTGCTGCCGCGGAGGCAGGTAAGGCAGACGCCCCTGCCCCGGGTCCTAATGCCGTAGCCTTACCCCTGGATCCCGCCGCGGAGCCAGAAGTCCCGGGAGCCACTGCAGCTTCCACGCTCCCGCCGCAAACACCTGGGCCGCAAGCCGCGAAGACCGCCACTGAACCACGCCCCCCATCGTGCCCCCTGACCCTGGACGTGACCGAGAGCAGCCCGCCTCAGGCCTGGTCGCAAGGCCTGGTGCTCTCAAGCGCCTGTCGTCCGTTGGCGCCCCCGGTCTCGAAACTACCGCCCCTGGTCGCGGACCTGTATGCCCAACTGACCGGTCCGGATGGAGAGCCAGTCCCCATACCAGAGGGGTGAGTCCACCCTTGTCTTCGGGTGGGCCTGTCCTTAGAGGACGGAGCCTTGCCTCGTCCGCTCCTGCCTGATCCACAGCCCGTTGATGTGCCCCAGCTCCCGGAGGAAGAGGTCCAGGTAGGATGGGACCAAACCGAGGAGGATGTGATGGGGTTTGCCCAGGAGACACGGACGGCCGCAGTCCGCAGGCGGGAGATCTGTGAGCAGCTTGCGAAGGAGGAGCGGGCATGGCGCCAGAAGAGGGAGCAGCTGCAGGCCCGAAGCGTGGAGGAGAAGACGCGCACCCGCCAAAAACCCCATGCAGCACGCGGTCCTAAAACAGCTGGGACCGTGGTGAAGTTCCACCAGGAGAAAGGGTGGGGGTTCATTCGGGACTCTGCCACCGCCACAGACATCCATGTTGACAGGAGGGATGTGGAGGGTCACCTGCCAGCGGGTCACCCGAAGCGGGAGTTGTTCCCGGGAGATCCGGTAATATATACCCGACATCGAGGCCTAAAAGGGTGGTATGCCTTCAATGTCCAGAGGGTGGAGGAGGAGCAGTACCAGCAGTATTGTTGCCCAGAGGACCCGGACGGGTCTGAAGAATATGGCGAGGAGGAAGAAGGTGCGCAGGGAGGACACCGTTACTAAGGAGTGGCAGCATACCAATGTACATAGTTGCCCGTCAGGGTGAAGGAACTGTTGCAGAGAGTTGCCCGGTATCGGGTCAGTTAAAACCGGCTGAGGACTGGGAGCAGCCAACTTATTGAACTATCCGGCCGAGGACTGGGAGCGGTCAATCTTGTACATAATTGCACTTCATAAAGTGCCCCCTATTGGTTTTATAAGAGACCACAACAACAACTGACCTCAAAACAAAAACCCGTTAGAGGTGGCTGAAGACGAGGTCCAGCAGCTGGATCAGCTACGCCCTGCAGCCACCCCAGGGCCTTCGTTGAGGGTTTACGAACGGGTCCCTCATGTTTGTGTTTATGTGTTTGCACTTAATAGAAAGATGGACACCTCTTTGCAAAGTACACTGTGACCAGTTAACCAAAGTTTTACATGAAGAATGTTTACAAGAAAAATGTTTTATATGTGACAGATGTGGTTATAAAAGTGAAAAGAGTTTTATAATGTTTTATATATGTGAAGAAAGTCTTATAATAACTGCTGAAAGAGAAAATGTGCCAGTAATGTTAAAAGAGAAGAATTGCCTCCCATAAAGGGATGAGTTATAATGGTTTATAATCTTATATGTGAATGCATTCTAAAAAATCCTGCATGTTTCTGAATGGTCTTATGCTTTGTTCCAGCCCAAGGACGTGCTGTGGTTCACCAGGGGGGAATGTGGCGCCCAGAGGGTTCGGTTGCCACAGGGGTATTGCACCTCAGCCAGAGGTGTGATATTCCACTCCCAGGTAAGGATAGAGTATGGACCAGGGCTCAGTTAGCTGCATACACACACTCACCCCATTTCCGGGGGACAGCACGACGGTGCTCCCATTTATGCAGGCACCACTGACTATGTCCTCGGACAGCTCGATGGTGGTCCCATTTATGCAGGCACAACTGACCATGTCCCTGGCTGGAGTGGGGAGGGGGGGGAGAGAACCCAGTGATGTAGGAGCAGAAGGGGACAGTTTCTGGAGCATAGGAAGGAGCTCATTGGGTGCGGGTCACCTGAGCTCAGACACAGAGAGGTAGATAAAAGGTGGGTGCCATCTTAGGAGTGAGTGAGTTCAGAGAAGCAGAGGAAAGGAGTAGAGAGCTGACAGGGAGCCGAGGCTCAGCCTGAGCTCAGCTCCATGAGGCAGGCCTAGAGAGAAGGGTGGGGCCAGAGAGGAGAAGAGGAGAAGGAGAAGAAGGGAAAGATGAGAGACAGAGGAGTAGAAAGGCTCCAGAAACAAGAAGGCAGAAGGGACCCTAAGAGTTCAGAACGGACAGCAACCGTTGCAAGCCCGCGTTATATCGGGTGAAGGGTCAGGCCGTGAAATGGTACCGGATTCCCAAGTTGGTGGAGGTAAATCATCCCTCAGCCAAGAACCGGAGGTCGTGATCATTTATTGGTGCTACCCTTTGCTACACCCGCTAGGAAGGCACCACATAGGGTCAGGGAAACTGGCGCCAAGTTTTACCAGAGAAGGCCCGAGGCAGCCGGACAGAAGCGTGGTCACTGGTGGGGCACGAGAGGCCAGAGAAAGGATAGAAGTGGGTCCTGTGCCACACTCCTGAGTTGCCTGGGGGTTGACTGAGCCCCTCACCTGGTGGACGCAGCACGGCTTGGGCAGTCATTGCTGACAGAGGTGACCTGGATATCAACTGTGAGTAAAAGGCCTGAACTGCACCATTGTACTCTGTATGATTTATGCTGCGCCTGCACCATCACCCCCAGCATCCACCTACATTGCCCTGAGGCTACACTCTTCCTGTGGGGAGTTATCTTATCCCTGTGCTGCACACCAACACCAGCCTCAGTGGTCTGCATTGCAGCGGCGGTCATCCCTGACCGCAATCCACGGGTGGCGTAGTCGGACATTCAAATAACTGATAAATAGACTGCCACAGCATTTGGTCTGACCACCCTGAGCCACGGGATCGGGTTGCCACTACTACCCCCAGCATCGCACAGAAGCCCGGTCCCGGGTGCCCCACGGCCCAGGGGGCGAGTCAATAGCCCAAGGTGTGGAGGAGTATTTTTTGGGGGGGTTATTTATTTTACCTTATACACAAGTCTTTACCCTGGAAAGGAACTTCCTTAACATATTTCACAGGAAAGCAGTTTCAGTTTCGTTTTTTAATGTTTTATTGTGAGCCCTTAAAAGTGGCTTAATACCTCTGACCACGTTGTTAACAGCAGTGACCTGGGGGTCAGAAATGCTTCCTGGGGCGATCCCCATGCTGTCCCCATGTCATTTGAGCACTGTCACTCTCATTTCGGGCACTTGTTAGGCTTTTACAAGACTGCCGGGGGTGTCGCCGCAAAAATGCTCGGGTCTCCCATAGACTAACATTGGGCTCGTTGCTCGGATCGAGCACCCGAGTATCACGACGAGCTCGGCCCGAGCTTCGAGCACCCGAGCATTTTAGTGCTCGCTCAACACTAATAATTATACTTCCCTAAATCTAAATCGAAGTAATCATGGGTCCAATCGTCATCATCTGATGTCATCTGGTCTTCGTCTCGTCTTCTTCTTGGTTCTTTTATAACACCGTCTTTAGATGAAAACTCCTTTGAAATAAATTATAGCTTGTAGATATTGTACAGTCCATAATTGTATTCATTATTGTTCAGATCATGTGTGTCAATTGATAACAAAACAAAGTCCATGGATTAAATGTAGCTTTAATATCTGTGTCACCTGGACTTACGTTGGATTGTCTTTGGATAATTCTGGAATTCTCCGTGTCATCCGCACTGGTCTTGTGCCACTTTTGAAACAGATGTGACGTCTTTGGTCAACAAAGCAAGGGTTAACTTGATACTTCCCTGCTTTATATAGCACCATGACCAGTACTTAATCCTTAATGTACAGGACACATATGTCAGGCTGGCAGCTTTCTGACAATTACCTGTTCACCAGCTTTCATTGAAGCGTTGCAGGTGATAGGAAACCACTGGAACGTGATGAAACTTGAACACAACACAGTTCATATAGGATCATCGTCCTCTGCAGTCGTGGTTATCAGTGGTGTGAATTGTAATTGATACAGTCTATTATAACACTCAGCATTCACAACATCTTTACCTTCTGAGATTTCCGGATATCAGTTGCTTCTTCTTGTAACTTTTGAGAATCTCTTTGATTTATAAATATTAAAAGTCTTTATTAAGATAGAATCCATAATTGCGATGTCTTGATTGAAGTCTTCATTCCCTAATCTGATACCAAATCTGGCAATTTTCCTAACCTATAATATCACAGCGTACCATAGCAATCAATAATATCCATCTAATTATTATCAAAATATTACACAAATTATGTTTGGAATAATAAACAATAATAGATAGTAATTCATTATTAATCAAGTTCTCCATGTGATAGAATATTTTTATGTCATGGGTGTAATTACCTTTTCCAACCCATAGGTGTCAGTGTGTTTTGAAACAACATGTGTTTATATCTTTATTAAACCAATAATACCAAAGAATGTATACTCATGGACCAAAATGAATAAATATATGAATGTATGAATGAATGAGTTGTTGTGTTTACTAAGAAAATTGAAACATTTTCCTTCTTATATTAATTCATATCATCATTATATTTACTGAAGCAATATTCTTGTACTTGACATTACCCCATTAAATATGAATGTGTTTCCTCAATTGAGATATTAAACTGAACTAAAATCAAAAATTGAGAATTAAAAATGAAAAATGGAAAAATAAGAAAATAAGTAAGAATAAAATTTTAAAAATGAAAAGTAAAATTAAGAGTAAAAATAAGAATAAAAATAAAAATAAGGCCTTTATATGTTGATGACAAATGTAATTATATTATTCATAAAAATGCCCTTATATTTCCATTATCTGGATGATTTCGTATTTGTCATAATCTTGTATTACCAAAAATTATTAAATGATGCAACTTTGCATGTAATACCATTCTTAATTATATCACTGTACCTTATTTTTCACACATTTTAATAAAGAAGAAATATTAATAAGTATTGATCAAAAGTGATAATGTAATCAGGATCAAAAAAACATTTTCCCCCTTTAATGCCAAAAAATATTATTTTATAAAATTATTTATGTATATATCAGAACCAAATTAAAAATAATTATTCTTCTATAAATATTTTGCATAAATTTCATATCAATGTGTAGCATATATTTGTCTAAAGAGGTGTGTACCTATTTAGGTAACCATTAAAAAATAATAACTTTGAATACTATAAAATTATCATATGGAAAAATTATTCTAAATGTAAATTTGCTTTATAAACCATATTGATGTGTTGTTGCCCTTATCCACTATTAGCTAAGTCAAGAAATAATAATTACTAAAGAAATATATAAATATATATATAATGTAGATAATACTTAATTATGTATCATAATTTTCTCAGAATTAAATATATATGTGTGCCTGTAAGGCATTAATTAATGCCTAAAAGCCTCTAATACACTATCCCTACTCCAGTATATAGCCCTACACAAATTGCAGCTTAGAGTGGTATTATTAGAGAGTAGAATATATTAGAATTAGCCCTGAAAAGGAATTTTGTTTTAACGTCACACCAGTACAGAATGTAAGGCAATAATCCCTGACTAGATGCCTCTAATATGCTATCCCTTCTCCAGGAGCTAAGCCTACACTAATTGCAGCTAAGAGCGGTACTATAGAATATAATCTACTGAATTAGCCCTGAAAAGGACTTTTGGTTGTACGAGTTGACACCAAGTACTGTATGGTAATAATCCCAGACTAGATGTCTCTAATACTCTATCCCTACTTCAGCAGCTAAGCCTACACTAATTGCAACTAAGCGTGGTATTATTATAGAATAGAATATATTTAAATTAGCCCTGAAAAGGACTGTTGGTTTAACGTAGCAGCTCCAAGGATTGTAATGCAATGAACCCTGCCTAAATGTCTCTAATACACTATCCCTACTCTAGAAGCTAACCCTACACTAATTGCAGCTAAGAGCAGTTTTATTATAGAATCTATTTAAATTTGCCCTGAAAGGACTTTTGGTTGTATGCAGTAGCAACAAGGACTGGTGGCAATAATCCCTGACTATATGCCTCTAATACTCTATCCCTATTCCATCAAATAAGCCTACACTAATTGCAAATAAGAGCAATGGTCCAGACATCTCCCTATTGGCTGGGAGACATCTTGCAGGTGAACACTATTTACTAAATGCGCATGCAGCCCCTTTTAAAGCAGGGGAGCACACATGCGCAAGGTGCGCCGCCAGATCACAGTGCAGCGTGCACAGAGGAGAAAAGACGAGTAGCGCAGGGATGCTGTCGCGGTTAGAGCGGTGAGTACGTCAGCGTCCCCGCATGGAGGGAGTAGAGGAACCGTGGCCAGCCACAGATGGTATAGTGGTATTATTATGGAATAGAAGCTTTTTAAATTAGCCCTAAAAAGGACTGTTGCTTTAATGTAGCAGTACCAAGGACTGTGACACAATGAACCCTGCCTAAATGCCTCTAATACACTATCCCTACTCCAGCAGCTAAGCCTACACTAATTGTAGCTAAGAGCTATATTATTGTAGAATATAATCTATTTGAATTAACCCTGAAAAGGACTGTTGGTTTAATGTTGCACCAGCAGGTACTGTCCCTTTTTGAGCAGAAACTCTCCCTACACAATATCCATACAATGCACTGAGCATTGCGTCACTGGGTCTTTTATGAACTCAATGACGCTATGCGGCCAACCAATCACAGTAATGCCAGTAGAAAACATGGCTACGGCATTACTGTGATTGGCAGGCAATCCCTGCATGTTCAGTGGCTGCAAATCAGCTATGAAACATGTGAGGCAGGGAAGCTAGCATGGTGCCCATTGACCCAGATACTCGATCGAGTATCAAGCATCTCGATCACCAGGATGCTCGATCGAGTACCGAGCAGTGCTGAGAACGCTCGCCCATGACTAGTGATAACATGACAGGTTGCAGCTCAAGGTGATTCTTCTTTATGCTATTCTGCGGCTCTTACTAAGCTCTAGAGGGGTGCACCTTAATAGCAAGTGTTTAGTCATTCTCACTTGCTCTCTTAAATATGGTATAGGAATTTCTCAATGTAGCATATCTTCTTTCTCCACCTGTCTGCACCTTCTGTTTGTCTGATTCATATTTGGGGTTTGTCAGGTTCTGTCAAGGTGTCGGCTGTTTCGACAGGAAAATGGCACCTCTCATATTATTTTTACAGTCAAAAACAATGAAAACATAGACTTCTAATGGAGCATTAGATGCTGATGTGAAAAAAGCCTTAAAAGCAAATACACTATAAAATGCTTTATTTTGATATGCAATTAATGAATAGTACATTCGTTTATTTGTTTTATTTTTTTTTCCTAGAAATTGGAGAACAGTGTGGTCCACCACCAACTGTGCAATTTGGAGACTCAGTGGATGTTAGAAAAATTAACTATAAATCTGGTGAATTTGTGGAATATAGATGTCGAAATTATTATGTTCTTAAAGGAAACAAGGTTGTGAGGTGTTTGAATGGAGTCTGGGATGAAGCACCGGTTTGCTTAGGTATGTCTTTTTTTTATTACAATAAGGGTCCATACTATACAGACGTGTGCTGTCCGTGTGCACCGTGAACCACGCAGGGAAAGCACGTATCACACGGACAATTCACAGCTTGCGCTACTTCGGTCAAATTTAAGGACTAAACTAGTGCATTTAAATAGCAAGTAGCTCCTGAACTCTACCAATATGTGAACGGAGCTGCGCATGGCAGCAGCTATATCCACAATTTGCTGACATGATTAGCCTGAGTGTAAGTACGGTCTTCTGAACCCGGCCTAGGCACACCAACAACATAAAATTACATCACTATTAGGATTAATATGTGATTAAAAATACCAATAATGCATGTACAAAATCTAGAAATCTAGAATCTGCAACTCATCTTGTTTTGCTGTTCTAATTACAAAGATTATCTACTTTTCCTGCATTGTTAACAACAGCATACAGCTGTAACAGATGTGAAACTGCACATGATTACTTTGTGCCCTTTCATAACTGACCATTATAAATGAGCAATACGATCTGTAACAAATAGTGTTGAGTGAGCATGCTCGACACTGCTCGTTACTCGCCCGAGCATCTCGCTACTCGGGATGTTCGGCGAGCACCGAGCATTTCTGGGTTACTCGGGCGGGAGCTTGGGTCTCCGCCCTGCACGTTTGGCGCTCTTTACAGAGCCAATGAACATGCAGGGATTGCCAGCCAGTCACTGTAATGCCGCAGCCATGTTGTTTGTGGGCATTACAGTGATTGGCTGGCCGCACAGCGTCACCTCGAGTATTTAAAACCGGGCGCCGCCATCTTGGACACAGTCGCCCGGGATCAGACAGTGTAGGGAGAGTGCTGCTGAGTTAGGGAGAGATATATAGTGCAAAATAGTTAGTGTAGGGTCACTAAAGGCTGTCAAATCAAACAAACAGTCCTTCTAAGGACTAATATCCATCCCAGATATCTTGCAGGCAGGCTGTATAGGAGATGCAGTGGTTATACCAACAAACAGTGCATTACAGTCCTGTGTGCTCCTGCTAATCAAATTGCTAGACTTGTCCCACGGTCTGAGGGGCCAGGAAAAATCATTTTTTTTTACATCTAAATCCTGTATTTTTTTTCCCCTCAGTCAGACTGTACAAATACGCGTCTTATTAGCCTTTTGATATTCCCCCCCCCCAAAAAAAAAATAAAAAATTGAGTGTATCTGTGACTGATCAGACACCAATATATCTGTTTAAAATATTCTGGTGTAGGCCACATAACTAAAACTGTGGTTTTGCAGTTCCACGGTTCAAATCTCGGTATTATCCAGCTTTTAACCTTTTTTACATGAAAAAAAAAGTAATAGTGTCTCCCTGACTGTTCAGGCACAAATATATCTGTTTAAAATATTCTGGTGTAGGCCAGATAACTAGAAGTTTGGTTTTGCAGTTCCATGGTTAAAATGTCTGCATTATCCAGCTTTAGGCCTTTACATAAAAAAACAGTAATAGTGTCTCCCTCACTGTTCAGACACAAATGTATCTGTTTAAAAGATTCTGGTGTAGGCCAGATAACTAGAAGTTTGGTTTTGCAGTTCCACAGTTCAAATCTCTGTATTATCCAGCTTTAGGCCTTTTTTACATAAAAAAACAGTAATAGTGTCTCCCTGACTGTTCAAATACAAATATATCTGTTTAAAAGATTCTGGTGTAGGCCAGAGAAATAGAACTGTGGTTTTCCTCTTCCACGGTTCTAATCTCCTTTATATTACCCTTTTTCCATTGATAGTGTGAGTGTAAGCTATTTTACTTCATTTACAATGGCCAAGGCGCGTGGCAATGGACGTGGAACTGGACGTTCTGCGTGTATAGGACGGGGCCGTGGCCAAGGTGAAAGTGTGCGACTACCAACAGCCACATCTTCTCGCACCCACTTCTTGACCGAATTACTAGGGAAGCACAGAACACCAGTATTGCGAACTGATCAGTGTGAACAGGTTATTAATTGGATAGCAGATAATACTTCCAGTTACCTGGGCACCACCACCTCCGGTCTGTCTTCCACACGGTCAAGTTTTAGTAGCCGTGAGTCTCGACCGCATACTCCTCCTCACCCTGATGCTCCGTCTTCCCACCATGCCGAGTGTCATCAGACAGCAACTGATCCCACAGTTGGACACTCTGAAGAGCTGTTCACTGGTCCATTTCCATATTTGTGCCCCTCGCCTGCTCCGCTCAAAGTGGTGGAAGAGGAGATCCCATGTAGCAATGCCCAAATATTTGAACAGCCACAGCCAGAGGAAGTTGACGCTGGCAATTTGTCACAAGAGGTGGACGATGACAAGACACAATTGCCAGGAAGTGAGGAGGAGGATCGTGGTGCGCAAGGGGAAGAGGAGGAGGTGGTGGATGATCTAGTTACTGACCCAACGTGGCAGGAAGACACGCAGAGCCAGAGCGAAGCCAGGAGCACACAGGGGGAGGGAGGCAGAGTACCCCGACAGGCAGGAAGAAGCAGTGTGGTGGCCGCTGGATGTTTTCCTGCTACGATCCCAGTTCTATGACTCCCGTTAAAACAAAGCTTCAGGTGATAAATGATGGATGAGGTGGTGGCAAAGGAGAAAGAGCAGGAGGAACAGGGACCATTCACATCAATATCAGGCCAGTCAACCACACATGTCTTGTAGTATATGTTTCTGTACCAAAAGGAGCGGTTCGGCTTCACAGTTATAGGGCATACAGTGAGTGCAATGCACCATTTTTTCCATTTATAGCAACTGTGTCTCCTGTGCACTGTTGGCCTAAGCAGTGAATGGAAGGCTTTCCAAAAATTATGAGGAACTGCAATGCCCCTTGAAACAGACGTGGATTACAGCGTACTAAAAGCCTTCTACCCATTATTGGAGAGTGGGTCTCCCTTAGTGTTCGCCTATGCATTGAAAAGCAAAAGCTGACTAAAATTAGGAGGAAATGCAATGCCCCTCGGAAGAGACGTGGAGGTCACAGTAGCTTAACAAGATGGTTTTAATGCCCATTGGAAAAGTGGTGGAGGTCACAGTAGCTTAACAAGACGGTTTTAATGCCCCTCGGAAGAGACGTGGAGGTCGCAGTAGCTTAAAAAGACGGTTTTAATGCCCCTTGGAAAAGTGGTGGAGGTCACAGTAGCTTAACAAGACGGTTAGAATGCCCCTTGGATAAGTGGTGGCGGTCACAGTAGCTTAACAAGACGGTTTTCATGCCCCTTACAAGAGCCATACAGTACAGCATCTTAAAAACATTATCCCCATTGTTGGGGAGTGGGTCTCCCATAGTCTTCGCTTATGCCTTCCAAGCAAAAGCTGCCAAAAATTAGGACGGAGGAACTTGCAATGCCCCTTACAAGAGCCATGTAGTACAGCATATTACAAACAATATTCCCATTATTGGGGAGTGGGTCTCCCATAGCCTTTGCTTATGCCTTCCAAGCAAAAGCTGCCAAAAATTAGGAGGAACTGCAATGCCCGTTCGAAGAGTCGTGGAGGTTTGAGTTAATTAAAAACAACATTTCAATGCCCCTTGGAAGAGCTGTGGAGTTCAGAGTGGTTTAACAAGACACTTTTAATGCCCCTCGGAAGAGAAGTGGAGGTCCCAGTAGCTAAACAAGACGGTTTTAATGCCCCTCGGAAGAGACGTGGAGGTCGCAGTAGCTTAACAAGATGGTTTTAATGCCCATTACAAGAGCCATACAGTACAGCATCTTAAAAATATTATTCCCATTATTGGGGAGTGGGTCTCCCGCAGTCTTTGCTTATGCCTTCCAAGCAAAAGCTGACAAAAATAAGGACGGAGGAACTTTCAATAATGGCAACACGGACCCTGGTGGTATTGTGGTGGTGGAGGCTGAGGATAAGGAGAAGAACATAAAACAGCCGAAATGAGGAAGCGTATACCCATGTGTGGGTGTGAAGCGGTGCATGTGAATACACCTCCCGAAATAACACAGTGGATTTGACTTTGTGTTACTCTGCTGTCATTTGGTGGTGATGAGAAGTCTGGCCCAATCCAGCCCTTGTTCATTTTGATAAGGGTCAGCTTGCCAGCATTGACAGTTGACAGGCGAGTGCGCTTATCAGTTATAATTTCCCCAGCGGCACTAAAAACAAGCTCTGATAACACGCTAGCGGCAGGGCAGGCCAGGACCTCCAAGGCGTACAGAGCGAGTTCATTCCAATTGTCCAGCTTGGATACCCAATAATTAAAAGGCACAGAGGAATCACGGAGGACGCTGGTACGGTCGGCAAGGTACTCCCTCACCATCTTTTGAAACTTTCCACTCTTTGTGAGAGTACCCCGCGCCTCAGGGTCTGTCCAAAGGGAGGGTCTGAGAAAACTGTCCCAGAACATTGACAGTGTTCCCCTGCTGCTAGCGTGTTCAGATGGGAATTTTTTTAACAGTTCTTCAGCAAGGGCCTTCTGGTACTGCCCCATTTTTGTAGACCTCTCCACCTCAGGAATAAGAGAGTGAAAGTTGTCCTTGTAGTGGGGGTCTAAAAGTGTCACCAACCAGTAATGACTGTCACTTAACATTTTGACAACGCGAGGGTCACGGTTAAGGAAGCGTAACATAAAGTCAGCCATGCGTGCCAGACTGGTAACGGGCAAGACTTCCGTGTCCTCACCAAGATGACAACTGACCATGCTCTCCTCCTCCTCCTTCTCCCCCTTGTCCTCAGGTCACCCACGCTGAACCGACGGTATGACAGTTGTACAGGTAATACCGTATACAGCGCATGATACAAGCTCCTGTTCTTCCTACTCCTCCTCTCCCTCATTGTCCCCCATTGCACTTTGGGATGAGATGAGGCTGGGCTGTGTGTAATCCACCGCTATGGCTCCTTGATCCATCTCATCATACTCTGGCTGCAATGTCTCCTCTTTAATTCTCTGCAGAGAGCATTGCAAAAGACAGACAAGTGGAATGCTGACGCTAATCATGGCGTCATCACCACTCACCATCTTGGTGAACTCCTCAAAGTTTGCCAAGATGGTGTTATGATCTGCAACATGGGCTAAGGAAAGATGGGGAGAGCTGTTCCTACAGTAAGACTAAGCTGAGCCCCTACGTTGTAGCGGGCAACCTGTTCCTTGTGAACAGACCCGCCTTCGTCCTCGGCTAGTCTGAACGGAGACCTATAGAGAAAGGGAGGGGTCCCTAAAGAAACTAAGGACTGGGACAAAAATGGGACACCTCCTAACAGAAGTTGTTGCAGAGCAAAAGATAAACTGACAAAAGTATTAGAGGTCCCAGAGGACCAAGCAAACAAGAGATAGATAGGCACAAAGGCACCTGGCTAGAGAGACAGTCAAAACAACACTGAAGTCCAGCAAAGCCAGAAGGGCGGAGCTTGAATATATAGGCAGCTGGTCACGTGACCGCAAAACACAAGATAGCAAAAACTAACAGGAGGGTTCTAACAGTACCCCTCTTCTATGAGGATCCTCTGGATCCTCCAGGCCCAGGCCTATCACGAAACCTCCTGTGGAAAGCTCTGACAAGTCTAGGGGCAGAGACATCATCCGCCCTTACCCAGGAGTTATCCTCGGGATCGAAACCTTTCCAAGCGACGAGATACTGCAATCTCCCTCTATGCCCTCTGGAATTCAGGAAACGAGAAATTTCATATTTGCCGTCTTCCAGCACCGGAGGAACTGTGACAGTGGCATCCCTATCCGATACATCAGCCTTTTTCAACAAGGAAACATGAAACACAGGATTAATCTTCCAGGAGGTGGGGACCTCCAACCTAACAGCAGACTGGTTAACCACCTGAAGCACCTTAAATGGCCCCACAAACTTCGGACCCAATTTTTTAGAGGGAATCCTCAACCGCAGATTCTTTGAAGACAACCAAACCATGTCACCCACAGTAAACAAAACCTTTTGACGTTTTCTGTTAAAATACTTCTTGGACTTTTTGTTAGCCTCTTGAAGGTTACAACGTACATTAGTCCAAACTCTCTCCAAATCACCGGAAAAATTCTCCTCCTCAGGCACAGCCGACCTCAATTTAGAGAACGAACCAAACGAAGGATGTCTCCCAGTACAACAAAAAAAGGAGAACACCCAGCAGAGGAGGATGTATGGTTGTTAAGAGCAAATTCTGCGAGTGGCAGAAACTCAGACCACCCCTCTTGATTGTCTGCCACAAAGCAACGCAAAAACTGTTCAACATCCTGGTTCTTTCTTTCTTTCTGTCAATTAGACTCAGGATGATACCCAGACGAAAATGACAAATGGAATCCCAACCTGTCACAAAAAGCACGCCAAAAGCGAGCCACAAACTGGGGTCCCCTATCAGAAACAATGTCGGTAGGAACACCATGGAGCCTGACAATTTCCTTAACAAAAGCCTTAGCGAGTGTCTTAGCGCAGGGTAGTTTAATGAAAGGAACCAAGTGACACATCTTGCTAAAATGGTCCATGACCACCCAGATGACAGTGAAACCCTCGGACACAGGAAGGTCAGCAATAAAATCCATTGCAAGATGCGTCCAAGGTGCACTAGGAACCTCCAGAGGGCAAAGAAACCCCACAGCAGGAGCATGTAACGCCTTTGATCTAGCACACACAGTACATTGACGCACCCACTTAATGACTTCCTTCTGCCACCCAGGCCACCAAAAACTGCGACCTACAAGTCTCTTAGTCTCAGAAATTCCTGGATAACCTGCCAACCGAGATTCATGATACTCAACAAACAAATCTCTCCTAAAGGTTCTAGGCACAAACAACCTCCCATGGGGAGTGTTAGATGGCGCATCCTCCTGGGCTTTCAGAATCCCATCTTCCAAAACGAAGTCCAATGCTGCTATCACAACTCCTTCCTGTAAAATGCTCTCCTCCTCTTCGGTACCAACCATGGGAGAAAAGCTGCGAGATAAAGCATCGGCTTTAACATTCTTAGTACCCGGGATGTAAGTAACAGAAAAATTAAACCGCGAAAAAAAAAGTAAAATCTTTTGGGCATAGCATCATTCTATTAGTCCATCTATACTGACCTCCATCAGGTTGCAAATTGAATATAATTTTTTTCTGCATCTAGCTCTGAAAAAATATTGGGCTTCTAGCTGTGTGTGGGACTTGTTGTATTAGTCCATCTATACTGACCTCCATCAGGTTGCAAACTGAATATATTTTTTTCTTCATCTACCTCTGAAAAAATATTGGGCTTCTAGCTGTGTGTGGGACTTGTTCTATTAATCCATCTATACAGACCTCCATCAGGTTGCAAACTGAATATATTTTTTTCTGCATCTACCTCTGAAAAAATATTGGGCTTCTAGCTGTGTGTGGGACTTGTTGTATTAGTCCATCTATACTGACCTCCATCAGGTTGCAAACTGAATATATTTTTTTCTGCATCTACCTCTGAAAAAATATTGGGCTTCTAGCTGTGTGTGGGACTTGTTCTATTAATCCATCTATACAGACCTCCATCAGGTTGCAAACTGAATATATTTTTTTCTGCATCTACCTCTGAAAAAATATTGGGCTTCTAGCTGTGCGTGAGACTTGTTGTATTAGTCCATCTATACTGACCTCCATCAGGTTGCAAACTGAATATATTTTTTTCTGCATCTACCTCTGAAAAAATATTGGGCTTCTAGCTGTGTGTGGGACTTGTTCTATTAATCCATCTATACAGACCTCCATCAGGTTGCAAACTGAATAAAAAATTTTTCTGCATCTACCTCTGAAAAAATATTTGGGCTTCTAGCTGTGTGTGGGACTTGTTCTATTAGTCCATCTATACTGACCTCCATCAGGTTGCAAATTGAATATAATTTTTTTCTGCATCTAACCCAGCCAATAGTTTTGGCCTAATACCACAGTTTGGCCACTCAGCTCTGCTCGGTTCCCATCCATTGTTTTTTTGTGCAAACAACTCCAGAGTTATTATTATTATTATTATTTATTATTATAGCGCCATTTATTCCATGGCGCTTTACATGTGATAGGGATATACATAACAAAAGCATTTACATAATCTTAACAAAACGAGTCAGCGACTGGTACAGGAGTAGCGAGGAATTAGTTAACCACCAAAATGAGTGGAAAAAGGCCTGCTGCTGGTGGAAAGGGGAATAGGCGTGTTGGGAAGGGGAAAAAAGGTTGTTTCCGTGTGGTAGGTGTTAAAGCAACAGTAACATCTGCAGAAGAAAGACCATCTTCCAGCCAAACTAAAATGTCTACTTCTTTTAGCGGACAATGTGATAAGATCCCTTTCTTACGGCCACGCCAATCGATACAAATTCCAGATGAGGCACAAAAACAGCAGGTGCTTCAACGGATATCAAGTGCTCCTTTAAGTGGGCTCTCCTCCACATCAACTTCAACATCACAAATACTCCAGTCCTCAAAGGTGTCACTCCAATCGCACTTGCTTCCTCACAGCTCCCAAATCTCCAGCTGCCCGTCTGAGTATGAGGTAGAACAGATGGTTGAGTCTGCAGAGCTGTTTACTCATACTATAGCCTGGGAATCAGAGGTCGACTCCAGCGCTTCTGTGAATCCAGACGAGGAAATGATCTGCACTGATGCCCAGAATCTTTATGAGTCGGATCCAGGACCAGACGCAGAAGGTTCTGACCATAATGTAGACCCTCATTCCCAAACTGTAACTCCTGTTGGTGGAGACAATGAGGAAGACGATGATAAGACTCAAATACCTGATTGGAGCGACAACTTTAGTTTTTTGTCAGGGCAGGAACAGGTTGGCTCTGAGGACGACGGGTGTGATAACGCACAGGGTGATGATGATGAGGTTGGAGATCCCACTTACTGTCAACCCACAGTCAGCCAAGAGATGAGGTCAGCAGAGGAGGTGGAGGAAGATGCTAGTGACGACGATGTCAGGTTGCGCCTTCCTGGACAGAGACGTAGTACTGGAAGCACGTCAACAACTGCATCCTCAAACACAACTCTGCCTCTCACCACAAGTCGTGGTGGCTCTTCAGGTCGCATGGGTGCTAAGCCTTGCATAGCCTGGGCATTTTTTCAGATCGATAAAGATGACCCAACTCGTGTTATCTGTAACATTTGTCAGCAAAAGCTAAGTAGAGGCCAAAAAATACATATTTGAGTACTTCATGCATGAACCGGCACATGGACATGAAGCATAAGTTGCAGTGGGAAGCTCAGTGTGCTACAATGCGGCCTAGCCGGCCGGGCCAACCACCGTCTGCCATATCTTGTGCATCCGCGGCCTCTTCATCCTCTGTGACTGGGGGGACAGCAGTCACACCTGTTTTGGGGCGCAGACCTGCCACCTCTTTACCCGCAACAGCCAGCGTGATTGGCAGGTCATCATTTTCTTTGGAGGTGGTAACACCAGCTGGTGTTGAGCGCTGTCCGACATCGATAGCACCACCTTTCGATCAAGGCAACCTAACATGTCCGCCTGCATCTTCCTCACAGACCGGCAGTTTGCCGGGGACACCCTTATCAACCCCGTCTAAGCACAATAGCCAGCCCTCGGTCCCTCAGATGTGGACAAGTAAAAGACCATTTCCTCCTAGCCATGAGAAAGCTAAGAGGTTGAATTTCACCATCTGCAAGCTCTTGGCTACAGAAATGCTGCCTTTCCGCCTGGTGGACACAGAGGATTTTCGAGACCTTATGTCCGTCGCAGTGCCCCAGTACCAGATGCCCAGTCGGCACTCCTTCTCAAAGAAAGGTGTGCCTGCGCTCCACCAGCATGTCGCACACAACATCACCGCTTCTTTGAGAAACTCTGTGTGTGACAGGGTGCATTTCACCACAGACACTTGGACGAGTAGGCATGGACAGGGGCGTTACATGTCGCTGACTGGGCACTGGGTAACTATGGTGACAGCAGGACAAGGGGCTGCTGTCCAAGTCTTGCCGTCCCCACGAGTTGTGCGTCAATCCTCTTTATGTCAAAGTTCCTCCACTGCTTCTGCCTCCTCAACCTCCTCTCGGTCTTCCACCTGCACCCAAAGCCTGTCTGGTCATGCCACAAGCTTTCTAACTGCGCAGAAGGGATCCTGCACACCTCCTTACTATGCTGGCAGTAGGGCTCAACGTCATCAGGCGGTTTTTACATTGAAATGTCTGGGAAATGTGAGTCACACAGCTGAGGAGTTGTGGTCAGCTCTGGAGAACCAATTTCATGAATGGTTGTCTCCACTGGACCTGAAACCAGGGATGGCCGTGTGCGACAATGCTGCAAACCTGGGTGCGGCCCTTCGCCGGGGCAATGTCACACACGTGCCTTGTATGGCTCACGTGTTGAACCTGGTTGTCCAGCAATTTTTACCCCACTATACCAGACTAGATGGCCTTCTGCAGAGGGCACGGTCGCTGTGTGCTCACTTCCGCCGTTCGCATCCCGCAGCTCAGCGACTTACATCTCTACAGAAGTCGTTGGGCCTGCCACTTCACCGGCTAAAATGCAATGTGCCTACCCGGTGGAATTCAACTCTGCACATGTTGCAGCGACTGTGGCAGCACCGACAAGCCCTGGTGCAATACGTTCTGACTAGAGATGAGCGTTGTTCTACTCGAACTGTTCGCCAATCTCAAATTCGAGCTGTTTTGGGCGGTGTTTGAGCCGTTCGGCGAACACGAACAATTTGAGAAAAATTCGGCTGTTCGAGGTTATGTTCGATAACTGTTCGTGCACCAAAATCATAACTGGATTTTTTCTCAGTAATGATGAAAATTAATATTAATACGCAGTTTGAGTGTACAGCGGGGTGGGGGGAGGGGCAGGGGATGGATCTCTGCAGGAACAATGAAGATCTCCATTTTTTTTTTCTCTTTCCCGCATTTACAGTGGGGAGGTGCAATCTGTCAGCCTATCAGCAGTGCACACACGGAGCAAAGTGCTTTTTTTCACACAAGCAAGGGCATGTGTCATTGGCAGTGTATGTCACATGTCCTTGCCCTATAAGACCAAGCCATTTTCCCCGTCGCCACCATTTTCTCACTGCTGCAGCTGCGTGTTAGACGGCACCGCTGTTGCTGTGTGCACTATACCTTGTTAATTTCAAGCCAATTTTCGCACAAATCTACAGATACCTTGGGAGTAGGGAATAGTTGTGATTGCAGTCCTTTTAAGGACTAGGTTACAGCATTTCCTATGAATTTTATCAGGCAGGTCTGTGCTCTTAAATAGATAGGTTGTGGGAGTAAAGACTAATTGTAATTGGAGTCCTTTTCAGGACTAGGTTACATCAGTTCCTATCAGTTTTTGCCAGGCAGGTCTGTGCCAGTGCTGTGCAAGTTTTTTTCACAGCATTTGGCTAAAAGGATTAGCAAAGCTAATCCTTTTTGGCCTATTGCAGAGTGTGTTAGTCAGTGGAGTAGCCTATCTGTGTTGCAAGATATACCACCTGTGTATAGAATACCAATTTTTTTACTGCACCTAGTGAAGTAAAATCTTTTGGGCATAGCATCATTCTATTAGTCCATCTATACTGACCTCCATCAGGTTGCAAATTGAATATAATTTTTTTCTGCATCTAGCTCTGAAAAAATATTGGGCTTCTAGCTGTGTGTGGGACTTGTTGTATTTGTCCATCTATACTGACCTCCATCAGGTTGCAAACTGAATATATTTTTTTCTGCATCTACCTCTGAAAAAATATTGGGCTTCTAGCTGTGTGTGGGACTTGTTCTATTAATCCATCTATACAGACCTCCATCAGGTTGCAAACTGAATATATTTTTTTCTGCATCTACCTCTGAAAAAATATTGGGCTTCTAGCTGTGTGTGGGACTTGTTGTATTAGTCCATCTATACTGACCTCCATCAGGTTGCAAATTAAAAATAATTTTTATCTGCATCTACCACTGAAAAAATATTTGGGCTTCTAGATGTGTGTGGGACTTGTTCTATTAATGCATCTATACAGACCTCCATCAGGTTGCAAACTGAATATATTTTTTTCTGCATCTACCTCTGAAAAAATATTGGGCTTCTAGCTGTGTGTGGGACTTGTTGTATTAGTCCGTCTATACTGACCTCCATCAGGTTGCAAACTGAATATATTTTTTTCTGCATCTACCTCTGAAAAAATATTGGGCTTCTAGCTGTGTGTGGGACTTGTTCTATTAATCCATCTATACAGACCTCCATCAGATTGCAAACTGAATATATTTTTTTCTGCATCTACCTCTGAAAAAATATTGGGCTTCTAGCTGTGTGTGGGACTTGTTCTATTAATCCATCTATACAGACCTCCATCAGGTTGCAAACTGAATATATTTTTTTCTGCATCTACCTCTGAAAAAATATTGGGCTTCTAGCTGTGTGTGGGACTTGTTGTATTAGTCCATCTATACTGACCTCCATCAGGTTGCAAACTGAATATATTTTTTTCTGCATCTACCTCTGAAAAAATATTGGGCTTCTAGCTGTGTGTGGGACTTGTTCTATTAATCCATCTATACAGACCTCCATCAGGTTGCAAACTGAATATATTTTTTTCTGCATCTAGCTCTGAAAAAATATTGGGCTTCTAGCTGTGTGTGGGACTTGTTGTATTAGTACATCTATACTGACCTCCATCAGGTTGCAAACTGAATATATTTTTTCCTGCATCTACCTCTGAAAAAATATTGGGCTTCTAGCTGTGTGTGGGACTTGTTCTATTAATCCATCTATACAGACCCCCATCAGGTTGCAAACTGAATATATTTTTTTCTGCATCTACCTCTGAAAAAATATTGGGCTTCTACCTGTGTGTGGGACTTGTTCTATTAATCCATCTATACAGACCTCCATCAGGTTGCAAACTGAATATATTTTTTTCTGCATCTACCTCTGAAAAAATATTGGGCTTCTAGCTGTGTGTGGGACTTGTTCTATTAATCCATCTATACAGACCTCCATCAGGTTGCAAACTGAATATATTTTTTTCTGCATCTACCTCTGAAAAAATATTTGGCCTTCTAGCAGTGTGTGGGACTTTCTCTATTAGTCCATCTATACTGACCTCCATCAGGTTGCAAATTGAATATAATTTTTATCTGCATCTAGCTCTGAAAAAATATTTGGCCTTCTAGCAGTGTGTGGGACTCATTGTATTAGGCCATCTATACCAAGCTCCACCAGCTTTGAAATTAATAATAATTTTTAGCTGCATCTAGCCCTGAAAATAATTTTTCCCAATAGTGGTAGCAATAGAAATATGGGGCGCGCGCCTGGCTAACAAAAATATACGCTTCATACCACAAAACACCAGCCTAGCGCACTGCATTAATAAGATCGCATCATCGTCTCTCCCAGTGCTAGGCCTACTACGCAGGCTAGTATTCCTGTGCCTAAAACACAATGTATGGGTCTGCGCTAGCCACTATGCTGAGGGGTATAAAGCTGCTGCTAACGCTTTATAACAATTCAATTG
Source organism: Phyllobates terribilis (assembly GCF_046119375.1). Lineage (NCBI taxonomy): Eukaryota > Metazoa > Chordata > Amphibia > Anura > Dendrobatidae > Phyllobates > Phyllobates terribilis. Next base: position 31,864,537 of record NW_027362768.1, on the reverse strand, counting down.
GCAGATTTTCACAGAGCTCTTCCACAACGCCCACCCATCGGGCAAAAGTTGCCCACCCTCCCTTTGGGATCTAGTGGCGAATAGTTGATGCCATTAATCAGAGCGTCAGTTGCCCCATCAACGTGGCAAGCATACGGTAAGGCATGGGAAGAGTGGACACGACTAGTAGCAGGCAGACGGGTTGACCAATGTGAACAAGCCAGATCACAAGTCACCATAGAATTTCTCCACCAGCTAATGATGAGGGGCATATCAGGGGCGTCAGCGCAGCGGTGTCTGACCGGAGTAGCATCTCACTTCCAACTACTGAATTGGGGAGATGTGACAAAGATTCATCATCAGACAATCCATAAAAGGGTGGAAAAGGGGTCAGTCAAGTCAGGAATGTAGACGTCCCGTCCCGTGTCACTAAAACTGATTTCTCACATCTTATCCCTAACACCATTAACATGACACTCACAATCTGAAGCAACACTAATGTCTACTGCATTTGTGATCGCCTTCTTCGGGGCGCTATGTATAAGCGAATTAGTCCCTCAATCCAAAATTACCACCAGTGGACGCTTATTACACCAGGAAGTAGTCATAGCCAATAATGCAATACGTGTACGCATACACCAATCGAAAACGGTTCCAGCGGGCAGGGGTACTTGGGTACTTCTACAACCCACAAACGGTACACTGAGTCGGGTAACAATAGTAAAAACATATCTAACCATCAGATCACAAAGTAATTTCTTCGTATCACACATTGATGGAACGCCATTATCAAGATACCTGTTCCAAGCTATATTTAATAAATGCATAACATCGGCAGGGAACCACCCCAAAGATTACGGGACACACTCATTCCGCATAGGTGCGGCCACGGAAGCAGCAAGAGCAGGACTGTCAGAAACGGAAGTTCAGAGGATAGGGAGATAGCGATCCACGTGTTTGGCGAGATACATAAGACCGGACTTGTTATCCTAACGTGGTTTGTTTCTTTTACAGGTAACGCTAAGCCAACAGTGTGAGTGATAGGCCACTCGTATATATATTGGGCACAAAAAAGGGCGAAAGTCCGCCCAGGCGGGAGGAAATTAGAGTTTCATAACACATATTTCAACTGGAGAGGTATTAGAGGCCTGCTATGGCCACAGGTACTAATGGAGGTAATCAAGGTAGGGAGAGAGGCAAGAGGTCCGGTCATCTTAGTTATACAGGCCGGGGGAAACAACTTAGGTCATCATAAGAGCGCATAACTAATGGCAATAATGAAACTAGACACTGAGCGCTTCAGAGAATTTTTCACAAAATTAGCTATAGTATGGTCAGAGATTGTGCCGATAGCGGTATGGCAAGGTGCGCGAGACATCACGGCCATCGAATGGACAAGGCGGGTAATAAATATTCGGATGGCAAAATTTAGAAGAGACAGAGGCGGTGTAGTGATACGACACCGACAACTGGAAGGAGATAAAGCAGGCCTCATACGGCCCGACGGTGTTCACTTAATAGATATTGGACTGGACATATTCCTGTCAGGACTCCAGGACGGAGTGGAACAAGCGTTAAGAGTGATGGGTGGGGGTCAGAGTCCTGCATACGAGTACGCTGGATCCTCCGTGGCCTGGAAATGGAAAGGACATGTTGGAGAGTTACACTTGTTGGCCAACTTGCCGGAGTGGGGACCCAGGGCATGCTGCAACAAGCTGAATTATTTTAGAAATAAAATGCCTTTCTAATGGAATGAGTATAAAGAGTTAATAAAGCTGTGACTGATCCTCACCCATCCAGTTGTAAGAGTTACATTATTGGGTTATCCATGAAAGGGGGGCAGTAGGGGGGCTGAGCATCTGGGTTTGGTTGGGGTTCCACACAGTCTGCCTAGGCTAGATTAATTTAAAAATTCTTATTAGATACACAGGCGGTGCAGCTTGCTTCGCAGCTGGGCTACTACGCCCAAAGTATTGCCTAGGCTAGATGCAGTTAAAAATTCTACGCTGACTAGCAGACACTGAAGATTTGGAGCAGACCTCTGAGTAAACAGCTCTTCCGACTCAACCATCTGTGTTACCCCAAGCCATAGTGTATGTAGTTTCTTACAGTTAAAAGGGGGGGGTGCGACCCAACCCACCTGGAATTGACGATGCCAACGTCACGTAAGACACAGCAAGGGGACTCCCAAAATTGTGGCACAGACACCACTTAACCCTAGAACGCATACCTGTGGCCTTGCAGGCCCGCCCAGTTAATTGTTTTCTATTTTCTGCAAGATTGCTTTAGTTAGAATTTTGAAACTCTAGGTATTCTTCATGTATATAGTTGTTTGTCATTTGATTTTGAGTTATTCCATGTTATTTGCACACGGGCCTAAAGGGCCCCAGGTATGTGAAAGTGTAGATTTTTATGGTCATGCATTCTAGGGTTAAGTGGCATCAATTGCCCCACTGTTGCTTAAAACGGTTGGTGAGGTGATTTTACCAAATCCCCAAGCTTTTAGTCTCCCAAGGATGACACAGGGGTAGAAATGTCCTTGCGAATCCATGATTTGATCATCTTTATGAACGTGAGTCTGTCTACATTCTCAGTGGACAGCCGCGTGCGCTTATCTGTCAGCACACCACCAGCAGCGCTGAACACACGTTCAGAGAGAACGCTGGCTGCATGGCATGACAAGATCTCCAAGGCGTGAGTGGCGAGCTCCGGCCATTTTTCAAGATTGGAATACCAAAATGAGCAAGGGTCCAGTGACACAGTCATGGCTTCGATGTTCACTTGGAGATTCTCCTGTACCATCCTCTCTAGGCATTGACTATGTGTCAGACTTCTTGAATCCTGTGGCCTTGCAAAGGATGGTCTAAAAAAGTGGTGAAACGATTCCACAAAATTGCTGTTACCAGCAGATACTGTGTTACTGTTACTGTTTGAGTGATGAAGACTCGACAGTCCCACCGTTGGCAAGTTAGAACTGTGAGATTCACTACGTGCACCACTGGTGTTTTGTGGAAAAGCACATGTAAGATTCTGCAACAGATACTCCTGCATTCGTCAATACCTTTTTATGGCAGGAATTATTTCGGCAAATATACTTTTGTACCGGGGATCTAAGAGTGTGGCAACCCAGTAGTCGGGATTACTTCGAATTCTGACAATCCGGGGGTTATGTTGCAGGTAGTGCAGCAAGAAGGCACTCATGTGTCTTGCGCATCCAGAAGGACCAAGTCCTTGTTGTGTTGGTAGAGAGGTAAGAATCATGCTTCCTTCCTCTGCCCTCTCCCTCCAACCTCGCACAACAGAAATGTGATCAAGGTCTCCCTCATCTGATGAGTCTTCCATGCCCATTGCCAGTTCGTCCTCCACTTCTTCCTCGGCTCCTGCACCTTCCTCAACAGTTTGGCTGCTACCATGCGCCCTGGTTAATCCCTCTCCCCCACCCTCCCATGCCTGCCGCCTTGGTGCTGCCAACCGTCTGGACCTTGGAGATGTTATCCCTTCCGCATACGACTACTCCTCTACTTCCTCCACCTCCTCTTGTCCCACCACCTGACTCCGAATTCTGTTTAACATGTGCTCCAGCATGTAAATCACCGTAATAGTCATGCTGATAATGGCATCGTCAGCACTAAACATCTTCGTCGCCATTTCAAGACTGTGCAGAAGGGTGCATAGGTCCCTGATCTGAGACCACTCCTCCAGCGTGATTTGCCCCACCTCTGGATCTCGTTGGCCCAGGCTATACGTCAGAACGTATTGCACCAGGGCTTGTCGGTGCTGCCACAGTCGCTGCAACATGTGCAGAGTTGAATTCCACCTTGTCGGCACATCGCATTTCAGCCGGTGAACTGGCAGGCCCAACGACTTCTGTAGAGATGTAAGTCGTTGAACTGCGGGATGCGAACGGCGGAAGTGAGCACACAGCGACCGCGCACTCTGCAGAAGGCCATCTAGTCCGGGATAGTGGGCTAAAAATTGCTGGACAACCAGGTTCAACACGTGAGCCATACAAGGCATGTGTGTGACATTGCCCCGGCGAAGTGCCGCACCTAGGTTTGCAGCATTGTCGCACATGGCCTTCCCTGGTTGCAGGTCCAGTGGAGACAACCTTTCATGAAACTGGGTCTCCAGAGCTGACCAAAACTCCTCAGCTGTGTGACTCACATTTCCCAGCATAGTAAGGAGGTGTGCAGGATTCCTTCTGCGCAGTTAGAAAGCAAGTGGCATTACCAGACAGGCTTTGGGTGCAGGTGGAGGACCGAGAGGAGGTTGAGGAGGCAGAAGCAGTGGAGGAAGTTCGAGATAAAGAGGATTAACACACAACTCGTGGGGACGGTAAGACTTGGACAGCAGCCCCTTGTCCTGCTGTCACCATAGTTACCCAGTGCCCAGTCAGCGACATGTAACGCCCCTGTCCATGCCTTCTCGTCCAAGTGTCTGTGGTGAAGTGCACCCTGTCACACACAGAGTTTCTCAAAGAAGCGGTGATGTTGTGTGCGACATGCTAGTGGAGCGCAGGCACACCTTTCTTTGAGAAGTAGTGCCGACTGGGCATCTGGTACTGGGGCACTGTGACGGACATAAGGTCTTGAAAATCCTCTGTGTCCTCCAGGTGGAAAGGCAGCATTTCTGTAGCCAACAGCTTGCAGATGGTGAAATTCAACCTCTTAGCTTTCTCATGGCTAGGAGGAAATGGTCTTTTACTTTTCCACATCTGAGGGACCGAGGGCTGGCTGTTGTGCTTAGACGGTGTTGAGTAGGGTGTCCCCGCCAACTGCCGGTCTGTGAGGAAGATGCAGGCGGACATGTTAGGTTGCCTTGATCCAAAGGTGGTGCTCTCGATGTCGGAGAGCGCTCAACACTAGCAGGTGTTTCCACTTCCCAATGAACTGACGACCTGCCAATCACACTGGCTGTTGCGGGTAAAGAGGTGGCAGGTCTGCATCCAAAAACATGTGTGACTGCTGTCCCCCCAGTCACAGAAGATGAAGAGGCTGCGGATGCACAAGATGGGGCAGACGGTGGTTGGCCCAGCCGGCTAGGCCGCATTGTAGCACAGTGAGCTTCCCACTGCAACTTATGCTTCATATCCATGTGACGATACATGCATGAAGTACTCAAACTATGTATTTTTTGGCCTCTACTTAGCTTTTGCTGACAAATATTACAGATAACACGAGTTGGGTCATCCTTATCGATCTGAATAAATGCCCAGGCTATGCAAGGCTTAGAGCCCATGTGACCTGAAGAGCCACTACGACTTGTGGTCAGAGGCAGAGTTGTGGTTGAGGATGCAGTTGTTGACGTGCTTCCAGTACTCCGTCTCTGTTCAGGAAGGCGCAACCTAACCTCGTCGTCAATAGCATCTGTGATGCCCCGTTGCGCTTGGTATCACAGATCCTACAAGAGTGCATTGATGGAATCCTCCACAAGAGGCCCCCATAAACATTCACACATATCCACCTTCCACCTCAGACCAGCAGAGGGAGCCCGTTAGGGATATAAATAGGGAAGGTGGAGCTAGGCAGTTCAGTTCCTCTGAAGAGTTCCTGCAGTAGAGAAGCCTAAGAGAGGTCAGTCTGCAGTGGAGCTCAGTCTAGTCTAGAGAACGCAGTTAATAGTTCAGCAGTGGAGCACGAGGCTCCTGCTTGCTAGATTCAGGGAGCCCAGATAGAGCTTAAGGTGTGCCGGTGCCGTAAGATCAGTGAAGCGCGGCAAGCTGCCGTTAGTGTGTATAGCCTAGTGAGGGCCCGAGTAGGCCGAAGGCGAGTGGCGAGTTAGTACATAAGGGGCAGAGGAGCTTAACCAGCTCACCCCGAAGCATTTACCGGACACAGGATCCGAGCTTACGGGTATCTCTATGACCCAGTAAGGCATAACCGGAATCCCTGGAGAACTACAAGTCCCAGGATCGCTAAGGTGCTGATATGTAACAGAGCCAGGAGACGCTTAGGCCCCGCATACTGGGAGCCTGAACTCCAAGAGAAGGCCCTACCACAAGGTCAGCCAGCGCAGGACAGAGACAAAGTTAGGCCTAGCTCCAGGCAGGTCAGAAACTTACTACGCTGAGGCAAGAAACAGGAGGCCCTACGCCCGCTCATTGGGGAGGATCCTGATATGCACCCTTCACCCTACAGTGCTCCGGGATGTGCCTGAATTTCCACCAGTAAAAGGTACTGAAGTGACTACCGTGTCCGTTCCCGTTCTTGCTCTGACCCAGCTGGGTCTCGCCTGTCCTGCATTCCCCCTGCATACGCTGCCCTGAGACCTAGCTCCACCTGTGGGGAGCTATACCATCGAGCTGCCTTATCACCGGCCTTAGTGGACTGCTGCAGCGCTGGTGCTTGTCACCAGATACCACAGGTGGCGTCATGAACTCTTATAAAATTAACAATTATCCACCCTTTTAAAGAGAGACCCCAGGGTACGGGCCAGGGAGCCGACAACCGCGACATCCCCAAGGCCAGGCAAATGCCCGGGTACAGAGTCATCCCCATCCCCAGGGCTAGTCACATCCTCCTCCACCTCCTCTGCTGACCTCATCGACTGTCTGACTGTGGGTTGACAGTAAGTGGGATCTCCAACCTCGTCATCATCACCCTGTGTGTTATCACACCCGTCGCCCTCAGAGCCAACCTCTTCCTGCCCTGACCGAAAAGTCAAGTTGTCGCTCCAATCAGGTATTTGAGTCTCATCATCGTCTTCATCATTGTCTCCACCAACAGGAGTTACAGTTTGGGAACAAGGGTCTACATTATGCTCAGAACCTTCTTCATCTGGTCCTGGATCCAACATATAAAGATTCTGGGCATCGGATCAGATCATTTCCTCATCTGGATTAACAGAAGCTCTGGAGCAGACCTCCTTTTCCCAGGCTATAGTATGAGTAAACAGCTGGGCAGACTCAGCCATCTGTGTTACCCCATACTCAGACGGGCAGCTGGAGACTTGGGAGCTGTGAGGAAGCAAGTGCGATTGGGGTGACACCTCTGAGGACTGGAGTATTTGTGATGTTGAAATTGAGGTGATGGAGAGCCCACTTGAAGGAGCACTTGATATCCGTTGAAGCACCTGCTGTTTTTGTGCCTCATCTAGAATTTGTAGTGATGGGCGTGTCCGTAAGAATGGGATCGTATCACATTGTCCACGAAAAGAAGTCGACATCTTAGTTTGGCTGGAAGATGGTCTTTCTTCTGCAGATGTTACTCCCCCCCCCACCGTGGGTGGCCTCGACCCACCGGCGGACAGGCACCAGTATTGGGATAGGGGGGCTGGCCGTCAGGGTCCACCGCGGCTCTGGCACAAACCCGGCGACACAGAGGTGGCACAGGCAGGAACGGACTGGCCGTGTCGGCTTCTCACTTTTTGGATTTTAGAAGGGCATGACATGCCTATATCTGTGTCTCCCCCTCCTTTTACTCCTCCACCTCTTTTCTTTTCGCATGACTATATGTACTTGTCACTTTTCCATGTGTTAGTTGGGTCTTCTGAGCAGTTTGTCAGCTTTTGGACACCTTTGAAGGTGTTTTCTATGTGTTTCTATGTGTTTTTGTTTGCCTGCCATTGGTTTTAACGGTGTTCGAAGGTGTTCGACGAACAGTTCGACGAACAGTTCGGCGAACACACGGGTGTTCGACGAACCGAACTCGAACACTACGGGGATCGCTCAACACTAGTTCTGACGTATAGCCTGGGCCAACGAGATCCAGAGGTGGGGCAAATCACGCTGGAGGAGTGGTCTCAGATCAGGGACCTATGCACCCTTCTGCACAGTTTTAAAATGGCGACGAAGATGTTTAGTGCTGTCGATGCCATTATCAGCATGACTATTCCGGTGATTTACATGCTGGAGCACATGTTAAACAGAATTCGGAGTCAGGTGGTGGCACAAGAGGAGGTGGAGGAAGTAGAGGAGGAGGAGTTGTATGCGGAAGGGCTAACATCTGCAAGGTCCAGACGGTCGGCAGCACCAAGGCAGCAGGCATGTGAGGGTGGGGGAGATGGTTTTACCAGGGCGCATGGTAGCAGCCAAACTAGTGAGGAAGGTGCAGGAGCCCAGGAAGAAGTGGAGGACGAACTGATGGAAGACTCATCAGATGAGGGAGACCTTGATCACATTTCTGTTGTGCGAGGTTGGGGGGAGAGGACAGAGGAAGGAAGCATGATTGTTACCTCGCCACCAACACAACAGGGACTTGGTGCTCCTGGATGCGCAACACACATGAGTGCCTTCTTGCTGCACTACCTGCAACATGACCCTCGAATTGTGAGAATTAGAAATAATCCTGACTACTGGGTTGCCACACTGTTAGATCCCCGGTACAAAAGTAAATTTGCAGAAATTATTCCTGCCATAGAAAGGGATGCACGCATGCAGGAGTATCAGCAGAGACTGTTGCAGAATCTTACATGTGCTTTTCCACAAAATACCAGTGGTGCACGTAGTGAATCTCACAGTTCCAACTTGCCAACCGTGGGACCGTCAAGTGTTCAGCACTCAAACCGTAACAGAACCACAGTATCTGCTGGTAACATCAATTTTGCGGAATCATTTCACCACTTTTTTAGCCCATCCTTTGCAAGGCCACAGGAGACAAGAAGTCTGACACATAGTCAACGCCTAGAGACGATGGTACAGGAGTATCTCCAAGTAAACATTGAAGCCATGACTGTGTCACTGGACCCTTGCTCTTTTTGGGCTTCCTATCTGGATAAATGGCCGGAGCTAGCCACTTACGCCTTGGAGATCTTGTCATGCCCCGCAGCCAGCGTTCTGTCTGAACGTGTGTTCAGCGCTGCTGGTGGTGTGCTGACAGATAAGCGCACGCGGCTCTCCATTGATAATGTAGACAGACTCACGTTCATAAAGATGAACAAATCATGGATCCGAAACGACTTTTCTACCCCTGTGTCATCCTGGGGAGAGTAAAAGCTTGATGATTGGTTAAAATCACCCTACCAACCGTTTTAAGCTTTCAAATTACTAATCATGTTTATCTGTATCTTGGCTGGAAAATAATTTGGGCTTTGTAGCAGTGTGCAGCACTGATTCTATTAGGCCATCTATAATAAGCTCCACCAGATTTAAAATTACTAATCATGTTTATCTGTATCTTGACTGGAAAATAATTTGGGCTTTGTAGCAGTGTGCAGCACTGATCCTATTAGGCCATCTATACTAAAGCTTCACCAGATTTAAAATTAATAATAATTTTTAGCTGCATCTAGCCCGGAAAATAATTTTGGGGCTCCGAGAAGCGCAAGACACATAAGTACCTTCTTGCTGCACTACCTGCAGCATGACCCTCATATTGTCAGAATTCGAAGTAATCATGACTACTGGGTTGCCACACTCTTAGATCCCCCAAACTTTTCGATCAACCTTTTCATTTTAATAAAGACCAAAAAAATGGTCATTTTTGAAATTATAAGCATTAGCAGGTTGTTAGAAACTGAAATCAAACAGTTTTCAACTCAAAACTTTATTCTAGGTGATGTTACATTTTCACATAGGACCCCTTGTTCGAAAGGAGCTTCTGAACTCTCTCGTCCATTGAATTTGTCAGGTTTTGGATGGTTTCTGCTTCAATTGTTTTGCATGAGGACAGAATACCCTCCCAGAGCTGTTGCTTAGATGTGAACTGCCTCCCGCCATCATAGACACTCCTTTTAATGATGCTCCAAAGGTTCTGAATGGGGTACAGGTCAGGGGAGCATGGGGGTCACACCATAAGTTTGTCCCCTTTTATGCCCATATCAGCCAGAGATGCAGATGTTTTATGTGCAGCATGAGATGGTGCATTATCATGCAGAAAAATGATCTTGCTGTGAAATACACGGTTCTTCTTCTTGAAACATGGCAGGAAGTGCTGTTTGAGAAAATCCACATACATTATGGAGTTCATCTTTAGCGCCTTCAGGGATCCTAAAGGGGCCGACAATCTCTCTCCCCATGATTCCAGCCCAAAACATTACTCCACCTCCTCCTTGTTGGCGCTGTAGCCGTGTTTGCGTGGGGTGTCCATCAACCAGCCATCCTCCACTCCATCCATCTGGACCATCGAGCGCTGCACGGCACTCATCCGTGAACAAAACAGTTTTGAAATCAGTCTTCATGTAATGTTTGGCCCACTGGAGCCGTTTCTGCTTGTGTGAAGTGGATAGAGGAGGTCGACAGGATGGCGTATGCACAGCTGCAAACCTCTGAAGGACCCTGCATCTTGTTGTTCGGGGGACGTTGGAGGCACCAGCAGCTTCAAAAACTTGTCTGCTGCTATGACAAGGCTTTTTTTCCGCTGCTCTTTCAACCTGACGTAATTGCCTGTAGGAAAGAGTCCTCAATTTGCCCTTATCAGCACGCACACGTGTGTACTGTGAATCAGCTACACACTTCTTGATTGCCAAGACACTTCATTCTGATCATCGCACAATGTTGATTGTAGTCATGCCTTGACCTAAACACTCCACAATTTGTTGCTTCTCAGCAGCCGACACATCCTTTTTCTTTCCAATTTTGGCAGAAAATGTAGGCTGCTTAATAATGTGAGACAGCCTTCTTAAGTAGTCTTGCCTTTCATTGGACACACCTGCCAAACTAATTAGCACAGGTGTCTGCAATTGCTTACAGTGATATAAAGAGCCCTGACACACATCACCATCAATGAGTTTAACTGACAAACAAACAAATTCTTCCCTTATCACTCCTAAACACTTTTTGCATAATAATTTGGAACACAGTGTACATGTGCTTTTCCACAAAACACCAGTGGTTCACGTAGTGAATCTTACAGTTCTAACTTGCCAACCGTGGTCTGTATGGAGTTGTTCAATAAAGGGCCCAAAATTAAGATAACATAGATGGGAGAGGTCTCTATGAATAGGAATTCCTAAGTATTTGATACCCTGTGAGGGCCAGGCAAAGGGAAAGTTGGACTGGATGGAATCCTATATGGATTTGGGGAGGGAGACATCGAGGGCCTCAGACTTCGCTGCATTGATTTTAAAATTTGACCATGTAACAAAGTGATCTATTTCAGCCATAACAGCATGGATGGATATATGTGATTGAGTGATATATACTAGGACATCATCAGCAAATAGAGAGCACTTGTACTCGGTGCCTCCCACCTCAATCCACCTAATATTGGGGTTATGGCGAATTGATGAGAGCAGGTGCTCCGTCACTAGGATGTATAAGAGAGGGAACAGAGAACATCCCTGCCTTGTCCCATTGGTGATTGTGAAAGGTGATGAAAATGTTCTGACGCGCCCCCTGGGCCTTGGGACACCCGGAGCCGGACCCTTTTTGGTGGATGCTGGTGGTTGTAGTCTCCGTGGCGGCGACCCGGTTCCGTGGCTCAGGGCGGTCAAACCAGTGGCGGAACTATTTATGTGGTTTTGATGTTTAAATGTCCGACTACGCCACCCGTGGATTGCGGTCAGAGTGTACCGCCGCTCCAGGGCAGACCGCTGAGGCTGGTGTTGTGGGTGCAGCAGAGCGTAGCATAACTCCCCACGGGAGGAGTATAGCCTCAGGGCAGTGTATGCGGAGGATGGGGGTGATGGTGCAGGGCAGCAGCAGTAACGACACGGAGTCAGTGATGCAGTCCAGGGCCTTTGCTCACAGTTCTTATTATCCAGACCATGTCTGCAGGTAACGGCTGCCCACGTCGTACTGTGCTCACAAGGTGAGGGGCTCAGACAACTCCCAGATAACTTTGGAGCGCTTCACAGGACCCCCTTTGTGTGTCCTTTGTCTGGCCTTTCTTACCAACCCTTCTGTCCGGCTGCCTCGGGCCTCCTCTTGGTAAACTTGGCGCCAGTTTCCCTGACCCTATGTGGTGCCTTCCTAGCGGGTGTAGCAAGGGGCTGCGCCACATAAAATGTCACAGCCTCCTGTTTCTAGCTGAGGGTCGTTTCCTGCCTCCACTAGTTTCGGGGACCGGTCTCCCCCTTTGGCCTGACCCCTCCACGCAGGTGGATTCAGGCGTGCGGTGGCGACTCGCCCGTCCGCACCCCTGGGATCCCTTCGTTCCTCGTTCCTGGAGCCTTCTCCGCTCCTCTTCCTTCCTTCTCCCTCTTCCAGGCCTGGGCCTCTGTTACTAGGCCCGCCTCCGGAGCAGAGCTCATGCAGAGCCCCTGCTCCCTGCCACTTCTGCTCAGACTTCTCTGCACTGAACTAAGATGGTGCCCACCTTTTATACTCCCTTCTCAATGCACCCAGGAACTGCTTCCTCCCTGCTCCTGCACTACAGGGTTCCCCTTCCTCAGTGTTCCCTCCCCCCACTCCAGCCAGGGACAGGGACTGTCGTGCCCATCTCAGGGGCATATTGGTCGCCCTGCCCCACGGCAATGTGGTGTAATGCATGCAGGTGTCGGGTCCTGATCCACACTACATCCTTACCTGAGAGTGAGATATCACACCTCTGGGTGAGGTGCAATACCTCTGTAGCAACCGAGCCCTCAGGTGCTACAGTTCCATTTATCTTCAGCCTAGGTGACGTATTGCGATACAGGGCCGTGATTTTGGCTATAAAAGGGTCCCCTAGACCCCTACCCCAAGCTTTTTAAGAGAATCATATATGGTGTGCCAGGAGACTCTATGGAATGCTTTCTCAGCATCCAACGAGAGTATCTAATTACAAATTTTTAACTGCATCTAGCCCAGGAAATACTTTGTGCCTAGTAGCAGTGTCTGCTAGTCAGCGGATTATCCCGGCTGTTAAGCAAGCTACACCACCTGTAGTTTGGACACTTAATTTTTTCAAAGGAAATGCTTCGGGACCACGGGATACTCAGTGAAGAGCATAAGGAGGCACCCCAAGGCATAGGGGCTGGGACTGGCAGTAGGATGCCTTGCAGTGGACAGCCGAGCTCGATCCTTATAAAAGCTTTTTAACTGCAGCAGCTTTAGTGGACGCTACTGGAGCTGGAATTACGCGGCTGCTGGCATGAGACTTGCCCTCCAATAGATCCTTGTAAATGGATTTAAAGTGTATTCATTCAAATTAGAGAGACAATTTAAATTAAAAAGCTTAGAGCTGCCTCCACCACAGGGGGGCTCGCTCGACCCAACAGCGGACAGGCACCAGTATTGGGAGAGGGGGGCTGGCCGTCAGGGTTCACCGAGGCTCTGGCACAAACCCGGCGACGCGGAGGTGGCACGGGCAGGAGCGGACTGAACGTGTCGGCTTCTCACATTTTGGATTTTAGAAGGGCATGACATGCCTATATCTGTGTCTCCCCCTCCTTTTACTCCTCCACCTCTTTTCTTTTCGCATGACTATATGTACTTGTCACTTTTCCATGTGTTAGTTGTGTCTTCTGAGCAGTTTGTCAGCTTTTGGACACCTTTGAAGGTGTTTTCTATGTGTTTCTATGTGTTTTTGTTTGCCTGCCATTGGTTTTAACGGTGTTCGAAGGTGTTCGACGAACAGTTCGACGAACAGTTCGGCGAACACACGGGACGGGTGTTCGACGAACCGAACCGAACTCGAACACTACGGGGGTGGCTCAACACTAGTCCTGAGAAGGACTGTTTGTTTGATCTGGCAGCCTTTACAGACCCTACACTAACTATTTTGCAGTATATATCTCTCCCTAAATCAGCAGCGCTGTCCCTACACTGTTTGATCCCAGCCGACTGTGTCCAAGATGGCGGCACCCGGTTTTAAATACTCGAGTTGACGCTGTGCGGCCAGCCAATCAATGTAATGCCCACAACACACTTGGCTGCGGAATTACAGTGACTTTCTGGCAATCCCTGCATGTTCATTGGCTCTATAAAGAGCGCTATACATGCAGGGCGGAGACCCGAGCTCCCGCCCGAGTAACCCGGAAATGCACGGTGCTCACTGAGCATCCCAAGTAGCGTGATGCTCGTGCGAGTCCAAGCAGTGTCGAGCATGTTCGCTCAACACTAGAGATGAGCGGTGTTCGAATCGAACTGTTCGCCAATCTCAAATTCGAGCTGTTTTCGGCAGTGTTCGAGCCGTTCGGCGAACACAAACAATTTGAAAAAAATTTGGCTGTTCGAGGTTATGTTCGATAACTGTTCGTGCACCAAAATCATAACTGGATTTTTTCTCAGTAATGATGAAAATTAAGGTTAATACGCAGTTTGAGTGTACAGCGGGGTGGGGGGAGGGGCAGGGGATGGATCTCTGCATAAATAATGAAGATCTCCATTTTTTTTTCTCTTTCCTGCTTTTACAGTGGGGAGGTGCAGTCTGTCAGCCTATCAGCAGCGCACACACGGAGCGAACTGCTTTTTTTCACACAAGCAAGGGCATGTGTCATTGGCAGTGTATGTCACATGTCCTTGCCCTATAAGACCCAGCAATTTTCCCCGTCGCCACCATTTTCTCACTGCTGCAGCTGCGTGTTAGATGGCACCGCTGTTGCTGTGTGCACTATACTTTGTTAATTTCAAGCCAATTTTTGCACAAATCTACAGATAGCTTGGGAGTAGGGAATAGTTGTGATTGCAGTTCTTTTAAGGACTAGGTTACATCATTTCCTATGACTTTTATCAGGCAGGTCTGTGCTCTTAAATAGGTAGGTTGGGAGTAAAGACTAATTGAAATTGCAGTCCTTTTCAGGTCTAGGTTACATCAGTTCCTATCACTTTTATCAGGCAGGTCTGTGCTCTTAAATAGATAGGTTGGGAGTAAAGACTAATTGTAATTGCAGTCCTTTTGAGGGCTAGGTTACATCAGTTCCTATCACTCTTTGCCAGGCTAGTCTGTGCCAGTGCTGTGCAAGTTTTTTTCACAGCATTTGGCTAAATCTAGCAAAGCAAATCCTTTTTGGCCTCTTGCAGTGTGTGTTAGTCAGTGGAGTAGCCTATCTGTGTTGCAAGCTACACCACCTGTGTATAGAATACCAATTTTTTTACTGCACTTAGTGAATTAAAACCATTTGGGCATAGCATCATTCTATTAGTCCATCTATTCTAATCTCCACCAGGTTGCAAATGCAATATAATTTTTATCTGCATCTAGCTCTGAAAAAATATTTCGGCTTGTAGCAGTGTGTGGGACTTGTTCTATTAGTCCATCTATACTAACCTCCACCAGGTTGCAAATTCAATATAATTTTTATCTGCATCTAGCTCTGAAAAATTTTTGGGCTTCGGCTTGTAGCAGTGTGTGGAACTTGTTCTATTAGTCCATCTATACTAACCTCCACCAGGTTCCAAATTCAATATATTTTTTTTCTGCATCTAGCTCTGAAAAAATATTTCGGCTTGTAGCAGTGTGTGAGACTTGTTCTATTAGTCCATCTATACTAACCTCCACCAGGGTGCAAATTCAATATAATTTTTATCTGCATCTAGCTCTGAAAAAATATTTGGGCTTCGGCTTGTAGCAGTGTGTGGGACTTGTTCTATTAGTCCATCTATACGAACCTCCACCAGGTTGCAAATTCCATATAATTTTTTTCTGCATCTATCTCTGAAAAAATATTTCGGCATGTAGCAGTGTGTGAGACTTGTTCTATTAGTCCATCTATACTAACCTCCACCAGGTTGCAAATTCAATATAATTTTTATCTGCATCAAGCTCTGAAAAAATATTTGGGCTTGTAGCAGTGTGTGGGACTTGTTCTATTAGTCCACCTATACTAACCTCCACCAGGTTGCAAATTCAATATAGTTTTTATCTGCATTTAGCCCTGAAAGAATATTTCGGCTTGTAGCAGTGTGTGGGACTTGTTCCATTAGTCCATCTATACTAACCTCCACCAGGTTGCAAATTCAATATAATTTTTTTCGGCATCTAGCTCTGAAAGAATATTTCGGCTTGTAGCAGTGTTTGGGACTTGTTCTATTAGTCCATCTATACTAACCTCCACCAGATTGCAAATTCAATATAATTTTTTTCTGCATCTAGCTCTGAAAAAATATTTCGGGTTGTAGCAGTGTGTGGGACTTGTTCTATTAGTCCATCTATACTAACCTCCACCAGGTTGCAAATTCAATATAATTTTTTTCTGCATCTAGCTCTGAAAAAACATTTCTGCTTCTAGCAGTGTGTGAGACTTGTTCTATTAGTCCATCTATACTAACCTCCACCAGGTTGCAAATTCAATATAATTTTTATCTGCATCTAGGTCTGAAAAAATATTTGGGCATCGGCTTGTAGGAGTGTGTGGGACTCGGTCTATTAGTCCATCTATACTAACCTCCACCAGGTTGCAAATTCAATATAATTTTTATCTGCATCTAGCTCTGAAAAAATATTTGGGCTTGTAGCAGTGTGTGACACTCATTGTATTAGGCCATCTATACCAAGCTCCACCAGCTTTGAAATTAATAATAATTTTTAGCTGCATCTAGCCCTGAAAATAATTTTTCTTCCCAATAGTGGTAGCAATAGTAATATAGGGCGCACGCCTGGCTAACAAAAATATACGCTTCATAACAAAAGACACCAGCCTAGCGCACTGCATTAATAAAATGGCATCATCGTCTCTCCCAGTGCTAGACCTACTACGCCGGCTTGCATTCCTGTGCCTAAAACACAATGTATGGGTCCTCGCTAGCCACGATGCTGAGGGGTCTAAAGCTGCTGCTAACGCTTTATCACAATTCAATTGGCAGATTTTCACAGAGCTCTTCCCCAACGCCCACCCATCGGGCAACAGTTGCCCACCCTCCCTATGGGATCTAGTGGCGGATAGTTGATGCCATTAATCAGAGCGTCAGTTGCCCCGTCGACGTGGCAAGCATACGGTAAGGCATGGGAAGAGTGGACACGACTAGTAGCAGGCAGACGGGTTGACCAATGTGAATGTAGCTCCCCGAGGGTTCGGTCGCTACAGGGGTATTGCACCTCAACCAGAGGTGTGATATTCCACTCCCGGGTAAGGATGGTGTGTGGACCGGGACTCAGTTAGCTGCATGCATCACACACACCCCATTTCCGGGGGACAGCTCAACGGTGCTCCCATTAGTATAGTAATGCAGGCACCACAGAACATGTCCCTGGCTGGAGTGGGGAGGGGGGCGGAAAACCCAGTGATGTATGAGCAGATAGGGGTTGGGTTTCTGGGCATAGGTAGGAGCCCATTGGTTGCAAGTCACCTGGGCTCATACACAGAGAGGGAGGTATATAAGGTGGGCACCATCTTAGAACAGTGTTCAGTCTGAGAGAGGAAGTGACAGAGCAGGGCCTCTGTGGAGCTCTGCTCCGGAGGCGGGCCTAGCCTGTGAGGCCCATCCAGCACTGGAAGAGAAGTCAGAGAGTTCAGTCAGAAGGAGTGAGGAGAAGGAGTTCAGCCAGGAGGGCTGACAGGGAGCTGTGGCTCAGTCTGGGGCCAGCTCCACGAGGCAGGCCTAGACTGAAGGCCAGAGCCAGAGCTAGAGGAGCAGAAACAGCAAGGAACAGGAACAGAAAGGAAAGGAAGAAAGGAACAGAACACCAAGAGAGGCCCAGAGACACAAAGGCAGAAGTAACCCCAAAGCCCCAGGAGATTGTGGGTGACGGGTTGGCAGAACAGGGTACCGGATCCCAAGTTGGTGGAGGTGACTAATCCTCAGCCAAGGACCGGCGGTCGTGATCATATCTTGGTGCGACCCCTCACTACACCTACTAGAAAGGCACACCAAATAGGGTCAGGGAGGTGAGCACGAAGTCTTCCCAGGAGAAGGCCCGCGGGAGCTGGACAGACGTAGTGTCACTGGTGGGGCACGGCCAGAGAAAGGAATAGAAGGGAGTCCTGTGCCACACTCTGGAATTACCTGGGGGTTGACCGAGCCCCCGCATCTGGTGGACGCAGCACGGCTTGGGCAGTCATTGTCGGCGGAGTGACTTGGAATATAAAGAACTGTGAGTAAAGAACTTGAACTGCAACCCCACGTCTCTGTGCTTCATCGCCGCACCAGTACTACTAGTGCTGGGACGCCCGTGCACTATCACCCCCACCATCTACTACGCTGCCCTGGGGCTGCACTCTTCCCGTGGGGAGTCACACTACCTCAGCTGCATACACCATCAGCCCCAGCGGTCTGCCTTGCAGCGGCGGTTCGCACTGACCGCAATCCACGGGTGGCGTAGTTGGATAATTAACCATAAAAATCCCATAAATAGACTGGTTTGACCACCCTGAGCCACGGGACCGGGTCACCGCCACGGAGACTTCAACCCCCCCCAGAGACATGGTTCCGGGTAATCCACTACACGTGTACGCTAGGCCCAGGGGGCACGTCATGAACAAACCAGATCACAAGTCACCATAGAATTTCTCCACCAGCTAATGATGAGGGGCATATCAGGGGCGTCAGCGCAGCGGTGTCTGACCGGAGTAGCATTTCACTTCCAACTACTGAATTGGGGAGATGTGACAAAGATTCATCATCATACAATCCATAAAGGGTGGAAAAGGGGTCAGCCAAGTCAGGAGTGTAGACGTCCCGTCCCGTGTCACTAAAACTGATTTCTCACATCATATCCCTAACACCATTAACATGACACTCACAATTTGAAGCAACACTACTGTCTACTGCATTTGCGATCGCCTTCTTCGGGGCGCTATGCATAAGCGAATTAGTCCCTCAATCCAAAATTACCAAAAGTGGAGGCTTATTACACCAGGACGTAGTCATAGCCAATAATGCAATACATCTACGCATACGCCAATCGAAAACGCTTCCAGCGGGCAGGGGCACTTGAGTACTTCTACAACCCACAAAAGGTACACTGAGTCGGGTAACAATAGTAAAAACATATATAACCATCAGATCACAAAGTAATTTCTTCCTATCACACATTGATGGAACGCCATTATCAAGATACCAGTTCCAAGTTATATTTAATAAATGCATAACATCGGCAGGAAACCACCCCAAAGATTACGGGACACACTCATTCCGCATAGGCGCGGCCACGGAAGCAGCAAGAGCAGGGCTGTCAGAAACGGAAGTTCAGAGGATAGGGAGATGGTGATCCACGTGTTTGGCGAGATACATAAGACCGGACTTGTTATCCTAACATGGTTTGTTTCTTTTACAGGTGACGCTAAGCCAACAGTGTGGGTGATAGGCCACTCGTATATATATTGGGCAGAAAAAAGGGCAAAAGTCCGCCCAGGCGGGAGGAAATTAGAGTTTCATAACACATATTTCAACTGGAGAGGTATTAGAGGCCTGCAATGGCCACAGGTACTAATGGAGGTAATCAAGGTAGGGAGAGAGGCAAGAGGTCTGGTCATCTTAGTTATACAGGCCGGGGGAAACAACCTAGGTCATCACAAGAGCGCATAACTAATGGCAATAATGAAACTAGACACTGAGCGCTTCAGAGAATTTTTCACAAAACTAACTATAGTATGGTCAGAGATTGTGCCGATAGCGGTATGGCAAGGTGCGCGAGACTTCACGGCCATCGAACGGACAAGGCGGGTAATAAATATTCGGATGGCAAAATTTAGAAGAGACAGAGGCGGTGTAGTGATATGACACCGACAACTGGAAGAAGATAAAGCAGGCCTCATACGGCCCGACGGTGTTCACTTAATGGATATTGGACTGGACATATTCCTGTCAGAACTCCAGGACGGAGTGGAACAAGCGTTAAGAGTGATGGGTGGGGGTTAGAGTCCTGCATACGAGCACGCAGGATCCTCCGTGGCCTGGAAATAGAAAGGATATGTTGGAGAGTTACACTTGTTGGCCAACTTTCCGGAGTGGAGACTCAGGGCATGCTGCAACAAGCTGAATTATTTTAGAAATAAAATGCCTTTCTAATGGAATGAGTATAAAGAGTTAATAAAGCAGTGACCGATCCTCACCCATCCAGTTGTAAGAGTTACATTATTGTATTGTCAAGGAAAGGGGGGCGGTAGGGGGGCTGAGCGTCAGGGTTTGGTTGGGGGTTCACACAGTCTGCCTAGGCTAGATGCATTTAAAAATTGACTAGCAGACACTGAAGCTTTGGAGCAGACCTCTGAGTAAACAGCTCTTCAGACTCAACCATCTGTGTTACCCCAAGCCATAGTGTATGTAGTTTCTTACAGTTAAAATGGGGGGGGGCAACCCAACCCACCAGGAATTGACGATGCCAACGTCACGTAAGACACAGCAAGGGGACTCCTAAAAGAGTCTCCATTTTTTCCCAAAATTGTGGCACAGACACCACTTAAGCCTAGAACGCATACCTGGGGCCTCGCAGGCCCGCCCTGTTAATTGTTTTCTATTTTCTGCAAGATTACTTTAGTTAGAATTTTGAAACTCTAGGTATTCTTCATGTATATAGTTGTTTGTCATTTGAGTTTGAGTTATTCCATGTTATTTGCACACGGGCCTAAAAGGCCCCAGGTATGTGAAAGTGTAGATTTTTACGGTCATGCGTTCTAGGGTTAAGTGGCATCAATTGCTCCACAGTTGCTTAAAACGGTTGGTGAGGTGATTTTACCAAATCCTCAAGCTTTGAGCCTCCCCAGGATGACACAGGGGTAGAAAAGTCCTTGCGAATCCATGATTTGTTCATCTTTATGAACGTGAGTCTGTCTACATTCTCAGTGGACAGCCGCGTGCGCTTATCTGTCAGCACACCACCAGCAGCGCTGAACACACGTTCAGAGAGAACGCTGGCTGCATGGCATGACAAGATCTCCAAGGCGTGAGTGGCGAGCTCCGGCCATTTTTCCAGATTGGAATCCCAAAATGAGCAAGGGTCCAGTGACACAGTCATGGCTTCGATGTTCACTTGGAGATACTCCTGTACCATCCTCTCTAGGCATTGACTATGTGTCAGACTTCTTGTCTCCTGTGGCCTTGCAAAGGATGGACTAATAAAGTGGTGAAACGATTCCACAAAATTGCTGTTACCAGCAGATACTGTGTTACTGTAACGGTTTGAGTGATGAAGACTCGACAGTCCCACCGTTGGCAAGTTAGAACTGTGAGATTCACTACGTGCACCACTGGTGTTTTGTGGAAAAGCACATGTAAGATTCTGCAACAGCGTCTGCAGATACTCCTGCATGCGTAAATCCCTTTCTATGGCAGGAGTTATTTTGGCAAATTTACTTTTGTACCGGGGATCTAAGAGTGTGGCAACCCAGTAGTCGGGATTACTTCGAATTCTGACAATCCGAGGGTCATGTTGCAGGTAGTGCAGCAAGAAGGCACTCATGTGTTTTGCGCATCCAGGAGGACCAAGTCCTTGTTGTGTTGGTAGCTAGGTAAGAATCATGCTTCCTTCCTCTGCCCTCTCCCCCCAACCTCGCACAACAAAAATGTGATCAAGGTCTCCCTCATCTGATGAGTCTTCCCTGCCCATCGCCAGTTCGTCCTCCACTTCTTCCTTGGCTCCTGCACCTTCCTCAACAGTTTGGCTGCTACCATGCGCCCTGGTTAATCCTTCTCCCCCAACCTCCCATGCCTGCCGCCTTGGTGCTGCCGACCGTCTAGACCTTGGAGATGTTATCCCTTCCGCATATGACTCCTCCTCTACTTCCTCCACCTCATCTTGTCCCACCACCTGACTCTGAATTCTGTTTAATGTGTGCTCCAGCATGTAAATCACCGGAATAGTCATGCTGATAATGGCATCGTCGTCAGCACTAAACATCTTCGTCGCCATTTCAAAACTGTGCAGAAGGGTTCAGTCGCCACAGAGTTACTGCATCTCAACCAGAGGTGTGGTATCTCACCCTCCGCTAAGGAAGGAGTATGGCTCGGGACCCTAACACCTGCATCCAACACATACCCGCAGTGGGGGTAGGGCGAGATTGCTCCTAAGGGAGAGCACAGTCCCAGGTCCCTAGCTGACGGGAGGGTCCTATGTAGTGGGTGCTTAGGGGAGCAGCTTAGGGGAGCACATGACAGGGAGAGTATAAATAGGAAGCCATCTAAGAAAGAGCAAGCCAGTCAGAGGAGGAGAAGTGACAGGAGCAGAGGCTCTGCATGAGCTCTGCTCCGGAGGCGGGCCTAGCCTGGGAGGCCAAGGACTGAAGGAGAGAAGAGAGGAGTGGGAGCAGGAAGGCTCCAGGAAACGAAGGGACCCTAGGTTTACGGGCCGTGCAGAAGGCCACCCGTACGCCCTCTGCTACCAGGAGGTAGAGGGGTCAGGCCAGATAAGGGGAACCGGTCCCTCAACTAGCGGATAAACAGCAAGGCTCAACTAGAAACCAGAGGCTGCAGCATTTCATGTACTGCAGGCCACAGTCCACACCAGTCTCACTAAGAAGGTAGCCACATAGGACCCAGGGGACGGAACACACGTCGCCCGCCAAGGCCCGAGGATACCGGATAGAAGTGTCACTGGGTGTGAGGTGCAGGGAGAAGGCCAGAGAAAGGACACACAGAAGGGGGTCCTGCTAAGTACTCCGGAGCTATCTGGGGGTGGACTGAGCCCTTCACTGAGTACGCACAGCACGACGAGGGAGATTGCTCGGGTACCTATAATCTGGACTGCAGCAACTGTGAGTAAAGATCTTGGGACTGCATCACTCGGACTCTGTGTTCATTACTGACTCCCTGCACTACAACCACCATCATCCACCCACACTGCCCTGAAGCTACATTCTTCCTGTGGGGAGTAATAATACCATTGCTGCAAAACCACCAGCTTCAGAGGACAGTTCCGCAGCGGCGGCCCCTTTGGCCGCACTCCACAGGTGGCGTAGTCAGACATTATAAAACCCATATATACAAATTACCCTTGGATTGACCACCTTGGGTCACGGACCGGGTCACCGCCACAGTGACTACAACCCCCAGCATCTACCGGCCCGGCTCCGGATACCCCACGGCCCAGGGGGCGCGTCATCTTCATAGGTCCCTGATCTGAGACCACTCTTGCAGCGTGATTTGCCCCACCTCTGGATCTCGTTGGCTCAGGCTATACGTCAGAACGTATTGCACCAGGGCTTGTCGGTGCTGCCACAGTCGCAGCAACATGTGCAGCGTTGAATTCCACCGTGTCGGCACATCGCATTTTAGCCTGTGAACTGGCAGGCCCAACGACTTCTGTAGAGATGTAAGTCGTTGAGCTGCGGGATGCGAACGGCGGAAGTGAGCACACAGCGACCATGCCCTCTGCAGAAGGCCATCTAGTCCGGGATAGTGGGCTAAAAATTGATGGACAACCAGGTTCAACACGTAATCCATGCAAGGCACGTGTGTGACATTGCCCCTGTGAAGGGCCGCACCCAGGTTTGCAGCATTGTCGCACACGGCCTTCCCTGGTTGCAGGTCCAGTGGAGACAACCATTCATGTAACTGGGTCTCCAGAGCTGACCACAACTCCTCAGCTGTGTGACTCACATTTCCCAGACATTTCAAAGTAAACACTGATGCCGTTGAGTCCTACTGCCAGCATAGTAAGGAGGTGTGCAGGATTCCTTCTGCGCAGTTAGAAAGCAGGTGGCATTACCAGACAGGCTTTGGGTGCAGGTGGAGGACCGAGAGGAGGTTGAGGAGGCAGAAGCTTTGGAGGAACTTCGAGATAAAGAGGATTGACGCACAACTCGTGGGGACAGTAAGACAGCAGCCCCTTGTCCTGCTGTCACCATAGTTACCCAGTGCCCAGTCAGCGACATGTAATGCCCCTGTCCATGCCTACTCATCCAAGTGTCTGTGGTGAAATGCACCCTGTCACACACAGAGTTTCTCAAAGAAGCGGTGATGTTGTGTGCGACATGCTGGTGGAGTGCAGGCACACCTTTCTTTGAGAAGTAGTGCTGACTGGGCATCTGGTACTGGGGCACTGCGATGGACATAAGGTCTCGAAAATCCTCTGTATCCACCAGGCAGAAAGGCAGCATTTCTGTAGCCAAAAGCTTGCAGATGGTGAAATTCAACCTCTTAGTTTTGTCATGGCTAGGAGGAAATGGTCTTTTACTTGTCCACATCTGAGGGACCGAGGGCTGGCTGTTGTGCTTAGACGGAGTTGAGTAGTGTGTCCCCGGCAAACTACTGGTCTGTGAGGAAGATGCAGGCGGGCATGTTAGGTTGACTTGATCCAAAGGTGGTGCTCTCGATGTCGGAGAGCGCTCAACACCAGCAGGTGTTTCCACTTCCAAATGAACTGACGACCTGCCAACTGGCTGTTGCGGGTAAAGAGGTGCCAGGTCTGCGTCCAAAAACATGTGTGACTGCTGTCCCCCCAGTCACAGAGGATGAAGAGGCAGCGGATGCACAAGATGGGGCAGACGGAGGTTGGCACGGCCCGCTAGGCCGCATTGTAGCACAGTGAGCTTCCCACTGCAACTTATGCTTTATATCCATGTGTCGGTTCATGCATGAAGTACTCAAACTATGGATATTTTGGCCTCTACTTTGCTTTTGGTGACAAATATTACAGATAACACGAGTTGGGTCATCCTTATCGATCTGAAAAATGCCCAGGCTATGCAAGGCTTAGAGCCCATGCAACCTGAAGAGCCACTACGACTTGTGGTCAGAGGCAGAGTTGTGGTTGAGGATGCAGTTGTTGACGTGCTTCCAGTACTCCATCTCTGTCCAGGAAGGCGCAACCTAACCTCGTCGTCAATAGCATCTGTGACGCCCCGCTGCGCTTGGTATCACAGATCCTAGAAGAGTGCATTGATGGAATCCTCCACAAGAGGCCCCCATAAACATTCACACATCTCCATCTTCTACCTCAGACCAGGAGAGGGAGCCCTTTAGGGATATAAATAGGGAAGGTGGAGCTAGGCAGTTCAGTTCCTCTAAGGAGTTCCTGCAGTAGAGAAGCCTAAGAGAGGTCAGTCTGCAGTGGAGCTCAGTCTAGTCTAGAGAACTCAGTTAATAGTTCAGCAGTGGAGCACGAGGCTCCTGCTAGCTAGATTCAGGGAGCCCAGATAGAGCTTAAGGTGTGCCGGCGCCATAAGATCAGTGAAGCACGTCAAGCTGCCGTTAGTGTGTATAGCCTAGTGAGGGCCCGAGTAGGCCGAAGGCGAGTGGCGAGTTAGTACATAAGGGGCAGAGGAGCTTAACCAGATCACCCCGAAGCATTTACCGGACACCGGATCCGAGCGTACCAGGATTTCTATGACCCAGTAAGGCATAACCGGACTCCCTGGAGAACTACAAGTCCCAGGATCACTAAGGTGCTGATACGTAACAGAGCCAGGAGACGCTTAGGCCCTGCATACTGGGAGCATGAACTCCAAGACAGGGCCCTACCACAAGGTCAGCCAGCGCAGGACAGAGACAAAGTTAGGCCTAGCTCCAGGCAGGTCAGAAACTTACTACGCAGAGGCAAGAAACAGGAGGCCCTACACCCGCTCATTGGGGAGGATCCTGATATGCACCCTTCACCCTACAGTGCTCCGGGATGTGCCTGAATTTCCACCAGTAAAAGGTACTGAAGTGACTACCGTGTCCGTTCCCGTTCTTGCTCTGACCCAGCTGGGTCTCGCCGGTCCTTCATTCCCCCTGCATACGCTGCCCTGTGGCCTAGCTCCACCTATGGGGAGCTATACCATCGAGCTGCCTTATCACCGGCCTCAGTGCACTGCTGCAGCGCTGGTGCTTCTCACCAGATACCACAGGTGGCGTCACGAACTCTTATAAAATTAACAATTATCCACCCTTTTAAAGAGTGACCCTAGGGTACGGGCCCGGGAGCCGACCACCGCGACATCCCCAAGGCCAGGCAAAGGCCCAGGTACCGAGTCATCCCCATCCCCTGGGCTAGTCACATCCTCCTCCACCTCCTCTGCTGACCTCATCGACTGGCTGACTGTGGGTTGACAGTAAGTGGGATCTCCAACCTCGTCATCATCACCCTGTGTGTATTCACACCCGTCGTCCTCAGAGCCAACCTCTTCCTGCCCTGACCGAAAAGTCAAGTTGTCGCTCCAATCAGGTATTTGAGTCTCATCATCGTCTTCATCATTGTCTCCACCAACAGGAGTTACAGTTTGGGAATGAGGGTCTACATTATGCTCAGAACCTTCTTCATCTGGTCCTGGATCCGACTTATAAAGATTCTAGGCATCAGTGCAGATCATTTCCTCGTCTGGATTAACAGAAGCTCTGGAGCAGACCTCCATTTCCAATGCTATAGTATGAGTAAACAGCTGTGAAGACTCAACCATCTGTGTTACCCCATACTCAGACGGGCAGCTGGAGACTTAGGAGCTGTGAGGAAGCAAGTGCGATTGGGGTGACACCTCTGAGGACTGGAGCATTTGTGATGTTGAAGTTGAGGTGGAGGATCACCCACTTGAAGGAGCTCTTGATATCCGTTGAAGAACCTGCTGCTTTTGTGCCTCATCTGGAATTTGTAGCGATGGGCGTGTCCGTAAGAAAGGGATCGTATCACATTGTCCACGAAAAGAAGTAGACATCTTAGTTTTGCTGGAAGATGGTCTTTCTTCTGCAGATGTTACCCCCCCCCCCACCCCAGGGGGCTCGACCGACCAGCGGACAGGCACCTGTATTGGGAGAGGGAGGCTGGCCGTCAGGGTCCACCGCGGCTCTGGCACAAACCCGGCGACACGAAGGTGGCACGGGCAGGAACGGACTGGCCATGTCAGCTTCACACTTTTTGGGTTTTAGAAGGGCATGACATGCATATATCTGTGTCTCCCCCTCCTTTTACACCTCCACCTCATTTCTTTTCGCATGACTATATGTACTTGTCACTTTTCCATGTGTTAGTTGTGTCTTCTGAACAGTTTGTCAGCTTTTGGACACCTTTGAAGTGTTTTCTATGTGTTTTCTATGTGTTGCTACGTGTTTTTGTTTGCCTGCCATTGGTTTTAATGGTGTTCGAAGGTGTTCGTCGAACATACGGGTGTTCGACGAACCGAACCGAACTCAAACACTACGGGGGTGGCTCAACACTACTCAACACTAGTAATAACCTGTCTTGGAATTGCAGACCCCCGAGTCCTCTAATAACATTGGTTGCTCTTCTTTGCACCTGCTCTAGTTCAGCTATGTATTTCTTATACACCGGAGACCAGAACTGTACACAGTATTCTAAGTGTGATCGCACTAGTGACTTGTATAGAGGTAAAATTATGTTCTTCTCATGAGGATCTATGCCTCTTTTAATGCATCCCATTATTTTATTTGCCTTTGCAGCAGCTGCCTGACACGGGCCACCAAAAGTGAGCTTGTTGTCCACCAATACACCCAGGTCTTTTTCAGTGACCGTTTTGCCCAGTGTTTTACAATTAAGCATATAAGTATACATTTTATTTCCTCAGCCCAAGTGCATTACCTTACATTTATCCCCATTAAAGATCATTTGCCATTTATAAGCCCAAGCTTTTAGTTTACATACAGTACAGACCAAAAGTTTAGACACTCCTCATTTAAATTTTTTTCTGTATTTTCATGACTATGAAAATTGTACATTCACACTGAAAGCATCAAAACTATGAATTAACTCATGTGGAATTATATACTTAACAAAAGAGTATGAAACAACTGAAAATATGTCTTAAATTCTAGGTTCTTCAAAGTAGCCACCTTTTGCTTTGATGCCTGCTTTGCACACTCTTGGCATTCTCTTGATGAGCTTCAAGAGGTAGTCACCGGAAATGGTCTTTCAACAATCTTGAAGGAGTTCCCAGAGATGCTTAGCACTTATTGGCCCTTTTGCCTTCACTCTGCGGTCCAGCTCACCCCAAACCATCTCGATTGGGTTCAGGTCTGGTGACTGTGGAGGCCAGGTCATCTGGCGTAGCTCCCCATCACTATCTCTCTTAGTCAAATAGCCCTTACACAGCCTGGAAGTGTGTTTGGGGTCATTGTCCTGTTGAAAAATAAATGATGGTCCAACTAAACGCAAACCGGATGGAATAGCATGCCGCTGCAAGATGCTGTGGTAGTCATGCTGGTTCAGTATGCCTTCAATTTTGAATAAATCTCCAACAGTGTCACCAGCAAAGCACCCCCACACCATCACACCTCCTCCTCCATGCTTCACGGTGGGAACCAGGCATGTAGAGTCCATCCGTTCACCTTTTCTGCATCGCACAAAGACACGGTAGTTGGAACCAAAGATCTCAAATTTGAACTCATCAGACCAAAGCACAGATTTCCACTGGTCTAATGTCCATTCCTTGTGTTCTTTAGCCAAAACAAGTCTCTTCTCCTTGTTGCCTGTCCTTAGCAGTGGTTTCCTTGCAGCTATTTTACCATGAAGGCCTGCTGCGCAAAGTCTCCTCTTAACAGTTGTTGAAGATATGTGTCTGCTGCTGTTAACCTGGTCTCTAATCTGAGCTGCTGTTAACCTGTGATTTCTGAGGTTGGCGACTCGGATAAACTTATCCTCAGAAGCAGAGGTGACTCTTGGTCTTCCTTTCCTGGGGCGGTCCTCATGTGAGCCAGTTTCTTTGTAGCGCTTGATGATTTTTGCAACTCCACTTGGGGACAGATTCAAAGTTTTCCCAATTTTTCGGACTGACTGACCTTAATTTCTTAAAGTAATGATGGCCACTCGTTTTTCTTTACTTAGCTGCTTTTTTCTTGCCATAATACAAATTCTAACAGTCTATTCAGTAGGACTATCAGCTGTGTATCCACCAAACTTCTGTACAACACAACTGATGGTCCCAACCCCATTTATAAGGCAAGAAATCCAACTTATTAAATCTGACAGGGCACACCTGTGAAGTGAAAACCATTTCCGGTGACTACCTCTTGAAGCTCATCAAGAGAATGCCAAGAGTGTGCAAAGCAGTCATCAAAGCAAAAGGTGGCTACTTTGAAGAACCTAGAATATAAGACATATTTTCAGTTGTTTCACACTTTTTTGTTAAGTATATAATTCCACATGTGTTCATTCATAGTTTTGATGCCTTCAGTGTGAATGTACAATTTTCATAGTCATGAAAATACAGAAAAATCTTTAAATGAGAATGTGTGTCCAAACTTTTGGTCTGTACTGTAGATCCTCCTGTAATATAAAATTGTCCTCCTCTGTATTGATTACCCTGCAGAGTTTAGAGTCATCTGCAAATATTGAAATACTACTGTGTATGCCCCCTACAAAGTCATTAATAATTATGTTAAAAAGAAGCGGGCCCAATACTGACCCCTGTGGTACCCCACTGTTAACTGAGACCCAGTCTGAGTGCATTCCATTAATAACCACCCTTTGTTTCCTATCACTTAGCCAGTTCTTAACCCACATATATATATTTTCCCCTATCCCCATTGTTCTCATTTTATGTATCAACCTTTTGTGTGGAACCGTATCCAAAGATTTTGAAACGTCCATATACATAACATCCACTGCATTTCCTTAGTCCAGGCCAGAACTTGCCTCCTCATAAAAGCTGATCAAATTAGTCTGACAGGAACGGTCCCTCGTAAACCCATGTTGATATTGGGTCATGAGGTTGTTCTTCTTCAGATACTCTAGTATAGCATCTCTTAGGAAACCCTCCAGGATTTTACCCACAGTAGAGGTTAAGCTTACTGGCCTATAATTTCCAAGTTCGGTTTTTGTCCCCTTTTTGAATATTGGAACCAAATTTGCTATACGCCAGTCCTGTGGTACAGACCCTGTTATTATGGAATCTTTAAAGATTAAAATTAATGGTCTATCTATGACATTACTTAATTCCTGCAGTACTCGCGGGTGTATCCCTTCCGGGCCGGAGATTTGTCAACTTTAGTGATTTTTAGACGCCGCTGTACTTCCTGCTGGGTTAAGCAAGTGACATTTAATGGAGAATTTTTGTTATCACTGATCATGTTTTCTGTCAAGCGATTTTCTTGTGTAAATACTGCTGAAAAAAAATCATTTAGCATATTGGCTTTTTCCTCATCCTCATCCACTATTTCACCCAGACTATTTTTAAGGGGGCCAACACTATCATTTTTTTAATTTTTTACTATTTATGTAGTTAAAGAATATTTTGGGATTATTTTTACTTTCTCTGGCAATGAGTGTCTCTGTCTCAATCTTTGCTGCCTTGATTTGGTTGTAGTTCAATATGGCTGTTTTAGATAACAGTTTTTTCACACTAGCTGAGTGTTTGTGTTAAAAAAGAAAATCGTAGCATGCACTATTCCATCTTTTGAATTAGACTTGAACATTTAACCTTCAAGCATATGGTTTCACAAAAAAAAAAATGGATTCCATAAGAATCTTCTGTTAAATATCTAATTTTTACAGATACAATGCCATTATTAAGGCTATGTGCGCATGTTGAGGATTTGAAAGCAGAAATTTCTTCAGTGTTTCTACATTTCTTGTTGCGTTTTTTATGCATTTTTAATGTGTTATTTGGATATGTTTTTGGACATCAATTAATGTTTTTTGGCGCAAAATAAAGAGATTTGAAAAAAGAAACGTGCAACATTGCTTCAACCCTTGGATTACCATCAGACATGGGGTGAGTATATTGGTTAATTTAAAGATTAAACAATGTGTCTATTGTATTTGAAATAAAGTGTTTACTCTATGTCTGTGTGTTTATTTAACTCTTTACTTTACTTTAATTAGCTTTTAGTAATGACACAGTCTGATTGTCATCACCAAACAAAAGGGCTAGGTGTCAGCTAATCCCATACACCCATCTGCATTAGCATTTCCATTCAAGTAATTTCTGGGGCAGCTGAGAGCTGCTATTTTTAACCTAGGAAGGTGCCATTAGGTGCCAAACATGTTCCCTGGCTATTAATAACAGCTCACAGCTGTTTCATTAGCTGCTACGTCCCCATGAACAGCAACAAGCAGCGCTTTGGATGTAGCGTATTTTAGCTGCATCCAAAACGCTGTGTTCTAATGCCGCATTATTGTTGTCAATACAAGCGGATCCACCGCATCTAATGACATTTCAATCAGTCAAATTCTGCAGCAGAGACTACAGAAATTGACATGCTGTGGGTGAGTTTGGGTACGTGGCCACGGTCAGGAGTCGCTGCAGGATTAAAACCTGCAGTGTCCAGATGTTACAGCATAGTGGATGGGATTTGTAGAAATCCTGTGTCTGCTATGCATGTATCTGAGGCTGCGGATCACCCGTGGACACTGACATGCGGCGCGTCTTTCAGGACCGCAGCATGTCAAATTCTCTTGCAGAGGTGCTAGTCTCTGAAACAGAAATTTGACAACTAGAATGTATTGAATGAGGTAAATCCACATAGTTCAGTGAACACATGTGGATTTACCTGCGTTCAATAGAACGCAGCGCTTTAGACGCAGCAAAAAATATGCTGCATCCAAAGCGCTGCTACAACCGGATCATGGGCAAATAGATAACAAAATGTAAAAAAAATGGCTAAGAAAAGGCTAAACAGACAGCAATGTGTTGATATTGATAGCCAGGGAAGGGGCCATGGATACTAACCCCCTCCACGGCTAATAATATCAGCCCTCAGCAGTCCCAGAAATGGCGCATCTATAAGATGCGCCAAATCTGGCGCTTAGCCTCCGCTCTTCCCACTGCCGTGTAATGGTGGCGAGTGGGGTAATGTGGATGGGGTTCATGTCAGCCTTGTAATGGTGGCTGACATGAAGCCCAGGTTAGTAATGGAGAGGTGTCTAGAAGACACCCCTATTACTAACCCCGTAGTAAAGTTTTCAACACTTTTTCAATAAAGACATGGCCAGAATAAAGTTTTTTATTGAAATAAAATGACACATGGTTTTAACATTTTTTTATTGTGCTCTAAATCCCCGATGCCTTTGTCTCTGAAAAAAAAAACAGAAATAAAAAGCAACCATATTCCTCACCTGTCCACTGTCAT
The DNA here is from genome assembly GCF_046119375.1 of Phyllobates terribilis. NCBI lineage: Eukaryota > Metazoa > Chordata > Amphibia > Anura > Dendrobatidae > Phyllobates > Phyllobates terribilis. Next base: position 31,832,886 of record NW_027362768.1, on the reverse strand, counting down.
GACGTAATCCAGATTTTCCTACGTCGATCCGGGTCACTTCTACAGCAGTCACACCAGCAATCACTGATGTGACTGCTGTAGAAGACAGCACTGTATACTGACAGGAGTGTAAAATCACTCCTGTCAGTGTACATGGATGTGCTGCAGGCAGACGTCATGAGAGTTCTTCACCTTAAGATTAGCTTATCAGCTCTGGTGACCCCATACTGCATCAGTGGTATGTGGGAACATTCTTGAGAAAGTTCCCACGCAGCACCGGTGCCGTAAACTGAGGTCCCATAGCTCTCAGCTGATCTTAAGCTGATGAACTCGTGTGACCTCCGCCGCCACCGCAGCGATGTACACTGCCAGGAGCAAGTGTGCTCCCGTAAGTGTACCGCCGGCCACAAGGATGATCGCGTCACCGGGGAACATTAGGAGGACGGTGGAACACCGGGGGATGCCGGAAGGTGAGGATAAAAGGTGTTTTTTATTGCAATATTGATTATTACTTTTATTTGTTCACATTGCACACAGCCCCAGCTCGGCTGAGGAGACTACTGCTCCCTTCAGCCGCGCCGCTCTCGCTGTTATTAGCGATGGGAGAAGTAATCTTCTTCCCCGGCCCGGGTACCATTCTTTGAGCGTCTTTGCGCTGCAGAAATGCTGCAAAGAATGGACATGCTGTGAATTTTAACGCAATGACAATCCTGAGCGTAAAATTCCACATTATGTGCACAGCACATCAGGATTGTCATTGCATTAGCTGGCAGGCGGGTTACCTAGTGTTATTGGTGCATTTCCGCGTGGAAAAAATGGCGCAAAAATGCATAAAAATGCTGAGTGTGCACTTAACCTAAGCCAGGAAACCGTATTTGATTATATACATTTTAAAACTGTTGATATACAAATATAGATGCCACACATTTGTAAAATATGAATACATGGATGACATACGTATGAAAATATGAATGAAAATTGTCCTAATTTTCCGGATTAAAATCTGACAATTTTTCATATGCTTGTGATCTCGGCCTCATAATTATTAGAATTGGAAGAAGCATTCCAAAGTTGTTACCGCATAAAGTGACAAATGTCAGATGTGAAAAATGTGGCTCTGTCAGGAAGGTAAAACCAGATAGTGAGGGGGTAAACTCCACCTGTTACTCGTGTGCCCGCTATAAGTTTTTGTTGAGTTTTTTACACTACCCATTTTGGCTCAAGAATGCAGCATCTTACTGTTCCAGCATAATGGATGAAAATTAAGCGAAATCTCATGCCCTCAAAGCTTTTTTTTTTACTTAGCATAAACTGATCAGCGTTGTGTGTTTCAAATCCGTGAGTATCATTTTTGTCCTAGACTTTCATTAAATAGAGAAAATCTGCAGGTAAAAAAACACAATTAAAAAGGCACAAGTAACCTAATAATAATAGGTGCAGAAAATCTGGAACATCAAAAACTCATCGTAGGCACTGTAGGAATTCATGCTCAGGAGTAGGCAGCATTCACACAGGCACTGGATTCTTCTGTCAAACAATGTAATTTTTATTTTCACAGATTGCACTGCACTGGAAAAAAAACATAAATATGTGTGCAGTCTGTTTCTTTAGCTCCAATACAATCCACCCTCTTGAGAGTCCCCCAACTGACTGACTAAAGTCAAAATCTAGACTGGTTATATGCAGATCCAGCCAGGTGCCATTTAAAAAAATGTCGGACCCGAAATCCAAATTTTTTTTTTAAAGGTAATATGTGCTGTATTGTAACATACAACATCCCTATAAATTTTGCTTTTTGTTTCTGCTTTTCATTACTCCTGAATTTCACTTCATTTCCTGCACCCACTTTGTTTACTTGCAACTCTACAAAACGTGACAGCTCTCTATGCTATATTATCTAACCTCACAGCCAGAACTGGCACCGCTCGGCCTCAGTGTCTAGCACCGCCCTCTGCCTGACCACTGCACACTCATTAGCTGTCAGTAATCTGCCTCTGTGTTGACCTCTGTCATCACTGCAGTATTGGAAATAGCAGAGCAGTGTCCTGTGTCCTCATCTGTGGAAAGCAGCACAATCACTCCACTTCATACCACATCCACAGTGGCAAAAGAGCTTTAAATGTCTCCACATCACATCCACAGTGGTGAGAGAACCGCACATGTCCCCACATCACATCCACAGTGGTGATAGAGCGTCACATGTCTCCACACCACATCTACAGTGGTGATAGAGCGTCATATGTTTCCACTAGTGATGAGGGAGCATACTCGCAAGTACTCTGTACTCAGGCAGATGCTCGGGTCCCCTCCCTGCATGTTTGGTACACTTTAGTGCCTGCCACTCATTGTAATGCCGCAGACATGGTGGTTGTGGCATTACAGTGATTGGCTGGCCGCACAGCATCATCAGTTCTATATCAGACCTGGTGCCACCATGCTCGTCACAGTCACTCCGGAATCAGGCAGAGTAGGGAGAGGTGCTGCTGCGTCAGGGAGAGATTTGCTTGTGTATTAGGTAGTGTAGGAGGAAAAACTGTACATTACACATATCCATCTTAACAAACAGTCCTTTTGAGGAATAACTAATCCATCAGCAGAGATATCAGGCAGGCAGGGTATACAGGCAGGCAGTGTATATAGCAGACTGCAGTGCATATAGCACAAGAGGCTCCATTCCAATTCTGCCTTCTGCTGCTATTAGATATTTCTATACAAAGGCCCAGGTCTCAGGGGCCAGGGATACTTTTTTTGGATCTTAATCCTCATTATTTGCTTAAAAAGCAATCCAGAGAACACCATTTTTCTGCGCCATTGGCTTGTTGGCACTGCAGAATACAGCCAGGTCCTTTCCATATTACAGTGCTAGAAATCCAGCTATTTAAAACTGTGTTTTCTCCATCACATGGATCACATATACGTTGTCAGAAAATACTGCCATTTTTGGCCTCCATTCCAATTTTTTTTCACTGTGTCAGCAAAGTTTTTGACACCGGTTTGCTGTTCAAACTAGTTACCTAAAGGCCAGGTATTTTTAAACTCTATTTTCTCCGTCACAAGGATCACATATACAGTACGTTGTCAGAAAATACTGCCATTTCTGGCCTCCAATAAAAATTTCTTTCAGTGTGTCAGTGAAGCAATTCACACCAGTTTGCTGTTCAAACTAGTTACCTACAGGCCAGGTATTTAAAACTCTGTTTTCTCCGTCACACGGATCACATATATGACGCGCCCCCTGGGCCTGTGCTGTGCAGGGGATACCCGGAGCCGGATCGCTGGTGGAATGCTGGGGGTTGTAGTCTCCATGTGGCGGCGACTCGGTCCGTGCCCAGGGTGGTCAAACCAGTGGCAGTCTTAGGTAATAACAAATGTCCGACTACGCCACCCGTGGATTGCGGTCAGTGGGGACCGCCGCTGCTCTGCAGACCGCTGAGGCTGATGTAATTTGCGCAGCCGAGTATGGAATAACTCCCCACGGGAGAAGTATTGCCTCAGGGCAGCTAGTGTGGAAGATGGGAGTGATGGTGTGAGCGTCCCAGTACTAATGGTGCTGGTGCGGCGATGAAACACAGAGACGTGTGGTGCAGTTCAGGGTCTTTACTGATGGTATAAAGCAGACCCTCCCGGGAGTACTGGTTAGCAGTAGGGGCCTGGTCAGTCTGTGAGCAAGCAGGATCTCCCCCTGGCCAGGTGGAGTTGTAGGCCTCCCCGTCTATCTGCACTCTTTCCTGGCTACCTTGCTCTATGCGGGTAGAAGTAGCCCACATCCCTGAGTATACCGTGTGGTGCTCACCCGTATGGCCGGTGACTTGGGGCCTTCGGTTAGCCTCCGCTTCACAATGGCGTTGCTGGTCCCTTGCTTGTGACCGTGCCTTCGGGTTTCTATGGCCAGAGGACATGGAATCCCTTGCCGGTTGGATTCTGCTGCTGGACCTGGATGTCCCCACAGCCTCGGACTCCGTGTCCGGTATTAGTGTCTTCAACCAGGGCGAACTCAGCTCAGCTCCAGCCCCTGGTATTCAGCTACTGTTCCTACAGAGCTCCTGGTTCTTACTTTCCCTCTCCAGGCTCTGACTGCTCTGCTTGTTCTGCAGGCTCTGTCTCACCTAATCCCGCCCCAGACCCAGTTTATAAGGGCAGATTCCTCCCCTCCCAGGTCTTGGCAGGCCGTGTTGCATGCTTAGGGCTCCTGACCAGAGAAACCTCCCACTTGCTCTCAGACATAATATTTCTATTACTGTGGCAACCAGACCCCTGGGGTGCCACATTCCCCCCTAGTAAATTTTAGTACTCCGGGACTAAACACATTTTTAAAGAAACATAAATGCAGGGTATAAACGATAATACAATAACATATTTACAAGAAGCTTTAGTTCTTTAAAGGTCACAGCGTGTCCGCAACCGGGTGTCCATATCACCCAAGGTGAAGTTTGTGAAACTAGAGGGTGTCCATGTCACCCAAGGTAAAGCTATAAGCGAAGTAGGGGACCTGTCCAAAGCAAACCCCTTGCGTTGGCCTTGGGCGTGGCTGCAAGGCTGGAGCTAGCTACTTTGGGCCGCAAGGAGGCCACGCCAGACAGGTTTTCTCTTCCGCGGCCGTCTTCGCAAGAGGCACCAAGGTGCAACTATCTACAAGAATTGTTCCGGTTATCCAGTGTCCATAACCTGTTAGTCCATAGATATCTGCAGGGTAACTGAGAGACATAATTAATAACAGGCAACAAACATAAACCAAAAACATTTTCAAGAAAAAAGTAAATTTACAGTGCATCACTTTATATTTTCCAGCGAGCGGGCATCTGACCTCTAGTGACTCTAGTGGACCTACGGAGCTCACTAACTGGTCCTGCACTACAGGGTGTGGGAGGTGTTATGGGCAAGCTGGGCAGCTGTCTGCGCACTCTTTGGCTCACTAGGGGCACGGCAGGCTCACTACTAGCAGAGGGTTGATTCTCCTGTGCTGCTGGTGTGGATTCTTCTGCCTCCTGGGCCGGCTGCTCTTCCAGCTCTACCTGGTCTTCTGTAGGCACTTGCGGGGCTGGCTGGAGAAAGGTGAGGACGGGCACCGCGATAGCATTGTTTACTTGTGTCCAGGACCGGGAAAAGTCTCCGAGTACGGTGGTGATCATTTCCTCCTTTTTCTCTACGGGTTGAGGGTCTTCCTGATCTTCATCCGTGCTTTGCAACTTCTCGGGGCACTTTTTCATGTGGTCTCTGGAGACAGTGGCTGTGGTCTCTCCTCCATCCTTGCTGATGACGTACACCTTTGGATTATTGTGGCTTGAGGGCAGTACGGTGTACGGGTCCTTTTCCCACTGATCGTCCAACTTATGGAGCCGCCTTTTTCTTTTCAAGACCTGCTCTCCAGGCACCAGGGGAACAGCGGGAGCATGGTGGTTATAAGTCCTCTCCTGCCTTTCTCTTGATTGACAGAGACTTCGGTCGACGCTCTCCTGTACTTTCCGGGACTGCTGCTGCTGTTCTGTATCCCAGTCTGCCTCTGGCGAGGTGTCCTCAGGTATCAGGACTCCCATATCCAGGTCAACAGGCAGCTTACCAGGTCTTGCTCGCATTAGGTAAGCCGGGGTACAGTTGGTGGAACCTACCGGGATGTGGTTATACAGATCCACCAGATCAGGCAGTTTCTCAGGCCACAGACTGCGTTCTTCCAGGGGCAATGTTTTTAGCAGATCTATCACCACCTGGTTCATCTTCTCGCAGAGTCCATTTGTTTGGGGGTGATAGGGCGTTGTTCTTATCTTCTTGCAGCCATACAGGTTGCAGAACTCCTGGAAGACCTCCGCTTCGAAGGCTGGTCCTTGGTCCGTCAGCACTTGGTCCGGGTATCCTTGTGGGCGGCAGAAGTGCAGCTGGAAGGCTCTGGCTGCTGTCTGAGCCGTCAGGTCTTTGACAGGGACCACCACCAGGATCCGGGAGTAGTGATCCACGATGGTTAGGGCGTAGACATACCCGCTTCTGCTTGTAGCCAGTTTAACATGGTCCAGAGCCACCAGTTCCAGCAGCTGCCTGGTGATGATGGGCTGCAGGGGAGTCCTCTGGCTGGCACGGTCCCTTCTTAGATTGCATGGGCCACAGTCTCTACACCACCTCTCAATGGCTCCTCTCATGCCTATCCAGTAGAACCGTTCACGCAGCAGGGACTCCAGCTTCTTCCATCCGAAGTGCCCTGCCCCATTGCGGTAGGCCTCCAGCACCATAGCTGTGTCCCTTCTCAGTACCACAACCTGCCAGATCAGTTCATGTGTCCGGGAATTGACCATTCTGCGGCACAACTTCTCCTTGTAGAGAAACAGTCTGCTCTTTTCCGTCCGAAGTTGCTTGGTCTCTTCCGGAGCATCTGGGTCCAGGCGGGCGTCAGCCTGGGTCAGCATCTCCTTCACCAGACGGACTGCGGGGTCACTGTCTTGCGTCTCCGCCCAGTTGTAGTGGCGTAAGGGGTTGAACGTAGCGGATCGCTGGCCCCTCACACGGTGGGAATAATGGGTAATCCCATGACGGTGAAACGCAGGGAGTTCGATCTCTTCCAATTCTTCTGGATCCTCCCCTTCGTCCGGTAGGTTTGGCATCCTGGACAGGGCGTCCGCATTGGTATTGGAGCGCCCTGCCCGGTATTTGATCGTGAACTCATAATTGGACAGGCGGGCCATCCATCTCTGCTCCAGGGCACCCAGTCTTGCAGTGTCCAGGTGTGTCAGCGGGTTGTTGTCCGTGTACACGGTGAACCTGGAAGAGGCAAGGTAATGCTTGAAACGTTCGGTTACTGCCCACACCACTGCCAGGAACTCTAGCTTGAACGAGCTGTAATTCTCAGGGTTTCTTTCCGTGGGTCACAGTTTTCGGCTGGCGTAAGCAATTACCCGTTCTCTCCCCTGCTGGATCTGGGACAGTACGGCTCCTAGCCCGATGTTGCTTGCGTCCGTGTGGAGGATAAAGGGCTGGCTGTAATCAGGGTACGCCAGGATTTCATTCCCCGTGAGGGCCATCTTCAGCTGGTGGAAGGACTCCTCCTCCAGCTTTTCCCATTTGAAGGGTGGCTTCTGGTTTTTGGCCTTCCTGGACTGGCCTATCAGGAGGTCCTGCATAGGAGCTGCCTTCTTGGTAAAACCGGGAATGAATCTTCGGTAGTAGCCTACCAACCCGAGGAACTGCCTCACTTCCTTTATGCTGGATGGTCTTGGCCAGTCCTTAATCACGGTGATCTTGTCAGGGTTGGGGGCCACTCCGTCAGCACTCACCTCGTGTCCCAGGTACTGTACCTTTGGCTTTAGTAGATGACACTTTGAGGGTTTTACCTTTAGGCCATAGTTTGCCAGGGCTTCAAACACTTCTGCCAGGTGTTCCAGATGGTCCTCAAAAGGTCTTGGAAAAGACGATGACATCGTCCAGGTATAGTAGGACCGTCTCGAAGTTCCGGTGTCCCAGACAGCATTCCATCAACCGTTGGAAGGTTCCTGGTGCGTTGCAGAGCCCCAACGGCATACAGTTAAATTCGCTGAGTTCCATCGGGGTGGTGAATGTGGTTTTCTCCCGGTCAGCCTCTGCTACAGGAACCTGCTAGTACCCGCTAGTGAGATCCAAAGTAGAGAAGAAGTTAGCAGATTTTAATGCAGCTAAGGACTCTTCTATCCTTGGTAACGGGTACGCATCTTTGTGTGTGATACGGTTGACCTTCCTGTAGTCTACACACATTCTCATGGTGTTGTCTTTCTTTTTCACTAAGACTAGTGGAGCTGCCCAGGGGCTACTGCTGTCCCTAATTACCCCAGCCTCCTTCATGTCTTTTAGCATTCCCTTGGCGTGTTGATAGTGTGCAGGGGGTACGGGTCGATATCTCTCCTTTATGGGAGGATGGTCTCCCGTAGGGATGTGATGCTCTACCCCCTTTACTCGCCCGAAGTCCAGCGGGTGTTTACTAAACACTCTCTCGTACTCTTGAACCACCCAGTAGACTCCCTGTTTTTGGTGTGAGGGAGTGGAGTCAGTACCCAAATGCAGTTGCTGACACCAGTCCTCCATTGGTTTCTTAGAGCCGTTACCTTCCTCTGGTTGAGATGGAGGCAAGGGTTCCACGGCCTGTACAGAGTTCTGGTTGATGGTGAACAATTTGGCTAGCGTGGCATACCGGGGCAGGTATACTTCTCTCTCCCCAATATTGATGATGCGGACGGGCACCCTCCCATGGCGTACATCGACCACCCCCCGTGCTGTCAAAATGGTGGGCCTACTGTCTGAGTAGACGGGTTCTACCATTGCTTGGTAGTCTCTACCTCTTAGACCAATAGCTGCCCGGCACCAAATCATCATCTCACTTTTCGGGGGCATGGCAATAGGGAACGGGTCACACATTCTCACGCTACCTATCTCACCACCAGATAGTTCCACCTGTTGCCGTTTCATCAGTGCCCGGATCTCTTTTTAGAGGACACGCTGCTGGCTGGAACTGGCGTTCTTGGCAACCTGTTGCAAAATAAGAATCACCTCTGCAAGACGGTTTTCGATTACATTAGTACCTAGGGTTATTTTTGGATGACTCTCGCGACGGTCAATGTCCACAATGATAAGTCCTTGTGCCGGCAGTTCAACTTTACCGACCTTGATGGTCACTTCCTTAAATCCTATCTGTGGCACGGGCTACCCCATTGCTGGCGATAATGCTCAGGTCGTCATCTGGGTAGCGGGTTATGTCCGAGTCATTCCAGTACCGCTTAAAGAGCACGTACGGGATGGTGGTGACCTGTGACCCGGTGTCCAGTAGGGCACTCATAGGAATGCCGTCCAGTACCACAGGCAAGACCGGACGTCTCCCTACGTATTTGTCACGCCAGTTCGATGGGCCTGATGATCTTATGCCTGGGGGTTGGCCCTCTACCCCAGGTTGTGCCCGTTTAAATGACAGTACCTTGCCATATGTCCGGGTTGACTGCAGCGGCGGCAGATGGGTCGTCCGTCCTCGTTGTACCGGTCGCTGGGTCTTCCTCTGGCCGGTGGGGTCCTCCTCAGTCAGCGCCACGGGACGTTCTCCGGTCCGGATGCCAGCTGGATCTTTCCTGGAGAAGAGACCTGTAAAGACTGCACAGTTGTGGTTAGCGCGGCAACGCTTTTAGTCAGCTCTTGGACCTGATGGTGCAGGTCTGTAGCCGGGTTATTGTTCAAAGCCTGCGCATCAGCTCCCACAGGCCCTGCAGACAAGGGCGCCGCGTCCTGGTGATAAGTGATAGCAGGGCGCCTGTGGGTCACAGCGCCACCTGGTGCCGGTTCTCGGAGCACCCGGATGGCTCTGTCCTTGATCTGTGCAAAGTCCAGGTCAGGGTCCTGTAAGGCCATTGCCCGCAACTGGGTTCGGTGGGCATTGCACAGTAGACCCTCAATAAATTGTTCGGTCAACAGCTTGTCTTCATTTCCCACACTGTCAGGGTCTGCCTGCTTAATGGCTCTCAGGGCCTCTTATAGGTTTAGAGCATAGTCTCTTATACTTTCATGTGCCCGCTGTTTGCACCCGTAAAATCTGAGCTTTATCTCGGCTGAGGTGCGGGTATCAAATGTGTCTTTCAGTCGGGCTAGTATTTCTCTGACAGTCATCTTCTTCCCAGGAGACCAGGACTTTACCTCCCTTTGGGCTGCCCCGATTAATTGGGCCACCAGGATGCTCACTTTTTGCTCTTCTGTGAGGGGGTATACCTGGAAGAGGCTATCCAGTCTTTTCCTAAAGTCACTTATGGTATGTGACTCCCCTGAGTACTGGGGTAGCCAGGTTGCCCCCGGGATATAGGGCATGGTGAATGGCATGACCGCTGCAGTGGTTGCGCTGGCGGTGACTGTGGCGGTGGAGCTCCCCTCGGTGTCCGACATCCTCCTCCCCCCTAGTGGACCGTGACCTACCTTGCGATGCTCTTCTTCCATAGGCCGCGGCTCCGCAGTCAATCGTCGGGGTAGAGGACCTGGCGTCGCGCTCCGATGACGTCAGCGTCGCTCTTCCTCCCTTCCAGGACCTTACGCAGCGTCAGCGCGTGGGGCGGAGCTTCGGATCTCCCGCGCTTTCGGCGTCCACGCCCCTCTTCTTCCCATGCGGCGTCCTGAAGATGGCGTCCGAAGGCGGGCAGCGGCTGCGGATGGCGGGAAGATGGCAGAAGATGGCGGGAAACAACCCAAGATGGCGTCCGATGGCGGGAAACGACTCCGGACGGCGGGAAACTTCACCACAGGAAAGTATAAAAGTCTTTTTCAGGCACGCAGTACCCGGTGGTTGCGGGCACGAAATCCTGCCGACTACGCCAAAGTTGACGCGCCCCCTGGGCCTGTGCTGTGCAGGGGATACCCGGAGCTGGATCGCTAGTGGGATGCTGGGGGTTGTAGTCTCCGTGTGGCGGCGACCCGGTCCGTGCCCAGGGTGGTCAAACCAGTGGCAGTCTTAGGTAATAACAAATGTCCGACTATGCCACCCGTGGATTGCAGTCAGTGGGGACCGCCGCTGCGCTACAGACCGCTGAGGCTGATATAATTTGAGCAGCCGAGTATGGAATAACTCCCCACGGGAGAAGTATTGCCTCAGGGCAGCTAGTGTGGAAGATGGGAGTGATGGTGTGAGCGTCCCAGTACTAATGGTGCTGGTGCGGCGATGAAACACAGAGATGTGTGGTGCAGTTCAGGGTCTTTACTGATGGTATAAAGCAGACCCTCCCGGGAGTACTGGTTAGCAGTAGGGGCCTGGTCAGTCTGTGAGCAAGCAGGATCTCCCCCTGGCCAGGTGGAGTTGTAGGCCTCCCCGTCTATCTGCACTCTTTCCTGGCTACCTTGCTCTATGCGGGTAGAAGTAGCCCACGTCCCTGAGTATACCGTGTGGTGCTCACCCGTATGGCCGGTGACTTGGGGGCTTCGGTTAGCCTCCGCTTCACAATGGCGTTGCTGGTCCCTTGCTTGTGACCGTGCCTTCGGGTTTCTATGGCCAGAGGACATGGAATCCCCTGCCGGTTGGAGTCTGCTGCTGGACCTGGATGTCCCCACAGCCTCGGACTCCGTGTCCGGTATTAGTGTCTTCAACCAGGGCGAACTCTGCTCAGCTCCAGCCCCTGGTATTCAGCTACTGTTCCTACAGAGCTCCTGGTTCTTACTTTCCCTCTCCAGGCTCTGACTGCTCTGCTTGTTCTGCAGGCTCTGTCTCACCTAATCCCGCCCCAGACCCAGTTTATAAGGGCAGATTCCTCCCCTCCCAGGTCTGGGCGGGCCGTGTTGCATGCTTAGGGCTCCTGACCAGAGAAACCTCCCACTTGCTCTCAGACATAATATTTCTATTACTGTGGCAACCAGACCCCTGGGGTGCCACATATACGTTGTCAGAAAATACTGGACTCCATTAAAAATTTGCTTCAGTGTGTCAGTGAAGCAATTCACAGCAGTTTGCTGTTCAAACTAGTTACCTACAGGCCAGGTATTTAAAACTCTGTTTTCTCCGTCACACGGATTACATATACATTGTCAGGAAATACCGCCATTTCTGGCCTCCATTAAAAATTTATTTCAGTGTGTCAGTGAAGCAATTCACAGCAGTTTGCTGTTCAAACTAGTTACCTACAGGCCAGGTATTTAAAACTCTGTTTTCTCCGTCACACGGATCACATATAAGTTCGCTCCAAACTCAGTCATTTGTAGTGAGCGTGGAAGATACTGTCCTCCATTTTAAAGCGGAAGTGGAAGACGAGGTGGTGGATGATATAGTAACTGACCCAACCTGGCAGGAGAACATGCAGAGCGAGCACAGCAGCACACAGGGGGAGGGAGGCAGAGCACCCCAACAGGCAGGAAGAAGCAGTGTGGTGGCCACAGACAGAAGGCTGGTAACCGTTCCCTGTAACACCAACACAAAGGAAGTTGCCAGTACAACTGTTAGGTCTTCCTGAGTCTGGTTGTTTTTTAAAAACTTTGCCGATAACCACAAAAAGGCCATTTGCACCACCTGCCAGGCCAGCATCAGCAGGGGTGGCGAAACGACCAGCCTGACCACCAGCAGCATGATCAGGCACATGGCAGCAAAGCACCTGACTTTGTGAGCCGAACCCCAGGGTCCAGGAACAGTGTCTGCGGGTGGCACCATTGCTTCTTCCGCTGTTGTGCATGCAGGCCAATCCCCTGTCCATGGTGCATGCGAAGATGCCTCCTGCCCTGCACCTGTCATTGCACACTCTCAAGTAGCAGCATCAGGAAGCAAGTCCATGTCCTTGTCCCAGCCAGCGTTCAGTTGTCCATACCCCAGTCCTTGGAATGCAAGCGCAAATATGCAGCTAACGCCCCACAGGCCGCACTACTAAATTCTCACATTTCATGACTGCTTGTGCTCGAAATGTTGCCTTTTAGGCTTGTGGAGACGGAAGCATTCCACAACCTGTTGGCGGCAGCCGTCCCTCGGTACTCGGTCCCAAGCCACCACTATTTCTCCCGGTGTGCTGTCCTCGCATTACACAAGCACGTGTCCCAAAACATTAGCCGTGCCCTCAACAACGCAGTTACCGGGAAAGTCCACCTAACCACGGACATGTGGACAAGTGCTTGTGGGCATGAATGGTACATCTTGTTGATGGCACACTGGGTTAACATAGTGGATGCTGGGACCCAGTCAGACCTTGGGACGGAACATGTCCTCCCGATGCCAAGGATTGCGGGCCCTAGGTCAATCAGGGTTGCCCCCACGGTCTACAGCTCCTGCACCTCATCCTTCTTAGCCTCCTATTCAGCCTCCATCTCCGAAATGACCACATCAGTCACAAGCTGGAAGCACTGCAGCACTGCCTCGGCCAAGTGGCAACAGGCTGTGCTGAAGCTAATATGCTTAGGTGACAAACCGCACAATGCTGAAGAGTTGTGGACAGCTCTGAAAGATCAGGCAGATCTGTGGCTCACACCACTGAACCTACAGCCAAGCATGGTCGTGTGTGACAATGGCCGGAACATGGTGGCGGCTCTGAGGCAATCTCACACACGTACCATGCCTGGCCCATGTGCTTAACCTCGTGGTTCAGTGGTTTCTCAAATCCTACCCGGATCTACCGGATCTGCTTGTGTGCCTATTTTAGAAAGTCACCTACAGCTTCCGCCGCCCTTGCTGTGTTTCAGCAGCGTTTACAGGTTCTGGCTCACAGACTGGTGTGTGATGTCCCCACGCATTGGAACTCTACACTGCAGATGTTGGGAAGGATTTGTGAGCAGAAGAGGGCAGTTGTTGAGTACCAGCATCAACAAGGCCGTCGGTATTCAGTTCAGACTCCACACATAAGACCTCAGGAGTGGACATGGATGTCAGACATATGTACCATCCTCCAAAACTTTGAGGACTCCACCAAGATGGTGAGCGGCGATGATTCCATAATTAGCGTCACCATCCCGCTTCTCTGTCTTCTGAAACGCTCTCTGCTCACAATCAAAGAGGATGCATTGCAGGTGGAGCACGATGAGATGGAGCAAGGAACCATACAGGGTGATTACACACAGCCCAGCCTCATCTCATCCCAACATGGATTGGGTGACAATGAGGAAGAGGAGGAGGAGGCAGGACAGGAGCTAGTTTCATGCGCTATAGACGGTGCTACCTGCACAGCTGTCATACCTTCTGTTCAGCGTGGAAGGCCAGAGCACAGAGAGGAGGAAGAGGAGGAGAGCATGGTCAGTCATTCTCTTGGTGAGGACACGGAAGTCTTACCTGTTAGTAGTCTGGCACGCATGGCTGAGTTTATGTTATGCTGCCTTTCCCATGACCCTCGCGTTCTCAAAATTTTGGGTGACAGTCATTGCTGGTTGGTGACAATTCTAGACACATGCTACAAGGAGAAGTTTATATCTCTTATTCCTGAGGCGAACAGGTCTACAAAAATTGGGCTGTACCAGAAAGCCCTTGTTGCGGAACTATTAAAAAAATTCCCATCTGCAAACGATGGCGGCAGAGGGCACACTTTGTTGGACAACCAAGGAGTACAGGCGAGAGAGACACAACTTCAATCCAGCAGAGGCAGGGGAACACTGTCAAAGTTCTGGGAGAGTTTTCTCAGCCCCTCCCATCGCACAGGCCCTGAGGCACGGGGTACTCTCACAAGGATTTCAAAGTTTGGGAAGCTGCTGAGGGAGTACCTTGCCGACCATACCAACGTCCTCCGTGATTCCTCTGTGCCTTATAATTATTGGGTATCCAAGCTGGATACGTGGAATGAACTGGCTTTCTATGCCTTGGAGGTCCTGGCCTGCCCTGACGCCAGCTTTTTATCAGACCGGGTATTTAGTGCCGCTGGTGGTATTATAACTGATAAGCGCATCCGCCTGTCAACTGAAAATGCTGACAGGCTGACTCTTATAAAAATGAACAAGGGCTGGATTGGGCCAGACTTCTCAGCACCACCGAATGATAGCAGCGTAACATAAACCCAAATCCAGTGTCTTTTCTTGGGAGGTGTATTCCCATGCACCTTTTCACACCCAGACATGGGTATGCGCTTCCTGATTTTGGCTATTTGCTCTTTTCCTCTTCCTTCTCCTCATCATCCACCACCATATCACCAGGGTGACCATGGTCCGTGATGCAACACCCACCTAATTTTTTTAAAGGGTGTTTATGATGCCCGTAAAAAATTTTTTTAGACAGTATGTTCATTTATACCCCCCAGAGGTAAATGTTTGTCAGCCCATACACTTAGTGCATGGGCATTACAAGTATAGAAGGCCCGCTCCTTTCTAATGGTAACATTTTTTTATGAGGCCTTCCTCTAGGTCTCTTCCAAGGGGCATTGAAGTGCCTCCAAATTTTTGGCAATACTTGCATTCACTGCATAGGCAAACACAATGGGAGACGTACTTCCTAATAATGGGAACATTGTTTTCAGGAGCCCCTCCTCTAAGTCTCTTCAAAGGGGTATTGGGGTGTATCCAAATTGTGGGCAGCCCTGGTACTCACTGCATATGCAATAATAGTATAGGAGACCCACTCTTTAGTAAAGGGAACAATAAAACATAGCCGGCTGATGGCTCTCTAAGAATATTGAGGGCCGACTGCTGGTCCATTAAGAATAGTAAAGGCCACCTGATGGACTTATAAAAATAGGCTTTGTGACTTTCAGGGTGACTTTCAGGGCCCCTCCTTCATAAATGAAACACGATGTGTCAGATGATATCTCACACACCTCATGGCCAGATACGGTTGTAAAATGTTAAAGTGACATTTCCTGGTGAATTCATTTCTCACGGTTGAAAGCAATGCAAAAGTGAAAAAACGCATCAAAAATACTACTTGTAAACATAACCCAAGGTGTGGAGGAGCATTTTTGTTTTTGGCTATTTATTTTGCTTTATATACAAGTCATTACCCTGGAAAGGATGTTCCTGAACATATTTCCCAGGAAAATCCATTTTGGTTTCGTTTTGGTATGTTTTATTGTGAGTCCGTAAAAGTGGCATAATACCTCTGACAGAAGTGACCTGGGAGTCAGAGATGCTTCCAGGGGTCTTCCCCATGCTGTCCCCATGTCATTTGAGCACTGTTCCCATCGATTTTAGCAATTTTTAGGCCCTCTGCAGACCGCCGGGGGGAGCAGCCTGAAAAATGCTCGCGTTTCCCATAGACTTACATTGAGCTCGTTGCTTGGGTCGAGCAACCCGAGTATTCCAATGTGCTCGATCCGAGCATCGAGTACCCGAGCATTTTAGAACTCGCTCATCACTTGTCCCCACATCACATCCACAGTGGTGATAGAGCTTCACATGTCCCTTCACATCCATAGTGGGGATAGAGTTTCATATGTCCCCACATCATCCCTAACAAAGGAATAGTGGGAAGTGAAAAGTCTATAGTCAAGTGTGTGTGTGCAAGAGTGTGTGCAAGAGTGTAAATATGTGTGTATATCTACCTATATACCTCCTAATACACTTCAGCTGCTGCAGAGTCTATAGTGATGTGTATATACATATATACCTCCTAATAAACTTCTTGATATTCTAATTTGATAAAACACAGTGGATTTACACCAGCAGATGACATGGCTCCCCAAGCCATCACTGATTGTGGAAACTTCTCACTAGACCTCAAGCAGCTTGGACTGTGGCCTCTCCACTCTTCCTCCAGACTCTGGGACCTTGGTTTCCAAATGAAATGCAAAATTTATTCGCACTTACTTAGTGTGTCAATGACTAAGGGACCTTTTTAAACACATAAGAAGTCTTTGAAGGTGTTTTTTGTTAATTATTCTAATTTACTGAGATAATAATTGTGTTCTCTGTAATCCATAATCATAAACATTAACAGAAATAAACACTTGAAATAGCTCACTCTGTTTGTAATGTCTCTATGTAATATATGAGTTTAACTTTTTGTATTGAAGAGCTGAAATAAATTAACTTTTTGATGATATTCTAATTTAGTGAAAAGCACTTGTATATAATCATATTGGCTTACCCTTACTCACTGCAGCAGATCTCTTAGTGTATGGGCACACATTAACCCCTTTTTGACTGCGCAATTTTTTTTGTGCTTTCCTTTTAAGAAAAAAAGTTGTAAAAAAAGTTCTATTCCGCAATTGTTTTTTGTTTCTTTTTTACAGCTTTCATTTTATGATAAAAAATGACCTAGTAATATGATTCTCCAAGTCAGCACAAATACCCAGATACCAAACATATATATGGTTTTTATTTTAAGCGGTGAAAAATATTCAAAAATGTATTTTCTGAGAGCCCTAACGTTTTCAATCTTCGGGATATGGACTTGTGTGAAGACTTGTTTATTAAGCCCTGAGTCAATGGTTTTATTGATATCACTTTGGGGTATATACAATGTCTTGATCACCTGTTATATTATTTTTTGTGTTATGGTGACCGAAAAAAAACACAATTTTGTCTTTTTGACTTTTTTCATCGTTCCGCTGTTTACCAATCAAATTAATTTGTTTTATGTTTTGAACTTTTATATATTTTTTTTAGTTTTCAAATCATTTTTTTTTTTACTTTTCATTATACAGATGCTTCTCACAAAATTAGAATATCATCAAAAAGTTAATTTATTTCAGTTCTTCAGTACAAAAAGTGAAACTCATATATTATATAGAGTCATTACAAACAGAGTGATCTATTTCAAGTGTTTATTTCTGTTAATGTTGATGATTATGGCTTACAGCCAATGAAAACACAAAAGTCATTATCTCAGTAAATTAGAATATTTTATAACAACAGCTTTAAAAATTATTTTAAAATCCGAAATGTTCGCCAACTGAAATGTATGTTCAGTAAATGCACTCAAAACTTTGTCTGGGCTCCTTTAGCGTCAACTACTGCATCAATGCGGCGTGGCATAGAGGCGATCAGCCTGTGGCATTGCTGAGGTGTTATGGAAGCCCAGGTTGCTTTGAAAGCAGCCTTCAGCTTGTCTGCATTGTTGGGTCTGGTGTCTCTCATTTTCCTCTTGACTATACCCCATAGATTCTCTATGGGGTTAAGGTCAGACGAGTTTTCTGGCCAATCAAACACAGTGATACTCTTGTTTTTAAACCAGGTATTGGTACTTTTGGCAGTGTGGACAGGTGCCAAGTCCTGCTGGAGAATGAAATTTCCATCTCCAAAAAGCTTGTCGGCAGAGGGATCATGAAGTGCTCTAAAATTTCCTGGTAGATGGCTGTGTTGACTTTGGTCTTGATAAAACACGTGGACCTACACCAGCAGATGACATGACTCCCCAAAC
This sequence comes from Phyllobates terribilis, assembly GCF_046119375.1. Taxonomy (NCBI): domain Eukaryota; kingdom Metazoa; phylum Chordata; class Amphibia; order Anura; family Dendrobatidae; genus Phyllobates; species Phyllobates terribilis. The sequence continues at coordinate 31,815,188 of NW_027362768.1, read as the reverse complement.
CATTACTGATTGTGGAAACTTCACACTAGACCTCAAGCAGCTTGGATTGTGGCCTCTCCACTCTTCCTCTAGACTCTGGGACCTTGATTTCCAAATGAATTGCAAAACTTACTTTCATCTGAAAACATCATGGACCACTGAGCAACAGTCCAGGTCTTTTTCTCTTTGGCCCAGGTAAGACGCTTCTGGCGTTGTCTATTGGTCATGAGTGGCTTGACACAAGGAATGTGACACTGGTAGCCCATGTCTTGGATATGTCTGTGTATGGTGGCTCTTGAAGCATTGACTCCAGCAACAGTTCATTCCTTGTGAATCTCCCTCAAATTTTTGAATGGCCTTTTCTTAACAATCCTTTCAAGACTGCGGTCATTCCGGTTGCTTGTCCACCTTTTCTACCACACATTTTCCTTCCACTCAACTTTCCATTAATATGCTTGGATACAGCACTCTGAACAGCCAGCTTTAGCATTGACATTTTGTGGCTTACCCTCCTTGTGGAGTGTGTCAATGACTGCCTTCTGGACATCTGTCAAGTCAGCAGTCTTCCCCATGATTGTAGAGCCTACTGAAACAGACTAAGGGACCTTTTTAAATGCATAAGAAGTCTTTGAAGGTGTTTTTTGTTAATTATTCTAATTTTCTGAGATAATAATTGTGTTTTCATTGGCTGTAATCCATAATCATCAACATTAACAGAAATAAACACTTGAAATAGATCACTCTGTTTGTAATGGCTCTATATAATATATGAGTTTCACTTTTTGGATTGAAAAACTGAAATAAATTAACTTTTTGATGATATTCTAATTTTGTGAGAAGCACTTGTATATGTTAGGGGACTTGTACCTGCAATCATCCGATTGCTTGTGCTATATACAACAATGCCACAGCAGTGCTATGTATAGCAAAAATGACGATCTCCTATGAACGTCAGCCATTGACTGGCTTTCACAGGAATACTGTCATGACAGTTACAGGAGGCTTCATCAGAACCCCTGACTGTCTTGGTGACCCATCCACACCCCACAATAATGACATAGGCGTGCCGAGTGGCGCATGGAATGACATACCCCCTGCCGGCACGTGTTAAATGCCTCTGTAAGAGATTAACAGCCCCATTTAACAAGCATACAGCCGTGGGCAGAGCTGCGCTTCACACGTGGCTATTAGGGGCAGATGATGGTTAAATAACACAGCCCATATCAAAGTCAGGGAGTCAGTTTAGGATTCATCAGTGCATTAAGTATTTGCTGCAAACATTTCTAGTGGAAATACTGAAGTGTAGACAGGAAAAATGCATGAGTACCCATTCATTAGACTAGGTGAAAAACCCTGCAAAAAAAGCTGTAAGGATTGACATGCTGCAGATTTGATACTAACTCAAATCTCAGAAATCTCTTTCACTTTGTTGGTATATTAAAATGCTGTGTTTTTGCAAGGAGTGGAACGAAGGAAAGACATGGCAAAAATGTAACATATGCACATACCCTTATAATTTGCTTAATCATTTGTTCTTCTTATATACTAAAGTTATGTTCTATATTTACTAAGGTCGTTACATTTGTTTTCTAGCATATGTTGTGACAAATTTCTGATGCAAGGTTTTTAGACAGAAAAATTAATCTTTTGCACCAAGATACCAAGCTCGATATTTTTTGGGCTCAGAAGTGGGTGAGGCTAAGTAGTCACCAGTTCTTATTGGAATGAAAGATTTTTTTTGCTGTTAGTGGTCTAAGATAAACCAAAGTACAGCGTGGGCCATTTATATAGATACACCAAAATTAAATGGGAATGGTTGGTGATATCAACTTCCTGTTTGTGGCACATTAGTATATGAGAGGGGCAAAACTTTTCCAGATGGGTGGTCACCATGGCGACCATTTTGAAGTCGGCCATTTTGGATCCAACTTTATTTTTTTCAGTGGGAAGAGGGTCATGTGACACATCAAACTTATTGAGAATTTCATAAGAAAAACAATGGTGTGCTTGGTTTTAACGTAACTTTATTCTTTCATGAGTTATTTACAAGTTTCTCTTTGTTTATAGCCAATGACATGTCGCAGAGGTTAACACGTGAGGAGCGGATAGAAATTGTGTTGCTGTCTGGTGAACACAGTACTTGCAGCAGATTTCAATGCAAGACACCCTACGAGACCACCCATCTCCCATACTACAATTAGCAAACTGCTTGCCAAATTTCGTGAAACAGGTTCAGTGTTGGATTTGCCAAAATGTGGAAGCAAGGAAACTGTCACTAATGAAGAAACATCAGTGGCTGTCCTAGCTTCATTCAGCAAGAGCCCACAGCATAGCACTCGCTGCATATCACTGGAGTGTGGAATCAGTCGAACATCCCTTCGGCGGCTATTAGCTACTCACAAATGGCACCCTTACAAAATCCAGCTTTCAATGAGAATGACCCAGATGGGCGCACTGAATTTTCAGCATGGGAAAAACAAAAATTGGAACAGGACCCTCAGTTTACACAGAACATTATGTTCAGTGATGAGGCAGCCTTTTTTGTGAATGGTGAAATTAACAAACAAAACCACCGCTATCGGTCTGACACTACCCCACAGTGGATAGATCCCTCCAAGACTGTTGGAACACAAAACTTGATGGGATGGTGTGGTATATGGGGTACAAAGATAGTGGGGCCATTCTTCATCAATGGAAACCTCAATGCCACTGGATATCTGAAATTGCTACATGATGATGTGTTGCCCTCTTTATGCACTGAAGATGGCACGTTCCCTACGTTTTTCCAACAAGATGGTGCACCACCACATTATGGGTGTCAGGCCCCAGCATTCCTACATGAACAGTTTCCTGGAAAGTGGATTGGTCGTCGTGGGCCAGTTGAATGGCCACCAAGGTCTCCCGATCTGACCCCCTTAGACTTTTATCTTTGGGGTCATCTGAAGGCAATTGTCTATGCTGTGAAGATACGAGATGTGCAGCATCTGAAACAACGGATACTGGAAGCCTGTGCTAGCATTTCTTCTGCGGTGTTGCTATCAGTGTGTCAAGAGTGGGAGAAGAGGGTTGCATTGACAATCCAACACAATGGGCAGCACTTTGAACACATTTTATAAGTGGTCATAAACTTGTAAATAACTCATGAAAGAATAAAATTACGTTAAAACCAAGCACACCATTGTTTTTTCTTATGAAATTCTCAATCAGTTTGATGTGCCACATGACCCTCTTCCCATTGAAAAAAATAAAGTTGAATCCAAAATGGCCGACTTCAAAATGGCCGCAATAGTGACCACCCATCTGGAAAAGTTTTCCCCCTCCCATACACTAATGTGCCACAAAGAGGAAGTTGTTATCACCAACCATTCCCATTTTATTTAGGTGTATCCATATAAATGGCCTACCCTGTAGATTCAGAATAAGTTATAGAATGGTATCAAACTTCTAGCAACGGAAAGCAAATATAACAAACAGCATGCAGCACAGTGAAAAATTTGGTGCATCTACAGATGGCTTTAACGAAGATTATTCTGTTTTACTATTAGGAATGTAGGCCAATATTTAAAAAATAAATAAAAAAACTTGTAGTGTCCCAGAGAAAACATAGGTGTTTGAAATGAGGGAACCTGTTGGTGTGTCTTATTGCCCCTGTCTAGGGTATTTATTCCCTTAGAATAAATGAAATCAAAATAAAGTGCTAAAAATGTTCATTTTATGTTTTAGAGCCATGTTCTGTAAAAGAAAAGAAAATGGATGAAAATAACCTAGCGCTAAAATGGATAGAGAGAAAAAAATTATATTCTGCACATGGAAGCATGATAGAATTTCTATGTAAATCTGGATATGAAGCTCCTCCCAACACTCAGATGAGAATTATTTGTGAAGACGGAAAGCTGGAATATCCCAAATGCTTCAAAGGGGTGTAAGTTTCTACATTTCTCAAAGAACATGTGTGAGAGACAGATGTATTTTATTTGTATCTTACTTTTTCGACAAATTTTCCTTTTCTAAGTGTAAAATAGCAAAAAGTGTACCAGCAGACAGTGTGGAGTCAATATTTTACAGGAGGGGACAGTGTGAAGGCTATGTACCAGAGGATGAATAGTGTGGGGGTCATAATTTCTGCAGTAAATACAGAGGAGCAATTATTATTCAGGGGTACAGCATTGGCTGATATTTTTTATTTAGGAGCATTATAATGACACTGTTAATTTTAACGCCACCATGTTGAGATGTGCTGCAGAAAACCCAGAAAACCAGAGAAGATGTTTGCAGATATGAGCTGTGGATGTCCAAAGTTATCATGGTATCTAGACCAGATGGAGATCAAAGGGATGAGAACTAGAGATGAGCGGATCAGGCAAAATTCTAATTTGCCTGTTTGTGCGTTTTTTCCAGTAGAATTCAATTAGCAGATAAGTTATTCTCTGTGAATTTAATATCACTATGATTTGAGGTTTTCCCAGACCCCAGAGAATGATAAGTTTAATATGTAAAAAATAAAAAAAAATTGTTATGCATGCCTCACTGTTGACTTCTTTGGCCCCACCTCTACACACACCACCTGTCCAGTCCTCACTGCATCCTCTGATTCCTCGCCATTTTCATTGGAAACCTGTCATGCTGTGCCAGACTTCCGGCTGTCATGGTGCCCAGGAAGGTTCTGCGTACGTGCAGGATGACTGAAGAGTCCAATGTGAGAGGCAGGGAATCTGAAGATGTGGTGTGACGCCCGGGTGGAGGAGAGACGACGTCAGAAGGGGACGCCTCTCCTTCCCCGCTCGCTAGCCCACCCTGAGAGATGAAGGGAACTCGGAACCGGGCCTCCGGTGTACTGTGGAAGCAGTTGTGGCCTAGACCCATGCCCAGGGTTGTCACAATCAAAATAAGGGCTAGGAGGGACGGTGGTAATCGAGTGGATTAGGATGACTACGCCACCTGCGGTGTCTGGTGATCCGCTACCAGCGCTGCGGCAGTCCTCTGAGGCGGGATGTAGTGGCAGCAGAAGATGGTACTACTCCCCACAGGTAGAGCAGGGCCTCAAGGCAGAGAAGAGGGATCAGGGGAGTAGTAGTAGGTGGTGTAGTGTGGTGCCGCGCTGAAATGAGGGACCGGATGCAGTGGATGCAGTCTTCCAAGCTTTACTCACGTTGTTAAGTGTCAGCTGCAAGGCTTCTCTTCAGTCATCATGGTGTGCTGCGGCAACCAGGAAAGGGGGTTCGGCACATTCCGGTTAGTTCGGGTGCAACAATCAGGACCCCCGCACCAGAGTGTTCCTAGACTTGACCACTAGGTCCTCTCCTGTCCGTGTGTGGTACGTGTACTAAGGCCGGGGCTCCCTGTGGACTATGCACAGAACAAGGGTACGGGTGGCGACTCCACTCCGTCCGTTACCCGGTGGGATCCACTGAGCCTCCGGGCTTTTCTGACTGAGACATGAAGTAACAGAGTCATATATCGGGGGGCCGGTACCCCTCTTGCGGAGCTTTTCTCCTCTGCTGCCCGCCTATGAAGCTTCCTCCTCTGCTCCCCGCCTACAGAGCTTTCTCCTCTGCTCCCCGCCTTGGCCTTCTTGCTTCTGGGACCCTGGCCGGGATCGAGGCGCCAATACTCCACCGCCAATCACTCCACCCCGCTCCTCGTCTTGAGGCCTGAGATCGAGGACCGTAAGCCTCCAGCCAGATGAGGCCCCGGGCTGCCTTCCAGCCGAAGACCCACAACCAAAGACCTTGAACTTAAGATGGCCGCTATTTAAATATGATTTGGCAAGTGTAACCTAAAAGTGCGTCCTCCACCCTCACCCACTATATGGTTCCCCCTATCTTTGGTTCCCCCCATCTCCTCTATCCCAGCTGGGCAGCACTCTAGTGACTATAAGCCCCCCTCAGGACAGGAGTGGTGTAGTGTTGAGTAGAGATGAGCGGTGTTCGACTAGAACTGTTCGCCAATCTCAAATTCGAGCTGTTTTGGGCGGTGTTCGAGTCGTTCGACGAACGTGAATGATTTGCAAAAAATTCGGCTGTTCGAGGTTATGTTCGATAACTGTTCGTGCACCAAAAGCGTATCCTGCATGTCTGGCGCTATTTAGAGCACCAATCATGCAGGGATTGTCTGCCACTCACTGTAATGCCACAGCCATGGTGGTTGTGGCATTACAGTGGTTGCCCAAATCGATGGGAACAGTGCTCACAGTGAAACATGAAAAGCCGGCAATTCAGCAGCTGCATACACCGGTACCCGACAATTTAGAACCGAAAGAATAGAGCATCACACATAGATTAGATAGATAGAAACATGTTAGTCACATATATAAGAAGTACAGTGACAGTGTTGGTTACTGTACTTGTCATTTAGTGTAAAGGATTTATTAAAAAAAATATTAGTGTTTTCATGCACCGTCTCTTTAAAAAAGCCGGCCGGCAATTCAGCAACGGTACCCGACAATTTATAACAGAAAGAATAGAGCATCACACATAGATTAGATAGATAGAAACATGTCAGTCACATATATAAGAAGTATAATGATAGTGTTGATTACTGTACTTGTCATTTAGTGTTAAAATAAAGGATTTATTAAAAAAAAAATTGGCGTGGGGTTCTCCGTAATTTTAGTCTCTAGCGGAGGTTAAGCAGACGGCTGGGGCAGATGTTTGAAGCCTGGGAAGGGGGTAATACCCACGGAGCTTCCCAGGCTACTAATATCAGCCCCCAGCTGAATACCTAGCCTTTACTAGCTATTAAAATGGGGGACCCCCCAAAAAATGACGTGGGGTCCCCCCTATTTTCATAGCTAGCCAAGGCTAGGCAGACAGCTGGGGGCTGATATTAATAGCCCAGGAAGGGTGCCATGAATATTGGCCCCCTCCCAGGCTAGAAACACCAGCCGTCAGCCACCCCAGAAATGGCGCATCCATAGGATGCGCCAATTCTGGCACTTAGCCTCGCTCTTCCCACTGCCCTGTAGCGGTGGCAGTGGGGTAATAGGTTTGGGGTTGATGTCAGCTTATAATGCCAGCTGACATCAAGCCCAGGTTAGTAATGGAGAGGCGTCTATAAGACACCCCCATTACTAACCCCATAGTCAAAGTTGCAAAAAAACACAAACACCCAGAATAAAGTCACAATTCTTTATTGTTCTCAATTAAACCATACTTACCATCACGCCCATTCCAGCTGAAGCCAACGATCTCCTGCAGTAAAAGTAAAATAATAAAGCAACATCATTCTTCCCTTTCCATGGTTCCCACGACAGCTTCAGCTCTGCTACATTGACATGACAGGCTGGACCGCAGCAGAACGCTGCCATCCAGCTTGCCATGCGGCAGACACTGAGAAGCGCAGGCATGCTTGCGCTCCTCAGTGTCTGGCTGTGATGGCATCCAGATGAGCCGAGTTCATGTCCAATGAACTCAGCTCACCTCATGCACATCACTGACAGCGTGGGAAAATTCTCCTGCGCATGCGGTGAGTGCAGGAGAATTTTCCCACGCTGTCAGTGACGTGCATGAGGTGAGCTCATGTCCAATGAACTCGGCTCACCTCATGCACGTCACTGACAGCGTGGGAAAATTCTCCTGCTCAAGCGCTGAGAGAGAAGAGGCCCATCGCAAAGAACCTCAGGGATGGGCCTTTTCTCTCCAACCTAGTGATCCGTGCTTTAGATCAGTGGATAGTTTTTTTTCTGCTTTGGGGTTGAATGATGATCCTGATCGTGTCTCATCAGCTGAGACGGAATTGAGACATTTGAGGCAGGGATCAGGTAATGTGGAAAATTATTGTACTCACTTCCGTCGGTGGTCTGCTCAGGTGGGGTGGAACGATTCAGCTCTGAAAAATTGGTTTCTTGCTGGGCTAGGTGAAAGGGTTAAGGATCTGCTGATTGCTTATCCTACACCTGGAAACTTGCAGGAGGCAATGCAATTAGCTATACAGGTGAACAGGAGACTGCTTGCAAGGGTTAATGAGAGTAAATCCTCTGCCATGTCAGCTCCGAGTCTTGAGAGGGTCTGTACTGACACTGGAGAGCCGATGGAGATTGGTGCAATGTCACCCCGCTCTCAGGAAAAAGACCGCAGATTTTCTGAAGGTTTGTGCTTTTATTGCGGCAAGTCTGACCATTTCATTAAGAACTGTGTGCTTCGTATGAACAAAGAAAAAAAAAAGGTCAGTTACGCCTGTATAGCCTGTTTAAACACTAAGGGTGTATTTCTTTCTGCTACTACCACAGCTCAGGAAGAATTAATTGAATTTCGGGTATTTGTGGATCGTGGTTCAACTCTGAATGTGATTGATGGGGGATTCTTGGAAAAACGTAATTTAAAACCAAACCTTTGTCATCCCCTATTGCCGTGGTTTCTGCCGATGGCTCTCCCTTGAAATGTGTTACTCACAAGGATTATGAATTTCCCCTCACTATTAATGGTATTCACTAAGAAAATTTGGATTTGGTGGTATTAAATAATTTGCCTTCTCCAGAAGTTTTGGGGTTGCCCTGGTTAAAATTGCACAATCCTGTACTGGATTGGTCTACCAATGAAATTAAGTCCTGGAGCCCTAAGTGTTATGACAAGTGTTGTAACGGGCACATTGCTGCTGTGGATAAAGGGGAATTACCTGTACCTATTCAGGATTTTTGGAAAGTTTTTTCTGAGGAGTCGCAAATTTTGCCTCCCCATAGAGACTACGATTGTACCATTGAATTTGTCCCTGGAGCGACTCTTCCTAAAAGTCGTTTATTTAATCTGACTATTCCTGAGAGAAAGGCTTTGGAGGAATACATACAGACGAGCTTGGCCACCGGTCATATCAGACCCTCTAAGTCACCTGTGGCTGTTGGATTTTTTTTTGTTAAAAAAAAGGATGGCGGTTTACGTCCTTGTTTGGACTTTCGCGAGATTAATAAAATTATTGTACGCAATCCCTACCCACTGCCATTGATTCCTGATTTGTTTAACCAGTTAGTGGGGGCCAAGTGGTTCTCTAAAATTTATCTCCGGGGGGCATACAATTTGTTGCGCATGAAGGAGGGTGATGAATGGAAGACTGCTTTTAACACTCCTGTGGGTCATTTTGAGAATTTGGTTATGCTTTTTGGTTTTACCAATGCACCAGCATTTTTTCAGAATCTTATTAATGACATCCTTAGACCTTTGATCGGCAAAAATGTGGTTGTGTATTTGGATGACATTTTGATTTATTCGCCTGACCTGGAGTCTCATTGGCGGAGCGTACATGAGGTATTGCAGTTATTGATTGACAATTCGCTTTTTGCTAAGCTGGAGAAATGTGAGTTCGCTGTACAGAGAATTAGTTTTTTGGGCTACATTATCTCCAGCGAGGGCTTTGAGATGGACCCGGTGAAAGTTCAAGCTGTGCAGGAATGGCCTAGGCCTATTGGTTTGAAATCGATACAGAGGTTTTTGGGTTTCGCCAATTATTACAGAAAATTCATTAAAAAATTTTCTATTATTGTTAAACCACTGACCGATCTCACCAGGAAAGGTTCTAATACGGTTCAGTGGACTACTGAGGCCATTGAAGTTTTTGTGTTTCTAAAGGAGAGGTTCAGCTCTGCCCCCATCCTTATGCAGCCTGATGTGACTAAGCCGTTTTTGGTTGAGGTTGATGCTTCTTCTGTGGGGGTCGGTGCGGTGTTGTCTCAGGAAAACAAGGATGGAGTACATCCCTGTGCCTTTTTTTCCAAAAAATTTTCTGAGACTGAAATTAATTACGATATTGGTAATCGGGAATTGCTGGCTATTAAACTCGCATTTGAACACTGGCGTCATCTCTTGGAAGGTGCTGATTTTCCCATTCAGGTTTTCACTGATCATAAAAATCTGATCTATCTTGATGCTGCCAAGCGCTTGAATGCCCGTCAGGCTAAGTGGGCACTTTTTTTTTCGCGGTTTAATTTTTCCGTTACTTACATCCCAGGTACCAAGAATGTTAAAGCTGATGCTTTGTCTCGCAGCTTTTCTCCCATGGTCGGTGCTGAGGAGGAGGAGAGCATTTTACAAGAAGGTGTTGTGATTGCTGCATTGGACTCCGTTTTGGAAGATGAGATTCTTAAAGCACAGGAGAATGCCCCATCTAACACTCCCCATGGGAGGTTGTTTGTGCCTAGGACCTTTAGGAGAGATTTGTTTGTTGAGTGTCATGAGTCTCGGTTGGCAGGTCATCCTGGAATTTCTGAGACCAAGAGACTTGTGGGTCGCAGTTTTTGGTGGCCTGGATGGCAGAAGGAGGTCATTAAGTGGGTGCGTCAATGTACTGTGTGTGCTAGATCTAAGTCTTCACATACTCCTACTGCGGGGTTGCTTTGCCCTCTGGAGGTTCCTAGTGCACCTTGGACACATCTGGCTATGGACTTTATTACTGACCTTCCCCCCTCTGAGGGTTTCACGGTCATCTGGGTGGTCGTGGACCGTTTTAGCAAGATGTGTCACTTGGTTCCCTTCATCAAACTGCCCTGCGCTAAGACACTCGCTAAGGCCTTTGTCAAGGATATTGTCAAACTCCAGGGTGTTTCTACTGACATTGTTTCTAATAGGTGACCTCAGTTCGTGGCTCTTTTTTGGTGTGCCTTTTGTGACAGGTTGTGAGTTCATTTGTCATTTTCATCTGGATATCATCCTGAGTCTAATGGCCAGACAGAAAGGAAGAACCAGGATGTTGAGCAGTTCTTGCGTTGTTTTGTGGCAGACAATCAAGAGGGGTGGTCTGAGTTTCTGCCACTTGCTGAATTTGCTCTTAACAACCATACATCCTCTTCTGCTGGGTGTTCGCCTTTTTTTTGTTGTTCTGGGAGACATCCGTCTTTTGGGTCATTCTCCAAATTGGTATCGGCTGTGCCTGAGGAGGAGAGTTTTTCCGGTGATTTGGAAAGAGTTTGGACGGATGTGCGTGGTAATCTTCAGGAGGCTAACAAAAAATCTAAGTGGTACTTTGACAGGAAACGTCAAGAGGTTTTGTTTACGGTTGGTGACATGGTTTGGTTGTCCTCTAAGAATCTGCGGTTGAGGATTCCTTCTAAAAAATTGGGTCCCAAGTTTGTAGGGCCCTTTAAGGTGCTTCAGGTAGTTAACCAATCTGCTGTTAGGTTGGAGGTTCCTACCTCCTGGAAGATTAATCTGGTGTTTCATGTTTCTCTATTGAAAAAAGCTTATGTATCAGATAGAGACGCCACTGCCACTGTTCCTCCGGTGGTGGAGGACGGGGAATATGAAATTTCCTGGATCCTTAATTCGAGACGGTATAGAGGGAGTTTGCAGTATCTCGTCGCTTGGAAGGGTTTCGGTCCCGAGGAAACTCATGGGTGAGGGCAGATGATGTTTCTGCTTCCAGACTTGTCAGAGCGTTTCACAAGAGGTTTCCTGATAAGCCTGGGCCTAGGGGATCCAGGGGGATCCTCAGAGAAGAGGGGGTACTGTTAGAACTCTCCTGTTAGGCTTTTTCTATTATGCTGGTCACTTGACCGTTTTTGCCTATTTAATCCTGCTCCGCCCTTCTGGCCTTGCTGGACTTCATTGTAATTTCTACTCTTAAGCTAGCCAGGTGCTTTGTTACCTTTCTCAGTCAGTTTAGCTAGGTCTTTTGACCTCTATGTTCTATGTTGTTTGTTTGTCTTTTTACTGCTACAATTTCTGCTAGGAGGTGTACATCTTTCTCCCAGTCCCTAGTTCTTGTAGGGATCCCTCCCTCACATCTATAGGTCTTCGTTCAGACTAGCTGAGGACTTTAGCGGGTCTGATCGCAGGATCAGGTTCCCCGTTACATCATAGGGATCTAGCTTAGTTCTATTGTAGGGACAGATCTCCTGTCTTTCCTTAGTGCTTGTAGCAGATCATAACATCTGGCGTAGCACCTCATCACTCTCTTTCTTGGTCAAATAGCCCTTACACAGCCTGGAAGTGTGTTTGGGGTCATTGTCCTGTTAAAAAATAAATGATGGTCCAACTAAACGCAAACCGGATGGAATAGCATGCCGCTGCAAGATACTGTGGTAGCCATGGTGGTTCAGTATGCCTTCAATTTTGAATAAATCCCCAACAGTGTCACCAGCAAAGCACCCCCACACCATCACACCTCCTCCTCCATGCTTCACGGTGGGAACCAGGCATGTAGAGTCCATCCGTTCACCTTTTCTGCGTCGCACAAAGACACGGTGGTTGGAACCAAAGATCTCAAATTTGAACTCATCAGACCAAAGCATAGATTTCCACTGGTCTAATGTCCATTCATTGTGTTCTTTAGCCCAAACAAGTCTCTTCTGCTTGTTGCCTGTCCTTAGCAGTGGTTTCCTAGCAGCTATTTTACCATGAAGGCCTGCTGCACAAAGTCTCCTCTTAACAGTTGTTGAACAGATGTGTCTGCTGCTAGAACTCTGTGTGGCATTGACCTGGTCTCTAATCTGAGCTGCTGTTAACCTGCGATTTCTGAGGCTGGTGACTCGGATAAACTTATCCTCAGAAGCAGAGGTGACTCTTGGTCTTCCTTTCCTGGGGCGGTCCTCATGTGAGCCAGTTTCTTTGTAGCGCTTGATGGTTTTTGCAACTGCACTTGGGGACACTTTCAAAGTTTTCCCAATTTTTCGGACTGACTGACCTTCATTTCTTAAAGTAATGATGGCCACTCGTTTTTCTTTACTTAGCTGCTCTTTTCTTGCCATAATACAAATTCTAACAGTCTATTCAGTAGGACTATCAGCTGTGTAGCCACCTGACTTCTGCACAACACAACTGATGATCCCAACCCCATTTATAAGGCAAGAAATCCCACTTATTAAACCTAACAGGGCACATCTGTGAAGTGAAAACCATTTCCGGTGACTACCTCTTGAAGCTCATCAAGAGAATGCCAAGAGTGTGCAAAGCAGTCATCAAAGCAAAAGGTGGTTACTTTGAAGAACCTAGAATATAAGACATATTTTCAGTTGTTTCACACTTTTTTGTTAAGTATATAATTCCACATGTGTTAATTCATAGTTTTGATGCCTTCAGTGTGAATGTACAATTTTCATAGTCATGAAAATACAGAAAAATCTTTAAATGAGAAGGTGTGTCCAAACTTTTGGTCTGTACTGTACATAACAAAACCCTACAAGGAACTGGAAGTCAAAGCCATTATAATAGAAATTAATCAGTCTTTATAATCAAAAAATTAAAAACATTTTAAAAAATGGGGAAAAGAAATATAGCTGAAATAAGTCCATTAACTGGTCATACCTGATTACTCCACAGGGGGGAGCTCAAACTCCATCCCTCCAAAGGTGTGATTCGTACTTTTCCTCTATTAAACCCATAAAAAATGTAATAAAACTGTAATGCTGAGGCCGTGTTCACACTTAACGCTAATGCGGCATTCCTTCTGCTCTTTTTCTGGAGGTGTCCACATTATACAACGCAATAACAATCTTCTCTGATTATTGGTGTTTGCTGCATTTCTTTTATGTGTTTTCCCCCTTATTTGATGAGATTTTGAGGCAGATATGAAGCAGAGTTTTTAATGCTTTTTTAATTGTATTGAAAAACTTTTATTCTACACTTAAAAATGCAGCGGCATGTTTTTTCAGAAGAAGCTTATAGAGAAAAAAAATGCACCAAAAACCAAATTTCAGCAGCATCTTTAGATGCACCGAGGGTGAAGATATCATAGAATCACATTCACTTTGCTTCAAAATTTAAACCGTATTCACATGTAGGACAAATGCTGCGTATTTTCTGTTGCTTTTATTTGCACAGCAATTCTGCTGTGTTTAACTGTCCAAAGGGGATGTGATTTCATGAAAATTGTACCAACTGTGCATCTAAAGATGAGGCTGAAGTGTGCGGATTTTGTGCTTTTTTCTCTCTTGTCTTCTTCAGTATGTGGAGTCTAAAAAAATGCATGTAAGAAAAACTGGACTTACTTTTTTAAGTGCAGAATCAAAGCTTTCTGTACTATAATAAAAAAAACACAGTAAAAGAGGGGCTTCACATCTGACATCAAATAAGAGGGACAAGATTGTTATTGTGTAGTTTGGTGCGGATCCTGCAGAAAACAAAAAAAACACTATTTTCTGCAATGTGTGAACACGGTCTTACAGACAGAAAAGCCAGATGCCATATAGTGAAGCCATATAAAGTTGAACAAGTTCTGGCATCTATGACTGAATGAAGGAACAAAAAATAAATCCACAGGTCACAACTAGACTTGAGCAGGATGCACGAATGACGTCGCACCAACCCTGAGTGATCAAAAGCTACGCTGGGTATGCCAGAAAGTTAGAGATTCGCAGGTCTCCCATCAAGCTGCCAGGTAGCACTTAACTGCACTGCCCTGGGAATCCATCTGCTCATTTCTAGTCCCAACTGTCCCGGATAAAGCGGACAGTCCCAGATTTGGGTCTACACCCTGCAGTCTTGGGCATCTGCTGAATTTGCCTCACTACCACCTCCCCTCTAACATTTTCTTTTGGCAGTGCACAAAAAAATGGTAAATGGGCGTGGCTTGGGGTGAGGCCAGGGGCATGAACAAAATTTGCCACCTGCATGATTTCTCCTTCTTTCTGTTCTTCAAGAGTTGGGAGGTACTGTATGTGTAAAGGCAACCTGACCAAGCTGCCAGCATGAAAGAAATACAGCTATTTACAAATAATAGGTATGTAGAGTAATGTGCAAAAAAATAGGGAAAAATGCTGAAAAGTAGCAATATGTTAAAAAATAGAATTATTAGTAGTTTATTTTTATCAATTAACAAAATGCAAAGTGAATGAACAAAAGAGAAACCTAAATCAAATCAATATTTGGTGTGACCACCCTTTACCTTCAAAACAACATCAAAGTATCAATTCTAGTTAGACTTGCATAGAGTTTTTAAGTAACTCAGCAGTGAAGTTCTTTCAAACAAGATTGTTCTTTTGGCCAGACTTCTCTGAACTGTAATTTTGTGTAGCAGGGTCCCATTGGTTGATTCCAGTTCTGAACTGATGGCAATGATGGACATCTTCAGCATAAAGAATGATAAGGAGTTGTGAAAGTGATGATAGAGCCCTAATAGGAGAAAAGGAACTGTAAAATGTGTTACACAATTTCTCCTGAGTATGCCAATTCCCCATATGTTGTCGAAAACTATTTATGAGGTACAATGGAAAGCTCAGAAGGGAAGGAGTGCCATATTATAGTGCAGATTTTAATGTTCTGGTATGGCACACTGGAAAAGCACCCCCACATTAGTGACCCCTTTTTACAAACTACACATCTCAATGAATTCATCTAAGGGTGCAGTAATATTATTGACTCCATGGGTGTGTCAAAGAAGTTTATACCATAGGTCATTGAAGAAAATAATAATAACATTTTTACCACAAAAATTTTGCTTTAGCCCCAGGTTTTAAATTTTCACATGGGGAAATGAGTAAAAATAGCACCAACATTTGTTACTCAATTTCTGCTGAATGTGGCAATGCACTATATGTGGCTGTACAGTACTGCTTAGCCACATAGCAAGACTCGGGAGCGAAGGTGTGCTATATGACTCTCGGAGAACAAATTATTGAGGAATGCTTGGCGGACTACATATACAGAGCCTCTGAGTGCCAGAAGAGCATATTTTCCCCTCAAGTGGCCCCCATCTTGGAAATTACACCCTCTGGGAATTTATCTACAGGTGTAGTGACGATTTTGACTTCGTGTTTTCCAGAAACAAGCAATAGTGGATGTTGCTGAGTGAAAATTGCAAATCTACCATTTTAGTGCCCATACATTGCAGTGTCTAGTATATTGTAGTGCCCTGTACATTGTAGTGCCCAGCACATTTTGGTGCCCATATATTTTGGTGCCCAGCTCGTTCTTCTGGGGACATGGATCCAGTAAATTAGGCGGACTCTCATCTCTACAGAAATATCAAATATGTAGACTTTAAATGTGGTTTAGGTACACTGGGGCTCAGAAGGGAGGGGAGCATTTGGATTTCAAAGCACAGAATTCACTTCATTTCCTTTGGGGTGGTGGGCCATAGCGCTTTTCCAGAGTGTTTGTGCTACCATTAACGTGGAAGTCTCCTATATTTCCCTTAACAGATGACGGACCTGAGTGGGGACTTGCATTTTTTATGGATTGAGTTGAAGCATTTGTTGGGAAAATTTTACATAATATTTTGGATCATGTTCATCCTGTGCTCTACACTGAGCACTTACATCGGAGCTTCATTCTCAATCTCAGAGTGACGTGATTCAGATGAAACCCCCGAGGGATCCAATTATAATGAGAAAATAAAGTTACTTTGGACTTCGTCTGGTCGCTTTTCAGCAGTATCCTTATTTTCAGAGGTGCACAAAACTTTGGCTGGTCGCTCTTTTATGCACGCTTAAAAAGACGGACACTGCCAAATCATACAGTGGATACGGAAAGTATTTAAATTTTTCACTTTTTGTTTCATTGCAGCCATTTGGTAAATTCTAAAAAGTTCATTTTTTTTTCTCATTAAAGTACCCCATCTTGACTGAAAAAAAAACAGAAATGTAGAAATTTTTGCAAATTTATTAAAAAAGAAAAACTGATTAGATTACTTTATTCTTAGGGTCAGAGCGATTACAGAGATACCAGATTTATATCAGTTTTTTTATGTTTGGCTGTTATCACACACTAAAAAACGCTTTTTTATTGCCGTTTTTGCATCGGCATATTTTTAGAGCTATATTTTTCCTATATATCTGCCGACCGAGTCATATGAGGGCTGTTTTTTGTGGGACGATTTGACATTTTTATTGGTATATTTTTTGGGCACATAAGATTTTTTGATTGCTTTTAATGCTTGGCAAACCCCTGAGTGTTCAGGTCTGCCGGGTTCAGTTGAGCAGTTTATTAAAAATTCGGGTTCAGGTACCAGAACAGTATCCGAACCTGAACATGTACCCCATTCACATGAATGGGGGGCCTGAACATCCAGAGTTTGCCATGCTGTGCATGTGCATGACAGCGTGGCAAACACTGCCTCTGATTGGCTGTAAGATTAATAGCCTCAATGACCGGCGGTGAACTCTATGATGTCACTGCTAGTCACTAAGGCCGATTAATTTAAAAAAAATGGCATAGAGACCCCTCTATTCTTGATAACCAGCCTTGCTAAAGCCGACAGCTGAGGGTTGCAGTCCGCAGCTGTAAGTTTTGTCTGGCTGGTTAGCTAAAATACAGAGGAACCCACACCATTTTTTTTTTAATTTTATTTATTTATTGCGCAGGCACTTGCAGATGAATACTCCCATCAGCGGCGCCTGATCTTGCTGTTATCTGGGACAGCAGGCATAGACTGATGTGTGTAGTAGTCCCATCTTCCGACGCCTTTGACCTTAGGTAAACTTTTTACCTCCGGTCACATTTGTGGGCTCACTCTGTCATCTGACAGCGTGCGAACCGCAGCATTCTGACCGGTGGTATTAATCTTATCGCCAATCAGAGGCAGTGTTTGCTGCACTATCATGAAAATGACAGCATGGCAAACACCCGATGTTCGGGCCCCCTATTCTCACGTTGTCATCTGACAGCATGGGAACCATAGCACTCTGACAGGTGATATTAATCTAATTATTGATCAGAGCCGCTGGTGTTTCATCTGCATGACAGCACCAGAAACACTCGGTCTTCGGGGTGCCGAACACAAACAGTAACATGGACTTCCTGGTGAAGTTTGTGTTCGGAGTTCATGCCCGAACAGTAGGTGTTTGGTACGGACCCCGAACTTTACTTTTTGGGTTTGCCCATCTCTAATCACTTTCTATTCCAATTTTTGGTAGGCAGAATAAACAAAAACAGCAATTCAGGAACTGTTTTTTCATGCCTTTCACCGTGTGGTAAAAGTGATAAGACAACTTTATTCTTCGTGTTAGTACGATTATAGTGATACCACATTTATATAATGTTTTGTGTTTTGCTGCTTTTCCACAATAAAAACTAATTTGCTGAATAAAATAATTACTTTGGCATCACTATATTCTGAGATCTATAAGTTTTTTATTTCTCCACTGATGGAGCTGTATAGATATCGATTGCTGCATTTAGGGGATTAAAATGTCCGGTGTGGGCTCCTGGCAGTGACATCTGGGTCTTAGTTTTAACTTAAGCCGTCCTCCCTGCAGCGATCGCGTGGGCACAGCTCCTGTACATCAAAGATCGGGACCCCTATCCGACCATGACGGATGAGTATGACAAAGGTTGTGAAGGGGTTAAGGTTATGGAAATAATGAAAAAATTGATGCAAGATTTTCAAAACACTCAAATTATCCGGTATTAAGTATGATTACCAGTTAAAGAAATCCCCGCACATACAGGTCTCGACTGCTATCAGTGAGGCTATAAATAGTTGTCTGAGGATATTCTGCTACGCTGAATGCACTAAGGAAAATCATCAAAATACACTGGTGACAGCTCTATTTGCTATTACCGACCAAAGGTATCCCAGATGTGCTTGATGGGAGAAAAGTCTGGAGACACTGCAGGCAACAGTAGCATGTTTATCCCATGCAGACTGCTTACAGTAACACAAAAAACATGCAGCCTGGATATGTCGTATTGAAAATCAGCTCCTGGGACATTTTGAAGAAATAATTGGACCACTGGTTCCACCATCAAATGAATGTAGCATCGAGTTGTTAGCGTATCTGGAGTGAAGACTAAAAGGGTCGATCTACCAAATATTATGCCATGTCACACCATGATTCCAGTAGTAGCACCAGTGTGATGTTTCCTGGTGAAGGCATCTTCATGGCATTGACATGTGATCTCATTGTGTCCAATATAAAAGTAGGACTCATTTCTGAAGTGGATAGTCTTTCATTCTAGGTTACATTGCTTTATTCCAGTCTTTGTTCTCCATTTGGGAACCACAAGGACAACACCATTGAGAAGCCTTAACATTGTTTAATTTTTTTCATAATTTGCATAATTAAAATGTCAATCAATCCTGTGATTTCCATAGTTCCATGACTGTTCCCTATTGGTGTTACAATTTAAATGTTGAAGAGTGTATCATTCTAAATTCTTTAATGTTGCTGTAAATCTTGTTATATGACACAATCATGAGGTGCCAGTGGGTTGCCTGAAGTCTGCTGCAAGTCCATATAACTTGCCCTGTTGGTAAACCTGTCATTTTATTCTCTGACTGTGATTTGGGCTATATACTGCTATATTATTGTATTGTAGCACATAGAACAAGTGAGCAGTTAATTGTAGACTCCAGTAAACTAAGGCAACTACAAAATAAAAGAAAAAAATTAAAAACAAAACCCCCCTCCACTCTGTAAAGATAAAGAAAGAATAAAAAATAATATTTTGTAAAAGTCTTATCTATCGAAATATAATAAATAAGCTGTATGCTAAAAAAAAACTTTAAAGAAAAGATAAACCTAAACGCCAGTACTGCATTTTTGCAGCCATTTCAACGGTATAAAAAAAATGCAAAAATAACCAGTGGAATCGTTTTTGTACTCCAAAATGGATACCAATAAAAATGTCAGCTTGCCACTTAAAAAAATACATAACTCCATCAATTGAAAAAGTTTAAGGATAGGGATGAGCGAACATTCTCGGTGATACTCAATATCACATTAGTATCTGGGCGCTCGGATATGCAAAGCTCGGCACACTGGTGGCAGGCGCCACCAGGCTTAGCACGCTGATGCCATTGTACAGATCTGTGGCAGTTATTGGAGAGAGGGAGTGCTTGTCCAGGCGTGTGTGTGCACAATATAACGAATCAGATTCCTGTTGTGTTGATACTGGTGCTGAAGCTGAACCATCATAGTAAGAGCCCTTCTAAGGGCTAATCCTTTGCATTGCTGTTTGTATGACATACGTCCTGCATTTAGTCTAGGTAGGGAGAGAGAGTTGCAGGAGCACGGAGAGTGGCAGAATACAGTCTGTAGGCAGAGATTAGGGCTTTGCAGTCCATTTCTAAATATATAGTTGCAGGAGTTGTTTTTTTGTGTGAAAAATTCAATATATTGTGACCCATCATGTATAACGTGCTCTTGGATACATTTCTGTGCCCTGTAAAACTACAAAAAAAGCGTTTACATTTTTTTCTGTATTACTCACCCATAGAGTATTCCGTGCTCTGGGGTACATTTCTGTGATATACAGTGGTGTAAAAAAGGTGTTTGCCCCCTTCCTGCTTTCTTTTTCTTCTGCATGTTTGTCACACTTAAATGTTTCAGATCACAAAACAAATTTAAAAATATTAAACAAATATAACACAAGTAGTGATGAGCGAGTACGGTAATATTTGTAATCGCTATACTCGTAACGAGTACTTTGTAATAATTGCGCATTCGTTCCGAATAGCGAGTACAATGTAAGTCAATGGGAAATGCGAGTAATTTTTTGCTGGTCCGTACAAAGGGGTCTGGGGGCCTGAGGAAAAGGCTGAAATGGATGGGAAAGTGATGAAACAGAATGGGAAGAGCCTGGAGAATATGCCTGCATGCATTTCTGACTCACATATGGTTTCTGGGAATAAGTTTTTCGCAGTGTTACGTCAGTTTTACAGACACACAAGAACAACTGCCAAACCTAACCTAAATTGCATTTAACAGGCCAAAAAGGTTAAGAAACGGTTTTTCCTGCATAATCACTTGTATATAAGGCTAAATAAACCAGAGACACAAAAAAAATATCCCTTTTAGCATTTGTTCACACATACTGTTGTGGCTTTTTTTCGCCTTTTACAATTGGGAGGGCCCTGACTTATACATTTTGTAGGTCCCTCTGTCATACATCATTTTTAGTTCGCTATTTTCCAGCACTTTACAAGCACAGCTAGAACGTACCAGTAGGTATATTGATCTTTGACCTGAGAGGCCTCAGGTGGCTCTGTAACATGAGTTTTGGAGGGACAGCTGTTACTTAGACATTTGGGCGGTCCCTCCATCATTCACACTCAGATGATGGAATACATATTCCATAGCAGTTTACAATGTGCCCATTGTAGCGTTGGACTTGACCCTCCTCCTCCTCCACCACCATGTGATACTGCGGCCCTAAATTCAAATGTTCAGAGGCCCTGCAGTAGGCAGGAAAGCTGAGTTTTGTGAGAGCCCTTGTGTGGCCCTGTAACATACATTTTGTAGTGCCCTCCTCTAGAAATTCTGGAGGTGCCTCTTGTGTATATTTGAGAGTGCCCTCACTTATTCAAATTGCAGGGCCCTCACTCTATTATGGAACTCATTTAAGGGCAGAGACTACAGAGAAAAAGGCCAAGAGATGTGGAGTACTAGAAGGTAGCAGTGAGTGCAGCCTGCGATCCTCAGGTATGGCTTAACTCTGTGAACCGGAAAAATAAAGCTGCACTAGTCAACTGGATGACGAGCTCAAATATATCACTTGTGCAAGTCAATGGACAAAGGATATATGGTGCGCCCCCTCCTGGATGGGTTGGAGAAGCTTCTCCAAATGACTCAGAGAATTTGATTGTCAATATTCCCCAGATTGTATAGGAAGAGAAGACTTCTTTATACTGTACTACTTGGTCCAGTGCAAAATGTGCATCGTATTTCCAAAAATTACTCCTGGGGGCTGTGTCACAGGTGCAGGGAGATTCCATGTCTAGGGCCTCCCTTGACAAACATTACCTACGATGGAGTACTGTAGTAGTTGTGGCCCTCAATTCAAGTATTCAGAGGGCCATCAGTCGGTCATCAACAGTCAGTGTAAATTTCTATTGAATATGTATCCCCTATCTCAGTCACAATGTGGCACAAGCCAGGCATGTTTTTTTTTGCCAAATAGGGTGACTGACAGTACATTTCTATTGAATATGTATCCCCTATCTCAGTCACCATGTGGCACAACCTGTGACAAGGGCCTCCAATGACAAATATTAGTTTGGTAGGACATTCCAGATTTGTCCACTGCACAATGTGCATAGGGTTTGTAAAAATTAGCTCTATGGGCTGAGTCATCGTTGACACAGAAAGCCATCATCCCAAAGGTCTTCAATCACAAATAGTAGTTCGGCTGGAGAAGGAATACTGTCCTGGTTTGTCCACTGCACAATGTGCATAGAGTTTGTAAAAATTAGCCCTATGGGCTGAGTCATGATTGACGCAGGAAGCCACCATCCTAAGGGCCTCCAATCACAAATAGTAGTTAGGCTGGAGTAGGAATACTGTCCTGGTTTGTCCACTGCACAATGTGCATAGGGTTTGTAAAAATTAGCCCTATGTGCTGAGTCATGGTTGACGAAGGAAGGAAGCGGGTTTTTATGGGAAGGGGGTGACGTTAACAGCAGTAGCATTAATCTGCATTTTGGTGAACTTAGGTTGGCTTTCTGTCATCTGGAGGGATTACAAACTTTGGAGATACCCAGCCATTGTTGAATTTAATCAGAGTAAGTCTGTCTGCATTTTCCGTGGAGAGGCGTGTACGCCTATCAGTGATGATTGCCCCAGCAGAACTGAAAACACGCTCTGACACCACACTAGTAGCCGGGCAGGCCAGCACCACCAAGACATATATGGAGAGGTCGGGCCAAGTGTTCGGCTTAGACACCCAATAATTAAATGGAACTGAAGTGTCAGAAAGAATGCAAGTATGGTCACTTAAGTACCCCTTGACCATGTTCTGCAATTTATCCCTCCTTGGCATTGTTACAGGCACAGATAGCCCTTGCTGTTGTGCTGGTTTATTGAAAATTGCCAAATTTGTACACACCCCCCCCCCCCACCTCTGTTGGAGCTGGTGTTCTTGTCTCTCCCCATTATCCCTTCGTGTTGAAAAGAGCCGGTACCTCTGCCATCAGCATTGTCTGAGGGTGATGTTTTCAGCAACTGATCTACAACGGCCCTCTTGAACGATTCCATTGTACAACTCTTTGGTGACTCCAAAAGGAGAGAAGGAAATCTCTCCTTGTACCGTGGATCGAGAAAGGTGGCCAACCAATATAGGTTGTTGGATAAAATGTGTATCATGCGAGGGTCTTGCCACAGACACTTACCCATGAACTGTGCCATGTGGGCCAAGCTGCAAAAAGGTAAATGTTCTGTGTCCCCAACAGTACCCATCCTCTCCTCACGCTGACTCTCCCCCTCTTCCTCCTCCTCCTCCACCTCCTCCTCTCCAGCCCATCCAGGCTGGACAGACATGAAGCTTTAGTTGAGTGTCCCCTCTGTAGCATTACGAGTCCCCTCAGTAGCACAGAAAAACATGTCCTCTCCCTCCTCATCCTCCTCATCACTAGTGATGGGCGAACACTAAAATGCTCAGGTGCTCGATGCTCGGGTCGAGAAAATTGGAATGCTGGGGTACTCGACCCGAGCAACGAGCCCAATGTACGTCTATGGGAAACTTGAGCATTTTTCAGGCAGCTCTCCCTGGCGGTCTGCAGAGGGCCTAAAAATTGCCCAAATCGATGGGAACAGTGCTCAAATGACATGGGAACAGCATGGGGAAGATCCATGGAAGCATTTCTGACTCCCAGGTCACTTCTGTCAAAAATGTTGTCAGAGGTATTACGCCACTTTTACGGACTCACAATGAAACATACAAAAACAAAACCAAAATGGATTTTCCTGGGAAATATGTTAAGGAACATCCTTTCCAGGGTAATGACTTGTATTTAAGGCAAAATAAATAACCAAAAACAAAAATATTCCTCCACACCTTGGGCTATGTTCACACTTAGCGTTTTTGCACTTTTGCATTGCTTTCAATAGTGACAAATGCATTCACCAGGAAATGTAATTTTAAGATTTTACAACCTTATCTGGCTATGTGGTGTGTGAGACATGATCAGATACATCCTGTTTCATTTATGAAGGAGGGACTTTGAAAGTCACAAAGCCTATTTTTATAGGGCCATCAGGCGGCCTTTACTATTCTTAAAGGGCCAGCAGTTGGCCCTTGCTATTCTTAGAGACCCATCAGCAGGCTATGCTTTGTTGTTCCCATTACTAAAGAGTGGGTCTCCTATACTGTTATTGCGTATGCAGTGAGTGGCAGGTCTGCCCAATATTTGGACGCACGCCAATACCCCTTTGAAAATTTTGATGCACCCCAACACCCCTTTGAAGAGGCTTAGAGGAGGTGCTTTTGAAAACAATGTTTCCATTATTAGGAAGTGGGTCTCCCATACTATTTGTCTATGCAGTCAATGCAAGGGCTGCCAAAAATTTGGACCTACTCCAATGCCCCTTGGAAGAGACATAGATGAGGGCCTCCTGAAAACAATGTTCCCATTATTAGGAAGTGGATCTCCCATAGTTTTGGCCTATGCAGTGAATGCAAGGGTTGCCAAAAATTTGGAGGCACTCCAATGCCCCTTGGAAGAGACATGGAGGTCAGAGGGTCTTTTGAAAACAATGTTCCAATTATTAGGAAGTGGGTCTCCCATTTTGTTTGCCTAGGCAGTGAATGCAAGGGTTGCCAATAATTTGGAGGCACTCCAATGCCCCTTGGAAGAGACGTAGACTAAGTGTATGGGCTGACAAACATTTACCCCTGGGGGATATAAATGAACATACTGTATAAAAAATTTTTTTACGGGCATCATAAACACCCATTAGAAAAATTATGTGGGTGTTGAATCACGGGCCACGGTCACCCTGGTGATATGGTGATGGAGGATGAGGATGAGGAGAAGTAGGAGGACAAAAGCAAATAGCCAAAATCAGGAAGGGTAAAAAAGACACTGGATTTGAGTTTATGTTACGCTGCTATCATTCGGTGGTGTTGAGAAGTTTGGCCCAATCCAGCCCTTGTTCATTTTTATAAGAGTCAGCCTGTCAGCATTTTCAGTTAACAGGCGGATGCGCTTATCAGTTATAATTCCACCAGCGGCACTAAAAACCTGCTCTGATAAAACGCTAGCAGCAGGGCAGGCCAGGACCTCCAAGGCATAGAGAGCCAGCTCATTCCACGTGTCCAGCTTGGATACCCACTAATTATAAGGCACAGATAAATCACGGAGGACATCGGTATGGTCAGCAAGGTACTCTCTCATCATATTCGCAAACTTTGCACTCTTTGTGAGAGTACCCCATGCCTCAGGGCCTGTGCGATGGGAGGGGCTGAGAAAACTCTCCCAGAACTTTGACAGAGGGTTTTCAGATGGGAATTTTTTTAATAGTTCTGCAACAAGGACCTTCTGGTACTACCCCATTTTTGTAGACATGCCTGCCTCAGGAATAAGAGATATAAAGTTTTCCTTGTAGCGTGGGTCTAGAAGTGTTACCAACCAGTAATGACTGTCACCCAAAATTTTGAGAACGTGAGGGTCACGGGAAAGGCAGCGTAACATAAACTCATCCATGCGTGATAGACTGCTAACAGTTAAGACTTCTGTGTCCTCACCAAGAGGACGACTGACCATGAACTCCTCATCCTCCTCCCTGTCCTCAGGCCATCCACTCTGAACAGACGGTATGACAGTTGTGCAGGTAGTACCATCTATAGTGCATGAAACTAGCTTCTGTTCTTCCTCCTCCTCCTCTTCCTCATTGTCACCCAATCCAAATTGGGATGAGATGAGGCTGGGCTGTGTGTAATCACCCTGTATGGTTCCTTGCTCCATCTCATCGTTCTCTGCCTGCAATGCATCCTCTTTGATTGTGCGCAGAGAACGTTTCAGAAGACAGAGAAGCGGGATGGTGACGCCAATTATAGTATCATTGCCGCTCACCATCTTGGTGGAGTCCTCAAAGTTTTGGAGGATGGTACAGATATCTGACATCCATGTCCACTACTGAGGTTTTATGTGTGGAGTCTGAACTGAATACCACTGGCCTTTTTGATGCTGGTAGTCAACAACAGCCCTCTTCTACTCACAAATCCTTCCCAACCTCTGCAGTGTAGAGTTCCAACACGTGGGGACATCACACACCAGTCGGTGAGCCGAAAACTGCAAATGCCGCTGAAGCACGGCAAGGGAGGCTTAAGCTGTAGCTGACTTTCTAAAATGGGCTCTCAGGCAGCGTACTTTGATAAGCAGATCTGGCAGCTCCGGGTAGGTTTTGAGAAATCGCTGAACCACAAGGTTAAGCACATGGGCCAGGCATGGTACATGTGTGAACTTGCCTCACCTCAGAGCCACCACCAGGTTCCGGCCATTGTCACACACGACCATGCCTGGCTGTAGGTTCAGCGTTGTCAGTCACAGATCTGCCTGTTCTTTCAGAACTGTCCACAACTTTTCAGCATTGTGCGGTTTGTCACCTAAGCATATTAGCTTCAGCACAGCCTGTTGCCACATGGCTGAGGCAGTGCTGCAGTGCTTCCAGCTTGTGACTGATGTGGTCATTTCGGAGACGGAGGTTGAAGAGGAGGAGGAGGAGGACGTTAAGGAGCTGTAGACTGTGGGGGCAATCGTGATTGGCCTAGGGCCCGCAATCCTCTGCATTGAGAGGATGTGTTCCATCCCAAGGTCCGACTGGGTCCCGGCTTCCACTATGTTAACCCAGCGTGCCGTCAGTGAGATGTACCGTCCCTGCCCACAAGCACTTGTCCACATGTCCGTGGTTAGGTGGACTTTCCCAGTAACTGCATTATTGAGGACACAGCTAATGTTGTGGGACACGTGCTTGTGTAATGCAGGGATGGCACACGGGGAGAAATAGCGGCGGCTGGGGACCGTTTACCAAGGGATGGCCGTCGCCATCAGGTTGCGGAAAGCTTCCATCTCCACGAGCCTAAAAGGCAACATTTTGAGCGCAGCAGTCATGAAATGGGGGAATTTAGTAGTGTGGCCTGTGGGGCATTGGCTGCATATTTGCGCTTGCGTTCCAAGGACAGGGGTATGGACAACTGAGCGCGGCGCTGGGACAAGGACCTGCTTGCTGATGGTGCAAGTTGAGAGTGTGCAACGACAGGTGCAGGGCAGGAGGCATCTTCGCATGCACAATGCACAGGGGATTGGCTTGCACGCACAACAGCGGAAGAAGCAGTGGTGTCACCCGCAGACACTATTCTTGGACCCCGGGTTTCGGCCCACAAAGTCAGGAGCTTTGCTGCCATGTGCCTGATCTTGCTGGTGGTGATCAGACTTGTAGTTTTGCTACCCCTGCTGATGCTGGCCTGGCAGGTGGTGCAAATGGCCTTTTTGGGGTTATCGGCAGAGTCTTTAAAAAACAACCAGACTCGGGAAGACCTAACATTTGTACTGGCAACTTCCGTTGTGTTGGTGTTACGGGGAATGGTTGCCTGCCTTCTGTCTGCGGCCACCACACTGCTTCTTCCTACTGGTTGGGGTGCTCTGCCTCCCTCCCCCTGTGTGCTGCTGTCCTCGCTCTGCATTTCCTCCTGCCAGGTTGGTTCAGTTACTATATCATCCACCACCTTGTCTTCCACTTCTGCACCCTGGTCCTCCTCCTGACTTTCTAGCAATTGTGTCTCATCATTTTCCACCTCTTGTAACACTTTCCCACTGTTGCCTTCGCGTGACCGTGGCTGCTCAAATATTTGGGCAGCGCTATGTGTGATCTCCTCTTGCCCCGCTTCAAGTGGACCAGGCGAGAGGCCCGAAACTATAAATGGAAAAGTGAACAGCTCTTCGGAGTGTCCAAGTGTGGGATCAGTTGTCTCCGGGCACTGCACTCGGCATGGTGGGAGGAAGGAGGATCAGGGTGAGGAATATGCGGTCCAGACTCACGGGTACTGAGACTTGACCGTGTGGAAGACAGGGTGGTGGTGGTGGCTAAGTGACTGGAAGCATTATCTGCTATCCAACCAATAACCTTTTCACACTGCTCTGTGTTCATTAGTGGTGTTCTGAGGTCCCCTATTAATTGGTACAGGAATGTCGAGTGAGAAGATGTGGGTGTTTGTTGTGGCACAATTTCAGCTTACCCACTGCCTCGGCCTCTGCTTGCACCATCAGCATCATGTCCGGTTCCCCATCCCTTGCCACGTGCCTTGCCCATTTTAAATGGAGGACAATATCTTCCACATGTTAGAACCCTCCTGTTAGTTTTTTCTATCTTGTGTTTTGCAGTCACGTGACCATCTGCCTATATATTCCCGCTCCGCCCTTCAGGCTTTGCTGGACTTCAGTGTTGTTTGACTGTTTTGCTAGCCTGGTGCTTCGGTGCCTATCTCTGTCAGTTTGCTTGGTCCTCTTGGACCTCTAGTACTTTTTGTCAGTTTGTCTTTTGCGTTCTACAACAATTTCTGTTTAGGAGGTGTCCCATTTTTGTCCCAGTCCTTAGTTCTTTTAGGGACCCCTCCCTTATTTCTATCGGTCTTCGTTCAGACTAGCCGAGGACTAAGGCGGGTCTGTTCACAAGGAACAGGCAGCCCGCTACATCGTAGGGTTTCAGCTTAGTCTTACTGTAGGGACAGCTTTCCCCTATCTTTCCTTAGTACTTGTTGCAGATCATAACAGTAAGTCCAGCCCAAAAAACTTACAGGAAAGAAATTCGGGGATCAGTATGGTTTCCATCCAGGATTTGGCTCAACGCCTGCAGGGATTGTCTCTGGAGGTGGCCGAGCTTCAGCAACACGTGAGTAGATGTCCTGGAGCGCATTTTGTCGAACCGAAGGTAGGACTGCCTGATGTTTTTTATGGTAAACAGCAAGATTTTTTTTTCCTTTAAAAATGCTTGTTTGTTATATTTTTGTTTGAGACCAAGATCCTCTGGGAATGAATCACAGCGCATTGGTTTTATTATGTCACTTTTGCGCAAAGAACCACAGGGTTGGGCCTTTTCTCTCCAGCCTAATGATCCGTGTTTAAGTTCTGTTGAAGATTTTTTTTCTGCTATGGGGCTATTATATGACGATCCTGATCGAATCTCATCTGCTGAATCAGAACTTAGATGTTTGAATCAGGGGTCAGATGATGTTGAAAATTATTGCACACACTTCAGGAGATGGGCCTCAGAAGTTAAATGGAATGATTCTGCGCTGAGATGTTTATTTCTTGCTGGTTTGAGTGAAAGGGTTAAGGATTTGCTAATTGCATTCCCTGCACCTGAGACTCTGCAGGAAGCTATGCAGTTAGCTGTTCGTGTGGACAGGAGACTGAGGTCCAGGGTGAATGATGTAAAAACTCCTGTAACGTCAGGTCCTAGTTCCCAGAAATTCTGCTCTGACAGCGGAGAATGGCTCAAGGCTCACAATAAATACCAAACACTATAAACCAACCTACATCAGCTATGATCCAATTAATTCCAATTTTATGGGAGGAAGGTTTAGTGTACACTCAACTGGATAAACTCATCAGGTATCTGACACTAAAAACCAATCCTCCTCAATTTGTGATGGATCATCAAAAACATAAAACACCACTAAACAGAGCAGCCAGTAAGGAAAAACAGTGAAGATCCTTGATTTGTGTTTATATTGGAACACCTGCGTGATACGTACTATTGGCCCTTTGAGGTATCTATACAGGCTGTGACATCGTATCATGTGTGGAGCATCGCTGAATGAGGACAGGATGTAAACTTCTCCCTGCCGTCTTGGTTGGCTGCGCATGCGCGGACATCGCTTTGGAATGGGAGCGCTTGTGACTGTATCTGGAGGCGTGTCTGAGGTTTCCCAGCTATGACGTCCATGGTAAAACATGCCGTCTTGGTTGGCTGCCCATGCGCGGACATCGCTTTGGAATGGGAGCGCTTGTGATTGTATCTGGAGGCGTGTCTGAGATTTCCCAGCCATGACATCCATGGTAAAACCTGCGCATGTGCACTGTTTCTAAAATACCTCTAGTGGATACTTGATCACATACAGGTACAACAATATGGGACAATGTTGTAGAGAGCACCTATGGGGGAGTTTCTCCCCACGAATGGGGAAGTGGCTGATGGGGAGGCACAATTGTGGATATTTAAACAAGGGAAGCAGCAGTATGGGATGGACTGCAAGCCATCAGCAGGACACCATATCATTCCCAAATGTCTACCTGGTCCTCCTAATGAACCTAATTAAGAAAGGGGAAATGCGTTGAGGATTATGAGGAGTATGGAACCCCATAAGGACTCTGGGGAGGCAAAATTTCCCATATGTTTGAGATAAGTCATATTTTCATTTATCAATTGGCATATGGCATACTTATCTTGATCTCAGAGCAGGTATTATGTATTCTGAATGTAGACAAATGGTAGAATACAATTGGATATCCACACCTGTTTTCTATGATTCATATATGTATTTCATGCATTGTATGGGACTAATTTCCTCCACTGTATACGGAATATGGGCAATATTGATCTATTATCTGTGGTCAGTTTGGAGTTGAACATGGTTCCCATATAGTAATGGCTCAGATATGCTAATTGTTTGCACATTTTTTTCATAGAGCTGGTGTATCAGTGTGTATATTTGCATACGTGTGCCATAAATATACGGAACCATTGTTTTTTCGTGGAACATCAATAGACAAGTAGTGAAAAAATATCCTTACTGGCTGCTCTGTTTAGTGGTGTTTTATGTTTTTGATGATCCATCACAAATTGAGGAGTATTGGTTTTTAGTGTCAGATACCTGATGAGTTTATCCATTTGAGTGTACACTAAACCTTCCTCCCATAGCATTGGAATTAATTGGATCATAGATGATGTAGTTTGGTTTATAGTGTTTGGTATTTATTGTGAGCCTTGAGGCATTCTTTTAATGCAAATCAATAAAGGTTAATTTTTAGATGTTTTTTTTTCTATGTGAGACTAATGTATTTACCCATGGATGTGGTTGATCTATTTTTTGTGTTCTGACAGCGGAGAACCAATGGAGGTGGGGGCAATGACACTCCGCTCTCAGGAAAGAGACCGGAGTTTCGCCGAGGGTTTATGTTTTTATTGTGGTAAAGCTGACCATTTGATTAAGTATTGTGAGCGTCGTTTAACTAAAGAAAAAAAAAAGGTCAGTTACGTCCGTATAGCTCATTTACGCTCTGCAGGAGTATATCTTTCTGGGAGTACTACTCTGCAGGGAGATTTGATTGAATTTCAGGTATTTGTGGATTGTGGTTCAACACTTAATGTGATTGATAAAGGGTTTTTGGAAAACCTTAAATTGAAATCCAAACCTTTGTCATCACCTATTTCTGTGGTTGCAATTGATAACACTCTTTTGAAATGTATTACTCACAAGACTGCTGCATTTTCCCTCACTATCAATGGAGTTCACCAAGAAATTTTGACTTGGTTGTTTTGGATAATTTGCCCTCTCCAGTTGTTCTAGGATTGCCTTGGTTAAAACTGCACAATCCTTTATTGGACTGGTCTACTAATGTGATTAAGTCTTGGAGTCCGAAGTGCTATGATAAATGTTGTAATGGTCGCATTGCGGCTGTGGAAAAAGGGGAATTACCTGTACCTATTCAGGATTTTTGGAGGGTTTTTTCGGAGGAGGAGTCGCAAGTTTTACCTCCTCATAGGGACTATGATTGCGCCATTGAGTTTGTTCCGGGTGCTACTCTTCCCAAAAGTCACTTGTTTAATCTGACTATTCCTGAAAGAAAGGTTTTGGAGGAGTACATAGAGACTAGCCTGGCTGCTGGTCACATTAGACCTTCTAAGTCGCCTGTGGCAGTTGGATTCTTCTTTGTTAAAAAAAAGGACGGCGGTTTACGTCCATGTCTGGATTTTTGTGAAATTAATAAGATTACCGTACGCAATTCCTACCCATTGCCGTTAATTCCTGACTTGTTTAACCAGTTAGTGGGAGCCAAGTGGTTCTCCAAAATTGATCTCCGGGGGGCATACAATTTGTTACGAGTGAAGGAGGGTGATGAATGTAAAACTGCTTTTAACACTCCGGTAGGTCATTTTGAGAATCTGGTGATGCCTTTTGGTCTTTCCAATGCACCTGCATTTTTTCAGAACCTTATTAATGACATCCTGAGATCTTTGATTGGTAAGAATGTGGTTGTGTATTTGGATGACATTTTGATTTATTCGCAAGATCTGGAGTCCCATTGGCAGAGTGTACGTGAAGTTTTGCAGTTATTGAGTGATAATTCACTCTTTGCTAAACTGGAGAAATGTGAGTTCGCTGTGAAGAAAATTAGTTTTTTGGGCTACATTGTCTCCAGCGAGGGCTTTGAGATGGACCCTGTGAAGGTTCAGGCTGTGCAGGAATGGCCTAGGCCTATTGGTTTGAAATCTATACAGAGATTTTTGGGTTTTTCCAATTATTACAGGAAATTCATTAAGAATTTTTCTGTAATTGTTAAACCTCTAACCAATCTCACCAAGAAAGGTGCGAATACGGCCCAGTGGACTACTGAGGCCATTGAAGCGTTTGAGTATCTCAAAGAGAGGTTCAGTTCTGCCCCTATCCTTATGCAGCCTGATGAGACCAAGCCTTTTTTGGTCGTGGTCGATGCCTCATCGGTGGGGGTTGGAGCAGTTTTGTCTCAGGAGAACAAGGGTGGAGTGCATCCTTGTGCCTTCTTTTCGAGGAAATTTTCGGAAACCGAACTGAATTATGATGTTGGAAATTGGGAGTTGCTGGCTATTAAACTTGTGTTTGAACATTGGCATCATTTTTTGGAAGGCGCTAGATTTCCTATTCAGGTTTTCACAGATCATAAAAATTTGATCTATCTGGATGCTGCCATGCGCTTGAATGCCCGTCAAGCTAGGTGGGCACTTTTTTTTTCTCGGTTTCATTTTTCAGTTACCTATATCCCTGGTACTAAGAATGTTAAAGCCGATGCTTTATCTCGCAGCTTCTCTCCTACGGTCGGTGCCGAGGAGGAGAGCATTTTACAGAAAGGAGTTGTGGTGGCGGCTTTGGACTCCGTTTTGGAGAATGGGATTCTGAAAGCTCAAGATGATGCTCCATCTAACACTCCCCATGGGAGGTTGTTCGTGCCTAGAGCCTTTAGGAGAGATTTGTTTGTGGAGTGTCATGAGTCTTGGTTGGCAGGTCATCCAGGAATTTCTGAGACTAAGAGACTTATAAGTCGCAGTTTTTGGTGGCCTGGATGGCAGAAGGAAGTCATCAAGTGGGTGCGTCAATGTACTGTGTGTGCTAGGTCAAAGGCTTTACATACTCCAGCTGCGGGGTTGCTTTGTCCTCTGGAAGTTCCTAGTGCGCCTTGGACGCATCTCACTATGGATTTTATTACTGATCTTCCTGTGTTCGAGGGTTTTACTGTCATCTGTGTGGTCGTGGACCGTTTTAGTAAGATGTGTCACTTGGTTCCGTTCATTAAGTTGCCCTGAACCAAGACACTCGCTAAGGCGTTTGTTAAGGAGATTGTCAAACTCCATGGCGTTCCCCAGATATTGTTTCTGATAGAGGACATCAGTTTGTGGCACGCTTTTGGCGTGCTTTTTGTGACAGGTTGGGAATCCATTTGTAATTTTCGTCTGGTTATCATCCTGAGTCTAATTTACAGACTGAAAGAAAGAACCAGGATGTTGAACAGTTTTTGCGTTGTTTTTTGGCAGACAATCAAGAGGTGTGGTCTGAGTTTCTGCCTCTCGCAGAATTTGCCCTTAACAATCATACATCCTCCTCTGCTGGGTGTTCTCCATTTTTTTTTTGTACTGGGAGACATCCATCTTTTGGTTCGTTCTCCAAATTAGGGTTGGCGGTGCCGGAGGAGGAGAATTTTTCCGGTGATTTGGAGAGAGTTTGGACTAATGTACGTTGCAACCTTCAAGAGTCTAACAAGAAGTCCAAGAAGTATTTTGACAGGAAACGTCAAGAGGTTTTGTTTACTTTGGGTGACATGGTTTGGTTGTCCTCAAAGAACCTGCGGTTGAGGATTCCCTCTAAAAAACTGGGTCCTAAATTGGTGGGTCCATTTAAAGTGCTTCAGGTTGTTAACCTGTCTGCTGTTTGGTTGGATGTTCCAACTTCCTGGAAGATTAATCCTGTGTTTCATGTTTCCTTGTTGAAAAAGGCTGACGTATCTGATAGGGACGCCACTGTCACAGTTCCCCCTGTTGTAGAAGACGGCGAATTTGAAATTTCGCGCATCTTGAATAGAGATGAGCGGAGTTTGAATCGAACTGTTCGCCAATCTCAAATTCGAGCTGTTTTGGGCGGTGTTCGAGCCGTTCGACGAACCCGAACGATTTGAAAAAAATCCGGCTGTTCGAGGTTATGTTCGATAACTGTTCGTGCACCAAAATCGTAACTGGATTTTTTCACAGTAATACTGATAATCAATGTTAATACACAGTTTGAGTGTACAGCGGGGCGGGGGAGGGGAATGGGATGGATCTCTGCAGAAATAATGAAGATCTCCATTTTTTTTTCTCTTTCCCGCATTTACAGTGGGGAGGTGCAGTCTGTCAGCCTATCAGCAGCGCACACACGGAGCGAAGTGCTTTTTTTCTCACAAGCAAGGGCATGTGTCATTGGCTGTGTATGTCACATGTCCTTGCCCTAAAAGACCCAGCCATTTTCCCCGTCGCCACCATTTTCTCACTGCTGCAGCTGAGTGTTAGACGGCACCGCTGTTGCTGTGTGCGCGCTGTACAGTATAACTGTGTGAATTGCAAGCGAATTGTATATGAAATAGACAGATAGTTTGGGAGTAGGGACTAGTTCTAATTGCAGCCCTTTTGAGCGCTAGGTTACAGCATTTCCTACGACTTTTAGCAGGCAGGTCTGTGCTCTTAAATAGACAGATAGGTTGGGAGTAGTGACTAGTTGTAATTGCAGCCCTTTTGAGGGCTAAGTTACATCAGTTCCTATCACTTTTTGCCAGGCAGGTTTATTGTTGTTCTGTGCAAGTGTTTTTCACAGCATTTGGCTAAATCTAGCTAAGCAAATCCTTTTGGGCCTCTTGCAGTGTGTGTTAGTCAGTGGAGTAGCCTATCTGTGCTGCAAGCTACACCACCTGTGTATGTTATACCAATTTTTTACTGCCCCTAGCCAAGTAAAACCTTTTGGGCATATTAGCAGTGTGTGGTACTCATTCAATTAGGCCATCTATACTAAGCTCCACCAGCTTTCAAATTATTAATAATTTTTAGCTGCATCTTGCCTGTAAAATAATTTTGGGCATATTAGCAGTGTGTGGTACTCACTATATTAGTCCATCTATACTAAGCTCCACCAGCTTTCAAACTACTAATAATTTTTAGCTGCATCTTGCCTGTAAAATAATTTTGGGCATATTAGCAGTGTGTGATACTCATTCTATTAGGCCATCTATACTAAGCTCCACCAGCTTTCAAATTACTAATAATTTTTAGCTGCATCTTGCCTGGAAAATAATTTTGGGCATATTAGCAGTGTGTGGTATTCATTCTATTAGGCCACCTATACTAAGCTCCACCAGCTTTCAAATTACTAATAATTTTTAGCTGCATCTTGTCTGGAAAATAATTTTGGGCATAGTAGCAGTGAGTGGTACTCATTCTATTAGGCCTTCTAAACTAAGCTCCACCAGCTTTCAAATTACTAATAATTTTTAGCTGCATCTTGCCTGTAAAATAATTTTGGGCATATTAGCAGTGTGTGGTACTCATTCTATTAGGCCATCTATACTAAGCTCCACCAGCTTTCAAATTACTAATAATTTTTAGCTGCATCTTGCCTGTAAAATAATTTTGGGCATATTAGCAGTGTGTGGTACTCATTCTATTAGGTCATCTATACTAAGCTCCACCAGCTTTCAAATTACTAATAATTTTTAGCTGCATCTTGCCTGCAAAATAATTTTGAGCATATTAGCAGTGTGTGGTACTCATTCTATTAGGCCATCTATACTAAGCTACACCAGCTTTCAAATTACTAATAATTTTTAGCTGCATCTTGCCTGTAAAATAATTTTGGGCATAGTAGCAGTGTGTGGTACTCATTCTATTAGGCCATCTATACTAAGCTCCACCAGCTTTCAAATTACTAATAATTTTTAGCTGCATCTTGCCTGTAAAATAATTTTGGGCATAGTAGCAGTGTGTGGTACTCATTCTATTAGGCCATCTATACCAAGCTCCACCAGCTTTGAAATTAATAATTTTTAGCTTCATCAAGCCCGGAAAATAATTTTGGGCATAGTAGCAGTGTGTGGTACTCATTCTATTAGGCCATCTATACCAAGCTCCACTAGCTTTGAAATCAATAATAATTTTTAGCTGCATGTAGCCCAGAAAATAATTTTGGGCATAGTAGCAGTGTGTGGTATTCATTGTATTAGGCCATCTATACCAAGCTCCACCAGCTTTGAAATTAATAATAATTTTTAGCTGCATCTAGCCCGGAAAATACTTTTTCTTCCCAATAGTGGTAGCAATAGAAATATGGGGCGCGCGCCTGGCTAACAAAAATATACGCTTCATAACAAAAAACACCAGCCTAGTTCACTGCATTAATAAGATGGCATCATTGTCTCTCCCAGTGCTAGGCCTACTACACCGGCTAGCATTCCTGTGCCTAAAACACAATGTATGGGTCCGCGCTAGCCACGATGCTGAGGGGTCTTACTCTGCTGCTAGAGCTTTATCACAATTCAATTGGCAGATTTTCACAGAGCTCCTTCCCAATGCCCATCCATTGGGCAACAGTTGCCCACCCTCCCTATGGGATCTAGTGGTGAATAGTTGATGCCATTAATCAGAGCTTCAGCTGCCGCGTCGACGTGGCAAGCATACGGTAAGGCATGGGAAGAGTGGACACGACTAGTAGCAGACAGACGGGTTGACCAATGTGAACAAGCCAGATTACAAGTCACCATAGAATTTCTCCACCAGCTAATGATGAGGGGCATATCAGGGGCGTCAGCGCAGCGGTGTCTGCACAGCGATGTCTGACCGGAGTAGCATTTCACTTCCAACTACTGAATTGGGGTGATGTGACAAAGAGATTCATCATCAGACAATCCATAAAAGGGTGGAAAAGGGGTCAGCCAAGTCAGAAGTGTAGACGTCCCGTCCCGTGTCACTAAAACTGATTTCTCACATCATATCCCTAACACCATTAACATGACACTCACAATTCGAAGCAACACTACTGTCTACTACATTTGTGATCGCCTTCTTCGGGGCGCTATGCATAAGCGAATTAGTCCCTCAATCCAAAATTACCACCAGTGGAGGCTTATTACACCAGGACGTAGTCATAGCCAATAATGCAATACGTCTACGCATACGCAAATCGAAAACGGTTCCAGCGGGCAGTGGCACTTGGATACTTCTACAACCCAAAAACGGTACACTGAGTCGGGAAACAATAGTAAAAACATATATAACCATCAGATCACAAAGTAATTTCTTCCTATAACACATTGATGGAATGCCATTATCAAGATACCAGATCCAAGCTATATTTAATAAATGCATAACATCAGCAGGGAACCACTCCAAAGATTACGGGACACATTCATTCCGCATAGGCGCGGCCACGGAAGCAGCAAGAGCAGGACTGTCAGAAACGGAAGTTCAGAGGATAGGGAGATGGCGATCCACGTGTTTGGCGAGATACATAAGACTGGACTTGTTATCCTAACGTGGTTTGTTTCTTTTACAGGTGACGCTAAGCCAACAGTGTGGGTGATAGGCCACTCGTATATATATTGGGCACAAAAAAGGGCGAAAGTCCGCCCAGGTGGGAGGAAATTAGAGTTTCATAACACATATTTCAACTGGAGAGGTATTAGAGGCCTGCTACGGCCACAGGTACAAATGGAGGTAATCAAGGTAGGGAGAGAGGCAAGAGGTCTGGTCATCTTAGTTATACAGGCCGGGGGAAACAACCTAGGTCATCACAAGAGCGCATAACTAATGGCAATAATGAAACTAGACACTGAGCTCTTCAGAGAATTTTTCACAAAACTAACTATAGTATGGTCAGAGATTGTGCCGATAATGGTATGGCATGGGGCGCGAGACATAACGGCCACCGAACGGACAAGGCGGGTAATAAATATTCGGATGGCAAAATTTAGAAGAGACAGAGGCGGTGTAGTGATACAACACCGACAACTGGAAGGAGATAAAGCAGGCCTCATACGGCACGACGGTGTTCACTTAATGGATATTGGACTGGACATATTCCTGTCAGGACTCCAGGACGGAGTGGAACAAGCATTAAGAGTGATGTATGGGGGTCAGAGTCCTGCATACGAGTACGCAGGATCCTCCGTGGTCTGGAAATAGAAAGGACATGTTGGAGAGTTACACTTGTTGGCCAACTTGACGGTGTGGAGACCCAGGGCATGCTGCAACATGCAGAATTATTTTAGAAATAAAATGCCTTTCTAATGGAATGAGTATAAAGAGTTAATAAAGCTGTGACCGATCCTCACCCATCTAGTTGTAAGAGTTACATTATTGTATTGTCAAGGAAAGGGGGGCGGTAGGGGGGCTGAGCGTCTGGATTTGGTTGGGGGTCCCCACAGTCTGCCTAGGCTAGATGAAGTTAAAAATTCTTATTAGATACAGAGGCGGTGCAGCTTCCTTCGCAGCTGGGCTACTACGCCCAAAGTATTGCCTAGGCTAGATGCAGTTAAAAATTCTACGCTGACTAGCAGACACTGAAGCTTTGGAGCAGACCTCTGAGTAAACAGCTCTTCAGACTCAACATATGTGTTTACCCCAAGCCATAGTGTATGTAGTTTCTTACGGTTAAAAGGGGGGGGGAGCCACCCAACCAGCCTGGAAATGACGATGCCAACGTCACTTAAAACACAGCAAGAGGACTCCCAAAAGAGTCTCCATTTTTTCCAAAAATTGTGGCACAGACACCACTTAAGTGACATCAATTGCCCCAGAGTTGCTTAAAACGGTTTTTGAGGTGATTTTACCAAATCCTCAAGCTTTTAGTCTCCCCAGGATGACACAGGGGTAGAAAAGTCTTTGCGGAGCCATGATTTGTTCATCTTTATGAACGTGAGTATGTCTACATTCTCAGTGGACAGCCGCGTACGCTTATCTGTCAGCACACCACCAGCAGCGCTGAACACACGTTCAGAGAGAACGCTGGCTGCGGGGCATGACAAGATCTCCAAGGCGTGATTGGCGAGCTGCGGCCATTTTTACAGATTGGAATCCCAAAATGAGCAAGGGTCCAGTGACACAGTCATGGCTTCGATGTTCACTTGGAGATACTCCTGTACCATCCACTCTAGGCGTTGACTATGTGTCAGACTTTTTGTCTCCTGTGGCCTTGCAAAGGATGGTCTAAAAAAGTGGTGAAACGATTCCACAAAATTGCTGTTACCAGCAGATACTGTGTTACTGTTACGGTTTGAGTGGTGAAGACTCGACAGTCCCACGGTTGGCAAGTTAGAACTGTGAGATTCACTACGTGCACCACTGTTTTTTTGTGGAAAAGCACATGTAAGATTCTGCAACAGCCTCTGCTGATACTCCTGCATGCGTGAATCCCTTTCTATGGCAGGAATTATTTCGGCAAATTTACTTTTGTACCGGAGATCTAAGAGTGTGGCAACCCAGTAGTCGGGATTACTTCGAATTCTGACAATCCGAGGGTCATGTTGCAGGTAGTGCAGCAAGAAGGCACTCATGTGTCTTGCGCATCCAGGAGGACCAAGTCCTTGTTGTGTTGGTCGTGAGGTAAGAATCATGCTTTCTTCCTCTGCCCTCTCCCCCCAACCTCTCAGAACAGAAATGTGATCAAGGTCTCCCTCATCTGATGAGTCTTACATGCCCATCGCCAGTTCGTCCTCCACTTCTTCCTCGGCTCCTGAACCTTCCTCAACAGTTTGGCTGCTACCATGCGCCCTGATTAATCCCTCTCCCCCACCCTCCCGTGCCTGCGGCCTTGGTGCTGCCGACTGTCTGGACCTAGGAGAGTTTATCCCTTCCGCATACGACTCCTCCTCTACTTCCTCCACCTCCTCTTGTCCCAGCACCTGACTCTGAAGTTTGTTTAACGTGTGCTCCAGCATGTAAATCACCGGAATAGTCATGCTGATAATGGCATCGTCAGCACTAAACATGTTCGTCGCCATTTCAAAACTGTGCAGAAGGGTGTGTGGCGCCCTTGAGGGTTCAGTCGCCACAGAGGTAATGCATCTCACCCAGAGGTGTGGTATCTCACCCTCAGGTAAGGAAGGAGTATGGCTCGGGACCCTAACACCTGCATCCAACACATAGCCGCAGTGGGGGTAGGGCGAGATTGCTCCTAAGGGAGAGCACAGTCCCAGGTCCCTAGCTGGTGGGAGGGTCCTATGTAGTGGGTGTGGGTGGAGAAAGCAGCTTAGGGGAGCACATGACGGGGAGAGTATAAATAGGAAGCCATCTTAGAAAGAGCAAGCCAGTCAGAGGAGGAGAAGTGATAGGGGCAGAGGCTCTGCATGAGCTCTGCTCCAGAGGCGGGCCTAGCCTGGGAGGCCCAGGACTGAAGGAGAGAAGAGAGGAGTGGGAGCAGGAAGGCTCCAGGAACCGAAGGGACCCTAGGGGCTATGGGCCATACAAAAGGCCACCCGTACGCCCGCTGCTACCAGGAGGTAGAGGGGCCAGGCCAGATAAGGGGAACCGGTCCCTCAACTAGCGGAGAAAGATCAAGGCTCAACTAGAAACCGTAGGCTGCAGTATTTCATGTACTGCAGGCCAAAGTCCACACCAGTCTCACTAAGAAGGTAGCCACATAGGACCCAAGTGACGGAACACAAGTCGCCCGCCAAGGCCCGAGGATACCGGATAGAAGTGTCACTGGGTGTGAGGTGCAGGGAGAAGGCCAGAGAAAGGACACACAGAAGGGGGTCCTGCTAAGTGCTCCGGAGCTATCTGTGGGTGGACTGAGCCCCTCACTGAGTACTCACAGCACGACGGGGTAGATTGCTCTGGTACCTGTAATCTGGACTGCAACAACTGTGAGTAAAGATCTTGGAACTGCATCACACGGACTCTGTGTTCATTACTGACTCCCTGCACTACAACCACCATCATCCACCCACACTGCCCTGAAGCTACATTCTTCCTGTGGGGAGTAATAATACCATTGCTGCAAAACCACCAGCTTCAGAGGACTGTTCCGCAGCGGCGGCCCCTTTGTCTGCACTCCACAGGTGGCGTAGTCGGACATTATAAAACCCATATATACAAATTACCCTTGGATTGACCACCCTGGGTCACGGATCGAGTCACCGCCACAGTGACTACAACCCCCAGCGTCTACCGGCTCGGCTCCGGGTACCCCACGGCCCAGGGGGCGCGTCAACTTCATAGGTCCCTGATCTGAGACCACTCCTCCAGCGTGATTTGCCCCACCTCTGGATCTCGTTGGTCCAGGATATACGTCAGAACGTTTTGCACCAGGGCTTGTCGGTGCTGCCACAGTCGCTGCAACATGTGCAGATTTGAATTCCACTGTGTCGGCATATCGCATTTCAGCCAGTGAACTGGCAGGCCCAACGACTTCTGTAGAGATGTAAGTCGTTGAGCTGCGGGATGCGAACGGCGGAAGTGAGCACACAGCGACCGTGCCATCTGCAGAAGGCCATCTAGTCCAGTATAAAGGGCTAAAAATTGCTGGACAACCAGGTTCAACACGTGAGCCATACAAGGCACATGTTTGACATTGCCCCAGCGAAGGGCCGCACCCAGGCTTGCAGCATTGTCGCACATGGCCTTCCCTGGTTGCAGGTCCAGTGGAGACAACCATTCATGAAACTGGGTCTCCAGAGCTGAGCACAACTCCTCAGCTGTGTGACTCACATTTCCCAGACATTTCAAAGTAAACGCTGCCTGATGCCGTTGAGCCCTGCTGCCAGCATAGCAAGGAAGTGTGCAGGATTCCTTCTGCGCAGTTAGAAAGCGGGTAGCATTACCAGACAGGCTTTGGGTGCAGGTGGAGGACCGAGAGGAGGTTGAGGAGGCAGAAGCAGTGGAGGAACTTTGAGATAAAGAGGATTGACGCACAACTTGTGGGGACGGCAAGACTTGGACAGCAGCCCCTTGTCCTGCTGTCACCATAGTTACTCAGTGCCCAGTCAGCGCCATGTAACACCCCTGTCCATGCCTACTCGTCCAAGTGTCTGTGGTGAAATGGACCCTGTCACACACAGAGTTTCTCCAAGAAGCGGTGATGTTGTGTGCGACATGCTGGTGGAGCGCAGGCACACCTTTCTTTGAGAAGTAGTGCCGACTGGGCATCTGGTACTGGGGCACTGCGACGGACATAAGGTCTCGAAAATCCTCTGTGTCCACCAGGTGGAAAGGCAGCATTTCTGTAGCCAACAGCTTGCAGATGGTGAAATTCAACCTCTTAACTTTGTCATGGCTAAGAGGAAATGGTCTTTTACTTGTCCACATCTGAGGGATCGAGGGCTGGCTGTTGTGCTTAGACGGGGTTGAGTAGGGTGTCCCCGGCAAACTGCCGGTCTGTGAGGAAGATGCAGGCGGAAAAGTTAGGTTGCCTTGATCCAAAGGTGGTGCTCTCGATGTCAGAGAACGCTCAACACCAGCTGGTGTTTTCACTTCCAAATGAAATGATGACCTGCCAATTACACTGGCTGTTGCGGGTAAAGAGGTGGCAGGTCTGCATTCCAAAACAGGTGTGACTGCTGTCCCCCAGTCACAGAGGATGAAGAGGCCGCGGATGCACAAGATAGGGCAGACAGTGGTTGGCCCCGCCCGCTAGGCCGCATTGTAGCACAATGAGCTTCCCACTGCAACTTATGCTTCATATCCATGTGATGGTTCATGCATGAAGTACTCAAACTATGGATTTTTTGGCCTCTACTTAGCTTTTGGTGACAAATATTACAGATAACACGAGTTGGGTCATCCTTATCGATCTGAAAAAATGCCCAGGCTATGCAAGGCTTAGAGCCCATGCAACCTGAAGAGCCACCACGACTTGAGGTCAGAGGCAGAGTTGTGGTTGAGGATGCAGTTGTTGACGTGCTTCCAGTACTCCGTCTCTGTCCAGGAAGGCGCAACCTAACCTCGTCGTCAATAGCATCTGTGACGCCCAGCTGCGCTTGGTATCACAGATCCTAGAAGAGTGGATTGATGGAATCCTCCACAAGAGGCCCCCATAAATATTCACACATCTCCACCTTCCACCTCAGACCAGCAGAGGGAGCCCGTTAGGGATATAAATAGGGAAGGTGGAGCTAGGCAGTTCAGTTCCTCTGAAGAGTTCCTGCAGTAGAGAAGCCTAAGAGAGGTCAGTCTGCCGTGGAGCTCAGTCTAGTCTAGAGAACTCAGTTAATAGTTCAGCAGTGGAGCACGAGGCTCCTGCTAGCTAGATTCAGGGAGCCCAGTTACAGCTTAAGGTGTGCCGGCGCCATAAGATCGGTGAAGCGCGGCAAGCTGCCGTTAGTGTGTATAGCCTAGTGAGGGCCCGAGTAGGCCGAAGGCGAGTGGAGAGTTAGTACATAGGGGTCAGAGGAGCTTAACCAGCTCACCCCAAAGCATTTACCGGACACCGGATCCGAGCTTACCGGGATCTCTATGACCCA
This sequence comes from Phyllobates terribilis, assembly GCF_046119375.1. Lineage (NCBI taxonomy): Eukaryota > Metazoa > Chordata > Amphibia > Anura > Dendrobatidae > Phyllobates > Phyllobates terribilis. Next base: position 31,771,904 of record NW_027362768.1, on the reverse strand, counting down.
GTAACGCATAATCGGACTCCCTGGAGAACTACAAGTCCCAGGATTGCTAAGGTGCTGATATGTAACAGAGCCAAGAGACGCTTAGGCCCCTCATACTGGGAGCGTGAACTCCAAGAGAAGGCCCTACCACAAGGTCAGCCAGCGCAGGATAGAGACAAAGTTAGGCCTAGCTCCAGGCAGGTCAGAAACTTACTACGCAGAGGCAAGAAACAGGAGGCCCTACACCCGCTCATTGGGGAGGATCCTGATATGCACCCTTCACCCTACAGTCCTCCGGGATGTGCCTGAATTTCCACCAGTAAAAGGTACTGAAGTGACTACCGTGTCCGTTCCCTTTCTTGCTCTGCAGACGTTACCCCCCCCCCACCGCGGGGGGGCTCGACCCACTAGCGGATAGGCACCAGTTTTGGGAGAGGGGGGCTGGCCGTCACGGTCCACCGCGGCTCTGGCACAAACCCGTCGACACGGAGGTCGCATGGGCAGGAACCGACTGGCATGTCAGCGTCGCACTCCAGCGTAGTCCCTCTGCCCGCTCGTGCCTGTAACCTCAAATGGATGCTCAAGCGGCTTTTCTTCCCAGGGCTGTTCCCCGCCCAGCAGGAACATGGGGGAGCTCAGGTCGGCCTTCCACTGAACTCCCTTACCTCCCTTGCCCTCTTTCCTTCTTCCATTCTCCATCTAACCCCTCAGCTCTGTGGTGTCTGCTCTCCCTCCAGCTCTCTCACTCTCACAGGTGGACTACCGCGTGTATTCACACTGTGGCAAATCTTTTGGGCCCAGGCATAAGAAGTTGTCGAGGTAATGGATAATATGTGCCCTCTTAGAAACGTCCATTACAACCCATTCGAGGAAGCAACTAAACGCCTCAAATAGTGAGCAGGATCTGGACCACCCCATGGGCAAACAACGATCTATATAGTATGCTCCTTCCCAGAAGCAGCCCAATAGGTGGACACTATTCGGAGGCACAGGTAGTAAGTAACCGGAACGTGAATGTCTGTTTTGGCCATCAGGGTGACCCTTCCCAACTTCTTGATCCGCCTGATTGCCTTGTCAAAGGATGTACAGTATATACTACTGTACTTGGTTCTGTGTCGATGTTATCGTTTACTGACCTGCCCCTTGGATATGACAAATGGTGGATTAGTCCGAATGTATAGGGTTCCGTTTTGGCACAACTCACAACGGGGATACCACTATGTCTTGTAAGGAAAGTGTTCTGAATGGAACCGCCATTCTACCTAAAGATATTTCTTTTTTTAATTTTCTTGTCACGACGTCAGGGTGTTGGTAGGCTGATTTTAGATTTTTACTCCAGCCTTTCTTGATTTTAGAAGGGCATGACATGCCTATATCTGTGTCTCCCCCTCCTTTTACTCCTCCACCTCTTTTCTTTTCGCATGACTATATGTACTTGTCACTTTTCCATGTGTTAGTTGTGTCTTCTGAGCAGTTTGTCAGCTTTTGGACACCTTTGAAGTGTTTTCTATGTGTTTTCTATGTGTTTCTATGTGTTTTTGTTTGCCTTGCATTGGTTTTAACGGTGTTCGACCGTTTTCGATGAACAGTTCGACGAACAGTTTGGTGAACATACGGGTGTTCGACGAACCGAACTGAACGCGAACACTAGGGGCGTGGCTCAACACTAATCTTGAATTCTAGATGGCATAGAGGGAGATTACAGTATCTTGTCTCCTGGAAGGGTTTCGGTCCCGAAGACAACTCTTGGGTGAGGACGGATGATGTCTCTGCTCCTAGGCTTGTTAAAGCTTTCCACAGGAAGTTTCCAGATAGGCCTGGGCCTGGAGGATCCGGAGGATCCTCATAAAAGAGGGGGTACTTTTTGAACCCTCCTGTTAGTTTTTTCTATCTTGTGTTTTGCGGTCACGTGACCATCTGCCTATATATTCCAGCTCCGCCCTTCTGGCTTTGCTGGACTTCAGTGTTGTTTGACTGTTTTGCTAGCCTGGTGCTTCGGTGCCTATCTCTGTCAGTTTGCTTGGTCCTCTGGGACCTCTAGTACTTTTTGTCAGTTTGTCTTTTGTGTTCTACAACAATTTCTGTTTAGGAGGCGTCCCATTTTTTGTCCCAGTCCTTAGTTCTTTTAGGGACCCCTCCCTTATTTCTATAGGTCTTTGTTCAGACTAGCCGAGGACTAAGGCGGGTCTGTTCACAAGGAACAGGCAGCCCGCTACATCGTAGGGATTCAGCTTAGTCTTACTGTAGGGACAGCTTTCCCCTATCTTTCCTTAGTACTTGTTGCAGATCATAACACCACGCTCAGTAAAAATGGCTGAATTTGGAGAAAACTTATATGTGCGCCGTGTGACGTATAAACCACAGTTTTAAATAGCTGGCCTGTAGGTAAATATTTTTGGACAGCAAACTGGTGTCAATAACGTTGCTGACACACTGAAACAAAATTTTAATGAAGTCCAGAAATGGCAGAATTTTCAGCGCATTTATATGTGATCCGTGTGACAGACAAACCACAGTTTTAAATAGCTGGCCTGTAGGTAACTATTTTTAACAGCGCCGACCTCATGTCAATAAATTCTCTGACACACTGCAACAAAATTTCAATGGAGGCCAGAAATGGCAATGCTTTCAGCGCAATTATATGTGATCCGTGTGACCGACAAACCACAGTTTTAAATAGTTGGATTTTTAGCTCTGTAATATAGAAAGTACCTGGCTGTATATTGCAGTGCCAACAAGCAAATGGCGCTGAAAAACGGTGTTCTCTGGATTGCTTTTTAAGCAAATAATCAGGATTAAGATATAAGAAATTTATTCCTGGCCCCTGATACCTGGGGCTATTTCTACAAATATCTGTAAAAGCATCAGCAGACAGAACTGAAATGGACTCTCTTGCTATGTACACTTCAGTCTGCTATATACCCTGCCTGCCTGCACTGATATCTCTGCAACTGGATTAGTCCTCAGAATGACTGTTAGTTGGGATGGATATGTAGAGAATCTTGTAGAATACCTACACTAACTAATAAACAATCGAATCTCTCCCTAGGTCAGCAGCACCTCTCCCTACACTGCCTGATTGCGGAGTACACTGTGACGAGCACGGCGGTGCCAGGTCTTATGTAGACCTGATGACGCTGTGCAGCCAACCAATCACTGTAATGTCACAACCAACATGGCTGCGGCATTACAGTTTGTGGCACACAATCCCTGCATGTTGATTGGCGCTCCAAAGACCCAGGAAAATTCCTAACCCAGGAAATACTCAAAGAGCGCCGTGCATCTTGAGCAGTGAGATGCTCGGGCGAGCACCGAGCAGTAGCGAGCATGCTTGCTCATCACTACTCATCACGCAATATTGCCTCAGAATATTGGCTTGGCTGGGTAGTGTCACCCATTGAGAAATCTGGCTCCATACCAACATGCTGGGCACTCATAGCTTCCTCTTTGAGATTATGCAGTGATTGTTTCAAGAGATACAGCAGCGGGATGATTACGCTGATAATGAATGGCATGATCACTGCTCACGAGGTTGGTGCAGTACTCAATGTTCTCAAGAACCTCACAAATGTCAGCGATCCACACCCACTCGACAGTTGTTATGTGTGGTGGCTGACTTTCAGTCTGACGGGCATGTTGAAGCTGTTTTTCAACCACTGCCCTCTGGTGTTCACTAATCCTCGCCAACATATGATAGGTTGAGTGCCACCGCGTGGGCAGGTTGCAAATGAGTCGGTGGCTTAGCAAGATCAAGTGCTTTTGCAGTGCTGTAAGAGCAGCAAAATCGGTAGAGGAATGTCGAAATGGGCGCTAATATGGCACACCTTCTCAAGTAGGTATGGCAAGTCATGGTAAGTTTTCGGAAATTTCTGAACAACTAGGCTCAGCACGTAAGCCATGCATGGCACGTGTACCAGCTTGACGACCTTTAAAGCCGCCACCAGGTTTCGCCCATTATCGCAGACGACCAGGCCATGTTGGAGGTGCTGCGGGGAGAGTCACTGATCGGTCTATTGTTTTAAAGCTTGCCACAGCTCTACTGCAGTGTATGCTATCTGACCTAAACAGATCAGCTTCAGCAGAGTGTGTTGCTGCTTTGCTGATGCGCTGCTGCACAGGTCCCAGCTTGGCAGTGATGGGGAGGGTAATTCAGCTGAGGATGAGGAGCAGGAGGAGGGGAGAGAGGAAGTGGAATATGAAGAGGCGGAAGCCCTGATAGAAGTTGGGCATGCTATTCTTGGCGTGTGTAGGATGTGTGATGTTCCAGTTTGCGCCTTTGTCTCACCCTCCACCAGCTTCACCCAGTGTGCCGTTACATAACTGTATCATCCCTGTCCACAACAACATGTCCAGGTGTCTGTTGTTAGGTGGACCTTCCCGGTTATGGCCTTCATGAGAGCATGGTTCAGATTGTTTAACACGTGCTTGTGTAATGCAGGGATGGCACACCGGGCAAAATAGTGGCGGCTGGGAACACTGTATCATGGGGCAACCACAGCAAAGAGATCACTGAAAGACTGTGTTCCCACAACCTAAATGGCAACATCTCCACAGCTAGCAATTTGGCAATGTGCGAGTTTAGTATTTGTGCCTGTGGGTGCATGGTTGGGTATTTAAGCTTTCTTTCCAAGCTCTCAGGCACAGACAATTGGACGCTTCGCTGGGACAATGAAGTGGATGTGGTTGATGTTTGTTGTGTGTGAGCAACCGCAGGTTGTGGGCGGGAGGTATGATCGCCTGCTTTCTGAACAGCAGATTCTGAAGGATATAGCCCAGGTGACATTGCAGTGGTTTGACCCACAGATGCAGATTTGGTACCCTTGTGTTCCGCCCTCCTACAGGGGTGCTTGGCTGCCATGTGGTTGTGCATACTGGTGGTGCTCAGGTTGCATTTGCCATGGCCTCTGCTCAACTTGGTATGGCAGATGCTACAGACTACAATGTTTTTCTCTGAAGGACTTTCAGAAAAAAAATTCCACACAGCCGCTGAACGCCCCCTTGCCCTGACTTGGCGCACAGCGGTTGTGCTCTTGGGAAAAGTTGACACGGTTCTCAACCTGGGCAAACCACGACCCCTTGGTGCCTGTGTTGGTGCTACATATCCATGTTCCTCTGTGTTGCTGTCATGGCTACACATGCCAACGGTCCAGGTCGGATCAGTGGACTCATCATCGACCATCTCGATTTCCATCTCATCCTCCTTCCCAGTTGACATTGTAGGCTGACCTGATGGCAACTGTGTCTCATCATCATCAGCCTCCACCTCCACCAGTAAATGACGTTCTTCCAAGTGGCTTTCTTCTTTCTTCTGGCCGTAGGTCCTCATAAACTTGAGCATCAATGCACACCACCTCCACTTGTCCCTCTTCAATGCTGCACAGTGATAGGCCAGAGACAACCAAAGGATACGCACCAAACAGATTCTCGGAGTGGCCAAGCTTGGGGTCATATGTCTCCTGTGACTGATAATGGCAGGAGGAAGGAGAACCAGCTTCGGGATTGGATGGGCCAGCCTTTTGTGTATCGACAGTAGACTGTGTGGTCGTGGAAGATTTGTTGCTGCTTGGAAAATGCGTAGAGGCCTTGCCTGCTATACAAGACAGAATCTGCTCTCACTCTTCTGGCTTCCACACATGTGTACATTCCAGGAACATAGTGGATGCATCAAGCTTATAATGATCTGACACAGACTGAGTGCTTTCTCGCGAACCACTGACAACACCAGGTCCACGTCTCTTAACAACAGGCTTTTTTGGCATTTTGTGGTTGTTGACATATTTTCAGATGTTGATGGCATGGTGCGTGCCTCGTAGCAGGCAGTAGGAAATGTTTGGACTACTGCTTTGCGTAGTGCAGTAAACGTCTTTTTTAGTGAGCTAATGTGGACAGAAGGCAGGCTGTCACCCCAAAAACAGCGGGGGAAAATGGCCTGTTGCGTGCTTGGTAGCAGGCAGTAGAAAATGCTTGGACTACTGCTTTGTGTAGGGCACTGAACGCCTTTCTAAGTGGACTAATGTGGACAGAAGGCAGGCTGTCACCCCAAAAACAGCGGGGAAAATGGGCTGGTGAGTGAATTGTAGCAGGCAGTAGGAAATGTTTGAACCACTGCTTTGCCTTGGGCACTAACCGTTTTTTTAAGTGGACTAATGTGGACAGCAGAAGCCAGGCTCTGACCCCTAAAACAGCGGGGAAAATAGACCAGTGATTTTAAAAAAAAAGTCAGCACAAAATGCTACTACTCTGCGTGCTGGAAAAATATTGCTTTGCCTCTGACAAGAGCTGTTTTAAGATAGACACTGGAAGAACGCTTTAACTCTCCCTACCTAATACACAATCTCTCCCTCCCTGTACTCTGACTTTGTTGTGTGTCTTAAGCTCTGAAAAGAGCTATTTTTTGGTAGTATTATGGAGCTAGTGAGCTGCTCTTTTAAACTATCCCTGCTCGGTTATCTCTCCCTCCCTACTCTACCCTGAACTAGTATACACTGCAGGTAGCCCTTAAAAGGGCTTTTGTTTTATCAAGAGTCCTAAACACTCTCCCTAGCAGGTCAGCAATCTCTCCCTATGCTTGTAGAACGCAGGCTCCGGACTTAATGTGCACAAAATGGCAGTGGCAGAGCTTAAATAGACTCTATGATGCTGGGTAGCCTTGTCAGAGTACCCCACGCATCAGGGTCTGGGCACTGGGAGGGTCTGAGAAAACTGTCCCAGTCCTTTTACAGTGTTCCCCTGCCTCTGCTGCATCATATTTGTGTCTCCCTCGTCTGTACTCCTTGGTTGTCCAACAAACTGTGAACTCTGCTGCCTGCGTTTTCAGATGGGAATTTTTTAAATAATTCTTCAACAAGGGCCTTCTGGTACTGCAACATTTTATTAGACCTCTCCACCATGGGAAGAAGAGATAGAAAGTTCTCCTTGTTGCATGGGTCTAGAAGTGTGACCAACCAGTAATTAGTGTTGGCCAAAATGCATGCAATACGAGGGTCACAGGAAGGGCAGCGGAACATAAACTCAACCATATGTGCCAGACTGCCAAAAGCCAAGACTTCAGTGTCCTGACCAAGGGTATAACTGTCCATGCTCTCCTCCTCCTCCTGGTCCTGTGCTATATTAGCTTCAGCGCAGCCTGTTGCCGCTTGGCTGAGGCAGTGCTGCAGTGCTAGCAGCTTCCGTCTGATGTGATCATTTCGGAGATGGAGGCTGAAGAAGAGGAGGAGGAAGTGCAGGAGCTGTAGAATGTGGGGGCAACCCTTACTGACTCAGGGCCTGCAATGCTCGGTGTCGGAAGGACGTGTTCCGTCCCAGGGTTAGTCTGGGTCCCGCCTTCCACTATAATAATCCAGTGTGCCGTTAGTAAGATTTCCCATCCCTGGCTACAAGCACTTGTCCACGTGTCCGTGGTTAGGTGGACCTTCCCACTAACTGCGTTGTTGAGGGCACAGCTAATGTTCTGCGACACGTGCTTGTGTAAGGCGGGGACGTCACACCGGGAGAAATGGTGGCGGCTGGGGACGAGTACCGAGGGATGGCCGCTGCCATGAGGTTGCGGAAAGATTCCGTCTCCACTAGCCTAAAAGGCAACATTTCAAGTGCAAGCATTCGATAAATGTGGCAGTTTAGTATTGTGGTCTGTGGGGTGCTGGCTGTGTATTTGCACTTACATTCAAAGAACTGGGGTAAGGACAACTGAACGCTGCGCAGGTACAAGGACGTGGATGTGGTTGCTGATTGTGGTGGTTGCAAGTGTGCAACTACAGGTGCAGGGCAGAACGCATCTTCGCCTGCACCATGGACAGGGGATTGGCATGCACACACAACAGCAGAACAGGCAGTGGTGACACCCGCAAACACTGTTTCTGGACCCTGGGGTTCGAAAGAACTAGTCGTGTGTCTTGCTATCATGTGATTGAGCATGCTGGTGGTGGTCAAGCTGGTAGTTTTGCTGTTCCTGCTGCTGCCGGCATGGCAGATGTTGCAAATGGCCTTTTTTGGATTAACTGGACAGTCTTTAAAAAAGAGCCAGACTCAGGAAGACCTAACAGTTGTACTGGCAACTTCCCTCGCGTTGGTGTTCTGGGAAACGGTTGCGGGCCTGTTTCTGGCCACCCCACTGCTTGTTCCTGCATGTTGTGGTACTATGCCTCCCTCTCCCTCTGTGCTGCTGTCCTCGCTATGCATGTCACCTTACCAGGTTGGGTCAGTGACTTCATTGTCCACCACCTCGTCTTCCACGTAAGCACCCTGGGTTTCCTCCTGACTTGCTGGCAATTGTGTCTCATCATCATCATCCACCTCTTGCGACAGTAATTGTACTTTCCCATCGTTGCCTTCATGTGACCATGGCTGCTCAAATATTTGGGCATCGCTACATGTGATCTCCTCTTGTCCCGCTTGAAGCTGGCCAGGCGAGAGGCCGAATCTATAATTGGAAAAGTGAACAGCTCTTCAGAGTGTCCAAGTGTGTGATCACTTGTCTCTGGGCACTAGGCATGGTGGGAGGAAGGAGGATCAGGTTGAGGAATATGTGGTCCAAACTCACGGCTACTGAGACTTGACCGTGTGGGTGAATACCAAGCAGTTGCGAGCACGCTCGCTCATCACTAGGACTGGTAGAAGTTTGGGACACCACAACGGCAGAAATGGTGGCTGCTGGAGACCGAGTATCGATGGACCAAATTTGTACACCTGTAGCAGGACAATTTCCTTTATTTGAATCCAATGAAATTTCACACAAACCAAGTTCTACAGTATATACACGCCCCCTCAGAAGAAGCACTCGCGAAACGGCGTCGTCGGGGTGGTTCCCTACAAGCTCTCTCCTCTGGCAAGTAATATATCCTCACTCTTGGACTTTTTATATACACTCTATATATACTTGTATTCTTATATGTTCAACCTTCTTTCTTTTGAAGCATTAAGACTTATCATTGTGTCTAAGCTAATCTTATTACCTGGTCACCTTATTTTTACGTATGAGTATTCTCTATATGCACTAGCATCTTACACTTACTACGTATGAATATCCTCTATATGCACTAGCACCTTACATAATTAAGGATTTATTACTAATGCTATTTCTCAGTACATATGCCCTTGCTAGGTATGAATGTCCTCTATTTTGCACTAGCACTTTATATTTTTAAGGATTTATTACTAATGTGAATTTTGAGCACATGTATTTGCATTGCTTATGATTGTTATTTGTAAGGGGATATACTCCTACCTAAACATTGGATTTATTACTATCATTATTTGGTTCAGTGAGCTATTTTGTAGGGAACTCAAGGGTTCCTGCTTTTTTAGCAATTTTTATTTTTTGTTTATCTTTTATATGTATACCCTAATAAAATCATATTTTTAATTATGAGTTTTATGCTTTCCGGTTAAAGCTGCACTTATTTGTGGCAGTTCTTGTGTCTTTAGTGTACTATTGGGAAAGTATACCGGGACCGTTGTGGTTTATACTAAGTATATACAGTATGACAACTAACCCACCTTTTTTTTCTCCATTATTTTAATTTTTTTGCTTCAAGAAATGAAACCTCTTTACTGAAAGGAGTGTTAACTAAAAGAAAACTGACAAAATATCTGTTATAAAAAAATAAATAAAAAAAAATAAACTTCCTGGTAATAGTCAATTTTTGAACAATCAAATTTCTACATTTGTAGCAGGCCAATTGTTTCTTTTATTTCAAAAGAACGAAATTTCACACAAACCAGGTTCTACAGTTTTTATGACAATAATCAATTTTTGGAAAAAAAAAAGGCAAGGCATGGAGGTTTTTAAACATTTTAACCCACTGTAATTTTACATAAAGCATGCTAAACTATACTGATGATTAATTGAATCCAGAAATAATTTTGGAACGTAAATCTTTTGAAAGTGTACTTCATGCACTTCTATATTCCTAAATGCTTTGCAGAAAGTGCAAAGCCATGAAAAAATTATAAAGGAGGGTAATACAGTAATCCTTTTCAGGTGTCTGCTTCTTCTTTTCCTTTCTTGGGAGGCTGGTGGGATGACTGCCTCCACCTGCTTCCTGGAGCCGGATTCTCAGGTGCCTGGGCTGTAAGTGACCCGGTTTCCAGTAGTGCCAGAGCCCCCCACATGTACAAATAATCAACAACTCCCTGCGTACCTCTACCTGCTCCTGCATAAGATGTGGGAACCCCATGGACAGTACGATCTCTCGGGGGGTGGTAGTTCCTTCTCAAGTCGCCTCAAAGAGTCTCTCCCAGGCTTGTTCATTTCTCAAGAAGGGTTCATACTGCTCCCTTCCTTCTGGCATCACACTCACCGCATACCAGCGATGTTGACCCTCTATTTTAAGGATTGTGACTGGTTCCAGTCGTCATCTCTTGCAGCCTTCGAAGTGTGTGTTCTGCCTCTACTGCCCGCTGATTGAACTAGATGTGATACCGGGTCCCAAACTCTGTGATGAACCCCATTCTCTGCTGCCGGTTGTACGTAACGACCTTTCCACGGGATGCCAACTGTTGGTACCTTGCTGCTAGAGGGCCTGCTAGCATTTTTCCAATCTTGGTCCTGGCTCACCTTCTTCTCTCATTCGACCAGCCTAAGCAACGCAGTCCGCTCAATAGTTGCTGATTCCTGGCTCTCCTGTCAGCAGTTCGCAAAAACCCCAGCGGTGAAGGCTGTGGCCTGGGTTCGGGCCTTGGTGGTTCTGGGAAAGCGGGCAGTTCTGGACTACAGGCTACTGCCACCTCCACTGTTGCAACAGCTTGGTCTGGCTCTGATATTCCTCCGGTTGCTCCCTCAGAAGTCCCAGGGGATTCTGCCATCTTTGCTGCCTTGTTGCCCACTTAAGTATGGCTTACTAATTCAATCCATAACATTTTTGATAGTTTTTTTGGAGTGTGATATATTACCAAAATGTACCACAGAACACTCAGAACTCTATGGCTAAGCAATATAATACCGATACATTTTTGATCAATTTTTTTGAGGGTTATATACCACTGAAATGTACCCAAGAATACGTAATACTCCATGAATGAGCAATATAATACCGATACATTTTTTAACACTTTTTTGGAATGTTGTATATTACAGAAATGTACCACAGACAATAGAATACTGCATGGGTAATTTAACCCAGCAAAATTTGTGACTGCTTTTTTGGAGGCTTAAATACAGTGGCTATGTACACCAGAGCACGTAATAGTTTATGAATGAGTAATTGAATCCAGAAATCAACATTTTGTAGTTTTACATACCACTGTAATGCAACAATAACCACATTCAACTGTTTGGATGACTAATTGAATCCAGAAAAATGTATTTAACCCCTTTACCCCCGAGGGTGGTTTGCACGTTAATGACCGGGACAATTTTTACAATTCTGATCACTGTCATTTTATGAGGTAATTACTCTGGAATGCTTCAACGGATCCCACTGATTCTGAGACTGTTTTTTTGTGACATATTGTACTTCATGATAGTGGTAAAATTTCTTCTTTATCACTTGTGTTTATTTGTGAAAAAAATCAGAAATTTAGCGAAAAGTTAGAAAATTTTGCAATTTTCAAAATTTGAATTTTCATGCCCTTAAATCAGAGAGATATGTTACAAAAATAGTTAATAAATAACATTTCCCACATGTCTACTTTACATCAGCACAATTTTGAAACCAATTTTTTTTTTTTATTAGGGAGCTATAAGGGTTAAAATTTGACCAGCGATTTCTAATTTTTACAACAAAATTTACAAAACCATTTTTTTAGAGACCACATCACATTCGACGTGACTTTGAGGGGCCTTTATGACAGAAAATACCCCAAAGTGATTCTAAAAACTGCACCCCTCAAGATGCTCAAAACCACATTCAAGAAGTTTACTAACCCTTCAGGTGCTTCACAGGATTTTTTGGAATGTGGAAGAAAAAAATGAACGTTTAACTTTTTTCACAAAAATTGTTACATTAGACTCAATTTTTTTTTTATTTTGACAGGGGTAACAGGAAAAAATGGACCACAAAATTTGTTGTGCAATTTCCCCTGAGCACGTAGATACCCCATATGTGAGAAAAAAAAACACTGTTTTGGCGCACAGCAGGGTTCGGAAGGGAAGGAGCACCATTTGACTTTTTGAATGTAAAATTTGCTTGAATAATTAGCGGACACCATGTTGCATTTGAGCAGCCCCTGATGTGCTTAAACAGTGGAAACCTGCCACAAGTGAAACCATTTTGGAAATTAGACCCCTCAGGGAACTTATCTAGGTTTGTGGTGAGCACCTTGAACCCCCAGGTGCTTCACAGAAGTTTATATCATTAAGCCGTAAAAATAAAATTTTCACATTTTTCCCACAAAAATGTTTTTCAGCCCCCAATTTTGCATTTTCATAAGGGTAACAGGAGAAATTGCACCATACCATTTGTTGTGCCATTCCTCCTGAGTACGTCGATAACTCATATGTGGGGAAAATACAGTGTTTGGGCGCACGGCAGGGTTCAGAGGGGAAGGTGCACTGTGACTTTTTGAACGCAAAATTGGCTGGAATTGAGAGCTGACGCCATGTCGCGTTTAGAGAGCCCCTGATGCACCTAAATAGTGGAAACCCCCCATAAGTGACCCCATATTGGAAACTACACCCCTCAAAGATTTTATCAAGGGGCTTAGTGAACATTTTGAACCCAGAGGTACGACACAGAAAATTGATAACATTAGGCCATCATATTAAATAAGTTGTCATTAGTCTTGAGCGCAAGTGCTCACTACTTGAGTTTGCATCGGGTACTCGGGTATAGACCATGTATCGCGGGTGCTCAAGTGACAAGCTCAAGTCCCCGCCCCGCATGTTTCACGGTTATTAGACACCCAAAAAAAACCACACGGGGATCGCTTGTGCATGGAAGGTTTTTTAGGCCGCAAAGCATATCTGGAGGAGGCTTGAGCATGTCACTTGAGCACCCGCAATACTCGGTGCATACACAAGCACCCAATACAAACTCAAGTAGCGAGCACTTGCACTCAGCACTAGTCGCCTTATTGTCATCATTATTTTTTTTTTACTTTTGAAAAAACGTCAACCCTAGCACAACCCTAACCCTAGCACAACCCTCACCCTAGCACAACCCTAACGCTATCACAACCATAACCCTAGCACAACCCTAACCCTAACATAACCCTAACCCTAGAGTTTATATTTTACGCCGTTCCTTGTGCGGTATAAGTGATTAGACAACTTTATTCTTTGGGTCGGTGCGATTACAGCGATACAAGATTCATATTGGGTTTTTATGATTGACAGCTGTCACACTGAAAGACGCATTTTTTTGCAAAGACTAGTTTTTGCATCGCCATAGAGAGCTATAATTTTTCCATATTTTGGCCAACAAAGTCATTTGATGTCTTGTTTTTTGCGGGACAAGTTGACGTTTTTATTGGTGCCATTTTCAGACATGTGACATGTTTTGATCTCTTTCTATTCCGATTTTTGGGAGGCAGAATAAACAAAAACCAACAATTCAGGAATTGTTTTTTGGGTTATTTTTTATGCCGTTCTGCGTGTGGTGAAATTGATAAGGCAGCGTTATTCTTCGGTTCAGTACGTTTACAGCAGTACCATACTTATATCTTTTTTTATGTTTTGGCGCTTTTACACAATAAAAACTATTTTATAGAAAAAAATAATTTTTTTGCATCGCTTTATTCTAAGAGCTATAACTTTTTTATTTTTCGGCTGATGGAGCTGTATGCTGGCTTGTTTTTTGTGGGACAAGATGATGTTTTCAGCTGTACCATTTTTCTTTACATTCGTTTTTTTATCGCGTTTTATTCCATTTTTTGTTTGGCAGTATGATGATAAAGAATCATTTTTTGCTTTGTTTTTTATTTATTTTTTTTACCGTGTTCACTAAACGGGTTAACTAGTGGGACAGTATTATAGGTCAAGTTGTTATGGATGCGGCTATACCAAATATATGTACTTTTATTTATTTTTTCATTATAATATTTATTGATGGGTATATTATAATTTTATTTTTGGGGATTATTTTTTCATTTTATTTTTTTAAATATTTTTACAATTTTTTTTTTTTTCACTTTCTGACCTTTTACATACTTTTACACTATGTCTCACTATGGGACTTTCAATTTTTGCAGCCTGATCGGCTGTATAGCATAGAGAGCAACAGCTCCCTATGTTATACAGCCTGTTAGCGCTGCAGACAGGGAGGTTACTTTGGTCATGCACTGTGCATGACCAAAGTAACTTCCTGCCTCCTGATGACCCGGATATTGTCATGACATCCAGGACCGCTGGATGCAGGGAGGGGAGATGAGTATCGTTCTTACCTTCCCTTGTCCCCTCAATGCTGCGATCCACTTTGATTGCAGCATTGCGGGGATTAATGTGCCACATAGCACCGGGTGTCAGCTGTAACTATCAGCTGACACCCGGCGGTGATCGCCCCGCACTGCTTGCGCCTGCACGCGTAATAGTACGTCCCTGGTCCAATAGGCCCAGGGCACAGGGACGTACTATTACTACAAATGTCATAAAGGGGTTAATGTAAATATTTTGAAAGTGTAGTTGCTGAACTCTTACACTCATAAGGGCTTTGCAGAAAAGTACAAAACCAAGAAAAAAATATGAGAATGGTCATTCATAGACCACTGAAATGCAAGAACTGGTAGGCCTCATTCAAATATTTTTAAAGTGTAGTTGCTGTACTCCTACACTCAAAGGCTTTGCATAAAGTACAAAGCAAGGAAAAAATTATAATGAGGGTAATACAGTAATCCCCTTCAGGTGTCTGCTTCTTCTCTTTCCTCCTGAGGGTGGGGGTTTGCCTCCACCGGCTTCCTGGAGCCCGATTCCCAGGTGCCTGGGCTGTAAATGACATGTCTTCCGGTATTTCTGGAGCCTCCGACATTTAGAAATGAGCGACAGCCCCCTGTGTCAGCACCACCATTGCCTGCATAGGAGGTTGGGAACCCCAAGGACAGTATGATCTCTTGGGGGTGGCAGTAGCCCCCATCTCAAACCACCTCGTGGAGCCTCTCCCAGGCCCATTCATTCCTCAAGAAGGGTTTATCCTGCTCCCTTCCTTCTGGAATCAGACCCATGGTGGTTCAGCTTCAGCACCAGTATCTACACTACAGGACTCTGATACGGTATACTGTGCACACACACACCTGGACAAGCACTCTCTCCCTCCAACACCTGTTACAGAGCTGTACAATGGCATCAGTGTGCAAAGCCTGGCGGTGCCTGTCCTTTTCTAATCCTTGATGATGTCATTTGGCCAGCCAATCACAGTAATGCCTCTTCCAAGATGGCTACAGCATTACAGTGACTCGCAGGCAATCCCCACGTTTATTGGCTCTGTAACAGGTGCCAAACATGCAGGGCAAGGATTCTAGTTTGAAATAGAGCACCGCCAATGCTCGCCCAGTAACAAGCACATCCGAGCATCCAGATACTCAAGTGATATCCGAGTATCACCGAATGTGCCTAAAAAATAATTTTACTCTACCTTTGTGGCCAGGTCTAAAGCCCCATAAAGAATTTAACTACTCATTCCAGTTACAGAGCCTCTAAAATTGTCATGGATGGCAATTCTGACTTGTAATATCAGCTGCTGAATCAGTTGACAAGTGAATAATTTGCTTGACTATTGCCTTTCTTAGATGTGGTATACGTTTATCAGGCTGTATCTCCGGAATAGAAACCTGATTCTCCTTAACACGTGTGTACTCTGCAACCCCGCCTATGGGTGGTTTGAGATTGGATGGCTGCTTCCAGTTCCTTCACTTTCTTCCAACTTAGGCCGTGATTAAGAGGGGACCAATGGAAAACAAACAATAAAATAGAAACAGAGTACAATTCCATTATCCCTTGCTGAAGTATTCAGGCATGGTTGCCAGCTTTGATCACTAATTTTCTCAAGGGAAACACTTCGGGCCCCCAGAACCCTAAGGCAAGAGCATTGGGAGGTGTCTCAAGGTAAAGGGGCTAGGACTGGCGGAAGCAAGACTCGCATTGGACCGCCAGCTGTTTGAGGGAAGAGGAAACTGATACAAAAGTGAGGTGCACACATAAAGATAAATGAATTATTTTAAAAATAATAATTTTATTAGTACACCATATATAAAATTTGTAAAACCAAGTACAAAAAACCTGAATCCCATACAATAAAATGCAAACATAGATCACAGTTAAGGTCAATGTTGGGTCATAATATGATAATACATATAATACAACTTCTAGCAATGGTAGGTTAAATGTGCATGGAAAAAATGTGCATAGGGTGGTGTGAAAAATTGTTTTCCCCCTTCCTGATTTTTTATTCTTTTGCATGTTTGTCACACTTAAATGTTTCTGATCACAAAGCACATTTAAATATTAGACAAAGATAACGCAAGTAAACACAAAATGCAGTAGTAAAATTAAGACTTTTATTATTGAGGGAAAAAGAAATCCAAATCTAAAGGGCCATGTGTGAAAAAGTGATTTTCCCCCCACCACCTTAAAGGGAACCTGTCAGCAGGATTGTGCTAAGTAAACTACATACACTGTCAGGTGGGCATCGTTACACTGATTAAAATGATACCTGGGTTGATGAAATCCATCCTGTGGTTCTTTTTTATTCTTTGATTGCAGTTTTCAGTTAATGAGATTCTGGTGCTTTGGGGGCAGCTTTATGTGGTTCTTTGCTTACATATTCATCTGTATGCGCTTATGACAGGTTACTGACCCTGATAAACTATTGTGGGGTTAAGAAAAAAATTACATCCCGCCATTTTGCTAGATGTAATTTTTTTTTCCTAACCCCACAATAGTATATGTATTATGCAAAATAGGAGGCAGGTCACTGGATCAGTGACTTGTCATACGATCATACTGATGAATATGTAAGCAGAGCACCACATATAGCCCTGCCCTAAAGCACGAGAATATCACTAATAGAGATGAGCGGTGTTCGACTAGAACTGTTCGCCAATCTCAAATTCGAGCTGTTTTGGGCGGTGTTCGAGTTGTTCGACGAACCGAACGATTTGCAAAAAATTCGGCTGTTCGAGGTTATGTTCGATAACTGTTCGTGCACCAAAAGCGTGTCCTGCATGTCTGGCGCTATTTAGAGCACCAATCATGCAGGGATTGTCTGCCACTCACTGTAATGCCACAGCCATGGTGGTTGTGGCATTACAGTGATTGCCCAAATCGATGGGAACAGTGCCAACAGTGAAACATGAAAAGCCGGCAATTCAGCAGCGGCATACACCGGTACCCGACAATTTAGAACCGAAAGAATAGAGCTTCACACATAGATTAGATAGATAGAAACATGTCAGTCACATATATATGAAGTACTGTGACAGTGTTGGTTACTGTACTTGTCATTTAGCGTAAAGGATTTATCAAAAAAAATAATAGTGTTTTCATGCACTGTCTCTTTAAAAAAGCCGGCCGGCAATTCAGCAGCGGTACCCGACAATTTATAACAGACAGAATAGAGCTTCACACATAGATTAGATAGATAGAAACATGTCAGTCACATATATATGAAGTACAGTGATAGTGTTGGTTACTGTACTTGTCATTTAGTATTAAAATAAAGGATTTATTATTAAAAAAATTGGCGTGGGGTTCCCCTTAATTTTAGGCTCTAGCGGAGGTTAAGCAGACGGCTGGGGCAGATGTTTGAAGCCTGGGAAGGGGGTAATACCCACGGAGCTTCCCAGGCTACTAATATCAGCCCCCAGCTGAATACATAGCCTTTACTAGCTATTAAAATGGGGGACCCCCCAAAAAAAATGACGTGGGGTCCCCCCTAATTTAATAGCTAGCAAAGGCTAGGCAGACAGCTGGGGGCTGATATTAATAGCCCAGGAAGGGAGCCATGAATATTGGCCCCCTCCCAAGCTAGAAACACCAGCCGTCAGCCGCCCCAGAAATGGCGCATTCATAGGATGCGCCAATTCTGGCACTTAGCCTCGCTCTTCCACGCTGCCCTGGTGCGGTGGCAGGGGGTAATAGGGTTGGGGTTGAATTCAGCTTATAATGCCAGCTGACATCAAGCCCAGGTTAGTAATGGAGAGGCGTCTATAAGACACCCCCATTACTAACCCCATAGTCAAAGTTAAAAAAAACACAAACACCCAGAATAAAGTCCTTTAATTGAAATAAAGACACAATCCTTTATTGTTCTAAATTAAACCATACTTACCGTCACGCCCATTCCAGCTGAAGCCAACGATCTCCTGCAATAAAAGAAAAATAATAAAGCAACCTCATCCTTACCTTTCCATGGTTCCCACGACAGCTTCAGCTCTGCTACATCGAGATGACAGGCTGGACCACAGCAGAACGCTGCCATCCAGCCTCTCATCCCGCAGACACTGAGAAGCGCAGGCTTGCTTGCGCTGCTCAGCGTCTCTCTGTGACGACATCCAGATGAGCCGAGTTCATGTCCAATGAACTCAGCTCACCTCATGCACGTCACTGACAGCGTGGGAAAATTCTCACGCTGAAGCGGTGAGTGCAGGAGAATTCTCCCACGCTGTCAGAGACGTGCATAAGGTGAGCTCATGTCCAATGAACTCAGCTCACCTCCTGCACGTCACTGACAGCGTGGGAGAATTCTCCTGCACTCAGCGCTTCAGCGTGAGAATTCTCCCACGCTGAAGCGCTGAGTGCAGGAGAATTTTCCCACGCTGTCAGCGACGTGCATAAGGTGAGCTCATGTCCAATGAACTCAGCTCACCTCCTGCACGTCACTGACAGCGTGGGAGAATTCTCCTGCACTCAGCGCTTCAGTGTGAGAATTCTCCCACGCTGAAGCGCTGAGTGCAGGAGAATTTTCCCACGCTGTCAGTGACGTGCATGAGGTGAGCCGAGTTCATTGGACATAAACTCGGCTCATCTGGATGCCCTCACAGAGAGACACTGTGGAGCGCAAGCAAGCCTGCGCTTCTCAGTGTCTGCGGGATGACAGGCTAGATGGCAGCGTTCTGCTGCGGTCCAGCCTGTCATCTCGATGTAGCAGAGCTGAAGCTGTCATGGGAACCATGGAAAGGTAAGGATGATGTTGCTTTATTATTTTTCTTTTATTTCAGGAGATCGTTGGCTTCAGCTGGAATGGGCGTGATGGTAAGTATGGTTTAATTTAGAACAATAAAGAATTGTGTGTTTATTTCAATTAAAGGACTTTTTTCTGGGTGTTGTGTTTTTTTTAAATACTTTACTAGAAATTCATGGTGGTCATGTCTAATATTGGCGTGACCCCATGAATTTCGGGCTTAGGGCCAGCTGATAATGCCAAGCTGGCCCTAACCCCTTTATTACCCAGTGAGCCACCGCATCAGGGCCCTGGATGAGTTGGGTACAGCGCCAGAAGATGGCGCTTCTATGAACGCGCCATTTTCCGGGGTGGCTGCGGACTGCAATTTGCAGCGGGGGTGGCCCAGAAAGCTTGGGCCTCCCTGCGCTGCGGATTCCAGCCCCCAGCTGCCTAGTTGTACCTGGCTGGACACAAAAACAGGGCGAAGCCCCACGTCAATTTTCTTTAAATTATTTCATGAAATAATTAAGAAAAAAAGGGCTTCCCTATATTGTTGTGTCCGGCCAGGTACAAATAGGCAGCTGGTGGTTGGGGGCAGCCCGTTCCTGCCTGCTGTACCTGGCTGGACACAAATATAGTGCGAAGCCCCACGTCAATTTTTTTTTAATTATTTCATGAATTTCCTGAAATAATTTAAAAAAATTGAAGTGGGGCTTCGCACTATATTTGTGTCCAGCCAGGTACAGCAGGCAGGAACGGGCTGCCCCCATCCACCAGCTGCCTATTTGTACCTGGCCGGACACAACAATATAGGGAAGGCCTTTTTTTCTTAATTATTTCATGAATTTCATGAAATAATTAAAAAAAAAGTACGTGGGGCTTCGCCCTATTTTTGTGTCCAGCCAGGTACAACTAGGCAGCTGGGGGCTGGAATCTGCAGCGCAGGGAGGCCCAAGCTTTCTGGGCCCCCCCCCGCTACAAATTGCAGTCCGCAGCCACCCCGGAAAATGGCGCGTTCATAGAAGCGCCATCTTCTGGCGCTGTACCCAACTCATCCAGGGCCCTGGTGCGGTGGCTCACTGGGTAATAAAGGGGTTAGGGCCAGCTTGGTATTATCAGCTGGCCCCAAGCCCAAAATTCATGGGGTCACGCCAGTATTAGACATGACCGCCATGAATTTCTAGTAAAGTATTTAAAAAAAACACAACACCCAGAATAAAGTCCTTTAATTGAAATAAAGACACAATTCTTTATTGTTCTAAATTAAACCATACTTACCATCACACCCATTCCAGCTGAAGCCAACGATCTCCTGCAATAAAAGAAAAATAATAAACCAACCTCATCCTTACCTTTCCATGGTTCCCACGACAGCTTCAGCTCTGCTACATCGAGATGACTGGCTGGACCGCAGCAGAACGCTGCCATCCAGTCTGTCATCCCGCAGACACTGAGAAGCGCAGGCATGCTTGCGCTCCTCACTGTCTCGCTGTGACGGCATCCAGATGAGCCGAGGTCATGTCCAATGAACTCGGCTCACCTCATGCACGTCACTGACAGCGTGGGAAAATTCTCACGCTGAAGTGCTGAGTGCAGGAGAATTCTCCCACGCTGTCAGTGATGTGCATGAGGTGAGCTCATGTCCAATGAACTCAGCTCACCTCCTGCACGTCACTGACAGCGTGGGAAAATTCTCCTGCAATCAGCGCTTCAGCGTGAGAATTTTCCCACACTGTCAGTGACGTGCATGAGGTGAGCCGAGTTCATTGGACATGAACTCGGCTCATCTGGATGTTGTCACAGAGAGACGCTGAGCAGCGCAAGCAAGCCTGCGCTTCTCAGTGTCTGCGGGATGACAGGCTGGATGGCAGCGTTCTGCTGCGGTCCAGCCTGTCATCTCGATGTACCAGAGCTGAAGCTGTCGTGGGAACCATGGAAAGGTAAGGATGAGGTTGCTTTATTATTTTTCTTTTATTGCAGGAGATCGTTGGCTTCAGCTGGAATGGGCGTGATGGTAAGTATGGTTTAATTTAGAACAATAAAGGATTGTGTCTTTATTTCAATTAAAGGACTTTATTCTGGGTGTTTGTGTTTTTTTTAACTTTGACTATGGGGTTAGTAATGGGGGTGTCTTATAGACGCCTCTCCATTACTAACCTGGGCTTGATGTCAGCTGGCATTATAAGCTGACATCAACCCCAACCCTATTACCCCCTGCCACCGCACCAGGGCAGCGTGGAAGAGCGAGGCTAAGTGCCAGAATTGGCGCATCCTATGAATGCGCCATTTCTGGGGCGGCTGACGGCTGGTGTTTCTAGCCTGGGAGGGGGCCAATATTCATGGCTCCCTTCCTGGGCTATTAATATCAGCCCCCAGCTGTCTGCCTAGCCTTTGCTAGCTATTAAATTAGGGGGGACCCCACGTCATTTTTTTGGGGGGGTCCCCCATTTTAATAGCTAGTAAAGGCTATGTATTCAGCTGGGGGCTGATATTAGTAGCCTGGGAAGCTCCGTGGGTATTACCCCCTTCCCAGGCTTCAAACATCTGCCCCAGCCGTCTGCTTAACCTCCGCTAGAGCCTAAAATTAAGGGGAACCCCACGCCAATTTTTTTAATAATAAATCCTTTATTTTAATACTAAATGACAAGTACAGTAACCAACACTATCACTGTACTTCATATATATGTGACTGACATGTTTCTATCTATCTAATCTATGTGTGATGCTCTATCTTTCTGTTCTAAATTGTCGGGTACCGCTGCTGAATTGCCGGCCGGCTTTTTTAAAGAGACAGTGCATGAAAACACTATTATTTTTTTAAATAAATCCTTTACACTAAATGACAAGTATAGTAAGCAACACTATCACTGTACTTATTATATATGTGACTGACATGTTTCTATCTATCTAATCTATGTGTGAAGCTCTATTCTTTCTGTTCTAAATTGTCGGGTACAGATGCTGAATTGCCGGCCGGCTTTTTTAAAGAGACGGTGCATGAAAACACTAATATTTTTTTTAATAAATCCTTTACACTAAATGACAAGTGCAGTAACCAACACTGTCACTGTGCTTCTTATATGTGTGACTGATATGTTTCTATCTATCTAATCTATGTGTGATGCTCTATTCCTTCTTGTCTAAATTGTCGGGTACCGGTGTATGCCGCTGCTGAATTTGCCGGCCGGCTTTTTTAAAGAGAGTGTCTTCTGAGCAGTTTGTCAGCTTTTGGACACCTTTGCAGGTGTTTTCTATGTGTTTCTATGTGTTTTTGTTTGCCTGCGATTGGTTTTGACGGTGTTCGACGGTGTTCTAAGGTGTTCGACGAACAGTTCGACGAACAGTTCCTCGAACATCCCGGTGTTCGACGAACCGAACCGAACCCGAACACTACGGGGGTGGCTCAACACTAATCACTAACTAAAAACTGCAGTGAAAGATTAAACAAGAACCACAGGATGGGTTTCATCAACCCAGGTATCATTTTAATCAGTGTAATGTCGCCCACCTGACAGTGTATGTAGTTTACCTAGCAGAATCCTGCTGACAGGTTCCCTTTAAAACATAAACCACAGTTAATTTATCACATTTTGGGAAGCTGAGTTCAATTTCCCTAGCCACACACAGGTTTGATTACCGCCACACCTGTTCTCAATCAAGTAATAGCTTAAATAGGACCTGCCTGACAAAGTGAAGTAGACGAAAAGATCATCAAAAGCTAGACATCATGCTGCGATCCAAATAAATTCAGGAACAAATGAGAAACATAGTAATTGAGATCTACCAGTCTTGAAAAGGTTATAAAGTCATTTCTAAAGCTTTGAAACTAGAGAGAACCACAGTGAGAGCCATTATCCACAAATGGCGAAAACATTGAACAGTGTTGAACCCTCCCAGGAGTGGCCGGCCAACCAAAATTACCCCAAGAGCACAGCAACGTCTCAGCCAAGAGGTCACAAAATGCCCCACAGCAACATCCAAAGAACTGCAGGCCTCACTTGCCTCAGATAAAGGGAATCTATCACCCCCTGGGAGATATCAGACCTCTAATATGGGCATATAGGTTATAGAAAAGTAAATCTATACATGCCTGAATGGCCCATAGTAGAGGTTTGATTGCAGAGAAATCTGTTTTTATAAATTCCGTTTTGCACAGGCTTGGCGTCCCTGGCAACTTCCGTCATGTTGGTGTTACGGGGAACGCCTATATGCTTAGTTACCATATTCCGCCCCTCCCCTGCGCAGGTGCCAGGTAGTCACTGTCACTTTCCGGAGCCTGCGCAATAGAGTCCTGCGGCGCAGTGCACAGAGAGACCGGGTCAGAATGAAGCAAAGCGCGTTCTATGTGAGCAGTGCTTTGCGCATGCCCGGGAGGTAAAGGAGCACAATGCCCTGTGATGTGCAGGGGAAGGGGGTGAGAGGATGATAGAAGTTATACTTCACCCAAGACTACGATGTAAGACACAGATGAAGTTATTCTTCCCTTATCTGGACATTTGGACTGACGCCCAGAAATTAGATTGTAACTTGTTTTTAGCTGTCTCAGCAACCTTCTATTGCTATGAATTATCACTTTTCTGTTTATGAAACTTTCTTATCAACATTCCACTGTTATGAATCATCACTTCACTGCTTGTGAAACAAAGGCATTTTACTGCGCATGTCTGACAAAAAAAATGATTATTAGTATAAATAAAGGGACAGCACTTATAGAGGCAGACGCGCTCAGGGGCTTCCCAGTACTTGATTATACACTACGTGTCTGTGTATTTCTTGTTACGGGGATACCCCGACTCCAACAAGGACCCTCCATGGCTGAATGATCCTAACAATTCCTGGCGCCCGAAACAGGGACCCGAGGTCTGCGTATTCCTTCAAGTTCATCGACCGGCACGAGTAACCGCTGAGATTGGGACATCGGAACAGCAGATGACAAACCTGGCCAGGTAAGAGACACTGTTAGTTCTCTTACATCTGCTCTGCGATAGTCCGTAAATTTCATGCATATCTTGTGTTGGGATTGAGGAACTAGTAGAGAAGGATACCTATAGCTCGGGTCATTCATGTATATACTGTAGGATCTGCCGAAGGAGAGGTCAGAGAAGGTTATGAAACGGATGGTATGAAAGAGATGTGGATGTCGGGAATAGCCTCATAAGCCGCACTAAGGTAGATGACATAAGTATTACGGAGATTGCCTAACTGAGTCATAAGGTTGTGTCCTTTCGGGGAAACCTTCGCTCACGCTTAACTCCCGAACCTTTGTCCTCCTTTTTGACGGATAAGAGATTGACAGAATGAGCCCATGGAAGTAATGATAATACTCCAGGGACACGATATATAATGGAGACTGTATGGTTTATTTTATGTATTGTTGGTCTTGCCCTTGTTGCCATATATATATGTGTTAGAATTACTCTACACTTCAGACAAAACGGTCCAGAGAAACCATTTCAGATACTGGCTCCTTAGGACAGAATAGGTAACGAGGAAAGGTAAAATATAGAATATATTTTATCTAACCCAAAAAGCCTCCTAAGGTATGAATAGTCAGGAAAAATGGGCAACAAACAGACTAAGACCACAAATGATGAACAAGATGTCTATACAATCGTGAAAGAAAGGTGTGGTGTAGAAGCAACTAAGAATTTAGGGAAAGTTTGCAAAACTTTTCAGGTAGCAAGGCATGACAGGTTTAACAGGAAACTATGGGAGGACATTCGGGTTAGAAAAGCAGGAGTGATAAGAGACAAAGGATGGCAGGAACAAGTAGAGGCCATGGTCGAACTATCAAAAACAGCAGAGACAGACCATTGGACTTTTAATAAAGACAATGGATTATGGAGAACTCCAGTCAGACAGGGTCCCATTGTACAAACAGAAAACAGTAAACAAATGAACCCATTGGCACCACCATATCAGCCCAGGTCAGAACCCACACTGTATCCTGATTTTCGGGGTCCGGGTGGATGGACATGTACAAACTGTGGACTCCAGAATCCAGACTGGAGAGACACATGTGCAGGATGTGGAGCACCACGACCACATGATATGTTGGCACCAGTGCGTATCCTCAGTCGACCATACAGAGAAGAAGATGGTGGCAATCCACCGCGTAGAGTAACTAGATACCATCAGACTAGACAATATTTTCCATGGACCCCCGCTGAGGGAATGTCCCTACTTCAGAATGCACCAGATCCAATACAATGCCCACTAAGATTTGCTACGTACATACAGCAGATAATACACACCCATAATGGAACATGGTCAGATGGGACAGAATTATGTAGAATGAAAATGACACCAGGGTTGTATCAGGAATTGATGACAGTTATAGAACCTCATAGACCTCAACCAGTAGATGGTGAGGATCCAAATACCGCACTGTCAGGACAGAATTTTATGATCAGACTTATGGAGTTTATGAGAACTAAACAACGAATGAGAGGGACTTCAGGAACTGTCTCCCAGAAGTCAGGACAGCCTGTAGATGAATACTACTTAGCAGTAGAAAACAGTTACAGAGACGAGGGAATGGACCTTACCAATGAAGGAGTCATTCGACTGATGACAAAAACTTTTATAGAGAATCTTAACCCAAAACTTAGGGAAAAGTTCAAGGCTGCAACTCCTGATTGGAGAACCCTAGATGATCCCCAGATAGTCAGACAAAAACTATTAGGGATAGAAATGGATATGCGTGAGGCAGCATCCAAACCCATCAGAGTAGCAGCAAATAATAGTCTGGTCAATAAAAACAACAGATCAAATCAGACCTATGACAAAGGGAACTTGGATAAGAAAACTAATCCATGTCACTACTGTAAGAAACCAGGACATTGGATTAGAGAATGCAGGAAAAAAGCCAGGGATATAGAAGATGGTACCTATGTCCCAAGAGAATCACAAGAAAAGACAGTACAGGCTTCTGCTCCTGCAGCAAGCGAGTGACTAGACGTGATGCAAACCACTTTGACTGGAAGGCGCCCAATAATTCAGGTAAAAGTAGCAGGAAAACAATGCCCTTTTCTAATAGATACCGGAGCAACTTCCTCCGTCCTCAATGAAGACGCCTTACCAAATGCTGATTGTTTATCAGATGATGTAACCTATACCGAAGGGTATGATGGAGGAATCAGGCCACTCCCATATAGTATTCCCCTTGAAACAAAGATAGGATCTAAAATATTTTTATCTAAATTTCTTTTTGTCAAAGGGGCACCTACTTGTCTTCTAGGTACAGACCTATTAAAGCAGACAGAAATGAATATCCAATTTTTGGAGGATGGTAGAGTCCAAATTTTGGTGCCTGATGACCAAGAGTCTCTAGAAAACATTGTAAAAGTCCAAGCCTTAGAGGATGAGAAAGATCCTGCCCCTACCCAAATTATTTTAGATCTTTCTGAGGTACCAGAAAAATTATGGGCACAACATGACACCGATGTAGGACTAATGCCAATAGCTCCAGTAAAAGTCACTCCTGTTCCAGGTGTGACACTACCCCAATTGAGACAGTATCCTATTAGTGCCCAACAAGAACACGCCATAGGAGAACAGATAAAAGATTATCTAAAAACTGGAGTACTGATAGAAGTAAAGTCACCAGCCAATACACCGTTGTACCCCGTAAAAAAGAAATCTACTGAGGGGTCAGCTGCTAGATACCGGATGGTACATGATTTAAGAGAGATAAATAAAATTTTGGAACCTATTACTCCTGTTGTGCCAAATCCACACACGTTGCTATCACAGATCCCAGCAACAGCACGAGTATTTTCTGTCATAGACTTGTCAAATGCATTTTTTTCAGTACCATTACACCCAGACTGTTACAAACTGTTTGCATTTACATTTAAGAATAGACAATTAGCATGGTCAAGATTACCACAGGGTATGATACATTCACCTACCTTGTACTCAGAAGCTATGAGATCAGTTCTTCAAAATTTCAAACCTACGGATGAGGTTGTAATTCTTCAATATGTTGATGACCTATTGTTATGTGCCCCTGCTCAAGAGTCCGCAAACAGCAACACAATAAGATTGTTAATATTTCTAGCAGACATGGGCTGTAAAGTTAACAAGAAAAAAGTACAACTTTGTATGACTACGGTAGTATTTCTAGGTCACTGCATTTCACAAGGTATTCGGCACCTCACCGCCGACAGACTAAAAATCATTAGAGATCTTGTTCCTCCCAAGAACTACAAAACATTAAGAGCATTTTTGGGAATAGTATCACACTGCAGACAATGGGTTATACATGCTAGTCAGCTTATGCAACCTCTATATGATTGTTTAAAAATCGAGCCTTTTCAGTTAACTGAATCAGCGCTCATAGCCTTTCAAGACCTCAAGAAAGGTCTCATGTCAGCCCCGGCCTTGGGAATCCCAGACTACGCCAAACCATTCCAATTAATGGCTGCGGAAATGTCTAATCATGCTACAGGAGTACTAACACAGAAACATGAAAATAAACAAAGACCTGTCGCATACTATTCTGCTCAATTAGATAATGTTACCAAAGCTGCACCATCATGTGTCAGAGTAGTAGCAGCTGTCTCTCTTTTGGTAGAAAAAGCCTCAGAAATAGTACTAGACCATGCCCTAATAGTACAAACTACACATGATGTACATGGCATACTGAATCAGGTATTGCCAAAACACATTTCAATGGCTAGACATCTTAGATTACAATGCTCCTTACTAATGCCACCAAACCTCACTTTTCGCTGCATATTGTCTCTAAATTTAGCCACTCTGTTACCACTAGAGACAAAGGGGGGAGTGGAAGGAGGTCAGGAAGACGAAGATGAAAATTTTTTACAATACCACGAACAAGACAATATAATACATGATTGCTTACAGTGTATAGAACAAGAAACACAAGGGCTACCTAATGTACAGGACACCCCTCTTGACAATCCAGACCTACATATGTATATAGATGGAAGTAGGTATGCAGATGAAACTGGTAACTTTCACACAGGTTATGCCATTGTATCAGATTATGATATTATTGAAGCTGAGCCAATGCAGGCCAGCTGTTCAGCCCAGGAAGCTGAACTATTAGCTCTAATACGAGCATTACAGTTAGCAAAAGAAAAAACCGCTAATATTTTTACCGATTCTAGATATGCATATGGTATTGTACATGATTTTGGATGTATATGGAGAGCTAGAGGTTACATGACAGCTTCAGGTCAACCAGTAAAACATGGACAAATGATTAGACAAATCCTAGAATCAGCTGCCTCAACCAAACAAGTAGCAGTAATAAAAGTACCTGCACATGTAAGACTCGACACCGAGATAGCTAGGGGTAATGACCGAGCCGACAAGGCTGCTAAGCGAGCTGCAGTAAAACCTCTGACAACTGACCACACTATTAGTGCAGTATCAGAATTTGACTTAATTACACGGCTCAAAGAAGCCCACCAGCAGGTGAGTAGAGAAGAAAAAGAAGAGTGGCAGAAACAGGGGGCAGAAGAAAAAGAAGGACTATGGAGAAAAGGAGATGAGCTTTGTCTCCCCCGAGCGTGGTACCTTGTTGTGGTCAGTGAAGCCCACGGACCTACACATGTGTCTGCAAACGGTATGATACAGAGGGTCAGACAGAAGTGGTTAGCCCCAGGGTTCGGCCAGGTAGCTCGAGCAAAATGTGGTTCTTGTGAAATCTGTTTAGCCCACAATCCAGGACAGACTGTTAAGACCCCCCAGAAGCACCATGTAAGACCACTATATCCGTTCCAGAGACTTCAGATCGATTACATCCAGATGCCTAAGCATGGACACTATGAGTATGTACTGGTATGTGTGGACATGTTTTCGGGGTGGCCAGAGGCTTATCCAGTTCATACAGCCACGGCTAAAGTCACTGCAGTAAAAATAGCACATGAACTGGTACCCCGTTATGGTATCCCAGAAGTGATCGAGTCAGATAGAGGTACACATTTTACTGGAGAGATCTTTCAGAATGTAATGAAAATGTTGTGTATAAAAAGTGAACTACACACCCCTTACCACCCACAGAGTTCTGGTAAGGTTGAGAGAATGAATGGAACACTTAAGTTAAAAATACAGAAAGCCATGGCAGAAACACAGAAACCATGGACTGAGTGTCTCCCAATAGCATTGTATTCAGTCAGAAACACCCCCCAGGGAAAGAGCAAACTCACCCCCCATGAAATATTGTTTGGTAGAGTTGCCAATACAGGATTGTATTTCCCACAGACTTTAATGTTAGAAACTGAAAGCTTAACTGCTTATGTACAAAATTTATGTAAGCATGTGTCTAAAATACACTCTTTAGTGTTCTCTTCCATTCCAGATCCTGATTCCATTGAGGGAACGCACAAGCTGCAACCAGGAGACGAAGTTTACGTAAAAAGACATAACAGAAGAACGCTAGAACCCAGATTTGAGGGTCCATATCAGGTGTTATTGACAACTCCAACTGCAGTAAAATTGGAAGGAAAATCAGCATGGGTACATGCAAGCCATTGCAAAAAGAAATAGTGGTGATTGTACTTGTGTTAGCTATAACGATAGATCAGGGAGACCTGTGGGATAAACTAAGTTCCCCAAAACCTGCAGATAATAAATTTATAAAACATCATGAGACATTGGTAAACGGGCTGCTCGATGGCGGACAGAAAATAGCAGACTGTTGGATTTGTACGCATTCTCCAATATCAGCCACGAGCATACCCTTCCTGGCCGTACCCATGACCCCTGAGGAAGTGTTTACATGGACTAATTGCTCAGACAAATTAGCAAATAACCAAACCGTTAATTCTAGATTATGGAACACCACTGTTGCCATCCCAGTTGTGGGGTGGGTGGGATTTCCCTGGTGGCAAGGTAATATGACCGGAAAAATAAACAACTTACAATATTTAGCGTTTAAAGGAGGTGTATGGGTTCCTAGAAATAAGACGGGACTAACAGACTTAGGGTTAATTCCTACAGAAAATATACAACTCAGTTTTAGTAGCACAGTATCTTCTTCTCAACCTTTTAAACCTGATATAGTAGAAAAATACATACACAATAATGGTTGGAAATATTCACAATTATTCCCCGATGGAAACAATGATACATGTTCAAAAATACCAGGTAATATATTATGTAATGAGACAAGTGCATATGACCCAGGTACACCGACTTGTGAAAATCCAGATGCAGGATACTGTAGTCCATTAGGTCAAAAACCCCCTTGGTGTATACTTCAGAATGTATCTAAATTTTTAGATTTGGTACATAGGTTGGTGCTCCAACACTCTGCAATATGGGATCTGCCTGAAGGAACCTTCTGGATTTGTGGAAATGGAGCATACAAATGGCTCCCAGTAGGAATAAAAGGTGCATGTACTCTAGGACGCTTAACACCGGCCACATTTATAGTTCAGAATCAGCAGGTAGATATGCAAGCAGTACCTAAACACACACTATACAAAAGAGCAGCCGACAACTCGCCTAGACCTTCAGGTAGGCCACATGTGGTCCAAATGGGAATTCCTAATAAAATATTCAGCACTTTCTTTGTGTATCCAATGTTGATGCAGATGTGGGATAAATTAGTTCAGGCCACCGACTATCTAGATGATCAGATATGGGATATTATGGATATACTTAATACTAGTATAGCTGTCCAAAATCAACTTATAATTGTTACTAATCAACATACTGTAGTGTTAGACTACCTAACTGCGGCCCAGGGAGGAATGTGTCAAATTATTGGTCCAACCTGTTGTCATTACATAGATCCAAACAGTACAATGAGTATGAGGTTCAAGCTGGCAGATATACAACGATTACGGGATGAATATGACAGACACAATGACCAAAATAAAGATAGCTGGTGGTCAGACACCTTCTCCTTTCTCAACCCAAAGAACTGGTTTAAGGGTATTGGAGGTTGGGTGGCTGGAATTCTGCAAGGTATATTACAGATTGTGCTAATTATAGTAGTCATATATGTAGTGTTTAAAATAGGATTAAAAATTATTTTAATATGCATAAATAAGCTTTGTAACACGGATTCAAGAATATGAAAGAAAAGAACTCCCGGACCAGGTCTTCTACCAAAAGTCCATAAGGAAGAATCAAAGGGGGGACTGAGAGGATGATAGAAGTTATACTTCACCCAAGACTACGATGTAAGACACAGATGAAGTTATTCTTCCCTTATCTGGACATTTGGACTGACGCCCAGAAATTAGATTGTAACTTGTTTTTAGCTGTCTCAGCAACCTTCTATTGCTATGAATTATCACTTTTCTGTTTATGAAACTTTCTTATCAACATTCCACTGTTATGAATCATCACTTCACTGCTTGTGAAACAAAGGCATTTTACTGCGCATGTCTGACAAAAAAAATGATTATTAGTATAAATAAAGGGACAGCACTTATAGAGGCAGACGCGCTCAGGGGCTTCCCAGTACTTGATTATACACTACGTGTCTGTGTATTTCTTGTTACGGGGATACCCCGACTCCAACAAGGACCCTCCATGGCTGAATGATCCTAACAGGGGGATATGGTAACTAAGCATATAGGCGGGGATTTCTGGGAATAATAAACAGTTAGATGGGGATTTCTTGGCGTCCAGGGGACGCCAAGCCTGTGCACAACGGAGTTTATAAGAGCACTTTTCTCTGGAAACCACTACTAAGGGCCATACAGGTACAGTACAGTCCAAAAGTTTGTACACACCTTCTCGTTTAAAGATTTTTCTGTATTTTCATGACTATGAAAATTGTACATTCACACTGAAGGCATCAAAACTATGAATTAACACATGTGGAATTATTTACTTAACAAAAAAGTGTGAAACAACTGAAAATATGTCTTATATTCTAGATTCTTCAAAGTAGCCACCTTTTGCTTTGATGACTGCTTTTCACACTCTTTGCATTCTCTGTACTGTATGTATAGATTTACTTTTCTATAACCTGTATGTCCATAGTAGAGGTCTGATATCTCCCAGAAGGTGACAGATTCCCTTTAAGGTCAGTGTTCATGACTCCACCATACCACCATAAAAAAAAAAGACTGGGCAAAAATGGCATACATGGCAGAGTTCCAAGATGAAAACCATGACTGAGCAAAAAGAACATAAAGGCTCGACTCAGTTTTGACAGAAAACATCTTGATGATCGCCTAGACTTTTGGGAGAATACTCTGTGGTGAGCATACTCGCAAGTACTCGGTACTTGCCCGAGCATCTCAGTACTCGAGATGCTCAGAGCTTGCTGAGCTCTTCCGAGATGTTCGGGCGGATGCTTGGGTCCCCGCCCTGCATGTTTGGCGCTCTTTAGAGTGCCAATCAACATGCAGGGATTGTCTGCCACATAATGTAATGCTGCAGCCATGTTGGTTGTGGCATTACAGTGATTGGCTGGCAGCACAGCGTCATCAGGTCTATATCAGACCTGGCGCCTCCATGCTCGTCAGTCTACTCCGCAATCAGGCAATGTAGGGAGAGGTGCTGCTGAGCTAGGGAGAGATTTGGTTGTTTATTAGTTAGTGTAGGTATTCCACAAGATTCTCTACACGTATCCATCTGAACTAACAGTCCTTATGAGGACTAATCCAGCTGCAGAGATATCAGTGCTAGGCAGGGTATATAGCAGACTGCAGTGCATATAGCAAGAGGGTCCATTCCAATTCTGTCTGCTGGTGCTTTTACAAATGTTATATTTGTAGAAATAGCCCCAGGTATCAGGGGCCAGGAATAATTTTTTTTTTATCTTTTAAAAGCAATCCAAAGAGCACCGTTTTTCTGCTCCATTTGCTTGTTGGCAATGCAGAATACAGCCAGCTCCTTTCCATATTACAGCCCTAAAAATCCAGCTATTTGAAACTCTGGTTTATCCGACACTGAAAATTCTGCCATTTCAGGCCTCCATTGAAATTTTGTTCCAGTGTGTCAGCAAAGTTATTGATACGAGGTCGCTGTTAAAAATAGTTACCTACAGGCCAGCTATTTAAAACTGTGGTTTGTCCCTCAAACGGATCACATATAATTGCCCTGAAAATTCTGCCATTTATGGCCTCCGTTGAAAATTTGTTGCAGTGTGTCAGCGAAGTTATTGACACAAGGTCGCTGTTAAAAATAGTTACCTACAGGCCAGCTATTTAAAACTGTGGTTTGTCCGTCACACGGATCACATATAAGTTCGCTCCAAATTCAGCCATTTGTAGTGAGCATGGAAGATATTGTCCGCCATTTAAAATGGGCAAGGCACGTGGCAAGGGACGGGGAACAGGACTTGATGAAGATGGTGTATTCAGAGGCCGAGGCCGTGGGCAAGCTGAAATTGTGCCACAACAAACACCCACATCTTCTCGCTCGACCTTCCTATCCCAATTAATAGGGGACGTCAGAACAACAATATTGAAAACAGAGCAGTGTGAAAAGGTTATTGATTGGATAGCAGATAATGCTTCCAGTGACTTAGCCACCACCGCACTGTCTTCCACACAGTCAAGTCTCAGTAGCCTTAAGTCTGGACTGCATATTCCTCACCCTGATCCTCCTTCCTCCCATCATGCCGAGTGCCCAGAGACAACTTATCCCACACTTGGACACTCCGAAGAGCTGTTCACTTTTCCATTTATATATTCGGGCCTCTCGCCTGGTCCACTTGAAGCAGGGCAAGAGGAGATCGCATGTAGCAATGCCCAAATATTTGAGCAGCCACAGTCATATGAAGGCGACGGTGGGAAAGTGTCACAA
This sequence comes from Phyllobates terribilis, assembly GCF_046119375.1. Lineage (NCBI taxonomy): Eukaryota > Metazoa > Chordata > Amphibia > Anura > Dendrobatidae > Phyllobates > Phyllobates terribilis. The sequence continues at coordinate 31,738,146 of NW_027362768.1, read as the reverse complement.
GAGGTGGACATTGATGAGACACAATTGCCAGTAAGTCAGGAGGAGGACTAGGGTGCAGAAGTGGAAGATGAGGTGGTGGATCATATCGTAACTGACCCAACCTGGCAGGAGGACATGCAGAACAAGGACAGCAGCACACAGGGGGAGGGAGGCAGAGCACCCCAACAGGCTGGAAGAAGCAGTGTGGTGGCGGCAGACAGAAGGCAGGCAACTATTCCCTGTAACACCAACATGACGGAAGTTGCAAGTACAACTGTTAGGTCTTCCCGAGTCTGGTTGTTTTTTAAAGACTCTGCCAATAACCCCAAAAAGGCTATTTGCACCACCTGCCAGGTCAGCATCAGCAGGGGTAGCAAAACTACCAGCCTGGCCTCCACCAGCATGATCAGGCACATGGCAGCAAAGCACCTGACCTTGTGTGCCGAACCCCAGGGTCCAGGAATAGTGTCTGCGGGTGACACCACTGCTTCTTCTGCTGTTGTGCATGCAAGCCAATCCCCTGTCCATAGTGCATGCGAAGATGCCTCCCGCCCTGCACCTGTCGTTGCACACTGTCAACTAGTACCATCAGCAAGCACGTCCTTGTCCCAGTGCAGCATTTAGTTGTCCATGCCCCAGTCCTTGGAACGCAAGCGCAAATATGCAGCCAACGCCCCACAGGCCACACTACTAAATTCCACCATTTTGTGACTGCTGCGCTCAAAATGTTGCCTTTTAGGCTCGAGGAGATAGAAGCTTTCCGCAACCTGATGGCGGCCGTCCCTCGGTACTCGATCCCCAGCCACCACTATTTCTCCCGGTGTGCAGTCCCCGCATTACACAAGCACATGTCCCACAACATTAGTCGTGCCCTCAACAATGCAGTTACTGGGAAAGTCCACCTAACCATGCACACGTGGACAAGCAATTGTGGGCAGGGACGGTACATCCTCCTCAGCCTCCTCCTCCTCTTCAGCCTCCATCTCCGAATTGACCACATCAGTCACAAGCTGGAAGCACTGCAGCACTGCCTCAGTCAAGCGGCAACAGGCTGTGCTGAAGCTAATATGCTTAGGTGACAAACTGCACAATTCTGAAGAGTTGTGGACAGCTCTGAAAGAGCAGGCAGATCTGTGGCTGACACCGCTGAACCTACAGCCAGGCATGGTCATGTGTGACAATGGCCGGAACCTGGTAGCGGCTCTGAGGTGAGGCGAGCTTACACATGTACCATGAGTGGGCCATGTGATTAACTTCGTGGTTCAACGGTTTCACAAAACCTACCCGGAGCTGCTGGATCTGCTTATCAAAGTACGCAGCCTGAGTGCCCATTTTAGAAAGTCAGCTACAGCTTCTGCCGCCCTTGCCATGCTTCAGCAGCGTTTGCAGCTTCCGGCTCACCGACGGGTGTGTGATGTCCCCAGGCATTGGAACTCTACACTGCAGATGTTGGGAAGGATTTGTGAGCAGAAGAGGGCAGTTGTTCATGACCAGGATCAACAAGACCATCGGTATTCAGTTCAGACTCCACACATAAAACCTCAGGAGTGGACATGGATGTCAGACTTCTGTATCATCCTCCAAAACTTTAAGGACTCCACCAAGATGGTGAGTGGCGATAACGCCATAATTAGCATCACCATTCTGCTTCTCTGTCTTCTGAAACGCTCTGTGCTCACAATCAAAGAAGATGCATTGCAGGCGGAGTACGATGAGATGGAGCAAGGAACCGTACAGGGTGATTACACACAGCCCAGCCTCATCTCATCCCAATTTGGATTGGGTGACAATGAGGAAGAGGAGGAGGAGCAGGAAGAACAGGAGCTAGTTTAATGCCCTATAGACGTTACTACCTGCACAACTGTCATACCGTCTGTACAGAGTGGATGGCCTAAGGACAGGGAGGAGGAGGACGTGGAGGAGGAGGAGGAGAGCATGGTCAGTCATCCTCTTGGTGAGGACATGGAAGTCTTGCCTGTTATCAGTCCGGCACCCATGGCTGAGTTTATGTTACACTGCCTTTCCTGTGACCCTCGCGTTCTCAAAATTTTGGGTGACAGTCATTGCTGATTGGTAACACTTCTAGACCCACGCTACAAGGATAACTTGATATCTCTTATTCCTGAGGTAGACAGGTCTACAAAAATGGAGCAGTACCAGAAGGCCCTTGTTGCGGAACTATTAAAAAAATTCCCATCTGATAACGCTGGCGGCAGAGGTCACAGTTTATTGGACAACCAAGGAGTACAGACGAGAGAGACACAAATGCAATCCAACAGAGGCAGGGGAACACTGTCAAAGTTCTGGAAGAGTTTTCTCAGCCACTTCCATCGCACAGGCCCTGCGGCGCAGGGTACTCTCACAAGGAGTGTAAAGTTTGGGAAGGTGCTGAGGGAGTACCTTGCCGACTGTACCAACATCCTCCTTGATTCCTCTGTGCCTTATAATTATTGGGTATTCAAGCTGGACATGTGGCATGAACTGGCTTTCTATGCCTTGGAGGTCCTTGCCTGCCCTGCCTCTTGCATTTTATCAGAGCAGGTTTTTAGTGCCGCTGGTGGAATTATAACTGATAAGCGTATCCGCCTGTCAATTGAAAATGCTGACAGGCTGACTCTTATAAAAATGACCAAGGGCTGGATTGGTCCAGACTTCTCAACACCACTGAATGATAGCAGCGTAACTAACTCAAATCCAGCATCTTTTTTTGGGAGGTGTATTCCCATTCACCTTTTCACACCCACACATGGGTATACGCTTCCTGATTTTGGCTATTTTCTCTTGTCCTACTCCTTGTCCTCATCCTCATCCTCCACCACCATATCACCAGGGTGACCGTGGTCTGTGATGCAACCCCCACATATTTTTTTAAAAGGGTGTTTATAATGGCAGTAAAAAAAATTTTTTATACAATATGTTCTTGTATACCACCAGGGGTAAATGTTTGTCAGCCCATACACTTAGTGCATGGGCATTACAAGTATAGGAGACCTGCTCATTTCTAATAGGAACATTTTTATGAGGCCCTCCTCCATGTCTTTTCCAAGGTACATTGGGGTGCCTCCTAATTTTTGGCAACCCTTGCATTCACTGCATAGGCCAACACTATGGGAGACCCACTTCCTAATAATGGGAACAATGTTTTCAGGAGGCCCTCTGGCCTCCACGTCTCTTCCAAAGGGCATTGGAGTGCCTCCAAATTTTTGGCAACCCTTGCATTCACTGCATAGGCAAACACAATTGGAGACCTACTTCCTATTAAAGGGAATATTGTTTTCAGGAGGCTCTCCTCTAAGTCTCTTCGAAGGGGTATGTAGGTGCATCCAAATTTTCAAAGGGATATTGGGGTGCATCCAAATTTTGGGCAGCCCTGGCACTCACTGCATACGCAATAACAGTATATGAGACCCACTCTTTAGTAATGGGAACAATAAAACATAGCCGGCTGATAGCTCTCTAAGAATAGTGAGGGCCGACTGCTGGCCCTTTAAGAATAGCAAAGGCCGCCTGATGGCCCTATAAAAATAGGCTTAGTGACTCTCAGAGTCCCTCCTTCATAAATGAAACACGATGTGTCTGTTGATATCTCACACACCACATGGCCAGATAAGGTTGTAAAATGTTAAAATGACATTTCTTGGTGAACGCATTTGTCACTGTGGAAAGCAATGCAAAAGTGAAAAAACTCATCAAAAACGCTACGTGTGAACATAACCCAAGTTGTGGAGGAGCATTTCTGTTTTTGGTTATTTATTTTGCTTTATATACAAGTCATTACCCTGGAAAGGATGTTCCTTAACATATTTCCTGGGAAAATCCAATTTGGTTTCGTTTTGGTGTGTTTTATTGTGAGTCCATAAAAGTGGCGTAATACCTCTGACAACATTGTTCACACCAGTGACCTGGGAGTCAGAAATGCTTCCAGGGGTCTTCCCCATGCTGTCCCCATGTCATTTGAGCACTGTTCCCATTGATTTGGGCAATCTTTAGGCCCTCTGCAGCCCGCCGGGGGGAGCCGCCTGAAAAATGCTCGAGTTTCCCATAGTTACCTTGGGCTCATTGCTCGGGTTGAGGACCTGAGCATTCCAATTTGCTTGACCCGAGCATTGAGTGCCCGAGCATTTTAGTGCTTGCTCATCACTAGTCAACATAGCTGTTATGCGGCGAGTGTAATCCCAGAAGGAAGGGAGCAGGAAGAACCTTTCTTGAGAAATGAACGGGCCAGGGAGAGACTCCTTGAGGTGGCTCGAAAAGGGCCTACCACCCCTGAGAGATCGTACTGTTCTTGGGGTTCCCCACCTCGTATGCGGGAGCAGGCGATGGTGCAGGCGACTCAGGGAGTTGTCACCCATTTCTACTTGTGAAGATCTCAGACACTACCTGAAGCTGGGTCACTTACAGCCTAGACACTGGAAATCTGGCTCTAGGAACCAGGTGGTGGCAGTCCCACCAGCCTCCCGAGGAAGAAGAAGCGTACACCTGAAGGAGGATTACTGAATTACACTTATTTATAATTTTTTCTAATTTTTTTCTTGGCATCGCACTTTTTGCAAAGAGTGTATGAGTACATGATGTACACTTTTAAAATATTTACGTTCAAAAAATTTTTGGATTCAGTTTGTCATTCATACAGTTTAATGTGGTTATTGTTACATTATTACATAGTTACATAGTTTATACATAGTTTATAAGGCCGAAAAAAGACAAGCGTCCATCCAGTTCAGCCTACTTCTTGTGCACTGCAGCTATTCCGCAGCGTTGATCCAGGGGAAGGCAAAAAAAAAACATGCCAATAGGCCAATCTACATCACTGAGGAAAAACTCACTTCCCGACTCCAATCTGGCAGTCAGATTAAATCCCTGGATTAATTAACTATCACTAAGCATAAGATGTAATTTTATTGTTCTCAAGAAAGGCGTCAAGGCCTCTCTTGAACTCATTAAGTGAGTTGGACATCACCACTTCCTCTCCCAGAGAGTTCCAGAGTCTCACGGCTCTGACCGTAAAGAATCCCATTCTATGCTGGTGCAGGAACCACCTTTCCTCCAGACGCATAGTGTGCCCCCTCGTCTTTGTCACCATCCTTGGTATAAACAGGTCATGGGAGAGATCTCTGTTCTGCCCCCTGATGTATTTATACATGTTTATGAGGTCTCCCCTAAGCCTTCTCTTTTCCAACGTAAATAGGCCTAATTTTGACAACCTCTCTGGGTATTCTAGTCCCTCCATTCCCTTTATTACCTTATTCGCCCTCCTTTGTACCCTCTCTAGCTCCAATATGTCTTTCCTGAGCACCGGAGCCCAGAACAGTGCACAATATTCTATGTTCAGCCTTACCAGCGCTTTATACAGAGGAAGAACAATGTTCTCATCATATGCCCCTATTCCTCTTCTGATGCATGCCATGACTCTATTTGCCTTCGCAGCTGCTGCCTGACACTGGGCACTCCAATTTAATTTGCTGTTAACCAAGACACCCAGGTCCTTCTCCATGTCAGATTTCCCCAACGGTTTCCCATTTAATATGTATGGGTGACTGCTGTTTTTCTTTCCCATGTGCATGACCTTACATTTATCGGCATTGAACCCCATTTGCCATTTTTTGGCCCAACTCCCCAATTTATCTAAATCCTCCTGTAGCTGTGCCCTAACCTCATCTGTATTAACTACTTTACAAAGTTTAGTATCATCTGCAAATCTTGCTATTTTACTATGCAACCCTTCCACTAGATCATTAATAATTATATTAAATAATATAGGGCCCAAGACAGACCCTTGAGGCACCCCGCTAGTAACCCTGACACACCCTGAGCTTACTCCATTGATAACCACCCTCTGCTTTCTATCACTCAGCCAGCTATTTACCCACTTGCACACATTATCCCCCAGACCAAGCATTCTCATTTTATATACCAACCTTTTGTGTGGCACGGTATCAAATGCTTTGGAGAAGTCAAGGTATACAACATCCACTAACTCTCCCCGGTCCAGCTGTGAGCTCACCTCCTCGTAGAAGGCGATCAGGTTTGTTTGGCAGGAGCGATCCCTCATGAATTCCAAGTTGATATGGAGTTAGACAGTTATTATTATTAAGATATTCTACAATAGCATGTCTAAGAAATCCTTCAAACAATTTACCCACAACAGACGTTAAGCTTACTGGTCTATAGTTCCCAGTGTCACTTTTAGACCCCTTTTTGAATATTGGTACCACATTTGCTTGGCGCCAGTCTAGTGGGACAGTCCCTGTCCATAAAGAGTGCTTGAATATAAGATACAGCAGTCTGTCTATCACATTACTTAATTCTTTTAGTACCCGGGGGTGTATGCCATCTGGGCCTGGTGACTTGTCTATTTTGATATTTTTTAGGCGTTTCTGAACTTCCTCCTGGGTTAGGTGGGTGATATTTAGCGGAGGGTTTACTTTATCACTCTGCATTTCCTCCGATAAATTGTTTTCTTTTGTGAAAACAGTGAAGAAGAAGCTATTGAGTAGGTTTGCTTTACCCTCATCGCCCTCTATGATTTTACCCAGGTTATTTTTCAATGGGCCAACTCCATCAGTTTTAATCCTTTTACTGTTTATATAGTTAAAGAACAGTTTGGGATTCGTTTTACTTTCCTTGGCAATTAGTCTCTCTGTCTCCTCTTTTGCTATTCTTATTTGTTTCTTACAGATTTTGTTTTTTTCCCTATAAGATATTAGCGCTTCCTCGCTGCCTTCTTGTTTAAGTTTACCGAAAGCCCTTTTTTTGTTTTTCATTGCCCTCTTGACTTGACTTATTCTGATATCTAAAAGTCCAAAAAGCGTTAAAAATTTGTTCTAGATTCAATTAGTCATCCATACAGTTTAGCGTGCTTGGCGTAAAGTTACAGTGGGTTAAAATACTTAAAAAATGCTTGGTCTGGTAAAGTTGACAATATTTTTGTTCCAAAAATTGATTGTCATATATACCGTAGAACCTGCTTTGTGTGAAATTTCGTTGGTTTGAAATAAAAGCAAAAATTGGCCTGCCACAGGTGTAGAAATTAAGTAGTTCAAAAATTGACTTTAACCATGATTTTTTTTTTTACAACAAATATATTTTGTCACAGTTTTCTTTTAGTTAATAATCTTCTATTCAGTAAAAGATGTTTCATTTCTTGAAAACTGTACAGTTAAAAAAATAAATAAATAATGGAGAAAAAAAAAGTTGGTTGCTTGTGATGTATACTGTACAACTTGGTTACTGTGAAATTTGTACCAGCACATGTCCAGGAATATTACTCTTGTCCTTACCAACATGGTTACTGGAATTGTCCACTTAATGTCCGACACATGTACAAGCACTTGTGGCCAGAGACACTACATTTCCCTGCCTATTTAAACAGTCGCTCCTGACAATTAAACATTAAGCTTTGCATGACGACCAGGTGGAGGTGGAGAAAGACATGAGACTGGAAGAAACTACAAAGCCCAGCCTCATTTCATGTGCTCAGCGCAGATTGGGTAATAATGAGGAGGTGGAGGCTGAGGAAAATAAGGAGGTACAGGAGCTGTCTGATAGCGCAAAACAGGCTAGTAACCACAAAAACTTTGTACTGTCTCTCCTACATGGATGGGCTTAGAAGCAGAATGAGGAGGAGGAGATGGCGAGTAGTCATCACGGTGAAGATAGGGACGTGTTTGCTGTAGGGACCATGGCACATATGGCAGACTTTATGTACCAGTGCCTTTCCCGTGACATTCATCTTGCACAAAAAAAAAAAAGTACTGGTTGTTCATCCTGCTAGACCCACGCCAAAAGGAGAACTTTGCATCTCTTCTTCCTGAGAGGCCTTCTAAAATGGCACTATACCAGGAGGCCATTGTGGAAAATATGTTGAAAAAATTCTTATCAGATAACGCTAGTGGCAGGGGGGCAAATTTCCTTGCCCAACCAAGGAAGAGAGGTGAGGGCGACACAAAGCAGAGGTACACTGTCAAAGGTCTGGGCCTATTTCATGACATCAGCCCAGCGCCCATGCCCTGATAACAGGGTATTTTTTGATAAGGAGGGAAAAGTTTTTAAAGATGATCAAGCAATACCTGGCCGACAAAAATCAGCATATTCCCTAATTCCTCTGCGTCATACAGCTATTGGGTCTCAAAGATGGACACCTGGCATGAGCTGTCCCTCTATACATTAGAGGAGTTGTGTTGCCCTGCCAATAGCGTATTGCCTGAGTGGGTTTTTAGTGCAACCGTGGTGGGGAGGTCATAACAGACAGGCGCTTTTGTCTGTCAACAGAAAGTGCTGACAGGCTCACTCTGATAACAGTGAACAAAGTCAGGATTAGACCTGACTTTTCCACACCGCCAGATGACAGCAGCACGTAAAGTGTTTTTAAGGCCACGGCCCCACTATCAGTATTTGGTCAGTCTTTTTTCTCAGGAGTAGGAGTCAAAACCAGGTGAGGAACAATCAGAGAAAAGGTATAATAGAAACAAGTCACCAATTCTGCATTGATCACCCACTCCTGGTTTTGGTTCCCACTCCTTACAAAAAATACTGACCGAATACTTACCAAATACTGATAGTGGGGCCGTGGCCTAATGTTCAGTATTTGAATTAGGCCCACTAGTTGTTACCTTCTAGGGTCTATGGATGACTCTACTTATAATTTTTTCTGGCTCGGCACTTTGTGCAAAACCTTAATGAGTGCCAGAACTACACTTTCTTAATTTATTATAAGGCACTACAGTTGGTGCCTTTATGGGTGTATTGATGACTCTGTTTGTAATTATTGTCAGGCTTTGCACTGTGTTCAGAGCTTTTATGATTGTAGGGGTATCACAACTATGCTTTTTTTCACAATATTTAATTGAGGCACTACAGTTGGTGCCTTCAGGCGTGTATGGATGACACTGCTTCTAATTTTAGGCAGGATTACATTTAGTGTACATCTTTTATGAGTCTAGGAATACCACTATATTACAATTTGAACAGAATGAAGCCCTCCTTTATGTCTAATACAGGGTGTATCTGAGTCCCTAATTTTTGGCACTTCTTGCTTCCTTCATAAATGACACTGAAATTTCCAAATTTTTTTAAAAAATTCAATTTTGGTTTAAATAAATTATATATATTTTTTAATCCTTTTTAAATGTTGCCATATATAGTAGTCATTATACAGAAAAACTGTTTCTCAACATGATTTTTTCCTGTAAACTCCAATTTCTTGTTGATTTTAAATGTTTTATTGTCAGTCCTTTAATCCCTTAATGACAGGAGCATTTTCCGTTTTGGCGTTTTTGTTTTTTGCTCCCCTTGTTCCCTGAGCCAGAACTTTTTTATTTTTTGGTCAATATGGCCATGTGAGGGATTTTTTTGTGGGACGAGTTGTACTTTTAAAAAACACTGGTTTTACCATATTATGTACTGGAAAACGGGAAAAAAATTCCAAGTGCGGTAAAATTGCAAAAAAAGTGCAATACCACAGTTGTTTCTTGTTTTTTTATACCACATTCACTGAATGGTAAAACTGTCCTGCCAATATTATTCTCCAGGTCATTACAAGTTCGTAGACACCAAACATGTATAGGTTCTGTTTTATTTAAGTGGTGAAAAAAAAATCCAAAGTTTGCTAAAAAAAAAAAAAAAGTTGCCATTTTCCGAGACCAGTAGCGCCTCCATTTTTCGGGATCTGGGGCTGGGTGAGGGCTTATTTTTTGCATGCTGAGTTGACGTTTTTATTGATATTTTGGTGTAGAACCGATGTTTTGATTGCTTGTTATTGCATTTTATTGCAATGTTGTGGCAACCAAAAAAACGTAATTTTACCGTTACGCCTTTTACCGATCAGATTAATTATTTTTTTATATTGATAGTTCAGGCGATTCTGAACGCGGCGATACCAAATATGTATATGTGTTGTTTTTTTTTTATTGTTTTATTTTGAATGGGGCAAAAGGGGGGTGATTTAAACTTGTATATATTTTTAAAAACTTTTTTACACTTTCTGCATGCTTCAATAGTCTCCATAGGAGACTGGGCGGCGCTCATAGCAATATAGACATGGCAACCACAGGGGTCTGCTGCAGACCCCGGGTTGTCACGACCACCCATCAGTGACCCGTGATCACGTGATGGGGGTCACCGATGGGCGGAGTCAGTGACGCTGTTCCCGGAAGCGCGAGTTAAGTGCCGCTATCAGAGATTGACAGCGGCATTTAACTGGTTAACATCCGCGGGTGGATCGGAATTCCACCCGTGGCTGTTGCGGGCACATGTCAGCTGTAGGAATCAGCTGACATGTGCCCGGTTCAGTGCGGGCTCAGTGCGCGCTGAACCGGGGGTACCAACGTGATGCGTACTAATAGGCACCACGTCAGTAAGGGGTTAAAGTGGAGTAAAAGTGTGACACCTTTGTTCTCAGCAGCGATCTGGGAGAGCAGAGACCAGCTTGCAGGGGTCTTCCCCATGCTGTTCTCCTTCCATTCAGCACTTTTTCCATGCAGTTAAACATTTTCACTGCATCCCAGACCTCCTTGTAGGGTCTGCTGGACAAAAGCTCAGAAACAAACACCCGAGCATTAGAAATTGTCGGTTCGAGTAACGAGCATCCGAGCATTTTAGTGCTCTCTCATCTCTGTTGAAGAATTCTTTTTGATCATTTAAATAAATAAAAAATATATCCAAGTTTTCTATTACCATAATCCTATTGACATAAAGTGACGCGCCCAGGGGATGGGGACGACTCGGCGCCCGGGCCTTGCTGTTGCCTGATCTCGGGGAATGTCGCTGTGGTCGGCTCGCGGGCCCGTACCCTGGGGTCACTCTTAAAAGAAGGGGGGAAGTTATATGGGATAGGGGAATGTTCATGACGCCACCTGTAGTGTCTGGTGAGGATCACCAGCACTGTGACAGTCCTCTGAGGCCAGTGTTTAGGCAGCTTAGTTGGTGCGACTCCCCACAGGTGGAGCGGGGCCACAGGGCAGCGTAAGTGTAGGGATGCAGGACAGAGGGGACCCAGCCGGGTCAGAGGGAGAGTAGAAGAATAGGCACGCACACCGGAGTTCACTTCAGTACCTTTACTGGTGGTGTTTCTGGCACGGTCCAGGGTACTTCAGGGTGAAGGATGCATATCAGGACTCTCCCCAGTGAGCGGCTGTGGGGCCTCCTGTTCCTTGCCTTTCCTTGATAAGTTTCCGACCTGCCTGGAGCTAGGCCTAACTTGGTCTCTGTCTTGCACCTGCTGACCTGGTGGTAGGGCCTTCTGTTGGAGATCACACTCCCTGGTCTCTTGGGCCTCCGTGACTCCTGGCCCTGATATAACAGTCAGTTTCTGGTGAACCGGGGACGTAAAGTTCTCCAGGGGTTCCGGTTATTCCTGCTGGGGATATAGGCCCCCTGTAGGCGCAGACCCAGTGTCCGGTAAATGGTTTTTGGGGTGAGCTGGTTAAGCTCCTCTGCCCCCTATGTTGCTCGCTCACTCCACTCGCCTTCGGCCACGCTCGGGGCCCTCGCTAGGCTTCACACGGGCAGTGGGCCTCGCTACTCTTCGCCGCTCTCTGAGCGTCGGCACGCTCCTGGCTCCCTAATCTGAGCTCACTGAGTCTGAACTCTCTCTTGAGGAACTGGCTGAGCTCCACTGAAGACTGACCTCTCTCAGGCTCATCTCCTGCAGGACCTGGAACCAACTCTGTCCCCTAAGGAAACTGTTCTCTAGACTCCTGACTGAAACTAAGACTAAGACTGAGCTGCCTGGCTCCACACCCCCTTTATATATATCCATATCTGGGCTCCCTCTGGTGGTCTGAGGTGGTAGGGTGGAGGTGTGTGAATGATATGAGGGCCTCTTGTGGAGAAGTCTGTCCATGCACCCCTCTGGGATCTGTGGCACCAATGCGCAGCAGGGCGCCACATTCCCCCCTAGCAAAGATCAGTACTCCCGGACTGAAGTAATTTTTATAACAGGTAACAACAATAACTCTTCCCTTTATGGGAGGCACTTAGCTTGAACTTTGCATAATAAAACATTATAAATAATAAATATATATGTAACGGGTCTGGGAGGTGGAACCTCTGTGCAACTATACAAGGGGGCAGTCATTGTAAGGAAGCGGGTGGCTCCCAGGGAAGACCGGCAGGTAGTCACGGCAAGTGACAGGGACAGTCTCTGGGTAGAGGGGCAGGTAGTCACGGCAAGTGACAGGGACAGTCTCTGGGTAAAAGGACGGGTACTCACGGCAAGTGACAGGGACAGTCTCTGGGTAGAGGGACAGCAGACAGGTGGCTGGTGAGCGCTCCCAGGTGAGCGGGCGAGAGTCTCTGGACGGGCAGGTGGTCACGGCAAGTGACGGCAGAGCCTCCAGGTAGGCTAGCAGACAGGTAGCAGGTGAGCGCTCCCAGGTGAGCAGGCAAGAGTCTCTGGACAGGCAGGTGGTCACGGCAAGTGACGGCAGAGCCTCCAAGTAGGCTAGCCGACAGGCAGCAGATGAGCGCTCCCAGGTGAGCAGGCGAGAGTCTCTGGACAGGCAGGTGGTCACGGCAAGTGACGGCGGAGCCTCCAGGTAGGCTAGCAGGCAGGTAGCAGATGAGCGCTCCCAGGTGAACGAGCAGGCTGGTCCATAGACAGACTGACAGGTGTAGGAAAGCAGACCGTCGGACCGCAGGCTTGCAAGCAGGTAAACGGATATCAGGCAGGTATCAAGCAGGAATCAGGCAGGTAACTGGCAGGTAACAAGCAGGAATCTGGCAGGTGACTGGCAGGTAACAAGCAGGAATCTGGCAGTTGACTGGCTGGTAACTGGTAACGGGACCTGAGGGCTGAAGCAGAGTGAAGGCTTTGCAACAACATTGCTCGGGCACCTCCATTTTGGAGGAGGTGCCTTAAATATGGGAGGTCCTCCGGCAATTGGCCCGGGGACTCCTTAGGACGGCGCGCGCGGTCCCTTTAAGAGAGGGGGAGCGCGCGCGCGCCCTAAGCACACTGCCGGGGAAGGAGCGCGTGCCGGAAGCAGCGGGGAGAGAAGCGCTGGAGGACGCCGCGCCAGGAGCGGGGAGGTGAGAGGGACGGCGTCTCTGCCTAGTACGGGGCAGAGACGCCGATGCTACAGTACCCCCCCCTTTAGGCCCCCTCTTTTTTTGGCCAGAAAGAAATTTTTCAAGGAGAAGCGGGGCGTTGATGTTCTCCCTGGGTTCCCAAGTTCTCTCCTCAGGACCAAACCCCCTCCAATCTACCAGAAAAAAGGTCTTTCCTCTTACCCTCTTGGAGGCCAGAATACTCTCTACCTCAAAGACGTCATCAGCGGAAACCGGAGCAGGAGGGGCACCTGGATTATTGGAAAAAGAGTTAAAGACAACGGGTTTGAGGAGAGATACGTGGAAGGAGTTGGGAATCCGTAGGGTGGCCGGGAGTTTTAATTTGTAGGCCACAGGGTTAATTTGCCTGAGGACTTCGAAGGGACCGATGAATCGAGGGCCCAACTTGAAGGAGGGTACTTTGAGCCGCACATGTTTGGACGAGAGCCAAACCTTGTCTCCCGGACGGAATTGAGGCGGATCCAGACGTCTCTTATCAGCATATCTCTTCATCCGCTCAGAGGACAGAAGAAGAGCGGACCTGGTACTCTCCCAAATAGTAGAAAATTCGCTGACAAGAGACTCCGCAGCAGGGTTGTCCACAGAAACGGAGACAGGGAGCGGAATCCGGAGGTGCTGGCCATAGACAATAAAGAACGGGGACTTGGAAGAGGATTCGCTCTCGTGGTTATTATAAGAGAACTCGGCCCAAGGAAGGAGGTCCACCCAATCAGAATGGTGGGCATTAACAAAGTGCCGGAGATAGCTGGTAAGGATCTGATTGATCCGCTCCACTTGACCATTGGACTGAGGGTGGTAAGCGGAGGAGAAGTCCAGGGTGACGTCCAGCAGTTTACATGTGGCTTTCCAGAAGCGTGAGGTAAACTGAACCCCTCGATCCGACACGATGTGGAGGGGTAGGCCATGGAGACGGAAGATATGGCGAATAAAGTCCTTAGCCAGCTCAGGTGCAGACGGAAGACCAGGCAGGGGAATGAAGTGGGCCATTTTAGAGAAGCGGTCTGCGACCACCCAAATGACAGTACACCCGGCAGAGACAGGAAGATCGGTAATGAAGTCCATAGCGATGTGTTGCCACGGGGCAACAGGTATGGGAAGCGGCAGGAGATGACCAGCTGGTAAGTGTCTGGGAATTTTGTTGCGGCCACAAGATGAACAGGCAGAGACGAAGTCTACCACATCCTTACGCAGGGTAGATCACCAGTAATGCCGGGAAATGAGTAGGAAGGTCTTCTTTTGGCCGGCATGGCCAGCTAGTTTAGAAGAATGACCCCAGCGAAGAACCCTCTCACGGTCTGGAGGTGCCACGAACGTCTTGCCGGGTGGAAGACGAGTCAAATCCAAGGGGGCCACATTCATCACCTTGGAGGCGTCGATAATGTGCATAGGCTCCTCCTCTTGGTCGGAGGACAGGAAGGATCGGGACAAGGCATCAGCTTTGACATTTTTGTCCGCCGGCGGGAAATGAAGGATGAAATCGAAGCGGGCAAAGAACAAAGACCACCGGGCTTGACGTGGATTAAGTCTCTGGGCATTTTGGAGATATGCCAGGTTCTTGTGATCCGTATAGATGATCACCGGGTATAGAGCCCCTTCAAGCAGGTAACGCCACTCCTCCAGCGCCAATTTAACGGCAAGCAGTTCTCGGTCTCCTATGGAGTAATTGCGCTCAGAGGAGGAGAAGATTTTAGAGAAAAAGCCGCAGGTTACCATTCTCCCGGAGGAAGACTTCTGGGTGAGCACCGCTCCGGCTCCAGAGGAGGAGGCATCAACCTCCAGGTATAACTGTTTGTTGCAGTCCGGACGGTGCAGCACAGGGGCAGAGGAGAAGGCTTGTTTCAGGGAAAGGAAGGCCTCCTCAGCTTCGGATGACCATACCTTGGGATTTGCTCCCTTACGGGTGAGCGCAGATATGGGCGCAGTCCGTGACGAGAAGTGAGGAATGAAGAGACGATAGTAATTAGTGAAGCCCAGGAATCGCTGTATCGCCTTCAAGCCCTCCGGACGGGGCCACTTTAGGACAGCAGAGAGCTTCTCGGGATCCATTCGCAAGCCTGTCTGGGAGATAACATAGCTCAAGAAAGGAAGAGAGGTCTGTTCAAAAAGGCACTTCTCGTATTTAGCATAGAGGTGGTTCTGCCTGAGCCTAAGCAGGACCTGACGAACATCCCTCCGGTGTGTGGGAAGATCCGGAGAGAAGACTAGTGTTGAGCCACCCCCGTAGTGTTCGAGTTCGGTTCGGTTCGTCGAACACCCGTGTGTTCGCCGAACTGTTCGTCGAACTGTTCGTCGAACACCTTCGAACACCGTTAAAACCAATGGCAGGCAAACAAAAACACATAGAAAACACCTTCAAAGGTGTCCAAAAGCTGACAAACTGCTCAGAAGACATAACTAACACATGGAAAAGTGACAAGTACATATAGTCATGCGAAAATAAAAGAGGTGGAGGAGTAAAAGGAGGGGGAGACACAGATATAGGCATGTCATGCCCTTCTAAAATCCAAAAAGTGAGAAGCCGACACGGCCAGTCCGCTCCTGCCCGTGCCACCTCCGTGTCGCCGGGTTTGTGCCAGAGCCGCGGTGAACCCTGACGGCCAGCCCCCCTCTCCCAATACTGGTGCCTGTCCGCTGGTGGGTCGAGCGAGCCCCCCTGTGGTGGAGGCAGCTCTAAGCTTTTTAATTTAAATTGTCTCTCTAATTTGAATGAATACACTTTAAATCCATTTACAAGGATCTATTGGAGGGCAAGTCTCATGCCAGCAGCCGCGGTAATTCCAGCTCCAGTAGCGTCCACTAAAGCTGCTGCAGTTAAAAAGCTTTTATAAGGATCGAGCTCGGCTGTCCACCGCAAGGCATCCTACTGCCAGTCCCAGCCCCTATGCCTTGGGGTGCCTCCTGATGCTCTTCACTAAGTATCCCATGGTCCCGAAGCATTTCCTTTGAAAAAATTAAGTGTCTAAACTACAGGTGGTGCAGCTTGCTTAACAGCCGGGATAATCCGCTTACTAGCAGACACTGCTACTAGGCACAAAGTATTTCCTGGGCTAGATGCAGTTAAAAATTTGTAATTAGATACTCTCGTTGGATGCTGAGAAAGCATTCCATAGAGTCTCCTGGCACGCCATATATGATTCTCTTAAAAAGCTTGGGGTAGGGGTCTAGGGGACCCTTTTATAGCCAAAATCACGGCCCTGTATCGCAATACGTCACCTAGGCTGAAGATAAATGGAACTGTAGCACCCTGAGGGCTCGGTTGCTAAAGACGTATTGCACCTCACCCAGAGGTGTGATATCTCACTCTCAGGTAAGGATGGAGTGTGGATCAGGACCCGACACCTGCATGCATTACACCACATTGCCGTGGGGCAGGGCGACCAATATGCCCCTGAGATGGGCACGACAGTCCCTGTCCCTGGCTGGAGTGGGGGGAGGGAACACTGAGGAAGGGGAACCCTGTAGTGCAGGAGCAGGGAGGAAGCAGTTCCTGGGTGCATTGAGAAGGGAGTATAAAAGGTGGGCACCATCTTAGTTCAGTGCAGAGAAGTCTGAGCAGAAGTGGCAGGGAGCAGGGGCTCTGCATGAGCTCTGCTCCGGAGGCGGGCCTAGTAACAGAGGCCCAGGCCTGGAAGAGGGAGAAGGAAGGAAGAGGAGCGGAGAAGGCTCCAGGAACGAGGAATGAAGGGATCCCAGGGGTGCGGACGGGCGAGTCGCCACCGCACGCCCGAATCCACCTGCGTGGAGGGGTCAGGCCAAAGGGGGAGACCGGTCCCCGAACTAGTGGAGGCAGGAAACGACCCTCAGCTAGAAACCGGAGGCTCTGACATTTTATGTGGCGCAGCCCCTCGCTACACCCGCTAGGAAGGCACCACATAGGGTCAGGGAAACTGGCGCCAAGTTTACCAAGAGGAGGCCCGAGGCAGCCGGACAGAAGTGTTGGTAAGAAAGGCCAGACAAAGGACACACAAAGGGGGTCCTGTGAAGTGCTCCAAAGTTATCTGGGAGTTGTCTGAGCCCCTCACCTGGTGAGCACAGTACGACGTGGGCAGCCGTTACCTGCAGACGTGGTCTGGATAATAAGAACTGTGAGTAAAGGCCCTGAACTGCATCACTGACTCCGTGTCGTTACTGCTGCTGCCCTGCACCATCACCCCCATCCTCCGCATACACTGCCCTGAGGCTATACTCCTCCCGTGGGGAGTTATGCTACGCTCTGCTGCACCCACAACACCAGCCTCAGTGGTCTGCCCTGTAGCGGCGGTTCACTCTGACCGCAATCCACGGGTGGCGTAGTCGGACATTTAAACATGAAAACCACATAAATAGTTCCGCCACTGGTTTGACCGCCCTGAGCCACGGAACTGGGTCGCCGCCACGAAGACTACAACCACCAGCATCCACCAAAAAGGGTCCGGCTCCGGGTGTCCCAAGGCCCAGGGGGTGCGTCAGAACATTTTCATCACCTTTCACAATCACCAATGGGACAAGGCAGTGATGTCCTCTGTCCCCTCTCTTATACATCCTAGTGACGGAGCACCTGCTCTCATCAATTCGCCATAACCCCAATATTAGGTGGATTGAGGTGGGAGGCACCGAGTACAAGTGCTCTCTATTTGCTGATGATGTCCTAGTATATATCACTCAATCACATATATCCATCCATGCTGTTATGGCTGAAATAGATCACTTTGTTACATGGTAAAATTTTAAAATCAATGCAGCGAAGTCTGAGGCCCTCGATGTCTCCCTCCCCAAATCCATATAGGATTCCATCCAGTCCAACTTTCCCTTTGCCTGGCCCTCACAGGGTATCAAATACTTAGGAATTCCTATTCATAGAGACCTCTCCCATCTATGTTATCTTAATTTTGGGCCCTTTATTGAACAACTCCATACAGACCACGGTTGGCAAGTTAGAACTGTAAGATTCACTACGTGAACCACTGGTGTTTTGTGGAAAAGCACATGTACACTGCGTTCCAAATTATTATACAAAAAGTGTTTAGGAGTGATAAGGGAAGAATTTGTTTGTTTGTCAGTTAAACTCATTGATGGTGATGTGTGTCAGGGCTCTTTATATCACTGTAAGCAATTGCAGACACCTGTGCTAATTAGTTTGGCAGGTGTGTCCAATGAAAGGCAAGACTACTTAAGAAGGCTCTCTCACATTATTAAGCAGCCTACATTTTCTGCCAAAATGGGAAAGAAAAAGGATGTGTCGGCTGCTGAGAAGCAACAAATTGTGGAGTGTTTAGGTCAAGGCATGACTACAATCAACATTGTGCGATGATCAGGATGAAGTGTCTTGGCAATCAAGAAGTATGTAGCTGATTCACAGTACACACGTGTGCGTGCTGATAAGGGCAAATTGAGGACTCTTTCCTACAGGCAATTGCGTCAGGTTGAAAGAGCAGCGGCAAAAAAGCCTTGTCATAGCAGCAGACAAGTTTTTGAAGCTGCTTGTGCCTCCAACGTCCCCCGAACAACAAGATGCAGGGTCCTTCAGAGGTTTGCAGCTGTGCATGCGCCATCCTGTCGACCTCCTCTATCCACTTCACACAAGCAGAAATGGCTCCAGTGGGCCAAACATTACATGAAGACTGATTTCAAAACTGTTTTGTTCACGGATGAGTGCCGTGCAGCGCTCGATGGTCCAGATGGATGGAGTGGAGGATGGCTGGTTGATGGACACCCCACGCAAACACGGCTACAGCGCCAACAAGGAGGAGGTGGAGTAATGTTTTGGGCTGGAATCATGGGGAGAGAGATTGTCGGCCCCTTTAGGATCCCTGAAGGCGCTAAAGATGAACTCCATAATGTATGTGGATTTTCTCAAACAGCACTTCCTGCCATGGTTCAAGAAGAAGAACCGTGTATTTCACAGCAAGATCATTTTTCTGCATGATAATGCACCATCTCATGCTGCACATAAAACATCTGCATCTCTGGCTGATATGGGCATAAAAGGGGACAAACTTATGGTGTGACCCCCATGCTCCCCTGACCTCTACCCCATTCAGAACCTTTGGAGCATCATTAAAAGGAGTGTCTATGATGGCGGGAGGCAGTTCACATCTAAGCAACAGCTCTGGGAGGGTATTCTGTCCTCATGCAAAACAATTGAAGCAGAAACCATCCAAAACCTGACAAATTCAATGGACGAGAGAGTTCAGAAGCTCCTTTCGAACAAGGGGTCCTATGTGAAAATGTAACATCACCTAGAATAAAGTTTTGAGTTGAAAACTGTTTGATTTCAGTTTCTAACAACCTGCTAATGCTTATAATTTCAAAAATGACCATTTTTTTGGTCTTTATTAAAATGAAAAGGTTGATCGAAAAGTTTGGGGGATCTAAGAGTGTGGCAACCCAGTAGTCATGATTACTTCGAATTCTGACAATATGAGGGTCATGCTGCAGGTAGTGCAGCAAGAAGGCACTTATGTGCCTTGCGCATCTCGGAGCCCCAAAATTATTTTCCGGGCTAGATGCAGCTAAAAATTATTTTTAATTTTAAATCTGGTGAAGCTTTAGTATAGATGGCCTAATAGGATCAGTGCTGCACACTGCTACAAAGCCCAAATTATTTTCCAGTCAAGATACAGATAAACATGATTAGTAATTTGAAAGCTTAAAACGGTTGGTAGGGTGATTTTAACCAATCATCAAGCTTTTACTCTCCCCAGGATGACACAGGGGTAGAAAAGTCGTTTCGGATCCATGATTTGTTCATCTTTATGAACGTGAGTCTGTCTACATTATCAGTGGAGAGCCGCGTGCGCTTATCTGTCAGCACACCACCAGCAGCGCTGAACACACGTTCAGACAGAACGCTGGCTGCGGGGCATGACAAGATCTCCAAGGCGTAAGTGGCTAGCTCCGGCCATTTATCCAGATTGGAAGCCCAAAAAGAGCAAGGGTCCAGTGACACAGTCGTGGCTTCAATGTTTACTTGGAGATACTCCTGTACCATCGTCTCTAGGCGTTGACTATGTGTCAGACTTCTTGTCTCCTGTGGCCTTGCAAAGGATGGGCTAAAAAAGTGGTGAAATGATTCCGCAAAATTGATGTTACCAGCAGATACTGTGATTCTGTCACGGTTTGAGTGCTGAACACTTGACGGTCCCACGGTTGGCAAGTTGGAACTGTGAGATTCACTACGTGCACCACTGGTATTTTGTGGAAAAGCACATGTAAGATTCTGCAACAGTCTCTGCTGATACTCCTGCATGCGTGCATCCCTTTCTATGGCAGGAATAATTTCTGCAAATTTACTTTTGTACCGGGGATCTAACAGTGTGGCAACCCAGTAGTCAGGATTATTTCTAATTCTCACAATTCGAGGGTCATGTTGCAGGTAGTGCAGCAAGAAGGCACTCATGTGTGTTGCGCATCCAGGAGCACCAAGTCCCTGTTGTGTTGGTGGCGAGGTAACAATCATGCTTCCTTCCTCTGTCCTCTCCCCCCAACCTCGCACAACAGAAATGTGATCAAGGTCTCCCTCATCTGATGAGTCTTCCATCAGTTCGTCCTCCACTTCTTCCTGGGCTCCTGCACCTTCCTCACTAGTTTGGCTGCTACCATGCGCCCTGGTAAAACCATCTCCCCCACCCTCACATGCCTGCCGCCTTGGTGCTGCCGACCGTCTGGACCTTGCAGATGTTAGCCCTTCCGCATACAACTCCTCCTCCTCTACTTCCTCCACCTCCTCTTGTGCCACCACCTGACTCCGAATTCTGTTTAACATGTGCTCCAGCATGTAAATCACCGGAATAGTCATGCTGATAATGGCATCGTCAGCACTACACATCTTCGTCGCCATTTCAAAACTGTGCAGAAGGGTGCATAGGTCCCTGATCTGAGACCACTCCTCCAGCGTGATTTGCCCCACCTCTGAATCTCGTTGGCCCAGGCTATACGTCAGAACGTATTGCACCAGGGCTTGTCGGTGCTGCCACAGTCGCTGCAACATGTGCAGAGTTGAATTCCACCGGGTAGGCACATCGCATTTTAGCCGGTGAAGTGGCAGGCCCAACGACTTCTGTAGAGATGTAAGTCGCTGAGCTGCGGGATGCGAACGGCGGAAGTGAGCACACAGCGACCGTGCCCTCTGCAGAAGGCCATCTAGTCTGGGATAGTGGGCTAAAAATTGCTGGACAACCAGGTTCAACACGTGAGCCATACAAGGCACGTGTGTGACATTGCCCCGGCGAAGGGCCGCACCCAGGTTTGCAGCATTGTCGCACACGGCCTTCCCTGGTTTCAGGTCCAGTGGAGACAACCATTCATGAAATTGGTTCTCCAGAGCTGACCACAACTCCTCAGCTGTGTGACTCACATTTCCCAGACATTTCAATGTAAAAACCGCCTGATGACGTTGAGCCCTACTGCCAGCATAGTAAGGAGGTGTGCAGGATCCCTTCTGCGCAGTTAGAAAGCTTGTGGCATGACCAGACAGGCTTTGGGTGCAGGTGGAAGACCGAGAGGAGGTTGAGGAGGCAGAAGCAGTGGTGGAACTTTGACATAAAGAGGATTGACGCACAACTCGTGGGGACGGCAAGACTTGGACAGCAGCCCCTTGTCCTGCTGTCACCATAGTTACCCAGTGCCCAGTCAGCGACATGTAACGCCCCTGTCCATGCCTACTCGTCCAAGTGTCTGTGGTGAAATGCACCCTGTCACACACAGAGTTTCTCAAAGAAGCGGTGATGTTGTGTGCGACATGCTGGTGGAGCGCAGGCACACCTTTCTTTGAGAAGTAGTGCCGACTGGGCATCTGGTACTGGGGCACTGCGACGGACATAAGGTCTCGAAAATCCTCTGTGTCCACCAGGCGGAAAGGCAGCATTTCTGTAGCCAAGAGCTTGCAGATGGTGAAATTCAACCTCTTAGCTTTCTCATGGCTAGGAGGAAATGGTCTTTTACTTGTCCACATCTGAGGGACCGAGGGCTGGCTATTGTGCTTAGACGGGGTTGATAAGGGTGTCCCCGGCAAACTGCCGGTCTGTGAGGAAGATGCAGGCGGACATGTTAGGTTGCCTTGATCCAAAGGTGGTGCTATCGATGTCGGACAGCGCTCAAGACCAGCTGGTGTTACCACCTCCAAAGAAAATGATGACCTGCCAATCACGCTGGCTGTTGCGGGTAAAGAGGTGGCAGGTCTGCGCCCCAAAACAGGTGTGACTGCTGTCCCCCCAGTCACAGAGGATGAAGAGGCCGCGGATGCACAAGATATGGCAGACGGTGGTTGGCCCGGCCGGCTAGACCGCATTGTAGCACACTGAGCTTCCCACTGCAACTTATGCTTCATGTCCATGTGCCGGTTCATGCATGAAGTACTCAAACTATGTATTTTTTGGCCTCTACTTAGCTTTTGCTGACAAATGTTACAGATAACACGAGTTGGGTCATCTTTATCGATCTGAAAAAATGCCCAGGCTATGCAAGGCTTAGCACCCATGCGACCTGAAGAGCCACCACGACTTGTGGTGAGAGGCAGAGTTGTGTTTGAGGATGCAGTTGTTGACGTGCTTCCAGTACTACGTCTCTGTCCAGGAAGGCGCAACCTGACCTCGTCGTCACTAGCATCTTCCTCCACCTCCTCTGCTGACCTCATCTCTTGGCTGACTGTGGGTTGACAGTAAGTGGGATCTCCGACCTCATCATCATCACCCTGTGCGTTATCACACCCGTCGTCCTCAGAGCCAACCTGTTCCTGCCCTGACAAAAAACTAAAGTTGTCGCTCCAATCAGGTATTTGAGTCTTATCATCGTCTTCCTCATTGTCTCCACCAACAGGAGTTACAGTTTGGGAATGAGGGTCTACATTATGGTCAGAACCTTCTGCGTCTGGTCCTGGATCCGACTCATAAAGATTCTGGGCATCAGTGCAGATCATTTCCTCGTCTGGATTCACAGAAGCGCTGGAGTCGACCTCTGATTCCCAGGCTATAGTATGAGTAAACAGCTCTGCAGACTCAATCATCTGTTCTACCTCATACTCAGACGGGCAGCTGGAGATTTGGGAGCTGTGAGGAAGCAAGTGCGATTTGGGTGACACCTTTGAGGACTGGAGTATTTGTGATGTTGAAGTTGATGTGGAGGAGAGCCCACTTAAAGGAGCACTTGATATCCGTTGAAGCACCTGCTGTTTTTGTGCCTCATCTGGAATTTGTAGCGATTGGCGTGGCCGTAAGAAAGGGATCTTATCACATTGTCCGCTAAAAGAAGTAGACATTTTAGTTTGGCTGGAAGATGGTCTTTCTTCTGCACCTACCCCACGGACACAACCTTTTTTCCCCTTCCCAACACGCCTATTCCCCTTTCCACCAGCAGCAGGCCTTTTTCCACTCATTTTGGTGGTTAACTAATTCACAACTCTGGAGTTGTTTGCACAAAAAAACAATGGATGGTAACCGAGCAGAGCTGAGTGGCCAAACTGTGGTATTAGGCCAAAACTATTGGCTGGGTTAGATGCAGAAAAAAATTATTTTTAATTTGCAACCTGATGGAGGTCAGTATAGATGGACTAATAGACCAAGTCCCACACACCGCTAGAAGCCCAAATATTTTTTCAGAGCTAGATGCAGAAAAATTTTTTATTCAATTTGCAACCTGATGGAGGTCAGTATAGATGGACTAATAGACCAAGTCCCACACACTGCTAGAAGCCCAAATATTTTTTCAGAGCTAGATGCAGAAAAAAATTATTTTTAATTTGCAACCTGATGGAGGTCAGTATAGATGGACTAATAGACCAAGTCCCACACACCGCTAGAAGCCCAAATATTTTTTCAGAGCTAGATGCAGAAAAAAATTATATTCAATTTGCAACCTGCTGGAGGTCAGTATAGAAGGACTAATAGAACAAGTCCCACACACTGCTAGAAGCCCAAATATTTTTTCAGAGCTAAATGAAGAAAAAAATTATTTTTAATTTGCAACCTGATGGAGGTCAGTATAGATGGACTAATAGACCAAGTCCCACACACTGCTAGAAGCCCAAATATTTTTTCAGAGCTAGATGCAGAAAAAAATTATTTTTAATTTGCAACCTGATGGAGGTCAGTATAGATGGACTAATAGACCAAGTCCCACACACCGCTAGAAGCCCAAATATTTTTTCAGAGCTAGATGCAGAAAATTTTTTTATTCAATTTGCAACCTGATGGAGGTCAGTATAGATGGACTAATAGACCAAGTCCCACACACTGCTAGAAGCCCAAATATTTTTTCAGAGCTAGATGCAGAAAAAAAATATTTTTAATTTGCAACCTGATGGAGGTCAGTATAGATGGACTAATAGACCAAGTCCCACACACCGCTAGAAGCCCAAATATTTTTTCAGAGCTAGATGCAGAAAAAAATTATATTCAATTTGCAACCTGCTGGAGGTCAGTATAGAAGGACTAATAGAACAAGTCCCACACACTGCTAGAAGCCCAAATATTTTTTCAGAGCTAAATGAAGAAAAAAATTATTTTTAATTTGCAACCTGATGGAGGTCAGTATAGATGGACTAATAGACCAAGTCCCACACACTGCTAGAAGCCCAAATATTTTTTCAGAGCTAGATGCAGAAAAAAATTATATTCAGTTTGCAACCTGATGGAGGTCAGTATAGATGGACTAATAGAATGATGCTATGCCCAAAAGATTTTACTTCACTAGGTGCAGTAAAAAAATTGATATTCTATACACAGGTGGTATATCTTGCAACACAGATAGGCTACTCCACTGACTAACACACTCTGCAATAGGCCAAAAAGGATTAGCTTTGCTAGATTCAGCCAAATGCTGTGAAAAAAACTTGCACAGCACTGGCACAGACCTGCCTGGCAAAAACTGATAGGAACTGATGTAACCTAGTCCTGAAAAGGACTCCAATTACAATTAGTCTTTACTCCCACAATCTATCTATTTAAGAGCACAGACCTGCCTGATAAAAGTCGTAGGAAATGCTGTAACCTAGTCCTTAAAAGGACTGCAATCACAACTCTTCCCTACTCCCAAGCTATCTGTAGATTTGTGTGAAATTTGGCTTGAAATTAACAAGGTATAGCACACACAGCAACAGCGGTGCCGTCTAACACGCAGCTGCAGCAGTGAGAAAATGGTGGCGACGGGGAAAATGGCTTGGTCTTATAGGGCAAGGACATGTGACATACACTGCCAATCACACATGCCCTTGCTTGTGTGAAAAAAAGCACTTCGCTCCGTGTGTGCGCTGCTGATAGGCTGACAGATTGCACCTCCCCACTGCAAATGCGGGAAAGAGAAAAAAAAATGGAGATCTTCATTGTTCCTGCAGAGATCCATCCCCTGCCCCTCCCCCCGCCCCGCTGTACACTCAAACTGCGTATTAACATTAATTTTCATCATTACTGAGAAAAAATCCAGTTATGATTTTGGTGCACGAACAGTTATCGAACATAACCTCGAACAGCCGAATTTTTCTCAAATTGTTCGTGTTCGCCGACCGGCTCGAACACCGCCCAAAACAGCTCGAATTTGAGATTGGCGAACAGTTCGAGTAGAACAACGCTCATCTCTAGAGAAGACCAAGATGTCGTCCAGGTATACCACCACGCAGGAGTAAAGAAGGTCACGGAAGATCTCGTTGACCAGTTCTTGGAAGACGGCGGGAGCATTGCAGAGACCGAAGGGCATCACACGGTACTCATAGTGTCCGTCCCGGGTATTAAATGCTGTTTTCCACTCGTCTCCCTGACGGATACGGACCAGGTTATAAGCTCCACGTAGATCCAGCTTGGAGAAGATCCTGGCGCCTTTAAGACGATCATATATCTCAGAGATGAGCGGAAGGGGGTATTTATTTTTAACCGTGATCTGATTGAGTCCTCTATAGTCAATACAGAGGCGTAGCGAGCCGTCTTTCTTTTTGACAAAGAAGAATCCGGCTCCAGCCGGGGAGGTAGATTTCCGGATAAATCCCCTAGCCAGATTCTCTTCAATGTACTCAGACATGGCCCGGGTCTCGGCTGCAGACAACGGGTAGATACGCCCACGGGGAGGAGTGGCGCCAGGTACCAGGTCGATCGGGCAGTCATATGGCCTATGGGGTGGCAACGTCTCTGCTTCCTTCTTACCGAAGATGTCCGTGACGCACCCCCTGGGCCAGTGTTGTTTAGGGGATACCCGGAGCCGGATCAGATGGGGGTTGTAGTCTCCGAGTGGCGGTGACCCGGTCCGTGCCCAGGGTGTCAAGCTCAGTGTGTGGCAGTCCTACAGATGTTATTAGAGTTCTTTGTGTCGACTACGCCACCCGTTGATTTGCGGTCAAAAGGCCGCCACTGCAGCAGGGTCCGCTGAGGCTGTTGGTATGTGTGCAGCTTTGGTAGTATAACCCCCAACGGGAGGGGTATAGCCTCAGGGGGTCAGATGTAGAGGACGGTGGTTGTGAAGGTGCAGGATGAATCAGCAAGAAGACTCAGAGTCGGGCTGTGCAGTTCAGGGGTTTTTACTTACGGGTGTTCTTATGGTCACTCTGGCCTGAAGCGACCACCCGAGCCGTGCTGCGTCCACCAGGTCCTGGACTCGGCTAACCCCCAGGCAGTTCTGGAGCGTGGTCCTGAGCTCCTGTCTGACTTTCCCTCTCTTCTGGCCGTTCTCACCAGGGATCCACCTATGTCCGGCTCCCTCGGGTCTCTTGGTGGGTACACCTCCTCTGGGTTCCCTGACCCTATACTTGGTCTGCCTTCCTGGTGGATTTGGTGAGGGTCGTGGCAGATCCTGCCCACGACCTCCGGTCTCTGGCTAAGGTGTGCTTTTCTCTCTGCCAGCTTGCGATCCGGTACCCTAGGTGCCAACTCTTCACCCTCTGATCTAATTTTGGGTTCTTGGAGTTCCCTCTTGTTTTCTCTGGGTCCTTCAGACTCCTCTCTCTCTCTTGGCCTTGGAGCTGGGCCCAGCCGGAACCACAACTCCCTGTCAGCCCTTCTGGCTGAGCTTCTCTGCTCTGCTCCTCTGACTCTACAAAAGACAGACTGACTCACTCTACAAAAGACCCTGTCCTAAGATGGTGCCCACCTTATATACTCCCTCTATGTGTGAGCTCAGGTGACCAGCACCCAATGAGCTCCTAGCTTTACCCAGGCTGCTCCCCCTATCTGCCCCTACACTACTGGGATGTTCCACCCCCCTCCCACTCCAGCCAGGAACAGACACTGTCGTACCTGCACATTTCTCTAGTGGGAGTACCATCGGTCTGTTCCCCGGAAATGGGATGTGTGTAGTGCATGCAGCTAACTGAGCTCAGTTCCACACTCCATCCTTACCCGGGAGTGGAATACCACACCTCTGGCTTGAGGCGTAATACCCCTGTAGCAGCCGAGTCCTCAGGGTGCTACATTCCCCCCTGGTAAATCACAGCACGTCCTCGGGCTGTAAGAGAACAAAAACATCCACAAACATACAATTTTTTTTATAAACATCATAAACATATAAAACAATATATATATATTATAAAATTTTCATATAAAACTCTTCATTGGAAACATTCTTGTTCCTCCGGCCACGGTGCAACTTGTGACCGGGTAAAGTGCGACAGTCTCTTTTGGAAGAAAACAGTTTCCTATAAAACCGGTAGGGGGCGCTTTAGGAAGCGCAACTATATACAAGGGAAATATGGCCGCTCTCAGTCCTCGGCCAGTGGGAATAGGGACACACGGGTTTCAGTTCAATCTGCTGGTCCCAACGGGGACTATATTTTAAATAAGTAACAGTTCTTGGTACCCCGACGGGCAACTTTATACAGTCTCTCTCTACCGTACTTCAACGACGGCGTCCTCCTGCTCTTTCTTTAGATTCTTCAGACCCGTCCGGGTCTTCTTGCTCCTCCTCACACCGCAGCTCCTCCTCCGTCAGGCGATGCACATGGAGGGCGTAGGGTCCTTTGGCACACTTGTGCTGGGTGAAGGTGACCTCGTCCCCTACATACAGGTCACGACCTCTGTGTCCCTCCGGCAGATGGCTTTCTACGTCTCTGCGAGTTACAAAGACGTCGCCGGGGGTCTGATGGTCTCTGATAAAGCCCCATCCGTGCTGCATATTGAATTTTATCACAGTCCCGGTGGAAGGGGGACCATGAGCTGCACGGGGATTCCTCCTGGTCCGGCTCTTCTGCTCCGCACTCCTTATCTGTGCTTGCTGTTCCCGGACCCGCCTCTCTCTCCGCTCCTTCTAGAAGACCTCGAGCTGCTGGCGGCAGCACTCTGCACGCTCCGCTGCGGCCGCCCGAGTCTCCTGAGTGAACCCCATGAGGTCTTCTCCAGTGGGGTCCCACTCGAACTGTGCCTCCTCGAGCGGGGGGGAGGTCCTCTTTACGGGCTTCGGATCCGGAATCAGGGGCTCGCACATGGGCCTTGCTCTCTGGAGTTCCAGCTGAATGTACTCCTGGGGCCATATGAAGGGCTGCCCATCCGGGCACGTATGCTGGGCAAATAGATTTTCACCCAGGTGCGGCACTCTAGATGTTGAGGGCGCGTTGATGGTAGCGGCGCCCGGGTTAACCAGGCCTTGCGACCAGGCCTGGGGCACCTTAAAGGCAAAGGGCACCGTAAGAACGGCGGCGCCCTGGGTTATTCGGCCCTGCGACCAGGCCGGTGGCTCCGCGGAGGTAGGGGGCGCTGTTGGAATAGCGGCGCCCGGGGGTACTAGGCCTTGCGACCAGGCCGGTGGTATTTCCTGCTTGGCCACGCTCGAGGTCGAGGCGTGTGACGTCACAGGGGTCGCGGCCGCGGTTTCCGGTTGAGGCCTAGTCGGCGGCGGTGACGATGCAGCGACGGGCACGGCAGGGGGAACTTCGGGCTCTGCGACGGGGAGCTGGGGCAGGCACGCGGTTTCCCGGCTCGGGGTAGAGACGTCCCCTTTACCTGCCTCCGTCCGTTCAGCTCCCTTCTCGGCGCCGTCTCCGGCCTTCAGTCCTCCTGCACCATCCTCAGAGGCGGTCTGTCTCCTCGTCTCGGCTGGCGTGCTCCGCTGACGGGTGCCGGTCTGCTGGGCCATCTCTCGGCTCCACTCCGCCAACGTCTCTCGCTGTACCTGGGCCATCCTCCGTGCGAGGCTCTCCAGCGCAGTCTGTGCACACTCCCGGTCTCGGGGGAGCTGTGCTAGGATCTCCAGCAGGCCTTCTGGAGTGGCGACCTGCAACAGGCTTCTGACCACTGGGTCGGTGCTGCCTGACTCTCCCTCCATCTCCGGGTAGGCTCTCTCTGGACTCTCTTCCAGACGTCTTGTCTCCGGGTGCGCTCTCTCCAGACTCCTCCAGGCTGCACCCATCTTCGCTCCTTTGTTCCGTCTCCGCCCACATTGAGGGTGGTCCCGGGGCAACTTTGTGATTGTCAGTTCCAGGGGCAGTTCTCTCACGCTGATGGACACTTCCAGCATCACAGTCTCTGTTGGTGGGCGCGGTTTCCGCTTTTGGCGCCATTCTTCGACCTGGCCCACGATGGGAGGTGGCCTCTTGCCACCCTCTGGCACGCCCATAATGGCGTCCGCTCTTCCAAGGCGGGAAATCTTTGGAAATGGCGGGAAAAAGCTGCAAATGGCGGACAACCGGCGGGAAACGACCTGTGATGGGGTCCGTTGGCGGGGACCCTCCGGAACCGGCGGGAGACTTCTTTTTGAGGTAACGGTGAACTTTTCTTCAGGCACGCAGTACCCGGTTGTTGCGGGCACGTGATCCTGCCGACTACGCCAAAGTTGACGCACCCCCTGGGCCAGTGTTGTTTAGGGGATACCCGGAGCCGGATCAGATGGGGGTTGTAGTCTCCGAGTGGCGGTGACCCGGTCCGTGCCCAGGGTGTCAAGCTCAGTGTGTGGCAGTCCTACAGATGTTATTAGAGTTCTTTGTGTCGACTACGCCACCCGTTGATTTGCGGTCAAAAGGCCGCCGCTGCAGCAGGGTCCGCTGAGGCTGTTGGTATGTGTGCAGCTTTGGTAGTATAACCCCCAACGGGAGGGGTATAGCCTCAGGGGGTCAGATGTAGAGGATGGTGGTTGTGAAGGTGCAGGATGAATCAGCAAGAAGACTCAGAGTCGGGCTGTGCAGTTCAGGGGTTTTTACTTACGGGTGTTCTTATGGTCACTCTGGCCTGAAGCGACCACCCGAGCCGTGCTGCGTCCACCAGGTCCTGGACTCGGCTAACCCCCAGGCAGTTCTGGAGCGTGGTCCTGAGCTCCTGTCTGACTTTCCCTCTCTTCTGGCCGTTCTCACCAGGGATCCACCTATGTCCGGCTCCCTCGGGTCTCTTGGTGGGTACACCTCCTCTGGGTTCCCTGACCCTATACTTGGTCTGCCTTCCTGGTGGATTTGGTGAGGGTCGTGGCAGATCCTGCCCACGACCTCCGGTCTCTGGCTAAGGTGTGCTTTTCTCTCTGCCAGCTTGGGATCCGGTACCCTAGGTGCCAACTCTTCACCCTCTGATCTAATTTTGGGTTCTTGGAGTTCCCTCTTGTTTTCTCTGGGTCCTTCAGACTCCTCTCTCTCTCTTGGCCTTGGAGCTGGGCCCAGCCGGAACCACAACTCCCTGTCAGCCCTTCTGGCTGAGCTTCTCTGCTCTGCTCCTCTGACTCTACAAAAGACAGACTGACTCACTCTACAAAAGACCCTGTCCTAAGATGGTGCCCACCTTATATACTCCCTCTATGTGTGAGCTCAGGTGACCAGCACCCAATGAGCTCCTAGCTTTACCCAGGCTGCTCCCCCTATCTGCCCCTACACTACTGGGATGTTCCACCCCCCTCCCACTCCAGCCAGGAACAGACACTGTCGTACCTGCACATTTCTCTAGTGGGAGTACCATCGGTCTGTTCCCCGGAAATGGGATGTGTGTAGTGCATGCAGCTAACTGAGCTCAGTTCCACACTCCATCCTTACCCGGGAGTGGAATACCACACCTCTGGCTTGAGGCGTAATACCCCTGTAGCAGCCGAGTCCTCAGGGTGCTACATCCGCATAGGGCCAGTAAGGAGCCGGGTGACCTGGTAAATTAGCTGGAGTAGGCGGAGGGCGAACTGGGCGGACCGGAACCAGGCAGGTCCTATGGCAGTCTGGACCCCATCGGAGTACTTCACCGGATCGACAGTTCAATACGGGTTCGTGTGTCTGGAGCCAAGGTAGACCTAGCAACAGGGAGTGAGAAAGTCCGGACAACACATGGAATGAGATTTCCTCAGAGTGCAGCATTCCCACCTGCAGGGTTATGGGTTCAGTGACGAGCAGGATGGTCTCCGAGAGAAGTCTTCCATCCACGGAGGCGACTGATAATGGTTCAGCCAGGGACTTGGTGGGAATACGGTATCTCTCTACCGGAGACTGGGAGATGAGGTTTCCAGCAGCTCCAGAATCCAGGTGGGCAAGTTCAAAGTGACGGTTTTCTCCCCAAGCAATAGAGACCGGTAAAGTCAGAGACGGAGAGGGCTTACTTTTGTCTAGGACGACCTCTCCGAGCGGTCCTAGACACTGGCGTTTCCCGGCTTCTCCGGGCAGGAACGGATGAAGTGCTCCATACTGCCACAATAGAAACAGCTTCCCTCGGCTCGGCGAGATTCTTGGCGAGATTTGACCATCTTGGTCTGGTCGATCTGCATAGGTTCAGGCGAGGGCGCCCGCGGAGTGACTGATTGAGAGGCAGGTCTCAGGGAAGTAGGAGCAGAGCAAGAAAAGTCTTTCTCCCAGGTAGTCTCTTTGGCACGTTCTTGGAACCGAATGCCAATCCGGGTAGCTAGTGACACCAGGTCATCCAGAGTGGTAGGAATGTCCCGACCAGCTAACTCGTCCTTAATTTGACCGGAAAGACTCTCCCAGAAGACGGACACCAGAGCCTCATTTTCCCAGGCAAGTTCAGAAGCGAGGGTGCGGAACCGTATGGCATATTGGCCCACGGTGAGACTCCCTTGGCGGAGACGTAGCAGTGAGGAGGCAGAAGAGGTTTTCCGTCCAGGTTCATCGAAGACTTTCCGGAAAGCAGCGAGGAAAGACGGCAGGTCGGACACCAGGGGATCCCCTCTCTCCCACAGGGGATTTAGCCATGCCAGTGCCTCCCCAGTAAGATGGGACATGATGAAGGCCACCTTGGCTCGGTCGGAGATGAACTGGTATGCCAATAGCTCAAAGTGCAGGGTGCACTGGTTTATGAAACCCCGAGCTAAAGTAGGTTCGCCGGCAAAGCGTGGAGGTGCCAGAAGCCGAGGTCCATAGTCGGGTACCATGAAGGGACTGGATTGCGGTACCGCAGGAATGGGTATGGCTGGACCAGAGGTAGACATAGACAAGTCACACAATGCGCCTAGACGAGAGTTAACGGACCGTAGATAGGACAGTACCACCTCCTGCTGAGTTTTTTGACGTAAGACTTCCTGGTGCAGATAGGAGATCTGGGGGCCACCGGGTTCCATGGCCCGAGCAAACTGTAACGGGTCTGGGAGGTGGAACCTCTGTGCAACTATACAAGGGGGCAGTCCATGTAAGGAAGCGGGTGGCTACCAGGGAAGACGGGCAGGTAGTCAGGTAGTCACGGCAAGTGACAGGGACAGTCTCTGGGTAGAGGGGCAGGTAGTCACGGCAAGTGACAGGGACAGTCTCTGGGTAAAAGGACGGGTACTCACGGCAAGTGACAGGGACAGTCTCTGGGTAGAGGGACAGCAGGCAGGTGGCTGGTGAGCGCTCCCAGGTGAGCGGGCGAGAGTCTCTGGACGGGCAGGTGGTCACGGCAAGTGACGGCAGAGCCTCCAGGTAGGCTAGCAGACAGGTAGCAGGTGAGCGCTCCCAGGTGAGCAGGCAAGAGTCTCTGGACAGGCAGGTGGTCACGGCAAGTGACGGCAGAGTCTCCAAGTAGGCTAGCCGACAGGCAGCAGATGAGCGCTCCCAGGTGAGCAGGCGAGAGTCTCTGGACAGGCAGGTGGTCACGGCAAGTGACGGCGGAGCCTCCAGGTAGGCTAGCAGGCAGGTAGCAGATGAGCGCTCCCAGGTGAGCGAGCAGGCTGGTCCATAGACAGACTGACAGGTGTAGGAAAGCAGACCGTCGGACCGCAGGCTTGCAAGCAGGTAAACGGATGTCAGGCAGGTATCAAGCAGGAATCAGGCAGGTAACTGGCAGGTAACAAGCAGGAATCTGGCAGGTGACTGGCAGGTAACAAGCAGGAATCTGGCAGGTGACTGGCTGGTAACTGGTAACGGGACCTGAGGGCTGAAGCAGAGTGAAGGCTTTGCAACAACATTGCTCGGGCACCTCCATTTTGGAGGAGGTGCCTTAAATATGGGAGGTCCTCCGGCAATTGGCCCGGGGACTCCTTAGGACGGCGCGCGCGGTCCCTTTAAGAGAGGGGGAGCGCGCGCGCCCTAAGCACACTGCCGGGGAAGGAGCGCGTGCCGGAAGCAGCGGGGAGAGAAGCGCTGGAGGACGCCGCGCCAGGAGCGGGGAGGTGAGAGGGACGGCGACTCTGCCTAGTACGGGGCAGAGACGCCGATGCTACAATATACATACATACAATAAGCAACCTCAGAAGTTAAGTCTGTTCCGGTGAGGTCCCCTGACAGGGTGTCCATCTCATGGGTAAAGTACAAGGTAGCTTGAGGGACCTGTCCAAAGCAAACCCTCAACATAGGCCCTGGGGTGGCTGCAGGGCATGGCGATCCTGAGTTGGACCTCCACTTCTGCCACGCCAGACAGGTTTTTGTTCTGAGGTCACCTAAAGGGGCACTCCAGGGAGTGCAATTATTTACAGCAAACAGTTTTTGGGCTGCACCCAGTCCTCAGCCACAAAGTACTTTATGTACCCTTACGGGTAACTAGAGATAACAAGGGAAGTATCCAGATCACTTAAATTGTCCATTAGCAAGGCAAAGCACATATCAAGATACACATACAGTACATGAAAATACACAAGACAATACCCCAGGGGCAACTATCAACAATGTCAGAGTTTCCTTCTCTATTCTCTGTATCTGACAGGGGTCTGACCTCGTGTGCACGCGTTGACCTACGTGGTACTGGGATGCGTGTGGTACTGGTGCTTGTACTACCTCCCATTCTGTCAGTTCTAAGTGTTGGGGGACTGCAGGGTTGCCTTAACCTCTCTACGGGACTGGCAAGTATACCATTGGCTGGGCCTTCTTGCTCTGCTCCAACCGGGGATCCTTCTTCCGGGGATTCTTCTTGAGCAGTCTCTTCTGAAGCACTTACAAGCTCTACTTGCTGTGGAGGGTCTTCTGGCTGTTGAAAGAAGTGGATCACAGGTATTATTACTGCTCCTCCTAGTTGAGGCCAATCTGGCGGGAAATCTCCTAAGTCAGTATGGAGTACTGCTTCTTTAGGCTCCTCCGGTACGGTGAGAGGCACTTCTTCTTGGGGCTTTAGCAGGTCTGGACACTTCAGATGGTCTCTAGATACCGTTGCAGTCGTTATTCCTCCGTCTTTACTAATCAAACAGGTCTTCTTGTTATCAAATCTTGAATTTAACACAGTGCAGGGTTTTCTCTCCCACTGGTGATAAAGTTTGTGGTTTCTCCTTTTCCTCTTTAGCACCGCTTCTCCTGGTGTGAAGGGTTCTGCGGGCGCACTTTTATTGTAGTGGGCTTCCTGCTTGTCCCTTACCCGAGTGAGACTGTCTTCGACACAGGCCTGTACTCTTCTGTACTGCTCCTGTCTGGTCGTGTCCCAGTCCTCAGTGGACATATCTGCTTCTGGTTCTACTACACCAAGCTGCAGGTCCATGGGCAACTTCCCAGGTCTTGCTCGCATGAGATATGCTGGAGTACAATTGGTGGAACTCACAGGTATGTGGTTGTACAGATCTACCAGGTCAGGTAGTAGGTCTGGCCACTGATTTCTCTCCTCTAGTGGTAAGGTCTTCAGCAGGTCGATGACGATGT
The DNA here is from genome assembly GCF_046119375.1 of Phyllobates terribilis. Taxonomy (NCBI): domain Eukaryota; kingdom Metazoa; phylum Chordata; class Amphibia; order Anura; family Dendrobatidae; genus Phyllobates; species Phyllobates terribilis. The sequence continues at coordinate 31,703,207 of NW_027362768.1, read as the reverse complement.
TATTCATCTTTTCACAGAGACCGTTGGTTTGGGGGTGGTACGGTGTAGTCCGGATCTTTTTACACCTTTACAGATGGCAGAACTCCTTGAACAATTCGGCTTCAAAGGTTGAGCCTTGATCTGTCAGCACCTGCTCCGGGTATCCATGGGGCCTGCAGAAGTACACCTGAAACGTCTTCGTCACAGTTTCTGCCGTCAGATCCTTGATGGGGGCGACCACCGGGAATGGGGAGTAGTGATCCACCATGGTCAGGGTATAGGAATATCCTGACCTGCTGGGTGACAGCTAGATATGGTCCAGGGCCACGATCTCCAAAGGATGAGTCATCTTGATGGGTTGCAGGGGTGCCTTCTGGCTGCTGTAGTCTTTTCTTCTGAGGCTACAGGGTCCACAATTCCGGCACCACCTCTCAATAGAACTGCGCATTCCTACCCAATAAAAGCGATACTTCAGCAGGGTTTCTAGCTTCTTCCAGCCAAAGTGCCCCGCCTGATCGTAGTAGGCTTCCAACACCATCTGGATGTCTGTCTTGGGCACCACTATCTGCCATACCATCTCATGGGTTTTAGGGTTGACGTACCTCCGGCACAGTTTCTCTCTATAGATGAACAGCCGGCTTCTCTCATTCCACAGTTGCTTGGCTTGTGGAGACGCGTCCTTCTCCAGGGAGGAACCTTCCTGGGTTATCAGTTCTTTGATGCGGCTGACAACCGGGTCGTTGTCCTGAGTCTCCTTCCAGCCATGGTGAGGCAGGGGGTTTAACGTCTTACCGCTATGCCTCCTGGAGGCTCATTGCTCGTTGCTCGTGGACCATTCCATTCCGATGACCAGTGTCCGACTGGTGAGGCATCCTGGACAAGGCATCGGCGTTGGCGTTCTTGCGGCCCGCCCGGTACTTAATAGTGAATTGGTAGTTTGACAGCCGAGCCATCCATTGTTGTTCCATGGCTCCTAGCTTGGCTGTTTCCAGATGAGTCAAGGGGTTATTATCAGTGACGGCAGTGAACTTACTGGAGGCTAGGTAGTGCTTGAACCGCTCGGTGATGGCCCAGACCAGGGCCAGGAACTCCAACTTGAAGCTGCTATAGTTCTCTGGGTTCCTCTCGGTCGGGCGGAGCTTCCTGCTGCCATAGGCGATCACCTTTTCTCGGCCATTCTGCTTCTGACTTAACACAGCTCCTAATCCCTCATTGCTGGCATCAGTGTACAGCAGGAATGGTTGGCTGTAGTCAGGGTAGGCTAGGATCTCTTCACCGGTCAGGATCTCCTTCATCACCTCAAAGGATTCAGCTTGCTCCTTACCCCACTGGAACGGGGGGAGGTTCCTGCCTCTCCCGGACTGTCCTACCAGGAGATCTTGCAAAGGCGCCACTTTCTTGATATAGTCCTTCACAAACCTCTGGTAATACCCGACTTGTCCCAGGAACTGACGTACCTCCTTGAGGCTCTTCGGCTCCGGCCATTTCTGGATGGTAGTGACCTTCTCCGGGTCTGGTGCTACTCCCTCTGGACTAACGATGTGCCCCAGGTACTGTACCTTTCACTTGAGCAGGTGGCACTTTGAGGGCTTCAGCTTCATTCCATACTGGGACAGCTCCTCAAATACCTCCGCCAGGTGCTTCAAGTGGTCCTCATACGTTTTGGAGTACACTATCACGTCGTCCAGGTACAGTAGTAGAGTCTCGAATTTGCGGTGTCCCAGGAAGCACTCCATCAATCTCTGGAACGTTTCGGGGGTGTTGCAGAGTCCAAACGGCATACTATTGAACTTGCAGAGTCCCATCGGGGTGGTGAAGGCCGTCTTCTCCCAATCCTCCTCAGCAGCAGCTACTTGCCAGTACCCACTAGTGAGGTCAAGGGTGGAGAAGTAATTTGCAGACTTTAACCCCTTAATAACATCTGACGTACTAATACGCGTCTGTGCCCTGGGACTTAAGAGCCAGACCCGTATTAGTACGTCATCGCGATCGCGCGTGCACACAGGCTGTGCGGGCGCGATCGCCGCCGGGTGTCAGCTGATTGTCACAGCTGACACCCGGTACTATGTGCAGGGAGCGGTCCTGCACCGCTCCCAGCACATTAACCCCCGCGATGCTGCGATCGAAGTCGATCGAAGTCGATCACGGCATTGCGGGGGCAAGGGGAGGTGATCGGCGATACTCACCTCCTCTTCCGGCTTCCAGCGCAGTCTGCAAAGGCTTCCCGGGTGTTGCCATGACGACCCGATGTCGTCATGACAACATCCGGGTCACCAGAGAGCAGGAAGATTGCTTGGACATGCGCAGTGCAATCTTCACACTGTGCACTTCTGACAGCCTTCATGGCATAGGGATGGTGCTCCATTCCTTTGCCATGCAGGCGATCAGAAAAAAAAAAGTGAAAGTCCCAGAGTGGGACAAAGTAATAAAGTGTATAAACTGTGTGAAAGTGGAAAAAAAAAAAATGTGCAAAAATATTATAAAAAAATAATACACCAAAAATAAAAATATAATGTACCCATCAATAAATCTTATTATAAAAAAAATAAAAAAAAAACAATAAAAGTACACATATTTGGTATCGCCGCGTCTGGAACAACCTGACCTATAAAACTGTCCCACTAGTTAACCCCTTCAGTGAACACGGTAAAAAAAAAAAAAACGAAGCAAAAAACAATGCTTTATCACCATACCGCCAAACAAAAAGTGGAATAACACGCGATCAAAAAGACGCATATAAATAAAAATGATACCACTGATAACGTCATCTCGTCCCGTAAAAAACAAGCTGCCATACATCTCCATGAGCCGAAAAATAAAAAAGTTATAGCTCTCAGAATAAAGCGATACTAAAAAATATTTTTTTCTATAAAATAGCTTTTATTGTCTATAAGCGCCAAAACATAGAAAAATGATACAAATGTGGTACCGCTGTAAACGTACTGACCCGAAGAATAAAGCTACCTCATCAATTTTACCACACGCGGAACAGAATAAAAAAAAAAAAAAAAAACAATTCCTGAATTGTTGGTTTTTGTTTATTCTGCCTCCCAAAAATCGGAATAGAAAGCGATCAAAATATGTCACGTGCCTGAAAATAGCACCAATAACAACGTCAAGTCATCCCGCAAAAAACGAGCCATCACATGACTGTCTGCCAAAATCTGGAAAAATTATAGCTCTCAAAATATGGCGATGCAAAAACTAGATTTTACAAAAAATGCGTCTTTTAGTGTGTGACAGCTGTCAGTCATAAAAACCCCCCAAGGCACCTATGTAGATGCATAGTGAGCACTTGGAACCCCCAGGTGCTTCACAAATTGATTCGTAATAATGAAAAAGTGAAAAAAAAAACACTTTTTCATTTTTGTGAATCAATTTGTGAAGCACCTGGGGTTCCAAGTGCTCACTATGAATCTATATAGGTGCCTTGGGGGGTCTAGTTTCCAAAATGGGGTCACTTGTGGGGGAGCTCCAATGTTTGGGCACACAGGGACTCTCCAAATGCAACATGATATCCGCTAACAAATTGTCGGCTCAAATTGTTAGCGGATATCATGTTGCATTTGGAGAGTCCCTGTGTGCCCAAACATTGGAGCTCCCCCACAAGTGACCCCATTTTGGAAACTAGACCCCCCAAGGCACCTATCTAGATGCATAGTGAGCACTTGGAACCCCAGGTGCTTCACAAATTGATTCATAAAAATGAAAAAGTGTTTTTTTTCCCACTTTTTCATTATTACGAATCAATTTGTGAAGCACCTGGGGGTTCCAAGTGCTCACTATGCATCTAGAAAGGTGCCTTGGGGGGTCTAGTTTCCAAAATGGGGTCACTTGTGGGGGAGCTCCAAAGTTTGGGCACAGAGGGGCTCTCCAAACGCAATGTGGTGTCCGCTAACAATTTGAGCCGATTTTCCATTCAATTTGTTAGCGGATACCATGTTGCATTTAGAGAGTCCTGTGTGCCCAAACATTGGAGCTCCCCCACAAGTGACCACATTTTGGAAACTAGACCCCCCAAGGCACCTATCTAGATGCATAGTGAGCACTTGGAACCCCTAGGTGCTTCACAAATTGATTCGTAAAAATGAAAAAGTGTTTTTTTTTTCACTTTTTCATTATTACGAATCAATTTGTGAAGCACCTGGGTGTTCCAAGTGCTCACTATGCATCTATAAAGGTGCCTTGGGGGGTCTAGTTTCCAAAATGGGGTCACTTGTGGGGGAGCTCCAAAGTTTGGGCACAGAGGGGCTCTCCAAACGCAATGTGGTGTCCGCTAACAATTTGAGCCGATTTTCCATTCAATTTGTTAGCGGATACCATGTTGCATTTAGAGAGTCCCTGTGTGCCCAAACATTGGAGCTCCCCCACAAGTGACCCCATTTTGGAAACTAGACCCCCCAAGGCACCTATCTAGATGCATAGTGAGCACTTGGAACCCCTAGGTGCTTCACAAATTGATTCGTAAAAATGAAAAAGTGTTTTTTTTTTCACTTTTTCATTTTTACGAATCAATTTGTGAAGCACCTGGGGGTTCCAAGTGCTCACTATGCATCTAGAAAGGTGCCTTGGGGGGTCTAGTTTCCAATATGGGGTCACTTGTGGGGGAGCTCCAAAGTTTGGGCACAGAGGGACTCTCCAAACGCAATGTGGTGTCCGCTAACAATTTGAGCCGATTTTCCATTCAATTTGTTAGCGGATACCATGTTGTATTTAGAGAGTCCCTGTGTGCCCAAACATTGGAGCTGCCCCACAAGTGACCCCATTTTGGAAACTAGACCCCCCAAGGCACCTATCTAGATGCATAGTGAGCACTTGGAACCCCTAGGTGCTTCACAAATTGATTCGTAAAAATGAAAAAGTGTTTTTTTTTTCACTTTTTCATTTTTACGAATCAATTTGTGAAGCACCTGGGGGTTCCAAGTGCTCACTATGCATCTATAAAGGTGCCTTGGGGGGTCTAGTTTCCAAAATGGGCTCACTTGTGGGGGAGCTCCAAAGTTTGGGCACACAGGGGCTCTCCAAACACAACATGGCGTCCGCTAATTATTCAAGCAAATTTTACAATCAAAAAGTCAAATGGCGCTCCTTCCCTTCCGAGCCCTGCCGTGCGCCCAAACAGTGTTTCTTCCCCAAATATTGGGTATCTGCATGCCCAGGGGAAATTGCACAACAAATTTTGGGGTCCATTTTTTCTTGTTACCCCTGTGAAAATAAAAAAAATTGGGTCTAAAGTAACATTTTTGTGAAAAAAGTTAAATGTTCATTTTTTTCTTCCACATTCAAAAAATTCCTGTGAAGCACCTGAAGGGTTAATAAAGTTCTTGAATGTGGTTTTGAGCACCTTGAGGGGTACAGTTTTTAGAATGGTGTCACTTTTGGGTATTTTCTATCATAAAGACCTCTCCAAGTGACTTCAAATGTGATGTGGTCCCTAAAAAAATGGTTTTATAAATTTTGTTGGAAAAATGAGAAATCGCTGGTCAACTTTTAACCCTTATAGCTCCCTAACAAAAAAAAAATTTGGTTCCAAAATTGTGCTGATGTAAAGTAGACATGTGGGAAATGTTATTTATTAACTCTTTTGTGTGACATATCGCTCTGATTTCAGGGCTTAAAAATTTAAATTTTGAAAATTGCTAAATTTTCAAAATTTTCGCCAAATTTCCGTTTTTTTCACAAATAAACGCAAGTGATATCGAAGAAATTTTTCCACAATCATGAAGTACTATATGTCACGAAAAAACAGTCTCAGAATCAGGGGGATCCGTTGAAGCGTTCCAGAGTAATTACCTCATAAAGTGACAGTGGTCAGAATTGTAAAAATTGGCCCGGTCATTAACGTGCAAACCACCCGCCGGGCTTAAGGGGTTAAGGCAGCCAGGGATTCCTTTATACGTGGTAAAGAGTATGCATCTTTATGTGTAATGCGATTTACTTGTCTGTAATCTACACACATTATCATGCTTCCGTCCTTTTTCCTGACTAGAAATAGGGGAGCTGCCCAGGGACTACAACTATCCCTTACTACCCCTGCCTTCTTCATGTCGTGCAACATCTCCTTCGCCTTCTGGTAGTGTGCTGGTGGTATAGGCCTGTAACGTTCTTTGATGGGTGGATGGTCACCTGTGGGTATATGGTGTTGTACCCCTTTAATCCTCCCAAAGTCAAGTGGGTATTTACTGAATACCTGCTCGTATTCCTGAACCATCCGGTGTACACCCTGCTTCTGATGGGCAGGAGTGGTGTCTGTCCCAACATGGAGCTGTTGACACCAATCCTTCACCTGGGTTCCCGGGTCATTATCCTCCACTTCGTCTGGTGAGGTTAAGGACTCCGCTGTGTGTATGGAGTTGTTATTTACTGTGTACAGTTTGGCAACAGTGGTGTAGCGTGGTAATCTAACCTCGTCCTCCCCATAGTTTAGGAGGCATACGGGCACCCTCCCGTTGCGTAGATCCACTACCCCTCTGGCAGTCAAGAGTGTAGGTCTATGTTCTGAGCTAAGGGGCTCTACTACCGCCTGGTAGCTCCGTGCTCTGAGACCTATTGCTGCTCTACACCAAATCAGCATTTCACTCATCGGGGGAATCACAATGGGTACCGGGTCTGTCACCCGTACATTACCAATTTCACCGCCTGTTAGCTTTACCTGTTGCTGGTACATAAGGGCTCAGATCTCTTTCTGGAGTGCCCTTCTCTGCCCTGGTCTGGCAGTGTCAGCTATCTGTTGGAGCAAGAACAACACTTCTCCCAAACAGTTACTAACAATATTTGTGCCAAGTACCATATACAAGTCTGTATCATCGGGATTAGTCTCTACTACAATTAGTCCCTGGTCCTTCAGTTCCACTCTTCCCACCTTTACTGCCACATCCTTAACCCCGACTAGGTTAAGGGGGAGGCCATTTGAGGCGTACACGGAAAGATTTGGATCTGGTGGGTGAAGTTCGTCTATGGACCAGAACCTTTTGTAGAGGACATCAGGCATGATGGTTACCTGAGATCCTGTGTCCAGCAGAGCAGGTGTCGCTATGCCGTCCAGCACGATGGACAGGAAAGGTCTTCCTCCCACGAACCTGGGGTACCAGTTTGATGGGCCTGAGGGGTCTACTGGGTGTTGGACCTCGGCCCCAGGGTTTGCTCGTTTAAAGGACAGCTCCGGACGGCGTGACCTGCCTGGTGGCAGACAGGCTCCTTTGGCGGGCAGCGTTGGTCGCTGGTCCTCCCAGGGGGTGGCGTTGTCCTCCTCCTCCCTCTCATCCAGGGTACATCCTCAGGGTTGTCGGCTAGCAGGATCCTTCCTTCTGCCTTGGGCTCCGTCCGCAGCTGCAGGGCACTCAGTACAGTGGTCAGGGTTTTGCTCAACTGACGCACTTCAGAGCGCAGGCTGTCCAGCTCACTAGGGGACATTGCTTGCACCTTGGCTTCAGCAGCCACCGGGGAAAAGGTGGACGCTGTAGGCACTGGGGTGGCCCCACCCTGGTAACTTGGGTAGCAGCTGTTTCCAGGGGCTGCAGTCCTTTTATTGCCATGTCCTTATGGGTGGCATCTGGATGATCCAGGGACCAACAACGTACAGTCCTGCTCTCCTCTTGAGACCTCAGTCCCCGGATAAACTGTTCCTTCAGCATTCTATATTCATTATCAATGCTGGTTGGAATAACCTGTTTCAGAGCTCTCAGGGCCCCTTGTAAATGCCAGGCATAGTCCCCAACACTGTCCTCCGGTTGCTGAGAGCAGTTGTAGAACCTCATCCGGAGGTCTGTTTCAGTACGATTCTCACAGACAGTCTGTAACTTTTTAAAGATTGCGGACACTGACTCCTGGTCTGCGGCCGACCAGGTTTCTACTTCTCGCTCCGCAGCACCAGTCAATTGTCCCAATGCAACAGCGGCTCTTTGCTTGCTTGTCATAGAGTACATGTCCAGTATACCGCATATTTTCCTTTTGAATCCAGACAGGGTATCTGGTTTGCCGCTGTACTGGGGGAGCCACTTCGCTCCAGGGATGTACGGTAGGACCATGGGTATGACAGGGGTTACAGGCTCTGCTGGTGGAGCGGCTGCTCCGGCCTGCTCGGCGCCGAGCGCGGGTTGATCATCAGGGCCGTTAACCGGTATTCCGGCATTGTGCTCTTCTTCGGACACTCTGGCGCCCCCCTAGCAAACCGTGGCCTACCTTCTTTTCTTTTCTTCCGGTAGGCCGCAGCTCCGCAGGTGACGGTCTTCCTTCAGGACCTTGTGTCGCTCGCATCCTACGTCAGAGCTTTCACCGGGGCTCCTTCCAGGACCTGGCGCTTCCTGGTTTGACGTCGAGGCGTGGGTTTTGTCCGGGGCTTCGTGCGCTTCAGCAGGTACGCCTCTCAGTTTCCCGCGGTTACGGCCTTCTTCCCGCTCGGCGGCACAACAATGGCGGCGATCTTCGCCACAGTTAAATACACAGTTCTGATTAAAGGTGCACAGTACCTGGTGGCAACGGGCACAACACTCCGTCGTTGCAGCGGGCACGGAATCCTGTTCGTGACGCCAGGAAGAGATGACGCGCCCAGGGGATGGAGACGCCTCGGCGCCCGGGCCTTGTTGTTGCCTGATCTCGGGGGATGTCACGGTGGTTGGCTCCCGGGCCCGTACCCTGGGGTCACTCTTAAAAGAAGGGGGGAAGTTATATGGGATAGGGAAATGTTCGTGACGCCACCTGTAGTGTCTGGTGAGGATCACCAGCGTTGCGACAGTCCTCTGAGGCCGGTGTTTAGGCAGCTTAGTTGGTGCGACTCCCCACAGGTAGAGCGAGGCCTCAGGGCAGCGTAAGTGTAGGGATGCAGGACAGAGGGGACCCAGCCGGGTCAGAGGGAGAATAGAAGAATAGGCACGCACACCGGAGTTCACTTCAGTACCTTTACTGGTGGTGCTTCTGGCACCGTCCAGGGTACTTCAGGGTGAAGGATGCATATCAGGACTCTCCCCAGTGAGCGGCTGTGGGGCCTCCTGTTCCTTGCCTTTCCTTGATAAGTTTCCGACCTGCCTGGAGCTAGGCCTAACTTGGTCTCTGTCTTGCACCTGCTGACCTGGTGGTAGGGCCTTCTGTTGGAGATCACACTCCCTGGTCTCTTGGGCCTCCGTGACTCCTGGCCCTGATATAACAGTCAGTTTCTGGTGAACCTGGGACGTAAAGTTCTCCAGGGGTTCCGGTTATTCCTGCTGGGGATATAGGCACCCTGTAGGCGCGGACGCGGTGTCCGGTAAATGGTTTTTGGGGTGAGCTAGTTAAGCTCCTCTGCCCCCTCTGGTGGTCTGAGGTGGTAGGGTGGAGGTGGAGGTGTGTGAATTCTATGAGGGCCTCTTGTGGAGAAGTACGTCCATGCACCCCTCTGGGATCTGTGGCACCAATGCGCAGCAGGGCGCCACAAAAGCATCATATTTCCTGGTGATTTTATCTCATGATGAATGCTTTAAAAATAAAACACTAAACAATGGCGGAATTTCTTTTTTTTTTCACTGTTTCACCGCCCCTTCCTGTTTGTCAGCACATTGCATGGTGAAAAAAGTGATGTTCAAAACTAGCATTTGTGCATCAAAAATCAAGCCCTTAGATGTCCATGTTGATGGAAAAATAAAAAAAGTTATTGCTCATTACCTGGTTATGAACAGGTAAATATCTAGTCTAACAGCGGGAAATGTTTTAGTACAGTGACACGCAAAAGGATAACAATGTTTTAAACTTTTGACTTTCAGGCTCCATATCTCACCATCCACCACTGCTTCGAATGTGAGACTACCATCATTTTATAGACAATCATGTTGGCTAGACATTAGACAGGGCGCAGCCTCGCTCAATACAAGAGTATGGATAACGATGCCACTCCCACTGGCCGGGAGTATGTATAATTCATACATACCCTCTGGTCCCAGGTCACACAGTGCGTGCACTAGGGAGATTCATAAGTCTGCAGTCACACAGAGTGAGCTCAGATTTATGGATCTAGACCCCCTTTAATCAATATATGTAAGACTAGATTAGAGACACAATATTTTATGCTTTTCAAATTGAGTTATTTTTGTTTATATTTTTATTTGGATAATAATAATCTTTATTTATATAGTGCCAACATATTCTGCTGCCCTTTATAATTCAGAAGTTCATATACAACAGCCATAAGTAACAGTTAAAGATAATCAGGCCTAGGGCAGCAGGTTGCAAGAGGGCAGCAGGTTGCAAGGGGGCAGCACCACCATGAAGGAAGATTTACATTTTTTTTTTTCTAAATTCCCCTTCTTCTTACTCCTGCTGGATGGAGTGTGAAAATGAAAACCGCCATTTTTATTGGAGAGGGGGAGGGTGCCTGGGCAGAGGGATCATAGAATCATAGAATGGTAGAGTTGGAAGGGACCTCCTGGGTCATCTGGTCCAACCCCCTGCTCAAAGCAGGATTCACTAGATCATCTCAGACAGATGTCTGTCCAGCCTCTGTTTGAAGACGTCCATTGAAGGGGAACTCACCACCTCTCGTGGCAGTCTGTTCCACTCATTAATCACCCTAACTGTCAAAAAGTTTTTTCTAATATCTAATCTGTGTCTCCTCCCATTTAGTTTCATCCCATTGCTTCTAGTCTTTCCTTGTGCAAATGAGAATAAAGATGATCCTTCTACAATGTGACAGCCCTTGACATATTTGTAGACAGCTATTAAGTCTCCTCTCAGTCTTCTTTTTTGCAAGCTAAACATTCCCAAATCCTGCAACCGTTCCTCATAGGACATGGTTTGCAGACCAGTCACCATTCTGGTCGCTCTTCTCTGAACTTGCTCCAGTTTGTCTATGTCTTTTTTAAAATGTGGTGCCCAAAACTGTACACAGGATTCCAGATGAGGTCTGACCAAAGAGGAGTAAAGACCGATAATGACTTCACGTGATCTAGACTGTATGCTTCTGTTAATACATCCCAGAATTGTATTTGCCTTTTTTGCTGCTGCATCACACTGTTGACTCATGTTCAGTCTATGATCTATTAGTATACCTAAGTCTTTTTCACATGTACTGTTGCTTAGCTCTATTCCTCCCATTCTGTATATGCTTTTTTCATTTTTATTGCCCAGATGTAGTACTTTGCATTTTTCCCTGTTAAAAACCATTCTGTTGGTTGCTGCCCACTGCTCCAGTTTATTTAGGTCTTTTTGAATCCTCTCTCTCTCTTCTCTAGTATTAGCTATCCCTCCTAGCTTTGTGTCATCAGCAAATTTAATCAGTTTACCCTCAACTCCTTCATCTAAATCATTGATAAAGATGTTGAACAATACAGGTCCCAGGACGGAGCCCTGTGGTACCCCACTTGAGACATTCATCCAGCTGGATGTGAAGCCATTTACAACCACCCTTTGAGTTCGATCACTAAGCCAATTATGAATCCACCTAACAGTTGCCTGGTCCATTGCATACTTGGTCATTTTTTCAATAAGGATGGTGTGAGATACTTTGTCAAATGCTTTGCTGAAGTCAAGATATACTATATCTACAGCATTTCCCTGATCCACCCAGTCAGTGATTCTGTCATAGAAGGAAATTAAGTTGGTCTGACATGACTTGTTAGTTACAAACCCATGCTGACTCTGGTTAATCACTTCATTCTTATCCATGTACTTACATACATGTTGTTTAATAATTTGTTCAAAGATCTTTCCTGGTATAGAAGTCAGACTCACCGGCCTATAGTTCCCTGGGTCCACCTTCTTCCCCTTTTTGAAGATAGGAACAACATTTGCTCTTCTCCAGTCTTCTGAGACTTCTCCTGTTCTCCAAGAATTTTCAAAGATTATGGAGAGTGGTTCTAAAATTTCTTCTACGATCTCCTTCAGTACTCTGGGGTGTAATTCATCTGGACCTGGAGACTTGAACTCATTTATGTTAGCTAAATATTCCCTCACAATCTTTCTGTTTACAGATAACTTGGATTCCTCTATTCCTTTAAAAGGACAGTGAAGATCAGTTGATGTTACAATTTCTTTCTGAGAGAAAACAGATGCAAAATAGGAATTAAAAAGTTCGGCCTTCTCAACATCCTCTCTTACCATTTCTCCATTTTCATCCTGTAAAAATCCTATAGCATCTTTGACTTTTCTTTTACTTTTGACATACCCCCAATACTGATTAGCTCCATGCCCCAAAGGAGGAAGATGAATAATAGTGGTGAAGGACCTGTGATGATGCCATGCCGATGTGACTCTTATGGATGGAGCTATGAACAGCTTGCAAGTGAGATGTTTTCCTTCGCAGGAAGAGCAGGAGAGGTACTGGTGACAGGTAATTAGGTAACAGGGGTACATGGGATGCAGTAAATGTGCGGGTACATTAGGTGGAGGTACATATAGGAGGTGCTGGAGATATGTGGGGGTACAAGCTATATGTGAGGGTACATAAGAACATATGAGGTGCAAGCTATATACTGGGGTACATATGGGTGTGCAGGCTTATGTGACAGTACATATGGGAGGGCAGGCTATATGTGGGGGTACATATGGGAGGGCAGGCTATATGTGGGGGTACATATGGGAGGGCAGGCTATATGCGAGAGTACATATGGGAGGGCAGGCTATATGTGGGTGTACATATGGGGGTGCAGGCTATATGTGAGAGTACATATGGGAGGACAGGCTATATGTGGGGGTATATATGAGGGTGCAGGCTATATGTGAGGGTACATATGGGGGTGCAGTCTATATGTGGGGGTACATATGGGAGGGCAGGCTATATGTGGGGATGCATAAGGGGGTGCAGGCTATATGTGAGGGTACTTATAGGAGGACAGGCTATATGTGGGGGTACATATGGGGGTGCAGGCTATATGTAAGGGTACATATGGGGGTGCAGGCTATATGTGAGAGTACATATGGGAGGACAGGCTATATGTGGGGGTACATATGAGGGTGCAGGCTATATGTGAGGGTACATATGGGAGGGCAGGCTATATGTGAGAGTACAGATAGGAGGGCAGGCTATATGTGGGGGTACATATGGGTCTGCAGGCTATATGTGAGGGTACATATGGGAGGGCAGGCTATATGTGAGGGTACATATGGGGGTGCAGGCTATATGTGAGAGTACATATGGGAGGGCAGGCTATATGTGGGGATACATATGGGGGTGCAGGCTATATGCGAGAGTACATATGGGAGGGCAGGCTATATGTGGGGGTGCATATGGGGGTGCAGGCTATATGTTAGAGTACATATGGGGGTGCAGGCTATATGTGAGGGTACATATGGGGGTGTAGGCTATATGTGAGGGTACATATGGGGGTGCAGGCTATATGTGAGGGTACATATGGGAGGGGAGGCTATATGTGAGGGTACATATGGGGGTGCAGGCTGTATGTGAGGGTACATATGGGGGTGCAGGCTGTATGTGAGGGTACATATGGGGGTGCAGGCTATGTGGGAGGGCAGGCTATATGTCAGTGGACATTTGGGGGTGCAGGCTATATGTGAGAGTACATATGGGGGTGCAGGCTTTATGTGAGGGTACATATGGGGGTGCAGGCTATATGGGAGGGTACATATGGGGGTGCAGGCTACATGTGGGGGTACATATGGGGGTGCAGGCTATATGTGAGGGTACATATGGGAGGGCAGGCTATATGTGGGGATACATATGGGTGTGCAGGCTATATGCAAAAGTACATATGGGAGGGCAGGCTATATGTGAGGGTACAGGCTATATGTGAGGGAGCAAGCTATATGGGCAGCACGGTGGATCAGTGGTTAGCACTGTTTCTTTGCATCGCTGGGGTCTTGGGTTCAAATCCCACCTGCATGACATTTGTATGTTCTCCCCATGTTTTTGTGGGTTTCCTCCGCATTCACAGATTTCCTCCCACACTCCAAAGCCTGATAGGGAATTTAGATTGTGAGCCCCAATGGGGACAGCGATGATGATGTCTGAAAAGTGCTACGGAAAATGATGATGCTGTATAAGCAATAATAAATAAAATATGTGTGAGGGTGCAGGCTATTTGTGGGTGTGCATATGGGGGTGCAGGCTGCATGTGAAGGGTTCATAAGGGGGTGAACCCTGTACGTGTAGGTTTTATGGGGGTGCAGGAAGTATGTGGGTGGGGTACATGGGATTGCAGACTGTATGTAGAGGGTACATGGAGGTGCAAGCTGTGTGTGGGATTTATATGGGGGTGCATGCTGTATATGCATGGTGTATGGACTGTAAGTGATAGAGTGCCACAAAGGAGAGGAGGATAAGCACTCCTTAGTGGAGCTGAAGACACAGGGAATATTTACTGTAAACAGTGAGGGGGAGTGGTATTTATTGAGGGCACAGTATGAAGGCAAACGAAAACCTCTAGAATATTGAAACCTTTTAGAGGATAAAGAAGTGTTTTTTTGCAATAAAAATTTGTAAAAATTTTCGCTTTATCAAGTTATTTCAGTAATAAAATACAAAATATTTAATAAAAGGGCACACTTCTTCACGCCCCATAAGAAACAACGGTGAAACGCGGAAGGACATTCAATGGTCAGGTAATATACCCATACTCCAATCTTTATATTTAGGCCACGGCCCCACTATCAATATTTGGTCAGTATTTTTTCTCAGGAGTGGGAGCCAAAACCAGATGAGGAGCAATAGGTATAATAGAAACAAGTCACCAATTCTGCATTTATCACCCACTCCTGGTTTTGGCTCCCACTCCTGAGAAAAAATACTGACCGAATACTGACCCAATACTGATAGTGGAGCCATGGCCTTATACTGGAATAGCTATATGTGGCTGGATTAAAGTGTTTTTTTTTTTTATTTATTTCTGATGAATGTTGTGAACGCACTTTGTCTATATGAGCATCTTCATTTTACATGTTGCAAGTCAGGATAGGTACTTATGATAAGTGAAAATGTATTTTTCTTCCCCAGTATGTATTTTATTTGCTGGGTGCAATGTTTTCCACATCATGCTGTCTTTTGAATGTACACTTTTTTGGTTTGGGAAATATCGGGTTACAATGTGCACTTACTGTAGTTATATGCATTCAGCATACATTTGGTAATTTGGAGCTGGGTTCCATCTGGACTATAGGTAACCTTTTACTAAATATTGTGTATATTATTATTGAAATAAATGAATAAAGTGAATAGATTTCAATATTCTACAGCAATGTTTCTATTCTCTTGAATTTTTTCTGCATTATGCATTTATTTCATTAAATTCGGGGTAATTAATATTTTACATTTTTTTTCCATTTTTTAGATCGAGAGCTGAATAACCACCATGATATCAACCATTGTATTGCCTGTGTAAATTCTTCCAGCAAAATAAAGAAAAAAGATGACTACAAAAGAAAAGCAAATGTTATTTACGTATAATTCAATGAAAATATATACCCTATACATGTTATAATGATGTTTGTGCATGAGAAACAAAAATAAAAATATTGTTCAATGCTATCAATTTTCGATTGGAAATACTGGAATATAAAAAGGTGAAAAAAAAACAAAACAATTGCTTATATAAAATTTACAGGTACAATAGCAGCCATCTTGATTCTTCACTTTACAATTAATTCTTTCATGCCACAGACTGTTTTTACTTTCCTGACCAGGCCAAATTTTTCGATTCTGACCAGTGTCACTTCATGTGGTAATAACTTTGGAACGCTTCAACATATCCCAGTGATTCTGAGACTATTTATTCATGAAACCTCGTATTTTATGATAGCAGTAAATTTACGTTGATATAATTTGCGTTTTTTTAGGAAAATATAGAAAATTTCACAAATGTTGAAAAAAAGACATAAGCAATTTTTGAATTTTGAGTTTTATGCCCTCAAAAAAAGTGCAATTTCACAATATTTTTTTCTATTATTATTATTATTTACAATGTTCATTACGGTAAAACTAACCTGGCAATATGATCCCAGGTCTGTACAATTATGCAGATACCTAACATATATAGTTTTTTTTTATTTAAGTGGTGCAAAAAAAAATAAAAAATCAAATTTGTTAAAAAAAACAACAACCTTTGCTTGTATCGCCATTTTCCAAGACTATAATATCTTTACTTTTCGAGATATGGGGCTGCATGAGGGCTTATTTTTGCATCCTGATCTGACGTTTTTACTGATGCCATTTGGAGGTAGTTTTGATCTCTTCTTACTGCATTTTATTGCAATGTTGCGGAAGCCGAATTATCCCATTTACTGATCAGATTAATTTACTTTATATTTTGATAGCTCGGAATTTTACCAATGCTTCAATACCAAATATGTGTATTTTTTTGTTTTACTTTTAATGGGGCAAGGGGATGATTTGCACTTTTGTATTTTTTTTTCAAATTTTTTAAAACATTTTTTTTTTCCTTTTTCCTGTATTTAATAGTCTCTTTAGGAGACTTGAAGCTGTGATCATGTGAAAACATTGGCACTCGTTCAGTGTGATCCCAAAAAAAATTATTTACGGAAGAAAAAAATCCAGACCAAGTTCAGAGATGTTTCGGTCAAATACAAGACCTTCATCAGTCTAATAAAGAAATATATAACAAAAATGTACAATAATTGTCAGAGGAAAATATCACCCTATGAATCATGCCATACATGTATGTAAACATAAAAAAATGAGTAAGTATACAGAAATGTCATAGTGTCATAAGGAGGAAGTACAAAATTCCACATCCATAATATTAATGTGATCAACCTTTCAGCGCAAAAGGAAACATAAAAACATGAAAAAGGATGAGAAAGCAATAAAGCAAAAAGGCAATTCACACACAGGGGCAGAAGATCGAGGTACAACTGTGCACACTAAGGCAATGTGTTCAGTCCAAGATTAAATAGCACAAGGAACAGGAAACCATAATATTATAACAAGCCAAGTGACCTAGGAGTAGATAAAGCCGGGAGATAGGATAGATCGGACAATCCCCAACAGTCACAAAGTGATTGATTTATTTTAAATTTCTATCAGACTGGCACCCCCAGTTAAGCCAACATGTTCCCATGAGTACGACCTGAAAGGCTATAAAATACTAAACATACCGTCTGGAAGGTGAAAAAACTGTACAGCAGCATCAAGGGAGCGTCTGTGGTATCCACCGCTCAGGCAAAAACGCTGTGAGGACTGGTGATGGTGAAGTCTAAATGACCCGGGAATGTAGAGGGGCATATTTAAGGTGAACCAATAGGATTCCTGGAGATGTGTCACATTCACGCAGCGCTTGCCCAGAGATGAGAAAGGCGTGCATTCAGTAGATCAATGGGATGTAAGGGGGTATGGTCGATGACGTGACTGTGGAGCAGTGGTTATAGTCCGCAGTGAGCGCTTGCTGTGACCCACAGCACAGGGAAGGTGGGTCAGTGATGAAGTGTAGAGGGAATGGATCCAAATCCAGGATAGGTTATGCATAGAAATACAGGTGGCCCGGATTGCCCTGACTGAGAATAGAATAGGTGATTGATTGCAGGGAGAGGTCCGAACGGTAAGAGGCACATCTCACAGAAATGGGATGAGTAGATGAGCGGGTTGTAATACTTTTCCCAGTATTGTGCAAAGAAACAGCACCATGACAGTGGGTGTCACTTGTCCAGGGATAGTAATCACAATCAGCAACAGAAAGCCCAGGGGCATCACAGGTTAGGATTGTAAAAGAAAAAGGAACATATTAGAAACTATTCAGCAATAGTCTTATCATATAATCCTACTAATCCTACTAATATTATAAATGCGAAAGTTTGTGAGTATGTATGTTTGTTACTCTTTCACGAAAAAACTACTGGACGGATTTGCATGAAACTTTACAGTAATATAGATTATACATCGGAATAACATATAGGCTACAATTTGTAATGATTTTATGTAATTTTTGTCATAATATAACGATACATGTCAATTAAGTCGGAAAAAAATCTGGCCTCTGAGAGCTCTCTTATATACACACATACACAGGTGATATTTAAATGGCTGATTTACAGCAGTCAGAAGAGATTGATAATACAATAATTTGCCCATAGTGGATCATTGTATAGTGAGGTCACAGTTGCCGCCTGTCCACAGTCAGAATACAGGGGTGATCATATACCATGGCCAGGTACAAGTGTGGCACAGGGGGTTCACACACGACCCCCAGGGACTGACATTTCCTAGAAACTTTGGCAGCTGTCAGTCATGAGCTCACCCTGATACATTACACTCTGGAAACAGCTGAAGGGAGAAGGATAATTTATGACATTTTCTCAGACTTAAAAAAAAACAAACAAAAAAAAAAACACAGAAAACAGCCCATATGTCAGGAACAGGTTACTAGGGAACTACACGTCCCAGCACGGCCTGCCCGCGCCCACAGCCCGGGGGGAGTGTGAGGCTTCCTCCTGCAGGTTGCCCGGGGGCACCGGGCCGTCATTGTCCTCACACAGGGGGTCCCCGCAGCCATTGTCCCTCCACATAACACCGTATAATAAAACATTCGCTCACCTGCGCCAGCTGCTGCAGCCGGGAAAGTTCCGAGCGCCTCACCTGGGCGGAGGGGAAGTGACTCACACATGGGGAGGGGCAGTAACCTGAGCGGAGCTCCATGGAGGATGCACACACTGCAGCCTGACAGCACCGGCAGCAGCGCTACACAAATGGCATCCTCCCCTCCTGTGTGCAGCACAGCCCTGTGTGTGTGCAGCGCAGCATGTCACCCACAGCACCAGCAGGCTGCTCTCAGCTCCCACAGAGCACTGGGAATGGTGGCCACAGCTGCTCCTCATAGACCAGTCATATACAACTGATATCGTCTGTACAGCGATCGTAATATAACTAATTAGATTGTTTTAGTATTTTGTTTGAACTTTACTATGTACCTATTTTGTAATTAGTACTTATAAAGATGCCGCGAAAGCGTAAGTTTAACATTTCGCAAAGCTCTAATAAAGCCCGAGCTATGAAAATAATTAGACGTGATGAGACGTCTCAACAAGCCGAGCAACGAAGGCTTGAGCAGGCGGTGCGTTGTGCGGCACATAGAGCTGCAGAGACTCCAGAACAATCCCAAGCCCGACGTGAACAGCATGCGGAGTTTTTGGCATCTCAACGGGCTGCTGAAACTCCAGAACAGTCCCAAGCTCGACGTCAGCAGCAAGCGACTTACATGGCGTCCCAAAGAGCCACTGAAACTTATGAAATGGCCGAATCTCGCAGACGCACTGTTGCTGAAAGGGCAGCACAGCGACGTCAAACATTTACAAGAAATACATGGATATTGTTTAATAAAGCTGCATTTGAGATTGACGAGACTCTTGATTATGAAACTCACAAGCTTATAAAAATAGAAGCAATGACTATAGATTGCCAATATTGCGGAGCTCTTAAGTAGAAAGAGGAAGCAGCAGGTATGTGTTGTTTGGGCGGGAAAGTAGCTGTTCCTTATATAGACGAGCCAGTTCAACCTTTAAAAGAGCTTTTCTCTAATGAAACTGATGAATCTCGCCTTTTTCTAAATAATATAAGAAAATACAACATGTGCTTTCATATGACGTCTTTTGGAGCAGATCAAATTGTCTCAATGCCAGGGTTTTGCCCGACCTTTACAATACAAGGACAAGTATACCACCGTATCGGTTCTTTAATTCCTACGTCCATTTCGCAACCACAATTTTTACAAGTTTGTTTCATAGGTGACGAAGAAGAACAAATCAACAGGCGTACTGAGTTCGTGCAAAGCGTAGATAGAAACATAGTTAAAAAATTACAACGAGTACTTCACGACCAGAAGATTTTGGTGCATGAATTTAAAACGGCTAGAGACAGAATGATCAATGACGATCATTTCAAAGAAGTGATTCACCCAGACCGTGTACCACGTGGTCAACATGAGAGACGATTCAATGCCCCTACTACAAATGAAATAGCTGCTGTAATAGTTAGTAGCGAACAAACTATGTCTCGGGACATTGTTGTGCAGCCGCGCGATGGCATGCTCACTAGGGTTCCTGATACACATAGATTCTATGACGCTCTCGAGTACCCAATAATTTTTTGAAAAGGACAAGAGGGGTACAGCATTGATATTCCTCAGATAAATCCAATTACCAAACAAGCAATGCCAAGCAAAAAGGTGTCCTGCAAAGATTTTTATGCCTTTCACTTGATGGTCCGTCGCAGCGATTTTAATTTGATGCTTAAGTGTAGGCTCCTACTTCATCAGTTTCTGGTCGACATGTATGTAAAGATGGAAAGTGAGCGCTTAAGGTTCATTTCTTTAAATCAAAAAAAACTGCGCGCAGAAAATTATATTCACTTGCAAGATGCAATAAGAAATTATGCGGATTTGGATCCAAATAACTTAGGTCAGATGGTGATTCTCCCGTCATCATTTGTAAATAGCCCGAGATACCTACACGAATACACACAAGATGCGTTCACATACGTACGTAATTATGGGAGGCCTGATTTATTTATTACAATGACTTGCAACCCCGCTTGGCCAGAAATCACCAAAGAGCTTATGGCTGGTCAAAATTCAACGGACAGACATGACTTAACAGCTCGAGTATTTAGAATAAAAGTACAGAAGTTGGTAACTCTACTTACAAAAGGTAACATATTTGGTGATATGCAATGCTTCATGTACTCAATCGAGTGGCAAAAGCGAGGTTTGCCTCATGTGCACTTACTGCTGTGGTTAAAGGAAAAATTGCATCCGAACCAAATTGACGAAATCATATGTGCTGAGATACCAAACCCAGAAACCGATCAAAAGCTCTATGATACAGTGACAAAGAATATGATTCTCGGGCCATGTGGTACATTCAATTCTTCATCGCCATGCATGAAGGAAGGAAAATGTACCAAAAAATATCCGAGGAAGCTTTTAAAAGATACTCAAACCAATGACAAAGGTTATCCTTTGTACAGGCGCAGAGCACCAGAGAATGGTGGACGCACGACGATTATAAAAACCCGTAGAGGAACACAGGAAATATTGGTGGACAATAGCTGGGTGGTCCCATATTCTCCACTCTTATCAAAAAATTTTAATTCTCATTTAAATGTAGAGTTCTGTAATACGGTACAGGCGATAAAATATGTTTGTAAATATATTAATAAGGGTAGCGACCAAGCTATTTTTAACATCCGCCAGCAAGGGAATGTTAACATTGACCCAAGAGATGAGGTGCAGACCTTTAGAACCGGTCGATATGTTAGTAGTAACGAAGCAGCGTGGCGGATCTTAGGTCTGCCTCTGCACGAGAGTCACCCAACCGTCACTCATCTTGCGATTCATTTACCCAATGGCGAGAGGGTTTACTTTACGGAAAATAATTTTAGAGAGAGATTAGAAGCACCACCTAAAACTACACTAACTGCATTTTTCCTGTTGTGCCAACGTGATACATTTGCAAAAACATTACTTTACATTGACGTGCCTCGCTACTATACTTGGAATGTGTCGCGGAAGCAATGGAAACGTCGTTTACAAGGAACACCTGTCGATGGCTGGCCAGGTGTGAAGGCAGGAGACGCTCTAGGTCCCATTTACACGGTGCACGTTAGCAATTTTGAATATTATTGCTTGCGTATGCTGCTGAATGTAATAAGGGGTCCAACCAACTTCTCGGATTTAAAAACATTTGAAGGTCAAGAACTTGCAACTTTTCGGCAGGTGTGTGAGAAGATGGGGTTGTTGGAAGATGATAACCACTGGGATACCACCTTAGAAGAGGCCGTGCTATGTCGCTCCCTGGCACAAATAAGAGAGCTGTTTGCCATATTGAAATGCACTTGCGGTTTATCCAATCCTCTACAACTCTGGCACAAGTATAAAACTGCGTTATCAGAGGATATCATGCACAGATTTGAAAGAATGGATCACGTTAATGATGATCTCTGTTTCAATGAGGCGTTGGGGCTTATCGAGGACAAAATATTAATAATTTCTGGAAAGAAATTGTCCGATTTTGGTCTACCCTCACAGCGGCGTAGAGGAGAGCTGTCGAACGAGTTGATGAAAGAGCTAAGCTATGATACCAACCAGTTAGACGCTCACATTTGCGAAACTGAGCCACGTTTGCTACCTGATCAAAGAGAGATTTATCACAAAATAGTAGGACGAGTTGAGAATGGTGAAGGCGGCCTTTTTTTCCTTGATGCCCCGGGTGTTACAGGAAAAACTTTCTTGCTTAATTTACTTTTAGCAAAAATTCGTAGCAGTCATAACGTTGCATTAGCTGTGGCTTCCTCTGGAATTGCTGCAACATTGCTAAGCGGTGGACGGACGGCACATTCAGTCTTTAAATTACCTCTTAATCTGGTGAACGAAGAAACCCCATCGTGTAATATCAGCAAGAGCAGCGCCCGTGGCCTCCTGTTGCAACAGTGCAAACTAATCGTGTGGGACGAGTGCACAATGTCACACAAACGCGCCAACGAAGCTCTTGATCGTTGTCTACAAGACTTACACAGTAAACAAACAATAATGGGTGGTGTGGTTGTTTTATTGGCTGGTGACTTTAGGCAAACTTTGCCTGTCATCGAGTGAGGCACTGCAGCAGACGAAATTAACGCATGTCTGAAATCCTCATATTTATGGACCAAAGTTGAAAAGCTGCACCTCACCACAAACATGCGTGTCTAGTTATTCAGTGATCTAGAGTCGGGCGCGTACGCTGAGAAACTGCTCGAGATCGGTGAAGGTGGAATCGAAACTGACGAAGAAGGTATGGTTCTATTCACTAACCAATTTTGTCATGTTGTGGATTCGGAAGACGCACTTATTGCTCAAGTTTATCCAAATTTGCAACAAAACATCCACGATGAAAATTGGCTATGTGAAAGAACTATACTAGCACCAAGAAATGAAACAGTTGCGAAAATCAATAAAATTATCTTGGACCAAGTAACCAGCGATGCAACAACCTACAACTCCATCGACACAGTCATGTCATCTGAAGACTGTACGAGCTACCCCGTGGAGTTTCTTAACTCTTTGGAGCTATCCGGGGTCCCATCTCATAAGCTCGAATTAAAGGTCGGTATACCCGTTTTGTTAATGCGCAACTTGGATGCCCCGAGATTATGTAATGGCACTAGATTGCGAGTCACTGAACTAGACAGGCACATTGTAAAGGCCACAATTTTAACT
Organism: Phyllobates terribilis; assembly: GCF_046119375.1. Lineage (NCBI taxonomy): Eukaryota > Metazoa > Chordata > Amphibia > Anura > Dendrobatidae > Phyllobates > Phyllobates terribilis. The sequence goes on along the minus strand of NW_027362768.1, from coordinate 31,680,111 downwards.
GGAGAAGCTTAGGGTGAAAATATTCTTATACCACGCATCCCAATAATACCCAATAACTTACCCTTTAATTTCAAACGTTTGCAGTTCCCACTTAAAGTTGCATTTTCAATGACCATCAATAAATCGCAAGGGCAAACTTTGAAGGTAGCGGGGATACATTTAGGCACGCCCTGTTTTTCCCACGGTCAGCTATACGTAGCTTGCTCACGTGTTTCTAAATCGCAAAATCTACATATTTTCGCTGAGCGAAAGAAATCAAATAACATAGTTTACAGGAGTATATTGCAGTAAAAACACATAGATAAATTACCTGCAGATGTCCATGATTCCAATTACATACTAATTCTTTACTAACACGAACATTATTAAACGCAAGTAACTTCAGTCCGTCCTGTTTATTAATCAGTGTTTAGTAATCCGTTTGTGATGAAATTTGATATGGATAATTTCAAGCCTGGGGAAGGACATAGGGCTACTTTTTATAAACACACCATACAGGCGAAGATTATATAAAACTGTAAACCTGATTGACTGACACACCTAGCGGTCAACGCATAGCCGAAACCACTGAACTTAGCATCTTGAAATTTGCAGATAGGTTCTATTATAGCTTAAATGAGCACTAAGAAAGGAATTTTGATAATTCCTCCCTCAAGAGTTTCCCTCTTCATATTATAGGGGTTCAAAGATTGTATGGAATCTGTCAGTTTTGAAGTTAGACATCTGAAATTTTGGATGTACGAGTAACTAAATAAGATTATTTTTTTTTACTATTAAGATTATTTTTTTTTACTATTAAGATTATTATTTTTTTAATATTAAAATGATCTGTCACGAAACTTAATGTGGCAGACCAAATTCCACGTGAGCGAAGCCGCGGGTAAAAGCTAGTATAGTATAAAGTAAGCATGATATTTTTAATAAGCCATAGAGGGATAATGTATTGATGCACAGTAACCAATTCCATAGTCCCACCTATCACCAGTACTCACAAAATGAATGGATGGCCTTATCCATTCTGATCACTGAACATTAGCTCAATAGATGCTCACCTGATGCTGATGTACAGTTTTTTCACCTTCCTGACGGTATGTTTAGTATTTTATAGCCTTCCAGGTCGTATACAACACTTTGCTTTTCCTTGGGAACATGTGGGCTTAAATTAATTTATTTTACATTTCTATCACTTTCTGACTGTTGGGGATTGGCCAACCTGTCATATATCTCCCCGCTTTATCTATTCCTAGGTCACTTGGCTTGTTATTTTATTAGATTATTAGGGGTTTATATTTCCTTATTATGGTATATATTTCCTTATTAGACTGACGAAGTTCTTGTATTTGACCAAAAACGTCTCTGAATTTGGACTGTATTTTTCTACAATAAATAAATAATTTTCTTTTGCTCACATTAAACAAGTGCCAAGTTTTTCACAGTATAACTTGTGCCTTGTCTATTATGGCTTGAAGCTGTGATCGCTTGTGATATACTTAGTAGTACATTAGCACTGCTATACTGTATATAGTGAAAATCACAGTATTCTTTGAACGCCAGCTACAGGCTGGCTTTCACTGGAGAATCCCCATGACAAGCACAGAGGTTTTCAGCAGACCTCTGGCTGTCATGGCAACTGATCAACCCCCACAAACATGTCACAGACGTGCCGATAAGCACATAGGATTTTGCACCCTATGCCAACACATGTTAAATGCTCCTGTCAGAGATTAACAGCGGCATTTAACAGGTTAACAGCAGGAGGCACAGCTGCGCTTCTGCCGGGGCTGTTAGAGACACATGATAGCTGATTGAATCAGCCATCATATACAGGGACACAGCATATGAAGTAAATGTACATCATATACAGTACAGACCAAAAGTTTGGACACACCTTCTCATTTAAAGATTTTTCTGTATTTTCATGACTATGAAAATTGTACATTCACACTGAAGGCATCAAAACTATGAATTAACACATGTGGAATAATATACTTAACAAAAAATTGTGAAACAACTGAAAATATGTCTTATATTCTAGGTTCTTCAAAGTAGCCAACTTTTGCTTTGATGACTGTGACGCGCCCCCTGGGCCGTGTGTGCACGTGTGTGGGTTACCCGGAGCCGGGTCTCTGGGGGTTGCAGTCTCCATGGCGGTGACCCGGTCCGTGGCTCAGGGTGGTCAGACCAGTGGCCGTCTTTTATAGGGTTTTTATGATTTAATGTCCGACTACGCCACCCGTGGATTGCGGTCAGGGTGTACCGCCGCTGCGAGGCAGACCGCTGAGGCTGGTGTGGTGTGCGCAGCAGAGGATGGGACAACTCCCCACGGGAGGAGTATAGCCTCAGGGCAGTGAGTGTGGATGATGGGAGTGATGGTGCACGGGTGAAGCAGAAACGACTCAGAGTCTTTGCAGTGCAGTTCAGGGTCTTTACTGATGATGATAAGGCAGACCCTCCCGGGAGTACTGTCCAGCATAAGGGGCCTGGTCTGTCTGTGAACAAACAGGAGTTCCCTTGGCCAGGTGGAGTTGTAGGCCTCCCCGTCTATCTGCACTCATCCTGGCTACCTTGCTGTCAGCGAGTGGAAGTAGCCCACGTCCCTGAGTATACCGTGTGGTGCTCACCAGTATGGCTGGTGACTTGGACCCTCTGGTAGCTTCCACTCCTCGATGGCGGTACCGGTCCCTTGTGTGTGTGACTGAGCCTCCGGGCTTCCTATGGCCAGAGGACCTGAAATCCCCTGCTGACTCGTTTCTGTTGCTGGATATATAAGTCCTCACAGCCTCGGACTCCGTCGTCCGGTTGTAGTGTCTTCATCCAGGACGAGCAATATCTGCTTCCAGTCCCTGGCACTCAGCTCCTGCTCCTGCAAAGCTCCTAGCTGTTGCTTTCCCTGTGTCTGCTTGTTCTTCACTCTCCCTCTGCTTTCTAGTCTGACTAACCCCGCCCCAGACCCAGTTTATATAGGGCAGATACCTCCCCTATCTGGTATGGGACAGGAGGTGTTGCATGTTCAAGGGCTCCTGACCAGGGAACCTCCCACTTGCTCCCAGACGTGGTATTTCTATCACTGTGGCAACCAGACCCCTGGGGTGCCACAACTGCTTTGCACACTCTTGGCATTCTCTTGATGAGCTTCAAGAGGTAGGCACCGGAAATGGTTTTCTCTTCATAGGTGTGCCCTGTCAGGCTTAATAAGTGGGATTTCTTGCCTTAAAAATGGGGTTGGGACCATCAGATGTGTTGTGCAGAAGTCTGATGGATACACAGCTGATAGTCCTACTGAATAGACTGTTAGAATTTGTATTATGGCAAGAAAAAAGGAGCCAAGTAAAGAAAAATGAATGGCCATCATTACTTTAAGAAATGAAGGTCAGTCAGTCCGAAAAATTGGGCAAACTTTGAAAGTGTCCCCAAATGCAGTAGCAAAAACCATCAAGCGCTACAAAGAAACTGGCTCACATGAGGACCGCCCCAGGAAAGGAAGACCAAGAGTCACCTCTGCTTCTGAGGATAAGTTTATCCGAGTCACCAGCCTCAGAAATCGCAGGTTAACAGCAGCTCAGATTAGAGACCAGGTCAATGCCACACAGAGTTCTAGCAGCAGACACATCTCTTCAACAACTGTTAAGAAGAGATTTTGTGCAGCAGGCCTTGATGGTAAAATAGCTGCTAGGAAACCATTGCTAAGGACAGGCAACAAGCAGAGGAGACTTGTTTGGGCTAAAGAACACAAGGAATGAACATTAAACCAGTGGAAATCTGTGCTTTGGTCTGATGAGTCCAAATTTGAGATCTTTGGCAACCACCGTGTCTTTGTGCGACGCAGAAAAGGTGAACGGATGGACTCTACATGCCTGGTTCCCACCGTGAAGCATGGAGGAGGAGGTGTGATGGTGTGGGGGTGCTTTCCTGGTGACACTGTTGGGGATTTATTCAAAATTGAAGGCATGCTGAACCAGCATGGCTACCACAGCATCTTGCAGCAGCATGCTATTCCATCCGGTTTGCGTTTAGTTGGACCATCATTTATTTTTCAACAGTACAATGACCCCAAACACACCTCCAGGCTGTGTAAGGGCTATTTGACCAAGAAGGAGAGTGATGGGGTGCTACACCAGATGACCTGGCCTCCACAGTCACCAGACCTGAACCCAATCGAGATGGTTTGGGGTGAGCTAGACCGCAGAGTGAAGGCAAAAGGGCCAACAAGTGCTAAGCATCTCTGGGAACTCCTTCAAAATTGTTGGAAGACCATTTTCGATGACTACCTCTTGAAGCTCATCAAGAGAATGCCAAGAGTGTGCAAAACAGTCATCAAAGCAAAAGGTGGCTACTTTAAAGAACCTAGAATATAAGACATATTTTCAGTAGTTTCACACTTTTTTGTTAAGAATGTAATTCCACATGTGTTAATTCAAAGTTTTGATGCCTTCAGTGTGAATGTACAATTTTCATAGTCATGAAAATACAGAAAAATCTTTAAATGAGAAGGTGTGTCCAAACTTTTGGTCTGTACTGTATGTCATGAAGACAGAAAGAGACATGTATTGTGGCACTTAGGGTGTTTTCACACTGCTTTCAGGCACCCGTTCAGTGTCTACTGTTGGAACTAATGTCCGAAATGGGATTCAGGTGTATGCACCGACGTGGCCATAGATTATAGTGGTGCCAACAGAGCGAACGTGTGCTCTTACATGTATCATTTTCAGGGCATGTACTGCTACTGGAGGTGGACACCAAGATGCAGTCTACTATATCTGAATATCTGCGTCCAATCAGCTTAAATGCCCAAAAGTTATGCATGTCAAATCACACAATTTGCTCTGTCGGCACCATTATAGTCTAGAGCCCTGTCGGTGCATAAGCCTGAAGCCCATTTTTCGGAGGGGTTGGATTTAAGCTCTGATAGAGCCACTGAACGGGAGCCTGAATGCAGTATGAAAACACCCTTACACGGTAATTTTGCCCCTACTAAAGCTCTTTAGTATTCTCACACACTACTACTCACCCTTTTTATGGCCCCCATAGAGTATGATGACCCAAAACATGCTGCACGCACACAGTATGATCATACGTGCGGTAATGTCATTATACTTTTTTCTCCCGCCTGTCCAAGAGATGTAGTATGATCAGACCATGTTCCTGTATGGTCAGACACAGCCATTACATGGTTCACAGCAGGGGCACATTTATAAGATTATCTCAGCACAGGAACATTTTATTTAATCACATCCAATTCTGGAAGTTATTATTATTCCAAGATCTATTGATTAAAATTAACTTTTTCTCTTGGGAAAACACCTTTAAAGCAAAAGAACTACCCTTCTTCAATACACAACTGACACAAGCTGGCAAAGTCTCAAACAGAAACCCCCGCACAGCCCAAAAAACAGTTGTCAGCATAACTTCATTACAACATAAAGCTCAAATCACTGTCTTATCACACTAACATTTTAACAAGACACTGGCAGAGGAAAATACAAACTTTACATGCCAGAAATGCAAGCTTGTGACTCTTTTAGAGGAAAAGGTGCAAAGTCTTCAGGAGAGAATAACTACACTGAAGCTCATTAAAGAATATGAGGATTTCCTTGACAGAGCGTGAAGAATCTCTTCAGAATATTGCAAGAGAAGAACTTTGCAGCGTTACTGCAGAAGCTAATGGCAGAGTAGAAGAAACTATTCAGAATGTTCAAAGAAAAGCACCTTTCAATGAACCTGCAAAAGAAGAGAAATGGAAGTATGTGACCCAAAGAAGCAGGAGGATGAGGAGGCAGTCAGCACCCATACCGCTGAAGAACCGCTACCAGGCTCTCAAGCAGGACAACTATGAAGATGTACATCAAAATAGTGCTTTACCCACAAAGAACACTCCAGTAAGAAATCCGTTATCTGACGACTGGACATTACCTCACCAGAAGTGTGCCGTCTGCCAAGTGGCCAAATCAAAGATGTGTCTGATAGGGTATCAAGACTCTTCAGTGCTACAGATGACCACCCATGTCTACTAATACATGTAGGAACAAATGACACAGCAAAAAAGGACCTGGAAACTAAATGAAGAGACTTTGAAAACCTAGGCTGGAAATTGCAGGAACTGGGAGCACAGGTAGTCTTCGGGAGCACAGGTAGTCTTCTCATCCATCCGCCCTTTGGATGTGTGGCTCCCCTGCGGGTTCAGTTGCCATTTGAGGTACTGCATCCGTGGTGCCTCACTCTCTGGTAAGGAAAGGGTACAGTCCAGGACCCCAACACCTGCATCCAACACTACACTGCTCCAGGCTGGCTGGAAGGGCAAGATGCACTGTGTTCTGCTGAGCTCTGTCTCTGGCAGGAGTGGGGGGAACCAGAGTAAGGGGGAACAAAGTAGTGGGTGTGGGTGGAGGAAGCAGTTTAGGGGAGCATTTTGTTAGGAGTATAAAAAGGGGATCCATCTTAGGTAGTATTAAGTGGAGGTCTGTGTCTAGTGAGAGGAGCAGGTGCTCTGCAGGAGCTCTGCTCCAGAGTGGGCCAAGTGAATGAGGCCCAGCAGAGGAGAGAAGAGGAGGGGAGCAGAGGAGGAAGGCTCCGGTAACTGAAGGAGTCCTAGGGGTACGGAAGGAGCAGGAAGCCACCCGTATGCTCTAATCTGTCCAGTGTCAGAAGGACCAGGCCGCAAGAAGGGAACCGGTCTCTGGGCTAGTAGTGCCACTTCAAGTCTCGGCTTGGAAACCGGAGGCTTCTGACTTTTATGGTGCAGTTGCCACACTCGCATTCGAGTAGCCAAGAAAGGTAGCCGTGTGGGATCAGGGAACTCTAAGTGACCCTGAAGGATCTGAGGACGCCATCTTGGGACTCAATTTGTGAGGTGCAGGGCAGAAGGGAAAGACCCAACGCGGAAAGTCGGCTGTTAGAACCCTCCTGTTAGTTCTTTTTCTATTTTGTTGGTCACATGACTTTCTGCCTATATAATCCAGCTCCGCCCTTCTGGCCTTGCTGGACTTCAGTGTTACATTTACTCTTAAGCTAGCCAGGTGCCTTGTACCTAACTCTGTAGTTTGCTTGGTCTTTGGACTACTAGTACTTTTTGTTTGTTTGTCTTTGCTCTGCTACAATTTCTGCTAGGAGGTGTCCAACTATATCCCAGTCCTTAGTTCTTATAGGGACCCCTCCCTTATATCTATAGGTCTGCGTTCAGACTAGCCGAGGACTTAGGCAGGTCTGTTCACAAGGAACAGGTCCCCCGCTGCATCGTAGGGAATCAGCTTAGTCCTATTGTAGGGACAGTTTTCCTATCTTTCCTTAGTGCTTGTAGCAGTTCATAACATCGGCTGAGGAAAGGAACATATAGAAAGGGGGTCCTCATAAGTACTCTTGAACTGCCGGAGGGACTTCTGAACCCCTGCATAGTGAATGCAGCGCGACGCGGGAAGCGGTAACCTGTACAGTGTACCCGAGGAACCTAAAAAGAACTGTGAGTAAACTCGGATGACGGCACTCCACTGTCTCTGTCGGTTATTGTTGCTGCGCCATTATCCCTCCTTCACTACAGCGCCCTGCGCCCCTTCCATCAACCCTGCCCCGGGGGCTCGCTCCGCCTCTGGGGAGCAGAAACATACCAGCTGCCATCCCATCACCCCCGGAGGTCTGCAGCAGCGCCAGTATTCATTACTGGGAACCACAGGTGGTGTCACGAGACAAACTGTTAACAAAAAAACCCTTTTAAAGAGTGACCCCAGAGGACGGGCTTGGGAGCCGACTGCTGTGACATCCTACAAAGAAGGTAAAGGCCCGGGTATCGATTCCCCCATATCCCCCTGGGCGGGTCAGATGGACATGGACCAATAAGATTGAACATGATTCTACAGGTGAACAACTGGCTATGTCAATGGTGCTGTGAGCAACATTTTGGGTTTCTTGACCATCAAGTGAATTACAGTTGAAACCAGAAGTTTACATACACTATATAAAAAGACACATATGCATGTTTTTCTCAATATCTGTCATGAAATCAGAATAAACCTTTCCCGTTTTAGGTCAATTAGGATTACCATAATTTTTTAGTATTTTCCAAATGCCAGAATAATGAGAGAAAGAGAATGTTTTAAGTAGAGTTGAGCCACCCCCGTAGTGTTCGAGTTCGGTTCGGTTCGTCGAACACCCGTATGTTCGTCGAACTGTTCGTCGAACTGTTCATCGAACACCGATAAAACCAAGGGCAGGCAAACAAAAACACATAGAAACACATAGAAAACACCTTCAAAGGTGTCCAAAAGCTGACAAACTGCTCAGAAGACACAACTAACACATGGAAAAGTGACAAGTACATATAGTCATGTGAAAAGAAAAGAGGTGGAGGAGTAAAAGGAGGGGGAGACACAGATATAGGCATGTTATGCCCTTCTAAAACCAAAAAAGTGCAAAGCTGACTTGGCCAGTCCATTCCTGCACGTGCGATCTCCATGTCTCCGGGTTTGTGCCAGAGCAGCGGTGGACCCTGACGACCAGCCCCCCTCTCCCAATACTGGTGCCTGTCCGCTGGTGGGTCGAGCGAGCCCCCCTGCGGTGGAGGCAGGTCTAAGCTTTTTCATTTAAATTGTCTCTGCAACTTGAATGAGTACAATTTAAATCCTTTTACAAGGATCTATTGGAGGGCAAGTCTGATGCCAGCAGCCGCGGGAATTCCAACTCCAGTAGCGTCCACTAAAGCTGCTGCAGTTAAAAAGCTTTTATGAGGATCGAGCTTGGCGGTCCACCGCAAGGCGTCCTACCACCAGTCCCAGCCCCTGTGCCTTGGGGTGCCTCCCTGATGCTCTTCACTTAGTGTCCCGGGGGCCCGAAGCATTTCCTTTGAAAAAATGAAGTGTCCAAACTACAGGTGGTGTAGCTTGCTTAACAGGTGGGATAATCCATTGACTAGCAGACACTGCTACTAGGTCCAAAGTATTTCCTGGGCTAGATGCAGTTAAAAATTTGTAATTAGATCTACAGGCGGTGGCTACTCCGCTGACTAGCAGACACTGCTACTAGGCTCAAAGTATTGCCTGGGCTAGATGCAGTTAAAAATTTGAAATTAGATACTCTCGTTGGATGCTGAGAAAGCATTCCATAGAGTTTCCTGGCACGCCATATATTATTCTCTTAAAAAGCTTGGGGTAGGAGTCTAGGGGACCCTTTTATAGCCAAAATCATGGCCCTGTATCGCAATCCGTCAGCTAGGCTGAAGATAAATGGAACATTTTCATCACCTTTCATAATCACCAATGGGACAAGGCAGGGATGTCCTCTGTCCCCTCTCTTATACATCCTAGTGATGGAGCACCTGCTCTCATCAATTCGCGATAACCCCAATATTAGGTGGATTGAGGTGGGAGGCACCGATTACAAGTGCTCTGCATTTGCTGATGATGTCCTAGTATATATCACTCAATCACATATATCCATCCCTTCTGTTATGGCTGAAATAGATCACTTTGTTACATGGTCAAATTTTAAAATCAATGCAGTGAAGTCTGAGGCCCTCGATGTCTCCCTCCCCAAATCCATAGAGGATTCCATCCAGTCCAACTTTCCCTTTGCCTGGCCATCACAGGGTATCAAATACTTAGGAATTCGTATTCATAGAGACCTCTCCCGTCTATTTTATCTTAATTTTGGGCCCTTTATTGAACAACTCCATAAAGATCTTACTTCTTGGACGGTGAAGGATTTTTCCTGGTTCAGCAGAATAAGTATACTAAAAATGAACGTCCTACCTAAACTCTTATACCTCTTCCAAACCATTCCCATGGTAATTCCCTCAAATTTTTGGAAAAGACTGCGCAGTAGCTTTTAGTCTCCCCAGGATGACACAGGTGTTATGATCTGCTACAAGCACTAAGGAAAGACAGGAGATCTGTCCCTACAATAGAACTAAACTGGATCCCTACGATGTAACGGGTAACCTGATCCTGCGATCAGACACGCTAAAGTACTCGGCTAGTCTGTACGAAGACCTATAGATGCAAGGGAGGGATCCCTACAAGAACTAGGGACTGGGATAAAGTTGGACACCTCCTAGCAGAAATTGTAGCAGTCAAAGACAAACACACAACAAAGAACATAGAGGTCCGAAGACCTAGCAAAACTAACAGAGAACGGTAACAGAGCACCAAGCTAGCTCAAGAGTAGTAAATACAATGAAGTCCAGCAAGGCCAGGAGGGCGGAGCCGGATTAAATAGGCAAAAATGGTCATGTGACCAGCAAACTAGAACAAACCTAACAGGAGAGTTCTAACAGTACCCCCTCTTCTAAGAGGATCATCCGAATCCCCTAGGACCGGGCTTATCAGGAAACCTCCTGTGAAACGCTCTGACAAGTCTGGAAGCAGAAACATCATCCGCCCTCACCCATGAGTTATCCTCAGGTCCGAAACCCTTCCAAGCGACGAGATGCTGCAAACTCCCTCTATACCGTCTAGAATTTAGGATGCGGGAAATTTCATATTCCCCATCCTCCACCACCGGAGGAACAGTGGCAGAGGCGTCACCAACCGACACATCAGCTTTTTTCAACAGAGAAACATGAAACACCGGATTAATCTTCCAGGAGGTAGGAACCTCCAACCTAACAGCAGATTGGTTAACTATCTGAAGCACCTTAAAGGGTGTAGCATCGACGTCTCTGCCCCATTCTAGGCAGAGACGCCGTCCCTCTCACCTCCCCGCTCCTGGCGCGGCGTCCTCCAGCGCTGCTCTCCCCGCTGCTTCCGGCGCGCGCTCCTTCCCCGGCAGTGTGCTTAGGGCGCGCGCGCGCTCCCCCTCTCTTAAAGGGACCCCGCGCGCCGTCCTAAGGAGTCCCCGGCCAATTGCCGGAGGACCTCCCATATAAAGGGCACCTCCTCCAAAATGGAGGTGCCCGAGCAATGTTGTTTGCACCTGTGTCTCACCTGTGCTTCAGCCCTCAGGTCCCGTTGCCAGTTACCTGCCAGTTACCTGCCAGTTTCCTGCCAGCTTGCTGCCTTTGTCCTGCCTGATATCCAGTCACCTGCCTGCTAGCCTGAGGTCCGACGGTCTGCCTACCAACTCCTGTCAGTCTGTCTATGGACCAGCTTGCCCGCTCACCTGGGAGCGCACACCTGTTACCTGCCTGCTAGCCTACCTGGAGGCTCCGCCGTCACGTGCTGTGACCACCTGCCATTCCAGAGACTCCTGCCCGCTCACCTGGGAGCGCCCACCTGTTACCTGCCTGCTAGCCTACCTGGAGGCTCCGCCGTCACGTGCTGTGACCATCTGCCTTTCCAGAGACTCCTGCCCGTTCACCTGGGAGCGCCCACCTGTTACCTGCCTGCTAGCCTACCTGGAGGCTTCGCCGTCACGTGCTGTGACCACCTACCATTCCAGAGACTCTCGCTTGCTCACCTGGGAGCACACATCTACCATCTGCCTGCTAGCCTACCCGGAGGCTCTGCCATCACAGGTCGTACCTACCCTTTACCCAGAGACTGCCCCAGTCACTTGCCGTAACTCCCTGCCCGTTCATCCAGAGACTGCCCCGGTCACTTGCCGTAACTCCCTGCCCGTTTATCCAGAGACTGCCCCGGTCACTTTCCGTGACCTCCAGCCCGTCCACTCAGAGACTGTCCCGGTCACCTGCTGTGACTGCCTGCCCGTCATCCCTGATTGCCACCCGCTCCCTTACAAGGACCGCCCCCTTGTATAGTAGCTTAGAGGATCCGCCTCCCAGACCCGTTACAGTTTGCTCGGGCCATGGAACCCGGTGGCACCCAAGCTCCCTCGCTCTCGGACCTGTGTCATGAACTGTCCCGCCAGAGGTCCCAACAGGAGTCCATCCTGGGTCACCTGCGGAATGTCAATTCTCGCCTGGACACTCTGACTGCTCCGCCAGCAACCTCCGCCAGTGCCATGATTCGCAATCCGACAGCTCCGCTGTCCACCAACACTATGGTATCCTACCCCGGACCCCGGCTTTCTGCACCTCCTCGCTTCGGAGGCGACTCCGCTCAGGCTTGGGGCTTCATAAATCAGTGCACCCTGCACTTTGAACTCCTGTCCCACCAGTTTAACTCCGACCGGGCCAAAATTGCCTTCATCATGTCCCTTCTCACCGAAGAGGCTCTGGCCTGGCTAAATCCTATATGGGAGAGAGGAGACCCCCTGGTGTCCAACTTGCCTGCCTTTCTCACGGCCTTCCGGAAAGTCTTCGACGAACCCGGACGGAAGACCTCATCCGCATCGTCACTGCTACGCCTCCGTCAGGGAAGCCTCACCGTGGGCCAATATGCCATACGGTTCCGTACCCTTGCCTTGGAGCTGGCCTGGGATAATGACGCTCTGGTTTCAGTCTTCTGGGAGGGTCTGTCCGGCCGTATTAAAGATGAACTTGCCGGTCGGGACATTCCTACCACCCTCGATGACCTGATAGCTCTTGCCACCCGGATTGACCTGCGGTTCCAGGAGCGTGCCAAAGAGGTCACCCGTGAGAGGAGGTTTCCACGCCTAGCTCCTACTTTTCAGCAACCCGTCACTCCCTCCGTCTCTCCTGAGCCCATGCAGGTCGACCAGAATCTCGCCGAGCCGAGGGAAGCTGTTTCTATTGTGGCAGTAAGAAGCACTTCATCCGTTCCTGCCCGGAAAAGCCGGGAAACGCCAGTGTCTAGGACCACTCGGAGAGGTCGTCCTAGACAAAAGTAAGTCCTCTCCGTCTCTGACCTTACCGGTCTCTATTGCTTGTGGAGAAAACTGTCTCTTCGAACTCGCCCATCTGGATTCTGGAGCTGCTGGAAACCTCATCGCCCAGTCTCTGGTAGAGAGATACCATATTCCCACCAAGTCCCTGGCGGAGCCATTGTCAGTTGCTTCCGTGGATGGAAGACTTCTCTCGGAGACCATCCTGCTCGTCACCGAACCTATAACCCTACAGGTGGGAATGCTGCACTCTGAGGAGATCTCATTCCATGTGCTGTCCGGACTTTCTCACTCCTTGTTGCTAGGTCTACCTTGGCTCCAGACACATGAACCCGTATTGAACTGGCGGTCCGGTGAAGTACTCCGATGGGGTCCTGACTGCCATAGGACCTGCCTGGTTCCGGTCCGTCCACTTCGCCCTCAGCCTACTCCAGCTAACTTACCTGGTCTGCCGGCTCCCTACTGGCCCTATGCGGACGTCTTCGGTAAGAAGGAAGCTGAGACGTTGCCGCCCCATAGGCCATACGATTGCCCGATCGACCTGGTACCTGGCACCACTCCTCCCCGTGGGCGTATCTACCCGTTATCTGCAGCCGAGACCCGAGCCATGTCTGAGTACATTGAAGAGAATCTGGCTAGGGGATTTATCCGAAAATCTACCTCCCCGGCTGGAGCCGGATTCTTCTTTGTCAAAAAGAAAGACGGCTCGCTACGTCCCTGTATTGACTACAGAGGACTCAATCTCATTACGGTAAAAAACAAATATCCCCTGCCACTCATCTCCGAATTGTTTGACCGGCTCAAGGGCGCCAGGATCTTCTCCAAGCTGGATCTTCGAGGAGCGTATAATCTGGTCCGTATCCGTCAAGGAGACGAGTGGAAGACGGCATTCAATACCCGGGACGGTCACTATGAGTACCTTGTGATGCCCTTCGGTCTCTGTAATGCTCCCGCGGTCTTTCAGGAACTAGTCAATGACATCTTCCGTGACCTCCTGTACTCCTGCGTAGTGGTATACCTGGACGATATCTTGATCTTCTCTCCGGATCTCCCCACACACCGGAGGGATGTTCGTCAGGTCCTGCTTAGGCTTCGGCAGAACCACCTTTACGCCAAATACGAGAAGTGCCTCTTCGATCAGACCTCCCTTCCGTTCTTGGGCTATGTCATCTCCCAAACAGGTCTGCAAATGGATCCCGAGAAGCTCTCTTCCGTTCTAAAATGGCCTCGTCCTGAAGGTTTGAAAGCGATACAGCGATTCCTGGGCTTCGCTAATTATTATCGTCTTTTCATCCCACACTTCTCGTCTCGGACTGCTCCCATATCTGCACTTACCCGTAAGGGGGCTAACCCCAGGATATGGTCGCCTGAAGCCGAGGAGGCCTTCCTTTCCCTAAAGAAAGCCTTCGCCTCTGCTCCCGTCCTGCACCGTCCGGACTGTAATAAACAATTCTACCTGGAGGTTGATGCTTCCTCCTCCAGAGCCGGAGCGGTGCTCACCCAGAAGTCTTCTACCGGGAGAATGGTAACGTGCGGCTTCTTCTCCAAAATCTTCTCCTCGTCGGAGCGCAACTACTCCATTGGAGACCGGGAATTGCTAGCCATCAAATTGGCACTAGGAGAGTGGCGCTATCTGCTTGAAGGGGCTCTCTACCCGGTAACTATCTACACGGATCACAAAAACCTGGCATATCTCCAAAATGCCCAGAGGCTCAATCCTCGCCAGGCCCGGTGGTCGTTGTATTTTGCCCGCTTCGACTTCACTCTTCATTTCCGTCCGGCGGACAAGAACGTCAAAGCTGATGCCTTGTCTTGGTCTTTCCTGTCCTCCGATCAAGAGGAGGAACCTACGCACATCATCGACTCCTCCAAGGTGATGAATGTGGCTCCCTTGGATCTAATTCGTCTTCCACCCGGTAAGACGTTCATAGCTGTGCCAGATCGGGAGAGGGTTCTTCGCTGGGGACATTCTTCTAAACTAGCTGGCCATGCTGGCCAAAAAAAGACCTCTCAACTTATTGCCCGGCATTACTGGTGGCCTACCCTACGTAAGGACATGGTAGACTTCGTCGCGGCCTGTTCATCCTGTGCTCGTAACAAAGTTCCCCGACATCTACCTGCCGGCCATCTCCTGCCCCTTCCCGTACCTGCTGCTCCTTGGCAACACATCGCTATGGACTTTATCACCGACCTTCCAGTTTCTGCCGGTTGTACCGTCATTTGGGTTGTCGCTGACCGTTTTTCTAAGATGGCCCACTTCATTCCCCTGCCTGGTCTTCCGTCTGCACCCGAGTTGGCTAAAGACTTTATCCGCCACATCTTCCGTCTCCATGGTCTGCCCCTCCACATCGTGTCGGATCGTGGGGTTCAGTTCACCTCTCGTTTCTGGAGAGCCACTTGTAAGCTGCTGGACATTACCCTGGATTTCTCCTCCGCTTACCACCCTCAGTCCAATGGTCAAGTGGAGCGGATCAATCAGATCTTGTCCAGCTACCTCCGGCACTTCGTGGATGCTCACCACTCGGACTGGGTGGATCTTCTACCGTGGGCCGAGTTCTCTTATAACAACCATGAGAGCGAGTCCTCTTCCAAATCCCCGTTCTTTATAGTTGGTGGCCAACATCCCCGGATTCCACTTCCTGTCTCCGTTTCTGTGGACAACCCTGCTGCGGAGTCTCTTGTCAGCGAATTTTCTACTATTTGGGAGAGAACCAGGTCCGCTCTTCTTCTCTCCTCTGAGCGGATGAAGAGATATGCTGATAAGAGACGTCTGGATCCGCCCCAATTCCGTCCGGGAGACAAGGTTTGGCTCTCATCCAAACATGTGCGGCTCAAAATACCCTCCTACAAGTTGGGTCCTCGATTCATCGGCCCCTTCGAAGTCCTCAGGCAAATTAACCCTGTGGCCTACAAATTAAAACTCCCGGCCACCCTACGGATCCCCAACTCCTTCCACGTATTTCTCCTCAAACCCGTTGTCTTTAACTCTTTTTCCAAAAATCCAGGTGCCCCTCCTGCTCCGGTTTCCGCTGATGACAACTTTGAGGTAGAGAGTAATTCTGGCCTCCAAGAGGGTAAGAGTAAAAACCTTTTTTCTGGTAGATTGAAAGGGGTTTGGTCCTGAGGAGAGAACTTGGGAACCCAGGGAGAACATCAACGCCCCGCTTCTCCTTGAAAAATTTCTTTCTGGCCTAAAAAAGAGGGGGCCTAAAGGGGGGGGTACTGTAGCATCGACATCTCTGCCCCGTTCTAGGCAGAGACGCCGTCCCTCTCACCTCCCCGCTCCTGGCGCTGCGTCCTCCAGCGCTGCTCTCCCCGCTGCTTCCGGCGCGCGCTCCTTCCCCGGCAGTGTGCTTAGGGCGCGCGCGCGCGCGCTCCCCCTCTCTTAAAGGGACCGCGCACGCCATCCTGTTACCTGCCTGCTAGCCTACCTGGAGGCTCCGCCGTCACGTGCTGTGACCACCTGCCATTCCAGAGACTCCTGCCCGCTCACCTGGGAGCGCCCACCTGTTACCTGCCTGCTAGCCTACCTGGAGGCTCCGCCGTCACGTGCTGTGACCATCTGCCTTTCCAGAGACTCCTGCCCGCTCACCTGGGAGCGCCCACCTGTTACCTGCCTGCTAGCCTACCTGGAGGCTTCGCCGTCACGTGCTGTGACCACCTACCATTCCAGAGACTCTCGCTTGCTCACCTGGGAGCACACATCTACCATCTGCCTGCTAGCCTACCCGGAGGCTCTGCCATCACAGGTCGTACCTACCCTTTACCCAGAGACTGCCCCGGTCACTTGCCGTAACTCCCTGCCCGTTCATCCAGAGACTGCCCCGGTCACTTGCCGTAACTCCCTGCCCGTTTATCCAGAGACTGCCCCGGTCACTTTCCGTGACCTCCAGCCCGTCCACTCAGAGACTGTCCCGGTCACCTGCTGTGACTGCCTGCCCGTCATCCCTGATTGCCACCCGCTCCCTTACAAGGACCGCCCCCTTGTATAGTAGCTCAGAGGTTCCGCCTCCCAGACCCGTTACAAAGGGCCCTACAAACTTGGGACCCAATTTTTTCGAAGGAATCCTCAATCGCAGATTCTTAGAGGACAACCAAACCATGTCACCAATAGCAAACGAAACCTCTTGCCGTTTCCTATCAAAGTACCTCTTAGATTTTTTGTTATCCTCCTGAAGATTATCACGCACATCCGTCCAAACTCTCTCCAAATCACCGGAAAAACTCTCCTCCTCCGGCACAGCCGATACCAATTTGGAGAATGACCCAAAAGACGGATGTCTCCCAGTACAACAAAATAAAGGCGAACACCCAGCAGAAGAGGATGTATGGTTGTTAAGAGCAAATTCAGCAAGTGGCAGAAACTCAGACCACCCCTCTTGATTGTCTGTCACAAAGCAACGCAAGAACTGCTCAACATCCTGGTTCTTTCTTTCTGTCTGGCCATTAGACTCAGGATGATATCCGGATGAAAACGACAAATGAACTCCCAACCTGTCACAAAAGGCACGCCAAAAATGAGCCACGTAGTCTGACAATTTCCTTGACAAAGGCCTTAGCGAGTGTCTTAGCGCAAGTCAGTTTGATGAAGGGAACCAAGTGACACATCTTGCTAAAACGGTCCACGACCACCCAGATGACCGTGAAACCTTCAGAGGGGGGAAGGTCAGTAATAAAGTCCATAGCCAGATGTGTCCAAGGTGCACTAGGAACCTCCAGAGGACAAAGCAACCCCACAGCAGGAGCATGCGAAGACTTAGATCTAGCACACACAGTACATTGACGCACCCACTTAATGACTTCCTTCTGCCATCCAGGCCACCAAAAACTGTGACCCACAAGTCTCTTGGCCTCAGAAATTCCTGGATGACCTGCCAACCAAGACTCATGACACTCAACAAACAAATCTCTCCTAAAGGTCCTAGGCACAAACAACCTCCCATGGGGAGTGTTAGATGGGGCATTCTCCTGTGCTTTAAGAATCTCATCTTCCAAAACGGAGTCCAAAGCAGCAATCACAACACCTTCTCGTAAAATGCTCTCCTCCTCCTCCTCAGCATTGACCATGGGAGAAAAGCTGCGAGACAAAGCATCAGCTTTAACATTCTTGGTACCCGGGATGTAAGTAACGGAAAAATTAAACCGCGAGAAAAAAGGTGCCCACCTAGCCTGACAGGCATTCGAGCGCTTGGCAGCATCAAGATAGATCAGATTTTTATGATCAGTGAAAACCTGAATGGGAAATTCAGCACCTTCCAAGAGATGACGCCAGTGTTCAAATGCTAGTTTAATAGCCAGCAATTCCCAATTACCAATATCGCAATTAAGTTCAGTCTCAGAAAATTTTTTTGAAAAAAAAGCACAGGGATGTACTCCATCCTTGCTTTCCTGAGACAACACCGCACCAACCCCCACAGAAGAAGCATCAACCTCAACCAAAAACGGCTTAGTCACATCAGGCTGCATAAGGATGGGAGCAGAGCTGAACCTCTCCTTTAGAAACACAAAAGCATCAATGGCCTCAGAAGTCCACTTAACCGCATTAGCACTTTTCCTAGTGAGATCGGTCAGCGGTTTGACAATAATAGAATTTTTTTTTATGAATTTTCTGTAAAAATTGGCGAAACCCAAAAACCTCTGTATCGATTTCAAACCAATAGGCCTAGGCCATTCCTGCACAGCTTGAACTTTAACCCGGTCCATCTCAAAACCTTCACTGGAGATAATGTAACCCAAAAAACTAATTCTCTGTACAGCGAACTCACATTTCTCCAGCTTAGCAAAAAGCGAATTGTCCATTAATAACTGTAAAACCTCACGTACGCTCCGCCAATGAGACTCCAGATCAGGCGAATAAATCAGAATGTCATCCAAATACACAACCACATTTTTGCCGATCAAAGGTCTAAGGATGTCATTAATAAGATTCTGAAAAAATGCTGGAGCATTGGTAAGACCAAAAGGCATAACCAGATTCTCAAAATGACCCACAGGAGTGTTAAAAGCAGTCTTCCATTCATCACCCTCCTTCATGCGCAACAAATTGTATGCCACCCGGAGATCAATTTTAGAGAACCACTTGGCCCCCACTAACTGGTTAAACAAATCAGGAATCAATGGCAGTGGGTAAGGATTGCGTACAGTAATTTTATTAATCTCACGAAAGTCCAGACAAGGACGTAAACCGCCATCTTTTTTTTTAACAAAAAAAAATCCAACAGCCACAGGAGACTTGGAAGGCCTAATGTGACCGGCGGCCAAGCTTGTCTGTATGTATTCCTCCAAAGCCTTTCTCTCAGGAATAGTAAGATAAATAAACGACTTTTAGGAAGAGTCGCTCCAGGGACAAATTCAATGGTACAATCATAGTCTCTATAAGGAGGCAAAATTTGTGACTCCTCCTCAGAAAAAACTCTCCAAAAATCCTGAATAGGTACAGGTAATTCCCCTTTTTCCACCGCAGCAATACGTCCGTTACAACACTTGTCATAACATTTAGGGCTTCAGGACTTAATTTCAATGGTAGACCAATCCAGTACAGGATTATGCAATTTTAACCAGGGCAACCCCAATATTACTGGAGAAGGCAAATTATTCAATACTACCAAATCCAAATTCTCTTGATGAACACCATTAATAGTGAGTGGAAATTCACAGACCTTGTAAGTAACACTCTTCAAGGGAGAGCCATCAATAGAAACCACAGCAATAGGGGATGACAAAGGTTTAGGTTTTAATGTAAGTTTTTCCAAGAATCCCCCATCAATCACATTCAGAGTAGAACCACAATCCACAAATACCCGAAGTTCAATTAATTCTTCCTGAGCAGCGGTAGTAGCAGATAGGAATACTCCCTTTGTATTTAAACAGGCTATACGTGCATAACTGACCATTTTTTTTTCTTTGTTCATATGAAGCACACAGTTCTTAATAAAATGACCAGAATTTCCGCAATAGAAGCACAAACCTTCAGAAAGCCTGCGGTCTTTTTCCTGAGAGCGGGGTGTCATCGCCCCAATCTCCATCGGCTCTCCTTTGTCAGCACAGACCCTCTCAGGACTCGGAGCTGACATAGCAGAGGATTTGCTCTCATTAACCCTTGCACGCAGTCTCCTGTCCACCCGTATAGCTAATTGCATTGCCTCCTGCAAGTTTCCAGGTGTGGGATAAGCAATCAGCAAATCCTTAACCCTTTCACCTAGCCCTGCAAGAAACAAGCTTTTCAAAGCTGAATCGTTCCACCCCACCTGGGCAGACCACCGACGGAAGTGAGAACAATACTTTTCCACATTACCTGATCCCTGCCTCAAACGTCTCAATTCAGACGCAGCCGATGAGACACGATCAGGATCATCGTACAACAAACCCAAAGCAGAAAAAAAACTATCCACTGATCTAAAGCACGGATCACTAGGTTGGAGAGAAAAAGCCCATCCCTGAGGATCCTTGCGCAAAAGTGACATTATGAACCCTATGCGCTGTGATTCATCACCAGAGGATCCGGGTCTTAAACGAAAATAAATACAATAAACAAGCATTTTTAAAAGAAAAAAAATTTTGTTGTTCACCAAAAAATAGATCAGGCAGACGTACCTTTGGCTCTACCAAATGTGCTCCAGAACAGCTACTCACGTGTTGTTGGAGCTCGGCCACCTCCAGAGAGAGTCCCTGCAAGCGTTGAGCCAAATCTTGAACCGAGACCATGATGGAAACTGGAGGTCTTTCCTAAGAGAAATTTTTTGGGCTGGACTTACTGTTATGATCTGCTACAAGCACTAAGGAAAGACAGGAGATCTGTCCCTACAATAGAACTAAACTGGATTTCTACGAAGTAACGGGGAACCTGATCCTGCGATCAGACCCGCTAAAGTCCTCTGCTAGTCTGTACGAAGACCTATAGATGCAAGGGAGGGATCCCTACTAGAACTAGGGACTGGGATAAAGTTGGACACCTCCTAGCAGAAATTGTAGCAGTCAAAGACAAACACACAACAAAGAACATAGAGGTCCGAAGACCTAGCAAAACTAACAGAGAACGGTAACAGAGCACCAAGCTAGCTCAAGAGTAGTAAATACAATGAAGTCCAGCAAGGCCAGGAGGGTGGAGCCAGATTAAATAGGCAAAAATGGTCATCTGACCAGCAAACTAGAAAAAACCTAACAGGAGAGTTCTAACAACAGGTGGGGCAGATGGTGGTTGTTCCGGCCCGCTAGGCCGCATTGTAGCACAGTGAGCTTCGCACTGCAACTTATGCTTCATATCCAAGTGATGTTTCATGCATGAACTACTCAAACTATGGATTTTTTGGCCTCTACTTAGCTTTTGGTGACAAATGTTACAGATAACACGAGTTGGGTCATCCTTAGCGATCTGAAAAAATGCACAGGCTAGGCAAGGTTTAGAGCCCATGCGACTCTGCTACTAGCAATACTATCAAATGATTGGCTGGGTTAGATGCAGAGCATCTGGGTTTGGTTGGGGGTCCCCACAGTCTGCCTAGGCTAGATGCAGTTATAAATTCTCATTAGATACACAGGCAGTGCCGCTTGCTTCGCAGCTGGGCTAATATGCCCAAACTTTTGGTAGACTCTATACTAAATAAGGAAGGATTCACTGACTGTGGTGGCCCCTCCGTGGGCCGTGGCGATTGGTGGAGATTTGGTGGATGATTATAGGAGAAAGCTCCTTAATAGAGAAAGTTGGTGGATTTATACTTTAAATACACGTGTACCAGAGGGTTTAAACATCAGACATGATTTGATGTATCATTATGAGTGATCATTTATAGATTATTATCATATATACATGTTCCTTTTTACTTCTTTTCTTTTGCTTTTTGATTATTTACATTTATATGCATTGTTTCTATGCTATACGATTTTAACATGGTATGTGTGTTTAAATTTCTGATTAACACAGCCTTGAACAGGAGCATAGCAGGACATGACATATACATACCACTTCCTTGCTGTTTTTTTGCTATGCAATGATTAAGAGCTCGTATATATATTGTGCAGAAAGAAGGGTGAAAGTCCGCCCAGGCGGGAGGAAAATGGAGTTTCATAACACATATTTGAACTGGAGAGGTATTAGAGGCCTGCAATGGCCACAGGTACTAATGGAGGTAATCAAGGTAGGGAGAGAGGCAAGAGGTCTGGTCATCTTAGTTATACAGGCCGGGGAAAACGACATAGCTTATCACAAGAGCGCATAACTAATGGCAATAATGAAACTAGACACTGAGCGCTTCAGAGAATATTTCACAAAACTAAAATATAGTATGGTCAGAGATTGTGCCGAGAACGGTATGGCAAGGTGCGTGAGACATCACGGCCATCGAACGGACAAGGCAGGTAATAAATATTCAGATGGCATAATTTATAAGAGACAGAGGCTGTGTAGTGATACGACACCGACAACTGGAAGGAGATAAAGCAGGCCTCATACGGCCCGACGGTGTTCACTTAATGGATATTGGACAGGACATATTACTGTCAGGACTCCAGGATGGAGTGGAACAAGCGTTAAGGGTGATGGATGGGTTTCGAAGTCCTGCATACGAGTAAGCAGGATCCTCCGTGGCCCGGAAATAGAAAGAACATGTTGGAGAGTTACACTTGTTGGCCAACTTGCCATTGTGGAGACTGGAGACACAGGACATGCTGCAACAAGCTGAATTATTTTAGAAATAAAATGCATCTCTAATGGAATGAGTATAAAGAGTTAATAAAGATGTGACCGATCCTCACCCATCCAGTTGTAAGAGTTACATGATTGTATTGTCAATGAAAGGGGGGCGTTAGGGGGCTGAGCGTCTGGGTTTGGTTAGGGGTCCCCACAGTCTGCCTAGGCTAGATGCATTTAAAAATCATTATTAGATACACATGCGGTGCAGCTTACTTCGCAGCTGGGTTAATACTCTGACTAGCAGACACTGAAGATTTGGAGCAGACCTCTGAGTAAACAGCTCTTCAGACTCAACCATCTGTGTTACCCCAAGCCATAGTGTATGTATTTTCTTATGGTTAAAAGGGGGGGAATACCCAACCCGCCTCTAATTGATGATGGCAACGTCACGTAAAACAAAGCAAGGGGACTCCAAAAAGAGTATTCATTTTTTCCAAAAATTTGTGGCACAGACACCACTTAAGTGGCATCAATTGCCCCAGAGTTGCTTAAAACGGTTGGTTAGAATGAGTACAACACACTGCTACTATGCCCAAAATTATTTTCCAGAGAAGATGCAGCTAAAAATTATTAGTGATTAGCAAGCTGGTGGAGCTTAGTATAGATGGCATAATAGAATTAGTACTGCACACTGCTACAGGCCCAAAATTATTTTCCAGACTAGATGCAGCTAAAAATTATTAGTAATTTGAAAGCTTAAAACGGTTGGTGAGGTGATTTTAACAAATCATCAAGCTTTTACTCTCCCCAGGATGACACAGGGGTAGAAAAGTCCTTGCGGATCCATGATTTGTTCATCTTTATGAACGTGAGTCTGTCTACATTCTCAGTGGACAGCTGCGTGCGCTTATCTATCAGCACACCACCAGCAGCTCTGAACACACGTTCAGAGAGAACGCTGGCTGCGGGGCATGACAAGATCTCCAAGGCGTAAGTGGCGAGCTCCGGCCATTTATCCAGATTGGAAGCCCAAAAAGAGCAAGGGTCCAGTGACACAGTCATGGCTTCGATGTTTACTTGGAGATACTCCTGTACCATCGTCTCTAGGCGTTGACTATGTGTCAGACTTCTTGTCTCCTGTGGCCTTTCAAAGGAAAAAAAAAGCTGTGAAATGATTCCGCAAAATTGCTGTTACCAGCAGATACTGTGTTTCTGTTACGGTTTGAGTGCTGAACACTCGACAGTCCCACGGTTGGCAAGTTAGAACTGTGAGAGTCACTACGTGCACCACTGGTGTTTTGTGGAAAAGCACATGTAAGATTCTGCAACAGTCTCTGCTGATACTCCTGCATGCGTGAATCCCTTGCTATGGCAGGAATTATTTTGGCAAATTTACTTTTGTACCGGGGATCTAAGAGTGTGGCAAACCAGTAGTCAGGATTATTTCGAATTCTGACAATTCGAGGGTCATGTTGCAGGTAGTGCAGCAAGAAGGCACTCATGTGTCTTGCGCATCCAGGAGCACCAAGTCCCTGTTGTGTTGGTGGCGTGGTAACAATCATGCTTCCATCCTCTGCCCTCTCCCCCCAACCTCGCACAACAGAAATGTGATCAAGGTCTCCCTCATCTGATGAGTCTTCCATCAGTTCGTCCTCCACTCCTTCCTGGGCTCCTGCACCTTCCTCACTAGTTTGGCTGCTACAATGCACCCTGGTAAATCCATCTCCCCCACCCTCACATGCCTGCCGACTTGGTGCTGCCGACCATCTGGACTTTGCAGATGTTAGCCCTTCCGCATACAACTCCTCCTCCTCTACTTCCTCCACCTCCTCTTGTCGCACCACCTGACTCCGAATTCTGTTTAACATGTGCTCCAGCATGTAGATCACCGAAATAATCATGCTGATAATGGCATCGTCAGCACTAAACATCTTCGTCGCCTTTTCCAAACTGTGCAGAAGGGTGTATAGGTCCCTGATCTGAGACCACTCCTCCAGCGTGATTTGCCCCACCTCTGGATCCCGTTGGCCCAGGCTATACGTCAGAACGTATTGCACCAGGGCTTGTCGGTGCTGCCACAGTCGCTGCAACATGTGCAGAGTTGAATTCCACCGGGTAGGCACATCGCATTTTAGCCGGTGAAGTGGCAGGCCCAACGACTTCTGTAGAGATGTAAGTCGCTGAGCTGCGGGATGCGAACGGCGGAAGTGAGCACACAGCGACCATGCCCTCTGCAGAAGGCCATCTAGTCCGGGACAGTGGGCTAAAAATTGCTGGACAACCAGGTTTAACACGTGAGCCATACAAGGCACGTGTGTGACATTGCCCCGGCGAAGGGCCGCACCGAGGTTTGCACCATTGTCGCACACGGCCTTCCCTGGTTTCAGGTCCAGTGGAGACAACCATTCATGAAACTGGTTCTCCAGAGCTGACCACAACTCCTCAGCTGTGTGACTCACATTTCCCAGACATTTCAAAGTAAAAACCACCTGATGACGTTGAGCCCTGCTGCCAGCATAGTAAGGAAGTGTGCAGGATCCCTTCTGCGCAGTTAGAAAGGGTGTGGCATGACCAGACAGGCTTTGGGTGCAGGTGGAGGACCAAAAGGAGGTTGAGGAGTCAGAAGCAGTGGAGGAAAATCGAGATAAAGAGGATTGATGCACAACTCGTGGGGAAGGCAAGACTTGGACAGCAGCCCCTTGTCCTGCTGTCACCATAGTTACCCAGTGTCCAGTCAGCGACATGTAGCGCCCCTCTCCATGCCTACTCGTCCAAGTGTCTGTGGTGAAATGCACCCTGTCACACACAGAGTTTCTCAAAGAAGCGGTGATGTTGTGTGCGACATGCTGGTGGAGCGCAGGCACACCTTTCTTTGAGAAGTAGTGCCGACTGGGCTTCTGGTACTTGGGCACTGCGACGGACATAAGGTCTCAAAAATCCTCTGCGTCCACCAGGCGGAAAGGTAGCATTTCTGTAGCCAAGAGCTTGCAGATGGTGAAATTCAACCTCTTAGCTTTCTCATGGCTAGGAGGAAATGGTCTTTTACTTGTCCACATCTGAGGGACCGAGGGCTGGCTGTTGTGCTTAGAGGGGGTTGAGAAGGGCGTCCCTGGCAAACTGCCAGTCTGTGAGGAAGATGCAGGTGGACATGTTAGGTTGCCTTGATCCAAAGGTGGTGCTCTCGATGTCGGAGAGCGCTCAACACCAGCTGGTGTTTCCACCTCTAAAGAAAATGATGACCTGCCAATCACGCTGGCTGTTGCGGGTAAAGAGGTGGCAGGTCTGCGTCCCAAAACAGGTGTGACTGCTGTCCCCCCAGTCACAGAGGATGAAGAGGCCACGGATGCACAAGATGTGGCAGACGGTGGTTGGCCGCTAGGCCGCATTGTAGCACAGTGAGCTTCCCACTGCAACTTATGCTTCATATCCATGTGACGCTTAATGCATGAAGTACTCAAACTATGGATTTTTTGGCCTCTACTTAGCTTTTGGTGACAAATGTTACACATAACACGAGTTGGGTCATCCTTATCGATCTGAAAAAATGCCCAGGCTATGCAAGGCTTAGCACCCATGCGACCTGAAGAGCAACAACGACTTGTGGTCAGAGGCAGAGTTATGTTTGAGGATGCAGTTGTTGACGTGCTTCCAGTACTACGTCTCTGTCCAGGAAAGCACAACCTGACCTCGTCGTCACTAGCATCCTCCTCCACCTCCTCTGCTGACCTCATCGACTGGCTGACTGTGGGTTGACAATAGAGATGAGCGGTGTTCGACTCGAACTGTTCGCCAATCTCAAATTTGAGCTGTTTTGGGCGGTGTTCGAGCTGTTTGGCGAACACGAACAATTTGAAAAAAATTCCACTGTTCGAGGTTTTGTTCGATAACTGTTCGTGCACCAAAATCATAACTGGATTTTTTCTCAGTAATGCTGAAAATTAATGTTAATACGCAGTTTGAGTGTACAGCGGGGCGGGGGGAGGGTCAGGGGATGTATCTCTGGATAAATAATGAAGATCTCCATTTTTTTTTCTCTTTCCCGCATTTACAGTGGGGAGGTGCAATCTGTCAGCCTATCAGCAGCGCACACACGGATCAAACAGCTTTTTTTCACACAAGCAAGGGCATGTGTCATTGTCAGTGTATGTCACATGTCCTTGCCCTATAAGACCCAGCCATTTTCCCCGTCGCCACCATTTTCTCACTGCGGCAGCTGCATGTTAGACGGCACCGCTGTTGCTGTGTGCACTATACTTTGTTAATTTCAAGCTAATTTTCGCACAAATCTACAGATAGCTTGGGAGTAGGGAATAGTTGTGATTGCAGTCCTTTTAAGGACTAGGTTACATCATTTCCTACGACTTTTATCATGCAGGTCTGTGCTCTTAAATAGATAGGTTGGAAGTAAAGACTAATTATAATTGCAGTCCTTTTCAGAGCTAGGTTACATTAGTTCCTATCACTTTTATCAGGCAGGTCTGTGCTCTTAAATAGATAGGTTGGAAGTAAAGACTAATTGTAATTGCAGTCCTTTTGAGGGCTAGGTTACATCAGTTCATATCACTTTTTGCCAGTCAGGTCTGTGCCAGTGCTGTGCAAGTTTTTTTCGCAGCATTTGGTAAAATCTAGCAAAGCAAATCCTTTTTGGCCTCTTGCAGTGTGCGTTAGTCAGTGGAGTAGCCTATCTGTGTTGCAAGCTACACCACCTGTGTATAGAATACAATTTTTTTTACTGCACCTAGTGAAGTAAAACCTTTTGTGCATAGCATCATTCTGTTAGTCCATCTATACTAACCTCCACCAGGTTGCAAATTCAAAATAATTTTTATCTGCATCTAGCTCTGAAAAAATATTTTGCCTTGTAGCAGTGTGTGGGACTTGTTCTATTAGTCCATCTATACTAAACTCCACCAGGTTGCAAATTCAAAATAATTTTTATCTGCATCTAGCTCTGAAAAAATATTTTGGCTTGTAGCAGTGTGTGGGACTTGTTCTATTAGTCCATCTATACTAACCTCCACCAGGTTGCAAATTCAAAATAATTTTTATCTGCATCTAGCTCTGAAAAAATATTTCGGCTTGTAGCAGTGTGTGGGACTTGTTCTATTAGTCCATCTATACTAACCTCCACCAGGTTGCAAATTCAATCTAACTTTTTTCTGCATCTAGCTCTGAAAAAATATTTCGGCTAGTAGCAGTGTGTGGAACTTGTTCTATTAGTCCATTTATACTAACCTCCACCAGGTTGCATATTCAAAATAATTTTTATCTGCATCTAGTTCTGAAAAAATATTTCGGCTTGTAGAAGTGTGTGCGACTTGTTCTATTAGTCCATCTATACTAACCTCCACCAGGTTGCAAATCCAAAATAATTTTTATCTGCATCTAGCTCTGAAAAAATATTTCAGCTTGTAGCAGTGTGTGGGACTTGTTCTATTAGTCCATCTATACTAACCTCCACCAGGTTGCAAATTCAATCTAACTTTTTTCTGCATCTAGCTCTGAAAAAATATTTCGGCTAGTAGCAGTGTGTGGAACTTGTTCTATTAGCCCATCTATACTAACCTCCACCAGGTTGCATATTCAAAATAATTTTTATCTGCATCTAGTTCTGAAAAAATATTTCGGCTTGTAGAAGTGTGTGCGACTTGTTCTATTAGTCCATCTATACTAACGTCCACCAGGTTGCAAATCCAAAATAATTTTTATCTGCATCTAGCTCTGAAAAAATATTTCAGCTTGTAGCAGTGTGTGGGACTTGTTCTATTAGTCCATCTATACTAATCTCCACCTGGTTGCAAATTCAATATAATTTTTTTCTGCATCTAGCTCTGAAAAAATATTTCGGCTTGTAGCAGTGTGTGGGACTTGTTCTATTAGTCCATCTATACTAACCTCCACCAGGTTGCAAATTCAATATAATTTTTTTCTGCATCTAGCTCTGAAAAAATATTTTGGCTTGTAGCAGTGTGTGGGACTTGTTCTATTAGTCCATCTATACTTAACTCCACCAGGTTGCAAATTCAAAATAATGTATATCTGCATCTAGCTCTGAAAAAATATTTCTGCTTGTAGCAGTGTGTGGAACTTGTTCTATTAGTCCATCTATACTAAACTCCACCAGGTTGCAAATTCAAAATTATTTTTATCTGCATCTAGCTCTGAAAAAATATTTCGGCTTGTAGCAGTGTGTGGGACTTGTTCTATTAGTCCATCTATACTAACCTCTATAAGGTTGCAAATTCAAAATAATTTTTATCTGCATCTAGCTCTGAAAAAATATTTCGGCTTGTAGCAGTGTGTGGGACTTGTTCTATTAGTCCATCTATACTAACCTCCACCAGGTTGCAAATTCAAAATTATTTTTATCTGCATCTAGCTCTGAAAAAATATTTCGGCTTGTAGCAGTGTGTGGGACTTGTTCTATTAGTCCATCTATACTAACCTCCACCAGGTTGCAAATTCAAAATTATTTTTATCTGCATCTAGCTCTGAAAAAATATTTTGGCTTGTAGCAGTGTGTGGGACTTGTTCTATTAGTCCATCTATACTAACCTCCACCAGGTTGGAAATTCAAATAATTTTTATCTGCATCTAACCCAGCCTATACTTTTGGGCTAATACCACAGTTTGGCCACTCTGCTCTGCTCGGTTCCCATCCATTGTTTTTTTGTGCAAACAACTCCAGAGTTGTGAATTAGTTAACCACCAAAATGAGTGGAAAAAGGCCTGCTGCTGGTGGAAAGGGGAATAGGCGTGTTGGGAAGGGAAAAAAGGTTGTGTCCGTGGGGTGGGTGTTAAAGCAACAGTAACATCTGCAGAAGAAAGACCATCTTCCAGCCAAGCTAAGATGTCTACTTCTTTTAGCGGACAATGTGATAAGATCCCTTTCTTACGGCCACGCCAATTGCTACAAATTCCAGATGAGGCACAAAAACAGCAGGTGCTTCAATGGATATCAAGTTCTCCTTTAAGTGGGCTCTCCTCCACCTCAACTTCAACATCACAAACACTCCAGTCCTCAGAGGTGTTACCCCAATCGCACTTGCTTCCTCACAGCTCCCAAGTTTCCAGCTGCCCACCTGAGTATGGGGTAGAACAGATGGTTGAGTCTGCAGAGCTGTTTACTCATACTATAGCCTGGGAATCAGAGGTCGGCTCCAGAGATTCTGTGAATCCAGATGAGGAAATGATCTGCACTGATGCCCAGAATCTTTATGAGTCGGATCCAGTACCAGACGCAGAAGGTTCTGACCTTAATGTAGACCCAAGTTCCCAAACTGTAACTCCTGTTGGTGGAGACAATGAGGAAGACGATGATGAGACTCAAATACCTGATTGGAGCGACAACTTGAGTTTTTTGTCAGGGCAGGAAGAGGTTGGCTGTGAGGACGACGGGTGTGATAACACACAGGGTGATGTTGACAAGGTTGGAGATCCCACTTACTGTCAAACCCACAGTCAGCCAGTCGACGAGGTCAGCAGAGGAGGTGGAGGAGGATGCTAGTGACGACGAGGTCAGGTTGCGCCTTCCTGGACAGAGAAGTAGTACTGGAAGCACGTCACCAACTGCATCCTCAAACACATCTCTGCCTCTGACCACAAGTCGTGGTGGCTCTTCAGGTCGCATGAGTGCTAAGCCTTGCATAGCCTGGGCATTTTTTCAGATCGATAAAGATGACCCAACTCAACTCGTGCTATCCATAACATTTGTCAGCAAAAGCTAAGTAGAGACCAAAAAATACATAGTTTGAGTACCTCATGCATGAACCGGCACATGGATATGAAGCATAAGTTGCAGTGGGAAGCTCACTGTGCTACGCGGCCTCTTCATCCTCTGTGACTGGGGGGACAGCAGTCACACCTGTTTTGGGACGCAGACCTGCCACCTCTTTACCCGCAACAGCCAGCGTGATTGGTAGGTCGTAATTTTCTTTGGAGGTGGAAACACCAGCTGGTATTCAGCGCTGTCCGACATCGATAGCACCACCTTTGGATCAAGGCAACCTAACATGTCCGCCTGCATCTTCCTCACAGACTGGCAGTTTGCCGAGGACACCCTTCTCAACCCCGACTAAGCACAACAGCCAGCCCTCGGTCCCTCAGATGTGGACAAGTAAAAGACCATTTCCTCCTAGCCATGAGAAAGCTAAGAGGTTGAATTTCACCATCTGCAAGCTCTTGGCTACAGAAATGCTGCCTTTCCGCCTGGTGAACACAGAGGATTTTTGAGACCTTATGTCTGTCGCAGTGCCCCAGTACCAGATGCCCAGTCGGCACCCTCTTCTCAAAGAAAGGTGTGCCTGCGCTCCACCAGCATGTCGCACACAACATCACCGCTTCTTTGAGAAACTCTGTGTGTGACAGGGTGCATTTCACCACAGACACTTGGACAAGTAGGCATGGACAGGGGCGTTATATGTCGCTGACTGGGCACTGGGTAACTATGGTGACAGCAGGGCAAGGGGCTGCTGTCCAAGTCTTGCCGTCCCGAGTTTTGCGTCAATCCTCTTTATCTCAAAGTTACTCCACTGCTTCTGCCTCCTCAACCTCCTCTCGGTCCTCCACCTGCACGCAAAGCCTGTCTGGTCATGCCACAAGCTTTCTAACTGCGCAGAAGGGATCCTGCACACCTCCTTACTATGCTGGCAGCATGGCTCAACGTCATCAGGCAGTTTTTACTTTGAAATGTCTGGGAAATGTGAGTCATACAGCTGAGGAGTTGTGGTCAGCTCTGGAGAACCAGTTTTATGAATGGTTGTCTCCACTGGACCTGAAACCAGGGAATGCCGTGTGCGACAATGCTGCAAACCTCGGTGCGGCCCTTCACCGGGGCAATGTCACACACGTGCCTTGTATGGCTCACGTGTTGAACCTGATTGTCCAGCAATTTTTAGCCCACTATCCCGGACTAGATGGCCTTCTGCAGAGGGCATGGTTGCTGTGTGCTCACTTCCGCCGTTCGCATCCCGCAGCTCAGCGACTTACATCTCTGCAGAAGTCGTTGGGCCTGCCACTTCACCGGCTAAAATGCGATGTGCCTACCCGGTTGAATTCAACTCTGCAAATGTTGCAGCGACTGTGGCAGCACCGACAAGCCCTGGTGCAATACGTTCTGACGTATAGCCTGGGCCAACGAGATCCAGAGGTGGAGCAAATCACGCTGGAGGAGTGGTCTCAGATCAGGGACCTATGCACCCTTCTGCACAGTTTTGAAATGGCGACGAAGATGTTTAGTGCTGACCATTATCCGCATGACTATTCCGGTGATTTACATGCTGGAGCACATGTTAAACGGAATTCGGAGTCAGGTGGCGCGACAAGAGGAGGTGGAGGAAGTAGAGGAGGAGTTGTATGCGGAAGGGCTAACATCTGCAAGGTCCAGACGGTTGGCAGCTCTAAGGCGGCAGGCATGTGAGGGTGGGGGAGATGGTTTTACCAGGGCGCATGGTAGCAGCCAAACTAGTGAGGAAGGTGCAGGAGCCCAGGAAGAAGTGGAGGACGAACTGATGGAAGACTCATCAGATGAGGGAGACCTTGATCACATTTCTGTTGTGCGAGGTTGGGGGGAGAGGGCAGAGGAAGGAAGCATGATTGTTACATCGCCACCAACACAACAGGGACTTGGTGCTCCTGGATGCGCAAGACACATGAGTGCCTTCTTGCTGCACTACCTGCAACATGACCCTCGAATTGTGAGAATTAGAAATAATCCTGACTACTGGGTTGCCACACTGTTAGATCCCCGGTACAAAAGTAAATTTGCAGAAATTATTCCTGCCATAGAAAGAGATGCACGCATGCAGGAGTATCAGCAGAGACTGTTGCAGAATCTTACATGTGCTTTTCCCCAAAGCACTAGTGGTGCACGTAGTGAATCTCACAGTTCCAACTTGCCAACCGTGGAACCGTCAAGTGTTCAGCACTCAAAACGTAACAGAAACACAGTATCTGCTGGTAACATCAATTTTGCGGAATCATTTCACCACTTTTTTAGCCCATCCTTTGCAAGGCCACAGGAGACAAGAAGTCTGACACATAGTCAACGCCTAGAGACGATGGTACAGGAGTATCTCCAAGTAAACATTGAAGCCATGACTGTGTCACTGGACCCTTGCTCTTTTTGGGCTTCCAATCTGGATAAATGGCCGGAGCTCGCCACTTACGCCTTGGAGATCTTGTCATGCCCCGCAGCCAGCGTTCTGTCTGAACATGTGTTCAGCGCTGCTGGTGGTGTGCTGACAGATAAGCGCACGCGTCTCTCCACTGATAAGACAGATGCACGTTCATAAAGATGATCAAATCATGGATCTGAAACGACTTTTCTACCCCTGTGTCATCCTGGGGAGAGTAAAAGCTTGATGATTTGTTAAAATCACCTCACCAACCGTTTTAAGCTTTCAAATTACTAATCATGATTATCTGTATCTTGGGTGGAAAATAATTTGGGCCTTGTAGCAGTGTGCAGTACTGATTCTACTATGCCATCTATGCTAAGCTCCACAAGATTTAAAATTACTTATCATGTTTATCTGTGTCTTGGGTGGAAAATAATTTGGGCTTTGTAGCAGTGTGCAATACTGATTCTATTAGGCCATCTATACTAAACTCCACCAGATTTAAAATTACTAATCATGTTTATCTGTATCTTGGCTGGAAAATAATTTGGGCCTTGTAGCAGTGTGTAGTACTGATTCTATTAGGCCATCTCTACTAAGCTCCACCTGCTTTCAAATTAATAATGATTTTTGGCTGCATCTAGCCCGGAAAATAATTTTGGGGCTCCTAGATGCGCAAGACACATGAGTGCCTTCTTGCCGCAATACCTGCAACATGACCCTCAGATTGTCAGAATTCGAAATAATCCTGACTACTGGGTTGCCACACTCTTAGATCCCCCACACTCTTCGATCAACCTTTTAATTTTAATAAAGAACAAAAAAATGGTCATTTTTGAAATTATAAGTATTAGCAGGTTATTAGAAACTAAAATCAAACAGTTTTCAACTCAAAACTTTATTCTAGGTGATGTTACATTTGCACATAGGACCCCTTGTTCGAAAGTAGCTTCTGAACTCTCTCATCCATTGAATTTGTCAGGTTTTGGATGGTTTCTGCTTCAATTGTTTTGCATGAGGACAGAATACCCTCCCAGAGCTGTTGCTTAGATGTGAACTGCCTCCCGCCATCATAGACACTCCTTTTGATTATGCACCAGAGGTTCTCAATGGGGTTGAGGTCAGGGGAGCATGGGGGTCACACCATAAATTTGTCCCCTTTTATGCCCATATCAGCCAGAGATGCAGATGGGTTTTGTGCAGCATGAGACGGTGCATTATCATGCATGAAAATGATCTTGCTGCGGAATACACAGTTCTTCTTCTTGAACCATGGCAGGAAGCGCTGTTTGAGAAACTCCACATACATTATGGAGTTCATCTTTACCCCTTCAGGGATCTTAAAGGGGCCGACAATCTCTCTCCCCATGATTCCATCCCAAAACATTACTCCACCTCCTCCTTGTTGGCGCCGTAGCCGTGTTTGCATGGGGTGTCCATCAACCAGCCATCCTCCACGTCATCCATCTGGACCATCGAGCGTTGCACGGCACTCATCGGTGAACAAAACAGTTTTGAAGTCAGTCTTCATGTATTGTTTGGCCCACTGGTGCCGTTTCTGCTTGTGTACAGTGGATAGAGGAGGTCGACAGGATGGCTTACGCACAGCTGCAAACCTCTGAAGGACTCTGCATCTTGTTGTTCGGGGGACGTTGGAGGCACCAGCAGCTTCAAAAACTTGTCTGCTGCTATGACAAGGATTTTTTGCCGCTGCTCTTTTAACCTGATGTAATTGCGTGTAGGAAAGAGTCCTCAATTTTCCCTTATCAGCACGCACACGTGTGTACTGTGAGTCAGATGCATACTTCTTGATTGTGCGATGATCAGGATGAAGTGTCTTGGCAATGTTGATTGTAGTCATGCCTTGACCTAAACACTCTACAATTTGTTGCTTCTCAGCAGCCGACACATCCTTTTTCTTTCCCATTTTGGCAGAAAATGTAGGCTGCTTAATAATGTGGGACTGCCTTCTTAAGTAGTCTTGCCTTTCATTGGACACACCTGCCAAACTAATTAGCTCAGGTGTCTGCAATTGCTTACAGTGATATAAAGAGCCCTGACACACATCACCATCAATGAGTTTAACTGACAAACAAAAAAATTCTTACCTTATCACTCCTAAACACTTTTTGCATAATAATTTGGAACACAGTGTACATGTCCTTTTCCACAAAACACCAGTTGTTCACGTAGTGAATATTACAGTTCTAACTTGCCCACCGTCCAAGAAGTAAGATCTTTATGGAGTTGTTCAATAAAGGGCCCAAAATTAAGATAAAATAAACGGGAGAGGTCTCTATGAATACGAATTCCTAAGTATTTGATACCCTGTGAGGGCCAGGCAAAGGGAAAGTTGGACTGGATGGAATCCTGTATGGATTTGGTGAGGGAGACATCGAGGGCCTCAGACTTCACTGCATCGATTTTAAGATTTGACCATGTAACTAAGTTATCTATTTCAGCCATAACAGCAGGGATGGGTATATGTGATTGAGTGATATATGCTTGGACATCATCAGCAAATGCAGAGCACTTGTACTCGGCGCCTCCCACCTCAATCCACCTAATATTGGGGTTATGGCGAATTGATGAGTGCAGGTGCTCCCTCACTAGGATGTATAAGAGAGGGGACAGAGGACATCCCTGCCTTGTCCCATTGGTGATTATGAAAGGTGATGAAAATTTTCCATTTATCTTCAGCCTAGGTGGCGTATTGTGATACAGGGCCGTGATTTTGCCTATAAAAGGGTCCACTAGACCCCTACCCCAAGCTTTTTAAGAGAATAATATATGGCGTGCCAGGAGACTCTATGGAATGCTTTCTCAGCATCCAACGAGAGTATCTAATTTCAAATTTTTAACTGCATCTAGCCCAGGAAATACTTTGTGCCTAGTAACAGTGTCTGCTAGTCAGCGGATTATCCCAGCTGTTAAGCAAGCTACACCACCTGTAGTTTGGACACTTAATTTTTTCTAAGGAAATGGTTCAGGCCCCCGGGACACTCAGTGAAGAGCATCGGGGAGGCACCCCAAGGCACAGGGCCTGGGACTGTGGTGGTAGGACGCCTTGCGGTGGACCGCCGAGCTCAATCCTTATAAAAGCTTTTTAACTGCAGCAGCTTTAGTGGACGTTACTGGAGCTGGAATTACCGTGGCTACTGGCATGAGACTTGCCCTTCAATAGATCCTTGTGAAAGGATTTAAAGTGTACTCATTCAAATTAGAGAGACAATTTCAATTAAAAATATTAGACTTGCCTCCACCGCTCGACCCACCAGCGGACAGGCACCAGTATTGGGAGAGGAGAGCAGGCCGTCAGGGTCCACCGCTGCTCTGGCACAAACCCGGTGACACGGAGGTCACACGGGCAGGAACAGACTGGCCGTGTCGGCTTAGCACTTTTTTGGTTTTAGAAGGGCATGACATGCCTATATCTGTGTCTCCCCCTCCTTTTACTCCTCCACCTCTTTTTTTTTCGCATGACTATATGTACTTGTCACTTTTCCATGTGTTAGTTGTGTCTTCTGAGCAGTTTGTCAGCTTTTGGACACCTTTGAACGTGTTTTCTATGTGTTTCTATGTGTTTTATTTTGCCTGCAATTGGTTTTAATGGTGTTCGAAGGTGTTTGATGAACAGTTCGACTAACAGTTCGGCGAACAAATGGGTGTTCGACGAACCGAACCGAACTCGAACACTACGGGGGTGGCTCAAAACTAGTTGACAGTAAGTGGGATCTCCAACCTCGTCATCATCACCCTGTGTGTTATCACACCCGTCGTCCTCAGAGCCAACCTCTTCCTGCCCTGACAAAAAACTCAAGTTGTCGCTCCAATCAGGTATTTGAGTGTCATCATCGTCTTCCTCATTGTCTCCACCAACAGGAGTTATAGTTTGGGAATGAGGGTCTACATTATGGTCAGAACCTTCTGCGTCTGGTCCTAGATCCGACTCATAAAGATTCTGCGCATCAGTGCAGATCATTTCCTCGTCTGGATTCACAGAAGCTCTGGAGCCAACCTCTGATTCCGAAACTATAGTATGAGTAAACAGCTCTGCAGACTCAACCATCTGTTCTACCCCATACTCAGACGGGCAGCTGGAGACTTGGGAGCTGTGAGGAAGCAAGTGCGATTGGGGTGACACCTCTGAGGACTGGAGTATTTGTGATGTTGGATTTGATGTGGAGGAGAGCCCACTTAAAGGAGCACTTGATATCCATTGAAGCACCTGCTGTTTTTGTGCCTCATCTGGAATTTGTAGCAATTGGCGTGGCCGTAAGAAAGGGATCGTATCACATTGTCCGCTAAAAGAAGTAGACATCTTAGTTTTGCTGGAAGATGGTCTTTCTTCTGCAGATGTTACTGTTGCTTTAACACCTACCCCACGGACACAACCTTTTTTTCCCTTC
This sequence comes from Phyllobates terribilis, assembly GCF_046119375.1. NCBI lineage: Eukaryota > Metazoa > Chordata > Amphibia > Anura > Dendrobatidae > Phyllobates > Phyllobates terribilis. The sequence continues at coordinate 31,643,290 of NW_027362768.1, read as the reverse complement.
CCAACACGCCTATTCCCCTTTCCACCAGCAGCAGGCCTTTTTCCACTCATTTTGGTGGTTAACTAATTGACAACTCTGGAGTTGTTTGCACAAAAAACGATGGATGGGAACCGAGCAGAGCTGAGTGGCCAAACTGTGGTATTAGCCCAAAAGGATTGGCTGGGTAAGATGCAGTAAAACAATTTCATTACATACACAAGTGGTGGAGCTTAGTATAGATGGACTAATAGAATGAGTTCCACACACTGCTACAAGCCCAAAATTATTTTCCGAGCTAGATGCAGATAAAAATTATTTGTAATTTGCAAGCTGGTGGAGCTTAGTATAGATGGACTAAGAATAAGTCCCACACACTGCTACAAGCCCAAAATTATTTTCCGAGCTAGATGAAGCTAAAAATTATTTGTAATTTGCAAGCTGGTGGAGCTTAGTATAGATGGACTAAGAATAAGTCCCACACACTGCTACCAGCCCAAAATTATTTTCCGAGCAAGATGCAGATAAAAATTATTTGTAATTTGCAAGCTGGTGGAGCTTAGTATAGATGGACTAAGAATAAGTCCCACACACTGCTACAAGCCCAAAATTATTTTCTGAGCTAGATGCAGATAAAAATTATTTCTAATTTGCAAGCTGGTGGTGCACAGTATAGATGGACTAAGAATAAGTCCCACACACTGCTACAGGCCCAAAATTATTTTCCGAGCAAGATGAAGCTAAAAATTATTTGTAATTTGCAAGTTGGTGGAACTTAGTATAGATGGACTAAGAATAAGTCCCACACACTGCTACAAGCCCAAAATTATTTTCCTAGCAAGATGCAGATAAAAATTATTTGTAATTTGCAAGCTGGTGGAGCTTAGTATATCTGGACTAAGAATAAGTCCCACACACTGCTACAAGTCCAAAATTATTTTCCGAGCTAGATGCAGCTAAAAATTATTTGTAATTTGCAAACTGGTGGAGCTTAGTATAGATGGACTAAGAGTAAGTCCCACACACTGCTACAAGCCCAAAATTATTTTCCGAGCTAGATGCAGCTAAAAATTATTTGTAATTTACAAGCTGGTGGAGTTTAGTAGAGATGGCCTAATAGAATGATGCTATGCCCAAAAGGTTTTACTTGGCTAGGTGCAGTAAAAAAAATAGTATTCTATACACAGTTGGTGTAGCTTGCAACACAGATACGCTACTCCACTGACTAACACACACTTCAAGAGGCCAAAATGGATTTGCTTAGCTAGATTTAGCCAAATGCTTTGAAAAACACTTGCACAGCACTGGCACAGACCTGCCTGGCAAAAAGTCGTAGGAAATGCTATAACCTAGTCCTCAAAAGGACTGCAATCTCAACTATTCTCTACTCCCAAGCTATCTGTATATTTCTGAGAAAATTGGCTTGAAATTAACACTGAAAGTATAGTGCACACAGCAACAGCGGTGCCGTCTAACACGCAGCTGCAGCAGTGAGAAAATGGTGGCGACGGGGAAAATCGCTTGGTCTTATAGGGCAAGGACATGTGACATACACAGCCAATGACACATGCCCTTGCTTGTGTGAAAAAAAGCAGTTCGCTCCGTGTGTGTGCTGCTGATAGGCTGACAGATTGCACCTTCCCACTGTAAATGCGGGAAAGAGAAAAAAAAATGGAGATCTTCATTATTTATGCAGAGATCCATCCCCTGCCCCTCCCCCCGCCCCACTGTACTCTCAAACTGCGTATTAACATTGATTATCAGCATTGCTGTGAAAAAATCCAGTTATGATTTTGGTGCACAAACAGTTATCAAACATAACCTCGAACAGACGGATTTTTTTCAAATCGTTCGTGTTCGCCGAACGGCTCGAACACCGCTCAAAACAGCTCAAATTTGAGATTGGCGAACAGTTCGAGTCGAACACCGCTCATCTCTAGTTTTAAGGCATTTTTAGTGTATGTAAACTTCTGGTTTCAACTGTATCTGTATGATGAACTCCTTGCTAGAGATGGGTTGCATTTTACGAAAACAGGAAAACACATATTTGGTATTCACCTTGCTACACTCATCAGGAGAGTTTATACTGGAGAAATATGGGATGGGAAATATACAGCCGGGAAAAAATATGCAGCTAATGAATTCTTTTGAGAACCCTGAAATTTGAAGTATAAAAAAATAACAAAAACAACACATTCTGAGTAAAAATACACTGTGTGCAGAATTATTAGGCAAGTTGTATTTTAGAGGATTATTTTTATTATTGATCAACAACTACTGTATGTTCTCAATCAACCCAAAAGACACATAAATATCCAAGCTTAATATTTTTGGAAGTTGGAGTGGGTTTTTTTTAGATTTGGCTAACTTAGGAGGATATCTGTTTGTGCAGGTAACTATTACTGTGCAGAATTATTAGGCAACTTAATATAAACCAAATATAATCCCATCTCACTTGTTTATTTTCACCAGGTAAACCAATATCAGTGCAAAAAATTTAGGAATAAACATTTCTGACATGCAAAAACAAAAACCAAAAAAATTAGTGATCAATATAGCCATCTTTCTTTATGATGACACTCAACAGCCTTCCATCCATAGATTCTGTCAGTTGCTTGATCTGTTTTCGATCAACATTGCGTGCAGCAGCCACCACAGCCTCCCACATACTGTTCCGAGAGTTGTACTCTTTTCCCTCCCTGTAGATCTCACATTTTATGATGGACCACAGGTTCTCTATGGGGTTCAGATCAGGTGAACAAGGGGGCCATGTCATTATTTTTTCTTCTTTTAGACCTTTACTGGCTAGCCACGCTGTGGAGTAGTTGGATGCATGTGATGGAGCATTGTCCTGAATGAAAATCATGTTTTTCTTGAACGATGCCGACTTCTTCCTGTACCACTGCTTGAAGAAATTGTCTTCCAGAAACTGGCAGTAGGTCTAGGAGTTGAGCTTCACTCCATCTTCAACCCGAAAAGGTCCCACAAGTTCATCTTTTTTTATACCAACCCATACCAGTACCCCACCTCCACCTTGCTGGTGTCTGAGTCGGAGTGGAGCTCTCTGCCCTTTACTGATCCAGCCTCTGGCCCATCAAGAGTCACTCTCATTTCATCAGTCCATAAAACCTTTGAAAAATCAGTTTTAAGATATTTCTTGGCCCATTCTTTACGTTTTATTTTATGTTTCTTGTTCAAAGGTGGTTGTTTTTCAGCCTTCCTTACCTTGGCCATGTCCCTGAGTATCGCACACCTTGTGCTTTTTGATACTCCAGTAACGTTGCAGGTCTGAAATATGGCAAAACTGGTGGCGAATGGCATCTTGGCTGCTTCACGCTTGATTTTCCTCAATTCATGGGCAGTTATTTTGTGCCATTTTTGGCCAACACGCTTCTTGCGACCCTGTTGGCTATTTGCCATGAAACGCTTGATTGTTCGGTGATCACGCTTCGAAAGTTTGGAAGTTTCAAGACTGCTGCATCCCTCTGCAAGACATCTCACAATTTTGGACTTTTCAGAGCCCGTCAAATCTCTCTTCTGACCCATTTTGCCAAAGGAAAGGAAGTTGCCTAATAATTAAGCATACCTTATATAGGGTGTTGATGTCATTAGTCAACACTAATGTTGAGCGATACCTTCCGATATCAGGAAATATCAGATCGGATTAGATCAGGCCGATACCCAAAAAGTATCGGATATCGCCGATTCCGATACCGGAAACCAATGCAAGTCAATGGGACACAAATATCGGAATGAAAATAAACCCTTTCTTTCTTTGTAGGTTAATTCTACATGAAGGAAAACAAATATCAATAATGTAGAATGTATTGGGGGAGGTGGTTGCTCAAATCGATGGGAACAGTGCTCACAGTGAAACATGAAAAGCCGGCAATTCAGCAGCATACACTGGTACCCGACAATTTATAACAGAAAGAATAGAGCTTCACACATAGATTAGATAGATAGAAACATGTCAGTCACATATATATGAAGTACAGTGACAGTGTTGCTTACTGTACTTGTCATTTAGTGTAAAGGATTTATTAAAAAAAATATTAGTGTTTTCATGCACCGTCTCTTTAAAAAAGCCGGCCGGCAATTCAGCAGCGGTACCCGACAATTTAGAATAGAAAGAATAGAGAATCACACATAGATTAGATAGATAGAAACATGTCAGTCACATATATATGAAGTACAGTGACAGTGTTGCTTTCTGCACTTGTCATTTAGTGTAAAGGATTTATTTAAAAAAATATTAGTGTTTTCATGCACCGTCTCTTTAAAAAAGCCGGCCGGCAATTCAGCATCTGTACCCGACAATTTAGAATAGAAAGAATAGAGAATCACACATAGATTAGATAGATAGAAACATGTCAGTCACATATATAAGAAGTACAGTGATAGTGTTGATTACTGTACTTGTCATTTAGTGTTAAAATAAAGGATTTATTTAAAAAAAAATTGGCGTGGGGTTCCCCCTAATTTTAGTCTCTAGCGGAGGTTAAGCAGACGGCTAGGGCAGATGTTTGAAGTCTGGGAAGGGGGTAATACCCACGGAGCTTCCCAGGCTACTAATATCAGCCCCCAGCTGAATACCTAGCCTTTACTAGCTATTAAAATGGGGGAACCCCCAAAAACATGACGTGGGGTCCCCCCTATTTTAATAGCTAGCAAAGGCTAGGCAGACAGCTGGGGGCTGATATTAATAGCCCAGGAAGGGTGCCATGAATATTGGCCCCCTCCCAGGCTAGAAACACCAGCCGTCAGCAGCCCCAGAAATGGCGCATCCATAGGATGTGCCAATTCTGGCACTTAGCCTCGCTCTTCCCACTGCCCTGTAGCAGTAGCAGTGGGGTAATGGGGTTGGGGTTGATGTCAGCTTATAATGCCAGCTGACATCAAGCCCAGGTTAGTAATGGAGAGGCATCTATAAGACACCCCCATTACTAACCCCATAGTCAAAGTTAAAAAAAACACAAACACCCAGAATAAAATCCTTTAATTGAAATAAACACACAATTCTTTATTGTTCTAAATTAAACCATACTTACCATCACGCCCATTCCAGCTGAAGCCAACGATCTCCTGCAATAAAAATAAAATAATAAAGCAACATCATCCTTACCTTCCCATGGTTCCCAGGACAGCTTCAGCTCTGCTACATCGAGATGACAGGCTGGACCGCAGCAGAACGCTGCCATCTAGCCTGTCATCCCGCAGACACTGAGAAGCGCAGGCATGCTGGCGCTCCTCAGTGTCTGGCTGTGACGGCATCCAGATGAGCCGACAATGAACTCAGCTCACCTCATGCACGTCACTGACAGCGTGGGAGAATTCTCCTGCGCATGCGGTGACCGTGAGAGACTCGGCTCATCTGGATGCCGTCACAGCCTGACACTGAGGAGCGCAAGCATGCCTGAGCTTCTCAGTGTCCGCGGGATGACAGGCTGGATGGCAGCATTCTGCAGCGGTCCAGCCTGTCATCTCGATGTAGCAGAGCTGAAGCTGTCCTGGGAACCATGGAAAGGGAAGGATGAGGTTGGTTTATTATTTTTCATTTATTGCAGGAGATCGTTGACTTCAGCTGGAATGGGCGTGATGGTAAGTATGTTTAATTTAGAACAATAAAGAATTGTGTGTTTATTTCAATTAAAGGACTTTATTCTGGGTGTTTGTTTTTTCTTAAAATACTTTACTAGAAATTCATGGCGGTCATGTCTAATATTGGCGTGACCCCATGAATTTCGGGCTTAGGGCCAAGCTGGCCCTAACCCCTTTATTACCCAGTGAGCCACCGCACCAGGGCCCTGGATGAGTTGGGTACAGCGCCAGAAGATGGCGCTTCTATGAACGCGTCATTTTCCGGGGTGGCTGCGGACTGCAATTTGCAGCGGGGGGGGGGGGCAGAAAGCTTGGGCCTCCCTGCGCTGCAGATTCCAGCCCCCAGCTGCCTAGTTGTAACTGGCTGGACACAAAAATAGGGCGAAGCTCTACGTATTTTTTTTTTTTAATTATTTCATGAAATTCATGAAATAATTAAGAAAAAAGGGCTTCCCTATATTGTTGTGTCCGGCCAGGTACAAATAGGCAGCTGGTGGTTGGGGGCAGCGCGTTCCTGCCTGCTGTCCCTGGCTGGACACAAATATAGTGCGAAGCCCCACGTCAATTTTTTTTTAATTATTTCATGAATTAATTAAAAAAAAAAAGGGCTTCCCTATATTGTTGTGTCCGGCCAGGTACAAATAGGCAGCTGGTGGTTGGGGGCAGCCCGTTCCTGCCTGCTGTACCTGGCCGGACACAAATATAGGGCGAAGCCCCACATCAATTTTTTTTAAATTATTTCCTGAATTTCCTGAAATAATTAAAAAAAAATTGACGTGGGGCTTCGCCCTATATTTGCGTCCAGCCAGGTACAGCAGGCAGGAATGGGCTGCCCCGAACCACCAGCTGCCTATTTGTACCTGGTTGGACACAACAATATATGGAAGCCCATTTCTTCTTTATTATTTCATGAATTTCATGAAATAATTAAAAAAAAAAATACGTGGGGCTTCTCCCTATTTTTGTGTCCAGCCAGGTACAACTAGGCAGCTGGGGGATGGAATCTGCAGCGCAGGGAGGCCCAAGCTTTCTGGGCCCCCCCCCCTGCTGCAAATTGCAGTCCGCAGCCACCCCGGAAAATGGCGCGTTCATAGAAGCTGGATGCTGTACCTGGCTGGCATACAAAAATATGGCAAAGCCCACGTCAAAATTTTTGGGAAAAATTAATTAAAAAATAAATAATAATTTAGGGACTGCATCTTTATTAACTCCTCAAATGTCATTTAGTGTTAAAATAAAGGATTTATTTTTAAAAAAATTGGCGTGGGATCCCCATAATTTTAGTCTCTAGCGGAGGTTAAGCCAACAACTGGGGCAGATGTTTGAAGCCTGGGAAGGGGGTAATACCCACGGAGCTTCCCAGACTACTAATATCAGCCCCCAGCTGAATACCTAGCCTTTACTAGCTATTAAAATGGGGGATCCCCCCCAAAAAATGACGTCGGGTCCCCCGTATTTTAATAGCTAGCAAAGGCTAGGCAGACAGCTGGGGGCTGATATTAATAGCCCAGAAAGGGTGCCATGAATATTGGCCCCCTCCCAGTCTAGAAACACCAGCCATCAGCCACCCCAGAAACGGCGCATCCATAGGATGTGCCAATTCTGGCACTTAGCCTCGCTCTTCCCACTGCCCTGTAGCAGTGGCAGTGGGGTAATGGGGTTGGGGTTGATGTCAGCTTATAATGCCAGCTGACATCAAGCCCAGGTTAGTAATGGAGAGGCGTCTATAAGACACCCCCATTACTAACCCCATAGTCAAAGTTAAAAAAAACACAAACACCCAGAATAAAATCCTTTAATTGAAATAAACACACAATTCTTTATTGTTCTAAATTAAACCATACTTACCGTCACACCCATTCCAGCTGAAGCCAACGATCTCCTGCAATAAAAATAAAATAATAAAGCAACATCATCCTTACCTTCCCATGGTTCCCAGGACAGCTTCAGCTCTGCTACATCGAGATGACAGGCTGGACCGCAGCAGAACGCTGCCATCCAGCCTGTCATCCCGCAGACACTGAGAAGTGCAGGCATGCTGGCGCTCCTCAGTGTCTGGCTGTGACGGCATCCAGATGAGCCGACAACTAATATCAGCCCCGAGCTGAATACCTAGCCTTTACTAGCTATTAAAATGGGGGAACCCCCAAAAACATGACGTGGGGTCCCCCCTATTTTAATAGCTAGCAAAGGCTAGGCAGACAGCTGGGGGCTGATATTAATAGCCCAGGAAGGGTGCCATGAATATTGGCCCCCTCCCAGGCTAGAAACACCAGCCGTCAGCCGCCCCAGAAATGGTGCATCCATAGGATGCGCCAATTCTGGCACTTAGCTTCGCTCTTCCACGCTGCCCTGGTGCGGTGGCAGGGGGTAATAGGGTTGGGGTTCATGTCAGCGCCAGCTGCCATGAAGCCCAGGTTAGTAATGATGGGTGTCTATAAGACACCCCCATTACTAATCTACAAAGTGTTAAAAAGAGAAAAACACACTACACCCAGAAAAAAATAATTTATTTGAAATAAAACACACCATTTTATTTAATTCTTAGTTTACTAAAAAAAATAGTTGCCTGTCCACGTTCCTGCGCTGATCTCCCATGCACAGCTGTCACATCTGGAGATGGTGACAGCTGTGTATGGCTGCTGTAAGCTCACGCTGCCGGGAACACGTCCGCTCCCGGCAGCGGGAGCCCCTGACTGAGGTCACCGGAGTGCATTCAGGCAGCGCAGCTCCGGAGACCTCCTTTATGGCACTGCTGTACCGTGGGAATTTCTCACGATACAGCAGGGCCGTAAAGGAGCTAACCGGAGCAGCGCTGCCTGAACTCCGGCGAACCGGCTTATGCAGTGACGGGGCTGCTTTACGGCCCCGTCATTCTAGCGGCGGCAGCGGTTCAGAACGGTCACATTCTATGTGGCTGCTCTAAACTGGAGATCATCGTGGGACACTCGTGGACTACTACGGAGGGGTAAGGATAAGGTTGTGGTTTATAATTTTAGATTTTATTACAGGAGATCGATGGCTTCGGGGAATTAGGTGTCTAGGTGAGTATAGGTGTATGTTTTTTAATTTTTCCTTTATTTTAGGTGTCGATCGGCAGGGACAGGTAATGTATGAACTAATTTATTGTAGCTAACCACTGGCCACCAATGACATGTATTTAAAATTTATTGGGGACACAGTAGAGCAATTTAAATAGCAGGATCAGGCTGATGGGAACTACTGCTCCCATCGAGCTGATCCTGCTGGCACGAGTGGACGGGGGACAGACATAGGCCAATGGGAGTAGTAGTGTCACATCGGCCTATGTCTGCCTGCACGCACACACCCCCCAGACATCGCACAGACACCGCGCACACCTGCACACACTCGCAGACATCGCACAGACACCGCACAGACCCGCAGACATCGCACAGACACCCCGCACACACCCGCAGACATCGCACAGACATCGCACAGACACCGCACACACTCGCAGACATCGCACAGACACCGCACACACCCGCAGACATCGCACAGACACCGCGCACACACTAATCATGATGGGCTGATGGTCTGGGAGGTGAGGCTGACCTGTGCGGCCGTAGGAAAGTTCATGTGAGTTCATGCAGTGCAGTCAAGCATGAACTCACATGAACCCTCTGAGGGCACCGCGGCGACTTCAAATGAACAGCTGATCAGCATCACCTGATACCTCAGCTGTTCATTTGAAATAACCGGCGGGAAAGCGCAGCACAGAACGGGAAAGCCGGCGGTGAAGTCTTTTCACTGTCGGCTTCCCCGCCCGGGTCCTTCGCTCCCCGCTCCTTGGTGCTGTGCTCCCCGCCCGGTCCTAACTTACGATCGGGATGGGAGGTGGCGAGGGGAGCGGAGGATCGGGGTGGGAGGCTGCGGGGAAGCAGTATGGGGCTGTGTAATTGTTTAAAAGCCGGCGGCTTTTTACCGCCCGCCGGCTTTTAAACAATCAGGAGAATTCTCTCACGCTGGGATGGCATTCTGATGACAGGCTGGATCGCAGCTGAGCGCTGCCATCCAGCTTGTCATCCTTCAGAGACACTGCAGAGCGCAGGCATTATGGGAACTTCCGATTCCGGTATTCGATATTGTAAAAGTATCGGAATTAAGTATCGGAATTCCGATACCACGAATATCGGCCGATACCCGATATTTCAGTATCGGAATGCTCAACACTAGTCAACACCCCTCCTCAATACAGAGATGCACATCACCAGATTTACTTAATTGGTAGTTGGCTCTGAAGCCTATGCAGCTTTGAGTAGGACACCATGTATAAAAAGTATCATGTGATCAAAATATTCATTTGCCTAATAATTCTGCACCCAGTGTAGAGGAGCAAGAGAAACTGACTGCAAATTAAAATGTGTCTATACAAAGTCACAGAGCATGGGAAACAAACAAGGAGAATTGAAGCTGCTAACACAGGAAGAGAGATGATGTCATTGGCATGACTGAAACCTGGTGGAATGATACACATGATTGTAATACAAACCTTGAAGGCTACAACTTATTTATTAGAAACAGGATTAACAAGAGGGGAGGAAGTGATGCATTGTATGTTAGGAAAACATATATCTCTACAGATATCCAAGCTTCAGAGAATAGTAGAGCTGCAGAAACTGTTTGGGTAAGAATACAAGGAGAGAATAGAAAGGACACTATTGTAGGTGTTTACTATGTACCAACTGGTCAGATTGAAGATATGGATGAACTGTTTTTACATCAGATGTCTCTGTTCTCACAAAAGTATGACACAGTGATCATGGGAGATTTTAACTATCCAGATATTTGTTGGGAATCTCTCTCAGGCAAAATCAATGGGTCCAGAAAATTATTACTTTCTCTCGCTGACAACTTCATCTTTCAAAAGGTAAAAGAGAGAACAAGAGAATCTGCCATATTGGACCTAATTCTTACCAACAGGTAGGAAATGGTTGATGAAGTAAAGGTGGCTGGGAATTCAGGAGGCAGCGATCATGCTATCCTCAAATTTTGGATTACAAAAGGAGGAAGACCAGCGAGGATTCAGACTTTAAGTTTGGACTTCAGAAGAGCAGGTGGTGAGATAAGCTGCACAATATAGTTGTTCTTTTGGTATATTGTTGCACACACACCATCTATTTAGCAAATGCCTTTGTTATCAACTGCTGCTGTTTTAACTCACCTGAGCCAACAGGTAGGTGCTGCTGGTTACCCTGTGCTTTAAATTTCTTTTTTGGCTTGCTACAATGACTTTTCTGAAATGTTGTCTCCCTCTGGTGGAGCATTGACTTCTTTAATTTCATGCCTGCAGATTATAAAAAATAACCAAAAAAGTTTGGTCTGTGGCGTTCTTTTAAAGTGCTGCCTATGGCTGTCTGTGTGAGCTTCTTAGTGGTGTTCAGCCAGCTAGGTGTCCTTCCTGCAGTAGATGGAGTGTGGCAATGGAACACTGTGCATGTCACAAAAGGCTCTGACCCTTATCTGGCAGCGCACAGCAGCCATGTTCAGTCTGCTGAACAACCAGCAGCAGCAGGTAAGTAATCAGCAACACTCCTGCTAAGGGTAGACAGCTGCTCATTTTTTTTCCCTTAATTGGTTATCCTCCCTCACTCCCTCTGGTGTTGAGGCGCGCGGGAACAGCTGGGGGTGAGGGTGGTGTGTTAAAATAGGTGGAGTTATGCAGATCTAAAACGCGCAACAAGCCAAAAAGTGGAGGCATGTAAGGGATCTAGAGGGTGACAACATGTCTTCTTAACGGGAGTCCTAGTGCCCATCTCCACAAATGGAGTTTTCAGGATCCGAGGGTGCCACACTAGTCCGAAACCAATTCAGGTTATCGCTTCTCGGCCTTTTGGCTAAGATCAAGTGCAGTGATCTAGCGGTTGCTGCCTTGGTCTTGGCTGAGAGGTGCTTGGGGTACCCGGCTCCTTGGCCTGGGGGGATCGCTACACTTATCGGTGGAGCTAAACCTCCCTGCTGCTATTAGGGAGTCGGATTAGTCCCTGAGCAACGAGAGGCGATCACTTTGTCACCACACATAGCTTGTGGGGGGCAACTGTCGCCACACATAGTTGTGATGGCAACACTTGGAGAATTGGAAGGAAAACGAATCGCTAAGATGGAGTTTTGGAGGAAGAGAAATTGTTTGCCAATTTTTCTGAAAGGAAAAGCAAGAAAGGTTTCGTTGGATGAAAAGGAAGTTATGGAATTGCTGATGGATTATGGACGGTGTAAGGAATCGGACATTTTGTGCATGCAGGAGAATAAAAGTAAGAATTTTTTTGATGTAACTTTCAAAGTAGAAGATAAATTCTTGGATTTTTTTCGCTCATGGGAAGAAAGTGGTAATGTACAGAAGCAAGATATTGGGATTTATGTTTCGGTGATTGGAAGACCGAAAAGTTTAGTTGTTTGTATGGATGATCCTTTTGTGGGAGAAGAAGAAATTTTGGAGTACCTGAAGTCGAGGACTGTGTTGGCTGTTTTTCAGAAAAAGTACATGAATAAAATAGGGTTATGGAACGGGAAGTATAGATTTTTGGTTTGGATGAAAAAGGACGAGGTTTTGTCTGTTGGAAAGTTTTTGTTTGAAGATAAAACGGGGTTTTGTTACTTTGAATCTGGAGGTAAATATGAAGAGAACAAAAAGGAAGTAATGGTGTTTCCAGTGGATTGTGATGGTTTTAAGGTAATGGAAGGAAAAGAAGAAGTTAATGTGAAAGCAACGGGAAAAGAGAAGGTAATAGCATTGGAGTTAAAGAAGGGATTGCTTGGCATAAAGGAAGAAAGCAAACAGTATGGAAAAGGTATGAATAGAAATAAAGTGGTAGAAAGAAAGGAAAATCTGGAAGGAAAAGGAAAGAGTAAACTGGAAGTGAAAGAGGAAGAGGAAAAATATAGGAAGAAGGTGAACTTTGAAGATGAGGACGTACTGTTGTGTCATAATCGGAAGGAAGAAAAAGAAAAAGGAAAGGAATGGAATAATGTTAAGGGAAAATTGGGTGTTGATATATGCGGAAATGATATGAAAAAGTGGTTGATAAGTTAGTTTTGCTTAGGTGATTCTGTTTAATTTTTTATGTGTATTATATAGGATTATTGTAATGCGAAACTATGTTGTATTTGTTTTTTTTTACGTTTATTGGTTTAGACATGATGATTATCAGCCTTAACAATACGTTTTAAGTTATTGAGTGCTTGATTTTCTGATGAAACCTGATCTTTTGAAAAGGCGGTTTTGTCCTTGGGCTGCCCTAGTAAATTGATGCATATTACACACTGGTTTGGTGCGCTTGTTAGTACGCCAGGTGGCTAATATAGTCATCTGATGGAAAACATGGCCCTCCAGGATCGAAGTCACTAGGCTGGGTAAGTGTGAGGGCTTTGGAGCAATGTGCCCCAGGAGTAGGCGCCCTGGTGGGAGTCAAAGCTTACTGGGACAGGGAACTGCAGAAAGACTTGGGCTTCGTAGCACGCCACACCTTTGCCAATCATACTTTCTGAGCAACCCCCCCTATTCCTGGCCTCTGGGCTAGGAAGGAGAATTTTTATAAACCCGGTCGGAGGTCCGGTCAGCTTTGGGCTGAGAAACCAACACAGGCTCCAGCTCCACTAGGGTGGCAGCCTAGCTGGACACCGGGAGCATGAAAACGGCTCTTCTCCGGCTTCAGCTAGGGAGAGCATCGGAGATCCCCGACCCTCGCTGTGGCCTTCTGGCTCAGAGGGATGGGGATGGTTTATTGGGGACCCTCTCCTCCGGGAAGGGTCCACATGAATCCTCGCCTCGTGCGCTGTTTTTGTGTGACTTCGGTCACATTTTTCAGTGCCTTGGATGCAGCTTCAATCAAAAAAATCTGTTCATATCAGTTTAATCTCTTTAAAGCCCATGACGTATTAATACGCGTCTGTGCCCTGGGCTTTTAGAGCCTGACCCGTATTAGTATGTCATGGCGATCGCGTGCGCACGCAGGCTGTGACAATCAGCTGACACTCGGTGCTATGTGCAAGGAGCAGTCCCACGCCACTCCCGGCACATTAACCCCCGCAATGCTGCGATCGAAGTCGAGGGCAGCATTGCGGTGGCTAAGGGGAGGTGATCGCGATACTCACCTCCTCTTCCGGCCTCCAGCACTGTCTGCCGCGGATTCGTCATGACAACATCCGGGTCACCAGACAGCAGGAAGATTTTTTGGTCATGCGCAGTGCATGACCAAACTATCTTCTCCCTGTGCAGCGCTAATAGCCTGCATATTATAGGTATGGTGCTCCATTCCTGTGCTATGCAGGCGATCAGAGTAAAAAAAGTCCCATAGTGGGCCAAAGTATAAAAGTAAAAAAACTGTCAGAAAGTGAAAAAAAAAATGAAAAAAAAATTATAAAAATATAAAAAAAATAAATAAAAAATAATCCACAAAAAATAAAAACATAATGTACCCATCAATAAATATTATTATGAAAAAAAAAAAAAACAAACAATAAAAGTACACATATTTGGTATTGCCGCGTCCGGAACGACTTGATATATAAAACTGTCCCACTAATTAACCCCTTCAGTGAACACGGAAAAAAAAAAAAAAACGAAGCGAAAAACAATGCTTTATCATCATACCACCAAACAAAGAATGGAATAACACGCGATAAAAAAGACGAATATAAATAAAAATGGTACCGCTGAAAATGTCATCTCATCCCGCAAAAAATAAGCAACTCGATCACCCGAAAAATAAAAAAGTTATAGCTCTCAGGATAAAGCGATGCAAAAAATAATTTTTCTATTTCTATTTTTCTATTAAAGTGCTTTTTATATGTAAAAGCGCCAAAACATAGAAAAACTATATAAATGTGGTACCGCTGTAAACGTACTGACCCAAAGAATAAAACTACCTTATCAATTTTACCACACGCGGAGCAGAATAAAAAAATGTAAAATAAAACAATTCCTGAATTGTTGGTTTTTGTTTATTCTGCCTCTCAAAAATTTGAATAGAAATCGATCAAAAAATATCAGGTGCCTGAAAATGGCACCAATAAAAACGTCAACTCATCCCACAAAAAACAAGCTGTCACATGACTCTGTTGGTCAAAATATGGAAAAATTATAGCTCTCAAAATATGGCTTTGCAAAAACTAGATTTTACAAAAAAATGCGTCTTTTAGTGTGTGACAGCTGTCAATCATAAAAACCCAATATGATTCTGGTATCTCTGTAGTCGCACAGACCCGAAGAATAAAGTCGTCTAATCACTTATACCGCACGAGGAACGGCGTAAAAAATAAACTCTCGGGTAAGGGTTGTGTTAGGTTTAGGGTTGGGGTTAGGGTTGTGCTAGGGTTAGGGTTGGGCTAGGGTTGGGCTAGGGTTAGGGTTGGGTTAGGGTTGGGATTTTTTTCAAAAGCAAAAAAAAATATGACGATAAGGCAACTATTGTTGAGCGCAAATGCTCGCTACTTGAGTTTGCATTGGGTGCTCGGGTATGCATTGAGTATCGTGAGTGCGCGAGTGACATGCTCGAGTCTCCACCCCATATGCTTCGCGGCCAAAAAAACCTTGCGGAGATTGCCTGCCATGTAGGAGAGATCACTTGAGCACCCTTGATACATGATGAATACCTGAGTACCCAATGAAAACTCAAGTAGCGAGCACTTGCGCTCAAGACTAATGGCAACTTATTCAATATGATGACCTAATGTTATCAAATTCTGTGTCGTACCTCTGGGTTCAAAATGTTCACTATACCCCTTCGTAAAATCCTTGAGGGGTGTAGTTTCCAAAATGAGGTCACTTGTGGGGGGGTTTCCAATATTTAGGCACATCAGGGGCTCTCCAAATGCGACATGGCGTCCGCTCTCGATTCCAGCCGATTTTGCGTTCAAAAAGTGAAACAGTGCTCCTTCCCTTCTGAACCCTGCCGTGCACCCAAACACTGTATTTTCCCCACGTATGGGGTATTGGCGTACTCAGGAGAAATTGCACAAAAGTTTTTGGGGTCCATTTTCTCCTCTTACCTTTGTGAAAAAAAAAAATGGGGCTAAAACATAATTTTTGTGGAAAAGTTTGATTTTTTTATTTTCACGGCTCCATGTTATAAACTTCTGTAAAGGACTTGGGGGTTCAGGGTGCTCACCACACATCTAGATAAGTTCCTTGAGAGGTCTAGTTTCCAAAATGGTGTCAATTGTGGGGGTTTTTCACTGTTTAGGCACATCAGGGGCACATCCGCTAATTATTCAAGCAAATTTTACATTCAGAAAGTCAAATGGTGCTCCTTCCCTTCCGAAACCTGCGGTATGCCCAAGCAGTGGTTTTCCCCCACATATGGGGTATCTGCTTACTCAGGAGAAATTGCACAACAAACTGACTGCATGGTGCAATTTTTCCTGTTACCCTTATGAAAATGCAAAATTGGGGGCTGAAAAACATTTTTGTGGGAAAAATGTGAAAATGTTATTTTTACAGCTCAATGTTATAAACTTCTGTGAAGCACCTGGGGGTTCAAGGTGCTCACCACACATCTAGAAAAGTTCACTGAGGAGTCTAATTTCCAGAATGGTGTCACTTGTGTGGGGGTTCTACTGTTTAGGCACATCAAGGGCTCTCCAAATGCAACATGGCGTCTGCTAATTATTCAAGCTAATTTTACAATCAAAAAGTCAAATGGTCCTTCTTCCCTTCTGAGCCCTGCTGTGCGCCCAAACAGTGATTTTCCCCCACATATGGGGTATCTGCTTACTCAGGAGAAATTGCACAACGAACTGCATGGTGAAATTTCCCCCTGTTACCCTTATGAAAAAGTAAAATTGGGGGCTGAAAAACATTTTTGTGGGAAAAGTGTGAAAATTTTATTTTTACGGCTCAATGTTATAAACTTCTGTGAAGCACCTTGGGGTTCAGGGTGCGCACCACACATCTAAATAACTTCCCTGAGGGATCTAGTTTTCAAAATGGTGTCACTTGTGGGGGGTTTCCACTGTTTAGGCACATCAGGGACTCCCCAAATGCAACATGGCATCCGCTAATTATTCAAGCAAATTTTACATTTAAAAAGTCAAATGGCGCTCCTTCCCTTCCGAACCCTGCCGTGCGCCCAAACAGTGTTTTTTCCCCACATATGGGGTATCTTTGTGCCCAGGGGAAATTTCACAACAAATTTTGGGGTCCATTTTTTCCTGTTAACCCTGCGAAAATAAAAAAAAATTGGGTCTAATGTAACTTTTTTGTGAAAAAGTTAAATGTTCATTTTTTTTCTTCCACATTCCAAATATTCCTGTGAAGCACCTAAAGGGTTAAAAAAAGTTCTTTAATGTGGTTTTGAGAACCTTGAGGGGTGCAGTTTTTAGAATGGTGTCAATTTTGGGTATTTTCTGTCATAAAGACCCCTCAAAGTGACTTCAAATATGATGTGTCCCTAACAAAATGGTTTTGTTAATTTTGTTGGAAAAATGAAAAATCGCTGGTCAACTTTTAACCCTTATAACTCCCTAATAAAAAAAATTTTGTTTCCAAAATTGTGCTGATGTAAAGTAGACATGTGGGAAATGTTATTTATTAACTATTTTGTGTGACATATCTCTCTGATTTAAGGGCATAAAAATTCAAATTTTGAAAATTGAAAATTTTCTAAATTTTCGCCTAATTTCCGTTTTTTTTTCACAAATAAACGCAAGTGATATCGAAGAAATTTTACCACAATCATGAAGTACAATATGTTACGAAAAAACAGTCTCAGAATCAGGGGGATCCGTTGAAGCGTTACAGAGTAATTACCTCATAAAATGATAGTGGTCAGAATTGTAAAAATTGGCCTGGTCATTAACGTGCAAACCACCTTGGGTTGTAAAGGGGTTAATATCTGATACGTCCCCTATCTGGGGACCATATATTAAATGGATTTTTAGAATTGGGAGATGGAAAAAGAGCTTGCTCTGTCCACTCCACGCATTGACCTGGTATTGCAGTACCTCCAGGACCGGTGCACCCCCTTCCTAATGCAAGACTTCAGCAAAGCATTTGATAAAGTATCTCATAGTATCCTTATTGAAAAAATGGCCAGGTATGGGATTTACAAAGCTATGGTTAGGTAGATTCATAACTGGATCAGTGATCATACTCAAAGAGTGGTGCACATCCAATTGGAAAAGTGTTTCAAGTAGGGTACCACAAGGCACTGTCCTGGCCCCAGTGTTGTTCAACATTTTGTATTGCAATGCAATACAATGCAATGCAATGCAATGCAATGCAATATAATACCATACAATACAAAACATTACAATACAATACATTGGTAGAAGCAATGCACATGTAGTAAATATAACAGAGTTGCACAAGTTGAACCGAAACGAGTTTGTCATCTGGCTTCTGCAACTTTTAGCATGAAAAATCAAATGAGAGGAAGAAAAGCAAAGCCAAAAAACCCACCCAAAAATCCGACAAACAAGCAAAATCAACAAAATGCATTGAATTCAATTCTTTCTGATTTTGGAAACTGCATTAGGAAGGGGGTGCACCGGTCCTGGAAGTACTGCAATACCAGGTCAATGCGTGGAGTGGACAGAGCGAGCTCTTTTTCCATCTCCTTGTTCTAAAAATCCATTTAATATATGGTCCCCAGATAGGGGACGTATCAGATATTAAACTGAAAAGAACAGATTTTTTTTGATTGAATATATCTTTTATTAGCACAAAAAATAAGTTAACAGACAGTGTACAGTGCCGCAGCCCAGTACACACAGAATTCTACATCATATTTACATAGCATAAGGATACGACGCACTAACTAGACACATCACACCCCTATGCTACACAAAACACTCAATCTGAAAGAAAAAGCATGTCAATCAATACAGTGATAGGGGATGGGGAGTGGGAAAAAGGGGATGGGGAGAGGAAAATCACAGGCCCAAAGCTTTATTGAAAGACAAGACACATAAGGGGAGAGGAGGGGGGGTTTAGTACTCAACCTCGTCCTCGTCCTCCGGACCGTCCACGATGGAATAGTCTCTGAGCAGGCTGTGGATCAGCCTGCGGCAGTCCTGGATGGACATCCTCTCCCCTCCTCAAGATGAACCAGTTCCTGGCGACCCAAATGGCGTCCTTGAAGCAGTTCATGAGGCGCCAAGCCTCCTGGATGGCTCCGACGGTATGAACCCCAGGGAAGAGTCCGTAAAGCACAGAATGGTGCGATAGGCTCGCCCTGGGGACAGAGTTCCTCAGGTCGTCCTCAAGGGCAGTCAACAGGCGCTGTGCAAATCGGCAGTCCCAAAAAGTGTGCAAAGATGTTTCCTCCACGAAGGGGCAACTTGGGCAGTACCGGGTCTTGCACAGGTTCCGGGCATGCATGAATGACCGGACGGGCAGTCCGCCCTGAATCACCATCCACGACAAGTCCTTGTGCCCGTTGGTCAGCCTGTCAGACGACACATTTGTCCACACAGTCTCCAGCGTGTCCTGGTGAAGTCCTATGATGTTCTCCACGTCATCCTTGGCTCTGATGAGCTTGTGGATAGTTTTGGGCTTCCACAAGTTGGGCTTGAGTCCCTCCAGTTGGTGTTCCCCCACAAATCGAACGACGTCGCCATAGAACCATGGCGTCGTCCAGTTGTAGGGGAAGGAGCTGTCCCACTTGTCCCAGCCGAGTCGCCTCCAAAGAGGAAGCAGGAAGAAGCGAGACATGGACCTGCCCTGATAAGAACAGATAAGAACAGATACTACACTTGATCTTAGCCAAAAGGCCGAGAAGTGATAACCTGAATTGGTTTTGGACTAGTGTGGCTCCCTCGGATCCTGAAAACTCCATTTGTGGAGATGGGCACCAGGACTCCCGTTAAGAAGACACGTTGTCACCCTATAGATCCCTTACATGCCTCCTCTTTCTGGCTTGTTGCTGCTGCAATCCACGCGTTTTAGATCTGCATAGCTCCACCTATTTTAACACACCACCCTCACCCCCTGCTGTTCCCATGGGCCTCAACACTAGAGGGAGGGAGGGAGGAGAACCAATTAAGGGAAAAAAAATGAGCAGCTGTCTACCCTTAGCCAAAAATTTGGAGGAACTCTAATGTCCCTTGCAAGAGACATAGATATGTAGATATGGTACATATGGTGGTGATATGGTGGTGTAGGATGAGGATGCGAAGAAGGAGGAGGACAAGAGCAAATAGACAAAATCAGGATGCGTATACCCATGTCTGGTTGTGAAGACAGAGGTGCATGGGAATAGAGTTAGACCTCCCAAAAAAAAGACACTGTATTTGAGTTTATGTTACGCTGCTATCATTCAGAGGTATTGTAAAGTCTTGGCCAATACAGCCCTTGTTCATTTTTATAAGAGTCAGCCTGTCAGCATTTTCAGTTGACAGGCCTATCGGTTATAATTCCAACAGCAGCACTAAAAACCCGCTCTGACAAAAAGCTAGCGGCAGGGCAGGCCAGGATCTCCAAGGCGTAGAGAGCCAGTTCATGCCACATGTCCAGCTTGGATACCCACTAATTACAAGGCACAGAGGAATCACGAAGGACGTTGGTACGGTCGGCAAGGTACTCCCTCTGCGTCTTCCCAAACTTTTCTCTCCTTGGTAGAGTACCCCCTGCATCAGGGCATGTGCAATGGAAGGGTCTGAGAAAACTGTCCCAGAACTTTGACAGTGTTCCTCAGCCTCTGCTGGATTGCATTTGTGTCTCTCTCACCTATACTCCTTGGTTGTCCGATGAACTGTGACCTCTGCTGCCAGCGTTTTCAGATGGGAATTTTTTTAATAATTCTGCAACAAGGGCCTTCTCGTACTACCCCATTTTATTAGTCCGGTCCTGCACGGGAATAAGAGACAGAAAGTTCTCCTCGTAGTGTGGGTCTAGAAGTGTCACAAACCAATAATGACTGTCACTCAAAGTTTGGACAATGCGAGGGTCAAGTGAAAGGCAGTGTAACGTAAACTCAGCCATGTGTGCCAGACTGCTAACAGGCAAGATATCCGTGTCCACACCAAGAGGACGACTGACCATACTCTCCTCCTCCTTATCCTCTTCCTCTTCCTCCTCCTCCCTGTCCTCAGACCATCCACTCTGAACAGACTTTATGACAGTTGTGCAGGTAGTAGCGTCTAGGAAACTAGCTCCTGTTCTTCCTCCTCCTCTTTCTCAATGTCACCCAATCCACATTGGGGTGAGATGAGGCAGGGCTGTCTGGAATCACCCTGTATGGTTCCTTGTTCCATCTCATAGTGCTCTGCCAGCAATTCATCCTCTTTGATTGTGAGCAGAGAGCATTTCGGAAGACAGAGAAGTGGGATGGTGACGCTAATTATGGCGTCATCGCCGCTCACCATCTAGGTGGAGTCCTCAATTTTTGGAAGATGGTACATATGTCTGACATCCATGTCCACTTCTGAGGTTTTATGTGTGGAGTCTGACCTCAATACCGACGGCTTTGTTGATGCTGGTAGTCAACTGCCCTCTTCTGCTCACAAATCCTTCCTAACATCTACAATGTAGAGTTCCAACGTGTAGGTACATCGTAGATCAGTCAGTGAGATGGAAGCTGCAAACGCTGCTGAAGCATGGCAAGGGCGGCGGAAGCTGTATGACTTTCTAAAATGGGCACAGAGGCGGCATACTTTGACAAGCTTATCTGGCAGATCCAATTAGGTTTTGAGAAACAGCTGAACCACAAGGTTAAGCACATGGGCCAGGCATGGTACATGTGTGAGCTCGCCTCGCCTCAAAGCCGCCACCAGGTTCCGGCCATTGTCACACACGACCATGCCTGGCTGTAGGGTCAGTGGTGTGAGCTACAGATCTGCCTGCTTTTTCAGAGCTGTCCACAACTCTTCAGCGTTGTGCGGTTTGTCACTTAAGCATATTAGCTTCAGCACAGCCTGTTGCAGCTTGGCCAAGGCAGTGCTGCAGTGTTTCCAGTTTGCAACTGATGTGGTCATTTCAGGGATGGAGGCTGAAGAGGAGGAGGAGGAGGTGCAGGAGTTGTAGATTTTGGGGGCAACCCGGAGTGACCCAGGGCCTGCAATCCTCGGCGTGGGGAGGACGTGTTCCATCTCAAGGTCCGACTGGGTCCCGGCTTCCACTGTATTAACCCAGTGTGCCATCAGCGAGATGTACTGTCCCTGACCAAAAGCACTTGTCCACTTGTCTGTGGTTAGGTGGACATTCCAAGTAACTGCATTGTTGAGGGCACGGCTAATGTTGTGGGACACATGCTCGTTTAATGCGCGGATGGCACACAGAGATAAATAGTGGCAGCTGGGGACCGAGTACCGAGGGACAGCCGCCGCCATCAGGTTGTGGAAAGCTTCCGTCCCCATGAGCCTAAAAGCCAACATTTCGAGCGCAGGCATTCGCGAAATGTGTGAATTTAGTAGTGTGGCCTGTGGGGCGTTAGCTGCATATTTGTGCTTGCATTCCAAGGACTGGGGAAGGGACAACTGAGTGCTGCGCTGAGACAAAGACGTGGACGTGCTTGCTGATGGTGCTAGTTGAGTGTTCAACGACAAGTCCAGGGTGGGAGGCATCTTGGCATGCACCATGGACACGGGATTGGCGTACACGCACAACAGCGAAACAAGCAGTGGTGTCACCCGCAGACACTGTTGCTGGAACCTGGGGGTCAGCCAACTTAGTTGGGTGCTTTGCTGCCATGTGCCTGATCATGCTGGTGATGGTCAGGCTGCTAGCTTTGCTACCCCTGCTGATGCTGGCCTGGCAGGTGGTGCAAATGGCATTTTTGGGGTTATCTGCAGAGTCTTTAAAAAATAACCAGAATCGGGAAGCCTAACAGTTGTACTGGCAACTTCCGTCATGTTGGAGTTATGAGTAACACTTTCCCGTCTTGTGTCAGCGGCCACCACACTGCTTCTTCCTGCCTGTTTTGGTGTTACGCCTCCCTCCCCCTGTGTGCTGCTGTCCTCGCTCTGGATGTCTTCCTGCCAGGTTGGGTCAGTTACTACACTGTGTGCAGAATTATTAGGCAAATGAGTATTTTAATCACATGATACTTTTTAAACATGTTGTCCTACTCCAAGCTGCATTGGCTTGAGAGCCAACTACCAATTAAGTAAATCTGGTGATGTGCATCTCTGTAATGAGGACGGGTGTTGACTAATGACATCAACACCCTATATAAGGTGTGCTTAATTATTAGGTAACTTCCTTTCCTTTGGCAAAATGGGTCAGAAGAGAGATTTGACAGGCTCTGAAAAGTCCAAAATTGTGAGATGTCTTGCAGAGGGATGCAGCAGTCTTGAAATTTCCAAACTTTTGAAGCGTGATCACTGAACCATCAAGCGTTTCATGGCAAATAGCCAACAGGGACGCAAGAGGCGTGTTGGCCAAAAAAGGCGCAAAATAACTGCCCATGAATTGAGGAAAATCAAGCGTGAAGCTTCCAAGATGCCATTCGCCACCAGTTTTGCCAGATTTCAGAGCTGCAATGTTACTGGAGTATCAAAAAGCACAAGGTGTGCGATACTCAGGGACATGGCCAAGGTAAGGAAGGCTGAAAAACGACCACCTTTGAACAAGAACCATAAGATAAAACATCAAGAATGAGCCAAGAAATATCTTAAAACTGATTTTTCAAAGGTTTTATGGACTGATGAAATTAGAGTGACTCTTGATGGGCCAGATGGATGGGCCAGAGGCTGGATCAGTAAAGGGCAGAGATCTCCATTCCAACTCAGACATTAGCAAGGTGGAGGTGGGGTACTGGTATGGGCTGGTATCATAAAAGATGAACTTGTGGGACCTTTTCGGGTTGAGGATGGAATGAAGCTCAACTCCCAGACCTACTGCCAGTTTCTGGAAGACAACTTCTTCAAGTAGTGGTACAGGAAGAACTTGGTATCGTTCAAGAAAAACATGATTTTCATGCAGGACAATGCCCCATCACTTGCATCCAACTACTCCACAGCGTGGCTGGCAAGTAAAGGTCTAAAAGATGAAAAAATAAAGACATGGCCCCTTGTTCACCTGATCTGAACCCCATAGAGAACCTGTGGTCCATCATAAAATGTGAGATCTACAGGAAGGGAAAACAGTACACCTCTCGGAACAGTGTCTGGGAGGCAGTGGTGGCTGCTGCACGCAACGTTGATCGAAAACAGATCAAGCAACTGACAGAATCTATGGATGGAAGGCTGTTGAGTGTCATCATAGGCAGATTATAATGAGGGCAATCTGGGCTCCTGGGGGACCATGGCCACATTGCCCTCATTATAATATGTGTGGCGCCGCGGCACATACTGGCAGTCAGAGGCGGGGGCCCCCTGGACTGCTCCCCCAGCAGCGGCGCAATGCCGCTACTTCTTCGGCCGGGCCAGCACTGCACCTGTTAACTTCCCTGTGTGTGGCCGTGTCTGCTAGTGTGACGTCACGCAATGCGCTTCCGGCCTGCACTGCTGCACCGGAGAGAAGCTGGACGACTGGAGCCGAGTCGGGGGATGGTGAGTCTGTGTGAGTATGTGAGTGTGTGTGTGTGTGATTGAGTGAGTGTGTGTGAATGTGTGTGCAGATATCATTGTGTGATGTCTGTTTATATGTATTTTTGTGCTTCAAATGTGTTTATGCATATGTCTGTATATGTTTGTGTGTGTGCGTGACTGCGTGCGGCCTTCTGCTGTGTATAGATGGTGCCGTGCGGCCTCCTGCTGTGTATAGATGGCGCAGTGCGGCCTTCCGCTGTGTATAGATGGCGCTGTGCGGCCTCTCGCTGTGTATAGATGGCGCCGTGCGGCCTCTCGCTGTGTATAGATGGCGCCGTGCGGCCTCCTACTTTGTATAGATGGCTACGTGTGGCCTCCTGCTGTGTATAGATGGCTACGTGCTGCCTCCTGCTGTGCATAGATGGGTACGTGTGGCCTCCTGCTGTGCATAGATGGCTACGTGTGGCCTCCTGCTGTGTATAGATGGCTGCGTGCAGCCTCCCGCTGTGTATAGATGGCTACGTGCGGCCTCCCGCTGTGTATAGATGGCTACGAGCAGCCTCCCGCTGTGTATAGATGGCTACGTGCGGCCTCCTGCTGTATATAGATCGCTAAGTGCGGCTTCCCGCTGTGTATAGATGGCTACGTGCGGCCTCCTGCTGTGTATAGATGGCTATGTGCGGCCTCCTGCTCTGTATAGATGGCTACGTGTGGCCTCCTGCTGTGTACAGATGGCTATGTGCGGCCTCCCGCTGTGTATAGATGGCTACATGCGGCCTCCTGCTGTGTATAGATGGCTACGTGTGCTCAATATTAAGCCATACAATTAATGTAAGGCTATGTGCCCACGATGCAGAAATGCTCCGGATTTTTTTTGAGCGTTTCTGCTCTCCCTGGCAGAAAAAACACATGCGGATTGTAAATGCGTTTTTCCTGCCAGGGACAAACGGATGTGAAGCGTTCTTCACATGCATTTCCGCATGCGGGTTGTCAAGCGCTTTCCAAGCGATCTTAGCCTCACTTGGAAAAGTACTTGACAACTTGGTCACACTATATAAATCCATGCAACCGGCATGGATTTACAGTATATAGTGTGACCGTAAAAAATGGTAAAAAATAAAAAATAAATATATACTTATATTCTGATGGCCTGCCGACGTCAGCAGTCGCGTGACCGGTCACATGACTAAATTACGTCACCACAGGTCCTTTAGTCTACCACGAGCTGCCGGCAAGCCAGGACACATCGGATAAAGACACCGGGGGCCATCAGAAGGTAAGTAAAATATTTATTTTTTATTTTATTCTTTTTTTTACAGTTTCTATGGTACCCGGGTCCGGAGGAGAGTCTCCTCTTCTCCAGACCTGGGAACCATCCGCACATTGAAACGCATGGAATCCACATGTACAGATGCAGTGATGGGGATTCCATGCGTTCCAATGCAAGTCAATGGCGGTGAAAGGGCCGCGCTTCCGCAAAATAACTGGTAGTGCTGCTGATTTTTTCCGCAGTGATAATCCGCAGCGGAAATTTCCGCAGAATGTGCACAGCACATGCGGATTATCATTGGGGAACATGGCAGACCTTCTACCAAGCATTTTTTAATCATTTCTGCAGCGGAATTGCCGCTGCGGAAACGCTTGAAAAACGCATAGTTGGCACACAGCCTAAAAACAATTATTATAATTAATATATTAATATTGTGCCAAATTAATTTCATGTGAACTATCACATGATCTATCACAGGGGATCATGTGACATGTGATACATCAGGTGTGTGTGTGGCGGGGGAGGGTGGTACCCACCTTCTAAACTTCCCAGGGCCCTTGCTTTCTCTTAACCCACCCCTGAGTGTCATCATAAAGAAAGGTGGCTATATTGATCACTAATTTTTTTGTTTTTTGTTTTTGCATGTCAGAAATGTTTATTTCTAAATTTTGTGCACTGATATTGGTTTACCTGGTGAAAATAAACAAGTGATATGGGATTACATTTGGATTTTATTAAGTTGCCTAATAATTCTGCACAATAATAGTTACCTGCACAAACAGATATCCTCCTAAGATAGCCAAATCTAAAAAAAACCCACTCCAACTTCCAAAAATATTAAGCTTGGATATTTATGAGTCTTTTGGGTTGATTGAGAACATAGCTGTTGATCAATAATAAAAATAATCCTCTAAAATACAACTTCCCTAATAATTCTGCACACAGTGTATTTCATCCACCACCCCGTCTCCCACTTCCGCACCCTGGTCCTCCTCCTGACTTCCTGACTTTCTGGCAATTGTGTCTCATCATCATCATCCACCTCTTGCGACACTTTCCCACCATCACCTTCATATGACTGTGGCTGCTCAAATATTTGGGCATCGCTGCATGCGAACTTCTCTTGCCCCGCTTCAAGTGGACCGGGCGAGAGGCCTGAATCTATAAATGGAAAAGTAAAACAGCTCTTCGGAGTGTCCAAGTGTGGGATCAGTTGTCTCTGGGCACTCGGCATGGTGGGAGGAAAGAGGATCAGGGTGAGGAATAGGCAGTCCAGATTCAAGGCTACTGAGACTTGACTGTGTGGAAGACAGGGTGGTGGTGGTGGCAAAGTGACTGAAAGCATTATCCGCTATCCAACCAACCACCTTTTCTCACTGCTCTGGGTTCAATAGTGGTGTTCTGTGGTTCCCTAGTAATTGGGACAGGAAGGTCGGGCGAGAAGATGTGGGTGTTTGTTGTGGCACAATTTCAGCTTGCCCACGGCCTCTGCCTCTGCACGCACCATCACCATCACGTCCAGTTCCCGGTCCCTTGCCATGTGCCTTGCCCATTTTAAATTGAGGACAATATCTTCCACGCTCACTACAAATGGCTGAATTTGGAGCGAACTTATATGTGATCCGTGTGACGGACAAACAGTTTTAAATAGCTGGCCTGTAGGTAATTATTTTTAACAGCAAACTGGTGTCAATAACTTCACTGACACACTGCAACAAAATTTCAATGGAGGCCAGAAATGGCAGAATTTTCAGTGCAATTATATGTGATCCGTGTGACGAACAAACCACAGTTTTAAATAGCTGTCCTATAGGTAACTATTTTAACAGTGACCCTGTGTCAATAACTTCACTGACAAACTGCAACAAAGTTTCAATGGAGGCCAGAAATGGCAGAATTTTCAGTGCAATTATATGTGATCCCTGTGACAGACAAACAACAATTTTAAATAGCTGGCCTGTAGGTAACTATTTTTAACATCGACCTCATGTCAATAAGTTCACTGACACACTGCAACAAAATTTCAATGAATGCCAGAAATGGCAGAATTTTCAGTGCAATTATATGTGATCCATGTGACGGACAAACCACAGTTTTAAATAGCTGGCCTGTAGGTAACTATTTTAACAGCGACCTCGTGTCAATAACTTCGCTGATACACTGCAACAAAATTTCAATGGAGGCCAGAATGGCAGAATTTTCAGCCTATTTATATGTGATCCATGTGACGGACAAACCACAGTTTTAAATAGCTGGATTTTTAGCGCTGTAATATGGAAAGGACCTGACTGTATTCTGCAGTGCCAACAAGCAAATGGCGCAGAAAAACAGTGTTCTCTGGATTGCTTTTTAAGCAAATAATCAGTATTAAGATAAAAAAAAAATATTCCCGGCCCCTGATACCTGGGGCTATTTCTACAAATATCTGTAAAAGCACCAATAGACAAAACTGGAATGGACCCTCTTGTTATATGCACTGCAGTCTGCTATATATCCTGCCTGCCTGCCTAGCACTGATATCTCTTCAGCTGGATTAGTCCTCAGAAGGACTGTTAGTTGAGATGGATATGTATAGAATCTTGTGGAATACCTAAACTAACTAATAAGCAACCAAATATCTCCCTACCTCAGCAGCACCTCTCCCTACACTGCCTGATTACGGAGCAGACTGTGATGAGCATAGCGGCGCCAGGTCTGATATAGACTTTATGACGCTGTGCGGCCAGCTAATCACTGTAATGCCACAACCAACATGGCTGCGGCATTACAGTGTGTGGCAGACAATCCCTGCATGTTGATTAGCGCTCTAAAGAGCACCAAACATGTAGGGACGAGACCCGAGCATCCACCCAAGTATCTCGGAAGTACTCAGCGAGCTCCGAGCATCTCGATTACTAAGATTCTCGGGCGAGTATGCTCTCTCATCACTACTTCCTGGATGTTTGGACGGTAGCTCGAGTCCCCTCCCTGCATGTTTTGCGCTGTTTAGACAGCGAATAACCTTGTGGGGATTGCCTGTCACTCACTGAAATGCCGCAGCCATGTTGGTTGTGGCATTACAGTGATTGGCTGGCCGCATAGCATCATCGGGTCTGTATCAGACCCAGTGACCCTATGCTAATCACAGTCTACACTTCAGACAGGCAAAGTAGGGAGATATGCTGCTGAGCTAGGGAGGGAATTGGCAGTTTATAAGTTAGGTATAGGTATTCCACAGAAAAATTTTATATACAGTACATCTGACCTACCAGTCTTTCTAATTAGTAATCCAGCTGCATATATTAGTTCTGATGATAACAAGGCAGGCAGAGTTTGTGGAGAGTGTATAGAGCAAAATATGGTCCTTTGTACGTGCTGTCTGCTGCTGTTACTGATATCCATAGCCCTAGATATCAGGGCTAATATTCTTTTTGCTCTTAATCTTGATTATATGCTTAAAAAGTAATACAATACCCAATTTTAACTGCTCTATTTGCTTGTTAGCAGCATACAGCCAGATTTGTTTCATTTTATTCTCAATGCTGTATTGTGGAACTATAGAAACTTGTCCAACATGAGCCATGATCCGATATTACTGCGGTAATAATTGTGACATTTCTGGGAGTGTGCCAAATATTACACTCCATTTAAAGTCTGCCCGTTGTGTATTGTTCAACCTATTCACACTTGGTCTCTGACAAATACCATACTACAAGGCCACTGCCTAAAACCGTGCTCATCAGACGTGATCCGATATTACTGCGCTAATAATCGTGACATTTTGGGGTGCGTACAAATATTACACTCCATTTAAAGTCTGCCAGTTTTGTGTTGTTCAATCTATTCACACTTGGTCGCTAATCAACACCATCCTAATAGGCCACTGTCTAAAATTGGGTCATCAGATGTGATCAGATAATACTGCTAGTGATGAGCGAGCACTAAAATGCTTGGGTGCTCATTGCTCAGGTCGAACAAATCGTAATGCTTGGGTGCTCGACCCGAGCAACGAGCCCAATGTAATTCAATGGGAAACTCAAGCATTTTTCCGGGCCCCACGGGGGTCTGCAGGGGACCTAAAAATTGCCCAAATCGATGGGAACAGTGCTGAAATGACATGGGAACAGCATGGGGAAGGACCCCTGAAAGCATCTATGACTCCCAGGTCACTGCTGTGAACAATGTTGTCAGAGCATTACACCACTTTTACGGACTCACAATAAAACATACAAAAACAAAGCCAAAATGGATTTTCCTAGAAAAAAAGTTAAGGGAAAAGGGTAATGACTTGTATATAAAGCAAAAAAAGCACTTTTGCATTGCTTTCAATGGTACTAAATGCATTCAACAGTAACTGTCATTTTAACATTTTACTACCTTATCTGCCCATGTGGTGTGTGAGACATGATCAGACACATCCTGTTTCAATTATGAAGGAGCGACTCTGAAAATCACAAAGCTTATTTTTACAGGGCCATCAGGAGGCCCTCACGATTATTAGAGGGCCATCCGCCGGCTATGCTTTGCTGTTCCCATTATTAAGGAGCAGGTCTCCTATACTGTTATTGCATATGCAGTGACTGCAACGGCTGCCGAAAATTGGATGCACTCAAACACCCCTTTGAAAAGACATAGAGGAGGGCCTCAGTAAAAAATGTTCCCATTATAAAGGAGTGGGTATCCTATATTGGTATTGCATATGCAGTGACTGCAAGGGCTGCCAAAAATTGGATGCACCCCAATAGCCCTTTGAAGAGACGTAGAGGAGGACCTCATTAAAAAAATTGTTCCCGTTATAAAGGAGCGGGTCTACTATACTGTTTTGCATATGCAGTGACTGCAAGAGCTGCCCAAAAATTGGACGCACTCCAATACCCCTTTGAAGAGACGTAGAAGAGGTCCTCATTAAAAAAATTGTCACCATTGTTAAGGAGTGGGTCTCCTATACTGGTAATGCCCATGCAATAAATGCATGGGCTGAAAAACATTGACCCCTGGGGTTATACATGAACATACTGTATAACATACAGAATAATGGAGGTAGGCCTCTAAAAAAATTTCCTATGGGCATCATAAACAACCTTAAAAAAATTATGTGGGTATGCATCACAGTCACCCTGGTGATATTATGGTGGAGGATGAGGAGAAGGAGAAGGAGGAGAACAACAGAACATAGACAAAATTAGGAAACGTATACCCATGTTCAGGTGTGCAGAAGTGCATGGGAATAGACCCCACCAAAAAAAGCCACAGGATTTGACTTTTTGTTCCGCTGCTATCATCCGTTGGTGTTCAGAAGTCTGGCCCAATCCAGCCCTTGTTCATTTTTATAAGAGTCAGCCTATCAGCATTTTCAGTTGACAGGCGGATGCGCCTATCAAAATGCCTTCATCGGCACTAAAAACTCGCTCTGACAAAACGCTAGCGGCAGGGCAGGCCAGGACCTCCAAGTCATAGAGAACCAGTTCATGCCACATGTCCAGCTTGGATACCCAATAGTTATAAGTAGTGATGAGCGAGCACTAAAATGCTCGGGTACTTGTTGCTCAGGTTGAGCAAATTGGAATTCTCGAGTGCTCGGTCCGAGTAACGAGCCCAATGTAAGTCTACGAGAAACTCGAGCATTTTTCTGGCATCCCCCACCCCCCCCGCGGTCTGCAGAGGGCCTAAAAATTGCCCAAATCAATGGGAGCAGTGCTCAAATGGCATGAGAACAGCATGGGGAAGACCCCTGGAAGCATTTCTGACTCCCAGGTCACTGCTGTCAACAATGTTGTCAGAGGTATTATGCCACTTTTACAGACTCACAATAAAACATTCCAAAAAAAAAACAAAATGGATTTTCCTCGGGAATATGTTAAGGAACATTCCTTTATAAGTATATGTATATTTATATATATATATATATATATATGTATATGAGGCAAAATAAATATACAAAAACAAAAATGCTCCTCCACATCTTGGGTTATGTTCACACGTAGCGTTTTTGCACTTTTGCGATGCTTTCAACCAAAACAAATGCATTCACCGGGAAGTGTCATTTTACCATTTTACAATCTTATCTGGCCATGTGGTGTGTGAAACATCATCAGACACATCCTGTTTCATTTATGAAGGAGTGATTGTGAAAGTCACAAACACTATTTTTACAGCATTACTATTCTTAAAGGGCCAGCAGACGGCTATACTTTGTTGATCACATTATTAAAGAGTGGGTCTCCTATACTGTTATTGCATATGACTGCAAGGGCTGTCAAAAATTTGGAAGCAACCCAATACCCCTTTAAAGAGACATAGAGGAGGGTCTCAGTAAAAAAAATGTTCCCATTATAAAGGAGCGGGTCTCCTATAGTAGTAATGCCTATGCTGTGACTGCAAGGGCTGCCAAAATTTGGGAAAAACCCCACTAAAAATTTAAAGACACATAGAGCTGGGCCACAGTAACAAGAATGACATGTTCCCATTAAAAAGGAGTGGGTCTCCCATAGTGTTTGCCTATGGAGTGAATGCAATGGCTGCCAAAAGTGTGGAGGTACTCCAGTGTCCTATGCTAGAGACATAGAGGTCGGAGGGCCTCCTGAAAACAATATTCCCATTATTAAGAAGTGGGTCTCCCATACTGTTTGCCTATGCAGTGAATGCAATGGCTGCCCAAAATTTCGAGGAACTCCAATGCCCCTTGCAAGAGATGTAGATATGGTAATATGGTAGATATGGTGGTGATATGGAGGATGTGGAGGATGAGGATGAGGAGAAGGAGGAAGACAAGAGCAAATAGACAAAATCAGGAAGAGTATACCCACGTCTGGGTGAGAAAAGGTGCATGGGAATACACCTACCAAAAAAAGACATTGGATTTGAGTTTATGTTACGCTGCTATCATTTGGTGGTGTTGAGAAGTCTGGCCCAATCCAGCCCTTGTTCATTTTTATAAGAGTCAGCCTGTCAGCATTTTCAGTTAACAGGCAGATGCGCCTATTGGTTATTATTCCACCGGTGGCACTAAAAACCCGCTCTGACAAAACGCTAGCGGCTGGGCAGTCCAGGACCTCCAAAGCGTAGAGAGCCAGTTTATGCCACGTGTCCAGCTTAGATACACAATAATTATATGGCAACCCCGCGCCTCAGGTCCTGTTCGATGAGGGGGTTCTGAGTAGTGTTGAGCCACCCCCGTAGTGTTCGAGTTCGGTTCGGTTCGTCGAACACCCGTGTGTTCGCCGAACTGTTCGTCGAACACCTTCGAACACCGTTAAAACCAATGGCAGGCAAACAAAAACACATAGAAACACATAGAAAACACCTTCAAAGGTGTCCAAAAGCTGACAAACTGCTCAGAAGACATAACTAACACATGGAAAAGTGACAAGTACATATAGTCATGCGAAAATAAAAGAGGTGGAGGAGTAAAAGGAGGGGGAGACACAGATATAGGCATGTCATGCCCTTCTAAAATCCAAAAAGTGAGAAGCCGACACGGCCAGTCCGCTCCTGCCCGTGCCACCTCCGTGTCGCCGGGTTTGTGCCAGACCCGCGGTGAACCCTGATGGCCAGCCCCCCTCTCCCAATACTGGTGGCTGTCCGCTGGTGGGTCGAGCGAGCCCCCTGTGGTGGAGGCAGCTCTAAGCTTTTTAATTTAAATTGTCTCTCTAATTTGAATGAATACACTTTAAATCCATTTACAAGGATCTATTGGAGGGCAAGTCTCATGCCAGCAGCCGCGTAATTCCAGCTCCAGTAGCGTCCACTAAAGCTGCTGCAGTTAAAAAGCTTTTATAAGGATCGAGCTCGGCTGTCCACCGCAAGGCATCCTACTGCCAGTCCCAGCCCCTATGCCTTGGGGTGCCTCCTGATGCTCTTCACTGAGTATCCCATGGTCCCGAAGCATTTCCTTTGAAAAAATTAAGTGTCTAAACTACAGGTGGTGTAGCTTGCTTAACAGCCGGGATAATCCGCTGACTAGCAGACACTGCTACTAGGCACAAAGTATTTCCTGGGCTAGATGCAGTTAAAAATTTGTAATTAGATACTCTCGTTGGATGCTGAGAAAGCATTCCATAGAGTCTCCTGGCACGCCATATATGATTCTCTTAAAAAGCTTGGGGTAGGGGTCTAGGGGCCCTTTTATAGCCAAAATCACGGCCCTGTATCACAATACGTCACCTAGGCTGAAGATAAATGGAACTGTAGCACCCTGAGGGCTCGGTTGCTACAGAGGTATTGCACCTCACCCAGAGGTGTGATATCTCACTCTCAGGTAAGGATGGAGTGTGGATCAGGACCCGACACCTGCATGCATTACACCACATTGCCGTGGGGCAGGGCGACCAATATGCCCCTGAGATGGGCACGACAGTCCCTGTCCCTGGCTGGAGTGGTGGGAGGGAACACTGAGGAAGGGGAACCCTGTAGTGCAGGAGCAGGGAGGAAGCAGTTCCTGGGTGCATTGAGAAGGGAGTATAAAAGGTGGGCACCATCTTAGTTCAGTGCAGAGAAGTCTGAGCAGAAGTGGCAGGGAGCAGGGGCTCTGCATGAGCTCTGCTCCGGAGGCGGGCCTAGTAACAGAGGCCCAGGCCTGGAAGAGGGAGAAGGAAGGAAGAGGAGCGGAGAAGGCTCCAGGAACGAGGAATGAAGGGATCCCAGGGGTGCGGACGGGCGAGTCGCCACCGCACGCCCGAATCCACCTGCGTGGAGGGGTCAGGCCAAAGGGGGAGACCGGTCCCCGAAACTAGTGGAGGCAGGAAACGACCCTCAGCTAGAAACCGGAGGCTGTGACAATTTATGTGGCGCAGCCCCTCGCTACACCCACTAGGAAGGCACCACATAGGGTCAGGGAAACTGGCGCCAAGTTTACCAAGAGGAGGCCCGAGGCAGCCAGGCAGAAGGGTTGGTAAGAAAGGCCAGACAAAGGACACACAAAGGGGGTCCTGTGAAGCGCTCCAAAGTTTTCTGGGAGTTGTCTGAGCCCCTCACCTGGTGAGTACAGTACGACGTGGGCAGCCGTTACCTGCAGACGTGGTCTGGATAATAAGAACTGTGAGTAAAGGCCCTGGACTGCATCACTGACTCCGTGTCGTTACTGCTGCTGCCCTGCACCATCACCCCCATCCTCCGCATACACTGCCCTGAGGCTATACTCCTCCCGTGGGGAGTTATGCTACGCTCTGCTGCACCCACAACACCAGCCTCAGCGGTCTGCCCTGCAGCGGCAGTTCACTCTGACCGCAATCCACGGGTGGCGTAGTCGGACATTTAAACATCAAAACCACATAAATAGTTCCGCCACTGGTTTGACCACCCTGAGCCACGGAACCGGGTCGCCGCCACGAAGACTACAACCACCAGCATCCACCAAAAAGGGTCCGGCTCCGGGTGTCCCAAGGCCCAGTGGGTGCATCAGAACATTTTCATCACCTTTCACAATCACCAATGGGACAAGGCAGGGATGTCCTCTGTCCCCTCTCTTATACATCCTAGTGACGGAGCACCTGCTCTCATCAATTCGCCATAACCCCAATATTAGGTGGATTGAGGTGGGTGGCACCGAGTACAAGTGCTCTCTATTTGCTGATGATGTCCTAGTATATATCACTCAATCACATATATCCATCCATGCTGTTATGGCTGAAATAGATCACTTTGTTACATGGTCAAATTTTAAAATCAATGCAGCGAAGTCTGAGGCCCTTGATGTCTCCCTCCCCAAATCCATATAGGATTCCATCCAGTCCAACTTTCCCTTTGCCTGGCCCTCACAGGGTATCAAATACTTAGGAATTCCTATTCATAGAGACCTCTCCCATCTATGTTATCTTAATTTTGGGCCCTTTATTGAACAACTCCATACAGACCACGGTTGGCAAGTTAGAACTGTAAGATTCACTACGTGAACCACTGGTGTTTTGTGGAAAAGCACATGTACACTGCGTTCCAAATTATTATGCAAAAAGTGTTTAGGAGTGATAAGGGAAGAATTTGTTTGTTTGTCAGTTAAACTCATTGATGGTGATGTGTGTCAGGGCTCTTTATATCACTGTAAGCAATTGCAGACACCTGTGCTAATTAGTTTGGCAGGTGTGTCCAATGAAAGGCAAGACTACTTAAGAAGGTTGTCTCACATTATTAAGCAGCCTACATTTTCTGCCAAAATGGGAAAGAAAAAGGATGTGTTGGCTGCTGAGAAGCAACAAATTGTGTAGTGTTTAGGTCAAGGCATGACTACAATCAACATTGTGCGATGATCAGGATGAAGTGTCTTGGCAATCAAGAAGTATATAGCTGATTCACAGTACACACGTGTGCGTGCTGATAAGGGCAAATTGAGGACTCTTTCCTACAGGCAATTACGTCAGGTTGAAAGAGCAGCGGCAAAAAAGCCTTGTCATAGCAGCAGACAAGTTTTTGAAGCTGCTTGTGCCTCCAACGTCCCCCGAACAACAAGATGCAGGGTCCTTCAGAGGTTTGCAGCTGTGCATATGCCATCCTGTCGACCTCCTCTATCCACTTCACACAAGCAGAAACGGCTCCAGTGGGCCAAACATTACATGAAGACTGATTTCAAAACTGTTTTGTTCACGGATGAGTGCCGTGCAGCGCTCGATGGTCCAGATGGATGGAGTGGAGGATGGCTGGTTGATGGACACCCCACGCAAACACGGCTACAGCGCCAACAAGGAGGAGGTGGAGTAATGTTTTGAGCTGGAATCATGGGGAGAGAGATTGTCGGCCCCTTTAGGATCCCTGAAGGCGCTAAAGATGAACTCCATAATGTATGTGGATTTTCTCACACAGCACTTCCTGCCATGGTTCAAGAAGAAGAACCGTGTATTTCACAGCAAGATCATTTTTCTGCATGATAATGCACCATCTCATGCTGCACATAAAACATCTGCATCTCTGGCTGATATGGGCATAAAAGGGGACAAACTTATGGTGTGACCCCCATGCTCCCCTGACCTGTACCCCATTCAGAACCTTTGGAGCATCATTAAAAGGAGTGTCTATGATGGCGGGAGGCAGTTCACATCTAAGCAACAGCTCTGGGAGGGTATTCTGTCCTCATGCAAAACAATTGAAGCAGAAACCATCCAAAACCTGACAAATTCAATGGACGAGAGAGTTCAGAAGCTCCTTTCGAACAAGGGGTCCTATGTGAAAATGTAACATCACCTAAAATAAAGTTTTGAGTTGAAAACTGTTTGATTTCAGTTTCTAACAACCTGCTAATGCTTATAATTTCAAAAATGACCATTTTTTTGGTCTTTATTAAAATGAAAAGGTTGATCGAAAAGTTTGGGGGATCTAAGATTGTGGCAACCCAGTAGTCATGATTACTTCGAATTCTGACAATGAGGGTCATGCTGCAGGTAGTGCAGCAAGAAGGCACTTATGTGTCTTGCGCATCTCGGAGCCCCAAAATTATTTTCCGGGCTAGATGCAGCTAAAAATTATTATTAATTTTAAATCTGGTGAAGCTTTAGTATAGATGGCCTAATAGGATCAGTGCTGCACACTGCTACAAAGCCCAAATTATTTTCCAGTCAAGATACAGATAAACATGATTAGTAATTTTAAATCTGGTGGAGCTTATTATAGATGGCCTAATAGAATCAGTGCTGCACACTGCTACAAAGCCCAAATTATTTTCCAGCCAAGATACAGATAAACATGATTAGTCATTTGAAAGCTTAAAACGGTTGGTAGGGTGATTTTAACCAATCATCAAGCTTTTACTCTCCCCAGGATGACACAGGGGTAGAAAAGTCGTTTCGGATCCATGATTTGTTCATCTTTATGAACGTGAGTCTGTCTACATTATCAGTGGAGAGCCGCGTGCGCTTATCTGTCAGCACACCACCAGCAGCGCTGAACACACGTTCACACAGAACGCTGGCTGCGGGGCATGACAAGATCTCCAAGGCGTAAGTGGCTAGCTCCGGCCATTTATCCAGATAGGAAGCCCAAAAAGAGCAAGGGTCCAGTGACACAGTCGTGGCTTCAATGTTTACTTGGAGATACTCCTGTACCATCGTCTCTAGGCATTGACTATGTGTCAGACTTCTTGTCTCCTGTGGCCTTGCAAAGGATGGGCTAAAAAAGTGGTGAAATGATTCCGCAAAATTGATGTTACCAGCAGATACTGTGGTTTTGTTACGGTTTGAGTGTTGAACACTTGACGGTCCCACGGTTGGCAAGTTGGAACTGTGAGATTCACTACGTGTACCACTGGTATTTTGTGGAAAAGCGCATGTAAGATTCTGCAACAGTCTCTGCTGATACTCCTGCATGCGTGCATCCCTTTCTATGGCAGGAATAATTTCTGCAAATTTACTTTCGTACCGGGGATCTAACAGTGTGGCAACCCAGTAGTCAGGATTATTTCTAATTCTCACAATTCGAGGGTCATGTTGCAGGTAGTGCAGCAAGAAGGCACTCATGTGTGTTGCGCATCCAGGAGCACCAAGTCCCTGCTGTGTTGGTGGCGAGGTAACAATCATGCTTCCTTCCTCTGTCCTCTCCCCCCAACCTCGCACAACAGAAATGTGATCAAGGTCTCCCTCATCTGATGAGTCTTCCATCAGTTCGTCCTCCACTTCTTCCTGGGCTCCTGCACCTTCCTCACTAGTTTGGCTGCTACCATGCGCCCTGGTAAAACCATCTCCCCCACCCTCACATGCCTGCCGCCTTGGTGCTGCCGACCGTCTGGACCTTGCAGATGTTAGCCCTTCCGCATACAACTCCTCCTCCTCTACTTCCTCCACCTCCTCTTGTGCCACCACCTGACTCCGAATTCTGTAAAACATGTGCTCCAGCATGTAAATCACCGGAATAGTCATGCTGAAAATGGCATCGTCAGCACTAAACATCTTCGTCGCCATTTCAAAACTGTGCAGAAGGGTGCATAGGTCCCTGATCTAAGACCACTCCTCCAGCGTGATTTGCCCCACCTCTGAATCTCGTTGGCCCAGGCTATACGTCAGAACGTATTGCACCAGGGCTTGTCGGTGCTGCCACAGTCGCTGCAACATGTGCAGAGTTGAATTCCACCGGGTAGGCACATCGCATTTTAGCCGGTGAAGTGGCAGGCCCAACGACTTCTGTAGAGATGTAAGTCGCTGAGCTGCGGGATGTGAACGGCGGAAGTGAGCACACAGCGACCGTGCCCTCTGCAGAAGGCCATCTAGTCTGGGATAGTGGGCTAAAAGTTGCTGGACAACCAGGTTCAACACGTGAGCCATACAAGGCACGTGTGTGACATTGCCCCGGCGAAGGGTCGCACCCAGGTTTGCAGCATTGTCGCACACGGCCTTCCCTGGTTTTAGGTCCAGTGGAGACAACCATTCATGAAATTGGTTCTCCAGAGCTGACCACAACTCCTCAGCTGTTTGACTCACATTTCCCAGACATTTCAATGTAAAAACCGCCTGATGACATTGAGCCCTACTGCCAGCATAGTAAGGAGGTGTGCAGGATCCCTTCTGCGCAGTTAGAAAGCTTGTGGCATGACCAGACAGGCTTTGGGTGCAGGTGGAAGACCGAGAGGAGGTTGAGGAGGCAGAAGCAGTGGAGGAACTTTGACATAAAGAGGATTGACGCACAACTCGTGGGGACGGCAAGACTTGGACAGCAGCCCCTTGTCCTGCTGTCACCATAGTTACCCAGTGCCCAGTCAGCGACATGTAACGCCCCTGTCCATGCCTACTCGTCCAAGTGTCTGTGGTGAAATGCACCCTGTCACACACAGAGTTTCTCAAAGAAGCGGTGATGTTGTGTGCGACATGCTGGTGGAGCGCAGGCACACCTTTCTTTGAGAAGTAATGCCGACTGGGCATCTGGTACTGGGGCACTGCGACGGACATAAGGTCTCGAAAATCCTCTGTGTCCACCAGGCGGAAAGGCAGCATTTCTGTAGCCAAGAGCTTGCAGATGGTGAAATTCAACCTCTTAGCTTTCTCATGGCTAGGAGGAAATGGTCTTTTACTTGTCCACACCTGAGGGACCGAGGGCTGGCTATTGTGCTTAGACGGGGTTGATAAGGGTGTCCCCGGCAAACTGCCGGTCTGTGAGGAAGATGCAGGCGGACATGTTAGGTTGCCTTGATCCAAAGGTGGTGCTATCGATGTCGGACAGCGCTCAACACCAGCTGGTGTTACCACCTCCAAAGAAAATGATGACCTGCCAATCACGCTGGCTGTTGCGGGTAAAGAGGTGGCAGGTCTGCGCCCCAAAACAGGTGTGACTGCTGTCCCCCCAGTCACAGAGGATGAAGAGGCCGCGGATGCACAAGATATGGCAGACGGTGGTTGGCCCGGCCGGCTAGGCCGCATTGTAGCACACTGAGCTTCCCACTGCAACTTATGCTTCATGTCCATGTGCCGGTTCATGCATGAAGTACTCAAACTATGTATTTTTTGTCCTCTACTTAGCTTTTGCTGACAAATGTTACAGATAACACGAGTTGGGTCATCTTTATCGATCTGAAAAAATGCCCAGGCTATGCAAGGCTTAGCACCCATGCGACCTGAAGAGCCACCACGACTTCTGGTGAGAGGCAGAGTTGTGTTTGAGGATGCAGTTGTTGACGTGCTTCCAGTACTACGTCTCTGTCCAGGAAGGTGCAACCTGACCTCGTCGTCACTAGCATCTTCCTCCACCTCCTCTGCTGACCTCATCTCTTGGCTGACTGTGGGTTGACAGGAAGTGGGATCTCCAACCTCATCATCATCACCCTGTGCGTTATCACACCCGTCGTCCTCAGAGCCAACCTGTTCCTGCCCTGACAAAAAACTAAAGTTGTCGCTCCAATCAGGTATTTGAGTCTTATCATCGTCTTCCTCATTGTCTCCACCAACAGGAGTTACAGTTTGGGAATGAGGGTCTACATTATGGTCAGAACCTTCTGCGTCTGGTCCTGGATCTGACTCAAAGATTCTGGGCATCAGTGCAGATCATTTCCTCGTCTGGATTCACAGAAGCGCTGGAGTCGACCTCTGATTCCCAGGCTATAGTATGAGTAAACAGCTCTGCAGACTCAACCATCTGTTCTACCTCATACTCAGACGGGAAGCTGGAGATTTGGGAGCTGTGAGGAAGCAAGTGCGATTGGGGTGACACCTTTGAGGACTGGAGTATTTGTGATGTTGAAGTTGATGTGGAGGAGAGC
This sequence comes from Phyllobates terribilis, assembly GCF_046119375.1. Taxonomy (NCBI): domain Eukaryota; kingdom Metazoa; phylum Chordata; class Amphibia; order Anura; family Dendrobatidae; genus Phyllobates; species Phyllobates terribilis. Next base: position 31,602,875 of record NW_027362768.1, on the reverse strand, counting down.
CCACTTAAAGGAGCACTTGATATCCGTTGAAGCACCTGCTGTTTCTGTGCCTCATCTGGAATTTGTAGCGATTGGCGTGGCCGTAAGAAAGGGATCTTATCACATTGTCCGCTAAAAGAAGTAGACATTTTAGTTTGGCTGGAAGATGGTCTTTCTTCTGCAGATGTTACTGTTGCTTTAACACCTACCCCATGGACACAACCTTTTTTCCCCTTCCCAACACGCCTATTCCCCTTTCCACCAGCAGCAGGCCTTTTTCCACTCATTTTGGTGGTTAACTAATTCACAACTCTGGAGTTGTTTGCACAAAAAAACAATGGATGGGAACCGAGCAGAGCTGAGTGGCCAAACTGTTGTATTAGGCCAAAACTATTGGCTGGGTTAGATGCAGAAAAAAATTATATTCAATTTGCAACCTGATGGAGGTCTGTATAGATGGATTAATAGAACAAGTCCCACACACAGCTAGAAGCCCAATATTTTTTCAGAGGTAGATGCAGAAAAAAATATATTCAGTTTGCAACCTGATGGAGGTCAGTATAGATGGACTAATACAACAAGTCCCACACACAGCTAGAAGCCCAATATTTTTTCAGAGGTAGACGCAGAAAAAAAATATATTCAGTTTGCAACCTGATGGAGGTCTGTATAGATGGATTAATAGAACAAATCCCACACACAGCTAGAAGCCCAATATTTTTTCAGAGCTAGATGCAGAAAAAAATATATTCAGTTTGCAACCTGATGGAGGTCTGTATAGATGGATTAATAGAACAAGTCCCACACACAGCTAGAAGCCCAATATTTTTTCAGAGGTAGATGCAGAAAAAAATATATTCAGTTTGCAACCTGATGGAGGTCTGTATAGATGGATTAATAGAACAAGTCCCACACACAGCTAGAAGCCCAATATTTTTTCAGAGCTAGATGCAGAAAAAAATATATTCAGTTTGCAACCTGATGGAGGTCTGTATAGATGGATTAATAGAACAAGTCCCACACACAGCTAGAAGCCCAATATTTTTTCAGAGGTAGATGCAGAAAAAAATATATTCAGTTTGCAACCTGATGGAGGTCTGTATAGATGGATTAATAGAACAAGTCCCACACACAGCTAGAAGCCCAATATTTTTTCAGAGCTAGATGCAGAAAAAATTATATTCAGTTTGCAACCTGATGGAGGTCTGTATAGATGGATTAATAGAACAAGTCCCACACACAGCTAGAAGCTCAATATTTTTTCAGAGGTAGATGCAGAAAAAAATATATTCAGTTTGCAACCTGATGGAGGTCTGTATAGATGGATTAATAGAACAAGTCCGACACACAGCTAGAAGCCCAATATTTTTACAGAGGTAGATGCAGAAAAAAATATATTCAGTTTGCAACCTGATGGAGGTCTGTATAGATGGATTAATAGAACAAGTCCCACACACAGCTAGAAGCCCAATATTTTTTCAGAGCTAGATGCAGAAAAAATTATATTCAATTTGCAACCTGATGGAGGTCAGTATAGATGGACTAATAGAATGATGCTATGCCCTAAAGATTTTACTTCACTAGGTACAGTAAAAAAATTGGTATTCTATACACAGGTGGTATATCTTGCAACACAGATAGGCTACTCCACTGACAAACACACTCTGCAATAGGCCAAAAAGGATTAGCTTTGCTAGATTCAGCCAAATGCTGTGAAAAAAACTTGCACAGCACTGGCACAGACCTGCCTGGCAAAAACTGATAGGAACTGATGTAACCTAGTCCTGAAAATGACTCCAATTACAATTAGTCTTTACTCCCACAATCTTTCTATTTAAGAGCACAGACCTGCCTGATAAAAGTCGTAGGAAATGCTGTAACCTAGTCCTTAAAAGGACTGCAATCACAACTATTCCCTACTCCCAAGCTATCTGTAGATTTGTGCGAAAATTGGCTTGAAATTAACAAGGTATAGCGCACACAGCAACAGCGGTGCCGTCTAACACGCAACTGCAGCAGTGAGAAAATGGTGGCGACGGGGAAAATGGCTTGGTCTTATAGGGCAAGGACATGTGACATACACTGCCAATGACACATGCCCTTGCTTGTGTGAAAAAAAGCACTTCGCTCCGTGTGTGCGCTGCTGATAGGCTGACAGATTGCACCTCCCCAGTGCAAATGCGGGAAAGAGAAAAAAAAATGGAGATCTTCATTGTTCCTGCAGAGATCCATCCCCTGCCCCTCCCCCCACCCCGCTGTACACTCAAACTGCGTATTAACATTAATTTTCATCATTACTGAGAAAAAATCCAGTTATGATTTTGGTGCACGAACAGTTATCGAACATAACCTCGAACAGCCGAATTTTTCTCAAATTGTTCGTGTTCGCCGAACGGCTCGAACACCGCCCAAAACAGCTCGAATTTGAGATTGGCGAACAGTTCGAGTAGAACAACGCTCATCTCTAGTTCTGAGAAACTGTCCCAGAACTTTGACAGTGTTCCCCTGCCTCTGCTGGATTGCATTTGTGTCTCTCTCGCCTGTACTCCTTGGTTGTCCAACAAACTGTGACCTCTGCCGCCAACGTTTTCAGATGGGATTTTTTTAATAATTCCGCAACAAGTGTGTGGCACCCCAGGGGTCCGGTTGCCACAGTGGCCTCCTTCACAAGAGGTGATGCCATGCCTGGAAGCAAGCAGGGGTCCCCTAGTCAGGTATACTAGAATGCAACACTTTCCTGGCTCCAGACCAGCAAGGGGAGCTCCTCCCCTTAGCAACTGGAATCTGGAGGCAGGGTTAGTTGGAGTTAGTGAGAGGAGTTGAAGACAGGACAGAGAAGAGGAAAGACCTGGGGAGTGGAGCTGCATGGCAGCTCACCCCAGAGAGGAGCGTGGAAGGACCGGACATCAGAGTCCGAGGTTGTGGGGCACTGAAGGCCCAGCAGCAGAAACCGGAGGGCAGAAGACTGCAGGTCTCCTGGCCCCATCAGACACCTGGAGGCTCAGCAGAACATAGGGCCCAGCACCGCCACTTGAGAGAGACACTCCAGGAAGGCCCGAGCTGCCTGCCGTACGGGTGAACACAAAGACGTTTTACTCAGGGACGAGGGCCACAGCACAGCTATAAGCAGCAGGGCCAAAGAGATTAGCGCAAAGGGAAGGCCTCCAACTTCACCTGGCGAGGTGGATTCCCAATTTGCTTCCAGGCCGCCCGGACCTCTACTACCAGCTAGTACCCGTGCCCGGTGTGCCTAACCACTGCAAGTAAAGATGAGAGGAAACCGCCATTAAGTTGTGGACTGGTTATTCTCTGTGCCGTCCCCTGCACTACACTGCACAGCAACATCTATAACATCACCATTTCCTGCCCTCGAGCTAAGCTCTGAATGTGGAGAGCTGTCCCAACTCTGCTGCATCACCATCAGCTCCAGAGGATCTGCAAGGCAGCGGAGGCTCCATATAGCCGCATACCACAGGTAGCGTCACGAACTTTAAACTATAAAAACTATAATCCCCTTTTATTGACCGCCCTGGGTCACGGACCGGGTCACTGCCACTGTGACATCCCCTGCACCGAGCTGCCCGGCACCGAGTACCCCACGGCCCAGGGGGCGGCTCAACTAGCGTCACGAATAGGATTAACGAAGCACTGTATAACCGGGTACTGTGTGCCATAGACTTTTCTGAACTGTGTCATCACGTCATTTGCCGTCCGCCGAGGGGAAGCAAGAGGCCCCGATCCGGAACCGCGAGGTAAGAGATCCCTCCCGCCTGCAGAGCAGCATACTGGTACGTCAGCAGAAACCCAGGACCTGGCTGAGGTTCACTAGGGGGGAGGAAGATGCCCAACCTGGGAGAGGATTCAGCCGCGGGCACGGCCGCCGCCACTGTAATGCCGTTATCAATGCCATATATACCAGGGGCGGCGTGGTTGCCCCAGTACTCAGGGGAGTCGCACACCCTGACCGACTTTGAGGAGAGACTGCACAGTTTGTTTAAAGTGTACCCCCTGTCTTAGGAGCAAAAAGTCAGCATCCTCATAGGCCAGCTAATCGGTGCAGCCCGGAGAGAGGTGAAGTCCTGGCCAGGCAGGGACAAAGGCACTGTTGAGGAAATACTGGCCCGGTTAAAGGATACCTTTGACACCCACACAGCAGCAGAGATTAAAATGAAGTTCTATGGGTGAAAACAAAGGGTGCAGGACAGTGTGCGGGACTATGCTCTAAATCTGCATGATCCGTCTGCGGACCTACGCCTTCAGGTCCAGGAGCTGACCAAAAGTGTGGCTGCGTTAACCAAAACTGTGCAGGCCATGCAAGTGTCTCCAAAGGAAAGGATCCAGCAGGCTTCTAGTCCAGATGACATCCCGTGGCGACGACAGAGAAGAATTCCACCAACCAGAGGGAGGAACGGCGATCGCTGCAACCAGGACGGACAGCCCATCTGCCGCCGCTGTCAAAATGTCGGGGCACTACGCAAGATTCTGTAATTTAAACGAGCAACCCCTGGTGCAGAGGGCCAACCCCGAGGAGGAAGATGACCAAGGCCACAAAGCTGGTGAGACAAGTACGTGGGAGGATGACCGGTCCTACCTGTCGTGCTTGATGGCATCCCGATGAACGCACTGCAGGACACTGGGTCCCAGGTGACAACGATGCCAAATATCCTTTATAAACAATGCTGGACTGATTCAGACATTACCCGCCGTCCAGATGAACATCTTAGCATTTATGCCAGCGATGGTCAGCCCTTGCCTCAGGTGGGGTATAAAGAGGTGACCATAAAAGTTGGCAGAGTAGAATTTCCATCACAAGGAATGATTATTGTTGATATTGATCGCCGAGAAAGTCATCCTATGATAACTATAGGCACCAATGAGATAGAGAACTGTCTTGGGAAAATTCTTCTTTTGTTGCAACAGGTCGCAGAGACTGCCAGTTCCAGTCAGCAGCGAGTTCTGCAGAAGGAAATCAGAGCCCTGATGAAAAGACAACAGGTAGAGCTGTCTGGAGGAGAAGTTGGCAGTGTCAGAATGAGTGATCCATTCCCCATTGAAATGCCCCCTAGGAGTGAAATGTTAATATGGTGTCGGGCAGCAATCGGTTTCAGGGGTCAAGATTATCAGGCCCTGGTAGAACCCGTGTACTCTGATAGTAGGCCCACCATCTTGACAGCCAGGGGGGTAGTCGATGTCCGCAAGGGGAGAGTACCGATACCTATCCTGAATTGTGGGGAGAAAGAGGTCCATTTACCCTGGTATGCTACCCTTGCTAAGCTATTCACTGTCAGTAACAATGCAATAAAGACAGTGGAACCTTTGCCTCCGTCCAAACAGGCCGAGGATAATGGCTCCAAGGGGCAGATGGAGGATTGGTGTCAAAAGCTACAAGTAGGCACTGACTCCACCCCTTTGCACCAAAAGCATGGAGTGTACTGGGTGGTTCAAGAATATGAACGAGTGTACAGCAAACACCCACTAGACTTTTGGCAGGTAAAAGGGGTCCAACATCATATCCCCACGGGAGATCATCCGCCAATTAAAGAGAGGTACCGGCCTGTACCCCAAGCTCACTATCAATGTGCGAAAGGAATGTTACGGGAGATGAAGGAGGCTGGAGTGATCAGAGATAGTTGTAGCCCTTGGGCAGCTGCATTAGTTCTCGTCAGAAAGAAAGATGGTACAATGAGGATGTGTGTTGATTACAGACAGATTAACCGCATTACACATAAGGACGCCTAACCATTACCCAGAACTGAGGAATCATTAGCAGCATTGAGATCAGATAACTAGTTCTCCACTTTGGATCTCACCAGTGGGTACTGGCAGGTTCCTGTGGCAGAGGCGGACAGAGAAAAGACCGCGTTTACAACACCAATGGGCATCAGCGAGTTCAACTGCATGCCATTCGGGCTCTGCGGTTAATGGAGTGTTGCCTAGGACACAAAAATTTTGAAACCATCCTGCTGTACCTAGACGACGTAATCGTCTACTCAAAGACATATGAAGACCACCTGGAGCACGTGGCCGAGGTGTTCGAAGCCCTATCTGGTTATGGTCTGAAAGTAAAGCCACCCAAGTGCCGTCCAAGTGCCACCTGTTAAATCCCAAGGTGCAGTACCTAGGTCGTGTGGTAAGCGCTGAAGGTGTAGCACCAGACCCTAAAAAAGTCACTGTGATCAAGGACTGGCCAAGACCCTCCACTATCAAGGAAGTGCGGCAGTTCCTTGGGCTGGTAGGCTACTACAGGAGATTCATCAAGGGTTTCACCAAGATAGCAGCACCCATGCAGGACCTCTTAGTGGGCCAGTCCAAGAAGGCCAAGAACCCGAAACCTCCGTTCAAATGGGGTAAAGCAGAAGACTAATCTTTCACTCGACTGAAAATGGCTCTTACTGGAGACAAAGTGCTGGCCTACCCCGACTATGGCCAACCCTTTGTACTCCTTATGGATGCCAACAACATGGGATTAGGAGCGGTGCTGTCCCAGGTACAGTAGGGCAGAAAGAGAGTGATTGCCTACGCCAGCAGGAAGCTCCGTCCTACGGAAAGGAACCCCAACAACTATAGTTCCTTCAAGTTGGAGTTTTTAGCCATAGTCTGGGCTGTAAGAGAGCGCTTCAAACACTACCTTGCCACCTCCAGATTTAGAGTCTTCACAGACAACAACCCACTGACGCACGTGGAGACTGCGAAGCTTGGTGCCCTATAGCAACGATGGATGGCCCGACTGTCTAACTACAAGTTTACCATCAAGTATCGGGCGGGGCATAAAAACACTAATGCTGATGCGCTGTCCAGGATGGCCAACTTGCCAGATGGGGGAGAAGACCCGGAATATCTGGAGGAGATAGAGCTACCCGCTTTCCATCGGCACGGGGTGACCCAGTGCTCCCACTGTGTGAGGGACAAGCGCTCCACCAGCAGAGAGGCCACGTTCAACCCATTGCCCCACCATGGATGGGCAGAGATGCAAGATAGTGACCCGGCTGTTCGCCTGGTAAAGGAGTTGCTGACACAAGCTGATTCGCACCCTGATCCAGATGTTCCACAGGAGGCCCAACAGTTGTGGAAGGAAAAGGGCAAACTGTTCATCTATGAGGGAAAGCTGTGTCGAATAAGTATCAACTCCCGGACACACGAACTGGTCAGGCAGGTGGTAGTCCCAAGGCGGGATGCGCCAATGGTCTTAGAAGCGTACCACGATGGAGCAGGACACTTCGGGTGGAAGAAGTTAGAAGTCCTGCTACGTGAGCGATTCTACTGGGTTGGCATGAGGAAAGCAATCGAGAGATGGTTTTAAGAATGTGGTCCATGCAACCTGAGACGGAAAGACCGTGACAGTTAGAGGGCTCCCCTGCAGCCCATAATCACCAAACAACCACTTGAACTGGTAGCCTTGGACCACGTGAAGCTAGCCTCAAGCCGGTCAGGCTATGTCTATGCTCTCACCATAGTAGACCACTACTCCAGGTTTGTGGTAGTAGTGCCAGTGAAAGATCAGACGGCTCAGACAGCAGCCAAAGTGTTTCAACAACACTTTTGTCGCCCGCACGGTTACCCTGAACAAGTGCTGGCCGACCAAGGTCTAACCTTTGAAGCAAAAGTGTTCCAGGAATTCTGTAACTTGTACGGCTGCAAGAAAATAAGGACGATGCCGTATCATCCCCAGACCAGCGGGTTGTGCGAGAAAATGAACCAGGTGGTTATAGACCTGTTGAAGACTTTGGCCCTTGAAGAACGTAGCCTGTGGCCAGAGAAGTTATCAGATTTGGTGGACCTATATAACGACATCCCGGTGAACTCCACCAACTGTACACCTGCTTACCTGATGAGAGCCAGACCTGGCAAGTTACCCATTGACTTAGACATGGGAGTCTTAACACCAGAGACAACATAACCAGATGCAGATTGGGATACAGAGCGGCAGCAACAATACCGCAAGGTGCAAGAATGTGTGGAGAGAAGTTTGTCCCAGGCGAGATAATAGCAGGAGAAAACTTACAATCAGCATGCACCTGCAGTTCCCTTATCACCTGGAGAACAGGTACTCAAGAGGAAGAGACAAGTCCATAAATTAGATGACCCACTATGGTGAGAGCGTAGACATAGCCTGACCGGCTTGGGGCTAGCTTCACGTGGTCCAAGGCTACCAGTTCAAGTGGTTGTTTGGTGATTATGGGCTGCAGCGGAGCCCTCTGACTGTCACGGTCTTTGAGCCATACACCGTTCTACCCTCGAATTATGATAACACCAAAGTGTGCCTCATCAGTAAAGATGGAGGGGAAACTTCAGCAGCAGTCTCAAAAGACCACCTAAAGATATGCCCTGAACTGAACAGTTGAAACACAAAGAAGAAGACTAAGACAGCCCTCAGCCCATAGAAAAAGTGGAGAAAATGGTCCAGACAGTCCTTGGAGCATTTCCCCGGTCTTGGACGCAGGTGAACAGAGCAATTGTGGTACCGGTCCTGACTTTTCTCCAAGTGGCCTCACCGGAAGCAGCAGAGGTTCCAGAACAGCATAGAGACCAATTGGCCCCAGAGACAGATGCTTCATCAGCAGCAGATCAGGAGAATCTACCCTCTGTTAGCAGTGAACCTGTCGTACCCAGGGTGAGCCAAAGAATTCGTAGGAGATTACCCAGCCTACCGGTGTTACCTCAGACTACCCGTAGTGTAGTTCACACTGAACCCACCACACCAGGGGTAGACACTAGGGACCAGGGTAGGTCAGTGACAACAAATGTACTACGTAGATCGACCCGAAGTACTAAATGTCAGCTACCTGCCCGCTGGATGAACTAAAGTGTATGTTATATATAGTTGTAGCCGTTAAATAATCTTGGATATATATAGTTGTTAAACTTATGGACAATTGGACCACAGGACTAGGTGTGGTCACGACAATATTGAAAATAGTTAGTAAGTGGCCTTGAAAATAAACCGCAGGCGTGGCCGAAGACCAGGCCCAATGACAGAGTGCCCTGAAGCCACGCCCAGGGACGATACACAAAGTGGGTTGATGCGGTTCCCACTAGCCAAATTTCAATTATCCGGAAAAAGACAATACCCGGAATGTGGCGAAAAGACTAAGTGACTGCTATAAATATTTGGTTGGGTTTTTTGTAATTTTTGAGTTTGTAAACTATTTGTAATGTTAATTGTTATTATTGTTGATTATTAATTCAAAAAGGTATCCTCAGTCCGGGAGTACTGAATTTAACTAGGGGGGAATGTGGCACCCCAGGGGTCCGGTTGCCATAGTGGCATTGCCTCCCTCACAAGAGGTGACGCCATGCCTGGAAGCAAGCAGTGGTCCCCTAGTCAGGTATACTAGAATGCAACACTTTCCTGGCTCCAGACCAGCAAGGGGAGCTGCTCCCCTTAGCAACTGGAATCTGGAGGCAGGGTTAGTTGGAGTTAGTGAGACGAGTTGAAGACAGGACAGCGAAGAGGAAAGACCTGGGGAGTGGAGCTGCATGGCAGCTCACCCCAGAGAGGAGCGTGGAAGAACCGCATACCAGAGTCCGAGGTTGTGGGGCACTGAAGGCCCAGCAGCAGAAACCGGAGGGCAGAAGACTGCAGGTCTCCTGGTACAATCAGACGCCCGGAGGCTCAGCAGCACATAGGGCCCAGCACCGCCACGTGGGAGCGACACTCCAGGAAGGCCCGAGCTGCCTGCCATACGGGTGAACACAAAGACGTTTTACTCAGGGACGAGGGCCACAGCACAGCTATAAGCAGCAGGGCCAAAGAGATTAGCGCAAAGGGAAGGCCTCCAACTTCACCTGGTGAGGTGGTTTCCCAACTTTCTTCCAGGCCGCCCGGACCTCTACTACCAGCTAGTACCGGTGCCTGGTCTGCCTAACCACCGCAAGTAAAGATTAGAGGAAACTGTCATTAAGTTGTGGACTGGTTATTATCTGCGCCATCCCCTGCACTACACTGCACAGCAACATCTATAACAGCAACATTTCCTGCCCTGGAGCTAAGCTCTGCCTGTGGAAAGCTGTCCCAACTCTGCTGCGTCACCATCAGCTCCAGAGGATCTGCACCGCAGCGGTGGCTCCATATAGCTGCATACCACAGGTGGTGTCACGAACATTAAACTATAAAAACTATAATCCCCTTTTATTGACCGCCCTGGGTCACAGACCGGGTCACTGCCACTGTGACATCCCCTGCACCGACCGGCCTGGCACCGTGTACCCCACAGCCCAGGGGGCGCGTCAACTGCCTTCTCGTACTGCACCATTTTATTAGGCCTGTCCTGCAAGGGAATAAGACACAAAGTTCTCCTTGTAGCATGGGTCTAGAAGTCACCCAAAATTTGGACAATGAAAGGGACACAGGAAAGGCAGCGTAACAAACTCAGCCATGCATGCCAGACTGCTAACAGGAAAGACTTCCGTGAGGACGATTGACCATGCTCTATTCCTCATCCTCCTCCTCCTCCTCCCTGTCCTCAGGCCATCCACGCTGAACAGACAGTATGACAGTTGTGCATGTAGCACAATCTATAGCACTGGAAACTAGCTCCTGTTCTTCCTCATTGTCATCCAATTCACATTGGGATGAGATGAGGCTGGGCTGTGTGTAATCACCCTGTACGGTTCCTTGCTCCATCTCATCGTGCTCCGACTGCAATGCATCCTCTTTGATTGTGAGCAGAAACCGTTTCAGAGGACAGAGAAGCCAGATGGTGACACTAATTATGGCGTCATCGCCGCTCACCATCTTGGTGGAGTCCTCAAAGTTTTGGAGGATGGTACAGATGTCTGACATCCATGTCCACTCCTGAGTAGAGATGAGCTGTGTTCGACTCGAACTGTTCGCCAATCTCAAATTCGAGCTGTTTTGGGCGGTGTTCGAGCCGTTCGGCGAACACGAACAATTTGAAAAAAAATCGTCTGTTCGAGGTTATGTTCGATAACTGTTCGCGCACCAAAATCATAACTGATTTTTTCTCAATAATGCTGAAAATTAATATTAATACGCAGTTTGAGTGAACAGCAGGGAAGGGGGGGGGGCAGGGGATGGATCTCTGCAGGAATAATGAAGAACTCCATTTTTTTTTCTCTTTCCTGCATTTACAGTGGGGAGGTGCAGTCTGTCAGCCTATCAGCAGCGCACACACGGAGCGAAGTGCTTTTTTCACACAAGCAAGGGCATGTGTCAGTGGCAGTGTATGTCACATGTCCATGCCCTATAAGACCCAGCCATTTTCCCCATCGCCACCATTTTCTCACTGCTGCAGCTACGTGTTAGACGGTACCGCTGATGCTGTGTGCGCTATACTTTGTTAATTTCAAGCCAATTTTCGCACAAATCTTCAGATAGCTTGGGAGTAGGGAAGAGTTGTGATTTCAGTCCTTTTAAGGACTGCTAGCTCTGAAAAAATATTTAGGCTTCTAGCAGTGTGTGGGACTTGTTCTATTAGTCCATCTATACGGACATCCATCAGGTTGCAAATTCAATATAATTTTTTTCTGCATCTAGCTCTGAAAAAATATTTCAGCTTGTAGCAGTGTGTGGGACATGTTCTATTAGTCCATCTATACTGACCTCCATCAGGTTGCAAATTCAATATAATTTTTTCTGCATCTAGCTCTGAAAAAATATTTAGGCTTCTAGCACTTTGAAAAATGAAGGTTTTTTGCGCATAATTTGGCCAATTTATGTGTGCCCATCAACCATGACAAGGTCACCTTCGTATGATGGGAAACTACGCTACACTACCACTGGATATGCCACTCTTGGGCTGTAAGCCTGTATGGACAATATGTCTCTGCTTGGGCTTTTAACCTACAATGTATGGGATGGTAGAGCTAGTTAAAACCACCTGTGACTGAATGGGAGGGACACATGGTCAGAAAAAAGGCTGTCAAACTTCTAATAGTGTGAACACGTACCTGCTGCAATGCTCCAGGAGCGGGATCCCAAAAATGATTAATAGAAAAAAGAGAGGGGTCGCTCACTGGTCTATTCGGGTGCTCTGAAGAAAAAAGTAATCTCAATTGCAAAAAGAACTTCGGCACTCCATACATGAAAATATAAGAAATATTGTATCTGGACTAATGTCACTTTGAAAAATGAAGGTTTTTTGCGCATAATTTGGCCAATTTATGTGTGCCCATCAACCACGACAAGGTCACCTTCGTATGATGGGAAACTACGCTACACTACCACTGGATATGCCACTCTTGGGCTGTAAGCCTGTATGGACAATATGTCTCTGCTTGGGCTTTTAACCTACAATGTATGGGCTGGTAGAGCTAGTTAAAACCACCTGTGACTGAATGGGAGGGACACATGGTCAGAAAAAAGGCTGTCAAACTTCTAATAGTGTGAACACGTACCTGCTGCAATGCTCCAGGAGCGGGATCCCAAAAATGATTAATAGAAAAAAGAGAGGGGTCGCTCACTGGTCTATTCGGGTGCTCTGAAGAAAAAAGTAATCTCAATTGCAAAAAGAACTTCGGCACTCCATACATGAAAATATAAGAAATATTGTATCTGGACTAATGTCACTTTGAAAAATGAAGGTTTTTTGCGCATAATTTGGCCAATTTATGTGTGCCCATCAACCACGACAAGGTCACCTTCGTATGATGGGAAACTACGCTACACTACCACTGGATATGCCACTCTTGGGCTGTAAGCCTGTATGGACAATATGTCTCTGCTTGGGCTTTTAACCTACAATGTATGGGCTGGTAGAGCTAGTTAAAACCACCTGTGACTGAATGGGAGGGACACATGGTCAGAAAAAAGGCTGTCAAACTTCTAATAGTGTGAACACGTACCTGCTGCAATGCTCCAGGAGCGGGATCCCAAAAATGATTAATAGAAAAAAGAGAGGGGTCGCTCACTGGTCTATTCGGGTGCTCTGAAGAAAAAAGTAATCTCAATTGCAAAAAGAACTTCGGCACTCCATACATGAAAATATAAGAAATATTGTATCTGGACTAATGTCACTTTGAAAAATGAAGGTTTTTTGCGCATAATTTGGCCAATTTATGTGTGCCCATCAACCACGACAAGGTCACCTTCGTATGATGGGAAACTACGCTACACTACCACTGGATATGCCACTCTTGGGCTGTAAGCCTGTATGGACAATATGTCTCTGCTTGGGCTTTTAACCTACAATGTATGGGCTGGTAGAGCTAGTTAAAACCACCTGTGACTGAATGGGAGGGACACATGGTCAGAAAAAAGGCTGTCAAACTTCTAATAGTGTGAACACATACCTGCTGCAATGCTCCAGTAGCGGGATCCCAAAAATGATTAATAGAAAAAAGAGAGGGGTCGCTCACTGGTCTATTCGGGTGCTCTGAAGAAAAAAGTAATCTCAATTGCAAAAACAACTTCGGCACTCCATACATGAAAATATAAGAAATATTGTATCTGGACTAATGTCACTTTGAAAAATGAAGGTTTTTTGCGCATAATTTGGCCATTTTATGTGTGCCCATCAACCATGACAAGGTCACCTTCGTATGATGGGAAACTACGCTACACTACCACTGGATATGCCACTCTTGGGCTGTAAGCCTGTATAGCTCTACCAGCCCATACATTGTAGGTTAAAAGCCCAAGCAGAGACATATTGTCCATACAGGCTTACAGCCCAAGAGTGGCATATCCAGTGGTAGTGTAGCGTAGTTTCCCATCATACGAAGGTGACCTTGTCGTGGTTGATGGGCACACATAAATTGGCCAAATTATGCGCAAAAAACCTTCATTTTTCAAAGTGACATTAGTCCAGATACAATATTTCTTATATTTTCATGTATGGAGTGCCGAAGTTCTTTTTGCAATTGAGATTACTTTTTTCTTCAGAGCACCCGAATAGACCAGTGAGCGACCCCTCTCTTTTTTCTATTAATCATTTTTGGGATCCCGCTCCTGGAGCATTGCAGCAGGTACGTGTTCACACTATTAGAAGTTTGACAGCCTTTTTTCTGACCATGTGTCCCTCCCATTCAGTCACAGGTGGTTTTAACTAGCTCTACCAGCCCATACATTGTAGGTTAAAAGCCCAAGCAGAGACATATTGTCCATACAGGCTTACAGCCCAAGAGTGGCATATCCAGTGGTAGTGTAGCGTAGTTTCCCATCATACGAAGGTGACCTTGTCGTGGTTGATGGGCACACATAAATTGGCCAAATTATGCGCAAAAAAACCTTCATTTTTCAAAGTGACATTAGTCCGTATGCAATATTTCTTATATTTTCATGTATGGAGTGCCGAAGTTCTTTTTGCAATTGAGATTACTATTTTCTTCAGAGCACCCGAATAGACCAGTGAGCGACCCCTCTCTTTTTTCTATTAATCATTTTTGGGATCCCGCTCCTGGAGCATTGCAGCAGGTACGTGTTCACACTATTAGAAGTTTGACAGCCTTTTTTCTGACCATGTGTCCCTCCCATTCAGTCACAGGTGGTTTTAACTAGCTCTACCAGCCCATACATTGTAGGTTAAAAGCCCAAGCAGAGACATATTGTCCATACAGGCTTACAGCCCAAGAGTGGCATATCCAGTGGTAGTGTAGCGTAGTTTCCCATCATACGAAGGTGACCTTGTCGTGGTTGATGGGCACACATAAATTGGCCAAATTATGCGCAAAAAACCTTCATTTTTCAAAGTGACATTAGTCCAGATACAATATTTCTTATATTTTCATGTATGGAGTGCCGAAGTTCTTTTTGCAATTGAGATTACTTTTTTCTTCAGAGCACCCGAATAGACCAGTGAGCGACCCCTCTCTTTTTTCTGAAAAAATATTTAGGCATCTAACAGTGTGTGGGACTTGTTCTATTAGTCCATCTATACTGACCTCCATCAGGTTGCAAATTCAATATAATTTTTTTCTGCATCTAGCTCTGAAAAAATATTTCAGCTTGTAGCAGTGTGTGGGACTTGTTCTATAAGTCCATCTCTACAAACCTCCTTCACGTTGCAAATTCAATATAATTTTTTTCTGCATCTAGCTCTGAAAAAAATATTTAGGCTTCTAGCAGTGTGTGGGACTTGTTCTGTTAGTCCATCTATACTAATCTCCATCAGGTTGCAAATTCAATATAATTTTTCTCTGCATCTAGCTCTGAAAAAATATTTCAGCTTGTAGCAATGTGTGGGACTTGTTCTATTAGTCCTTTTATACTGACCTCCATCGGGTTGCAAATTTAATATAATTTTTTTCTGCATCTAGCTCTGAAAAAATATTTAGGCTTCTAGCAGTGTGTGGGACTTGTTCTTTTAGTCCATCTATACTGACCTCCATCAGGTTGCAAATTCAATAGAATTTTTTTCTGCATCTAGCTCTGAAAAAATATTTCAGCTTGTAGCAGTGTGTGGGACTTGTTCTATTAGTCCATCTATACTAACCTCCATCAGGTTGCAAATTCAAAATATTTTTTTTCTGCATCTAGCTCTGAAAAAATATTTAGGCTTCTAGCAGTGTGTGGGACTTGTTCTATTAGTCCATCTATACTAACCTCCATCAGGTTGCAAATTCAATATAATTTTTTTCTGCATCTAGCTCTGAAAAAATATTTCAGCTTCTAGCAGTGTGTGTGACTTGTTCTATTAGTCCATCTATACTGACCTCCATCAGGTTGCAAATTCAATATAATTTTTTTCTGCATCTAGCTCTGAAAAAATATTTCAGCTTGTAGCAGTGTGTCGGACTTGTTCTATTAGTCCATCTATACTAACCTCCACCAGGATGCAAATTCAATATAATTTTTTTCTGCATCTAGCTCTGAAAAAATATTTAGGCTTCTAGCAGTGTGTGGGACTTGTTCTATTAGTCCATTTATGCTGACCTCCATTAGGTTGCAAATTCAATATAATTTTTTTCTACATCCAGCACTGAAAAAATATTTCAGCTTGTTGCAGTGTGTGGGACTAGTTCTATTTGTCCATCTATACTAACTTCCATCAGGTTGCAAATTCAATATAATTTTTTCTGCATCTAGCTCTGAAAAAATATTTAGGCTTCTAGCAGTGTGTGGGACTTGTTCTATTAGTCCATCTATACTAACCTCCATCAGGTTGCAAATTCAATATAATTTTTTTCTGCATCTAGCTCTGAAAAAATATTTAGGCTTCTAGCAGTGTGTGGGACTTGTTCTATTAGTCCATCTATACTGACCTCCATCAGGTTGCAAATTCAATATAATTTCTTTCTGCATCTAGCTCTGAAAAATATTACAGCTTGTAGCAGTGTGTGGGACTTGTTCTATTAGTCCATCTATACTGACCTCCATAAGGTTTAGAGATGAGCGTTGTTCTACTCGAACTGTTCGCCAATCTCAAATTCGAGCTGTTTTGGGCGGTGTTCGAGCCGTTCGGCGAACATGAACAATTTGAGAAAAATTCGGCTGTTCGAGGTTATGTTCGATAACTGTTCGTGCACCAAAATCATAACTGGATTTTTTCTCAGTAATGATGAAAATTAATGTTAATACGCAGTTTGAGTGTACAGCGGGGTGGGGGGGAGGGGCAGGGGATGGATCTCTGCAGGAACAATGAAGATCTCCATTTTTTTTTCTCTTTCCCGCATTTACAGTGGGGAGGTGCAATCTGTCAGCCTATCAGCAGCGCACACACGGAGCGAAGTGCTTTTTTTCACACAAGCAAGGGCATGTGTCATTGGCAGTGTATGTCACATGTCCTTGCCCTATAAGACCAAGCCATTTTCCCCGTCGCCACCATTTTCTCACTGCTGCAGCTGCGTGTTAGACGGCACCGCTGTTGCTGTGTGCGCTATACCTTGTTAATTTCAAGCCAATTTTCGCACAAATATACAGATAGCTTGGGAGTAGGGAATAGTTGTGATTGCAGTCCTTTTAAGGACTAGGTTACAGCATTTCCTACGACTTTTATTAGGGAGGTCTGTGCTCTTAAATAGATCGGTTGTGGGAGTAAAGACTAATTGTAATTGCAGTCCTTTTCAGGACTAGGTTACATGAGTTCCTATCAGTTTTTGCCAGGCAGGTCTGTGCCAGTGCTGTGCAAGTTTTTTTCACAGCATTTGGCTGAATCTAGCAAAGCTAATCCTTTTTGGCCTATTGCAGAGTGTGTTAGTCAGTGGAGTAGCCTATCTGTGTTGCAAGATATACCACCTGTGTATAGAATACCAATTTTTTTACTGCACCTAGTGAAGTAAAATCTTTTGGGCATAGCATCATTCTATTAGTCCATCTATACTGACCTCCATCAGGTTGCAAATTAAAACTAATTTTTATCTGCATCTACAGTACCTCTGAAAAAATATTTGGGCTTCTAGCAGTGTGTGGGACTTGTTCTATTAGTCCATCTATACTGACCTCCATCAGGTTGCAAACTGAATATATTTTTTTCTGCATCTACCTCTGAAAAAATATTGGGCTTCTAGCTGTGTGTGGGTCTTGTTCTATTAATCCATCTATACTGACCTCCATCAGGTTGCAAACTGAATATATTTTTTTCTGCATCTACCTCTGAAAAAATATTTGGCCTTCTAGTAGTGTGTCGGACTTTCTCTATTAGTCCATCTATACTGACCTCCATCAGGTTGCAAATTAAAACTAATTTTTATCTGCATCTACAGTACCTCTGAAAAAATATTTGGGCTTCTAGCAGTGTGTGGGACTTGTTCTATTAGTCCATCTATACTGACCTCCATCAGGTTGCAAACTAAATATAGTTTTTTCTGCATCTACCTCTGAAAAAATATTGGGCTTCTAGCTGTGTGTGGGTCTTGTTCTATTAATCCATCTATACTGACCTCCATCAGGTTGCAAACTGAATATATTTTTTTCTGCATCTACCTCTGAAAAAATATTTGGCCTTCTAGTAGTGTGTCGGACTTTCTCTATTAGTCCATCTATACTGACCTCCATCAGGTTGCAAACTGAATATAATTTTTTTCTGCATCTAGCTCTGAAAAAATATTTGGCCTTCTAGTAGTGTGTCGGACTTTCTCTATTAGTCCATCTATACTGACCTCCATCAGGTTGCAAATTAAAACTAATTTTTATCTGCATCTACAGTACCTCTGAAAAAATATTTGGGCTTCTAGCTGTGTGTGGGACTTGTTGTATTAGTCCATCTATACTGACCTCCATCAGGTTGCAAACTGAATATATTTTTTTCTGCATCTACCTCTGAAAAAATATTTGGCCTTCTAGTAGTGTGTCGGACTTTCTCTATTAGTCCATCTATACTGACCTCCATCAGGTTGCAAATTAAAAATAATTTTTATCTGCATCTACAGTACCTCTGAAAAAATATTTGGGCTTCTAGCTGTGTGCGGGACTTGTTGTATTAGTCCATCTATACTGACCTCCATCAGGTTGCAAACTGAATATATTTTTTTCTGCATCTACCTCTGAAAAAATATTTGGCCTTCTTGTAGTGTGTCGGACTTTCTCTATTAGTTCAGCTATACTGACCTCCATCAGGTTGCAAATTAAAACTAATTTTTAACTGCATCTACAGTACCTCTGAAAAAATATTTGGGCTTCTAGCAGTGTGTGGGACTTGTTCTATTAGTCCATCTATACTAACCTCCATCAGGTTGCAAATTCAATATAATTTTTTTCTGCATCTAGCTCTGAAAAAATATTTAGGCTTCTAGCAGTGTGTGGGACTTGTTCTATTAGTCCATCTATACTGACCTCCATCAGGTTGCAAATTCAATATAATTTCTTTCTGCATCTAGCTCTGAAAAATATTACAGCTTGTAGCAGTGTGTGGGACTTGTTCTATTAGTCCATCTATACTGACCTCCATAAGGTTTAGAGATGAGCGTTGTTCTACTCGAACTGTTCGCCAATCTCAAATTCGAGCTGTTTTGGGCGGTGTTCGAGCCGTTCGGCGAACATGAACAATTTGAGAAAAATTCGGCTGTTCGAGGTTATGTTCGATAACTGTTCGTGCACCAAAATCATAACTGGATTTTTTCTCAGTAATGATGAAAATTAATGTTAATACGCAGTTTGAGTGTACAGCGGGGTGGGGGGGAGGGGCAGGGGATGGATCTCTGCAGGAACAATGAAGATCTCCATTTTTTTTTCTCTTTCCCGCATTTACAGTGGGGAGGTGCAATCTGTCAGCCTATCAGCAGCGCACACACGGAGCGAAGTGCTTTTTTTCACACAAGCAAGGGCATGTGTCATTGGCAGTGTATGTCACATGTCCTTGCCCTATAAGACCAAGCCATTTTCCCCGTCGCCACCATTTTCTCACTGCTGCAGCTGCGTGTTAGACGGCACCGCTGTTGCTGTGTGCGCTATACCTTGTTAATTTCAAGCCAATTTTCGCACAAATATACAGATAGCTTGGGAGTAGGGAATAGTTGTGATTGCAGTCCTTTTAAGGACTAGGTTACAGCATTTCCTACGACTTTTATTAGGGAGGTCTGTGCTCTTAAATAGATCGGTTGTGGGAGTAAAGACTAATTGTAATTGCAGTCCTTTTCAGGACTAGGTTACATGAGTTCCTATCAGTTTTTGCCAGGCAGGTCTGTGCCAGTGCTGTGCAAGTTTTTTTCACAGCATTTGGCTGAATCTAGCAAAGCTAATCCTTTTTGGCCTATTGCAGAGTGTGTTAGTCAGTGGAGTAGCCTATCTGTGTTGCAAGATATACCACCTGTGTATAGAATACCAATTTTTTTACTGCACCTAGTGAAGTAAAATCTTTTGGGCATAGCATCATTCTATTAGTCCATCTATACTGACCTCCATCAGGTTGCAAATTAAAACTAATTTTTATCTGCATCTACAGTACCTCTGAAAAAATATTTGGGCTTCTAGCAGTGTGTGGGACTTGTTCTATTAGTCCATCTATACTGACCTCCATCAGGTTGCAAACTGAATATATTTTTTTCTGCATCTACCTCTGAAAAAATATTGGGCTTCTAGCTGTGTGTGGGTCTTGTTCTATTAATCCATCTATACTGACCTCCATCAGGTTGCAAACTGAATATATTTTTTTCTGCATCTACCTCTGAAAAAATATTTGGCCTTCTAGTAGTGTGTCGGACTTTCTCTATTAGTCCATCTATACTGACCTCCATCAGGTTGCAAATTAAAACTAATTTTTATCTGCATCTACAGTACCTCTGAAAAAATATTTGGGCTTCTAGCAGTGTGTGGGACTTGTTCTATTAGTCCATCTATACTGACCTCCATCAGGTTGCAAACTAAATATAGTTTTTTCTGCATCTACCTCTGAAAAAATATTGGGCTTCTAGCTGTGTGTGGGTCTTGTTCTATTAATCCATCTATACTGACCTCCATCAGGTTGCAAACTGAATATATTTTTTTCTGCATCTACCTCTGAAAAAATATTTGGCCTTCTAGTAGTGTGTCGGACTTTCTCTATTAGTCCATCTATACTGACCTCCATCAGGTTGCAAACTGAATATAATTTTTTTCTGCATCTAGCTCTGAAAAAATATTTGGCCTTCTAGTAGTGTGTCGGACTTTCTCTATTAGTCCATCTATACTGACCTCCATCAGGTTGCAAATTAAAACTAATTTTTATCTGCATCTACAGTACCTCTGAAAAAATATTTGGGCTTCTAGCTGTGTGTGGGACTTGTTGTATTAGTCCATCTATACTGACCTCCATCAGGTTGCAAACTGAATATATTTTTTTCTGCATCTACCTCTGAAAAAATATTTGGCCTTCTAGTAGTGTGTCGGACTTTCTCTATTAGTCCATCTATACTGACCTCCATCAGGTTGCAAATTAAAAATAATTTTTATCTGCATCTACAGTACCTCTGAAAAAATATTTGGGCTTCTAGCTGTGTGCGGGACTTGTTGTATTAGTCCATCTATACTGACCTCCATCAGGTTGCAAACTGAATATATTTTTTTCTGCATCTACCTCTGAAAAAATATTTGGCCTTCTAGTAGTGTGTCGGACTTTCTCTATTAGTTCAGCTATACTGACCTCCATCAGGTTGCAAATTAAAACTAATTTTTAACTGCATCTACAGTACCTCTGAAAAAATATTTGGGCTTCTAGCAGTGTGTGGGACTTGTTCTATTAGTCCATCTATACTGACCTCCATCAGGTTGCAAACTGAATATATTTTTTTCTGCATCTACCTCTGAAAAAATATTGGGCTTCTAGCTGTGTGTGGGTCTTGTTCTATTAATCCATCTATACTGACCTCCATCAGGTTGAAACTAAATATATTTTTTTCTGCATCTACCTCTGAAAAAATATTTGGCCTTCTAGTAGTGTGTCGGACTTTCTCTATTAGTCCATCTATACTGACCTCCATCAGGTTGCAAATTAAAACTAATTTTTATCTGCATCTACAGTACCTCTGAAAAAATATTTGGGCTTCTAGCAGTGTGTGGGACTTGTTCTATTAGTCCATCTATACTGACCTCCATCAGGTTGCAAACTGAATATAGTTTTTTCTGCATCTACCTCTGAAAAAATATTGGGCTTCTAGCTGTGTGTGGGTCTTGTTCTATTAATCCATCTATACTGACCTCCATCAGGTTGCAAACTGAATATATTTTTTTCTGCATCTACCTCTGAAAAAATATTTGGCCTTTTAGTAGAGTGTCGGACTTTCTCTATTAGTCCATCTATACTGACCTTAATCAGGTTGCAAACTGAATATAATTTTTTTCTGCATCTAGCTCTGAAAAAATATTTGGCCTTCTAGTAGTGTGTCAGACTTTCTCTATTAGTCCATCTATACTGACCTCCATCAGGTTGCAAATTAAAACTAATTTTTATCTGCATCTACAGTACCTCTGAAAAAATATTTGGGCTTCTAGCAGTGTGTGGGACTTGTTCTATTAGTCCATCTATACTGACCTCCATCAGGTTGCAAACTGAATATATTTTTTTCTGCATCTACCTCTGAAAAAATATTGGGCTTCTAGCTGTGTGTGGGTCTTGTTCTATTAATCCATCTATACTGACCTCCATCAGGTTGCAAACTGAATATATTTTTTTCTGCATCTACCTCTGAAAAAATATTTGGCCTTCTAGTAGTGTGTCGGACTTTCTCTATTAGTCCATCTATACTGACCTCCATCAGGTTGCAAATTAAAACTAATTTTTATCTGCATCTACAGTACCTCTGAAAAAATATTTGGGCTTCTAGCAGTGTGTGGGACTTGTTCTATTAGTCCATCTATACTGACCTCCATCAGGTTGCAAACTAAATATAGTTTTTTCTGCATCTACCTCTGAAAAAATATTGGGCTTCTAGCTGTGTGTGGGTCTTGTTCTATTAATCCATCTATACTGACCTCCATCAGGTTGCAAACTGAATATATTTTTTTCTGCATCTACCTCTGAAAAAATATTTGGCCTTCTAGTAGTGTGTCGGACTTTCTCTATTAGTCCATCTATACTGACCTCCATCAGGTTGCAAACTGAATATAATTTTTTTCTGCATCTAGCTCTGAAAAAATATTTGGCCTTCTAGTAGTGTGTCGGACTTTCTCTATTAGTCCATCTATACTGACCTCCATCAGGTTGCAAATTAAAACTAATTTTTATCTGCATCTACAGTACCTCTGAAAAAATATTTGGGCTTCTAGCTGTGTGTGGGACTTGTTGTATTAGTCCATCTATACTGACCTCCATCAGGTTGCAAACTGAATATATTTTTTTCTGCATCTACCTCTGAAAAAATATTTGGCCTTCTAGTAGTGTGTCGGACTTTCTCTATTAGTCCATCTATACTGACCTCCATCAGGTTGCAAATTAAAAATAATTTTTATCTGCATCTACAGTACCTCTGAAAAAATATTTGGGCTTCTAGCTGTGTGCGGGACTTGTTGTATTAGTCCATCTATACTGACCTCCATCAGGTTGCAAACTGAATATATTTTTTTCTGCATCTACCTCTGAAAAAATATTTGGCCTTCTAGTAGTGTGTCGGACTTTCTCTATTAGTCCATCTATACTGACCTCCATCAGGTTGCAAATTAAAACTAATTTTTATCTGCATCTACAGTACCTCTGAAAAAATATTTGGGCTTCTAGCAGTGTGTGGGACTTGTTCTATTAGTCCATCTATACTGACCTCCATCAGGTTGCAAACTGAATATAGTTTTTTCTGCATCTACCTCTGAAAAAATATTGGGCTTCTAGCTGTGTGTGGGTCTTGTTCTATTAATCCATCTATACTGACCTCCATCAGGTTGCAAACTGAATATATTTTTTTCTGCATCTACCTCTGAAAAAATATTTGGCCTTCTAGTAGTGTGTCGGACTTTCTCTATTAGTCCATCTATACTGACCTCCATCAGGTTGCAAATTAAAACTAATTTTTATCTGCATCTACAGTACCTCTGAAAAAATATTTGGGCTTCTAGCAGTGTGTGGGACTTGTTCTATTAGTCCATCTATACTGACCTCCATCAGGTTGCAAACTGAATATAGTTTTTTCTGCATCTACCTCTGAAAAAATATTGGGCTTCTAGCTGTGTGTGGGTCTTGTTCTATTAATCCATCTATACTGACCTCCATCAGGTTGCAAACTGAATATATTTTTTTCTGCATCTACCTCTGAAAAAATATTTGGCCTTCTAGTAGTGTGTCGGACTTTCTCTATTAGTCCATCTATACTGACCTCCATCAGGTTGCAAATTAAAACTAATTTTTATCTGCATCTACAGTACCTCTGAAAAAATATTTGGGCTTCTAGCAGTGTGTGGGACTTGTTCTATTTGTCCATCTATACTGACCTCCATCAGGTTGCAAACTGAATATAGTTTTTTCTGCATCTACCTCTGAAAAAATATTGGGCTTCTAGCTGTGTGTGGGTCTTGTTCTATTAATCCATCTATACTGACCTCCATCAGGTTGCAAACTGAATATATTTTTTTCTGCATCTACCTCTGAAAAAATATTTGGCCTTCTAGTAGTGTGTCGGACTTTCTCTATTAGTCCATCTATACTGACCTCCATCAGGTTGCAAACTGAATATAATTTTTTTCTGCATCTAGCTCTGAAAAAATATTTGGCCTTCTAGTAGTGTGTCGGACTTTCTCTATTAGTCCATCTATACTGACCTCCATCAGGTTGCAAATTAAAACTAATTTTTATCTGCATCTACAGTAACTCTGAAAAAATATTTGGGCTTCTAGCAGTGTGTGGGACTTGTTCTATTAGTTCATCTATACTGACCTCCATCAGGTTGCAAACTGAATATATTTTTTTCTGCATCTACCTCTGAAAAAATATTGGGCTTCTAGCTGTGTGTGGGTCTTGTTCTATTAATCCATCTATACTGACCTCCATCAGGTTGCAAACTGAATATATTTTTTTCTGCATCTACCTCTGAAAAAATATTTGGCCTTCTAGTAGTGTGTCGGACTTTCTCTATTAGTCCATCTATACTGACCTCCATCAGGTTGCAAATTAAAACTAATTTTTATCTGCATCTACAGTACCTCTGAAAAAATATTTGGGCTTCTAGCAGTGTGTGGGACTTGTTCTATTAGTCCATCTATACTGACCTCCATCAGGTTGCAAACTGAATATAGTTTTTTCTGCATCTACCTCTGAAAAAATATTGGGCTTCTAGCTGTGTGTGGGTCTTGTTCTATTAATCCATCTATACTGACCTCCATCAGGTTGCAAACTGAATATATTTTTTTCTGCATCTACCTCTGAAAAAATATTTGGCCTTCTAGTAGTGTGTCGGACTTTCTCTATTAGTCCATCTATACTGACCTCCATCAGGTTGCAAATTAAAACTAATTTTTATCTGCATCTACAGTACCTCTGAAAAAATATTTGGGCTTCTAGCAGTGTGTGGGACTTGTTCTATTTGTCCATCTATACTGACCTCCATCAGGTTGCAAACTGAATATAGTTTTTTCTGCATCTACCTCTGAAAAAATATTGGGCTTCTAGCTGTGTGTGGGTCTTGTTCTATTAATCCATCTATACTGACCTCCATCAGGTTGCAAACTGAATATATTTTTTTCTGCATCTACCTCTGAAAAAATATTTGGCCTTCTAGTAGTGTGTCGGACTTTCTCTATTAGTCCATCTATACTGACCTCCATCAGGTTGCAAACTGAATATAATTTTTTTCTGCATCTAGCTCTGAAAAAATATTTGGCCTTCTAGTAGTGTGTCGGACTTTCTCTATTAGTCCATCTATACTGACCTCCATCAGGTTGCAAATTAAAACTAATTTTTATCTGCATCTACAGTAACTCTGAAAAAATATTTGGGCTTCTAGCAGTGTGTGGGACTTGTTCTATTAGTCCATCTATACTGACCTCCATCAGGTTGCAAACTGAATATATTTTTTTCTGCATCTACCTCTGTAAAAATATTGGGCTTCTAGCTGTGTGTGGGTCTTGTTCTATTAATCCATCTATACTGACCTCCATCAGGTTGCAAACTGAATATATTTTTTTCTGCATCTACCTCTGAAAAAATATTTGGCCTTCTAGTAGTGTGTCGGACTTTCTCTATTAGTCCATCTATACTGACCTCCATCAGGTTGCAAATTAAAACTAATTTTTATCTGCATCTACAGTACCTCTGAAAAAATATTTGGGCTTCTAGCAGTGTGTGGGACTTGTTCTATTAGTCCATCTATACTGACCTCCATCAGGTTGCAAACTGAATATAGTTTTTTCTGCATCTACCTCTGAAAAAATATTGGGCTTCTAGCTGTGTGTGGGTCTTGTTCTATTAATCCATCTATACTGACCTCCATCAGGTTGCAAACTGAATATATTTTTTTCTGCATCTACCTCTGAAAAAATATTTTGCCTTCTAGTAGTGTGTCGGACTTTCTCTATTAGTCCATCTATACTGACCTCCATCAGGTTGCAAATTAAAACTAATTTTTATCTGCATCTACAGTACCTCTGAAAAAATATTTGGGCTTCTAGCAGTGTGTGGGACTTGTTCTATTAATCCATCTATACTGACCTCCATCAGGTTGCAAACTGAATATAGTTTTTTCTGCATCTACCTCTGAAAAAATATTGGGCTTCTAGCTGTGTGTGGGTCTTGTTCTATTAATCCATCTATACTGACCTCCATCAGGTTGCAAACTGAATATATTTTTTTCTGCATCTACCTCTGAAAAAATATTTGGCCTTCTAGTAGTGTGTCGGACTTTCTCTATTAGTCCATCTATACTGACCTCCATCAGGTTGCAAACTGAATATAATTTTTTTCTGCATCTAGCTCTGAAAAAATATTTGGCCTTCTAGTAGTGTGTCGGACTTTCTCTATTAGTCCATCTATACTGACCTCCATCAGGTTGCAAATTAAAACTAATTTTTATCTGCATCTACAGTACCTCTGAAAAAATATTTGGGCTTCTAGCAGTGTGTGGGACTTGTTCTATTAGTCCATCTATACTGACCTCCATCAGGTTGCAAACTGAATATAGTTTTTTCTGCATCTACCTCTGAAAAAATATTGGGCTTCTAGCTGTGTGTGGGTCTTGTTCTATTAATCCATCTATACTGACCTCCATCAGGTTGCAAACTGAATATATTTTTTTCTGCATCTACCTCTGAAAAAATATTTTGCCTTCTAGTAGTGTGTCGGACTTTCTCTATTAGTCCATCTATACTGACCTCCATCAGGTTGCAAATTAAAACTTATTTTTATCTGCATCTACAGTACCTCTGAAAAAATATTTGGGCTTCTAGCAGTGTGTGGGACTTGTTCTATTAATCCATCTATACTGACCTCCATCAGGTTGCAAACTGAATATAGTTTTTTCTGCATCTACCTCTGAAAAAATATTGGGCTTCTAGCTGTGTGTGGGTCTTGTTCTATTAATCCATCTATACTGACCTCCATCAGGTTGCAAACTGAATATATTTTTTTCTGCATCTACCTCTGAAAAAATATTTGGCCTTCTAGTAGTGTGTCGGACTTTCTCTATTAGTCCATCTATACTGACCTCCATCAGGTTACAAATTCAAAATAATTTTTTTCTGCATCTAACCCAGCCAATAGTTTTTGCCTAATACCACAGTTTGGCCACTCAGCTCTGCTCGGTTACCATCCATTGTTTTTTTGTGCAAAAAACTCCAGAGTTGTGAATTAGTTAACCACCAAAATGAGTGGAAAAAGGCCTGCTGCTGGTGGAAAGGGGAATAGGCGTGTTGGGAAGGGGAAAAAAGGTTGTGTCCGTGGGGTAGGTGTTAAAGCAACAGTAACATCTGCAGAAGAAAGACCATCTTCCAGCCAAACTAAAATGTCTACTTCTTTTAGCGGACAATGTGATAAGATCCCTTTCTTACGGCCACGCCAATCGCTACAAATTCCAGATGAGGCACAAAAACAGCAGGTGCTTCAACGGATATCAAGTGCTCCTTTAAGTGGGCTCTCCTCCACATCAACTTCAACATCACAAATACTCCAGTCCTCAAAGGTGTCACCCAAATCGCACTTGCTTCCTCACAGCTCCCAAATCTCCAGCTGCCTGTCTGAGTATGAGGTAGAACAGATGGTTGAGTCTGCAGAGCTGTTTACTCATACTATAGCCTGGGAATCAGAGGTCGACTCCAGCGCTTCTGTGAATCCAGACGAGGAAATGATCTGCACTGATGCCCAGAATCTTTGAGTCAGATCCAGGACCAGACGCAGAAGGTTCTGACCATAATGTAGACCCTCATTCCCAAACTGTAACTCCTGTTGGTGGAGACAATGAGGAAGACGATGATAAGACTCAAATACCTGATTGGAGCGACAACTTTAGTTTTTTGTCAGGGCAGGAACAGGTTGGCTCTGAGGACGACGGGTGTGATAACGCACAGGGTGATGATGATGAGGTCGGAGATCCCACTTACTGTCAACCCACAGTCAGCCAAGAGATGAGGTCAGCAGAGGAGGTGGAGGAAGATGCTAGTGACGACGAGGTCAGGTTGCGCCTTCCTGGACAGAGACGTAGTACTGGAAGCACGTCAACAACTGCATCCTCAAACACAACTCTGCCTCTCACCACAAGTCGTGGTGGCTCTTCAGGTCGCATGGGTGCTAAGCCTTGCATAGCCTGGGCATTTTTTCAGATCGATAAAGATGACCCAACTCGTGTTATCTGTAACATTTGTCAGCAAAAGCTAAGTAGAGGCCAAAAAATACATAGTTTGAGTACTTCATGCATGAACCGGCACATGGACATGAAGCATAAGTTGCAGTGGGAAGCTCAGTGTGCTACAATGCGGCCTAGCCGGCCGGGCCAACCACCGTCTGCCATATCTTGTGCATCCGCGGCCTCTTCATCCTCTGTGACTGGGGGGACAGCAGTCACACCTGTTTTGGGGCGCAGACCTGCCACCTCTTTACCCGCAACAGCCAGCGTGATTGGCAGGTCATCATTTTCTTTGGAGGTGGTAACACCAGCTGGTGTTGAGCGCTGTCCGACATCGATAACACCACCTTTGGATGAAGGCAACCTATCATGTCCGCCTGCATCTTCCTCACAGACCGGCAGTTTGCCGGGGACACCCTTATCAACCCCGTCTAAGCACAATAGCCAGCCCTCGGTCCCTCAGATGTGGACAAGTAAAAGACCATTTCCTCCTAGCCATGAGAAAGCTAAGAGGTTGAATTTCACCATCTGCAAGCTCTTGGCTACAGAAATGCTGCCTTTCCGCCTGGTGGACACAGAGGATTTTCGAGACCTTATGTCCGTCGCAGTGCCCCAGTACCAGATGCCCAGTCGGCACTACTTCTCAAAGAAAGGTGTGCCTGCGCTCCACCAGCATGTCGCACACAACATCACCACTTCTTTGAGAAACTCTGTGTGTGACAGGGTGCATTTCACCACAGACACTTGGACGAGTAGGCATGGACAGGGTCGTTACATGTCGCTGACTGGGCACTGGGTAACTATGGTGACAGCAGGACAAGGGGCTGCTGTCCAAGTCTTGCCGTCCCCACGAGTTGTGCGTCAATCCTCTTTATGTCAAAGTTCCTCCACTGCTTCTGCCTCCTCAACCTCCTCTCGGTCTTCCACCTGCACCCAAAGCCTGTCTGGTCATGCCACAAGCTTTCTAACTGCGCAGAAGGGATCCTGCACACCTCCTTACTATGCTGGCAGTAGGGCTCAACGTCATCAGGCGGTTTTTACATTGAAATGTCTGGGAAATGTGAGTCACACAGCTGAGGAGTTGTGGTCAGCTCTGGAGAACCAATTTCATGAATGGTTGTCTCCACTGGACCTGAAACCAGGGAAGGCCGTGTGCGACAATGCTGCAAACCTGGGTGCGGCCCTTCGCCGGGGCAATGTCACACACGTGCCTTGTATGGCTCACGTGTTGAACCTGGTTGTCCAGCAATTTTTAGCCCACTATCCCAGACTAGATGGCCTTCTGCAGAGGACACGGTCGCTGTGTGCTCACTTCCGCCGTTCGCATCCCGCAGCTCAGCGACTTACATCTCTACAGAAGTCGTTGGGCCTGCCACTTCACCGGCTAAAATGCGATGTGCCTACCCGGTGGAATTCAACTCTGCACATGTTGCAGCGACTGTGGCAGCACCGACAAGCCCTGGTGCAATACGTTCTGACGTATAGCCTGGGCCAACGAGATTCAGAGGTGGGGCAAATCACGCTGGAGGAGTGGTCTCAGATCAGGGACCTATGCACCCTTCTGCACAGTTTTGAAATGGCGACGAAGATGTTTAGTGCTGACGATGCCATTATCAGCATGACTATTCCGGTGATTTACATGCTGGAGCACATGTTAAACAGAATTCGGAGTCAGGTGGTGGCACAAGAGGAGGTGGAGGAAGTAGAGGAGGAGGAGTTGTATGCGGAAGGGCTAACATCTGCAAGGTCCAGAAGGTCGGCAGCACCAAGGCGGCAGGCATGTGAGGGTGGGGGAGATGGTTTTACCAGGGCGCATGGTAGCAGTCAAACTAGTGAGGAAGGTGCAGGAGCCCAGGAAGAAGTGGAGGACGAACTGATGGAAGACTCATCAGATGAGGGAGACCTTGATCACATTTCTGTTGTGCGAGGTTGGGGGGAGAGGACAGAGGAAGGAAGCATGATTGTTACCTCGCCACCAACACAACAGGGACTTGGTGCTCCTGGATGCGCAACACACATGAGTGCCTTCTTGCTGCACTACCTGCAACATGACCCTCGAATTGTGAGAATTAGAAATAATCCTGACTACTGGGTTGCCACACTGTTAGATCCCTGGTACAAAAGTAAATTTGCAGAAATTATTCCTGCCATAGAAAGGGATGCACGCATGCAGGAGTATCAGCAGAGACTGTTGCAGAATCTTACATGTGCTTTTCCACAAAATACCAGTGGTGCACGTAGTGAATCTCACAGTTCCAACTTGCCAACCGTGGGACCGTCAAGTGTTCAGCACTCAAACCGTAACAGAACCACAGTATCTGCTGGTAACATCAATTTTGCGGAATCATTTCACCACTTTTTTAGCCCATCCTTTGCAAGGCCACAGGAGACAAGAAGTCTGACACATAGTCAACGCCTAGAGACGATGGTACAGGAGTATCTCCAAGTAAACATTGAAGCCACGACTGTGTCACTGGACCCTTGCTCTTTTTGGGCTTCCAATCTGGATAAATGGCCGGAGCTAGCCACTTACGCCTTGGAGATCTTGTCATGCCCCGCAGCCAGCGTTCTGTCTGAACGTGTGTTCAGCGCTGCTGGTGGTGTGCTGACAGATAAGCGCACGCGGCTCTCCACTGATAATGTAGACAGACTCACGTTCATAAAGATGAACAAATCATGGATCCGAAACGACTTTTCTACCCCTGTGTCATCCTGGGGAGAGTAAAAGCTTGATGATTGGTTAAAATCACCCTACCAAACGTTTTAAGCTTTCAAATTACTAATCATGTTTATCTGTATCTTGACTGGAAAATAATTTGGGCTGTGTAGCAGTGTGCAGCACTGATCCTATTAGGCCATCTATAATAAACTCCACCAGATTTAAAATTAAAAATAATTTTTAGCTGCATCTAGCTCGGAAAATAATTTTGGGGCTCCGAGATGCGCAAGACACATAAGTGCCTTCTTGCTGCACTACCTGCAGCATGACCCTCATATTGTCAGAATTCGAAGTAATCATGACTACTGGGTTGCCACACTCTTAGATCCCCCAAACTTTTCGATCAACCTTTTCATTTTAATAAAGACCAAAAAAATGGTCATTTTTGAAATTATAAGCATTAGCAGGTTGTTAGAAACTGAAATCAAACAGTTTTCAACTCAAAACTTTATTCTAGGTGATGTTACATTTTCACATAGGACCCCTTGTTCGAAAGGAGCTTCTGAACTCTCTCGTCCATTGAATTTGTCAGGTTTTGGATGGTTTCTGCTTCAATTGTTTTGCATGAGGACAGAATACCCTCCCAGAGCTGTTGCTTAGAAGTGAACTGCCTCCCGCCATCATAGACACTCCTTTTAATGATGCTCTAAAGGTTCTGAATGGTGTAGAGGTCAGGGGAGCATGGGGATCACACCATAAGTTTGTCCCCTTTTATGCCCATATCAGCCAGAGATGCAGATGTTTTATGTGCAGCATGAGATGGTGCATTATCATGCAGAAAAATGATCTTGCTGTGAAATACACGGTTCTTCTTCTTGAACCATGGCAGGAAGTGCTGTTTGAGAAAATCCACATACATTATGGAGTTCATCTTTAGAGCCTTCAGGGATCCTACAGGGGCCGACAATCTCTCTCCCCATGATTCCAGCCCAAAACATTACTCCACCTCCTCCTTGTTGGCGCTGTAGCCGTGTTTGCGTGGGGTGTCCATCAACCAGCCATCCTCCACTCCATCCATCTGGACCATCGAGCGCTGCACGGCACTCATCCGTGAACAAAACAGTTTTGAAATCAGTCTTCATGTAATGTTTGGCCCACTGGAGCCGTTTCTGCTTGTGTGAAGTGGATAGAGGAGGTCGACAGGATGGCGTATGCACAGCTGCAAACCTCTGAAGGACCCTGCATCTTGTTGTTCGGGGGACGTTGGAGGCACAAGCAGCTTCAAAAACTTGTCTGCTGCTATGACAAGGATTTTTTGCCGCTGCTCTTTCAACCTGACGTAATTGCCTGTAGGAAAGAGTCCTCAATTTGCCCTTATCAGCACGCACACGTGTGTACTGTGAATCAGCTACATACTTCTTGATTGCCAAGACACTTCATCCTGATCATCGCACAATGTTGATTGTAGTCATGCCTTGACCTAAACACTCCACAATTTGTTGCTTCTCAGCAGCCGACACATCCTTTTTCTTTCCCATTTTGGCAGAAAATGTAGGCTGCTTAATAATGTGAGAGAGCCTTCTTAAGTAGTCTTGCCTTTCATTGGACACACCTGCCAAACTAATTAGCACAGGTGTCTGCAATTGCTTACAGTGATATAAAGAGCCCTGACACACATCACCATCAATGAGTTTAACTGACAAACAAACAAATTCTTCCCTTATCACTCCTAAACACTTTTTGCATAATAATTTGGAACGCGGTGTACATGTGCTTTTCCACAAAACACCAGCGATTCACGTAGTGAATCTTACAGTTCTAACTTGCCAACCGTGGTCTGTATGGAATTGTTCAATAAAGGGCCCAAAATTAAGATAACATAGATGGGAGAGGTCTCTATGAATAGGAATTCCTAAGTATTTGATACCCTGTGAGGGCCAGGCAAAGGGAAAGTTGGACTGGATGGAATCCTATATGGATTTGGGGAGGGAGACATCGAGGGCCTCAGACTTCGCTGCATTGATTTTAAAATGTTACCATGTAACAAAGTGATCTATTTCAGCCATAACAGCATGGATGGATATAAGTGATTGAGTGATATATACTAGGACATCATCAGCAAATAGAGAGCACTTGTACTCGGTGCCTCCCACCTCAATCCACCTAATATTGGGGTTATGGCGAATTGATGAGAGCAGGTGCTCCGTCGCTAGGATGTATAAGAGAGGGGACAGAGGACATCCCTGCCTTGTCCCATTGGTGATTGTGAAAGGTGATGAAAATGTTCTGACGCACCCCCTGGGCCTTGGGACACCTGGAGCCGGACCCTTTTTGGTGGATGCTGGTGGTTGTAGTCTTCGTGGCGGCGACCCGGTTCCGTGGCTCAGGGCGGTCAAACCAGTGGCGGAACTATTTATGTGGTTTTGATGTTTAAATGTCCGACTACGCCACCCGTGGATTGCGGTCAGAGTGAACCGCCGCTACAGGGCAGACCGCTGAGGCTGGTGTTGTGGGTGCAGCAGAGCGTAGCATAACTCCCCACGGGAGGATTATAGCCTCAGGGCAGTGTATGCGGAGGATGGGGGTGATGGTGCAGGGCAGCAGCAGTAACGACACGGAGTCAGTGATGCAGTCCAGGGCCTTTACTCACAGTTCTTATTATCCAGACCACGTCTGCAGGTAACGGCTGCCCACGTCGTACTGTGCTCACCAGGTGAGGGGCTCAGACAACTCCCAGATAACTTTGGAGCACTTCACAGGACCCCCTTTGTGTGTCCTTTGTCTGGCCTTTCTTACCAACACTTCTGTCTGGCTGCCTCGGGCCTCCTCTTGGTAAACTTGGCGCCAGTTTCCCTGACCCTATGTGGTGCCTTCCTAGCGGGTGTAGCGAGGGGCTGCGCCACATAAAATGTCAGAGCCTCCGGTTTCTAGCTGAGGGTCGTTTCCTGCCTCCACTAGTTCGGGGACCGGTCTCCCCCTTTGGCCTGACCCCTCCACGCAGGTGGATTCGGGCGTGCGGTGGCGACTCGCCCGTCCGCACCCCTGGGATCCCTTCATTCCTCGTTCCTGGAGCCTTCTCCGCTCCTCTTCCTTCCTTCTCCCTCTTCCAGGCCTGGGCCTCTGTTACTAGGCCCGCCTCCGGAGCAGAGCTCATGCAGAGCCCCTGCTCCCTGCCACTTCTGCTCAGACTTCTCTGCACTGAACTAAGATGGTGCCCACCTTTTATACTCCCTTCTCAATGCACCCAGGAACTGCTTCCTCCCTGCTCCTGCACTACAGGGTTCCCCTTCCTCAGTGTTCCCTCCCCCCACTCCAGCCAGGGACAGGGACTGTCGTGCCCATCTCAGGGGCATATTGGTCGCCCTGCCCCACGGCAATGTGGTGTAATGCATGCAGGTGTCGGGTCCTGATCCACACTCCATCCTTACCTGAGAGTGAGATACAACACCTCTGGGTGAGGTGCAATACGTCTGTAGCAACCGAGCCCTCAGGGTGCTACAGTTCCATTTATCTTCAGCCTAGGTGACGTATTGCGATACAGGGCCGTGATTTTGGCTATAAAAGGGTCCCCTAGACCCCTACCCCAAGCTTTTTAAGAGAATCATATATGGCGTGCCAGGAGACTCTATGGAATGCTTTCTCAGCATCCAACGAGAGTATCTAATTACAAATTTTTAACTGCATCTAGCCCAGGAAATACTTTGTGCCTAGTAGCAGTGTCTGCTAGTCAGCGGATTATCCCGGCTGTTAAGCAAGCTACACCACCTGTAGTTTAGACACTTAATTTTTTCAAAGGAAATGCTTCGGGACCATGGGATACTCAGTGAAGAGCATCAGGAGGCACCCCAAGGCATAGGGGCTGGGACTGGCAGTAGGATGCCTTGCGGTGGACAGCCGAGCTCGATCCTTATAAAAGCTTTTTAACTGCAGCAGCTTTAGTGGACGCTACTGGAGCTGGAATTACGCGGCTGCTGGCATGAGACTTGCCCTCCAATAGATCCTTGTAAATGAATTTAAAGTGTATTCATTCAAATTAGAGAGACAATTTAAATTAAAAAGCTTAGAGCTGCCTCCACCACAGGGGGGCTCGCTCGACCCACCAGCGGACAGGCACCAGTATTGGGAGAGGGGGGCTGGCCATCAGGGTTCACCGCGGCTCTGGCACAAACCCGGCGACACGGAGGTGGCACGGGCAGGAGCGGACTGGCCGTGTCGGCTTCTCACTTTTTGGATTTTAGAAGGGCATGACATGCCTATATCTGTGTCTCCCCCTCCTTTTACTCCTCCACCTCTTTTATTTTCGCATGACTATATGTACTTGTCACTTTTCCATGTGTTAGTTGTGTCTTCTGAGCAGTTTGTCAGCTTTTGGACACCTTTGAAGGTGTTTTCTATGTGTTTCTATGTGTTTTTGTTTGCCTGCCATTGGTTTTAACGGTGTTCGAAGGTGTTCGACGAACAGTTCGACGAACAGATCGGCGAACACACGGGTGTTCGATGAACCGAACCGAACTCGAACACTACGGGGGTGGCTTAACACTAATAAGGTTGAAAATTCAATATAATTTTTTTCTGCATCTAGCTCTGAAAAAATATTTCAGCTTGTAGCAGTGTGTGGTACTTGTTTTATTAGTCCATCTATACTAACCTCCATCAGGTTTCAAATTCAATATAATTTTTTTCTGCATCTAGCTCTGAAAAATATTACAGCTTGTAGCAGTGTGTGGGACTTGTTCTATTAGTCCATCTATACTGACCTCCATAAGGTTGAAAATTCAATATAATTTTTTTCTGCATCTAGCTCTGAAAAAATATTTCAGCTTGTAGCAGTGTGTGGTACTTGTTTTATTAGTCCATCTATACTAACCTCCATCAGGTTTCAAATTCAATATAATTTTTTTCTGCATCTAGCTCTGAAAAAATATTTAGGCTTCTTGCAGTGTGTGGGACTTGTTCTATTAGTCCATCTATACTAACCTCCATCAGGTTGCAAATTCAATATAATTTTTTTCTGCATCTAGCTCTGAAAAAATATTTCAGCTTCTAGCAGTGTGTGGTACTTGTTCTATTAGTCCATCTATACTGACCTCCATCAGGTTGCAAATTCAATATATTTTTTTTCTGCATCTAGCTCTGAAAAAATATTTCAGCTTGTAGCAGTGTGTGGGACTTGTTCTATTAGTCCATCTATAATAACCTCCATCAGGTTTCAAATTTAAAATAATTTTTTTCTGCATCTAGCTCTGAAAAAATATTTAGGCTTCTAGCATTGTGTGGGACTTGTTCTATTAGTCCATCTATACTAACCTCCATCAGGTTGCAAATTCAATATAATTTTTTCTGCATCTAGCTCTGAAAAAATATTTCAGCTTGAAGCAATGTGTGGGACTTGTTCTATTAGTCCATCTATACTGACCTCCATCAGGTTGCAAATTCAATATAATTTTTTTCTGCATCTAGCTCTGAAAAAATATTTAGGCTTCTAGAAGTGTGTGGGACTTGTTCTATTAGTCCATCTATACAGACCTCCATCAGGTTGCAAATTCAATATAATTTTTTTATGCATGTAGCTCTGAAAAAATATTTCAGCTTGTAGCAGTGTGTGGGACTTGTTCTATTAGTCCATCTATACTAACCTCCATCAGGTTGCAAATTCAAAATATTTTTTTTCTGCATCTAGCTCTGAAAGAATATTTAGGCTTCTAACAGTGTGTGGGACTTGTTCTATGAGTCCATCTATACTGACCTCCATCAGGTTGCAAATTCAATATAATTTTTTTCTGCATCTAGCTCTGAAAAAATATTTCAGCTTCTAGCAGTGTGTGTGACTTGTTCTATTAGTCCATCTATACTGACCTCCATCAGGTTGCAATTTCAATATAATTTTTTTCTGCGTCAAGCTCTGAAAAAATATTTCAGCTTGTAGCAGTGTGTCGGACTTGTTCTATTAGTCCATCTATACTAACCTCCATCAGGTTGCAAATTCAATATAATTTTTTTCTGCATCTAGCTCCGAAAAAAATATTTCAGCTTCTAGCAGTGTGTGGGACTTGTTCTATTAGTCCATTTATACTGACCTCCATCAGGTTGCAAATTCAATATAAATTTTTCTGCATCCAGCTCTGAAAAAATATTTCAGCTTGTTGCAGTGTGTGGGACTAGTTCTATTTGTCCATCTATACTAACTTCCATCAGGTTGCAAATTCAATATAATTTTTTTCTGCATCTAGCTCTGAAAAAATATTTAGGCTTCTAGCAGTGTGTGGGACTTGTTCTATTAGTCCATCTATACTAACCTCCATCAGGTTGCAAATTCAATATAATTTTTTTCTGCATCTAGCTCTGAAAAAATATTTAAGATTCTAGCAGTGTGTGGGACTTGTTCTATTAGTCCATCTATACTGACCTCCATCAGATTGCAAATTCAATATAATTTTTTTCTGCATCTAGCTCTGAAAAAATATTTCAGCTTGTAGCAGTGTGTGGGACTTGTTCTATTAGTCCATCTATACTGACCTCCATCAGGTTGAAAATTCAATATAATTTTTTTCTGCATCTAGCTCTGAAAAAATATTTCAGCTTGTAGCAGTGTGTGGGACTTGTTCTTTTAGTCCATCTATACTAACCTCCATCAGGTTTCAAATTCAATATAATTTTTTTCTGCATCTAGCTCTGAAAAAATATTTAGGCATCTAGCATTGTGTGGGACTTGTTCTATTAGTCCATCTATACTGACCTCCATCAGGTTGCAAATTCAATACAATTTTCTTCTGCATCTAGCTCTGAAAAATTATTTCAGCTCGTAGCAGTGTGTGGGACTTGTTCTATTAGTCCTTTTATACTGAGCTCCATCAGTTTGCAAACTTAATATAATTTTTTTCTGCATCTAGCTCTGAAAAAATATTTAGGCTTCTAGCAGTGTGTGGGACTTGTTCTATTAGTCCATCTATACTGACCTCCATCAGGTTGCAATTCAATATAATTTTTTTCTCCATCTAGCTCTGAAAAAATATTTCAGCTTGTAGCAGTGTGTGGAACTTGTTCTATTAGTCCATCTATACTAACCTCCGTCAGGTTGCAAATTCAATATATTTTTTTTCTGCATCTAGCTCTGAAAAAATATTTAGGCTTCTAGCAGTGTGTGGGACTTGTTCTATTAGTCCATTTATACTGACCTCCATCAGGTTGCAAATTCAATATAATTTTTTTCTACATCCAGCTCTGAAAAAATATTTCAGCTTGTAGCAGTGTGTGGGACTTGTTCTATTAGTCCATTTATACTGACCTCCATAAGGTTGAAAATTCAATATAATTTTTTTCTGTATCTAGCTCTGAAAAAATATTTCAGCTTGTAGCAGTGTGTGGTTCTTGTTTTATTAGTCCATCTATACTAACCTCCATCAGGTTTCAAATTCAATATAATTTTTTTCTGCATCTAGCTCTGAAAAAATATTTAGGCTTCTAGAAGTGTTTGGGACTTGTTCTATTTGTCCATCTATACAGAACTCCATCAGGTTGCAAATTCAATATAATTTTTTTATGCATCTAGCTCTGAAAAAATATTTCAGCTTGTAGCAGTGTGTGTGACTTGTTCTATTAGTCCATCTATACTAACCTCCATCAGGTTGCAAATTCAAAATATTTTTTTTCTGCATCTAGCTCTGAAAGAATATTTAGGCTTCTAGCAGTGTGTGGGACTTGTTCTATTAGTCCATCTATACTGACCTCCATCAGGTTGCAAATTCAATATAATTTTTTTCTGCATCTAGCTCTGAAAAAATATTTCAGCTTGTAGCAGTGTGTCGGACTTGTTCTATTAGTCCATCTATACTAACCTCCACCAGGATGCAAATTCAATATAATTTTTTTCTGCATCTAGCTCTGAAAAAATATTTAGGCTTCTAGCAGTGTGTGGGAATTGTTCTATTATTCCATCTATACTAACCTCCATCAGGTTGCAAATTCAATATAATTTTTTTCTGCATCTAGCTCCGAAAAAAATATTTCAGCTTCTAGCAGTGTGTGGGACTTGTTCTATTAGTCCATTTATACTGACCTCCATCAGGTTGCAAATTCAATATAATTTTTTCTGCATCCAGCTCTGAAAAAATATTTCAGCTTGTTGCAGTGTGTGGGACTTGTTATGTTCTGCTACCAGAGCTAAGGAAAGAGAGGAGATCTGTCCCTACGATAGAACTCAGCTTTATCCCTACGATGTAACAGGGGACCTGATCCTGCGATCAGACCTGCTAAAGTCCTAAGCTAGTCTGTATGGAGACCTATAGATGTGGGGAAGGAATCCCTACAAGTACTAAGGACTGGGAGGAAAATGGGACACCTCCTAACAGAAATAGTAGCAGACAGACAAACAAACAAAATATATAGAACACTGAGGTCCGTAGACCAAGCAAACTAACAGAGTTAGATACAGAGCACAGGCTAGCTAGAAAGTAGTTATACAATGAAGTCCAGCAAAGCCAGAAGGGCGGAGCAGGATTAAATAGGCCAACAAGGTCATGTGACGGAAACATCATCTGACCTCACCCAAGAGTTATCCTCGGGTCCGAAACCTTTCCAGGCCACAAGATACTGCAAACTACCTCTATACCGTCTAGAGTTAAGCATGCGAGAAATTTCATATTCCCCGTCCTCCACCACCGGAGGAACAGAGGCAGAGGCGTCACCATCCGACACAACAGCTTTTTTTAACAGAGAGACATGAAATACCGGATTAATTCTCCAGGAGGTAGGAACCTCCAACCTAACAGCAGATTGGTTGACAACCTGAAGCACCTTAAAGGGCCCTACAAACTTGGGACCCAATTTCTTAGAAGGAATCCTCAACCGCAAATTCCTAGAGGACAACCAAACGATGTCACCAACAGCGAACAAAACCTCCTGTCGTTTCCTATCAAAGCAGTCTTTAGATTTTCTGTTGGCCTCCTGAAGATTACCACGCACATCCGTCCAAACTCTCTCCAAATCACCGGAAAAATTCCCCTCCTCAGGCACGGCAGATCCCAACTTGGAGAACGACCCAAACGACGGATGTCTCCCAGAACAACAAAAAAAAGGCGAACAACCAGCAGAAGAAGATGTATGATTGTTCAGAGCAAATTCAGCAAGTGGCAGAAACTCAGACCACCCCTCTTGATTGTCTGCCACAAAACAACGCAAGAACTGCTCAACATCCTGGTTTTTCCTTTCTGTCTGGCCATTAGATTCAGGATGATATCCGGACGAGAACGATAAATGAACTCCCAACCTGTCACAAAAGGCACGCCAAAAACGAGCCACGAACTGAGGACCCCTATCAGAAACAATGTCAGTAGGAACGCCATGAAGTCTGACAATTTCCTTGACAAAGGCCTTAGCGAGAGTTTTAGCGCAGGGCAGTTTGACGAAGGGAACCAAGTGACACATCTTGCTAAAACGGTCCACGACCACCCAGATGACAGTAAAACCCTCAGAGGGGGGAAGGTCAGTTATAAAGTCCATAGCCAAATGTGTCCAAGGAGCACTGGGAACCTCCAAAGGACAAAGCAACCCCGCAGCAGGAGTATGTGAGGACTTAGATCTAGCACATATAGTACATTGACGCACCCACTTAATGACTTCCTTCTGCCATCCAGGCCACCAAAAACTGCGACCCACCAGTCTCTTGGTCTCAGAGATTCCGGGATGACCTGCCAACCGAGATTCGTGATACTCAACAAACAAATCTCTCCTAAAGGTCCCAGGCACAAACAACCTCCCATGAGGAGTGTTAGATGGGGCATTCTCCTGTGCTTTAAGAATCTCATCTTCCAAAACGGAGTCCAAAGCAGCTATCACAACACTTTCTTGTAAAATGTTCTCCTCTTTCTCAGCACCGACTATGGGAGAAAAACTGCGAGACAAGGCATCCGCCTTAACATTCTTAGTACCAGGGATGTAAGTAACGGAGAAATTAAACCGCGAGAAAAACAGTGCCCACCTAGCCTGACGGGCATTCAGGCACTTGGCAGCATCAAGATATATCAGATTTTTATGATCCGTAAGAACCTGAACGGGAAATTCCGCACCTTCCAAGAAGTGGCGCCAGTGTTCAAATGCGAGTTTAATAGCCAATAATTCCCGATTACCAATATCGTAATTCAGTTCAGTCTCCGAAAAATTTTTTGAAAAAAAGGCACAGGGATGTAATCCATCCCCGTTATCCTGAGACAATACTGCGCCAACCCCCACAGAGGAAGCATCAACCTCAACCAAAAACGGCTTAGTCACATCAGGCTGCATAAGGATGGGAGCAGAGGTGAACCTCTCCTTGAGATACACAAAAGCTTCAATAGCCTCAGAAGACCACTGAACCGCATCAGCACCTTTCCTGGTGAGATCGGTCAGAGGTTTGACAATACTAGAAAAAATTTTTATGAGTTTTCTGTAATAATTGGCGAAACCTAAAAACCTCTGTATCGATTTCAAACCAATAGGCCTAGGCCATTCCTGTACAGCTTGAACTTTAACCGGGTCCATCTCAAAACCTTCGCTGGAGATAATGTAACCCAAAAAACTAATTCTCTGTACAGCGAACTCACATTTCTCCAGCTTAGCAAAAAGCGAATTGTCCATTAACAACTGTAATACCTCACGTACGCTCCGCCAATGAGACTCCAGATCCGGCGAATAAATCAAAATGTCATCCAAATACACAACCACATTTTTGCCGATCAAAGGTCTAAGGATGTCATT
The DNA here is from genome assembly GCF_046119375.1 of Phyllobates terribilis. Classification (NCBI taxonomy): domain Eukaryota; kingdom Metazoa; phylum Chordata; class Amphibia; order Anura; family Dendrobatidae; genus Phyllobates; species Phyllobates terribilis. The sequence goes on along the minus strand of NW_027362768.1, from coordinate 31,561,441 downwards.
AATAAGATTCTGAAAAAATGCAGGAGCATTAGTAAGACCAAAAGGCATATCCAGATTCTCAAAATGACCCACAGGAGTGTTAAAAGCAGTCTTCCATTCGTCACCCTCCTTCATGCGCAACAGATTGTATGCCCCCTTAAGGTCAATTTTAGAGAACCACTTGGCCCCCATTAACTGGTTAAATAAATCAGGAATCAATGGCAGTGGGTAAGGATTGCGTACAGTAATTTTGTTAATCTCACGAAAATCCAGACAAGGACGTAAACCGCCGTCCTTTTTTTTTACAAAAAAAAATCCAACCGCCACAGGAGACTTAGAAGGCCTAATGTGACCGGCGGCCAAACTTGTCTGTATGTATTCCTCCAAAGCCTTCCTCTCAGGAATAGTAAGTTTAAATAAACGACTTTTAGGAAGAGTCGCTCCAGGGACAAATTCAATAGAACAATCATAGTCTCTATGGGGAGGCAAAACCTGCGATTCCTTCTCAGAAAAAACTCTCCAAAAATCCTGAATAGGAACAGGCAATTCTCCCCTATCCAAAGCTGCAATACGCCCGTTACAACACTTGTCATAACATTTATGGCTCCAGGATTTAATTTCACTGGTAGACCAATCCAGTACAGGATTGTGAAATTTTAACCAGGGCAATCCCAATATTACTGGAGAAGGCAAGTTATTCAAAACTACCAAATCCAATTTCTCATGGTGAACACCATTAATAGTGAGAGGAAATTCACAGACCTTGAGAGTAATATTCTTCAAAGGGGAACCATCCACAGAAGCCACAGCAATGGGGGATGATAAAGGTTCGGGTTTTAAATTGAGTCTTTCCAAGAATCCCCCATCAATTACATTCAGAGTAGACCCACAATCGACAAACACCCGAAATTCCATTAATTTTTCCTGAGCAATCGTGAAGCAGCTAAAAATACACCCTTGGAATTTAAACAGGCAATACGGGCATGACTGACCATTTTTTTTTCTTTCTTCATACGAAGCTCACAGCCTTTAATCAAATGACCAGATTTTCCGCAATAGAAACACAAGCCTTCAAAAAATCTACGGTCTTTTTCTTGAGAGCGAGGTGCCACCGATCCAATCTCCATCGGTTCACCACTGTTAGTACACACATTCTCATAACCAGAAACTGACATAGCAGAGGATTTGCTCTCATTAACCCTTGCACGCAGTCTCCTATCCACCCGTATAGCTAATTGCATAGCCTGTTGCAAATCTTCAGGTGTAGGATAAGCAATTAGCAGGTCTTTAACCCTTTCATTGAGCCCAGCAAGAAATAGACTTTTCAGAGCAGAATCGTTCCACCCTGTTTGAGTAGACCATCGACGGAAATGAGTACAATATTTTTCCACATTACCTGATCCCTGTCTCAAACGTCTTAACTCAGTCTCAGCTGATGCGACACGGTCAGGATCATCATATAATAGCCCCAAAGCAGAAAAAAAACTATCCACTGATCTGAAGCATGTATCACTAGGTTGCAAAGAAAAGGCCCACTCCTGAGGCTCTTTGCGCAAAAGTGACATTATGAACCCTATGCGCTTTGATTCATCCCCAGAGGACTTGGGTCTCAAACGAAAATACAATAAGCAAGCATTTTTAAATGAAAAAAATTCTCGGTGTTCACCAAAAAATAAATCCGGCAAACATACCTTAGGCTCCAAGAAAAGTGCTCCAGGACAGTTACTCACGTGCTGACGGAGCTCGGCCACCTCCAGAGAGATTCGCTGCAGGCGATGAGCCAAATCCTGAACCGACACCATGATGGAACAGAAAAATCTTTCCTTAGAGAATTTGCAGGCTGGACTTACTGTTATGTTCTGCTACCAGAGCTAAGGAAAGAGAGGAGATCTGTCCCTATGATAGAACTCAGCTTTATCCCTACGATGTAACAGGGGACCTGATCCTGCGATCAGACCTGCTAAAGTCCTAAGCTAGTCTGTACGGAGACCTATAGATGTGGGGAAGGAATCCCTACAAGTACTAAGGACTGGGAGGAAAATGGGACACCTCCTAACAGAAATAGTAGCAGACAGACAAACAAACAAAATATATAGAACACTGAGGTCCGTAGACCAAGCAAACTAACAGAGTTAGATACAGAGCACAGGCTAGCTAGAAAGTAGTTATACAATGAAGTCCAGCAAAGCCAGAAGGGCGGAGCAGGATTAAATAGGCCAACAAGGTCATGTGACCAGCAAAGGAAAAAACCTAAGAGCAAGGTTCTAACAGGACTAGTTCTATTTGTCCATCTATACTAACTTCCATCAGGTTGCAAATTCAATATAATTTTTTTCTGCATCTAGCTCTGAAAAAATATTTAGGCTTCTAGCAGTGTGTGGGACTTGTTCTATTAGTCCATCTATACGAACCTCCATCAGGTTGCAAATTCAATATAATTTTTTTCTGCATCTAGCTCTGAAAAAATATTTAGGCTTCTAGCAGTGTGTGGGACTTGTTCTATTAGTCCATCTATACTGACCTCCATCAGATTGCAAATTCAATATAATTTTTTTCTGCATCTAGCTCTGAAAAAATATTTCAGCTTGTAGCAGTGTGTGGGACTTGTTCTATTAGTCCATCTATACTGACCTCCATCAGGTTGAAAATTCAATATAATTTTTTTCTGCATCTAGCTCTGAAAAAATATTTCAACTTGTAGCAGTGTGTGGGACTTGTTCTATTAGTCCATCTATACTAACCTCCATCAGGTTTCAAATTCAATATAATTTTTTTCTGCATCTAGCTCTGAAAAAATATTTAGGCTTCTAGCAGTGTGTGGGACTTGTTCTATTAGTCCATCTATACTAACCTCCATCAGGTTGCAAATTCAATATAATTTTTTCTGCATCTAGCTCTGAAAAAATATTTCAGCTTGTAGCAATGTGTGGTACTTGTTCTATTAGTCCATCTATACTGACCTCCATAAGGTTGCAAATTCAATATAATTTTTTTCTGCATCTAGCTCTGAAAAAATATTTCAGCTTGAAACAATGTGTGGGACTTGTTCTATTAGGCCATCTATACTGACCTCCATAAGGTTGCAAATTCAATATAATTTTTTTCTGCATCTAGCTCTGAAAAAATATTTAGGCTTCTAGAAGTGTGTGGGACATGTTCTATTAGTCCATCTATACAGACCTCCATCAGGTTGCAAATTCAATATAATTTTTTATGCATCTAGCTCTGAAAAAATATTTCAGCTTGTAGCAGTGTGTGGGACTTGTTCTATTAGGCCATCTATACTAACCTCCATCAGGTTGCAAATTCAAAATATTTTTTTTCTGCATCTAGCTCTGAAAAAATATTTAGGCTTCTAGCAGTGTGTGGGACTTGTTCTATTAGTCCATCTATACTGACCTCCATCAGGTTGCAAATTCAATATAATTTTTTTCTGCATCTAGCTCTGAAAAAAAATTTCAGCTTCTAGCAGTGTGTGTGACTTGTTCTATTAGTCCATCTATACTGACCTCCATCAGGTTGCAATTTCAATAGAATTTTTTCTGCGTCTAGCTCTGAAAAAATATTTCAGCTTGTAGCAGTGTGTCGGACTTGTTCTATTAGTCCATCTATACTAACCTCCACCAGGATGCAAATTCAATATAATTTTTTTCTGCATCTAGCTCTGAAAAAATATTTAGGCTTCTAGCAGTGTGTGGGAATTGTTCTATTATTCCATCTATACTAACCTCCATCAGGTTGCAAATTCAATATAATTTTTTTCTGCATCTAGCTCCGAAAAAAATATTTCAGCTTCTAGCAGTGTGTGGGACTTGTTCTATTAGTCCATCTATACTGACCTCCATCAGGTTGCAAATTCAATATAATTTTTTTCTGCATCTAGCTCTGAAAAAATATTTAGGCTTCTAGCAGTGTGTGGGAATTGTTCTATTATTCCATCTATACTAACCTCCATCAGGTTGCAAATTCAATATAATTTTTTTCTGCATCTAGCTCCGAAAAAAATATTTCAGCTTCTAGCAGTGTGTGGGACTTGTTCTATTAGTCCATCTATACTGACCTCCATCAGGTTGCAAATTCAATATAATTTTTTTCTGCATTTAGCTCTAAAAAAATATTTCAGCTTGTAACAGTGTGTGGAACTTGTTCTATTAGTCCATCTATACTAACCTCTATCAGGTTGCAAATTCAATATATTTTTTTTCTGCATCTAGCTCTGAAAAAATATTTAGGCTTCTAGCAGTGTGTGGGACTTGTTCTATTAGTCCATCTATACTAACCTCCATCAGGTTGCAAATTCAATATAATTTTTTTCTGCATCTAGCTCTGAAAAAATATTTAGGCTTCTAGCAGTGTGTGGGAATTGTTCTAATAGTGCATCTATACTAACCTCCATCAGGTTGCAAATTCAATATAATTTTTTTCTGCATCTAGCTCTGAAAGAATATTTAGGCTTCTAGCAGTGTATGGGACTTGTTCTATTAGTCCATCTATACTGACCTCCATCAGGTTGCAAATTCAATATAATTTTTTTCTGCACCTAGCTCTGAAAAAATATTTCAGCTTGTAGCAGTGTGTGGGACTTATTCTATTAGTCCATCTATACTGACCTTCATCTGGTTGCAAATTCAATATAATGTTTTTCTGCAACTAGCTCTGAAAAATTATTTAGGCTTCTAGCAGTGTATGGGACTTGTTCTATAAGTCCATCTATACTGACCTCCATCAGGTTGCAAATTCAATATAATTTTTTTCTGCACCTAGCTCTGAAAAAATATTTCAGCTTGTAGCAGTGTGTGGGACTTATTCTATTAGTCCATCTATACTGACCTTCATCTGGTTGCAAATTCAATATAATGTTTTTCTGCAACTAGCTCTGAAAAATTATTTCAGCTTGTAGCAGTGTGTGGGACTTGTTCTTTTAATCCATCTATACTAACCTCCATCCGGTTGCAAATTCAAATTAATTTTTTTCTGCATCTAGCTCTGAAAAAATATTTCAGCTTCTAGCAGTGTGTGGGACTTGTTCTATTAGTCCTTCTATTCTGACCTCCATCAGGTTGCAAATTCAATATAATTTTTTTCTGCATCTAGCTCTGAAAAAATATTTCAGCTCGTAGCAGTGTGTGGGACTTGTTATATTAGTGCATCTATACTGACCTCCATCAGGTTGCAAATTCAATATAAATTTTTTTCTGCATCTAGCTCTGAAAAAATATTTCAGCTTGTAGCAGTGTGTGGGACTTGTTCTATTAGTCCATCTATACTAACCTCCATCAGGATGCAAATTCAATATAATTTTTTTCTGCATCTAGCTCTGAAAAAATATTTAGGCTTCTAACAGTGTGTGGGAATTGTTCTATTAGTCCATCTATACTAATCTCCATCAGGTTGCAAATTCAATATAATTTGTTTCTGCATCTAGCTCTGAAAAAAATATTTCAGCTTCTAGCAGTGTGTGGGACTTGTTCTATTAGTCCATCTATATTAACCTCCATCAGGTTGCCAATTCAATATAATTTTTTCTGCATCTAGCTCTGAAAAAAATATTTCAGCTTCTAGCAGTGTGTGGGACTTGTTCTATTAGTCCATCTATACTGACCTCCATCAGGTTGCAAATTCAATATATTTTTTTTCTGCATCTAGCTCTGAAAAAATATTTAGGCTTCTAGCATTGTGTGGGACTTGTTCTATTAGTCCATCTATACTAACCTCCATCAGGTTGCAAATTCAATATAATTTTTTTCTGCATCTAGCTCTGAAAAAATATTTCAGCTTGAAGCAATGTGTGGGACTTGATCTATTAGTCCATCTATACTGACCTCCATCAGGTTGCAAATTCAATATAATTTTTTTCTGCATCTAGCTCTGAAAAAATATTTAGGCTTCTAGCAGTGTGTGGGACTTGTTCTATTAGTCCATCTATACTGACCTCCATCAGGTTGCAAATTCAATATAAATTTTTTCTGCATCTAGCTCTGAAAAAATATTTCAGCTTGTAGCAGTGTGTGGTACTTGTTCTATTAGTCAATCTATACTAACCTCCATCAGGTTGCAAATTCAATATAATTTTTTTCTGCATCTAGCTCTGAAAAAATATTTAGGCTTCTAGCAGTGTGTTGGACTTGTTCTATTAGTCCATCTATACTAACCTCCATCAGGTTGCAAATTCAATATAATCTTTTTCTGCATCTAGCTCTGAAAAAATATTTAGGCTTCTAGCAGTGTGTGGGAATTGTTCTATTATTCCATCTATACTAACCTCCATCAGGTTGCAAATTCAATATAATTTTTTTCTGCATCTAGCTCCGAAAAAAATATTTCAGCTTCTAGCAGTGTGTGGGACTTGTTCTATTAGTCCATCTATACTGACCTCCATCAGGTTGCAAATTCAATATAATTTTTTTCTGCATTTAGCTCTGAAAAAATATTTCAGCTTGTAACAGTGTGTGGAACTTGTTCTATTAGTCCATCTATACTAACCTCTATCAGGTTGCAAATTCAATATATTTTTTTTCTGCATCTAGCTCTGAAAAAATATTTAGGCTTCTAGCAGTGTGTGGGACTTGTTCTATTAGTCCATCTATATTAACCTCCATCAGGTTGCAAATTCAATATAATTTTTTTCTGCATCTAGCTCTGAAAAAATATTTAGGCTTCTAGCAGTGTGTGGGACTTGTTCTATTAGTCCATCTATACTGACCTCCATCAGGTTGCAAATTCAATATAATTTTTTTCTGCATCTAGCTCTGAAAAAATATTTAGGCTTCTAGCAGTGTGTGGGAATTGTTCTAATAGTGCATCTATACTAACCTCCATCAGGTTGCAAATTCAATATAATTTTTTTCTGCATCTAGCTCTGAAAAAATATTTAGGCTTCTAGCAGTGTATGGGACTTGTTCTATTAGTCCATCTATACTGACCTCCATCAGGTTGCAAATTCAATATAATTTTTTTCTGCACCTAGCTCTGAAAAAATATTTCAGCTTGTAGCAGTGTGTGGGACTTATTCTATTAGTCCATCTATACTGACCTTCATCTGGTTGCAAATTCAATATAATGTTTTTCTGCAACTAGCTCTGAAAAATTATTTCAGCTTGTAGCAGTGTGTGGGACTTGTTCTTTTAATCCATCTATACTAACCTCCATCAGGTTGCAAATTCAATTTAATTTTTTTCTGCATCTAGCTCTGAAAAAATATTTCAGCTTCTAGCAGTGTGTGGGAATTGTTCTAATAGTGCATCTATACTAACCTCCATCAGGTTGCAAATTCAATATAATTTTTTTCTGCATCTAGCTCTGAAAAAATATTTAGGCTTCTAGCAGTGTGTGGGAATTGTTCTATTATTCCATCTATACTAACCTCCATCAGGTTGCAAATTCAATATAATTTTTTTCTGCATCTAGCTCCGAAAAAAATATTTCAGCTTCTAGCAGTGTGTGGGACTTGTTCTATTAGTCCATCTATACTGACCTCCATCAGGTTGCAAATTCAATATAATTTTTTTCTGCATTTAGCTCTGAAAAAATATTTCAGCTTGTAACAGTGTGTGGAACTTGTTCTATTAGTCCATCTATACTAACCTCTATCAGGTTGCAAATTCAATATATTTTTTTTCTGCATCTAGCTCTGAAAAAATATTTAGGCTTCTAGCAGTGTGTGGGACTTGTTCTATTAGTCCATCTATATTAACCTCCATCAGGTTGCAAATTGAATATAATTTTTTTCTGCATCTAGCTCTGAAAAAATATTTAGGCTTCTAGCAGTGTGTGGGACTTGTTCTATTAGTCCATCTATACTGACCTCCATCAGGTTGCAAATTCAATATAATTTTTTTCTGCATCTAGCTCTGAAAAAATATTTAGGCTTCTAGCAGTGTGTGGGAATTGTTCTAATAGTGCATCTATACTAACCTCCATCAGGTTGCAAATTCAATATAATTTTTTTCTGCATCTAGCTCTGAAAAAATATTTAGGCTTCTAGCAGTGTATGGGACTTGTTCTATTAGTCCATCTATACTGACCTCCATCAGGTTGCAAATTCAATATAATTTTTTTCTGCACCTAGCTCTGAAAAAATATTTCAGCTTGTAGCAGTGTGTGGGACTTATTCTATTAGTCCATCTATACTGACCTTCATCTGGTTGCAAATTCAATATAATGTTTTTCTGCAACTAGCTCTGAAAAATTATTTCAGCTTGTAGCAGTGTGTGGGACTTGTTCTTTTAATCCATCTATACTAACCTCCATCAGGTTGCAAATTCAATTTAATTTTTTTCTGCATCTAGCTCTGAAAAAATATTTCAGCTTCTAGCAGTGTGTGGGACTTGTTCTATTAGTCCATCTATTCTGACCTCCATCAGGTTGCAAATTCAATATAATTTTTTTCTGCATCTAGCTCTGAAAAAATATTTCAGCTCGTAGCAGTGTGTGGGACTTGTTATATTAGTGCATCTATACTGACCTCCATCAGGTTGCAAATTCAATATAAATTTTTTTCTGCATCTAGCTCTGAAAAAATATTTCAGCTTGTAGCAGTGTGTGGGACTTGTTCTATTAGTCCATCTATACTAACCTCCATCAGGATGCAAATTCAATATAATTTTTTTCTGCATCTAGCTCTGAAAAAATATTTAGGCTTCTAACAGTGTGTGGGAATTGTTCTATTAGTCCATCTATACTAATCTCCATCAGGTTGCAAATTCAATATAATTTGTTTCTGCATCTAGCTCTGAAAAAAATATTTCAGCTTCTAGCAGTGTGTGGGACTTGTTCTATTAGTCCATCTATATTAACCTCCATCAGGTTGCCAATTCAATATAATTTTTTCTGCATCTAGCTCTGAAAAAAATATTTCAGCTTCTAGCAGTGTGTGGGACTTGTTCTATTAGTCCATCTATACTGACCTCCATCAGGTTGCAAATTCAATATATTTTTTTTCTGCATCTAGCTCTGAAAAAATATTTAGGCTTCTAGCATTGTGTGGGACTTGTTCTATTAGTCCATCTATACTAACCTCCATCAGGTTGCAAATTCAATATAATTTTTTTCTGCATCTAGCTCTGAAAAAATATTTCAGCTTGAAGCAATGTGTGGGACTTGATCTATTAGTCCATCTATACTGACCTCCATCAGGTTGCAAATTCAATATAATTTTTTTCTGCATCTAGCTCTGAAAAAATATTTAGGCTTCTAGCAGTGTGTGGGACTTGTTCTATTAGTCCATCTATACTGACCTCCATCAGGTTGCAAATTCAATATAAATTTTTTCTGCATCTAGCTCTGAAAAAATATTTCAGCTTGTAGCAGTGTGTGGGACTTGTTCTATTAGTCAATCTATACTAACCTCCATCAGGTTGCAAATTCAATATAATTTTTTTCTGCATCTAGCTCTGAAAAAATATTTAGGCTTCTAGCAGTGTGTTGGACTTGTTCTATTAGTCCATCTATACTAACCTCCATCAGGTTGCAAATTCAATATAATCTTTTTCTGCATCTAGCTCTGAAAAAATATTTAGGCTTCTAGCAGTGTGTGGGAATTGTTCTATTATTCCATCTATACTAACCTCCATCAGGTTGCAAATTCAATATAATTTTTTTCTGCATCTAGCTCCGAAAAAAATATTTCAGCTTCTAGCAGTGTGTGGGACTTGTTCTATTAGTCCATCTATACTGACCTCCATCAGGTTGCAAATTCAATATAATTTTTTTCTGCATTTAGCTCTGAAAAAATATTTCAGCTTGTAACAGTGTGTGGAACTTGTTCTATTAGTCCATCTATACTAACCTCTATCAGGTTGCAAATTCAATATATTTTTTTTCTGCATCTAGCTCTGAAAAAATATTTAGGCTTCTAGCAGTGTGTGGGACTTGTTCTATTAGTCCATCTATATTAACCTCCATCAGGTTGCAAATTCAATATAATTTTTTTCTGCATCTAGCTCTGAAAAAATATTTAGGCTTCTAGCAGTGTGTGGGACTTGTTCTATTAGTCCATCTATACTGACCTCCATCAGGTTGCAAATTCAATATAATTTTTTTCTGCATCTAGCTCTGAAAAAATATTTAGGCTTCTAGCAGTGTGTGGGAATTGTTCTAATAGTGCATCTATACTAACCTCCATCAGGTTGCAAATTCAATATAATTTTTTTCTGCATCTAGCTCTGAAAAAATATTTAGGCTTCTAGCAGTGTATGGGACTTGTTCTATTAGTCCATCTATACTGACCTCCATCAGGTTGCAAATTCAATATAATTTTTTTCTGCACCTAGCTCTGAAAAAATATTTCAGCTTGTAGCAGTGTGTGGGACTTATTCTATTAGTCCATCTATACTGACCTTCATCTGGTTGCAAATTCAATATAATGTTTTTCTGCAACTAGCTCTGAAAAATTATTTCAGCTTGTAGCAGTGTGTGGGACTTGTTCTTTTAATCCATCTATACTAACCTCCATCAGGTTGCAAATTCAATTTAATTTTTTTCTGCATCTAGCTCTGAAAAAATATTTCAGCTTCTAGCAGTGTGTGGGAATTGTTCTAATAGTGCATCTATACTAACCTCCATCAGGTTGCAAATTCAATATAATTTTTTTCTCCATCTAGCTCTGAAAAAATATTTAGGCTTCTAGCAGTGTGTGGGAATTGTTCTATTATTCCATCTATACTAACCTCCATCAGGTTGCAAATTCAATATAATTTTTTTCTGCATCTAGCTCCGAAAAAAATATTTCAGCTTCTAGCAGTGTGTGGGACTTGTTCTATTAGTCCATCTATACTGACCTCCATCAGGTTGCAAATTCAATATAATTTTTTTCTGCATTTAGCTCTGAAAAAATATTTCAGCTTGTAACAGTGTGTGGAACTTGTTCTATTAGTCCATCTATACTAACCTCTATCAGGTTGCAAATTCAATATATTTTTTTTCTGCATCTAGCTCTGAAAAAATATTTAGGCTTCTAGCAGTGTGTGGGACTTGTTCTATTAGTCCATCTATATTAACCTCCATCAGGTTGCAAATTCAATATAATTTTTTTCTGCATCTAGCTCTGAAAAAATATTTAGGCTTCTAGCAGTGTGTGGGACTTGTTCTATTAGTCCATCTATACTGACCTCCATCAGGTTGCAAATTCAATATAATTTTTTTCTGCATCTAGCTCTGAAAAAATATTTAGGCTTCTAGCAGTGTGTGGGAATTGTTCTAATAGTGCATCTATACTAACCTCCATCAGGTTGCAAATTCAATATAATTTTTTTCTGCATCTAGCTCTGAAAAAATATTTAGGCTTCTAGCAGTGTATGGGACTTGTTCTATTAGTCCATCTATACTGACCTCCATCAGGTTGCAAATTCAATATAATTTTTTTCTGCACCTAGCTCTGAAAAAATATTTCAGCTTGTAGCAGTGTGTGGGACTTATTCTATTAGTCCATCTATACTGACCTTCATCTGGTTGCAAATTCAATATAATGTTTTTCTGCAACTAGCTCTGAAAAATTATTTCAGCTTGTAGCAGTGTGTGGGACTTGTTCTTTTAATCCATCTATACTAACCTCCATCAGGTTGCAAATTCAATTTAATTTTTTTCTGCATCTAGCTCTGAAAAAATATTTCAGCTTCTAGCAGTGTGTGGGACTTGTTCTATTAGTCCATCTATTCTGACCTCCATCAGGTTGCAAATTCAATATAATTTTTTTCTGCATCTAGCTCTGAAAAAATATTTCAGCTCGTAGCAGTGTGTGGGACTTGTTATATTAGTGCATCTATACTGACCTCCATCAGGTTGCAAATTCAATATAAATTTTTTTCTGCATCTAGCTCTGAAAAAATATTTCAGCTTGTAGCAGTGTGTGGGACTTGTTCTATTAGTCCATCTATACTAACCTCCATCAGGATGCAAATTCAATATAATTTTTTTCTGCATCTAGCTCTGAAAAAATATTTAGGCTTCTAACAGTGTGTGGGAATTGTTCTATTAGTCCATCTATACTAATCTCCATCAGGTTGCAAATTCAATATAATTTGTTTCTGCATCTAGCTCTGAAAAAAATATTTCAGCTTCTAGCAGTGTGTGGGACTTGTTCTATTAGTCCATCTATATTAACCTCCATCAGGTTGCCAATTCAATATAATTTTTTCTGCATCTAGCTCTGAAAAAAATATTTCAGCTTCTAGCAGTGTGTGGGACTTGTTCTATTAGTCCATCTATACTGACCTCCATCAGGTTGCAAATTCAATATATTTTTTTTCTGCATCTAGCTCTGAAAAAATATTTAGGCTTCTAGCATTGTGTGGGACTTGTTCTATTAGTCCATCTATACTAACCTCCATCAGGTTGCAAATTCAATATAATTTTTTTCTGCATCTAGCTCTGAAAAAATATTTCAGCTTGAAGCAATGTGTGGGACTTGATCTATTAGTCCATCTATACTGACCTCCATCAGGTTGCAAATTCAATATAATTTTTTTCTGCATCTAGCTCTGAAAAAATATTTAGGCTTCTAGCAGTGTGTGGGACTTGTTCTATTAGTCCATCTATACTGACCTCCATCAGGTTGCAAATTCAATATAAATTTTTTCTGCATCTAGCTCTGAAAAAATATTTCAGCTTGTAGCAGTGTGTGGGACTTGTTCTATTAGTCAATCTATACTAACCTCCATCAGGTTGCAAATTCAATATAATTTTTTTCTGCATCTAGCTCTGAAAAAATATTTAGGCTTCTAGCAGTGTGTTGGACTTGTTCTATTAGTCCATCTATACTAACCTCCATCAGGTTGCAAATTCAATATAATCTTTTTCTGCATCTAGCTCTGAAAAAATATTTAGGCTTCTAGCAGTGTGTGGGAATTGTTCTATTATTCCATCTATACTAACCTCCATCAGGTTGCAAATTCAATATAATTTTTTTCTGCATCTAGCTCCGAAAAAAATATTTCAACTTCTAGCAGTGTGTGGGACTTGTTCTATTAGTCCATCTATACTGACCTCCATCAGGTTGCAAATTCAATATAATTTTTTTCTGCATTTAGCTCTGAAAAAATATTTCAGCTTGTAACAGTGTGTGGAACTTGTTCTATTAGTCCATCTATACTAACCTCTATCAGGTTGCAAATTCAATATATTTTTTTTCTGCATCTAGCTCTGAAAAAATATTTAGGCTTCTAGCAGTGTGTGGGACTTGTTCTATTAGTCCATCTATATTAACCTCCATCAGGTTGCAAATTCAATATAATTTTTTTCTGCATCTAGCTCTGAAAAAATATTTAGGCTTCTAGCAGTGTGTGGGACTTGTTCTATTAGTCCATCTATACTGACCTCCATCAGGTTGCAAATTCAATATAATTTTTTTCTGCATCTAGCTCTGAAAAAATATTTAGGCTTCTAGCAGTGTGTGGGAATTGTTCTAATAGTGCATCTATACTAACCTCCATCAGGTTGCAAATTCAATATAATTTTTTTCTGCATCTAGCTCTGAAAAAATATTTAGGCTTCTAGCAGTGTATGGGACTTGTTCTATTAGTCCATCTATACTGACCTCCATCAGGTTGCAAATTCAATATAATTTTTTTCTGCACCTAGCTCTGAAAAAATATTTCAGCTTGTAGCAGTGTGTGGGACTTATTCTATTAGTCCATCTATACTGACCTTCATCTGGTTGCAAATTCAATATAATGTTTTTCTGCAACTAGCTCTGAAAAATTATTTCAGCTTGTAGCAGTGTGTGGGACTTGTTCTTTTAATCCATCTATACTAACCTCCATCAGGTTGCAAATTCAATTTAATTTTTTTCTGCATCTAGCTCTGAAAAAATATTTCAGCTTCTAGCAGTGTGTGGGACTTGTTCTATTAGTCCATCTATTCTGACCTCCATCAGGTTGCAAATTCAATTTAATTTTTTTCTGCATCTAGCTCTGAAAAAATATTTCAGCTCGTAGCAGTGTGTGGGACTTGTTCTATTAGTCCATCTATTCTGACCTCCATCAGGTTGCAAATTCAATATAATTTTTTTCTGCATCTAGCTCTGAAAAAATATTTAGGCTTCTAGCAGTGTGTGGGACTTGTTCTATTAGTCCATCTATACTGACCTCCATCAGGTTGCAAATTCAATATAATTTTTTTCTGCATCTAGCTCTGAAAAAATATTTAGGCTTCTAGCAGTGTGTGGGAATTGTTCTAATAGTGCATCTATACTAACCTCCATCAGGTTGCAAATTCAATATAATTTTTTTCTGCATCTAGCTCTGAAAAAATATTTAGGCTTCTAGCAGTGTATGGGACTTGTTCTATTAGTCCATCTATACTGACCTCCATCAGGTTGCAAATTCAATATAATTTTTTTCTGCACCTAGCTCTGAAAAAATATTTCAGCTTGTAGCAGTGTGTGGGACTTATTCTATTAGTCCATCTATACTGACCTTCATCTGGTTGCAAATTCAATATAATGTTTTTCTGCAACTAGCTCTGAAAAATTATTTCAGCTTGTAGCAGTGTGTGGGACTTGTTCTTTTAATCCATCTATACTAACCTCCATCAGGTTGCAAATTCAATTTAATTTTTTTCTGCATCTAGCTCTGAAAAAATATTTCAGCTTCTAGCAGTGTGTGGGAATTGTTCTAATAGTGCATCTATACTAACCTCCATCAGGTTGCAAATTCAATATAATTTTTTTCTGCATCTAGCTCTGAAAAAATATTTAGGCTTCTAGCAGTGTGTGGGAATTGTTCTATTATTCCATCTATACTAACCTCCATCAGGTTGCAAATTCAATATAATTTTTTTCTGCATCTAGCTCCGAAAAAAATATTTCAGCTTCTAGCAGTGTGTGGGACTTGTTCTATTAGTCCATCTATACTGACCTCCATCAGGTTGCAAATTCAATATAATTTTTTTCTGCATTTAGCTCTGAAAAAATATTTCAGCTTGTAACAGTGTGTGGAACTTGTTCTATTAGTCCATCTATACTAACCTCTATCAGGTTGCAAATTCAATATATTTTTTTTCTGCATCTAGCTCTGAAAAAATATTTAGGCTTCTAGCAGTGTGTGGGACTTGTTCTATTAGTCCATCTATATTAACCTCCATCAGGTTGCAAATTCAATATAATTTTTTTCTGCATCTAGCTCTGAAAAAATATTTAGGCTTCTAGCAGTGTGTGGGACTTGTTCTATTAGTCCATCTATACTGACCTCCATCAGGTTGCAAATTCAATATAATTTTTTTCTGCATCTAGCTCTGAAAAAATATTTAGGCTTCTAGCAGTGTGTGGGAATTGTTCTAATAGTGCATCTATACTAACCTCCATCAGGTTGCAAATTCAATATAATTTTTTTCTGCATCTAGCTCTGAAAAAATATTTAGGCTTCTAGCAGTGTATGGGACTTGTTCTATTAGTCCATCTATACTGACCTCCATCAGGTTGCAAATTCAATATAATTTTTTTCTGCACCTAGCTCTGAAAAAATATTTCAGCTTGTAGCAGTGTGTGGGACTTATTCTATTAGTCCATCTATACTGACCTTCATCTGGTTGCAAATTCAATATAATGTTTTTCTGCAACTAGCTCTGAAAAATTATTTCAGCTTGTAGCAGTGTGTGGGACTTGTTCTTTTAATCCATCTATACTAACCTCCATCAGGTTGCAAATTCAATTTAATTTTTTTCTGCATCTAGCTCTGAAAAAATATTTCAGCTTCTAGCAGTGTGTGGGACTTGTTCTATTAGTCCATCTATTCTGACCTCCATCAGGTTGCAAATTCAATATAATTTTTTTCTGCATCTAGCTCTGAAAAAATATTTCAGCTCGTAGCAGTGTGTGGGACTTGTTATATTAGTGCATCTATACTGACCTCCATCAGGTTGCAAATTCAATATAAATTTTTTTCTGCATCTAGCTCTGAAAAAATATTTCAGCTTGTAGCAGTGTGTGGGACTTGTTCTATTAGTCCATCTATACTAACCTCCATCAGGATGCAAATTCAATATAATTTTTTTCTGCATCTAGCTCTGAAAAAATATTTAGGCTTCTAACAGTGTGTGGGAATTGTTCTATTAGTCCATCTATACTAATCTCCATCAGGTTGCAAATTCAATATAATTTGTTTCTGCATCTAGCTCTGAAAAAAATATTTCAGCTTCTAGCAGTGTGTGGGACTTGTTCTATTAGTCCATCTATATTAACCTCCATCAGGTTGCCAATTCAATATAATTTTTTCTGCATCTAGCTCTGAAAAAAATATTTCAGCTTCTAGCAGTGTGTGGGACTTGTTCTATTAGTCCATCTATACTGACCTCCATCAGGTTGCAAATTCAATATATTTTTTTTCTGCATCTAGCTCTGAAAAAATATTTAGGCTTCTAGCATTGTGTGGGACTTGTTCTATTAGTCCATCTATACTAACCTCCATCAGGTTGCAAATTCAATATAATTTTTTTCTGCATCTAGCTCTGAAAAAATATTTCAGCTTGAAGCAATGTGTGGGACTTGATCTATTAGTCCATCTATACTGACCTCCATCAGGTTGCAAATTCAATATAATTTTTTTCTGCATCTAGCTCTGAAAAAATATTTAGGCTTCTAGCAGTGTGTGGGACTTGTTCTATTAGTCCATCTATACTGACCTCCATCAGGTTGCAAATTCAATATAAATTTTTTCTGCATCTAGCTCTGAAAAAATATTTCAGCTTGTAGCAGTGTGTGGGACTTGTTCTATTAGTCAATCTATACTAACCTCCATCAGGTTGCAAATTCAATATAATTTTTTTCTGCATCTAGCTCTGAAAAAATATTTAGGCTTCTAGCAGTGTGTTGGACTTGTTCTATTAGTCCATCTATACTAACCTCCATCAGGTTGCAAATTCAATATAATCTTTTTCTGCATCTAGCTCTGAAAAAATATTTAGGCTTCTAGCAGTGTGTGGGAATTGTTCTATTATTCCATCTATACTAACCTCCATCAGGTTGCAAATTCAATATAATTTTTTTCTGCATCTAGCTCCGAAAAAAATATTTCAACTTCTAGCAGTGTGTGGGACTTGTTCTATTAGTCCATCTATACTGACCTCCATCAGGTTGCAAATTCAATATAATTTTTTTCTGCATTTAGCTCTGAAAAAATATTTCAGCTTGTAACAGTGTGTGGAACTTGTTCTATTAGTCCATCTATACTAACCTCTATCAGGTTGCAAATTCAATATATTTTTTTTCTGCATCTAGCTCTGAAAAAATATTTAGGCTTCTAGCAGTGTGTGGGACTTGTTCTATTAGTCCATCTATATTAACCTCCATCAGGTTGCAAATTCAATATAATTTTTTTCTGCATCTAGCTCTGAAAAAATATTTAGGCTTCTAGCAGTGTGTGGGACTTGTTCTATTAGTCCATCTATACTGACCTCCATCAGGTTGCAAATTCAATATAATTTTTTTCTGCATCTAGCTCTGAAAAAATATTTAGGCTTCTAGCAGTGTGTGGGAATTGTTCTAATAGTGCATCTATACTAACCTCCATCAGGTTGCAAATTCAATATAATTTTTTTCTGCATCTAGCTCTGAAAAAATATTTAGGCTTCTAGCAGTGTATGGGACTTGTTCTATTAGTCCATCTATACTGACCTCCATCAGGTTGCAAATTCAATATAATTTTTTTCTGCACCTAGCTCTGAAAAAATATTTCAGCTTGTAGCAGTGTGTGGGACTTATTCTATTAGTCCATCTATACTGACCTTCATCTGGTTGCAAATTCAATATAATGTTTTTCTGCAACTAGCTCTGAAAAATTATTTCAGCTTGTAGCAGTGTGTGGGACTTGTTCTTTTAATCCATCTATACTAACCTCCATCAGGTTGCAAATTCAATTTAATTTTTTTCTGCATCTAGCTCTGAAAAAATATTTCAGCTTCTAGCAGTGTGTGGGACTTGTTCTATTAGTCCATCTATTCTGACCTCCATCAGGTTGCAAATTCAATTTAATTTTTTTCTGCATCTAGCTCTGAAAAAATATTTCAGCTCGTAGCAGTGTGTGGGACTTGTTATATTAGTGCATCTATACTGACCTCCATCAGGTTGCAAATTCAATATAAATTTTTTTCTACATCTAGCTCTGAAAAAATATTTCAGCTTGTAGCAGTGTGTGGGACTTGTTCTATTAGTCCATCTATACTAACCTCCATCAGGATGCAAATTCAATATAATTTTTTTCTGCATCTAGCTCTGAAAAAATATTTAGGCTTCTAACAGTGTGTGGAACTTGTTCTATTAGTCCATCTATACTAATCTCCATCAGGTTGCAAATTCAATATAATTTGTTTCTGGATCTAGCTCTGAAAAAAATATTTCAGCTTCTAGCAGTGTGTGGGACTTGTTCTATTAGTCCATCTATATTAACCTCCATCAGGTTGCCAATTCAATATAATTTTTTCTGCATCTAGCTCTGAAAAAAATATTTCAGCTTCTAGCAGTGTGTGGGACTTGTTCTATTAGTCCATCTATACTGACCTCCATCAGGTTGCAAATTCAATATATTTTTTTTCTGCATCTAGCTCTGAAAAAATATTTAGGCTTCTAGCATTGTGTGGGACTTGTTCTATTAGTCCAACTATACTAACCTCCATCAGGTTGCAAATTCAATATAATTTTTTTCTGCATCTAGCTCTGAAAAAATATTTAGGCTTCTAGCAGTGTGTGGGACTTGTTCTATTAGTCCATCTATACTGACCTCCATCAGGTTGCAAATTCAATATAATTTTTTTCTGCATCTAGCTCTGAAAAAATATTTAGGCTTCTAGCAGTGTGTGGGACTTGTTCTAATAGTGCATCTATGCTAACCTCCATCAGGTTGCAAATTCAATATAATTTTTTTCTGCATCTAGCTCTGAAAAAATATTTAGGCTTCTAGCAGTGTATGGGACTTGTTCTATTAGTCCATCTATACTGACCTCCATCAGGTTGCAAATTCAATATAATTTTTTTCTGCATCTAGCTCTGAAAAAATATTTCAGCTTCTAGCAGTGTGTGGGACTTGTTCTATTAGTCCATGTATACTAACCTCCTTCAGGTTGCAAATTCAATATAATTTTTCTCTGCATCTAGCTCTGAAAAAATATTTCGGCTTCTAGCAGTGTGTGGGACTTGTTCTATTAGTCCATCTATACTAACCTCCATCAGGTTGCAAATTCAATATAATCTTTTTCTGCATTTAGATCTGAAAAAATATTTCAGCTTGTAGCAATGTGTGGGATTTGTTCTATTAGTCCTTTTATACTGAGCTCCATCAGTTTGCAAATTTAATATAATTTTTTTCTTCATCTAGCTCTGAAAAAATATTTAGGCTTCTAGCAGTGTGTGGGACTTGTTCTATTAGTCCATCTATACTGACCTCCATCAGGTTGCAAATTCAATATAATTTTTTTCTGCATCTAGCTCTGAAAAAATATTTCAGCTTGTAGCAGTGTGTGGAACTTGTTCTATTAGTCCATCTATACTAACCTCCATCAGGTTGCAAATTAAATATATTTTTTTTCTGCATCTAGCTCTGAAAAAATATTTAGGCTTCTAGCAGTGTGTGGGACTTGTTCTATTAGTCCATCTATACTAACCTCCATCAGGTTGCAAATTCAATATAATTTTTTTCTGCATCTAGCTCTGAAAAAATATTTAGGCTTCTAGCAGTGTGTGGGACTTGTTCTATTAGTCCATCTATACTGACCTCCATCAGGTTGCAAATTCAATATAATTTTTTTCTGCATCTAGCTCTGAAAAAATATTTCAGCTTGTAGCAGTGTGTGGGACTTGTTCTATTAGTCCATCTATACTAACCTCCATCAGGTTGCAAATTCAATATGATTTTTTTCTGCATCTAGCTCTGAAAAAATATTTAGGCTTCTAGCAGTGTGTGGGACTTGTTCTATTAGTCCATCTATACTGAGCTCCATCAGGTTGCAAATTCAATATAATTTTTTTCTGCATCTAGCTCTGAAAAAATATTTCAGCTTCTAGCAGTGTGTGGGACTTGTTCTATTAGTCCATCTATACTGACCTCCATCAGGTTGCAAATTCAATATAATTTTTTTCTGCATCTACCTCTGAAAAAATATTTCTGCTTGTTGCAGTGTGTGGGACTTGTTCTATTAGTCCATCTATATTAACCTCCATCAGGTTGCCAATTCAATATAATTTTTTTCTGCTTCTAGTTCTGAAAAAATATTTAGGCTTCTAGCAGTGTGTGGGACTTGTTCTATTAGTCCATCTATACTGACCTCCATCAGGTTGCAAATTCAATATAATTTTTTTCTGCATCTAGCTCTGAAAAAATATTTCAGCTTGTAGCAGTGTGTGGGACTTGTTCTATTAGTCCATCTATACTAACCTCCATCAGGTTGCAAATTCAATATGATTTTTTTCTGCATCTAGCTCTGAAAAAATATTTAGGCTTCTAGCAGTGTGTGGGACTTGTTCTATTAGTCCATCTATACTGAGCTCCATCAGGTTGCAAATTCAATATAATTTTTTTCTGCATCTAGCTCTGAAAAAATATTTCAGCTTCTAGCAGTGTGTGGGACTTGTTCTATTAGTCCATCTATACTGACCTCCATCAGGTTGCAAATTCAATATAATTTTTTTCTGCATCTACCTCTGAAAAAATATTTCTGCTTGTTGCAGTGTGTGGGACTTGTTCTATTAGTCCATCTATATTAACCTCCATCAGGTTGCCAATTCAATATAATTTTTTTCTGCTTCTAGCTCTGAAAAAATATTTAGGCTTCTAGCAGTGTGTGGGACTTGTTCTATTCGCCCATCTATACTGACCTCCATGAGGTTGCAAATTCAATATATTTTTTTTCTGCATCTAGCTCTGAAAAAAATATTTAGGCTTCTAGCATTGTGTAGGACTTGTTCCATTAGTCCATCTATACTAACCTCCATCAGGTTGCAAATTCAATATAATTTTTTTCTGCATCTAGCTCTGAAAAAATATTTCAGCTTGAAGCAATGTGTGGGACTTGTTCTATTAGTCCATCTATACTGACCTCCATCAGGTTGAAAATTCAATATAATTTTTTTCTGCATCTAGCTCTGAAAAAATATTTAGGCTTCTAGCAGAGTGTGAGACTTGTTCTATTAGTCCATCTATACTGAACTCCATCAGGTTGCAAATTCAATATAATTTTTTTCTGCATCTAGCTCTGAAAAAATATTTCAGCTTGTAGCAGTGTGTGGGACTTGTTCTATTAGTCCATCTATACTAACCTCCATCAGGTTGCAAATTCAAAATATTTTTTTCTGCATCTAGCTCTGAAAAAATATTTAGGCTTCTAGCAGTGTGTGGGACTTGTTCTATTAGTCCATCTATACTAATCTCCATCAGGTTGCAAATTCAATATAATTTGTTTCTGCATCTAGCTCTGAAAAAAATATTTCAGCTTCTAGCAGTGTGTGGGACTTGTTCTATTAGTCCATCTATATTAACCTCCATCAGGTTGCCAATTCAATATAATTTTTTCTGCATCTAGCTCTGAAAAAAATATTTCAGCTTCTAGCAGTGTGTGGGACTTGTTCTATTAGTCCATCTATACTGACCTCCATCAGGTTGCAAATTCAATATATTTTTTTTCTGCATCTAGCTCTGAAAAAATATTTAGGCTTCTAGCATTGTGTGGGACTTGTTCTATTAGTCCATCTATACTAACCTCCATCAGGTTGCAAATTCAATATAATTTTTTTCTGCATCTAGCTCTGAAAAAATATTTCAGCTTGAAGCAATGTGTGGGACTTGATCTATTAGTCCATCTATACTGACCTCCATCAGGTTGCAAATTCAATATAATTTTTTTCTGCATCTAGCTCTGAAAAAATATTTAGGCTTCTAGCAGTGTGTGGGACTTGTTCTATTAGTCCATCTATACTGACCTCCATCAGGTTGCAAATTCAATATAAATTTTTTCTGCATCTAGCTCTGAAAAAATATTTCAGCTTGTAGCAGTGTGTGGGACTTGTTCTATTAGTCAATCTATACTAACCTCCATCAGGTTGCAAATTCAATATAATTTTTTTCTGCATCTAGCTCTGAAAAAATATTTAGGCTTCTAGCAGTGTGTTGGACTTGTTCTATTAGTCCATCTATACTAACCTCCATCAGGTTGCAAATTCAATATAATCTTTTTCTGCATCTAGCTCTGAAAAAATATTTAGGCTTCTAGCAGTGTGTGGGAATTGTTCTATTATTCCATCTATACTAACCTCCATCAGGTTGCAAATTCAATATAATTTTTTTCTGCATCTAGCTCCGAAAAAAATATTTCAACTTCTAGCAGTGTGTGGGACTTGTTCTATTAGTCCATCTATACTGACCTCCATCAGGTTGCAAATTCAATATAATTTTTTTCTGCATTTAGCTCTGAAAAAATATTTCAGCTTGTAACAGTGTGTGGAACTTGTTCTATTAGTCCATCTATACTAACCTCTATCAGGTTGCAAATTCAATATATTTTTTTTCTGCATCTAGCTCTGAAAAAATATTTAGGCTTCTAGCAGTGTGTGGGACTTGTTCTATTAGTCCATCTATATTAACCTCCATCAGGTTGCAAATTCAATATAATTTTTTTCTGCATCTAGCTCTGAAAAAATATTTAGGCTTCTAGCAGTGTGTGGGACTTGTTCTATTAGTCCATCTATACTGACCTCCATCAGGTTGCAAATTCAATATAATTTTTTTCTGCATCTAGCTCTGAAAAAATATTTAGGCTTCTAGCAGTGTGTGGGAATTGTTCTAATAGTGCATCTATACTAACCTCCATCAGGTTGCAAATTCAATATAATTTTTTTCTGCATCTAGCTCTGAAAAAATATTTAGGCTTCTAGCAGTGTATGGGACTTGTTCTATTAGTCCATCTATACTGACCTCCATCAGGTTGCAAATTCAATATAATTTTTTTCTGCACCTAGCTCTGAAAAAATATTTCAGCTTGTAGCAGTGTGTGGGACTTATTCTATTAGTCCATCTATACTGACCTTCATCTGGTTGCAAATTCAATATAATGTTTTTCTGCAACTAGCTCTGAAAAATTATTTCAGCTTGTAGCAGTGTGTGGGACTTGTTCTTTTAATCCATCTATACTAACCTCCATCAGGTTGCAAATTCAATTTAATTTTTTTCTGCATCTAGCTCTGAAAAAATATTTCAGCTTCTAGCAGTGTGTGGGACTTGTTCTATTAGTCCATCTATTCTGACCTCCATCAGGTTGCAAATTCAATTTAATTTTTTTCTGCATCTAGCTCTGAAAAAATATTTCAGCTCGTAGCAGTGTGTGGGACTTGTTATATTAGTGCATCTATACTGACCTCCATCAGGTTGCAAATTCAATATAAATTTTTTTCTACATCTAGCTCTGAAAAAATATTTCAGCTTGTAGCAGTGTGTGGGACTTGTTCTATTAGTCCATCTATACTAACCTCCATCAGGATGCAAATTCAATATAATTTTTTTCTGCATCTAGCTCTGAAAAAATATTTAGGCTTCTAACAGTGTGTGGAACTTGTTCTATTAGTCCATCTATACTAATCTCCATCAGGTTGCAAATTCAATATAATTTGTTTCTGGATCTAGCTCTGAAAAAAATATTTCAGCTTCTAGCAGTGTGTGGGACTTGTTCTATTAGTCCATCTATATTAACCTCCATCAGGTTGCCAATTCAATATAATTTTTTCTGCATCTAGCTCTGAAAAAAATATTTCAGCTTCTAGCAGTGTGTGGGACTTGTTCTATTAGTCCATCTATACTGACCTCCATCAGGTTGCAAATTCAATATATTTTTTTTCTGCATCTAGCTCTGAAAAAATATTTAGGCTTCTAGCATTGTGTGGGACTTGTTCTATTAGTCCAACTATACTAACCTCCATCAGGTTGCAAATTCAATATAATTTTTTTCTGCATCTAGCTCTGAAAAAATATTTAGGCTTCTAGCAGTGTGTGGGACTTGTTCTATTAGTCCATCTATACTGACCTCCATCAGGTTGCAAATTCAATATAATTTTTTTCTGCATCTAGCTCTGAAAAAATATTTAGGCTTCTAGCAGTGTGTGGGACTTGTTCTAATAGTGCATCTATGCTAACCTCCATCAGGTTGCAAATTCAATATAATTTTTTTCTGCATCTAGCTCTGAAAAAATATTTAGGCTTCTAGCAGTGTATGGGACTTGTTCTATTAGTCCATCTATACTGACCTCCATCAGGTTGCAAATTCAATATAATTTTTTTCTGCATCTAGCTCTGAAAAAATATTTCAGCTTCTAGCAGTGTGTGGGACTTGTTCTATTAGTCCATGTATACTAACCTCCTTCAGGTTGCAAATTCAATATAATTTTTCTCTGCATCTAGCTCTGAAAAAATATTTCGGCTTCTAGCAGTGTGTGGGACTTGTTCTATTAGTCCATCTATACTAACCTCCATCAGGTTGCAAATTCAATATAATCTTTTTCTGCATTTAGATCTGAAAAAATATTTCAGCTTGTAGCAATGTGTGGGATTTGTTCTATTAGTCCTTTTATACTGAGCTCCATCAGTTTGCAAATTTAATATAATTTTTTTCTTCATCTAGCTCTGAAAAAATATTTAGGCTTCTAGCAGTGTGTGGGACTTGTTCTATTAGTCCATCTATACTGACCTCCATCAGGTTGCAAATTCAATATAATTTTTTTCTGCATCTAGCTCTGAAAAAATATTTCAGCTTGTAGCAGTGTGTGGAACTTGTTCTATTAGTCCATCTATACTAACCTCCATCAGGTTGCAAATTAAATATATTTTTTTTCTGCATCTAGCTCTGAAAAAATATTTAGGCTTCTAGCAGTGTGTGGGACTTGTTCTATTAGTCCATCTATACTAACCTCCATCAGGTTGCAAATTCAATATAATTTTTTTCTGCATCTAGCTCTGAAAAAATATTTAGGCTTCTAGCAGTGTGTGGGACTTGTTCTATTAGTCCATCTATACTGACCTCCATCAGGTTGCAAATTCAATATAATTTTTTTCTGCATCTAGCTCTGAAAAAATATTTCAGCTTGTAGCAGTGTGTGGGACTTGTTCTATTAGTCCATCTATACTAACCTCCATCAGGTTGCAAATTCAATATGATTTTTTTCTGCATCTAGCTCTGAAAAAATATTTAGGCTTCTAGCAGTGTGTGGGACTTGTTCTATTAGTCCATCTATACTGAGCTCCATCAGGTTGCAAATTCAATATAATTTTTTTCTGCATCTAGCTCTGAAAAAATATTTCAGCTTCTAGCAGTGTGTGGGACTTGTTCTATTAGTCCATCTATACTGACCTCCATCAGGTTGCAAATTCAATATAATTTTTTTCTGCATCTACCTCTGAAAAAATATTTCTGCTTGTTGCAGTGTGTGGGACTTGTTCTATTAGTCCATCTATATTAACCTCCATCAGGTTGCCAATTCAATATAATTTTTTTCTGCTTCTAGTTCTGAAAAAATATTTAGGCTTCTAGCAGTGTGTGGGACTTGTTCTATTAGTCCATCTATACTGACCTCCATCAGGTTGCAAATTCAATATAATTTTTTTCTGCATCTAGCTCTGAAAAAATATTTCAGCTTGTAGCAGTGTGTGGGACTTGTTCTATTAGTCCATCTATACTAACCTCCATCAGGTTGCAAATTCAATATGATTTTTTTCTGCATCTAGCTCTGAAAAAATATTTAGGCTTCTAGCAGTGTGTGGGACTTGTTCTATTAGTCCATCTATACTGAGCTCCATCAGGTTGCAAATTCAATATAATTTTTTTCTGCATCTAGCTCTGAAAAAATATTTCAGCTTCTAGCAGTGTGTGGGACTTGTTCTATTAGTCCATCTATACTGACCTCCATCAGGTTGCAAATTCAATATAATTTTTTTCTGCATCTACCTCTGAAAAAATATTTCTGCTTGTTGCAGTGTGTGGGACTTGTTCTATTAGTCCATCTATATTAACCTCCATCAGGTTGCCAATTCAATATAATTTTTTTCTGCTTCTAGCTCTGAAAAAATATTTAGGCTTCTAGCAGTGTGTGGGACTTGTTCTATTCGCCCATCTATACTGACCTCCATGAGGTTGCAAATTCAATATATTTTTTTTCTGCATCTAGCTCTGAAAAAAATATTTAGGCTTCTAGCATTGTGTAGGACTTGTTCCATTAGTCCATCTATACTAACCTCCATCAGGTTGCAAATTCAATATAATTTTTTTCTGCATCTAGCTCTGAAAAAATATTTCAGCTTGAAGCAATGTGTGGGACTTGTTCTATTAGTCCATCTATACTGACCTCCATCAGGTTGAAAATTCAATATAATTTTTTTCTGCATCTAGCTCTGAAAAAATATTTAGGCTTCTAGCAGAGTGTGGGACTTGTTCTATTAGTCCATCTATACTGAACTCCATCAGGTTGCAAATTCAATATAATTTTTTTCTGCATCTAGCTCTGAAAAAATATTTCAGCTTGTAGCAGTGTGTGGGACTTGTTCTATTAGTCCATCTATACTAACCTCCATCAGGTTGCAAATTCAAAATATTTTTTTCTGCATCTAGCTCTGAAAAAATATTTAGGCTTCTAGCAGTGTGTGGGACTTGTTCTATTAGTCCATCTATACTAACCTCCATCAGGTTGCAAATTCAATATAATTTTTTTCTGCATCGAGCTCTGAAAAAATATTTCAGCTTCTAGCAGTGTGTGTGACTTGTTCTATTAGTCCATCTGTACTGACCTCGATCAGGTTGCAAATTCAATATAATTTTTTTCTGCGTCTAGCTCTGAAAAAATATTTCAGCTTGTAGCAGTGTGTCGGACTTGTTCTATTAGTCCATCTATGCTAACCTCCACCAGGATGCAAATTCAATATAATTTTTTTCTGCATCTAGTTCTGAAAAAATATTTAGGCTTCTAGCAGTGTGTGGGAATTGTTCTATTATTCCATCTATACTAACCTCCATCAGGTTGCAAATTCAATATAAGTTTTTTCTGCATCTAGCTTTAAAAAAAATATTTCAGCTTCTAGCAGTATGTGGGACTTGTTCTATTAGTCCATTTATACTGACCTTCATCAGGTTGCAAATTCAATATAATTTTTTTCTGCATCCAGCTCTGAAAAAATATTTCAGCTTGTTGCAGTGTGTGGGACTAGTTCTATTAGTCCATCTATACTAACTTCCATCAGGTTGCAAATTCAATATAATTTTTTTCTGCATCTAGCTCTGAAAAAATATTTAGGCTTCTAGCAGTGTGTGGGACTTGTTCTATTAGTCCATCTATACTAACCTCCATCAGGTTGCAAATTCAATATAATCTTTTTCTGCATCTAGCTCTGAAAAAATATTTCAGCTTGTAGCAGTGTGTGGGACTTGTTCTATTAGTCCATCTATGCTAACCTCCACCAGGATGCAAATTCAATATAATTTTTTTCTGCATCTAGTTCTGAAAAAATATTTAGGCTTCTAGCAGTGTGTGGGAATTGTTCTATTATTCCATCTATACTAACCTCCATCAGGTTGCAAATTCAATATAAGTTTTTTCTGCATCTAGCTTTAAAAAAAATATTTCAGCTTCTAGCAGTGTGTGGGACTTGTTCTATCCATCAGGTTGCAAATTCAATATAATTTTTTTCTGCATCCAGCTCTGAAAAAATATTTCAGCTTGTTGCAGTGTGTGGGACTAGTTCTATTAGTCCTTTTATACTGAGCTCCATCAGGTTGCAAATTTAATATAATTTTTTTCTGCATCTAGCTCTGAACAAATATTTAGGCTTCTAGCAGTGTGTGGGGCTTGTTCTATTAGTCCATCTATACTAACCTCCATCAGGTTGCAAATTCAATATAATCTTTTTCTGCATCTAGCTTTGAAAAAATATTTCAGCTTGTAGCAATGTGTGGGACTTGTTCTATTAGTCCTTTTATACTGAGCTCCATCAGGTTGCAAATTTAATATAATTTTTTTCTGCATCTAGCTCTGAACAAATATTTAGGCTTCTAGCAGTGTGTGGGACTTGTTCTATTAGTCCATCTATGCTGACCTCCATCAGGTTGCAAATTCAATATAATTTTTTTCTGCATCTAGCTCTGAAAAAATATTTCAGCTTGTAGCAGTGCGTGGAACTTGTTCTATTAGTCCATCTATACTAACCTCCATCAGGTTGCAAATTCAATATATTTTTTTTCTGCATCTAGCTCTGAAAAAATATTTAAGCTTCTAGCAGTGTGTGGGACTTGCTCTAATAGTCCATCTATACTAACCTCCATCAGGTTGCAAATTCAATATAATTTTTTTCTGCATCTAGCTCTGAAAAAATACTTCATCTTGGTGCAATGTGTGGGACTTGTTCTATTAGTCCATCTATACTGACCCCCATCAGGTTGCAAATTCAATATAATTTTTTTCTGCATCTACCTCTGAAAAAATATTTAGGCTTCTAGCAGTGTATGGGACTTGTTCTATTAGTCCATCTATACTGACCTCCATCAGGTTGCAAATTCAATATAATTTTTTTCTGCATCTAGCTCTGAAAAAATATGTAGGCTTCAAGCAGTGTGTGGGCCTGCTTCTATTAGTCCATCTATACTGACCTCCATCAGATTGCAAATTCAATATAATTTTTTTCTGCATCTAGCTCTGAAAAAATATTTCAGCTTGTAGCAGTGTGTGGGACTTGTTCTATTAGTCCATCTATACTAGCCTCCATCAGGTTGCAAATTCAATATAATTTTTTCTGCATCTAGCTCTGAAAAATATTTAGGCTTCTAGCAGTGTGTGGGACTTGTTCTATTAGTCCATCTATACTAACCTCCATCAGGTTGCAAATTCAATATAATTTTTTTCTGCATCTAGCTCTGAAAAAATATTTCATCTTGGAGCAATGTGTGGGACTTGTTCTATTAGTCCATCTATACTGACCTCCATCAGGTTGCAATTTCAATATAATTTTTTTCTGCATCTAGCTCTGAAAAAATATTTAGGCTTCTAGCAGTGTGTGGGACTTGTTCTATTAGTCCATCTATACTGACCTCCATCAGGTTGCAAATTCAATATAATTTTTTTCTTCATCTAGCTCTGAAAAAATATTTCAGCTTGTAGCAGTGTGTGGGACTTGTTCTATTAGTGCATCTATACCAACCTCCATCAGGTTGCAAATTCATAATAATTTTTTTCGGCATCTAACTCTGAAAAAATATTTAGGCTTCTAGAATTGTGTGGGACTTGTTCTATTAGTCCATCTATACTAACCTCAATCAGGTTGCAAATTAAATATAATTTTTTTCTGCATCTAGCTCTGAAAAAATATTTAGGCTTCTAGCATTGTGTGGGACTTGTTCTAATAGTGCATCTATACTAACCTCCATCAGGTTGCAAATTCAATATAATTTTTTTCTGCATCTAGCTCTGAAAAAATATTTAGGCTTCTAGCAGTGTATGGGACTTGTTCTATTAGTCCTTCTATACTGACCTCCATCAGGTTGCAAATTCAATATAATTTTTTTCTGCATCTAGCTCTGAAAAAATATTTCAGCTTCTAGCATTGTGTGGGACTTGTTCTATTAGTCCATTTATACTGACCTCCATCAGGTTGCAAATTCAATATAATTTTTTTCTGCATCTAGCTCTGAAAAAATATTTCAGCTCGTAGCAGTGTGTGGGACTTGTTCTATTAGTCCATTTATATTGACCTCCATCAGGTTGCAAATTCAATATAAATTTTTTTCTGCATCTAGCTCTGAAAAAATATTTCAGCTTCTAGCAGTGTGTGGGACTTGTTCTATTAGTCCATCTATACTAACTTCCATCAGGATGCAAATTCAATATAATTTTTTTCTGCATGTAGCTCTGAAAAAATATTTAGGCTTCTAGAAGTGTGTGGGAATTGTTCTCTTAGTCCATCTATACTAACCTCCATCAGGTTGCAAATTCAATATAATTTTTTTCTGCATCTAGCTCTGAAAAAAATATTTCAGCTTCTAGCAGTGTGTGAGACTTGTTCTATTAGTCCATCTATACTGACCTCCATCAGGTTGCAAATTCAATATAATTTTTTTCTGCATCTAGCTCTGAAAAAATATTTAGGCTTCTAGCAGTGTGTGGGACTTGTTCTATTAGTCCATCTATACTAACCTCCATCAGGTTGCAAATTCAATATAATCTTTTTCTGCATCTAGCTCTGAAAAAATATTTCAGCTTGTAGCAATGTGTGGGACTTGTTCTATTAGTCCTTTTATACTGAGCTGCATCAGGTTGCAAATTTAATATAATTTTTTTCTGCATCTAGCTCTGAACAAATATTTAGGCTTCTAGCAGGGTGTGGGACTTGTTCTATGAGTCCATCTATACTGACCTCCATCAGGTTGCAAATTCAATATAATTTTTTTCTGCATCTAGCTATGAAAAAATATTTCAGCTTGTAGCAGTGTGTGGAACTTGTTCTATTAGTCCATGTATACTAACCTCCATCAGGTTGCAAATTCAATATACTTTTTTTTCTGCATCTAGCTCTGAAAAAATATTTAGGCTTCTAGCAGTGTGTGGGACTTGTTCTATTAGTCCATCTATACTAACCTCCTTCAGGTTGCAAATTCAATATAATTTTTTTCTGCATCTAGCTCTGAAAAAATATTTAGGCTTCTAGCAGTGTGTGGGACTTGTTCTATTAGTCCATCTATACTGAGCTCCATCAGGTTGCAAATTCAATATAATTTTTTTCTGCATCTAGCAATGAAAAAATATTTCAGCTTGTAGCAGTGTGTGGGACTTGTTCTATTAGTCCATCTATACTGTCCTCCATCAGGTTGCAAATTCAATATAATTTTTTTCTGCATCTAGCTCTGAAAAAATATTTAGGCTTCAAGCAGTGTGTGGGACTGCTTCTATTAGTCCATCTATACTGACCTCCATCAGATTGCAAATTCAATATAATTTTTTTCTGCACCTAGCTCTGAAAAAATATTTGAGCTTGTAGCAGTGCGTGGGACTTGTTCTATTAGTCCATCTATACTAACCTCCATCAGGTTGCAAATTCAATATAATTTTTTCTGCATCTAGCTCTGAAAAATATTTTGGATTCTAGCAGTGTGTGGGACTTGTTCTATTAGTCCATCTATACTAACCTCCATCAGGTTGCAAATTCAATATAATTTTTTTCTGCATCTAGCTCTGAAAAAATACTTCATCTTGGTGCAATGTGTGGGACTTGTTCTATTAGTCCATCTATACTGACCCCCATCAGGTTGCAAATTCAATATAATTTTTTTCTGCATCTACCTCTGAAAAAATATTTAGGCTTCTAGCAGTGTGTGGGACTTGTTCTATTAGTCCATCTATACTGACCTCCATCAGGTTGCAAATTCAATATAATTTTTTTCTGCATCTAGCTCTGAAAAAATATTTCAGCTTGTAGCAGTGTGTGGGACTTGTTCTATTAGTCCATCTATACTAGCCTCCATCAGGTTGCAAATTCAATATAATTTTTTCTGCATCTAGCTCTGAAAAATATTTAGGCTTCTAGCAGTGTGTGGGACTTGTTCTATTATTCCATCTATACTAACCTCCATCAGGTTGCAAATTCAATATAATCTTTTTCTGCATCTAGCTTTGAAAAAATATTTCAGCTTGTAGCAATGTGTGGGACTTGTTCTATTAGTCCTTTTATACTGAGCTCCATCAGGTTGCAAATTTAATATAATTTTTTTCTGCATCTAGCTCTGAACAAATATTTAGGCTTCTAGCAGTGTGTGGGACTTGTTCTATTAGTCCATCTATACTGACCTCCATCAGGTTGCAAATTCAATATAATTTTTTTCTGCATCTAGCTCTGAAAAAATATTTCAGCTTGTAGCAGTGCGTGGAACTTGTTCTATTAGTCCATCTATACTAACCTCCATCAGGTTGCAAATACAATATATTTTTTTTCTGCATCTAGCTCTGAAAAAATATTTAAGCTTCTAGCAGTGTGTGGGACTTGCTCTAATAGTCCATCTATACTAACCTCCATCAGGTTGCAAATTCAATATAATTTTTTACTGCATCTAGCTCTGAAAAAATATTTAGGCTTCTAGCAGTGTGTGGTACTTGTTCTATTAGTCCATCTATACTGACCTCCATCAGGTTGCAAATTCAATATAATTTTTTTCTGCATCTAGCTCTGAAAAAATATTTCAGCTTGTAGCAGTGTGTGGGACTTGTTCTATTAGTCCATCTATACTGTCCTCCATCAGGTTGCAAATTCAATATAATTTTTTTCTGCATCTAGCTCTGAAAAAATATTTAGGCTTCAAGCAGTGTGTGGGACTGCTTCTATTAGTCCATCTATACTGACCTCCATCAGATTGCAAATTCAATATAATTTTTTTCTGCATCTAGCTCTGAAAAAATATTTGAGCTTGCAGCAGTGCGTGGGACTTGTTCTATTAGTCCATCTATACTAACCTCCATCAGGTTGCAAATTCAATATAATTTTTTTCTGCATCTAGCTCTGAAAAAATATTTCATCTTGGTGCAATGTGTGGGACTTGTTCTATTAGTCCATCTATACTGACCCCCATCAGGTTGCAAATTCAATATAATTTTTTTCTGCATCTACCTCTGAAAAAATATTTAGGCTTCTAGCAGTGTGTGGGACTTGTTCTATTAGTCCATCTATACTGACCTCCATCAGGTTGCAAATTCAATATAATTTTTTTCTGCATCTAGCTCTGAAATAATATTTAGGCTTCAAGCAGTGTGTGGGCCTGCTTCTATTAGTCCATCTATACTGACCTCCATCAGATTGCAAATTCAATATAATTTTTTTCTGCATCTAGCTCTGAAAAAATATTTCAGCTTGTAGCAGTGTGTGGGACTTGTTCTATTAGTCCATCTATACTAGCCTCCATCAGGTTGCAAATTCAATATAATTTTTTCTGCATCTAGCTCTGAAAAATATTTAGGCTTCTAGCAGTGTGTGGACTTGTTCTATTAGTCCATCTATACTAACCTCCATCAGGTTGCAAATTCAATATAATTTTTTTCTGCATCTAGCTCTGAAAAAATATTTCATCTTGGAGCAATGTGTGGGACTTGTTCTATTAGTCCATCTATACTGACCTCCATCAGGTTGCAATTTCAATATAATTTTTTTCTGCATCTAGCTCTGAAAAAATATTTAGGCTTCTAGCAGTGTGTGGGACTTGTTCTATTAGTCCATCTATACTGACCTTGATCAGGTTGCAAATTCAATATAATTTTTTTCTTCATCTAGCTCTGAAAAAATATTTCAGCTTGTAGCAGTGTGTGGGACTTGTTCTATTAGTCCATCTATACTAACCTCCATCAGGTTGCAAATTCAAAATAATTTTTTTCTGCATCTAACTCTGAAAAAATATTTAGGCTTCTAGAATTGTGTGGGACTTGTTCTATTAGTCCATCTATACTAACCTCAATCAGGTTGCAAATTAAATATAATTTTTTTCTGCATCTAGCTCTGAAAAAATATTTAGGCTTCTAGCATTGTGTGGGACTTGTTCTAATAGTGCATCTATACTAACCTCCATCAGGTTGCAAATTCAATATAATTTTTTTCTGCATCTAGCTCTGAAAAAATATTTAGGCTTCTAGCAGTGTATGGGACTTGTTCTATTAGTCCATCTATACTGACCTCCATCAGGTTGCAAATTCAATATAATTTTTTTCTGCATCTAGCTCTGAAAAAATATTTCAGCTTCTAGCAGTGTGTGGGAATTGTTCTATTAGTCCATCTATACTGACCTCCATCAGGTTGCAAATTCAATATAATTTTTTTCTGCATCTAGCTCTGAAAAAATATTTCAGCTCGTAGCAGTGTGTGGGACTTGTTCTATTAGTCCATTTATACTGACCTCCATCAGGTTGCAAATTCAATATAAATTTTTTTCTGCATCTAGCTCTGAAAAAATATTTCAGCTTCTAGCAGTGTGTGGGACTTGTTCTATTAGTCCATCTATACTAACTTCCATCAGGATGCAAATTCAATATAATTTTTTCCTGCATGTAGCTCTGAAAAAATATTTAGGCTTCTAGCAGTGTGTGGGAATTGTTCTCTTAGTCCATCTATACTAACCTCCATCAGGTTGCAAATTCAATATAATTTTTTTCTGCATCTAGCTCTGAAAAAAATATTTCAGCTTCTAGCAGTGTGTGGGAATTGTTCTATTAGTCCATCTATACTGACCTCCATCAGGTTGCAAATTCAATATAATTTTTTTCTGCATCTAGCTCTGAAAAAATATTTAGGCTTCTAGCAGTGTGTGGGACTTGTTCTATTAGTCCATCTATACTAACCTCCATCAGGTTGCAAATTCAATATAATCTTTTTCTGCATCTAGCTCTGAAAAAATATTTCAGCTTGTAGCAATGTGTGGGACTTGTTCTATTAGTCCTTTTATACTGAGCTGCATCAGGTTGCAAATTTAATATAATTTTTTTCTGCATCTAGCTCTGAACAAATATTTAGGCTTCTAGCAGGGTGTGGGACTTGTTCTATGAGTCCATCTATACTGACCTCCATCAGGTTGCAAATTCAATATAATTTTTTTCTGCATCTAGCTATGAAAAAATATTTCAGCTTGTAGCAGTGTGTGGAACTTGTTCTATTAGTCCATCTATACTAACCTCCATCAGGTTGCAAATTCAATATACTTTTTTTTCTGCATCTAGCTCTGAAAAAATATTTAGGCTTCTAGCAGTGTGTGGGACTTGTTCTATTAGTCCATCTATACTGACCTCCATCAGGTTGCAAATTCAATATATTTTTTTTCTGCATCTAGCTCTGAAAAAATATTTAGGCTTCTAGCATTGTGTGGGACTTGTTCTATTAGTCCATCTATACTAACCTCCATCAGTTTGCAAATTCAATATAATTTTTTTCTGCATCTAACTCTGAAAAAATATTTCAGCTTGAAGCAATGTGTGGGACTTGTTCTATTAGTCCATCTATACTGACCTCCATCAGGTTGCAAATTCAATATAATTTTTTTCTGCTTCTAGCTCTGAAAAAATATTTAGGCTTCTAGCAGTGTGTGGGACTTGTTCTATTAGTCCATCTATACTGACCTCCATCAGGTTGCAAATTCAATATAATTTTTTTCTGCATCTAGCTCTGAAAAAATATTTCAGCTTGTAGCAGTGTGTGGGACTTGTTCTATTAGTCCATCTATACTAACCTCCATCAGGTTGCAAATTCAAAATATTTTTTTCTGCATCTAGCTCTGAAAAAATATTTAGGCTTCTAGCAGTGTGTGGGACTTGTTCTATTAGTCCATCTATACTAACCTCCATCAGGTTGCAAATTCAATATAATTTTTTTCTGCATCGAGCTCTGAAAAAATATTTCAGCTTCTAGCAGTGTGTGTGACTTGTTCTATTAGTCCATCTATACTGACCTCCATCAGGTTGCAAATTCAATATAATTTTTTTCTGCGTCTAGCTCTGAAAAAATATTTCTGCTTGTAGCAGTGTGTTGGACTTGTTCTATTAGTCCATCTATGCTAACCTCCACCAGGATGCAAATTCAATATAATTTTTTTCTGCATCTAGTTCTGAAAAAATATTTAGGCTTCTAGCAGTGTGTGGGAAATGTTCTATTATTCCATCTATACTAACCTCCATCAGGTTGCAAATTCAATATAAGTTTTTTCTGCATCTAGCTTTAAAAAAAATATTTCAGCTTCTAGCAGTGTGTGGGACTTGTTCTATTAGTCCATTTATACTGACCTCCATCAGGTTGCAAATTCAATATAATTTTTTTCTACATCCAGCTCTGAAAAAATATTTCAGCTTGTTGCAGTGTGTGGGACTAGTTCTATTAGTCCATCTATACTAACTTCCATCAGGTTGCAAATTCAATATAATTTTTTTCTGCATCTATCTCTGAAAAAATATTTAGGCTTCTAGCAGTGTGTGGGACTTGTTCTATTAGTCCATCTATACTAACCTCCATCAGGTTGCAAATTCAATATAATCTTTTTCTGCATCTAGCTCTGAAAAAATATTTCAGCTTGTAGCATTGTGTGGGACTTGTTCTATTACTCCTTTTATACTGAGCTCCATCAGGTTGCAAATTTAATATAATTTTTTTCTGCATCTAGCTCTGAACAAATATTTAGGCTTCTAGCAGTGTGTGGGACTTGTTCTATGAGTCCATCTATACTGAGCACCATCAGGTTTCAAATTCAATATAATTTTTTTCTGCATCTAGCTCTGAAAAAATATTTCAGCTTGTAGCAGTGTGTGGAACTTGTTCTATTAGTCCATCTATACTAACCTCCATCAGGTTGCAAATTCAATATACTTTTTTTTCTGCATCTAGCTCTGAAAAAATATTTAGGCTTCTAGCAGTGTGTGGGACTAGTTCTATTAGTCCATCTATACTAACCTCCATCAGGTTGCAAATTCAATATAATTTTTTTCTGCATCTAGCTCTGAAAAAATATTTCAGCTTCTAGCAGTGTGTGGGACTTGTTCTATTAGTCCATCTATACTGACCTCCATCAGGTTGCAAATTAAATATAATTTTTTTCTGCATCTAGCTCTGAAAAAATATTTCAGCTTGTTGCAGTGTGTGGGACTTGTTCTATTAGTCCATCTATACTAACCTCCATCAGGATGCAAATTCAATATAATTTTTTTCAGCATCTAGCTCTGAAAAAATATTTAGGCTTCTAGCAGTGTGTGGGAATTGTTCTATTAGTCCATCTATACTAACCTCCATCAGGTTGCAAATTCAATATGATTTTTTTCTGCATCTAGCTCTGAAAAAAATATTTCAGCTTCTAGCAGTGTGTGGGACTTTTTTTTATTAGTCCATGTATACTGACCTCCATCATGTTGCAAATTCAATATAATTTTTTTCTGCATCTAGCTCTGAAAAAATATTTCAGCTTGTTGCATTGTGTCGGACTTGTTCTATTAGTCCATCTATATTAATCTCCATCAGGTTGCAAATTCAATATAATTTTTTTCTGCATCTAGCTCTGAAAAAATATTTAGGCTTCTAGCAGTGTGTGGGACTTGTTCTATTAGTCCATCTATACTGACCTCCAACAGGTTGCAAATTCAATATAATTTTTTTCTGCATCTAGCTCTGAAAAAATATTTCAGCTTGTAGCAGTGTGCGGGACTTGTTCTATTAGTCCATCTATACTGACCTCCATCAGGTTGCAAATTCAATATAATTTTTTTCTGCATCTAGCTCTGAAAAAATATTTAGGCTTCAAGCAGTGTGTGGGACTGCTTCTATTAGTCCATCTATACTGACCTCCATCAGATTGCAAATTCAGTATAATTTTTTTCTGCATCTAGCTCTGAAAAATATTTCAGCTTGTAGCAGTGTGTGGGACTTGTTCTATTAGTCCATCTATACTAACCTCCATCAGGTTGCAAATTCAATATAATTTTTTCTGCATCTAGCTCTGAAAAATATTTAGGCTTCTAGCAGTGTGTGGGACTTGTTCTATTAGTCCATCTATACTAAACTCCATCAGGTTGCAAATTCAATATAATTTTTTTCTGCATCTAGCTCTGAAAAAATATTTCATCTTGGAGCAATGTGTGGGACTTGTTCTATTAGTCCATCTATACTGACCTCCATCAGGTTGCAAATTCAATATA
Organism: Phyllobates terribilis; assembly: GCF_046119375.1. Classification (NCBI taxonomy): domain Eukaryota; kingdom Metazoa; phylum Chordata; class Amphibia; order Anura; family Dendrobatidae; genus Phyllobates; species Phyllobates terribilis. The sequence goes on along the minus strand of NW_027362768.1, from coordinate 31,523,826 downwards.
ATTTTTTTCTGCATCTAACTCTGAAAAAATATTTAGGCTCCTACCAGTGTGTGGGACTTGTTCTATTAGTCCATCTATACTGACCTCCATCAGGTTGCAAATTCAATATAATTTTTTTCTGCATCTAGCTCTGAAAAAATATTTAGGCTTCAAGCAGTGTGTGGGCCTGCTTCTATTAGTCCATCTATACTGACCTCCATCAGATTGCAAATTCAATATAATTTTTTTCTCCATCTAGCTCTGAAAAAATATTTCATCTTGGAGCAATGTGTGGGACTTGTTCTATTAGTCCATCTATACTGACCTCCATCAGGTTGCAAATTCAATATAATTTTGTTCTGCATCTAGCTCTGAAAAAATATTTAGGCTTCTAGCAGTGTGTGGGACATGTTCTATTAGTCCATCTATACTGACCTCCATCAGGTTGCAAATTCAATATAATTTTTTTCTTCATCTAGCTCTGAAAAAATATTTCAGCTTGTAGCAGTGTGTGGGACTTGTTCTATTAGTCCATCTATACTAACCTCCATCAGGTTGCAAATTCAAAATAATTTTTTTCTGCATATAGCTCTGAAAAAATATTTAGACTTCTAGAATTGTGTGGGACTTGTTCTATTAGTCCATCTATACTAACGTCCATCAGGTTGAAAATTCAATATAATTTTTTTCTGCATCTAGCTCTGAAAAAATATTTCAGCTTGAAGCAATATGTGGGACTCGTTCTATTAGTCCATCTATACTGACCTCCATCAGGTTGAAAACTCAATATAATTTTTTTCTGCATCTATCTCTGAAAAAATATTTAGGCTTCTTGCAGTGTTTGGGACTTGTTCTATTAGTCCATCTATACTGACCTCCATCAGGTTGCAAATTCAATATAACTTTTTACTGAATCTAGCTCTGAAAAAAATATTTCAGCTTGTAGCAGTGTGTGGGACTTGTTCTATTAGTCCATCTATACTAACCTCCATCAGGTTGCAAATTCAATATAATTTTTTTCTGCATCTAGCTCTGAAAAATATTTAGGCTTCTAGCAGTGTGTGGGACTTGTTCTATTAGTCCATCTATACTGACCTCCATCAGGTTGCAAATTCAATATAATTTTTTTCTGCATATAGCAGTGAAAAAATATTTCAGCATGTAGCAATGTGTGGGACTTGTTCTATTAATCCATCTATACTAACCTCCATCAGGTTACAAATTCAAAATAATTTTTTTCTGCATCTAGCTCTGAAAAAATATTTAGGCTTCTAGCAGTGTGTGGGACTTGTTCTATTAGTCCATCTATACTAACCTCCATCAGGTTGCAAATTCAATATTATTTTTTTCTGCATTTAGCTCTGAAAAAATATTTGGGCTTCTAGCAGTGTGTGGGACTTGTTCTATTAGTCCATCTATACTGACCTCCATCAGGTTGCAAATTCCATATAATTTTTTTCTGCATCTAGCTCTGAAAAAATATTTCAGCTTGTAGCAGTGTGTGGGACTTCTTCTATTAGTCCATCTATACTAACCTCCATCAGGTTGCAAATTCAATATGTTTTTTTTCTGCATCTAGCTCTGAAAAAATATTTAGGCTTCTAGCAGTGTGTGGGACTTGTTCTATTAGTCCACCTATACTAACCTCCATCAGGTTGCAAATTCAAAATAATTTTTTTCTGCATCTAGCTCTGAAAAAATATTTGAGCTTGAAGCAATGTGTGAGACTTGTTCTATTAGTCCATCTATACTGACCTCCATCAGGTTGCAAATTCAATATAATTTTTTTCTGCATCTAGCTCTGAAAAAATATTTAGGCTTCTAGCAGTGTGTGGGACTTGTTCTATTAGTCCATCTATACTGACCTCCATCAGGTTGCAAATTCAATATAATTTTTTTCTGCATCTAGCTCTGAAAAAATATTTCAGCTTGTAGCAGTGTGTGGGACTTGTACTACTAGTCCATCTATACTAACCTCCATCAGGTTGCAAATTCAAAATATTTTTTCTGCATCTAGCTCTGAAAAAATATTTAGGCTTCTAGCAGTGTGTGGGACTTGTTCTATTTGTCAATCTATACTAACCTCCATCAGGTTGCAAATTCAATATAATTTTTTTCTGCATCGATCTCTGAAAAAATATTTCAGTTCTAGCAGTGTGTGTGACTTGTTCTATTAGTCCATCTATACTGACCTCCATCAGGTTGCAAATTCAATATAATTTTTTTCTGCGTCTAGCTCTGAAAAAATATTTCAGCTTGTAGCAGTGTGTCGGACTTGTTCTATTAGTCCATCTATGCTAACCTCCACCTGGATGCAAATTCAATATAATTTTTTTCTGCATCTAGTTTTGAAAAAATATTTAGGCTTCTAGCAGTGTGTGGGAATTGTTCTATTATTCCATCTATACTAACCTCCATCAGGTTGCAAATTCAATATAAGTTTTTTCTGCATCTAGCTTTAAAAAAAATATTTCAGCTTCTAGCAGTGTGTGGGACTTGTTCTATTAGTCCATTTATACTGACCTCCATCAGGTTGCAAATTCAATATAATTATTTTCTGCATCCAGCTCTGAAAAAATATTTCAGCTTGTTGCAGTGTGTGGGACTAGTTCTATTAGTCCATCTATACTAACTTCCATCAGGTTGCAAATTCAATATAATTTTTTTCTGCATCTAGCTCTGAAAAAATATTTAGGCTTCTAGCAGTGTGTGGGACTTGTTCTATTAGTCCATCTATACTAACCTCCATCAGGTTGCAAATTCAATATAATCTTTTTCTGCATCTAGCTCTGAAAAAATATTTCAGCTAGTAGCAATGTGTGGGACTTGTTCTATTAGTCCTTTTATACTGAGCTCCATCAGGTTGCAAATTTAATATAATTTTTTTCTGCATCTAGCTCTGAACAAATATATAGGCTTCTAGCAGTGTGTGGGACTTGTTCTATGAGTCCATCTATACTGACCTCCATCAGGTTGCAAATTCAATATAATTTTTTTCTGCATCTAGCTCTGAAAAAATATTTCAGCTTGTAGCAGTGTGTGGAACTTGTTCTATTAGTCCATCTATACTAACCTCCATCAGGTTGCAAATTCAATATATTTTTTTTCTGCACCTAGCTTTGAAAAAATATTTAGGCTTCTAGCAGTGTGTGGGACTTGTTCTATTAGTCCATCTAAACTAACCTCCATCAGGTTGCAAATTCAATAAAAAAAATTTCTGCATCTAGCTCTGAAAAAATATTTCAGCTTCTAGCAGTGTGTGGGACTTGTTCTATTAGTCCATCTATACTGACCTCCATCAGGTTGCAAATTCAATATAATTTTTTTCTGCATCTAGCTCTGAAAAAATATTTCAGCTTGTAGCAGTGTGTGGGACTTGTTCTATTAGTCCATCTATACTATCCTCCATCAGGATGCAAATTCAATATAATTTTTTTCTGCATCTAGCTCTGAAAAAATATTTAGGCTTCTAGCAGTGTGTGGGAATTGTTCTATTAGTCCATCTATACTAACCTCCATCAGGTTGCAAATTCAATATAATTTTTTTCTGCATCTAGCTCTGAAAAAATATTTAGGCTTGTAGCAGTGTGTGGAACTTGTTCTAATAGTCCATCTATAATAACCTCCATCAGGTTGCAAATTCAATATAATTTTTTTCTGCATCTAGCTCTGAAAAAATATTTAGACTTCTAGCAGTGTGTGGGACTTGTTCTATTAGTCCATCTATACTGACCTCCATCAGGTTGCAAATTCAATATAATTTTTTTCTGCATCTAGCTCTGAAAAAATATTTAGGCTTCTAGCAGTGTGTGGGCTTGTTCTAATAGTGCATCTATACTAACCTCCATCAGGTTGCTAATTCAATATAATTTTTTTCTGCATGTAGCTCTGAAAAAATATTTAGGCTTCTAGCAGTGTATGGGACTTGTTCTATTAGTCCATCTATACTGACCTCCATCAGGTTGCAAATTCAATATAATTTTTTTCTGCATCTACCTCTGAAAAAATATTCAGCTTGTAGCAGTGTGTGGAACTTGTTCTATTAGTCCATCTATACTGACCTCCATCAGGTTGCAAATTAAATATATTTTTTTTCTGCATCTAGCCCTGAAAAAATATTTCAGCTTCTAGCAGTGTGTGGGACTTGTTCTATTAGTCCATCTATACTGACCTCCATCAGGTTGCAAATTCAATATAAATTTTTTTCTGCATCTAGCTCTGAAAAAATATTTCAGCTTGTAGCAGTGTGTGGGACTTGTTCTATTAGTCCATCTATACTAACCTCCATCAGGATGCAAATTCAATATCATTTTTTTCAGCATCTAGCTCTGAAAAAATATTTAGGCTTCTAGCAGTGTGTGGGAATTGTTCTATTAGTCCATCTATACTAACCTCCATCAGGTTGCAAATTCAATATAATTTTTTTCTGCATCTAGCTCTGAAAAAAATATTTCAGCTTCTAGCAGTGTGTGGGACTTGTTCTATTAGTCCATCTATATTAATCTCCATCAGGTTGCAAATTCAATATAATTTTTTTCTGCATCTAGCTCTGAAAAAATATTTAGGCTTCTAGCAGTGTGTGGGACTTGTTCCAATAGTCCATCTATACTAACCTCCATCAGGTTGCAAATTCAATATAATTTTTTACTGCGTCTAGCTCTGAAAAAATATTTAGGCTTCTAGCAGTGTGTGGGACTTGTTCTATTAGTCCATCTATACTGACCTCCATCAGGTGGCAAATTCAATATAATTTTTTTCTGCATCTAGCTCTGAAAAAATATTTAGGCTTCAAGCAGTGTGTGGGACTCCTTCTATTAGTCCATCTATACTGACTTCCATCAGATTGCAAATTCAATATAATTTTTTTCTGCATCTAGCTCTAATAAAATATTTCAGCTTGTAGCAGTGTGTGGGACTTGTTCTATTAGTCCATGTATACTAACCTCCATCAGGTTGCAAATTCAATATAATTTTTTCTGCCTCTAGCTCTGAAAAATATTTAGGCTTCTAGCAGTGTGTGGGACTTGTTCTATTAGTCCATCTATACTAAGCTCCATCAGGTTGCAAATTCAATATAATTTTTTTCTGCATCTAGCTCTGAAAAAATATTTCAGCTTGGAGCAATGTGTGGGACTTGTTCTATTAGTCCATCTATACTGACCTCCATCAGTTTGCAAATTCAATATCATTTTTTTCTGCATATAGCTCTGAAAAAATATTTAGGCTTCTAGCAGTGTGTGGAACTTGTTCTATTAGTCCATCTATACTGACCTCCATCAGGTTGCAAATTCAATATAATTTTTTTCTTCATCTAGCTCTGAAAAAATTTTTCAGCTTGTAGCAGTGTGTGGGACTTGTTCTATTAGTCCATCTATACTAACCTCCATCAGGTTGCAAATTCAAAATAATTTTTTTCTGCATCTAGCTCTGAAAAAATATTTAGGCTTCTAGATTTGTGTGGGACTTGTTCTATTAGTCCATCTATACTAACCTCCATCAGGTTGCAAATTCAATATAATTTTTTTCTGCATCTAGCTCTGAAAAAATATTTCAGCTTGAAGCAATGTGTGGGACTCGTTCTATTAGTCCATCTATACTGACCTCCATCAGGTTGAAAACTCAATATAATTTTTCTCTGCATCTATCTCTGAAAAAATATTTAGGCTTCTAGCAGTGTTTGGGACTTGTTCTATTAGTCCATCTATACTGACCTCCATCAGGTTGCAAATTCAATATAACTTTTTTCTGCATCTAGCTCTGAAAAAACATATTTCAGCTTGTAGCAGTGTGTGGGACTTGTTCTATTAGTCCATCTATACTAACCTCCATCAGGTTGCAAATTCAATATAATTCTTTTCTGCATCTAGCTCTGAAAAAATATTTAGGCTTCTAGCAGTGTGTGGGACTTGTTCTATTAGTCCATCTATACTGACCTCCACCAGGTTGCAAATTGAATATAATTTTTTTCTGCATCTAGCTCTGAAAAAATATTTGGGCTTCTAGCAGTGTGTGGGACTTGTTCAATTAGTCCATCTATACTGACCTCCATCAGGTTGCAAATTCAATATAATTTTTTTCTGCATCTAGCTCTGAAAAAATATTTTAACTTGTAGCAGTGTGTGGGACTTGTTCTATTAGTCCATCTATACTAACCTCCATCAGGTTGCAAATTCAATATAATCTTTTTCTGCATCTAGCTCTGAAAATATATTTCAGCTTGTAGCAATGTGTGGGACTTGTTCTATTAGTCCATTTATACTGAGCTCCATCACGTTGCAAATTTAATATAATTTTTTTCTGCATCTAGCTCTGAACAAATATATAGGCTTCTAGCAGTGTGTGGGACTTGTTCTATGAGTCCATCTATACTGACCTCCATCAGGTTGCAAATTCAATATAATTTTTTTCTGCATCTAGCTCTGAAAAAATATTTCAGCTTGTAGCAGTGTGTGGAACTTGTTCTATTAGTCCATCTATACTAACCTCCATCAGGTTGCAAATTCAATATATTTTTTTTCTGCATCTAGCTCTGAAAAAATATTTAGGCTTCTAGCAGTGTGTGGGACTTGTTCTATTTGTCCATCTATACTAACCTCCATCAGGTTGCAAATTCAATATAATTTTTTTCTGCATCTAGCTCTGAAAAAATATTTCAGCTTCTAGCAGTGTGTGGGACTTGTTCTATTAGTCCATCTATACTGACCTCCATCAGGTTGCAAATTCAATATAATTTTTTTCTGCATCTAGCTCTGAAAAAATATTTCAGCTTGTAGCAGTGTGTGGGACTTGTTCTATTAGTCCATCTATACTAACCTCCATCAGGATGCAAATTCAATATAATTTTTTTCTGCATCTAGCTCTGAAAAAATATTTAGGCTTCTAGCAGTGTGTGGGAATTGTTCTATTAGTCCATCTATACTAACCTCCATCAGGTTACAAATTCAATATAATTTTTTTCTGCATCTAGCTCTGAAAAAATATTTAGGCTTCTAGCAGTATGTGGAACTTGTTCTAATAGTCCATCTATACTAACCTCCATCAGGTTGCAAATTCAATATAATTTTTTTCTAAATCTAGCTCTGAAAAAATATTTAGACTTGTAGCATTGTGTGGGACTTGTTCTATTAGTCCATCTATACTGACCTCCATCAGGTTGCAAATTCAATATAATTTTTTTCTGCATCTAGCTCTGAAAAAATATTTAGGCTTCTAGCAGTGTGTGGGGCTTGTTCTAATAGTGCATCTATACTAACCTCCATCAGGTTGCTAATTCAATATAATTTTTTTCTGCATCTACCTCTGAAAAAATATTCAGCTTGTAGCAGTGTGTGGAACTTGTTCTATTAGTCCATCTATACCGACCTCCATCAGGTTGCAAATTCAATATAATTTTTTTCTGCATCTAGCTCTGAAAAAAATATTTCAGCTTCTAGCAGTTTGTGGGACTTGTTCTATTAGTCCATCTATATTAATCTCCATCAGGTTGCAAATTCAATATAATTTTTTTCTGCATCTAGCTCTGAAAAAATATTTAGGCTTCTAGCAGTGTGTGGGACTTGTTCCTATAGTCCATCTATACTAACGTCCATCAGGTTGCAAATTCAATATAATTTTTTACTGCATCTAGCTCTGAAAAAATATTTAGGCTTCTAGCAGTGTGTGGGACTTGTTCTATTAGTCCATCTATACTGACCTCCATCAGGTTGCAAATTCAATATAATTTTTTTCTGCATCTAGCTCTGAAAAAACATATTTCAGCTTGTAGCAGTTTGTGGGACTTGTTCTATTAGTCCATCTATACTAACCTCCATCAGGTTGCAAATTCAATATAATTCTTTTCTGCATCTAGCTCTGAAAAAATATTTAGGCTTCTAGCAGTGTGTGGGACTTGTTCTATTAGTCCATCTATACTAACCTCCACCAGGTTGCAAATTGAATATAATTTTTTTCTGCATCTAGCTCTGAAAAAATATTTGGGCTTCTAGCAGTGTGTTGGACTTGTTCTATTAGTCCATCTATACTGACCTCCATCAGGTTGCAAATTCAATATAATTTTTTTCTGCATCTAGCTCTGAAAAAATATTTCAACTTGTAGCAGTGTGTGGGACTTGTTCTATTAGTCCATCTATACTAACCTCCATCAGGTTGCAAATTCAATATAATCTTTTTCTGCATCTAGCTCTGAAAATATATTTCAGCTTGTAGCAATGTGTGGGACTTGTTCTATTAGTCCTTTTATACTGAGCTCCATCACGTTGCAAATTTAATATAATTTTTTTCTGCATCTAGCTCTGAACAAATATATAGGCTTCTAGCAGTGTGTGGGACTTGTTCTATGAGTCCATCTATACTGACCTCCATCAGGTTGCAAATTCAATATAATTTTTTTCTGCATCTAGCTCTGAAAAAATATTTCAGCTTGTAGCAGTGTGTGGAACTTGTTCTATTAGTCCATCTATACTAACCTCCATCAGGTTGCAAATTCAATATATTTTTTTTCTGCATCTAGCTCTGAAAAAATATTTAGGCTTCTAGCAGTGTGTGGGACTTGTTCTATTAGTCCATCTATACTAACCTCCATCAGGTTGCAAATTCAATATAATTTTTTTCTGCATCTAGCTCTGAAAAAATATTTCAGCTTCTAGCAGTGTGTGGGACTTGTTCTATTAGTCCATCTATACTGACCTCCATCAGGTTGCAAATTCAATATAATTTTTTTCTGCATCTAGCTCTGAAAAAATATTTCAGCTTGTAGCAGTGTGTGGGACTTGTTCTATTAGTCCATCTATACTAACCTCCATCAGGATGCAAATTCAATAAAACATTTTTCTGCATCTAGCTCTGAAAAAATATTTAGGCTTCTAGCAGTGTGTGGGAATTGTTCTATTAGTCCATCTATACTAACCTCCATCAGGTTACAAATTCAATATAATTTTTTTCTGCATCTAGCTCTGAAAAAATATTTAGGCTTCTAGCAGTATGTGGAACTTGTTCTAATAGTCCATCTATACTAACCTCCATCAGGTTGCAAATTCAATATAATTTTTTTCTACATCTAGCTCTGAAAAAATATTTAGACTTCTAGCAGTGTGTGGGACTTGTTCTATTAGTCCATCTATACTGACCTCCATCAGGATGCAAATTCAATATAATTTTTTTCTGCATCTAGCTCTGAAAAAATATTTAGGCTTCTAGCAGTTTGTGGGGCTTGTTCTAATAGTGCATCTATACTAACCTCCATCAGGTTGCTAATTCAATATAATTTTTTTCTGCATCTACCTCTGAAAAAATATTCAGCTTGTAGCAGTGTGTGGAACTTGTTCTATTAGTCCATCTATACCGACCTCCATCAGGTTGCAAATTCAATATAATTTTTTTCTGCATCTAGCTCTGAAAAAAATATTTCAGCTTCTAGCAGTTTGTGGGACATGTTCTATTAGTCCATCTATATTAATCTCCATCAGGTTGCAAATTCAATATAATTTTTTTCTGCATCTAGCTCTGAAAAATATTTAGGCTTCTAGCAGTGTGTGGGACTTGTTCCAATAGTCCATCTATACTAACGTCCATCAGGTTGCAAATTCAATATAATTTTTTACTGCATATAGCTCTGAAAAAATATTTGGGCTTCTAGCAGTGTGTGGGACTTGTTCTATTAGTCCATCTATACTGACCTCCATCAGGTTGCAAATTCAATATAATTTTTTTCTGCATCTAGCTCTGAAAAAATATTTAGGCTACTAGAATTGTGTGGGACTTGTTCTATTAGTCCATCTATACTAACCTCCATCAGGTTGCAAATTCAATATAATTTTTTTCTGCATCTAGCTCTGAAAAAATATTTCAGCTTGAAGCAATGTGTGGGACGCATTCTATTAGTCCTTCTATACTAACCTCCATCAGGTTGCAAATTCAATATAATTTTTTTCTGCATCTAGCTCTGAAAAAATATTTAGGCTTCTAGCAGTGTATGGGACTTGTTCTATTAGTCCATCTATACTGACCTCCATCAGGTTGCAAATTCAATATAATTTTTTTCTGCATCTACCTCTGAAAAAATATTCAGCTTGTAGCAGTGTGTGGAACTTGTTCTATTAGTCCATCTATACCGACCTCCATCAGGTTGCAAATTCAATATAATTTTTTTCTGCATCTAGCTCTGAAAAAATATTTAGGCTTCTAGCAGTGTGTGGGACTTGTTCCAATAGTCCATCTATACTAACCTCCATCAGGTTGCAAATTCAATATAATTTTTTACTGCATCTAGCTCTGAAAAAATATTTCAGCTTGAAGCAATGTGTAGGACTCGTTCTATTAGTCCATCTATACTGACCTCCATCAGGTTGAAAACTCAATATCATTTTTTTCTGCATCTATCTCTGAAAAAATATTTAGGCTTCTAGCAGTGTTTGGGACTTGTTCTATTAGTCGATCTATACTGACCTCCATCAGGTTGCAAATTCAATATAACTTTTTTCTGCATCTAGCTCTGAAAAAAATATTTCAGCTTGTAGCAGTGTGTGGGATTTGTTCTATTAGTCCATCTATACTAACCTCCATCAGGTTGCAAATTCAATATAATTCTTTTCTGCATCTAGCTCTGAAAAAATATTTAGGCTTCTAGCAGTGTGTCGGACTTGTTCTATTAGTCCATCTATACTGACCTCCACCAGGTTGCAAATTGAATATAATTTTTTTCTGCATCTAGCTCTGAAAAAATATTTGGGCTTCTAGCAGTGTGTGGGACTTGTTCTATTAGTCCATCTATACTGACCTCCATCAGGTTGCAAATTCAATATAATTTTTTTCTGCATCTAGCTCTGAAAAAATATTTCAACTTGTAGCAGTGTGTGGGACTTGTTCTATTAGTCCATCTATACTAACCTCCATCAGGTTGCAAATTCAATATAATTCTTTTCTGCATCTAGCTCTGAAAAAATATTTAGGCTTCTAGCAGTGTGTGGGACTTGTTCTATTAGTCCATCTATACTGACCTCCATCAGGTTGCAAATTCAATATAATTTTTTTCTGCATCTAGCTCTGAAAAAATATTTCAGCTTGTAGCAGTGTGTGGGACTTGTTCTATTAGTCCATCTATACTAACCTCCATCAGGTTGCAAATTCAATATAATCTTTTTCTGTCTCTAGCTCTGAAAATATATTTCAGCTTGTAGCAATGTGTGGGACTTGTTCTATTAGTCCTTTTATACTGAGCTCCATCAGGTTGCAAATTTAATATAATTTTTTTCTGCATCTAGCTCTGAACAAATATATTGGCTTCTAGCAGTGTGTGGGACTTGTTCTATGAGTCCATCTATACTGACCTCCATCAGGTTGCAAATTCAATATAATTTTTTTCTGCATCTAGCTGTGAATAAATATTTCAGCTTGTAGCAGTGTGTGGGACTTGTTCTATTAGTCCATCTATACTAACCTCCATCAGGTTGCAAATTCAATATATTTTTTTTCTGCATCTAGCTCTGAAAAAATATTTAGGCTTCTAGCAGTGTGTGGGACTTGTTCTATTAGTCCATCTATACTAACCTTGATCAGGATGCAAATTCAATATAATTTTTTTCTGCATCTACCTCTGAAAAAATATTCAGCTTGTAGCAGTGTGTGGAACTTGTTCTATTAGTCCATCTATACCGACCTCCATCAGGTTGCAAATTCAATATAATTTTTTTCTGCATCTAGCTCTGAAAAAATATTTAGGCTTCTAGCAGTGTGTGGGGCTTGTTCTAATAGTGCATCTATACTAACCTCCATCAGGTTGCTAATTCAATATAATTTTTTTCTGCATCTAGCTCTGAAAAAATATTTAGGCTTCTAGCAGTGTATGGGACTTGTTCTATTAGTCCATCTATACTGACCTCCATCAGGTTGCAAATTCAATATAATTTTTTTCTGCATCTACCTCTGAAAAAATATTCAGCTTGTAGCAGTGTGTGGAACTTGTTCTATTAGTCCATCTATACCGACCTCCATCAGGTTGCAAATTCAATATAATTTTTTTCTGCATCTAGCTCTGAAAAAAATATTTCAGCTTCTAGCAGTTTGTGGGACTTGTTCTATTAGTCCATCTATATTAATCTCCATCAGGTTGCAAATTCAATATAATTTTTTTCTGCATCTAGCTCTGAAAAAATATTTAGGCTTCTAGCAGTGTGTGGGACTTGTTCCAATAGTCCATCTATACTAACCTCCATCAGGTTGCAAATTCAATATAATTTTTTACTGCATCTAGCTCTGAAAAAATATTTAGGCTTCTAGCAGTGTGTGGGACTTGTTCTATTAGTCCATCTATACTGACCTCCATCAGGTTGCAAATTCAATATAATTTTTTTCTGCATCTAGCTCTGAAAAAATATTTAGGCTTTAAGCAGTGTGTGGGACTGCTTCTATTAGTTCATCTATACTGACTTCCATCAGATTGCAAATTCAATATAATTTTTTTCTGCATCTAGCTCTGAAAAAATATTTCAGCTTGTAGCAGTGTGTGGGACTTGTTCTATTAGTCCATCTATACTAACCTCCATCAGGTTGCAAATTCAATATAATTTTTTCTGCATCTAGCTCTGAAAAATATTTAGGCTTCTAGCAGTGTGTGGGACTTGTTCTATTAGTCCATCTATACTAACCTCCATCAGGTTGCAAATTCAATATAATTTTTTTCTGCATCTAGCTCTGAAAAAATATTTCAGCTTGGAGCAATGTGTGGGACTTGTTCTATTAGTCCATCTATACTGACCTCCATCAGGTTGCAAATTCAATATAATTTTTTTCTGCACCTAGCTCTGAAAAAATATTTAGGCTTCTAGCAGTGTTTGGGACTTGTTCTATTAGTCCATCTATACTGACCTCCATCAGGTTGCAAATTCAATATAATTTTTTTCTTCATCTAGCTCTGAAAAAATATTTCAGCTTGTAGCAGTGTGTGGGACTTGTTCTATTAGTCCATCTATACTAACCTCCATCAGGATGCAAATTCAAAATAATTTTTTTCTGCATCTAGCTCTGAAAAAATATTTAGGCTACTAGAATTGTGTGGGACTTGTTCTATTTGTCCATCTATACTAACCTCCATCAGGTTGCAAATTCAATATAATTTTTTTCTGCATCTAGCTCTGAAAAAATATTTAGGCTTCAAGCAGTGTGTGGGACTTCTTCTATTAGTTCATCTATACTGACTTCCATCAGATTGCAAATTCAATATAATTTTTTTCTGCATCTAGCTCTGAAAAATATTTCAGCTTGTAGCAGTGTGTGGGACTTGTTCTATTAGTCCATCTATACTAACCTCCATCAGGTTGCAAATTCAATATAATTTTTTTCTGCATCTAGCTGTGAAAAAATATTTCAGCTTGTAGCAATGTGTGGGACTTGTTCTTTAATCCATCTATACTAACCTCCATCAGGTTACAAATTCGATATAATTTTTTTCTGCATCTAGCTCTGAAAAAATATTTAGGCTTCTAGCAGTGTGTGGGACTTGTTCTATTAGTCCATCTATACTAACCTCCATCAGGTTGCAAATTCAATATTATTTTTTTCTGCATCTAGCTCTGAAAAAATATTTGGGCTTCTAGCAGTGTGTGGGACTTGTTCTATTAGTCCATCTATACTGACCTCCATCAGGTTGCAAATTCAATATAATTTTTTTCTGCATCTAGCTCTGAAAAAATATTTCAGCTTGTAGCAGTGTGTGGGACTTGTTCTATTAGTCCATCTATACTGACCTCCATCAGGTTGCAAATTCAATATAATTTTTTTCTGCATCTAGCTCTGAAAAAATATTTCAGCTTGTAGCAGTGTGTGGGACTTGTTCTATTAGTCCATCTATACTAACCTCCATCAGGTGGCAAATTCAATATAATTTTTTTCTGCATCTAGCTCTTAAAAAATATTTCAGCTTGTAGCAGTGTGTGGGACTTGTTCTATTAGTCCATATATACTAACCTCCATCAGGTTGCAAATTCAAAATAATTTTTTTCTGCATCTAGCTCTGAAAAAATATATAGGCTTCTAGCAGTGTGTGAGACTTGTTCTATTAGTCCATCTATACTGACCTCCATCAGGTTGCAAATTCAATATAATTTTTTCTGCATCTAGCTCTGTAAAATATTTAGGCTTCTAGCAGTGTGAGGGACTTGTTCTATTAGTCCATCTATACTAACCTCCATCAGGTTGCAAATTCAATATAATTTTTTTCTGCATCTAGCTCTGAAAAAATATTTCAGCTTGAAGCAATGTGTGGGACTCGTTCTATTAGTCCATCTATACTGACCTCCATCAGGTTGAAAACTCAATATAATTTTTTTCTGCATCTATCTCTGAAAAAATATTTAGGCTTCTAGCAGTGTTTGGGACTTGTTCTATTAGTCCATCTATACTGACCTCCATCAGGTTGCAAATTGAATATAACTTTTTTCTGCATCTAGCTCTGAAAAAAATATTTCAGCTTGTAGCAGTGTGTGGGATTTGTTCTATTAGTCCATCTATACTAACCTCCATCAGGTTGCAAATTCAATATAATTCTTTTCTGCATCTAGCTCTGAAAAAATATTTAGGCTTCTAGCAGTGTGTGGGACTTGTTCTATTAGTCCATCTATACTGACCTCCATCAGGTTGCAAATTCAATATAATTTTTTTCTGCATCTAGCTCTGAAAAAATATTTAGGCTTCTAGCAGTGTGTGGGACTTGTTCTATTAGTCCTTCTATACTAACCTCCATCAGGTTGCAAATTCAATATAATTTTTTTCTGCATCTAGCTGTGAAAAAATATTTCAGCTTGTAGCAATGTGTGGGACTTGTTCTATTAATCCATCTATACTAACCTCCATCAGGTTACAAATTCGATATAATTTTTTTCTGCATCTAGCTCTGAAAAAATATTTAGGCTTCTAGCAGTGTGTGGGACTTGTTCTATTAGTCCATCTATACTAACCTCCATCAGGTTGCAAATTCAATATAATTCTTTTCTGCATCTAGCTCTGAAAAAATATTTAGGCTTCTAGCAGTGTGTGGGACTTGTTCTATTAGTCCATCTATACTGACCTCCATCAGGTGGCAAATTCAATATAATTTTTTTCTGCATCTAGCTCTTAAAAAATATTTCAGCTTGTTGCAGTGTGTGGGACTTGTTCTATTAGTCCATATATACTAACCTCCATCAGGTTGCAAATTCAAAATAATTTTTTTCTGCATCTAGCTCTGAAAAAATATATAGGCTTCTAGCAGTGTGTGAGACTTGTTCTATTAGTCCATCTATACTAACCTCCATCAGGTTGCAAATTCAATATAATTTTTTTCTGCATCTAGCTCTGAAAAAATATTTCAGCTTGTAGCATTGTGTGGGACTTGTTCTATTAGTCATTTTATACTGAGCTCCATCAGGTTGCAAATTTAATATAATTTTTTTCTGCATCTAGCTCTGAAAAAATATTTAGGCTTCTAGCAGTATGTGGGACTTGTTCTATTAGTCCATCTATACTGACCTCCATCAGGTTGCATATTCAATATAATTTTTTTCTGCATCTTGCTCTAAAAAAATATTTCAGCTTGTAGCAGTGTGTGGAACTTGTTCTATTTGTCCATCTATACTAAGCTCCATCAGGTTGCAAATTCAAAATAATTTTTTTCTGCATCTAGCTCTGAAAAGATATTTCAGCTTGAAGCAATGTGTGAGACTTGTTCTATTAGTCCATCTATACTAACCTCCATCAGGTTGCAAATTCAATATAATTTTTTTCTGCATCTAGCTCTGAAAAAATATTTCAGCTTGTAGCAATGTGTGGGACATGTTCTATTAATCCATCTATACTAACCTCCATCAGGTTACAAATTCAATATAATTTTTTTCTGCATCTAGCTCTGAAAAAATATTTAGGCTTCTAGCAGTGTGTGGGATTTGTTCTATTAATCCATCTATACTAACCTCCATCAGGTTACAAATTCAATATAATTTTTTTCTCCATCTAGCTCTGAAAAAATATTTAGGCTTCTAGCAGTGTGTGGGACTTGTTCTATTAGTCCATCTATACTGAACTCCATCAGGTTGCAAATTCAATATAATTTTTTTCTGCATCTAGCTCTGAAAAAATATTTCAGCTTGTAGCAGTGTGTGGGACTTGTTCTATTAGTCCATCTATACTAACCTCCATCAGGTTGCAAATTCAATATAATTCTTTTCTGCATCTATCTCTGAAAAAATATTTAGGCTTCTAGCAGTGTGTGTGACTTGTTCTATTAGTCCATCTATACTAACCTCCATCAGGTTGCAAATTCAATATAATTTTTTTCTGCATCTAGCTGTGAAAAATTATTTCAGCTTGTAGCAGTGTGTGGGACTTGTTGTATTAATCCATCTATACTAACCTCCATCAGGTTACAAATTCGATATAATTTTTTTCTGCATCTAGCTCTGAAAAAATATTTAGGCTTCTAGCAGTGTGTGGGACTTGTTCTATAAGTCCATCTATACTAACCTCCATCAGGTTGCAAATTCAATATTATTTTTTTCTGCATCTAGCTCTGAAAAAATATTTGGGCTTCTAGCAGTGTGTGGGACTTGTTCTATTAGTCCATCTATACTGACCTCCATCAGGTTGCAAATTCAATATAATTTTTTTCTGCATCTAGCTCTGAAAAAATATTTCAGCTTGTAGCAGTGTGTGGGACTTGTTCTATTAGTCCATCTATACTAACCTCCATCAGGTTGCAAATTCAATATAATTTTTTTCTGCATCTAGCTCTGAAAAAATATTTCAGCTTGTAGCATTGTGTGGGACTTGTTCTATTAGTCCTTTTATACTGAGCTCCATCAGGTTGCAAATTTAATATAAGTTTTTTCTGCATCTAGCTCTGAAAAAATATTTAGGCTTCTAGCAGTATGTGGGACTTGTTCTATTAGTCCATCTATACTGACCTCCATCAGGTTGCAAATTCAATATAATTTTTTTCTGCATCTTGCTCTAAAAAAATATTTCAGCTTGTAGCAGTGTGTGGAACTTGTTCTATTAGTCCATCTATACTAACCTCCATCAGGTTGCAAATTCAATATAATTCTTTTCTGCATCTAGCTCTGAAAAAATATTTAGGCTTCTAGCAGTGTGTGGGACTTGTTCTATTAGTCCATCTATACTGACCTCCATCAGGTTGCAAATTCAATATAATTTTTTTCTTCATCTAGCTCTGAAAAAATATTTAGGCTTCTAGCAGTGTGTGGGACTTGTTCTATTAGTCCTTCTATACTAACGTCCATCAGGTTGCAAATTCAATATAATTTTTTTCTTCATCTAGCTGTGAAAAAATATTTCAGCTTGTAGCAATGTGTGGGACTTGTTCTATTAATCCATCTATACTAACCTCCATCAGGTTACAAATTCGATATAATTTTTTTCTGCATCTAGCTCTGAAAAAATATTTAGGCTTCTAGCAGTGTGTGGGACTTGTTCTATTAGTCCATCTATACTAACCTCCATCAGGTTGCAAATTCAATATTATTTTTTTCTGCATCTAGCTCTGAAAAAATATTTGGGCTTCTAGCAGTGTGTGGGACTTGTTCTATTAGTCCATCTATACTGACCTCCATCAGGTTGCAAATTCAATATAATTTTTTTCTGCATCTAGCTCTGAAAAAATATTTCAGCTTGTAGCAGTGTGTGGAACTTGTTCTATTAGTCCATCTATACTAACCTCCATCAGGTTGCAAATTCAATATAATTCTTTTCTGCATCTAGCTCTGAAAAAATATTTAGGCTTCTAGCAGTGTGTGGGACTTGTTCTATTAGTCCATCTATACTGACCTCCATCAGGTTGCAAATTCAATATAATTTTTTTCTGCATCTAGCTCTGAAAAAATATTTAGGCTTCTAGCAGTGTGTGGGACTTGTTCTATTAGTCCATCTATACTGACCTCCATCAGGTTGCAAATTCAATATAATTTTTTTCTTCATCTAGCTCTGAAAAAATATTTCAGCTTGTAGCAGTGTGTGGGACTTGTTCTATTAGTCCATCTATACTAACCTCCATCAGGTTGCAAATTCAAAATAATATTTTTCTGCATCTAGCTCTGAAAAAATATTTAGGCTACTAGAATTGTGTGGGACTTGTTCTATTAGTCCATCTATACTAACCTCCATCAGGTTGCAATTCAATATAATTTTTTTCTGCATCTAGCTCTGAAAAAATATTTCAGCTTGAAGCAATGTGTGGGACTTGTTCTATTAGTCCATCTATACTGACCTCCATCAGGTTGAAAACTCAATATAATTTTTTTCTGCATCTATCTCTGAAAAAATATTTAGGCTTCTAGCAGTATGTGGGACTTGTTCTATTAGTCCATCTATACTGACCTCCATCAGGTTGCAAATTCAATATAATTTTTTTCTGCATCTTGCTCTAAAAAAATATTTCAGCTTGTAGCAGTGTGTGGAACTTGTTCTATTAGTCCATCTATACTAACCTCCATCAGGTTGCAAATTCAGTATGTTTTTTTTCTGCATTTAGCTCTGAAAAAATATTGAGGCTTCTAGCAGTGTGTGGGACTTGTTCTATTTGTCCATCTATACTAACCTCCATCAGGTTGCAAATTCAATATTATTTTTTTCTGCATCTAGCTCTGAAAAAATATTTGGGCTTCTAGCAGTGTGTGGGACATGTTCTATTAGTCCATCTATACTGACCTCCATCAGGCTGCAAATTCAATATAATTTTTTTCTGCATCTAGCTCTGAAAAAATATTTCAGCTTGTAGCAGTGTGTGGGACTTGTTCTATTAGTCCATCTATACTAACCTCCATCAGGTTGCAAATTCAATATAATTTTTTTCTGCATCTAGCTCTGAAAAAATATTTCAGCTTGTAGCATTGTGTGGGACTTGTTCTATTAGTCCTTTTATACTGAGCTCCATCAGGTTGCAAATTTAATATAATTTTTTTCTGCATCTAGCTCTGAAAAAATATTTAGGCTTCTAGCAGTATGTGGGACTTGTTCTATTAGTCCATCTATACTGACCTCCATCAGGTTGCAAATTCAATATAATTTTTTTCTGCATCTTGCTCTAAAAAAATATTTCAGCTTGTAGCAGTGTGTGGAACTTGTTCTATTAGTCCATCTATACTAACCTCCATCAGGTTGCAAATTCAATATAATTCTTTTCTGCATCTAGCTCTGAAAAAATATTTAGGCTTCTAGCAGTGTGTGGGACTTGTTCTATTAGTCCATCTATACTGACCTCCATCAGGTTGCAAATTCAATATAATTTTTTTCTGCATCTAGCTCTGAAAAAATATTTAGGCTTCTAGCAGTGTGTGGGACTTGTTCTATTAGTCCATCTATACTGACCTCCATCAGGTTGCAAATTCAATATAATTTTTTTCTTCATCTAGCTCTGAAAAAATATTTCAGCTTGTAGCAGTGTGTGGGACTTGTTCTATTAGTCCATCTATACTAACCTCCATCAGGTTGCAAATTCAAAATAATATTTTTCTGCATCTAGCTCTGAAAAAATATTTAGGCTACTAGAATTGTGTGGGACTTGTTCTATTAGTCCATCTATACTAACCTCCATCAGGTTGCAATTCAATATAATTTTTTTCTGCATCTAGCTCTGAAAAAATATTTCAGCTTGAAGCAATGTGTGGGACTTGTTCTATTAGTCCATCTATACTGACCTCCATCAGGTTGAAAACTCAATATAATTTTTTTCTGCATCTATCTCTGAAAAAATATTTAGGCTTCTAGCAGTATGTGGGACTTGTTCTATTAGTCCATCTATACTGACCTCCATCAGGTTGCAAATTCAATATAATTTTTTTCTGCATCTTGCTCTAAAAAAATATTTCAGCTTGTAGCAGTGTGTGGAACTTGTTCTATTAGTCCATCTATACTAACCTCCATCAGGTTGCAAATTCAGTATGTTTTTTTTCTGCATTTAGTTCTGAAAAAATATTGAGGCTTCTAGCAGTGTGTGGGACTTGTTCTATTTGTCCATTTATACTAACCTCCATCAGGTTGCAAATTCAATATAATTTTTTTCTGCATCTAGCTCTGAAAAAATATTTAGGCTTCTAGCAGTGTGTGGGATTTGTTCTATTAATCCATTAATACTAACCTCCATCAGGTTACAAATTCAATATAATTTTTTTCTGCATCTAGCTCTGAATAAATATTTCAGCTTGTAGCAGTGTGTGGGACTTGTTCTATTAGTCCATCTATACTAACCTCCATCAGGTTGCAAATTCAATATAATTTTTTTCTGCATCTAGCTGTGAAAAATTATTTCAGCTTGTAGCAGTGTGTGGGACTTGTTCTATTAGTCCATCTATACTGACCTCCATCAGGTTGCAATTTCAATGTAATTTTTTTCTGCATTTAGCTCTGAAAAAATATTTAGGCTTCAAGCAGTGTGTGGGACTGCTTCTATTAGTTCATCTATACTGACTTCCATCAGATTGCAAATTCAATATAATTTTTTTCTGCATCTAGCTCTGAAAAAATATTTCAGCTTGTAGCAGTGTGTGGGACTTGTTCTATTAGTCCATGTATACTAACCTCCATCAGGTTGCAAATTCAATATTTTTTTTTCTGCATCCAGCTTTGAAAAATATTTAGGCTTCTAGCAGTGTGTGGGACTTGTTCTATTAGTCCATCTATACTGACCTCCATCAGGTTGCAAATTCAATATAATTTTTTTCTGCATCTAGCTCTGAAAAAATATTTAGGCTTCTAGCAGTGTGTGGGACTTGTTCTATTAGTCCATCTATACTGACCTCCATCAGGTTGCAAATTCAATATAATTTTTTTCTGCATCTAGCTCTGAAAAAATATTTCAGCTTGTAGCAGTGTGTGGGACTTGTTCTATTAGTCCATCTATACTAACCTCCATCAGGTTGCAAATTCAATATAATTCTTTTCTGCATCTAGCTCTGAAAAAATATTTAGGCTTCTAGCAGTGTGTGGGACTTGTTCTATTAGTCCATCTATACTGACCTCCATCAGGTGGCAAATTCAATATAATTTTTTTCTGCATCTAGCTCTTAAAAAATATTTCAGCTTGTAGCAGTGTGTGGGACTTGTTCTATTAGTCCATATATACTAACCTCCATCAGGTTGCAAATTCAAAATAATTTTTTTCTGCATCTAGCTCTGAAAAAATATATAGGCTTCTAGCAGTGTGTGAGACTTGTTCTATTAGTCCACCTATACTAACCTCCATCAGGTTGCAAATTCAATATAATTTTTTTCTGCATCTAGCTCTGAAAAAATATTTCAGCTTGTAGCATTGTGTGGGACTTGTTCTATTAGTCCTTTTATACTGAGCTCCATCAGGTTGCAAATTTAATATAATTTTTTTCTGCATCTAGCTCTGAAAAAATATTTAGGCTTCTAGCAGTATGTGGGACTTGTTCTATTAGTCCATCTATACTGACCTCCATCAGGTTGCATATTCAATATAATTTTTTTCTGCATCTTGCTCTAAATAAAATTTCAGCTTGTAGCAGTGTGTGGAACTTGTTCTATTAGTCCATCTATACTAATCTCCATCAGGTTGCAAATTCAGTATGTTTTTTTTCTGCATCTAGCTCTGAAAAAATATTTCAGCTTGTAGCAGTGTGTGGGACATGTTCTATTTGTCCATCTATACTAAGCTCCATCAGGTTGCAAATTCAAAATAATTTTTTTCTGCATCTAGCTCTGAAAAGATGTTTCAGCTTGAAGCAATGTGTGAGACTTGTTCTATTAGTCCATCTATACTAACCTCCATCAGGTTGCAAATTCAATATAATTTTTTTCTGCATCTAGCTCTGAAAAAATATTTCAGCTTGTAGCAATGTGTGGGACATGTTCTATTAATCCATCTATACTAACCTCCATCAGGTTACAAATTCAATATAATTTTTTTCTGCATCTAGCTCTGAAAAAATATTTAGGCTTCTAGCAGTGTGTGGGATTTGTTCTATTAATCCATCTATACTAACCTCCATCAGGTTACAAATTCAATATAATTTTTTTCTGCATCTAGCTCTGAAAAAATATTTAGGCTTCTAGCAGTGTGTGGGACTTGTTCTATTAGTCCATCTATACTGAACTCCATCAGGTTGCAAATTCAATATAATTTTTTTCTGCATCTAGCTCTGAAAAAATATTTCAGCTTGTAGCAGTGTGTGGGACTTGTTCTATTAGTCCATCTATACTAACCTCCATCAGGTTGCAAATTCAATATAATTTTTTTCTGCCTCTAGCTCTGAAAAAATATTTCAGCTTCTAGCAGTGTGTGGGACTTGTTCTATTAGTCCATCTATACTGACCTCCATCAGGTTGCAAATTCAATATAATTTTTTTCTGCATCTAGCTCTGAAAAAATATTTCAGCTTGTAGCAGTGTGTGGGACTTGTTCTATTAGTCCATCTATACTAACCTCCATCAGGTTGCAAATTCAATATAATTCTTTTCTGCATCTAGCTCTGAAAAAATATTTAGGCTTCTAGCAGTGTGTGGGACTTGTTCTATTAGTCCATCTATACTGACCTCCATCAGGTGGCAAATTCAATATAATTTTTTTCTGCATCTAGCTCTTAAAAAATATTTCAGCTTGTAGCAGTGTGTGGGACTTGTTCTATTAGTCCATATATACTAACCTCCATCAGGTTGCAAATTCAAAATAATTTTTTTCTGCATCTAGCTCTGAAAAAATATATAGGCTTCTAGCAGTGTGTGAGACTTGTTCTATTAGTCCATCTATACTAACCTCCATCAGGTTGCAAATTCAATATAATTTTTTTCTGCATCTAGCTCTGAAAAAATATTTCAGCTTGTAGCATTGTGTGGGACTTGTTCTATTAGTCCTTTTATACTGAGCTCCATCAGGTTGCAAATTTAATATAATTTTTTTCTGCATCTAGCTCTGAAAAAATATTTAGGCTTCTAGCAGTATGTGGGACTTGTTCTATTAGTCCATCTATACTGACCTCCATCAGGTTGCATATTCAATATAATTTTTTTCTGCATCTTGCTCTAAAAAAAATTTCAGCTTGTAGCAGTGTGTGGAACTTGTTCTATTAGTCCATCTATACTAATCTCCATCAGGTTGCAAATTCAGTATGTTTTTTTTCTGCATCTAGCTCTGAAAAAATATTTCAGCTTGTAGCAGTGTGTGGGACATGTTCTATTTGTCCATCTATACTAAGCTCCATCAGGTTGCAAATTCAAAATAATTTTTTTCTGCATCTAGCTCTGAAAAGATATTTCAGCTTGAAGCAATGTGTGAGACTTGTTCTATTAGTCCATCTATACTAACCTCCATCAGGTTGCAAATTCAATATAATTTTTTTCTGCATCTAGCTCTGAAAAAATATTTCAGCTTGTAGCAATGTGTGGGACATGTTCTATTAATCCATCTATACTAACCTCCATCAGGTTACAAATTCAATATAATTTTTTTCTGCATCTAGCTCTGAAAAAATATTTAGGCTTCTAGCAGTGTGTGGGATTTGTTCTATTAATCCATTTATACTAACCTCCATCAGGTTACAAATTCAATATAATTTTTTTCTGCATCTAGCTCTGAAAAAATATTTAGGCTTCTAGCAGTGTGTGGGACTTGTTCTATTAGTCCATCTATACTGAACTCCATCAGGTTGCAAATTCAATATAATTTTTTTCTGCATCTAGCTCTGAAAAAATATTTCAGCTTGTAGCAGTGTGTGGGACTTGTTCTATTAGTCCATCTATACTAACCTCCATCAGGTTGCAAATTCAATATAATTCTTTTCTGCATCTATCTCTGAAAAAATATTTAGGCTTCTAGCAGTGTGTGGGACTTGTTCTATTAGTCCATCTATACTAACCTCCATCAGGTTGCAAATTCAATATAATTTTTTTCTGCATCTAGCTGTGAAAAATTATTTCAGCTTGTAGCAGTGTGTGGGACTTGTTGTATTAATCCATCTATACTAACCTCCATCAGGTTACAAATTCGATATAATTTTTTTCTGCATCTAGCTCTGAAAAAATATTTAGGCTTCTAGCAGTGTGTGGGACTTGTTCTATAAGTCCATCTATACTAACCTCCATCAGGTTGCAAATTCAATATTATTTTTTTCTGCATCTAGCTCTGAAAAAATATTTGGGCTTCTAGCAGTGTGTGGGACTTGTTCTATTAGTCCATCTATACTGACCTCCATCAGGTTGCAAATTCAATATAATTTTTTTCTGCATCTAGCTCTGAAAAAATATTTCAGCTTGTAGCAGTGTGTGGGACTTGTTCTATTAGTCCATCTATACTAACCTCCATCAGGTTGCAAATTCAATATAATTTTTTTCTGCATCTAGCTCTGAAAAAATATTTCAGCTTGTAGCATTGTATGGGACTTGTTCTATTAGTCCTTTTATACTGAGCTCCATCAGGTTGCAAATTTAATATAAGTTTTTTCTGCATCTAGCTCTGAAAAAATATTTAGGCTTCTAGCAGTATGTGGGACTTGTTCTATTAGTCCATCTATACTGACCTCCATCAGGTTGCAAATTCAATATAATTTTTTTATGCATCTTGCTCTAAAAAAATATTTCAGCTTGTAGCAGTGTGTGGAACTTGTTCTATTAGTCCATCTATACTAACCTCCATCAGGTTGCAAATTCAATATAATTCTTTTCTGCATCTAGCTCTGAAAAAATATTTAGGCTTCTAGCAGTGTGTGGGACTTGTTCTATTAGTCCATCTATACTGACCTCCATCAGGTTGCAAATTCAATATAATTTTTTTCTTCATCTAGCTCTGAAAAAATATTTAGGCTTCTAGCAGTGTGTGGGACTTGTTCTATTAGTCCTTCTATACTAACGTCCATCAGGTTGCAAATTCAATATAATTTTTTTCTTCATCTAGCTGTGAAAAAATATTTCAGCTTGTAGCAATGTGTGGGACTTGTTCTATTAATCCATCTATACTAACCTCCATCAGGTTACAAATTCGATATAATTTTTTTCTGCATCTAGCTCTGAAAAAATATTTAGGCTTCTAGCAGTGTGTGGGACTTGTTCTATAAGTCCATCTATACTAACCTCCATCAGGTTGCAAATTCAATATTATTTTTTTCTGCATCTAGCTCTGAAAAAATATTTGGGCTTCTAGCAGTGTGTGGGACTTGTTCTATTAGTCCATCTATACTGACCTCCATCAGGTTGCAAATTCAATATAATTTTTTTCTGCATCTAGCTCTGAAAAAATATTTCAGCTTGTAGCAGTGTGTGGGACTTGTTCTATTAGTCCATCTATACTAACCTCCATCAGGTTGCAAATTCAATATAATTTTTTTCTGCATCTAGCTCTGAAAAAATATTTCAGCTTGTAGCATTGTGTGGGACTTGTTCTATTAGTCCTTTTATACTGAGCTCCATCAGGTTGCAAATTTAATATAATTTTTTTCTGCATCTAGCTCTGAAAAAATATTTAGGCTTCTAGCAGTATGTGGGACTTGTTCTATTAGTCCATCTATACTGACCTCCATCAGGTTGCAAATTCAATATAATTTTTTTCTGCATCTTGCTCTAAAAAAATATTTCAGCTTGTAGCAGTGTGTGGAACTTGTTCTATTAGTCCATCTATACTAACCTCCATCAGGTTGCAAATTCAATATAGTTCTTTTCTGCATCTAGCTCTGAAAAAATATTTAGGCTTCTAGCAGTGTGTGGGACTTGTTCTATTAGTCCATCTATACTGACCTCCATCAGGTTGCAAATTCAATATAATTTTTTTCTGCATCTAGCTCTGAAAAAATATTTAGGCTTCTAGCAGTGTGTGGGACTTGTTCTATTAGTCCATCTATACTGACCTCCATCAGGTTGCAAATTCAATATAATTTTTTTCTTCATCTAGCTCTGAAAAAATATTTCAGCTTGTAGCAGTGTGTGGGACTTGTTCTATTAGTCCATCTATACTAACCTCCATCAGGTTGCAAATTCAAAATAATATTTTTCTGCATCTAGCTCTGAAAAAATATTTAGGCTACTAGAATTGTGTGGGACTTGTTCTATTAGTCCATCTATACTAACCTCCATCAGGTTGCAATTCAATATAATTTTTTTCTGCATCTAGCTCTGAAAAAATATTTCAGCTTGAAGCAATGTGTGGGACTTGTTCTATTAGTCCATCTATACTGACCTCCATCAGGTTGAAAACTCAATATAATTTTTTTCTGCATCTATCTCTGAAAAAATATTTAGGCTTCTAGCAGTATGTGGGACTTGTTCTATTAGTCCATCTATACTGACCTCCATCAGGTTGCAAATTCAATATAATTTTTTTCTGCATCTTGCTCTAAAAAAATATTTCAGCTTGTAGCAGTGTGTGGAACTTGTTCTATTAGTCCATCTATACTAACCTCCATCAGGTTGCAAATTCAGTATGTTTTTTTTCTGCATTTAGCTCTGAAAAAATATTGAGGCTTCTAGCAGTGTGTGGGACTTGTTCTATTTGTCCATCTATACTAACCTCCATCAGGTTGCAAATTCAATATTATTTTTTTCTGCATCTAGCTCTGAAAAAATATTTCAGCTTGTAGCAGTGTGTGGGACTTGTTCTATTAGTCCTTTTATACTGAGCTCCATCAGGTTGCAAATTTAATATAATTTTTTTCTGCATCTAGCTCTGAAAAAATATTTAGGCTTCTAGCAGTATGTGGGACTCGTTCTATTAGTCCATCTATACTGACCTCCATCAAGTTGCAAATTCAATATAATTTTTTTCTGCATCTTGCTCTAAAAAAATATTTCAGCTTGTAGCAGTGTGTGGAACTTGTTCTATTAGTCCATCTATACTAACCTCCATCAGGTTGCAAATTCAATATAATTCTTTTCTGCATCTAGCTCTGAAAAAATATTTAGGCTTCTAGCAGTGTGTGGGACTTGTTCTATTAGTCCATCTATACTGACCTCCA
Organism: Phyllobates terribilis; assembly: GCF_046119375.1. NCBI lineage: Eukaryota > Metazoa > Chordata > Amphibia > Anura > Dendrobatidae > Phyllobates > Phyllobates terribilis. The sequence goes on along the minus strand of NW_027362768.1, from coordinate 31,496,911 downwards.
TCAGGTTGCAAATTCAATATAATTTTTTTCTGCATCTAGCTCTGAAAAAATATTTAGGCTTCTAGCAGTGTGTGGGACTTGTTCTATTAGTCCATCTATACTGACCTCCATCAGGTTGCAAATTCAATATAATTTTTTTCTTCATCTAGCTCTGAAAAAATATTTCAGCTTGTAGCAGTGTGTGGGACTTGATCTATTAGTCCATCTATACTAACCTCCATCAGGTTGCAAATTCAAAATAATATTTTTCTGCATCTAGCTCTGAAAAAATATTTAGGCTACTAGAATTGTGTGGGACTTGTTCTATTAGTCCATCTATACTAACCTCCATCAGGTTGCAATTCAATATAATTTTTTTCTGCATCTAGCTCTGAAAAAATATTTCAGCTTGAAGCAATGTGTGGGACTTGTTCTATTAGTCCATCTATACTGACCTCCATCAGGTTGAAAACTCAATATATTTTTTTTCTGCATCTATCTCTGAAAAAATATTTAGGCTTCTAGCAGTATGTGGGACTTGTTCTATTAGTCCATCTATACTGACCTCCATCAGGTTGCAAATTCAATATAATTTTTTTCTGCATCTTGCTCTAAAAAAATATTTCAGCTTGTAGCAGTGTGTGGAACTTGTTCTATTAGTCCATCTATACTAACCTCCATCAGGTTGCAAATTCAGTATGTTTTTTTTCTGCATTTAGCTCTGAAAAAATATTGAGGCTTCTAGCAGTGTGTGGGACTTGTTCTATTTGTCCATCTATACTAACCTCCATCAGGTTGCAAATTCAATATAATTTTTTTCTGCATCTAGCTCTGAAAAAATATTTAGGCTTCTAGCAGTGTGTGGGATTTGTTCTATTAATCCATTAATACTAACCTCCATCAGGTTACAAATTCAATATAATTTTTTTCTGCATCTAGCTCTGAAAAAATATTTAGGCTTCTAGCAGTGTGTGGGACTTGTTCTATTAGTCCATCTATACTAACCTCCATCAGGTTGCAAATTCAATATAATTTTTTTCTGCATCTAGCTGTGAAAAATTATTTCAGCTTGTAGCAGTGTGTGGGACTTGTTTTATTAGTCCATCTATACTGACCTCCATCAGGTTGCAATTTCAATATAATTTTTTTCTGCATTTAGCTCTGAAAAAATATTTAGGCTTCAAGCAGTGTGTGGGACTGCTTCTATTAGTTCATCTATACTGACTTCCATCAGGTTGCAAATTCAATATAATTTTTTTCTGCATCTAGCTCTGAAAAAATATTTCAGCTTGTAGCAGTGTGTGGGACTTGTTCTATTAGTCCATCTATACTAACCTCCATCAGGTTGCAAATTCAATATAATTTTTTCTGCATCCAGCTTTGAAAAATATTTAGGCTTCTAGCAGTGTGTGGGACTTGTTCTATTAGTCCATCTATACTGACCTCCATCAGGTTGCAAATTCAATATAATTTTTTTCTGCATCTAGCTCTGAAAAAATATTTAGGCTTCTAGCAGTGTGTGGGACTTGTTCTATTAGTCCATCTATACTGACCTCCATCAGGTTGCAAATTCAATATAATTTTTTTCTTCATCTAGCTCTGAAAAAATATTTCAGCTTGTAGCAGTGTGTGGGACTTGTTCTATTAGTCCATCTATACTAACCTCCATCAGGTTGCAAATTCAAAATAATATTTTTCTGCATCTAGCTCTGAAAAAATATTTAGGCTACTAGAATTGTGTGGGACTTGTTCTATTAGTCCATCTATACTAACCTCCATCAGGTTGCAAATTCAAAATAATATTTTTCTGCATCTATCTCTGAAAAAATATTTAGGCTTCTAGCATTGTTTGGGACTTGTTCTATTAGTCCATCTATACTGACCTCCATCAGGTTGCAAATTCAATATAACTTTTTTCTGCATCTAGCTCTGAAAAAAATATTTCAGCTTGTAGCAGTGTGTGGGATTTTTTCTATTAGTCCATCTATACTAACCTCCATCAGGTTGCAAATTCAATATAATTCTTTTCTGCATCTAGCTCTGAAAAAATATTTAGGCTTCTAGCAGTGTGTGGGACTTGTTCTATTAGTCCATCTATACTGACCTCCATCAGGTTGCAAATTCAATATAATTTTTTTCTTCATCTAGCTCTGAAAAAATATTTAGGCTTCTAGCAGTGTGTGGGACTGCTTCTATTAGTTCATCTATACTGACTTCCATCAGATTGCATATTCAATATAATTTTTTTCTGCATCTAGCTCTGAAAAAATATTTCAGCTTGTAGCAGTGTGTGGGACTTGTTCTATTAGTCCATCTATACTAACCTCCATCAGGTTGCAAATTCAATATAATTTTTTCTGCATCCAGCTCTGAAAAATATTTAGGCTTCTAGCAGTGTGTGGGACTTGTTCTATTAGTCCATCTATACTGACCTCCATCAGGTTGCAAATTCAATATAATTTTTTTCTGCATCTAGCTCTGAAAAAATATTTAGGCTTCTAGCAGTGTGTGGGACTTGTTCTATTAGTCCATCTATACTGACCTCCATCAGGTTGCAAATTCAATATAATTTTTTTCTTCATCTAGCTCTGAAAAAATATTTCAGCTTGTAGCAGTGTGTGGGACTTGTTCTATTAGTCCATCTATACTAACCTCCATCAGGTTGCAAATTCAAAATAATATTTTTCTGCATCTAGCTCTGAAAAAATATTTAGGCTACTAGAATTGTGTGGGACTTGTTCTATTAGTCCATCTATACTAACCTCCATCAGGTTGCAAATTCAAAATAATATTTTTCTGCATCTATCTCTGAAAAAATATTTAGGCTTCTAGCAGTGTTTGGGACTTGTTCTATTAGTCCATCTATACTGACCTCCATCAGGTTGCAAATTCAATATAACTTTTTTCTGCATCTAGCTCTGAAAAAAATATTTCAGCTTGTAGCAGTGTGTGGGATTTTTTCTATTAGTCCATCTATACTAACCTCCATCAGGTTGCAAATTCAATATAATTCTTTTCTGCATCTAGCTCTGAAAAAATATTTAGGCTTCTAGCAGTGTGTGGGACTTGTTCTATTAGTCCATCTATACTGACCTCCATCAGGTTGCAAATTCAATATAATTTTTTTCTTCATCTAGCTCTGAAAAAATATTTAGGCTTCTAGCAGTGTGTGGGACTTGTTCCATTAGTCCTTCTATACTAACCTCCATCAGGTTGCAAATTCAATATAATTTTTTTCTTCATCTAGCTGTGAAAAAATATTTCAGCTTGTAGCAATGTGTGGGACTTGTTCTATTAATCCATCTATACTAACCTCCATCAGGTTACAAATTCGATATAATTTTTTTCTGCATCTAGCTCTGAAAAAATATTTAGGCTTCTAGCAGTGTGTGGGACTTGTTCTATAAGTCCATCAATACTAACCTCCATCAGGTTGCAAATTCAATATTATTTTTTTCTGCATCTAGCTCTGAAAAAATATTTGGGCTTCTAGCAGTGTGTGGGACTTGTTCTATTAGTCCATCCATACTGACCTCCATCAGGTTGCAAATTCAATATAATTTTTTTCTGCATCTAGCTCTGAAAAAATATTTCAGCTTGTAGCAGTGTGTGGGACTTGTTCTATTAGTCCATCTATACTAACCTCCATCAGGTTGCAAATTCAATATAATTCTTTTTTGCATCTAGCTCTGAAACAATATTTAGGCTTCTAGCAGTGTGTGGGACTTGTTCTATTAGTCCATCTATACTGACCTCCATCAGGTGGCAAATTCAATACAATTTTTTTCTGCATCTAGCTCTGAAAAAATATTTCAGCTTGTAGCATTGTGTGGGACTTGTTCTATTAGTCCATCTATACTAAACTCCATCAGGTTGCAAATTCAAAATAATTTTTTTCTGCATCTAGCTCTGAAAAAATATATAGGCTTCTAGCAGTGTGTGAGACTTGTTCTATTAGTCCATCTATACTAACCTCCATCAGGTTGCAAATTCAATATAATTTTTTCTGCATCTAGCTCTGAAAAAATATTGAGGCTTCTAGCAGTGTGTGGGACTTGTTCTATTTGTCCATCTATACTAACCTCCATCAGGTTGCAAATTCCATAGAATTTTTTTCTGCATCTAGCTCTGAAAAAATATTTCAGCTTGTAGCAATGTGTGGGACTTGTTCTATTAATCCATCTATACTAACCTCCATCAGGTTACAAATTCAAAATAATTTTTTTCTGCATCTAGCTCTGAAAAAATATTTAGGCTTCTAGCAGTGTGTGGGACTTGTTCTATTAGTCTATCTATACTGAACTCCATCAGGTTGCAAATTCAATATAATTTTTTTCTGCATCTAGCTCTGAAAAAATATTTCAGCTTGTAGCAGTGTGTGGGACTTGTTCTATTAGTCCATCTATACTAACCTCCATCAGGTTGCAAATTCAATATAATTCTTTTCTGCATCTATCTCTGAAAAAATATTTAGGCTTCTAGCAGTGTGTGGGACTTGTTCTATTAGTCCATCTATACTAACCTGCATCAGGTTGCAAATTCAATATAATTTTTTTCTGCATCTAGCTGTGAAAAATTATTTCAGCTTCTAGCAGTGTGTGGGACTTGTTCTATTAGTCCATCTATACTGACCTCCATCAGGTTGCATATTCAATATAATTTTTTTCTGCATCTAGCTCTGAAAAAATATTTAGGCTTCAAGCAGTGTGTGGGACTGCTTCTATTAGTTCATCTATACTGACTTCCATCAGATTGCAAATTCAATATAATTTTTTTCTGCATCTAGCTCTGAAAAAATATTTCAGCTTGTAGCAGTGTGTGGGACTTGTTCTATTAGTCCATCTATACTAACCTCCATCAGCTTGCAAATTCAATATAATTTTTTCTGCATCTAGCTCTGAAAAATATTTAGGCTTCTAGCAGTGTGTGGGACTTGTTCTATTAGTCCATCTATACTAACCTCCATCAGGTTGCAAATTCAATATAATTTTTTTCTGCATCTAGCTCTGAAAAAATATTTCAGCTTGGAGCAATGTGTGGGACTTGTTCTATTAGTCCATCTATACTGACCTCCATCAGGTTGCAAATTCAATATAATTTTTTTCTGCATCTAGCTCTGAAAAAATATTTAGGCTTCTAGCAGTGTGTGGGACTTGTTCTATTAGTCCATCTATACTGACTTCCATCAGGTTGCAAATTCAATATAATTTTTTTCTTCATCTAGCTCTGAAAAAATATTTCAGCTTGTAGCAGTGTGTGGGACTTGTTCTATTAGTCCATCTATACTAACCTCCATCAGGTTGCAAATTCAAAATAATTTTTTTCTGCATCTAGCTCTGAAAAAATATTTAGGCTACTAGAATTGTGTGGGACTTGTTCTATTAGTCCATGTATACTAACCTCCATCAGGTTGCAAATTCAATATAATTTTTTTCTGCATCTAGCTCTGAAAAAATATTTCAGCTTAAAGCAATGTGTGGGACTCGTTCTATTAGTCCATCTATACTGACCTCCATCAGGTTGAAAACTCAATATAATTTTTTTCTGCATCTATCTCTGAAAAAATATTTAGGCTTCTAGCAGTGTTTGGGACTTGTTCTATTAGTCCATCTATACTGACCTCCATCAGGTTGCAAATTCAATATAACTTTTTTCTGCATCTAGCTCTGAAAAAAATATTTCAGCTTGTAGCAGTGTGTGGGATTTGTTCTATTAGTCCATCTATACTAACCTCCATCAGGTTGAAAATTCAATATAATTCTTTTCTGCATCTAGCTCTGAAAAAATATTTAGGCTTCTAGCAGTGTGTGGGACTTGTTCTATTAGTCCATATATACTGACCTCCATCAGGTTGCAAATTCAATATAATTTTTTTCTGCATCTAGCTCTGAAAAAATATTTAGGCTTCTAGCAGTGTGTGGGACTTGTTCTATTAGTCCTTCTATACTAACCTCCATCAGGTTGCAAATTCAATATAATTTTTTTCTGCATCTAGCTGTGAAAAAATATTTCAGCTTGTAGCAATGTGTGGGACTTGTTCTATTAATCCATCTATACTAACCTCCATCAGGTTACAAATTCGATATAATTTTTTTCTGCATCTAGCTCTGAAAAAATATTTAGGCTTCTAGCAGTGTGTGGGACTTGTTCTATTAGTCCATCTATACTAACCTCCATCAGGTTGCAAATTCATTATTATTTTTTTCTGCATCTAGCTCTGAAAAAATATTTGGGCTCCTAGCAGTGTGTGCGACTTGTTCTATTAGTCCATCTATACTGACCTCCATCAGGTTGCAAATTCAATATAATTTTTTTCTGCATCTAGCTCTGAAAAAATATTTCAGCTTGTAGCAGTGTGTGGGACTTGTTCTATTAGTCCATGTATACTAACCTCCATCAGGTTGCAAATTCAATATAATTCTTTTCTGCATTTAGCTCTGAAAAAATATTTAGGCTTCTAGCAGTGTGTGGGACTTGTTCCATTAGTCCTTCTATACTAACCTCCATCAGGTTGCAAATTCAATATAATATTTTTCTTCATCTAGCTGTGAAAAAATATTTCAGCTTGTAGCAATGTGTGGGACTTGTTCTATTAATCCATCTATACTAACCTCCATCAGGTTACAAATTCGATATAATTTTTTTCTGCATCTAGCTCTGAAAAAATATTTAGGCTTCTAGCAGTGTGTGGGACTTGTTCTATTAGTCCATCTATACTGACTTCCATCAGGTTGCAAATTCAATATAATTTTTTTCTTCATCTAGCTCTGAAAAAATATTTCAGCTTGTAGCAGTGTGTGGGACTTGTTCTATTAGTCCATCTATACTAACCTCCATCAGGTTGCAAATTCAAAATAATTTTTTTCTGCATCTAGCTCTGAAAAAATATTTAGGCTACTAGAATTGTGTGGGACTTGTTCTATTAGTCCATGTATACTAACCTCCATCAGGTTGCAAATTCAATATAATTTTTTTCTGCATCTAGCTCTGAAAAAATATTTCAGCTTAAAGCAATGTGTGGGACTCGTTCTATTAGTCCATCTATACTGCCCTCCATCAGGTTGAAAACTCAGTATAATTTTTTTCTGCATCTATCTCTGAAAAAATATTTAGGCTTCTAGCAGTGTTTGGGACTTGTTCTATTAGTCCATCTATACTGACCTCCATCAGGTTGCAAATTCAATATAACTTTTTTCTGCATCTAGCTCTGAAAAAAATATTTCAGCTTGTAGCAGTGTGTGGGATTTGTTCTATTAGTCCACCTATACTAACCTCCATCAGGTTGAAAATTCAATATAATTCTTTTCTGCATCTAGCTCTGAAAAAATATTTAGGCTTCTAGCAGTGTGTGGGACTTGTTCTATTAGTCCATATATACTGACCTCCATCAGGTTGCAAATTCAATATAATTTTTTTCTGCATCTAGCTCTGAAAAAATATTTAGGCTTCTAGCAGTGTGTGGGACTTGTTCTATTAGTCCTTCTATACTAACCTCCATCAGGTTGCAAATTCAATATAATTTTTTTCTGCATCTAGCTGTGAAAAAATATTTCAGCTTGTAGCAATGTGTGGGACTTGTTCTATTAATCCATCTATACTAACCTCCATCAGGTTACAAATTCGATATAATTTTTTTCTGCATCTAGCTCTGAAAAAATATTTAGGCTTCTAGCAGTGTGTGGGACTTGTTCTATTAGTCCATCTATACTAACCTCCATCAGGTTGCAAATTCATTATTATTTTTTTCTGCATCTAGCTCTGAAAAAATATTTGGGCTCCTAGCAGTGTGTGCGACTTGTTCTATTAGTCCATCTATACTGACCTCCATCAGGTTGCAAATTCAATATAATTTTTTTCTGCATCTAGCTCTGAAAAAATATTTCAGCTTGTAGCAGTGTGTGGGACTTGTTCTATTAGTCCATCTATACTAACCTCCATCAGGTTGCAAATTCAATATAATTCTTTTCTGCATCTAGCTCTGAAAAAATATTTAGGCTTCTAGCAGTGTGTGGGACTTGTTCCATTAGTCCTTCTATACTAACCTCCATCAGGTTGCAAATTCAATATAATATTTTTCTTCATCTAGCTGTGAAAAAATATTTCAGCTTGTAGCAATGTGTGGGACTTGTTCTATTAATCCATCTATACTAACCTCCATCAGGTTACAAATTCGATATAATTTTTTTCTGCATCTAGCTCTGAAAAAATATTTAGGCTTCAAGCAGTGTGTGGGACTGCTTCTATTAGTTCATCTATACTGACTTCCATCAGATTGCAAATTCAATATAATTTTTTTCTGCATCTAGCTCTGAAAAAAATTTCAGCTTGTAGCAGTGTGTGGGACTTGTTCTATTAGTCCATCTATACTAACCTCCATCAGCTTGCAAATTCAATATAATTTTTTCTGCATCTAGCTCTGAAAAATATTTAGGCTTCTAGCAGTGTGTGGGACTTGTTCTATTAGTCCATCTATACTAACCTCCATCAGGTTGCAAATTCAATATAATTTTTTTCTGCATCTAGCTCTGAAAAAATATTTCAGCTTGGAGCAATGTGTGGGACTTGTTCTATTAGTCCATCTATACTGACCTCCATCAGGTTGCAAATTCAATATAATTTTTTTCTGCATCTAGCTCTGAAAAAATATTTAGGCTTCTAGCAGTGTGTGGGACTTGTTCTATTAGTCCATCTATACTGACTTCCATCAGGTTGCAAATTCAATATAATTTTTTTCTTCATCTAGCTCTGAAAAAATATTTCAGCTTGTAGCAGTGTGTGGGACTTGTTCTATTAGTCCATCTATACTAACCTCCATCAGGTTGCAAATTCAAAATAATATGTTTCTGCATCTAGCTCTGAAAAAATATTTAGGCTACTAGAATTGTGTGGGACTTGTTCTATTAGTCCATGTATACTAACCTCCATCAGGTTGCAAATTCAATATAATTTTTTTCTGCATCTAGCTCTGAAAAAATATTTCAGCTTAAAGCAATGTGTGGGACTCGTTCTATTAGTCCATCTATACTGACCTCCATCAGGTTGAAAACTCAATATAATTTTTTTCTGCATCTATCTCTGAAAAAATATTTAGGCTTCTAGCAGTGTTTGGGACTTGTTCTATTAGTCCATCTATACTGACCTCCATCAGGTTGCAAATTCAATATAACTTTTTTCTGCATCTAGCTCTGAAAAAAATATTTCAGCTTGTAGCAGTGTGTGGGATTTGTTCTATTAGTCCATCTATACTAACCTCCATCAGGTTGAAAATTCAATATAATTCTTTTCTGCATCTAGCTCTGAAAAAATATTTAGGCTTCTAGCAGTGTGTGGGACTTGTTCTATCAGTCCATATATACTGACCTCCATCAGGTTGCAAATTCAATATAATTTTTTTCTGCATCTAGCTCTGAAAAAATATTTAGGCTTCTAGCAGTGTGTGGGACTTGTTCTATTAGTCCTTCTATACTAACCTCCATCAGGTTGCAAATTCAATATAATTTTTTTCTGCATCTAGCTGTGAAAAAATATTTCAGCTTGTAGCAATGTGTGGGACTTGTTCTATTAATCCATCTATACTAACCTCCATCAGGTTACAAATTCGATATAATTTTTTTCTGCATCTAGCTCTGAAAAAATATTTAGGCTTCTAGCAGTGTGTGGGACTTGTTCTATTAGTCCATCTATACTAACCTCCATCAGGTTGCAAATTCATTATTATTTTTTTCTGCATCTAGCTCTGAAAAAATATTTGGGCTCCTAGCAGTGTGTGTGACTTGTTCTATTAGTCCATCTATACTGACCTCCATCAGGTTGCAAATTCAATATAATTCTTTTCTGCATCTAGCTCTGAAAAAATATTTAGGCTTCTAGCAGTGTGTGGGACTTGTTCCATTAGTCCTTCTATACTAACCTCCATCAGGTTGCAAATTCAATATAATATTTTTCTTCATCTAGCTGTGAAAAAATATTTCAGCTTGTAGCAATGTGTGGGACTTGTTCTATTAATCCATCTATACTAACCTCCATCAGGTTACAAATTCGATATAATTTTTTTCTGCATCTAGCTCTGAAAAAATATTTAGGCTTCTAGCAGTGTGTGGGACTTGTTCTATTAGTCCATCTATACTGACCTCCATCAGGTGGCAAATTCAATATATTTTTTTTCTGCATCTAGCTCTGAAAAAATATTTCAGCTTGTAGCATTGTGTGGGACTTGTTCTATTAGTCCATCTATACTAACCTCCATCAGGTTGCAAATTCAAAATAATTTTTTTCTGCATCTAGCTCTGAAAAAATATATAGGCTTCTAGCAGTGTGTGAGACTTGTTCTATTAGTCCATCTATACTAACCTCCATCAGGTTGCAAATTCAATATAATTTTTTTCTGCATCTAGCTCTGAAAAAATATTTCAGCTTGTAGCATTGTGTGGGACTTGTTCTATTAGTCCTTTTATACTGAGCTCCATCAGGTTGCAAATTTAATATAATTTTTTTCTGCATCTAGCTCTGAAAAAATATTTAGGCTTCTAGCAGTATGTGGGACTTGTTCTATTAGTCCATCTATACTGACCTCCATCAGGTTGCAAATTCAATATAATTTTTTTCTGCATCTTGCTCTAAAAAAATATTTCAGCTTGTAGCAGTGTGTGGAACTTGTTCTATTAGTCCATCTATACTAACCTCCATCAGGTTGCAAATTCAGTATGTTTTTTTTCTGCATCTAGCTCTGAAAAAATATTGAGGCTTCTAGCAGTGTGTGGGACTTGTTCTATTTGTCCATCTATACTAACCTCCATCAGGTTGCAAATTCAATATAATTTTTTTCTGCATCTAGCTCTGAAAAAATATTTCAGCTTGTAGCAATGTGTGGGACTTGTTCTATTAATCCATATATACTAACCTCCATCAGGTTACAAATTCAATATAATTTTTTTCTGCATCTAGCTCTGAAAAAATATTTGGGCTCCTAGCAGTGTGTGTGACTTGTTCTATTAGTCCATCTATACTGACCTCCATCAGGTTGCAAATTCAATATAATTCTTTTCTGCATCTAGCTCTGAAAAAATATTTAGGCTTCTAGCAGTGTGTGGGACTTGTTCCATTAGTCCTTCTATACTAACCTCCATCAGGTTGCAAATTCAATATAATATTTTTCTTCATCTAGCTGTGAAAAAATATTTCAGCTTGTAGCAATGTGTGGGACTTGTTCTATTAATCCATCTATACTAACCTCCATCAGGTTACAAATTCGATATAATTTTTTTCTGCATCTAGCTCTGAAAAAATATTTAGGCTTCTAGCAGTGTGTGGGACTTGTTCTATTAGTCCATCTATACTGACCTCCATCAGGTGGCAAATTCAATATATTTTTTTTCTGCATCTAGCTCTGAAAAAATATTTCAGCTTGTAGCATTGTGTGGGACTTGTTCTATTAGTCCATCTATACTAACCTCCATCAGGTTGCAAATTCAAAATAATTTTTTTCTGCATCTAGCTCTGAAAAAATATATAGGCTTCTAGCAGTGTGTGAGACTTGTTCTATTAGTCCATCTATACTAACCTCCATCAGGTTGCAAATTCAATATAATTTTTTTCTGCATCTAGCTCTGAAAAAATATTTCAGCTTGTAGCATTGTGTGGGACTTGTTCTATTAGTCCTTTTATACTGAGCTCCATCAGGTTGCAAATTTAATATAATTTTTTTCTGCATCTAGCTCTGAAAAAATATTTAGGCTTCTAGCAGTATGTGGGACTTGTTCTATTAGTCCATCTATACTGACCTCCATCAGGTTGCAAATTCAATATAATTTTTTTCTGCATCTTGCTCTAAAAAAATATTTCAGCTTGTAGCAGTGTGTGGAACTTGTTCTATTAGTCCATCTATACTAACCTCCATCAGGTTGCAAATTCAGTATGTTTTTTTTCTGCATCTAGCTCTGAAAAAATATTGAGGCTTCTAGCAGTGTGTGGGACTTGTTCTATTTGTCCATCTATACTAACCTCCATCAGGTTGCAAATTCAATATAATTTTTTTCTGCATCTAGCTCTGAAAAAATATTTCAGCTTGTAGCAATGTGTGGGACTTGTTCTATTAATCCATATATACTAACCTCCATCAGGTTACAAATTCAATATAATTTTTTTCTGCATCTAGCTCTGAAAAAATATTTAGGCTTCTAGCAGTGTGTGGGATTTGTTCTATTAATCCATCTATACTAACCTCCATCAGGTTACAAATTCAATATAATTTTTTTCTGCATCTAGCTCTGAAAAAATATTTAGGCTTCCAGCAGTGTGTGGGACTTGTTCTATTAGTCTATCTATACTGAACTCCATCAGGTTGCAAATTCAATATAATTTTTTTCTGCATCTAGCTCTGAAAAAATATTTAGGCTTCAAGCAGTGTGTGGGACTACTTCTATTAGTTCATCTATACTGACTTCCATCAGATTGCAAATTCAATATAATTTTTTTCTGCATCTAGCTCTGAAAAAATATTTCAGCTTGTAGCAGTGTGTGGGACTTGTTCTATTAGTCCATCTATACTAACCTCCATCAGGTTGCAAATTCAATATAATTTTTTCTGCATCTAGCTCTGAAAAATATTTAGGCTTCTAGCAGTGTGTGGGACTTGTTCTATTAGTCCATCTATACTGACTTCCTCAGGTTGCAAATTCAATATAATTTTTTTCTTCATCTAGCTCTGAAAAAATATTTCAGCTTGTAGCAGTGTGTGGGACTTGTTCTATTAGTCCATCTATACTAACCTCCATCAGGTTGCAAATTCAAAATAATTTTTTTCTGCATCTAGCTCTGAAAAAATATTTAGGCTACTAGAATTGTGTGGGACTTGTTCTTTTAGTCCATCTATACTAACCTCCATCAGGTTGCAAATTCAATATAATTTTTTTCTACATCTAGCTCTGAAAAAATATTTCAGCTTGAAGCAATATGTGGGACTCGTTCTATTAGTCCATCCATATTGACCTCCATCAGGTTGAAAACTCAATATAATTTTTTTCTGCATCTATCTCTGAAAAAATATTTAGGCTTCTAGCAGTGTTTGGGACTTGTTCTATTAGTCCATCTATACTGACCTCCATCAGGTTGCAAATTCAATATAACTTTTTTCTGCATCTAGCTCTGAAAAAAAGATTTCAGCTTGTAGCAGTGTGTGGGATTTGTTCTATTAGTCCATCTATACTAACCTCCATCAGGTTGAAAATTCAATATAATTCTTTTCTGCATCTAGCTCTGAAAAAATATTTAGGCTTCTAGCAGTGTGTGGGACTTGTTCTATTAGTCCATATATACTGACCTCCATCAGGTTGCAAATTCAATATAATTTTTTTCTGCATCTAGCTGTGAAAAAATATTTCAGCTTGTAGCAATGTGTGGGACTTGTTCTATTAATCCATCTATACTAACCTCCATCAGGTTACAAATTCGATATAATTTTTTTCTGCATCTAGCTCTGAAAAAATATTTAGGCTTCTAGAAGTGTGTGGGACTTGTTCTATTAGTCCATCTATACTAACCTCCATCAGGTTGCAAATTCATTATTATTTTTTTCTGCATCTAGCTCTGAAAAAATATTTGGGCTCCTAGCAGTGTGTGGGACTTGTTCTATTAGTCCATCTATACTAACCTCCATCAGGTTGCAAATTCATTATTATTTTTTTCTGCATCTAGCTCTGAAAAAATATTTGGGCTCCTAGCAGTGTGTGGGACTTGTTCTATTAGTCCATCTATACTGACCTCCATCAGGTTGCAAATTCAATATAATTTTTTTCTGCATCTAGCTCTGAAAAAATATTTCAGCTTGTAGCAGTGTGTGGGACTTGTTCTATTAGTCCATCTATACTAAAATCCATCAGGTTGCAAATTCAATATAATTCTTTTCTGCATCTAGCTCTGAAAAAATATTTAAGCTTCTAGCAGTGTGTGGGACTTGTTCTATTAGTCCATCTATACTGACCTCCATCAGGTGGCAAATTCAATATAATTTTTTTCTGCATCTAGCTCTGAAAAAATATTTCAGCTTGTAGCAATGTGTGGGACTTGTTCTATTAATCCATCTATACTAACCTCCATCAGGTTGCAAATTCAAAATAATTTTTTTCTGCATCTAGCTCTGAGAAAATATATAGGCTTCTAGCAGTGTGTGAGACTTGTTCTATTAGTCCATCTATACTAACCTCCATCAGGTTGCAAATTCAATATAATTTTTTTCTGCATCTAGCTCTGAAAAAATATTTCAGCTTAAAGCATTGTGTGGGACTTGTTCTATTAGTCCTTTTATACTGAGCTCCATCAGGTTGCAAATTTAATATAATTTTTTTCTGCATCTAGCTCTGAAAAAATATTTAGGCTTCTAGCAGTATGTGGGACTTGTTCTATTAGTCCATCTATACTGACCTCCATCAGGTTGCAAATTCAATATAATTTTTTTCTGCATCTTGCTCTAAAAAAATATTTCAGCTTGTAGCAGTGTGTGGAATTTGTTCTATTAGTCCATCTATACTAACCTCCATCAGGTTGCAAATTCAGTATGTTTTTTTTCTGCATCTAGCTCTGAAAAAATATTGAGGCTTCTAGCAGTGTGTGGGACTTGTTCTATTTGTCCATCTAAACTAACCTTCATCAGGTTGCAAATTCAAAATAATTTTTTTCTGCATCTAGCTCTGAAAAAATATTTCAGCTTGTAGCAGTGTGTGGGACTTGTTCTATTAGTCCATCTATACTAACCTCCATCAGGTTGCAAATTCAATATAATTTTTTCTGCATCTAGCTCTGAAAAATATTTAGGCTTCTAGCAGTGTGTGGGACTTGTTCTATTAGTCCATCTATACTAACCTCCATCAGGTTGCAAATTCAATATAATTTTTTTCTGCATCTAGCTCTGAAAAAATATTTCAGCTTGGAGCAATGTGTGGGACTTGTTCTATTAGTCCATCTATACTGACCTCCATCAGGTTGCAAATTCAATATAATTTTTTTCTGCATCTAGCTCTGAAAAAATATTTAGGCTTCTAGCAGTGTGTGGGACTTGTTCTATTAGTCCATCTATACTGACCTCCATCAGGTTGCAAATTCAATATAATTTTTTTCTTCATCTAGCTCTGAAAAAATATTTCAGCTTGTAGCAGTGTGTGGGACTTGTTCTATTAGTCCATCTATACTAACATCCATCAGGTTGCAAATTCAAAATAATTTTTTCCTGCATCTAGCTCTGAAAAAATATTTAGGCTACTAGAATTGTGTTGGACTTGTTCTATTAGTCCATCTATACTAACCTCCATCAGGTTGCAAATTCAATATAATTTTTTTCTGCATCTAGCTCTGAAAAAATATTTCAGCTTGAAGCAATGTGTGGGACTCGTTCTATTAGTCCATCTATACTGACCTCCATCAGGTTGAAAACTCAATATAATTTTTTTCTGCATCTATCTCTGAAAAAATATTTAGGCTTCTAGCAGTGTTTGGGACTTGTTCTATTAGTCCATCTATACTGACCTCCATCAGGTTGCAAATTCAATATAACTTTTTTCTGCATCTAGCTCTGAAAAAAATATTTCAGCTTGTAGCAGTGTGTGGGATTTGTTCTATTAGTCCATCTATACTAACCTCCATCAGGTTGCAAATTCAATATACGGTAATTCTTTTCTGCATCTAGCTCTGAAAAAATATTTAGGCTTCTAGCAGTGTGTGGGACTTGTTCTATTAGTCCATCTATACTGACCTCCATCAGGTTGCAAATTCAATATAATTTTTTTCTTCATCTAGCTCTGAAAAAATATTTAGGCTTCTAGCAGTGTGTGGGACTTGTTCTATTAGTCCTTCTATACTAACCTCCATCAGGTTGCAAATTCAATATAATTTTTTTCTTCATCTAGCTGTGAAAAAATATTTCAGCTTGTAGCAATGTGTGGGACTTGTTCTATTAATCCATCTATACTAACCTCCATCAGGTTACAAATTTGATATAATTTTTTTCTGCATCTAGCTCTGAAAAAATATTTAGGCTTCTAGCAGTGTGTGGGACTTGTTCTATAAGTCCATCTATACTAACCTCCATCAGGTTGCAAATTCAATATTATTTTTTTCTGCATCTAGCTCTGAAAAAATATTTAGGCTTCTAGCAGTGTGTGGGACTTGTTCTATTAGTCCATCTGTACTGACCTCCATCAGGTGGCAAATTCAATATAATTTTTTTCTGCATCTTGCTCTAAAAAAATATTTCAGCTTGTAGCAGTGTGTGGAACTTGTTCTATTAGTCCATCTATACTAACCTCCATTAGGTTGCAAATTCAGTATGTTTTTTTTCTGCATCTAGCTCTGAAAAAATATTGAGGCTTCTAGCAGTGGGTGGGACTTGATCTATTTGTCCATCTATACTAACCTCCATCGGGTTGCAAATTCAAAATAATTTTTTTCTGCATCTAGCTCTGAAAAGATATTTCAGCTTGAAGCAATGTGTGAGACTTGTTCTATTAGTCCATCTATACAAACCTCCATCAGGTTGCAAATTCAATATAATTTTTTTCTGCATCTAGCTCTGAAAAAGTATTTCAGCTTGTAGCAATGTGTGGGACTTGTTCTATTAATCCATCTATACTAACCTCCATCAGGTTACAAATTCAATATAATTTTTTTCTGCATCTAGCTCTGAAAAAATATTTAGGCTTCTAGCAGTGTGTGGGATTTTTTCTATTACTCCATCTATACTAACCTCCATCAGGTTGCAAATTCAGTATGTTTTTTTTCTGCATCTAGCTCTGAAAAAATATTGAGGCTTCTAGCAGTGTGTGGGACTTGTTCTATTTGTCCATCTATACTAACCTCCATCAGGGTGCAAATTCAAAATAATTTTTTTCTGCATCTAGCTCTGAAAAAATATTTCAGCTTGTAGCAGTGTGTGGGACTTGTTCTATTAGTCCATCTATACTAACCTCCATCAGGTTGCAAATTCAATATAATTTTTTCTGCATCTAGCTCTGAAAAATATTTAGGCTTCTAGCAGTGTTTGGGACTTGTTCTATTAGTCCATCTATACTAACCTCCATCAGGTTGCAAATTCAATATAATTTTTTTCTGCATCTAGCTCTGAAAAAATATTTCAGCTTGGAGCAATGTGTGGGACTTGTTCTATTAGTCCATCTATACTGACCTCCATCAGGTTGCAAATTCAATATAATTTTTTTCTGCATCTAGCTCTGAAAAAATATTTAGGCTTCTAGCAGTGTGTGGGACTTGTTCTATTAGTCCATCTATACTGACCTCCATCAGGTTGCAAATTCAATATAATTTTTTTCTTCATCTAGCTCTGAAAAAATATTTCAGCTTGTAGCAGTGTGTGGGACTTGTTCTATTAGTCCATCTATACTAACCTCCAACAGGTTGCAAATTCAAAATAATTTTTTTCTGCATCTAGCTCTGAAAAAATATTTAGGCTACTAGAATTGTGTGGGACTTGTTCTATTAGTCCATCTATACTAACCTCCATCAGGTTGCAAATTCAATATAATTTTTTTCTGCATCTAGCTCTGAAAAAAAATATTTCAGCTTGAAGCAATGTGTGGGACTCGTTC
Organism: Phyllobates terribilis; assembly: GCF_046119375.1. Taxonomy (NCBI): domain Eukaryota; kingdom Metazoa; phylum Chordata; class Amphibia; order Anura; family Dendrobatidae; genus Phyllobates; species Phyllobates terribilis. The sequence continues at coordinate 31,479,341 of NW_027362768.1, read as the reverse complement.
TATTAGTCCATCTATACTGACCTCCATCAGGTTGAAAACTCAATATAATTTTTTTCTGCATCTATCTCTGAAAAAATATTTAGGCTTCTAGCAGTGTTTGGGACTTGTTCTATTAGGCCATCTATACTGACCTCCATCAGGTTGCAAATTCAATATAACTTTTTTCTGCATCTAGCTCTGAAAAAAATATTTCAGCTTGTAGTAGTGTGTGGGATTTGTTCTATTAGTCCATCTATACTAACCTCCATCAGGTTGCAAATTCAAAATAATTTTTTTCTGCATCTAGCTCTGAAAAAATATATAGGCTTCTAGCAGTGTGTGAGACTTGTTCTATTAGTCCATCTATACTAACCTCCATCAGGTTGCAAATTCAATATAATTTTTTTCTGCATCTAGCTCTGAAAAAATATTTCAGCTTGTAGCATTGTGTGGGACTTGTTCTATTAGTCCTTTTATACTGAGCTCCTTCAGGTTGCAAATTTAATATAATTTTTTTCTGCATCTAGCTCTGAAAAAATATTTAGGCTTCTAGCAGTATGTGGGACTTGTTCTATTAGTCCATCTATACTGACCTCCATCAGGTTGCAAATTCAATATAATTTTTTTCTGCATCTTGCTCTAAAAAAATATTTCAGCTTGTAGCAGTGTGTGGAACTTGTTCTATTAGTCCATCTATACTAACCTCCATCAGGTTGCAAATTCAGTATGTTTTTTTTCTGCATCTAGCTCTGAAAAAATATTGAGGCTTCTAGCAGTGTGTGGGACTTGTTCTATTTGTCCATCTATACTAACCTCCATCAGGTTGCAAATTCAAAATAATTTTTTTCTGCATCTAGCTCTGAAAAGATATTTCAGCTTGAAGCAATGTGTGAGACTTGTTCTATTAGTCCATCTATACAAACCTCCATCAGGTTGCAAATTCAATATAATTTTTTTCTGCATCTAGCTCTGAAAAAATATTTCAGCTTGTAGCAATGTGTGGGACTTGTTCTATTAATCCATCTATACTAACCTCCATCAGGTTACAAATTCAATATAATTTTTTTCTGCATCTAGCTCTGAAAAAATATTTAGGCTTCTAGCAGTGTGTGGGATTTTTTCTATTACTCCATCTATACTAACCTCCATCAGGTTGCAAATTCAGTATGTTTTTTTTCTGCATCTAGCTCTGAAAAAATATTGAGGCTTCTAGCAGTGTGTGGGACTTGTTCAATTTGTCCATCTATACTAACCTCCATCAGGGTGCAAATTCAAAATAATTTTTTTCTGCATCTAGCTCTGAAAAGATATTTCAGCTTGAAGCAATGTGTGAGACTTGTTCTATTAGTCCATCTATACAAACCTCCATAAGGTTGCAAATTCAATATAATTTTTTTCTGCATCTAGCTCTGAAAAAATATTTCAGCTTGTAGCAATGTGTGGGACTTGTTCTATTAATCCATCTATACTAACCTCCATCAGGGTACAAATTCAATATAATTTTTTTCTGCATCTAGCTCTGAAAAAATATTTAGGCTTCTAGCAGTGTGTGGGATTTGTTCTATTAATCCATCTATACTAACCTCCATCAGGTTGCAAATTCAATATAATTCTTTTCTGCATCTATCTCTGAAAAAATAATTAGGCTTCTAGCAGTGTGTGGGACTTGTTCTATTAGTCCATCTATACTAACCTCCATCAGGTTGCAAATTCAATATAATTTTTTTCTGCATCTAGCTGTGAAAAATTATTTCAGCTTGTAGCAGTGTGTGGGACTTGTTCTATTAGTCCATCTATACTGACCTCCATCAGGTTGCAAATTCAATATAATTTTTTTCTGCATCTAGCTCTGAAAAAATATTTAGGCTTCAAGCAGTGTGTGGGACTGCTTCTATTAGTTCATCTATACTGACTTCCATCAGATTGCAAATTCAATATAATTTTTTTCTGCATCTAGCTCTGAAAAAATATTTCAGCTTGTAGCAGTGTGTGGGACTTGTTCTATTAGTCCATCTATACTAACCTCCATCAGGTTGCAAATTCAATATAATTTTTTCTGCATCTAGCTCTGAAAAATATTTAGGCTTCTAGCAGTGTGTGGGACTTGTTCTATTAGTCCATCTATACTAACCTCCATCAGGTTGCAAATTCAATATAATTTTTTTCTGCATCTAGCTCTGAAAAAATATTTCAGCTTGGAGCAATGTGTGGGACTTGTTCTATTAGTCCATCTATACTGACCTCCATCAGGTTGCAAATTCAATATAATTTTTTTCTGCATCTAGCTCTGAAAAAATATTTAGGCTTCTAGCAGTGTGTGGGACATGTTCTATTAGTCCATCTATACTGACCTCCATCAGGTTGCAAATTCAATATAATTTTTTTCTTCATCTAGCTCTGAAAAAATATTTCAGCTTGTAGCAGTGTGTGGGACTTGTTCTATTAGTCCATCTATACTAACCTCCATCAGGTTGCAAATTCAAAATAATTTTTTTCTGCATCTAGCTCTGAAAAAATATTTAGGCTACTAGAATTGTGTGGGACTTGTTCTATTAGTCCATCTATACTAACCTCCATCAGGTTGCAAATTCAATATAATTTTTTTCTGCATCTAGCTCTGAAAAAATATTTCAGCTTGAAGCAATGTGTGGGACTCGTTCTATTAGTCCATCTATACTGACCTCCATCAGGTTGAAAACTCAATATAATTTTTTTCTGCGTCTATCTCTGAAAAAATATTTAGGCTTCTAGCAGTGTTTGGGACTTGTTCTATTAGTCCATCTATACTGACCTCCATCAGGTTGCAAATTCAATATAACGTTTTTCTGCATCTAGCTCTGAAAAAAATATTTCAGCTTGTAGCAGTGTGTGGGATTTGTTCTATTAGTCCATCTATACTAACCTCCATCAGGTTGCAAATTCAATATAATTCTTTTCTGCATCTATCTCTGAAAAAATATTTAGGCTTCTAGCATTGTGTGGGACTTGTTCTATTAGTCCATCTATACTAACCTCCATCAGGTTACAAATTCAATATAATTTTTTTCTGCATCTAGCTCTGAAAAAATATTTAGGCTTCTAGCAGTGTGTGGGATTTGTTCTATTAATCCATCTATACTAACCTCCATCAGGTTACAAATTCAATATAATTTTTTTCTGCATCTAGCTCTGAAAAAATATTTAGGCTTCTAGCAGTGTGTGGGACTTGTTCTATTAGTCTATCTATACTGAACTCCATCAGGTTGCAAATTCAATATAATTTTTTTCTGCATCTAGCTCTGGAAAAATATTTCAGCTTGTAGCAGTGTGTGGGACTTGTTCTATTAGTCCATCTATACTAACCTCCATCAGGTTGCAAATTCAATATAATTCTTTTCTGCATCTATCTCTGAAAAAATATTTAGGCTTCTAGCATTGTGTGGGACTTGTTCTATTAGTCCATCTATACTAACCTCCATCAGGTTCCAAATTCAATATAATTTTTTCTGCATCTAGCTGTGAAAAATTATTTCAGCTTGTAGCAGTGTGTGGGACTTGTTCTATTAGTCCATCTATACTAACCTCCATCAGGTTGCAAATTCAATATAATTCTTTTCTGCATCTAGCTCTGAAAAAATATATAGGCTTCTAGCAGTGTGTGAGACTTGTTCTATTAGTCCATCTATACTAACCTCCATCAGGTTGCAAATTCAATATAATTTTTTTCTGCATCTAGCTCTGAAAAAATATTTCAGCTTGTAGCATTGTGTGGGACTTGTTCTATTAGTCCTTTTATACTGAGCTCCATCAGGTTGCAAATTTAATATAATTTTTTTCTGCATCTAGCTCTGAAAAAATATTTAGGCTTCTAGCAGTATGTGGGACTTGTTCTATTAGTCCATCTATACTGACCTCCATCAGGTTGCAAATTCAATATAATTTTTTTCTGCATCTTGCTCTAAAAAAATATTTCAGCTTGTAGCAGTGTGTGGAACTTGTTCTATTAGTCCATCTATACTAACCTCCATCAGGTTGCAAATTCAGTATGTTTTTTTTCTGCATCTAGCTCTGAAAAAATATTGAGGCTTCTAGCAGTGTGTGGGACTTGTTCTATTTGTCCATCTATACTAACCTTCATCAGGTTGCAAATTCAAAATAATTTTTTTCTGCATCTAGCTCTGAAAAGATATTTCAGCTTGAAGCAATGTGTGAGACTTGTTCTATTAGTCCATCTATACTAACCTCCATCAGGTTGCAAATTCAATATAATTTTTTTCTGCATCTAGCTCTGAAAAAATATTTCAGCTTGTAGCAATGTGTGGGACTTGTTCTATCAATCCATCTATACTAACCTCCATCAGGTTACAAATTCAATATAATTTTTTTCTGCATCTAGCTCTGAAAAAATATTTAGGCTTCTAGCAGTGTGTGGGATTTGTTCTATTAATCCATCTATACTAACCTCCATCAGGTTACAAATTCAATATAATTTTTTTCTGCATCTAGCTCTGAAAAAATATTTAGGCTTCTAGCAGTGTGTGGGACTTGTTCTATTAGTCTATCTATACTGAACTCCATCAGGTTGCAAATTCAATATAATTTTTTTCTGCATCTAGCTCTGGAAAAATATTTCAGCTTGTAGCAGTGTGTGGGACTTGTTCTATTAGTCCATCTATACTAACCTCCATCAGGTTGCAAATTCAATATAATTCTTTTCTGCATCTATCTCTGAAAAAATATTTAGGCTTCTAGCATTGTGTGGGACTTGTTCTATTAGTCCATCTATACTAACCTCCATCAGGTTCCAAATTCAATATAATTTTTTTCTGCATCTAGCTGTGAAAAATTATTTCAGCTTGTAGCAGTGTGTGGGACTTGTTCTATTCGTCCATCTATACTAACCTCCATCAGGTTGCAAATTCAATATTATTTTTTTCTGCATCTAGCTCTGAAAAAATATTTAGGCTTCTAGCAGTGTGTGGGACTTGTTCTATTAGTCCATCTATACTAACCTCCATCAGATTGCAAATTCAATATTATTTTTTTCTGCATCTAGCTCTGAAAAAATATTTGGGCTTCTAGCAGTGTGTGGGACTTGTTCTATTAGTCCATCTATACTGACCTCCATCAGGTTGCAAATTCAATATAATTTTTTTCTGCATCTAGCTCTGAAAAAATATTTCAGCTTGTAGCAGTGTGTGGGACTTGTTCTATTAGTCCATCTATACTAACCTCCATCAGGTTGCAAATTCAATATAATTCTTTTCTGCATCTAGCTCTGAAAAAATATTTAGGCTTCTAGCAGTGTGTGGGACTTGTTCTATTAGTCCATCTATACTGACCTCCATCAGGTGGCAAATTCAATATAATTTTTTTCTGCATCTAGCTCTGAAAAAATATTTCAGCTTGTAGCAGTGTGTGGGACTTGTTCTATTAGTCCATATATACTAACCTCCATCAGGTTGCAAATTCAAAATAATTTTTTTCTGCATCTAGCTCTGAAAAAATAAATAGGCTTCTAGCAGTGTGTGAGACTTGTTCTATTAGTCCATCTATACTAACCTCCATCAGGTTGCAAATTCAATATAATTTTTTTCTGCATCTAGCTCTGAAAAAATATTTCTGCTTCTAGCAGTGTGTGGGACTTGTTCTATTAGTCCATCTATACTAACCTCCATCAGGTTGCAAATTCAATAAAAAAAATTTCTGCATCTAGCTCTGAAAAAATATTTAGTCTTCTAGCAGTGTGTGGGACTTGTTCTATTAGTCCATCTATACTGACCTCCATCAGGTTGCAAATTCAATATAATTTTTTTCTGCTTCTAGCTCTGAAAAATTATTTCAGCTTGTAGCAGTGTGTGGGACTTGTTCTATTCGTCCATCTATACTAACCTCCATCAGGTTGCAAATTCAATATTATTTTTTTCTGCATCTAGCTCTGAAAAAATATTTAGGCTTCTAGCAGTGTGTGGGACTTGTTCTATTAGTCCATCTATACTAAGCTCCATCAGATTGCAAATTCAATATAATTTTTTTCTGCATCTAGCTCTGAAAAAATATTTGGGCTTCTAGCAGTGTGTGGGACTTGTTCTATTAGTCCATCTATACTGACCTCCATCAGGTTGCAAATTCAATATAATTTTTTTCTGCATCTAGCTCTGAAAAAATATTTCAGCTTGTAGCAGTGTGTGGGACTTGTTCTATTAGTCCATCTATACTAACCTCCATCAGGTTGCAAATTCAATATAATTCTTTTCTGCATCTAGCTCTGAAAAAATATTTAGGCTTCTAGCAGTGTGTGGGACTTGTTCTATTAGTCCATCTATACTGACCTCCATCAGGTGGCAAATTCAATATAATTTTTTTCTGCATCTAGCTCTGAAAAAATATTTCAGCTTGTAGCAGTGTGTGGGACTTGTTCTATTAGTCCATATATACTAACCTCCATCAGGTTGCAAATTCAAAATAATTTTTTTCTGCATCTAGCTCTGAAAAAATAAATAGGCTTCTAGCAGTGTGTGAGACTTGTTCTATTAGTCCATCTATACTAACCTCCATCAGGTTGCAAATTCAATATAATTTTTTTCTGCATCTAGCTCTGAAAAAATATTTCTGCTTCTAGCAGTGTGTGGGACTTGTTCTATTAGTCCATCTATACTGACCTCCATCAGGTTGCAAATTCAATATAATTTTTTTCTGCTTCTAGCTCTGAAAAAATATTTTGGCTTGTAGCAGTGTGTGGTACTCATTGTATTAGGCAATCTATACCAAGCTCCACCAGCTTTGAAATTAATAATAATTTTTAGCTGCATCTAGCCCTGAAAATAATTTTTCTTCCCAATAGTGTTAGCAATAGAAATATGGGACGCTCGCCTGGCTAACAAAAATATACGCTTCATAACAAAAAACAACAGCCTAGCGCACTGCATTAATAAGATGGCAACATCGTCTCTCCCAGTGCTAGGCCTACTACGCCGGCTAGCATTCCTGTGCCTTAATCCAATGTATGGGTCCATGCTAGCCACGATGCTGAGGGGTCAAAAGCTGCTGCTAATGCTTTATCACAATTCAATTGGAAGATTTTCACAGAGCTCTTCCCCAACGCCCACCCATCGGGCAACAGTTGCCCACCCTCCTTATGGGATATAGTGGCGAATAGTTGATGCCATTAATCAAAGCGTCAGTTGCCCCGTCGATGTGGCAAGCATACGGTAAGGCATGGGAAGAGTGGACAAGACTAGTAGCAGGCAGACGGGTTGACCAATGTGAACAAGCCAGATCACAAGTCACCATAGAATTTCTACACCAGCTAATGATGAGAGGCATATCAGGGGTGTCAGCGCAGCGGTGTCTGACCGGAGTAGCATTTCACTTCCAACTACTGAATTGGGGAGATGTGACAAAGATTCATCATTAGACAATCCATAAAAGGGTGGAAAAGGGGTCAGCCAAGTCAGGAGTGTAGACGTCTCGTCCCGTGTCACTAAAACTGATTTCTCACATCATATCCCTAACACCATTAACATGACACTCACAATTTGAAGCAACACTACTGTCTACTGCATTTGCGATCGCCTTCTTCGGGGCACTATAGATAAGCGAATTAGTCCCTCAATCCAAAATTACCACCAGTGGAGGCTTATTACACAAGGACGTAGTCATAGCCAATAATGCAATACGTCTACGCATACGCCAATCGAAAACGGTTCCAGTGGGCAGGGGCACTTGGGTACTTCTACAACCCACAAACGGTACACTGAGTCGGGTAACAATAGTAAAAACATATATAACCATCAGATCACAAATTAATTTCTTCCTATCACACATTGATGGAACGCCATTATCAAGATACCAGTTCCAAGCTATATTAAATAAATGCATAACATCGGCAGGGAACCACCCCAAAGATTACGGGACACACTCATTCCGCATAGGTGCGGCAACGGAAGCAGCAAGAGCAGGACTGTCAGAAACGGAAGTTCAGAGGATAGGGAGATGGCGATCCACGTGTTTGGCAAGATACATAAGATCGGACTTGTAATCCTAACGTGGTTTGTTTTTTTTACAGGTGACGCTAAGCCAACAGTGTGGGTGAGAGGCCACTCGTATATATATTGGGCAGAAAAAATGGCTAAAGTCCGCCCAGGCGGGAGGAAATTAGAGTTTCATAACACATATTTCAACTGGAGAGGTATTAGAGGCCTGCTATGGCCACAGGTACTAATGGAGGTAATCAAGGTAGGGAGAGAGGCAAGAGGTCTGGTCATCTTAGTTATACAGGCCGGGGGAAAAAACCTAGGTCATCACAAGAGCGCATAACTAATGGCAATAATGAAACTAGACACTGAGCGCTTCAGAGAATTTTTCACAAAACTAACTATAGTATGGTCTAAGATTGTGCAGATAGCGGTATGGCAAGGTGCGCGAGACATCACGACCATCGAACGGACAAGGCGGGTAATAAATATTCGGATGGCAAAATTTAGAAGAGACAGAGGCGGTGTAGTGATACAACACCGACAACTGGAGGGAGATAAAGCAGGCCTCATAAGGCCCGATGGTGTTCACTTAATGGATATTGGACTGGACATATTCCTGTCAGGACTCCAGGACGGAGTGGAACAAGCATTAAGAGTGATGTATGGGGGTCAGAGTCCTGCATACGAGTACGCAGGATCCTCCGTGGCCTGGAAATAGAAAGGACATGTTGGAGAGTTACACTTGTTGGCCAACTTGCCGGTGTGGAGACCCAGGGCATGCTGCAACAAGCTGAATTATTTTAGAAATAAAATGCCTTTCTAATGGAATGAGTATAAAGAGTTAATAAAGCTGTGACCGATCCTCAACCATCCAGTTGTAAGAGTTACATTATTGTATTGTCAAGGAAAGGGGGGCGGTAGGGGGGCTGAGCATCTGGGTTTGGTTGGGGGTCCCCACAGTCTGCCTAGGCTAGATGCATTTAAAAATTCTTATTAGATACACAGGCGGTGCAGCTTGCTTCGCAGCAGGGCTACTACGCCCAAAGTATTGCCTACGCTAGATGTAGTTAAAAATTCTACGCTGACTAGCAGACACTGAAGCTTTGGAGCAGACCTCTGAGTAAACAGCTCTTCAGACTCAACCATCTGTGTTACCCAAAGCCATAGTGTATGTAGTTTCTTACAGTTAAAAGGGGGGGGAGCGACCCAACCCACCTGAAATTGACGATGCCAACGTCACGTAAGACACAGCAAGGGGACTCCATAAAGAGTCTCCATTTTTTCCCAAAATTGTGGCACAGACACCACTTAACCCTAGAAGGCATACCTGGGGCCTCACAGGCCCGCCCTGTTAATTGTTTTCTATTTTCTGCAAGATTACTTTAGTTAGAATTTTGAAACTCTAGGTATTCTTCATGTATATAGTTGTTTGTCATTTGACTTTGAGTTATTCCATGTTATTTGCACACGGGCCTAAAAGGCCCCAGGTATGTGAAAGTGTAGATTTTTATGGTCATGCGTTCTAGGGTTAAGTGACATCAATTGCCCCACAGTTGTTTAAAACGGTTGGTGAGGTGATTTTACCAAATCCTCAAGATTTTAGTCTCCCCAGGATGACACAGGGGTAGAAAAGTCCTTGCGAATCCATGATTTGTTCATCTTTATGAACGTGAGTCTGTCTATATTCTCAGTGGACAGCCGCGTGCGCTTATCTGTCAGCACACCACCAGCAGCGCTGAACACACGTTCAGAGAGAACGCTGGCTGCAGGGCATGACAAGATCTCCAAGGTGTGAGTGGCGAGCTCCGGCCATTTTTCCAGATTGGAATCCCAAAATGAGCAAGGGTCCAGTGACACAGTCATAGCTTCGATGTTCACTTTGAGATACTCCTGTACCATCCTCTCTAGGCGTTGACTATGTGTCAGACTTCTTGTCTCCTGTGGCCTTGCAAAGGATGGTCTAAAAAAGTGGTGAAACGATTCCACAAAATTGCTGTTACCAGCAGATACTGTGTTACTGTTACGGTTTGAGTGATGAAGACTCGACAGTCACACGGTTTGCAAGTTAGAACTGTGAGATTCACTACGTGCACCACTGGTGTTTTGTGGAAAAGCACATGTAAGATTCTGTAACAGCGTCTGCAGATACTCCTGCATGCGTGAATCCCTTTCTATGGCAGGAATTATTTCGGCAAATTTACTTTTGTACCGGGGATCTAACAGTGTGGCAACCCAGTAGTCGGGTTTACTTCGAATTCTGACAATCCAAGGGTCATGTTGCAGGTAGTGCAGCAAGAAGGCACTCATGTGTCTTGCACATCCAGGAGGACCAAGTCCTTGTTGTGTTAGTAGCGAGGTAAGAATCATGCTTCCTTCCTCTTCCCTCCCCCCCCCATCCTCGCACAACAGAAATGTGATCAAGGTCTCCCTCATCTGATGAGTCTTACATGCCCATCGCCAGATCGTCCTCCACTTCTTCCTCGGCTCCTGCACCTTCCTCAACAGTTTGGCTGCTACCATGCGCCCTGGGTAATCCCTCTCCCCCACCCTCCCATGCCTGCCACCTTGGTGCTGCCGACCGTCTGGACCTTGGAGATGTTATCCCTCCCACATACGACTCCTCCTCTACTTCCTCCACCTCCTCTTGTCCCACCACCTGACTCTGAATTCTGTTTAACATGTGCTCCAGCATGTAAATCACCAGAATAGTCATGCTGATAATGGCATCGTCGTCAGCACTAAACATCTTCGTTGCCATTTCAAAACTGTGTAGAAGGGTGTGTGGCGCCCCTGAGGGTTCAGTCGCCACAGAGTTACTGCATCTCACCCAGAGGTGTGGTATCTCACCCTCAGATAAGGAAGGAGTATGACTCGGGACCCTAACAACTGCATCCAACACATACCCGCAGTGGGGGTAGGGCGAGATTGCTCCTAAGGGAGAACACAGTCCCAGGTCCCTAGCTGGCGGGAGGGTCCTATGTAGTGGGTGCTTAGGGGAGCAGCTTAGGGGAACACATGACAGGAAGAGTATAAATAGGAAGCCATCTTATAAAGAGCAAGCCAGTCAGAGGAGGAGAAGTGACAGGAGCAGAGGCTCTGCATGAGCTCTGCTCCGGAGGCAGGCCTAGCCTGGGAGGCCCAGGACTGAAGGAGAGAAGAGAGGAGTGGGAGCAGGAAGGCTCCAGGAACCGAAGGGACCCTAGGGGTACGGGCCGTGCAGAAGGCCACCCGTACGCCCGCTGCTACCAGGAGGTAGAGGGGTCAGGCCAGATAAGGGGAACCGGTCCCTCAACTAGCAGAGAAACAGCAAGTCTCAACTAGAAACCGGAGGCTGCAGCATTTCATGTACTGCAGGCCAAAGTCCACACCAGTCTCACTAAGAAGGTAGCCACATAGGACCCAGGGGACGGAACATATGTCGCCCGCCAAGGCCCGAGGATACCGGATAGAAGTGTCACTGGGTGTGAGGTGCAGGGAGAAGGCCAGAGAAAGGACACAAAGAAGGGGGTCCTGCTAAGTACTCCGGAGCTATCTGGGGGTGGAATGAGCCCCTCACTGAGTACGCACAGCACGACGGGGAGATTGCTCTGGTACCTGTAATCTGGACTGCAACAACTGTGAGTAAAGATCTTGGGACTGCATCACACGGACTCTGTGTTCATTACTGACTCCCTGCACTACAACCACCATCATCCACCCACACTGCTCTGAAGCTACACTCTTCCTGTGAGGAGTAATAATACCATTGCTGCAAAACCACCAGCTTCAGAGGACTGTTTTGTCGCTGCGGCGGCCCCTTTGGCCGCACTCCACAGGTGGCGTAGTCGTACATTATAAAACCCATATATACAAATTACCCTTGGATTGACCCCCCTGGGTCACGGACCGGGTCACCGCCACAGTGACTACAACCCCCAGCGTCTACCGGCCCGGCTCCGGGTACCCCATGGCCCAGGGGGCATGTCAACTTCATAGGTCCCTGATCTGAGACCACTCCTGCAGCGTGATTTGCCCCACCTCTGGATCTCATTGGCCCAGGCTATACGTCAGAAAGTATTGCACCAGGGCTTGTCGGTGCTGCCACAGTCGCTGCAAAATGTGCAGAGTTGAATTCCACTGTGTCGGCACATCGCATTTCAGTCGGTGAACTGGCAGGCCCAACGACTTCTGTAGAGATGTAAGTCATTGAGCTGCGGGATGCGAACAGCGGAAGTGAGCACACAGCGACCGTGCCCTCTACAGAAGGCCATCTAGTCCGGGATAGTGGGCTAAAAATTGCTGGACAACCAGGTTCAACACGTGAGCCATACAAGGCACGTGTGTGATACTGCCCCGGCGAAGGGCCACACCCAGGTTTTCAGCATTGTCGCACACGGCCTTCCCTGGTTGCAGGTCCAGTGGAGACAACCATTCATGAAACTGGGTCTCCAGAGCTGACCACAACTCCTCAGCTGTGTGACTCACATTTCCCAGACATTTCAAAGTAAACACTGATGCCGTTGAGCCCTGCTGCCAGCATAGTAAGGAGGTGTGCAGGATTCCTTCTGTGCAGTTAGAAAGCAGGTGGCATTACCAGACAGGCTTTGGGTGCAGGTGGAGGACCGAGAGGAGGTTGAGGAGGCAGAAGCAGTGGAGGAACTTCAAGATAAAGAGGATTGACGCACATCTCGTGGGGAAAGTAAGACTTAGACAGCAGCCACTTGTAATGCTGTCACCATAGTTACCCAGTGCCCAGTCAGCAACATGTAACGCCCCTGTCCATGCCTACTCGTCCAAGTGTCTGTGGTGAAATGCACCCTGTCACACACAGAGTTTCTCAAAGAAGCGGTGATGTTGTATGCGACATGCTGGTGGAGCGCAGGCACACCTTTCTTTGAGAAGTAGTGCCAAATGGGCATCTGGTACTGGGGCACTGCGACGGACATAAGGTCTCGAAAATCCTCTGTGTCCACCAGGCGGAAAGGCAGCATTTCTGTAGCCAAGAGCTTGCAGATGGTGAAATTCAACCTCTTAGCTTTGTCATGGCTAGGAGGAAATGGTCTTTTACTTGTCCACATCTGAGGGACTGAGGGCTGGCTGTTATGCTTAGACGGGGTTGAGTAGGGTGTCCCCGGCAAACTGCCGGTCTGTGAGGAAGATGCAGGCGGACATGTTAGGTTGCCTTGATCCAAAGGTGGTGCTCTCGATGTCAGAGAGCGCTCAACACCAGCAGGTGTTTCCACTTCCAAATGATCTGACGACCTGACAATCAAACTGGCTGTTGCGGGTAAAGAGGTGGCAGGTCTGCGTCCAAAAACATGTGTGACTGCTGTCCCCCCAGTCACAGAGGATGAAGAGGCCGCGGATGCACAAGATGGGGCAGACGGTGGTTGGCCCGGCCCGCTAGGCCGCATTGTAGCAAGGGTGAGCTTCCCACTGCATCTTATGCTTCATATCCATGTGACGGTTCATGCATGAAGTACTCAAACTATGGATTTTTTGGCCTCTACTTAGCTTTTGCTGACAAATATTACAGATAACACGAGTTGGGTCATCCTTATTGATCTGAAAAAATGCCCAGGCTATGCAAGGCTTAGAGCCCATGCGACCTGAAGAGCCACTATGACTTGTGGTCAGAGGCAGAGTTGTGGTTGAGGATGCAGTTGTTGACGTGCTTCCAGTACTCCGTCTCTGTCCAGGAAGGCGCAACCTAACCTCGTTGTCAATAGCATCTGTGACGCCCCGCTGCGCTTGGTATCACAGATCCTAGAAGAGTGCATTGATGGAATCCTCCACAAGAGGCCCCCATAAACATTCACACATCTCCACCTTCCACCTCAGACCAGCAGAGGGAGCCCATTAGGGATATAAATAGGGAAGGTGGAGCTAGGCAGTTCAGTTCCTCTGAAGAGTTACTGCAGTAGAGAAGCCAAAGAGAGGTCAGTCTGCAGTGGAGCTCAGTCTAGTCTAGAGAAATCAGTTAATAGTTCAGCAGTGGAGCACAAGGCTCCTGCTAGCTAGATTCAGGGAGCCCAGTTACAGCTTAAGGTTTGCCGGCGCCATATGATCGGTGAAGTACGGCAAGCTGCCGTTAGTGTGTATAGCCTAGTGAGGGCCCGAGTAGGCCGAAGGCGAGTGGCGAGTTAGTACATAAGGGTCAGAGGAGCTTAACCAGCTCACCCCGAAGCATTTACCGGACACCGGATCCGAGCTTACGGGGATCTCTATGACCCAGTAAGGCATAACCAGAATCCCTGGAGAACTACAAGTCCCAGGATTGCTAAGGTGCTGATACGTAACAGAGCCAGGAGACGCTTAGGCCCCGCATACTGGGAGCGTGAACTCCAAGACAAGGCCCTACCATAAGGTCAGTCGGCGCAGGACAGAGACAAATTTTTTTCTGCATCTAGCTCTGAAAAAATATTTCAGCTTGTAGCAGTGTGTGGGACTTGTTCTATTAGTCCATCTATACTAACCTCCATCAGGTTGCAAATTCAATATAATTTTTTCTGCATCTAGCTCTGAAAAATATTTAGGCTTCTAGCAGTGTGTGGGACTTGTTCTATTAGTCCATCTATACAAACCTCCATCAGGTTGCAAATTCAATATAATTTTTTTCTGCATCTAGCTCTGAAAAAATATTTCAGCTTGGAGCAATGTGTGGGACTTGTTCTATTAGTCCATCTATACTGACCTCCATCAGGTTGCAAATTCAATATAATTTTTTTCTGCATCTAGCTCTGAAAAAATATTTAGGCTTCTAGCAGTGTGTGGGACATGTTCTATTAGTCCATCTATACTGACCTCCATCAGGTTGCAAATTCAATATAATTTTTTTCTTCATCTAGCTCTGAAAAAATATTTCAGCTTGTAGCAGTGTGTGGGACTTGTTCTATTAGTCCATCTATACTAACCTCCATCAGGTTGCAAATTCAAAATAATTTTTTTCTGCATCTAGCTCTGAAAAAATATTTAGGCTACTAGAATTGTGTGGGACTTGTTCTATTAGTCCATCTATACTAACCTCCATCATGTTGCAAATTCAATATAATTTTTTTCTGCATCTAGCTCTGAAAAAATATTTCAGCTTGAAGCAATGTGTGGGACTCGTTCTATTAGTCCATCTATACTGACCTCCATCAGGTTGAAAACTCAATATAATTTTTTTCTGCATCTATCTCTGACAAAATATTTAGGCTTCTAGCAGTGTTTGGGACTTGTTCTATTAGTCCATCTATACTCACCTCCATCAGGTTGCAAATTCAATATAACGTTTTTCTGCATCTAGCTCTGAAAAAAATATTTCAGCTTGTAGCAGTGTGTGGGATTTGTTCTATTAGTCCATCTATACTAACCTCCATCAGGTTGCAAATTCAATATAATTCTTTTCTGCATCTAGCTCTGAAAAAATATTTAGGCTTCTAGCAGTGTGTGGGACTTGTTCTATTAGTCCATCTATACTGACCTCCATCAGGTTGCAAATTCAATATAATTTTTTTCTGCATCTAGCTCTGAAAAAATATTTAGGCTTCTAGCAGTGTGTGGGACTTGTTCTATTAGTCCTTCTATACTAACCTCCATCAGGTTGCAAATTCAATATAATTTTTTTCTGCATCTAGCTGTGAAAAAATATTTCAGCTTGTAGCAATGTGTGGGACTTGTTCTATTAATCCATCTATACTAACCTCCATCAGGTTACAAATTCGATATAATTTTTTTCTGCATCTAGCTCTGAAAAAATATTTAGGCTTCTAGCAGTGTGTGGGACTTGTTCTATTAGTCCATCTATACTAACCTCCATCAGGTTGCAAATTCAATATTATTTTTTTCTGCATCTAGCTCTGAAAAAATATTTGGGCTTCTAGCAGTGTGTGGGACTTGTTCTATTAGTCCATCTATACTGACCTCCATCAGGTTGCAAATTCAATATAATTTTTTTCTGCATCTAGCTCTGAAAAAATATTTCAGCTTGTAGCAGTGTGTGGGACTTGTTCTATTAGTCCATCTATACTAACCTCCATCAGGTTGCAAATTCAATATAATTCTTTTCTGCATCTAGCTCTGAAAAAATATTTAGGCTTCTAGCAGTGTGTGGGACTTGTTCTATTAGTCCATCTATACTGACCTCCATCAGGTGGCAAATTCAATATAATTTTTTCTGCATCTAGCTCTGATAAAATATTTCAGCTTGTAGCATTGTGTGGGACTTGTTCTATTAGTCCATCTATACTAACCTCCATCAGGTTGCAAATTCAAAATAATTTTTTTCTGCATCTAGCTCTGAAAAAATATATAGGCTTCTAGCAGTGTGTGAGACTTGTTCTATTAGTCCATCTATACTGACCTCCATCAGGTTGCAAATTCAATATAATTTTTTTCTGCATCTTGCTCTAAAAAAATATTTCAGCTTGTAGCAGTGTGTGGAACTTGTTCTATTAGTCCATCTATACTAACCTCCATCAGGTTGCAAATTCAGTATGTTTTTTTTCTGCATCTAGCTCTGAAAAAATATTGAGGCTTCTAGCAGTGTGTGGGACTTGTTCTATTTGTCCATCTATACTAACCTTCATCAGGTTGCAAATTCAAAATAATTTTTTTCTGCATCTAGCTCTGAAAAGATATTTCAGCTTGAAGCAATGTGTGAGACTTGTTCTATTAGTCCATCTATACTAACCTCCATCAGGTTGCAAATTCAATATAATTTTTTTCTGCATCTAGCTCTGAAAAAATATTTCAGCTTGTAGCAATGTGTGGGACTTGTTCTATTAATCCATCTATACTAACCTCCATCAGGTTACAAATTCAATATAATTTTTTTCTGCATCTAGCTCTGAAAAAATATTTAGGCTTCTAGCAGTGTGTGGGATTTGTTCTATTAATCCATCTATACTAACCTCCATCAGGTTACAAATTCAATATAATTTTTTTCTGCATCTAGCTCTGAAAAAATATTTAGGCTTCTAGCAGTGTGTGGGACTTGTTCTATTAGTCTATCTATACTGAACTCCATCAGGTTGCAAATTCAATATAATTTTTTTCTGCATCTAGCTCTGGAAAAATATTTCAGCTTGTAGCAGTGTGTGGGACTTGTTCTATTAGTCCATCTATACTAACCTCCATCAGGTTGCAAATTCAATATAATTCTTTTCTGCATCTATCTCTGAAAAAATATTTAGGCTTCTAGCATTGTGTGGGACTTGTTCTATTAGTCCATCTATACTAACCTCCATCAGGTTCCAAATTCAATATAATTTTTTTCTGCATCTAGCTGTGAAAAATTATTTCAGCTTGTAGCAGTGTGTGGGACTTGTTCTATTCGTCCATCTATACTAACCTCCATCAGGTTGCAAATTCAATATTATTTTTTTCTGCATCTAGCTCTGAAAAAATATTTAGGCTTCTAGCAGTGTGTGGGACTTGTTCTATTAGTCCATCTATACAAACCTCCATCAGGTTGCAAATTCAATATAATTTTTTTCTGCATCTAGCTCTGAAAAAATATTTCAGCTTGGAGCAATGTGTGGGACTTGTTCTATTAGTCCATCTATACTGACCTCCATCAGGTTGCAAATTCAATATAATTTTTTTCTGCATCTAGCTCTGAAAAAATATTTAGGCTTCTAGCAGTGTGTGGGACATGTTCTATTAGTCCATCTATACTGACCTCCATCAGGTTGCAAATTCAATATAATTTTTTTCTTCATCTAGCTCTGAAAAAATATTTCAGCTTGTAGCAGTGTGTGGGACTTGTTCTATTAGTCCATCTATACTAACCTCCATCAGGTTGCAAATTCAAAATAATTTTTTTCTGCATCTAGCTCTGAAAAAATATTTAGGCTACTAGAATTGTGTGGGACTTGTTCTATTAGTCCATCTATACTAACCTCCATCATGTTGCAAATTCAATATAATTTTTTTCTGCATCTAGCTCTGAAAAAATATTTCAGCTTGAAGCAATGTGTGGGACTCGTTCTATTAGTCCATCTATACTGACCTCCATCAGGTTGAAAACTCAATATAATTTTTTTCTGCATCTATCTCTGACAAAATATTTAGGCTTCTAGCAGTGTTTGGGACTTGTTCTATTAGTCCATCTATACTCACCTCCATCAGGTTGCAAATTCAATATAACGTTTTTCTGCATCTAGCTCTGAAAAAAATATTTCAGCTTGTAGCAGTGTGTGGGATTTGTTCTATTAGTCCATCTATACTAACCTCCATCAGGTTGCAAATTCAATATAATTCTTTTCTGCATCTAGCTCTGAAAAAATATTTAGGCTTCTAGCAGTGTGTGGGACTTGTTCTATTAGTCCATCTATACTGACCTCCATCAGGTTGCAAATTCAATATAATTTTTTTCTGCATCTAGCTCTGAAAAAATATTTAGGCTTCTAGCAGTGTGTGGGACTTGTTCTATTAGTCCTTCTATACTAACCTCCATCAGGTTGCAAATTCAATATAATTTTTTTCTGCATCTAGCTGTGAAAAAATATTTCAGCTTGTAGCAATGTGTGGGACTTGTTCTATTAATCCATCTATACTAACCTCCATCAGGTTACAAATTCGATATAATTTTTTTCTGCATCTAGCTCTGAAAAAATATTTAGGCTTCTAGCAGTGTGTGGGACTTGTTCTATTAGTCCATCTATACTAACCTCCATCAGGTTGCAAATTCAATATTATTTTTTTCTGCATCTAGCTCTGAAAAAATATTTGGGCTTCTAGCAGTGTGTGGGACTTGTTCTATTAGTCCATCTATACTGACCTCCATCAGGTTGCAAATTCAATATAATTTTTTTCTGCATCTAGCTCTGAAAAAATATTTCAGCTTGTAGCAGTGTGTGGGACTTGTTCTATTAGTCCATCTATACTAACCTCCATCAGGTTGCAAATTCAATATAATTCTTTTCTGCATCTAGCTCTGAAAAAATATTTAGGCTTCTAGCAGTGTGTGGGACTTGTTCTATTAGTCCATCTATACTGACCTCCATCAGGTGGCAAATTCAATATAATTTTTTCTGCATCTAGCTCTGATAAAATATTTCAGCTTGTAGCATTGTGTGGGACTTGTTCTATTAGTCCATCTATACTAACCTCCATCAGGTTGCAAATTCAAAATAATTTTTTTCTGCATCTAGCTCTGAAAAAATATATAGGCTTCTAGCAGTGTGTGAGACTTGTTCTATTAGTCCATCTATACTGACCTCCATCAGGTTGCAAATTCAATATAATTTTTTTCTGCATCTTGCTCTAAAAAAATATTTCAGCTTGTAGCAGTGTGTGGAACTTGTTCTATTAGTCCATCTATACTAACCTCCATCAGGTTGCAAATTCAGTATGTTTTTTTTCTGCATCTAGCTCTGAAAAAATATTGAGGCTTCTAGCAGTGTGTGGGACTTGTTCTATTTGTCCATCTATACTAACCTTCATCAGGTTGCAAATTCAAAATAATTTTTTTCTGCATCTAGCTCTGAAAAGATATTTCAGCTTGAAGCAATGTGTGAGACTTGTTCTATTAGTCCATCTATACTAACCTCCATCAGGTTGCAAATTCAATATAATTTTTTTCTGCATCTAGCTCTGAAAAAATATTTCAGCTTGTAGCAATGTGTGGGACTTGTTCTATTAATCCATCTATACTAACCTCCATCAGGTTACAAATTCAATATAATTTTTTTCTGCATCTAGCTCTGAAAAAATATTTAGGCTTCTAGCAGTGTGTGGGATTTGTTCTATTAATCCATCTATACTAACCTCCATCAGGTTACAAATTCAATATAATTTTTTTCTGCATCTAGCTCTGAAAAAATATTTAGGCTTCTAGCAGTGTGTGGGACTTGTTCTATTAGTCTATCTATACTGAACTCCATCAGGTTGCAAATTCAATATAATTTTTTTCTGCATCTAGCTCTGGAAAAATATTTCAGCTTGTAGCAGTGTGTGGGACTTGTTCTATTAGTCCATCTATACTAACCTCCATCAGGTTGCAAATTCAATATAATTCTTTTCTGCATCTATCTCTGAAAAAATATTTAGGCTTCTAGCATTGTGTGGGACTTGTTCTATTAGTCCATCTATACTAACCTCCATCAGGTTCCAAATTCAATATAATTTTTTTCTGCATCTAGCTGTGAAAAATTATTTCAGCTTGTAGCAGTGTGTGGGACTTGTTCTATTCGTCCATCTATACTAACCTCCATCAGGTTGCAAATTCAATATTATTTTTTTCTGCATCTAGCTCTGAAAAAATATTTAGGCTTCTAGCAGTGTGTGGGACTTGTTCTATTAGTCCATCTATACTAACCTCCATCAGATTGCAAATTCAATATTATTTTTTTCTGCATCTAGCTCTGAAAAAATATTTGGGCTTCTAGCAGTGTGTGGGACTTGTTCTATTAGTCCATCTATACTGACCTCCATCAGGTTGCAAATTCAATATAATTTTTTTCTGCATCTAGCTGTGAAAAAATATTTCAGCTTGTAGCAATGTGTGGGACTTGTTCTATTAATCCATCTATACTAACCTCCATCAGGTTACAAATTCGATATAATTTTTTTCTGCATCTAGCTCTGAAAAAATATTTAGGCTTCTAGCAGTGTGTGGGACTTGTTCTATTAGTCCATCTATACTAACCTCCATCAGGTTGCAAATTCAATATTATTTTTTTCTGCATCTAGCTCTGAAAAAATATTTGGGCTTCTAGCAGTGTGTGGGACTTGTTCTATTAGTCCATCTATACTAACCTCCATCAGGTTGCAAATTCAATATAATTCTTTTCTGCATCTAGCTCTGAAAAAATATTTAGGCTTCTAGCAGTGTGTGGGACTTGTTCTATTAGTCCATCTATACTGACCTCCATCAGGTGGCAAATTCAATATAATTTTTTCTGCATCTAGCTCTGATAAAATATTTCAGCTTGTAGCATTGTGTGGGACTTGTTCTATTAGTCCATCTATACTAACCTCCATCAGGTTGCAAATTCAAAATAATTTTTTTCTGCATCTAGCTCTGAAAAAATATATAGGCTTCTAGCAGTGTGTGAGACTTGTTCTATTAGTCCATCTATACTAACCTCCATCAGGTTGCAAATTCAATATAATTTTTTTCTGCATCTAGCTCTGAAAAAATATTTCAGCTTGTAGCATTGTGTGGGACTTGTTCTATTAGTCCTTTTATACTGAGCTCCATCAGGTTGCAAATTTAATATAATTTTTTTCTGCATCTAGCTCTGAAAAAATATTTAGGCTTCTAGCAGTATGTGGGACTTGTTCTATTAGTCCATCTATACTGACCTCCATCAGGTTGCAAATTCAATATAATTTTTTTCTGCATCTTGCTCTAAAAAAATATTTCAGCTTGTAGCAGTGTGTGGAACTTGTTCTATTAGTCCATCTATACTAACCTCCATCAGGTTGCAAATTCAGTATGTTTTTTTTCTGCATCTAGCTCTGAAAAAATATTGAGGCTTCTAGCAGTGTGTGGGACTTGTTCTATTTGTCCATCTATACTAACCTTCATCAGGTTGCAAATTCAAAATAATTTTTTTCTGCATCTAGCTCTGAAAAGATATTTCAGCTTGAAGCAATGTGTGAGACTTGTTCTATTAGTCCATCTATACTAACCTCCATCAGGTTGCAAATTCAATATAATTTTTTTCTGCATCTAGCTCTGAAAAAATATTTCAGCTTGTAGCAATGTGTGGGACTTGTTCTATTAATCCATCTATACTAACCTCCATCAGGTTACAAATTCGATATAATTTTTTTCTGCATCTAGCTCTGAAAAAATATTTAGGCTTCTAGCAGTGTGTGGGACTTGTTCTATTAGTCCATCTATACTAACCTCCATCAGGTTGCAAATTCAATATTATTTTTTTCTGCATCTAGCTCTGAAAAAATATTTGGGCTTCTAGCAGTGTGTGGGACTTGTTCTATTAGTCCATCTATACTAACCTCCATCAGGTTGCAAATTCAATATAATTCTTTTCTGCATCTAGCTCTGAAAAAATATTTAGGCTTCTAGCAGTGTGTGGGACTTGTTCTATTAGTCCATCTATACTGACCTCCATCAGGTGGCAAATTCAATATAATTTTTTCTGCATCTAGCTCTGATAAAATATTTCAGCTTGTAGCATTGTGTGGGACTTGTTCTATTAGTCCATCTATACTAACCTCCATCAGGTTGCAAATTCAAAATAATTTTTTTCTGCATCTAGCTCTGAAAAAATATATAGGCTTCTAGCAGTGTGTGAGACTTGTTCTATTAGTCCATCTATACTAACCTCCATCAGGTTGCAAATTCAATATAATTTTTTTCTGCATCTAGCTCTGAAAAAATATTTCAGCTTGTAGCATTGTGTGGGACTTGTTCTATTAGTCCTTTTATACTGAGCTCCATCAGGTTGCAAATTTAATATAATTTTTTTCTGCATCTAGCTCTGAAAAAATATTTAGGCTTCTAGCAGTATGTGGGACTTGTTCTATTAGTCCATCTATACTGACCTCCATCAGGTTGCAAATTCAATATAATTTTTTTCTGCATCTTGCTCTAAAAAAATATTTCAGCTTGTAGCAGTGTGTGGAACTTGTTCTATTAGTCCATCTATACTAACCTCCATCAGGTTGCAAATTCAGTATGTTTTTTTTCTGCATCTAGCTCTGAAAAAATATTGAGGCTTCTAGCAGTGTGTGGGACTTGTTCTATTTGTCCATCTATACTAACCTTCATCAGGTTGCAAATTCAAAATAATTTTTTTCTGCATCTAGCTCTGAAAAGATATTTCAGCTTGAAGCAATGTGTGAGACTTGTTCTATTAGTCCATCTATACTAACCTCCATCAGGTTGCAAATTCAATATAATTTTTTTCTGCATCTAGCTCTGAAAAAATATTTCAGCTTGTAGCAATGTGTGGGACTTGTTCTATTAATCCATCTATACTAACCTCCATCAGGTTACAAATTCAATATAATTTTTTTCTGCATCTAGCTCTGAAAAAATATTTAGGCTTCTAGCAGTGTGTGGGATTTGTTCTATTAATCCATCTATACTAACCTCCATCAGGTTACAAATTCAATATAATTTTTTTCTGCATCTAGCTCTGAAAAAATATTTAGGCTTCTAGCAGTGTGTGGGACTTGTTCTATTAGTCTATCTATACTGAACTCCATCAGGTTGCAAATTCAATATAATTTTTTTCTGCATCTAGCTCTGGAAAAATATTTCAGCTTGTAGCAGTGTGTGGGACTTGTTCTATTAGTCCATCTATACTAACCTCCATCAGGTTGCAAATTCAATATAATTCTTTTCTGCATCTATCTCTGAAAAAATATTTAGGCTTCTAGCATTGTGTGGGACTTGTTCTATTAGTCCATCTATACTAACCTCCATCAGGTTCCAAATTCAATATAATTTTTTTCTGCATCTAGCTGTGAAAAATTATTTCAGCTTGTAGCAGTGTGTGGGACTTGTTCTATTCGTCCATCTATACTAACCTCCATCAGGTTGCAAATTCAATATTATTTTTTTCTGCATCTAGCTCTGAAAAAATATTTAGGCTTCTAGCAGTGTGTGGGACTTGTTCTATTAGTCCATCTATACTAACCTCCATCAGATTGCAAATTCAATATTATTTTTTTCTGCATCTAGCTCTGAAAAAATATTTGGGCTTCTAGCAGTGTATGGGACTTGTTCTATTAGTCCATCTATACTGACCTCCATCAGGTTGCAAATTCAATATAATTTTTTTCTGCATCTAGCTCTGAAAAAATATTTCAGCTTGTAGCAGTGTGTGGGACTTGTTCTATTAGTCCATCTATACTAACCTCCATCAGGTTGCAAATTCAATATAATTCTTTTCTGCATCTAGCTCTGAAAAAATATTTAGGCTTCTAGCAGTGTGTGGGACTTGTTCTATTAGTCCATCTATACTGACCTCCATCAGGTGGCAAATTCAATATAATTTTTTTCTGCATCTAGCTCTGAAAAAATATTTCAGCTTGTAGCAGTGTGTGGGACTTGTTCTATTAGTCCATATATACTAACCTCCATCAGGTTGCAAATTCAAAATAATTTTTTTCTGCATCTAGCTCTGAAAAAATAAATAGGCTTCTAGCAGTGTGTGAGACTTGTTCTATTAGTCCATCTATACTAACCTCCATCAGGTTGCAAATTCAATATAATTTTTTTCTGCATCTAGCTCTGAAAAAATATTTCTGCTTCTAGCAGTGTGTGGGACTTGTTCTATTAGTCCATCTATACTAACCTCCATCAGGTTGCAAATTCAATAAAAAAAATTTCTGCATCTAGCTCTGAAAAAATATTTAGTCTTCTAGCAGTGTGTGGGACTTGTTCTATTAGCCCATCTATACTGACCTCCATCAGGTTGCAAATTCAATATAATTATTTTCTGCTTCTAGCTCTGAAAAATTATTTCAGCTTGTAGCAGTGTGTGGGACTTGTTCTATTCGTCCATCTATACTAACCTCCATCAGGTTGCAAATTCAATATTATTTTTTTCTGCATCTAGCTCTGAAAAAATATTTGGGCTTCTAGCAGTGTGTGGGACTTGTTCTATTAGTCCATCTATACTGACCTCCATCAGGTTGCAAATTCAATATAATTTTTTTCTGCATCTAGCTCTGAAAAAATATTTCAGCTTGTAGCAGTGTGTGGGACTTGTTCTATTAGTCCATCTATACTAACCTCCATCAGGTTGCAAATTCAATATAATTCTTTTCTGCATCTAGCTCTGAAAAAATATTTAGGCTTCTAGCAGTGTGTGGGACTTGTTCTATTAGTCCATCTATACTGACCTCCATCAGGTGGCAAATTCAATATAATTTTTTTCTGCATCTAGCTCTGAAAAAATATTTCAGCTTGTAGCAGTGTGTGGGACTTGTTCTATTAGTCCATATATACTAACCTCCATCAGGTTGCAAATTCAAAATAATTTTTTTCTGCATCTAGCTCTGAAAAAATAAATAGGCTTCTAGCAGTGTGTGAGACTTGTTCTATTAGTCCATCTATACTAACCTCCATCAGGTTGCAAATTCAATATAATTTTTTTCTGCATCTAGCTCTGAAAAAATATTTCTGCTTCTAGCAGTGTGTGGGACTTGTTCTATTAGTCCATCTATACTAACCTCCATCAGGTTGCAAATTCAATAAAAAAAATTTCTGCATCTAGCTCTGAAAAAATATTTAGTCTTCTAGCAGTGTGTGGGACTTGTTCTATTAGTCCATCTATACTGACCTCCATCAGGTTGCAAATTCAATATAATTTTTTTCTGCTTCTAGCTCTGAAAAAATATTTTGGCTTGTAGCAGTGTGTGGTACTCATTGTATTAGGCAATCTATACCAAGCTCCACCAGCTTTGAAATTAATAATAATTTTTAGCTGCATCTAGCCCTGAAAATAATTTTTCTTCCCAATAGTGTTAGCAATAGAAATATGGGACGCTCGCCTGGCTAACAAAAATATACGCTTCATAACAAAAAACAACAGCCTAGCGCACTGCATTAATAAGATGGCAACATCGTCTCTCCCAGTGCTAGGCCTACTACGCCGGCTAGCATTCCTGTGCCTTAATCCAATGTATGGGTCCATGCTAGCCACGATGCTGAGGGGTCAAAAGCTGCTGCTAATGCTTTATCACAATTCAATTGGAAGATTTTCACAGAGCTCTTCCCCAACGCCCACCCATCGGGCAACAGTTGCCCACCCTCCTTATGGGATATAGTGGCGAATAGTTGATGCCATTAATCAAAGCGTCAGTTGCCCCGTCGATGTGGCAAGCATACGGTAAGGCATGGGAAGAGTGGACAAGACTAGTAGCAGGCAGACGGGTTGACCAATGTGAACAAGCCAGATCACAAGTCACCATAGAATTTCTACACCAGCTAATGATGAGAGGCATATCAGGGGTGTCAGCGCAGCGGTGTCTGACCGGAGTAGCATTTCACTTCCAACTACTGAATTGGGGAGATGTGACAAAGATTCATCATTAGACAATCCATAAAAGGGTGGAAAAGGGGTCAGCCAAGTCAGGAGTGTAGACGTCTCGTCCCGTGTCACTAAAACTGATTTCTCACATCATATCCCTAACACCATTAACATGACACTCACAATTTGAAGCAACACTACTGTCTACTGCATTTGCGATCGCCTTCTTCGGGGCACTATAGATAAGCGAATTAGTCCCTCAATCCAAAATTACCACCAGTGGAGGCTTATTACACAAGGACGTAGTCATAGCCAATAATGCAATACGTCTACGCATACGCCAATCGAAAACGGTTCCAGTGGGCAGGGGCACTTGGGTACTTCTACAACCCACAAACGGTACACTGAGTCGGGTAACAATAGTAAAAACATATATAACCATCAGATCACAAATTAATTTCTTCCTATCACACATTGATGGAACGCCATTATCAAGATACCAGTTCCAAGCTATATTAAATAAATGCATAACATCGGCAGGGAACCACCCCAAAGATTACGGGACACACTCATTCCGCATAGGTGCGGCAACGGAAGCAGCAAGAGCAGGACTGTCAGAAACGGAAGTTCAGAGGATAGGGAGATGGCGATCCACGTGTTTGGCAAGATACATAAGATCGGACTTGTAATCCTAACGTGGTTTGTTTTTTTTACAGGTGACGCTAAGCCAACAGTGTGGGTGAGAGGCCACTCGTATATATATTGGGCAGAAAAAATGGCTAAAGTCCGCCCAGGCGGGAGGAAATTAGAGTTTCATAACACATATTTCAACTGGAGAGGTATTAGAGGCCTGCTATGGCCACAGGTACTAATGGAGGTAATCAAGGTAGGGAGAGAGGCAAGAGGTCTGGTCATCTTAGTTATACAGGCCGGGGGAAAAAACCTAGGTCATCACAAGAGCGCATAACTAATGGCAATAATGAAACTAGACACTGAGCGCTTCAGAGAATTTTTCACAAAACTAACTATAGTATGGTCTAAGATTGTGCAGATAGCGGTATGGCAAGGTGCGCGAGACATCACGACCATCGAACGGACAAGGCGGGTAATAAATATTCGGATGGCAAAATTTAGAAGAGACAGAGGCGGTGTAGTGATACAACACCGACAACTGGAGGGAGATAAAGCAGGCCTCATAAGGCCCGATGGTGTTCACTTAATGGATATTGGACTGGACATATTCCTGTCAGGACTCCAGGACGGAGTGGAACAAGCATTAAGAGTGATGTATGGGGGTCAGAGTCCTGCATACGAGTACGCAGGATCCTCCGTGGCCTGGAAATAGAAAGGACATGTTGGAGAGTTACACTTGTTGGCCAACTTGCCGGTGTGGAGACCCAGGGCATGCTGCAACAAGCTGAATTATTTTAGAAATAAAATGCCTTTCTAATGGAATGAGTATAAAGAGTTAATAAAGCTGTGACCGATCCTCAACCATCCAGTTGTAAGAGTTACATTATTGTATTGTCAAGGAAAGGGGGGCGGTTGGGGGGCTGAGCATCTGGGTTTGGTTGGGGGTCCCCACAGTCTGCCTAGGCTAGATGCATTTAAAAATTCTTATTAGATACACAGGCGGTGCAGCTTGCTTCGCAGCTGGGCTACTACGCCCAAAGTATTGCCTACGCTAGATGTAGTTAAAAATTCTACGCTGACTAGCAGACACTGAAGCTTTGGAGCAGACCTCTGAGTAAACAGCTCTTCAGACTCAACCATCTGTGTTACCCAAAGCCATAGTGTATGTAGTTTCTTACAGTTAAAAGGGGGGGGAGCGACCCAACCCACCTGAAATTGACGATGCCAACGTCACGTAAGACACAGCAAGGGGACTCCATAAAGAGTCTCCATTTTTTCCCAAAATTGTGGCACAGACACCACTTAACCCTAGAAGGCATACCTGGGGCCTCACAGGCCCGCCCTGTTAATTGTTTTCTATTTTCTGCAAGATTACTTTAGTTAGAATTTTGAAACTCTAGGTATTCTTCATGTATATAGTTGTTTGTCATTTGACTTTGAGTTATTCCATGTTATTTGCACACGGGCCTAAAAGGCCCCAGGTATGTGAAAGTGTAGATTTTTATGGTCATGCGTTCTAGGGTTAAGTGACATCAATTGCCCCACAGTTGTTTAAAACGGTTGGTGAGGTGATTTTACCAAATCCTCAAGATTTTAGTCTCCCCAGGATGACACAGGGGTAGAAAAGTCCTTGCGAATCCATGATTTGTTCATCTTTATGAACGTGAGTCTGTCTATATTCTCAGTGGACAGCCGCGTGCGCTTATCTGTCAGCACACCACCAGCAGCGCTGAACACACGTTCAGAGAGAACGCTGGCTGCAGGGCATGACAAGATCTCCAAGGTGTGAGTGGCGAGCTCCGGCCATTTTTCCAGATTGGAATCCCAAAATGAGCAAGGGTCCAGTGACACAGTCATGGCTTCGATGTTCACTTTGAGATACTCCTGTACCATCCTCTCTAGGCGTTGACTATGTGTCAGACTTCTTGTCTCCTGTGGCCTTGCAAAGGATGGTCTAAAAAAGTGGTGAAACGATTCCACAAAATTGCTGTTACCAGCAGATACTGTGTTACTGTTACGGTTTGAGTGATGAAGACTCGACAGTCACACGGTTTGCAAGTTAGAACTGTGAGATTCACTACGTGCACCACTGGTGTTTTGTGGAAAAGCACATGTAAGATTCTGTAACAGCGTCTGCAGATACTCCTGCATGCGTGAATCCCTTTCTATGGCAGGAATTATTTCGGCAAATTTACTTTTGTACCGGGGATCTAACAGTGTGGCAACCCAGTAGTCGGGTTTACTTCGAATTCTGACAATCCAAGGGTCATGTTGCAGGCAGTGCAGCAAGAAGGCACTCATGTGTCTTGCACATCCAGGAGGACCAAGTCCTTGTTGTGTTAGTAGCGAGGTAAGAATCATGCTTCCTTCCTCTTCCCTCCCCCCCCCATCCTCGCACAACAGAAATGTGATCAAGGTCTCCCTCATCTGATGAGTCTTACATGCCCATCGCCAGATCGTCCTCCACTTCTTCCTCGGCTCCTGCACCTTCCTCAACAGTTTGGCTGCTACCATGCGCCCTGGGTAATCCCTCTCCCCCACCCTCCCATGCCTGCCACCTTGGTGCTGCCGACCGTCTGGACCTTGGAGATGTTATCCCTCCCGCATACGACTCCTCCTCTACTTCCTCCACCTCCTCTTGTCCCACCACCTGACTCTGAATTCTGTTTAACATGTGCTCCAGCATGTAAATCACCAGAATAGTCATGCTGATAATGGCATCGTCGTCAGCACTAAACATCTTCGTTGCCATTTCAAAACTGTGTAGAAGGGTGTGTGGCGCCCCTGAGGGTTCAGTCGCCACAGAGTTACTGCATCTCACCCAGAGGTGTGGTATCTCACCCTCAGATAAGGAAGGAGTATGACTCGGGACCCTAACAACTGCATCCAACACATACCCGCAGTGGGGGTAGGGCGAGATTGCTCCTAAGGGAGAACACAGTCCCAGGTCCCTAGCTGGCGGGAGGGTCCTATGTAGTGGGTGCTTAGGGGAGCAGCTTAGGGGAACACATGACAGGAAGAGTATAAATAGGAAGCCATCTTATAAAGAGCAAGCCAGTCAGAGGAGGAGAAGTGACAGGAGCAGAGGCTCTGCATGAGCTCTGCTCCGGAGGCAGGCCTAGCCTGGGAGGCCCAGGACTGAAGGAGAGAAGAGAGGAGTGGGAGCAGGAAGGCTCCAGGAACCGAAGGGACCCTAGGGGTACGGGCCGTGCAGAAGGCCACCCGTACGCCCGCTGCTACCAGGAGGTAGAGGGGTCAGGCCAGATAAGGGGAACCGGTCCCTCAACTAGCAGAGAAACAGCAAGTCTCAACTAGAAACCGGAGGCTGCAGCATTTCATGTACTGCAGGCCAAAGTCCACACCAGTCTCACTAAGAAGGTAGCCACATAGGACCCAGGGGACGGAACATATGTCGCCCGCCAAGGCCCGAGGATACCGGATAGAAGTGTCACTGGGTGTGAGGTGCAGGGAGAAGGCCAGAGAAAGGACACAAAGAAGGGGGTCCTGCTAAGTACTCCGGAGCTATCTGGGGGTGGAATGAGCCCCTCACTGAGTACGCACAGCACGACGGGGAGATTGCTCTGGTACCTGTAATCTGGACTGCAACAACTGTGAGTAAAGATCTTGGGACTGCATCACACGGACTCTGTGTTCATTACTGACTCCCTGCACTACAACCACCATCATCCACCCACACTGCTCTGAAGCTACACTCTTCCTGTGAGGAGTAATAATACCATTGCTGCAAAACCACCAGCTTCAGAGGACTGTTTTGTCGCTGCGGCGGCCCCTTTGGCCGCACTCCACAGGTGGCGTAGTCGTACATTATAAAACCCATATATACAAATTACCCATGGATTGACCCCCCTGGGTCACGGACCGGGTCACCGCCACAGTGACTACAACCCCCAGCGTCTACCGGCCCGGCTCCGGGTACCCCATGGCCCAGGGGGCATGTCAACTTCATAGGTCCCTGATCTGAGACCACTCCTGCAGCGTGATTTGCCCCACCTCTGGATCTCATTGGCCCAGGCTATACATCAGAAAGTATTGCACCAGGGCTTGTCGGTGCTGCCACAGTCGCTGCAAAATGTGCAGAGTTGAATTCCACTGTGTCGGCACATCGCATTTCAGTCGGTGAACTGGCAGGCCCAACGACTTCTGTAGAGATGTAAGTCATTGAGCTGTGGGATGCGAACAGCGGAAGTGAGCACACAGCGACCGTGCCCTCTACAGAAGGCCATCTAGTCCGGGATAGTGGGCTAAAAATTGCTGGACAACCAGGTTCAACACGTGAGCCATACAAGGCACGTGTGTGATACTGCCCCGGCGAAGGGCCACACCCAGGTTTGCAGCATTGTCGCACACGGCCTTCCCTGGTTGCAGGTCCAGTGGAGACAACCATTCATGAAACTGGGTCTCCAGAGCTGACCACAACTCCTCAGCTGTGTGACTCACATTTCCCAGACATTTCAAAGTAAACACTGATGCCGTTGAGCCCTGCTGCCAGCATAGTAAGGAGGTGTGCAGGATTCCTTCTGTGCAGTTAGAAAGCAGGTGGCATTACCAGACAGGCTTTGGGTGCAGGTGGAGGACCGAGAGGAGGTTGAGGAGGCAGAAGCAGTGGAGGAACTTCAAGATAAAGAGGATTGACGCACATCTCGTGGGGAAAGTAAGACTTAGACAGCAGCCACTTGTAATGCTGTCACCATAGTTACCCAGTGCCCAGTCAGCAACATGTAACGCCCCTGTCCATGCCTACTCGTCCAAGTGTCTGTGGTGAAATGCACCCTGTCACACACAGAGTTTCTCAAAGAAGCGGTGATGTTGTATGCGACATGCTGGTGGAGCGCAGGCACACCTTTCTTTGAGAAGTAGTGCCAAATGGGCATCTGGTACTGGGGCACTGCAACGGACATAAGGTCTCGAAAATCCTCTGTGTCCACCAGGCGGAAAGGCAGCATTTCTGTAGCCAAGAGCTTGCAGATGGTGAAATTCAACCTCTTAGCTTTGTCATGGCTAGGAGGAAATGGTCTTTTACTTGTCCACATCTGAGGGACTGAGGGCTGGCTGTTATGCTTAGACGGGGTTGAGTAGGGTGTCCCCGGCAAACTGCCGGTCTGTGAGGAAGATGCAGGCGGACATGTTAGGTTGCCTTGATCCAAAGGTGGTGCTATCGATGTCAGAGAGCGCTCAACACCAGCAGGTGTTTCCACTTCCAAATGATCTGACGACCTGACAATCAAACTGGCTGTTGCGGGTAAAGAGGTGGCAGGTCTGCGTCCAAAAACATGTGTGACTGCTGTCCCCCCAGTCACAGAGGATGAAGAGGCCGCGGATGCACAAGATGGGGCAGACGGTGGTTGGCCCGGCCCGCTAGGCCGCATTGTAGCAAGGGTGAGCTTCCCACTGCAACTTATGCTTCATATCCATGTGACGGTTCATGCATGAAGTACTCAAACTATGGATTTTTTGGCCTCTACTTAGCTTTTGCTGACAAATATTACAGATAACACGAGTTGGGTCATCCTTATTGATCTGAAAAAATGCCCAGGCTATGCAAGGCTTAGAGCCCATGCGACCTGAAGAGCCACTATGACTTGTGGTCAGAGGCAGAGTTGTGGTTGAGGATGCAGTTGTTGACGTGCTTCCAGTACTCCGTCTCTGTCCAGGAAGGCGCAACCTAACCTCGTTGTCAATAGCATCTGTGACGCCCCGCTGCGCTTGGTATCACAGATCCTAGAAGAGTGCATTGATGGAATCCTCCACAAGAGGCCCCCATAAACATTCACACATCTCCACCTTCCACCTCAGACCAGCAGAGGGAGCCCATTAGGGATATAAATAGGGAAGGTGGAGCTAGGCAGTTCAGTTCCTCTGAAGAGTTACTGCAGTAGAGAAGCCAAAGAGAGGTCAGTCTGCAGTGGAGCTCAGTCTAGTCTAGAGAAATCAGTTAATAGTTCAGCAGTGGAGCACAAGGCTCCTGCTAGCTAGATTCAGGGAGCCCAGTTACAGCTTAAGGTTTGCCGGCGCCATATGATCGGTGAAGTACGGCAAGCTGCCGTTAGTGTGTATAGCCTAGTGAGGGCCCGAGTAGGCCGAAGGCGAGTGGCGAGTTAGTACATAAGGGTCAGAGGAGCTTAACCAGCTCACCCCGAAGCATTTACCGGACACCGGATCCGAGCTTACCGGGATCTCTATGACCCAGTAAGGCATAACCGGAATCCCTGGAGAACTACAAGTCCCAGGATTGCTAAGGTGCTGATACGTAACAGAGCCAGGAGACGCTTAGGCCCCGCATACTGGGAGCGTGAACTCCAAGACAAGGCCCTACCATAAGGTCAGTCAGCGCAGGACAGAGACAAAGTTAGGCCTAGCTCCAGGCAGGTCAGAAACTTACTACGCAGAGGCAAGAAACAGGAGGCCCTACACCCGCTCATTGGGGAGGATCCTGATATGCACCCTTCACCCTACAGTGCTCCGGGATGTGCCTGAATTTCCACCAGTAAAAGGTACTGAAGTGACTACCGTGTCCGTTCCCGTTCTTGCTCTGACCCAGCTGGGTCTCGCCTGTCCTGCATTCCCCCTGCATACGCTTTTCTGAGGCCTAGCTCCACCTGTGGGGAGCTATACCATCGAGCAGCCTTATCATCGGCCTCAGTGGACTGCTGTAGCGCTGGTGCTTCTCACCAGATACCACAGGTGGCATCATGAACTCTTATAAAATTAACAATTATCCACCCTTTTAAAGAGTGACCACAGGGTACGGGCCCGGGAGCCGACCACCGCGACATCCCCAAGGCCAGGCAAAGGCCCGGGTACCGAGTCATCCCCATCCCCTGGGCTAGTCACATCCTCCTTCACCTCCTCTGCTGACCTCATCGACTGGTTGACTGTGGGTTGACAGTAAGTGGGATCTCCAGCCTCGTCATCATCACCCTGTGTGTTCTCACACCCATCGTCCTCAGAGCCAACCTCTTCCTGCCCTGAACGAAAAGTCAAGTTGTCGCTCCAATCAGGTATTTGAGTCTCATCATCTTCTTCATCATTGTCTCCACCAACAGGAGTTACAGTTTGGGAACGAGGGTCTACATTATGCTCAGAACCTTCTTCATCTGGTCCTGGATCCGACTTATAAAGATTCTGGGCATCAGTGCAGATCATTTCCTCGTCTGGATTAACAGAAGCTCTGGAGCAGACCTCCGTTTCCCAGGCTATAGTATGAGTAAACAGCTGTGCAGACTCAATCATCTGTGTTACCCCATACTCAGACGGGCAGCTGGAGACTTGGGAGCTGTGAGGAAGCAAGTGCGATTGGGGTGACACCTCTGAGGACTGGAGTATTTGTGATGTTGAAGTTGAGGTGGAGGAGAGCCCACTTGAAGGAGCACTTGATATCCATTGAAGCACTTGCTGTTTTTGTGCCTCATCTGGAATTTGTAGCGATGGGCGTGTCCGTAAGAAAGGGATCGTATCACATTGTCCACGAAAAGAAGTAGACATCTTAGTTTGGCTGGAAGATGGTCTTTCTTCTGCAGATGCTACTCCCCCCCACCGCGGGGGGGCTCGACCCACCAGCGGACAGGCACCAGTATTGGGAGAGGGGGGCTGGCCGTCAGGGTCCACCGCGGCTCTGGCACAAACCCGGCGACACGGAGGTCGCACGGGCAGAAACGGACAGGCCGTGTCGGCTTCGCACTTTTTTGGTTTTAGAAGGGCATGACATGCCTATATCTGTGTCTCCCCCTCCTTTTACTCCTCCACCTCTTTTCTTTTCGCATGACTATATGTACTTGTCACTTTTCCATGTGTTAGTTGTGTCTTCTGAGCAGTTTGTCAGCTTTTGGACACCTTTGAAGGTGTTTTCTATGTGTTTCTATGTGTTTTTGTTTGTCTGCCATTGGTTTTAACGGTGTTCGAAGATGTTCGTCGAACAGTTCGACGAACAGTTCGGCGAACATACGGGTGTTCGACGAACCGAACCGAACTCGAACACTACGGGGGTGGCTCAACACTACTCCTGAGGTTTTATAGTGGGGAAAAAAAGCATTTAGCCAGCCACCAATTGTGCAAGTTCTCCCACTTAAAAAGATGAGAGAGGCCTGTAATTGACATCATAGGCAGAGCTAAACTATGAGAGACAAAATGAGAAAACAAATCCTGAAAATCATGTTTGCTCATCATCATCACTAGTCATAATAATACCACAGAGGACATAACTAGGCTTAAATACCACTGCAGTCAAGACTGATTCACTAAATTGATTTTAATAGTATACAATAAAATGTATGTTTTAGGACATTCGAGAGTAAGGCTAGGTCGCTAGTGTGAGCTATCCCAGAACAAAACTTAATCGATTGTTCAATTTCTAAGTGTTTCTGGTTATACCATGCTCATTTGGGTGTTTTTAATGCTTCTGTTCATTTTTATGGAAAGGTGCAGTGCATGATGATGCCAAAGGTTGGAACCCCGACTAATTTACAATAGCTTACAGTATTTATTTACTTTTATTTACTTGACAGTTTAAAAAAGTGCAGAGCAATTAATTTCTTTTGATCATGTTTGGTCCCTTTTGCAACCTAATATTTACCTTAAGTGTATGTCCACAGTTAACATTAAAAAATCTGTTGAAAATGTTGTCACTGCAGGAAAATTTCTATGTTGCAATTTTTTGCAGTGTGAGGATGAGATTTTTTCAATTATTATTTTATGTAATAGACTACAGATTTGTCTGACCTCAAACCCAGATGAAAAAAAAAAGCTGCCTTCTATCCACTATCTATAAATAAGTTCTTAAGGGTTAAATATTAATTACAACCAAGGACAATGTAATGACAAAGAGTAATATTAGATATAAAGAAAAATCAAGTCATAGCTAGGGACCATGCATATGAATAAATAAGGAATAACTATGCTGGATAAGAATAAGTGGTACATCTAAGATCGATGAGATGATCTGCTTTCTATATAACCATTGCATATGGATACTTTTGCCCTTTAATACTATCATTGGTGATTCAGATGGGTGCGCTCGTGTATGAGGGACACACTTCCTGGTTCTTCCCTACATGGACAATGTGACCGCTGGCGCATGCGTGTTGCATAGGCAACCCAGCGCTTGCGGCTCACGGACAGTGGACGGAAGCACTAACTTCATAGGAGATGGTCATCTGACATGTGCGCTGCATGTCATCTAACCGGCTGGCCGTACACCACGGAACAGCTGCAAATAGTTTGATTGGATTCCCACCCCTATATATAGTACTTACTGAGCATGTTACCTTGCGCTCCCTAAACAAGGCTGATGAAATGCACGTTGGGGCGGCGGACCGTCTGATGTGTCCATTCACACTGCTCTACCTAGGTAATAACTTTAATTGTTTATTTTTACATATATCTTCAATGCCGCAACAGGTGATTTGACATTATTGGTACCGTACTAGTACTAGGATTAATTCCACTGTTGCTGTCAGGGTGCATAGGATTTATGTGAACTGCTCTATCTATAATTATTTATTGCATATGTTTGCACATTCTAATTCAGGTTTGATATAGCTACAGACTAAAAGAGATATTATATTTGAAAGTATTACCTCTATGGTGGTTGTGATTTACCTATAGATTGACGGTACCCACCATTGTAAGAAGTTCTCGGGTTTTTTATTTGTTTTTATTTTATATCTTGTCAATAAAAATATAATTTTATGATCGAATAAACTCGTATTTTTTGGGAGTAATTTCCTACAAGAACAATGATGTAGTCTGATGCTTGAGTTTTCTGATCAATATATACATATAGGACACCATAGTGGGATTGTGCAAGCTAATGTCCATTCCACAACTGGAGTAACATTTCTGGTGCGGCGTATGGAGGCGCACATCACTCAGAAAAGGTATCAAATTCGGGGGACTTCTACAAGCAAGCATGTGCTGCGCCAGTCTAATGAATTGGCCCCAAATAGATCGAGTAATACATCCTAGTGCTTAAATGGGTTAACTTACAAAGACAGCCTCTTGCCATGTTTACTTCTTAGAGGGAAATCTGCCACTTATGACTACACACTTTGAACTGCGAGCCACTAATTAAGAGCAGCTCTTGTGCCAGTGGCTCATATAGTTCAGTTTTGCATCTTATTCACAACTCGACTCAAAGAATATAGAAGTAAACAAAATCCAGGGATTGTAGCATCAGCTCTCTCTTCCGCTTTCTTTCCTACTCTCTCTACCTCTCCCTCCTAGTCTCCTTTTCCCTCTTTTGCTCTCACTCGCTATCGTTCTTCCTTTCCTTCTCATTCTCCTACTTTTTCTCTGCTTTTGTGTCTTTCTCATTCTCTCTCTTTATCTTTCTCTCTCTCTCTCTATTTCTCATCTTCTCCTACCCTTGTATCTTTCTCTGTCTCTCTTTCTTATCCTGTGTGCTTGCCTATTAAATAAGAGAATACGCACATAGACATACTCCCAGTTATTACACAATAGTAAAGTAAGTAAAGAGGGAAGTAAAAGAGGGGAAATTGATGCTTATTGGTAATATGAGAAAGTATATGTCAGGACCCAATTTTATTTTTCGCTTGGCTTTCACAGTGAAGCATATTCAAGGCTAACAGGTATACATGATTAATGCCTGTTGTCTGACTGGTGTACTTGAGATAGGTGTATGTGCGATAGATGAGTGGGTCTGTTTGAGTGTATATTTGTGTTACCATTGTATGACCCGCATGTGCATTAAATCTGTGTGTGATTGGTGGTAATATTTTATGACTATTTTTATGTGTAGGCGTAAACTGTGTATGTATACTTGAAGGGGTTGTCCAGACTAATGATATTAAATAGGATATTCTCTTAAATAAGAGCTAGGGTGCAGTGTTTAGTAGAAGCTATTACTGTTACATCTGGCCCCATCGGAGCTGAAAACAGTGACCGAATAATACCACATACGAGGAACAAATACCACCACACTGTGACCAGACAACATGTAACCACGACATAGTGACCAAATAATACCACATACAAGTGACAGATACTGCCACACCATGGCCATACCACATATTACCACCACATAGTGACCGAATATTACCACATACAAGAAAAAAATACCACCACACCGTGACCAGACCACATATTACCACCTCATAGTTACCGAATAATACCCCATGCAAGGAACAAATACAGTCACACCATGGCCAGACCACGTATTACCACCACATAGTGACCAAATAATACCACATACAAGGAAAAAATCCCCCCACACCGTGACCATACCACATATTACCACCTCATAGTAACCGAATAATACCACATACAAGGAACAAACACCGCCACACTATGACCAGACCACATATTACCACTATATAGTGTCAGAATAATACCACATACAAGGAACAAATACCACCACACCATTGCCAGACCACATATTACCACCACATAGTGACTGAACAAAACCACATACAGGGGACAAATGCAGCCACACCATGATCAGACCATGACACAGGAGGAGTATATAGTGTCAGTGTACAGGTAATACAGTGATCACTGGTGTAATTATACATAGGAGCTCTGTACATAGTGTATAGTATATCTACTATATAGTGTAAGTGTACAGGTAATACAGGGATCACAATTGACATTATACACAGGAGCTCTGTATATAGTATATAGTGTGCAGTGTCAGTGTACAGGTAACATACTGGCTCACCGGTGAATTCTCGAGTTGAAGTCCTTGATCTTTGCTTTCCTTATGCATTCAGCTCAGATCACCATCACTTCTTCTAGAGAGGACTCATCTCTGGAGAAAATAACACACAGGCAACTAGAGCACCGCTTCCAGAGAAAATTCCCCAATTTTTTACCAACTTCAACACTATGCCAGATGAAGAAAAAAAAGCGACATAGTGCCGCCCTGCATAGTAAGAGCACCCCCAACTGAAAACAGTATCCTCAAAAATAAAATACGTCACAGCAGTAATAATAATTAATTAGCCCCTACAGTAATAATGTGCCACATCCTGGTCTCGTATGTACTCCATTCTGGACCCCATTCTGGACCCCACATGTCTCATTCCTAGCCCCTTGTGTCATATTCCTGGTCCCTTGTGTCTCATTCCTGGCTCATTGTGTTCTCCTATTCCTGGTCCCTTGCGTTCATCCATTCCTGGCCGCATATGTCTCCATCCTGCTCCCATATGTTCTCCCATTTTGGCCCCATGTGACTTCATCCTGCCCCCATATGTCTCCGTCCGGCCCCCATGTGTCTCCATCCTGCCCCATGTGTCTCCATCCTGCCCCATGTGTCTCCATCCTGCCCCCATGTCTCCATTCTGCCTCCATGTGTCTCCATTTTTGCCCCATGTCTCCATTATGCATCCCTGTGCCTCCATTCTGCCACATGTCTCCATTCTGCAACCATGTCTCTTTTCTGCCCCATGTCTCTATTTTGCTCCATATGTCTCCATTCTGCCACCATATGTCTCCATTCTGCCCCATATGTCTCTATTCTGCTCCCCCATAACTCCATTCTGTTCCATGTGTCTCCATTCTGCCCTATGTGTCTCCATTTTGCCCCATGTCATCTTCATTCTGCCCCATGTCTAAATTCTGCCTCCATGTGTCTCTATTGTGCCTCCGTTACTCCATTCTGCCCCATATATCTCTATTCTGCACCCATGTGTCTCCATTATGCCTCCATGTGTCTCCATTATGCCTCCATGTGTCTCCATTATGCCTCCATGTGTCTCCATTATGCCTACATGAACTCCATGTGTCTCCATTATGCCTCCATGTCTCCATTCTGCCCCATGTGTCTGCATTCTGCACGATGCTGTCTTTATTTTGCCCCCATGTCTTCTCCATTCTGCCCCATGTCATCTCCATTCTGCCCCATGAGTCTCCATACTGCCCCATATGATCTCCCATCTTGCCCCCATAATGCGGCTTCACAAAAAGTAAAAAAAAAAGTTTCTTCTTACCTGGTCGCTGTCCAGAGACGCCCTCTCCCTCATCCATCTAAGGTGCGGATGCGCCAGCGCATAGTAGTGATGTCATATGCCAGAGACATGTGCGCTGACGTCAGCTGCTGGCCTTTGATTGGCTGGCGGCTGTTAACTATTGCCATGCATCCAAAGACGCATGTTCAGTTACTGAACAGACAGAATCCTGCCCCTGGGGCCCGGTGAGCAGGAGCAGGAAGGAGATGGGCCAGGTAAATTCTTCTGGGCAATATATAGTCTAGTGGACATTTTCCAAACTTTTGCATTGACCCATTTTCCTTTTTGTAATTTGTAAAATGTAATAGATGAATACATATATATACAGTACAGACCAAAAGTTTGGACACACCTTCTCATTTAAAGATTTTTCTGTATTTTCATGACTATGAAAATTGTACATTCACACTGAAGGCATCAAAACTATGAATTAACACATCTGGAATTATATACTTAGCAAAAAAGTGTGAAACAACTGAAAATATGTCTTATATTCTAGGTTCTCCAAAGTAGCCATCTTTTGCTTTGATGACTGATTTGCACACTCTTGGCATTCTCTTGATGAGGTTCAAGAGGTAGTCACCGGAAATGGTCTTCCAACTATCTTGAAGGAGTTCCCAGAGATGCTTAGCACTTGTTGGCCCTTTTGCCTTCACTCTGCGGTCCAGCTTACCCCAAACCATCTCGATTGGGTTCAGGTCTGGTGACTGTGGAGGCCAGGTCATCTGGCGTAGCACCCCATCACTCTCCTTCTTGGTCAAATAGCCCTTACACAGCCTGGAGGTGTGTTTGGGGTCATTGTCCTGTTGAAAAATAAACGATGGTCCAACTAAACGCAAACCGGATGGAATAGCATGCCGCTGCAAGATGCTGTGGTAGCCAAGCTGGTTCGGTATGCCTTCAATTTTAAATAAATCCCCAACAGTGTCACCAGAAAAGCACCCCCACACCATCACACCTCCTCCTCCATGCTTCATGGTGGGAACCAGGCATATAGAGTCCATCTGTTCACCTTTTCTGCGTCGCACAAAGACACGGTAGTTTGAACCAAAGATCTCAAATTTTGACTCATCAGACCAAAGCACAGATTTCCACTGGTCTAATGTCCATTCCTTGTGTTCTTTAGCCCAAACAAGTCTCTTCTGCTTGTTGCCTGTCCTTAGCAGTGGTTTCCTAGCAGCTATTTTACCATGAAGGCCTGCTACTCAAAGTCTCCTCTTAACAGTTGTTGAAGAGATGTGTCTGCTGCTAGAACTTTGTGTGGCATTGACCTGGTCTCTAATCTGAGCTGCTGTTAACCTACG
This sequence comes from Phyllobates terribilis, assembly GCF_046119375.1. Classification (NCBI taxonomy): domain Eukaryota; kingdom Metazoa; phylum Chordata; class Amphibia; order Anura; family Dendrobatidae; genus Phyllobates; species Phyllobates terribilis. The sequence goes on along the minus strand of NW_027362768.1, from coordinate 31,438,566 downwards.
ATTTCTGAGGCTGGTGACTCGGATAAACTTATCCTCAGAAGCAGAGGTGACTCTTGGTCTTCCTTTCCTGGGGCGGTCCTCATGTGAGCCAATTTATTTGTAGCGCTTGATGGTTTTTGCAAGTGCACTTGGGGACACATTCAAAGTTTGCCCAATTTTTCGGACTGATTGTCCTTCATTTCTTAAATTAATGATGGCCATTCGTTTTTCTTTACTTAGCTGCTTTTTTCTCGCCATAATACAAATTCTAACAGTCTATTCAGTAGGACTATCAGCTGTGTATCCACCTGACTTCTGCACAGCACAACTGATGGTCCCAACCCCATTTATAAGGCAAGAAATCCCACTTATTAAACCTGACTGGGCACACCTGTGAAGTGAAAACCATTTCCGGTGACTACCTCTTGAAGCTCATCAAGAGAATGCCAAGAGTGTGCAAAGCAGTCATCAAAGCAAAAGGTGGCTACTTTGAAGATCCTAGAATATAAGACATATTTTCAGTTGCTTCACACTTTTTTGTTAAGTATATAATTCCACATGTGTTAATTCATAGTTTTGATGTCTTCAGTGTGAATGTACAATTTTCAAAGTCATGAAAATACAGAAAAATCTTTAAATGAGAAGGTGTGTCCAAACTTTTGGTCTGTACTGTATATATATATATATATATACATATATATATATATATATATATATATATATATATATATTGATAAAATACAAAGGAGATTATTTAATCTTTTTACTGCTTAGCTGTTCACAATAACAGTAATTTTGACCAGGGGTGCCCAAACTTTTACATGCCATTGTAGGCCCGTGCAGAAAATCACATGGGATCATGCAAGGCTACCTGCAGTGCCTGACATGGAGCACAACAGAAGTTAGCAAACCGTGGTGAGGGAAGCAAAGCACGGATGTGGGACAGGTGCGTAACAGCATTTTTCTTATGGTCTGGTTATTTAGACGATGCACAATTATTTGTTGACTTTTGAAAAAAAAAAACTATGGTGCTACAATTTATTTTTAATTACTCGGATACGAATATTATGCTTTTGGATCTCAAGATTTACAAAGATAAAATAAACAGAATCTCCACTAGAACACACTTCAAGCAGGTTGAAATTAATAGTTCCATTCAATATGACAGTAGTATGTGCCCTAAATAGTTAAAAAAATACATATCATATGAGCAATTTTGGACGGATGAGAAAAAATGTACATCAGATGAGGATTTTATTAAGTGAAAGTTTCTTAATGAACGGATATCCAGAACCATTATTCAAATATGCATTTAAAAAAAACAGAGATTTTTCACATATTTCCTGTATTAACAAGGAAATTGAAAAAAAGAACTAAACATGTTGTAACTAGAGATGAGCGAGCACTAAAGTGCTCGGGTACTCGTTGTTCGAGTCAAGCAAATTGGAATGCTCGAGTACTCGGTCTGAGTAACGAGCCTAATGTAAGTCTATGGGAAACTCGAGCATTTTTCTGGCGGCTCTCCCCGGCGGTCTGCAGGGGGCCTAAAAATTGCCCAAATCGATGGGAACAGTGCTCAAATGACATGGGAACAGCATGGGGAAAACCCCTGGAAGCATTTCTGTCTCCCAGGTCACTGCTGTCAACAACATTGTCAAAGGTATTACGCGACTTTTACAGACTCACAATAAAACATACAAAAACTAAAGCAAAATGGATTTTCCTGGGAAATATGTTAAGGAACATCCTTTCCAGGGTAATGACTTGTATATAAGGCAAAATAAATAACCAAAACCAAAAATGCTCCTCCACACCTTGGGGTATGTTCACACGTAGCATTTTTGATGCATTTTTGCACTTTTGCATTGCTTTCAACCAAGACAAATGCATTCACCGGGAAGTGTCATTTTAACATTTTACAACCTGGCCATGTGGTGTGTGACACATCATCAGACACATCCTGTTTCATTTATGGTGGAGGGACTTTGAAAGTCACAAAGACTTTTTTCATAGGGCCATCACGCGGCCCTTACTTTTCTTAAAGGGCCAGCAGTCGGCTATGTTTGTTGTTCCAATTATTAGCGAGTGGGACTCCCATACTGTTATTGCATATGCAGTGACTGCAAGGGCTGCCAAAAATTTGGACGCAACCCAATACCCCTTTGAAAGACATAGAGGGGGGTTTCAGTAAAACCAATGTTCCCATTAGAAAGGAGAGGGTCTGCTATTCAGTTATAGGGCATGCAGTGAGTCCAACGACTGCCAAAATGTAGGAAAAATCCTAGTAACAATTTAAAGACACAGAGCTGGGCCACCGTAATGACGTGCTCCCATTAGAAAGGAGAGGGTCTGCCATTCAGTTATGTTATGAACTGCTACAAGCACTAAGGAAAGATAGGAAAACTGTCCCTACAATAGGACTAAGCTGATTCCCTACAATGCAGTGGGGGACCTGTTCCTTGTGAACAGACCCGCCTAAGTCCTCGGCTAGTCTGAACGCAGACCTATAGATATAAGGGAGGGGTCCCTACAAGAACTAAGGACTGGGATATAGTTGGACACCTCCTAGCAGAAATTGTAGCAGAGCAAAGACAAACAAACAAAAAGTACTAGTGGTCCAAAGACCAAGCAAACTACAGAGTTAGGTACAAGGCACCTGGCTAGCTAAAGAGTAAAAGTAACACTGAAGTCCAGCAAGGCCAGAAGGGTGGAGCTGGATTATATAGGCAGAAAGTCATGTGACCAAAAAAATAGAAAAAGAACTAACAGGAGGGCCACAGTAACGAGTACAACATATTCCCATTAGAAAGGAGAGGATCTGCTATTCAGTTATAGGGTATGCAGTGAGTCCAACGGCAGTCAAAATTTAGGAAAAACCCCACTAACAATTTAAAGACACATAGAGATGGGCCTCAGTAGCGACATATTCCCATTAGAAAGGAAAGGGTCTCCCATACTATTTGTCTATTCAGTGACTGCAATGGCTGTCAAAAATTTGGAGGCACTCCAATGCCTCTTGTAAGAGACGTAGAGGTCGGAGGGCTTCCTGAAAACAATGTTCCCATTATAAGGAAGTGTGTCTCCCATACTGTTTGCCTATGCAGTGAAGCAACGACTGCAAAAATTTGGAGGAACTCCAATACCCCTTGCAAGACACGTAGAGGTCGGAGGACCTCTTGAAAACAGTGTTCCCATTATTAGGAAGTGTGTCTCCCAAACTTTTTGCCTATGCAGTGAAGCAAATGCTGCCAAAAATTTGGAGGAACTCCAATGCCCCTTGCAAGACACGCAGAGGTCAGAGGGTCTATTGAAAACAATGTTCCCATTATTAGGAAGTGTGTTTCCCATACTGATTGCCTATGCAGTGAAGCAACGGCTGCCAAAAATATGGAGGGACTCCAAACTCCAACTCCCTTGCAAGAGACGTAGATATAATGATATAGTAAATATGGTGGTGATATGGTGGTGGAGGATGAAGATGTGGAGAAGGAGGAGGACAAGAGCAAATAGACAAAATCAGGAAGCATATACCCATGTCTGGGTGTGAAGACAGAGGTGCATGGGAATAGAGTTAGACCTCCCAAAAAAAAGACACTGTATTTGAGTTCATGTTACGCTGCTATCATTCGGTTGTGTTGAGAAGTCTGGCTCAATCCAGCCCTTGTTCATTTTTGCAAGAGTCAGCCTGTCAGCATTTTCAGTTGACAGGCGGATGCAGTTATAATTCCACCAGCGGCACTAAAAACCTGCTGTGACAAAACGCTAGCGGCAGGGCAGGCCAAGACCTCCAAGGCCTAGAGAGACAGTTCATGCGACGTGTCCAGCTTGGATACCCAATAATTATAAGGCACAGAGGAATCACGGAGGATATTGGTACGGTCGGTAAGGTACTCCCTCAGCATCTTCCACAACTTTTCCCTCCTTGGGAGAGTACTTCACGCATCAAGGCTTGTGCGATGGGTGGGTCTGAGAAAACTTTCCCAGAACTTTGACAGTGTTTCTCTGCCTCTACTCGATTGCATTTGTGTCTCTCTCACCTGTACTCCTTGGTTGTCCAACGAACTGTGACCTCTGCCACCAGCATTTTAAGATGTTTTTTTTTTAATAATTTCTCTACAAGGGCCTTCTAATACTGCCCCATTTTATTAGGCCTGTCCGGCAAGGTAATTAGAGACAGAAAGTTCTCCTTGTAGCGTGGGTCTAGAAGTGTCACCAACCAATCATGACTGTCACCCAAAATTTGAACAACGCGAGGGTCACGGGAAAGGCAGCGTAACATAAACTCAGCCATGTGTGTCAGACTGCTAACAGGCAAGACTTCTGTGTCCTCACCAAGAGGATGACATACCATGCTTTCCTCCTCATCTTCCTCCTACTCCTCCTCCATCTCCCTCTCCTCAGGCCATCCACGCTGAACAGACAGTTTAACAGTTGTGCAGGTAGTACCGTCTACAGCACAGGAAACTAGATCCTGTTCTTCCTCCTCCTCTTCCTCATTGTCACTCAATCCATGTTGGGATGAGATGAGGCTGGGCTGTGTGGGATCACCCTGTATGGTTCCTTGCTCTATCTCATCGTGCTCTGCCTGCAATGCATCCTCTTTAATTGTGAGCAGAGAGCATTTCAGAAGACAGAGAAGCGGGATGGTGACGCTAATTATGGCATCATCACCGCTCACCATCTTGGTGGAGTCCTCAAAGTTTTGGAGGAAAGTACAGATGTCTGACATCCATGTCCACTCCTGAGGTTTTATGTGTGGAGTCTGACCTCAATATCGACGGCCTTGTTGATGCTGGTAGTCAACAACTGCCCTGTTCTGCTCACAAATCCTTCCCAACATCTGCAATGTAGAGTTCCAACGCGTGGGGACATCGCAGATCAGTCCATGAGCTGGAAGCTGCAAATGCTGCTGAAGCATGGCAAGGGCGGCGGAAGCTGGAGCTAACTTTCTAAAATGGGCACACAGGCGGCATACTTTGACAAGCAGATCCGACACATATTGGTAGGTTTTGAGAAACCGCTGATCCACGAGGTTAAGCACATGGGCCAGGCATGGAAAGTGTTTGAGCTCGCCTCAGATCCACCACCAGGTTCCGGCCATTGTCACCCATGGCCATGCCTGTCTGTAGGGTCAGTGGTGTCAGCCACAGATCTGCCTGCTCTTTCAGAGCTGTCCACAACTCTTCAGCATTGTACTGTTTGTCATCTAAGTATATTAGCTTCAGTGCAGCCTGTTGCGGCTTGGCCGATGCAGTGCTTCCAGCTTGCAACTGATGTGGTCATTTCAGAGATGGAGGCTGAAGAGGAGGAGAAGGAGGTGCAGCAGATGGAGAATGTGGGGGCAACCCTGATTGATCCAGGGCCCACAATCCTCGGCGTAGGGAGAACGTGTTCCGTCCCAAGGTCCGACTGGGTCTTGGCTTCCACTATATTAACCCAGTGTGCCATCAGCGAGATTTACATCCCTGCCCACAATCATTTGCTCAAGTGTCCGTGGTTAGATGGACTTTCCAAGTTACTGCATTGTTGAGGGCACGTCTAATGTTGTGGAACACGTGCTCTTGTAATGCTGGGACAGCACACAGGGAGAAATAGTGGCGGCTGGGGACTGAGTACCGAGGGACGGCCGCCACCATCAGGTTGCGGAAACCTTCCGTCTCCACTAGCCTAAAAGGCAACATTTCGAGAGCAAGGATTCGCGAAATGTGTGAATTTAGTAGTGTGGCCTATAGGGCTTTGGCTGCGCATTTGCGCTTGCATTCCATGGACTGGGATAGGGACAACTGAACATTGTGCTGGGAAAAGGACGTGGACGTGCTTGCTGATGGTGCTAGTGGAGAGTGTGCAACGACAGGTGCAGGGCGGGAGGCATCTTGGCATGCCCCATGGACAGGAGATTGGCGTGCACGCACAACAGTGGAACAAGCAGTGGTGTCACCCGCAGACACAGTTGCTGGACCCTGGGGTTCGTCCCACTTAGTCGGGTTCTTTGCTGCCATGTGCCTGATCATGGTGGTGGTGGACTGGCTGCTAGTTTTGCTTCCCTTGCTGATGCTGGCCTGGTAGGTGGTGCAAATGGCCTTTTTGGGGTTAACTGCAGAGTCTTTAAAAAATAACCAGACTCGGGAAGACCTCACAGTTGTACTGGCAACTTCCGTCATTTTGGCGTTATGAGTAACGCTTTCCCGCCTTGTGTCTGCACCCGCCACACTGCTTCTTCCTGCCTGATGTGGTGCTACGCCACCCACCCCCTGTATTCTGCTGTCCTCTCTCTCTATGTCCCCCCCGCCAGGTTGGGTCAGTTACTATATCATCCACCACCTTATCTTCCACTTCTGCACCCTGGTCCTCCTCCTGACTTTCTGGAAATTGTGTCTCATCATCACCATCATCCACCACTTGCGACAGTAATTGAACTTTCCCACCATCTCCTTCGTGTGACTGTGACTACTCCAATATTTGGGAATCGCTATATGCGTTCTCCTCTTCACTCGCTTGAAGCTGGCTTGGCGAGAGGCCCGAATCTACAAATGGAAAAGTGAACAGCTCTTCTGAATGTCCAAGTGTGGGATCAGTTGTCTCCAGGCACTCGGCAGGGTGGGAGGAGGGAGAATCAGGGTGAGGAATAGACTCACGGCTACTGAGACTTGATCGTGTGGAAGACAGGGATGTGGTGGTGCTATCCAACCAACAACCTGTTGACACTGTGTTCAATAGTGCTGTTCTGCGGTCCCCTAGTAATTGGGACAGGAAGGTCGATCGACAAGATGTGGGTGTTTGTTGTGGCACAATTTCAGCTTGCCCACGGCCACGTCCTCAGCCTTGGTCTCTGCATGCACCATCACCATCACATCCACTTCCCCATCCCTTGCCATGCACCTTGCCCTTTTTTAATGAAGGACAATATTTTCCACGTTCATGAGACATGGCTAATTTTGGAATGCAGTGATATGTGATAATTCTGACAGAGAACCACAATTTTAAATAGCAGGCCTATAATTTGCTAATACCACAGACCACATCTCAGTACCAATGCTTTCTAACTGATGTTTTGATCACTTTTGAATGTTGGTTGTGCTTTCACACTTGTGGTAGCATGAGATGGACTCTACAACCCACAGAAGTTGCTCAGGTAGTGCAGCTTATCCAGAATGGCACATCAATGCGAGCTGTAGCAAGAAGGTTTGCTGTGTCTGTCAGCGTAGTGTCCAGAGGCTGGAGGCGCTACCAGGAGACAGGCCAGTACACCAGGAGACGTGGAGGGGGCCGTAGGAGGGCAACAACCCAGCAGCAGGACCGCTACCTTCGCCTTTGTGCAAGGAGGAACAGGAGAAGCACTGCCAGAGCCCTGCAAAATGACCTCCAGAAGGCCACAAATGTGCATGTGTCTGCACAAACGGTTAGAAACCGACTCCATGAGGGTGGTATGAGGGCCCGATGTCCACAGATTGGGGTTGTGCTCACAGCCAGACACCGCGCAGGATGCTTGGCATTTGCCACAGAACACCAGGATTGGCAAAGTCGCTACTGGCGCCCTGTGCTCTTCACAGATGAAAGCAGGTTCACACTGAGCACATGTGACAGACATGACAGAGTCTGGAAACACTGTGGAGAGCGATCTGCTGCCTCCAACATCCTTCAGCATGACTGGTGTGGCAGTGGGTCAGTAATGGTGTGGGGTGGCATTTCTTTGGAGAGCCGCACAGCCCTCCATGTGCTCGCCAGAGGTAGCCTGACTGCCATTAGGTACCGAGATGAGATCTTCAGACCCCTTGTGAGACCATATTCTGTTGCGGTTGGCCCTGGGTTCCTCCTAATGCAGGACAATGCCAGACCTCATGTGGCTGGAATGTGTCAGCAGTTCATGCAAGATGAAGGCATTGAAGCTATGGACTGGCCTGCGCGTTCCCCAGACCTGAATCCGATGGAGCACATCTGGAACATCATGTCTCGCTCCATCCACCAACGTCACATTGCACCACAGACTGTCCAGGAGTTGGCGGATTCTTTAATTCAGGTCTGGGAGGAGATCACACAGGAGACCATCCGCAGCCTTATCAGAAGCATGCTCAGGCATTGTAGGGAGGTCATACAGGCACGTGGAGGCCACACACAATACTGAGCCTCATTTTGACTTGTTTTAAGGACATTACATCAAAGTTGGATTAGCCTGTAGTGTGTTTTTCCACTTTAATTTTGGGGATGACTCCACATCCAGGCCTCCATTGGTTAATAAATTTGATTTCCATTGATGATTTTTGTATGATTTTGTTGTCAGCACATTCAACTTTGTACAGAACAAAGTATTCAATGAGAATATTTCATTCATTCAGATCTAGGATGTGTTATTTGAGTGTTCCCTTTATTTTTTTGAGCAGTGTATATTAACCCTTCATGTGCTTCACACCAATTAATTGAACATGAAGGGAAAAAATGAGCGTTTAACTTTTTTTCACTAAAATTTTATTTTAGACCCCAATTTTTTATTTTCACGAAGGTACTAGGAGAAATTGGACCCCAAAAGTTGTTGTGCAATTTATCCTGAGTACGCTGATACCTCATATGTTGGGGAAAGCCATTGTTTGGGTGCACGGCAGGGCTCGGAAAGGAAGGAGCGCCATTTGACGTTTTCAAAGCAAAACTCGCTGTAATTCGCAGCGGACCCCATGTCACCTTTGGAGTGCCTAAACAGTGGAAACCCCCACAATTGACCCCATTTTGGAAGCTAGACCCCTCAGGGAACTTATTTAGTGGTGTGGTGAGCACTTTGAACCCCAAGTGTTTTGCAAAGGTTTATGACATAGAGCCGTGAAAAAAAAAATCTTTTTTTTTTCCACAAAAATGATCTTTTAGCCGCAAAATTTTTATTTTCACGAGGGTACTAGGAGAAATTGGACCCCATAAGTTGTTGTGCAATTTCTCCTGAGTACGCTGATACCCCATGTGTTGGAGAAAACTACTGTTTGGGCGCATGTCAGGGCTCGGAAAGGAAGGAGTGACGCTTTGGAATGCAGACTTTGATGGAATGGTCTGCTGGCGTCATGTCACGTTCTCAGAGCCCCTGATGTGCCTAAACAGTGGAAATGCCCAGCAAGTGCCCCCTTTTTGGAACTGATACCTGATTTGTGAATTGTATAATGTAGTGTTATACATCAGTTGTGTAGGACAACCTGACAAACACTACACAACTGACGTATGACAACCTGACAAACACTACGTCAGTTGTGTAGTGTTCATCAGGTTGTCATACGTCAGAAATTAATTTAGCAGTCCATGGAAGTATGGTACCTTTTGAAGCAGTCTTTCATGCACAGGCCAGGTTTGTCAGGGCAGGTGTCAGATTGATAAATGGTGTCCTTGCGTATTCCCCTTTTATAACACACTCGGCATTTCTTTTGTGACTTACCTTTTTTTCCGCTGTGAGGGATCTGCCCCGGGAAATGCTGGCCCGGTACAATTCGAGGTCTTTCAGTTCCAGAAGTACTGGGGCCCGCTCCGTCATCACTGCCAAATATCAGGGCCTTGATAACTGTCTCCTGAAAGTGAAGGTACGACGTAGAAGTCTGGCCTGCACATTGTGACAGAAGGAAAGCGTTGTGCATTGCCATCTGTACGATGTGCTCAGACAGCTTCTTATACCATACCTTGGCCTTTCTCTTGGACTTGATCAGAGAGATCAACTCCCCCAATGTACTTGTTGTACTCCACTACACAGTCTGGTTTGGCGACCTGTGTAGTGGAACCTCGTACAGTGCTGAGGGTGCTGCCATTACCATGTATGGTGGTCAAGAGAAGGACATCCCTCTTGCCCTTGTACTTGACCACCAACAGGTGGTCGCTACATTGGGCTCTGCTCTCACCCCTTCTGAGCAGCTGCCCAATTAGCGTCTTTGGGAGGCCTCTCTGATTTTTGCGGACAGTACCGCAAGGTGCGGTACGTCACGCAGAGAGGGACTTGAAGAGAGGGACACTGGTATAAAAGTTATCCACGTACAAGTGATAACCTTTATCCAGAAATGGGTGCATCAAGTCCCACACAATTTTCCCACTCACTCCCAGAAGAAGGGGGCATTCAGGGGGTTCAATCCGGGAGTACTTCTCTTCATAAACTCTAAACTTGTGAGTGTACCCTGAGTTACTCTCACAAAGTTTATACAGCTTGATCCGGTACCTGGCCCTCTTACTGGGAAGGTACTGCCGAAATCCAAGCCGCCCCTTAAAATGAACTAGGGACTCATCCTAGCAGAAGTCCCTTTGGGGCACATACACTTCAGCAAACTTGTTGTTGAAGTGCTCGATGACAGGACGAACTTTGAAAAGACGATCAAAGTTTGCGTCATCGCGTGCAGGACACCTTGCATTATCTTGGTAATGCAAGAACTTGTAGATGGCCTCAAATCATCTCCAGATCATGACCATTCAGAACACTGGAGTGTTATACAAAACGTCAACACTCCAGTATTGCCGAACCTCTGGCTTCTTCAGAATCCCCATATGAAGGACCAGGCCCCAAAACTTCATCATTTCTTCTGCGTCTACAAGAGACCAGTTAGAAAATGATGAAGAGGGGTTTTGTTCCAAAAATTGATGAGCGTATAAATTAGTTTGGCCCACCATGAGGTTTATAAAATCCTCAGAGAAAAAGACTTTGAAAAAGTCTATTTCTGTGAGGCCTGTGGTGTCAAACTTGATTTCTGATTCCGCCACGAAATCAGGAATCAGTGGCTCATAATTTTCGGGGGGGCGAGTTCCATATGGGGTCAGTAGTGGGGGGCGCTGGATCATCTTCTCTCCTGAGATGACTGCGGGGCGGTCCAGCAGCACCTGAGAAGGAAGAAGAGGAGGAAAAGGAGGACAATGAGGCGTCGGAAAAGTAAAGAAATGTGGGATCCTCGCCCTCACTGTCAGTGTCGGAGGCAAGAATAGCGTATGCCTTCTCCGCTGAATAGCGAGTTTGGGATGAGCCGGACATTTTTTTTTTTATGTATGTGGTGCGTGTGTGTCACTACTTTATTTAGAGTGTGTGTGTTTCAGTGTACTTGGTGTGAACTTTTTTTTTCTGGAAAAAAAAAGAGAAAAAAAGGAACTACTGTAGGTGGTGCAAACAGTGAGCACGAGTGTGGATCGGTGAACTATGTCACTATGTCACCAATCAGCTCTCGGCAGCTGCTGGGTATGTGCGCGGATGTGGTGCAAAGGTGGGGGGGAGTGTAAAACAAAGAGCACGAGTTCGGTTCAGTGATCTGTGGTCACTAATCAGCGCTCAGCCGCTGCAGGAAGTACGGGAAAAAAAATGGATAAAAGTCAAGCGATCAAGTACTGATCAGCACTTGGTGGGAGAAAGGGGGATGGGAAGGGGGTAAGGAGGAGAGGGGAGAGAGGGGGATTGGGGTGGATGAGGACTGATCAAAAAATCCTACTTACAGTTGTCATCTTTCAGATTAAGATGTCTTCTGTAAAATGTCTTCTGGAGCAGGAGCGGAGTCTGTGGTATCACAGGCTTCTGTGGCACCGCAAGGCCCAGCATGACGCACAATCTGACAATGCGACCGCCCTCTAGAAAAAAAAAAGGTTAGTTGAAAAAAAAAGCTAAAGTAGCGAGCGCGAGTGCTGATCGGTGATTTGTGTCACCGATCAACTCTCGGTGGCTGCTGGATGCACGCACGGAGGTGGTGCAAAGTGGGGCGGGGGGGGGGAATAAAAAAGTCCTGAAAAGCAGCGAGCATGGACGTTGATCAGTGACGTAGTCACTGGTCAGCGCTCGGCCGCTGCAGGACACATGAAAAAAAAAAACTGTGGGGAGGAGGATTGGGCGTAAAGGGAGGGGGGGAGAGGGATGGATGAGGGTAGAACAGGGATGGACTTACCAAAGTCTTCTCTGTTCTTCTTCAGCAGCAGGATCAGCAGCAGGTTCTGGAAGAGGCTCTAAAGCAGGATCCGCAGCAGCAGGATAAGGAGCTGGAGACCCAGGACCCTGGAGACAGCAGCAGGATGCTGGAGCAGGAGATCCAGGACCCTGGAGACCGCAGCAGGACCCCGGAGCAGCAGCAGCAACTGGAGCAGGTAGGAGAAAGGTCTTGTAGAGTCACAGAAGATTCTGTGGCACTACAAGGCCCAGCACAGTGCAGATCAGTGTGACCGCTCTGTAGAAATCATCACCAAATGTGAGGATCTGCAGGGCGGTCACAGGGGGGTGATAAGGTGGTGACAGGCAGGTCACAGGCCGGTCACCACCCGGTCACCTCCTGGTCAGGTACTCTGATTGGTGCGATCGATGATGACATCGATTGCACCAATCAGAGATGGCTGGGGCCTGGGCACGCACCACAGGGGGTCACAGGGAGGTGACAGGCAGATCACAAGCCGGTCACCGCCCTGTGACCGCCCTGACACCTGTGTTCAGGTACTCTAATTGGAGCGATCGATGTCATCATCGATCGCTCCAATCAGAGCTTGCTGGGGGCTTCTATGACATCACAGGGGGTCATGGGGCGATAACAGGCAGGTCACAAGCCGGTCACCGCCCCGTGACCGCCCTGTTACCGCGCGGTCCCGCTATGATTGGTGCGATCGATGTGATCAGCGATTGCACCGATCATAGCAGTTTGGGGAGAGGGCTGGGGTTACTAGGCAACAGCCTAGGAACGGTGCTCTTAGGAGCACCAATCCTAGGCTGCACATCACTGTTTCCGGCAATCTGATTGCCCGAAACAATGAGAAATGCTGTGATTGGCAGTTCAGAATTGAACAGCCAATCATAGTGATCGTGGGTGCGGTGGGGGTGGTGACACTGTAAGGTAAGATGGCACCGGAAATTTAATGCGATCACGCGACCGAAGTCGCGGTGCCGCATTAAAGATAGGGCGTATTAAAGATAGGGCGTATAAATACGTATCAGGCACATAAGGCCCAGGGCACAGATGCGTATCAATATTAGGTATTATATTAGTATTAGGTTCATTATTTGATTATTTAGGTAGTGATATATAATGATAAAAACATAGCAAAAGTAAATTGGGAGTTTGCAGCCATTTCTTGGGTGGATAGAAAGGAAAATTTACAATAAAGAAATGTTTTCATTAGACCCCTTTAAGAAATTATGCAAATGTACAGTCACTTGGAAATAGATATGTAGTAAAATAGTGCCTCCCAATTTACTTTGGATATGTGATTTACTATGCAAATAGCCAGCGTGTCTGAAACTCTTAACACGTCAGGATGACAATCAGAATGTCAGATATTAAAAGTAAAACACCCCTGTAGTTTGTGTGCTAAATAGGCATAATTAAAAAAAAATAAAAATATCCCTAATTTTATTGGGATTTGAACCCAGAAATCGCAGATTTAGACGCTGATGCCTTACCATTGAGCTATCCGGTCAAATAATAGTGAGAGGTTGCTTTTCGTGTCTCATGAGATCAACCATGAAAATACTCCGGGTAACTAAAAGTCCTTGTGATTCTGATTCTGATGTTTGAAGTAGGTCACACATCAGACTCACACATGAAAATCAAAATCAAACATCATTTGAATTTACTTGGAGGAGGTATTTCTGAAAGTCCCAATCAGTTTCAGACAGGTTTGCACTGAAAATCCCATAACCAAATAGATTGCCTAAACTTGTTCAACTGAGAGTATAGCTCAATGGTTAGTGCACTGGCTCTAGACGTAGAGTTTTAGGTTCAAGTCCCATCAGCAAACAGTGACTTTTTTTAATATTATTACTAGAGATGAGCGGTGTTCGACTCGAACTGTTCGCCAATCTCAAATTCGAGCTGTTTTGGGCGGTGTTCGAGCCGTTCGGCGAACATGAACAATTTGAAAAAAATTTGGCTGTTCAAGGTTATGTTCCATAACTGTTCGTGCACCAAAATCATAACTGGATTTTTTCTCAGTAATGCTGAAAATTAATGTTAATACGCAGTTTGAGTGTACAGCGGGGTGGGGGGAGGGGCAGGGGATGGATCTCTGCATAAATAATGAATGATCTCCATTTTTTTTTCTCTTTCCCGCATTTACAGTGGGGAGGTGCAATCTGTCAGCCTATCAGCAGCGCACACACGGAGCGAACTGCTTTTTTTCACACAAGCAAGGGCATGTGCCATTGGCTGTGTATGTCACATGTCCTTGCCCTATAAGACCCAGCCATTTTCCCCGTCGCCACCATTTTCTCACTGCTGCAGCTGCGTGTTAGACGGCACGGCTGTTGCTGTGTGCGCTATACTTTGTTAATTTCAAGCCAATTTTCGCACAAATCTACAGATAGCTTGGGAGTAGGGAATAGTTGTGATTGCAGTCCTTTTGAGGACTAGGTTACATCATTTCCTACGACTTTTATCAAGCAGGTCTGTGCTCTTAAATAGATAGGTTTGGAGTAAAGACTAATTGTAATTGCAGTCCTATTGAGGGCTAGGCTACATCAGTTCCTATCACTTTTATCAAGCAGGTCTGTGCTCTTAAAAAGATAGGTTGGGAGTAAAGACTAATTGTAATTGCAGTCCTTTTGAGGGCTAGGTTACATCAGTTCCTATCACTTTTTGCCAGGCAGGTCTGTGCCAGTGCTGTGCAAGTTTTTTTCACAGCATTTGGCTAAATCTAGCAAAGCAAATCCTTTTTGGCCTCTTGCAGTGTGTGTTAGTCAATGGAGTAGCCTATCTGTGTTGCAAGCTACACCACCTGTGTATAGAAAGCAAATTTTTTTACTGCACCTAGTGAAGTAAAACCTTTTGGGCATAACATCATTCTATTAGTTCATCTATACTAACCTCCACCAGGTTGCAAATTCAAAATAATTTTTATCTGCATCTAGCTCTGAAAAAATATTTCGGCTTGTAGCAGTGTGTGGGACTTGTTCTATTAGTCCATCTATACTAACCTCCACCAGATTGCAAATTCAATATAATTTTTATCTGCATCTAGCTCTGAAAAAATATTTTGGCTTGTAGCAGTGTGTGTGACTTGTTCTATTAGTCCATCTACAGTGCCTACAAGTAGTATTCAACCCCCTGCAGATTTAGCTGGTTTGATAAGATGCAAATAAGTTAGAGCCTTCAAACTGCAAACGAGAGTAGGTTTTATGAACAGAAGCATAAATCTTACAAACCAAAAAGTTATGTTGCTCAGTTGAATTTTATTAAATTTTAAACATAAAAGTGTGGGTCAATTATTATACAACCCCTATGTTTAATATTTTGTGGAATAACCCTTGTTTGCAATTACAGCTAATAATCGTCTTTTATAAGACCTGATCAGGCCGGCACAGGTCTGTGGAGTTATCTTGGCCCACTCCTCCATGCAGATCTTCTCCAAGTTATCTAGGTTCTTTGGGTGTCTCATGTGGACTTTATTCTTGAGCTCCTTCCACAAGTTTTCAATTGGGTTAAGGTCAGGAGACTGACTAGGCCACTCCAACACCTTGACTTTTTCCCTATTGAACCAGGTCTTGGTTTTCTTGGCTGTGTGCTTTGGGTCGTTGTCTTGTTGGAAGATGAAATTACGACCCATCTTAAGATCCTTGATGGAGGAGCGGAGGTTCTTGGCCAAAATCTCCAGGTAGGTCGTGCTATCCATCTTCCCATGGATGCGGACCAGATGGCCAGGCCCCTTGGCAGAGAAACAGCCCCACAGCATGATGCTGCCACCACCATGCTTGACTGTAGGGATGGTATTCTTGGGGTCGTATGCAGTGCCATCCAGTCTCCAAACGTCACGTGTGTGGTTGGCACTAAAGATCTCGATCTTGGTCTCATCAGACCATAGAACCTTGAACCAGTCTGTCTCAGAGTCCTCCAAGTGATCATGAGCAAACTGTAGACGAGCCTTGACATGACGCTTTGAAAGTAAAGGTACCTTACGGGCTCGTCTGGAACGGAGACCATTGCGGTGGAGTACGTTACTTATGGTATTGACTGAAACCAATGTCCCCACTGCCATGAGATATTCCCGGTGCTCCTTCCTTGTTGTCCTTGAGTTAGCCTTGACTCTTCGGACAAGCCTGGCCTCGGCACGGGAGGACACTTTCAAAGGCTGTCCTGGCCGTGGAAGGCTAACAGTAGTTCCATAAGCCTTCCACTTGCGGATGATGCTCCCAACAGTGGAGACAGGTAGGCCCAACTCCTTGGAAAGGGTTTTGTACCCCTTGCCAGCCTTGTGACCCTCCACGATCTTGTCTCTGATGGCCTTGGAATGCTCCTTTGTCTTTCCCATGTTGACCATATCTGAGTGCTGTTCACAAGTTTGGGGAGGGTCTTAAATAGTCAGAAAAGGCTGCAAAAGAGATCTTTAATCCACACATGTGAAGCTCATTATTCTTGGTGCCTGAACTACTTCTTAATACTTTAGGGGGACCAAACAGAATTCTTGTGGTTTGAGGGGTTGAATAATAAATGACACTCTGAATTAACTTTTTACGTTTTAAAAAACAAAACAAAAAAAAAACAAAAACAAAATTTGCTGCAGTGCATTTCCCACTTCCAGGCTGATCTACAGTACAAATGTCACAATGCCAAGTTAATTCCGCATGTGTCAACCAGCTAAATCTGCAGGGGGTTGAATACTACTTGTAGGCACTGTATACTAACCTCCACCAGGTTGCAAATTCAATATAATTTTTATCTGCATCTAGCTCTGAAAAAATATTTTGGCTAGTAGCAGTGTGTGGGACTTTTTCCATTAGTCCATCTATACTAACCTCCACCAGGTTGCAAATTCAAAATATTTTTTATCTGCATCTAACCCAGCCAATACTTTTGGGCTAACACCACAGTTTGGCCACTCAGCTCTGCTCGGTTCCCATCCATTGTTTTTTGTGCAAACAACTCCAGAGTTGTCAATTAGTTAACCACCAAAATGAGTGGAAAAAGGCCTGCTGCTGGTGGAAAGGGGAATAGGCGTGTTGGGAAGGGAAAAAAAGGTTGTGTCCATGGGGTAGGTGTTAAAGCAGCAGTAACATCTGCAGAAGAAAGACCATCTTCCAGCCAAACTAAGATGTCTACTTCTTTTAATGGACAATGTGATAAGATCCCTTTCTTACGGCCACGTCAATCGCTACAAATTCCAGATGAGGCACAAAAACAGCAGGTGCTTCAACGGATATCAAGTGCTCCTTTTAGTGGGCTCTCCTCCATCTCAACTTCAACATCACAAATACTCCAGTCCTCAGAGGTGTCACCCCAATCGCACTTGCTTCCTCACAGCTCCCAAGTCTCCAGCTGCCCGTCTGAGAATGGAGTAGAAGAGATGGTTGAGTCGGCAGAGCTGTTTACTGATACTATAGTCTGGGATTCAGAGGTCGGCTCCAGAGCTTCTGTGAATCCAGACGGGGAAATGATCTGCACTGATGCCCAGAATCTTTATGAGTCGGATCCAGGACCAGACGCAGAAGGTTCTGAGCAAAATGTAGACCCTTGTTCCCAAACTGTAACTCCTGTTGGTGGAGACAATGAGGAAGACGATGATGAGACTCAAATACCTGATTGGAGCGACAACTTGACTTTTCGGTCAGGGCAGGAAGAGGTTGGCTCTGAGGACGACGGGTGTGAGAACACACAGGGTGATGATGATGAGGTTGGAGATCCCACTTACTGTCAACCCACAGTCAGCCAAGAGATGAGGTCAGCAGAGGAGGTGGAGGAGGATGCTAGTGACAACGAGGTCAGGTTGCGCCTTCCTGGACAGAGACGTAGTACTGGAAGCACGTCAACAACTGCATCCTCAAACACAACTCTGCCTCTGACCACAAGTCGTGGTGGCTCTTCAGGTCGCATGGGTGCTAAGCCTTGCATAGCCTGGGCATTTTTTCAGATTGATCAGGATGACCCAACTCGTGTTATCTGTAACATTTGTCAGCAAAAGCTAAGTAGAGGCAAAAAATACATAGTTTGAGTGCTTCATGCATGAACCGGCACATGGACATGAAGCATAAGTTGCAGTGGGAAGCTCACTGTGCTACAATGCGGCCTAGCCAGCCGGGCCAACCACCGTCTGCCACATCTTGTGCATCCGCGGCCTCTTCATCCTCTGTGACTGGGGGGACAGCAGTCACACCTGTTTTGGGATCCAGACCTGCCACCTCTTTACCCGCAACAGCCAGCGTGATTGGCAGGTCATCATTTTCTTTGGAGGTGGAAATACCAGCTGGTGTTTAGCGCTGTCCGACATCGATAGCACCACCTTTGGATCAAGGCAACCTAACATGTAAGCCTGCATCTTCCTCACAGACCGTCAGTTTGCCGGGGACACCCTTCTCAACCCCGTCTAAGCACAACAGCCAGCCCTCGGTCCCTCAGATGTGGACAAGTAAAACACCATTTCCTCCTAGCCATGAGAAAGCTAAGAGGTTGAATTTCACCATCTGCAAGCTCTTGGCTACAGAAATGCTGCCTTTCCGCCTGGTGGACACAGAAGATTTTCGAGACCTTATGTCCGTCGCAGTGCCCCAGTACCAGATGCCCAGTCGGCACTGCTTCTCAAAGAAAGGTGTGCCTGCGCTCCACCAGCATGTCGCACACAACATCACCGCTTCTTTGAGAAACTCTGTGTGTGACAGGGTGCATTTCACCACAGACACTTGGACGAGTAGGCATGGACAGGGGCGTTACATGTCGCTGACTGGGCACTGGGTAACTATGGTGACAGCAGGACAAGGGGCTGCTGTCCAAGTCTTGCTGTCCCCAAAAGTTGTGCCTCAATCCTCTTTATCTCGAAGTTCCTCCACTGCTTCTGCCTCCTCAACCTCCTCTCGGTCCTCCACCTGCACCCAAAGCCTGTCTGGTCATGACACAAGCTTTCTAACTGCGCAGAAGGGATCCTGCTCACCTCCTTACTATGCTGGCAGCAGTGCTCAACGTCATCAGGCGGTTTTAACTTTGAAATGTCTGGGAAATGTGAGTCACACAGCTGAGGAGTTGTGGTCAGCTCTGGAGAACCAGTTTCATGAATGGTTGTCTCCACTGGACCTGAAACCAGGGAAGGCCGTGTGCGACAATGCTGCAAACCTGGGTGCGGCCCTTCGCCGGGGCAATGTCACACACGTGCCTTGTATGGCTCACGTGTTGAACCTGGTTGTCCAGCAATTTTTAGCCCACTATCCCAGACTAGATGGCCTTCTGCAGAGGGCATGGTCGCTGTGTGCTCACTTCCGCCGTTCGCATCCCGCAGCTCAGCGACTTGCATCTCTACAGAAGTCGTTGGGCCTGCCACTTCACCGGCTAAAATGCAATGTGCCTACCCGGTGGAATTCAACTCTGCACATGTTGCAGCGACTGTGGCAGCACCGACAAGCCCTGGTACAATATGTTTTGATGTATAGCCTGGGCCAACGAGATTCAGAGGTGGGGCACATCACGCTGGAGGAGTGGTCTCAGATCAGGGACCTATGCACCCTTCTGCACAGTTTTGAAATGGCGACGAAGATGTTTAGTGCTGACGATGCCATTATCAGCATGACTATTCCGGTGATTTACATGCTGGAGCACATGTTAAACAGAATACGGAGTCAGGTGGTGGCACAAGAGGAGGTGGAGGAAGTACAGGAGGTGGAGTTGTATGCGGAAGGGCTAACATCAGCAAGGTCCAGACGGTCGGCAGCACCAAGACGGCAGGCATGTGAGGGTGGGGGAGATGGATTTACCAGGGCCCATGGTAGCAGCCAAACTAGTGGGGAAGGTGCAGGAGCCCAGGAAGAAGTGGTTGACTAACTGATGGAAGACTCATCAGATGAGGGAGACCTTGATCACATTTCTGTTGTGCGAAGTTGGGGGGAGAGGGCAGAGGAAGGAAGCATGATTGTTACCTCGCCACCAACACAACAGGGACTTGGTACTCCTGGATGCGCAAGACACATGAGTAGAGATGAGCGTTGTTCTACTCGAACTGTTCGCCAATCTCAAATTCGAGCTGTTTTGGGCGGTGTTCGAGCCGTTCGGCGAACACGAACAATTTGAGAAAAATTCGGCTGTTCGAGGTTATGTTCGATAACTGTTTGTGCACCAAAATCATAACTGGATTTTTTCTCAGTAATGATGAAAATTAATGTTAATACGCAGTTTGAGTGTACAGCGGGGTGGGGGGAGGGGCAGGGGATGGATCTCTGCAGGAACAATGAAGAGCTCCATTTTTTTTTCTCTTTCCCGCATTTGCAGTGGGGAGGTGCAATCTGTCAGCCTATCAGCAGCGCACACACGGAGCGAAGTGCTTTTTTTCACACAAGCAAGGGCATGTGTAATTGGAAGTGTATGTCACATGTCCTTGCCCTATAAGACCAAGCCATTTTCCCCGTCGCCACCATTTTCTCACTGCTGCAGCTGCGTGTTAGACGGCACCGCTGTTGCTGTGTGCGCTATACCTTGTTAATTTCAAGCCAATTTTCGCACAAATATACAGATAGCTTGGGAGTAGGGAATAGTTGTGATTGCAGTCCTTTTAAGGACTAGGTTACAGCATTTCCTACGACTTTTATCAGGGAGGTCTGTGCTCTTAAATAGATAGGTTGTGGGAGTAAAGACTAATTGTAATTGGAGTCCTTTTCAGGACTAGGTTACATGAATTCCTATCAGTTTTTGCCAGGCAGGTCTGTGCCAGTGCTGTGCAAGTTTTTTTCACAGCATTTGGCTGAATCTAGCAAAGCTAATCCTTTTTGGCCTATTGCAGAGTGTGATAGTCAGTGGAGTAGCCTATCTGTGTTGCAACATATAACACCTGTGTATAGAATACCAATTTTTTTACTGCACCTAGTGAAGTAAAATCTTTTGGGCATAGCATCATTCTATTAGTCCATCTATACTGACCTCCATCAGGTTGCAAACTGAATATAATTTTTTTCTGCATCTAGCTCTGAAAAAATATTTGGGCTTCTAGCAGTGTGTGGGACTTGGTCTATTAGTCCATCTATACTGACCTCCATCAGGTTGCAAATTAAAAATATTTTTTTTCTTCATTTAGCTCTGAAAAAATATTTGGTCTTCTAGCAGTGTGTGGGACTTGTTCTATTAGTCCTTCTATACTGACCTCCAGCAGGTTGCAAATTGAATATAATTTTTTTCTGCATCTAGCTCTGAAAAAATAGTTCGGCTTCTAGCGGTGTGTGGGACTTGGTCTATTAGTCCATCTATACTGACCTCCATCAGGTTGCAAATTAAAAATAATTTTTTTCTGCATCTAGCTCTGAAAAAATATTTGGGCTTCTAGCAGTGTGTGGGACTTGGTCTATTAGTCCATCTATACTGACCTCCATCAGGTTGCAAATTAAAAATAATTTTTTTCTGCATCTAGCTCTGAAAAAATATTTGGGCTTCTAGCAGTGTGTGGGACTTGGTCTATTAGTCCATCTATACTGACCTCCATCAGGTTGCAAATTAAAAATAATTTTTTTCTGCCTCTAGCTCGAAAAAATATTTGGGCTTCTAGCAGTGTGTGGGACTTGGTCTATTAGTCCATCTATACAGACCTCCATCAGGTTGCAAATTAAAAATAATTTTTTTCTGCATCTAGCTCTGAAAAAATATTTGGGCTTCTAGCGGTGTGTGGGACTTGGTCTATTAGTCCATCTATACTGACCTCCATCAGGTTGCAAATTAAAAATATTTTTTTTCTTCATTTAGCTCTGAAAAAATATTTGGTCTTCTAGCAGTGTGTGGGACTTGTTCTATTAGTCCTTCTATACTGACCTCCAGCAGGTTGCAAATTGAATATAATTTTTTTCTGCATCTAGCTCTGAAAAAATAGTTCGGCTTCTAGCGGTGTGTGGGACTTGGTCTATTAGTCCATCTATACTGACCTCCATCAGGTTGCAAATTAAAAATAATTTTTTTCTGCATCTAGCTCTGAAAAAATATTTGGGCTTCTAGCAGTGTGTGGGACTTGGTCTATTAGTCCATCTATACTGACCTCCATCAGGTTGCAAATTAAAAATAATTTTTTTCTTCATTTAGCTCTGAAAAAATATTTGGGCTTCTAGCAGTGTGTGGGACTATTTGTATTAGTCCATCTATACTGACCTCCATCAGGTTGCAAATTCAAAATAATTTTTTTCTGCATCTAACCCAGCCAATAGTTTTGGCCTAATACCACAGTTTGGCCACTCAGCTCTGCTCGGTTACCATCCATTGTTTTTTTGTGCAAACAACTCCAGAGTTGTGAATTAGTTAACCACCAAAATGAGTGGAAAAAGGCCTGCTGCTGGTGGAAAGGGGAATAGGCGTGTTGGGAAGGGGAAAAAAGGTTGTGTCCGTGGGGTAGGTGTTAAAGCAACAGTAACATCTGCAGAAGAAAGACCATCTTCCAGCCAAACTAAAATGTCTACTTCTTTTAGCGGACAATGTGATAAGATCCCTTTCTTACGGCCACGCCAATCGCTACAAATTCCAGATGAGGCACAAAAACAGCAGGTGCTTCAACGGATATCAAGTGCTCCTTTAAGTGGGCTCTCCTCCACATCAACTTCAACATCACAAATACTCCAGTCCTCAAAGGTGTCACCCCAATCGCACTTGCTTCCTCACAGCTCCCAAATCTCCAGCTGCCCGTCTGAGTATGAGGTAGAACAGATGGTTGAGTCTGCAGAGCTGTTTACTCATACTATAGCCTGGGAATCAGAGGTCGACTCCAGCGCTTCTGTGAATCCAGACGAGGAAATGATCTGCACTGATGCCCAGAATCTTTATGAGTCGGATCCAGGACCAGACGCAGAAGGTTCTGACCATAATGTAGACCCTCATTCCCAAACTGTAACTCCTGTTGGTGGAGACAATGAGGAAGACGATGATAAGACTCAAATACCTGATTGGAGCGACAACTTTAGTTTTTTGTCAGGGCAGGAACAGGTTGGCTCTGAGGACGACTGGTGTGATAACGCACAGGGTGATGATGATGAGGTCGGAGATTCCACTTACTGTCAACCCACAGTCAGCCAAGAGATGAGGTCAGCAGAGGAGGTGGAGGAAGATGCTAGTGACGACGAGGTCAGGTTGCGCCTTCCTGGACAGAGACGTAGTACTGGAAGCACGTCAACAACTGCATCCTCAAACACAACTCTGCCTCTCACCACAAGTCGTGGTGGCTCTTCAGGTCGCATGGGTGCTAAGCCTTGCATAGCCTGGGCATTTTTTCAGATCGATAAAGATGACCCAACTCATGTTATCTGTAACATTTGTCAGCAAAAGCTAAGTAGAGGCCAAAAAATACATAGTTTGAGTACTTCATGCATGAACCGGCACATGGACATGAAGCATAAGTTGCAGTGGGAAGCTCAGTGTGCTACAATGCGGCCTAGCCGGCCGGGCCAATCACCGTCTGCCATATCTTGTGCATCCGCGGCCTCTTCATCCTCTGTGACTGGGGGGACAGCAGTCACACCTGTTTTGGGGCGCAGACCTGCCACCTCTTTACCCGCAACAGCCAGCGTGATTGGCAGGTCATCATTTTCTTTGGAGGTGGTAACACCAGCTGGTGTTGAGCGCTGTCCGACATCGATAGCACCACCTTTGGATCAAGGCAACCTAACATGTCCGCCTGCATCTTCCTCACAGACCGGCAGTTTGCCGGGGACACCCTTATCAACCCCGTCTAAGCACAATAGCCAGCCCTCGGTCCCTCAGATGTGGACAAGTAAAAGACCATTTCCTCCTAGCCATGAGAAAGCTAAGAGGTTGAATTTCACCATCTGCAAGCTCTTGGCTACAGAAATGCTGCCTTTCCGCCTGGTGGACACAGAGGATTTTCGAGACCTTATGTCCGTCGCAGTGCCCCAGTACCAGATGCCCAGTCGGCACTACTTCTCAAAGAAAGGTGTGCCTGCGCTCCACCAGCATGTCGCACACAACATCACCGCTTCTTTGAGAAACTCTGTGTGTGACAGGGTGCATTTCACCACAGACACTTGGACGAGTAGGCATGGACAGGGGCGTTACATGTCGCTGACTGGGCACTGGGTAACTATGGTGACAGCAGGACAAGGGGCTGCTGTCCAAGTCTTGCCGTCCCCACGAGTTGTGCGTCAATCCTCTTTATGTCAAAGTTCCTCCACTGCTTCTGCCTCCTCAACCTCCTCTCGGTCTTCCACCTGCACCCAAAGCCTGTCTGGTCATGCCACAAGCTTTCTAACTGCGCAGAAGGGATCCTGCACACCTCCTTACGATGCTGGCAGTAGGGCTCAACGTCATCAGGCGGTTTTTACATTGAAATGTCTGGGAAATGTGAGTCACACAGCTGAGGAGTTGTGGTCAGCTCTGGAGAACCAATTTCATGAATGGTTGTCTCCACTGGACCTGAAACCAGGGAAGGCTGTGTGCGACAATGCTGCAAACCTGGGTGCGGCCCTTCGCCGGGGCAATGTCACACACGTGCCTTGTATGGCTCACGTGTTGAACCTGGTTGTCCAGCAATTTTTAGCCCACTATCCCAGACTAGATGGCCTTCTGCAGAGGGCACGGTCGCTGTGTGCTCACTTCCACCGTTCGCATCCCGCAGCTCAGCGACTTACATCTCTACAGAAGTCGTTGGGCCTGCCACTTCACCGGCTAAAATGCGATGTGCCTACCCGGTGGAATTCAACTCTGCACATGTTGCAGCGACTGTGGCAGCACCGACAAGCCCTGGTGCAATACGTTCTGACGTATAGCCTGGGCCAACGAGATTCAGAGGTGGGGCAAATCACGCTGGAGGAGTGGTCTCAGATCAGGGACCTATGCACCCTTCTGCACAGTTTTGAAATGGCGACGAAGATGTTTAGTGCTGACGATGCCATTATCAGCATGACTATTCCGGTGATTTACATGCTGGAGCACATGTTAAACAGAATTCAGAGTCAGGTGGTGGCACAAGAGGAGGTGGAGGAAGTAGAGGAGGAGGAGTTGTATGCGGAAGGGCTAACATCTGCAAGGTCCAGACGGTCGGCAGCACCAAGGCGGCAGGCATGCGAGGGTGGGGGAGATGGTTTTACCAGGGCGCATGGTAGCAGCCAAACTAGTGAGGAAGGTGCAGGAGCCCAGGAAGAAGTGGAGGACGAACTGATGGAAGACTCATCAGATGAGGGAGACCTTGATCACATTTCTGTTGTGCGAGGTTGGGGGGAGAGGACAGAGGAAGGAAGCATGATTGTTACCTCGCCACCAACACAACAGGGACTTGGTGCTCCTGGATGCGCAACACACATGAGTGCCTTCTTGCTGCACTACCTGCAACATGACCCTCGAATTGTGAGAATTAGAAATAATCCTGACTACTGGGTTGCCACACTGTTAGATCCCCGGTACAAAAGTAAATTTGCAGAAATTATTCCTGCCATAGAAAGGGATGCACGCATGCAGGAGTATCAGCAGAGACTGTTGCAGAATCTTACATGTGCTTTTCCACAAAATACCAGTGGTGCACGTAGTGAATCTCAAAGTTCCAACTTGCCAACCGTGGGACCGTCAAGTGTTCAGCACTCAAACCGTAACAGAACCACAGTATCTGCTGGTAACATCAATTTTGCGGAATCATTTCACCACTTTTTTAGCCCATCCTTTGCAAGGCCACAGGAGACAAGAAGTCTGACACATAGTCAACGCCTAGAGACGATGGTACAGGAGTATCTCCAAGTAAACATTGAAGCCACGACTGTGTCACTGGACCCTTGCTCTTTTTGGGCTTCCAATCGGGATAAATGGCCGGAGCTAGCCACTTACGCCTTGGAGATCTTGTCATGCCCCGCAGCCAGCGTTCTGTCTGAACGTGTGTTCAGTGCTGCTGGTGGTGTGCTGACAGATAAGCGCACGCGGCTCTCCACTGATAATGTAGACAGACTCACGTTCATAAAGATGAACAAATCATGGATCCGAAACGACTTTTCTACCCCTGTGTCATCCTGGGGAGAGTAAAAGCTTGATGATTGGTTAAAATCACCCTACCAACCGTTTTAAGCTTTCAAATTACTAATCATGTTTATCTGTATCTTGACTGGAAAATAATTTGGGCTTTGTAGCAGTGTGCAGCACTGATCCTATTAGGCCATCTATACTAAAGCTTCACCAGATTTAAAATTAAAAATAATTTTTAGCTGCATCTAGCCCGGAAAATAATTTTGGGGCTCCGAGATGCGCAAGGCACATAAGTGCCTTCTTGCTGCACTACCTGCAGCATGACCCTCATATTGTCAGAATTCGAAGTAATCATGACTACTGGGTTGCCACACTCTTAGATCCCCCAAACTTTTCGATCAACCTTTTCATTTTAATAAAGACCAAAAAAATGGTCATTTTTGAAATTATAAGCATTAGCAGGTTGTAGAAACTGAAATCAAACAGTTTTCAACTCAAAACTTTATTCTAGGTGATGTTACATTTTCACATAGGAAACCCTTGTTCGAAAGGAGCTTCTGAACTCTCTCGTCCATTGAATTTGTCCGGTTTTGGATGGTTTCTGCTTCAATTGTTTTGCATGAGGACAGAATACCCTCCCAGAGCTGTTGCTTAGATGTGAACTGCCTCCCGCCATCATAGACACTCCTTTTAATGATGCTCCAAAGGTTCTGAATGGGGTAGAGGTCAGGGGAGCATGGGGGTCACACCATAAGTTTGTCCCCTTTTATGCACATATCAGCCAGAGATGCAGATGTTTTATGTGCAGCATGAGATGGTGCATTATCATGCAGAAAAATGATCTTGCTGTGAAATACACGGTTCTTCTTCTTGAACCATGGCAGGAAGTGCTGTTTGAGAAAATCCACATACATTATGGAGTTCATCTTTAGCGCCTTCAGGGATCCTAAAGGGGCCGACAATCTCTCTCCCCATGATTCCAGCCCAAAACATTACTCCACCTCCTCCTTGTTGGCGCTGTAGCCGTGTTTGCGTGGGGTGTCCATCAACCAGCCATCCTCCACTCCATCCATCTGGACCATCGAGCGCTGCACGGCACTCATCCGTGAACAAAACAGTTTTGAAATCAGTCTTCATGTAATGTTTGGCCCACTGGAGCCGTTTCTGCTTGTGTGAAGTGGATAGAGGAGGTCGACAGGATGGCGCATGCACAGCTGCAAACCTCTGAAGGACCCTGCATCTTGTTGTTCGGGGGACGTTGGAGGCACAAGCAGCTTCAAAAACTTGTCTGCTGCTATGACAAGGCTTTTTTGCCGCTGCTCTTTCAACCTGACGTAATTGCCTGTAGGAAAGAGTCCTCAATTTGCCCTTATCAGCACGCACACGTGTGTACTGTGAATCAGCTACATACTTCTTGATTGCCAAGACACTTCATCCTGATCATCGCACAATGTTGATTGTAGTCATGCCTTGACCTAAACACTCCACAATTTGTTGCTTCTCAGCAGCCGACACATCCTTTTTCTTTCCCATTTTGGCAGAAAATGTAGGCTGCTTAATAATGTGAGAGAGCCTTCTTAAGTAGTCTTGCCTTTCATTGGACACACCTGCCAAACTAATTAGCACAGGTGTCTGCAATTGCTTACAGTGATATAAAGAGCCCTGACACACATCACCATCAATGAGTTTAACTGACAAACAAACAAATTCTTCCCTTATCACTCCTAAACACTTTTTGTATAATAATTTGGAACGCAGTGTACATGTGCTTTTCCACAAAACACCAGTGGTTCACGTAGTGAATCTTACAGTTCTAACTTGCCAACCGTGGTCTGTATGGAGTTGTTCAATAAAGGGCCCAAAATTAAGATAACATAGATAGGAGAGGTCTCTATGAATAGGAATTCCTAAGTATTTGATACCCTGTGAGGGACAGGCAAAGGGAAAGTTTGACTGGATGGAATCCTATATGGATTTGGGGAGGAAGACATCGAGGGCCTCAGACTTCGCTGCATTGATTTTAAAATTTTACCATGTAACAAAGTGATCTATTTCAGCCATAACAGCATGGATGGATATATGTGATTGAGTGATATATACTAGGACATCATCAGCAAATAGAGAGCACTTGTACTCGGTGACTCCCACCTCAATCCACCTAATATTGGGGTTATGGCGAATTGATGAGAGCAGGTGCTCCGTCACTAGGATGTATAAGAGAGGGGACAGAGGACATCAGTGCCTTGTCCCATTGGTGATTGTGAAAGGTGATGAAAATGTTCTGACGCACCCCCTGGGCCTTGGGACACCCGGAGCCGGACCCTTTTTGGTGGATGCTGGTGGTTGTAGTCTTCGTGGCGGCGACCCAGTTCCGTGGCTCAGGGCGGTCAAACCAGTGGCGGAACTATTTATGTGGTTTTCATGTTTAAATGTCCGACTACGCCACCCGTGGATTGCGGTCAGAGTGAACCGCCGCTACAGGGCAGACCACTGAGGCTGGTGTTGTGGGTGCAGCAGAGCGTAGCATAACTCCCCACGGGAGGAGTATAGCCTCAGGGCAGTGTATGCGGAGGATGGGGGTGATGGTGCAGGGAAGCAGCAGTAATGACACGGAGTCAGTGATGCAGTTCAGGGCCTTTACTCACAGTTCTTATTATCCAGACCACGTCTGCAGGTAACGGCTGCCCACGTCGTACTGTGCTCACCAGGTGAGGGCCTCAGACAACTCCCAGATAACTTTGGAGCACTTCACAGGACCCCCTTTGTGTGTCCTTTGTCTGGCCTTTCTTACCAACACTTCTGTCCGGCTGCCTCGGGCCTCCTCTTGGTAAACTTGGCGCCAGTTTCCCTGACCCTATGTGGTGCATTCCTAGCGGGTGTAGCGAGGGTCTGCGCCACATAAAATGTCAGAGCCTCCGGTTTCTAGCTGAGGGTCGTTTCCTGCCTCCACTAGTTCGGGGACCGGTCTCCCCCTTTGGCCTGACCCCTCCACGCAGGTGGATTCGGGCGTGCGGTGGCGACTCGCCCGTCCGCACCCCTGGGATCCCTTCATTCCTCGTTCCTGGAGCCTTCTCCGCTCCTCTTCCTTCCTTCTCCCTCTTCCAGGCCTGGGCCTCTGTTACTAGGCCCGCCTCCGGAGCAGAGCTCATGCAGAGCCCCTGCTCCCTGCCACTTCTGCTCAGACTTCTCTGCACTGAACTAAGATGGTGCCCACCTTTTATACTCCCTTCTCAATGCACCCAGGAACTGCTTCCTCCCTGCTCCTGCACTACAGGGTTCCCCTTCCTCAGTGTTCCCTCCCCCCATTCCAGCCAGGGACAGGGACTGTCGTGCCCATCTCAGGGGCATATTGGTCGCCCTGCCCCACGGCAATGTGGTGTAATGCATGCAGGTGTCGGGTCCTGATCCACACTCCATTCTTACCTGAGAGTGAGATATCACACCTCTGGGTGAGGTGCAATACGTCTGTAGCAACCGAGCCCTCAGGGTGCTACAGTTCCATTTATCTTCAGCCTAGGTGACGTATTGCGATACAGGGCTGTGATTTTGGCTATAAAAGGGTCCCCTAGACCCCTACCCCAAGCTTTTTAAGAGAATAATATATGGCGTGCCAGGAGACTCTATGGAATGCTTTCTCAGCATCCAACGGGAGTATCTAATTACAAATTTTTAACTGCATCTAGCCCAGGAAATACTTTGTGCCTAGTAGCAGTGTCTGCTAGTGAGCGGATTATCCCGGCTGTTAAGCAAGCTGCACCACCTGTAGTTTAGACACTTAATTTTTTCAAAGGAAATGCTTCGGGACCATGGGATACTTAGTGAAGAGCATCAGGAGGCACCCCAAGGCATAGGGGCTGGGACTGGCAGTAGGATGCCTTGCAGTGGACAGCCGAGCTCGATCCTTATAAAAGCTTTTTAACTGCAGCAGCTTTAGTGGACGCTACTGGAGCTGGAATTACCGCGGCTGCTGGCATGAGACTTGCCCTCCAATAGATCCTTGTAAATGGATTTAAAGTGTATTCATTCAAATTAGAGAGACAATTTAAATTAAAAAGCTTAGAGCTGCCTCCACCACAGGGGGGCTCGCTCGACCCACCAGCGGACAGGCACCAGTATTGGGAGAGGGGGGCTGGCCGTCAGGGTTCACCGCGGCTCTGGCACAAACCCGGCGACACGGAGGTGGCACGGGCAGGAGCGGACTGGCCGTGTCGGCTTCTCACTTTTTGGATTTTAGAAGGGCATGACATGCCTATATCTGTGTCTCCCCCTCCTTTTACTCCTCCACCTCTTTTATTTTCGCATGACTATATGTACTTGTCACTTTTCCATGTGTTAGTTATGTCTTCTGAGCAGTTTGTCAGCTTTTGGACACCTTTGAAGGTGTTTTCTATGTGTTTCTATGTGTTTTTGTTTGCCTGCCATTGGTTTTAACGGTGTTCGAAGGTGTTCGACGAACAGTTCGACGAACAGTTCGGCGAACACACGGGTGTTCGACGAACCGAACCGAACTCGAACACTACGGGGGTGGCTCAACACTACACATGAGTGCCTTCTTGCTGCACTACCTGCAACATGACCCTCGAATTGTGAGAATTAGAAATAATCCTGACTACTGGTTTGCCACACTGTTAGATCCCCGGTACAAAAGTAAATTTGCAGAAATTATTCCTGCCATAGGAAGAGATGCACGCATGCAGGAGTATCAGCAGAGACTGTTGCAGAATCTTACATGTGCTTTTCCACAAAACACTAGTGGTGCACGTAGTGAATCTCAAAGTTCCAAATTGCCAACCGTGGGACCGTCGAATGTTCAGCACTCAAACCGTAACAGAAACACAGTATCTGCTGGTAACATCAATTTTGCGGAATCATTTCACCACTTTTTTAGCCCATCCTTTGCAAGTCCACAGGAGACAAGAAGTCTGACACATAGTCAACGCCTAGAGACGAAGGTACAGGAGTATCTCCAAGTAAACATTGAAGCCATGACTGTGTCACTGGACCCTTGCTCTTTTTGGGCTTCCAATCTGGATAAATGGCTGGAGCTCGCCACTTACGCCTTAGAGATCTTGTCATGCCCCGCAGCAAGCATTCTGTCTGAACGTGTGTTCAGCGCTGCTGGTGGTGTGCTGACAGATAAGCGCACGCGGCTCTCCACTGATAATGTAGACAGACTCACGTTCATAAAGATGAACAAATCATGGATCCGAAACTACTATTTTACCCCTGTGTCATCCTGGGGAGAGTAAAAGCTTGATGATTTGTTAAAATCACCTCACCAACCTTTTTAAGCTTTCAAATTACTAATCATGTTTATCTGTATCTTGGCTGCAAAATAATTTGGGCCTTGCAGCAGTGTGCAGTACTGATTCTATTAGGCCTTCTATACTAAACTCCACCAGATTTAAAATTACTAATCATGTTTATCTGTATCTTGGCTGGAAAATAATTTGGGCCTTGTAGCAGTGTGTAGTACTGATTCAATTAGGCCATCTATACTAAACTCCACCAGATTTAAAATTACTAATCATGTTTATCTGTATCTTGGCTGGAAAATAATTTGGGCCTTGTAGCAGGGTGCAGTACTGATTCTATTAGGCCATCTATACTAAACTCCACCAGATTTAAAATTACTAATCATGTTTATCTGTATCTTGGCTGGAAAATAATTTGGGCCTTGTAGCAGTTTGCAGTACTGATTCTATTAGGCCTTCTATACTAAGCTCCACCAGCTTTAAAATTAATAATAATATTTAGATGCATCTAGTCCGGAAAATTATTTTGGGGCTCATAGATGCGCAAGACACAGGAGTGCCTTCTTGCTGCTCTACCTGCAACATGACCTTCAGATTGTCAGAATTCGAAATAATCCCGACTACTGGGTTGCCAGACTCTTAGATCCCCCACACTCTTCGATCAACCTTTTCATTTTAATAAAGAACAAAAAAAATGGTAATTTTTGAAATTATTAGCATTAGCAGGTTATTAGAAACTGAAATCAAACAGTTTTCAACTCAAAACTTTATTCTAGGTGATGTTACATTTGCACATAGGACCCCTTGTTCGAAAGGAGCTTCTGAACTCTCTCGTCCATTGAATTTGTCAGGTTTTGGATGGTTTCTGCTTCAATTGTTTTGCATGAGGACAGAATACCCTCCCAGAGCTGTTGCTTAGATGTGAACTGCCTCCCGCCATCATAGACACTCCTTTTGATGATGCTTCAGAGGTTCCCAATGGGGTTGAGGTCAGGGGAGCGTGGGGGTCACACCATATGTTTGTCCCCTTTTATGCCCATATCAGCCAGAGATGCAGATGTGTTATGTGCAGCATGAGACGGTGCATTATCATGCCTGAAAATGATCTTGCTGCGGAATATACGGTTCTTCTTCTTGAACCATGGCAGAAAGTGCTGTTTGAGAAACTCCACATACATTATGGAGTTCATCGTTACCCCTTCAGGGATCCTAAAGGGGCCGACATTCTCTCTCCCCATGATTCCAGCCCAAAACATTACTCCACCTCCTCCTTGTTGGCGCCGTAGCCGTGTTTGCATGGGGTGTCCATCAACCAGCCATCCTCCACTCCATCCATTTGGACCATCGAGCGTTGCACGGCACTCATCGGTGAACAAAACAGTTTTGAAGTCAGTCTTCATGTATTGTTTGGCCCACTGGAGCCATTTCTGCTTGTGTACAGTGGATAGAGGAGGTCGACAGGATGGCTTACGCACAGCTGCAAACCTCTGAAGGACCCTGCATCTTGTTGTTCGGGGGACGTTGGAGGCACCAGCAGCTTCAAAAACTTGTCTGCTGCTATGACAAGGCTTTTTTGTCGCTGCTCTTTTAACCTGATGTAATTGCCTGTAGGAAAGAGTCCTCAATTTTCCCTTATCAGCACACACACGTGTGTACTGTAAATCAGCTACATACTTCTTGATTGTGCGATGATCAGGATGAAGTGTCTTGGCAATATTGATTGTAGTCATGCCTTGACCTAAACACTCCACAATTTGTTGCTTCTCAGGAACCGACACATCCTTTTTCTTTCCCATTTTGGCAGAAAATGTAGGCTGCTTAATAATGTGGGACAGCCTTCTTAAGTAGTCTTGCCTTTCATTGGACACACCTGCCAAACTAATTAGCACAGGTGTCTGCAATTGCTTACAGTGATATAAAGAGCCCTGACACACATCACCATCAATGAGGTTAACTGACAAACAAAAAAATTCTTACCTTATCACTAGTGTTGAGAGATACCTTCCGATATCAGGAAATATCGTATCGGATTGGATCGGACCGATACCCAAAAAGTATCGGATATCGCCGATTCCGATACCAGAAACCACTGCAAGTCAATGGGACACAAATATCGGAATGAAAATAAACCATTTCTTTCCTTGTAGGTTAATTCTACATGAAGTAAAACAACTAAGAATAATGTAGAATGTATTACGCGAAAAGCCGGCAATTCATCAGCGGCATACACCGGTACCCGACAATTTACAACAGAAAGAATAGAGCTTCACGCATAGATTAGATAGATAGAAACATGTCAGTCACATATATATGAAGTACAATGACAGTGTTGCTTACTGTACTTGTCATTTAGTGTAAAGGATTTATTTAAACAAATAATTGTGTTTTCATGCACTGTCTCTTTAAAAAAAGCGGCCGGCAATTCAGCAGCGGTACCCGACAATTTATAACAGACAGAATAGAGCTTCACACATAGATTAGATAGATAGAAACATGTCAGTCACATATATATGAAGTACAGTGACAGTGTTGCTTACTGTACTTGTCATTTAGTGTAAAGGATTTATTTAAAAATATAATAGTGTTTTCATGCACCGTCTCTTTAAAAAAGCCGGCCGGCAATTCAGCATCTGTACCCGACAATTTAGAATAGAAGGAATAGAGAATCATACATAGATTAGATAGATAGAAACATGTCAGTCACATATATATGAAGTACAGTGACAGTGTTGATTACTGTACTTGTCATTTAGTGTTAAAATAAAGGATTTATTTAAAAAAAAATTGGCGTGGGGTTCCCCTTAAGTTTAGTCTCTAGCGGAGGTTAAGCAGACGGCTGGGGCAGATGCTTGAAGCCTGGGAAGGGGGTAATACCCACGGAGCTTCCCAGGCTACTAACATCGGCCCCAAGCTGAATACCTAGCCTTTACTAGCTATTAAAATGGGGGACCCCCTCAAAAAAATGATGTGGTGACCCTCTAATTTAATAGCTAGCAAAGGCTAGGCAGACAGCTGGGGGCTGATATTAATAGCCCAGGAAGGGTGCCATGAATATTGGCCCCCTCCCAGGCTAGAAACACCAGCCGTCAGCCGCCCCAGAAATGGCGCATCCATAGGATGCGCCAATTCTGGCACTGAGCCTCGCTCTTCCCACTGCCCTGTAGCGGTGGCAGTGGGGTAATAGGGCTGGGGTTGATGTCAGCTTATAATGCCAGCTGACATCAAGCCCAGGTTAGTAATGGAGAGGCGTCTATAAGACACCCCCATTACTAACCCCATAGTCAAAGTTAAAAAAAAAACCACAAACACCCAGAATAAAGTCCTTTAATTGAAATAAACACACAATTCTTTATTGTTCTAAATTAAACTCTACTTACCATCACGCCCATTCCAGCTGAAACCAACGATCTCCTGCAATAAAAGAAAAATAATAAAGCAACCTCATCCTTACCTTTCCATGGTTCCCACGACAGCTTCAGCTCTGCTACATCGAGATGACAGGCTGGACCGCAGCAGAACGCTGCCATCCAGCCTGTCATCCCGCAGACACTGAGAAGCGCAGGCACGCTTGCGCTCCTCAGTGTCTGGCTGTGACGGCATCCAGATGAGCCGAGGTCATGTCCAATGAACTCAGCTCACCTCATGCACGTCACTGACAGCGTGGGAGAATTCTCCTGCACTCAGCGCTTCAGCGTGAGAATTTTCCCACGCTGTCAGTGACGTGCAGGAGGTGAGCTGAGTTCATTGGACATGACCTCACCTCATTCACGTCACTGACAGCGTGGGAAAATTCTCACGCTGAAGCGCTGAGTGCAGGAGAATTTTCCCACGCTGTCAGTGACGTGCATGAGGTGAGCCGAGTTCATTGGACATGGCCTCGGCTCATCTGGATGCCGTCACAGAGAGACACTGAGGAGCGCAAGCATGCCTGCGCTTCTCAGTGTCTGCGGGATGACAGGCTGGATGGCAGCGTTCTGCTGCGGTCCAGCCTGTCATTTCGATGTAGCAGAGCTGAAGCTGTCGTGGGAACCATGGAAAGGTAAGGATGAGGTTGCTTTATTATTTTTCTTTTATTGCAGGAGATCGTTGGCTTCAGCTGGAATGGGCGTGATGGTAAGTATAGTTTAATTTAGAACAATAAAGAATTGTGTGTTTATTTCAATTAAAGGACTTTTTTCTGGGTGTTGCGTTTTTTTTAAATACTTTACTAGAAATTCATGGTGGTCATGTCTAATATTGGCGTGACCCCATGAATTTCGGGCTTAGGGCCAGCTGATAATGCCAAGGCTGGTCTTAACCCCTTTATTACCCAGTGAGCCACCGCACCAGGGCCCTGGATGAGTTGGGTACAGCGCCAGAAGATGGCGCTTCTATGAACGCGCCATTTTCCGGGGTGGCTGCGGACTGCAATTTGCAGCGGGTGGGGCCCAGAAAGCTTGGGCCTCCCTGCGCTGCGAATTCCAGCCCCCAGCTGCCTAGTTGTACCTGGCTGGACACAAAAATAGGGCGAAGCCCCACGTATTTTTTTTTTCATTATTTCATGAAATTCATGAAATAATTAAGAAAAAAAGGGCTTCCCTATATTGTTGTGTCCAACCAGGTACAAATAGGCAGCTGGTGTTTGGGGGCAGCCCGTTCCTGCCTGCTGTACCTGGCTGGACACAAATATAGTGCGAAGCCCCACGTCAATTTTTTTTTAATTATTTCATGAAATAATTTTTTAAAAAAAGGGCTTCCCTATATTATTGTGTCCAGCCAGGTACAAATAGGCAGCTGGTGGTTGGGGGCAGCCCGTTCCTGCCTGCTGTACCTGGCTGGACACAAATATAGTGCGAAGCCCCACGTCAATTTTTTTTTAATTATTTCATGAAATAATTTTTTAAAAAAAGGGCTTCCCTATATTAGTGTGTCCGGCCAGGTACAAATAGGCAGCTGGTGGTTGGGCGCAGCCGTTCCTGCCTGCTGTACCTGGCTGGACACAAATATAGGGCGAAGCCCCACATCAATTTTTTTTTAATTATTTCATGAATTTCCTGAAATAATTAAAAAAAAATTGACGTGGGGCTTCGCCCTATATTTGTGTCCAGCCAGGTACAGCAGGCAGGAACGGGCTGCGCCCAACCACCAGCTGCCTATTTGTACCTGGCCGGACACAACAATATAGGGAAGCCCTTTTTTTCTTTATTATTTCATGAATTTCATGAAATAATTTAAAAAAAAAAATACGTGGGGCTTCTCCCTATTTGTGTGTCCAGCCAGGTACAACTAGGCAGCTGGGGGATGGAATCTGCAGCGCAGGGAGGCCCAAGCTTTCTCCCTCCCCCGGTGCAAATTGCAGTCCGCAGCCACCCCGGAAAATGGCGCGTTCATAGAAGCTGGATGCTGTACCTGGCTGGCATACAAAAATATGGCAAAGCCCACGTCAAAATTTTTGGGAAAAATTAATTAAAAAATAAATAATAATTTAGGGACTGCATCTTTATTAACTCCTCAAATGTCATTTAGTGTTAAAATAAAGGATTTATTTAAAATAAAATTGGGGTGGGATCCCCCATAATTTTAGGCTCTAGCGGAGGTTAAACAGATGGCTGGGGCAGATGTTTGAAGCCTGGGAAGTGGGTAATACCCACGGAGCTTCCCAGACTACTAATATCAGCCCCCAGCTGAATACTTAGCCTTTACTAGCTATTAAAATGGGGGACCCTCCCCAAACAATGACGTGGGGTACCCCCTATTTAATAGCTAGCAAAGGCAAGACAGACAGCTGGGGGCTGATATTAATAGCCCAGGAAGGGTGCCATGAATATTGGCCCCCTCCCTGGCTAGAAACACCAGCCGTCAGCCGCCCCAGAAATGGCGCATCCATAGGATGCGCCAACTCTGGCACTTAGCCTCGCACTTCCACGCTGCCCTGGTGCGGTGGCAGGGGGTAATAGGGTTGGGGTTCATGTCAGCGCCAGCTGCCATGAAGCCCAGGTTAGTAATGATGGGCGTCTATAAGACACCCCCATTACTAACCTACAAAGTGTTAAAAAGAAAAAACACACACTACACCCAGAAAAAAATAATTTATTTGAAATAAAACACACCATTTTATTTAATTCTTAGTTTACTAAAAAAAATAGTTATCTGTCCACGTTCCTGCGCTGATCTCCCATGCACAGCTGTCACATCTGGAGATGGTGACAGCTGTGCATGGCTGCTGTAAGCTCACACTGCCGGGAACACGTCCGCTCCCGGCAGCGGGAGCCACTTACTGAGGTCACCGGAGTGCATTCAGGCAGCGCAGCTCCGGAGACCTCCTTTACGGCAGTGCTGTACCGTGGGAATTTCTCACGATACAGCAGGGCCGTAAAGGAGCTAACCGGAGCAGCGCTGCCTGAACTCCGGTGAACCCGCTTATGCAATGACGGGGCTGCTTTATGGCCCCATCATTCTAGCAGCGGCAGCGGTTCAGAGTGGTCACATTCTATGTGGCTGCTCTAAACTGGAGATCATCGTGGGACACTCGTGGACTACTACGGAGGGGTAAGGATAAGGTTGTGGTTTATTATTTTATATTTTATTACAGGAGATCGATGGCTTCGGGGAATTAGGTGTCTAGGTGAGTATAGGTGTAGTTTTTTATATTTTACTTTATTTTAGGTGGCGGTCGGCGGGGACAGGTAATGTATGAACTAATTTATTGTAGGCAACCACTGCCCACCAATGACATGTATTTAAAATTTATTGGGGACACAGTAGGGCAATTTAAATAGCAGGATCAGGCTGATGGGAACTACTGCTCCCATCGAGCTGATCCTGCTGGCACGAATGGACGGGGGACAGACATAGGCCGATGGGAGTAGTAGTGTCACATCGGCCTATGTCTGCCTGCACGCACACACCCGCACACACCCGCATACATCCCGCACACGTCGCACAGACACAGCGCACACACCCGCAGACATCGCACAGACACCCCGCACACACTCGCAGACACACGCACAGACACCGCACACACTCGCAGACATCGCACAGACACCGCACACACTTGCAGATATCGCACAGACACCGCACACACCCGTAGACATCGCACAGACACCGCACACACTCGCAGACATCGCACAGACACCGCACACACTCGCAGACATCGCACAGACACCGCACACACTCACAGACATCGCACAGACACCGCAGACATCGCACAGACCACGCGCACACCCGCACACATCGCACAGACACCGCACACACCCGCAGACTTCGCACAGACACCCCGCACACACTCACAGACACACGCACAGACACCCACACACACCAATCATGACGGGCTGATCGTCTGGGAGGTGAGGCTGACCTGTGCGACCGTGGGAAAGTTCATGTGAGTTCATGCAATGCAGTCAAGCATGAACTCACATGAACCCTCTGAGGGCACCGCGGCTACTTCAAATGAACAGCTGATCAGCATCACCTGATACCTCAGCTGTTCAATTGAAATAACCGGCGGGAAAGCGCAGCACAGAACGGGAAAGCCGCTGGTGAAGTATTTTCACTGCCGACTTCCCCGCCCGGGTCCTTCGCTCCCTGCTCCTTGGTGCTGCGCTCCCCGCCCGGTCCTAACTTACGATCGGAATGGGAGATGGCGAGGGGAGCGGAGGATCGGGGTGGGAGGCTGCGGGGAAGCAGTATGGGGCTGTGTGATTGTTTAAAAGCCGGCGGCTTTTTACCGCCCGCCGGCTTTTAAACGATCAGGAGAATTTTCCCACGCTGGGATGGCATTCTGATGACAGGCTGGATCTCAGCTGAGCGCTGCCATCCAGCTTTTCATCCTTCAGAGACACTGCAGAGCGCTGGCATTATGGGAACTTCCGATTCCGGTATTCGATATTGTAAAAGTATCGGAATTAAGTATCGGAATTCCGATACCGCGAATATCGGCCGATACCCGATATTTCAGTATTGGAATGCTCAACACTACTTATCACTCCTAAACACTTTTTGCATAATAATTTGGAACACAGTGTACATGTGCTTTTCCACAAAACACCAGTGGTAGTGAATCTTACAGTTCTAACTTGCCAACCATGGTCTGTATGGAGTTGTTCAATAAAGGGCCCAAAATTACGATAACATAGATGAGAGAGGTCTCTATGAATAGGAATTCCTAAGTATTTGATACCCTGTGAGGGCCAGGCAAAGGGAAAGTTGGACTGGATGGAATCCTGTATGGATTTGGGGAGGGAGACATCGAGGGCCTCAGATTTCGCTGCATTGATTTTACAATTTGACCATGTAACAAAGTGATCTATTTCAGCCATAACAGCAGGGATGGATATATGTGATTGAGTGATATATACTAGGACATCATCAGCAAATGCAGAGCACTTGTACTCGTTGCCTCCCACCTCAATCCACCTAATATTGGGGTTATGGCGAATTGATGAGAGCAGGTGCTCCGTCACTAGGATGTATAAGAGAGGGGACAGAGGACATCCCTGCCTTGTCCCATTGGTGATTATGAAAGGTGATGAAAATGTTCCATTTATCTTCAGCCTAGGTGACGTATTGCGATACAGGGCTGTGATTTTGGCTATAAAAGGGTCCCCTAGACCCCTACCCCAAGCTTTTTAAGAGAATAATATATGGCGTGCCAGGAGACTCTATGGAATGCTTTCTCAGCATCCAACGGGAGTATCTAATTACAAATTTTTAACTGCATCTAGCCCAGGAAATACTTTCTGCCTAGTAGCAGTGTCTGCTAGTCAGCGGATTATCCCAGCTGTTAAGCAAGCTACACCACTTGTAGTTTGGACACTTAATTTTTTCAAAGGAAATGGTTCGGGCCCCCGGGACACTCAGTGAAGGGTAGAGATGAGCGGTGTTTGATTCGAACTGTTCGCCAATCTCAAATTCGAGCTGTTTTGAGCGGTGTTCGAGCCGTTCGGCGAACACGAACGATTTGAAAAAAATTCGGCTGTTCAAGGTTATGTCCGATAACAGTTCGTGCACCAAAATCATAACTGGATTTTTTCTCAGTAATGCTGAAAATTAATGTTAATACGCAGTTTGAGTGTAGAGCGGGGCGGGGGGAGGGGCAGGGGCAGGGGATGGATCTCTGCATAAATAATGAATGATCTCCATTTTTTTTTCTCTTTCCCGCATTTACAGTGGGGAGGTGCAATCTGTCAGCCTATCAGCAGCGCACACACAGAGCGAAGTGCTTCTTTTCACACAAGCATGGGCATGTGTCATTGGCAGTGCATGTCACATGTCCTTGCCCTATAAGACCCAGCCATTTTCCCCGTCGCCACCATTTTCTCACTGCTGCAGCTGCGTGTTAGACGGCACCGCTGTTGCTGTGTGCGCTATACTTTTTTTAATTTCAAGCAAATTTTCGCACAAATCTACAGATAGCTTGGGAGTAGGGAATAGTTGTGATTGCAGTCCTTTTGAGTACTAGGTTACATCATTTCCTAGGACTTTTATCAGGCAGGTCTGTGCTCTTAAATAGATAGGTTGGGAGTAAAGACTAATTGTAATTGCAGTCCTATTCAGGGCTAGGTTACATCAGTTCCTATCACTTTTTGCAAGGCAGGTCTGTGCCAGTGCTGTGCAAGATTTTTTTGACAGCATTTGGCTAAATCTAGCAAAGCTAATCCTTTTTGTCCTCTTGCAGTGTGTGTTAGTCAGTGGAGAAGCCTATCTGTGTTGCTAGCTACACCACTTGTGTATAGAATACAAATTTTTTTACTGCACCTAGTGAAGTAAAACCTTTTGGGCATAGCATTATTCTATTAGTCCATCTATACTAACCTCCACTAGGTTGCAAATTCAATATAATTTTTTTCTGCATCTAGCTCTGAAAAACTATTTCGGCTTCTAGCAGTGTGTGGGACTTGTTCTATTAGTCCATCTATACTAACCTCCATCAGGTTGCAAATTCAAAATATAATTTTTTTCTGCATCTAGCTCTGAAAAAATATTTTGGCTTCTAGCAGTGTGTGGGACTGGTGCTATTAGTCCATCTATACTAACCTCCAGCAGGTTGCAAATTCAATATAATCTTTTTTTTTCTGCATCAAGCTCTGAAAAAATATTTCGGCTTGTAGCAGTGTGTGGGACTTGTTCTATTAGTCCATCTTTACTAACCTCCATCAGGTTGCAAATTCAATATAATTTTTTTCTGCACCTAGCTCTGAAAAACTATTTCGGCTTCTAGCACTGTGTGGGACTTGTTCTATTAGTCCATCTATACTAACCTCCAGCAGGTTGCAAATTCAATCTAATATTTTTCTGCATCTAGCTCTGAAAAAATATTTTGGCTTGTAGCAGTGTGTGGGACTTGTTCTATTAGTCCATCTATACTAACCTCCAGCAGGTTGCAAATTCAATATAATTTTTTTCTGCATCTAGCTCTGAAAAACTATTTTGGCTTCGGCTTGTAGCAGTGTGTGGGACTTGTTCTATTTGTCCATCTATACTAACCTCCAGCAGGTTGCAAATTCTAAATAATTTTTAGCTGCATCTTGCCTGTAAACTAATTTTGGGCATATTAGCTGTGTGTGGTACTCATTGTATTAGGCCATCTATACCAAGCTCCACCAGCTTTCAAGTTACTAATAATTTTTAGCTGCATCTTGCCTGGAAAATAATTTTGGGCACAGTAGCAGTGTGTGGTACTCATTGTATTAGGCCATTTATACCAAGCTCCACCAGCTTTGAAATTAATAATAATTTTTAGCTGCATCTAGCCTAAAAAAAAATTTTTCTTCCCAATAGTGGTAGCAATAGAAATATGGGGCGCGCTCCTGGCTAACAAAAATATACGCTTCATAACAAAAAACACCAGCCTAGCGCACTGCATTAATAAGATGGCTGTAATGCACACGCCCGGACTGACTGGCATGTGCTTGTTTATGTAGTGATTCCACTGTGCCATGAACCGGAGAGTGCCTGGAGGGGCGTAACTAAGTATCTGCCCGATCCGACCAAGGTCGCACGACGGCATGAGACGCCAGTGCACCAGGGAGGAACCGAGCAGAGGGACCAGGGTCTACTCCAGGTCAGACTCCGGACACGGCTGTTGACCCACACCGGGGAATACAGGAACAGGCAGACTAGAGCGCAGGCTGGATAAGGTCCAGTACAGACTGGGAGATAAATTCGAAACCGCAGACGCAGTGGACAGAGCAGAGCAAAGCGAAACCGCAGACGCGGTGGACAGGGCTGAGCAAAGCGAAACCGCAGATGCGGTGGACAGAGCTGAGCAAAGCGAAAACCGCAGACGCGGTGGACAGAGCTGAGCAAAGCGAAACCGCAGAAGCGGTGGACAGAGCTGAGCAGAGCGAAACCGCAGACGCGGTGGACAGGGCAGAGCGAGGCGAAAACCGCAGACGCGGTGGACAGAGCTGAGCAAAACGAAACCGCAGACGCGGTGGACAAGGCTGAGCAAAGCAAAACCGCGGACGCGGTGGACAAGGCTGAGCAAAGCGAAACCGCAGACGCGGTGGACAAGGCTGAGCAAAGCGAAACCGCAGACGCGGTGGACAGGGCAGAGCAAAGCGAAACCGCAGACGCGGTGGACAGAGCTGAGCAAAGCGAAACCGCAGACGCGGTGGACAAGGCTGAGCAAAGCGAAACCGCAGACGCAGTGGACAAGGCTGAGAAAAGCGAAACCGCAGACGCGGTGGACAGGGCAGAGCAAAGCGAAAACCGCAGACGCGGTGGACAGGGCAGAGCAAAGCGAAACCGCAGACGCGGTGGACAGAGCTGAGCAAAGCGAAACCGCAGACGCGGTGGACAAGGCTGAGCAAAGCGAAACCGCAGACGCGGTGGACAAGGCTGAGCAAAGCGAAACCGCAGACGCGGTGGACAGGGCAGAGCAAAGCGAAAACCGCAGACGTGGTGGACAGAGCTGAGCAAAGCGAAACCGCAGACGCGGTGGACAAGGCTGAGCAAAGCGAAACCGCAGACGTGGTGGACAGGGCTGAGCAAAGCGAAACTGCAGACGCGGTGGACAAGGCTGAGCAAAGCGAAACTGCAGACGCGGTGGACATGGCTGAGCAAAGCGAAACCGCAGACGCGGTGGACAACGCTGAGCTAAGCGAAACCGCAGACGCGGTGGACAGGGCTGAGCAAA
The DNA here is from genome assembly GCF_046119375.1 of Phyllobates terribilis. Classification (NCBI taxonomy): domain Eukaryota; kingdom Metazoa; phylum Chordata; class Amphibia; order Anura; family Dendrobatidae; genus Phyllobates; species Phyllobates terribilis. The sequence continues at coordinate 31,395,418 of NW_027362768.1, read as the reverse complement.
GCGAAACCGCAGACGCGGTGGACAGGGCTGAGCAAAGCGAAACCGCAGACGCGGTGGACAGGACTGAGCAAAGCGAAACTGCAGACGCGGTGGACAGGGCTGAGCAAAGCGAAACCGCAGACGCAGTGGACAGAGCTGAGCAAAGCAAAACCGCAGACGCGGAGGGGACAGGGCTCTGTTCACACGGAACAGACTAGAAGGGAAAGGCAGAACCAGATACCCACAGGGTACTTGCAGAGAAGTAGCGAGTGGACCACAAACTCACAAACGGAAGTACAGTGACAACGAGCAGGAGTTAGGTACGAGTTCAGACTCTGCAGAAAAAGGGAAGGTACGGACATAGAGAAAAACAGGAAAGGGGCTAGGAGAGTATTCAGACAAGAACAGACACAGCAGCAAGATACAGGAGCGGGTCTAGGTATGCGGCCCCTAGAAGGTGGAACGAACAGGCTAGGAGCGTGTTCACACAGGCCTGGAAATACAGCCTCCAGGATAGGCAGAAGACAACAGGCTAGAGAGCGTGTACAGACTGCAGATTAGAGTACACAGGTAGGACACAGTACAGACACGGAAACAGATACTGCAAGACAGGTAACATACACAGGACCTGGCATGTCAGAGACAAACAGCCAACTGACAGGGAAAGATGCTCAGGCAGGGATTCATTGGAGCAGCTGGGTTAAATACCAGATGACAGACAGCAATAGGCTGAGGACGCACAAGGGGTGTGCCTGCAGCAGGTACAAAAAGCAGGAAGTGATCGGGCGCCGCCCTTAAGCAGCAGACACAGAGGCAAACAGACAGCATGGAGGGAAGCCAGGCTAGCAGACTGGACTGGAGATCAAGTACGCGCTCTTGCACAGTGGGAGATGGACCACTATGCAAGGACGCCACCAGGTATGTTACAATGGCATCATCGTCTCTTCCGTCTACGCCGGCTAGCATTCCTGTGCCTAAAACACAATGCATAGGTCCGCGCTAGCCACGATGCTGAGGGGTCTAAAGCTGCTGCTAACGCTTTATCACAATTCAATTGGCAGATTTTCACAGAGCTCCTCCCCAATGCCCACCCATCGGGCAACAGTTGCCCACCCTCCCTATGGGATCTAGTGGCGAATAGTTGATGCTATTAATCAGAGCGTCAGTTGTAGTGTTGAGCCACCCCCATAGTGTTCGGGTTCGGTTCGGTTCGTCGAACACCGGGATGTTCGAGGAACTGTTCGTCGAACTGTTCGTCGAACAACTTAGAACTCCGTCGAACACCGTTAAAACCAATGGCAGGCAAACAAAAACACATAGAAACACATGGAAAACAATTGCAAAGGTGTCCAAAAGCTGACAAACTGCTCAGAAGACGCTCTCTTTAAAAAAGTCGGCCGGCAAATTCAGCAGCGGCATACACCGGTACCCGACAATTTAGACAAGAAGGAATAGAGCATCACACATAGATTAGATAGATAGAAACATGTCAGTCACACATATAAGAAGCACAGTGACAGTGTTGGTTACTGCACTTGTCATTTAGTGTACAGGATTTATTAAAAAAAATATTAGTGTTTTCATGCACTGTCTCTTTAAAAAAGCCGGCCGGCAATTCAGCATCTGTACCCGACAATTTATAACAGACAGAATAGAGCTTCACACATAGATTAGATAGATAGAAACATGTCAGTCACATATATAATAAGTACAGTGACAGTGTTGCTTACTGTACTTGTCATTTAGTGTAAAGGATTTATTTAAAAAAATAATAGTGTTTTCATGCACTGTCTCTTTAAAAAAGCCGGCCGGCAATTCAGCAGCGGTACCCGACAATTTAGAACAGAAAGATAGAGCATCACAAATAGATTAGATAGATAGAAACATGTCAGTCACATTTATAATAAGTACAGTGACAGTGTTGGTTACTGTACTTGTCATTTAGTGTTAAAATAAAGGATTTATTAAAATAAAAATTGGCGTGGGATCCCCCATAATTTTAGGCTCTAGCGGAGGTTAAGCAGACGGCTGGGGCAGATGTTTGAAGCCTCGGAAGGGGGTAATACCCACGGAGCTTCCCAGGCTACTAATATCAGCCCCCAGCTGAATACTTAGCCTTTACTAGCTATTAAAATGGGGGACCCCCCCAAAAAAATGACGTGGGGTCCCCCCTATTTTAATAGCTAGCAAAGGCTAGGCAGACAGCTGGGGGCTGATATTAATAGCTCAGGAAGGGTGCCATGAATATTGGCCCCCTCCCAGGCTAGAAACACCAGCCGTCAGCCGCCCCAGAAATGGCGCATCCATAGGATGCGCCAATTCTGGCACTTAGCCTCACTCTTCCCACTGCCCTGTAGCGGTGGCAGTGGGGTAATAGGGCTGGGGTTGATGACAGCTTATAATGCCAGCTGACATCAAGCCCAGGTTAGTAATGGAGAGGCGTCTATAAGACACCTCCATTACTAACCCCATAGTCAAAGTTAAAAAAAACACAAACACCCAGAATAAAGTCCTTTAATTGAAATGAACACACAATTCTTTATTGTTCTAAATTAAACCATACTTACCGTCACGCCCATTCCAGCTGAAGCCAACAATCTCCTGTAATAAAAATAAAATAATAAACCAACATCATCCTTACCTTTCCATGGTTCCCAGGACAGCTCCAGCTCTGCTACATCGAGATGACAGGCTGGACTGCAGCAGAACGCTGCCATCCAGCCTGTCATCCCGCAGACACTGAGAAGCGCAGGCATGCTTGCACTCCTCAGTGTCTGGCTGTGACGGCATCCAGATGAGCCGAGGTCATGTCCAATGAACTCGGCTCACCTCATGCACGTCACTGACAGCGTGGGAAAATTCTCACGCTGAAGCGCTGAGTGCAGGAGAATTTTCCCACGCTGTCAGTGACGTGCATGAGGTGAGCCGAGTTCATTGGACATGACCTCGGCTCATCTGGATGCCGTCACAGCGAGACAGTGAGGAGCGCAAGCATGCCTGCGCTTCTCAGTGTCCGCGGGATGACAGGCTGGATGGCAGCGTTCTGCTGCGGTCCAGCCAGTCATCTCGATGTAGCAGAGCTGAAGCTGTCGTGGGAACCATGGAAAGGTAAGGATGATGTTGGTTTATTATTTTTCTTTTATTGCAGGAGATCTTTGGCTTCAGCTGGAATGGGTGTGATGGTAAGTATGGTTTAATTTAGAACAATAAAGAATTGTGTGTTTATTTCAATTAAAGGACTTTATTCTGGGTGTTGTGTTTTTTTTAAATACTTTACTAGAAATTCATGGCGGTCATGTCTAATACTGGCGTGACCCCATGAATTTTGGGCTTGGGGCCAGCTGATAATACCAAGCTGGCCCTAACCCCTTTATTACCCAGTGAGCCACCGCACCAGGGCCCTGGATGAGTTGGGTACAGCGCCAGAAGATGGCACTTCTATGAACGCGCCATTTTCCGGGGTGGCTGCGGACTGCAATTTGCAGCGGGGGGGGGGCCCAGAAAGCTTGGGCCTCCCTGCGCTGCAGATTCCAGCCCCCAGCTGCCTAGTTGTACCTGGCTGGACACAAAAATAGGGCGAAGCCCCACGTATTTTTTTTTTAATTATTTCATGAAATTCATGAAATAATTAAGAAAAAAAGACCTTCCCTATATTGTTGTGTCCGGCCAGGTACAAATAGTCAGCTGCTGGTTGGGGGCAGCCCGTTCCTGCCTGCTGTACCTGGCTGGACACAAATATAGTGCGAAGCCCCACGTCAATTTTTTTTAATTATTTAATGAAATTCATGAAATAATTAAGAAAAAAAGGCCTTCCCTATATTGTTGTGTCCGGCCAGGTACAAATAGTCAGCTGGTGGTTGGGGGCAGCCCGTTCCTGCCTGCTGTACCTGGCTGGACTCAAATATAGTGCGAAGCCCCACTTCAATTTTTTTTAAATTATTTCAGGAAATTCATGAAATAATTAAAAAAAAATTGACGTGGGGCTTCGCACTATATTTGTGTCCAGTCAGGTGCAGCAGGCAGGAACGGGCTGCCTCCAACCACCAGCTGCCTATTTGTACCTGGCCGGACACAACAATATAGGGAAGCCCTTTTTTTCTTAATTATTTCATGAAATAATTTAAAGAAAATTGACGTGGGGCTTCGCCCTGTTTTTGTGTCCAGCCAGGTACAACTAGGCAGCTGGGGGCTGGAATCCGCAGCGCAGGGAGGCCCAAGCTTTCTGGGCCACCCCCGCTGCAAATTGCAGTCCGCAGCCACCCCGGAAAATGGCGCGTTCATAGAAGCGCCATCTTCTGGCGCTGTACCCAACTCATCCAGGGCCCTGATGCGGTGGCTCACTGGGTAATAAAGGGGTTAGGGCCAGCTTGGCATTATCAGCTGGCCCTAAGCCCGAAATTTATGGGGTCACGCCAATATTAGACATGACCACCATGAATTTCAAGTAAAGTATTTAAAAAAAACACAACACCCAGAAAAAAGTCCTTTAATTGAAATAAACACACAATTCTTTATTGTTCTAAATTAAACCATACTTACCATCACGCCCATTCCAGCTGAAGCCAACGATCTCCTGAAATAAAAGAAAAATAATAAAGCAACATCATCCTTACCTTTCCATGGTTCCCATCACAGCTTCAGCTCTGCTACATCGAGATGACAGGCTGGACCGCAGCAGAACGCTGCCATCCAGCCTGTCATCCCGCAGACACTGAGAAGCGCAGGCTTGCTTGCGCTCCACAGTGTCTCTCTGTGAGGGCATCCAGATGAGCCGAGTTAATGTCCAATGAACTCGGCTCACCTCATGCACGTCACTGACAGCGTGGGAAAATTCTCCTGCACTCAGCGCTTCAGCGTGGGAGAATTCTCACACTGAAGCGCTGAGTGCAGGAGAATTCTCCCACGCTGTCAGTGACGTGCAGGAGGTGAGCTGAGTTCATTGGACATGAGCTCACCTTATGCACGTCACTGACAGCGTGGGAAAATTCTCCTGCACTCAGCGCTTCAGCGTGGGAGAATTCTCACGCTGAAGCGCTGAGTGCAGGAGAATTCTCCCACTTTGTCAGTGACGTGCAGGAGGTGAGCTGAGTTCATTGGACAAGAGCTCACCTTATGCACGTCACTGACAGCGTGGGAGAATTCTCCTGCACTCACCGCTTCAGCGTGAGAATTTTCCCACGCTGTCAGTGACGTGCATGAGGTGAGCCGAGTTCATTGGACATGAACTCGGCTCATCTGGATGCCGTCACAGAGAGACGCTGAGCAGCGCAAGCAAGCCTGCGCTTCTCAGTGTCTGCGGGATGACAGGGTGGATGGCAGCTTTCTGCTGCGGTCCAGCCTGTCATCTCGATGAAGCAGAGCTGAAGCTGTCGTGGGAACCATGGGAAGGTAAGGATTATGTTGCTTTATTATTTTTCTTTTATTGCAGGGGATCGTTGTCTTCAGCTGGAATGGGCGTGATTGTAAGTATGGTTTAATTTAGAACAATAAAGAATTGTGTCTTTATTTCAATTAAAGGACTTTATTCTGGGTGTTTGTGTTTTTTTTTAACTTTGACTATGGGGTTAGTAATGGGGTTGTCTTATAGACGCCTCTCCATTACTAACCTGGGCTTGATGTCAGCTGGCATTATAAGCTGACATCAACCCCAGCCCTATTACCCCACTGCCACCGCTACAGGGCAGTGGGAAGAGCGAGGCTAAGTGCCAGAATTGGCGCATCCTATGGATGTGCCATTTCTGGGGCGGCTGACGGCTGGTGTTTCTAGCCTGGGAGGGGGCCAATATTCATGGCACCCTTCCTGGGCTATTAATATCAGCCCCCAGCTGTCTGCCTAGCCTTTGCTAGCTATTAAAATAGGGGGGACCCCACGTCAATTTTTTGGGGGGTCTCCCATTTTAATAGCTAGTAAAGGCTAGGCATTCAGCTGGGGGCTGATATTAGTAGCCTGGGAAGCTCCGTGGGTATTACCCCTTCCCAGGCTTCAAACATCTGCCCCAGCCGTCTGCTTAACCTCCGCTAGAGACTAAAATTATGGGGGATCCCAAGCCAATTTTTTTTTAAATAAATCCTTTATTTTAACACTAAATGACAAGTACAGTAATCAACACTGTCACTGTACTTCATATATATGTGACTGACATGTTTCTATCTATCTAATCTATGTGTGATGCTCTATTGCTTCCATTCTAAATTGTCGGGTACAGATGCTGAAATGCCGGCCGGCTTTTTTAAAGAGACGGTGCATGAAAACACTATTATTTTTTTTAATAAATCCTTTACACTAAATGGCAAGTACAGTAATCAACACTGTCACTGTACTTCTTATATATGTGACTGACATGTTTCTATCTATCTAATCTATTTGTGATTCTCTTTTCCTTCTATTCTAAATTGTCGGGTACCGCTGCTGAATTGCCGGCCGGCTTTTTTAAAGAGACGGTGCATGAAAACACTAATATTTTTTTTTATAAATCCTTTACACTAAATGACAAGTACAGTAATCAACACTGTCACTGTACTTCTTATATATGTGACTGACATGTTTCTATCTATCTAATCTATGTGTGATGCTCTATTCTTTCGGTTCTAAATTGTCGGGTAACGGTGTACCGCTGCTGAATTGCCGGCTTTTCATGTTTCACTGTGAGCACAGTTCCCATCGATTTAGGCAATCACTCTAATGCCACAACCACCATGGCTGTGGCATTACAGTGAGTGGCAGACAATCCCTGCATGATTGGTGCTCTAAATAGCGCCAGACATGCAGGACACGCTTTTGGTGCACGAACAGTTATCGAACATAACCTCGAACAGCCGAATTTTTTGCAAATCGTTCGGGTTCATCGAACAACTCGAACACCGCCCAAAACAGCTCGAATTTGAGATTGGCGAACAGTTCTAGTCGAACACCGCTCATCTCTAGTCAGTTGCCCCATCGATGTGGCAAGCATACGGTAAGGCATGGGAAGAGTGGACAAGACAAGTAGCAGGCAGACGGGTTGACCAATGTGAACAAGCCAGATTACAAGTCACCATAGAATTTCTCCACCAGCTAATGATGAGGGGCATATCAGGGGCATCAGCGCAGCGGTGTCTGACCGGAGTAGCATTTCACTTCCAACTACTGAATTGGGGAGATGTGACAAAGAGATTCATCATCAGACAATCCATAAAAGGGTGGAAAAGGGGTCAGCCAAGTCAGGAGTGTAGACGTCCCGTCCCGTGTCACAAAAACTGATTTCTCACATCATATTCCTAACACCATTAACATGACACTAACAATTTGAAGCTACACTACTGTCTACTGCATTTGCGATCGCCTTCTTCAGGGCGCTATGCATAAGCGAATTAGTCCCTCAATCCAAAATTACCACCAGTGGAGGCTTATTACACCAGGACGTACTCATTACCAATAAAGCAATACGTCTACGCATTCGCCAATCGAAAATGGTTCCAGCGGGCAGGGGCACTTTGGTACTTCAACAACCCACAAACGGTACACTGAGTCCGGTAACAATAGTAAAACATATATAACCATCAGATCACAAAGTAATTTCTTCCTATCACACATTGATGGAACGCCATTATCAAGATACCAGTTCCAAGCTATATTTAATAAATGCATAACATCGGCAGGGAACCACCCCAAAGATTACGGGACACACTAACTCCGCATAGGCGCGGCCACGGAAGCAGCAAGAACAGGTCTGTCAGAAACAGAAGTTCAGAGGATAGGGAGATGGCGATCCACGTGTTTGGTGAGATACATAAGACCGGACTTGTTATCGTAACGTGGTTTGTTTCTTTTACAGGTGACGCTAAGCCAACAGTGTGGGTGATAGGCGGGAGGAAATTAGAGTTTCATAACACATATTTCAACTGGAGAGGTATTAGAGGCCTGCTATGGCCACAGGTACTAATGGAGGTAATCAAGGTAGGGAGAGAGGCAAGAGGTCCTGTCATCTTAGTTATACAGGCTCGGGGAAACAACCTAGATCATCACAAGAGCGCATAACTAATGGCAATAATGAAACTAGACACTGAGCGCTTCAGAGAATTTTTCACAAAACTAACTATAGTATGGTCAGAGATTGTGCCGAAAGCGGTATGGCAAGGTGCGCGAGACATCACGGCCATCGAACGGACAAGGCGGGTAATAAATATTCGGATGGCAAAATTTAGAAGAGACAGAGGCGGTGTTGTGATACAACACCGACAACTGGAGGGAGATAAAGCAGGCCTCATACGGCACGACGGTGTTCACTTAATGGATATTGGACTGGACATATTCCTGTCAGGACTCCAGGACGGAGTGGAACAAGCGTTAAGAGTGATGTATGGGGGTCAGAGTCCTGCATACGAGTACGCAGGATCCTCCGTGGCCTGGAAATAGAAAGGACATATTGGAAAGTTACACTTGTTGGCCACCTTGCCGGTGTGGAGACCCAGGGCATGTTGCAACAAGCTGAATTATTTTAGAAATAAAATGCCTTTCTAATGGAATGAGTATAAAGAGTTAATAAAGCTGTGACCGATCCTCACCCATCCAGTTGTAAGAGTTACATTATTGTATTGTCAAGGAAAGGGGGGCGGTAGGGGGGCTGAGCGTCTGGGTTTGGTTGGGGGTCCCCACAGTCTGCCTAGGCTAGATGCATTTAAAAATTCTTATTAGATACACATGTGGTGCAGCTTGCTTTGCAGCTGGGCTACTACGCCCAAAGTATTGCCTAGGCTAGATGCAGTTAAAAATTCTACGCTGACTAGCAGACACTGATACTTTGGAGCAGACCTCTGAGTAAACCGCTCTTCAGACTTAACCATCTTTGTTACCCCAAGCCATAGTGTATGTAGTTTCTTACAGTTAAAAGGGTGGGGGGCGACCCAACCCACCTGGAATTGACTATGCCAACGTCACGTAAAACACAGCAAGGGGACTCCAAAAAGAGTCTCCATTTTTTCCAAAAATTGTGGCACGGACACCACTTAAGTGGCATCAATTGCCCCAGAGTTGCTTAAAACGGTTGGTGAGGTGATTTTACCAAATGCTCAAGCTTTTAGTCTCCCCAGGATGACACAGGGGTAGAAAAGTCCTTCCGGATCCATGATTTGTTCATCTTTATGAACGTGAGTCTCTCTACATTCTCAGTGGACAGCTGCGTGCGCTTATCTGTCAGCACACCACCAGCAGCGCTGAACACACGTTCAGAGAGAATGCTGGCTGCAGGGCATGACAAGATCTCCAAGGCGTGAGTGGCGAGCTCCGGACATTTTTCCAGATTGGAAGCCCAAAATGAGCAAGGGTCCAGTGACACAGTCATAGCTTCGATGTTCACTTGGAGATACTCCTGTACCATCCTCTCTAGGCGTTGACTATGTGTCAGACTTCTTGTCTCCTGTGGCCTTGCAAAGGATGGTCTAAAAAAGTGATGAAACGATTCCACAAAATTGCTGTTACCAGCAGATACTGTGTTACTGTTATGGTTTGAGTGATGAAGACTCGACAGTCCCACGGTTTGCAAGCTAGAACTGTGAGATTCACTACGTGCACCACTGGTGTTTTGTGGAAAAGCACAAGTAAGATTCTGCAACAGCCTCTGCAGATACTCCTGCATGCGTGAATCCCTTTCTATGGCAGGAATTATTTCGGCAAATTTACTTTTGTACCGGGGATCTAAGAGTGTGGCAACCCAGTAGTCGGGATCACTTCGAATTCTGACAATCCGAGGGTCATGTTGCAGGTAGTACAGCAAGAAGGCACTCATGTGTCTTGCACATCCAGGAAGATGTTGTGTGCATCAAGTCCTTGTTGTGTTGGTAGCGAGGTAAGAATCATGCTTCCTTCCTCTGCCCTCTCCCCCCAACCTCGCACAACAGAAATGTGATCAAGGTCTCCCTCATCTGATGAGTCTTACATGCCCATCGCCAGTTCGTCCTCCACTTCTTCCTCGGCTCCTGCACCTTCCTCAACAGTTTGGCTGCTACCATGCGCCCTGGGTAATCCCTCTCCCCCACCCTCCTATGCCTGCCGCCTTGGTGCTGCCGACCGTCTGGACCTTGGGGATGTTATCCCTTCCGCATACGACTCCTCCTCTACTTCCACCACCTCCGCTTGTCCCACCACCTGACTCTGAATTCTGTTTAACGTGTGCTCCAGCATCGTCGTCAACACTAAACATCTTCGTCGCCATTTCAAAACTCTGCAGAAGGGTGTGTGGTGCCCCTGAGGATTCAGTCGCCACAGAGGTACTGCATCTCACCCAGAGGTGTGGTATCTCACCCTCAGGTAAGGAAGGAGTATGGCTCGGGACCCTAACACCTGCATCCAACACATACCCACAGTGGGGGTAGGGCGAGATTGCTCCTAAGGGAGAGCACAGTCCCAGGTCCCTAGCTGGTGGGAGGGTCCTATGTAGTGGGTGTGGGTGGAGAAAGCAGCTTAGGGGAGCACATGACAGGGAGAGTATAAATAGAAAGCCATCTTAGAAAGAGCAAGCCAGTCAAAGGAGGAGAAGTGACAGGAGCAGAGGCTCTGCATGAGCTCTGCTCCAGAGGCGGGCCTAGCCTGGGAGGCCCAGGACTGAAGGAGAGAAGAGAGGAGTGGAAGCAGGAAGGCTCCAGGAACCGAAGGGACCCCAGGGGTACGGGCCGTGCAGAAGGCCACCCGTACGCCCGCTGCTACCAGGAGGTAGAGGGGTCAGGCCAGATAAGGGGAACTGGTCCCTCAACTAGCGGAGAAACAGCAAGGCTCAACTAGAAACCGGAGGCTGCAGCATTTCATGTACTGCAGGCCAAAGTCCACACCAGCCTCACTAAGAAGGTAGCCACATAGGACCCAGTGGACGGAACACACGTCGCCCGCCAAGGCCCGAGGGTACCGGATAGAAGTGTCACTGGGTGTGAGGTGCAGGGAGAAGGCCAGAGAAAGGATACACAGAAGGGGGTCCTGCTAAGTAGAGATGAGCGTTGTTCTACTCGAACTGTTCGCCAATCTCAAATTCGAGCTGTTTTGGGCGGTGTTCGAGCCGATCGGCGAACACGAACAATTTGAGAAAAATTCGGCTGTTCGAGGTTATGTTCGATAACTGTTCGTGCACCAAAATCATAACTGGATTTTTTCTCAGTAATGATGAAAATTAATGTTAATACGCAGTTTGAGTGTACAGCGGGGCGGGGGGAGGGGCAGGGGATGGATCTCTGCAGGAACAATGAAGATCTCCATTTTTTTTTCTCTTTCCCGCATTTGCAGTGGGGAGGTGCAATCTGTCAGCCTATCAGCAGCGCACACACGGAGCGAAGTGCTTTTTTTCACACAAGCAAGGGCATGTGTCATTGGCAGTGTATGTCACATGTCCTTGCCCTATAAGACCAAGCCATTTTCCCCGTCGCCACCATTTTCTCACTGCTGCAGCTGCGTGTTAGACGGCACCGCTGTTGCTGTGTGCGCTATACCTTGTTAATTTCAAGCCAATTTTCGCACAAATATACAGATAGCTTGGGAGTAGGGAATAGTTGTGATTGCAGTCCTTTTAAGGACTAGGTTACAGCATTTCCTACGACTTTTATCAGGCAGGTCTGTGCTCTTAAATAGTTAGATTGTGGGAGTAAAGACTAATTGTAATTGGAGTCCTTTTCAGGACTAGGTTACATCAGTTCCTATCAGTTTTTGCCAGGCAGGTCTGTGCCAGTGCTGTGCAAGTTTTTTTCACAGCATTTGGCTGAATCTAGCAAAGCTAATCCTTTTTGGCCTATTGCAGAGTGTGTTAGTCAGTGGAGTAGCCTATCTGTGTTGCAAGATATACCACCTGTGTATAGAATACCAATTTTTTTACTGCACCTAGTGAAGTAAAATCTTTTGGGCATAGCATCATTCTATTAGTCCATCTATACTGACCTCCATCAGGTTGCAAACTGAATATAATTTTTTTCTGCATCTAGCTCTGAAAAAATATTTGGGCTTCTAGCAGTGTGTGGGACTTGGTCTATTAGTCCATCTATACTGACCTCCATCAGGTTGCAAATTAAAAATAATTTTTTTCTTCATTTAGCTCTGAAAAAATATTTGGGCTTCTAGCAGTGTGTGGGACTTGTTCTATTAGTCCTTCTATACTGACCTCCAGCAGGTTGCAAATTGAATATAATTTTTTTCTGCATCTAGCTCTGAAAAAATATTTGGGCTTCTAGCGGTGTGTGGGACTTGGTCTATTAGTCCATCTATACTGACCTCCATCAGGTTGCAAATTAAAAATAATTTTTTTCTGCATCTAGCTCTGAAAAAATATTTGGGCTTCTAGCAGTGTGTGGGACTTGGTCTATTAGTCCATCTATACTGACCTCCATCAGGTTGCAAATTAAAAATAATTTTTTTCTTCATTTATCTCTGAAAAAATATTTGGGCTTCTAGCAGCGTGTGGGACTTGTTCTATTAGTCCATCTATACTGACCTCCATCAGGTTGCAAATTAAAAATAATTTTTTTCTGCATCTAGCTCTGAAAAAATATTTGGGCTTCTAGCAGTGTGTGGGACTTGGTCTATTAGTCCATCTATACTGACCTCCATCAGGTTGCAAATTAAAAATAATTTTTTTCTTCATTTATCTCTGAAAAAATATTTGGGCTTCTAGCAGCGTGTGGGACTTGTTCTATTAGTCCATCTATACTGACCTCCATCAGGTTGCAAATTAAAAATAATTTTTTTCTGCATCTAGCTCTGAAAAAATATTTGGGCTTCTAGCAGTGTGTGGGACTTGGTCTATTAGTCCATCTATACTGACCTCCATCAGGTTGCAAATTGAATAAAAAAATTTTCTGCATCTAGCTCTGAAAAAATATTTGGGCTTCTAGCGGTGTGTGGGACTTGGTCTATTAGTCCATCTATACTGACCTCCATCAGGTTGCAAATTAAAAATATTTTTTTTCTGCATCTAACCCAGCCAATAGTTTTGGCCTAATACCACAGTTTGGCCACTCAGCTCTGCTCGGTTACCATCCATTGTTTTTTTGTGCAAACAACTCCAGAGTTGTGAATTAGTTAACCACCAAAATGAGTGGAAAAAGGCCTGCTGCTGGTGGAAAGGGGAATAGGTGTGTTGGGAAGGGGAAAAAAGGTTGTGTCCGTGGGGTAGGTGCAGAAGAAAGACCATCTTCCAGCCAAACTAAAATGTCTACTTCTTTTAGCGGACAATGTGATAAGATCCCTTTCTTACGGCCACGCCAATCGCTACAAATTCGAGATGAGGCACAAAAACAGCAGGTGCTTCAACGGATATCAAGTGCTCCTTTAAGTGGGCTCTCCTCCACATCAACTTCAACATCACAAATACTCCAGTCCTCAAAGGTGTCACCCAAATCGCACTTGCTTCCTCACAGCTCCCAAATCTCCAGCTGCCCGTCTGAGTATGAGGTAGAACAGATGGTTGAGTCTGCAGAGCTGTTTACTCATACTATAGCCTGGGAATCAGAGGTCGACTCCAGCGCTTCTGTGAATCCAGACGAGGAAATGATCTGCACTGATGCCCAGAATCTTTATGAGTCGGATCCAGGACCAGACGCAGAAGGTTCTGACCATAATGTAGACCCTCATTCCCAAACTGTAACTCCTGTTTGTGGAGACAATGAGGAAGACGATGATAAGACTCAAATACCTGATTGGAGCGACAACTTTAGTTTTTTGTCAGGGCAGGAACAGGTTGGCTCTGAGGACGACGGGTGTGATAACGCACAGGGTGATGATGATGAGGTCGGAGATCCCACTTACTGTCAACCCACAGTCAGCCAAGAGATGAGGTCAGCAGAGGAGGTGGAGGAAGATGCTAGTGACGACGAGGTCAGGTTGCGCCTTCCTGGACAGAGACGTAGTACTGGAAGCACGTCAACAACTGCATCCTCAAACACAACTCTGCCTCTCACCACAAGTCGTGGTGGCTCTTCAGGTCGCATGGGTGCTAAGCCTTGCATAGCCTGGGCATTTTTTCAGATCGATAAAGATGACCCAACTCGTGTTATCTGTAACATTTGTCAGCAAAAGCTAAGTAGAGGCCAAAAAATACATAGTTTGAGTACTTCATGCATGAACCGGCACATGGACATGAAGCATAAGTTGCAGTGGGAAGCTCAGTGTGCTACAATGCGGTCTAGCCGGCCGGGCCAACCACCGTCTGCCATATCTTGTGCATCCGCGGCCTCTTCATCCTCTGTGACTGGGGGGACAGCAGTCACACCTGTTTTGGGGCGCAGACCTGCCACCTCTTTACCCGCAACAGCCAGCGTGATTGGCAGGTCATCATTTTCTTTGGAGGTGGTAACACCAGCTGGTCTTGAGCGCTGTCCGACATCGATAGCACCACCTTTGGATCAAGGCAACCTAACATGTCCGCCTGCATCTTCCACACAGACCGGCAGTTTGCCGGGGACACCCTTATCAACCCCGTCTAAGCACAATAGCCAGCCCTCGGTCCCTCAGATGTGGACAAGTAAAAGACCATTTCCTCCTAGCCATGAGAAAGCTAAGAGGTTGAATTTCACCATCTGCAAGCTCTTGGCTACAGAAATGCTGCCTTTCCGCCTGGTGGACACAGAGGATTTTCGAGACCTTATGTCCGTCGCAGTGCCCCAGTACCAGATGCCCAGTCGGCACTACTTCTCAAAGAAAGGTGTGCCTGCGCTCCACCAGCATGTCGCACACAACATCACCGCTTCTTTGAGAAACTCTGTGTGTGACAGGGTGCATTTCACCACAGACACTTGGACGAGTAGGCATGGACAGGGGCGTTACATGTCGCTGACTGGGCACTGGGTAACTATGGTGACAGCAGGACAAGGGGCTGCTGTCCAAGTCTTGCCGTCCCCACGAGTTGTGCGTCAATCCTCTTTATGTCATTTTTCCTCCACTGCTTCTGCCTCCTCAACCTCCTCTCGGTCTTCCACCTGCACCCAAAGCCTGTCTGGTCATGCCACAAGCTTTCTAACTGCGCAGAAGGGATCCTGCACACCTCCTTACTATGCTGGCAGTAGGGCTCAACGTCATCAGGCGGTTTTTACATTGAAATGTCTGGGAAATGTGAGTCACACAGCTGAGGAGTTGTGGTCAGCTCTGGAGAACCAATTTCATGAATGGTTGTCTCCACTGGACCTGAAACCAGGGAAGGCCGTGTGCGACAATGCTGCAAACCTGGGTGCGGCCCTTCGCCAGGGCAATGTCACACACGTGCCTTGTATGGCTCACGTGTTGAACCTGGTTGTCCAGCAATTTTTAGCCCACTATCCCAGACTAGATGGCCTTCTGCAGAGGGCACGGTCGCTGTGTGCTCACTTCCGCCGTTCGCATCCCGCAGCTCAGCGACTTACATCTCTACAGAAGTCGTTGGGCCTGCCACTTCACCGGCTAAAATGCGATGTGCCTACCCGGTGGAATTCAACTTTGCACATGTTGCAGCGACTGTGGCAGCACCGACAAGCCCTGGTGCAATACGTTCTGACGTATAGCCTGGGCCAACGAGATTCAGAGGTGGGGCAAATCACGCTGGAGGAGTGGTCTCAGATCAGGGACCTATGCACCCTTCTGCACAGTTTTGAAATGGCGACGAAGATGTTTAGTGCTGACGATGCCATTATCAGCATGACTATTCCGGTGATTTACATGCTGGAGCACATGTTAAACAGAATTCGGAGTCAGGTGGTGGCACAAGAGGAGGTGGAGGAAGTACAGGAGGAGGAGTTGTATGCGGAAGGGCTAACATCTGCAAGGTCCAGACGGTCGGCAGCACCAAGGCGGCAGGCATGTGAGGGTGGGGGAGATCATTTTACCAGGGCGCATGGTAGCAGCCAAACTAGTGAGGAAGGTGCAGGAGCCCAGGAAGAAGTGGAGGACGAACTGATGGAAGACTCATCAGATGAGGGAGACCTTGATCACATTTCTGTTGTGCGAGGTTGGGGGGAGAGGACAGAGGAAGGAAGCATGATTGCTACCTCGCCACCAACACAACAGGGACTTGGTGCTCCTGGATGCACAACACACATGAGTGCCTTCTTGCTGCACTACCTGCAACATGACCCTCGAATTGTGAGAATTAGAAATAATCCTGACTACTGGGTTGCCACACTGTTAGATCCCCGGTACAAAAGTAAATTTGCAGAAATTATTCCTGCCATAGAAAGGGATGCACGCATGCAGGAGTATCAGCAGAGACTGTTGCAGAATCTTACATGTGCTTTTCCACAAAATACCAGTGGTGCACGTAGTGAATCTCACAGTTCCAACTTGCCAACCGTGGGACCGTCAAGTGTTCAGCACTCAAACCGTAACAGAACCACAGTATCTGCTGGTAACATCAATTTTGCGGAATCATTTCACCACTTTTTTAGCCCATCCTTTGCAAGGCCACAGGAGACAAGAAGTCTGACACATAGTCAACGCCTAGAGACGATGGTACAGGAGTATCTCCAAGTAAACATTGAAGCCACGACTGTGTCACTGGACCCTTGCTCTTTTTGGGCTTCCAATCTGGATAAATGGCCGGAGCTAGCCACTTACGCCTTGGAGATCTTGTCATGCCCCGCAGCCAGCGTTCTGTCTGAACGTGTGTTCAGCGCTGCTGGTGGTGTGCTGACAGATAAGCGCACGCGGCTCTCCACTGATAATGTAGACAGACTCACGTTCATAAAGATGAACAAATCATGGATCCGAAACGACTTTTCTACCCCTGTGTCATCCTGGGGAGAGTAAAAGCTTGATGATTGGTTAAAATCACCCTACCAACCGTTTTAAGCTTTCAAATTACTAATCATGTTTATCTGTATCTTGACTGGAAAATAATTTGGGCTTTGTAGCAGTGTGCAGCACTGATCCTATTAGGCCATCTATAATAAGCTTCACCAGATTTAAAATTAAAAATAATTTTTAGCTGCATCTAGCCCGGAAAATAATTTTGGGGCTCCGAGATGCGCAAGACACATAAGTGCCTTCTTGCTGCACTACCTGCAGCATGACCCTCATATTGTCAGAATTCGAAGTAATCATGACTACTGGGTTGCCACACTCTTAGATCCCCCAAACTTTTCGATCAACCTTTTCATTTTAATAAAGACCAAAAAAATGGTCATTTTTGAAATTATAAGCATTAGCAGGTTGTTAGAAACTGAAATCAAACAGTTTTCAACTCAAAACTTTATTCTAGGTGATGTTACATTTTCACATAGGACCCCTTGTTCGAAAGGAGCTTCTGAACTCTCTCGTCCATTGAATTTGTCAGGTTTTGGATGGTTTCTGCTTCAATTGTTTTGCATGAGGACAGAATACCCTCCCAGAGCTTTTGCTTAGATGTGAACTGCCTCCCGCCATCATAGACACTCCTTTTAATGATGCTCCAAAGGTTCTGAATGGGGTAGAGGTCAGGGGAGCATGGGGGTCACACCATAAGTTTGTCCCCTTTTATGCCCATATCAGCCAGAGATGCAGATGTTTTATGTGCAGCATGAGATGGTGCATTATCATGCAGAAAAATGATCTTGCTGTGAAATACACGGTTCTTCTTCTTGAACCATGGCAGGAAGTGCTGTTTGAGAAAATCCACATACATTATGGAGTTCATCTTTAGCGCCTTCAGGGATCCTAAAGGGGCCGACAATCTCTCTCCCCATGATTCCAGCCCAAAACATTACTCCACCTCCTCCTTGTTGGCGCTGTAGCCGTGTTTGCGTGGGGTGTCCATCAACCAGCCATCCTCCACTCCATTCATCTGGACCATCGAGCGCTGCACGGCACTCATCCGTGAACAAAACAGTTTTGAAATCAGTCTTCATGTAATGTTTGGCCCACTGGAGCCGTTTCTGCTTGTGTGAAGTGGATAGAGGAGGTCGACAGGATGGCATATGCACAGCTGCAAACCTCTGAAGGACCCTGCATCTTGTTGTTCGGGGGACGTTGGAGGCACAAGCAGCTTCAAAAACTTGTCTGCTGCTATGACAAGGCTTTTTTGCCGCTGCTGTTTCAACCTGACGTAATTGCCTGTAGGAAAGAGTCCTCAATTTGCCCTTATCAGCACGCACACGTGTGTACTGTGAATCAGCTACATACTTCTTGATTGCCAAGACACTTCATCCTGATCATCGCACAATGTTGATTGTAGTCATGCCTTGACCTAAACACTCCACAATTTGTTGCTTCTCAGCAGCCGACACATCCTTTTTCTTTCCCATTTTGGCAGAAAATGTAGGCTGCTTAATAATGTGAGAGAGCCTTCTTAAGTAGTCTTGCCTTTCATTGGACACACCTGCCAAACTAATTAGCACAGGTGTCTGCAATTGCTTACAGTGATATAAAGAGCCCTGACACACATCACCATCAATGAGTTTAACTGACAAACAAACAAATTCTTCCCTTATCACTCCTAAACACTTTTTGCATAATAATTTGGAACGCGGTGTACATGTGCTTTTCCACAAAACACCAGTGGTTCACGTAGTGAATCTTACAGTTCTAACTTGCCAACCGTGGTCTGTATGGAATTGTTCAATAAAGGGCCCAAAATTAAGATAACATAGATGGGAGAGGTCTCTATGAATAGGAATTCCTAAGTATTTGATACCCTGTGAGGGCCAGGCAAAGGGAAAGTTGGACTGGATGGAATCCTATATGGATTTAGGGAGGGAGACATCGAGGGCCTCAGACTTCGCTGCATTGATTTTAAAATTTTACCATGTAACAAAGTGATCTATTTCAGCCATAACAGCAGGGATGGATATATGTGATTGAGTGATATATACTAGGACATCATCAGCAAATAGAGAGCACTTGTACTCGGTGCCTCCCACCTCAATCCACCTAATATTGGGGTTATGGCGAATTGATGAGAGCAGGTGCTCCGTCACTAGGATGTATAAGAGAGGGGACAGAGGACATCCCTGCCTTGTCCCATTGGTGATTGTGAAAGGTGATGAAAATGTTCTGACGCACCCCCTGGGCCTTGGGACACCCGGAGCCGGACCCTTTTTGGTGGATGCTGGTGGTTGTAGTCTTCGTGGCGGCGATCCGGTTCCGTGGCTCAGGGCGGTCAAACCAGTGGCGGAACTATTTATGTGGTTTTGATGTTTAAATGTCTGACTACGCCACCTGTGGATTGCGGTCAGAGTGAACCGCCGCTACAGGGCAGACCGCTAAGGCTGGTGTTGTGGGTGCAGCAGAGCGTAGCATAACTCCCCACGGGAGGAGTATAGCCTCAGGGCAGTGTATGCGGAGGATGGGGGTGATGGTGCAGGGCAGCAGCAGTAACGACACGGAGTCAGTGATGCAGTTCAGGGCCTAACTCCCAGATAACTTTGGAGCGCTTCACAGGACCCCCTTTGTGTGTCCTTTGTCTGGCCTTTCTTACCAACACTTCTGTCCGGCTGCCTCGGGCCTCCTCTTGGTAAACTTGGCGCCAGTTTCCCTGACCCTATGTGGTGCCTTCCTAGCGGGTGGAGCAAGGGGCTGCGCCACATAAAATGTCAGAGCCTCCGGTTTCTAGCTGAGGGTCGTTTCCTGCCTCCACTAGTTCGGGGACCGGTCTCCCCCTTTGGCCTGACCCCTCCACGCAGGTGGATTCGGGCGTGCGGTGGCGACTCGCCCGTCCGCACCCCTGGGATCCCTTCATTCCTCGTTCCTGGAGCCTTCTCCGCTCCTCTTCCTTCCTTCTCCCTCTTGCAGGCCTGGGCCTCTGTTACTAGGCCCGCCTCCGGAGCAGAGCTCATGCAGAGCCCCTGCTCCCTGCCACTTCTGCTCAGACTTCTCTGCACTGAACTAAGATGGTGCCCACCTTTTATACTCCCTTCTCAATGCACCCATCAACTGCTTCCTCCCTGCTCCTGCACTGCAGGGTTCCCCTTCCTCAGTGTTCCCTCCCCCCACTCCAGCCAGGGACAGGGACTGTCGTGCCCATCTCAGGGGCATATTGGTCGCCCTGCCCCACGGCAATGTGGTGTAATGCATGCAGGTGTCGGGTCCTGATCCACACTCCATCCTTATCTGAGAGTGAGATATCTCTGGGTGAGGTGCAATACGTCTGTAGCAACCGAGCCCTCGGTGCTACAGTTCCATTTATCTTCAGCCTAGGTGACGTATTGTGATACAGGGCCGTGATTTTGGCTATAAAAGGGTCCCCTAGACCCCTACCCCAAGCTTTTTAAGAGAATCATATATGGCGTGCCAGGAGACTCTATGGAATGCTTTCTCAGCATCCAACGAGAGTATCTACTTACAAATTTTTAACTGCATCTAGCCCAGGAAATACTTTGTGCCTAGTAGCAGTGTCTGCTAGTCAGCGGATTATCCCGGCTGTTAAGCAAGCTACACCACCTGTAGTTTGGACACTTAATTTTTTCAAAGGAAATTCTTCGGGACCACGAGATACTTAGTGAAGAGCATCAGGAGGCACCCCAAGGCATAGGGGCTGGGACTGGCACTAGGATGCCTTGCGGTGGACAGCCGAGCTCGATCCTTATAAAAGCTTTTTAACTGCAGCAGCTTTAGTGGACGCTACTGGAGCTGGAATTACGCGGCTGCTGGCATTAGACTTGCCCTCCAATAGATCCTTGTAAATGGATTTAAAGTGTATTCATTTAAATTAGAGGGACAATTTAAATTAAAAAGCTTAGAGCTGCCTCCACCACAGGGGGGCTCTCTCGACCCACCAGCGGACAGGCACCAGTATTGGGAGAGGGGGGCTGGCTGTCAGGGTTCACCGCGGCTCTGGCACAAACCCGGCGACACGGAGGTGGCACGGGCAGGAGCGGACTGGCCGTCTCGGCTTCTCACTTTTTGGATTTTAGAAGGGCATGACATGCCTATATCTGTGTCTCCCCCTCCTTTTACTCCTCCACCTCTTTTCTTTTCGCATGACTATATGTACTTGTCACTTTTCCATGTGTTAGTTGTGTCTTCTGAGCAGTTTGTCAGCTTTTGGACACCTTTGAAGGTGTTTTCTATGTGTTTCTATGTGTTTTTGTTTGCCTGCCATTGGTTTTAACGGTGTTCGACGAACAGTTCGACGAACAGTTCGGCGAACACACGGGTGTTCGACGAACCGAACCGAACTCGAACACTACGGGGGTGGCTCAACACTACTGCTAAGTACTCCGGAGCTATCTGGGGGTGGAATGAGCCCCTCACTGAGTACGCACAGCACGACGGGGAGATTGCTATGGTACCTGTAATCTGGACTGCAACAACTGTGAGTAAAGATCTTGGGACTGCATCACACGGACTCTGTGTTCATTACTGACTCCCTGCACTACAACCACCATCATCCACCCACACTGCCCTGAAGCTACACTCTTCCTGTGGGGAGTAATAATACCATTGCTGAAAAACCACCAGCTTCAGAGGACTGTTCCGCAGCAGCGGGCCCCTTTGGCCGCACTCCACAGGTGGCGTAGTCGGACATTATAAAACCCATAAATACAAATTACCCTTGGATTGACCGCCTTGGGTCACGGACCGGGTCACCACCACAGTGACTACAACCCCCAGCATCTACCGGCCCGACTCCGGGTACCCCATGGCCCAGGGGGCGCGTCAACTTCATAGGTCCCTGATCTGAGACCACTCCTGCAGCGTGATTTGCCCCACCTCTGGATCTCGTTGGCCCAGGCTATACGTCAGAACGTATTGCACCAGGGCTTGTCGGTGCTGCCACAGTCGCTGCAACATGTGCAGAGTTGAATTCCACCATGTCGGCACATCGCATTTCAGCCGGTGAACTGGCAGGCCCAATGACTTCTGTAGAGATGTAAGTCATTGAGCTGCGGGATGCGAAAGGCAGAAGTGAGCACACAGCGACCGTGCCCTCTGCAGAAGGCCATCTATTCCGGGATAGTGGGCTAAAAATTGCTGGACAACCAGGTTTGCAGCATTGTCGCACACGGCCTTCCCTGGTTGCAGGTCCAGTGGAGACAACCATTCATGAAACTGGGTCTCCAGAGCTGACCACAACTCCTCAGCTGTGTGACTCACATTTCCCAGACATTTCAAAGTAAACACCGCCTGATACCGTTGAGCCCTGCTGCCTGCATAGTAAGGAGATGGGAAGGATTCCTTATGCACAGTTAGAAAGCGGGTGGCATTACCAGACAGGCTTTGGGTGCAGGTGGAGGACCGAGAGGAGGTTGAGGAGGTAGAAGCAGTGGAGGAACTTCGAGATAAAGAGGATTGACGCACAACTCGTGGGGACGCCAAGACTTGGACAGCAGCCCCTTGTTCTGCTGTCACCATAGTTACCCAGTGCCCAGTCAGCGACAAGTAACGCCCCTGTCCATGCCTACTCGTCCAAGTGTCCGTGGTGAAATGCACCCTGTCACACACAGAGTTTCTCAAAGAAGCGGTGATGTTGTGTGCGACATGCTGGTGTAGCGCAGGCACAGCTTTCTTTGAGAAGTAGTGCCGACTGGGCATCTGGTACTGGGGCACTGCGACGGACATAAGGTCTCGAAAATCCTCTGTGTCCACCAGGCGGAAAGGCAGCATTTCTGTAGCCAAGAGCTTGCAGATGGTGAAATTCAACCTCTTAGCTTTGTCATGGCTAGGATCTGAATTACAGACAAAGGGAGGACAACAACAGGGTACCTCTTGTGGTCACATACAACCCCCACATGAACATCCTAAGGAAAATTGGTGCTGATCTCCAACTCTTATTCCACAGAGACCACAAACTGAAAGAAATATTCCCAGAACTACCACTTCTCTCCTACAAATTTCCCCCTAACTTAAGGAATCTCCTTGTCAGAAGTGTCCTCTCATCACCATCAGTGACGGGCACATTCCCATGTAAAAACAAAAAATGCAAAACTTGTACCCACATATTACCATAAAATACAGTCTGCATACCTAACACAAATCAGGACTACAAAATCATGGATGTCTTTTCATGTACATCCTCCAATGTGGTGTACATGATGCAATGTACAAAGTGCCCAGAAGGAGTTTATATTGGAGAAACTATGCAAAGGCTGCAAACGAGAATGAATTTACACAGAGACACAATTATGAATGAACTGGATACACCTGTGGGAAAACATTTCTCTGGCCGGGGACACTGTATGAAAGATCTAAAATTTTAATACTAAAAGGTCACTTCAAGGGCAACAGAGAAAGAAAAATTTTGGAATTCAAATTGATAAGGATGTTCAATTCACTGACAACAGGACTAAATATAACACCTGGATTTATGAGTCACTACATGGACACAATTCACACCTCCAGATAATTAAACATTACCAAGGCCTCTCATTTTGCAACAAAAAAAACCTAATTAGCTCTCCCTAACTTATCAGTAGGAGGCATCACAACTTACACCTCATGAACAAATGTCTTGTAACATCTCTCAAATGCTGTGCCTTTTGTCTTATGAATCCATTTGTAATCTTGCCTGAAGAAGGAGCCTCTGTGCTCTGAAAGTTTGCATATATATATTTTTTTTTTCTGGTTAGCCAATAAAGGTATCACCACAAGAATACTTCTGTCATTTTTGGCATAAAAGTATTTACATCGATTTTTCTGGCTAACACGGTACCACAATATAACTTTGTATTGTACATCATCATGGCTAGGAGGAAATGGTCTTTTACTTGTCCACATCTGAGGGACCGAGGGCTGGCTGTTGTGTTTAGACGGGGTTGAGTAGGGTGTCCCCGGCAAACTGCGGGTCTGTGAGGAAGATGCAGGCGAACATGTTATGTTGCCTTGATCCAAAGGTGGTGCTCTCGATGTCGGAGAGCGCTCAACACCAGCAGGTGTTTCCACTTCCAAATGAACTGACGACCTGCCAATCACACTGGCTGTTGCGGGTAAAGAGGTGGCAGGTCTGCATCCAAAAACATGTGTGACTGCTGTCCCCCCAGTCACAGAGGATTAAGAGGCTGCGGATGCACAAGATGGGGCAGACGGTGGTTGGCCCGGCCCGCTAGGCCGCATTGTAGCACAGTGAGCTTCCCACTGTAACTTATGCTTCAAATCCATGTGACTGTTCACGAATGAAGCACTCAAACTATGGATTTTTTGGCCTCTACTTAGGTTTGGTGACAAATGTTACAGATAACATGAGTTGGGTCATCCTTATCGATCTCAAAAAATGCCCAGGCTATGCAAGGCTTAGAGCGCATGCGACCTGAAGAGCCACCACGACTTGTGGTCAGAGGCAGAGTTGTGGTTGAGGATGCAGTTGTTGACGTGCTTCCAGTACTCCGTCTCTGTCCAGGAAGGCGCAACCAAACCTCGTCGTCATTAGCATCCTCCTCCACCTCCTCTGCTGACCTCATCAACTGGCTGACTGTGGGTTCACAGTAAGTGGAATCTCCAACCTCGTCAACATCACCCTGTGTGTTCTCACACCCGTTGTCCTCAGAGCCAACCTCTTTCTGCCCTGTCCGAAAAGTCAAGTTGTCGCTCCAATCAGGTATCTGAGTCTCATCATCGTCTTCCTGATTGTCTCCACCAACAGGAATTACAGTTTGGGAACGAGGGTCTACATTATGCTCAGAACCTTTTTCATCTGGGCCTGGATCCGACGCATAAACATTCTGGGCATCAGTGCAGATCATTTCCTCGTCTGGATTCACAGAAGCTCTGGAGCAGACCTCTGATTCCCAGGCTATAGTATGAGCAAACAGCTCTGCAGACTCAACCATCTGTGTTACCCCATACTCAGACGGGCAGCTGGAGACTTGGGAGCTGTGAGGAAGCAAGTGCGATTGGGGTGACACCTCTGAGGACTGGAGTATTTGTGATGTTGAAGTTGAGGTGGAGGAGAGCCAACTTGAAGGAGCACTTGATATCCATTGAAGCACCTGCTGTTTTTGTGCCTCATCTAGAATTTGTAGAGATGGACGTGTCCGTAAGAAAAGGATCGTATAACATTGTCCACAAAAAGAAGTAGACATCTTAGTTTGGCTGGAAGATGATCTTTCTTCTGCAGATGTTACTCCCCCCCCACCGCGGGTGGGCTCGACCTACCAGCGGACAGGCACCAGTATTGGGAGAGGGGGCAGGCCGTCAGGGTCCACCGCGGCTCTGGCACAAACCCGGCGACACGGAGGTCGCATGGGCAGGAACGGACTGGCCATGTCGGCTTCGCACTCCAGCGTAGTCCCTCTGCCCGCTCGTGCCCGTAACCTCAAAGGGAAGCGCAAGCGGCTTTTCTTCCCAGGGCTGTTCCCCGCCCAGCAGGAACCTGGGGGAGCTCAGGTCGCCCTTCCACTGAACTCCCTTACCTCCCTCGCCCTCTTTCCTTCTTCCGTTCTCCATCTAACCACTCGGCTCTGTGGTGTCCGCTCTCCCTCCAGCTCTCTCCTTCTCACAGGTGGATTACCGCGTGTATTCACACTGTGGCAAATCTTTTGGGCCCAGGCATAAGAAGTTGTCGAGGTAATAGATAATATGTGCCCCCTTAGAAACGTCCATTACAACCCATTCGAGGAAGCAACTAAACGCCTCAAATAGTGAGCAGGATCTGGAGCACCCCATGGGCAAACAGCGATCTATATAGTATGCTCCTTCCCAGAAGCAGCCCAATAGGTGGACACTATTCGGAGGCACAGGTAGTAAGTAACCGGAACGCCGCATCAATGTCTGTTTTGGCCATTAGGGTGACCCTTCCCAACTTCTTGATCCGCCTGATTGCCTTGTCAAAGGATGTACAGTATATACTACTGTACTTGCTTCCGCGTTGATGTTGTCGTTTACTGACCTGCCCCTTGGATATGACAAATGGTGGATTAGTCCGAATGAATTGGGTTCCATTTTTGGCACAACTCACAACGGGGATACCACTACGTCTTGAAAGGAAAGTGTTCTGAATGGATCCGCCATTCTACCTAAAGATATTTCTTTTTTTAATTTTCTTGTCACGACGTCTGGGTGTTGGTAGGCTGATTTTAGATTTTTACTCCAGCCTTTCTTGATTTTAGAAGGGCATGACATGCCTATATCTGTGTCTCCCCCTCCTTTTACTCCTCCACCTCTTTTCTTTTCGCATGACTATATGTACTTGTCACTTTTCTATGTGTTAGTTGTGTCTTCTGAGCAGTTTGTCTGCTTTTGGACACCTTTGAAGGTGTTTTCTATGTGTTTCTATGTGTTTTTGTTTGCCTGCCATTGGTTTTAACGGTGTTCGAAGGTGTTCGACGAACAGTTCGGCGAACATACGGGTGTTCGACGAACCGAACCGAACTCGAACACTACGGGGGTGGCTCAACACTAGTGAAGAGCATCAGGGAGGCACCCCAAGGCACAGGGGCTGGGACTGGCGGTAGGACGCCTTGCGGTGGACCGCCAAGCTCGATCCTTATAAAAGCTTTTTAACTGCAGCAGCTTTAGTGGACACTACTGGAGCTGGAATTACGCGGCTGCTGGCTTGAGACTTGCCCTCCAATAGATCCTTGTAAAAGGATTTAACGTGTACTTATTCAAATTAGAGAGACAATTTAAATTAAAAAGATTAGACCTGCCTCCACCGCAGTGGGGCTCGCTCGACCCACCAGCGGTAAGGCACCAGTATTGGGAGAGGGGGGCTGGCCGTCAGGGTCCACCGCAGCTCTGGCACAAACCCGGCGACACGAAGGTCGCACGGGCAGGAACGGATTGGCCATGTCGGCTTCGCACTTTTTTGGTTTTAGAAGAGTATGGCATACCTATATCTGTGTCTCCCCCTCCTTTTACTCCTCCACCTCTTTTCTTTTCGCATGACTATATGTACTTGTCACTATTCCATGTGTTAGTTGTGTCTTCTGAGCAGTTTGTCAGCTTTTGGACACCTTTGAAGGTGTTTTCTATGTGTTTCTATGTGTTTTTGTTTGCCTGCCGTTGGTTTTAACGGTGTTCGAAGGTGTTAGACGAACAGTTCGGCGAACATACGGGTGTTCGACGAACCGAACCGAATTCGAACACTACGGGGGTGGCTCAGCACTAATTATTACAGTTGTAAAGGTCACTTGTCAAAGTCACTTTTCAAAATCACTTTTCAAAATCTGTTCTCAGACAGGGAATTTAGCCTCAAACTGACATCATTCTGATGTTTGATTTTGATAACTGATCATGTCCTAAAATGGACACTACAAGAGTTTCCTGCAAGGGTGTTCTACATTGATCTATAGACTGCAGCCATGATGTTGGTGTAGAAAATATACATAATTAAGAATTGTAGCTGATATAAAAGGGACTTCAATAATAGGAAGTCCCTCATCATCATGATGACATTGGAGAAATACAAGTTCACTATAGTAGTTTTAAATTGCTCTGACCCCTTTTAATGGAAAATTAGGCTCTAAGTGCTAGAAGAGCAGAATTCCCCTTCAAGTGACCCCATTTTGGAAATTATAACCCTTTGGGTATTTATCTACAGGCGTAGTAACGATTTTTACTCCATGGATGTTTTCCAATGTTCAGCATTATGATGAAAAAAGCATTGTTTTTTGTCCCGTTTTTCATTAATTTTTTTACGGTGTTCACTGAAGGGGTTAACTAGCATGACAATTTTATGGGGTAGGCCGTTCCGGACACGGCAATACCAAATATTTGTATTTTTTTTATAATTTATCAGTACAATATATTCTTATTTTTTTTATTACTTTCTGATTTTTTAAAAATATTTTTACATTTTTTTTTTTAACATTTTTACTTGCTCCCACTATGGGACTTTCACTTTTTGCAGTCTGATTTCCGCTATAAAGCATAGCAATGCAGGATCATTGCTATGCTTTGTAACTATTGGTTCTGCACTGACAGAAGTTTGTTAGATCATGCACTGCACATGATCTAACTAACTTGCTGGAGCCTGGTGACCCGGATATCATCATGATGACATCTGGTCATCATGACAATGATCTGGCCCCCACACCAATTGGAGAGCAAAGGGGACCACTCCTTCTGCATGCCTGCTAAATGCTGAAATCACAAGCAATCGCAGCATTTAGGGGGTTAAAGTGTCAGGAGTGGTGTGGGGACCGCTCCTGGCACTGAGTGCCGGGTGTCAGCTGTCAGAATCAGCTGAAACCCAGCGGCGATCGCACATGGACAGCCTCTGTGCGCGCAAAATTGCTGGGAAGTACTCAGTACGTCCAAGGTCGGGACGCACTTCCCAACCAGGATGTACTGAGTACGTCTAAGGTCAGGAAGTGGTTAAAACAGATTTTGGAGGGTATCTCAGATGAGTTTAGGAAATTGGTAAACAGGGAATCCTGGATTTTAAAATGTGCACAATTGAGGCCCCCATACACATTAGACTAATGTAGGCCAAATCCAGTGATATTGATGGGTTCTGTCAACACTCTAATGTGTATGAAGTAGCTGAACAACTGATAGTCAGGGGAGATGACGATGGGGTATGTCCAATTTCGGAGTGTGGATTGCTTTGTTCTCTCAGAGATAAACCACAGACCAATGTCTGTCAGTGTTTTTTTCATAGAGAACACTATTGCTTAACTGATCTAGTGCTCCTTTGTATGGGAGAGACCACAGAGATGGCTATTGGCCAAATGATCAGCCAAAGCATTGTTCGACTGACAGCTATCTGATGTGTATGGCCAGATTTACACCAGAGATTTACATGAGTGTGTTAATAATAAGTGGTAATTTACTTTATGGTCTGTAGTGTCCCTAGGATCTAGATGTGATTTTGTTGATATGTTGAATCTATAGGGCCAGCGGTACATAAAGGACTCCTCAAACTGTGTCATAAACCGATTTGCATAGGCAGGGGCCACACTGGCACCCATAGAGGTCCCTTGACATTGGCCATAAAATTGGTCCCCAAAATAAAAGTATTCTACACAAGACAATTTTGATTAGTGACTAGTGGTGAGCGAGCCTGCTCACTACTGTTCGGTGCTCGCCTGAGCATCTCACTGCTCGAGATGCTTGCCGCTCTCAGAGTATTTCCGGGGTTGCTCGGCGGGAGCTCGGGTCCCCTCCCTGCATGTTTGGAGCTCTTTAAAGCGCCAATGAACATGCAGGGATTGTCTGCCACACACTGTAATGTCACAGCCATGTTGGTTGTGGCATTACAGTGATTGGCTGGCTGCACAGCGTCATCAGGTTTATCTCAGACCTGGTGCCAGACTGCTCGTCACAGTCTACTCCGCAATCAGGCAGTGTAGGGAGAGCTGCTGCTGAGCTAGGGAGAGATTTGCTTGTTTCTTAGTTAGTGTAGGTATATCACAACATATTCTACATATATCCATCTCAAGCAACAGTCCTTCTGAGGACTAATCCAGCTATATAAATATCAGTGCTAGGCAGGCAGGCAGTGTATGTGTAATACTATTGTAGGAACTCGAGGATTCAGGTAGCGTGGGTGTAACGGGTCTGGGAGGTGGAAGCACAGAGCAACTATACAAAGGGGCAGTCCTTGTAAGGAAGCGGATGACACCCAGGGAAGGCGGGCAGGCAGTCACGACTAGTGACGGGGACAGTCTCTGGGTAAGAGGGCAGGAGGTCACGGCAAGTGACGGGGACAGTCTCTGGGTAAGAGGGCAGGAGGACACGGCAAGTGATGGGGACAGTCTCTGGGTAAGAGGGCAGGAGGTCACGGCAAGTGACGGGTACAGTCTCTTGACAGGCGGGTGGTCACGGCAAGTGATGGCTAAGCCTCCAGGTAGGCTAGCAGGCAGGTAGCGGGTGGACGCTCCCAGGTGAGCGGGCGAGAGACTCTGGACAAGCGGGTGGTCACAACAAGTGACGGCAGAGCCTCCAGGTAGGCTAACAGGCAGGTAACCGGTGGACGCTCCCAGGTGAGCAGGCAAGAGTCTCTGGATGGGCAGGTGGTCACAGCACGTGACGGCAGAGCCTCCAGGTAGGCTAGCAGGCAGGGAGCAGGTGAGCGCTCCCAGGTGAGCGGGCAGACGGATCCATAGACAGACTGGCAGGGCTGGTAGGCAGACTGTCGGACCGCAAGAATAACAGCAGATAGACACGAGTCAGGCAGGTATCAGACAGGAAACTGGCAGGTAACTGGCAGGTAACTGGTAACGGGACCTGAGGGCTGAAGCAGAGTGATGAACTATGCTACAACATTGCTCGGGCACCTCCATTTTGGAGGAGGTGCCTTATATATGGAGAGATCCTCCGGCCATTGGCCGGGGACTCCTTAGGACGGCGCGCGCGGCCCCTTTAAGAGAGGGGGAGCGTGCGCGCGTGCGCCCTACGCACAGTGTCCGGGAAGGAGCGCGCGCTGCAAGCAGAGTGGGAGGAAGACGCCGGGCACGGAGCGGAGAGGTGTAGCCGACGCTACAGTGGGGCAATGAACAATCAGAGACGGGTTTCTTTAATGCAGATAGTGTATTTATGCAACAGCAATAACACCCAAAAACAATATACAGATAACCCGTAGTGACATACAATGAAATAAGTCCAGCGATATAAAGTCTTTGGAACCTATATAGCAAAGTTCTTACGACGGAGTCCTCACACAAATGTGATCAAAAGGAAAGTCTGACACACGGGTGACGTGGCTTGATTCAAACACTGCTGGTGTAGTAAGAGTCAGATCCAGGTATGCAGTAGCCACAGGGAAGTCCAAAAACAAGTTCACAAGTTAATCCTAGATGCGGCATAGATTCAGGGAAGTCCAGAAACAAGTTCACATTTAAGTAATATTCCAGTAAATAGTTCCAGCAGCCCTCACCGGAGGGAGTGAACGAAGGGTTAAACAGCAACACACAGTTCATAAACACAGTTCTTACCAGGTAGAGTGAGCCAAGCGTTAAAATTCCAAAGTCAACAGGTAAATGATAACACAGTGAGTGTAGCTTACATATGCAGAGAATGTCCAGAGCCACTGGAAGAAGCTCACTGCTGCTGAGAAACACGTGAAGATTAACCTGGTAAATACACAAGCGATCTGGGAGATAATAGTAGGACAAGGCAGCTGGGTTGAAGGGAAGCGGAAGCAGAATACAGCAGCAAGGAAGCCAGCACCTGAGCCAGGTTATAAACAAACAAACAGGAAGTAGGGCACACAAGAACAGCAAACTCCATCTTAACAAAGGGCAAAATCATTCACAAGGTTACCTAGAAAACCCGGAATACTGACATTACTCCCCCCCTAAAGACGGCCTCCGGACGATCCTGGACCAGGCTTGTCCGGGTATCTCCGATGAAACTGAGCAACCTTCAGGGGAGCATTGATGTTACTTACTGGTTCCCAAGTATCGTTTTCGGGAGAGTAACCTTGCCATCTAACTAGATACTGAAGCCGGTTCCTATGAAGTCTTGAATCAACAATATCCTGTACCACAAATTGTTCTTCGCCATCAACCAACACTGGTGGTGGGGGAGATACAATACGTCCCTGAAATGTGTTGGGAGAGACCGGTTTTAATAAAGAAACATGAAATACTGGGTGTACCTTTAAAGTCCGTGGTAGCTTCAGTCGACAGGCAACAGAGCTCACAATCCCAGTGATCTTGAATGGACCGATGAATTTCTGTCCCAGTTTCTGCAAAGGAACACCCAATCTTAGATTCTTGGTGGACAACCAAACCGAGTCTCCTACCTTATACATAGGTGCCGGTTTCCGGAATGTATCGGCCGACTTCTTATAACGCTCCTGTGCTACGGTCAGGGAGTCCTTCAAAACTTCAAGATTACGTTGCAACACCGTCACTCTGTCTTCAACCGCAGGTACCGAAGTAGCAACCGGAGACCTAGGCAAAATATTTGGATGATATCCAAGATTGGCAAAAAAAGGCGTTACCTTCGTGGAACTGCTCTGAGAGTTGTTGTATGAAAATTCCGCTAAAGGAAGTAGCTTCAGCCAATCGTCCTGCAAATGACTGACGTAACAGCGTAGATATTGCTCCAAGGTTTGATTTGTCCGTTCGGTCTGCCCATTGGTCTGAGGATGGTATGCAGAAGACAAGCAAACATTAATGTGGAGCGCAGAACAAAAGCCTTTCCAAAATCTAGAGGTAAATTGTATTCCCCGGTCAGAAATGATCTCATCTGGTACCCCATGCAGCCGGAAAACGTTCTGGATAACCAGATCCACTGTTTCTGTAGCTGAGGGAAGACCGGTACACGGAATGAAATGAGCAGCCTTCGTTAGACGATCTACTACCACCAAAATAGTATTTTTACCGCCAGAGGTGGGTAACTCCACAATAAAGTCCATCGAAATAGACCCCCAAGGGCGAGACGGTACAGGTAGCGGTTTAAGAAGACCAGTAGGTGAAACGCGAGGAACCTTGTATCGGGCACAAACCTCACAAGAGCGGACATAGTCATTCACATCTTTCAAGCAGGTAGGCCACCAAAAAAAACGACTTAAAAATTCCTGCGTCTTCTGTACCCTCCTATGACCAGCCAATACCGAGTCGTGGACCAATTTGAGAATTCAAAGTCTCACAGCCTCTGGGACATAAATACATTGACCTCTAAGCCACACACCATTCCGAAGGACAAGATTTACATTGTCAGGTGGAGCAGCGAGAAATACGACACCGTCATAGGCCAGCTTGATCTCCTGCCACAAGTCCCGGTCCTGGAGCACTCCTACGAAATTGGCATCAGACAAGATGGTCTTAGACGGGGTCCCAGGCACGGAGTCCATCGTATGGATTCGGGATAATGCGTCAGCTTTCCCATTACGTGAACCTGGGCGGTACGAAATAATAAAATTAAACTGGTTCAAGAACAAACTCCACCTAGCTTGTCGAGGAGAAAGACACCTGGCGGACTTAAGGAATTCCAAATTATGATGATCCGTGAGCACTACTACCTGTTGAGTTGCTCCCTGCAAGTGGTGTCTCCATTCCTTAAAGGCGGCAATGATTGCCAAAAGTTCCTTATCTGCAATATCATAGTTCAGTTCAGCAGAAGATAACCTACGAGAAAAGAAGGCACACGGGTGCAGCAAACCTTTGTCTCCGGTACGTTGTGAGAGGATAGCTCCCAATGCACAGTCAGAAGCGTCCACCTCCACGATGAAAGGCAGTGCAGGATCCGGATGCATCAATATCGGAGCCGTGGTAAAACAAACCTTGAGGCGATCAAAGGCTTCCTGAGCTTGCGAAGACCATACAAACTTCTTCCCCTTCTTGGTGAGGAGAGTGATGGGACGGACAACTTCTGAAAAATTCCGGATAAAACGTCTATAAAAATTAGCAAAACCAATGAATCGTTGTACCTCTTTAATGTTTCCTGGTACCGTCCAGTCTAAGATTGCCTGGATCTTGCTGGACTCCATATTCAATCCCTGAGGAGATATAATATAGCCTAAAAATTGGATTTCGGAGCAATGAAATTCACACTTTTCAAGTTTGATGTACAAATGATTATCTCTCAAACGTCTAAGCACGGTCTTAACATGTTCCTGATGTTCCTGTAAGGAATCAGAGAAGATCAAAATGTCATCCAGGTAAATTACCACATATTGGTCCAATAAATCCCTGAAAATATCGTTGGCTAAATGTTGAAAAGCAGCAGGAGCGTTACAGAGTCCGAATGGCATCACTAAATACTCATAATGTCCTTACCGGCATCTAAAAGCTGTCTTCCATTCGTCTCCGGGACGTATACGGAGTAAATTGTATGCCCCACGGAGATCTAATTTGGTAAATACTTTGGCCTGGCGAACTCTTTCCAACAGTTCTGGCATTAGCGGCAACGGGTACCTGTTGCGAATGGTTACCTTATTTAACTCCCGGTAGTCAATGCAAGGTCTTAGAGTCCCATCCTTCTTCTTTACAAAGAATATAGGGGCTCCCACTGGTAAAGAAGATGGTCGGATAAACCCCTTGGCTAAATTCTCATCTATATATTCTCGTAATGATTTTAATTCCGGAGCCGCCAGCGGGTAAACATGGCCGAAAGGAATTGCTGCCCCAGGAAGCAATTCTATGGGGCAGTCATACTGTCTATGTGGGGGAAGTTGATCTGCCTTCCTCTTGTCACAAACGTCCGAGAATTCCTGGTAAACCAGAGGGAGAGTAGGTACCTGTATTGCCTCTTCCGAGTTCTGGGTAACTGGAGCCGCTACCGTTGGACTGATGGCAGGACTACCCTTCGGGGGGAAGGATATCTCCTTGGTTTCCCAATTGATGTTTGGATTTTGTGACCGTAACCAGGGAATTCCTAAAATTACAGGAAAATGAGGAGAAGATATTAACATGAATGAAAGTGTTTCTTGATGGTCTGGTTCCATCTTACACTCCAGAAGCACTGGCTCCAGATCTACTGGTCCAGAAACTAATGGGGAACCATCCACCGTTTCCATAGTGACTGGTGAAGCTCTTAGTTGTGTCTTTATACCATGTTCCCTGGCGAAAGAAGAATCCATGAAATTCCCACCTGCTCCAGAGTCTATCATGGCAGAACTTTGTATCCACTGTCCCTCCCACTGTATCTGAATAGGAAGAGAACAATGTGAATATTTCTCCCCTTGGTCTTTATGGGAAGTGAGCATCAATTTTGGGGGAAACACAGCATCCAGATGTAGACTGGCCTCCGAAACTTCAGACTCAGCGTCTGTGTCAACATAATCCCCTACTACCGCCAACACCTTGTTGGGTCGCCTGGGACATTTAGGACAATTGATGAGGAAATGGTCTGATTGACCACAATAAAAACATAAGCGCTCATGGAGACGGTATTCACGGCGTTCATTACTCTCACGTCTTTGTAGTGAGTCCACCTGCATAGGCACCTCCTCGGCCTACCGTGGGTTTTTGCCTGTGGTTTCCCTAGACGGAAGAGAGAAATTAGTGATGCGATTTACAGCTGCCCATTTTTCTTGTCTGCGTTCAGTTAAACGGATATCAATACGTACACAGTGTTGTAAAAACAACTCAAACTCCTGTGGAGACTCTGAACGAGCT
The DNA here is from genome assembly GCF_046119375.1 of Phyllobates terribilis. Classification (NCBI taxonomy): domain Eukaryota; kingdom Metazoa; phylum Chordata; class Amphibia; order Anura; family Dendrobatidae; genus Phyllobates; species Phyllobates terribilis. The sequence continues at coordinate 31,360,603 of NW_027362768.1, read as the reverse complement.
AGCTCATCCTTGATTGCACTGGACAAACCCTTTCTAAAGATAGGCAATAAAGCATTGTTATCCCAGTTGGTGTCTACCACTAACCTCTTAAATTCAGTAACATATTCAATGACTGAACGTTTCCCCTGGCGTAAGGAAAGCAAGGCAGATTCAGCGGTAGCACGGTGGTTGGGATCGTTGAACATTTGCGCCATGGCTGTCAGAAAATCATCCAAATTGTTTAGATGGGTATCGTGACTTTCAACCATAGGATTTGCCCAAGCCAGTGCCCGTGATGTCAACAACATAATAAAACATAAAACCTTAGATCTATCAGACGGGTAATAGGAGGCATGTACATCAAAGAATAATATACATTGGTTAACAAACCCACGGAATTGACTTCGGTCACCATTAAACCAGAATGGAGGCATTTTGGACATACTAGTGGATGATGTAGGCTCAGTAGGTAAGGCCTCCCGGACTTCTAACTTAGTACGTAGATCTTGGAGAGCCTGACCAAACACCTGTGCATTGTGGTCAACCCGGGACTCAACGTCTCTAATCTTATTGTGTATAGCCGCTATCTCCTGCTGCAAGGAGTTAATTATGGTGAACAGTTTGTCTGCCCGTGTCTCAGTCATTGTGACTCGCCCCCTGGGCCGTGGGGCACTCGGATCCGGGCAGTAGGGGAACGATGGGAGTAGTAGTGGCAACCCGGTTCCGTGGCTCAGGGTGGTCAGGCCAGTGGTAGTCCGTTATGTGCTGATGATTATGTCCGACTACGCCACCCGTGGATTGCGGTTATTAGGAACCGCCGCTGCATGCAGACCGCTGGGGCTGATGAGGTGTGCAGCTAGGGTAGTATGACTCCCCACGGGAAGAGTGCGGCCCCAGGGCAGTATAATGGATGGTGGGAGTGATGGTAGTGAGAGTCACAGTGCTGATAGTGCTGGAGGAGCAAGGAGCACGCAGACAACAGGTTGCAGTCCAGGGTCTTTACTAGAACAGGTAAATTGACCCACAAACAGTCCCAGCTAGGAGGGGACCTGGATGTCTGAGAGCAACGGGGAAATTGGCCCTGGTCAGGGTGAGGGTGTAGGCTTACCGTGCTTTCTGCGCTCCTTCTGGCTATCTCCTTGTTATAGGGTAACAGCCCACGTTTCCAAGCTTTCCGTGTAATTCTCGCCTGTATGGCCTGCGACGTGGGTTCCTTTCTGCTCCCAGCCTTGTATGGCTTTACTGGTCCCTTAGGTTGTGGCAGGGACTCCAGGCTTCTTAGGCCAAGGAATATACAGTCCCTTGCGGACTGGTTCTCTGCTGGAGGATGTAGAATCCTCCCAGCCTCAGACACAAAAGTCTGGTAAAGTCAGTCTCTTATCTGCTAAGACAGGCTTGCTTCGCCTCTTGTCTCTGGCTTGTGGCTCTCCTCCTGCCACACTTCCTCTTAGGTGCAGTGCAACTGTCTGTCCCTGCTCTGCTCTGGGACAAGTCTCAGTGCTGAGACAGGCCATCAAGTTCTCCCTAACCCTGCCCCCAGTACCAGCTTTCATAGGGGCAGCCTGCTCCCCCTACTGGCCTGAGACAGGAGGCATTGCATGCTAATGTTCCCCTGACTAGAGAACCTCCCCCTTGCTCTCAGACACAGCTTTAATTACACTTGTGGCATCCAGGCCAGGGTGACACATTCCCCCCTAATGAAATTTAGTACTCCGGGACTAAACAATAAACAGAGACAATATGCATAACTATAAAACATTAATAGACAAACGACGCACAGATTGAGTTCTTAAGGTCACAGTGTGGCCTGTGACCGGGTGTTCATATCACCAATACAACGGGGAGCCTTAACCAGGTGGGGGTCTGTCCTACCCCAAGTCCTTTACAGTCTTAGTTCATTCCTTGGTCAGGCTCCGAACTCAGTCCATACAAGGCTCCGGTTATAAAAAGTCCATAACCTGTGAGTCCTTATGGTAGCTGCAAGAAACTGAAACACAGAATTACCAAACATGCATGTAACTTTGCAAACAATTCAACATTTGGCAACAGGGTTATTTACAATTTAAGTGCGCTCTATATTCTCCAGCGAGCGGGTATCTGCCCCTTTGTGCTCCTGGTTGACCTACGTAGCCCACTGTCTGGTGGTGGACCAACCTGGCTTTCCCCACTAGCGTTAGGGGTACAGCTAACAGCTGGGTGTACAGGTAGGGCAGGCAGCTGTCTGCGGGTCCTTTGGCTTACCGCTGGCATGGCAGGCTCACTGTCAGCAGAGGGTTGACTCTCCTGGGCTGCTGGTACAGGCTCTTCTGCCTCTGGAACCGCTTGCTCCTCTTCACCTTCCGGCTCTGGTGTTGGTTGTTGCTGTGCCGGTTGCAGGACATGCAGGACGGGTACCACTATGGCATCATTTATGCGAGTCCAGGACCGAGGGAACTCTCCGAGAACGGTGCTGATCATTTCTTCCTTGTCCTCTGCGGGTTCAAGGTCACTCTGATCCTCTTCTGCACTACGGAGTTGCTCGGGGCATCTTTTGAGGTGGTCTCTGGAGACGGTGCTAGTGGTTTCTCCTCCGTCCTTGGTGATCACGCACACCATCAGGTTGTCGTGATCAGACTGCAGTACGGTGTAGGGTTCCCTTTCCCACTGGTCGTCCAACTTATGTAGCCTTCTTTTTCGCTTTAGGACTTGCTCACCAGGTTCTAGGGGACCAGCAGGGGCGTGTTGATTGAAGAGTTTTTCTTGCCTCTCTCTCACCTGGGCCAGGCTCTTCTCCACACTCTCCTGTACCTTCTTGTACTGCAGTTGCCTTTCCGTATCCCAGTTTGCATCCGGGGAGGTGTCCTCAGGTATTACGACTCCCATCTCCAGGTCTATGGGCAGCTTACCCGGTCTGGCTCGCATCAGGTAAGCCGGGGTGCAGTTGGTAGCGTTCACCGGGATATGATTGTATAAGTCTATCAGGTCCGGCAGTCTTTCTGGCCACAGGCTGCGTTCCTCCAGGGGCAACGTCTTCAGGAGATTGATAACTATATTGTTCATCTTCTCACACATCCCGTTGGTTTGTGGATGGTAAGGCGTTGTCCGAATCTTCTTACAGCCATAGAGGTTGCAGAACTCCTGGAAGATTTCAGCCTCGAACGCTGGACCATGGTCTGTCAGGACCTGTTCCGGATACCCGTGTGGACGGCAGAAATATTGCTGGAAGGCTCTGGCCGCTGTTTGGGCTGTCAAGTCTTTTACCGGGACCACCACTTGAAAACGGGAATAGTGGTCCACGATTGTCAGGGCATAGATGTATCCTGACCGGCTGGGAGCCAATTTTACATGGTCCAGAGCTACCAGCTCAAGAGGCTGCGTGGTGATGATGGGCCTCAAGGGTGTCTTCTGGCTGGCACGGTCCTTCCTCCTTAGGTGATATGGGCCACAGTCTCTGCACCATTTTTCTACAGCTCCTCTCATGCCGACCCAAAAGAACCTTCCTCTTAGTAGGAACTCCAGTTTCTTCCAACCAAAGTGTCCCGCTCTGTCATGGTAAGCCCCCAGGACCATAGCTGCATCCCGCCTTGGGACCACGACTTGCCAGGTCAGCTCGTGCGTCCGGTGGTTGACAATCCTTCTGCACAACTTGCCTTCGTAGAGGAACAGCTTGCTCTTCTCTTTCCATAGCTGCTTGGCTTCCTCTGGAGCATCCGGATCTATGCGGGCATCTTCCTGGGTCAGCAGATCTTTCACCAGGCGGATGGCAGGGTCACTATCTTTTGTCTCGGCCCAGCTGTGGTGAGGTAGGGGATTTATCATCACGGTTGTTAGATCCTCCTCCTTCACGCGGTGGTAGTATTGAGCGGCCCCATACCGGTGAAACGCGGGGAGTTTTACCTCCTCCAGCTCTTCTGGGTCTTCGTCACCTTCAGGTAAGTGAGGCATCCTCGATAGGGCATCAGCGTTGGCATTGGTTTTTCCGGCCCGGTACTTGATCACGAAGTCATAGTTGGAGAGACAGACCATCCATCGCTGTTCTAGGGCACCCAGTCTTGCATTGTCCAGGTGTGTCAACGGGTTGTTGTCCGTGTACACTGTGAACTTTGCGGAGGCCAGGTAATGCTTGAAGCGTTCCGTCACGGCCCACACCACCGCCAAGAATTCTAGCTTGAAGGAGCTGTAATTCTCCGGGTTCCTCTCGGTGGGTCTCAGCTTCCAGCTGGCGTACGCGATCACCCTTTCTCTGCCCTGTTGGTTTTGGGACTAGTGTTAAGCCACCCCCGTAGTGTTCGAGTTCGGTTCGGTTCGTCGAACACCCGTGTGTTCGCCAAACTGTTCGTCGAACACCTTCGAACACCGTTAAAACCAATGGCAGGCAAACAAAAACACATAGAAACACATAGAAAACACCTTCAAAGGTGTCCAAAAGCTGACAAACTGCTCAGAAGACACAACTAACACATGGAAAAGTGACAAGTACATATAGTCATGCGAAAAGAAAAGAGGTGGAGGAGTAAAAGGAGGGGGAGACACAGATATAGGCATGTCATGCCCTTCTAAAATCCAAAAAGTGAGAAGCCGACACGTTCAGTCCGCTCCTGCCCGTGCCACCTCCGTGTCGCCGGGTTTGTGCCAGAGCCGCGGTGAACCCTGACGGCCAGCCCCCCTCTCCCAATACTGGTGCCTGTCCGCTGGTGGGTCGAGCGAGCCCCCCTGTGGTGGAGGCAGCTCTAAGCTTTTTAATTTAAATTGTCTCTCTAATTTGAATGAATACACTTTAAATCCATTTACAAGGATCTATTGGAGGGCAAGTCTCATGCCAGCAGCCGCGTAATTCCAGCTCCAGTAGCATCCACTAAAGCTGCTGCAGTTAAAAAGCTTTTATAAGGATCGAGCTCGGCTGTCCACCGCAAGGCATCCTACTGCCAGTCCCAGCCCCTATGCCTTGGGGTGCCTCCTGATGCTCTTCACTGAGTATCCCGTGGTCCCGAAGCATTTCCATTGAAAAAATTAAGTGTCCAAACTACAGGTGGTGTAGCTTGCTTAACAGCCGGGATAATCCGCTGACTAGCAGACACTGCTACTAGGCACAAAGTATTTCCTGGGCTAGATGCAGTTAAAAATTTGTAATTAGATACTCTCGTTGGATGCTGAGAAAGCATTCCATAGAGTCTCCTGGCACGCCATATATGATTCTCTTAAAAAGCTTGGGGTAGGGGTCTAGGGGACCCTTTTATAGCCAAAATCACGGCCCTGTATCACAATACGTCACCTAGGCTGAAGATAAATGGAACTGTAGCACCCTGAGGGCTCGGTTGCTACAGAGGTATTGCACCTCACCCAGAGGTGTGATATCTCACTCTCAGGTAAGGATGGAGTGTGGATCAGGACCCGACACCTGCATGCATTACACCACATTGCCGTGGGGCAGGGCGACCAATATGCCTCTGAGATGGGCATGACAGTCCCTGTCCCTGGCTGGAGTGGGGGGAGGGAACACTGAGGAAGGGGAACCCTGTAGTTCAGGAGCAGGGAGGAAGCAGTTCCTGGGTGCATTGAGAAGGGAGTATAAAAGGTGGGCACCATCTTAGTTCAGTGCAGAGAAGTCTGAGCAGAAGTGGCAGGGAGCAGGGGCTCTGCATGAGCTCTGCTCCAGAGGCGGGCCTAGTAAGAGAGGCCCAGGCCTGGAAGAGGGAGAAGGAAGGAAGAGGAGCGGAGAAGGCTCCAGGAACGAGGAATGAAGGGATCCCAGGGGTGTGGACGGGCGAGTCGCCACCGCACGCCCGAATCCACCTGCGTGGAGGGGTCAGGCCAAAGGGGGAGACCGGTCCCCGAAACTAGTGGAGGCAGGAAACGACCCTCAGCTAGAAACCGGAGGCTGTGACATTTTATGTGGCGCAGCCCCTTGCTACACCCGCTAGGAAGGCACCACATAGGGTCAGGGAAACTGGCGCCAAGTTTACCAAGAGGAGGCCCGAGGCAGCCGGACAGAAGGGTTGGTAAGAAAGGCCAGACAAAGGACACACAAAGGGGGTCCTGTGAAGCGCTCCAAAGTTATCTGGGAGTTGTATGAGCCCCTCACCTGGTGAGCACAGTACGACGTGGGCAGCCGTTACCTGCAGACGTGGTCTGGATAATTAGAACTGTGAGTAAAGGCCCTGGACTGCATCACTGACTCCGTGTTGTTACTGCTGCTGCCCTGCACCATCACCCCCATCCTCCGCATACACTGCCCTGAGGCTATACTCCTCCCGTGGGGAGTTATGCTACGCTCTGCTGCACCCACAACACCAGCCTCAGCGGTCTGCCCTGCAGCGGCGGTTCACTCTGACCGCAATCCACGGGTGGCGTAGTCGGACATTTAAACATCAAAACCACATAAATAGTTCCGCCACTGGTTTGACCACCCTGAGCCACGGAACCGGGTCGCCGCCACGAAGACTACAACCACCAGCATCCACCAAAAAGGGTCCGGCTCCGGGTGTCCCAAGGCCCAGGGGGTGCATCAGAACATTTTCATCACCTTTCACAATCACCAATGGGACAAGGCAGGGATGTCCTCTGTCCCCTCTCTTATACATCCTAGTGACGGAGCACCTGCTCTCATCAATTCGCCATAGCCCCAATATTAGGTGGATTGAGGTGGGAGGCACCGAGTACAAGTGCTCTCTATTTGCTGATGATGTCCTAGTATATATCACTCAATCACATATATCCATCCATGCTGTTATGGCTGAAATAGATCACTCTGTTACATGGTCAAATTTTAAAATCAATGCAGCGAAGTCTGAGGCCCTCGATGTCTCCCTCCCCAAATCCATATAGGATTCCATCCAGTCCAACTTTCCCTTTGCCTGGCCCTCACAGGGTATCAAATACTTAGGAATTCCTATTCATAGAGACCTCTCCCATCTATGTTATCTTAATTTTGGGCCCTTTATTGAACAACTCCATACAGACCACGGTTGGCAAGTTAGAACTGTAAGATTCACTACGTGAACCACTGGTGTTTTGTGGAAAAGCACATGTACACTGTGTTCCAAATTATTATGCAAAAAGTGTTTAGGAGTGATAAGGGAAGAATTTGTTTGTTTGTCAGTTAAACTCATTGATGGTGATGTGTGTCAGGGCTCTTTATATCACTGTAAGCAATTGCAGACACCTGTGCTAATTAGTTTGGCAGGTGTGTCCAATGAAAGGCAAGACTACTTAAGAAGGCTGTCTCACATTATTAAGCAGCCTACATTTTCTGCCAAAATGGGAAAGAAAAAGGATGTGTCGGCTGCTGAGAAGCAACAAATTGTGGAGTGTTTATGTCAAGGCATGACTACAATCAACATTGTGCGATGATCAGGATGAAGTGTCTTGGCAATCAAGAAGTATGTAGCTGATTCACAGTACACACGTGTGCGTGCTGATAGGGGCAAATTGAGGACTCTTTCCTACAGGCAATTACGTCAGGTTAAAAGAGCAGCGGCAAAAAAGCCTTGTCATAGCAGCAGACAAATTTTTGAAGCTGCTGGTGCCTCCAACGTCCCCCGAACAACAAGATGCAGGGTCCTTCAGAGGTTTGCAGCTGTGCATACGCCATCCTGTCGACCTCCTCTATCCACTTCACACAAGCAGAAACGGCTCCAGTGGGCCAAACATTACATGAAGACTGATTTCAAAACTGTTTTGTTCACGGGTGAGTGCCTTGCAGAGCTCGATGGTCCAGATGGATGGAGTGGAGGATGGCTGGTTGATGGACACCCCACGCAAACACGGCTACAGCGCCAACAAGGAGGAGGTGGAGTAATGTTTTGGGCTGGAATCATGGGGAGAGAGATTGTCGGCCCCTTTAGGATCCCTGAAGGTGCTAAAGATGAACTCCATAATGTATGTGGATTTTCTCAAACAGCACTTCCTGCCATGGTTCAAGAAGAAGAACCGTGTATTTCACAGCAAGATCATTTTTTTGCATGATAATGCACCATCTCATGCTGCACATAAAACATCTGCATCTCTGGCTGATATGGGCATAAAAGGGGACAAACTTATGGTGTGACCCCCATGCTCCCCTGACCTCTACCCCATTCAGAACCTCTGGAGCATCATCAAAAGGAGTGTCTATGATGGTGGGAGGCAGTTCACATCTAAGCAACAGCTCTGGGAGGGTATTCTGTCCTCATGCAAAACAATTGAAGCAGAAACCATCCAAAACCTGACAAATTCAATGGACGAGAGAGTTCAGAAGCTCCTTTCGAACAAGGGGTCCTATGTGAAAATGTAACATCACCTAGAATAAAGTTTTGAGTTGAAAACTGTTTGATTTCAGTTTCTAATAACCTGCTAATGCTTAGAATTTCAAAAATGACCATTTTTTTGGTCTTTATTAAAATGAAAAGGTTGATCGAAAAGTTTGGGGGATCTAAGAGTGTGGCATCCCAATAGTCATGATTACTTCGAATTCTGACAATATGAGGGTCATGTTGCAGGTAGTGCAGCAAGAAGGCAATTATGTGTCTTGCGCATCTCGGAGCCCCAAAATTATTTTCCGGGCTAGATGCAGCTAAAAATTATTATTAATTTTAAATCTGGTGGAGCTTAGTATAGATGGCCTAATAGGATCAGTGCTGCACACTGCTACAAAGCCCAAATTATTTTCCAGTCAAGATACAGATAAACATGATTAGTAATTTTAAATCTGGTGGAGCTTATTATAGATGGCCTAATAGAATCAGTGCTGCACACTGCTACAAAGCCCAAATTATTTTCCAGCCAAGATACAGATAAACATGATTAGTCATTTGAAAGCTTAAAACGGTTGGTAGGGTGATTTTAACCAATCATCAAGCTTTTACTCTCCCCAGGATGACACAGGGGTAGAAAAGTCGTTTCGGATCCATGATTTGTTCATCTTTATGAATATGAGTATGTCTACATTATCAGTGGAGAGCAGCGTGCGCTTATCTGTCAGCACACCACCAGCAGCGCTGAACACACGTTCAGACAGAAAGCTGGCTGCGGGGCATGACAAGATCTCCAAGGCGTAAGTGGCTAGCTCCGGCCATTTATCTAGATTGGAAGCCCAAAAAGAGCAAGGGTCCAGTGACACAGTCATGGCTTCAATGTTTACTTGGAGATACTCCTGTACCATTGTCTCTAGGCGTTGACTATGTGTCAGACTTCTTGTCTCCTGTGGCCTTGCAAAGGATGGGCTAAAAAAGTGGTGAAATGATTCCGCAAAATTGATGTTACCAGCAGATACTGTGGTTCTGTTACGGATTGAGTGCTGAACACTTGACGGTCCCACGGTTGGCAAGTTGGAACTGTGAGATTCACTACGTGCACCACTGGTATTTTGTGGAAAAGCACATGTAAGATTCTGCAACAGTCTCTGCTGATACTCCTGCATGCGTGCTTCCCTTTCTATGGCAGGAATAATTTCTGCAAATTTACTTTTTTACCGGGGATCTATCAGTGTGGCAACCCAGTAGTCAGGATTATTTCTAATTCTCACAATTCGAGGGTCATGTTGCAGGTAGTGCAGCAAGAAGGCACTCATGTGTGCTGCGCATCCAGGAGCACCAAGTCCCTGTTGTGTTGGTGGCGAGGTAACAATCATGCTTCCTTCCTCTGTCCTCTCCCCCCAACCTAGCACAACAGAAATGTGATCAAGGTCTCCCTCATCTGATGAGTCTTCCATCAGTTCGTCCCCCACTTCTTCCTGGGCTCCTGCACCTTCCTCACTAGTTTGGCTGCTACCATGCGCCCTGGTAAAACCATCTCCCCCACCCTCACATGCCTGCCGCCTTGGTGCTGCCGACCGTCTGGACCTTGCAGATGTTAGCCCTTCCGCATACAACTCCTCCTCCTCTATTTCCTCCACCTCCTCTTGTGCCACCACCTGACTCCGAATTCTGTTTAACATGTGCTCCAGCATGTAAATCACCGGAATAGTCATGCTGATAATGGCATCGTCAGCACTAAACATCTTCGTCGCCATTTCAAAACTGTGCAGAAGGGTGCATAGGTCCCTGATCTGAGACCACTCCTCCAGCGTGATTTGCCCCACCTCTGGATCTCGTTGGCCCAGGCTATACGTCAGAACGTATTGCACCAGGGCTTGTCGGTGCTGCCACAGTCGCTGCAACATGTGCAGAGTTGAATTCAACCGGGTAGGCACATCGCATTTTAGCCGGTGAAGTGGCAGGCCCAACGACTTCTGTAGAGATGTAAGTCGCTGAGCTGCGGGATGCGAACGGCGGAAGTGAGCACACAGCGACCGTGCCCTCTGCAGAAGGCCATCTAGTCTGGGATAGTGGGCTAAAAATTGCTGGACAACCAGGTTCAACACGTGAGCCATACAAGGCACGTGTGTGACATTGCCCCGGCGAAGGGCCACACCCAGGTTTGCAGCATTGTCGCACACGGCCTTCCCTGGTTTCAGGTCCAGTGGAGACAACCATTCATGAAATTGGTTCTCTAGAGCTGACCACAACTCCTCAGCTGTGTGACTCACATTTCCCAGACATTTCAAAGTAAAAACCGCCTGATGACGTTGAGCCCTAGTGCCAGCATAGTAAGGAGGTGTGCAGGATCCCTTCTGCGCAGTTAGAAAGCTTGTGGTATGACCAGACAGGCTTTGGGTGCAGGTGGAAGACCGAGAGGAGGTTGAGGAGGCAGAAGCAGTGGAGGAACTTTGACATAAAGAGGATTGACGCACAACTCGTGGGGACGGCAAGACTTGGACAGCAGCCCCTTGTCCTGCTGTCACCATAGTTACCCAGTGCCCAGTCAGCGACATGTAACGCCCCTGTCCATGCCTACTCATCCAAGTGTCTGTGGTGAAATGCACCCTGTCACACACAGAGTTTCTCAAAGAAGCGGTGATGTTGTGTGCGACATGCTGGTGGAGCGCAGGCACACCTTTCTTTGAGAAGTAGTGCCGACTGGGCATCTGGTACTGGGGCACTGCGACGGACATAAGGTCTCGAAAATCCTCTGTGTCCACCAGGCGGAAAGGCAGCATTTCTGTAGCCAAGAGCTTGCAGATTGTGAAATTCAACCTCTTAGCTTTCTCATGGCTAGGAGGAAATGGTCTTTTACTTGTCCACATCTGAGGGACCGAGGGCTGGCTATTGTGCTTAGACTGGGTTGATAAGGGTGTCCCCGGCAAACTGCCGGTCTGTGAGGAAGATGCAGGCGGACATGTTAGGTTGCCTTGATCCAAAGGTGGTGCTATCGATGTCGGACAGCGCTCAACACCAGCTGGTGTTACCACCTCCAAAGAAAATGATGACCTGCCAATCACGCTGGCTGTTGCGGGTAAAGAGGTGGCAGGTCTGCGCCCCAAAACAGGTGTGACTGCTGTCCCCCCAGTCACAGAGGATGAAGAGGCCGCGGATGCACAAGATATGGCAGACGGTGGTTGGCCCGGCCGGCTAGGCCGCATTGTAGCACACTGAGCTTCCCACTGCAACTTATGCTTCATGTCCATGTGCCGGTTCATGCATGAAGTACTCAAACTATGTATTTTTTGGCCTCTACTTAGCTTTTGCTGACAAATGTTACAGATAACACGAGTTGGGTCATCTTTATCGATCTGAAAAAATGCCCAGGCTATGCAAGGCTTAGCACCCATGCGACCTGTAGAGCCACCACGACTTGTGGTGAGAGGCAGAGTTGTGTTTGAGGATGCAGTTGTTGACGTGCTTCCAGTACTACGTCTCTGTCCAGGAAGGCGCAACCTGACCTCGTCGTCACTAGCATCTTCCTCCACCTCCTCTGCTGACCTCATCTCTTGGCTGACTGTGGGATGACAGGAAGTGGGATCTCCAACCTCATCATCATCACCCTGTGCGTTATCACACCCGTCGTCCTCAGAGCCAACCTGTTCCTGCCCTGACAAAAAACTAAAGTTGTCGCTCCAATCAGGTATTTGAGTCTTATCATCGTCTTCCTCATTGTCTCCACCAACAGGAGTTACAGTTTGGGAATGAGGGTCTACATTATGGTGAGAACCTTCTGCGTCTGGTCCTGGAACCGACTCATAAAGATTCTGGGCATCAGTGCAGATCATTTCCTCGTCTGGATTCACAGAAGCGCTGGAGTCGACCTCTGATTCCCAGGCTATAGTATGAGTAAACAGCTCTGCAGACTCAACCATCTGTTCTACCTCATACTCAGACGGGCAGCTGGAGATTTGGGAGCTGTGAGGAAGCAAGTGCGATTGTGGTGACACCTTTGAGGACTGGAGTATTTGTGATGTTGAAGTTGATGTGGAGGAGAGTGCACTTAAAGGAGCACTTGATATCTGTTGAAGCACCTGCTGTTTTTGTGCCTCATCTGGAATTTGTAGCGATTGGCGTGGCCGTAAGAAAGGGATCTTATCACATTGTCCGCTAAAAGAAGTAGACATTTTAGTTTGGCTGGAAGATGGTCTTTCTTCTGCAGATGTTACTGTTGCTTTAACACCTACCCCACGGACACAACCTTTTTTCCCCTTCCCAACACGCCTATTCCCCTTTCCACCAGCAGCAGGCCTTTTTCCACTCATTTTGTTGGTTAACTAATTCACAACTCTGGAGTTGTTTGCACAAAAAAACAATGGATGGGAACCGAGCAGAGCTGAGTGGCCAAACTGTGGTATTAGGCCAAAACTATTGGCTGGGTTAGATGCAGAAAAAAAATTATATTCAATTTGCAACCTGATGGAGGTCAGTATAGATGGACTAATAGAGAAAGTCCCACACACTGCTAAAAGGCCAAATATTTTTTCAGAGCTAGATGCAGAAAAAAATTATATTCAGTTTGCAACCTGATGGAGGTTAGTATAGATGGACTAATAGAACAAGTCCCACACACAGCTAGAAGGCCAAATATTTTTTCAGCGCTAGATGCAGATAAAAATTATTTTTAATTTGCAACCTGATGGAGGTCAGTATAGATGGACTAATAGAGAAAGTCCCACACACTGCTAAAAGGCCAAATATTTTTTCAGAGCTAGATGCAGAAAAAAATTATATTCAGTTTGCAACCTGATGGAGGTCTGTATAGATGGATTAATAGAACAAGTCCCACACACAGCTAGAAGCCCAATATTTTTTCAGAGGTAGATGCAGAAAAAAAATATATTCAGTTTGCAACCTGATGGAGGTCAGTATAGATGGACTAATAGAGAAAGTCCCACACACTGCTAGAAGGCCAAATATTTTTTCAGAGCTATATGCAGACAAAAAATTATTTTTAATTTGCAACATGATGGAGGTCAGTGTAGATGGACTAATAGAGAAAGTCCCACACACTGCTAGAAGGCCAAATATTTTTTCAGAGCTAGATGCAGATATAAATTTTTTTTAATTTGCAACCTGATGGAGGTCAGTATAGATGGACTAATAGAGAAAGTCCCACACACTGCTAAAAGGCCAAATATTTTTTCAGAGCTAGATGCAGAAAAAAATTATATTCAGTTTGCAACCTGATGGAGGTCAGTATAGATGGACTAATAGATCAAGTCCCACACACAGCTAGAAGCCCAAATATTTTTTCAGAGGTAGATGCAGAAAAAAATTATATTCAGTTTGCAACCTGATGGAGGTCTGTATAGATGGATTAATAGAACAAGTCCCAAACACAGCTAGAAGCCCAATATTTTTTCAGAGGTAGATGCAGAAAAAAAATATATTCAGTTTGCAACCTGATGGAGGTCAGTATAGATGGACTAATAGAGAAAGTCCCACACACTGCTAGAAGGCCAAATATTTTTTCAGAGCTAGATGCAGACAAAAAATTATTTTTAATTTGCAACCTGATGGAGGTCAGTATAGATGGACTAATAGAGAAAGTCCCACACACTGCTAGAAGGCCAAATATTTTTTCAGAGCTAGATGCAGATATAAATTATTTTTAATTTGCAACCTGATGGAGGTCAGTATAGATGGACTAATAGAGAAAGTCCCACACACTGCTAGAAGGCCAAATATTTTTTCAGAGCTAGATGCAGAAAAAAATTATATTCAGTTTGCAACCTGATGGAGGTCAGTATAGATGGACTAATAGAATGATGCTATGCCCAAAAGATTTTACTTAACTAGGTGCAGTAAAAAAATTGGTATTCTATACACAGGTGGTATATCTTGCAACACAGATAGGCTACTCCACTGACTAACACACTCTGCAATAGGCCAAAAAGGATTAGCTTTGCTAGATTCAGCCAAATGCTGTGAAAAAAACTTGCACAGCACTGGCACAGACCTGCCTGGCAAAAACTGATAGGAACTGATATATCCTAGTCCTGAAAAGGACTGCAATTACAATTAGTCTTTACTCCCACAATCTATCTATTTAAGAGCACAGACCTGCCTGATAAATGTCGTAGGAAATGCTGTAACCTAGTCCTTAAAAGGACTGCAATCACAACTATTCCCTACTCCCAAGCTATCTGTAGATTTGTGCGAAAATTGGCTTGAAATTAACAAGGTATAGCGCACACAGCAACAGCGGTGCCGTCTAACACGCAGCTGCAGCAGTGAGAAAATGGTGGCGACGGGGAAAATGGCTTGGTCTTATAGGGCAAGGACATGTGACATACACTGCCAATGACACATGCCCTTGCTTGTGTGAAAAAAAGCACTTCGCTCCGTGTGTGCGCTGCTGATAGGCTGACAGATTGCACCTCCCCACTGTAAATGCGGGAAAGAGAAAAAAAAATGGAGATCTTCATTATTCCTGCAGAGATCAATCCCCTGCCCCTCCCCCCACCCCGCTGTACACTCAAACTGCGTATTAACATTAATTTTCATCATTACTGAGAAAAAATCCAGTTATGATTTTGGTGCTCGAACAGTTATCGAACATAACCTCGAACAGCCGAATTTTTCTCAAATCGTTCGTGTTCACCGAACGGCTCGAACACCGCCCAAAACAGCTCGAATTTGAGATTGGCGAACAGTTCGAGTCGAACAACGCTCATCTCTGTTTGGGACAGTACGGCTCCCAGTCCCACATTACTAGCATCTGTGTTGAGAATGAAAGGCTGGCCATAATCAGGGTAGGCCAGGATCTCGTCCCCTGTGAGGGCCATCTTTAGCTGGCGGAAGGACTCCTCTTCCGGTTTATCCCACTTGAAGGGCGGCTTTTGGCTCCTGGACTTAGACTGTCCGATCAGGAGGTCCTGCATAGGAGCTGCCATCTTAGTGAACCCGGGGATGAACCTTCGGTAGTAGCCTACCAACCCGAGAAACTGTCTCACCTCTTTGATGTTCGAGGGGCTTGGCCAGCTCTTGATTGCCGTGACCTTGTCAGGGTCGGGGGCCACTCCTTCCGCGCTTACCATGTGCCCTAGCTACTGGACCTTTGGTTTCAGCAGGTGACACTTCGATGGTTTCACCTTCAGGCCGTAGCCTGCCAGTGCTTCGAACACCTCGGCCAGGTGCTTTAGATGGTCCTCGTAGGTCTTCGAATAGACGATCACATCGTCCAGGTAAAGGAGGACCGTCTCAAAGTTTCGGTGCCCTAGACAGCATTCCATCAGCCGCTGGAAGGTCCCTGGTGCGTTGCAGAGCCCGAAGGGCATACAGTTGAACTCACTCAGTCCCATCGGGGTGGTGAAGGCGTTCTTCTCCTTGTCAGCCTCTGCCACGGGAACCTGCCAGTACCCGCTAGTAAGGTCCAAAGTAGAAAAGAAGTTAGCAGATTTTAGTGCGGCTAAAGACTCCTCTATTCTAGGCAGCGGATATGCATCTTTGTGGGTGATACGGTTGATTTGTCTATAGTCCACACACATTCTCATGGTGCCGTCCTTCTTTTTCACCAGAACCAAGGGGGCTGCCCAGGGGCTACAGCTAACTCTAATGACCCCAGCTTCCTTCATTTCTCTTAGCATGCCTTTTGCATTCTGATAATGTGCAGGGGATACAGGTCTGTGTCTTTCTTTTATCGGTGGGTGGCTCCCTGTGGGGATGTGGTGTTCTATCCCTTTTACTCTGCCGAAGTCTAGCGGGTGCTTACTAAAGACTCTCTCGTACACCTGTACCACCCGGTAGACTCCTTGTTTTTGGTGCAGGGGAGTGGAGTCAGCACCCACATGGAGTTTCTGGCACCAGTCCTCCTTTTGTTTCTGGGAGCCATTACCCTCCGCCTGTGGAGATGGAGGCAAGGGTTCCACGGCCCTGATAGCTTTGTGATCGACAACAAACAGTTTGGCGAGTGTAGCGTACCTGGGTAAGTGTACTTCCCTCTCCCCAATGTTAAGGATGCGGACGGGCACCCTCCCATGACGGACATCAACCACCCCCCGGGCTGTCAAAATGGTGGGCCTGCTGTCTGAGTACACGGGTTCTACCATGGCTTGGTAGTCTCTACCTCTCAACCCGATTGCAGTCCGACACCAGATCATCATTTCACTTTTGGAAGGCATGGAAATGGGGAATGGGTCACTCAGTCTTACGTTACCGATCTCACCACCAGACAGTTCTACCTGCTGCCGTCTCATCAGGGCTTTTATCTCCTTGTTGAGGACTCTCTGTTGGCTGGAACTAGCATTCACCGCCACCTGTTGTAGAATTACAATTACCTCTGAAAGACAATTTTCAATTATGTTAGTACCCACAGTTATTTTAGGGTGACTTCCATGACGGTCAATGTCCACAATAATCACTCCCTGTGCCGGTAGTTCAACTTTACCAATTTTAATGGTCATCTCCTTGAACCCCATCTGCGGCACGGGTAAGCCATTACTGGCGATGATGCTCAAGGTACTGTCTGGATACCGTGTGATATCAGCATCAGTCCAATACTGCTTAAAAAGTACATAAGGGATAGTGGTTACTTGCGACCCAGTATCCAGCAAGGCGCTCATGGGGATACCGCCCAGCACCACGGGTAAAACCGGGCGCCCCCCAACGTACTTATTACGCCAATTGTAAGGGCCTGGTGATCTTATGCCTGGGGGTTGGCCCTCTGCCCCAGGTTGGACCCGTTTAAATTACAGTACCTGGAAATGTGTCTGGGCTCGTTGCATCGACGGCAAATGGGCTGTCCATCCTCCGCGTAGCGGTCTGTGGGCCTCCCTCGGAACGATGGGATCCTCCTCTGTCGACGCCACGGGACATCCTCCGGACTTGAAGCCAGCTCGATGGGTCTTGCCGGGTCCACTTGCAACGCCTGGACGGTCCTGGTCAACGCCGTGACGCTCCTGGTCAGCTCCTGGACTTGGTGGTGCAGGTCTTTCGACGGGGCTTGGTTCAGGGCCTGTGCATCAGCCCCCACGGGGTCCATAGAGGAGGGCGCCGCCTCCTGGTGGTAGGTGAGAGCAGGGCGCCGGGGGTTTATAGCGCCACTGGTTGCAGATTCACGGAGCACCCTTATGGCCCTGTCCTTAAATTGGGCAAAGGTCAGGTCGGGGTTCTGAAAGAACATGAGGCGCAGCTGGGCCCTGTGGGCGCTGGACAGCAGACCTTCTATGAATTGTTCTGTTAGTAGTTTATCCATTTCCTGCATACTGCCAGGGTCAGTGTGTTGGATAGCCCTCAAGGCTTCCTGCAGATTTAGGGCATAGTCTCTGATGCTGTCCTGTGCCCGCTGCTTACATCCATAGAACCTCATTTTAATTTCAACGGAGGTACGTGTGTCAAAGGTACCCCGCAGCCGGGCCAGAATACCCTTCACAGTCCTTTTCTCCTCAGTGGGCCATGATTTTACCTCTCTTTGGGCTGCGCCAGTTAACTGCCCCGTTAGTATGCTAATCCTCTGTTCCTCTGTCAGGGGGTAAACGTGGAACAAACTGTATAGCCTTTCCTTGAAGTCAGTTAGGGCATGGGGCTCCCCTGAGTATTTGGGCAGCCAGGCCGCTCCAGGGATGTAGGGCAGGGAAAAGGGCATCACCGCTGCTGCAGCTGCGTTGGTGGTAGTGGGGGCCTCTGTGTCCGACATCTCCCTCCCCCCTAGTTAAGCGTGGCCTACCTTCCGACGATCCTCTTCTGTAGGCCGCGGCTCCGCTGCTATGGACGAGGACCTGGCGTCGCGTCCTGATGACGTCAGCGCCGCTCTCTCTCCCTTCCAAGACCTTGCGCAGCGTCGGTGCGTGGGGCGGAGCTTCGGGTCTCGCGCGCTTTCGGCATCCACGCCCCTCTTCTTCCCGCGCGGCGTCCTGAAGATGGCGTCTGATGGCAGGAAGCAGCTGCGGATGGCGGGAAGACGGCAGAAGACGGCGGGAAACGGTCCAAGATGGCGTCTGATGGCGGGAATCGGCTCTGGATGGCGGGAAACGACTCCGGACGGCGGGAAACTTCGCCACAGGTAAGTTACAAAAGTCTCTTTCAGGCACGCAGTACCCGGTGGTTGTGGGCACGAAATCCTGCCGACTACGCCAAAGCTGACTCGCCCCCTGGGCCGTGGGGCACTCGGATCCGGGCAGTAGGGGAACGATGGGAGTAGTAGTGGCAACCCGTTTCCGTGGCTCAGGGTGGTCAGGCCAGTGGTAGTCCGTTATGTGCTGATGATTATGTCCGACTACGCCACACGTGGATTGCGGTTATTAGGAACCGCCGCTGCATGCAGACCGCTGGGGCTGATGAGGTGTGCAGCTAGGGTAGTATGACTCCCCACGGGAAGAGTGCGGCCCCAGGGCAGTATAACGGATGGTGGGAGTGATGGTAGTGAGAGTCACAGTGCTGATAGTGCTGGAGGAGCAAGGAGCACGCAGACAACAGGTTGCAGTCCAGGGTCTTTACTAGAACAGGTAAATTGACCCACAAACAGTCCCAGCTAGGAGGGGACCTGGATGTCTGAGAGCAATGGGGAAATTGGCCCTGGTCAGGGTGAGGGTGTAGGCCTACCGTGCTTTCTGCGCTCCTTCTGGCTATCTCCTCGTTATAGGGTAACAGCCCACGTTTCCAAGCTTTCCGTGTAATTCTCGCCTGTATGGCCTGCGACGTGGGTTCCTTTCTGCTCCCAGCCTTGTATGGCTTTACTGGTCCCTTCGGTTGTGGCAGGGCCTCCAGGCTTCTTAGGCCAAGGAATATACAGTCCCTTGCGGACTGGTTCTCTGCTGGAGGATGTAGAATCCTCCCAGCCTCAGACACCAAAGTCTGGTAAAGTCAGTCTCTTATCTGCCAAGACAGGCTTGCTTCGCCTCTTGTCTCTGGCTTGTGGCTCTCCTCCTGCCACACTTCCTCTTAGGTGCAGTGCAACTGTCTGTCCCTGCTCTGCTCTGGGACAAGTCTCAGTGCTGAGACAGGCCATCATGTTCTCCCTAACCCTGCCCCCAGTACCAGCTTTCATAGGGGCAGCCAGCTCCCCCTACTGGCCTGAGACAGGAGGCATTACATGCTAATGTTCCCCTGACTAGAGAACCTCCCCCTTGCTCTCAGACACAGCTTTAATTACACTTGTGGCATCCAGGCCAGGGTGACACAATTGCCCCAGCAGAATCCTCTTTTTTGGGCTGGAATATCCAGTAATACTATTGTAGGAACTCGAGGATTCTGGTAGCGTGGGGCAATGATCAATCATAGACGGGTTTCTTTAATGCAGATAGTGTATTTGTGCAACAGCAATAACACCCAAAAACAATATACAGATAACCCGTAGTGACATACAATAAAATAAGTCCAGCGATATAAAGTCTTTGGAACCTATATAGCAAAGTTCTTACGACGGAGTCCTCACACAAATGTGATCAAAAGGAAAGTCTGATACACGGGTGACGTGGCTTGATTCAAACACTGCTGGTGTAGTAAGAGTCAGATCCAGGTATGCAGTAGCCACAGGGAAGTCCAAAAACAAGTTCACAAGTTAATCCTAGATGCGGCATAGATTCAGGGAAGTCCAGAAACAAGTTCACATTTAAGTAATATTCCAGTAAATAGTTCCAGCAACCCTCACCGGAGGGAGTGAACGAAGGGTTAAACAGCAACACACAGTTCATAAACACAGTTCTTACCAGGTAGAGTGAGCCAAGGGTTAAAATTCCAAAGTCAACAGGTAAATGATAACACAGTGAGTGTAGCTTACATATGCAGAGAATGTCCAGAGCCACTGGAAGAAGCTCACTGCTGCTGAGAAACACGTGAAGATTAACCTGGTAAATACACAAGCGATCCGGCAGATAATAGTAGGACAAGGCAGCTGGGTTGAAGGGAAACGGAAGCAGAATACTCCAGCAAGGAAGCCAGCACCTGAGCCAGGTTATAAATAAATGAACAGGAAGTAGGGCACACAAGAACAGCAAACTCCATTTTAACAAACGGCAAAATCATTCACAAGGTTACCTAGAAAACCCGGAATACTGACAGTATGTGGCAGACTGAAGTGCATATAGCAAAAGGGTCCATTCCAGTTCTGTCTGCTAGTGCTTTTACAGATATTTCTAGAAATAGCCCCAGGTATCAGGGGCCAGGAATAATTTTTTTTTGGATCTTAATCCTGATTATTTGCTTAAAAACAATCCAGAGAACACCGTTTTTCTGCTCCATTTGCTTGTTGGCACTGCAGAATACAGCCAGATCCTTTCCATATTACGGAGCTACAAATCCATCTATTTAAAACTGGTTTGTCCATCACACGGATCACATATAATTGTGCTGAAAATTCTGCATTTCTGGCCTCCATTGAAATTTTGTTGCAGTGTGTCAGCGAAGTTATTGACACGAGGTCGCTGTTAAAAATAGTTACCTACTGGCCAGCTATTTAAAACGGTGGTTTGTCCGTCACACAGATCACATATAATTGCGCTGAAAATTCTGCCATTTCTGGCCTTCACTGAAATTTTGTTGCAGTGTGTCAGCGAAGTTATTTACACGAGGTCGCTGTTAAAAATAGTTACCTACAGGCCACTATTTAAAACTGTGGTTTTTCGTCACACGTATCACATATCACTGCTGTTCAAATCCAGCCATTTGTACTGAACGTGGAAAATATTGTCCTCCATTTAAAATGTGCAAGGTGCGTGGCAAGAGATGGGGAAGTGGACGTGATGGTGATGATGGTGCATGCAGAGGACGAGGCCGAGGCCTTCGGCTAGCTGAAATTGTGCCACAACAAACACCCACATCTTCTCGCTCGACTTTCCTGTCCCAATTAATAGGGGACCGCAGAACAACACTATTGAACACAGAGCAGTGTGAAAAGGTTATTAGTTGGATAGATAATGCTTCCAGTCACTTAGCCACCATCACCAACACCCTGTCTTCTACACGGTCAAGTCTCAGTAGCCGTGAGTCTGGAACGCATATTCCTCACCCAGATCCTCCTTCCTCCCACCATGCCAAGTGCCCGGGGGCAACTGATCCCACACTTGAAAACTCAGAAGAGCTGTTTACTTTTCCATTTATACATTCAGGCCTTTCGCCCGATACACTTGAAGTGGGGCAAGAGGAGATCGCATGTAGCGATGCACAAATATATGAGCAGCCACGGTCACATGAAGGCGCTGTGGGAAACTGTCACAAGAGGTGAACGATGATGAGACACAATTGCCAGAAAGTCAGGAGGAGGACCAGGGTGTGGAAGTGGAAGACGAGGTGGTGGATGATATAGTAACTGACCCAACATGACAGGGGGACATACAGAGCGAGGACAGCAGCACACAGGGGGTGGGAGGTGTAACACCACCACAGGCAGGAAGAAGCAGTGTGGTGGCCGCAGACAAAAGGCGGGCAACCGCTCCCCATAACATCAACATGATGGAAGTTGCCAGTACAACTGTTAGGTATTCCCAAGTCTGGTTGTTTTTTAAAGACTGTCCTGATAGCCCCAAAAAGGCCATTTGCACCACCTGCCATGCCAGCATAAGCAGGGGTAGCAAAACTACCAGCCTGACTACCACCATCATGATCAGGCACATGGCAGAAAAGCACCCGACTAAGTGGGCCGAAACCCAGGGGCCAGGAATAGTTTCTGAGTGTGGCACCACTGCTTGTTCTGCTGCTGTGTGTGCAAGCCAATCCCCTGTCCATGGCGCATGAGAAGATGCCTCCTGCCCTGCACCTGTCATTGCACACTCTAAAGTAGCACCATCAGCAAGCACGTCCACGTCCTTGTCCCAGCGCAGCCTTCATTTGACCCTACCCCAGTCCTTGGAACGCAAGCGCAAATGCGCAGCCGACGCCCCACAGGCCTCACTACTAAATTCACACTTTTAGCGACTGCTTGCGCTCAAAATGTTGCCTTTTAGGCTCGTGGATGGTGACTGCTGTCCCTCGGTACTCAGTCCCCAGTCGCCACTATTTCTCCTGCAGTGCCGTCCCCGCATTACTCGAGTACGTGTCCCACAACATTAGCAGTGCTCTCAACAAGGAAGTTACTGGGAATGTCCGCCTAAACACGGACACATGAACAAGTGCTTGTGGGCAGGGACGGTACATCTCGTTGACGGCACACTGGGTTAACATAGTGGAAGCCGGGACCCAGTCGGACCTTGGGACGGAACACATCCTCCCAACTCCAAGGATTGTGGGCCCTGGGTCAATCAGGGGTGCCCCCACATTCTACAGCTCCTGCACCTCCTCCTCCTCTTCAGCATCCATCTCTGAAATGACCACAAGCTGGAGGCAATGCAGCACTGCCTCGACCAAGCGGCAACAGGCTGTACTGAAGCTAATATTTAACCAAAAAGGAGAGGAAGACAGAGACCTCTGATCTGCAGTATATAATAATAACAACAATTGAGCCCAGAAGAAATAGAATATTATAACAGTATCAGAGTTTTAACTAAGGGTTCAAGTGAGTCTCAAAAAGAGAGAAAACCAAAGGACTCTTTGTCAAAAGAAAAAACCGCGGGATCGGTTTAAATATCAAGATAATTTTATTAGAGCAAAATATTAATACATATAGAGAAATCCACATATGGTGAGAGAAAATATGTTGCTAAAATGTTGACAGCAGTAATGAGTAATGAAAACTCATAGAAACACAGAGGATTCCCTGCCCTCAATCAAAATAGGCAGAAATTCGCCCCCACATACTGATAGGCATGCATAACAGCCTCCAGGACAGCAAAACTTTAAATATAGATAAAGATCAAGGTAAGCTTGGCAAAAAACGCCAAGCAGGTGTAACACGGCATAGTATAATATATTAAATACGTGCTGTACCTGGGGACATATCCGCGTTGTGGGGAGAGGGCTGGAGATCGACACAAGCGCCTCGACGCGCGTTTCTCCTTCCGGCTTCGTCAGGAGGCGTAGCACAAGTTAAGAATGGACACTATAAATATCACGGGGTCCGGGCGGCTGGCGAATCGGCGCATCACTCGTCATGTTGCTCCTCCCCTGGGAGGCGCGGCCGGCCGACGCGCGCCGGGGGAGGACGGGAGGGAGGACAACGTCATCGCTCCCGTCGTCCCGGCAACGCGTGCAGCCGGCGACGCCACAGGGGACGAGCAGCGCATGAGGAGGATGCGTCTGCACCATCAGCATAAAAAGGTAGTCAAGATTCGATAATTATGATAATTAAGGGGGTCAGATTGGGTAATTAAATAATGAAGGTACACAATCCTCAAAGGGTGGAATATAGAACTGACATAGGCACGGTGTCCTAAGAGCAGCAGACAAATAAGTCCGCTTGCTCAGATGATAATAATGACCCTACCAGGTCAGGTTTATTAAAAGCAAATACCATACGTAAGCCCGATAATGTCTTTTTGAGAACTATCAAATAGTATATTTTTTTTAAGTGGGGCTATAAGGTGGGCAGGTATATCAGGAACCGACTGTGTCATACGCGTATATGTCACCTCTTAAATACCACAGATACAATCTTATAGAAAAAATAACATGCCACAATATAGATTTCAATCTAGGAAGACCATAAAAATAGCCCTCCATTTCTAACAAGGATAATGACATTCTTCTGTCAAGACTAATAGCGCAGTTCCAAAGCTAATAATTGGTCAGTATAAACAGACATAATTAAAATGTACAAACATCAATATTATATTTCAATGTTGGCAATCTTGACAATCCTCCTTGTAAAGAATTTACAGAAGATATACAATAATCAGCCCATCAGCTTGCTGCTTTAGTAGTAAAAGATTCCGTCAAATCGGTGCCATCGATCCACAGTCTCATGGTAAAGGATAAGTAGTAGCGCCGGTCCTCACCGCCTGATACCAGACAAAAATGGAGTACAAAGGTACCTAACAACTACAAAATATAAGAGAATATAAATATCAATAAACAGAACTATAATAAAAACACAAAAAATAGTGTCCACGATTAAAAACATGGTTTAAAGAAAAGGTTTGAAACTGATGGTCTCATTAAGACCATTGGGGGATAGCGTGTCCAAGATAACCATCCAACGTGTCTCTTTCTGGAGCAGCTTTTGCTTAAGATTCCCCCCTCTGATGCCCATATAGACATGATCAATCCCACAGACAGTCAGACCCTTTGGATTACAGTTATGGTATTCAAAAAAGTGTCTAGGGATAGTTTTTAATAGATGTGGATCGGGGCAATTAGCTGCATTAATTATATCCCGCACATGTTCTTGTGTCCTTATTTTTAACGCTCTAGTTGTCATGCCCGTGTAAATACGTCCACAAGGACATTTGGCAAGAAATATCACTGCTGTGGTGTTACACGTGATATGATGAACAATTTTAAAAGTTTTTTTATTATTTACATTGCCAAATGTTTTTGTTCTGACTATGTATTTACAGGCCGAGCAGTCTCCACAGGGGAAGCAGCCCCAAGGGGGGCCCGAGCCGCCGAACAGGTATTGGTTTTTAGGAGGAACATAGTGGCTATTACAAAGTAAATCACCAAGTGTGCGTGATTTACGCCAAGTCACGGATGGATGTTTTGGTAACTGATATTGTAAGTCTTTATCCGAACGTAATATTGGCCAATGTTTAGACAGGATTTTTTGAATCCCGTCCCAATTGGCATTAAAGGTGGTGATAAATCTCGGAGGTTGATCAGAAGGGGAACATTTTTGAGGTTTTAAGTTCCCTGTTAGTAGGGTTTGTCTATTAGTGCTCTTAGCACGATTATAACCTTTTCTAATGTCCTGATAATTGTATCCCCTGCTCAAGAACCTGCGGGATAGATCATCAACCTGAGTATTAAAGCTCTTATTATCAGAGCATATACGACGGGCTCTTAAGAATTGACCAACGGGAATTGATTTTTTCAATTTCGGAGGAGGAGAAGATTGGAAATGCAGGAGAGAGTTAGTAGATGTTTTTTTCCTATAAATATCCGTATTGATAGTCCCATCTGGGGACTTAGTGATGAGTAGATCCAAAAAGTCAATCTGACATCGGCTGTATTTCCATGTGAGTTTGATGTTAAAGTCGTTAATATTAAGTAGATTTAAAAAAGAATCTAGTTGCGACGAGGGTCCCTGCCAGATGAAAATGATGTCGTCGATATATCTAGACCACGAGACCACATGCTCGTGTCCGGGTGTGTCCAGGACCGTATCCCTCTCCCACAGCCCCAGGAAAAGATTGGCATAAGAGGGGGCACAAGATGCCCCCATTGCCGTACCCTGGAGCTGTAGGAAGGGGCGGTCCTTGAACACAAAAAAATTATGTGTTAAAATAAATTGTAGCAATGACAAAATGAATAAGATAAGATCTGCCTCGAGATTAGTCATATTCAAAAAGACCCGCGCCGCATTGATCCCATGGTCATGACATATCGACGTATACAGGGACTCCACGTCGCAAGTGACAAGCCACATATCTTCCTCCAAAATTACCCTGTCCAGTCTCCTCAGAACGTCAGAGGTGTCCCTAACATAGGACGGGAGAGTTTCAACACTCTTTTTCAAGTAAAAATCAATAAACTGACATGCTGGTTCACAAAGACCCCCCAAGCCGGAGACAATTGGTCTCCCAGGGGGGCAGAGGGGGTCTTTGTGAACTTTGGGAAGCAAATAAAAGGTGGGTATAATAGGATGTTCTGGTAATAGGGCTTCCCCAATTTTTGGCGGAATGACAGAGACCGCCAGGCCGTCATCAATCAGTTCAGTCAGTTCTTGTTTGAATTTAAGCAATGGGATAGAGTCCAATCTCTTATACCAGTCCTTCCTATTCAACTGCTTAAAGACTTCAATCTCATACATATCCACCGGCCAGACAACCACATTACCTCCCTTATCTGCCCTTTTCAGAACAACATCCTTCATATTCATCAGTTCTTTAAGGGCTAGTCTATGTGATCTAGAAAGATTGTCCTTAATTGATTTATTATTAAGTTTAGCAAAGTCCTCCTTTACCATGTCAACAAAAATCTCCACCGGTGGACAAGAGGACAGAGGTGGAAATGTCTGTGAACGTGGATATAGATTAGGGGGAAAGAGAGGATCACATTGTGGAACATTCTCAGCTTCCAATGACTCTAAGTCCCGAAGTGCCCTGAGCTCAGTGGCCGTCGTGAATGATGATAGATCTGGACTAAAGTGTTTTTTAAAAAGGAGTTTACGAGCAAATAATTCTAGATCTTTAATTAGAGTAAAATAATCAGAACCCATCACCGGTGCAAAGGAGAGGCCTTTAGCAAGTACTTCCACCTGTGATTTAGAAAGATTTTTATTGGAAAGGTTGATTACCTTTAAGGTTTCTTCATTTTCTTGTCCCTGAAGAAATAGGGGTGATTCCTCCCTTTGGTGTTCAATGTCCTGAAGCGTGTCTTTGAATTTTGAGGTGTATCGTCTTCTACTGATGTTAAACGTTTTTCTAAAAAATGATCTCCACATTCTTCCTCTGAAGTTGTCGAGAAGTTGGAAACTGATTGTGAACGGGCTGTAAGTCTATGGCGCTTCTGCTGCCAACGATACACACGTTTGGACTGATAGTCCCCCAGATCACGTTGGTACTTTTTAGTCTTAATATTCTGTATTTCCGACTCCCACTTAGATAAATCTATATCCAGAGATTGGTCAAATAATTTGTACTCATCGCTAGAAAGTGTATTCTGAATTTTAATACGTAAATCTTCGATTTCTTTCTCCAATGCTTCAAGAGTCCGTTTATCTATTCCTATCAGTAGTTCCAACAATGTACTTGAACACTTAGTTAAAGTGTCCTCCCATTTTTGAGTAAATAGTGGATCCTCAATCTCAAGGGTAGGAAATAGTTGGACACGCAATCCTCTAGGTATTATACCTTTGGCTAAATAATTTTCAAGGGCAGCCTTATTCCACCAAGTCTTAATTCTCTTTTTTAATAAGTCTAATTCTCAGTTTCAAGTCTTTTAAATCGAGTGTCTCATGAGTTACGATATTCTGCTTCTCACCAAATATGGTCCCGAGTTGGTTAACCCAGGTTCTATCACGTTTCTTAAAATCCATGTAACCTGAGGAGAGTCTGTGAATACAACACGATCACAAAATGGAGAACCTATAACGAATCCACTAAAGGTGGAGTCTAACCCGATTATATATACTTAACCAAAAAGGAGAGGAAGACAGAGACCTCTGATCTGCAGTATATAATAATAACAACAATTGAGCCCAGAAGAAATAGAATATTATAACAGTATCAGAGTTTTAACTAAGGGTTCAAGTGAGTCTCAAAAAGAGAGAAAACCAAAGGACTCTTTGTCAAAAGAAAAAACCGCGGGATCGGTTTAAATATCAAGATAATTTTATTAGAGCAAAATATTAATACATATAGAGAAATCCACATATGGTGAGAGAAAATATGTTGCTAAAATGTTGACAGCAGTAATGAGTAATGAAAACTCATAGAAACACAGAGGATTCCCTGCCCTCAATCAAAATAGGCAGAAATTCGCCCCCACATACTGATAGGCATGCATAACAGCCTCCAGGACAGCAAAACTTTAAATATAGATAAAGATCAAGGTAAGCTTGGCAAAAAACGCCAAGCAGGTGTAACACGGCATAGTATAATATATTAAATACGTGCTGTACCTGGGGACATATCCGCGTTGTGGGGAGAGGGCTGGAGATCGACACAAGCGCCTCGACGCGCGTTTCTCCTTCCGGCTTCGTCAGGAGGCGTAGCACAAGTTAAGAATGGACACTATAAATATCACGGGGTCCGGGCGGCTGGCGAATCGGCGCATCACTCGTCATGTTGCTCCTCCCCTGGGAGGCGCGGCCGGCCGACGCGCGCCGGGGGAGGACGGGAGGGAGGACAACGTCATCGCTCCCGTCGTCCCGGCAACGCGTGCAGCCGGCGACGCCACAGGGGACGAGCAGCGCATGAGGAGGATGCGTCTGCACCATCAGCATAAAAAGGTAGTCAAGATTCGATAATTATGATAATTAAGGGGGTCAGATTGGGTAATTAAATAATGAAGGTACACAATCCTCAAAGGGTGGAATATAGAACTGACATAGGCACGGTGTCCTAAGAGCAGCAGACTGAAGCTAATATGCTTAGGTGACAATCCACACAGCGCTGAGGAGTTGTGGACAGCTCTGAAAGAGCAGGCAGATCTGTGGCTGACACCGCTGAACCTACAGCCAGGCATGGTCGTGTATGACAAAGGCCGAAACCTGGCGGCAGCTCTGAGGCGAGGCGAGCTCACACACGTATCATGCCTGGCCGATGTGCTTAACCTCGCGGTTTCTCAAAACCTACCAAGAGCTGCCGGATCTGCTTTTCAAAGTACGCAGCCTGTGTAGAAAGTCACCTACAGCTTCCGCTGCACTTGCTGTGTTTCAGTAGTGTTTGTAGCTTCTGGCTCACCAACTGGTGTGCGATGTCCCCACACGTTGGAACTCTACATTGCAGATGTTGGGAAGGATTTGTGAGCAGAAGAGGGCAGTTGTTGACTACCAGCATCAATAAGGCCATCGGTATTCAGTTCAGACTCCACACATAAGACCTCAGGAGTGGACATGGATGTCAAACATATGTACCATCCTCCAAAACTTTGAGGACTCCACCAAGATGGTGAGTGGCAATGACGCCATCCCACTTCTCTGTCTACTGAAACACTCTCTGCTCACAATCAAAGAGGATGCACTGCAGGTGGAGCACGATGAGATGGAGCAAGGAACCATACAGGGTGATTACACACAGCCCAGCCTCATCTCACCCCAACGATGTTTGAGTGACAGTGAGGAAGAGGAGGAGCTAGTTTCATGCACTATAGACGGTACTACCTGCAGAACTGTTAAACCATCTGTTCAGCGTGGATGGCCTGAGGACAGGGAGGTGGAGGTGGTGGAGAGCATGGTCAGTCGTCCTCTTGGTGAGGACATGGAAGTCTTGCCTGTTAGCAGTCTGGCACGAAGGGCTGAGTTTATGTTGCGCTGCCTTTCCCGTGATCTTCGCATTCTCCAAATTTTGGGAGACAGTAATTACTGATTGGTGACACTTCTAGACCCACGCTACAAGGAGAAGTTTCTATCTCTTCGTCCCAAGGCTGACAGGTCTACTAAAATGGAGGAGTACCAGAAGGCCCTTGTTGCGGAATTATTAAAAAATTCCCATCTGAAAACGCTGGCGGCAGACGTCACAGTTCATTGGAAAACCAAGGAGTACAGGCGAGAGAGACACAACTCCAATCCTGCAGAGGCAGGAGAACACTGTCAAAGTTCTGGGACAGTTTTCACAGACCCTCCCATCTTACAGGCCCTGAGGCGCGAGGTACTCTCACAAGGAGTGCAAAGTTTGGGAAGATGGTGATGGAGTACCTTGCCGACCTTACCAACGTCTTCTGTGATTCTTCTGTGCCTTATAATTACTGGGTATCCAAGCTGGACACGTGGAAAGAGCTGTCTATCTACGCCTTGGAGGTCCTGGCCTGCCCTGCCGCTAACGTTTTATCAGAGCTGGTTTTTAGTGCCGCCGATGGAATTATAACCGATAGGTGCATCCGCCTGTCAATTGAAAATGCTGACAGGCTGTCTTTTATAAAAATGAACAAGGGCTGGATTGGGCCAGACTTCTCAACACCACCGAATGATAGCAGCATAACCTAAACTCAAAAACAGTGTCTTTTTTTGGGAGGTCTAATTCTATTACCATGTACCTCTGTCTTCACACCCAGACATAGGTATACGCTTCCTGATTTTGTCTATTTGCTCTTGTCCTCCTCCTTCTCCTCATCCTCCATCACCATATCATTTACCACTATATCTACCATATTACCTCCTCTTCATGTCTTGCAAGAGGCATTGGAGTTCCTCCAAATTTTTGGCAGCTTTTGCATTCACTGCATAGACAAGCACTATGGGAGACCAACTTCCTAATAATGGGAGCATTGTTTTTAGGAGGCTCTCCGACCTCTACGTCTCTTGCAAGGGGCATTGGAGTTCCTCCAAATTTTTGGCAGCCCGTTGCTTTACTGCATAGGCAAACAGTATGGGAGACCCTCTCCTTTCTAATGGGAATATGTCATTACTGTGGCCCTACTCTATGTGTCTTTAATTTGTTAGTGGGGATTTTCCTAAATTTTGTCAGCCGTTGGACTCACTGCATACCCTATAACTGTAGAGCACACCCGCTCCTTTGTAATGGAAACATGTCAGTTCTTTGGCCCTGCTCTATGTGTCTTTAAATTGTTAGTGGGGTTTTTCCCAAATTTTGGCAGCCCTTTCAGTCACAGCATGGGCATTACAACTATAGGAGACCCGCTCCTTTATAATGGGAACATTTTTTTACTGAGATCCTCCTCTATGTCTCTTCAAAGGGGTATTGAGTTGCGTCCAAATTTTTGGCAGCCCTTGCACTCACTGCATACGCAATAACAGTATAGGAGACCCACTCGTTAATAATGGGAATAATAAAGCATCGCTGGCTGATGGCTCTCTAATAGTGATGAGCGAGTATGTTTTGTTAACCCTTTCGGCAAGTATACTCGGGCCGAGCACCGAGTATTTATAACTGCTTTGTGATATGTTTGAATCACTCCTGTGTGCATGATTTGCGATGGTTTGACTGCTTTAATACATGTGAGGAACGTGTAAGAAGCAGAAATTCCTCACATGTATCAAAGCTTTCAAAAAGTCGCAAATCATGCACACGGGAGTGATTCAAACATATCACCGAGCAGCCGTAACTACTCGGTGCTCGGCCCGAGCATACTCGGCGAAAGGGTTAACAAAACATACTCGCTCATCACTACTCTCTAATAGTGATTAGCGAGCATGCTCGCCACTGCCCGATACTCCCCCGAGCATCTCAGTACTCGAGATGCTCGGAGCTCAAAGAGTACTTGCGCGATGCTCGGGCGGGAGCTCGGGTCCCTGTCCTGCATGTTTGGCGCTAGTTAGAGCACCAATCATGCAGGGATTGTCTGCCATTCACTATAATGCCACAGCCATGGTAGTTGTGGCATTACACTGATTGCCCAAATCGATGGGAACAGTGCTCACAGTGAAACATGAAAAGCCGGCAATTCATCAGCGGCATACATCGGTACCCGACAATTTAGAACAAAAAGAATAGAGCATCACACATAGATTAGATAGATAGAAACATGTCAGTCACATATATAATAAGTACAGTGACAGTGTTGGTTACTGTACTTGTCATTTAGTGTTAAAATAAAGGATTTATTAAAAAAAAAATTGGCGTGGGGTTCCCCGTAATTTTAGTCTCTAGCGGAGGTTAAGCAGACGGCTGGGGCAGATGTTTGAAGCCTGGGAAGGGGGTAATACCCACGGAGCTTCCCAGGATACTAATATCAGCCCCCAGCTGAATACCTAGCCTTTACTAGCTATTAAAATGGGGGAACCAAAAAAAAAATGATGTGGGGTCCCCCCTATTTTAATAGCTAGCAAAGGCTAGGCAGACAGCTGGGGGCTGATATTAATAGCCCAGGAAGGGTGCCATGAATATTGGCCCCCTCCAAGGCTAGAAACACCAGCCGTCAGCCACCCCAGAAATGGGCGCATCCATAGGATACACCAATTCTGGCACTTAGCCTCGCTCTTCCCACTGTCCTGTAGCGGTGGCAGTGGGGTAATAGGGCTGGGGTTGATGTCAGCTTATAATGCCAGCTGACATCAAGCCCAGGTTAGTAATGGAGAGGCATCTATAAGACGCCCCCATTACTAACCCCATAGTGAAAGTTAAAAAAAACACCAACACCCAGAATAAAATCTTTTAATTGAAATAAAGACGCAATACTTTAATGTTCTAAATTAAACTCTACTTACCGTATCGCCCATTCCAGCTGAAGCCCACGATCTCCTGCAATAAAAGTAAAATAATTAACCAACCTCATCCTTACCTTTCCATGGTTCCCAGAATGGCTGCAGCACTGCTACATTGACATGACAGGCTGGATCACAGCAGAACGCTGCCATCCAGCTTGCCATGCCACAGACACTGAGAAGCTCCTCAGTGAAGCTCCTCAGTGTCTGGCTGTGACGGCATCCAGATGAGCCGAGTTCATGTCCAAT
Source organism: Phyllobates terribilis (assembly GCF_046119375.1). Taxonomy (NCBI): domain Eukaryota; kingdom Metazoa; phylum Chordata; class Amphibia; order Anura; family Dendrobatidae; genus Phyllobates; species Phyllobates terribilis. Next base: position 31,328,323 of record NW_027362768.1, on the reverse strand, counting down.
GAACTCAGCTTGTCAAGGTAAAAAAAATATATTATAGAAAATCAATTGGTTTCTTTTAATAGATTACCTAATCAGTGTGAATCAATATAGCGATGATGGAATAATCTATGTGTATGTATGTATGCAAATGTGTATATGCACATGGATTATGTTAACAGTTAATGAACATATAACTAACAGCTTCTGTTCTAATCTGTAGACACAAACAACTAAATGATTTCCTGGGAATAACGTATGCATGTGCACGGCTGATAACAGAGAGATTCATGTCGAGTTGGCAAAGATGGCGCTGAGAGACGAACTCACCCCCCTCCATCGGAATTCCTAAGGCGTTACTCAAACCAAGGGATACATAGATGGACAAATTACAGCGTGCCGAGTTATCAGAAAAGAGCAATAAATTTACTAATCCCACCTAGAAGGAGAATGCTATTTAACCGTATGTCTACGTAATAAAGTGTGCCATTATGCCATTTTGTGTGGTTCCGTTTCTGTGTGAAGTTTTTTACCATATTAGCAGATTTGGTTAATTAGCTTCTCTGCATGCACTCAGACATCTTTAATTTGGAGAAGAGCAGTTACCTAGTGTATCTTAAATTGGTGGAACCTTCACAAATGGTGCCGTGACTCGGATCACACTCGAGGGGAACTCTAGGTCTTGGGGTGCCCATCACCGGACCACCTACGGATGAGCCGGGACTGCTCAAAGCGAGAGCCTGGTCAACTCTCATCACTGAATACGGTAAGTCTGCAGATTTAATGAATCCGTAGTGCTTACTCGTATCTTGAGCGGTCTCTGGTGAGTTTGTGGTGTCTAGATTGGCCCTTAGGGACAGCCCATGTGACTGGGCGGGTCCCCGCTGTGTGATTCCAAGAACCCTGGTGTAGTCGCTCCTGGCTAACTGCTGCTCTGTGTATGAATCTTCCTTAACTTCTGACAAAGATATTTAGGAGACTGAACACTGTTAGGTTCAGTCGCGGCAGGTGATCGAAGATTGGGTAGGGCACGCACACAGATATACATATATCTAGTGTCTGGAGAGCTGCGGACGAGAGTTCTCCTCCTTTCATCTGAGCCGTTCGTGACTCCCCTCATGGGAGGGGTGAAGTGAAGTCAGTGGAACAGCAGATGAGGTCCGGCCGGACTCGTGCTGTGCACAAATTAAGGATCTTTTGTCAGTTGGAAAGCAATGCAGTGAAAAATCAATGTTTCCATGGAGCAGAAAGAAAGTGTCTCACCTTCAGGAATGAGAGGATGTGATGACTATCATGGTTGGTCGAGAGGGGAAAAGATCATTTAAGAATGCACCAAAAGTGTTTACGTTTAGAAAAGTTTAGGAAAGTTGCACATGAGATTTGTGATGAAGGATATGTTGAAATAGAAGAGAAGGAAGGAAATATGTAGAGAAAACCAAAAAAGTAATGTCATTGTGTGGGTTGTACCCGGGGGTGGGGTAGATTACAGTAGATGTTAAATGCAGCAAGGAAGATAATGGAATGTTGGAAAGTGAATACATGTGGAAAAAAGTTGCGCTGAGTTTGTCGAAAGAAGGGAAAAAGCATGTGCAGAAACTTAAACAGTTAACTAAAATATGCGATCTACCAGATAAGGGCCGGTTACAGCTGCTAGAATAGCAAACAGCCTTGGCTTGATACAGAACAGCAGAGAATTTGTCAAAGAAAGGTGGGTGGAGGAAGAAAATACAGACGATAAGGGAAAGACGCCATGTTACAAAGATACTGCTCTCCAGCCACCGCCCGATAATGGTGGACGGGGGGGGGGTGGACCTGTACAAATTCCAGTCAGCAGATTATTGTATTGTATGTCACGTGCCCCGTCCAGGAGGCCCACCCCTTGCTACTATCCAAGCCACTCCTAGTGCCCCATCCTCATCTGTTATACCTATGTCCGCCCAAATTTCCAACCCTTCCTGCAGCGGCCATGTTGCTACACCCATTGCAGCACCTCCGGCCTCTAACCAGATGTCCCTTTGGTGGCGGCCATCTTGGCGCACCCTTCCTGTAGTGCGCTTCCTTCTGATGGTGGCAATCTTGGCATATCCGGAATACAGGCAGCAATACACACTACACCCGGAATGTGTATGATGAAGATCCTCATGACCAGTGTGTGACACAACTTAGAGCTACAATCAACAATATTCTGAACTATGTTGGAACAAGGAACCTTACTTCTATTGCTCTTCCTGTTATAAGTTCTGGAATGTATGGATTTCCTATGCAAGCCTGTGCCCAAGTGATAGTCCAAGCTTTCCGGAGTATAGAAGAATAACTATGTTGGAGGAGATAAGACTAATCAGCAATGACTATCATAAATCTCAAATTTTCACCAGAGCTGTGGAAAGTGCCACAGCTAGATCAGACTCACTCAGCCGCCAGATGACCTCGCAAGATAACCTGAATGAACTATTTCCTAGACAAACAAGCCCACCTCCTGCTATAAGAAAGGAGCATTAATTCCCTGTGTTTCTCCTGCTAATACTCCATTGCTTCCAGTGAAGAAGAAAACTGCAAGAGGAGAACCGGATAAATTCAGGATGGTGCAAGATCTGAGAGCTGTGAATATAGTTACAATCCTGGAGACCCCAGTGGTGCCAAATCCACATACATTACTCAGTGAAATTCCCCCTGAGGCAACGCATTTTACAGTAATCGACTTGGCAAATGCCTTTTCAGTGTGCCTCTGCATCCAGACTGTCGGTATCTTTTTTCTTTTACGCATAGAGGAGTACAGTACACCTGTACCGCTATGCCTCAAGGAGCTCAGAACTCCCCTCATCAGCGATGTACTGTCTTGAACCCCTCAACTCTGCTTCCTCTGTCAAGGGGGAACGACTGCCCTGAAGACTTGGGGGGGGTCCTCAGAAGACCATGAATACCCTGATTCGAGTGACCATGATTGCTTTGAGGTCATGAGGGCAGAAACCTCTCACCTACCTACTGTCTCTGAGCAGCCACTGCCTGAAAGCGGATCTGATACTGTATACTGACGGGTCCAGATACGCAGATGAATATGGAACTTACCATACCGGATATGCGGTGGTGTCCCCACCAATGGTTGTTTCTGCTGGACCACTGCCATCTTATATGTCAGCTCAAGAGGCCAAACTATATGCTCTGACTGAAGCCTGCAAGTGCGCAGAGAGTCGAGTGGCCAATATCTACATGGACCTGAGGTACGGATTCGGGATTGCCCACGACTTTGGCCTGATATGGGCCCTCGGGGCTACAAGACAGTCAGTGGAGCTCCAATCCAGAATGCAGCGGCAGTGAGAAGTCTGCTAGAAGCTCTGAAGTTACCTAGGCAAGTGGCTGTGATCAAAATTAAGGCTCATGAGAAACTGAATTTGGAGGAAGCCAAGGGGAATCATCGGGCTGAAATTACAGCAAAAGCAGCAGCTATGGAACCAATATTTCCAGAGAAAGCAGAGGTCTCGGGGGATACGGAGGTGTTTGTGCCCATTAGAAGTCAGAGACAACGAGGAGATGATGAAGAAACGGGAATGAGAAATTTGGGGTGGGAAGATGAAGAGGAGCAAAGACTGGAAGAGAATCTGACACACAGGACTTAAGTGGACCGGCAGAATGCGGTAACGAAAGAAGGAAAACAAGGATTGAAAACGAGAAGTGATTAAAAGTGATCAAGGACGCGCCTTTACTGCAGAAGTTGCCAAATCAATCTGGGAGATGATTGGGGCGGATTTTGGCCGGCATACTCCTTATTATCCTCAAAGTAAAGGCAAAGTTGAAAGGATGAATGGCACTTTAAAAAACAAAATTCTTAAAGCCAGTAAAGAATTGTCACTTCCATGGCCGGAGGTGCTGCCTATTGCTCTATACTCAGTCCGAAACACCCCGAGAAAACCCACAGGGTTCACACCATATGAGATCTTGTTTCGGGGGCCACCTAGAATGGGTTGATATTACCCACAGCAGCTTAGTTCAGGGAATGATAAGCTTGTGAATTTTGTTGTCGGACTTGCTAAAGAGTTAAAACTAACACATGCTACAGTGTACTCTTCTATTCCAGACTCAGATCTAGAACCAGGTACTCACAGCATCCAGCCTGGAGATTTTGTCTGGATAAAGAATCACGTGCGAGGCACACTGGATGCCAGACTTGAAGGGCCCTACCAAGTGCTGCTTACATCACCTACGGCTGTGAAGGTCGAAGGCCAAACATCATGGGTCCACACATCCCATTGCAAGAAGGTGGTCTCAGCCCCACAACCCTGATGTTCCTTTGTCTAATGACAGTAGCTGGGGGGAAGCCTTTGTTACGGTAACACGTGCATTCCAAGTAATTATTACTAAAGAGAATGATATTCCAGTTTTCTGGTACAACACTTCCTTGAATGTGGTGACATGAAGATTAGGATTAGATTGTAGGGCAAATAGACTGGGGAATATGCCATAACTAAAGCAATAATGTCTGTTTACCTTATATCTGAGTCCCAGGAATCCAAAGAGGAAATAGAGGCTGTGTTTACAGGCACATACAGGGCCAAGAGAGAAGTTAACCCCAAAGGCAGTTTTGACCCACATATATATATTGATGTTCTCCGAGTGCTTAGGGGGGTGCAAGACGAATTCAAGGCCTGAGACCAAGTGAAGACGGGATTTCAGTCCATAATACCCATAGTAACCATTAACAAGAACGTAGATTGGATAAATTACATATATTATAACCAACAAAGATTTGTCAATTACGCCAAAGATGCCTTACAAGGGATAGCTGACCAACTAGCACCCACATCTACCATGGCTTTCCAAAACAGAATAGCTCAGGATATGTTACTTGCAGAGAAAAGAGGGGTATGCAAAATGATAGGTGAGCATTGTTGTACGTATATCCCAGACAATACCGGCCCCACAGGGAAAGTTACTAAGGCTCTCAAAATCTATGAACAAACAGTTCCCTTTAGAACAAAAGAGTTGTACCAGAGAGTTTACCGGAAGTAAATGAGTTTGTAAAGTTAATATCCATATTTCTGTGTTAGGGGTGGCCCTCGATTACCCAGTCACTAGATCTTTTAGGGTCTCCACCCCTTTCCTGTAGGTCTTCATATGAGTTAGATTTAGGATTGTCGGTGAGTCCGTCTAAAAGGGACGGGGCGCCCGTCACATCGTAGAGTTCCAGAATAGCCTTAGCATAGGGTCAATTTCTTCTCCCACAATGATTTTTAGCATATGGATATTAAAAGCAAATAATTGATTTTAGGGGGGTTTGACAAGGTAAAAAATATATATTCTAGAAAATCAATTGGTTTCTTTTAATAGATTACCTAATTAGTGTGAATCAATATAGCAATGATGGAATAATCTATGTGCATGTATGTATGCAAATGTGTATATGCACATGGATTATGTTAATAGTTAATGAACATATAACTAACAGCTTCTGTTCTAATCTGTAGACACGAACAACTACATGATTTCCTGGGAATGACGTATGCATGTGCACGGCTGATAACAGAGAGATTCATGTCGAGTTGGCAATGATGGCGCTGAGAGACGAACTCACCCCCCTCCATCGGAATTCCTAAGGCGTTACTCAAACCAAGGGATATATAGATGGACAAATTACAGCGTGCTGAGTTATCAGAAAAGAGCAATAAATTTTACTAATCCCACCTAGAAGGAGAATGCTATTTTACCCCATGTAATAAAGTAATAAAGTGTACCATTATGTCATTTTACGTGGTTCAGTTTCTGAGTGAAGTTTTTCAACCAGATTAGCAGATTTGGTTAATTAGCTTCTCTGCATGCACTCAGACATCTTTAATTTGGAGGAGAGCAGTTACCTAGTGTATCTTAAATTGGTGGAACCATCACAAGCTCACCTCATGCACGTCACTGACAGCGTGGGAGAATTCTCCTGCGCATGTGGTGTCGGCAAATGACGTCACCGCTTGAGCAGGAGAATTCTCCCACGCTGGGATGGCACTGAGATGGCAGGCTGGATGGTAGCAGAACGCTGCCATCCAGCATGCCATCTTTCAGAGACACTCCGGAGCGCAGGCAATGTCTCTGAAGGATGACAAGCTGGATGGCAGCGATCTGCTACCATCCAGCCTGCCATCTCAATGCCATCCCAGCATGGGCGAATTCTCCTGCTCAAGCGGTGACGTCATTTGCCGACACCGCAGGCGCAGGAGAATTCTCCCACGCTGTTAGTGACGTGTATGAGGTGAGCTGAGTTCATTGGACTTGAACTCGGCTCATCTGGATGCCATCACAGCCAGACACTGAGGAGCTTCACTGAGGAGCTTCTCAGTGTCTGCGGCATGGCAAGCTGGATGGCAACGTTCTGCTGCGATCCAGCCTGTCATGTCAATGAAGCAGAGCTGAAGCCGTCCTGGGAACCATGGAAAGGTAAGGATGAGATTGGTTTATTATTTTACTTTTAATGCAGGAGATCGTTGGCTTCAGCTGGAATGGTCGATACCGTAAGTAGAGTTTAATTTAGAACATTAAAGTATTGTGTCTTTATTTCAATTAAAGGATTTTATTCTGGGTGTTGGTGTTTTTTTTAACTTTCACTATGGGGTTAGTAATGGGGACGTCTTATAGACGCCTCTCAATTACTAACCTGGGCTTGATGTCAGCTGGCATTATAAGCTGACATCAACCCCAGCCCTATTACCCCACTGCCACTGCTACAGGGCAGTGGGAAGAGCCAGGCTAAGTGCCAGAATTGGATGTGCCATTTCTGGGGTGGCTGATGGCTGGTGTTTCTAGCCTGGGAGGGGACCAATATTCATGGCACCATTCCTGGGCTATTAATATCAGCCCCCAGCAGTCTGCCTAGCCTTTGCTAGCTATTAAAATAGGAGGGACCCCACGTCATTTTTTTTTGGGGTCCCCCATTTTAATAGCTAGTAAATGCTAGGTGTTCAGCTGGGGGCTGAAATTAGTAGTCTGGGAAGCTCCGTGGATATTACCCCCTTCCCAGGCTTCCAACATCTGCCTCAGCCGTCTGCTTAACCTCCGCTAGAGACTAAAATTACGGGGAACCCCACGCCAATTTTTTTTTAATAAATCCTTTATTTTAACACTAAATGACAAGTACAGTAACCAACACTGTCACTGTACTTATTATATATGTGACTGACATGTTTCTATCTATCTAATCTATGTGTGATGCTCTATTCTTTCTATTCTAAATTGTCGGGTACCTGTGTATGCAGCTGCTGAATTGCCGGACGGCTTTTTTAAAGAGACGGGTGCATGAAAATCGGAGGGCACTAGTGTGTTCTGAGTGCCTGCCCTGCTATGTTTTTCATGCACCCTCCTATATGCCCTGCCTGCCTGTCTGCCTATATATTCTGCCTGCCTGACATTTAATTGAGCACTGTTCCCATTCATTTGGGCAATTTTTGACCTTCTGCAGACCCCCCCCCCCGCCAGAAAAATGCTCGATTTTCCTATAGACTGACATTGGGCTCGTTGCTCTGGTCGAGCACCCGAGTATTCCAATGTGCTCGACCCGAGCTTCGAGCACCTGAGCATTTTAGTGCTCGCTCATCACTACTCTCTAACAAAAGTGAGGGCCGACTGCTGGCCCTTTAAGAATAGTAAGGGCCGCCTGATGGCCCTATAAAAATAGGCTTTGTGACTTTCAGAGTCCCTCCATCATAAATGAAACAGGATGTGTCTGATGATGTGTCACACACCACATGGCCAGATAAGGTTGTAAAATGTTAAAATAACATTTCCCGGGGTGAATGCATTTGTCTTAAAAAACAACATAAAAAAAACAAAAATAAAAAAACAGTAGGATCTTTCTTTAGTATAAGAACCAAATTCGCCAATGTAACCTCAATGCAATCACATTGTTCAGCTCCAGTACCTCCTCCTCCTGTTCGGCCTCCATCTCCGAAATGACCACATCAGTCACAAGCTGAAAGTACTGCAGCACTGCCTTGGCCAAGCGGCAACAGGCTGTGCTGAAGATAACATGCTTAATGCTTAGGTGACAAACCGCCCAGCGCTGCAGAGTTGTTGAAAGCTGTAACACAGCAGCCTGATCTATGGCTCTCACCGCTCAACATACACCCAGGCATGGTCGTGTGTGACAATGGGCGGAATCTGGTGACGGAGAAATGACAGCCGGAGTAGATACGATTTCCCTCTATGCCAGTCCTTTCAACGAGCTGAAGAATATGGCTGTGGTGAAATACAGCTCCCACTGAGAAGCAGTTTCAAACTGAAAAACTAGGGCCCACCAGAGGATTTGATTCTGAGGGCTCACCTTTCTCCTCCGCTCAAGAGCCCCATAGCTGCTGTAATGTTTGCGCTATCATGAACTCTCCTAATGAAGAATACAGGGCCCATCTGAGGATTCTCTGGTGGGACTGTCCAACCCTGCCGAGAAGCAGTCCTGGCTAAGAAAAGTGAGTGGGAAGGTTCCCGGACACTCTATGGCTCCTTTCTTACTGAGGTGGAAACCCACGCAAACACGTGGAGAACATACAAAATCTTTGCAGTTTTTGTCCTTGCTGGGATTTGAACCCAGGACCCCAGCGCTGCAAGGCTTCAGTGCTAACCCATATGCCAATGTGCTGCTGTTCACTCTCTGATATCTAACAGGCTGGAGAAATTTGCACCTACTGCCACTCTATCTTCATCTGCTTTGTGAGAAACTAATGTATTTGGGCAGCCACTCAGTCTACCAAATAGAATTCCTGAGAAGGAAATTGGGGATGGCTTTGCTACTGGTACAGGGGGCATTGCTAATACCATGGCATCATACCATAGTTCACTGGAAATACTGCAGGCTGGTAGGAGGCAAGCAGCTTCCCACAGAAAAGTACCAGCAGTAATGTTCAGGGACCCTTGCTTGTGGAAGGCGGAGACGATACCGGGAGAAATAGTGGCGGCTGGGGACCGAGTATGGACACCTGGCCGCCGCCGGCATGAGGTTGTGAAAAGCTTCTGCCTCCACAAGCCTAAAAGGCCACATTTCACGTGCAAGCAGCTTTAGAGGACTTGCTTGGAGATTTGACAGCTGGGGTAGATACGGTTTCCCAAGTCCTTTCACCAAGCTAAAGAATATGGCTGTGGTGAATTACAACTCACCGACAAGCTGTGGACTGACTCCGTACTTTCCCTAGCCACATTCACCTGTCCACTGTTTCTGATTAGGCTGTCCTTCCCAGTATGTAAACTGGGGAGGGCACGGGTAATGTTGTAGGACCCGTGCTTGTGGAAGGCGGAGACGACACTGGGACAAATAGTAGCGGCTGGGGACCGTGTAAGGACACCCGGTCGCCGCCGCTATAAGGTTGTGGACAGCTTCTGCTTCTCCACAAGCCTAAATGGCCACATTTCAAGTGCAAGCAGCTGGACCCTAACAGAAATGGTGAGGTCTTGATTTTGGACAGTACACCACTCATGTCTAGGACATAGGAATTTGTCTCAGATAGGTAATGGCATAAAACCATATCAATAAAGACAGACAATGTGAATGAAGAATGACTCACACACAATTAGCCTGCTCCTAGGGTTCTCCAGTCACTTGTGTATCTAGTATAATACAGATGTCACTGGATTTTCTTGTATCAAAAATATACGAATGTCATTTATCATGCCTTGTTGGAAATCTTCATCTACAACTGAACAATCTTTTCTTGAATTTTTGTCTTAAAATCCCATTGAGCTATATGTATACTTCCTTTTTAGATTACAGTCTTTGTATTCCTTGGACATATATCTCTTTGCCCAAGTAAACAATGCTCCCCTCCTTATCAGCAAGTTTACATATTATGGAAGGATTTGTTTTGAAGTCTGGAAGAGACATCAGTTCACTCTTAGGCTATGTGCCCACGAAGCATTTTCCAAGCGTTTATGCTGCGGAATTTACATAGCGTAAATGCTTGGGAAACGCTTGATAATCCATCCCCCATGGTCCCCAATGACAAGCCGCAATGTTAATGCCCATGCTGCGGTTTTTTCCGCAGCATTTATGCTGCACTCAAAAATCCGCAGCATGTCCATTAATTTTGTGGACACGCAGAATAATCGCCGCCATTGACTTGCATTGGACCGTGTGACATCTGCATCACTACATGTGGATAAGCGGATATCACACGCTTCAATGTGCGGATGGTGCCCAGGTCAGGAGGAGAAGAGACTCTCCTCAAGTCTCGGGTACCATAGAAACTGTAAAAAAAAGAATTTAAAATAAAAAATAAAGATTATACTTACCTTCCGGTGTTCTCCCGGTGTTTTGTCCGCTCCTTCCGGTCTCTTGCACTGCTCGCGCTGTTGTGAAGGACCTGCCATGACATCATTGAGTCATGTGACCTGACACATGACTGAATGATGTCACCGCAGGTCCTTCACACCACCGCGAGCAGTGCAAGAGACCGGACGCGGCGGAGATAACACCGGGAGGACATCGGAAGGTGAGTATAATCTATTTTTTTTTATTTTTTACCATTCTTATTCTTTTTTTTTTAACTAACTCGGTTGCATGGTTTTATATAGTGTGAACAAGTTATCAAGCACTTTTCCAAGTGATGCTAAAATCGCTGAAAAAGCGCTTGATAACCCGCATGTGGAAATGCATGCAAAAACACTTGACAAACGCTTCTACCTGGCGGGAAAAACGCATGTAAAAACCGCATGCATTTTTCCTGCCAGGGAGAAGCGCAAAAAATATGCAGCATTTCTGCATTGTGGGCACATAGCCTTAGTTACACTGTGACATATATTGGGAGAGGAATTTTAAATATTCTCATGATCTCATCGGAAACAAGTGATATGTAAGATTCAATATCATTGCCTGTTGTGTGAACTGGCTTCTACTCATATTTTAAACCCATTGGTTTACTCTTGAACATAACATCACCATCTGAAGTGTGTGAAAGAGGTACAGAAGAACCTTTATTTGAAAAGTACGGTACTTCTACCGAATGCTGTGAAATGTGTTAGGTCAATCCTAGTGTAAATACCATTTGATTTAACTACCAGGTAGGAAGAAAAATCAGATTTCAAATTACAGATCTATGCTACTGTGGTCTGGCAGGAGGGTGCTCTTTAGATGCTTGTGGTTTGAGATCTCTGGCATAACCTCTGCCTTTCTGGATCTATAATTTGAAGACAACACCAGAAGTATTGTATAGTAATTCAAGACCCTTGTTAATTTATTTCTCTTGGTACCTTCACATGCATCCCAATGTTCCGTGAGGGTGTTCTCCAACTGCACCTTGGTTTTTGTAAAATCATCCACTGGGACCATATCACAGGTTATTTTCTTCATCTCTTCACATTTCTTTTGTATTGCATCTATCCCCACTTGTAAGAACTCCAAATTGAGGAATATTATGTTCATTAATTTTTTGTTTGCAAATTTATTGAAATCTCTTGCAATAAACAATATTGTTCCAGAATAAAATAGGTGACAAAGGTGCCCTCATCTCCCTGGGAATACGTTGTGATTTGCATAAGTGCAACTGTAATGACTGGAATAATGAGAGAAAAAGGCTACAATCTAACACTATTTTGTCAGTGAAACGTTTGAATATGAAAGATGCTCGTAGGCTACTACCCTCATGATTCTAATGGTTTTCCTCTCTAAATAAGCAAAAATGGTAGCACATTTGTATTTTCATCAGATATAGTACAGCCTTTTAGTGGGTACAGAATAAAGAGGGTCGGCACACAGTATTATAGGAGGTGCTTGTAAACAATATCTTAAAAATTCAAAAATACAGCACTCTCATGTGTTCGGTGATTTATTTGAATTATCGATATTTCCAGAGAATTTCAGAACAAATTGAGTACAAAAAATTCCAAGAAAGGAAAAAAATTCTTTATATACATATCACCATGCAGATCGTAAGTGTAGGGAAATATTCCGCTTTAAATTTCAATATTTCATGCATAATCAACAATACATGCTGTACATTTATTGTTGCATATTATATGTGACTATCACAAATAACATTTGGGCTGTTCCCGAGCCTTGTTCACATATACAGTAGTCACTAGAAAAAATAATAAATTCAGATTAATTTAATTATAAATCTTCAAAACAAATATATGCTACATATATAAAGTGAAAGAAAGGGAAAAAAAATGGAACATATGAAAGTGCTGTATTTATGAATTTTTTAACGAGTCCAGAGTGGACAAAATGGAATAAGTAGAGATAACTTGAGAGTTTATCATGAAGTTACAGTGCACAGCTCCTCAAGATATGATACTCCATTCAAAGAAGGGTCTTTCCGACAACAGCAATGATTATTGAGGCACATTTATGCTACTGAGGGTCGTCTTTCTCTACTGAATCCATCTTCTTGTTATCTGCCACAATTAGTATTTTTACAAAACATTATATTTTACAGAACAGTCAATTGGTTCCATGTGCATCCTATCATTTGATACATGAATTTCTACAGTTTTTAACCCCTTTACCCCCGAGTGTGCTTTGCACATTAATGACCGGGCCAATTTTTACAATTCTGACCACTGTCATTTTATGAAGTAATTACTCTGGAACGCTTTAATGGATCCCACTAATTCTGAGACTGGTTTTTCATGACATATTGTAATTCATGATAGCGGTAAAATTTCTTCAACATCACTTGTGTTTATTTGTGAAAAAAAAGGAAATTTGGTGAAAATTTTGAAAATTTAACAATTTTCAAACTTTGAGTTTCCATGCCCTTAAATCAGTGAGACATGTCACACAAAATAGTTAATAAATTACATTTCCCATATGTCTACTTTACATCAGCACAATTTTGGAACCAACATTTTTTTTGGTAGAGAGCTATAAGGGTTAAAAATTGACCAGCTATTTCTCATTTTTGCAACAAAATTTACCAAACCATTTTTTTAGGGACCACAACACATTTGAAGTGACTTTGAGGGGCCATTATGACAGAAAATACCTGAAATTGACGCCATTCTAAAAACTGCACCCCTCAAGGTGCTCAAAACCACATTAAATAACTTTATTAACCCTTTAGGTGCTTCACAGGAATTTTTGGAATGTGGAAGAAAAAAATTAACATTTATTTTTTTTCACAAAAATGTTACTTTAGACCACAATTTTTTATTTTTGCAAGGGTATCATTAAAAAATGAACACCAAAATTTATTGTGCAATTGCTCTTGAGCACGCTGATTCCCCATATGTAGGGAAAAACTACTGTTTGGACGCACGGCAGGGTTCGGAAGGGAAGGAGCACCATTTGACTTTTTGAATGAAAATTTGCTTTAATAATTAGCGGACGCCATGTTGCGTTTGGAGAGCCCCTGATGTGCCTAAACAGTGGAAACCCCCCACAAGTGACCCCATTTTGGAAACTAGACCCCCCAGGGAACTTATCTAGATGTGTGGTGAGCACCCTGAACCCCAAGATGCTTCACAGAAGTTTATAACATTGAGCCGTAAAAATAAAATTTTCACATTTTTCCAACAAAAATGTTTTTCAGCCCCCAACTTTGCATTTTCATAAGGGTAACAGGAGAAATTGCATCATGCAGTTTGTTATGCAATTTCTTCTGAGCAAGCTGATACTCCATATGTGGGGGAAAACAACTGTTTGGGCGCACGGCAGGGTTCGGAAGGGAAGGAGCACCGTTTGACTTTTTGAATGTAAAATTTGCTTGAATAATTAGCGGACGCCATGTTGCGTTTGGTGAGCCCCTGATGTGCCTAAACAGTGGAAATCCCCAATAAGTGACCCAATTTTGGAAACTAGACCCCCCAGGGAACTTATCTAGATGTGTGGTGAGCACCCTGAACCCCAAGATGCTTCACAGAAGTTTATAACATTGAGCCATAAAAATAAAACTTTCACATTTTTCCAGCAAAAATGTTTTTCAGCCCTCAATTTTGCATTTTCATAAGGGTAAAAGGAGAAATTACACCATGCAGTTTGTTGTGCAATTTCTTTTGAGTAAGTAGATACCCCATATGTGGGGGAAAACCACTGTTTGGGCGCACGGCAAGTTTCGGAAGGGAAAGAGCGCCATTTGACTTTTTGAATGTAAAATTTGCTTGAATAATTAGCGGACGCCATGTTGCATTTGGGGAGTCCCTGATGTGCCTAAACAGTGGAACCCCCCCCCAAGTGACTCCATTTTGGAAACTAGACCCCTCAAAGAACATTTTGAACCCTGTGGTACGACACAGAATTTGATAACATTAGGTCATCATATTGAATAAGTTGTCATTAGTCTTGAGTGCAAGTGCTCTCTACTTGAGTGTGCATTGGGAACTCGGGTATGCACAAAGTATCACGGGTGCTCAAGTGACATGCTCAAGTCCCTGCCCGCATGTTTCACGGTTATTAGACACCCAAAAAAAAACATGCGGGGATCGCTCGTGCATGGCAGGCAATCCCGCGAGGTTTATTTGGCTGTATAACAGCTGCAAAACATTTGGGGCGGAGACTCAAGCATGTCACTCGAGCACACGCTATACTCGGTGCATACCCGAGCACCCGATGCAAACTCAAGTAGCGAGCACTTGCGCTCAACATTAGTCGCCATATCGTCATCATTTTTTTCTTTACTTCTGAAAAAATCCCAACCCAACACAAGCCTAACCCCAACCCTAATACAACCCCAACCCTAACCCAACCCTAGCCCAAACCTAACCCTAGCCCAACCCTAACCCTAGCCCAACCCTAGCCCAATCCTATCCCTAGCCCAACCCTAACCCTAGCCCAACTCTAACCCTAGCCCAACCCTAACCCTAGCCCAACCCTAACCTTAACCCTAGCCCAACCCTAGCCCTAGCCCAACCCTAACCCTAACCCTAGCACAACCCCTGCCCAACCATAACCCTAGCCCAACCCTAACCCTAGCCCAACCCTAACCCTAACCCTAGCACAACCCTAACCCTAGAGTTTATTTTTTACGCTGTTCCTCATGTGGTATAAGTGATTAGACGACTTTATTCTTCGGGTCGGTGCAATTGCAACGATACTAGATTCATATTTTGAAAGCTATAATTTTTCCATATTTCAGCTGACAGAGTCATGTGATGGCTTGTTTTTTGCGGGACAAATTGACGTTTTTATTGGTACCATTTTCGGGCATGTGACATTTTTTGATAGTTTTCTATTCCGATTTTTGGGAGGCAGAATAAACAATTCAGGAATTATTATTTTTTTATGCCATTTTGCGTGTGGTAAAATTGATAAGGCAGCTTTATTCTTCGGGCAGTACGTTTACAGCGGTACCACATTTATATTGTTTTTTTATGTTTTGGCGCTTTTACACAATAAAAACTATTTTATAGAAAAAGAATTGTTTTTGCATCGCTTTATTCTGAGAGCTATAACTTTTTTATTTTTCAGCCATTTGAGCTGTATGGTGGCTCGTTTTTGCGGGACAAGATGACGTTTTCAGCGGTACCATTTTTATTTATATTTGTAATTTTTATCGCGTTTTATTCAATTTTTTGCTTGGTGGTATGATGATAAAGCATCATTTTAAGTTTCGTTTTTTATTTATTTATTTTTTTTAACGTGTTCACTAAAGGGGTTAACTAGTGGAACAGTTATATAGGTCAGGTCGTTCCGGATGTGGCGATACCAAATATGTGTACTTTAATTGGTTTATTCTTTTAGTTTTCATAAGATTATTTATTTATGAGTACAATATATATCTTTTTTTTTATTATTATTATTTTCATTTTTTCATATATACAGTATATATATTTTTTACAATTTTTTTTTTTTCACTTTCTGAAATTTTTATTACTTTTGCACATTGTACCACTATGGGACTTTCACTTTTTGCAGCCTGATCGGCTGCATAGCAAAGGAATGCAGCACCATCCCTGTGTTATGCAGCCTGTCAGCTCTGCCCAGGGATAAGTTTCTTTGGTCGTGCACTGCACATGACCAAAGTAACTTCCTGCCTCCTGGTGACCCGGATGTTGTCATGATGACATCGGGTCACCATGACAACATCCGGGACCGGACTCAGACGCTGCGGGACGCCGGCAGAGAAATTAAGTATAGCGCTTACCTCCTCTTGCCACCAGAATGCTGCGATCAATTTCGATCGCAGCATTTCGGAGGTTAATGTGCAGGGAGTGGTGCGGGACCTCTCCCTGCACATAGCACTGGGTGTCAGCTGTGACAATCAGCTGACACACGGTGGCGATTTTGCCCGCACCGCTTGTGTGCGGGCAAAATCGCCAAGAAGTACTTATACGTATCTGGCCCATAAGGCCCAGGGTGCAGATACATATTAGTAAACCCTGGGCCAGAAAGGGGTTAAGTAATATTTTTATTGATATACAGTACAGACCAAAAGTTTGGACACACCTTCTCATTTAAAGATTTTTCTGTATTTTCATGACTATGAAAATTGTACATTCACACTGAAGGCATCAAAACTATGAATTAACACATGTGGAATTATATACTTAACAAAAAAGTGTGAAACAACTGAAAATATGTCTTATATTCTAGGTTCTTCAAAGTAGCCACCTTTTGCTTTGATGACTGGTTTGCACACTCTTGGCATTCTCTTGATGAGCTTCAAGAGGTAGTCACCGGAAATGGTCTTCCAACAGTCTTGAAGGAGTTCCCAGAGATACTTAGCACTTGTTGGCCCTTTTGCCTTCACTCTGCGGTCCAGCTCACCCCAAACCATCCCGATTGGGTTCAGGTCTGGTGACTGTGGAGGCCAGGTCATCTGGAATATCACCCCATCACTCCCTTTCTTGGTCAAATAGCCCTTACACAGCCTGGAGGAGTGTTTGGGGTCATTGTCCTGTTGAAAAATAAATGATGGTCCAACTAAACGCAAACCGGATGGAATAGTATGCCGCTGCAAGATGCTGTGGTAGCCATGCTGGTTCAGTATGCCATCAATTTTGAATAAATCCCCAACAGTGTCACCAGCAAAGCACCCCCACACCATCACACCTCCTCCTCCATGCTTCATGGTGGGAACCAGGCATGTAGAGTCCATCCGTTCACCTTTTCTGCGTCACACAAAGACATGGTGGTTGGAACCAAAGATCTCAAATTTGGGCTCATCAGACTAAAGCACAGATTTCCACTGGTCTAATGTCCATTCCTTGTGTTCTTTAGCCCAAGTAAGTTTCTTCTGCTTGTTGCCTGTCCTTAGCAGTGGTTTCCTAGCAGCTATTTTACCATGAAGGCCTGCTGCACAAAGTCTCCTCTTAACAGTTGTTGTAGAGATGTGTCTGCTGCTAGAACTCTGTGTGGCATTGACCTGGTCTCTAATCTGAGCTGCTGTTAACCTGCGATTTCTGAGGCTGGTGACTCGGATAAACTTATCCTTAGGAGCAGAGGTGACTCTTGGTCTTCCTTTCCTGGGGTGGTCCTCATGTGAGCCAGTTTCTTTGTAGTGCTTGATGGTTTTTGCAACTGCACTTGGGGACACTTTCAAAGTTTGCCCAATTTTTCGCACTGACTGACCTTCATTTCTTAAAGTAACAGTGGCCACTCATTTTTCTTTACTTAGCTGCTTTTTTCTTGCCATAATACAAATTCTAACAGTCTATTCAGTAGGACTATCAGCTGCGTATCCACCTGACATCTGCACAACACAACTGATGGTCCCAATCCCATCTATAAGGCAAGAAATCCCACTTATTAAACCTGACAGGACACACCTGTGAAGTGAAAACCATTTCCGGTGACTACCTCTTGAAGATCATCAAGAAAATGCCAAGAGTGTGCAAAGCAGTCATCAAAGCAAAAGGTGGCTACTTTGAAGAACTAAGAATATAAGACATATTTTCCGTTGTTTCACACTTTTTTGTTAAGTATATAATTCCACATGTGTTAATTCATAGTTTTGATGCCTTCAGTGTGAATGTACAATTTTCAAAGTCATGAAAATACAGAAAAATCTTTAAATGAGAAGGTGTGTCCAAACTTTTGGTCTGTACTGTATGTGTTTTAAGGGCCAAGTGGAGGAGAAAGAATGAGTGGCCAATTAGTCCTGAGAAGGGTTGTCCTGACTTCAACTACAACTCTGCAGTCACTCTAGGTGATTGCAGATTTGTGAATCCTCACATTGCATGCACTGCATGTTGTGAGGATTCTCCGGTGCTGGGAGTGGCGGTTATGTGAACGCAAGTTTGTGATATGTTAACATTCTGACTATACTATTTCTGACCTCATTCAATACATTTGTATTGAGTGAGGCCGAGTCCATTTAGTCGGAATGTGGCCGGGAGCATGCATATCGCATACTTGGCCACATGACCACCATTACCATCGTTGGCATTGGAGAATCCTCACAGCATGCAGTGCGCTCAATGTGAGGATTCAACAGTCTGAAGTCACATAGAGTGACTGCAGACTTGTAGTTTAAGATCGGACAACTCCTTTAAAGTGAACCTGTCACGTCCTAGCTATCCTCTACACTGTCTCCATAGCATTGTTAGTGATGCAATGTGCATCACTAACAAGCTTTTTTCATTAAAATTGGTGCAAATATAATGATCTTATAATCTTTGGTATACTTAGATCCTACAAGCTTATTCAGTCATAGGGGTGTGATTGTCATATTCAGTCATGGGCAGGCGCAGCATTCACTCAGTGCTGACGCCGCTCATGTATTTGAATATTGCTCCCGGCAAGCGCTGATATTGTGGGGCGCATGCGCACTTGTACATGTCCGGCCACCTGCGCAGTGAGGCTGTGTGATTACCAGCTTTACTGCACATGCACGGGTAACGGGGCAATGGCCATTGATTTATATAGATTTATTTTCACATTACTTTGTAGAAAACACAATAAGAACTTCAATAAGTAGTGTGGTTATAAGCGTAGCCCTAAGAACGATGAGTGCACCGCTTAATATGTAGTCATTTTTATTTATGATATATCAGATTGCTATGTAAGCAGATATTTTCAGCATTGCTTGTTCAGGGAAATGTCTGTGCACACCCATAGCCTGACAGAGCCTGCACAGCAGTGCAACTAGTCTGCACTAAGGAGCAGCACAGAATGGCAGAGACTCCCTATTTCGAATGCTAACGGTATCAGCTGGATTCAAATATATGTTTTTCTTTTTCTAACCCAAATTATTTTTTGTTATAAACTGAAACACTTTGTTTTATTTTTTTTTTGTTAGGACTAAATTATACAAAATGTGGATGTTAATAAAGTTACCAAAAAGAGGTTGACTGCAACTTCTTACAGGAAACAGCTACTGGTATTTGAGAGAGGGACGAGAGAGAGAGAGTCTGTAGAGCATACGTGTCAAACTCTGGCCCGTGGGCCAAATCTGACCCGCAGAGTGGTTATATTTGGCCCGCGACACTGAAACTGCCACCCCTATGTGGCGCCATTATTCTGTATACTGGTTGGCCCGTGACTTTTTTCCAAAAATTTTATTTTAGCCCTCTGTGTTTTTAAGTTTGACATCCCTGCTGTAGAGGAAGCCAGTAAACATTGTCTATGATGCAAGAAAAGTAAAGTGTGCTGCTGTGGTGAGGGTGATCCTGCAAACAGGGTTGTGCCATCAAGGAGACGATGATTGAACAAAGTATAACAAAGTAAGAGGCTAGGAAATGCTGTGCTTGTGGGCCCAAAAGCAGTGAGAAAACAAACTAAGAAAGGCATGAATAGTGCCAGACGAGCTATGAACCCAGACACCTTGCCAGGAGGGAGGCCAAGGAGGCAGCAGCCCCATGAGCAAGAAGAGTCAGAGTGTGAGAGAACCATAAGTGCAGTAAAGAGTGAGAGAGACCACAGGCAGAGAGTTGGTGCTCTGTGGGAGGCCACAAGAAAAGAGAAGCAACAGACTGGTAAATCCATCCAAGATTCCTGTTATAAAGTTCAGAAATCATCAAACTTGTTTCCACCCAATGAGTAAGATCGGCTTGAACTGCTTCTGTTCCCCATATTCATTCCTTTCGCAATCCTTGAGTAAGGAAATCAGTCTGTACAACAAGGGCCAGTGTATCCATATAACAACACACTGAAATGGGGATATAACTACTACTAATGTAACTACCCGGAATCCACAGCAGCTTCTGTGTGAACCAAAACTCCCTTTTTCAAAACATTTCAATGAGTTCATCAATTGAAAATGCATTGGGAAAGTGTTTTCTGGTCCACACAAAAGTTTCTGCATGATCCGGCTAGTTACTGTGCAGGTCATGTGCAGATTAGAACCAGAACACTATTAAAAGGAGATGTGTTGATTGATTAGTTTATGAACACCAGCGCTTTGAATACAATATTCACAGCTAAGAGACCAAAAATGTTTCATAGGTGTGCTACTTAAAGACTCCCCCGCTGTGGTGACAATGTTTGCCTTCTCTCAGTAAAGGTGGTACATGCATCCAGGTGGGCAGGTCTACTTTATTACATTTTTATTAGTACATGATGAACAAAGTTCCTATAACAGTGTGTACATAATGCACAGTTAAGATTGCTAATCCCCTACTGCTCCCCTACATATTATTAATCTTGGTGTACCCAGTGGATTATTTCCTGAGGACATCCCATTTTTGTCTTGCATTACACCTGTAAAGTTGCCAAGAGCAGTAGTCATGACCGAGCTGCTGTCCTGTTATGCTCTGGCACTACACAGGAAAACAGTGTCCAAGTCTCAGTGTGCTGTCAGGTGTGGGGGGCATCACACACAGTTGTAGGCCACAGGCCTCTGCTGTCTCCAGGCCTCCATTTTCAGGAGCCGTTTGTTTTTTTCACTTGAAAAGCACGCCATATGTTCATCCAACTGGATCCATCTCTAGAAGCCACTGCACACAATTCAGGGAACACCAAGTTTATTGCAGCAAGCAAATGTTTACTGTTCAAGTCCATTACGATGTGATGTGTTATAGAGAACAGCACTTCATGTTTCTTACTTTCTTAGTACAAGAAAAAGATATATCTTTGTACTGTGTTAGCCAGTAGATAGAAAAATATTAAGATTTGTCAGTCCTCAGTGGTTGATACCCTTTAATGGCTAACTGGAAAAATGGTAAGAAATTGCAGGCTTTCGAGACTACACAGGCCTCATCATTAGGCAGAGAATAACACAAAATCTGAAGAATCACATATTTATATACAACAGGGCACGAGAATTATGCAGTAGATGAGACACGTGACGTGAAGCAGAACTATGAGTTTGGGAGGGGGGAGAAAGAGTTGTGGCCATAAATATTGGAGCAGTTCATAGATAAGGAGCATGAGAGTTTTATTGTCCTGTGATTGAAGTCTGGTCCATGGTTGTGATGACCCTACAGGTCTAAGGAGCACATTCCTTAGTTGATGTAGAATGACATAAATCCATGCGACACATTCATTTCTGCACTGAGAGTGTCAAAGGTCGTCATGAGTTTGTATTCCCAAATTTTTCTGTCTCTCTGGGATTTGAAGTTACCTTTTAATACCAGTAATTTCACTTAATCACAGGTGAATCTCTTTTGTGATTTGCCACAGGCGAGTCAAAATATGTTTCCATACTAAATTAATGTAAAGGGTGCCAATTCCAGTGTCACAGCAAGCTTTAAGTTTTTCTATTTTTCCCTCCCATTTTTTTTGTTTTAAATTATTGTTTATCATTTGCTCTTTTGTATTTAACACTAGAGATGAGCGAATGTTTCAATATTCAATTCGGATTGCGATCGCCGAATTTGCAATATTCGCCGATTTATTCGTCGAATGTTCGTTAAACGTTACCGAACGCCCTAAGATTACATAGTAACATAGTAACGTAGGTTGAATAATGACCTAGGTCCATCAAGTTCAACCTTTCTCCCCCAATTGTACTCCCCATACCAACACTACACTAACTTACTGGAACTAGGCCTCACAAATGAATTACCATTTTTATTTTTATCATTACTGCACTATGACAATTATAAATAAACCAGTTTATAATTTTTAATTAGTTTTATTTTTGTATTACTGTTATGGTGTTATTAAAATCCTTGTACCTAAATCTGTTGATCCAGAAGAAGGCAAAAACCCCAGGATACATCCAGCCAATTTGCATCACGGGGAAAAATTCCTTCTTGACCCCGAGAAAGGCGATCAGTACAAGAACCCTGGATCAAAAGTACTACTACTATAGATGTAACATTTTGTCTAATTTAACTGTAGCCCATAATGTTATGTGTATCGAAGAAATCATCCAGCCCTTTTTTGAGAGCTGTTATAGTATATGCCATTACTACCTTTTGTGGTAGGATATTCCACAGACCGACTGCTCTGACTGTTAAGAACCCTTTCCTGTTTAGGTGCCGGAATCGCCTTTCTTCCACCCATAATGAGTGCCCCCTGGTCCTTAGTATAGTCTTTGGAAGGAATAAGTCATGGGCTAGACCTTTGTACTGACCACATACATATTTATACATGTAAATGAGATTCCCTCTGAGGCTTCGTTTTTGTAAGCTAAACAAGCTCAACTTTTTCAACCTCTCATCATATGAGAGGCCTTCCATCTGTTGTAATAATCTAGTTGCCCGCCTTTGAACTGACTCTAACGTCTGAATATCTTTTTTAAAATGTGGAGCCCAAAACTGGATTACATATTCTAGATGTGGCCTCACCAGAGATTTATAAAGGGGTAACAATACGCTTGGATCACGAGATTTTCTATCTCTTTTTATACACTCTAAAATTTGTTTTGCTTTTGCGGCAGCTGCTTGACATTGAGTACTGCTGCTCAGCTTACTCGTAACCAGAATACCCAAATCCTTCTTCTGTTCTGTAATCCTGAGTATACTCTCATTTAATGTATATGTTGCAATAGGATTACTCCATCCTAGGTACATTACTCTACATTTATCTACATTAAACCTCATCTGCCAAGTGTTTGCCCATTCAGTCATCTTATCCAGATCGTTCTGCAATATCGTAATGTCAAGATCAGATTTTAATATCCTACATAGTTTGGTATCGTCAGCAAAAACTGATACTTTACTCAGAATCCCATCCCCCAGGGCAATAATAAAGAGGTTAAAGAGAATTGGTTCTAGCACAGATCCCTGTGGCACCCCACTGCTGACTATTAGTGGTGAGCGAGCATGCTCGCTACTGCTCAGTGCTCGCCCGAGCATCTCACTGCTCGAGATGCTCGGTGCTCGCCGAGTATTTCCGGGTTGCTCGGGCGGGAACTTTGGTCCCCTCCCTGCATGTTTGGCGCTCTTTAGAGAGCCAATGAACATGCAGGGATTGACTGCCATGCACTATAATGCTGTAGCCATGTTGGTTGTGGGCATTACAGTGATTGGCTGGCCACACAGCGTCATCAGGTCTATATCAGATCTGGCGCCGCCATGCTCGTCACAGTCACTCCGGAATCAGACAATGTATGGAGAGGTGCTGCTGCGTCAGGGAGAGATTTGCTTGTGTATTCGTTAGTGTAGGGAGAAAAACCGTACATTACACATATCCATCTTAACAACTAATCCATCTGCAGAGATATCAGGCAGGCAGTGTATATAGGCAGACAGGGTATATAGCAGACTGCAGTCCATATAGCACAAGAGGCTCAATTCCAATTCTGCCTTCTGCTGCTGTTACATATTTCTATACAAAGGCCCAGGTCTCAGGGGCCAGGATTACTTTTCTTTGGATCTTAATCCTCATTATTTGCTTAAAAAGCAATCCAGAGGACACCGTTTTTCTGCACCATTTGCTTGTGTAGGGAGAGGTGCTGCTGCGTCAGGGAGAGATTTGCTTGTGTATTAGGTAGTGTAGGGAGAAAAACCGTACATTACACATATCCATCTTAACAAACAGTCCTTTTGAGGACTAAATAATCCATCTGCAGAGATATCAGGCAGGCAGTGGATATAGGCAGGCAGGGTATATAGCAGACTGCAGTCCATACAGCACAAGAGGCTCCATTCCAATTCTGCCTTCTGCTGCTGTTACATATTTCTATACAAAGGCCAAGGTCTCAGGGGCCAGGAATACTTTTCTTTGGATCTTAAATAGAGATGAGCGCTGTTCGACTCGAACTGTTCACCAATCTCAAATTCGAGCTGTTTTGAGCGGTGTTCGAGCCGTTCGGCGAACACGAATGATTTGAAAAAAATTCGGCTGTTCGAGGTTATGTTCGATAACTGTTCGTGCACCAAAATCATAACTGGATTTTTTCTCAGTAATGATGAAAATTAATGTTAATACGCAGTTTGAGTGTACAGCGGGGCGGGGGGAGTGGCAGGGGATGGATCTCTGCAGGAATAATGAAGATCTCCATTTTTTTTTCTCTTTCCCGCATTTACAGTGGGGAGGTGCAATCTGTCAGCCTGTCAGCAGCGCACACACGGAGCGAAGTGCTTTTTTTCACACAAGCAAGGGCATGTGTCATTGGCAGTGTATGTCACATGTCCTTGCCCTATAAGACCCAGCCATTTTCCCCGTCGCCACCATTTTCTCACTGCTGCAGCTACGTGTTCGATGGCACCGCTGTTACTGTGTGTGCTATACCTTGTTAATTTCAAGCCAATTTTCGCACAAATCTACAGATAGCTTGGAAGTAGGGAATAGTTGTGATTTCAGTCCTTTTAAGGACTAGGTTACAGCATTTCCTACGACTTTTATCAGGCAGGTCTGTGCTCTTAAATAGATAGGTTGGGAGTAAAGACTAATTGTAATTGCAGTCCTTTTCAGGACTAAGTTGCATCATTTCCTATCAGTTTTTGCCAGGCAGGTCTGTGCCAGTGCTGTGCAAGTTTTTTTCACAGCATTTGGCTAAATCTAGCAAAGCTAATCCTTTTTGGCCTATTCGAGAGTGTGATAGTCAGTGGAGTAGCCTATCTGTGTTGCAAGCTACACCACCTGTGTATAGAATACCAATTTTTTTACTGCACCTAGTGAAGTAAAACCTTTTGGGCATAGCATCATTCTATTAGTCCATCTATACTGACCTCCATCAGGTTGCAAATTGAATATAATTTTTTTCTGCATCTAGCTCTGAAAAAATATTTGGGCTTCTAGCAGTGTGTGGGACTTGGTCTATTAGTCCATCTATACTGACCTCCATCAGGTTGCAAATTAAAAATAATTTTTATCTGCATCTAGCTCTGAAAAAATATTTGGGCTTCTAGCAGTGTGTGGGACTTGGTCTATTAGTCCATCTATACTGACCTCCATCAGGTTGCAAATTAAAAATAATTTTTATCTGCATCTAGCTCTGAAAAAATATTTGGGCTTCTAGCAGTGTGTGGGACTTGTTCTATTAGTCCATCTATACTGACCTCCACCAGGTTGCAAATTGAATATAATTTTTTTCTGCATCTAGCTCTGAAAAAATATTTGGGCTTCTAGCAGTGTGTGGGACTTGGTCTATTAGTCCATCTATACTTACCTTCACCAGGTTGCAAATTGAATATAATTTTTTTCTGCATCTAGCTCTGAAAAAATATTTGGGCTTCTAGCAGTGTGTGGGACTTGTTCTATTAGTCCATCTATACTGACCTCCATCAGGTTGCAAATTAAAAATAATTTTATCTGCATCTAGCTCTGAAAAAATAATTGGGCTTCTAGCAGTGTGTGGGACATGGTCTATTAGTCCATCTATACTGATCTCCATCAGGTTGCAAATTCAATATAATTTTTTTCTGCATCTAGCTTTGAAAAAATATTTGGGCTTCTAGCAGTGTGTGGGACTTGGTCTATTAGTCCATCTATACTGACCTCCATCAGGTTGCAAATTGAATATAATTTTTTTCTGCATCTAGCTCTGAAAAAATATTTGGGCTTCTATCAGTGTGTGGGACTTGGTCTATTAGTCCATCTATACTGACCTCCATCAGGTTGCAAATTAAAAATAATTTTATCTGCATCTAGCTCTGAAAAAATATTTGGGCTTCTAGCAGTGTGTGGGACTTGTTCTATTAGTCCATCTATACTGACCTCCACCAGGTTGCAAATTGAATATATTTTTTTTCTGCATCTAGCTCTGAAAAAATATTTGGGCTTCTAGCAGTGTGTGGGACTTGGTCTATTAGTCCATCTATACTGACCTCCATCAGGTTGCAAATTAAAAATAATTTTTATCTGCATCTAGCTCTGAAAAAATATTTGGCCTTCTAGCAGTCTGTGGGACTTGTTCTATTAGTCCATCTATACTGACCTCCATCAGGTTGCAAATTGAATATAATTTTTTTCTGCATCTAGCTCTGAAAAAATATTTGGGCTTCTAGCAGTGTGTGGGACTTGGTCTATTAGTCCATCTATACTGACCTCCATCAGGTTGCAAATTAAAAATAATTTTTATCTGCATCTAGCTCTGAAAAAATATTTGGGCTTCTAGCAGTGTGTGGGACTTGGTCTATTAGTCCATCTATACTGACCTCCATCAGGTTGCAAATTAAAAATAATTTTTATCTGCATCTAGCTCTGAAAAAATATTTGGGCTTCTAGCAGTGTGTGGGACTTGGTCTATTAGTCCATCTATACTGACCTCCATCAGATTG
This sequence comes from Phyllobates terribilis, assembly GCF_046119375.1. Lineage (NCBI taxonomy): Eukaryota > Metazoa > Chordata > Amphibia > Anura > Dendrobatidae > Phyllobates > Phyllobates terribilis. Next base: position 31,301,899 of record NW_027362768.1, on the reverse strand, counting down.
CAAATTAAAAATAATTATCTGCATCTAGCTCTGAAAAAATATTTGGGCTTCTAGCAGTGTGTGGGACTTGGTCTATTAGTCCATCTATACTGACCTCCATCAGGTTGGAAATTGAATATAATTTTTTTCTGCATCTAACCCAGCCAATAGTTTTGGCCTAATACCACAGTTTGGCCACTCAGCTCTGCTCGGTTCCCATCCATTGTTTTTTTGTGCAAACAACTCCAGAGTTGTGAATTAGTTAACCACCAAAATGAGTGGAAAAAGGCCTTCTGCTGGTGGAAAGGGGAATAGGCGTGTTGGGAAGGGGAAAAAAGGTTGTGTCCGTGGGGTAGGTGTTAAAGCAACAGTAACATCTGCAGAAGAAAGACCATCTTCCAGCCAAACTAAAATGTCTACTTCTTTTAGCGGACAATGTGATAAGATCCCATTCTTACGGCCACGCCAATCGCTACAAATTCCAGATGAGGCGCAAAAACAGCAGGTGCTTCAACGGATATCAAGTGCTCCTTTAAGTGGGCTCTCCTCCACATCAACTTCAACATCACAAATACTCCAGTCCTCAGAGGTGTCACCCCAATCGCATTTGCTTCCTCACAGCTCCCAAATCTCCAGCTGCCCGTCTGAGTATGAGGTAGAACAGATGGTTGAGTCTGCAGAGCTGTTTACTCATACTATAGCCTGGGAATCAGAGGTCGGCTCCAGCGTTTCTGTGAATCCAGACGAGAAAATGATCTGCACTGATGCCCAGAATCTTTATGACTCGGATCCAGGACCAGACGCAGAAGGTTCTGACCATAATGTAGACCCTCATTCCCAAACTGTAACTCCTGTTGGTGGAGACAATGAGGAAGATGATGATGAGACTCAAATAAATGATTGGAGCGACAACTTTAGCTTTTAGTCAGGGCAGGAACAGGTTGGCTCTGAGGACGACGGGTGTGATAACACACAGGGTGATGATGATGAGGTTGGAGATCCCACTTACTGTCAACCCACAGTCAGCGAAGAGATGAGGTCAGCAGAGGAGGTGGAGGAGAATGCTAGTGACGACGAGGTCAGGTTGCGCCTTCCTGGACAGAGACGTAGTACTGGAAGCACGTCAACAACTGCATCCTCAAACACAACTCTGCCTCTCACCACAAGTCGTGGTGGCTCTTCAGGTCGCATGGGTGCTAAGCCTTGCATAGCCTGGGCATTTTTTCAGATCGATAAAGATGACCCAACTCGTGTTATCTGTAACATGTGTTGGCAAAAGCTAAGTAGAGGCCAAAAAATACAAAGTTTGAGTACTTCATGCATGAACCGGCACATGGACATGAAGCATAAGTTGCAGTGGGAAGCTCACTGTGCTACAATGCGGCCTAGCCGGCCGGGCCAACCACCTTCTGCCACATCTTGTGCATCCGCGGCCTCTTCATCCTCGGTGACTGGGGGGACAGCAGTCACACCTGTTTTGGGACGCAGACCTGCCACCTCTTTACCCGCAACAGCCAGCGTGATTGGCAGATCATCATTTTCTTTGGAGGTGGTAACACCAGCTGGTGTTGAGCGCTGTCCGACATCGATAGCACCACTTTTGGATCAAGGCAATCTAACATGTCCGCCTGCATCTTCCTCACAGACCGGCAGTTTGCCGGGGACACCCTTATCAACCCCGTCTAAGCACAACAGCCAGCCCTCAGTCCTTCAGATGTGGACAAGTAAAAGACCATTTCCTCCTAGCCATGAGAAAGCTAAGAGGTTGAATTTCACCATCTGCAAGCTCTTGGCTACAGAAATGCTGCCTTTCCGCCTGGTGGACAGAGAGGATTTTCGAGACCTTATGTCCGTCGCAGTGCCCCAGTACCAGATGCCCAGTCGGCACTACTTCTCAGAGAAAGGTGTGCCTGCGCTCCACCAGCATGTCGCACACAACATCACCTCTTCCTTGAGAAATTCTGTGTGTGACAGGGTGCATTTCACCACAGACACTTGGACGAGTAGGCATGGACAGGGGCGTTACATGTCACTGACTGGGCACTGGGTAACTATGGTGACAGCAGGACAAGGGGCTGCTGTCCAAGTCTTGCCGTCACCACGAGTTGTGCGTCAATCCTCTTTATCTCAAAGTTCCTCCACTGCTTCTGCCTCCTCAACCTTCTCTCAGTCCTCCACCTGCACCCAAAGCCTGTCTGGTCATGCCACAAGCTTTCTAACTGCGCAGAAGGGATCCTGCACACCTCCTTACTATGCTGGCAGTAGGGCTCAACGTCATCAGGCAGTTTTAATTTTGAAATGTCTGGGAAATGTGAGTCACACAGCTGAGAAGTTGTGGTCAGCTCTGGATAACCAATTTCATGTATGGTTGTCTCCACTGGACCTGAAACCAGGGAAGGCCGTGTGCGACAATGCTGCAAACCTGGGTGCGGCCCTTCGCCGGGGCAATGTCACACACGTGCCTTGTATGACTCACGTGTTGAACCTGGTTGTCCAGCAATTTTTAGCCCACTATCCCGGACTAGATGGCCTTCTGCAGAGGGCACGGTTGCTGTGTGCTCACTTCTGCCGTTTGCATCCCGCAGCTCAGCGACTTACATCTCTACAGAAGTCGTTGGGCCTGCCACTTCACCGGCTAAAATGCGATGTGCCTACCCGGTAGAATTCAACTCTACACATGTTGCAGCGACTGTGGCAGCACCGACAAGCCCTGGTGCAATACGTTCTGACGTATAGCCTGGGCCAACGAGATCCAGAGGTGGGGCAAATCACGCTGGAGGAGTGGTCTCAGATCAGGGACCTATGCACCCTTCTGCACAGTTTTGAAATGGCGACGAAGATGTTTAGTGCTGACGATGCCATTATCAGCATGACTATTCCGGTGATTTACATGCTGGAGCACATGTTAAACAGAATTCGGAGTCAGGTGGTGGCACAAGAGGAGGTGGAGGAAGTAGAGGAGGAGGAGTTGTATGCGGAAGGGCTAACATCTGCAAGGTCCAGACGGTCGGCAGCACCAAGGCGGCAGGCATGTGAGGGTGGGGGAGATTGTTTTACCAGGGCGCATGGTAGCAGCAAAACTAGTGAGGAAGGTGCAGGAGCCCAGGAAGAAGTGGAGGACGAACTGATGGAAGACTCATCAGATGAGGGAGACCTTGATCACATTTCTGTTGTGCGAGGTTGGGGGGAGAGGACAGAGGAAGGAAGCATGATTGTTACCTCGCCACCAACACAACAGGGACTTGGTGCTCCTGGATGCGCAAGACACATGAGTGCCTTCTTGCTGCACTACCTGCAAATTGACCCTCAAATTGTGATAATTAGAAATAATCCTGACTACTGGGTTGCCACACTGTTAGATCCCCGATACAAAAGTAAATTTGCAGAAATTATTCCTGCCATAGAAAGGGATGCACGCATGCAGGAGTATCAGCAGAGACTGTTGCAGAATCTTACATGTGCTTTTCCACAAAACACCAATGGTGCACGTAGTGAATCTCACAGTTCCAACTTGCCAACCGTGGGACCGTCGAGTGTTCAGCACTCAAACCGTAACAGAAACACAGTATCTGCTGGTAACATCAATTTTGCGGAATCATTTCACCACTTTTTTAGCCCATCCATTGCAAGGCCACAGGAGACAAGAAGTCTGACACATAGTCAACGCCTAGAGACAATGGTACAGGAGTATCTCCAAGTAAACATTGAAGCCATGACTGTGTCACTGGACCCTTGCTCTTTTTGGGCTTCCAATCTGGATAAATGGCCGGAGCTAGCCACTTACGCCTTGGAGATCTTGTCATGCCCCGCAGCCAGCGTTCTGTCTGAACGTGTGTTCAGCGCTGCTGGTGGTGTGCTGACAGATAAGCACACGCGGCTCTCCACTGATAATGTAGACATACTCACGTTCATAAAGATGAACAAATCATGGATCCGAAAAGACTTTTCTACCCCTGTGTCATCCTGGGGAGAGTAAAAGCTTGATGATTGGTTAAAATCACCTCACCAACCGTTTTAAGCTTTCAAATTACTAATCATGTTTATCTGTATCTTGGCTGGAAAATAATTTGGGCTTTGTAGCAGTGTGCAGCACTAATTCTATTAGGCCATCTATACTAGGCTCCACCAGATTTAAAATTACTAATCATGTTTATCTGTATCTTGGCTGGAAAATAATTTGGGCTTTGTAGCAGTGTGCAGTTCTGATTCTATTAGGCCATCTATACTAAGCTCCACCAGATTTAAAATTAATAATAATTTTTAGCTGCATCTAGCCCGGAAAATAATTTTGGGGCTCCTAGATGCGCAAGACACATAAGTGCCTTCTTGCTGCACTACCTGCAACATGACCCTCAGATTGTCAGAATTCGAAGTAATCCTGACTATTGGGTTGCCACACTCTTAGCTCCCCCACACTCTTCGATCAACCTTTTCATTTTAATAAAGACCAAAAAATGGTCATTTTTGAAATTATAAGCATTAGCAGGTTATTAGAAACTGAAATCAAACAGTTTTCAACTCAAAACTTTATTCTAGGTGATGTTACATTTGCACATAGGACCCCTTGTTCGAAAGGAACTTCTGAACTCTCTCGTCCATTGAATTTGTCAGGTTTTGGATGGGTTCTGCTTCAATTGTTTTGCATGAGGACAGAATACCCTCCCAGAGCTGTTGCTTAGATGTGAACTGCCTCCCGCCATCATAGACACACCTTTTGATGATGCTCCAGAGGTTCTGAATGGGGGAGAGGTCAGGGGAGCATGGGGGTCAGACCATAAGTTTGTCCCCTTTTATGCCCATATCAGCCAGAGATGCAGATGTGTTATGTGCAGCATGAGACGGTGCATTATCATGCATGAAAATGATCTTGCTGTGGAATACATGGCTCTTCTTCTTGAATCATGGCAGGAAGTGCTGTTTGGGAAACTCCACATACATTATGGAGTTCATCTTTACCCCTTCAGGGATACTAAAGGGGCCGACAATCTCTCTCCCCATGAATCCAGCCCAAAACATTACTCCACCTCCTCCTTGTTGGCGCTGTAGCCGTGTTTGCGTCAGGTGTCCATCAACCAGCCATCCTCCACTCCATCCATCTGGACCATCGAGCGTTGCACGGCACTCATCTGTGAACAAAACAGTTTTGAAATCAGTCTTCATGTATTGTTTGGCCCACTGGAGCCGTTTCTGCTTGTGTGCAGTGGATAGAGGAGGTCGACAGGATGGCGTACGCACAGCTGCAAACCTCTGAAGGACCCTGCATCTTGTTGTTCGGGGGACGTTGGAGGCACCAGCAGCTTCAAAAACTTGTCTGCTGCTATGACAAGGCTTTTTTGCCGCTGCTCTTTTAACCTGATGTAATTGCCTGTAGGAAAGAGTCCTCAATTTGCCCTTATCAGCACGCACACGTGTGTACTGTGAATCAGCTACATACTTCTTGATTGCCAAGACACTTCATCCTGATCATCGCACAATGTTGATTGTAGTCATGCCTTGACCTAAACACTCCACAATTTGTTGCTTCTCAGCAGCCGACACATCCTATTTCTTTCCCATTTTGGCAGAAAATGTAGGCTGCTTAATAATGTGGGACAGCCTTCTTAAGTAGTCTTGCCTTTCATTGGACACACCTGCCAAACTAATTAGCACAGGTGTCTGCAATTGCTTACAGTGATATAAAGAGCCCTGACACACATCACCATCAATGAGTTTAACTGACTAACAAACAAATTCTCCCCTTATCACTCCTAAACACTTTTTGCATAATAATTTGGAACACAGTGTACATGTGCTTTTCCACAAAACACCAGTGGTTCACGTAGTGAATCTTACTGTTCTAACTTGCCAACCGTGGTCTGTATGGAGTTGTTCAATAAAGGGCCCAAAATTAAGATAACATAGATGGGAGAGGTCTCTATGAATAGGAATTCCTAAGTATTTGATACCCTGTGAGGGCCAGGCAAAGGGAAAGTTGGACTGGATGGAATCCTGTATGGATTTGGGGAGGGAGACATCGAGGGCCTCAGACTTCGCTGCATTGATTTTAAAATTTGACCATGTAACAAAGTGATCTATTTCAGCCATAACAGCAGGGATGGATATATGTGATTGAGTGATATATACTAGGACATCATCAGCAAATAGAGAGCACTTGTACTCGGTGCCTCCCACCTCAATCCACCAAATATTGGGGTTATGGCGAATTGATGAGAGCAGGTGCTCCGTCACTAGGATGTATAAGAGAGGGGACAGAGGACATCCGTGCCTTGTCCCATTGGTGATTATGAAAGGTGATGAAAATGTTCTGACGCGCCCCCTGGGCCTTGGGACACCCGGAGCTGGACCCTTTTTGGTGGATGCTGGTGGTTGTAGTCTCCGTGGCGGCGACCCGGTTCCGTGGCTCAGGGCGGTCAAACCAGTGGCGGAACTATTTATGTGGTTTTGATGTTTAAATGTCCGACTACGCCACCCGTGGATTGCGGTCAGAGTGAACCGCCGCTACAGGGCAGACCGCTGAGGCTGGTGTTGTGGGTGCAGCAGAGCGTAGCATAACTCCCCACGGGAGGAGTATAGCCTCAGGGCAGTGTTTGCGGAGGATGGGGGTGATGGTGCACGCAGCAGCAGTAACGACACGGAGTCAGTGATGTAGTCCAGGGCCTTTACTCACAGTTCTTATTATCCAGACCACTTCTGCAGGTAACGGCTGCCCACGTCATACTGTGCTCACCAGGTGAGGGGCTCAGACAACTCCCAGATAACTTTGGAGCGCTTCACAGGACCCCCTTTGTGTGTCCTTTGTCTGGCCTTTCTTACCAACCCTTCTGTCCGGCTGCCTCGGGCCTCCTCTTGGTAAACTTGGCGCCAGTTTCCCTGACCCTATGTGGTGCCTTCCTAGCGGGTGTAGCGAGGGGCTGCGCCACATAAAATGTCACAGCCTCCGGTTTCTAGCTGAGGGTCGTTTCCCGCCTCCACTAGTTTCGGGGACCGGTCTCCCCCTTTGGCCTGACCCCTCCAAGCAGGTGGATTCGGGCGTGCGGTGGCGACTCGCCCATCCGCACCCCTGGGATCCCTTCGTTCCTCGTTCCTGGAGCTTACTCCGCTCCTCTTCCTTCCTTCTCCCTCTTCCAGGCCTGGGCCTCAGTTACTAGGCCCGCCTCCGGAGCAGAGCTCATGCAGAGCCCCTGCTCCCTGTCACTTCTGCTCAGACTTCTCTGCACTGAACTAAGATGGTGCCCACCTTTTATACTCCCTTCTCAATGCACCCAGGAACTGCTTCCTCCCTGCTCCTGCACTACAGGGTTCCCCTTCCTCAGTGTTCCCTCCCACCACTCCAGCCAGGGACAGGGACTGTCGTGCCCATCTCAGGGGCATATTGGTCGCCCTGCCCCACGGCAATGTGGTGTAATGCATGCAGGTGTCGGGTCCTGATCCACACTCCATCCTTACCTGAGAGTGAGATATCACACCTCTGGGTGAGGTGCAATACCTCTGTAGCAACCGAGCCCTCAGGGTGCTACAGTTCCATTTATCTTCAGCCTAGGTGACGTATTGCGATACAGGGCCGTGATTTTGGCTCTAAAAGGGTCCCCTAGACCCCTACCCCAAGCTTTTTAAGAGAATAATATATGGTGTGCCAGGAGACTCTATGGAATGCTTTCTCAGCATCCAACGAGAGTATCTAATTACAAATTTTTAACTGCATCTAGCCCAGGAAATACTTTGTGCCTAGTAGCAGTGTCTGCTAGTCAGCGGATTATCCCGGCTGTTAAGCAAGCTACACCACCTGTAGTTTGGACACTTAATTTTTTCAAAGGAAATGCTTCGGGACCACGGGATACTCAGTGAAGAGCATCAGGAGGCACCCCAAGGCATAGGGGCTGGGACTGGCGGTAGGATGCCTTGCGGTGGACAGCCGAGCTCGATCCTTATAAAAGCTTTTTAACTGCAGCAGCTTTAGTGGACGCTACTGGAGCTGGAATTACACGGCTGCTGGCATGAGACTTGCCCTCCAATAGATCCTTGTAAAAGAATTTAAAGTGTATTCATTCAAATTAGAGAGACAATTTAAATTATAAAGCTTAGAGCTGCCTCCACCACAGGGGGGCTCGCTCGACCCACCAGCGGACAGGCACCAGTATTGGGAGAGGGGGGCTGGCCGTCAGGGTCCACCGCGGCTCTGGCACAAACCCGGCGACACGGAGGTGGCACGGGCAGGAACGGACTGGCCGTGTCGGCTTCTCACTTTTTAGATTTTAGAAGGGCATGACATGCCTATATCTGTGAACAAATAAAGTAGCACACTGTAACACTGAGTATATAGATGTGAAATATGAAATATGAATAGCATAACTGCTGTAAAAAATAGAAATAAATGAAAAATTTTTTGAAAATTTTTTTTAGCGCATGAAATATGAAGTATGGAAAATGAATAGCATTACTGCTGTAAATAAATGAGAAATCTTAGCGCATAAATTGGCCAATTCATGTGTACCTGACAGCCGCGGTAAGGCGTTTCTCGATGTCAGGACCTACCAATGTGAATACCTCTCTAAGAGACCTCCGTCTGCTTATGTGTGGGAAAGACAGATCCTGATGCATTTAAAACCACCTGCGGCATGGGGGTGGGGGTGGAGTGCTCAGTCAACGCTAAATCTAGTAACAAAGAAAATGACGGCACTTCCACTACAAAAACTAGGTGTGAACAGGTGCTTACTAAGAGCAGCTACCTCCATATATAATGAACAAATAAAGTAGCACACTGTAACACTGAGTATATAGATGTGAAATATGAAATATGAATAGCATAACTGCTGTAAAAAATAGAAATAAATGAAAAATTTTTTGAAAATTTTTTTTAGCGCATGAAATATGAAGTATGGAAAATGAATAGCATTACTGCTGTAAATAAATGAGAAATCTTAGCGCATAAATTGGCCAATTCATGTGTACCTGACAGCCGCGGTAAGGCGTTTCTCGATGTCAGGACCTACCAATGTGAATACCTCTCTAAGAGACCTCCGTCTGCTTATGTGTGGGAAAGACAGATCCTGATGCAGTTATGCCTATATCTGTGTCTCCCCCTCCTTTTACTCTCCACCTCTTTTCTTTTCGCATGACTATATGTACTTGTCACTTTTCCATGTATTAGTTATGTCTTCTGAGCAGTTTGTCAGCTTTTGGACACCTTTGAAGGTGTTTTATATGTGTTTCTATGTGTTTTTGTTTGCCTGCCATTGGTTTTAACGGTGTTCGAAGGTGTTCGGCGAACAGTTCGATGAACAGTTCGGCGAACACACGGGTGTTCGACGAACCGAACCGAACTCGAACACTACGGGTGTGGCTCAACATTAATCTTAATCCTCATTGTTTGCTTAAAAAGCAATCCAGAGAACACAGTTATTCTGCGCCATTTGCTTGTTGGCACTGCAGAATACAGCCAGGTCCTTTCCATATTACAGCGCTAGAAATCCAGCTATTTAAAATTGTGTTTTCTCCACCACACGGATCACATATAAGTTGTCAGAAAATACTGCCATTTCTGGCCTCCTTTAAAAATTTCCTTTAGTGTGTCAGTGAAGCAATTCACAGCAGTTTGCTGTTCAAACTACTTACCTACAGGCCAGCTATTTAAAGCTCTGTTTTCTCCGTCACACGGATCACATGTAAGTTTGTTCCATACTCAGTCATTTGTAGTGAGCGTTGAAGATACTGTCCTCCATTTAAAATGGGCAAGGCACGTGGCAAGGGACGGGCAACTGGACGTGATGGTAATGGTGCATGCAGAGGCCAAGGACAAGGCCGTGGGCAAGCTGAAATTGTGCCACAACAAACACCCACATCTTCTCGCCCGACCTTCCTGTCCCAATTTCTAGAGGACCGCAGCACACCGCTATTGAACCCAGATTAGTGTCAAAAGGTTGTTGGTTGGATAGCGGATAAAGCTTCCAGTCACTTAGCCACCACCACCACCCTCTCTTCCACACGGTCAAGTCTCAGTAGCCGTGAGTCTGTACCGCATATTCCTCACCCTGATCCTCCTTCCTCCCACCATGCCCAGTACCCAGAGACAACTGGTCCCACACTTGGACACTCTGAAGAGCTGTTCACTTTTCCATTTATAGATTCGGGCCTCTCGCCCAGTCCACTTGAAGCGGGGCAAGAGGAGAATGCGTGTAGCGATGCCCAAATATTTGAGCAGCCACGGTCACACGAAGGCGACGGTGGGAAAGTGTCACAAGAGGTGGACAATGATGAGACACAATTGCCAGGAAGTCAGGAGGAGGACCAGGGTGCGGAAGTGGAAGACGAGGTGGTGGATGATATAGTAATTGGCCCAACCTGGCAGGAGGACATGCAGAGCGAGGACAGCAGCACACAGGGGGAGGGAGGCAGAGCACCCCAACAGGCAGGAAGAAGCAGTGTGGTGGCCGCAGACAGAAGGCAGGCAACCGTTCCCCATAACACCAACACGAAGGAAGTTGCCAGTACAAATGTTACATCTTCCCAAGTCTGGTTGTTTTTTAAAGACTCTGCCGATAACCACAAAAAGGCAATTTGCACCACCTGCCAGGCCAGAATCAGCAGGGGTGGCAAAATGACCAGCCTGACCACCACCAGCATGATCAGGCACATGGCAGCAAAGCATCCGACTTTGTGGGCCGAACCCCAGGATCCAGGAACAGTGTCTGCGGGTGGCACCATTGCTTCTTCCGCTGTTGTGCATGCAAGCCAATCCCCTGTCCATGGTGCATGCGAAGATGCCTCCTGCTCTGCACCTGTCGTTGCACACTCTCAAGTAGCAGCATCAGGAAAAACGTCCATGTCCTTGTCCCAGCGCAACATTCAGTTGTCCATACCCCAGTCCTTGGAACGCAAGCGCAAATATGCAGCCAACGCCCCACAGGCCACACTACTAAATTCTCACATTTCACGACTGCTTGCGCTCGAAATGTTGCCTTTTAGGCTCGTGGAGACGGAAGCATTTCGCAACCTGATGGCGGCGGCCGTCCCTCGGCACTTGCTCCTCAGCCACCCCTATTTCTCCCGGTGTGCCGTCCCCGCATTACACAAGCACGTGTCCCGAAACATTAGCCGTTCCCTCAACAACGCAGTTACCGGTAAAGTCCACCTAACCACGGACACGTGGACAATTGCTTGTGGGCAGGGATGGTACATCTCGCTGATGGCACACTGGGTTAACATAGTGGAAGCCGGGAACCAGTCGGACCTTGGGACCGAACACGTCCTCCCGATGCCAAGGATTGCGGGCCCTAGGTCAATCAGGGTTGCCCCATGGTCTATAGCTCCTGCACCTCATCCTCCTAAGCCTCCTCCTCCTCTTCAGCCTCCATCTCCGAAATGACCACATCAGTCACAAGCTGGAAGCACTGCAGCACTGCCTCGGCCAAGTGGCAACAGGCAGTGCTGAAGCTAATATGCTTAGGTGAAAAACTGCACAATGCTGAAGAGTTGTGGACAGCTCTGAAAGAGCAGGCAGATCTGTAGCTCACACCGCTAAACCTACAGCCAGGCATGGTCGTGTGTGTGACAATGGCCGGAACCTGGTGGCGGCTTTGAGACGAGGTAAGCTCACACACATATCATGCCTGGCCCATGTGGTTAATCTCGTGGTTCAGCGGTTTCTCAATTCCTACTCGGAGCTGCCGGATCTGCTTGTTAAAGTACGCCGCCTGTGTGCCCATTTTAGAAAGTCAGCTACAGCTTCCGCCGCCCTTGCAGTGTTTCAGCAGCCGTTGCAGCTTCTGGCTCACAGACTGGTGTGTGATGTCCCCATGCATTGTAACTCTACACTGCAGATGTTGGGAAGGATTTGTGAGCAGAAGAGGGCAGTTTTTGAAAACCAGTATCAACAAGGCCATCGGTATTCAGTTCAGACTCCACACATAAGACCTCAGGAGTGGACATGGATGTCAGACATATGTACCATCCTCCAAAACTTTGAGGACTCCACCAAGATGGTGAGCGGCGATGACGCCACAATTAGCATTACCATCCCGCTTCTCTGTCTTCTGAAATGCTCTCTGCTCACAATCAAAGAGGATGCATTGCAGGCGGAGCATGATGAAATGAAGCAAGGAACCATACAGGATGATTACACACAGCCCAGCCTCATCTCATCCCAATGTGGATTGGGTGACAATGAGGAAGAGGAGGAGGAAGGACAGGAGCTAGTTTCATGCACTATATACAGTACTACCTGCACAGATGTCATACCGTCTGTTCAGCGTGGATGGTGTTAGAACCCTCCTGTTAGTTTTTTCTATCTTATGTTTTGCGGTCACGTGACCATCTGCCTATATATTCCAGCTCCGCCCTTCTGGCCTTGCTGGACTTCAGTGTGGTTTCACTGTCTCTCTAGCCAGGTGCTTCGGTGCCTATCTCTGTCTAGTTTGCTTGGTCCTCTGGGACCTCTAGTACTTTTTGTCAGTTTGTCTTTTGTGCTCTGCAACAACTTCTGATTAGGAGGTGTCCCTTTTTGTCCCAGTCCTTAGTTCAATTAGGGACCCCTCCCTTAATTCTATAGGTCTTCGTTCAGACTAGCCGAGGACTAAGGCGTGTCTGTTCACAAGGAACAGGCCTCCCGCTACATCGTAGGGATTCAGCTTAGTCTTATTGTAGGGACAGCATTCCCCTATCTTTCCTTAGTTTATGTTGCAGATCATAACAGATGGCCAGAGGTCAGAGAGAAGGAGGAGGAGAACATAGTCAGTCATCCTCTTGGTGAGGACATGGAAGTCTTGCAGGTTAGTAGTCTGGCACACATGGCTGAGTTTATGTTATGCTGCCTTTCCCATGACCCTCGCGTTCTCAAAATTTTGAGTGACAGTCATTACTGGTTGGTGACACTTCTAGACCCACGCTAAAAGGAGAACTTTATATCTCTTATTCCTGCCTGAGGCGGACAGGTTTACAAAAATGGGGCTGTACCAGAGGCCGATGTTGCGGAACTATTAAAAAAATTCCCATCGGAAAACACTGGCGGCAGAGGGTACACTTTGTTGGACAACCAAGGAGTACAGGCGAGAGAGACACAACTTTAATCCAGCAGAGGCAGGGGAACACTGTCAAAGTTCTGGGAGAGTTTTCTCAGACCATCCCATCGCACAGGCTCTGAGGCGCGGGGTACTCTCACAAGGAGTGCAAAGTTTGGGAAGATGCTGAGGGAGTACTTTGCCGACCGTACCAACGTCCTCCGTGATTCAGCTGTGCCTTATAATTATTGGGTATCCAAGCTGGATACGTGGAATGAACTGGCTCTCTATGCCATGGAGGTCCTGGCCTGCCCTGCCGCCAGCGTTTTATCAGAGCGGGTTTTTAGTGCCGCTGGTGGAATTATAACTGATAAGCGCATCTACCTCTCAACTGAAAATGCTGACAGGCTGACTCTTATAAAAAATGTACAAGGGCTGGATTGGGCCAGACTTCTCAACACCACCGAATGATAGCAGCGTAACATAAACTCAAACCCAGTGTCTTTTCTTGGGAGGTGTATTCCCATGCACCATTTCACACCCACACATGGGTATACGCTTCCTGATTTTGGCTTTTTTCTCTTGTCCTCCTCCTTCTCCTCATCCTCCACCACCATATCACCAGAGTGACCGTGGTCCGTGATGCAACACCCACATAATTTTTTAAAGGATATTTATGATGCCCGTAAAAAAAAAATTATGCAGTATGTTCATGTATAGCCCCCAGGGGTAAATGTTTGTCAGGCCATACACTTAGTGCATGGGCATTATAAGTCTAGGAGGCCCGCTCCTTTCTAATGGGAACATTTTTTTATGAGGCCCTCCTCCACGTCTCGTCCAGGGGGCATTGAAGTGCCTCCAAATTTTTGTCAGCCCTTGCAATCACTGGGCCAACACTATGGGAGACTCTCTCCTTTCTAATGGGAATTTGTCGTTACTGTGGCACTGCTCTTTGTGTCTTTAAATTCTTAGTGGGGTTTTTCCTAAAATTGGTCAGCCATTGGACTCACTGCATACCATATAACTGTATAGCAGACTCTCTCCTTTCTAATGGGAACATGCCGTACCTTGTTACTGTGGCCCTGCTCTATGTGTATTTAAATTCTTAGTGGGGTTTTTCCTAAAATTGGTCAGCCGTTGGACTCACTGCATACCATATAACTGCATAGCAGACTCTCTCCTTTCTAATGGGAACATGTCGTACCGTGTAACTGTGGCCCTGCTCTATGTGTCTTTAAATTCTTACTGGGGTTTTTCCTAAAATTGGTCAGCCATTGGACTCACTGCATACCCTATAACTGTATAGTAGACTCTCTCCTTTCTAATGGGAACATGTCGTACTTGTTACTATGGCCCTGCTCTATGTGTCTTTAAATTCTTAGTGGGGTTTTTCTTAAAATTGGTCAGCCGTTGGACTCACTGCATACTGTACCCTATAACTGTATAGCAGACTCTCTCCTTTATAATGGGAACATGTCGTACTTGTTACTGTGGCCCTGCTCTGTGTGTCTTTAAATTCTTAGTGGGATTTTTCCTAAAATTGGTCAGCCGTTGGACTCACTGCATACCATATAACTGTATAGCAGACTCTCTCCTTTCTAATGGGAACATGTCGTACCTTGTTACTGTGGCCCTGCTCTAGGTGTCTTTAAATTCTTAGTGGGGTTTTTCCTAAAATTGGTCAGCCGTTGGACTCACTGCATACCCTATAACTGTATAGCAGACTCTCTCCTTTATAATGGGAACATGTCGTACTTGTTACTGTGGCCCTGCTCTGTGTGTCTTTAAATTCTTAGTGGGGTTTTTCCGAAAATTGGTCAGCCGTTGGACTCACTGCATACCATATAACTGTATAGCAGACTCTCCTTTCTAATGGGAACATGTCGTACCTTGTTACTGTGGCCCTGCTCTATGTGTCTTTAAATTCTTAGTGGGGTTTTTCCTAAAATTGGTCAGCCGTTGGACTCACTGCATACCCTATAACTGTATAGCAGACTCTCTCCTTTCTAATGGGAACATGTTGTACGTGTTACTGTGGCCCTGTTCTGTGTGTCTTTAAATTCTTAGTGGAGTTTTTCCTAAAATTGGTCAGCCGTTGGACTCACTGCATACCCTATAACTGTATAGCAGACTCTCACCTTTATAATGGGAACATGTCGTACTTGTTACTTGTGCCCTGCTCTGTGTGTATTTAAATTCTTAGTGGGGTTTTTCCTAAAATTGGTCAGCCGTTGGACTCACTGCATACCCTATAACTGTACAGCAGACTCTCTCCTTTCTAATGGGAACATGTCATACTTGTTACTGTGGCCCTGCTCTGTGTGTCTTTAAATTCTTAGTGAGATTTTTCCTAAAATTGGTCAGCCGTTGGACTCACTGCATGCCCTATAACTGTATAGCAGACCCTCTCTTTTCAAATGGGAACATGTCATACCTTGTTACTGTGGCCCTGCTCTATGTGTTTTTAAATTCTTAGTGGGGTTTTTCCTAAATTGGTCAACCATTGGACTCACTGCATACCCTATAACTGTATAGCAGACTCTCTCCTATCTAATGGGAACATGTCGTACTTGTTACTGTGGCCCCGCTCTGTGTGTCTTTAAATTCTTAGTGGGGTTTTTTCTAAAATTGGTCAGCCGTTGGACTCACTGCATACCCTATAACTGTACAGCAGACTCTCTCCTTTCTAATGGGAACATGTCATACTTGCTACTGTGGCCCTGCTCTGTGTGCCTTTAAATTCTTAGTGGGGTTTTTCCCAAATTTTGGCAGCCCTTGCAGTCACAGCATGGGCATTACCACTATAGGAGACCCGCTCCTTTATAATGGGAACATTTTTTTTTACTGAGACCCTCCTCTATGTCTCTTCAAAGGGGTATTGGGTTGCGTCCAAATTTTTGGCAGCCCTTGCAGTCACTGGGTACGCAATAACAGTATAGGAGACCCACTTGTTAATAATGGGAACAACAAAGCATAGCCGGCTCTCTAACAATATGGAAAATCGGCTCAAATTGTTAGCGGACACCATGTTGCGTTTGGAGAGCCCCTGTATGCCTAAACATTGGAGCTCCCCACAAGTGACCCCATTTTGGAAACTAGACCCCTCAAGGATTTTATTAAGGGGTATAGTGAACATTTTGAACCCAGAGGTACAACACAGAATTTGATAACATTAGGTCATCAAATTGAATAAGTTGTCATTACTCTTGAGCGCAAGTGCTCGCTACTTGAGTTTGCATTGGGTACTCAGGTATGCACCATGTATCACGGGTGCTCAAGTGAAATGCTCGAGTCCCCGCCCGCATGTTTCACGGTTATTAGACACCCCAAAAAAAACATGCGTCGATCGCTCATGCATGGCAGGCAATCCCCGTGAGGTTTTTTTTGGCCGTGAAGCATATGGGGCGGAGACTTGAGCACCCGCGATAGTCACTGCATACCCGAGCACCCAATGCAAACTCAAGTAGCGAGCACTTGCATTCAACACTAGTTGCCATATCGCCATCTTTTCTTTTCTTTTTTTTATTTTTGAAAAAAAAAAAAAAACAACCCTAACATTAGCACAACCCCAACCCAAGCCCTAGCGTTTATTTTTTACGCCGTTCCTCGTGCGGTATAAGTGATGAGATTACTTTATTCTTCGGGTCGGTGCGATTACAGCGATAGCAGAATCATATCGGGTTTTTATGATTGACAGCTGTCACACAGTAAAAGACACATATTTTGTAAAATCTAGTTTTTGCATTGCCATATTTTGGCCTACAGATTCATGTGATGGCTTGTTTATTGCGGGATGAGTTGACGTTTTTATTGGTGCCATTTTCAGGCATGTGATATTTTTTGATCGCTTTCTATTCCAGCTTTTGGGAGGCAGAATAAACAAAAACCAACAATTCAGGAATTGTGTTTTTTTACATTTTTTTATTCTACTCCACGTGTGGTAAAATTGATAAGGTAGCTTTATTCTTTGGGTCAGTACGTTTACAGCTGTACCACATTTATATCGTTTTTTATGTTTTGGCGCTTTTACACAATAAAAGCTATTTTATAGAAAAAATTATTTTTTTGCATTGCTTTATTCTGAGAGCTATAACTTTTTTATTTTTCGGCTGATGGAGCTGTATGGTGGCTTGTTTTTTGCGGGACGAGATGACGTTTTCAGCAGTACCATTTTTATTTATATTCATCTTTTTGATCGCGTGTTATTCCATTTTTTGCTTGGCGGTATGGTGATAAAGCATAATTTTTTGCTTCGTTTTTTATTTTTATTTTTTACCGTGTTCACTGAAGGGGTTAACTAGTGGAACAGTTTTATAGGTCAGGTCGTTACGGACGCGGCAATACCAAATATGTGTACTTTTATTGTTTTTTTGCTTTTTTTTCATTATAATATTTATTGATGGGAACATTATATTTTTATTTTTAGTGGATTATTTTTTTTATTTATTTTTTTATATTTTTACAATTTTTTTTTTTTTTCACTTTCTGGGAGTTTTTTTTACTTTTTTACTTTGTCCCACTATGGGACTTTCACTTTTTTTATTCTGATCGCCTGCATAGCATAGGCACCATCCCTGTGCCATGCAGGCAGTCAGCGCTAGACAGGGAGAAGATAGTTTGGAGATGCACTGCGCATGTTCAAAAAATCTTCCTGCTGTCTGGTGACCCGGATGTTGTCATGACGACATTGGGTTGTCATGGCAACACCCGGGAAGCCCCGGCAGACAGCGCTGGAGGCCGGAAGAGGAGGTGAGTGTACCAATCACCTCCTCTTAGCCACCGCAATGCTGCAATCGACTTCGATCGCAGCATTGTGGGGGTTAATGTGCTGGGAGCGGTGCGGGACCACTCCCTGCACATAGTACCGGGTGTCAGCTGTGACAATCAGCTGACACCCGGCGGCGATCGCGCCCGCACAGCCTGTGTGCGCGCGATCGCGATGACGTACTAATACGGGTCAGGCTCTTAAAGCCCAGGGCACTGACGCGTATTAGTATGTCTTGGGCTTTAAAGGGGTTAATAATAGTAAGGGCCGTCTGATGGCCCTATAAAAATAGGCTTTATGACTTTCAGAGTCCCTCCATATTAAATAAAACAGGATGAGTCTGATGATGTGTCACACACCACATTGCCAGATAAGGTTGTAAAATGTTAAAATGACATTTCCCGGTGAATGCATTTGTCTTAAAAAATAACGTAAAAAAAACAAAACAATAGGATCTTTCTTTAGTATAAAAAGCAGCGTCACCAATTTAACCTCAATGTAATCACATTGTTCAGCTCATGCACCTCCTCCTCCATCTCCGAAATGACCACATCAGTCACAAGCTGACAGCACTGCCTTGGCCAAGCGGCAACAGGCTGTGTTGAAGATAACATGCTTAATTGACAAACCGCCCGGCGCTGCAGAGTTGTTGAAAGCTGTAACACAGCAGCCTGATCTGTGGCTCTGACTGCTGAACATATAGCCAGGCATGGTCATGTGTGACAAAAGATCGAACCTGGTGATGGAGAAATGACAGCCGGAGTAGATACGGTTTCCCTCTATGCCAGTCCTTTCACCGAGCTAAATACAACTCTCAGCAAAAAAAGTTGTGGACTGGCACCGTACCGTCCCTGGCCACATTCACCTGTACGGGAGAAATAGTGGTGGCTGGGGACCGAGTATGGACACCCAGCTGCCACCGGCATGAGGTTGTGAAAAGCTTCCACCTCCACGAGTTTAAAAGGCCATATTTCAAGTGCAAGCAGCTGCCCAGAAATCTGGCAGTTTAGTGTTGCGGCCTGTGGGTGGGAGGGTGGCTGGCTGCATACTTGCACTTGCATTCCAAGTAACAGAAAACTAAACAGATGGTGGCCTCTATCATCATCATGACCTCACCTCGCCACAATGAACTCTCCTGAAGGAGAAGCCAGGGCCCGCCGCAGAAGTCACCGGTTCTCTGATTGGCCCATCCAACCCTGCTGAGAAGCAGCCCAGGCAAAGAAAAGTGTGGCGGAAGGTTCCTGGACACTCTGCTTTTTTAATGTGGATTGGACATGCTAATGCATGTTATTTCTTAAACCGCATTGCAGATCAAGCCATTGTACAACTTTGTATTCATGAAATTAAGTGCGCAAAGAATGATGTGTGTGTGTCAAAGCACCACCGACAAGTGTGAGTTGATGTTGGACGGGCTGCCATTGATTCTGCACCAAGCTGTATTAGAGGATTTCCTGGGAGAAATGACACCCAGGGTGGATACGGTTTCCCTCTATGCCAGTCCTTTCACCGAGCTAAATACAACTCTCAGCAAAAAAAGTTGTGGACTGGCTACGTACTGTCCCTGGCCACATTCACCTGTCCACGTGTTTGTGGTTAGGTGGTCCTTCCCAGTAAGTGCACTGGGGAGGGCACGGGTAATGTTGTGGGACCTGTGCTTGTGGAAGGCGGAAGCGACACCAGGAGAAATAGTCGCGGCTGGGGACCGAGTATGGACACCCGGCCGCCGCCGGCATAAGGTTATGAAAAGCTTCCGCCTCCACGAGCCTAAAAGGCCACATTTCAAGGAGCTGTCAAAAATTTGGCAGTATAGTATTGCAGCCTGTGGGTGGGTGGCTGGCTGCATACTTGCGCTTGCATTCCAAGGAATGGGGTAGGGACAACTGAACGCTGCACTGGGACAAGGACGTGGACAGTGATTGTTGCAAGTCTGCAATGACAGGTGCATGGCGGGAGGCATCTTCGCATGCGCCAAGGATCACTTATGATGGGCACACTTTTAGGCAGTGACCTGGGAGTCAGAAATGCTTCCAGAGGTCTTCCCCATGCTGTTCGCATGTCTTTTTAGCACTGTGTGCATGTGTCTGATGATGTGTCACACACCACATGGCCAGATAAGGTTGTAAAATGTTAAAATGACATTTCCCAGTGAATGCATTTGTCTTTGCTCAAAGCAATGCAAAAGTGCAAGAACGCATCAAAAACGCTACGTGTGAACATAGCCCAAGATGTGGAGGAGTATTTTTGCTTTTGGTCATTTATTTTGCTTTATATACATTGTAAATGTCATGGAAAGGATGTTCCTTAAAATATTTCCCAGGAAAATCCATTTTGGTTTCGTTTTGGTATGTTTTATTGTGAGTCAGTAAAAGTGGGGTAATACTCTGACCACGTTGTTGACAGCAGTGATCTGGGAGTCAGAGATGCTTCCAGGGGTCTTCCCCATGCTGTTCCCTTGTCATTTGAGCACTGTTCCCATCGATTTGGGCAATTTTTAGGCCCTCTGCAGACCGCCGGGGGGGGAGCCGCCTGAAAAATGCTCAAGTTTCCCACAGACTTATATTGGGCTCATTGCTCGGGTCGAGCACCCAAGTATTCAAATTTGTTTGACCCAAGCAACGAGTACCCGAGCATTTTAGTGCTCACTCATCACTACTGACTATATCCCATTTAGAGAATGTACCACTTATGACGTGACGACCCTTTGTTTCCTATAATTTAGCCAATTCCTTACCCATCTACATATAGTACCCCCAAGTCCTTGCTTCTGTAGCTTCAGAATAAGGCTGCTATGTGGTACAGTATCAAATAAACTTGCAAAGTCCAGATAAATCACATCAGCCGCATTACCAACATTCAGATTTGCACTTACCTCCTCATAGAACCCCAACATATTGGTTAAACACGATCTATTCTTCATGAATCCGTGCTGATTATCATTTAATATATTATTCTGTGCAATATAACTCTGCAGGTCATCCCTTATGATGTCCTCAAAAACTTTGCACACTACTGATGTCAGACTTACCGGATGGTAGTTACCTGGATCCACCTTCTTACCTTTCTTAAAAATCGGTACCACATTGGCTATCCTCCAATCCTGTGGCACTACCCGTGTTACAAGAGAGTCTTAGAATACAAGATACAGTGGTTTATCGATTACTGGGCTTAATTCCCTTAGTATCCATGAATGAATACCATCTAGTCCAGAGGATTTGTCAATGTTTAATTTGTTCAGACGCAGGCGTACTTCTTTTTGTGTTAAACTAGTTATATCAGGAGGTGAACTTTGATTTTTGCTCTGTTGAAAGATCCCTGGAATAGACTGTTTGTTGGTGAACATGGATGAAAAGTGTCTGTTTAATATCTCAGCCTTTTCTTTGTCATCTGTAATTACTAGCGTTGAGCGAACATGCTCGACACTGCTCGGTACTCGCCTGAGCATCACACTACTCGGGATGTTCGGCGAGCACCGAGCATTTCCGGGTTACTCGGGCGGGAGCTCGGGTCTACGCCCTGCATGTTTGGCGCTCTTTACAGAGCCAATGAACATGCAGGGATTGCCAGCCAGTCACTGTAATGCCGCAGCCATGTTGTTTGTGGGCATTACAGTGATTGGCTGGCCGCACAGCGTCACCTCGAGTATTTAAAATCGGGCGCCGCCATCTTGGACACAGTCGCTCTGGATCAGACAGTGTAGGGACAGCGCTGCTGATTTAGGGAGAGATATATCCTGCAAAATAGTTAGTGTAGGGTCTGTAAAGCCTGCCAGATCAAACAAACAGTTCTTCTCAGGACTAATATCCATCCCAGGTATATCAGGCAGGCAGGCAGGCTGTATAGGAGACGCAGTGGTTATACCAGCAAACGCTGCATTACAGTCCTGTGTGCTGCTCCTGTTGCTGAAATTGCTGGACTTAGCTCCAGGTCCCGGGGGCCAGGAAAAATCCTTTTTTTTATCTAAATCCTCTTTTTTTTTTCCTCCTTCACAATGTACAAATACCCATCTTATTAACCTTTTGGTGTCCCCCCCCCCCCAAAAAAAAAAAAGTGTGCCTCTGATTTTTCAGACACAAATATATCTGTTGAAAATAGTCTGGTGTAGGCAAGAGAAATAGAAGTGTGGTTTTGCAGTTCTATGGGCCATTTGTATCTAAAAAAAACAGTTTGAGTGTGTCGCTCACTGTTCAGCCGCAAATATATATATTTAAAAAAGTCTGGTATACACCAGTAAATTATTACTGTGGTTTTGATGTTCCACGGTAAAACATCTCTATTATCCTGTTTTTGGCATTTTTTGCTGTATAAAAATAATAATAGTGTCTCCCTGATTTTTCAAACACAAATATATCTGTTGAAAATAGTCTGGTGTAGGCCCGAGAAATACAAGTGTGGTTTTGCAGTTCCACGGTACAAACCTCTGTATTATCCACTTTTGGGCCATTTGTATCTAAAAAAAACAGTTTGAGTGTGTCGCTCACTGTTCAGCCGCAAATATATATATATTCAAAAAAGTCTGGTATACACCAGTAAATTATAACTGTGGTTTTGCTGTTCCACGGTAAAACATCTCTATTATCCTGCTTTTGTCATTTTTTGCCGTAAAAAATAAATAGCGTCTCCTGATTGTTCAGACACAAATATATCTGTTGAAAATAGTCTGGTGTAGGCCCGAGAAATACAAGTGTGGCTTTGCAGTTTCACGGTTCAAACCTCTGTATTATCCACTTTTTGGGCCATTTGTATCTAAAAAAAACAGTTTGAGTGTGTCGCTCACTGTTCAGCCGCAAATATATATATTTTTTAAAAAGCCTGGTATACACCAGTAAATTATAACTGTGGTTTTGCTGTTCCACAGTAAAAAATCTCTATTATCCTACTTTTGGCATTTTTTGCCGTAAAAAATAAATAGTGTCTCCTGATTGTTCAGACACAAATATATCTGTTGAAAATAGTCTGGTGTAGGCCCGAGAAATACAAGTGTGGTTTTGCAGTTCCACGGTTCAAACCTCTGTATTATCCACTTTTTGGCCATTTGTATCTAAAAAAAACAGTTTGAGTGTGTCACTCACTGTTCAGCCGCAAATATATATATATTTTAAAAAGCCTGGTATACACCAGTAAATTATAACTGTGGTTTTGCTGTTCCACGGTAAAAAATCTCTATTATCCTGCTTTTGGCATTTTTTGCCGTAAAAAATAAATAGTGTCTCCTGATTGTTCAGACACAAATATATCTGTTGAAAATAGTCTGGTGTAGGCCTGAGAAATACAAGTGTGGCTTTGCAGTTTCACGGTTCAAACCTCTGTATTATCCACTTTTGGGCCATTAGTATCTAAAAAAAACAGTTTGAGTGTGTCGCTCACTGTTCAGCCGCAAATATCTCTATTTAAAATAGTGCGGTATACCCCAGTAAACAATAACTGTGGTTTTGCCATCCCACGGTAAAAAATCTCTATTATTCAGGTTTTGGTCGTTTTTTCCGTAAAGAAAAACAGTAGTGTCTCCTGACTGTTGTGACACAAAAATATATCTGTTGAAAATAGTCTTGTGTAGGCCCGACATCCCAGTGTGATTTCGCAGTTCTACGGGTCAAATCGCTGTACTATCCAGTTTTGGGCCTTTGGTATCTAAAAAAAAAGCAGTTTGAGTGTGTCGCTCACTGTTCAGCCGCAAATATCTCTATTTAAAAAAGTGTGGTATACCCCAGTAAACAATAACTGTGGTTTTCCTCTTGCACGGTTCTAATCTACTCATTATTACCCTTTTTCCATTGATAGTGCAAGTGTAAGCTATTTTACTTCATTTACAATGGGCAAGGCGCGTGGCAAGGGACGTGGAAGTGGACGTTCTAGTGATGGTTCGTGCAGAGGATGGGGCCGTGGCCAAGGTGAAAATGTGCCACAACCAACAGCCACATCTTCTCTCTCCCACTTCTTGACCGAATTACTAGGGAAGCACAGAACAACACCAGTATTGAGAACTGATCAGTGTGAACAGGTTATTAATTGGATAGCAGACAATACTTCCAGTTACCTGGGCACCACCACCTCCGGTCTGTCTTCCACACGGTCAACTCTTAGTAGCCGTGAGTCTCGACCGCATACTCCTCCTCACCCTGATGCTCCTTCCTCCCACCATGCCGAGTGTCGTCAGACAGCAAGTGATCCCACAATTGGACACTCTGAAGAGCTGTTCACTGGTCCATTTCCATATTTGGGCCCCTCGCCTGATACGCTTGAAGTGGTAGAAGAGGAGATCCCATGTTGCGATGCCCAAATATTTGAACAGCCACGGAAGTCGACGTTGGCAATCTGTCACAAGAGGTGGACGATGACGAGACACAATTGCCAGGAAGTGAGGAGGAGGATCGTGGTGCGCAAGTGGAAGAGGAGGAGGTGGTGGATGATCTAGTAACTGACCCAACGTGGAAGGAGGACATGCAGAGTGAGGCCAGCAGCACACAGGGGGAGGGAGGCAGAGTACCCCAACAGGCAGGAAGAAGCAGTGTGGTGGCCGCAGACAGAAGGCAGGCAACCGTTCCCCGTAACACCAACACGAGGGACGTTGCCAGTACAAGCGGTAGGTCTTCCAGAGTCTAGAATTTTTTTAAAGACTCTGCTGATAACCCCAAAAAGGCCATATGTTCCACCTGCCATGCCAGCATCAGCAGGGGTGACAAAACTACCAGCCTGACCACCACCAGCATGATCAGGCACATGGCAGCAAAGCACCCGACTTTGTGGGGCGAAACCCAGGGTCCACGACCAGTGTCAGCGGGTGTCACCACTGCTTCTTCCACTGTTGTGCGTGCAAAAGAACCCCCTGTTGTGTGTGCAAGGCAATCCCCTGTCCATACTGCATGTAAATATGCCCCCTCCTCTCAGTCTTCACTTGTTATGGCAGTTTCTCAAGAAACAGCATCAACGTCCACGTCCACGTCCCACAGCAGCGTTCAGTTGTCCATATCCCAGACCTTTGAACGAAAGCGGAAATTCGCAGCTAACGCCCCACAGGCCACAGTCCTAAATTCGCACATTTCACGACTGCTTGCAGTGGAAATGCTGCCTTTTAGGCTGGTGGAGACGGAATCCTTCAGCAATCTTATGGCGGTGGCCGTCCCTCGGTACTCGGTCCCCAGCCGACACTATCTTGCCCAGTGTGCCATCCCCGCACTACACAAGCACGTGTCCCAAAGCATCTGCCGTGCCCTCAACAACGCAGTTACTGGGAGAGTCCACCTGACAACGGACACGTGGACAAGTGCTTGTGGCCAGGGACGGTACATCTCTCTGACGGCACACTGGGTAAACATAGTGGAAGCCGGGACCCAGTCAGACCTTGGGACGGAACACATCCTCCCCACGCCGAGGATTGCGGGCCCTATGTCAGTCAGAGTTGCCCCCACAATGTACAGCTCCTGCGCATCCTCCTCCTCCTCCTCATGTTCAGCCGCCATCTCAGATATCACCACATCTGTTACAAGCTGGAAGCATTGCAGTACTGCCTCCACCAAGCGGCAACAGGCTGTGCTGAAACTCATAAGCTTAGGTGATAAACCTCACACTGCTTGCGAGTTGTGGACAGCTGTGAAAGAGCAGGCAGATCTGTGGCTGAGACCGCTGAACCTACATCCCGGCATGGTCGCGTGTGACAATGGCCGTAACCTGGTGGCGGCTCTGAGGCGAGGTGAGATCACACACGTACCATGCCTGGCTCATGTGCTTAACCTCGTGGTTCAGCGGTTTCTTAAATCGTACCCCGAGTTGCCAGATCTGCTCGTGAAAGTACGCCGCCTGTCAGCTCATTTTTGCAAGTCGGCTACAGCTTCCGCCGCCCTTGCTGTGTTGCAGCAGCGTTTGCAGCTTCCGGCACACCGACTGGTGTGTGATGTCCCCACACGTTGGAACTCTACCCTCCACATGTTGCAAAGGATTTGTGAGCAGAAGAGAGCAGTTGTGGAGTACCAGCTGCAACAAGGCCGTCGATATTCAGGTCAGACTCCACACATAAGACCTCAGGAGTGGACCTGGATGTCTGACATATGTACCATCCTGACAAACTTTGAGGAGGCCACCAAGATGGTGAGTGGCGATGACGCCATCAATAGTGTCAGCATCCCACTTGTCTGTCTTTTGCAACGCTCTCTGCAGAGAATTAAAGAGGAGGCATTGCAGCCAGAGTATGATGAGATGGATCAAGAAGCCGTAGCGGGCGATTACACACAGCCCAGCCTCATCTCATCCCAATGTGCATTGGGGGACAATGAGGGAGAGGAGGAGGAGGAGGAGGAAGAACAGGAGCTGCTATCATGCGTTGTAGACGGTAGTACCTGTACAAGTGTCATACCGTCGGTTCAGCGTGGGTGGCCTGAGGACAGGCGGGAGGAGGAAGAGGAGGAGGAGGAGGAGAGCATGGTCAGTCGTCATCTTGGTGAGGACACGGAAATCTTGCCCGTTACCAGTCTGGCACGCATGGCTGACTTTATGTTACGCTGCCTTAACCGTGACCCTCGCGTTGTCAAAATGTTGGGTGACAGTCATTACTGGTTGGTGACACTTGTAGACCCCCGCTACAAGGAGAACTTTCACTCTCTTTCTTTTCCTGAGGTGGAGAGGTCTACAAAAATGGGGCAATACCAGAAGGCCCTTGCTGCAGAACTCTTAAAAAAATTCCCATCTGAACACGCTAGCGGCAGAGGTCACAGTTCGTTGCCCAACCAAGGCGTACAGGCGAGAGAGATGCAACTCCAATCCAGCAGAGGCAGGGGAACACTGTCAACGTTCTGGGACAGTTTTCTGACACCCGCCCAGCTTACAGGCCCTGAGGCGCGGGGTACTCTCACAAGGAGTGGAAAGTTTCAAAAGATGGTGAGGGAGTACCTTGCTGATCGTACCAGCATCCTCCGTGATTCCTCTGTGCCTTTTAATTATTGGGTATCCAAGCTGGACACTTGGAATGAACTCGCTCTGTACGCCTTGGAGGTCCTGGCCTGCCCTGCCGCTAGCGTGTTATCGGAGCGTGTTTTTAGTGCCGCTGGGGGAATTATAACTGATAAGCGCACTCGCCTGTCAACTGACAATGCTGATAAGCTGACCCTTATTAAAATGAACAAGGGATGGATTGGGCCAGACTTCTCATCACCACCAAATGACAGCAGAGTAACATAAAGTCACATCCACTGTGTTATTTCGGGAGGTGTATTCACATGAACCGCTTCACACTCACACATGGGTATACGCTTCCTCGTTTCGGCTGTTTAATCTTCTTCTCCTTATCCTCAGCCTCCACCACCACTATACCACCAGGGTGCCAGCATTGCAAGTTCCTCCGTCCTAATTTTTGGCAGCTTTTGCTGGGAAAGCATAAGCAAATACCATGGGACACCCACTCCCCAATAATGGGACTTATGTTTGTAATATGCTGTACTGCATGGCTCTTGTAAGGGGCATTACAAGTTGCTCCATCCTAATTTTTGGCAGCTTTTGCTGGGAAAGCATAAGCAAATACTATGGGAGACCCACTCCCCAATCATGGGACTTATGTTTGTAATATGCTGTACTGCATGGCTCTTGTAAGGGGCATTGCAAGTTGCTCCGTCCTAATTTTTGGCAGCTTTTGCTTGCAAGGCATAAGCAAATACTATGGGACACCCACTACCCAATAATGGGACTTATGTTTGTAATATGCTGTACTGCATGGCTCTTGTAAGGGGCATTGCAAGTTGCTCCATCCTAATTTTTGGCAGCTTTTGCTGGGAAAGCATAAGCAAATACTATGGGAGACCCACTTCCCAATAATGGGACTTATGTTTGTAATATGCTGTACTGCATGGCTCTTGTAAGGGGCATTGCAAGTTGCTCCGTCCTAATTTTTGACAGCTTTTGTTGGGAAAGCATAAGCAAATACTATGGGAGACCCACTCCCCAATAATGGGACTTATGTTTGTAATATGCTGTACTGCATGGCTCTTGTAAGGGGCATTGCAAGTTGCTCCGTCCTAATTTTGGCAGCTTTTGCTGGGAAAGCATAAGCAAATACTATGGGAGACCCACTCCCCAGTAATGGGACTTATGTTTGTAATATGCTGTACTGCATGGCTCTTGTAAGGGGCATTGCAAGTTGCTCCGTCCTAATTTTGGCAGCTTTTGCTGGGAAAGCATAAGCAAATACTATGGGAGACCCACTCCCCAGTAATGGGACTTATGTTTGTAATATGCTGTACTGCATGGCTCTTGTAAGGGGCATTGCAAGTTGCTCCATCCTAATTTTTGGCAGATTTTGCTGGGAAAGCATAAGCAAATACTATGGGACACCCACTCCCCAATAATGGGACTTATGTTTGTAATATGCTGTACAGCATGTGACGCGCCCCCTGGGCCGTGTGTACACGTGTGTGGGATACCCGGTGCCGGGTCTCTGGGGTCTGTAGTCTCCGTGGCGGTGACCCGGTCCCGTGGCTCAGGCTGGTCAAACCAGTGGCAGTCTTTCTTAGGTTTTGAGGTTAATTGTCCGACTGCGCCACCCGTGGATTGCTGTCAGGGAGTACCACCGCTGCGAGGCAGACCGCTGAGGCTGGTGCTGTGTGCGTAGCATAGAATGGGATAACTCCCCTCGGGAGGAGTATAGCCTCAGGGCAGTGAGTGTGGATGATGGGGGTGATGGTGCACGAGCGCAGCAGGAACGACTCAGAGTCTTTGCAGTGCAGTTCAGGGTCTTTACTGATGATTATAAGGTAGACCCTCCCGGGAGTACTGGCTAGCATAAGAGGCCTGGTCAGTCTGTGAGCAAGCAGGAGTTCCCCTGGCCAGGTGGAGTTGTAGGCCTCCTCGTCTGTCTGCACTCTTCCTGGCTACCTTGCTGTAAGCGGGTAGAAGTAGCCCACGTCCCTGAGTGTACCGTGTAGTGCTCACCCGTATGGCTGGTGACTTGGGGCCTTCTGTTAGCCTCCGCTCCACGACGGCGGTGCTGGTCCCTTGCTTGTGACTGAGCCTCCGGGCTTCTATGGCCAGAGGACCTGAAATCCCCTGCTGGCTGGTTTCTACTGCTGGATATATAAGTCCTCAGAGCTTCGGACTCCTGAGTCCGCGGTTCCTATTGTCTTCTGCCAGGGCAAGCTCTGCTCAGCTTCCAGCCCCTGGTCTTTAGCTCCTAGCTCCTACAGAGCTCCTTGCTGTTACTTTCCCTTGCTCTCACTCTGACTCTGACTGTTCTCTGACTCACTCAACCCCGTCCCAGATCCAGTTTATAAGGGCAGAATTCTCCCCTCCCAGGACTGGGGCAGGAGGATGTTGCATGTTTAAGGGATCCTGACCAGGAAACCTCCCACTTGCTCTCCGATGTAATATCTCTATTACTGTGGTGACCACACCCCTGGGGTGCCACACATGGCTCTTGTAAGGGGCATTGCAGTTCCTCATAATTTTTGGAAAGCCTTCCATTCACTGCTTAGACCAACAGTGCACGGGAGACCCAGTTGCTATAAATCGAAAAAAAAGTTTAGTTAACGCCCTCTGACCCCCATGTCATTTCCAAGGGGCATTGGAGTGGCTCAAAATTTTTGGTAGGCATTGCACTCACTGTATGCCCTATAACTGTGTAGCCGAACCGCTCCTTTTGTTACAGAAACATATCCTACAAGACATATCTGGTTGACTGGCCTGATATTGATGTGAATGGTCCCTGTTCCTCCTGCTCTTTCTCCTTTGCCACTACCTCATCCATCATTTATCACCTGAAGCTTTGTTTTAACGGGAGTCATAGAACTGGGATAGTAGCAGGAAAACATCCAGCAATCCTCGGAGGAGGTAGGATATGCGCCAAAACGCGGACCACCTCAGGCCTAGCCGCTACTACATACATGCGCTTGCATTCCAAGAAAACAAAGCAGATGCTAACTTCTATCATCATCATCATGCTCCTCACCTAGGCACTCTCAACTCTACTGATGGAGAAGCCAGGGCCCACCGGAGGAGTCCGGTTCTCTGGTGGGCTCGTCCAATGCTGCCCTAAAGCAGGCCAGGCTAAGAAAAGTGTGGGGGAAGGTGACAGGAGAAATCAGGGCGGCTGGGGACCAAGTATGGACACCTGGCCGCCACCTGGCGGCTGGGGACCGAGCGTGGACACCCGGCCGCCGGGCGGCTGGGGACAGAGTATGGATACCTCGCTGCCGAAGCGGCCATGAGGTAGTGGCCAGCTTCGGCCTCCTCCAAACTAAAAGGCCCCATTTCAAGTGAAAGCTAGCAGTATGGTATTGCAGCCTGCGGGTGGGTGGGTGGTTGGCTGCATATTTTCGCTTGCATTGCAAGGAATGGGGGAGGTACAATTGAACACTGCCCTGGGACAAGGACTTGCACGGGGATAGTTGCAAGTCTGCATCTTCTGATGCGGCAAGGATCACTTCTGATGGGCACACTTTTAGGCAGTGACCTGGGTGTCAGAGATGCTTCCAGGGGTCTTCCCCATGCTGATCCCTTGTCTTTTCAGCACTGTATGCATGTGTCACACAGCACATGGCCAGATAAGGTTGTAAAATGTTAAAATGACATTTCCCGGTGAACGCATTTGTCACGGTTGAAAGCAATACAAAAGTGCAAAAACGCATGAAAAATGCTACTTGTGAACATAGCCCAAGGTGTGGAGGAGTATCTTTGTTTTTGGTTATTTATTTTACCTTATACACAAGATTTTACCCTGGAAAGGAAATTCCTTAACATATTTCACAGGAAAACCGTTTCAGTTTCGTTTTTGAATGTTTTATTGTGAGCCCACAAAAGTGGCTTAATACCTCTGACCACATTGTTGACAGCAGTGACCTGGGGGTCAGAAATGCTTCCAGGGACAATCCCCATGCTTCCCCCATGTATTTTGATCACTGTCACCATCGTTTTTGGCACTTTTTAGGCTTTCTACAGACTGCCGGGGGTGCTGCCGCAAAAATGCTCGGGTCTCTCATAGACTAACATTGGGCTCGTTGCTCGGGTCGAGCACCCGAGTATCACGGTAAGCTCGGCCCGAGCTTCGAGCACCCGAGCATTTTAGTGATCGCTCAACACTATCAGTCGTCATCTTGGTGAAGACACGGAAATCTTGCCTGTTACCAGTCTGGCACCCATGGCTGACTTTATGTTACGCTGCCTTAACCGTGAACCTCGCATTGTCAAAATGTTGGGTGACAGTCATTACTGGTTGATGACACTTTTAGACCCCCTCTACAAGGAGAACTTTCACTCTCTTATTCCTGAGTTGGAGAGGTCTACAAAAATGGGGCAGTACCAGAAGGCCCTTGCTGCAGAACTATTAAAAAAATTACCATCTGAACACGCTAGCGGCAGAGGTCACAGTTCGCTGCCCAACTAAGGCATACAGGCGAGAGAGACGCAACTCCAATCCAGCAGAGGCAGGGGAACACTGTCAATGTTCTAGGACAGTTTTCTGAGACCAGCCCAGCTTACTGGCCCTGAGGCGCAGGGTACTCTCACAAGGAGTGGAAAGTTTCAAAAGATGGTGAGGGAGTACCAGCATCCTCCGTGATTCCTCTGTGCCTTTTAATTATTGGGTATCCAAGCTGGACAGTTGGAATGAACTCACTCTGTATGCCTTGGAGGTCCTGGCCTGCCCTGCCGCTAGCGTTTTATCGGAGCGTGTTTTTAGTGCCGCTGGGGGAATTATAACTGATAAGTGCACTCGCCTGTCAACTGACAATGCTGACAAGCTGACCCTTATCAAAATGAACAAGGGCTGGATTGGGCCAGACTTCTCATCACCACCAAATGTATTCCCATGCATCGCTTCACACCCACACATGGGTATATGCTTCCTCATTTCGGCTGTTTTTTGCTCTTCTCCTTATCCTCAGCCTCCACGACCACTATACCACCAGGGTGACCGTGGTCCATGTTGCCAGCATTGCAAGTTCCTCTGTCCTAATTTTTGGCAGCTTTTGCTTGGAAGGCATAGGCAAAGACTATGGGAGACCCACTCCCCAATAATGGGAATAATGTTTTTAATATGCTGTACTGCATGGCTCTTGTAAGGGACATTGCAAGTTCCCCCTTCCTAATTTTTGGCAGCTTTTGCTTGGAAGGCATAGGCAAAGACTATGGGAGACCCACTCCCCAATAACGGGAATAATGTTTTTAATATGCTGTACTGCATGGCTCTTGTAAGGGGCATTAAAATCGTCTTGTTAAGCTACTGTGACCTCCACATCTCTTCCAAGGGTCGTTAATATTGTCTTTTTATTCCACTGCGACCTCCACATCTCTTCCAAGGGGCATTAAAACTGTCTTGTTAAACCACTCTGAACTCCACGTCTCTTCTAAGGGGCATTAAAACCGTCTTGTTAAACCACTCTGAACTCCACAGCTCTTCCAAGGGGCATTGACATGTTGTTTTTAATTACCTCTAACCTCCATGACTCTTGCAACGGGCATTGCATTTCCTCCTAATTTTTGTCAGCTTTTGCTTTTCAATGCATAGGCGAACACTAAGGGAGACCCACTCCCCAATAATGGGTAGAAGGTTTTTAATACGCTGTAATCCACATCTGTTTCAAGGGGCATTGCAGTGCCTAATAATTTTTGGAAAGCCTTCCATTCCCTGCTTAGGCCAACAGTGTACAGGAGACCCAGTTGCTATAAATGGAAAAAACGGTTTAGTTAAGGCCCTCTGACCTCCATGTCACTTCCAAGGGGCATTGGAGTGCCTCGAAATTTTTCGTAGGCATTGCATTCACTGTATGCCTTATAACTGTGTAGCTGAACCGCTCCTTTTGGTACAGAAACATATCCTACAAGACATGTGTGGTTGGCTGGCCTGATATTGATGTGAATGGTCCCTGTTCCTCCTGCTCTTTCTCCTTTGCCACCACCTCATCCATCATTCATCACCTGAAGCTTTGTTTTAACGGGAGTCATAGAACTGGGATAGTAGCAGGAAAACATCCAGCAATCCTCGAAGGAGGTAGAATATGCGCCAAAACGCTGACCACCTCAGGCCTAGCTGCTACTACATACATGCGCTTGCATTCCAAGGAACAGAAAGCTAAGGAGGTGGATGGCCTCATGATCATAAATAATTTACTCGTTGTGTAGGAGGCCGACCACTGCTGCTGTCTACCTTCTGAACTTTGTGTTGAAGCCTGATTGACCCAGGACCCGCAATCCTCTATGTCTGGAGGACGTGTTGCATCCCAGTGTCCAACTGTGTCCCGGCTTCCACAATATTAACCCAGTGTGAAGGCGTCAGTGAGATGGACCATTCCTGGCCACATTCACTTGTCCACGTGTTTGTGGTTAGGCTGTCCTTCCCACTAAATGCACTGGGGAGTAGAGATGAGCGGTGTTCGACTAGAACTGTTCGCCAATCTCAAATTCGAGCTGTTTTGGGTGGTGTTCGAGTTGTTCGACGAACCCGAACGATTTGCAAAAAATTCGGCTGTTCGAGGTTATGTTCGATAACTGTTCGTGCACCAAAAGCGTGTCCTGCATGTCTGGCGCTATTTAGAGCACCAATCATGCAGGGATTGTCTGCCACTCACTGTAATGCCACAGCCATGGTGGTTGTGGCATTACAGTGATTGCCCAAATCGATGGGAACAGTGCCAACAGTGAAACATGAAAAGCCGGCAATTCAGCAGCGGCATACACCGGTACCCGACAATTTAGAACCGAAAGAATAGAGCTTCACACATAGATTAGATAGATATAAACATGTCAGCCACATATATACGAAGTACAGTGAAAGTGCTGCTTACTGTACTTGTCATTTAGCGTAAAGGATTTATCAAAAAAAATAATAGTGTTTTCATGCACCGTCTCTTTAAAAAAGCCGGCCGGCAATTCAGCATCTGTACGCAACAATTTATAACAGACAGAATAGAGCTTCACACATAGATTAGATAGATAGAAACATGTCAGCCACATATATACGAAGTACAGTGACAGTGTTGCTTACTGTACTTGTCATTTAGCGTAAAGGATTTATCAAAAAAAATAATAGTGTTTTCATGCACCGTCTCTTTAAGAAAGCCGGCCGGCAATTCAGCAGCGGTACCCGACAATTTATAACAGACAGAATAGAGCTTCACACATAGATTAGATAGATAGAAACATGTCAGTCACATATATAAGAAGTACAGTGATAGTGTTGGTTACTGTACTTGTCATTTAGTATTAAAATAAAGGATTTATTATTAAAAAAATTGGCGTGGGGTTCCCCTTAATTTTAGGCTCTAGCGGAGGTTAAGCAGACGGCTGGAGCAGATGTTTGAAGCCTGGGAAGGGGGTAATACCCACGGAGCTTCCCAGGCTACTAATATCAGCCCCCAGCTGAATACATAGCCTTTACTAGCTATTAAAATGGGGGACCCCCCCAAAAAAATGACGTGGGGTCCCCCCTAATTTAATAGCTAGCAAAGGCTAGGCAGACAGCTGGGGGCTGATATTAATAGCCCAGGAAGGGAGCCATGAATATTGGCCCCCTCCCAGGCTAGAAACACCAGCCGTCAGCCGCCCCAGAAATGGCGCATTCATAGGATGCGCCAATTCTGGCACTTAGCCTCGCTCTTCCACGCTGCCCTGGTGCGGTGGCAGGGGGTAATAGGGTTGGGGTTGATGTCAGCTTATAATTCTCCCACGCTGTCAGTGATGTGCATGAGGTGAGCTCATGTCCAATGAACTCAGCTCACCTCCTGCACGTCACTGACAGCGTGGGAAAATTCTCCTGCAATCAGCGCTTCAGCGTGAGAATTTTCCCACGCTGTCAGTGACGTGCATGAGGTGAGCCGAGTTCATTGGACATGAACTCGGCTCATCTGGATGTCGTCACAGAGAGACGCTGAGCAGCGCAAGCAAGCCTGCGCTTCTCAGTGTCTGCGGGATGACAGGCTGGATGGCAGCGTTCTGCTGCGGTCCAGCCTGTCATCTCGATGTAGCAGAGCTGAAGCTGTCGTGGGAACCATGGAAAGGTAAGGATGAGGTTGCTTTATTATTTTTCTTTTATTGCAGGAGATCGTTGGCTTCAGCTGGAATGGGCGTGATGGTAAGTATGGTTTAATTTAGAACAATAAAGGATTGTGTCTTTATTTCAATTAAAGGACTTTATTCTGGGTGTTTGTGTTTTTTTTAACTTTGACTATGGGGTTAGTAATGGGGGTGTCTTATAGACGCCTCTCCATTACTAACCTGGGCTTGATGTCAGCTGGCATTATAAGCTGACATCAACCCCAACCCTATTACCCCCTGCCACCGCACCAGGGCAGCGTGGAAGAGCGAGGCTAAGTGCCAGAATTGGCGCATCCTATGAATGCGCCATTTCTGGGGCGGCTGACGGCTGGTGTTTCTAGCCTGGGAGGGGGCCAATATTCATGGCTCCCTTCCTGGGCTATTAATATCAGCCCCCAGCTGTCTGCCTAGCCTTTGCTAGCTATTAAATTAGGGGGGACCCCACGTCATTTTTTTGGGGGGGTCCCCCATTTTAATAGCTAGTAAAGGCTATGTATTCAGCTGGGGGCTGATATTAGTAGCCTGGGAAGCTCCGTGGGTATTACCCCCTTCCCAGGCTTCAAACATCTGCCCCAGCCGTCTGCTTAACCTCCGCTAGAGCCTAAAATTAAGGGGAACCCCACGCCAATTTTTTTAATAATAAATCCTTTATTTTAATACTAAATGACAAGTACAGTAACCAACACTATCACTGTACTTCATATATATGTGACTGACATGTTTCTATCTATCTAATCTATGTGTGATGCTCTATCTTTCTGTTCTAAATTGTCGGGTACCGCTGCTGAATTGCCGGCCGGCTTTTTTAAAGAGACAGTGCATGAAAACACTATTATTTTTTTAAATAAATCCTTTACACTAAATGACAAGTACAGTAAGCAACACTCTCACTGTACTTATTATATATGTGACTGACATGTTTCTATATCTAATCTATGTGTGAAGCTCTATTCTTTCTGTTCTAAATTGTCGGGTACAGATGCTGAATTGCCGGCCGGCTTTTTTAAAGAGACGGTGCATGAAAACACTAATATTTTTTTTAATAAATCCTTTACACTAAATGACAAGTGCAGTAACCAACACTGTCACTGTGCTTCTTATATGTGTGACTGACATGTTTCTATCTATCTAATCTATGTGTGATGCTCTATTCCTTCTTGTCTAAATTGTCGGGTACCGGTGTATGCCGCTGCTGAATTTGCCGGCCGGCTTTTTTAAAGAGAGTGTCTTCTGAGCAGTTTGTCAGCTTTTGGACACCTTTGCAGGTGTTTTCTATGTGTTTCTATGTGTTTTTGTTTGCCTGCCATTGGTTTTAACGGTGTTCGACGGTGTTCTAAGGTGTTCGACGAACAGTTCGACGAACAGTTCCTCGAACATCCCGGTGTTCGATGAACCGAACCGAACCCGAACACTACGGGGGTGGCTCAACACTACTGGGGAGGGCACAGGTAATGTTTTGGTATGCACGCCTGTGTATAAGGCGCACCGGGACAAATAGGGGCGGCTGGGGACCGTTTATGGACACCCGGCCACCCCCACGCGGTTGGGGACCAAGCGTGGACACCCGGCCGCCGGGCGGCTGGGGACTGAGTATGAATACCAGGCTACCGACGCAGCCATGACGTGGTGGCCAGATTCCACCTCCACATGCCTAAAAGGCCCAATTTCAAGTGCAAGCCAGCTAGCAGTATGGTATTGCAGCCTGGGGGTGGGTGGGTGGCAGGCTGCATACTTGCGCTTGTATTGCAAGTAATGGGGGAGGTACAATTGAACACTGCCCTGGGACAAGGACTTGCACGGGGATAGTTGCAAGTCTGCATCTTCTGATGCGGCAAGGATTACTTCTGATGGGCACACTTTTAGGCAGTGACCTGGGTGTCAGAGATGCTTCCAGGGGTCTTCCCCATGCTGTTCCCATGTCTTTTTAGCACTGTATGCATGTGTCACACAGCACATGGCCAGATAAGGTTGTAAAATGTTAAAATGACATTTCCCGGTGAATGCATTTGTCACGGTTGAAAGCAATACAAACGTGCAAAAACGCGTAAAAAATGCTACTTGTGAACATAGCCCAAGGTGTGGAGGAGTATTTTTGTTTTTGGTTATTTATTTTACCTTATACACAAGTCTTTACCCTGGAAAGGATGTTCCTTAACCCCTTTCCGACCTCGTCAGTAATAGTACGCACCAGGTCGGGAAGGCCGGTTCAGCGGGGGCTCCGGCGGTGAGCCCGCACTGAAGCGAGCACATGTCAGCTGATTATTGGAATCGCAATCCTAGTGGTCAGCGCTCATAGCAAGTGAGCATTTCTCCTGCATACAAGCGATCTGTTCATCGCTTGTATGCAGTAGAAGCAATCAGACAACTGCTGCTTCTAGTCTCCTCTGGAGACTATAGAAGCAAGCAGAAAGTGTAAAAAAAATTTTTTTTAAAAAATAAATAAATAAAAAATATATAAAAGTTTAAGTCACCCCCTTTCGCCCCATTCAAAATAAAATATATATATATATAAAAAAAAAAACACATACACATATTTGGAATCGCCGCGTTCAGAATCGCCCGATCTATCAATATAAAAGAAGAATTAATACAATCAGTAAACGGCGTAAAGAAAAAAATTTTAAACGCCAGAATTAAGTTTTTTTGGTCGCTACAACTTTGCAATAAAATGCAATAACGGGCGATCAAAACATCGGATCTACCCCAAAATGGTATCAATAAAAACGTCAGCCCGGCACGCAAAAAATAAGCCCTCACCTGGCCCCAGATCCCGAAAAATGGAGAAGCTAAGGGTCTCGGAAAATGGCGTCATTTTTTTTGTTTTTTTTTAGCAAGCTTTGGATTTTTTTTTCACCACTTAAATAAAAAAGAACCTATACATGTTTGGCGTCTATGAACTCGTAACAACCTGGAAAATAATGATGGCAGGTCAGTTTTAGCAATCTGTGAACGTGGTAAAAAAAAGGACCCAAAAAACAACTGTGGAATTGCATTTTTTTTGCAGTTTCACTGCACTTGGAATTTTTTTCCCATTTTCCAGCACACGATATGGTAAAACCAGTGAGGTGTTTAAAAGTACAACTCGTCCCGCAAAAAATAAGCCCTCACATGGCCATATTGAATGAAAATTAAAAAAGTTCTGCCTCTGGGAAGAAGGGGAGCAAAAAAGGAAAACACAAAAACAGAAAGACCCATGGTCGGTAAGGGGTTAACATATTTCACAGGAAAGCCCTTTCACTTTAGTTTTTGAACGTTTTATTGTGAGCCTGTAAAAGTGGCTTAATACCTCTGACCACGTTGTTGACAGCAGTGACCTGGGGGTCAGAAATGCTTCCAGGGGCGATCCCCATGCTGTCCCCATGTCATTTGAGCACTGTCACTATCGTTTTGGGCACTTTTTAGGCTTTCTACAGACTGCCGGGGGAGCCCCCGCAAAAATGTTCGGGTCTCCCATAGACTAACATTGGGCTCGTTGCTCGGGTCGAGCACCTGAGTATCACAGTGAGCTCGGTCCAAGCTTCGAGCACCCGAGCATTTTAGTGCTCGCTCAACACTAGAGATGAGCGGTGTTCGACTAGAACTGTTCGCCAATCTCAAATTCGAGCTGTTTTGGGCGGTGTTCGAGTTGTTCGACGAACCCGAACGATTTGCAAAAAATTCGGCTGTTCGAGGTTATGTTCGATAACTGTTCGTGCACCAAAAGCGTGTCCTGCATGTCTGGCGCTATTTAGAGCACCAATCATGCAGGGATTGTCTGCCACTCACTGTAATGCCACAGCCATGGTGGTTGTGGCATTACAGTGATTGCCCAAATCGATGGGAACAGTGCCAACAGTGAAACATGAAAAGCCGGCAATTCATCAGCGGCATACACCGGTACCCGACAATTTAGAACCGAAAGAATAGAGCTTCACACATAGATTAGATAGATAGAAACATGTCAGTCACACATATAAGAAGCACAGTGACAGTGTTGCTTACTGTACTTGTCATTTAGTGTAAAGGATTTATCAAAAAAAATAATAGTGTTTTCATGCACCGTCTCTTTAAAAAAGCCGGCCGGCAATTCAGCAGCGGTACCTGACAATTTATAACAGACAGAATAGAGCTTCACACATAGATTAGGTAGATAGAAACATGTCAGTCACATATATATGAAGTACAGTGACAGTGTTGCTTACTGTACTTGTCATTTAGTGTAAAGGATTTATTAAAAAAAAATAATAGTGTTTTCATGCACTGTCTCTTTAAAAAAGCCGGCCGGCAATTCAGCATCTGTACCCGACAATTTAGAATAGAAGGAATAGAGAATCACACATAGATTAGATAGATAGAAACATGTCAGTCACATATATATGAAGTACAGTGACAGTGTTGATTACTGTACTTGTCATTTAGTGTTAAAATAAAGGATTTATTTAAAAAAAAATTGGCGTGGGGATCCCCATAATTTTAAGCTCTAGCGGAGGTTAACCAGACGGCTGGGGCAGATGTTTGAAGCCTGGGAAGGGGGTAATACCCACGGAGCTTCCCAGGCTACTAATATCAGCCCCCAGCGGAAAACCTAGCCTTTACTAGCTATTAAAATGGGGGACCCCCCAAAAAAATGACGTGGGGTCCCCCCTATTTTAATAGCTAGCAAAGGCTAGGCAGACAGCTGGGGGCTGATATTAATAGCACAGGAAGGGAGCCATGAATATTGGCCCCCTCCCAGGCTAGAAACACCAGCCGTCAGCCGCCCCAGAAATGGCGCATCCTTAGGATGCGCCAATTCTGGCACTTAGCCTCGCTCTTCCCACTGCCCTGTAGCGGTGACAGTGGGGTAATAGGGTTGGGGTTGATGTCAGCTTATAATGCCAGCTGACATCAAGCCCAGGTTAGTAATGGAGAGGCGTCTATAAGACACCCCTATTACTAACCCCATAGTCAAAGTTAAAAGAAAACACAAACACCCAGAATAAAGTCCTTTAATTGAAATAAAGACACATTCCTTTATTGTTCTAAATTAAACCATACTTACCATCACGCCCATTCCAGCTGAAGCCAACGATCTCCTGCAATAAAAGAAAAATAATAAAGCAACCTCATCCTTACCTTTCCATGGTTCCCACGACAGCTTCAGCTCTGCTACATCGAGATAACAGGCTGGACCGCAGCAGAACGCTGCCATCCAGCCTGTCATCCCGCAGACACTGAGAAGCGCTGGCATGCTTGCGCTCTGCAGTGTCTGGCTGTGACGGCATAAAGATGAGACGAGTTCATGTCCAATGAACTCGGCGCACCTCATGCACGTCACTGACAGCGTGGGAGAATTCTCCTGCACTCAGCACTTCAGCGTGAGAATTCTCCCACGCTGTCAGTGACGTACATGAGGTCAGCTGAGTTCATTGGACATGAATGAGCTCACCTCATGCACGTCACTGACAGCGTGGGAAAATTCTCCTGCACTCAGCACTTCAGCGTGAGAATTTTCCCACGCTGTCAGTGACGTGCATGAGGTGAGCTCATTCATGTCCAATGAACTCAGCTGACCTCATGTACGTCACTGACAGCGTGGGAGAATTTTCACGCTGAAGTGCTGAGTGCAGGAGAATTCTCCCACGCTGTCAGTGACGTGCATGAGGTGCGCCGAGTTCATTGGACATGAACTTGTCTCATCTTTATGCCGTCACAGCGAGACACTGAGGAGCGCAAGCATGCCTGCGCTTCTCAGTGTCCGCGGGATGACAGGCTGGATGGCAGCTTTCTGCTGCGGTCCAGCCTGTCATCTCGATGTAGCAGAGCTGAAGCTGTCGTGGGAACCATGGAAAGGTAAGGATGAGGTTGCTTTATTATTTTTCTTTTATTGCAGGAGATCGTTGGCTTCAGCTGGAATGGGCGTGACGGTAAGTATGGTTTAATTTAGAACAATAAAGAATTGTGTGTTTATTTCAATTAAAGGACTTTATTCTGGGTGTTGTGTTTTTTTAAATACTTTACTAGAAATTCATGGTGGTCATGTCTAATATTGGCGTGACCCCATGAATTTCGGGCTTAGGGCCAGCTGATAATGCCAAGCTGGCCTTAACCCCTTTATTACCCAGTGAGCCACCGCACCAGGGCCCTGGATGAGTTGGGTACAGCGCCAGAAGATGGCGCTTCTATGAACGCGCCATTTTCTGGGGCGGCTGCGGACTGCAATTTGCAGCGGGTGGGGCCCAGAAAGCTTGGGCCTCCCTGCGCTGCGGATTCCAGCTCCCAGCTGCCTAGTTGTACCTGGCTGGGCACAAAAATAGGGCGAAGCCCCACGCATTTTTTTTTTAAATTATTTCATGAAATTCATGGAATAATTAAGAAAAAAAGGGCTTCCCTATATTGTTGTGTCTGGCCAGGTACAAATAGGCAGCTGGTGGTTGGGGGCAGCCCGTTCCTGCCTGCTGTACCTGACTGGACACAAATATAGTGCGAAGCCCCACGTCAATTTTTTTTTAATTATTTCAGGAAATTCATGAAATAATGAAAAAAAAATTGATGTGGGGCTTCGCCCTATATTTGTGTCCAGTCAGGTACAGCAGGCAGGAACGGGCTGCTCCCAACTACCAGCTGCCTATTTGTACCTAGCCGGACACAACAATATAGGAAAGCCCTTTTTTTCTTAATTATTCCATGAATTTCATGAATTTAAAAAAAAAATACGTGGAGCTTCGCCCTATTTTTGTGTCCAGCCAGGTACAACTAGGCAGCTGGGGGCTGGAATCTGCAGCGCAGGGAGGCCCAAGCTTTCTGGGCCCCACCCGCTGCAAATTGTAGTCCGCAGCCGCCCCGGAAAATGGCGCGTTCATAGAAGCGCCATCTTCTGGCGCTGTACCCAACTCATCCAGGGCCCTGGTGCGGTGGCTCACTGGGTAATAAAGGGGTTAGGGCCAGCTTGGTATTATCAGCTGGCCCTAAGCCCGAAATTCATGGGGTCACGCCAATATTAGACATGACCACCATGAATTTCTAGTAAAGTATTTAAAAAAAACACAAACACCCAGAAAAAAGTCCTTTAATTGAAATAAACACACAATTCTTTATTGTTCTAATTTAAACCATACTTACCATCACGCCCATTCCAGCTGAAGCCAATGATCTCCTGCAATAAAAGTAAAATAATAAAGCAACATCATCCTTACCTTTCCATGGCTCCCACGACAGCTTCAGCTCTGCTACATCGAGATGACAGGCTGGACCGCAGCAGAACGCTGCCATCTAGCCTGTCATCCCGCAGACACTGAGAAGCGCAGGCATGCTTGCGCTACTCAGTGTCTGGCTGTGACGGCATCCAGATGAGCCGACAATGAACTCGGCTCACCTCATGCACGTCACTGACAGCGTGGGAAAATTCTCACGCTGAAGCGCTGAGTGCAGGAGAATTTTCCCACGCTGTCAGTGACGTACATGAGGTGAGCCGAGTTCATTGTCGGCTCATCTGGATGCCGTCACAGCCAGACACTGCAGAGCGCAAGCATGCCTGCTCTTCTCAGTGTCTGCGGGATGACAGGCTGGATGGCAGCGTTCTGCTGCGGTCCACCTGTCATCTCGATGTAGCAGAGCTGAAGCTGTCCTGGGAACCATGGAAAGGTAAGGATGAGGTTGCTTTATTATTTTATTTTTATTGCAGGGGATCGTTGGCTTCAGCTGGAATGGGCGTGATGGTAAGTATGGTTTAATTTAGAACAATAAAGAATTGTGTCTTTATTTCAATTAAAGGACTTTATTCTGGGTGTTTGTGGTTTTTTTTTAACTTTGACTATGGGGTTAGTAATGGGGGTGTCTTATAGACGCCTCTCCATTACTAACCTGGGCTTGATGTCAGCTGGCATTATAAGCTGACATCAACCCCAGCCCTATTACCCCACTGCCACCGCTACAGGGCAGTGGGAAGAGCGAGGCTAAGTGCCAGAATTGGCGCATCCTATGGATGCGCCATTTCTGGGGCGGCTGACGGCTGGTGTTTCTAGCCTGGGAGGGGGCCAATATTCATGGCTCCCTTCCTGGGCTATTAATATCAGCCCCCAGCTGTCTGCCTAGCCTTTGCTAGCTATTAAATTAGGGGGGTCCCCACGTCATTTTTTTGGGGGGGGTCCTCCATTTTAATAGCTAGTAAAGGCTAGGTATTCAGCTGGGGGCTGATATTAGTAGCCTGGGAAGCTCCATGGGTATTACCCCCTTCCCAGGCTTCAAACATCTGCCCCAGCTGTCTACTTAACCTCCGCTAGAGACTAAAATTACGGGGAACCCCACGCCAATTTTTTTTAATAATAAATCCTTTATTTTAATACTAAATGACAAGTACAGTAACCAACACTGTCACAGTACT
This sequence comes from Phyllobates terribilis, assembly GCF_046119375.1. Taxonomy (NCBI): domain Eukaryota; kingdom Metazoa; phylum Chordata; class Amphibia; order Anura; family Dendrobatidae; genus Phyllobates; species Phyllobates terribilis. Next base: position 31,258,818 of record NW_027362768.1, on the reverse strand, counting down.
TATTATATGTGTGACTGACATGTTTCTATCTATCTAATCTATGTGTGAAGCTCTATTCTGTCTGTTATAAATTGTCGGGTACAGATGCTGAATTGCCGGCCGGCTTTTTTAAAGAGACGGTGCATGAAAACACTATTATTTTTTTTAATAAATCCTTTGCAGTAAATGACAAGTACAGTAAGCAACACTGTCACAGTACTTCATATATATGTGACTGACATGTTTCTATCTATCTAATCTATGTGTGAAGCTCTATTCTGTCTGTTATAAATTGTCGGGTACCGCTGCTGAATTGCCGTCCGGCTTTCTTAAAGAGACGGTGCACGAAAACACTATTATATTTTTTAATAAATCCTTTACACTAAATGACAAGTACAGTAAGCAACACTGTCACTGTACTTCATATATATGTGACTGACATGTTTCTATCTATCTAATCTATGTGTGATGCTCTATTCCTTCATGTCTAAATTGTCGGGTACCGGTGTATGCCGCTGCTGAATTGCCGGCCGGCTTTTTTAAAGAAAGCGTCTTCTGAGCAGTTTGTGAGCTTTTGGACACCTTTGAAGGTGTTTTCTATGTGTTCCTATGTGTTTTTGTTTGCCTGCCATTGGTTTTAACGGTGTTCGACGGTGTTCGACGAACAGTTCGACGAACAGTTCATCGAACATCCCGGTGTTCGACGAACCGAACCGAACCCGAACACTACGGGGGTGGCTCAACACTACTCAACACTAATAATTACAGTATCTTATTATTATCGTCTTTTAAGGGGCTGATACCATCTGATTTTCCCTTTTTGGCATTGATGTATGTATAAAAATTTCTGGGATTTAATTTAATGTCCCTGGCAATTTGTTGCTCTGTAGATAATTTTGCTAGCTTGATTTCTTTTTTACATTTCTTATTTAGGTCTTTATACTCCTGAAATGCTATTTCTGTATTCTCGGCGTTCAAGATTTTGAATGCCCTTTGTTTTTATCTTATTAAACTTTGTACAGTCTTATTTATCCATAATGGTTTCTTTTTATTTCTGGACATTTTATTACCAGAGGGTATAAATTTTCTACAGGATTCTAGTAGTATTTCCTTAAACATGCCCCATTTACGTTCGAAATCCCCAGTTACCATGACTTGGTCCCAGTCTACACGATTAAGCTCTTCCCTTAATTTGCTGAAATCAGCTTTCCTAAAGTTCCAGGTTTTTGCATTTCATTTTTGAAATGTTTTATTAAATATTACATTAAAACTTACCATATTATGGTCGTTGTTTCCCAAATGCTCCCGGACCTGTTTATCTGAAATTGTATCTAGTCTATTTGACAGCACCAGATCCAGCAGATTACCTCCCCTGGTTGGTTCATCTACCAGCTGAGAGAGGTAATTGTCCTGAACTGTAGATAAGAACTTGCAGCTTCTAGCACAACTGGAAGATTGTATGTCCAATTGAATATCTGGATAGTTAAAATCCCCCATAATAACAACCCTATTATTATTTGCTGCATTTTTAATTTGTTCCAGCATTTCGTCCTCTACCTGTTCAGCTATATTAGGAGGCTTGTAACAAACTCCAATTAGCAGCTTACCATTATGGCCATCTCCATGTACATTTATCCAGACTGACTCTACATTGTCGCAGCTCCCCCCAATGTTGTCACTGTGCACGGGTTTTAAGTTGGATCTTACGAAAATACACACCCCTCCACCTTTTTGGTCTTTCCTGTCCTTTCTAAATGTAGTGTATCCCTGTATGTTTGTCACTCAGTCATGGCTTTCATCCAGCCAGGTTTCCTTAATACCCACCACATCGTATTCTGTGACCGACATAAGAGTCTCCAGTTCAGCCATTTTGTTTGCCAGACTTCTTACATTAGCTAGCAGACATTTAATACAATTAGCACATTTGCTACTCCTACTTACCTCCCTACTTTCCTTGCATATCCCAGCCCCCCCTAGATCCTCTATAACCCCTGCTGTCCCACTCTCTCTGTCTACTCTATCTATCCCCTTATAAGCATGAATACCCTCCCTCCCCCAGATCCTAGTTTAAAAGCTCCTCCATCTGTCTGAACATTTTTCCCCCAGCATAGCTGCACCCTCCCCATTGAGATGCAGCCTGTCCCTACTACACAGCCTGTAGCCGACAGCAAAGTCGGCCCAGTTCTCCATGAACCCAAACCCTTCCTTCCTGCACCAATTTCTGAGCCACTTATTTATGTCCCTAAGCTCCTGCTGTCTATCTAGTGATGCACGTGGCATCGGCAGTATTTCAATGGGGGGGGGGACAAAAAAACAGATACACAACACCTTCAAATGGGCCCAAAAGCTGCCAAAACACATCAAATTAGGGGTAGACACCTGGAAAGTGGCATCAATTGACTCAGAGTACAAGTACTATAATTATTATTACTATTACAGTGACATTATTCTGTGGTGCTTTACATGTGAAAAGAAGTCACCATTGGTGACTCATCGACTGATACAAGAGGAGAGAGGATCCTGCCTGTGAGGGCGCACAAACAATCTACAAGGGATGGGTGAGGTTACAGTAGGTCAGGGTACAACTAGTCGTGCAGCTGTATGCTGAAGCGAGGGTTACCACAGATTGTACGCTTGTCACAAGAAGTGGGTCTTCAGCTTCCTTTTCAAGGTTTCCATGGTAGGCGACAGTCTGATGTGTTGGGGTACAGCGTTATCATAGTAGGGGAGATGCACGGGACAAACCTGTCGATAGCCTAAATCACGTTAAGCTTCCAGGAGCTCACAACTGAGCAGATTAACCCCTGCACCGATTCATATGAAGGCAAAAGGCTTCTTTTTAATGACTGCAGGAGTGGGAGGAATCAGACGCTGTGGTCTTCTGGCTCCTCTCTGTCACGGTAAACCCGTGTCACCTTGCAAGCTTCAACGCAATGTTCACAAGGTAGACTGCAGCAGTGGTCGGTCTCCTAGACAATGAGCTAACTCCTTTATAATGATAAAGGACAACATCTGCAAGTAGTTTGTATGTTCTCACCGTGTTTGTGGGGGTTTCCTCCAGTTCTCCGGTTACCTCCTCAGTAAAAAAAGCAGCCATAGAGGAGTGTTCACAGTTCAAAAAATTAGGGTCTGACATCACCATTTCCGTGGCCAACAGATTGGAGATGGTGGATTTCCACCTCTTAGCTTTGTCATGTGTGGGAGAAAACAATCTTTTTCATGACCACAAATGCAGGACTAAGAGCTGGCTACAGTGCTGAGAGAGGGCGGAGTACGGTGAAATGGAAAAATTTCTGGACAGTAAGAGAGGTGCAGGGGGACATGTTACGGTGAATTGAGAAAGATGTGGTGTGCTCGGTGAAATAAACACAGCATGCATGTCCGCTTCCGTTACAGTTGACGGCTGTCACTCAGCCTGACTGGAGCGGGTAGAGAACCAGAGGTTTTGTGGGGAGACCTGCGTGCCAATACTTGGCACTGTAACAGAGGAGGAGGAAGAAGCAGCAGATGCGGTTGATGGGGCAGCTGATGGTTGTTGAGGTCCGCTGGTCCGCATTTTAGCGCAGTGAGATTCCCAGCATAACGCATGTTGTGTTCATGCATGTAGTAGTCAAATTATTGCACTTATTCCCTCTACTGACTTTTTTCTTGCAAAGTGTGCAGCTAATCATCCTTTGCGGTCCTTTGCAGTCTCAAAAAAGGCCCAGGTTAGGCAACCCTTGCCACCCCTGCGAGCTGCAGACTCGCAACCGCTGCTGGCCACAGTCACAGGTGTGACTAAGGATGCAGTTCTCGTCGTGCTTGCATCACTTCGTGTCTGCGCCGTAGGGCGGAAGGTAACCTCCTTGTCTTTCTCCTCCACCTCCTCAGATGAGCTACTCGGCTGCGTGACTCTGGGTTCCAACCAAGTAGGATCTTCAACCTCATCATCTTCCAAAATGTTATCCCATTCCTCGCCCTCAGAGTGACCCTTCTCCTCTTGTTGCCCTGACAGCACAGTACAGTCTTCATGAGCCTCAGGTATCATCGGTGTAGATGCTTTCCTCCTCTTCTTGACTCTGTGAATATTTGGAGTACACTTCTGATGCCCATGGTATATAATGGGTGAACAGTTCTACAGACTCACCCATCTGTGGTTCGCTACAGTCAGTTGGGCACTTGGACAGTTGTGACACGGGGGAAGCAAGGGTAATTCGGGTGCCACCTCTGTTGACTGTACTGTGTGTGATGTTGAGGTGGAGGAAGAAGAGGAGAGGCCACTTGAAGCAGCGCTTGCCATCCACTGGAGCACCTGCTCTTTCTGGCCCTTATCAACAAGGTGTATCACTGTGCGGCTGCCAAAGAAAGGGTGTGGAGATGCCCGTCCAGTATCAGAAGTTGTCAGTTGTCGTTGGATAGGACATGACAGTGTTGGTTCACTAGTGCTTTCACTAACATTACCACCTACCCCACGTATATCTTGAACACCAAGCCTATTCCCCCTTGCACCATGACCTCTCTTTTTCCCACTCATGTTGCTCAGATACTGTAGTAGGAGCAAGCTATTAGCAAAACAAGATTAGATTTTTTCCTCTGCAACAACTCTGCACACACCTGAATTTTAGCGGGACTAAATGACAAGGTAAGATTTGGCTTGCTGTATAATGTTACTAACCAAACAAAGTATTTTTCTTTACTGTGGATGATGCCTATATAACATAGGAGATTTTCTCCAAACTATTTGAAACTGAGATGTTCCTGCTGTATAGAGTTAGGAACCGAACAAAGTATTTTTTTTACTGTGGCTGAGGCCTATATAACATAGGAGAAATTCTCCAAATTATTTCAAACTGAAATATTCCTGCTGTATAGTGTTAGGAACCGAGCAAAATATTTTTTTTTACTGTGGATGATACCTGTATAACATAGGAGATATTCTCCAAACTATTTCAAACTGAGATGTCCCTGCTGTATAACGTTAGGATTTAGGAACCAAAGTATTTTTTTTACTGTGGATGAGGCCTGTATAACATATGAGATATTCTCCAAACTATTTCAAACTGAGACGTTCCTGCTGTGTAACGTTAGGAACTGAACAAAGTATTTTTTTTTACTGTGGATGAGGCCTGTATAACATACGAGATATTTTCCAAACTATTTCAAACTGAGATCTAGCCTGCTGTATAACATTAGCAACAGCAAAAAATAGATTTTTTTGACTCTGCACAAACTCTGAATACAGCTGCATTTCACCGCCACTAAAAGGACTAGGTGGCTTATAGCAGAGTGTAACACGTTTGCGACAGAAAAAAATATTTTTTCGACTCTGTCTAGCAACAGAACAAATCAATTTTTTTACTCTGAAAACAGCTGAAGTTCACCACCACTAATGTAGTAGCTGACATATAGCAGAGTGTATGATGTTTGCCACACAAAAAAAAATCTTTTTTGGACTCTGCCTAGCAAGACAAAAAAAATATTTTTTTTTACTTTGAAAACAGCTGAGGTTCACTGCCACTAAAATAGTAGGTGGATTTTAGCAGAGTGTATGACTCTTGCCACACAAAAAATCTTTGGTGGACTGTGGCTAGCAACAGAAAAAATCTATTTTTTACTCTGAAAACAGCTGAATTTCACCGCCTCTAAAAGCACTAGGTGGCTTATAGCAGAGTGTAACATGTCTGCAACACAAAAAGATCTTTAGTGGACTCTGCCTGCCAACAGAAAAAAAAATTGTTTTACTGTGCATACAGCTGAAGTTTACCCACCAAAAAATGACAAACTGGGCTAACACAGCTTGCACTATAATATTAGCAAATGAAAACAAAAGTTTTTTTGGGCTCTGCACTCAGAAGCTCTGCACTGACAAGCTTTGCAGATAGCTGAATTTCAACTCCACAAAATCATAAATTGGCCTACAAGGGCTTGCTTGCTTTATAACATTAGCAAGTGCAAAAATAGATTGAAGGTCTGCATGGAGCACAGACAGTACAACCGGTGCACAGTACTGTTCTGTGCCATAGGCCCTGCTCTTTCTGTAATTGCACAAAAATAAAAAAAAGTGCTGCAAGGTCGATTTCACAGGTACACAGCACTGGACTAATCTACACTATCTGACTTCCACAGAAGCGCCCATCTATCTAGCTAATATCTCTCATTACACAGGAGCTGGGTGCAGGAGCAGCGTCTATCACAAGTGACATGCATGAAATAGCGCTGAGGGAACATGGCTAGTTTTTATATGGAGAGGGCATGTGATTTCAGCAGCCAATTGCAGAAGCCCTTGTGTCTGAGATACTGTGGATGCTTCCTGTACTCTGATTGGCTAGCCGCGCTTTCCTGACTTAAAGTTACCGCCTACAGGAAAAAAAAAAACAGGGTGCCGCTGATCTGACCGTTCTGAGCTATCACCAGCCCCCCCACTCATCTACCACGTCTCCCCGCTCACTATGCTAGCAAAACTGTTAAAAACACTGTACTTGGCCAGCAATCGAGTAACCACGGAAATTCGCCGAACCTTACCGATTTTCCCGAATTTAACAAATTTTGCTCGCCTTTCTGATCACGAATCCGAATGTGCTACATTCATGTCAGACTTAATGTTTGGAAATTGGATTTCGAACATATTCGCTCATCACTTTTTAACACGAGTGCTCTATACAAAAAACTGTTTCACTTGATTCATTTTTTTCAGGAGATATTCCACATTATGTACTTAAACTTCATGGGTGCCAATAATGACGAGCATGACTGTAAGTGTACCCAGCCTGCTATATATATCCATACTATTAGGCAGACAAATGTGCAATTGACTCGCCAAGGGGGATATGGGGGACTCGGTCCCCGGCCTTTACCTTCTTGGGATGTCACGGCAGTCGGCTCCAGGGCCCGTACCCTGGGGTCACTCTTTAAAAGGGGTTTGTTAACAGTTTTGTCTTGTGACGCCACCTGTAGCTCCTGGTAATGGGTACCAGCGCTGCTGCAGACCTCTGGGGGTGATGGGATGGCAGCTGGGATGTTTCTGCTCCCCACAGGTGGAGCAGGTCCCCGGGGCAGGGTTGATGGAAGGGATGCAGGTGAGAGGTGGCCCGGTCGGGTCAGGGGGAATGACGGACACGCACACAGGGGATTTGCTTCAGTACCTTTACTGGTGTAAAGGCAGGTATGGTCCAGGATACCTAGTAGGAAGGGTTCACGTCTGGACTCTCCACAGTGAGCGGGTAGTAGGCCTCCTGGTCCGTTTTTTCCTCTCTTTAAAGCTTCTGGCCAGGCTGGAACTAGGCCTAGCTTCTATGCTGTTTCACTCTCTCACCTGTCTGCTTGGTAATAGAACTTTTCTCCGGCTACCACTATCCCTGGACGCTGAGGCCTTCGTGGTTCCTAGTTCTGTAAAATGATGGTAGCTTCAGGTTGACCAGGGGTCTGGAATCCTCCTGGTATGCCGGTTGTCCCTACTGGGTGTAGAGGACCCTGTAGGCGCGGACCCGGTGTCCGGCTTGTGTCCTGGGGTGAGCTTTAGATGCTCCTCTGCCCCCTTAACTCCTCTCTCCTTGCCTCCGTCCACACTCGGGGCCCTCAACACAGCAGCTAACAGGTGATGCTTCTTCACTGGTCTCAGTGCCAGCATACTCTCCGCCTACCTAACTCCACCCTCCGTATATATATCTCTAACAGGGCCCCCTCTGGCGGTATGAGGTGGAAGGGTGGAGGTGTCTGTTATGTAATGAGTAGAGATGAGCGGTGTTCGACTAGAACTGTTCGCCAATCTCAAATTCGAGCTGTTTTGGGCGGTGTTCGAGTTGTTCGACGAACCCGAACGATTTGCAAAAAATTCGGCTGTTCGAGGTTATGTTCGATAACTGTTCGTGCACCAAAAGCGTGTCCTGCATGGATTGTCTGCCACTCACTGTAATGCCACAGCCATGGTGGTTGTGGCATTACAGTGATTGCCCAAATCGATGGGAACAGTGCCAACAGTGAAACATGAAAAGCCGGCAATTCAGCAGCGGCATACACCTGTACCCGACAATTTAGAACCGAAAGAATAGAGCTTCACACATAGATTAGATAGATATAAACATGTCAGCCACATATATACGAAGTACAGTGAAAGTGCTGCTTACTGTACTTGTCATTTAGCGTAAAGGATTTATCAAAAAAAATAATAGTGTTTTCATGCACCGTCTCTTTAAAAAAGCCGGCCGGCAATTCAGCAGCGGTACCCGACAATTTATAACAGACAGAATAGAGCTTCACACATAGATTAGATAGATAGAAACATGTCAGTCACATATATATGAAGTACAGTGATAGTGTTGGTTACTGTACTTGTCATTTAGTATTAAAATAAAGGATTTATTATTAAAAAAATTGGCGTGGGGTTCCCCTTAATTTTAGGCTCTAGCGGAGGTTAAGCAGACGGCTGGGGCAGATGTTTGAAGCCTGGGAAGGGGGTAATACCCACGGAGCTTCCCAGGCTACTAATATCAGCCCCCAGCTGAATACATAGCCTTTACTAGCTATTAAAATGGGGGACCCCCCCAAAAAAATGACGTGGGGTCCCCCCTAATTTAATAGCTAGCAAAGGCTAGGCAGACAGCTGGCGGCTGATATTAATAGCCCAGGAAGGGAGCCATGAATATTGGCCCCCTCCCAGGCTAGAAACACCAGCCGTCAGCCGCCCCAGAAATGGCGCATTCATAGGATGCGCCAATTCTGGCACTTAGCCTCGCTCTTCCACGCTGCCCTGGTGCGGTGGCAGGGGGTAATAGGGTTGGGGTTGATGTCAGCTTATAATGCCAGCTGACATCAAGCCCAGGTTAGTAATGGAGAGGCGTCTATAAGACACCCCCATTACTAACCCCATAGTCAAAGTTAAAAAAAACACAAACACCCAGAATAAAGTCCTTTAATTGAAATAAAGACACAGTCCTTTATTGTTCTAAATTAAACCATACTTACCGTCACGCCCATTCCAGCTGAAGCCAACGATCTCCTGCAATAAAAGAAAAATAATAAAGCAACCTCATCCTTACCTTTCCATGGTTCCCACGACAGCTTCAGCTCTGCTACATCGAGATGACAGGCTGGACCGCAGCAGAACGCTGCCATCCAGCCTCTCATCCCGCAGACACTGAGAAGCGCAGGCTTGCTTGCGCTGCTCAGCGTCTCTCTGTGACGACATCCAGATGAGCCGAGTTCATGTCCAATGAACTCGGCTCACCTCATGCACGTCACTGACAGCGTGGGAAAATTCTCAAGCTGAAGCGCTGAGTGCAGGAGAATTTTCCCACGCTGTCAGTGACGTGCATAAGGTGAGCTCATGTCCAATGAACTCAGCTCACCTCCTGCACGTCACTGACAGCGTGGGAGAATTCTCCTGCACTCAGCGCTTCAGTGTGAGAATTCTCCCACACTGAAGCGCTGAGTGCAGGAGAATTTTCCCACGCTGTCAGTGACGTGCATGAGGTGAGCCGAGTTCATTGGACATTAACTCGGCTCATCTGGATGCCCTCACAGAGAGACACTGTGGAGCGCAAGCAAGCCTGCGCTTCTCAGTGTCTGCGGGATGACATACTGGATGGCAGCGTTCTGCTGCGGTCCAGCCTGTCATCTCGATGTAGCAGAGCTGAAGCTGTCATGGGAACCATGGAAAGGTAAGAATGATGTTGCTTTATTATTTTTCTTTTATTTCAGGAGATCGTTGGCTTCAGCTGGAATGGGCGTGATGGTAAGTATGGTTTAATTTAGAACAATAAAGAATTGTGTGTTTATTTCAATTAAAGGACTTTTTTCTGGGTGTTGTGTTTTTTTTAAATTCTTTACTAGAAATTCATGGTGGTCATGTCTAATATTGGCGTGACCCCATGAATTTCGGGTTTAGGGCCAGCTGATAATGCCAAGCTGGCCCTAACCCCTTTATTACCCAGTGAGCCACCGCATCAGGGCCCTGGATGAGTTGGGTACAGCGCCAGAAGATGGCGCTTCTATGAACGCGCCATTTTCCGGGGTGGCTGCGGACTGCAATTTGCAGCGGGGGTGGCCCAGAAAGCTTGGGCCTCCCTGCGCTGCGGATTCCAGCCCCCAGCTGCCTAGTTGTACCTGGCTGGACACAAAAACAGGGCGAAGCCCCACGTCAATTTTCTTTAAATTATTTCATGAAATAATTAAGAAAAAAGGGCTTCCCTATATTGTTGTGTCCGGCCAGGTACAAATAGGCAGCTGGTGGTTGGGGGCAGCCCGTTCCTGCCTGCTGTACCTGGCTGGACACAAATATAGTGCGAAGCCCCACGTCAATTTTTTTAAAATTATTTCATGAATTTCCTGAAATAATTTAAAAAAATTTAAGTGGGGCTTCGCACTATATTTGTGTCCAGCCAGGTACAGCAGGCAGGAACGGGCTGCCCCCATCCACCAGCTGCCTATTTGTACCTGGCCGGACACAACAATATAGGGAAGCCCTTTTTTTCTTAATTATTTCATGAATTTCATGAAATAATTAAAAAAAATTGAAGTGGGGCTTCGCACAATATTTGTGTCCAGCCAGGTACAGCAGGCAGGAACGGGCTGCCCCCAACCACCAGCTGCCTATTTGTACCTGGCCGGACACAACAATATAGGGAAGGCCTTTTTTTCTTAATTATTTCATGAATTTCATGAAATAATTAAAAAAAAAGTACGTGGGGCTTCGCCCTATTTTTGTGTCCAGCCAGGTACAACTAGGCAGCTGGGGGCTGGAATCTGCAGCGCAGGGAGGCCCAAGCTTTCTGGGCCCCCCCCCGCTACAAATTGCAGTCCGCAGCCACCCCGGAAAATGGCGCGTTCATAGAAGCGCCATCTTCTGGCGCTGTACCCAACTCATCCAGGGCCCTGGTGCGGTGGCTCACTGGGTAATAAAGGGGTTAGGGCCAGCTTGGTATTATCAGCTGGCCCCAAGCCCAAAATTCATGGGGTCACGCCAGTATTAGACATGACCGCCATGAATTTCTAGTAAAGTATTTAAAAAAAACACAACACCCAGAATAAAGTCCTTTAATTGAAATAAAGACACAATTCTTTATTGTTCTAAATTAAACCATACTTACCATCACACCCATTCCAGCTGAAGCCAACGATCTCCTGCAATAAAAGAAAAATAATAAACCAACCTCATCCTTACCTTTCCATGGTTCCCACGACAGCTTCAGCTCTGCTACATCGAGATGACTGGCTGGACCGCAGCAGAACGCTGCCATCCAGTCTGTCATCCCGCAGACACTGAGAAGCGCAGGCATGCTTGCGCTCCTCAGTGTCTCGCTGTGACGGCATCCAGATGAGCCGAGGTCATGTCCAATGAACTCGGCTCACCTCATGCACGTCACTGACAGCGTGGGAAAATTCTCACGCTGAAGTGCTGAGTGCAGGAGAATTCTCCCACGCTGTCAGTGATGTGCATGAGGTGAGCTCATGTCCAATGAACTCAGCTCACCTCCTGCACGTCACTGACAGCGTGGGAAAATTCTCCTGCAATCAGCGCTTCAGCGTGAGAATTTTCCCACGCTGTCAGTGACGTGCATGAGGTGAGCCGAGTTCATTGGACATGAACTCGGCTCATCTGGATGTCGTCACAGAGAGACGCTGAGCAGCGCAAGCAAGCCTGCGCTTCTCAGTGTCTGCGGGATGACAGGCTGGATGGCAGCGTTCTGCTGCGGTCCAGCCTGTCATCTCGATGTAGCAGAGCTGAAGCTGTCGTGGGAACCATGGAAAGGTAAGGATGAGGTTGCTTTATTATTTTTCTTTTATTGCAGGAGATCGTTGGCTTCAGCTGGAATGGGCGTGACGGTAAGTATGGTTTAATTTAGAACAATAAAGGACTGTGTCTTTATTTCAATTAAAGGACTTTATTCTGGGTGTTTGTGTTTTTTTTAACTTTGACTATGGGGTTAGTAATGGGGGTGTCTTATAGACGCCTCTCCATTACTAACCTGGGCTTGATGTCAGCTGGCATTATAAGCTGACATCAACCCCAACCCTATTACCCCCTGCCACCGCACCAGGGCAGCGTGGAAGAGCGAGGCTAAGTGCCAGAATTGGCGCATCCTATGAATGCGCCATTTCTGGGGCGGCTGACGGCTGGTGTTTCTAGCCTGGGAGGGGGCCAATATTCATGGCTCCCTTCCTGGGCTATTAATATCAGCCCCCAGCTGTCTGCCTAGCCTTTGCTAGCTATTAAATTAGGGGGGACCCCACGTCATTTTTTTTGGGGGGTCCCCCATTTTAATAGCTAGTAAAGGCTATGTATTCAGCTGGGGGCTGATATTAGTAGCCTGGGAAGCTCCGTGGGTATTACCCCCTTCCCAGGCTTCAAACATCTGCCCCAGCCGTCTGCTTAACCTCCGCTAGAGCCTAAAATTAAGGGGAACCCCACGCCAATTTTTTTAATAATAAATCCTTTATTTTAATACTAAATGACAAGTACAGTAACCAACACTATCACTGTACTTCATATATATGTGACTGACATGTTTCTATCTATCTAATCTATGTGTGATGCTCTATCTTTCTGTTCTAAATTGTCGGGTACCGCTGCTGAATTGCCGGCCGGCTTTTTTAAAGAGACAGTGCATGAAAACACTATTATTTTTTTAAATAAATCCTTTACACTAAATGACAAGTACAGTAAGCAACACTATCACTGTACTTATTATATATGTGACTGACATGTTTCTATCTATCTAATCTATGTGTGAAGCTCTATTCTTTCTGTTCTAAATTGTCGGGTACAGATGCTGAATTGCCGGCCGGCTTTTTTAAAGAGACGGTGCATGAAAACACTAATATTTTTTTTAATAAATCCTTTACACTAAATGACAAGTGCAGTAAGCAACACTGTCACTGTGCTTCTTATATGTGTGACTGACATGTTTCTATCTATCTAATCTATGTGTGATGCTCTATTCCTTCTTGTCTAAATTGTCGGGTACCGGTGTATGCCGCTGCTGAATTTGCCGGCCGGCTTTTTTAAAGAGAGTGTCTTCTGAGCAGTTTGTCAGCTTTTGGACACCTTTGCAGGTGTTTTCTATGTGTTTCTATGTGTTTTTGTTTGCCTGCCATTGGTTTTAACGGTGTTCGACGGTGTTCTAAGATGTTCGACGAACAGTTCGACGAACAGTTCCTCGAACATCCCGGTGTTCGACGAACCGAACCGAACCCGAACACTACGGGGGTGGCTCAACACTAGTAATGAGGGCCTCTGGTGGAGAAGTCCGTCCATGCACCCTTTTGGGTCCTGTGGTACCTGTGGGTAGCAGGGTGCCACATTCCCCCCTAGTACAACTCAGTACTCCTGGACTGAAGCATTTTAAACAGGTAACAACAATTACAATTATAATTATAATAACAATAACACATAGAAGATTTTCAAACAGCTTTTCAAAGTTACAGTGAGTCCCATAACCAGTTGAGGCCAGTCCGCGGGGAAGTCTCCTAGAACTGTATGAACTCAATCTTCCTTGGGTTTTTCTGGTATTATAAGTGGTACTTCTTCCTCCTGTGTCTTCAGTAGACCTGGGCACAATTTCAAGTGGTCTCTTGAGATTGTTGTGGTGGTCCTACCTCCATCCTTGCTGATCAGGCAAGTTTTGGTGTTGTCAAATCTGGAATTTAACACGGTGTAGGGCTCTCTTTCCCACTGGTCATCGAGCTTGTGACCTCTTCTTTTCCGCTTTAGCACTATTTCTCCGGGTGCCAAGGCTTCTGCTGGTGCATGCTTGTTATATTGGTCTTCTTGTCTTTCCCTGACTTTGTTTAAGCTGTCTTCAACACAGGCCTGTACTTTCCTGTACTGCTCTTGTCGATTTGTGTCCCAGTCTTCAGTGGACATATCTGCAGCAGGTTCTACCACTCCGAGCTCCAGGTCCATGGGCAATTTTTCGGGTCTTGCTGTCATGAGGTACGCTGGGGTACAATTAGTAGAACTCACAGGTATGTGGTTATACAGGTCCACTAGGTCAGGTAGCTTTTCTGGCCACTGGTTCCTCTCTTCCAAAGGTAAGGTTTTTAACAAGTCGATGTTGATGTTATTCATTTTTTTGGCATTCAAAGAAATTGAATTACCTGCTTTCCACAGAAATGGAATGGTCCACGAGCAACACACCTCCAGAAGACGTCATGGTAAGACACTAAACCCTTTACCTCATCACAGCTGGAAGGAGACCCAGGACAGTGACCCGGTTGTCAGCCTCATCAAAGGACTGATAACCCAAGAAGGTTCTCACCTGGAGAAGGATGCTCCTCCACAAGCCAAACACCTGTAGAATGAGAGAAGATAAATGGTTTAGCGTCTTACCATGACATCTTCTGGAGGTGTGTTGCTCGTGGACCATTCCATTTCTGTGGAAAGCAGGTAATTCAGTTTCTTCTAGGTCATCCACTTCATCCTCGGTGTCCGACTGGTGGGGCATTCTTGAAAACGCATCAGCATTGGTGTTCTTGTGACCTGCCACAATCTGGCCACCCAACGCTGTTCCATGGCTCCTAACCTGGCTGTCTCCAGGAGTGTCAAGGGGTTATTGTCGGTAAAGGCTGTGAAATTAGTTGAGGCTAGGTAATGCTTGAATCTTTCAGTGATAGCCCAGACCAAGGCCAGGAACTCCAGCTTGAAGGAACTGTAATTCTCCGGGTTCCTCTCAGTGGGGCGAAGCTTCCTACTGGCATAGGCAATTACCTTTTCTCTGCCGTTCTGCTTCTGGTACAACACAGCTCCCAGTCCCTCATTGCTGGCATCTGTGTATAACAGGAAAGGTTGGCTGCAGTCGGGGTAAGCCAGGATTTCCTCACCGGTTAGGGCTTCTTTCATTAATGCAAAGGACTCAGTCTGTTCTTTGCCCCACTGGAATGGGGGACTTTTACCTCTTTTGGACTGTCCTACTAGGAGATCTTGTAAAGGTGCTGCCTTTTTCGTGTAGTCCTTAATGAACCTCCTGTAGTACCCAATCAGTCCCAGAAATTGACGTACTTCTTTGATGTTCTTTGGTTCAGGCCACTTCTGGATGGCAGTGACCTTCTCCGGGTCTGGTGCTACTCCCTCTGAGCTGACCACGTGTCCCAGGTACTGAACCTTCTGTTTGAGCAGGTGGCACTTGGAAGGTTTTAGTTTCATCCCATACCAGGACAATGCCTCAAATAACTCAGCCAGGTGCTTTAGATTGTCTTCATACGTCCTTGAGTACACAATAACGTCATCCAGGTATAGCAGCACTGTCTCAAAGTTCCGGTGTCCCAAGCAACACTCCGTCAACCTCTGGAACGTTCCAGGTGCGATGCAGAGTCCAAATGGCATGCTGTTGAAGTCGCATAATCCCATCGGGGTGGTGAAGGCTGTCTTCTCCTGGTCTTCCTCAGCAACCGAGACTTGCCAGTACCCGCTAGTGAGATCCAATGTAGAGAAATAATTGGCAGATTTTAGTGCAGCCAGGGATTCCTCTATACGGGGCAAAGGGTATGCATCCTTATGTGTTATTCGATTAATTTGTCTATAATCTACACACATCCTCATTCTACCATCCTTCTTTCTGACCAGGACCAGGGGAGCTGCACAGGGGCTACAGCTATCTCTTACTACCCCTGCCTTTTTCATGTCATGCAACATTTATTTTGCTTTTTGGTAATGTGCTGGTGGTATGGGTCTGTAACGCTCCTTAATGGGTGGATGGTTACCTGTGGGTATGTGGTGTTGTACCCCTTTGACCCTTCAAAAAATAAAGTGGGTGTTTACTAAACACCTGTTCATAATCCTGAACCACTCTGTAGACACCGTGTTTTTGATGGACAAGAGTGGCGTCAGTTCCAACATGGAGCTGTTGACACCATTCCTCCAGCTGGGTTTCAGAGTCATTGTACTCCACCATATCTGGTGGGGTCAAGGATTCCACTGTGTGTATGGCATTATTATTCACAGTATACAGTCTGGCAACAGTGGCGTATCTTGGCAATTTGACTTCCTCCTCCCCACAATTTAGGAGGCATACGGGTACCCTCCCATTGCGCAAATCAACTACCCCTCTAGCAGTTAGGAGTGTAGGTCTGTGCTCTGAGTTAACGGGCTCTACTACCGCCTGGTAGTTCTGTCCCTTGAGACCTATTGCTGCCTTACCCCAAATCAGCATCTCACTCATTGGGGGAATCACAATGGGTATCGGGTCTGTCACCCGTACATTACCAATCTCACCACCTGTTAGTTTTACCTGTTGCTGGTACAGGAGGGCTCGAATCTCTCTCTGGAGCACCTTCCTCTGCCCTGGTTTGGCAGTGTCAGCAATCTGTTGGAGTAAAAACAACACTTCTCCCAAACAGTTACCAACAACATTTGTGCCAAGTATCATATATGGGTTTGTATCACGAGGGTTAGACTCTATTGCAATCAGTCCTTGGTCCTTTAGTTCCACTCTTCCCACCTTCACTGTCACATCCTTAACCCCGACTAGGTTAAGAGGAAGGCCATTTGAGGCATACACAGAGAGGTTTGGGGCTGGCGGGTGGAGTTCATCTATGGACCAGTACCTTTTGTAAAGAACATCAGGTATGATGGTTACCTGTGACCCGGTGTCCAGTAGTGCAGGTGTTGCTATGCCGTCCAGCACAATGGGCAGGAAAGGCCTTCCTCTTACAAACCGGTTGTACCAGCTCGATGGGCCTGATTGATCTACTCCTGGGTGTTGGCCCTTCGCCCCAGGGTTTGCTCGTTTAAAGGACAGATCCGTGTGGTGTGGCCTGCCTTGTGGCAACGGTAACAAACGAGTTCACCTGGAGGGCGAGGTCGGTCGTTGGTCCTCCCACGGGGTGGCGTTGTCTTCCCTCTTCTCCTCATCCAGGGGACATCCTCAGGACTGTCGGCGAGTAGGATCCTTCGATCCGGCTCGGGCTCTGTCTGTAGCTGCAGGGCGCTCAGGACAGTGGCCAGGGTTTTACTTAGCTGATGCACTTCAGAGCGCAGGCTGTCCAGCTCGCTAGGGGACGCTGCTTGCACTTTTGCCTCAGCCGCTAATGAAGGGGCAGTGAGTGCTGTGGGCATTAGGGTGGCCCCACCCTGGTAATGCTGGATAGCAGTATCTGATGTTTCTAGGGGCTGAAGGCCCTTAATAGCCATGTCCTTCAGGGCGTCAAAGGTGGCATTTGGATGATCTAAGGCCCACAACCTTACAGTTCTGCTCTCCTCCTGGGACCTTAACTCCCGGATGAATTGTTCTATCAGCATTTTGTCCTCATCATGTATGCTGGCTGGTCTACCCTGTTTCAGGGCCCGCAGAGCCTCTTGTAAGTGCCAGACATAGTCCCGGATACTGTCCTCAGGTTTCTGGGTACAGTGGTAGAACCTCACCCGAAGATCTGTCTCAGTGCGGTTTTCAAAGACAGTTCGCAGTTTCTTAAATATAATAGATACTGATTCTTGTTCTGCAGCTGGCCAGGTTTCAACTTCCCACTCTGCGGCACCAGCCGATTGTCCCAGCACAACAGCGGCTCTCTGCTTACCAGTCATTGAGTACATGTCCAATACACTGCATATTTTCCTTTTGAACCCAGACAGGGTGTCTGGTTTGCCGTCATACTGGGGAAGCCATTTAGCTCCGGGGACGTACGGCAGGACCATGGGTATCACTGGAGTCACGACCCCTGCTGGTGGGGCGGCCGCTCCGGCCTGAGCAGCGCCGGGTGCGAGTTGAGCATCGAGAGCGTTAACCGGTGCTCCGGCATCTTGCTGGTCGTCGGCCATGGTTGCGCCCCCCTAGTAAACCGTAGCCTACCTTCTTTGCTTTTATCGGGTATGCCACAGCTCTGCAGATCATGGTCTGCTTCCAGGACCTGACACTTCCTGATGTGGCGTCAGAGCGCGAGGCGGGGCTTGGGCGTCGCGCGCTACCAACGGTCATGCCTCTCTGGTTCCCACGGTTACGCCCCTCTTCTTACCGCGCGGCGACGAGGTAATGGCGGCGATGTTCACCACAGTTCAAACACAGTTCAAGTACGGCACACAGTACCTGGTGGCAACAGGCACGAAATCCTGTTCGTGACGCCAGGAAGAGAATACTCGCCCAGGGGGATATGGGGGACTCGGTACCCGGGTCTTTACCTTCTTGGGATGTCACGACAGTCGGCTCCCGGGCCCGTACCCTGGGGTCACTCTTTAAAAGGGGTTTGTTAACCTGTGGCTCCTGGTAATGGGTACCTCCGGGGGTGATAGGATGGCAGCTGGGATGTTTCTGCTCCCCACAGGCGGAGCAGGCCCCCGGGGCAGGGTTGATGGAAGGGATGCAGGTGAGAGGTGGCCCAGTTGGGTCAGGGGGAATGACGGACACGCACACAGGGGATTTGCTTCAGTACCTTTACTGGTGTAACGGCAGGTATGGTCCAGGGTACCTAGTAGAAATGGTGCACTTCTGGACTCTCCCCAGTGAGCGGGTAGTAGGCCTCCTGGTCCGTTTCTTCCTCTCTCTAATGTTTCTTGCCAGCCTGGAACTAGGCCTAGCTTCTATGCTGTTTCACTCTCTCACCTGTCTGCTTGGTAATAGAACTTTTCTCTGGCTACCACTATCCCTGGACGCTGGGGCCTTTGTGGTTCCTAGTTCTGTAAAATGATGGTAGCTTCAGGTTGACCAGGGGTCTGGAATCCTCCTGGTATGCAGGTTATCCCTACTGGGTGTAGAGGACCCTGGTGTCCGGCTTGTGTCCTGGGGTGAGCTTTAGATGCTCCTCTGCCCCCTTAACTCCTCTCTCCTTGCCTCCAGCCCTCAACACAGCAGCTAACAGGTGCTGCTTCTTCACTGGTCTCAGTGCCAGCACCCTCTCCGTATATATATCCCTAACAGGGCTCCCTCTGGTGGTATGAGGTGAAAGGGTGGAGGTGTCTGTTATGTAATGAGGGCCTCTGGTGGAGAAGTCCATCCATGCGTAGGTGTGATTTTGGTCCATTCTTACACACACTCTTCAAATCCACAAGGTTCCGTGGCTCCTTCTATGAACTCTAAGCTTTAGTTACTCCCATAAATTTGATTGGCTGAGTCATTCTACCAGTTTTATTTTCTTCTCTGAAACCAAATGAGTTTCTTTGTCTGTGTGTTTGGAACCATTGTCATGCTGAAATGTTCACCCTCGATTCATCTTCATCATCCTGGTACTGTAGATTGCTGCAGATTTTTATCAAGAAAGTCTCGGTACATTTGTCCATTCATTCTTCCTTCAAGTATATGTAGTTTGCAAATGCCGTATGCTGAAAAATAGCACTACACCATAATGTTCCCACCTCCAAACTTTACTGTTGTTATGATGTTTTTGGGGTGATATGCAGTACCTTGTGGCCTCCAAACTTCGTGAATATTATGGCATGTCAGTATTTTACATGCTTGTCTAAATGTTGTTGATCAAACTTTAAACACTCTTAAACATGCTTTTTGTTCAGCAATGGAGTCTTACGTGGTGAGTAGTGTTGAGCCACCCCCGTAGTGTTCGAGTTCGGTTCGGTTCGTCGAACACCCGTGTGTTCGCCGAACTGTTCGTCGAACTGTTCGTCGAACACCGTCGAACACCGTTAAAACCAATGGCAGGCAAACAAAAACACATAGAAACACATAGAAAACACCTTCAAAAGGTGTCCAAAAGCTGACAAACTGCTCAGAAGACATAACTAACAAATGGAAAAGTGACAAGTACATATAGTCATGCGAAAAGAACAGAGGTGGAGGAGTAAAAGGAGGGGGAGACACAGATATAGGCATGTCATGCCCTTCTAAAACCCAAAAAGTGAGAAGCCGACATGGCCAGTCTGTTCCTGCCCGTGCGACCTCCGTGTCGCCGGGTTTGTGCCAGAGCCGCGGTGCACCCTGACGGTCAGCCCCCCTCTCTCAATACTGGTGCCTGTCCGCTGGTGGGTCGAGCGATCCCCCCTGTGGTGGAGGCAGGTCTAAGCTTTTTAATTTAAATTGTCTCTCTAATTTGAATGAATACACTTTAAATCCATTTACAAGGATCTATTGGAGGGCAAATCTCATGCCAGCAGCCGCGTAATTCCAGCTCCAGTAGTGTCCACTAAAGCTGCTGCAGTTAAAAAGCTTTCGTAAAGATCGAGCTCGGCGGTCCACCGCAAGTCGTCCTACCGCCAGTCCCAGCCCCTATGCCTTGGGGTGCCTCCTGATGCTCTTCACTGAGTATCCCGGGGTCCCGAAGCATTTCCTTTGAAAAAATTAAGTGTCCAAACTACAGGTGGTGTAGCTTACTTCACAGCTGGGATAATCCGCTGACTAGCAGACACCGCTACTAGGCACAAAGTATTTCCTGGGCTAGATGCAGTTAAAAATTTGTAATTAGATACTCTCGTTGGATGCTGAGAAAGCATTCCATAGAGTCTCCTGGCACGCCATATATTATTCTCTTAAAAAGCTTGGGGTAGGGGTCTAGGGGACCCTTTTATAGCCAAAATCATGGCCCTGTATCGCAATACGTCACCTAGGCTGAAGATAAATGGAACTGTAGCACCCCGAGGGCTCGGTTGCTACAGAGGTATTGCACCTCACCCAGGGGTGTGATATCTCACTCTCAGGTAAGGATGGAGTGTGGATCAGGACCCGACACCTGCATGCATTATACCACATTGCCGTGGGGCATGGCGACCAATATGCCCCTGAGATGGGCACGACAGTCCCTGTCCCTGGCTGGAGTGGGGAAAGGGAACACTGAGGAAGGGGAACCCTGTAGTGCAGGAGCAGGGAGGAAGCAGTTCCTGGGTGCATTGAGAAGGGAGTATAAAAGGTGGGCACCATCTTAGTTCAGTGCAGAGAAGTCTGAGCAGAAGTGACAGGGAGCAGGGGCTCTGCATGAGCTCTGCTCCGGAGGCGGGGCTAGTAACAGAGGCCCAGGCCTGGAAGAGGGAGAAGGAAGGAAGAGGAGCGGAGAAGGCTCCAGGAACGAGGAACGAAGGGATCCCAGGGGTGCGGACGGGTGAGTCGCCACCGCACGCCCGAATCCACCTGCGTGGAGGGGTCAGACCAAAGGGGGAGACCGGTCCCGAAACTAGTGGAGGTGGGAAATGACCCTCAGCTACAAACCGGAGGCTGTGACATTTTATGTGGCGCAGCCCCTCGCTACACCCGCTAGGAAGGCACCACATAGGGTCAGGGAAACTGGCGCCAAGTTTACCAAGAGGAGGCCCGAGGCAGCCGGACAGAAGCGTTGGTAAGAAAGGCCAGACAAAGGACACACAAAGGGGGTCCTGTGAAGCGCTCCAGAGTTGTTTGAGCCCCTCACCTGGTGAGCACAGTACGACGTGGGCAGCCGTTACCTGCAGAAGTGGTCTGGATAATAAGAACTGTGAGTAAAGGCCCTGGACTGCATCACTGACTCTGTGTCGTTACTGCTGCTGCCCTGCACCATCACCCCCATCCTCCGCATACACTGCCCTGAGGCTATACTCCTCCCGTGGTGAGCTATACTACGCTCGGCTGCACCCACAACACCAGCCTCAGCGGTCTGCCCTGCAGCGGCGGTTCACTCTGACCGCAATCAACGGGTGGCGTAGTCGGACATTTAAACATCAAAACCACATAAATAGTTCCGCCACTGGTTTGACCGCCCTGAGCCACGGAACCGGGTCGCCGCCACGGAGACTACAACCACCAGCATCCACCAAAAAGGGTCCGGCTCCGGGTGTCCCAAGGCCCAGGGGCGCGTCAGAACATTTTCATCACCTTTCATAATCACCAATGGGACAAGGCACGGATGTCCTCTATCCCCTCTCTTATACATCCTAGTGACGGAGCACCTGCTCTCATCAATTCGCCATAACCCCAATATTAGGTGGATTGAGGTGGGAGGCACCGAGTACAAGTGCTCTCTATTTGCTGATGATGTCCTAGTATATATCACTCAATCACATATATCCATCCCTGCTGTTATGGCTGAAATAGATCACTTTGTTACATGGTCAAATTTTAAAATCAATGCAGCGAAGTCTGAGGCCCTCGATGTCTCCCTCCCCAAATCCATACAGGATTCCATCCAGTCCAACTTTCCCTTTGCCTGGCCCTCACAGGGTTTCAAATACTTAGGAATTCCTATTCATAGAGACTTCCCCCGTCTATGTTATCTTAATTTTGGGCCCTTTATTGAACAACTCCATACAGACCATGGTTAGCAAGTTAGAACTGTAAGATTCACTACGTGAACCACTGGTGTTTTGTGGAAAAGCACATGTACACTGTGTTCCAAATTATTATGCAAAAAGTGTTTAGGAGTGATAAGGTAAGAATTTTTTTGTTTGTCAGTTAAACTCATTGATGGTGATGTGTGTCAGGGCTCCTTATATCACTGTAAGCAATTGCAGACACCTGTGCTAATTAGTTTGGCGGGTGTGTCCAATGAAAGGCAAGACTACTTAAGAAGGCTTTCCCACATTATTAAGCAGCCAACATTTTCTGCCAAAATGGGAAAGAAAAAGGATGTGTCGGCTGCTGAGAAACAAATTGTGGAGTGTTTAGGTCAAGGCATGACTACAATCAACATTGTGCGATGATCAGGATGAAGTGTCTTGGCAATCAAGAATTATGTAGCTGATTCACAGTACACATGTGTGCGTGCTGATAAGGGAAAATTGAGGACTCTTTCCTACAGGCAATTATGTCAGGTTAAAAGAGCAGCTGCAAAAATGCCTTTTCATAGCAGCAGACATGTTTTTGAAGCTGCTGGTGCCTCCAACATCCCCCGAACAACAAGATGCAGGGTCCTTCAGAGGTTTGCAGCTGTGCGTAAGCCATCCTGTCAACCTCCTCTATCCACTGCACACAAGCAGAAAAGGCTCCAGTGGGCCAAAAAATACATGAAGACTGACTTCAAAACAGTTTTGTTCACGGATGAGTGCCATGCAACGCTCGATGGTCCAGATGGATGGAGTGGAGGATGGCTGGTTGATGGACAACCCACGCAAACACGGCTACAGCGCCAACAAGGAGGAGGTGGAGCAATGATTTGGGCTGGAATCATGGGGAGAGAGATTATCGGCCCCTTTAGGATCCCTGAAGGGGTAAAGATGAACTCCATAATGTATGTGGAGTTTCTCAAACAGCACTTCCTGCCATGGTTCAAGAAGAAGAACCGTGTATTCCACAGCAAGATCATTGTCATGCATGATAATGCACCGTCTCATGCTGCACATAACACATCTGCATCTCTGGCTGATATGGGCATAAAAGGGGAAAAACTTATGGTGTGACCCCCATGCTCCCCTGACCTCTACCCCATTCAGAACCTCTGGAGCATCATCAAAAGGAGTGTTTATGATGGCGGGAGGCAGTTCACATCTAAGCAACAGCTCTGGGAGGGTATTCTGTCCTCATGCAAAACAATTGAAGCAGAAACCATCCAAAACCTGACAAATTCAATGGACGAGTGAGTTCAGAAGCTCCTTTCGAACAAGGGGTTCTATGTGCAAATGTAACATCACCTAGAATAAAGTTTTGAGTTGAAAACTGTTTGATTTCAGTTTCGAATAACCTGCTAATGCTTATCATTTCAAAAATGACCATTTTTTGGTCTTTATTAAATTGAAAAGGTTGATCGAAGAGTGTGGGGGATCTAAGAGTGTGGCAACCCAGTAGTCAGGATTATTTCGAATTCTGACAATCTGAGGGTCATGTTGCAGGTAGTGCAGCAAGAAGGCACTTATGTGTCTTGCGCATCTCGGAGCCCCAAAATTATTTTCCGGGCTAGAAACAGCTAAAAATTATTATTAATTTTAAATCTGGTGGAGCTTAGTATAGATGACCTAATAGAATCAGTACTGCACACTGCTACAAAGCCCAAATTATTTTCCAGCTAAGATACAGATAAACATGATTAGTAATTTGAAATCTTAAAATGGTTGCTGAGGTGATTATAACCAATTATCAAGCTTTTACTCTCCCCAGGATGACACAGGGGTAGAAAAGTCATTTCGGATCCATGATTTGTTCATCTTTATGAACTTGAGTCTGTTTACATTATCAGTGGAGAGCCGCGTGCGCTTATCTGTCAGCACACCACCAGCAGCGCTGAACACACGTTCAGACAGAACGCTGGCTGCGGGGCATGACAAGATCTCCAAGGCGTAAGTGACTAGCTCCGGCCATTTATCCAGATTGGAAGCCCAAAAAAAGAGCAAGGGTCCAGTGACACAGTCATGGCTTCAATGTTTACTTGGAGATACTCCTGTACCATCGTCTCTAGGCGTTGACTATGTGTCAGACTTCTTGTCTCCTGTGGCCTTGCAAAGGATGGGCTAAAAAGTGGTGAAATGATTCCGCAAAATTGATGTTACCAGCAGATACTGTGTTTCTGTTACGGTTTGAGTGCTGAACACTCGACGGTCCCACGGTTGGCAAGTTGGGACTGTGAGATTCACTACGTGCACCACTGGTGTTTTGTGGAAAAGCACATGTAAGATTCTGCAACAGTCTCTGCTGATACTCCTGCATGCGTGCATCCCTTTCTATGGCAGGAATAATTTCTGCAAATTTACTTTTGTACCGGGGATCTAACAGTGTGGCAACCCAGTAGTCAGGATAATTTCTAATTCTCCCAATTCGAGGGTCATGTTGCAGGTAGTGCAGCAAGAAGGCACTCATGTGTCTTGCGCATCCAGGAGCACCAAGTCCCTGTTGTGTTGGTGGCGAGGTAACAATCATGCTTCCTTCCTCTGTCCTCTCCCCCCAACCTCGCACAACAGAAATGTGATCAAGGTCTCCCTCATCTGATGAGTCTTCCATCAGTTCGTCCTCCACTTCTTCCTGGGCTCCTGCACCTTCCTCACTAGTTTGGCTGCTACCATGCGCCCTGGTAAAACCATCTCCCCCACCCTCACATGCCTGCCGCCTTGGTGCTGCCGACCGTCTGGACCTTGCAGATGTTAGCCCTTCCGCATACAACTCCTCCTCCTCTACTTCCTCCACCTCCTCTTGTGCCACCACCTGACTCCGAATTCTGTTTAACATGTGCTCCAGCATGTAAATCACCGGAATAGTCATGCTGATAATGGCATCGCCAGCACTAAACATCTTCGTCGCCATTTCAAAACTGTGCAGAAGGGTGCATAGGTCACTGATCTGAGACCACTCCTCCAGCATGATTTGCCCCACCTCTGGATCTCGTTGGCCCAGACTATACGTCAGAACGTATTGCACCAGGGCTTGTCGGTGCTGCCACAGTCAATGCAACATGTGCAGAGTTGAATTCCACCAGGTAGGCACATCGCATTTTAGCCGGTGAAGTGGCAGGCCCAATGACTTCTGTAGAGATGTAAGTCGCTGAGCTGCGGGATGCGAACGGCGGAAGTGAGCACACAGCGACCGTGCCCTCTGCAGAAGGCCATCTAGTCCGGGATAGTGGGCTAAAAATTGCTGGACAACCAGGTTCAACACGTGAGCCAAACAAGGCACGTGTGTGACCTTGCCCCGGCGAAGGGCCGCACCCAGGTTTGCGGCATTGTCGCACACGGCCTTCCCTGGTTTCAGGTCCAGTGGAGACAACCATTCATGAAATTGGTTCTCCAGAGCTGACCACAACTCCTCAGCTGTGTGACTCACATTTCCCAGACATTTCAAAGTAAAAACCGCCTGATGACGTTGAGCCCTACTGCCAGCATAGTAAGGAGGTGTGCAGGATCCCTTCTGCGCAGTTAGAAAGCTTGTGGCATGACCAGACAGGCTTTGGGTGCAGGTGGAGGAACGAGAGGAGGTTGAGGAGGCAGAAGCAGTGGAGGAACTTTGAGATAAAGAGGATTGACGCACAAGTCGTGGGGACGGCAAGACTTGGACAGCAGCCCCTTGTCCTGCTGTCACCATAGTTACCCAGTGCCCAGTCAGCGACATGTAACGCCCCTGTCCATGCCTACTCGTCCAAGTGTCTGTGGTGAAATGCACCCTGTCACACACAGAGTTTCTCAAAGAAGCGGTGATGTTGTGTGCGACATGCTGGTGGAGCGCAGGCACACCTTTCTTTGAGAAGTAGTGACGACTGGGCATCTGGTACTGGGGCACTGCGACGGACATAAGGTCTCGAAAATCCTCTGTGTCCACCAGGAGGAAAAGAAGCATTTCTGTAGCCAAGAGCTTGCAGATGGTGAAATTCAACCTCTTAGCTTTCTCATGGCTAGGAGGAAATGGTCTTTTACTTGTCCACATCTGAGGGACCGAGGGCTGGCTGTTGTGCTTAGACGGGGTTGAGAAGGGTGTCCCCGGCAAACTGCCGGTCTGTGAGGAAGATGCAGGCGGACATGTTAGGTTGCCTTGTTCCAAAGGTGGTGCTATCGATGTCGGACAGCGCTCAACACCAGCTGGTGTTTCCACCTCCAAAGAAAATGATGACCTGCCAATCACGCTGGCTGTTGCGGGTAAAGAGGTGGCCGGTCTGCGTCCCAAAACAGGTGTGACTGCTGTCCCCCCAGTCACAGAGGATGAAGAGGCCGCGGATGCACAAGATGGGGCAGACGGCAGTTGGCCCGGCCGGCTAGGCCGCATTGTAGCACAGTGAGCTTCAAACTGCAACTTATGCTTCATGTCCATGTGCCGGTTCATGCATGAAGTACTCAAACTATGTATTTTTTGGCCTCTACTTAGCTTTTGCTGACAAATGTTACAGATAACACGAGTTGGGTCATCTTTATTGATCTGAAAAAATGCCCAGGCTATGCAAGGCTTAGCACCCATATGACCTGAAGAGCCACCACGACTTAGGGTCAGAGGCAGAGTTGTGTTTGAGGATGCAGTTGTTGACGTGCTTCCAGTACTACGTCTCTGTCCAGGAAGGTGCAGCCTGACCTCGTCGTCACTAGCATCTTCCTCCACCTCCTCTGCTGACCTCATCGACTGGCTGACTGTGGGTTGACAGTAAGTGGGATCTCCAACCTCATCATCATCACCCTGTGTGTTATCACACCCGTCGTCCTCAGAGCCAACCTGTTCCTGCCCTGACAAAAAACTAAAGTTGTCGCTCCAATCAGGTATTTGAGTCTCATCATCGTCTTCCTCATTGTCTCCACCAACAGGAGTTACAGTTTGGGAATGAGGGTCTACATTATGGTCAGAACCTTCTGCGTCTGGTCCTGGATCCGACTCATAAAGATTCTGGGCATCAGTGCAGATCATTTCCTCGTCTGGATTCACAGAAGCTCTGGAGCCGACCTCTGATTCCCAGGCTATTGTATGAGTAAACAGCTCAGCAGACTCAACCATCTGTTCTACCCCATACTCAGACGGGCAGCTGGAGATTTGGGAGCTGTGAGGAAGCAAGTGCGATTGGGGTGACACCTTTGAGGACTGGAGTATTTGTGATGTTGAAGTTGATGTGGAGGAGAGCCCACTTAAAGGAGCACTTGATATCCGTTGAAGCACCTGCTGTTTTTGTGCCTCATCTGGAATTTGTAGCGATTGGCGTGGCCGTAAGAACGGGATCTTATCACATTGTCCGCTAAAAGAAGTAGACATTTTAGTTTGGCTGGAAGATGGTCTTTCTTCTGCAGATGTTACTGTTGCTTTAACACCTACCCCACGGACACAACCTTTTTCCCCTTCCCAACACGCCTATTCCCCTTTCCACCAGCAGAAGGCCTTTTTCCACTCATTTTGGTGGTTAACTAATTCATAACTCTGGAGTTGTTTGCACAAAAAAACAATGGATGGGAACCGAGCAGAGCTGAGTGGCCAAACTGTGGTATTAGGCCAAAAGTATTGGCTGGGTTAGATGCAGATAAAAATGATATTGAATTTGCAACCTGGTGGAGGTTAGTATAGATGGACTAATAGACCAAGTCCCACACACTGCTAGAAGCCCAAATATTTTTTCAGAGCTAGATGCAGAAAAAAATTATATTGAATTTGCAACCTGATGGAGGTCAGTATAGATGGACTAATAGACCAAATCCCACACACTGCTAGAAGCCCAAATATTTTTTCAGAGCTAGATGCAGATAAAAATTATTTTTAACTTGCAACCTGGTGGAGGTTAGTATAGATGGACTAATAGACCAAGTCCCACACACTGCTAGAAGCCCAAATATTTTTTCAGAGCTAGATGCAGAAAAAAATTATATTGAATTTGCAACCTGATGGAGGTCAGTATAGATAGACTAATAGACCAAGTCCCACACACTGCTAGAAGCCCAAATATTTTTTTCAGAGCTAGATGCAGAAAAAAATTATTTTTAATTTGCAACCTTGTGGAGGTTAGTATAGCTGGACTAATAGACCAAGTCCCACACACTGCTAGAAGCCCAAATATTTTTTCAGAGCTCGATGCAGAAAAATATTATATTGAATTTGCAACCTGGTGGAGGTTAGTATAGATGGACTAATAGAATGATGCTATGCCCAAAAGGTTTTACTTCAATAGGTGCAGTAAAAAAATTGATATTCTATACACAGGTGGTATATCTTGCAACACAGATAGGCTACTCCACTGACTAACACACTCTGCAATAGGCCAAAAAGGATTTGCTTTGCTAGATTTAGCCAAATGCTGTGAAAAAACTTGCACAGCACTGGCACAGACCTGCCTGGCAAAAACTGATAGGAACTGATGTAACTTAGTCCTGAAAAGGACTGCAATTACAATTAGTCTTTACTCCCAACCTATCTATTTAAGAGCACAGACCTGCCCGATAAAAGTCGTAGGAAATGATGAAACCTAGTCCTTAAAAGGACTGCAATCACAACTATTCCCTACTCCCAAGCTATCTGTAGATTTGTGCGAAAATTGGCTTGAAATTAACAAGGTATAGCGCACACAGCAACAGCGGTGCCGTCGAACACGCAGCTGCAGCAGTGAGAAAATGGTGGCGACGGGGAAAATGGCTGGGTCTTATAGGGCAAGGACATGTGACATACACTGCCAATGACACATGCCCTTGCTTGTGTGAAAAAAAATCACTTCGCTCCGTGTGTGCGCTGCTGATAGGCTGACAGATTGCACCTCCCCACTGTAAATGCGGGAAAGAGAAAAAAAAATGGAGATCTTCATTATTCCTTCAGAGATCCATCCCCTGCCCCTCCCCCCGCCCCGCTGTACACTCAAACTGCGTATTAACATTAATTTTCAGCCTTTCTGAGAAAAAATCCAGTTATGATTTTGGTGCACGAACAGTTATCGAACATAATCTCGAACAGCCGAATTTGTTTCAAATCGTTCGTGTTCGCCGAACGGCTCGAACACCGCCCAAAACAGGTCGAATTTGAGATTGGCGAACAGTTCGAGTCGAACACCGCTCATCTCTAGTGGTGAGCATGCATACAGGCCATGGAGGTTGAGTGCATTACTTATAATTTTCTTTGAAACAATTGTACCTCCTGACTTCATATTTTTCTGTAGCTCTCCACAAGTGGTCCTTGGACAACCCTTCTCATAATTTTTTCCCTTCCTCTGTCTGAAATCTTGAGGAGAGCACCTGGTCATGGCCTGTTTATGATGAAATGATGTTATTTCCACTTCTGGATTATGGCCTCAACCATGCTCACTGGAACCTTCAGTACTTTAGAAATTCTTCTGTAACCAATGACATCAGTATGTTTTGCAACAATAAGGTTGTGAAAGTCTTGAGACAGCTCACTGGTTTTATCTATCATTAGATGTTTCTTGTGTGGCACCTTGGTAATGAGACACTTTTTTATAGGCCATCAGTTGAAACAGCTGATATTATTTTTCACTAAGTGGCAGGATTACTTTCCAATTACTGATAGATTTCAGCTGGTGTCAAAACTTTCCATGGCTTTTTGAACCTGTCTTTCTTCATGTGTTCAATATTTTTTCTCTGTGTCGTTTCTCATTATTACACATAACTTAATTATTTTGGAAATCTATGGTTTGATTTCTTTGCCTGTGTGGATTGGATGGGTTGCTATTCACATCTGGTGAGAATTTAATGTCAATAGAACCTTTAGAAATATATTTACATAGTTAATTGGCGACGTGTTCCATACTTATTTCACTCGCTTTATTTCACAACTAACACAAATGGTGCCTAATGGACCCCTTTGACTTTTAATATGGACTATTGGGGTTCATTCATGTTTTTCGTTAATAATGGTGCTTCTATTCGTCCCGATAAATGTGATGGACCTGGTGGATCAGGACAAGAAGTGTGATCGTTATATGGAGGAATTGGTCACACTGAATAGTGGTGCCATAATTTAATATTATAACAGTATGGTGTAACAAAATGTTGGGGAACAAAGTATACACCGGTTAATCATTGTAATCATTTAATTAAAAGTTTTAATTCAGCTTCCTATTTCAGTTCAGTGACCATTTTAATTCTGTAGCACATATAGATTGAATGACAACACATCATTTAGGGAAGCTGTCACTGACTGCAGCAGCCAGGTTGAAGTTCTGAATAGACACTGTCCAATTTTGTACAGTAGCTGCTTTTTTTATTTTTGTGCAAGGTTTATACCCCTTTAAAGGGAATCTCTCAGCAGGCTTTTGCTATATAAACTTAGGACAACATGAGGTAGGGGCTCACAGATTTCAGTGATGTCAGTTATTAGACTGTATGCTGTTGTTTCACTACAATGAATGTTTTATCACCAGTAGATTATCACTGTCTGGACTACAGGCTGATATGAGCCCTGGTCCGACCATGCCCCCTCCTCTGATAACCAGCTCACTGTTTGTAGACCATGTACATAGAAAGCTGTGGTATGGGTGGGATCAGCTTTCTGAGCACTGCTATAGCTAAGAACTCTGTGTCAGAATGGCGGCACCCAGTAAACTTAGTGATACATTGCTGGAATCAGCGTCTCTTTTCCTATATCATGCTGCCCTCAAATGAGGTAGTGAAAACCTGGTGAAAGATTTCTATTAAGGCTAAGCAGCCTAATGGCTGTGTCCTCTGCTACCCTCTCCCTTTCTTCTGATGTTAATAATTTAGTGTATTTCAGCCTGAATTCAAGCCCCTCAATAACCCCTCCATGTATCTGGTTGTAACACCCATATACCCACACCCACATTTATGCATTGAGCTGCCTATTTCCTTCTGCCTTCTATGGAACTGACCACCGTTATTGATATTTTTTTGTTTTTGTCATGTTCTTACTGTTGGTTATATATTCTCTTCCTCTTGTTTCTGATTTCAGTGCTCTTTTGATATCTCCTTATGATAAGTGGCAGCTGGCGAGTGATGGTTAGAGTGTAGATTAAGTGGTAGAATTGAAGGCAGATTTGTGCACCGGGAGTCCGGCGCTTGGTATATGGCTTTACATCTGGTAATAATTTACATGACACATTTTTCAGTAAACGTAGTTGCCGATTCCTGTCCTACAAAAGAATTCATAATGTGTGTTTGAATGTAGGGAAGTGAGAGAGCCATCACTGGTAAGGGTTAAAATGTTGGTCCCTGCAGTCACATTGTTGTACATCATAATAATTTTAAATGCCAAATTAGTGTTAAGTCTTTTATTTTTACAGGCCCTTATTTATCTGGATTTTTTAACAAGGTTGAAGAGTTCAGCCTGTGGACAGGAAACCGGCAAACTGGGTGTTAAGCTGAAATTTTTTTTTCCATGATTTCAGTGTTAACTAGAAAACAGGAAAACATGCTCTTCAGACAGCCACATGCACACAAAGAATTACTTGTCCCTGCTTAGATGAAAATCCCGCAACATAAAAATCCCTAAAGCTTTCAGATCAACAGACAAGGAAAACAGAAGCTAAGATTGCAAAATCACCACAAAAAGTGAACTGATAAAAGGAATTTAAAGGGCAGAAATAGCCAGGAAGTTCGTGTTTGATCTGCAATCCCAAGGCAGAAGTTACCAAATCCGAGTCAAAATGCTTAGACTGGACGTCATTGCTATGTTATCGCTTACTTTATGCTGTTATGCTGCACTGCCGTCTAAACCAGGTAAGTTCACAATATGGGTTTAAAAAAAGCTTACAATGTTTTAGTATTTTTTTTGAATCTGAGCAGATTTCTCTATGTACGTATAATATCTGACCGCCTCTGCTGCAGGTGATAGACACTCAGATCTGCTTGCCATAAATGAGTAGAATAGTATGGTGGACAGTTT
Organism: Phyllobates terribilis; assembly: GCF_046119375.1. Classification (NCBI taxonomy): domain Eukaryota; kingdom Metazoa; phylum Chordata; class Amphibia; order Anura; family Dendrobatidae; genus Phyllobates; species Phyllobates terribilis. The sequence continues at coordinate 31,226,803 of NW_027362768.1, read as the reverse complement.
TTCAGTGTGTAGAATATTCCTCCTTATACTTTATGGACAATATTTTTTCTTTCTTTTTTTCCCAGCAAAGAGGGTGGAAATCACAACACTGGTAAATGTGAATGTGACTCTTTTTCATTACTGTGAATGCATATTTCTAATTACACAGTGATTGTTAAATTAGATTTTATAAATATCTTATCTAAAAGATTTGGCATCTAGAATCTTATAAAAAGTCATAAAATCTGCTGAAAGACAGATTTATCTTCCTGTAAAATATCATAGGATTTTTCCTACAGTCAACAAAAAATTGTCTCATTTTTTTTATTGAAGACTACATTAAATCCTTATACATACTGTGAAGCATGTTTATGAAACATGACGGCGATTACGCTGCGTGTCCGCAAAATTAATGGACATGCTGCGGATTTTTGAGCGCAGCATAAATGCTGCGGAAAAATCTGCAGCATGGGCATTGACATTGCAGCTTGTCATTGGGGACCATGGGGGGCGGATTACCAAGCGTTTCCCAAGCGTTTACGCTGCGGAAATTCCGCAGCATATGCGCTTGTAAAACGCTAAGTGGGCACATACCCTTAGGGAAACGCTTGGGAAACACTTGGTAATCCGCCCCCCATGGTCCCCAATGACAAGCTGCAATGTCAATGCCCATGCTGCGGATTTTTCCGCAGCGTTTATGCTGCGCTCAAAAATCCGCAACATGTCCATTAATTTTGCGGACACGCAGCGTAATCGTCACCATTGACTTGCATTGAATATCCGTGTCAGTACATTTGCACACACGGATATTATGTGTTTCTATGTGCGGATGGTACCCAAGTCTGGCGGAGAGGAGACTCTCATCCAGACTCGGATACCATAGAAACTGTAAAAAAAAAAGAATTTAAAATAAAAAATAAAGTTTATACTCACCTTCTGATGTCCTCCCGGTGTTTTGTCTGCTCTGTCCGGTCTATTGCAATGCTCCCGCTGTTGTGAAGGACCTGCCATGACGTCACTGAGTCATGTGACCCATGACATGGCTCAATGACGTCACCGCAGGTCCTTCACAACAGCGCGAGCCGCCCAACACACCGGACGTGGCAGAGAGAACACCGGGAGGACACCAGAAGGTGAGTATAAACTTTATTTATTTTTTTTTACCATTTTATTCTTTTTTTTAACTAACTTGGTCACACTTCTATAAATCCATGCCGGTTGCATGGATTTATATAGTGTGAACAAGTTGTCAAGCACTTTCCAAGTGATGCTAAAATCGCTTGGAAAAGCGCTTGATAACCCGCATGCAGAAATGCATGCAAAGACGCTTGTCAAACGCTACTACCTGGTGGGAAAAACGCATGTAAAAACCGCATGCGTTTTTCCTGCCAGGGAGAAGCGTAAAAAATATTCAGCATTTCTGCATTGTGGGCACATAGCCTAATGCTTTTCCTCTGTAATGAGTTCAGTGTTAGTAAGTAGTGCTATCCACATGTGTTTCAAATCAAAATTAGTTATTTCAGTATTTGTAGAAGAAATCTGTGTAAGACTAGGTTCACACTACATCAGCGCTCTCCGCTGAGCAATGCGTTGGGGATTCTGTCGTAGCAAATCATATCTTTGTGCATGTCAGTAAAAGAGAAATATTGCCAGTACAAATATAGGCCAGACAGTGTGCACCGAGACTTTACCGGCTTATTTCAAGTAAATAGCTCCATCGAGCCTGTGTTGCAATACTCTTTTTTCAGGGATTCCAACAGAAACACGCAGTGCTTGATGGAGAACACTGTATTAAACGGAGTCTCACTCGTTACTACAGTGACAAGTCATAAATTGAGCAATAAAGTTTTGATTCGCTCATGTGTAACTTACACATTACATTATTTATCAATATATTAGAACATATAATACGTACAATGTAATGTGTATTACAATGAAAAACAAAATGCCTAAAAAAGCCCATACAGAAACAGACTTTTAATACTTTATTAAAAGCCATTTGCAGTGATCTAGTTTGAATCATTTGGGCCTTTATCAGCAGATTTCAGGACTATATAAACATCCCTGCTTAAACTTATGCCCTTTTAACTGCTGTTAGTTTGTTTCACCTCTATAACCAGTTTAGCAGAAAGTGGCTTACAGACAGTCTTCACTTGCTAAGTGGTTCCTAATGCTTTATTACTCACAGAGTGTCAATGCCAAGTCTCACCAAAATAGATCATTTATATTCTTTTTCCACACAAAATGTCTCTCACCATGGCTGCATACTTCTAGATGACACAGAGTCCCAGAGCTCACAATTATAACAAGAAAGGTGTAGATCATGTTTATTTCTGTAAATATGATTTTACTGTGTAACTTGATAGAACATATATAGATACTAGCTATTGAGCCCATTCAAAGCCCGGGTGGCGAGCATTCTTATTGGTATATGGTCTCCCATGCAGGTATGTGCTGCCCCCATCCTGGTATTTGTGCTCTCCAATCCTGTTCCCCCATCCAGTTATGTGCTGCCCGCATCCCTATCCTGGTATGCATGGCACCCCTCACCCCCAATCCTGGTATGCATGGCACCCCTCACCCTCAATCCTGGTATGCATGGCACCCCTCACCCCCAATCCTGGTGTGCATGGCACCCCTCACCCTCAATCCTGGTACGCATGGCTCCCTTCACCCTCAATCCTGGTACACATGGCACCCTTCACCCTCAATCCTGATACGCATGGCACCCCTCACCCCCAATCCTGGTACGCATGGCACCCCTCACCCCCAATCCTGGTATGCATGGCACCTCTCACCCTCAATCCTGGTATGCATGGTACCCCTCATCCCTATCCTGGTATACATGGTACCCATCATCCCTATCCTGGTATGCATGGCCCCCCCCAGATCCCTATCCTGGTATGCATAGTATCCCTCATCCCCCAATCCTGGTATGCATGGCACCCCTCATCCCCCAATCCTGGTATGCATGGTACCCCTCACCCCTCAATCCTGGTATGCATGGCACCCCTCTTCCCTCAATCCTGGTATGCATGGCACCCCCTATCCCCAATCCTGGTATGCATGGCACCCCTCATTTCAAATCTGGTATACATGGCACCCCTCATCCCAATCCTGGTATGTATGGCACCCCATTTCTCATCCTGGTATGCATGGCACCCCTCATCCCAAATTTGATATGCATGGCACCCCTCTTCCTCCAATCCTAGTATGAATGGCACCCCTCTTCCTCCAATCCTAGTATGCATGGCGCCCCTCTTCCTCCAATCCTGGTATGCATGGCACCCCTCTTCCTCCAATCCTGGTATGCATGGCACCCCACCATCCCCAATCCTGGTATGCATGGCACCCCTTATCCCCAACCCTGGTATGCATGGCACCCCTCATTTCAAATCTGGTATACATGGTACCCCTCATCCCAATCCTTGTATGCATGGCACCCCTCACCCTCAATCCTGTTATGTATGGCACCCCTCATTCCCCAATCCTCGCATGCATGGCACTCCCCGTCCTGCAATCCTGGTATGTATGGTACCCAATCCCTCATCCTGGTATGCATGGCTTTCTCATCCCCAATCCTGGTATGTATGGCCCCCTCAACCGCCCAATCCTGGCATGTGTGGCCCCTTCATCCCCAATCCTGGTATGTATGGCCCCCTCATCCATATCCTGGTATGCATGGCACTCCTCATCCCCCAATCCTGGTATGCATGGAACACCTCACCCTCAATCCTGGTATGCATGGTACCCCTCATCCCTATCCTGGAATACATGGTACCCCTCATCCCTATCCTGGTATGCATGGCCCCTCATCTGAATCCTGGTATGCATGGCCCCCCCAGATCCCTATCCTGGTATGAATAGTACCCCTCATCCCCCAATCCTGCTATGCATGGTACCCCTCATCCCCCAATCCTGGTAGGCATGGTACCCCTCACCCCTCAATCCTGGTATGCATGGCACCCCTCTTCCCCCAATCCTGGTAGGCATGGTACCCCTCAATCCTGGTATGCATGGCACCCCTCTTCCCCCAATCCTGGTATGCATGGCACCCCTCTTTGCCCAATCCTGGTATGCATGGCACCCCCTATCCCCAATCCTGGTATGCATGGCACCCCTCATTTCAAATATGGTATAAATGGCACCCCTCATCCCAATCCTGGTATGCATGGCACCCCATTTCTCATCCTGGTATGCATGGCACCCCTCATCCCAAATTTGATATGCATGGCACCCCTCTTCCTCCAATCCTGGTATGCATGGCACCCCTCTTCCTCCAATCCTGGTACGCATGGCACCCCTCATCCCAATCCTGGTATGCATGGCACCCCATTTCTCATCCTAGTATGCATGGCACCCCTCATCCCAAATTTGATATGCATGGCACCCCTCTTCCTCCAATCCTGGTATGCATGGCACCCCTCTTCCTCCAATCCTGGTATGCATGGCACCCCTCTTCCTCCAATCCTTTTATGCATGGCATCCCTCTTCCTCCAATCCTGGTATGCATGGCACCTCTCTTCCCCCAATCCTGTTATGCATGGCACCCCACCATCCCCAATCCTGGTATGCATGGCACCCCCTATCCCCAACCCTGCTATGCATGGCACCCCTCATTTCAAATCTGGTATACATTGCACCCCTCATCCCAATCCTGGTATGCATGGCACCTCATCTCTCATCCTGGTATACATGGCACCCCTCATCCCAAATTTGATATACATGGCACTCCTCATCCCAATCCTGGTATGTATGGCACCCAATCCCTCATCCTGGTATGCATGGCTTTCTCATCCCCAATCCTGGTATGTAGGGCCACCTCATCCCAATCCTGGTATGTATGGCCCCCTCATCCGCCCAATCCTGGTACGTGTGGCACCTTCAGCCTTCAATCCTGGTATGTATGGTACCCCTCATCCTCCAATCCTGGTATGTGTGGCCCCCTGATCCCTCAATCCTGTTATGTGTGGCCCCCTCATCCCCCAATCCTGGTATGTGTGGCCCTCTCACCCCCCCAATCCTGGTATATATGGCAACCCTCGTTCCTTTCACACTGCACACATACAAAAAAAATACTTATACTTATACTCACCTTTCTTCCCTGTGCTCCAGCACTGCTGTGTCCTGTTCTGCCGGAGGCCGGGGGAGGAATCCGGCGCCGAAGCACCGCGCTGTCTGGCGCCATTTTACTGAAGACACACTGCAAATGTGTCTTCAGTAAAATGGCGCCGGATAGCGCTATGCGCATGCGCCGATTCCGACTCCTTCACTCTGCCCCTGGTCTCTGGCCAGACGAGAGGCGCCGCAGCATCGCTCCTCCCGGTCAGGTAAGTATGGCGCCGGAGATCGCGGTATGCATTCAGTGTCTACGCATACCGCGATCTACGGCGCCATGCACTCCTCTTACCTGTAACAGCTCCATGTGTTCTTCTGTCCAGAGCTAGACTGCGCATCACGCATGCGCACTCTATAGAGGCTTCAGACAGAGGGAGGCTTGGCCAGTTATATTATCTATATAGATATATATATATAGATATATATGGTGGTTAGTAACCACAAAGTTTTGTCAGGACTAGTGATGGGCGAGCACTAAAATGCTCGGGTGCTCGATGCTCGGGTCGAGGACATTGGAATACTCGGGTACTTGACCCGAGCAACGAGCCCAATATACTGTAAGTCTATGGCAAACTTGAGCATTTTTCAGACGGCTCCCTCCGAATCGCTTAATATCTGCATGACTACATGTGCACATGCGGATATTAAGCGATTCAATGTGCGGAAGGTACCTGGGTTTGGAGAAGAGGAGACTCTCCTCCAGACCCGGGTACCATAGTACCTGTTAAAAAACAAGAATTAAAATAAAAAATATACATTATACTTACCTTCTGATGGCCCCCGGTCTCCATAGCGATGCGTTCTGGCTTCCCGGCAGCTCGCGATGGTCTAAAACGGCCTGCCATGACGTCATTTAGTCATGTGACGGGTCACACGACCGCTGACGTCGGCAGTCACATGACTAAATGACGTCATGGTAGTTCCTTTTACACAACTGCGAGACACCGGGAAGACTGGACGCATCGGATAAGGAGACTTTAACTAACTTGGTAACACTATATAAAATCTATGCCGGTTGCATGGATTTATATAGTGTGACAAAGTTGTCAAGCACTTTCCAAGTGATGCTAAAATCGCTTGGAAAGCGCTTGACAACCCGCATGCGAAATCGCATGATCAAAACGTTTCAATTACGCTTGTCCCTGGCAGGAAAAACACATGTAAAATCCGCATGTGTTTTTTCTGCCAGGGAGATGCAGAAACGCTCAGGAAAAATCCGGAGCATTTCTGCATCGTGGGCACTGAGCCTAACGAAACCAAAATGGATTTTCCTGGGAAATATGTTAAGGAACATCCTTTCCAGGGTAATGACTTGTATATAAAGCAAAATAAATAACCAAAAACAAAAATGCTCCTACACACCTTGGGCTAGGTTCACATGTACCGTTTTTGATGTTTTTTTGCACTTTTGAATTTCTTTCAACCGTGACAAATGCATTCACCAGGAAATGTCATTTTATCATTTTACAACCTTATCTGGTCACGTGGTGTGTGAGATATCATCCGATACATCGTGTTTTATTTATGAAGGAGGGGCTCTGAAAGTCACAAAGACTATTTTTATAAGGCCATCAGGCAGCCTTTACTATTCTTAAAGGGCCAGCAGTCGGCCCTCACTATTCTTAGAGAGCCATCAGCCGGCTATGTTTCATTGTTCCCATTACTAAAGAGTGGGTCTCCTATACTGTTATTGCGTATGCAGTGAGTGGCAGGGCTGCTCAAAATTTGGACGCACCCCAATATCACTTTGAAAATTTGGATGCACCCCAAAACCCCTTTGAAGAGACTTAGAGGAGGGCCTCCTGAAAACAATGTTCCCATTATTAGGAAGGAGGTCTCCCATTGTGTTTGCCTATGCAGTGAATGCAAGGGTTACCAAAAATTTGGAGGCACTCCAATGCCCCTTGGAAGAGACGTGGAGGTCAGAGGTCAGAGTCAGAGTTATGATGCGCCCCCTGGGCCGTGGGGTACCTGGTGCTGGGCCGGTAAATGCTGGAGGATGTCACAGTGGCGGTGGCCCAGGGCGGTCCTTCAATAGGGGAATATTTACAGGGGATTATAGTTTATAAAGTTCGTGACGCCACCTGTGGTATGCGGCTAAGGGAGCCGCCGCTGCGGAGCAGGTCCTCTGGAGCTGATGTTACAGCAGCAGGGATGGTGTGGCTCTCCACAAGTAGAGCTTAGCTCCAGGGCAGTGTAGATGTGGTAGGTTGTGCTGGATGTTGTAGTGCAGGGGCTGATGGCGCAGCAAGAAACACAGAGACAAGGAAGTGCAGTCCTCAGGGTCTTTACTCACGGTTATTGCAGTCCAAGATATAGACGCCAAAGTAACTTCCCTCATCGTGCTGCGCTTACTCAGGGAGGGGTTCAGTCCACCCTCAGATATCTCCGGAGTACTTAGCAGGACCCCCTTCTGTGTTCTCTCTCTGGCCGTTTCCTGCACCTCATACCTAGTGTCCCAATCCGGTACCTGCGGGCATTGTCGGGCGACGTCTGTTCCGTCCCCTGGGTCCTATATAGCTACCTTCTTGGTGAGACTGGTATGGACTGTTGGCTGCAGGACTTGAAATTAGAGATGAGCGTTGTTCGACTCGAACTGTTCGCCAATCTCAAATTCGAGCTGTTTTGGGCGGTGTTCGAGCCGTTCGGCGAACACGAACGATTTGAGAAAAATTCGGCTGTTCGAGGTTATGTTCGATAACTGTTCGTGCACCAAAATCATAACTGGATTTTTTCTCAGTAATGATGAAAATTAATGTTAATACGCAGTTTGAGTGTACAGCGGGGTGGGGGGAGGGGCAGTGGATGGATCTCTGCAGGAATAATGAAGATCTCCATTTTTTTTTCTCTTTCCCGCATTTACAGTGGGGAGGTGCAATCTGTCAGCCTATCAGCAGCGCACACACGGAGCGAAGTGCTTTTTTTCACACAAGCAGGGGCATGTGTCATTGGCAGTGTATGTCACATGTCCTTGCCCTATAAGACCAAGCCATTTTCCCCGTCGCCACCATTTTCTCACTGCTGCAGCTGCATGTTAGACGGCACCGCTGTTGCTGTGTGCGCTATACCTTGTTAATTTCAAGCCAATTTTCGCACAAATCTACAGATAGCTTGGGAGTAGGGAATAGTTGTGATTGCAGTCCTTTTAAGGACTAGGTTACAGCATTTCCTACGACTTTTATCAGGCATGTATGTGCTCTTAAATAGATAGATTGTGGGAGTAAAGACTAATTGTAATTGCAGTCCTTTTCAGGACTAGGTTACATCAGTTCCTATCAGTTTTTGCCAGGCAGGTCTGTGCCAGTGCTGTGCAAGTTTTTTTCACAGCATTTGGCTGAATCTAGCAAAGCTAATCCTTTTTGGCCTATTGCAGAGTGTGTTAGTCAGTGGAGTAGCCTATCTGTGTTGCAAGATATACCACCTGTGTATAGAATACCAATTTTTTTACTGCACCTAGTGAAGTAAAATCTTTTGGGCATAGCATCATTCTATTAGTCCATCTATACTGACCTCCATCAGGTTGCAAACTGAATATAATTTTTTGTCTGCATCTAGCTCTGAAAAAATATTTGGCCTTCTAGCAGTGTGTGGGACTTTCTCTATTAGTCCATCTATACTGACCTCCATCAGGTTGCAAATTAAAAATAATTTTTTGTCTGCATCTAGCTCTGAAAAAATATTTGGCCTTCTAGCAGTGTGTGGGACTTTCTCTATTAGTCCATCTATACTGACCTCCATCAGGCTGCAAATTCAAAATAATTTTTATCTGCATCTACCTCTGAAAAAATATTTGGACTTCTAGCTGTGTGTGGGACTTGTTCTATTAGTCCATCTATACTGACCTCCATCAGGTTGCAAACTGAATATAATTTTTTTCTCCATCTAGCTCTGAAAAAATATTTGGCCTTCTAGCAGTGTGTGGGACTTTCTCTATTAGTCCATCTATACTGACCTCCATCAGGTTGCAAATTAAAAATAATTTATATCTGCATCTAGCTCTGAAAAAATATTTGGCCTTCTAGCTGTGTGTGGGACTTGTTCTATTAGTCCATCTATACTGACCTCCATCAGGTTGCAAATTGAATATAATTTTTTTCTGCATCTAACCCAGCCAATAGTTTTGGCCTAATACCACAGTTTAGCCACTCAGCTCTGCTCGGTTCCCATCCATTGTTTTTTTGTGCAAACAACTCCAGAGTTGTGAATTAGTTAACCACCAAAATGAGTGGAAAAAGGCCTGCTGCTGGTGGAAAGGGGAATAGGCGTGTTGGGAAGGGGAAAAAAGGTTGTGTCCGTGGGGTAGGTGTTAAAGCAACAGTAACATCTGCAGAAGAAAGACCATCTTCCAGCCAAACTAAAATGTCTACTTCTTTTAGCGGACAATGTGATAAGATCCCTTTCTTACGGCCACGCCAATCGCTACAAATTCCAGATGAGGCACAAAAACAGCAGGTGCTTCAACGGATATCAAGTGCTCCTTTAAGTGGGCTCTCCTCCACATCAACTTCAACATCACAAATACTCCAGTCCTCAAAGGTGTCACCCCAATCGCACTTGCTTCCTCACAGCTCCCAAATCTCCAGCTGCCCGTCTGAGTATGAGGTAGAACAGATGGTTGAGTCTGCAGAGCTGTTTACTCATACTATAGCCTGGGAATCAGAGGTCGACTCCAGCGCTTCTGTGAATCCAGACGAGGAAATGATCTGCACTGATGCCCAGAATCTTTATGACTCGGATCCAGGACCAGACGCAGAAGGTTCTGACCATAATGTAGACCCTCATTCCCAAACTGTAACTCCTGTTGGTGGAGACAATGAGGAAGACGATGATGAGACTCAAATACCTGATTGGAGCGACAACTTTAGTTTTTTGTCAGGGCAGGAACAGGTTGGCTCTGAGGACGACGGGTGTGATAACGCACAGGGTGATGATGATGAGGTTGGAGATCCCACTTACTGTCAACCCACAGTCAGCCAAGAGATGAGGTCAGCAGAGGAGGTGGAGGAAGATGCTAGTGACGACGAGGTCAGGTTGCGCCTTCCTGGACAGAGACGTAGTACTGGAAGCACGTCAACAACTGCATCCTCAAACACAACTCTGCCTCTCACCACAAGTCGTGGTGGCTCTTCAGGTCGCATGGGTGCTAAGCCTTGCATAGCCTGGGCATTTTTTCAGATCGATAAAGATGACCCAACTCGTGTTATCTGTAACATTTGTCAGCAAAAGCTAAGTAGAGGCCAAAAAATACATAGTTTGAGTACTTCATGCATGAACCGGCACATGGACATGAAGCATAAGTGCTGTGGGAAGCTCAGTGTGCTACAATGCGGTCTAGCCGGCCGGGCCAACCACCGTCTGCCATATCTTGTGCATCCGCGGCCTCTTCATCCTCTGTGACTGGGGGGACAGCAGTCACACCTGTTTTGGGGCGCAGACCTGCCACCTCTTTACCCGCAACAGCCAGCGTGATTGGCAGGTCATCATTTTCTTTGGAGCTGGTAACACCAGCTGGTGTTGAGCGCTGTCCGACATCGATAGCACCACCTTTGGATCAAAGCAACCTAACATGTCCGCCTGCTTCTTCCTCACAGACCGGCAGTTTGCCGGGGACACCCTTATCAACCCCGTCTAAGCACAATAGCCAGCCCTCGGTCCCTCAGATGTGGACAAGTAAAAGACCATTTCCTCCTAGCCATGAGAAAGCTAAGAGGTTGAATTTCACCATCTGCAAGCTCTTGGCTACAGAAATGCTGCCTTTCCGCCTGGTGGACACAGAGGATTTTCGAGACCTTATGTCCGTCGCAGTGCCCCAGTACCAGATGCCCAGTCGGCACTACTTCTCAAAGAAAGGTGTGCCTGCGCTCCACCAGCATGTCGCACACAACATCACCCCTTCTTTGAGAAACTCTGTGTGTGACAGGGTGCATTTCACTACAGACACTTGGACGAGTAGGCATGGACAGGGGCGTTACATGTCGCTGACTGGGCACTGGGTAACTATGGTGACAGCAGGACAAGGGGCTGCTGTCCAAGTCTTGCCGTCCCCACGAGTTGTGCGTCAATCCTCTTTATGTCAAAGTTCCTCCACTGCTTCTGCCTCCTCAACCTCCTCTCGGTCTTCCACCTGCACCCAAAGCCTGTCTGGTCATGCCACAAGCTTTCTAACTGCGCAGAAGGGATCCTGCACACCTCCTTACTATGCTGGCAGTAGGGCTCAACGTCATCAGGCGGTTTTTACTTTGAAATGTCTGGGAAATGTGAGTCACACAGCTGAGGAGTTGTGGTCAGCTCTGGAGAACCAATTTCATGAATGGTTGTCTCCACTGGACCTGAAACCAGGGAAGGCCGTGTGCGACAATGCTGCAAACCTGGGTGCGGCCCTTCGCCGGGGCAATGTCACACACGTGCCTTGTATGGCTCACGTGTTGAACCTGGTTGTCCAGCAATTTTTAGCCCACTATCCCAGACTAGATGGCCTTCTGCAGAGGGCATGGTCGCTGTGTGCTCACTTCCGCCGTTCGCATCCCGCAGCTCAGCGACTTACATCTCTACAGAAGTCGTTGGGCCTGCCACTTCACTGGCTAAAATGCGATGTGCCTACCCGGTGGAATTCAACTCTGCACATGTTGCAGCGACTGTGGCAGCACCGACAAGCCCTGGTGCAATACGTTCTGACGTATAGCCTGGGCCAACGAAATCCAGAGGTGGGGTAAATCACGCTGGAGGAGTGGTCTCAGATCAGGGACCTATGCACCCTTCTGCACAGTTTTGAAATGGCGACGAAGATGTTTAGTGCAGACGATGCCATTATCAGCATGACTATTCCGGTGATTTACATGCTGGAGTACATGTTAAACAGAATTCGGAGTCAGGTGGTGGCACAAGAGGAGGTGGAGGAAGTAGAGGAGGAGGAGTTGTATGCGGAAGTGCTAACATCTGCAAGGTACAGACGGTCGGCAGCACCAAGGCGGCAGGCATGTGAGGGTGGGGGAGATGGTTTTACCAGGGCGCATGGTAGCAGCCAAACTAGTGAGGAAGGTGCAGGAGCCCAGGAAGAAGTGGAGGACGAACTGATGGAAGACTCATCAGATGAGGGAGACCTTGATCACATTTCTGTTGTGCGAGGTTGGGGGGAGAGGACAGAGGAAGGAAGCATGATTGTTACCTCGCCACCAACACAACAGGGACTTAGTGCTCCTGGATGCGCAACACACATGAGTGCCTTCTTGCTGCACTACCTGCAACATGACCCTCGAATTGTGAGAATTAGAAATAATCCTGACTACTGGGTTGCCACACTGTTAGATCCCCGGTACAAAAGTAAATTTGCAGAAATTATTCCTGCCATAGAAAGGGATGCATGCATGCAGGAGTAGCAGAGACTGTTGCAGAATCTTACATGTGCTTTTCCACAAAACACCAGTGGTGCACGTAGTGAATCTCACAGTTCCAACTTGCCAACCGTGGGACCGTCGAGTGTTCAGCACTCAAACCGTAACAGAACCACAGTATCTGCTGGTAACATAAATTTTGCAGAATCATTTCACCACTTTTTTAGCCCATCCTTTGCAAGGCCACAGGAGACAAGAAGTCTGACACATAGTCAACGCCTAGAGACGATGGTACAGGAGTATCTCCAAGTAAACATTGAAGCCATGACTGTGTCACTGGACCCTTGCTCTTTTTGGGCTTCCAATATGGATAAATGGCCGGAGCTAGCCACTTCCGCCTTGGAGATCTTGTCATGCCCCGCAGCCAGCGTTCTGTCTGAACGTGTGTTCAGCGCTGCTGGTGGTGTGCTGACAGATAAGCGCACGCGGCTCTCCACTGATAATGTAGACAGACTCACGTTCATAAAGATGAACAAATCATGGATCCGAAACGACTTTTCTACCCCTGTGTCATCCTGGGGAGAGTAAAAGCTTGATGATTGGTTAAAATCACCCTACCAACCGTTTTAAGCTTTCAAATTACTAATCATGTTTATCTGTATCTTGGCTGGAAAATAATTTGGGCTTTGTAGCAGTGTGCAGCACTGATTCTATTAGGCCATCTATAATAAGCTCCACCAGATTTAAAATTACTAATCATGTTTATCTGTATCTTGACTGGAAAATAATTTGGGCTTTGTAGCAGTGTGCAGCACTGATCCTATTAGGCCATCTATACTAAGCTCCACCAGATTTAAAATTAATAATAATTTTTAGCTGCATCTAGCCCGGAAAATAATTTTGGGGCTCCGAGATGCGCAAGACACATAAGTGCCTTCTTGCTGCACTACCTGCAACATGACCCTCATATTGTCAGAATTCGAAGTAATCATGACTACTGGGTTGCCACACTCTTAGATCCCCCAAACTTTTCGATCAACCTTTTCATTTTAATAAAGACCAAAAAAATGGTCATTTTTGAAATTATAAGCATTAGCAGGTTATTAGAAACTGAAATCAAACAGTTTTCAACTCAAAACTTTATTCTAGGTGATGTTACATTTGCACATAGGAACGCTTGTTCGAAAGGAGCTTCTGAACTCTCTCGTCCATTGAATTTGTCAGGTTTTGGATGGTTTCTGCTTCAATTGTTTTGCATGAGGACAGAATACCCTCCCAGAGCTGTTGCTTAGATGTGAACTGCCTCCCGCCATCATAGACACTCCTTTTGATGATGCTCCAGAGGTTCTGAATGGGGTAGAGGTCAGGGGAGCATGGGGGTCACACCATAAGTTTGTCCCCTTTTATGCCCATATCAGCCAGAGATGCAGATGTTTTATGTGCAGCATGAGATGGTGCATTATCATGCAAAAAAATGATCTTGCTGTGAAATACACGGTTCTTCTTCTTGAACCATGGCAGGAAGTGCTGTTTGAGAAAATCCACATACATTATGGAGTTCATCTTTAGCGCCTTCAGGGATCCTAAAGGGGCCGACAATCTCTCTCCCCATGATTCCAGCCCAAAACATTACTCCACCTCCTCCTTGTTGGCGCTGTAGCCGTGTTTGCGTGGGGTGTCCATCAACCAGCCATCCTCCACTCCATCCATCTGGACCATCGAGCGCTGCACGGCACTCATCCGTGAACAAAACAGTTTTGAAATCAGTCTTCATGTAATGTTTGGCCCACTGGAGCCGTTTCTGCTTGTGTGAAGTGGATAGAGGAGGTCGACAGGATGGCGTATGCACAGCTGCAAACCTCTGAAGGACCCTGCATCTTGTTGTTCGGGGGATGTTGGAGGCACCAGCAGCTTCAAAAACTTGTCTGCTGCTATGACAAGGTTTTTTTGCCGCTGCTCTTTTAACCTGACGTAATTGCCTGTAGGAAAGAGTCCTCAATTTGCCCTTATCAGCACGCACACGTGTGTACTGTGAATCAGCTACATACTTCTTGATTGCCAAGACACTTCATCCTGATCATCGCACAATGTTGATTGTAGTCATGCCTTGACCTAAACACTCCACAATTTGTTGCTTCTCAGCAGCCGACACATCCTTTTTCTTTCCCATTTTGGCAGAAAATGTAGGCTGCTTAATAATGTGAGACAGCCTTCTTAAGTAGTCTTGCCTTTCATTGGACACACCTGCCAAACTAATGAGCACAGGTGTCTGCAATTGCTTACAGTGATATAAAGAGCCCTGACACACATCACCATCAATGAGTTTAACTGACAAACAAACAAATTCTTCCCTTATCACTCCTAAACACTTTTTGCATAATAATTTGGAACACAGTGTACATGTGCTTTTCCACAAAACACCAGTGGTTCACGTAGTGAATCTTACAGTTCTAACTTGCCAACCGTGGTCTGTATGGAGTTGTTCAATAAAGGGCCCAAAATTAAGATAACATAGATGGGAGAGGTCTCTATGAATAGGAATTCCTAAGTATTTGATACCCTGTGAGGGCCAGGCAAAGGGAAAGTTGGACTGGATGGAATCCTATATGGATTTGGGGAGGGAGACATCGAGGGCCTCAGACTTCGCTGCATTGATTTTAAAATTTGACCATGTAACAAAGTGATCTATTTCAGCCATAACAGCATGGATGGATATATGTGATTGAGTGATATATACTAGGTGTCACGCTACTGGCGATACTGGACTGGAGGTCAGTGGCCAGAGCAGATGTGTACAGGTGACCTGACCGTGGGAAGACTTCTGGGGATGCAGTATATGGCGGTAGTAGTTCACCTTGTCAGAAGATGCAGTATATGGCAGTAGTAGTTCACCTTGTCAGAAGATGCAGTATATGGCGGTAGTAGTTCACCTTGTCAGCAGATGCAGGGGCCCGCCCGAGCAAGGGCCGGCCGGGATCACACACGAGCACCAGGTTCGTTTAGGCAATAGGAGTTCGAGATAGGAACAGCAGAGTCTTTACAAGAAGCAGGAAAGCGCCAGCAGAACACCTTCCAAGTCAGGAGCTCAGATAATGCTTCACTCAGTTAGACTGAGCACCACAATACTCAGCAACAGGAAGCTGCACAGGGCCAGGTATATATAGCAGGTCCAATCAATCTCAATCAGGGCGGGAACAATCAGCAGGGCAGGTGATGATCTCTATCCCAGACGAAGTTCATATGGTTTCAGGCAGGAGTTAAACAAGTTCCGAATAGCTTCACAGCAAAGGAACAGACTAGCAAGCAATGGGTCACAGGTTCAAATCCTAACAATACTCCCCTCTTAACGGCGGCCTCTGGACGCAATTTGCCCAGGCTTTGCAGGATACTGCTGATGAAATTGTCTAATCAAACGGGGAGCATTGATGTTGCTTACTGGTTCCCATGAATTTTCTTCCGTGTCGTAGCCCTGCCATTTGATTAAGTATTGTAAACAATTTCTGTGTATTCGGGAATCCAAGATCTTTTCCACCACAAACTGCTCCTGTCCGTCCACTTCAATTGCATCGGGAGGCAGAGGGGAACGTTCTGGAAATGGATTGGCTGTGGCGGCTTTCAACACAGACACGTGAAACACGGGATGAATTCTCATTGATGTTGGTAGCTGTAGACGTACGGCCAATGGACTCACAATCTTACTGATTTTGTATGGTCCCACAAACTTTTGTCCTAATTTAGGAGAAGGAATCTTCAATTTCAAATTCTTAGTGGATAACCACACTCGATCTCCAATCCTAAACGTGGGAGTGGGTCTACGATACCTGTCGGCAGCTTTTTTATATTTCTCCTGAGCTTCCCTTAATGTGTCTTTCAGAAGATTCAGATTTCGCGGGAGAAGAGAGATTCTTTCTGCGACTGCTGGTATTAATGGTGCCACAGGATTCTTGGGAAGGATGTTTGGGTGATATCCAAGATTTGCAAAAAATGGCGTCTGTTTCGTAGAGGCATTCTGTGAATTGTTATATGAAAATTCCGCAAATGGCAACAGATCTACCCAGTCGTCTTGCAGATGGCAAATATAACAAAGAAGATACTGCTCCAGCGTCTGATTTGTACGTTCTGTCTGACCGTTAGATTGGGGATGATAAGCGGTTGACAATCGTACCTTGATGTCTAGCGCTGAGCATCGACTGAGCCAAAATTTAGATGTAAATTGCACACCTCGATCTGAGACGACTTCATCCGGCACTCCGTGGAGGCGGAAAACATTGCAAATTATCAGATCAGCTGTATCTTTTGCTGAAGGCAGACCTGAACACGGGATAAAATGCGCTGCTTTCGTAAGTCGGTCCACTACTACCAGAATGGATGTTTTTCCCTTGGAGTCTGTTAGGTCTTCTATAAAGTCCATTGAAATCGATCCCCATGGTCGAGTTGGGATGGCGAGAGGCTGCAATAGTCCCATAGGAGATGCACGTGGAGTCTTATATCTGGCACAGATGTCACAGGAATTAACGTACATCTTCACGTCTTCTTGAAAGTTAGGCCACCAAAAGAAACGTGACAAAAATTCCTGCGTTTTTTGTACCCCTTTGTGCCCTGCAACTTTAGAATCATGCACTAGTTGTAGAACTTTTAACCGAACTGCTTCTGGCACATATAGTCGTCGACCATCGGTCCATACTTGATTTTTAAAAAACAGATGCACGTCCCCTGATGGACGTGATAGAAACGAGTCTGTTTCGTATGCTGCTTTCAAATCTTCCAGCAAATCTCCATCATGTATTACTCCCAAGATCTTAGTATCTGCCACAATGGTTTTGGGTGTTGTCACGAGGTTAGCCTCACTTGAAAACATTCGGGATAATGCGTCTGCTTTCTTGTTACGGGAGCCTGGTCGGTATGAAATTACAAAATTGAATTGATTCAAAAACAGAATCCAACGGGTCTGCCGAGGAGAGAGGCATTTTGCAGACCTGATAAACTCTAGATTGCGATGATCGGACAACACTAGAATTTGTTGTGCAGCCCCCTGGAGATGATGTCTCCACTCTTTGAATGCTGATATGATGGCGAGCAATTCTTTATTTCCCACGTCATAATTTTTTTTGGCTAAAGACATACGTTGTGAGAAAAATGCGCAGGGATGCAGCAACTTCTTTTCCCCTGTCCTCTGAGAGAGGATAGCACCGACCGCACAGTCTGAAGCATCCACCTCGACGATAAAAGCCAATTCAGGGTCAGGATGGCGTAGTATGGGAGCCGTCGTGAATTTCATTTTTAAACGAGAGAATGCTTCTTGCGCTTGGGGGGTCCAGATAAATTTTGCTCCTTTTTTTGTTAGTTGCGTGATGGGTGCCACGATTTCTGAAAAATTCTTGATAAAACGTCTGTAAAAGTTGGCGAACCCCACAAAACGCTGAACTTCTTTCACATTTTTAGGGATAGGCCACTCGGTGATAGCTTGCGTTTTCTTAGCATCCATCCGTAATCCTTGAGGTGAAATGATGTATCCCAAGAACTGGATCTCTTCTTGATGGAATTCACATTTTTCTAATTTAATATATAACGAATTCTCCCTTAACAGTTGTAGCACTCGTCTTACGTGCGTCTGATGTTCCTCCACAGAGTTTGAAAAGATCAGGATGTCATCTAGATAAACGACCATGAACTGGTCCAACAGGTCTCGGAAAATATCATTTGCCAGGTGCTGGAAAGTAGCTGGAGCATTGCAAAGTCCGAAGGGCATCACTAGACTCTCAAAGTGTCCATATCGGGTACGAAAAGCCGTCTTCCATTCATCCCCAGGTTTTATACGTACTAAATTATATGCCCCACGTAAATCTAACTTAGTGAAGATTTTCGCACTTTGTACTTTTTCTAGGAGTTCCGGGATCAACGGTAGGGGATAACGATTTTTGACCGTGACTTTATTAAGCTCCCTGTCGTCCACTACTGGCCGTAGTGCTCCATCCTTCTTTTTAACGAAGAATATAGGGGCTCCAGCGGGCGAGGATGATGGACGGATGAATTTTTTGCTTAGATTTTCATCAATAAATTCTTAGAGAGCCTTCAGTTCAGGACCCGCTAGAGGGTAGATAGTTCCAAACGGTATAGCCGCCCCCGGGAGTAGCTCTATTGGGCAATCGTACGGTCGATGTGGGGGAAGTGTATCCGCTCCCCTCTTGTCACAGACATCTAAGAAATCTTCATACACCGCTGGCAGCTGAGGCAGTTCTGGATTCTGAGCTGCTTCTAACGAGGACTCACTTGGAACCTCCGCCTGAACTTCGTTTTCGGGGAAACTAATCTTTTTCATCTCCCAATCGATGATAGGGTTTTGCTTCTGCAACCACGGCAGACCTAAAATGATGGGAAAATGTGGAGAAGAAATAATTAGGAATGTCAACATCTCGCGATGCTGCGGCTCAATATAGATCTCCAAAAGTCCTGTCTCATGATCCACTGGCCCTGAATTCAGTGGAGATCCATCTACTGTCTCCATCACAATAGGTGAACGTCTTTTCTGCACATCTATGCCATGTTTTTGAGCAAATGCAGAATCCATGAAAGTCCCACTGGCCCCAGAGTCAATCATGGCTGATGCGGTGATCCACTGGGAGTTAACCTTCAGTTTGATAGTTACAAAATAATGGGATTCTCGGCTCTCCTTCCTGGTATGTGGAGCTATGGATGATATGGACTGGATCTCATCTTTAGCATAATCAGTCTCTGAGATGAAAGACTCCTCGTCGGAAGAATCAGGATCCATTATGGCCGCCACCATTTTCCTTGAACGGTTTGTGGGACGACTTGGACAGTTAATGAGAAAATGTCCTGCTTCCTCGCAGTACAAACATAGATTCTCTTTAAATCTCTGTTCTCTTCGTTCTGCACTCGCTCATCTCTGGATCGCATCCACTTGCATTGGCTCTAATTCTAAATCTCGGAAATTTCGGCTAGGCACTTCTTTAGTGACCGATGGCAGGGAGGAGTTATACGAGTTAGTTGAACGATTCATGGAGGTCCACTTCTCTTGTCGTCGTTCAGACAGACGGGTGTCAACCCGGATGCAATGCTTGATAAAATCATCCAGATCCGAAGGGGTCTCTCCACGGGCAAGTTCGTCTTTTACTGCACTAGAAAGTCCTCTTTTAAAGAAAGTTACCTTTGCTGCATTATTCCATTCGGTGTCGACGGCCCACCTCCTATACTCCATAGCATACTCTGCGACGGGACGTTTGCCTTGTCGTAATGCCAGCAACGTTGATTCAGCTGTAGCTGCACGATTTGGGTCATCAAACATCTGCTGCATCGCTCGAATAAACTCATTCAAATTGTCTAAACGTGCGTCCCGAGTCTCAATCAGAGGATTAGCCCAAGCGATCGCTTTGTGGGTTAACAGCATAATGATGCATAACACCTTTGACCTATCGGTCGGGAACTGATTAGCATGTGTATCAAAGAACAGGTAGCATTGATTCAAAAATCCACGAAATTTGTCTCGATCACCGCCAAAACGAAAAGGTGGTAGCTTGGGGGGCATGGCAAACGCCGAGACGGGAGCTTGTCCTTCTAGCTGTGAAATTCGAGCAGTCAACACTTGTACCGCATTCTGCAGATCTTGGATAGCTTGTTGGTGATTCTGAACATTATGATCGCTCTGTACAAAAAATGCGTCTACCCGTGATTTTCCATTCATCTGTTCGGCGTACAGACTGGATATTGCACCCTGCAGTTTTCTGACACGTGCCTCCATAGTTTCTGCCCCAGTGGCCTCCATTTTTGAGAGGCTGAGTATTCTGTCACGCTACTGGCGATACTGGACTGGAGGTCAGTGGCCGGAGCAGATGTGTACAGGTGACCTGACCGTGGGAAGACTTCTGGGGATGCAGTATATGGCGGTAGTAGTTCACCTTGTCAGAAGATGCAGTATATGGCAGTAGTAGTTCACCTTGTCAGAAGATGCAGTATATGGCGGTAGTAGTTCACCTTGTCAGCAGATGCAGGGGCCCGCCCGAGCAACGGCCGGCCGGGATCACACACGAGCACCAGGTTCGTTTAGGCAATAGGAGTTCGAGATAGGAACAGCAGAGTCTTCACAAGAAGCAGGAAAGCGCCAGCAGAACACCTTCCAAGTCAGGAGCTCAGATAATGCTTCACTCAGTTAGACTGAGCACCACAATACTCAGCAACAGGAAGCTGCACAGGGCCAGGTATATATAGCAGGTCCAATCAATCTCAATCAGGGCATGAACAATCAGCAGGGCAAGTGATGATCTCTATCCCAGACGAAGTTCATATGGTTTCAGGCAGGAGTTAAACAAGTTCCGAATAGCTCCACAGCAAAGGAACAGACTAGCAAGCAATGGGTCACAGGTTCAAATCCTAACACTAGGACATCATCAGCAAATAGAGAGCACTTGTACTCGGTGCTTCCCACCTCAATCCACCTAATATTGGGGTTATGGCGAATTGATGAGAGCAGGTGCTCCGTCACTAGGATGTATAAGAGAGGGGACAGAGGACATCCCTGCCTTGTCCCATTGGTGATTGTGAAAGGTGATGAAAATGTTCTGATGCACCCCCTGGGCCTTGGGACACCCGGAGCCGGACCCTTTTTGGTGGATGCTGGTGGTTGTAGTCTTCGTGGCGGCGACCCGGTTCCGTGGCTCAGGGCGGTCAAACCAGTGGCGGAACTATTTATGTGGTTTTGATGTTTAAATGTCCGACTACGCCACCCGTGGATTGCGGTCAGAGTTAACCGCCGCTGCAGGGCAGACCGCTGAGGCTGGTGTTGTGGGTGCAGCAGAGCGTAGCATAACTCCCCACGGGAGGAGTATAGCCTCAGGGCAGTGTATGCGGAGGATGGGGGTGATGGTGCAGGGCAGCAGCAGTAACGACACGGAGTCAGTGATGCAGTCCAGGGCCTTTACTCACAGTTCTTATTATCCAGACCACGTCTGCAGGTAACAGCTGCCCACGTCGTACTGTGCTCACCAGGTGAGGGGCTCAGACAACTCCCAGACAACTTTGGAGCGCTTCACAGGACCCCCTTTGTGTGTCCTTTGTCTGGCCTTTCTTACCAACCCTTCTGTCCGGCTGCCTCGGGCCTCATCTTGGTAAACTTGGCGCCAGTTTCCCTGACTCTATGTGGTGCCTTCCTAGCGGGTGTAGCGAGGGGCTGCGCCACATAAAATGTCACAGCCTCCGGTTTCTAGCTGAGGGTCGTTTCCTGCCTCCACTAGTTTCGGGGACCGGTCTCCCCCTTTGGCTTGACCCCTCCACGCAGGTGGATTCGGGTGTGCGGTGGCGACTCGCCCGTCCGCACCCCTGGGATCCCTTCATTCCTTGTTCCTGGAGCCTTCTCCGCTCCTCTTCCTTCCTTCTCCCTCTTCCAGACCTGGGCCTCTGTTACTAGGCACGCCTCCGGAGCAGAGCTCATGCAGAGCCCCTGCTCCCTGCCACTTCTGCTCAGACTTCTCTGCACTGAACTAAGATGGTGCCCACCTTTTATACTCCCTTCTCAATGCACCCAGGAACTGCTTCCTCCCTGCTCCTGCACTACAGGGTTCCCCTTCCTCAGTGTTCCCTCCCCCCACTCCAGCCAGGGACAGGGACTGTCGTGCCCATCTCAGAGGCATATTGGTCGCCCTGACCCACGGCAATGTGGTGTAATGCATGCAGGTGTCGGGTCCTGATCCACACTCCATCCTTACCTGAGAGTGAGATATCACACCTCTGGGTGAGGTGCAATACCTCTGTAGCAACCGAGCCCTCATGGTGCTACAGTTCCATTTATCTTCAGCCTAGGTGACGTATTGTGATACAGGGCCGTGATTTTGGCTATAAAAGGGTCCCCTAGACCCCTACCCCAAGCTTTTTAAGAGAATCATATATGGCGTGCCAGGAGACTCTATGGAATGCTTTCTCAGCATCCAACGAGAGTATCTAATTACAAATTTTTAACTGCATCTAGCCCAGGAAATACTTTGTGCCTAGTAGCAGTGTCTGCTAGTCAGCGGATTATCCCGGATGTTAAGCAAGCTACACCACCTGTAGTTTGGACACTTATTTTTTTCAAAGGAAATGCTTCGGGACCACGGGATACTCAGTGAAGAGCATCAGGAGGCACCCCAAAGCATAGGGGCTGGGACTGGCAGTAGGATGCCTTGCGGTGGACAGCCGAGCTCGATCCTTATAAAAGCTTTTTAACTGCAGCAGCTTTAGTGGACGCTACTGGAGCTGGAATTACGCGGCTGCTGGCATGAGACTTGCCCTCCAATAGATCCTTGTAAATTTATTTAAAGTGTATTCATTCAAATTAGAGAGACAATTTAAATTAAAAAGCTTAGAGCTGCCTCCACCACAGGGGGGCTCGCTCGACCCACCAGCGGACAGGCACAAGTATTGGGAGAGGGGGGCTGGCCGTCAGGGTTCACCGCGGCTCTGGCACAAACCCGGCGACACGGAGGTGGCACGGGCAGGAGCGGACTGAACGTGTCGGCTTCTCACTTTTTGGATTTTAGAAGGGCATGACATGCCTATATCTGTGTCTCCCCTCCTTTTACTCCTCCACCGCTTTTCTTTTCGCATGACTATATGTACTTGTCACTTTTCCATGTGTTAGTTGTGTCTTCTGAGCAGTTTGTCAGCTTTTGGACACCTTTGAAGGTGTTTTCTATGTGTTTCTATGTGTTTTTGTTTGCCTGCCATTGGTTTTAACGGTGTTAGAAGGTGTTCGACGAACAGTACGATGAACAGTTCGACGAACCGAACCGAACTCGAACACTACGGGGGTGGCTCAACACTACTTGAAATACTGCAGCCTCCGGTTTCTAGTTGAGTCATAAAGTTCTCTGCTAGTTGAGGGACTGGTCCCCTTTGTGTGGCCTGACCCCTCCACCTCCTGGTAGATTCGGGCGTATGGGTGGCCTCCAGCACTGCCCGTACCCCTGGTGTCCCTTCTTCCATTCCTGAAGCCCTTCCAGCTCCCTCTCCTCTTTCTTCAGTCCTGGGCCTCTCCTCAGGCCCTCTGCCTGAGCAGAGCTCCTGCAGAGCCATGCTCCACTTCTCTCACTGTAGACTGTTCTCTCTCTCTCCTCAGACTGAATTGAACTCTCTTTCTAAGATGACTTCCCTTTTTATACCTTCCTCTCATGTGCTCCCCTAAGCCACTTCCTCCACCCACACCCACTACATAGTTCCTGCCCCCCAGCTAAGGACTCGGAACAGTGCTCTCCCTTAGGAGCAATCTCGCCCTACCCCTACTGCGGGTATGTGTTGGATGCAGGTGTTAGGGTCCTGAGCTGTACTCCTTCCTTACCTGAGAGTGAGATACCACACCTCTGGTTGAGATGCAGTACCTCTGTGATTACCGAACCATCAGGGGTGCCACACACCCCCCCTGGTAAAACACAGCACGTCCGCGGGCTGGAACAGAGTAAAAACAGAGTATTTCAGACATGCAAAATTTTAGAATGCATTCACTTAGAAGATCGTAAACATAACATATTTTCTTCCCTTTATGGGAGGCACTTTTTCTGGAACGTTACTGGTTATTTTTTTTTATCAAAACATTATAAGACTTTCTTCACATATATAAAACATTATAGAACTCTTTCTGTAAAACTCTTTTCTCTTGTATAAACACATCTTCCACATATAAAACATTTTTCATATTAACTGTTCCTTAACAGGTTACAGCATGATCTGCAACCAGGTTTCCACTTTCTTTATTAAGGTGAAAACCAGCAAACTTCAATATGAGGGACCCGTCCGAAAACCCTCAACGCAGGCCCTGGGCTTTGCTGCAGGGCATAGGTGATCCAGGTGTTGGACCACGTCTTCGGCCACGCCAAACGGGTTTTTGTTCTGAGGTCATTTTTGTATATATATAAAACCAATAAGGGGCACTTTAAGAAGTGCAATTGTGGCACCCCAAGCGTCTGGTTGCCACAGTGGCATTGCCTCCCTCAAAAGGGGTAATGCCATACCTGGAAGCAAGCAGGAGTTCTTTTAGCCAGGTACACAATACATGCAATACTTCCTGGCTCTAGACCAGCAAGGGGAGGACCCTCCCCTTGGCAACTGGATCTGGAGGTGGGGTTAGTTTAGCTTAGTGCAAAGAGTTGAGTTTAGGACATTGAAGAGAGAGGAGCTAGGGACTGGAGCTGGAGATAGCTCGTCCTAGCTGGAGCACACAAAGAACCGGACACCGGAGTCCGAGGCTGTGGAACCCTTCAGGCCCAGCAGCAGATACCGTAGGGCAGGAGATTGCAGGTCTCCTGGTCCCCATCAGATGCCCGGAGGCTCAGTAGCACAGAGGGACCAGTACCACCACGGAGGAGCGAAGCATCCACAAGGCCCGCACTACCAGCCATACTGGTGAGCACCGCACGTTACACTCAGGAACGTGGGCTACAACGCAGCTACAAGCAGGGAAGCCAAAGAGAATAGTAAGAATGGTAGGCCTACAACTCCACCTGGCAAGGAGGACTCTACGCTTGCTTCCAGGCCAACCGGACTCTTATCACTAGCCAGTACTCCAGTCCAGGTCTGTCTAAAGTGTCATCAGTAAAGACCTTGGGACTGCATCACACTGACTCCATGTTTATTATTGACTTCCTGCACAATAACCACCATCATCCACACACACTGCCCTTAAGCTACACTCTTCCTGTGGGGAGTTATACCACCTTTGCTGCCAAACCATCAGCTTCAGAGGACTCTTCCGCAGCGGCGGCCTCATTAGCCGCACTCCACAGGTGGCGTAGTCGGATATTATAAAACCCATATATACAAATTACCCTTGGATTGACCGCCCTGGGTCACGGACGGGGTCACTGCCACAGTGACTACAACCCCCAGCATCTACCGGCCCGGCTCCGGGTACCCCACGGCCCAGCGGGCGAGTCACAATTATGTACAGTGGAAAGTTTTTAGGGAGATCACCATCCTGTTCCCCAATGTCTCTATACCCTTACCGGGTAACTAAATGAACAAAACTTCCTGTACCTTTCCAGGTAACTTATGTACAGTTTCTGCAACACAAACAGTTTAACAGAGGTGCTCCCTCCGGGGGAACTCTTGGTTCCTGGGGCTGCGGGGGCAGGTCTCCTTTCTTTACCACATGGTATACCTGCAGGGCATACCAGCCGCGCTGGATACAAATTTTGACCGGGATACCCCTGTTGGAGGTGGAGTTCCACATCCCGCCGGTTTACAAACACATCCCTGTCGGTATGCGGTTCCCTCACAAAGCCCCACCCCGAGTTTAGGTTGAACTTAACAACGATCTCCTCCAGACGGGCACTAGGGGTGGTAGCTCTGGCTTGGCGGGCCCGATTTTTGGCCGCCATGTTCCGGGCCTCCATCTTTTCCCACCGCACCTGTTGGTCATGACGTTCCCGCTCCAGCTGCAGGAGCTCCCTCCTGCAGTGCTCTTCCCTAAGGAGGGCCTGGGCCTGCGTTTCCCATGGGAACCCCATGAGGTCCTCTCCCCGATTATCCCACTGGAACTCTTCTCCTCCTGGGCAGGTAACCGGGGGTGCAGGCGCAGGTGCGAGCGGGGCTCCTTGCTGGTCCTCATAACGGGCGGACCAGTCATAGCCAGTGTCTCCGTAGATCCACTCAGGCGCGGGGGCAGGTAGGGGGCCCAGGAACAGGTCGGCGGAGCAAGCCCCCGGGTATGGGGTTTCCGCCAGGGGGTCTGGGAGCCAGTCTGCGGAGCAGGTGTCCAGGACAGGAGATTCCGCCGGAGGACCGGGCAGCGGATCGGCAGAGCAGGCGCCCAGTGTTGGAGGTCTGCTGGGGAGCCCAGGAGTAGGTCCAGGAGTAGGTCGGTGGAGCAGGTGCCCGGGATCAGATGGTCCGCCGGGGATCCAAGGGGCAGGTCGGTGAAGCAGGCGCCCGGGATCGAAGGTTCCGCCGGGAAGCCCAGGAGCAGGCTAGCACTCTCAGCGCCCGGGACAGGGAGTCTCTCCTTACCTGCTCCCGCGGCCGCGCTTGTGCTGTCCTTTGCCTCCTGGCTCCGTTCAGGTTCCTCCAGGGCTGGAGCGCTGCTGGTGGAGTGCAGTGCTGGCTGCTGCAGGATCATCAACTTCTCCTGCAGCTCCTTTCTCCAACCGGCGATGGCGTCCTGCTGGGCCATCTCCATTCTTCTTCCCAGCTCCTGGATCTCTGCCTGGAGGAATTCAGTATCCTCCAGGGTTAGCTCTGCCATGGCCTCCTCCAAGGTAAGAGGCCTTGCCGCCTGTTGCTGACCACGGATGGGAGCTGGCTCCTGTCTCTCCATCTTGCCCTCCGGGTGTGGTCTGTCTGGACTCTTGGAGACCACATCCTGTCTCCCAGGTTTCTTTTCTCCTCTCCCCTTTTGGGGGCGGTTCCATGGCAACTTGCTGTCGGGCACACTTTGGGGGCGGCCCCCCCAGCTTGACAGACACATCCACATGCATGGTCACTGTTGCTTGGGGCGGGCCTCGCTTTTGGCGCCATTCTGGAACCCGGCCCACGATGGGAGGTGGTTTCTGGTTGTCTTTTGGCTCTCACATAATGGTGCCCGTTCTTCTGTGGCGGGCGCCACATTCAGTAAAAAACACAGTCCTTAGGCGCACAATACCCGGTGATAAAGTATGGGTTCATATCCTGTTCGTGACTCCAAAGATGAAGCGCCCCCTGGGCCATGGGGTACCCGGTGCCGGGCCGGTAAATGCTGGGGGATGTCACAGTGGCGGTGACCCGGTCCGTGACCCAGGGCAGTCCTTCAATAGGGGAATATTTACAGGGGATTATAGTTTATAAAGTTCGTGACACCACCTGTGGTATGCGGCTAAGGGAGCCACCGCTGTGGAGCATGTCCTCTGGAGCTGATGTTACTGCAGCAGGGATGGTGTGGCTCTCCACAGGTAGAGCTTAGCTCCAGGGCAGTGTAGATGTAGTAGGTTGTGCTGGGCATTGTAGTGCAGGGGCTGATGGCGCAGCAAGAAACACAGAGACAAGGAAGTGCAGTCCTCAGGGTCTTTACTCACGGTTATTGCAGTCCAAGTTACAGACGCCAAAATAACTTCCCTCGTCTTTCTGCGCTTACTCAGAGAAGGGTTCAGTCCACCCTCAGATATATCCGGAGTACTTAGCAGGACCCCCTTCTGTGTCCTCTCACTGGCCATCTCCCTGCACCTCATACCTAGTGTCCCAATTCGGTACCTGCGGGCCTTGTCGGGCGACTTCTGTTCCGTCCCCTGGGTCCTATATAGCTACCTTCTTGGTGAGACTGGTATGAACTGTTGGCTGCAGGACTTGAAATACTGCATCCTGCTTTTTCTAGTTGAGTCATAAAGTTCTCTGCTAGTTGAGGGACCGGTCCCCTTTGTGTGGCCTGACCCCTCCACCTCCTGATAGATTCGGGTGTACGGGTGGCCTCCAGCACTGCCCGTACCCCTGGGGTCCCTTCTTCCTTTCCTGGAGCCCTTCCTGCTCCCTCTCCTCTTTCTTCAGTCCTGGGCCTCTCCTCAGGCCCTCTGCCTGAGCAAAGCTCCTGCAGAGCCCTGCTCCACTCCTCTCACTGTAGACTGTTCTCTCTCTCTCCTCAGACCGAACTGAACTCTCTTTCTAAGATGGCTTCCCTTTTTATACCTTCCTCTCATGTGCTCCCCTAAGCCACTTCCTCCACCCACACCCACTACATAGTTCCTGCCCCCCAGCTAGGGACTCGGGACTGTGCTCTCCCTTAGGAGCAATCTCGCCCTACCCCCACTGCGGGTATGTGTTAAATGCAGGGTCCTGAGCTGTACTCCTTCCTTACCTGAGAGTGAGATACCACACCTCTAGTTGAGATGCAGTACCTCTGTGGCGACCGAACCCTCAGGGGCGCCACAGTTACGTCTCTCTCGCCTGTACTCCTTGGTTGTCCAACGAACTGTGACCTCTGCCACCAGCGTTTTCAGATGGGATTTTTTTTAATAGTTCTGCAACAAGGGCCTTCTGGTACTGCCCCATTTTTGTAGACCTATCCGCCTCAGGAATAAGAGATTTAAGGTTCGACTTGTAGCATGGGTCTAGAAGTGTCACCAACCAGTAATGACTGTCACTCAAAATTTTAAGAACGCAAGGGTCATGGGAAAGGCAGCGTAACATAAACTCATCCATGCGTGCCAGACTGCTAACAGGCAAGACTTCCGTGTCCTCACCAAGAGGATGACTGACCATGCTCTCCTCCTCCTCCTCTCTGTCCTCAGGCCATCCACACTGAACAGACAGTATAACAGTTGTGCAGGTAGTACCGTCAATAACACATGAAACTAGCTCCTCCTTCTCCTCCTCTTCCTCATTGTCACCCAATCCACGTTGGGATGAGATGAGGCTGTGCTGTGTGATTACCCTGTTTGGTTCCTTGCTCCTTCTCATAGTGCTCTGCCTGCAATGCATCCTCTTTGATTGTGAGCAGAGAACATTTCAAAAGACAGAGAAGTGGTATGGTGACGCTAATTATGGCGTCATCGCCGCTCACCATCTTGGTGGAGTCCTCAAAGTTTTGGAGGATGGTACATATGTCTGACATTCATGTCCACACCTGAGGTCTTATGTGTGGAGTCTGAACTGAATACCAACGGCCTTGTTGATGCTGGTACTCAACAACTGCCCTCTTCTGCTTACAAATCCTTCCCAACATCTGCAGTGCAAAGATCCAACGTGTGGGGACATCACACACCAGTCTGTGAGCCAGAAGCTGCAAACGCTGCTGAAACACGGCTAGGGCGGCGGAAGCTGTAGGTGACTTTCTAAAATGGGCACACAGGCGGCATATTTTTAACAAGTAGATCTCGCAGCTCCAGGTAGGATTTGAGAAACCGCTGTTACGGGTCCGGGTGGTGGAACCTCTGTGCTTCGGTGCAAGGAAGAACCAGAGGGGCGTGACTAAGTGCCTACTCGGCATGACCAAGGTCGCATGGCTGCTCTGTCAACTCCGTGAACCAGGGAGGGACCGAGCAGGGGGACTAGGTGCCACTCTGGGACCGACCTTGTGTGAGAGCAGGTGACTCCCATGGGTCAGATGGCAGGAACTGACCAGTACAGCGGGTGAGCATGGCAGGAAGGCTGATGGGTGGTCCGGATAGATAAGCAGGCTGGTTCGGCGGATAGCCAGACGTGTGTTCCGGGTAGGCAAGCTGGTGGGCACGACAGGTAACAGGTAGATGCTCCAGGTAGGTTGGCGGGCAGGCACGACAGGTAACAGGCAGGTGCTCCAGGTAGACAGGCTGGCAGGCACTACAGGTAACAGGCAGGTGCTTCCAGGTAAGCAGGCTGGTGAGCACGGCAGGTAACTGGCAGGCAGACTGGCGGACAGGACTGACAGGCAGTGGGACCTGAGGGCTCAAGCAAGTGTTAGCACACAGAACAACAACCTTGCAAAGGCACGACTGAGGTAACATGTAACAGACCAGACTTTATACCAAACTTGCAATAAATGAGCAAAAACAGTAGGTGAAGCTCAAATCAGTGCTGCAGGGTAAGTTGCAAACAATACAGGTGACGAGCATAAGATAATAAATGTAGTGCAATGAATAATAAATAATTCATAAAGCATTCCCAACATGACAATAATATTCTAAATGGACAAATATAAATGCAATAATAATTCACATAATGGCAACTAATGAAAGCCGCAATTCCGCAGTCAGTGTCACACAGGATGAAATCAGATACTCAGCCAGGCAGCCAGTAACACAGAGAATGGAATAAGGTACAAAAATCGACATACGGCATTACACAGCCTAGCAATCAGTGTTTCAACATCACTATTAAACAAGCAGTTTCAAAAAAAAAAAGGAAAAAATAATCACAATCACTAATAAATAAAAAATAGGTCATTTTTGAAATTCATGCCCTGGGGATATTTAGTGTCCAAGGTCAATATCCAGTAGGCTTCTCTTATAGCTAATTGTTTCTGCCAGCTGCCCCCCGAATGGAATGATCAACTTTTTCAATCCCAAAAAAAGACAAACAAGAATGGTCTCCTCTATGCAATGTGCTAAAATGTTTAGCTGCCCCAGAATAACCAGAGTTACCACTGCTGATGTTACCAATATGCTCAGCTATCCTTTTTTGAGTTTACGTGTGGTATAATCTACATATTGTAAATTGCAGATTTTGCAATGTATGCAGTAAATTACATGACTGGTTTCACAATTAATGAATGCTTTGATAGAATATGACACACCCTCAGAGGAACTGAAAGTGTGTTTCTTGTTATACGCATACTGACATACATTGCATCTGCTCAATGCACATTTGTAAAAACCTGTAGCTGAAAGCCAAGATGAGGGGGATTTAACATTGCATATCAGACTGGGCGACAGCATATCACCAAGTGATCTGCCTCTTTTAGCTACTACCTGACAACCACCATCTAGAATTGTACGAAGGTGGTTGTCTTGATTTACCACTGGTAAATATTTCTGAATAATGAAACTGATTGCTGAAGGCAGGGGAAAAAACAATGGTAGGGGGAGAAGCCGATTTTGGTGTTTTCCCTGTACCATATAAAAAATTATCACGTGAGATATTATGCACTTTTTCAACTGCTTGATTCACTCTGTACCTATTATATCCCCTATCTTTCAGCCTGTTCTTAATAGTTTTACTTTCCTTAACAAAAACCTCTTAGCTAGAACAAATCCTTCTAGCTCTAATAAATTCCCCCTTAGTGATAGCATTCATAACGTGCCTAGGGTGTGAACTGGAGGCTGAAAGAATGGTATTTCCAGCAGTGTCTTTCCTATATACAGATGAATCAACTCTATTGGTGGTAAGGTTGCCATGTAACATAATATTCAAAAAAGTAGTATTAGTAGTTAGATGACTACATGTAAACCGAACATTGCAATTGTTAGGATTCAAATATACAGTGCCTACAAGTAGTATTCAACCCCCTGCAGATTTAGCTGGTTTGATAAGATGCAAA
This sequence comes from Phyllobates terribilis, assembly GCF_046119375.1. Lineage (NCBI taxonomy): Eukaryota > Metazoa > Chordata > Amphibia > Anura > Dendrobatidae > Phyllobates > Phyllobates terribilis. The sequence continues at coordinate 31,195,414 of NW_027362768.1, read as the reverse complement.
TAAGTTAGAGCCTTCAAACTGCAAACGAGAGTAGGTTTTATGAACAGAAGCATAAATCTTACAAACCAAAAAGTTATGTTGCTCAGTTGAATTTTATTAAATTTTAAACATAAAAGTGTGGGTCAATTATTATACAACCCCTACGTTTAATATTTTGTGGAATAACCCTTGTTTGCAATTACAGCTAATAATCGTCTTTTATAAGACCTGATCAGGCCGGCACAGGTCTGTGGAGTTATCTTGGCCCACTCCTCCATGCAGATCTTCTCCAAGTTATCTAGGTTCTTTGGGTGTCTCATGTGGACTTTATTCTTGAGCTCCTTCCACAAGTTTTCAATTGGGTTAAGGTCAGGAGACTGACTAGGCCACTCCAACACCTTGACTTTTTCCCTCTTGAACCAGGCCTTGGTTTTCTTTGCTGTGTGCTTTGGGTCGTTGTCTTGTTGGAAGATGAAATTACGACCCATCTTAAGATCCTTGATGGAGGAGCGGAGGTTCTTGGCCAAAATCTCCAGGTAGGCCGTGCTATCCATCTTCCCATGGATGCGGACCAGATGGCCAGGCCCCTTGGCAGAGAAACAGCCCCACAGCATGATGCTGCCACCACCATGCTTGACTGTAGGGATGGTATTCATGGGGTCGTATGCAGTGCCATCCAGTCTCCAAACGTCACGTGTGTGGTTGGCACCAAAGATCTCGATCTTGGTCTCATCAGACCATAGAACCTTGAACCAGTCTGTCTCAGAGTCCTCCAAGTGATCATGAGCAAACTGTAGACGAGCCTTGACATGACACTTTGAAAGTAAAGGTACCTTACGGGTTCGTCTGGAACGGAGACCATTGCGGTGGAGTACGTTACTTATGGTATTGACTGAAACCAATGTCCCCACTGCCATGAGATCTTCCCGGAGCTCCTTCCTTGTTGTCCTTGGGTTAGCCTTGACTCTTCAGACAAGCCTGGCCTCGGCACGGGAGGACACTTTCAAAGGCTGTCCTGGCCGTGGAAGGCTAACAGTAGTTCCATAAGCCTTCCACTTACGGATGATGCTCCCAACAGTGGAGACAGGTAGGCCCAACTCCTTGGAAATGGTTTTGTACCCCTTGCCAGCCTTGTGACCAGAAGACGCCGGACCAGGGCTGTGGCGGTGAGGGGAACGGCGTCTCTGCCCGGCAGGAGGCAGAGACACCGATGCTACAATACCCCCCCTTTACGCCCCCCTTCTTTAAGCCCAAGAGAAATTTTTTAAGAAGATGTGGGGTATGAATGTTCTTCCTGGGTTCCCAAGACCTCTCCTCCGGGCCAAATCCCTTCCAATCCACAAGAAAGAAAGTCTTTCCTCTTACCCTCTTGGTGGCCAAAATGTTTTCTACCTCAAAGACGTCCTCAGCGGAGACTGGAGCTGGAGAGGTACCTGGATCGTCAGAGAAGGAATTAAGGACAACAGGTTTGAGGAGGGATCCATGAAAGGAGTTGGGAATCCGTAAGGTGACCGGGAGTTTCAGCTTGTAGGCCACGGGATTGATTTGGTTCAGAACCTCGAACGGACCTACGAATCACGGACCCAACTTATAGGAAGGTACAGTATCTTGAGACGGACATATTTGGAGGAAAGCCAGACCTTGTCTCCCGGACGGAATTGAGGTGGATCCAGATGTCTCTTATCAGCATGTCTATTCATCCGCTCGGAGTACTGAAGAAGTGAAGATCTAGTGTCTTCCCAAATTGCCAAAATTTCGCTGACAAGAGACTGTCCACAGAAGAGGAGACGGAAAACGGAATCCGGAGGTGTTGACCATAGACCACAAAGAACGGGAATTTAGTAGAAAACTCGCTCTCATGGTTGTTATAGGAGAACTCGACCCAGGGCAGGAGCTCAACCCAATTGTTATGGTGAGCATTGACGAAGTGCCGGAGAAAACTGGTAAGGACCTGGTTGATACGTTCCACTTGACCATTGGATTGAGGGTGATAAGCAGAGGAAAAATCCAAGGAGACGTCCAGCAGCTTGAACATAGCTCTCCAGAAGCGCGAAGTGAACTGAACCCCGTGATCACACACAATGTGGAGGGGTAGGCCGTGAAGACGGAAGATGTGATGGATGAAGTCCTTAGCCAGCACAGAAGCAGACAGAAGACCAGACAGAGGGATGAAGTGGGCCATTTTAGAGAAGCGGTCAACGACCGCTTAAATGACTGTACAACCGGCAGAGACAGGGAGATCTGTAATGAAGTCCATAGCTATGTGTTGCCATGGAGCGGAAGGCACGGGAAGAGGAAGGAGACGGCCAGATGGAGGGCGCCAGGGAACCTTGTTACGGGCACAGGAGGAACAAGCCGCAACATCCTTGCGCAGAGAAGGCCACCAGTAATGTCGGGCGATGAGCAGAAAGGTCTTCCTCTGACCAGCATGACCGACTAGTTTGGATGATTGGCCCCAGAGTAGAACCTTCTTATGATCTGGAACCACCACAAAAGTCTTACCGGGTGGAAGAAGAGACAGGTCAAACGGAGCCACAGTCATTACTTTGGAGGAGTCGATGATATGTAGAGGCTCCTCCTCTTGGTCAGTGGACAGGAACGAGCGGGATAAAGCGTCAGCCTTAATGTTCTTGTCTGCTGGGCGGTAATGCAAAGTGAAGCAGAATCGGGCAAAGAATAGAGACCTCCTGGCCTGATGCGGATTAAGTCTTTGGGCATTTTGTAAATAGGCCAGGTTTTTGTGGTCAGTGTAGATGACCACCGGGTGCAGAGCCCCCTCCAGCAGGTAACGCCACTCCTCCAGTTTCAATATGATGGCTAGCAGCTCACGATCTCCTATGGAGTAGTTCCGCTCGGACGAGGAGAAGAGCTTGGAGAAGAAGCCGCAGGTTACCATTCTTCCTGACGGGGATTTCTGGGTGAGCACCACTCTGGAGGAGGATGCATCAACCTCCAGGAAGAACTGCTCGGTGCAGCACAGGGGCAGAGGAGAAAGCTTGTTTTAGGAAGACGAAGGCTTCCTCCGCTTCGGAAGTCCATTCCCTGGGATTTTCTCCCTTACAGGTGAGCACCGAGATGGGAGCGGTCCGGGAGGAGAAATGAGGGATGAAGAGGCGGTAATAATTTGCGAAGCCCAGGAATCGCTGAATCGCCTTCAACCCCTACGGTCGGGGCCACTTTAAGACGGAAGAAACCTTCTCGGGATCCATCCGCAGACCAGTCTTGGAGATAATATAGTCCAGGAATGGAAGGGAGGTCTGCTCGAAGAGGCATTTCTCAAATTTTGCGTATAGGCGATTCTGTGGAGCCTTAGCAGGACCTGACGAACATCCCTCTGGTATGTGGGCAGGTCCAGAGAGAAGACCAAGATATCGTCCAGGTACACCACCACGCAAGAATACAGGAGATCACGTAAGATGTCGTTAACCAGCTCCTGGAAGACGGCTGGGGCATTACAGGGACCAAAGGGCATCACGCAATATTCATAGTGTTGAATGCCGTCTTCCACTCGTCTCCCTCGTGGATCCGGGCCAAATTGTACGCCCCACGAAGATTGAGCTTGGTAAACATCTTCGCGCCTTTAAGGCGGTCGAACAGTTCTGAGATGAGAGGCAGGGGGGTACTTATTCTTGATGGTAATCTGGTTAAGACCCCTGTAATCGATACAGGGACGAAGTGAGCCGTCTTTCTTCTTAACGAAGAAGAATCCTGCTCCAGCCGGGGAGGTAGATTTCTGAATGAATCCCCTAGCAAGATTCTCTTCTATGTACTCAGACATGGCCCGGGTCTCAGCCAGCGACAAAGGGTAGATACGCCCGCAGGGAGGAGAAGCACCAGGTACCAGGTCAATTGGGCAATCATACGGCCTATGAGGTGGAAGTGTCTCTGCCTCCTTTTTGTTGAAGACGTCCGCATAGGACCAGTAGGGTGTTGGCAGACCAGGTAGATTATACGAAGTAGATGGAGGTCGAGCTGGATGAACCGGAACCAGGCAGGACTCGTGGCATTCCTGCCCCCAACGGAGCACTTCACCAGACCTCCAATTCAGGACAGGTTCATGTCTCTGTAACCAGGGTAGACAAAGCAAAAGGGAGTGAGAGAGACCGAACAGCTCATGAAAGGAGATCTTCTCCGAGTGCAGCATTCCCACCTGAAGGGTTACAGGCTCAGTGACGAGCAAGATGGTCTCTGGAAGAAGTCTCCCATCCACGGAAGCGACCCCCAACGGTTCAGCCAGGTGTATGGTAGGAATCTGATACTGCTCCACAACAGCCTGTGAAATGAGATTCCCAACGGCTCTGGAATCCAGGTGGGCAGTCTCAAAGAAGCCGGTTTCACCACTGGAAATAGCAACAGATAGAGTCAAGGATGGAGAGGATTTACTCTTGCCTAGAACGACCTCTCCAAATGGTCCTAGACAGTGGAGTTTCCCGACTTCACCGGGCAAGAATAGATAAGATGCTCTTTACTGCCACAGTAGAAGCAACTCCCCTCAGCTTGGCGCATCTCCAGGCGAGATTTTACCATCTTGGTTTGGTCAATTTGCATAGGCTCTGGGGAACGTGTCCGAGGAATAGCTGGCTGCGAGGCTGGGCTTTGGAACACAGGAGCGAGACGCGGAAGTCTTTTCTCTCGGGTAGTCTCCTTAGCTCGTTACAAAAAACAGATGTCAATCCAGGTAGCTAATGACACCAGGTCATCCAGGGTGGAAGGGATGTCAGGACCGGCTAGCTCATCCTTGATACGACTGGAAAGACCCTCCCAGAAGGTGGACACCAGGGCCTCATTGTTCCAGGGAAGCTCAGATGCGAGGGTTCGAAAATGTATGGCATATTGGCCCACGGTGAGACTCCCTTGACAGAGATGGAGAAGAGAGGAAGCAGTAGAAGATTTTTGTCCGGGCTCATCGAAGACCTTCCTGAAGGCAGTGAGGAAAGCCAGAAGATCCGACACCAGGGTATCCCCTCTCTCCCACAGAGGGTTTAGCCATGCCAATGCCCCCCCAGTGAGGTGAGACATGATGAACGCCACCTTGGCCTGGTCGGCGGGGAACTGATGTGCCAGGAGTTCAAAATGCAGCGTGCACTGATTTAGGAAGCCTCGACATAAGACGGGGTCACCACCAAAATGTGGAGGTGCAGAGAGCCGGGGTCCAAAGCCGGGTGCCATAGCGCCAGTAGGTTGAGGTGCAGCCGGAGCGGGTGCTGCTCGGCTAGAGACTGACACAGAGGCAGTGGACAGCGTGTCCAGGCGAGAATTGACTGACCGCAGATAGGACAGGATAGTCTCCTGTTGGGATCTCTGACGTGAGATCTCCTGGTACAGGTCAGAGAGCGAAGGTGCCTCGGGGCCACCGGGTTCCATGGCCTGTGCAAACTGTTACGGGTCCGGGTGGTGGAACCTCTGTGCTTTGGTGCAAGGAGGGACCAGAGGGACGTGACTAAGTGCCTACTCGGCCTGACCAAAGTTGCACGGTGGCTCAGTCAACTCCATGAACCAGGGAGGAACCGAGCAGGGGGACTAGGTGCCACTCTGGGACTGACCTTGTGTGAGAGCAGGTGACTCCCATGGGTCAGATGGCAGGAACTGACCAGTACAGCGGGTGAGCATGGCAGGAAGGCTGATGGGTGGTCCGGATAGATAAGCAGGCTGGTTCAGCGGATAGCCAGACGGGTGCTCCGGGTAGGCAAGCTGGTGGGCACGACAGGTAACAGGCAGGTGCTCCAGGTAGGCTGGCGGGCAGGCACGACAGGTAACAGGCAGGTGCTCCAGGTAGGCAGGCTGGCATGCACTACAGGTAACAGGCAGGTGCTTCCAGGTAAGCAGGCTGGTGGGCACGGCAGGTAACTGGCAGGTGCTTCCAGGTAGGCAGGCTGGTGAGCACAGCAGGTAACTGGCTGGCAGACTGGCGGACAGGACTGACAGGCAGACTGGCGGGCAGGACTGACAGGCAGCGGGACCTGAGGGCTGAAGCAAGTGTTAGCACACAGAACAACAACCTTGCACAGGCACCTCCATATTGGAGGAGGTGCTTTAAATAGGGAAAGTCCTCCGGCCATTGGCCGGGGACTTTTTAGGACGGCGCGCACGGCCCCTTTAAGAGGGAGGGAGCGCGTGTTCCCTAAGCACAGTGCCCGGGAAGCTGCACGCAGTGAGCGACACAGTAGCTGCAGGACAGGAACCGGAAGACGCCGGACCAGGGCTGTGTCAGTGAGGGAGACGGCGTCTCTGCCCGGCAGGACGCAGAGACGCCGATGCTACAACCGCTGAACCACGAGGTTAAGCACATGGGCCAGGAATGGTACGTGTGTGAGCTCGCCTCGCCTCAGTGCCGCCACCAGGTTCCAGCCATTGTCACACACGACCATGCCTGGCTGTAAGTTCAGCGGTGTGAGCCACAGATTTGCCTGCTCTTTCAGAGCTGTCCACAACTCTTCAGCATTGTGCGGTTTGTCACCTAAGCATATTAGCTTCAGCACAGCCTGTTGCTGCTTGGCCGAGACAGTTCTGCAGTGCTTCCAGCTTGTGACTCATGTGGTCATTTCGGAGATGGCTGCTGGAGAGGAGGAGGAGGATGAGGAGGATGAGGTGCAGGAGCTGTAGGCTGTGAGGGCAACCGTGATAGACCTATGGCCCGCAATCTTTGACGTCGGGAGGATGTGTTCCGTCCCAAGGTCCGACTGGGTCCCAGCTTCCACTATGTTAACCCAGTGTGCCGTCAGCGATATGTACCGTCCCTGCCCACAAGCACTTGTCCACGTGTCGGTGGTTAGGTGGACTTTCCCGGTAACTGCGTTGTTGAGGGCACGGCTAATGTTTTGGTACACGTGCTTGTGTAATGCGGGAACGGCACACCGGGAGAAATAGTGGCGGCTGGGGACCGAGTACCGAGGAACGGCCGCCGCCATCAGGTTGTGGAATGCTTCCATCTCCATGAGCCTAAAATGCAACATTTTGAGCGCAAGCAGTCGTGAAATGTGGGAATTTAGTAGTGTGGCCTACGGAGCGTTGGCTGCGTATTTGCGTTTGCGTTCCATGGACTGGGGTATGGACAACTGAATGCTGCGCTGGGACATGGACATGGACGTGCTTCCTGATGCTGCTACTTGAGAGTGTGCAACGACAAGTGCAGGGCATCTTCGCATGCACCATGGACAGGGGATTGTCTTGCATGCACAACAGCAGAAGAAGCAATGGTGCCACCCGCAGACAATGTTCCTGGACCCTGAGGTTCGGCCCACAAAGTTGGGTGCTTTGCTGCCATGTGCCTGATCATGCTGGTGGTGGTCAGGCTGGTCGTTTTACCACCCCTGCTGATGCTGGCCTGGCAGGTGGTGCAAATGGCCTTTTTGGGGTTATAGGCAGAGTCTTTAAAAAATAACCAGACTCGGGAAGACCTAACAGTTGTACTGGCAACTTCCTTCGTGTTGGCGTTACGAGGAGCCTTTTTCCCTCTTTGTGTATGCGGCCACCACACTGCTTCTTCCTGCCTGTTGGGGTGCTCTGCCTCCCTCACCCTGTGTGCTGCTGTCCTCGCTCTGCATGTCCTCCTGCCAGGTTGGGTCTGTAACTATATCATCCACCACCTCATCTTCTACTTCCACACCCTGGTCCTCCTCCTGACTTTCTGGCAATTGTGTCTCATCATAATCCACCTCTTGTGACACTTTCCCACCATCTCCTACATGTGACCATGGCTGCTCAAATACATGCAATCTCCTCTTTCCCCGCTTCAAGTGGACGGGCGAGAGGCCCAAATCTATAAATGGAAAAGTGAACAGCTCTTCAGAGTGCCATGATGCGACCGTCCAGGCTGTAAACAAGGACACAATGAGCTGCTGCGAGCACAGCTTCAGTGATGAGAGGTGACGTCATAGAGGTTACCGCCGGTCGCTGAAGCTGCATTCCCATGGGCAGTTCACTGCAAGCCGGGACGCTGAACTTAATAAGATCACCACAAGCACCGAGAGAATTTTCTCACGGTGCAAGTGGTGATCTCACTGAGGTCATGGCAGCTCATCTTTCCGGCTCGCAGTGAACTGCCTGTGGGAATGCAGCTTCAGTAACCGGCAGTAACCTCTGACGTCACCGCTTTTCACTGAAGCTGCTCTCACAGCAGTTCATTGTCTCATGGTTTGCAGCATGGGACAGTATGTCGGACAGGTGAGGGATATGGTTGCTTTTTATTTTTGTTTTTTTCACAGGGGACAGTGGCTTTGATTGATTAGGTGGAAGGTGAGTATTTTTGTTTATTATTTTCTGTCGTTTACAAGGGACATTGACTTCAGAGGAACAGGCATAAGGTAAGTATAAATGTGTTTATTTTTAAATAAATGTGTAAAACAGTGTGGAGTTTTCTTTCAAATAAAGAATTTTTTTCAGGCTCTGTGCTTATTTACAAACTTTTACTATGGGATTAGTAATGGGAACGTCTTATAGACACCTGTCCACTACTAACACCTGGGATTCATGTCAGATGCTAATACAAAGTTGACATGAGCTCCAACCCTATTAACCCACTTGCCAACGCACCAGGGCAAGTGGGAAGAGCCTAGGCTAAGCACCAGATTTGGCGTATCTTAATGATGTGCCATTTCTGGGGCCGCTGAGGACTGATGTTATTAGCTTCAACGGGGGCCAGTATTCATTGCCCCTTCCTTGGTTATTGTTATGCACACGCCCGGGCTAAGCGGCGTGTGCGTGTGATTGGTAGTGATTCCACTGGACCGTGCCGGAGAGTGAATGCCTGGAGGGGCGTGACTAAGTATTCACCCGATCCGACCAGGGTCGCACGACGGCATACGACGCCAGTGCACCAAGGAGGAACCGAGCAGAGGGACCAGGTGCTACTCCAGGACAGACCCCGGACACGGCTGTTGACCCACACAGGGAAATACAGGAACAGGCTGGTAGGCTGGCACACAGACTGGAGGGTATAGGCAGGCACGACTGGTATGCAGGCAGGCGGGTATGCAGGCAGGGGGGTAAAGGCAAGCACAGCTAGAGTGCAGACAAGGCTGAGCAGGGAGGACAGGGCTCTGTTCACACGGAACAGACAGGAAGGGAAAGACAGAGCCAGATACTCACACAGTACTTGCAGAGACAACAAGCAGGAGTTAGGTACGAGTTCAGACTCTGCAGAAAAAGGAAGGGAACGGACATAGAGGCAAAACAGGTAAAGGACAGGAGAGAGTTCAGACTGGAACTGAGTGTACGGAGGAGACCGACACTGCAGAGGGATACAGGAGCGGGTCTGGGAATACGGCCCCCAGAGAGGCGGAACGAACAGGCAAGGAGCGTGTTCAGACAGGACAGACCAGACGCAGGAGCGGGTCTAGGAAATCGGCCACTAGAAGGCGGAACGAACAGGCAAGGAGCGTGTTCAGACAGGACAGACCAGAGAACACAAAAAGGACACAGTTCAGACACAGGAGCTGATACCGCAAAGCAGGAGACATACAGGACTCAGTTCAGACACGGGAACTGATACAAAAAGCAGGAGACAAGAGACGGGACCTGGCACCTTCAGAGTGCAAGCACACACTGAAGGAAACACTATGCTCAGGCAGGGATAGAAGGGAGCTGCTGAGCTATATACCAAGTGACAGACAGCAATAGGCTGAGGACGCACAAGGGGTGTGACCCACAGCAGGTACAAAAAGCAGGAAGTGATCGGGCGCCGCCCTTAAGCAGCAGAAACAGACACAAACAGACAGCATGGAGGGAAGCCAGAGAGACATTCTGGACAGGAGACCAAGTGCGCCCTCCTGCACAGTGGGAGATGGACCACCATGCAAGGACGCCGCCAGGTATGTTACAGTACCTCCCCCCTTACGCCCCCTCTTCTTCAGGCCTGCCAGAATCTTCCGCAGGGAATTCGAGGGCCAGTCGTTCACTGGGTTGGAGGGGGACAGAGACTTAAGGGTAATCTCTGCTTCGAGGTACATCTTGTCAAGCTCACAGGAAGAAATAGACGGGTTATCAGGTACATAATGAGGAAAAGTCACTGTCTCTTTGTTATCTGGTGGTATCCCGGAGGATTCAGGAAACAACTGGAGGTCCTCCGCCGGGTCAGAAGAGTGCAGAGGCTCAGAGAAAACAACTGCTTCAGAGTACACTAGGTCGGACTCACGGGAGGAAGCAGGCGAGGTATCGGGTACCGAGTATAGGAAAGTCTCTGTCCATTCACCACCAGGTGGCACCCCGAAGGGTTCTGGAGACAGCTGGCGGTCCTCCGCCTGGTCAGAGGGGTGTAGAGACTCACGGGTAACCTCTGCTTCAGAGTACACTAGGTCGGACTCACTGGACGAAGCAAGCGAGGTATCAGATCCAGGATATAGGAAAGTCTCTGTCCATTCACCACCAGGTGGCACCCCGAAGGATTCTGAACACAACTGGAGGTCCTCCGCCTGGTCGGAGGGGTGTAGAGACTCAGGAGTAACCTCTGCTTCGGAGTACACTAAGTTGGACTCACTGGACGAAGCGAGCGAGGTATCAGGTACAGAGTATAGGAGAGTCTCTGTCCTTTCGCTACCAGGTAGCACCCCGAAGGGTTCAGGAGACAACTGGAGATCCTCCGCCTGGTCGGAGGGGTGTAGAGACTCGGAGGTAACTACCACTTTGGGGTACCCATTGTCAGGCTCACAGGACGAAGCGGACAAAGTATTGAGTACCGGGTGTAGAGAAGTCTCTCTCCATTTGTCATCGAGTGGTATCCCGGAGGGTTCAGGAGGCAACAGGGGATCCTCCGCCAGGTAGTAGAGGTGCACAGACTCTGAGGTAACCACAGCTTTGGAGCATCCTTGGACATGCACACCGGTTAAAGAGAAAGAAGCATCTGATGCCGGGTGCAGGAAGTTCTCCTGTGTGGAGTCTGGATGGGCAGAAGTCTCTTCGGCCAGGAGAACTGGTGCACTACCCACGCACATTACCCATTGGGGTTTCTCTGGGATACAGGGAGATGAAGCTTCAGTAGGGACTCCAAGGCTGGGGTCAGGAGGTCTCAGGGAGGACAGACCCTGGCGTGACGGCTTGCCTCTAAGTCTAGCACGTCTGGACTGCCTCTTGAGGTTGAGAGAAGTATTCCGGAAAGCGTAGTCACCCTGTGAGGATTCTGGGTGGGCAGTAGTCTCATTGGGCTGGAGGACTATTGCGCTACCCACACACATTACCCGTCGGGGCTGCTCCGGGATATTGGGAAGTGAAGCTTCAGCAGGGGCTTCAGAGTTAGGGTCCTCAAAGACCATACGAAAGGCCACCAGGAAGGCCTGCAGGTCAAGGATGACAGGATCCCATGCTTCCCATAGGGGAGTGACCCATTTCAAGGCATCACCCGCTAGGTAGTCAATCATAAAGGCCACTTTAGCCCAATCGGAAGGAAAATAGAGAGGGTAGGCCTTAAAGTGTAGCATGCATTGCTCCACAAATGCACGACACTGTCTTGGATCCCCATAGTAATGTGGCGGATCCGCAGGAACGAGGGCTGATAGATCCATCTGGACGGGTGCGTAATTCGCCTGGAACTCAGCTAAAGGGGGAAAAAAAAAATTATTTATTTTATTTTAATGCATGTATTCGCTGGAAAAACTTCTCAAAGAGCGAAGGCCGTGGGGCTCAATGGGAACCATGGCCTGAGCATGCTGTTATGCACACGCCCGGGCTAAGCGGCGTGTGCGTGTGATTGGTAGTGATTCCACTGGACCGTGCCGGAGAGTGAATGCCTGGAGGGGCGTGACTAAGTATTCACCCGATCCGACCAGGGTCGCACGACGGCATACGACGCCAGTGCACCAAGGAGGAACCGAGCAGAGGGACCAGGTGCTACTCCAGGACAGACCCCGGACACGGCTGTTGACCCACACAGGGAAATACAGGAACAGGCTGGTAGGCTGGCACACAGACTGGAGGGTATAGGCAGGCACGACTGGTATGCAGGCAGGCGGGTATGCAGGCAGGGGGGTAAAGGCAAGCACAGCTAGAGTGCAGACAAGGCTGAGCAGGGAGGACAGGGCTCTGTTCACACGGAACAGACAGGAAAGGAAAGACAGAGCCAGATACTCACACAGTACTTGCAGAGACAACAAGCAGGAGTTAGGTACGAGTTCAGACTCTGCAGAAAAAGGAAGGGAACGGACATAGAGGCAAAACAGGTAAAGGACAGGAGAGAGTTCAGACTGGAACTGAGTGTACGGAGGAGACCGACACTGCAGAGGGATACAGGAGCGGGTCTGGGAATACGGCCCCCAGAGAGGCGGAACGAACAGGCAAGGAGCGTGTTCAGACAGGACAGACCAGACGCAGGAGCGGGTCTAGGAAATCGGCCACTAGAAGGCGGAACGAACAGGCAAGGAGCGTGTTCAGACAGGACAGACCAGAGAACACAAAAAGGACACAGTTCAGACACGGGAGCTGATACCGCAAAGCAGGAGACATACAGGACTCAGTTCAGACACGGGAACTGATACAAAAAGCAGGAGACAAGAGACGGGACCTGGCACCTTCAGAGTGGAAGCACACACTGAAGGAAACACTATGCTCAGGCAGGGATAGAAGGGAGCTGCTGAGCTATATACCAAGTGACAGACAGCAATAGGCTGAGGACGCACAAGGGGTGTGACCCACAGCAGGTACAAAAAGCAGGAAGTGATCGGGCGCCGCCCTTAAGCAGCAGAAACAGACACAAACAGACAGCATGGAGGGAAGCCAGAGAGACATTCTGGACAGGAGACCAAGTGCGCCCTCCTGCACAGTGGGAGATGGACCACCATGCAAGGACGCCGCCAGGTATGTTACAGTTATTAATATCGGCCCACAGTTGTCTGTTTAGCCTTTGCTGGTTAGATTTTCTAGGGGGACTTTACATTAATTTTTTTCTGGGGTCCACCTGTAATCTAGCCAGTAAACACTAATCAAACAGCTGTTAGCTGTTATTAATAGCAAGGGAACATTTTTGGCTAATGGCCCCTTCCCTGTCTAGTAATATCAGCCCCCAGTGGTCGGCTTTCCCTCTGCTGGTTATGAAAATTATGTGGGAGCCCATGACATTTTTTTTAATTTATTCTATTTATTTAGTAGATACATCAAAGTAGCGACAATAACACACGCAAAGCACTGATTATATAGATATCAACGACATTTTTGTATCTATCTATATATCTATATATCTATCTATCATCTCTTCTCCCTCCTGCAAGTCCTGTATTGTTAAATTTCTTGCAATTAAACTTTAGAAATAAATTGTTTAAATATCATCCGCTTTTTTCCTGGACAAAATACGGATGCTGCATACGTACACACAGATAGGACACAGACCTACAGATAGCATATGGATGTCACATGGATACGGACCTCAGCAGTACTGTTTTTTCCTGTACAGGAATCACCAGGATGTGTGAGGGAGACCTGATAGTGTTTCAAAGCTGTGGGGCTGCTTCATTGAATGCCAGCTGCAGGGAGGAAATTACCTTTAATCCTTCTGGGAGTTGCAGGTTTTCTGTCATAGAGGCGTGCCAGTGTGGTTTTAGTCACCATTCAGTGTACAGTGAGTGGCGACTGTAAGCACACTCTGGCTCATTGGCTGACAACCGTTGCCTCCATGATATCCTGTAGAGATGGCTGAGGTGTATCAGTTTTCCTCCCGGCAGCTGGGATTTCAGTATGTCAGCCACACAACTTTAGAACGCTCTTAACCTGCAGATTATCGTCATTTGAGGACATGACAGGTAAACTTCACATAGTTGGATCCTCATGAGGTTAAAGGGGTTTTAGAGACTATAGTATTGATTTCCTTTTTTTAAGAAAGACATCAATATCAGACCAGTAGCTGTCTGACTCCCGGGATCCTGACTGACCAGGTGACTCAAGAATGGGATTCTGCACACATTGAAGCGCTGCTACCCTTTTATTAACTGATCTGCAGATGTGCTGGGACTCGAGTCCCCATCATTCTGATATTTATAGCTTATCCTAAGAAAAGGTCATCAATATTAACCCATGAAAATTCCATTATGAATAAATAATTATTACAGAGTATGGTGCTCATTGCTAAGGAAGATATAGAAAATGTGGTACCAAAATCATGTGAAATACCCAATGCTGGATCCTGTCACTGATTTCTTTCTTTTTTTTTTCTAGCTCATTGTGAAAAACCACCGAAAGTCGAAAATGCCTTATTACAGGGTGACTGGGATGCCTTGGATGAGGAAACCTTCCCACCAGGCAGCACCGCAAATTACAGTTGCCATCCTGGATATTCTCCATTGGGACGAATTAAAAGGGCCTGTATAGGAGGAAAATGGCTTGAGTTTTCTAAAGGGCGATGTAGAAGTAAGTACAACACAGAGCGAACCATTCACCAGTCATATGGGATTGTTTATTACTCCCATTAGTAAAGTAATTTTAGCATTAATTTACAGGAAAATTATGCAGTCATACTCAATGCAACACTTCCATGAATGTTGTACAAAGTTAAATAAGTATTCCGATCACCAGAGGTGAGAAGTTGGGTTGACGATCCTTGTACCGCGAGTGGACAAAAGCTAAAAGGACCTTCATTCCGAGGATCGTTGGTGGCTCAAGAAGTAAAACATCCATCAGTAATGATGCACTGGCCTGTTATAAAGTCCTCTCTATAGAGAATGATATAGATATACCATATTACTGGCACTCAGGTATTGTATGAATTTCCTACATATTATACAGAATGCCTAAAACTTTAAAACAACATATATAAAAAAACATCAGTTCAAATTTTCACAGATGGTATTTTTTAGGCAACAGGTAAAAAAAACAAATTGCAGCCCAGATGGTGCCCCAACTATTGTTGGGCAACTAGGCATCATGAGTGACTGCTCTCTTCAACTATCTCACAACACAGATTTTTCAAGTTTGCGCCTTAATCACATCTTTTGTGATTTGTGCCAGTCTCTTTGGTTCCTCCACTATCGGTGCAAAGACTGCATTTGGCATTGATTTCCTTTATAAAGTTAATTTTATTCATTTATGCTGCCAACATTGGAAGTATATCAAGCAATGTTGAGGCAAAATATTGTTCTTCTTCAGGCTGAAGTCAGGCTTGAAAAAATATATGAAGCTATTTTACATCTGAATCTATAAGGGAAGAGTCAGGGGGCTGTATAAATTGGACGAAGATTAGAATGCAGTGCACAGAATGGCCGGCAGCTCTCATGACCCGAGAGTGAGAGCTGCATAGAAATACATGAAGATGTCATGCTCGGGATGAAAGAGTCACTGGCCCGTGAGTTATTAAGTGAATTAAATATTTAGCTAAATAAAAAAAAAAGAAACTAAAGCTCTCTGCTTCTTTACCTGGCACTATAATGGGAGTCTAGAAGCCTCTCTACAGTGTCACAAACATGGCTCATTGGTGCAAACAAGAATTGATTATTGCTTTGTTTATTATTACATAGAGACTGAACACACTTTGTGGTCACAATTACTTACAAGGGATTGTGCCATAAGAAATTGACCTATTTTTTCACTCAGGTTTTTTGTGTTAAATGTATTTTTTGTTTTTATTTTTTTGGGCAGTATTTTTGTAATGCACACGCCCGGGCTGAGTGGCGTGTGCGTGTATATGTAGTGATTCCACTGGACCGTGCCGGAGAGTGAATGCCTGGAGGAGCGTAACTAAGTATCCACCCGATCTGACTAGGGTCGCACGACGGCATACGACGCCAGTGCACCAAGGAGGAACCGAGCAGAGGGACCAGGTGCTACTCCAGGACAGACCCTGGACACGGCTGTTGACCCACACAGGGGAATACAGGAACAGGCAGGTTAGGCTGGCACACAGACTGCTGGGTATAGGCAGACACGGCTGGTATGCAGACTGGCGGATGCTGGTAAGCACGACTGGTATGCAGGCAGGGAGGTACTGGCAGGTACGACATGTTGGAGCACCGAGTGGATAGGACCCAGTACAGACTGGGACTCAGGAACAGAACCGCAGATGCGGTGGACAAACACAGCAGAGTGAGGCCGCCCAGAGCAGCGAGCAAGAGCAGAACAAGACGAGACTGCCGGAGCAGCGAGCAAAGGGTCAGAGCAGAGCGAGACTGCCGGAGCAGCGAGCAAAGGGTCAGAACAGAGCGAGACTGCCGGAGCAGCGAGGAAAGGGTCAGAGCAGAGCGAGACTGCCGGAGCAGCGAGCAAAGGGTCAGAGCAGAGCGAGACTGCCGGAGCAGCGAGCAAAGGGTCAGAGCAGAGCGAGACTGCCGGAGCAGCGAGCAAAGGGTCAGAGCAGAGCGAGACTGCCGGAGCAGCGAGCAAAGGGTCAGAGCAGAGCGAGACTGCCGGAGCAGCGAGCAAAGGGTCAGAGCAGAGCGAGACTGCCGGAGCAGCGAGCAAAGGGTCAGAGCAGAGCGAGACTGCCGGAGCAGCGAGCAAAGGGTTAGAGCAGAGCAAGACTGCCGGAGCAGCGAGCAAAGGGTCAGAGCAGAGCGAGACTGCCGAAGCAGCGATCAAAGGGTCAGCAGAGCGAGACTGCCGGAGCAGCGAGCAAAGGGTGTAACGGGTCTGGGAGGCGGAACCTCTGAGCTACTATACAAGGGGGCGGTCCTTGTAAGGGAGCGGGTGGCGACCAGGGTAGACGGGCAGGCAGTCACAGCAGGTGACCGGGACAGTCTCTGAATGAACGGACAGGAGGTCACAGCAAGTGACCGGGGCAGTCTCTGGATGAACGGGCAGGAGGTCACGGCAAGTGACCGGGGCAGTCTCTGGATGAACGGGCAGGAGGTCACGGCAAGTGACCGGGGCAGTCTCTGGATGAGCGGGCAGGAGGTCACGGCAAGTGACCGGGGCAGTCTCTGGGTAAAGGATTGGTACGACCTGTGGCGGCAGATGATAGACTTGAGCTCCCAGGTGAGCAGGCGAGAGTCTCTGGATAAACGGGTGGTCACAGCATGTGAC
The DNA here is from genome assembly GCF_046119375.1 of Phyllobates terribilis. Lineage (NCBI taxonomy): Eukaryota > Metazoa > Chordata > Amphibia > Anura > Dendrobatidae > Phyllobates > Phyllobates terribilis. Next base: position 31,178,506 of record NW_027362768.1, on the reverse strand, counting down.
GGCGGAGCCTCCAGGAAGACCAACAGACAGGTAGCAGATGAGCGCTCCCAGGTGAGCGGGCAGGAGTCTCTGGACAGGCGGGTGGTCACAGCACGTGACGGCGGAGCCTCCAGGTAGGCCAGCAGGCAGGTAGCAGATGTGCGCTCCCAGGTGAGCGGGCAAGCTGGTCCTTAGCCAGACTGACAGGAGTTGGAAGGCAGACCGTCGGACCTCAGGCTAGCAGGCAGGTAGCAGGATATCAGGCAGGAATTAGACAGCAGACTGGCAGGTATCTGGCAGGTAACTGGCAACGGGACCTGAGGGCTGAAGCAGAGTAGTGAACAGTGCTACAACATTGCTCGGGCACCTCCATTTTGGAGGAGGTGCCTTTTATATGGGAGGTCCTCCGGCAATTGGCCGGGGACTCCTTAGGACGGCGCGCGCGGTCCCTTTAAGAGAGGGGGAGCGCGCGCGCGCGCCCTAAGCACACTGCCGGGGAAGGAGCGCGTGCCGGAAGCAGCGGGGAGAGAAGCGCTGGAGGACGCCGCGCCAGGAGCGGGGAGGTAAGAGGGACGGCGTCTCTGCCTAGAACGGGGCAGAGACGCCGATGCTACAGTACCCCCCCCTTTAGGCCCCCTCTTTTTTTGGCCAGAAAGAAATTTCTCAAGGAGAAGCGGGGCGTTGATGTTCTCCCTGGGTTCCCAAGTACTCTCCTCAGGACCAAACCCCTTCCAATCTACCAGAAAAAAGGTTTTTCCTCTTACCCTCTTGGAGGCCAGAATACTCTCTACTTCAAAGATGTCATCAGCGGAAACCGGAGCAGGAGGGGCACCTGGATTTTGGGAAAAAAAGTTAAAGACAACGGGTTTGAAGAGAGATACGTGGAAGGAGTTGGGGATCCGTAGGGTGGCCGGGAGTTTTAATTTGTAGGCCACAGGGTTAATTTGCCTGAGGACTTCGAAGGGGCCGATGAATCGAGGACCCAACTTGTAGGAGGGTACTTTGAACCGCACATGTTTGGATGAGAGCCAAACCTTGTCTCCCGGACGGAATTGGGGCGGATCCAGACGTCTCTTATCAGCATATCTCTTCATCCGCTCAGAGGAGAGAAGAAGAGCGGACCTGGTGCTCTCCCAAATAGTAGAAAATTCGCTGACAAGAGACTCCGCAGCAGGGTTGTCCACAGAAACGGAGACAGGAAGTGGAATCAGGGGATGTTGGCCACCGACTATAAAGAACGGGGATTTGGAAGAGGACTCGCTCTCATGGTTGTTATAAGAGAACTCGGCCCATGGTAGGAGATCCACCCAGTCCGAGTGGTGAGCATCAACGAAGTGCCGGAGGTAGCTGGTCAAGATCTGATTGATCCGCTCCACTTGACCATTGGACTGAGGGTGGTAAGCGGAGGAGAAATCCAGGGTAATGTCCAGCAGCTTACATGTGGCTCTCCAGAAGCGAGAGGTGAACTGAACCCCACGATCCGACACGATGTGGAGGGGCAGACCATGGAGACGGAAGATGTGGCGGATAAAGTCTTTAGCCAGCTCGGGTGCAGACGGAAGACCAGGCAGGGGAATGAAGTGGGCCATCTTAGAAAAACGGTCAGCGACAACCCAAATGACAGTACAACCGGCAGAAACTGGAAGGTCGGTGATAAAGTCCATAGCGATGTGTTGCCAAGGAGCAGCAGGTACGGGAAGGGGCAGGAGATGGCCGGCAGGTAGATGTCGGGGAACTTTGTTACGGGCACAGGATGAACAGGCCGCGACGAAGTCTACCACGTCCTTACGCAGGGTAGGCCACCAGTAATGCCGAGTAATGAGTTGGAAGGTCTTCTTTTGGCCAGCATGGCCAGCTAGTTTAGAAGAATGTCCCCAGCGAAGAACCCTCTCCCGATCTGGCACAGCTACGAACGTCTTACCGGGTGGAAGACGAGTCAGATCCAAGGGGGCCACATTCATCACCTTGGAGGAGTCGATGATGTGCGTAGGTTCCTCCTCTTGATCGGAGGACAGGAAGGACCGGGACAAGGCATCAGCTTTGACGTTCTTGTCCGCCGGACGGAAATGAAGAATGAAGTTGAAGCGGGCAAAAAACAACGACCACCGGGCCTGGCGAGGATTGAGTCTCTGGGCATTTTGGAGATATGCCAGGTTTTTGTGATCCGTGTAGATAATTACCGGGTAGAGAGCCCCTTCAAGCAGATAGCGCCACTCTCCCAGTGCCAATTTGATGGCTAGCAATTCACGGTCTCCTATGGAGTAGTTGCGCTCCGACGAGGAGAAGATTTTGGAGAAGAAGCCGCACGTTATCATTCTCCCGGTAGAAGACTTCTGGGTGAGCACCGCTTCGGCTCCGGAGGAGGAGGCATCAACCTCCAGGTAGAATTGTTTATTACAGTCCGGATGGTGCAGGACGGGAGCAGAGGCGAAGGCTTTCTTTAGGGAAAGGAAGGCCTCCTCGGCTTCAGGCGACCATGTCCTGGGGTTAGCCCCCTTACGGGTAAGTGCAGATATGGGAGCAGTCCGAGACGAGAAGTGTGGGATGAAAAGACGATAATAATTAGCGAAGCCCAGGAATCGCTGTATCGCCTTCAAACCTTCAGGACGAGGCCATTTTAGAACGGAAGAGTGCTTCTCGGGATCCATTTGCAGACCTGTTTGGGAGATGACATAGCCCAAGAACGGAAGGGAGGTCTGATCGAAGAGGCACTTCTCGTATTTGGCATAAAGGTGGTTCTGCCGAAGCCTAAGCAGGACCTGACGAACATCCCTCCGGTGTGTGGGGAGATCCGGAGAGAAGACCAAGATATCGTCCAGGTATACCACTACGCAGGAGTACAGGAGGTCACGGAAGATGTCGTTGACTAGTTCCTGAAAGACCGCGGGAGCATTACAGAGACCGAAGGGCATCACAAGGTACTCGTAGTGACCGTCCCGGGTATTGAATGCCGTCTTCCACTCGTCTCCTTGACGGATACGGACCAGATTATACGCTCCTCATAGATCCAGCTTGGAGAAGATCCTGGCACCCTTGAGACGGTCAAACAATTCGGACATGAGTGGCAGGGGATATTTGTTTTTTACCGTGATGAGATTGAGTCCTCTGTAGTCAATACAGGGACGTAGCGAGCCGTCTTTCTTTTTGACAAAGAAGAATCCGGCTCCAGCCGGGGAGGTAGATTTTCGGATAAATCCCCTAGCCAGATTCTCTTCAATGTACTCAGACATGGCTCGGGTCTCGGCTGCAGACAACGGGTAGATACGCCCACGGGGAGGAGTGGTACCAGGTACCAGGTCGATCGGGCAATCGTATGGCCTATGGGGTGGCAACGTTTCAGCTTCCTTCTTACCGAAGACGTCCGCATAGGGCCAGTAGGGAGCCGGGAGACCAGGTAAGTTAGCTGGAGTAGGCTGAGGGCGAAGTGGACGGACCGGGACCAGGCAGGTCCTATGACAGTCAGGACCCCATCGGAGTACTTCACCGGACCGCCAGTTCAATACGGGTTCATGTGTCTGGAGCCAAGGTAGACCTAGCAACAGGGAGTGAGAAAGTCCGGACAGCACATGGAATGAGATCTCCTCAGAGTGCAGCATTCCCATCTGCAGGGTTATGGGTTCAGTGACGAGCAGGATGGTCTCCGAGAGAAGCCTTCCATCCACGGAGGCGACTGACAATGGTTCAGCCAGGGACTTGGTGGGAATATGGTATCTCTCTACCAGAGACTGGGAGATGAGGTCTCCAGCAGCTCCAGAATCCAGATGGGCGAGTTCAAAGAGACGGTTCTCTCCCCAAGCAATAGAGACCGGTAAGGTCAGAGACGGAGAGGGCTTACTTTTGTCTAGGACGACCTCTCCGAGTGGTCCTAGACACTGGCGTTTCCCGGCTTTTCCGGGCAGGAACGGATGAAGTGCTTCATACTGCCCCAATAGAAACAGCTTCCCTCGGCTCGGCGAGATTCTCGGCGAGAACCGACCATCTTGGTCTGGTCGACCTGCATAGGCTCAGGAGAGTGTACCTGAGGAGAGACGGAGGGAGTGACGGGTTTCTGAAAAGAAGGAGCTAGACGTGGAAACCTCCTCTCACGGGTGGCCTCTTTGGCATGCTCCTGGAACCGCAGGTCAATCCGGGTGGCAAGAGTTATTAGGTCATCGAGAGTGGTAGGAATGTCCCGACCGGCAAGTTCATCTTTAATACGGCCGGACAGACCTTCCCAGAAGACGGAAACCAGAGCGTCATTATCCCAGGCCAGCTCCGAGGCAAGGATACGGAACCGTATGGCATATTGGCCCACGGTGAGACTTCCCTGACGGAGGCGTAGCAGAGATGATGCAGATGAGGTCTTCCGTCCGGGTTCGTCGAAGACTTTCCGGAAAGCCGTGAGAAAGGCAGGCAAGTCGGACACCAGGGGGTCTCCTCTCTCCCATAGAGGATTTAGCCAGGCCAGGGCCTCCCTGGTGAGATGGGACATGATGAAGGCAATTTTGGCCCGGTCGGAGTTAAACTGGTGAGACAGGAGTTCAAAGTGCAGGGTGCACTGATTTATGAAGCCCCGAGCCTGGGCGGAGTCGCCTCCGAAACGAGGAGGTGCAGAAAGCCGGGGTCCGGGGTAGGATACCATGTTATTAGTGGGCAGTGGAGCTGCCGGATTGCGAGTCATGGCACTGGCGGTGGTTGCAGGCAGAGCAGTCAGAGTGTCCAGGCGAGAATTGACATTCCGCAGGTGACCCAGGATGGACTCCTGTTGGGACCTCTGACGGGACAGTTCATGACACAGGTCCGAGAGCGAGGGAGCTTGGGTGCCACCGGGTTCCATGGCCCGAGCAAACTGTAACGGGTCTGGGAGGCGGAACCTCTGAGCTACTATACAAGGGGGCGGTCCTTGTAAGGGAGCGGGTGGCGACCAGGGTAGACGGGCAGGCAGTCACAGCAGGTGACCGGGACAGTCTCTGAATGAACGGACAGGAGGTCACAGCAAGTGACCGGGGCAGTCTCTGGATGAATGGGCAGGAGGTCACGGCAAGTGACCGGGGCAGTCTCTGGATGAATGGGCAGGAGGTCACGGCAAGTGACCGGGGCAGTCTCTGGATGAGCGGGCAGGAGGTCACGGCAAGTGACCGGGGCAGTCTCTGGGTAAAGGATTGGTACGACCTGTGGCGGCAGATGATAGACTTGAGCTCCCAGGTGAGCAGGCGAGAGTCTCTGGATAAACGGGTGGTCACAGCATGTGACGGCGGAGCCTCCAGGAAGACCAACAGACAGGTAGCAGATGAGCGCTCCCAGGTGAGCGGGCAGGAGTCTCTGGACAGGCGGGTGGTCACAGCACGTGACGGCGGAGCCTCCAGGTAGGCTAGCAGGCAGGTAGCAGATGTGCGCTCCCAGGTGAGCGGGCAAGCTGGTCCTTAGACAGACTGACAGGAGTTGGAAGGCAGACCGTCGGACCTCAGGCTAGCAGGCAGGTAGCAGGATATCAGGCAGGAATTAGACAGCAGACTGGCAGGTATCTGGCAGGTAACTGGCAACGGGACCTGAGGGCTGAAGCAGAGTAGTGAACAGTGCTACAACATTGGTCGGGCACCTCCATTTTGGAGGAGGTGCCTTTTATATGGGAGGTCCTCCGGCAATTGGCCGGGGACTCCTTAGGATGGCGCGCGCGGTCCCTTTAAGAGAGGGGGAGCGCGCGCGCGCCCTAAGCACACTGCCGGGGAAGGGGCGCGTGCCGGAAGCAGCGGGGAGAGAAGCGCTGGAGGACGCCGCGCCAGGAGCGGGGAGGTGAGAGGGACGGCGTCTCTGCCTAGAACGGGACAGAGACGCCGATGCTACAAAGGGTCAGAGCAGAGCGAGACTGCCGGAGCAGCGAGCAAAGGGTCAGAGCAGAGCGAGACTGCCGGAGCAGCGAGCAAAGGGTCAGAGCAGAGCGAGACTGCCGGAGCAGCGAGCAAGGCAGAGCAGAGGGGACAGGGCTCTGTTCACACGGAACAGACTGGAAGGGAAAGGCAGAACCAGGTACACACAGGATACTTGCAATGAAGTAGCGAGTGGACTCTAAACTCACAAACGGGAGTACAGGGACAACGAGTAGGAGTTAGGTACGGGATCAGATTCTGCAGGAAAAGGGAAGGTACGGACATGGAGAAAAACAGGTAACAGGCTAGGAGAGTATTCAGACAAGAACAGACACAGCAGCAAGATACAGGAGCAGGACTAGGTATGCGGCCCCTAGATAGCGGAACGAAAAGGCTAGGAGCATGTTCAGAAAGGAACAGGCAAGATACAGGAACGGGTCTAGGTATGCGGCCCCTAGAAGGCGGAAAGAACTGGCTAGGAGCGTGTTCACACTGGCCTGGAAAGACAGCCTCCAGGATAGGCAGAAGACAACAGGCTAGAAGATAGCTCAGACACGGGAACTGATACCGCAAGGCAGGAAGCATAGACAGGACCTGGCACATCAGTGACCGGAAGCCAACTGACAGAACACAATGCTCAGGCATGGATTTCAGGGAGGAGCTGGGTTAAATACCAGGTGACAGACAGCAATAGGCTGAGGACGCACAAGGGGTATGCCTGCAGCAGCTACAAGAAGCAGGAAGTGATCGGGCGCCGCCCTAAAGCAGCAGAAACAGAGGCAAGCAGACAGCATGGCGGGAAGCCAGGCTAGCAGACTGGACTGGAGATCAAGTGCGCGCTCTTGCACAGTGGGAGATGGACCACTATGCAAGGACGCCGCCAGGTATGTTACAGTTTTTTTTCATGTCACAATCTGTATTTAAAAAATTACTAATTTTATAATTTTCACACTGACCATTGTGGCTATTTTATATTCCTACTTCCTGTTCTGTCAGGAAGTTTTTTCAGAAGACTCCTTATTATCAGAGGTAGAACTACAATGACAGATAACATCTTTATACCCAGCAAAGAACGCCAAATCCACCTTTCACAATAGATGATGCCACAGCTGACCCTGATTCTCCTCGCTTCACAAGAGATGCTTCAGTGCTAAAAATAAGGTTTGAGCTAGAGTATCGCTGCTAATGTACATGTGAATTTACAAATCAAAAAAAGCCAGGAAGTAGGAGGCTCTGAAGGCCCCAGGGGCCAGTGTGAAATTAGCAAGATTTCACTTTTTTAATATACCGTAATTTGGATTGGGGAAAAAATAATGCCCATAAGATTTAGAAATATTTAGCACTTATACTCGAGTATAAGCTGACTTTTTCAGCACATTTTTTATGCTAAAAAAGCCCCCCTCAGATTTTACTCGGGTATATACTTTTATATACTTATATGTGCGGTATATACCGGTGGGGTTGGGGGTTGCGGTAGCGGGGGAGTGGTACACAGGCAGTAGCCACTGCTGCAGCTACCACGTGTGCCCGCTGCTAAAGAAAATGAATATTCACTCCTTTCCACGCCCATGGGAGGGGAGAAGAGTGAATATTATTTTTTTTTAATAGCGCAGTATCAGCAGTGGCCACAGTAGGCTCAGCAATCCTCTGTGCCCGCTATTAGAGAGTATGAATATTCACTTCTCTCCTTTCCCATGGGCATGGAGAGGAGTGAATATTCATTTTCTTTAGTATTGGGCACAGAGGATCGCGCTGCTGACTGTGGGCGCTATTAAAGAAAATGACTATTCACTCCTCTCCACGGCCATAGTCCCGGCGTGGAAAGAAGTGAATATCCCTGCAGCTTAGCTCGGCATCTGAGGGCGCATGACAGTGACGTCATGCGCTGCTCAGATGCGGAGGTGAGATGCTGCGGGCAGAACAGTACGCAGCACTGGAGCAGATGCGAGAATGGTGAGTATGAGTGTTTATTTTTTTCATGTGTGCAGTGATGGAGTGCCATGTATACCAGGATTGGGATGAGGGGTGCCATGCATACCAGGATTGTGGATGAGGGGTGCCATGCATACCAGGATTGGTGTGAGGGGGCTATGCATACCAGGATTGGGATGAGGAGTGCCATGCATACCATGATTGGGATTGAGGGATGCCATGCATACCCAGATTGGCATGAGGGGTGCCATGCATACCAGGATTGGGAATGAGGGGTGCCATGCACACCAGGATTGGGGATAGGAGGTGCCATGCATACCAGGATTGGGGATGAGAGGTGCCATGCCTACCAGGATTGGGGATGAGGGGTGCCATGTATTTCAGGATTGGGGATGAGGGGTGCCATGCATACCAGGATTGGGGATGAGGGGTGCCATGCATACCAGGATTGGGGCTGAGGGGTGCCATGCTTACCAGGATTGGGAATGAGGGGTGACATGCATACCAGGATTGGGATGAGGGGGCCATACATACTAGGATTGGTGATGAGGCGGCCATGCATACCAGGATTGGTGATGATAGGGCCATGCATACCAGGATGGGGAAATGTACCGGTAGCTGCTGCATTTCCCACCCTAGGCTTAAACTCGAATCAATATGTTTTCCCAGTTTTTTGTGGTAAAATGAGAAGCCTCGGCTTATATTCGAGTCGACTTATACTTGAGTATATACGGTAGATAGTTTTCTCATAACACATTCCTTCTAAGAAGCATGCAATCATAATAGTTTCTATCAAAACAGATGGGCATAGTCTATTTTTATTACAAACTATTGCTGAGTACTTTCTGGTTCACAGTCAAGATTGTTGATGGTTATAACAATGTATAAGTAGTACTGATTGAGGATCTAGGTCCCGAGACCCCCATCTATTCATTAAACCAATGGGCACCAGCACAGTGACTATGCTCAAACATGAGTATAGACCCTCAGACTTTCTATTGAGGCCAACTGTGAGTTCTTGACCTCCAGTGATCAACAGTAATTTACAGGAATAGCAACATATCAAAAATTATCAAAAATTTTTGTTACATTTTAAGAGAGACGTTCTCTATCTACAGCATGCCCTGCTTGGCATTATTCACCAGATGGCAATGTAATACAGGTTTTGGAATTCAATGCACAGAGATCACGAGACGGAAACAGTCAAGGATTGATATAACTCAATTTATATACAATAATGACTTTAAACAACTAGTGTTAGTAACAAGGCAAATCAAAGAAGAACTAATAACGATAATCTTGGAATAACAAAGAAAGTCTTTCACTTCACTAATTAACGGTAATGTTTTTTTCACAAAGGTGGTGCACCCAGTCGTGGGAGTCACCACGTAAGTTCACTATCCCGATCTTGCCCTAGCAGGGGTCACCGGGTGTTCCCGCTAAGCCACAAGTGTTTCTCTGAAGTAGTCAATCAAAGCTCGCTGAGCCTCCCATGCACCAACCGACCTCCTCCCAACCTGAAATCCTAGTCCCAGCCGACCCCGAAACCATATGTGAAAGCTGGAAGTGACGGCACTGTTCCTCCGCAATCACAGGTGTGCCTCTCCGGTCACAGTCTTCTCATGGCTTTTCTCGGCTTGACCGTCGGCGATAAGCTCTTAGGCTTAGGGCGGAAAGGACTAGGACTCTACTCTTGACAGATGATGCAGGGTCTCAGAGACTTGACCAGCAGAGGGCAAGTATCCTGGTTCTGACCAGCGCAGGCAGAACTTGGAGTTCTACTGTGTGGGATCCGGACCTTGCCAGGCGGTGATCGACACCTGGGTGGCGCAGACTTCCCGCTGAGGCCTGTCATGCTGGACTCAGTGGTGTCTATGGATCATGTCTGCTCCACTCTCTGGCTTGGCACCACACCTGCTTCCAGTTTGGCACGCAGGGCTTTTATATCAAGGAAGTCCTTCCTGTGGGTCACCTGATCAGGTCCAGCACCCGAAGTCACCCCCCCTGCAAATCTTCCAGCAAAATTTGGTTGACCCTGATTTCACCTTGCCAGCAGATGGCAGTCTTTCCTCATTAAAGGGAATCTGTCACCCCCCTGGACGATATCAGACCTCTACTATGGCCATACAGGGTATAGAAAAGTAATGCAGAGAAAAGCACTTTAATCAATTCTTTTTTCCACAGGCTTGGCGTCCAGGGGACGCCATGCAAACCCCACCTATCTGCTTACTATTCCCCTAAATCCCCACCTCTCTGCTTAATTATCATATCCCCCCCTTCCCTGCACGTCAAAGGGCCCTGTGACAGGCCCTGTGACGCGCACTGTGCTCCCTGACATCCAGGCATGCGCAAAGCGCCGCTCACATAGAGGTGGACATACCATTGGTACAACCTACGCAGCCAGCCGTACAGGGGTCCAGCAGGTAAGTGGGCCCATTTTCACCTCCAAAGCAACAAGTGGCTTCTGTCAGTGATACATTATTGGACTGCAAAGGGCCCATATACTGTTTTTGCACATGGGCCTGTCTGTTTTCACCTCTGAAATCACTGTTCCAGGTACAGCAGTACTGCTTCAATCAAGCCACCGATAACATGTTTATTTTGTCCGGACAACATGTTTATCTTGTTCACTGCAGACACTGTAACTTGCACTAACGGTAGGTTCACACGGCCGATTTTTTTTTCACAGCAGTCTGATTACTTTAATCAGACTTTGATCAGAGTTGGATCAAAGTTTCTCCACCTTTTCCATTGTGTCAGTCAGTGAAATTCAAACCGCATTCAGATCTCATCCGAGTGTGGTCCGATTTTTTTCACAGACACATAGACTTGGAATGACGATTTTGATCAGACACTCGGATCAAAATCAGACATGTCTCCAATTTTTTCGCCAACCACGCGATCAAAAGAAAAATCAGAAATGTGCGCAGCCCCATAGAATATCATAGGTGCGACTGTTATAGCCAAGGATTGCACTCGGCCGAGAAAATCGGTCGTATGCACGAGCCCAAATTTTTACTACTCACATCACCTACCGCTGGATGCCTCCTGCAAGAAGAGTTAAAAACACCTGATGCAATTTCCTGACTGATAGGATTAAGCCTTTTCTGATCTCCTCCCTGATGTTCTCTCTCCTAATTCTCGTCCTCTCTAGTGACAATACTCTCATGCCCCCCTGCTGGTCTTCAACTGGGACAAATTGTACCAACTGCAACTCATGCTGGAGGTTATTACATGTTCCAATGTAGCCCCCACTTAGCTGTATTAATAGCTATAAAGAGCTAAATAAGGCACGGGCGTTTTCTGTTTAACCTTTACTGGCAGGAAACCAGGAACCATTATGCTCTGTGCCTCTCTTGATAAATTCCATAATTTTATTTGCCTTGGCAGGCATTGCCCAGCACTGTTTTCTAAATTTGAGCTGTTTACCGCTATTGCCAAGTCACTATTTAATACATATTTGTACATTTGTACCTCTGCTCAAGTGCACGACCTTACATTTATTAACTTTAAACTTCAATTGCTATTTCTCGTCCCCAGCTTCTCCAAATCTCTCTGTATTATATTATCCGCCTCCATGTTGCTCACTTTACAGACCTTAGTATCATATTTATATATTGAAATTGTACCCCTGTAAATGCTGTGGTACCCCACTGTTTGTCTGTGACCCAATTAGAATTCTTTCCATTATTACCCACCCTGTGTTTTCTTTCACTGATCCCATTGTTAAAGGGTTTATCGAACTTACACATGGTTTTATAAATAGCTGCAGGTGTTCTATAGAAAGTGAAATGAAACACTATTGACATATTCTTTGCCCCAACAATAGCGCTGATCCACCAGTAATGCTCCTGGTCTTTGTTTATGGGCAGTTGTCATATGGCCACTGTAGCCAATCAGTGATCTCATGGTTCATGCAAGTAATATGTCACATGACCACTGCAGCCACTGACTGGCTGTAGCTGTCACATGCTGATCACATGTGAACAGTGATCGGGTGCAAGTAATTTTTTTTTATGTATATATTTGCTCCCATAAGCTGATACAGTGTAATTCATGCTGTCATTTTTGTTTTTCTGCTTTAAATAATAACAAGTATAAGAAGATTGGAGCAAAAACATGTACGCATCCGTCTGACAGTCTACCATGCTTTCCAACAAACTTGTAATGTCTTGGAGACTTCTGAAAAAAGGGGCCTCCTGAACACCCAAAAGAGTTGTAAAGTCTGCCACATGCTACAAAAATTTGCTAGAAGGGAGTACATACAATCAGTAGTATCACTAATAGGAAACACATTTATATGCTATTCCATAACTTCCCTAGGATAAGTGTGGCTAATGAAGTGCACTCTTTTATAGCACTAAAACAGAATGCAGACAGCACACAGGAGATGTATTTTACTAATTGAGAGAAAAGAGTGATGAACATGTGGAAACAAGTACCAGAGTCCTGTTGAAATGAGATACAAACATTTCATTAAAGTCATTATCCACTACTCAGACAACTCCTTCTGAATCCTCATATTTCCCCCCAAATAAAATAACAACACTTATATTCACCTCTAGTGCCAGCATTGTTCTAGTGGTGTTGACGCGGGCTCTACAGGGGCTTGAGTGACTTTATCACTCTTCTCTCTTATGAATATAATTGACACCTGGAGGAAGTGGGAGCTGTGGCGGCTTTCTCACTTCTTCCATATGTCTTGATTTGTTCAAAGGAATGGAGATTGAAGCCAGGGCTGATTGGCCTCAGTGATCGCATGACATAATAATGTTACATGAGCACCGGGAGTGTCACTGCTGACACAGTTGGAACGTCACCAGAAGTGTTGTTATTTTTATTGGGGGGGAAACGTTGGGATTCAGAAGAATTTTCTGAGTAGTGGACAAGCACTTTATAGCATCAATAGGATTAACAAGTGTAGACTGTATTTTAGAAAAATATAAATATAGAAGTTATATTGTGGTAATTGGTACCATATGATAAAACATGCTGGTATTATTGTATTTGGAACTGAACATTTTGTGTTGAGCAATTCCTGTTGCTGAAAAATAGAAAGAATGACAAATAGATAAGTTCATACTATAATTAAAAGTTGTTACAGGAACAGAAAAATAGAACTCTTGAAATAACGCATTCATCCTATGATGAATACAAATGGATTCTGTTCACTTTATATAGTTTTTCTAACAGCAACAATGGTGAAAATTGCAATAGAGCCTCCTAACAGAGGCTACAACGCCATGTGAGCCTAGCCTTACAATAAATGAAGAGAAAGAGTCAAAGGTATTATCCAGTGCCTCCAACTTTTACATCGTGGGTGAGAGGCACTGCTGACATGAGATCCATCGCACACTCGCCATGTATCATCCAATATTATGTTCGGTCAGCCGGTATCGTACACATGTCCTATTCTATTACTTGGACAGAAGCATAACACATTGCAGTTGAATAGTAGCGCTCCTCACCCACCCAATGTGGAATTCAAAGGTATTGAATAATATTTTAAGGCTCAAACAAAAATTAAAAAGAGTGGAGACTTGTAGCTGCTACACCATGGTTGCTGTACCATAAAACAGGGATATTTTAAAATTAATTGTTAATTATGTATTAGCAAACATGCCACCAGAGTCTCCACCCTTGGGGTTCATTCAGACTTCAGTTTTTTTTCTATGAGTTCTATCCGTGGTTTTTACAAATAGCCCTATTGGGCTGTTCGCGTGTCCGATTTTTTTTCTTGGGGCTGCGTGGTCAGATTAACAAAACAGAGACATATCCGATTTGAATCTGAGAGTTGGATCAAAATCAGCAATGAAAGTCTTCAGATCAGTGGAACAATCGAACCACACTCAGATAATATCCGAATGTGGTCCGAATTTCATAGTGTCAGAAAGAAGCTGGATAAACTTTTTTTTTCTCCACGTTCAATAAAAATTGATGACACTCGAACCACACTCTCATCATAATCTAACAAAAAAAAATCTATTAATTTTTCTCGTACATGAAAAATATTGACGTGTGAGCCCTTAGGCAGGGTTCACACGCAGCATTCATGCTACAGCTGAAAATCACATCCATGCAGCCATTAGATCGGCTGTATAATCTTGCAGATGAAACAGCTGTTTCCCTATAAGATTAAGTGATTCTGAATGGCAACAGTGGAAACACTGCAGAGGCAAAGGGCAGGTATTTAACCGCATCGTGACTATTCCATGTGAACACAGCCTTAGGCATCTTTCAGCCATCCGGATATTTCCAATACTGGAAAAACCAGTACTGGAGATATCTGTGTGTCCATGTGCACCTGTCTGGCACACATGTGGCAACTGTGTGCCACATCAGGATCACACATACCAGTGCTTGGGAATCAGCGGTACTGTTTGCGCTGTTCCCAAGCGCTGGGTGCTGAACGCTGCCCTCATCATTGTCCCCTGCTTGCGCTGCGCTCAGCGCGAGCAAGGGACAATGTTGAAAATCCGGGGAGAATGACTCGATACAGTGAGTGGTGTCCTGTCACTCACTGAGCTCAGCCTTGGTCCAGGGCCCGCTCGCTACAGTAAGTTATTCTCTCCGGCACCTCGGCATGAGCAGGCTGATGGATTAAAGTGGGGGACATCTTCGGGCAGATAAGTATAAGGAATTGTTTATTTTATTCTTATTTTTAAATGATGACACAGTGGGAGCAGACTACTACTCTCAACATTGTCCCATGCTTGCGCTGATCGCAGCACCAGAAGGGGACAATGATGACAGATGCCTGCAGCACCAGGCGCTTGGGAATGGATATCATCAGTGTGCACGTGTGCTGAACATTTTGCGGCCTGTGCTATGAGAGAAAAATGGACACGTCAGCATGTTTTGCCCATGGACACATGGTCCGTGGAAGAAGACTGACATGTCCACAAATTCACTAATTTCAATGCGTCTACATGGGTTAGTGTCTCTGTCGGGGTCGTAGCGACATTCCACTCATCCTCCAGTCACTCCAAATTAAGGCTATGAGCATGGGTCAACCATTCAAAGAATGAGTCAGACAACAAGCTGGTTCAAACTCAGAGCATGCTCAGAAGGCTACTGGCAAGCCACGATCTCAGCAAAGTTCTGCTTTTATTTCCGCATGCACAAACCTAAATACACTACATAATGGGGAGGGGAAAGGGGTTGTTCGGGGCGGGGTAAGCCATAAATGGATTGTTCGGGGCGGGGTAAGCCATAAATGTCTAGTATCCGGCCACTCCTGATTGGTCCACGTCTCCTTAACTCAGTCTCTGGGCAGACAACCGTCAGTTGATGATTCAGTTTCATTTCTCTGAAACAGGTGCTGGCTGATACCGGCGCCATCTTAGCATAAATTTCGATCTAAGTAACACGTAGCAAGGAAAGCTTATTGTTATAAGACACAAAATGGTGGTTAGTACATAAGCAAAGCGTATAAAAGTATAAAAGTATAAAAGTGGAGAAAATATATATTTTTTCTTACCCTGACATTCCCCCCTAAACACTAAGCTTTCCCTTGCTTCGGGGCCTTTGAGACTGTCCATGTGTGGGGAGAGGGGAGTAGAGATGAGCGTTGTTCTACTCGAACTGTTCGCCAATCTCAAATTCGAGCTGTTTTGGGCGGTGTTCGAGCCGTTCGGCGAACACGAACGATTTGAGAAAAATTCGGCTGTTCGAGGTTATGTTCGATAACTGTTCGTGCACCAAAATCATAACTGGATTTTTTCTCAGTAATGATGAAAATTAATGTTAATACGCAGTTTGAGTGTACAGCGGGGTGGGGGGAGGGGCAGGGGATGGATCTCTGCAGGAATAATGAAGATCTCCATTTTTTTTTCTCTTTCCCGCATTTGCAGTGGGGAGGTGCAGTTTGTCAGCCTATCAGCAGCGCACACACGGAGCGAACTGCTGTTTTTCACACAAGCAAGGGCATGTGTCATTGGCAGTGTATGTCACATGTCCTTGCCCTATAAGACCAAGCCATTTTCCCCGTCGCCACCATTTTCTCACTGCTGCAGCTGCGTGTTAGACGGCACCGCTGTTGCTGTGTGCGCTATACCTTTTTAATTTCAAGCCAATTTTCACACAAATCTACAGATAGCTTGGGAGTAGGGAATAGTTGTGATTGCAGTCCTTTTAAGGACTAGGTTACAGCATTTCCTACGACTTTTATCAGGCAGGTCTGTGCTCTTAAATAGATAGATTGTGGGAGTAAAGACTAATTGTAATTGCAGTCCTTTTCAGGACTAGGTTACATCAGTTCCTATCAGCTTTTGCCAGGCAGGTCTGTGCCAGTGCTGTGCAAGTTTTTTTCACAGCAGTTGGCTGAATTTAGCAAAGCTAATCCTTTTTGGCCTATTGCAGAGTGTGTTAGTCAGTGGAGTAGCCTATCTGTGTTGCAAGATATACCATCTAAGTATAGAATACCAATTTTTTTACTGCACCTAGTGAAGTAAAATCTTTTGGGCATAGCATCATTCTATTAGTCCATCTATACTGACCTCCATCAGGTTGCAAATTGAATATAATTTTTTTCTGCATCTAGCTCTGAAAAAATATTTGGGCTTCTAGCAGTGTGTGGGACTTGTTCTATTAGTCCATCTATACTGACCTCCATCAGGTTGCAAACTGAATATAATTTTTTTATGCATCTAGCTCTGAAAAAATATTTGGCCTTCTAGCAGTGTGTGGGACTTTCTCTATTAGTCCATCTATACTGACCTCCATCAGGTTGCAAATTAAAAATAATTTTTATCTGCATCAAGCTCTGAAAAAATATTTGGCCTTCTAGCAGTGTGTGGGACTTTCTCTATTAGTCCATCTATACTGACCTCCATCAGGTTGCAAATTAAAAATAATTTTTATCTGCATCTACCTCTGAAAAAATATTTGGGCGTCTAGCTGTGTGTGGGACTTGTTCTATTAGTCCATCTATACTGACCTCCATCAGGTTGCAAACTGAATATAAGTTTTTTCTGCATCTAGCTCTGAAAAAATATTTGGCCTTCTAGCAGTGTGTGGGACTTTCTCTATTAGTCCATCTATACTGACCTCCATCAGGTTGCAAACTGAATATATTTTTTTTCTGCATCTACCTCTGAAAAAATATTGGGCTTCTAGCTGTGTGTGGGACTTGTTCTATTAATCCATCTATACAGACCTCCATCAGGTTGCAAACTGAATATATTTTTTTATGCATCTACCTCTGAAAAAATATTGGGCTTCTAGCTGTGTGTGGGACTTGTTCTATTAATCCATCTATACAGACCTCCATCAGGTTGCAAACTGAATATAATTTTTTTCTGCATCTAGCTCTGAAAAAATATTTGGCCTTCTAGCAGTGTGTGGGACTTTCTCTATTAGTCCATCTATACTGACCTCCATCAGGTTGCAAATTAAAAATAATTTTTATCTGCATCTAGCTCTGAAAAAATATTTGGCCTTCTAGCAGTGTGTGGGACTTTCTCTATTAGTCCATCTATACTGACCTCCATCAGGTTGCAAATTAAAAATAATTTTTATCTGCATCTACCTCTGAAAAAATATTTGGGCTTCTAGCTGTGTGTGGGACTTGTTCTATTAGTCCATCTATACTGACCTCCATCAGGTTGCAAACTGAATATCATTTTTTTCTGCATCTAGCTCTGAAAAAATATTTGGCCTTCTAGTAGTGTGTGGGACTTTCTCTATTAGTCCATCTATACTGACCTCCATCAGGTTGCAAATTAAAAATAATTTTTATCTGCATCTAGCTCTGAAAAAATATTTGGCCTTCTAGCAGTGTGTGGGACTTTCTCTATTAGTCCATCTATACTGAACTCCATCAGGTTGCAAATTAAAAATATTTTTTTTTCTGCATCTACCTCTGAAAAAATATTGGGCTTCTAGCTGTGTGTGGGACTTGTTCTATTAATCCATCTATACAGACCTCCATCAGGTTGCAAACTGAATATAATTTTTTTCTGCATCTATCTCTGAAAAAATATTTGGGCTTCTAGCTGTGTGTGGGACTTGTTCTATTAGTCCATCTATACTGACCTCCATCAGGTTGCAAACTGAATATAATTTTTTTCTGCATCTAGCTCTGAAAAAATATTTGGCCTTCTAGTAGTGTGTGGGACTATCTCTATTAGTCCATCTATACTGACCTCCATCAGGTTGCAAATTAAAAATAATTTTTATCTGCATCTAGCTCTGAAAAAATATTTGGCCTTCTAGCAGTGTGTGGGACTTTCTCTATTAGTCCATCTATACTGACCTCCATCAGGTTGCAAATTAAAAATAATTTTTATCTGCATCTACCTCTGAAAAAATATTTGGGCTTCTAGCTGTGTGTGGGACTTGTTCTATTAGTCCATCTATACTGACCTCCATCAGGTTGCAAACTGAATATAATTTTTTTCTGCTTCTAGCTCTGAAAAAATATTTGGCCTTCTAGCAGTGTGTGGGACTTTCTCTATTAGTCCATCTATACTGACCTCCATCAGGTTGCAAATTAAAAATAATTTTTATCTGCATCAAGCTCTGAAAAAATATTTGGCCTTCTAGCAGTGTGTGGGACTTTCTCTATTAGTCCATCTATACTGACCTCCATCAGGTTGCAAATTAAAAATAATTTTTATCTGCATCTAGCTCTGAAAAAATATTTGGCCTTCTAGCAGTGTGTGGGACTTTCTCTATTATTCCATCTATACTGACCTCTATCAGGTTGCAAATTAAAAATAATATTTATCTGCATCTACCTCTGAAAAAATATTTGGGCTTCTAACTGTGTGTGGGACTTGTTCTATTAGTCCATCTATACTGACCTCCATCAGGTTGCAAACTGAATATAATTTTTTTCTGCATCTAGCTCTGAAAAAATATTTGGCCTTCTAGCAGTGTGTGGGACTTTCTCTATTAGTCCATCTATACTGACCTCCATCAGGTTGCAAATTAAAAATAATTTTTATCTGCATCTAGCTCTGAAAAAATATTTGGCCTTCTAGTAGTGTGTGGGACTTTCTCTATTAGTCCATCTATACTGACCTCCATCAGGTTGCAAATTAAAAATAATTTTTATCTGCATCTAGCTCTGAAAAAATATTTGGCCTTCTAGTAGTGTGTGGGACTTTCTCTATTAGTTCATCTATACTGACCTCCATCAGGTTGCAAATTAAAAATAATTTTTATCTGCATCTAGCTCTGAAAAAATATTTGGCCTTCTAGCAGTGTGTGGGACTTTCTCTATTAGTCCATCTATACTGACCTCCATCAGGTTGCAAATTTAAAATAATTTTTACCTGCATCTACCTCTGAAAAAATATTTGGTCTTCTAGCTGTGTGTGGGACTTGTTCTATTAGTCCATCTATACTGACCTCCATCAGGTTGCAAATTAAAAATAATTTTTTTTCTGCATCTACCTCTGAAAAAATATTGGGCTTCTAGCTGTGTGTGGGACTTGTTCTATTAATCCATCTATACAGACCTCCATCAGGTTGCAAACTGAATATAATTTTTTTCTGCATCTACCTCTGAAAAAATATTTGGGCTTCTAGCTGTGTGTGGGACTTGTTCTATTAGTCCATCTATACTGACCTCCATCAGGTTGCAAACTGAATATAATTTTTTTCTGCATCTAGCTCTGAAAAAATATTTGGCCTTCTAGCAGTGTGTGGGACTTGTTCTATTAGTCCATCTATACTGACCTCCATCAGGTTGCAAATTCAAAATAATTTTTTGTCTGCATCTAGCTCTGAAAAAATATTTGGCCTTCTAGCAGTGTGTGGGACTTTCTCTATTATTCCATCTATACTGACCTCCATCAGGTTGCAAACTGAATATATTTTTTTTCTGCATCTACCTCTGAAAAAATATTTGGGCTTCTAGCTGTGTGTGGGACTTGTTCTATTAATCCATCTATACTGACCTCCATCAGGTTGCAAATCGAATATACTTTTTTTCTGCATCTAACCCAGCCAATAGTTTTGGCCTAATACCACAGTTTGGTCACTCAGCTCTGCTCGGTTCCCATTCATTGTTTTTTTGTGCAAACAACTCCAGAGTTGTGAATTAGTTAACCACCAAAATGAGTGGAAAAAGGCCTGCTGCTGGTGGAAAGGGGAATAGGCGTGTTGGGAAGGGGAAAAAAGGTTGTGTCCGTGGGGTAGGTGTTAAAGCAACAGTAACATCTGCAGAAGAAAGACCATCTTCCAGCCAAACTAAAATGTCTACTTCTTTTAGCGGACAATGTGATAAGATCCCTTTCTTACGGCCACGCCAATCGCTACAAATTCCAGATGAGGCACAAAAACAGCAGGTGCTTCAACGGATATCAAGTGCTCCTTTAAGTGGGCTCTCCTCCACATCAACTTCAACATCACAAATACTCCAGTCCTCAAAGGTGTCACCCCAATCGCACTTGCTTCCTCACAGCTCCCAAATCTCCAGCTGCCCGTCTGAGTATGAGGTAGAACAGATGTTTGAGTCTGCAGAGCTGTTTACTCATACTATAGCCTGGGAATCAGAAGTCGACTCCAGCGCTTCTGTGAATCCAGACGAGGAAATGATCTGCACTGATGCCCAGAATCTTTATGAGTCGGATCCAGGACCAGACGCAGAAGGTTCTGACCATAATGTAGACCCTCATTCCCAAACTGTAACTCCTGTTGGTGGAGACAATAAGGAAGATGATGATGAGACTCAAATACCTGATTGGAGCAACAACTTTAGTTTTTTGTCAGGGCAGGAGCAGGTTGGCTCTGAGGACGACGGGTGTGATAACGCTCAGGGTGATGATGATGAGGTTGGAGATCCCACTTACTGTCAACCCACAGTCAGCCAAGAGATGAGGTCAGCAGAGGAGGTGGAGGAAGATGCTAGTGACGACGAGGTCAGGTTGCGCCTTCCTGGACAGAGACGTAGTACTGGAAGCACGTCAACAACTGCATCCTCAAACACAACTCTGCCTCTCACCACAAGTCGTGGTGGCTCTTCAGGTCGCATGGGTGCTAAGCCTTGCATAGCCTGGGCATTTTTTCAGATCGATAAAGATGACCCAACTCGTTTTATCTGTAACATTTGTCAGCAAAAGCTAAGTAGAGGCCAAAAAATACATAGTTTGAGTACTTCATGCATGAACCGGCACATGGACATGAAGCATAAGTTGCAGTGGGAAGCTCAGTGTGCTACAATGCGGCCTAGCCGGCCGGGCCCACCACCGTCTGCCATATCTTGTGCATCCGCGGCCTCTTCATCCTCAGTGACTGGGGGGACAGCAGTCACACCTGTTTTGGGGCGCAGACCTGCCACCTCTTTACCCGCAACAGCCAGCGTGATTGGCAGGTCATCATTTTCTTTGGAGGTGGTAACACCAGTTGGTGTTGAGCGCTGTCCGACATCGATAGCACCACCTTTGGATCAAGGCAACCTAACATGTCCGCCTGCATCTTCCTCACAGACCGGCAGTTTGCCGGGGACACCCTTATCAACCCCGTCTAAGCACAATAGCCAGCCCTCGGTCCCTCAGATGTGGACAAGTAAAAGACCATTTCCTCCTAGCCATGAGAAAGCTAAGAGGTTGAATTTCACCATCTGCAAGCTCTTGGCTACAGAAATGCTGCCTTTCCGCCTGGTGGACACAGAGGATTTTCGAGACCTTATGTCCGTCGCAGTGCCCCAGTACCAGATGCCCAGTCGGCACTACTTCTCAAAGAAAGGTGTGCCTGCGCTCCACCAGCATGTCGCACACAACATCACCGCTTCTTTGAGAAACTCTGTGTGTGACAGGGTGCATTTCACCACAGACACTTGGACGAGTAGGCATGGACAGGGGCGTTACATGTCGCTGACTGGGCACTGGGTAACTACGGTGACAGCAGGACAAGGGGCTGCTGTCCAAGTTTTGCCGTCCCCACGAGTTGTGCGTCAATCCTCTTTATGTCAAAGTTCCTCCACTGCTTCTGCCTCCTCAACCTCCTCTAGGTCTTCCACCTGCACCCAAAGCCTGTCTGGTCATGCCACAAGCTTTCTAACTGCGCAGAAGGGATCCTGCACACCTCCTTACTATGCTGGCAGTAGGGCTCAACGTCATCAGGCAGTTTTTACTTTGAAATGTCTGGGAAATGTGACTCACACAGCTGAGGAGTTGTGGTCAGCTCTGGAGAACCAATTTCATGAATGGTTGTCTCCACTGGACCTGAAACCAGGGAAGGCCGTGTGCGACAATGCTGCAACCCTGGGTGCGGCCCTTCGCCGGGGCAATGTCACACACGTGCCTTGTATGGCTCACGTGTTGAACCTGGTTGTCCAGCAATTTTTAGCCCACTATCCCAGACTAGATGGCCTTCTGCAGAGGGCACGGTCGCTGTGTGCTCACTTCCGCCGTTCGCATCCCACAGCTCAACGACTTACATCTCTAGAGAAGTCGTTGGGCCTGCCACTTCACCGGCTAAAATGCGATGTGCCTACCCGGTGGAATTCAACTCTGCACATGTTGAAGCGACTGTGGCAGCACCGACAATCCCTGGTGCAATATGTTCTGACGTATAGCCTGGGCCAACGAGATCCAGAGGTGGGGCAAATCACGCTGGAGGAGGGGTCTCAGATCAGGGACCTATGCACCCTTCTGCACAGTTTTGAAATGGCGACGAAGATGTTTAGTGCTGACGATGCCATTATCAGCATGACTATTCCGGTGATTTACATGCTGGAGCACATGTTAAACAGAATTCGGAGTCAGGTGGTGGCACAAGAGGAGGTGGAGGAAGTAGAGGAGGAGGAGTTGTATGCGGAAGGGCTAACATCTGCAAGGTCCAGACGGTCGGCAGCACCAAGGCAGCAGGCATGTGAGGGTGGGGGAGATGGTTTTACCAGGGCGCATGGTAGCAGCCAAACTAGTGAGGAAGGTGCAGGAGCCCAGGAATAAGTGGAGGACGAACTGATGGAAGACTCATCAGATGAGGGAGACCTTGATCACATTTCTGTTGTGCGAGGTTGGGGGGAGAGGACAGAGGAAGGAAGCATGATTGTTACCTCGCCACCAGAACAACAGGGACTTGGTGCTCCTGGATGCGCAACACACATGAGTGCCTTCTTGCTGCACTACCTGCAACATGACCCTCAAATTGTGAGAATTAGAAATAATCCTGACTACTGGGTTGCCACACTGTTAGATCCCCCGTACAAAAGTAAATTTGTCGAAATTATTCCTGCCATAGAAAGGGATGCACGCATGCAGGAGTATCAGCAGAGACTGTTGCAGAATCTTACATGTGCTTTTCCACAAAACACCAGTGGTGCACGTAGTGAATCTCACAGTTCCAACTTGCCAACCGTGGGACCGTCAAGTGTTCAGCACTCAAACCATAACAGAACCACAGTATCTGCTGGTAACATCAATTTTGCGGAATCATTTCACCACTTTTTTAGCCCATCCTTTGCAAGGCCACAGGAGATAAGAAGTCTGACACATAGTCAACGCCTAGAGACGATGGTACAGGAGTATCTCCAAGTAAACATTGAAGCCATGACTGTGTCACTGGACCCTTGCTCTTTTTGGGCTTCCAATCTGGATAAATGGCCGGAGCTAGCCACTTACGCCTTGGAGATCTTGTCATGCCCCGCAGCCAGCGTTCTGTCTGAACGTGTGTTCAGCGCTGCTGGTGGTGTGCTGACAGATAAGCGCACGCGGCTCTCCACTGATAATGTAGACAGACTCACGTTCATAAAGATGAACAAATCATGGATCCGAAACAACTTTTCTACCCCTGTGTCATCCTGGGGAGAGTAAAAGCTTGATGATTGGTTAAAATCACCCTACCAACCGTTTTAAGCTTTCAAATTACTAATCATGTTTATCTGTATCTTGGCTGGAAAATAATTTGGGCTTTGTAGCAGTGTGCAGCACTGATTCTATTAGGCCATCTATAATAAGCTCCACCAGATTTAAAATTACTAATCATGTTTATCTGTATCTTGGCTGGAAAATAATTTGGGCTTTGTAGCAGTGTGCAGCACTGATCCTATTAGGCCATCTATACTAAGCTCCACCAGATTTAAAATTAATAATAATTTTTAGCTGCATCTAGCCCGGAAAATAATTTTGGGGCTCCGAGATGCGCAAGACACATAAGTGCCTTCTTGCTGCACTACCTGCAACATGACCCTCATATTGTCAGAATTCGAAGTAATCATGACTACTGGGTTGCCACACTCTTAGATCCCCCAAACTTTTCGATCAACCTTTTCATTTTAATAAAGACCAAAAAAATTGTCATTTTCGAAATTATAAGCATTAGCAGGTTATTAGAAACTGAAATCAAACAGTTTTCAACTCAAAACTTTATTCTAGGTGATGTTACATTTTCACATAGGACCCCTTGTTCGAAAGGAGCTTCTGAACTCTCTCGTCCATTGAATTTGTCAGGTTTTGGATGGTTTCTGCTTCAATTGTTTTGCATGAGGACAGAATACCCTCCCAGAGCTGTTGCTTAGATGTGAACTGCCTCCCGCCATCATAGACACTCCTTTTGATGATGCTCCAGAGGTTCTGAATGGGGTAGAGGTCAGGGGAGCATGGGGGTCACACCATAAGTTTGTCCCCTTTTATGCCCATATCAGCCAGAGATGCAGATGTTTTATGTGCAGCATGAGATGGTGCATTATCATGCAAAAAAATGATCTTGCTGTGAAATACACGGTTCTTCTTCTTGAACCATGGCAGGAAGTGCTGTTTGAGAAAATCCACATACATTATGGAGTTCATCTTTAGCGCCTTCAGGGATCCTAAAGGGGCCGACAATCTCTCTCCCCATGATTCCAGCCCAAAACATTACTCCACCTCCTCCTTGTTGGCGCTGTAGCCGTGTTTGCGTGGGGTGTCCATCAACCAGCCATCCTCCACTCCATCCATCTGGACCATCGAGCGCTGCACGGCACTCATCCGTGAACAAAACAGTTTTGAAATCAGTCTTCATGTAATGTTTAGCCCACTGGAGCCGTTTCTGCTTGTGTGAAGTGGATAGAGGAGGTCGACAGGATGGCATATGCACAGCTGCAAACCTCTGAAGGACCCTGCATCTTGTTGTTCGGGGGACGTTGGAGGCACCAGCAGCTTCAAAAACTTGTCTGCTGCTATGACAAGGCTTTTTTGCCGCTGCTCTTTTAACCTGACGTAATTGCCTGTAGGAAAGAGTCCTCAATTTGCCCTTATCAGCACGCACACGTGTGTACTGTGAATCAGCTACATACTTCTTGATTGCCAAGACACTTCATCCTGATCATCGCACAATGTTGATTGTATTCCCAGCTCTGGCTGGGAATAGCACGCGTGCTGGGTCACGCGTGCAATAGATTTTAAGTGCAATAATTACAAGTGCAGTTAGACCATGGCAGTTGGACAGGGCAGGAGACAGGTAAGGTGCATAAAATTTTCATACAAACATGCTTCTTGGTCAGTCATAGTGCATTATGCATTAGTCTTATCAATCTGCTTTTTATTTGTTTTCACTTCTGCTCTCTCACAACTCACCCGCCCTTCAACACATTCTATGCACTCTCTCTATATCAGCCCCTCCCTTCTCCCCTCTCCCATGTATAACTCTGAGGCTCTACTGACATTCCTCACCCACTGCAAACCATCCTCTACCTCCATACAGCATTCAAAACGTTCATACAAATCATTAGACCACCTGATCTTTCTCTTCTTTCTCCTTTTACTAGTCGCAGGCGACATCTCCCCCAACCCTGGGCCCCCCTCTACTAGCGTACACCACTCTCCTCCAGCTGCATATAGAAACCCTGCTAATCTTATTAACGTTCAGAGCATGCCCTCTCCTATTGATTTCCATTGCGCTCTCTGGAACGCACGGTCTGTGTGTAACAAACTAACTTACATCCATGATTTTTTCCTCTCTAATTCTCTTAACCTTCTGGCTATCACAGAAACCTGGATTCAGCAGCTAGACACCACCGCTGCTGCTGCTCTCTCGTTTGGTGGGCTGAAATTTTCACATACCGCCAGACATGGCAACAGACAGGGTGGAGGTGTTGGTCTGCTCCTTTCCTCACAATGTGCTTTCCAGGTCATCCCCCCGGTTCCCTCACTTATGTTTCCTTCCTTTGAAGTCCACACCATCAGACTCTTTAAACCCTTCTCCCTGCGAGTGGCAGTCGTGTATCGCCCTCCAGGCTCCGCCCGCCAGTTCTTGGATCACTTTGCCACCTGGCATCCTCACTTTCTATCCTGTGACATCCCCACCCTCATCATGGGCGACTTTAACATCCCCATCGATGACCCCCTCTCCCAATCTGCCTCTCATCTACTTTCTCTAACTTCTTCATTCCGTCTCTCACAGTTTACGAATTCTCCTACCCATGAAGACGGGAACACTCTGGACCTGGTTTTTTCCAGTCTCTGCTTGCTGGATGACTTTACCAACTTCCCTCTCCCGCTCTCGGACCACAACCTTCTCTCCTTCTCTGTTAAGAATTGTCTCCTCACCCGGGACACCCCCACTTACCACACTTATAGGAATATACGTACCATTAATACCCAGCAGCTTATGGACAAACTCCACACATCTTTAGCCCCCATCTCCTCCTTCTCCTGTCCAGACTTGGCATTGTCACACTACAACAATACACTGAAGAGCGCCCTAGATGAAGCAGCTCCTTCTACTCGCAGAAAGATCCGACACAGACAACGGCAGCCCTGGCACACGATGCAAACACGCTTTCTTCAACGTTGCTCGAGGTGTGCTGAGCGTCAGTGGAGAAAATCTCTTTTAGCAGAGGACTTCATCCACTATAAATTCATGCTCAAAACCTATAACTCTGCCCTTCATCTGGCCAAACAATCCTACTTCACCACCCTCATCACTTCAATGTCCAACAACCCAAAACGACTTTTCGAAACCTTAAACTCCCTCCTGAAACCTAAAGCACAGGCCCCCACCACCAACCTCAGCAGTGAGGATCTGGCCACTTATTTCTTGGAAAAAATCAACCACATCCATCAGGACATCTCAGCCCAATCTCCTCAGTGCCTGGATCCCCTTCCCTACTGCACTTCAAGCTCACTAGCCATCTTTGAGCCTGTCACAGAAGAAGAGGTTACCCAGCTCCTCGCTTCTTCTCGGCCTACAACCTGCAACAGTGACCCCATTCCTTCACATCTCCTGCAGTCCCTCTCACCGGTGGTCACCACTCACCTGACTAAAATATTTAACCTCTCTCTTTCGTCAGGTATCTTTCCCTCCTCATTTAAACATGCCATCATAACCCCTTTACTTAAAAAGCCATCCCTGGACCAGAACTGCACTGCTAACTATAGACCTGTCTCTAATCTTCCCTTCATCTCTAAACTCCTGGAACGCTTGGTCCACTCCCGTCTAATCCGCTATCTCTCAGATAACTCTCTCCTCGACCCTCTACAATCTGGTTTCCGCTCCTTACACTCCACTGAAACTGCCCTCACTAAAGTCTCTAACGATCTACTAACAGCCAAATCCAAAGGTCACTGCTCCCTGCTGATTCTCCTGGATCTCTCTGCAGCATTTGACACTGTGGA
Organism: Phyllobates terribilis; assembly: GCF_046119375.1. NCBI lineage: Eukaryota > Metazoa > Chordata > Amphibia > Anura > Dendrobatidae > Phyllobates > Phyllobates terribilis. The sequence goes on along the minus strand of NW_027362768.1, from coordinate 31,151,202 downwards.
TCACCAGCTCCTCCTCACTATGCTCCGCTCTATAGGCCTCAAGGAAACCGTTCTCTCCTGGTTCTCCTCCTACCTCTCTGACCGCTCCTTCACTGTATCTTTTGCCGGCTCCACTTCCCCTCCTCATCCCCTTACTATCGGGGTTCCTCAGGGCTCAGTCCTAGGCCCCCTCCTCTTCTCTCTATACACTGCCCCTATTGGACAAACAATCAGCAGATTTGGGTTCCAGTATCATCTCTATGCTGACGACACCCAACTATACACTTCTTCCCCTGACATAACCCCTACCCTAATACAAAACACCAAGGATTGTTTATCTGCTGTGTCTAGCATCATGTCCTCCCTCTATCTCAAATTGAATCTCTCCAAAACTGAACTTCTTGTGTTTCCCCCCTCTAGTAACCTAACTCTACCTAATATCGAAATTACCTTGGAGGGGTCAACCATAACTCCCAAGCAGCACGCCCGCTGCCTTGGGGTCATATTCGACACTAACCTTTCCTTTACTCCCTATATCCGATCACTCACTCGCTCTTGTCACCTGCATCTTAAAAACATCTCCAGAATCCGACCTTTTCTCACTTTGGAAACTGCTAAAACTCTTACTGTCGCTCTTATTCACTCTCGTCTGGACTACTGCAACTCTCTTCTGATCGGTCTCCCTCTTACCAAAATTTCTCCTCTCCAATCTGTCCTGAATGCGGCAGCCAGGGTCGTATTTATGTCCAGCCGCTTCACCGATGCCTCCACCTTGTGCCAGTCATTACACTGGTTACCCATTCACTACAGGGTCCAATATAAACTCATTGCTCTCACCCACAAAGCTCTCTACAGTTCTGCACCACCTTATATCTCCTCTCTCATCTCAGTCTATCGTCCTACACGTGCCCTCCGTTCCACAAATGACCTAAGGCTAACATCCCCCATAATCCGAACCTCACACCTCCGTCTCCAAGACTTCTCTCGTGCTGCATCAGTTCTCTGGAATGCTCTACCCCAGACGATCCGATTGATGCCTAGCCCCGATGTCTTCAAGCGCGCTTTAAAAACCCATCTCTTTAAACAAGCCTACCACCTCAACTACTCAGTAAACTAACTTTCCCCTGTTCCCTCCTAAATACTATTCAGAATCTGCACCCTACTGTTCATCTGTTTCTACACCCTCCATGCACTCGATAACTGCACTCGGTAATTGAGTATTGCACTTTAACATACAGGCTGATGACCGGATCATACAGCTTTATATGATAATCCCGACTTATTATAATTGCCAGACCTGAAATAACAAGCACTTTCCACCTATTGTGTCCCCCCATTTCCATGTAGATTGTAAGCTTACCTCACTCCTGATGTAACTGTTAAACTGTCTCACCTTGTATTGAATTTATTGTTTGTACATGTCCCCGCTTAATTGTAAAGTGCTGCGGAATATGTTGGCACTATATAAATAAAAATTATTATTATTATTATTAGTCATGCCTTGACCTAAACACTCCACAATTTGTTGCTTCTCAGCAGCCGACACATCCTTTTTCTTTCCCATTTTGGCAGAAAATGTAGGCTGCTTAATAATGTGAGACAGCCTTCTTAAGTAGTCTTGCCTTTCATTGGACACACCTGCCAAACTAATTAGCACAGGTGTCTGCAATTGCTTACAGTGATATAAAGAGCCCTGACACACATCACCATCAATGAGTTTAACTGACAAACAAACAAATTCTTCCCTTATCACTCCTAAACACTTTTTGCATAATAATTTGGAACACAGTGTACATGTGCTTTTCCACAAAACACCAGTGGTTCACGTAGTGAATCTTACAGTTCTAACTTGCCAACCGTGGTCTGTATGGAGTTGTTCAATAAAGGGCCCAAAATTAAGATAACATGGATGGAAGAGGTCTCTATGAATAGGAATTCATAAGTATTTGATACCCTGTGAGGGCCAGGCAAAGGGAAAGTTGGACTGGATGGAATCCTATATGGATTTGGGGAGGGAGACATCGAGGGCCTCAGACTTCGCTGCATTGATTTTAAAATTTGACCATGTAACAAAGTGATCTATTTCAGCCATAACAGCAGGGATGGATATATGTGATTGAGTGATATATACTAGGACATCATCAGCAAATGAAGAGCACTTGTACTCGGTGCCTCCCACCTCAATCCACCTAATATTGGGGTTATGGCGAATTGATGAGAGCAGGTGCTCCGTCACTAGGATGTATAAGAGAGGGGACAGAGGACATCCCTGCCTTGTCCCATTGGTGATTGTGAAAGGTGATGAAAATGTTCTGATGCACCCCCTGGGCCTTGGGACACCCAGAGCCGGACCCTTTTTGGTGGATGCTGGTGGTTGTAGTCTTCCTGGCGGTGACCCGGTTCCGTGGCTCAGGGTGGTCAAACCAGTGGCGGAACTATTTATGTGGTTTTGATGTTTAAATGTCCGACTACGCCACCCGTGGATTGCGGTCAGAGTGAACCGCCGCTGCAGGGCAGACCGCTGAGGCTGGTGTTGTGGGTGCAGCAGAGCGTAGCATAACTCCCCACGGGAGGAGTATAGCCTCAGGGCAGTGTATGCGGAGGATGGGGGTGATGGTGCAGGGCAGCAGCAGTAACGACACGGAGTCAGTGATGCAGTCCAGGGCCTTTACTCACAGTTCTTATTATCCAGACCACGTCTGCAGGTAACGACTGCCCACGTCGTACTGTGCTCACCAGGTGAGGGGCTCAGACAACTCCCAGATAACTTTGGAGCGCTTCACAGGACCCCCTTTGTGTGTCCTTTGTCTGGCCTTTCTTACCAACCCTTCTGTCCGGCTGCCTCGGGCCTCCTCTTGGTAAACTTGGCACCAGTTTCCCTGACCCTATGTGGTGCCTTCCTAGCGGGTGTAGCGAGGGGCTGCGCCACATAAAATGTCACAGCCTCCGTTTTCTAGCTGAGGGTCGTTTCCTGCCTCCACTAGTTTCGGGGACCGGTCTCCCCCTTTGGCCTGACCCCTCCACGCAGGTGGATTCGGGCGTGCGGTGGCGACTCGCCCGTCCGCACCCCTGGGATCCCTTCATTCCTCGTTCCTGGAGCCTTCTCCGCTCCTCTTCCTTCCTTCTCCCTCTTCCAGGCCTGGGCCTCTGTTACTAGGCCCGCCTCCAGAGCAGAGCTCATGCAGAGCCCCTGCTCCCTGCCACTTCTGCTCAGACTTCTCTGCACTGAACTAAGATGGTGCCCACCTTTTATACTCCCTTCTCAATGCACCCAGGAACTGCTTCCTCCCTGCTCCTGCACTACAGGGTTCCCCTTCCTCAGTGTTCCCTCCCCCCACTCCAGCCAGGGACAGGGACTGTCGTGCCCATCTCAGAGGCATATTGGTCACCCTGCCCCACGGCAATGTGGTGTAATGCATGCAGGTGTCGGGTCCTGATCCACACTCCATCCTTACCTGAGAGTGAGATATCACACCTCTGGGTGAGGTGCAACACCTCTGTAGCAACCGAGCCCTCAGGGTGCTACAGTTCCATTTATCTTCAGCCTAGGTGACGTATTGCGATACAGGGCCATGATTTTGGCTATAAAAGGGTCCCCTAGACCCCTACCCCAAGCTTTTTAAGAGAATCATATATGGCGTGCCAGGAGATTCTATGGAATGCTTTCTCAGCATCCAACGAGAGTATCTAATTACAAATTTTTAACTGCATCTAGCCCAGGAAATACTTTGTGCCTAGTAGCAGTGTCTGCTAGTCAGCGGATTATCCCGGTTGTTAAGCAAGCTACACCACCTGTAGTTTGGACACTTAATTTTTTCAAAGGAAATGCTTCGGGACCACGGGATACTCAGTGAAGAGCATCAGGAGGCACCCCAAGGCATAGGGGCTGGGACTGGCAGTAGGATGCCTTGCGGTGGACAGCCGAGCTCGATCCTTATAAAAGCTTTTTAACTGCAGCAGCTTTAGTGGACGCTACTGGAGCTGGAATTACGCGGCTGCTGGCATGAGACTTGCCCTCCAATAGATCCTTGTAAATGGATTTAAAGTGTATTCATTCAAATTAGAGAGACAATTTAAATTAAAAAGCTTAGAGCTGCCTCCACCACAGGGGGCCTCGCTCGACCCACCAGCGGACAGGCACCAGTATTGGGAGAGGGGGGCTGGCCGTCAGGGTTCACCGCGGCTCTGGCACAAACCCGGCGACACGGAGGTGGCACGGGCAGGAGCGGACTGAACGTGTCGGCTTCTCACTTTTTGGATTTTAGAAGGGCATGACATGCCTATATCTGTGTCTCCCCCTCCTTTTACTCCTCCGCCTCTTTTCTTTTCGCATGACTATATGTACTTGTCACCTTTCCATGTGTTAGTTGTGTCTTCTGAGCAGTTTGTCAGCTTTTGGACACCTTTGAAGGTGTTTTCTATGTGTTTCTATGTGTTTTTGTTTGCCTGCCATTGGTTTTAACGGTGTTCGAAGGTGTTCGACGAACAGTTCGACGAACCGAACCGAACTCGAACACTACGGGGGTGGCTCAACACTAGAGGGGAGGTGGATTTCTTCACCCAATCATCTTAGAAGCTGCCCCCTTATGGGACGCCCCCAAACAATTGAGCCCTACCCTAAATGACACATGGAGTTCTCCCAACTGACCCTAAACTAAATCTCTCAATTGAACTCTGTCATGGGGGGTCTGGTCAGGCTTGTTCAAAGGAGTGTATTTCTCCATATCTTCCTTACTGGTATCATCATGTAACAGAGATGTGGTTTCTTGATTCAAAAAGGTCCCGGAGGTTGGAACAGCATTGTTTATAGCTTTCCTGTATAAGGGGACTATACAGCATAGGACCACCAGGCCCAATACTAGTAGACCTCCCATTACTAGACAAGCTTGTTGGAGGAATCCCTTGAGCCTTCCCAACCAACCTGAGAAGAAGGAGGTATCTACTCCCGCATTCGCCTTCACTTCCTCTGCCAGACTTGTTATCCTTCGAAGAGCTTCCACGGTTTTCCCATTCACTCCAGAGTTCTGGAGAATGTATGTGCAACATTCTTCCCCTATCATCCCACATACTCCACCTTTCTCAGCGAGAATCATATCTATTGCCAATCTATTTTGCAGAGTCATCCTCGTATTGGGCCCTAGTTCCTCAACTATGCCCTGGAAGGCATCTCTGCTGTAATTTATAAATCTCTGTTCAGTGTAATAGACATAGTTTATCCAATCTACATTCCTATTGATCTGTATAGCCGGGATGAGTGAGAGAAATCCAGCAACTACTTGATTCTGGGCCTTGTACTCATCTGGGACCCCCCTAGGGACTCCTATAGAGTCTATATAGACCTTCGGGTCTTCTGCATAGCTCATATGCAGCTGTTCCAGACTTCTCTTTTTCCTGGTCAGTTCAGGAGTTGTTTCCGGGTTCCAGGGCAGGATTCTGAATTGCATGGCTAATTTTACTAGGGTGCACTGTCCGGTCCAGGTGGTGGGAAGCCTGGGTCTGAGTCGTCCATCCCCACAGAGCCAATAACTATCATATATATATCTAGAATGATTGCTTAGTAGATCAGTGTCCACAGTCTTGTTAGTCTGACAGAAACCGTCTTTGAAAATTCCTAAAGAACGACCGGTAGAGTTGTCAGGGGAGTAGCATGTATAATTATCTTTGGTTATTGTTACTTCACCTGGGGTCCGAATTTTTGCCTTGGAGCTAACCAGGGGAATGTATTCACGACAAGAGCTGTCGTCTAATTTATTTTTCAGCAACTTTAATAAGCAGAGGGTACTATTATGGTCAGCTGGGAAAGCATGGGTGTACAGATGAGTATTGGCGGCTGCACAGGCCACGCAACTTACGGATATGTTCTGGGCTCTAACATTGTACCGTACCCATTCTAACCATAAATTTTTACGGGGATTTACCTGGGTTTCTATGGAGAAAACTTCTTCCCACCCAAGCCCTGGGATGGGAATGACCTCGTTTAAATTTTTTTGCAGCATAACACCTCCGCTAGATTGACTTGTGTTCAAAGGGGCTGGTGTAGGTTTTGTTTGTATATCTTTTAGCTCTATTATTCCTTGATCAGGGTTTATAGCACCATTGTAGCTACTCAAAACATATTTCCCCAAATCTCCTGTTTGAGGGTTCTCCAGATTCAGATATAAAGGGAAGCAGTCTTTTTCCCATGAGCATTTTGGAATACGTGGCCACTGTACCTTATCTATAAATCCAGTGCTCAGGGTCATTCGGGTTAATAGAGATCTCCCTTCTCTGTCCTTCCTGTTTACAGCTTCCTTTGGTTTGTATTCCCAGTCAGTATCTCCCGTATTCCACCCCACATCTGAAAATAATGGCAATTTTCGTTTCCTGGACGGGTTACAAAACGTTCCTCGGGCATAGGCATCATACCACTTCCATGTCATTCCTGCACAATCCACTATGTCACAGTAATCAAATCGATACGTCTGAATTTTTGCATGAGTATCTACCCAAAATGTGGTAGCTGTCCACCCTGGGACAGACAGTAAGCATATGGAAAGGATATAGAAGAAGGTAGTCATCTTTTATAGGCTCGTTTTGTCTCTCTTGCAGTGGGAGGTGTGAATCCAGGTGCTCTTGCCCTCAAGCTTCAGAGCTGTAGGAGTAGTCAGGATCACAGTGTAGGGGCCCTCAAATCTGGGTTGGAGACAGTCTTTCCGGACAAACTTCTTTACGTACACCAGGTCGCCTGGGGTGAAATCATGTACCGCATCACCTGTGGATTCTGGGAGAGAAGCAGATACTGTAGAGCGGGTGTTAGTCAATTCTTTAGACAGAGCAATCACAAATTTTACTACTCTATCATGTGTTTCAGACAACTCTTGGGGCCTAATTTCTCCTATTTTAGGTGGGGTCCCAAACAAAATTTCATAGGGAGTTAGCCCATGTTTAGCTTGTGGGGTGTGTCTGATATGATACAATACTATAGGGAGTAGGTCGGACCAGGGGAGGGGATGATCTTGGGTCATTTTCAAGAGCTGGGTCTTGAGTGTGGAATTCATCCTTTCCACTTTGCCTGAACTGGCAGGATGGTATGGAGTGTGGAGGCCCAAATCTGTTCCCAACATGTTCCAAAGTTCTTTGTAGATATTTGCTGATTCTATGACTTGGGGAACTCCAAATCTGCAGGCAATTTCAGTGATCAGTTTCTTGGCTGTGACTTTAGCAGTCATGTTGACAACCGGGTAGGCCTCGGGCCAGGCTGAGAACATATCCACGGCTACCAAAACGTACTCATATTTTCCTGCTTTAGGCATTTGGATATGGTCGACTTGTATTCTCTGCCAAGGGTAGTCTGGTTTAGCCAGGTGTTGGAGAGGGACCCGTGCCGTACACGTTGGGTTGCAAGTAGCGCAGACAGAGCAGGATTTTGAGTATGCAGTCACAGTGGAAGAGATTCCGGGTGCAAAGTACAGTTTCTTGATACATGCCTAGGCTTGATTCTTTCCTCTGTGTGTAGGCCCGTGAGCCCATGCGGCCACGGCTGAGTACATGCGCCTGGGCAAGCAAGGTTTTCCGTCCACTTGATAAAGAGTTGAGTCGACCTTTAAATCTTTGCGACCTACCAGCACGGCTCCCGCCGCTTTCCATTGCTTGACTTCTTCAGTGAGGGTCTTCCTTTGTTCTTCACACAATTTTTCTTCAGGCATCCTGAACCCCTGGATTCCACTCGTGTCTCCGCTGGACTTGTATGGTCTTCTGCCGGCTGTTCTTTGGCTCTTGCTCTAGTGAGCGCCACAGCTACGGTTTGCAGGGTCTCCCCCATCTCTTCTTCCTTTTCCTGCCACTTTGATGACACATTCTCCACTGCCGCAGTCTTGACTGCTTGGTCAGCTAGGTGGTTGCCCCTGGCTTCTCTGGAATCTAGTCTTCCATGAGCCTTGACCTTGATAACAGCAACCTGAATGGGTAGTTCCAGGGCCTTCATTAGGGCCTTAATCCATGAGGCATGTTTCACTGGTGTACCTGCAACTGTGATGAATCCTCTAGACTTCCACAAGAGTCCAAAATCATTGCAAATTCCATGTCCATACCTAGAATCGGTATATATGTTTGCCGTTGTTCCAGCTGCCAGGTGGCAGGCTTCTGTGAGAGCTACAAGTTCAGCTTCTTGTGCAGACATGTATGGTGGTAGAGCTTCAGCCTTGAGGACTGTTAGGTCTGTTGTGACAGCATATCCCGTGTGGAACTTCCCTTGAGGGTCTGCGAAACGGGATCCATCAGTCCATAGGTGCAAGGCAGGGTGTGCGAGCGGATGTGCCACCATATTCTCTGGAGCAGAAGTCTCTTCCTGCAAAATTTTTATACAATCATGAGAATCATGAGGTTCCACCAATGGACCTTCACCCTGTTCGTCTTCCCCCCTAGAAGGTGGAAGCAAAGTGGCAGGGTTGATAGTCAGACATCTGGTAAATGTTATATTGGAGGGCAACAATAGGGAACACTGCAGCCGCAGGTGTCTTTGGTTGGTTAGATGTTTCGGAGATGTTTGTTGCAGAACAGCCGAGAGATCATGGCCAGCCTGTATAACTAGATCATGTCCAAGGACGATATCAGCTGACTTGTCAAGGAGGATGTGAGCAGCGTGGACCGCCTTAAGACACGTGGGGGCAGTTCGGGCGACAAGGTCCAGGCGGGCTGAGTAGTAGCCTAAAGGCCGATACTTATGATCATAGCGTTGTGCTAGAACTCCAGAGGCATGACCTTCCGATTCAGAGACAAAGAGGTGAAATGGCTGAGTATAGTCTGGTAAGCCCAAGGCCGGGGCAGAGACAACAGCCTGTTTAAGGCGGTCAAAACATAGTCTGCGTTGGTGAGAGATACGTGAATCTTCAGCATGAAATCAGACGGAGCCTTCGTCCTTAAGACAGTCATACAGGGGTTGCATAAGCTTTGAGGCATCAGGGATCCATTGCCTGCAGTAAGTGATGAGACCAAGGAAAGTCTGCATAGCGGAGTAGGTGGTTGGGAAGGTGATATCCATGATGGCTTGTGTTCTTTCTTCAGTCAGATGTCTAGCACCTTGTGGTATACAATGTCCGAGGAAAATGACCTTGGGCAGACACCATTGGACTTTGCCTTTCGAGACTTTACAGTTAGCTGAGTGAAGAAACCAGAGAAGAGATGCTGACATCTCTGGAAAATTTTCTTCAGTGCCGCAGAGTAAAAGATCATCCACATATTGTAGAAGAGTGACCTGAGGGTTCTCTTGAACCCATGGCTCCAGAATAGACTTCATAGAATGAATGAATTGGTTAGGAGAGTTCTGGGCTCCTTGTGGAGTCCTGGTCCATGTAAGCTGTGCTCCTTGAAAGGTAAAGGCAAAAAGAAACCACGAATCTTCATGCAAGGGTATACTGAAGAAGGCGTTGGCCAGATCTAACACCGTAAACAAGGTGGCCGTTGGAGGCACCTGAGACAAGAGGGTGTTTGGGTTGGGTACCACTGGAGTTTCTAAAATGGTAGCTGCATTGACGGCTCTGAGATCCTGAACCAACCGGTATCTTGGAGGCTCTCCCGGAGCGGTTTTCTTTTTTACAGGAAAGAGGGGTGTATTGCATGGAGATACACATCTGACAAGGTCTCCTGACTCCAGGAGGGAAGCGATTTGGGTACCCAAGCTTTGTTCTTGTGCCGCCTTGAGGGGGTATTGTGGCAACCGTGGGTACCTGTGTCCAGGCTTGAGGTGTACTTGGACCGGGGGAACCTGCAGGAGGCCAACGTCCTCTGGCCCGCTGGACCACAGAGAGTGAGGGAACTGTGAGGTATCAAGAAGAGTGTGAGGTTGTATGGTCATCATCATGAGAGGGAAGGCTTTGAGAACGCAGCGGTCTTCAGTCCCTTGTTCGGAATGAGGATCTCGCAGAAGAAGCTCCATGCCATGGTTTCCGAAGGTAATAGTTGACTTCATCCGCTCTAAGAGATCGGCTCCCAACAAATTAACGGGGCAAGTTTCTGAGACCAAGAATCTTGTGAGTACTCCAGTGAATGGTCCTGCAGACACAGGGACTGTGAGTGGAGAGGAAATATGTTGGCCTTCCACCCCAACACAGGTGAGGGTATCCGGTGATAGGGATACCGAGGGAGGGAGCTGTGTGGAAGAAATGACAGATGTGACCGCCCCAGTGTCCACCAGGAACTTCAATGGTTGACGGTCCACCTGTAAAGTGACAGTCCCACAGGCGGCCGTGGGGTGCGTAGCCGGGAAAGTGGACACTGGTTGACCGGGCCGTCATTGGCTTGGGTGAGATGGTTCACGGGAAGGTCCATGGTTGTGTGGACCGTCATGAAACGAGCGGTCATGGTACTGTCTGCGGGTTGGACAGTCTCTGAGATTGTGATTAGGGCTACCACATTCCCAACACAGCATGCGTCCTTCAGAATCACGAGATTGTCTCTTGTCTCTAGGTGGCCCCCTGTCATTTCTTCTGTCTTGTTTTCTATATGTGGGAGGAGTATCATCACCTGTGCCTTTAACCATTACCCACTTGATTCCATGTTGGTTGCCAGGGGGTGGGTAGCTTTCTTGAGCTTGATATACCATGGCAGGAGCGGCTTTCTTCCTTGGCTTAGTATCCTTTTCCATTTTTAGCATGGCTTTTTGGAAAGCTTTGACAATGTCCACCGCGTCGTTAAAAGAAGAAGAACGAATCTCGGGGTGTACCCTCAGAACCTCATCTCTGAGAGCATCTTGTAGGCCATCTACTAGGGCCTGAACCAACAGGGCGGCCTGCGTCTTGACGTGAGGACTGTATCCGAGATCCTCAAAATGCATGCTGAGTCTTGCAGCATATCTTTCCACAGATTCATCAGGGTCTTGTTGAACATCTTGTACAGACCCAGCTTGATCTGACAAGCGATCCTGAGCCCAGGCTTTTAACTGTTTCATGTATTCTAGGCCGGATTCATACGTACTAAGGGATCCTGCTTTTGTGGAATCCATGGCCTTTTCGATAGTAGGCAAGAAATATTCCTTGGCCTTCACAGATGTGATACCTGCCAAATCAGCCCAGGTTGCACCATAAATGGCTCTGGTTGTGTCCAAGCGTCTAGCATACTGCATGGGAGATTTATCGGGATCAGGAAGCTTTGAGACCAGAGTGTCTACTTATACTGGGGTAAAGGGTTGATATTTGATCATCCCTAAAGGTCCAGGAACTTGTTGAGGACCGAGCAGCGTTGCGTGTGCCTTGGTGGTGTTTGGGGTGGCCGCTAGGGAGGATTCTTCAGGCAACAGAACCGCATTAGGTATCGGTGTCGGGGAGGAGGTTGCCACTAGTAGCTTAAGGGCCAAAGGCATAGCAGCATGAACTGCTGGACTACGGACACATACAATGCGTATTGAGTCCAATCCATGGGGGAGGGTCTCCATGCCTTCCTTGAGGGCTAGTACGTGTTCCTCCATGCACGGCCCGAGTGGGTAGCCAAAAATTCCAGAAGATATAAGTGGTATCGCTAAAGTGCGTCTGGGCATATCCTGATGACTCAATTTTCCTGCATGGAGGAATACTGAACGGATGGTAGATGCGAGAGTGGAACGTGACTCTTTGGGGTTCTGGGGGTCATAAATAGGACCCACTGCATGTATGATGACATCAGCGGGCAGTCTACCCGCACGGGTGACTAAGGTCTGGCCTTTTGAAAGCTCTCCGTTTTCGGCTAAGTGAGCCTGGCATTCTGCAGCCAGAGTGGAACCAGCAGCAAGGGCAATTTTACGAGCCAATCCTCCAGCATGGCTCATACGGGTGTTTGCAGGGTTGACTATGGCCCCCACCCGATGTGTAAGGATGTCACCATAGCCTATTGACAGAGTGACGGGGTGTCCTGATGGGTCTACTAGGTTCCGGGAGCGGCAGGGGTCCCAGACTTCTGAGGGGCTGGGGGGTGGTGCTCTTTCAGCAGTTGCTTGGAGCAAGGGCCGGAGTATGGGTAATGAATGTGGGGTGGAGGATGCCATAGGAGACGTATGGGGTAAAGGGGGGGGCGCTGGAGTATCTTGAGCCCATCCCTCATCTGGCTCCGTATCGTCTTGAGTAACAGTATGTTGGCGGAGCGAGAGCAGTCTGGCCTGAAATTCTGGGGAGTTGAGGAGGATATCCCCAGAGTTATGGGCGACCCCCATGGGGAACAGAGGGAGCGCCTCAGCATCGTGGACTGGAGCAGAGGGTATCACATTAGTTTCAGATGGGTGCTCTGGGACTGCGGGCTTTTCCACCCGTGCTGGCGGCTGGTAATAAGCACCGGACGGATCTAGTAGTGGATATAGGCCGGATTGGGGTTTCCCGGGCCGCCCACAACAAGTAAAAGGTGTAGTAAGATGGCCGTTGGAGGGAGGAGTTGGAGTGGGAGTGGGATTGTTCTTGGGGGCAGGGAAAGGTGTAGTAAGATGGCCGTTGGAGGGAGGAGTTGGAGTGGGGGTGGGATTGTTCTTGGAGACAGGCTGGGCATCGTGCCATGGGCGGCCCGCCCCACAGACACAGCAGAACTTCGCCCAGGGCGAGTTTTGCTCTCCGCACATACGACACGTCCATCCTTCCGATGATTTGGCGTCGGCGCCATTATAGGGTGGTGGCTGAGGGCTCGGTGTAGTGACAGGCATCAACGGGGTTACGGCCAATTTAGAGTCACATAACAAATCACATTCTGCAGCTTTCATGTATCCGAAGAAAGGCTCGGCATTCTCTGTTCCCCCTGCACCATCTACTTCTTTCCAGCCCTCAACCTTTAAATCATTTGCTACTCTAAGATGTGCCTGAGCCTGGTGCAGGAGTCCTTCGTCACTCAACTGCCCCTTATTTTGTATAACGTATTCTTTCCACACTGAAGGCTGGAGCCTGCCCGTACTGGGTAAGCTTATCATTTTATACAGATTCCTAACATTCTTAACAGCCTTCTTGCCTCCCCGTGACTCTACTAGCTGGATGACTCCCACTGCACCATCCGGCAACTTGTGAGGTCTTTCAGATTTGAACATACGCAACATTTTCTTATAGAATGCAATGATCTGTCGCGACTCAGATCACTGGTGCAGTCCACAGGTTGCCACCGGTCAGTGTAGAGCACACCTCAATACACTGGTGAGACAGAGAGACACCTCATCTATCTCCTTCCCTAACCTTGAATGGCGACTTTACAGTGCGACTCACCACAGCACCCTGAGTACAGGTCGCCACCCGTCAGTGTAGAGCACACCTCAATACACTGGTGAGACAGAGAGACACCTCATCTATCTCCTTTCTTAACCTTGACTTTACAGCAGTCTCTGTGGTAGACGAAGAGCACTCCTCAATTCGTCACAGATTCTTTCTTCCTTACACTTCAATTTAGGGATGGCTTGGAATCGACTATCAGTCACGGGAGGCAACTATCTAAGAAAAGTACAGTGACCGGGTGAGGAGGAGGTGGTGTGCACACGAGCACGCGCAGGCATGCGATGTCACTCGGTCTCACAGTTGCTGGTTCAGGACGTGGCGCGGGACGCCTGAGGTCTCACCACTCGACCGGTCACCCACCCAGATCTAACCTGACAACCCCACAGGAACCGCTGCGGCTGACACACAGGCAAGTGAAACATATAAAATATATCTCGACTTACCGTGTTCGATGGAGGTTGATCAGGCCTCAAATTCAGCCGCCGCGGTCACCACCAGGGAAGTCAACAATATGGGTCCGGGAGGGCGGCGTACCGCTAGCCACGCCCCACATTGGGCGCCATTTGTCGGGGTCGTAGCGACATTCCACTCGTCCTCCAGTCACTCCAAATTAAGGCTATGAGCATGGGTCAACCATTCAAAGAATGAGTCAGACAACAAGCTGGTTCAAACTCAGAGCATGCTCAGAAGGCTACTGGCAAGCCACGATCTCAGCAAAGTTCTGCTTTTATTTCCGCATGCACAAACCTAAATACACTACATAATGGGGAGGGGAAAGGGGTTGTTCGGGGCGGGGTAAGCCATAAATGGATTGTTCGGGGCGGGGTAAGCCATAAATGTCTAGTATCCGGCCACTCCTGATTGGTCCACGTCTCCTTAACTCAGTCTCTGGGCAGACAACCGTCAGTTGATGATTCGGTTTCATTTCTCTGAAACAGGTGCTGGCTGATACCGGCGCCATCTTAGCATAAATTTCGATCTAAGTAACACGTAGCAAGGAAAGCTTATTGTTATAAGACACAAAATGGTGGTTAGTACATAAGCAAAGCGTATAAAAGTGGAGAAAATATATATTCTTTCTTACCCTGACATCTCCAGTACGTGTGGAAATGGACACTACACATACTCAAAACACTGACGCCTGAACGGCACCTTATGGTGTGATTACACATTTAAGGCTTTGTTTAAATTTTATTGCGCAGTTTTTGAAGCCAACACAAGATAGATGATAAAGTAAGAGAAGGTATAAAGAACAGATACTATGTCTAAGCTTTTATTAATCCGCACCTGGTTTTGGCTCCAAAAACTCCATAAAAAGAACTTAATAATGACACCTTTACTACACTGGTAACACTGTTCTATATATTTTCAAAAGTTGTCACATTCAGTTATGAAATGAGACATTTTCTGAATGATTTTGACCTACTGAATTCAAATCTGACAATGAAAATTTTTAGTTGGCTCTTCATGTTTCTATGATATCAAAGAGTTTTCCATTTATTGCTACATATAGTTTATGCATAAAAGTTTCAGTACTTTGAAACATTATTACTTTTGCAACTATAAAGTTGCAGAATATTTTGTTATGCCAATTATCTCTATGATATTTATTTAGAGGAAACTTAGCAACAATTCAAATAAATAAAACCTGTCGCAACAGAATTGTGAATTAAAAACAGTTACTGAAATTGCCCTGCCAAATTTGGCCCTCATTCAGTGACAACTCTTTTTCTCCCATCTCTTGTACTCCTACATCAGATCATCTCTTCCACTTGACCAACAATAAACTGCAAGTATTGATGGATTCCATTTTCCTGGATACATCATCTTTTCACCATAGCCACAATATCTTGGTGAAATCTCTCACTGTGCTCGTCGCTCACTGCTCCGCAGTTTGGTGGAATAAAGTCAGGATGAGAAATTAAGAAATGAATGCTTTTGGATTTTTATTCATTGCCTTTACAAAGTTCTTCATTAGGCCCAACTTGATATGCAATGGTGATAACAAAATCTTATGTGTGTAGCGGTGTTCAAAGAACACTGCAAGGCAGGATTCAAGTACGGGACAACAGACGAGAAGACCGAACCAAAACTCCGGCTTTATTTTATATAAAGGAATTATATGCCGGGGGAATAACAGTATTTACAATAACAATATTACCAACATGAACATAGGAAGATATAGCTGGAGTGAGTGACAAACTATGCTCCAGCTATAGCAATGAAAGCTCAGAACAAACACTGCACAGCAAGTTTCACAAACTACTCTGAGCCTATTCTCTATCTGGCTTTCCGCTAGCCGGGCCATGCTGCTACAGCATCCTAGCTACAAAAACTACTCTAAACCCTTACACCGTTCACATCGATGGGTCACTCACAATTGCACAGATCAGGCACAAACTGCAGCCGCCGCTTGTTCCTGGTGTGAAAGAGGCGGATGAATTCACTTGAGTCTTTTCCTTGTATAAGAGATCTCTTTCTTCCAGCCGACAGGCAAACCTTGCTTCACTCTCACAGAAATGGCTGACACGCTGTGTTGTATGTTATCTAAGGTCCTTAGTCTCCAGGGAAAACAATAAAAAAAAGGATGAATTTCTCTACTCCTTGACACAGTCCCAAACAACAAATCTTGCTGTAGTCCGTAAGCTTCTCTTTCCATAGATTAACAGTGTCTTCTTTATAGTCTATGCTGATCAGGGAACCTGCAGGCATCTCCCTGTTACCTCAGACACACATCCACATGAGGTCTCTACTTCCTGGTTCTGCTTTCTCTCTCAGCACATACCAACAACAGCAGGGGGAGGCGACTAGTCAAACAGCAAGAGTTGGAGGGGAGCATGATGCCATAAAGTCACAGTGTATTCAATGTCTGGTGAGGGCCGATCCCCTATATGCCTCCTCACTTAAAGACGGTCGTCCTTGGCCTCTCTGTATAGCTCTGAAAGAAATAAAGGCTTCATGCAGCAGTAAACATCACAAGACCACTTTCATCACAATACATATGAGTGGACCAAATAATCTGATCAGTATTGTATCTTTCTGGTGGAATCCCTGCATTAGGCCTACTGGATCTCCGGAGATCTTGACTGTCCTCCATAGGCATAATAGCCGTGTGACTGTCCTCTTCAACTGAAGGTTCAGCTTGAGCCGTGGTTTCCTCCTCTCCGCAAACTGGCAATGCATCCATGTCAGGAATGTCAACTCCCACTGACTGGGGACCTTTCGTGGACTCAGGAATGGTCCACCAGTCTTCAGCAAAGTCACTGTAAGGGATAACCGGTCTTGGTGAAGGAGCAGAAGGAGTAACTCTTGGGTCAGGTGAAGGATCCTCAGAGCAGCATGGTCGTAACACATTCCTATGTAGAGTTCGCGACCAGACTCCTCATTTTCACCTTGCACTTCGTACACTGGACTGTTTGGATACACTCCAGGCTGTAACGGAACTTCCTGAATTGGTGGTTGACCGCTGTGCACCTTTTTTTGTAATCCTGTTATCTCCACCTTTTACGCTCTTCCTAAAGTACATAAGGGGTACCCTCCCCTTAAAGGTAGACCAATTGTGTCAGGGGTCGATACCTTGAGTCAAAATTGTAGTGTGTATCTGGATCAAATATTAAGACCTTTCGTTACTGCCTTACCTTTATATCTCAGAGATACCACAGACCTCATAACCAAATTGGATGGTATTATGGTGGATCCTGGCACTATTCTGATATCTATAGATGTCGAGGCATTGTACTCCTGTACACATAATGAGGCGGGCTTGGCAGCAGTTGAATTTTTCCTGAGCTCGAGGGGAGTACATCTTATCCCCCATAATAAATTTGTTTTACAGCTGCTTGACTATGTTCTACAACACAACTATTTCTTGTTCAACGGGAAGTTTTACCACCAGCTCAGGGGCACAGCAATGGGGAGCCCTTGTGCCCCCTGTCAGGCAAAATGTATTTTTGTCCTAGTTTTAAAAATGAGAGATGTCTTAAATCTCCACCCCCTGCTCATTTAGAAGGGTCCTACATAGAACTCACTCTTGCTTTCCCCCTAACAAGGAATTTTTATTACCGCCATAAAACCTCAGCCAGAGCAAGCATACTGGTATAAACTGGAACTCCCTCCAATATCCTATTGTCTAACTGTACAAACTTTTAATGTCGATTTTAATAATGCCCATGACTGTCACCAACACAGGGACCACATTTTTGGAATGTTCACCTTTTTCCGATTATAATAGTATATCTTACATAACTGGGAGACCACCGGAAGCCCGGGAAATGGATTCTGAGCTTCTGAGCGTCATAGAGATATCATATTTGATATCCATCCTCATGAATATTGGTGACGGCAAACATGATGTCTCCATCTTGGATGTGGGACCCCCCCATACCAAGATATGAAATCTGAAGGATTTTTATGTCTTGTGCAGCTGGGTGGGTTTACAAAACCGAGCCCCCGTGTGAGGTAAACAACATGGGTGTCTCCCAGTGTTTTGGCCTCTGACTAAAAACCAGAACGGACATTATACTTATACGTATATATATATATATATATATATATATACGTATATATATACGTTCCTGGAAGGAACTGGTGGTATATATACGTCCTGTCACATCACGTGCCACAATAGTCAACATAAATTAGAGCAGCTGCACCCTGTTGCTTATCCTCGGTCAATACCGTGTTTGACCAGCAGGATAAGGTTGCGCCAGAGGGCTGCAAGGTCTGACCAAGTGTGTTTTCGTGACAATTGATGGCAAGTGGTGGGATCATAGGACATTAGTGATTTGCTTTGAGCAATCATTCCTTTCACTAAAAACTTGCACGGTTATTACCTGGACCCTGCACAAAAGTTTTGAAGATCAAACTCAGTGTTTATTAGATCTGAGACAATACTGTATGTGTAGCAGTTACCCCTACCCTTCTTCGTTTTTTCTTTTCTATTTTTATTTTTGTGATCATGGTCATAGTTGGGGAGCTCTGGTACAGCCAGCAGAAATAGGATACTCTTACTGGAATATGTATAACCAAAGGCATTGACCCCCTCGGCAAAAGCAAAGAACAAATGGCTGTTGCACTGGCGCAACTGGAGGCCGAGCAAGCCCATCTCCAGACCTCAGCAGGGCCAGGGGTCAGCCGAGATATGGACACTACTACTGCAGGGGTCCCACCTGTAGACGCACGCCGTGTCAGCGACCAGGGCAGCGTGAACACCTATCTGCAGATGGCTCTACAGCAACTTCCTGCAGAGGATCATGAAGGATGGCTGAAAGTAATTCAGCAGCACCCAGAGGCTGCCGAGCGGAGATCCAAGCAACAGGCCGAGAGAGCCCAGCGAGAGGCTGCCGAGCGGCGAGCGGAGGCCCAAGCTCAGAGGGCCCATGAACTGCAGATGGCCCAACTCGGGATCCCAGCATCCACCTCATGGAACGGTGAGACCAACAATGTGACCCCGTTTAAACCCCGTCCAGAGCATTTTCCGGTGATGGAAAAGAACGGCGACCTCGACACCTTTCTGAGGGGTTTTGAAAAGACTTGCAGACAGTACCAGCTGCCGGTGGACCAGTGGGCCCGATACTTAACTGCAGGGCTGTGAGGCAAAGCTCTGGATGTTCTTGTGACTCTTCCTCTGAGCCTAGATGGGAACTATGATGCCATTAAGCAGGCCCTAATCCAGAGGTTCCAACTGACTCCTGAGGTGTACCGTAAAAAGTTCCGGAACCTCCAACGTGGACCGCACGACAGTTACAACGATGTGGTGCACGGGCTCAGAACCAACTTTGAGCAGTGGATCCAAGGACTGTCAGCGACCACCTTTGAGCAGCTAAAGGATCTGATGGTGAAAGACCAGTTCCTGCATCTGTGTCCGACTGAGGTACTGCAGTTCGTGATGGATCGGGAGCCACCAGATGCCAATAAAGCAGCGCAGATCACAGACAAATACGAGGCCAACCGGAGACCGGAGGTGCGGAAGCCGGTCGTCGCCAGCTGGAAAGGGGGTAAGCCATCAACCATCATCCCTGCCCCTGCCAGCCGACCTTCCGGAGGCCTTTTCCCCGTTACCAATGCCCGGCCTGCATCTGATGCCCGCTGATGTTATTTCTGCAACCAGACTGGTCATCTCAGCGCCACTTGCCCAGAGAAGCAGAGGAAGAACCCCCCATCCAAGGCCCCAGGGCCTAATGCCTCATTTCTTTTGGTGGGTGGGCCGGTTGGGAGGGCCTGTGAAATCTTGCAGTCTGTCATGGTGGGGAACACTGTCACTGTAGGCCTCAATGACACTGGGGCCAAACGAACCCTCATCCGACCAGAACTGGTGTCCGCTGAAGAGCTTATTCCGGGAAAGACCCTGATTGGGGACGTCCGATGCCCCTTGCCCATGGCCCGGGTTTTATTGATTGGGGTGCGGGGAGTGGGGTGAAGGAAGTGGGAGTATCCAAAAACCTACCTGCAAATGTTTTGTTGGGAACTGATTTGAGGAGGATGTTTGCTTATTATTTCCCTGACACCTCTCCCCGATCTGATACGGTTGGTAAGGTTAACGCTGATAATGTGAATGTCAATGCTTTACCTGCTGCTGCTGATGATGATGATGTTAATGATGATGATGTATTGGAAGGTACAGGAGAACTCAGCCATGTCACGCTGCGGTGTGATATTGCTGAGGATCTCCTAACAGGAGCAAGTGTGAGTGCCAAGGGTAATGGGGAGAGGCACGGGGACCATGAAGCAGGTGGTGCTTTGCCAGCGACCAGTGTCACAACAGATGGTGACCTGGCTGATGGTAGCTGCCCCATACGTAGCACTGTGCCTGAGGTAATGGAAGAGGATGGGGAAGTAGTACTCATAGCCGCGCAGGCTGATGGGACGGTGTTATTCCTCGGGGAGACGACCTATATAGCTGCTGTTACCCGCAGTCAGAGTGCCCAGAATGCAAATAACGCCCTGCCTTCTGGACCTTCCTCTGACTGAGGAATAACAGAATCAGGTACGGACGCAGAGCCGGTCCCAGAGGGTCCCAGTGAGGACGTGGCCTTAACCTCACTTCTGGCTTCCTCCAGCCAGGAGTTTCAGGCAGCTCTGCACTCAGATGCTAGCCTGGAGATGTTAAGGAGCCTCGCTGAGAGACCCACCTCCGAGACGGATAAGGAGAGGGTATTCTGGGACCAAGGGAGGTTGTACCGGGAGACAGTTCCCAACAGGAGTGGCTGAGGGAAAGACAGCTGGTCGTCCCCTACCAAATCAGGGATGAGTTGCTGCAGATCGCCCATGAAATTCCACTTGCTGGACACTTGGGGGTCAGCAAAACCAAGGCCCGGCTGTCTCACCACTTTTATTGGCCCAAAATGGGGACGGATGTGGTGACCTACTGTCACTCCTGTACCACGTGTCAAAGAGTGGGAAAGTCAGGGCCGGCTCCCAAAGCCCCCCTGATATCTTTGCCAGTGATAGAGGAGCCTTTCCAGAGGATTGCTGTGGACATTGTGGGACCACTGACCATACCCAGCAGCTCTGGAAAACGTTTCATCCTTACCGTGGTAGACTATGCTACCCGGTATCCGGAGGCAGTAGCCCGGTCCTCAATTAGGGCAGATAAGGTGGCGGACGCCCTCTTGGCCATCTTTTCGTGAGTAGGCTTTCCCAGGGAGATGCTTACCGACCAGGGGACCCAGTTCATGTCTCGCTTAATGAAGGCCCTATGTAAGAAAATGCAGGTGCTGCATGTGGTATTGAGCGCGTATCATCCCCAAACCAATGGTTTGTGTGAGCGATTCAACGGCACCCTCAAACAGATGTTAAAAATGCTGGTTGAGACCCAGGGACGCGACTGGGAGCGTTACCCCCCACACCTGTTATTTGCTTACAGAGAGGTTCCACAGGACTCGACTAGGTTCTCCCCCTTTGAGCTCCTGTATGGCAGACGTGTCCGAGGACCCCTTGGGTTCATAAGGGAATTCTGGGAGGAAGAGCCGAGCTCCCCAGGATTGTCCATCGTGGAGTATGTCATGCGCTTCCGTGACAAGATGCAGACCTTGACGCAGTTGGTGCATGACAATATGGCGCAAGCCCAGGCTGACCAGAAGCATTGGTATGATCAGAACGCCTGAGAGCGGACCTATCAGGTGGGTCAGAAAGTATGGGTGCTGGTCCCCGTACCAAAGGACAAGCTTCAGGCAGCCTGGGAAGGCCCGTACGTCATTCACCAACAGCTCAACCCAGTCACCTACGTGATCACTCTTGACCAAGCGCGGGGTAGGCGGAAGGCTTTTCACGTTAATATGATGAAGGCTCATCAAGAACGTGGAGCCTGCGTCCTACCGGTCTGCAGCCAGCCCGAGGATGGGGAGGACGACCCCCTCTTGGACTTGCTGGCCCAAGCAAAGGCCAGCAGGTCCCTAGAGGATGTAGAGATAAGCTCCTTGCTATCCGAAGACCAGAGGTCTCAGATGTGAGCAGCGCTGAAACCCTTCCAAGCAATGTTCACCAACCTGCCTGGCAGGACTGAAGTGGCGGTCCATGAAGTGGACACCGGGAATCATGCCCCACTCCGGCGGACGGCCTACGAATCTCCCACGAGGTTCAGCATGTCATGCGACAGGAGGTCGAGGAGATGCTGAAGTTGGGGGTGATTAAGCGGTCCAAGAGTGCGTGGGCCTCACCTGTAGTCCTGGTGCCAAAGAAGGACCGGACCACCCGGTTCTGTGTGGACTACAGGGGGCTCAACGCTATCACAGCCTCTGACGCACAACCAATGCCACGCATTGAGGAGCTGCTGGAGCGGTTAGCCAGCGCGAGCTATCTCTCCATTATGGATATGAGTCGGGGATATTGGCAGATTCCCTTGAGCCCCGGGGCCCAGGAGAAGTCTGCCTTTATCACCCCCTTCGGATTGTATGAATCCACGGTCATGCCTTTTGGCATGAAAAATGCTCCTGCCACTTTCCAGCAAATGGTCAACCACCTGCTCCAGGGACTGGAGAGGTACGCAGTGGCGTACCTGGATGACATTGCCGTCTTCAGTCCCACCTGGGAGGATCACCTCGAGCATCTGCAGCAGGTGCTCGGGCGCATTACATAGTTACATAGTTTATAAGGCCGAAAAAAGACAAGCGTCCATCCAGTTCAGCCTATTTCTTGTGCACTGCAGCTATTCCACAGTGTTGATCCAGGGAAAGGCAAAAAAAACAAACATGCGGTATAGGCCAATTTACATCATTGAGGAAAAATTCACTTCCCGACACCAATCTGGCAGTCAGATTAAATCCCTGGATTAATTAATTAACTAAGCATAAGATGTAATTTTATTGTTCTCAAGAAAGGCGTCCAGGCCTCTCTTGAACTCATTAAGTGAGTTGGACATCACCACTTCCTCTCCCAGAGAGTTCCAGGGTCTCACGGCTCTGACCGTAAAGAATCCCCTTCTATGCTGGTGCAGGAACCTCTTTTCCTCCAGACGCATAGTGTGCCACCTCGTCTTTGTCTCCATCCTTGGTATAAACAGGTCATGGGAGAGATCTCTGTACTGCCCCCTGATGTATTTATACATGTTTATGAGGTCTCCCCTAAGCCTTCTCTTTTCCAACGTAAATAGGCCTAATTTTGACAACCTCTCTGAGTATTCTAGTTCCTCCATTCCCTTTATTACCTTAGTCGCCCTCCTTTGAACCCTCTCTAGCTCCAATATGTCTTTCCTGAGCACCGGAGCCCAGAACTGTGCACAATATTCTAAGTGCGGCCTTACCAGCGCTTTATACAGAGGAAGAACAATGTTCTTATCATATGCCCCTATTCCTCTTCTGATGCATGCTATGACTCTATTTGCCTTCGCAGCTGCTGCCTGACACTGGGCACTCCAATTTAATTTGCTATTAACCAAGACGCCCAGGTCCTTCTCCATGTCAGATTTCCCCAACGGTTTCCCATATAATATGTATGGGTGACTGCTGTTTTTCTTTCCCATGTGCATGACCTTACATTTATCGGCATTGACCCCATTTGCCATTTTTTGGCCCAACTCCCCAATTTATCTAAATCCTCCTGTAGCTGTGCCCTATCCTCATCTGTATTAACTACTTTACAAAGTTTAGTATCATCTGCAAATATTGCTATTTTACTATGCAACCCTTCCACTAGATCATTAATAAATATATTAAATAATATAGGGCCCAAGACAGACCCTTGAGGCACCCCGCTAGTAACCCTGACACACCCTGAGCTTACTCCATTGATAACTACTCTCTGCTTTCTATCACTCAGCCAGCTATTTACCCACTTGCACACATTATCCCCCAGACCAAGCATTCTCATTTTATATACCAACCTTTTGTGTGGCACGGTATCAAACGCTTTGGAGAAGTCAAGGTATACAACATCCACTGACTCCCCCCGGTCCAGCTGTGAGCTCACCTCCTCGTAGAAGGCGATCAGGTTTGTTTGGCAGGAGCGATCCCTCATGAATCCATGTTGATATGGAGTTAGACAGTTATTATCATTAAGATATTCTACAATAGCATCTCTAAGAAATCCTTCAAACAATTTACCCACAACAGACGTTAAGCTTACTGGTCTATAGTTCCCAGGGTCACTTTTAGACCCCTTTTTGAATATTGGTACCACATTTGCTTGGCGCCAGTCAAGTGGGACAGTCCCTGTCCATAAAGAGTGCTTGAATATAAGATACAGCGGTCTGTCTATCACATTACTTCATTCTTTTAGTACCCGGGGGTGTATGTCATCTGGGCCTGGTGACTGGTCTATTTTGATATTATTTAGGCGTTTCTGAACTTCCTCCTGGGTTAGGTGGATGATATTTAGCGGAGGGTTTACTTTATCACTCTGCATTTCCTCCGATAAATTGTTTTCTTTTGTGAAAACAGTGGAGAAGAAGCTATTGAGTAGATTTGCTTTACCCTCATCGCCCTCTATGATTTTACCCAGGTTATTTTTCAATGGGCCAACTCCATCAGTTTTAATCCTTTTACTGTTTATATAGTTAAAGAACAGTTTGGGATTCGTTTTACTTTCCTTGGCAATTAGTCTCTCTGTCTCCTCTTTTGCTATTCTTATTTGTTTCTTACAGATTTTGTTTTTTTCCCTATAAGATATTAGCGCTTCCTCGCTGCCTTCTTGTTTAAGTTTACCGAAAGCCCTTTTTTTGTTTTTCATTGCCCTCTTGACTTCCTTATTTAGCCACATTGGCTTCCTCCTATTCCTAGCCCTTTTATTCCCATAAGGTATGTACCTTCTACAGTGACTATGTAGGACTGTTTTGAAAATTTCCCATTTTCTATCTGTGCTCCTATTACTAAAGATACTATCCCAGTCTATAAGGTGAAGGGCATCTCTTAGCTGATCAAACTTTGCCCTCCTGAAGTTCAGTGTTTTTGTTACTCCCTTGCTGGGCACTCTACTGAAGCACATGTGGAATTGTATAATGTTGTGGTCACTATTTCCCAGGTGCCCCCCGACCTGCACCTCAGTTATTCTGTCTGGCCTGTTAGTTAATATTAAGTCTAAAAGGGCCGTCCCTCTAGTTGGTTCCTGCACAAGTTGTGACAAATAATTGTCTTTGATAATTGACAGAAACCTGTTTCCTTTCTGAGATCTACAGCTTTCGGTTTCCCAGTCTATATCGGGGTAGTTGAAGTCCCCCATAATAATCACCTCGTTATTTTTTGCTACTTCGTCTATTTGTCTCATTAATAGACTTTCCGTGGCTTCTGCTGTTTGGTGGTTTATAACAGACTCCTATGATAATTTTATTATTGTTTTTTGCCCCATGTATCTCCACCCATAAGGACTCGACCTCCTCATTTCCCTTCCATACATCCTCCCGTATTGTAGGCTTTAGACACGTCTTTACATATAGACAGACTCCACCCCCTTTCCGATTTCTTCGATCCCTTCTAAACAGACTGTAACCCTGTAAGTTAACTGCCCAGTCATAGCTTTCATCTAACCATGTCTCGGTTATTCCCACTATGTCATAGTTACCTGTAGATATTTCTGCTTCCAGTTCATCCATCTTGTTTGTCAGGCTTCTGGCATTTGCTAGCACGCAGTTTACACAATTTTGTTTTGTTCCAATCTTCTCCCTGTGGATTGTATTTGAAATTTTCTTACCTCCCTTCCAAGTATCTTGTCTTGAACCTTCTTTGTCGCACTTAATATCTTTCATTAGTATGTTCTCTGGTTGCATGTTCGTGTCCGGTGTTTTTCTTCCCATCCCCTCTTCTTCTAGTTTAACGCCCTCCTGATGAGTGTTGCGAGTCTCCTGGCGAATGTGTGCTTCCCGGGTTTGTTGAGGTGTAGTCCGTCTCTGGCAAGGAGTCCGTCATAGAGGTAATTCACACCGTGGTCCAGGAATCCAAATCCTTGTTGTCTGCACCATCGTCTCAGCCAGTTGTTCACATCAAGGATCCTGTTCCATCTCTTGACGCCATGCCCGTCTACTGGAAGGATAGAAGGAAAAACTACCTGCGCATCCAGTTCTTTTACTTTCTTCCCCAATGCTTCAAAGTCCTTGCAGATTGTCGGTAGGTCCTTCTTTGCCGTGTCATTGGTGCCAACATGTATCAGAAGAAATGGGTGGACATCCTTGGAACTGATGAGCTTCGGTATCCTATCGGTAACATCCTTGATCTTCGCCCCTGGGAGGCAGCATACTTCTCTTGCGGTTATGTCCGGTCTGCAGATAGCTGCTTCTGTTCCTCTCAGTAGTGAGTAGAGATGAGCGTTGTTCTACTCGAACTGTTCGCCAATCTCAAATTCGAGCTGTTTTGGGCGGTGTTCGAGCCGGTCGGCGAACACGAACAATTTGAGAAAAATTCGGCTGTTCGAGGTTATGTTCGATAACTGTTCGTGCACCAAAATCATAACTGGATTTTTTCTCAGTAATGATGAAAATTAATGTTAATACGCAGTTTGAGTGTACAGCGGGGCGGGGGGAGGGGCAGGGGATGGATCTCTGCAGGAACAATGAAGATCTCCATTTTTTTTTCTCTTTCCCGCATTTGCAGTGGGGAGGTGCAATCTGTCAGCCTATCAGCAGTGCACACACGGAGCGAAGTGCTTTTTTTCACACAAGCAAGGGCATGTGTGATTGGCAGTGTATGTCACATGTCCTTGCCCTATAAGACCAAGCCATTTTCCCCGTCGCCACCATTTTCTCACTGCTGCAGCTGCGTGTTAGACGGCACCGCTGTTGCTGTGTGCGCTATACCTTGTTAATTTCAAGCCAATTTTCGCACAAATATACAGATAGCTTGGGAGTAGGGAATAGTTGTGATTGCAGTCCTTTTAAGGACTAGGTTACAGCATTTCCTACGACTTTTATCAGGCAGGTCTGTGCTCTTAAATAGATAGATTGTGGGAGTAAAGACTAATTGTAATTGGAGTCCTTTTCAGGACTAGGTTACATCAGTTCCTATCAGTTTTTGCCAGGCAGGTCTGTGCCAGTGCTGTGCAAGTTTTTTTCACAGCATTTGGCTGAATCTAGCAAAGCTAATCCTTTTTGGCCTATTGCAGAGTGTGTTAGTCAGTGGAGTAGCCTATCTGTGTTGCAAGATATACCACCTGTGTATAGAATACCAATTTTTTTACTGCACCTAGTGAAGTAAAATCTTTTGGGCATAGCATCATTCTATTAGTCCATCTATACTGAACTCCATCAGGTTGCAAACTGAATATAATTTTTTTCTGCATCTAGCTCTGAAAAAATATTTGGGCTTCTAGCAGTGTGTGGGACTTGGTCTATTAGTCCATCTATACTGACCTCCATCAGGTTGCAAATTAAAAATAATTTTTTTCTGCATCTAGCTCTGAAAAAATATTTGGATATGAATAGCGGTACCAGAGCGCCAATAACAGGGCAAAAATATTAAAAGGACTGATTTATTAATATACACACAACGCGTTTCGGTGGACACAGCCACCTTCATCAGGTTCAGCAACTAACCTGACCACGTGATCCACCACCGAGAGATCAGGATCTGTGAACGCCGCTGGAAATAGATGACAGCCACCAACAGAGCGGAGCTTGTGGAGCTTTACACTGGGGTTGTGCAGAGGTGCACAACTTCATAAGGTTAGTAGCCATCCTCACACCCCTCTAACAATTGCAATACTGAGTCACCCATTGCGCCTTGTTCTCTCCTCTCTTTACATATTGAAAAAATATTTGGGCTTCTAGCAGTGTGTGGGACTTGGTCTATTAGTCCATCTATACTGACCTCCATCAGGTTGCAAATTAAAAATAATTTTTTTCTTCATTTATCTCTGAAAAAATATTTGGGCTTCTAGCAGCGTGTGGGACTTGTTCTATTAGTCCATCTATACTGACCTCCATCAGGTTGCAAATTAAAAATAATTTTTTTCTGCATCTAGCTCTGAAAAAATATTTGGGCTTCTAGCAGTGTGTGGGACTTGGTCTATTAGTCCATCTATACTGACCTCCATCAGGTTGCAAATTAAAAATAATTTTTTTCTGCATCTAGCTCTGAAAAAATATTTGGGCTTCTAGCAGTGTGTGGGACTTGGTCTATTAGTCCATCTATACTGACCTCCGTCAGGTTGCAAATTGAATAAAAAAAATTTCTGCATCTAGCTCTGAAAAAATATTTGGGCTTCTAGCAGTGTGTGGGACTTGGTCTATTAGTCCATCTATACTGACCTCCATCAGGTTGCAAATTGAATAAAAAAAATTTCTGCATCTAGCTCTGAAAAAATATTTGGGCTTCTAGCGGTGTGTGGGACTTGGTCTATTAGTCCATCTATACTGACCTCCATCAGGTTGCAAATTAAAAATAATTTTTTTCTGCATCTAGCTCTGAAAAAATATTTGGGCTTCTAGCAGTGTGTGGGACTTGGTCTATTAGTCCATCTATACTGACCTCCATCAGGTTGCAAATTAAAAATAATTTTTTTCTTCATTTATCTCTGAAAAAATATTTGGGCTTCTAGCAGCGTGTGGGACTTGTTCTATTAGTCCATCTATACTGACCTCCATCAGGTTGCAAATTAAAAATAATTTTTTTCTGCATCTAGCTCTGAAAAAATATTTGGGCTTCTAGCAGTGTGTGGGACTTGGTCTATTAGTCCATCTATACTGACCTCCATCAGGTTGCAAATTAAAAATATTTTTTTTCTGCATCTAGCTCTGAAAAAATATTTGGGCTTCTAGCAGTTTGTGGGACTTGGTCTATTAGTCCATCTATACTGACCTCCATCAGGTTGCAAATTAAAAATAATTTTTTTCTGCATCTAGCCCAGCCAATAGTTTTGGCCTAATACCACAGTTTGGCCACTCAGCTCTGCTCGGTTACCATCCATTGTTTTTTTGTGCAAACAACTCCAGAGTTGTGAATTAGTTAACCACCAAAATGAGTGGAAAAAGGCCTGCTGCTGGTGGAAAGGGGAATAGGCGTGTTGGGAAGGGGAAAAAAGGTTGTGTCCGTGGGGTAGGTGCAGAAGAAAGACCATCTTCCAGCCAAACTAAAATGTCTACTTCTTTTAGCGGACAATGTGATAAGATCCCTTTCTTACGGCCACGCCAATCGCTACAAATACCAGATGAGGCACAAAAACAGCAGGTGCTTCAACGGATATCAAGTGCTCCTTTAAGTGGGCTCTCCTCCACATCAACTTCAACATCACAAATACTCCAGTCCTCAAAGGTGTCACCCAAATCGCACTTGCTTCCTCACAGCTCCCAAATCTCCAGCTGCCCGTCTGAGTATGAGGTAGAACAGATGGTTGAGTCTGCAGAGCTGTTTACTCATACTATAGCCTGGGAATCAGAGGTCGACTCCAGCGCTTCTGTGAATCCAGACGAGGAAATGATCTGCACTGATGCCCAGAATCTTTATGAGTCGGATCCAGGACCAGACGCAGAAGGTTCTGACCATAATGTAGACCCTCATTCCCAAACTGTAACTCCTGTTGGTGGAGACAATGAGGAAGACGATGATAAGACTCAAATACCTGATTGGAGCGACAACTTTAGTTTTTTGTCAGGGCAGGAACAGGTTGGCTCTGAGGACGACGGGTGTGATAACGCACAGGGTGATGATGATGAGGTCGGAGATCCCACTTACTGTCAACCCACAGTCAGCCAAGAGATGAGGTCAGCAGAGGAGGTGGAGGAAGATGCTAGTGACGACGAGGTCAGGTTGCGCCTTCCTGGACAGAGACGTAGTACTGGAAGCACGTCAACAACTGCATCCTCAAACACAACTCTGCCTCTCACCACAAGTCGTGGTGGCTCTTCAGGTCGCATGGGTGCTAAGCCTTGCATAGCCTGGGCATTTTTTCAGATCGATAAAGATGACCCAACTCGTGTTATCTGTAACATTTGTCAGCAAAAGCTAAGTAGAGGCCAAAAAATACATAGTTTGAGTACTTCATGCATGAACCGACACATGGACATGAAGCATAAGTTGCAGTGGGAAGCTCAGTGTGCTACAATGCGGCCTAGCTGGCCGGGCCAATCACCGTCTGCCATATCTTGTGCATCCGCGGCCTCTTCATCCTCTGTGACTGGGGGGACAGCAGTCACACCTGTTTTGGGGCGCAGACCTGCCACCTCTTTACCCGCAACAGCCAGCGTGATTGGCAGGTCATCATTTTCTTTGGAGGTGGTAACACCAGATGGTGTTGAGCGCTGTCCGACATCGATAGCACCACCTTTGGATCAACGCAACCTAACATGTCCGCCTGCATCTTCCTCACAGACCGGCAGATTGCCGGGGACACCCTTATCAACCCCGTCTAAGCACAATAGCCAGCCCTCGGTCCCTCAGATGTGGACAAGTAAAAGACCATTTCCTCCTAGCCATGAGAAAGCTAAGAGGTTGAATTTCACCATCTGCAAGCTCTTGGCTACAGAAATGCTGCCTTTCCGCCTGGTGGACACAGAGGATTTTCGAGACCTTATGTCCGTCGCAGTGCCCCAGTACCAGATGCCCAGTCGGCACTACTTCTCAAAGAAAGGTGTGCCTGCGCTCCACCAGCATGTCGCACACAACATCACCACTTCTTTGATAAACTCTGTGTGTGACAGGGTGCATTTCACCACAGACACTTGGACGAGTAGGCATGGACAGGGGCGTTACATGTCGCTGACTGGGCACTGGGTAACTATGGTGACAGCAGGACAAGGGGCTGCTGTCCAAGTCTTGCCGTCCCCACGAGTTGTGCGTCAATCCTCTTTATGTCAAAGTTCCTCCACTGCTTCTGCCTCCTCAACCTCCTGTCGGTCTTCCACCTGCACCCAAAGCCTGTCTGGTCATGCCACAAGCTTTCTAACTGCGCAGAAGGGATCCTGCACACCTCCTTACTATGCTGGCAGTAGGGCTCAACGTCATCAGGCGGTTTTTACATTGAAATGTCTGGGAAATGTGAGTCACACAGCTGAGGAGTTGTGGTCAGCTCTGGAGAACCAATTTCATGAATGGTTGTCTCCACTGGACCTGAAACCAGGGAAGGCCGTGTGCGACAATGCTGCAAACCTGGGTGCGGCCCTTCGCCGGGGCAATGTCACACACGTGCCTTGTATGGCTCACGTGTTGAACCTGGTTGTCCAGCAATTTTTAGCCCACTATCCCAGACTAGATGGCCTTCTGCAGAGGGCACGGTCGCTGTGTGCTCACTTCCGCCGTTCGCATCCCGCAGCTCAGCGACTTACATCTCTACAGAAGTCGTTGGGCCTGCCACTTCACCGGCTAAAATGCGATGTGCCTACCCGGTGGAATTCAACTCTGCACATGTTGCAGCGACTGTGGCAGCACCGACAAGCCCTGGTGCAATACGTTCTGACGTATAGCCTGGGCCAACGAGATTCAGAGGTGGGGCAAATCACGCTGGAGGAGTGGTCTCAGATCAGGAACCTATGCACCCTTCTGCACAGTTTTGAAATGGCGACGAAGATGTTTAGTGCTGACGATGCCATTATCAGCATGACTATTCCGGTGATTTACATGCTGGAGCACATGTTAAACAGAATTCGGAGTCAGGTGGTGGCACAAGAGGAGGTGGAGGAAGTAGAGGAGGAGGAGTTGTATGCGGAAGGGCTAACATCTGCAAGGTCCAGACGGTCGGCAGCACCAAGGCGGCAGGCATGTGAGGGTGGGGGAGATGGTTTTACCAGGGCGCATGGTAGCAGCCAAACTAGTGAGGAAGGTGCAGGAGCCCAGGAAGAAGTGGAGGACGAACTGATGGAAGACTCATCAGATGAGGGAGACCTTGATCACATTTCTGTTGTGCGAGGTTGGGGGGAGAGGACAGAGGAAGGAAGCATAATTGTTACCTCGCCACCAACACAACAGGGACTTGGTGCTCCTGGATGCGCAACACACATGAGTGCCTTCTTGCTGCACTACCTGCAACATGACCCTCGAATTGTGAGAATTAGAAATAATCCTGACTACTGGGTTGCCACACTGTTAGATCCCCGGTACAAAAGTAAATTTGCAGAAATTATTCCTGCCATAGAAAGGGATGCACGCATGCAGGAGTATCAGCAGAGACTGTTGCAGAATCTTACATGTGCTTTTCCACAAAATACCAGTGGTGCACGTAGTGAATCTCACAGTTCCAACTTGCCAACCGTGGGACCGTCAAGTGTTCAGCACTCAAACCGTAACAGAACCACAGTATCTGCTGGTAACATCAATTTTGCGGAATCATTTCACCACTTTTTTAGCCCATCCTTTGCAAGGCCACAGGAGACAAGAAGTCTGACAAATAGTCAACGCCTAGAGACGATGGTACAGGAGTATCTCCAAGTAAACATTGAAGCCACGACTGTGTCACTGGACCCTTGCTCTTTTTGGGCTTCCAATCTGGATAAATGGCCGGAGCTAGCCACTTACGCCTTGGAGATCTTGTCATGCCCCGCAGCCAGCGTTCTGTCTGAACGTGTGTTCAGCGCTGCTGGTGGTGTGCTGACAGATAAGCGCACGCGGCTCTCCACTGATAATGTAGACAGACTCACGTTCATAAAGATGAACAAATCATGGATCCGAAACGACTTTTCTACCCCTGTGTCATCCTGGGGAGAGTAAAAGCTTGATGATTGGTTAAAATCACCCTACCAACCGTTTTAAGCTTTCAAATTACTAATCATGTTTATCTGTATCTTGACTGGAAAATAATTTGGGCTTTGTAGCAGTGTGCAGCACTGATCCTATTAGGCCATCTATAATAAGCTTCACCAGATTTAAAATTAAAAATAATTTTTAGCTGCATCTAGCCCGGAAAATAATTTTGGGGCTCCGAGATGCGCAAGACACATAAGTGCCTTCTTGCTGCACTACCTGCAGCATGACCCTCATATTGTCAGAATTCAAAGTAATCATGACTACTGGGTTGCCACACTCTTAGATCCCCCAAACTTTTCGATCAACCTTTTCATTTTAATAAAGACCAAAAAAATGGTCATTTTTGAAATTATAAGCATTAGCAGGTTGCTAGAAACTGAAATCAAACAGTTTTCAACTCAAAACTTTATTCTAGGTGATGTTACATTTTCACATAGGACCCCATGTTCGAAAGGAGCTTCTGAACTCTCTCGTCCATTGAATTTGTCAGGTTTTGGATGGTTTCTGCTTCAATTGTTTTGCATGAGGACAGAATACCCTCCCAGAGCTGTTGCTTAGATGTGAACTGCCTCCCGCCATCATAGACACTCCTTTTAATGATGCTCCAAAGGTTCTGAATGGGGTAGAGGTCAGGGGAGCATGGGGGTCACACCATAAGTTTGTCCCCTTTTATGCCCATATCAGCCAGAGATGCAGATGTTTTATGTGCAGCATGAGATGGTGCATTATCATGCAGAAAAATGATCTTGCTGTGAAATACACGGTTCTTCTTCTTGAACCATGGCAGGAAGTGCTGTTTGAGAAAATCCACATACATTATGGAGTTCATCTTTAGCGCCTTCAGGGATCCTAAAGGGGCCGACAATCTCTCTCCCCATGATTCCAGCCCAAAACATTACTCCACCCCCTCCTTGTTGGCGCTGTAGCCGTGTTTGCGTGGGGTGTCCATCAACCAGCCATCCTCCACTCCATTCATCTGGACCATCGAGCGCTGCACGGCACTCATCCGTGAACAAAACAGTTTTGAAATCAGTCTTCATGTAATGTTTGGCCCACTGGAGCCGTTTCTGCTTGTGTGAAGTGGATAGAGGAGGTCGACAGGATGGCATATGCACAGCTGCAAACCTCTGAAGGACCCTGCATCTTGTTGTTCGGGGGACGTTGGAGGCACAAGCAGCTTCAAAAACTTGTCTGCTGCTATGACAAGGCTTTTTTGCCGCTGCTGTTTCAACCTGACGTAATTGCCTGTAGGAAAGAGTCCTCAATTTGCCCTTATCAGCACGCACACGTGTGTACTGTGAATCAGCTACATACTTCTTGATTGCCAAGACACTTCATCCTGATCATCGCACAATGTTGATTGTAGTCATGCCTTGACCTAAACACTCCACAATTTGTTGCTTCTCAGCAGCCGACACATCCTTTTTCTTTCCCATTTTGGCAGAAAATGTAGGCTGCTTAATAATGTGAGAGAGCCTTCTTAAGTAGTCTTGCCTTTCATTGGACACACCTGCCAAACTAATTAGCACAGGTGTCTGCAATTGCTTACAGTGATATAAAGAGCCCTGACACACATCACCATCAATGAGTTTAACTGACAAACAAACAAATTCTTCCCTTATCACTCCTAAACACTTTTTGCATAATAATTTGGAACGCGGTGTACATGTGCTTTTCCACAAAACACCAGTGGTTCACGTAGTGAATCTTACAGTTCTAACTTGCCAACCGTGGTCTGTATGGAATTGTTCAATAAAGGGCCCAAAATTAAGATAACATAGATGGGAGAGGTCTCTATGAATAGGAATTCCTAAGTATTTGATACCCTGTGAGGGCCAGGCAAAGGGAAAGTTGGACTGGATGGAATCCTATATGGATTTAGGGAGGGAGACATCGAGGGCCTCAGACTTCGCTGCATTGATTTTAAAATTTTACCATGTAACAAAGTGATCTATTTCAGCCATAACAGCAGGGATGGATATATGTGATTGAGTGATATATACTAGGACATCATCAGCAAATAGAGAGCACTTGTACTCGGTGCCTCCCACCTCAATCCACCTAATATTGGGGTTATGGCGAATTGATGAGAGCAGGTGCTCCGTCACTAGGATGTATAAGAGAGGGGACAGAGGACATCCCTGCCTTGTCCCATTGGTGATTGTGAAAGGTGATGAAAATGTTCTGATGCACCCCCTGGGCCTTGGGACACCCGGAGCCGGACACTTTTTGGTGGATGCTGGTGGTTGTAGTCTTCGTGGCGGCGATCCGGTTCCGTGGCTCAAGGCGGTCAAACCAGTGGCGGAACTATTTATGTGGTTTTGATGTTTAAATGTCCGACTACGCCACCCGTGGATTGCGGTCAGAGTGAACCGCCGCTACAGGGCAGACCGCTAAGGCTGGTGTTGTGGGTGCAGCAGAGCGTAGCATAACTCCCCACGGGAGGAGTATAGCCTCAGGGCAGTGTATGCGGAGGATGGGGGTGATGGTGCAGGGCAGCAGCAGTAACGACACGGAGTCAGTGATGCAGTTCAGGGCCTTTACTCACAGTTCTTATTATCCAGACCACGTCTGCAGGTAACGGCTGCCCACGTCGTACTGTGCTCACCAGGTGAGGGGCTCAGACAACTCCCAGATAACTTTGGAGCACTTCACAGGACCCCCTTTGTGTGTCCTTTGTCTGGCCTTTCTTACCAACACTTCTGTCTGGCTGACTCGGGCCTCCTCTTGGTAAACTTGGCGCCAGTTTCCCTGACCCTATGTGGTGCCTTCCTAGCGGGTGGAGCAAGGGGCTGCGCCACATAAAATGTCAGAGCCTCCGGTTTCTAGCTGAGGGTCGTTTCCTGCCTCCACTAGTTCGGGGACCGGTCTCCCCCTTTGGCCTGACCCCTCCACGCAGGTGGATTCGGGCGTGCGGTGGCGACTTGCCCGTCCGCACCCCTGGGATCCCTTCATTCCTCGTTCCTGGAGCCTTCTCCGCTCCTCTTCCTTCCTTCTCCCTCTTGCAGGCCTGGGCCTCTGTTACTAGGCCCGCCTCCGGAGCAGAGCTCATGCAGAGCCCCTGCTCCCTGCCACTTCTGCTCAGACTTCTCTGCACTGAACTAAGATGGTGCCCACCTTTTATACCCCTTCTCAATGCACCCAGGAACTGCTTCCTGCCTGCTCCTGCACTGCAGGGTTCCCCTTCCTCAGTGTTCCCTCCCCCCACTCCAGCCAGGGACAGGGACTGTCGTGCCCATCTCAGGGGCATATTGGTCGCCCTGCCCCACGGCAATGTGGTGTAATGCATGCAGGTGTCGGGTCCTGATCCACACTCCATCCTTATCTGAGAGTGAGATATCACACCTCTGGGTGAGGTGCAATACGTCTGTAGCAACCGAGCCCTCGGTGCTACAGTTCCATTTATTTTCAGCCTAGGTGACGTATTGTGATACAGGGCCGTGATTTTGGCTATAAAAGGGTCCCCTAGACCCCTACCCCAAGCTTTTTAAGAGAATCATATATGGCGTGCCAGGAGACTCTATGGAATGCTTTCTCAGCATCCAACGAGAGTATCTACTTACAAATTTTTAACTGCATCTAGCCCAGGAAATACTTTGTGCCTAGTAGCAGTGTCTGCTAGTCAGCGGATTATCCCGGCTGTTAAGCAAGCTACACCACCTGTAGTTTGGACACTTAATTTTTTCAAAGGAAATGCTTCGGGACCACGGGATACTTAGTGAAGAGCATCAGGAGGCACCCCAAGGCATAGGGGCTGGGACTGGCACTAGGATGCCTTGCGGTGGACAGCCGAGCTCGATCCTTATAAAAGCTTTTTAACTGCAGCAGCTTTAGTGGACGCTACTGGAGCTGGAATTACGCGGCTGCTGGCATGAGACTTGCCCTCCAATAGATCCTTGTAAATGGATTTAAAGTGTATTCATTCAAATTAGAGGGACAATTTAAATTAAAAAGCTTAGAGCTGCCTCCACCACAGGGGGGCTCTCTCGACCCACCAGCGGACAGGCACCAGTATTGGGAGAGGGGGGCTGGCCGTCAGGGTTCACCGCGGCTCTGGCACAAACCCGGCGACACGGAGGTGGCACGGGCAGGAGCGGACTGGCCGTCTCGGCTTCTCACTTTTTGGATTTTAGAAGGGCATGACATGCCTATATCTGTGTCTCCCCCTCCTTTTACTCCTCCACCTCTTTTCTTTTCGCATGACTATATGTACTTGTCACTTTTCCATGTGTTAGTTGTGTCTTCTGAGCAGTTTGTCAGCTTTTGGACACCTTTGAAGGTGTTTTCTATGTGTTTCTATGTGTTTTTGTTTGCCTGCCATTGGTTTTAACGGTGTTCGAAGGTGTTCGACGAACAGTTCGACGAACAGTTCGGCGAACACACGGGTGTTCGACGAACCGAACCGAACTCGAACACTACGGGGGTGGCTCAACACTAGTAGTGAGTCTCCCACCACCACCACTCTTCTTCCCTTCTTGGCTGTCCTTTTTCTTGTCGCTTCTGGGTGTTTCTGGGTACTCTTTTCTTTTTTGCTTCCTGATAGTTCCTCATCCTTAGGTGTGCCATCTTCGTCCTCCACAAGTCCTTGGAATCTGTTTCTCAGTTGTGTGGTTGGTGGTGTCTCCATGGTCTTCTTGCTTCTTTTGGTCACTTGCCTTCACTTGTCTGCCTCTGGAGGTTCTCTGATGCTACCTTCACTTTCCGTGACCAGTAGTGACGCTTCTGTTCTGTCCAGGAAGTCTTCATTTTCCTTGATGAGTTTTAATGTCGCAATTCTTTCTTCCAGTCCCCGCACCTTTTCTTCTAAAAGAGCCAGCAGTCTAAACTTCTGGCAGGTGAAGTTGGTTTCAGCTTCTGGTCGATCTGTGAACATGTAGCACATGTTGCAGCTCACCATGTAGGTTGTCACATCTGCCATGCTGCTCCTTGTCCCTGCTGACTTGATGTCTGTCTTCTTTCTTGTGATACCCTAGGATAAACAAATTAAACAAATTTGCGCGCTGTCAGGTGCGCGGTTTGGAGATGCTTTCCAAGCAGCTGGTCCCGGCTGTACCCAACGATCTTCTAGCTGAAGGAGACTCTTCGCTTTTCCCAGAAGGCACCTGGAATATGCAAATTGTCCTCTTCAAGCTTCAATCCCTGGTTTCACCAGGCGGGCTTGACCATCAATTCAGGAAAGTGCCAGATGGGCATGAACGAGGTCCACTACCTGGGGCACTGGGTAGGTGGGGGTACTCTGAAGCCAGAGCCTGGGAAGGTGGACGCTATCGTGTCCTGGCCCACCCCCAGGGGACCGCAGGGTACTATAGACGCTTTGTACAAGACTATCGTAGCCTTGCGAAACCCTTGACAGACCTCACCAGGAGGAGCCTACCCCATTCAGTCAAATGGACAGAGGAATGCGAGGTGGCCTTTCGGGCTTTGAAGACTGTCCTGAGCAGCTCTCCTGTGCTAAAGGCAGTCGACGGCACACGGCCACTCTTTGTACAGACCGACGCCAGTGAGTTTGGCCTCAGTGCTGTACTCAGCGAGGTCAACTCGGGGAACCAAGAGCACCCCGAGTTGTACCTAAGTCGGAAACTGCTGCCGAGGAAAGTGGCCTACTCCACCATAGAGAATGAGTGCCTGGCCATTGTATGGGCCCTCAACGGTTTACAGCCTTACTTGTACGGGCGCCCCTTCACTGTCATGACTGACCACAACCCCCTGAGTTGGCTGCACACCATGTCCGGTGCCAACGGAAGGTTGTTACGCTGGAGCCTCACCCTCCAGCAGTACGACTTTACTGTTCAACACCTCAAAGGCAGCGAGCATGGCAATGCCGATGGGTTGTCCCGGCGAGGGGAGCCTCCAGACATACACCTGGAGGAGTACCAGAAGGTCCTACCTCCATAGCGCAGTCTAAAAGGGGAAGGTGTCAGGCAAAATGTATTTTTGTCCTAGTTTTAAAAATGAGAGATGTCTTAAATCTCCACCCCCTGCTCATTTAGAAGGGTCCTATATAGAACTCACTCTTGCTTTCCCCCTAAAAAGGAATTTTTATTACCGCCATAAAACCACAGCCAGAGCAAGCATACTGGTATAAACTGGAACTCCCTCCAAAATCCTATTGTCTAACTGTACAAACTTTTAATGTCGATTTTAATAATGCCCATGACTGTCACCAACACAGGGGCCACATTTTTGGAATGTTCACCTTTTTCTGATTTTAATAGTATATCTTACATAACTTTGAGACCACCGGCAGCCCGGGAAATGGGTTCTGAGCTTCTGAGCGTCATAGAGATATCATATTTGATATCCATCCTCATGAATATTGGTGACGGCAAACATGATGTCTCCATTTTGGATGTGGGACCCCCCCATACCAAGATATGAAATCTGAAGGATTTTTATGTCTTGTGCAGCTGGGTGGGTTAACAAAACCGAGCCCCCGTGTGAGGTAAGCAACATGGGTGTCTCCCAGTGTTATGGCCTCTGACTAAAAACCAGAACGGACATTTTACTTCATTCTTACCCCGGGACGTCAGACGCATGCACTCCTCGCTGCGTGGAGGAATCAAACCTAATTTCCGGGGAGCCGTCCCCCCCCACAGAATCTGAGACCATCACCTCGTGGCGCAGGTTTTGCTATTATTTACCCCTTTTATTTTAATAACTGTTTTATGCATATATGTAAATTGTCTCTTTTATAATACCTTGTATATCTTTTGTGAACACTGCCCACTTTCAGGAGTAAATCATTATTATTTACCAGTTTCGTTCTTCTTGTCCTATGTCGAGCAAACACGTTCCTCACCCGCTAATTCACATTACCTAACGGGTACCCGATCCACCTGTTAAGCGATCGGTGGTGGCAGCATACCAGTATTTATGTGATATTGTGGTTTGAGGGTGGCTGGACGGAGGTATATATACGTTCCTGGAAGGAACTGGTGGTATATATACGTCCTGTCACATCACGTGCCACAATAGTCGACATAAATTAGAGCAGCTGCACCCTGTTGCTTATCCTCTTTCAATACCGTGTTTGACCAGCAGGATAAGGGGGCGCCAGAGGGCTGCAAGGTCTGACCAAGTGTGTTTTCGTGACACCCCCACTTATGCTACGGGGATGTCGTCGGTGTTCCCCGTATCCAATTTTGGGGATAGTACATAGACGACCCCCTCATCCTCTGGTCCGGTGATTCTACTTCTTTCTTGACATTTATTGACCATCTTAACGTCAATAATCTTGGTCTTAAATTTACATATGAAATAGGGGGCGACAGTATAGCTTTTTTGGATGTTATGATTAGTATTGACAAAAAAAGGCTTTCTGAAGAAATCAATATACAGGAAACCAACTGCAGCAACAAGTCTACTAAGATGGGAAAGCCATCATCCCATACCCTTGAAATGAGGCATTCCGAAAGGTCAATTCTTGAGATTAAGGAGAAACTGTTCCTCCTCCCTTGATTTCAGAATAAAGGCCATTGATTTGAAAAAAAGATTTCAGGACCGGGGGTACCCCACAGACCTAATTAATCAAGTGTACAATAATGCCTTGGGACAAGAACGATCTACACTCCTGATACCAAAACAAAAAGATGATAATAGTCAAGTTACGAGACTGATGGGGACCTTTGATAACCAGCAGGCGAAGGTTATTGGGATTCTTAGGAGATACTGGGGTATTTTAAAAACTGACCCAGATATTGCTGCGTGGATCTCTCCATATCCATCGGTCACCTACAGATGAGGGAAATCAATAAAAGATCACCTAGTGCACAGCCACTATACTCCACCTGTCCGTGAGGGGACGTGGCTTGAGAGGAGGTCCCTAGGGACTTTTAGATTCAGACATTGTAGCTATTGCCAGTATGTCACATCTTCTGATACTTTTTCCAGTGCTACCACTAAGAGGACCTACAAGAATATGTCATTTGCCAATTGCAAGACCGTTGGGGTTATCTACATGTGCACCTGTACATGCCCCAAGGACTACATTGGCAAAACTAAAAGACAAATACGAGTCCGAATTGGGGAACACATTGGGGATATTAGAAATACTAGGGATACTCCCCTTGCTAAACATATTAATGAAGTCCATCACGGTGATCTGAAGTCCCTCTCTTTTCGAACAATTGAAACTGTTTTTGTCTCCACTTTTCAGGGAGACTGGGATAGGAAAATCTTACAGCGTGAGTGTAGTTGGATATTTTGGATGGAATCACTGACTAGAGATGAGCGGTGTTCAACTAGAACTGTTCGCCAATCTCAAATTCGAGCTGTTTTGGGCGGTGTTCGAGTTGTTCGACGAACCCGAACGATTTGCAAAAAATTCGGCTGTTCGAAGTTATGTTCGATAACTGTTCGTGCACCAAAAGCGTGTCCTGCATGTCTGGCGCTATTTTCAGCACCAATCATGCAGGGATTGCCTGCCACTTACTGTAATGCCACAGCCATTGTGGCATTACAGTGATTGCCCAAATTGATGGGAACAGTGCCAACAGTGAAACATGAAAAGCGGCAATTCAGCAGCGGCATAGACCGGTACCCGACAATTTAGAACAGAAAGAATAGAGCATCACACATAGATTAGATAGATAGAAACAAGTCAGCCACATATATACGAAGTACAGTGACAGTGTTGCTTACTGTACTTGTCATTTAGTGTAAAGGATTTATCAAAAAAAATAATAGTGTTTTCATGCACCGTCTCTTTAAAAAAGCCGGCCGGCAATTCAGCAGCGGTACCCGACAATTTAGAATAGAAAGAATAGAGAATCACACATAGATTAGATAGATAGAAACATGTCAGTCACATATATGAAGTACAGTGACAGTGTTGCTTACTGTACTTGTCATTTAGTGTAAAGGATTTATTAAAAAAAATAATAGTGTTTTCATGCACTGTCTCTTTAAAATAGCCGGCCGGCAATTCAGCAGCGGTACCCGACAATTTAGAATAGAAGGAATAGAGAATCACACATAGATTAGATAGATAGAAACATGTCAGTCACATATATATGAAGTACAGTGACAGTGTTGCTTACTGTACTTGTCATTTAGTGTTAAAATAAAGGATTTATTTTAAAAAAAATTGGCGTGGGGTTCCCCATAATTTTAGGCTCTAGCGGAGGTTAAGCAGACGGCTGGGGCAGATGTTTGAAGCCTGGGAGGGGGGTAATACCCATGGAGCTTCCCAGGCTACTAATATCAGCCCCCAGCTGAATACCTAGCCTTTACTAGCTATTAAAATGGGGGACCCCCCCAAAAAAATGACGTGGGGTCCCCCTATTTTAATAGCTAGCAAAGGCTAGGCAGACAGCTGGGGGCTGATATTAATAGCCCAGGAAGGGTGCCATGAATATTGGCCCCCTCCCAGGCTAGAAACACCAGCCGTCAGCCGCCCCAGAACTGGCGCATCCATAGGATGCGCTAATTCTGGCACTTAGCCTCGCTCTTCCCACTGCCCTGTAGCGGTGGCAGTGGGGTAATAGGGCTGGGGTTGATGTCAGCTTATAATGCCAGCTGACATCAAGCCCAGGTTAGTAATGGAGAGGCGTCTATAAGACACCCCCATTACTAATCCCATAGTCAAAGTTAAAAGAAAACACAAACACCCAGAATAAAGTCCTTTAATTGAAATAAACACTCAATTCTTTATTGTTCTAAATTAAACCATACTTACCACCATGCCCATTCCAGCTGAAGCCAACGATCTCCTGCAATAAAAGTAAAATAATAAAGCAACATCATCCTTACCTTTCCATGGTTCCCACGACAGCTTCAGCTCTGCTACATCGAGATGACAGGCTGGACCGCAGCAGAACGCTGCCATCCAGCTTGCCATGCCGCGGACACTGAGAAGCGCAGGCATGCTTGCGCTCCTCAGTGTCTCGCTGTGACGGCATAAAGATGAGACGAGTTCATGTCCAATGATCTCAGCTCACCTCATGCACGTCACTGACAGCGTGGGAGAATTCTCACGCTGTAGCGCTGAGTGCAGGAGAATTTTCCCACGCTGTCAGTGACGTGCATGAGGTGAGCTGAGATCATTGGACATGAACTCGTCTCATCTTTATGCCGTCACAGCGAGACACTGAGGAGCGCAAGCATGCCTGCCCTTCTCAGTGTCTGCGGGATGACAGGCTGGATGGCAGCGTTCTGCTGCAGTCCAGCCTGTCATCTCGATGTAGCAGAGCTGAAGCTGTCGTGGGAACCATGGAAAGGTAAGGATGAGGTTGCTTTATTATTTTACTTTTATTGCAGAAGACATTGGCTTCAGCTGGAATGGGCGTGACGGTAAGTATGGTTTAATTTAGAACAATAAAGAATTGTGTGTTTATTTCAATTAAAGGACTTTATTCTGGGTGTTGTGTTTTTTTTAAATACTTTACTAGAAATTCATGGCGGTCATGTCTAATATTGGCGTGACCCCATGAATTTCGGGCTTAGGGCCAGCTGATAATGCCAAGCTGGCCCTAACCCCTTTATTACCCAGTGAGCCACCGCACCAGTGCCCTGGATGAGTTGGGTACAGCGCCAGAAGATGGCGCTTCTATGAACGCGCCATTTTCCGGGGTGGCTGCGGACTGCAATTTGCAACGGGGGGGACCCAGAAAGCTTGGGCCTCCCTGCGCTGCAGATTCCAGCCCCCAGCTGCCTAGTTGTACCTGGCTGGACACAAAAATATGGCGAAGCCCCACGTTTTTTTTTTTTAAATTATTTCATGAAATTCATGAAATAATTAAGAAAAAAAGGGCTTCCCTATATTGTTGTGTCCAACCAGGTACAAATAGGCAGCTGGTGGTTGGGGGCAGCCCGTTCCTGCCTGCTGTACCTGGCTGGACACAAATATAGTGCGAAGCCCCACGTCAATTTTTTTTTTAATTATTTCATGAAACTAGATGGTGGCCCGATTCTAACGCATCGGGTATTCTAGAATATGTATGCGGCAGACCCGGCGCAATCAGCAGAGCGGTGTTTAAATTTGGCGCCAAAATCGCTCACTGGTCGCGGCCAGCAACCGCGACCAATCAGCAAAGCGGTGTTGAAATTTGGCGACTATATCGCTGATTGGTCACGGCCGGCGGTTGCGACTAATCAGCAGAGCGGGTTTTAAATTTTGCGCCAATAATGCTGATGGGTCGCGGTCGCGACCAATCAGCAAAGAGGTGTTTAAATTTTGCGCCAATAATGCTGATTGGTTGCGGTTGTGACCAATCAGCAAAGCGGTGTTTAAATTTGGCGCCAATAACGGTGATTGGTCACGACCGCGACCATTCAGCAGGGCGGTGTTTAAATTTGGCGGCAACAATGTTGATTAGTCGCGGCCGGCGGTCGCGACCAATCAGCAGAGCGGGGTTTAAATTTGGCGCCAATAATGCTGATTGGTCGCAATCGCCGGCCGCGACCAATCAGCAGAGCGGTGTTTCAATTTGGCGCCAAAATCGCTGATTGGTCGCGGCCGGCAACCGTGACCCATCAGCAGAGCGGGGTTTAAATTTGGCGCCAATACTGCTGATTGGTCGCGGCCGGCAACCGTGACCAATCAGCCGAGCAGGGTTTAAATTTGGCGCCAATGCTGCTGATTGGTTGCGGCCGGCGACCGCGATCAATCAGCAGAGCGGTGTT
This sequence comes from Phyllobates terribilis, assembly GCF_046119375.1. Classification (NCBI taxonomy): domain Eukaryota; kingdom Metazoa; phylum Chordata; class Amphibia; order Anura; family Dendrobatidae; genus Phyllobates; species Phyllobates terribilis. The sequence goes on along the minus strand of NW_027362768.1, from coordinate 31,107,320 downwards.
TAAATTTGGCGCCAATAATGCTGATTAGTCGCGGCCGGCATCCGCGACCAATTAGCAGAGCGGGGTTTAAATTTGGCGCCAATCTCGCTGATTGGTCGCGGCTGGAGTCCGCGACCAATCAGCAGAGCATTGTTTAAATTTGGCGCCAATCTCACTGATTGGTCGCGGCCGCTATTTAAATGTGGCGCCCAAATCGGTGATTGGTCGCGGGCAGTTTCCGCGACCAATCAGCAGAGCGGTGTTTAACTTTAGCGCCAAGATCACTGATTGGTCGCGTGCGGAGAGCGCGACCAATCAGCGAATCGTATTGGTGAGGACCGGGGAGCGCCGCTGCCTGGTCGGATACTTCCGCTGCGAGAAGCCTGGAGATGAGCGACTGCTCGCAGCAGATGTATCCCGACCCGCAGCTCCGCTCCCCGGTCCTCCCTTGACACCCTAGCCGCTGATCTCCCCACAGTATCCGCATGGTGTTACAAAGGCCCGGACATTTGTGTTAAAAATCGCTGATTGGTCGCTGGCGCTGCCCGCGACCAATCACCGATTTGGGCGGCAAATTTAAATATCGGCCGCAACCAATCACCGATCTTGGCTCCACATTTAAACACCGCTGTGCTGATTGGTCGCCGACGCTGGGCGCGACCAATCACCGATTTTGGCGCCACATTTAAATAGCATCCGCGACCAATCAGTACAGCGGTGTTTAAATGTGGAGCCAAGATGGGTGATTGGTCGCGGCCGATATTTAAATTTGGCGCCCAAATCGGTGATTGGTCGCGGGCAGCGCCAGCGACCAATCAGCGATTTTTAACACAAATGTCCGGGCCTTTGTAACACCATGCGGATACTGTGGGGACATCAGCGGCTAGGGTGTGAAGGGAGGACCGGGGAGCGGCGCTGCGGGTCGGGATACTTCTGCTCCGAGCGCCCGCTCATGTCCCGGGTTCTCGCAGCGGAAGTATCCGCACAGGCAGCGCCGCTGACATCCATGCGGCTTGGGCGTGAAGGGAGGACCGGGGAGCGGCGCTGACATCCAATTGGTCGCGGCCGCTATTTAAATGTGCCGCACAAATCGGTGATTTGTCGCCGTCTTGACCGCGACCAATCACAGATCTTGCCGCCAAAGTTAAACACTACTGTGCTGATTGGTCGCGGACGCTGCCCGCGACCAATCACCGATTTGTGCGCCAAATTTAAATATCAGCCTCATGCACATCACTGACAGCGTGGGAAAATTCTCCTGCACTCAGCGCTTCAGCGTGAGAATTCTCCCACGCTGTCAGTGACGTGCATGAGGTGAGCCGAGCTCATTGGACATGACCTCGGCTCATCTTTATGCCGTCACAGCCAGACACTGAGGAGCGCAAGCAAGCCTGCGCTTCTCAGTGTCTGCGGGATGACAGGCTGGATGGCAGCGTTCTGCTGCAGTCCAGCCTGTCATCTCGATGTAGCAGAGCTGAAGCTGTCGTGGGAACCATGGAAAGGTAAGGATGATGTTGGTTTATTATTTTACTTTTATTGCAGGAGATCGTTGGCTTCAGCTGGAATGGGCGTGATGGTAAGTATGGTTTAATTCAGAACAATAAAGAATTGTGTGTTTATTTCAATTAAAGGACTTTATTCTGGGTGTTTGTGTTTTCTTTTAACTTTGACTATGGGATTAGTAATGGGGGTGTCTTATAGACACTGTCACTGTACTTCTTATATATGTGACTGACATGTTTCTATCTATCTAATCTATGTGTGATGCTCTATCTTTCTGTTCTAAATTGTCGGGTACCGAGGCTGAATTGCCGGCCGGCTTTTTTAAAGAGACGGTGCATGAAAACACTATTATTTTTTTAAATAAATCCTTTACACTAAATGACAAGTACAGTAACCAACACTGTCACTGTACTTATTATATATGTGATTGGCATGTTTATATCTATCTATGTGTGATGCTCTATTCTTTCTGTTATAAATTGTCGGGTTCCGCTGCTGAATTGCCGGCCGGCTTTTTTAAAGAGACGGTGCACGAAAACACTATTATTTTTTTTAATAAATCCTTTACACTAAATGACAAGTACAGTAAGCAACACTGTCACTGTACTTCTTATATATGTGACTGACATGTTTCTATCTATCTAATCTATGTGTGATGCTCTATTCCTTCTTGTCTAAATTGTCGGGTACCGGTGTATGCCGCTGCTGAATTGCCGGCCGGCTTTTTTAAAGAGAGCGTCTTCTGAGCAGTTTGTCAGCTTTTGGACACCTTTGAAGGTGTTTTCTATGTGTTTCTATGTGTTTTTGTTTGCCTGCCATTGGTTTTAACGGTGTTCGACGGTGTTCTAAGGTGTTCGACGAACAGTTCGACGAACAGTTCCTCGAACATCCCGGTGTTCGACGAACCGAACCGAACCCGAACACTACGGGGGTGGCTCAACACTATCACTGACCCCCTTGGGTCTAAATGAACAACTTAATTTTTCTAGCTTCATTGAGCCTAATCGGTAGTTATCCATATGACATGAATTCTCTATAAGCCTTGATATAGGTCATTCTTGACCTTTCTAAAAAAAACTTCTATTTGGACTGTCTGTGATATCATATCAGATGGGTCTCTATTTGGACATTACATAACCATTAACTAGATATATATGGGCCTTTTTTGTGTTTGCCTGCTTCTCCCCATTCCTTTCACCTAATTTAGCCTGTACTTATTATCTCAAATAATTTTGCTGCCTTATTTCATATTGGTGTACTATTTTATATTTCCACCCTCTAGGACCTGCTACTGAACTATGCGCATATCTGCGCTTCACTATCGATAAGGGGTTTTTATTTGAATCTTATAGATAATTTAGCATCAGTTTGGGGTAAAAATTCCCTTTCTCCCTACCCCCCAACGATAGTTATGTCACTGGAGCGCATTTGTGTTCCATCTATGGTATCAAGCAGCACATTTGTCCATGTTGGCTGGGGGTTAACCGGAAGCCGCGTCATTGACACGTGTCGCCGGAAGTTGCGTCACTGGAGCGCATTAGCGTTCCACCGGGACGCAACGGTAATATCGAGCAGTAAATTGGCTCACTTCAGTTTGTGGCGTAAACGGAAGCCATGTCACTTGTACGTGTGACCAGAAGTCGCGTCATTGGAGCGCACCTGCGTTCCACCAGGACACGGCGGCAATATGTCAATTGCCATATTGGGTATAGGAGCATGATGGCTCCTCCCGGATATGACCCTCAGACTCCTGGCTCTAATTGGTGGGTGTTTTTTTGGCACTTTCTTGCGGCTATATGAATGGGGATTTATGCTATAATGGAGAACCAGGCATTCACTCTGATGGTTCATGGCGAATATATTGCTATTGCCGATGCTCCTACTATGGTGTATATCCTAATTTGTCCCCTGATGAACCCTGAATGAGGAGAGGGTGAAACGCATTGGGATAGTGAAGAGTCTCCGCGAGCTCAAAGAACACTGGATTTTGGCTGTTGGAGCTGAAAAGAGGACATCGGCAAACCAGGGGAGGAGTCCTGAGGAGATAATTTGCATATTCCCACTGCATTTTGGGGTAAGTGAAGAGTCTCCGCGAGCTCAAAGAACACTGGATTTTGGCTGTTGGAGCTGAAAAGAGGACATCGGCAAACCAGGGGAGGAGTCCTGAGGAGATAATTTGCATATTCCCACTGCATTTTGGGGTAAGTGGAGAGTCTCCGCAAGCTCAAAGAACACTGGATTTTGGCTGTTTGAGCTGAAAAGAGGACATCGGTAAACCGCGCGCCTACCGGCGCGCGCATTTTGAAGCTTTTTTTTTAAGCTTTTTTCACTGTTTTCAGAACATTAACAATAAGAACATGGAAGAGTCCAGGAGTCATTTGGTGAGCTGCATATCCTGCTACATGTTCACAGACTTGCCAGTGGAAAAGCCAAACTTCACATGCCAGAAATGCAAGCTTGTGTCCCTGTTGGAGGAAAAGTTGCGAAATCTAGAAGAGAGGTTAACTACCTTGAAAATCATTAAGGAAGGTGAAGAGTTCTTAGACAGAGCAGAATTATCTCTTCATGATTCAGAAAGAGAAGAAATTCGAACTGCACCTGACGAAACAGAGGAATGGAAGCATGTGACCCACAGAAGCAGGAGGATCGAGAGGCAGTCAGCACCCATACTGCTCAGGAACCAGTACCAGGCTCTCACGCAGGAGAACCATGAAGAAATACAGCAAAATAAGACTTTGCCAGCAATGAATAACCTTGTAAGCCCTCAGAATCCTCCTGGATGGAGAAAGAAGAATGTTGTGAAGAAAAAACGGAGAGTGGTGGTCATGGGGGATTCCCTGTTAAGAGGAACAGAGGCCGCTATCTGCAGACCAGACATAACCTCAAGAGAAATGTGCTGTCTTCCAGGAGCAAAAATTAAAGATGTGTCTGACAGGATATCAAGACTCTTCAGACCTACAGATCACTACCCATTCCTGCTAATACATGTGGGGACAAATGACACCGCAAGAAAGGACCTGGAAACCATCTGCAGTGACTTTGAAGACTTAGGCAAGAAAGTGAAAGAATTGGGAGCGCAGGTGGTCTTCTCATCCATCCTCCCAGTGGATGGCCATGGAACAATGAGGTGGAATAAGATTCTACAGGTGAACAACTGGCTACGTCGATGGTGCCGTCAACAAGGATTTGGATTTCTGGATCACGGAATGAATTACCTATACGATGGACTACTTGCTAGAGATGGGGTGCACCTTACGAAGACTGGAAAACATGTATTTGGAAGTCGCCTTGCTACACTCATCAGAAAAGCTTTAAACTAGAACAATGTGGGAAGGGAAGCAAAAGGCCAGAAAAAGCCATACAGCTGACAAATACTATTGAGATCTCTGCTACTGGAAGTGGAAAGGAAGAACAAAGACAAAACAATTTAAATAATAAAAATATGGGAGGAAGAGAAACCAATCACAAACTAAAATGTTTTTATACAAATGCACAAAGCATGGGCAACAAACAAGGAGAATTGGAACTACTAATGCAGGAAAAGGAATATGATGTCATTGGAATCACTGAAACTTGGTGGGACGATACACATGATTGGAATAAAAGGCTAAAAGGATACAACTTATTTGCAAGAAACAGACTTGATAAACGAGGAGGAGGTGTTGCATTGTATGTTAGAAAAGTGTATATCTGCACAGAGATTGAAGCTTCAGAGACTGGGAGTTCTGTGGAAACTGTTTGGGTAAGAATACAAGGAGAGAACAACGGAAAGGACACCATTGTAGGCATTTACTACAGGCCACCTGGGCAAGCTGAAGATATGGATGAACTCTTTATGTATCAAATGACCAAGTTCTCCAAAAAATATGACGTAGTGGTCATGGGAGATTTCAACTATCCAGACATTTGTTGGAAATCTCTCTCAAGTAAAACTAACAGGTCAAGCAAATTCTTATCCTCTCTTGCTGACAACTTTATCTTCCAAAAGGTAGGGGAGAAAACAAGGGGATCTGCTACTTTGGATCTAATCCTTATAAACAGGGAGGAAATGGTTGAGGAGGTAAAGGTGGCTGGGACCCTAGGAGGCAGCGATCATGCTATTATAGAATTTTGGATAACTAGAGGAGGAAGACATGTGAAGACTCAAACTTCAAGGTTAGATTTTAGAAAGGCAGATTTTAAGAGACTCAGAAAGAGAATAGGAGGGATCCAATGGCTGGATGTCCTTAAGGACAAAAATGTCCAGGAAGGATGGGAAATTTTTAAAAATGAGATTCTCAAAGCACAATCGTTAACAATCCCGAAAAGTAGGAAGAATGGGAAGCATTTAAGGAAACCAGGATGGATGAACACAGAACTTAAACACATGCTAAAAAGAAAGAAAAAAATGTTTATTAAATGGAAAGAGGGAGGCATATCTAAAGAAGATTATAATGCAGTCTGCAGATCCTGCAGGGCATGTATCAGGTTAGCTAAAGCTGACAATGAATTAAGGCTTGCAAGAGATGTCAAAAGCAATAAAAAAGGATTTTGGGGGTATGTCAAAAGTAAAAGAAAAATCAAAGATGCTATAGGATTTCTACAGGATGAAAATGGAGAAATGGTAAGAGAGGATGTTGAGAAGGCCGAACTTTTTAATTCCTATTTTGCATCTGTTTTCTCTCAGAAAGAAAATGTAACATCAACTGATCTTCACTGTCCTTTTAAAGGAATAGAGGAATCCAAGTTATCTGTAAACAGAAAGATTGTGAGGGAATATTTAGCTAACATAAATGAGTTCAAGTCTCCAGGTCCAGATGAATTACACCCCAGAGTACTGAAGGAGATCGTAGAAGAAATTTTAGAACCACTCTCCATAATCTTTGAAAATTCTTGGAGAACAGGAGAAGTCCCAGAAGACTGGAGAAGAGCAAATGTTGTTCCTATCTTCAAAAAGGGGAAGAAGGTGGACCCAGGGAACTATAGGCCGGTGAGTCTGACTTCTATACCAGGAAAGATCTTTGAACAAATTATTAAACAACATGTATGTAAGTACATGGATAAGAAAGAAGTGATTAACCAGAGTCAGCATGGGTTTGTAACTAACAAGTCATGTCAGACTAACTTAATTTCCTTCTATGACAGAATCACTGACTGGGTGGATCAGGGAAATGCTGTAGATATAGTATATCTTGACTTCAGCAAAGCATTTGACAAAGTATCTCACACCATCCTTATTGAAAAAATGACCAAGTATGCAATGGACCAGGCAACTGTTAGGTGGATTCATAACTGGCTTAGTGATCGGACTCAAAGGGTGGTTGTAAATGGCTTCACATCCAGCTGGATGAATGTCTCAAGTGGGGTACCACAGGGCTCCGTCCTGGGACCTGTATTGTTCAACATCTTTATCAATGATTTAGATGAAGGAATTGAGGGTAAACTGATTAAATTTGCTGATGACACAAAGCTAGGAGGGATAGCTAATACTAGAAAAGAGAGAGAGAGGATTCAAAAAGACCTAAATAAACTGGAGCAATGGGCAGCAACCAACAGAATGGTTTTTAACAGGGAAAAATGCAAAGTACTACATCTGGGCAATAAAAATGAAAAAAGCATATACAGAATGGGAGGAATAGAGCTAAGCAACAGTACATGTGAAAAAGACTTAGGTATACTAATAGATCATAGACTGAACATGAGTCAACAGTGTGATGCAGCAGCAAAAAAGGCAAATACAATTCTGGGATGTATTAACAGAAGCATACAGTCTAGATCACGTGAAATCATTATCGGTCTTTACTCCTCTTTGGTCAGACCTCATCTGGAATACTGTGTACAGTTTTGGGCACCACATTTTAAAAAAGACATAGACAAACTGGAGCAAGTTCAGAGAAGAGCGACCAGAATGGTGACTGGTCTGCAAACCATGTCCTATGAGAAACGGTTGCAGGATTTGGGAATGTTTAGCTTGCAAAAAAGAAGACTGAGAGGAGACTTAATAGCTGTCTACAAATATGTCAAGGGCTGTCACATTGTAGAAGGATCATCTTTATTCTCATTTGCACAAGGAAAGACTAGAAGCAATGGGATGAAACTAAATGGGAGGAGACACAGATTAGATATTAGAAAAAACTTTTTGACAGTTAGGGTGATTAATGAGTGGAACAGGCTGCCACGAGAGGTGGTGAGTTCCCCTTCAATGGACGTCTTCAAACAGAGGCTGGACAGACATCTGTCTGAGATGATCTAGGGAATCCTGCTTTGAGCAGGGGGTTGGACCAGATGACCCAGGAGGTCCCTTCCAACTCTACCATTCTATGATTCTATGATTCTATGAGCTGTTGACATTATCTATGCCTGTATCTTTGGGACTTTTCTCCTATGCACTGGTACAGCCTATAGGACTCTGTCTGAATTGAATTATCCGGCCTTTATCTGCAAGCAATCGATTACCTACTTCAGATAAGTTCATTTGTTTTTTTCTCCTTTAAATATTTTAGAGTGTCCTTTTCTTTACTGAGAATATTTATTTTCTCCTCATGTATACTTATTGACAGAGACCAGATTATATGCAGTATTTTGAGTGTATGCAGCATCAATTATATGCATATAGACAAGTTATCCTTGATCTGGGCAGTACCACTGCATAGGATAAAGAAAATATTTATGTTTGGTGCAAGGGCCTAATAGGGCAAGTAAGAAATAGCCGACGTGGAGCGGGGACACCAAATCGTCTCGCTAGGGTGATAAACGTCCGCTGTTAGACAGGGTCCCAGTTTTAACAGGGTTACCTAGGGCCAGCCTGATTGACATTATTTGAATATACTCTTTATCAATACCCTCTTGTGCACAAACATTTTTATGCTTTCTGTCCATTATATGACTATTAGTTGGTCTTTTAAAGTATCTATTGAAAGTTATATCTTATTTTGTTTTGTTTTTTTCCCTTATTTTGTTTCTTTTAACCGCTGGCCTGCTAGCCGGCGGTTGGTCTGAAGTCGTCGCTGATGCTCTTTCACCCAGGAGGTGGTAGATCGTTCGATTAGATCCTCTGGCTGTTCCAGATTTAGCTCGATGATTTCTTGCCCGGCTCTACCAAACAGTAACGTGTATGGGGTATAACCTGTGGTGGTGTGGACCCGATTGTTATAGATCCAGACTAGTTTGGGTATGTAGTCAGGCCAATGTGTCGTCTTGTCTTCTTCTAATGTCCTCAACATTTGAAGCAGAGTTTGAATAAAACGCTCACAGGCCCCATTCCCTTGGGGGTGATAAGGGGTTGTTCTGGACCTTTCAATGCCGTACAGTCAGTACAATTCCTCCATCACTTTACCCTGAAAACACGCTCCTTGGTCTGAATGAATCTGCTTCGGACACCCATAGGCCCGGATGAAATCCTGACAGATGGCTCGCGCAGCAAACTCAGCCATCTGGTCCCGAGTCAGGGTGGCCACCCCAAACTTGGAGAAGTGGTCAGTCATTACTAGGCAGTACTGTGGGTCTCTAGTCAATTGTCCCACGAGGAGGTAATCTATCATTAACACTTCAAGTGGCCCTTTGGTCCGTATGGGTGCCCTCTGCTCTGTGCTTTTGGTGAGGTCACACGTTTGACACTGTCAGCACACTTCTTCAAACGTCTCCTCCACCCGGGGGCAATATACATAACGCTGCAGTCACTTGTAGGTTTTTCCTGGGCCGAAGTGAGTTCCAAACTCATGAGCTTCTATGGCAATTTCTCGTGCTTCTCTTCCAGGGACTACTACTTGCCATCTCACCTCTAAGTCAGCAGGCTGTTGCCAATTGCGGTATAGAACGGTTTCTCGAACTTTCAGTCTATCCCATTGGCATATCACGGACTTCATTTCAAGATCTAGGGCAGCTCTTTCTTCCTTGTCTGACCATTTTCCTTGGAATACCCAGTTTTTCACTTGCTGCATCCCTGCATCCTCATCTTGGACCTGACCCCATTCTTTGTTAGTCCTTCCCAGTGACTTGGGTAAAGGTTGAGCCCCCCCACTTGACTGTGCCGTTACTCCAATGGAGTGAATTTGCAGAAATCTGGGATCTCCTTTTCTTCTAGGTGCTCATCACGGTCTTCTCCCGGAGTCTTGAAGGTTACTCTTGACAATCCATCTGAGTTGGTATTCTCCATGGCAGAGCGGTAGCAAATCGAGAAGTCAAATTTTGCAAGATGGCAACCCAACGCTGCTCCATGGCCCCAAGCTTGGCAGTGTCCAGACGGGCCAATGGGTTTTTATCCGTTCGCACTTGGATCTTGGCTTCCCTTAGGTACTCTGCGAATTTCTCCGTTATGGCCCATACTAAAGCGAGGAGTTCTAGCCAGAAGGAGCTGTAGTTGTAGGGGTTCAGCTCCGTATCCCTCAAGGACCTACTGGCATAGGTGATGACTAGTGATGGGCGAGCTCTAAAATGCTCGGGTGCTCGATGCTCGGGTCTGGCAAATTGGAATGCTCGGGTGCTCGACAAGAGCAACAAGCCCAATGCAAGTCTATAGGAAACGCGAGCATTTTTCAAGCAGCACCCCCCCGGCGGTCTGCAGAGGGCCTAAAAATTGCCCCAATCGATGGGAACAGAGCTCAAATGACATGGGAACAGCATGGGGAAGACCCCTGGAAGCATTTCTGACTCCCAGGTCACTGCTGTGAACAATGTTGTCAGAGATATTACGCCACTTTTACAGACTCACAATAAAACATACAAAAACAAAACCAAAATGGATTTTCCTGGGAAATATGTTAAGGAACATCCTTTCCAGGGTAATGACTAGTGTTGAGCCACCCCCGTAGTGTTCGGGTTCGGTTCGGTTCGTCAAACACCTGTGTGTTCGCCGAACTGTTCGTCGAACTGTTCGTCGAACACTGTTAAAACCAATGGCAGGCAAACAAAAACACATAGAAACACATAGAAAACACCTTCAAAGGTGTCCAAAAGCTGACAAACTGCTCAGAAGACACAACTAACACATGGAAAAGTGACAAATACATATAGTCATGCGAAAAGAAAAGAGGTAGAGGAGTAAAAGGAGGGGGAGACACAGATATAGGCATATCATGCCTTTCTAAAATCCAAAAAGTGAGAAGCCGACACGGCCAGTCCGCTCCTGCCCGTGCCACCTCCGTGTCGCCGGGTTTGTGCCAAAGCCACGGTGAACCCTGACGGCCAGCCCCCCTCTCCCAATACTGGTGCCTGTCCGCTGGTGGGTCGAGTGAGCCCCCTGTGGTGGAGGCAGCTCTAAGCTTTTTAATTTAAATTGTCTCTCTAATTTGAATGAATACACTTTAAATCCATTTACAAGGATCTATTGGAGGGCAAGTCTCATGCCAGCAGCCGCGTAATTCCAGCTCCAGTAGCGTCCACTAAAGCTGCTGCAGTTAAAAAGCTTTTATAAGGATCGAGCTCGGCTGTCCACCACAAGGCATCCTACTGCCAGTCCCAGCCCCTATGCCTTGGGGTGCCTCCTGATGCTCTTCACTGAGTATCCCGTGGTCCCGAAGCATTTCCTTTAAAAAAATTAAGTGTCCAAACTACAGGTGGTATAGCTTGCTTAACAGCCGGGATAATCCGCTGACTAGCAGACACTGCTACTAGGCACAAAGTATTTCCTGGGCTAGATGCAGTTAAAAATTTGTAATTAGATACTCTCGTTGGATGCTGAGAAAGCATTCCATAGAGTCTCCTGGCACGCCATATATGATTCTCTTAAAAAGCTTGGGGTAGGGGTCTAGGGGACCCTTTTATAGCCAAAATCACGGACCTGTATCGCAATACGTCACCTAGGCTGAAGATAAATGGAACTGTAGCACCCTGAGGGCTCGGTTGCTACAGAGGTATTGCACCTCACCCAGAGGTGTGATATGTCACTCTCAGGTAAGGATGGAGTGTGGATCAGGACCCGACACCTGCATGCATTACACCACATTGCCGTGGGGCAGGGCGACCAATATGCCCCTGAGATGGGCACGACAGTCCCTGTCCCTGGCTGGAGTGGGGGGAAGGAACACTGAGGAAGGGGAACCCTGTAGTGCAGGAGCAGGGAGGAAGCAGTTCCTGGGTGCATTGAGAAGGGAGTATAAAAGGTGGGCACCATCTTAGTTCAGTGCAGAGAAGTCTGAGCAGAAGTGACAGGGAGCAGGGGCTCTGCATGAGCTCTGCTCCGGAGGCGGGCCTAGTAACAGAGGCCCAGGCCTGGAAGAGGGAGAAGGAAGGAAGAGGAGCGGAGAAGGCTCCAGGAACGAGGAACGAAGGGATCCCAGGGGTGAGGACGGGCGAGTCGCCACCGCACGCCCGAATCCACCTGCGTGGAGGGGTCAGGCCAAAGGGGGAGACCGGTCCCCGAAACTAGTGGAGGCAGGAAACGACCCTCAGCTAGAAACCAGAGGCTGTGACATTTTATGTGGCGCAGCCCCTCGCTACACCCGCTAGGAAGGCACCACATAGGGTCAGGGAAACTGGCGCCAAGTTTACCAAGAGGAGGCCCGAGGCAGCCGGACAGAAGGGTTGGTAAGAAAGGCCAGACAAAGGACACACAAAGGGGGTCCTGTGAAGCGCTACAAAGTTATCTGGGAGTTGTCTGAGCCCCTCACCTGGTGAGCACAGTACGACGTGGGCAGCCGTTACCTGCAGACGTGGTCTGGATAATAAGAACTGTGAGTAAAGGCCCTGGACTGCATCACTGACTCCGTGTCGTTACTGCTGCTGCCCTGCACCATCACCCCCATCCTCCGCATACACTGCCCTGAGGCTATACTCCTCCCGTGGGGAGTTATGCTACGCTCTGCCGCACCCACAACACCAGCCTCAGCGGTCTGCCCTGCAGCGGCGGTTCACTCTGACCGCAATCAACGGGTGGCGTAGTCAGACATTTAAACATCAAAACCACATAAATAGTTCCGCCACTGGTTTGACCGCCCTGACCCACGGAACCGGGTCGCCGACACGGAGACTACAACCACCAGCATCCACCAAAAAGGGTCCGGCTCCGGGTGTCCCAAGGACCAGGGGGTGCATCAGAACATTTTCATCACCTTTCACAATCACCAATGGGACAAGGCAGGGATGTCCTCTGTCCCCTCTCTTATACATCCTAGTGACGGAGCACCTGCTCTCATCAATTCGCCATAACCCCAATATTAGGTGGATTGAGGTGGGAGGCACCGAGTACAAGTGCTCTATATCACTCAATCACATATATCCATCCATGCTGTTATGGCTGAAATAGATCACTTTGTTACATGGTCAAATTTTAAAATCAATGCAGCGAAGTCTGATGCCCTCGATGTCTCCCTCCCCAAATCCATACAGGATTCCATCCAGTCCAACTTTCCCTTTGCCTGGCCCTCACAGGGTATCAAATACTTAGGAATTCCTATTCATAGAGACCTCTCCCATCTATGTTATCTTAATTTTGGGCCCTTTATTGCACAACTCCATACAGACCACGGTTAGCAAGTTAGAACTGTAAGATTCACTACGTGAACCACTGGTGTTTTGTGGAAAAGCACATGTACACTGTGTTACAAATTATTATGCAAAAAGTGTTTAGGAGTGATAAGGGAAGAATTTGTTTGTTTGTCAGTTAAACTCATTGATGGTGATGTGTGTCAGGGCTCTTTATATCACTGTAAGCAATTGCAGACACCTGTGCTACTTAGTTTGGCAGGTCTGTCCAATGAAAGGCAAGACTACTTAAGAAGGCTGTCCCACATTATTAAGCAGCCTACATTTTCTGCCAAAATGGGAAAGAAAAAGGATGTGTCGGCTGCTGAGAAGCAACAAATTGTGGAGTGTTTAGGTCAAGGCATGACTACAATCAACATTGCGCGATGATCACGATGAAGTGTCTTGGCAATCAAGAAGTATGTAGCTGATTCACAGTACACACATGTGCGTGCTGATAAGGGCAAATTGAGGACTCTTTCCTACAGGAAATTACGTCAGGTTAAAAGAGCAGCGGCAAAAAAGCCTTGTCATAGCAGCAGACAAGTTTTTGAAGCTGCTGGTGCCTTCAACGTCCCCCGAACAACAAGATGCAGGGTCCTTCAGAGGTTTGCAGCTGTGCATACGCCATCCTGTCGACCTCCTCTATCCACTTCACACAAGCAGAAACGGCTCCAGTGGGCCAAACATTACATGAAGACTGATTTCAAAACTGTTTTGTTCACGGATGAGTGCCATGCAACGCTCGATGGTCCAGATGGATGGAGTGGAGGATGGCTGGTTGATGGACACCCCACGCAAACACGGCTACAGCGCCAACAAGGAGGAGGTGGAGTAATGTTTTGGGCTGGAATCATGGGGAGAGAGATTGTCGGCCTCTTTAGGATCCCTGAAGGGGTAAAGATGAACTCCATAATGTATGTGGAGTTTCTCAAACAGCACTTCCTGCCATGTTTCAAGAAGAAGAACCATGTATTCCACAGCAAGATCATTTTTATGCATGATAATGCACCATCTCATGCTGCACATAAAACATCTGCATCTCTGGCTGATAAGGGCATAAAAGGGGACCAACTTATGGTGTGACTCCCATGCTCCCCTGACCTCTACCCCATTCAGAACCTCTGGAGCATCATCAAAAGGAGTGTCTATGATGGCGGGAGGCAGTTCACATCTAAGCAACAGCTCTGGGAGGGTATTCTGTCCTCATGCAAAACAATTGAAGCAGAAACCATCCAAAACCTGACAAATTCAATGGACGAGAGAGTTCAGAAGCTCCTTTCGAACAAGGGGTCCTATGTGAAAATGTAACATCACCTAGAATAAAGTTTTGAGTTGAAAACTGTTTGATTTCAGTTTCTAATAACCTGCTAATGCTTATAATTTCAAAAATGACCATTTTTTTGGTCTTTATTAAAATGAAAAGGTTGATCGAAAAGTTTGGGGGATCTAAGAGTGTGGCAACCCAGTAGTCAGGATTACTTCGAATTCTGACAATATGAGGGTCATGTTGCAGGTAGTGCAGCAAGAAGGCACTTATGTGTCTTGCGCATCTCGGAGCCCCAAAATTATTTTCCGAGCTAGATGCAGCTAAAAATTATTATTAATTTTAAATCTGATGGAGCTTAGAATAGATGGCCTAATAGGATCAGTGCTGCACACTGCTACAAAGCCCAAATTATTTTCCAGCCAAGGTACAGATAAACATGATTAGTAATTTTAAATCTGGTGGAGCTTAGTATAGATGGCCTAATAGAATCAGTACTGCACACTGCTACAAAGCCCAAATTATTTTCCAACCAAGATACAGATAAACATGATTAGTAATTTTAAATTTGGTGGAGCTTATTATAGATGGCCTAATAGAATCAGTGCTGCACACTGCTACAAAGCCCAAATTATTTTCCAGCCAAGATACAGATAAACATGATTAGTAATTTGAAAGCTTAAAACGGTTGGTGAGGTGATTTTAACCAATCATCAAGCTTTTACTCTCGCCAGGATGACACAGGGGTAGAAAAGTCGTTTCGGATCCATGATTTGTTCATCTTTATGAACGTGAGTCTGTCTACATTATCAGTGGAGAGCTGTGTGCACTTATCTGTTAGCACACCACCAGCAGCGCTGAACACACGTTCAGACAGAACGCTGGCTGCGGGGCATGACAAGATCTCCAAGGCGTAAGTGGCTAGCTCCGGCCATTTATCCAGATTGGAAGCCCAAAAAGAGCAAGGGTCCAGTGACACAGTCATGGCTTCAATGTTTACTTGGAGATACTCCTGTACCATCGTCTCTAGGCGTTGACTATGTGTCAGACTTCTTGTCTCCTGTGGCTTTGCAAAGGATGGGCTAAAAAAGTGGTGAAATGATTCCGCAAAATTGATGTTACCAGCAGATACTGTGGTTCTGTTACGGTTTGAGTGCTGAACACTCGACGGTCCCAAGGTTGGCAAGTTGGAACTGTGAGATTCACTACGTGCACCACTGGTGTTTTGTGGAAAAGCACATGTAAGATTCTGCAACAGTCTCTGCTGATACTCCTGCATGCGTGCATCCCTTTCTATGGCAGGAATAATTTCTGCAAATTTACTTTTGTACCGGGGATCTAACAGTGTGGCAACCCAGTAGTCAGGATTATTTCTAATTCTCACAATTCGAGGGTCATGTTGCAGGTAGTGCAGCAAGAAGGCACTCATGTGTGTTGCGCATCCAGGAGCACCAAGTCCCTGTTGTGTTGGTGGCGAGGTAACAATCATGCTTCCTTCCTCTGTCCTCTCCCCCCAACATCACACAACAGAAATGTGATCAAGGTCTCCCTCATCTGATGAGTCTTCCATCAGTTCGTCTTCCACTTCTTCCTGGGCTCCTGCACCTTCCTCACTAGTTTGGCTGCTACCATGCGCCCTGGTAAAACCATCTCCCCCACCCTCACATGCCTGCCGCCTTGGTGCTGCCGACCGTCTGGACCTTGCAGATGTTAGCCCTTCCGCATACAACTCCTCCTCCTCTACTTCCTCCACCTCCTCTTGTGCCACCACCTGACTCCGAATTCTGTTTAACATGTGCTCCAGCATGTAAATCACCGGAATAGTCATGCTGATAATGGCATCGTCAGCACTAAACATCTTCGTCGCCATTTCAAAACTGTGCAGAAGAGGGTGCATAGGTCCCTGATCTGAGACCACTCCTCCAGCGTGATTTGCCCCACCTCTGGATCTCGTTGGCCCAGGCTATACATCACAACATATTGCACCAGGGCTTGTCGGTGCTGCCACAGTCGCTGCAACATGTGCAGAGTTGAATTCCACCGGGTAGGCACATCGCATTTTAGCCGGTGAAGTGGCAGGCCCAACGACTTCTGTAGAGATGTAAGTCGCTGAGCTGCGGGATGCGAACGGCGGAAGTGAGCACACAGCGACCGTGCCCTCTGCAGAAGGCCATCTAGTCCGGGATAGTGGGCTAAAAATTGCTGGACAACCAGGTTCAACACGTGAGCCATACAAGGCACGTGTGTGACATTGCCCCGGCGAAGGGCCGCACCCAGGTTTGCAGCATTGTCGCACACGGCCTTCCCTGGTTTCAGGTCCAGTGGAGACAACCATTCATGAAATTGGTTCTCCAGAGCTGACCACAACTCCTCAGCTGTGTGACTCACATTTCCCAGACATTTCAAAGTAAAAACCGCCTGATGACGTTGAGCCCTAGTGCCAGCATAGTAAGGAGGTGTGCAGGATCCCTTCTGCGCAGTTAGAAAGCTTGTGGCATGACCAGACAGGCTTTGGGTGCAGGTGGAGGACCGAGAGGAGGTTGAGGAGGCAGAAGCAGTGGAGGAACTTTGAGATAAAGAGGATTGACGCACAACTCGTGGGGACGGCAAGACTTGGACAGCAGCCCCTTGTCCTGCTGTCACCATAGTTACCCAGTGCCCTGTCATCGACATGTAACGCCCCTGTCCATGCCTACTCGTCCAAGTGTCTGTGGTGAAATGTACCCTGTCACACACAGAGTTTCTCAAAGAAGCGGTGATGTTGTGTGCGACATGCTGGTGGAGCGCAGGCACACCTTTCTTTGAGAAGTAGTGCCGACTGGGCATCTGGTACTGGGGCACTGCGATGGACATAAGGTCTCGAAAATCCTCTGTGTCCACCAGGTGGATAGGCAGCATTTCTGTAGCCAAGAGCTTGCAGATGGTGAAATTCAACCTCTTAGCTTTCTCATGGCTAGGAGGAAATGGTCTTTTACTTGTCCACATGTGAGGGACCGAGGGCTGGCTATTGTGCTTAGACGGGGTTGATAAGGGTGTCCCCGGCAAACTGCCGGTCTGTGAGGAAGATGCAGGCGGACATGTTAGGTTGCCTTGATCCAAAGGTGGTGCTATTGATGTCGGACAGCGCTCAACACCAGCTGGTGTTACCACCTCCAAAGAAAATGATGACCTGCCAATCACGCTGGCTGTTGCGGGTAAAGAGGTGGCAGGTCTGCGCCCCAAAACAGGTGTGACTGCCGTCCCCCCAGTCACAGAGGATGCAGAGGCCGCGGATGCACAAGATATGGCAGACGGTGGTTGGCCCGGCCGGCTAGGCCGCATTGTAGCACAGTGAGCTTCCCACTGCAACTTATGCTTCATGTCCATGTGCCGGTTCATGCATGAAGTACTCAAACTATGTATTTTTTGGCCTCTACTTAGCTTTTGCTGACAAATGTTACAGATAACACGAGTTGGGTCATCTTTATCGTTCTGAAAAATGCCCAGACTATGCAAGGCTTAGCACCCATGCGACCTGAAGAGCCACCACGACTTGTGGTGAGAGGCAGAGTTGTGTTTGAGGATGCAGTTGTTGACGTGCTTCCAGTACTACGTCTCTGTCCAGGAAGGCGCAACCTGACCTCGTCGTCACTAGCATCCTCTCTTCTGCAGATGTTACTGTTGCTTTAACACCTATCCCACGGACACAACCTTTTTTCCCCTTCCCAACACGCCAATTCCCCTTTCCACCAGCAGCAGGCCTTTTTCCACTCATTTTGGTGGTTAACTAATTCACAACTCTGGAGTTGTTTGCACAAAAAAACAATGGATGGGAACCGAGCAGAGCTGAGTGCCCAAACTGTGGTATTAGGCCAAAACTATTGGCTGGGTTAGATGCAGAAAAAAATTATATTCAATTTGCAACCTGATGGAGGTCAGTATAGATGGACTAATAGAGAAAGTCCCACACACTGCTAGAAGGCCAAATATTTTTTCAGAGCTAGATGCAGACAAAAAATTATTTTGAATTTGCAACCTGATGGAGGTCAGTATAGATGGACTAATAGAACAAGTCCCACACACTACTAGAAGGCCAAATATTTTTTCAGAGCTAGATGCAGAACAAAATTATATTCAGTTTGCAACCTGATGGAGGTCAGTATAGATGGACTAATAGAACAAATCCCACACACTGCTAGAAGCCCAAATATTTTTTCTGAGCTAGATGCAGAAAAAAATTATATTCAGTTTGCAACCTGATGGAGGTCAGTATAGATGGACTAATAGAACAAGTCCCACACTCTGCTAGAAGCCCAAATATTTTTTCAGAGCTAGATGCAGAAAAAAATTATATTCAATTTGCAACCTGATGGAGGTCAGTATAGATGGACTAATAGAATGATGCTATGCCCAAAAGATTTTACTTCACTAGGTGCAGTAAAAAAATTGGTATTCTATACACAGGTGGTGTATCTTGCAACACAGATAGGCTACTCCACTGACTAACACACTCTGCAATAGGCCAAAAAGGATTAGCTTTGCTAGATTCTGCCAAATGCTGTGAAAAAAACTTGCACAGCACTGGCACAGACCTGCCTGGCAAAAACTGATAGGAACTGATGTAACCTAGTCCTGAAAAGGACTGCAATTACAATTAGTCTTTACTCCCACAACCTATCTATTTAAGAGCACAGACCTGCCTGATAAAAGTCGTAGGAAATGCTGTAACCTAGTCCTTAAAAGGACTGCAATCACAACTATTCCCTACTCCCAAGCTATCTGTAGATTTGTGCGAAAATTGGCTTGAAATTAACAAGGTATAGCGCACACAGCAACAGCGGTGCCGTCTAACACACAGCTGCAGCAGTGAGAAAATGGTGGCGACGGGGAAAATGGCTTGGTTTATAGGGCAAGGACATGTGACATACACTGCCAATGACACATGCCCTTGCTTGTGTGAAAAAAAGCACTTCGCTCCGTGTGTGTGCTGCTGATAGGCTGACAGATTGCACCTCCTCACTGTAAATGCGGGAAAGAGAAAAAAAAAATGGAGATCTTCATTATTCCTGCAGAGATCCATCCCCTGCCCCTCCCCCCGCCCCGCTGTAAACTCAAACTGCATATTAACATTAATTTTCATCATTACTGAGAAAAAATCCAGTTATGATTTTGGTGCACGAACAGTTATCGAACATAACCTCGAACAGCCAAATTTTTCTCAAATCGTTCGTGTTCGCCGAACGGCTCGAACACCGCCCAAAACAGCTCGAATTTGAGATTGGCGAACAGTTCGAGTTGAACAACGCTCATCTCTAGTAATTACTTGTATATAAAGCAAAATAAATATACAAAAAAAAATGCTCCTCCACACCTAGGGCTATGTTCACACGTAGCATTTTTGATGCGTTTTTTCACTTTTGCATTGCTTTTAACCAAGACAAATGCATTCACTGGGAAATGTCATTTTAACATTTTACAACATTATCTGGCCATGTGGTGTGTGACACATCATCAAATACATGCATACAGTGCTGAAAAGACATGGGAACAGCATGTGGAAGACCCTGGAAGCATCTCTTACTCCCAGGTCACTGCCTAAAAGTGTGCCCATCATAAGTGATCCTTGGCGCATGTAAAGATGCCTCCCGCCATGCACCTGTCATTGCAAACTTGCAACAATCACCGTCCTTGTCCCAGCGCAGCGTTCAGTTGTCCCTACCCCATTCCTTGGAACGCAAGTATGCAGCCAGCCACCCACCCACCCAAAGGCTGCAACACTATACTGCCAAATTTTGACAGCTGCTTGCTCTTGAAATGTGGCCTTTTAGGCTCGTGGAGAAGCGGAAGCTGTCCACAACTTAATGGCGGCGGCGACCGGGTGTCCATACTCGGTCCCCAGCCGCCAATATTTGTCCTGGTGTCGTCTCCGCCTTCCACAAGCACGGGTCCTGCAACATTACCCGTGCCCTCCCCAGTTTACTTACTGGGAAGGACCGCCTAACCACAAACACGTGGACAAGTGAATGTGGCCAGGGACGGTACGGAGCCAGTCCACAGCTTGTCGGTGAGTTGTATTTCACCACAGCCTTATTCTTTAGCTAGGTGATAGGACTGACTTTTGGGAAACCGTATCTACTCCAGCTGTCATTTCTCCCAGGAAGTCCTCAAAAGCTGCTTGCACTTGAAATGTGGTCCAAATTAAATAAAAAAGCTGTCTATAGGGCGCTAAACTAATGAACACTAGAGGTGAAAATTTTTTTAGGGCTAAAAAATAAATTTAATGATAATTAAATGATTTGATAATTTTTCACCCCTAAAAAAATTTTTAGCCCTAAAAATTTTTCATTATTATTTATTTATTTTTTAGCCCTAAAAAATTTTTTCACCTCTAGTGTTCACTCGTTTAGCGCCCTACAGACTACTTTTTTATTTAATTTGGACCACTTTCATTCCCCTTTGGGGGTTAGCAGCAGGAGCAGCTTCTAGTTAATCATTCTTAAATCCCCCCACTATAAAATTCCCCTTTGGCTGCTCAACTCAGGACCTGCGGTTGAGGGCTGCACTCTCCTAACTTTCAGGACCTGTGGTGATGCACATCTGATCCTGAGTCACGTGATCTGTGGGCGGACACGTGGCCTGCAATTTTGGAACTTGGAAGCGGTGAGCATGAGTGGCGATCTGCAGCACACAGCACGTGGTGTGCCAAGCTACCTGTACCTTGCGGTGAGACATGCCTGCTCCTTCCATTTTCATACTAGCACCGAAGTTGTGCAGGGGTGCACAACTCCAACAGGTGAGTGGCCCTTTGGCTGTTTCCGTCACATCTACCTATCAGGTCCTTCACATAGCGCGCTTTTTCTCCCTTTCTCTTGCACTTGAAATGTGGCCTTTTAACCTCGTGGAGGCGGAAGCTGTCAACAACCTCATGTCAGCGGCGACTGGGTGTCCATGCTCGGTCCCCTCCCCAGCCACCACTATTTGTCCCCATTTCATCTCCGCCTTCCACAAGCAAGGGTCCCTGAACATTACTGCTGTTACTTTTCTGTGGGAATCTGCCTGCCTCCTACCAGCCTGTAATATTTCCAGTGAACTATGGTATGACACCATGGTATTAGCACTGCCCCCCGTACCAGTAGTGAAGCCATCCCCAATTTCTTTCTCAGGAATTCTATTTGGTAGACTAAATGGCTGCCCAAATACATTAGTTTCTCAAAAAGGAGCTGAAGATAGAACGGCAGCACATTGGCTCAGTGGTTACCACTGAAGCCTTGCAGCGCTGGGATCCTGGGTTCAAATCCCAGGAAGGACAACATCTGCAAGGATTTTGTATGTTCTCCCCATGTTTGCGTGGGTTTCCACCTCAGTAAAAAAAGGAGCCATAGAGTGTCCGGGAACCTTCCACACACTTTTGTTAGCCAGGACTGCTTCTCGGCAGGGTTGGACAGTCCCACCAGAGAGTCCTTGGGTGGGCTCTGGCTTCTCCGTCAGGAGAGTTCATGATAGCGCAAACTTTGCAGCATCTATGGGGCTCTTGAGCTGGGGAGAAAGGTGAGCCCTCAGAATCAAATTCTTTGGTGGGCCCAAAGTTTTTCAGTTTGAAACTGCTTCTCAGAGGGAGTTGTATTTCACCACAGCCATATTCTTTAGCTCGTTAAAAGGACTGGCGTAGAGGGAAACCTTATCTACTCTGGCTGTCATTTTTCCATCACCAGGTTCTGCCTATTGTCACACACAACCATGCCTGGCTGTATTTTCAGCGTTGAAAAGCCACAGATCAGGCTGCTATGTTACAGCTTTCAGCAGCTCTGCAGCGCTGGGCAGTTTGTCACCTAAATACTAAGCATGTTATCTTCAGCACAGCCTGTTGCTGCTTGGCCAAGGCAGTGCTGCAGTGCTTTCAGCTTGTGACTGATGTGGTCATTTCGGAGATGGAGGAGGAAGTGCAGGAGCTGAACAATGTGATTACATTGAGGTTACATTGGTGACTCTGTTTTTTATACTAAAAAAAGATCCTACTGGTTTTTGTTTTTTACGTTATTTTTTAAGACAAATGCATTCACTGGGAAATGTAATTTTAATATTTTACAACCTTTTCTGGCCATTTGGTGTGTGACACATCATCAGACACATCCTGTTTCATTTATGATGGAGGGACTCTGAAAGTCACAAAGCCTATTTTTATAGGGCCATCATGCACCCCTTATTATTCTAAGAGGGCCAGCAGTCGGCCCTCTGTATTGTTAGAGAGCCATCAGCCGGCTATGCTTTGCTGTTCCCATTATTAAGGAGTGGGTCTCCTAGGCTGTTATTGCATATGTAGTGACTGCAAGGGCTGCCAAAAATTCGGAATCAACCCAATACCCCTTTGAAGAGACATAGAGGAGGGTCTTAGTAAAAAAAATGTTCCCATTATAAAGGAGCTGGTCTCCTATAGTGGTAATGCCCATGCTGTGACTGCAAGGGCTGCCAAAATTTGGGAAAAAACCCACTCACAATTTAAAGATACATAGAGCAGGGCCATAGTAATGAGAAATTCCCATTAGAAAGGAAGCCATGCTCTCAACAATGCAGTTACTGGGAAAGTCCACCTAACCACGGACACGTGGACAAGTGTTTGTGGGCAAAGACGGTACATCTCGCTTATGGCACACTGGGTTAACATAGTGGAAGCCGGGACCTGATCGGACCTTGGGACAGAACATGCCCTCCCGATGACAAGGATTGCAGGCCCTAGGTCAATCAGGGTTGCCCCCACAGTCTACAGCTCCTGCACCTCATCCTCCTCCTCCTCTTCAGCCTCCATCTCCGAAATTACCACATCAGTCAAAAGCTGAAAGCACTGCAGCACTGCTTTGGCCAAGCGGCAGCAGGCTGTGCTGAAGCTAATTTGCTTAAGTGACAAACCGCACAATACTGAAGAGTTGTGGACAGCTCTTAAAGAGCAGGCAGATCTGTGGCTCACACCGCTGAACCTACAGCCAGGCATGGTCGTGAGTGACAATGGCCAGAACCTGGTGGTGGCTCTGAGGTGAGACTAGCTCACACACGTACCATGCCTGGCCCATGTGCTTAACCTCGTGGTTCAGCGGTTTCTCAAATCCTACCTGGAGCTGCCATATCTGCTTGTCAAAGTGCGCTGCTTGTGTGCCCATTTTAGACAGTCACCTACACCTTCCGCCCCCCTTGCCATGTTTCAGCAGCGTTTTTAGCTTTCGGCTCACAGACTGGTGTGTGATGCCCCCACTCATTGGAACTCTACACTGCAGATGTTGGGAAGGATTTGTGAGCAGAAGAGGGCAGTTGTTGAGTACCATCATCAACAAGGCCATCGGTATTCAGTGCAGACTCCACACATAAGACCTCAGGAGTGGACATGGATGTCAGACATATGTACCATCCTCCAAAACTTTGAGGACTGCACCAAGATGGTGAGCGGCGATGATGCCATAAGTAGCATCACCATCCCACTTCTCTGTCTTTTGAAATGCTCTCTGCTCACAATCAAAGAGGATGCATTGCAGGCAGAGCATGATGAGATGGAGCAAGGAACCATACAGGGTGATTACACACAGCGCAGCCTCATCTCATCCCAACGTGGATTGGGTGACAATGAGGAAGAGGAGGAGGAGGAAAAACAGGAGCTAGTTTCATTCGCTATAGACGGTACTATCTGCACAACTGTCATACCATCTGTTCAGCATGGATGATCTGATGACCGAGAGGAGGAGGAGAAGGAGGAGGAGGAGAGCATGGCCTCTTGGTGAGCACCCGGAAGTCTTTCCTGTTAGCAGTCTGGCACACATGGCTGAGTTTATGTTACACTGCCTTTCCCATGACCCTCACATTCTCAAATTTTTGGGTGACAGTCATTACTGGCTGGACACTTCTAGACCCACGCTACAAGAACTTTATATATCTCTTATTCCTGAGGCAGACAGGTCTACAAAAATGGGGCAGTACCAGAAGACCCTTGTTGCCGAACTATTAAAAAAATTCCCATCTGAAAACCCTGGCGGCAGAGGTCATAGTTTGTTGAACAACCAAGGACTATGGGTGAGAGAGACACAACTCCAATCCAGCAGAGGCAGGGGAACACTGTCAAAGTTCTGGCAGAATTTTCTCAGCCCCTCCCATCGCACAGGCCCTGAGGCGTGGGGTACTCTCAAAAGGAGTGCAAAGTTTGGAAAGATGCTGAGGGAGTACCAACGTCCTCCGTGATTCCTCTGTGCCTTATAATTATTGGGTATCCAAGCTGGATACGTGGAATGAACTGGCTCTCTACGCCTTGGATGTCCTGGCCTACCCTGCAGCTAGCGTTTTATCAGAGCGGGTTTTTAGTGTCGCTGGTGGAATTATAACTGATAAGCGCATCCGCCTGTCAACTGAAAATGCTGACAGGCTGTCTCTTATAAAAATGAACAAGGTCTTGATTGGGCCAGACTCCTCAACACCACCGAATGATAGCAGCGTAACATAAACTCAAATCCAGTGTCTTTTTTTGGGATGTGTATTCCCATGCATCTCTTCACACCCACACATGGGTATACGTTTCCTGATTTTGGCTATTTGCTCTTGTCCTCCTCCTTCACCTCATTCTCCTCATCCTCATCCTCCACCACCATATCACCAGGGTGACCGTGGTCTGTGATGCAACACCCACATAATTTTTTTAAAAACTGTCTATGATGCCCGTAAAAAAAATTTTTTATACAGTATGTTCATGTATACCCCCCAGGGGCAAATGTTTGTCAACCCTTAGTGTATGGGTATTACAAGTATAGGAGACCCGCTCCTTTCTAATGGGAACATTTATGAGGCCCTCCTCCTCATCTCTTCCAAGGGGCATTGGAGTGCCTCCAAATTTTTGGCAGCCCTTGCATTCACTGCATAGGCCAACACTATGGGAGACCCACTACCTAATAATGGGAACAATTTTTCATGAGGCCCTCTACATCTCTTCCAAGGGGCATTGGAGTGCCTCCAAATCTTTGGCAACCCTTGCATTCACTGCATAGACAAACACAATGGGAGACCCACTTCCTAATAATGGGAACATTGTTTTCAGGAGGCCCTCTAACCTCCACATCTCTTTCAAGGGGCATTGGAGTGCCTCCAGATTTTTGGCAACTCTTGCATTCACTGCATAGGCCAACACTATGGGAGACCCACTACCTAATAATGGGAACATTGTTTCATGAGGCCCTCTACATCTCTTCCAAGGGGCATTGGAGTGCCTCCAAATTTTTGCAACCCTTGCATTCACGGCATAGGCAAACACAATGGAAACCCACTTAATAATAATGGGAACATTGTTTTCAGGAGGCCCTCCTCTAAGTCTCTGCAAAAGGGTAATGTGGTGCGTCCAAATTTTGGGCAGCCCTGCCACTCACTGCATACGCAATAACAGTATAGGAGATCCACTCTTTAGTAATGGGAACAATAAAGCATAGCTCTCTAAGAATAGTGAGGGCCGACTGCTGGCCCTTTAAGAATAGTAAAGGCAGCCTGATGGAATAGGCTTTGTGACTTACAGAGTCCCTCCTTCATAAATGAAACATGATGTGTCTGATGATATCTCACACACCACATGGTCAGATAAGGTTGTAAAATGTTAAAATTACATTTCCTGGTGAATGCATTTGTCACGGTTGAAAGCAATGCAAAAGTGCAAAACACATCAAAAATGCTAAGTGTAAGCATAGCCCAAGGTGTGGAGGAGTATTTTTGTTTTTGGTTATTTATTTTGCTTTATATACAAGTCATTAGTACCCTGGAAAGGTTGTTCCTTAACATATTACCCAGGAAAATTCATTTGGTTTCGTTTTTGTATGTTTTATTATGAGTCTATAAAAGTGGCGTAATACCTCTGACAACATTGTTCACAGCAGTGACCTGGGAGTCAGAAATGCTTCCAGGGGTCTTCCCCATGCTGTTCTCATGTCATTTGAGCAATGGTCCCATCGATTTGGGCAATTTTTAGGCCCTCTGCAGACCGCTGGGGGGAGGCGCCTGAAAAATGCTCGAGTTTCCCATAGACTTACATTGGGATCGTTACTCGGGTCGAGCACCTGAGTATTCCAATGTGCTCCACCCAAGCATCAAGCACCCGAGCATTTTAGTGCTCGCTAGTGATGAGCGAGCATGTTCGGTTAACCCTTTCGCCGAGTATACTCGGCCGAGCACCGAGTATTTATAGAATGCTCGGGCTTTAAGTTTTCATCTCTCCGTGAACATGATTTGCAACTGTTTGACATATTTAATACATGTGAGGAATGCTGGAAAAACAGGCATTCCTCACATGTATTAAATCTGTCATACTCGGCGAAAGGGTTAACCGAACATACTCGCTCATCACTAGTGCTCGCCCATCACTACATTTTATTAAATTCAAACAGTCCCATGGGGAGTATGAATGCTGTCTTTGCCTTGTCCTTTTCTGCCGCCAGAACTTGCCATTACCTGCTAGCCAAATCCAGAGTAGAGAAGTACTTTGCTTTTCCCAGGGCCATCAAAGACTCTTCGATACAGGGCAGGGGGTATGAATCTCGCACGGTGCACGTGTTCAATTGCCTGTAGTCCACGCAGAAACTAAGGGTCCCATCCTTCTTCTTGAAAAGCACAACTGGTGCTGCCCATGGGCTCTGACTACTCTGCACGAATCCAACATGTGTTTCAGCAGGGACTTCACCTCTTGGTACAGCTTAGGGGGTATCTGTCGATATCTTTCTCATATCGAAGGAGCGTCCCCCATTGGTATCTCATGGATGATGGCTTCCGTGCAGACAAAGTCGTCAATGTGACAGGCGAATGCGGCCTGATTCTCCCAAGCATTGCTTCCACTGCTTGTATCTGATCCGAATTGAGGGCTTTCACATCCATCCCTATTTGAGTCATTAGGGCTCGCCCATTCCATTCTGGAGTTGGTGCCTCCTTCTCTTTGGCTGTGATGGCCAGAGTCCAGACTGCACCATCTACTGGGGCCAGGGTCATTTCTCTCGGACTCAACAATTCACTTTGATGTAAGTACACCCGAGCGAGCTCCACTCTTGAGGTTAAATGGACTTCTCTCTGCCCCATATTCATGACTCAGATGGGTACTCTCCATTCTCGGACCACTGCCAGTGTCTGGGCCACCAGGACATTCTGGTCTATTTCACCTAGCCCCACTAGTTCAATAGTCACCTCCATACCTTCAAAGTTGCGGAAAGTCCCCATGGGCAGGGGGAGCATGTTCTCCTGACCAGGAGGGAGGATGAGGGACGCTCTTCCTGGCACTCGGTTAATTCCTACAGACTGGTGTATCGGGATGCTCTTCCGAGTCCCACAAACGCGAATCAGCCGTTGAAACGCTTTCTGAGTGGGCTTATGCGGGGAGCCTGTTTCCAGAAGCCAGGCTACCGTTTAGTGAACATGATCTCGTCTAACTCCCTCAGAATATTCATACCCATTATCACCGGTACATCTTCTTTGAATGGTTAAGGAACCAACAGGATACCTTTCCTTCCCATATCTTGTCCACATAATCGCACGTTCATCCACACGACCCCCGTGACTGAGATCGGTTGCTGATTACCCGCCGTCACTCAAATTTACATCTCCCGCTCTGGCTTGGCCATCGCATGGAAGTACAGATTGAAGTATGACTCGGGCATAGTCATTACCTGTGATACGGCATCCACCAAACAGTCCACTGGGATTCCTTCATACTCAGCTCACAGGATGGGACAACCCTCAACCAGATGTTCAGAATTGTGCTGGGTGGTTTGTCCTTCTACCCCCTCTGCAGTATGCCCCACTACTGCAGGAACTGGAAGTTTTAACGGCGGCGCTGGACATCCCTGCAAATCACTCTGGCACTCTCTAGCGAAGTGTCTTTCACTTCCACATCGCCAGCACTGTGCAACCTGACATCCCTCTATTCTTCTGCGTGTGGGAGGGGCCCTCAACATGTAACCGGCTGGCCGCATTGAAGGACGTTGGGTAGAGTGGCTCAGGCCAGGGGACCACTGGTGGATGATATTGAGGACCTTGGTAACACTGCCAACCCACAGACGTTGTAGGCGGGGGACGGTAAGGGTTCAATGGACCAGTGTAGAGAGGTCTAGGTTCAGGTGCCTGAGGGAAGGTCCGATAAGGATCTGCTAGGGCCGGGTATGTTATCTCAGCGGTGGAGCTGGCTCCCATCCTCTTTTCCATTTGTGTTAGTTTTTCTTGCATAATATTCAGGGAACTCTGCAGGTCCTGCACTACCCTGAACAGAGTCTCTTCATTCCCTCCGACCTGACAGTTGTGACAGCCTGAGTATGCACAATTCCAGAGGCACAGCTGTCTTCCTTACTTCGGGTCACCGCTTCTCAGTTTCTTCAGAGATTCGCCAGTGATAGTTCTATGTACCTCTGTGTAGGCTTGGAGCACTAGCAGTTGGCTAGTTCTTCTCTGGTGCCCTTGGAGACAGTTGCCGTTATCTCTGTGGTGTCTGATCAAGCAAAGTGTATCACCCTTGTTTGTTTGCTTGCTGTCTTTAGTTTGTATTGGGGCCTGACTAGTACCCACCCTGTCCCCTCCCTATCTAGGGCAAAGCTCTAGACCCATTCAGGGGTTAGGTTCCTGCTCGGCGATAGGTGTGTAACCTATATTGGGACGATAGGGTAGGCACGGTGATATTAGATCTGCCTAAGGGTCTCCACTTCCCCTTTCCCTAGTGTTTGGGCTTCCTCCCCCTCTTCCCTTCATGTTGCAATTTGTCTTTCCCACACCTTGGGTGACAGTCACCTCAACAGTTGTTTCATGCTGTCATAGATTTCTTTCATGTGGACTGCATAACCAACTGGAATTAAAGGCAGCGCATTGCCATAATGCAGCAAAACGGCTTTTAGGCTTGTTTTGGACGAATCAATTAAGAGCCTCCATTCCTCTGGATTATGACTTATCTTCAGGGCTTCCATTAAACTGTTAATGTTGTTGCATGACATAAAATCGCCCTCCATAAAAAATATTGGACAAGATCTTTATCACGGTGGCGGAACACAGAAATCCAAACATCGCCCGCTTGAAGATTCCACTGCTGTAGCCTGGAACCTAAGAGCTCATCCTTACTCTTGGTCAGATCAAAATCTCTAACAAAATCATTCAGTTTACTTTGTGTTATAAGGTGTGGGTCAGTTGAGACTGCTGACAAAAAGTCTTCGTTGCGAGGGGAAGATGCTTCATGACACCAAGTGCCCTCTTCTTCCTCACTTAACTACATTGAAAATTTTCCGGTGCTTTTGGAAACGGCAATACTTCTGTATGTGGTACTGGGTGAAATGCAGATGAAAGGTTTGGATACTTTATAGTCCAGTTCTTTTTCCTTGAAACTCCATTCCTAATTGGGCAACCATGCAGAAATGGCAATTGATGTTGTGATCGGTTGGCTCTCTGCAAATCATTGGAACTGCAAAAGGTATAGGTTTCCTCTTTCCATGCTACCACTTGGTAAGATGTGACGCACATCTATAGCAGCATAAGTGTGGAGCCCAACTCTTTTCCTAATCTCCTATTCTGCAGCCAAAATACAGGTTGTAGGCTTTCCTTACCATACTGTAGTAGTCAAGTTTTGCCTTTGTGATGCAAAAGTGACTTTGCTTAAGTAGCAAAAACTATCCGCTGTTAATACAAGAACGAGACATATCTGAAAAAACATAAAGACACATGTCAATATGCTAAGAAATTAAGCTAAGAAATCCTAAATCTTTATACCTTTCACAGTGAGCATTTATAAAAGTAGGTGATGCAACTCTAATTAGGATTACAGCATCGGAGCTGACTTGGCTTTTTGATTGGTCACTCTATGATAGAATACTGAAGGCTCAATAGACTAAACAGATGATGTAATAGACGAGCTACTACAGTAACAATAGAATAATGAAGATGAAATAATAATGACACAATTTTTCTATAAGTCTGCATTAAAGGTGTCATAACTAGTTACAACCTCCTCTGGATCTTGAAAATTAGAGCCAAACAGCAAATTTAAGCATCATATAAACTTTTCAGCCCCACAAAATTAGTTGGGCACAACTGTTTTCGTCTCTGAACCAACTTGGCTGTAGAACAGTGAAGTGTAGAATTAGTAATTCAAGGAAACGTACTACATTTAATATTAACTGAACCCTTATGCCACATGCACATGCTCATTATTTGGTCAGTATTTTACCTCAGTATTTGGAAGCTAAAACCAGTAGAGGAACAACCTTTGGAAAAGTAAAATAGAAACACATCACCACATCTGTATTTTTTTACCCACTCCTGGTTTAGGCTTACAAATACTGAGGTAAAAACTCACCAAATACAGAACGTGTGCACATGACCTTAAGGAGGGTGCACACCTGGGTTGGAGACTCCATTAGGAGACTCAATCCCACATTTCTTCACTTCTACTGCAATCTGGTTAGTTATTGCCACAGGTGTCCGTACATGGTGCCTGGCATAAAATCCCTGCAATTTAAACCCAATTTTACATGTGTTGTCAGTATAAGACATCGTCCACACTGCCGTATAACACGGTTGAGTGCTATCCAATGTTTTATCAGATAGCACTCGGCCCAGTATTATTCTATGGGGCAGTGCAGATCTGCATATATTCTTTCATGCCGATTCAGCATGATAAGTAATCAGAGCATGCTGAGAGTGCATCCTATAATCAGATTGCACTCACCTATTCAAGTCTATGGGTGCGAGTGATACATCAGACTGCACTCAGATACACTCGCATAGAGTGAATGGTGAAGATGGAGAAATTACGTTCTCCATCTTCTCCGCACCTGTGCTGTCATTCTTTTATGAGAGAGAATCGGATTACACTCCGATGACAGTTTCATCCGAGGGTCATTAGCATAATCTGCCCGATTCACATGAGAGAATACATGGCTGTGTCAGTGAGCCCTGATTGCTTATCTCGGTGCCTTCGTACTAAAGACATGTTTTGCTCAATGGGATGTAGAGGACTAGAACTCAAGCGACACCTATTGGAAGCAGCGATCCTAAAAGTCGATATTGACTTTCTAATGAGCCTTACCATATGACTTAGGATAAAAGCCAAACCAGTATTTCAATTTGCAGACACAGCATTCTGCAAATTGAGATTCTGGTTTAGCTTTTATCCTAAGTTATATGGCAAGGCTCATTTAAGGATCGATATTGACTTTTAGGATCGCTGGTTTCAATAGGTGGCAATAGAGTTCAAATCCTCTTCCTCTCTGAAGACACAATTTGCATATTTAATTTCCCAGAGGAGCATTGCAAGGCTTAAAGTCTCCTCACTCTGACATGCCAGGCTTGGCTTGTCACTCTCCACAAGGATAAACGTTACCCCTTAGAGCTTAATGGGATGATAACATTTAGCTTCACCATAGGCTGGATAGAGCTCCTCCCTATATACCTTTTCATGGCTTATATTTTTATCATCAAGTTTTTTTATTTGAAAGAAAGAGAATTTTTTCATCAAGTTTTTTTATCATACATTTTTAACATGCATTTTGTTCAGGCATTTTTCAAATCCTGTTGAAACATTTTTTAGAAAATGTCTTCCAAAAAATGCTCTACATGTGTTTTGAAAATGAAACAAATGAAAATGAAATACACTAAAAACAAGAAGAAAAATACCACCAAAAAAACAATTTTTGCAGAATATTTTAAATTTCAGTATTGCCTATCAACATTCTGGCTGCAGCCTTTAAAAAAACACATTAGAAAATAAGACTGTACAAAAAATCCAGAGAAAAGATGAAGTATTTTCCCACAAAATATAAGTTAGCACTACATAGAAAAAAAGTTTTGTCTTTGTCACAAATAACCCTATTCCTTCATTTTTCTGCTTTACACAGAGAAATCATGCGGTCATCCTGGAGAGATCCCCTTTGGCACATTTGAACTGAAAAATGGATATGAATTTGTATTTGGAGCTGAGGTGGAGTACTCTTGTGAGGAGGGGTATGTATACAATGTTCCTCTATGCTTTGCAGAGCAATGTGATTGGTTTTCCCAAGTACACTTAAGGCTAGGGCTACATATTTCTAAGTACATACGCCATTGGAGATGTTTATCCCCTTTCCTGACGCAGCTGATATTTGTTTTTGATACTTAAAAATTTCTACCCTTTACTTTTTTTATTTTTTTGTCCACAGAGCCTTATGATGGCTCTTGCCTTTGTTTTGCGGCACGAGTTGTAGCTTTAAATGACACCATTTATTTTACCGTACAGTGTACTTAAAAATAATAAAAAATCCAAGTTTGGTGAAATTGCGAAAAAAAACTGTAATTCCGACACTGTTATTTGGGATATGTTTTTACTGCGTTCATCGTTTGGTAAAAGTGACCTGACAACATGATTCTCTGGATCAATCCAATTATGTTGATACCAAACTTGTATAGTTTTTATTTTAATGGTAAAAAAATCAGCAGAAATTTATAAAATCTTTTTATTGTTATGACAATTGATCTATGCAAGAGCTACATGTTTGCAGAGCAAGCCAATATGTTGATACTATTTTGGGGTAAATACAACATATATTATACAACACTTTTTTTCATATCTTTATCTTTAAGAAATTGATTGGTAATTGCAATTTTCCTTTTTTTTTTACTCTTTACTTTTTTTTAAGTCCACTTAGGGGATTTTAATATCTGTTCTTCTGATCCCTTGTCTTATATACCACAATACAAAAATATAAAGCCAGTGATTGTGATTAAGGCTGTGGTCACCAAAGCCATGATTCTCTCGTGCCAGAAAATCAGACCGATTATGCTAATGCCACTCGGATCAAACTCTGTCAGGGCTTTTTCACAGGTCCTGATATTTCCAGTACCAGAAAAAACAGTACCGGACATATCCATGTCCGTGTACACCCGTGTGTCACACGTGTGCCGCCCATCTGACGAATCAGGAGAGCACATATCGGCGCCTGGGAATCAGCGGTACAGTTAGCGCTGTTCCCAAGTGCCGGGTGCTGATTACTGCCATCATCATTGTCCCCTGCGGGTGCTGCGATCGGCACCAGTTCACCCAAGGCTCGCGTGATGTTGTTATATATCGTGAGCCCTGCAGCCAATGAGCACCTTCACTCTCACTTCCTTTAGACGAAACTGGCATCCAAAGAAATAGGATTATTTCCTCTGGATGTCAGTAAGAGCGAAGCAGCCGATGATTGGCTGCAGGGCTCACATGACATAACAGCATCACGTGAGCCCCGATGCTGACATTGCTGAAATGGTGTCGGCACCCGGATGTGAGTACTGCCTGCTTTATTTTACATGGGGTAATATAGTATTTGAGAAGATAACACGGTATTGAGACTCGCACACCACAAAAAAATGTAATTTGACACATAACTTGACTTTGGTCAATGGTTTGTGCAATATTAGGCTATCTTAATCCTATTGAGAAAACCTACTGTAACAAGTTGTCCTTATTAATACGGTGCCTTATTTGTCATGGTAAACTTTACTTCATCTCATGATTAGTGTTGAGCAAGCATGCTTGACACTACTCGTTACTCGCCCGAGCATCACGCTGCTCGGGATGTTCGGCGAGCACCGAGCATTTCCGGGTTACTCGGGCCGGAGCTCGGGTCTCCGCCCTGCACGTTTGGCGCTCTTTACAGAGCCAATGAACATGCAGGGATTGTCAGCCAGTCACTATAATGCTGCAGCCATGTTGTTTGTGGGCATTACAGTGATTGGCTGGCCGCACAGCGGCACCTCGAGTATTTAGAACC
Source organism: Phyllobates terribilis (assembly GCF_046119375.1). Classification (NCBI taxonomy): domain Eukaryota; kingdom Metazoa; phylum Chordata; class Amphibia; order Anura; family Dendrobatidae; genus Phyllobates; species Phyllobates terribilis. Next base: position 31,073,399 of record NW_027362768.1, on the reverse strand, counting down.
AGGCGCCGCCATCTTGGACACAGTCACTCCGGATCAGACAGTGTAGGGAGAGTGCTGCTGAGTTAGGGAGAGATATATAGTGTGAAATAGGTAGTGTAGGGTCTCTAAAGCCTGCCAAATCAAACAAACAGTCCTTCTCAGGACTAATATCCATCCCAGATATCAGGCAGGCAGGCAGGCTGTATAGCAGATGCAGTGGTTATACCAGCAAATGCTGCATTATAGTCCTGTGTGCTCCTGTTGATCAAATTGCTAGACTGATCACCCCGGTCTCAGGGGCCAGGAAAAACTTCTTTTTTTTTCATCTAAATCCTGTATTTTTTTTTTCCTCAGTCAGACTGTTCAAATACGCGTCTTATTAACCTATTGGTATTCCCTCCCCCACAAAAAAAAATTGAGTGTGTCTGTGACTGTTCAGACACCAATATATCTGCTTAAAAGAGTCTGGTGTAGGCCAGAAAAATAGAACTGTGGTTTTCCTCTTCCACAGTTCTAATCTCCTTTTTATTACCCTTTTTCCATTGATAGTGCGAGTGTAAGTTATTTTACTTAATATACAATGGGCAAGGCGCGTGGCAAGGGATGTGGAACTGGACGTTCTGGTGATGGTGCGTGTAGAGGACGGGGCCATGGCCAAGGTGAAAATGTGCCACAACCAACAGCCACATCCTCTCGCTCCCACTTCTTGACTGAATTACTAGGGAAGCACACTACAACACCAGTATTGCGAAATGATCAGTGTGAACAGGTTATTAATTGGATAGCAGATACTTTCAGTTACCTGGGCACCACCACCTCCGGTCTGTCTTCCACATGGTCAAATTTTAGTAGCCGTGAGTCTCGACCACATACTCCTCCTCACCCTGATGCTCCTTCCTCCCACCATGCTGAGTGTCGTCAGACAGCAACTGATCCCACACTTGGACACTCTGAAGAGCTGTTCACTGGTCCATTTCCATATTTGTGCCCCTCGCCTGATTCGCTTGAAGTTGTGGAAGAGGAGATCCCATGTAGCGATGCCCAAATATTTGAACAGCCACGGCCACAGGAAGTCGACGATGGCAATTTGTCACAAGAGGTGGACGATGACGAGACACAATTGCCACGAAGTGAGGAGGAGGATCGTGGTGCGCAAGTGGAAGAGGAGGAGGTGGTGGATGATCTAGTAACCGACCCAACGTGGCAGGAGGACACGCAGAGCGAGGCCAGCAGCACACAGGGGGAGGGAGGCAGAGTACCCCAACAGGCAGGAAGAAGCAGTGTGGTGGCCGCACACAGAAGGCGGGCAACAGTTCCCCGTAACACCAACACGAGGTACGTTGCCAGTACAATCGGTAGGTCTTCCAGAGACTGGAATTTTTTTAAAGACTCTGCTGATAACCCCAAAAAGGCCATTTGTACCACCTGCCATGCCAGCATCAGCAGGGGTGACAAAACTACCAGCCTGACCACCACCAGCATGATCAGGTACATGGCAGCAAACCACCTGACTTTGTGGGGCGAACCCCAGGGTCCACAACCAGTGTCAGCGGGTGTCACCACTGCTTCTTCCGCTGTTGTGCGTGTAATAGAACCTCCTGTTGTGCGTACAAGGCAATCCCCTGTCCACACTGCATGCAAAGATGCCCCCTCCTCTCAGTCTTCACTTGTTATGGCAGATTCTCAAGAAACAGCATCAACGTCCACGTCCCACCGCAGCGTTCAATTGTCCATATCCCAGAGCTTTGAACGAAAGCGCAAATTCACAGCCAACGCCCCACAGGCCACATTCCTAAATTCGCACATTTCACGACTGCTTGCGTTGGAAATGCTGCCTTTTAGGCTGGTGGAGACGGAATCCTTCCGCAACCTTATGGCGGTGGCCGTCCCTCGGTACTCGGTCCCCAGCCGACACTATTTTGCCCGGTGTGCCATCCCAGCACTACACAAGCAAGTGTCCCAAAACATCTGCCGTGCCCTCAAAAACACAGTTACTGGGAGAGTCCACCTGACAACAGACACGTGGACAAGTGCTTGTGGCCAGGGACGGTACATCTCCCTGACGGCACACTGGGTAAACCTAGTGGAAGCCGGGACCCAGTCGGACCTTGGGACGGAACACATCCTCCCCACACCGAGGATTGCGGGCCCTATGTCAGCCAGAGTTGCCCCCACAGTGTTCAGCTCCTGCGCATCATCCTCCTCCTCCTCCTCATGTTCAGCCTCCATCTCAGATATCACCACTAGAGATGAGCGTTGTTCTACTCGAACTGTTCGCCAATCTCAAATTCGAGCTGTTTTGGGCGGTGTTCGAGCCGGTCGGCGAACACGAACAATTTGAGAAAAATTCGGCTGTTCGAGGTTATGTTCGATAACTGTTCGTGCACCAAAATCATAACTGGATTTTTTCTCAGTAATGATGAAAATTAATGTTAATACGCAGTTTGAGTGTACAGCGGGGCGGGGGGAGGGGCAGGGGATGGATCTCTGCAGGAACAATGAAGATCTCCATTTTTTTTTCTCTTTCCCGCATTTGCAGTGGGGAGGTGCAATCTGTCAGCCTATCAGCAGCGCACACACGGAGCGAAGTGCTTTTTTTCACACAAGCAAGGGCATGTGTGATTGGCAGTGTATGTCACATGTCCTTGCCCTATAAGACCAAGCCATTTTCCCCGTCGCCACCATTTTCTCACTGCTGCAGCTGCGTGTTAGACGGCACCGCTGTTGCTGTGTGCGCTATACCTTGTTAATTTCAAGCCAATTTTCGCACAAATATACAGATAGCTTGGGAGTAGGGAATAGTTGTGATTGCAGTCCTTTTAAGGACTAGGTTACAGCATTTCCTACGACTTTAATCAAGCAGGTCTGTGCTCTTAAATAGATAGATTGTGGGAGTAAAGACTAATTGTAATTGGAGTCCTTTTCAGGACTAGGTTACATCAGTTCCTATCAGTTTTTGCCAGGCAGGTCTGTGAGAGTGCTGTGCAAGTTTTTTTCACAGCATTTGGCTGAATCTAGCAAAGCTAATCCTTTTTGGCCTATTGCAGAGTGTGTTAGTCAGTGGAGTAGCCTATCTGTGTTGCAAGATATACCACCTGTGTATAGAATACCAATTTTTTTACTGCACCTAGTGAAGTAAAATCTTTTGGGCATAGCATCATTCTATTAGTCCATCTATACTGACCTCCATCAGGTTGCAAATTAAAAATAATTTTTTTCTGCATCTAGCTCTGAAAAAATATTTGGGCTTCTAGCATTGTGTGGGACTTGGTCTATTAGTCCATCTATACTGACCTCCATCAGGTTGCAAATTAAAAATATTTTTTTTCTTCATTTATCTCTGAAAAAATATTTGGGCTTCTAGCAGCGTGTGGGACTTGTTCTATTAGTCCATCTATACTGACCTCCATCAGGTTGCAAATTAAAAATAATTTTTTTCTGCATCTAGCTCTGAAAAAATATTTGGGCTTCTAGCAGTGTGTGGGACTTGGTCTATTAGTCCATCTATACTGACCTCCATCAGGTTGCAAATTAAAAATAATTTTTTTCTGCATCTAGCTCTGAAAAAATATTTGGGCTTCTAGCAGTGTGTGGTACTTGGTCCATTTGTCCATCTATACTGACCTCCATCAGGTTGCAAATTGAATAAAAAAAATTTCTGCATCTAGCTCTGAAAAAATATTTGGGCTTCTAGCGGTGTGTGGGACTTGGTCTATTAGTCCATCTATACTGACCTCCATCAGGTTGCAAATTAAAAATAATTTTTTTCTGCATCTAGCTCTGAAAAAATATTTGGGCTTCTAGCAGTGTGTGGGACTTGGTCTATTAGTCCATCTATACTGACCTCCATCAGGTTGCAAATTAAAAATAATTTTTTTCTTCATTTAGCTCTGAAAAAATATTTGGGCTTCTAGCAGTGTGTGGGACTTGTTCTATTAGTCCTTCTATACTGACCTCCAGCAGGTTGCAAATTGAATATAATTTTTTTCTGCATCTAGCTCTGAAAAAATATTTGGGCTTCTAGCGGTGTGTGGGACTTGGTCTATTAGTCCATCTATACTGACCTCCATCAGGTTGCAAATTAAAAATAATTTTTTTCTGCATCTAGCTCTGAAAAAATATTTGGGCTTCTAGCAGTGTGTGGGACTTGGTCTATTAGTCCATCTATACTGACCTCCATCAGGTTGCAAATTAAAAATAATTTTTTTCTTCATTTATCTCTGAAAAAATATTTGGGCTTCTAGCAGCGTGTGGGACTTGTTCTATTAGTCCATCTATACTGACCTCCATCAGGTTGCAAATTAAAAATAATTTTTTTCTGCATCTAGCTCTGAAAAAATATTTGGGCTTCTAGCAGTGTGTGGGACTTGGTCTATTAGTCCATCTATACTGACCTCCATCAGGTTGCAAATTAAAAATAATTTTTTTCTTCATTTATCTCTGAAAAAATATTTGGGCTTCTAGCAGCGTGTGGGACTTGTTCTATTAGTCCATCTATACTGACCTCCATCAGGTTGCAAATTAAAAATAATTTTTTTCTGCATCTAGCTCTGAAAAAATATTTGGGCTTCTAGCAGTGTGTGGGACTTGGTCTATTAGTCCATCTATACTGACCTCCATCAGGTTGCAAATTAAAAATAATTTTTTTCTTCATTTAGCTCTGAAAAAATATTTGGGCTTCTAGCAGTGTGTGGGACTTGTTCTATTAGTCCTTCTATACTGACCTCCAGCAGGTTGCAAATTGAATATAATTTTTTTCTGCATCTAGCTCTGAAAAAATATTTGGGCTTCTAGCGGTGTGTGGGACTTGGTCTATTAGTCCATCTATACTGACCTCCATCAGGTTGCAAATTAAAAATAATTTTTTTCTGCATCTAGCTCTGAAAAAATATTTGGGCTTCTAGCAGTGTGTGGGACTTGGTCCATTAGTCCATCTATACTGACCTCCATCAGGTTGCAAATTGAATAAAAAAAATTTCTGCATCTAGCTCTGAAAAAATATTTGGGCTTCTAGCGGTGTGTGGGACTTGGTCTATTAGTCCATCTATACTGACCTCCATCAGGTTGCAAATTAAAAATAATTTTTTTCTGCATCTAACCCAGCCAATAGTTTTGGCCTAATACCACAGTTTGGCCACTCAGCTCTGCTCGGTTACCATCCATTGTTTTTTTGTGCAAACAACTCCAGAGTTGTGAATTAGTTAACCACCAAAATGAGTGGAAAAAGGCCTGCTGCTGGTGGAAAGGGGAATAGGCGTGTTGGGAAGGGGAAAAAAGGTTGTGTCCGTGGGGTAGGTGCAGAAGAAAGACCATCTTCCAGCCAAACTAAAATGTCTACTTCTTTTAGCGGACAATGTGATAAGATCCCTTTCTTACGGCCACGCCAATCGCTACAAATTCCAGATGAGGCACAAAAACAGCAGGTGCTTCAACGGATATCAAGTGCTCCTTTAAGTGGGCTCTCCTCCACATCAACTTCAACATCACAAATACTCCAGTCCTCAAAGGTGTCACCCAAATCGCACTTGCTTCCTCACAGCTCCCAAATCTCCAGCTGCCCGTCTGAGTATGAGGTAGAACAGATGGTTGAGTCTGCAGAGCTGTTTACTCATACTATAGCCTGGGAATCAGGGGTCGACTCCAGCGCTTCTGTGAATCCAGACGAGGAAATGATCTGCACTGATGCCCAGAATCTTTATGAGTCGGATCCAGGACCAGACGCAGAAGGTTCTGACCATAATGTAGACCCTCATTCCCAAACTGTAACTCCTGTTGGTGGAGACAATGAGGAAGACGATGATAAGACTCAAATACCTGATTGGAGCGACAACTTTAGTTTTTTGTCAGGGCAGTAACAGGTTGGCTCTGAGGACGACGGGTGTGATAACGCACAGGGTGATGATGATGAGGTCGGAGATCCCACTTACTGTCAACCCACAGTCAGCCAAGAGATGAGGTCAGCAGAGGAGGTGGAGGAAGATGCTAGTGACGACGAGGTCAGGTTGCGCCTTCCTGGACAGAGACGTAGTACTGGAAGCACGTCAACAACTGCATCCTCAAACACAACTCTGCCTCTCACCACAAGTCGTGGTGGCTCTTCAGGTCGCATGGGTGCTAAGCCTTGCATAGCCTGGGCATTTTTTCAGATCGATAAAGATGACCCAACTCGTGTTATCTGTAACATTTGTCAGCAAAAGCTAAGTAGAGGCCAAAAAATACATAGTTTGAGTACTTCATGCATGAACCGGCACATGGACATGAAGCATAAGTTGCAGTGGGAAGCTCAGTGTGCTACAATGCGGCCTAGCCGGCCGGGCCAACCACCGTCTGCCATATCTTGTGCATCCGCGGCCTCTTCATCCTCTGTGACTGGGGGGACAGCAGTCACACCTGTTTTGGGGCGCAGACCTGCCACCTCTTTACCCGCAACAGCCAGCGTGATTGGCAGGTCATCATTTTCTTTGGAGGTGGTAACACCAGCTGGTCTTGAGCGCTGTCCGACATCGATAGCACCACCTTTGGATCAAGGCAACCTAACATGTCCGCCTGCATCTTCCTCACAGACCGGCAGTTTGCCGGGGACACCCTTATCAACCCCGTCTAAGCACAATAGCCAGCCCTCGGTCCCTCAGATGTGGACAAGTAAAAGACCATTTCCTCCTAGCCATGAGAAAGCTAAGAGGTTGAATTTCACCATCTGCAAGCTCTTGGCTACAGAAATGCTGCCTTTCCGCCTGGTGGACACAGAGGATTTTCGAGACCTTATGTCCGTCGCAGTGCCCCAGTACCAGATGCCCAGTCGGCACTACTTCTCAAAGAAAGGTGTGCCTGCACTCCACCAGCATGTCGCACACAACATCACCGCTTCTTTGAGAAACTCTGTGTGTGACAGGGTGCATTTCACCACAGACACTTGGACGAGTAGGCATGGACAGGGGCGTTACATGTCGCTGACTGGGCACTGGGTAACTATGGTGACAGCAGGACAAGGGGCTGCTGTCCAAGTCTTGCCGTCCCCACGAGTTGTGCGTCAATCCTCTTTATGTCATTTTTCCTCCACTGCTTCTGCCTCCTCAACCTCCTCTCGGTCTTCCACCTGCACCCAAAGCCTGTCTGGTCATGCCACAAGCTTTCTAACTGCGCAGAAGGGATCCTGCACACCTCCTTACTATGCTGGCAGTAGGGCTCAACGTCATCAGGCGGTTTTTACATTGAAATGTCTGGGAAATGTGAGTCACACAGCTGAGGAGTTGTGGTCAGCTCTGGAGAACCAATTTCATGAATGGTTGTCTCCACTGGACCTGAAACCAGGGAAGGCCGTGTGCGACAATGCTGCAAACCTGGGTGCGGCCCTTCGCCGGGGCAATGTCACACACGTGCCTTGTATGGCTCACGTGTTGAACCTGGTTGTCCAGCAATTTTTAGCCCACTATCCCAGACTAGATGGCCTTCTGCAGAGGGCACGGTCGCTGTGTGCTCACTTCCGCCGTTCGCATCCCGCAGCTCAGCGACTTACATCTCTACAGAAGTCGTTGGGCCTGCCACTTCACCGGCTAAAATGCGATGTGCCTACCCGGTGGAATTCAACTCTGCACATGTTGCAGCGACTGTGGCAGCACCGACAAGCCCTGGTGCAATACGTTCTGACGTATAGCCTGGGCCAACGAGATTCAGAGGTGGGGAAAATCACGCTGGAGGAGTGGTCTCAGATCAGGGACCTATGCACCCTTCTGCACAGTTTTGAAATGGCGACGAAGATGTTTAGTGCTGACGATGCCATTATCAGCATGACTATTCCGGTGATTTACATGCTGGAGCACATGTTAAACAGAATTCGGAGTCAGGTGGTGGCACAAGAGGAGGTGGAGGAAGTAGAGGAGGAGGAGTTGTATGCGGAAGGGCTAACATCTGCAAGGTCCAGACGGTCGGCAGCACCAAGGCGGCAGGCATGTGAGGGTGGGGGAGATGATTTTACCAGGGCGCATGGTAGCAGCCAAACTAGTGAGGAAGGTGCAGGAGCCCAGGAAGAAGTGGAGGACGAACTGATGGAAGACTCATCAGATGAGGGAGACCTTGATCACATTTCTGTTGTGCGAGGTTGGGGGGAGAGGACAGAGGAAGGAAGCATGATTGTTACCTCGCCACCAACACAACAGGGACTTGGTGCTCCTGGATGCGCAACACACATGAGTGCCTTCTTGCTGCACTACCTGCAACATGACCCTCGAATTGTGAGAATTAGAAATAATCCTGACTACTGGGTTGCCACACTGTTAGATCCCCGGTACAAAAGTAAATTTGCAGAAATTATTCCTGCCATAGAAAGGGATGCACACATGCAGGAGTATCAGCAGAGACTGTTGCAGAATCTTACATGTGCTTTTCCACAAAATACCAGTGGTGCACGTAGTGAATCTCACAGTTCCAACTTGCCAACCGTGGGACCGTCAAGTGTTCAGCACTCAAACCGTAACAGAACCACAGTATCTGCTGGTAACATCAATTTTGCGGAATCATTTCACCACTTTTTTAGCCCATCCTTTGCAAGGCCACAGGAGACAAGAAGTCTGACACATAGTCAACGCCTAGAGACGATGGTACAGGAGTATCTCCAAGTAAACATTGAAGCCACGACTGTGTCACTGGACCCTTGCTCTTTTTGGGCTTCCAATCTGGATAAATGGCCGGAGCTAGCCACTTACGCCTTGGAGATCTTGTCATGCCCCGCAGCCAGCGTTCTGTCTGAACGTGTGTTCAGCGCTGCTGGTGGTGTGCTGACAGATAAGCGCACGCGGCTCTCCACTGATAATGTAGACAGATTCACGTTCATAAAGATGAACAAATCATGGATCCGAAACGACTTTTCTACCCCTGTGTCATCCTGGGGAGAGTAAAAGCTTGATGATTGGTTAAAATCACCCTACCAACCGTTTTAAGCTTTCAAATTACTAATCATGTTTATCTGTATCTTGACTGGAAAATAATTTGGGCTTTGTAGCAGTGTGCAGCACTGATCCTATTAGGCCATCTATAATAAGCTTCACCAGATTTAAAATTAAAAATAATTTTTAGCTGCATCTAGCCCGGAAAATAATTTTGGGGCTCCGAGATGCGCAAGACACATAAGTGCCTTCTTGCTGCACTACCTGCAGCATGACCCTCATATTGTCAGAATTCGAAGTAATCATGACTACTGGGTTGCCACACTCTTAGATCCCCCAAACTTTTCGATCAACCTTTTCATTTTAATAAAGACCAAAAAAATGGTCATTTTTGAAATTATAAGCATTAGCAGGTTGTTAGAAACTGAAATCAAACAATTTTCAACTCAAAACTTTATTCTAGGTGATGTTACATTTTCACATAGGACCCCTTGTTCGAAAGGAGCTTCTGAACTCTCTCGTCCATTGAATTTGTCAGGTTTTGGATGGTTTCTGCTTCAATTGTTTTGCATGAGGACAGAATACCCTCCCAGAGCTGTTGCTTAGATGTGAACTGCCTCCCGCCATCATAGACACTCCTTTTAATGATGCTCCAAAGGTTCTGAATGGGGTAGAGGTCAGGGGAGCATGGGGGTCACACCATAAGTTTGTCCCCTTTTATGCCCATATCAGCCAGAGATGCAGATGTTTTATGTGCAGCATGAGATGGTGCATTATCATGCAGAAAAATGATCTTGCTGTGAAATACACGGTTCTTCTTCTTGAACCATGGCAGGAAGTGCTGTTTGAGAAAATCCACATACATTATGGAGTTCATCTTTAGCGCCTTCAGGGATCCTAAAGGGGCCGACAATCTCTCTCCCCATGATTCCAGCCCAAAACATTACTCCACCTCCTCCTTGTTGGCGCTGTAGCCGTGTTTGCGTGGGGTGTCCATCAACCAGCCATCCTCCACTCCATTCATCTGGACCATCGAGCGCTGCACGGCACTCATCCGTGAACAAAACAGTTTTGAAATCAGTCTTCATGTAATGTTTGGCCCACTGGAGCCGTTTCTGCTTGTGTGAAGTGGATAGAGGAGGTCGACAGGATGGCGTATGCACAGCTGCAAACCTCTGAAGGACCCTGCATCTTGTTGTTCGGGGGACGTTGGAGGCACAAGCAGCTTCAAAAACTTGTCTGCTGCTATGACAAGGCTTTTTTGCCGCTGCTCTTTCAACCTGACGTAATTGCCTGTAGGAAAGAGTCCTCAATTTGCCCTTATCAGCACGCACACGTGTGTACTGTGAATCAGCTACATACTTCTTGATTGCCAAGACACTTCATCCTGATCATCGCACAATGTTGATTGTAGTCATGCCTTGACCTAAACACTCCACAATTTGTTGCTTCTCAGCAGCCGACACATCCTTTTTCTTTCCCATTTTGGCAGAAAATGTAGGCTGCTCAATAATGTGAGAGAGCCTTCTTAAGTAGTCTTGCCTTTCATTGGACACACCTGCCAAACTAATTAGCACAGGTGTCTGCAATTGCTTACAGTGATATAAAGAGCCCTGACACACATCACCATCAATGAGTTTAACTGACAAACAAACAAATTCTTCCCTTATCACTCCTAAACACTTTTTGCATAATAATTTGGAACGCGGTGTACATGTGCTTTTCCACAAAACACCAGTGGTTCACGTAGTGAATCTTACAGTTCTAACTTGCCAACCGTGGTCTGTATGGAATTGTTCAATAAAGGGCCCAAAATTAAGATAACATAGATGGGAGAGGTCTCTATGAATAGGAATTCCTAAGTATTTGATACCCTGTGAGGGCCAGGCAAAGGGAAAGTTGGACTGGATGGAATCCTATATGGATTTAGGGAGGGAGACATCGAGGGCCTCAGACTTCGCTGCATTGATTTTAAAATTTTACCATGTAACAAAGTGATCTATTTCAGCCATAACAGCAGGGATGGATATATGTGATTGAGTGATATATACTAGGACATCATCAGCAAATAGAGAGCACTTGTACTCGGTGCCTCCCACCTCAATCCACCTAATATTGGGGTTATGGCGAATTGATGAGAGCAGGTGCTCCGTCACTAGGATGTATAAGAGAGGGGACAGAGGACATCCCTGCCTTGTCCCATTGGTGATTGTGAAAGGTGATGAAAATGTTCTGACGCACCCCCTGGGCCTTGGGACACCCGGAGCCGGACCCTTTTTGGTGGATGCTGGTGGTTGTAGTCTTCGTGGCGGCGATCCGGTTCCGTGGCTCAGGGCGGTCAAACCAGTGGCGGAACTATTTATGTGGTTTTGATGTTTAAATGTCCGACTACGCCACCCGTGGATTGCGGTCAGAGTGAACCGCCGCTACAGGGCAGACCGCTAAGGCTGGTGTTGTGGGTGCAGCAGAGCGTAGCATAACTCCCCACGGGAGGAGTATAGCCTCAGGGCAGTGTATGCGGAGGATGGGGGTGATGGTGCAGGGCAGCAGCAGTAACGACACGGAGTCAGTGATGCAGTTCAGGGCCTTTACTCACAGTTCTTATTATCCAGACCACGTCTGCAGGTAACGGCTGCCCACGTCGTACTGTGCTCACCAGGTGAGGGGCTCAGACAACTCCCAGATAACTTTGGAGCGCTTCACAGGACCCCCTTTGTGTGTCCTTTGTCTGGCCTTTCTTACCAACACTTCTGTCCGGCTGCCTCGGGCCTCCTCTTGGTAAACTTGGCGCCAGTTTCCCTGACCCTATGTGGTGCCTTCCTAGCGGGTGGAGTAAGGGGCTGCGCCACATAAAATGTCAGAGCCTCCGGTTTCTAGCTGAGGGTCGTTTCCTGCCTCCACTAGTTCGGGGACCGGTCTCCCCCTTTGGCCTGACCCCTCCACGCAGGTGGATTCGGGCGTGCGGTGGCGACTCGCCCGTCCGCACCCCTGGGATCCCTTCATTCCTCGTTCCTGGAGCCTTCTCCGCTCCTCTTCCTTCCTTCTCCCTCTTGCAGGCCTGGGCCTCTGTTACTAGGCCCGCCTCCGGAGCAGAGCTCATGCAGAGCCCCTGCTCCCTGTCACTTCTGCTCAGACTTCTCTGCACTGAACTAAGATGGTGCCCACCTTTTATACTCCCTTCTCAATGCACCCAGGAACTGCTTCCTCCCTGCTCCTGCACTGCAGGGTTCCCCTTCCTCAGTGTTCCCTCCCCCCACTCCAGCCAGGGAGAGGGACTGTCGTGCCCATCTCAGGGGCATATTGGTCGCCCTGCCCCACGGCAATGTGGTGTAATGCATGCAGGTGTCGGGTCCTGATCCACACTCCATCCTTATCTGAGAGTGAGATATCACACCTCTGGGTGAGGTGCAATACGTCTGTAGCAACCGAGCCCTCGGTGCTACAGTTCCATTTATCTTCAGCCTAGGTGACGTATTGTAATACAGGGCCGTGATTTTGGCTATAAAAGGGTCCCCTAGACCCCTACCCCAAGCTTTTTAAGAGAATCATATATGGCGTGCCAGGAGACTCTATGGAATGCTTTCTCAGCATCCAACGAGAGTATCTACTTACAAATTTTTAACTGCATCTAGCCCAGGAAATACTTTGTGCCTAGTAGCAGTGTCTGCTAGTCAGCGGATTATCCCTGCTGTTAAGCAAGCTACACCACCTGTAGTTTGGACACTTAATTTTTTCAAAGGAAATGCTTCGGGACCACGGGATACTCAGTGAAGAGCATCAGGAGGCACCCCAAGGCATAGGGGCTGGGACTGGCACTAGGATGCCTTGCGGTGGACAGCCGAGCTCGATCCTTATAAAAGCTTTTTAACTGCAGCAGCTTTACTGGATGCTACTGGAGCTGGAATTACGCGGCTGCTGGCATGAGACTTGCCCTCCAATAGATCCTTGTAAATGGATTTAAAGTGTATTCATTCAAATTAGAGGGACAATTTAAATTAAAAAGCTTAGAGCTGCCTCCACCACAGGGGGGCTCTCTCGACCCACCAGCGGACAGGCACCAGTATTGGGAGAGGGGGGCTGGCCGTCAGGGTTCACCGCGGCTCTGGCACAAACCCGGCGACATGGAGGTGGCACGGGCAGGAGCGGACTGGCCGTCTCGGCTTCTCACTTTTTGGATTTTAGAAGGGCATGACATGCCTATATCTGTGTCTCCCCCTCCTTTTACTCCTCCACCTCTTTTCTTTTCGCATGACTATATGTACTTGTCACTTTTCCATGTGTTAGTTGTGTCTTCTGAGCAGTTTGTCAGCTTTTGGACAACTTTGAAGGTGTTTTCTATGTGTTTCTATGTGTTTTTGTTTGCCTGCCATTGGTTTTAACGGTGTTCGAAGGTGTTCGACGAACAGTTCGACGAACAGTTCGGCGAACACACGGGTGTTCGACGAACCGAACCGAACTCGAACACTACGGGGGTGGCTCAACACTAATCACCACATCAGTTACAAGCTGGAAGCACTGCAGTACTGCCTCAGCCAAGCGGCAGCAGGCTGTGCTGAAACTCATAAGCTTAGGTGATAAACCTCACACTGCTTGTGAGTTGTGGAGAGCTGTGAAAGAGCAGGCAGATCTGTGGCTGAGACCGCTGAACCTACATCCAGGCATGGTCGTGTGTGACAATGGCCGTAACCTGGTGGCGGCTCTGAGGCGAGGCAAGATCACACACGTACCATGCCTGGCTCATGTGCTTAACCTCGTGGTTCAGCTGTTTCTTAAATCGTACCCCGAGTTGCCAGATCTGCTCGTCAAAGTACGCCGCCTGTCAGCTCATTTTCGCAAGTCGGCTACAGCTTCCGCCGCCCTTGCTGTGTTGCAGCAGCGTTTGCAGCAACTCTACCTTCCACATGTTGCAAAGGATTTGTGAGCAGAAGAGAGCAGTTGTGGAGTACCAGCTGCAACAAGGCCGTCGATATTCAGGTCAGACTCCACACATAAGACCTCAGGAGTGGACATGGATGTCTGACATATGTACCATCCTGACAAACTTTGAGGAGTCCACCAAGATGGTGAGTGGCGATGACGCCATCATTAGCGTCAGCATCCCACTTGTCTGTCTTTTGCAACGCTCTCTGCAGAGAATTAAAGAGGAGGCATTGCAGCCAGAGTATGATGAGATGGATCAACAAGCCAGAGCGGGCGATTACACACAGCCCAGCCTCATCTCATCCCAACGTGCATTGGGGGGACAATGAGGGAGAGGAGGAGGAGGAAGAGGAAGAATAGGAGCTTGTATCATGCGCTGTAGACGGTAGTACCTGTACAACTGTCATACCGTCGGCTCAGCGTGGGTGGCCTGAGGACAGGGGGAGGAGGAGGAGGAGGAGGAGAGCATGGTCAGTCGTCATCTTGGTGAGGACACGGAAGTCTTGCCCGTTACCAGTCTGGCACGCATGGCTGGCTTTATGTTACGATGCCTTAACCGTGGCCCTCGCGTTGTCAAAATGTTGGGTGACTGTCATTACTAGTGTTGAGCCACCCCCGTAGTGTTCGAGTTCGGTTCGGTTCGTCGAACACCCGTGTGTTCGCCGAACTGTTCGTCGAACTGTACGTGGAACACCTTCGAACACCGTTAAAACCAATGGCAGGCAAACACATAGAAACACATAGAAAACACCTTCAAAGGTGTCCAAAAGCTGACAAACTGCTCAGAAGACATAACTAACACATGGAAAAGTGACAAGTACATATAGTCATGCGAAAATAAAAGAGGTGGAGGAGTAAAAGGAGGGGGAGACACAGATATAGGCATGTCATGCCCTTCTAAAATCCAAAAAGTGAGAAGCCGACACGGCCAGTCCGCTCCTGCCCGTGCCACCTCCGTGTCGCCGGGTTTGTGCCAGAGCCGCGGTGAACCCTGATGGCCAGCCCCCCTCTCCCAATACTGGTGCCTGTCCGCTGGTGGGTCGAGCGAGCCCCCCTGTGGTGGAGGCAGCTCTAAGCTTTTTAATTTAAATTGTCTCTCTAATTTGAATGAATACACTTTAAATCCATTTACAAGGATCTATTGGAGGGCAAGTCTCATGCCAGCAGCCGCGTAATTCCAGCTCCAGTAGCGTCCACTAAAGCTGCTGCAGTTCAAAAGCTTTTATAAGGATCGAGCTCGGCTGTCCACCGCAAGGCATCCTACTGCCAGTCCCAGCCCCTATGCCTTGGGGTGCCTCCTGATGCTCTTCACTGAGTATCCCATGGTCCCGAAGCATTTCCTTTGAAAAAATTAAGTGTCTAAACTACAGGTGGTGTAGCTTGCTTAACAGCCGGAATAATCCGCTGACTAGCAGACACTGCTACTAGGCACAAAGTATTTCCTGGGCTAGATGCAGTTAAAAATTTGTAATTAGATACTCTCGTTGGATGCTGAGAAAGCATTCCATAGAGTCTCCTGGCACGCCATATATGATTCTCTTAAAAAGCTTGGGGTAGGGGTCTAGGGGACCCTTTTATAGCCAAAATCACGGCCCTGTATCACAATACGTCACCTAGGCTGAAGATAAATGGAACTGTAGCACCCTGAGGGCTCGGTTGCTACAGAGGTATTGCACCTCACCCAGAGGTGTGATATCTCACTCTCAGGTAAGGATGGAGTGTGGATCAGGACCCGACACCTGCATGCATTACACCACATTGCCGTGGGGCAGGGCGACCAATATGCCTCTGAGATGGGCACGACAGTCCCTGTCCCTGGCTGGAGTGGGGGGAAGGAACACTGAGGAAGGGGAACCCTGTAGTGCAGGAGCAGGGAGGAAGCAGTTCCTGGGTGCATTGAGAAAGGAGTATAAAAGGTGGCACCATCTTAGTTCAGTGCAGAGAAGTCTGAGCAGAAGTGGCAGGGAGCAGGGGCTCTGCATGAGCTCTGCTCCGGAGGCGGGCCTTGTAACAGAGGCCCAGGCCTGGAAGAGGGAGAAGGAAGGAAGAGGAGCGGAGAAGGCTCCAGGAACGAGGAATGAAGGGATCCCAGGGGTGCGGACGGGCGAGTCGCCACCGCACGCCCGAATCCACCTGCGTGGAGGGGTCAGGCCAAAGGGGGAGACCGGTCCCCGAAACTAGTGGAGGCAGGAAACGACCCTCAGCTAGAAACCGGAGGCAGTGACATTTTATGTGGCGCAGCCCCTCGCTACACCCGCTAGGAAGGCACCACATAGGGTCAGGGAAACTGGCGCCAAGTTTACCAAGAGGAGGCCCGAGGCAGCCGGACAGAAGGGTTGGTAAGAAAGGCCAGACAAAGGACACACAAAGGGGGTCCTGTGAAGCGCTCCAAAGTTATCTGGGAGTTGTCTGAGCCCCTCACCTGGTGAGCACAGTACGACGTGGGCAGCCGTTACCTGCAGACGTGGTCTGGATAATAAGAACTGTGAGTAAAGGCCCTGGACTGCATCACTGACTCCGTGTCGTTACTGCTGCTGCCCTGCACCATCACCCCCATCCTCCACATACACTGCCCTGAGGCTATACTCCTCCCGTGGGGAGTTATGCTACGCTCTGCTGCACCCACAACACCAGCCTCAGCGGTCTGCCCTGCAGTGGCGGTTCACTCTGACCGCAATCCACGGGTGGCGTAGTCGGACATTTAAACATCAAAACCACATAAATAGTTCCGCCACTGGTTTGACCACCCTGAGCCACGGAACCGGGTCGCCGCCACGAAGACTACAACCACCAGCATCCACCAAAAAGGGTCCGGCTCCGGGTGTCCCAAGGCCCAGGGGGTGCATCAGAACATTTTCATCACCTTTCACAATCACCAATGGGACAAGGCAGGGATGTCCTCTGTCCCCTCTCTTATACATCCTAGTGACGGAGCACCTGTTCTCATCAATTCGCCATAACCCCAATATTAGGTGGATTGAGGTGGGAGGCACCGAGTACAAGTGCTCTCTATTTGCTGATGATGTCCTACTATATATCACTCAATCACATATATCCATCCATGCTGTTATGGCTGAAATAGATCACTTTGTTACATGGTCAAATTTTAAAATCAATGCAGCGAAGTCTGAGGCCCTCGATGTCTCCCTCCCCAAATCCATATAGGATTCCATCCAGTCCAACTTTCCCTTTGCCTGGCCCTCACAGGGTATCAAATACTTAGGAATTCCTATTCATAGAGACCTCTCCCATCTATGTTATCTTAATTTTGGGCCCTTTATTGAACAACTCCATACAGACCACGGTTGGCAAGTTAGAACTGTAAGATTCACTACGTGAACCACTGGTGTTTTGTGGAAAAGCACATGTACACTGCGTTCCAAATTATTATGCAAAAAGTGTTTAGGAGTGATAAGGGAAGAATTTGTTTGTTTGTCAGTTAAACTCATTGATGGTGATGTGTGTCAGAGCTCTTTATATCACTGTAAGCAATTGCAGACACCTGTGCTAATTAGTTTGGCAGGTGTGTCCAATGAAAGGCAAGACTACTTAAGAAGGCTGTCTCACATTATTAAGCAGCCTACATTTTCTGCCAAAATGGGAAAGAAAAAGGATGTGTCGGCTGCTGAGAAGCAACAAATTGTGGAGTGTTTAGGTCAAGGCATGACTACAATCAACATTGTGCGATGATCAGGATGAAGTGTCTTGGCAATCAAGAAGTATGTAGCTGATTCACAGTACACACGTGTGCGTGCTGATAAGGGCAAATTGAGGACTCTTTCCTACAGGCAATTACGTCAGGTTGAAAGAGCAGCGGCAAAAAAGCCTTGTCATAGCAGCAGACAAGTTTTTGAAGCTGCTTGTGCCTCCAACGTCCCCCGAACAACAAGATGCAGGGTCCTTCAGAGGTTTGCAGCTGTGCATACGCCATCCTGTCGACCTCCTCTATCCACTTCACACAAGCAGAAACGGCTCCAGTGGGCCAAACATTACATGAAGACTGATTTCAAAACTGTTTTGTTCACGGATGAGTGCCGTGCAGCGCTCGATGGTCCAGATGGATGGAGTGGAGGATGGCTGGTTGATGGAAACCCCACGCAAACACGGCTACAGCGCCAACAAGGAGGAGGTGGAGTAATGTTTTGGGCTGGAATCATGGGGAGAGAGATTGTCGGCCCCTTTAGGATCCCTGAAGGCGCTAAAGATGAACTCCATAATGTATGTGGATTTTCTCAAACAGCACTTCCTGCCATGGTTCAAGAAGAAGAACCGTGTATTTCACAGCAAGATCATTTTTCTGCATGATAATGCACCATCTCATGCTGCACATAAAACATCTGCATCTCTGGCTGATATGGGCATAAAAGGGGACAAACTTATGGTGTGACCCCCATGCTCCCCTGACCTGTACCCCATTCAGAACCTTTGGAGCATCATTAAAAGGAGTGTCTATGATGGCGGGAGGCAGTTCACATCTAAGCAACAGCTCTGGGAGGGTATTCTGTCCTCATGCAAAACAATTGAAGCAGAAACCATCCAAAACCTGACAAATTCAATGGACGAGAGATTTCAGAAGCTCCTTTCGAACAAGGGGTCCTATGTGAAAATGTAACATCACCTAGAATAAAGTTTTGAGTTGAAAACTGTTTGATTTCAGTTTCTAACAACCTGCTAATGCTTATAATTTCAAAAATGACCATTTTTTTGGTCTTTATTAAAATGAAAAGGTTGATCGAAAAGTTTGGGGGATCTAAGAGTGTGGCAACCCAGTAGTCATGATTACTTCGAATTCTGACAATATGAGGGTCATGCTGCAGGTAGTGCAGCAAGAAGGCACTTATGTGTCTTGCGCATCTCGGAGCCCCAAAATTATTTTCCGGGCTAGATGCAGCTAAAAATTATTATTAATTTTAAATCTGGTGAAGCTTTAGTATAGATGGCCTAATAGGATCAGTGCTGCACACTGCTACAAAGCCCAAATTATTTTCCAGCCAAGATACAGATAAACATGATTAGTAATTTGAAAGCATAAAACAGTTGGTAGGGTGATTTTAACCAATCATCAAGCTTTTACTCTCCCCAGGATGACACAGGGGTAGAAAAGTCGTTTCGGATCCATGATTTGTTCATCTTTATGAACGTGAGTCTGTCTACATTATCAGTGGAGAGCCGCGTGCGCTTATCTGTCAGCACACCACCAGCAGCGCTGAACACACTTTCAGACAGAACGCTGGCTGCGGGGCATGACAAGATCTCCAAGGCGTAAGTGGCTAGCTCCGGCCATTTATCCAGATTGGAAGCCCAAAAAGAGCAAGGGTCCAGTGACACAGTCGTGGCTTCAATGTTTACTTGGAGATACTCCTGTACCATCGTCTCTAGGCGTTGACTATGTGTCAGACTTCTTGTCTCCTGTGGCCTTGCAAAGGATGGGCTAAAAAAGTGGTGAAATGATTCCGCAAAATTGATGTTACCAGCAGATACTGTGGTTCTGTTACGGTTTGAGTGCTGAACACTTGACGGTCCCACGGTTGGCAAGTTGGAACTGTGAGATTCACTACGTGCACCACTGGTATTTTGTGGAAAAGCACATGTAAGATTCTGCAACAGTCTCTGCTGATACTCCTGCATGTGTGCATCCCTTTCTATGGCAGGAATAATTTCTGCAAATTTACTTTTGTACCGGGGATCTAACAGTGTGGCAACCCAGTAGTCAGGATTATTTCTAATTCTCACAATTCGAGGGTCATGTTGCAGGTAGTGCAGCAAGAAGGCACTCATGTGTGTTGCGCATCCAGGAGCACCAAGTCCCTGTTGTGTTGGTGGCGAGGTAACAATCATGCTTCCTTCCTCTGTCCTCTCCCCCCAACCTCGCACAACAGAAATGTGATCAAGGTCTCCCTCATCTGATGAGTCTTCCATCAGTTCGTCCTCCACTTCTTCCTGGGCTCCTGCACCTTCCTCACTA
Source organism: Phyllobates terribilis (assembly GCF_046119375.1). Taxonomy (NCBI): domain Eukaryota; kingdom Metazoa; phylum Chordata; class Amphibia; order Anura; family Dendrobatidae; genus Phyllobates; species Phyllobates terribilis. The sequence goes on along the minus strand of NW_027362768.1, from coordinate 31,053,653 downwards.
GTTTGGCTGCTACCATGCGCCCTGGTAAAACCATCTCCCCCACCCTCACATGCCTGCCGCCTTGGTGCTGCCGACCGTCTGGACCTTGCAGATGTTAGCCCTTCCGCATACAACTCCTCCTCCTCTACTTCCTCCACCTCCTCTTGTGCCACCACCTGACTCCGAATTCTGTTTAACATGTGCTCCAGCATGTAAATCACCGGAATAGTCATGCTGATAATGGCATCGTCAGCACTAAACATCTTCGTCGCCATTTCAAAACTGTGCAGAAGGGTGCATAGGTCCCTGATCTGAGACCACTCCTCCAGCGTGATTTTCCCCACCTCTGAATCTCGTTGGCCCAGGCTATACGTCAGAACGTATTGCACCAGGGCTTGTCGGTGCTGCCACAGTCGCTGCAACATGTGCAGAGTTGAATTCCACCGGGTAGGCACATCGCATTTTAGCCGGTGAAGTGGCAGGCCCAACGACTTCTGTAGAGATGTAAGTCGCTGAGCTGCGGGATGCGAACGGCGGAAGTGAGCACACAGCGACCGTGCCCTCTGCAGAAGGCCATCTAGTCTGGGATAGTGGGCTAAAAATTGCTGGACAACCAGGATCAATACGTGAGCCATACAAGGCACGTGTGTGACATTGCCCCGGCGAAGGGCCGCACCCAGGTTTGCAGCATTGTCGCACACGGCCTTCCCTGGTTTCAGGTCCAGTGGAGACAACCATTCATGAAATTGGTTCTCCAGAGCTGACCACAACTCCTCAGCTGTGTGACTCACATTTCCCAGACATTTCAATGTAAAAACCGCCTGATGACGTTGAGCCCTACTGCCAGCATAGTAAGGAGGTGTGCAGGATCCCTTCTGCGCAGTTAGAAAGCTTGTGGCATGACCAGACAGGCTTTGGGTGCAGGTGGAAGACCGAGAGGAGGTTGAGGAGGCAGAAGCAGTGGAGGAACTTTGACATAAAGAGGATTGACGCACAACTCGTGGGGACGGCAAGACTTGGACAGCAGCCCCTTGTCCTGCTGTCACCATAGTTACCCAGTGCCCAGTCAGCGACATGTAACGCCCCTGTCCATGCCTACTCGTCCAAGTGTCTGTGGTGAAATGCACCCTGTCACACACAGAGTTTCTCAAAGAAGCGGTGATGTTGTGTGCGACATGCTGGTGGAGCGCAGGCACACCTTTCTTTGAGAAGTAGTGCCGACTGGGCATGTGGTACTGGGGCACTGCGACGGACATAAGGTCTCGAAAATCCTCTGTGTCCACCAGGCGGAAAGGCAGCATTTCTGTAGCCAAGAGCTTGCAGATGGTGAAATTCAACCTCTTAGCTTTCTCATGGCTAGGAGGAAATGGTCTTTTACTTGTCCACATCTGAGGGACCGAGGGCTGGCTATTGTGCTTAGACGGGGTTGATAAGGGTGTCCCCGGCAAACTGCCGGTCTGTGAGGAAGATGCAGGCGGACATGTTAGGTTGCCTTGATCCAAAGGTGGTGCTATCGATGTCGGACAGCGCTCAACACCAGCTGGTGTTACCACCTCCAAAGAAAATGATGACCTGCCAATCACGCTGGCTGTTGCGAGTAAAGAGATGGCAGGTCTGCGCCCCAAAACAGGTGTGACTGCTGTCCCCCCAGTCACAGAGGATGAAGAGGCCGCGGATGCACAAGATATGGCAGACGGTGGTTGGCCCGGCCGGCTAGGCCGCATTGTAGCACACTGAGCTTCCCACTGCAACTTATGCTTCATGTCCATGTGCCGGTTCATGCATGAAGTACTCAAACTATGTATTTTTTGGCCTCTACTTAGCTTTTGCTGACAAATGTTACAGATAACATGAGTTGGGTTATCTTTATCGATCTGAAAAAATGCCCAGGCTATGCAAGGCTTAGCACCCATGCGACCTGAAGAGCCACCACGACTTGTGGTGAGAGGCAGAGTTGTGTTTGAGGATGCAGTTGTTGACGTGCTTCCAGTACTACGTCTCTGTCCAGGAAGGCGCAACCTGACCTCGTCGTCACTAGCATCTTCCTCCACCTCCTCTGCTGACCTCATCTCTTGGCTGACTGTGGGTTGACAGTAAGTGGGATCTCCAACCTCATCATCATCACCCTGTGCGTTATCACACCCGTCATCCTCAGAGCCAACCTGTTCCTGCCCTGACAAAAAACTAAAGTTGTCGCTCCAATCAGGTATTTGAGTCTTATCATCGTCTTCCTCATTGTCTCCACCAACAGGAGTTACAGTTTGGGAATGAGGGTCTACATTATGGTCAGAACCTTCTGCGTCTGGTCCTGGATCCGACTCATAAAGATTCTGGGCATCAGTGCAGATCATTTCCTCATCTGGATTCACAGAAGCGCTGGAGTAGACCTCTGATTCCCAGGCTATAGTATGAGTAAACAGCTCTGCAGACTCAACCATCTGTTCTACCTCATACTCAGACGGGCAGCTGGAGATTTGGGAGCTGTGAGGAAGCAAGTGCGATTGGGGTGACACCTTTGAGGACTGGAGTATTTGTGATGTTGAAGTTAATGTGGAGGAGAGCCCACTTAAAGGAGCACTTGATATCCGTTGAAGCACCTGCTGTTTTTGTGCCTCATCTGGAATTTGTAGCGATTGGCGTGGCCGTAAGAAAGGGATCTTATCACATTGTCCGCTAAAAGAAGTAGACATTTTAGTTTGGCTGGAAGATGGTCTTTCTTCTGCAGATGTTACTGTTGCTTTAACACCTACCCCACGGACACAACCTTTTTTCCCCTTCCCAACACGCCTATTCCCCTTTCCACCAGCAGCAGGCCTTTTTCCACTCATTTTGGTGGTTAACTAATTCACAACTCTGGAGTTGTTTGCACAAAAAAACAATGGATGGGAACCGAGCAGAGCTGAGAGGCCAAACTGTGGTATTAGGCCAAAACTATTGGCTGGGTTAGATGCAGAAAAACATTATATTCAATTTGCAACCTGATGGAGGTCTGTATAGATGGATTAATAGAACAAGTCCCACACACAGCTAGAAGCCCAATATTTTTTCAGAGGTAGATGCAGAAAAAAATATATTCAGTTTGCAACCTGATGGAGGTCTGTATAGATGGATTAATAGAACAAGTCCCACACACAGCTAGAAGCCCAATATTTTTTCAGAGGTAGATGCAGAAAAAAATATATTCAGTTTGCAACTTGATGGAGGTCTGTATAGATGGATTAATAGAACAAGTCCCACACACAGCTAGAAGCCCAATATTTTTTCAGAGGTAGATGCAGAAAAAAATATATTCAGTTTGCAACCTGATGGAGGTCTCTATAGATGGATTAATAGAACAAGTCCCACACACAGCTAGAAGCCCAATATTTTTTCAGAGGTAGATGCAGAAAAAAAATATATTCAGTTTGCAACCTGATGGAGGTCTGTATAGATGGATTAATAGAACAAGTCCCACACACAGCTAGAAGCCCAATATTTTTTCAGAGGTAGATGCAGAAAAAAATATATTCAGTTTGCAACCTGATGGAGGTCTGTATAGATGGATTAATAGAACAAGTCCCACACACAGCTAGAAGCCCAATATTTTTTCAGAGGTAGATGCAGAAAAAAATATATTCAGTTTGCAACCTGATGGAGGTCTGTATAGATGGATTAATAGAACAAGTCCCACACACAGCTAGAAGCCCAATATTTTTTCAGAGCTAGATGCAGAAAAAAATTATATTCAATTTGCAACCTGATGGAGGTCAGTATAGATGAACTAATAGAATGATGCTATGCCCAAAAGATTTTACTTCACTAGGTGCAGTTAAAAAATTGGTATTCTATACACAGGTGGTATATCTTGCAACACAGATAGGCTACTCCACTGACTAACACACTCTGCAATAGGCCAAAAAGGATTAGCTTTGCTAGATTCAGCCAAATGCTGTGAAAAAAACTTGCACAGCACTGGCACAGACCTGCCTGGCAAAAACTGATAGGAACTGATGTAACCTAGTCCTGAAAAGGACTCCAATTACAATTAGTCTTTACTCCCACAAACTATCTATTTAAGAGCACAGACCTGCCTGATAAAAGTCGTAGGAAATGCTGTAACCTAGTCCTTAAAAGGACTGCAATCACAACTATTCCCTACTCCCAAGCTATCTGTAGATTTGTGCGAAAATTGGCTTGAAATTAACAAGGTATAGCGCACACAGCAACAGCGGTGCTGTCTAACACGCAGCTGCAGCAGTGAGAAAATGGTGGCGACAGGGAAAATGGCTTGGTCTTATAGGGCAAGGACATGTGACATACAATGCCAATGACACATGCCCTTGCTTGTGTGAAAAAAAGCACTTCGCTCCGTGTGTGCGCTGCTGATAGGCTGACAGATTGCACCTCCCCACTGCAAATGCGGGAAAGAGAAAAAAAAATGGAGATCTTCATTGTTCCTGCAGAGATCCATCCCCTGCCCCTCTCCCCACCCCGCTGTACACTCAAACTGCGTATTAACATTAATTTTCATCATTACTGAGAAAAAATCCAGTTATGATTTTGGTGCACGAACAGTTATCGAACATAACCTCGAACAGCCGAATTTTTCTCAAATTGTTCGTGTTCGCCGAACGGCTCGAACACCGCCCAAAACAGCTCGAATTTGAGATTGGCGAACAGTTCGAGTAGAACAACGCTCATCTCTAGTCATTACTGGTTGGTGACATTTTTAGACCCCCGCTACAAGGAGAACTTTCACTCTCTTATTCCTGAGGTGGAGAGGACTACAAAAATGGGGCAGTACCAGAAGGCCCTTCTGCTGAACTGTTAAAAAAATTCCCATCTGAACAATCTAGCGGCAGAGGACACAGTTTGTTGCCCAACCAAGGCGTACAGGCGAGAGAGATGAAACTCCAATCCAGCAGAGGCAGGGGAACTCTGTCAACGTTCTGGGACAGTTTTCTGAGACCCGCCCAGGTTACAGGCCCTGAGGCGCGGGGTACTCTCACAAGGAGTGGAAAGTTTCAAAAGATGGTGAGGGAGCACCTTGCCGATCGTACCAGCGTCCTCTGTGATTCCTCTGTGCCTTTTAATTTTTGGGTATCCAAGCTGGACACATGAAATGAATTCGCTCTGTGCGCCTTGAAGGTCCTGGCCTGCCCTGCCGCTAGCGTGTTATCGGAGCGTGTTTTTAGTGCCGCTGGGGGAATTATAACTGATAAGCGCACTCGCCTGTCAACTGACAATGCTGACAAGCTGACCCTTATCAAAATGAACAAGGGCTGGATTGGACCAGACTTCTCATCACCACAAAATGACAGCAGAGTAACATAAAGTCAAATCCACTGTGTTATTTCTGGAGGTGTATTCCCATGCACCGCTTCACACCCACACATGGGTATACGCTTCCTCAATTCGGCTTTTTTTTGCTCTTCTCCTTATCCTCAGCCTCCACCTCCACTATACCACCAGGGTGACCGTGGCCCGTTTTGCCAGCATTGCAAGTTCCTCCGTCCTAATTTTTGGCTGCTTTTGCTTGGAAGGCATAGGCAAAGACTATGGGAGACCCACTCCCCAATAATGGGTATAATGTTTTTAATATGCTGTACTGCATGGCTCTTGTAATGGGCATTAAAACCATCTTGTTAAGCTACTGCGACCTCCACCACTCTTCCAAGGGGCATTAAAACCGTCTTGTTAAGCTACTGCAACCTCCACGTCTCTTCCAATGGGCATTAAAACCATCTTGTTAAGCTACTGCGACCTCCACCACTCTTCCAGTGGGCATCAAAACTGTCTTGTTAAGCTACTGCGACCTCCACGACTCTTCCAAGGGGCATTGAAACCATCTTGTTAATGTACTGCAACCTACAAGTGTCTTCCAAGGGGCATTAAAACCGTCTTGTTAAGCTACTGCAACCTCCACGTCTCTTCCAAGGGGCATTAAAACCGTCTCGTTAAGCTACTGCGACCTCCACCGCTCTTCCAAGGGGCATTAAAACCATCTTGTTAAGCTAATGCGACCTCCACCACTATTCCCAGGGGTATTCATATTGTCTTTAGATTCCACTGCGACCTCCACGTCTCTTCCAAGGGGCATAAAAACTGTCTTGTTAAGCTACTGCCACCTCCACGTCTCTTCCAAGGGGCATGTAAATCATCTTGTTAAGCTACAGCAACCTCCACGTCTCTTCCAAGGGGCATTAAAACCGTCAAGTTAAGCTACTGCAACCTCCACCACTCTTCCAATGGGCATTAAAACGGTCTTGTTAAGCTGCTGCAACCTCCACGTCTTTTCCAAGGGACATTAAAACCGTCTTATTAAGCTACTGCGACCTCCACCACTCTTCCAAGGGGCATTAAAACCATCTTGTTAAGCTACTGCGTACTCCACCACTCTTCCAAGGGGCATTTAAACCGTCTTGTTAAGCTAATGCGACCTCCACCTCTTTTCCCAGGGGCATTGATATTGTATTTTTATTCCACTGCGACCTCCACGTCTCTTCCAAGGGGCATTAAAACCGTCTTCTTAAGCTAATGCGACCTCCACGTCTCTTCCTAGGGGCATTTAAACTATCTTGTTAAGCTACTGCAACCTCCACGTCTCTTCCAAGGGGCATTAAAACCGTGTTGTTAAGCTACTGCGACCTCCACCACTCTTCCAAGGGGCATTAAAACCGTCTTGTTAAGCCACTGCGACCTCCACCGCTCTTCCAAGGGGCATTAAAACCGTCTTGTTAAGCTACTGCGACCTCCACGACTCTTCCAAGGGGCATTGAAACCATCTTGTTAATGTACTGCAACCTCCACGTTTCTTCCAAGGGGCATTAAAACCGTCTTGTTAAGCTACTGCAACCTCCACGTCTCTTCCAAGGGGCATTAAAACCGTCTCGTTAAGCTACTGCGACCTCCACCGCTCTTCCAAGGGGCATTAAAACCATCTTGTTAAGCTAATGCGACCTCCACCACTATTCCCAGGGGTATTGATATTGTCTTTAGATTCTACTGCGACCTCCACGTCTCTTCCAAGGGGCATAAAAACTGTCTTGTTAAGCTACTGCCACCTCCACGTCTCTTCCAAGGGGCATCTAAATCATCTTGTTAAGCTACAGCAACCTCCACGTCTCTTCCAAGGGGCATTAAAACCGTCAAGTTAAGCTACTGCAACCTCCACCACTCTTCCAATGGGCATTAAAACGGTCTTGTTAAGCTGCTGCAACCTCCACGTCTTTTCCAAGGGACATTAAACCCGTCTTATTAAGCTACTGCGACCTCCACCACTCTTCCAAGGGGCATTAAAACCATCTTGTTAAGCTACTGCGTACTCCACCACTCTTCCAAGGGGCATTTAAACCGTCTTGTTAAGCTAATGCGACCTCCACCTCTTTTCCCAGGGGCATTGATATTGTATTTTTATTCCACTGCGACCTCCACGTCTCTTCCAAGGGGCATTAAAACCGTCTTCTTAAGCTAATGCGACCTCCACGTCTCTTCCTAGGGGCATTTAAACTATCTTGTTAAGCTACTGCAACCTCCACGTCTCTTCCAAGGGGCATTAAAACCGTGTTGTTAAGCTACTGCGACCTCCACCACTCTTCCAAGGGGCATTAAAACCGTCTTGTTAAGCCACTGCGACCTCCACCGCTCTTCCAAGGGGCATTAAAACCGTCTTGTTAAGCTACTGCGACCTCCACCGCTCTTCCAAGTAGCATTTAAACCGCCTTGTTAAGCTACTGCGACCTTTACCGCTCTTCCAAGGGGCATTAAAACAGTCTTGTTAAGCTAATGTGACTTCCACCACTTTTCCCAGGGGCATTGATATTGTCTTTTTATTCCACTGTGACATCCACGTCTCTTCCAAGGGACATTAAAGCCAACTTGTTAAGCTACTGCGATCTCCACGTCTCTTCCAAGGGGCATTAAAACCGTCTTGTGAAGCTACTGTATCCTCCACCGCTCTTCCAAGAGGCATTAAAACCATCTTGTTAAGCTAATGCGACCTCCACCACTTTTCCAAGGGGCATTAAAACCGTCTTGTTTAGCTAATGTGACCTCCACCACTTTTCCAAGGGGCATTAAAACCATCTTGTTAAGCTACTGCAACCTCCATGTCTCTTCAAAGGGGCATTAAAACCGTCTTGTTAAGCTACTGCGACCTCCACCACTCTTCCAAGGGGCATTAAAACCGTCTTGTTAAGCTACTGCGACCTCCACGTCTCTTCCAAGGGGCATTAAAACTGTTCTGTTAAGCTACTGCGACCTCCACCACTCTTCCAAGGGGCATTAAAACCGTCTTGTTAAGCTACTGCGACCTCCACGCCTCTTCCAAGGGGCATTAAAACCGTCTTGTTAAGCTACTGTGACTTCCACCGCTCTTCCAAGGGGCATTAAAACCATCTTGTTAAGCTACTGCGACCTCCACCGCTCTTCCAAGGGGCATTAAAACTGTCTTGTTAAGCTAATGCGACCTCCAGCACTTTTCCAAGGGGCATTAAAACCATCTTGTTAAGCTACTACAACCTCCATGTCTCTTCCAAGGGGCATTAAAACCATCTTTTTAAGCTACTTTGACCTCCACCACTCTTCCAAGGGGCATTATAACCGTATTGTTAAGCTACTGGTACCTCCACCATTTTTCCCAGGGGCATTGATATTGTCTTTTTTTTCCACTGCGACCTCCACGTCTCTTCCAAGGGACATTAAAACCGTCTTGTTACGCTACTGCGACCTCCACGTCTCTTCCAAGGGGCATTTTAATCATCTTGTTAAGCTACTGGGACCTCCATGTCTCTTCCAAGGGGCATTAAAACCGTCTTATTAACCTACTGCGACCTCCACCACTCTTCCAAGGGGCATAAAAACCGTCTTGTTAAGCTACTGCGACTTCCACCGCTCTTCCAAGGGGCATTAAAATCGTCTTGTTAAGCTACTGCGACCTCCACCGGTCTTCCAAGGGGCATTAAAATCGTCTTGTTAAGCTAATGCGACCTCCACCACTTCTCCAAGGGGCATTATAACCGTCCTGTTAAGCTAATGCGACCTCCACCACTTTTCCAAGGGGCATTAAAACCGTCTTGTTAAGCTACTGCGACCTCCACCACTCTTCCAAGGGGCATTAAAACCGTCTTGTTAAGCTACTGCGTACTCCACCGCTCTTCCAAGGGGCATTAAAACCATCTTGTTAAGCTAATACCACCTCCACCACTTATCCCAGGGGCATTGATATTGTCTTTTTATTCCACTGCGACCTCCACATCTCTTCCAAGTGGCATTAAAACCATCTTGTTAAGCTACTGCGACCTCCACGTCTCTTCCAAGGGGCATTTAAACCGTTTTGTTAATCTCCTGCAACCTCCATGTCTCTTCCAAGGGGCATTAAAACCGTCTTGTTAAGCTACTGCGACCTCCACCACTCTTCCAAAGGGCATTAAAACCGTCTTGTTAAGCTTCTGCGACCTCCACCACTTTTCCAAGGGGCATTAAAACCGTCCTGTTAAGCTAATGCGACCTCCACCACTTTTCCAAGGGGCATTAAAACCGTCTTTTTAAGCTACTGTGACCTCCACCACTCTTCCAAAGGGCATTAAAACCGTCTTGTTAAGCTACTGCGTACTCCACCGCTCTTCCAAGGGGCATTAAAACCGTCTTGTTAAGCTAATACCACCTCCACCACTTATCCCAGGGGCATTGATATTGTCTTTTTATTCCACTGCGACCTCCACATCTCTTCCAAGTGGCATTAAAACCGTCTTGTTAAGCTACTGCGACCTCCACGTCTCTTCCAAGGGGCATTTAAACCGTTTTGTTAAGCTCCTGCAGCCTCCATGTCTCTTCCAAGGGGCATTAAAACCATCTTGTTAAGCTACTGCGACCTCCACCACTCTTCCGAAGGGCATTAAAACCGTCTTGTTAAGCTACTGCGACCTCCACCGCTCTTCCAAGGGGCATTTAAACCGTCTTGTTAAGCTACTGCGACCTCCACCGCTCTTCCAAGGGGCATTAAAACCATCTTGTTAAGCTAATGCGACCTCCACCACTTTTCCCAGGGGCATTGATATTGTCTTTTTATTCCACTGCGACCTCCACGTCTCTTCCAAGGGGCATTAAAACCGTCTTGTTAAGCTACTGCGACCTCCACCACTTTTTCAAGGGGCATTGATATTGTCTTTTTATTCCACTGCGAACTCCACCATTCTTCCAACGGGCATTGCATTTCCTCCTAATGTTAGTCAGCTTTTGCTTTTCAATGCATAGGCGAACACTAAGGGAGACCCACTCCCCAATAATGAGTAGAAGGTTTTTAGTATGCTGTAATCCACGTCTGTTTCAAGGGGCATTTTAGTTCCTCGTAATTTTTGGAAAGCCTTCCATTCACTACTTAGGCCAACAGTGCACAGGAGACCCAGTTGTTATAAATGGAAAAAATGGTTTAGTTAAGATCTTCTGACCTCGATGTCACTTCCAAGGGGCATTGGAGTGCCTCGAAATTTTTGGTAGGCATTGCACTCACTGCATGCCCTATTACTGTGTAGCCGAACTTCTCCTTTTGTTACAGAAACATATCTGACTAGACATGTGTGGTTGACTGGCCTGATATGGATGTGAATCGTCCCTGTTCCTCCTGCTCTTTCTCCTTTGCCACCACCTCATCCATCATTCATCACCTGAAGCTTTGTTTTAACGGGAGTAATAGAACTGGGATAGTAGCAGGAAAACATCCAGCAATTCTCGGAGGAGGTAGGATATGCGCCAAAACGCTGACCACCTCAGGCCTAGCCGCTACTACATACATGCGCTTACATTCCAAGAAAACAAAGCAGATGCTAACTTCTATCATCATCACCCTCCTCACCTTGGATCTCTCAACTCCCCTGATGGAGAAGCCAGGGCCCACCGGAGGAGTCTGGTTCTCTGGTGGGATCGTCCAATGCTGCCCTAAAGCAGGCCGGGCTAAGAAAAGTGTGTGGGGGGGATGTTCCAAGGAGAAATAGGGGTGGCTGGGGACCGTTTATCGACACCCAGAGGCCCCCAGGCAGCTGGGGACCATGTGTGGACACTCGGCCGCGGGGTGGCTGGGGACCGAGTATGGATTCCCGGCGACCCCTGGCGGCTGGGGACCGAGCGTGGACACCCGACTGCCGGGCGGCTGGGGACTGAGTATGGATACCAGGCCGCCGATGCAGCCATGACATGGTGGCTGGGGTCTGTCTCCACATGCCTAAAAGGCCCAATTTCAAGTGCAAGCAAGCTAGCAGTATGGTATTGCAGCCTGGGGGTGAGTGGGTGGCAGGTTACACACTTACGCTTGCATTCCAAGAAAACAAAGCAGGTGCTAACTTCTATCATCATCATCATGCTCCTCACCTTGGCACTCTCAACTCCCCTGATGGAGAAGCAAGGGCCTACCGGAGGAGTCTGGTTCTCTGGTGGGCTCGTCCAATGCTGCCCTAAAGCAGGCCGGGCTAAGAAACGTGTGGGAGGATGTTCCAAGGAAAAGTAGGGGTGGCTGGGGACCGTTTATGGACACCCAGACGCCCCCAGGCAGCTGGGGACCGTGTGTGGACACCCGGCCGCTGGGCGGCTGGGGACCGAGTATGGACACGCGGCCGCCCCCTGGCAGCTGGGGACCAAGCGTGGACACCCGGCCACCAGACGGCTGGGTACTGAGTATGGATACCTCGCTGCCGAAGCAGCCATGAGGTAGAGGCCAGCTTTGGCCTCCTCCAAACTAAAAGGCCCCATTTCAAGTGCAAGCAAGCTAGCAGTATGGTATTGCAGCCTGGGGGTGGGTGGGTGGCAGGCTGCATACTTGCGCTTGCATTGTAAGGAATGGGGGAGGTACAATTGAACACTGCCCTGGGACAAGGACTTGAACGGGGATAGTTGCAAGTCTGCATCTTCTGATGCGGAAAGGATCACTTCTGATGGGCACACTTTTAGGCAGTGACCTGGGTGTCAGAGATGTTTCCAGGGGTCTTCCCCATGCTGTTCCCATGTCTTTTCAGCACTGTATGCATGTGTCACACAGCACATGGCCAGATAAGATTGTAAAATGTTAAAATGACATTTCCCGGTGAAAGCATTTGTCACGGTTGAAATCAATACAGAAGAGCAAAAACGCATAAAAAATGCTACTTGTGAACATAGCCCAAGGTGTGGAGGAGTATTTTTATTTTTGGTTATTTATTTTACCTTATACACAAGTCTTTACCCTGGAAAGGAAGTTCCTTAACATATTTCACAGGAAAACTGTTTCAGTTTCGTTTTTGAACGTCTTATTGTGAGCCTGTAAAAGTGGCTTAATACCTCTGACCACGTTGTGGACAGCAGTTACCTGGGGGTCAGAAATGCTTCCTGTGGCGATGCCCATGCTGTCCCCATGTCTTTTGAGCACTGTCACTATCGTTTTGGGCACTTATTTAGGCTTTCTACAGACTGCATGGGGTGCCATCGCAAAAATGCTCGGGTCTCCCATAGACTAACATTGGGTTCGTTGCTCGGGTCGAGCACCCGAGTATCACGGAGAGCTCGGCCTGAGCTTCGAGCACCTGAGCATTTTAGTGCTCGCTCAACACTACTCATGATCAATAAAGGAGAAGGCTGAAAACTCCTTTAAATTTAGACCAATAAAATTAGTCTAATCAGCTCTTTAAGAAATTGTTCTCTGTAGAATTATGTTAAGGGGTACACAACCATTGCTTCAATTAATATATATATTTTTTTAACCAGGTATCAGATGATGAGCAAACATAATACTCGTTTATGTGCGGCAGATGGTTGGACAAATTTTATTCCTCATTGTGAAGGTAACTGGAAACAATTAATGTACATTTATATGCAGATTTCCATTCCTCAATGCACAAATTATCAACTACTCTGATCTTATTATTACGGATTTCTAGTTCTTTCTTTTCTTTTCAGTGTATAACAGTTTAGTAGTTTTAACACCCTGCATCTCCCTGACATATATATCTGTCAAAGAGAGAGTGGGTGTATGGATCGGACTCAGCAGGAGCTGAGCCACCACCACACAGGGCAGATGTTGATTGACTGTGTTGTACAGCAAGTACCTGCCTCAATCAGCAATGTTCAGTGCTAGCCATGATCACTGCTGTTTAACCACTTACATGCTGCTGTCAATCTCTGACAGTTATTTAAATGGCGAAATCTTGATGGTGCGTACATTTGGGTGCCTACTGGCCTCCTTTTGCAATTTTGTAGGGTAAAATAAGGTGTGTCCCATGCACCACTCTGTGTCCCTTGCTGACTTGGTACAGCGCCTCCACTAGGTTATAAAAATCCAAGGTACTAGGTAACTTCCTTTCACAAAAATTATTTTTATGAACATAAGTGTAAACACAGGAAAATTAGCAACGTTTCGGCAATGCAGGGCCTTTGTCAAGTCAAGAAAAAAAGTGCATAGTCAAATAACACAAGACAGAAGTATTTATAGTGAATCAGTCATGGACCAATCCCCTTGACTCCCCCTGTTCGTCCAACCTCTGTTACCATAAAGACACTAAGACAAGAATTAAAATGAATATAAAATACAGAAAAGAGAACATCAAAGGGCACTGATGGAATGGTAATTCATAAATATATAATCCCGGATGAAGGGAAGCACAGGAACAATCCCACCTCAAATTATCTGTTGTTAAGAAACTTGCAATTCATATTACATCATTAGCATAAGTATATGCCCAGTTACACCCCTTCCAACCTATAGTATATATTGTTTCAAACTTGCTCATTTGCCTAGCAAGCACTGTCATGGACTATTGATTCAGTCACAATCACATCTGAATGGCAGGGGTGGGTCCATCTTATTTAAAAAAAAATGTTGTTGGGTATAATGACAGTGAGATCCCTGTTGTGAGTATAATATCTCTTTTTTTTCTTTTTCTCTTTTTTTCTTTTTTTCCTTTCCTTTTTTTCTTTATGTCTATTTGTTGTTCTTAGTCTTTTTCCTTTCTCCCCCACCTGTCACGCAAGGTATACGGAAGGACTCAGTGCAACACAAAGGGAAGAGGGAAAGGGAGCCCAGACTCTAGGGAAAGGGGGGAGTGGAGACCTCCTAGTCGGGTCTAGTGTCACCCTGTCTCCCTTATTGACCCTATATTGGCTCTTAACCAATCGCCACATGCGTACCTCGCCCTGTTTTTCCCTGGCATTAGAATCAGGCTAGGGAAAGGAGGAGATGAACACTAGTCGACCCCCACTGAACACTAAAGACAACAAGGGATGACAAACAGGGGAAATTGCTTATCTTTAGATGACACCAGACAAATGCGCACACGTCCTCAGGCACCAGAGAGTAAGCATTACTGCTCTTGCTGAAGCCTTCACAAGAAGTAAATGAATATCACCGGCACCTCCCTCTGATACACAGCAGGTATTTATACACCCAGACCAGGGAGTTAATTAGCTAGAGGAAGGTAACTGCTGGGTCCTAGAGACAGCCTCTAAGAAGATGTCTGTAATGCCAAACATAGAGATCTCCTGCGGTCAACTGCAGGGCGACTGTCTGTCACTTCTGACACACCCGTGACACCACCCTTCCCCCCTTTTCAAAAATATGCTTTCCTTTCTTGTGAATTTTCTTTTTTTCTTTTTTTTGTCCTTTTTATTTCCTTTTTCCCCCTTTTTCCTTTCTCTTTCTCTTCCGTTCCTTAACCCTTATGTCCTTCCATTTTCCTCCTCTTCTCTTTTTCTTTTTTTTTCTTTTACTTTTTCTTACTTTCTCCTTATTTCTATTACTTCTGTTTCTATTTCTATATCTATTTGCCTTCTCTGCCTTTTTTTGTTCTACTTTCCATCTCCCTGTTTTACCCTATTGACATTGAAACACTGGTGCTATTATGTAGATGGCAGAGTCTCGCACTATAGGTATACACAGATATTCCTCTACATGGTCTGCCATTGACAAATAGCAATAGATGATACAACAAACCCTATTGTGATTTAATTAGATCAATGTATGATAACCTAACAACTGAAGCGTATCCTTTCTTCACGGTCTGTCTGGTCAGTTTGTGATAGGAGTGAGGCAATGACATCATAGGAGGAGCTATCATGGCACACTGGTCATGTGACCGGCGGGACTGCATGTGACCATGGCGATCACATAACATAACCATGGGAGGTGCTATTGTGATGCGCTGGTAACGTGACTGCCAATGCTGCATGGGACAATGGCAATCATGTGACATATAATGATGACATCATGATCTGCCCCATGACAGAAAAATTCTAGCATTACGATTGGTTTCATACAGTTAAAGGTGACATAGCAATAATGGGTTGAATAGGATATGTTATACAACAATCACTGAGCAGCTTTTGTAAATAAGATGGGCCCACCCTGTCTACCATGCCTGATAGTCCCTGACAGTGCTTCCCAGGCAAATGGGCAGGTTTGAAACAATATATACTATTGGCTTGAGGGGGTGTAACTGGGCATATACCTATACTAATGATGCAATCTGAAGTGTAAGTTTCTTAACAACAGATATGGTGAGGTGGGATTGTTCCTGTGCTTCCCTTCATCCGGGATTATGTAGTTACCAATTACCCGTACAACAGTGACCTTTGATATTTTCTCTTTTCTGTATTTTATATTGATTTTAATTCTTGTTGTAGTGTCTCTATGGTAATAGAGGTTGGTCCAACAGGAATCATAGAATCATAGAATGGTAGAGTTGGAAGGGACCTCCTGGGTCATCTGGTCCAACCCCCTGCTCAAAGCAGGATTCACTAAATCATCTCAGACAGATGTCTGTCCAGCCTCTGTTTGAAGACGTCCATTGAAGGGGAACTCACCACCTCTCGTGGCAGCCTGTTCCACTCATTAATCACCCTAACTGTCAAAAAGTTTTTTCTAATATCTAATCTGTGTCTCCTCCCATTTAGTTTCATCCCATTGCTTCTAGTCTTTCCTTGTGCAAATGAGAATAAAGATGATCCTTCTACAATGTGACAGCCCTTGACATATTTGTAGACAGCTATTAAGTCTCCTCTCAGTCTTCTTTTTTGCAAGCTAAACATTCCCAAATCCTGCAACCGTTCCTCATAGGACATGGTTTGCAAACCAGTCACCATTCTGGTCGCTCTTCTCTGAACTTGCTCCAGTTTGTCTATGTCTTTTTTAAAATGTGGTGCCCAAAACTGTACACAGTATTCCAGATGAGGTCTGACCAAAGAGGAGTAAAGACCGATAATGACTTCACGTGATCTAGACTGTATGCTTCTGTTAATACATCCCAGAATTGTATTTGCCTTTTTTGCTGCTGCATCACACTGTTGACTCATGTTCAGTCTATGATCTATTAGTATACCTAAGTCTTTTTCACATGTACTGTTGCTTAGCTCTATTCCTCCCATTCTGTATATGCTTTATTCATTTTTATTGCCCAGATGTAGTACTTTGCATTTTTCCCTGTTAAAAACCATTCTGTTGGTTGCTGCCCACTGCTCCAGTTTATTTAGGTCTTTTTGAATCCTCTCTCTCTCTTCTCTAGTATTAGCTATCCCTCCTAGCTTTGTGTCATCAGCAAATTTAATCAGTTTACCCTCAATTCCTTCATCTAAATCATTGATAAAGATGTTGAACAATACAGGTCCCAGGACGGAGCCCTGTGGTACCCCACTTGAGACATTCATCCAGCTGGATGTGAAGCCATTTACAACCACCCTTTGAGTCCGATCACTAAGCCAGTTATGAATCCACCTAACAGTTGCCTGGTCCATTGCATACTTGGTCATTTTTTCAATAAGGATGGTGTGAGATACTTTGTCAAATGCTTTGCTGAAGTCAAGATATACTATATCTACAGCATTTCCCTGATCCACCCAGTCAGTGATTCTGTCATAGAAGGAAATTAAGTTAGTCTGACATGACTTGTTAGTTACAAACCCATGCTGACTCTGGTTAATCACTTCATTCTTATCCAGGTACTTACATACATGTTGTTTAATAATTTGTTCAAAGATCTTTCCTGGTATAGAAGTCAGACTCACCGGCCTATAGTTCCCTGGGTCCACCTTCTTCCCCTTTTTGAAGATAGGAACAACATTTGCTCTTCTCCAGTCTTCTGGGACTTCTCCTGTTCTCCAAGAATTTTCAAAGATTATGGAGAGTGGTTCTAAAATTTCTTCTACGATCTCCTTCAGTACTCTGGGGTGTAATTCATCTGGACCTGGAGACTTGAACTCATTTATGGTAGCTAAATATTCCCTCACAATCTTTCTGTTTACAGATAACTTGGATTCCTCTATTCCTTTAAAAGGACAGTGAAGATCAGTTGATGTTACATTTTCTTTCTGAGAGAAAACAGATGCAAAATAGGAATTAAAAAGTTCGGCCTTCTCAACATCCTCTCTTACCATTTCTCCATTTTCATCCTGTAAAAATCCTATAGCATCTTTGACTTTTCTTTTACTTTTGACATACCCCCAAAATCCTTTTTTATTGTTTTTGACATCTCTTGAAAGCCTTAATTCATTGTCAGCTTTAGCTAACCTGATACGTGCCCTGCAGGATCTGCAGACTGCATTATAATCTTCTTTAGATATGCCTCCCTCTTTCCATTTAATAAACATTTCTTTCTTTCTTTTTAGCATGTGTTTAAGTTCTGTGTTCATCCATCCTGGTTTCCTTAAATGCTTCCCATTCTTCCTACTTTTCGGGATTGTTAACGATTGTGCTTTGAGAATCTCATTTTTAAAAATTTCCCATCCTTCCTGGACATTTTTGTCCTTAAGGACATCCAGCCATTGGATCCCTCCTATTCTCTTTCTGAGTCTCTTAAAATCTGCCTTTCTAAAATCTAACCTTGAAGTTTGAGTCTTCACATGTCTTCCTCCTCTAGTTATCCAAAATTCTATAATAGCATGATCGCTGCCTCCTAGGATCCCAGCCACCTTTACCTCCTCAACCATTTCCTCCCTGTTTATAAGGATTAGATCCAAAGTAGCAGATCCCCTTGTTTTCTCCCCTACCTTTTGGAAGATAAAGTTGTCAGCAAGAGAGGATAAGAATTTGCTTGACCTGTTAGTTTTACTTGAGAGAGATTCCCAACAAATGTCTGGATAGTTGAAATCTCCCATGACCACTACGTCATATTTTTTGGAGAACTTGGTCATTTGATACATAAAGAGTTCATCCATATCTTCAGCTTGCCCAGGTGGCCTGTAGTAAATGCCTACAATGGTGTCCTTTCCGTTGTTCTCTCCTTGTATTCTTACCCAAACAGTTTCCACAGAACTCCCAGTCTCTGAAGCTTCAATGTCTGTGCAGATATACGCTTTTCTAACATACAATGCAACACCTCCTCCTCGTTTATCAAGTCTGTTTCTTGCAAATAAGTTGTATCCTTTTAGCCTTTTATTCCAATCATGTGTATCATCCCACCAAGTTTCAGTGATTCCAATGACATCATATTCCTTTTCCTGCATTAGTAGTTCCAATTCTCCTTGTTTGTTGCCCATGCTTTGTGCATTTGTATAAAAACATTTTAGTTTGTGATTGGTTTCTCTTCCTCCCATATTTTTTTTATTTAAATTGTTTTGTCTTTGTTCTTCCTTTCCACTTCCAGTAGCAGAGATCTCAATAGTATTTGTCAGCTGTATGGCTTTTTCTGGCCTTTTGCTTCCCTTCCCTCATTGTTCTAGTTTAAAGCTCTTCTGATGAGTGTAGCAAGGCGACTTCCAAATACATGTTTTCCAGTCTTCGTAAGGTGCACCCCATCTCTAGCAAGTAGTCCATCGTATAGGTAATTCATTCCGTGATCCAGAAATCCAAATCCTTGTTGACGGCACCATCGACGTAGCCAGTTGTTCACCTGTAGAATCTTATTCCACCTCATTGTTCCATGGCCATCCACTGGGAGGATGGATGAGAAGACCACCTGCGCTCCCAATTCTTTCACTTTCTTGCCTAAGTCTTCAAAGTCACTGCAGATGGTTTCCAGGTCCTTTCTTGCGGTGTCATTTGTCCCCACATGTATTAGCAGGAATGGGTAGTGATCTGTAGGTCTGAAGAGTCTTGATATCCTGTCAGACACATCTTTAATTTTTGCTCCTGGAAGACAGCACATTTCTCTTGAGGTTATGTCTGGTCTGCAGATAGCGGCCTCTGTTCCTCTTAACAGGGAATCCCCCATGACCACCACTCTCCGTTTTTTCTTCACAACATTCTTCTTTTTCCATCCAGGAGGATTCTGAGGGCTTACAAGGTTATTCATTGCTGGCAAAGTCTTATTTTGCTGTATTTCTTCATGGTTCTCCTGCGTGAGAGCCTGGTACTGGTTCCTGAGCAGTATGGGTGCTGACTGCTTCTCGATCCTCCTGCTTCTGTGGGTCACATGCTTCCATTCCTCTGTTTCGTCAGGTGCAATTCGAATTTCTTCTCTTTCTGAATCATGAAGAGATAATTCTGCTCTGTCTAAGAACTCTTCACCTTCCTTAATGATTTTCAAGGTAGTTAACCTCTCTTCTAGATTTCGCAACTTTTCCTCCAACAGGGACACAAGCTTGCATTTCTGGCATGAGAAGTTTGGCTTTTCCACTGGCAAGTCTGTGAACATGTAGCAGGATATGCAGCTCACCAAATGGCTCCAGGACTCTTCCATGTTCTTATTGTTAATGTTCTGAAAACAGTGAAAAAAGCTTAAAAAAAAAGCTTCAAAATGCGCGCGCCAGTAGGCGCGCGGTTTACCGATGTCCTCTTTTCAGCTCCAACAGCCAAAATCCAGTGTTCTTTGAGCTCGTGGAGACTCTTCACTTACCCCAAAATGCAGTGGGAATGTGCAAATTATCTCCTCAGGACTCCTCCCCTGGTTTACCGATGTCCTCTTTTCAGCTCCAACAGCCAAAATCCAGTGTTCTTTGAGCTCGCGGAGACTCTTCACTTACCCCAAAATGCAGTGAGAATATGCAAATTATCTCCTCAGGACTCCTCCCATGGAAGAATCAAGGGGATTGGTCCATTAATAATTCACTATAAATACTTCTGTCTTGTATTATTTGACCATGTACTTTTTTCTTGACTTGACAAAGACGCTGCATGGCCGAAACATTGCTAATTTTCCTGTGTGTACACTGATGTCAGTAAAAATAATTTATGTGGAAGGAAAATACCTGTGCTTTGGATTTTTGTAGTACATGCAATTTTTTAGGGGGTCAATGGGTTGCCATGGGAGCTGGTTCCCTGTGAATGCCCCCGTCACACCCATCTTGATGCCTTTGTGAAGCCCAGCCACTAGCTGGAGTTTTTAGAAGATTGTGTTTTTTACTATATAAGGCAATAATTAAAAATTGCAGTACTATAGCTTCCAATCTTCCCAGAACCAGCAAGACTATTTCAATTTGTGGGAGCTGTCCTGGGAGGTCAGAGCGGTGTCCGATTTCCTCTCATTCTGTACAATGTCTTCTCTCCTGCCGTCTTCATTGCTCTGTAGTTCCTCCTCCTCGGTGTGTTGGCCAAATGTAAGATTACGTTTGGCAATGTGTGATTTGAAAATCTTGAATCTGAGCTCTTTACACACTTACATTCTATTAAATAAACAATTCTTCTCTTTTCTTGTGATCTGATCTCCCCGGGACTTAAACTCCCAACTTGCATCATTGTAGGAAGTAGCAAATGCTAAGAACCAAAGACTGTACAAGGTTGTGAGAATTTTCTATATTTAAATGTGCACTGGATGTTCCTAAATTGCAGACATATTTTACTGGAACATAGAGCTATATCTTTAGCGTGGTGTTTACTGTTTAAGTGTTTGCAACCTTGCGATTTATTATTCTTTTGCATGCTTGTCACACTTGAATGTTTCAGATCACAAAAAAATTTAAATATTAGACAAAGATAACACAAGTAAACATACAATGCAGTATTTAAATGAAGGTGTTTATTATTAAGAGGAAAAGAAATCCAAACCTCCTCTGCCCTGTGTGAAAAAGTGAATGACCCCTTAACCTAATAATTGGTTGGGCCACCATTAGCAGCAACAACTGCAATCAAGTGTTTGTGATAACTGGCAATGAGTCTTTTACAATGCTCTAGAGGAATTTTGGCCCTCTCATCTTTGCAAAATTGTTGTAATTCAGACCGCCGCTCGTGCTCACCGCTTCCAGGTTCCAAAATTGCAGGCCACGTGTCCGCCCACAGATCACGTGACTCAGGATCAAATGTGCATCACCACAGGTGCTGAAAGTTAGGAGAGTGCAGCCCCCGTCCGCAGGTCCTGAGTTGAGCAGACAAAGGGGAATTTTATAGTGGGGGGATTTAAGAATGATTAGCTAGAAGCTGCTCCTGCTCCTAACCCCCAAAGGGAAACTGAAAGTGGTCCAAATTAAATAAAAAAGTCTATAGGGCGCTAAAAGAATGAACACTAGAGGTGGAAAAAATTTTTAGGGCTAAAAAATAAATGTAATGAGCCTTTTCCACAACGCGTTTCGATAGTGAACTAACTTCCTCAGGTGGTACAAGGGTATGAGCACAAACATAAAATATATATAGACAAAGATTCACAGTGATTGGTTGATACTAATTAGTTAACCTGGGTCCAAACAAAGGAAACCCTTCATGTGCTGGTGCGAAGTGTCCACATTGGTTTCACATAAGCCACCTTCACATGAATACAAAGTATCAAAAACACATTGGATAAGGTATAGGATATGGCAATACATGTTGATAAACAGTTATACAAAAATACATCTGTAGTGCCTACATCAATTTCATAGAAATCACTTACACATAAGTACAAAAAATCAAAACATATTAAGTGAGATATAGAATGAAGCAATACATGTTAAAAAACAGTTATTCAAAACTGTATCATAAAAAAGAAAGAAAAAAAAAAAATTTAAAACATAGCAATAATAATTCCATTAGAAAGGAGAAGGAAATGACCTTAAGAGGTGGTTACATTTTGAACGGTCAAATTCAGACCCTCAGGGGCCAACGTGCCCAACTTGAAGATCCAGAAACTTTCTTTATTAATCAAACTCACTAATCGGTCGGGGACAGTATCAGGTATGTGGTCTATAAAAGTAAGCCTCATATCTCCTGGATCTTTTTGATGAACAATGCTAAAATGTTTGGATACGCTGTGTAATTGATAACCTATCCGAATGTTATGTTTATTTTTATTTAGACGTGCGTGCATCGTTTGTATCGTTCGACCCACGTACTGGAGGTTGCAAATGCACTCAAGTAAATAGATCACATATGTCGACTGACAATTCACATCGTGTTTGATAAAGAATTTATTTCCTGTGGTATATGATGAAAAATTATTTTGATTACCATTTTGAATGACTCTACAACATAAACATTAAGGCATATTACATGGAAGACACCCCGAACAGACGCCCTCTTGTGAGGGTTGTATTCTAGATTTCAGGGATGTATTACTTGGTGCTATTAAGTTTCGCAAATTTCTGTTCTTCCTATAAATAATGCTCGGCTTGTTAGGTATAAAGGGTCCTAAAATGGGGTCACCCTTCAAGATAAACCAGAATTAATCCAAAATATTATGGATGGTAACTAGTGTTGAGCGAGCATGCTCGAGACTGCTCGTTACTCACCCAAGCATCACACTACTCGGAATGTTCGGCGAGCAGCGAGCATTTCCGGGTTACTCGGGCAGGAGCTCGGGTCTCCGCACTGCATGTTTGGCGCTCTTTACAGAGCCAATGAACATGCAGGGATTGCCAGCCAGTCACTGTAATGCCGCAGCCATGTTGTTTGTGGGCATTACCGTGATTGGCTGGCCGCACAGCGTCACCTCGAGTATTTAAAACCGGGCGCCGCCATCTTGGACACAGTCGCTCTGGATCAGACAGTGTAGGGTCAGTGCTGCTGAGTTAGGGAGAGATATATAGTGCGAAATAGGTAGTGTAGGGTCTCTAAAGCCTGCCAAATCAAGCAAACAGTCTTTCTCAGGACTAATATCCATCCCAGATATCAGGCAGGCAGGCAGGCAGGCTGTATAGGAGAGGCAGTGGTTATACCAGCAAACGCTGCATTACAGTCCTGTGTGCTCCTGTTGGTCAAATTGCTAGACTTATCAACCAGGTCTCAGGGGCCAGGAAAATGTTTTTTTTTTTTTCATCTAAATCCTGTGTTTTTCTTTTTTCCTCAGTCAGACAGTACAAATACCCGTCTTATTAACCTTTTGGTATTTTTTCCCCCTCCCAAAAAAATTTGAGTGTGTCTGTGACTGTTCACATACCAATATATCTGTTTAAAAGAGTCTGGAGTAGGCCAGAAAAATAGAACTGTGGTTTTGCAGTTCCACGGGTCAAATCTCTGTATTATCCTGTTTTTGGCATTTTTTGCCGTAAAAAAAACAGTAATAGTGTCTCCCTGACTGGTCAGACACCAATATATCTGTTTAAAAGAGTCTTGTGTAGGCCAGAAAAATAGAACTGTGGTTTTGCAGTTCCACGGGTCAAATCTCTGTATTATCCACTTTTGGGTCTTTTTTACATAAAAAAACAGTTTGAGTGTGTCGCTCCCAATTCTTGACCGAATTACTAGGGAAGCACACTACAACACCAGTATTGTGAACTGATCAGTGTGAACAGGTTATTAATTGGATAGCAGATAATACTTCCTGTATCCTGGGCACCACCACCTCCGGTCTGTCTTCCACACGGTCAAGTTTTAGTAGCCGTGAGTCTTGACCGCATACTCCTCCTCACCCTGATGCTCCTTCCTCCCACCATGCAAAGTGTTGTCAGACAGCAATTGATCCCACACTTGGACACTCTGAAGAGCTGTTCATTGGTCCATTTCCATATTTGTGCCCCTCGCCTGCTCCGTTTGAAGTGGTGGAAGAGGAGATCCCATGTAGCGATGCCCAAATATTTGAACAGCCACAGCCAGAGGAAGTCGACGCTGACAATTTGTCACAAGAGGTGGACGATGACGAGACACAATTGCCAGGAAGTGAGGAGGAGGATCGTGGTGTGCAAGTGGAAGAGGAGGAGGTGGTGGATGATCTAGTAACTGACCCAACGTGGTAGGAGGACACACAGAGCGAGGCCAGCAGCACACAGGGGGAGGCAGGCAGAGTACCCCAACAGGCAGGAAGAAGCAGTGTGATGGCCGCACACAGAAGGCGGGCAACAGTTCCCCGTAACACCAACACGAGGGACATTGCCAGTACAACTGGTAGGTCTTCCACAGTCTGGAATTTTTTTAAAGACTCTGCTGATAACCCCAAAAAGGCCATTTGTACCACCTGCCAGGCCAGCATCAGCAGGGGTGACAAAACTACCAGCCTAACCACCACCAGCATGATCAGGCACATGGCAGCAAAGTACCCGACTTTGTGGGGCGCAGCCCAGGGTCCACAACTAGTGTCAGCGGGTGTCACCACTGCTTCTTCCACTGTTGTGCGTGCAAGGCAATCCCCTTTCCATACTGCATGCAAAGATGACCCCGCCTCTCAGCCTTCACTTGTTATGGAAGTTTCTCAAGAAACAGCATCAACGTCCACGTCCACGTCCCACCGCAGCATTCAATTGTCCATATCCCAGAGCTTTGAACGAAAGCGCAAATTCGCAGCCAACGCCCCACAGGCCACAGTCCTAAATTCGCACATATCACGACTGCTTGCGTTGGAAATGCTGCCTTTTAGGCTGGTGGAGACGCATACTTCCGCAACCTTATGGTGGTGGCCGTCCCTCGGTACTCGGTCCCCAGCTGACACTATTTTGCCCAGTGTGCCATCCCTGCACAGCACAAGCACGTGTCCCAAAACATCTGCCGTGCCCTCAACAACGCAGTTACTGGGAGAGTCCACCTGACAATGAAAACGTGGACAAGTGCTTGTGGCCAGGAACGGTACATCTCCCTGACAACACACTGGGTAAACATAGTGGAACCTGGGACCCAGTTGGACATTGGGATGGAACACATTCTCCCCACACCGAGGATTGCGGGCCCTATGTCAGTCAGAGTTGCCCCCACAGTGTACAGCTCCTGCGCATCATCCTGCTCCTCCTCATGTTCAGCCTCCATCTCAGATATCACCACATCAGTTACAAGCTGGAAGCACTGCAGTACTGCCTCAGCCTAGTGGCAAAAGGCTGTGCTGAAACTCATAAGCTTAGGTGATAAACCTCACACTGCTTGTAAGTTGTGGACAGCTGTGAAAGAGCAGGCAGATCTGTGGCTGAGACCGCTGAACCTACATCCAGGAATGGTCGAGTGTGACAATGACCGTAACCTGGTGGCAGCTCTAAGGCGAGACGAGATCATACACGTACCATGCCTGGCTCATGTGCTTAACCTCGTGGTTCAGCGGTTTCTTAAATCGTACCCCGAGTTGCCAGATCTGCTCGTCAAAGTACGCAGCCTGTCAGCTCATTTTCGCAAGTCAGCTACAGCTTCCACCGCCCTTGCTGAGTTGCAGCAGCGTTTGCCGCTTCCGGCACACCGACTGGTGTGTGATGTCCCCACACATTTGAACTACCCTCCACATGTTGCAAAGGATTTGTGAGCAGAAGAGAGCAGTTGTGGAGTACCAGCTGCAACAAGGCCGTCGATATTCAGGTCAGACTCCACACATAAGACCTCAGGAGTGGAACTGGATGTCTGCCATTTGTACGATCCTGACAAACTTTGAGGAGTCCACCAAGATGGTGAGTGGCTATGATGCCATAAGTAGCGTCAGCATCCCACTTGTCTGTCTTTTGCAACGCTCTCTGCAGAGAATTAAAGAGGAGTCATTGCAGACAGAGTATGATGAGATGGATCAAGAACCCGTAGCGGTCGATTACACACAGCCCAGCCTCATCTCATCACAACGTTCATTGTGAGACAATGAGGGAGAGGAGGAGGAGGAGGAGGAACAGGAGCTGGCATCATGCACTGTAGACGGTAGTACCAGAACAATTGTCATACATTCGGTTCAGCATGGGTGGCTTGAGGACAGGGGGGGGGGGGAGGAGGAGGAGGAGAGCATGGTCAGTCGTCATCTTGGTGAGGACACGGAAGTCTTGCCCGTTAGCAGTCTGGCACCCATGGCTGACTTTGTGTTATGCTGCCTTAACCGTGACCCTCGCGTTGCCAAAATGTTGGGTGACAGTCATTACTGGATGGTGACAATTTTAGACCCTGCTACAAGGAGAACTTTCACTCTTATTCCTGAGGTGGAGAGGTCTACAAAAATGGGGCAGTACCAGAAGGCCCTTGCTGCAGAACTGTTAAAAAAATTCCCATCTGAACACGCTAGCGGCAGAGGTCACAGTTCGTTGACCAACCAAGGCGTACAGGCGAGAGAGATGCAATTCCAATCCAGCAGAGGCGGGGGAAAACTGTCAACATTTTGGGATATTTTTCTGAGACTCGCCCAACTTACAGGCCCTGAGGCGTGGGGTACTCTCACAAGGAGTGGAAAGTTTCAAAAGATGGTGAGGGAGTACCTTGCCGACGGTACCAGCATCCTATGTGATTCCTCTGTGCCTTTTAATTATTGGGTATCCAAGCTGGACACTTGGAATGAACTCGCTCTGTACGCCTTGGAGGTCCTGGCCTGCCCTGCCGCTAGCGTGTTATCGGAGCGTGTTTTTAGTGCCACTGGGGGAATTATAACTGATAAGCGCACTCGCCTGTCAACTGACAATGCTGACAAGCTGACCCTTATCAAAATGAACAAGGGCTGGATTGGGCCAGACTTCTCATCACCACCAAATGACAGCAGAGTAACATAAAGTCAAATCCACTGTGTTATTTCAGGAGGTGTATTCACATGCACCGCTTCACACCCACACATGGGTATACGCTTCCTCATTTCGGCTTTTATTTTGCTCTTCTCCTTATCCTCAGCCTCCACCACCACTATACCACCAGGGTGACTGTGGTCCGTGTTGCCAGCATTGCAAGTTCCTCCGTCCTAATTTTTGGCAGCTTTTGCTTGGAAGGCATAGGAAAAGACTAAGGAAGACCCACTCCCCAATAATGGGAATAATGTTTTTATTATGCTGTACTGCATGGCTCTTGTAAGGGGCATTGAAACCATCTTGTTAAGCTACTGTGACCTTCACGTCTCTTCCAAGGGGCATTAAAACCGTCTTGTTAAGCTACTGCGACCTCCACCACTTTTCCAAGGGGCATTAAAACCGTCTTGTTAAGGTACTCTGACCTCCACCACTTTTCCAAGGGGCATTAAAGATGTCTTGTTAAGCTACTGCGACCTCCACCGCTCTTCCAAGGGGCATTAAACCCCTCTTGTTAAACCACTCTGACCTCCACGTCTCTTCCAAAGGGCATTAAAACCGTCTTGTTAAGCTACTGCGACCTCCACCACTTTTTCCAGGGGCATTGATATTGTCTTTTTATTCCACTGCGACCTCCACGTCTCTTCCAAGGGGCATTAAACCCGACTTGTTAAGCTACTGCAACCTCCAGCACTCTTCCAAGGGGTATTTAAACCATCTTGTTAAGCTACTGCAACCTCCACGTCTCTTCCAAGGGGCATTAAAAACATCTTGTTAAGCTACTGTGACCTTCACTGCTCTTCCAAGGGGCATTAAAACCGTCTTGTTAAGCTACTGTAACCTCCACCACTCTTCCAAGGGGCATTTAAACCGTCTTGTTAAGCTACTGCAACCTCCACATCTCTTCCAAGGAGCATTAAAACCGTCTTGTTAAGCTAATGCGACCTCCACCACTTTTCCCAGGGGCATTGATATTGTATTTTTATTCCACTGCGACCTCCACGTCTCTTCCAAGGGGCATTTAAACCGTCTTGTTAAGCTACTGCGACCTCCACCACTTCTCCAAGGGGCATTAAAACCGTCTTGTTAAGCTACTGTAATCTCCACCACTCTTTCAAGGGGCATTTAAACCGTCTTGTTAAGCTACTGCTACCTCCACGTCTCTTCCAAGGGGCATAAAAACCGTCTTGTTAAGCTAATGCGACCTCCACCACTTTTCCCAGGGACATTGATATTGTCTTTTTATTCCACTGCGACCTCCACGTCTCTTCCAAGGGGCATTAAAACCATCTTGTTAAGCTACTGTAACCTCCAGCACTATACCAAGGGGTATTTAAACCGTCTTGTTAAGCTACTGCGACCTCCATGTCTCTACCAAGGGGCATTAAAACCGTCTTTTTAAGCTACTGCAACCTACACGTCTCTTCCAAGGGGCATTTAAACTGTCTTGTTAAGCTACTGCGACCTCCACGTCTCTTCCATGGGACATTAAAACAGTCATGTTAAGCTACTGCGACCTCCACGTCTCCTCCAAGGGGCATTAAAACCATCTTGTTAAGCTACTGCGACCTCCACGTCTCTTCCACGGGGCATTAAAACCATCTTGTTAAGCTACTGCAACCTCCACGACTCTTGCAAGGGGCATTAAAACCGTCTTGTTAAACCATTCTGAACTCCACAGCTCTTCCAAGGGGCATTGAAATGTTGTTTTTAATTAACTCTCACCTCCATGACTCTTACAATGGGCATTGCATTTCCTCCTAATTTTAGTCAGCCTTTGCTTTTCAATGCATAAGCGAACACTAAGGGAGACCCACTCCCCAATAATGGGTAGAAGGTTTTTAGTATGCTGTAATCCATGTCTGTTTCAAGGGCCATTGCAGTTCTTCATAATTTTTGGAAAGCCTTCCATTCACTGCTTAGGCCAACAGTGTACAGGAGACCCAGTTGCTATAAATGGAAAAAATGGTTTAGTTAAGGCCCTCTGACCTCTATGTCACTTCCAAGGGGCATTGGAGTGCCTCAAAATTTTTGGTAGACATTGCACTCACTGCATGCCCTATAACTGTGTAGCCGAACCGCTCCTTTAGGTACAGAAACATATCCTACAAGACATGTGTGGTTGACTGGCCTGATATTGATGTGAATGGTCCCTGTTCCTCCTGCTCTTTCTCCTTTGCCACCACCTCATCCATCATTCATCACCTGAAGCTTTGGTTAAATGGGAGTCATAGAACTAGGATAGTAGCAGGAAAACATCCAGCAATCCTCGGAGGAGGTAGGATATGCGCCAAAACACTGACCACCTCAGGCCTAGCAGCTACTACATATATGCGCTTGTATTACAAGGAACAGAAAGCTAAAGAGATGGATGGCCTCATGATCATGAATAATTTACCCGTTGTATAGGAGGCCGACCACTGCTGCTGTCTACCTTTTGAACTTTGTGTTGAAGCCTGATTGATCCAGGACCCGCAATCCTCTATGTCTGGAGGACGTGTTGCATCCCAGTGTCCAACTGTGTCCCAGCTTCCACAATATTAACCCAGTGCAAAGGAGTGAGATGGACCATCCCTGGCCACATTCACTTGTCCACGTGTTTGTGGTTAGGCTGTCCTTCAAATAGGGGCGGCTGGGGACAGTTTATGGTTATCCGGCCGCCCCCAGGCGGCTGGGGACCGTGTGTGGACACCCGGCCGCGGGGCGGCTAGGGACCGAGTATGGACACCTGGCCGCCCCCTGGCGGCTGGGGACCGAGCATGGACACCCGGCCGCCGGGTGGCTGGGGACTGAGTATGGATACCTCGCTGCCAATGCACCCATGAGGTATTGGCCAGCTTCGGCCTCCTCCAAACTAAAAGGCCCCATTTCAAGTGCAAGCTAGCAGCATCGTATTGCAGCCTGGGGGTGGGTGGGTGGCAGGTTTTTTACTTGCGCTTGCATTGCAAGGAATGGGGGAGGTACAATTGAACACTGCCCTGGGACAAGGACTTGCACTGGGATAGTTGCAAGTCTGCATCTTCTGATGCGGAAGGATCACTTCTGATGGGCACACTTTTAGGCAGTGACCTGGGTGTCAGAGATGCTTCCAGGGGTCTTCCCCATGCTGTTCCCATGTCTTTTCAGCACTGTATGCATGTGTCACACAGCACATGGCCAGATAAGTTTGTAAAATGTTAAAATTAGATTTCCTGGTGAATGCATTTGTCACGGTTGAAATCAATACAAAAGTGCAAAAACGCATAAAAAAATGCTACTTGTGAACATAGCCCACGGTGTGGATGAGTATTTTTATTTTTGGTTATTTATTTTACCTTATACACAACAAGGAATGGAAGTTCCTTAACATATTTCACAGGAAAGCACTTTCAGCTTAGTTTTTGAACGTTTTCTTGTGAGCCCGTAAAAGTGGCTTAATACCTCTGACCACGTTGTTGATAGCAGTGACCTGGGGGTCAGAAATGCTTCCTGGGGTGATGCTCATGCTGTCCCCATGTCTTTTCAGCACTGTCACTATCCTTTTGGGCACTTTTTAGGCTTTCTACAGACTGCCGGGGGTGCTCGGGTCTTCCATAGACTAGCATTGGGCTCGTTGCTTGGGTCGAGCACCAGAGTATCACGGCGAGCTCGGCCAGAGCTTCGAGCACCCTATCATTTTAGTGCTCACTCAACACTAATGGAAACTAGTGTTGAGCCACCCCCGTAGTGTTCGAGTTCGGTTCAGTTCGTCGAACACCTTCGAACACCGTTAAAACCAATGGCAGGCAAATAAAAACACATAGAAACACATAGAAAACACCTTCAAAGGTGTCCAAAAGCTGACAAACTGCTCAGAAGACACAACTAACACATGGAAAAGTGACAAGTACATATAGTCATGCGAAAAGAAAAGAGGTGGAGGAGTAAAAGGAGGGGGAGACACAGATATAGGCTTGTCATGCCCTTCTAAAATCCAAAAAGTGAGAAGCCGACACGTTCAGTCCGCTCCTGCCCGTGCCACCTCCGTGTCGCCGGGTTTGTGCCAGAGCCGCGGTGAACCCTGACGGCCAGCCCCCCTCTCCCAATACTGGTGCCTGTCCGCTGGTGGGTCGAGCGAGCCCCCCTGTGGTGGAGGCAGCTCTAAGCTTTTTAATTTAAATTGTCTCTCTAATTTGAATGAATACACTTTAAATCCATTTACAAGGATCTATTGGAGGGCAAGTCTCATGCCAGCAGCCGCGTAATTCCAGCTCCAGTAGCGTCCACTAAAGCTGCTGCAGTTAAAAAGCTTTTATAAGGATCGAGCTCGGCTGTCCACTGCAAGGCATCCTACTGCCAGTCCCAGCCCCTATGCCTTGGGGTGCCTCCTGATGCTCTTCACTGAGTATCCTGTGGTCCCGAAGCATTTCCTTTGAAAAAATTAAGTGTCCAAACTACAGGTGGTGTAGCTTGCTTAACAGCCGGGATAATCCGCTGACTAGCAGACACTGCTACTAGGCACAAAGTATTTCCTGGGCTAGATGCAGTTAAAAATTTGTAATTAGATACTCTCGTTGGATGCTGAGAAAGCATTCCATAGAGTCTCCTGGCACGCCATATATGATTCTCATAAAAAGCTTGGGGTAGGGGTCTAGGGGACCCTTTTATAAACAAAATCACGGCCCTGTATCACAATACGTCACCTAGGCTGAAGATAAATGGAACTGTAGCACCCTGAGGGCTCGGTTGCTACAGAGGTATTGCACCTCACCCAGAGGTGTGATATCTCACTCTCAGGTAAGGATGGAGTGTGGATCAGGACCCGACACCTGCATGCATTACACCACATTGCCGTGGGGCAGGGCGACCAATATGCCTCTGAGATGGGCACGACAGTCCCTGTCCCTGGCTGGAGTGGGGGGAGGGAACACTGAGGAAGGGGAACCCTGTAGTGCAGGAGCAGGGAGGAAGCAGTTCCTGGGTGCATTGAGAAGGGAGTATAAAAGGTGGGCACCATCTTAGTTCAGTGCAGAGAAGTCTGAGCAGAAGTGGCAGGGAGCAGGGGCTCTGCATGAGCTCTGCTCCGGAGGCGGGCCTAGTAACAGAGGCCCAGGCCTGGAAGAGGGAGAAGGAAGGAAGAGGAGCGGAGAAGGCTCCAGGAACGAGGAATGAAGGGATCCCAGGGGTGCGGACGGGCGAGTCGCCACCGCACGCCCGAATCCACCTGCGTGGAGGGGTCAGGCCAAAGGGGGAGACCGGTCCCCGAAACTAGTGGAGGCAGGAAACGACCCTCAGCTAGAAACCGGAGGCTGTGACATTTTATGTGGCGCAACCCCTCTCTACACCCGCTAGGAAGGCACCACATAGGGTCAGGGAAACTGGCGCCAAGTTTACCAAGAGGAGGCCCGAGGCAGCCGGACAGAAGGGTTGGTAAGAAAGGCCAGACAAAGGACACACAAAGGGGGTCCTGTGAAGCGCTCCAAAGTTATCTGGAAGTTGTCTGAGCCCCTCACCTGGTGAGCACAGTACGACGTGGGCAGCCGTTACCTGCAGACGTGGTCTGGATAATAAGAACTGTGAGTAAAGGCCCTGGACTGCATCACTGACTCCGTGTCGTTACTGCTGCTGCCCTGCACCATCACCCCCATCCTCCGCATACACTGCCCTGAGGCTATACTCCTCCCGTGGGGAGTTATGCTACGCTCTGCTGCACCCACAACACCAGCCTCAGCGGTCTGCCCTGCAGCGGCGGTTCACTCTGACCGCAATCCACGGGTGGCGTAGTCGGACATTTAAACATCAAAACCACATAAATAGTTCCGCCACTGGTTTGACCACCCTGAGCCACGGAACCGGGTCGCCGCCATGAAGACTACAACCACCAGCATCCACCAAAAAGGGTCCGGCTCCGGGTGTCCCAAGGCCCAGGGGGTGCATCAGAACATTTTCATCACCTTTCACAATCACCAATGGGACAAGGCAGGGATGTCCTCTGTCCCCTCTCTTATACATCCTAGTGACGGAGCACCTGCTCTCATCAATTCGCCATAACCCCAATATTAGGTGGATTGAGGTGGGAGGCACCGAGTACAAGTGCTCTCTATTTGCTGATGATGTCCTAGTATATATCACTCAATCACATATATCCATCCATGCTGTTATGGCTGAAATAGATCACTTTGTTACATGGTCAAATTTTAAAATCAATGCAGCGAAGTATGAGGCCCTCGATGTCTCCCTCCCCAAATCCATATAGGATTCCATCCAGTCCAACTTTCCCTTTGCCTGGCCCTCACAGGGTATCAAATACTTAGGAATTCCTATTCATAGAGACCTCTCCCATCTATGTTATCTTAATTTTGGGCCCTTTATTGAACAACTCCATACAGACCACGGTTGGCAAGTTAGAACTGTAAGATTCACTACGTGAACCACTGGTGTTTTGTGGAAAAGCACATGTACACTGTGTTCCAAATTATTATGCAAAAAGTGTTTAGGAGTGATAAGGGAAGAATTTGTTTGTTTGTTAGTTAAACTCATTGATGGTGATGTGTGTCAGGGCTCTTTATATCACTGTAAGCAATTGCAGACACCTGTGCTAATTAGTTTGGCAGGTGTGTCCAATGAAAGGCAAGACTACTTAAGAAGGCTGTCTCACATTATTAAGCAGCCTACATTTTCTGCCAAAATGGGAAAGAAAAAGGATGTGTCGGCTGCTGAGAAGCAACAAATTGTGGAGTGTTTAGCTTAAGGCATGACTACAATCAACATTGTGCGATGATCAGGATGAAGTGTCTTGGCAATCAAGAAGTATGTAGCTGATTCACAGTACACACGTGTGCGTGCTGATAAGGGCAAATTGAGGACTCTTTCCTACAGGCAATTACGTCAGGTTAAAAGAGCAGCGGCAAAAAAGCCTTGTCATAGCAGCAGACAAGTTTTTGAAGCTGCTGGTGCCTCCAACGTCCCCCGAACAACAAGATGCAGGGTCCTTCAGAGGTTTGCAGCTGTGCATACGCCATCCTGTCGACCTCCTCTATCCACTTCACTCAAGCAGAAACGGCTCCAGTGGGCTAAACATTACATGAAGACTGATTTCAAAACTGTTTTTTTCACGGATGAGTGCCATGCAGCGCTCGATGGTCCAGATGGATGGAGTGGAGGATGGCTGGTTGATGGACACCCCACGCAAACACGGCTACAGCGCCAACAAGGAGGAGGTGGAGTAATGTTTTGGGCTGGAATCATGGGGAGAGAGATTGTCGGCCCCTTTAGGATCCCTGAAGGCGCTAAAGATGAACTCCATAATGTATGTGGATTTTCTGAAACAGCACTTCCTGCCATGGTTCAAGAAGAAGAACCGTGTATTTCACAGCAAGATCATTTTTTTGCATGATAATGCACCATCTCATGCTGCACATAAATATCTGCATCTCTGGCTGATATGGGCATAAAAGGGGACAAACTTATGGTGTGACCCCCATGCTCCCCTGACCTCTACCCCATTCAGAACCTCTGGAGCATCATCAAAAGGAGTGTCTATGATGGCGGGAGGCAGTTCACATCTAAGCAACAGCTCTGGGAGGGTATTCTGTCCTCATGCAAAACAATTGAAGCAGAAACCATCCAAAACCTGACAAATTCAATGGACGAGAGAGTTCAGAAGCTCCTTTCGAACAAGGGGTCCTATGTGAAAATGTAACATCACCTAGAATAAAGTTTTGAGTTGAAAACTGTTTGATTTCAGTTTCTAATAACCTGCTAATGCTTATAATTTCAAAAATGACAATTTTTTTGGTCTTTATTAAAATGAAAAGGTTGATCGAAAAGTTTGGGGGATCTAAGAGTGTGGCAACCCAGTAGTCCTGATCACTTTGAATTCTGACAATATGAGGGTCATGTTGCAGGTAGTGCAGCAAGAAGGCACTTATGTGTCTTGCGCATCTCGGAGCCCCAAAATTATTTTCCGGGCTAGATGCAGCTAAAAATTATTATTAATTTTAAATCTGGTGGAGCTTAGTATAGATGGCCTAATAGGATCAGTGCTGCACACTGCTACAAAGCCCAAATTATTTTCCAGCCAAGATACAGATAAACATGATTAGTAATTTTAAATCTGGTGGAGCTTATTATAGATGGCCTAATAGAATCAGTGCTGCACACTGCTGCAAAGCCCAAATTATTTTCCAGCCAAGATACAGATAAACATGATTAGTAATTTGAAAGCTTAAAACGGTTGGTAGGGTGATTTTAACCAATCATCAAGCTTTTACTCTCCCCAGGATGACACAGGGGTAGAAAAGTTGTTTCGGACCATGATTTGTTCATCTTTATGAACGTGAGTCTGTCTACATTATCAGTGGAGAGCCGCGTGCGCTTATCTGTCAGCACACCACCAGCATCGCTGAACACACGTTCAGACAGAACGCTGGCTGCGGGGCATGACAAGATCTCCAAGGCGTAAGTGGCAAGCTCCGGCCATTTATCCAGATTGGAAGCCCAAAAAGAGCAAGGGTCCAGTGACACAGTCATGGCTTCAATGTTTACTTGGAGATACTCCTGTACCATCGTCTCTAGGCGTTGACTATGTGTCAGACTTCTTGTCTCCTGTGGCCTTGCAAAGGATGGGCTAAAAAAGTGGTGAAATGATTCCGCAAAATTGATGTTACCAGCAGATACTGTGGTTCTGTTACGGTTTGAGTGCTGAACACTTGACGGTCCCACGGTTGGCAAGTTGGAACTGTGAGATTCACTACGTGCACCACTGGTGTTTTGTGGAAAAGCACATGTAAGATTCTGCAACAGTCTCTGCTGATACTCCTGCATGCTTGCATCCCTTTCTATGGCAGGAATAAT
Source organism: Phyllobates terribilis (assembly GCF_046119375.1). NCBI lineage: Eukaryota > Metazoa > Chordata > Amphibia > Anura > Dendrobatidae > Phyllobates > Phyllobates terribilis. The sequence goes on along the minus strand of NW_027362768.1, from coordinate 31,018,154 downwards.
TTCGGCAAATTTACTTTTGTACCGGGGATCTAACAGTGTGGCAACCCAGTAGTCAGGATTATTTCTAATTCTCACAATTCGAGGGTCATGTTGCAGGTAGTGCAGCAAGAAGGCACTCATGTGTGTTGCGCATCCAGGAGCACCAAGTCCCTGTTGTGTTGGTGGCGAGGTAACAATCATGCTTCCTTCCTCTGTCCTCTCCCCCCAACCTCACACAACAGAAATGTGATCAAGGTCTCCCTCATCTGATGAGTCTTCCATCAGTTCGTCCTCCACTTCTTCCTGGGCTCCTGCACCTTCCTCACTAGTTTGGCTGCTACCATGCGCCCTGGTAAAACCATCTCCCCCACCCTCACATGCCTGCCGCCTTGGTGCTGCCGACCGTCTGGACCTTGCAGATGTTAGCCCTTCCACATACAACTCCTCCTCCTCTACTTCCTCCACCTCCTCTTGTGCCACCACCTGACTCCGAATTCTATTTAACATGTGCTCCAGCATGTAAATCACCGGAATAGTCATGCTGATAATGGCATCGTCAGCACTAAACATCTTCGTCGCCATTTCAAAACTGTGCAGAAGGGTGCATAGGTCCCTGATCTGAGACCACTCCGCCAGCGTGATTTGCCCCACCTCTGGATCTCATTGGCCCAGGCTATACGTCAGAACGTATTGCACCAGGGCTTGTCGGTGCTGCCACAGTCGCTGCAACATGTGCAGAGTTGAATTCCACCGGGTAAGCACATCGCATTTTAGCCGGTGAAGTGGCAGGCCCAACGACTTCTGTAGAGATGTAAGTCGCTGAGCTGTGGGATGTGAATGGCGGAAGTGAGCACACAGCGACCGTGCCCTCTGCAGAAGGCCATCTAGTCTGGGATAGTGGGCTAAAAATTGCTGGACAACCAGGTTCAACACGTGAGCCATACAAGGCACGTGTGTGACATTGCCCCGGCGAAGGGCCGCACCCAGGTTTGCAGCATTGTCGCACACGGCCTTCCCTGGTTTCAGGTCCAGTGGAGACAACCATTCATGAAATTGGTTCTCCAGAGCTGACCACAACTCCTCAGCTGTGTGACTCACATTTCCCAGACATTTCAAAGTAAAAACTGCCTGATGACGTTGAGCCCTACTGCCAGCATAGTAAGGAGGTGTGCAGGATCCCTTCTGCGCAGTTAGAAAGCTTGTGGCATGACCAGACAGGCTTTGGGTGCAGGTGGAAGACCGAGAGGAGGTTGAGGAGGCAGAAGCAGTGGAGGAACTTTGACATAAAGAGGATTGACGCACAACTCGTGGGGACGGCAAGACTTGGACAGCAGCCCCTTGTCCTGCTGTCACCATAGTTACCCAGTGCCCAGTCAGCGACATGTAACGCCCCTGTCCATGCCTACTCGTCCAAGTGTCTGTGGTGAAATGCACCCTGTCACACACAGAGTTTCTCAAAGAAGCGGTGATGTTGTGTGCGACATGCTGGTGAAACGCAGGCACACCTTTCTTTGAGAAGTAGTGCCGACTGGGCATCTGGTACTGGGGCACTGCGACGGACATAAGGTCTCGAAAATCCTCTGTGTCCACCAGGCGGAAAGGCAGCATTTCTGTAGCCAAGAGCTTGCAGATGGTGAAATTCAACCTCTTAGCTTTCTCATGGCTAGGAGGAAATGGTCTTTTACTTGTCCACATCTGAGGGACCGAGGGCTGGCTATTGTGCTTAGACGGGGTTGATAAGGGTGTCCCCGGCAAACTGCCGGTCTGTGAGGAAGATGCAGGCGGACATGTTAGGTTGCCTTGATCCAAAGGTGGTGCTAACGATGTCGGACAGCGCTCAACACCAGCTGGTGTTACCACCTCCAAAGAAAATGATGACCTGCCAATCACGCTGGCTGTTGCCGGTAAAGAGGTGGCAGGTCTGCACCCCAAAACAGGTGTGACTGCTGTCCCCCCAGTCACAGAGGATGAAGAGGCCGCGGATGCACAAGATATGGCAGACGGTGGTTGGCCCGGCCGGCTAGGCCGCATTGTAGCACACTGAGCTTCCCACTGCAACTTATGCTTCATGTCTATGTGCCGGTTCATGCATGAAGTACTCAAACTATGTATTTTTTGGCCTCTACTTAGCTTTTGCTGACAAATGTTACAGATAACACGAGTTGAGTCATCTTTATCGATCTGAAAAAATGCCCAGGCTATGCAAGGCTTAGCACCCATGCGATCTGAAGAGCCACCACGACTTGTGGTGAGAGGCAGAGTTGTGTTTGAGGATGCAGTTGTTGACGTGCTTCCAGTACTACGTCTCTGTCCAGGAAGGCGCAACCTGACCTCGTCGTCACTAGCATCTTCCTCCACCTCCTCTGCTGACCTCATCTCTTGGCTGACTGTGGGTTGACAGTAAGTGGGATCTCCAACCTTATCATCATCACCCTGTGCGTTATCACACCCGTCGTCCTCAGAGCCAACCTGTTCCTGCCCTGACAAAAAACTAAAGTTGTCGCTCCAATCAGGTATTTGAGTCTGATTATCGTCTTCCTCATTGTCTCCACCAGCAGGAGTTACAGTTTGGGAATGAGGGTCTACATTATGGTCAGAACCTTCTGCGTCTGGTCCTGGATCCGACTCATAAAGATTCTGGGCATCAGTGCAGATCATTTCCTCGTCTGGATTCACAGAAGCGCTGGAGTCGACCTCTGATTCCCAGGCTATAGTATGAGTAAACAGCTCTGCAGACTCAACCATCTGTTCTACCTCATACTCAGACGTGCAGCTGGAGATTTGGGAGCTGTGAGGAAGCAAGTGCGATTGGGGTGACACCTTTGAGGACTGGAGTATTTGTGATGTTGAAGTTGATGTGGAGGAGAGCCCACTTAAAGGAGCACTTGATATCCGTTGAAGCACCTGCAGTTTTTGTGCCTCATCTGGAATTTGTAGCGATTGGCGTGGCCGTAAGAAAGGGATCTTATCACATTGTCCGCTAAAAGAAGTAGACATTTTAGTTTGGCTGGAAGATGGTCTTTCTTCTGCAGATGTTACTGTTGCTTTAACACCTACCCCACGGACACAACCTTTTTTCCCCTTCCCAACACGCCAATTCCCCTTTCCACCAGCAGCAGGCCTTTTTCCACTCATTTTGGTGGTTAACTAATTCACAACTCTGGAGTTGTTTGCACAAAAAAACAATGGATGGGAACCGAGCAGAGCTGAGTGGCCAAACTGTGGTATTAGGCCAAAACTATTGGCTGGGTTAGATGCAGAAAAAAATTATATTCGATTTGCAACCTGATGGAGGTCAGTATAGATGGACTAATAGAACAAGTCCCACACACAGCTAGAAGGCCAAATATTTTTTCAGAGCTAGATGCAGAAAAAAATTATATTCAGTTTGCAACCTGATGGAGGTCAGTATAGATGGACTAATAGAACAAGTCCCACAAACAGCTAGAAGCCCAATATTTTTTCAGAGGTAGATGCAGAAAAAAAATTATTTTTAATTTGCAACCTGATGGAGGTCAGTATAGATGGACTAATAGAGAAAGTCCCACACACTGCTAGAAGGCCAAATATTTTTTCAGAGCTAGATGCAGAAAAAAATTATATTCAGTTTGCAACCTGATGGAGGTCAGTATAGATGGACTAATAGATCAAGTCCCACACACAGCTAGAAGCCCAAATATTTTTTCAGAGGTAGATGCAGATAAAAATGATTTTTAATTTGCAACCTGATGGAGGTCAGTATAGATGGACTAATAGAGAAAGTCCCACACACTGCTAGAAGGCCAAATATTTTTTCAGAGCTAGATGCAGATAAAAATTATTTTTAATTTGCAACCTGATGGAGGTCAGTATAGATGGACTAATAGAGAAAGTCCCACACACTGCTAGAAGGCCAAATATTTTTTCTGAGCTAGATGCAGATAAAAATTATTTTAATTTGCAACCTGATGGAGGTCAGTATAGATGGACTAATAGAGAAAGTCCCACACACTGCTAGAAGGCCAAATATTTTTTCAGAGCTAGATGCAGAAAAAAATTATATTCAGTTTGCAACCTGATGGAGGTCAGTATAGATGGACTAATAGAACAAGTCCCACACACAGCTAGAAGCCCAAATATTTTTTCAGAGGTAGATGCAGATAAAAATAATTTTTAATTTGCAACCTGATGGAGGTCAGTATAGATGGACTAATAGAGAAAGTCCCACACACTACTAGAAGGCCAAATATTTTTTCAGAGCTAGATGCAGATAAAAATTATTTTTAATTTGCAACCTGATGGAGGTCAGTATAGATGGACTAATAGAGAAAGTCCCACACACTGCTAGAAGGCCAAATATTTTTTCAGAGCTAGATGCAGAAAAAAATTATATTCAGTTTGCAACCTGATGGAGGTCAGTATAGATGGACTAATAGAACAAGTCCCACACACTGCTAGAAGCCCAAATATTTTTTCAGAGCTAGATGCAGAAAAAAATTATATTCAATTTGCAACCTGATGGAGGTCAGTATAGATGGACTAATAGAATGATGCTATGCCCAAAAGATTTTACTTCACTAGGTGCAGTAAAAAAATTGGTATTCTATACACAGGTGGTATATCTTGCAACACAGATAGGCTACTCCACTGACTAACACACTCTGCAATAGGCCAAAAAGGATTAGCTTTGCTAGATTCAGCCAAATGCTGTGAAAAAAACTTGCACAGCACTGGCACAGACCTGCCTGGCAAAAACTGATAGGAACTGATGTAACCTAGTCCTGAAAAGGACTGCAATTACAATTAGTCTTTACTCCCACAATCTATCTATTTAAGAGCACAGACCTGCCTGATAAAAGTCGTAGGAAATGCTGTAACCTAGTCCTTAAAAGGACTGCAATCACAACTATTCCCTACTCCCAAGCTATCTGTAGATTTGTGCGAAAATTGGCTTGAAATTAACAAGGTATAGCGCACACAGCAACAGCGGTGCCGTCTAACACGCAGCTGCAGCAGTGAGAAAATGGTGGCGACGGGGAAAATGGCTTGGTCTTATAGGGCAAGGACATGTGACATACACTGCCAATGACACATGCCCTTGCTTGTGTGAAAAACAGCAGTTCGCTCCGTGTGTGCGCTGCTGATAGGCTGACAGACTGCACCTCCCCACTGCAAATGCGGGAAAGAGAAAAAAAAATGGAGATCTTCATTATTCCTGCAGAGATCCATCCCCTGCCCCTCCCCCCACCCCGCTGTACACTCAAACTGCGTATTAACATTAATTTTCATCATTACTGAGAAAAAATCCAGTTATGATTTTGGTGCACGAACAGTTATCGAACATAACCTCGAACAGCCGAATTTTTCTCAAATCGTTCGTGTTCGCCGAACGGCTCGAACACCGCCCAAAACAGCTCGAATTTGAGATTGGCGAACAGTTCGAGTAGAACAACGCTCATCTCTAATGGTAACCCTAGATTGACTAAATGTTTTGACCATGCTCCATCTAGTCAGATCTGAGGCTAATTTATTTCTACTCTTATTTTTATTGGTGAATGACTCAATCCTATCAAGACACTTATTCTGTGTAAGGGTTTTAGTTCTGGAGAAAGCATCCATCAATAACTTCTTGGGGTAGCCTTTCTGTAGAAATTGTTTTTTCAATATTTTAGATTCCACTAAAAATTCTGAATCTCTGGTGCAGGTTTTTCGGACCCTGCAGTATTGCCCATAAGGGACATTGGTGAACCATTTCGGGAGATGTCCACTATCGAATATTAAACAACTGTTAACATCCACAGGTTTAAAAAAAGTTGATGTGAACAATCTTCCTGTTAGATCAACTGCACTATAAGATCCGGAAACTGTAAGGCGGTTTAAGAAAAGGTCGCTGTAAATGATAAACCCCATGGATTGGCATTGATTTAGTCAACGAATTTCAATGCACTCTCGCTAGTTCCCCTCCACAGGAAAAATAAGTCGTCTATGAAGCGGCGATAAAACACCACATGGTTGGCCGCCGGGGGGGACTGCGCGATGAAGACGGACTCAAAACCCCCCATAAACAAATTTGCATAACTGGAGGCGAACCTAGTCCCCATCGCGCAGCCCTTTATCTGACGGTAAACTACCCCTTCAAATGTGAATACATTAATATTTAATATAAACATCATAGATGTTTTAAGGAAATTCCTTTGCTCAACTGGAATATTAGTGTCCATCGACAAGAATTGATCGATTGCTTGCAACCCCAAGTCGTGGGATATATTGCTATAAAGAGCACTAACATCAAGGGTCAAGATGAGGCAATCATTCACAGGGGGGAGGTTTCTCAAAAGTTTAATTAGTTGGGAGGAGTCTCTCAGGTAGGAATCAAGCTTAACAACATATTTTTGAAGAAAAAGGTCGACATAATGGGAAAGGTTATTGGTGATGGAACTAATTCCCGAAATGATTGGGGGCCCGGGGAATTGATGGGTTTTTTGTGTATCTTGGGGAGAAAATAGAAAAAAGGAACCCTGAATGTAGTTATATCTGAAAAAAAATTCTCTTTTTTTGTTTAGAAGACCCTTTGCATGTGCGGTCCTAATATGCTCCTTATATTTTAAAAATATAGAAACCGACGGGTCCTGAGATAGCATTTCATAGTAGTCATGATCAGCCATAATTCTCTTTCCCTCCCCAATATACCAGCCTCTATCATGAGTACTACGCCACCCCCTTTGTCTGCATTCTTGATAAACAGATTTTGGTTGTCTCTAAGTGAAATGACGGCTAGTCTCTCACCGGGACTCATATTATCCTTAGTTTTTTGATGTTTAAAGGACCGAATCTCCTTTAAAATAAGTTGTTGAAATGTTTCATTATGGGAACCTTTATGATGCAGTGGGTAGAATTTACTCGAATGTCCATGCACATCTACATGCATCAGTTCAGTCTCTAGATTGGTGGCCAGGGAGGGGCTTTGTGGAGGTGGAATTATAGTTTTTCCTCTCCTTTCTTCTAATCAAAAATGTCGTTGTATAGATAATTTTTTAAAAAAATCATTGAGATCAAGATATAAAGAAAACACATTAGTAGGAGAATTAGGGCAGAAGGACAGACCTTGTTCAAGTAATCGGATCTCATCATCGGTTAAAATATGGTCCGACAAATTAAAAATTCCTAAATTTCCTTCGTACTATTGTGTTCTAATCTGCCTTTGTCCTTTTTTGGGATATATCCAGTAGAGGTCCAGTAGAGGTACTGGGTTTGCAGTGGGTTCGTCCTCTCCCTCTACAACCCCGTTTTCTCTTTTTCTCTTTGAGTGACGTCCGGGGGCAACCCGAAAAAACTGTGTGATTTTTGAATCCCTCATGTTGGATTCTGAATATACTGTAAGTAGCATTTTTCTCATTCACACAAACCGAAAAATTGGCTCTAGTTGATGATTCTTGTACAGATGGGGTTAAGTGATTTTAACCGATCATCAAGCTTTTACTCTCCCCAGGATGACACAGGGGTAGAAAAGTCGTTTCGGACCATGATTTGTTCATCTTTATGAACGTGAGTCTGTCTACATTATCAGTGGAGAGCCGCGTGCGCTTATCTGTCAGCACACCACCAGCATCGCTGAACACACGTTCAGACAGAACGCTGGCTGCGGGGCATGACAAGATCTCCAAGGCGTAAGTGGCAAGCTCCGGCCATTTATCCAGATTGGAAGCCCAAAAAGAGCAAGGGTCCAGTGACACAGTCATGGCTTCAATGTTTACTTGGAGATACTCCTGTACCATCGTCTCTAGGCGTTGACTATGTGTCAGACTTCTTGTCTCCTGTGGCCTTGCAAAGGATGGGCTAAAAAAGTGGTGAAATGATTCCGCAAAATTGATGTTACCAGCAGATACTGTGGTTCTGTTACGGTTTGAGTGCTGAACACTTGACGGTCCCACGGTTGGCAAGTTGGAACTGTGAGATTCACTACGTGCACCACTGGTGTTTTGTGGAAAAGCACATGTAAGATTCTGCAACAGTCTCTGCTGATACTCCTGCATGCTTGCATCCCTTTCTATGGCAGGAATAATTTCGGCAAATTTACTTTTGTACCGGGGATCTAACAGTGTGGCAACCCAGTAGTCAGGATTATTTCTAATTCTCACAATTCGAGGGTCATGTTGCAGGTAGTGCAGCAAGAAGGCACTCATGTGTGTTGCGCATCCAGGAGCACCAAGTCCCTGTTGTGTTGGTGGCGAGGTAACAATCATGCTTCCTTCCTCTGTCCTCTCCCCCCAACCTCGCACAACAGAAATGTGATCAAGGTCTCCCTCATCTGATGAGTCTTCCATCAGTTCGTCCTCCACTTCTTCCTGGGCTCCTGCACCTTCCTCACTAGTTTGGCTGCTACCATGCGCCCCGGTAAAACCATCTCCCCCACCCTCACATGCCTGCCGCCTTGGTGCTGCCGACCGTCTGGACCTTGCAGATGTTAGCCCTTCCGCATACAACTCCTCCTCCTCTACTTCCTCCACCTCCTCTTGTGCCACCACCTGACTCCGAATTCTATTTAACATGTGCTCCAGCATGTAAATCACCGGAATAGTCATGCTGATAATGGCATCGTCAGCACTAAACATCTTCGTCGCCATTTCAAAACTGTGCAGAAGGGTGCATAGGTCCCTGATCTGAGACCACTCCGCCAGCGTGATTTGCCCCACCTCTGGATCTCATTGGCCCAGGCTATACGTCAGAACGTATTGCACCAGGGCTTGTCGGTGCTGCCACAGTCGCTGCAACATGTGCAGAGTTGAATTCCACCGGGTAGGCACATCGCATTTTAGCCGGTGAAGTGGCAGGCCCAACGACTTCTGTAGAGATGTAAGTCGCTGAGCTGCGGGATGTGAATTACGGAAGTGAGCACACAGCGACCGTGCCCTCTGCAGAAGGCCATCTAGTCTGGGATAGTGGGCTAAAAATTGCTGGACAACCAGGTTCAACACGTGAGCCATACAAGGCACGTGTGTGACATTGCCCCGGCGAAGGGCCGCACCCAGGTTTGCAGCATTGTCGCACACGGCCTTCCCTGGTTTCAGGTCCAGTGGAGACAACCATTCATGAAATTGGTTCTCCAGAGCTGACCACAACTCCTCAGCTGTGTGACTCACATTTCCCAGACATTTCAAAGTAAAAACTGCCTGTTGACGTTGAGCCCTACTGCCAGCATAGTAAGGAGATGTGCAGGATCCCTTCTGCGCAGTTAGAAAGCTTGTGGCATGACCAGACAGGCTTTGGGTGCAGGTGGAAGACCGAGAGGAGGTTGAGGAGGCAGAAGCAGTGGAGGAACTTTGACATAAAGAGGATTGACGCACAACTCGTGGGGACGGCAAGACTTGGACAGCAGCCCCTTGTCCTGCTGTCACCATAGTTACCCAGTGCCCAGTCAGCGACATGTAATGCCCCTGTCCATGCCTACTCGTCCAAGTGTCTGTGGTGAAATGCACCCTGTCACACACAGAGTTTCTCAAAGAAGCGGTGATGTTGTGTGCGACATGCTGGTGGAGCGCAGGCACACCTTTCTTTGAGAAGTAGTGCCGACTGGGCATCTGGTACTGGGGCACTGCGACGGACATAAGGTCTCGAAAATCCTCTGTGTCCACCAAGCGGAAAGGCAGTATTTCTGTAGCCAAGAGCTTGCAGATGGTGAAATTCAACCTCTTAGCTTTCTCATGGCTAGGAGGAAATGGTCTTTTACTTGTCCACATCTGAGGGACCGAGGGCTGGCTATTGTGCTTAGACGGGGTTGATAAGGGTGTCCCCGGCAAACTGCCGGTCTGTGAGGAAGATGCAGGTGGACATGTTAGGTTGCCTTGATCCAAAGGTGGTGCTAACGATGTCGGACAGCGCTCAACACCAGCTGGTGTTACCACCTCCAAAGAAAATGATGACCTGCCAATCACGCTGGCTGTTGCGGGTAAAGAGGTGGCAGGTCTGCACCCCAAAACAGGTGTGACTGCTGTCCCCCCAGTCACAGAGGATGAAGAGGCCGCGGATGCACAAGATATGGCAGACGGTGGTTGGCCCGGCCGGCTAGGCCGCATTGTAGCACACTGAGCTTCCCACTGCAACTTATGCTTCATGTCCATGTGCCGGTTCATGCATGAAGTACTCAAACTATGTATTTTTTGGCCTCTACTTAGCTTTTGCTGACAAATGTTACAGATAACACGAGTTGGGTCATCTTTATCGATTTGAAAAAATGCCCAGGCTATGCAAGGCTTAGCACCCATGCGACCTGAAGAGCCACCACGACTTGTGGTGAGAGGCAGAGTTGTGTTTGAGGATGCAGTTGTTGACGTGCTTCCAGTACTACGTCTCTGTCCAGGAAGGCGCAACCTGACCTCGTCGTCACTAGCATCTTCCTCCACCTCCTCTGCTAACCTCATCTCTTGGCTGACTGTGGGTTGACAGTAAGTGGGATCTCCAACCTCATCATCATCACCCTGTGCGTTATCACACCCGTCGTCCTCAGAGCCAACCTGTTCCTGCCCTGACAAAAAACTAAAGTTGTCGCTCCAATCAGGTATTTGAGTCTCATTATCGTCTTCCTCATTGTCTCCACCAACAGGAGTTACAGTTTGGGAATGAGGGTCTACATTATGGTCAGAACCTTCTGCGTCTGGTCCTGGATCCGACTCATAAAGATTCTGGGCATCAGTGCAGATCATTTCCTCGTCTGGATTCACAGAAGCGCTGGAGTCGACCTCTGATTCCCAGGCTATAGTATGAGTAAACAGCTCTGCAGACTCAACCATCTGTTCTACCTCATACTCAGACGTGCAGCTGGAGATTTGGGAGCTGTGAGGAAGCAAGTGCGATTGGGGTGACACCTTTGAGGACTGGAGTATTTGTGATGTTGAAGTTGATGTGGAGGAGAGCCCACTTAAAGGAGCACTTGATATCCGTTGAAGCACCTGCTGTTTTTGTGCCTCATCTGGAATTTGTAGCGATTGGCGTGGCCGTAAGAAAGGGATCTTATCACATTGTCCGCTAAAAGAAGTAGACATTTTAGTTTGGCTGGAAGATGGTCTTTCTTCTGCAGATGTTACTGTTGCTTTAACACCTACCCCACGGACACAACCTTTTTTCCCCTTCCCAACACGCCAATTCCCCTTTCCACCAGCAGCAGGCCTTTTTCCACTCATTTTGGTGGTTAACTAATTCACAACTCTGGAGTTGTTTGCACAAAAAAACAATGGATGGGAACCGAGCAGAGCTGAGTGGCCAAACTGTGGTATTAGGCCAAAACTATTGGCTGGGTTAGATGCAGAAAAAAATTATATTCGATTTGCAACCTGATGGAGGTCAGTATAGATGGACTAATAGAACAAGTCCCACACACAGCTAGAAGCCCAAATATTTTTTCAGAGGTAGATGCAGAAAAAAAATATATTCAGTTTGCAACCTGATGGAGGTCAGTATAGATGGACTAATAGAGAAAGTCCTACACACTGCTAGAAGGCCAAATATTTTTTCAGAGCTAGATGCAGACAAAAAATTATTTTGAATTTGCAACCTGATGGAGGTCAGTATAGGTGGACTAATAGAACAAGTCCCACACACTGCTAGAAGGCCAAATATTTTTTCAGAGCTAGATGCAGAAAAAAATTATATTCAGTTTGCAACCTGATGGAGGTCAGTATAGATGGACTAATAGAACAAGTCCCACACACAGCTAGAAGCCCAAATATTTTTTCAGAGGTAGATGCAGAAAAAAATTATATTCAGTTTGCAACCTGATGGAGGTCTGTATAGATGGATTAATAGAACAAGTCCCACAAACAGCTAGAAGCCCAATATTTTTTCAGAGGTAGATGCAGAAAAAAAATTATTTTTAATTTGCAACCTGATGGAGGTCAGTATAGATGGACTAATAGAGAAAGTCCCACACACTGCTAGAAGGCCAAATATTTTTTCAGAGCTAGATGCAGAAAAAAATTATATTCAGTTTGCAACCTGATGGAGGTCAGTATAGATGGACTAATAGAACAAGTCCCACACACAGCTAGAAGCCCAAATATTTTTTCAGAGGTAGATGCAGATAAAAATTATTTTTAATTTGCAACCTGATGGAGGTCAGTATAGATGGACTAATAGAGAAAGTCCCACACACTGCTAGAAGGTCAAATATTTTTTCAGAGCTAGATGCAGATAAAAATTATTTTTAATTTGCAACCTGATGGAGGTCAGTATAGATGGACTAATAGAGAAAGTCCCACACACTGCTAGAAGGCCAAATATTTTTTCTGAGCTAGATGCAGATAAAAATTATTTTTAATTTGCAACCTGATGGAGGTCAGTATAGATGGACTAATAGAGAAAGTCCCACACACTACTAGAAGGCCAAATATTTTTTCAGAGCTAGATGCAGAAAAAAATTATATTCAGTTTGCAACCTGATGGAGGTCAGTATAGATGGACTAATAGATCAAGTCCCACACACAGCTAGAAGCTCAAATATTTTTTCAGAGGTAGATGCAGATAAAAATAATTTTTAATTTGCAACCTGATGGAGGTCAGTATAGATGGACTAATAGAGAAAGTCCCACACACTGCTAGAAGGCCAAATATTTTTTCAGAGCTAGATGCAGATAAAAATTATTTTTAATTTGCAACCTGATGGAGGTCAGTATAGATGGACTAATAGAGAAAGTCCCACACACTGCTAGAAGGCCAAATATTTTTTCAGAGCTAGATGCAGAAAAAAATTATATTCAGTTTGCAACCTGATGGAGGTCAGTATAGATGGACTAATAGAACAAGTCCCACACACTGCTAGAAGCCAAAATATTTTTTCAGAGCTAGATGCAGACAAAAATTATATTCAATTTGCAACCTGATGGAGGTCAGTATAGATGGACTAATAGAATGATGCTATGCCCAAAAGATTTTACTTCACTAGGTGCAGTAAAAAAATTGGTATTCTATACACAGGTGGTATATCTTGCAACACAGATAGGCTACTCCACTGACTAACACACTCTGCAATAGGCCAAAAAGGATTAGCTTTGCTAGATTCAGCCAAATGCTGTGAAAAAAACTTGCACAGCACTGGCACAGACCTGCCTGGCAAAAACTGATAGGAACTGATGTAACCTAGTCCTGAAAAGGACTGCAATTACAATTAGTCTTTACTCCCACAATCTATCTATTTAAGAGCACAGACCTGCCTGATAAAAGTCATAGGAAATGCTGTAACCTAGTCCTTAAAAGGACTGCAATCACAACTATTCCCTACTCCCAAGCTATCTGTAGATTTGTGCGAAAATTGGCTTGAAATTAACAAGGTATAGCGCACACAGCAACAGCGGTGCCATCTAACACGCAGCTGCAGCAGTGAGAAAATGGTGGCGACGGGGAAAATGGCTTGGTCTTATAGGGCAAGGACATGTGACATACACTGCCAATGACACATGCCCTTGCTTGTGTGAAAAACAGCAGTTCGCTCCGTGTGTGCACTGCTGATAGGCTGACAGACTGCACCTCCCCACTGCAAATGCGGGAAAGAGAAAAAAAAATGGAGATCTTCATTATTCCTGCAGAGATCCATCCCCTGCCCCTCCCCCCACCCCGCTGTACACTCAAACTGCGTATTAACATTAATTTTCATCATTACTGAGAAAAATCCAGTTATGATTTTGGTGCACGAACAGTTATCGAACATAACCTCGAACAGCCGAATTTTTCTCAAATCGTTCGTGTTCGCCGAACGGCTCGAACACCGCCCAAAACAGCTCGAATTTGAGATTGGCGAACAGTTCGAGTAGAACAACGCTCATCTCTAATGGTAACCCTAGATTGACTAAATGTTTTGACCATGCTCCATCTAGTCAGATCTGAGGCTAGTTTATTTCTACTCTTATTTTTATTGGTGAATGACTCAATCCTATCAAGACACTTATTCTGTGTAAGGGTTTTAGTTCTGGAGAAAGCATCCATCAATAACTTCTTGGGGTAGCCTTTCTGTAGAAATTGTTTTTTCAATATTTTAGATTCCACTAAAAATTCTGAATCTCTGGTGCAGTTTTTTCGGACCCTGCAGTATTGCCCATAAGGGACATTGGTGAACCATTTCGGGAGATGTCCACTATCGAATATTAAATAACTGTTAACATCCACAGGTTTAAAAAAAGTTGATGTGAACAATCTTCCTGTTAGATCAACTGCACTATAAGATCCGGAAACTGTAAGGCAGTTTAAGAAAAGGTCGCTGTAAATGATAAACCCCATGGATTGGCATTGATTTAGTCAACGAATTTCAATGCACTCTCGCTAGTTCCCCTCCACAGGAAAAATAAGTCGTCTATGAAGCGGCGATAAAACACCATATGGTTGGCCGCCGGGGGGGACTGCGCGATGAAGACGGACTCAAAACCCCCCATAAACAAATTTGCATAACTGGAGGCGAACCTAGTCCCCATCGCGCAGCCCTTTATCTGACGGTAAACCACCCCTTCAAATGTGAATACATTAATATTTAATATAAACATCATAGATGTTTTAAGGAAATTCCTTTGCTCAACTGGAATATTAGTGTTCATCGACAAGAATTGATCGATTGCTTGCAACCCCAAGTCGTGGGATATATTGCTATAAAGAGCACTAACATCAAGGGTCAAGATGAGGCAATCATTCACAGGGGGGAGGTTTCTCAAAAGTTTAATTAGTTGGGAGGAGTCTCTCAGGTAGGAATCAAGCTTAACAACATATTTTTGAAGAAAAAGGTCGACATAATGGGAAAGGTTATTGGTGATGGAACTAATTCCCGAAATGATTGGGGGCCCGGGGAATTGATGGGTTTTTTGTGTATCTTGGGGAGAAAATAGAAAAAAGGAACCCTGAATGTAGTTATATCCGAAAAAAAATTCTCTTTTTTTGTTTAGAAGACCCTTTGCATGTGCGGTCCTAATATGCTCCTTATATTTTAAAAATATAGAAACCGACGGGTCCTGAGATAGCATTTCATAGTAGTCATGATCAGCCATAATTCTGTTTCCCTCCCCAATATACCAGCCTCTATCATGAGTACTACGCCACCCCCTTTGTCTGCATTCTTGATAAACAGATTTTGGTTGTCTCTAAGTGAAATGACGGCTAGTCTCTCACCGGGACTCATATTATCCTTAGTTTTTTGATGTTTAAAGGACCGAATCTCCTTTAAAATAAGTTGTTGAAATGTTTCATTATGGGAACCTTTATGATGCAGTGGGTAGAATTTACTCGAATGTCCATGCACATCTACATGCATCAGTTCAGTCTCTAGATTGGTGGCCAGGGAGGGGCTTTGTGGAGGTGGAATTATAGTTTTTCCTCTCCTTTCTTCTAATCAAAAATATCGTTGTATAGATAATTTTTTAAAAAAATCATTGAGATCAAGATATAAAGAAAACACATTAGTAGGAGAATTAGGGCAGAAGGACAGACCTCGTTCAAGTAATCGGATCTCATCATCGGTTAAAATATGGTCCGACAAATTAAAAATTCCTAAATTTCCTTCGTACTATTGTGTTCTAATCTGCCTTTGTCCTTTTTTGGGATATATCCAGTAGAGGTACTGGGTTTGCAGTGGGTTCGTCCTCTCCCTCTACAACCCCGTTTTCTCTTTTTCTCTTTGAGTGACGTCCGGGGGCAACCCGAAAAAACTGTGTGATTTTTGAATCCCTCATGTTGGATTCTGAATATACTGTAAGCAGCATTTTTCTCATTCACACAAACCGAAAAATTGGCTCTAGTTGATGATTCTTGTACAGATGGGGTTAAGTCAATTGTCAAAGACACATTTCGAAAAGCATGTAAAGTAACTACAGGATAAGTGATGGTGGTGGTATTTGGTTCCTTAATCAGAGAAATGCGGATCCCATCCACAACCGGTGATTCAAACGAAGGGTCACCGTTGATTGGATGGAGATCAGTTTGAGAAAGTGTATAGTTGTGCACTGTCAACAAGGATAAATTCTTGGGGTCAACATGGACCTCCATTTGTGTAGATATGGCGGTGGGTGAGGAGTTGATTTCAAGGTCTGATGGAAACTGGACTGGATCTTTATCTATGGAATGGACTATTGGGGCTATATTCAAAGATGTAGGATTTAAGTCCAAAAAGGACTGCATCGTCTGAATAGTGTCTAAATTTTTTGTATCAATTGAAACCCTCTTGTTATTTTCTGACCTATTTTTATCTGCCATAGATTTTATAACTCTCATTTTTGTAGAAACAGTTGGTAAAATTTTCTTGTGCTGTTCATAAAAATTATTTTGTTTAATAGATTTAAGAAATTTTAAAGACAAACTTCTCTTTTTGTCAGGGGAATCGGGTGTGGTAGACGGAGGATTTAGAATTAGAATAGGATCAGATTTCGATCCCTCAGAGATAATAGCTGGATCCTGTCGGGATGGAACAGAGGAACCAGCAATTGCATCTATTGCACATATAGGAGCCTTTATACCTAACAAGCTGAGCATTATTTATAGGAAGAACAGAAATTTGCGAAACTTAATAGCACCAAGTAATACATCCCTGAAATCTAGAATACAAGCCTCACAAGAGGGCGTCTGTTCGGGGTGTCTTCCATGTAATATGCCTAAATGTTTATGTTGTAGAGTCATTCAAAATGGTAATCAAAAGAATTTTTCATCATATACCACAGGAAAAAAATTCTCTATCAAACATAATGTGAATTGTCAGTCGACACATGTGATCTATTTACTTGAGTGCACTTGCAACCTCCAGTACGTGGGTCGAACGATACAAACGATGCACGGACGTCTAAATAAACATAGACATAACATTCGGATAGGTTATCAATTACACAGCGTATCCAAACATTTTAGCATTGTTCATCAAAAAGATCCAGGAGATATGAGGCTTACTATTATAGACCACATACCTGATACTGTCCCCGACTGATTAGTGAGTTTGATTAATAAAGAAAGTTTTTGGATCTTCAAGTTGGGCACGTTGGCCCCTAAGGGTCTGAATTTGGCCCTTGAAAATGTAACCACCTCTTAAGGTCATTTCCTTCTCCTTTCTAATGGAATTATTATTGCTATGTTTTAAATGTGTTTTTTTTTTCTTTTTTATGATACAGTTTTGAATAACTGTTTTTTAACATGTATTACTTCATTCTATATCTCACTTAATATGTTTTGATTTTTTGTATTTATGTGTAGGTGATTTCTATGAAATTGATGTAGGTACTACAGATGTATTTTTGTGTAACTCTTTATCAACATGTATTGCCATATCCTATACCTTATCCAATGTGTTTTTGATATTTTGTATTCATGTGAAGGTGGCTTATGTGAAACCAATGTGGACACTTCGCACCAGCACATGAAGGGTTTCCTTTGTTTGGACCCAGGTTAACTAATTAGTATCAACCAATCACTGTGAATCTTTGTCTATATATATTTTATGTTTGTGCTCATACCCTTGTACCACCTGAAGAAGATAGTTCTCTATCGAAGCGCGTTGTGGAAAAGGCTCATTAAATTTATTTTTTAGCCCTAAAAAAAATTTTCACTTCTAGTGTTCATTCTTTTAGCGCCCTATATACCGCTTTTTTATTTAATTTGGACCACGGGTGTCAGAGGTGACATACAGTCGCCCTGCAGTTGGTTGCAGGAGATCTCTATGTTTGGCATTACAAACATCTTCCTAGAGGCTGGCTGTCTCTAGGACCCAGCGGCTACCTCCCTCTGCCTAATTAGCTCCCTGGCCTGGGTCTATAAATACCTGGTGTGTCTGAGAGGCAGGTGCCAGCGATATTCATTACTACTTGTGAGGCTTAGCAAGAGCAGTATTTCGTCCTCTCTGGAGCTTGAGGCCATGTGCGCATTTGTTTGAAGTCATCTAAAGCTAAGCAATTCCCCCCCTGTTTGTCTATCCTTGTTGTCTATAGAGTTTAGTGGAGATCGACTAGTGCTCATCTCTTTCCTTCCCTAGCCTTAGCCATACACCAGGGAAAGTCAGGTAGAGGCATGCGTGTGGCGATTGGTGAAGAGCCAATATAGGGACGGTAGAAGAGACAGGATGACACTAGACCAGACTAGGAGGTCTCCACTCCCTCCTTTCCCTAGTGTCTGGACTCCTTTTTCCTCTTCCCTCTATGTTGCACTAAGTCTTTCCACACCTTCTGTGACAATGGAGGACTACGGGGATTGTGTTATACTATATGGAGGACTATGGCTGTGCTTATACTATATGGAGGACTATGGGTGTACATTATACTATATGGAGGACTATAGAGTGTGCATTATACTATATGGAGGACTATGGGGAATGTATTATACTATATGAAAGACTATGGAGTGTGCATTATACTATATGTAGGACTATGGAGTGTGCATTTTTCTATATGGAGGACTATGGAGTGTGCATTATACTACAGTATATGGAGGACTATGAGGGGTGCATTATACAATATGGAGGACTATGGGATGCATGATACTATATTGAGGACTATGGGGAGTGCATTATACTATATGTAGGACTATGGGGAGTGCATTATACTGTATGGAAGACTATGGGGAATGCATTATACTGCATGGAGGACTATGGGATGTGCATTTGCTGTATGAAGGAATATGGGGTGTGCATTATACTATATGGAGGGCTATGGGGGTGAATTATACAATATGGACTACAATGGGGTGTGCATTAAATAATATGGAGTACTATCGGGTGCTCGGCACCCCGATGGGTAAAATCAGGTACTTTATTTAGATCATAGTGAAACAGAGATTAAAACAGTCAGATACGTTTCTGGTGCTAGGACTGCGCCCCTAGTCGTAGGCTACCACTAAGGGTGCAGTTCTAGAGCCAGAAATGTGTCAGACTGTTTTAATCTCTTTTTTACTATGATCTAAATAAAATACCCGTCAGAGTGCCAATCATCCCTCCTTCTACGTTCTACTGTTACTTGCTGTGCTCACCAGTGGGGCCGGCACCCTTCGCTGAAGCATATTCACCTCGGCATGGATCCAGGGTGAAGTTTCCTGATCCTCCCTTCCCCTCCTACTTTCGGGTGCATTATACTATATGGAGTACCATGGGGTGTGCATTATACAATATGGAGGACTATGGGGTACATTATACTATGTGGAGGACTGTGGGGTGCATTATACTAAACAAGCAAAATGCTGCCTATTCATCGAGTGATTAGATTGTTTATGGCAGAACAAAATCATTGTTCTCAGCAGCTCATCGCCCGGTGTAAACTGCAGATATGCTGCTGATAACATGATACTGTATGTGGACAGATTGATTTACTAGTGATCATTCTGTGCCCATCATTCTTCCTCAGCCGGTGTAAAGAGGCCGAGAAACAAGCGTTGAATAACTTCAGTATTGTTGATTAACGCTCATTTAACGGCATGAACTCAGTGCATGTAAATACAACCAAAATGTTTCTGTGTATTGGTGCAATATGTCAGCATTTGGGGCCCCACTTTAAATTTTTGCCAAGGTCCCCACTTTGTCTAAAACCGACCCTGGTTATTTTTGTCTAATATTTAATTTTGTTTTATGATCTGAAACATTTAAGTGTGACAAAGATGCAAAAGAATATGAAATCAGGAAAGGGGCAAACACTTTTTCACACCACTGTATATGCCAGGACATTTCTACGTCCATGTATTCTAAGGGGTAAAATAAAAGTCAGATTTTTTTTCTTCCTAAAAAATTGCTAAAAAAATAATGAAAAACTATTACAATAATGTCATTTTAATGCACTTGTTTAAATAAACATTACAAATCAGCAAATAACACGGTCATATTTGGTATCCCTGATATCATAGCAACCCGGTCAAAGCAGAAAACAG
The DNA here is from genome assembly GCF_046119375.1 of Phyllobates terribilis. Classification (NCBI taxonomy): domain Eukaryota; kingdom Metazoa; phylum Chordata; class Amphibia; order Anura; family Dendrobatidae; genus Phyllobates; species Phyllobates terribilis. The sequence goes on along the minus strand of NW_027362768.1, from coordinate 30,998,342 downwards.
ATTATTTACAGTGATCGGTAAATAGAGTAAAAAAGTGGCATGGTTGATTTTTTTTTCTATTAAACCCATAAAAAATGTAATGAAAATGTAACACTGAGATCGTGTTCACACATAGCATAAAGCTGCATTTTCTCTGTTACTTTTTTTATCTGCAGGTATCCACACCACATGATGCAATGATAATGTTCTCTGATTATTGTGTTTTTGCTGTGTTTTTTATTGCTTCCCTCCATTGTTTGATGCGTTCATGGTGCAGAATTGGAGCAGTGCTTTTAATGCTTTTTAAAAGTATAGAAAATCTTTGATTCTATGCTTAAAAATCGAACTGTGTATTTTAACGTGTGTATTTTACAAAGTTTGTAGAGAAAAAATGCATCAAAACTAGTGTTAAACGATACCTTCCGATATCGAGAAATATCGGATCGGATTGGATCGGACCGATACCCGAAAAGTATCGGATATCGCCGATTCCGATACCGGAAACCAATGCAAGTCAATGGGACAGAAATATCGGAATGAAAATAAACCCTTTCTTTCCTTGTAGGTTAATTCTACATGAAGGAAAACAACTAAGAATAATGTAGAATGTATTGGGGGAGGTGGGGGAGACAATAAAGGCATAGGGGTTTAGCCCAATCAAATGGAATAGCAGGAATTAATATTTTTTTCAAGACGTTCTGAGTTACGGAAATATTGACTATGTTAAGTATTTTTATATTTTGTCAGATATTTATGTTTCACTACTTCCATGCTCTTCACCTTCTTTTTTACTTCTCCCATACTTTCTCCTTCATCATCCTCAGCATCAGCATCTTTTTCATCAACTTCTTCTTCACCTTCTTCATCTTCTTCTTCTTCACATTCTTCGTATTATTCTTTTTTTTTTAATTTTTCATAATCTTCTTATTCAACTATTATTCTTCTTCATATTCTACTTCTTCATCTTCTTCATATTCTTCTTCTTCATCATATTCTTATTTGTGACAGGCATTCCTGTAGTTGCTATCTATAAAAGTTTGAACATTACACCTTTCGTTCTGCCCGTCACAAAAGATTTACAACAGGATTTGTCCGCGTTCAGTTTGGCCTGCAGCAGCAGGTCTTTTCCAGGGGCACCACGAGGAGGAACGGACTCACCCCCATACACTGCTTAGTCATCTTCTGCTTATAATTTAGATATTATCTTTTGCTCTGATTTTTAGTCTTATGCTTAATGTTCTTCCGCTTTTTGTTCTGCAGCTTCTTGTACTTTTGCTTCTTGGTTTTCTGTCTCTTGTTCTTCTGTATCTTGGTGGTTGTCTTCTCTTCTTTGTCCTCTTGGTCAACTTCTTCAGGGTCATCTTCTTGGTCTTCTTCAGGGTGGTCTTCAGGGTCGTCGTCTTCGGGGTCCTCGTCTTCTTCGGGGTGGTCTTCAGGGTCCTCGTCTTCTTCGGGGTGGTCTTCAGGGTCCTTGTCTTCAGGGTCGTCGTCTTCGGGGTCCTCGTCTTCTTCGGGTTGGTCTTCAGGGTCCTCGTCTTCAGGGTCCTCGTCAGGGAGATCAAGAGTGATTACCAAGAACCATTTCAAAGAGCTTGAACTTGGAAATGTAGCAGAAGGTACAAGAAGGCTGAGGAACTACCGAGGACCAGCTGACGGTACTGGAACCCGGATGGGTAGCAGAAGGTACAAGAGCCAATTGAACTACCGAAGACCAGCTGATGGTACTGGAACTCGGTTACTAAGCAGGAGGTACCTGTGCCAGAAAGCACTACCAACGACCAGCAGACGTTGGTGGAACTTGGATACCGAGAAGGAGGCACCTAATCCAAAGGCACTGCCGAGAACCAGCTGACGGTACTGGAACCCGGATGGGTAGTAGAAGGTACAAGAGCAAATGAAACTACCGAGGACCAGCTGACGGTACTGGAACCCGGATGGGTAGCAGAAGGTACAAGAGCCAATGGAACTACCGAAGACCAGCTGACGGTACTGGAACTCGGTTACTAAGCAGGAGGTACCTGTGCCAGAAAGCACTACCAAGGACCAGCAGACGTTGGTGGAACTTGGATACTGAGAAGGAGGCACATAATCCAAAGGCACTGCCGAGAACCAGCTGACGGTACTGGAACCCGGATGGGTAGTAGAAGGTACAAGAGCAAATGGAACTACCGAGGACCAGCTGACGGTACTGGAACCCGGATGGGTAGCAGAAGGTACAAGAGCCAATGGAACTACCGAAGACCAGCTGACGGTACTGGAACTCGGTTACTAAGCAGGAGGTACCTGTGCCAGAAAGCACTACCAAGGACCAGCAGACGTTGGTGGAACTTGGATACCGTGAAGGAGGCACCTAAGCAAAAGGCACTGCCGAGAACCAGCTGACGGTACTGGAACCCGGATGGGTAGTAGAAGGTACAAGAGCAAATGGAACTACCGAGGACCAGCTGACGGTACTGGAACCCGGATGGGTAGCAGAAGGTACAAGAGCCAATAGAACTACCGAAGACCAGCTGACTGTACTGGAACTCGGTTACTAAGCAGGAGGTACCTGTGCCAGAAAGCACTACCAAGGACCAGCAGATGTTGGTGGAACTTGGATACCGAGAAGGAGGCACCTAATCCAAAGGCACTGCCGAGAACCAGCTGACGGTACTGGAACCCGGATGAGTAGCAGAAGGTGCCCATGTAAAAAAAAGTTTCAAGGCCGCGAGCCGGCCGCAGTTACCGAAACCCACAGTCCTACAGGGGGTGCTTGTCCTATTGGCACTATGGAACCAGCCTTCATTGCCAGATCCCGCAGCCCACATAGGAATCACCTAAACTGCAGGCACCATAGAGTCGGCTAACCCGACCGCAACACGACAGGACAACGCATTGGAGGCAAAGTGACGTTGACACTACCTGGAAACAGCTGGCGTGCTGGAACCAGGCTGGGCAGGAGGGAGTACCCGTGCCAAAGACACTGCCGAGAACCAGCTGACGGTACTGGAACCCGGATGGGTAGTAGAAGGTACAAGAGCAAATGGAACTACCGAGGACCAGCTGACGGTACTGGAACCCGGATGGGTAGCAGAAGGTACAAGAGCCAATTGAACTACCGAAGACCAGCTGACGGTACTGGAACTCGGTTACTAAGCAGGAGGTACCTGTGCCAGAAAGCACTACCAACGACCAGCAGACGTTGGTGGAACTTGGATACCGAGAAGAAGGCACCTAATCCAAAGGCACTGCCGAGAACCAGCTGACCGTACTGGAAACCGGATGGGTAGCAGAAGGTACCCATGTAAAAAAAAGTTTCAAGGCCGCGAGCCGGCCGCAGTTACCAAAACCCACAGTCCTACAGGGGGTGCTTGTCCTATTGGCACTATGGAGCCAGCCTTCATTGCCAGATCCCGCAGCCGACATAGGAGTCACCTAAACTGCAGGCACCATAGAGTTGGCTAACCCGACCGCAACATGACAGGACAACGCATTGGAGGCAAAGTGACGTTGACACTACCTGGAAACAGCTGGCGTGCTGGAGCCAGGCTGGGCAGTAGGGAGTACCCGTGCCAAAGACACTGCCGAGAACCAGCTGACGGTACTGGAACCCGGATGGGTAGTAGAAGGTACAAGAGCAAATGGAACTACCGAGGACCAGCTGACGGTACTGGAACCCGGATGGGTAGCAGAAGGTACAAGAGCCAATGGAACTACCGAAGACCAGCTGACGGTACTGGAACTCGGTTACTAAGCAGGAGGTACCTGTGCCAGAAAGCACTACCAAGGACAAGCAGACATTGGTGGAACTTTGATACTGAGAAGGAAGCACCTAATCCAAAGGCACTGCCGAGAACCAGCTGACAGTACTGGAACCTGGATGGGTAGCAGAAGATACCCATGTAAAAAAAAGTTTCAAGGCCGCCAGCCGGCCGCAGTTACCAAAACCCACAGTCCTACAGGGGGTGCTTGTCCTATTGGCACTATGGAACCAGCCTTCATTGCCCGATCCCGCAGCCCAAATAGGAGTCACCTAAACTGCAGGCACCATAGAGTCGGCTAACCCAACCGCAACACGACAGGACAACGCATTGGAGGCAAAGTTACGTTGACACTTGTAGCGCCGGCGTCCCTGCCCTCTGCTAGGCAGGGATGCTGTTCCCCTCACCTCCCTGCTCCGTGCCCGGCGTCCTCCTCCCGCTCTGCTGGCAGCGCGCGCTCCTTCCCGGCCACTGTGCTTAGGGCGCGCGCGCTCTCCCTCCCTCTTAAAGGGGCCGCGCGCGCCGTCCTAAGGAGTCCCCGGCCGATGGCCGGAGGACTTCACCATATATAAGGCACCTCCTCCAAAATGGAGGTGCCCGAGCAATGTTGTTGCACTGTTCACTACTCTGCTTCAGCCCTCAGGTCCCGTTGCCAGTTACCTGCCAGATACCTGCCAGATTCCTGCCAGCTTGCTGTCTTATTCCTGCCTGATATTCCGCTACCTGCCTGCTAGCCTGAGGTCCGACGGTCTGCCTTGCAACTCCTGTCAGTCTGTCTAAGGACCAGCTTGCCCGCTCACCTGGGAGCGCACATCTGCTTCCTGCCTGCTAGCCTTCCTGGAGGCTCCGCCGTCACATGCTGTGACCACCCGTTTATCCAGAGACTCTCGCCTGCTCACCTGGGAGCTCACGTGTACCATCAGCCGCCACAGGTCGTACCAACCCTTTACCCAGAGACTGCCCCGGTCACTTGCCGTGACCATCTGCCCGTTCATCCAGAGACTGCCCCGCTCACTTGCCGTGACCATCTGCCCGTTCATCCAGAGACTGCCCCGGTCACTTGCCGTGACCATCTGCCCGTTCATCCAGAGACTGCCCCAGTCACTTGCCGTGATCTCCTGCCCGTTCTTCCAGAGACTGTCCCGGTCACCTGCTGTGACTGCCTGCCTGGTCGCCACCCGCTCCATTACAAGGACCGCCCCCTTGTATAGTAGCTCAGAGGTTCCGCCTCCCAGACCCGTTACAACACTACCCGGAAACAGCTGGCGTGCTGGAACCCAGGGTAAATACTAAAAACAGAGTGGAGCCAGAGGTGTAATTGGAGCAACTTTAAAATCTGTAGTAGTGTGAATGTGGACAAAGCAGGAGAATTTGCCGGACACACAGCTGGGGAACAGCTGACGTTACTGAACCCCAATAACACTGGAGCAAGCGTTGACTGTGCAGACGGCACTTCTGAGCAGCAACTAGCGGTATTGGAGCCCAGGGTAAATACTAAAAACAGAAGAGCCAGAGGTGTAATTGGAGCAAGTTTTAAATGAGTAGTACAGTGGATGTGGACAAAGCAGGAGAATTTTTCCGGACACACAGCTGGGGAACAGCTGACGTTACTGAACCCCAATAACACTGGAGCAAGCGTTGACTGTGCAGACGGCACTTCTGAGCAGCAACTATCGGTATTGGAGCCCAGGGTAAATACAAAAAACAGAGGAGCCAGAGGTGTAATTGGAGCAAGTTTTAAATCAGTAGTACAGTGGATGTGGACAAAGCAGGAGAATTTGCCGGACACACAGCTGGGGAACAGCTGATGTTACTGAACCCCAATAACACTGGAGGAAGCGTTGACTGTGCAGACGGCACTTCAGAGCAGCAACTAGCGGTATTGGAGCCCAGGGATAATACTGAAAACAGAGGAGCCAGAGGTGTAATTGGAGCAACTTTAAAATCTGTACTAGTGAGAATGTGGACAGAGCAGGAGAAATTGCCGTCCGCACAGCAGGGGAACAGCTGACATTACTGAACCCCAATAACATGGCAGCAAGTGTTGACTGTGCAGACGGCACTTCCGAGTGCCAACTGGCGGTGTTGGAGCTCAGGGATAATACTGAAAACAGAGGAGCCAGAGGTGTAATTGGAGCAACTTTAAAATCTGTAGTAGTGAGAATGTGGACAGAGCAGGAGAAATTGCCGTCCGCACAGCAGGGGAACAGCTGACATTACTGAACCCCAATAACACGGCAGCAAGTGTTGACTGTGCAGACGGCACTTCCGAGCGCCAACTGGCGGTGTTGGAGCTCAGGGATAATACTGAAAACAGAGGAGCCAGAGGTGTAATTGGAGCAACTTTAAAATCTGTAGTAGTGAGAATGTGGACAGAGCAGGAGAAATTGCCGTCCGCACAGCAGGGGAACAGCTGACGTTACTGAACCCCAATAACACGGCAGCAAGTGTTGACTGTGTAGACGGCACTTCCGAGCGCCAACTGGCGGTGTTGGAGCTCAGGGATTACAGTTCAGGTGGTAGAAACATGAACACAACAGGAGACCTGGATACTGTTGCCAACCAATTATTTATTCTGGAAGAGGACAGGCAAATTCATGAGAGATCCAGGCCTTGTTCATTTTGAGAAAAGTAAGCCGGTCAACGTTATCGGAGGATAGTCGCATGCGACGGTCTGTTAGTACACCACCTGCGGCACTAAAGACGCGTTCCGATAATACACTAGCAGCAGGGCAAGCTAGCACCTCCAATGCATACTGACTAAGCTCTGGCCATGTATCCAGCTTACAGACCCAAAACTTGAAGGGAGAAGAGCCGTTTGGGAGTACACTAAGAGGGCAAGACATGTAGTCTGTCACCATCTGACGGAAATGTTGCCTCCTGCTGACTGGAGCCGTCTGTGATGGTGTAGACATTTGTGGCGGCGGGGACACAAAACACATTTCGGCCATACTGGTCTTGCCTTGTGCTGAGGCGCTGCTTCTGCTCCCTCTTTGTGCAGAGCTTCCTCCACTGCCTCGACGCACTGAGCTGCTTTGTAAAGCACTAGCAGCACTGCTCTCGGTTGGAATGCACCAGTGCGTCTTGGTACTCCCGCATTTTACGCTCCCGGTTCAACGGTGTTATGAGGCTTTGTAAGTTGTCCCAGTAGCGAGGATCTAGGAGGGTGGACACCCAATAATCAGCCGTGTTGAGAATGTGGGCGATGCGGCGGTCGTTTCTCAGGCACTGCAGCATGAAATCAACCATGTGCTGCAGACTGCCAACTGGCCAAGAAACGCTGTCCCCTGCTTGACGCATGATCTCTGCCTGCTCTGCATCACCCCACCCTCGCTCTAGATACTGACTACTAGAGCATTGTGTACCTCCCTCCTCTGGACAGATGTCTTCCTCATCCATTGACTCCTCCTCATCCTCCTCACAAAGTGTCCCCTGCCTAGGCCTTTGTGAGGAACCACGTTGCGCAGACTGTAGAGAAGCAGATGGCATTTGTGACTCCTCATCTTCCACCTCTTCCAAAACCTCATCCCTTAGTGCTTGCAGTGTTTTTTCAAGCAGGCAGATAAGGGGGATAGTCATGCTGACTAGTGCATCATCTGCACTCGCCATCCGCGTGGAATAATCGAAGGCACGCAAAATGTGGCAAATGTCCTTCATAGAGGCCCTCTCAGTGGTGGTGAAGTGTGAACGGCACGCACTGCGACTTGTTTGCGCCTGCTGCAGCTGGTACTCCATTACTGCTGCCTGCTGCTCACACAACCTCTTCAACATATGTAACGTTGAATTCCACCTGGTGGGTAGGTCACATATGATGCGATGTTCCGGAAGACGTAATCGGCGCTGCAGAGCTGCAATGCGTGATCTTGCGTTGCTGGAACGCCGCAAGTGAGCGCACTCTATGCGGACCTTGTGAAGCAGTGCATCAAGATCCGGATAGTCCCTCAAAAAACTCTGCACGACCAAGTTGAGCACATGTGCCAGACATGGGAACATGGGATGTGAGTGAGGTTGCCTAGGCCCAGAGCTGCCATCAGATTTCGGCCATTGTCACACACTACCATGCCTGGCTGGAGATTCGCTGGCACAAACCACACGTCGCTCTGCTGCTTGATGGCATTCCAGAGATCCTGCGCTGTGTGGCTTCGATTCCCCAAAGAAATTAATTTTAATACGGCCTGTTGACGTTTGGCCACGGCTGTGCTCATATTGGTCACCATAACAGGTCGTTCACGGGTCGATGTGGAGGTAGACCGTGACGGCTCCTGCAGCGCTGATTCAGAGGAACTGGAGTATGAGGAGGAGTCAATGTGTACAGACTGGATTCCTCCAATCCTTGGAGTTGGCAGAACACATACAACGCCACTCTCAAGATCTGTACCCGGCTCCACAACATTTACCCAATGGGCAGTGATGGAAAGGTATCGTCCCTGTCCATGCATACTGGTCCACGCATCGGTGGTCAGGTGGACCTTGCTACTGACGGCGTTTTGTAGCGCTTGTTTAATTTTTCCCTCCACATGATGTTGCAGGGCAGGGACGGCTTGCCTGCTGAAATAAAAGCGGCTGGGCACGTTGTATTGTGGGACTGCCAATGCCATAAAGTTACGGAAGGTGTCAGTCTCCACCAGCCTGAATGATAGCATTTCAAGGGCCAGTAGTTTAGCAATGCCAGTATTCAGAGCCTGTGCTCGGGGGTGGTTTGCCGAGTATGGGCGCCTTTTCTCCCATGCCTGTGCTAACGATGGCTGTAGACTGGCCTGGGAGTGTGAGGATGACTGGGAAAGTGGTGCTGTGGGTGGAATTACACTGTGTCTCTGTACAACAGTGCCAGAGATTCTTCCATGGCGATCCTGTGAGGAAGCCGAACCAGCTCTGTGTGAGCTGGAGGAAGAGGCTACAACACGAGCTGAAGAGGTGGTAGGTGGCGCTGTAGGTTGGCCTAGGTCTTCAATGTGTTTTTGTAACTCCACCACGTGCTTGGTCCGCACATGTTTCCACATATTTGTGGTATTGAGGTTGCTGACACTTTTCCCTCTTTTCACCTTCTGATTACACAGCTTGCATTTGACAAAGCAAATGTCATCTGCAACTGTGTCAAAAAAGGACCAGGCACTGCAAGTCTTGGGAGCGCCCGCTTTGGATTTTGGAAGAGCCATGCTCCTAATGGGTGCCGAAATGGAGGCTACAGGCAACCAAGTCTGCCCCCTCCCTCTCCCTCCTTTTTGGGCTGTTCGGGGAATCTCTTCCTCAGAGCTGCTCCCACCACCTTCCTGTCCCTCACGCCATGATGGGTCAAGGACCTCATCATCTACACCACCCTCTTCAAACAACTGCTTCTCCTGGGTAGTCTCGACAGCACAGTATGCACCAGAAAGTGGCACCTGAGTCTCATCATCAGATGCGTACTGAGGTGTGCTGCTGCCCATAGGCACTGGCCAACCCGCCTCTTCAGATTCAGAGAGACAAAACGGTTGCGCATCACTGCATACTACCTCTTCTTCAAATTCTCGAATTCTGCTTGGCTGGCCCCCTCTTTCCAAGCCAAGAGATTCAGAGAACAGAAGTAGAGATGGCTCCTGTCCAGGGCTCTCTGACTGCCTGGGCAATTTGGCAGGTGGTGAAGAGACAGATGTGTGCTCTTCAGTGCTCAGGACCTGAGAGGATCTGGAACTAATTGAAGTCGATGCGTTAGCTGCCATCCATCCGACAACGACTTCAATTTGGTCCTCCCGCAGCAGTGGGGTACGGCTAGCTCCTACAAAGCTGCGCATAAAGGACTGTTCCCTGGTAAAACTGGGGGATGCTGAGTCACTGGTGCCCGCAGCAGGCACAGAATCCCCACGTCCTCTCCCTGCAGGCACAGAATCCTCACGTCCTCTCCCTGCAGAAACTCCACTCCCACGCCAACGACCATGACCACATGCCTTACTCCCTGCCTTGTTCATCTTGGTAGACTGATAAAGATAGGCAGAAAAGTACTAAGGGCTTAGTGTGCTTATTCCTGAACAGCTGCTAACAGGTATAAGAAATACCAATTTTTTAAAGAGTGGACTAGACTTTAATATGAGCTAATGTGGCCTACACAACTGTAAAGTGGAGGGTTTGGTGAACTTTATTTAGGTTTTTTTTGTCACAAAAAGACACTGGATGTGCCCAAAGATGTAATACCGATAGTATCACAAACTTTTTGTAGCTATTAAAATGTAGGAAGGTAACCTACGATGCAATAGATGAGGCTACAAAAAATAGGCTAATACTAATCTGGCTGGGGCTGCAGGGTCCAATGCTGCAGAAAGGCTCCTCTAACTACTCCTATATAGTGTGTTTGGAACCAATTTAGCTGAATACGGATGGAACCACCACACTAATAGGAGAAATCAGGAAAAATTATGAATTGGCAAAAAAGGACAATGTATGAGGCAGTGACACACACTGAGTGCACTACAACCAGACGTGGCTGAAGCACACACTACAGGGTGAGCTGCACTCACACACCAGACCTTGCAGACAGCGGTGAACAGCACAGAGAACTGTGCACTAGCGCTGCAAGGCACAGCGATTTATAAAGTAGCTTGGGTAAAGCAGAATAGACCAAATAGGTAGCTAAAACTGTCCCTCAGAACAACAGCGTCCTATCCCTAACTGAATTCACAGCAGAGTGAGCTCAAAATGGCGGCGGCGGCTTTTATAGTGCATTATGACATCATTTCAGCAGCCAATCACAGCCATGCCATTAGTTAAGATGCCTACATGCCTAACATCATGTGCCCACACTTCCTAGGATCCTCATTGGCTGAATAAAATGAAACTGGCTCATTGCATTATGGGAACTTCCGATTCCGGTATACGATATTGCAAAAGTATCGGAATTAAGTATCGGAATTCCGATACCGCGAATATCGGCCGATACCCGATATTTCAGTATCGGAATGCTCAACACTAATCAAAACTATACAATTCAACAGTGCCTATAGATGAACAGTGGCAGGGTTTTCATGAAATTACATCCACTTTGCTTGGACAGTTAGGCGGTGTTCACATGGATTGTAAATACTACATTTATTCTGCTGTGATTTTTTTTTGCAGAAATTCAGCTATGTTTAACTGTCCAAGCAAAGTGAATGAGATTTAAATGGACTGTGTCACCCCCTGGGTGATATCAGACCTCTACTATAGGCAAACAGGTGACGCGCCCCTGGGCCTGCTGTGTCGTGCGGCATCGCGCGCACGGGGGCTTACCCGGAGCCGGATCAGATGGGGGTAGTAGTCTCGTGGCAGTGACCCGGTCCGTGCCCAGGGAGTCAAGCTGAGTGGCAGTCTTTAGCAGTAGATGTTAGAGTGTTCGACTACGCCACCCGTTGAATGCGGCTATGAAGCCGCCGCTGCAGGACAGTCCGCTGAGGCCGGTGGTACAGATGTGCAGCGTGGATGGTATAACCCCCAACGGGAGGGGTATGGCCTCAGGGCAGCAGATGTGGATGATAGTGGTAGTGATGGTGCAGCAAGGAAGCTCAGAGACGTGTGGTGCAGTTTCAAGGCTTTTACTCACAGGTGTTGCTCCGGTCACTTCGGCCAAGAGTGACCACCCGAGCCGTGCTGCGTCCACCAGGTGCGGGACTCGGCCAACTCCCAGGCAGTTCCAGAGCGTGGTCCTGAGCTCCCCTCTCTTCCTTCCTACTGGCCGTCCTCACCAGGGACCCACCTATGTCTGGCTTCCTCGGGCCTTATGGGGCAAAACCTCTCTCCGGTTTTCCTGACCCTATGTGGCGTGCCTTCCTGGTGGATGTGGCGAGGGGTCGTGCCAAAGCTTGACCACGACCTCCGGTTCCTGGCTAAGGATGATTTGCCTCCACCAGCTTGGGATCCGGTACCCTTCTCTGCCAACCCTTCACCCGTTTTAGTTCACTCATGGGATCTCCGGGTTCCCTCTGCTTGCGTCTCTGGGCCTTTCCTTGTGTTCCTTTTTCTTCCTCTCTCTGCTTCAGGCCTGGCTCTGGAGCTGGGCCCAGACGGAGCCACAGCTCCCCCTCAGCCCTCTCTGGCTGAGCTCCTCTCTGAACCGACTCTCCTCTGAACAGGACCCTCTCCTAAGATGGTGCCCACCTTATATATTCCCTCTGACACCCGAGCCCAGGTCACAATGCAACCAATGGGCTCCTCCTATGCCCAGAGTCCCTCCCCTGACTGCTCCTACACTACTGGGATGTTCCTCCCCCCCTCCCACTCCAGCCAGGGACAGACGCTGTCGTACCTGCACATCTATCTGGTGGGAGTACCGTTGTTCTGTCCCCCGGAAATGGGATGAGTGTAGTGCATGCAACTAGCTGAGCTCAGTCCCACCCTCCATCCTTACCCGGGAGTGGAATACCACACCTCTGGATCGAGGTGCAATACCCCTGTAGCAGCCGAGCCCTCGGGGTGCTACACAGGTGATAGAAAAGTAAATCTATACTTACCTGTATGGCCCATAGTAGAGGTCTGATTGCAGAGAAATCTGGTTTTATAAAGTCGGTTATCCAGAGGCTTGGCGTCCGGAGGACGGGAAGAAATCCCCACCTAGCTGCTTACTATTCCCCTAAATCACCACCTCTGTGCTAAATTACCATATGCCCCCCCTCCCATGCATGTTACAGGGCCCTGTGACAGGACCTGTGATGTGCCCTTCTCTGCCTCCCCTCCCGCGCATGCGCAAAGCACTGCTCCCATAGAGCGCGCTATGTTTCCCTCCAGCCCTGTTTGGCTGCGTACTGCCAGCGGAGCGGAAGTCTCAGTGACTCACCATTGCTTGCGCAATACAAACGGGGCCGGAGGGAAACTAAGCGTGCTCCATGGGAGTGGAGGGGAGGCTGAGCAGGGCACGTCACAGGGCCCTGTGACATGCATGGGAGGGGGGGAATATAGCAATTTAGCACAGAGGCGGCGATTTAGGAGATAGGATAGGAGTTTGCCAGATTTCTCTGCAGTCAGACCTCTGCTATGGGCCATACAGGTAAGTATAGATTTACTTTTCTGTCACCTGTATGCCCATAGTGGAGGTCTGATATCGCCCAGGGGGTGACACATTCCCTTTAATGAAAAGTCCTTACTGCTGTGTGCATAAAGACGCTGTTGAACTGTGTAGTTTTAATGCTTTTTTTTCTCAACGCTTTTATGAGGTGCTTGTAAGAAAAAAAATATGTAAAAAGCAAGTAAAAAATGCCGTTGCATATTTAAGTGCTGAATCAAAGCCTTTGTGTACTATATGTAACACATATTAAATATTGCTTCAAATGTGCACTAAAAATGCATCAAATAAGGGGAAAAATACATTAAAAAGCAGAAAAAAAAGGAAATGTAAAAGGAAAAGACACATGCATTTTCTCATTTAAAAATGCCGGATCTAACAAATTATAAGATTGCTTAGCCCACAAGGAAAACGCCATAAAGTAAAAAAAGAAAAAATACTAGAATGGTCCATTTTTTATCGCCGCACATGCCCCAAAAATTAAATGCAAATAGATCAAGACATCTTGGTCCCAATTCATTAGGACTGGCAATCAAAATAAGTCTTAATAAATTGATGCCAATGTCCAGGAGTGAGATGCGCCTCATTTATTAAGAGGTCCATGCCACTTACTGATTTAGGGTTCGCTCTCACTTTCACTTAAATCGGATGAATGCAATCCGATAAAAAATCAGATTGCATTCGGACCAATTTAATCCTGTGAGTGTGTGCTCAGTTGCTTTTTTTCCAGCGAAAGATTGCAATCGGGTTGGAAAAAATTCCCAGCATGCTGAGATTGCATGCTGCATTCAGATCGCACGCACCCATATAATCTATGGGTGCGTGTGAAACATCACACTGCACTCGGATATCACCCGAGTGCAGTGCGATACCCACTGATGCCAGCAGCACAGGAGATGGAGAAATTGATTTCTCCATCCCCTCCGCAGCTGTGCTGTGAGCCTTTCTGTGCGAGAGGATCGCAGCACGGAGCACTGACATTCGACTCCCGCTCGCAGCAGAGCAGGAGCCGAATGTCATTAGCATAGCTCATGCTCTTACATTGAATGTGATTCGCTAGTGTGGCCCCGCCCGTAGGCGCATCTTATCACTGGTGCGTGCCAACGTGAACCTTGCCAGAAATGTTAGTCCATTCAGGGACTGGAGTAGCATTTCTGCCGTAAGGTACTCCACTTTTAATTACTTTGTTGGGCAGGCGTTATCATGCCCTGTCCCACCCTGGCTTCTCCCCAGCTCTGTCCATTTTCGCAGAGCTGCCCAAATCTGGCATGAAAATGCCAAAAGATGACAAATTTTTGCACAACTTCTTGTTGCTCAAATATTCTGCAACATTTGAAGGTTTTTTTTACTCCAGACTTTTGATGTAATCAACATAATGAATCAGCAAATTAAAACATTATGGCTTTTGGAAAAATAAGAGGAAAAATGAAAGCACAAAAGTGAAAATTAGCTGCATCCTCAAGGGGTTAATAAGTGCAAGGTGATAGCAGAAGTGTCTGATGGGCACCTGCCCTCTGACTTTCACAGCCAGATAGGTAGTGTTAAAACTTTTATTTCTCTCGGCATAATGAAGATGCAAACTGCTAACCTGAAAGAGGTTGTCCCACGAATAGCATTTATCATCTATCCACAGGATGGCAGTAAATCATTTACAAGAATAGTGATCTTGCTCTTTTTCACACACTGCAGTCTTTTGCTTTTATTGATGTTTTTCCTTTTTTTAAGCCAAAGTCCAATTGAACAAAAAACTTAATTGATCATGTTATTTCTAATTTTATTACAGCTCGCCTATGTCCACCAGTGATGGATGACAGTGTGAGAGTCATTACTTCTGTGACAGATGATGAATTTTCTATGGGCTCTGTTGTAAACTTTAAATGCAAAAATCCAAAGCATACTCTTAGAGGACCATCTCAAATTTATTGTACTGCAGATGGATCATGGAATGTGGATCCTCCAACCTGTAAAGGTGATGTAATCATTCAAAACATCTTAGGCCTCATTCAGACGTCCGTGTTGCACCTACATGTTTTAACCGTTTTTTTCACAGATAAAACATGCATTCATTATAATATATGGTGCTGTTCACATGTCCATGTTTTTTCACTGACCGTGTGTCCGTTTAAATCTCATGGAGATATGTCCAATTTTTTTTCCAGCAGCACGGATGACAAGGACCAATACAAGTCTATGGGTCGGGGAAAAACACGTATAACACAAGATTAGCATAAGTGTGTTGTCCATGGGCTGTATGTATTTAAAATTGAAAAAACACACACATTGAGCTGGGGTTTGAGTTTGTATACATGCAGCATATAAATTCATGTTCACATTGGCCATGAAACAGACAAAACCTACAAGACACAAAATGCGTATAAACCCTGCTGTAACTAAATAGGTAAGAAGCAAAAGTGGATTTAAATAACAGGGTTCTTAGTACACACTATTTTTGATCAAAAATAGCATAAAAGCCATCCCACCAACGACAAGGTGACCCTATTCGCGACGGTCCTACACTGTCTAATATTAAAAACCCTACCTTTTGTCAGATGTGAGCTGTGTGAATAAGGGCAGACAAAGGACTGGGTTCCGAATCGTGGACAACTCAGCTTTTGCTTTTAACTTATTTAGTTACAGCAGGGTTTATACTTGTTTTACATATTTAACATTACAAAGTATACGAGAAGCTTAGTAATTTGTTTATCCATCTATGAAAAATACTGATGACACACTGATCCAAAACACTAATGACACCAGTACCATTTTTTCACACATGTGTTTAAACACGGATATGTGAATGAAGTCTGAGGGCCCCCTCATCTCCAATTCTGGTATGCATGGCACCCCTCATCCCTAATTCTGGTATGCATGGCTCCATCATCCCCAATCCTGGTATGTATGGCCCCATCATCCCCAATCCTGGTATGCATGGCACCCCTCATCCCCAATCCTGGTATGCATGGTACCCCTCATCCCCAATTCTGGTATGTATGGCCCCCTCATCACTGCACACTTGAAAAAAATAAACACTTCTACTCACCTTTCTCCCCTCTGCTCCAGCACTGCATCCTGTTCTGCCTGCATCTCACCTCAGCATCAGCACAGCGCATGAAGTCACTGCCACACGCCCTCAGATGCTGAGGTGAGCTGCTGGTATATTCACTCCTCTCCACGCCGGGACCATGGTAGTGGAGAGGAGTGAATATCCATGTTCTTTAATAGCTGGCGCACGGTGTCAGCAGTGCCGTAGCTCCCGCTTCGGCTAAGCAATCCTGCGTGCCTGCTACTAAGGAGAATGAATATTCACCCTTCTCCATGCCCATGGGAGTGGAGAAGGGTGAATATTCATACTAGTAATATAATAATAGCGGGTGCGGAGGATCGCTAAACAGGTGCAGGAGCTGCATCGTTGCTGACACTATGCGCCCACTATTAAAGAAATTAATATTCACTCCTCTCCACTCCCATGGGCGTGGAGAAGGGTGAATATTCATTCTCCTTTAGCAGCGGGCAAACGTGGTAGCTGCAGCATTGGCTACTGCCTGTGCCCTGCTCCTCCACCGCACCCCCCCACCACCGGAATGTATATACTAAATAAAGTATATACGTCAGTATAAGCCGAGGGGGGCTTTTTCAGCCTAAAAAAAACAGCTGAAAAAGTCGGTTTATACTCGAGTATATACGGTAATTGACCCAATTCTCTCACATAAGAAAATATACAGCAGTGTGAACTCGGCCTTAGACAGAGATTTTCATGACATATTTGTAATTTGGAAACATTGGGGAACATCCTTGTTATCCAGCATAGAGAATAAACTTTAAAGAAGATGTATCAATAAATCAAAAGTGGACAGTTTTTGTTCTTATTTTAAAGCCACTGCTCCTCTGAGTATTTTGTTTTTTTTTGTTGTTTGTTTTTATATCCACCATACAGTTCAAAAGATATTGAACTTTTTATTTTGTGCTATTTTAAGGGTCTTTACAAGTGGGTGTGATACACATGGTAATAATTCAGAGTATTCTAAAGACCGCACTACATAAAAAGGCTCATGGCTTTGGAACCAGTGGATGTAAAAAAAAACTGAATAGTCAGGGGAGCAGCGGGAATAAAATAAGAGCAAAAAAGGGTCACGTTTGACCTGGTGACAGTTGCTATTTAACTTTATTGAATAAATTATGAACCCACATTAATATCACAGTGTATATCATCTCTGGACTGTTGGGTCACTGTGGTTACTTTTATGCTTTACAGTTAATTTGGGTATTACTGCCACAATGTGACTGTTGCCAGGATCACTGTGTGTACCAGTAGTCGAACCTTCAGGGATCAGAAAGTTATCCTCTATTCAGTAGGAAAAGAAAATCCCGGCACTCACGTGTTGATAATTAGTTGATTTATTCCACAACTCATACAAGACGTTTCAGCCTGTCAACATTTGAGTGCCGGGATTTTCTTTTCCTACAGACATTGTTTTCCATGTGCACCACCCTAGCTATACGGAGTGCCGACTATTCCTTTTTGACATCCTCTATTCAGTGACCTGCCTCCTATTTTACCTAGCCCCGCACTACTAGATGCCTTATGTAAAATAGGAGGCAGGTCAGTGAAGGCACAGTGAGCTGTCATAAGAGCATACAGATGAATATGTGAGCAGAGCACCAGATAGTGCGCCCCCCACAGGCCGCCCCAGAGCACAAGCATATCATTATCCCCAAACTGAAAGTAAAGATTACACAAGAACCACAGGACGGATTTCATCAACCAAGGTATCGTTTTAATCAGTGTCCCACCTTACAGTGTATGTAGTTTACTGAGCACATTCCCGCTTTAAATAGAGGACAGACTTAGTGGAACTAGCAGTGTTTTAAAGGGAACCTGTCATGTAAAAAAAAATAAAAAATCGCTATTGACTTGAAGTTAATCAGCAGGTTAAACACCATTCTGAACCTATGCGGCCACCACGTTGAAAAGCGAAATCCAAGATGCAAACAAAATAAGCATATACCCTGTAGTAAGCAAAGAAATAAATAGTAATAGTACGTGTAAATAATATAGGGTATTTAATTATCATTATTTGGATCAAAAAAGTGTAAAAGCCATCTCACCACGACAAGTTGTACTCATTCGGGATGGTGTTATCTCTAACATTAAACCTCATCTTGTGTCAACCTCAAAATAGATGGGGACAGAGCAGGACCCAGGCCCAACTATTAATATACTTGCCCATGGGAAGCTGTATAGATGAAATGCCTAGCTCAAAAAGGTGCAGCTGAAAGCCAGGCTAACGGGAGAAAATTAACTGTATTCCTCCTGGCAGTCTCGGACCTTCAGTCATAGAGGCGCAGCGAGCGCAGCTTCAGTCGCCGCTTAGCACATAGTGAGCAGCAGGTATTACCACGATCTGGCATTGACTGACAGCCTACGCTGTACTGATGCACTGCTGAGCCGACTGTCAATCAGTGCTGGGGCATGGTTACTGAAGCCACGCTGGCCACGCCTCTATGATTGAAAGACAGATGTTGCAGGGAGGAATAAAGTTCATTTCTTTCCGGTTGCCAGGATTTCAGTGCGGTGGCCGCACAGCTTTAGAATGATATTAACTTGCAGATTAACCCCATATCTGCAGATTAATAGAATTTTTAAGGCCCCGTCACACTTAGCGACGCTGCAACGATCCCGACAATGATATGACCTGTCAGGGATCGTTGCTGCGTCGCTATGTGATCGCTGGTGAGCTGTCAAACAGGCAGGCTCACCAACGATCAGGGGAGCCGCGACATCGTGGAAAGAATCTTTCCACGATGTCCTGCTCCTGGCTACCAGCCTGCTAAAGCAGGAGCAGGCTGGTAACCATGATAAACAGCGGATTACTAGGGGCACACGCGCACCTAATAACCAGCTGTTTATCATGGTTACCACTCTGCTACGGTGAGCGGGAGGTTACCGCTCACTTTAGCAGGCTCGTAACCATGATAAACAGCGGGTTACTAAGTGCGCGTGCGCCCCTAGTAACCCGCTGTTTATCATGGTTACCAGCCTGATCGCTGGTCCCGCTAGTCACACACAGCGATGTGTGCTGACCAGCGGGAGGGCAACGACCAAAAAAAGGTCCAGGACATTCTGCAGCGATCAGCGACCTCACAGCAGGGGCCTGATCACTGCAAAGTGTCACACATAGCGACATCGCTGGTGAGGTCGCTGTTGCGTCACCAAAACCATGACTCAGCAGCGATCTCGCTAGTGATCTCACTATGTGAGATGGGGGCTTTACACATGACAGGTTTCCTTTAAGAACTTCATTCGTATGAGATAAAAAAAATAGATAAGCATTTCCAATCCTTTAGAGAAGTCTATGGAAAAAATAACCCCAGCCAACAAAAAATGCCACTGATCTAAAAGAGCAATAAAACACTAAAAGCTAAATGCATTGTACATAGTACATTCCATTTTCAATGTAGACTGGACACAGCATTTTTACCTACTCTCCCCTCCCCCTCAAAAAGTCCTGAATATGGCAAAAGAAAACTTAGGCATGTGAAACCAGATTCAAAGATGCTGGTTGCTGGTAGACGTTGCTTGATTTGCACATTGCTGTTATTTTTTTATATCTTGCCACAGAGTCATGCATTATACAGGAGACTGACATGAGAAAAAATAATATTCATCTAAAGAATAATCAAGGATTCCATGTTAAAGACAATGAGGATGTTCACTTTCAATGTAGTTATGGATATAATATATTGGATCCAGTAAAGCTAACGATACAGTGTAACAACGGTGTTCTGGAATATCCAACCTGCCAGAAGATAGGTAATTAGTACAAGTTATTTCTACTGTGATGAATGAGATTCATAAATCATCAGTATTGAGTTTTCTTATTAAAACAGCTGATTTGCCCTTCAGCTTAGTTAGTTTAATTTTGTGCACAAAAGACCAGATGATCAAGATTTGCTTCTGGTCCAAATGTTATTGTTTGTGGTAAAGAGTACTTGTCTTTTCAACAAACACTTACATTATAAGAACATGGGCTTCTTTGTTTAGGTGCTCTGTGCCCTTCTCAGCTATTTTTAGTGCTGTTGCAGCCTATTGATCAGCTCTATTTCCCTTTTTAATGCTCAATTACTTGCTTTTCTCTCTATTTTTTTTTGTTATGAAAGATGCCTGCAGAAACACTGTCCATACCATGAGTGACCCTATGACCCTAAGGCTCTGCACACTGCTGACAATTTCCTGTTATAAAGAGTGTTAAAGGAGTTATCCAGCAAGCTTAATCATAAAATAAAAATGATGTATACTCACATCCTGCAACGATGCTGTTCCAGAAATGTTGGCGTCACTGTTCCTGGTGACTTGTTGTGTCACATGCCGGCTGCAGCTAATCAATATTCTATCAGGGCGGATGTCTGCTCTGATGGAGTAGTAAAGGCTGCAACCGACGAGTGGCCACTGAACAGCAGCTAACTCTGTGGCCCTCGGGACCCCTGTTTAAGTCCAAATCCCTTAATAGGAGTTAAAGAAAGAAGGACAGCGTTTTGGACTCCGGGAAAAGGAGTAACTTGCGTAAGCCTGTTCGTATGGAGATCTCTCACCCAGGGTGTGGTTACTGTAAGTATATCACCTAGGAGGTGCCCCTGCTTGTTGGTACATTAAATTTTGAATAGTGATGAGCGAGCACTAAAACGCTCGGGTACTCGTTGCTCGGGTCGAGCAAATTGAAATGCTCGAGTGCTCAGCCCAAGTAACGAGCCCAATGTAAGTCTATGGGAAACTCAAGCATTTTTCGGGCGGCTCCCCGCGGCGGACTGCAGAGGGCCTAAAAATTGCCCAAATCGACGGGAAGAGTGCTCAAATGACATGGGAACAGCATGGGGAAGACCCCTGACTCCCAGGTCACTGCTGTCAACAACGTTGTCAGAGGTATTACGCCACTTTTACGGACTCACAATAAAACATGCAAAAACGAAACCAAAATGGATTTTCCTGGGAAATATGTTAAGGAACATCCTTTCCGGAGTAATGACTTGTACAGTACAGACCAAAAGTTTGGACACACCTTCTCATTTAAAGATTTTTTCTGTATTTTCATGACTATGAAAATTGCACATTCACACTGAAAGCATCAAAACTATGAATTAACACATGTGGAATTATATTCTTAACAAAAAAATGTGAAACAACTGAAAATATGTCTTATATTCTAGGTTCTTCAAAGTAGCCACCTTTTGCTTTGATGACTGCTTTGCACACTCTTGGCATTCTCTTGATGAGCTTCAAGAGGTAGTCACCGGAATGGTTTTCACTTCACAGGTGTGCCCTGTCAGGTTTAATAAGTGGGATTTCTTGCCTTATAAATGGGGTTGGGACCATCAGTTTTGTTGTGCAGAAGTCAGGTGGATACACAGCTGATAGTCCTACTCAATAGACTGTTAGAATTTGTATTATGGCAAGAAAAAAGCAGCTAAGTAAAGAAAAACGAGTGGCCATCATAACTAGTGTTGAGCCACCCCCATAGTGTTCGGGTTCGGTTCGGTTCGTCGAACACCGGGATGTTCGAGGAACTGTTCGTCGAACTGTTCGTCGAACACCTTAGAACACCGTCGAACACCGTTAAAATCAATGGCAGGCAAACAAAAACACATAGAAACACATAGAAAACACCTGCAAAGGTGTCCAAAAGCTGACAAACTGCTCAGAAGACACTCTCTTTAAAAAAGCCGGCCGGCAAATTCAGCAGCGGCATACACCGGTACCCGACAATTTAGACAAGAAGGAATAGAGCATCACACATAGATTAGATAGATAGAAACATGTCAGTCACACATATAAGAAGCACAGTGACAGTGTTGGTTACTGTACTTGCCATTTAGTGTAAAGGATTTATTAAAAAAAATAATAGTGTTTTCATGCACTGTCTCTTTAAAAAAGCCGGCCGGCAATTCAGCAGCGGTACCCGACAATTTAGAATGGAAGGAATAGAGCTTCACACATAGATTAGATAGATAGAAACATGTCAGTCACATTTATAATAAGTACAGCGACAGTGTTGGTTACTGTACTTGTCATTTAGTGTTAAAATAAAGGATTTATTAAAATAAAAATTGGCGTGGGGTTCCCCGTAATTTTAGTCTCTAGCGGAGGTTAAGCAGACGGCTGGGGCAGATGTTTGAAGCCTGGGAAGGGGGTAATACCCACGGAGCTTCCCAGGCTACTAATATCAGCCCCCAGCTGAATACCTAGCCTTTACTAGCTATTAAAATGGGGGACCTCCCCAAAAAAAATGACGTGGGGTCCCCCCTATGTTAATAGCTAGCAAAGGCTAGGCAGACAGCTGGGGGCTGATATTAATAGCCCAGGAAGGGTGCCATGAATATTGGCCCCCTCCCAGGCTAGAAACACCAGCCGTCAGCCGCCCCAGAAATGGCGCATCCATAGGATGCGCCAATTCTGGCACTTAGCCTCGCTCTTTCCACTGCCCTGTAGCGGTGGCAGTGGGGTAATAGGGCTGGGGTTGATGTCAGCTTATAATGCCAGCTGACATCAAGCCCAGGTTAGTAATGGAGAGGCGTCTATAAGACACCCCCATTACTAACCCCATAGTAA
Organism: Phyllobates terribilis; assembly: GCF_046119375.1. Taxonomy (NCBI): domain Eukaryota; kingdom Metazoa; phylum Chordata; class Amphibia; order Anura; family Dendrobatidae; genus Phyllobates; species Phyllobates terribilis. Next base: position 30,976,018 of record NW_027362768.1, on the reverse strand, counting down.
AAGTTAAAAAAAACACAAACACCCAGAATAAAGTCCTTTAATTGAAATAAACACACAATTCTTTATTGTTCTAAATTAAACCATACTTACCGTCACGCCCATTCCAGCTGAAGCCAACGATCTCCTGTAATAAAAATAAAATAATAAACCAACATCATCCTTACCTTTCGATGGTTCCCAGGACAGCTTCAGCTCTGCTACATCGAGATGACAGGCTGGACCACAGGAGAAAGCTGCCATCCAGCCTGTCATCCCGCGGACACTGAGAAGCGCAGGCATGCTTGCGCTCCTCAGTGTCTCGCTGTGACGGCATCCAGATGAGCCGAGGTCATGTCCAATGAACTCGGCGCACCTCATGCACGTCACTGACAGCGTGGGAAAATTATCCTGCACTCAGCGCTTCAGCGTGGGAGAATTCTCACGCTGAAGCCCTGAGTGCAGGAGAATTCTCCCACGCTGTCAGTGACGTGCATGAGGTGAGCAGAGATCATTGGACATGAACTCACCTCATGCACGTCACTGACAGCGTGGGAAAATTCTCACTCTGAAGCGCTGTCAGTGACGTGCATGAGGTGAGTTCATGTCCAATGATCTCTGCTCACCTCATGCACGTCACTTACAGCGTGGGAGAATTCTCCTGCACTCAGCACTTCAGCGTGAGAATTTTCCCACGCTGTCAGTGACGTGAATGAGGTGAGCTGAGTTCATTGGACATGACCTCGGCTCATCTTTATGCCGTCACAGCGAGACACTGAGGAGCGCAAGCATGCCTGCGCTTCTCAGTGTCTGCGGGATGACAGGCTGGATGGCAGCTTTCTGCTGCGGTCCAGCCTGTCATCTCGATGTAGCAGAGCTGGAGCCGTCCTGGGAACCATGGAAAGGTAAGGATGATGTTGGTTTATTATTTTTCTTTTATTGCAGGAGATCGTTGGCTTCAGCTGGAATGGGTGTGATGGTAAGTATGGTTTAATTTAGAACAATAAAGAATTGTGTGTTTATTTCAATTAAAGGACTTTATTCTGGGTGTTGTGTTTTTTTTAAATACTTTACTAGAAATTCATGACGGTCATGTCTAATACTGGCATGACCCCATGAATTTTGGGCTTAGGGCCAGCTGATAATACCAAGCTGGCCCTAACCCCTTTATTACCCAGTGAGCCACCGCACCAGGGCCCTGGATGAGTTGGGTACAGCGCCAGAAGATTGCGCTTCTATGAACGCGCCATTTTCCAGGGTGGCTGCCTCCCTGCGCTGCAGATTCCAGCCCCCAGCTGCCTAGTTGTACCTGGCTGGACACAAAAATAGGGCGAAGCCCCACGTATTTTTTTTTTAATTATTTCATGAAATTCATGAAATAATTAAGAAAAAAAGGCCTTCCCTATATTGTTGTGTCCGGCCAGGTACAAATAGGCAGCTGGTGGTTGGGGGCAGCCCGTTCCTGCCTGCTGTACCTGGCTGGACACAAATATAGTGCGAAGCCCCACTTCAATTTTTTTTTATTATTTCATGAAATTCATGAAATAATTAAGAAAAAAAGGCCTTCCCTATATTGTTGTGTCCGGCCAGGTACAAATAGGCAGCTGGTCACCAGACCTGCACCCAATCGAGATGGTTTGGGGTGAGCTGGCCTCAGAGTGAAGGCAAAAGGGCCAACAAGTGCTAAACATTAGTGTTGAGCGAGCACTAAAATGCTCGGGTGCTCGATGCTCGGGCCGAGCTCGCCGTGATACTCGGGTGCTCGACCCGAGCAAGGAGCCCAATGTTAGTCTATTGGGGACCCGAGCATTTTTGCGGCGGCACCCCTGGCAGTCTGTAGAAAACCTAAAAAGTGCCCAAAACGATAATGACAGTGCTCAAGTGACATAGGGACAGCATGGGGATCGCCCCAGGAAGCATTTCTGACCCCCAGGTTACTACTGTCAACAACGTGATCAGAGGTATTAAGCCACTTTTATGGGCTCACAATAAAACTTTCAAAAACGAAACTGAAACTGCTTTCCTGTGAAATATGTTAAGGAACATCCTTTCCAGGGTAAAGACTTGTGTATAAGGTAAAATAAATAACCGAAAACAAAAATACTCCTCCACACCTTGGGCTATGTTCACAAGTAGCATTTTTTATGCATTTCTGCACTTTTGTATTGCTTTCAACCGTGACAAATGCATTCACCGGGAAATGTCATTTTAACATTTTACATCCTTATCTGTGCTGTGTGACACATGCATACAGTGCTGAAAAGACATGGGAACAGCATGGGGAAGACCCCTGGAAGCATCTCTGTCACCCAGGTCACTGCCTAAATGTGTGCCCATCAGAAGTGATCCTTGCCGCATCAGAAGATGCAGACTTGCAACTGTTGACTCGCCCCTTGGGCCGTGGGGCACTCGGATCCGGGCAATAGGGGAACGATGGGGGTAGTAGTGGCAACCCGGTTCCGTGGCTCAGGGTGGTCAGACCAATGGTAGTCTGCTATGTGCTGTTGATGAGGTCCGACTACGCCACCCGTGGATTGCGGTTATTATGAACCGCAGCTGCAAGGTAATCCCCTGAGGCTGATGGTGTACGCAGCTGAGGTTGTTTAACTCCCCACAGGAAGAGTGTAGCCCCAGGGTTGTGCAATAAGATGCTCGGGGTGTTGGTGCAGGGAGTCCCAGTATCGGTAATGCTGGAGGAGCGAGAAAGTACACAGACAATGTACTGCAATCCAATGTCTTTTACTCACAGTTCATGTGCTCCGGGTCACTTCGGCACCGGTAGTGACCGCCCGAGCCGTGCTGCGTCCACCAGGTGTGGGGCTCGGTCAACTCCCAGGCAGTTCAGAAGTATGGCTCAGGACCCCCTTCTGTCCTTTCTCTGGCCTGCCTCACCAGTGACCCACTTTTGTCCAGCTGCCGCGGATCTGCGCGGGTAAATGTGGGCCCCGTTCCCCGCTGTCCTATATGGTGCCTTCCTAGCAGGTTTGATGAGGTGTCGCACCAATAAATGATCACGACCTCCAGTCTTTGGCTGAGGGTAGTTTCTCCTCCACCAACTTGGGATCCGGTACCCTTAATCTGCCTGACCCTTCACCCGGTATTCTCGTGGGTTCTTAGGGACCCTTCCACCTTCTTGTTCCTCAGCCCCTCTGTTTCTCTCTCTCTTCTCCTTCTTTCCTGTTCCTTCTTCTCCTCCTTCCTTTGGCCTCTTCTCCAGGCCCACTTCTCCTTCTCCTCTCAGGCTCCGGCCTTTTCTCTAGGCCTGCCTCTGAGCAGAGCTTCTACAGAGCCTCTGCTCCCTGTCTTCTCTCACTGAACAGAACCTAGATCTAAGATGGTGCCCACCTTTTATACTCCCCTCTAAAACATGAGCCCAGGTGACCAGCAACCAATGGGCTCCTATCTACGCTCAGGAACCGTCCCCTCCTGCTCCTACATCACTGGGTATTCCTCCCCCCTCCCCACTCCAGCCAGGGACATGGTCTGCCTGCATTTCTGTCTAATGGGAGCACCGTTGAACTGTCCCTCGGAAATGGGGTGAGTGTGCTGTATGCAGCTAACTGAGCCCTGGGCCATACTCCATCCTTACCTGGGAGTGGAATATTACACCTCTGGTAGAGGTGCAATACCCCTGTAGCGGCTGAACCCTCGGGGCGCTACACTGTCCCCGTGCAAGTCCTTGTCCCAGGGCAGTGTTCAATTGTACCTACACCATTCCTTGCAATGCAAGTGCAAATATGCAGCCAACCACCCACCCACCCGCAGGCTGCAATACTATACTGCTAGCTTGCACTTGAAATGGGGCCTTTTAGTTTGGAGGAGGCCGAATCTGGCCACTACCTCATGGCTGCTTCAGCAGCGAGGCCTCCATACTCGGTCCCCAGCCGCCACTATTTGTCCCGGTAACCTTCCCTACACTTTTCTTAGCCTGGCCTGCTTTAGGGCAGCATTCGCCGAGCCGATCAGACAACCAGACTCCTCCGGTGGGCCCTGGCTTCTCCATCAGGGGAATTGAGAGTGCCAAGGTGAGGAGCATGATGATGATAGAAGGTAGCATCTGCTTTGTTTTCTTGGAATGCAAGCGTAAGTGTGCAGCCTGCCACCCACCCACCCCCAGGCTGCAATACCATACTGCTAGCTTGCTTGCACTTGAAATGAGGCCTTTTAGGCTTGTGGAGGCATACGCCGGCCACCATGTCATGGCTGCGTCGGCGGCCTGGTATCCATACTCAGTCCCCAGCCGCTCCTATTTGTGCCGGTGCGACTTATACCCAAGCGCGCATACCAAAACATTACCTGTGCCCTCCCCAGTGCATTTAGTAGGAATGACAGCCTATTCCTCTGTAGTGTGTGCACGCCAACCCCCTGTTCATGGCACATGCGTAGATGCCTCCCACCCTGCACCTGTCTTTGCAGACTTGCAACTATCCCCGTTCAAGTCCTTGTCCCAGGGCAGTGTTCAATTGTACCTTCCCCATTCCTTGCAAGCGCAAGTATGCAGCCTGCCACCCACCCACCCCCAGGCTGCAATACCATACTTCTTGCTTGCTTGCACTTGAAATTGGGCCTTTTAAACATGTGGAGGTGGAATCAGGCCACCACGTCATGGATACGTAGGCGGCCTGGTATCTATACTCAGTCCCCAGCCGCCCGGCGGCCGGGTGTCCACGCTTGGTTCCCAGCCGCCAGGGGGCGGCCGGGTGTCCATACTCGGTCCCCAGCCTCCCCGCGGCCGGGTGCCCACACACAGTCCCCAGCCGCCTCGGGGCGGCCGGGTGTCCATAAACGGTCCCCAGCTGCCCCTATTTGTCCCGGTGCGCCTTATACACAAGCGCGCATACGAAAACATTACCTGTGCCCTCCCCAGTGCATTTAGTGGGAAGGACAGCCTAACCACAAACACGTGGACAAGTGAATATGGCCAGGGATGGTCCATCTCACTGACGCCTTCACACTGGGTTAATATTGTGGAAGCTGGGACACAATTGGACACTGGGTTGCAACACGTCCTACAGACATAGAGGATTGCGGGTCCTGGGTCAATCAGGCTTCAACTCAAAGTTCAGAAGGTAGACAGCAGCAGTGGTCAGCATCCTACACAACGAGTAAATTATTCATGATCATGAGGCCATCCAACTCCTTAGCTTTCTGTCCCTTGGAATGCAAGCGCATGTATGTAGTAGCTGCTAGGCCTGAGGTGGTTAGCGTTTTGGCACATATCCTACCTACTCCGAGGATTGCTGGATGTTTTCCTACTATCCCAGTTCTAGGACTCCCGTTAAAACAAAGCTTCAGGTGATGAATGATGGATGAGGTGGTGGCAAAGGAGAAAGAGCAGGAGGAACAGGGACCATTCACACCAATATCAGGCCAGTCAACCACACATGTCTTGTAGGATATGTTTCTGTACCAAAAGGAGCGGTTCGGCTACACAGTTATAGGGCATATAGTGAGTGCAATGCCTACCAAAAATTTCGAGGGACTCCAATGCCCCTTGGAAGTGACATGGAGGTCAGAGGGCCTTAACTAAACTGCTTTTTCCATTTATAGCAACTGGGTCTCCTGTACACTGTTGGCCTAAGCAGTGAATGGAGGGCTTTCCAAAAATTATGAGGAACTGCAATGCCCCTTGAAACCGACATGGATTAGAGCGTACTAAATACCTTCTACCCATTATTGGGGAGTGGGTCTCCCTTAGTGTTCGCCTATGTATTGAAAAGCAAAGGCTGACTAAAATTAGAAGGAAATGCAATGCCCCTTGGAAGGGGTTTTAATGCCCCTTGGAAGAGACGTGGAGGTCACAGTAGCTTAACAAGACGGTTTTAATGCCCCTTGGAAGAGACGTGGAGGTCGCAGTGGAATAAAAATACAATATCAATGCCCCTTGGAAGAGTGGTGGAGGTTGCAGTGGAATAAAAAGACAATATCAATGCCCCTTGGAAGAGTGGTGGAGGTCCCAGTGGAATAAAAAGACAATATCAATGACCCTTGGAAGAGAAGTCGAGGTCACAGTAGCTTAACAAGACGATTTTAATGCCCCTCAAAAGAGCCATGCAGTACAGCATATTAAAAATATTATTCCCATATTGGGGAGTGGGTCTCCCATAGTCTTTGCCTATGCCTTCCAAGAAAAAGCTGCCAAAAATTAGGACGGAGGAACTTGCAATGCCCCTTACAAGAGCCATGCAGTACAGCATATTAAAAACATTATTCCCATTATTGGGGAGTGGGTCTCCCATAGTCTTTGCCTATGCCTTCCAAGCAAAGCTGCCAAAAATTAGGACGGAGGAACTTGCAATGCCCCTTACAAGAGCCATGCAGTACAGCATATTAAAAACATTATTCCCATTATTGGAGAGTGAGTCTCCCATAGTCTTTGCCTAAGGCTTCCAAGCAAAAGCTGCCAAAAATTAGGACGGAGGAACTTGCAATGCCCCTTACAAGAGCCATGCAGTACAGCATATTAAAAACATTATTCCCATTATTGGGGAGTGGGTCTCCCATAGTCTTTGCGTATGCCTTCCAAGCAAAAGCTGCCAAAAATTAGGACAGAGGAACTTGCAATGCTGGCAACACGGACCACGGTCACCCTGGTGGTATAGTGGTGGCGGAGGCTGACGATAAGGAGAAGAGCAAAAAACAGCAGAAATGAGGAAGTGTAAACCCATGTGTGGGTGTGAAGCGGTGCATGGGAATACACCTTCCGAAATAACACAGTGGATTTGACTTTGTTACTCTGCTGTCATTTGGTGGTGATGAGAAGTCTGGCCCAATCCAGCCCTTGTTCATTTTGATAAGGGTCAGCTTGTCAGCATTGTCAGTTGACAGGCGAGTGCACTTATCAGTTATAATTGCCCCAGAGGCACTAAAAACACGCTCCGATAACACGGTAGCGGCAGGGCAGGCCAGGACCTCCAAGGCGTACAGAGCGAGTTCAATCCAAGTGTCCAGCTTGGATACCCAATAATTAAAAGGCACGGAGGAATCACAGAGGATGCTGGCATGGTCGGCAAGGTACTCACTCACCATCTTTTGAAACTTTCCACTCCTTGTGAGAGTATCCCGCGCCTCAGGGCCTGTAAGCTGGGCAGGTCTCAGAAAACTGTCCCAGGACATTGACAGTGTTCCCCTACCTCTACTGGATTGGAGTTGCGTCTCTCTCGCCTGTACGCCTTGGTTGGGCAATGAACTGTGACCTCTGCCGCTAGCGTGTTCAGATGGGAATTTTTTTTAACAGTTCTGCAGCAAGGGCCTACTGGTACTGCCCCATTTTTGTAGACCTCTCCACCTCAGGAATAAGAGAGTGAAAGTTCTCCTTGTAGCGGGGGTCTTAAAGTGTCACCAACCAGTAATGACTGTCACCCAACATTTTGACAACGCGAGGGTCACGGTTAAGGCAGCGTAACATAAAGTCAGCCATGCGTGCCAGATTGCTAATGGGCAAGACTTCCGTGTCCTCACCAAGATGATCACTGACCATGCTCTCCTCCTCCTCCTCCCCCCTGTCCTCAGGCCACCCACACTGATCCGACGGTATGACCGTTGTACAGGTACTACCGTCTACAGCGCAAGATACCAGCTCCTGTTCTTCCTCCTCCTCCTCTCCCTCATTGTCCCCCAATGCACGTTGGGATGAGATAAGGCTGGGCTGTGTTTAATCGCCCGCTACGGTTTCTTGATCCATCTCATCATACTCTGGCTGCAATGCCTCCTCTTTAATTCTCTGCAGAGAGCGTTGCAAAAGACAGACAAGTGGGATGCTGACACTAATGATGGCGTCATCGCCACTTACCATCTGGGTGGACTCCTCAAAGTTTGTCAGGATGGTACATATGTCAGACATCCAGGTCCACTCCTGAGGTCTTATGTGTGGAGTCTGACCTGAATATCGATGGCCTTGTTGCAGCTGGTACTCCACAACTGCTCTCTTCTGCTCACAAATCCTTTGCAACATGTGGAGGGTAGAGTTCCAACGTCTGGGGACATCACACACCAGTCGATGTGCCGGAAGCTGCAAACGCTGCTGCAACAAAGCAAGGGCGGCGGAAGCTGTAGTCGACTTCTGAAAATGAGCTGACAGGCGGCGGACTTTGACAAGCAGATCTGGCAACTCGGGGTACGATTTAAGAAACCGCTGAACCACGAGGTTAAGCACATGAGCCAGGCATGGTACGTGTGTGATCTCGCCTCACCTCAGTGCCGCCACCAGGTTACGGCCATTGTCACACACGACCATGCCTGGATGTAGGTTCAGCGGTCTCAGCCACGAATCTGCCTGCTCTTTCACAGCTGTCCACAACTCACAAGCAGTGTGAGGTGTAATGCACACGCCCGGGCTGAGCGGCGTGTGCGTGTGATTCCACTGGACTGTGCCGGAGAGTGAATGCCTGGAGCGGCGTAACTAGGTATTCACCCGATCCGACCCTGGCCGCAAGCACTTGTCCACGTGTCCGTTGTCAGGTGGACTCTCCCAGTAACTGCATTGTTGAGGGCACGGCAGATGTTTTGGGACACGTGCTTGTGTAGTGCGGGGATGGCCCACCGGGCAAAATAGTGTCAGCTGGGGACCGAGTACCGAGGGACGGCCACCGCCATAAGGTTATGGAAGGATTCTGTCTCCACCAGCCTAAAAGGCAGCATTTCCAACGCAAGCAGTCATGAAATGTGCAAATTTAGGACTGTGGCCTGTGGGGCGTTGGCTGCGAATTTGCGCTTTCGTTCAAAGGTCTGGGATATGGACAATTGAAATCTGCGGTGGGGCGTGGACGTTGATGCTGTTTCTTGAGAAACTGCCATAACAAGTGAAGACTGAGAGGAGGGGGCATCTTTGCATGCAGTATGGACAGGGGATTGCCTTGCACGCACAACAGCGGAAGTAGCAGTGGTGACACCCGCTGACACTGGCGTGAACCCTGGGGTTCGCCCCACAAAGTCGGATGCTTTGCTGACATGTGCCTGATCATGCTGGTGGTGGTCAGGCTGGTAGTTTTGTCACCCCTGCTGATGCTGGCCTGGCAAGTGGTACAAATGGCCTTTTTGGGGTTATCAGCAGAGTCTTTAAAAAAATGTCAGACTCTGGAAGACCTACCCATTGTACTGGCAACGTCCCTCATGTTGGTGTTACGGGGAACGCTTGCCCGCCTTCTGTCTGCAGCCACCGCACTGCTTCTTCCTGCCTGTTGGGGTACTCGTGGCAATTGTGTCTCGTCATCGTCCACCTCTTGTGACAAATTGCCAGCGTCGCCTTCCTATGGCTGTGGCTGTTCAATTATTTGGCCATCGCTACATGGAATCTCCTCTTTCACCACTTCAAGCGGAGCAGGCAAGGGGCCCAAATGGAAATGGACCAGTGAACAGCTCTTCAGAGTGTCCAACTTTGGGATCAGTTGCTTTCTGATGACTTTCGGCATGGTGGGAGGAAGGAGCATCAGGGTGAGGAGGAGTATGCGGTCGAGACTCACGGCTACTAAGACTTTACCGTGTGGAAGACAGATCGGAGGTGGTGGTGCCCAGGTGACTGGAAGTATTATCTGCTATCCAGTTAATAACTAGTGTTGAGCCACCCCCGTAGTGTTCGAGTTCGGTTCGGTTCGTCGAACACCCGTGTGTTCCCCGAACTGTTCCCCGAACTGTTCATCGAACACCTTCGAACACCGTTAAAACCAATGGCAGGCAAACAAAAACACATAGAAACACATAGAAAACACCTTCAAAGGTGTCCAAAAGCTGACAAACTGCTCAGAAGACACAACTAACACATGGAAAAGTGACAAGTACATATAGTCATGCGAAAAGAAAAGAGGTGGAGGAGTAAAAGGAGGGGGAGACACAGATATAGGCATGTCATGCCCTTCTAAAATCCAAAAAGTGAGAAGCCGACCCGTTCAGTCCGCTCCTGCCCGTGCCACCTCTGTGTCGCCGGATTTGTGCCAGAGCCGGGGTGAACCCTGACGGCCAGCCCCCCTCTCCCAATACTGGTGCCTGTACGCTGGTGGGTCGAGCGAGCCCCCCTGTGGTGGAGGCAGCTCTAAGCTTTTTAATTTAAATTGTCTCTCTAATTTGAATGAATACACTTTAAATCCATTTACAAGGATCTATTGGAGGGCAAGTCTCATGCCAGCAGCCGCGTAATTCCAGCTCCAGTAGCGTCCACTAAAGCTGCTGCAGTTAAAAAGCTTTTATAAGGATCGAGCTCGGCTGTCCACTGCAAGGCATCCTACTGCCAGTCCCAGCCCCTATGCCTTGGGGTGCCTCCTGATGCTCTTCACTGAGTATCCCGTGGTCCCGAAGCATTTCCTTTGAAAAAATTAAGTGTCCAAACTACAGGTGGTGTAGCTTGCTTAACAGCCGGGATAATCCGCTGACTAGCAGACACTGCTACTAGGCACAAAGTATTTCCTGGGCTAGATGCAGTTAAAAATTTGTAATTAGATACTCTCGTTGGATGCTGAGAAAGCATTCCATAGAGTCTCCTGGCACGCCATATATGATTCTCTTAAAAAGCTTGGGGTAGGGGTCTAGGGGACCCTTTTATAGCCAAAATCACGGCCCTGTATCACAATACGTCACCTAGGCTGAAGATAAATGGAACTGTAGCACCCTGAGGGCTCGGTTGCTACAGAGGTATTGCACCTCACCCAGAGGTGTGATATCTCACTCTCAGGTAAGGATGGAGTGTGGATCAGGACCCGACACCTGCATGCATTACACCACATTGCCGTGGGGCAGGGCGACCAATATGCCTCTGAGATGGGCACGACAGTCCCTGTCCCTGGCTGGAGTGGGGGGAGGGAACACTGAGGAAGGGGAACCCTGTAGTGCAGGAGCAGGGAGGAAGCAGTTCCTGGGTGCATTGAGAAGGGAGTATAAAAGGTGGGCACCATCTTAGTTCAGTGCAGAGAAGTCTGAGCAGAAGTGGCAGGGAGCAGGGGCTCTGCATGAGCTCTGCTCCGGAGGCGGGCCTAGTAACAGAGGCCCAGGCCTGGAAGAGGGAGAAGGAAGGAAGAGGAGCGGAGAAGGCTCCAGGAACGAGGAATGAAGGGATCCCAGGGGTGCGGACGGGCGAGTTGCCACCGCACGCCCGAATCCACCTGCGTGGAGGGGTCAGGCCAAAGGGGGAGACCGGTCCCCGAAACTAGTGGAGGCAGGAAATGACCCTCAGCTAGAAACCGGAGGCTGTGACATTTTATGTGGCGCAGCCCCTCGCTACACCCGCTAGGAAGGCACCACATAGGGTCAGGGAAACTGGCGCCAAGTTTACCAAGAGGAGGCCCGAGGCAGCCGGACAGAAGGGTTGGTAAGAAAGGCCAGACAAAGGACACACAAAGGGGGTCCTGTGAAGCGCTCCAAAGTTATCTGGGAGTTGTCTGAGCCCCTCACCTGGTGAGCACAGTACGACGTGGGCAGCCGTTACCTGCAGACGTGGTCTGGATAATAAGAACTGTGAGTAAAGGCCCTGGACTGCATCACTGACTCCGTGTCGTTACTGCTGCTGCCCTGCACCATCACCCCCATCCTCCGCATACACTGCCCTGAAGCTATACTCCTCCCGTGGGGAGTTATGCTACGCTCTGCTGCACCCACAACACCAGCCTCAGCGGTCTGCCCTGCAGCAGCGGTTCACTCTGACCGCAATCCACGGGTGGCGTAGTCGGACATTTAAACATCAAAACCACATAAATAGTTCCGCCACTGGTTTGACCACCCTGAGCCACGGAACCGGGTCGCCGCCACGAAGACTACAACCACCAGCATCCACCAAAAAGGGTCCGGCTCCGGGTGTCCCAAGGCCCAGGGGGTGCATCAGAACATTTTCATCACCTTTCACAATCACCAATGGGACAAGGCAGGGATGTCCTCTGTCCCCTCTCTTATACATCCTAGTGACGGAGCACCTGCTCTCATCAATTCGCCATAACCCCAATATTAGGTGGATTGAGGTGGGAGGCACCGAGTACAAGTGCTCTCTATTTGCTGATGATGTCCTAGTATATATCACTCAATCACATATATCCATCCATGCTGTTATGGCTGAAATAGATCACTTTGTTACATGGTCAAATTTTAAAATCAATCCAGCGAAGTCTGAGGCCCTCGATGTCTCCCTCCCCAAATCCATATAGGATTCCATCCAGTCCAACTTTCCCTTTGCCTGGCCCTCACAGGGTATCAAATATTTAGGAATTCCTATTCATAGAGACCTCTCCCATCTATGTTATCTTAATTTTGGGCCCTTTATTGAACAACTCCATACAGACCACGGTTGGCAAGTTAGAACCGTAAGATTCACTACGTGAACCACTGGTGTTTTGTGGAAAAGCACATGTACACTGTGTTCCAAATTATTATGCAAAAAGTGTTTAGGAGTGATAAGGGAAGAATTTGTTTGTTTGTCAGTTAAACTCATTGATGGTGATGTGTGTCAGGGCTCTTTATATCACTGTAAGCAATTGCAGACACCTGTGCTAATTAGTTTGGCAGGTGTGTCCAATGAAAGGCAAGACTACTTAAAAAGGCTGTCTCACATTATTAAGCAGCCTACATTTTCTGCCAAAATGGGAAAGAAAAAGGATGTGTCGGCTGCTGAGAAGCAACAAATTGTGGAGTGTTTAGGTCAAGGCATGATTACAATCAACATTGTGCGATGATCAGGATGAAGTGTCTTGGCAATCAAGAAGTATGTAGCTGATTCACAGTACACACGTGTGCGTGCTGATAAGGGCAAATTGAGGACTCTTTCCTACAGGCAATTACGTCAGGTTAAAAGAGCAGCGGCAAAAAAGCCTTGTCATAGCAGCAGACAAGTTTTTGAAGCTGCTGGTGCCTCCAATGTCCCCCGAACAACAAGATGCAGGGTCCTTCAGAGGTTTGCAGCTGTGCATACGCCATCCTGTCGACCTCCTCTATCCACTTCACACAAGCAGAAATGGCTCCAGTGGGCCAAACATTACATGAAGACTGATTTCAAAACTGTTTTGTTCATGGATGAGTGCCGTGCAGCGCTCGATGGTCCAGATGGATGGAGTGGAGGATGGCTGGTTGATGGACACCCCATGCAAACACGGCTACAGCGCCAACAAGGAGGAGGTGGAGCAATGTTTTGGGCTGGAATCATGGGGAGAGAGATTGTCGGCCCCTTTAGGATCCCTGAAGGCGCTAAAGATGAACTCCATAATGTATGTGGATTTTCTCAAACAGCACTTCCTGCCATGGTTCAAGAAGAAGAACCGTGTATTTCACAGCAAGATCATTTTGTTGCATGATAATGCACCATCTCATGCTGCAGATAAAACATCTGCATCTCTGGCTGATATGGGCATAAAAGGGGACAAACTTATGGTGTGACCCCCATGCTCCCCTGACCTCTACCCCATTCAGAACCTCTGGAGCATCATCAAAAGGAGTGTCTATGATGGTGGGAGGCAGTTCACATCTAAGCAACAGCTCTGGGAGGGTATTCTGTCCTCATGCAAAACAATTGAAGCAGAAACCATCCAAAACCTGACAAATTCAATGGACGAGAGAGTTCAGAAGCTCCTTTCGAACAAGGGGTCCTATGTGAAAATGTAACATCACCTAGAATAAAGTTTTGAGTTGAAAACTGTTTGATTTCAGTTTCTAATAACCTGCTAATGCTTATAATTTCAAAAATGACCATTTTTTTGGTCTTTATTAAAATGAAAAGGTTGATCGAAAAGTTTGGGGGATCTAAGAGTGTGGCAACCCAGTAGTCATGATTACTTCGAATTCTGACAATATGAGGGTCATGATGCAGGTAGTGCAGCAAGAAGGCACTTATGTGTCTTGCGCATCTCGGAGCCCCAAAATTATTTTCCGGGCTAGATGCAGCTAAAAATTATTATTAATTTTAAATCTGGTGGAGCTTAGTATAGATGGCCTAATAGGATCAGTGCTGCACACTGCTACAAAGCCCAAATTATTTTCCAGTCAAGATACAGATAAACTTGATTAGTAATTTTAAATCTGGTGGAGCTTATTATAGATGGCCTAATAGAATCAGTGCTGCACACTGCTACAAAGCCCAAATTATTTTCCAGCCAAGATACAGATAAACATGATTAATAATTTGAAAGCTTAAAACGGTTGGTAGGGTGATTTTAACCAATCATCAAGCTTTTACTCTCCCCAGGATGACACAGGGGTAGAAAAGTCGTTTCGGATCCATGATTTGTTCATCTTTATGAACGTGAGTCTGTCTACATTATCAGTGGAGAGCCGCGTGCACTTATCTGTCAGCACACCACCAGCAGCGCTGAACACACGTTCAGACAGAACACTGGCTGCGGGGCATGACAAGATCTCCAAGGCGTAAGTTTCTAGCTCCGGCCATTTATCCAGATTGGAAGCCCAAAAAGAGCAAGGGTCCAGTGACACAGTCATGGCTTCAATGTTTACTTGGAGATACTCCTGTACCATCGTCTCTAGGCGTTGACTATGTGTCAGACTTCTTGTCTCCTGTGGCCTTGCAAAGGATGGGCCAAAAAAGTGGTGAAATGATTCCGCAAAATTGATGTTACCAGCAGATACTGTGGTTCTGTTACGGTTTGAGTGCTGAACACTTGACGGTCCCACGGTTGGCAAGTTGGAACTGTGAGATTCACTACGTGCACCACTGGTGTTTTGTGGAAAAGAACATGTAAGATTCTGCAACAGTCTCTGCTGATACTCCTGCATGCGTGCATCCCTTTCTATGGCAGGAATAATTTCTGCAAATTTACTTTTGTATCGGGGATCTAACAGTGTGGCAACCCAGTAGTCAGGATTATTTCTAATTCTCACAATTCGAGGGTCATGTTGCAGGTAGTGCAGCAAGAAGGCACTCATGTGTGTTGCGCATCCAGGAGCACCAAGTCCCTGTTGTGTTGGTGGCGAGGTAACAATCATGCTTCCTTCCTCTGTCCTCTCCCCCCAACCTCGCACAACAGAAATGTGATCAAGGTCTCCCTCATCTGATGAGTCTTCCATCAGTTCGTCCTCCACTTCTTCCTGGGCTCCTGCACCTTCCTCACTAGTTTGGCTGCTACCATGCGCCCTGGTAAAACCATCTCCCCCACCCTCACATGCCTGCCGCCTTGGTGCTGCCGACCGTCTGGACCTTGCAGATGTTAGCCCTTCCGCATACAACTCCTCCTCCTCTACTTCCTCCACCTCCTCTTGTGCCACCACCTGACTCCGAATTCTGTTTAACATGTGCTCCAGCATGTAAATCACCGGAATAGTCATGCTGATAATGGCATCGTCAGCACTAAACATCTTCGTCGCCATTTCAAAACTGTGCAGAAGGGTGCATAGGTCTCTGATCTGAGACCACTCCTTCAGCGTGATTTGCCCCACCTCTGGATCTCGTTGGCCCAGGCTATACGTCAGAACGTATTGCACCAGGGCTTGTCGGTGCTGCCACAGTCGCTGCAACATGTGCAGAGTTGAATTCCACCGGGTAGGCACATCGCATTTTAGCCGGTGAAGTGGCAGGCCCAACGACTTCTGTAGAGATGTAAGTCGCTGAGCTGCGGGATGCGAACGGCGGAAGTGAGCACACAGCGACCGTGCCCTCTGCAGAAGGCCATCTAGTCTGGGATAGTGGGCTAAAAATTGCTGGACAACCAGGTTCAACACGTGTGTGACATTGCCCTGGCGAAGGGCCGTACCCAGGTTTGCAGCATTGTCGCACACGGCCTTCCCTGGTTTCAGGTCCAGTGGAGACAACCATTCATGAAATTGGTTCTCCAGAGCTGACCACAACTCCTCAGCTGTGTGACTCACATTTCCCAGACATTTCAAAGTAAAAACCACCTGATGACGTTGAGCCCTACTGCCAGCATAGTAAGGAGGTGTGCAGGATCCCTTCTGCGCAGTTAGAAAGCTTGTGGCATGACCAGACAGGCTTTGGGTGCAGGTGGAAGACCGAGAGGAGGTTGAGGAGGCAGAAGCAGTGGAGGAACTTTGACATAAAGAGGATTGACGCACAACTCGTGGGGACGGCAAGACTTGGACAGCAGCCCCTTGTCCTGCTGTCACCATAGTTACCCAGTGCCCAGTCAGCGACATGTAACGCCCCTGTCCATGCCTACTCGTCCAAGTGTCTGTGGTGAAATGCACCCTGTCACACACAGAGTTTCTCAAAGAAGCGGTGATGTTGTGTGCGACATGCTGGTGGAGCGCAGGCACACCTTTCTTTGAGAAGTAGTGCCGACTGGGCATCTGGTACTGGGGCACTGCGACGGACATAAGGTCTCGAAAATCCTCTGTGTCCACCAGGCGGAAAGGCAGCATTTCTGTAGCCAAGAGCTTGCAGATGGTGAAATTCAACCTCTTAGCTTTCTCATGGCTAGGAGGAAATGGTCTTTTACTTGTCCACATCTGAGGGACCGAGGGCTGGCTATTGTGCTTAGACGGGGTTGATAAGGGTGTCCCCGGCAAACTGCCAGTCTGTGAGGAAGATGCAGGCGGACATCTTAGGTTGCCTTGATCCAAAGGTGGTGCTATCGATGTCGGACAGCGCTCAACACCAGCTGGTGTTACCACCTCCAAAGAAAATGATGACCTGCCAATCACGCTGGCTGTTGCGGGTAAAGAGGTGGCAGGTCTGCGCCCCAAAACAGGTGTGACTGCTGTCCCCCCAGTCACAGAGGATGAAGAGGCCGCGGATGCACAAGATATGGCAGACGGTGGGTGGCCCGGCCGGCTAGGCCGCATTGCAGCACACTGAGCTTCCCACTGCAACTTATGCTTCATGTCCATGTGCCGGTTCATGCATGAAGTACTCAAACTATGTATTTTTTGGCCTCTACTTAGCTTTTGCTGACAAATGTTACAGATAACACGAGTTGGGTCATCTTTATCGATCTGAAAAAATGCCCAGGCTATGCAAGGCTTAGCACCCATGCGACCTGAAGAGCCACCACGACTTGTGGTGAGAGGCAGAGTTGTGTTTGAGGATGCAGTTGTTGACGTGCTTCCAGTACTACGTCTCTGTCCAGGAAGGAGCAACCTGACCTCGTCGTCACTAGCATCTTCCTCCACCTCCTCTGCTGACCTCATCTCTTGGCTGACTGTGGGTTGACAGTAAGTGGGATCTCCGACCTCATCATCATCACCCTGTGCGTTATCACACCCGTCGTCCTCAGAGCCAACCTGTTCCTGCCCTGACAAAAAACTAAAGTTGTCGCTCCAATCAGGTATTTGAGTCTCATCATCGTCTTCCTCATTGTCTCCACCAACAGGAGTTACAGTTTGGGAATGAGGGTCTACATTATGGTCAGAACCTTCTGCGTCTGGTCCTGGATCCGACTCATAAAGATTCTGGGCATCAGTGCAGATCATTTCCTCGTCTGGATTCACAGAAGCGCTGGAGTCGACCTCTGATTCCCAGGCTATAGTATGAGTAAACAGCTCTGCAGACTCAACCATCTGTTCTACCTCATACTCAGACGGGCAGCTGGAGATTTGGGAGCTGTGAGGAAGCAAGTGCGATTGGGGTGACACCTTTGAGGACTGGAGTATTTGTGATGTTGAAGTTGATGTGGAGGAGAGCCCACTTAAAGGAGCACTTGATATCCGTTGAAGCACCTGCTGTTTTTGTGCCTCATCTGGAATTTGTAGCGATTGGCGTGGCCGTAAGAAAGGGATCTTATCACATTGTCCGCTAAAAGAAGTAGACAGTTTAGTTTGGCTGGAAGATGGTCTTTCTTCTGCAGATGTTACTGTTGCTTTAACACCTACCCCACAGACACAACCTTTTTTCCCCTTCCCAACACGCCTATTCCCCTTTCCACCAGCAGCAGGCCTTTTTCCACTCATTTTGGTGGTTAACTAATTCACAACTCTGGAGTTGTTTGCACAAAAAAACAATGGATGGGAACAAAGCAGAGCTGAGTGGCCAAACTGTGGTATTAGGCCAAAACTATTGGCTGGGTTAGATGCAGAAAAAAATTATATTCAGTTTGCAACCTGATGGAGGTCAGTATAGATGGACTAATAGAACAAGTCCCACACACAGCTAGAAGCCCAAATATTTTTTCAGAGGTAGATGCAGAAAAAAATTGTATTCAGTTTGCAACCTGATGGAGGTCAGTATAGATGGACTAATAGAGAAAGTCCCACACACTGCTAGAAGGCCAAATATTTTTTCAGAGGTAGATGCAGAAAAAAATATATTCAGTTTGCAACCTGATGGAGGTCAGTATAGATGGACTAATAGAGAAAGTCCCACACACTGCTAGAAGGCCAAATATTTTTTCAGAGCTAGATGCAGACAAAAAATTATTTTGAATTTGCAACCTGATGGAGGTCAGTATAGATGGACTAATAGAGAAAGTCTCACACACTGCTAGAAGGCCAAATATTTTTTCAGAGCTAGATGCAGATAAAAATTATTTTAAATTTGCAACCTGATGGAGGTCAGTATAGATGGACTAATAGAGAAAGTCCCACACACTGCTAGAAGGCCAAATATTTTTTCAGAGCTAGATGCAGAAAAAAATTATATTCAGTTTGCAACCTGATGGAGGTCAGTATAGATGGACTAATAGAACAAGTCCCACACACAGCTAGAAGCCCAAATATTTTTTCAGAGCTAGATGCAGACAAAAAATTATTTTGAATTTGCAACCTGATGGAGGTCAGTATAGATGGACTAATAGAGAAAGTCCCACACACTGCTAGAAGGCCGAATATTTTTTCAGAGCTAGATGCAGACAAAAAATTATTTTGAATTTGCAACCTGATGAAGGTCAGTATAGATGGACTAATAGAACAAGTCCCACACACTGCTAGAAGGCCAAATATTTTTTCAGAGCTAGATGCAGAAAAAAATTATATTCAGTTTGCAACTAGAGATGAGCGTTGTTCTACTCGAACTGTTCGCCAATCTCAAATTCGAGCTGTTTTGGGCGGTGTTCGAGCCGGTCGGCGAACACGAACAATTTGAGAAAAATTCGGCTGTTCGAGGTTATGTTCGATAACTGTTCGTGCACCAAAATCATAACTGGATTTTTTCTCAGTAATGATGAAAATTAATGTTAATACGCAGTTTGAGTGTACAGCGGGGCGGGGGGAGGGGCAGGGGATGGATCTCTGCAGGAACAATGAAGATCTCCATTTTTTTTTTCTCTTTCCCGTATTTGCAGTGGGGAGGTGCAATCTGTCAGCCTATCAGCAGCGCACACACGGAGCGAAGTGCTTTTTTTCACACAAGCAAGGGCATGTGTGATTGGCAGTGTATGTCACATATCCTTGCCCTATAAGACCAAGCCATTTTCCCCGTCGCCACCATTTTCTCACTGCTGCAGCTGCGTGTTAGACGGCACCGCTGTTGCTGTGTGCGCTATACCTTGTTAATTTCAAGCCAATTTTCGCACAAATATACAGATAGCTTGGGAGTAGGGAATAGTTGTGATTGCAGTCCTTTTAAGGACTAGGTTACAGCATTTCCTACGACTTTTATCAGGCAGGTCTGTGCTCTTAAATAGATAGATTGTGGGAGTAAAGACTAATTGTAATTGGAGTCCTTTTCAGGACTAGGTTACATCAGTTCCTATCAGTTTTTGCCAGGCAGGTCTGTGCCAGTGCTGTGCAAGTTTTTTTCACAGCATTTGGCTGAATCTAGCAAAGCTAATCCTTTTTGGCCTATTGCAGAGTGTGTTAGTCAGTGGAGTAGCCTATCTGTGTTGCAAGATATACCACCTGTGTATAGAATACCAATTTTTTTACTGCACCTAGTGAAGTAAAATCTTTTGGGCATAGCATCATTCTATTAGTCCATCTATACTGACCTCCATCAGGTTGCAAACTGAATATAATTTTTTTCTGCATCTAGCTCTCAAAAAATATTTGGGCTTCTAGCGGTGTGTGGGACTTGGTCTATTAGGCCATCTATACTGACCTCCATCAGGTTGCAAATTAAAAATATTTTTTTTCTGCATCTAGCTCTGAAAAAATATTTGGGCTTCTAGCAGTGTGTGGGACTTGGTCTATTAGTCCATCTATACTGACCTCCATCAGGTTGCAAATTAAAAATAATTTTTTTCTGCATCTAGCTCTGAAAAAATATTTGGGCTTCTAGCAGTGTGTGGGACTTGGTCTATTAGTCCATCTATACTGACCTCCATCAGGTTGCAAATTAAAAATAATTTTTTTCTTCATTTATCTCTGAAAAAATATTTGGGCTTCTAGCAGCGTGTGGGACTTGTTCTATTAGTCCATCTATACTGACCTCCATCAGGTTGCAAATTAAAAATAATTTTTTTGTGCATCTAGCTCTGAAAAAATATTTGGGCTTCTAGCAGTGTGTGGGACTTGGTCTATTAGTCCATCTATACTGACCTCCATCAGGTTGCAAATTAAAAATAATTTTTTTCTGCATCTAGCTCTGAAAAAATATTTGGGCTTCTAGCAGTGTGTGGGACTTGGTCTATTAGTCCATCTATACTGACCTCCATCAGGTTGCAAATTAAAAATAATTTTTTTCTTCATTTATCTCTGAAAAAATATTTGGGCTTCTAGCAGCGTGTGGGACTTGTTCTATTAGTCCATCTATACTGACGTCCATCAGGTTGCAAATTAAAAATAATTTTTTTCTGCATCTAGCTCTGAAAAAATATTTGGGCTTCTAGCAGTGTGTGGGACTTGGTCTATTAGTCCATCTATACTGACCTCCATCAGGTTGCAAATTAAAAATAATTTTTTTCTGCATCTAGCTCTGAAAAAATATTTGGGCTTCTAGCAGTGTGTGGGACTTGGTCTATTAGTCCATCTATACTGACCTCCATCAGGTTGCAAATTAAAAATAATTTTTTTCTTCATTTATCTCTGAAAAAATATTTGGGCTTCTAACAGCGTGTGGGACTTGTTCTATTAGTCCATCTATACTGACCTCCATCAGGTTGCAAATTAAAAATAATTTTTTTCTGCATGTAGCTCTGAAAAAATATTTGGGCTTCTAGCAGTGTGTGGGACTTGGTCTATTAGTCCATCTATACTGACCTCCATCAGGTTGCAAATTGAATAAAAAATTTTTCTGCATCTAGCTCTGAAAAAATATTTGGGCTTCTAGCAGTGTGTGGGACTTGGTCTATTAGTCCATCTATACTGACCTCCATCAGGTTGCAAATTGAATAAAAAAATTTTCTGCATCTAGCTCTGAAAAAATATTTGGGCTTCTAGCAGTGTGTGGGACTTGGTCTATTAGTCCATCTATACTGACCTCCATCAGGTTGCAAATTAAAAATAATTTTTTTCTTCATTTATCTCTGAAAAAATATTTGGGCTTCTAGCAGCGTGTGGGACTTGTTCTATTAGTCCATCTATACTGACCTCCATCAGGTTGCAAATTAAAAATAATTTTTTTCTGCATGTAGCTCTTAAAAAATATTTGGGCTTCTAGCAGTGTGTGGGACTTGGTCTATTAGTCCATCTATACTGACCTCCATCAGGTTGCAAATTAAAAATAATTTTTTTCTACATCTAGCTCTGAAAAAATATTTGGGCTTCTAGCGGTGTGTGGGACTTGGTCTATTAGTCCATCTATACTGACCTCCATCAGGTTGCAAATTAAAAATAATTTTTTTCTGCATCTAGCTCTGAAAAAATATTTGGGCTTCTAGCAGTGTGTGGGACTTGGTCTATTAGTCCATCTATACTGACCTCCATCAGGTTGCAAATTAAAAATAATTTTTTTCTGCATCTAGCTCTGAAAAAATATTTGGGCTTCTAGCAGCGTGTGGGACTTGTTCTATTAGTCCATCTATACTGACCTCCATCAGGTTGCAAATTAAAAATAATTTTTTTCTGCATCTAGCCCAGCCAATAGTTTTGGCCTAATACCACAGTTTGGCCACTCAGCTCTGCTCGGTTACCATCCATTGTTTTTTTGTGCAAACAACTCCAGAGTTGTGAATTAGTTAACCACCAAAATGAGTGGAAAAAGGCCTGCTGCTGGTGGAAAGGGGAATAGGCGTGTTGGGAAGGGGAAAAAAGGTTGTGTCCGTGGGGTAGGTGCAGAAGAAAGACCATCTTCCAGCCAAACTAAAATGTCTACTTCTTTTAGCGGACAATGTGATAAGATCCCTTTCTTACGGCCACGCCAATCGCTACAAATTCCAGATGAGGCACAAAAACAGCAGGTGCTTCAACGGATATCAAGTGCTGGTTTAAGTGGGCTCTCCTCCACATCAACTTCAACATCACAAATACTCCAGTCCTCAAAGGTGTCACCCAAATCGCACTTGCTTCCTCACAGCTCCCAAATCTCCAGCTGCCCGTCTGAGTATGAGGTAGAACAGATGGTTGAGTCTGCAGAGCTGTTTACTCATACTATAGCCTGGGAATCAGAGGTCGACTCCAGCGCTTCTGTGAATCCAGACGAGGAAATGATCTGCACTGATGCCCAGAATCTTTATGAGTCGGATCCAGGACCAGACGCAGAAGGTTCTGACCATAATGTAGACCCTCATTCCCAAACTGTAA
Source organism: Phyllobates terribilis (assembly GCF_046119375.1). Lineage (NCBI taxonomy): Eukaryota > Metazoa > Chordata > Amphibia > Anura > Dendrobatidae > Phyllobates > Phyllobates terribilis. Next base: position 30,953,557 of record NW_027362768.1, on the reverse strand, counting down.
CTCCTGTTGGTGGAGACAATGAGGAAGACGATGATAAGGCTCAAATACCTGATTGGAGCGACAACTTTAGTTTTTTGTCAGGGCAGGAACAGGTTGGCTCTGAGGACGACGGGTGTGATAACGCACAGGGTGATGATGATGAGGTCGGAGATCCCACTTACTGTCAACCCACAGTCAGCCAAGAGATGAGGTCAGCAGAGGAGGTGGAGGAAGATGCTAGTGACGACGAGGTCAGGTTGCGCCTTCCTGGACAGAGACGTAGTACTGGAAGCACGTCAACAACTGCATCCTCAAACACAACTCTGCCTCTCACCACAAGTCGTGGTGGCTCTTCAGGTCGCATGGGTGCTAAGCCTTGCATAGCCTGGGCATTTTTTCAGATCGATAAAGATGACCCAACTCGTGTTATCTGTAACATTTGTCAGCAAAAGCTAAGTAGAGGCCAAAAAATACATAGTTTGAGTACTTCATGCATGAACCGGCACATGGACATGAAGCATAAGTTGCAGTAGGAAGCTCAGTGTGCTACAATGCGGCCTAGCCGGCCGGGCCAATCACCGTCTGCCATATCTTGTGCATCCGCGGCCTCTTCATCCTCTGTGACTGGGGGGACAGCAGTCACACCTGTTTTGGGGCGCAGACCTGCCACCTCTTTACCCGCAACAGCCAGCGTGATTGGCAGGTCATCATTTTCTTTGGAGGTGGTAACACCAGCTGGTGTTGAGCGCTGTCCGACATCGATAGCACCACCTTTGGATCAAGGCAACCTAACATGTCCGCCTGCATCTTCCTCACAGACCGGCAGTTTGCCGGGGACACCCTTATCAACCCCGTCTAAGCACAATAGCCAGCCCTCGGTCCTCAGATGTGGACAAGTAAAAGACCATTTCCTCCTAGCCATGAGAAAGCTAAGAGGTTGAATTTCACCATCTGCAAGCTCTTGGCTACAGAAATGCTGCCTTTCCGCCTGGTGGACACAGAGGATTTTCGAGACCTTATGTCCGTCGCAGTGCCCCAGTACCAGATGCCCAGTCGGCACTACTTCTCAAAGAAAGGTGTGCCTGCGCTCCACCAGCATGTCGCACACAACATCACCGCTTCTTTGAGAAACTCTGTGTGTGACAGGGTGCATTTCACCACAGACACTTGGACGAGTAGGCATGGACAGGGGCGTTACATGTCGCTGACTGGGCACTGGGTAACTATGGTGACAGCAGGACAAGGGGCTGCTGTCCAAGTCTTGCCGTCCCCACGAGTTGTGCGTCAATCCTCTTTATGTCAAAGTTCCTCCACTGCTTCTGCCTCCTCAACCTCCTCTCGGTCTTCCACCTGCACCCAAAGCCTGTCTGGTCATGCCACAAGCTTTCTAACTGCGCAGAAGGGATCCTGCACACCTCCTTACTATGCTGGCAGTAGGGCTCAACGTCATCAGGCGGTTTTTACATTGAAATGTCTGGGAAATGTGAGTCACACAGCTGAGGAGTTGTGGTCAGCTCTGGAGAACCAATTTCATGAATGGTTGTCTCCACTGGACCTGAAACCAGGGAAGGCCGTGTGCGACAATGCTGCAAACCTGGGTGCGGCCCTTCGCCGGGGCAATGTCACACACGTGCCTTGTATGGCTCACGTGTTGAACCTGGTTGTCCAGCAATTTTTAGCCCACTATCCCAGACTAGATGGCCTTCTGCAGAGGGCACGGTCGCTGTGTGCTCACTTCCGCCGTTCACATCCCGCAGCTCAGCGACTTACATCTCTACAGAAGTCGTTGGGCCTGCCACTTCACCGGCTAAAATGCGATGTGCCTACCCGGTGGAATTCAACTCTGCACATGTTGCAGCGACTGTGGCAGCACCGACAAGCCCTGGTGCAATACGTTCTGACGTATAGCCTGGGCCAACGAGATTCAGAGGTGGGGCAAATCACGCTGGAGGAGTGGTCTCAGATCAGGAACCTATGCACCCTTCTGCACAGTTTTGAAATGGCGACGAAGATCTTTAGTGCTGACGATGCCATTATCAGCATGACTATTCCGGTGATTTACATGCTGGAGCACATGTTAAACAGAATTCGGAGTCAGGTGGTGGCACAAGAGGAGGTGGAGGAAGTAGAGGAGGAGGAGTTGTATGCGGAAGGGCTAACATCTGCAAGGTCCAGACGGTCGGAAGCACCAAGGCGGCAGGCATGTGAGGGTGGGGGAGATGGTTTTACCAGGGCGCATGGTAGCAGCCAAACTAGTGAGGAAGGTGCAGGAGCCCAGGAAGAAGTGGAGGACGAACTGATGGAAGACTCATCAGATGAGGGAGACCTTGATCACATTTCTGTTGTGCGAGGTTGGGGGGAGAGGACAGAGGAAGGAAGCATGATTGTTACCTCGCCACCAACACAACAGGGACTTGGTGCTCCTGGATGCGCAACACACATGAGTGCCTTCTTGCTGCACTACCTGCAACATGACCCTCGAATTGTGAGAATTAGAAATAATCCTGACTACTGGGTTGCCACACTGTTAGATCCCCGGTACAAAAGTAAATTTGCAGAAATTATTCCTGCCATAGAAAGGGATGCACGCATGCAGGAGTATCAGCAGAGACTGTTGCAGAATCTTATATGTGCTTTTCCACAAAATACCAGTGGTGCACGTAGTGAATCTCACAGTTCCAACTTGCCAACCGTGGGACCGTCAAGTGTTCAGCACTCAAACCGTAACAGAACCACAGTATCTGCTGGTAACATCAATTTTGCGGAATCATTTCACCACTTTTTTAGCCCATCCTTTGCAAGGCCACAGGAGACAAGAAGTCTGACACATAGTCAACGCCTAGAGACGATGGTACAGGAGTATCTCCAAGTAAACATTGAAGCCACGACTGTGTCACTGGACCCTTGCTCTTTTTGGGCTTCCAATCTGGATAAATGGCCGGAGCTAGCCACTTACGCCTTGGAGATCTTGTCATGCCCCGCAGCCAGCGTTCTGTCTGAACGTGTGTTCAGCGCTGCTGGTGGTGTGCTGACAGATAAGCGCACGCGGCTCTCCACTGATAATGTAGACAGACTCACGTTCATAAAGATGAACAAATCATGGATCCGAAACGACTTTTCTACCCCTGTGTCATCCTGGGGAGAGTAAAAGCTTGATGATTGGTTAAAATCACCCTACCAACCGTTTTAAGCTTTCAAATTACTAATCATGTTTATCTGTATCTTGACTGGAAAATAATTTGGGCTTTGTAGCAGTGTGCAGCACTGATCCTATTAGGCCATCTATAATAAGCTTCACCAGATTTAAAATTAAAAATAATTTTTAGCTGCATCTAGCCCGGAAAATAATTTTGGGGCTCCGAGATGCGCAAGACACATAAGTGCCTTCTTGCTGCACTACCTGCAGCATGACCCTCATATTGTCAGAATTCGAAGTAATCATGACTACTGGGTTGCCACACTCTTAGATCCCCCAAACTTTTCGATCAACCTTTTCATTTTAATAAAGACCAAAAAAATGGTCATTTTTGAAATTATAAGCATTAGCAGGTTGTTAGAAACTGAAATCAAACAGTTTTCAACTCAAAACTTTATTCTAGGTGATGTTACATTTTCACATAGGACCCCTTGTTCGAAAGGAGCTTCTGAACTCTCTCGTCCATTGAATTTGTCAGGTTTTGGATGGTTTCTGCTTCAATTGTTTTGCATGAGGACAGAATACCCTCCCAGAGCTGTTGCTTAGATGTGAACTGCCTCCCGCCATCATAGACACTCCTTTTAATGATGCTCCAAAGGTTCTGAATGGGGTAGAGGTCAGGGGAGCATGGGGGTCACACCATAAGTTTGTCCCCTTTTATGCCCATATCAGCCAGAGATGCAGATGTTTTATGTGCAGCATGAGATGGTGCATTATCATGCAGAAAAATGATCTTGCTGTGAAATACACGGTTCTTCTTCTTGAACCATGGCAGGAAGTGCTGTTTGAGAAAATCCACATACATTATGGAGTTCATCTTTAGCGCCTTCAGGGATCCTAAAGGGGCCGACAATCTCTCTCCCCATGATTCCAGCCCAAAACATTACTCCACCTCCTCCTTGTTGGCGCTGTAGCCGTGTTTGCGTGGGGTGTCCATCAACCAGCCATCCTCCACTCCATTCATCTGGACCATCGAGCGCTGCACGGCACTCATCCGTGAACAAAACAGTTTTGAAATCAGTCTTCATGTAATGTTTGGCCCACTGGAGCCGTTTCTGCTTGTGTGAAGTGGATAGAGGAGGTCGACAGGATGGCATATGCACAGCTGCAAACCTCTGAAGGACCCTGCATCTTGTTGTTCGGGGGACGTTGGAGGCACAAGCAGCTTCAAAAACTTGTCTGCTGCTATGACAAGGCTTTTTTGCCGCTGCTGTTTCAACCTGACGTAATTGCCTGTAGGAAAGAGTCCTCAATTTGCCCTTATCAGCACGCACACGTGTGTACTGTGAATCAGCTACATACTTCTTGATTGCCAAGACACTTCATCCTGATCATCGCACAATGTTGATTGTAGTCATGCCTTGACCTAAACACTCCACAATTTGTTGCTTCTCAGCAGCCGACACATCCTTTTTCTTTCCCATTTTGGCAGAAAATGTAGGCTGCTTAATAATGTGAGAGAGCCTTCTTAAGTAGTCTTGCCTTTCATTGGACACACCTGCCAAACTAATTAGCACAGGTGTCTGCAATTGCTTACAGTGATATAAAGAGCCCTGACACACATCACCATCAATGAGTTTAACTGACAAACAAACAAATTCTTCCCTTATCACTCCTAAACACTTTTTGCATAATAATTTGGAACGCGGTGTACATGTGCTTTTCCACAAAACACCAGTGGTTCACGTAGTGAATCTTACAGTTCTAACTTGCCAACCGTGGTCTGTATGGAATTGTTCAATAAAGGGCCCAAAATTAAGATAACATAGATGGGAGAGGTCTCTATGAATAGGAATTCCTAAGTATTTGATACCCTGTGAGGGCCAGGCAAAGGGAAAGTTGGACTGGATGGAATCCTATATGGATTTAGGGAGGGAGACATCGAGGGCCTCAGACTTCGCTGCATTTATTTTAAAATTTTACCATGTAACAAAGTGATCTATTTCAGCCATAACAGCAGGGATGGATATATGTGATTGAGTGATATATACTAGGACATCATCAGCAAATAGAGAGCACTTGTACTCGGTGCCTCCCACCTCAATCCACCTAATATTGGGGTTATGGCGAATTGATGAGAGCAGGTGCTCCGTCACTAGGATGTATAAGAGAGGGGACAGAGGACATCCCTGCCTTGTCCCATTGGTGATTGTGAAAGGTGATGAAAATGTTCTGACGCACCCCCTGGGCCTTGGGACACCTGGAGCCGGACCCTTTTTGGTGGATGCTGGTGGTTGTAGTCTTCGTGGCGGCGATCCGGTTCCGTGGCTCAGGGCGGTCAAACCAGTGGCGGAACTATTTATGTGGTTTTGATGTTTAAATGTCCGACTACGCCACCCGTGGATTGCGGTCAGAGTGAACCGCCGCTACAGGGCAGACCGCTAAGGCTGGTGTTGTGGGTGCAGCAGAGCGTAGCATAACTCCCCACGGGAGGAGTATAGCCTCAGGGCAGTGTATGCGGAGGATGGGGGTGATGGTGCAGGGCAGCAGCAGTAACGACACAGAGTCAGTGATGCAGTTCAGGGCCTTTACTCACAGTTCTTATTATCCAGACCACGTCTGCAGGTAACGGCTGCCCACGTCGTACTGTGCTCACCAGGTGAGGGGCTCAGACAACTCCCAGATAACTTTGGAGCGCTTCACAGGACCCCCTTTGTGTGTCCTTTGTCTGGCCTTTCTTACCAACACTTCTGTCCGGCTGCCTCGGGCCTCCTCTTGGTAAACTTGGCGCCAGTTTCCCTGACCCTATGTGGTGCCTTCCTAGCGGGTGGAGCAAGGGGCTGCGCCACATAAAATGTCAGAGCCTCCGGTTTCTAGCTGAGGGTCGTTTCCTGCCTCCACTAGTTCGGGGACCGGTCTCCCCCTTTGGCCTGACCCCTCCACGCAGGTGGATTCGGGCGTGCGGTGGCGACTCGCCCGTCCGCACCCCTGGGATCCCTTCATTCCTCGTTCCTGGAGCCTTCTCCGCTCCTCTTCCTTCCTTCTCCCTCTTGCAGGCCTGGGCCTCTGTTACTAGGCCCGCCTCCGGAGCAGAGCTCATGCAGAGCCCCTGCTCCCTGCCACTTCTGCTCAGACTTCTCTGCACTGAACTAAGATGGTGCCACCTTTTATACTCCCTTCTCAATGCACCCAGGAACTGCTTCCTCCCTGCTCCTGCACTGCAGGGTTCCCCTTCCTCAGTGTTCCCTCCCCCCACTCCAGCCAGGGACAGGGACTGTCGTGCCCATCTCAGGGGCATATTGGTCGCCCTGCCCCACGGCAATGTGGTGTAATGCATGCAGGTGTCGGGTCCTGATCCACACTCCATCCTTATCTGAGAGTGAGATATCACACCTCTGGGTGAGGTGCAATACGTCTGTAGCAACCGAGCCCTCGGTGCTACAGTTCCATTTATCTTCAGCCTAGGTGACGTATTGTGATACAGGGCCGTGATTTTGGCTATAAAAGGGTCCCCTAGACCCCTACCCCAAGCTTTTTAAGAGAATCATATATGGCGTGCCAGGAGACTCTATGGAATGCTTTCTCAGCATCCAACGAGAGTATCTACTTACAAATTTTTAACTGCATCTAGCCCAGGAAATACTTTGTGCCTAGTAGCAGTGTCTGCTAGTCAGCGGATTATCCCGGCTGTTAAGCAAGCTACACCACCTGTAGTTTGGACACTTAATTTTTTCAAAGGAAATGCTTCGGGACCACGGGATACTTAGTGAAGAGCATCAGGAGGCACCCCAAGGCATAGGGGCTGGGACTGGCACTAGGATGCCTTGCGGTGGACAGCCGAGCTCGATCCTTATAAAAGCTTTTTAACTGCAGCAGCTTTAGTGGACGCTACTGGAGCTGGAATTACGCGGCTGCTGGCATGAGACTTGCCCTCCAATAGATCCTTGTAAATGGATTTAAAGTGTATTCATTCAAATTAGAGGAACAATTTAAATTAAAAAGCTTAGAGCTGCCTCCACCACAGGGGGGCTCTCTCGACCCACCAGCGGACAGGCACCAGTATTGGGAGAGGGGGGCTGGCCGTCAGGGTTCACCGCGGCTCTGGCACAAACCCGGCGACACGGAGGTGGCACGGGCAGGAGCGGACTGGCCGTCTCGGCTTCTCACTTTTTGGATTTTAGAAGGGCATGACATGCCTATATCTGTGTCTCCCCCTCCTTTTACTCCTCCACCTCTTTTCTTTTCGCATGACTATATGTACTTGTCACTTTTCCATGTTTTAGTTGTGTCTTCTGAGCAGTTTGTCAGCTTTTGGACACCTTTGAAGGTGTTTTCTATGTGTTTCTATGTGTTTTTGTTTGCCTGCCATTGGTTTTAACGGTGTTCGAAGGTGTTCGACGAACAGTTCGACGAACAGTTCGGCGAACACACGGGTGTTCGACGAACCGAACCGAACTCGAACACTACGGGGGTGGCTCAACACTATTTGCAACCTGATGGAGGTCAGTATAGATGTACTAATAGAACAAGTCCCACACACTGCTAGAAGCCCAAATATTTTTTCAGAGCTAGATGCAGAAAAAAATTATATTCAATTTGCAACCTGATGGAGGTCAGTATAGATGGACTAATAGAATGATGCTATGCCCAAAAGATTTTACTTCACTAGGTGCAGTAAAAAAATTGGTATTCTATACACAGGTGGTATATCTTGCAACACAGATAGGCTACTCCACTGACTAACACACTCTGCAATAGGCCAAAAAGGATTAGCTTTGCTAGATTCAGCCAAATGCTGTGAAAAAAACTTGCACAGCACTGGCACAGACCTGCCTGGCAAAAACTGATAGGAACTGATGTAACCTAGTCCTGAAAAGGACTGCAATTACAATTAGTCTTTACTCCCACAATCTATCTATTTAAGAGCACAGACCTGCCTGATAAAAGTCGTAGGAAATGCTGTAACCTAGTCCTTAAAAGGACTGCAATCACAACTATTCCCTACTCCCAAGCTATCTGTAGATTTGTGCAAAAATTGGCTTGAAATTAACAAGGTATAGCGCACACAGCAACAGCGGTGCCGTCTAACACGCAGCTGCAGCAGTGAGAAAATGGTGGCGACGGGGAAAATGGCTTGGTCTTATAGGGCAAGGACATGTGACATACACTGCCAATGACACATGCCCTTGCTTGTGTGAAAAACAGCAGTTCGCTCCGTGTGTGCGCTGCTGATAGGCTGACAGACTGCACCTCCCCACTGCAAATGCGGGAAAGAGAAAAAAAAATGGAGATCTTCATTATTCCTGCAGAGATCCATTCCCTGCCCCTCCCCCCACCCCGCTGTACACTCAAACTGCGTATTAACATTAATTTTCATCATTACTGAGAAAAAATCCAGTTATGATTTTGGTGCACGAACAGTTATCGAACATAACCTCGAACAGCCGAATTTTTCTCAAATTGTTCGTGTTCGCCGAACGGCTCGAACACCGCCCAAAACAGCTCGAATTTGAGATTGGCGAACAGTTCGAGTCGAACAACGCTCATCTCTATTAATAACCTGTTCACACTGTTCAGTTCGCAATAGTGGTGTTAGTAATTCGGTCAAGAACTGGGAATGAGAAGATGTGGCTGTTTTTTGTGGCACATTTCCCGTCCTCTGCACGCACCAACACCAGAACGTCCAGTTCTACGTCCCTTGCCACGCGCCTTGCCCATTGTAAATTAAGTAAAATAGCTTACACTCGCACTATCAATGGCAAAAGGGTTATAAAAAGGAGATTTGAACAATGGAAGAGGAAAACAACAGTTCTTTTTCTCTGGCCTACACCAGAATCTTTTAAACAGATATATTTGTGTCTGAACAGTCAGCAAGACACTCAAACTGTTTTTTATGGAAAAAAGGCAAAAAGGTGGATAACACCCAGATTTGAACCGTGGAAGAGGAAAACCACAGTTCTAATTTCCTTGCGTATACCAGACTTTTTTAAAAAGATATATTTGTGTCTGAACAGTCATCGAGACACTCAAACTATTTTTTTTCATGGAAAAAAGGCAAAAAGTGGATAATACAGAGATTTGAACCGTGGAACTGCAAAACTACAGTTCTAGTTATCTGGCCGAAACCAGACTCTTTTAAACAGATATATTTGTGTCTGAACACTCACAGACACACTCAATTATTTTTTTTTTTTGGGGGGGGGGGATACCAAAAGGTTAATAAGACGGGTATTTGTACAGTCTGACTGAGGGAAAATAAAAAAGAGGATTTAGATGAAAAAAAAAGGATTTTTCCTGGCCCCTGGGGCTAAGTCTAGCAATTTGAGCAGCAGCAGCACACAGGACTGTAATGCAGTGTTTGTTGGTATAACCACTGCGTCTCCTATACAGCCTGCCTGCCTGATATCTGGGATGGATATTAGTACTCAGAAGGACTGTTTGTTTGATTTTGCAGGCTTTAGAGACCCTACACTACCTATTTCGCAGTATAAATCTCTCCCTAGCTCAGCAGCACTCTCCTTTTACTGTCTGATCCGGAGCGACTGTGTCCAAGATGACGGCGCCCGGTTTTAAATACTCGAGGTGACGCTGTGCAGCCAATCACTGTAATGCCCACAACCAACATGGCTGCGGCATTACAGTGACTGGCTGGCAATCCCTGCATGTTCATTGGCTCTGTAAAGAGCGCCAAATATGCAGGGCGGAGACCCGAGCTCCCGCCCAAGTAACCTGAAAATGCTCGGTGCTCGCCGAACATCCCGAGTAGTGAGATGCTCGGGCGAGTACCGAGCAGTGTCGAGCATGCTTGCTCAACACTACTAAGCATCAAGAGAATGCCAAGAGTGTGCAAAGCAGTCATCAAAGCAAAAGGTGGCTACTTTGAAGAACCTAGAATATAAGACATATTTTCAGTTGTTTCACACTTTTTTGTTAAGTATATAATTCCACATGTGTTAATTCATAGTTTTGATGCCTTCAGTGTGAATGTACAATTTTCATAGTCATGAAAATACAGAAAAATCTTTAAATGAGATGGTGTGTCCAAACTTTTGGTCTGTACTGTATATAAGGAAAAATAAATAGTCCGAGGTGTGGAGGAGCTTTTTTGTTTTTGGTTATGTTCACACGTAGTATTTTTGATGCATTGCTTTCAACCAAGACCAATGCATTCACTTGGAAATGTCATTTTAACATTTTACAACCTTATCTGGCCATGTGGTGTGTGACACATCATCAGACACATCCATTTTCATTTATCATGGTGGGACTTTGAAAGAAGCAAAGCCTATTTTTATCGGGCCATCAGGCGGCCCTTACTATTTTTAAAGGGCCAACAGTCTGCCCTCGCTATTGTTAGAGAGCCATCAGCCGGCTATGCTATGTTGTTCCCATTATTAACGAGTGGGTCTCCTATACTGTTATTGCGTATGCACTGACTGCAAGGGCTGCCAAAAATTTGGAGGCACTCCAATGCCGCTTGCAAAAGACGTAGAGGTTAGAGAGCCTCCTAAAAACAATGTTGCCATTATTAGGAAGTGGGTCTCGCATAGTGTTTGCCTAAGCAATGAAGCAACAGCTGCCAAAAATTTGGAGGAACTCCAATGCCCCTTGCAAGAGATGTAGATATGTAGATGTGGTACATATGGTGGTGGAGGATGAGGATGCGGAGAAGGAGGACAAGAGCAAATAGACAAAATCAGGAAGTGTATACCCATGTCTGAGTGTGAAAACAGAGGTACATGGGAATAGAGTTAGACCTCCCCAAAAAAGACACTGTATTTGAGTTTATGTTACGCTGCTATCATTTGGTGGTGTTGAGAAGTCTGGCCCAATCCAGCCCTTATTCATTTTTATAAGAGTCAGCCTGTCAGCAGGCTATAATTCCACCAGAGGCACTAAAAACCCACTCTGACAAAATGCTAGTGGCAGGGCAAGCCCGGACCTCCAAGGCGTAGAGAGCCAGTTCATGCCACGTGTCCAGTTTGGATACCCGATAATTAAAAGGCACAGAGGAATCACGGAGGACGTTGGTACGGTCAGCAAGGTACTCCCTCACCATCTTCCGAAACTTTGCACTCCTTGTCAGAGTACCCCTCAGGGCCTGTGCGATGGGAGGGTCTGAGAAAACTGCCCCAGAACTTTGACAGTGATCTCCTGCCTCTGCTGGATTGCATTTGTGGCTCTCTCGTCTGTACTCCTTGGTTGTCCAATGAACTGTGACGTCGACCAAGTGGTCGGCGCTCACAGCACAGGACCATTTCTGCTGCATGCAGGGGACCTGCTCGTCCCCTGTATGTAGCAGAGGCGATCGGATAGTTGCTGCTTCTAGTCTCCTATGGAGACTATAGAAGCATGCAAAATGTAAAAAAAAAAGTTTTTAAAAATATAAAAAAAAAATAAAAAAATATAAAAGTTTAAATCACACCCCTTTCGCCCCATTCAAAATAAAATATATAAAAAAAACCCACATACACATATTTGGTATCGCCACGTTCAGAATCGCCCGATCTATCAATATAAAAAAAGAATTAATCCGATCGGTAAACGGCGTAACAAGGAAAAAATTCTAAACGCCAGAATTACGTTTTTTGGTCGCCGCAAAATTGCAATAAAATGCAATAACGGGCGATCAAAACATCGGATCTACCCCAAATGTTATCAATAAAAACGTTTGCCCGGTGCACAAAAAATAAGCCATCAACCAGCCCCAGATCACGAAAAATGGAGACGCTACGGGTCTTAGAAAATGGCGCTTTTTATTTTTTTTACCAAATTTTGGAATTTTTTTTCACCACTTAAATATAAAAGAACCTATACATGTTTGGTGTCTATGAACTCGTAATGACCTGTAGAATAAGAAGGGCAGGTCAGTTTTAGCATTCAGTGAACGTGGTAAAAAAATAAATAAAAAACAACTGTGGTATTGCACTTTTTTTGCAATTTTACCGCACTTGGAATTTTTTTCCCGTTTTCCCGTACAGGATATGGTAAAACTAGTAATGACATTGAAAAGTACAACTCGTCCCGCAAAAAATAAGCCCTCACATGGCCATATTGACCAAAAAATAAAAACGCTATGGCTCTGGGAACAAGGGGAGCAAAAACGAAAATGCAAAAACGGAAAATGCTCCGGGGCTTAAGGGGTTAATTGGGACAGGAAGCTAGAGCGAGAAAATGTGGGTGTTTGTTGTGGCACAATTTCAGCTTGCCCACGGCCTCGGCCTCTTCCTCTGCATGCACCATCATCACCATCACGTTCACTTCCCCATCCCTTGCCACGCGCCTTGCCAATTTTAAATGGAGGACAATATTTTCCACGTCCACTACAAATGGCTGGATTTGAACCACTGTGATATGTGATACGTGTGACGGAAAACACAGTTTTAAAATAGCTGGCCTGTAGGTTACTATTTTTCACAGCGACCTGGTGTCAATAACTTCACTGACACACTGCACCAAAATTTAAATGGAGGCCAATATTTTCCACTTTCACTACAAATTTCTGGATTTTTATCGCTGTAATATGGAAAGAATTTGGCGGTATTCTGCTGTGGCAACAGGCAAATGGAGCAGAAAAACAATGTTCTCTGGATTGCTTTTTAACCAAATAATCGGGATTTAAGGGGTTGTCCACTACTTTATATCCCCCCCATGTATCCTCCCGGCTCCCCTAAGACTTCTTGTAAATATCTTCGGTTGTTGATAATGCCTGTGAGCGACGCTATCACTGGCCGCTCACATGCATCACGTGACCCCCGGCAGCAGCCGGCTCTGACATCCACATCACACCCCGCATCCTCCGCGCAGTCTGCCTCTTCCCATTCATTGGGAAAGCGCGCGGCGGATACAGGGTGTGACGCTGGAGGTAACCCTGCCAACAACCCAGCAGCCACCGCTGGGACCCCAGCGCTGAGTCACGCCTAACTTCTTGTGACATCAGCGCGGGGTCACATGATGCCTGTGAGCGGCCATCGAAAACGCCGCTCACAGGCATTATCAGCAACAGAAGGTATTTACAATAAGTCTTAGGGGCCCCGGGGGATATATTGGGGGGGGGGATAAAGTACTGGACATCTTCTTTAAGATCAAAAAAATAATTATCCCTAGCCCCTGATACATGAGGCTATTTGTAGAAATATCTGTAACAGCAGCTGCAGACAGAACTGGAATGGAGCCTCTTGTACTGTATTATACACTGCAGTCTGCCACATACACTGCCTGCCTGCCTAGCTCTGATATATATATATAATGTTGTGGAATACCTAGACTAACAGGACATTCAATGGACCCTCTTGCTATGTGCACTGCAGTCTGCCACATACACTGCCTGCCTGCCTAACTCCTGCTATCACCCTCACCACTTAAAATATGCAGCTGGGTTAGTCCTCAGAAGAACTGTTAGTTCAGATGTTGTGGTATACCTACACTAACTAATAAACAAGCAAATCTCTCCCTAGCTCAGCAGCACCTCTCCCTACACTGCCTGTTTCCGGGGTAGACTGTGACGAGCATGGCGGCGCCAGGTCTGATATAGACCTGATGACACTGTGCGGCCAGCCAGTCATCGTAATGCCACAACCAACATGGCTACAGGATTACAATGTGTGGCAGGAAATCCCTGAATGTTCATTGTCTCTCTAAAGAGCGCCAAACATGCAGAGCAGTGAGATGCGCGGGCGAGTCCCGAGCAGTGGCGAGCACGTTCGCTCATCACTAATTTTTAACCTATGTCATTGTTTCTCCTTGAAAACCTGTGAGAAGAGTATTATCAATAACAGTGACTTACATATTAAAGCATCATTTTAGTTCATCTGTCGCGAGGGCACTGTTCAAAGAAACCCGGCAGCTCCAAAAAGGCAATTGCAAACAGGCTTGGAGTAAAATACTCTGTTTCCCAGAGTCCAGGGGATGTCCTGGCCTTCACTCTTTAACCCGTGTACAAGGATCTGGACTTAAACAGTGGTCCATGGGAAAGGGCCACAGAGTCAGCAGCTGTTTGGTTGCACAAGCTGGCAAGAAAGATAGTCAGGTAGCTGAGTCAGATCCAGGAGGTCACATCAGGCCATGGCCCCACTATCAGTATTTGGTCAGTATTCGGTCAGTATTTTTTCTCAGGAGTGGGAGACAAAACCAGGAGTGGGTGATAAATGCAGAATTGGTGACTTGTTCCTATTATACCTTTTCTCTGATTGTTCCTCACCTGGTTTTGTCTCCAATTCCTGAGAAAAAATACTGACTGAATACTGACCAATACTGATAGTGGGGCCGTGGCCTCGGGAACATAATCTTAAGACCAAATTCGTGCTAAGGTCAGAAGACAGGAGGAATCAAGAAAGTAACAGAAGCAGGGACTAGAGCATGTCAGGTAGCAAAACTAATTGACTGGCAGTGGAAGTCTGAGAATCAGGGGTTTAAGTAGCAGACAGCCTCGCCCAGAGCTCTCAGAAAGAAGTAATCAAAAAACAGACAATTAATCCCATAACTCCCTGAACTAGTGGCACCATAAGTCCCAGGAATTAAACCGGACCAATCCTGTCACTCATCACCCTCCACAAAGAAGCAGAGCCACCTAGCTTCTGAAGCAGGAACAAAAGGGACAGTAACCACCACAAAAGTTACACTACTGTCCATGATCTAAGTTTATAAAATGTAAATGAAGATTTATTAGGCAATGCACATTGTTTTATGGAAGGAATAAAACTTCTAGTTTTGCTTATATCTGTTTCTGCAAAGGTTTTGCAATTGTTTTTGTTTTTAGCACATTACAAGAGTATTCAAGGGCTTAGAGGGAGGGAGGGAACCACCCACAGTCAGACAAAATGTATTCTAAAACTGGAATAATATATTAAACTACAGCTGTTTACCTAAAATCTACTACATTTTGTTCTGAAATCTGGTTAATTTTATGTTTTCCATTTTTTCCAGTAAAGAAACCATGTGGCAGACCTCCACAAGTACTAAATGGAGAAATCACAGAACCTGTGAACAACACTTATGATTCAGATTCATCAGTGACATACAAGTGTCAGCAGTACTTTACAGCTCACGGTGAAACAGTGATTCAATGTCAAGATGGAATATGGGGCGAACCACCTGTTTGTCTTGGTATGTGCATGCAGTGATTTGTTTTCTATACTGATAGTGTTTATGGGAAGTGGCATCAACAAGAAATTTATTGTATTTTGTAGTTAATATTGTATGCAAAGCAATGGGGAATTTTTCTATCCTTTTTCATTTCTGATTCTTTAGAAAGGTCCATATTAGTGTTCAGCGAGCACTAAAATGCTCGGGTGCTCGAAGCTCGGGCCGAGCTCGCCGTGATACTCGGGTGCTCGACCCAAGCAACGAGCCCAATGCTAGTCTATGGGAGACCCGAGCATTTTTGCGGTGGCACCCCCGGCAGTCTTTTAAAAGCCTAACAAGTGCCCAAAACGATAGTGACAGTGCTCAAATGACATGGGGACAGTATAGGGATCGCCCCAGGAAGCATTTCTGACCCCCAGGTCACTGCTGTCAACAACGTGGTCAGAGGTATTAAGCCACTTTTAAGGGCTCACAATAAAACGTTCAAAAACAAAACTGAAACTGCTTTCCTGTGAAATATGTTAAGGACGTTCCTTTCCAGGGTAAAGACTTGTGTATAAGGTAAAATAAATAACCGAAAACAAAAATACTCCTCCACACCTTGGGCTATGTTCACAAGTAGCATTTTTTATGCATTTCTGCACTTTTGTATTGCTTTCAACCGTGACAAATGCATTCACCGGGAAATGTCATTTTAACATTTTACATCCTTATCTGGCCATGTGCTGTGTGACACATGCATACAGTGCTGAAAAGACATGGGATCACCATGGGGAAGAAGATGCAGACTTGCAACTATCCCCGTGCAAGTCCTTGTCCCAGGGCAGTGTTCAATTGTACCTCCCCCATTCCTTGCAATGCAAGCGCAAATATGCAGCCAACCACCCACCCACCCGCAGGCTGCAATTCTATACTGATAGCTTGCACTTGAAATGTGGCCTTTTAGTTTGGAGGAGGCCGAAGCTGGCCACTACCTCATGGCTACTTCGGCAGCAAGGTATCCATACTCAGTCCCCAGCTGCCCAGCGGCCGGGTGTCCACGCTCGGTCCCCAGCCACCTGGGGGCGGCCGGGTGTCCATAAACTGTCCCCAGCCGCCCCTATTTCTCCTGTCACCTTCCCACACACTTTTCTTAGCCTGGCCTGCTTTAGGGCAGCATTGGACGAGACCACCAGAGAGAACCAGACTCCTCTGGTGGGCCCTGGCTTCTCCATCAGGGGAGTTGAGAGTGCCAAGGTGAGGAGCATGATGATGATGATGATAGAAGTTAGTGACTCGCCCCCTGGGCCGTGGGGCACTCGGATCCGGGCAACAGGGCAATAATGGGGGTAGTAGTGGCAACCCGGTCCGAGGCTCAGGGTGGTCAGAAAAGTGGCAGTCTACTATATGTTTTGCAATCTCTGACTATGCCACCCGTGGATTGCGGTCAGGGCTAACCACCGCTGCAGTGCAGACCGCTGGGGCAGATGTAGATGTGCAGCACTGAATAGTACAACTCCCCACGGGAGGAGTATGGCCCCAGGGCAGTATATAGATGGATGATGGAGGGGATGATTCCGATCGCAATAGCCAGGAAATTGAGGTCTCTAAACAGTTCAGGGTCTTTATTAGAACAGGTGAAACGACCCAAAAACAGTCCCGGCTAAGAGGGGGCCTGAATGTCTGAGAACAAGTGAGAAGCCCTCCTGGTCAGGGTGAGGGTGTAGGCCTACCGTGCTCTCTGCGCTCTTTCTGGCTATTTCCCTCCTCGTGGTGTAATAGCCCACGCTCCTGAGCTCGCCGTGTCTTCTCACCCGTATGGCTTGCAACTTGGGTCCCTTTCTACTCCCAGCCTGGTACGGCTTTGCTGGTCCCTTCTGCTGTGGCAGAACCTCCGGGCTTCTTAGGCCAAGGAACATACAATCCCCTGCGGACTGGTTATTTGCTGTAGTACTTGGAATCCTCACAGCCTCAGACACCAAAGTCTGGTACATTAGTTTCTCTATCTGCCAGGACAGGCTCGCTTCGCCTCTTGCCCCTGGCTCCTGGCTCTCCTACTGCCACATGGCCTCTTAGGCTGCAACACAACTGTCTGTCCCTGCTCTGGGACACCTCTCACTTCCTAGACAGGTTGTCCAGTTCTCTCTAACCCTGCCCCCAGTTCCAGCTTTTATAGGGGCAGCCTGCTCCCCCTACTGGCCTGGGACAGGAGGTGCTGCATGCTAATGGTCCCTGACCATAGAACCTCCCCCTTGCTCTCAGACACAGCTTTATTATACATTTGTGGCATCCAGGCCAGGGTGACACATTCCCCCCTAGTAAAACTTAGTACTCCAGAACTAAGCTTAAAACAAGAGTAACATGCATGACCATTAAAACATTATTAGGCAAGTAAAGGCAAACGACGCACAGCTTGAGTTCTTAAGGTCACAGTGTGGTCTGCAACAATGGGGAGCTGTAACCAGGTGAGGGTCTGCCATAGCCCCAAGTCCTTGACAGTCCTTATTCATTCCGCTGGTTAAGCTCCAAACATATGTACAGGGAAGTCCGGTTACTCACAGTTCATAACCTGTTAGTCCATGTTTTAACTGAAAGAAACTAAGAAAACGCGTAGTTACTGGTCATGCAATTACATTTCAAATAATTCAACATTTTACAGGTTAGTTACATTTGCTATTACACTCTACACTTTCCAGTGAGCGGGTGTTTGCCCCTCAGTGCTTCGGGTTGACCTACGTAACCCACTGTCTGGTGGTGGTCTAACCTGGTTTTTCTCACTAGCGCTCGGGGTGCAATCACTGGCTAGACTTACAGGTTGGGCAGGCAGCTGTCTGCGGGTCCTCTGGCTTACCGCAGGCATGGTAGGCTCACTGTCAGCAGAGGGTTGATTCTCCTGGGCTGCTGGTACAGACTCTTCTGCCTCTGGAACTGCTTGTTCCTCTCCACCTTCCCGCTCTGGTGTAGGTTTGCTGCTGAGTTGGTTGCAGGAAATGCAGGACGGGTACCACTATGGCATCGTTTTTCCGAGTCCAGGACTGAGGGAACTCTCCGAGAA
This sequence comes from Phyllobates terribilis, assembly GCF_046119375.1. Classification (NCBI taxonomy): domain Eukaryota; kingdom Metazoa; phylum Chordata; class Amphibia; order Anura; family Dendrobatidae; genus Phyllobates; species Phyllobates terribilis. The sequence continues at coordinate 30,935,324 of NW_027362768.1, read as the reverse complement.
CGGTGCTGATCATTTCTTCCTTGTCCTCTGCGGGTTCACGGTCTCTTTGATCCTCTTCTGCATCCCGTAGTTGCTCGGGGCACCTTTTTAGGTGGTCTCTGGAGACGGTACTAGTGGTTTCTCCTCAATCCTTGGTGATCATGCACACCTTCGGGTTGTCGTGATCAGACTGCAGTACTGTGTTGGGTTCCCTTTCCCACCTCGTCGTCCAGCTTGTGTAGCCTTCTCTTTCGCTTCAGGACCTGTTCACCAGGTTCTAGGGGACCAGCAGGGGCGTGTTGGTTGAAGAGTCTCTCTTGCCTTTTTCTCACCTGGGCCAGGCTCTTCTCCACACTCTCCTGTACCTTCTTGTACTGCAGTCGCCTTTCCTTATCCCAGTCCGCATCTGGGGAGGTGTCCTTGGGTGTTAGGACCCCCATCTCCAGGTCTATGGGCTGCTCACCTGGTCTGGCTCGCATCAGGTAAGCCGGGGTGCAGTTTGTAGCATTCACCGGGATATGGTTGTTTAAGTCTATCAGGTCCGGCAGTTTTTCTGGCCACAGGCTGCGTTCCCCTAGGGGCAACGTCTTCAGGAGATCAATGACTAAATTGTTCATTTTCTCACACATCCCATTGGTTTGTGGGTGGTAAGGCGTTGTCCGAATCTTCTTACAGTCATAGAGGTGGCAGAACTCTTGGAAGATTTCAGCCTCGAACGCTGGACCCTGGTCTGTCAGGACTTGTTCCGGATACCCGTGTGGGCGGCAGAAGTATTGCTGGAAGGCTCTGGCCGCCGTTTGAGCTGTCAAGTCTTTTACAGGGACCACCACTAGAAATCGGGAATAGTGGTCCACGATTGTCAGGGCATAAACGTATGACCGGCTTGGAGCCAATTTGACGTGGTCCAGAGCTACCAGCTCAAGAGGCTGCTGGGTGACGATGGGCCTCAAGGGTGTCTTCTGGCTAGTGCGGTCCTTCCTCCTTAGGTTACAAGGGCCACAGTCTCTGCACCACTTCTCTACAGCCCCTCTCATGCCGACCCAGAAGAAATGGCCTCTTATCATGAACTCCAGTTTCTTCCAGCCGAAGTGCCCCTCTCTGTCATGGTAAGCCTCCAGGACCATAGCTGCATCTCGCCTTGGGACCACGACTTGCCAGGTCAGCTCGTGTGTCCGGTGGTTGACGAGTCTTCTGCACAGAGGAACAGCCTGCTCTTCTCTTTCCATAGCTGCTTGGCTTCCTCTGGAGCATCCGTATCTAGACGGGCATCTTCTCGGGCCAACAGGTCTTTCACCATGCAGATTGCAGGGTCACTATGTTGGGTCTCGGCCCAGCTGTGGTGAGGTAGGGGATTGATCATGACGGTTGTTAAGTCTTCCTCCTTCACGCGGTGGGAGTATTGAGTGGCTCCATACCGGTGAAACGCAGGGAGTTCTACCTCCTCCAGCTCTTCCGGGTCTTCGCCTCCATCAGGTAAGTGAGGCATTCTCGATAGGGCGTCAGCGTTGGCATTGGTTCTGCCTGCCCGTACTTGATCGTGAAGTCATAATTCGAGAGTCGCGCCATCCACTACTGCTCTAGGGCACCTAGTCTTGCATTGTCCAGGTGTGTCAACGGGTTGTTGTCCGTGTACACGGTAAACTTTGCGGAGGCCAGGTAATGCTTAAATCGTTCTGTGACGGCCCACACCACTGCCAAGAATTCTAGCTTGAAGGAGCTGTAATTCTCCGGGTTTCTTTCAGTGGGCCTCAGCTTCCGGCTGGCATACGCGATCACCCTTTCTCTGCCCTGTTGGTTTTGTGACAGTACGGCTCCCAGCCCCACATTACTGACGTCTGTGTGGAGGATAAAAGGCTGGCCATAATCGGGGTAGGCCAGGATCTCATCCCCCGTGAGGGCCATCTTCAACTGGCGGAAGGACTCCTCTTCCGGCTTGTCCCACTTGAAGGGTGGCTTTTGACTTCTGGATTTGGATTGACCTATCAGGAGGTCCTGCATTCGAGCTGCCATCTTAATGAACCCGGGGATGAACCTTCGGTAGGAGTCTACCAACCCGAGGAACTGCCTCACTTCCTTGATGTTTGAGGGGCTTGGCCAGCTCTTGATTACTGTGACCTTGTCCGGGTCGGGGGCTACTCCTTCTGCACTTACCATGTGCACTAGGTACTGGACCTTCGGTTTCAACAAGTGACACTTCGATGGTTTCACCTTCAAGCCATAGCCTGCCAGGGCTTCGAACACCTCTGCCAGGTGTTTTAGATGGTCCTCGTAGGTCTTCGAATAGACGATCACGTCGTCCAGGTAAAGTAGGACCTTCTCGAAGTTTCGGTGCCCTAGACAGCATTCCATCAGCCTCTGGAAGGTCCCTGTTGCGTTGCAGAGCCCGAAGGGCATACAGTTGAACTCGCTCAGTCCCATCGGAGTGGTGAAGACAGTCTTCTCCTTGTCAGCTTCTGCCACAGGAACCTGCCAGTACCCGCTAGTAAGGTCCAAAGTAGAAAAGAAGTTAGCTGATTTTAGTGCGGCTAAAGACTCCTCTATTCTAGGCAGCAGATATGCGTCTTTATGGGTGATACGGTTGATTTGTCTATAGTCCACGCACATTCTCATGGTGCCGTCTTTTTTTTTTTTACCAGAACCAAGGTGGCTGCCCAGGGGCTACAGTTATCTCTAATGACCCCAGCTTCTTTAATTTCTCTTAGCATGCCCTTTGCGTTCTGATAATGTGCAGGGGGTACAGGTCTGTGCCTCTCTTTTATTGGTGGGTGGCTCCCCGTGGGAATGTGGTGTTCTACTCCCTTTACTCGGCCGAAGTCTAGCGGGTGCTTACTAAAGATTCTTTCATACTCCTGAAACACCCGGTAGACTCCTTGTTTTTGGTGCAGGGGAGTGGAGTCAGCACCCACATGGAGTTTCTGGCACCAGTCCTCCTTTTGTTTCTGGGAGCCATTACCCTCCGCCTGTGGAGATGGAGGCAAAGGCTCCACGGCCCTGATAGCTTTGTGTTCGACAGCAAACAGTTTGGCAAGTATAGCGTACCTAGGTAAGTGTACCTCCCTCTCCCCAATGTTGAGAATGCGGATGGGCACCCTCCCATGACGGATATCAACCACCCCCCGGGCTGTCAAAATGGTGGGCCTGCTGACTGAGTACACTGGTTCTACCATGGCTTGGTAGTCTCTACCTCTCAACCCGATTGCAGTCCGACACCAGATCATCATTTCACTTTTGGGAGGCATGGAAATGGGGAAGGGGTCACTCATTCTTACGCTACCGATCTCACCACCAGACAGTTCTACCTGCTGCCGTCTCATCAGGGCTTTTATCTCTTTGTTGAGGACTCTCTGTTGGCTGGAACTAGCATTCACCGCCACCTGTTGTAGAATTACAATTACCTCTGAAAGACAATTTTCAATCACGTTAGTACCCACAGTTATTTTAGGGTGACTTTCACGACGGTCAATGTCCACAATAATCACTCCCTGTGCCGGCAGTTCAATTTTACCAATCTTAATGGTCATCTCCTCGAACCCCATCTGCGGCACGGGCAAGCCATTACTGGCGATGATGCTCAAGTTACTGTCTGGATACCGTGTTATATCAGCATCAGTCCAATACTGCTTAAAAAGTACATAAGGGATAGTAGTTACTTGCGACCCGGTATCCAGCAAGGCACTCATGGGGATACCATCCAGCACCACGGGTAAAACCGGGCGCCTCCCAACATACTTATTACGCCAATTGTAAGGGCCTGGTGATATTATGCCTGGGGGTTGGCCCTCTGCCCCAGGTTGGACCCGTTTAAATTACAGTACCTGGAAACGTGTCCGGGCTGGTTGCATCGACGGCAAAAGGACTGTCCATCCTCCGCGTAGCGGTCTGTGGGCCTCTCTCGGAACGACGGGGTCCTCCTCTGTCGTCGCCACGGGACATCCTCCGGACTTGAAGCCAACTCGATGGGTCTTGACGGGTCCACTTGCAACGCCTGGACGGTCCTGGTCAACGCCGCAACGCTCCTGGTCAGCTCCTGGACTTGGTAGTGCAGATCTTTCGATGGGGCTTGGTTCAGGGCCTGTGCATCGGCCCCCACGGAGTCCATAGAGGAGGGCGCAGCCTCCTGGTGGTAGGTGAGAGCAGTGCGCCGGGGGTTTATAGCGCCACTTGTTGAGGGTTCACGGAGCACCCTTATGGCCCTGTCCTTGAATTGGGCAAAGGTCAGATCAGGGTTCTGAAAGAACATGAGGCGCAGCTGGGTCCTGTGGGCGCTAGACAGCAGACCTTCTATGAACTGTTCTGTTAATAGCTTATCTGTATCCTGCACGCTGCCAGGGTCAGCTTGTTTGATGGCTCTCAAGGCTTCCTGCAAATTTAGGGCATAGTCTCTGATGCTGTCCTGTGCCCGCTGCTTACATACGTAGAACCACATTTTAATTTCAGCGGAGGTACGTGTATCAAAGGTACCCCACAGCCAGGCCAGAATGTCCTTTACAGTTCTTTTCTCCTCAGCGGGCCATGACTTTAACTCCCGCTGGCCCGCGCCAGTTAACTGCGCTGTCAGTATGCTGATCTTCTGTTCGTCTGTCAGGGGGTAAACTTGGAATAAACTGTACAGCCTTTCCTTAAAGTCAGTTAGTGCATGGGGCTCCCCTGAATACTTGGGCAGCCAGGCCGCTCCAGGGATGTAAGGCAGGGAGAATGGCATCACCGCTGCTGCAGCTGCGCTGGCTTCAGGTCTCGCACGGTTTGGACGTCCATGCCCCTCTTCTTCCCGCGCGGCGTCCTGCAGATGGCGTCCGATGGCGGGAAAACGGCTGAAGATGGCGGCAAAACAGCTGAAGATAGTGGGAAACTGCTGAAGATGGCGGGAGACGGCTGAAGATGGCGGGAAACGGCTCTGGATGACGGGAAACCTCCCTCTCAAGGTAAGCAGACAGTCTTTTCAGGCATGCAGTACCCGTTTGTGGCGGGTTGGTCACAATCCTGCCGACTACGCCAAAGCTGACTCGCCCCCTGGGCCGTGGGGCACTCGGATCCAGGCACCAGGGCAATAATGGGGGTATTAGTGACAACCCGGTCCGTGGCTCAGGGTGGTCAGAACAGTGGCAGTCTACTATATGTTTTGCAATCTCCGACTACGCCACCCATGGATTGCGGTCAGGGCTAACCGCCACTGCAGTGCAGACCGCTGGGGCAGATATAAATGTGCAGCACTGAATAGTACAACTCCCCACGGGAGGAGTATGGCCCCAGGGTAGTATATAGATGGATGATGGAGGGGATGATTCCGATCGCAATAGCCCGGAAACGGAGGCCTCTAAACAGTTCAGGGTCTTTTTTTAGAACAGGTGAAACGACCCAAAAACAGTCCCGGCTAGGAGGGGGCCTGAATGTCTGAGAACAAGTGAGAAGCCCTCCTGGTCAGGGTGAGGGTGTAGGCCTACCGTGCTCTCTGCGCTCTCTCTGGCTATTTCCCTCCTCGTGGTGTAATAGCCCACGCTCCTGAGCTTGCCGTGTCTTCTCGCCCATATGGCTTGCAACTTGGGTCCCTTTCTACTCCCGGCCTGGTACGGCTTTGCTGGTCCCTTCTGTTGTGACGGAACCTCCGGGCTTCTTAGGCCAAGGAACATACAATCCCCTGCGGACTGGTTATTTGCTGTAGGTCTTGGAATCCTCACAGCCTCAGACACCAAAGTCTGTTAGATTAGTTTCTCTATCTGCCAGGACAGGCTCGCTTCGCCTCTTGCCCCTGGCTCCTGGCTCTCCTACTGCCACACGGCCTCTTAGGCTGCAACACAACTGTCTGTCACTGCTCTGGGACACCTCTCACTTCCGAGACAGGTTGTCCAGTTCTCTCTAACCCTGCCTCCAGTTCCAGCTTTTATAGGGGCAGCCTGCTCCCCCTACTGGCCTGGGACAGTAGGTGCTGCATGCTAATGGTCCCTGACCATATAACCTCCCCCTTGCTCTCAGACACAGCTTTATTATACATTTGTGGCATCCAGGCCAGGGTGACACATTAGCATCTGCTTTGTTTTCTTTTAATGCAAGCGTAAGTGTGCAGCCTGCCACCCACCCACCCCCAGGCTGCAATGCCATACTCCTAGCTTGCACTTCAAATGGGGCCTTTTAGTTTGGAGGAGGTCAAAGCTGGCCACTACCTCATGGCTGCTTTGGCAGTGAGGTATCCATACTCAGTCCCCAGCCGCCCGGCAGATGGGTGTCCACGCTCGGGGACAGGTGTCCATACTCGGTCCCCAGCCCCTATTTCTCCAGTCACCTTCCCACACACTTTTCTTAGCCTGGCCTGCTTTAGGGCAGCAGTGGATGAGCCCACCAGAGAACCAGACTCCTCCGGTGGGCTCTGGCTTCTCCATCAGGGGACTTGAGAGTGCCAAGGTGAGGAGCATGATGATGATGATAGAAGTTAGCATATGCTTTGTTTTCTTGGAATGCAAGCGCATGTATGTAGTAGCGGCTAGGCCTGAGGTGGTTAGCGTTTTGGCGCATATCCTACCTCCTCCGAGGATTACTGGATGTTTTCCTGCTGCTATCCCAGTTCTATGACTCCCATTAAAATAAAGCTTCAGGTGATGAATGATGGATGAGGTGGTGGCAAAGGAGAAAGAGCAGGAGGAACAGGGACCATTCACACCAATATCAGGCCAGTCAACCACATATGTCTTGTAGGATATGTTTCTGTAACAAAAGGAGCGGTTCGGCTACACAGTTATAGGGCATACAGTGAGTGCAATGCCTACCAAAAATTTCGAGGCACTGCAATGCCCCTTGGAAATGACATGGAGGTCAGAGGGCCTTAACTAAACCGTTTTTTCAATTTATAGCAATTGGGTCTCCTGTACACTGTTGGCCTAAGCAGTGAATGGAAGCTTTCCAAAAATTATGAGGAACTGCAATGCCCCTTGAAACAGACGTGGATTACAGTGTACTAAAAACCTTCTACCCATTATTGGGGAGTGGGTCTACCTTAGTTTTCGCCTTTGCATTGAAAAGCAAAAGCTGACTAAAATTAGGAGGAAATGCAATTCCCGTTGGAAGAGTCGTGGAGGTTAGAGGTAATTAAAAACAACATTTCAATGCCCCTTGGAAGAGCTGTGGAGTTCAGAGTGGATTAAGAAGACGCTTTTAATGCCCATTTGAAGAGACGTGGAAGTCACAGAAGCTTAACAAAACTGTTTTAATGCCCCTCGGAAGAGATGTGGAGGTCACAGTAGCTTAATAAGACGGTTTTAATGCCCCTCGGAAGAGACGTGGAGGTCACAGTAGATTAACAAGATGGTTTTAATGCTGCTCGGAAGAGACGTGGAGGTCCCAGGAGCTTAACAAGATGGTTTTAATGCCCCTCGGAAAAGACGTGGAGGTCACAGTAGCTTAACAAGACGGTTTTAATGCCCCTTGGAAAAGTGGTGGAGGTTGCAGTAGCTTAACAAGACGGTTTTAATGCCCCTCGGAAGAGACATGGAGGTCATAGTAGCTTAACATGACAGTTTGAATGCCCCTTGGAAGAGACGTGGAGGTCCCAGTAGCTTAACAAGACAGTTTTAATGCCCCTTACAAGAGCCATACAGTGCAGCATCTTAAAAACATTATTCCCATTATTGGGGAGTGGGTCTCCCATAGTCTTTGCTTATGCCTTCCAAGCAAAAGTTGCCAAAAATTAGGACGGAGGAACTTGCAATGCCCCTTACAAGAGCCATGCAGTACAGCATATTACAAACATTATTCCCATTATTGGGGAGTGGGTCTCCCTTAGTCTTTGCTTATGCCTTCTAAGCAAAAGCTGACAAAAATTAGGATGGAGGAACTTGCAATTCCCCTTACAAGAGCCATGCAGTACCGCATATAACAAACATTATTCCCATTATTGGGGAGTGGGTCTCCCATAGTCTTTGCTTATGCCTTCCAAGCAAAAGCTGCCAAAAATTAGGATGGAGGAATTTACAATGCCCCTTACAAGAGCAATGCATTACAGCATATTACAAACATTATTCCCATTATTGGGGACTGGGTCTCCCATAGCCTTTGCTTATGCCTTCCAAGCAAAAGCTGCCAAAAATTAGGAGGAAATGCAATGCCCGTTCGAAGAGTCGTGGAGGTTAGAGTTAATTAAAAACAACATTACAATGCCCCTTGGAAGAGATGTGGAGGTCGCAGTAGCTTAACAAGACGGTTTTAATGCCCCTTGGAAAAGTGGTGGAGGTTGCAGTAGCTTAACAAGACGGTTTTAATGCCCCTCGGAAGAGACATGGAGGTCATAGTAGCTTAACATGACAGTTTGAATGCCCCTTGGAAGAGACGTGGAGGTCCCAGTAGCTTAACAAGACAGTTTTAATGCCCCTTACAAGAGCCATACAGTGCAGCATCTTAAAAACATTATTCCCATTATTGGAGAGTGGGTCTCCCATAGTCTTTGCTTATGCCTTCCAAGCAAAAGTTGCCAAAAATTAGGACGGAGGAACTTGCAATGCCCCTTACAAGAGCCATGCAGTACAGCATATTACAAACATTATTCCCATTATTGGGGAGTGGGTCTCCCTTAGTCTTTGCTTATGCCTTCTAAGCAAAAGCTGACAAAAATTAGGATGGAGGAACTTGCAATTCCCCTTACAAGAGCCATGCAGTACCGCATATAACAAACATTATTCCCATTATTGGGGAGTGGGTCTCCCATAGTCTTTGCTTATGCCTTCCAAGCAAAAGCTGCCAAAAATTAGGATGGAGGAATTTACAATGCCCCTTACAAGAGCAATGCATTACAGCATATTACAAACATTATTCCCATTATTGGGGACTGGGTCTCCCATAGCCTTTGCTTATGCCTTCCAAGCAAAAGCTGCCAAAAATTAGGAGGAAATGCAATGCCCGTTCGAAGAGTCGTGGAGGTTAGAGTTAATTAAAAACAACATTACAATGCCCCTTGGAAGAGATGTGGAGGTCGCAGTAGCTTAACAAGACGGTTTTAATGCCCCTTGGAAAAGTGGTGAAGGTCACAGTAGCTTAACAAGACGGTTTTAATGCCCCTTGGAAAAGTGGTGGAGGTCACAGTAGCTTAACAAGACAGTTTTAATGCCCCTTGGAAAAGTGGTGGAGGTCACAGTAGCTTAACAAGATGGTTTTAATGCCGCTCGGAAGAGACGTGGAGGTCCCAGTAGCTTAACAAGACTTTTTTAATGCCCCTTGGAAGAGACGTGGAGGTCCCAGTAGCTTAACAAGATGGTTTTAATGCCCCTTGGAAAAGTGGTGGAGGTCGCAGTAGCTTAACAAGACAGTTTTAATGCCCCTTACAAGAGCCAAACAGTACAGCATCTTAAAAATATTATTCCCATTATTGGGGAGTGGGTCTCCCACAGTCTTTGCTTATGCCTTCCAAGCAAAAGCTGACAAAAATAAGGACGGAAGAACTTTCAATAATGGCACGGACCATGGTCACCCTGGTGGTATAGTGGTGGTGGAGGCTGAGGATAAGGAGAAGAACATAAAACAGCCAAAATGAAGAAGTGTATACCCATGTGTGGGTGTGAAGCGGTGCATGTGAATACACCTCCCGAAATAACACAGTGCATTTGACTTTATGTTACTCTGCTGTCATTTGGTGGTGATGAGAAGTCTGGCCCAATCCAGCCCTGGTTCATTTTGATAAGGGTCAGCTTGTCAGCATTGTCAGTTGACAGACGAGTGCACTTATCAATTATAATTCCCCCAGCGGCCCTTAAAAGTACGCTCCGATAACACGCTAGCGGCAGGGCAGGCCAAGACCTCCCAGGCGAACAGAGCGAGTTCATTCCAAGTGTCCAGCTTGGATACCCAATAATTAAAAGGCACAGATGAATCACAGAGGACGCTGGTACGGTCGGCAAGATACTCCCTCACCATCTTTTGAAACTTTTCACTCCTTGTGAGAGTACCCCGCGCCTCAGGGTCTGTCCGAAGGGAGGGTCTGAGAAAACTTTCCCAGAACATTGACAGTGTTCCCCTGCCTCTGCTGGATTAGAGTTGCATCTCTCTTGCATGTACGCCTTGGTTGGGCAACGAATTGTGACCTCTGCCGCTAGCGTGTTCAGATGGGAATTTTTTTAACAGCTCTGCAGCAAGGGCCTTCTGGTACTGCCCCATTTTTGTAGACCTCTCCACCTCAGGAATAAGAGAGTCAAAGTTCTCCTTGTAGCGGGGGTCTAAAAGTTTCACCAACCAGTAATGACTGTCACCCAACATTTTGACAACGCGAGGGTCACGGTTAAGGCAGCGTAATATAAAGTCAGCCATGCGTGCCAGACTGGTAACGGGCAAGACTTCCGTGTCCTCACCAAGATAATGACTGACCATGCTCTCCTCCTCCTCCTCCTCCACCTGTCCTCAAGCCACCCACGCTGAACTGACGGTATGACAGTTGTACAGATACTACTGTCGACAGCGCATGATACAAGCTCCTGTTCTTCCTCCTCCTCTTCCTCCTCCTCCTCTCCCTCATTGTCCCCCAATGCACGTTGGGATGAGATGAGGCTGGGCTGTGTGTAATCGACCGCTACAGCTTCTTGATCCATCTCATCATACTCTGGCTGCAATGCCTCCTCTTTAATTCTCTGCAGAGAGCCTTGCAAAAGACAGACAAGTGGAATGCTGACGCTAATGATGGCGTCATCGTCACTCACCATCTTGGTGGACTCCTCAAAGTTTGTCAAGATGGTAAATATGTCAGACATCCAGGTCCACTCCTGAGGTCTTATGTTTGGAGTCTGACCTGAATATCGATGGCCTTGTTGCAGCTGGTACTCCACAACTGCTCTCTTCTGCTCACAAATCCTTTGCAACATGTGAAGGGTAGAGTTCCCATGTGTGGGGACATCACACACCAGTCGGTGTGACGGAAGCTGCAAACGCTGCTGCAACACAGCAAGGGCGGCGGAAGCTGTAGCTGACTTGCGAAAATGAGCTGACAGGCGGTGTACTTTGACGAGCAGATCTGGCAACTCGGGGTACTGACGCGCCCCCTGGGCCTGTGTTGTGCGTGCACGTGTGTGCGGGGAATACCCGGAGCCGGATCGCTGGGGGTTGTAGTCTCCGTGTCGTTGACCCGGTCCGTGCCCAGGGTGGTCAAATCAGTGGCAGTCTTAGTAGTATTACAATTGTCCGGCTACGCCACTCGTGGATTGCGGTCAGTGGGGACCGCCGCTGCAAGGCAGACCGCTAAGGCCGGTGCTGTTTGTGCAGCTAAGAATGGGATGACTCCCCACAGGAGAAGTATAGCCTCAGGGCAGTTAGTGTGGATAATGGGAGTGATGGTGCACGAGCGCAGCAAGAATAACTCAGAGTCCGTGCAGTGCAGTTCAGGGTCTTTACTGGTGTTATAAAGCAGACCCTCCCGGGAGTACTGGTTAGCAGTAGAGGCCTGGTCAGTCTGAGAGTGAGCAGGATCTCCCCTGGCCAGGTGGAGTATTAGGCCTCCCCGTCTATCTGCACTCTTCCTGGCTACCTTGCTGTATGCGGGTAGAAGTAGCCCACGTCCCTGAGTATACCGTGTGGTGCTCACCCGTATGGCCGGTGACTTGGGGCCTTCTGTTAGCCTCCGCTCCACGAAGGCGGTGCTGGTCCCTTGCTTGTGACCGTGCCTCCGGGCTTCTATGGCCAGAGGACCTGGAATACCCTGCCGGTTGGATTCTGCTGCTGGACCTGGATGTCCCCACAGCCTCGGACTCCGTGTCCGGTCTTAGTGTCTTCAGCCAGGGCGAGCTATCTGGCTTCCAGCCCCTGGCACTCGCTCCTGCTCCTACAGAGCTCCTAGTTCTTGCTTTCCCTCTCCAGGCTCTGACTGACCTAATCCCGCCCCAGACCCAGTTTATAAGGGCAGATTCCTCCCCTCCCAGGTCTGGGCAGGCGGTGTTGCATGCTTAGGGCTCCTGACCAGAGAAACCTCCCACTCGCTCTCAGACGTAATATTTCTATTACTGTGGTAACCAGACCCCTGGGGTGCCACAGTACGATTTAAGAAACCGCTGAACCACAAGGTTAAGCACATGAGCCAGGCATGGTACGTGTGTGATCTCACCTCGCCTCAGAGCCGCCACCAGGTTAAGGCCATTGTCACACACGACCATGCCTGGATGTAGGTTCAACGGTCTCAGCCACAGATCTGCCTGCTCTTTCACAGCTGTCCACAACTCACAAGCAGTGTGAAGTTTCTCACCTAATCTTATGAGTTTCAGCACAGCCTGTTCTTCAGTACTTCCAGCTTGTAACTGATGTGGTGATATCTGAGATGGAGGCTGAACATGAGGAGGAGGATGATGCGCAGGAGCTGTACACTGTGGGGGCAACTATGACTGACATAGGGCCCGCAATCCTCGGTGTGGGGAGGATGTGTTCCGTCCCAAGGTCTGACTGGGTCCCGGCTTCCACTATGTTTACCCAGTGTGCCGTCAGGGAGAAGCACCGTCCCTGGCCACAAGCACTTGTCCACGTGTCCTTTGTCAGGTGGACTCTCCCAGTAACTGCGTTGTTGAGGGCACGGCAGATGTGTTGGGACACGTGCTTGTGTAGTGCGGGGATGGCACACCGGGCAAAATAGTGTCGGCTGGGGACCGAGTACCGAGGGACGGCCACCGCCATAAGGTTGCGGAAGGATTCTGTCTCCACCAGCCTAAAAGGCAGCATTTCCAATGCAAGCAGTCATGAAATGTGCAAATTTAGGACTGTGGCCTGTGGGGCGTTAGCTGCGAATTTGCGCTTTCGTTCAAAGGTCTGGGATATGGACAATTGAACGCTGCGGTGGGACGTGGACGTGGACGTTGATGCTGTTTCTTGAGAAACTGCCATAACAAGTGAAGACTGAGAGGAGGGGGCAATATGGACAGGGGATTGCCTTGCCCACACAACAGGGGGTTCTATTGCACGCACAACATCGGTAGAAGCAGTGGTGACACCCGCTGTCACTGGTCATGGACCCTTGGGTTTGCCCCACAAAGTCGGGTGCTTTGCTGCCATGTGCCTGATCATGCTGGTAGTTGTCAGGCTGGTAGTTTTGTCACACCTGCTGATGCTGGCATGGCAGGTGTAACATATGGCCTTTTTGGGGTTATCAGCAGAGTCTTTAAAACAATTCCAGACTCTGGAAGACCTACAGGTTGTACTGGCAACGTCCCTCGGGTTGGTGTTACGGGGAACTGTTGCCTGCCTTCTGTGTGCGGCCACCACACTGCTTCTTCCTGCCTGTTGGGGTACTCTGCCTCCCTCACCTTGTGTGCTGCTGGCCTCGCTCTGCATATCCTCCTACCAAGTTGGGTCAGTTACTAGATAATCCACCACCTCCTCCTCTTCCACTTGCGCACCACAATCCTCCTCCTCACTTCCTGCAATTGTGTCTCGTCATCGTCTACCTCTTGTGACAAATTGCCAGCGTCGACTTCCTGTGGCCGTGGCTGTTCAAATATTTGGGCATCGTTACATGGGATCACCTCTGCCACCACTTCAAGCGGAGCAGGCGAGGGGCACAAATCTGGAAATGGACCAGTGAACAGCTCTTCAGAGTGTCCAACTGTGGGATCAGATGCTGTCTGACGACACTCGGCATGGTGGGAGAAAGGAGCATCAGGGTGAGGAGGAGTATGCAGTCGAGACTCACGGCTACTAAGATTTGACCGTGTGGAAGACAGACCGGAGGTGGTGGTGCCCAGGTAACTGGAAGTATTATCTGCTATCCAATTAATAACCTGTTCACACTGATCAGTTCGCAATAATGGTGTTGTTCTGTGCTTCCCTAGTATTTCAGTCAAGAAGTGGGAGCGAGAAGATGTGGTTGTTGGTTGTGGCACATTATCACCTTAGTCACGGCCCCATCCTCTGCACGCACCATCACCAGAACGTCCAGTTCCACATCCCTTGTCACGCGCCTTGCCCACTGTAAAGGAAGTAAAATAGCTTACAGTCGCACTATCAATGGAAAAAGGGTAATAAAAAGTAGACTAGAACCGTGGAAGAGGAAAACCACAGTTCTATTTCTCTGGCCTACACCCAACTCTTTTAAGCAATCTGAACAATCAGGGAGAAACTATTACTGTTTTTCTTTATGGAAAAAATAACAAAAGCTGAATAACAGAGATTTTTTACCGTGGAACGGCAAAAACCACAGTTATAATTTACTGGTGTATACCAGACTTTTTTAAATATATATATTTGCGGCTGAACAGTGAGCGACACACTCAAACTGTTTTTTTTAAGATACCAATGGCCCAAAAGTGGATAATACAGAGGTTTGAACCGTGGAACTGCAAAACCACACTTCTGTTTCTCTGGCCTACACCAGACTATTTTCAACAGATATATTTGTGTCTGAAAAATCAGGGAGACACTATTAGTTTTTTTTATGGCAAAAAATGCCAAAAGCAGGATAATAGAGATTTTTTACCGTGGAACAGCAAAACCACAGTTATAATTTACTGGTGTATACCAAACTTTTTTAAATATATACAGTACAGACCAAAAGTTTGGTCACACCTTCTCATTTAAAGATTTTTCTGTATTTTCATGACTATGAAAATTGTACATTCACACTGAAGGCATCAAAACTATGAATAACACATGTGGAATTATATGCTTAACAAAAAAGTGTGAAACAACTGAAAATATGTCTTATATTCTACGTCCTTCAAAGTAGCCACCTTTTGCTTTGATGATTGCTTTGCCCACTCTTGGAATTCTCTTGATGAGCTTCAAGAGGAAGTCACCAGAAATGGTCTTCCAACAATCTTGAAGGAGTTCCCAGAGATGCTTAGCACTTGTTGACCCTTTTGCCTTCACTCTGCGGTCCAGCTCACCCCAAACCATCTCGATTGGGTTCAGGTCTGGTGACTGTGGATGCCAGGTCATCTGGTGTAGCATCCCATCACTCCCCTTCTTGGTCAAATAGCCCTTACACAGCCTGGAGGTGTGTTTGGGGTCATTGCCCTGTTGAAAATAAATGATGGTCCAACTAAACGCAAACCGGATGGAATAGCATGCCGCTGCAAGATGCTGTGATAGCCATACAGGTTCAGTATGCCATCAATTTTGAATAAATCTCAAACAGTGTCACCAGCAAAGCACCCGCACACCATCACACCTCCTCCTCCATGCTTCACGGTGAGAACCAGGCATGTAGAGTCCATCCGTTCACCTTTTCTGCGTCGCACAAAGACGTGGTGGTTGAAACCAAAGATCTCAAATTTGGACTCATCAGACCAAAGCACAGATTTCCCCTGGTCTAATGTCCATTCCTTGTGTTCTTTAGCCCAAACAAGTCTCTTCTGCTTGTTGCCTGTCCTTAGCAGTGGTTTCCTAGCAGCTATTTTACCATGAAGGCCTGCTGCACAAAGTCTCCTCTTAACAGTTGTTGAACAGATGTGTCTGCTGCTAGAACTCTGTGGGGAATTGACCTGGTCTCTAATCTGAGCTGTTGTTAACCTGAGATTTCTGAGGCTGGTAACTCGGATAAACTTATCCTTAGAAGCAGAGGTGACTCTTGGTCTTCCTTTCCTGTGGAGGTCCTCATGTGAGCCAGTTTCTTTGTAGCGCTTGATGGTTTTGCAACTGCACTTGGGGACACTTTCAAAGTTTTCCCAATTTTTCACACTGACTGACCTTCATTTCTTAAAGTAATGATGGCCACTCGTTTTTCTTTATTTAGCTGTTTTTTTTTGCCATATTACAAATTCTAAACAGTCTATTCAGTAGGACAATCAGCTGTGTATCCACCTGACTTCTGCACAACACAACTGATGGTCCCAATCCCATTTATAAGGCAAGAAATCCCACTTATTAAACCTGACAGGGCACACCTGTGAAGTGAAAACCATTTCCGGTGACTACCTCTTGAAGCTCATCAAGAGAATGCCAAGAGTGTGCAAAGCAGTCATCAAAGCAAAAGGTGGCTACTGTGAAGAACTTAGAATATAAGACATATTTTCAGTTGTTTCACACTTTTTTGTTAAGTATATAATTCCACATGTATTAATTCATAGTTTTGATGCCTTCAGTGTGAATGTACAATTTTCATAGTTATGAAAATACAGAAAAATCTTTAAATGAGAAGGTGTGTCCAAACTTTTGGTCTGTACTGTATATTTGCGGCTGAACAGTGAGCGACACACTCAAACTGTTTTTTTTAGTTACAAATGGCCCAAAAGTGGATAATACAGAGGTTTGAAACGTGGAACTGCAAAACCACACTTCTGTTTCTCTGGCCTACACCAGACTATTTTCAACAGATATATTTGTTTCTGAACTGTCACAGACACACTTTTTTTTGGGGGGGGGGGGACACCAAAAGGTTAATAAGACGGGTATTTGTACAGTGTGAAGGAGGAAAAAAAATGAGGATTTAGATGAAAAAAAAGGATTTTTCCTGGCCCCCGAGACCTGAAGCTAAGTCCAGCAATTTCAGCAACAGGAGCACACAGGACTGTAATGCAGCGTTTGCTGGTATAACCACTGCGTCTCCTATACAGCCTGCCTGCCTGATATCTGGGATGGATATTAGTCCTGAGAAGGACTGTTTATTTGATCTGGCAGGCTTTACAGACCTTACACTAACTATTTCGCAGTATATATCTCTCCCTAAATCAGCAGCGCTGTCCCTACACTGTCTGATCCCAGCCGTCTGTGTCCAAGATGGCGGCGCCCGGTTTTAAATACTCGAGGTGACGCTGTGCGGCCAGCCAATCAATGTAATGCCCACAACCAACATGGCTGCGGCATTACGGTGACTGGCTGGCAATCCCTGCATGTTCATTGGCTCTGTAAAGAGCGCCAAACATGCAGAGCGGAGACCCGAGCTCCCCCCCGAGTAACCCAGAAATGCTCGGTGTTCGCCGAACATCCCGAGTAGCGTGATGCTCGGGCGAGTACCGAGCAGTGTCGAGCATGTTCGCTCAACATTAGTCCATATACTTATCTATGTATCAGCTTCATAGATAGTGAGATCAAGAATAGGATGTCCTCTGTGTAGAACATCTATTGATCATTTTCCTGGACAACAGGATCAAGATAAAGAAGCTAAAGAATACTCTCTTTGAGCTTACCTATTGGTAGAGATGCTCAGAAATGCAGCTTGAAATGTGAAATGTCATATTTTTTATTCTACTATTGCAATCTTTACTGTTTTTTATGGTATGGATTTCACCTAAGTCATTAAGAGGTTTCTTCCCAGCACTTTCATGCACATTGTCACTTAATATTTACTTTGCATCATATTTAATGCACTTTTAGAGTTTCACACATTCATCGTTTTCTAGACATTCTTGGGTTAATTCAACAACAGTTGCTATTATGTGCACAATTCGCCTTATATTTACCTTCTATGCCCTGGTGGGCTTTGATCCACTGTGCCGAGTTTGGTTTGCTTTTCTGTTCTGGCACAGAATAATCTAATATGCTGTGTGCATATACAGTATTTTAACTTTTTTGCGCAACCTGCTGTGTGCACTACTGTGCGGTACTGCTTGGTGTTTATATATATACATTGACCTTATGTGTCTTCTTTCATGGAATGTTTTCACAGTTTTTGCTCTATGGCAGGATGCATTATCATCTTGAAAAATTATGTCATCATCCCCAAACATCCTTTCAATTGATGGGATAAGAAAACTGTCCAAAATATCAATGTAAACTTGGGCATTTAATGAAGATGTAATGACAGCCATCTCCCCAGTGCCTTTACCTGACATGCAGCCCCATATCATCAATGTCTGTGGAAATTTGCATGTTCTCTTCATGCTGTCATCTTTATAAATCTCATTGGAATGGCACCAAACAAAATTTCCAGCATCATCACCTTGCCCAATGCAGATTAGCGATTCATCACTGAATATGACTTTCATCCAGTCATCCACAGTCCACGATTGCTTTTCCTTAGCCCATTGTAACCTTGTTTTTTTCTGTTTAGGTGTTAATGATGGCTTATGTTTAGCTTTTATGTATGTAAATCCCATTTCCTTTAGGCGGTTTCTTACAGTTCAGTCACAGACATTGACTCCAGTTTCCTCCCATTCGTTCCTCATTTGTTTTGTTGTGCATTTCCTGTTTTGGAGACATATTGCTTTAAGTTTCCGGTCTTGACACTTTGATGTCTTGGTCTACCTGTATGTTTGCCTTTAACAACCTGCCCATGTTGTTTGTGTTTGGTCCAGATTTTAGACACAGCTGACAGTGAACAACCAACATCTGTTGCAACATTGCATGATGATTTACCTTCTTTTAAGAGTTTGATAATTCTCTCCTTTGTTTCAATTGACATCTCTCGTGTTGGAGCCATGATTCATGTCAGTCCACTTGGTGCAACAGCTCTCCAAGGTGTGATCACTCCTCTTTCGATGCAGACTAACAAGCAGATCTAATTTGATGCAGGTGTTAGTTTTGGAAATGAAAATTTACAGGGTGATTCCATAATTTTTTTCCGCAGTATTGAGTGATTCCATAATTTTTTTCCCTCTGCTTGGTCTGAAAATTACCCTGAGTACCACATTTTTAATTTTAATTTATTTTAGTGTTTCTTAAAGCCTTAAAAGTGCCGTTTGAAATTACTTTAGTTGTGTGCCATGTCTGTGATCTGCTTTTTTTCAACAACATTAAACAACTGAATGAACATCCTCTGAGCCCAGTGTTTCCATAATTTTTGCCAGGGGTTGTATATATATACACTGCTCAAAAAAATAAAGGCAACACTCAAATAACACATCCTAGATCTGAATGAATGATATATTCTCATTGAATGAATGAAGTATTCTCATTGAATACTTTGTTCTTTACAAAGTTGAATGTGCTGACAACAAAATCACACAAGAATCATCAATGGAAATCAAATTTATTAACCAATGGAGGCCTGGATTTGGACTCACCCCCAAAATTAAAGTGGAAAAACACACTACAGGCTGATCCAACTTTGATGTAATGTCCTCCAATGTCATCCACCAATGTCATGTTGCACCACAGACTGTCCAGGAGTTGGAGGATGCTTTAGTCCAGGTCTGGGAGGAGATCCCACAGGAGACCTTCCGCAACCTCATCAGGAGCATGCCCAGGCATTGTAAGGAGGTCATACAGGCACGTGGAGGCCACACACAATACTGAGCCTCATTTTGACTTGTTTTAAGGACATTACATCAAGGTTGGATCAGCCTGTAGTGTGTTTTTCCACTTTAGTTTTGAGAGTGACTCCAAATCCAGGCCTCCATTGGTTAATAAATTTGATTTCCATTGATGATTTTTGTGTGATTTTGTTGTCAGCACATTCAACTTTGTACAGAACAAAGTATTCAATGAGAATATTTCATTCATTCAGATCTAGGATGTGTTATTTGAGTGTTCCCTTTATTTTTTTTAGCAGTATATAAATATAATATATATATATATATATATATATATATATATATATATATGTATATATATATATATATATACAGTTGAAACTTGAAACCAGAAGTTTACATACACTATATAAAAAGACACATATGCATGTTTTTCTCAATACCTGTTATGAAATCAGAATAAACCTTTCCCGTTTTAGGTCAATTAGGATTACCATCATTTTTAATATTTGCCAAATGCCAGAATAATGAGAGAGAGAATGTTTTAAAGCATTTTTATTACTTACTGCAAAGTCAAAAGTTTACATACATTTCTTTAGTATTTGGTACCATTACCCTTAAACTAAATGACTTGGGTCAAACGTTTGGGATATCCTTCCACAGGCTTCTCACAATAGTTGGTCGGAATTTGGGCTCATTCCTCCTCACACCTGGTGTAACTGATCCAGGTTTGTAGGTCGCCTTGCTCGCACCTGCCTTTTCAGCTCTGCCCATAAATTTTCAATAGGATTGAGATCAGGGCTTTGTGATGGCCACTCCAAAACATTGACTTTGTTATCCTTAAGCCACTTTTTTACCATTTTGGCAGTATGCTGCAGGCCATTTTCCATTTGTAAGACCCATTTCCGCCAAAGCTTTAACTTCCTGGCTGATGTTTTGAGATGTTGCTTCAGTATTGCCACATAATCTTCTTTTCTCATGATGCCATCTATTTTGTGAAGTGCACCAGTCACTCCTGCAGCAAAACAACCCCACAACATAATGCTGCCACTTCCGTGTTTCACAGGTAGGATGGTGTTCTTAGGCTTCCAAGCTTTTCCCTTTTTCCTCCAAAAATAACATTGGTCATTATGCCCAAAAACTTCAATTTTAGTATCATCAAACCACAGGACATGTCTCCAAAAATTAAGGTTTATGTTCCTGTGTACATTTGCAAACATTAATCTGGCTTTTTTTATTTTTCTTTTGGAGTAATGGCTTCTTCCTGGCAAAGTGGCCTTTCAGCCCTTGTTGATACAGTACTCGTTTCACTGTGGTTATTAACAAAATCTTTTCAGCTTCTGCCATGATCTTCACAAGGTCTTTTGCTTTTGTCCTTGGGTTGATATGCACATGTCGGATGAAAGCACGTTCATCTCTGGGACACAGACAATATGTATATAGGATGCACAGCCACTATATAAAAATGGGGTGCTCCATAATGTACAAGCTATGAGCCAAGTTAAGAAGAGAAAGAATACATCTAACAATATGCACACCCAAAATAAGTAATCAAAATGTTATTACAAGCAAGACAAATAGGACATGATTAAAACCTGACATAAAATCAACACATGGTTGCAGATGAGGAATGCACTAATACACAGGAACAGGATAAAGTTTACATAAATTGCACCAGGCCCAAATACATTTATGGTGGTATTAACACATAAGGAATATATATATATGTATCAAATCTAATATACACCAAGTGTGTGGTCACAAATAGTGTTGAGCCACCCCCGTAGTGTTCGGGTTCGGTTCGGTTCGTCGAACACCGGGATGTTCGAGGAACTGTTCGTCGAACTGTTCGTCGAACACCTTAGAACACCGTCGAACACCGTTAAAACCAATGGCAGGCAAACAAAAACACATAGAAACACATAGAAAACACCTGCAAAGGTGTCCAAAAGCTGACAAACTGCTCAGAAGACACTCTCTTTAAAAAAGCCGGCCGGCAAATTCAGCAGCGGCATACACCGGTACCCGACAATTTAGACAAGAAGGAATAGAGCATCACACATAGATTAGATAGATAGAAACATGTCAGTCACACATATAAGAAGCACAGTGACAGTGTTGGTTACTGCACTTGTCATTTAGTGTAAAGGATTTATTAAAAAAAATATTAGTGTTTTCATGCACTGTCTCTTTAAAAAAGCCGGCCGGCAATTCAGCATCTGTACCCGACAATTTAGAACAGAAAGAATAGAGATTCACACATAGATTAGATAGATAGAAACATGTCAGTCACATATATAATAAGTACAGTGATAGTGTTGCTTACTGTACTTGTCATTTAGTGTAAAGGATTTATTTAAAAAAATAATAGTGTTTTCATGCACTGTCTCTTTAAAAAAGCCGGCCGGCAATTCAGCAGCGGTACCCGACAATTTAGAACAGAAAGATAGAGCATCACACATAGATTAGATAGATAGAAACATGTCAGTCACATATATATGAAGTACAGTGATAGTGTTGGTTACTGTACTTGTCATTTAGTATTAAAATAAAGGATTTATTATTAAAAAAATTGGCGTGGGGTTCCCCTTAATTTTATGCTCTAGCGGAGGTTAAGCAGACGGCTGGGGCAGATGTTTGAAGCCTGGGAAGGGGGTAATACCCACGGAGCTTCCCAGGCTACTAATATCAGCCCCCAGCTGAATACATAGCCTTTACTAGCTATTAAAATGGGGGACCCCCCAAAAAAAATGACGTGGGGTCCCCCCTAATTTAATAGCTAGCAAAGGCTAGGCAGACAGCTGGGGGCTGATATTAATAGCCCAGGAAGGGAGCCATGAATATTGGCCCCCTCCCAGGCTAGAAACACCAGCCGTCAGCTGCCCCAGAAATGGCGCATTCATAGGATGCGCCAATTCTGGCACTTAGCCTCGCTCTTCCACGCTGCCCTGGTGCGGTGGCAGGGGGTAATAGGGTTGGGGTTGATGTCAGCTTATAATGCCAGCTGACATCAAGCCCAGGTTAGTAATGGAGAGGCGTCTATAAGACACCCCCATTACTAACCCCATAGTCAAAGTTAAAAAAAACACAAACACCCAGAATAAAGTCCTTTAATTGAAATAAAGACACAATCCTTTATTGTTCTAAATTAAACCATACTTACCATCACGCCCATTCCAGCTGAAGCCAACGATCTCCTGCAATAAAAGAAAAATAATAAAGCAACCTCATCCTTACCTTTCCATGGTTCCCACGAAAGCTTCAGCTCTGCTACATCGAGATGACAGGCTGGACCGCAGCAGAACGCTGCCATCCAGCCTGTCATCCCGCAGACACTGAGAAGCGCAGGCTTGCTTGCGCTGCTCAGCGTCTCTCTGTGACGACATCCAGATGAGCCGAGTTCATGTCCAATGAACTCGGCTCACCTCATGCACGTCACTGACAGCGTGGGAAAATTCTCACGCTGAAGCGCTGATTGCAGGAGAATTTTCCCACGCTGTCAGTGACGTGCAGGAGGTGAGCTGAGTTCATTGGACATGAGCTCACTTCATGCACATCACTGACAGCGTGGGAGAATTCTCCTGCACTCAGCACTTCAGCGTGAGAATTTTCCCACGCTGTCAGTGACGTGCATGAGGTGAGCCGAGTTCATTGGACATGACCTCGGCTCATCTGGATGCCGTCACAGCGAGACAGTGAGGAGCGCAAGCATGCCTGCGCTTCTCAGTGTCTGCGGGATGACAGGCTGGATGGCAGCGTTCTGCTGCGGTCCAGCCAGTCATCTCGATGTAGCAGAGCTGAAGCTGTCATGGGAACCATGGAAAGGTAAGGATGAGGTTGGTTTATTATTTTTCTTTTATTTCAGGAGATCGTTGGCTTCAGCTGGAATGGGTGTGATGGTAAGTATGGTTTAATTTAGAACAATAAAGAATTGTGTCTTTATTTCAATTAAAGGACTTTATTCTGGGTGTTGTGTTTTTTTTAAATACTTTACTAGAAATTCATGGCGGTCATGTCTAATACTGGCGTGACCCCATGAATTTTGGGCTTGGGGCCAGCTGATAATACCAAGCTGGCCCTAACCCTTTTATTACCCAGTGAGCCACCGCACCAGGGCCCTGGATGAGTTGGGTACAGCGCCAGAAGATGGCGCTTCTATGAACGCGCCATTTTCCGGGGTGGCTGCGGACTGCAATTTGCAGCGGGGGGGGACCCAGAAAGCTTGGGCCTCCCTTCGCTGCAGATTCCAGCCCCCAGCTGCCTAGTTGTACCTGGCTGGACACAAAAATAGGGCGAAGCCCCACGTACTTTTTTTTTAATTATTTCATGAAATTCATGAAATAATTAAGAAAAAAAGGGCTTCCCTATATTGTTGTGTCCGGCCAGGTACAAATAGGCAGCTGGTGGATGGGGGCAGCCCGTTCCTGCCTAGTTGTACCTGGCTGGACACAAATATAGTGCGAAGCCCCACTTCAATTTTTTTAAATTATTTCAGGAAATTCATGAAATAATTTAAAAAAAATTGACGTGGGGCTTCGCACTATATTTGTGTCCAGCCAGGTACAGCAGGCAGGAACGGGCTGCCCCCAACCACCAGCTGCCTATTTGTACCTGGCCGGACACAACAATATAGGGAAGCCCTTTTTTTCTTAATTATTTCATGAAATAATTTAAAGAAAATTGACGTGGGGCTTCGCCCTGTTTTTGTGTCCAGCCAGGTACAACTAGGCAGCTGGGGGCTGGAATCCGCAGCGCAGGGAGGCCCAAGCTTTCTGGGCCACCCCCGCTGCAAATTGCAGTCCGCAGCCACCCCGGAAAATGGCGCGTTCATAGAAGCGCCATCTTCTGGCGCTGTACCCAACTCATCCAGGGCCCTGATGCGGTGGCTCACTGGGTAATAAAGGGGTTAGGGCCAGCTTGGCATTATCAGCTGGCCCTAAGCCCGAAATTCATGGGGTCACGCCAATATTAGACATGACCACCATGAATTTCTAGTAAAGTATTTAAAAAAAACACAACACCCAGAAAAAAGTCCTTTAATTGAAATAAACACACAATTCTTTATTGTTCTAAATTAAACCATACTTACCGCCACGCCCATTCCAGCTGAAGCCAACGATCTCCTGAAATAAAAGAAAAATAATAAAGCAACATCATCCTTACCTTTCCATGGTTCCCATGACAGCTTCAGCTCTGCTACATCGAGATGACAGGCTGGACCGCAGCAGAACGCTGCCATCCAGCCTCTCATCCCGCAGACACTGAGAAGCGCAGGCATGCTTGCGCTCCACAGTGTCTCTCTGTGAGGGCATCCAGATGAGCCGAGTTAATGTCCAATGAACTCGGCTCACCTCATGCACGTCACTGACAGCGTGGGAAAATTCTCCTGCACTCAGCGCTTCAGCGTGGGAGAATTCTCACACTGAAGCGCTGAGTGCAGGAGAATTCTCCCACGCTGTCAGTGACGTGCACGAGGTGAGCTGAGTTCATTGGACATGAGCTCACCTTATGCACGTCACTGACAGCGTGGGAAAATTCTCCTGCACTCAGTGCTTCAGCGTGGGAGAATTCTCACGCTGAAGCGCTGAGTGCAGGAGAATTCTCCCACGCTGTCAGTGACGTGCAGGAGGTGAGCTGAGTTCATTGGACATGAGCTCACCTCCTGCACGTCACTGACAGCGTGGGAGAATTCTCCTGCACTCACCGCTTCAGCGTGAGAATTTTCCCACGCTGTCAGTGACGTGCATGAGGTGAGCCGAGTTCATTGGACATGAACTCGGCTCATCTGGATGTCGTCACAGAGAGACGCTGAGCAGCGCAAGCAAGCCTGCGCTTCTCAGTGTCTGCGGGATGACAGGCTGGATGGCGGCGTTCTGCTGCGGTCCAGCCTGTCATCTCGATGTAGCAGAGCTGAAGCTGTCGTGGGAACCATGGAAAGGTAAGGATGAGGTTGCTTTATTATTTTTCTTTTATTGCAGGAGATCGTTGGCTTCAGCTGGAATGGGCGTGACGGTAAGTATGGTTTAATTTAGAACAATAAAGGATTGTGTCTTTATTTCAATTAAAGGACTTTATTCTGGGTGTTTGTGTTTTTTTTAACTTTGACTATGGGGTTAGTAATGGGGGTGTCTTATAGACGCCTCTCCATTACTAACCTGGGCTTGATGTCAGCTGGCATTATAAGCTGACATCAACCCCAACCCTATTACCCCCTGCCACCGCACCAGGGCAGCGTGGAAGAGCGAGGCTAAGTGCCAGAATTGGCGCATCCTATGAATGCGCCATTTCTGGGGCGGCTGACGGCTGGTGTTTCTAGCCTGGGAGGGGGCCAATATTCATGGCTCCCTTCCTGGGCTATTAATATCAGCCCCCAGCTGTCTGCCTAGCCTTTGCTAGCTATTAAATTAGGGGGGACCCCACGTCATTTTTTTTGGGGTGTCCCCCATTTTAATAGCTAGTAAAGGCTATGTATTCAGCTGGGGGCTGATATTAGTAGCCTGGGAAGCTCCGTGGGTATTACCCCCTTCCCAGGCTTCAAACATCTGCCCCAGCCGTCTGCTTAACCTCCGCTAGAGCCTAAAATTAAGGGGAACCCCACGCCAATTTTTTTAATAATAAATCCTTTATTTTAATACTAAATGACAAGTACAGTAACCAACACTATCACTGTACTTCATATATATGTGACTGACATGTTTCTATCTATCTAATCTATGTGTGAAGCTCTATTCTGTCTGTTATAAATTGTCGGGTACAGATGCTGAATTGCCGGCCGGCTTTTTTAAAGAGACGGTGCATGAAAACACTATTATTTTTTTTGATAAATCCTTTACGCTAAATGACAAGTACAGTAAGCAACACTGTCACTGTACTTCGTATATATGTGGCTGACATGTTTCTATCTATCTAATCTATGTGTGAAGCTCTATTCTGTCTGTTATAAATTGTCGGGTACCGCTGCTGAATTGCCGGCCGGCTTTTTTAAAGAGACGGTGCATGAAAACACTATTATTTTTTTTTATAAATCCTTTACGCTAAATGACAAGTACAGTAAGCAACACTGTCACTGTACTTCGTATATATGTGGCTGACATGTTTATATCTATCTAATCTATGTGTGAAGCTCTATTCTTTCGGTTCTAAATTGTCGGGTACAGGTGTATGCCGCTGCTGAATTGCCGGCTTTTCATGTTTCACTGTTGGCACTGTTCCCATCGATTTGGGCAATCACTGTAATGCCACAACCACCATGGCTGTGGCATTACAGTGAGTGGCAGACAATCCCTGCATGATTGGTGCTCTAAATAGCGCCAGACATGCAGGACACGCTTTTGGTGCACGAACAGTTATCGAACATAACCTCGAACAGCCGAATTTTTTGCAAATCGTTCGGGTTCGTCGAACAACTCGAACACCGCCCAAAACAGCTCGAATTTGAGATTGGCGAACAGTTCTAGTCGAACACCGCTCATCTCTAGTCACAAATAAACAATCAATATTATTCCATTGGTTAAATGCACATGATTAATAAGCCTGAGCACAGTGAATAAACGCTGGCATCACATATAGGTATAGCTATGTAGAAAATAAGCAATATGCCATTGGTTTGATGCACATAATTAATAAGCCTGATCACAATGAATCAAAGTTGTCATCACATAAGAATCCGTATATAAAGGGACAGCTGCTATATATGCCAACCTACTGCAGCACCCTGCATATTTAGTGAATGGCATAACAGATGGATGCAAATAAGCCACCCAATTTAGGAGTCAATATGCAATAGAAAACATCATAGTCAGAGAGAGCAAGATAAACTAGTGCACTATGTATGCTAGCAGCGGGGCCCACCCCATGCATATCATAATAGGATGTAAGAAAGTCCTCAAGTGAAGTAAAACCAGAAAAATATTCACCAAACTAAATTGGAAATAATGTATATATATTTACCAGAGAACCATAGACAGAAAAAATACCCAATAAAAATTAACTTTTAATAATTATCCTTAAAAGTGTACTCTATAGTACAAGTGAGAAAAACTACACATATATCTCAAAAACAGGATAACATGTAAGGAGAATATAATATGAAATTAGCAATTAATTCAGACAAACTTACCCTGGATAGCACCTAATCGGATTGCTCTCCCTACCTAACAGCGGAGTGTTTTTCACCCTAAGGTTCAGATGGTGTCCCCGCTCCTCGGAGGCTGTCCCTCTCCTTTCCCTAGGTATCCCTACACAGTCAAAAGATGCCACACACATACATATAAATGGACCAATTGTAGACTATTCATGTCATAATTGACATGCTCAATATAAAAAATTATAACAATACCATATCAGTGGGGAGTGGGCAAAAATAGATATAGTTGCACAAATAGAAGGTTTTTGATTTACAGTAACCCATTAATATAAATAGATAGAAATGTGTACCAGTCAGAGCAAGTCCGAAAAAAATATTAAGAATATTTTCATCCCTAATCAAACTAAGATTCAAGCGATGCCATAAATGATATCAATTAGTTGGCCTTTAGTACAATAACTAAATGTAGTCAATCCACAATGCAAAATTTCCCAAAGCTATAATAGCAATATTCCAGACATCAATATTATAAGATTCCTCAGACTGGTGTAAAGTCATACGCAAATAAGGTTATAATTAATCCCTTTGTCCCAACCCACTGGAATAGGTAGAAATGTGTACTAGTCAGACCAAATAAGAAATAGTAATAAACTTATCTTAATCTCTAGTCCATCTGAGATTCACACAGTGCCTTGAGTGGTGTCCATTAGATGTCCTTTTTTTGTACATAACTGAATATAGTCAATCCACAATTCAGAACTCCCCAAAATAGTAACAGCACTCCAGGCATCAATTTTCAAGGTCCCTCAGACTGGTGTAAAATCATCAGCAGTAAAGTTATTCCTTAGGATTAGTCCCTTCGTCCCTACGCGTTTCACCCCCTCCTCAATGTGGGGCTCATCAGGGGACAAGAAATATTAGAGGAGATGAGCCATAATAGATGCCCGCATAATAGCTCCTTGTATACCGGAGTCCAACCGCATGTTCAATGGTGGGATTCATCCCTATATATCTGTGGAATGCCATGTGCCACGAGATTAATTTCACCTGTGATCAATCCCAGCGTTACCATGACTACGAGACACAAGCTTTAAGGAACTAGCGTACCACCGTGTTTAACGTCACTTCCGGTCCCCACGTAATACGTCATTTCCGATTGCGTAGCCCCGGACATTAACTAAGGGATCGTACGAAAAATGCGTACGCAAAGTACGTATCCTCCCGCTTTTTACGTCACTTCCTGGAACCACCAGGTGGAACGCAGACTGCGTTTCACTGTCTGCATGGAGGATACCGCTACTCTCAGTTCAATGGGAACATGCAAGAAACAATCACTACCACAAAACAATAGACCCGGAAAATCACAAGATGAGCTGAATATTCCACCATAATTAAAAAGATGTGCATCCATCCACAAAGAAAAGGGGGGTAATAGGTAGCATATTATCCACTTATGTGTGAGTAACTAAGCCAGTATTAAAGTCCACCAGTATGGTGAATACACACACCGGGACTATCTATAGATATATAAAAAAGTCTGATCATGATTTTTGTCCGTAAGGCTAATTGAAACAACAGTAAGGCTATACAAAGCTAGAAAAGCTTAGCTGTTCATTAATACCCCCGGGATTCAGAGATTCGAGCCAGAAAATCCATTTGGACTCCCGCTGTAGAATTCTTTTATCCCAGTCCCCCTGTCGCACTGAGGGACTCACCACTTCAATTGAACGAAATGTAATAGAATTTAAATCACCTCCATGGTGTGTATTGACATGTTTCGCTACAGGAGTATCTCGCTTGTTTCGAATGTCACCTAAGTGTTCACCAATACGTACTTTAAATTGTCTTCTGGTTTTTCCCACATAGTCTTTTGGGCAAGTGCACGTACATACATAGACGACACCTATTGTTTTACAATTAGCAAAATGTTTGTTCCTATAGGTGCGTCCAGTTACAGAGCTCACAAATGTATCTGAGATGGAGACATAACGACAATAAGTGCACTGTCCACATCTAAAAGTACCAGTAGACCTCCTATCCAACCAGGTCCCCTCCTTCTTGGGGGGCACAAAGTGACTATGTACTAAGTGATCTTTGACAGATCTGCCTCTCCTAAAGGTGACAGAAGGATAGTCAGAAATCCATTTGGAAACATCCGGATCTGTCCTCAAGATACCCCAATATTTTCTCAGGATTGTCATAATCCTAGGATGTTGATCATCATATGTTCCAATTAGCCTAGTAAGGGAGGTCTGTTCGGGCCTGGAGTGAGACACCAGTAATTTAGATCTATCCTGTTTAAAGGCATCATTAAATGCTCTATTGATCACCCTTATTGGATAGTCCCGATCAGAAAAATGGTCCTTAAGGTCCCTAGCCTTATGAAAATAGTCAGAGGTAGAGGAGCAATTTCTCCTTAATCTTAAAAACTGGCCTTTAGGGATCCCTTGTTTCAAAGGAACCGGATGATAACTATCCCATTTTAATAGGCTATTTGCTGCTGATGGTTTTCTAAAGATAGATGATCTCAATGAGCCAGATTCATCAATTGATATTATAACATCCAAAAAGGCAATCTTTTTACCTCCTATCTCATAAGTAAATTTAAGGCCCAAATCATTTTCATTGAGGCGCTGTATGAACCCAATGAAGGACTCCTCATCTCCAGTCCAGAGGACGAGGATGTCGTCAATGTATCGGCCCCAAAATTGAATGTGGGGGCCCCCGACGACATCCCCCTCCCCAAAGATTATGTTTCCTCCCACCAGCCAAGGAGCAAATTAGCATAAGTGGGGGCACAGGGGCTCCCCATCGCTGTGCCCCTAAGCTGGTGGTAGAATCTCCCATGAAAAATTATGCGTAAGAACATAATCAAGCAACCGAAGAATGAATTCGTTGTGTGGGATCAAGTGGTTTCCCCTTGTTTTCAAAAAGGACTCCACTGCCATCAGACCAGCCGTATGGTGGATATTAGAATACAATGCCTCCACGTCTATGGAAACCAAAATAGTACCAGGATCAACTGTAATGTCATCCAATTTTGTTAATAAATCTGTTGTGTCTCTCAGATAGGACGGGAGAGCTGTAACAAAAGATCTAAGCATCTGATCAAGATAGATGCTCGAGTTTTGACTCAATGCATCCACACCTGAAACTATTGGCCTCCCTTTCAATGGTGGATAGCCCTTATGAACCTTAGGAAGGGCATAAAATGTTGCAATCACAGGAAATTTTGGAAGCAGAAAATTCAGTTCACTCAATGAAATCAGATTATTTTGTCTAGCTTGTTGCAGAATGTCAGATAAGGTTCTCATAAAAGCAGATGTAGGATCACCTTGTAATACCTGATATGTCATGGGATCTGAAAGAATACTCATACACATAGAAACATATTGATCACAATCTAGAAGCACTATGTTCCCTCCCTTATCGGAGGGTTTTATGATAAGGGAGGTGTCACCACTAGTGTTGAGCGATACCTTCCGATATCGGGAAATATCGGATCGGATTGGATCGGACCGATACCGAAAAAGTATCGGATATCGCCGATTCCGATACCGGAAACCAATGCAAGTCAATGGGACATAAATATCGGAATTAACATAAACCCTTTCTTTCCTTGTAGGTTATTTCTACATGAAGGAAAACAACTAAGAATAATGTAGAATGTATTGGGGGAGGTGGGGGAGACAATAAAGGCATAGAGGTTTAGCCCAGTCAAATGGAATAGCAGGAATTACTATTTTTTTATTATGTTCTGAGTTACGGAAATATTAACTATGTTAAGTATTTTTATATTTTGTCAGATATTTATGTTTCACTACTTCCATGCTCTTCACCTTCTTTTTTACTTCTCCCACACTTTCTCCTTCATCATCCTCAGCATCTTTTTCATCCACTTCTTCTTCACCTTCTTCTTCTTCACCTTCTTCGTATTATTCTTTTTTTTACATTCTTCATATTCTACTTCTTCATCTTCTTCATATTCTTCTTCTTCATCATATTCTTATTTGTGACAGGCATTCCTGTAGTTGTTATCTATAAAAGGTTGGACATTACACCTTTCGTTCTGCCCGTCACAAAAGATTTACAACAGGATTTGTCCGCGTTCAGTTTGGCCTGCAGCAGCAGGTCTTTTCCAGGGGCACCACGAGGAGGAACGGACTCACCCCCATACACTGCTTAGTCATCTTCTGCTTATAATTTAGATATTATCTTTTGCTCTGATTTTTAGTCTTATGCTTAATGTTCTTCCGCTTTTTGTTCTGCAGCTTCTTGTATTTCTGCTTCTTGGTTTTCTGTCTCTTGTTCTTCTGTATCTTGGTGCTTGTCTTCTCTTCTTTGTCTTCTTGGTCAACTTCTTCAGGGTCATCTTCTTGGTCTTCTTCGGGGTGGTCTTCAGGGTCGTCGTCTTCGGGGGTCCTCGTCTTCGGGGTCCTCGTCTTCTTCGGGTTGGTCTTCTGGGTCCTCGTCTTCGGGGTCCTCGTCTTCTTCGGGGTGGTCTTCAGGGTCCTCGTCTTCTTCGGGGTGGTCTTCAGGGTCCTCGTCTTCAGGGTCATTGTCTTCGGGGTCCTCGTCTTCTTAGGGTTGGTCTTCAGGGTCCTCGTCTTCAGGGTCCTCGTCAGGGAGATCCAGAGTGATTACCAAGAACCATTTCAAAAAGCTTGAACTTGGAAATGTAGCAGAAGGTACAAGAAAGCTGAGGAACTAACGAGGACCAGCTGACGGTACTGGAACCCGGATGGGTAGCAGAAGGTACAAGAGCCAATGGAACTACCGAGGACCAGCTGATGTTACTGGAACTCGGTTACTAAGCAGGAGGTACCTGTGCCAGAAAGCACTACCAAGGACCAGCAGACGTTGGTGGAACTTGGATACCGAGAAGGAGGCACCTAATCCAAAGGCACTGCCGAGAACCAGCTGACGGTACTGGAACCCGGATGGGTAGCAGAAGGTACCCATGTAAAAAAAAGTTCAAGGCCGCGAGCCGGCCGCAGTTACCAAAACCCACAGTCCTACAGGGGGTGCTTGTCCTATTGGCACTATGGAACCAGCCTTCATTGCCAGATCCCGCAGCCCACATAGGAGTCACCTAAACTGCAGGCACCATAGAGTCGGCTAACCCGACCGCAACACGACAGGACAATGCATTGGAGGCAAAGTGACGTTGACACTACCCGGAAACAGCTGGCGTGCTGGAACCAGGCTGGTCAGGAGGGAGTACCCGTGCCAAAGACACTGCCGAGAACCAGCTGACGGTACTGGAACCCGGATGGGTAGCAGAAGATACAAGAGCAAATGGAACTACCGAGGACCAGCTGACGGTACTGGAACCCGGATGGGTAGCAGAAGGTACAAGAGCCAATGGAACTACCGAGGACCAGCTGATGTTACTGGAACTCGGTTACTAAGCAGGAGGTACCTGTGCCAGAAAGCACTACCAAGGACCAGCAGACGTTGGTGGAACTTGGATACCGAGAAGGAGGCACCTAATCCAAAGGCACTGCCGAGAACCAGCTGACGGTACTGGAACCCGGATGGGTAGTAGAAGGTACCCATGTAAAAAAAAGTTCAAGGCCGCGAACCGGCCGCAGTTACCAAAACCCACAGTCCTACAGGGGGTGCTTGTCCTATTGGCACTATGGAACCAGCCTTCATTGCCAGATCCCGCAGCCCACATAGGAGTCACCTAAACTGCAGGCACCATAGAGTCGGCTAACCCGACCGCAACACGACAGGACAACGCATTGGAGGCAAAGTGACGTTGACACTACCCGGAAACAGCTGGCGTGCTGGAACCAGGCTGGGCAGGAGGGAGTACCCGTGCCAAAGACACTGCCGAGAACCAGCTGACGCTACTGGAACCCGGATGGGTAGCAGAAGATACAAGAGCAAATGGAACTACCGAGGACCAGCTGACGGTACTGGAACCCGGATGGGTAGCAGAAGGTACAAGAGCCAATGGAACTACCGAGGACCAGCTGATGTTACTGGAACTCGGTTACTAAGCAGGAGGTACCTGTGCCAGAAAGCACTACCAAGGACCAGCAGACGTTGGTGGAACTTGGATACCGAGAAGGAGGCACCTAATCCAAAGGCACTGCCGAGAACCAGCTGACGGTACTGGAACCCGGATGGGTAGCAGAAGGTACCCATGTAAAAAAAAGTTCAAGGCCGCGAGCCGGCCGCAGTTACCAAAACCCACAGTCCTACAGGGGGTGCTTGTCCTATTGGCACTATGGAACCAGCCTTCATTGCCAGATCCCGCAGCCCACATAGGAGTCACCTAAACTGCAGGCACCATAGAGTCGGCTAACCCGACCGCAACACGACAGGACAACGCATTGGAGGCAAAGTGACGTTGACACTACCCGGAAACAGCTGGCGTGCTGGAACCAGGCTGAGCAGGAGGGAGTACCCGTGCCAAAGACACTGCCGAGAACCAGCTGACGGTACTGGAACCCGGATGGGTAGCAGAAGATACAAGAGCAAATGGAACTACCGAGGACCAGCTGACAGTACTGGAACCCGGATGGGTAGCAGAAGGTACAAGAGCCAATGGAACTGCCGAGAACCAGCTGGCGGTGCTGGAGCCCAGGGTAAATACTAAAAACAGAGGAGCCAGAGGTGTATTTGGAGGAGGTTTTAAATCCGTAGTACAGTGGATGTGGACAAAGCAGGAGAATTTGCCGGACACACAGCTGGGGATCAGCTGACGTTACTGAACCCCAATAACACTGGAGCAAGCGTTGACTGTGCAGACGGCACTTCTGAGCAGCAACTAGCGGTATTGGAGCCCAGGGTAAATACTAAAAACGGAGGAGCCAGAGGTGTAATTGGAGCAAGTTTTAAATAAGTAGCACAGTGAATATGGACAGAGCAGGAGAAATTGCCGTGAACACAGCAGGGGAACAGCTGACGTTACCGAACCCCAATAACACCGCAGCAAGTGTTGACTGTGCAGACGGCACTTCCGAGCGCCAACTGGCGGTGCTGGAGCCCAGGGATAAGAATGAAAACAGAGGAGCCAGAGGTGTAATTGGAGCAACTTTAAAATGTGTAGTACAGTGGATGTGGACAAAGCAGGAGAAATTGCCGTCCGTACAGCAGGGGAACAGCTGACGTTACCGAACCCCGATAACACGGCAGCAAGTGTTGACTGTGCAGACAGCACTTCCGAGCGCCAACTGGCGGTGCTGGAGCCCAGGGATAAGAATAAAAATAGAGAGGAGCCAGAGGTGTAATTGGAGCAAGTTTTAAATAAGTAGCACAGTGAATATGGACAGAGCAGGAGAAATTGCCGTGAACACAGCAGGGGAACAGCTGACGTTACCGAACCCCAATAACACCGCAGCAAGTGTTGACTGTGCAGACGGCACTTCCGAGCGCCAACTGGCGGTGTTGGAGCCCAGGGATAAGAATGAAAACAGAGGAGCCAGAGGTGTAATTGGAGCAACTTTAAAATGTGTAGTACAGTGGATGTGGACAAAGCAGGAGAAATTGCCGTCCGCACAGCAGGGGAACAGCTGACGTTACTGAACCCCAATAACACGGCAGCAAGTGTTGACTGTGCAGATGGCACTTCCGTGCGCCAACTGGCGGTGTTGGAGCTCAGGGATAATACTGAAAACAGAGGAGCCAGAGGTGTAATTGGAGCAACTTTAAAATCTGTAGTAGTGAGAATGTGGACAGAGCAGGAGAAATTGCCGTCCGCACAGCAGGGGAACAGCTGACGTTACTGAACCCCAATAACATGGTAGCAAGTGTTGACTGTGCAGACGGCACTTCCGAGCGCCAACTGGCAGTGTTGGAGCTCAGGGATAATACTGAAAACAGAGGAGCCAGAGGTGTATTTGGAGGAGGTTTTAAATCAGTAGTACAGTGGATGTGGACAGAGCAGGAGAAATTGCCGTCCGCACAGCAGGGGAACAGCTAACGTTACTGAACCCCAATAACAGGGCAGCAAGTGTTGACTGTGCAGACGGCACTTCCGAGCGCCAACTGGCGGTGTTGGAGCTCAGGGATAATACTGAAAACAGAGGAGTCAGAGGTGTAATTGGAGCAACTTTAAAATCTGTAGTAGTGAGAATGTGGACAGAGCAGGAGAAATTGCCATCCGCACAGCAGGGGAACAGCTGACGTTACTGAACCCCAATAACATGGTAGCAAGTGTTGACTGTGCAGACGGCACTTCCGAGCGCCAACTGGCGGTGTTGGAGCTCAGGGATAATACTGAAAACAGAGGAGCCAGAGGTGTATTTGGAGGAGGTTTTAAATCAGTAGTACAGTGGATGTGGACAGAGCAGGAGAAATTGCCGTCCGCACAGCAGGGGAACAGCTGACGTTACTGAACCCCAATAACACGGCAGCAAGTGTTGACTGTGCAGACGGCACTTCCGAGCGCCAACTGGCGGTGTTGGAGCTCAGGGATAATACTGAAAACAGAGGAGTCAGAGGTGTAATTGGAGCAACTTTAAAATCTGTAGTAGTGAGAATGTGGACAGAGCAGGAGAAATTGCCATCCGCACAGCAGGGGAACAGCTGACGTTACTGAACCCCAATAACATGGTAGCAAGTGTTGACTGTGCAGACGGCACTTCCGAGCGCCAACTGGCGGTGTTGGAGCTCAGGGATAATACTGAAAACAGAGGAGCCAGAGGTGTATTTGGAGGAGGTTTTAAATCAGTAGTACAGTGGATGTGGACAGAGCAGGAGAAATTGCCGTCCGCACAGCAGGGGAACAGCTGACGTTACTGAACCCCAATAACACGGCAGCAAGTGTTGACTGTGCAGACGGCACTTCCGAGCGCCAACTGGCGGTGTTGGAGCTCAGGGATTACAGTTCAGGTGGTAGAAACATGAACAGAACAGGAGACCTGGATACTGTTGCCAACCAATTATTTATTCTGGAAGAGGACTGGCAAATTCATGAGAGATCCAGGCCTTGTTCATTTTGAGAAAAGTAAGCCGGTCAACGTTATCGGAGGATAGTCGCATGCGACGGTCTGTTAATACACCACCTGCGGCACTAAAGACGCGTTCCGATAATACACTAGCAGCAGGGCAAGCTAGCACCTCCAGTGCATACTGACTAAGCTCTGGCCATGTATCCAGCTTACAGACCCAAAACTTGAAGGGAGAAGAGCCGTCTGGGAGTACACTAAGAGGGCAAGACATGTAGTCTGTCACCATCTGACGGAAACGTTGCCTCCTGCTGACTGGAGCCGTCTGTGATGGTGTAGACATTTGTGGCGGCGGGGACACAAAACTTTGCCACATTTCGGCCATACTGGTCTTGCCTTGTGCTGAGGCGCTGCTTCTGCTCCCTCTTTGTGCAGAGCTTCCTCCACTGCCTCGACGCACTGAGCTGCTTTGTAAAGCACTAGCAGCACTGCTCTCGGTTGGAATGGAGAACATGATGGAATGCACCAGTGCGTCTTGGTACTCCCGCATTTTACGCTCCCGGTTCAACGGTGTTATGAGGCTTTGTAAGTTGTCCCGGTAGCGAGGATCTAGGAGGGTGGACACCCAATAATCAGCCGTGTTGAGAATGTGGGCGATGCGGCGGTCGTTTCTCAGGCACTGCAGCATGAAATCAACCATGTGCTGCAGACTGCCAACTGGCCAAGAAACGCTGT
Organism: Phyllobates terribilis; assembly: GCF_046119375.1. Lineage (NCBI taxonomy): Eukaryota > Metazoa > Chordata > Amphibia > Anura > Dendrobatidae > Phyllobates > Phyllobates terribilis. Next base: position 30,898,551 of record NW_027362768.1, on the reverse strand, counting down.
CCCCTGCTTGAGGCGTGATCTCTGCCTGCTCTGCATCAAATCACCCTCGCTCTAGATACTGACTACTAGAGCATTGTGTACCTCCCTCCTCTGGACAGATGTCTTCCTCATCCATTGACTCCTCCTCATCCTCCTCACAAAGTGTCCCCTGCCTAGGCCTTTGTGAGGAACCACGTTGCGCAGACTGTAGAGAAGCAGATGGCATTTGTGACTTCTCATCCTCCACCTCTTCCAAAACCTCGTCCCTTAGTGCTTGCAGTGTTTTTTCAAGCAGGCAGATAAGGGGGATAGTCATGCTGACTAGTGCATCATCTGCACTCGCCATCCGCGTGGAATAATCGAAGGCACGCAAAACGTGGCAAATGTCCTTCATAGAGGCCCACTCAGTGGTGGTGAAGTGTGAACGGCGCGCACTGCGACTTGTTTGCGCCTGCTGCAGCTGGTACTCCATTACTGCTGCCTGCTGCTCACACAACCTCTCCAACATATGTAACGTTGAATTCCACCTGGTGGGTAGGTCACATATGATGCGATGTTCCGGAAGACATAATCGGCGCTGCAGAGCTGCAATGCGTGATCTTGCATTGCTGGAACGCCGCAAGTGAGCGCACTCTATGCGGACCTTGTGAAGCAGTGCATCAAGATCCGGATAGTCCCTCAAAAAACTCTGCACGACCAAATTGAGCACATGTGCCAGACATGGGATGTGAGTGAGGTTGCCTAGGCCCAGAGCTGCCACCAGATTTCGGCCATTGTCACACACTACCATGCCTGGCTGGAGATTCGCTGGCACAAACCACACGTCACTCTGCTGCTTGATGGCATTCCAGAGCTCCTGCGCTGTGTGGCTTCGATTCCCCAAAGAAATTAATTTTAATACGGCCTGTTGACGTTTGGCCACGGCTGTGCTCATATCGGTCATCATAACAGGTAACCGTTCACGGGTCGATGTGGAGGTAGACCGTGACGGCTCCTGCAGCGCTGATTCAGAGGAACTGGAGTATGAGGAGGAGTCAATGTGTACAGACTGGATTCCTGCAATCCTTGGAGTTGGCAGAACACGTACAGCGCCACTCTCAAGATCTGTACCCGGCTCCACAACATTTACCCAATGGGCAGTGAGGGAAAGGTATCGTCCCTGTCCATGCTTACTGGTCCACGCATCAGTGGTCAGGTGGACCTTGCTACTGACGGCGTTTTGTAGCGCATGTTTAATTTTTCCCTCCACATGATGTTGCAGGGCAGGGACGGCTTGCCTGCTGAAATAAAAGCGGCTGGGCACGTTGTATTGTGGGACTGCCAATGCCATAAAGTTACGGAATGTGTCAGTCTCCACCAGCCTGAATGATAGCATTTCAAGGGCCAGTAGTTTAGCAATGCCAGCATTCAGAGCCTGTGCTCGGGGGTGGTTTGCCAAGTATGGGCGCCTTTTCTCCCATGCCTGTGCTAACGATGGCTGTAGACTGGCCTGGGAGTGTGAGGATGACTGGGAAAGTGGTGCTGTGGGTGGAATTACACTGTGTCTCTGTACAACAGTGCCAGAGATTCTTCCATGGCGATCCTGTGAGGAAGCCGAACCAGCTGTGTGTGAGCTGGAGGAAGAGGCTACAACACGAGCTGAAGAGGTGGTAGGTGGCGCTGTAGGTTGGCCTAGGTCTTCAGTGTGTTTGTGTAACTCCACCACGTGCTTGGTCCGCACATGTTTCCACATATTTGTGGTATTGAGGTTGCTGACACTTTTCCCTCTTTTCACCTTCTGATTACACAGCTTGCATTTGACAAAGCAAATGTCATCTGCAACTGTGTCAAAAAAGGACCAGGCACTGCAAGTCTTGGGAGCGCCCGCTTTGGATTTTGGAAGAGCCATGCTCCTAATGGGTGCCGAAGTGGAGGCTACAGGCAACCAAGTCTGCCCCCTCCCTCTCCCTCCTTTTTGGGCCATTCGGGGAATCTCTTCCTCAGAGCTGCTCCGACCACCTTCCTGTCCCTCACGCCATGTTGGGTCAAGGACCTCATCATCTACACCACCCTCTTCAAACAACTGCTTCTCCTGGGTAGTCTCGACAGCACAGTACGCACCAGAAAGTGGCACCTGAGTCTCATCATCAGATGCGTACTGAGGTGTGCTGCTGACCATAGGCACTGGCCCACCCACCTCTTCAGATTCAGAGAGACAAAACGGTTGCGCATCACTGCATACTACCTCTTCTTCAAATTCTCGAATTCTGCTTGGCTGGCCCCCTCTTTCCAAGCCAAGAGATTCAGAGAACAGAAGTAGAGATGGCTCCTGTCCAGGGCTCTCTGACTGCCTGGGCAATTTGGCAGGTGGTGAAGAGACAGATGGGTGCTCTTCAGTGCTCAGGACCTGAGAGGATCTGGAACTAATTGAAGTCGATGCGTTAGCTGCCATCCATCCGACAACGGCTTCAATTTGGTCCTCGCGCAGCAGTGGGGTACGGCTAGCTCCTACAAAGCTGCGCATAAAGGACTGTTCCCTGGTAAAACTGGGGGATGCTGAGTCACTGGTGCCCGCAGCAGGCACAGAATCCCCACGTCCTCTCCCTGCAGGCACAGAATCCTCATGTCCTCTCCCTGCAGAAACTCCACGCCCACGCCCACGACCACATGCCTTACTCCCTGCCTCCTTCATCTTGGTAGACTGATAAAGATAGGCAGAAAAGTACTAAGGGCTTAGTGTGCTTATTCCTGAACAGCTGCTAACAGGTATAAGAAACACTAATTTTATAAAGTGTGGACTAGACTTTAATATGAGCTAATGTGGCCTACACAACTGTAAAGTGGAGTGTTTGGTGAACTTTATTTAGGTTTTTTTTTGTCACAAAAAGACACTGGATGTGCCTAAAGATGTAATAACGATAGTATCACAAACTTTTTGTAGCTATTACAATGTAGGAAGGTAACCTACAATGCAATAGATGAGGCTGCAAAAAATAGGCTAATACTAATCTGGCTGGGGCTGCAGGGCCCAAGGCTGCAGAAAGGCTCCTCTATCTACTCCTATATAGTGTGTTTGGAATCAATTTAGCTGAATACGGATGGAACCACCACACTAATAGGAGATATCAGGAAAAATTATGAATTGGCAATAAAGGACAATGTATGAGGCAGTGACACACACTGAGTGCACTACAACCAGACGGGGTTGAAGCACACACTACAGGGTGAGCTGCACTCACACACCAGACCTTGCAGACAGCGGTGAACAATACAGATGCAGAGCACTGTGCACTAGCGCTGCAAGACCAAAAAAATTTCTCTATCTACTCCTATATAGTGTGTTTGGAACCAATTTAGCTGAATACGGATGGAACCACCACACTAATAGGAGATATCAGGAAAAATTATGAATTGGCAAAAAAGGACAATGTATGAGGCAGTGACACACACTGAGTGCACTACAACCAGACGGGGTTGAAGCACACACTACAGGGTGAGCTGCACTCACACACCAGACCTTGCAGACAGCGGTGAACAGTACAGATGCAGAGCACTGTGCACTAGCGCTGCAAGACGGAAAAAAATTTCTCTATCTACTCCTATATAGTGTGTTTGGAACCAATTTAGCTGAATACAGATGGAACCACCACACTAATAGGAGATATCAGGAAAAATTATGAATTGGCAAAAAACGACAATGTATGAGGCAGTGACACACACTGAGTGCACTACAACCAGACGGGGTTGAAGCACACACTACAGGGTGAGCTGCACTCACACACCAGACCTTGCAGACAGCGGTGAACAGTACAGATGCAGAGCACTGTGCACTAGCGCTGCAAGACCAAAAAAATTTCTCTATCTACTCCTATATAGTGTGTTTGGAACCAATTTAGCTGAATACGGATGGAACCACCACACTAATAGGAGATATCAGGAAAAATTATGAATTGGCAAAAAAGGACAATGTATGAGGCAGTGACACACACTGAGTGCACTACAACCAGACGGGGTTGAAGCACACACTACAGGGTGAGCTGCACTCACACACCAGACCTTGCAGACAGCGGTGAACAGTACAGATGCAGAGCACTGTGCACTAGTGCTGCAAGACGGAAAAAAATGTCTCTATCTACTCCTATATAGTGTGTTTGGAACCAATTTAGCTGAATACAGATGGAACCACCACACTAATAGGAGATATCAGGAAAAATTATGAATTGGCAAAAAAGGACAATGTATGAGGCAGTGACACACACTGAGTGCACTACAACCAGACTTGGCTGAAGCACACACTACAGGGTGAGCTGCACTCACACACACAGACCTTGCAGACAGCGGTGAACAGCACAGGGAACTGTGCACTAGCACTGCAAGGCACAGTGATTTAGAAAGTAGCTTGGGTAAAGCAGTATAGAGCAAATAGGTAGCTAAAACTGTCCCTCAGAACAACAGCGTCCTATCCCTAACTGAATTCACAGCAGAGTGAGCTCAAAATGGCGGCGGTGGCTTTTATAGTGCATCATGACATCATTTCAGCAGCCAATCACAGCCATGCCATTAGTTAAGATGCCTACATGCCTAACAGGATGTGCCCACACTTCTTAGGATCCTCATTGGCTGAATAAAATGAAAATGTCTCATTGCATTATGGGAACTTCCGATTCCGGTATACGATATTGCAAAAGTATCGGAATTAAGTATCGGAATTCCGATACCGCGAATATCGGCCGATACCCGATATTTCAGTATCGGAATGCTCAACACTAGTCACCACTCAAATCCTGTAATGCTCTCCATTCATCAAATATAAGATTGGGGTTCACCCTATGTATCCTTGGATTTATTCTCCTGATTTCCTCCGTGACTAACGACGAAAAAATATCTATACTACCAATATCTCCTACAGGTGTCACTTTACTACTTTTAGGTTTTAAATCCGAGAAAGGGCCCTCTCCCAATCCACGAGTGCCCTCGTTTTCAAGTTCAGCTAAAAGATCAACATCCTGGAGATCCTCCATTGAGATGCCCAATTGTGAACATTTATTTTTGTCATTGAGTGCAAAAAACTTTCTCCATCTCAACTTCCTCAAGAATAGGTGAATATCTTTAACCCACGAAAAAGGGTCAAAGCGAGTCGTTGTTACAAAGGACAGTCCTGTCCCTAAGACCCTTCGTTCAGTCTCTGTAAGAGTGTGTGAGGACAAATTTATCACATTCCTATCATTACCTGCATGTAATCGATGTGGTATTATCTTATTGGCTAGCGATTGTAATTCACCATTCTTTCCCGCAAATGGTAGCGTGTTTCCCTGTTCTCTAAAAAAGAGGGAGTTGAAGTAGAGGATAATCCCATAGATGGTGATGTGGAGAAAGATGGACCCTGGCCTGAATAACTTTGATTTTGCCATCTTCTACCAAACCCTCTCCTTCCTTGCCCCCTAGATCTACTAGACAGTCTAGGGGTTTCCTTCGGAGTACGTTCAGTATCAGAGGACTCCAGATCAGAGGAGGAGATGTCCGTCGTTGGGCCACCCTTACTATTTAGGACAGGATATGCTCGTTTTTTCCTAAAATCAGTCAAATCTCTAGTGAACCGTTTATGTTTTCTATCTTTCAGAACGAGTTGATATTTTTCTACTGACACCCTCAGTGCTTCTTCTCTTGTGGAGAAGTCCAACTCGGACTTGAAGTTAAGGGCCCTATCTATCTGCTCTTTAAGGGTGGCTGTAGACTGCAGATATGGTATTGTTATAATTTTTTATATTGAGCATGTCAATTATGACATGAATAGTCTACAATTGGTCCATTTATATGTACAGTACAGACCAAAAGTTTGGACAAACCTTCTCGTTTAAAGATTTTTCTGTATTTTCATGACTATGAAAATTGTACATTCACACTGAAGGCATCAAAACTATGAATTAACACATGTGGAATTATATACTTAACAAAAAAGTGTGAAACACCTGAAAATATGTCTTATATTCTAGGTTCTTCAAAGTAGCCACCTTTTGCTTTGATGACTGCTTTGCATACTCTTGGCATTCTCTTGATGAGCTTCAAGAGGTAGTCACCGGAAATGGTTTTCATTTCACAGGTGTGCCCTGCCAGGTTTAATAAGTGGGATTTCTTGCCTTATAAATGGGGTTGGGACCATCAGTTGTGTTGTGCAGAAGTCTGGTGGATACACAGCTGATAGTCCTACTGAATAGACTGTTAGAATTTGTATTATGGCAAGAAAAAAGCAGCTAAGTAAAGAAAAACGAGTGGCCATCATTACTTTAAGAAATGAAGGTCAGTCAGTGCGAAAAATTGGGCAAACTTTGAAAGTGTCCCCAAGTGCATTTGCAAAAACCATCAAGCGCTACAAAGAAGCTGGCTCACATGAGGACCGCCCCTGGAAAGGAAGACCAAGAATCACCCCTGCTTCTGAGAATAAGTTTATTCGAGTTTCCAGCCTCGGAAATCTCAGGTTAACATCAGCTCAGATTAGAGACCAGGTCAATGCCACACAGAGTTCTAGCAGCAGACTCATCTCTACAACAACTGTTAAGAGGAGACTTTGTGCAGCAGGCCTTCATGGTAAAATAGCTGCTAGGAAACCACAGCTAAGGACAGGCAACAAGCAGAAGAGACTTGTTTGGGCTAAAGAACACAAGGAATGGACATTAGACCAGTGGAAATCTGTGCTTTGGTCTGATGAGTCCAAATTTGAGATCTTTGGTTCCAAACACCGTGTCTTTGTGCGACGCAGAAAAGGTGAACGGATGGACTCTACATGCCTGGTTCCCACCGTGAAGCATGGAGGGGGAGGTGTGATGGTGTGGGGGTGCTTTGCTGGTGACACTGTTTGGGGATTTATTCAAAATTGAAGGCATACTGAACCAGCATGGCTACCACAGCATCTTGCAGCGGCATGCTATTCCATTCGGTTTACGTTTAGTTGGACCATCATTTATTTTTCAACAGGACAATGACCCCACACACACCCCAGGGCTGTGTAAGGGCTACTTGACCAAGAAGGAGAGTGATGGGGTGCTACGCCAGATGACCTGGCCTCCACAGTCACCAGACCTGAACCCAATCGAGATGGTTTGGGGTGAGCTGGACCGCAGTTCTGAATTGTGGATTGACTATATTCAGTTATGTACAAAAAAAAGGACATCTAATGGACACCACTCGAGGCACTGTGTGAATCTCAGATGGACTAGAGATTAAGATAAGTTTATTACTATTTCTTATTTGGTCTGACTAGTACACATTTCTACCTATTCCAGTGGGTTGGGACGAAGGGATTAATTATAACCTTATTTGCGGATGACTTTACACCAGTCTGAGGAATCTTATAATATTGATGTCTGGAATATTGCTATTATAGCTTTGGGAAATTTTGCATTGTGGATTGACTACATTTAGTTATTGTACTAAAGGCCAACTAATTGATATCATTTATGGCATCGCTTGAATCTTAGTTTGATTAGAGATGAAAATATTCTTAATATTTTTTTCGGACTTGCTCTGACTGGTACACATTGCTATCTATTTATATTAGTGGGTTACTGTAAATCAAAAACCTTCTATTTGTGCAACTATATCTATTTTTGCCCACTCCCCACTGATATGGTATTGTTATAATTTTTTATTTTGAGCATGTCAATTATGACATGAATAGTCTACAATTGGTCCATTTATATGTATGTGTGTGGCATCTTTTGACTGTGTAGGGATACCTAGGGAAAGGAGAGGGACAGCCTCCGAGGAGCGGGGACACCATCTGAACCTTAGGGTGAAAAACACTCCGCTGTTAGGTAGGGAGAGCAATCCGATTAGGTGCTATCCAGGGTAAGTTTGCCTGAATTAATTGCTAATTTCATATTATTTTCTCCTTACATGGTATCCTGTTTTTGAGATATATGTGTAGTTTTTTCTCACTTGTACTATAGAGTACACTTTTAAGGATAATTATTAAAAGTTAATTTTTGTTGGGTATTTTTTCTGTCTATGGTTCTCTGGTAAATATATATACATTATTTCCAATTTAGTTTGGTGAATATTTTTCTGGTTTTACTTCAGAGTATTATGGCTGGATTTTTGTCGGGACCTTTAAACACTAACAGATGGTTGGACGAGGCTAAGGAAGTTTTTTCAGGGACTGAGTGTGGGGTCAATATTTCAACAGAGCCCAGTATTAAGAATGTCTTTGCGAATTTATTAGAAGTCTATAAGGAAAACATCAAGTCATGGTGGGAGGTCCAATCACTGGACAATTATATAAAACAAGGGATAGTGCCACGTGGCCTAAGGATTAACTTCTTACCAGCACATAGGAGCAGGTCAGTTTCACTTTTATCTAAGTGGGAGAAAGAATCTACAGCCTCATCTTTGAGGTTTATGCAAATCCTACTAGAGGAAAAAAAGGTCACTTTTGAGAAGTCTGCAGCCACCCTTAAAGAGCAGATAGATAGGGCCCTTAACTTCAAGTCCGTATTGGACTTCTCCACAAGAAAAGAAGCACTGAGGGTGTCAGTAGAAAAATATCAGATAGAAAACATAAACTGTTCACTAGAGATTTGACTGATTTTAGGGAAAAACGAGCATATCCTGCCCTAAATAGTAAGGGTGGCCCAACGACGGACATCTCCTCCTCTGATCTGGAGTCCTCTGATACTGAACGTACTCCGAAGGAAACCCCTAGACTGTCTAGTAGATCTAGGGGGCAAGGAAGGAGAGGGTTTGGTAGAAGATGGCAAAATCGAGGTTATTCAGGCCAGGGTCCATCTTTCTCCACATCACCATCTATGGGATTATCCTCTACTTCAACTCCCTCTTTTTTAGAGAACAGGGAAACACGCTACCATTTGCGGGAAAGAATGGTGAATTACAATCGCTAGCCAATAAGATAATACCACATCGATTACATGCAGGTAATGATAGGAATGTGATAAATTTGTCCTCACACACTCTTACAGAGACTGAACGAAGGGTCTTAGGGACAGGACTGTCCTTTGTACCAACGACTCGCTTTGACCCTTTTTCGTGGGTTAAAGATATTCACCTATTCTTGAGGAAGTTGAGATGGAGAAAGTTTTTTGCACTCAATGACAAAAATAAATGTTTACAATTGGGCATCTCAATGGAGGATCTCCAGGATGTTCATCTTTTAGCTGAACTTGAAAACGAGGGCACTCGTGGATTGGGAGAGGGCCCTTTCTCGGATTTAAATCCTAAAAGTAGCAAAATGCCACCTGTAGGAGATATTGGTAGTATAGATATTTTTTCGTCGTTAGTCACGGAGGAAATCAGGAGAATAAATCCAAGGATACATAGGGTGAACCCCAATCTTACATTTGATGAACGAAGAGCATTACAGGATTTGAGTGGTGACACCTCCCTTATCATAAAACCCTCTGATAAGGGAGGGAACATAGTGCTTCTAGATTGTGATCAATATGTTTCTATGTGTATGAGTATTCTTTCAGATACCATGACATATCAGGTATTACAAGGTGATGCTACATCTGCTTTTATGAGAACCTTATCTGACATTCTGCAACAAGCTAGACAAAATAATCTGATTTCATTGAGTGAACTGAATTTTCGGCTTCCAAAATTTCCTGTGATTGCAACATTTTATGCCCTTCCTAAGGTTCATAAGGGCTATCCACCATTGAAAGGGAGGCCAATAGTTTCAGGTGTGGATGCATTGAGTCAAAACTCGAGCATCTATCTTGATCAGATGCTTAGATCTTTTGTTACAGCTCTCCCGTCCTATCTGAGAGACACAACAGATTTATTAACAAAATTGGATGACATTACAGTTGATCCTGGTACTATTTTGGTTTCCATAGATGTGGAGGCATTGTATTCTAGTATCCACCATACGGCTGGTCTGATGGCAGTGGAGTCCTTTTTGAAAACAAGGGGAAACCACTTGATCCCACACAACGAATTCATTCTTCGGTTGCTTGATTATGTTCTTACGCATAATTTTTTTTTTTTCATGGGAGATTCTACCACCAGCTTAGGGGCACAGTGATGGGGAGCCCCTGTGCCCCCACTTATGCTAATTTGCTCCTTGGCTGGTGAGAGGACAACATAGTCTTTGGGGAGGGGGATGTCGTCGGGGGCCCCCACATTCAATTTTGGGGCCGATACATTGACGACATCCTCGTCCTCTGGACTGGAGATGAGGAGTCCTTCATTGGGTTCATACAGCGCCTCAATGAAAATGATTTGGGCCTTAAATTTACTTATGAGATAGGAGGTAAAAAGATTGCCTTTTTGGATGTTATAATATCAATTGATGAATCTGGCTCATTGAGATCATCTATCTTTAGAAAACCATCAGCAGCAAATAGCCTATTAAAATGGGATAGTTATCATCCGGTTCCTTTGAAACAAGGGATCCCTAAAGGCCAGTTTTTAAGATTAAGGAGAAATTGCTCCTCTACCTCTGACTATTTTCATAAGGCTAGGGACCTTAGGGACCGTTTTTCTGATCGGGACTATCCAACAAGGGTGATCAATAGAGCATTTAATGATGCCTTTAAACAGGATAGATCTAAATTACTGGTGTCTCACTCCAGGCCCGAACAGACCTCCCTTACTAGGCTAATTGGAACATATGATGATCAACATCCTAGGATTATGACAATCCTGAGAAAATATTGGGGTATCTTGAGGACAGATCCGGATGTTTCCAAATGGATTGCTGACTATCCCTCTGTCACCTTTAGGAGAGGCAGATCTGTCAAAGATCACTTAGTACATAGTCACTTTGTGCCCCCCAAGAAGGAGGGGACCTGGTTGGATAGGAGGTCTACTGGTACTTTTAGATGTGGACAGTGCACTTATTGTCGTTATGTCTCCATCTCAGATATATTTGTGAGCTCTGTAACTGGACGCACCTATAGGAACAAACATTTTGCTAATTATAAAACAATAGGTGTCGTCTATGTATGTATGTGCACTTGCCCAAAAGACTATGTGGGAAAAACCAGAAGACAATTTAAAGTACGTATTGGTGAACACTTAGGTGACATTCGAAACAAGCGAGATACTCCTCTAGCGAAACATGTCAATACACACCATGGAGGTGATTTAAATTCTATTACATTTCGTTCAATTGAAGTGGTGAGTCCCTCAGTGCGACAGGGGGACTGGGATAAAAGAATTCTGCAGCGGGAGTCCAGATGGATTTTCTGGCTCGAATCTCTGAATCCCGGGGGTATTAATGAACAGCTAAGCTTTTCTAGCTTTGTATAGCCTTACTGTTGTTTCAATTAGCCTTACGGACAAAAATCATGATCAGCCTTTTTTATATATCTATAGATAGTCCCGGTGTGTGTATTCACCATACTGGTGGACTTTAATACTGGCTTAGTTACTCACACATAAGTGGATAATATGCTACCTATTACCCCCCCTTTTCTTTGGGGATGGATGCACATCTTTTTAATTATGGTGGAATATTCAGCTCATCTTGTGATTTTCCGGGTCTATTGTTTTGTGGTAGTGATTGTTTCTTGCATGTTCCCATTGAACTGAGAGTAGCGGTATCCTCCATGCAGACAGTGAAACGCAGTCTGCGTTCCACCTGGTGGTTCCAGGAAGTGACGTAAAAAGCGGGAGGATACGTACTTTGCGTACGCATTTTTCATACGATCCCTTAGTTAATACCCTGGGCTACGCAATCGGAAATGACATATTACGTGGGGACCGGAAGTGACGTTAAACACGGTGGTACGCTAGTTCCATAAAGCTTGCGTCTCGTAGTCAGGGTAACGCTGGGATTGATCACAGGTGAAATTAATCTCGTGGCACATGGCATTCCACAGATATATAGGGATGAATCCCACCATTGAACATGCGGTTGGACTCCGGTATACAAGGAGCTATTATGCGGGCATCTATTATGGCTCATCTCCTCTAATATTTCTTGTCCCCTGATGAGCCCCACATTGAGGAGGGGGTGAAACGCGTAGGGACGAAGGGACTAATCCTAAGGAATAACTTTACTGCTGATGATTTTACACCAGTCTGAGGGACCTTGAAAATTGATGCCTGGAGTGCTGTTACTATTTTGGGGAGTTCTGAATTGTGGATTGACTATATTCAGTTATGTACAAAAAAAAGGACATCTAATGGACACCACTCAAGGCACTGTGTGAATCTCAGATGGACTAGAGATTAAGATAAGTTTATTACTATTTCTTATTTGGTCTGACTAGTACACATTTCTACCTATTCCAGTGGGTTGGGACGAAGGGATTAATTATAACCTTATTTGCGGATGACTTTACACCAGTCTGAGGAATCTTATAATATTGATGTCTGGAATATTGCTATTATAGCTTTGGGAAATTTTGCATTGTGGATTGACTACATTTAGTTATTGTACTAAAGGCCAACTAATTGATATCATTTATGGCATCGCTTGAATCTTAGTCTGATTAGGGATGAAAATATTCTTAATATTTTTTTCGGACTTGCTCTGACTGGTACACATTTCTATCTATTTATATTAGTGGGTTACTGTAAATCAAAAACCTTCTATTTGTGCAACTATATCTATTTTTGCCCACTCCCCACTGATATGGTATTGTTATAATTTTTTATATTGAGCATGTCAATTATGACATGAATAGTCTACAATTGGTCCATTTATATGTATGTGTGTGGCATCTTTTGACTGTGTAGGGATACCTAGGGAAAGGAGAGGGACAGCCTCCGAGGAGCGGGGACACCATCTGAACCTTAGGGTGAAAAACACTCCGCTGTTAGGTAGGGAGAGCAATCCGATTAGGTGCTATACAGGGTAAGTTTGTCTGAATTAATTGCTAATTTCATATTATATTCTCCTTACATGGTATCCTGTTTTTGAGATATATGTGTAGTTTTTTCTCACTTGTACTATAGAGTACACTTTTAAGGATAATTATTAAAAGTTAATTTTTATTGGGTATTTTTTCTGTCTATGGTTCTCTGGTAAAGTCCTCAAGTGAACCACATGGGAGCCCCCATCCCATCTACAAACACAACCTCACAAGCCCACGCATATTGCTGTCACTCAGCAGCTTCCTCGGGGAAAGTGTGGGGGTGTATCCCAGGTGCCCAACATATACAGTATATACACACACAATTAAAAGACTAATGACTTGCAGATGATGTGCCATCATTCACTGGGAGACCAGAGTTCAATACGCAGATGCAAACAGAAAAGACATAATACTTATATAATAGCATAATTAATGTTCAATGTGGGCAAAAAAAAAACCCCAAAAAACACATTTTTTTCATATATAATATACATATTGCCAGGGAGAAGAGCAGATCAAGATGTTGCCATAGGCAACAAGCTTGCCTGAATCGGCCGACCGGCCCAGGAAAGTGATGATATGGTTGTCTATGTAGACATAAAGCATGAATGTAGCATGAACCATACAACTTCAGTCATAATGTAACCAAGGACATGAACCTTATAAGGACCATGTGACATAAGCTCAGTGATTTGTTAGAAATCCCATACACAGGCATCCATGTGGGGGACAATATACATATACAACGTGCAAGACATAATACCTCCCATAGTATAACAATATCATACCTATATACAGGGTGGCCCAAAAGTAGGTGGACAGAAAGTGTAATAAGGTTATGAAGAGGGAGATTTATCAAACATGGTGTAAAGTGAAACTGGCTCAGTTGCCCTCAGCAACCAATCAGATTCCACTTTTCATTCCTCACAGACTCTTTGGAAAATGAAAGGTGGAATATGATTGGTTGCTAAGGGCAACTGAGCCAGTTTCACAGATCTAGTTTTCACAGATAGATCTCCCCCAAATCTGTTTTCTTTTCAGATAACACATAATGGCAAATCATTTAAATACAGATCAAAGAAAATGGATTTTAACAGAGTATTGGAAATCTCAAAATGCTGAAACCGTTAGAGCAAATTGGGTTGAAACATTTGGTACTCCAGCCCCAAAGAGACAAACCATTTACCGCATTCATGACAAATTCAATGCCACTGGCTCAATCCTTAATGCTCCAAAGAATGGTCGACCCAAAACAGTCTGTACAGAAGATAATAAACAACTTGTCGCTGAAACATTTGTTCAGAGTCCAAAAAAGTCCACCAGAAGAGCCTCTTTGGAATTGGGAATTTCACGAGCTTCTATCATGCGAATTCTGAAATATATTGGGTGGAAAGCTGATCGTCCATGTCTAATTCATGGTTTATTGGAGGATGATCCAGACAGGCGGCTGCAATTTAGTGTTTGATAAATCTCCACCTTCATGACCTTATTACACTTTCTGTCCACCTACAGTGGTGGCCAAAAGTATTGGCACCCCTGCAATTCTGTCAGATAATACTCAGTTTCTTCCTGAAAATGATTGCAATCACAAATTCTTTGGTCTTATTATCTTCATTTAATTTGCTTGCAAGGAAAAAACACAAAAGAGAATGAAGCAAAAATCAAATCATTGATCATTTCACACAAAGCTCCAAAAATGGGCTAGACAAAGGTATTGGCACCCTCAGCCTAATACTTGGTTGCACAACCTTTAGCCAAAATAACTGCGAACAACCGCTTCCGGTAACCATCAATGAGTTTCTTACAATGCTCTGATGGAATTGTAGACCATTCTTCTTTGGCAAACTGCTCCAGGTCCCTGATATTTGAAGGGTGCCTTCTCCAAACTGCCATTTTGAGATCTCTCCACAGGTATTCTATGGGATTCAGGTCTGGACTCATTGCTGACCACCTTAGAAGTCTCCAGTGCTTTCTATCAAACCATCTTATAGTGCTTTTGGAAGTGTGTTTTGGGTCATTGTCCTGCTGGAAGACCCATGACCTCTGAGGGAGACCCAGATTTCTCACACTGGGCCCTACATTATGCTGCAAAATTTGTTGGTAGTCTTCAGACTTCATAATGCCATGCACACGGTCAAGCAGTCCAGTGCCAGAGGCAGCAAAGCAATCCCAAAACATCAGGGAACCTCCGCCATGTTTGACTGCAGGGACTGTGTTCTTTTCTTTGAATGCCTCTTTTTTTTTCCTGTACACTCTATGTTGATGCTTTTCCCAAAAAGCTCTACTTTTGTCTCATCTGACCAGAGAACATTCTTCCAAAACGTTTTAGGCTTTCTCAGGTAAGTTTTGGCAAACTCCAGCCTGGCTTTTTTATGTCTCAGGGTAAGAAGTGAGGTCTTCCTGGGTATCCTACCATACAGTCCCTTTTCATTCAGACGCCGACGGATAGTACGGGTTGACACTGTTGTACCCTCAGACTGCAGGGCAGCTTGAACTTGTTTGGATGTTAGTCGAGGTTCTTTATCCACCATCCGCACAATCTTGCGTTGAAATCTCTCGTCAAGTTTTCTTTTCCGCCCACATCTAGGGAGGTTAGCCACAGTGCCATGGGCTTTAAACTTCTTGATGACACTGCGCACGGAAGACACAGGAACATTCAGGTCTTTGGAGATGGACTTGTAGCCTTGAGATTGCTCATGCTTCCTCACAATTTGGTTTCTCAAATCCTCAGACAGTTCTTTGGTCTTCTTTCTTTTCTCCATGCTCAATGTGGTACACACAAGGACACAGGACAGAGGTTGAGTCAACTTTAATCCATGTTAACTGGCTGCAAGTGTGATTTAGTT
Organism: Phyllobates terribilis; assembly: GCF_046119375.1. Classification (NCBI taxonomy): domain Eukaryota; kingdom Metazoa; phylum Chordata; class Amphibia; order Anura; family Dendrobatidae; genus Phyllobates; species Phyllobates terribilis. The sequence goes on along the minus strand of NW_027362768.1, from coordinate 30,882,926 downwards.
ATTGCCAACACCTGTTAGGTGCCACAGGTAAGTTACAGGTGCTGTTAATTACACAAATTAGAGAAGCATCACATGATTTTTCAAACAGTGCCAATACTTTTGTCCACCCCCTTTTTTAGGTTTGGTGTGGAATTGTATCCAATTTGGCTTTAGGACAATTCTTTTTGTGCTTTTTCATTGAAGACAAATTAAATGAAGATAATAATACCAAAGAATTTGTGATTGCAATCATTTTCAGGAAGAAACTGAGTATTATCTGACAGAATTGCAGGAGTGCCAATACTTTTGGCCACCACTGTACTTTTGGACCACCATATATACTGTATATTTCTGCAGAGAGCCCAAGAAAAAAAAACAACCTTATATACTTATGTATTACCACAGCGTATAACACAATGTATGAAGACTCTCCAGGAAGTACCAGAATTAACCACATTAACCTCCTGGGTAAGTATAACAAATCCAAAGAGAATGGTCAAATGCCCAAATATACATGGGTCAGATCCTAAGATGAGTAAAAGAAAGAGGTATATAGGCCCCCACAGGTACTGTTTGGATCCAATTTTCACCAGATGAACTGCACATTGTGGACTTGTAAAGCTCCAACAAACAGTATTTGCATCGCATCTTCCTCAATTGATTGTAATAAATCCATGGTGGGCCCTCCGGCAGTGTCCTTCTCCTGTTATTTCCCCATGCGTCTGTCCACAGCGGGGAGGTTTTCAATAGAAAATGATGTCTCCTCAATTCCTTATTCCACCTGCTCGATGATATTTTTAGGATGGCAACCAAAGTATTAGCACCCCATACTACCAGATGTCGTGTTCATGTTCTGTCCAGTATGCCAATAACGGGATCCAATATGGTCCAAGGAGATCCAGAAGGTTCTATCTCCAAAATCAATGAGGCTGTAAACAAATCAGAAGAGACTAAATATCTTTGATATAAAAATTGGGCCCCCAGTAATTATCTCAAGGGGATTAGCCCAGAAAACCTGTGTATAACAGCTCTTCATTTAAGCCTCTAGGCGCCACTGTATCAAGATTGAAAATCCATCTGGATTCCATTTGTAACAACTTCTTACGACAGTCACCCCCCCCCTAATGGTAGTGGAATGTTTGTCCAATCCAATTACTCTCATATTATTGGGCCTACCTTGATGGTACTGAAGAAAGTGCACTGCAATTGACTTAAGAGTTTTGCCCTTCCTTAGGTCCGTATTAGCCAGATTGATAGTCAAGACATGCTTCTGTATCAGTTTCTTTAGTTCTTGTGACGTTTGTCCCACATAGAGTTTGTTACAAGGACATAAGATTGCATAGATTACATTAACAGTCTTGCAATTCATATAGGTTCTAAGAAGGTGACTACTAGAGTTTCCTGGGTTGATAAAAACATCCCTTACTGGTGTCATAAATTTGTACATTTTGCAGTCACCACATGCAAAAGATCCCCTTAGGATAATGCCGCGATTCAACCTGGGAGCAGGTCTCTAGAAGTGGCTCTTTGTCAGATGGTCACCTAGATTGGGACACAGAACCCGTCTTCTTCCTGAGCGATATGATGGCTGGACATTCCCATCTTGTTTGTACTTGCATATAATTGTTTGTACAGATGAACGAGGCACCTTCAGGAATCTTGAAATTGTGCCCAATGATGAGCAGACTTGTGCAAGTCCACAATTATCTTCCTGATATCTTGGCTGATTTCTTTAGACTTCCCCATGATGCTACACAAAGAAGCAGTGTGTTTCAGGTGTGCATTAAAATATATCCACAGGTACAGTACAGACCAAAAGTTTGGACACACCTTCTCATTTAAAGATTTTTCTGTATTTTCATGACTATGAAAATTGTACATTCACACTGAAGGCATCAAAACTATGAATTAACACATGTGGAATTATATACTTAACAAAAAAGTGTGAAACAACTGAAAATATGTCTTATATTCTAGGTTCTTCAAAGTAGCCACCTTTTGCTTTGATGACTGCTTTGCACACTCTTGGCATTCTCTTGATGAGCTTCAAGAGGTAGTCACCGGAAATGGTTTTCCAACAATCTTGAAGGAGTTCCCAGAGATGCTTAGTACTTGTTGGCCTTTTTGCCTTCACTCTGCGGTCCAGCTCACCCCAAACCATCTCGATTGGGTTCAGGTCTGGTGACTGTGGAGGTCAGGTCATCTGGCGTAGCACCCCATCACTCTCCTTTTTGGTCAAATAGATCTTACACAGCCTGGAGGTGTGTTTGGGGTCATTGTCCTGTTGAAAAATAAATGATGGTCCAACTAAACGCAAACCTGATGGAATAGCATGCCGCTGCAAGGTGCTGTGGTAGCCATGCTGGTTCAGTATGCCTTCAATTTTGAATAAATCCCCAACAGTGTCACCAGCAAAGCACCCCCACACCATCACACCTCCTCCTCCATGCTTCACGGTGGGAACCAGGCATGTAGAGTCCATCCGTTCACCTTTTCTGCATCGCACAAAGACACGGTGGTTGGAACCAAAGATCTCAAATTTGGACTCATCAGACCAAAGCACAGATTTCCACTGGTCTAATGTCCATTCCTTGTGTTCTTTAGCCCAAACTTGTCTCTTCCGCTTGTTGCCTGTCCTTAGCAGTGGTTTCCTAACAGCTATTTTACCATGAAGGCCTGCTGCACACAGTCTCCTCTTAACAGTTGTTGAAGAGATGTGTCTGCTGCTAGAACTCTGTGTTGCACTGACCTTCATTTCTTAAAGTAATGATGGCTACTCGTTTTTCTTTACTTAGCTGCTTTTTTCTTGCCATAATACAAATTCTAACAGTCTATTCAGTAGGACTATCAGCTGTGTATCCACCAGACTTCTGCACAACACAACTGATGGTCCCAACCCCATTTATAAGGCAAGAAATCCCACTTATTATACCTGAAAGGGCACACCTGTGAAGTGAAAACCATTTCCGGTGACTACCTCTTGAAGCTCATCAAGAGAATGTCAAGAGTGTGCAAAGCAGTCATCAAAGCAAAAGGTGGCTACTTTGAAGAACCTAGAATATAAGACATATATTCAGTTGTTTCACATTTTTTTGTTAAGTATACAATTCCACATGTGTTAATTCATAGTTTTGATGCCTTCAGTGTGAATGTACAATTTTCAAAGTCATGAAAATACAGAAAAATCTTTAAATGAGAAAGTGTGTCCAAACTTTTGGTCTGTACTGTATGTCTCTAATTAACTTAGATGTTGCCAAAAAAACTATCAGAAGTTTTCAAACATATGACATCATCATATGGGCAGTCAAGAATTGTTTAAAGGCATGTCTTAGTGTATGTAAACTTTTGACTTTGCAGTAAGTAATAACAATGCCCTAAAACATTCTCTCTCATTATTCAGGCATTTAGCAAATATTAAAAATGATAGTAATCCTAATTGACCTAAAATGGGAAAAATTGATTCTGATGTCTTGTCAGATATTGAGAAAAACACGCATGTGTCTTTTTAAATAGTGTATGTCAACTTCTGGTTTCAACTGTATATATACAGTGTGTATGCATATATATATATATGTGTATATATATATATATATATATATATATATATTTATATATATATATATGTATATATATATATAGGATTATCATCTATTGTACAATGGTGGTCAGTGAGAGATTGGCGTTCCCAGTTGGCCGTGCTCACTTTCCTATGATGCCCTGCAGACTAGGTTTGCATCTCCTGATTCCACAATTAAGTGGAACATCTATAATAATTTAACGGTAGATGTGTTCGTCTGTCCTAAGCCTCTATAGACTGCGCAAGCGCGATGCGCCTGCGCAGTCTGGCCAGAGACAGAAGAAAACATCACCCGCTATAGGTCAGAGGGAGGAGGACGAAGATGAAGTACTGTGGTGCAGGAGATCGCAGTATGCAGAAGCGCTGACCGCATACCACTATCTCGCTCAAACTCTGGTGCCACACTTCTCCTCTAGACTCGGCAAAGATCAAGGATGCTCTGCAAGGGAGAGGGGAAAAAGGTAATTAGGAGTCTTTTTTATTTTTTTATTTTTTGTATGGATAGGTGCAGCACAAGTACCAGGATGGGGAAGCACAAATACAATAATGCGGAAGCAAGATGGGGGCAGCACATAACAGGATGGGGGCGCAGAATGGGGGCAGCACATAACAGGATGGGGGACAGGATGAGGGCAGCACATAACAGGATGGGGGAACATGATGGGGGCAGCACATAACAGGATAGGGCAGCAGGATGGGGGCAGCACATAACAGGATGGGAGTGCAGGATGGGGGCGCAGGATGAGGCAGCAGAAAACAGGATAGAGCACAGGATGGGGGCAGCACAAAACAGCTTGGGGGCAGCACAAAACAAGATGGGGGCAGCACAAATACCAGGATGGGGGCACAATTACAAAGATGGGGGGCCAGGATAGGGGAGCACAAATACCAGGATGGGGGACCAGGATGGGGGCACAAATACCAGGATGAGGGCAGCACAAAACAGGATGGGGGCAGCACATAACAGGATGGAGGCAGCACAAATACCAGGATGGGGGCAGCACATAACAGGATGGGGGCAGCAAATGACAGGATAGGGGAGCAGGGTGGGGGAAGCACGTAACAGGATGGGGGAGCAAATAACAGGATGGGGGCACAGGATGGGGGCAGCAAATAACAGGATGGGAGCGCATATAACAGGATGGAGGCGCAGGATGGGGCGCGAATAACAGAGTGGGGCGCAGGATGGTGGCAGCACATGAAAGAATGGGGGAGCGGGATGGGAGCAGCACATAATAGGATGGGGGTGCAGGATGGGGGCATAGAATGGGGAGCAGGATGGGGGCAGCACATAACAGGATGGGGGTGCACATAACAGGATGGGGGAGCGGGATGGGGGAGCACATAGGATGGGGCAGCACATAACAGGATGGGGGTGCAGGATCGCGGCAAAACATATCAGGATGGAGGTGCATATACCAGGATGGGGAGGCATACACCAGCATGGGGGCAGCACATAACAGGATGGGGGCAGCACATAACAGGATAAGGGGAGCTCATAACAGGATGAGGGGAGCACATAACAGGATGGGGGAGCACATAATAGGATGGGGCAGCACATAACAGGATGGGGGAGCAGGATAGGGAGCACATAACAGGATGGGTGCACAGGATCAGGGCACAGGATGGGGGCAGCACATAACAGGATGGGGGGAGCACATAACAGTATGGGGAAGCACATAACAGGATGAAGGAGCACATAACAGGTGTTTTCTTTTACTGCCCCTGAGAAAGCTAAGTTTCTAGTAGCGATACGCGTGGGGTCTTTCAGCATCCCCCCTTTACCTGCCTCAACACCCATGTTGTCTTTATGATTTTTTCATTTATCCACAAGCATTTTGTGGTTGTTCTCTCTATGCAGCACTTCTACTTTGCATTAATGTGCTTATAGTATGCCTCCTTATTTTCAAGCTTGGTCCTATGGATCAACTGGCAGGGCATTTACCGCAGAGGAGTTCACATACTTATATAGGTTTTCATTTACTCCATGCATTTTCATGCATTTATTTAAACAGGATTTAATATCGGCATTTCAAAATGGGGGCAGCACATAACAGGATGGAGGCAGCACAAATACCAGGATGGGGGCAGCACATAACAGGATGGGGGCAGCACATAACAGGATGGGGGGAGCACATAACAGGATGGGGGCAGCACATAACAGGATGGGGGCACAGGATGGGGGCGCACATAACAGGATGGGGGCAGCACATAACAGGATGGGGGCACAGGATGGGGGCGCACATAACAGGATGGGGGAACATGATGGGGGCAGCACATAACAGGATAGGGCAGCAGGATGGGGGCAGCACATAACAGGATGGGAGTGCAGGATGGGGGCGCAGGATGAGGCAGCAGAAAACAGGATAGAGCACAGGATGGGGGCAGCACAAAACAGCTTGGGGGTAGCACAAAACAAGATGGGGGCAGCACAAATACCAGGATGGGGGCACAATTACAAAGATGGGGGGCCAGGATGGGGGAGCACAAATACCAGGATGGGGGACCAGGATGGGGGCACAAATACCAGGATGAGGGCAGCACAAAACAGGATGGGGGCAGCACATAACAGGATGGGGGAACATGATGGGGGCAGCACATAACAGGATAGGGCAGCAGGATGGGGGCAGCACATAACAGGATGGGAGTGCAGGATGGGGGCAAAGGATGAGGCAGCAGAAAACAGGATAGAGCACAGGATGGGGGCAGCACAAAACAGCTTGGGGGCAGCACAAAACAAGATGGGGGCAGCACAAATACCAGGATGAGGGCACAATTACAAAGATGGGGGGCCAGGATGGGGGAGCACAAATACCAGGATGGGGGACCAGGATGGGGGCACAAATACCAGGATGAGGGCAGCACAAAACAGGATGGGGGCAGCACATAACAGGATGGAGGCAGCACAAATACCAGGATGGGGTCAGCACATAACAGGATGGGGGCAGCACATAACAGGATGGGGGCAGCAAATGACAGGATAGGGGAGCAGGGTGGGGGAAGCACGTAACAGGATGGGGGAGCAAATAACAGGATGGGGGCACAGGATGGGGGCAGCAAATAACAGGATGGGAGCGCATATAACAGGATGGAGGCGCAGGATGAGGCGCGAATACCAGAGTGGGGCGCAGGATGGTGGCAGCACATAAAAGAATGGGGGAGCGGGATGGGAGCAGCACATAACAGGATGGGGGTGCAGGATGGGGGCATAGAATGGGGAGCAGGATGGGGGCAGCACATAACAGGATGGGGGCGCACATAACAGGATGGGGGAGCGGGATGGGGGAGCACATAGGATGGGGCGGCACATAACAGGATGGGGGTGCAGGATCGCGGCAGAACATATCAGGATGGAGGTGCATATACCAGGATGGGGAGGCATACACCAGCAAGGGGGCAGCACATAACAGGATGGGGGCAGCACATAACAGGATAAGGGGAGCTCATAACAGTATGAGGGAAGCACATAACAGGATGGGGGAGCACATAATAGGATGGGGCAGCACATAACAGGATGGGGGAGCAGGAAAGGGAGCACATAACAGGATGGGTGCACAGGATCAGGGCACAGGATGGGGGCAGCACATAACAGGATGGGGGGAGCACATAACAGGATGGGGAAGCACATAACAGGATGGGGGAGCACATAACAGGTGTTTTCTTTTACTGCCCCTGAGAAAGCTAAGTTTCTAGTAGCGATACGCGTGGGGGCTTTCAGCATTCCCCATTTACCTGCCTCAACACCCAGGTTGTCTTTATGATTTTTTCATTTATCCACAAGCATTTTGTGGTTGTTCTCTCTATGCAGCACTTCTACTTTGCATTAATGTGCTTATACTATGCCTCCTTATTTTCAAGCTTGGTCCTATGGATCAACTGGCAGGGCATTTACCGCAGAGGAGTTCACATACTTATATAGGTTTTCATTTACTCCATGCATTTATTTAAACAGGATTTAATATCGGCATTTTAAAATGGGGGCAGCACATAACAGGATGGGGGCAGCACAAATACCAGGATGGGGGCAGCACATAACAGGATGGGGGCAGCACATAACAGTATGGGGGGAGCACATAACAGGATGGGGGCAGCACATAACAGGATGGGGGCACAGGATGGGGGCGCACATAACAGGATGGGGGCAGCATATAACAGGATGCGGGCACAGGATGGGGGCGCACATAACAGGATGGGGGGAGCACATAACAGGATGGGGGCAGCACATAACAGGATGGGGGCGCACATAACAGGATGGGGGGAGCACATAACAGGATGGGGGGAGCACATAACAGGATGGGGGCAGCACATAACAGGATGGGGGAGCACATAACAGGATGGGGGCACAGGATGGGGACAGCACATAACAGGATGGGGGCAGAACATAACAGGATGGGGGCACAGGATGGGGGCAGCACATAACAGGATGGGGGAGCGGGATGGGGGCAGCACATAACAGGATGGGGGAGCACATAACAGGATGGGGGCACAGGATGGGGACAGCACATAACAGGATGGGGGCAGAACATAACAGGATGGGGGCACAGGATGGGGGCAGCACATAACAGGATGGGGGAGCGGGATGGGGGCAGCACATAACAGGATGGGGGAGCGGGATGGGGGCATTACATAACAGGATGGAGGCACAGGATGGGGGCAGCACATAACCGGATGGGGGCAGCACATAACCGGATGGGGGCAGCACATAACAAGATGGGGGCAGCACATAACAGGATGGTGGAGTACATAACCGGATGGGGGCAGCACATAACAGGATGGGCACAGCACATAACAGGATGGGGGAGCACATAATAGGATGGGGGCACAGGATGGGGACAGCACATAACAGGATGGGGGCAGCATATAACAGGATGCGGGCACAGGATGGGGGCGCACATAACAGGATGGGGGAGCACATAACAGGATGCGGGCAGCACATAACAGGATGGGGGCAGCACATAACAGGATGGGGGAGCACATAACAGGATGGGGGCACAGGATGGGGACAGCACATAACAGGATGGGGGCAGAACATAACAGGATGGGGGCACAGGATGGGGGCAGCACATAACAGGATGGGGGAGCGGGATGGGGGCAGCACATAACAGGATGGGGGAGCACATAACAGGATGGGGGCACAGGATGGGGACAGCACATAACAGGATGGGGGCAGAACATAACAGGATGGGGGCACAGGATGGGGGCAGCACATAACAGGATGGGGGAGCGGGATGGGGGCAGCACATAACAGGATGGGGGAGCAGGATGGGGGCATTACATAACAGGATGGAGGCACAGGATGGGGGCAGCACATAACCGGATGGGGGCAGCACATAACCGGATGGGGGCAGCACATAACAGGATGGGGGCAGCACATAACAGGATGGGGGAGTACATAACCGGATGGGGGCAGCACATAACAGGATGGGCACAGCACATAACAGGATGGGGGAGCACATAATAGGATGGGGGCACAGGATGGGGACAGCACATAACAGGATGGGGGCAGCATATAACAGGATGCGGGCACAGGATGGGGGCGCACATAACAGGATGGGGGGAGCACATAACAGGATGGGGGCAGCACATAACAGGATGGGGGCACAGGATGGGGGCGCACATAACAGGATGGGGGGAGCACATAACAGGATGGGGGCAGCACATAACAGGATGGGGGCAGCACATAACAGGATGGGGGAGCACATAACCGAATGGGGGCACAGGATGGGGACAGCACATAACAGGATGGGGGCAGAACATAACAGGATGGGGGCACAGGATGGGGGCAGCACATAACAGGATGGGGGAGCGGGATGGGGGCAGCACATAACAGGATGGGGGAGCACATAACAGGATGGGGGCACAGGATGGGGACAGCACATAACAGGATGGGGGCAGAACATAACAGGATGGGGGCACAGGATGGGGGCAGCACATAACAGGATGGGGGAGCAGGATGGGGGCAGCACATAACAGGATGGGGGAGCGGGATGGGGCATTACATAACAGGATGGAGGCACAGGATGGGGGCAGCACATAACCGGATGGGGGCAGCACATAACAAGATGGGGGCAGCACATAACAGGATGGGGGAGTACATAACCGGATGGGGGCAGCACATAACAGGATGGGCGCAGCACATAACAGGATGGGGGAGCACATAATAGGATGGGGGCACAGGATGGGGACAGCACATAACAGGATGGGGGCAGCATATAACAGGATGGGGGCACAGGATGGCGCCAGCACATAACAGGATGGGGGAGCACATAACAGGATGGGGGCAGCACATAACAGGATGGGGGCACAGGATGGGGGCGCACATAACAGGATGGGGGGAGCACATAACAGGATGGGGGCAGCACATAACAGGATGGGGGAGCACATAACAGGATGGGGGCACAGGATGGGGACAGCACATAACAGGATGGGGGCAGAACATAACAGGATGGGGGCACAGGATGGGGGCAGCACATAACAGGATGGGGGAGCGGGATGGGGGCAGCACATAACAGGATGGGGGAGCACATAACAGGATGGGGGCACAGGATGGGGACAGCACATAACAGGATGGGGGCAGAACATAACAGGATGGGGGCACAGGATGGGGGCAGCACATAACAGGATGGGGGAGCGGGATGGGGGCAGCACATAACAGGATGGGGGAGCAGGATGGGGGCATTACATAACAGGATGGAGGCACAGGATGGGGGCAGCACATAACCGGATGGGGGCAGCACATAACCGGATGGGGGCAGCACATAACAGGATGGGGGCAGCACATAACAGGATGGGGGAGTACATAACCGGATGGGGGCAGCACATAACAGGATGGGCACAGCACATAACAGGATGGGGGAGCACATAATAGGATGGGGGCACAGGATGGGGACAGCACATAACAGGATGGGGGCAGCATATAACAGGATGCGGGCACAGGATGGGGGCGCACATAACAGGATGGGGGGAGCACATAACAGGATGGGGGCAGCACATAACAGGATGGGGGCACAGGATGGGGGTGCACATAACAGGATGGGGGGAGCACATAACAGGATGGGGGCAGCACATAACAGGATGGGGGCAGCACATAACAGGATGGGGGAGCACATAACCGAATGGGGGCACAGGATGGGGACAGCACATAACAGGATGGGGGCAGAACATAACAGGATGGGGGCACAGGATGGGGGCAGCACATAACAGGATGGGGGAGCGGGATGGGGGCAGCACATAACAGGATGGGGGAGCACATAACAGGATGGGGGCACAGGATGGGGACAGCACATAACAGGATGGGGGCAGAACATAACAGGATGGGGGCACAGGATGGGGGCAGCACATAACAGGATGGGGGAGCAGGATGGGGGCAGCACATAACAGGATGGGGGAGCGGGATGGGGCATTACATAACAGGATGGAGGCACAGGATGGGGGCAGCACATAACCGGATGGGGGCAGCACATAACAAGATGGGGGCAGCACATAACAGGATGGGGGAGTACATAACCGGATGGGGGCAGCACATAACAGGATGGGCGCAGCACATAACAGGATGGGGGAGCACATAATAGGATGGGGGCACAGGATGGGGACAGCACATAACAGGATGGGGGCAGCATATAACATGATGGGGGCACAGGATGGGGTCAGCACATAACAGGATGGGGGAGCACATAACAGGATGGGGGCAGCACATAACAGGATGGGGGCACAGGATGGGGCGCACATAACAGGATGGGGGGAGCACATAACAGGATGGGGACAGCACATAACAGGATGGGGGCAGCACATAACAGGATGGGGGAGCACATAACAGGATGGGGGCACAGGATGGGGACAGCACATAACAGGATGGGGGCAGCACATAACAGGATGGGGGCACAGGATGGGGGCAGCACATAACAGGATGGGTGAGCGGGATGAGGGCTGCACATAACAGGATGGGGGCAGCACATAACAGGATGGAGGCACAGGATGGGGCAGCACATAACAGGATGGGGGCAGCACATAACAGGATGGGGGCAGCACATAACAGGATGAGGGGAGCACATAACAGGATGAGGGGAGCACATAACAGGATGGGGGAGCACATAATAGGATGGGGGCATCACATAACAGGATGGGGGAGCAGGATAGGGAGCACATAACAGGATAGGGGCACAGGATTTGGCACAGGATGGGGGCAGCACATAGTAGGATGGGGGGAGCACATAACAGGATGGGGGAGCAGGATAGGGAGCACATAACAGGATAGGGGCACAGGATTGGGGCACAGGATGGGGGCAGCACATAGCAGGATGGGGGGAGCACATAACAGGATGGGAGCAGCACATAACAGGATGGGAGCAGCACATAACAGGATGGCGGAGCACATAACAGGATGGGGGAGCACATAACAGGTGTTTTCTTTCCTGCCCCTGAGAAAGCTACGTTTCTAGTAGCGATACGCGTGGGGTCTTCCCCCTTCCCCTGCCTCAACACCCAGGTTTTCTTTATGATCTTTTCATTTATCCACAAGCATTTTGTGGTTGTTCTCTCTTTGCAGCACTTCTACTTTGCATTAATGTGCTTATACTATGCCTTCTTATTTTCAAGTTTGGTCCTAGGGATCAATGGGCAGGGCATTTACCGCAGAGGAGTTCACATACTTATATAGGTTTTCATTTACTCCATGCATTTTCACTCTCCATTCTTTGGAGGTGGGAAAACTTGCAATATGGGCAATGTATCAAATACTTATTTTCCTTACTGTATGGATGATTTCTTATTAATTAAATCATCCCAATTAATCCAGCATTACACTGGATAATTCACCAATGTTTCATGTTATATAGCATAAAGCTACAGTGTATCAAAAGAAACACGTTTCTACCAAAAGTGCAGGACATTGGCTCAACAGATAAATGCTGCTTGAGTTCAAGTCTCCATAGTGTTTGGCTTAGATATACACTTTATGAAGCCTGTGGAAAAGCTAAAAATGAATTTAGAGATGCGTTAATTGTGCTATATCTTTTCTTACATAATTATCCAGTGGATTATTATAGATTATATTAGCAGTAATTACCGTATGTCTTGTACATAAATATGTCACTGTGCTGTGATGATCCTTGATCTGTGGACTGAAGAATTCCCTTTATGGAGTTAAGTCATCAGTAATCTATTCAGTCCGTGGTCTACTTCTAGACTTATCAGAGATCTGCAAATGAATAAAACGTAGAGGGAGGTTTATTAGGCGATGTGCATTGTTTTTTAGCAGAAATAAAACTGCTAGTTTTGCATATTTCTGTTTTGTACAAAAATGTGCACCTTTTTCATTATTTTCAAGCTGCTTTCAGCACTTGACAAAAATATTTGGGGTTAGAGGGAGGTAGGGGACCACCAACAGCCTGAAAATTTAGTCCAGGACTGGCAAAAATTATTAAATTACAGCTTGATTGTACGCCTGTTTTCCTCAGATCTACTTACATTTTCTTCTTAAATCTAGTAAATTTTATGTTTTCCATATCTTTCAGCAATGAAACCATGTGGCAGACCTCCACAAATACTCTATGGAAAAATCACAGAACCTGTGAACAACACTTACGATTCAGGTTCATCAGTGACATACAAGTGTCAGCAGTACTTTGCAGCATTCGGCCAAGAAATGATCCAATGTCAAGATGGAATATGGGGCAAGCCACCTGTTTGTGTTGGTATGTGCATGCAGTAATTTGTTTTAGGTAGTGATAGTGTTCATGGGAAGTGATATTAACAAGTGCTAATTAGTATTTGATATTGTAATAAAAAGGATAAATATCATAGTGCAACTCCATAATTAATTAATTATTTTTCCCTTTCAATTTACTTTCTAAAGCAATGTGGATTTTCAATGTAAATGTTAATTTAGTTAAAGTTTTATGTATAGTTAAAATCACTGAAGCAAAAAGCTGAAAATGTTACTCAACCAACCAACGAGATTATACAACCCTGGTTCCTGCTGTTCATGAGATGCATCGAACTAGGTTAGTGTAATTTTGCGATGGAGTGATAGGATCTTGACCCTTGGACAAATGGGAAATAATATTGGTACATATTTATTATGAGGCAATATTAACTAGACATAAAAAGTGGACAGAATATGACAATTATATCCTTAAAGGGAATCTGTCATGTCCAGAAATACAGCCCCCTCTGCCTATAGGAGCACTGTGCCTTTAAACTGCTGTGTGTACTCTGAACCCTCCGCCTTTGGGAGTACTGTCCTTTGATCCATTGTGTGTACTCTGCAAACCCATCTATGAAAGTACTGTGCTAAAAGTCACTGTGTGTACTCTGTCTCCTCCACCTTTGGGAGTACTGTCCTTTATGCTACTGTGTGTACTCTGCTCCCTCCGCCTGTGGGAGTACTGTCCTTTGATTTCCTGTGTGTACTCTGTGAAAACCTGTCAGTGGGAGTTCTATGCTAAAAGCCGCTGTGTGTACTCTGCCCCCTCCGTCTTCGGGAGTACTGTAACTTTAATCTGCTGTGTGAACTCTGCACCCTCTGCCTGTGGGAGTACTGTCCTTTAAGCTGCTGTGTACCCTACGCCTGTCGGAGTACTGTCCTGTGCTCTGCTGTGTGTACTCTGCAAACTCGTCTGTGAGAGTACTGTGCTAAAAGCTGCTGTGCGTACTCTGCTCCCGCTGCCAATGGGAGCACTGTACCTTTAAGCTTCTGTGAGTACTCTTCCCTCACCTGACATGCTTTACATGTCGCTCTCCGCAAGGAGAAATGTTACCCCTTAGATACCGGTCTGACGCCTCTCATCCAGCCAAACCAGAACTCACACTTTGCACTGACGAGGGGCAGTACCCCAAAACAAAGTGTCTGCAAATTGAGTTTCTGGTTCTGGCTTATATCATAAGTCATGTGATAAGGCTTGTTAAAGAGTCACTATTGACTTTTAGGATTGCTACTTCCTGTAGGTGGCACAAGAGTTCTAGTCCTCTTTCTCTCTGAAGGGACAATTTGCATACTCTCCCTCCTCCCATAGCTGTGGGAGCACTGTGCCTTTAAGCTGCAGTGTATACTGTGCCCCCTCCGCCTGTGTGTACTCTGCAAACTCGTTTGTGAAAGTACTGTGCTAAAAGCCGCTGTGTGTACTCGGCACTATTCATTACTCACCCGAGCATCATAGTGCTCAAGATGCTCAATGCTCGGCGAGTAATTTTGAAATGTTCGGGTGGGAGCTCGAGTCCCTGCCCCGCATGTTGGGTGCATTTTAGGCAGCCAATTACTATGCAGGGATTGTGTGACAGTCACTGGAATCCATAGCCTTGTTGGTTGTGGTATTACAGTGATTGGCTGGCTGCATAGCGTCATTGGGTCTATATAAGACCCGGGACCCTATGCTCATCCCAGTCTACCGGTCAAACAGGCAGAGTATGGAGAGCTGCTGCTGAGCGAGAAAGAGAATTGGCAGTTATTTCAAACAGAGATTCCACACCACTATCAGAAATCTACTCTTAACAGTTCTTGTAAGGACCAATTCTGAAGAAAATATTAATCCTGCTGATCGCACAAGTTAGGTAGAGTTTGTGGAGACCTAGTATAGTACAGAATAGGGTCCATTGCACTTTCTTTCTGCTGCTGGAACTCCTATCAATAGCCCTAGATATAAGGGCTGCTAATATTTTTTTTGCTCTTAATCCTGCTAATTTTTGGTGAAAAGCAATATAATACACAATGTTTACTGCTCCATTTGCTTGTTATCAGCATACAGCCAGATTTGGTTGATTTGACTAGCATCGCTGTATTGTGGAAGCAGAGAAACTTGTCCATCATCTCAGGTGGTCAAATATTCCTGCAGTATTAATCCTGTTTTTTTGTCCAGCTGCAAAATATTATACTGCATGTAAAGTCTGCTCTTTATTTGTCAAAAATGTATTCATACTTGTTCGCTGACCAATAGAATCGGTATACCCTCACTGGGCAAAAAATTTGTCATCAGACATGATCAAATACTGCGGTATTAATCCTGATTTATTTTTGCAAGCTGCAAAATATTATACTGCATTTAAAGTCTGCTACTTGTGTGTCAAATATATATTCACACTTGCTCGCTGACCAATTGCATTGGTATGCCCTCACTGGGCAAAACAATTGGTCATGAGTAGTGTTGAGCGAGCACTAAAATGCTCGGGTGCTCGAAGCTCGGGCCGAGCTCGCCGTGATACTCGGGTGCTCGACCCGAGCAACGAGCCCAATGTTAGTCTATGGGAGACTCGAGCATTTTTGCGGTGGCACCCCCGGCAGTCTTTTAAAAGCCTAACAAGTGCCCAAAACGATAGTGACAGTGCTCAAATGACATAGGGACAGCATGGGGATCGCCCCAGGAAGCATTTCTGACCCCCAGGTCACTGCTGTCAACAACGTGGTCAGAGGTATTAAGCCACTTTTACAGGCTCACAATATAACGTTCAAAAACGAAAGTGAAACTTTTTTCCTGTGAAATATGTTAAGGAACATCCTTTCCAGGGTAAAGACTTGTGTATAAGGTAAAATAAATGACCAAAAACAAAAATACTCCTCCACACCTTCGGCTATGTTCACAAGTAGCATTTTTTATGCGTTTTTGCACTTTTGTATTGCTTTCAACTATGAAAAATGCATTCACCGTGAAATGTCATTTTAACATTTTACAACCTTATCTGGCCATGTGCTGTGTGACACATGCATAAAGTGCTGAAAAGACAAGGGAACAGCATGGGAAAGACCCCTGGAAGCATCTCTGACTCCCAGGTCACTGTCTAAAAGTGTGCCCATCATAAGTGATCCTTACCGCATCAGAATATGCAGACTTGCAACTATCCCCATGCAAGTTCTAGTCCCAGGGCAGTGTTCAATTGTACCTCCCCCATTCCTTGCAATACAAGCTCAAGTATGCAGCCTGCCACCCACCCACCCCCAGGCTGCAATACCATACTGCTTGCTTGCTTGAACTTGAAATTGGGCCTTTTAGGCATGTGGAGGCGGAATCTGGCCACCACGTCAAGGCTGTGTTGGCGGCCTGGAATCCATACTCAGGCCCCAGCCGCCCGGCGGCCGGGTGTCCATACTCGGTCCCCAGCCGCCCCGCTGCCGGGTGTCCACACACGGTCCCCAGCCGACCTGGGGGCAGCCGGGTGTCCATAAACGGTCCCCAGCCTCCCCTATTTCTCCTTGGAACATCCCCCCACACACTTTTCTTAGCCCGGCCTGCTTTAGGCAGCATTGGACGAGCCCACCAGAGAACCAGACTCCTCCGGTGGGCCCTGACTTCTCCATCGGTGGAGTTGAGAGTGCCAAGGTGAGGAGCATGATGATGATGACAGAAGTTAGCATCTGCTACGTTTTCTTTTAATGCAAGTGTAAGTGTGCAGCCTGCCACCCACCCAGCCCCAGACTGCAATTCCATACTGCTAGCTTGCACTTGAAATGGGGCCTTTTAGTTTGGAGGAGGCCGAAGCTGGCCACTACCTCATGGCTGCTTCGGCAGCGAGGTATCCATACTCAGTCCCCAGCCGCCCCTATTTGTCCTGGTGTGCCTTATACATAAGATTAAGCGCGTATACCAAAACATTACCTGTGCTCTCCCCAGTGCATTTAGTGGGAAGGAGAGCCTATTCCGCTGTAGTGTGTGCATGCCAAACCCCTGTTCATGGTACATGCGAAGATGCCTCCCACCTTGCACCTGTCGTTGCAGACTTGCAACTATCCCCATTCAAGTCCTTGTCCCAGGGCAGTGTTTAATTGTACCTCTCCCATTCCTTGCAATGCAAGCGCAAGTATGCAGCCTGCCACCCACCCACCCCCAGGCTGCAATACCATCCTGCTTGCTTGCTTGCACTTTAAATTGGGCCTTTTAGGCATGTGGAGGCGGAATCTGGCCACCACGCCATGGCTGTGTCGGCGGCCTGGTATCCATACTCAGTCCCCAGCCGCCTGGTGGCCGGGTGTCCCCGCTTGCTCCCCAGCCTCCAGGGGGTGGCCGGGTGTCCATACTCGGTCCCAAGCCACCCCTATTTGTCCCGGTAACCTTTCCCACTCTTTTCTTAGCTTGGCGTGCTTTAGGGCAGCATTGGCCGAGCCCACCGGACTATCAGACTCCTCCGGTGGGCCCTGGCTTCTCCATCAGGGGAGTTGAGAGTGCCAAGGTGAGGAGCATGATGAGGATGATAGAAGTTAGCATATGCTTTGTTTTCTTGGAATGCAAGCGCATGTATGTAGTAGCCGCTAGGCCTGAGGTGGTCAGCGTTTTGGCGCATATCCTACCTCCTCCGAGGATTGCTGGATGTTTTCCTGCTACTATCCAAGCTCTATGACTCCCGATAAAACAAAGCTTCAGGTGATAAATGATGGATGAGGTAGTGGCAAAGGAGAAAAAGCAGGAGGAACAGGGACCATTCACATCAATATCAGGCCAGTCAACCAGATATGTCTTGTAGGATATGTTTCTGTAACAAAAGGAGCGGTTCGGCTACACAGTTATAGGGCATACAGTGAGTGCAACGCCTACCAAAAATTTCGAGCCACTCCAATGCCCCTTGGAAATGACATGGAGGTCAGAGGGCGTTAACTAAACCTTTTTTTCCATTTATAGCAACTGGGTCTCCCATGCACTGTTGGCCTAAGCAGTGAATGGAAGGCTTTCCAAAAATTATGAGGAACTGCAATGCCCCTTACAAGAGCCATGTGTGGCACCCCAGGGGTCTGGTCACCACAGTAATAGAGATATTACGTCGGAGAACAAGTGGGAGGTTTCCTGGTCAGGATCCCTTAAACATGCAACATCTTCCTGCCCCAATCCTGGGAGGGGAGAATTCTGCCCTTATAAACTGGATCTGGGGCGGGGTTGAGTGAGTCAGAGAACAGTCAGAGTCAGAGTGAGAGCAAGGGAAAGTAACAGCAAGGAGCTCTGTAGGAGCTATGAGCTAAAGACCAGGGGCTGGAAGCTGAGCAGAGCTTGCCCTGGCAGAAGACAATAGGAACTGGACACAGGAGTCCGAAGCTGTGAGGACTTATATATCCAGCAGCAGAAACCAGCCGGCAGGGGATTTCAGATCCTCTGGCCATAGAAGCCCGGAGGCTCAGTCACAAGCAAGGGACCAGCACCGCCGTCGTGGAGCGGAGGCTATCAGAAGGCCCCAAGTCACCAGCCATACGGGTGAGCACTACACGGTACACTCAGGGACGTGGGCTACTTCTACCCGCTTACAGCAAGGTAGCCAGGAAGAGTGCAGACAGACGGGGAGGCCTACAACTCCACCTGGCCAGGGGAACTCCTGCTTGCTCACAGACTGACCAGGCCTCTTATGCTAGCCAGTACTCCCGGGAGGGTCTACCTTATAATCATCAGTAAAAACCCTGAACTGCACTGCAAAGACTCTGAGTCATTCCTGCTGCGCTCGTGCACCATCACCCCCATCATCCACACTCACTGCCCTGAGGCTATACTCCTCCCGAGGGGAGTTATCCCATTCTATGCTGCGCACACAACACCAGCCTCAGCGGTCTGCCTCGCAGCGGTGGTACTCCCTGACCGCAATCCACGGGTGGCGCAGTCGGACAATTAACCTCAAAACCTAAGAAAGACTGCCACTGGTTTGACCAGCCTGAGCCACGGGACCGGGTCACCGCCACAGAGACTACAGACCCCAGAGACCCGGCACCGGTATCCCACACACGTGTACACACGGCCCAGGGGGCGCGTCACATGCAGTACAGCATATTACAAGCATAAGTCCCATTATTGGGGAGTGGGTGTCCCATAGTATTTGCTTATGCTTTCCCAGCAAAAGCTGCCAAAAATTAGGACGGAGCAACTTGCAATGCCCCTTACAAGAGCCATGCAGTACAGCATATTACAAACATAAGTCCCATTATTGGGGAATGGCTGTCCCATGGTATTTGCTTATGCTTTCCCCGCAAAAGCTGCCAAAGATAAGGACGGAGGAACTTGCAATGCTGGCACCCTGGTGGTATAGTGGTGGTGGAGGATGAGGATAAGGAGAAGAAGATTAAACAGCCGAAACGAGGAAGCGTATACCCATGTGTGGGTGTGAAGCGGTGCATATGAATACACCTCCCGAAATAACACAGTGGATTTGACTTTATGTTACTCTGCTGTCATTTGGTGGTGATGAGAAGTCTGGCCCAATCCAGCCCTTGTTCATTTTGATAAGGGTCAGCTTGTCAGCATTGTCAGTTGACAGGCGAGTGCGCTTATCAGTTATAATTCCCCCAGCGGCACTAAAAACACTCTCCGATAACACGCTAGCGGCAGGGCAGGCCAGGACCTCCAAGGCGTACAGAGCGAGTTCATTCCAAGTGTCCAGCTTGGATACCCAATAATTAAAAGGCACAGAGGAATCACGGAGGACGCTGGTATGATCGGCAAGGTACTCCCTCACCATCTTTTGAAACTTTCCACTACTTGTGAGAGTACCCCGCGCCTCAGGGCCTGTAAGCTGGGCGGGTGTCAGAAAACTGTCCCAGAATGTTGACAGTGTTCCCTTGCCTCTGCTGGATTGGAGTTGCATCTCTCTCGCCTGTACGCCTTGGTTGGGCAACGAACTGTGACCTCTGCCGCTAGCTTGTTCAGATGGGAATTTTTTTAAGAGTTCTGCAGCAAGGGCCTTCTGGTATTGCCCCATTTTTGTAGACCTCTCCACCTCAGGAATAAGAGAGTGAAAGTTCTCCTTGTAGCGGGGGTCTACAAGTGTCACCAACCAGTAATGACTGTCACCCAACATTTTGACAACGCGAGGGTCACGGTTAAGGCAGCGTAACATAAAGTCAGCCATGCGTGCCAGACTGGTAACGGGCAAGATTTCCGTGTCCTCACCAAGATGATGACTGACCATGCTCTCCTCCTCCTCCTCCTCTTCCTCCTCCCCCCTGTCCTCAGGCCACCCACGCTGAACCGACGGTATGACACTTGTACAGGTACTACCGTCTACAACGTATGATAGAAGCTCCTGTTCTTCCTCCTCCTCCTCCTCCTCCTCTCCCTCATTGTCCCCCAATGCACGTTGGGATGAGATGAGGCTGGGCTGTGTGTAATCGCCCGCTACGGCTTCTTGATCCATCTCATCATACTCTGGCTGCAATGCCTCCTCTTTAATTCTCTGGAGAGAGCGTTGCAAAAGACAGACAAGTGGGATGCTGACACTAATGATGGCGTCATCGCCACTCACCATCTTGGTGGCCTCCTCAAAGTTTGTCAGGATGGTACATATGTCAGACATCCAGGTCCACTCCTGAGGTCTTATGTGTGGAGTCTGACCTGAATATCGACGGCCTTGTTGCAGCTGGTACTCCACAACTGCTCTCTTCTGCTCACAAATCCTTTGCAACATGTGGAGGGTAGAGTTCCAACGTGTGGGGACATCACACACCAGTCGGTGTGCCGGAAGCTGCAAACGCTGCTGCAACACAGCAAGGGCGGCGGAAGCTGTAGCCGACTTGCGAAAATGAGCTGACAGGCGGCGTACTTTCACGAGCAGATCTGGCAACTCAGGGTACGATTTAAGAAAGCGCTGAACCACGAGGTTAAGCACATGAGCCAGGCATGGTACGTGTGTGATCTCACCTCGCCTCAGAGCCGCCACCAGGTTACGGCCATTGTCACACACGACCATGCCGGGATGTAGGTTCAGCGGTCTCAGCCACAGATCTGCCTGCTCTTTCACAGCTGTCCACAACTCACAAGCAGTGTGAGGTTTATCACCTAAGCTTATGAGTTTCAGCACAGCCTGTTGCCGCTTGGCGGAGGCAGTACTGCAATGCTTCCAGCTTGTAACTGATGTGGTGATATCTGAGATGGAGGCTGAACATGAGGAGGAGGAGGAGGATTCGCAGGAGCTGTACACTGTGGGGGCAACTCTGACTGACATAGGGCCCGCAATCCTCGGTGTGGGGAGGATGTGTTCCGTCCCAAGGTCCGACTGGGTCCCGGCTTCCACTATGTTTACCCAGTGTGCCGTCAGAGAGATGTA
Source organism: Phyllobates terribilis (assembly GCF_046119375.1). Taxonomy (NCBI): domain Eukaryota; kingdom Metazoa; phylum Chordata; class Amphibia; order Anura; family Dendrobatidae; genus Phyllobates; species Phyllobates terribilis. The sequence continues at coordinate 30,861,373 of NW_027362768.1, read as the reverse complement.
CCGTCCCTGGCCACAAGCACTTGTCCACGTGTCCGTTGTCAGGTGGACTCTCCCAGTAACTGCGTTGTTGAGGGCACGGCAGATGCTTTGGGACACGTGCTTGTGTAGTGCGGGGATGGCACACCGGGCAAAATAGTGTCGGCTGGGGACCGAGTACCGAGGGACGGCCACCGCCATAAGATTGTGGAAGGATTCCGTCTCCACCAGCCTAAAAGGCAGCATTTCCAATGCAAGCAGTCGTGAAATGTGCGAATTTAGGACTGTGGCCTGTGGGGCGTTAGCTGCGAATTTCCGCTTTCGTTCAAAGGTCTGGGATATGGCCAATTGAACGCTGCGGTGGGATGTGGACGTGGTCGTTGATGCTGTTTCTTGAGAAACTGCCGTAACAAGTGAAGACTGAGAGGAGGGGGCATCTTTACATGCAGTATGGACAGGGGATTGCCTTGCACACACAACAGGGGGTTCTATTGCACGCACAACAGTGGAAGAAGCAGTGGTGACACCCGCTGACACTGGTCGTGAACCCTGGGTTTCGCCCCACAAAGTCGGGTGCTTTGCTGCCATGTGCCTGATCATGCTTGTGGTGGTCAGGCTGGTAGTTTTGTCACCCCTGCTGATGCTGGCATGGTAGTTGGAACATATGGCCTTTTTGGGTTTATCAGCAGAGTCTTTAAAAAAATTCCAGACTCTGGAAGACCTACAGGTTGTACTGGCAACGTCCCTCGTGTTGGTGTTACAGGGAACGGTTGCCTGCCTTCTGTCTGCGGCCACCACACTGCTTCTTCCTGCCAGTTGGGGTACTCTGCCTCCCTCCCCCTGTGTGCTGCTGGCCTCACTCTGCATGTCCTCCTTCCACGTTGGGTCAGTTACTAGATCATCCACCACCTCCTCCTCTTCCACTTGCGCACCACGATCCTCCTCCTCACTTCCTGGCAATTGTGTCTCGTCATCGTCCACCTCTTGTGACAGATTGCCAACGTCGACTTCCTGTGGCCTGGCTTTTCAAATATTTGGGCATCGCAACATGGGATCTCCTCTTCCACCACTTCAAGCGTATCAGGCGAGGGGCCCAAATATGGAAATGGACCAGTGAACAGCTCTTCAGAGTGTCCAAGTGTGGGATCACTTGCTGTCTGACGACACTACACTCGACATGGTGGGAGGAAGGGGCATCAGGGTGAGGAGGAGTATGCGGTCGAGACTCACGGCTACTAAGAGTTGACCGTGTGGAAGACAGACCGGAGGTGGTGGTGCCCAGGTAACTGGAAGTATTATCTGCTATCCAATTAATAACCTGTTCACACTGATCAGTTCTCAATACTGGTGTTGTTCTGTGCTTCCCTTGTAATTCGGTCAAGAAGTGGGAGCGATAAGATGTGGCTGTTGGTTGTGGCACAGTTTCACCTTGGCCACGACCCCGTCCTCTGCATGAACCATCACCAGAATGTCCACTTCCACGTCCCTTGCCACTCGCCTTGCCCATTGTAAATGAAGTAAAATAGCTTACACTTGCACTATCAATGGAAAAAGGGTAATAAAGAGTAGATTAGAACCGTGGAAGAGGAAAACCACAGTTATTGTTTACTAGGGTATACCACACTTTTTTAAATAGAGATATTTGCGGCTGAACAGTGAGCGACACACTCAAACTGCTTTTTTTTAGATACCAAAGGCCCAAAACTGGATAGTACAGCGATTTGACCCGTGGAACTGCGAAACCACACTGGGATGTCGGGCCTACACAAGACTATTTTCAACAGATATATTTTTGTGTCACAACAGTCAGGAGACACTACTGTTTTTCTTTATGGAAAAAACTACCAAAAGCTGAATAATAGAGATTTTTTTACCGTGGGATGGCAAAACCACAGTTATTGTTTACTGGGGTATACCACACTTTTTTAAATAGAGATATTTGCGGCTGAACAGTGAGCGACACACTCAAACTGCTTTTTTTTTAGATACCAAAGGCCCAAAACTGGATAGTACAGCAATTTGACCCGTGGAACTGCGAAACCACACTGGGATGTCGGGCCTACACAAGACTATTTTCAACAGATATATTTTTGTGTCACAACAGTCAGGAGACACTACTGTTTTTCTTTACGGAAAAAACTACCAAAAGCTGAATAATAGAGATTTTTTACCGTGGGGTGGCAAAACCACAGTTATTGTTTAATGGGGTATACCACACTTTTTTAAATAGAGATATTTGCGGCTGAACAGTGAGCGACACACTCAAACTGTTTTTTTTTTTAGATACAAATGGCCCAAAATGGATAATACAGAGGTTTGAACCGTGGAAGTGCAAAACAACACTTCTGTTTCTCTAGCCTACACCAGACTATTTTCAACAGTTATATTTGTGTCTGAAAAATCAGAGACACGCTTTTTTTTTGGGGGGGACACACCAAAAGGTTAATAAGACGGGTATTTGTACAGTGTGAAGGAGGAAAAAAAAAGGAGGATTTAGATGAAAAAAAAAGGATTTTTCCTGGCCCCCGACACCTGGTGCTAAGTCCAGCAATTTCAGCAACAGGAGCACACAGGACTGTAATGCAGCGTTTGCTGGTATAACCACTGTGTCTCCTATACAGCCTGCCTGCCTGGTATCTGGGATGGATATTAGTCCTGAAAAGGACTGTTTGTTTGTTCTGGCAGCCTTTACAGACCCTACGCTAACTATTTCGCAGTTTATATCTCTCCCTAAATCAGCAGCGCTGTCCCTACACTGTCTAATCCGGAGCGACTGTGTCCAAGATGGCGGCGCCCCGTTTTAAATACTCAAGGTGACGCTGTGCGGCCAGCCAATCACGGTAATGCCCACAAACAACATGGCTGCAGCATTACAGTGACTGGCTGGCAATCCCTGCATGTTCATTGGCTCTGTAAAGAGCGCCAAATATGCAGGGCGGAGACCCGAGCTCCCGCCCGAGTAACCCGGAAATGTTCGGTGCTGGCTGAACATCCCGAGTAGCGTGATGCTCGGGCGAGTACCGAGCAGTGTCGAGCATGTTCGCTCAACACTAGTCATGAGACGTTACAAAATACTGTGGTATTAATCCTGATTTTTTTTCTTGCAAGCTGCAAAATATTATAGTCCATTTAAAATGGGCAAGGCACGTGGCAAGGAACGGGGAAGTGGATGTGATGCTGATGGTGCCCGCAGAGGCCGAGGCCATAAGCAAGATGCGTGTGCCTGCTTAGGGAGCACAACAATCACCCACATCATGTTAACCTACCTTCCTGTTTCCAGGGGGCCGTGGAACACCACTGTTGAAGCCAAAGCAGTGTGAAAAGCTTGTTGGCTGGATAGCAGATATTGCTTCCAGTCAGTTTGCCACAACCACCCTGTCTTCCACATGGTCCAGTCTCGGTAGCCGTGAGTCTGGACAACAAATTCTTCACCCTGATCCTCCTTCCTCCCATCATGCCGAGTGCTCGGAGACACGTGATCCCACACTTGGACACTATGAAGAGCTGTTCACATTTCCATTTATAGATTCTGCCCTCTCGCTCAGTGGAGAGGATCGCATGTAGCGATGCCCAAATATTGGAGCAGTCACGGTCACACGAAGGCGACGGTGGGAAAGTGCAATTACTGTCACAAGAGGTGAATGATGACAATGAGACACAATTGCCAGCAAGTCAGGAGGAGGCCCAGGGTGCGTATGTGGAAGACGAGGCGGTGGACAATGAAGTCACTAACTCAACCTGGCAAGGTGACATTCATAGTGAGGACAGCAGCAGAGAGTGAGAGGGAGGCGCAGCACCACAACAGGCCAGAAGAAGCAGTGGAGTGGCCACAGACACAAGGCAGGCAACTGTTCCCCCAAAATACCAATACAAGCGAATTTGCCAGTACAATTGCTAGGTCTTCCAGAATCTGGCTCTTTTTGAAAGAGTGTCCAATTAACCCAAAAAAGGCCATTTGCAACATCTGTCTTGCCAGCATCAGCATGGGCAGCAAAACTACCAGCCTGCAACCAGCATGCTCAGATACATGACAGCAAAGCAGCCGACTAGTTGGGCCGAACACCAGGATCCAGAAACAGTGTCTCAGGGTGATAACACTGCCTCTTCTGCTGTTGTACATGCATGCCAAGCCTCTGTCCATGATGCAGGCAAAGAAGCCTCCCACTCTGCACCTTGCAACCATTACTGTCAGCAGCCACGTCCTTGTTCTAGCACAGCGTTCAGTTGCCACCCACCCACAGGCCACAATACTAAACTGCCAAATTTCTCGACTGCTTGCACTAGAAATGTTGTCTTTTAGGCTCGTGGAGATGGAAACTTTCCAAAATCTCATAGCAACGGCTGTTCCTGGGTACTCAGTCCCCAGCTGCCACTATTTATCTCGGTGTGCCATCCCCGCATTACATAAGCATGTGTGCCAGAACATTACCAGTACCCTCACCAACACAATTACTGGGAAAGTCCACCTAACCACGGACACGTGGACAAGTGCTTGTGGCCAGGGATGGTATATTTCACTGACGGCACACTGAGTTAATATTGTGGAAGCCTGGACCTAGTCGGACCCTGCGACGGAAGATGTCCTCCTGACACCGAGGATTGCGGGCCCTTGATCAATCAGGGTTGCCCCCACATTCTACAGCTCCTGCACCTCCTGCACCTCCTCCACCTCTTCAACCTCCACCTCCAAAACACATTTCAAGCTGGAAGCACTGCAGCAAATGGCAACAGGCTCTGCTGAAGATTATCTGCTTAGGAGACAAACCACACACAGCTGCAGAGTTGTCGCATAAGAGTTATAACAGAGCAGGCAGACCTGGGTCTCTCACCGCTGAACCTACAGCCAGGCATGGCCATGTGTGACAATGGCCAGAACCTGATGACTGCTCTGAAGCTTGGAAACCTCGTACACATACCATGCCTGGCCCATGTGCTCAACTTAGTGGTTCAGCGGTTTCTCAAAATCTACCCTGATCTACTTGAGCGGCTTGTGAAAGTACGCCGCATTTGTGCCCTTTTCAGAAAGTCAGCTACAGCTTCTGCCGCCCTGACAGTGCTTCAGCAGTGTTTGCAGCTTCCAGCTCACCAACTGGTGTATGATGTCACCATGCGTTGGAACTCAATGTTGCAGATTGTTAAAGAAATGGTTTAGTTCAAGAATTTGCAAGAGTGACCTGTATACTCACTAAAAATTGGCTTGTAATCCTGTAATTATCATCTCTGTCTAAATCTGTCCAAGTGACTAACAACATCATCCCTATTCTCTAAATATCAATTCCAGGAAAAACTCCCCAAATGTCCCTGAGATTGAAATGTACCAAAAATGAGTGGTTAGCCAAGGTTGGCAGTTTCCCATAGATTCTATGTGTGTGAAAGGATGTATCCCTCACCTTTCATCACAGTGACCTGATAAGGGTTTGACAAGTAATTATTTTGACCCAAATGTCTGCCATGTGACATATGTTGTTTATGAAATTTTACCTAACCTTACCCCTCACAAAATGCTATAAAACCTTGGGGTATCTATTAATAAACAGAACATTCTTTTGAGACAGTCCTGAGTGATTCTTGTGAGTGGGGATGATGCAATAACTAGCATCACCATCCCACTTCTCTGTCTACTGAAATGCTTGCTGCTCACAATTAAAGAGGAGGCATTGCAGGCGGAGCAAGAAGAGATAGAGCAAGGAAATACACAAAATGATGCTACACAGCCCAGCCTCACCTCATTTCAACGTGGATTGGATGATAATGTGGAGGAGGAGGAACAGGAGCTTGTTTCCTGTGCTACAGATGGTACTACCCACACCACATTCATACCATCTGTTCAGCGTGGATGGCCTGAAGAGGGGGAGGACAAGCAGGAGGATGAGGAGGAGAACATGTACGGTTGTCCTCTTGGTGGGGACAGGGAAGTCTTGGCTGTTGGCAGTCTAGCATACATAGCTGAGTTTATGTTCCACTGCCTTTTGCGTGTCCCTCGTGTTGTACACATTTTAGGCAACAGTAATTACTGGTTTGTCAAACTTCTAGACCCACGCTACAAGGAGAACTTTCTATCTCTAATTCCCGTGGTAGACAGGTCTAATAAAATGTTGCAGTTCCAGAAGGCCTTTGTTGAAGAATTATTAAAAAAAAATCCAAGCTGACAATGCTGGTGGCAGAGGTCACAGTTCCTTTGACAACCAAGGAGTACAGGTGAGGAAGAGACAAACGAGATGCAGCAGAGGCAGGGGAATACTGTCAAAGGTCTGGGACAGATTTCTCAGACCCACCCAGCGCCCAAGCCCTGAGGCACGGGGTACTCTGACGAGGAGGGAAAGGGTTTGGAAGATGCTGAAGGAGTACCTTGCTGACCGTACCAGTGTCCTCCATAATTCCTCTGTGCCTTACAACTATTGGGTATCCAAGCTGGACACATGGCATGAACCGTCTCTCTATGCCTTGGAGGTCCTGACCTGCCCTAGCGTTTCGTCAGAGCAGGCTTTTAGTGCTGCCTGGGATATTATAACTGATGTCTGTCAACTGAAAATGCTGACAAGAACAAGATTGGATTGATGGATTGGGCCAGACTTCTCAACACCACCGAATGATAGCAGCAGAACATAAACTCAAATCCACTGTCTTTTTTTGGAGGGTCTTTTCCCATGCACCCTATACGCTTCAGGATTTCGTCTATTTTATGCCATCCTCCTCCTTATCCTTCTCCTCATCCTCCACCACCATTTCAACAGGGTAACCATCATGCAACACCCACATATTTTTTAAAGGTGTTTATGATGCTTGTAGGAACTATTTTTATAGAGCCCTACCTCTAACATTCTATATAATATATATGTATACCCCCCATGGGTAAACATTTTTCAGCCCATGCACTTAGTGCATGGGCATTACCATCTGAGGTATGTGGGACAGTCAATCGGTTTCCGAAACACTGATGACATCTTAATAATCTGGATTGAGTCTGAACAAGAACTTCTAAAATTCCATGACAAATTCAATATATTTCATCCCACCATAAACTTAACATTGGAGCACTCAAAAATGGAAATCAACTTTCTGGATACCACCATAAATATTCAAAATGGTTCAATCCAGACATCAGTGTATCGGAAACCAATTGACTGTCCCACATACCTCAGATGGGACAGCTTCCACCTGAAACACATTAAAAAGTCCATTGTTTACAGCCAGGCCCTTAGATATAATCGGATCTGTTCCAGTCCAACCGACATGGATGAAAACTTAAGCCATCTTAAAAAGACATTTTTAAACCAAGGCTACCACCCCACCTGCATTGATGACCAGATCATTAGAGCCACATGGATCTCTAGACGTAAATTACTTCAGTACAGAGAAAAAGAGAAAAATAATCGTGTACCTCTGGTGGTGACCTACAACCCACAGCTTGAGGTACTGAGAAAAACTGCTAAAAAACTTCACCACAATCCCACACAAGGATGACATGACTAAAAACAATATTCAAAGATCCTCCCTTGCTGTGCTACAGGCATCCTCCAAATTTAAGAAACATCATGATCCAAAGTTCAGTGCTCTCAGAAACACCAAGAGGAACTTTTCCTTGCAATGTGAAGAGCTGCAAAACCTGCACCCATGTAGAGACCCAAGACAGGATACAGATTCCCAACACACAGCAGGAATATAAGATTCCTGGGACATTTAGATGTTCCTCTTCCAATGTGGTGTACTTAATTCTGTGCACTATATGTCCTATTGGGGGGTCTCTATGTGGGAGAAAGAGGACAGAAACTGAGAGCAAGTGTGGCGCCTCTGAGGGTTCAGTCGCCACAGAGGTACTGCACCTCACCCAGAGGTGTGGTATCCCCTTCTCTCAGGTAAGGAGGGAGTGCTGTCTGGAACCCCAACACCTGCATCCAACACTACACTGGTCCAGGCCGGCTGGAAGGACAAGATGCAATGTGTTTTCCTGCTGAGCCCTGTCCCTGGCTGGAGTGGGGGGGAACCTAGAGGTAGGGGGAACCAGTAGTGGGTGTGGGTGGAGGAAGCAGTTTAGGGGAGCACTATAGAGTGAGGTATATAAAGGGAGGCCATCTTAGGGTGGCAGGACAGTAAGGTCAGTGAGTGAGAGTAGTCAGTCCGGGAGCAGAGTCTCTTTGGGAGCTCTGCTCCACAAGCAGGGCCCAGTGCTAGAGGCCCAGGAGGGGAGCAGAGGAGTAGGCTCCGATCTACAGAAGGGATCCCAGTGGGTACGGTGAGTGCAGGACAGCACCCGTACGCCCCGAATCTGTCAGAAGACAGAGGGATCGTAGGCCGCAAGAAGGGGACCGGCCCCTGGTCCAGCCGTGTTACTCCATGTCTTGGCTGGGAAAATCGGAGGCTTCTAGCTTTTATAGTCAGTCGCCGAAGCCCCATTCTAATCTCCGTGAGGGTCAAGCAGGTCCGGGAACTCCGACGAGACAGGAGGGACTTCAGAGCACCCGAGCGGGATTGAGAGTGGGAAGCGCAGGGCAGGAGGGAGAAAGACCCAGCGTGAAGACGGTCTAGCTAGGAACACAAGAAAGTGGGGTTCTGTCAGGTACTCCTAATCTGCCTGAGGAAGTGCTGAACCCCTGCCTGGTGAACGCAGCGCGACGTGGGAGGCTGACACCTGTACAGTGCACCAGTGGAACTGTCATAAGAACTGTGAGTAAAGACTCGGATCACTGCACCGCACTGCCTCCGTCCATTCTTTCATCTGCGCCATCCTTCCCTCCCTGCACTACAACGCCGAGCGCACCCCACACTACCTTCACTGCCCTGGAGCTAGCTCTACCTGTGGAGAACCACACTATCCCTGCTGCCGTAACACCAGCTCCAGAGGACTTCCCCGCAGCAGCGGCTCCCTTTAGCCGCATTCCACAGGTGGCGTCACAAACTTTCCAAATCCCCTATAAATATCCCCCTTTTTACTGACCGCCCTGGGTCACGGACCGGGCCAGCCACTGTGATATTCCCCATACCGGCATCCATAAGAGGCCCGGCTGCCGAGTACCCCATGGACCAGGGGGCGCGTCAGCCTTGGCGTCACGAACAGGATACGTGACCAGCCCGTTATCAGCGGGTATTGTGTGCCTAAGGAACTGCTTTTCTACATTGAATGTGGCGCCCGCCGTAGAAGAACGGGCGCCATTATGTGCACGATCAAAGACAACAATATGGAACCCCCCATCGTGGGCCGCGTCCCAGAGTGGCGCCAAAAGCATACCCTGCCCCTTGCAACTGTGACTGTCCGCATAGATGTGTCCGTCAAGGCAGGGAGGACGTCGCAAGGAGTGACCGACAGCAGATTGCCATGGGACTGCCCCCGAAAGAGGAGAGGAGGAGGAGGAGGAGAGAAGGAATGGAGACAGGGTGTGGTCTTAACCAGTCTAGACAGACCGCACCCGGCAGCCAGCATGGACGGATGCCAAGACCAAGCCTCCACCTCTGGCCTGCTGCAGTGGAAAGCGACCCCCCTCACCCTGGAGGGAGAAGCTGGAAAACTATCCCCGGAGGACGTGGAGTTCCTCCAGAGTGAAGTCCTGGAGCTGAGCCAACAAGTGGAATGGGCCCAGCAAGCAGCGGTCACCAAATAGAGGAGCGAGCTGCTAGAGAAGTTGGCAGCATGGTGGAGAGCAGCACCGGATGCCAGCAGCGGCACCCCAGCCCCGGCAGAGCCAGAGGAGCACCAGGAGGCCATATACAGCACAGGAGCTGGTAGGAAGAGTTCCCCTGCCCCGGGCGCTGCAAGCACCGACCTGCTCCTGGGTCTCCTTCACCAGCACTTCCCTTATTCCGCCTTGCCCTCTCTGGAGCAACTGCATTGCCCGGAGCCTCCACCCCCGGGCGCTGACCCTGAGGACCTTCCACTTAGTGCCCTCCCGGAACCTCCACTCCCGAGCGCCTAAGCCAGGGGCCTTCTACTTGATGCCCTCCTGGAGCCTCCACCTCCGGCACCCGAGTGGGTGTACAGCGTGCCGGCCTTCGACTGGTCCACCCGGTTCGAGGACCAGCAGCCGTGCCCGCTACTCCCGACACCAGCACCCACGGTTGCCTACTCCAGCGGAGAGGAGTTTTGCTGGGACAACCAGGGGGTGGCACCTGATGTGGTTCCCGCAGGAGACCCAGGCCGAAGCCCTGCGGAGGAAGGTATTCTGCAGGCAGGAGCTCCAGCAGCTGGAGAAGGAGCGGCGCGCTCGGTGGGCACGTTGCGAGCGTCTGGAGGCCTGGAACAAGGCCGCAAAGGCTCAAGAGCGTCAGGCGGAGTCAGCCCACCCCAGCCCCTGCAAAGAAGGACTCGTAGTGAAGTTCGACCTGAAGGCTGGGTGGGGCTTCATACGGGATCCTGACTTCGCGAGTGACATCTTCGTAAACCGGCGGGATGTTGAGCCCGAGCTGGAACAGGGCCATCCCGACCGGAATCTATACCCCGGTGACCAGTGGAACTGTCAAAAGAACTGTGAGTAAAGACTCAGATCACTGCACCGCACTGCCTCCGTCCATTCTTTCGTCTGCGCCATCCTTCCCTCCCTGCACTACGACGCCCAGCGCACACCACACTACCTTCACTGCCCTGGAGCTAGCTCTGCCTGTGGAGAGCCACACTATCCCTGCTGCCGTAACACCAGCTCCAGAGGACTGCCCCACAGCGGCGGCTCCCTTTAGCCGCATTCCACAGGTGGCGTCACGAACTTTCCAAATCCCCCATAAATATCCCCCTTTTTACTGACCGCCCGGGGTCACGGACCGGGCCAGCCACTGTGATATTCCCCATACCGGCATCCATAAGAGGCCCGGCTGCCGAGTACCCCACGGCCCAGGGGCGCGTCACAAGGATAAGGTCTCATCTCCACATGATTACAGACAAAAGAAAAACCCAAGTACCGGTGGCCAAACATTTCCATGGTCCAGGACACAACATTAAAAATTTGAAAGTTGTCATATTAAAAGACAACTTTAAATCACAAAAATATTGAAGTGCCTGGGAATATAAACTGATAAGGGTCTTTAATAGTGATGAGCGAGCACTAAAATGCTCGGGTGCTCGAAGCTCAGGTCGAGCACATTGGAATACATTGGAATACTCGGGTGCTCGATCCGAGCCATGAGCCCAATGTAAGTCTATGGGAAACTCGAGCATTTTTCTGGTGGCCCCCCCCCCGCCCCCAGAGGTCTGCAGAAGGTCAAAAATTGCCCAAATCGATGGGAACGGTGCTCAATTAAACATCAGGCAGGCAGAATATATAGGCAGACAGGCAGGCAGAGTATATAGGAGGGTGCATGAAAAACATAGCAGGGCACTTAGAACACACTAGTGCCCTCCAATTTTCATGCACCCGTCTCTTTAAAAAAGCTGGCCGGCAATTCATCAGCGGCAGACACCGGTACCCGACAATTTAGAACAGAAAGAATAGAGCATCACACATAGATTAGATGGATAGAAACATGTCAGTCACATATATAAGAAGTACAGTGACAGTGTTGGTTACTGTACTTGTTATTTAGTGTTAAAATAAAGGATTTATTAAAAAAAAATAATAGTGGTTTTGTCTCTTTAAAAAAGCCAGCCGGCAATTCATCAGCAGCATACACCAGTACCAGACAATTTAGAACAGAAAGAATAGAGCATCACACATAGATTAGATAGATAGAAACATGTCAGTCACATATATAATAAGTACAGTGATAGTGTTGATTACTGTACTTGTCATTTAGTGTTAAAATAAAGGATTTATTAAAAAAAAAAATTGGCGTGGGGTTCCCCGCAATTTTAGTCTTTAACGGAGGTTAAGCAGACGGCTGGGGCAGATGTTTGAATCCTGGGAAGGGGGTAATACCCACGGAGCTTCCCAGGCTACTATTATCAGCCCCCAGCTGAATACCTAGCCTTTACCAGCTATTAAAATGGGGGACCCCCCAAAAAATGATGTGGGGTCCCCCCTATTTTAATAGCTAGCAAAGGCTAGGCCGACAGCTGGGGGCTGATATTAATATTATTTTTTTCCAGGAAAAATCCATTTTAGCTTCCTTTTTGTATGTTTTATTTAAAAAAAAATTTTAGAAATACATTAATGCCAAAAAGAAAAAAACAGAAGGTATTGACCCCTTAAAAGATGATAATAACAAGATAATTGTAGAGGACAAAATATTAAACAGGCACTTTTGATCCATGTTCACAAATGTTCGAGGGATCTTTTAACAAGGCAAAAAAACAAAGTTGACCACCTGATATAACTAGTTTAAAACAAAAAGAGGTATGCCTGCATCTGAGCAAATTAAACATTGACAAATCCCCCGGCCGAGATGGTATTCATCCACAGATACTGAGGGAATTGAGCTCAGTAATTGACAAATTGCTGAATCTCATTTCTTAGACTCCCTTGTAGCAGGGGTAGTGCCACAGGATTGGAGAATAGCCGATGTGGTACCGATATTTAAGAAAGGTAAGAGGGTGGATCCAGGTAACTACCGTCCAGTAAGTCTGACATCGGTAGTGTGCAAAGTTTTTGAGGGCATCATAAGCGATGAGTTATATCGCACAAAATAATATAATATATGATAACCAGCACAGAGTCATGAAAAATAGATTGTGTCTAACTAACATACTGGGTTTCAATGAGGAGATAAGTACAAATCTGGATGTTGGTAATGCGGCTGATGTGATTTATCTGGACTTTGAAAAGGCATTTGATACTGTACCACATAACAGCCTTATACTGAAGCTACAGAAGCAAGGACTTGGGGGAACTATATGCAGATAGGTAAGGAATTGGCTAAATGATAGGAAACAAAGAGTCATCATAAATGGTACGTTCTCTAAATGGGATATAGTCAGCAGTGAGGTGCTGCAAGGATCTGTGGTAGGACCGATTCTTTTTAACCTCTTTATTAATGATCTTGTGCATGGGATTGAGAGAAAAGTGTCAGTCTTTGCCGATGACACCAAACTATGTAGGATATTAAAATCTGTTCTTGACATTACGATATGGCAGAACGATCTGGATAAGATGACTGAATGGGCAAACACTTAGCAGATGAGGTTTAAGGTAGATAAATGTAGAATAATGCACCTAGGAAGGAGTAATCCTGTTTCTGCATGTACATTAAATAGGAGTATACTCGGGATTACAGAACAGGAGAAGGACTTGGATATACTGGTTACAAGTAAGCTGAGCAGCATTACTCAATGTCAAGCAGCAGCCGCAAAAGCAAACAAGATTTTAGGTTGTTTAAAAAGAGAAATAAAATCCCGCAATCCCAACATATTGTTACCCCTTTATAAATCACTTGTGAGGCCACATCTGCAATATGGGATCCAGTTTTGGGCTCCACATTTTAAAAAGGATATTCAGAAGTTAGTCAGCTCAAAGCCGGGCAACTAGATTATTACAAGGGATGGAAGGCCTTTCATATGATGAGAGGTTGAAAAAGTTGAGCTTGTTTAGATAAGAAAAACTACCCCTCAGAGGGGATCTCATTTACATGTATAAATATATGTGTGGTCAGTACAAAGGACTGGCACATGACTTATTCCTTCCAAAGACCATACTAAGACCATACTAGGACCACACACAGGTGCACGAGGACACATGGACATGGATTTCTCTGGTATCCAGTACCGGAAATATCAGGACGTGTGAAAGAGACCTTAGGCAGAGACCTGTCAGTCACTTTTACGGACTCACAATAAAACATGCAAAACGAAACCAAAATGGATTTTTCTGGGAAATATGTTAAATAACATCCTATCCAGGGTAATGACTTGTATATAATGCAAAATAAATAACCAAAACCAATAAAGCTCCTCCACACCTTGGGCTATGTTCACACGTTGCATTTTTGATGCCTTTTTGCACTTTTGCATTGCTTTCAACCAAGACAAATGCATTCACTGGGAAATGTCATTTTAACATTTTACAGCCTTATCTGGCCATGTGCTGTGTGACACATCATCAGTGATCCTTGGCGCATGCAAAGATGCCTCCCACCATATAGTGCATACAGTGCTGAAAAGACATGGGAACAGCATGGGGAAGACCCCTGGAAACATCTCTGACTCCCAGGTCACTGCCTAAAAGTGTGCCCATCATAAGTGATCCTTGGCGAATGCGAAGATGCTTCCCGCCATGCTCCTGTCATTGCAGACTTGCAACAATCACTGTCCACGTCCTTGTCCCAGTGCAGCATTCAGTTGTCCCTACCCCATTCCTTGGAATGCAAGTGCAAGTATGCAGCGAGCCACCACTATTTGTCCCGGTGTCATCTCCGCCTTCCACAAGCATGGGTCCCACAACATTACCCGTGCCCTCCCCAGGGCACTTAGGTGGGAAGTACCGCCTAACCTCAAACAAGTGGACAGGTGAATGTGGCCAGGGATGGTACGGAGCCAGTCCACATTAAAAATGCAGCCATACAGTGTCCGGGAACCTTCCCAAACACATTTCTTAGCCAGGGCTGCTTCTCTGCAGGGTTGGACGGGCCCACCAGAGAATCCTCAAGTGGGCCCTGGCTTCTCCATCAGGAGAGTTCATGATAGGCGCAAACTTTGGAGCTGCTATGGGGCTCTTGAGCGGGGGAAAAAGGAGGGCACTCAGAATCAAATACTCTGTTGAGCCCAATGTATTTTAGTCTGACACTGCTTCTCAGTGACAGTTGTATTTCACCACAGCCATATTCTTTAGCTCGGTGAAAGGACTGGCATAGAGGAAAACCGTATCTACTCTGGGTGTCATTTTCCCAGGAAGTCCTCTAATGCAGCTTGTTGCATAAGCAATGGCAGCCCATCCAACATCAGCTCGCATTTATTGGTGGTGCTTTGGCACACAAACATCTTTCTTTGTGCCTCTAATTTCATGACTACAGAGTTGGGCAATGGCCTGATCTGCAGTGCGGTTTGAGAAATAACATGCATACGCACATCCAAAACAGGAGAATGTGGCCAGGGACGGTACGGAGCCAGTCTACATTAAAAATGCAGCCATAGAGTGTCCGGGATCCTTCCCAAACACATTTCTTAGCCAGGGCTGCTTCTCGGCAGGGTTGGACGGTCCCACCAGAGAATCTTTGGGTGGGCCCTAGCTTCTCCATGAGGAGAGTTCATGATAGACGCAAACTTTGCATCAGCTATAGGGCTCTTGAGCAGGGGAGAAAGTTGAGCCCCCAGAATCAAATCCTCTGGTGCGCCCAATGTTTTTCAGTTTGAAACTGCTTCTCAGTGGGAGTTTTATTTCACCACAGCCATATTCTTTAGCTCAGTGAAAGGACTGGCATAGAGGGAAATCGTGTCTACACCGGCTGTCATTTCTCCATCACCAACAGGTTTCGCCCATTGTCACACACGACTATGCCTGGCTGTATGTTCAGCGGTGAGAGCCACAGATCAGGCTGCTGTGTTACAGCTTTCAACAACTCTGCAGCGGTGGGTGGTTTGTCACCTAGCATTACGCATGTTGTCTTCAGCACAGTCTGTTGACGCTTGGCCAAGGCAGTGCTTCTGTGCTTTCAGCTTGTGACTGATGTGGTCATTTTGGAGATGAAGGCTGAACTGGAGGAGGAGGTGCAGGAGCTGAACAATGTGATTACATTGAGGTTACATTGGCGAGTCTGGTTTTTATACTAAACGAAGATCCTACTGTGTTTTTATTTTTTACGTTATTTTTTTTAAGACAAATGCATTCACCGGGAAATGTCATTTTAACATTTTACAACCTAATCTGGCCATGTAGGGTGTGACACATCATCAAACACATCCTGTTTCATTTATGATGGAGGGAATCTGAAAGCCACAAAGCCTTTTTTTATAGGGTCATCAGGCGGCCCTTACTATTATTAAAGGGCCAGCAGTCGGCCCTCGCTATTGTTAGAGAGCCATCAGCCGGCTATGCTTTGTTGTTCCCTTTATTAACGAGTGGGTCTCCTATACTGTTATTGCGTATGCAGTGACTGCAAGGGCTGACAAAAATTTGGACGCACGTAACCCAATATCCCTTTGAAAGAGACATAGAGGAGGGTCTCAGTAAAAAAAATGTTCCCATTATAAAGGAGCGGGTCTCCTATAGTGGTAATGCCCATGCTGTGACTGCAAGGGCTGCCAAAATTTGGGAAAAACTCCATTAACAATTTAAAGACACATAGAGCTGGGCCACTGTAACGACATGTTCCCAGAAAAGGAGAGGGTCATTTTGCAAACAACTCCTGTGTGGATGATCCCAAAGGGCAAAGTTAAAATATTGCATAGAAATATTAAATCCCGTGTTGTTCCAGCACCAATGCCCTGGTAATCTCTGAAAGTCTTGGCACTTGGTTGTTGTATTCTTATAGATGTACTTTAAGGGGTGGTCTGAAACTAACTTTATTTTAATACTAATTATCTGTCTATTTAATGAAATAATCTAATCTCTTTAATTAGAAATTTCTTATCATTCCTCACTACACTAACTTTATTTTTTTACCTACTTCCTGTTTAGGGATGCTTTGTTTGAAAACCCCCAGTGCATGCTGGAATACTCAAACGAGACATCATTAGTGGGTAGAGGTTGTGGTCACTGCTGCAGCCGCTTCCCCTTCCTAAAAGGAAGCATCATCAGTGCCGTTCGTTTGGGGGCTTGGCTAGTCCCTGCTATACTGACCATGCAATGGTTGTCAATTCTGACATATGCTCAGTAGCATCTTCTCACTGTACAATATTCTTTTTAATGCACAGTAACTGTGCGCTAACTCACCAGCTCTGATGAAAAGTGACAAACCAGCAAGAGAGTGCACTGTCAGTGCTCATTGTAAGGAGATTACCTGGTGAGCAGAGCCGGCGAGTAAGTACACTGTCACTGTGCAGATTGCACAGTGATAAGATCCTACTGAATATACATCAGAATTGACAATCAATGCATGCTCAGAAGAGCCGGGACTAGTTCAGCCACTGAAATGGACGTCACTGATGGCACTTCATTTCAGGGTGTGGGCAGAGACTGTAGCTGTGACTGCAGCCTGTGCCCTAAGATGACGTCTGGTTTGACTATTCCAGCATGCACTGGGTGTTCTCAAATGAAGTGTCATCAAACAGGAAGCAAGTATAAAATGAAGCCGTTATAGCACATTGCAATCTCTGCAGTTGATGCCTTCACACATAACTAATCCTAGCCATAGATGCCCCTGACATACAGGTTTGTTTTAGGAAGAAATAGACATTTTTAGCTGAAGGAAAATAACAATATCACAATATTTATATTTAACAACTGACGGATAAAAAATGTATCTTTTCTTGTATTAGAAATTGGGAGGAATCTGTGCAAATACAAAATATGGAAATGTACTGATAAAGAATCCAGAATCTCCCACGTAATGTCACTTGATTGTTATTGCATATCATTACATATTACATACATCATTTTAAGACATAAATGCTTTTTTGTCATGTGACTCAAGCCGACATCCCAATCCAAATGTTTATTGCATATAGATGATTTATTGTTAACTAAATAATTTGACTTAATGCGTCCCTGCATGGAGGGAGAAAGGGACACCATGCAGGGACGCCTGCTTACTCACTGCCTGGCCTCCGGTGTGGTCCCTGCGTATGTCTTCCTCCCTCCTCTGTGCATGCCGCACTGTGCTCCAGTGACATGCGTGATACGTGTGCGCACGCTCCCCTGCTCTTAAAGGAGCAGCACACGCATATGGCAAAATGCCCCCAGCTGACAGCTGGAAGTCATTCCGTTAAAGTAATCGCCTGCAAGGTGTCTCGCAGACAATAGCTGGGAGACATCTTGTATAAAAGGCACCCTCCCCAATAGGGAGATGCCTGAGCAACCCCTATAGTTATGTTAATTGGTTTGGTGAGCAATTGTATGTTGCCAAGTCCCCCGTCCCTAGTCTGTTAAACTCTTACCTGTATCCTGTGTCCCTTTCAGTATAATTTGTCCGTGTTCCTGTGCCTGCCTCGGTAGTGTCTGTATCCTGAAACCACATCAGCGGTACCTGTCAGCTACCCTGGGGACTGAGTGCCCAGGCCTGAACTCTCAACCTGCAATTATATTTGCTGTATCTGTACCCCTTGGTCACATCGGCTGTATCAGAACTGTTACCCGAGACTAGTGTGTCTGAACCTGTCCCAGTGGCCGTTCTATCTGAACCCTTCCCAAATGGCCGTCCTGACCTGTCTAAACTTTGTTTACCCTTGGGGTCAGCTGGCACTGCCTGATACGCCCTGGAGTGGCACCTGGCAGCTACCTACCACACAAGCCTCACCTCACCACTAGAGACTCCAGCAAACACCAAAGTAGCTGCTTACTTACTGCCTTCCAATGTAAGTCCGGTCTGTGGCACAGTGGATCCACAAATTACGTCCGCCACCTTGGAGCGTAACACATGATATGTAGAGTAAAGCTATATTGGAAGAAATACATTTCTACTAAAAGTACAGGACATAGGTTTGGAGCATACATGCTGAGTGAGTTCAAGTCTTGATAGTATATGGCTTAGAAATGCATATATAGGAAAGTGGATAAAACTCAAAAAATAATTCATAGTTGCCCTAATTGTGTTATATATTTCCTTATATTTTCACCCCAGTGGATTATTATAGATTTTTACAGATTGTTATAGTAGTAATTATTATGTCTTAAACAAAGCTGTAGGTGTCACTCTGCTGTGATGATCCTTGAGTTATAGAATGTGGACCAAAAAATTTGCCTTATGGAATTAAGGCATCGATGACCTACTCTGTCCATGATCCACTACTAGACCTATCAGTAGAGATGAGCAGTGTTCGACTAGAACTGTTCGCCAATCTCAAATTCGAGCTGTTTTGGGCGGTGTTTGAGTCGTTCGACGAACACGAACGATTTGCAAAAAATTCGGCTGTTCGAGGTTATGTTCGATAACTGTTCGTGCACCAAAAGCGTGTTCTGCATGTCTGGCGCTATTTAGAGCACCAATCATGCAGGGATTGTCTGCCACTTACTGTAATGCAGTAAATTATATCATCGCACACTCAGAGGTTCAAATGCAGTGTTCGTTTATTAATGAGGCATAACATCAAACCAAATAGTTGTAGTTGCGACAGTGATTGGCGACTGAAGACGTTTCGGCCTCATCCAGGCCTTATTCATTGAGTCGCGCTACTTATATAGGTTTAGATGCAGGTATGTGCCGACAGAGGTAAAGATAGAGATCTTTTTAATGGTGCTCTTGTATCACGTGTTCCACAATCTATAAGAGATTAATTTGCTGGTGTGATATGACACGTCTGTGTCTTGGTACAGTGCTGGTGTCCCAGATATGGCAGGGAGAGGAGAGGAGGGCCGGTATAGCCGTTTCTCTGTATTGTTATTTGTGCACCATGGGAGGCTTGTTCCTGTATGCTGTCTGTTGTGGTGTGGGGCTCCCAGGTATGGCCCTTCCTCCACAGGCCATACCTGGGAGCCCCACACCACCACAGACAACAAACAGGAACAAGCCTCCCATGGTGCACAAATAACAATACAGAGAAACGGCTATAACGCCCCTCCTCTCCTCTCCCTGCCATATCTGGGACACCAGCACTGTACCAAGACACAGACGTGTCATATCACACCAGCAAATTAATCTCTTATAGATTGTGGAACACGTGATACAAGAGCACCATTAAAAAGATCTCTATCTTTACCTCTGTCGGCACATACCTGCATCTAAACCTATATAAGTAGCGCGACTCAATGAATAAGGCCTGGATGAGGCCGAAACGTCTTCAGTCGCCAATCACTGTCGCAACCACAACTATTTGGTTTGATGTTATGCCTCATTAATAAACGAACACTGCATTTGAACCTCTGAGTGTGCGATGATATAATTTACTGTACGTATTGGGCACAACGTGTCCCTTCATCAGCACCTCCCTCTTTCTGACGAGAGTGCACGCTAACTATCTATTCTACAACTTACTGTAATGCTACAGCCATGGTGGTTGTGGCATTACAGTGGTTGCCCAAATCGATTGGAACAGTGCTCACAGTGAAACATGAAAAGCCGGCAATTCAGCAGCGGCATACACCTGTACCCGACAATTTAGAACAGAAAGAATAGAGTATCACTCATAGATTAGATAGATAGAAACATGTCAGTCACATATATAATAAGTACAGTGACGGTGTTGGTTACTGTACTTGTCATTTAGTGTTAAAGGATTTATTAAAAAAAATAATAGTGTTTTCATGCACCTTCTCTTTAAAAAAGTCGGCTGGCAATTCAGCATCGGTACCCGACAATTTATAACAGAAACAATAGAGCATCACACATAGATTAGATAGATAGAAACATGTCAGTCACATATATAAGAAGTACAGTGATAGTGTTGATTACTGTACTTGTCATTTAGTGTTAAAATAAAGGATGTATTAAAAAAAAATTGGCGTGGGGTTCCCAGTAATTTTAGTCTCTAGCGGAGGTTAAGCAGATGGCTGGGGCAGATGTTTGAAGCCTGGGAAGGGGTTAATACCCACAGAGCTTCCCAGGCTACTAATATCATCCCCCAGATGAATACCTAGCCTTTACTAGCTATTAAAATGGGGGACCCCCAAAAGAATGACGTGGGGTCCCCCCTATTTTAATAGCTAGCAAAGGCTAGGCAGACAGCTGGGGGCTGATATTAATAGCCCAGGAAGGGTGCCATGAATATTGCCCCCCTCCCAGGCTAGAAAAAACAGCCGTCAGCCGCCCTAGAAATGGCGCATCCATAGGATGTGCCAATTCTGGCACTTAGCCTCGCTCTTCCCACTGCCCTGTAGCGGTGGCTGTGGGGTAATAGGGCTGAGGTTGATGTCAGCTTATAATGCCAGCTGACATCAAGTCCAGGTTAGTAATGGAGAGGCGTCTATAAGACACCCCCATTGCTAACCCCATAGTCAAAGTTAAAAAAAAAACACAAACACCCAGAATAAAGTCCTTTAATTCAAATAAAGACACAATTATTTATTGTTCTAAATTAAACCATACTTACGATCACGCCCATTCCAGCTGAAGCCAATGATCTCCTGTAATAAAAGTAAAATAATAAAGTAACATCATCCTTACCTTTCCATGGTTCCCACGACAGCTTCAGCTCTGCTACATTCACATGACAGGCTGGATCGCAGCAGAAAGCTGCCATCCAGCTTGCCATGCCGCAGACACTGAGAAGCGTAGGCATGCTTCCGCTCCTCAGTGTCTCGCTGTGACGGCATAAAGATGAGCCGAGGTCATGTCCAATTAACTCAGCTCACCTCATGCACGTCACTGACAGCGTGTGAAAATTCTCCTGCGCATGCAGTGAGTGCAGGAGAATTTTCCCACGCTGGCAGTGACGTGCATGAGGTGAGCTCATGTCCAATGAACTCAACTCACCTCATGCACGTCACTGACAGCGTGGGAAAATACTCAGCGCTCAGCGCTTCAGCAGGAGAATTCTCCCACGCTGGGATGGCATTGAGATGACAGGCTGGATGGCTGCTAAGCGCTGCCATCCAGCATGCCATCCTTCATAGACACTGCAGAGTGCAGGCATGCTTGCGCACTGCAGTGTCTCTGAAGGATGACAAGCTGGATGGCAGCACTCAGCTGTGATCCAGCCTGTCATCTCAATGCCATGCCAGCATGGGAGAATTCTCCTGCTGAAGCGCTGAGCGCTGAGAATTTTCCCACGCTGTTAGTGAAATGCATGAGGTGAGCTGAGTTCATTGGACATGAGCTCACCTCACGCACGTCACTGACAGCGTGGGAAAATTCTCCTGCACTCACCGCATGCGCAGGAGAATTTTCCCACGCTGTCAGTGACGTGCATGAGGTGAGCTGAGTTCATTGGACATGACCTCTGCTCATCTTTATGCCATCACAGCGAGACACTGAGGAGCGCAAGCATGCCTGCGCTTCTCAGTGTCTGCCACATGGCAAGCTGGATGGCAGCGTTCTGCTGCGGTTCAGCCTGTCATGTGAATGTAGCAGAGCTGAAGCTGTCGTGGGAACCATGGAAAGGTAAGGATGATGTTGCTTTATTATTTTACTTTTATTGCAGAAAACATTGGCTTCAGCTGGAATGGGCGTGACGGTAAGTATTGTTTAATTTAGAACAATAAAGAATTGTGTGTTTATTTCAATTAAAGGACTTTATTCTGGGTGTTTGTGTTTTTTTTAACTTTGACTATGGGGATAGTAATGGGGGTGTCTTATAGACGCCTCTCCATTACTAACCTGGGCTTGATGTCAGCTGGCATTATAAGCTGACATCAACCCCAGCCCTATTACCCCACTGCCACCGCTACAGGACAGTGGGAAGAGCGAGGCTAAGTGCCAGAATTGGCGCATCCTATGGATGCGCCATTTCTGGGGCGGCTGACGGCTAGTGTTTCTAGCCTGGGAGGGGGCCAATATTCATGGCACCCTTCCTGGGCTATTAATATCAGCCCCCAGCTGTCTGCCTAGCCTTTGCTAGCTATTAAAATAGGGGGGAGCCCACATCATTTTTTTGGGGGTACCCCATTTTAATAGCTAGTAAAGGCTAGGTATTCAGCTGGGGGATGATATTAGTAGCCTGGGAAGCTCTGTGGGTATTACCCCCTTCCCAGGCTTCAAACATCTGCCCCAGCCATCTGCTTAACCTCCACTAGAGACTAAAATTACGGGGAACCCCACGCCAATTTTTTTTTTAATAAATCCTTTATTTTAACACTAAATGGCAAGTACAGTAATCAACACTATCACTGTACTTCTTATATATGTGACTGACATGTTTCTATCTATCTAATCTATGTGTGATGCTCTATTCTTTCTGTTATAAGTTGTCGGGTACCGATACTGAATTGCTGGCCGACTTTTTTAAAGAGACGGTGCATGAAAACACTATTATTTTTTTTAATAAATCCTTTAACACTAAATGACAAGTACAGTAATCAACACTGTCACTGTACTTCTTATATATGTGACTGACATGTTTCTATCTATCTAATCTATGTGTGATGCTCTATTCCTTCTTGTCTAAATTGTCGGGTACAGGTGTATGCCGCTGCTGAATTGCCGGCCGGCTTTTTTAAAGATAGTGTCTTCTGAGCAGTTTGTCAGCTTTTGGACACCTTTGAAGGTGTTTTCTATGTGTTTCTTTGTGTTTTTGTTTGCCTGCCATTGGTTTTAACGGTGTTCGACGGTGTTCTAAGGTGTTCGACGAACAGTTCCACGAACATCATGCTGTTCGACGATCCGAACCGAACCCGAACACTACGGGGGTGGCTCAACACTACCTATCAGAGATCTGCAAGTTTATAGAATGTAGAGATAGAATTATTAGGCGATGTGCATTTGTTTTTTGGCAGTAATACGATTTCAAGTTGTCCTTATATCTTTGTGCCAAAACTTACAACTTTATTTTCAAGCTGCTTTAAGCATTTTCCAAAATTATGAAAGCGTTTAGAGGGAGGGAGTGAGAGACAACTCATAGTCAGATAAAATTTACTCCTGAGTTGTTATATTTGTTATATTATATATGTTAAATTATAGTTTGATTCCAAATCTGTTTACAGCATGTGCAGATCTGGTTTTCTGGCACACTGACTGGCCAAAATACCTATATATCCATTTGTCGTATTTTATTACCGTATGTTTTGCACTAAGAATCTTCATATTCTGTATATTCTGCATTGTGTTTCTGGCATGATCATGATCAGATGGAATAAAGTACTATGCAGTCATACAGGCCTTATATTTTAATGTTTTTTTTTATTATTATTTTAGATCTTCAGGACCAGCAGATGCAAGTTCCCAAAAAAGCAGGTGTGTATAGTTCAATCTTTGGACTTGCTAGAAAACAGTATAACAATTTTTACATTGGTCCATGAATTTCTTAATTAGTGGGATATTTTGACCAAAAGCATTCATGGTATATCTGTATAATAAGGGGAGACACTAGAACTCCAATTTTATTAACACAAGGAAGGCAGCAGTGGCTGAAAAAAAAGAATAGCTGGGGAGAGCTGATTGGACAAGTGGGAATTTTGGAAATAAATGAGGAAGTGCTTTACCAAATTCCTCCTAAAATCATAGGTCTCAGACTTCTCAAAGGACAATATATACACAATTTAAAAAAAATCAGCATGGTGTACTACATCTAAAAATATAGTGTTTGCTGATTTTACATATTGTACCAATTGTTACAGGAACATTTTTTGTTTTGACTAGAGCCCACTATCATCCTGCCCTTAGCTTTTCATATGGTTGAAGGCTGTTTACATTATTTTTCCTAACATTTGGTTCATTTCTGTTTTTCCAGCTTTTTCAGTAATGAAGTCATGTGACAGGCCTCCTCAAATACCAAATGGAGACATCTCAACAACTGTGAAAGACACCTACGAATCAGGTTCATCAGTGATATACAAGTGTCAGAAGTTCTTTACAATTCAGGGTAAAAAAAAAATCCAATGTCAAAATGGAATATGGGACCAACCACCATTTTGTCTTGGTATGTACGTCAAGTGCTTTCTTTTGTATACTGATAGTGTTTATTGGAAATAAATGTTATTATAGATAGTGATGGGTGAGCACTAGAGATGAGCGGTGTTCGACTAGAACTGTTCGCCAATCTCAAATTCGAGCTGTTTTGGGCGGTGTTCGAGTCGTTCGACAAACGCAAACTATTTCCAAAAAATTCGGCTGTTTGAGGTTATGTTCGATAACTGTTCGTGCACCAAAAGCGTAACTGGATTTTTTCACATCATGCAGGGATTGTCTGCCACTCACTGTAATGCCACAGCCATGGTGGTTGTGGCATTACAGTGGTTGTCCAAATCGATGGGAACAGTGCTCACAGTGAAACATGAAAAGCCGGCAATTCAGCAGCGGCATACACCGGTACCCGACAATTTAGAACAGAAAGAATAGAGCATCACACATAGATTAGATAGATAGAAACATGTCAGTCACATAATATAAGAAGTACAGTGACAGTGTTGGTTACTGTACTTGTCATTTAGTGTTAAAATAAAGGATTTATAAAAAAAAAAATAATAGTGTTTTCATGCACCGTCTCTTTAAAAAAGCCAGCCTGCAATTCAGCATCGGTATCCGACAATTTAGAACAGAAAGAATAGAGCATCACACATAGATTAGATAGATAGAAACATGTCAGTCACATATATAATAAGTACAGTGATAGTGTTGATTACTGTACTTGTCATTTAGTGTTAAAATAAAGGATTTATTTAAAAAAAAATTGGCGTGGGGTTCCCCGTAATTTTAGTCTCTAGCGGAGGTTAAGCAGACGGCTGGGGCAGATGTTTGAAGCCTGGGAAGGGGGTAATACCCACGGCACTTCCCAGGCTACTAATATCATCCCCAGCTGAATACCTTGCCTTTACCAGCTATTAAAATGGGGGACCCCCAAAAAAATTATGTGGGGTCCCCCATATTTTAATAGCTAGCAAAGGCTAGGCAGACAGCTAGGGGCTGATATTAATAGCCCAGGAAGGGTGCCATGAATATTGGCCCCCTCCCAGGCTAGAAAAACTAGCCGTCAGCCGCCCCAGAAATGGCGCATCCATAGGATGCGCCAAATCTGGCACTTAGCCTCGCTCTTCCCACTGCCCTGTAGCGGTGGCAGTGGGGTAATAGGGTTGGGGTTGATGTCAGCTTATAATGCCAGCTGACATCAAGCCCAGGTAAGTAATAGAGAGGCGTCTATAAGACACTCCCATTACTAACCTCATAGACAAAGTTAAAAAAACACAACACCCAGAATAAAGTCCTTTAATTGAAATAAACAGATAATTGTTTAATGTTCGAAATTAAACCATACTTACCGTCACGCCCATTCCAGCTGAAGTAAAATAATAAACCAACCTCATCCTTACCTTTCCATGGTTCCCAGGACGGATTCACCTCTGCTACATTGACATGACAGGCTGGATCGCAACAGAAAGCTGCCATCCAGCTTGCCATGCCGCAGACACTGAGAAGCGCAGGCATGCTTGCTCTCCTCAGTGTCTGGCTGTGATGGCATCCAGATGAGTCGAGTTCATGTCCAATGAACTCAGCTCACCTTATGCACGTCACTGACAGAGTGGGAGAATTCTCCTGCGCTTGCCGTGAGCGCAGGAGAATTCTCTCACACTCACCGCATACGCAGGAGAATTCTCCCACGCTGTCAGTGACATGCATGAGGTGAGCTGAGTTCATTGGACATGAACTCGGCTCATCTGGATGCCGTCACAATGAGACACTGAGGAGCGCAAGCATGCCTGCGCTTCTCAGTGTCTGCGGCATGGCAAGCTGGATGGCAGCTTTCTGCTGCGATCCAGCCTGTCATGTGAATGTAGCAGACCTGGAGCCGTCCTGGGAACCATGGAAAGGTAAGGATGAGGTTGGTTTATTATTTTACTTCAGCTGGAATGGGCGTGACGGTAAGTATGGTTTAATTTAGAACATTAATGAATTGTGTGTTTATTTCAATTGAAGGACTTTATTCTGGGTGTTTGTGTTTTTTTTTTACTTTGACTATGGGGTTAGTAATGGGGGTGTCTTATAGACGCCTCTCCATTACTAACCTGGGCTTGATGTCAGCTGGCATTATAAGCTGACATCAACCCCAACCCTATTACCCCACTGCCACCACTACAGGGCAGTGGGAAGAGCGAGGCTAAGTGCCAGAAATGGATGCGCCATATCTGGGGAGGTTGACGGCTGATGTTGCTAGTCTGGGAGGGGGCCAATATTCATGGCACCTTTCCTAGGCTATTAATATCAGCCCCCAGCTGTCTGCCTAGCCTTTGCTAGCTATTAAAATAGGGGGGACCCCATGTGATTTTTTTTGGGAGTCCCCCATTTTAATAGCTAGTAAAGGCTAGGTATTCAGCTGGGGGCTGACATTAGTAGCTTGTGAATCTCCGTGGGTATTACCCCCTTCCCAGGCTTCAAACATCTGCTCCAGCCATCTGCTTAATCTCCGCTAGAGACTAAAATCACGGGGAACCCCACGCCAATTTTTTTTTAATAAATCCTTTATTTTAACACTAAATGACAAGTACAGTAATCAACACTATCACTGTACTTATTATATATGTGACTGACATGTTACTATCTATCTAAACTATGTGTGATGCTCTATTCTTTCTGTTCTAAATTGTCGGGTACCGATGCTAAATTGCCGGCCGGCTTTTTTAAAGAGACGGGTGCATGAAAACACTATTATTTTTTTTTTTAATTAATCCTTTAACACTAAATGGCAAGTACAGTAATCAACACTATCACTGTACCTCTTATATATGTGACTGACATGTTTCTATCTATCTAATCTATTTGTGATGCTCTATTCTTTCTGTTCTAAATTGCCAGGTACCGATGCTGAATTGCCGGCAGGATTTTTTAAAGAGAGTGTCTTCTGAGCAGTTTGTCAGCTTTTAGACACCTTTGAAGGTGTTTTCTATGTGTTTTTGTTTGCCTGCCATTGGTTTTAATGGTGTTCGACGGTGTTCGACAGTGTTCTAAGGTGTTCGACGAACAGTTCCATGAACATCCCGGTGTTCGATGAACGGAACCGAACCTGAACACTACGGGGGTGGCTCAGCACTAGTGAGCACTAAAATGCTCGGGTACTCGTTACTCTAGTCGAGCAAATTGTAAAATTAATCATAATTTATGGAAGGAACTAAAGTTTAGAGTTCATAGAAGGAGCCCGCGGAGCCTTCAGGATTTGAAGAGTGTTTGTGTGGAAGAATGGGCCAAAATCACACCTGAGCAATGCATGTGATTAGTTTCTCCATAAAGGAGACATTTTAAAATTGTCATCACCAACAAAGGCTTTTGTACAAAGTATTAAATACATTTCAGTGAGCATGTTCAATACTTTTTCCCTCTGTCATTTCTCATTATTACTGGTGATGGGCGAGCCCTAAAATGCTCGGGTACTTGTTACTCGGATCAAGCAAATCGTAATGCTCAGGTGCTAGACCCGTGTAACGAGTATAATGGAAGTCATTGGGAACTTCGATCATTTTTCCGGCAGCCCTTCTCCCCGCAGAGGTCTGGAGGGGGTCTAAAAATTGGTCAAATCTATGGAAACAGTGCTGAAATAGCATGGGAACAACATGGGGAAGACTCGTTGAAGCATCTCTGAATCCCTGGGAACAATGTTGTCAGTGTAATACGCCTCTTTTATGGACTGACAATGAAACATACAAAAACAAAGCTAAAATGGATTTTCCTGGAAAAAAACGTTAAGGAACAGTCTTTCCAGGATAATACTTATATAGAGTGAGAGCAGGTGGCCTCCACTATTTTTAGAGGGCCAGCAGGCGTCTTGTGGACAGATGAGACCAAGATAGAGCTTTTTGTTAAAGCACATCACTCAACTGTTCACTGTAAATGGAATGAGGCCTACATATAAAGGCCTCTGAAAAGCATTTTTCCCATTACTAAGCAGTGGGTCTCCCAGATTGTTAAAGCGTATGCACTAAGTGCAAGGGATGCCAAAAATTAGAAAGACACACTCCAATACCTCTTTGAAGAGTCGTAGTGGAGGGCATCAGAATTTTATATATATATTAAAGAATGTTAGAGGTAGGGCTCTAAAAATTGTTCGTGCGGGCATCATAAACACACTTAAAAAATTTAAAAAAATTAATGTGGGTTGTATGATGACCACCCTGTTGATATGGTGATGGAGGATGAGGAGAAGGAGAAGGAGGAGGATGATATAAAAAATACGAAATCTTGAAGCGTATACCCATATCTGGGTGGGAAGGGGTGCATAGGAATAGAACAGGAAAAAAATGGATTTAAGTTTATGTTCTATGGCTGTCATCTGGTGTTGTTGAGAAGTCAGGGCCAATCCAGCCCTTGTCCATTTTTATAAGAGTCAGCCTGTCAGCATTTTGAGTTGACAGGTGAATGCACTTACCAGTTATAATACCCCCGGCGGCACTAAATACCCGCTTTGACAAAACACTAGTGGCAGGGCAGGCCAGGACCTCCAAGGCATAGAGAAACCGTTCACAGCACGTATCCAACTTGGATACCCAATAGTTGTAAGGCACACATAGGAATCACGGAGGACACTGGTACAATCACCAAGGTACTCCTTCAGCATCTTCCAAAACTTTTCTCTCCTTGTCAGAGTAACCCGCGCATCAGTGCCTGGGCGCTGGGAGGGCCTGAGAAAACCCAGACCTTTGACAGTGTTCCTCTGTCTCTGCTGCATCTGGTATGTGTCTCCCTTGCCTGTATTCCTTGCTTGTCCAAGCAACTGTGATCTCTGCCGCCATCATTGTCAGATGGGAATTTTTTTCAATAATTCTTCAAATAGGGCCTTCTTGTACTGCAACATTTTCGTAGACCTCTCCGCCAGGGGAAAGAGAGATGGAAAGATCTCCTTGTAGCGTGGGTCTAGAAGGGTGACCAACCAGTAATTAGTGTTGGCCAAAATTCGTACAACGTGAGGGTCATGGTAAAGGCAGCGGAACTTATACTAAGCCATGACAGATGACACTAAACTCTGCAGGGTAATCAATACAGAGGAGGAAAATTTTATATTACAGGAGGATCTATGTAAACTAGAAGCTTGGGCTGATAAATGGCAACTGAGCTTTAATGGGGATAAATGTAAGGTAATGCACTTGGGCAGAGGAAATAAAATGTATAATTATATGCTTAATTGTAAAACACTGGGCAAAACTGTAACTGAAAAAGACCTGGGTGTATTGGAGGACGACAAGCTCACATTTAGTGGCCAGTGTCAGGCAGCTGCTGCAAAGGCAAATAAAATAATGGGATGCATTAAAAGAGGCATAGATGCTCATGAGGAGAACATAATTTTACCTCTATACAAGTCACTAGTGCGACCACACTTAGAATACTGTGTACAGTTCTGGTCTCTAGTGTATAAGAAAGACATAGCAGAACTAGAGTGGGTGCTGAGAAGAGTGACCAAGGTTATTAAAGGACTGGGGGGGTCAGCAATACCAAGACAGGTTATTACACTTGGGGTTATTTACTGTGGAAAAATGACAGCTTAGGGGTGATCTTATTACTATGTACAAGTGTAGCGCTCTGAGGTCTCGGTCGCTACAGAGGTATTGCACCTCATCCAGAGGTGTGATATCCCACTCCCGGGTAAGGATGGTTTGTGGACCAGGGCTCTGTTAGCTGCACACATTACACTCCTCATTCAGGGGGGGGGACAGCTCGATGGTGCTCCCATTAATATAAATGCAGGCACGAGTGACCTTGTTCCCTGCCTGGAGTGGGGAGGGGGGGAACCTAGTGATGTGGGAGCAGATAGGGGCTGGTTTCTGGGCATAGGTAGGAGCCCATTGGTTGCAGGTCACCTGGGCTCATACACAGAGAGGGAGGTATAAAAGGTGGGCACCATCTTAGTTGTAGAGTAGAGAAGTTCAGTCAGTGAGAGAAGACAGGGAGCGGAGGCTCCGTAGGAGCTCTGCTCAAAGGCAGGCCTAGGGTGAAGGCCGGAGCCTGAGAGGAAGGAGGAGAAGAAGGAACAGAACACCAGGAGAGGCCCAGAGACACGAAGGCAGAAGGAACCCTAAGGACCCAGGAGATTGCGGGTGACGGGTTGGCAGAACAGGGTACCGGATCCCAAGTTGGTTGAGGTGACTAATCCTTAGCCAAGAACCGGTGGTCGTGATCATTTACTGGTGCGACCCCTCACTACACCTACTAGGAAGGCACACCACATCAGGTCAGGGAAGTTGGCGCCCAGCCCTCCCAGGAGACGACCCGAGGCAGCTGGACAGAAGTAGTGTCACTGGTGGGGCACGGCTGACGAAAGGATAGAAGGGAGTTCTGTGCCACACTCCGGAATTACCTGGGGGTTGATCGAGCCCCCTGCCTGGTGGACACAGCACGGCTCAGGCGGTCCTACCTGTGCACAAGTGACCTGGATGAGAACTGTGAGTAAAAAAACCTGAACTGCAACACCTTGTCTCTGTGCTTCCTCACCGCGTACAGCACTACTAGTATTGGGACGCCCCGCACCACAAACACCATCATCGCTCTACATTGCCCTGAGGCTAGACTCCTCCCTTGGGGAGTTATACTACACTCTGCTGCCCTCACAACATCAGCCTCAGAGGTCGGTTCAGCAGCGGCGGTTCTTATTGACCGCAATCCACGGGTGACGTAGTCGGACATTGCATTATACTGATACAGAGACTGCCACAACCTTGGTCTGACCACCCTGAGCCACGGGACCGGGTCGCCACTACCACTCCCAGCATTGCCCTGAAGCCCAGTCTCGAGTGCCCCACGGCCCAGGGGGCGAGTCACAAGTATATGAGGGGACAGTACAAAGACCTGTCTACTGATCTTTTTACTCTGAGGCCAGAGACGGGGACAAGGGGGCATCTTCTACGTCTGGAGGAAAGAAGGTTTAATCATAATCACAGACGGGGATTCTTTACTGTAAGAGCAGTGAGACTATGGAACTCTCTGCCACATGATGTTGTAATGGGTGATTCACTATTAAAATTTAAGAAGGGCATGGATGCCTTTCTTGAAAAGTATAATATTACAGGTTATATAAACTAGATTCCTTGATAGGGCGTTGATCTAGGGAACTAGTCTGATTGTCGTATGGAGTCGGGAAGGAAGTTTTTTCCCCAATGTGGAGCTTAGTGTTTGCCACATGGTTTTTTTTTGCCTTCCTCTGGATCAACATGTTAGGCTATGGGTTGAACTATATGGACTTAGCTTTCCTTCAACCTTAAAACTATGTTACTATGTGTGCCAGACTGCCAACAGCCAAGACATCCCTGTCCCCAGAGAACGACTGTCCATGTAAACCTCCTCGTCCTCCCTTTCCTCCTTCTCTTCAGGCTATCTATGCTGAACAGATGGGATGAAGGTGGTGTGGGTAAGACCATCTTTAGCACAGGAAACTAGCTTCTGTTCCTCCTCCTCTTCCTCATTATCACCCAATCTGCGCTGAGAAGATGAGATGAAACTGGCCTGTGTAGTATCACCCTGTATAGTTTCTTGCGCCATCTCAACTTGCTCCACTTACAAAGCCTCCTCTTTAATTGTGAGCAGAGAGCGTTTTAGTAGACAGAGGAGAAGCAGAATGGTGACACTGATTAAGGCGTCATTGCTGTTCACCATCTTGGTGGAGTCCTCAAAGGATTGGAGAATCACACATGTCAGACATCCATGCCCACTCATCAGCTCTTATGTGCGGAGGCTGACCGGTGTTCGACGAACGGAACCGAACCCGAACACTACGGGGGTGGCTCAGCACTAGTGAGCACTAAAATGCTCGGGTACTCGTTACTCTAGTCGAGCAAATTGTAAAATTAATCATAATTTATGGAAGGAACTAAAGTTTAGAGTTCATAGAAGGAGCCCGCGGAGCCTTCAGGATTTGAAGAGTGTTTGTGTGGAAGAATGGGCCAAAATCACACCTGAGCAATGCATGTGATTAGTTTCTCCATAAAGGAGACATTTTAAAATTGTCATCACCAACAAAGGCTTTTGTACAAAGTATTAAATACATTTCAGTGAGCATGTTCAATACTTTTTCCCTGTGTCATTTCTCATTATTACTGGTGATGGGCGAGCCCTAAAATGCTCAGGTACTTGTTACTCGGATCAAGCAAATCGTAATGCTCAGGTGCTAGACCCGTGTAATGAGTATAATGGAAGTCATTGGGAACTTCGAGCATTTTTACGGCAGCCCTTCTCCCCCCAGAGGTCTGGAGGGCGTCTAAAAATTGGTCAAATCTATGGAAACAGTGCTGAAACAGCATGGGAACAACATGGGGAAGACTCGTTGAAGCATCTCTGAATCCCTGGGAACAATGTTGTCAGTGTAATACGCCTCTTTTATGGACTGACAATGAAACATACAAAAACAAAGCTAAAATGGATTTTCCTGGAAAAAATGTTAAGGAACAGTCTTTCCAGGATAATACTTATATAGAGTGAGAGCAGGTGGCCTCCAGTATTTTTAGAGGGCCAGCAGGCGTCTTGTGGACAGATGAGACCAAGATAGAGCTTTTTGTTAAAGCACATCACTCAACTGTTCACTGTAAATGGAATGAGGCCTACATATAAAGGCCTCTGAAAAGTATTTTTCCCATTACTAAGCAGTGGGTCTCCCAGATTGTTAAAGCGTATGCACTAAGTGCAAGGGATGCCAAAAATTAGAAAGACACACTCCAATACCTCTTTGAAGAGTCGTAGTGGAGGGCCTAAGAATTTTATATATATATTAAAGAATGTTAGAGGTAGGGCTCTAAAAATTGTTCGTGCGGGCATCATAAACACACTTAAAAAATTTTAAAAAATTAATGGAGGTTGCATGATGACCACCCTGTTGATATGGTGATGGAGGATGAGGAGAAGGAGAAGGAGGAGGATGATATAAAAAATACGAAATCCTGAAGCGTATACCCATATCTGGGTAGGAAGGGGTGCATAGGAATAGAACAGGAAAAAAATGGATTTGAGTTTATGTTCTATGGCTGTCATCTGGTGTTGTTGAGAAGTCAGAGCCAATCCAGCCCTTGTCCATTTTTATAAGAGTCAGCCTGTCAGCATTTTGGGTTGACAGGTGAATGCACTTACCAGTTATAATACCCCCGGTGGCACTAAATACCCGCTTTGACAAAACACTAGTGGCAGGGCAGGCCTGGACCTCCAAGGCATAGAGAGACAGTTCACAGCACGTATCCAACTTGGATACCCAATAGTTGTAAGGCACACATAGGAATCATGGAGGACACTGGTACAATCACCAAGGTACTCCTTCAGCATCTTCCAAAACTTTTCTCTCCTTGTCAGAGTAACCCGCGCATCAGTGCCTGGGCGCTGGGAGGGCCTGAGAAAACCCAGACCTTTGACAGTGTTCCTCTGTCTCTGCTGCATCTGGTATGTGTCTCCCTCGCCTGTATTCCTTGCTTGTCCAAGCAACTGTGATCTCTGCCGCCATCATTGTCAGATGGGAATTTTTTTCAATAATTCTTCAAATAGGGCCTTCTGGTACTGCAACATTTTCGTAGACCTCTCCGCCAGGGGAAAGAGAGATGGAAAGATCTCCTTGTAGCGTGGGTCTAGAAGGGTGACCAACCAGTAATTAGTGTTGGCCAAAATTCGTACAACGTGAGGGTCATGGTAAAGGCAGCGGAACTTATACTAAGCCATGACAGATGACACAAAACTCTGCAGGGTAATCAATGCAGAGGAGGACAATTTTATATTACAGGAGGATCTATGTAAACTAGAAGCTTGGGCTGATAAATGGCAACTGAGCTTTAATGGGGATAAATGTAAGGTAATGCACTTGGGCAGAGGAATTAAAATGTATAATTATATGCTTAATTGTAAAACCCTGGGCAAAACTGTAACTGAAAAAGACCTGGGTGTATTGGTGGACGACAAGCTCACATTTAGTGGCCAGTGTCAGGCAGCTGCTGAAAAAGCAAATAAAATAATGGGATGCATTAAAAGAGGCATAGATGCTCATGAGGAGAACATAATTTTACCTCTATACAAGTCACTAGTGCGACCACACTTAGAATACTGTGTACAGTTCTGGTCTCTAGTGTATAAGAAAGACATAGCAGAACTAGAGTGGGTGCTGAGAAGAGCGACCAAGGTTATTAAAGGACTGGGGGGGGGGGTCGGCAATACCAAGACAGGTTATTACACTTGGGGTTATTTACTGTGGAAAAATGACGGCTTAGGGGTGATCTTATTACTATGTACAAGTGTAGCGCCCCGAGGTCTCGGTCGCTACAGAGGTATTGCACTTCATCCAGAGGTGTGATATCCCACTCCCGGGTAATGATAGTTTGTGAACCAGGGCTCTGTTAGCTGCACACATTACACTCCTCATTCAGGGGGGCGGACAGTTCGATGGTGCTCCCATTAATATAAATGCAGGCACGAGTGACCTTGTTCCTTGCCTGGAGTGGGGAGGGGGGGAATCTAGTGATCTGGGAGCAGATAGGGGCTAGTTTCTGGGCATAGGTAGGAGCCCATTGGTTGCAGGTCACCTGGGCTCATACACAGAGAGGGAGGTATAAAAGGTGGGCACCATCTTAGTTGTAGAGTAGAGAAGTTCAGTCAGTGAGAGGAGAAGACAGGGAGCGGAGGCTCCGTAGGAGCTCTGCTCAAAGGCACGCCTAGGGTGAAGGCCGGAGCCTGAGAGGAAGGAGGAGAAGAAGGAACAGAACACCAGGAGAGGCCCAGAGACACAAAGGCAGAAGGAACCCTAAGGACCCAGGAGATTGCGGGTGACGGGTTGGCAGAACAGGGTACCGGATCCCAAGTTGGTGGAGGTGACTAATCCTTAGCCAAGAACCGGTGGTCGTGATCATTTACTGGTTCGTCCCCTCACTACACCTACTATGAAGGCACACCACATAGGGTCAGGGAAGTGGGCACCCAGCCCTCCCAGGAGACGACCCGAGGCAGCTGGACAGAAGTAGTGTCACTGGTGGGGCACGGCTGACGAAAGGATAGAAGGGAGTTCTGTGCCACACTCCGGAATTACCTGGGGGTTGATCGAGCCCCCTGCCTGGTGGACACAGCACGGTTCAGGCGGTCCTACCTGTGCACAAGTGACCTGGAAGAGAACTGTGAGTAAAAAAACCTGAACTGCAACACCTTGTCTCTGTGCTTCCTCACCGCGTACAGCACTACTAGTACTGGGACCACAACCACCATCATCGCTCTACATTGCCCTGAGGCTAGACTCCTCCCGTGGGGAGTTATACTACACTCTGCTGCCCTCACAACATCAGCCTCTGAGGTCGGTTCAGCAGCGGCGGTTCTTATTGACCGCAATCCACGGGTGGCATAGTCGGACATTGCATTATACTGATACAGAGACTGCCACAACCTTGGTCTGACCACCCTGAGCCACGGGACCGGGTCGCCACTACTACTCCTAGCATTACCCTGAAGCCCGGTCTCGAGTGCCCCACGGCCCAGGGGGCGAGTCACAAGTATATGAGAGGACAGTACAAAGACCTGTCTACTGATCTTTTTACTCTGAGGCCAGAGACGGGGACAAGGGGGCATCTTCTACGTCTGGAGGAAAGAAGGTTTAATCATAATCACAGACGGGGATTCTTTACTGTAAGAGCAGTAAGACTATGGAACTCTCTGCCACATGATGTTGTAATGGGTGATTCACTATTAAAATTTAAGAAGGGCATGGATGCCTTTCTTGAAAAGTATAATATTACAGGTTATATAAACTAGATTCCTTGATAGGGCGTTGATCTAGGGAACTAGTCTGATTGTCGTATGGAGTCGGGAAGGAAGTTTTTTCCCCAGTGTGGAGCTTAGTGTTTGCCACATGTTTTTTTTTGCCTTCCTCTGGATCAACATGTTAGGCTATAGGTTGAAATAGATGGACTTAGCTTTCCTTCAACCTTAAAACTATGTTACTATGTGTGCCAGACTGCCAACAAGCAAAGACATCCCTGTCCCCAGGGAACGACTGTCCATGTAAACCTCCTCGTCCTCCCTTTCCTCCTTCTCTTCAGGCTATCTATGCTGAACAGATGGGATGAAGGTGGTGTGGGTAGTACCATCTTTAGCACAGGAAACTAGCTTCTGTTCCTCCTCCTCTTCCTCATTATCACCCAATCTGCGTTGAGAAGATGAAATGAAACTGGCCTGTGTAGTATCACCCTGTATAGTTTCTTGCGCCATCTCAACTTGCTCCACTTACAAAGCCTCCTCTTTAATTGTGAGCAGAGAGCGTTTTAGTAGACAGAGGAGAAGCAGAATGGTGACACTGATTAAGGCGTCATTGCTGTTCACCATCTTGGTGGAGTCCTCAAAGGTTTTGAGAACCACACATGTCAGACATCCATGCCCACTCATCAGCTCTTATGTGCGGAGGCTGACCGGAATGCCAACAGGCATGTTGAAGCTGGTAATCAACTACTGCCCTCTGCTGCTCACAAAGCCTTTCCATAAGTAACGTTGAGTTCCAACGTGTGGTGATATCGCAAGTTGGTGAGCTGGAAGTTGCAAATGCTGCTGAAGTACTGCCAGGGCAGCGGTAGCTGTAGTTGACCTTGGTGGAAATGGACACACAGGCGGCATACTTTCATAAGCAGCTCAAGCAAATCAGGTTAGGTTTTCAGAAACGAAAATATAATCTGGCACTCATTCAATAGTATGAAATATGATTTTTAATCAAGCAATTAACGTTCCATTAGAAATTCATGAAATGCAATCCACAGCATGTGACGTTTTGGTCGTTCAGTCACGACCTTCATCAGACTCAGATTGCTATAGAAGTAGGACGCCAGGAAAGACAGCGCAATGTAGAAAAGGCATATATGCCACATGGAAATGCACATTCATACTATTGAATGAGTGCCAGATTCTATATTTGTAATATTTAGGAGTGGTTTCCTTTCCGTGCACCATAATCTATCCGGAGTGACGTATATCTGAACTTTAAGGTTTTCAGAAACTGCTGAACCACTAAGCTGAGCACGTGGGCCAGGTATGGTACATGTGCGATGTTACCAAGCTTCAGAGCTGCCAACAGGTTACGGCCATTGTCACACACGACCATGCCAGGCTGTAGGTTCAGGGGCGAGATTCACAGATCAGTCTGGTCTGTTAGACCATTCAACAATTCTATGGAGGTCTGAGTTTTGTTAGCTAAGCAGATTAGCTTCAGCAGAGCCTGTTGCCATTTGGCTGAGGCAGTGCTGCAGTGCTTCAAGCTTGCGACTGATGTTTTCATTTCCCAGATGGAGCCTGAGGAGGAGAAGAAGGTGCAGGAACTGCTGTAGAAGTTGGGGGCAACCCTGATTGAACCAGGGCCCATAATCCTTGGCGTCGGTAGCGGGTCCGACTGGGTCCCAGCTTTCACAATATTCACCCAGCGTGCCTTCAGGGAAACGTAGCGTCCATGGTCACAAGCACTTGTTCACGTGTCCGTGGTTACATGGACCTTCCCAATAACTGCGTTGCTGATGTTATGTGACATGTGCTTGTGTAAGGTGGGGATGGCACACCGGGAGAAATAGCGTCAGCTGGAGACTGAGTACCGAGGGATGGCCGCCACCATGAGGTTGCGGAAAGCTTCCGTCTCCACAAGCCTAAACAGCAACATTTCCAGGACAAGCAGTCTCGAAATGTGGAAGTTTAGTATTGTGGGTTGGTGGCTGGGTATTTTTTCTTGCTTTCCAACGACTGGGGTGAGACAACTGAACGCTGAGCTGGGACAATGACATGGATGTGGTTGCTGACAGTGGTTGCAAGTGTGCAGCGACAGGTGCACAGTGAGAGGTATCTTTGCCTGCATCATGGTTAGGGGATTGGTGTGCACATACAACATGGGAAGAAGCAGTGGTGTCACCTGCAGACACTGTTTTTGTACCCAGGCGTTCAGCTCACTTAGTCGGGTGTTTTGCTGTCTTGTGCCTGAGCATGCTGGTGGTGGTAAGGCTAGTAGTAGTGCTGCCTCTGCTGATGCTGGCATGGCAGATGTTGCAAATGGCTTTTTTTGGATTAGCTGGACAGTCTTTAAAAAAGCACCAGACTCTGGAAGACCTAACTCTTGGACTGGCAACTTCCCTTGTATTGGTGTTCTGGGGAATAGTTATCCTCTTTTTGTTTCTGGCCACCCCACTGACTCTTCCTGCCTGTTGTAGTGCTGCGGCTACCTCCCCCTCTGCGCTGCTGTTCTCGCTCGGCATATCACCTTGCCAGATTAGGTCAGTGACTTCATCATCTACCACCTCATGTTCCACTTCAGCAGTCTGGTCCTCTTACTGACTTGCTGGCAATTTGTCTCATCATCGCCCACCTCTTGCGACAGTAATTGCAGTTTCCCACCGTCGCCTTCTTGTGACTGGCTGCTCAGATATTTGGGCGTCACTACATGCGATCGCCTCATGTCCTGCTTGAAGCTGGCAGGGCGAGAGGCCAGAATCTATAAATGGAAATGTTAACAGCTCTTCGGAGTGTCCGTGAGATCCCTTGTCTCCGGGCACTCGGCATGGTGGGAGGAAAGAGGATCAGGGTGAGAATTCTGTGGTCCACAGTCATGGCTACTGAGACTGGACAGGGTGATACTTTCAAACTGACTGGAAGCATTATCTGCAATCCAACCAACAACCTTTTCACACTGGTCTGGCTTCAAGAGTGGTGTTCTGCACCCCTCTAAAAAGTGAGACAGGTAGCTAGGTAGACATGATGTGTGTGTTTGTTTTGCTCCCTTAGCAGTCACAGTTTCACCTTGCCCACGGCCTCGGCCCCTGCGCTCATCATCAGCATCACATCCATTTCCCCTTCCCTTACCATGCGCCTTGCCCATTTCAAACTATGTATGATATTTCCCTGCTGAGAAAACTGCAGTATTTTTAGCACAGTTAAATTTTCCCACCTCAGAACAAATTGGTATAGTGAAATAGCAATATAGCGATGCTACTGGTTACCGGCCAAGTCTGGATTTCAATTTTTAATTTCATGTTTTCTATTTCTTTCAGTAAAGAAACCATGTGGCAGGCCTCCACAAATACTAGATGGAGAAATTACTACAACTATAAATGACAATTATGAGTCAGGTTCATCAGTGACATACAAGTGTCAGAAGTATTTTATAGTTAATGGTCATAAAGCGATCAAATGTCAAGATGGAAAATGGGGACACCCACCTGTTTGTCTTGGTATGTGTATATAGTGATTTGTTTTGTATACTGATAGTGTTCATGGTAAGTGAGTGGTATTATAGAGTAATTTACTCTAATCAGTATTTTATATTGTAAAATAAGTATAAATATCATTGTGTAATGCCACAATTCCTTATTTCTGTTATGTTATGTATAGAGATGAGCGGTGTTCGACTAGAACTGTTCGCCAATCTCAAATTCGAGCTGTTTTGGGCGGTGTTCGAGTTGTTCGACGAACCTGAACGATTTGCAAAAAATTCGGCTGTTCGAGGTTATGTTCGATAACTGTTCATGCACCAAAAGCGTGTCCTGCATGTCTGGCGCTATTTAGAGCACCAATCATGCAGGGATTGTCTGCCACTCACTGTAATGCCACAGCCATGGTGGTTGTGGCATTGCAGTGATTGCCCAAATCGATGGGAACTGTGCTCACAGTGAAACATGAAAAGCCGGCAATTCAGCAGCGGCATACACCGGTACCCAACAATTAAGAACCGAAAGAATAGAGCATCACACATAGATTAGATAGATAGAAATATGTCAGTCACATATATAAGAAGTACAGTGACAGTGTTGATTACTGTACTTGCCATTTAGTGTAAAGGATTTATTAAAAAAAATATTAGTGTTTTCATGCACCGTCTCTTTAAAAAAGCCGGCGGCAATTCAGCAGCGGTACCCGACAATTTAGAATGGAAGGAATAGAGAATCACACATAGATTAGATAGATAGAAGCATGTCAGTCACATATATATGAAGTACAGTGACAGTGTTGATTACTGTACTTGTCATTTAGTGTTAAAATAAAGGATTTATTTAAAAAAAAATTGGCGTGGGGTTCCCCATAATTTTAGGCTCTAGCGGAGGTTAAGCAGACAGCTGGGGCAGATGTTTGAAGCCTGGGAAGGGGTAATACCCACGGAGCTTCCCAGGCTACTAATATCAGCCCCCAGCTGAATGCCTAGCCTTTACTAGCTATTAAAATGGTAGACCCCCCAAAAAATTGATGTGCGGTCCCCCCTATTTTAATAGCTAGCAAAGGCTAGGCAGACAGCTGGGGGCTGATATTAATAGCCCAGGAAGGGTGCCATGAATATTGGCCCCCTCCCAGGCTAGAAACACCAGCCGTCAGCCGCCCCAGAAATGGCACATCCATAGGATGCGCCAATTCTGGCACTTAGCCTCGCTCTTCCCACTGCCCTGTAGCGGTGGCAGTGGGGTAATAGGGCTGGGGTTGATGTCAGCTTATAATGCCAGCTGACATCAAGCCCAGGATAGTAATGGAGAGGCGTCTATAAGACACCCCCATTACTAACCCCATAGTCAAAGTTAAAAAAAACCACAAACACCCAGAATAAAGTCCTTTAATTGAAATAAAGACACAATTCTTTATTGTTCTAAATTAAACCATACGTACAATCACGCCCATTCCAGCTGAAGCCAATGATCCCCTGCAATAAAAGAAAAATAATAAAGCAACATAATCCTTACCTTTCCATGGTTCCCACGACAGCTTCAGCTCTGCTACATCGAGATGACAGACAGGACCGCAGCAGAAAGCTGCCATCCAGCCTGTCATCCCGCAGACACTGAGAAGCGCAGGCTTGCTTGCGCTCCTCAGCGTCTCTCTGTGACGGCATGAGAATTCTCCCACGCTGAAGCGCTGAGTGCATGAGAATTTTCCCACGCTGTCAGTGACGTGCATGAGGTGAGCCGAGTTCATTGGACATTAACTCGGCTCATCTGGATGCCCTCACAGAGAGACACTGTGGAGAGCAAGCAAGCCTGCGCTTCTCAGTGTCTGCGGGATGACAGGCTGGATGGCAGCGTTCTGCTGCGGTCCAGCCTGTCATCTCGATGTAGCAGAGCTGAAGCTGTCATGGGAACCATGGAAAGGTAAGGATGATGTTGCTTTATTATTTTTCTTTTATTTCAGGAGATCGTTGGCTTCAGCTGGAATGGGCGTGACGGTAAGTATGGTTTAATTTTGAACAATAAAGAATTGTGTGTTTATTTCAATTAAAGGACTTTATTCTGGGTGTTGTGTTTTTTTTAAATACTTTACTAGAAATTCATGGTGGTCATGTCTAATATTGGCGTGACCCCATGAATTTCGGGCTTAGGGCCAGCTGATAATGCCAAGCTGGCCCTAACCCCTTTATTACCCAGTGAGCCACCGCATCAGGGCCCGGGATGAGTTGGGTACAGCGTCAGAAGATGGCGCTTCTATGAACGCGCCATTTTCCGGGGTGGCTGCGGACTGCAATTTGCAGCGGGGGTGGCCCAGAAAGCTTGGGCCTCCCAGCGCTGCGAATTCCTGCCCCCAGCTGCCTAGTTGTACCTGGCTGGACACAAAAACAGGGCGAAGCCCCACGTCAATTTTCTTTAAATTATTTCATGAAATTCATGAAATAATTTAAAAAAAAAAGGGCTTCCCTATATTGTTGTGTCCGGCCAGGTACAAATAGGCAGCTGGTGGTTGGGGGCAGCCCGTTCCTGCCTGCTGCACCTGACTGGACACAAATATAGTGCGAAGCCCCACGTCAATTTTTTTTTAATTATTTCATGAATTTCCTGAAACAATTTAAAAAAATTGAAGTGGGGCTTCGCACTATATTTGTGTCCAGCCAGGTACAGCAGGCAGGAACGGGCTGCCCCCAACCACCAGTTGCCTATTTGTACCTGGCCGGACACAACAATATAGGGAAGGCCTTTTTTTCTTAATTATTTCATGAATTTCCTGAAATAATTAAAAAAAATTGAAGTGGGGCTTCGCACTATATTTGTGTCCAGCCAGGTACAGCAGGCAGGAACGGGCTGCCCCCAACCACCAGCTGCCTATTTGTACCTGGCCGGATACAACAATATAGGGAAGGCCTTTTTTTCTTAATTATTTCATGAATTTCCTGAAATAATTAAAAAAAATTGAAGTGGGGCTTCGCACTATATTTGTGTCCAGCCAGGTACAGCAGGCAGGAACGGGCTGCCCCCAACCACCAGCTGCCTATTTGTACCTGGCCGGACACAACAATATAGGGAAGGCCTTTTTTTCTTAATTATTTCATGAATTTCCTGAAATAATTTAAAAAAATTGAAGTGGGGCTTCGCACTATATTTGTGTCCAGCCAGGTACAGCAGGCAGGAACGGGCTGCCCCCAACCACCAGCTGCCTATTTGTACCTGGCCGGACACAACAATATAGGGAAGGCCTTTTTTTCTTAATTATTTCATGAATTTCATGAAATAATTTAAAAAAAAAATACGTGGGGCTTCGCCCTATTTTTGTGTCCAGCCAGGTACAACTAGGCAGCTGGGGGCTGGAATCCGCAGCGCAGGGAGGCCCAAGCTTTCTGCCCCCCCCCGCTGCAAATTGCAGTCTGCAGCCACCCCGGAAAATGGCGCGTTCATAGAAGCGCCATCTTCTGGCGCTGTACCCAACTCATCCAGGGCCCTGGTGTGGTGGCTCACTGGGTAATAAAGGGGTTAGGGCCAGCTTGGTATTATCAGCTGGCCCTAAGCCCAAAATTCATGGGGTCACGCCAGTATTAGACATGACCGCCATGAATTTCTAGTAAAGTATTTAAAAAACACACAACACCCAGAATAAAGTCCTTTAATTGAAATAAACACACAATTCTTTATTGTTCTAAATTAAACCATACTTACAATCACGCCCATTCCAGCTGAAGCCAAAGATCTCCTGCAATAAAAGAAAAATAATAAACCAACATCATCCTTACCTTTCCATGGTTCCCACGACAGCTTCAGCTCTGCTACATCGAGATGACTGGCTGGACCGCAGCATAACGCTGCCATCCAGCCTGTCATCCCGCAGACACTGAGAAGCGCAGGCATGCTTGCGCTCCTGAGTGTCTCGCTGTGACGGCATCTAGATGAGCCGAGGTCATGTCCAATGAACTCGGCTCACCTCATGCACGTCACTGACAGCGTGGGAAAATTGTCACGCTGAAGCGCTGAGTGCAGGAGAATTCTCCCACGCTGTGAAAGACATGAGAGGGTTCCTGTCAGAGAAAGACTGTTCCTGTAATTCCTATCAGAGAAGAAGAAACATGTTGTTGAGTGGACGACTACGGTTGGATGCAGAGTTGAATTCCTCCCTAAAGCATCAGCTGTGACGTGAATGGTCTTCTGCTAGCCTGTCAGGTTAAAACTGCGCTTCAGGTGACAAGCCCAGGATCTACTCCACGGTCTCCGAGCTAAACGGCTGTTAGGACGATCAGACAGCCTTTTCTGTGATCAGTTAACGGCCGGTAAGTCCTGACCTCAGGCCCCACCACAGGGATCCCAGTGGGCATATGTATGCACTCTCTATAGAGTTTGGCGCCAAACATAAATTCTCATTTAGAGACATTGTTTGCCAATAGGGCTGTGTGAATATTAGCTAGATACTCCCCTCAGTGGGTGAGCTTGTGTATAGAGAGCATAACTGAATTGCAATTTTAGAGAATTGTTAAGTTTGTGAATCTCTGCACTGCACCACTGTAGGGGCTGCCTCTTGCTCTCATCTAATCACACCCTTGCTTTTGGTAACTCCCGGTTACCGCATTAGGCATAACCACAGGTCAGGCAAATTATAGTATATCTGATAGAATATACTGGGCCTATCGGTTGTGCTGCGCAGGGGTCCTAGCTGATCTGGACTAGATATGTGTGATATTTATCTGTGCTTCTTTCTTATGTTTCAGGGGTAATGCTATAACCCTATGCCACATAGGAACAAACATAGTTCAAAACCACCATATTCGGCACCCTTATTAGTTTACTGCGCATGTCAGAGTATAAGATCGGGTATATGTTGTACTCTCATACATGAGAGGTGACACATGAAGTCATCTGGACCATCATAGTAAACTAGCAGAGTGTAATGCGCATGTCCATGGCCACTCATTGTTATTCATACTTGCGTATGTGCTGTGACTTATGGAGTCACCCACGTCATCTTGGAAAAGCATCCAGGGCATAGTACGCATGTCTGCACCCATTCATTGGAGTAAAGGGATATATAATGACATCACTGTAAGTAAATCAGATCCACCGCATAGCATCATATAAGGAGAGCTAGAAAGCGCCATCTTACTATAGTGCAAAGCTACTGGCAACTGCATCATAGCTGTAAATAAAGGACAAATTTATACTGTATCGAAGAATTCCCAAGTTCAAAACAAGATGTACAGTGCCTACAAATAGTATTCAACCCCCTGCAGATTTAGCTGGTTGACACATGCGGAATTAACTTGGCATTGTGACATTTGTACTGTAGATCAGCCTGGAAGTGGGAAATGCA
This sequence comes from Phyllobates terribilis, assembly GCF_046119375.1. Lineage (NCBI taxonomy): Eukaryota > Metazoa > Chordata > Amphibia > Anura > Dendrobatidae > Phyllobates > Phyllobates terribilis. The sequence goes on along the minus strand of NW_027362768.1, from coordinate 30,816,442 downwards.
CTGCAGCAAATTTTTTTTTTTTTTTTTTTTTTTTTTTTTTAAACGTTAAAAGTTAATTCAGAGTGTCATTTATTATTCAACCCCTCAAACCACAAGAATTCTGTTTGGTCCCCCTAAAGTATTAAGAAGTAGTTCAGGCACCAAGAATAATGAGCTTCACATGTGTGGATTAAAGATCTCTTTTGCCAGCCTTTTCTGACAATTTAAGACCCTCCCCAAACTTGTGAACAGCACTCATACATGGTCAACATGGGAAAGACAAAGGAGCATTCCAAGGCCATCAGAGACAAGATCGTGGAGGGTCACAAGGCTGGCAAGGGGTACAAAACCCTTTCCAAGGAGTTGGGCCTACCTGTCTCCACTGTTGGGAGCATCATCCGTAAGTGGAAGGCTTATGGAACTACTGTTAGCCTTCCACGGCCAGGACAGCCTTTGAAAGTGTCCTCCCGTGCCGAGGCCAGGCTTGTCCGAAGAGTCAAGGCTAACCCAAGGCCAACAAGGAAGGAGCTCCGGGAAGATCTCATGGCAGTGGGGACATTGGTTTCAGTCAATACCATAAGTAACGTACTCCACCGCAATGGTCTCCGTTCCAGACGAGCCTGTATGGTACCTTTACTTTCAAAGCGTCATGTCAAGGCTCGTCTACAGTTTGCTCATGATCACTTGGAGGACTCTGAGACAGACTGGTTCAAGGTTCTATGATCTGATGAGACCAAGATCGAGATCTTTGGTGCCAACCACACACGTGACGTTTGGAGACTGGATGGCACTGCATACGACCCCAAGAATACCATCCCTACAGTCAAGCATGGTGGTGGCAGCATCATGCTGTGGGGCTGTTTCTCAGCCAAGGGGCCTGGCCATCTGGTCCGCATCCATGGGAAGATGGATAGCACAGCCTACCTGGAGATTTTGGCCAAGAACCTCCGCTCCTCCATCAAGGATCTTAAGATGGGTCGTAATTTCATCTTCCAACAAGACAACGACCCAAAGCACACAGCCAAGAAAACCAAGGCCTGGTTCAAGAGGGAAAAAGTCAAGGTGTTGGAGTGGCCTAGTCAGTCTCCTGACCTTAACCCAATTGAAAACTTGTGGAAGGAGCTCAAGAATAAAGTCCACATGAGACACCCAAAGAACCTAGATAACTTGGAGAAGATCTGCATGGAGGAGTGGGCCAAGATAACTCCACAGACCTGTGCCGGCCTGATCAGGTCTTATAAAAGACGATTATCAGCTGTAATTGCAAACAAGGGTTATTCCACAAAATATTAAACATAGGGGTTGTATAATAATTGACCCACACTTTTAAGTTTAAAATTTAATAAAATTCAACTGAGCAGCATAACTTTTTGGTTTGTAAGATTTATGCTTCTGTTCATAAAACCTACTCTCGTTTGCAGTTTGAAGGCTCTAACTTATTTGCATCTTATCAAACCAGCTAAATCTGCAGGGGGTTGAATACTACTTGTAGGCACTGTAAGATAACACAAAATTACAGAAGACCCTCCATGTGCTGTGGCTGATATACCTATGATACAAGGATATCTGAGAAGAGCTGCACCTTATTTAAAGCTCCACTTAGAATCCAAAAGAGTACAGAACATCCCAAAAGAGCAAAATGGAACAAATATAAATAATAGTGATATATCTCAAGCAATAATTATATGTAATTCTAATAACTGTTATTTCACAATAGATCTTCAAGAAATAGTGTTCCTTGTATAAGATGAGTCATCCTATCAATAATGTCCAATATTAGATATATATGTCTAAAAGAAAAGAAAAAAATTGTTAATCATCACTAAAATACACAAACAGACTAAAAAAAGGGTAGAATACCCACCAAAAATATAAGGAATAATACACATCAAATTATAAAGTACAATTTATTTTATAGTCCACATTAGGTCTCAATTTCGTATTTAATCTAGAAATCCACATCCGTACTCTCTTTTTAGTAATTACCCTATATCACTACCTCTTCTTAGAAGGGGTATGTGGTCAATTATAGAAAATTCGCAACCATCTTTCAGTGTGTTCATGTTAAAAAAAAAAATGCTTAGATACAGGTAAGTCGTTGTTTTTTACAGATAGTGTAACAATGATGATTTATTCTGGTTATAAAGTCTCAGGTGGTCTCACCTACATCCTAGGGTACCTGGTGTCTACTGGAAAAGACCCGGTAGACACTTAGTCACACCCCTGCAGGGTTATCCTGGCCAGTGGTGCTGTGGGTCCATAGACACTAGCGTTACATTACATTCGGACCATGGACCTCGCTGACAAACTGGGATCCAGAGATCCCAAGTCAAGTGTACAAGTACTGTACGAGGAGGTCCGCTTTGAGCGTGAGCATCAAGACCAGCTGATGCAGGCCATCAATGTGGTGGCTACCCATTTGCAGGTTCTTTCCGCTGCAGTGTCTGCCCCTCCTTCTGCCTCTACCACGTCTGGCCAACCCTTCTCATGCCAGAGGACCACCCACAATGGCTCTAAACTTCCAGTTCCCTTTGCTACCACATCACACCATCAGCATCTGAGCCGATGCAGGTTGAGCGGACCACATTCTCTGTACAGGAACGACAGCGGAAATACAGAGACAAGATTTGTATGTACTGTGAAGGGAAAGGACATTTTGTTCCCCAGTTCCCTGTGAGACTGGGAAACTACAGCACCTAGGGTTGGCCAGAGAGACGACCCTAGGTGAGAGTAATTGCTCTCCAAAGCTATTGACCAAACTTACCTTGACTTGGCAGGAGAGGTCCCTCTCCACTGCTGCCCATCTGAATCCTGGCTCCACGGGAAAATTCATTCATCTGGATCTCATCCATCGACTTCAGATACCTACCCAATGGCAGGATCATCCCCTGACTTTTGCCTGCAAGATCGGACAACTCCTGGCACAACCTGTTTGATTCATCATGCCACCAGTGGAGTGGAGTCCTGGATACTGAGATGATTTCCTTCTCCATGCTACCCAGATCTGTGAATCCTGTTCTCCTGGGCCTTTCATGGCTGTGTCTACAAGTGATGATTATTAACTGGTCCTCCAGTCAGGTCCTTCATTGGGAACACCACTGTGATTCCAACTGCCTAGCCAAGGTCACACCCAAGACTCCACCCCCTGTACCTTCAAAAATTGCGTCACTGCCCATCCATTGGAGAAGTCTTCTGAAAAGAAGGCTGAGGTCCTGCCACGCCACAAACCTTATGACTGTCCCAGCGATCTTCTTCCTGGCACTTCACCACCCCAAGGGCAGGTGTATCACCTATCTCTTCCTGAGAATCGAATCATGTCTGAATACATCAAAGAGAATTTAGACAAGGGATTCAGCTGCAAGTCCTCTTCTCTTGCTGGTGCTGGCTTCTTCTTCATGACTAAAAAGGATGGTTCCCTAAGCCCCAGTATAGACTATCGAGGTCTTAACAAAATCACAATAAAGAACAAGTACCTATGCATTTGATTTATGAGCTATTTGAGAAAATCCGTGGAGCTAAGATCTTCTCTAAATTGGATCTCCGACAGGCTTACGACTTGATTCATATCCATAAGGGTGATTAATAGAAAAGGCCTTTATTACCTGTGACGGTCACTACGAGTGTCTCATCATGCCCGTCGGGCTGTGTAATGTCCCCGCCATGTTTAAGGAGTTCATTAATGACATCTTCTGGTATTTCCTCTATGCTTCCATGGGTGTGTATTCGGACGATATCCTGATACTCTCCTTTGATCTTCCTTTCCACAGAAATACAGTTGTGCTCAAAAGTTTACATACCTCGGCAGAATTTTTCCTTTCTTGATCTTGTTTCAGAGAATATAAATGATAACAAAAAAACTTTTTCTCCACTCATGGTTATTGGTTGGGTGAAGCCATTTATTGTCAAACTACTGTGTTTTCTCTTTTTAAATCTTAATGACAACCAAAAACATCCTAATGACCCTGATCAAAAGTTCACATACCCCAGTTCTTAATAGCGTGTATAGCCCCCTCTAACATCAATGACAGCTTGAAGTCTTTTGTGGTACTTGTGGATGAGGTTCTTTAATTTTTCAGATGGTAAAGCTACCCATTCTTCTTGGCAAAAAAAGCCTCCAGTTCCTGTAAATTCCTGGGTTGTCTAGCATGAACTGCGAGCTTGAGATCTCCCCAGAGTGGCTCAATGATATTGAGGTCAGGAGACTGAGATGGCCTCTCCAGAACCTTCACTTAGTTCTGCTGTAGACAATGACAGGTCGACTTGGCCCTGTGTTTTGAATCGTTGTCATGTTGGAACTTCCAAGTACGTCCCATGCGCAGCTTCTTGACTGATGAGTGCCAATTTGCTTCCTGTATTTGCTGATAACGTGCTGCATTCATCTTTCCTTCAACTTTTACCAAGTTTCCTGTGCCTTTTGTAGCTCACACATCCCCAAAACATCAGCGATCCACCTCCGTGTTTTACTGTAGGAATGGTGTTCCTTTCATCATAGGCCTTGTTGACCTCTATCCAAATGTAACGTTCATGGTTGTGGCCAAAAAGTTCAATTTTGGTCTCATCACTCCAAATTTACTTGTTCCAAAAGTTTTGTGGCTTGTCTCTGTCCTGTTTGGCGTATTCTAGGTGAGATACTTTGTGGCATTTGTACAGTAATGGCTTTCTTCTGGCGACTCGACCATGCAGCCCATTTTTCTTCAAGTACCTCCTTGTTGTGCATCTTGAAACAGCCATACCGCTAGTTTTCAGAGAGTCCTGAATTTCAGCTGATGTTATTTGTGGGTTTTTCTTTGCATCCCGAACAATTTTCCTGGCAGTTGTGGCCGAAATTTTTGTTGGTCTACCTGACCGTGGTTTGGTTTTTACAGAGCCCCTGATTTTCCATTTGTTAATCACAGTTTGAATGCTGCTGACTGGCATTAGCAATTCTTTGGATATTTTTGTATCCCTTTCCTGTGTTATACAGTTCAACTACCTTTTCCCGTAGATCCATTGACAATTCTTTTGCTTTTACCATGACTCACAATCCAGAAACGTCAGTGGCTGGATGAAAGATACAAGAGTTTGTCTGGATCCCAAAAACTCAGCTTTTATGCACACACACTGATTACAAGCAAACAAGTCACAGATGAAGATGTTACCTTTAGCAGCCATTCAAACCCAATTGTGTCAAATTCTGTGCATGTTATCAGGCCAAAATCACCAGGGTATGTGAACTTTTGATAAGGGTCATTTGGATGTTTTTGGTTATCATTAAGATTTAAAAAGAGAAAACACAGTAGTTTGACAATAAATGGCTTCACCCAACCAATAACCATGAGCGGAGAAAACGTTTTTTATCATTCATATTCTCTGAAACACGGCAAATAAAGGAAAAATTCTGCAGGAGTATGCAAACTTTTGAGCACAACTGTGCATCCGTCAAGTTCTGCAGCATCTCCAGTAAAACAATTTGTTTGGCAAATTGTCCAAAGGTGTCTTGGAAAAAACTTCCTTGCATTTCCTTAGCTACACTGTCTCAAACTAAAGTCTCGAAATGGATCCAGAAAAGGTTTCTGCTATTATATCCTGGCCCTGTAATCAAGGCCTGTGAGCCATTCAACACTTTATGGGTTTGGCCAACTTCAAAGGCAATTTATCCCGCACTTCTCATCCCTTATGGCACCTATCTTCGCCTTAAACAAGAAGGGGCCAGTGCCAGAGACTGGCCTGAGTCGGTAGTGTCGGCCTTTCAGCATTTGAAAGAGGTATTTGCGTGTGCTTCGGTGCTGCATCACCCTGATCCCAACAATATAAAAGGAAAGATTAGAACAGAATATTAAGTTACCTAATATAATCAAGTATAATACACATCTATCATCCATATTGTAACCTACTCTTTTAGGATATATATATCCGGCCATTCGTATGAACTACAATATATTGGGGAGTGCCGAAGCAGAAAAAAACAAACATATGGCCCATTTTATAGAGAATTAGAAAATCTTTTTTTTTTATTGTACAGAGTTTAAAGTGATGCAGCATGTGTCAAAAAATACATACAGAGTTTAAAACATACTTAAAAACAAGCAGGTGTCACAAGAGTGTAGGTATCACATCCCAAAGGTATCATTATTTATAATTATTACATCCCTGAAGACATTGAATTGATGGATAGGGGGAGTGTGGACAACCAATCCATGTGCAAACAATATTCAGTCTGAAAGACTATGTATATATATATATAGCTCTCTCTGCCCCTGTTCATCAAAAATCACTAATGTCCATCATAATTACCTTTGCGGAGTGAAGCACGCACGCTGCGTGATTACCCGACGCGTGTTTCGGCGCTATTGCCTTCCTCAAGGGGATTGCTTTGACTGAACATCAGGACCTTTAAATATATATTGCGCGCATTACTAGCCAATGGGGCAACAATACCGTCCCCACCGGAAATGGGCGGTCATATGATCGTTGTCATAGCGATCCACGACACTACCCAGTGATACACCGCGACCCGGAAGTGATGCAGAGTGCGTCGTCGTACCCAAGACAGCTGACCCCAACGGCATCGCAGCAGCGATGCTACCCAGGACGCCGATGGAGTCAGATGTGTAGGGACAGCGACGCACCTGCGTACAGGGTCTTACGGTAACGTACTCACCATATCACAATAGACCACTACATATAAAGATCATACCTCGGAAAAAAGGGGGGGTCGCTAGAGTGTCACCCCATGGCATTACCATAGATACAAAAAGATATATCCTATAGTGACACATCTCATAATTCATAAACAGTGACACATCTCATAACTCATAGTGTGTATACATCATAGAATAATGCATATATCTTATATTACTAATACCATCCCATTTCAGGGTACATCTGTGCATATAAAATATACACAGATATATATTCCATATGATACACAACCCCAATCCAATGAGAAATTACATATAAAAAGGAATATATACCCCAATTATGGCTAGATTTTCTCATATACATCCCCATCACCATTTATACAGAACAATATTTTACAATTATAATTATAAATATGGCTAAATGTTTTTATATATTTTTATATTTTTATAACCCCATCACCATTTCATAGGGCACAATGTTTTACAATTATAAAAGTCGATATGACGTTCTTATACAGGAAACAATGGCAAAGGAACCTTCCCCAAGTAGCAACCAATATATAATATATGTATACACACATGAAATCATGCACATAACATAATACAGATAGAGGACCATAAGCCATAAGTTTCTTCTTTTTGCGTAATGCATAATTTCTAGGTTGGATTGCTATGGTGTGAATTTCACAAATATGGCATGTAGATGTATTGTCACGATAATCCCTTGTATGAAGCGCACAAAGATATCATCATGTTCAACCAGAACCGTAAATTCATTCAAATTAAACCTGCTAAAGAATGCATAGAATTAAAAAACAAAATCAACAACCACCTTAAAAAGAGACAATGCATGCATTGATTGCACAGGTACTCAAATGTAATGGCAGGACTGGGTTCACAGAAATGGGGCAAAAGTATTGTTTTCATTTAGGCCACTGGGATGTAATGTTTTGAGGGACCAGATCCACCTCGTCTCCATACGACCGAGTCTATGGGAAACGGGACCACTCCGTATCCCCACATCAACCATATCAATCCCTCTCACTTCTAATAATTTGGCGTCACAATTATGGTGTATTTTAAAGTGCTTTGGTATCGTCTTGAGAATAGATATATCATTTTGTTCTGATGCAGCCAATATCCCCAAGACGTGCTCCCTAACTCGTGTTTTTAGACAACGTGTGGTCATCCCAACGTGGATCAGACCACACGGACATGTGGCATAATATATCACATTACGTGACACACATGTGATATGTTTTTTTATTTTATACACATGTTTACCTGTAGAATCGACAAAAGTGGTACTTCTGATCACGTTGGGACAGGCCACACATCGACCACACGGTATGCATCCCAAACGAACACCAAAATTATCCATAAGCGTGTGAACCCTACCGCCATCATAATGGCTGTGAACCAAGTTGTCTCGGAGATTTTTAGCATGACGGAATACTATTGTAGGTTTTGCTGTAATGTATTTAGCCAATATTGGATCAGCTCTTAAAATTCGCCCGGCCTTATTAAGGGCATTTCGGACTGCTGGTATCTGAGAATGAAATGTGGTGATGAACCTTACCACATCATTCTCTTTTTTGTTATCACGGGATTTATAGAGCAAATCATAGCGAGAAGAATGTCTTGCCCGATTATAGGCCTTCTTTACCATTCTGTGACTATATCCGCGTTCATAGAAGCGTTCCCTCAATTCCTGTGATTGTACCTCGAAGTCTTGATCGCTGGACAAGATTTTGCGAAGGCGCAGAAACTGCTCCACCGGAACAGACTGAATCATATGTAATGGTAGGGACAAGGAAGCGTGGAGAAGGGTATTGGTGGAAGTTGGCTTCCTAAAAATGTTCATTTGGATGGCATTGTCTTTATCTCGCATCAAACATACATCCAAGAACTCAATTTTATCTGGATCACATGTGAATGTGATACGAATATTCAATGTGTTGGTATTTAAGTCTCGTATGAACATCTCCAACTGTTCACACGAACCCTGCCAGATCAGCAGGATGTCATCGATGTACCGTGTCCAGGAAAGAACACGCCCCATCGGTGACCGCTGATCTGGCAGGGAGAGGTCCTTCTCCCACAGCCCCAGAAAAAGGTTAGCATACGAGGGGGCAAAGGCCACCCCCATAGCAGTCCCCTGGAGCTGCAGGTAGAAGGACCCCTTGAATACAAAGAAATTATGGGTGAGTGTGAACTCCAATAGTTCCATCACCAATGCCTGTAAATCAATAGATAGAGATGATCCCCTTAAAAAATGTTGAGTAGCACGTAGACCTTCATTGTGTCTAATACTGGTGTACAGCGACTCAATGTCAGCTGTCACCAAGATAGAATCAATCTCTAAATATAGTCCATCCACCCTTCTCAGCAGGTCACCCGTATCCTTCAAGAATGACGGAAGACTTTCAACCAGTAGATTTAATTTGGAATCTATCCATCTATTAACGGGCTCCAAGTAGTTCCCCCTGCCCGATATAATCGGACGTCCAGGAGGTCTGCTCAAATTCTTATGAACTTTGGGGAGGAGATACAGGGTGGGAACTGTTGGTTCGGCCACAGCTAATGCAGATGCCAGCTCACCTGTAATAACTCCCCCACTGATTCCTTTACCTAGAATTCTTTTCAGTTGTTCCTGGTAGTGTCGTGGATCGCTATGACAACGATCACATGACCGCCCATTTCCGGTGGGGGCAGTATTGTTGCCCCATTGGCTAGGAATACACGCAATATATATTTAAAGGTCCTGATGTTCAGTCAGAGCAATCCCCTTGAGGAAGGCAATAGCGCCAAAACGCGCGTCGGGGAATCACGCAGCATGCGGGCTTCACTCTACAAAGGTAATTATGATGGACATTAGTGATTTTTGATGAACAGGGGCAGAGAGAGCTGTATATATATACAGTGTCTTTCAGACTGAATATTGTTTGCACATGGACTGGTTGTCCACACTCCCCCTATCCATCAATTCAGTGTCTTCAGGGATGTAATAATTATAAATAATGATACCTTTGGGATGTGATACCTACACTCTTGTGACACCCGCTTGTTTTTAAGTATGTTTTAAACTCTGTATGTATTTTTTGACACATGCTGCGTCACTTTAAACTCTGTACAATAAAATAAAAAAATTTTCTAATTCTCTATAAAATGGGCCATATGTTCGTTTTTTTCTGCTTCGGCACTCCCTGATCCCAACAAGTAGTTTCTCTTGGAGGTAGATGCCTCATCTATTGGTGCTGGGGCAGTGCTCCTGCAAAGAACTGCTTCGTGGAAGTCTGTCTTTTGCGTTTTTTTCTCCAAACTGTTTTTGCCAGCTGAGTGAAATTAAATTATTGGGGATTGTGAGCTTCTGGCTGTCAAGATTGCGCTCTAGGAATGGAGACATCTACTGGAACGTGCCAGCTCTCCAATAATAATATACACTGACCATAAAAATCTGACCTTCCTACAGTCTACCCAGTGGTTGAATCCTCGTCAAGCAAGGTTGGCACTCTTCTTCACTTATTTTAACTTTGAATTACATTTCTGCCCTGCGGAGAAGAATGTCAAAGCTAGTGCCCCATCTCGATCCTTTGATGTGATCGATTTCCTGGAGGAGCCTCAGCACATCATTGACCCGGTCAGGATTATTGAAGCAGCCCCTGTCCTTTTTAAAGACATTCCTCTAGGCAAAATGTTTATCTCCATCGCTAGAAGGAAGAGAGTTCTGTCCTGGGGACATGAATCAAAGTTGGCTGGTCATGTGGGCATACATAAATCCACTGAGCTGATTGCTCACCATTTCCAGTGGCCCTCGCTGGTCAAGGATGTCTGGGATTTAGTAAATGCTTGTTCACAGTGCACCAGAAACAAGACTTCCAGGGATAAGCCTGATCGTCTCCTCCAGGCTCTGCAGGTTCCTTCTGCTTAATATATTGCTGTGGATTTCATCACAGATCTGCCTCTCTCCAAGGGTTATGACTAGTGTTGAGCATTCCGATACTGAAATATCGGGTATCGGCCGATATTCGCGGTATCGGAATTCCGATACTTAATTCCGATACTTTTACAATATCGAATACCGGAATCGGAAGTTCCCATAATGCCTGCGCTCTGCAGTGTCTCTGAAGGATGACAAGCTGGATGGCAGCACTCAGCTGAGATCCAGCCTGTCATCAGAATGCCATCCCAGCGTGGGAGAATTCTCCTGATTGTTTAAAAGCCGGCGCGCGGTAAAAAGCCGCCGGCTTTTAAACAATCACACAGCCCCATACTGCTTCCCCGCAGCCTCCCACCCGATCCTCCGCTCCCCTCACCACCTCCCATCCCGATCGTAAGTTAGGACCGGGCGAGGAGCGCAGCACCAAGGAGCGGGGACCGAAGAACCCGGGCGGGGAAGCCGGCAGTGAGAAGACTTCACCGCCGGCTTTCCCGTTCTGTGCTGCGCTTTCCCGCCGGTTATTTCAAATGAACAGCTGAGGTATCAGGTGATGCCGATCAGCTGTTCATTTGAAGTCGCCGCGGTGCCTTCAGAGGGTTCATGTGAGTTCATGCTTGACTGCATTGCATGAACTCACATGAACTTTCCCACGGCCGCACAGGTCAGCCTCACCTCCCAGACCATGATTAGTGTGTGCATGCAGGCAGACATAAGCCGATGTGACACTACTACTCCCATCGGCCTATGTCTGTCCCCCGTCCACTCGTGCCAGCAGGATCAGCTCGATGGGAGCAGTAGTTCCCATCAGCCTGATCCTGCTATTTAAATTGCCCTACTGTGTCCCCAATACATTTTAAATACATGTCATTGGTGGCCAGTGGTTACCTACAATAAATTAGTTCATACATTACCTGTCCCCGCCGATCGCCACCTAAAATAAAGTAAAAAATAAAAAACTACACCTATACTCACCTAGACACCTAATTCCCCGAAGCCATCAATCTCCTGTAATAAAATATAAAATAATAATCCACAACCTTATCCTTACCCCTCCGTAGTAGTCCACGAGTGTCCCACGAAGATCTCCAGTTCAGAGCAGCCACATAGAATGTGACCGCTCTGAACCGCTGCCGCCGCTAGAATGACGGGGCCGTAAAGCAGCCCCGTCATTGCATAAGCGGGTTCGCCGGAGTTCAGGCAGCGCTGCTCCGGTCAGCTCCTTTACGGCCCTGCTGTATCGTGAGAAATTCCCACGGTACAGCAGTGCCGTAAAGGAGGTCTCCGGAGCTGCGCTGCCTGAATGCACTCCGGTGACCTCAGTCAGTGGCTCCCGCTGCCGGGAGCGGACGTGTTCCCGGCAGTGTGAGCTTACAGCAGCCATGCACAGCTGTCACATCTCCAGATGTGACAGCTGTGCATGGGAGATCAGCGCAGGAACGTGGACAGGTAACTATTTTTTTTTAGTAAACTAAGAATTAAATAAAATGGTGTGTTTTATTTCAAATAAATTATTTTTTTCTGGGTGTAGTGTGTTTTTTATTTTTAACACTTTGTAGGTTAGTAATGGGGGTGTCTTATAGACGCCCATCATTACTAACCTGGGCTTCATGGCAGCTGGCGCTGACATGAACCCCAGCCCCATTACCCCCTGCCACCGCACCAGGGCAGCGTGGAAGAGCGAGGCTAAGTGCCAGAATTGGCGCATCCTATGGAAGCGCCATTTCTGGGGCAGCTGACGGCTGGTGTTTCTAGCCTGGGAGGGGGCCAATATTCATGGCACCCTTCCTGGGCTATTAATATCAGCCCCCAGCTGTCTGCCTAGCCTTTGCTAGCTATTAAAAAAGGGGGGACCCCACGTCATTTTTTTGGGGGGTCCCCCATTTTAATAGCTAGTAAAGGCTAGGTATTCCGCTGGGGGCTGATATTAGTAGTCTGGGAAGCTCCATGGGTATTACCCCCTTCCCAGGCTTCAAACATCTGCCCCAGCCGTCTGCTTAACCTCCGCTAGAGACTAAAATTATGGGGCATCCCACGCCAATTTTTTTTTTTAAATAAATCCTTTATTTTAACACTAAATGACATTTGAGGAGTTAATAAAGATGCAGTCCCTAAATTATTATTTCTTTTTTAATTAATTTTTCCCAAAAATTTTGACGTGGGCTTTGCCATATTTTTGTATGCCAGCCAGGTACAGCATCCAGCTTCTATGAACGCGCCATTTTCTGGGGTGGCTGCGGACTGCAATTTGTAGTGGGGGGGAGGCCCAGAAAGCTTGGGTCTCATATTTTTTTTAAAAAAGGGCTTCCCGATATTGTTGTGTCCGGCCAGGTACAAATAGGCAGCCCGTTCCTGCCTGCTGTACCTGGCTGGACACAAATATAGTGCGAAGCCCCACGTCAATTTTTTTTTAATTATTTCAGGAAATTCATGAAATAATTAAAAAAAAATTGACGTGGGGCTTCGCACTATATTTGTGTCCAGCCAGGTACAGCAGGCAGGAACGGACTGCCCCCAACCACCAGCTGCCTATTTGTACCTGGCCGGACACAACAATATAGGGAAGCCCTTTTTTTCTTAATTATTTCATGAATTTCATGAAATAATTTAAAAAAAAAATACGTGGAGCTTCGCACTATTTTTGTGTCCAGCCAGGTACAACTAGGCAGCTGGGGGCTGGAATCTGCAGCGCAGGGAGGCCCAAGCTTTCTGGGCCCCACCCGCTGCAAATTGCAGTCCGCAGCCGCCCCGGAAAATGACGCGTTCATAGAAGCGCCATCTTCTGGCGCTGTACCCAACTCATCCAGGGCCCTGGTGCGGTGGCTCATTGGGTAATAAAGGGGTTAAGGCCAGCTTGGCATTATCAGCTGGCCCTAAGCCCGAAATTCATGGGGTCACGCCAATATTAGACATGACCACCATGAATTTCTAGTAAAGTATTTAAAAAAAACACAACACCCAGAATAAAGTCCTTTAATTGAAATAAACACACAATTCTTTATTGTTCAAAATTAAACCATACTTACCATCACGCCCATTCCAGCTGAAGCCAACGATCTCCTGCAATAAAAGAAAAATAATAAACCAACCTCATCCTTACCTTCCCATGGATCCCACAACAGCTTCAGCTCTGCTACATCGAGATGACAGGCTGGACCGCAGCAGAACGCTGCCATCCAGCCTGTCATCCCGCAGACACTGAGAAGCGCAGGCATGCTTGCGCTCCTCAGTGTCTCTCTGTGACGTCATCCAGATGAGCCGAGTTCATGTCCAATGAACTCAGCTCACCTCATGCACGTCACTGACAGCGTGGGAAAATTCTCACGCTGAAGCGCTGAGTGCAGGAGAATTTTCCCACGCTGTCAGTGACGTGCATGAGGTGAGGTCATGTCCAATGAACTCGGCTCACCTCATGCACGTCACTGACAGCGTGGGAAAATTCTCCTGCACTCAGCGCTTCAGCGTGAGAATTCTCCCACGCTGTCAGTGACGTGCATGAGGTGAGCTGAGTTCATTGGACATGACCTCACCTCATGCACGTCACTGATAGCGTGGGAGAATTCTCCTGCACTCAGCGCTTCAGCGTGAGAATTTTCCCACGCTGTCAGTGACGTGCATGAGGTGAGGTCATGTCCAATGAACTCAGCTCACCTCATGCACGTCACTGACAGCGTGGGAGAATTCTCACGCTGAAGCGCTGAGTGCAGGAGAATTTTCCCACGCTGTCAGTGACGTGCATGAGGTGAGGTCATGTCCAATGAACTCGGCTCACCTCATGCACGTCACTGACAGCGTGGGAAAATTCTCCTGCACTCAGCGCTTCAGCGTGAGAATTCTCCCACGCTGTCAGTGACGTGCATGAGGTGAGCTGAGTTCATGGGACATGACCTCACCTCATGCACGTCACTGACAGCGTGGGAAAATTCTCACGCTGAAGCGCTGAGTGCAGGAGAATTCTCCCACGCTGTCAGTGACGTGCATGAGGTGAGCTGAGTTCATTGTCGGCTCATCTGGATGCCGTCACAGAGAGACACAGGAGCGCAAGCATGCCTGCGCTTCTCAGTGTCTGTGGGATGACAGGCTGGATGGCAGCGTTCTGCTGCGGTCCAGCCTGTCATCTCGATGTAGCAGAGCTGGAGCCATCGTGGGAACCATGGAAAGGTAAGGATGAGGTTGCTTTATTATTTTTCTTTTATTGCAGGAGATCATTGGCTTCAGCTGGAATGGGCATGACGGTAAGTATGGTTTAATTTAGAACAATAAAAAATTGTGTGTTTATTTCAATTAAAGGACTTTATTCTGGGTGTTTGTGTTTTTTTTTTTAACTTTGACTATGGGGTTAGTAATGGGGGTGTCTTATAGACGCCTCTCCATTACTAACCTGGGCTTGATGTCAGCTGGTATTATAAGCTGACATCAACCCCAACCCTATTACCCCACTGCCACCGCTACAGGGCAGTGGGAAGAGCGAGGCTAAGTGCCAGAGTTGGCGCATCCTATGGATGCGCCATTTCTGGGGTGGCTGACGGCTGGTGTTTCTAGCCTGGGAGGGGGCCAATATTCATGGCACCCTTCCTGGGCTATTAATATCAGCCCCCAGCTGTCTGCCTAGCCTTTGCTAGCTATTAAATTAGGGGGAACCACACGTCATTTTTTTTGGGGGGTCCCCCATTTTAATAGCTAGTAAAGGCTAAGTATTCCGCTGGGGGCTGATATTAGCAGCCTGGGAAGCTCCGTGGGTATTACCCCCTTCCCAGGCTTCAAACATCTGCCCCAGCTGTCTGCTTAACCTCCGCTAGAGACTAAAATTAAGGGGAACCCCACGCCAATTTTTTTTAAAATAAATCCTTTATTTTAACACTAAATGACAAGTACAGTAAGCAACACTGTCACTGTACTTCATATATATGTGACTGACATGTTTCTATCTATCTAATCTATGTGTGAAGCTCTATTCTTTCTGTTATAAATTGTCGGGTACCGCTGCTGAATTGCCGGCCGGCTTTTTAAAAGAGACGGTGCACGAAAACACTAATATTTTTTTTAATAAATCCTTTGCACTAAATGACAAGTACATTAAGCAACACTGTCACTGTACTTCATATATATGTGACTGACATGTTTCTATCTATCTAATCTATGTGTGGTGCTCTATTCTTTCTGTTGTAAATTGTCGGGTACCGGTGTATGCGCTGATGAATTGCCGGCTTTTCGCATAATACATTCTACATTATTCTTAGTTGTTTTACTTCATGTAGAATTAACCTACAAGGAAAGAAAGGGTTTATTTTCATTCCAATATTTCTGTCCCATTGACTTGCATTGGTTTCCGGTATCGGAATCGGCGATATCCGATACTTTTTGAGTATCGGTCCGATCCAATCCGATACGATATTTCCTGATATCGGAAGGTATCGCTCAACACTAGATATGACACCATCTGGCTTCTGGTGGATCAATTCTCTAAGATGGTTCACTTCATAACCCTGGCCAATCTTCTCTCCACTCCTAAGCTCACCACGCATGTATTTCGTCTCCACAGTTTTCCTCTCCACATAGTCTCTGGCCATGGAGTCCAGTTTAATCCAAAGTTTTAGAGAGCTTTGTGCAAGTGGCTGAATGTCCAGCTGGGCTTCTCTTCCGCATATCAACCGCAGACTAATGGGCCGTGTAACAGGTAAATCAGGTTCTCAAGAGCTACCTTTGGCACTTAATCTCTGCTCGTCAGGATGAATGGGTACAACTACTCTCTTTGGCAGAATTTTCCTACAACAACCATAGTGGGGAATCTTCCAGAGCATCTCCATTCTTCGTGGTATACTCCCAGCATCTTCAAGTGCGCTCTTCTATGTCTGCTTCTTCCGGGGTTCCAGCAGCTAATGCCTTTTATAGCAACTTCCTACATATCTGAAAGCAGGCACAGGCATCCCTCCTTAATGCCGTTACTCTGATAAAGACTCATGCGGACAAGAAGAGAGGTTTGCCGCCTCAGTATCTTTCTAGAGATAAAGTCTGGCTGTCATTCCGGAATATTCGCCTGAACGTGCCTTGTACAATTTCACCACGGTACCTTAGTCTGTACAAGATCCTCAGGGAAGTTAATCCGGTGACCTACTATCTTCAACTCCTTGAGAATCTATGGACCCCAAACGCCTTTCATGTCTCGCTCCTTAAGCCGGTGGTCATGAATCGCTCCTCAAAACCTCAAGCTACTTCCACTACTGTTGTTCCTGAGGGTCATTTGGACGTCTGTGAGGTTAAGGACATCCTGGATGCAAAAAAGGTTCAGGGGAGGATCCTTCTATCCAGTGGACAGGAAGGACTTTGGACCTGAAGAGAGAACCTTCGGAGAATATCTGTGCCCCTGTCATCTTGGAGCGATTTCTCCATTGGATTGGCAAAGAAGGTAAGGTGATGTAAGGGGGGTACTGTCACGGTGACAACTCGCATGCCTCCTCAGTGCTGCCCTTCTCACCATGCCCTTCTCGTGTCAGGACATCATCCTGAGTTTGCTTCTTTCAGCACTCTTCAGCACCGCTGCATCTGCATGTAATTTCAATTTAGCTTTAAGGGGCATGGCCAGTCTAGGCAGGAATTAAACCCTTTTGTGTCTTGCAGAGATTAGGTTCCCTGGCCTACCCATGCCAGCAATGTCTATATTAGGCAGCTCCTCCCACCAGTTCTTGCCTGAATGTTGGTCCCTAGCATGCTAGCACTCATTTATGCATATCTCTGTATTCTGCCTCCTGTTATTGACCTGGTCTATTTAGCTGCTCAGTTTGACTTCTCCATCCCTGTCTCCGGCTCTGTATTTTGAACCCTTGCTGCCTGCCCTGACCTCGGACCATTGGACTCTGCTTCTGTCTCACCCTCCTGTACCTCGTACCTGTGCCTATGACCCTCCGATCAGCTGCTGCAGTCCCTGGGACTGCCCTGGAGTGGTAACTGGTGTCTACTGGCAGCCCAGCCTATCCTTACCATCAGAGGCCCTAGTGAAGACTCAATAGACACTTAGTCACAGTCCTCCAGGGTAGTCCCAACCTGTGGCACACTGGGTCCAAACCCACTAGTGTTACACTCTCCTTAGACATCCTTGTCTCATAGGTATACCAGCCACAGCACATGGAAAGTCTTCTGTCATTTTTGGTTATCATACATCTTGTTTTCAGTTTGGGACTTCTTCAAAATATATTTACCCTTTGGATACAGCTATAATGCTGTTGCCAGCAGATTTGCCCTCTAGTAAGATAGCATTTTGTAGCTCTCCTTATGTGCTGCTTTGCAGTAGACCTGATTTACATACAGTGATGTCATTGTATATTCCTTCATGGCAATAAGTGGGCACAGACATGCGCACTACACCCTGGATCCCTTTCCAAGACGGTGCAGGTGCCTCCATACGTTACTGTGCATGCGCAAGTATGAATACCAATGAGCGGGCGCGGACACGTGCTTTACGCTCTACTCCTTTGCTAAGATGGTGCGAACGATTTCATGTGTCACTGCGCATGTGTGAAAATACATCATACACCTGATTTTATTCTCTGACATGCGCAGTAAATAGTGATGGGCGAGCACTAAAATGCTCGGGTGCTCGTTGCTCGGGTCGAGCAAATTGGAATGCTCGGGTGCTCGACCCGAGCAATGAGCCCAATGTAAGTCTATGGGAAACTCGAGCATATGTTCCCATTATTAGGAAGTGAGTCTCCCATAGTGTTTGCCTATGCAGTGAATGCAAAAGCTGTCAAAAATTTGGAGGAACTCCAATGTCCCTTGCAAGATATGTAGAGGAGGTAATATGGTAGATATGGTGATGAATGATATGGTGATGGAGGATGAGGAGAAGTAGGAGGACAAGAGCAAATAGACAAAATCAGAAAGCGTATACCCATGTGTAGGTGTGGAGAGGTGCATGGGAATAGACCTCCCAAAAAAGACACTGGATTTGAGTTTATGTTACGCTGCTATCATTCGGTGGTGTTGAGAAGTCTGGCCCAATTCAGCCCTTGTTCATTTTTATAAGAGTCAGCCTGTCAGCATTTTCAATTGAGAGGCGGATGTGCCTATCAGTTATAATTCCACCACTGGCACTAAAAACCCGCTCCTTGGGTGTCCAACGAACTGTGACCTCTGCCGCCAGCGTTTTCAGATGGGAATTTTTTTAATAATTCCGCAACAAGGGCCTTCTGGTATTGCCCCATTTTAGTAGACCTGTCCTCCTCATGAATAAGAGATATGAAGTTCTCCTTGTAGCGTGGGTCTAGAAGTGTCACCAACCAGTAATGACTGTCACCCAAAATTTGGAGAATGCGAGGGTCATGCCACGCCACGCCACGCATGCCAGACTAAGAGGCAAGACTTCTGTGTCCTCACCAAGAAGATGACTGACCATGCTCTCCTCCTCCTCCTCCTCTCTGTCCTCAGGCCATCCATGCTGAACAGACAGTATGACAGTTGTGCAGGTAGTACTGTCTATAGTGCATGAAACTAGCTCCTCCTCTTCCTCATTGTCACCCAATCCACGTTGGGATGAGATGAGGCTGGGCTTTGTGTAATCACCCTGTATGGTTCCTTGCTCCATCTCATCGTGCTCCGCCTGCAATGCATCCTCTTTGATTGTGAGCAGAGAGCGTTTCAGAAGACAGAGAAGAGGGATGGTGACGCTAATTATGGTGTCATCGCCGCTCACCATCTTGGTGGAGTCCTCAAATTTTTGGAGGATGGTACATATGTCTGACATCCATGTCCACTCCTGAGGTCTTATGTGTGGAGTCTGAACTGAATACCGACGGCCTTGTTGATGCTGGTAGTCAACAACTGCCCTCTTCTGCTCACAAATCCTTCCCAACATCTGCAATGTAGAGTTCCAATGCGTGGCGGCATCACACACCAGTCAGTGAGCCAGAAGCTGCAAACACTGCTGAAACACGGCAAGGGTGGCGGAAGCTGTAGGTGACTTTTTAAAATGGGCACACAGGCGGCGTACTTTGACAAGCAGATCCGGCAGCTCCAGGTAAATTTTGAGAAACCACTGAACCACGAGGTTAAGCACATGGGCCAGGCATGGTACATGAGTGAGCTCGCCTCGCCTCAGAGCCGCCACCAGGTTCCAGCCCACGGGTACTAAGGGAACTAAGTAATGTGATAGACAGACCGTTATATCTTATATTTAAGGACTCTGTTGAGACTGGGTCTGTACCACTTGATTGGCGACAGGCGAATGTAGTGCTAATATTCAAAAAGGGAGCGAAAAGTGACGCCGGAAACTATCGGCCGGTGAGTCTGACGTCCGTTGTGGGCAAAATTTTTGAAAGCTTCATTAAAGAGGCAATTACGGAGCATCTTGATGCTAATAATCTTTTAATCCCGAACCAACATGGATTCATGAGGAATCGCTCCTGCCAAACAAACCTGATTGACTTCTACGAGGAGGTTAGCTCTCGAGTAGATCAGGGGGAACCAGTGGATGTCGTGTATCTCGACTTCTCAAAAGCGTTCGATAGCGTGCCACATAATAGGTTGGTATACAAAATGAGAATGATGGGGCTGGGGGAAAATGTCTGCAAGTGGGTAGCTAACTGGCTAAAGGATAGAAGGCAGAGGGTGGTTATAAATGGAATATACTCAGATTGGGTAAGCGTCACTAGTGGGGTATCACAGGGGTCTGTACTAGGCCCAATGTTATTTAATATCTTTATTAACGACATAGTCAACGGGATAAATAGTAAAATATCAATATTTGCAGATGACACAAAGTTATGTAAAACAATTAATACAAAAGAGGACAGTGCAGACCTACAGAGGGATTTGGATAAGCTGGGTAGGTGGAGCATTAAATGGCAAATGAGGTTTAACGAGGAGAAATGTAAGGTCATACATATGGGAAGGAAAAATGGAAGTCACCAGTACTCACTGAATGGGAAATCATTGGGGAATTCAGAGATGGAGAAGGACTTGGGCACCTTGATTGATAGCAAACTAAATTGGAGTGCCCAAAGTCAGGCCGCTGCTGTAAGGGCAAACAGGGTAATGGGATGTATCAGAAGAGGTATAGCTGCAAAGGATGAGAACATTGTTCTTCCACTGTACAAAGCACTGGTCAGACCACACTTGGAATACTGTGCTCAGTTATGGGCCCCAATATATAGAAAGGATATAAATGAGCTTGAAAAGGTACAAAGGAGGGCAACAAAATTAATAAAGGGAATGGAGGGACTGCAATACCCAGAGAGGTTGGCAAAAGTAGGACTATTCAGCCTGGAAAAGAGAAGGTTGAGGGGGGACATAATAAATGTGTACAAATATGTTAGGGGACAGTATAGAGATCTTGCCCGGGATTTGTTCAAAAGGAGAGATATTACGGTAACAAGAGGGCACTCACTAAGACTGGAAGAGAAAAGGTTACAGCACCAGCATAGGAAGGGGTTCTTTACGGTAAGAGCAGTGAGAATATGGAATTCACTGAGTGAGGAGACGGTAATGTCGGATTCACTACACCAGTTCAAGCGGGGACTGGATGCATTTCTAGATACCAGGCAGATTTCAGCATATACTTAAAAATAAAATAAAATAGTAGGTTGATACAGGGATTTATTCTGACTGCTGGTTTCAGAGTCGGGAGGGAATTTTTCCTCAGGTGAAGATTGGCTAAATCATTTGGGGTTTTTGCCCTCCTCTGGATCAACTTTAGCAATTACAGAACTAACAGGTCGAACTTGATGGACGCAAGTCTTTATTCGGCTTTACAAACTATGTTACTATATGTTACTATGTCACAGACGGCCATGCTTGGCTGTAGGTTCAATGATGTCAGCCACAGATCTGCTTGCTCTTTCAGAGCTGTCCACAGCACTTCAGAATTGTGCGGTTTGTCACCTAAGCATATTAGCTTCAGCACAGCCTTTTGCCCCTTGGCCGAGGCAGTGCTGCAGTGCTTCCAGCTTGCAACTGATGTGATAATTTCGGAGATGGATGCTGAAGAGGAGGAGGTGCAGGAGCTGTAGAATGTGGGGGCAACCCTGATTGACCCAGGGCCCGCAATCCTCAGCGTTGGGATGACATGTTCCATCCCAAGGTCCGACTGGGTCCCGGCTTCTACTATGTTAATCAAGTCTGCCGTCAGCGAGATGCACCATCCTTGCCCACATGCACTTGTCCACGTGTCCGTGGTTAGGTGGACTTTCCCAGTAACTGCATTATCAAGGGCACGGCTAATGTTGTGGGACACGTGCTTGTGTAATGCGGGAATGGCACACTGGAAGAAATAGTGGCGGCTGGGAACCGAGTACTGAGGGATGGCCGGCGCCATCAGATTGCGTAAATGCTTCCGCCTTCACGAGCCTAAAAGGCAACATTTTGAGCACAAGCAGTCGCAAAATGTGTGAATATAGTAGTGTGGCCTGTGAGGCATTGGCTGCGTATTTGCGCTTACGTTCCAAAAACTGGGGTAGGGACAACTGAACGCTGTGCTGGGATAAGGACATGGACGTGATTGCTGATGGTGCTAGTTAAGAGTATGCAACGACAGGTACAGAACAGGAGTCATCTTCGCATGAACCATGGACAGGGGATTGGCTTACCCACACAACAGCGGAAGAAGCAGTGGTGCCACCTGTTCCTGGACCCTGGTGTTCGGCCCACTTAATCGGGTGCTTTGCTGCCATGTGCCTGATCATGCTGGTGGTGGTCAAGCAGCTAGTTTTGCTACCCCTGCTGATGCTGGCCTTTCAGGGGTTATCGGCAGAGTCTTTAAAAAGCAAGCAGACTCGGGAAGACCTAACAGTTGTACTGGCAACTTCCGTCGTGTTGATGTTACGGGGAACAGTTGCCCGCCTTCTGTCTGCGGCCACCACACTGCTTCTTCCTGCCTGTTGTGGTGCTATGCCTCCCTCCCCCTGTGTGCTGCTGTCCCCGCTCTGTATGTCTCCCTGCAAGGTTGGGTCAGTTAATATATCATCCACCACCTCGACTTTCAGTTCCGCACACTGGTCCTCCTCCTGAGTTTCTGGCAATTGTGTCTTATCATCGTCCACCTCTTGTGACAGTTTCCCACCTTCGCCTTCGTGTGACCGTAGCTGTTCAAATATTTGGGCATTGCTACATGCGATCTCCTCTTGCCCCGCTTCAAGTGGACCGGCGAGAGGCCCGAATCTATAAATGGAAAAGTGAACAGCTCTTTGGAGTGTCCAAATGTGGGATCAGTTGTCCCCAGGCACTCAACATGGTGGGAGGAAGGAGGATCAGGGTGAGAAATATGCGGTCCAGACTCACGGCTACTGAAACTTGACCGTGTGGAAGACAGGGTGGTGGTGGTGGTGGCTAAGTGACTGGAAGCATTATCTGCTATCCAACCAATAACCTTTTCATACTGCTCTGTGTTCAATAGTGGTGTTCTGCGGTCCCCTATTAATTGGGACAGGAAGGTCGAGCGAGAAGATGTGGGTGTTTGTTGTGGCACAATTTCAGCTAGCCCACGACCTCGTCCTCTGCATGCACCATCATACCATCACGTCCACTTCCCCATCCCTTGCCACGTGCTTTGCCCATTTTAAATGGAGGAAATTATTTTCCACGTTCACTACAAATGGCTGGATTTGAACCGCAGTGATATGTGATACGTGTGATGGAAAACCACAGTTTTAAATAGCTGGCCTGCAGGTTACTATTTTTCACAGCGACCTGGTGTCAATAACTTCACTTACACTCTGCAACAAAATTTTAATGGAGGCCAGAAATGGCTGAATTTGGATCGAACTTATATGTGATGCCTGTGACATAAAACCACAGTTTTAAATAGCTGGCCTGTAGGTAACTATTTTTAACAGCAAACTGGTGTCAATAGCTTCTCTAACACACTGCAACAAAATTTCAATGGAGGCCATAAATGAAAGAATTTTGAGAGCACTTATATGTGAACCGTGTCACGGACAAACCACAGTTTTAAATAGATGGATTTTTAGCACTGTTATATGGAAAGGATCTGGCTGTATTCTGCAGTGCCAACAAGCAAATGGAGCAGAAGAAAGTTGTTCTCTGGATTGCTTTTTAAGCAAATAATCAGGATTAAGATCCAAAAAAAATTATACCTGGCCCCTGATACCTGGGGCTATTTCTAGAAATATCTGTAAAAGCACCAGCAGCAGACAGAACTGGAATGGACCCTCTTTCCATGTGCACTGCTGTGTGCCACATACACTGCCTGCCTGCCTGCCTAGCACTGATATCTATGCAGCTGGATTAGTCCTCAGAAGGACTGTTAGTTGAGATGGATATGTGTCTCTAATATAGTTTGGTACACCTACACTAACTAAGAAACAAGTAAATCTGTCCCTAGCTCAGCAGCACCTCTCCCTACTCTTCCTGATTGCGGAGTAGACTGTGACGATCACGGTGGCGCCAGGTCTGATATAGACCTGATGACGCTGTGCGGCCAGCCAATCACTGTAATGCCACAATCAACATGGCTGTGGCATTACAGTGTGTGGCAGACAATCCCTGCATGTTCATTGGCTCTCTAAAGAGCGCCAAACATGCAGGGAGGGGACCCGAGCTCCCGCCGAGCAACCCCGGAAATACTCGGTGAGCTCCGAGTATCTCGAGCAGTGAGATGCTCGAGCAAGTACCGAGCAGTAGCGAGCATGCTTGCTCATCACTAGCAGTAAACTAATTAAGATGCTGAATATGGCGGTTTTGAATTATGTATGTTCCTATGTGGTATAGGGTCATTTGTTCTATATTATATTACTATTATCTACACCTGGGTTTTAATTGAACAATTAAGCACTATTGCATTTTTATGTGCACTATTGCATTTTTTATGTACACTATGTGATGTTGTTGTCTGTATTAATAGATAACCTCTTATATATGCACATGGTCATCCTCTGATGTATTATATATCAATTTTGCAATTGTATTTTGCATGTATTTTTACATTATTGTAGAATCTTTCTCTCATTCACTTTGCTTTAAATATATGGCATTTGTTCTGTATCACTGCTTGAGAAAGGTTCCAGCCAAGAAGGTTTTACACTCATACCTTTATGATGTTACTCCTGTTTTTATAGATAGATGGATAGATCGAGAAATTTCTAATCCAAAAGAACCAAAGAAGAGACTAACGATCTACCAGTACATAGTGATATATACATCAAAAATATGTAATTTATATGTGCCCCCCAGCAAAAAAATAATACAACCTCATGCCGAGAGATTAATTAACTTTTTTTGTTATTCATTTTAATAATTGTACAGCAAAGAGACAATGATGTGTCAAAAATTATATATCATCCTGTATCCCCAGAAATGTTATAAAACAGGAGAGGATATACCAGACCAAATGTAGATTACTGTATTTCAGATCTTGGAAATTTGCTTGTAAAATGGAATACAATTTAGTCCAGTAGAAATTCTGAGGACAAATAGAGGAGTATCCAAGTGCTTTATTACTTTTGAAATATGCAATGAGATAATGATTCCCCAGCAGATAGTTCTTTCTTATTGCGATTATGAGCCACCTTTTGGAGCCATTAGGCAACTTTCTAGTCTATCAAATGATTAATCTCATAATCCTCTTATACACAGTGCAGTAAAATGCCAAGTCGTGCAATATATATTGTAGAATGGTTATGACAAGCAGTTAAATTACCCTTTGATGTGGCATGTGGCCTGATACAGGCTTTCGTCTGGTTAGAATTGCTGGATAGTTATGAGAGTGTCTTGAGATGGCCCAAGCAGCCATAGCTATCACTGTTACTAGAACAGATTATTAACCCTTTTAAGAAAAATATGAAACAACTGTAAGAAAATGATACAGAGAAATATATAACTTTTTTTTATAAAGACTAGCTATAATATTGTTACAAAAAATGCCAATATATTTATTTTTCTAACTGATATTTCCTTTCTGTCTCAGAGCCATGTACTACAAACGAGACAAACATGCGTGAAAATCATATTATGTTAATCTGGAAAATTAGAAATATCAATCATTGCATCAGAAGTGATGAGAACGAGAAGTATGCCAAGAAATGTTATGTTAAGCACAATCAAACAATTAGGTTTGAATGTCTCCCTGGTTATACAATATATAACAAGATGGAGTTAAGCAGCAAGTGCATCAGAGGAAAACTTTCATATCCTAGATGCCTATAAGTGTAAGTACAATCCTATTGCAATCTTAATACAATGTAACATGATTCAGTTATGTTATACAGTCATATGAAAAAGTTTGGGCACCCCTATTAATCTTAAGCTTAATGTTCTATAAAAATTGGTGTTTTTGCAACAGCTATTTCAGTTTGATATATGTAATAACTGTTGGATACAGTAATGTTTCTGCCTTGAAATGAGGTTCATTGTACTAACAGAAAATGTGCAATCTGCATTCAAACAAAATTTGACAGGTGCATAAGTATGGGCACCTCACCAGAAAAGTGACATTAATAGTTAGTAGATCCTCCTTTTGCAAAAATAACGGCCTCTAGTCGCTTCCTGTAGCTTTTAATGAGTTCCTGGATCCTGGATGAAGGTATTTTTGACCATTCCTCTTTACAAAACAATTCCAGTTCAGTTAAGTTTGATGGTCGCCGAGCATGGACAGCCCTCTTCAAATGATCCCACAGATGTTCAATGATATTCAGGTCTGGGGACTGGGATGGCCATTCCAGAACATTGTAATTGTTCCTCTGCATGAATGCCTGAGTAGATTTGGAGCGGTGTTTTGGATCATTGTCTTGCTGAAAGATCCATCCACTTTGTAACTTCATATTTATCACTGATTCTTGAACACTATTGTCAAGAATCTGCTGATACTGAGTGGAATCCATGCGTCCCTCAACTTTAACAAGATTCCCAGTGCCAGCATTGACCACACAGCCCCAAAGCATGATGGAACCTCCACCAAATTTTACTGTGGGTAGCAAGTGTTTTTCTTGGAATGCTGTGTTTTTTTGCCACCATGCATAACGCCTTTTTGTATGACCAAATAACTCAATCTTGATTTCATCAGTCCACAGGACCTTCTTCCAAAAAGAAATTGGCTTCTCCAAATGTGCTTTTGCATACCTCAGCCAACTCTGTTTGTGGCGTGCTTGCAGAAACGGCTTCTTTCGCATCACTCTCCCATACAGCTTCTCCTTGTGCAAAGTGCCTTGTATAGTTGACCGATGCACAGTGACACCATCTGCAGCAAGTTGATGCTGCAGCTCTCTGGAGGTGGTCTGAGGATTGTCCTTGACTGATCTCACCATTCTTCTTCTCTGCCTTTCTGATGTTTTTCTTGGCCTGCCACTTCTGGCCTTAACAAGAACTGTCCCTGTGTTCTTCCATTTCCTTACTATGTTCCTCACAGTGGAAACTGACAGGTTAAATCTCTGAGACAGCTTTTTGTATGCTTCCCCTGAACAACTATGTTGAATAATCTTTGTTTTCAGATCATTTGACAGTTGTTTTGAGGAGCACATGATGCCACTCTTCAGAGGAGATTCAAACAGGAGAACAACTTGCAAGTGGCCACTTTAAGTAGCTTTTCTCATGATTGCATACACCTGGCTATAAAGTTCAAAGCTCCATGAGGTTACAAAACCAAAAAAAGTGCTTTAGTAAGTCAGTAAAAAGTAGGTAGGAGTATTTAAAACAAGAAAATGATAAGGGTGCCCATACTTATGCACCTTTCAAATTTTGTTTGAATGCAGATTGCACATTTTCTGTTAGTACAATAAACCTCATTTCAAGGCAGAAACATTACTGTGTCCAACAGTTATTACATATATCAAACTGAAATAGCTGTTGCAAAAACACCAATTTTTATAAAACATTAAGCTTAAGATTAATAGGGGTGCCCAAACTTTTTCATATGACTGTAAATACATTTTAATTGTTCTACTCTGTGAGATCAGCATCACATATGCAATTTAGTGAACAGTATGTGGACATCCATTCTATATATTGAATTCAGGTATTTCAGCTACACCCACTACAAACAAAATGTTGTGCCCTATGCCTCATGTGAACAGGTTACTAGGATGCAAAACACAGATTAAGGCAAGTCGGAAGTAGCCAACTAAGCTATTTATTTTACTAACACAGAAGTGAAAGTGTTAATAATAGAAACAGTCAGTTGTTCGGGTACAGGGTATCAAGGCAACAAAAATTGTCAATAAATGCAATAAAAACAGTTTAACAGTTCAATATCTTATGCTCTATTCTATCTAGCTATCTCTCTGTATGAAAGGCACTATGATGTCCCTCTGCTTTAACTTGCATGGGCGGCACTCACAGCGGTAAACCCGTCACTACAGTAAGTCTTTCAAATATTCCCTCTTATTGTACAGGCACTATTGGGGGTCACCGGTACTTCCCGCTATGCCTCAAGTCGTTAATAGCTAGGCACGTTTGGTCCTCTGTGGCTCTTCCTACAATGGGGCTTCATGAGCCCTTGGAACTTTGGGCCATCATATGGAGGTTCACCCACTTTCTGGCTCTACTGGGGGTGATGCCATCACTTACTGCGGTTCAGCGGGTGCCACCATGCTGTTCTTTCGAGAACTTAGTCTTTTGAGTCTCCTCCATTTTTGAGAGACAAGGGTGGAGCATATTCCAGTGCAGCATCCAGCCAGGGGTCCTTTGTTCTCCTTCAAGTCTGACCTAGTACACCGGGTTATCGAGGTGGACTCTCATCATCACTCGGTGTGGCACTGCCTCCCAGCAATAATTCAGTTTGCTCTTAGGTTGCTTGGCTCGTACTAGCACCTGATCTCCCAGCTGGAGCAGTTCTTCCTGTACTGGGGTAGCATTCAGACTGTCCAGATCTCGAAATTTCTGCTCCACCAGTCATTTCATTGTTTAGAGCCGATGTCTGTACTCATGGACCCAGGTGCTTGGACTACACCTCGCGTAGTCGTCTTCAGGATCCAGCTTCAATTCAATTTGATTTCTCACCTATTCAGACCTAACAGTAACATACATTGCGTGTACCCAGTGGTGTCATGGAGCCAGTTGTTGTACACCCACACCAACCAACTCTGAGATGAATTCGGGCCACCTTAGCTTCCTATCTTCTTCCAAGGTTCGCAACATTTGCAGCAACGTTTTATTAAAGCCGTCGCAGACCCCATTCCCTTGTGGATCATATGGTGTTGTCCAGGACTTATCAATGCGGTAGAGTTGATGTGATTCTTCCATCACCTTGCCTTGAAAACAGGTTCCCTGATCTTAGTGTATTCTCTCCGGGCACCCGTACATGTGAATCAAATCACATAAACATATAGCTCTGGCCATCGCCTCCGTTTTCTGTTCTTTAGTTGGAGTCACTACTTCGTGAAGGGATCAGTCATTACCAGGCATTATTTGTAGCCATTATGGGATGACCCAATCATCAGGTAGTCGACTATCAATACTTCCAGTGGCACAAAAGTTCGGATCTCTTGAATGGAGGCTCTTTGTTCCAGGGGTTTGGTCAGTTTACACTGCTGACACCTCCAGCAAATTTCTTCCACCACTCTGTGTAGTTGAGGTCCATACACCAGCCGCTTCAATGACCGGAAGGTTCTCTCTTTTCCAAAGTGGGAGTCTCTCTCATGGGCTTCTATTTGCATAGTTTAGCGTCATTTTTTCAGGCACAACTACTTGCCATGTGACACCGAATTCTTGAGGTAGCTGGATTCTTCGATACAATAAGCAATTCCTCATGCAGAGTCTCTTCTATTGTCCCAGGATTTGTAGGGCACTGGAGGAAAAAGCTTTTCTTGCCTTCCTGTTGGGTTTCTGACTCAGGGAAACCCACTTTGGCAGCACTGCTAACTCAGGATCAGACTGTTGTAACTTCACCCACTGGTCCCTTGGGCATCCTAGGAACCAAGTGGGTTGGGGCTTCTCCCCTGATTCTTGAGTGGCTACTACAACAGCTGTCGCAAAGTGCTTGAAGTCTGGGGTCTCGTCACCCTCCAGTTATTCGACTGCATCACCCTTTGGACATTCCTGAGTGACGCTGGACAGCTCATCTGCATGCATATTCTCAGCCTTTGACTGATAGGAGATCTTGTACCGGTACTTAGATATTCTTGCAACCCACTTCTGCTCCAGCGCACCCAGCTTTGCATTCTCCAGGTGGGGGAGTAGATTCTTATCGGTTCGTATTTGTACTTCCGATCCTGACATGTGCTTTGCAAACTTTTGGATCATGGCCAACCCCAGCACCAGCAACTCAAGAGAGTTGTAGTTATCGGGGTTCTTCTCTGAGTTCTTCAGTGAGGTACTGGCGTACGCGATCATCTGTTCACACCCTTCTTGAACCTGAGCCAACACTGCCCCCAGACCACAAAGGCTGTTATCAGTGTACAACACAAAGGGTTGGGAGAAGTCAGTATGCGCCAGGATGGGGGCATCGGTCAGTGCCAGTTTCAGTGACTAGTAAGTATCTTCTTGCCTTGGGCCCCATTGGTTCCTCCTGCTGTTCTCCTTAGTAACTCATGTAAGGGTGCCTTAGTCTTGAGAAAGTTCTTGATAAACCTCTGATATACAATAGTACCCGCACAGTCAAAGGAATGCTCTCAGCTCTCTGTGTTGTGGGTGTTGTGCGTGGTTGAGGCCATTTCTTTACAGAAGCTATGTATTTCATAGTGGAATAGACTCCTGCGCTAGAGACTGTGTGTCCCAGATACTCAATTACCCTCTGAAACAGGTGACACTTTTGGGGTTTTATTTTCAGTCCATGCCTCTGAAGCCATTCCGAAACCTGCCCCAATCTAATGAGATGTTCCTTGAAGGTGGCTAAGTAGATGAGGATGTCATCAAAATATATTAGGGTTGCTTAGAAGTTTAGGTCCCCAAGGTATCTTTTCATCAGGGGTTGAAATGTTCCTCATGCATTAGCTAACGTGAACGGAATCTGATTGGATTCAAATAATCCCATAGAAAGGATGAAAGCAGTTTTTGGTCTATCCTTCGCAATCATAGGGGCTTGACAATATCCACTGACCAGATCAAGATAAGAGAAGTATTTGGCCATTCACAAGGCAGACAAGGATTCTCCTATCCTCGGCAGAAGGTATGAGTCTCGTACGGTGCAGGCATTCAGCTGCTGATAGTCCATACAGATTCTTAACCGCTTCCCGACCGCCCACTATATATAAACGGCGGCGCTGCCTGGGCTCTGTGCAGCGCCGATGTTTATAAACGGTCGGTGGTCCCGCAGCGCTCAGGAGCCCCAGGGTCCTGCAAGCACTGCGGGTGCGGTGCAGAGCAGTAGCTTTGACAGGGGACATCATCGGGACCTGATTGGATCAGGTCCCAATGATGTTAACCCTTTGCTATCTTCTAGATGCCACGATCCATAGCGATCGTGCCATTTAGAAGATAGTGAGAGGAGAGGGGTCGTCTACTTACCTTTCCGACGGCTCTCGTGATGCCTGACAGGACCTGGCATAGTCATGGCAGCCGGAGGTCACATGACCACCTCCGGGTCTGCCATGCACGGTGTCCTGCTAGGCTCAGCCAGCAGCTGAAGTCTAGCAGGAGATACTGACAGTGTAAAACTGTCAGCTCTCATGCAATGCAATACATGTCTATTGCATTGCATGAGAACAGTGATTAGAAAAATAAAAATTGAAGTCACATACAGGGACTAAGTAAAAATGTTTTCAAACTGTTAAAAAAAAATCACAAAATAAAAAAAAATATATATATATTAAACCAATAAATCTGTATATTTATGCAAAAACAAAAAAGTACACATATTTGGTATCGCTGCGTCTGGAACAACCCGATCTATAAAACTGTCACACTAATTAACCCCTTCTGTGCACACCATAAAAAATAAAAATAAAAAACCAAGCAAAAAACTATGCTTTTTCATCATATCGCCAAACAAAAAGTGGAATAAAATGCGATCAAAAAGCCAAATGGAAATAAAAATGGTACAGCTGAAAATGTCATCTTGTCCCACCATACAGCTCCATCAGCCGAAAAATAAAAAATTTATAGCTCTCAGAATAAAGCGATGCAAAAAAAAATATTTTTTCTATAAAATAGTTTTATTGTGTAAAAGCGCCAAAACATAAAAAAACTATATAAGTGTAGTATCGCTGTAAGCATACCGACCCGAAAAATAAAGCTGCTTTATCACTTTCACCACACCCAGAACGGCATAAAAAAAAACCTCAAAAAACAAATCCTTAATTGCTGATTTTTGTTCATTTTACCTCCCAAAAAACAGAATAGAAAGTGATCAAAAAATGTCACGTATCCAAAAATGTGTCCAATAAAAACGTCAATTCGCCCCGCAAAAAACAAGCCCTTACATGACTCTGTCGGCCGAAATATGGAAAAATTATAGATCTCAAGACATGGCAATCCAAAAATTAGATTTTGCAAAAAAAAGCATCTTTTACTGTGTGACAGCTGTCAATCATAAAAACCTGATATAAATCTGGTATCTCTGTAATCGCACCGACCCTAAGAATAAAGTCGTCTAATCACTTATACCGCACGAGGAACGGCGTAAAAAATATATAAAACCAATTCTTAACCTACTGCTGATTTGTTTATTTTGTCTCCCAAAGATCGCAGTAAGGCTCTGCTCACATTTATCCTGTGCAATGCGCTGAGCACTTACACCGGAGTTTCCGTGTAAATCTCTGAAATACGTGATTCAGACAGAACCCCTCGCGAAGATTCCCTGTAATGAGGCAGATGGAGGCACTGTGGATGCCGTCTGGCCTGTGATCCCACGGTGTCAATTTTTTTAGGCGTGCATAAAAGTGTGGTTGGCCACAGTTTTGTGCACTTCTGAAAAAAAGTACACCGTTAAACAGAGGCCAGACGGAGTCCAGAGTAACTCTGCTGCCTCATTATAGTGAATGGATCCTGCGGAGTTTCATCTGAATTACATCAATTGGAGATTTAGATGGAAACCCCGATGTCAGCCTAGAGTGCCGGATAAACGTTATGTAAAATGTTCCCAATAAAAACTTCAACTCAGTCCTCAAAAAAAGCAAGTCCCCACTCAGATCCATCATCTGTTAAAAATATAAGGGACTTCCAAGTTACTGGTAGCACAAAGACTCCGGAAAAGCGAAATGGCCCTTGCCCCCCAAAAGAAATTCAGAAAATGTTGTGCTCCCAAATCCAAATGCCTCCCTACCTTCTGAGCCCCACAATGTGCCTAAACTACATTTAGGGTCCACATGTTTGGCATTCCTATAGCGATGAGAGCTTGCCTAATTTACAGATGCATGTCTCCAGAAGCATGAGCTGGGCACAATGTACTGGTCACTACAGCGTACTGGTCACTTCAACGGCAGTTTGAAATTTTCACTTAGCAGCATCCACTGCTGCTTGTTTCTGGAAAAGACCCATGGAGTCAAAATCGTCACTACACCTGCAGGTAAATTCCCAAAGGGGTATAATTTCCAAAATGGGGTCACTTGAGGGGGGATTCTGCTCTTCTAGCACTTAGGAGCTGTGTATATGGAGTCCGCAAACTATTCTACAATAATTTGTTCTCCAGGAGTCAAATAGTGCTCTGTTCCTCCCGGGTCTCGCCCTATGGCTAAGCGGTATTGTACAGACACATATGGGGTATGGCCACATTTAGAAGAAATTGTGTGACACATTTCGACACCAATTTTACCTTCTGCCCTATGTGAAATTTTAAAATTTGAGGCTAAAACAATTTTTTTTGTGGTAAAAATATAATAATTTTTTCTTCACTACCCAATGGGGTAAATGTAAAAATTAAAAAATACTCCCTACTTCCCTTCCTTGAGAGGTGTAGTTTACAAAATGGGGTCACTTGTGAGGGTTTCTCCTGTTTCGGCATGTCAGTGACTCTTCAAATGTGACATGGTGTCTGCAACCTATCCCAGCCAACTTAGCGCTCCTTTCTCTTCCAAGCCCTGCCGTGTGCCAAAGCAGTAGTTTTCCACCACATATGGAGTATCGGCGTACTCAGGAGAAATTGCACAACAAATTTCATGGTGTAATTTCTCCTGTTACCCTTATGATAATGCAAAATTGGGGATGAAAAACATTTTTGTGGGAAAAATGTGAAAATGTTATTTTTACGGCTCAATATTGTAAACTTCTGTGAAGCATCTGGGGGTTCAAGGTGCTCACCACTTGGGGGGTTTCCACTGTTTAGGCACATCAGGGGCTCCCCAAATGCGACATGACATCCGCTAATTATTCAAACAAATTTTACATTCAAAAAGTCAAATGGCACTCCTTCCCTTCCGAACCCTGCCGTGCGCCCAAACAGTAGTTTTCCCTCACATATGAGGTATCAGCGTGCTCAAGAGAAATTGCACTACCAATTGTGTAGTCCATTTTTTCCTGTTACCTTTGTAAAAATAAAAAACTTGGGGTAAAATGTAACATTTTTGTGAAAAAAAGTTAAATGTTCGTTGTTTTCTTCCATATTCAAAAAATTCCCATGAAGCATC
This sequence comes from Phyllobates terribilis, assembly GCF_046119375.1. Classification (NCBI taxonomy): domain Eukaryota; kingdom Metazoa; phylum Chordata; class Amphibia; order Anura; family Dendrobatidae; genus Phyllobates; species Phyllobates terribilis. Next base: position 30,782,465 of record NW_027362768.1, on the reverse strand, counting down.
TAAAGGGTTAATAAACTTCTTGAATGTGATTTTGAGCACATTGAGGGGTGAAGTTTTTATAATGGTGTCGCCTTGGGGTATTTTCTGTCATAAAGGCCCCTCAAAGTCACTTCAAATAAGATGTGGTCCCTAAAAAAATGGTTTTGTAAATTTTGTTGGAAAAATGAGAAATCGTTGGTCAACTTTTAACCCTTATAACTTCCTAACAAAAAAAATTTTGGTTCCAAAATTGTGCTGATGTAAAGTAGACATGTGGGAAATGTTATTTATTAACTATTTTGTGTGACATATCTCTCTGATTTAAGGGCATGAAAATTTAAAGTTTGAAAATTGCAAAATTTTCTAAATTTTCCTCAAATTTCTGTTTTTTTCACAAATAAACGCAAGTCATATCGATTAAATTTTACCGATGTCATGAAAAAACAATCTCAGAATCAGTGGGATTCGTTGAAGCGTTCCAGAGCTATTACCTCATAAAGTGACAGTGGTAAGAATTAGTGTTGAGCGAGCACTAAAATGCTCGGGTGCTCGAAGCTCGGGCCGAGCTCACCGTGATACTCAGATGCTCGACCTGAGCAACGAGCCCAATGTTGGTCTATGGGAGACCCGAGCATTTTTGTGGCGGCACCCACAGCAGTCTGTAGAAAGCCTAAAAAGTGCCCAAAACGATAGTGACAGTGCTCAAATGACATGGGGACAGCATGCAGATTGCCCCAGGAAGCATTTCTGACCCCCAGGTCACTGCTGTCAACAACGTGGTCAGAGGTATTAAGCCACTTTTACGAGCTCACAATAAAACGTTCAAAAACTAAACTGAAACGGTTTTCCTGTGAAATATGTTAAGGAACATCCTTTCCAGGGTAAAGACTTGTGTATAACGTAAATAAATAACCAAAAACAAAAATACTCCTCCACACCTTGGGCTATGTTCACAAGTAGCATTTTTTATGCATTTTTGCACTTTTGTATTGCTTTCAACCGTGACAAATGCATTCACTGGGAAATGTCATTTTAACATTTTACAACCTTATCTGGCCATGTGCTGTGTGACACATGCATACATTGCTGAAAAGACATGGGAACAGCATGGGGAAGACCCATGGAAGCATCTCTGACACCCAGGTCACTGCCTAAAAGTGTGCCCATCAAAAGTGATCCTTGCCGCATCAGAAGATGCAGACTTGCAACTATCCCCGTGCAAGTCCTTGTCCCAGGGCAGTGTTCAATTGTACCTCCCCCATTCCTTGCAATGCAAGTGCAAATATGCAGAAACCCACCCACCCACAGGCTGCAATACTATACTGCTAGCTTGCACTTGAAATGGGGCCTTTTAGTTTGAAGGTGGCCAAAGCTGGCCATTACCTCATGGCTGCGTTGGCGGCGAGGTCTCCATACTCTGTCCCCAGTCGCCACTATTTGTCCCGGGAACCTTCCCCACACTTTTCTTAGCCTGGCCTGCTTTAGGGCAGCATTGGACGAGCCCACCAGACAATCAGAGACTCCTCCGGTGGGCCCTGGCTTCTCCATTAGGGGAGTTGAGAGTGCCAAGGTGAGGAGCATGATGATGATAGAAGTTAGTATCTGCTTTGTTTTCTTGGAATGCAAGCGTAAGTGTGCAGCCTGCCACCCACCCACCCCCAGGCTGCAATGCCATACTGCTAGCTTGCTTGCACTTGAAATGAGGCCTTTTAGGCTCATGGAGGCAGACGCCGGCCACCATGTAATGGCTGGGTCGGCGGCCTTGTATCCATACTCAGTCCCCAGCCGCCCGGCGGCCGGGTGTCCACACTCGGTCCCCAGCCACCAGGGGGCGGCCGGGTGTCCATACTCGGTCCCCAGCTGCCCCGATTTGTCCAGTGCGCCTTATACACAAGCGCGCATACCAAAACATTAACTGTGCCCTCTCCAGTGCATTTAGTGGGAAGGACAACCTATTCCGCTGTAGTGTGTGCACGCCAACCCCCTGTTGATGGCCCATGCGAAGATACCTCCCTCCCTGCACCTGTCTTTGCAGACTTGCAACTATCCCCGTTCAAGTCCTTGTCCCAGGGCAGTGTTCAATTGTACCTCCCCCATTCCTTGCAATGCAAGAGCAAGTATGCAGCCTGCCACCCACCCAACCCCAGGCTGCAATACGATAATGCTTGCTTGCACTTGAAATTGGGCCTTTTAGGCATGTGGCGGCGGAATCTGGCCACCACGTCATGGATGCGTCGGCGGCCTGGTATCCATACTCAGTCCCCAGCCGCCCGGCGGCCGGGTGTCCACGCTTGGTCCCCAGCTGCCAGGGGATTGCCAGGTGTCCATACTCGGTCCCTATCCGCCCCGGGCCGGGTGCCCACACACGGTCCCCAGCAGCCTGGGGGCGGCCGGGTGTCCATAAACGGTCCCCAGCCTCCCCTATTTGTCCCGGTGTGCCTTATGCACATGCGTGCATACCAAAACATTATCTGTGCCCTTTCCAGTGCATTTAGTGGGAAGGACAGCCTAACCACAAACACGTGGACAAGTGAATGTGGCCAGGGATGTTCCATCTCACTGACGCCTTCACACTGGGTTAATATTGTGGAAGCCGGGACACAGTTGGACACTGGGATGCAACACGTCCTCCAGACATAGAGGATTGCGAGTCCTGGGTCAATCAGGCTTCAACACAAAGTTCAGAAGGCAGACAGCAGCAGTGGTCGGCCTCCTACACAACGAGTAAATTTATTCATCATCATGAGGCCATCCATATCCTTAGCTTTCTGTTCCTTGGAATGCAAGCACATGTGTAGCATCCCGAGGGCTCGGCTGCTACAGGGGTATTGCACCTCAAACCAGAGGTGTGATATTCCACTCCCGGGTAAGGATGGAGTGTGGACCAGGACTCGTTTAGCTGCATGCACCACACACACCCCATTTCCGAGGGACAGGTCAACGGTGCTCCCACTAGACAGAAGTGCAGGCACAACAGCATCTGTCCCTGGCTGGAGTGGGGCAGGGGGTGGAATACCCAGTAGTGTAGGAGCAGATAGGGGTGGGTTTCTGGGCATAGGTAGGAGCCCATTGGTTGCTAGTCACCTGGGCTCGGGTGTTAGAAGGAGGTATATAAGGTGGGCACCATCTTAGGACAGTCAGTCAGTTGAGCCAGTTCAGAGAGGAGTTCAGCCAGAGCGGGCTGACAGGGAGCTGTTGCTCAGTCTGGGCCCAGCTCCAGAGGCAGGCCTGGAGTGGAGGCCAGAAACAGCAGAAAGAGAGAGGAGAAGGAACGGAAAGGAAAGTAAGAAAGGAACTGGAACAGAGGAGAAAGGAAGCAAGGAACACAGAGAAAGGCCCAGAGACACGAGGACAGAAGGAACTCCATATGCCCAGGAGATACAGGGTGAAGGGTTGGCAGAACAGGGTACCGGAACCCAAATTGGTGGAGGCAACAAATTCCTCAGCCAAAGACCGGAGGTCGTCACCACATCTTGGTGCGACCCCCCCACTACATCCACCAGGAAAGCATACCGCATAGGGTCAGGGAAACCGGAGATAGGTTTCGCCAACAGAAGGCTCGAGGGAGCTGGACAAAGGTGGGTCACTGGTGGGGACGGCCAGAGAAAGGAAGAGAAGGGAGCCCTGTGCCACGCTCTGGAATTGCCTGGGAGTTGGTCGAGTCCCTTGCCTGGTGAACGCAGCACGGCTCAGGCGGTCCTTCATGTGCACAAGTGACCTGGATGAAAACTGTGAGTAAAGCATTGGAAACTGCACCACAAGTCTCTGTGTTTCATCGCCGCACCAGCACCATCAGTACTGGGACGCTCACACCATCACTCCCAGCATCCACACTAGCTGCCCTGAGGCAATACTTCTCTCGTGGGGAGTTATTCCATACTCGGCTGCTCAAACTTCATCAGCCTCAGCGGTCTGCAGTGCAGCGGCGGTCCCCACTGACCGCAATCCACGGGTGGCGTAGTCGGACAATTACAATACCATTAGACTGCCATTGGTTTGACCGCCCTGGGCACGGACCGGGTCGCCGCAACATGGAGACTACAACCCCCAGCATCTTACAGAAGGCCCGGCTCCGGGTATCCCCTGCACAGCACAGGCCCAGGGGGCGCGTCACATGTATGTAGTAGCGGCTAGGCCTGAGATGGTCAGCGTTTTGGCGCATATCCTACTTCCTCCGAGGATTGCTGGATGTTTTCCTGCTACTATCCCAGTTCTATGACTCCCGTTAAAACAAAGCTTCAGGTGATGAATGATGGATGAGGTGGTGGCAAAGGAGAAAGAGCAGGAGGAACAGGGACCATTCACATCAATATCAGGCCAGTCAACCACACATGTTACAGGATATGTTTCTATACAAAAAGGAGCGGTTTGGCTACACAGTTATAGGGCATACAGTGAGTGCAATGCCTACCAAAAATTTCGAGGCAGTCCAATGCCCCTTGGAAGTGACATGGAGGTCAGAGGGCCTTAACTAAACCATTTTTTCCATTTATAACAACTGGGTCTCCTGTACACTGTTGGCCTAAGCAGTGAATGGAAGGCTTTCCAAAAATTATGAGGAACTGCAATGCCCCTTGAAACAGACGTGGATTACAGCGTACTAAAATCCTTCTACCCATTATTGAAGATTGGGTCTCCCTTAGTGTTCGCCTATGCATTGAAAAGCAAAAGCTGACTAAAATTAGGAGGAAATGCAATGCCCATTGGAAGAGTCGTGGAGGTTAGAGGTAATTAAAAACGACATTTCAATGCCCCTTGGAAGAGCTGTGGAGTTCAGAGTGGTTTAACAAGATGGTTTTAATGCCCCTTGGAAGAGACGTGGAGGCCACAGTAGCTTAACAAGACAGTTTTAATGCCCCTTGGAAGAGACGTGGAGGTCCCAGTGGAATAAAAAGACAATATCAATGCCCCTTGGAAGAGTGGTGGAGGTCGCAGTGTAATAAAAAGACAATATCAATGCCCCTTGGAAGAGTGGTTGAGGTCGCAATGGAATAAAAAGACAATATAAATGCCCCTTGGAAGAGTGGTGGAGGTCGCAGTGGAATAAAGAGACAATATCAATGCCCATTGGAAGAGTGGTGGAGGTCCCAGTGGAATAAAAAGACAGTATCAATGAAACTTGGAAGAGAAGAGGAGGTCACAGTAGTTTAACAAGACGTTTTTAATGCCCCTTGGAAGAGACGTGGAAGTCACAGTGGAATAAAAAGACAAGATCAATGCCCCTTGGAAGAAACGTGGAGGTCCGAGTGTAATAAAAAGACAATATCAATGACCCTTGGTAGAGAAGTGGAGGTCACAGTAACTTAACAAGACGATTTTAATGCCCCTTACAAGAGCCATGCAGTACAGCATATTAAAAACATTATTCCCATTATTGGGGAGTGGGTCTCCCATAGTCTTTGCCTATGCCTTCCAAACAAAAGCTGCCAAAAATTAGGACGGAGGAACTTGCAATGCCCCTTCCAAGAGCCATGCAGCACAGCATATTAAAAACATTATTCCCATTATTGGGCAGTGGGTCTCCCATAGTCTTTGCCTATGCCTTCCAAGCAAAAGCTGCCAAAAATTAGGACAGAGGAACTTGCAATGCCCCTTACAAGAGCCATGCAGTACAGCATATTAAAAACATTATTCCCATTATTGGGGAGTGGGTCTCCCATAGCCTTTGCATATGTCTTCCAAGCAAAAGCTGCCAAAAATTTGGACGGAGGAACTTGCAATGCTGGCAACACGGACCACCGTCACCCTGGTGGTATAGTGGTGGTGGAGGCTGAGGATAAGGAGAAGAGCAAAAAACAGCCGAAATGAGGAAGCGTATACCCATGTGTGGGTGTGAAGCGGTGCATGGTAATACACCTCCCAAAATAACACAGTGGATTTGACTTTATGTTACTCTGCTGTCATTTGGTGGTGATGAGAAATCTGGCCCAATCCAGCCCTTGTTCATTTTGAGAAGGGTCAGCTTGTCAGCATTGTCAGTTGACAGGCGAGTGCGCTTATCGGTTATAATTCCCCCAGCGGCACTAAAAACACGCTCCGATAACACGCTAGCGGCAGGGCAGGCTAGGACCTCTCTTGCGCCTGTACGCCTTGGTTGGGCAACGAACTGTGACCTCTGCCGCTAGCGTGTTCAGATGGGAATTTTTTTAACAGTTCTGCAGCAAGGGCCTTCTGGTACTGCCCCATTTTTGTAGACCTCTCCACCTCGGAAATAAGAGAGTGAAAGTTCTCCTGGTACCGAGGGTCTAAAAGTGTCACCAACCAGTAATGACTGTCACCCAACATTTTGACAACACGAGGGTCACGGTTAAGGCAGCGTAACGTAAAGTCAGCCATGCGTGCCAGACTGGTAACGGGCAAGACTTCCGTGTCCTCACCAAGATGACGACTGACCATGCTCTCCTCCTCCTGCTCCTCCTCCTCCTCCCCCCTGTCCTCAGGCCACCCACGCTGAACCGACGGAATGACCGTTGTACAGGTACTACCATCTACTGTGCATAATATCAGCTCCTGTTCTTCCTCCTCCTCCTCCTCTCCCTCATTGTCCCCCAATGCACGTTGGGATGAGATGAGGCTGGGCTGTGTGTAATCGCCCGCTATGGCTTCTTGATCAATATCATCATACTCTGGCTGCAATGCCTCCTCTTTAATTCTCTGCAGAGAGCATTGCAAAAGACAGACAAGTGGGATGCTGAAGCTAATGATGGCGTCATCGCCACTCACCATCTTGGTGGACTCCTCAAAGTTTGTCAGGATGGCACATATGTCAGATATTCAGGTCCACTCCTGAGGTCTTATGTGTGGAGTTTGACCTGAATATCGACGGCCTTGTTGAAGCTGGTACTCCACAACTGCTCTCTTCTGCTCACAAATCCTTTGCAACATGTGGAGTGTAGAGTTCCAACATGTGGTGACATCACATACCAGTCGGTGTGCCGGAAGCTGCAAACGCTGCTGCAACACAGCAAGGGCGGCGGAATCTGTAGCCGACTTCCGAAAATGAGCTGACATGTTTTGGGACACGTGCTTGTGTAGTGCGGGGATGGCACACCGGGCAAAATAGTGTCGGCTGGGGACCGAGTACTGAGGGACCGTCACCGCCATAAGGTTGCGGAAGGAGTCCGCCTCCACCAGCCTAAAAGGCAGCATTTTCAATGCAAGCAGTCGCGAAATGTGCAAATTTAGGACTGTGGCCTGTGGGGCGTTGGCTGCGAATTTGCGCTTTCGTTCAAAGGTCTGGGATATGGACAATTGAACGCTGTGGTGGGACTTGGACGTGGACGTTGATGCTGTTTCTTGAGAAACTGCCATAACAAGTGAAGACTGAGAGGAGAGGGAATCTTTGCATGCAGTATGGACAGGGGATTGCCTTGCTCGCACAACAAGGGGTTCTCTTACACGCACAACAGCGGAAGAAGCAGTGGTGACACCCGCTGACACTGGTCGTGGACCCTGGGGTTCGCCCCACAAAGTCGGGTGCTTTGCTGACATGTGCCTGATCATGCTGGTGGTGGTCAGGCTGGTAGTTTTGTTACCCCTACTAATGCAGGTGGTACAAATGGCCTTTTTGGGGTTATCAGCAGAGTTTTTAAAAAAATTCCAGACTCTGGAAGACCTACCGGTTATACTGGCAACATCCCTCGTGTTGGTGTTATGGAGAATGGTTGCCTGCCTTCTGTCTGCAGCCACCACACTGCTTCTTCCTGCCTGTTGGGGTTCTCTGCCTCCCTCTCCCTGTGTGCTGCTGGCCTCGCTCTGCATGTCCTCCTGCCACGTTGGGTCAGTTACTAGATCATCCACCACCTCCTCCTCTTCCACTTCCGCACCACAGTCCTCCTCCTCACTTCGTGGCAATTGTGTCTCGTCATCATCCACCTCTTGTGACAAATTACCAGCGTCCCCTTCCTGTGGCCGTGGCTGTTCAAATATTTGGCCATCGCTACATGGGATCTCCTCTTCCACCACTTCAAGCGGAGCAGGCGAAGGGCCCAAATATGGAAATGGACCAGTGAACAGCACTTCAGAATGTCCAACTGTGGGATCAGTTGCTGTCTGACGACACTCGGCATGGTGGGAGGAAGGAGCATCAAGGTGAGGACGAGTATGCGGTCGAGACTCACGGCTACTATGACTTGACCGTGTGGAAGACAGACCGGAGGTGGTGGTGCCCAGGTGACTGGAAGTATTATCTGCTATCCAATTAATAACCTGTTCACACTGATCAGTTGGCAATAGTGGTGTTGTGTGCTTCCCTAGTAATTCTGTCAAGAACTGGGAGCGAGAAGATGTGGTTGTTGGTTGTGGCACATTTTTACCTTGGCCACGGCCCCGTCCTCTGCACGCACCATCATCAGAACGTCCAGTTCCACGTCCCTTGCCACACGCCTTGCCCATTGTAAATGAAGTAAAATAGCTTACACTCGCACTATCAATGGCAAAAGGGTAATAAAAAGGAGATTAGAGCTGTGGAAGAGGAAAACCACAGTTCTTGTTCTCTGGCCTACACCAGAATCTTTTAAACAGATATGTTTGTGCCTGAACAGTCAGCGAGACACTCAAACTGTTTTTTTTTATGTAAAAAAGGCAAAAAGGTAGATTATACCCAGATTTGAACCGTGGAAGAGGAAAACCACAGTTCTATTTCTCTGGCCTACACCAGAATGTTTTAAACAGATATATTTGTGTCTGAACAATCAGCGAGACACTCAAACTGTTTTTTTTATGTAAAAAGGCAAAAAGGTGGATTAAACCCAGATTTGAACCATGGAAGAGGAAAACCACAGTTCTAGTTCTCTGGCCTACACCAGATTCTTTTCAACAGATATACAGTGCCTACAAGTAGTATTCAACCCCCTGCAGATTTAGCTGGTTTGATAAGATGCAAATAAGTTAGAGCCTTCAAACTGCAAACGAGAGTAGGTTTTATGAACAGAAGCATAAATCTTACAAACCAAAAAGTTATGCTGCTCAGTTGAATTTTATTAAATTTTAAACTTAAAAGTGTGGGTCAATTATTATACAACCCCTATGTTTAATATTTTGTGGAATAACCCTTGTTTGCAATTACAGCTGATAATCGTCTTTTATAAGACCTGATCAGGCCGGCACAGGTCTGTGGAGTTATCTTGGCCCACTCCTCCATGCAGATCTTCTCCAAGTTATCTAGGTTCTTTGGGTGTCTCATGTGGACTTTATTCTTGAGCTCCTTCCACAAGTTTTCAATTGGGTTAAGGTCAGGAGACTGACTAGTAGTGTTGAGCCACCCCCGTAGTGTTCGAGTTCGGTTCGGTTCGTCGAACACCCGTGTGTTCGCCGAACTGTTCGTCGAACTGTTCGTCGAACACCTTCGAACACCGTTAAAACCAATGGCAGGCAAACAAAAACACATAGAAACACATAGAAAACACCTTCAAAGGTGTCCAAAAGCTGACAAACTGCTCAGAAGACACAACTAACACATGGAAAAGTGACAAGTACATATAGTCATGCGAAAATAAAAGAGGTGGAGGAGTAAAAGGAGGGGGAGACACAGATATAGGCATGTCATGCCCTTCTAAAATCCAAAAAGTGAGAAGCCGACACGGCCAGTCCGCTCCTGCCCGTGCCACCTCCGTGTCGCCGGGTTTGTGCCAGAGCCGCGGTGAACCCTGACGGCCAGCCCCCCTCTCCCAATACTGGTGCCTGTCCGCTGGTGGGTCGAGAGAGCCCCCCTGTGGTGGAGGCAGCTCTAAGCTTTTTAATTTAAATTGTCCCTCTAATTTGAATGAATACACTTTAAATCCATTTACAAGGATCTATTGGAGGGCAAGTCTCATGCCAGCAGCCGCGTAATTCCAGCTCCAGTAGCGTCCACTAAAGCTGCTGCAGTTAAAAAGCTTTTATAAGGATCGAGCTCGGCTGTCCACCGCAAGGCATCCTAGTGCCAGTCCCAGCCCCTATGCCTTGGGGTGCCTCCTGATGCTCTTCACTAAGTATCCCGTGGTCCCGAAGCATTTCCTTTGAAAAAATTAAGTGTCCAAACTACAGGTGGTGTAGCTTGCTTAACAGCCGGGATAATCCGCTGACTAGCAGACACTGCTACTAGGCACAAAGTATTTCCTGGGCTAGATGCAGTTAAAAATTTGTAAGTAGATACTCTCGTTGGATGCTGAGAAAGCATTCCATAGAGTCTCCTGGCACGCCATATATGATTCTCTTAAAAAGCTTGGGGTAGGGGTCTAGGGGACCCTTTTATAGCCAAAATCACGGCCCTGTATCACAATACGTCACCTAGGCTGAAGATAAATGGAACTGTAGCACCGAGGGCTCGGTTGCTACAGACGTATTGCACCTCACCCAGAGGTGTGATATCTCACTCTCAGATAAGGATGGAGTGTGGATCAGGACCCGACACCTGCATGCATTACACCACATTGCCGTGGGGCAGGGCGACCAATATGCCCCTGAGATGGGCACGACAGTCCCTGTCCCTGGCTGGAGTGGGGGGAGGGAACACTGAGGAAGGGGAACCCTGCAGTGCAGGAGCAGGGAGGAAGCAGTTCCTGGGTGCATTGAGAAGGGAGTATAAAAGGTGGGCACCATCTTAGTTCAGTGCAGAGAAGTCTGAGCAGAAGTGGCAGGGAGCAGGGGCTCTGCATGAGCTCTGCTCCGGAGGCGGGCCTAGTAACAGAGGCCCAGGCCTGCAAGAGGGAGAAGGAAGGAAGAGGAGCAGAGAAGGCTCCAGGAATGAGGAATGAAGGGATCCCAGGGGTGCGGACGGGCGAGTCGCCACCGCACGCCCGAATCCACCTGCGTGGAGGGGTCAGGCCAAAGGGGGAGACCGGTCCCCGAACTAGTGGAGGCAGGAAACGACCCTCAGCTAGAAACCGGAGGCTCTGACATTTTATGTGGCGCAGCCCCTTGCTCCACCCGCTAGGAAGGCACCACATAGGGTCAGGGAAACTGGCGCCAAGTTTACCAAGAGGAGGCCCGAGGCAGCCGGACAGAAGTGTTGGTAAGAAAGGCCAGACAAAGGACACACAAAGGGGGTCCTGTGAAGCGCTCCAAAGTTATCTGGGAGTTGTCTGAGCCCCTCACCTGGTGAGCACAGTACGACGTGGGCAGCCGTTACCTGCAGACGTGGTCTGGATAATAAGAACTGTGAGTAAAGGCCCTGAACTGCATCACTGACTCCGTGTCGTTACTGCTGCTGCCCTGCACCATCACCCCCATCCTCCGCATACACTGCCCTGAGGCTATACTCCTCCCGTGGGGAGTTATGCTACGCTCTGCTGCACCCACAACACCAGCCTTAGCGGTCTGCCCTGTAGCGGCGGTTCACTCTGACCGCAATCCACGGGTGGCGTAGTCGGACATTTAAACATCAAAACCACATAAATAGTTCCGCCACTGGTTTGACCGCCCTGAGCCACGGAACCGGATCGCCGCCACGAAGACTACAACCACCAGCATCCACCAAAAAGGGTCCGGCTCCGGGTGTCCCAAGGCCCAGGGGGTGCGTCAGAACATTTTCATCACCTTTCACAATCACCAATGGGACAAGGCAGGGATGTCCTCTGTCCCCTCTCTTATACATCCTAGTGACGGAGCACCTGCTCTCATCAATTCGCCATAACCCCAATATTAGGTGGATTGAGGTGGGAGGCACCGAGTACAAGTGCTCTCTATTTGCTGATGATGTCCTAGTATATATCACTCAATCACATATATCCATCCCTGCTGTTATGGCTGAAATAGATCACTTTGTTACATGGTAAAATTTTAAAATCAATGCAGCGAAGTCTGAGGCCCTCGATGTCTCCCTCCCTAAATCCATATAGGATTCCATCCAGTCCAACTTTCCCTTTGCCTGGCCCTCACAGGGTATCAAATACTTAGGAATTCCTATTCATAGAGACCTCTCCCATCTATGTTATCTTAATTTTGGGCCCTTTATTGAACAATTCCATACAGACCACGGTTGGCAAGTTAGAACTGTAAGATTCACTACGTGAACCACTGGTGTTTTGTGGAAAAGCACATGTACACCGCGTTCCAAATTATTATGCAAAAAGTGTTTAGGAGTGATAAGGGAAGAATTTGTTTGTTTGTCAGTTAAACTCATTGATGGTGATGTGTGTCAGGGCTCTTTATATCACTGTAAGCAATTGCAGACACCTGTGCTAATTAGTTTGGCAGGTGTGTCCAATGAAAGGCAAGACTACTTAAGAAGGCTCTCTCACATTATTAAGCAGCCTACATTTTCTGCCAAAATGGGAAAGAAAAAGGATGTGTCGGCTGCTGAGAAGCAACAAATTGTGGAGTGTTTAGGTCAAGGCATGACTACAATCAACATTGTGCGATGATCAGGATGAAGTGTCTTGGCAATCAAGAAGTATGTAGCTGATTCACAGTACACACGTGTGCGTGCTGATAAGGGCAAATTGAGGACTCTTTCCTACAGGCAATTACGTCAGGTTGAAACAGCAGCGGCAAAAAAGCCTTGTCATAGCAGCAGACAAGTTTTTGAAGCTGCTTGTGCCTCCAACGTCCCCCGAACAACAAGATGCAGGGTCCTTCAGAGGTTTGCAGCTGTGCATATGCCATCCTGTCGACCTCCTCTATCCACTTCACACAAGCAGAAACGGCTCCAGTGGGCCAAACATTACATGAAGACTGATTTCAAAACTGTTTTGTTCACGGATGAGTGCCGTGCAGCGCTCGATGGTCCAGATGAATGGAGTGGAGGATGGCTGGTTGATGGACACCCCACGCAAACACGGCTACAGCGCCAACAAGGAGGAGGTGGAGTAATGTTTTGGGCTGGAATCATGGGGAGAGAGATTGTCGGCCCCTTTAGGATCCCTGAAGGCGCTAAAGATGAACTCCATAATGTATGTGGATTTTCTCAAACAGCACTTCCTGCCATGGTTCAAGAAGAAGAACCGTGTATTTCACAGCAAGATCATTTTTCTGCATGATAATGCACCATCTCATGCTGCACATAAAACATCTGCATCTCTGGCTGATATGGGCATAAAAGGGGACAAACTTATGGTGTGACCCCCATGCTCCCCTGACCTCTACCCCATTCAGAACCTTTGGAGCATCATTAAAAGGAGTGTCTATGATGGCGGGAGGCAGTTCACATCTAAGCAACAGCTCTGGGAGGGTATTCTGTCCTCATGCAAAACAATTGAAGCAGAAACCATCCAAAACCTGACAAATTCAATGGACGAGAGAGTTCAGAAGCTTCTTTCGAACAAGGGGTCCTATGTGAAAATGTAACATCACCTAGAATAAAGTTTTGAGTTGAAAACTGTTTGATTTCAGTTTCTAACAACCTGCTAATGCTTATAATTACAAAAATGACCATTTTTTTGGTCTTTATTAAAATGAAAAGGTTGATCGAAAAGTTTGGGGGATCTAAGAGTGTGGCAACCCAGTAGTCATGATTACTTCGAATTCTGACAATATGAGGGTCATGCTGCAGGTAGTGCAGCAAGAAGGCACTTATGTGTCTTGCGCATCTCGGAGCCCCAAAATTATTTTCCGGGCTAGATGCAGCTAAAAATTATTTTTAATTTTAAATCTGGTGAAGCTTATTATAGATGGCCTAATAGGATCAGTGCTGCACACTGCTACAAAGCCCAAATTATTTTCCAGTCAAGATACAGATAAACATGATTAGTAATTTGAAAGCTTAAAACGGTTGGTAGGGTGATTTTAACCAATCATCAAGCTTTTACTCTCCCCAGGATGACACAGGGGTAGAAAAGTCGTTTCGGATCCATGATTTGTTCATCTTTATGAACGTGAGTCTGTCTACATTATCAGTGGAGAGCCGCGTGCGCTTATCTGTCAGCACACCACCAGCAGCGCTGAACACACGTTCAGACAGAACGCTGGCTGCGGGGCATGACAAGATCTCCAAGGCGTAAGTGGCTAGCTCCGGCCATTTATCCAGATTGGAAGCCCAAAAAGAGCAAGGGTCCAGTGACACAGTCGTGGCTTCAATGTTTACTTGGAGATACTCCTGTACCATCGTCTCTAGGCGTTGACTATGTGTCAGACTTCTTGTCTCCTGTGGCCTTGCAAAGGATGGGCTAAAAAAGTGGTGAAATGATTCCGCAAAATTGATGTTACCAGCAGATACTGTGGTTCTGTTACGGTTTGAGTGCTGAACACTTGACGGTCCCACGGTTGGCAAGTTGGAACTGTGAGATTCACTACGTGCACCACTGGTATTTTGTGGAAAAGCACATGTAAGATTCTGCAACAGTCTCTGCTGATACTCCTGCATGCGTGCATCCCTTTCTATGGCAGGAATAATTTCTGCAAATTTACTTTTGTACCGGGGATCTAACAGTGTGGCAACCCAGTAGTCAGGATTATTTCTAATTCTCACAATTCGAGGGTCATGTTGCAGGTAGTGCAGCAAGAAGGCACTCATGTGTGTTGCGCATCCAGGAGCACCAAGTCCCTGTTGTGTTGGTGGCGAGGTAACAATCATGCTTCCTTCCTCTGTCCTCTCCCCCCAACCTCACACAACAGAAATGTGATCAAGGTCTCCCTCATCTGATGAGTCTTCCATCAGTTCGTCCTCCACTTCTTCCTGGGCTCCTGCACCTTCCTCACTAGTTTGGCTGCTACCATGCGCCCTGGTAAAACCATCTCCCCCACCCTCACATGCCTGCCGCCTTGGTGCTGCCGACCGTCTGGACCTTGCAGATGTTAGCCCTTCCGCATACAACTCCTCCTCCTCTACTTCCTCCACCTCCTCTTGTGCCACCACCTGACTCCGAATTCTGTTTAACATGTGCTCCAGCATGTAAATCACCGGAATAGTCATGCTGATAATGGCATCGTCAGCACTAAACATCTTCGTCGCCATTTCAAAACTGTGCAGAAGGGTGCATAGGTTCCTGATCTGAGACCACTCCTCCAGCGTGATTTGCCCCACCTCTGAATCTCGTTGGCCCAGGCTATACGTCAGAACGTATTGCACCAGGGCTTGTCGGTGCTGCCACAGTCGCTGCAACATGTGCAGAGTTGAATTCCACCGGGTAGGCACATCGCATTTTAGCCGGTGAAGTGGCAGGCCCAACGACTTCTGTAGAGATGTAAGTCGCTGAGCTGCGGGATGCGAACGGCGGAAGTGAGCACACAGCGACCGTGCCCTCTGCAGAAGGCCATCTAGTCTGGGATAGTGGGCTAAAAATTGCTGGACAACCAGGTTCAACACGTGAGCCATACAAGGCACGTGTGTGACATTGCCCCGGCGAAGGGCCGCACCCAGGTTTGCAGCATTGTCGCACACGGCCTTCCCTGGTTTCAGGTCCAGTGGAGACAACCATTCATGAAATTGGTTCTCCAGAGCTGACCACAACTCCTCAGCTGTGTGACTCACATTTCCCAGACATTTCAATGTAAAAACCGCCTGATGACATTGAGCCCTACTGCCAGCATAGTAAGGAGGTGTGCAGGATCCCTTCTGCGCAGTTAGAAAGCTTGTGGCATGACCAGACAGGCTTTGGGTGCAGGTGGAAGACCGAGAGGAGGTTGAGGAGGCAGAAGCAGTGGAGGAACTTTGACATAAAGAGGATTGACGCACAACTCGTGGGGACGGCAAGACTTGGACAGCAGCCCCTTGTCCTGCTGTCACCATAGTTACCCAGTGCCCAGTCAGCGACATGTAACGCCCCTGTCCATGCCTACTCGTCCAAGTGTCTGTGGTGAAATGCACCCTGTCACACACAGAGTTTCTCAAAGAAGCGGTGATGTTGTGTGCGACATGCTGGTGGAGCGCAGGCACACCTTTCTTTGAGAAGTAGTGCCGACTGGGCATCTGGTACTGGGGCACTGCGACGGACATAAGGTCTCGAAAATCCTCTGTGTCCACCAGGCGGAAAGGCAGCATTTCTGTAGCCAAGAGCTTGCAGATGGTGAAATTCAACCTCTTAGCTTTCTCATGGCTAGGAGGAAATGGTCTTTTACTTGTCCACATCTGAGGGACCGAGGGCTGGCTATTGTGCTTAGACGGGGTTGATAAGGGTGTCCCCGGCAAACTGCCGGTCTGTGAGGAAGATGCAGGCGGACATGTTAGGTTGCCTTGATCCAAAGGTGGTGCTATCGATGTCGGACAGCGCTCAACACCAGCTGGTGTTACCACCTCCAAAGAAAATGATGACCTGCCAATCACGCTGGCTGTTGCGGGTAAAGAGGTGGCAGGTCTGCGCCCCAAAACAGGTGTGACTGCTGTCCCCCCAGTCACAGAGGATGAAGAGGCCGCGGATGCACAAGATATGGCAGACGGTGATTGGCCCGGCCGGCTAGGCCGCATTGTAGCACACTGAGCTTCCCACTGCAACTTATGCTTCATGTCCATGTGCCGGTTCATGCATGAAGTACTCAAACTATGTATTTTTTGGCCTCTACTTAGCTTTTGCTGACAAATGTTACAGATAACACGAGTTGGGTCATCTTTATCGATCTGAAAAAATGCCCAGGCTATGCAAGGCTTAGCACCCATGCGACCTGAAGAGCCACCACGACTTGTGGTGAGAGGCAGAGTTGTGTTTGAGGATGCAGTTGTTGACGTGCTTCCAGTACTACGTCTCTGTCCAGGAAGGCGCAACCTGACCTCGTCGTCACTAGCATCTTCCTCCACCTCCTCTGCTGACCTCATCTCTTGGCTGACTGTGGGTTGACAGTAAGTGGGATCTCCGACCTCATCATCATCACCCTGTGCGTTATCACACCCGTCGTCCTCAGAGCCAACCTGTTCCTGCCCTGACAAAAAACTAAAGTTGTCGCTCCAATCAGGTGTTTGAGTCTTATCATCGTCTTCCTCATTGTCTCCACCAACAGGAGTTACAGTTTGGGAATGAGGGTCTACATTATGGTCAGAACCTTCTGCGTCTGGTCCTGGATCCGACTCATAAAGATTCTGGGCATCAGTGCAGATCATTTCCTCGTCTGGATTCACAGAAGCGCTGGAGTCGACCTCTGATTCCCAGGCTATAGTATGAGTAAACAGCTCTGCAGACTCAACCATCTGTTCTACCTCATACTCAGACGGGCAGCTGGAGATTTGGGAGCTGTGAGGAAGCAAGTGCGATTTGGGTGACACCTTTGAGGACTGGAGTATTTGTGATGTTGAAGTTGATGTGGAGGAGAGCCCACTTAAAGGAGCACTTGATATCCGTTGAAGCACCTGCTGTTTTTGTGCCTCATCTGGAATTTGTAGCGATTGGCGTGGCCGTAAGAAAGGGATCTTATCACATTGTCCGCTAAAAGAAGTAGACATTTTAGTTTGGCTGGAAGATGGTCTTTCTTCTGCACCTACCCCACAGACACAACCTTTTTTCCCCTTCCCAACACGCCTATTCCCCTTTCCACCAGCAGCAGGCCTTTTTCCACTCATTTTGGTGGTTAACTAATTCACAATTCTGGAGTTGTTTGCACAAAAAAACAATGGATGGTAACCGAGCAGAGCTGAGTGGCCAAACTGTGGTATTAGGCCAAAACTATTGGCTGGGCTAGATGCAGAAAAAAATTATTTTTAATTTGCAACCTGATGGAGGTCAGTATAGATGGACTAATAGAACAAGTCCCACACGCTGCTAGAAGCCCAAATATTTTTTCAGAGATAAATGAAGAAAAAAATTATTTTTAATTTGCAACCTGATGGAGGTCAGTATAGATGGACTAATAGACCAAGTCCCACACACTGCTAGAAGCCCAAATATTTTTTCAGAGCTAGATGCAGAAAAAAATTATTTTTAATTTGCAACCTGATGGAGGTCAGTATAGATGGACTAATAGACCAAGTCCCACACACTGCTAGAAGCCCAAATATTTTTTCAGAGCTAGATGCAGAAAAAAATTATTTTTAATTTGCAACCTGATGGAGGTCAGTATAGATGGACTAATAGACCAAGTCCCACACACCGCTAGAAGCCCAAATATTTTTTCAGAGCTAGATGCAGAAAAAAATTATTTTTAATTTGCAACCTGATGGAGGTCAGTATAGATGGACTAATAGACCAAGTCCCACACACTGCTAGAAGCCCAAATATTTTTTCAGAGCTAGATGCAGAAAAAAATTATTTTTAATTTGCAACCTGATGGAGGTCAGTATAGATGGACTAATAGACCAAGTCCCACACACCGCTAGAAGCCCAAATATTTTTTCAGAGCTAGATGCAGAAAAAAATTATTTTTAATTTGCAACCTGATGGAGGTCAGTATAGATGGACTAATAGAACAAGTCCCACACGCTGCTAGAAGCCCAAATATTTTTTCAGAGATAAATGAAGAAAAAAATTATTTTTAATTTGCAACCTGATGGAGGTCAGTATAGATGGACTAATAGACCAAGTCCCACACACTGCTAGAAGCCCAAATATTTTTTCAGAGCTAGATGCAGAAAAAAATTATTTTTAATTTGCAACCTGATGGAGGTCAGTATAGATGGACTAATAGACCAAGTCCCACACACTGCTAGAAGCCCAAATATTTTTTCAGAGCTAGATGCAGAAAAAAATTATTTTTAATTTGCAACCTGATGGAGGTCAGTATAGATGGACTAATAGACCAAGTCCCACACACCGCTAGAAGCCCAAATATTTTTTCAGAGCTAGATGCAGAAAATTTTTTTATTCAATTTGCAACCTGATGGAGGTCAGTATAGATGGACTAATAGACCAAGTCCCACACACTGCTAGAAGCCCAAATATTTTTTCAGAGCTAGATGCAGAAAAAAATTATTTTTAATTTGCAACCTGATGGAGGTCAGTATAGATGGACTAATAGACCAAGTCCCACACACTGCTAGAAGCCCAAATATTTTTTCAGAGCTACATGCAGAAAAAAATTAATTTTAATTTGCAACCTGATGGAGGTCAGTATAGATGGACTAATAGAACAAGTCCCACACGCTGCTAGAAGCCCAAATATTTTTTCAGAGATAAATGAAGAAAAAAATTATTTTTAATTTGCAACCTGATGGAAGTCAGTATAGATGGACTAATAGACCAAGTCCCACACACTGCTAGAAGCCCAAATATTTTTTCAGAGCTAGATGCAGAAAAAAATTATTTTTAATTTGCAACCTGATGGAGGTCAGTATAGATGGACTAATAGACCAAGTCCCACACACTGCTAGAAGCCGAAATATTTTTTCAGAGCTAGATGCAGAAAAAAATTATTTTTAATTTGCAACCTGATGGAGGTCAGTATAGATGGACTAATAGACCAAGTCCCACACACTGCTAGAAGCCCAAATATTTTTTCAGAGCTAGATGCAGAAAAAAATTATTTTTAATTTGCAACCTGATGGAGGTCAGTATAGATGGACTAATAGACCAAGTCCCACACACCGCTAGAAGCCCAAATATTTTTTCAGAGCTAGATGCAGAAAAAAATTATATTCAGTTTGCAACCTGATGGAGGTCAGTATAGATGGACTAATAGAATGATGCTATGCCCAAAAGATTTTACTTCACTAGGTGCAGTAAAAAAATTGGTATTCTATACACAGGTGGTATATCTTGCAACACAGATAGGCTACTCCACTGACTAACACACTCTGCAATAGGCCAAAAAGGATTAGCTTTGCTAGATTCAGCCAAATGCTGTGAAAAAACTTGCACAGCACTGGCACAGACCTGCCTGGCAAAAACTGATAGGAACTGATGTAACCTAGTCCTGAAAAGGACTCCAATTACAATTAGTCTTTACTCCCACAATCTATCTATTTAAGAGCACAGACCTGCCTGATAAAAGTCGTAGGAAATGCTGTAACCTAGTCCTTAAAAGGACTGTAATCACAACTATTCCCTACTCCCAAGCTATCTGTATATTTGTGCGAAAATTGGCTTGAAATTAACAAGGTATAGCGCACACAGCAACAGCGGTGCCGTCTAACACGCAGCTGCAGCAGTGAGAAAATGGTGGCGACGGGGAAAATGGCTTGGTCTTATAGGGCAAGGACATGTGACATACACTGCCAATCACACATGCCCTTGCTTGTGTGAAAAAAGCACTTCGCTCCGTGTGTGCGCTGCTGATAGGCTGACAGATTGCACCTCCCCACTGCAAATGCGGGAAAGAGAAAAAAAAATGGAGATCTTCATTATTTATGCAGAGATCCATCCCCTGCCCCTCCCCCCACCCCACTGTACACTCAAACTGCGTATTAACATTAATTTTCATCATTACTGAGAAAAAATCCAGTTATGATTTTGGTGCACGAACAGTTATCGAACATAACCTCGAACAGTCGAATTTTTCTCAAATTGTTCGTGTTCGCCGACCGGCTCGAACACCGCCCAAAACAGCTCGAATTTGAGATTGGCGAACAGTTCGAGTAGAACAACGCTCATCTCTACTGACTAGGCCACTCCAACACCTTGACTTTTTCCCTCTTGAACCAGGCCTTGGTTTTCTTGGCTGTGTGCTTTGGGTCGTTGTCTTGTTGGAAGATGAAATTACGACCCATCTTAAGATCCTTGATGGAGGAGCGGAGGTTCTTGGCCAAAATCTCCAGGTAGGCTGTGCTATCCATCTTCCCATGGATGCGGACCAGATGGCCAGGCCCCTTGGCTGAGAAACAGCCCCACAGCATGATGCTGCCACCACCATGCTTGACTGTAGGGATGGTATTCTTGGGGTCGTATGCAGTGCCATCCAGTCTCCAAACGTCACGTGTGTGGTTGGCACCAAAGATCTCGATCTTGGTCTCATCAGATCATAGAACCTTGAACCAGTCTGTCTCAGAGTCCTCCAAGTGATCATGAGCAAACTGTAGACGAGCCTTGACATGACGCTTTGAAAGTAAAGGTACCATACAGGCTCGTCTGGAACGGAGACCATTGCGGTGGAGTACGTTACTTATGGTATTGACTGAAACCAATGTCCCCACTGCCATGAGATCTTCCCGGAGCTCCTTCCTTGTTGGCCTTGGGTTAGCCTTGACTCTTCGGACAAGCCTGGCCTCGGCACGGGAGGACACTTTCAAAGGCTGTCCTGGCCGTGGAAGGCTAACAGTAGTTCCATAAGCCTTCCACTTACGGATGATGCTCCCAACAGTGGAGACAGGTAGGCCCAACTCCT
The DNA here is from genome assembly GCF_046119375.1 of Phyllobates terribilis. NCBI lineage: Eukaryota > Metazoa > Chordata > Amphibia > Anura > Dendrobatidae > Phyllobates > Phyllobates terribilis. The sequence continues at coordinate 30,761,390 of NW_027362768.1, read as the reverse complement.
TGGAAAGGGTTTTGTACCCCTTGCCAGCCTTGTGACCCTCCACGATCTTGTCTCTGATGGCCTTGGAATGCTCCTTTGTCTTTCCCATGTTGACCATGTCTGAGTGCTGTTCACAAGTTTGGGGAGGGTCTTAAATTGTCAGAAAAGGCTGGCAAAAGAGATCTTTAATCCACACATGTGAAGCTCATTATTCTTGGTGCCTGAACTACTTCTTAATACTTTAGGGGGACCAAACAGAATTCTTGTGGTTTGAGGGGTTGAATAATAAATGACACTCTGAATTAACTTTTAACGTTTAAAAAAAACAAAAAAAACAAAACAAAACCAAAATTTGCTGCAGTGCATTTCCCACTTCCAGGCTGATCTACAGTACAAATGTCACAATGCCAAGTTAATTCCGCATGTGTCAACCAGCTAAATCTGCAGGGGGTTGAATACTATTTGTAGGCACTGTATTTGTGTCTGAACAGTCAGCGAGACACTCAAACTGTTTTTTTTAATGGAAAAAAGGCAAAAAGGTGCATTACACCTAGATTTGAACTGTGGAAGAGGAAAACCACAGTTCTAGTTCTCTGGCCTACACCAGAATCTTTTGAACAGATATATTTGTGTCTGAACAGTCAGCGAGACACTCAAACTGTTTTTTTTTATGTAAAAAAGGCAAAAAGGTGGATTATACTCAGATTTGAACCGTGGAAGAGGAAAACCACAGTTCTAGTTCTCTGGCCTACACCAGAATATTTTAAATTGATATATTTGTGTCTGAACAGTCAGCGAGACACTCAAACTGTTTTTAATGTAAAAAAGGCAAAAAGGTGGATTTCACCCAGATTTGAACTGTGGAAGAGGAAAACCACAGTTCTATTTCTCTGGCCTACACCAGAATGTTTTAAACAGATATATTTGTGTCTGAACAGTCAGCGAGACACTCAAACTGTTTTTTTTAATGTAAAAAAAGCAAAAAGGTGGATTACACCCAGATTTGAAGCATGGAAGAGGAAAACCACAGTTCTAGTTCTCTGGCCTACACCAGAATCTTTTAAACAGATATATTTGTGTCTGAACAGTCAGCGAGACACTCAAACTGTTTTTTTTTATGGAAAAAAGGCAAAAAGGTGCATTACACCCAGATTTGAACTGTGGAAGAGGAAAACCACAGTTCTAGTTCTCTGGCCTACACCAGAATCTTTTGAACAGATATATTTGTGTCTGAACAGTCAGCGAGACACTCAAACTGTTTTTTTTTATGTAAAAAAGGCAAAAAGGTGCATTACACCAAGATTTGAACTGTGGAAGAGGAAAACCACAGTTCTAGTTCTCTGGCCTACACCAGAATCTTTTGAACAGATATATTTGTGTCTGAACAGTCAGTGAGACACTCAAACAGTTTTTTTATGTAAAAAAGGCAAAAAGGTGGATTACACCCAGATTTGAACCGTGGAAGAGGAAAACCACAGTTCTAGTTCTCTGGCCTACACCAGAATCTTTTAAACAGATATATTTGTGTCTGAACAGTAAGCGAGACACTGAAACTGTTTTTTTTCTATGTAGAAAAGGCAAAAAAGTGGATAATACAGAGATTTGAACCGTGGAGCTGCAAAACCACAGTTCTAGTTATCTGGCCAAAACCAGACTCTTTTAAACAGATATATTTGTGTCTGAACACTCACAGACACACTCAATTTTTTTTTTGGGGGGGGGAAATACCAAAAGGTTAATAAGACGGGTATTTGTACAGTCTGACTGAGGAAAAAAAAAAAAAGAGGATTTAGATGAAAAAAAATGGATTTTTCCTGGCCCTGGAGACCTGGGGCTAAGTCTAGCAATTTGAGCAGCCGCGGCACACAAGACTGTAATGCAGTGTTTGTTGGTATAACCACTGCGTCTCCTATACAGCCTGCCTGCCTGCCTGCCTGATATCTGGGATGGATATTAGTCCTCAGTTGGACTGTTTGACTTTGCAGGCTTTAGAGACCATACACTACCTATTTTGCAGTATAAATCTCTTCCTAGCTCAGCAGCACTCTCCCTACACTATCTGATCCGGAGCGACTGTGTCCAAGATGGCGGTGCCCGGTTTTAAATACTCGAGGTGATGCTGTGCGGCCAGCCAATCACTGTAATGTCCACAACCAACATGGCTGCAGCATTACTGTGACTGGCTGGCAATCCCTGCATGTTCATTGGCTCTGTAAAGAACGCCAAACATGCAGGGCGGAGACCCGAGCTCCCGCCCGAGTAACCCGAAAATGCTCGGTGCTCGCCGAACATCCCGAGTAGTGAGATGCTCGGGCGAGTACCGAGCAGTGTCGAGCATGCTCGCTCAACACTAGTCAGAATTGCAAAAATTGGCCTGGTCAAGAAGGCGAAAACAGGCTCTGGCGTGAAAGGGTTAATAACTTTTACTTTTTTCTGGACCAGTGCAATGTGTGCGGCCCAGGGACTCCTGCTCTCTCATATCACTTCATTTTGTAGCACATATGATAGAAAGTCTTTCACTTCCTGGTACACTTGGGGTGGGATCTGATGGTATCTTTCTCGGATAGGGGCTGTACTTCCTGTAGAGATTTCATGCTGGATAGCCTTAGTGCACCCGAAGTCATTATGTTGAGCAAGCACTCTTTGATGTTGTCTCAGGAAGTCCTCTACCTGCCTCACGTGTCTTGGAGTAAATTCACTCAGATCCACTTTCATCTGTTCCAAGATATTATGGCCAGCTCTGGCTTCACCCCTAATTTTCCTTGGGATTGAAGGACACTGACTGGGTCCGTGGATCTCCTTTTATGGGAATCAATTCTATGGCTTTGGACCGCATGAGATCTTCCGGCATCACACACACTCAAGCCACTTGCTTTCTAGGAGTTAGCCTCATGTCTGTCCCACTGAAGTTAATGCACCACACTAGTACACGGCCTCGGCATACGGTGGCTAGAGTGTGAGTGACCAGCAACCGTGGGGTTGCTTTTTTCCCCTTTGAGGGTTCAACTTGTACCTCCACCCCCTCCAACGACACATGGGCTTGGACTGACATGGTGAGGATGGTTTGTCCTGTTTGCAGGGTCATTGCACCTTTGAGGGCACCGCCACTTTTCCGAGGTACGGAGATGTGGTTGGCAACTTCAGAATCTGGCTGACCTGAGCAAGTTGTTGGAATACTCTCTTTCTTGCATGATGTCAGATTACACAAGCCCAGCTTTTCCCTCATCACCCATCAGCCAGAAATTGTCCCACTTCCATCAAGACATTCATCTCAGGTTCACGATGGGTCCTCCTGTACCGGGGCCTTTTACTAATATGATTCTCTTCTTTCCCAGATCCTTTTCGCACACTTGTATGGTCATCCACACTATTCCTGCCACTAGAGTTGGCAGCCACCAGTTGTCTGGGAAGTGGCCTTGGAAGTATTCCTCCAGAATAGTTGTCACCTGGGACCCGGTGTCCATTAAGCAGCAAATCCTTTGCCTATTGAACTCAGCCAAGGTAGTGGGTCTTTCAGAGATGATGTCTTCGGAGTCTTGATTCCCCCTTCAAGGAGTGCACAGCCCCACAGTTTTCAAGCCTAGTCCGGCTCGGCGTTTGGTGACGCGGAGACGGTTATTTCATGGCTTTTATCCATACCTGTCATGACTGGGGCCTCTCGTTCTCGAACTCTGGTTTTCACCTCAACCTCCAGGAAACATATATTGCAGTTATAGTGTAGGCGCTCCATCAAGCCTTACCTCAGGTAGGGGTCTCTCAGGCCCACAACTAGTTGATCCCTCAGCACCTCATCCAGTGGTCTCAGCCCTCGATACCCTTCTTGAGTCTTTTTAGTGATATGAGCCGTTATTTCCTGTAGAGTGTTTACATACTTTTCTCTCCCCTCCTCTGAACCTGATGGAATAGTCATACAGTACAGACCAAAAGTTTGGACACACCTTCTCATTTAAAGATTTTTCTGTATTTTCATGACTATGAAAATTGTACATTCACACTGAAGGCATCAAAACTATGAATTAACACATGTGGAATTATATACTTAAGAAAAAAGTGTGAAACAACTGAAAATATGTCTTATATTCTAGGTTCTTCAAAGTAGCCACCTTTTGCTTTGATGACTGCTTTGCACACTCTTGGCATTCTCTTGATGAGCTTCAAGAGGTGGTCACCGAAAATGGTTTTCACCTCACAGGTGTGCCCTGTCAGGTTTAATAAGTGGGATTTCTTGCCTTATTAATGGGGTTGGGACTATTAGTTGTGTTGTGCAGAAGTCTGGTGGATACACAGCTGGTACTCCTACTGAATAGACTGTTAGCTGCTTTTTTCTTGCCATAATATAAATTCTAAGTAAAGAAAAGCGAGTGGCCATCATTACTTTAAGAAATGAAGGTCAGTCAGTGCGAAAAATTGGGCAAACTTTGAAAGTGTCCCCAAGTGCAGTTGCAAAAACCATCAAGCGCTACAAAGAAACTGGCTCACATGAGTACCGCCCCAGGAAAGGAAGACCAAGAGTCACCTCTGCCTCTGAGGATAAGTTTATTCGAGTCACCAGCCTCAGAAATCTCAGGTTAACAGCAGCTCAGATTAGAGACCAGTTCAATGCCACACAGAGTTCTAGCTGCAGACACATCTCTTCAACCACTGTTAAGAGGAGACTTTGTGCAGCAGGCCTTAATGGTAAAATAGCTGCTAGGAAACCACTGCTAAGGACAGGCAACAAGCAGAAGAGACTTGTTTGGGCTAAAGAACACAAGGAATGGACATTAGACCAGTGGAAATATGTGCTTTGGTCTGATGAGTCCAAATTTGAGATCTTTGTGCGACGCAGAAAAGGTGAACGGATTAACTCTACATGCCTGGTTCCCACCGTGAAGCATGGAGGAGGAGGTGTGATGGTGTGGGGGTGCTTTGCTGGTGACACTGTTGGGGATTTATTCAAAATTGAAGGCATACTGAACCAGCATGGCTACCATAGCATCTTGCAACAGCATGCTATTCCATCCGGTTTGCGTTTAGTTGGACCATCATTTATTTTTCAACAGGACAATGACCCCAAACACACCTCCAGGCTGTGTAAGGGCTATTTGACCAAGAAGGAGAGTGATGGCGTGCTACGCCAGATGACCTGGCCTCCACAGTTACCAGACCTGAACAAAATCTAGATGGTTTGGAGTGAGCTGGACCGCAGAGTGAAGGCAAAAGGGCCAACAAGTGCTAAGCATCTCTGGGAACTCCTCTCTGGGAACTCCTTCAAGATTGTTGGAAGACCATTTCTGGTGACTACCTCTTGAAGCTCATCAAGAGAATGCCAAGAGTGTGCAAAGCAGTCATCAAAGCAAAAGGTGGCTACTTTGAAGAACCTAGAATATAAGACATATTTTCAGTTGTTTCACACTTTTTTGTTAATTATATAATTCCACATGTGTTAATTCATAGTTTTGATGTCTTCAGTGTGAATGTACAATTTACATAGTCATGAAAATACAGAAAAATCTTTAAATGAGAAGGTGTGTCCAAACTTTTGGTCTGTACTGTATGTGTAAATTACCCAAGTCAGTGGTGTCACCATGCATGTCCTTTAGAATTTTTGTCACTTTGTCTACCATTTCATGGTCCCTTGGCTGTCAGAATATAACCGTCTGTCGGGCCTCTCAATCTAGGGTTAGCAGGGTAAAGTAGGCATCATGGGGTAAATGTGTAACATACTCATCAGTCGCTCCACCCAGTCCCATAATAATAAATTGCTCCCCGTAAATTTTGGGAGGTTGCTAAGCAAAGCCCCCAGGAAATTATTTACCCAGGCAGACTCGGTTACTGACTGACCTTTCATCTCCGTGCTAGAATTCTTCATTCTGCTGACTACACCAAATGTGAACAGGTTACTAGGATGCAACCCACTGATTAAGGCAAGGGTGAAGTAACCAACTAAACTATTTATTTTCCTAACACAGAAGTGAAGGTGTTAATTTTGAAAATAGTCAATTGTTTGGGTACAGGGTGTCAAGCAACAAAAATTGGCAGTAATGACAATTATAAGTTTTACAGTTCAATATCTTATCCTCTATTCTATCTAGCAATCTCTCAGTATGAACGGCTCTTTGATATTCTTCCGCTTTAACTTTCATGGTGGCACTCACAGCAGTAAGCACATCACTACAGTGAATCTTTCAAACATTCCCTCTTATTGTACTAGCACTAACGGGGGTCACCGATACTTTCCACTATTAAAGCAAGTCGTTAATAGCCAGTCCCTTAATACTCTATGTAAGCTCCTCACTCCAATTGGCCCCAGTCCCTTCCATAGCTCTTTCCTGGTCCACACCCTGTACTATACATCTACATTGGAAGTAGCGGCCCTGTTCACTCATATCTCCTGGTCACCACAGCCGACATCTGGCCCCATGCGATGATCAGGACTCAACCTTCATTGCTTGTTCGGGGTTGTCCAGATTTCGGGTCTCAACTGGGGGAGACTTGGGTCTTGACCGGCACAGTCTGGGCCTATGGTCTTGACTGGCATCATCTGGACTTGACCTAAGATGTCCCACTGGTCACGATCATCTTTCACTCCTTTGTCATTCTGTCTCAGCCTTGCATTGTTCACTTGTCCTCTCTCCCTTTTAGGTTGGTCTCCAACTGCTTTCCCATATTGTCGCTCCTTCCTTCTATATTTGGTAACTGTGACACAGCTACCACCTGACCTGATGCTCTCCTCAAATCCATTCCCCCAGGAACACTTCCTTCATCTTCCGGTTCCACTTTACTCAGCTTACTCAGTAGATGGTGACATTTGGACACAAGTGCCGTGGAACTTCGAAGAATCGTATCTTCGACTCTCCACACCCATTGGCTGTGTGCACATGGTGCATTTTTGGCGTGGTTTTGCCACGCTTTTTCAGCTCCGAATTGGGCCAAAAACACTAGGGAATCCTTATGCCAGCTAAGTAAATGAAAATCCTGAAGTGCTGTGCACTTAATCAGTAATTTTTCTCTGAGGATTTAAATTTGCAGCATGTCAATTCTTTATGGGGTTTTGCTGCGTTATTCACCCATTGACTTTAATTAAGTCTGCAAATCGGCAGCAAAAATGCAGGTATAAAAATGTTTGTGGATTTGCTGCAGATTTTTGCTGGGTATTTGACTGACTCAATTGAAGTCAATGGGTCAAAAACGCGGCATAAACGTACAAAGAGAAAAAACTGTGAGTCACAGGCGTCGGCTGATGAGAGACTACTCTCTCTGATAACAGCAAGAGCAGGCACAGGCTGATGAGAGTTATCATCAGCCGGCGCATGTGTTCATAGTAAAGGAAAATAAAAATTAAAATAAATACATGTTAAAATAAAAATAAAAAAACACATTGTCTCACCTTAGCACCTAATCCCCGATGCTCTTGTCCCCTGTAAGAAATAATAAACCACCATATACTCACCTATCCACCATAATCCAGGTAAAATCCTGAATGTACCACAGTGATCGAATCACCCGGCAGCACGCTATACACTGCAAGAGTGTGATTGCTCCCGGCAGTTTATAGCTCTGAGCTGCGGAGAGAGATTTCACCTGAGTTCATTCAGCTGAATAGCTCTGGTGACCTCACTTACTGCACTCACTCTCCCGGAAGCTCAGTGCTATACTCTGACACAGAAGCAATTACACTCCTGTGTCAGTGTTTATCCTGCTGTCCTCTAGAACAGTCAGATCAGTGATTGTTGATGTGACTGCTCTAGAACTGACCCAGATCTTCGTGGGACACTCTGGATTATTTCATCACGTCGGACAGGTGAGGAATATGGTTCTATCTTATTTTTGGGTTTTTTTACAAGTGACAATGGCTTCAGTGGATTAGGTGAGTATTAACTGTGTTTTTTATTATTAAATGTGTAAAAAAAATGGTGTGGACTTTTATTTAAAATAAAGCATTTTTTTATGGCTATGTGTTTATTTATAAACTTTGACTATGGGGTGTAGGGTTTCTCCTCACTTGGGTGTGTAGGGAGGCAAACAGGAAGCGTTTTTCATTTAAATGTCCATGTCGGTTTATTTCTTAATAAAATGTGCATAAGCAAAAGGAAAACAAACAGCCTTTAGTGCAGGCAAAACAAAGTAAACAGACCTTTAGTCAAAGTCTCTGGTTAGCCAGTCCTGTGGGCACAGTACCCTGGCTCAGTCTTTAGACACCGACCATGTGCCAAACAATGGCCTCCATTTTAACTTGTTAACCACACCCAGAAATGAGATATGTGGGTAGCCAGACCCACCCATCTCTCCGGCTACCCGTAAAAGCTGTCTCAGAGCACCAAACAATCCTCTTAGTGCTTAGATGCACTAGAGCAACATTCCGGGATTACATCACAGATGACAACCATGTATGTGATGCATACCTCCTATCAACTATGTGTCCATGAGCTATCTTACAGGGGTTAGTAATTGTGGACTTCATATAGACTCCTCTCCATCACTAACCCCTGGGCTTCATGTCACCTGCCAATAAAAGGCTGATCGCAACCCTTTTACCCCACTTGCCACTGCACCAGGGCAAGTGGAAAGAGCTTAGGCTAAGCGCCAGATTTGGTGCATCTTATTAATGCGCCATTTCCTCCTTCCTCCCACCATGCCGAGTACCCAGAGACAAGTAATCCCACACTTGGACACTACGAAGAGCTTTTAAAATTTCCATTTATAGATTCCGACCTCTGGTTCGGCCTGCTTCATGCGGGACATAAGGAGGTCGCATGTAGTGATGCCCAAATATTTGAGCAGCCACAGTCTCACAGAAGCATCGGTGGGAAAGTACAATTACTGTCGCAAGAGGTGGATCATTATGAGACACAATTGTCAGCAAGTCAGGACGGGACCCAGGGTGCGTACGAGGTGGTGGACGATGAAGTCACTGAGCCAACGTGGGAAGGTAAAAAAAATGTACTGAACCTGGGAAGGTGACATGCATAGTGAGAACAGCAGAGCAGAGGAGGAGCAGGAATAAGGCAGGAACAAGCAGAGGTTAGGTATAGACACAAGGCGGGCAACTGTTCCCCAAGACATCAATACGAGGGAAGTTGCCAGTCCAACTTTTAGGTCTTCCCGAGTCTGGCTCTTTTTTAAATACTGTCCAGTTTTCCCAAAAAGGCCATTTGCCACCCCTGTTAGATTTCTTAAGAATTATTAAATTTAACAGGGGTGACGATCATATGAAACGACTGCACACCAGAGAAGAGTTCTGGATTTACAATTTGGGCTCGTGTTCCACAAGTTCTCAACTTGCTCAGATAGGTAATGTTTCACTACTAAATAATCCAGAGAGATATGCATTTCTCGCTTTGTCTCTATGTTTCTCCTTAGATGGGGTTTTGGATGCTTTTTATACTCATTCCCATTTTTAAATTGTCAATTGCATATTTGTTTTTTATTTTTTGTATTTGCACTTATTGTCTGTGTGCTACTGCTTAATTGTGTTTGAGTTTTCTTCTGGCAGGTTTTGATAATATGAACTAATTATTTCATCGGTCTGAAATTTCTGAGAGTATTCAGGATACGCTGACACACTGTCCCGAAATCCATGCTGATTTCTTTTCAGTGATGATGTCTGTGGACACGCCTAACCAAGTGTAATTATCAGTGGAATTTAAGGATGGACCGACACACTGTTACAGAAGCAGTAACAAAGAACGCTAGATCGTTCGAAACGCGTATCATTGTTCACCTGCTCCCCATACCCTTTCCACATTGATGTAATTTTTAACATGGACTAATTAAACGCATATTTTTACTTGCCGCTGGATACCACATTTTCTTTGGCAGAGATCACAGTTCCTTGGACAACCAAGGAGTACAGGCAAAGGGAGACACAAACCAGATGCAACAGAGCCAGGGAAACACTGTCAAAGGTCTGGGACAGTTTTCTCACACCCTCTCAGCGCCCAGGCCCTGATGAGCGGGGTACTTTGACAAGGAAGGAAACGTTTTGGAAGATGCTGAAGGAGTACGTTGCTGACCATACCAGCGTCCTCAGTGATTCCTCTGTGCCTTACAACTATTGGGTATCCAAGCTGGACACGTGGCATGAACTGTCTCTATATGCCTTGGAGGTCCTGGCCTGCCCTGCCACTAGCATTTTGTAAGAGCGGCTTTTTAGTGCTGCCAGGGGTATTATAACTGATAGGCTGACTCTTATCAAAATGAACAAGAGCTGGATTGGGCCAGACTTCTCAACACCACCGGATGATAGCAGCAGAACATAAACTCAAATCCAGTGGTTTTTATTCCCATGCACCCCTTGACATCCAGGCATCTGTATATGCTTCAGTATTTTGTCTATTTTAGGTCGTCTTTTGCCTCATCCTCCACCACCATATCACCGGGGTGACCATCATACAACACCCACATAATTTTTTTTATGGGAGTTTATGATGTAGAAATATTTTTAGAGGCCTACCTCTAACATTCTATAAAATATATATGTATACCCCCAGGGGTAAATGTGTTTCAGCTGATGCACTTAGTGCATGGGCATTACCAGTGTAAGAGACCCACTACTTAATAATGGGAAAAAAAATTGCCTGAGGCCCTCTACTACGTCTCTTCAAAGGGGGATTGTAGTGAGTCCTAATTTTTGGCAGCCCTTGAACTTGCTGCCTACCCAATAACAGTATAGGAGACCCACTCCCTTAATAATGGAAAATGTTTTTTTTTACTGAAGCCCTCCACTACATCTCTTCAAATTGGTATTGGAGTGCGTCCTAATTTTTGGCAGCCCTTGCACTTATTGTGTATGCAGTAACAGTATAGGAGACCCACTCCTTAATAATGGGAAGGCCAATTCAAATCGATTCTATATTCTATAATATTATCTCTTAACTGAAATTTGTGTACAAGTGAGATATCACACTATGGATAGTGCATTACACGCATCCAGACAGGGATTATTGCCTAATACTCTTGCTGCTGCAAGAAAACAAGAAAAATATATTCCCTATTGATACTGTTACCTAGCACCTGACCCTATTCTAAATGCAGCTATAATGAGCTGTAAATGAATGTTCATTTTGGTCGCATACATCTCTTACATTGTCTATAACTTGATTGCTTTTTTCCAAAAATCATTGACAGATTCATGTTTTTTAATACAATCTGCACTCAGAAATTCATCAAATAAGTCAGGGTTGCTTGCGTTTCTCCACAGTTTGGTGCTGCAACTTAACAAAAAACCCTCTTCGGAGCCGGATAAAATCTATTTTTTATTTTAAAATATTACCTCTCTTATCTGTGATTCGTGTACAGGTGAGCTATAGCCATAGAGATAGCGTTTTACAGCAATCTAGTCAGGGATTATTGTATTATACTCTATGCTGCAAAAAAATGTATATTTTCCCTATTGGTACCACTGTTAGCTGCATTTAGAATAGGGATAGGTGCTAGGCATCATCAGCTGGAAATGAGCGTTCATTCTGGTCGCATACATCTCTAAAACAATAACTTGACTTGCTTTTTTCAAAAAATCATTGACAGATTCATGTTTTTTAATATAGACTGCACTCAGAAATTCATCAAAGCAGGCAGGGTTGCTTGTGTTCCTTCATAGTTTGTTGCTGTCACATCCAAAAAAAACTCTTTGGGGCCAGTTAAAATCTATTTTATTTTCTACAATATTACCTCTCATCTGAAATTTGTGTATGGGTGAGCTATTGCACTATGGCTAGCGTATAACACACATCCAGCCAGGGTTTATTGCCTTATACTCCATACTCCTGCTACTGCGGCTGAAAAAATATATATATTCTATTCCCTATTAATACTGCTGTTAGCTGCATTTACAATAGGGACAGGTGCTAGGTATTATCAGCTGGAAATGAGTGTTCATTCTAGTCACATACATATCTTTTACAGTTCATAACTTGATTGATTTTTTCCATGCAATCATTGACCGATTCATAATCTTTACGGTGATCTGTACTCAGAAATTAATCAAATTTGGTAGAAATTGTTCACATTTGACAGAAATTAATCAAAGTTAAAAAAATTGTCCTGATTTAATGTGTCCATTCAAAGTTTCTCTGTAGCTTCTGAATCTAAAAGGTATTGGTGGGAAACTTGACACTACTGAAGCTGGAATTACCACTTCAGAACTCTCCAGTACTTTGTTTCCATCCATTTCTGGGTGCTTCTTGAAGTATGTTTGGGGTCCTGCTGGAAGACCCATGACCTAGGATGCATACCCAGCTTTATGACACTGGGCACTACATTGCAACCCAAAGTCCTTTGGAAATCTTCACATTTCATGATGCCATGCACACAGTCAAGGCACTCTGTGCTAGAATCAGCAAAACAACCCCAAAATATCTTTTAACCTTCAGCATATTTGACTAGAAGTACTGTAATATTTTATTTGTTGGCCTCATTGCATTTACAGTAAACAGTTGAATGATGTGCATTACTAAAAAGCTTTATCTTGGTCTCATCTGTCCCCAAGACGCCTGCTGGCCCTCTAAAAATAGTGGAGGCCGCCTACTGGCACTCTATAAATTGTGACGGCTACCTGCTGGACATTCAAGTTTCAATCTTTATAGAATATATACGAAAAATAAAATTTGACCACCTCAGATGGATACATTATATTGCAGTAGCAATGCACGGCTATGAAAAGCATACCCAGCTGATGGCCCTCTAACAATAGTGAGGGCCGACTGCTGGCCCTGTAAAAATAGGCTTTGTGACTTTGAGTTCCCCTTTTGTAAATGAAACAGGATGTGTCTGATCATGTCTCACACACCACATGGCCAGATAAAGTAGTAAAATGTTAAAATTACATTTACTGGTGAATGTATTTTTCACTGTTTAAAGCAATGCAAAAGTGCAAAAACGCATCAAAAACACTACGTGTGAACATAGCCCAAGGTGTGGGAGAGCATTTTTGTTTTTGATTATTTATTTTGCCTTATATACAAGTCCTTACCCTGCAAAGAATGTTTCTTAACATTTTTTCCAGGAAAATCCATTTTAGGTTTGTTTTTGTATGTTTTATTGTCAGTGCGTAAAAGTGGCGTAATACTCTGACAACATTGTTCACAGCAGTGACCTGGAATTCAGAGATGTTTACAGGAGTCTTCCCCATGCTGCTCCCATGTCATTTCAGCAATGTTTCCATTGATTTGATCAATTTTTAGGTCCCCTCCAGACCTCCAGTGGGGGCCGCCAGAAAAATGCTTGAGTTTCCCATTGAATTACATTGTACTCGTTACTCAGGTCGAGCACCCGAGCATTCCGATTTCCTTGACCCAAGTAACTGGTACCTGCGCATTTTAGTGCTCACTTATCACTAGTTGATATTAACTTTTAGGATTGCTACTTCCAATAGGTGGCCCTAGAGTTTGTCATCCTCCTCTCTGGAGAAGCTATTTGCAAGCAAAAAATGAAGTGCTTAGCCATACAATTTCTGTAAAGCCTAAGATTCTCTTGCCAATTGTCAGCTAGAAAGCTGTAACGTTTTCACCACTGGACTCTGGAACAGTGCAGATGTGTCTCATGTTTCACTTTGTAGTAATCTGACCGATAAATCTAGGTTTGGCTGATGCACGGAGAATGCTACCTACCAGAATGTATTGTGCATGCTTCAAAATTTTATGTAGTAGTAATAGTATTGAGATTGTTTTTAATAGTTTGTGCTAAGCCCATATTTTTCAGTCCCTCCAGTCAGGAGTAATAGTAAAGGCTATGTTCACATTTTCATGGATATAGATTCTCCAGTCAGGAGTAATAGTAAAGGCTATGTTCACATTTTCATGGATATAGATTTTATTATTTAGTTGCTTTAGATACTGTATGCAAAATCAAGCATTTTTTCTGTGTAATGTTTAAGAAAAATGTCCTAGTACTATGCTGTTGCAGAGACGGCAAATTATTCATATAACTTTTTCTTCCACAAATCCAACAATATGCTGCTTTTGGCTCAGCAGCTGCTCTCTCTACTCTTTCCCTCCCTTATCTCATGGTACTGTAAGGTTAAGTTCACACGTAGTGTTTTTGAAGAGTTTTTGCGGCCATGAAAACACTTGCTAATCAGTCCGCCATGCATAGCAATGCGAATTCAGATGTGCTGTGCACATGATGCATTAATTTATGCGCCATATTCGCATTGTGTTGCAAAATGCAGCATGGCCATTTCTAGCGTGATCACGCCGCAAATTACCGGCGGTGATGTCAGCGCAGGTCCTGATGATCACGTGACCGTAAGGGCCTGCGCTGACGTTACAGATCAGCTGATGGTCACGTGACCGCTCAGCTGATGGTCACATGACCCCTCAGCTGATGGTCACGTGACTGTCAGCAGATCGTAAGCCCACTGGGGCTGATCAGCTGATCTTCAGCTTATCAACCCCAGTGTCCTCCTGCAGCATGTATACTGACAGGTGGTGATTTTACACCCCTGTCAGTATACATTGCTGTATTCTACAGCAGTGACATCAGTGATGGCTGATGTCACTGCTGTAGAAGTGACACGAATCTTCGTGGTACACTCAGTGGTATGTGGACTGTGGACAGGTGAGGAATATGGTTGTTTTTCATTTTATGCTTTTTACCGGAGATCGAGGGCTTCGCGTAGGCGTGTAATAAAAAAAATTGTAGAACCATGTGTTTTTTATTTCATTAAAATACTTTATTCTGGCCGTGTCTTTTATTGAAAAAGCGGTGACCATTTTACTACACAGTTAGTAATGGAGGCGTCTTATAGACACCCTCCATTACTAACCTGGGCTTCACGTCAGCCGCCAATACAAGGTTGACGTGAACCCCAACCCCATTACCCCACTCGCCACTGCTACAGGGCAGTGGGAAGAGTGAGGCCAAGCGCCAGATTTGGCGCATCTTATCTATGCGCCTTTCTGGGACTGCTCAGGGGTGATATTAATAGCCACGGAGTATCCATGGCCCCTTTCCTGGCTACTATTATCAGTCCGCAGCTGTCTAGTTTAGCCTTTGCTGGTTAGATTTTATAGGAGGGTGCTAGGTCAATTTTTTTCTGGGGTCCCCCTGTAAACTAGCCAGTAAAGGCTAAACAAACAGCTGTGGGCTGATATTAATAGCCATAAAACATTGTTGGCTAATGGCCCCTTCCCCGGCTACTAATATCAGCCCGCAGTGGTCGGACTTCCCTTTGCTGGTTATAAAAATGACACGGGAGCCCACGTCTCCTTTTCAATTTTCGGCTCTGTGCCCACGATCCCGACGTAGCAGCGCTTTGGACGCATATTTTTTGCTGCATCCAAAACATTGCGTTCTATTGAACTCAGGTAAATCCACGTATTCACTTAACCATGCAGATTTACCGCATACAATACTTTCTAGTGGTCAAATTTCTCTTGTGGAAATAAGCGACTACGCACGATAATTTTACATGCTGCAGTCCTGAAAGACGCGCCGCATGTCATTGTCCATGGGTGATTCGCAGCCTCTGATGCACGCATAGTGGACATGGGATTTCTAGAGATTCCATCCACTATGCTGTAATATCTGGATGCTGCAGTTTTGATGCTGTTTAAACACCCAGCGTTAGACCTGCAGGGGCTCCTGATCGTGGCCACGTACCCAAACTCACACGCAGCATGTCAATTTCTGTAGCGGACACAACAGTCTCCGCTGCAGATTTTGACCGATAGAAGTGTCATTATATGCGGTGGATTCACATTTACCTACAACAAAAGTGTGGCATTAGAACACCGCGTTTTGGACGCAGCAAAAATGCGCTGTGTCCAAAGCGCTGAGTGCTGATCGGGGGGACTTAGAGGCTAATGAACCAGCTGTGAGATGATATTAATGGCTATGGACCATGTTTGCCTTATGGCACCTTCCCTGGCTAAAAATAGCAGCTCACAGCACCCGATTCATTATGTGAATAGAAATGCTAATGAAGATTGGGTGAATAGGACTAGATGACACCTAGCTCTTTTGTTTGGTTATGACAAGGTGTCAATCAGATCATTTCATGACCAAACCTAATTAAAGTAAAGTAAAGAGTTAAATAAACAACCAGACACAGAGCAAACACTTTATTTGAATTACAACAGACACATTCTTTAATCATTCAAATTAACCAATATACTCACCCCAGTCTAATGGTAATCAAAGGTTTAAGCAATGTCCCACCAAATAACTTTATTTAGCTCCAAAAATCATTCATTGAAAAAGCATCAAAAAATGTGTCAAAAATGCATGTGAAAATGTATGTAAAAACACCTGCATTTTCCCTGCCAAGGAGAAGCAGAAACACACAGAAAATTTCTGCTTGAAATAAGCATCATTCGCACATAGCCTAAAAGAGTGGAAAAACTGCCCACACTCACCCTTTAAGAATTGATGATTATATAATGCATTGTGATGTTTTGAAATGTTTGTCTGCACAAGAGAGTTAGCAGCAGACAGGGTTAACAGTTGGGAAGCAGCCAAGGATGGGATGAGTTACATAGGCACACAAATTTGCAATTTCCTGTTTGCTAGCAGATAGTGAGTACTTGAAAAGTAACAGACTTAAGGTCTAGCTGATTGCAGACTTGCATAGAAACAGTGTTGTGTGAGAAGAGGGAAGACCATGATATGTCAGATAGTATGTTTTGAAGGTGTAAAGACACGGGGTCTTCCGTGGGCGTAATACTACTCAGACAACAGAGGGTGAGGGTAAAACAGCGTGGCAATCCTTTATTGAACCACAAAATGGACAAAACACAGATAGAACAGTCCCAGCTAATACCAGCTGCGACTTTGGCACTTCCAGGGCCAACTACCACATCCACTGCCCCCCCCCTGCTTTTGGCAGGCCTCCACAGAGAAGAGATAGCGGCAAGCTTAAGAAGCTGACAGTCCATCGAGGTACAAGGCCAGGAGACCCGAGGGTCCCACCCTGGCCTCTCCGAGAGTTTCCCTGGGGCAAGATGACCTCCTGGTCCTAATATTGCTTCCAAGAATGTCTCCAGGGGTTCCAGACGACCAGATGGTTCCACCTGGCAACTACAAAACAACATATCCTTGGGCCCAGGTGACTTCAACGTCCCTACCTGGTCTCCCCAAATGTATCCGTGGGTTCTCTGATGGTCAATGAAGCAGATCCATATCTTTCCAGTCAGGGCCACATACCCTTAGGCTGGAATCATGTAGAATCCAAATCTGTGTCTCTTTGTATAAAGTCATGCTACCAAGCTGATGGTCTCACGAGTATCTCTAAACTTTCATTTTCCTTGTAAAGTCTCTTTCAATTCTCTTAGAAGCAGGATGGCAAAACCCCTTTTTATATTTACATATGTGGCTAAGGTCATCAGTCACAGGTCAGAGGCAAAGGTGCGGGACTTACTCAGTTCTCATTGTTTGAGCTAATCAATTTACATAGTTGGGAAGGGGGCTCTTTAAATCAACATTCACCTGCCTTTAGTATAATATGCAATTAATATAGTAACAAACATCATTGTTTCACAACCAAGAGAAGACAACGATCAGGATGTTCGGATTCATTGTGTTCGGCTGAACTTTATAAAAAAGTTTGGTTCGGTTACCCGAAAAAAACTCCCCAACAATTTCCCTCTTTCCACCATTTATTAAAACAATAACAATAATAATCCACAGGGTCCTCCGTAATCCATAATATGAAGGTCCCATAATGATCCCAATCTTCTTTATCTACTCTATGGAGCCCCATTCAGAGAATCCAGCTCCATAGACTGGAGCAGCAGCCACTGCCACGTCTAGCGCCGCTCTCAGCGAGACCCGACTGCTGTGAACTGAAGTGAAGTCAGTAAGGTTATCTCAGTTCACAGCGGCCAGTCCTTACAAGGGCAGAGCGAGTGCCGGTCGCGATGCCATTCTCAAAATGTTCTCAGAATGAGGCTCAATACGGTTACTTGTGGTAAGCGGCAGGCAGGAGAGTGAGAATTTCTGTGACTACCGCTGAACGGGAGTAAACTATGAAGTCTTGTTCTGAGAACTTTATCTGAACGAGACTCCATAGGATTCACTGAACATCATGGGACATAACACTCTTGGATTACTGTAAGAACTCCCTGAATTTATTTTTAAGTAATAAATGGGTAAACAAGAGAACAGGAGTCTTTATTCAAATAAAGCATTTTTTTCCCTGTGTGTCTGTGTTTTTTTAACTATATCTTACTAGGTTAGTAATGAGGGTATCTGGTAGACGCCGCACTATTACTAACCTCTGGGCTTGATGTCAGCGGACATTACACAGCTGACATCAACCCCAAAATATTACATTGCTTGCCAATGTACCAGGGCAAGCGGGAAGAGCCAGTCAAAGTGCCAGAATTGGCGCATTTAATGGATGTGCCTTTTGGGGGGCAGTTGTCGACTGCTATTTTTAGGCTGGGGAAGGACAAATATCCATGGACCTTCCCAGACTGAGAATACCAGACCTCAGCTGTCTGCTTTACCTAGGCTGGTTATCAAAAATGGGGGGAACCCCACACCATTTTCTTTAATTATTTATTTAAATAATTAAAAAAAACACTGTGGGGGCCCTTCTATTTTTGATAACCAGCCAAAATAAAGCAGACAGCTGAGGGCTGCAGCTCACAGCTATCTGCTTGACTTGTACTTGTTATCAAAAATTGGGTGGACCCCACATCTTTTTTTTTTTATTATTTATCTTTTTACATGGCATGGTTGTGATGGGGCCGGAAGTGCCCACACCGGAACAAGCTTTTATTGGGCTGTCGAATCTGAACAGAAACATGGACTTCTGTGAAAAGTCCATGTTCGGAGTCCGAACTTTAGCATCCAGGTTCGCCCATCAGTACCTACTATCTGATGTATATACTTCTCATCAAGTTATTGTTCAGTAGAAAGTTTACCTTTGGCCTCCCTTACTCTTATGTCCATACCGTCTGGTCCACTCCTGCCAGTATGCAGTCTGCAGAGGCATATTGCCTAGATAATATCAACACACAGACCAAGCCAGGACTCACATTTTCATGTCACGTGGTAGGGCGTGGATGATAATAATCTTTATATTTATATAGAGCCAACATATTCTGCAGCGCTTTACAGTTCAGATAATTTTACAGACATTAATCAGTACTGTCCCCATTGGGGCTCACAATCTGCATGTTTTTGGAGTGTGGGAGGAATCCAGAGTACCTGAAGGAAACCCACGAAAACACTGGAAGAACATACAAACTCCTTGTACATGTTGTCTTTGGTGGGATTTGAACCCAGGACCCCAGCGCTGCAAGGCTGCATTTCTAACAACTGAGCCATCATGCTGCTCTTGCCCACCACTGCTGCCCCGCACCATGAAACAGTACCATAGTGTTTCAGCTACCTGAAGGGAGTGGGGAGTAGCAAATTGTACATGGGTGCAAGCTGTATTTGAGAGGGTGGATAGCCCTTATGGCAAAGTTAGCAGGATGAGGGGAGGGAGTCAATTTTCAGAAGCACTGCAGACATAGAAGAGAGAACAGATTGTAGAGTCTGCAAGGATGGGGGAAGGGATTATATATTCAGTATAAATATGTATAGAGAAACAGAAGAAGACCCCCCCCCTGCACAATCTGAAGGGGGACTGGGTGTATAGCAGCATTGTGGATTCACCGAACCTACACCCAGAATCCATGTCCATATAAGAATGGTCTGTTTAAAACTGTATATTTGTATAACATTCTGGGGAAAACCCTTTATGTTTCTACATAATTGTGCTCCTGAGCAGAAAGGAAGGTCTATAAAGACATGGTTTGACTGACAAGTTTGTTATTGAGAAACTTGACCTATCAAACAACTTTTAAATCCGTTGTAATGCTAATTACATGCTGGATCTTCTCATCCAACACCAGTGCTGAACCTCACAAATACTGTTTTGAATAAATGGAGAAAAATTCCCACAGAAACACTTCAAATGGAATTACTAATATACTCGTGGCGTTTTGATGGTCAGATTATTACGGGTCCGGGTGGTGGAACCTCTGTGCTTCGGTGCAAGGAGGGACCAGAGGGGCATGACGAAGTGCCTACTTGGCCTGACCAAGGTTGCACGGCGGCTCAATCGACTCCGTAAACCAGGGAGGGACCGAGCAGGGGGACCAGGTGCCAATCTGGGACCGACCTTGTGTGAGAGCAGGTGACTCCCACGATAATTTTACATGCTGCAGTCCTGAAAGACGCGCCGCATGTCATTGTCCATGGGTGATTCGCAGCCTCTGATGCACGCATAGTGGACATGGGATTTCTAGAGATTCCATCCACTATGCTGTAATATCTGGATGCTGCAGTTTTGATGCTGTTTAAACACCCAGCGTTAGACCTGCAGGGGCTCCTGATCGTGGCCACGTACCCAAACTCACACGCAGCATGTCAATTTCTGTAGCGGACACAACAGTCTCCGCTGCAGATTTTGACCGATAGAAGTGTCATTATATGCGGTGGATTCACATTTACCTACAACAAAAGTGTGGCATTAGAACACCGCGTTTTGGACGCAGCAAAAATGCGCTGTGTCCAAAGCGCTGAGTGCTGATCGGGGGGACTTAGAGGCTAATGAACCAGCTGTGAGATGATATTAATGGCTATGGACCATGTTTGCCTTATGGCACCTTCCCTGGCTAAAAATAGCAGCTCACAGCACCCGATTCATTATGTGAATAGAAATGCTAATGAAGATTGGGTGAATAGGACTAGATGACACCTAGCTCTTTTGTTTGGTTATGACAAGGTGTCAATCAGATCATTTCATGACCAAACCTAATTAAAGTAAAGTAAAGAGTTAAATAAACAACCAGACACAGAGCAAACACTTTATTTGAATTACAACAGACACATTCTTTAATCATTCAAATTAACCAATATACTCACCCCAGTCTAATGGTAATCAAAGGTTTAAGCAATGTCCCACCAAATAACTTTATTTAGCTCCAAAAATCATTCATTGAAAAAGCATCAAAAAATGTGTCAAAAATGCATGTGAAAATGTATGTAAAAACACCTGCATTTTCCCTGCCAAGGAGAAGCAGAAACACACAGAAAATTTCTGCTTGAAATAAGCATCATTCGCACATAGCCTAAAAGAGTGGAAAAACTGCCCACACTCACCCTTTAAGAATTGATGATTATATAATGCATTGTGATGTTTTGAAATGTTTGTCTGCACAAGAGAGTTAGCAGCAGACAGGGTTAACAGTTGGGAAGCAGCCAAGGATGGGATGAGTTACATAGGCACACAAATTTGCAATTTCCTGTTTGCTAGCAGATAGTGAGTACTTGAAAAGTAACAGACTTAAGGTCTAGCTGATTGCAGACTTGCATAGAAACAGTGTTGTGTGAGAAGAGGGAAGACCATGATATGTCAGATAGTATGTTTTGAAGGTGTAAAGACACGGGGTCTTCCGTGGGCGTAATACTACTCAGACAACAGAGGGTGAGGGTAAAACAGCGTGGCAATCCTTTATTGAACCACAAAATGGACAAAACACAGATAGAACAGTCCCAGCTAATACCAGCTGCGACTTTGGCACTTCCAGGGCCAACTACCACATCCACTGCCCCCCCCCTGCTTTTGGCAGGCCTCCACAGAGAAGAGATAGCGGCAAGCTTAAGAAGCTGACAGTCCATCGAGGTACAAGGCCAGGAGACCCGAGGGTCCCACCCTGGCCTCTCCGAGAGTTTCCCTGGGGCAAGATGACCTCCTGGTCCTAATATTGCTTCCAAGAATGTCTCCAGGGGTTCCAGACGACCAGATGGTTCCACCTGGCAACTACAAAACAACATATCCTTGGGCCCAGGTGACTTCAACGTCCCTACCTGGTCTCCCCAAATGTATCCGTGGGTTCTCTGATGGTCAATGAAGCAGATCCATATCTTTCCAGTCAGGGCCACATACCCTTAGGCTGGAATCATGTAGAATCCAAATCTGTGTCTCTTTGTATAAAGTCATGCTACCAAGCTGATGGTCTCACGAGTATCTCTAAACTTTCATTTTCCTTGTAAAGTCTCTTTCAATTCTCTTAGAAGCAGGATGGCAAAACCCCTTTTTATATTTACATATGTGGCTAAGGTCATCAGTCACAGGTCAGAGGCAAAGGTGCGGGACTTACTCAGTTCTCATTGTTTGAGCTAATCAATTTACATAGTTGGGAAGGGGGCTCTTTAAATCAACATTCACCTGCCTTTAGTATAATATGCAATTAATATAATAACAAACATCATTGTTTCACAACCAAGAGAAGACAACGATCAGGATGTTCGGATTCATTGTGTTCGGCTGAACTTTATAAAAAAGTTTGGTTCGGTTACCCGAAAAAAACTCCCCAACAATTTCCCTCTTTCCACCATTTATTAAAACAATAACAATAATAATCCACAGGGTCCTCCGTAATCCATAATATGAAGGTCCCATAATGATCCCAATCTTCTTTATCTACTCTATGGAGCCCCATTCAGAGAATCCAGCTCCATAGACTGGAGCAGCAGCCACTGCCACGTCTAGCGCCGCTCTCAGCGAGACCCGACTGCTGTGAACTGAAGTGAAGTCAGTAAGGTTATCTCAGTTCACAGCGGCCAGTCCTTACAAGGGCAGAGCGAGTGCCGGTCGCGATGCCATTCTCAAAATGTTCTCAGAACGAGGCTCAATACGGTTACTTGTGGTAAGCGGCAGGCAGGAGAGTGAGAATTTCTGTGACTACCGCTGAACGGGAGTAAACTATGAAGTCTTGTTCTGAGAACTTTATCTGAACGAGACTCCATAGGATTCACTGAACATCATGGGACATAACACTCTTGGATTACTGTAAGAACTCCCTGAATTTATTTTTAAGTAATAAATGGGTAAACAAGAGAACAGGAGTCTTTATTCAAATAAAGCATTTTTTTCCCTGTGTGTCTGTGTTTTTTTAACTATATCTTACTAGGTTAGTAATGAGGGTATCTGGTAGACGCCGCACTATTACTAACCTCTGGGCTTGATGTCAGCGGACATTACACAGCTGACATCAACCCCAAAATATTACATTGCTTGCCAATGTACCAGGGCAAGCGGGAAGAGCCAGTCAAAGTGCCAGAATTGGCGCATTTAATGGATGTGCCTTTTGGGGGGCAGTTGTCGACTGCTATTTTTAGGCTGGGGAAGGACAAATATCCATGGACCTTCCCAGACTGAGAATACCAGACCTCAGCTGTCTGCTTTACCTAGGCTGGTTATCAAAAATGGGGGGAACCCCACACCATTTTCTTTAATTATTTATTTAAATAATTAAAAAAAACACTGTGGGGGCCCTTCTATTTTTGATAACCAGCCAAAATAAAGCAGACAGCTGAGGGCTGCAGCTCACAGCTATCTGCTTGACTTGTACTTGTTATCAAAAATTGGGTGGACCCCACATCTTTTTTTTTTTATTATTTATCTTTTTACATGGCATGGTTGTGATGGGGCCGGAAGTGCCCACACCGGAACAAGCTTTTATTGGGCTGTCGAATCTGAACAGAAACATGGACTTCTGTGAAAAGTCCATGTTCGGAGTCCGAACTTTAGCATCCAGGTTCGCCCATCAGTACCTACTATCTGATGTATATACTTCTCATCAAGTTATTGTTCAGTAGAAAGTTTACCTTTGGCCTCCCTTACTCTTATGTCCATACCGTCTGGTCCACTCCTGCCAGTATGCAGTCTGCAGAGGCATATTGCCTAGATAATATCAACACACAGACCAAGCCAGGACTCACATTTTCATGTCACGTGGTAGGGCGTGGATGATAATAATCTTTATATTTATATAGAGCCAACATATTCTGCAGCGCTTTACAGTTCAGATAATTTTACAGACATTAATCGGTACTGTCCCCATTGGGGCTCACAATCTGCATGTTTTTGGAGTGTGGGAGGAATCCAGAGTACCTGAAGGAAACCCACGAAAACACTGGAAGAACATACAAACTCCTTGTACATGTTGTCTTTGGTGGGATTTGAACCCAGGACCCCAGCGCTGCAAGGCTGCATTTCTAACAACTGAGCCATCATGCTGCTCTTGCCCACCACTGCTGCCCCGCACCATGAAACAGTACCATAGTGTTTCAGCTACCTGAAGGGAGTGGGGAGTAGCAAATTGTACATGGGTGCAAGCTGTATTTGAGAGGGTGGATAGCCCTTATGGCAAAGTTAGCAGGATGAGGGGAGGGAGTCAATTTTCAGAAGCACTGCAGACATAGAAGAGAGAACAGATTGTAGAGTCTGCAAGGATGGGGGAAGGGATTATATATTCAGTATAAATATGTATAGAGAAACAGAAGAAGACCCCCCCCCTGCACAATCTGAAGGGGGACTGGGTGTATAGCAGCATTGTGGATTCACCGAACCTACACCCAGAATCCATGTCCATATAAGAATGGTCTGTTTAAAACTGTATATTTGTATAACATTCTGGGGAAAACCCTTTATGTTTCTACATAATTGTGCTCCTGAGCAGAAAGGAAGGTCTATAAAGACATGGTTTGACTGACAAGTTTGTTATTGAGAAACTTGACCTATCAAACAACTTTTAAATCCGTTGTAATGCTAATTACATGCTGGATCTTCTCATCCAACACCAGTGCTGAACCTCACAAATACTGTTTTGAATAAATGGAGAAAAATTCCCACAGAAACACTTCAAATGGAATTACTAATATACTCGTGGCGTTTTGATGGTCAGATTATTACGGGTCCGGGTGGTGGAACCTCTGTGCTTCGGTGCAAGGAGGGACCAGAGGGGCATGACGAAGTGCCTACTTGGCCTGACCAAGGTTGCACGGCGGCTCAATCGACTCCGTAAACCAGGGAGGGACCGAGCAGGGGGACCAGGTGCCACTCTGGGACCGACCTTGTGTGAGAGCAGGTGACTCCCACGGGTTAGATGGCAGGAACTGACCGGTACAGCGGATGCGCACGTCTGGAAGGCTGACAGGTGGTACGGATAGATAAGCAGGCTGGTTCGGCAGATAGCCAGATGGGTACTCTGGGTAAGCAAGCTGGCGGGCACGACAGGTAACAGGTAGGTGCTCCAAGTAGGTTGGCGGGCAGGCACAACAGGTAACAGGAAGGTGCTCCCAGGTAGGCAGGCTGGTGAGCACGGCAGGTAACTGGCAGGCAGAATGGTGGGCAGGGCTGACAGGCAGCGGGACCTGGGGGCTGAAGCAACTGTTAGCACACAGAACAACAACCTTGCACAGGCACCTCCATATTGGAGGAGGTGCTTTAAATAGGGTAAGTCCTCCGGCCATTTGCCGGGGACGTTTTAGGACGGCAGCCGCGACCCCTTTAAGAGGGAGGGAGGGCGCGCGCCTTAAGCACAGTGCCCGGGAAGTTGCGCGCAGTTCGCGCCACAGTAGCTGCAGGATGGGAGCTGGAAGACGCCAGACCAGGGCCGTGGCACTGAGGGGAACGCTGAGGATCCTACACAGATGTCCACATACTTTTGACCCTATAGTGTACATAGAGATGCTTATGAGTAGTATTCAGACAACTTTGGTTAAGGTCTGTTAACACAAATGTTTTTGTTCTGTGACTGCAAAAAGGGACCATTTTTATCTTTTGTGGCATCCATTTTTTTTTTAACAACACACAAATGAGAAAAAAATTGTTAATATGTCTTCAAATGATTAGAACGTGGTAAGAGAGGATCTGCAAGAAACTACCTTTTTGAGCCTCACACATTTAGATTGCTCTGCTGTTTATGTTGTTGCATCACTATGCCGAGATTCAAAGAGCTCTCTGATGCTTTAGAAAAAAATATATAGAGTTATATGAGTCTGGAAAGGGTCATAAAATAATTGCCCAGACCTTTTAAAACAAGTCTCTAATAACCAAAAAATGTAGTCACGTAAACTGAAGATATCCTATCCCACCCTAATGAATGAGTCTACTATTAGAAAAAGCTGGACAAAGTAGATTTATCTGGAGGGTATGCCAGCAGGAACTTTTTGCTGTACAGAAATATCATCAGGGCAATACTAAAGTTTCAAGGCCAAAACTAAAAGTTATGAAGCAATATGGGAAATGTATTAAAAGGGGCAAGGGCTAGATCAAAGCCCATGCTAGCTTTTTCATATTAAAAAGAGATATTTTGGAAATTTAAGGCAGAAGCATAAATGCGTAATACGGTCAGCAACTCAACTTAATCTCTAACCCACATTCGATAATTCTCCTCTAATGTGCTCAGGAAAGAC
The DNA here is from genome assembly GCF_046119375.1 of Phyllobates terribilis. Classification (NCBI taxonomy): domain Eukaryota; kingdom Metazoa; phylum Chordata; class Amphibia; order Anura; family Dendrobatidae; genus Phyllobates; species Phyllobates terribilis. The sequence continues at coordinate 30,735,230 of NW_027362768.1, read as the reverse complement.
AAGTCATAGATAAAATAATTTAACAATAGATCTATAATCCATTTTTGACAAACACAACAGTTTTCACCAGTAGATCTTCATTTCATCTGTGCAGTATGAAGGTCAAAATGTTACACTAGCATATGGACAGCACAATGACTGAAAATACAGCCTTTTTAACAAGGCTTAAATCTTATCAAGAAGTTGGGAGATTTATTTAAAATTAGCTGTGCAAGCAGCAAATCCCTCTTGCATAAATTATCTAACAGTCAACTGCAATTAAATCAATTTTAGATTTTTATAATGTTTAATTATATTATTTAAATGTCCAAATACACAAAAACTACATAGTTTTGCAGGGGTGTAACTATAGTAGGTGCTGGGATTGCACATACACCCCTGGAGTGGCACATATGAGAAAACTAACACTGTTAGAGTATGTGCATAGAACATCTTTTTTAGGCAGATTTAGCCAGGAACCTGCACGAAAAAGCACTAAAAACAGCAAAAACAATGAACATATGCACACGAATGTCAAAAGGACCTTGCATATGTTCTGGCTTTTGTATCGTCTTTTAACCATTCAGTCTTCAAAAACCGTGAAGCTTGTTATAGATTGGAGTTATAGATTAAATAAATATAAATTCAAAATCATAGCATTCTATGATTCAAAATCAGAGCATTCTCCTCTGCAAGTAGATAAATTAATTAGGGAGTATCTGACAGTTTTTGGAGACTGTGTACTTCCTCATTAGCAAACAAGTGCTACGATAAAGGTGAACATTATTGCCCCTAAGGCAGACAGGATGTCTCCATACTAGGGACATCACAGGGCAGACATGACAATACCATATTTTTCCTGCCATATCTATAACAAAAATCTGATGTCCAAACAATCCTGGATGTATCTGCGTTTGAGGGCATAGTCACTTCAGTGGGTTCAAACACCAGAATTTTTGGCTCTTAGACATCATAGAAATCTAACAGCAACCGGAATTATGGATATATCTTAATATTTGGTGAGTCTAGGCTGGTGAAATATAGTGGTCATATTATTACTCAAATAAATTAGAATCATGAATCACTTTTTCATACATACAACTAGCCATCGTCCTCTCACCTGACTGGAAGCAGGGGTGAGGGGTGTGGAAGAAACCCTTCATAATATCTAAAACCCAAAAAAAACTCTTTGTCAGATCCAGAAGAGACAATGTGAATTGTAGATCTGCCCAAATTTCTATGGTAAATCTTCTGCTCACAGATCTAATCTGTAAGGGTTTACTTTATTTATCCCTTTTTGTTATATACTGTTTTTGTCTTGCTTGCATCTATTATTTTGTCTTTTTGTCGCTTTTATAAGCACTGTACTTTCTTCATATATTAAACCTAAAATGTAATAAATTTATGCTTTGCTTCTCTAAATGTACCTACAAACTTGAAGAGGGAAAGTATAGCCTGGTTGTGTTACCATGTATATGCCAGAGTAAAAAATAGTACCTATCAGGAGTTTGCAAAAGTTGGCCATATGTGTGTATTAATGTGTAAGCCAGCACAGGGGTCTCACTGGCCTATCAAAACAGCGCGTGGTGGCAGTAAGAAGTTTGGTGTGGATGTGGGAAATGGCTGTGGGGTGCGCTTAACTCATTGTCAACCTATTGCAATAGGTGAATGGACAGATGAGTGGATGAGTGAGTGTAAGAAGCAGAGTCCCCCTTTATAGTCACGTCCAAGTCATGTGTGCAGTGAACTATTCATTCTTCTCCTTATGAGCCACCACTATATTATATAAGGAACAAAAAAATGCAGAAAACACAGCCGCCGCAAAGACATCTGGTAAGATACTAAAAAAGGTGCTTCAGGGAAAAGAATTGCAAAACTGGAATATTACTTGGTCGGGAAGGGATTAATCTACCATCCAGGAATTTCAGGATTGTAGTCAACTCTGCTAATAAAGGCCCATGATACTTAGGGATTCCATTGGATATTTTGCCTTGTGGCTCACGACCTTATATTTTCTCCAATGACATAGTGTGTCTTGATTTTTTCATATTATTTCAATATAATCTTTGTGAAAATCTATTAGTGAATGTCTGTAATGTCTTATTTTGTCTTTCAGATGCTGACCACAGTCCACTTAAGCATCTGGATCCAAGAAATTCATAAATAAAGAGATTACATAATGTTACTGCTAATGCTTAATGAAGAAATTTGCTGCAAAAAAAGCCTAATTAAATATAAATAATATGCAGTATATTAATGAGTCTGCCATAAAAAAAGAAACAAATAATCAAGACATACTTTTGGATCATTACTTTATGCCTGTCAGCTATTTCACAATAAATATAGTTTCAGCATCTTTATTTTTGTGAGTTTTTTTTTTTTTTACTAAATAAGTGGAAAACTATAGACAATTTTTCTTTTTGGTAGAGCACTAAAAACCTGCAATAATAGTGCAAATCTCTATTATATAAAGTTTGGTGCCCTATGGAATGTTTTTTACTTTATGGAATGTTTCAGTTACTTAGGTAAGTTTAATTGATGGTGAATCAATGATATATCATATATATGAACGTTTTAGCATGTTGTAATTAAACCAGGGTATATACCTATAATACAGTGTATACAGTACATAATTACATACAGCACACTGCTGTAATTTTCCAATAAGCTTACATGAAATTGCGTAATTTTATTTTCTTCTATAGTGTGCTGATATCCAGAAGGTTAAACTGAATTAAGAAAAGGGACTATTTTTTTCCCTTAAGGTTCATTTGATAACATACAAATAATAAGACAAATAGAAGAGAATATGACGGTGGTATTGGAGTACATAGAGCTTGTTTGTATTCTACTTCCATGGAAATTTATAGACCTGCATTGTGAGCTGTATACCTAAAACAATAGGGAATAACGGGAATATGTCAACCATTCATGGTGCAAACCATGGCCAACATGAAATTTAGACAAGTTTCCTTAATTCAAGAAGCTATGTTTTCCTCTCTTCTTAAAGTGACATTAGCTTTAAATTTGACCGAGCATGGCGAGATCACTAAGCAGCTTCTTCTGGGTCTCTCCTGCCTGGCTCAGCTTGATTAACAGGTCTCTACGTATTTACATATAGGGATAGACTTCTTATTCAAGTTGAGCAGGACAGGAGAAGTACCACCAAGAGTACTCTTCTCCTCATGCCCAGCTAATTTTTTCAGCAATAATTTTTCTAAAATATAGCTAAAATACCATATTTTGCCGACTATAAGACGCAGCGGACCATAAGATACACCCCAAATTTTGGGGTGGCAGATGGAATAAAATTTCTGTTAAATAAAATGGTGATGCACCTTATAGTCCATTTTAACAATAGCTTACCAGGGGGTGGCAGAGAAGGAATATGGTCAAAGAAGGCAGGGTTGCTGCTTCAGGAGGCCGGCGGTGGCAAGAGTGATTTGATGCTGCAGGACCCAGGCTGGGAGAAGATGGCGTCCAGACAGTGCGAGACTGCGGGCCTTGAACTCTCGGAAGATGTCGGTGCCGGTGATAAAACTGTTTATAAGGTGAAGTTCTGTGTGTACCTTGTTTCTGCAGGGTATTTATTCTACTTACAAAAAAAAAATAATTAAAGACAGCTTTACAATATACATCAGACCCAGCTCGATTTAAATTTCACCATTTTCAGCTTCATCCTGTGGAAAGAAGCTCTGTTCTTGTGGCTCTTGCGGTACTTCATTATTGTGGGCTTTTGGTTTATGCTCTCTATATTTACCATAGGATGATGGGAGGCTGAAATTTTTCCCCTCTGAGAAGTGCAGCTAATGAAAATACAACTACTTGGAATCCAGGAACACTGGGATGTGGATCCACTTGATTGCTGGATTACGTTCTGAAATTGTAAGGTTATATCTGGCGTGTGACCAGCTGTGACCTGTTTGCGTAAAATTTTCCCAATTTTAAAGAAAAGAAATAAAACAAAATAGTAAGCATAATTGTTATCAACGTCTACATAATGGCCCACTCTATTCAAATATAAAACTATTACTTACATTGAACAACAAAACAAAAAATCCTCAAAATGCCTGATCGACAGTTTTTGTCTTTTTTTTACAAATTTCAGAATCTTTTCTGATTACTAAAATATAACAAAACTATACAAGTTTAGTATCACCATAATCATACTGACCTAAAGAGTCATGTTGCCACATCATTTTTACTTCACAATGAACACTGTAAAAACAAAACCCAAAAAACTGCCAAAATTGCAGTTTTTCACAAATTGCACTTGAAATTCTTTTACTGTTTGTCAGTAAGTAATGACCGGAGGTCCGAGAGAGATCCAGTGAGTCACAAACTGAGACAGAGACAGAAATAAACAACACTTTCTTTACTAAAACAGGGATTAGACTAAAATTCAGTATTGCATGAATCAGTCTCAGGTTCTACCTGGGACACTGTCTCTACTAAATACACACAATCAGCAAAAGCTGAAATCAATGTGCCAATCTCAAGGTTTCCAGTTTATGTGAATTATTCTAAAGATCTGGAACAATTTTACCTAAACACTGTGTCAATATAGTGAGGGCGGTATATGGGGACCCCCTTAAATGGCACACTGAGTACAATCCTACTATTATTAACAATAACAATGCATGAAACTATACCAATTGCTCTTATTTCCCTAGTATAGGGATACCCGGGTATCTTAAAGTTACGGTACCGTTAACCTCAGATGTGGTCTATCACAGGCCTGTGAATCGCGGTGGCTGCAGCTAGTCCCGGGAAAACTTTGGCACCAAACAAAAGGAATATTCACAAAAACAACAAAGGTTCCTTGTCTTGTCGGCCGATGCCGAGCCCACACACCGGGGATTTTAGTCCTGTAGCCTCAGGTTAAGGTCTGGGAAGATCTTTTCACAAGGCTTGTCAGTATCCTCTCAATGTGAATGGCAGCGGACCCCTTCTCTCGCAGTCACTCACTGTTTTCCGGACCACCGACCACGCGCTCTGTCACAGAGATGATATCCTCAGTCTCTTTCCCTTCTCACTCGACACTTGGCTACTTCAGCACAAAGACTCTAGTCACTCAACATGGACTTCCACAAAACTCCAAAGAGCCACACAGCTTTGCCCAGCTCAGCACTTGTTCTTAAGCAGGGACACAGCTTCACAAGGGCCAGGGGTTATCAACCCCCACAGGAAAGCTTGTAAAGAGAGAGTCTTATTGCAGTTCAGTCCTTGCAGTTCTCCTCAGACGCCCTGTCCAGCTTCTCACACAGCAGACACCCTCAGAACACTCAGGGTCTCCTGCTCTGCCCCTGCTCTGAGCTCAGCCAGGCAAAACTCACAGGGTCCTAATGCTCTCCTGCTGCTATCTCAGTTCACACTCTCACAAGTACATGATACAGTAAAATTAATGGAGTAATTTAAAACTACTGTCCTCAGCCTTACAGGGTCTCATAATCCACTGGATAGGCTGGGATAGATAATGTGATGTTATAGCCGCAAGGCATTATGGCGAAGCCCCCACAGCTACGCAAAATATAATTAGCTGCTATCTTATTCTTCAGCAGTGCGTAAAATGGTTCAAATTTGTGTGGAATCAGGAATTTCAGGAAATTGAGCACAAAGTTCATCAACTGTAGATCTATCCTCTCGTCTCTAACTCTAACTGTTGCTCCCACTGTCTCAGCTATTTGTTATAGCCGTGACGATGGCCCAGGTGGGGGAGCATGGTGTCTGCTGGGATCACAGAGGTGTCTGCTAGTCATTCATGCATGCAGACATTTCATCAAAGAAAACATCACAGAGCAGGTAACACAGCTTATCCTGGTAATAAGCCAATTAAACTCCCTTTCGGAATCTGGGAAAAGTTTGCCCCTTTTTCTTTTATAGGAAGGGTCACTCTTAACCCTAGAACACATACCTGGGGCCTTGCAGGCCCGCACTGTTAATTGTTTTCTATTTTCTGCAAGATTACTTTAGTTAGAATTTTGAAACTCTAGGTATTCCTCAGGTATATAGTTGTTTGTCATTTTTGTTTGAGTTATTCCATGTTATTTGCACACGGGCCTAAAAGGCCCCAGGTATGTGAAAAAGTAGATTTTTATGGTCATGCGTTCTAGGGTTAATGTGTGGCTAAAAATTAGTCATTGGATAGCAAAAATCCATTTCTGTGACTGGGTATCTGCCAGCGAGGCTAAGCACACTCCATCATTTCTTGGACACAGACTTGGATTCAGGACTTTGTTTTAGTTTCAAAATTAGTGCTCAGGGGCATTGGAGTTCCTCCAAATTTTTGGCAGCTGTTGCTTCACTTCATAGGCAAACACTATGGGAGACCCACTTCCTAATAATGGGAACATTTTTTTAAGGAGGCTCTCTGACCTCTACATCTCTGGCAAGGGGCATTGGAGTTCCTCCAAATTTTTGGCAGCCATTGCTTCACTGCTTAGGCAAACACTATGGGAGACCCACTTCCTAATAATGGGAACATTGTTTTAAGGAGACTGACTCTGACCTCTACGTCTCTTGCAAGGGGCATTGGAGTTCCTCCAAATTTTTGGCAGCCGTTACATTCACTGCATTGGCAAACAGTATGGGAGACCCATTTCCAAATAATGGGAGCATTGTTTTCAGGAGGCGCTCCGAACTCTACGTCTCTTGCAAGGGGCATTGGAGTTACTACAAATTTTTGGCTGCCGTTGCAATCTCTGCATATGCAAGAACAGTATGGGAGACCCACTCCTTTCTAATGGTAACATTTTGTTAGTGTGGCCCACCTCTATGTGTCTTTAAATTGTTATTGGAGCTTTTCCCAAATTTTGGCAGCCATTGTACTCACTGCATACCCTATAACTGGATAGCAGAGCCACTCCTTTCTAGGAACATGTCATTACTGAGGCACACCTCTATGTGTCTTTAAATTGTTATTGGGATTTTTCCTAAATTTTGGCAGCCGTTGGACTCACTGCATACCCTATCACTGTATAGCAGACCCGCTCCTTTATAATGGGAACATATCGATAATGTGGCCCACCTCTATGTGTCTCTTTAAATTGTTATTGGGGTTTTTCCTAAATTTTGGCAACCATTGGACTTATAGGGTATGCAGTAACTGTATAGCAGACCCACTCCTTTCTAATGGGAAAATGTCATTACTGAGGCCCACCTCTATGTGTCTTTAAATTGTTATTGGGGTTTTTCCTAAATTTTGACAGCCACTGTACTCACTGCATACCCTATAACTAGATAGTAGACCCGCTCTTTTCCAATGGGAACATGTCGTTACAGTGGCCCAGCTCTATGTGTTAAGGAGCATCCTTTCCAGGGTAATGACTTGTATATAAGGCAAAATAAATAAATAAAAACAAAAATGCTCCTCCACATATTGGGCTATGTTCACACGTAGTGTTTTTGATGTGTTTTTGCACTTTTGCATTGCTTTCGACTACCTTATCTTGCCATGTGGTGCGTGAGACATGATCAGACACATCCTGTTTCATTTATGAAGGAGGCACTCTGAAAGTCACAAAGACTATTTTTATAGGGCCATGATATGTGATATGTGTGATGGAAAACCACAGTTATAAATAGCTGGCCTGTAGGTTACTATTTTTCACAGCGACTTGGTGTCAATAACTTCACTGACACACTGCAACAAAATTTAAATGCAGTCCTGAAATGGCTGAACTTGGAGTGAACTTATATGTGATAAGTGTGACGGAAAACCACAGTTTTAAATAGCTGGCCTGTAGGTTACTATTTTTCACAGCGACCACGTGTCAATAACTTCACTGAATCCAGTTGGATGAACACATAAGTGGGCTGCCCTGCTGAAGTAAATCAATTCTTCAGAGATGATGATGATGATGATGAAAAGGCTTTTTATTAACAACGTTGTTAATAAAAAGCCTTTTCATCATCATCATCTCTGAAGAATTGATTTACTTCAGCAGCGCAGCCCACTTACGTGTTCGTCCAACTCCATCAGGTGAGTAAAAATTACACCAAAATTTGTCACACAATTTCTGCTGAACGACGCAATACCCCATATACCCCAGTACTGTACGGTACTGCTTAGCCCCATGGTGAAACTCAGGAGGGAAGATAAGCTATTTGACTCACATAGAACAAATTTTGGTTCACTATTTTAAGGACGTTATATACAGAGCCCCTAAGTGTCAGAAGAACAGAATCCCCCTCAAGCGACCCCATTTTGGAAATTAAACCCCTCTGGTAATTTATCTACTGGTATAGTGACGATTTGGGCTCCATGGGTGTTTTCCACCAAAAAACAGCAGAGGTGCCATTGTAGTGGCTGTACATTTTAGTGCCCGAACATTATGCCCAGCTCGTGATTCATTCTGGAGACATGCACTCACTCTCTTAGCTACAGAAATGGTGATTTCGCTGCAGTACTTGTAACCAGCCACAAGATGCCACTGTCGGGTACAGCTGTCAGTGACTACCTCTTGAAGCTCATCAAGAGAATGCCAAGAGTGTGCAAAGCAGTCATCAAAGCCAAAGGTGGCTAATTTGAAGAACCTAGAATATAAGACATATTTTCAGTTGTTTCACACTTTTTTCTTAAGTATATAATTCCACATGTGTTAATTCATAGTTTTGATGCCTTCAGTGTGAATGTACAATTTTCAAAGTCATGAAAATACAGAAAAATCTTTAAATGAGAAGGTGTGTCCAAACTTTTGGTCTGTACTGTACATATATATATATATATATATATATATAAACATGTAAATATTATATATCAATCTGATTAACATCCCATTATTAGAAAGCATAAAAAGTGTCACTTCAACACAAAATTACACATCTGTTCTTTTTGTGTTCAAAAATATTGAATAATTAAAAAATAAAGGTTTCACTTTTTTTTCCCTTTTCTTCTTTTCTTTCTTTTGAATAAAAAATATAACATCCCATTATCTAGAAAGCTAAAAAGTACCACTTTAACATAAAAATACACAACTGTTCTTTTGGTGTTAAAAGTATTGAATGAAAAAAACAAAACAAAACAGAGATTCATAATAAAACAAGAATCCATAATAAAAATGTATTTGGGATGATGATCAAACTTGTTCTAGTTTATCGTTCCGACCATCCGGAAATAAACTTTGCAATTTAAATACCCAAAATGATTCTTTAGCATTCAATGTCTTTTTTCTATTTAGTGATTCTATATTGATTTGTTCCAGTGGTGTAACATTGACCACATCAAAATTTTTATTGTGCTTCATCACTATATGTCTAGATAGACTTTGTTTCAAGAAACCATTTTTTACATTATGCCTGTGGCCATTCATGCGTGATCTCAGAGTCTGGGTTGTACGACCCACGTATTGAAGACCACAGACACAGGTAACCACATAAATCACGTGATCGGAATTGCATGTTAGATTTTGTGAGATCTTATGTTTTTCTCCCGTACTATTACAATTAATTTCTTTAGCTCCATGATTTATAATCCTGCAGCAGCAGCATTTTTTTTAGAAAGCATTTAGAGACTGCCTCCTCCTTTTTATAAACCGATGAATCAACACTGATTTTTTGGGGTCTTTTTTTCTTCAATTTACTTGGAGCTATCATGTTTTTTACCATTGTGCCCCTTCTGAAAGTAATTTGTGGTTCTTTTGGAAAAATTGTTTTTAATATAGGGTCCTTTTGCAATAAGTACCAATATTTCTTTAAAGTGTTGCGGATATACTGATTACCCCTGTTATATGCTGTAATAAAATTGTGTCTCCAAAGGTTTTTATCCTCCTTGCTTTCTTCTCCCTTCTTATTTTGTTTATTGAGACAATCCAATTGCATTAAATTAAATTTTTTTGAAAAGCTGTTTCAACAATTCCCATGGGATATCTTTTTTCTTTGAACTTTTTTTCAAGAATTTTGGATTGTTTTATGTAATCAGCTGTTAATGTACAATTTCTCCTGATTCGGTGAAATTGACTTGATGGGATATTCTTTTTCCATTTCGGGAAATGAGCACTATTGAAGTCTAAATATCCATTTCCATCGACTGTTTTGAAGTGTGTTTTGCTCATGATGGTCTTATCCATATGAAATAATTCCAGATCTAGATATATAATTTTGTCACTCGCTATATGAGCTATGAATGTGAGGCCCCATTCACTGGCAATGAGTCCTCTCACAAATTTTGCAGCCTCCTGTTCCGTACCGCTCCATATAATAATCAGGTCATCAATATATCTACGGTAGTATTTGATGTATGCTTTATATTCATGTGACATAATTGATGATAGGGACTCGAATCGCCCCATGAATAGATTTGCGAAACTTGGAGCCACTCGAGTCCCCATTGCAGTCCCAAGCTGCTGCAAGTATAATTTATCCTCGAACATAAAGAGGTTGTGCTCTAATATAAAATGCAGACCTGCCTGCAAAAAAAGCTTTTGCTCCGTTTTTAAGGTAGGATTTGTGTTCAGGTAAAATTCTACACAATCTAGTCCCAATTTGTGCCCGATATTGGAATAGAGCGCTGTGACATCAAGTGTTATAAATAAATAATTTTCCTCCCATACGATTTCTTTTGTCTTTTTGATCAATTGTGCCGAATCTCTCAAATAAGAGGGAAGTTGGATAACAAACTCCTGTAGATAGAGATCTATATAGTGTGAGAGGGAGCTAGTGAGGGATCCTATGCCCGATATAATGGGGCGTCCAGGGGGTTCTTTTAAACTCTTATGGATTTTTGGGAGATGGTAGAATATTGCTCTAGTTGGAGCAGAGTTGGTCAAAAAAATGTTTTTCTTTTTTGTTTAATATATTTTTTTTCTCTTACGAGCAACCTGAAGTTCCTGCACCTTGATCTCACTTGGTGGCAAAGACAGCGCCATCACCTGGTTCTTCCTTTTGCCATTCTCGTTGTGGGATACTCCTGTCTCAGGATTCAATCCCACCTCACCAGGTCGGCCGCAGTCTTTTGCAAATTCATGCATAGTACAAGAGGGGGTTGTGCCTCTGCTTTCACAACGGCATCAGGTGAGCAATTTCCTATTGATACTCACTAGTGATGAGCGAGCACTAAAATGCTCGGGTGCTCGATGCTTGGGTCGAGCACATTGGAATACTCAGGTGCTTGACCCGAGCAACGAGCCCAATGTAAGTCTATAGGAAACTCGAGCATTTTTCAGGCGGCTCCCCCCAGCGGTCTGCAGAGGGACTAAAAATTGCCCAAATCGATGGGTACAGTGCTCAAATGACAAGGGGACAGCATTGGGAAGATCCCTGGGAGCATTTCAGACTCCCAGGTCACTTCTGTCAACAACGTTGTCAGAGGTATTATGCCACTTTTACGGACTCACAATAAATCATACAAAAACTAAACCATAATGGATTTTCCTGGGAAATATGTTCAGGAACATCCTTTCCAGAGTAATGACTTGTATATAAAGCAAAAAAAATATCCAAAAACAAAAATTCTCCTCCACACCTTGGGCTATGTTCACACGTAGCATTTTTTGATGCGTTTTTTCACTTTTGCATTGCTTTCAGCCATGACAAATGCATTCACCAGGAAATGTCATTTTAACATTTTACAACCTTATCTGGCCATGTGGTGTGTGAGATATCATCAGACACATCGTGTTTCATTTATGAAGGAGGGACTCTGAAAGTCACAAAGCCTTTTTTTATAGGGCCATCAGGTGGCCTTTACTATTCTTAAAGGACCAGCAGTCGGCCCTTACTATTCTTAGAGAGCCATCAGCCGGCTATGTTTTATTGTTCCCAACACTAAAGAGTGGGTCTCCTATACTGTTATTGCGTATGCAGTGAGTGCCAGGGCTGCCCAAAATTTGGACGCACCCCAATAACACTTTGAAAATTTGGATGCACCCCAATACCCCTTGGAAGAGACTTAGAGTAGGGCCTCCTGAAAACAATTTTCCCATTATTAAGAAGTAGGTCTCCCATTGTGTTTGCCTATGCAGTGAACGCAAGGGTTGCCAAAAATTTGGAGGCACTTCAATGCCCCTTGGAAGAGACATGGAGGTCAGGGGGCCTCCTCAAAACAATGTTCCCATTATTAGGAAGTGGGTCTCCCATAGTGTTTACCTATGCAGTGAATGCAAGGGTTGCTAAAAATTTGGAGGCAATTCAATGCCCCTTGGAAGAGACATGGAGGTCAGGGGGCCTCCTCAAAACAATGTTCCCATTATTAGGAAGTGGGTCTCCCATAGTGTTGACCTATGCAGTGAATGCAAGGGTTGCCAAAAATTTGGAGGCACTCCATTGCCCCTTGGAAGAGAGGGTCTCATAAAAATTGTTCTATACTTGTAATGCCCATGCACTAAGTGTATGGGCTGACAAACATTTACCCCTGGGGATTATACATGAACATACTGTATAATTTTTTTTTTTTACGGGCATCATAAACACCCTTTAAAAAAATTATGTGGGTGTTGCATCACGGACCACGGTCACCCTGGTGATATGGTGGTGGAGGATGAGGAGAAGGACGAGGACAAGAGAAAATAGCCAAAATCAGGAAGCGTATACCCATGTCTGGGTGTGAAAAGGTGCATGGGAATATACCTCCCAAGAAAAGACACTGGATTTGAGTTTGTTACGCTGCTATCATTCGGTGGTGTTGAGAAGTCTGGCCCAATCCAGCCCTTGTTCATTTTTCTAAGAGTCATCCAGTCAGCATTTTCAGTTGACAGGCGGATGCGCTTATCAGTTATAATTCCATCAGCGGCACTAAAAAACGCTGGTGGCAGGGCAGGCCTCCAAGGCATAGAGAACCAGTTCATTCCATGTATCAAGCTTGGATACCCAATAATTATAAGGCACAGAGGAATCACGGAGGACGTTGGTATGGTCTGCAGGGTACTCCCTCAACATCTTCCCAAACTTTGCACTCCTTGTGAGAGTACCCCGCGCCTCAGGGCCTGTGCGATGGGAGGGGCTGAGAAAACTCTCCCAGAACTTTGACAGTGTCCCCCTGCCTCTGCTGGATTGAAGTTGTATCTCTCTCGCCTATACTCCTTGGTTATCCAACGAAGTGTGCCCTCTGCCACCAGCGTTTTCAGATGGGAATTTTTTTAATAGTTCCGCAACTGGTACAGCTCCATTTTTGTAGACCTCTCTGCCTCAGGAATAAAAGATATAAAGTTCTCTTTGTAGCATGGGTCTAGAAATGTCACCAACCATTAATGACTGTCACCCAAAATTTTGAGAACGCGAGGGTCGTGGGAAAAGCAGAGTAACATAAACTAGGCCATGCGTGCCAGACTAACAAGCAAGACTTCCGTGTCCTCACCAAGAGGATGACTGACCATGCTCTCCTCCTCCTCTCTGTCTTCTGGCCATCCACATTGAACAGACAGTATGACAGCTGTGCAGGTAGTACCATCTATAGCGCATGAAACTAACTCCTGTCCTTCCTCCTCCTCCTCCTCTTCCTCATTGTCACCCAATCCACGTTGGGATGAGATGAGGCTGGGCTGTGTGATTACCCTGTATGGTTCCTTGCTCCATCTCATCGTGCTCCGCCTGCAATGCATCCTCTTTGATTGTGAGCAGAGAGCATTTCAGAAGACAGAGAAGTGGGATGGTGAGGCTAATTATGGCTTCATCGCCGCTCACCATCTTGTTGGAGTCCTCAAAGTTTTGGAGGATGGTACATATGTCTGATATCCATGTCCACTCCTGAGGTCTTATGTGTGGAGTCTGAACTGAATACCGATGGCCTTGTTGATGCTGGTACTCATAACTGCCCTCTTCTGCTCACAAATCCTACCCAACATCTGCAGTGTATTGTTCCAATGGGTGGGGACATCACACACCAGTCTGTGAGCCGGAAGCTGCAAACGCTGCTGAAACACGGCAAGGACGGCGGAAGCTGTAGGTGACATTCTAAAATGGGCACACAGGCGGCGTACTTTAACAAGCAGATCCGGCAGCTCTGGGCAGGATTTGAGAAACCACTGAACCACGAGGTTAAGCACATGGGCCAGGCATGGTACGTGTGTGAGCTCGCCTCGCCTCAGAGCCGCCACCAGGTTCCGGCCATTGTCACACACGACCATGCCTGGCTGTAGGTTCAGTGGTGTGAGACACAGATCTGCCTGCTCTTTCAGAGCTGTCCACAATTCTTCAGCATTGTGCGGTTTGTCACCTAAGCATATTAGCTTCAGCACAGCCTGTTGCCGCTTGGCCGAGGCAGTGCTGCAGTGCTTTCAGCTTGTGACTAATGTGGTCATTTCAGAGATGGAGCCTGAAGAGGAGGAGGAGACTGAGGAGGATGAGGAGGAGGAGACTGAGGAGGATGAGGTGCAGGAGCTGTAAACTGTGGGGGCAACCCTGATTGACCTAGGGCCCGCAATCCTTGGCGTCGGGAGGACGTGTTCCGTCCCAAGGTCCGACTGCGTCCCGGCTTCCACTATGTTAACCCAGTGTGCCGTCTGAGAGATGTACCATCCCTGCCCACAAGCACTTGTCCACGTGTCCGTGGTTAGGTGGACTTTCCAGTAACTGAGTTGTTGAGGGCACGGCTAATGTTTTGGGACACGTGCTTGAGTAATGCAGGGAAGGCACACCGGGAGAAATAGTGGCGGCTGGGGACCGAGTACCGAGGGATGGCCGCCGTCATCAGGTTGCGGAATGCTTCCATCTCCATGAGCCTAAAAGGCAACATTTCGAGCGCAAGCAGTCGTGAAATGTGAGAATTTAGTAGTGTGGCCTGTGGGGCGTTGGCTGCATATTTGCGCTTGCATTCCAAGGACTGGGGTATGGACAACTTAAATGCTGGCTGGGACAGGGACATGGACGTGCTTCCTGACGCTGCTACTTGAGATTGTGCAACGACAGGTGCAGGGCAGGAGGCACCTTTGCATACATCATGGACAGGGCATTGGCTTGCATGCACAACAGTGGAAGAAGCAATGGTGCCACCCGCAGACACTATCCCTGGACCTGGGGTTCAGCCCACAAAGTCGGGTGCTTTGCTGCCATGTGTCTGATCATTCTGGTGGTGGTCAGGCTGGTCGTTTTGCCACCTCTGCTGATGCTGGCCTGGCAGGTGGTGAAAATGGCCTTTTTGAGGTTATCGGCAGAGTCTTTTAAAAACAACCAGACTCGGGAAGACCTAACAGTTGTACTGGCAACTTCCTTCCTGTTGGTGTTACGGGGAACGGTTGCCTGCCTTCTGTCTGCGGCTACCACACTGCTTCTTCCTGCCTGTTGGGGTGCTCTGCCTCTCTCCCCCTGTGTGTTTCTATCCTCGCTCTGCATGTCTTCCTGCCAGGTTTGGTCAGTTACTATATCATCCACCACCCACCACCTCGTCTTCCACTTCCGCACCCTGGTCCTCCTTCTGACTTTCGGGCAATTGTGTCTCATCATCGTCCACCTCTTGTGACACTTTCTCACCGTCGCCGTTGTGTGACCGTTGCTGCTCAAATATTTGGGTATTGCTACATGCGATCTCCTCTTTCCCCGCTTCAAGTGGACCGGGCGAGAGGCCCGAATCTATAAATGGAAAAGTGAACAGCTCTTCAGAGTGTCCAAGTGTGGGATCAGTTGTCTCCGGGCACTCGGCATTGTGGGAGGAAGGAGGATCAGGGTGAGGAATATGCGGTCCAGACTCACGGCTACTGAGACTTGACCGTGTGGAAGACAGGGTGGTGGTGGCTAAGTGACTGAAAGCATTATTCGCTATCTAACCAACAACTTTTTGACACTGCTCTGGGTTCAATAGTGGTGTTCTGCGGTCGCCTAGGAATTGGGACAGGAAGGTCATGCGAGAAGATGCGAAGATGTGGGTGTTTGTTGTGGCACAATTTCAGCTTGCCCACGGCCTTGTCCTCGGCCTCTGCATGCACCATCACCATCACGTCCAGTTCCCCATCCCTTGCCATGTGCCTTGCCCATTTTAAATGGAGGACAGTATCTTTCACGCTCACTACAAGTGACTGAGTTTGGTGCAAACTTACATGTGATCCGTGTGACGGAGAAAACAGAGTTTTACATAAATGGCCTGTAGGTAACTAGTTTGAACAGAAAACTGGTGTGAATTGCTTCACTGACAGACTGAAAGAAATTTTTAATGGAGGCCAGAAATGGCAGTATTTTCTGACAATGTATATGTGATCTGTTTGACGGAGAAAACAGAGTTTAAATACCTGGCCTGTAGGTAACTAGTTTGAACAGCAAACCGGTGTCAAAAACTTCGCTGACACAGTGAAAAAAAATTGGAATGGAGGCCAAAAATGGCAGTATTTTCTGAAAACGTATATGTGATCCGTGTGATGGAGAAAACACGGTTTTTAATAGCTGGATTTCTAGCGCTGTAATATGGAAAGGACCTGGCTGTATTCTGCACTGCCAACAAGCAAATGGCGCAGAAAAATTGTGTTCTCTGGTTTACTTTTTAAGCAAATAATGAGGATTGAGATCCAAAAAATAGTATTCCTGGCCCCTGAGACCTGGACCCTTGTATAGAAATATCTAACAGCAGCAGAAGGCAGAATCGGAATGGAGCCTCTTGTGCTATATGCACTGCAGTCTGCTATATACACTGCCTGGCTATATACCCTGCCTGCCTGATATCTCTGCAGATGGATTAGTTAGTCCTCAAAAGGACTGTTTGTTAAGATGGATATGTGTAATGTATGGTTTGTCTCCCTACACTACTTAATACACAAACAAATCTCTCCCTGACGCAGCAGCACCTCTCCCTACTCTGCCTGATTCCGGAGTGACTGTGACGAGCACATCGGCGCCAGGTCTGATATAGACCTGATGACGCTGTGCTGCCATCCAATCACTGTAATGCCACAACCACCATGGCTGCGGCATTACAATGAGTGGCAGGCAATCCCTGCATGTTGATTGACGCTCTAAATAGTGCCAAACATGCAGGGAGGGGACTCGAGCATCCGCCCGAGCATCTCACAAGTACTCGGCGAGCTCCGAGCATCTCGAGTACTGAGATGCTCGGGTGAGTACTGAGTACTTGCGAGTATGCTCGCTCATCACTAATACTCACCCTTTTAATTGAACAAATCTTACTACGCTTAGATAGCGCCATGTTTTTCTCTTTTAGGAAGTCTATTATCGTAGGCAACAAGTAGTGGGTTTCCAGAAAGATTCAGTGAGACTTTGGACAGTGAACTTTACAGACAGCCTAATATAGTGGCTGCTAGGGTAGACGTGAGCTCCGTACCCTCAGACAGTAGGATCACCTGTGTGAAGATCTCCCTATGCAAGAGTCCTGTTAGCCGGCCGGAGAAACTCAACGGAGGTATTGAGCACACGGGGCACTTTCAGTCTGCAGGCAGCAGAGGAAGATAGGACTCCAGGCTAAGACGTGGGGGAGATATAGGATCCGGATATGCTGTCGCTGGTGAAGAAAATTCTCTTGGGCAATAGAATAGAGTCATAGAGATGCTTCACTTAAAGAGGTAACCAGGGCTGAAGATGTTTCCAGCGCCTGAGAGGGAGATGACAACCAGTCGGACCTTATCCATTATATCTGCCTGTAAATACTGTATATATTCTTCTTGCCCAAGTGAAGTCCCAGTTATGGTTAAGAACCTCCTTTTCTCTGAATTTATTGCTGCCCTTTTTCCAGAAGAGAAATGCCTGGAGATATCCGTGATTGGATGGTCTGAAGTAAGTGGAGAGCACCACATACACAGCCACACATCAGAGGGAGGACACGTATTGTCTGTAGGGTGCCAGAGCGATCAGTGGTTACGGCTAGCCCATGACTACCTCCCTGAGGCACCTTACATTTGGTGTAGTCGGCAGGATGTGAGCTCCTCGAATGAAAAAAAAGGGGAAGAGCCAACCCAGAACACTGAAGAGAAAGTGTTGGAAGACATGTGGCCCAAGATGGTGACTAGAAGCGTGGATTCCAAGATGGAGATAATGGCGGTAAAGTACAGGAGAAGAACCGACTATCGTGGGAGTAGACAGAAACCGGAGAGCATGAAAAGATGTCCAGCCACTATGACTTCCGACTCAGAGGAGGATGGGCCCAGCAGTGAAGATGCTTCCCAGGATAGGACGTCCAGTGAAGAAGAGAGTGTGGTGCAGAGCAAAGTCCGGCCCAGTGAGTATCAGCGCATCAAGTGTAGAGGCGCAGCTGAAGGCAGAGCTGCCGTGAGTGATATGTGATGCGACGGTCACGTCAGAAGCCTGGCCCAGAAATAGCAGGAGTCGGACGCGCAGGACGAGCATCACCTGTAAGCGACCAGTGCCATTTTCTGTCCAGCGCACAAGGAGAAGGGGGTGCATCAGTGGACACTCCAGAAGGATAGCAGCAGGAGGATCCGAAAGCTTGATGGAGATGAGTGATGAGGAGGATATCCTTAAGATCGCTTCCCCAGGGGCCGCAGCTGGAAGCCACCCACCCCCGGGCGCTGCCCGTGAACCCACACCACTACCACCGGTGACCGTCTAGTGGTCCACCAAGCCTCAGCCTGAGATAGGCCTACTCATCCACGAGCTCCAAGTGTAGTGCTAGAGCCGGATGCCAGAAGATGCTCCCCCCTCGGCTGAGGTCGAAGAACATCCCGGCGGGGCCAGACCAGCAACTACAGTACGGCTGGGTGAAGGTGAGCAGCTTGAACTGATGTGGCTAACCCCACTCGCAGCACCCATAGTAACAACCCCTGGGGCGGCGGCGAACACTCCCTGGCCTGAGGGTGGCATGATGGAGGCGAGGCCCCTAAAGCTTAAATCCCACCTCGTCAACTGGTGGCAGATGGCGATGGAGACGTTGAATACACCCCCAGCGAAGTACCACTCCAAGTCCGGCCGCCTGTGGTCGGCGAGGCGTGACCCCCCGATGACATTACAGGAACGCCGGCGGTGGACCAATATCTTCTTGCGGGGCTGGCTGGAAGGGTCCAACGCGGCACGGACGGAGACAGTAGAGGCTTCCCAGACCTGAGGGCGGGTCACGGAGTTCCACATAAAAGAAGGATATGGGTTTCTAGAGGAAGAGTGGACCGGTGACAAAGTTTTCTTCACCCCCGTGGTGGTTAAGCGAGACTTCCTGCCCGATCGCCTCCAGAACCTGCACATGGGGGACATAGTTCACTTCGTAAAATGTGAATGCTCCAGAGGGCGGTACGCGGCTGCGCTTACTCGCTATTACGAGTGGAAGGATATCCTCGAGAAGGATGAGGAAGTCTTCCGATGGAGGGCCAAGATAGAGGGTCTGCAGTGGTGGGCTAGGGAAGCCCCTAAAGGATTTCTACCCCCACCCAAGGCCAATGTCCCTTAAGAGGAGGAACCCAAGAAACGCCAATGGGGAGAGATCGATAGTGAAGAGGAGGAAGGCTTTGCAAGCTGTGGGGCAGCTGACTCTTCTAGTGAGGCGCACGCTGTAAGCTCCCCGCCAAAACACCCAGGAGGGGCTGAAGGAGCTGGTCATGGGACTGCCGGGGATTCACAAGCTGGCGCCAGCAACGTGGTCCACAACTTTAGGGTTACCAGCTACTGCCCTACCCAAGTCGGCTGTGGCTGTGCTACATCCACATGTATCAGTCCTTGGGAGGGTGGTGGGCATCTGGTGTGTTCATGGAGACGCCATGAACTTTCTGGTGGCCCTTATCACTTCTTTTAGCCCCTTCTCGATTAAGCCTTTTTTTTATCTTCCTGTATAGGTCAAATGTTTCAAATGTATATAACTTTATGTGGCTATAACTCTGGAATGCTTGTTGTGTAGTTTCTCCTGAGTATGCCAATGCCCCATATTTGGTCAGAAATTACTGCTTTGGCAAACAGTAGGGCTCGGAAGGGAAATGAAATATTTTGATTTTTTTGCAGTGCAATTTTTCTTAGAATAGATTGTGGATGCCATGTCACATTAGGAGAGTCCCTGAGGTGCCATAACTGCAGAAACCCCCAGAAGTGAAACTACACCTCTCGAAAAATTAATGTAGGGCTGTAGTGAGAATTTTAAATTCACAAATGATTAATTGAATTGTGTAATCTTGGGCTGTGAAGGTAAAAATTAAAATTAATCTTGAGTATACCAATACCAAATATGTGGTCAGAACCTACTTTTCAATCACACTGCAAAGCTTAAAAGGAAAAAAGCGCAGATTGGATTGGGGTGCATATTTTTCTGGAATGGGTTACGGGTGCCAAGTCATTTTGGCAGAGACAATGAGGTGCCAGAACAGCAGAACCCTCTCATAAATTAGGCAATTTTTCCAAACTACACCATTCAATGTATTCAACTAAGGGTGCAGTGATCATATTGACACCATAGATGTAAAAAAAATAATTTATACCATTGGGCGGTAAAGAAAAAATAATTACATTTTTACCATGAATATATTGTTTATGCCATTGTAGTACGCAATATTTTGCAGTGCTCAATACACTGTGTCCAGCTTGTGCTTCTGGAGACACGCATCCTACAAATTAAGTGGGCTCTCCTCGCTATAGTAATGCCAAACATATGAACGCTAATTGCAGATTAGAAACACTGTGGGGCTCAGAAGGGATTGGGGCAAATTTTGTTGGATTTCTTTTAGGAGGAACCATGTCACTTTTCCTGAGCCTTTGTTCTACCAATAACGTGGAAACTCCTTACATTTCCATTAACAGATAACAAACCTAAATGGGGACTTTTTTATTCAGTTGAAGCTTTTCTTGGTAGCATTTTGGGTAACATAATATTTCGGATCACTTTTAAGACTCAGTTCACATTTATCTTGTGCTCTACCCTGAGTACTTATATCGAGGTTTCCATCTCCTTTGGAAGTGCATTGAGCTGTAGGTTGGATTGCTGCTAAAGAGGGAAAAAAAAACAACTCTTTAAATCTTCATCCTTAGCGAGTGTGAACGAGCTGAGTGTGACCGGAGCGTAAGTGCAAACTGAAGTAAGTGTGTGACTTGTTTTTCAGTGAATAGGTAATTGGGAATCCTGCAGAAAATACCTGTGTGAACTTGTAGTTGAATTGTGAACTGCTGAGTGCTTTTCTACCTGTTTAGTTTTATTGGGCTTTTTAAAACCTATTTTCTCACTACAGTTTTACAGTCTCTTATTTTACTACCTGTGTATTTAAGGGTTAACTACATTGCACTTAAATCCTGAGGTGTAGCTATACTCACAAGGGGTTAATTAAGGGTGAGGGGTCATAATTAAGGGTTTGTAAGGGGCAGCTGGTTGTGGCATCCAGTCCTTTGGAAGTGCTGTAGGTTGGATTGCTGCTAAAGGGGAAAAAAAAAAAAACTCTTTAAATCTTCTTAGCGAGTGTGAACAAGCTGAGTGTGACCGGAGCGTAAGTGCAAACGGAAGTAAATGTGTGACTTGTTTTTCTGTGACTTGGATTCAGGGAGTTTGGAAGGGAGGAATTTGGACCGAATTGCTGTCTGTATTTTATTTATTCTTTACATTTCTTTTCAATTAATATTTCTGTCTAGTGCAATCCCCATTAGGAAATGAGCTCCATTATTGACAATGCTATCCAGTGTACATCTTGCTTTATGTATGCAATCCTTGAACAGCCGGTCGTGGGTGCATACTGCTGTGCGAGATGTGTGCACCTTGTGTGTTTGGAAGCCCAGGTACTGGATCTAAATGAGCAGCTGGCAACACTGAGATCCATTGACAATATGGAAAGGAGTCTGCTGCTCACTGAGCAGCTGCTCACTGGGGTAGATGTGGGGGAGGGTGGTAATAGGGAGCTGCAGGACAGTGAGGCAGCTAGCTGGGTGACAATTAGAAGGGGGGGTAGAGGGAAGAGTGCCAGGGAGATTAATCCTGATCTGGCACACCCCAATAAGTTTGCAAAGTTGGCAGATGAGGGGGGTGTCGGTACAGGGGTAGCACTGCTGCAGCAAGGCATGTACTCTGAGAGCCGGAGGAGTGTCAGCTCCAGTAAGGGGGGAAATAGGAGAGCAGGGCAGGGCAGGCAGGTGCTGATAGAGGGGGACTCAATTATTAGGGGAATAGATAGGGCAATCTGTCACAAAAGACAGGGATCGTCGAACAGTGTGTTGCCTACCTGGCGCTCGAGTCCAGCATTGCTGATTGGGTTGACAGATTACTGGGAGGGGCTGGTGAGGACCCAGCGGTCATGGTGCACATTGGCACAAATGACAAAGTTAGAGGTAGGTGGAAGGTCCTTAAAGATGATTTCAGGGAATTAGGCTGCAAGCTTAAAGCAAGGACCTCCAAGGTGGTATTCTCTGAAATACTGCCTGTACCACGTGCCACGCCAGAGAGGCAACAGGAGATTAGGGAGATAAATAAGTGGCTCAGGAATTGGTGTAGGAAGGATGGGTTTGGGTTCCTAGAGAACTGGGCCGACTTCTCAGTTGGCTACAGGTTCTACGCTAGGGATGGGCTGCACCTCAATGAGGAAGGTGCAGCTGTGCTGGGGGAGAAAATGGCTAGAAGGTTGGAGGAGTGTTTAAACTAGGGATTGGGGGGAGGGTATTCATTTTATAGGTGGGGAAGATAGTGCAGATAGTGACCTGGGCACAAATAAAGAAATTGGGGGTGGGGTTAGGACAGTCAATATAGTAAGAAGGAATAGAGGTACAGAGAGATACATAAAATGCATGTACACTAATGCCAGAAGCCTCACCAACAAAATGGAGAAATTAGAATTAATTTTGTTGGAAAATAATTATCACATGGTGGGGATATCTGAGACATGGCTGGACAAGAGCCGTGACTGGGAAGTTAATTTACAGGGCTATAGTCTGTTCATAAATGACCGTACAAACAAGCAAGGGGGGGGGCGTTTATATGTAAAATCATCTTTAAAACCCATCTTGCGTGAGAATATATGTGAATCTAATGAAAATGTAAAGTCCCTGTGGGTGGAGATAAGGGGAGGGGGAAAAAAATAATAAATTACTGATAGGGGTTTGTTATAAGTCTCCAAAATTAATGGAAGCAGCGGAGAATATCCTCATAAAGCAAACAGATGTGTAGCATCGGCGTCTCTGCCTCCTGCCAGGCAGAGACGCCATTCCCCTCACCGCCGCAGTCCAGGTCCGGCGTCGTCCCGCACCCCTGCTGCTGTGGCGCGCACCGCGCAGCTTCCCGGGCACTGTGCTTAGGGCGCGCGCACGCTCCCTCCCTCTTAAAGGGGCCGCACGCCATCCTATAGAGTCCCCTATATAAGGCACCTCCTCCAAAATGGAGGTGTCTGTGCAAGGTTGTTGTTCTGTGTGCTAAATACTTGCTCCAGCCCTCAGGTCCCACTGCCTGTCAGTCCTGCCTGCCAGTCTGTCTGTCAGTCCAGCCCACCAGCCTGTCTAACAGTTCTGTCCTCCAGTCTGTCTACAGTTGTGCCCACCAGCTTGCTTACCTGGAGCACCTGTCTGTAACCTGCCGTGTCCGCCAGTCTGCCTACCCAGAGCACCTGCCAGTTACCTGCAGTCACCTACCCGCAGCACCCATCTGGCTATCTGCTGAACCAGCCTGCTTATCTACCTGGTCCACTCGTTAGCCTTCCTGCCGTGCTCATACGTTGTACCGGTCAGTTCCTGCCATCTGACCAATGGGAGTTACCTGCTCTCACACAAGGTCGGTCCCAGAGTGGCACCTGGTCCACCTGCCTGGTTCCTCTCTGGTTCACTGAGTCGATTAAGCCGCCGTGTGACCTTGATCGGGCCGAGTAGGCACTTAGTCACGCCCCTCTGGTCCCTCCTTACACCGAAGCACAGAGGTTCCACCACCCAGACTCGTAACAGTTTGCACAAGCCATGGAACCCGGTGGCCCCCAGGCTCCTTTGTTCTCTGACCTGTACCAGGAGGTCTCACGTCAGAGGTCCCAACAGGAAACTATCCTGTCCTTTCTGCGGACTATCAACTCCCGCTGTCCACCCCGTCTGTGTCCGTCTCTAGCCGAGCGACACCTGCTCTGGTGGCACCTCAACCCACTGGTGCTGTGGAACCCGCTCCGGACCCCGGCTCTCTGCGCCTCCACGTTTTGGTGGTGACCCCGTCTTATGTCGGGGCTTTTTAAATCAGTGCACGCTGCACTTTGATCTCCTGGCACATCAGTTCCCCTCTAACCGGGCCAAGGTGGCGTTCATCATGTCTCACCTCACCGGGGAGGCATTGGCATAGCTAAACCCTCTGTGGGAGAGAGGGGATACCCTGGTGTCTGATCTGACTTTCCACACTGCCTTCTGGAAGGTCTTCGATGAGCCTGGGCAAAAATCTTCTACTGCCTCCTCACTTCTCCATCTCCGCCAAGAGAGTCTCTCTGTGGGCCAGTATGCCATACGTTTCCGAACCCTCGCATCTGAGCTTGCCGGGAACAACGAGGCCCTGGTGTCCACTTTCTGGGAGGGTCTTTCCGGACGGATGAAGGATGAGCTAGCCGGTCGTGACATCCCTTCCACCTCGACTACCTGGTGTCATTAGCTACCCGGATTGATATCAGTTTTCTGGAACGTGCTAAGGAGACTACCCGGGAGAGAAGATTCCTGCGTCTCGCTTCAGTACTCCAAAAGCCAGCCTCGCAACCAGCAAATCCCCGTGCATGTTCGCCTGAATCTATGCAAATTGACCAAACCAAGATGGTCAAGTCTCGCCAGGAGACGCGCCGAGCGGAGGGTAGTTGCTTCTACTGTGGGAGTAAAGAACATCTGATCCGTTCCTGCCCGGTGAGGTCGGGAAACTCCAGTGTCTAGGACCGCTCGGAGAGGTCATCCTAGGCAAGAGTAAATTCTCTCTGTCCTTGACTCTGTCTGTTTCTATTTCCAACATTGAAACCCGCTTCTTTGAGGCAGCCCATCTGGATTCCGGAGGAGCTGGGAATCTCATTTAACAGGCTGTTGTGGAGTGGTATCAGATTCCTACTGTACGTCTGGCTGAAACGTAGGCTGTTGCCTCCGTGGATGGGAGGCTTCTTCCGGAGACCATCTTGCTCATCACAGAGCCTGTAACCCTTCAGGTGTGAATGCTGCACTCGGAGAAGATCTCCTTTCACTTGCTTAACTCAGCAGGAAGTACGGCGGCGTCAAAAAATCATTAAAGTTGACAAATCTCCGGGCCCGGATGGGATACACCCACGAGTACTGCAGAAATAAAGTAAAGTCATAGATAGACCATTATTTTTAATCTTTAAAGATTCCATAATAACAGGGTCTGTACCACAGGACTGGCGTATAGCAAATGTGGTGCCAATATTCAAAAAGGGGACAAAAACTGAACTTGGAAATTATAGGCCAGTAAGCTTAACCTCTACTGTGGGTAAAATCCTGGAGGGTTTCCTAAGAGATGCTATACTAGAGTATCTGAAGAAGAATAGTCTCATGACCCAATAGCAACATGGGTTTACGAGGGACCGTTCCTGTCAGACTAATCTGATAAGCTTTTATGAAGAGGTAAGTTCCGGACTGGGCCAAGGAAATGCAGTGGATGTTGTGTATATGGACTTTTCAAAAGCTTTTGATACACAAAGGTTGATACATAAAATGGGAACAATAGGGATAGGGGAAAATATATGTAAGTGGGTTAAGAACTGCTCAGTGATAGGAAACAAAGGGTGGTTATTAATGGAACACACTCAGACTGGGTCTCAGATAACAGTGGGGTACCACAGGGGTCAGTATTGGGCCCGCTTCTTTTTAACATATTTATTAATGACCTTGTAGGGGGCATGCAGAGTAATATTTCAATATTTGCAGATGACACTAAACTCTGCAGCGTAATCAATACAGAGGAGAACAACTAGAAGCTTGGGCTGATAAATGGCAAATGAGCTTTAATGGGGATAAATGTAAGGTAATGCACTTGGGCAGAGGAAATAAAATGTATAATTATATGCTTAATTGTAAAACACTGGGCAAAACTGTAATTGAAAAAGACGTGGGTGTATTGGTGGACGATAACTAGAGATGAGCGGTGTTCGACTAGAACTGTTCGCCAATCTCAAATTCGAGCTGTTTTGGGCGGTGTTCGAGTTGTTCGACGAACCCGAACGATTTGCAAAAAATTCGGCTGTTCGAGGTTATGTTCGATAACTGTTCGTGCACCAAAAGCGTGTCCTGCATGTCTGGCGCTATTTAGAGCACCAATCATGCAGGGATTGTCTGCCACTCACTGTAATGCCACAGCAATGGTGGTTGTGGCATTACAGTGATTGCCCAAATCGATGGGAACAGTGCCAACAGTGAAACATGAAAAGCCGGCAATTCAGCAGCGGCATACACCTGTACCCGACAATTTAGAACCGAAAGAATAGAGCTTCACACATAGATTAGATAGATATAAACATGTCAGCCACATATATACGAAGTACAGTGACAGTGTTGCTTACTGTACTTGTCATTTAGCGTAAAGGATTTATCAAAAAAAATAATAGTGTTTTCATGCACCGTCTCTTTAAAAAAGCCGGCCGGCAATTCAGCAGCGGTACCCGACAATTTATAACAGACAGAATAGAGCTTCACACATAGATTAGATAGATAGAAACATGTCAGTCACATATATATGAAGTACAGTGATAGTGTTGGTTACTGTACTTGTCATTTAGTATTAAAATAAAGGATTTATTATTAAAAAAATTGGCGTGGGGTTCCCCTTAATTTTAGGCTCTAGCGGAGGTTAAGCAGACGGCTGGGGCAGATGTTTGAAGCCTGGGAAGGGGGTAATACCCACGGAGCTTCCCAGGCTACTAATATCAGCCCCCAGCTGAATACATAGCCTTTACTAGCTATTAAAATGGGGGACCCCCCCAAAAAAATGACGTGGGGTCCCCCATAATTTAATAGCTAGCAAAGGCTAGGCAGACAGCTGGGGGCTGATATTAATAGCCCAGGAAGGGAGCCATGAATATTGGCCCCCTCCCAGGCTAGAAACACCAGCCGTCAGCCGCCCCAGAAATGGCGCATTCATAGGATGCGCCAATTCTGGCACTTAGCCTCGCTCTTCCACGCTGCCCTGGTGCGGTGGCAGGGGGTAATAGGGTTGGGGTTGATGTCAGCTTATAATGCCAGCTGACATCAAGCCCAGGTTAGTAATGGAGAGGCGTCTATAAGACACCCCCATTACTAACCCCATAGTCAAAGTTAAAAAAAGCACAAACACCCAGAATAAAGTCCTTTAATTGAAATAAAGACACAATCCTTTATTGTTCTAAATTAAACCATACTTACCGTCACGCCCATTCCAGCTGAAGCCAACGATCTCCTGCAATAAAAGAAAAATAATAAACCAACCTCATCCTTACCTTTCCATGGTTCCCACGACAGCTTCAGCTCTGCTACATCGAGATGACAGGCTGGACCGCAGCAGAACGCTGCCATCCAGCCTCTCATCCCGCAGACACTGAGAAGCGCAGGCTTGCTTGCGCTGCTCAGCGTCTCTCTGTGACGACATCCAGATGAGCCGAGTTCATGTCCAATGAACTCGGCTCACCTCATGCACGTCACTGACAGCGTGGGAAAATTCTCAAGCTGAAGCGGTGAGTTCAGGAGAATTCTCCCACGCTGTCAGTGACGTGCATAAGGTGAGCTCATGTCCAATGAACTCAGCTCACCTCCTGCACGTCACTGACAGCGTGGGAGAATTCTCCTGCACTCAGCGCTTCAGCGTGAGAATTCTCCCGCTGAAGCGCTGAGTGCAGGAGAATTTTCCCACGCTGTCAGTGACGTGCATAAGGTGAGCTCATGTCCAATGAACTCAGCTCACCTCCTGCACGTCACTGACAGCGTGGGAGAATTCTCCTGCACTCAGCGCTTCAGTGTGAGAATTCTCCCACGCTGAAGCGCTGAGTGCAGGAGAATTTTCCCACGCTGTCAGTGACGTGCATGAGGTGAGCCGAGTTCATTGGACATTAACTCGGCTCATCTGGATGCCCTCACAGAGAGACACTGTGGAGCGCAAGCAAGCCTGCGCTTCTCAGTGTCTGCGGGATGACAGACTGGATGGCAGCGTTCTGCAGCGGTCCAGCCTGTCATCTCGATGTAGCAGAGCTGAAGCTGTCATGGGAACCATGGAAAGGTAAGGATGATGTTGCTTTATTATTTTTCTTTTATTTCAGGAGATCGTTGGCTTCAGCTGGAATGGGCGTGATGGTAAGTATGGTTTAATTTAGAACAATAAAGAATTGTGTGTTTATTTCAATTAAAGGACTTTTTTCTGGGTGTTGTGTTTTTTTTAAATACTTTACTAGAAATTCATGGTGGTCATGTCTAATATTGGCGTGACCCCATGAATTTCGGGCTTAGGGCCAGCTGATAATGCCAAGCTGGCCCTAACCCCTTTATTACCCAGTGAGCCACCGCATCAGGGCCCTGGATGAGTTGGGTACAGCGCCAGAAGATGGCGCTTCTATGAACGCGCCATTTTCCGGGGTGGCTGCGGACTGCAATTTGCAGCGGGGGTGGCCCAGAAAGCTTGGGCCTCCCTGCGCTGCGGATTCCAGCCCCCAGCTGCCTAGTTGTACCTGGCTGGACACAAAAACAGGGCGAAGCCCCACGTCAATTTTCTTTAAATTATTTCATGAAATAATTAAGAAAAAAAGGGCTTCCCTATATTGTTGTGTCCGGCCAGGTACAAATAGGCAGCTGGTGGTTGGGGGCAGTCCGTTCCTGCCTGCTGTACCTGGCTGGACACAAATATAGTGCGAAGCCCCACGTCAATTTTTTTTAAATTATTTCATGAATTTCCTGAAATAATTAAAAAAAAATTGAAGTGGGGCTTCGCACTATATTTGTGTCCAGCCAGGTACAGCAGGCAGGAACGGGCTGCCCCCAACCACCAGCTGCCTATTTGTACCTGGCCGGACACAACAATATAGGGAAGCCCTTTTTTTCTTAATTATTTCATGAATTTCATGAAATAATTAAAAAAAAAGTACGTGGGGCTTCGCCCTATTTTTGTGTCCAGCCAGGTACAACTAGGCAGCTGGGGGCTGGAATCTGCAGCGCAGGGAGGCCCAAGCTTTCTGGGCCCCCCCCGCTACAAATTGCAGTCCGCAGCCACCCCGGAAAATGGCGCGTTCATAGAAGCGCCATCTTCTAGCGCTGTACCCAACTCATCCAGGGCCCTGGTGCGGTGGCTCACTGGGTAATAAAGGGGTTAGGGCCAGCTTGGTATTATCAGCTGGCCCCAAGCCCAAAATTCATGGGGTCACGCCAGTATTAGACATGACCGCCATGAATTTCTAGTAAAGTATTTAAAAAAAACACAACACCCAGAATAAAGTCCTTTAATTGAAATAAAGACACAATTCTTTATTGTTCTAAATTAAACCATACTTACCATCACACCCATTCCAGCTGAAGCCAACGATCTCCTGCAATAAAAGAAAAATAATAAACCAACCTCATCCTTACCTTTCCATGGTTCCCACGACAGCTTCAGCTCTGCTACATCGAGATGACTGGCTGGACCGCAGCAGAACGCTGCCATCCAGTCTGTCATCCCGCAGACACTGAGAAGCGCAGGCATGCTTGCGCTCCTCACTGTCTCGCTGTGACGGCATCCAGATGAGCCGAGGTCATGTCCAATGAACTCGGCTCACCTCATGCACGTCACTGACAGCGTGGGAAAATTCTCACGCTGAAGTGCTGAGTGCAGGAGAATTCTCCCACGCTGTCAGTGATGTGCATGAGGTGAGCTCATGTCCAATGAACTCAGCTCACCTCCTGCACGTCACTGACAGCGTGGGAAAATTCTCCTGCAATCAGCGCTTCAGCGTGAGAATTTTCCCACGCTGTCAGTGACGTGCATGAGGTGAGCCGAGTTCATTGGACATGAACTCGGCTCATCTGGATGTCGTCACAGAGAGACGCTGAGCAGCGCAAGCAAGCCTGCGCTTCTCAGTGTCTGCGGGATGACAGGCTGGATGGCAGCGTTCTGCTGCGGTCCAGCCTGTCATCTCGATGTAGCAGAGCTGAAGCTGTCGTGGGAACCATGGAAAGGTAAGGATGAGGTTGCTTTATTATTTTTCTTTTATTGCAGGAGATCGTTGGCTTCAGCTGGAATGGGCGTGACGGTAAGTATGGTTTAATTTAGAACAATAAAGGATTGTGTCTTTATTTCAATTAAAGGACTTTATTCTGGGTGTTTGTGTTTTTTTTAACTTTGACTATGGGGTTAGTAATGGGGGTGTCTTATAGACGCCTCTCCATTACTAACCTGGGCTTGATGTCAGCTGGCATTATAAGCTGACATCAACCCCAACCCTATTACCCCCTGCCACCGCACCAGGGCAGCGTGGAAGAGCGAGGCTAAGTGCCAGAATTGGCGCATCCTATGAATGCGCCATTTCTGGGGCGGCTGACGGCTGGTGTTTCTAGCCTGGGAGGGAGCCAATATTCATGGCTCCCTTCCTGGGCTATTAATATCAGCCCCCAGCTGTCTGCCTAGCCTTTGCTAGCTATTAAATTAGGGGGGACCCCACGTCATTTTTTTTGGGGGGTCCCCCATTTTAATAGCTAGTAAAGGCTATGTATTCAGCTGGGGGCTGATATTAGTAGCCTGGGAAGCTCCGTGGGTATTACCCCCTTCCCAGGCTTCAAACATCTGCCCCAGCCGTCTGCTTAACCTCCGCTAGAGCCTAAAATTAAGGGGAACCCCACGCCAATTTTTTTAATAATAAATCCTTTATTTTAATACTAAATGACAAGTACAGTAACCAACACTATCACTGTACTTCATATATATGTGACTGACATGTTTCTATCTATCTAATCTATGTGTGATGCTCTATCTTTCTGTTCTAAATTGTCGGGTACCGCTGCTGAATTGCCGGCCGGCTTTTTTAAAGAGACAGTGCATGAAAACACTATTATTTTTTTAAATAAATCCTTTACACTAAATGACAAGTACAGTAAGCAACACTATCACTGTACTTCATATATATGTGACTGACATGTTTCTATCTATCTAATCTATGTGTGAAGCTCTATTCTGTCTGTTATAAATTGTCGGGTACAGATGCTGAATTGCCGCCGGCTTTTTTAAAGAGACGGTGCATGAAAACACTAATATTTTTTTTAATAAATCCTTTACACTAAATGACAAGTGCAGTAACCAACACTGTCACTGTGCTTCTTATATGTGTGACTGACATGTTTCTATCTATCTAATCTATGTGTGATGCTCTATTCCTTTTTGTCTAAATTGTCGGGTACCGGTGTATGCCGCTGCTGAATTTGCCGGCCGGCTTTTTTAAAGAGAGTGTCTTCTGAGCAGTTTGTCAGCTTTTGGACACCTTTGCAGGTGTTTTCTATGTGTTTCTATGTGTTTTTGTTTGCCTGCCATTGGTTTTAACGGTGTTCGACGGTGTTCTAAGGTGTTCGACGAACAGTTCGACGAACAGTTCCTCGAACATCCCGGTGTTTGACGAACCGAACCGAACCCGAACACTACGGGGGTGGCTCAACACTAACGATAACATCATGTTTGGGGGCCAGTGTCAGGCAGCTGCTGCAAAGGCAAATAAAATAATGGGATGCTTTAAAAGAGGCATAGATGCTCATG
Source organism: Phyllobates terribilis (assembly GCF_046119375.1). Lineage (NCBI taxonomy): Eukaryota > Metazoa > Chordata > Amphibia > Anura > Dendrobatidae > Phyllobates > Phyllobates terribilis. The sequence goes on along the minus strand of NW_027362768.1, from coordinate 30,703,792 downwards.
AGGAGAACATAGTTTTACCTCTATACAAGTTATTAGTGCGACCACACTTAGAATACTGTGTACAGTTCTGGTCTCCGGTGCATAAGAAAGACATAGCTGAACTAGAGCGGGTGCAGAGAAGAGCGACCAAGGTTATTAGAGGACTTGGGGGTCTGCAATAGCAAGACAGGTTATTACACTTGGGGTTATTTAGTTTGGAAAAATGAAGGCTTAGTGGTGATCTTATTACTATGTACAAGTATATAAGGGGACAGTACAAAGACCTTTCTACTGATCTTTTTACTCTGAGGCCTGAGACGGGGACAAGGGGGCATCTTCTACGTCTGGAGGAAAGAAGGTTTAATCATAATCACAGATGCGGATTCTTTACTGTAAGAGCAGTGAGACTATGGAACTCTCTGCCGCATGATGTTGTAATGAGTGATTCACTATTAAAATTTAAGAAGGGCAAGGATGCCTTTCTTAAAAAGTATAATATTACACGTTATAAATACTAGATTCCTTGATAGGGCGTTGATCCAGGGAACTAGTCTGATTGCCGTATGGAGTCAGGAAGGAATTTTTTTCCCCAATGTGGAGCTTGGTGTTTGGCACATGTTTTTTTTTTGCCTTCCTCTGGATCAACATGTTAGGCTATGGGTTGAACTAGATGGACTTAGTCTTCCTTCAACCTTAAAAACTATGTTACTGTTACTATGTAAAATGCCTGATTCAGACGGAACCCCCGGTGGATCCATTCACTATAATAAGGCAGGCAGTTTCTTTGCACTCTGTGTGTCCACTGTTCAGCGACGTTTGTCTTTTCAGTGATAGCGCTTTTATACATGACTTACGCTATGTTCACACATCATGGTTTTTTCAGCATTAATTTTCTGCAGCAAAGCCTGATATCTTTCCAGGAGGTTGTTCAGGATTTTTGTTGCTGTTTTCTTCCTTTTTTTTTTTGCTCGTTTTTTGGTGCATTTTTTCTGCATTTTTTTCACGGTCCTTTTGTCTCTGTTATGCATGTACATAAAGTTGAGTGAAAAAACAAATCTCATTCTGGTTTAGGCACAAAAAACGCTGAAAAAGCGCTGAAAACTTTACACCTGCATTTTTTGGTGCGTTTTTACAGCGTTTTTTTCACCACCCATTAATTCCAATGGGTGAAAAAATGCTGAAAAAATGCTGAAAGAAGTGACATGCTCTATTTTGCAAAAAAACATGCAAGGCACAAAATCATGAACAAAAAAAAAGCCATGATGTGTGCATGAGATTTCTGGAATCTCATAGACTTTGCTGCTACTGCAAAATGCAGCTGAAAATTTTCATAAAAAACGCTGAAAAGCCATGATGTGTGAACATAGCCTAAAAGACAGACACTGCTGGATCATAGGACAGAGTCCAAAGAGACTCCATCTGCCTCATGTTAGGCAGGGCCGGCGTTAGGGCAGGAAGACTAGGCATCTGCCTAGGGCCCCCACTCCCCCAGCCGGTGGCATGTGTGGCACTCCAGGGGTCTAGTTGCCACAGTAATAGAAATATTACTTCTGGGAGCAAGTGGGAGGTTTCTCTGGTCAGGAGCCCTTAAGCTAGCAACACTTCCTGCCCAGACCTGGGAGGGGAGGAATCTGCCCTTATAAACTGGGTCTGGGGTGGGATTAGTCAGTTGAGTCAGAGCCTGGAGACAGTTCCAGACGCCGGGAAAGCATCAGCAAGGAGCTCTGTAGGAGCTAGGAGCAGAAGACCAGGGGCTGGAAGCTAAGCAGAGATATAGCTCACCCTGGCAGAAGAGACTACTACAGGACAACGGAGTCCGAGGCTGTGGGGACGTATATTCACCCAGCAGCAGAACCCAACCGGCAGGGGATTCCAGGTCCTCTGGCCATAGAAGCCCGGAGGCTCAGTCACAAGGAAGGGACCAGCACCGCCATCGAGGAGCGGAGGCTAACAGAAGGCCCCAAGTCACCAGCCATACAGGTGAGCACCACACGGTATACTCAGGGACGTTGGCTACTTCTACCCGCTTACAGCAAGGTAGCCAGGAAGAGTGCAGATAGACGGGGAGGCCTACAACTCCACCTGGCCAGGGGAACTCCTGTTTGCTCGCAGACTGACCAGGCCCCTTATGCTAGCCAGTACTCCCGGGAGGGTCTGCCTTAATATTGACTCGCCCCCTGGGCCGTGGGGCACTCGGAACCGGGCAATAGGGAGACGATGGGGGTAGTAGTGGCGACCCAGTCCCGTGGCTCAGGGTGGTCAGACCAGTGGCAGTCTTTTAGATGTTTTAGATAATGTCCGACTACGCCACCCGTGGATTGCGGTGATTAGGAACCGCCGCTGCAGGGCAGACCCCTGGGGTTGATGATGTATGCAGCTGGGATGGTGTTACTCCCCACGGGAAGAGTGCGGCCCCAGGGCAGTGTAGTGGATGGTGGGAGTGATGGTGGTGAGAGTCCCAGTACCGGTAGTGCCGGAGGAGCGAAAAAGCACACAGACAACGTACTGCAGTCCAGGGTCTTTACTCACGGTTGATATCCTAGTCACTTCAGCTGGCAATGACTGCCCGAGCCGTGCTGCGTCCACCAGGTGAGGGGCTCGGTCAACTCCCAGGCAGCTCAGGAGCATGGCACAGGACCCCCTTCACTCCTTTCTCTGGCCTGCCTCACCAGTGACCCACTTTTGTCCAGCTGCCGCGGACTTGCACGGGTAAACGTGGGCCCCGTTCTCCGCTGTCCTATATGGTGCCTTCCTAGCAGGTTTGATGAGGTGCTGCACCAATAAATGGTCACAGCCTCCTGTCTTTGGCTGAGGGTTGTTTCTCCTCCACCAACTTGGGATCCCGTACCCTTAATCTGCCTGACCCTGCACCCTGGATTCTCGTGGGTTCTTAGGGTCCCTTCCACCTTCTTGTTCCTGAGCCCTTCTGTTCCTCTGTCTCTTCTTCTCCTTTTCTGTTCTGTCTTCTCCTCCTTCCCTTGGCCTCTTCTCCAGGCCCACTTCTCCTTCTCCTCTCAGGCTCTGGCCTTTTCTCTAGGCCTGCCTCTGAGCAGAGCTCCTACAGAGCCTCTGCTCCCAGTCTTCTTCTCTCTGGACAGAACCTAGATCTAAGATGGTGCCCACCTTTTATACCTCCCTCTGACCATGAGCCCAGGTGACCAGCAACCAATGGGCTCCTTCCTACGCTCAGGAACCAACCCCTATCTGCCTCTACAGCACTGGGTGTTCCACCCCCCCTCCCCACTCCAGACAGGGACATAGTCGGTCGTGCCTGCACTTCTGTCTAGTGGGAGCACCGTTGAGTTGTCCCTCGGAAATGGGGTGTGTGTGCTGTATGCAGCTAACTGAGCCCTGGTCCATACTCCATCCTTACCCGGGAGTGGAATACCACACCTCTGGCAGAGGTGCAATACCCCTGTAGCGGCCGAACCCTCGGGGCACTACAATATCACCAGTAAAGACCCTGAACTGCACTGCAAAGACTCTGAGTCGTTCCTGCTCATCGCCGCACCAGCACTACTAGTGCTGGGACGCCCGCGCACCATCACTCCCATCATCCACATTCCCTGCCCTGAGGCCATACTCCTCCCGTGGGGAGTTATCCCATCTTTTGCTGCGCACACCACACCAGCCTCAGCGGACTGCCTCGCAGCGCCGGTACACCCTGACCGCAATCCACGGGTGCCGTAGTAGGACAATTAACCTAAAACCCCTAAAAGTCGGCCATCGGCCTGACCACCCTGAGCCACGGGACCGGGTCGCCGCCACGGAGACTACAACCCCCAGAGACCCGGCTCCGGGTAACCCACACACGTCCACACTAGGCCCAGGGGGCGCGTCAGCTTTGGCGTAGTCGGCAGGATTTCGTGCCCGCAACCACCGGGTACTGCGCGACTTCAAAAGACTGTCATACCTGCCGTGGTGAAGGTTCCCGCCATCTGGAGCTGTTTCCCACCATCCGGAGCCGTTTCCCGCCATCTTCAGTCGGTTCCCGCCATCTTCAGTCGGTTCCCGCCATCCGCAGCTGTTTTCCCGCCATCTGCAGTCGTTTTCCCACCATCGGACGCCATCTTCGGGACGCCGCGCGGGAAGAAGAGGCGCGTGGACGCCGAAAAGCGCACGAGACCTGAAGCTCCGCCCTACGCACCGACGCTGCGCAAGGTCCTGGAAGGAGAGGGAGCGACGCTGACGTCACCAGAGCGCAACGCAAGGACCTCCACCCTGACGATCGTCTGCAGAGCCGCGGCCTACGGAGAAGAAGCAACAGAAGGTAGGCCACACTTAACTAGGGGGGAGGAAGATGACGGATACAGAGGGACCCCCTACCACCAGCGCGGCTGCTGCCGCAGTAATGCCATTTACAATGCCCTATATCCCCGGAGCGGCCAGGCTGCCCCAGTACTCAGGGGAGTCGCATACCCTAAGCGACTTTAAAGAGAGACTGTACAGCCTGTTTAAGGTATACCCCCTGACAGAAGGACAAAAAGTGAGCATATTGGTAGGCCAGCTAACCGGGGCAGCCCAACGTGAAGTAAAGTCCTGGTCAGTCCGGGACAAGGAGACTGTAAAAGAAATCTTAACCCTTCTGAGGGACACTTTTGATACCCGTACCTCAGCAGAGATCAAAATGAAATTCTATGGGTGCAAGCAGCGGGCCCAAGACAGTATAAGAGACTATGCTTTGAACTTGCAAGAGGCCCTGGGAGCCATTAAACAGGCTGACCCTGACAGTGTACGGAATGCAGATGAACTGTTAACTGAGCAATTCATTGAGGGTCTGCTGTCCAATGCCCACCGAACCCAGTTACGTGCAATGGCCTTGCAGAACCCTGGTTTGGACTTTGCAAAGTTCAAAGACAGGGCCATCCGGGTGCTCATAGAACCAGCACCGGGTAGCGCTGTAACCCACCAGCGCCCTGCTATTACCTATCACCAGGAGGCGGCGCCCTTGTCTGCAGAGCCTATAGGAGCTGGTGCGCAGGCTTTGGACAACAACCCGGCTACAGACCTGCACCATCAGGTCCAAGAGCTAACTAAAAGCGTAGCCGCGCTAACCAGAACTGTGCAGTCTTTACAGGTTCCGTCTCCAGGGAAGATCCAGCTGGCATCCGGACCGGAGGACGTCCCGTGGCGCCGACAGAGGAGGATCCCAACGTCCAGAGGAAGACCCAGCGACAGATACAACGAGGACAGACAACCCATCTGCCGCCGCGGCAATCAACCAGGACACATGGCAAGGTACTGTCATTTAAACGGGCACAACCTGGGGTAGAGGGCCAACCCCCAGGCATAAGATCATCAGGCCCATCGAACTGGCATGATAAATATGTAGGGGGACGTCCGGTCTTGCCTGTGGTACTGGATGGCATTCCTACGAGTGCCCTACTGGACACTGGGTCGCAAGTGACTACCATCCCGTACGTGCTCTTTAAGCGGTACTGGAATGACTCGGACATAACCCGCTACCCAGATGACGACCTGAGTATCATCGCCAGCAATGGTCAGCCCATGCCGCAGGTGGGATTCAAGGAGGAGACCATTAAGGTCAGTAAAGTCGAACTGGCGGCACAAGGACTGATTATTGTGGACATTGACCGTCATGAGAGTCACCCTAGAATAACCTTGGGAACTAATTGAAAATTGTCTTGCAGAGGTGATTCTCATTTTACAGCAGGTTGCCAAGAACGCCAGTTCCAGCCAGCAGCGTGTGCTCCAAAAAGAGATCCGGGCACTGATGAAGCGGCAACAAGTGGAACTATCTGGTGGTGAGATAGGTAGCGTGAGGATGTGTGACCCGTTCCCTATTGCCATGCCCCAGAAAAGTGAGATGATGATCTGGTGCCGGGCAGCTATTGGTCTAAGAGGTAGAGACTACCAAGCAATGGTAGAACCCGTCTACTCAGACAGTAGGCCCACCATTTTGACAGCACGGGGGGTGGTCGATGTACGCTATGGGAGGGTACCTGTCCGCATCGTAAATATCGGGGAGAGAGAAGTACACCTGCCCCGGTATGCCACGCTAGCCAAATTGTTCACCATAAACCAAAATTCTGTAAGGGCCGTGGAACCCTTGCCTCCATCTCAACCAGAGGAAGGTAACGGCTCTAAGAAACAAATGGAGGACTGGTGTCAGCAACTGTATTTGGGTACTGACTCCACTCCCTCCCACCAAAAATATGGAGTCTACTGGGTGGTTCAGGAGTACGAGAGGGTCTTTAGTAAACACCCGCTAGACTTCGGGCGAGTAAAGGGGGTAGAACATCACATCCCAACAGGAGACCATCCACCCATAAAGGAAAGTTACCGACCTGTACCCCCTGCGCACTATCAGCATGCAAAGGGGATGTTGCGGGACATGAAGGAGGCTGGGGTAATCAGGGACAGCTGTAGCCCCTGGGCAGCTACACTAGTTCTAGTGAAAAAGAAGGACAACACAATAAGAATGTGTGTAGACTACAGAAAGGTCAACCGTATCACACACAAAGATGCGTACCCGTTACCTAGAATAGAAGAATCTTTAGCTGCATTAAAATCTGCTAACTTCTTCTCCACTTTGGATCTTACTAGCGGGTACTGGCAGGTTCCTGTAGCAGAGGCGGACAAGGAGAAGACTGCATTCACCACCCCGATGGGTCTCAGCAAATTCAACTGTATGCCGTTCCGGCTCTGCAACGCACCAGGAACCTTCCAGCGGTTGATGGAATGCTGTCTGGGACACCGGAATTTCGAGACGGTCCTGTTATACCTGGACGATATCATCGTTTATTCCAAAACCTACGAGGACCATCTGAAGCACCTGGCAGAAGTGTTTGACGCCCTGGCAAGCTACGGCCTAAAGGTGAAACCCTCCAAGTGTCACCTCCTGAAACCAAAGGTGCAGTACCTGGGACACGTGGTGAGTGCTGACGGAGTGGCTCCCGATCCCGATAAGATTACCGTGATTAAGGACTGGCCAAGACCCTCCAGCATAAAGGAAGTGCGGCAGTTCCTCGGGTTGGTAGGCTAGTACCGAAGATTCATTCCTGGTTTCACCAAAATGGCAGCCCCTATGCAGGACCTCCTGATAGGCCAATCCAGGAAGGCCAAAAACCAGAAGCCGCCCTTCAGATGGGAAAAGCTGGAAGTGGAGTCCTTCTGCCAGCTGAAGATGGCCCTCATGGGGGATGAAATCCTGGCATACCCTGACTACAGCCAGCCCTTTATCCTCCACACGGACGTGAGCAACATCGGGCTAGGAGCCGTAGTGTCCCAGATCCAGCAGGGGAAAGAACGGGTAATCGCTTACGCCAGCCAAAAACTACGGCCCACAGAGAGAAACCCTGAAAATTATAGCTCATTCAAGCTAGAGTTCCTGGCAGTGGTGTGGGCAGTGACCGAACGTTTCAAGCATTACCTTGCCTCTTCCAAGTTCACTGTGTACACGGATAACAACCCGTTGACACACCTGGACACTGCAAGACTTGGTGCCCTGGAGCAGAGATGGATGGCCCGCCTGTCCAACTACGAATTCACCATCAAATACCTGGCGGGACGCTCAAATGCCAACGCGGATGCCCTGTCCAGAATGCCAAACTTACCGGACGTAGGGGAAGATCCAGAAGAACTGGAAGAAGTCGAACTCCCTGCGTTCCACCGTCATGGGATTACCCTGTATTCCCACCGTGTAAGGGACAGGCACTCTGCCACATTCAATCCCTTACCCCACTACAGCTGGGCGGAGACACAAGACAGTGATCCCGCAGTCCGTCTGGTGAAGGAAATGCTGACACAGGCTGATGCCCGTCTTGACGCAGACCCTCCGGAGGAGACCAAGCAACTGTGGAAGGAGAAAAGCAGGCTGTTTCTTTACAAGGAGAAGCTATGCCGGAGAATGGTCAACTCTAGAACACATGAGCTGACCTGGCAGGTAGTGGTCCCAAGACGAGACGCGGCTATGGTTCTGGAGGCATACCATGACGGAGCAGGACACTTCGGATGGAAAAAGCTGGAGTTCTTGTTGCGTGAATGGTTCTACTGGGTAGGCATGAGAGGAGCCATCGAGAGGTGGTGCAGAGACTGTGGCTGGTGCAACCTAAGAAGAAAGGACCGTGCCAGCCAGAAGAGTCCCCTGCAGCCCATCATCACCAGGCAGCCACTGGAACTGGTAGCCCTGGACCATGTGAAACTGGCTCCAAGCAAATCTGGGTATGTCTACGCCCTCACCATTGTAGATCACTACTCCCGGTTCCTAGTGGTGGTCCCTGTCAAGGACTTAATGGCCCAAACACCAGCCAGGGCCTTCCAGCTGCACTTCTGCCGTCCACACGGGTATCCGGAGCAAGTGTTGACGGACCAAGGACCAGCCTTCGAAGCGGAGGTCTTCCAGGAGTTCTGCAATCTGTATGGCTGCAGGAAGATAAGAACAACGCCCTATCACCCTCAGACCAACGGACTATGTGAGAAAATGAACCAGGTGGTGATGGACTTGCTGAAAACATTGCCCCTGGAGGAACGCAGTCTGTGGCCTGAAAAACTGCCTGATTTGGTGGACTTGTACAATCACATCCCCGTAGGCTCCACCAACTGTACCCCGGCTTACCTAATGAGAGCAAGACCTGGTAAGCTGCCTATTGACCTGGATATGGGAGTCCTGACACCTGAGGACACCTCACCAGAGGCAGACTGGGATACAGAACGGCTGCAGCAGTATCGGAAAGTACAGGAGAGCGTCGAGCGAAGTCTGTCTCAAGCAAGAGAAAGGCAAGAGAAGGCTTATAACCAGTATGCTCCCGCTGTTCCCCTGGTACCTGGAGAGCAGGTCTTGAAGAGAAAGAGACGGCTCCACAAGTTGGATGACCAGTGGGAGAAGGACCCGTACAGCGTACTGCCCTCAAGTCATGAGAACCCAAAAGTATGTGTCATCAGTAAGGATGGAGGAGAGACCACGGCCATTGTCTCCAGAGACCACCTGTAGAAGAGTCCCGAGCAGCTGCAAAGCCCTGAAGAAGATCGAGAAAACCCTCAACCAGCAGAGGAAAGGGAAGAAATGATCAGTACCGTACTCGGAGACTTTCCCCGGTCCTGGACTCAGATCAACAACGCCGTCGTGGTACCCGTCCTCACCTTTCTCCAGCCAGCCCCTCAAGGACCTACAGAAGAACAGGTAGTGTCAGAAGAGCAGCCGGCCCAGGAGGCAGAAGAATCCATACCAGCAGCCCAGGAGAATCAACCCTCTGATAGTAGTGAGCCTGCCGTGCCCCTAGTAAGCCAAAGAGTATGCAGAAAGCTGCCAGACCTACCCGTAACACCTCCTACACCCTGTAGTGCAGAACCAGATAGTGGGTTACGTAGGTCCACCAGGAGCACTAGAGGACAAATGCCCGCTCGCTGGAGAATCTAAACTGTAATATATATTTACCTGTACATACGTAAATGTTGAAAATGGTTTATGTTTGTTGCCTGGTTACTAATTATGTTTCTCAAGTTACCCTTCAGGTTTATTTGGACTGACAGGTTATGGACGCTGAATAACCGGAACTACATGTAGATAGTTGCACCTTGGTGCCTCTTGCGAAGATGGCCGCGGAAGAGAAAACCTGTCTGGCGTGGCCTCCTTGTGGCCCAAAGTAGCTAGTCTCAGCCTTGCAGCCACGCCCAGGGCCAACGCTTGGGGTTTGCTTTGGACAGGTCCCCTACTCTGTGCCAAGACTTCACCTTGTTGGGTGATATGGACAACCGGTTACGGACACGCCGTGACCTCTAAAGACTAAAGCTTCTTGTATATACAGTACGGACCAAAAGTTTGGACACACCTTCTCATTTAAAGATTTTTCTGTATTTTCATGACTATGAAAATTATACATTCACACTGAAGGCATCAAAACTATGAATTAACACATGTGGAATTATTTACTTAACAAAAAAGTGTGAAACAACTGAAAATATGTCTTATATTCTAGGTTCTTCAAAGTAGCCACCTTTTGCTTTGATGACTGCTTTGCACACTCTTGGCATTCTCTTGTTTAGCTTCAAGAAAATACAGAAAAATCTTTAAATGAGAAGGTGTGTCCAAACTTTTGGTCTGTACTGTATGTTATTGTATTATTGTTTATACCCTGTATTTGTGTTTTCTTAAAAATGTGTTTAGTCCCGGAGTACTAAAATTCACTAGGGGGGAATGTGGCACCCCAGCGGTCTGGTTGCCACAGTAATAGAAATATTACGTCTTGGAGCAAGTGGGAGGTTTCTCTGGTCAGGAGCCCTTAAGCATGCAACACTTCCTGCCCAGACCTGGGAGGGGAGGAATCTGCCCTTATAAACTGGGCCTGGGGCGGGATTAGTCAGTTGAGTCAGAGCCTGGAGACAGTTCCAGATGCAGAGAAAGTGTCAGCAAGGAGCTCTGTAGGAGCTAGGAGCAGAAGACCAGGGGCTGGAAGCTAAGCAGAGATATAGCTCGCCCTGGCAGAAGAGACTACTACCGGACAACGGAGTCCGAGGCTGTGGGGACGTATATTCACCCAGCAGCAGAACCCAACCGGCAGGGGATTCCAGGTCCTCAGGCCATAGAAGCCCGGAGGCTCAGTCACAAGGAAGGGACCAGCACCGCCATCGAGGAGCGGAGGCTAACAGAAGGCTCCAAGTCCCCAGCCATACGGGTGAGCACCACACGGTATACTCAGGGACGTTGGCTACTTCTACCCGCTTACAGCAAGGTAGCCAGGAAGAGTGCAGATAGACGGGGAGGCCTACAACTCCACCAGGACAGGGGAACTCCTGTTTGCTCGCAGACTGACCAGGCCCCTTATGCTAGCCAGTACTCCCGGGAGGGTCTGCCTTAATATCACCAGTAAAGACCCTGAACTGCACTGCAAAGACTCTGAGTCTTTCCCGCTCATCGCCGCACCAGCACTACTAGTGCTGGGATACCCGCGCACCATCACTCCCATCATCCACATTCCCTGCCCTGAGGCCATACTCCTCCCGTGGGGAGTTATCCCATCTTTTGCTGCGCACACCACACCAGCCTCAGCGGACTGCCTCGCAGCAGCGGTACACCATGACCGCAATCCACGGGTGGCGTAGTCGGACAATTAACCTAAAACGCCTAAAAGACGGCCATCAGCCTGACCACCCTGAGCCACGGGACCGGGTCGCCGCCACGGAGACTACAACCCCCGGCTCTGGGTAACCCACACACGTCCACACTAGGCCCAGGGGGCGCGTCACATGACACTAATAGCGGAACACTACGCATCTGCTATGGGGCCCGGCTTTGCCCATCTCCCTGTGCATTCTACTGTATCTGCATCTATGATGCTGATACAGTTGAAAGCAATGATGGAGGAGAGAGCATCATGTGACACTCCCTCTCCCATCATTCCCTCTCTGCCACTGACGCAGCGGGTGCAATGATGTCACTTCATCGTGCCACGCTGTGCAGTGCAGTGGAGCTGCTGAGATGCACTGTGGACACCGTAGCAGGAGAGGTGAGTATTGTATTTATTTATTTTTAAAATCAGTGAGTACGTAGGGGCCATAATATTGCAGGACTAGGGGGCTGAATCATACTATATGAGGTCTGCATAATACTATATGGGAGTCTGCATAATTCTCTGAGGGGGGTTTCATAATACTATATGGGGGTCTACATAATACTCTGGGGGACTGCAAAAAACTATATGGGGGTCTGCATAATACTCTACGGGGGTCTGTATAATACTCTGAGGAGCTGCATAATACTCTGGGGGACCTGCATTATACTCTATGGAGCTGCTGCATCATACTCTGGGGGTGCTGCATTATAATATATGGGGGTGTTGCATTATACTATATGGGGGTACTGCATAATATACTCTGGGGGGTCTGCATAATACTCTGTGGAAATGCATCATACTCTATGGGGCCCTGCATAATATTCTGGGGGCTGGATTATGCTCTATGAGGCTGCATCATACTCTGGGGGGCTGTATAATACTCTGGGGAGATGCATCATTCTCTGGGTGACCTGCATTATACTATATGGGGGGTACATTATACTCTATCAAGGACTATGAGCGGTGCATTATGCTAAATGGAGGACTATGGGGTACATTATACAATGTGGAGGACTGTGGGGTGCATTATACTATGTGGAGGACTGTGGGGTGCATTATACTAAACAAGCAAAATGCTGCCTACTCATCGGGTGATTGGATTGTTTATGGCAGAACAAAATCATTGTTCTCAGCAGCACATCGCCTGGTGTAAACTGCAGATATGCTGCTGATAACATGATCCTCTATGGGGACAGATCTACTAGTGATCGTTCTGTCCTCATCATTCTTCCTCAATCGGTGCAAAGAGGCCGGGAAACAAGCGTCGAACAACTTCAATATTGTGGATCGCGTTCGTTTAGCGGCCTGATCTCAGCACATGTAAATACAACCAAAATGTTTCTGTGTGATGGTGCAATATGTCAGCATTTGGGGCCCCACTTTCAACTTTTGCCCAGGCTCGTCTAAAACCGGCCCTGATGATAGGAAATGGTTCCACTGGGGTTTCATCTGGATCACACATTTTCAGAAATTTACATGGAAACCCTGACGTAAATGTTCAAAAAATGTGGGTACAGCTGCAGTGCTTACATAACAGCCAAGGCGTTCATCCATTTGCAGGAAGTAATTGCAACTTAGGATATACCAGTACATTCAGTGTTGAACAGGGGTTAAATACTTGGCATTTTTGAAAACATGAAGTTAAGTAAAATAATGAACAGTTTGAACTCATGATCAACAATGTCGTTTTTTAATTGGAAGAAGTGTCATACATGTGTTATTGGATTAATTTTTCAGGTGTTTTTGGAGCTGACCCACTTTAAATGATTCTTAAAAAAACTCCATGCGCACACAACATTAGAAGAAGACACTTCAAAAACTTTTTTCACAAAGCATTTTTTTTGGGCAAATTCTGTTGAGGTCAATTAGTAAGTGCTTTTTCTTTTCTTTTTTTTTTTTAACCACTGGCAGTTTTTTTTTTTACAGTTTTTCCATAGTTATTGAGGCGACTCTTCTACTGGTATTTTCCAGACTGTTTTTTTAACTACATTGAACAATGAAAAACTGCTAGAGTATTGTGAAACAAAAACAAAAGCAAAACACTCAATAAGATACTCGGACATCTTTTGAGTCTTCTCATTGACAGATATTATAAAATATAGAGCATCATTAGAGCAGAAAATGCCTGGAGAATGGACAGGTCACTTCTTTTAACTCCTTGACATCTTTGGAAATCTGAAGCATTTAAAATACACTCAAAGACTTAAAATACAATGGGTTTTTTTCATACAAATACATATATTCATTCTTTTGAGAGTTTAATTAGTGCTTTTTCATGCAGTGTTCTGGAGCAGGATCCACCTGAAAAAAAGTGGTGAGCACATACCCTTAGAAATTTTATAGTGATTCCTTGCCCTTAATTTACAAGTTAAATAATCCAAATTACAGCACGCTTTTAGGATAATTTCCCTTTATTATTGCAACAATGGAATTTACATTCCTATGTTTAGAGATCATTTTGATTAATACAGAATTACATAATTTTTTACAGTGTTTCATTTCAATTATGAGAAATGTTACACTTAATTTCCTCTTTACTAGTCATTGAAGTAGTTCTGTAAAAAAGTTACAAGCAAGCATGCAAATAATTACAGTGTAGGATTCTTCCGATGAACTTTAATTCTCTGCATTAATAAAAACAATGGCATAAACTCCAGGAGTTATTCCAATATGAACTTCTTAGTATTTAATAGATGAACATTTGATTTTGATCAGAAAGCTTCTTAAAGACAATTTTCTCTCACTGGGTTTACTTGATTCTGTAAGATAGAATATTTTTAGAATAAATGAAAGATTTAATGTCCAAATAAGCCTGATTTATTTGGATTTTTTTCCTATCATTACTGCTAAAGCAATAATGCTTATTTTCTTGCCATCATCAATCCCTTGTTTCCTCACACACATACTAACCTATTGTTAGTACTCCTGCCTATGATATTCTATGCGGCTGTGCACAGGTCCGATTTTTTTCCTCAGACCATGTGGTCCGCAGAAAAAAATCAGAAACATGTCCGATTTCGCTCCAAGTGTCAGATCAAAATTGGCTATGCAAGTCTATGAATCTGTGAAAAAATTCGGACTGCACTCGGATGACATCGGAGTGAAGTCTGACTTTCAAGGACTGACAGAAAGGACAAGGTAGAGAAGCTTATTTTTTTCTATCCACATACTAGAAAAGCTAATGACACACTGATCAAACTTGAATGAAACTCTGATCAGAATAATCGGTTTGTTTTATACGTACGTGGAGAAATCGGTCATGTGAACTTACCCTCATTCAGACCATTGAAAAATTCTATTTTCTGCATAACCCAACAATTGTGAGACAGAATGGTATTGTGGAGGTCTTAGGTCAAAGCACTAACTAAATCTGCAGAGCATCCTATTCTTCTAATATGTCTATCCTTTAACCCCAACCAACTTTCGGTTTTACATTGGCAATTTTCCCTCACCTTCTTCCAAGAGCCAAAACTTTTTTGTTTTTCTGTCGACATAACTAAATAAGAGTTTTTTGGTGAGGCAAGTTGTAGCTTTGAATAATACCATTCATTTTAACATGAATTATGGAAAAAGTGGGATGGAATGGGGAAAAAATGCAATTCTGCCTTTCATTTTCTTTTTTTTTTTTCATTGTATGGAAAAACGACCTTTACGATTACAAAGCATGTTTTTTTTTTATTTAAGTGGTGAAAAAAACCTGTTTTTAGAAAATAAATTTGATTTGTATCGTCATTTTTCGAGATGGGTTATATTTTTATTTTTCCATCTATTGAGCTGTGTTAGTACTTCTTTTTTTCGCGTGGTAATCTAACTATTTTTTTTAGACCAGCTTGGGGTACATACAGTGTTTTGATTGCTTTTTATTGCATTTTTTTTAGAGAGGAGTAGTGAGTAAAAACATGCAATTTTGGCTTTTGATACTTTTTTTTGTTAAGGTTTTTATTGGATTTATTAATTTATTTGATTTCATGACTTTGATAGACTGGACATTTTTGAACACTGCAATACCAAATATGTTTTTTTCCCTTTCATTTTTTTTATTTTTAATTGAGATAAATGGGGATGATTCCATTTTTTTTATATTTTTTTTTACTTTAGGGGTCTTCAACGTTAATCATCCAATTACTTATACTATATTCTGCAATGTCCCAGTATTGCAGTATATTTTAAAAATCGTTCGTGTGGAGGGAGATCAGCTTCAGAGCCATCTGCACACGTGGGGAACCCCAACAGTTACTCAACTAAGCATCATTTTGCGTTAAGGGGTTAGGTGAATCTAAAAATATCAAGATTTATGATCTCAAATTCTTCTTAAAGTTTGTCCCAACATGGGGCATAAAGGGAAACCTGCCTGAAACGGTCAATGCAATTAGACTAAGGAGTCCAAATACACTGACAACCTCCAGGACTCCTCCAGCCTGATCTGCATATGGCTTCTATTCTAGATTTCTCATGCCTGGCACATCAGATCCCTCCAAAATACTATCTGTTGATCATTAGATACAACTATTTTTTTAAGCCGAATCAGATTCAAGTCTATGAATCAGTCATACCAACCAGCCATAAAATGAACACCAAGAATAGGTAAAGCAAATAACACTGTTAATCTTATGACAAAGTTCCAATGGTGGGCTGTATTAGGAATTTGGGATATATTAGGCATTAAGTAACACAGTTCCTAAAGTTGATGTGTTGAGAGCAGGAATAACGAGCAAGCTCCACCATCTGAGCAAGGACCCATATTATGATGGCTACACATGTAGGTAAAACAAGGAAAGAGAACCACCAAATGATGGGTCCAACTGTAAATGAGACAAAAATAACGAGTAAATAAAAAACATTTATTGGAAGAATTGGTTAACTGGCACTACATGCACAAGCATGTCCGCACTAGAATACCATGGACAGTAACAAAAATACATGAAAAGGACCAAATGTCAAACAAAAGGTAATATGAAGGACCAAGAAATCCCCCCATGCATTGTCACATAAATATGGGTAAAGACCCTCGTATCAACCGTGTATACAAAGATATTGTGGATGGATAATAAATCACGTGTCACCACCGCATATACAGATGTGCAGAAAGGGGTGTAATACCACAAATAGAATGCTTATACTGGCACTGTATCAAAGCCCCCCTATGAATAGGGTGCAAAATAGGAGGTGCCAACCAAAGGAAAAAAGGGGGAGGGGAGGAAGGGGGGATAAGGGAGGGAAGAGGAGGGGTAGGAGGGAGGGGGGAAGGGAGACGGAGGGGATGAAAGAGGTAAGGAGGATTTCACAAAATCAAAACCAAGTGGTAATATAGGAAAGGTTATACAGTTATATGAAAAAGTTTGGGCACCCCTATTAATCTTAAGCTTAATGTTTTTTAAAAATTGGTGTTTTTGCAACAGCTATTTCAGTTTGATATATGTAATAACTGTTGGACACAGTAATGTTTCTGCCTTGAAATGAGGTTTATTGTACTAACAGAAAATGTGCAATCTGCATTCAAACAAAATTTGACAGGTGCATAAGTATGGGCACCCTTATCATTTTCTTGTTTTAAATACTCCTACCTACTTTTTACTGACTTACTAAAGCACTGTTTTTGGTTTTGTAACCTTATTGAGCTTTGAACTTCATAGCCAGGTGTATGCAATCATGAGAAAAGCTACTTAAAGTGGCCACTTGCAAGTTGTTCTCCTGTTTGAATCTCCTCTGAAGAGTGGCATCATGGGCTCCTCAAAACAACTGTCAAATGATCTGAAAACAAAGATTATTCAACATAGTTGTTCAGGGGAAGGATACAAAAAGCTGTCTCAGAGATTTAACCTGTCAGTTTCCACTGTGAAGAACATAGTAAGGAAATGGAAGAACACAGGGACAGTTCTTGTTAAGGCCAGAAGTGTCAGGCCAAGAAAACATCAGAAAGGCAGAGAAGAAGAATGGTGAGATCAGTCAAGGACAATCCTCAGACCACCTCCGGAGAGCTGCAGCATCAACTTGCTGCAGATGGTGTCACTGTGCATCGGTCAACTATACAACGCACTTTGCACAAGGAGAAGCTGTATGGAAGAGTGATGCGAAAGAAGCCGTTTCTGCAAGCACGCCACAAACAGAGTCGGCTGAGGTATGCAAAAGCACATTTGGAGAAGCCAATTTCTTTTTGGAAGAAGGTCCTGTGGACTGATGAAACCAAGATTGAGTTGTTTGGTCATACAAAAAGGCGTTATGCATGGCGGCAAAAAAACACAGCATTCCAAGAAAAACACTTGCTACCCACTGCAAAATTTGGTGGAGGTTCCATCATGCTTTGGGGCTGTGTGGCCAATGCCGGCACCGGTTATCTTGTTAAAGTTGAGGGACGCATGGATTCCACTCAGTATCAGCAGATTCTTGACAATAATGTTCAAGAATCAGTGATAAAGTTGAAGTTACGCAGGGGATGGATCTTTCAGCAAGACAATGATCCAAAACACCGCTCCAAATCTACTCAGGCATTCATGCAGAGGAACAATTACAATGTTCTGGAATGGCCATCCCAGTCCCCACACCTGAATATCATTGAACATCTGTGGGATCAGTTGAAGAGGGCTGTCCATGCTCGGCGACCATCAAACTTAACTGAACTGGAATTGTTTTGTAAAGAGGAATGGTCAAAAATACCTTCATCCAGGATCCAGGAACTCATTAAAAGCTACAGGAAGCGACAAGAGGCTGTTATTTTTGCAAAAGGAGGATCTACTAAATATTAATGTCACTTTTCTGGTGGGGTGCCCATACTTATGCACCTGTCAAATTTTGTTTGAATGCAGATTGCACATTTTTAGTTAGTACAATAAACCTCATTTCAAGGCAGAAACATTACTGTGTCCAACAGTTATTACATATATCAAACTGAAATAGCTGTTGCAAAAACACCAATTTTTATAAAACATTAAGCTTAAGATTAACAGGGGTGCCCAAACTTTTTCATATAACTGTATAACGGAGGGCACAATAATATGAGGGAAAAACAAGTATAGGCAATTACTTGCATGCATGGTCAGACTAAATAAATGGCACAGTGCACCGCAGCCCCGATCAGCGTTTCGGACACAAAGTCCTTCGTCAGGGGGTAGTGTCCATAGGAACCAGGGGGTTTAAAAATGTTGGTGTGGCCAATCGGGCAGTATAACACCGCCCAAACAATCGCAGGATAGATTCAGAAGTACAACGGACTGCGGACCGGAAGGGGCGGGCACACGGCGACATGTAGGTGATGGCTCTCAGTGAGTGACAGCCGATGTGGACGGGCCAGGCAGGATAACTGTGCATGCGCCACCAGGAGGCACCGGAAGGTGCATTTCCTTAAAATGGGTCTTTATGGTGGACGAATGCCTCGGCATCCATCCTGAATATGCGGACTGTCAGATGCATACCTTCTGAGCACGTGAACCCTGCAATGGTCAAAAATTTAGTGTTGAACGGGCCTTATTAACTTCAATCATATGTGGTTTTATTATTATGGTTGATTGGCAGAGATTCTGAATGCTAAATGCCATCAACGCAGAATTGGAAGCCAGACCACTTATAGTTCTACAGAAAAAAAGGCTATAATATATTTTTCCTGAATTATTACAATTTCAAGAATTGATGTCCACTTACATATTTCATGGCAAACAGGGTAGAAAATGTCCTCCTTAATACATTGTCCAGTCGTCTCAGTCAGTATGGTATATCCTGCTTTGCACACAAAATGTATGATCTCTCCATCCTCATAAAATACTTTAGAATCATAGTCTGGATGTAATTCCAAAAAGTTTCCATCTATTTTTTCTTGGTTTATCCGGCAAGGTTCTACAACACATTTGGAAATGTAAAAATACATTATAATTTTGTGATTATTAAGTACTATGCTTGTAAGTGATACAATTTTAAGGGGTTTTTCAATTTAAAAAAGTGATACCCAAATGATTGGAAAACCGTAAATAAACAAAGACAAGAAAGTAAGTATTCTTCGGACTATAAGACGCACCTCAATTTTGGGGTGGAATATAGGAAAAAAAATAATTTTTATAAGATGGTGGTCCATCTTATAGTCTGAACAGGTATCTTACCTGGGGGGCGGTGGAGTGAGGGTCACAGGAGGCAGGGTCCTTCAGGAAGCCGGTGCTCCAGCAGCGGGGAGTTGCGGTGGTGGTGGAGCAGGATTGCAGGGCTCTCCGTTCCCTCCCTCAAGAACCTGGCGACTGCAGCAGAAGAGGTGAGATGGCTGAGGCCCGGTGTCTGGTTGGGGGCCTGGGGCCGATGTCTGGCTGGGGGACGGGGCCGGTGAATGGCGTGGCAAAGCGTCGTGCGCGGCCATCTTCCTGAAGCTGTGATCTACAAGAATATGGCCACTCGAGCTACCAGTCTGTGCATGCGCTGGCTCGAGCGGCCATTTTCCTGTAGATCACAGCTTCAGGAAGATGGCCGTGCACACTGGAAGCCGCACATGCCGCTCTGCCACGTCGCTCACGGACCCCCGGCCAGACACCCGCCCGCAGCATCTCACCTATTCTGCTGCCCCTGCCGCCGCTGCCGGATTCCTGAGGGAGGGAACGGAGGGCCCTGCGATCCCGCTCCACAACCACCGCAACCATCAGGTAACCTCTATGTTCGGACCATAAGACGCACCCCCCATTTTCCTCCCAAATTTTGGGGAAAAAACAGCATCTTATGATCCAAAAAATACATTATTTACCCTCCTCTGGTCCAGCACTGGCTTCCCTCCACTGCTCCGGTCTCTGTGTTTTGCCTGCAGTGGTGACTTCATCATATAGTCCATGTTCACACGTTCAGTATTGTAGATCAGTATTTGTAAGCCAAAACCAGGAGTGCAACAATCAGAGGAAAAGTATAATAGAAACACGTCCCCACTACTGTTTTTTGCTTACAAATACTGATGTAAAATACTGACCAAATACTGAACATGTGAACGTGGCCGAAAGCATACAATACTGCTTCAGCTAAAGGGCTCGCTCACACTAGCATATATATTGGATGAGTGCTATACAATGTTATTCTATGGGGCAGTGCTGACCAGCATTTTTTTTCTGTTTCGTCATGAGAAAAAAATTACAGCATGCTGCAATTTGCAGTGCAAATCAGATCACACTCACCTATTCAAGTCTATGGGTGCGTGGAAAACATCGGACTGCACTCAGATGACATCCGAGTGCAGTCAGATTCTTGCAGTCACACAATGGAGAAGACGGAGAAAATGTGATCTCCATCTTCTCACCTGTGCTGAGAGTCTCTCATCCGAGAGAATCGGATCACACTATGCTGACATTCTGATCAAACTTGGATCATAGTATCGTTCTCATAATCAATCCAATTCTCTCAGAGGAGAGAATATGCCCTCGTGTGACCCCGGCCAAACATTGAGCCCAGCAGTTGGTTGTGCTGATGTACAAGACATGGCTGCAGTGGTGATGTGCAGTGTATTCGTGATGTCACAGCTGCTGCCAAAGCACAGAGACCGGAGCAGCGAAAGGAGCCAGTGCTGGACCGGAGGTGAATAAATGCTTTTTGGTTTTTTTAGAAGTATTATTCAATTATTTGGGGACCACTTTTTTTAAAGTGAAAAACCCCTTCAAAAGATGTTTTTTTATGTAGATATAAGCCCTCCTTCGAACATTTTTTTTTATTTATAAAATAAGCCATGATTTTTCAGCATATTTAGAAGCAATTTCTGAGTAGCTATTTTATTCAGATATGTTTTACATATGGCACACATAGAGTAAGCTCTTTTTAATAAATAAAATAAACCACTCATTGAAAAAATGCACACAAAAAATAAGTAAAAATGTATTTCATAAGTCCCTATAGAATTGCATCTTTTTCCAAAACTATTTCAAACAAAACACAAACAAATGTTTGCTAAAACTGTGATGTGAAACAACTTTAAGGACCTTTAGCAATGTAAAAATAGGAGTTCCAATATTATCGCACCACATGAGATATTCAGCCCTTTGTTAGGTGTTTATTCATAAGTTGCAGTATTATTCTGTTATTTCCATTGGTATATTTGAAATTGCTGCAAAACAGCACCACTTTTCCACAACACCACAAAAACTACAGCAAAAAATGCAACACGACCATAACATTTGAATAAACCCTTTGGAAATTCAAACTACATGAGAACACAAGCAGAAAAGTGTTAGTCTTCACTGAAAAACATACCAAGATGCAACCTATTGTATATATATATATATATATACAGTCATAGCCAAAAGTGTTGGCCCTTGAAAATATTCCAGAAATGAAGTATTTCTCCCAGAAAATTATTGCAATGGCACATGTTTTGTTATACATGTGGCACCCCAGGGGTCTGGTTGCCACAGTAATAGAAATATTATGTCTGAGAGCAAGTGGGAGGTTTCTCTGGTCAGGAGCCCTAAGCATGCAACACTGCCCGCCCAGACCTGGGAGGGGAGGAATCTGCCCTTATAAACTGGGTCTGGGGCGGCATTAGGTCAGACAGAGTCTGAGAGTCAGAGCCTGGAGAGGGAAAGTGACAGCAGGAGCTCTGTAGGAGCAGGAGCGAGTGCCATAGACTGGAAGCTAGAAAGCTCGCCTTGTCTGAAGACACTAAACCCGGACACGGAGTCCGAGGCTGTGGGGACATCCAGGTCCAGCAGCAGAATCCAACCGGCAGGGGATTCCATGTCCTCTGGCCATAGAAGCCCGGAGGCACGGTCACAAGCAAGGGACCAGCACCGCCATCGTGAAGAGGAGGCTAACGGAAGGCCCCAAGTCACCGGCCATATGGGTGAGCACCACACGGTATACTCAGGGACGTGGGCTACTTCTACCCGCACACAGCAAGGTAGCCAGGAAAGAGTGCAGAGAGACGCGGAGGCCTACAACTCCACCTGGCCAGGGGGAGATCCTGCTAGCTCTCAGACTGACCAGGCCTCTACTGCTAGCCAGTACTCCCGAGAGGGTCTGCGTTATACCATCAGTAAAGACCCTGAACTGCACCACACGTCTCTGTGTTTCATCGCCGCACCAGCACCATTAGTACTGGGACACTCACACCATCACTCCCATCATCCACACTAGCTGCCCTGAGGCAATACTTCTCCCGTGGGGAGTTATCCCATACTTGGCTGCGCATACAACATCAGCCTCAGCGGTCTGCAGCGCAGCGGCGGTCCCCACTGACACATTAATAAGACTGCCACTGGTTTGACCGCCCAGGGCACAGACCGGGTCACAGCCACGGAGAGCTACAACCCCCAGCGATCCGGCTCTGGGTATCCCCTGCACAGCACAGGCCCAGGGGGCGCTTCAATTTTGGCGTAGTCGGCAGGATTTCGTGCCCGCAACCACCGGGTACTGCGTGCCTGAAAAAGACTTTTGTACTTACCTGTGGCGAAGTTTCCCGCCGTCCGGAGTCGTTTCCCGCCATCGGACGCCATCTTGGGTCGTTTCCCGCCGTCTTCTGCCGTCTTCCCGCCATCCGCAGCTGCTTCCCGCCATCGGACGCCATCTTCGGGATGCCGCACGGGAAGAAGAGGGGCGTGGACGCCGAAAGCGCGCAAAATCCAAAGCTCCGCCCCACGCACTGACGCTGCGCAAGGTCCTGGAAGGGAGGAAAAGCGACGCCGACGTCATCGGAGCGCAACGCCAGGTCCTCTACCCCGACGATCGACTGCGGAGCCGCGGCCTACGGAAGAAGAGCATCGCAAGGTAGGCCACGGTCCACTAGGGGGGAAGGAGGATGCCGGATACCGAGGGGAGCTCCACCGCCACACCGGCCGCCAGCGCAACCGCTGCTGCGGTCATGCCATTCACCATGCCCTATATCCCGGGGGCGACCTGGCTACCCCAGTACTCAGGGGAGTCACATACTCTAAATGACTTTAGGGAAAGACTGGATAGCCTCTTCCAGGTATACCCCCTCACAGAAGAGCAAAAAGTAAGCATCCTGGTGGCCCAGTTAATCGGGGCAGCCCAAAGGGAGGTAAAGTCCTGGACACCTGGGAAGAAGAGGACTGTCAGGGAGATACTAGCCCGGCTGAAAGACACATTTGATACCCGAACCTCAGCTGAAATAAAACTCAGATTTTACAGGTGCAAACAACGGGCACACGAAAGTATAAGAGACTATGCTCTAAACCTACAAGAGGCCCTGAGAGCCATTAAGCAGGCAGACCCTGACAGCGTAGGGAATGAAGACAAGCTGTTGACCGAACAATTTATTGAGGGTCTACTGTGCAATGCCCACCGAACCGAGTTGCGGGCAATGGCCTTACAGGACCCTGACCTGGACTTTGCACAGTTCAAGGACAGAGCCATCCGGGTGCTCCGATAACCGGCACCAGGTGGCGCTGTGACCCACAGGCGCCCTGCCATCACTTATCATCAGGACGCGGCGCCCTTGTCTGCAGGGCCTGTGGGAGCTGATGCGCAGGCTTTGAACAATAACCCGGCTACAGACCAGCACCATCAGGTCCAAGAGCTGACTAAGAGCGTTGCCGCGCTAACCAGAACTGTGCAGTCTTTACAGGTCTCTTCTCCAGGAAAGATCCAGCTGGCATCCGGACCGGAGGACGTCCCGTGGCGCCGACTGAGGAGGACCCCACCGGCCAGAGGAAGACCCAGCAACCGGTACAACGAGGACGGACGACCCATCTGCCGCCGCTGCAATCAACCCGGACATATGGCAAGGTACTGTCATTTAAACGGGCACAACCTGGGTTAGAGGGCCAACCCCCAGGCTTAAGATCATAAGGCCCATCGAACTGGCGTGACAAATACGTAGGGGGACGCCCGGTCTTGCCTGTGGTACTGGATGGCATTCCTATGAGTGCCCTACTAAACACTGGGTCACAGGTGACTACCATCCCGTACGTGCTCTTCAAGCGGTACTGGAATGACTCGGACATAACCCGTTACCCAGATGACGACCTGAGCATTATAGCCAGCAATGGTCAGCCCGTGCCACAGATAGGATTTAAAGAGGTGACCATCAAGGTCGGTAAGGTTATACTGCCGGCACAAGGACTGATCATTGTGGACATTGACCGTCGCGAGAGTCACCCAAAAATAACCCTAGGTACTAACGTAATCGAAAACTGTCTTGCAGAGGTGATTCTTATTTTGCAACAGGTTGCCAAGAACGCCAGTTCCAGCCAGCAGCGTGTCCTCCAAAAAGAGATCCGGGCACTGATGAAACGGCAACAGGTGGAACTATCTGGTGGTGAGATGCCCCCGAAAAGTGAGATGATTTGGTGCTGGGCAGCTATTGGTCTAAGAGGTAGAGACTACCAAGCAATAGTAGAACCCGTCTACTCAGACAGTAGGCCCACCATTTTGACAGCACGGGGGGTGGTCGATGTACGACATGGGAGGGTGCCCGTCCGCATCATAAATATCGGGGAGAGAGAAGTATACCTGCCCCGGTATGCCACGCTAGCCAAATTGTTCACCATCAACCAGAACTCTGTACAGGCCGTGGAACCCTTGCCTCCATCTCAACCAGAGGAAGGTAACGGCTCTAAGAAACCAATGGAGGACTGGTGTCAGCAACTGCATTTGGGTACTGACTCCACTCCCTCACACCAAAAACAGGGAGTCTATCGGGTGGTTCAAGAGTACGAGAGAGTGTTTAGTAAACACCCGCTGGACTTCGGGCGAGTAAAGGGGGTAGAACATCACATCCCCACGGGAGACCATCCTCCCATAAAGGAGAGATACCGACCCGTACCCCCTGCATACTATCAACACGCCAAGGGGATGCTAAAAGACATGAAGGAGGCTGGGGTAATTAGGGACAGCTGTAGCCCCTGGGCAGCTCCACTAGTCTTAGTGAAAAAGAAAGACAACACCATGAGAATGTGTGTAGACTACAGGAAGGTCAACCGTATCACACACAAAGATGCGTACCCGTTACCAAGGATAGAAGAGTCCTTAGCTGCATTAAAATCTGCTAACTTCTTCTCTACTTTGGATCTCACTAGCGGGTACTGGCAGGTTCCTGTAGCTGAGGCGGACCGGGAGAAAACCGCATTCACCACCCCGATGGGACTAAGCGAATTTAACTGTATGCCTTTCGGGCTCTGCAACGCACCAGGAACCTTCCAATGGTTGATGGAATGCTGTCTGGGACACCGAAACTTCGAGACGGTCCTATTATACCTGGACGACGTCATTGTCTATTCCAAGACCTATGAGGACCATCTGGAACACCTGGCAGAAGTGTTTGAAGCCCTGGCAAACTAAGGCCTAAAGGTAAAACCCTCAAAGTGTCATCTACTGAAGCCAAAGGTACAGTACCTGGGACACGTGGTGAGTGCTGACGGAGTGGCCCCCGACCCTGACAAGATCACCGTGATTAAGGATTGGCCAAGACCATTCAGCATAAAGGAAGTGCGGCAGTTCCTCGGGTTGGTAGGCTACTACCGAAGATTCATTCCCGGTTTTACCAAGAAGGCAGCTCCTATGCAGGGCCAGTCCAGGAAGGCCAAAAACCAGAAGCCACTCTTCAAATGGGAAAAGCTGGAAGAGGAGTCCTTCCGCCAGCTGAAGATGGCCCTCACGGGGGATGAAATCCTGGCGTACCCTGATTACAGCCAGCCCTTTATCCTCCACACAGATGCAAGCAACATCGGGCTAGGAGCCGTACTGTCCCAGATCCAACAGGGGAGAGAACGGGTAATTGCTTACGCCAGCCGAAAACTGCGGCCCACAGAAAGAAACCCTGAGAATTACAGCTCGTTCAAGCTAGAGTTCCTGGCAGTGGTGTGGGCAGTAACCGAACGTTTCAAGCATTACCTTGCCTCTTCCAGGTTCACTGTGTACACGGACAACAACCCGTTGACACACCTGGACACTGCAAGACTGGGTGCCCTGGAGCAGAGATGGATGGCCCGCCTGTCCAATTATGAGTTCACGATCAAATACCGGGCAGGACGCTCCAATACCAACGTTGACGCCCTGTCCAGGATGCCAAACCTACCGGACGAAGGGGAGGATCCAGAAGAATTGGAAGAGATCGAACTCCCTGCGTTTCACCGTCATGGGATTACCCAGTATTCCCACCGTGTGAGGGGCCAGCGATCCGCTACGTTCAACCCCTTACCCCACTACAACTGGGCGGAGATGCAAGACAGTGACCCCGCAGTCCGTCTGGTGAAGGAGATGCTGACCCAGGCTGACGCCCGCCTGGACCCAGACGCTCCGGAAGAGACCAAGCAACTGTGGACGGAAAAGAGCAGACTGTTTCTCTACAAGGAGAAGTTGTGCCGCAGAATGGTCAATTCCCGGACACATGAACTGATCTGGCAGGTTGTGGTACCGAGACAGGACGCAGCTATGGTGCTGGAGGCCTACCACAATGGGGCAGGGCACTTCGGATGGAAGAAGCTGGAGTTCCTGCTGCGCGAACGGTTCTACTGGATAGGCATGAGAGGAGCCATTGAGAGATGGTGTAGAGACTGTGGCCCGTGCAATCTAAAAAGAAGGGACCGTGCCAGCCAGAGGACTCCCCTGCAGCCCATCATCACCAGGCAACTGGAACTGGTCGCTCTGGACCATGTTAAACTGGCTCCAAGCAGAAGCGGGTATGTCTACGCCCTAACCATAGTGGATCACTACTCCCGGTTACTGGTGGTGGTCCCTGTCAAAGACCTGACGGCTCAGACAGCAGCCAGAGCCTTCCAGCTGCACTTCTGCCGCCCACACGGATACCCGGACCAAGTGCTGACAGACCAAGGACCAGCCTTTGAAGCGGAGGTCTTCCACGAGTTCTGCAACCTGTATGGCTGCAAGAAGATAAGAACAACGCCCTATCACCCCCAAACCAATGGACTCTGCGAGAAGATGAACCAGGTGGTGATAGATCTGCTAAAAACATTGCCCCTGGAAGAACGCAGTCTGTGGCCTGAGAAACTGCCCGATCTGGTGGACCTGTACAACCACATCCCGGTAGGTTCCACCAACTGTACCCCGGCTTACCTAATGAGAGCAAGACCTGGTAAGCTGCCTATTGACCTGGATATGGGAGTCCTGACACCTGAGGACACCTCGCCAGAGGCAGACTGGGATACAGAACGGCAGCAGCAGTACCGGAAAGTACAGGAGAGTGTCGAGCGAAGTTTCTGTCAATCAAGAGAAAGGCAGGAGAGGACTTATAACCAACATGCTCCCGCTGTTCCCCTGGTACCTGGAGAGCAGGTCTTGAAAAGAAAAAGGCGGCTCCATAAGTTGGACGACCAGTGGGAAAAGGACCCGTACACCATACTGCCCTCAAGCCACAATAATCCAAAGGTGTACGTCATCAGCAAAGATGGAGGAGAGACCACAGCCACTGTCTCCAGAGACCACCTGAAAAAGTGACCCGAGAAGTTGCAAAGCACGGATGAAGATCAGGAAGACTCTCAACCCGTAGAGGAAAAGGAGGAAATGATCAGCACCGTACTCGGAGACTTTCCCCGGTCCTGGACACAAGTAAACAACGCTATCGTGGTACCCGTCCTCACCTTTCTCCAGCCAGCCCCTCAAGTGCCTACAGAAGACCAGGTAGAGCTGGAAGAGCAGCCGGCCCAAGAGGCAGAAGAGTCCACACCAGCAGCGCAGGAGGATCGACCCTCTGCTAGTAGTGAGCCTGCCTTGCCCCTAGTGAGCCAAAGAGTGCACAGACAGCTGCCCAGCTTGCCCATAACACCTCCTACACCCTGTAGCGCAGGACCAGTTAGTGAGCTCCGTAGGTCCACTAGAGTCACTAGAGGTCAGATGCCCGCTCGCTGGAGAATATAAACTAATGCACTGTGAATTTATCTGTTTAACTGTTTATGGTTTATGTTTGTTGCCTGTTATTAATTATGTCTCTCAGTTACCCTGCAGATTTCTTTGGACTAACAGGTTATGGACACTGGATAACCGGAACAATTCTTGTAGATGGTTGCACCTTGGTGCCTCTTGCGAAGACGGCCACGGAAAAAGAAAACCTGTCTGGCGTGGCCTCCTTGCGGCCCAAAGTAGCTAGCATCAGCCTTGCAGCCACGCCCAGGGCCAACGCAAGGGGTTTGCTTTGGACAGGTCCCCTACTTCGCTTAAAGCTTCACCTTGGGTGACATGGACGCCCTCTTGTTTCACAAACTTCACCTTGGGTGATATGGACACCCGGTTGCGGACACGCCGTGACCTTTAAAGAACTAAAGCTTCTTGTAAATGTGTTATTGTATTATTGTTATACCCTGCATTTATGTTTCTTTAAAAATGTGTTTAGTCCCGGAGTACTAAAATTTACTAGGGGGGAATGTGGCACCCCAGGGGTCTGGTTGCCACAGTAATAGAAATATTATGTCTGAGAGCAAGTGGGAGGTTTCTCTGGTCAGGAGCCCTAAGCATGCAACACTGCCCGCCCAGACCTGGGAGGGGTGGAATCTGCCCTTATACACTGGGTCTGAGGTGGGATTAGGTCAGACAGAGTCTGAGAGTCAGAGCCTGGAGAGGGAAAGTGACAGCAGGAGCTCTGTAGGAGCAGGAGCGAGTGCCAGAGGCTGGAAGCTAGAAAGTTCGCCTTGGCTGAAGACACTAAACCCGGACACGGAGTCCGAGGCTGTGGGGACATCCAGGTCCAGCAGCAGAATCCAACCGGCAGGGGATTCCATGTCCTCTTACCATAGAAGCCCGGAGGCACGGTCACAAGCAAGGGACCAGCACCGCCATCGCGAAGCGGAGGCTAACGGAAGGCCCCAAGTCACCGGCCATACGGGTGAGCACCACACGCTATACTCAGGGACGTGGGCTACTTGTACCCGCACACAGCAAGGTAGCCAGGAAAGAGTGCAGAGAGACGGGGAGGCCTACAACTCCACCTGGCCAGGGGGAGATCCTGCTAGCTCTCAGACTGACCAGGCCTCTACTGCTAGCCAGTAATCCCGGGAGGGTCTGCGTTAAACCATCAGTAAAGACCCTGAACTGCACCACACGTCTCTGTGTTTCATCGCCACACCAGCACCATTAGTACTGGGACGCTCACACCATCACTCCCATCATCCACACTAGCTGCCCTGAGGCAATACTTCTCCCGTGGGGAGTTATCCCATACTTGGCTGCGCATACAACATCAGCCTCAGCGGTCTGCAGCGCAATCCACGGGTGGCGTAGTCGGACATTTGTCACATTACTAAGACTGCCACTGGTTTGACCGCCCTGGGCACGGACCGGGTCACAGCCACGGAGGACTACAACCCCCAGCGATCCGGCTCCGGGTATCCCCTGCACAGCACAGGCCCAGGGGGCGCGTCATACACATGTTTATTTCCTTTGTGTGTACTGGAACAATACAAAAAAAAGAGAAAAAAGGGCACATTGGACATAATTTCACACTAAACCCCAAAAATGGCCAAGACAAAATTTTTGTCACCTTTCCAAAATTGTAGGTAAACAACTTTGTTTCAACCGTGTGATGCTCATTCAAACTCACCTGTGCCAAATAACAGGTGTGGGCAATATGAAAATCACACCTGAAACCAGATAAAAACAGAACTTGATGCAATCTTTTTGCATTGTGTGTCTGTGTGTGCCACACTAAGCATGGAGAACAGAAACTGGAGAAGAGAGCTATCTGAGGATTTGAGAACCAAAATTGTTGAAAAATATCAACAGTCTCGAGGTTACAAGTCCATCTCCAGAGATCTTGATGTTCCTTTGCCAATGGTGAGCAACATAATCAAGAAGTTTACAACCCATGGTACTGTAACTAATATCCCTGGATGTGGACGGCAGAGAACAATTGATGAAAGGTTTCAACACAGGATAGTCGGGATTGTGGTTAATCAAGTTCAAATAAATTTAAGCAGGCTCAGGGTGCATCAGTGTCAGTGCAAACTATCCGTTGACATTTGAATGAAATGAAACTATGGCAGGAGACCCACTGCTGACATACAGACATAAAAAAGCTAGACTGCAGTTTGCGAAAAATGTACATGAATAAGCCAAAATCCTTCTGGGAAAGCGTCTTGTGGACAGATGAGACCAAGATAGAGCTGTTTTCATAAAGCACATCATTCTACTGTTTACCAAAAATGGAATAAGGCCTACAAAGAAAAGAACACAGTACTTACAGTCAAATATAGTGGAAATTCAAAGATATTTTGGGGTTGTTTTGCTGCCTCTGGCACTGGATGCCTTGACTTTGTGCAAGGCATCATGACATCTGAAGATTAACAAAGGACTTTGGGTCGCAATGTAGTGCCCAGTGTCAGAAAGCTGGGTTTGTGTACTACATCATGGGTCTTCCAGTAGCACAATAATCCCAAACATACTTCAAAAAGCATCCAGAAATGAATGGAAACAAAGCACTGGAGAGTTCAGTTTGTTTATGATTATAGGAAGCTATTGAGTGTAGTTATTTGTTACAAAGGGTGTGCAACCAAATATTAAGTTGAGAGTGCCAACAATTTTGTCCGGCCTATTTTTTGGGTTTAGTGTGAAATTATGTCCAATTTTCCTTTTTTTCTCTTTTTTTGTATTGTTCCAATACACACAAAGGGAACATGTGCATAACAAAACATGTGTAATTGCAATCATTTTCTGGGTTGAAATACTTCATTTTCGGCAATGACTGTAATTGATAACATCTCTATTGAGTCATCATTTCTAATCTCCCTAGCGCTCTACAGTGTGTGAGAGAGTAATACCTTTTACTCATTGTGATTTAAAAATAATCTGTCAGCAGGATTTCAGCCCAAAACTATTTATACGGGCTGTGGTAAAGCGACTTGGTTGGCTCTCACAGAGGCAGACACAGGACACACATCTCGGGTTAACTTCCTGCTGGTTTATTAGACAGTATAAACTCCGGCAGAGTTCCGCAAAAATAAACAAGTCCTCTCTGGGATAACGGGAAAACAAAAGATAAGGTATAGCACAGTCCATAAGTAAGCTGGGTTTCGCCCGCTCTGGGTAACACAGTGAATTCCCACCAAACACAAGTCCTTTGGTGGAGCTCTCTGGTTTCACCACACACAGCCTGGAGACTTCACTCTTCAGCCCACACTCAAGAAAAAAAAATAGTGACTAAGCATTTAACCTTGCTCCGCCACACCCTGAGGGGTGGTAGGGTGAATGACTTCCCACCTATCTCTTTGTCATTCACACCAAACCACTCTCTTCCCAATGGTGATTAAACCCCCAACATATAACATGCTGGGGAAAAATGGTAGGTTCAGTTCACAGACTAGCAGCCATAATGACATATACCTCCCCTCACATATAACACCAGTGACTCTGTCACAGCACATATAGCTCTTTCCAAGACAAGTGCAGCAATACCTTTACATGACCAGTCCACTCCTCCATTAGTGAGAAATCAGCAGTTGAATTGATATGCAAATGAGGCTTAAGAGCTATTTGTAGATCTGAAGCCTCTGTCACACCAGCTCTATCCCGCGAACAGCATTGCCCCCTACAGCTTGACTGACAGCCTCTTTACTGCGTGACTTCAGGCAAAATAGCAGTCAGTCAATCAGGATGAGGCAGCGCTGGGTGGGAAATAGGGCTGCAGTGACAGAGGCTTCAGAGCTACAAATAGTTCATCATCCTCATCTACATATCAATTCAAATGATTATTTCTCAGTAATGGAGGAATAAACTGGCTATGTAAATGTATTGCTATAAAAAATACATATCAAATACAAATCTCTTGATTCTATTTACATAGCCATTAAACTGCATAATACATTTTCCTGTCTGCAGTTAAGACTGCAGACTATACTAAAAAAAAAAACATTAAATTTGTCCCTTTTTTAAAAAAGTAAAAGTCGCCACTACCTACAATACTCACAATTTAACCTCTACACAAAAACCTGTTTTCACCTCCCTGATCAACTCAAATGTTTTAAGCTTGACCAGTGTCATATCATATAGCAATAATTCCTGAATGCTTCTACATATCTCTGATTCTGAGACTGTTTTTCATGACACATTGTACTTTATGTTCGTGGTATATTTAGGTCAATATAATTTGCGTTTACTTATAAAAATATCATAACTTTCACTATGATTTTTAGAAAATTTGCAATTTTTCAAACTTTGAAATTGTATGCCCTTAAAAAAGATAATCATACTGCAGAAAATATTTTATAAATAACATTTACCATATGTTTACTTTATATCATCATTATTTTCTAATATTTCTTTTTGTTATGAATGTGTTCACACACTCACACATAATGGTAGAAGCCCTGCACAGACTAACTCCCTAACCACACAAATAAAAAACACCTCCTTGGACCTGGTTCCCTAAAAGGTTGTCGAGGGGTTTCTCATACCTTCTGAGGAACCAGAGGGGAAGCCGCAATACAAATCCTACAAAGGGAAAGGAGAGTGTGCAGGGAGACACGTGAACCCAGGGTAAGAAAACTAAACACGTTCACAAAGTATAGACAGGGAAAAATAGAGAACCAAAGAATAAACAGACTACGTGAAAAATCTCCCAGATCCCCAAACGTAATAGAAAGGAAAGGGTGCTGGGGAGGAGGACTCACAGTCAGACCACAGGAAAAGCAACTTGGGTTAATCAAGCAAGATAATCCCTAGTTGACCAGCAGGAACTCAACTCCTAACACCATCTACAGTAGATAGAAGTATAGCCAGCAAAGAAAGTCAGCGAGAGGTGAATATATAAATCGCTTCCCAATGTGATAGGACAGAACCAAATTAGAAAATGGAAAACACGAAGTGAAGCAAACCAAGAAAAGGAAGGCAATGACAAAAGAACCATCAGCATTTGGACAGAGAATTATTGGGCTGTGCTTCAACAGAGAAGGAAACACCTCACAGCAAAAGGTCACTAGATCGAGTCCCGAAACCGAGTCATGATGCTTTTTGTTAAAGATGATAGGATGGATTAGCAGCAATTTTTAATTTTTCAAACAAATTTACAAAACCTGTTTTTTTGGGGACCACTTCACATTTGAAGTGACTATAAAGGGCCTACAGTGGGTACGGAAAGTATTCAGACCCCTTTAAATTTTTCACTCTTTGTTTCTTTGCAGCCATTTGGTAAATTCTAAAAAGTTTTTTTCCCATTAAAGTACACTCTGAACCCCATCTTGACTGAAAAAAAACAGAAATGTAGACATTTTTGCAAATTTATTTAAAATGAAAAACTGAAATATCACATGGTCATAAGTATTCAGTCCCTTTGCTCAGACACTCATATTTAAGTCCGATGCTGTCCATTTCCTTGTGATCCTCCTTGAGATGGTTCTACTCCTTCATTGGAGTACAGCTGTGTTTAATTAAACTGATAGGACTTGATTTGTAAAGGCACACACCTGTCTATATAAGACCTCACAGCTCACAGTGCATGTCAGACCAAATGAGAATCATGAGCTCAAAGGAACTGCCCAAGGAGCTCAGAGACAGAATTGTGTTAAGGCACAGATCTGGCCAAGGTTACAAAATAATTTCTGCAGTACTAAAGGTTCCTAAGAGCACAGTGTCCTCCATAATTCTTAAATGGAAGAAGTTTGGGACCACCATAAGTCTTCCTAGATCTGGCCGTTCAGCCAAACTGAGCAATCATGGGAGAAGAGCCTTGGTGAGAGAGGTAAAGAAGAACCCCAAAATCACTGTGGCTGAGGTCCAGAGATGCAGTGGGGAGAAGGGAGAAAGTTCCACAAAGTCAACTATCACAACAGCCCTCCATCAGTTGGGCCTTTATGGCAGAATGGCCTGACGGAAGCCTCTCCTCAGTGCAAGACATAACAAAGCCCGCATAGAGTTTGCTCAAAAATACATGAAAGACTCCCAGACTATGAGAAATAAGATTCTCTGGTCTGATGAGACAAAGATAGAACTTTTTGGTGATAATTCTAAGCAGAATGTGTGGAGAAAAGCAGGCACTGCTCATCACCTGCCCAATACAATCCCAACAGTGAAACATGGTGGTGGCAGCATCATGCTATGGGGGTGTTTTTCAGCTGCAGGGACAGGATGACTGGTTGCAATTGAAGGAAATATGAATGCGGCCAAGTACAGAGATATCCTGGATGAAAATCTCTTCCAGAGTGCTCTGGACCTCAGACTTGGATGAAGGTTCACCTTCCAACAAG
Organism: Phyllobates terribilis; assembly: GCF_046119375.1. Classification (NCBI taxonomy): domain Eukaryota; kingdom Metazoa; phylum Chordata; class Amphibia; order Anura; family Dendrobatidae; genus Phyllobates; species Phyllobates terribilis. Next base: position 30,669,651 of record NW_027362768.1, on the reverse strand, counting down.
ACAATGACCCTAAGCACACAGCTAAAATAACAAAGGAGTGGCTTCAGAACAACTCTGTGACCATTCTTGACTGGCCCAGCCAGAGTCCTGACCTAAACCCAATTGAGCATCTCTGGAGAGACCTGAAAACGGCTGTCCAACAATGTTCACCATCCAACCTGATAGAACTGGAGAGGATCTGCAAGGAAGAATGGCAGAGGATCCCCAAATCCAGGAGTGAAAAACTTGTTGCATCATTCCCAAGAAGACTCATGGCAGTACTAGCTCAAAAGGCTGCTTTTACTCAATACTGAGCAAAGCGTCTGAATACCTATAACCATGCGATATTTCAGTTTTTCTTTTTTAATAAATTTGCAAACATTTCTACAACCCTAAGAACATCGTCCCAACTGTGAAGCATGGTGGGGGAGACATTATACTTTGGGGGTGCTTTTCTGCAAAGGGGACATGACGACTGCACCGTACTGAAGGGAAGATGGATGGGGTCATGTATTGCGAGATTTTGGCCAACAACCTCCTTCCGTCAGTAAGAAGGGACCCTTACTGAGTGGGTCATGGCTGGGTCTTCCAGCAAGACAATGACCCAAAACATACAGCCAAGGCAACAAAGGAGTGGCTCAAGAAGAAGCACAGTAAGGTCATAGAGTGGCCTAGCCAGTCTCCAGATCTTAATCCCATAGAAAACTTATGGAGTGATTTGAAGCTCCAAGATGCCAAGCAACAGCTTCAAAATCTTAATAATTTAGAGATGATCTGCAAAGAGGAGTGAACCAAAATTCCTCCTGACATGTGCGCAAACCTCATCATCAACTACAAAAAACGTCTGACTGCTGTGTTTGCCAACAAGGGTTTTACCACCAAGTATTAAGTGTTGTTTGCCAGAGGGATCAAATACTTATTTCTCACTGCAAAATGCAAAAAAATCTATCTAATTTATACAATGTGACTTTTTTTTTTGGAGATATTTTATCCCTCAATGTTAAAATTAACCTACCTTTAAAATTATAGACTGTTCATGTCTTTTTCATCGGGTAAACTTACAAAAACAGCAAGGGATCAAATACTTATTTCCCCTACTGTATATACAAAAAGTATATACAGTATATTAGGGTGGCCATGTATTCTATAGAAAAAATAAAAATTAGTTTTATTTAAAGTCTTACCCTCTATAATTGTTCCACATAATGATCTGTAATATCCTTTAAAATACGTTTGTTTTGCTTGTGTTTAATAGGTGGCTCAATGTCAGCCCTTGAACACTTAATAGCCGTTAAAATAGGATTTGGATAGTTTTAATATAGAGCAGCAATAAGGGCGCCAACTCTCTCCAATTTACTTATTTGTAATTTGTAAAGAATATTTAATACTCGCATAAAGTAACTACAGACTTGTAGTCTAAGACCAGACAACCCCTTAAATGTAATAATTAGAATAATTTTTCTAATATACTTTAAATAAAAATTCCCTATTGACCACAGCCAAACCCCCTGATAACATCCCGTTTGGATATCTCAGCATGCACTGGGGAGTCACAAACTAAATTTCTTCAAAATGGAAGTAGAAAAAAAAGCCATGGAGTTACAGTAGAGAGAGAGCTGTAGGAAATTTTTCTCCATCTTCTCTGCACCTGTGCTGCGATTCTCTCATGCGAGACAATCTGATCACAGTAAGATGACACTGCTTGTGTGACCCCGGCCTAAGGCCACGTTCACATGTTCAGTATTTGGTCAATATTTGTAAGCCAAAATCAGTAGTGAAACAATCAGAGAAAAAGTATAATAGAAACATGTCCCCACTTCTGCATTTTTCACACAGTCCTGGTTTTGGCTTAAAAATACTGATGTGAGATACTGACCAAATACTGAATGTTTGGCTCCCGTATCTATGTAGTAAGCTTAGTTCTGTTCCCATATCCATGTATTTAGCTTGGTTTTTCTCGCGTAACTGCACTACCGTTCAAAAGTTTGGGGTCATTTAGAAATGTCATTATTTTTTAAAGAAAAGAACATTTTTTTTCAATGAAGCTAACATTAAATGAATCAGAAATACACTCTATACATAGTTAATGTGGTAAATGACTATTCTAGCTGCAAACGTCTTGTTTTTGTTGTAATATCTACATAGGTGTATAGAGGCCCATTTCCAGCAACCACCACTCCAGTGTTTTAATGGTACACTGTGTTTGCTAACTTTGTAAGAAGGCTAATGGATGTTTAGAAAACCCTAGAAAACCCTTGCACAAGTATGTTAGCCCAGCTGAAAATGGTTTGGCTGATTTGAGAAGCTATATAATTGACCTTCCTTTGAGCTAGTTGAGAATCTGGAGCATTACATTTGTTTGTTCTATGAAACTCTCAAAATGGCCAGAAAAAGAGAACTTTCATGTGAAACTCGACAGTCTATTCTTGTTCTTAGAAATGAAGGCTATTCCATGCGAGACATTGCCAAGAAACTGAAGATTTCCTACAACGGTGTGTACTACTCCCTTCAGAGGAGAGCACAAACAGGCTCTAACCAGAGTAGAAAGAGAAGTGGGAGGCCCCGCTGCACATCTGAGCAACTGGACAAGTACATTAGAGTCTCTAGTTTGAGAAATCGACACCTCACAGCTCCTCAACTGGCAGCTTCATTAAATAGTACACACAAAATGCCAGTGTCAACATCTACAGTGAAGAGGCGACTCCGGGATGCTGGCCTTCAGGGCAAAGTGGCAAAGAAAAAGCCATATCTGAGACTGGCTAATAAAAGGAAAAGATTAATATGGGCAAAAGAACACAGACATTGGACAGAGGAAGATTGGAAAAAAGTTTTAAGGACAGACGAATCAAAGTTTGAGGTGTTCGGATCACACAGAAAAACATTTGTGAGATGCAGAACAACTGAAAAGATGCTGGAAGAGTGCCTGACGCCATCTGTCAAGCATGGTGGAGGTAATGTGATGGTCTGATGTTGCTTTGGTGCTGGTAAAGTGGGAGATTTGTACAAGGTAAATGGGATTTTGAATAAGGAAGGCTATCACGCTATTTTGCAACGCCATGCCATACCCTGTGGACAGCGCTTGATAAGAGCCAATTTCATCCTACAACAGGACAATGACCCAAAGCACACCTCCAAATTATGCATGAACTATTTAGGGAAGAAGCAGGCAGCTGGTATTCTATCTGTAATGGAGTGGCCAGCGCAGTCACCAGATCTCAACCCCATTGAGCTGTTGTGGGAGCAGCTTGACCGTATGGTATGCAAAAAGTGCCCATGAAGCCAATCCAACTTGTGTGAGGGGCTTCAGGAAGCATGGGGGGAAATTTCTCAAGATTACCTCAGCAAATTAACAGCTAGAATGCCAAAGGTCTGCAATGCTGGAATTGCTGAAAAGGGAGCATTCTGTGACGAAAGCAAAGTTTGAAGGAGAAAATTATTCTTTCAAGTAAAAATCATTATTATTACCTTGTCAATGTCTGGACTATATTTTCTAATCATTTTGCAACTCATTTGATGAATAAAAGTATGGGTTTTCATGGAAAACACAAAATTGTCTGGGTGACCCCTAACTTTTGAACGGTAGTGTATGTATATAGCTTGGTTTTGCTCTATATCTATTTAGAAAGCTCCGGCAAGGGTGTTGTCAGGTGAAGGACGAGCCCTACAAAAAGACAGTCAAGTCATTTCCAATCAATTAGAGCTCCAGATTGAAGCAGTGTATATGGAGAAGATTGCCTTCCATGCGCTATCTATTTTCCCATAGGTCGTCCAGAGCTAAGAACTCAAGTGCCAGTTCTAGTTCGGAGACCCCGTGCGGTGCTTAGTTGGGGACAGTCGAGTCACAAGAGATGCCTGGTCCTCATATGTCCAGATCAGTCAGCAGTGTAGCCATCTTCTCCGTCAGGTCTGTTTGTCACTGACGTGCTGTGTGCCTTGTGGATGTGTCGTCATTGAGACCAGGCTGAAGATGGAGTCAGATGAGGTATCTTTGGTTTCTAGGTGGTCTTGTGAAGAGAACGTCAAGGCGGTGGCAACTTCCAAGTCTTTGCAACCCACCAGGCGTAGGAACTCTAGTTGGTCCGTAAATCCTCCGGGGTGGTAGCCGATCTCAACGAGCAGAGAGAGACTTCCCAATGCCCAGTTCCTGGTACTACGCCCACTTCATCCTATGCTGAGGATGGCTTGATAGAGAGAAGCTTCCTAGTCGTGATGGTGAGAGGTGTCACTTTTCTTCTAGTTAACAAGAGAAGTCGTGCGAGTCCGTGAAGAGGTGACGGCCTCCAACTTCTCTGCAGAGTCAACGCGGGTTTGAAGAAGAGTGGAAGTAATGGGGGGTATTGTAATGCTTTTTACCGGTGCCCCAGCATGGTTCACCTTCCCACACAATGCAGGGACACTGGCATACTCACAGCCCTGGCCTTGCGGTGAGGTCCCCGGTGTGCTCCCTGTCACCAGCTGAAGTGTGCTCTTCAAGGGGAGGCATGCACACATAGTTAAATGCCCCCAGCCAATGGCTGAAAGGCATTTAGATTGCAGAGTACACCTGCAAGATGGCTCCTAACTTACCAAAATGTTGTGACAGTTCCAAGAAGGGAGGCCATGCCCTTGCAGGCACTGAGTGCAAAAACCTAAAGCAAAACCTAAAGAAATGAACTGGAGCATAAGCTGGAATACATGCAATGTGTGGGAGCATGTTCACACTGGCCATTAAACACACAAAACCTAAGATAGAAATAAAACTAACATATACACTGCTATAAGTCTTTCAGTTTTGCTTTAGGTTTTTGCACACAGTGTACGCCTCCCTTTCTTTGAGCTGGGCATTACATTTACAGTGGTGGCCAAAAGTATTGGCACCCCTGCAATTCTGTCAGATAATACTCAGTTTCTTCCTGAAAATGATTGCAATCACAAATTCTTTGGTATTATTTTCTTCATTTAATTTGTCTTCAATGAAAAAACACAAAAAGAATTGTCCTAAAGCCAAATTGAATACAATTCCACACCAAACCTAAAAAAAGGGGTGGACAAAAGTATTGGCACTGTTTGAAAAATCATGTGATGCTTCTCTAATTCGTGTAATTAACAGCACCTGTAACTTACTTGTGTCACCTAACAGGTGTTGGCAATAACTAAATCACACTTGCAGCCAGTTAACATGGATTAAAGTTGACTCAACCTCTGTCCTGTGTCCTTGTGTGTACCACATTGAGCATGGAGAAAAGAAAGAAGACCAAAGAACTGTCTGAGGACTCGAGAAACCAAATTGTGAGGAAGCATGAGCAATCTCAAGGCTACAAGTCCATCTCCAAAGACCTGAATGTTCCTGTGTCTTCCGTGCGCAGTGTCATCAAGAAGTTTAAAGCCCATGGCACTGTGGCTAACCTCCCTAGATGTGGACGGAAAAGAAAAATTGACGAGAGATTTCAACGCAAGATTGTGCGGATGGTGGATAAAGAACCTCGACTAACATCCAAACAAGTTCAAGCTGCCCTGCAGTCTGAGGGTACAACAGTGTCAACCCGTACTATCCGTCGGCATCTGAATGAAAAGGGACTGTATGGTAGGATACCCAGGAAGACCCCACTTCTTACCCCGAGACATAACAAAGCCAGGCTGGAGTTTGCCAAAACTTACCCGAGAAGGCCTAAAACGTTTTGGAAGAATGTTCTCTGGTTAGATGAGACAAAAGTAGAGCTTTATGGCAAAAAGCATCAACATAGAGTGTACAGAAAAAAAAAAGAGGCATTCAAAGAAAAGAACACGGTCCCTACAGTCAAACATGGCGGAGGTTCCCTGATGTTTTGGGGTTGCTTTGCTGCCTCTGGCACTGGACTGCTTGACCGTGTGCATGGCATTATGAAGTCTGAAGACTACCAACAAATTTTGCAGCATAATGTTGGGCCCAGTGTGAGAAACCTGGGTCTCCGTCAGAGGTCATGGGTCTTCCAGCAGGACAATGACCCAAAACACTTCGAAAAGCACTATAAAATGGTTTGAGAGAAAGCACTGGAGACTTCTAAGGTGGCCAGCAATGAGTCTAGACCTGAATCCCATAGAACACCTGTGGAGAGATCTCAAAATGGCAGTTTGGAAAAGGCACCCTTCAAATATCAGGGACCTGGAGCAGTTTGTCAAAGAAGAATGGTCTACAATTCCAGCAGAGCATTGCAAGAAACTCATTGATGGTTACCGGAAGCGGTTGTTCGCAGTTATTTTGGCTAAAGGATGTGCAACCAAGTATTAGGCTGAGGGTGCCAATACTTTTGTCTGGCCCATTTTTGGAGTTTTGTGTGAAATGATCAATGATTTGATTTTTGCTTCATTCTCTTTTGTGGGGGTGCCAATACTTTTAGCCACCACTGTATATAGCTTCCCATTGCAGGGTGTCCACAGTTGGACCCCTGTCTTGATCAGCCCTTATTCACATTAAGGTCATTTTTGACACATGGTAAGGTTTTCATCTAGAGATTACAACTGTCCCGAAAGGGTACACCTTGGCACTGGTGGGATGGCTTTTATGCTTATTTTTATGAAAAACGCTGTTTACTAAGTACTTTATGTTATTTATATGAATGATTGCTTTTTACTTACTTATAGTAGGGTATTTGTTGATTTTATTTCTATCTTAAGGTTTGTCTGTCTGGGCTTTGTTCCACCGGCGTTCGTCTTTTTAGAGGTCACCAAAACTGTGATCAATTGAACTTTTGTGAGGAGAAAAAAAAGAGTGCTGTCTATGGAGCGCTGGAGTGATCACTGGAACAGGCAGATTGGGGCTAAAAACATTTAATAAGCCCTTTCCACAACGCGTCTGATAGCAAACTATCCTCATCAGGTGGTACAAGGGTATGAGCACAGAATAAAATATATATAGATAAAGCTTCACAATAATAGGTTGGTATACTAATTAGTCTTACAATGATTGGTTAAACCGCTGATTAATTGAACCTGGGTTCACAAGGAACCCTTCATGTGCCGGAGTGTATGTGCCTAAAAGCCGCACATAGACAACCTTCACATGAATTCAAAGATCAAGAACACATTGGATAAGACGTGAAATATAGTAATACATATTAATAAACAATATGAAAAAATACATTATTAGTATAAAATACACACACAAAAAAAAAGTTTTTTGTTGTGTTGTGACATATAAAAATAATGATGAAGGAAAAAGAGAAGAGAGGGAAAAGGGGGGGGATAGAATGAGTGAAAACAATCTGAAGGGGGAAGGACAAAATCACTAAGAGCTGATCACATTTTCAAGGGCCAAATTCAGACCTTCAGGGGCTAATGTGCCCAATTTGAAAATCCAAAAACTCTCCTTATTGATCAAACTCGCCAATCGATTTGAGACGGTATCAGATACATAGTTAATAATAGTAACCCTCATGTCTCCTGGATCTTTTTGATGGACAATGCTGAAGTGTTTCGATACACTATGTAATTGATAACCTATCCGAATATTGTGTCTATGTTTATTTAGACGTGCATGCATAGTTTGTATCGTTCGGCCCACGTATTGGAGGTCACATGTGCACTCCAGTAGGTAGATCACATGTGTTGATTGACAATTCACATCATGTTTAATAGAGAATTTCTTTCCTGTAGTGTGTGATGAGAAAATCTTTTGGGCGCCATTTTGAATGGCTTTACAACATAAACACTTTGGCGTATTACATGGAAGACAACCCTGACGGATGCTATCCTGTGGTGGCTGTATTTTGGATTTCAAAGATGTATTACTTGGTAATATTAAACTTCGTAGATTTTTATTCTTCCTGTAAATGATACTCGGTTTATTGGGTATGGAAGGCCCTAAAATTGGATCACCCCTCAAAATGAACCAAAATGTATTCAGGATATTATGAATGGTAACCCTAGATTGACTGAATGTAGTGACCATACTCCATCTAGTCAACTCTGAGGCTGTTTTGTTTTTATTTTTGCCAGTGGATAATTCAATACTATCAATGTACATGTCCTGGGTAAGGGCCCTAGTTTTAGAAAAGGCATCCTTCAATAATTTTTTGGGATAACCCTTCTGTATAAACCGTTTTCTCAATATTTTAGATTCCACTTAAAATTCAGAATCTCTGGTGCAGTTTTTTCGAATCCTCCAATATTGCCCATAGGGAACATTGGTGAACCACTTTGGGAGATATCCACTATCAAACCTCAAATAACTATTTACATCCACTGGTTTGAAGAAGATTGATGTGAACAGTCTTTCCATCGTGTCAGACTGCACCATCAGATCCAAAAACTGTAGGGCAGTTTCGGAAAGAGTTGCTGTGAAGGATAAACCCCATGAATTAGAATTGAGTTCATCAACGAACTTCAAATCACTCTTGCTGGTGCCCTTCCGAATAAATAGTCTATATAGCGGCGGTAAAACACCACATGGCTCGCCGCCATGGGGGACTGTGCGATGAACACGGACTCCAAAACCCCCATGAACAGATTAGAGTAACTGGTAGTGTTGAGCGAGCACTAAAATGCTCGGGTGCTCGAAGCTCGGGACGAGCTCGCCGTGATACTCGGTTGCTCGACCCGAGCAACGAGCCCAATGTTAGTCTATGGGAGACTCGAGCATTTTTGCGGTGGCACCCCCGGCAGTCTTTTAAAAGCCTAACAAGTGCCCAAAACGATAGTGACAGTGCTCAAATGATATGGGGACAGCATGGGGATCGCCCCAGGAAGCATTTCTGACCCCCAGGTCACTGCTGTCAACAAAGTGGTCAGAGGTATTAAGCCACTTTTACGGGCTCACAATAAAACGCTCAAAAACTAAAGTGAAACTTTTTTACTGTGAAATATGTTAAGGAACATACTTTCCAGGGAAAAGACTTGTGTATAAGTTAAAATAAATGACCAAAAACAAAAATACTCCTCCACACCTTCGGCTATGTTCACAAGTAGCATTTTTTATGCGTTTTTGCACTTTTGTATTGCTTTCAACTATGACAAATGCATTCACCGGGAAATGTCATTTTAACATTTTACAACCTTATCTGTCCATGTGCTGTGTGACACATGCATAAAGTGCTGAAAAGACATGGGAACAGCATGGGGAAGACCCCTGGAAGCATCTCTGACTCCCAGGTCACTGTCTAAAAGTGTGCCCATCATAAGTGATCCTTGCCGCATCAGAAGATGCAGACTTGCAACTATCCCCATGGAAGTTCTAGTCCCAGGGCAGTGTTCAATTGTACCTCCCCCATTCCTTGCAATGCAAGCGCAAGTATGCAGCCTGACACCCACCCACCCCCAGGCTGCAATACCATACTGCTTGCTTGCTTGAACTTGAAATTGGGCCTTTTAGGCATGTGGAGGCGGAATCTGGCCACCACGTCATGGCTGTGTTGGCGGCCTGGAATCCATACTCAGTCCCCAGCTGCCCGGCGGCCAGGTGTCCATACTCGGTCCCCAGCCGCCCCGCGGCCGGGTGTCCACACATGGTTCCCAGCCGCCTGGGGGCAGCCGGGTGTCCATAAACGGTCCCAAGCCGCCCCTATTTCTCCTTGGAACATCCCCCCACACACTTTTCATAGCCCAGCCTGCTTTAGGCAGCATTGGACGAGCCCACCAGAGAACCAGACTCCTCCGGTGGGCCCTGACTTCTCCATCGGTGGAGTTGAGAGTGCCAAGGTGAGGAGCATGATGATGATGACAGTAGTTAGCATCTGCTATGTTTTCTTTTAATGCAAGTGTAAGTGTGCAGCCTGCCACCCACCCACCCCCAGACTGCAATTCCATACTGCTAGCTTGCACTTGAAATGGGGCCTTTTAGTTTGGAGGAGGCCGAAGCTGGCCACTACCTCATGGCTGCTTCGGCAGCGAGGTATCCATACTCAGTCCCCAGCCGCCCCTATTTGTCCTGGTGTGAATTATACATAAGATTAAGCGCGTATACCAAAACATTACCTGTGCCCTCCCCAGTGCATTTAGTGGGAAGGAGAGCCTATTCCGCAGTAGTGTGTGCATGCCAAACCCCTGTTCATGGTACATGCGAAGATGCCTCCCACCTTGCACCTGTCATTGCAGACTTGCAACTATCCCCATTCAAGTCCTTGTCCCAGGGCAGTGTTCAATTGTACCTCTCCCATTCCTTGCAATGCAAGCGCAAGTATGCAGCCTGCCACCCACCCACCCCCAGGCTGCAATACCATACTGCTTGCTTGCTTGCACTTTAAATTGGGCCTTTTAGGCATGTGGAGGCGGAATCTGGCCACTACGCCATGGCTGTGTCGGCGGCCTGGTATCCATACTCAGTCCCCAGCCGCCTGGTGGCCGGGTGTGCCCGCTTGCTCCCCAGCCTCCAGGGGGTGGCCGGGTGTCCATACTCGGTCCCCAGCCACCCCTATTTGTCCCGGTAACCTTTCCCACACTTTTCTTAGCCTGGCCTGCTTTAGGGCAGCATTGGCCGAGCCCACCGGACTATCAGACTCCTCCGGTGGGCCCTGGCTTCTCCATCAGGGGAGTTGAGAGTGCCAAGGTGAGGAGCATGATGAGGATGATAGAAGTTAGCATCTGCTTTGTTTTGTTGTAATGCAAGCGCATGTATGTAGTAGCGGCTAGGCCTGAGGAGGTCAGCGTTTTGGCGCATATCCTACCTCCTCCGAGGATTGCTGGATGTTTTCCTGCTACTATCCAAGTTCTATGACTCCCGTTATAACAAAGCTTCAGGTGATAAATGATGGATGAGGTAGTGGTAAAGGAGAAAGAGCAGGAGGAACAGGGACCATTCACATCAATATCAGGCCAGTCAACCAGATATGTCTTGTAGGATATGTTTCTGTAACAAAAGGAGCGGTTCGGCTACACAGTTATAGGGCATTCAGTGAGTGCAATGCCTACCAAAAATTTCGAGGCACTCCAATGCCCCTTGGAAATGACATGGAGGTCAGAGGGCATTAACTAAACCTTTTTTTTCCATTTATAGCAACTGGGTCTCCTGTGCACTGTTGGCCTAAGCAGTGAATGGAAGGCTTTCCAAAAATTATGAGGAACTGCAATTCCCCTTACAAGAGCCATGTGTGGCACCCCAGGGGTCTGGTCACCACAGTAATAGAGATATTACGTTGGAGAGCAAGTGGGAGGTTTCCTGGTCAGGATCCCTTAAACATGCAACATCCTCTTGCCCCAGTCCTGGGAGGGGAGAATTCTGTCCTTATAAACTGGATCTGGGGCGGGGTTGAGTGAGTCAGAGAACAGAGAACAGTCAGAGTCAGAGTGAGAGCAAGGGAAATTAACAGCAAGGAGCTCTGTAGGAGCTAGGAGCTAAAGACCAGGGGCTGGAAGCTGAGCAGAGCTCACCCTGGCAGAAGACAATAGGAACCGGACACAGGAGTCTGAGGCTGTGAGGACTTATATATCCAGCAGCAGAAACTAGCCGGCAGGGGATTTCAGGTCCTCTGGCCATAGAAGCCCGGAGGCTCAGTCACAAGCAAGGGATCGGCACCGCCGTCGTGGAGCGGAGGCTAACAGAAGGCCCCAAGTCACCAGCCATACGGGTGAGCACTACACGGTACACTCAGGGACGTGGGCTACTTCTACCCACTTACAGCAAGGTAGCCAGGAAGAGTGCAGACAGACGGGGAGGCCTACAACTCCACCTGGCCAGGGGAACTCCTGCTTGCTCACAGACTGACCAGGCCTCTTATGCTAGCCAGTACTCCCGGGAGGGTCTACCTTATAATCATCAGTAAAGACCCTGAACTGCACTGCAAAGACTCTGAGTCGTTCCTGCTGCGCTCGTGCACCATCACCCCCATCATCCACACTCACTGCCCTGAGGCTATACTCCTCCCGTGGGGAGTTATCCCATTCTCTGCTGAGCACACAACACCAGCCTCAGCAGTCTGCCTCGCAGCGGTGGTGCTCCCTGACCGCAATCCACGGGTGGCGCAGTCAGACAATTAACCTCAAAACCTAAGAAAGACTGCCACTGGTTTGACCAGCCTGAGCCACGGGACCGGGTCACCGCCACGGAGACTACAGACCCCAGAGACCCGGCACCAGGTATCCCACACATGCGTACACACGGCCCAGGGGGCGCGTCACATGCAGTACAGCATATTACAAACATAAGTCCCATTATTGGGGAGTGGGTGTCCCATAGTATTTGCTTATGCCTTGCAAGCAAAAGCTGCCAAAAATTAGGACGGAGCAACTTGCAATGCCCCTTACAAGAGCCATGCAGTACAGCATATTACAAACATAAGTCCCATTATTGGGGAGTGGTTCTCCCATAGTATTAGCTTATGCTTTCCAAGCAAAAGCTGCCAAAAATTAGGAAGGAGCAACTTGCAATGCCCCTTACAAGAGCCATGCAGTACAGCATATTACAAACATAAGTCCCATTATTGGGGAGTGGGTGTCCCATAGTATTTGCTTATGCTTTCCAAGCAAAAGCTGCCAAAAATTAGGACGGAGCAACTTGCAATGCCCCTTACAAGAGCCATGCAGTACAGCATATTACAAACATAAGTCCCATTATTGGGGAGTGGGTGTCCCATAGTATTTGCTTATGCCTTGCAAGCAAAAGCTGCCAAAAATTAGGACAGAGCGACTTCAATGCCCCTTACAAGAGCCATGCAGTACAGCATATTACAAACATAAGTCCCATTATTGGGGATTGGGTGTCCCATAGTATTTGCTTATGCCTTGCAAGCAAAAGCTGCCAAAAATTAGGACGGAGCAACTTGCAATGCCCCTTACAAGAGCCATGCAGTACAGCATATTACAAACATAAGTCCCATTATTGGGAAATGGGTGTCCCATAGTATTTGCTTATGCCTTGCAAGCAAAAGCTGCCAAAAATTAGGACGGAGCAACTTGCAATTAGTGTTGAGCCACCCCCGTAGTGTTCGAGTTCGGTTCGTCGAACACCCGTGTGTTCGCCGAACTGTTCGTCGAACTGTTCGTCGAACACCTTCGAACACCGTTAAAACCAATGGCAGGCAAACAAAAACACATAGAAACACATAGAAAACACCTTCAAAGGTGTCCAAAAGCTGACAAACTGCTCAGAAGACACAACTAACACATGGAAAAGTGACAAGTACATATAGTCATGCGAAAATAAAAGAGGTGGAGGAGTAAAAGGAGGGGGAGACACAGATATAGGCATGTCATGCCGTTCTAAAATCCAAAAAGTGAGAAGCCGACACGGCCAGTCCGCTCCTGCCCGTGCCACCTCCGTGTCGCCGGGTTTGTGCCAGAGCCGCGGTGAACCCTGATGGCCAGCCCCCCTCTCCCAATACTGGTGCCTGTCCGCTGGTGGGTCGAGCGAGCCCCCCTGTGGTGGAGGCAGCTCTAAGCTTTTTAATTTAAATTGTCTCTCTAATTTGAATGAATACACTTTAAATCCATTTACAAGGATCTATTGGAGGGCAAGTCTCATGCCAGCAGCCGCGTAATTCCAGCTCCAGTAGCGTCCACTAAAGCTGCTGCAGTTAAAAAGCTTTTATAAGGATTGAGCTCGGCTGTCCACCGCAAGGCATCCTACTGCCAGTCCCAGCCCGTATGCCTTGGGGTGCCTCCTGATGCTCTTCACTGAGTATCCCATGGTCCCAAAGCATTTCCTTTGAAAAAATTAAGTGTCTAAACTACAGGTGGTGTAGCTTGCTTAACAGCCGGGATAATCCGCTGACTAGCAGACACTGCTACTAGGCACAAAGTATTTCCTGGGCTAGATGCAGTTAAAAATTTGTAATTAGATACTCTCGTTGGATGCTGAGAAAGCATTCCATAGAGTCTCCTGGCACGCCATATATGATTCTCTTAAAAAGCTTGGGGTAGGGGTCTAGGGGACCCTTTTATAGCCAAAATCACGGCCCTGTATCGCAATACGTCACCTAGGCTGAAGATAAATGGAACTGTAGCACCCTGAGGGCTCGGTTGCTACAGACGTATTGCACCTCACCCAGAGGTGTGATATCTCACTCTCAGGTAAGGATGGAGTGTGGATCAGGACCCGACACCTGCATGCATTACACCACATTGCCGTGGGGCAGGGCGACCAATATGCCCCTGAGATGGGCACGACAGTCCCTGTCCCTGGCTGGAGTGGGGGGAGGGAACACTGAGGAAGGGGAACCCTGTAGTGCAGGAGCAGGGAGGAAGCAGTTCCTGGGTGCATTGAGAAGGGAGTATAAAAGGTGGGCACCATCTTAGTTCAGTGCAGAGAAGTCTGAGCAGAAGTGGCAGGGAGCAGGGGCTCTGCATGAGCTCTGCTCCGGAGGCGGGCCTAGTAACAGAGGCCCAGGCCTGGAAGAGAGAGAAGGAAGGAAGAGGAGCAGAGAAGGCTCCAGGAACGAGGAATGAAGGGATCCCAGGGGTGCGGACGGGCGAGTCGCCACCGCACGCCCGAATCCACCTGCGTGGAGGGGTCAGGCCAAAGGGGGAGACCGGTCCCCGAACTAGTGGAGGCAGGAAACGACCCTCAGCTAGAAACCGGAGGCTCTGACATTTTATGTGGCGCAGCCCCTCGCTACACCCGCTAGGAAGGCACCACATAGGGTCAGGGAAACTGGCGCCAAGTTTACCAAGAGGAGGCCCGAGGCAGCAGGACAGAAGTGTTGGTAAGAAAGGCCAGACAAAGGACACACAAAGGGGGTCCTGTGAAGTGCTCCAAAGTTATCTGGGAGTTGTCTGAGCCCCTCACCTGGTGAGCACAGTACGACGTGGGCAGCCGTTACCTGCAGACGTGGTCTGGATAATAAGAACTGTGAGTAAAGGCCCTGGACTGCATCACTGACTCCGTGTCGTTACTGCTGCTGCCCTGCACCATCACCCCCATCCTCCGCATACACTGCCCTGAGGCTATACTCCTCCCGTGGGGAGTTATGCTACGCTCTGCTGCACCCACAACACCAGCCTCAGCGGTCTGCCCTGTAGCGGCGGTTCACTCTGACCGCAATCCACGGGTGGCGTAGTCGGACATTTAAACATCAAAACCACATAAATAGTTCCGCCACTGGTTTGACCGCCCTGAGCCACGGAACCGGGTCGCCGCCTCGAAGACTACAACCACCAGCATCCACCAAAAAGGGTCCGGCTCCGGGTGTCCCAAGGCCCAGGGGGTGCGTCAGAACATTTTCATCACCTTTCACAATCACCAATGGGACAAGGCAGGGATGTCCTCTGTCCCCTCTCTTATACATCCTAGTGACGGAGCACCTGCTCTCATCAATTCGCCATAACCCCAATATTAGGTGGATTGAGGTGGGAGGCACCGAGTACAAGTGCTCTCTATTTGCTGATGATGTCCTAGTATATATCACTCAATCACATATATCCATCCATGCTGTTATGGCTGAAATAGATCACTTTGTTACATGGTAAAATTTTAAAATCAATGCAGCGAAGTCTGAGGCCCTCGATGTCTCCCTCCCCAAATCCATATAGGATTCCATCCAGTCCAACTTTCCCTTTGCCTGGCCCTCACAGGGTATCAAATACTTAGGAATTCCTATTCATAGAGACCTCTCCCATCTATGTTATCTTAATTTTGGGCCCTTTATTGAACAATTCCATACAGAGCACGGTTGGCAAGTTAGAACTGTAAGATTCACTACGTGAACCGCTGGTGTTTTGTGGAAAAGCACATGTACACCGCGTTCCAAATTATTATGCAGAAAGTGTTTAGGAGTGATAAGGGAAGAATTTGTTTGTTTGTCAGTTAAACTCATTGATGGTGATGTGTGTCAGGGCTCTTTATATCACTGTAAGCAATTGCAGACACCTGTGCTAATTAGTTTGGCAGGTGTGTCCAATGAAAGGCAAGACTACTTAAGAAGGCTCTCTCACATTATTAAGCAGCCTACATTTTCTGCCAAAATGGGAAAGAAAAAGGATGTGTCGGCTGCTGAGAAGCAACAAATTGTGGAGTGTTTAGGTCAAGGCATGACTACAATCAACATTGTGCGATGATCAGGATGAAGTGTCTTGGCAATCAAGAAGTATGTAGCTGATTCACAGTACACACGTGTGCGTGCTGATAAGGGCAAATTGAGGACTCTTTCCTACAGGCAATTACGTCAGGTTGAAAGAGCAGCGGCAAAAAAGCCTTGTCATAGCAGCAGACAAGTTTTTGAAGCTGCTTGTGCCTCCAACGTCCCCCGAACAACAAGATGCAGGGTCCTTCAGAGGTTTGCAGCTGTGCATACGCCATCCTGTCGACCTCCTCTATCCACTTCACACAAGCAGAAACGGCTCCAGTGGGCCAAACATTACATGAAGACTGATTTCAAAACTGTTTTGTTCACGGATGAGTGCCGTGCAGCGCTCGATGGTCCAGATGGATGGAGTGGAGGATGGCTGGTTGATGGACACCCCACGCAAACACGGCTACAGCGCCAACAAGGAGGAGGTGGAGTAATGTTTTGGGCTGGAATCATGGGGAGAGAGATTGTCGGCCCCTTTAGGATCCCTGAAGGCGCTAAAGATGAACTCCATAATGTATGTGGATTTTCTCAAACAGCACTTCCTGCCATGGTTCAAGAAGAAGAACCGTGTATTTCACAGCAAGATCATTTTTCTGCATGCTAATGCACCATCTCATGCTGCACATAAAACATCTGCATCTCTGGCTGATATGGGCATAAAAGGGGACAAACTTATGGTGTGACCCCCATGCTCCCCTGACCTCTACCCCATTCAGAACCTTTGGAGCATCATTAAAAGGAGTGTCTATGATGGCGGGAGGCAGTTCACATCTAAGCAACAGCTCTGGGAGGGTATTCTGTCCTCATGCAAAACAATTGAAGCAGAAACCATCCAAAACCTGACAAATTCAATGGACGAGAGAGTTCAGAAGCTCCTTTCGAACAAGGGGTCCTATGTGAAAATGTAACATCACCTAGAATAAAGTTTTGAGTTGAAAACTGTTTGATTTCAGTTTCTAACAACCTGCTAATGCTTATAATTTCAAAAATGACCATTTTTTTGGTCTTTATTAAAATGAAAAGGTTGATCGAAAAGTTTGGGGGATCTAAGAGTGTGGCAACCCAGTAGTCATGATTACTTCGAATTCTGACAATATGAGGGTCATGCTGCAGGTAGTGCAGCAAGAAGGCACTTATGTGTCTTGCGCATCTCGGAGCCCCAAAATTATTTTCCGGGCTAGATGCAGCTAAAAATTATTTTTAATTTTAAATCTGGTGGAGCTTATTATAGATGGCCTAATAGGATCAGTGCTGCACACTGCTACAAAGCCCAAATTATTTTCCAGTCAAGATACAGATAAACATGATTAGTAATTTGAAAGCTTAAAACGTTTGGTAGGGTGATTTTAACCAATCATCAAGCTTTTACTCTCCCCAGGATGACACAGGGGTAGAAAAGTCGTTTCGGATCCATGATTTGTTCATCTTTATGAACGTGAGTCTGTCTACATTATCAGTTGAGAGCCGCGTGCGCTTATCTGTCAGCACACCACCAGCAGCGCTGAACACACGTTCAGACAGAACGCTGGCTGCGGGGCATGACAAGATCTCCAAGGCGTAAGTGGCTAGCTCCGGCCATTTATCCAGATTGGAAGCCCAAAAAGAGCAAGGGTCCAGTGACACAGTCGTGGCTTCAATGTTTACTTGGAGATACTCCTGTACCATCGTCTCTAGGCGTTGACTATGTGTCAGACTTCTTGTCTCCTGTGGCCTTGCAAAGGATGGGCTAAAAAAGTGGTGAAATGATTCCGCAAAATTGATGTTACCAGCAGATACTGTGGTTCTGTTACGGTTTGAGTGCTGAACACTTGACGGTCCCACGGTTGGCAAGTTGGAACTGTGAGATTCACTACGTGCACCACTGGTATTTTGTGGAAAAGCACATGTAAGATTCTGCAACAGTCTCTGCTGATACTCCTGCATGCGTGCATCCCTTTCTATGGCAGGAATAATTTCTGCAAATTTACTTTTGTACCGGGGATCTAACAGTGTGGCAACCCAGTAGTCAGGATTATTTCTAATTCTCACAATTCGAGGGTCATGTTGCAGGTAGTGCAGCAAGAAGGCACTCATGTGTGTTGCGCATCCAGGAGCACCAAGTCCCTGTTGTGTTGGTGGCGAGGTAACAATCATGCTTCCTTCCTCTGTCCTCTCCCCCCAACCTCGCACAACAGAAATGTGATCAAGGTCTCCCTCATCTGATGAGTCTTCCATCAGTTCGTCCTCCACTTCTTCCTGGGCTCCTGCACCTTCCTCACTAGTTTGGCTGCTACCATGCGCCCTGGTAAAACCATCTCCCCCACCCTCACATGCCTGCCGCCTTGGTGCTGCCGACCTTCTGGACCTTGCAGATGTTAGCCCTTCCGCATACAACTCCTCCTCCTCTACTTCCTCCACCTCCTCTTGTGCCACCACCTGACTCCGAATTCTGTTTAACATGTGCTCCAGCATGTAAATCACCGGAATAGTCATGCTGATAATGGCATCGTCAGCACTAAACATCTTCGTCGCCATTTCAAAACTGTGCAGAAGGGTGCATAGGTCCCTGATCTGAGACCACTCCTCCAGCGTCATTTGCCCCACCTCTGAATCTCGTTGGCCCAGGCTATACGTCAGAACGTATTGCACCAGGGCTTGTCGGTGCTGCCACAGTCGCTGCAACATGTGCAGAGTTGAATTCCACCGGGTAGGCACATCGCATTTTAGCCGGTGAAGTGGCAGGCCCAACGACTTCTGTAGAGATGTAAGTCGCTGAGCTGCGGGATGCGAACGGCGGAAGTGAGCACACAGCGACCGTGCCCTCTGCAGAAGGCCATCTAGTCTGGGATAGTGGGCTAAAAATTGCTGGACAACCAGGTTCAACACGTGAGCCATACAAGGCACGTGTGTGACATTGCCCCGGCGAAGGGCCGCACCCAGGTTTGCAGCATTGTCGCACACGGCCTTCCCTGGTTTCAGGTCCAGTGGAGACAACCATTCATGAAATTGGTTCTCCAGAGCTGACCACAACTCCTCAGCTGTGTGACTCACATTTCCCAGACATTTCAATGTAAAAACCGCCTGATGACGTTGAGCCCTACTGCCAGCATAGTAAGGAGGTGTGCAGGATCCCTTCTGCGCAGTTAGAAAGCTTGTGGCATGACCAGACATGCTTTGGGTGCAGGTGGAAGACCGAGAGGAGGTTGAGGAGGCAGAAGCAGTGGAGGAACTTTGACATAAAGAGGATTGACGCACAACTCGTGGGGACGGCAAGACTTGGACAGCAGCCCCTTGTCCTGCTGTCACCATAGTTACCCAGTGCCCAGTCAGCGACATGTAACGCCCCTGTCCATGCCTACTCGTCCAAGTGTCTGTGGTGAAATGCACCCTGTCACACACAGAGTTTCTCAAAGAAGCGGTGATGTTGTGTGCGACATGCTGGTGGAGCGCAGGCACACCTTTCTTTGAGAAGTAGTGCCGACTGGGCATCTGGTACTGGGGCACTGCGACGGACATAAGGTCTCGAAAATCCTCTGTGTCCACCAGGCGGAAAGGCAGCATTTCTGTAGCCAAGAGCTTGCAGATGGTGAAATTCAACCTCTTAGCTTTCTCATAGCTAGGAGGAAATGGTCTTTTACTTGACCACATCTGAGGGACCGAGGGCTGGCTATTGTGCTTAGACGGGGTTGATAAGGGTGTCCCCGGCAAACTGCCGGTCTGTGAGGAAGATGCAGGCGGACATGTTAGGTTGCCTTCATCCAAAGGTGGTGCTATCGATGTCGGACAGCGCTCAACACCAGCTGGTGTTACCACCTCCAAAGAAAATGATGACCTGCCAATCACGCTGGCTGTTGCGGGTAAAGAGGTGGCAGGTCTGCGCCCCAAAACAGGTGTGACTGCTGTCCCCCCAGTCACAGAGGATGAAGAGGCCGCGGATGCACAAGATATGGCAGACGGTGGTTGGCCCGGCCGGCTAGGCCGCATTGTAGCACACTGAGCTTCCCACTGCAACTTATGCTTCATGTCCATGTGCCGGTTCATGCATGAAGTACTCAAACTATGTATTTTTTGGGCTCTACTTAGCTTTTGCTGACAAATGTTACAGATAACACGAGTTGGGTCATCTTTATCGATCTGAAAAAATGCCCAGGCTATGCAAGGCTTAGCACCCATGCGACCTGAAGAGCCACCACGACTTGTGGTGAGAGGCAGAGTTGTGTTTGAGGATGCAGTTGTTGACGTGCTTCCAGTACTATGTCTCTGTCCAGGAAGGCGCAACCTGACCTCGTCGTCACTAGCATCTTCCTCCACCTCCTCTGCTGACCTCATCTCTTGGCTGACTGTGGGTTGACTGTAAGTGGGATCTCCGACCTCATCATCATCACCCTGTGCGTTATCACACCCGTCGTCCTCAGAGCCAACCTGTTCCTGCCCTGACAAAAAACTAAAGTTGTCGCTCCAATCAGGTATTTGAGTCTTATCATCGTCTTCCTCATTGTCTCCACCAACAGGAGTTACAGTTTGGGAATGAGGGTCTACATTATGGTCAGAACCTTCTGCGTCTGGTCCTGGATCCGACTCATAAAGATTCTGGGCATCAGTGCAGATCATTTCCTCGTCTGGATTCACAGAAGCGCTGGAGTCGACCTCTGATTCCCAGGCTATAGTATGAGTAAACAGCTCTGCAGACTCAACCATCTGTTCTACCTCATACTCAGACGGGCAGCTGGAGATTTGGGAGCTGTGAGGAAGCAAGTGCGATTTGGGTTACACCTTTGAGGACTGGAGTATTTGTGATGTTGAAGTTGATGTGGAGGAGAGCCCACTTAAAGGAGCACTTGATATCCGTTGAAGCACCTGCTGTTTTTGTGCCTCATCTGGAATTTGTAGCGATTGGCGTGGCCGTAAGAAAGGGATCTTATCACATTGTCCGCTAAAAGAAGTAGACATTTTAGTTTGGCTGGAAGATGGTCTTTCTTCTGCAGATGTTACTGTTGCTTTAACACCTACCCCACGGACACAACCTTTTTTCCCCTTCCCAACACGCCTATTCCCCTTTCCACCAGCAGCAGGCCTTTTTCCACTCATTTTGGTGGTTAACTAATTCACAACTCTGGAGTTGTTTGCGCAAAAAAACAATGGATGGTAACCGAGCAGAGCTGAGTGGCCAAACTGTGGTATTAGGCCAAAACTATTGGCTGGGTTAGATGCAGAAAAAAATTATTTTGAATTTGCAACCTGATGGAGGTCAGTATAGATGGACTAATAGAGAAAGTCCGACACACTACTAGAAGGCCAAATATTTTTTCAGAGGTAGATGCAGAAAAAAATATATTCAGTTTGCAACCTGATGGAGGTCAGTATAGATGGATTAATAGAACAAGATCCACACACAGCTAGAAGCCCAATATTTTTTCAGAGGTAGATGCAGAAAAAACTATATTCAGTTTGCAACCTGATGGAGGTCAGTATAGATGGACTAATAGAACAAGTCCCACACACTGCTAGAAGCCCAAATATTTTTTCAGAGGTACTGTAGATGCAGATAAAAATTAGTTTTAATTTGCAACCTGATGGAGGTCAGTATAGATGGACTAATAGAGAAAGTCCGACACACTACTAGAAGGCCAAATATTTTTTCAGAGGTAGATGCAGAAAAAAATATATTCAGTTTGCAACCTGATGGAGGTCAGTATAGATGGATTAATAGAACAAGACCCACACACAGCTAGAAGCCCAATATTTTTTCAGAGGTAGATGCAGAAAAAAATATATTCAGTTTGCAACCTGATGGAGGTCAGTATAGATGGACTAATAGAACAAGTCCCACACACTGCTAGAAGCCCAAATATTTTTTCAGAGGTACTGTAGATGCAGATAAAAATTAGTTTTAATTTGCAACCTGATGGAGGTCAGTATAGATGGACTAATAGAGAAAGTCCGACACACTACTAGAAGGCCAAATATTTTTTCAGAGGTAGATGCAGAAAAAAATATATTCAGTTTGCAACCTGATGGAGGTCAGTATAGATGGACTAATACAACAAGTCCCGCACACAGCTAGAAGCCCAAATATTTTTTCAGAGGTACTGTAGATGCAGATAAAAATTATTTTTAATTTGCAACCTGATGGAGGTCAGTATAGATGGACTAATAGAGAAAGTCCGACACACTACTAGAAGGCCAAATATTTTTTCAGAGGTAGATGCAGAAAAAAATATATTCAGTTTGCAACCTGATGGAGGTCAGTATAGATGGACTAATACAACAAGTCCCACACACAGCTAGAAGCCCAAATATTTTTTCAGAGGTACTGTAGATGCAGATAAAAATTAGTTTTAATTTGCAACCTGATGGAGGTCAGTATAGATGGACTAATAGAGAAAGTCCGACACACTGCTAGAAGGCCAAATATTTTTTCAGAGCTAGATGCAGAAAAAAATTATATTCAGTTTGCAACCTGATGGAGGTCAGTATAGATGGATTAATAGAACAAGACCCACACACAGCTAGAAGCCCAATATTTTTTCAGAGGTAGATGCAGAAAAAAATATATTCAGTTTGCAACCTGATGGAGGTCAGTATAGATGGACTAATAGAACAAGTCCCACACACTGCTAGAAGCCCAAATATTTTTTCAGAGGTACTGTAGATGCAGATAAAAATTAGTTTTAATTTGCAACCTGATGGAGGTCAGTATAGATGGACTAATAGAGAAAGTCCGACACACTACTAGAAGGCCAAATATTTTTTCAGAGGTAGATGCAGAAAAAAATATATTCAGTTTGCAACCTGATGGAGGTCAGTATAGATGGATTAATAGAACAAGACCCACACACAGCTAGAAGCCCAATATTTTTTCAGAGGTAGATGCAGAAAAAATATATTCAGTTTGCAACCTGATGGAGGTCAGTATAGATGGACTAATAGAACAAGTCCCACACACTCCTAGAAGCCCAAATATTTTTTCAGAGGTACTGTAGATGCAGATAAAAATTAGTTTTAATTTGCAACCTGATGGAGGTCAGTATAGATGGACTAATAGAGAAAGTCCGACACACTACTAGAAGGCCAAATATTTTTTCAGTGGTAAATGAAGAAAAAAATATATTCAGTTTGCAACCTGATGGAGGTCAGTATAGATGGACTAATACAAGTCCCGTAAACAGCTAGAAGCCCAAATATTTTTTCAGAGGTACTGTAGATGCAGATAAAAATTATTTTTAATTTGCAACCTGATGGAGGTCAGTATAGATGGACTAATAGAGAAAGTCCGACACACTACTAGAAGGCCAAATATTTATTCAGAGGTAGATGCAGAAAAAAATATATTCAGTTTGCAACCTGATGGAGGTCAGTATAGATGGACTAATACAACAAGTCCCACACAAAGCTAGAAGCCCAAATATTTTTTCAGAGGTACTGTAGATGCAGATAAAAATTAGTTTTAATTTGCAACCTGATGGAGGTCAGTATAGATGGACTAATAGAGAAAGTCCGACACACTACTAGAAGGAAAAATATTTTTTCAGAGCTAGATGCAGAAAAAAATTATATTCAGTTTGCAACCTGATGGAGGTCAGTATAGATGGATTAATAGAACAAGACCCACACACAGCTAGAAGCCCAAGATTTTTTCAGAGGTAGATGCAGAAAAAAATATATTCAGTTTGCAACCTGATGGAGGTCAGTATAGATGGACTAATAGAACAAGTCCCACACACTGCTAGAAGCCCAAATATTTTTTCAGAGGTACTGTAGATGCAGATAAAAATTAGTTTTAATTTGCAACCTGATGGAGGTCAGTATAGATGGACTAATAGAGAAAGTCCGACACACTACTAGAAGGCCAAATATTTTTTCAGAGGTAGATGCAGAAAAAAATATATTCAGTTTGCAACCTGATGGAGGTCAGTATAGATGGATTAATAGAACAAGACCCACACACAGCTAGAAGCCCAATATTTTTTCAGAGGTAGATGCAGAAAAAAATATATTCAGTTTGCAACCTGATGGAGGTCAGTATAGATGGACTAATAGAACAAGTCCCACACACTGCTAGAAGCCCAAATATTTTTTCAGAGGTACTGTAGATGCAGATAAAAATTAGTTTTAATTTGCAACCTGATGGAGGTCAGTATAGATGGACTAATAGAATGATGCTATGCCCAAAAGATTTTACTTCACTAGGTGCAGTAAAAAAATTGGTATTCTATACACAGGTGGTATATCTTGCAACACAGATAGGCTACTCCACTGACTAACACACTCTGCAATAGGCCAAAAAGGATTAGCTTTGCTAGATTCAGCCAAATGCTGTGAAAAAAACTTGCACAGCACTGGCACAGACCTGCCTGGCAAAAACTGATAGGAACTCATGTAACCTAGTCCTGAAAAGGACTGCAATTACAATTAGTCTTTACTCCCACAACCGATCTATTTAAGAGCACAGACCTCCCTGATAAAAGTCGTAGGAAATGCTGTAACCTAGTCCTTAAAAGGACTGCAATCACAACTATTCCCTACTCCCAAGCTATCTGTATATTTGTGCGAAAATTGGCTTGAAATTAACAAGGTATAGCGCACACAGCAACAGCGGTGCCGTCTAACACGCAGCTGCAGCAGTGAGAAAATGGTGGCGACGGGGAAAATGGCTTGGTCTTATAGGGCAAGGACATGTGACATACACTGCCAATGACACATGCCCTTGCTTGTGTGAAAAAAAGCACTTCGCTCCGTGTGTGCGCTGCTGATAGGCTGACAGATTGCACCTCCCCACTGTAAATGCAGGAAAGAGAAAAAAAAATGGAGATCTTCATTGTTCCTGCAGAGATCCATCCCCTGCCCCTCCCCCCACCCCGCTGTACACTCAAACTGCGTATTAACATTAATTTTCATCATTACTGAGAAAAAATCCAGTTATGATTTTGGTGCACGAACAGTTATCGAACATAACCTCGAACAGCCGAATTTTTCTCAAATTGTTCGTGTTCGCCGAACGGCTCGAACACCGCCCAAAACAGCTCGAATTTGAGATTGGCGAACAGTTCGAGTAGAACAACGCTCATCTCTACTTGCAATGCCCCTTACAAGATTCATGCAATACAGCATGTTACAAACATAAGTCCCATTATTGGGGAGTGGGTGTCCCATAGTATTTGCTTATGCCTTGCAAGCAAAAGCTGCCAAAATTTAGGACGGAGCAACTTGCAATGCCCCTTACAAGAGCCATGCAGTACAGCATATTACAAACATAAGTCCCATTATTGGGGAGTGGGTGTCCCATAGTATTTGCTTATGCCTTGCAAGCAAAAGCTGCCAAAAATTAGGACGGAGCAACTTGCAATGCCCCTTACAAGAGCCATGCAGTACAGCATATTACAAACATAAGTCCCATTATTGGGGAATGGGCGTCCCATAGTATTTGCTTATGCCTTGCAAGCAAAAGCTGCCAAAAATTAGGACGGAGCAACTTGCAATGCCCCTTACAAGAGCCATGCAGTACAGCATATTTCAAACATAAGTCCCATTATTGGGGAGTGGGTGTCCCATAGTATTTGCTTATGCTTTCCAAGCAAAAGCTGCCAAAAATTAGGATGGAGCAACTTGCAATGCTCCTTACAAGAGCCATGCAGTACATCATATTACAAACAAAAGTCCCATTATTGGGGAGTGGGTGTCCCATAGTATTTGCTTATGCCTTGCAAGCAAAAGCTGCCAAAAATAAGGACGGAGGAACTTGCAATGGTGGCACCCTGGTGGTATAGTGGTGGTGGAGGCTGAGGATAAGGAGAAGAAGATAAAATAGCCGAAACGAGGAAGCGTATACCCATGTGTGGGTGTGAAGCGGTGCATGTGAATACACCTCCCGAAATAACACAGTGGATTTGACTTTATGTTACTCTGCTGTCATTTGGTGGTGATGAGAAGTCTGGCCCAATCCAGCCCTTGTTCATTTTAATAAGGGTCAGCTTTTCAGCATTGTCAGTTGACAGACGAGTGCGCTTATCAGTTATAATTCCCCCAGCGGCACTAAAAACACGCTCCGATAACACGCTAGCGGCAGGGCAGGCCAGGACCTCCAAGGCGCACAGAGCGAGTTCATTCCAAGTGTCCAGCTTGGATACCCAATAATTGAAAGGCACAGAGGAATCACGGAGGACGCTGGTACGGTCGGCAAGGTACTCCCTCACCATCTTTTGAAACTTTCCACTCCTTGTGAGAGTACCCCGCGCCGGTAAGCTGGGCGGGTGTCAGAAAACTGTCCCAGAACATTGACAGTGTTCCCCTGCCTCTGCTGGATTGGAGTTGCATCTCTCTCGCCTGTACGCCTTGGTTGGGCAACGAACTGTGACCTCTGCCGCTAGCGTGTTCAGATGGGAATTTTTTTAAGAGTTCTGCAGCAAGGGCCTTCTGGTACTGGCCTATTTTTGTAGACCTCTCCACCTCAGGAATAAGAGAGTGAAAGTTCTTCTTGTAGTGGGGGTCTACAAGTGTCACCAAGCAGTAATGACTGTCACCCAACATTTTGACAACGCGAGGGTCACGGTTAAGGCAGCGTAACATAAAGTCAGCCATGCATGCCAGACTGGTAACGGCCAAGATTTCCGTGTCCTCACCAAGATGGCGACTGACCATGCTCTCCTCCTCCTCCTCTTCCTCCTCCCCCCTGTCCTCAGGCCACCCACGCTGAACCGACGGTATGACACTTGTACAGGTACTACCGTCTACAACGCATGATAGCAGCTCCTGTTCTTCCTCCTCCTTCTCCTCCTCCTCCTCTCCCTCATTGTCCCCCAATGCACGTTGGGATGAGATGAGGCTGGGCTGTGTGTAATCGCCCGCTACGGCTTCTTGATCCATCTCATCATACACTGGCTGCAATGCCTCCTCTTTAGTAGTGTTGAGCCACCCCCGTAGTGTTCGAGTTTGGTTCGTCGAACACCCGTGTGTTCGTCGAACTGTTTGTCGAACTGTTCGTCGAACACCTTCGAACACCGTTAAAACCAATGGCAGGCAAACAAAAACACATAGAAACACATAGAAAACACCTTCAAAGGTGTCCAAAAGCTGACAAACTGCTCAGAAGACACAAATAACACATGGAAAAGTGACAAGTACATATAGTCATGCGAAAATAAAAGAGGTGGAGGAGTAAAAGGAGGGGGAGACACAGATATAGGCATGTCATGCCCTTCTAAAATCCAAAAAGTGAGAAGCCGACACGGCCAGTCCGCTCCTGCCCGTGCCACCTCCGTGTCGCCGGGTTTGTGCCAGAGCCGCGGTGAACCCTGATGGCCAGCCCCCCTCTCCCAATACTGGTGCCTGTCCGCTGGTGGGTCGAGCGAGCCCCCCTGTGGTGGAGGCAGCTCTAAGCTTTTTAATTTAAATTGTCTCTCTAATTTGAATGAATACACTTTAAATCCATTTACAAGGATCTATTGGAGGGCAAGTCTCATGCCAGCAGCCACGTAATTCCAGCTCCAGTAGCGTCCACTAAAGCTGCTGCAGTTAAAAAGCTTTTATAAGGATCGAGCTCGGCTGTCCACCGCAAGGCATCCTACTGCCAGTCCCAGCCCCTATGCCTTGGGGTGCCTCCTGATGCTCTTCACTGAGTATCCCATGGTCCCGAAGCATTTCCTTTGAAAAAATTAAGTGTCTAAACTACAGGTGGTGTAGCTTGCTTAACAGCCGGGATAATCCGCTGACTAGCAGACACTGCTACTAGGCACAAAGTATTTCCTGGGCTAGATGCAGTTAAAAATTTGTAATTAGATACTCTCGTTGGATGCTGAGAAAGCATTCCATAGAGTCTCCTGGCACGCCATATATGATTCTCTTAAAAAGCTTGGGGTAGGGGTCTAGGGGACCCTTTTATAGCCAAAATCACGGCCCTGTATCGCAATACGTCACCTAGGCTGAAGATAAATGGAACTGTAGCACCCTGAGGGCTCGGTTGCTACAGACGTATTGCACCTCACCCAGAGGTGTGATATCTCACTCTCAGGTAAGGATGGAGTGTGGATCAGGACCCGACACCTGCATGCATTACACCACATTGCCGTGGGGCAGGGCGACCAATATGCCCCTGAGATGGGCACGACAGTCCCTGTCCCTGGCTGGAGTAGGGGGAGGGAACACTGAGGAAGGGGAACCCTGTAGTGCAGGAGCAGGGAGGAAGCAGTTCCTGGGTGCATTGAGAAGGGAGTATAAAAGGTGGGCACCATCTTAGTTCAGTGCAGAAAAGTCTGAGCAGTAGTGGCAGGGAGCAGGGGCTCTGCATGAGCTCTGCTCCGGAGGCGGGCCTAGTAACAGAGGCCCAGGCCTGGAAGAGGGAGAAGGAAGGAAGAGGAGCGGAGAAGGCTCCAGGAACGAGGAATGAAGGGATCCCAGGGGTGCGGACGGGCGAGTCGCCACCGCACGCCCAAATCCACCTGCGTGGAGGGGTCAGGCCAAAGGGGGAGACCGGTCCCCGAACTAGTGGAGGCAGGAAACGACCCTCAGCTAGAAACCGGAGGCTCTGACATTTTATGTGGCGCAGCCCCTCGCTACACCCGCTAGGAAGGCACCACATAGGGTCAGGGAAACTGGCGCCAAGTTTACCAAGAGGAGGCCCGAGGCAGCCGGACAGAAGTGTTGGTAAGAAAGGCCAGACAAAGGACACACAAAGGGGGTCCTGTGAAGTGCTCCAAAGTTATCTGGGAGTTGTCTGAGCCCCTCACCTGGTGAGCACAGTACGACGTGGGCAGCCGTTACCTGCAGACGTGGTCTGGATAATAAGAACTGTGAGTAAAGGCCCTGGACTGCATCACTGACTCCGTGTCGTTACTGCTGCTGCCCTGCACCATCACCCCCATCCTCCGCATACACTGCCCTGAGGCTATACTCCTCCCCTCGATGTCTCCCTCCCCAAATCCATATAGGATTCCATCCAGTCCAACTTTCCCTTTGCCTGGCCCTCACAGGGTATCAAATACTTAGGAATTCCTATTCATAGAGACCTCTCCCATCTATGTTATCTTAATTTTGGGCCCTTTATTGAACAATTCCATACAGACCACGGTTGGCAAGTTAGAACTGTAAGATTCACTACGTGAACCGCTGGTGTTTTGTGGAAAAGCACATGTACACCGCGTTCCAAATTATTATGCAAAAAGTGTTTAGGAGTGATAAGGGAAGAATTTGTTTGTTTGTCAGTTAAACTCATTGATGGTGATGTGTGTCAGGGCTCTTTATATCACTGTAAGCAATTGCAGACACCTGTGCTAATTAGTTTGGCAGGTGTGTCCAATGAAAGGCAAGACTACTTAAGAAGGCTCTCTCACATTATTAAGCAGCCTACATTTTCTGCCAAAATGGGAAAGAAAAAGGATGTGTCGGCTGCTGAGAAGCAACAAATTGTGGAGTGTTTAGGTCAAGGCATGACTACAATCAACATTGTGCGATGATCAGGATGAAGTGTCTTGGCAATCAAGAAGTATGTAGCTGATTCACAGTACACACGTGTGCGTGCTGATAAGGGCAAATTGAGGACTCTTTCCTACAGGCAATTACGTCAGGTTGAAAGAGCAGCGGCAAAAAAGCCTTGTCATAGCAGCAGACACGTTTTTGAAGCTGCTTGTGCCTCCAACGTCCCCCGAACAACAAGATGCAGGGTCCTTCAGAGGTTTGCAGCTGTGCATACGCCATCCTGTCGACCTCCTCTATCCACTTCACACAAGCAGAAACGGCTCCAGTGGGCCAAACATTACATGAAGACTGATTTCAAAACTGTTTTGTTCACGGATGAGTGCCGTGCAGCGCTCGATGGTCCAGATGGATGGAGTGGAGGATGGCTGGTTGATGGACACCCCACGCAAACACGGCTACAGCGCCAACAAGGAGGAGGTGGAGTAATGTTTTGGGCTGGAATCATGGGGAGAGAGATTGTCGGCCCCTTTAGGATCCCTGAAGGCGCTAAAGATGAACTCCATAATGTATGTGGATTTTCTCAAACAGCACTTCCTGCCATGGTTCAAGAAGAAGAACCGTGTATTTCACAGCAAGATCATTTTTCTGCATGATAATGCACCATTTCATGCTGCACATAAAACATCTGCATCTCTGGCTGATATGGGCATAAAAGGGGACAAACTTATGGTGTGACCCCCATGCTCCCCTGACCTCTACCCCATTCAGAACCTTTGGAGCATCATTAAAAGGAGTGTCTATGATGGCGGGAGGCAGTTCACATCTAAGCAACAGCTCTGGGAGGGTATTCTGTCCTCATGTAAAACAATTGAAGCAGAAACCATCCAAAACCTGACAAATTCAATGGACGAGAGAGTTCAGAAGCTCCTTTCGAACAAGGGGTCCTGTGTGAAAATGTAACATCACCTAGAATAAAGTTTTGAGTTGAAAACTGTTTGATTTCAGTTTCTAACAACCTGCTAATGCTTATAATTTCAAAAATGACCATTTTTTTGGTCTTTATTAAAATGAAAAGGTTGATCGAAAAGTTTGGGGGATCTAAGAGTGTGGCAACCCAGTAGTCATGATTACTTCGAATTCTGACAATATGAGGGTCATGCTGCAGGTAGTGCAGCAAGAAGGCACTTATGTGTCTTGCGCATCTCGGAGCCCCAAAATTATTTTCCGGGCTAGATGCAGCTAAAAATTATTTTTCATTTTAAATCTGGTGGAGCTTATTATAGATGGCCTAATAGGATCAGTGCTGCACACTGCTACAAAGCCCAAATTATTTTCCAGTCAAGATACAGATAAACATGATTAGTAATTTGAAAGCTTAAAACGTTTGGTAGGGTGATTTTAACCAATCATCAAGCTTTTACTCTCCCCAGGATGACACAGGGGTAGAAAAGTCATTTCGGATCCATGATTTGTTCATCTTTATGAACGTGAGTCTGTCTACATTATCAGTGGAGAGCCGCGTGCGCTTATCTGTCAGCACACCACCAGCAGCGCTGAACACACGTTCAGACAGAACGCTGGCTGCGGGGCATGACAAGATCTCCAAGGCGTAAGTGGCTAGCTCCGGCCATTTATCCAGATTGGAAGCCCAAAAAGAGCAAGGGTCCAGTGACACAGTCGTGGCTTCAATGTTTACTTGGAGATACTCCTGTACCATCGTCTCTAGGCGTTGACTATGTGTCAGACTTCTTGTCTCCTGTGGCCTTGCAAAGGATGGGCTAAAAAAGTGGTGAAATGATTCCGCAAAATTGATGTTACCAGCAGATACTGTGGTTCTGTTACAGTTTGAGTGCTAAACACTTGACGGTCCCACGGTTGGCAAGTTGGAACTGTGAGATTCACTACGTGCACCACTGGTATTTTGTGGAAAAGCACATGTAAGATTCTGCAACAGTCTCTGCTGATACTCCTGCATGCGTGCATCCCTTTCTATGGCAGGAATAATTTCTGCAAATTTACTTTTGTACCGAGGATCTAACAGTGTGGCAACCCAGTAGTCAGGATTATTTCTAATTCTCACAATTCGAGGGTCATGTTGCAGGTAGTGCAGCAAGAAGGCACTCATGTGTGTTGCGCATCCAGGAGCACCAAGTCCCTGTTGTGTTGGTGGCGAGGTAACAATCATGCTTCCTTCCTCTGTCCTCTCCCCCCAACCTCGCACAACAGAAATGTGATCAAGGTCTCCCTCATCTGATGAGTCTTCCATCAGTTCGTCCTCCACTTCTTCCTGGGCTCCTGCACCTTCCTCACTAGTTTGGCTGCTACCATGCGCCCTGATAAAACCATCTCCCCCACCCTCACATGCCTGCCGCCTTGGTGCTGCCGACCTTCTGGACCTTGCAGATGTTAGCCCTTCCGCATACAACTCCTCCTCCTCTACTTCCTCCACCTCCTCTTGTGCCACCACCTGACTCCGAATTCTGTTTAACATGTGCTCCAGCATGTAAATCACCGGAATAGTCATGCTGATAATGGCATCGTCAGCACTAAACATCTTCGTCGCCATTTCAAAACTGTGCAGAAGGGTGCATAGGTCCCTGATCTGAGACCACTCCTCCAGCGTCATTTGCCCCACCTCTGAATCTCGTTGGCCCAGGCTATACGTCAGAACGTATTGCACCAGGGCTTGTCGGTGCTGCCACAGTCGCTGCAACATGTGCAGAGTTGAATTCCACCGGGTAGGCACATCGCATTTTAGCCGGTGAAGTGGCAGGCCCAACGACTTCTGTAGAGATGTAAGTCGCTGAGCTGCGGGATGCGAACGGCGGAAGTGAGCACACAGCGACCGTGCCCTCTGCAGAAGGCCATCTAGTCTGGGATAGTGGGCTAAAAATTGCTGGACAACCAGGTTCAACACGTGAGCCATACAAGGCACGTGTGTGACATTGCCCCGGCGAAGGGCCGCACCCAGGTTTGCAGCATTGTCGCACACGGCCTTCCCTGGTTTCAGGTCCAGTGGAGACAACCATTCATGAAATTGGTTCTCCAGAGCTGACCACAACTCCTCAGCTGTGTGACTCACATTTCCCAGACATTTCAATGTAAAAACCGCCTGATGACGTTGAGCCCTACTGCCAGCATAGTAAGGAGGTGTGCAGGATCCCTTCTGCGCAGTTAGAAAGCTTGTGGCATGACCAGACAGGCTTTGGGTGCAGGTGGAAGACCGAGAGGAGGTTGAGGAGGCAGAAGCAGTGGAGGAACTTTGACATAAAGAGGATTGACGCACAACTCGTGGGGACGGCAAGACTTGGACAGCAGCCCCTTGTCCTGCTGTCACCATAGTTACCCAGTGCCCAGTCAGCGACATGTAACGCCCCTGTCCATGCCTACTCGTCCAAGTGTCTGTGGTGAAATGCACCCTGTCACACACAGAGTTTCTCAAAGAAGCGGTGATGTTGTGTGCGACATGCTGGTGGAGCGCAGGCACACCTTTCTTTGAGAAGTAGTGCCGACTGGGCATCTGGTACTGGGGCACTGCGACGGACATAAGGTCTCGAAAATCCTCTGTGTCCACCAGGCGGAAAGGCAGCATTTCTGTAGCCAAGAGCTTGCAGATGGTGAAATTCAACCTCTTAGCTTTCTCATGGCTAGGAGGAAATGGTCTTTTACTTGTCCACATCTGATGGACCGAGGGCTGGCTATTGTGCTTAGACGGGGTTGATAAGGGTGTCCCCGGCAAACTGCCGGTCTGTGAGGAAGATGCAGGCGGACATGTTAGGTTGCCTTCATCCAAAGGTGGTGCTATCGATGTCGGACAGCGCTCAACACCAGCTGGTGTTACCACCTCCAAAGAAAATGATGACCTGCCAATCACGCTGGCTGTTGCGGGTAAAGAGGTGGCAGGTCTGCGCCCCAAAACAGGTGTGACTGCTGTCCCCCCAGTCACAGAGGATGAAGAGGCCGCGGATGCACAAGATATGGCAGACGGTGGTTGGCCCGGCCGGCTAGGCCGCATTGTAGCACACTGAGCTTCCCACTGCAACTTATGCTTCATGTCCATGTGCCGGTTCATGCATGAAGTACTCAAACTATGTATTTTTTGGCCTCTACTTAGCTTTTGCTGACAAATGTTACAGATAACACGAGTTGGGTCATCTTTATCGATCTGAAAAAATGCCCAGGCTATGCAAGGCTTAGCACCCATGCGACCTGAAGAGCCACCACGACTTGTGGTGAGAGGCAGAGTTGTGTTTGAGGATGCAGTTGTTGACGTGCTTCCAGTACTACGTCTCTGTCCAGGAAGGCGCAACCTGACCTCGTCGTCACTAGCATCTTCCTCCACCTCCTCTGCTGACCTCATCTCTTGGCTGACTGTGGGTTGACAGTAAGTGGGATCTCCGACCTCATCATCATCACCCTGTGCGTTATCACACCCGTCGTCCTCAGAGCCAACCTGTTCCTGCCCTGACAAAAAACTAAAGTTGTCGCTCCAATCAGGTATTTGAGTCTTATCATCGTCTTCCTCATTGTCTCCACCAACAGGAGTTACAGTTTGGGAATGAGGGTCTACATTATGGTCAGAACCTTCTGCGTCTGGTCCTGGATCCGACTCATAAAGATTCTGGGCATCAGTGCAGATCATTTCCTCGTCTGGATTCACAGAAGCGCTGGAGTCGACCTCTGATTCCCAGGCTATAGTATGAGTAAACAGCTCTGCAGACTCAACCATCTGTTCTACCTCATACTCAGATGGGCAGCTGGAGATTTGGGAGCTGTGAGGAAGCAAGTGCGATTTGGGTGACACCTTTGAGGACTGGAGTATTTGTGATGTTGAAGTTGATGTGGAGGAGAGCCCACTTAAAGGAGCACTTGATATCCGTTGAAGCACCTGCTGTTTTTGTGCCTCATCTGGAATTTGTAGCGATTGGCGTGGCCGTAAGAAAGGGATCTTATCACATTGTCCGCTAAAAGAAGTAGACATTTTAGTTTGGCTGGAAGATGGTCTTTCTTCTGCAGATGTTACTGTTGCTTTAACACCTACCCCACGGACACAACCTTTTTTCCCCTTCCCAACACGCCTATTCCCCTTTCCACCAGCAGCAGGCCTTTTTCCACTCATTTTGGTGGTTAACTAATTCACAACTCTGGAGTTGTTTGCACAAAAAAACAATGGATGGTAACCGAGCAGAGCTGAGTGGCCAAACTGTGGTATTAGGCCAAAACTATTGGCTGGGTTAGATGCAGAAAAAAATTATTTTGAATTTGCAACCTGATGGAGGTCAGTATAGATGGACTAATAGAGAAAGTCCGACACACTACTAGAAGGCCAAATATTTTTTCAGAGGTAGATGCAGAAAAAAATATATTCAGTTTGCAACCTGATGGAGGTCAGTATAGATGGATTAATAGAACAAGACCCACACACAGCTAGAAGCCCAATATTTTTTCAGAGGTAGATGCAGAAAATACTATATTCAGTTTGCAACCTGATGGAGGTCAGTATAGATGGACTAATAGAACAAGTCCCACACACACAGCTAGAAGCCCAAATATTTTTTCAGAGGTACTGTAGATGCAGATAAAAATTAGTTTTAATTTGCAACCTGATGGAGGTCAGTATAGATGGACTAATAGAGAAAGTCCGACACACTACTAGAAGGCCAAATATTTTTTCAGAGGTAGATGCAGAAAAAAATATATTCAGTTTGCAACCTGATGGAGGTCAGTATAGATGGATTAATAGAACAAGACCCACACACAGCTAGAAGCCCAATATTTTTTCAGAGGTAGATGCAGAAAAAACTATATTCAGTTTGCAACCTGATGGAGGTCAGTATAGATGGACTAATAGAACAAGTCCCACACACTGCTAGAAGCCCAAATATTTTTTCAGAGGTACTGTAGATGCAGATAAAAATTAGTTTTAATTTGCAACCTGATGGAGGTCAGTATAGATGGACTAATAGAGAAAGTCCGACACACTACTAGAAGGCCAAATATTTTTTCAGAGGTAGATGCAGAAAAAATATATTCAGTTTGCAACCTGATGGAGGTCAGTATAGATGGATTAATAGAACAAGACCCACACACAGCTAGAAGCCCAATATTTTTTCAGAGGTAGATGCAGAAAAAAATATATTCAGTTTGCAACCTGATGGAGGTCAGTATAGATGGACTAATAGAACAAGTCCCACACACTGCTAGAAGCCCAAATATTTTTTCAGAGGTACTGTAGATGCAGATAAAAATTAGTTTTAATTTGCAACCTGATGGAGGTCAGTATAGATGGACTAATAGAGAAAGTCCGACACACTACTAGAAGGCCAAATATTTTTTCAGAGGTAGATGCAGAAAAAAATATATTCAGTTTGCAACCTGATGGAGGTCAGTATAGATGGACTAATACAACAAGTCCCGCACACAGCTAGAAGCCCAAATATTTTTTCAGAGGTACTGTACATGCAGATAAAAATTATTTTCAATTTGCAACCTGATGGAGGTCAGTATAGATGGACTAATAGAGAAAGTCCGACACACTACTAGAAGGCCAAATATTTTTTCAGAGGTAGATGCAGAAAAAAATATATTCAGTTTGCAACCTGATGGAGGTCAGTATAGATGGACTAATACAACAAGTCCCACACACAGCTAGAAGCCCAAATATTTTTTCAGAGGTACTGTAGATGCAGATAAAAATTAGTTTTAATTTGCAACCTGATGGAGGTCAGTATAGATGGACTAATAGAGAAAGTCCGACACACTACTAGAAGGCCAAATATTTTTTCAGAGGTAGATGCAGAAAAAAATATATTCAGTTTGCAACCTGATGGAGGTCAGTATAGATGGATTAATAGAACAAGACCCACACACAGCTAGAAGCCCAATATTTTTTCAGAGGTAGATGCAGAAAAAAATATATTCAGTTTGCAACCTGATGGAGGTCAGTATAGATGGACTAATAGAACAAGTCCCACACACTGCTAGAAGCCCAAATATTTTTTCAGAGGTACTGTAGATGCAGATAAAAATTAGTTTTAATTTGCAACCTGATGGAGGTCAGTATAGATGGACTAATAGAATGATGCTATGCCCAAAAGATTTTACTTCACTAGGTGCAGTAAAAAAATTGGTATTCTATACACAGGTGGTATATCTTGCAACACAGATAGGCTACTCCACTGACTAACACACTCTGCAATAGGCCAAAAAGGATTAGCTTTGCTAGATTCAGCCAAATGCTGTGAAAAAAACTTGCACAGCACTGGCACAGACCTGCCTGGCAAAAACTGATAGGAACTCATGTAACCTAGTCCTGAAAAGGACTGCAATTACAATTAGTCTTTACTCCCACAACCGATCTATTTAAGAGCACAGACCTCCCTGATAAAAGTCGTAGGAAATGCTGTAACCTAGTCCTTAAAAGGACTGCAATCACAACTATTCCCTACTCCCAAGCTATCTGTATATTTGTGCGAAAATTGGCTTGAAATTAACAAGGTATAGCGCACACAGCAACAGCGGTGCCGTCTAACACGCAGCTGCAGCAGTGAGAAAATGGTGGCGACGGGGAAAATGGCTTGGTCTTATAGGGCAAGGACATGTGACATACACTGCCAATGACACATGCCCTTGCTTGTGTGAAAAAAAGCACTTCGCTCCGTGTGTGCGCTGCTGATAGGCTGACAGATTGCACCTCCCCACTGTAAATGCGGGAAAGAGAAAAAAAAATGGAGATCTTCATTGTTCCTGCAGAGATCCATCCCCTGCCCCTCCCCCCACCCCGCTGTACACTCAAACTGCGTATTAACATTAATTTTCATCATTACTGAGAAAAAATCCAGTTATGATTTTGGTGCACGAACAGTTATCGAACATAACCTCGAACAGCCGAATTTTTCTCAAATTGTTCGTGTTCGCCGAACGGCTCGAACACCGTCCAAAACAGCTCGAATTTGAGATTGGCGAACAGTTCGAGTAGAACAACGCTCATCTCTACTCTTTAGTTCTCTGCAGAGAGCGTTGCAAAAGACAGACAAGTGGGATGCTGACACGAGTGATGGCATCATCGCCACTCACCATCTTGGTTGCCTCCTCAAAGTTTGTCAGGATTGTACATATGTCAGACATCCAGGTCTACTCCTGAGGTCTTATGTGTGGAGTCTGACCTGAATATCGACGGCCTTGTTTCAGCTGGTACTCCACAACTGCTCTTTTCTGCTCACAAATCCTTTGCAACATGTGGAGGGTAGAGTTCCAATGTGTGGGGACATCACACACCAGTCGGTGTGCCGGAAGCTGCAAACGCTGCTGCAACACAGCAAGGGCGGTGGAAGCTGTAGCCGACTTGCGAAAATGAGCTGACAGGCGGCGTACTTTCATGAGCCGATCTGGCAACTCGGGGTACGATTTAAGAAACCGCTGAACCACGAGGTTAAGCACATGAGCCAGGCATGGTACGTGTGTGATCTCACCTCGCCTCAGAGCCGCCACCAGGTTACGGCCATTGTCACACACGACCATGCGGGATGTAGGTTCAGCGGTCTCAGCCACAGATCTGCCTGCTCTTTCACAGCTGTCCACAACTCACAAGCAGTGTGAGGTTTATCACCTAAGCTTATGAGTTTCAGCACAGCCTGTTGCCGCTTGGCGGAGGCAGTACTGCAATGCTTCCAGCTTGTAACTGATGTGGTGATATCTGAGATGGAGGCTGAACATGAGGAGGAGGAGGAGGATGCGCAGGAGCTGTACACTGTGGGGGCAACTCTGACTGACATAGGGCCCGCAATCCTCGGTGTGGGGAGGATGTGTTCCATCCCAAGGTCCGACTGGGTCCCGGCTTCCACTATGTATACCCAGTGTGCCGTCAGAGAGATGTACCGTCCCTGGCCACAAGCACTTGTCCACGTGTCCGTTGTCAGGTGGACTCTCCCAGTAACTGCGTTGTTGAGGGCATAACAGAAGCTTTGGGGCACGCGCTTGTGTA
Organism: Phyllobates terribilis; assembly: GCF_046119375.1. NCBI lineage: Eukaryota > Metazoa > Chordata > Amphibia > Anura > Dendrobatidae > Phyllobates > Phyllobates terribilis. Next base: position 30,631,347 of record NW_027362768.1, on the reverse strand, counting down.
GTGCGGGGATGGCACACCGGGCAAAATAGTGTCGGCTGGGGACCGAGTACCGAAGGACGGCCACCGCCATAAGATTGCGGAAGGATTCCATCTCCACCAGCCTAAAAGGCAGCATTTCCAATGCAAGCAGTCGTGAAATGTGCGAATTTAGGACTGTGGCCTGTGGGGCGTTAGCTGCGAATTTCCGCTTTCGTTCAAAGGTCTGGGATATGGACAATTGAACGCTGCGGTGGGACGTGGACGTTGATGCTGTTTCTTGAGAAACTGCCATAACAAGTGAAGACTGAGAGGAGGGGGCATCTTTACATGCAGTATGGACAGGGGATTGCCTTGCACACACAACAGGGGGTTCTATTGCACGCACAACAGTGGAAGAAGCAGTGGTGACACCCGCTGACACTGGTCGTGGACCCTGGGTTTCACCCCACAAAGTCGGTTGCTTTGCTGCCATGTGCCTGATCATGCTGGTGGTGGTCAGGCTGGTAGTTTTGTCACCCCTGCTGATGCTGGCATGGCAGGTGGAACATATGGCCTTTTTGGGGTTATCAGCAGAGTCTTTAAAAAAATTCCAGACTCTGGAAGACCTACCGCTTGTACTGGCAACGTCCCTCGTGTTGGTGTTACGGGGAACGGTTGCCTGCCTTCTGTCTGCGGCCACCACACTGCTTCTTCCTGCCTGTTGGGGTACTCTGCCTCCCTCCCCCTGTGTGCTGCTGGCCTCACTCTGCATGTCCTCCTTCCACGTTGGGTCAGTTACTAGATCATCCACCACCTCCTCCTCTTCCACTTGCGCACCACGATCCTCCTCCTCACTTCCTGGCAATTGTGTCTCATCATCGTCCACCTCTTGTGACAGATTGCCAATTGCCGTGGCTGTTCAAATATTTGGACATCGCAACATGGGATCTCCTCTTCCACCACTTCAAGCGTATCAGGTGAGGGGCCCAAATATGGAAATGGACCAGTGAACAGCTCTTCAGAGTGTCCAAGTGTGGGATCACTTGCTGTCTGACGACACTCGGCATGGTGGGAGGAAGGAGCATCAGGGTGAGGAGGAGTATGCGGTCGAGACTCACGGCTACTAAGAGTTGACCGTGTGGAAGACAGACAGGAGGTGGTGGTGCCCGGGTAACTGGAAATATTATCTGCTATCCAATTAATAACCTGTTCACACTGATCAGTTCTCAATACTGGTGTTGTTCTGTGCTTCCCTAGTAATTCGGTCAAGAAGTGGGAGCGAGAAGATGTGGCTGTTGGTTGTGGCACATTTTCACCTTGGCCACGGCCCCGTCCTCTGCACGAACCATCACCAGAACGTCCACTTCCACGTCCTTTGCCACACGCCTTGCCCATTGTAAATGAAGTAAAATAGCTTACACTTGCACTATCAATGGAAAAAGGGTAATAAAGAGTAGATTAGAACCGTGGAAGAGGAAAACCACAGTTATTGTTTACTGGGGTATACCACACTTTTTTAAATAGAGATATTTGCGGCTGAACAGTGAGCGACACACTCAAACTGCTTTTTTTTTAGATAACAAAGGCCCAAAACTGGATAGTACAGCGATTTGACCCGTGGAACTGCGAAACCACACTGGGATGTCGGGCCTACACAAGACTATTTTCAACAGATATATTTTTGTGTCACAACAGTCAGGAGACACTACTGTTTTTCTTTACGGAAAAAACTACCAAAAGCTGAATAATAGAGATTTTTTACCGTGGGATGGCAAAACCACAGGTATTGTTTACTGGGGTATATCACACTTTTTTAAATAGAGATATTTGCGGCTGAACAGTGAGCGACACACTCAAACTGCTTTTTTTTTAGATACCAAAGGCCCAAAACTGGATAGTACAGTGATTTGACCCATGGAACTGCGAAACCACACTGGGATGTCGGGCCTACACAAGACTATTTTCAACAGATATATTTTTGTGTCACAACAATCAGGAGACACTACTGTTTTTCTTTACGGAAAAAACTACCAAAAGCTGAATAATAGAGATTTTTTACCGTGGGATGGCAAAACCACAGTTATTGTTTACTGGGGTATACCACACTTTTTTAAATAGAGATATTTGCGGCTGAACAGTGAGCGACACACTCAAACTGCTTTTTTTTTTAGATACCAAAGGCCCAAAACTGGATAGTACAGCGATTTGACCCGTGGAACTGCGAAACCACACTGGGATGTCGGGCCTACACAAGACTATTTTCAACAGATATATTTTTGTGTCACAACAGTCAGGAGACACTACTGTTTGTCTTTACGGAAAAAACTTCCAAAAGCTGAATAATAGAGATTTTTTACCGTGGGATGGCAAAACCACAGTTATTGTTTACTGGGGTATACCACACTTTTTTAAATAGAGATATTTGCGGCTGAACAGTGAGCGACACACTCAAACTGCTTTTTTTTTAGATACCAAAGGCCCAAAACTGGATAGTACAGCGATTTGACCTGTGGAACTGCGAAACCACACTGAAATGTCGGGCCTACACAAGACTATTTTCAACAGATATATATTTGTGTCACAACAGTCAGGAGACACTACTGTTTTCTTTACGGAAAAAACTACCAAAAGCTGAATAATAGAGATTTTTTACCGTGGGATGGCAAAACCACAGTTATTGTTTACTGGGGTATACCACACTTTTTTAAATAGAGATATTTGCGGCTGAACAGTGAGCGACACACTCAAACTGCTTTTTTTTTTAGATACTAAAGGCCCAAAACTGGATAGTACAGCAATTTGACCCGTGGAAGTGCAAAACAACACTTCTGTTTCTCTAGCCTACACCAGACTATTTTCAACAGTTATATTTGTGTCTGAAAAATCAGAGACAACCTTTTTTTTGGGGGGGGGGGGGGGACACCAAAAGGTTAATAAGACGGGTATTTGTACAGTGTGAAGGAGGAAAAAAAAAGGAGGATTTAGATGAAAAAAAAAGGATTTTTCCTGGCCCCCGACACCTGGTGCTAAGTCCAGCAATTTCAGCAACAGGAGCACACAGGACTGTAATGCAGCGTTTGCTGGTATAACCACTGTGTCTCCTATACAGCCTGCATGCCTGGTATCTGGGATGGATATTAGTCCTGAAAAGGACTGTTTGTTTGTTCTGGCAGCCTTTACAGACCCTACACTAACTATTTCGCAGTTTATATCTCTCCCTAAATCAGCAGCGCTGTCCCTACACTGTCTAATCCGGAGCGACTGTGTCCAAGATGGAGGCGCCCGGTTTTAAATACTCGAGGTGACGCTGTGCGGCCAGCCAATCACTGTAATGCCCACAACCAACATGGCTGCAGCATTACAGTGACTGGCTGGCAATCCCTGCATGTTCATTGGCTCTGTAAAGAGCGCCAAACATGCAGGGCGGAGACCCGAGCTCCCGCCCGAGTAACCCAGAAATGCTCGGTGCTCGCCGAACATCCCGAGTAGCGTGATGCTCGGGCGAGTACCGAGCAGTGTCGAGCATGTTCGCTCAACACTAGTAACTGGGGGTGAATCTCGTCCTCATCGCACAGCACCTTATCTGACGGTAAACCACCCCTTCAAAAGTGAATACATTATTGTTTAGTATGAACATAATAGATGTTTTGAGAAAGTTCTTTTGCTCAGCTGGAATATTGGTATCGGTTGACAAAAAATGTTCGACCGCTTTCAACCCCAATTCATGGGATATATTGCTGTAATGTAAATGTGAATAGCGGTAACAGAGCACCAATAACAGGGCAAAAATATTAAAAGGACTGATTTATTAATACACATAACTCGTTTCGAAGGACAATGCCACCTTCATCAGGTGTCACCTGATGAAGGTGGCTGTGTCCACCGAAACGCGTTGTGTGTATTAATAAATCAGTCCTTTTAATATTTTTGCCCTGTTATTGGCGCTCTGGTACTGCTATTCACATTTACTGATTGTCCCTTCCCCTTGTTGGGGTGCGGTAGAGCTGCCTTTAATTAATTGTTCTTTCACCTGTGGGAGGAATTTAATTAGAATTACTACCCTGGTTTTCCAAAATGCGCTGCCCTAACCCCTCAGGAACGCTGCCGGGGGTGTTGGTGAAGCTGGGCGTCCATCTCGGCGTTACATGCAACTAACCTGACCACGTGATCCAACACCGTGAGATCAGGATCTGTGAACGCTGCTGGAATTAGCTCACAGCCACCAACAGAGCGGAGCTTGTGGAGCTTTACACTGGGGTTGTGCAGAGGTGCACAACTTCATAAGGTTAGTAGCCATTCCCACACCCCTCTAACAATTGCAATACTGAGTCACCCATTGTGCCTTGTTCTCTCCTCTCTTTACATATTGCTGTAAAGGGCACTGACATCAAGGGTCAAAATGAGACAATTGTTCATGGGGTGGAGACCTCTTAGGAGCTTAATCAGTTGAGAAGATTCTCTCAGGTATGCATCAAGTTTGAGGACATATTTCTGAAGAAAGAGATCAACATAATGGGAGAGATTGCTAGTAATAGAACCAATTCCCGAGATGATTGGGCGGCCGGGGGGGTTTGTAGGGCTTTTGTGTATCTTGGGGAGGAAATAGAAGAAGGGGACCCTGAATTGTGTTATATCTAAAAATTTCTTCTCTTTTTTTTAAAAAGACTATTAGCATGTGCGTTTTTAATAAGTTCCTTGTATTTCAGGAATATCAAACCGAAGGGTCATGGGATAACGTTTCATAATAATCATAATCATTCAAGATTCTTCTTCCCTCCCCAAGATACCAGCCTCTGTTCATTAATACTACACCCCCCTTATCTGCACTCTTAATGATAAGATTTTGATTGTTCCTCAGTGAAGTAATGGCCCGTCTTTCACCAGGACTTAAATTATCCCTAATTTTTAGATGCTCAAAGGACCGAATGTCCTTTAGAATGAGTTGTTGAAATGTTTCAATATGAGAACCTTTATGATGTAATGGACAGAATTTACTCGAATATCCATGTACATCTACATGCACTGGTTCAACCTCTGAATTAGTTGTGGGGGAGGGGGGTTCTGTGAAGGTAAAGTTTTTTGAATTTTCAAATTGGGCACATTAGCCCCTGAAGGTCTGAATTTGGCCCTTGAAAATGTGATCAGCTCTTAGTGATTTTGTCCTTCCCCCTTCATATTGTTTCCACTCATTCTACCCCCCCCCCCTTTTCCCTCTCTTCTCTTTTTCCTTCATCATTATTTTCATATGTCACAACACAACAAAATTTTTATCTTTTGAATTTTTTTGTGTGTGTATTTTATACTAATAATGTATTTTTTCATATTGTTTATTAATATGTATTACTATATTTCACGTCTTATCCAATGTGTTCTTGATCTTTGAATTCATGTGAAGGTTGTCTATGTGCGGCTTTAAGGCACATACACACCGGCACATGAAGTGTTCCTTGTGAACTCAGGTTCAATTAATCAGCAGTTTAACCAATCATTGTAAGACCAATTAGTATACCAACCTATTATTGTGAAGCTTTATCTATATATATTTTATTCTATGCTCATACCCTTGTACCACCTGATGAAGATAGTTTACTATCGAAACACATTGTGGAAAGGGCTTATTAAATGTTTTTAGCCCCAATCTGCCTGTTCCAGTGATCACTCCAGCGCTCCATAGACCACACTCTTTTTTTCTCCTCACATAGTTTTTAATCCCTCTTGGGGGTCAGCGTCAGGAGCAGCTTTTTGGATCATTTTCCCAATCATCCCTGCAACCATCTCACTCATTAATTGAGGACCTGCGACAAGGGTGCCGCCTTCTCCCAGACTCACAGGACCTGCGCTGACGCGCATTCAGTCCTGAGTCACGAGGTTGCGGCCAACCCGGAAGTGGCGGGCACAGCCAGCTGTCCGCAGCACACAGCACGTGGCAAGCTCACCGGCCTGCACCACGCAGTGAGGCTCACCTTGTCTCCTCTCCCCATCTTGTGGCAGTCACCGGAGTTGTGCAGGGGTGCACAACCCCAGCAGCTGAGTGGCCTCTTGGCTGTCTTCAACTCTTAAATTGTCCATCTGGTCCTTCACACAGCGCGCTTTTCTTCTCTCTTTTTTTCAATTGAACTTTTGTGTATTCCTAAAAAGATGGGCGACCACCTGGAAAAAGGCCAGATGGAGTCTAAAGTGACTCAATCTGCCTCATTGCAGTGAATGGTTTCATCAAGGGTTCTGTCTAAATCCTGTTTTTAGAAGATTTAATGGAAACCCCGATGTGCAGTATATGCATATTTCACAGATTTAAACTGATCCTTACAGTAGTTTCATAGTGACGGAACCATCCCAGTAAGAATTAGACACTGGTTGTGTTATTGCAGTCGTGTATGTTTCCCACTGAACTCTGAAACACTGCAGTGTTTCAGAAAAAAAGCATACTTTGAAATGCCTGCCGTGAACTAAATGTATCAGATGACTTTTCCAAGTGTCCAGTCCCAAGTGATATTTCCCCGACCCCATCCCTTAGACTGACAGGTCTCTCCTTAAGTGTTTTTTTACTAATGTCTAAAAAGTTTAACTAAACACAGAAAACAATATACTTACTTTCCTGAGTACATTTTGGATAGATTATTTCACCATTTAAACATTCCACTTTCAAAGTTGGGGATGCACGATAATGATTGGCTTTACATCGAGAGAGGATATAATCACCATTGTTATAGGCTTTCCCAATAGATACACTCTTAGATATGACCAAATTATTCTGTACAATTTTATCCATTGACAGTTGGCATGAGTCAAAATCTGAAAAACATGAAGCAGAAATAGAAACTAATAAAGAAGTCTTAAACTACAAGTGATGACAAAAAGTGTAGCTGTAGACAAGGGGTCAGCAACCTGCGATACTCCAGCTGTTGTGAAATGTTATCTGCCATCATGTCCTGCTGGTAGTTACATTTTCCCAACAGCTGCAGGGTAGTGTTGAGCCACCCCCGTAGTGTTCGAGTTCGGTTCGTCGAACACCCGTGTGTTCGCCGAACTGTTCGTCGAACACCTTCGAACACCGTTAAAACCAATGGCAGGCAAACAAAAACACATAGAAACACATAGAAAACACCTTCAAAGGTGTCCAAAAGCTGACAAACTGCTCAGAAGACACAACTAACACATGGAAAAGTGACAAGTACATATAGTCATGCGAAAATAAAAGAGGTGGAGGAGTAAAAGGAGGGGGAGACACAGATATAGGCATGTCATGCCCTTCTAAAATCCAAAAAGTGAGAAGCCGACACGGCCAGTCCGCTCCTGCCCGTGCCACCTCCGTGTCGCCGGGTTTGTGCCAGAGCCGCGGTGAACCCTGATGGCCAGCCCCCCTCTCCCAATACTGGTGCCTGTCCGCTGGTGGGTCGAGCGAGCCCCCCTGTGGTGGAGGCAGCTCTAAGCTTTTTAATTTAAATTGTCTCTCTAATTTGAATGAATACACTTTAAATCCATTTACAAGGATCTATTGGAGGGCAAGTCTCATGCCAGCAGCCGCGTAATTCCAGCTCCAGTAGCGTCCACTAAAGTTGCAGCAGTTAAAAAGCTTTAATAAGGATCGAGCTCGGCTGTCCACCGCAAGGCATCCTACTGCCAGTCCCAGCCCCTATGCCTTGGGGTGCCTCCCGATGCTCTTCACTAAGTATCCCATGGTCCCGAAGCATTTCCTTTGAAAAAATTAAGTGTCTAAACTACAGGTGGTGTAGCTTGCTTAACAGCCGGGATAATCCGCTGACTAGCAGACACTGCTACTAGGCACAAAGTATTTCCTGGGCTAGATGCAGTTAAAAATTTGTAATTAGATACTCTCGTTGGATGCTGAGAAAGCATTCCATAGAGTCTCCTGGCACGCCATATATGATTCTCTTAAAAAGCTTGGGGTAGGGGTCTAGGGGACCATTTTAGAGCCAAAATCACGGCCCTGTATCACAATACGTCACTTAGGCTGAAGATAAATGGAACTGTAGCACCCTGAGGGCTCGGTTGCTACAGACGTATTGCACCTCACCCAGAGGTGTGATATCTCACTCTCAGGTAAGGATGGAGTGTGGATCAGGACCCGACACCTGCATGCTTTACACCACATTGCCGTGGGGCAGGGCGACCAATATGCCCCTGAGATGGGCACGACAGTCCCTGTCCCTGGCTGGAGTGGGGGGAGGGAACACTGAGGAAGGGGAACCCTGTAGTGCAGGAGCAGGGAGGAAGCAGTTCCTGGGTGCATTGAGAAGGGAGTATAAAAGGTGGGCACCATCTTAGTTCAGTGCAGAGAAGTCTGAGCAGTAGTGGCAGGGAGCAGGGGCTCTGCATGAGGGGTGCGGACGGGCGAGTCACCACCGCACGCCCGAATCCACCTGCGTGGAGGGGTCAGGCCAAAGGGGGAGACCGGTCCCCGAAACTAGTGGAGGCAGGAAACGACCCTCAGCTAGAAACCGGAGGCTCTGACATTTTATGTGGCGCAGCCCCTCGCTACACCCGCTAGGAAGGCACCACATAGGGTCAGGGAAACTGGCGCCAAGTTTACCAAGAGGAGGCCCGAGGCAGCCGGACAGAAGTGTTGGTAAGAAAGGCCAGACAAAGGACACACAAAGGGGGTCCTGTGAAGTGCTCCAAAGTTATCTGGGAGTTGTCTGAGCCCCTCACCTGGTGAGCACAGTATGACGTGGGCAGCCGTTACCTGCAGACGTGGTCTGGATAATAAGAACTGTGAGTAAAGGCCCTGAACTGCATCACTGACTCCGTGTCGTTACTGCTGCTGCCCTGCACCATCACCCCCATCCTCCGCATACACTGCCCTGAGGCTATACTCCTCCCGTGGGGAGTTATGCTACGCTCTGCTGCACCCACAACACCAGCCTCAGCGGTCTGCCCTGTAGCGGCGGTTCACTCTGACCGCAATCCACGGGTGGCGTAGTCGTACATTTAAACATCAAAACCACATAAATAGTTCCGCCACTGGTTTGACCGCCCTGAGCCACGGAACCGGGTCGCCGCCACGAAGACTACAACCACCAGCATCCACCAAAAAGGGTCCGGCTCCGAGTGTCCCAAGGCCCAGGGGGTGCGTCAGAACATTTTCATCACCTTTCACAATCACCAATGGGACAAGGCAGGGATGTCCTCTGTCCCCTCTCTTATACATCCTAGTGACGGAGCACCTGCTCTCATCAATTCGCCATAACCCCAATATTAGGTGGATTGAGGTGGGAGGAACCGAGTACAAGTGCTCTCTATTTGCTGATGATGTCCTAGTATATATCACTCAATCACATATATCCATCCATGCTGTTATGGCTGAAATAGATCACTTTGTTACATGGTCAAATTTTAAAATCAATGCAGCGAAGTCTGAGGCCCTCGATGTCTCCCTCCCCAAATCCATATAGGATTCCATCCAGTCCAACTTTCCCTTTGCCTGGCCCTCACAGGGTATCAAATACTTAGGAATTCCTATTCATAGAGACCTCTCCCATCTATGTTATCTTAATTTTGGGCCCTTTATTGAACAACTCCATACAGACCACGGTTGGCAAGTTAGAACTGTAAGATTCACTACGTGAACCGCTGGTGTTTTGTGGAAAAGCACATGTACACTGCGTTCCAAATTATTATGCAAAAAGTGTTTAGGAGTGATAAGGGAAGAATTTGTTTGTTTGTCAGTTAAACTCATTGATGGTGATGTGTGTCAGGGCTCTTTATATCACTGTAAGCAATTGCAGACACCTGTGCTAATTAGTTTGGCAGGTGTGTCCAATGAAAGGCAAGACTACTTAAGAAGGCTCTCTCAAATTATTAAGCAGCCTACATTTTCTGCCAAAATGGGAAAGAAAAAGGATGTGTCGGCTGCTGAGAAGCAACAAATTGTGGAGTGTTTAGGTCAAGGCATGACTACAATCAACATTGTGCGATGATCAGGATGAAGTGTCTTGGCAATCAAGAAGTATGTAGCTGATTCACAGTACACACGTGTGCGTGCTGATAAGGGCAAATTGAGGACTCTTTCCTACAGGCAATTACGTCAGGTTGAAAGAGCAGCGGCAAAAAAGCCTTGTCATAGCAGCAGACAAGTTTTTGAAGCTGCTTGTGCCTCCAACGTCCCCCGAACAACAAGATCCAGGGTCCTTCAGAGGTTTGCAGCTGTGCATACGCCATCCTGTCGACCTCCTCTATCCACTTCACACAAGCAGAAACGGCTCCAGTGGGCCAAACATTACATGAAGACTGATTTCAAAACAGTTTTGTTCACGGACGAGTGCCGTGCAGCGCTCGATGGTCCAGATGGATGGAGTGGAGGATGGCTGGTTGATGGACACCCCACGCAAACACGGCTACAGCGCCAACAAGGAGGAGGTGGAGTAATGTTTTGGGCTGGAATCATGGGGAGAGAGATTGTCGGCCCCTTTAGGATCCCTGAAGGCGCTAAAGATGAACTCCATAATGTATGTGGATTTTCTCAAACAGCACTTCCTGCCATGGTTCAAGAAGAAGAACCGTGAATTTCACAGCAAGATCATTTTTCTGCATGATAATGCACCATCTCATGCTGCACATAAAACATCTGCATCTCTGGCTGATATGGGCATAAAAGGGGACAAACTTATGGTGTGACCCCCATGCTCCCCTGACCTCTACCCCATTCAGAACCTTTGGAGCATCATTAAAAGGAGTGTCTATGATGGCGGGAGGCAGTTCACATCTAAGCAACAGCTCTGGGAGGGTATTCTGTCCTCATGCAAAACAATTGAAGCAGAAACCATCCAAAACCTGACAAATTCAATGGACGAGAGAGTTCAGAAGCTCCTTTCGAACAAGGGGTCCTATGTGAAAATGTAACATCACCTAGAATAAAGTTTTGAGTTGAAAACTGTTTGATTTCAGTTTCTAACAACCTGCTAATACTTATAATTTCAAAAATGACCATTTTTTTGGTCTTTATTAAAATGAAAAGGTTGATCGAAAAGTTTGGGGGATCTAAGAGTGTGGCAACCCAGTAGTCATGATTACTTCGAATTCTGACAATATGAGGGTCATGCTGCAGGTAGTGCAGCAAGAAGGCACTTATGTGTCTTGCGCATCTCGGAGCCCCAAAATTATTTTCCGGGCTAGATGCAGCTAAAAATTATTTTTAATTTTAAATCTGGTGAAGCTTTAGTATAGATGGCCTAATAGGATCAGTGCTGCACACTGCTACAAAGCCCAAATTATTTTCCAGTCAAGATACAGATAAACATGATTAGTAATTTGAAAGCTTAAAACGGTTGGTAGGGTGATTTTAACCAATCATCAAGCTTTTACTCTCCCCAGGATGACACAGGGGTAGAAAAGTCATTTCGGATCCATGATTTGTTCATCTTTATGAACGTGAGTCTGTCTACATTATCAGTGGAGAGCCGCGTGCGCTTATCTGTCAGCACACCACCAGCAGCGCTGAACACACGTTCAGACAGAACGCTGGCTGCGGGGCATGACAAGATCTCCAAGGCGTAAGTGGCTAGCTCCGGCCATTTATCCAGATTGGAAGCCCAAAAAGAGCAAGGGTCCAGTGACACAGTCGTGGCTTCAATGTTTACTTGGAGATACTCCTGTACCATCGTCTCTAGGCATTGACTATGTGTCAGACTTCTTGTCTCCTGTGGCCTTGCAAAGGATGGGCTAAAAAAGTGGTGAAATGATTCCGCAAAATTGATGTTACCAGCAGATACTGTGGTTCTGTTACGGTTTGAGTGCTGAACACTTGACGGTCCCACGGTTGGCAAGTTGGAACTGTGAGATTCACTACGTGCACCACTGGTATTTTGTGGAAAAGCACATGTAAGATTCTGCAACAGTCTCTGCTGATACTCCTGCATGCGTGCATCCCTTTCTATGGCAGGAATAATTTCTGCAAATTTACTTTTGTACCGGGGATCTAACAGTGTGGCAACCCAGTAGTCAGGATTATTTCTAATTCTCACAATTCGAGGGTCATGTTGCAGGTAGTGCAGCAAGAAGGCACTCATGTGTGTTGCGCATCCAGGAGCACCAAGTCCCTGTTGTGTTGGTGGCGAGGTAACAATCATGCTTCCTTCCTCTGTCCTCTCCCCCCAACCTCGAACAACAGAAATGTGATCAAGGTCTCCCTCATCTGATGAGTCTTCCATCAGTTCGTCCTCCACTTCTTCCTGGGCTCCTGCACCTTCCTCACTAGTTTGGCTGCTACCATGCGCCCTGGTAAAACCATCTCCCCCACCCTCACATGCCTGCCGCCTTGGTGCTGCCGACCGTCTGGACCTTGCAGATGTTAGCCCTTCCGCATACAACTCCTCCTCCTCTACTTCCTCCACCTCCTCTTGTGCCACCACCTGACTCCGAATTCTGTTTAACATGTGCTCCAGCATGTAAATCACCGGAATAGTCATGCTGATAATGGCATCGTCAGCACTAAACATCTTCGTCGCCATTTCAAAACTGTGCAGAAGGGTGCATAGGTCCCTGATCTGAGACCACTCCTCCAGCGTGATTTGCCCCACCTCTGAATCTCGTTGGCCCAGGCTATACGACAGAACGTATTGCACCAGGGCTTGTCGGTGCTGCCACAGTCGCTGCAACATGTGCAGAGTTGAATTCCACCGGGTAGGCACATCGCATTTTAGCCGGTGAAGTGGCAAGCCCAACGACTTCTGTAGAGATGTATGTCGCTGAGCTGTGGGATGCGAATGGCGGAAGTGAGCACACAGCGACCATGCCCTCTGCAGAAGGCCATCTAGTCTGGGATAGTGGGCTAAAAATTGCTGGACAACCAGGTTCAAGACGTGAGCCATACAAGGCACGTGTGTGACATTGCCCCGGAGAAGGGCCGCACCCAGGTTTGCAGCATTGTCGCACACGGCCTTCCCTGGTTTCAGGTCCAGTGGAGACAACCATTCATGAAATTGGTTCTCCAGAGCTGACCACAACTCCTCAGCTGTGTGACTCACATTTCCCAGACATTTCAATGTAAAAACCGCCTGATGACGTTGAGCCCTACTGCCAGCATAGTAAGGAGGTGTGCAGGATCCCTTCTGCGCAGTTAGAAAGCTTGTGGCATGACCAGACAGGCTTTGGGTGCAGGTGGAAGACCGAGAGGAGGTTGAGGAGGCAGAAGCAGTGGAGGAACTTTGACATAAAGAGGATTGACGCACAACTCGTGGGGACGGCAAGACTTGGACAGCAGCCCCTTGTCCTGCTGTCACCATAGTTACCCAGTGCCCAGTCAGCGACATGTAACGCCCCTGTCCATGCCTACTCGTCCAAGTGTCTGTGGTGAAATGCACCCTGTCACACACAGAGTTTCTCAAAGAAGCGGTGATGTTGTGTGCGACATGCTGGTGGAGCGCAGGCACACCTTTCTTTGAGAAGTAGTGCCGACTGGGCATCTGGTACTGGGGCACTGCGACGGACATAAGGTCTCGAAAATCCTCTGTGTCCACCAGGCGGAAAGGCAGCATTTCTGTAGCCAAGAGCTTGCAGATGGTGAAATTCAACCTCTTAGCTTTCTCATGGCTAGGAGGAAATGGTCTTTTACTTGTCCACATCTGAGGGACCGAGGGCTGGCTATTGTGCTTAGACGGGGTTGATAAGGGTGTCCCCGGCAAACTGCCGGTCTGTGAGGAAGATGCAGGCGGACATGTTAGGTTGCCTTGATCCAAAGGTGGTGCTATCGATGTCGGACAGCGCTCAACACCAGCTGGTGTTCCCACCTGCATGCTGACCAACGCAAGAAGCCTGACCAATAAGGCGGATGAGCTGCGGGCGCTTATATCGGAGGAGAGGTATGACATCGTAGGTATAACAGAGACTTGGCTAGACGATAGCTACGACTGGGCGGTAAATTTAACAGATTATAGTTTATTTAGAAGGGACCGGAAACAGGGGAAGGGCGGAGGAGTCTGCTTATATGTAAAGTCACGTCTAAAGCCCAGACTAAGGGAAGATATAGGAGAGGGAGAAGAGGGGGTCGAGTCCATGTGGGTAGAGATAGAGGGGGCAAAAAATAATAATAAAATATTACTGGGGGTCTGCTATAAGCCACCCAATATAACAGAGGAGAATGAGAAACTGCTATTAGGACAAATAGACAAAGTAGCAAAACATAATGAGGTGATTGTAATGGGGGACTTCAACTACCCGGATATTGACTGGGAAACAGAAACCTGTAGATCGCAGAAAGGAAAAAGGTTCTTGACAAATATCAAGGATAATTATCTCTCCCAACTAGTGCAGGAACCAACGAGAGGGAAGGCAGTGTTGGACTTAATATTGACTAATAGGCCTGATAGAATAACTGAGGTACAGATAGGGGGGCACCTAGGTAATAGCGATCATAATATTATCAATTTCAAAATGCCCTTCAGTAGGGTTATCAATAAGGGAACGACTAAAACATTAAACTTTAGGAGGGCGAAGTTTGATCAGCTGAAAGAAAACCTTCAACTTATAGACTGGGACAAAGTTCTTAATCAAGGAAATACGAATAGTAGATGGGAAACCTTCAAAAGAATTCTGAATACTCAGTGCGAGAGGTATATACCGTATGGGAATAAAAGGGCCAGAAATAAGAGGAAACCAATATGGTTGAATAAGAACGTAAAAGGGGCGTTAAATAGCAAAAAAGAGGCATTCAAGAGATTAAAACAGGAAAACAGCAAGAAGGCACTAATGTGTTACAAGGAAAAAACGAGAACCTGCAAAAAACAAATAAAAATAGCAAAGGAGGAAACAGAGAGACGTATTGCTAGGGAAAGTAGATCAAATCCCAAACTGTTCTTTACGTATATAAATAGTAAAAGGATTAAATCGAATAATATTGGACCGATAAAAAGTGATGAAGGCAAAATCATAGAGAAAGATGAGGATAAAGCTAATCTATTAAATAAATTTTTTTTCGTCAACTTTCACAAAAGAAAAAGAACTAACAGGCGAAATGAGAAGTGACAAGCTTAATCCTCCACTAAGTATGACAAATCTAACCCAAGCTGGGGTACAGAAACGCCTCAGTAACATTAAAATAAACATTAAAATAAACAAATCACCAGGACCTGATGGCATACACCCACGGGTACTAAGGGAACTAAGTAATGTGATAGACAGACCGTTATATCTTATATTTAAGGACTCTGTTGAGACTGGGTCTGTACCACTTGATTGGCGACAGGCGAATGTAATGCCAATATTCAAAAAGGGAGCAAAAAGTAACACCGGAAACTATCGGCCGGTGAGTCTGACGTCCGTTGTGGGCAAAATTTTTGAAGGCTTTATTAATGAGGCAATCATGGAGCATCTTGACGCTAATAATCTATTAACCCCGAACCAACATGGATTCATGAGGAATCGCTCCTGCCAAACAAACCTGATTGACTTCTACGAGGAGGTTAGCTCTCGAGTAGATCAGGGGGAACCAGTGGATGTCGTGTATCTCGACTTCTCAAAAGCGTTCGATAGCGTGCCACATAATAGGTTGGTATACAAAATGAGAATGATGGGGCTGGGGGAAAATGTCTGCAAGTGGGTAGCTAACTGGCTAAAGGATAGAAGGCAGAGGGTGGTTATAAATGGAATATACTCAGATTGGGTAAGCGTCACTAGTGGGGTACCACAGGGGTCTGTACTTGGAATACTGTGCTCAGTTATGGGCCCCAATATATAGAAAGGATATAAATGAGCTTGAAAAGGTACAAAGGAGGGCAACAAAATTAATAAAGGGAATTGAGGGACTGCAATACCCAGAGAGGTTGGCAAAACTAGGACTATTCAGCCTGGAAAAGAGAAGGTTGAGGGGGGACATAATAAATGTGTACAAATATGTTAGGGGACAGTATAGAGATCTTGCCCGGGATTTGTTCAAAAGGAGGGATATTACGGTAACAAGAGGGCATTCACTAAGACTGGAAGAGAAAAGGTTTCAGCACCAGCATAGGAAGGGGTTCTTTACGGTAAGAGCAGTGAGAATATGGAATTCACTGAGTGAGGAGACGGTAATGTCAGATTCACTACACCAGTTCAAGCGGGGACTGGATGCATTTCTAGATACCAGGCAGATTTCAGCATATACTTAAAAATAGAATAAAATAGTAGGTTGATACAGGGATTTATTCTGACTGCTGGTTTCAGAGTCGGGAGGGAATTTTTCCTCAGGTGAAGATTGGCTAAATCATTTGGGGTTTTTGCCCTCCTCTGGATCAACTTTAGCAATTACAGAACTAACAGGTCGAACTTGATGGACGCAAGTCTTTATTCGGCTTTACAAACTATGTAACTATGTAACCTCCAAAGAAAATGATGACCTGCCAATCACGCTGGCTGTTGCGGGTAAAGAGGTGGCAGGTCTGCGCCCCAAAACAGGTGTGACTGCTGTCCCCCCAGTCACAGAGGATGAAGAGGCCGCGGATGCACAAGATATGGCAGACGGTGGTTGGCGCGGCCGGCTAGGCCGCATTGTAGCACACTGAGCTTCCCACTGCAACTTATGCTTCATATCCATGTGCCGGTTCATGCATGAAGTACTCAAACTATGTATTTTTTGGCCTCTACTTAGCTTTTGCTGACAAATGTTACAGATAACACGAGTTGGGTCATCTTTATTGATCTGAAAAAATGCCCAGGCTATGCAAGGCTTAGCACCCATGCGACCTGAAGAGCCACTACGACTTGTGGAGAGAGGCAGAGTTGTGTTTGAGGATGCAGTTGTTGACGTGCTTCCAGTACTACGTCTCTGTCCAGGAAGGCGCAACCTGACCTCGTCGTCACTAGCATCTTCCTCCACCTCCTCTGCTGACCTCATCTCTTGGCTGACTGTGGGTTGACAGTAAGTGGGATCTCCAACCTCATCATCATCACCCTGTGCGTTATCACACCCGTCGTCCTCAGAGCCAACCTGTTCCTGCCCTGACAAAAAACTAAAGTTGTCGCTCTAATCAGGTATTTGAGTCTTATCATCGTCTTCCTCATTGTCTCCACCAACAGGAGTTACAGTTTGGGAATGAGGGTCTACATTATGGTCAGAACCTTCTGCGTCTGGTCCTGGATCCGACTCATAAAGATTCTGGGCATCAGTGCAGATCATTTCCTCGTCTGGATTCACAGAAGCGCTGGAGTCGACCTCTGATTCCCAGGCTATAGTATGAGTAAACAGCTCTGCAGACTCAACCATCTGTTCTACCTCATACTCAGACGGGCAGCTGGAGATTTGGGAGCTGTGAGGAAGCAAGTGCGATTGGGGTGACACCTTTGAGGACTGGAGTATTTGTGATGTTGAAGTTGATGTGGAGGAGAGCCCACTTAAAGGAGCACTTGATATCCGTTGAAGCACCTGCTGTTTTTGTGCCTCATCTGGAATTTGTAGCGATTGGCGTGGCCGTAAGAAAGGGATCTTATCACATTGTCCGCTAAAAGAAGTAGACATTTTAGTTTGGCTGGAAGATGGTCTTTCTTCTGCAGATGTTACTGTTGCTTTAACACCTACCCCACAGACACAACCTTTTTGTCCCTTCCCAACACGCCTATTCCCCTTTCCACCAGCAGCAGGCCTTTTTCCACTCATTTTGGTGGTTAACTAATTCACAACTCTGGAGTTGTTTGCACAAAAAAACAATGGATGGTAACCGAGCAGAGCTGAGTGGCCAAACTGTGGTATTAGGCCAAAACTATTGGCTGGGTTAGATGCAGAAAAAAATTATATTCAATTTGCAACCTGATGGAGGTCAGTATAGATGGACTAATACAACAAGTCCCACACACAGCTAGAAGCCCAATATTTTTTCAGAGGTAGATGCAGAAAAAAATTATATTCAGTTTGCAACCTGATGGAGGTCTGTATAGATGGATTAATAGAACAAGACCCACACACAGCTAGAAGCCCAATATTTTTTCAGAGGTAGATGCAGAAAAAAATATATTCAGTTTGCAACCTGATGGAGGTCAGTATAGATGGACTAATACAACAAGTCCCACACACAGCTAGAAGCCCAAATATTTTTTCAGAGGTAGATGCAGAAAAAAATATATTCAGTTTGCAACCTGATGGAGGTCAGTATAGATGGACTAATACAACAAGACCCACACACAGCTAGAAGCCCAATAATTTTTCAGAGGTAGATGCAGAAAAAAATATATTCAGTTTGCAACCTGATGGAGGTCAGTATAGATGGACTAATACAACAAGTCCCACACACAGCTAGAAGCCCAAATATTTTTTCAGAGGTACTGTAGATGCAGATAAAAATTATTTTTAATTTGCAACCTGATGGAGGTCAGTATAGATGGACTAATAGATAAAGTCCGACACACTGCTAGAAGGCCAAATATTTTTTCAGAGCCAGATGCAGAAAAAAATTATATTCAGTTTGCAACCTGATGGAGGTCAGTATAGATGGACTAATAGAATGATGCTATGCCCAAAAGATTTTACTTCACTAGGTGCAGTAAAAAAATTGGTATTCTATACACAGGTGGTATATCTTGCAACACAGATAGGCTACTCCACTGACTAACACACTCTGCAATAGGCCAAAAAGGATTAGCTTTGCTAGATTCAGCCAAATGCTGTGAAAAAAACTTGCACAGCACTGGCACAGACCAGCCTGGCAAAAACTGATAGGAACTGATGTAACTTAGTCCTGAAAAGGACTGCAATTACAATTAGTCTTTACTCCCACAATCTATCTATTTAAGAGCACAGACCTCCCTGATAAAAGTCGTAGGAAATGCTGTAACCTAGTCCTTAAAAGGACTGCAATCACAACTATTCCCTACTCCCAAGCTATCTGTATATTTGTGCGAAAATTGGCTTGAAATTAACAAGGTATAGCGCACACAGCAACAGCGGTGCCGTCTAACACGCAGCTGCAGCAGTGATAAAATGGTGGCGACGGGGAAAATGGCTTGGTCTTATAGGGCAAGGACATGTGACATACACTGCCAATGACACATGCCCTTGCTTGTGTGAAAAAAAGCACTTCGCTCCGTGTGTGCGCTGCTGATAGGCTGACAGATTGCACCTCCCCACTGCAAATGCGGGAAAGAGAAAAAAAAATGGAGATATTCATTGTTCCTGCAGAGATCCATCCCCTGCCCCTCCCCCCACCCCGCTGTACACTCAAACTGCGTATTAACATTAATTTTCATCATTACTGAGAAAAAATCCAGTTATGATTTTGGTGCACGAACAGTTATCGAACATAACCTCGAACAGCCAAATTTTTCTCAAATTGTTCGTGTTCGCCGAACGGCTCGAACACCGCCCAAAACAGCTCGAATTTGAGATTGGCGAACAGTTCGAGTAGAACAACGCTCATCTCTACTGCAGGGCTGCAGGTTGCTGACCCCTGCTGTATTCTATACAGGTCTAAGATGATGCATTAGGGGTAATGCATCTTACCATCCTTACATGCAGCCGTGACCGAACCATATTCCAATGCAATCAAAATCCACATTTTTCCCATTTGAAATTTTAAAAGAACGTATTCCAATCTAATGTTTCTTAACATTGTTTCTTTTCACATTATGCAGTCACCTGGAAAAATTGTGAATTTTGTGTTGTTGTTATTATTACAGCCATATATTATTACAATCACATATAGAAGTTTGAATATAGCACATGGACAATGACCAAAACATATCTCAGAACCAACTATAAGCTTCAAGAAAGAAAAGATTACATTTTCGGAATGGCTGGAATTTTGTCTTTGTTCCTACATCATGTGGTTGTCAAATTACATAGCAAAAACCTGAAAGAAATCCAGTTCAATAGATTTATACCGCACTAAAATCTCTGCATGGAACCTGGGAGAAGTCCCGGCGTTTGCCACTGTTTGTAACTATAGGGAAGTTGAGGCAAGGGATGACGACATGAAACAAGGAGCCATAACTTTTTTTTACCTTTGATAGCTGTGTTGTACCATTTGGGGCAAGATAGAACTTTTTGAACATTTTTTTCCCTTTTTGGGGGGTATTGGAAGAACAAAAAAAAAACTGAAATTGAAGTTGTATTTTCATAGAGTCCACTGTACAGGTTGAAAAACAGGATAATTTTATGTAGTACAGGTTGAAAAACAAGACAATTTTATATAGTAGGGAATTACAGATACATCATTCATTACCAATGTGTACTGTATTTATTGCTTCTATACAATAAAGCTTTTCAATAGAAAAAAAAGTATTTTTGTAAAAATAAACTTTTCTCTATATTTTTTCAGGAACATGTTCATTAATGTATTACACTGCAATACTACTGCACACTCAGGCCCAAAGGCACATGCTGCAGACACGGCTCACATATTAGACATATACATTGTACACTGTTTACGTTTTAAACACATACAGTACATATACACTGCTCACATATTAGATGCATGCAGTACACACACTGCGTATATATTATGGCACATACAGCATACCCCACTCATATTTTAGACAAATACAGCTTACTAATCATCTACTAGATGCATACATTACACACCGCTCATATATTGTATACATTGAGCGCAGTGCTTAGATATTAGCACACTGCTTGGGCTCTGTTGATATGTCCATCTGGGAGGTCTGTTTTTCTGTTCCATTTTAGGCACAGACAAAGAATATTCATGTAAAAAGTGATGCAACGGGATGCAGAGGGGCATATCGATCAACAGATTGTGTTTGGTTTCTGTTTGGTGTCAGTTTTAGGATGGAAGAAAAAGCGTGTAATGAATGGTTGAATGTGGGCGTGATTTGTGGGGGTTCGCTGCTTATCCCTTCTTGGCCACAAGTGGTATGATGATACGGGGACCTTTAAAATGCACAATGATTCAGTGAAGCCAGAGTTTGTTGTAAAAAGTTAAAAACATCTTTACTGGCATGGTTCAAACAGGTTTAATGCTGGATAGAAACATAGCAATAATTCAACATTTCTTCTACATTAGGCAGAGTTTCATACTTCTGTTACATATGGCATATTTTAATGTTAAAATTGCAATTTCAGAGTGACAGTATACTTCTGGGAGTTTTCTAGCTCAGAGTTCAACTTTCTCTATCTTTCGTTGCAGTAGACACCTTGTGCTCCTTCATGGTCGGACAAGGTCTTCTCTAACCCTCCAGGATCCGTTTTACACATTGACCTATAGCCAACTTCTAGCTGCCTAGGGGAATTACGCATCCCTCAACTCTGTTTAATGCTACGGCAGGTACTCATTGATGATGAAAGCAACCTTCTTATTACTTCTCCTTCTATCTCTGCACTCTGGCTGTTAGTAGTAGCACTAAGTTTCTGTGGAACTTGTTTTTGGAACTTCTTAAAGTTTTGGATACTCTGTCACTAACACACTCTCCAACTTGTGGCCCTCTACTAGAGAACACTTCTTATCTCTTCAGTAGCTTAATGATAACTGCCTAACAACCAGGAGTTAGCTTCTTGTGTGCCCATGTAACTCCTCCCAACTTGGCCTGTCTTCTAACTGTTAACCCTATCCACAGGCTAACTAAACTGCTGCTGCATACAGTATGTAAGATCACATACAAAACAGGTTATTGCAATACAGAAATACATTAAATCTTCAGAGAGGGAGTCAGGACAACTTCTCCACCTTTACAAGCGCATCATGCAACAATTTTTCTTCCATTCCAGAAGATTGACATTAGGTCACTTGCGTCTTTTCATTGTGTTTGTGAGTGCATTTTCTTAACATTCATTTGTTTTGCGTTTTTGATGTTGTATTTTTTTTTGTTTTTGCTATGTCCTGTTTTAAATTAAGCTGCTCTGTTTTTGATATTTTCTGGTATTTGACTATGACAAACCTTTATTGATACAGTCATGTGTGGATTTCATTGGTTAGAAGTTAATTTCTGCAGCGTTTTTTACCTACCATTTTTCTAAAGCAATTCTATGGGGAAAATACACACATAAAACTTGTGTAGAATTTGACATGTTGTTGATTTCAGAAGAGCACCACAGGTGAGTTTACGCAGTGTACAAAAAGCATAGTTGGTATGAGATTTCTATAAATCAGATTAACTTAAAGGGGTTTTCCCACAAACGAAAGTTCATTTTAATCAAAAGATCTCGGAATAATAATAATTTCCACAATTGGATGTGTTTAAAAAATTTTTTCCTGTGCTGAAATAATCTTATAAATGTGCCCCTGCTGTGTACTGTGTAATGGCTGTGTCTGGCCGTGTACGGAACATAGTCTGATCATACCACATCTCCTGGACAGGGGAGGAAGCAAAAGAATATACAGACATTACAGCAGGGGATCACAGCGGATTCTTTTTGTGAGGTAAAAAATTTCACTGCCTGTTTTTAAACAATGTTTTACTTCAAAGTAAGAATCAGCTGTGATCCCCTGCTGTAATGTCTGTATACTCTTTTGCTTCCTCCCCTGTCCAGGAGCTGTGGTATGATCAGACCATGTTCTGTACACGGTTAGACACAGCCATTACACAGTACACAGCAGGGGAACATTTATAAGATTATCTCAGCACAGGGACATTTTATTTAAACACATCCAATTGTGCAAATTATTATTATTCCGAGATCTATTGATTAAAATGAACTTTTGTTCTTGGGAAAACCCCTTTAACCCCTTAATAACATCTGACGTACTAATACGCGTCTGTGCCCTGGGACTTAAGAGCCAGACCCGTATTAGTACGTCATCGCGATCGCGCGCGCACACAGGCTGTGCGGGCGCGATCGCCGCCGGGTGTCAGCTGATTGTCACAGCTGACACCTGGTACTATGTGCAGGGAGCGGTCCTGCACCGCTCCCAGCACATTAAGCCCTGCGATGCTGCGATCTAAGTTGATCGCAGCCGATCGCAGCATTGCGGGGGCAAGTGGAGGTGATCGCAGATGCTCACCTCCTCTTCCGGCTTCCAGCGCTGTCTGCAAAGGCTTCCCGGGTGTTGCCATGACGACCCGATGTCGTCATGACAACATCCGGGTCACCAGACAGCAGGAAGATTGTTTGGACATGCGCAGTGCATCCCCAAACAATCTTCTCCCTGTCCAGCGCTGACAGCCTGTATGACACAGGGATGGTGCTGCATTCCTGTGCCATGCAGGTGATCAGAGAAAAAAAGTGAAAGTCCCATAGTGGGACAAAGTAATAAAGTATAAAAACTGTCAGTAAGTGAAAAAAAAAAAAAAAAAAAAAATCTAAAAAAAAAAGAAATAAAATAATCCACCAAAAATAAAAATATAATGTACCCATCAATAAACATTATTATAAAAAAAAACAAAAAAAACAATAAAAGTACACATATTTGGTATCGCCGCGTCCGGAACAACCTGACCTATAAAACTGTCCCACTAGTTAACCCCTTCAGTGAACACGGTAAAAAAAAAAAAAAAAACGAAGCAAAAAACAATGCTTTATCACCATACCGCCAAATAAAAAATGGAATAACACGCGATCAAAAAGACGAATATAAATAAAAATGGTACCGCTGAAAACGACATCTCGTCCCGCAAAAAACAAGCTGACATAGAGCTCCATCAGCCGAAAAATAAAAAAGTTATAGCTCTCAGAATAAAGCTATGCTAAAAAATATTTTTTTCTATAAAATTGCTTTTATTATGTAAAAGTGCAAAACATAGAAAAACGATATAAATGTGGTACCGCTGTAAACGTACTGACCCGAAGAATAAAGCTGCCTTATCACTTTTACCACACGCGGAACAGAATAAAAAAAAAAAAACAATTCCTGAATTTTTGGTTTTTGTTTATTCTGCCTCCCAAAAATCGGAATAGAAAGCGATCAAAAAATGTCATGTGCCTGAAAATGGCACCAATAACAACGTCAACTCATCCCGCAAAAAACGAGCCGTCACATGACTGTCTGCCAAAATCTGGAAAAATTATAGCTCTCAAAATATGGCGATGCAAAAACTAGATTTTACAAAAAATGCGTCTTTTTGTGTGTGACAGCTGTCAGTCATAAAAACCCCATATGATTCTGGTATTGCTGTAATCACACCGACCCGAAGAATAAAGTCGTCTAATCACTTACACCGAACGAGGAACGGCGCCAAAAATAAATTCCTGGGTTAGGATTGGGCTAGGGTTAGGGCTGGGTTTGGGGTTAGGGTTGTGCTAGGGTTAGGGTTGTGCTAGGGTTACGGTTGTGCTAGGGTTAGGGTTGTGCTACGGTTAGGGTTGTGCTACGGTTAGGGTTGTGCTACGGTTAGGGTTGTGCTACGGTTAGGGCTGGGGTTGGGGTTAGGGTTGTGATGGGGTTGGGATTTTTTTCAAAAGTAAGAAAAAAGATGACGATATGGCGACTAGTGTTGAGCGCAAGTGCTCGCTACTTGAGTTTGCATCGGGTGCTCTGGTATGCATTGAGTATCGTGGGTATTTGAGTGACATGCTCGAGTCTCTGCCCCATATGCTTCGCGGCCAAAAAAACTTTACGGGGATTGCCTGCCATGCACGAGCGATCCCCGCATGTTTTTTTTGGGTGTCTAATAACCGTGAAACATGCGGAGCAGGGACTCGAGCATGTCACTCGAGCACACGCTGTACATGGTGCATACCTGAGTACCCGATGCAAACTCAAGTAGCGAGCACTTGCGCTCAAGACTAATGACAACTTATTCAATATGATGACCTAATGTAAACAAATTCTGTGTCGTACCTCTGGGTTCAAAATGTTCACTATACACCTTAATAAAATCCTTGAGGGGTATAGTTTCCAAAATGGGGTCACTTGTGGGGGAGCTCCACTGTTTAGGCACATCACGGGCTCTCCAAACGCGACATGGTGTCCGCTAACAAATGGAATGGAAAATCGGCTCAAATTGTTAGCGGACGCCATGTTGCGTTTGGAGAGCTACTGCGTGCACAAACATTGGAGCTCCCCCACATGTGACCCCATTTTTTAAACTAGACCCCCCAAGGCACCTATCTAGATGTATAGTGAGCACTTGGAACCCCCAGGTGCTTCACAAATTGATTCGTAAAAATGAAAAAGTGAAAAAAAAACACTTTTTCATATTTATGAATCAATTTGTGAAACACCTGGGGGTTCCAAGTGCTCACTATGCATCTAGATAGGTGCCTTGGGGGGTCTAGTTTCCAAAATGGGGTCACTTGTGGGGGAGCTCCAATGTTTGGGCACACAGGGGCTCGCCAAACGCAACATGATGTCCGCTAACAATTTGAGCCGACAATTTGTTAGCGGATACCATGTTGCATTTTGAGAGTCCCTGTGTGCCCAAACATTGGAGCTCCCCCACAAGTGACCCCATTTTGGAAACTAGACCCCCCAAGGCACCTATCTAGATGCATAGTGAGCACTTGGAACCCCCAGGTGTTTCACAAATTGATTCATAAATATGAAAAAGTGTTTTTTTTTCACTTTTTCATTTTACGAATCAATTTGTGAAGCACCTGGGGGTTCCAAGTGCTCACTATGCATCTAGATAGGTGACTTGGGGTGTCTAGTTTACAAAATGGGGTCACTTGTGGGGGAGCTCCAAAGTTTGGGCACACAGGGGCTCTCCAAACGCGACATGGTGTCCGCTAGCAAATTGAAGGAAAAATCGGCTCAAATTGTTAGCGGACGCCATGTTGCGTTTGGAGAGCTACTGCGTGCACAAACATTGGAGCTCCCCCACAAGTGACCCCATTTTGGAAACTAGACCCCCCCAAGGCACCTATCTAGATGCATAGTGAGCACTTGGAACCCCCAGGTGCTTCACAAATTGATTCGTAAAAATGAAAAAGTGAAAAAAAAAACACTTTTTCATATTTATGAATCAATTTGTGAAACACCTGGGGGTTCCAAGTGCTCACTATGCATCTAGATAGGTGCCTTTGGGGGTCTAGTTTCCAAAATGGGGTCACTTGTGGGGGAGTTCCAAAGTTTGGGCACACAGGGGCTCTCCAAACGCAACTTGGGGTCCGCTAACAATTTGAGCCGATTTTCCATTCAATTTGTTAGCGGATACCATGTTGCATTTGTAGAGTCCCTGTGTGCCCAAACATTGGAGCTCTCCCACAAGTGACCCCATTTTGGAAACTAGACCCCACAAGGCACCTATCTAGATGCACAGTGAGCACTTGGAACCCCCAGGTGCTTCACAAATTGATTCATAAAAATGAAAAAGTGTTTTTTTTTCACTTTTTCATTTTTACGAATCAATTTGTGAAGCACCTGGGGGTTCCAAGTGCTTACTATGCATCTAGATAGGTGCCTTGGGGGGTCTAGTTTCCAAAATGGGGTCACTTGTGGGGGAGCTCCAATGTTTGGGCACACAGGGGCTCTCCAAACACAACATGGCGTCCGCTAATAATTCAAGCAAATTTTACAATCAAAAAGTTAAATGGCGCTCTTTCCCTTCCGAGCCCTGCCGTGCGCATAAACAGTGTTTTTTCCCCACATATTAGGTATCTGTGTGCCCAGGGGAAATTGCACAACTAATTTTGGGGTCCATTTTTTCTTGTTACCTCTGTGAAAATAAAAAAAATTGGGTCTAAAGTAACATTTTTGTGAAAAAGTTAAATGTTCATTTTTTTCTTCCACATTCAAAAAATTCCTGTGAACCACCTGAAGGGTTAAAAAAGTTCTTGAATGTGGTTTTGAGCACCTTGAGGGGTGCAGTTTTTAGAATGGTGTCACTTTTGGGTATTTTCTGTCATAAAGACCTCTCAAAGTGACTTCAAATGTGATGTGGTCCCTAAAAAAATGGTTTTGTAAATTTTGTTGGAAAAATGAGAAATCGCTGGTCAACTTTTAACCCTTATAGCTCCCTAACAAAAAAAAATTTTGGTTCCAAAATTGTGCTGATGTAAAGTAGACATGTGGGAAATGTTATTTATTAACTCTTTTGTGTGACATATCTCTCTGATTTAAGGGCATAAAAATTCAAATTTTGAAAATTGCAAAATTTTCAAAATTTTCGCCAAATTTCCTTTTTTTTCACAAATAAACGCAAGTGATATCGAATAAATTTTACCACAATCATGAAGTACAATATGTCACGAAAAAACAAACTCAGAATCAGGGGGATCCATTGAAGCGTTCCAGAGTAATTACCTCATAAAGTGACAGTGGTCAGAATTGTAAAAATTGGCCTGGTCATTAACGTGCAATCCACCCTCGGTGCTTAAGGGGTTAACCCCTTTACCCCCGAGGGTGGTTTGTACGTAAATGACAAGACCAATTTTTACAATTCTGACCACTGTCACTTTATGAGGTAATTACTCTGGAACGCTTCAATGGATCCCCCTGATTCTGAGCTTGTTTTTTCGTGACATATTGTACTTCATGATTGTGGTAAAATTTATTCGATATCACTTGCGTTTATTTGTGGAAAAAATGGAAATTTGGCAAAAATTTAGAAAATTCTGCAATTTTCAAAATTTGAATTTTTATGCCCTTAAATCAGAGGGATATGTCACACAAAATAATTAATAAACAACATTTCCCACATGTCTACTTTACATCAGCACAATTTTTTAACCACATTTTTTTTTTATTAGGGAGCTATAAGGGTTAAAAATTGACCAGCAATTTCTCATTTTTCCAACAAAATTTACAAAACCATTGTTTTAGGGACCTCATCACATTTGAAGTCGCTTTGAGGGGTCTTTATGGCAGAAAATATCCCAAAGTGACACCATTCTAAAAACTGCAACCCTCAAGGTGCTCAAAAACACATTCAAGAACTTTATTAACTCTTCAGGTGGTTCACAGTAATTTTTGGAATGTGGAAGAAAAAAATTAACATTTAACTTTTTTCACAAAAATGTTATTTTAGACCCAATTTTTTTTATTTTCGCAGGGGTTTCACAGGAAAAAATGGACCCCATATTTGTTGTGCAATTTCCATTGAGCTCGCAGATACCCCATATCTGGGGAAAAAACACTGTTTGGGCACACGGCAGAGTTCGGAAGGGAAGGAGCACCATTTGACTTTTGATTTTAAAATTTGCTTGAATAATTAGCGGACGCCATGTTGCGTTTGGAGAGCCCCTGATGTGCCAAAACAGTGGAAACCACCCACAAGTGACACCATTTTGGAAACTAGACCCCTCAGGGAACTTATCTAGATGTGTTGTGAGCACCTTGAACCCCCAGATGCTTCACAGAAGTTTATAATATTGAGCCTTAAAAATAAAATTTTCACATTTTTCCCACAAAAATGTTTTTTAGCCCCCAATTTTTCATTTTCATAAGGGTAACAGGAGAAATTGCACCATGCAGTCAGTTTGTTGTGCAATTTCTCCTGAGTAAGCAGATACCCCATATGTGGGGGAAAACCACTGCTTGGGCATACGGCAGGATTCGGAAGGGAAGGAGCACCATTTGACTTTTTGAATGTAAAATTTGCTTGAATAATTAGTGGATGTGCCCCTGATGTGCCTAAACAGTGGAAATCCCCCACAAGTAACACCATTTTGGAAACTAGACCCCTCAGGGAACTTATATAGATGTGTGGTGAGCACCCTGAACCCCAAAGTCCTTTACAGAAGTTTATAATATGGAGCCGTAAAAATAAAAAAATCTAACTTTTTCCACAAAAATGATGTTTTAGCCCCAATTTTTTTTATTTTCACAAGGTTAAGAGGAGAAAATGGACCCCAAAAACTTTTGTGCAATTTCTCCTGAGTGCGCCGATACCCCATATGTGGGGAAAATGTGTTTGGGCACACGGCAGAGTTCAGAAGGGAAGGAGCACTGTGTGACTTTTTGAACGCAAAATTGCCTGAAATCGAGAGTGGACGCCATGACGCGTTTAGAGAGCCCCTGATGTGCCTAAATAGTGGAAACCCCCCACAAGTGACCCCATTTTGGAAACTACACCCCTCAAGGATTTTATCAAGGGGTATAGTGAACATTTTGAACCCAGAGGTAAGACACAGAATTTGAGAACATTAGGTCATCATATTGAATAAGTTGTCATTAGTCTTGAGCGCAAGTGCTCGCTACTTGAGTTTGCATCAGGTACTCAGGTATGCACCATGTACCGCAGGTGCTCGAGTGACATGTTCGAGTCCCCGTCCACATGTTTCACAGTTATTAGACACCCAAAAAAAACATGCGGGGATAGCTTGTGCATGGCAGGCAATCCCTGCAAGGTTTTTTTGGTCGCAAAGCATATGGGGCAGAGACTCGAGCAAGTCACTCGAGCACCCGCGATACTCAGTGCATACCCGAGCACCCGATGCAAACTTAAGTAGCGCCATATCGTCATCTTTTTTTTTTTTAATTTTGAAAAAAATCCCAACAGTAACCCTATCCCAACTCTAACCCCAACTCCAACCCTAGCCCAACTCTAACCCCAACCCTAACCCTAGCACAACCCTAGCCCAACCCTAACCCCAAACCTAGCCCGACCCTGACCCCAACCCTAACCGTAGCACAACCCTAGCCCAACCCTAACCCTAACCCTAGTCCAAACCTAACCCCAACCCTAACCCTAACCCGAGAGTTTATTTTTTACGCCGTTCCTCATTCGGTATAAGTAATTAAACGGCTTTATTCTTCGGGTAGGTGCAATTACAGTGATACCAGAATCATATGATGTTTTTATGATTGACAGCTGTCACACACTAAAAGACGCATTTTTTTGTAAAATCTAGTTTTTGCATTGCCATATTTTGAGAGCTATAATTGTTCCATATTTTGGCAGACAGAATCATGTGATGGCTTGTTTTTTGCGGGATGAGTTGACATTTTTATTGGTGCCATTTTCAGGCACGTGACATTTTTTGATCACTTTCTATTCCAATTTTTGGGAGGCAGAATAAACAAAAACCAACAATTCAGGAATTGTTTTTTTTTTAAAATTTGATGCTGTTCCGCGTGTGGTAAAATGAATAAGGTAGCTTTATTCTTCGGGTCAGTACGTTTACAGCGGTACCACATTTATATCGTTTTTCTATGTTTTGGCGCTTTTACATAATAAAAGCTATTTAATAGAAAAAATTATTTTTGCATGGCTTTATTCTGAGAGCTATAACTTTTTTATTTTTTGGCTGATGGAGCTGTATGACAGCTTGTTTTTTGCGGGAAAAGATGACGTTTTCAGCAGTACCATCTTTTTGATCGTGTGTTATTCCACTTTTTATTTGCCGGTATGATGATAAAGCATTGTTTTTTTGCTTAGTTTTTTATTCATTTTTTTTGCTGTATTCACTGAAGGGGCTAACTAGTGGGACAGTTTTATAGGTCAGGTCATTCCGGATACCAATATGTGTACTTTTATTGTGTTTTTTTTTTTTCATAATAATATTTATTGATAGTTACATTATATTTTTATTTTTGGTGTATTTTTTTATATATATTTTTACAATTTTTTAAAAAAAAAATTCACTTTTTTTAAAAAACCATCCCTGTGCTATACAGGCTGTCAGCTCTGCAGATGCAGAAGATACTTTGGTCATGCACTGCGCATGACCAAAATATCTTCCTGCTGTCTGGTGACCCGGATGTTGTCATGACGACATCGGGTCGTCATGGCAACATTCGGGAAGCTGCGGCAGACAGCGCTGGGGGCCGGCAGGAGAGGTGAGTATCACGATCACCTCCCCTTGCCCCCGCAATGCTGCGATCGACTTCGATCGCAGCATTGCGGGGGTTAAGGTGCCGGGAGCGGTGCGGGACCACTCCTAGCACATAGCACCTGGTGTCAGCTGTGACAATCAGCCGACATCCGGCGGCGATGGTGCCCACACAGCTTGTGTGCGGGCGTGATCGCAAATACGTACTAATACGTATCAGGCTCTTAAAGCCCAAGGCGCAGATACGTATTAGTACATCTTGGGCTTTAAATGGGTTAATTGGAACTGTAATGCTGCATTTATTGAGTAGCAAAATCATAGCTTCAAAACCTTACTAAACTCATCATGAGAACATAGCCTTAAATATGAAAAAAAACTTATAAATTTATGTGCACATGGTGTCTTTTAGATGCCGATGCAACCACCAAGTATTCCCAGCAAAGACATTTCAGGAAAACACTAGTGGTCAATTCCCTGAGGTGGCTTAACTGGCAGCTTTGCTGTCATTTTTGGAGGACATGTGAAAAAGACACCATGTGCAAATACTCTTAATTTGGAATCATTGCAATCATGCTGACCTGAAGAAACATATTGCCAGGTGTTGTTTACAGCACAGTAAATATCATAATATAAAACTCTGAAAAATAATAGCAGAATTGTTAACCCACTTTCAATATATTATATGCAGGGGCTTAACCATTGCGATCTCACACATTTCTCATAGCAGGCAAGTCGAAGTCAGCTGCAGGCCTCTGCGCCAGCTATAGAGGAGGACGCCGCTTATCATCGATAGAGGAATAGGAGACAGTGAGAAGAATTGCTTTTCTTTGTTGTTTTTTTATTAATGTCTTAGAGCAGAACATTGAATATTATTACAGGATGGGCCCAGGAGGTGGAACATTATACCAGGATGGGGAACATTATCACTGGAAGGGGAGTGAATGTGGATATTATACCAAGATGGTGAACATTATACCAGAAAGATGCCCATGATGGGGGACATTTTACCAACATGGGTGACATTATTACCAGGATGGGGTACCTAATTACTGGTAGGGGCCCAGGATGCGGGATATTATTACTGGAAGAGGCCCAGGATGAGGAATATTATACCAGAATGGGGGACATTATACCAGGAAGGGGCCCAGCATGGGGGACATATATTACTGGAGAGGGCCAGAATGGGGATATTACAGTGGGATGGGGGGCATTATTACTGAAAGGGGCCCAGGATGGGGCACTTTATACCAGGAAAAAGCCAGGATGTGGATATTATTCCAAAAAGAGGCTCAGGATAGGGGTCATTATAGCACAAAAGGACCCAGGATTTGGCCAATATTACTGGAAGGGGTCCAGGATGGCGAACATTCTTATCAGAAGGGTCACAGGATGGAAGACATTATACCAGGCAGAGGTACATGATGGGGGATATTATTACATTAGAAGGGTTAAAAGATTGGTACCAATTTCTCATTTTTTCAGAAATTTACAAAGGCTGTTTCTTTAGGGACCTATTCAGATTTAAATTAGCTAAATATGGTAAACTGACTACAAGTTATACAATTTTAAAAACAATTTTTAAATACTCCAAAACTGGTGTCAGGAATTTTTTTAACCCTTCAGGTGCTACACAGAAATTAATGCAAAGTGGAATGAAAAAAAGTAAATTTTAATTTTTACTTTAACATGCTGCTATAGTCACAATTTTTCCACTTTTACAAGGATTAGCACACGAAAATGGATCTCACAATTTGTTACCTAGTTTGTTCTGAGCACGCTGATACCCCACGTGTGGTTAGAAACCTCTTTGGACAAACGGTAAATCTCAAAAGGGAAGGAGCTCTATTTGATTTTGAAACACAAAATTGGCTGAAATAGATTGCGGGCACCATGTCGCATTTGCACGGCCCCTAAGACACCAAAACAGCAGAAATCCCCTCAAGTGACCCCATTTTGGAAACTACACCCCTCAAGGATTTTATCCAGGTATATAGTGAACATTTTGAACTAACAAGTACTACCCATAATTTGATACAATTAGATTGTCAAGTTAAAGCGACATTTGGTATTTGGAATGTAAATTTAGCTAAAATAGATTGCAGACACCATGTCTCATTTGCAGAGCCCTTGAGGTACTAAAGCAGCAGAAACCTCAACAAGTGACCACATTTTGGAAACTAGACCCATCAATGAATTCATCTAGGGGTGTGTTGAGCTTGTTGAATGCATAGGTACATAACATAACTTTTTATTATGTGGATGTGAAAATGGAGAATTGATTTTTTTCTGCTATAATGTTGTTTTAGCCCCAAATTTGTAATTTTTACAAGGATAATAGGAAAAAACAGACCCCATAATTTGTTATGCAATTTCTTCCTAACACGAAGGTTAAAACCGCTGTTTGGGCACATGACAGGATTCTGAAAGGAAAGAACGCTATTTGATTTTGAAGAATAAGTCTGCTTGGAATGTATTGTGAATGCCATGTCACATTTGCAGAGTTCTTGATGTGCCAAAACAGCAGAAAATCCCCACAAGTGACCCCATTTTGGAAACTAGACCCCTCAAGGAATTCATCTAAGGGTGTACTGAGCATTTTTAATCTACAGATGATTCACAAAACTTTATAAAATTTAGATATGAAATCAAAAAATTACATTTATTCCACTAAAATACTGTTTTAGTACCAAATTTATCATTTCCACCAGGGGTAATGGGAGAAAATGGACACCATAATCTGTTATGCAATTTTTACTGAATGTGGCAATAACCCATATGTGGTTGTACACTACTGTCTGAGCACATGGCAGAGATTGGATAGGAATGAGCGCTACTTGGCTTTTAGAATGGAGATTCCATTTGACTAAATTGTGGGCTCCATTAGCCGAGCCCCTGAGGGGCCAGATTAGCAGGCACCCCCCAAAAGTGACCAAATATTGGAAAATTCACTGCTTAAGTAATTCATCTAGGAATATAGGGAGTATTTTGAACCCACAAGTGCCTCACAGAATTTTGTAACATTTTGACGTGGAAGTATAACATTTTTGTGGTAAAAATGTAAATTTTTTATCTGTTGAAAAATTGTCAGTTACTCAAGGGTTAATATGTGAAACTGGTCCCCACAATTTATTGCACAATTTTTCCCAAAAGTGATGATGCCCTCCCTATATGTCATCAGAAACAACTGTTTAGCCACACGTCAGGGCTGAGATGGAAGGAGCACTATTTGGCTTTTGGATCCCTAGATAGTTTATGGGCGACATTTGCGTGGCCCACTAAGGTACCAGAACAGCAGAAAAGCCCCAAAAGTGACCCCATTGTAGAAATTGTGTCTCTTAATGAATTCATCTACGGTTGCAGCAACTATTTGCAAATCTGCCAGTTTAATGCCCATACATTGTGCCCCATGCAGTGCAGTGCCACCATATATTGTAGCACCCCCACACATAGTGCCCAGCTTGTGCTTCTGGAGACATGCACCCAGTATATTGTTAATTGGGCTCTCTTCACTACAATGAGGCCAAACACGTGGTCACCTTCCATAGTTTAGCCACAGTGGGGATCAGAAGATGGGGTATTTGGATTTGGGAGTGCTGATTTCACTGGATTTTACTTGAACGGTCACGAGCCTTCACTTTTCCAGAGTCTGTTCTACCAGCAACATAGGAACCCCCTATAGTTTCAGTGACAGATGACGGACCTGAGTGGGGGCTGGCTTTGTCCGGAATATGCTAAGGTTTTTATTGGCAACATTTTGGGGATCATAACATTTTTTGACGCTTCCAGAATAAGGCTGGGATCACAATCTTGTGTTATACACTGAGCACTTATGGCGGGATTTCCGTGTAAATGCCACAAAAATGCGATCCAAAATTCCCAACGGAACCATTCACTATAATGAGGCAGATGGAGACACTTTGGAGTCCGTTTGGCTTCTTCTCCGGTGGTATCCATCCTTTTAAGCGTGCACAGAACTGGGGTCAACCACACTTGTGCGCTAAAAAGACGCTTAAAAAAATGGAACACTGCTGGAACAGAGAGCAGACAGAGTCCAAAGTGACTCCATCTGCCTCATCAGTGACGGTTTCCATCAGAGGTTTAGTCTTAATCGCATTTTTGGGATTTACACAGAAACCCCGACATTAGCGCTCAGCGGAGAGCACAGGATAAATGTGACCCAAGCCTTATTCGGATTTTTGAGAGGCAGAATGTACAAATAGAAGGCAGTACAGGAATAATTCTTATTTTTATTTTTGTGTGGGTCACTGTGTGGTATAAGTGATAAGATGATTTTATCCATTGGGTCGGTGCGATTACAGCAATAGCAAATTCATATATTTTTTTTTAGATTTTGCTGCAATCACACAGTAAATGTGATTATGATTTTCAGTTGTTTCACACTTTTTTGTTAAGTATATAATTCCACATGTGTTAATTCATAGTTTTGATGCCTTCAGTGTGAATGTACAATTTTCATAGTCTTGAAAATACAGAAAAATCTTTAAATGAGAAGGTGTGTCCAAACTTTTGGTCTGTACTGTAAGTAAGTATGCTTATGCTTGTGGCCGAAACATTGCTTTTATGATGCATGTGGATAAATAAAGGAATGAAATTATCTCTCTGGTGCCTTGGAAACAATTTGTCTCTGGATTTGCTGTTAACTCGATGGGAAGTTGCCCCAAAGAAGCACAGAGCCTATGGAGTGCAGCAAAGTAAATTACCATTCCTCTGACAGCCATTGACTTCACTGATGGCATCCTAAGGCATTTAAGTGTATTGTTGCGTGTAGAGCTCATTGTCAATAATGAGTAAATCAAGATGTTTTGAATATTTTGTTTGCATTTTTTCACATCATTAGCATGTCTATCCATCCTGTGATTTCCATAATTCCACCACTATTCCTTCCTGGTGTTGCACTTTCAGTGTCCAGGAGTTATATTCATAATTTTCTTTTCATGTACCCAGCAATTAGGCATTATTTTTCTACCCCCTTGTATTACTTATATTCTTTAGTTCTTCTTGTATTGATGTTATTTTCAAAACCCAGAGCATGACAATGTGTCCAGTCAGCTTTCTTCACCTTTGCCTCCTATTCAATTCAATGGGAGGCTGATGTTGTATCCCGCGGTGGCCACTACAACTAAACAGCCAAGCATCGCAAGTAAGTACCTGTAGCCGGTGGCGGCTGCCGCCAGCACCGATAACAGCTGATCGGCGGGGGCATCATTGTAAAAGTAGTGGACAACTACCCCCGTAGTGTTCGAGTTCGGTTCGGTTCGTCGAACACCCGTGTGTTCGCCGAACTGTTCGTCGAACTGTTCGTCGAACACCTTCGAACACCGTTAAAACCAATGGCAGGCAAACAAAAACACATAGAAACACATAGAAAACACCTTCAAAGGTGTCCAAAAGCTGACAAACTGCTCAGAAGACATAACTAACACATGGAAAAGTGACAAGTACATATAGTCATGCGAAAATAAAAGAGGTGGAGGAGTAAAAGGAGGGGGAGACACAGATATAGGCATGTCATGCCCTTCTAAAATCCAAAAAGTGAGAAGCCGACACGGCCAGTCCGCTCCTGCCCGTGCCACCTCCGTGTCGCCGGGTTTGTGCCAGAGCCGCGGTGAACCCTGATGGCCAGCCCCCCTCTCCCAATACTGGTGCCTGTCCGCTGGTGGGTCGAGTGAGCCCCCCTGTGGTGGAGGCAGCTCTAAACTTTTTAATTTAAATTGTCTCTCTAATTTGAATGAATACACTTTAAATCCATTTACAAGGATCTATTGGAGGGCAAGTCTCATGCCAGCAGCCGCGTAATTCCAGCTCCAGTAGCGTCCACTAAAGCTGCTGCAGTTAAAAAGCTTTTATAAGGATCGAGCTCGGCTGTCCACCGCAAGGCATCCTACTGCCAGTCCCAGCCCCTATGCCTTGGGGTGCCTCCTGATGCTCTTCACTGAGTATCCCATGGTCCCAAAGCATTTCCTTTGAAAAAATTAAGTGTCTAAACTACAGGTGGTGTAGCTTGCTTAACAGCCGGGATAATCCGCTGACTAGCAGACACTGCTACTAGGCACAAAGTATTTCCTGGGCTAGATGCAGTTAAAAATTTGTAATTAGATACTCTCGTTGGATGCTGAGAAAGCATTCCATAGAGTCTCCTGGCACGCCATATATGATTCTCTTAAAAAGCTTGGGGTAGGGGTCTAGGGGACCTTTTTATAGCCAAAATCACGGCCCTGTATCACAATACGTCACCTAGGCTGAAGATAAATGGAACTGTAGCACCCTGAGGGCTCGGTTGCTACAGAGGTATTGCACCTCACCCAGAGGTGTGATATCTCACTCTCAGGTAAGGATGGAGTGTGGATCAGGACCCGACACCTGCATGCATTACACCACATTGCCGTGGGGCAGGGCGACCAATATGCCTCTGAGATGGGCACGACAGTCCCTGTCCCTGGCTGGAGTGGGGGGAGGGAACACTGAGGAAGGGGAACCCTGTAGTGCAGGAGCAGGGAGGAAGCAGTTCCTGGGTGCATTGAGAAGGGAGTATAAAAGGTGGGCACCATCTTAGTTCAGTGCAGAGAAGTCTGAGCAGAGGCTCTGCATGAGCTCTGCTCCGGAGGCGGGCCTAGTAACAGAGGCCCAGGCCTGGAAGAGGGAGAAGGAAGGAAGAGGAGCGGAGAAGGCTCCAGGAACGAGGAATGAAGGGATCCCAGGGGTGCGGACGGGCGAGTCGCCACCGCACGCCCGAATCCACCTGCGTGGAGGGGTCAGGCCAAAGGGGGAGACCGGTACCCGAAACTAGTGGAGGCAGGAAACGACCCTCAGCTAGAAACCGGAGGCTGTGACATTTTATGTGGCGCAGCCCCTCGCTACACCCGCTAGGAAGGCACCACATAGGGTCAGGGAAACTGGCGCCAAGTTTACCAAGAGGAGGCCCGAGGCAGCCGGACAGAAGGGTTGGTAAGAAAGGCCAGACAAAGGACACACAAAGGGGGTCCTGTGAAGCGCTCCAAAGTTATCTGGGAGTTGTCTGAGCCCCTCACCTGGTGAGCACAGTACGACGTGGGCAGCCGTTACCTGCAGACGTGGTCTGGATAATAAGAACTGTGAGTAAAGGCCCTGGACTGCATCACTGACTCCGTGTCGTTACTGCTGCTGCCCTGCACCATCACCCCCATCCTCCGCATACACTGCCCTGAGGCTATACTCCTCCCGTGGGGAGTTATGCTACGCTCTGCTGCACCCACAACACCAGCCTCAGCGGTCTGCCCTGCAGCGGCGGTTCACTCTGACCGCAATCCACGGGTGGCGTAGTCGGACATTTAAACATCAAAACCACATAAATAGTTGCGCCACTAGTTTGACCACCCTGAGCCACGGAACCGGGTCGCCGCCACGAAGACTACAACCACCAGCATCCACCAAAAAGGGTCCGGCTCCGGGTGTCCCAAGGCCCAGGGGGTGCATCAGAACATTTTCATCACCTTTCACAATCACCAATGGGACAAGGCAGGGATGTCCTCTGTCCCCTCTCTTATACATCCTAGTGACGGAGCACCTGCTCTCATCAATTCGCCATAACCCCAATATTAGGTGGATTGAGGTGGGAGGCACCGAGTACAAGTGCTCTCTATTTGCTGATGATGTCCTAGTATATATCACTCAATCACATATATCCATCCATGCTGTTATGGCTGAAATAGATCACTTTGTTACATGGTCAAATTTTAAAATCAATGCAGCGAAGTCTGAGGCCCTCGAGGTCTCCCTCCCCAAATCCATATAGGATTCCATCCAGTCCAACTTTCCCTTTGCCTGGCCCTCACAGGGTATCAAATACTTAGGAATTCCTATTCATAGAGACCTCTCCCATCTATGTTATCTTAATTTTGGGCCCTTTATTGAACAACTCCATACAGACCATGGTTGGCAAGTTAGAACTGTAAGATTCACTACGTGAACCACTGGTGTTTTGTGGAAAAGCACATGTACACTGCGTTCCAAATTATTATGCAAAAAGTGTTTAGGAGTGATAAGGGAAGAATTTGTTTGTTTGTCAGTTAAACTCATTGATGGTGATGTGTGTCAGGGCTCTTTATATCACTGTAAGCAATTGCAGACACCTGTGCTAATTAGTTTGGCAGGTGTGTCCAATGAAAGGCAAGACTACTTAAGAAGGCTGTCTCACATTATTAAGTAGCCTACATTTTCTGCCAAAATGGGAAAGAAATAGGATGTGTCGGCTGCTGAGAAGCAACAAATTGTGGAGTGTTTAGGTCAAGGCATGACTACACTCAACATTTTGCGATGATCAGGATGAAGTGTCTTGGCAATCAAGAAGTATGTAGCTGATTCACAGTACACACGTGTGCGTGCTGATAAGGGCAAATTGAGGACTCTTTCCTACAGGCAATTACGTCAGGTTGAAAGAGCAGCGGCAAAAAAGCCTTGTCATAGCAGCAGACAAGTTTTTGAAGCTGCTTGTGCCTCCAACGTCCCCCGAACAACAAGATGCAGGGTCCTTCAGAGGTTTGCAGCTGTGCATACGCCATCCTGTCGACCTCCTCTATCCACTTCACACAAGCAGAAACGGCTCCAGTGGGCCAAACATTACATGAAGACTGATTTCAAAACTGTTTTGTTCACGGATGAGTGCCGTGCAGCGCTCGATGGTCCAGATGGATGGAGTGGAGGATGGCTGGTTGATGGACACCCCACGCAAACACGGCTACAGCGCCAACAAGGAGGAGGTGGAGTAATGTTTTGGGCTGGAATCATGGGGAGAGAGATTGTCGGCCCCTTTAGGATCCCTGAAGGCGCTAAAGATGAACTCCATAATGTATGTGGATTTTCTCAAACAGCACTTCCTGCCATGGTTCAAGAAGAAGAACCGTGTATTTCACAGCAAGATCATTTTTCTGCATGATAATGCACCATCTCATGCTGCACATAAAACATCTGCATCTCTGGCTGATATGGGCATAAAAGGGGACAAACTTATGGTGTGACCCCCATGCTCCCCTGACCTGTACCCCATTCAGAACCTTTGGAGCATCATTAAAAGGAGTGTCTATGATGGCGGGAGGCAGTTCACATCTAAGCAACAGCTCTGGGAGGGTATTCTGTCCTCATGCAAAACAATTGAAGCAGAAACCATCCAAAACCTGACAAATTCAATGGACGAGAGAGTTCAGAAGCTCCTTTCGAACAAGGGGTCCTATGTGAAAATGTAACATCACCTAGAATAAAGTTTTGAGTTGAAAACTGTTTGATTTCAGTTTCTAACAACCTGCTAATGCTTATAATTTCAAAAATGACCATTTTTTTGGTCTTTATTAAAATGAAAATGTTGATCGAAAAGTTTGGGGGATCTAAGAGTGTGGCAACCCAGTAGTCATGATTACTTCGAATTCTGGCAATATGAGGGTCATGCTGCAGGTAGTGCAGCAAGAAGGCACTTATGTGTCTTGCGCATCTCGGAGCCCCAAAATTATTTTCCGGGCTAGATGCAGCTAAAAATTATTATTAATTTTAAATCTGGTGAAGCTTTAGTATAGATGGCCTAATAGGATCAGTGCTGCACACTGCTACAAAGCCCAAATTATTTTCCAGCCAAGATACAGATAAACATGATTAGTAATTTGAAAGCTTAAAACGGTTGGTAGGGTGATTTTAACCAATCATCAAGTTTTTACTCTCCCCAGGATGACACAGGGGTAGAAAAGTCGTTTCGGATCCATGATTTGTTCATCTTTATGAACGTGAGTCTGTCTACATTAACAGTGGAGAGCCGCGTGCGCTTATCTGTCAGCACACCACCAGCAGCGCTGAACACACGTTCAGACAGAACGCTGGCTGCGGGGCATGACAAGATCTCCAAGGCGTAAGTGGCTAGCTCCGGCCATTTATCCAGATTGGAAGCCCAAAAAGAGCAAGGGTCCAGTGACACAGTCGTGGCTTCAATGTTTACTTGGAGATACTCCTGTACCATCGTCTCTAGGCGTTGAATATGTGTCAGACTTCTTGTCTCCTGTGGCCTTGCAAAGGATGGGCTAAAAAAGTGGTGAAATGATTCCGCAAAATTGATGTTACCAGCAGATACTGTGGTTCTGTTACGGTTTGAATGCTGAACACTTGACGGTCCCACGGTTGGCAAGTTGGAACTGTGAGATTCACTACGTGCACCACTGGTATTTTGTGGAAAAGCACATGTAAGATTCTGCAACAGTCTCTGCTGATACTCCTGCATGCGTGCATCCCTTTCTATGGCAGGAATAATTTCTGCAAATTTACTTTTGTACCGGGGATCTAACAGTGTGGCAACCCAGTAGTCAGGATTATTTCTAATTCTCACAATTTGAGGGTCATGTTGCAGGTAGTGCAGCAAGAAGGCACTCATGTGTGTTGCGCATCCAGGAGCACCAAGTCCCTGTTGTGTTGGTGGCGAGGTAACAATCATGCTTCCTTCCTCTGTCCTCTCCCCCCAACCTCGCACAACAGAAATGTGATCAAGGTCTCCCTCATCTGATGAGTCTTCCATCAGTTCGTCCTCCACTTCTTCCTGGGCTCCTGCACCTTCCTCACTAGTTTGGCTGCTACCATGCGCCCTGGTGAAACCATCTCCCCCACCCTCACATGCCTGCCGCCTTGGTGCTGCCGACCGTCTGGACCTTGCAGATGTTAGCCCTTCCGCATACAACTCCTCCTCCTCTACTTCCTCCACCTCCTCTTGTGCCACCACCTGACTCCGAATTCTGTTTAACATGTGCTCCAGCATGTAAATCACCGGAATAGTCATGCTGATAATGGCATCGTCAGCACTAAACATCTTCGTCGCCATTTCAAAACTGTGCAGAAGGGTGCATAGGTCCCTGATCTGAGACCACTCCTCCAGCGTGATTTGCCCCACCTCTGAATCTCGTTGGCCCAGGCTATACGTCAGAACGTATTGCACCAGGGCTTGTCGGTGCTGCCACAGTCGCTGCAACATGTGCAGAGTTGAATTCCACCGGGTAGGCACATCGAATTTTAGCCGGTGAAGTGGCAGGCCCAACGACTTCTGTAGAGATGTAAGTCGCTGAGCTGCGGGATGCGAACGGCGGAAGTGAGCACACAGCGACCGTGCCCTCTGCAGAAGGCCATCTAGTCTGGGATAGTGGGCTAAAAATTGCTGGACAACCAGGTTCAACACGTGAGCCATACAAGGCACGTGTGTGACATTGCCCCGGCGAAGGGCCGCACCCAGGTTTGCAGCATTGTCGCACACGGCCTTCCCTGGTTTCAGGTCCAGTGGAGACAACCATTCATGAAATTGGTTCTCCAGAGCTGACCACAACTACTCAGCTGTGTGACTCACATTTCCCAGACATTTCAATGTAAAAACCGCCTGATGACGTTGAGCCCTACTGCCAGCATAGTAAGGAGGTGTGCACGATCCCTTCTGCGCAGTTAGAAAGCTTGTGGCATGACCAGACAGGCTTTGGGTGCAGGTGGAAGACCGAGAGGAGGTTGAGGAGGCAGAAGCAGTGGAGGAACTTTGACATAAAGAGGATTGACGCACAACTCGTGGGGACGGCAAGACTTGGACAGCAGCCCCTTGTCCTGCTGTCACCATAGTTACCCAGTGCCCAGTCAGCGACATGTAACGCCCCTGTCCATGCCTACTCGTCCAAGTGTCTGTGGTGAAATGCACCCTGTCACACACAGAGTTTCTCAAAGAAGCGGTGATGTTGTGTGCGACATGCTGGTGGAGCGCAGGCACACCTTTCTTTGAGAAGTAGTGCCGACTGGGCATCTGGTACTGGGGCACTGCGACGGACATAAGGTCTCGAAAATCCTCTGTGTCCACCAGGCGGAAAGGCAGCATTTCTGTAGCCAAGAGCTTGCAGATGGTTAAATTCAACCTCTTAGCCTTCTCATGGCTAGGAGGAAATGGTCTTTTACTTGTCCACATCTGAGGGACCGAGGGCTGGCTATTGTGCTTAGACGGGGTTGATAAGGGTGTCCCCGGCAAACTGCCGATCTGTGAGGAAGATGCAGGCAGACATGTTAGGTTGCCTTGATCCAAAGGTGGTGCTATCGATGTCGGACAGCGCTCAACACCAGCTGGTGTTACCACCTCCAAAGAAAATGATGACCTGCCAATCACGCTGGCTGTTGCGGGTAAAGAGGTGGCAGGTCTGCGCCTCAAAACAGGTGTGACTGCTGTCCCCCCAGTCACAGAGGATGAAGAGGCCGCGGATGCACAAGATATGGCAGACGGTGGTTGGCCCGGCCGGCTAGGCCGCATTGTAGCACACTGAGCTTCCCACTGCAACTTATGCTTCATGTCCATGTGCCGGTTCATGCATGAAGTACTCAAACTATGTATTTTTTGGCCTCTACTTAGCTTTTGCTGACAAATGTTACAGATAACACGAGTAGTGTTGAGCCACCCCCGTAGTGTTCGAGTTCGGTTCGGTTCGTCGAACACCCGTGTGTTCGCCGAACTGTTCGTCGAACTGTTCGTCGAACACCTTCGAACACCGTTAAAACCAATGGCAGGCAAACAAAAACACATAGAAACACATAGAAAACACCTTCAAAGGTGTCCAAAAGCTGACAAACTGCTCAGAAGACACAACTAACACATGGAAAAGTGACAAGTACATATAGTCATGCGAAAAGAAAAGAGGTGGAGGAGTAAAAGGAGGGGGAGACACAGATATAGGCATGTCATGCCCTTCTAAAATCCAAAAAGTGAGAAGCCGAGACGGCCAGTCCGCTCCTGCCCGTGCCACCTCCGTGTCGCCGGGTTTGTGCCAGAGCCGCGGTGAACCCTGACGGCCAGCCCCCCTCTCCCAATACTGGTGCCTGTCCGCTGGTGGGTCGAGCGAGCCCCCCTGTGGTGGAGGCAGCTCTAAGCTTTTTAATTTAAATTGTCCCTCTAATTTGAATGAATACACTTTAAATCCATTTACAAGGATCTATTGGAGGGCAAGTCTCATGCCAGCAGCCGCGTAATTCCAGCTCCAGTAGCGTCCACTAAAGCTGCTGCAGTTAAAAAGCTTTTATAAGGATCGAGCTCGGCTGTCCACCGCAAGGCATCCTAGTGCCAGTCCCAGCCTCTATGCCTTGGGGTGCCTCCTGATGCTCTTCACTAAGTATCCCGTGGTCCCGAAGCATTTCCTTTGAAAAAATCAAGTGTCCAAACTACAGGTGGTGTAGCTTGCTTAACAGCCGGGATAATCCGCTGACTAGCAGACACTGCTACTAG
Organism: Phyllobates terribilis; assembly: GCF_046119375.1. Classification (NCBI taxonomy): domain Eukaryota; kingdom Metazoa; phylum Chordata; class Amphibia; order Anura; family Dendrobatidae; genus Phyllobates; species Phyllobates terribilis. The sequence goes on along the minus strand of NW_027362768.1, from coordinate 30,587,602 downwards.
GCACAAAGTATTTCCTGGGCTAGATGCAGTTAAAAATTTGTAAGCAGATACTCTCGTTGGATGCTGAGAAAGCATTCCATAGAGTCTCCTGGCACGCCATATATGATTCTCTTAAAAAGCTTGGGGTAGGGGTCTAGGGGACCCTTTTATAGCCAAAATCACGGCCCTGTATCACAATACGTCACCTAGGCTGAAGATAAATGGAACTGTAGCACCGAGGGCTCGGTTGCTACAGACGTATTGCACCTCACCCAGAGGTGTGATATCTCACTCTCAGATAAGGATGGAGTGTGGATCAGGACCCGACACCTGCATGCATTACACCACATTGCCGTGGGGCAGGGCGACCAATATGCCCCTGAGATGGGCACGACAGTCCCTGTCCCTGGCTGGAGTGGGGGGAGGGAACACTGAGGAAGGGGAACCCTGCAGTGCAGGAGCAGGGAGGAAGCAGTTCCTGGGTGCATTGAGAAGGGAGTATAAAAGGTGGGCACCATCTTAGTTCAGTGCAGAGAAGTCTGAGCAGAAGTGGCAGGGAGCAGGGGCTCTGCATGAGCTCTGCTCCGGAGGCGGGCCTAGTAACAGAGTCCCAGGCCTGCAAGAGGGAGAAGGAAGGAAGAGGAGCGGAGAAGGCTCCAGGAACGAGGAATGAAGGGATCCCAGGGGTGCGGACGGGCGAGTCGCCACCGCACGCCCGAATCCACCTGCGTGGAGGGGTCAGGCCAAAGGGGGAGACCGGTCCCCGAACTAGTGGAGGCAGGAAACGACCCTCAGCTAGAAACCGGAGGCTCTGACATTTTATGTGGCGCAGCCCCTTGCTCCACCCGCTAGGAAGGCACCACATAGGGTCAGGGAAACTGGCGCCAAGTTTACCAAGAGGAGGCCCGAGGCAGCCGGACAGAAGTGTTGGTAAGAAAGGCCAGACAAAGGACACACAAAGGGGGTCCTGTGAAGCGCTCCAAAGTTATCTGGGAGTTGTCTGAGCCCCTCACCTGGTGAGCACAGTACGACGTGGGCAGCCGTTACCTGCAGACGTGGTCTGGATAATAAGAACTGTGAGTAAAGGCCCTGAACTGCATCACTGACTCCGTGTCGTTACTGCTGCTGCCCTGCACCATCACCCCCATCCTCCGCATACACTGCCCTGAGGCTATACTCCTCCCGTGGGGAGTTATGCTACGCTCTGCTGCACCCACAACACCAGCCTTAGCGGTCTGCCCTGTAGCGGCGGTTCACTCTGACCGCAATCCACGGGTGGCGTAGTCGGACATTTAAACATCAAAACCACATAAATAGTTCCGCCACTGGTTTGACCGCCCTGAGCCACGGAACCGGATCGCCGCCACGAAGACTACAACCACCAGCATCCACCAAAAAGGGTCCGGCTCCGGGTGTCCCAAGGCCCAGGGGGTGCGTCAGAACATTTTCATCACCTTTCACAATCACCAATGGGACAAGGCAGGGATGTCCTCTGTCCCCTCTCTTATACATCCTAGTGACGGAGCACCTGCTCTCATCAATTCGCCATAACCCCAATATTAGGTGGATTGAGGTGGGAGGCACCGAGTACAAGTGCTCTCTATTTGCTGATGATGTCCTAGTATATATCACTCAATCACATATATCCATCCCTGCTGTTATGGCTGAAATAGATCACTTTGTTACATGGTAAAATTTTAAAATCAATGCAGCGAAGTCTGAGGCCCTCGATGTCTCCCTCCCTAAATCCATATAGGATTCCATCCAGTCCAACTTTCCCTTTGCCTGGCCCTCACAGGGTATCAAATACTTAGGAATTCCTATTCATAGAGACCTCTCCCATCTATGTTATCTTAATTTTGGGCCCTTTATTGAACAATTCCATACAGACCACGGTTGGCAAGTTAGAACTGTAAGATTCACTACGTGAACCACTGGTGTTTTGTGGAAAAGCACATGTACACCGCGTTCCAAATTATTATGCAAAAAGTGTTTAGGAGTGATAAGGGAAGAATTTGTTTGTTTGTCAGTTAAACTCATTGATGGTGATGTGTGTCAGGGCTCTTTATATCACTGTAAGCAATTGCAGACACCTGTGCTAATTAGTTTGGCAGGTGTGTCCAATGAAAGGCAAGACTACTTAAGAAGGCTGTCTCACATTATTAAGTAGCCTACATTTTCTGCCAAAATGGGAAAGAAAAAGGATGTGTCGGCTGCTGAGAAGCAACAAATTGTGGAGTGTTTAGGTCAAGGCATGACTACAATCAACATTGTGCGATGATCAGGATGAAGTGTCTTGGCAATCAAGAAGTATGTAGCTGATTCACAGTACACACGTGTGCGTGCTGATAAGGGCAAATTGAGGACTCTTTCCTACAGGCAATTACGTCAGGTTGAAAGAGCAGCGGCAAAAAAGCCTTGTCATAGCAGCAGACAAGTTTTTGAAGCTGCTTGTGCCTCCAACGTCCCCCGAACAACAAGATGCAGGGTCCTTCAGAGGTTTGCAGCTGTGCATACGCCATCCTGTCGACCTCCTCTATCCACTTCACACAAGCAGAAACGGCTCCAGTGGGCCAAACATTACATGAAGACTGATTTCAAAACTGTTTTGTTCACGGATGAGTGCCGTGCAGCGCTCGATGGTCCAGATGAATGGAGTGGAGGATGGCTGGTTGATGGACACCCCACGCAAACACGGCTACAGCGCCAACAAGGAGGAGGTGGAGTAATGTTTTGGGCTGGAATCATGGGGAGAGAGATTGTCGGCCCCTTTAGGATCCCTGAAGGCGCTAAAGATGAACTCCATAATGTATGTGGATTTTCTCAAACAGCACTTCCTGCCATGGTTCAAGAAGAAGAACCGTGTATTTCACAGCAAGATCATTTTTCTGCATGATAATGCACCATCTCATGCTGCACATAAAACATCTGCATCTCTGGCTGATATGGGCATAAAAGGGGACAAACTTATGGTGTGACCCCCATGCTCCCCTGACCTGTACCCCATTCAGAACCTTTGGAGCATCATTAAAAGGAGTGTCTATGATGGCGGGAGGCAGTTCACATCTAAGCAACAGCTCTGGGAGGGTATTCTGTCCTCATGCAAAACAATTGAAGCAGAAACCATCCAAAACCTGACAAATTCAATGGACGAGAGAGTTCAGAAGCTCCTTTCGAACAAGGGGTCCTATGTGAAAATGTAACATCACCTAGAATAAAGTTTTGAGTTAAAAACTGTTTGATTTCAGTTTCTAACAACCTGCTAATGCTTATAATTTCAAAAATGACCATTTTTTTGGTCTTTATTAAAATGAAAAGGTTGATCGAAAAGTTTGGGGGATCTAAGAGTGTGGCAACCCAGTAGTCATGATTACTTCGAATTCTGACAATATGAGGGTCATGCTGCAGGTAGTGCAGCAAGAAGGCACTTATGTGTCTTGCGCATCTCGGAGCCCCAAAATTATTTTCCGGGCTAGATGCAGCTAAAAATTATTTTTAATTTTAAATCTGGTGAAGCTTATTATAGATGGCCTAATAGGATCAGTGCTGCACACTGCTACAAAGCCCAAATTATTTTCCAGTCAAGATACAGATAAACATGATTAGTAATTTGAAAGCTTAAAACGGTTGGTAGGGTGATTTTAACCAATCATCAAGCTTTTACTCTCCCCAGGATGACACAGGGGTAGAAAAGTCGTTTCGGATCCATGATTTGTTCATCTTTATGAACGTGAGTCTGTCTACATTATCAGTGGAGAGCCGCGTGCGCTTATCTGTCAGCACACCACCAGCAGCGCTGAACACACGTTCAGACAGAACGCTGGCTGCGGGGCATGACAAGATCTCCAAGGCGTAAGTGGCTAGCTCCGGCCATTTATCCAGATTGGAAGCCCAAAAAGAGCAAGGGTCCAGTGACACAGTCGTGGCTTCAAGGTTTACTTGGAGATACTCCTGTACCATCGTCTCTAGGCGTTGACTATGTGTCAGACTTCTTGTCTCCTGTGGCCTTGCAAAGGATGGGATAAAAAAGTGGTGAAATGATTCCGCAAAATTGATGTTACCAGCAGATACTGTGGTTCTGTTACGGTTTGAGTGCTGAACACTTGACAGTCCCACGTTTGGCAAGTTGGAACTGTGAGATTCACTACGTGCACCACTGGTATTTTGTGGAAAAGCACATGTAAGATTCTGCAACAGTCTCTGCTGATACTCCTGCATGCGTGCATCCCTTTCTATGGCAGGAATAATTTCTGCAAATTTACTTTTGTACCGGGGATCTAACAGTGTGGCAACCCAGTAGTCAGGATTATTTCCAATTCTCACAATTCGAGGGTCATGTTGCAGGTAGTGCAGCAAGAAGGCACTCATGTGTGTTGCGCATCCAGGAGCACCAAGTCCCTGTTGTGTTGGTGGCGAGGTAACAATCATGCTTCCTTCCTCTGTCCTCTCCCCCCAACCTCGCACAACAGAAATGTGATCAAGGTCTCCCTCATCTGATGAGTCTTCCATCAGTTCGTCCTCCACTTCTTCCTGGGCTCCTGCACCTTCCTCACTAGTTTGGCTGCTACCATGCGCCCTGGTAAAATCATCTCCCCCACCCTCACATGCCTGCCGCCCTGGTGCTGCCGACCGTCTGGACCTTGCAGATGTTAGCCCTTCCGCATACAACTCCTCCTCCTCTACTTCCTCCACCTCCTCTTGTGCCACCACCTGACTCCGAATTCTGTTTAACATGTGCTCCAGCATGTAAATCACCGGAATAGTCATGCTGATAATGGCATCGTCAGCACTAAACATCTTCGTCGCCATTTCAAAACTGTGCAGAAGGGTGCATAGGTCCCTGATCTGAGACCACTCCTCCAGCGTGATTTGCCCCACCTCTGAATCTCGTTGGCCCAGGCTATACGTCAGAACGTATTGCACCAGGGCTTGTCGGTGCTGCCACAGTCGCTGCAACATGTGCAGAGTTGAATTCCACCGGGTAGGCACATCGCATTTTAGCCGGTGAAGTGGCAGGCCCAACGACTTCTGTAGAGATGTAAGTCGCTGAGCTGCGGGATGCGAACGGCGGAAGTGAGCACACAGCGACAGTGCCCTCTGCAGAAGGCCATCTAGTCTGGGATAGTGGGCTAAAAATTGCTGGACAACCAGGTTCAACACGTGAGCCATACAAGGCACGTGTGTGACATTGCCCCGGCGAAGGGCCGCACCCAGGTTTGCAGCATTGTCGCACACGGCCTTCCCTGGTTTCAGGTCCAGTGGAGACAACCATTCATGAAATTGGTTCTCCAGAGCTGACCACAACTCCTCAGCTGTGTGACTCACATTTCCCAGACATTTCAATGTAAAAACCGCCTGATGACGTTGAGCCCTACTGCCAGCATAGTAAGGAGGTGTGCAGGATCCCTTCTGCGCAGTTAGAAAGCTTGTGGCATGACCAGACAGGCTTTGGGTGCAGGTGGAAGACCGAGAGGAGGTTGAGGAGGCAAAAGCAGTGGAGGTAAAATGACATAAAGAGGATTGACGCACAACTCGTGGGGACGGCAAGACTTGGACAGCAGCCCCTTGTCCTGCTGTCACCATAGTTACCCAGTGCCCAGTCAGCGACATGTAACTCCCCTGTCCATGCCTACTCGTCCAAGTGTCTGTGGTGAAATGCACCCTGTCACACACAGAGTTTCTCAAAGAAGCGGTGATGTTGTGTGCGACATGCTGGTGGAGCGCAGGCACACCTTTCTTTGAGAAGTAGTGCCGACTGGGCATCTGGTACTGGGGCACTGCGACGGACATAAGGTCTCGAAAATCCTCTGTGTCCACCAGGCGGAAAGGCAGCATTTCTGTAGCCAAGAGCTTGCAGATGGTGAAATTCAACCTCTTAGCTTTCTCATGGCTAGGAGGAAATGGTCTTTTACTTGTCCACATCTGAGGGACCGAGGGCTGGCTATTGTGCTTAGACGGGGTTGATAAGGGTGTCCCCGGCAAACTGCCGGTCTGTGAGGAAGATGCAGGCGGACATGTTAGGTTGCCTTGATCCAAAGGTGGTGCTATCGATGTCGGACAGCGCTCAAGACCAGCTGGTGTTACCACCTCCAAAGAAAATGATGACCTGCCAATCACGCTGGCTGTTGCGGGTAAAGAGGTGGCAGGTCTGCGCCCCAAAACAGGTGTGACTGCTGTCCCCCCAGTCACAGAGGATGAAGAGGCCGCGGATGCACAAGATATGGCAGACGGTGGTTGGCCCGGCCGGCTAGACCGCATTGTAGCACACTGAGCTTCCCACTGCAACTTATGCTTCATGTCCATGTGCCGGTTCATGCATGAAGTACTCAAACTATGTATTTTTTGGCCTCTACTTAGCTGTTGCTGACAAATGTTACAGATAACACGAGTTGGGTCATCTTTATCGATCTGAAAAAATGCCCAGGCTATGCAAGGCTTAGCACCCATGCGACCTGAAGAGCCACCACGACTTGTGGTGAGAGGCAGAGTTGTGTTTGAGGATGCAGCTGTTGACGTGCTTCCAGTACTACGTCTCTGTCCAGGAAGGCACAACCTGACCTCGTCGTCACTAGCATCTTCCTCCACCTCCTCTGCTGACCTCATCTCTTGGCTGACTGTGGGTTGACAGTAAGTGGGATCTCTGACCTCATCATCATCACCCTGTGCGTTATCACACCCGGCGTCCTCAGAGCCAACCTGTTCCTGCCCTGACAAAAAACTAAAGTTGTCGCTCCAATCAGGTATTTGAGTCTTATCATCGTCTTCCTCATTGTCTCCACCAACAGGAGTTACAGTTTGGGAATGAGGGTCTACATTATGGTCAGAACCTTCTGCATCTGGTCCTGGATCCGACTCATAAAGATTCTGGGCATCAGTGCAGATCATTTCCTCCTCTGGATTCACAGAAGCGCTGGAGTCGACCTCTGATTCCCAGGCTATAGTATGAGTAAACAGCTCTGCAGACTCAACCATCTGTTCTACCTCATACTCAGACGGGCAGCTGGAGATTTGGGAGCTGTGAGGAAGCAAGTGCGATTTGGGTGACACCTTTGAGGACTGGAGTATTTGTGATGTTGAAGTTGATGTGGAGGAGAGCCCACTTAAAGGAGCACTTGATATCCGTTGAAGCACCTGCTGTTTTTGTGCCTCATCTGGAATTTGTAGCGATTGGCGTGGCCGTAAGAAAGGGATCTTATTACATTGTCCGCTAAAAGTAGTAGACATTTTAGTTTGGCTGGAAGATGGTCTTTCTTCTGCACCTACCCCACGGACACAACCTTTTTTACCCTTCCCAACACGCCTATTCCCCTTTCCACCAGCAGCAGGCCTTTTTCCACTCATTTTGGTGGTTAACTAATTCACAACTCTGGAGTTGTTTGCACAAAAAAACAATGGATGGTAACCGAGCAGAGCTGAGTGGCCAAACTGTGGTATTAGGCCAAAACTATTGGCTGGGTTAGATGCAGAAAAAAATTATTTTTAATTTGCAACCTGATGGAGGTCAGTATAGATGGACTAATAGACCAAGTCCCACACAGCGCTAGAAGCCCAAATATTTTTTCAGAGCTAGATGCAGAAAATTTTTTTATTCAATTTGCAACCTGATGGAGGTCAGTATAGATGGACTAATAGACCAAGTCCCACACACTGCTAGAAGCCCAAATATTTTTTCAGAGCTAGATGCAGAAAAAAATTATTTTTAATTTGCAACCTGATGGAGGTCAGTATAGATGGACTAATAGACCAAGTCCCACACACCGCTAGAAGCCCAAATATTTTTTCAGAGCTAGATGCAGAAATTTTTTTTATTCAATTTGCAACCTGATGGAGGTCAGTATAGATGGACTAATAGACCAAGTCCCACACACTGCTAGAAGCCCAAATATTTTTTCAGAGCTAGATGCAGAAAAAAAATATTTTTAATTTGCAACCTGATGGAGGTCAGTATAGATGGACTAATAGACCAAGTCCCACACACTGCTAGAAGCCCAAATATTTTTTCAGAGCTAGATGCAGAAAAAAATTATTTTTAATTTGCAACCTGATGGAGGTCAGTATAGATGGACTAATAGAACAAGTCCCACACGCTGCTAGAAGCCCAAATATTTTTTCAGAGATAAATGAAGAAAAAAATTATTTTTAATTTGCAACCTGATGGAGGTCAGTATAGATGGACTAATAGACCAAGTCCCACACACTGCTAGAAGCCCAAATATTTTTTCAGAGCTAGATGCAGAAAAAAAATATTTTTAATTTGCAACCTGATGGAGGTCAGTATAGATGGACTAATAGACCAAGTCCCACACACCGCTAGAAGCCCAAATATTTTTTCAGAGCTAGATGCAGAAAAAAATTATATTCAATTTGCAACCTGCTGGAGGTCAGTATAGAAGGACTAATAGAACAAGTCCCACACACTGCTAGAAGCCCAAATATTTTTTCAGAGCTAAATGAAGAAAAAAATTATTTTTAATTTGCAACCTGATGGAGGTCAGTATAGATGGACTAATAGACCAAGTCCCACACACTGCTAGAAGCCCAAATATTTTTTCAGAGCTAGATGCAGAAAAAAATTATTTTTAATTTGCAACCTGATGGAGGTCAGTATAGATGGACTAATAGACCAAGTCCCACACACCGCTAGAAGCCCAAATATTTTTTCAGAGCTAGATGCAGAAATTTTTTTTATTCAATTTGCAACCTGATGGAGGTCAGTATAGATGGACTAATAGACCAAGTCCCACACACTGCTAGAAGCCCAAATATTTTTTCAGAGCTAGATGCAGAAAAAAAATATTTTTAATTTGCAACCTGATGGAGGTCAGTATAGATGGACTAATAGACCAAGTCCCACACACTGCTAGAAGCCCAAATATTTTTTCAGAGCTAGATGCAGAAAAAAATTATTTTTAATTTGCAACCTGATGGAGGTCAGTATAGATGGACTAATAGAACAAGTCCCACACGCTGCTAGAAGCCCAAATATTTTTTCAGAGATAAATGAAGAAAAAAATTATTTTTAATTTGCAACCTGATGGAGGTCAGTATAGATGGACTAATAGACCAAGTCCCACACACTGCTAGAAGCCCAAATATTTTTTCAGAGCTAGATGCAGAAAAAAAATATTTTTAATTTGCAACCTGATGGAGGTCAGTATAGATGGACTAATAGACCAAGTCCCACACACCGCTAGAAGCCCAAATATTTTTTCAGAGCTAGATGCAGAAAAAAATTATATTCAATTTGCAACCTGCTGGAGGTCAGTATAGAAGGACTAATAGAACAAGTCCCACACACTGCTAGAAGCCCAAATATTTTTTCAGAGCTAAATGAAGAAAAAAATTATTTTTAATTTGCAACCTGATGGAGGTCAGTATAGATGGACTAATAGACCAAGTCCCACACACTGCTAGAAGCCCAAATATTTTTTCAGAGCTAGATGTAGAAAAAAATTATATTCAGTTTGCAACCTGATGGAGGTCAGTATAGATGGACTAATAGAATGATGCTATGCCCAAAAGATTTTACTTCACTAGGTGCAGTAAAAAAATTGGTATTCTATACACAGGTGGTATATCTTGCAACACAGATAGGCTACTCCACTGACTAACACACTCTGCAATAGGCCAAAAAGGATTAGCTTTGCTAGATTCAGCCAAATGCTGTGAAAAAAACTTGCACAGCACTGGCACAGACCTGCCTGGCAAAAACTGATAGGAACTGATGTAACCTAGTCCTGAAAAGGACTCCAATTACAATTAGTCTTTACTCCCACAATCTATCTATTTAAGAGCACAGACCTGCCTGATAAAAGTCGTAGGAAATGCTGTAACCTAGTCCTTAAAAGGACTGCAATCACAACTATTCCCTACTCCCAAGCTATCTGTATATTTGTGCGAAAATTGGCTTGAAATTAACAAGGTATAGCGCACACAGCAACAGCGGTGCCGTCTAACACGCAGCTGCAGCAGTGAGAAAATGGTGGCGACGGGGAAAATGGCTTGGTCTTATAGGGCAAGGACATGTGACATACACTGCCAATGACACATGCCCTTGCTTGTGTGAAAAAAAGCACTTCGCTCCGTGTGTGCGCTGCTGATAGGCTGACAGATTGCACCTCCCCACTGCAAATGCGGGAAAGAGAAAAAAAAATGGAGATCTTCATTGTTCCTGCAGAGATCCATCCCCTGCCCCTCCCCCCACCCCGCTGTACACTCAAACTGCGTATTAACATTAATTTTCATCATTACTGAGAAAAAATCCAGTTATGATTTTGGTGCACGAACAGTTATCGAACATAACCTCGAACAGCCGAATTTTTATCAAATTGTTCGTGTTCGCCGAACGGCTCGAACACCGCCCAAAACAGCTCGAATTTGAGATTGGCGAACAGTTCGAGTAGAACAACGCTCATCTCTAAACACGAGTTGGGTCATCTTTATTGATCTGAAAAAATGCCCAGGCTATGCAAGGCTTAGCACCCATGCGACCTGAAGAGCCACCACGACTTGTGGAGAGAGGCAGAGTTGTGTTTGAGGATGCAGTTGTTGACGTGCTTCCAGTACTACGTCTCTGTCCAGGAAGGCGCAACCTGACCTCGTCGTCACTAGCATCTTCCTCCACCTCCTCTGCTGACCTCATCTCTTGGCTGACTGTGGGTTGACAGTAAGTGGGATCTCCAACCTCATCATCATCACCCTGTGCGTTATCACACCCGTCGTCCTCAGAGCCAACCTGTTCCTGCCCTGACAAAAAACTAAAGTTGTCGCTCCAATCAGGTATTTGAGTCTTATCATCGTCTTCCTCATTGTCTCCACCAACAGGAGTTACAGTTTGGGAATGAGGGTCTACATTATGGTCAGAACCTTCTGCGTCTGGTCCTGGATCCGACTCATAAAGATTCTGGGCATCAGTGCAGATCATTTCCTCGTCTGGATTCACAGAAGCGCTGGAGTCGACCTCTGATTCCCAGGCTATAGTATGAGTAAACAGCTCTGCAGACTCAACCATCTGTTCTACCTCATACTCAGACGGGCAGCTGGAGATTTGGGAGCTGTGAGGAAGCAAGTGCGATTGGGGTGACACCTTTGAGGACTGGCGTATTTGTGATGTTGAAGTTGATGTGGAGGAGAGCCCACTTAAAGGAGCACTTGATATCCGTTGAAGCACCTGCTGTTTTTGTGCCTCATCTGGAATTTGTAGCGATTGGCGTGGCCGTAAGAAAGGGATCTTATCACATTGTCCGCTAAAAGAAGTAGACATTTTAGTTTGGCTGGAAGATGGTCTTTCTTCTGCAGATGTTACTGTTGCTTTAACACCTACCCCACGGACACAACCTTTTTTCCCCTTCCCAACATGCCTATTCCCCTTTCCACCAGCAGCAGGCCTTTTTCCACTCATTTTGGTGGTTAACTAATTCACAACTCTGGAGTTGTTTGCACAAAAAAACAATGGATGGGAACCGAGCAGAGCTGAGTGGCCAAACTGTGGTATTAGGCCAAAACTATTGGCTGGGTTAGATGCAGAAAAAAATTATATTCAATTTGCAACCTGATGGAGGTCTGTATAGATGGATTAATAGAACAAGTCCCACACACAGCTAGAAGCCCAATATTTTTTCAGAGGTAGATGCAGAAAAAAATATATTCAGTTTGCAACCTGATGGAGGTCAGTATAGATGGACTAATACAACAAGTCCCACACACAGCTAGAAGCCCAATATTTTTTCAGAGGTAGATGCAGAAAAAAATATATTCAGTTTGCAACCTGATGGAGGTCTGTATAGATGGATTAATAGAACAAGTCCCACACACAGCTAGAAGCCCAATATTTTTTCAGAGCTAGATGCAGAAAAAAATATATTCAGTTTGCAACCTGATGGAGGTCTGTATAGATGGATTAATAGAACAAGTCCCACACACAGCTAGAAGCCCAATATTTTTTCAGAGGTAGATGCAGAAAAAAATATATTCAGTTTGCAACCTGATGGAGGTCTGTATAGATGGATTAATAGAACAAGTCCCACACACAGCTAGAAGCCCAATATTTTTTCAGAGCTAGATGCAGAAAAAAGTTATATTCAATTTGCAACCTGATGGAGGTCAGTATAGATGGACTAATAGAATGATGCTATGCCCAAAAGATTTTACTTCACTAGGTGCAGTAAAAAAATTGGTATTCTATACACAGGTGGTATATCTTGCAACACAGATAGGCTACTCCACTGACTAACACACTCTGCAATAGGCCAAAAAGGATTAGCTTTGCTAGATTCAGCCAAATGCTGTGAAAAAAACTTGCACAGCACTGGCACAGACCTGCCTGGCAAAAACTGATAGGAACTGATGTAACCTAGTCCTGAAAAGGACTCCAATTACAATTAGTCTTTACTCCCACAATCTATCTATTTAAGAGCACAGACCTGCCTGATAAAAGTCGTAGGAAATGCTGTAACCTAGTCCTTAAAAGGACTGCAATCACAACTATTCCCTACTCCCAAGCTATCTGTAGATTTGTGCGAAAATTGGCTTGAAATTAACAAGGTATAGCGCACACAGCAACAGCGGTGCCGTCTAACACGCAGCTGCAGCAGTGAGAAAATGGTGGCGACGGGGAAAATGGCTTGGTCTTATAGGGCAAGGACATGTGACATACACTGCCAATGACACATTCCCTTGCTTGTGTGAAAAAAAGCACTTCGCTCCGTGTGTGCGCTGCTGATAGGCTGACAGATTGCACCTCCCCACTGTAATTGCGGGAAAGAGAAAAAAAAATGGAGATCTTCATTGTTCCTGCAGAGATCCATCCCCTGCCCCTCCCCCCACCCCGCTGTACACTCAAACTGCGTATTAACATTAATTTTCATCATTACTGAGAAAAAATCCAGTTATGATTTTGGTGCACGAACAGTTATCGAACATAACCTCGAACAGCCGAATTTTTCTCAAATTGTTCGTGTTCGCCGAACGGCTCGAACACCGCCCAAAACAGCTCGAATTTGAGATTGGCGAACAGTTCGAGTAGAACAACGCTCATCTCTAATGAAGATTACATTGGTGTGAAATTATAATGGTAATTATGTTGGAAATTCATCCTCTCGCAAACAAACACCATTTCTGCTATTCAGTTTTCTGTAATTCTCTTTCTTGTCATCAAATCCCAGTTACTTGTTCTCTTCTAGTGTAACCATCAAATAGCATATCTTTCATTTTTTTTAGCTAAGGGGTAACGTTTCTCCTTGTGGAGACTGACATACTGGCTCTGACATGCCAAGGTAAGGAGGCTTATTTGCCGTGCAATGTTCCTCTGGGAAATTTAATATGAAAATTGCATCTTCAGAGAGGAAGAGGACTTGTACTCTATAGCTCCACCTATTGGAAGCAGCAATCCTACAAGTCACAATTTGACCCTTTAACGAGTCTTGCAATATGACTTAGGATAAAAGTCAAATCAGAATGTAAATTTGCAGACACAGTGTTTCGGGCTGTTGGCCCTCATCAGTGCAAAGTATGAGAACTGATTTGGCTGGGTGTGAGGCTCTGGACTGAGATCTAAGGGGTAATGTTTCTCCTTGTGGAGAGTGACATACTGGCTCTGGCATGCAAAGGTAAGGAGGCTTATTTGCCGTGCAATGCTCCTCTGCAGAGGTGTATCTAGGTCTTCTAGCAACCGAGACAAGAATTCAGTTTGTCGCCCGCCTTTCCCCCGCTTCTTCCCCAGCACATATGCGATTTGCACACTAGGGCTACGGCCCCACTATCAGTATTTAGTCAGTATTTTTTCTCAGGTGTGGGAGCCAAGACAAGGAGTGGGTGATAAATGCAGAATTGGTGACTTATTTCTATTATACCTTTTCTCTGATTGTTCCTCACCCGGTTTTGTCTCCCACTCCTGAGAAAAAATACTGACCGAATACTGACCAAATACTGATAGTGGGGCCGTGGCCTTAGTCACATGCCGACGAGCTGCTCTTCCTAATTCTCTCTGAGAGAAGCAGGAGGAAAAGCTTGTTGTCACTTGACCGTAAGTATAAAAATCTCATATGAATGAAGTGGCCATGTGATGGAACCACCAAGCAGAGTTCAATCCTGACAGTGAGTATATTACACGCTGTTAGGATTGGCTACAGGGCTTTATTTAAAAAAAATTAATGGGCTTGTCCAGGTTTGAGATGAAAGTCTGCAGTCACTGTATATGACTGCAGGCTTCTGAATTCTCACAGCGCATGCACTGCAGACTTTTAGGATTCTCCCTTGCCGGTGGCAACAGTGGACGGTCATGTCACCACAAGTATGTGATTGTCATTGAGTGAGGCCACGCATGTCTAGTCAGCACGTGACCGCATGTATAGAAATCGCCGACATGAGAGAATCCTGACAGTGTGCAGTGCGCACTGTGAGAATTCAGAAGTCTGTAGTCACATAGAATTACTGCAGACTCATCATAAATGTGGACAACATCTTTTATGCTCCTAACATAAATAAACATAAAAAAAAGTCAGCATCATAAAAAACATTACCATCCAGGTACCTTATAGATTATGTTGTCTCTGGAGTCATTCTCTTTCTTTTCTTCTTCATCTTGTCCAGGCGCCATGATGAGTTTTCTCATCAATACCTCGTCTCTGCAGACTTCCATCTTCTCCGGTCTTCTGCAGCACATCCCAACACAATGCCCTTAAAGATACAGTGTCATTATAATGCTCCTGAATAAAAATATCTGCCATACACTGAGCCCCTGAATATACAATTACCCCTCACTATATTCCCTGCACAAAATATGATCCCCACACTGTCCCTCTCCTTACCATACTTGGCCCCTCTTCACACTGTCCTCACACTGTGTTCCCCCTATAGGGCTCAGTCTCTGTACTGTGCCCCCTCATCATACTCACCCCTCACCACACCCCCCCCTACTTAGCATACTGTTCCCTCCTGGCTGTGACCTTACACTGTCCCCCCATGCTATCGCCCACCCACTACTCAGACTCTATTCTGTGCCCTCTCACACTTTTCTTCCTCCATACTGTCTCTTCACACTATTCCCCTCAATAGTCTCCTTACACGTTTTCCCCTACCTCCTAATATTTCCTCCTCACACATCCCCCCGGACTCCCCATACTGTGTCCGCACACATCCCATCACCCACACTCCACATACTGTGTCCACACACATTTTCCCCCTCGCTACCATTAATGTGTCTGCACCCACCCCCCACTCGCTCCCCATAGATTAAATTTGCCCTCACACTGAATAAATATGGCCCCTGCATAATAAATAAATATGCCCCCAGCACAATTAATAGCCCCCCTGCACAATTAATAAATATGCCCCCTGCACAATTAATAGATCCCTGCACAATTAATAGCCCCTCTGCACAATTAATAGCCCCCTGCACAATTAATAAATAGCCCCCCCGCACAGTAGCCCCCTGCACAATTAATAAATATGCCCACTGCACAATTAATACCGCTGCACAATAAATACCAACCTGCACAATTAATAATTATGCCCCCCTGCACAATAATTACCCCCTGCACAATTACTCCACCTGCACAATAAATACCCCCGTGCAAAATAAATACCCCCTGCACAATGAATACCCCCGCTACACAATTAATAACTATGCCCCCCATACAATTAATAACTATGCCCCCCCCATCTGAATCTTCAGCTCCATAACCACACGAGCACTTACCACTGTTGCTCTATCCCTCCTGTGGGCGCCGGTGAGTGTCGTCAGCAGCATGATCACATCATGCTGCTGACGTTGCTGTAATCGACGGTCAGAGCTTCATTTGTACTTGTGTCAGCAAGACGCAAGTACAATGCTGGGAGCCGGCACACTGCAGCTTTTCTGAGCGGGCTGTAAGCTTGATGCCCGCTCAGAGAACGGCCAAATCCCGGTCCGGGGCAGGCAGAATGCTGCCGCCAGGGGAGACACATTGGACCACCGCATTAGGCGGCCAGACTGCGTCCCCCTGCCCCTCCCCCGGATACGCCCCTGCTCCTCTGGGAAATTTAATATGCAAATTGCTTCTTCAGAGAGGAAGAGGACTTGAACTCTATAGTGCCTAGAAGCAATAGATTGGCCTATTTCATAGATAATTAAGTAAATTGTTGCTGGATCTCACAGTCTTTAATGCCAGAATAGGTGCAACCAAGAAGGCTTTTTATGGTATACAATATATTAGAATAAATAAGTTCAGAACTTACTAACACATTGAGGTGGTGATGTCCATTGTCCATTTTTACAAGTTACAAATTGTGTGCCATAAAGCTGAAAACCAGGCTTGCATTTTATAGTTTCTTTGTCTCCACTGAAATAGTCATTTTTGTGCTTTATGACTTGTATATTCATAGGTTGTGGTGGGGGTGGACACTTGACTCTTTCATCAGAGGCTGCAACATGACATAAAATAAATGAGCACTGATCATATCTGTCTCATACTACAGTCCTTAAAAAAGTACTCCCATGAAAATGTTTTATTATTAATATGTGTATATGTAAAGTAGAAGAAATGGGCCAGCACACCTGTTGATATAGGTGCAATGTGTAGGTGCAAATTCACACTGTGGCCTGTTTATACCTTCATGACCAGGTCAAATTTTACAATTCTGACCAGTGTCACTTCATGAAGTAATAGTTTTATTAAGTTGTTTTCTAGAGACATATTGTACTTCATGGTAGTGGTAAAATTTGTTTGATATGACTTGCGTGTATTTGTGAAAATATTGGAAATTTGGTGAAAATGTAGAAAATTTTGCAATTTTAAAACTTTTAATTTTTCTGCCCTTAAACCAGAGAGTTATGTTACACAAAATAGTTAATAAATAACATTTACCACATGTCTACTTTACATCTGCATCAGTTTTGAAACATAATTTTTTGGGGGTTAGGAAGTCATAAGGGTTAAAAATTTATCAGCAATTTCTCATTTTTCTAACAAAATTTAAAAAAACATTTTTAAGGACCACATCACATTTGAAGTGACTTTGGAGGGCCTATATGACAAAAAATACCCAAAAGTGGCACCATTCTAAGAACTGAACCCCTTAAAGTCCTCAAAACCACATTCAAGAAGTTTGCTAACCCTTCAGGTGCTTCACAGGAACTGTTGGAATGTGGAAGAAAAAAATGAACATTTTACTTTTTTTTCAGCAAAATTTTACTATAGCTCCAAGTTGTTTACTTTCACAAAGGTAAGAGGAGAAAATGCACAGTAAAGTTTGTTGTGAGATTTCTCCTGACTACGCCGATACCCAAAATGTGAAGGAAAACTACTGTTTGTGCACATGGCAGGGCTCGAAGGGAAGGAGCGCCATTTGACTTTTTGAACCCAAAAATTTGCTGGAATCATTAGCAGACACCATGTCGCGTTTGGAGAGCGCTTGATGTGCCTAAACTTTAAAAATCCCCCACAAGTGACCTCATTTTGGAAACTAGACCCCTCAATAAATGTATCTAGATGTGTGATGAGCACCTTGAACCCCCAGGTGCTTCACAAAAGTTTACAATGTAGAGCCTTGAAAATAAAAAAATCACATTTTTCCCACAAAAATACTTTTTTAGGCCCACATTTATTTTGACTTTCACAAGGGTAACAGGAGAAAATGGAACCCAAAATTTGTTGTGCAATTTCTCCTGAGTACGCAGATACCTGATATGTGGGGGAAAACTACTGTTTGGGCACACGGCAGGGCTCAGAAAGTAAGGAATGATGTTTTGGAAAGCAGACTTGAATGGAATGGTCTGAGGATGTCATGTCATATTTGGAGAGCCCCTGATGTGCCTAAACAGTGGAAACCCCCCACTAGTGACCCCATTTTGGAAACTATACCCCTCAAGGAATTTATCTAGACAAGTGGTGAGTACCTTGAACCCTCTGGTACTTCATAGAATTGTACAATGTTGATCTGTGAAAATGAAAAATATATATTTTTCCCGCAAAAATGTTGTTTTAGCCCCATATTTTTTCATTTTCCCAAGGATAGTGAGAGAAAATGGACCCCAAAATTAGTTGTGCACTCTCACCATATTGGGGTTCAGATTTTGCTGGAATGCTTTGAGGGTGTCATGTCACAATGGAAGAACCCCTAAGGTGCCAGAATATCAGAAATACCCCCATAAGTGATCTAATTTTACAAACTACACCCTCCAGTTTATTCATCTATGGGTGCAGTGATCATATTGACACCACAGGTGTGTCACAGAATTTTATACCATTGGGCAGTGAAGAAAAAATAATTCAATTTTTATCACCAAAATTTTGTTTTGGCCCCAGATTTCACATTTTCACACAGTGAAATGGGTAAAAATGGCACCAAAATTTGTCCCACTATTTCTGCTGAATGTAGAAATACCTAATATGTGGCTGTACAGTACTGCTTAGGCAAACAGCAAGACTCGGGAGGGACGGAGAGCTATTTGCCTTCTGGAGCACAGATTTTCCTAGGATAGTTTGCGGACTCCATATAAAGAGCATCTAAGTACTATAACAGCAGAATCCCCCCTCAAGAGAACCCGTTTTGGAAATCATACCTCTTTGGGAATTTATCTACACATGTAGTGATGATTTTGACTCCTTGGGTGTTTTCCAGAAACAAGGAGCAGTGGATGTTGCTGGATGAAAATTGCAAACTGCCATTAAAGTGTCCAGTACATTGTAGTGCCCATATATTGTAGTGCCCAGTCATTTTGAATGTGAACATAAATCCTCTAAAACTCAATTTTATTAATCAATATTAAAAACACCAAAAAAAAATCCTTTTGTGATAGAAAGGATCTATCTCAGTCACAATATTGTGACTGAAAAAAGACAATGATGAAGAAAAAACCAACATCCCTACAGGATTTGAATAAGCCCAATCAGGCACCGATAGTATATAATACACTTAACTCGACCTGGTAAAAGCCTGATCAGTTCCTGCCTAGCATATGGGTTGGCACTCTATGACAACGATATTGGCGCCCCTGTTCCTCGGCGGCTGTCCCTACCATTCCCTGTTCCGCCCTAAGATGGTGAGCTATATACAGAAAAAGGTGACTGCCTATTCTAATACACTATAGTTACAGCACTGAGATAACACACAGGTACATTTATCCATGCATAATATTGTTAGAACTTATCTCATAAATCTGGGAACTGCCTCAACGCATTTCCCCGTCCTATCGGTTCATCAGGAGGCCAGGTAGTAAAGTGTCCAGAGAAAGAGCAGTGATGCTTGATTCAGCAGTGCATAATGGATTGTGGCAGGCTATGGTCCTTCACCATATGGTTCTATTTAAATATATACACAGATGAGATATTCATCATTGACATCCGCCCACTCATTACAGACAAATATCCCAACCATATGGTCTTATGTACCTCCGGACTCTATTGCACATGTTGATCCCGCAAGCACTGGAGGCTGAGTTGTTAAATAGAGTGCGCATGTGCTAGTACGACACATCCAGACCGGAAGTAGCAGTTGCGTTCCAGCGTGGAGCGCAATACATCCGGTCAGACCCCACGCGCAGGCGCACAGCCCCCAGCACATGTTGTCCATCCTAACCACAGGCGCTGATAGCATAGCGCTGCGGTGGTCTATAATATAGTTGCGGTGATTGCCGAAATAGCAAGTGCATAGCAATCAGTTACTGAAGGCATGATGGTACAGTTTATCATGTCAAAAAAATTGACTGCCTACTTATGGCTACTAATCACATTGCCAAGGGCTGACATAGAGCAATAGAATACAGATATCAACACGCCATATCAGTCAAGATGATTCTGTCTGTAGGAGACATTTGTCCATGTGTGGAGAGAGAATGTAAAGACAAATCATTAGGGCCAGCTAATTAGTTATCCATCCAATAAAGATATAGAGGTGGATACACATTACCAAAATTAGATGTAAGATACATATCAATTCCATAATAGAAATTCCTCAAAGTTGAGGACATAGAGAAAGACAATTTATAGAAATAAGCCCATAATGAGGCGGAGGTCAAGGAGACCACCAGACTTAAAGAGCAGGGTCATGGAGTATGGGGAGTATGTCCAGTGGGAGACACGGCGAGGGGATACTTCACAAAAAACATACATATGAGAGCTGTACATTTAATCCTTTCGGAGATACTGACTGTAATCTATATATCCACTCAGCTTCTTTTCTCAGAATGGTTTTATCCAAATTTCCACCTCTTATCTTGGGTCTAATCAATTCGATCATATTAAATGATATTTCTTTCAGTCGTTCCCCATGGATTTCATTCATATGACGTGCAATCGGTGTGTCACATTTGTATCTAATGTCTCCCAAGTGCTCACCCACTCATGTCCGCATCTCCCTTAAGGTCTTCCCTACATAATCCTTGGGACAAGTACATGTCGCCTTGTAGACCACCCCTTTAGATCTACAATTACCAAATTCCCTGATTGAGAAGGATTTGTTCGTAGATGAATTTGAGAATGTTTTACAGACTACCATCCAGTCACATTTACTGCAATTTCCACACCTACAGTGGTGGCCAAAAGTATTGGCACCCCTGCAATTCTGTCAGATAATACTCAGTTTTTCCTGAAAATGATTGCAATCACAAATTCTTTAGTATTATTATCTTCATTTAATTTGCTTGCAAGGAAAAAACACAAGAGAGAATGAAGCAAAAATCAAATCATTGATCATTTCACACAAAACTCCAAAAATGGGCCAGACAAAAGTATTGGCACCCTCAGCCTAATACTTGGTTGCACAACCTTTAGCCAAAATAACTGCGAACAACCGCTTCCGGTAACCATCAATGAGTTTCTTACAATGCTCTGCTGGAATTGTAGACCATTCTACTTTGGCAAACTGCTCCAGGTCCCTGATATTTGAAGGGTGCCTTCTCCAAACTGCCATTTTGAGATCTCTCCACAGGTGTTCTATGGGATTCAGGTCTGGACTCATTGCTGGCCACCTTAGAAGTCTCCAGTGCGTTCTCTCAAACCATTTTATAGTGCTTTTGGAAGTGTGTTTTGGGTCATTGTCCTGCTGGAAGACCCATGACCTCTGAGGGAGACCCAGCTTTCTCACACTGGGCCCTACATTATGCTGAAAAATTTGTTGGTAGTCTTCAGACTTCATAATGCCATGCACACGGTCAAGCAGTCCAGTGCCTGAGGCAGCAAAGCAACCCCAAAACATCAGGAAACCTCCACCATGTTTGACTGTAGGGACCGTGTTCTTTTCTTTGAATGCCTCTTTTTTTTTCCTGTACACTCTATGTTGATGCTTTTTCCCAAAAAGCTCTACTTTTGTCTCAGAGAACATTCTTCCAAAATGTTTTAGGCTTTCTCGGGTAAGTTTTGGCAAACTCCAGCCTGGCTTTTTTATGTCTCAGGGTAAGAAGTGGGGTCTTCCTGGGTATCCTACCATACAGTCCCTTTTCATTCAGACGCCGACGGATAGTACGGGTTGACACTGTTGTACCCTCGGACTGCAGGGCAGCTTGAACTTGTTTGGATGTCAGTCGAGGTTCTTTATCGACCATCCGCACAATCTTGCATTGAAATCTCTCGTCAATTTTTCTTTTCCGTCCACATCTAGGGAGGTTAGCCACAGTGCCATGGGCTTTAAACTTCTTGATGACACTGCGCACGGAAGACACAGGAACATTCAGGTCTTTGGAGATGGACTTGTAGCCTTGAGATTGCTCATGCTTCCTCACAATTTGGTTTCTCAAGTCCTCAGACAGTTCTTTGGTCTTCTTTCTTTTCTCCATGCTCAATGTGGTACACACAAGGACACAGGACAGAGGTTGAGTCAACTTTAATCCATGTTAACTGGCTGCAAGTGTGATTTAGTTATTGCCAACACCTGTTAGGTGCCAATACTTTTGTCCACCCCCTTTTTTAGGTTTGGTGTGGAATTATATCCAATTTGGCTTTAGGACAATTATTTTTGTGTTTTTTCATTGAAGACAAATTAAATGAAGATAATACCAAAGAATTTGTGATTGCAATCATTTTCAGAAAGAAACTGAGTATTATCTGACAGAATTGCAGGGGTGCCAATACTTTTGGCCACCACTGTATACTAGCCACAGGATTTTCTCTTCAGCCAGGTCCCTGGTCTTGGAGGTCATTGATATAGGCTATGGACCAGACGGTCACCTATTGATCTGCCCCTCCTATATGTAATACTCGGGGAATGAGGGATAAGACCCTTTATATTTGGGTCTGCCAGGAGAATTCCCCAATGTTTCCTTAGTATACATGAGAGTCTTTCAGACTGATTGTCAAAAGTGCCTATTATCCTCAGCACCTCCTTCCCTAGTTTTTCAATCATTAGTGCTGACCAATCGGGACCATCTCTCCCTACTTAGTGCCTCTGAGGAAGATTTTTTCAGGACCTTGCATGGGTATCCTCTCTCACGGAACCTGTAATATAAATCATTGGCCTGCTCCCTGAAGACTCCAGTTTTGGTACAGTTCCTTCTCATACAAAGAAACTGACCCTTCGGAATACCCCGTTTGAGAGCCTCAGAATGATGGCTATCCCAGTCAAGAAAACTATTTGTAGCAGTAGGTTTGTGATAAGTACATGTAGTGATGGAACCATCCCTCTCCTTATTTATTCTCACATCGAGGAAGGCAATACTGTTGCTTTGACATTCAGATGTAAATCTCAGTCCGATATTGTTTATATTGATAGTTTCCATAAATCTTTTAAACTCAGTCTCTGGGCCAGACCAAAACACCAAGATGTCACCGATGTATCTGGCCCAGAGGCCGACATACGGATGCCACCACCTGTCCTCACCTCCAAATATGATTGTTTCCTCCCACCAGCCCAGGAGCAGATTGGCATACGTGGGGATACAGGGGCTCCCCATTGCTGTGCCCCTGAGCTGGTGGAAGTACTTGCCATCAAAGAGGAAGTAGTTGTGAGTAGAGTTGAGCCACCCCCGTAGTGTTCGAGTTCGGTTCGTCGAACTGTTCGTCGAACACCTTTGAACACCGTTAAAACCAATGGCAGGTAAACAAAAACACATAGAAACATAGAAAACACCTTCAAAAGGTGTCCAAAAGCTGACAAACTGCTCAGAAGATACAACTAACACATGGAAAAGTGACAAGTACATATAGTCATGCGAAAAGAAAAGAGGTGGAGGAGTAAAAGGAGGGGGAGACGAAGATATAGGCATGTCATGCCTTTCTAAAACCAAAAAGTGCGAAGCTGACACGGCCAGTCCTTTCCTGCCCTTGCGACCTCCGTGTCGCCGAGTGTGTGCCAGAGCTGTGGTGGACCCTGACGGCCAGCCCCCCTCTCCCAATACTGGTGCCTGTCCGCTGGTGGGTCGAGCGAGCTCCCCTGTGGTGGAGGCAGGTCTAAGCTTTTTAATTTAAATTGTCTCTGTAATTTGAATGAGTACACTTTAAATCCTTTTACAAGGATCTATTGGAGGGCAAGTCTGATGCCAGCAGCCGCGGGAATTCCAGCTCCAGTAGCGTCCACTAAAGCTGCTGCAGTTAAAAAGCTTTTATAAGGATCGAGCTTGGCGGTCCACCGCAAGGGGTCCTACCACCAGTCCCAGCCCCTGTGCCTTGGGGTGCCTCCCCGATGCTCTTCACTGAGTGTCCCGGGGGCCCGAAGCATTTCCTTTGAAAAAATTAAGTGTCCAAACTACAGGTGGTGTAGCTTGCTTAACAGGTGGGATAATCCGCTGACTAGCAGACACTGCTGCTAGGTCCAAACTATTTCCTGGGCTAGATGCAGTTAAAAATTTGTAATTAGATCTACAGGCGGTGGCTACTCCGCTGACTAGCAGACACTGCTACTAGGCCCAAAGTATTGCCTGGGCTAGATGCAGTTAAAAATTTGTAATTAGATACTCTCGTTGAATGCTGAGAAAGCATTCCATAGAGTCTCCTGGCACGCCATATATTATTCTCTTAAAAAGCTTGGGGTAGGGATCTAGGGGACCCTTTTATAGCCAAGATCATGGCCCTGTATCGCAATCCGTCAGCTAGACTGAAGATAAATGGAACATTTTCATCACCTTTCATAATCACCAATTGGACAAGGCAGGGATGTCCTCTGTCCCGTCTCTTATACATCCTAGTGATGGAGCACCTGCTCTCATTAATTCGCGATAACCCCAATATTAGGTGGATTGAGGTGAGAGGCACTGAGTATAAGTGCTCTGCATTTGCTGATGATGTCCTAGTATATATCACTCAATCACATATATCCATCCCTGCTGTTATGGCTGAAATAGATCACTTTGTTACATGGTCAAATTTTAAAATCAATGCAGAGAAGTCTGAGGCCCTCGATGTCTCCCTCCCCAAATCCATACAGGATTCCATCCAGTCCAACTTTCCCTTTGCCTGTCCCTCACAGGGTATCAAATACTTAGGAATTCGTATTCATAGAGACCTCTCCCGTCTATTTTATCTTAATTTTGGGCTCTTTATTGAACAACTCCATAAAGATCTTACTTCTTGGACGGTGAAGGATTTTTCCTGGTTCGGCAGAATAAGTATACTAAAAATGAACGTCCTACCTAAACTCTTATACCTCTTCCAAACCATTCTTGTGGTAATTCCATCAAATTTTTGGAAAAGACTACGCAGTAGCTTTTAGTCTCCCCAGGATGACACAGGTGGGGCAAATGGTGGTTGTCCCGGCCCACTAGGCCGCATTGTAGCACAGTGAGCTTCGCACTGCAACTTATGCTTCATATCCATGTGACGGTTCATGCATGAAGTACTCAAACTATGGATTTTTTGGCCTCTACTTTGCTTTTGGTGACAAATGTTACAGATAACACGAGTTGGGTCATCCTTAGCGATCTGAAAAAATGCACAGGCTATGCAAGGTTTAGAGCCCATGCGACTCTGCTACTAGCAATACTATCAAATGATTGGCTGGGTTAGATGCCGAGCGTCTGGGTTTGGTTGGGGGTCCCCACAGTCTGCCTAGGCTAGATGCAGTTAAAAATTCTCATTAGATACACAGGCGGTGCAGCTTGCTTTGCAGCTGGGCTAATACGCCCAAAGTATTGGTAGACTCTAATCTAAATAAGGAAGGATTCACTGACTGTGGTGGCCCCTCCGTGTGCCGTGGCGATTGGTGGAGATTTGGTGGATGATTATAGGAGAAATCTCCTTAATAGAGAAAGTTGGTGGATTTATACTTTAAATACACGTGTACCAGCGGGTTTAAACATCAGACATGATTTGATGTATCATTATGAGTGATCATTTATAGATTATTATTATATATATGTTCCTTTTTTCTTCTTTTCTTCTTCTTTTTGATTATTTACATTTATATGCATTGTTTCTATGCTATACGATTTTAACATGGTATGTGTGTTAAAATTTCTGATTAACTCAGCCTTGAACAGGTGCATAGCAGGACATGACATATAAATACCACTTCCTTGCTGTTTTTTTGCTATGCAATGATTAAGAACTCGTATATATATTGTGCAGAAAGTAGGGTGAAAGTCCGCCCAGGCGGGAGGAAATTGGAGTTTCATAGCACATATTTGAACTGGAGAGGTATTAGAGGCCTGCAATGGCCACAGGTACTAATGGAGGTAATCAAGGTAGGGAGAGAGGCAAGAGGTCCGGTCATCTTAGTTATACAGGCCGGGGGAAACGACATAGCTTATCACAAGAGTGCATAACTGATGGCAATAATGAAACTAGACACTGAGCGCTTCAGAGAATTTTTCACAAAACTAACTATAGTATGGTCCGAGATTGTGCCGAGAACGGTATGGCAAGGTGCGTGAGACATCACGGCCATTGAACGGACAAGGCAGGTAATAAATATTCGGATGGCAAAATTTATAAGAGACAGAGGCTGTGTAGTGATACGACACCGACAACTGGAAGGAGATAAAGCAGGCCTCATACAGCCCGACGGTGTTCACTTAATGGATATTGGACTGGACATATTACTGTCAGGACTCCAGAACGGAGTGGAACAAGCGTTAAGAGTGATGGATGGGGGTCGGAGTCCTGCATACAAGTAAGCAGGATCCTCCGTGGCCTGGAAATAGAAAGGACATGTTGGAGAGTTACACTTGTTGGCCAACTTGCTGTTGTGGAGACTGGAGACACAGGGCATGCTGCAACAAGCTGAATTATTTTAGAAATAAAATGCATTTCTAATGGAATGAGTATAAACAGTTAATAAAGCTGTGACCGATCCTCACCCATCCAGTTGTAAGAGTTACATGATTGTATTGTCAATGAAAGGGGGGCGTTAGGGGGCTGAGCGTCTGGGTTTGGTTAGGGGTCCCCACAGTCTGCCTAGGCTAGATGCATTTGACGCGCCCCCTGGGCCTGTGCTGTGCAGGGGGATACCCGGAGCCGGATCGCTGGGGGTTGTAGTCTCAATGTGGCGGTGACCCGGTCCGTGCCCAGGGCGGTCAAACCAGTGGCAGTCTATTGGTATTGTAATTGTCCGAATACGCCACCCGTGGATTGCGGTCAGTGGGGACCGCTGCTGCGCTGCAGACCGCTGAGGCTGATGTTGTTTGCGCAGCCGAGTATGGGATAACTCCCCACGGGAGAAGTATTGCCTCAGGGCAGCTAAGGTGGATGATGGGAGTGATGGTGTGAGCGTCCCAGTAGTAATGGTGCTGGTGCGGCAAGGAATCACAGAGACGTGTGGTGCAGTTCAGGGTCTTTACTGATGGTATAAAGCAGACCCTCCCAGGAGTACTGGTTAGCAGTAGGGGCCTGGTCAGTCTGTGAGCAAGCAGGATCTCCCCTGACCAGGTGGAGTTGTAGGCCTCTCCGACTATCTGCACTCTTTCCTGGCTACCTTGCTCTATGCGGGTAGAAGTAGCCCACGTCCCTGAGTATACCGTGTGGTGCTCACCCGTATGGCCGGTGACTTGGGGTCTTCCGTTAGCCTTCGCTTCACGATGGCGGTGCTGGTCCCTTGCTTGTGACCGTGCCTTCGGGTTTCTAAGGCCAGAGGACATGGAATCCCCTGCCGGTTGGATTCTGCTGCTGGACCTGGATGTCCCCACAGCCTCGGACTCCGTGTCCGGGTTAGTGTCTTCAGCCAAGGCGAGCTTTCTAGCTTCCAGCCTCTGGCACTCGCTCCTGCTCCTACAGAGCTCCTAGTTCTTCCTTTCCCTGTGTCTGGAACTCAACTCTTTCTGACTTAATCCCGCCCCAGACCCAGTTTATAAGGGCAGATTCCTCCCCTCCCAGGTCTGGGTGGGCCGTGTTGCATGCTTAGGGCTCCTGACCAGAGAAACCTCCCACTTGCTCTCAGACATAATATCTCTATTACTGTGGCAACCAGACCCCTGGGGTGTCACACATTTAAAAATCATTATTAGATACACAGGCGGTGCAGCTTGCTTCGCAGCTGGGTTACTACGCTGACTAGCAGACACTGAAGCTTTGGAGCAGACCTCTGAGTCAACAGCTGTTCAGACTCAACCATCTGTGTTACCCCAAGCCATAGTGTATGTATTTTCTTACGGTTAAAAGGGGAGGCGGGAGACCCAACCCACCTCTAATTGACGATGGCAACGTCACGTAAAACAAAGCAAGGGGACTCCAAAAAGAGTCTCCATTTTTTCCAAAAATTTGTGGCACAGACACCACTTAAGTGGCATCAATTGCCCCAGAGTTGCTTAAAACGGTTGGTTAGAATGAGTACCACACACTGCTACTATGCCCAAAATTATTTTCCAGACAAGATGCAGCTAAAAATTATTAGTAATTTGCAAGCTGGTGGAGCTTAGTATAGATGGCATAATAGAATGAGTACCGCACACAGCTACAGGCCCAAAATTATTTTCCAGACAAGATGAAGCTAAAAATTATTAGTGATTTGCAAGCTGGTGGAGCTTAGTATAGATGGCATAATAGAATGAGTACGGCACACTGCTATAGGCCCAAAATTATTTTCCAGACAAGAGGCAGCTAAAAATTATTAGTAATTTGAAAGCTTAAAATGGTTGGTGAGGTGATTTTACTAAATCCTCAAGCTTTTACTCTCCCCAGGATGACACAGGGGTAGAAAAGTCCTTGCGGATCCATGATTTGTCCATCTTTATGAACGTGAGTCTGTCTACATTCTCAGTGGACTGCCACGTGCGCTTATCTGTCAGCACACCACCAGCAGCGCTGAACACACGTTCAGAGAGAACGCTGACTGCGGGGCATGACAAGATCTCCAAGGCGTTAGTGGCGAGCTCCGGCCATTTATCCAGATTGGAAGCCCAAAAAGAGCAAGGGTCCAGTGACACAGTCATGGCTTTGATGTTTACTTGGAGATACTCCTGTACCATCGTCTCTAGGCGTTGACAATGTGTCAGACTTCTTGTCTCCTGTGGCCTTGCAAAGGATGGGCTAAAAAAGCTGTGAAATGATTCCGCAAAATTGCTGTTACCAGCAGATACTGTGTTTCTGTTATGGTTTGAGTGCTGAACACTCGAAAGTCCCATGGTTGGCAAGTTAGAACTGTGAAATTCACTACGTGCACCACTGGTGTTTTGTGGAAAATCACATGTAAGATTCTGCAACAGTCTCTGCTTATACTCCTGCATGCGTGAATCCCTTTCTATGGCAGGAATTGTTTTGGCAAATTTACTTTTGTACAGGGGATCAAAGAGTGTGGCAACCCAGTAGTCAGGATTATTTCGAATTCTGACAATTCGAGGGTCATGTTTCAGGTAGTACAGCAAGAAGGCACTCATGTGTCTTGCGCATCCAGGAGCACCAAGTCCCTGTTGTGTTGGTGGCGAGGTAACAATCATGCTTCCTTCCTCTGCCCTCTCCCCCCAACCTCGCACAACAGAAATGTGATCAAGGTGTCCCTCATCTGATGAGTCTTCCATCAGTTCGTCCTCCACTTCTTCCTGGGCTCCTGCACCTTCCTCACTAGTTTGGCTGCTACCATGCGCCCTGGTAAAACCATCTCCCCCACCCTCACATGCCTGCCGCCTTGGTGCTGCCGACCGTCTGGACCTCGCAGATGCTATCCCTTCAGCATACAACTCCTCCTCCTCTACTTCCTCCACCTCCTCTTGTCCCACCACCTGACTCTGAATTCTGTTTAACATGTGCTCCAGCATGTAAATCACCAGAATAGTCATGCTGATAATGGCATCGTCAGCCCTAAACATCTTCGTCGCCATTTCAAAACTGTGCAGAAGGGTGCATAGGTCCCTAATCTGGGACCACTCCTCCAGCGTGATTTGCCCCACCTCTGGATCTCGTTGGCCCAGGCTATACATCACAACGTATTGCACCAGGGCTTGTCAGTGCTGCCACAGTCGCTGCAACATGTGCAGAGTTGAATTCCACCGGGTAGGCACATCGCATTTTAGCCGGTGAAGTGGCAGGCCCAACGACTTCTGTAGAGATGTAAGTCGCTGAGCTGCGGGATGCAAACGGCGGAAGTGAGCACACAGAGACCATGCCCTCTGCAGAAGGCCATCTAGTCTGGGATAGTGGGCTAAAAATTGCTGGACAACCAGGTTCAGCACGTGAGCCATACAAGGCACGTGTGTGACATTGCCCCGGCGAAGGGCCGCACCGAGGTTTGCAGCATTGTCGCACACGGCCTTCCCTGGTTGCAGGTCCAGTGGAGACAACCATTCATGAAACTGGTTCTCCAGAGCTGACCACAACTCCTCAGCTGTGTGACTCACATTTCCCAGACATTTCAAAGTAAAAACCGCCTGATGACGTTGAGCCCTGCTGCCAGCATAGTAAGGAGGTGTGCAGGATCCCTTCTGCGCAGTTAGAAAGCATGTGGCATGACCAGACAGGCTTTGGGTGCAGGTGGAGGACCGAGAAAAGGTTGAGGAGGCAGAAGCAGTGGAGGAACTTTCAGATTAAGAGGATTGACGCACAACTCGTGGGGACGGCAAGACTTGGACAGCAGCCCCTTGTCCTGCTGTCTCCATAGTTACCCAGTGCCCAGTCAGCGACATGTAACGCCCCTGTCCATGCCTACTCGTCCAAGTGTCTGTGGTGAAATGCACCCTGTCACACACAGAGTTTCTCAAAGAAGCGGTGATGTTGTGTTCGACAGGCTGGTGGAGTGCAGGCACACCTTTCTTTGAGAAGTGGTGCCGACTGGGCATCTGGTACTGGGGCGCTGCGACGGACATAAGGTCTCGAAAATACTCTGTGTCCACCAGGCGGAAAGGCAGCATTTCTGTAGCCAAGAGCTTGCAGATGGTGAAATTCAACCTCTTAGCTTTCTCATGGCTAGGAGGAAATGGTCTTTTACTTATCCACATCTGAGGGACCGAGGGCTGGCTGTTGTGCTTAGACAGGGTTGAGAAGGGTGTCCCCGGCAAAATGCCGGTCTGTGAGGAAAATGCAGGCGGAAAAGTTAGATTGCCTTGATCCAAAGGTGGTGCTCTCGATGTCGGAGAGCGCTCAACACCAGCTGGTGTTTCCACTTCCAAATGAAATGATGACCTGAAAATCACACTGGCTGTTGCGGGTAAAGAAGTGGCAGGTCTGCGTCCAAAAACATGTGTGACTGCTGTCCCCCCAGTCACAGAGGATGAAGAGGCCGCGGATGCACAAGATGGGGCAGACGGTGGTTGGCCCGGCCCGGCCGCATTGTAGCACAGTGAGCTTCCCACTGCAACTTATGCTTCATATCCATGTGACGGTTCAAGCATTAAGTACTCAAACTATTGATTTTTTGGCCTCTACTTAGCATTTGGTGACAAATGTTATAGATAACACGAGTTGGGTCATCCTTATCGATCTGAAAAAATGCTCAGGCTATGCAAGGCTTAGCATCCATGCGACCTGAAGAGCCACCACGACTTGTGGTCAGACGCAGAGTTGTGTTTGAGGATGCAGGTGTTGACTTGCTTCCAGTACTACGTCTCTGTCCAGGAAGGCACAACCTGACCTCGTCGTCTCTAGCATCCTCCTCCACCTCCTCTGCTGACCTCATCGACTGGCTGACTGTGGGTTGACAGTAAGTGGGATCTGCAACCTTGTCATCATCACCCTGTGTGTTCTCACACCGGTCGTCCTCAGAGCCAACCTCTTCCTGCCCTGACAAAAAACTAAAGTTGTCGCTCCAATCAGGTATTTGAGTCTCATCATCGTCTTCCTCATTGTCTCCACCAACAAGAGTTACAGTTTGGGAACGAGAGTCTACATTATGGTCAGAACCTTCTGCGTCTGGTCCTGGATCCGACTCATAAAGACTCTGGGCATCAGTGCAGATCATTTCCTCGTCTGGATTCACAGAAGCTCTGGAGCCGACCTCTGATTCCCAGGCTATAGTATGAGTAAACAGCTCTGCAGACTCAACCATCTGTTCTACCCCATACTCAGACGGGCAGCTGGAGACTTGGGAGCTGTGAGGAAGCAAGTGCGATTGGGGTGACACCTCTGAGGACTGGAGTATTGTGATGTTGAAGTTGAGGTGGAGGAGAGCCCACTTAAAGGAGCACTTGATATCCGTTGAAGCACCTGCTGTTTTTGTGCCTCATCTGGAATTTGTAGTGATTAGCATGGCCGTAAGAAAGGGATCATATCACATTGTCCGCTAAAAGAAGTAGACATCTTAGTTTGGCTGGAAGATGGTCTTTCTTCTGCAGATGTTACTGTTGCTTTAACACCTACCCCACGGACACAACCTTTTTTTCCCTTCCCAAAAAGCCTATTCCCCTTTCCACCAGCAGCAGGCCTTTTTCCACTCATTTTGGTGGTTAACTAATTGACAACTCTGGAGTTGTTTGCACAAAAAACGATGGATGGGAACCGAGCAGAGCTGAGTGGCCAAACTGTGGTATTAGCCCAAAAGGATTGGCTGGGTTAGATGCAGTAAAACAATTTTATTACATACACAGGTGGTGGAGCTTAGTATAGATGGACTAATAGAATGAGTCCCACACACTGCTACAAGCCCAAAATTATTTTCCGAGCTAGATGCAGATAAAAATTATTTGTAATTTGCAAGCTGGTGGAGCTTAGTATAGATGGACTAAGAATAAGTCCAACACACTGCTACAAGCCCAAAATTATTTTCCGAGCTAGATGCAGCTAAAAATTATTTGTAATTTGCAAGCTGGTGGAGCTTAGTATAGATGGATTAAGAATAAGTCCCACACACTGCTACAAGCCCAAAATTATTTTCCGAGCTAGATGCAGATAAAAATTATTTGTAATTTGCAAACTGGTGGAGCTTAGTATAGATGGACTAAGAATAAGTCCCACACACTGCTACAAGCCCAAAGTTATTTTCTGAGCTATATGCAGATAAAAATTATTTGTAATTTGCAAGCTGGTGGAGCTTAGTATAGATGGACTAAGAATAAGTCCCACACATTGTTACAAGCCCAAAATTATTTTCCGAGCTAGATGCAGATAAAAATTATTTCTAATTTGCAAGCTGGTGGAGCTTAGTATAGATGGACTAAGAATAAGTCCCACACACTGACACAAGCCCAAAATTATTTTCCGAGCTAGATGCAGCTAAAAATTATTTGTAATTTGAAAGCTGGTGGAGCTTAGTATAGATGGACTAAGAATAAGTCCCACACACTGCTACAAGCCCAAAATTATTTTCCGAGCTAGATTCAGATAAAAATTATTACTAATTTGCAATCTGGTGGAGCTTAGTATAGATGGCCTAATAGAATGATGCTATGCCCAAAAGGTTTTACTTGGCTAGGTGCAGTAAAAAAATTGTATTCTATACACAGGTGGTGTAGCTTGCAACACAGATACGCTACTCAACTAACTAACACACACTGCAAGAGGCCAAAAAGGATTTGCTTAGCTAGATTTAGCCAAATGCTGTGAAAAACATTTGCACAGCACTGGCACAGACCTGCCTGGCAAAAAGTCCTAGGAAATACTGTAACCTAGTCCTCAAAAGGACTGCAATTACAATTAGTCCCTACTCCCAACCTATCTATTTAAGAGCACAGACCTGCCTGCTAAAAGTCGTAGGAAATGCTGTAACCTAGTCCTCAAAAGGACTGCAATCATAACTATTCCCTACTCCCAAGCTATCTGTATATTTCTGAGAAAATTGGCTTGAAATTAACACTGAAAGTATAGCGCACACAGCAACAGCGGTGCCGTCTAACACGCAGCTGCAGCAGTGAGAAAATGGTGGCGATGGGGAAAATGGCTGGGTCTTATAGGGCAAGGACATGTGACATACACAGCCAATGACACATGCCCTTGCTTGTGTGAAAAAAAGCAGTTCGCTCCGTGTGTGCGCTGCTGATAGGCTGACAGATTGCACCTCCCCACTGTAAATGCGAGAAAGAGAAAAAAAAATGGAGATCTTCATTATTTATGCAGAGATCCATCCCCTGCCCCTCCCCCCACCCCACTGTACACTCAAACTGCGTATTAACATTGATTATCAGCATTACTGTGAAAAAATCCAGTTATGATTTTGGTGCATGAACAGTTATCGAACATAACCTCGAACAGCCGGATTTTTTTCAAATCGTTCGTGTTCGCCGAACGGCTCGAACACCACTCAAAACAGCTCGAATTTGAGATTGGCGAACAGTTCGAGTCGAACACCGCTCATTCATCTCTATTTGTAGTAATTCCTTCACCAATCCATTATGATCATAGCATTCCACTGCTCTAGTCCTCAAATAGTGTCCAACTGCCTGAATGCCGGCCTCGTGAGGGATGCTGCTATATAGGGCCTCCACTTCAATAGAGGCCAAGATGGTATCACTCTCTACAGCAACCCACTCGAGTTGGGAAAGCAGGTGTAAGGTGTGACGAACATGTGTGGGTAAGGAGGTGACAAACGGGCCTACAATTCTATCAATGTATATTCCAACGTTTTGCGTCAGGGAGTCAATGACCTTTCAAGGGACTAAGGCCCTTGTGGACCTTAGGAAGGGCATAAAAAGTGGATACAGTTGGCATCTAAGGGTTAAGATACCAAAAGTTTGGACACACCTCATTTAAAGATTTTTATGTATTTTCTTGACTATGAAAATTGTACATTCACACTGAAGGCATCAAAACTATGAATTAACACATGTGGAATTATATACTTAACAAAAAAGTGTGAAACAACTGAAAATATGTTTTATATTCTAGGTTCTTCAAAGTAGCCACCTTTTGCTTTGATGACTGCTTTGCACACTCTTGGCATTCTCTTGATGAGCTTCAAGAGGTAGTCACCGGAAATGGTCTTCCAACAATCTTGAAGGAGTTCCCAGAGATGCTTAGCACTTGTTGGCCCTTTTGCCTTCACTCTGCGGTCCAGCTCACCCCAAACTATCTCGATTGGGTTCAGGTCTTCTGACTGTGGAGGTCAGGTCATCTGGCGTAGCACCTCATCACTCTCCTTCTTGGTCAAATAGCTCTTACACAGCCTGGAGGTGTGTTTTGGGTCATTTTCCTGTTGAAAAATAAATGATGGTCCAACTAAACGCAAATGGAATAGCATGCCGCTGCAAGATGCTGTGGTAGACATGCTAGTTCAGTATGCCTTCAATTTTGAATAAATCCCCAACAGTGTCACCAGCAAAGCACCCCCACACCATCACACCTCCTCCTCCATGCTTCACGGTGGGAACCAGGCATGTAGAGTCCATCCGTTCACCTTTTCTGCATCGCACAAAGACACGGTGGTTGGAACCAAAGATCTCAAATATGGACTCATCAGACCAAAGCTCAGATTTCCACTGGTCTAATGTCCATTCCTTGTGTTCTTTAGCCCAAACAAGTCTCTTCTGCTTGTTGCCTGTCCTTAGCAGTGATTTCCTAGCAGCTATTTTACCATGAAGGCCTGCTGCACAAAGTCTCCTCTTAACAGTTGTTGAAGAGATGTGTCTGCTGCTAGAACTCTGTGTGGCATTAACCTGGTCTCTAATCTGAGCTGCTGTTAACCTGCGATTTCTGAGGCTGGTGACTCGGATAAACTTATCCTCAGAAGCAGAGGTGACTCTTGGTCTTCCTTTCCTGGGGCGGTCCTCATGTGAGCCAGTTTCTTTGTAGCGCTTGATGGTTTTTGCAACTGCACTTGGGGACACTTTCAAAGTTTTCCCAATTTTTCGAACTGACTGACCTTCATTTCTTAAAGTAATGCTGGCCACTCGTTTTTCTTTACTTAGCTGCTTTTTTCTTGCCATAATACAAATTCTAACAGTCTATTCAGTAGGACTATCAGCTGTGTATCCACCAGACTTCTGCACAACACAACTGATGGTCCCAACCCCATTTATAAGGCAAGAAATTCCACTTATTAAACCTGACAGGGCACACCTGTGAAGTGTAAACCATTTCCGGTGACAACCTCTTGAAGCTCATCAAGAGAATGCCAAGAGTGTGCAAAGCACTCATCAAAGCAAAAGGTGGCTACTTTGAAGAACCTAGAATATAAGACATATTTTCAGTTGTTTCACACTTTTTTGTTAAGTATATAATTCCACATGTGTTAATTCATAGTTTTGATGCCTTCAGTGTGAATGTACAATTTTCATAGTCATGAAAATACAGAAAAATGTTTAAATGAGAAGGTGTGTCCAAACTTTTGGTCTGTACTGTATGTATATTCATTATTTTAGATTAGGCCTTTTCTAGGATGCCAGTTAATTCCATGGAATATGAAATAGTCGGTTTCTCTTGTAGTATTTCAAATGTACCTTTGTCATTCAAAATAGCCCAAGACATTGTTAAATGTTTATTATGGTCTAACAAAGCCAGGTCCCCCCCCCCCCCTTTGTCTGATGCCTTTATGATCAGCTCTTTGTTTTTTTCCAATTTGTCTAGAGCCTGAAATTCTTCACCCGACAGATTGGAACCTTGGTCCTGATTTCTTGAGACTTTACAGAGATCTTGCTCTACCAGATGCATAAGATGTCCACACTAGTAATTTCATTATTGGGCGGAGTCCTAGTGCTTCTCTTCTTTAGATCTAAAGATATAGATCAACAACAGTATTGCCTTCCTGGATGTGAGAATAAATAAGGAGAGGGATGGTTCCATCCCTACATGTACTTATCGCAAACCTACTGCTACAAATAGTTTTCTTGACTGGGATAGCCATCAACCTGAGGCTCTCAAACGGAGATGAACTGATGGGACGGGGAAACGCGTTGAGGCAGTTCCCAGATTTATAAGATAAGTTCTAACAATATTATGCATGGATAAATGTACCTGTGTGTTATCTCAGTGCAGTAACTATAATGTATTAGAATAGGCTGTCACCTTTTTTCTGTGTATAGCTCACCATCATAGAGCAGAAGAGGGAAAGGTAGGGACAGCCGCCGAGGAATGGGGGAGCCAATATCGTTGTCATAGGGTGCCAACCTCCATGCTAGGCAGGAACTGATCAAGCTTTTACCAGGTCGAGTTAAGTGTATTATATACTATCGGTGCCTGATTGGGCTTATTCAGATCCTGTAGGGATGTTGGTTTTTTCCTCATCATTGTCCTTTTTCAGTCACAATATTGTGACTGAGATAGATCCTTCCTATTACAAAAGGGATTTTTTTTTTGGTGTTTTTAATATTGCTTAATAAAATTTAGTTTTAGAGGATTTATGTTCACATTCTACTAAGGTCTCCCCTTATGGTAAAACCTAACTGGTACTTTAAACTTTGCCCCGTCATTTTACCCAGCTCATGCTTCTGGACACACGCACCCATAAATTAGGCCGTCTGAATCACATAATTCAGAGATTTACAAGGAAACCCCAGTGTAAGCGCTTATCATAGAGCGCAGGATAAATGTGCACCGAGCCTTACTGCAATCTTTGGGAGGCAGAATGAATAAATCAACAGCAGATGAAGAATATATTGCTGTATGCTGAATTTCTTTTGGGGAGCGTGGAGCTGTTTTGCTTTTCCAGAGTCTTTGTATTACCAGTAACTTGGAAGCTCCCTATATTTCCGTTAACAGATGAGGGACCAGAGTGGGGACTTGCTTTTTTCTGAATTGATTTGAAGCTTTTGTTGGGAACATTATACATAACATTTTTGATCACATTTATCCTGCGCTCTATGCTGAGCGCTTACTTTGGGGTTTCCATCCAAATCTTCGAGTGACGTGTTTCAGATGAAACCCCCAAGGGATCCATTCACTATAATGAGGCAGTAGAGTTAATTTTGACTCCATCTGGCCTCTGTTCAGCATTGTCCTTCTTTTCAGAAGAGCACAAAACTGTGGACGACCGCGCTTTTATGCTTTCCTAAAAAGACGGACACCGCCAGATCACAGGCCAGATTGTCTCCATCTGCCTCATTATAGGAAATCTTCCACCAGGGGTTCCACCTGAATCATGTATTTCAGAGATTTACATGGAAACCCGATTGTAAGTGCTCAGCTTAGAGTGCAGGATAAATGTGCGCCTAGCTTTACAAGGATCTTTGGGAGGCTGAATGAAAAAAATCAAGAGCAGGTGAAGACTTGGTTTTATTTATATTTTACGCCGTTAGTCATGTGGTATAAGTGATTAGACAACTTCATTCTTCGGGTCTGTGCGATTATAGCGATACCAGATTTATATTGTTGTTTTCTGTTTGGGTGATGTTACTAAAAAACACTTTACATCAACAAATTTTGAGAGCTATCAATTTTTATATATTTCTGCTGACAGATTCATTCGAGGGCTTGTTTTTTTGTGGGAGAAGTTGAATTTTTTATTGGTACTATTTTCGGGCACAAAGTTTTTTGATCGCTTTCTATTCCAATTTTTGAGAGGCAGAATGAATAAAAACCAGCAATTCAGGAAATATTTTTTTGGGGGGGGTTTATGCCATTCCACATGAGGTAAAATTTATACTGAATGTGATTGAGGCTGAATGAAAAAATCAAGAGCCGGTGAAGACTTGATTTTATTTTATTTTACGCCATTCCTCATGTCGTATAAGTGATTAGACGACTTTATTCTTCAGGTCAGTACGATTACAGCGACACCACATTTATATCTTTTTTTTATGTTTTGGCGCTTTTACACATTGAAAACTATTTTATAGAAAAAATAGCTATTTTTTGTATTGCTTTATTTTGAGAGCTATAGCTTTTTTATTTTTCAACTGATAGAGCTATATGGCAGCTTATTTTTTGGGTGACAAGGTGACGTTTTCATCTACAGTGAGTACGGAAAGTATTCAGACCCCTTTAAAATTTTCACTCTTTTTTTCATTGTAGCCATTTGGTAAATTCTAAAAAGTTCATTTTTCTCTCATTAAAGTACACTCTGCACCCCATCTAGACGGAAAAAAAACAGAAATGTAGAAATTTTTGCAAATTTATTAAAAAAGAAAAACTGAGATATCACATGGTGATAAGTATTCAGACTCTTTGCTCAGACACTCATATTTAAGTCACATGCTGTCCATTTCTTTGAGATCCTCCTTGAGATGGTTCTACTCCTGCATTGGAGTCCAGCTGTGTTTAATTAAACCAATAGGACTTGATTTGGAAAGACACATCCTTGAACAGCCGGTCGTGGGTGCATACTGCTGTGCGAGATATGTGCACGATGTGTGCACTTTGTGCATTTGGAAGCCCAGGTACTGGATCTAAATGAGCAGCTGCCAACACTGAGATCCATTGACAATATGGAAAGGAGTCTGCTGCTCACTGAGGTAGATGTGGGGGAGGGTGGTAGTAGGGAGCTGCAGGACAGTGAGGCAGCTAGCTGGGTGACAGTTAGAAGGGGGGTTAGAGGGAAGAGTGCCAGGGAGGCTAGTCCTGATGTGGCTCACCCCAATAAGTTTGCAAAGTTGGCAGATGAGGGGGTGTCGGTACAGGGGTAGCACTGCTGCAGCAAGGCATGTCCTCTGAAAGCCGGATGAGTGTCAGCTCCAGTAAGGGGGGAAATAGGAGAGCAGGGCAGGCCAGGCAGGTGCTGGTAGTGGGGGACTCAATTATTAGGGGAACAGATAGGGCAATCTGTCACAAAGACAGAGATCATCGAACAGTGTGCTGCCTACCTGGCGCTCGAGTCCGGCACATCGCTGATCAGGTTGACAGAATACTGGGAGGGGCTGGTGAGGACTCAGCGGTCATGGTGCACATTGGCACAAATGACAAAGTTAGAGGTAGGTGGAAGGTCCTTAACGATGATTTCAGGGAATTAGGCAGCAAGCTTAAAGCAAGGACCTACAAGGTGGTATTCTCTGAAATACTGCCTGTACTATGTGCCACGCCAGAGAGGCAACAGGAGATTAGGGAGATAAATAAGTGGCTCAGGAATTGGTGGAGGAAGGAGGGGTTTGGGTTCCTGGAGAACTGGGCCGACTTCTCAGTTGGCTACAGATTCTACGCTAGGGACGGGCTGCACCTCAATTGGGAGGGTGCAGCTGTGCTGGGGGAGAAAATGGCTAGATGGTTGGAGGAGTGTTTAATCTAGGGATTGGGGGGAGTATTCATTTTATAGGTGGGGAAGATAGTGCAGATAGTGACCTGGGCACAAATAAAGAAATTGGGGGTGGGGTTAGAACAGTCAATATAGTAAGAAAGAATAGAGGTACAGAGAGATACATAAAATGCATGTACACTAATGCCAGAAGCCTCACCAACAAAATGTAGGAATTAGAATTAATTTTGTTGGAAAATAATTATGACATGGTGGGGATATCTGAGACATGGCTGTATGAGAGCCATGACTGGGCAGTTAATTTACAGGGCTATAGTCTGTTCAGAAATGACCCTAGAAACAAGCGAGGGGGGGGTGTTTATATGTAAAATCATCCTTAAAACCCATATTGCGTAAGAATATATGTGAAGAGTCCCTGTGGGTGGAGATAAGTGGAGGGGGAAAAAATAATAAATTACTGATAGGGGTTTGTAATAAGTCTCCAAAAATAATGGAAGCAGAGGAGAATATCCTCATAAAGCAAATAGATGAAGCAGCGACTCAAGGAGAAGTCATTATTATGGGGGACTTCAACTACCCTGAAATACATTGGGGAACAGAAACCTGTAATTCAAGCAAAGGTAATAGGTTTTTGACGACTATGAGAGACAATTACCTTTCACAACTGGTTCAGGACCCAACAAGAAGGGGGGCACTGCTAGACCTAATATTAACCAACAGGCCAGACCGCATATCAAATATACGAGTTGGGGGTCACTTGGGTAATAGTGATCACAAAATAATAAGTTTTCATGTATCCTTTAATAAGATGTATAGCAGATGGGTTACAAGGACACTAAACTTCAGGAAGGCAAATTTCCAACGGTTGACAGATGATCTTAGTGCAATAAACTGGGATGATATCCTGAGACATAAAACTACACAAAGCAAATGGGAGACATTTATTAGCATCCTGAATAGGACCTGTGCACAATATATACCCTATGGGAATAAACATGCTAGAAATAGGAGGAAACCACTATGGCTAAATAGAGCTGTAAGTGACAAAGAGAAAGCATTTAGAGAACTAAAGCGAGTAGATAGTGATGAGGCATTAAATAAATACAGAAAATTAAATAAATTCTGTAAAAACCAAATCAAGGCAGCAAAGATTGAGACAGAAAGAGTCATTGCCAGAGAAAGTAAAAATAATCCCAAAATATTCTTTAACTACATAAATAGTAAAAAACTAAAAAATGATATTGTTGGCCCCCTTAAAAATAGTCTGGGGGAAATGGTGGATGAGGTTGAGGAAAAAGCCAATATGCTAAATGATTTTTTTCAACAGTATTTACACAAGAAAATTGCATAACAGAAAACATGATCAGTGATAACAAAAATTCTCCATTAAATGTCACTTGCTTAACCCAGCAAGAAGTACGGCAGCGTCTAAAAATCACTAAAGTTGACAAATCCCCGGGCCCGAATGGGATACACCCGCAAGTACTGCAGGAATTAAGTAACGTCATAGATAGACCATTATTTTTAATCTTTAAAGATTCCATAATAACAGGGTCTGTACAACAGGACTGGCGTATAGCAAATGTGGTGCCAATATTCAAAAAGGGGACAAAAACCGAACTTGGAAATTATAGGCCAGTAAGCTTAACCTCTACTGTGGGTAAAATCCTGGAGGGTTTTCCTAAGAGATGCTATAATAGAGTATCTGAAGAAGAATAGTCTCATGACCCAATAGCAACATGGGTTTACGAGGGACCGTTCCTGTGGGTTAAGAAATGGCTCTTAGTGATACGAAACAAAGGGTGGTTATTAATGGAACACACTCAGACTGCGTCTCAGATAACAGTGGGGTACCACAGGGGTCAGTATTGGGCCGCTTCTTTTTAACATACAGTACAGACCAAAAGTTTGGACACACCTTCTCATTTAAAGATTTTTCTGTATTTTCATGACTATGAAATTTGTACATTCACACTGAAGGCATCAAAACTATGAATTAACACATGTGGAATTATATACTTAACAAAAAAGTGTGAAACAACTGAAAATATGTCTTATATTCTAGGTTCTTCAAAGTAGCCACCTTATGCTTAGATGACTGCTTTGCACACTCTTGGCATTCTCTTCATGAGCTTCAAGAGGTAGTCACCAGAAATGGTCTTCCAACAATCTTGAAGGAGTTCCCAGAGATGCTTAGCACTTGTTGGTCCTTTTGCTTTCACTCTGCGGTCCAGCTCACCCCAAACCATCTCGATTGGGTTCAGGTCTGGTGACTGTGGAGGCCAGGTCATCTGGCGTAGCACCCCATCACTCTCTTTCTTGGTCAAATAGCCCTTACACAGCCTGGAGGTGTGTTTGGGGTCAT
The DNA here is from genome assembly GCF_046119375.1 of Phyllobates terribilis. Classification (NCBI taxonomy): domain Eukaryota; kingdom Metazoa; phylum Chordata; class Amphibia; order Anura; family Dendrobatidae; genus Phyllobates; species Phyllobates terribilis. The sequence goes on along the minus strand of NW_027362768.1, from coordinate 30,545,940 downwards.
TGTCCTGTTGAAAAAATAAATGATGGTCCAACTAAACGCAAACCGGATGGAATAGCATGCCGCTGCAAGATGCTGTGGTAGCCATGCTGGTTCAGTATGCCTTCAATTTTGAATAAATCCCCAACAGTGTCACCAGCAAACCACCCCCACGCCATCTCTCCTCCTCCTCCATGCTTCACGGTGGGAACCAGGCATGTAGAGTCCATCGTTTCACCTTTTCTGCGTCGCACAAAGACACGGTGGTTGGAACTAAAGATCTCAAATTTGGACTCATCAGACCAAAGTACAGATTTCTACTGGTCTAATGTCCATTCCTTGCGCTCTTTAGCCCAAAAAAGTCTCTTCTGCTTGTTGCCTGTCCTTAGCAGTGGTTTCCTAGCAGCTATTTTACCATGAAGGCCTGCTGCACAAAGTCTCCTCTTAACAGTTGTTGTAGAGATGTGTCTGCTGCTAGAACTCTGTGTGGCATTGACCTGGTCTCTAATCTGAGCTGCTGTTAACCTGCGATTTCTGAGGCTGGTGACTCGGATAAACTTATCCTCAGAAGCAGAGGTGACTCTTGGTCTTCCTTTCCTGGGGCGGTCCTCATGTGAGCCAGTTTCTTTGTAGCGCTTGATGGTTTTTGCAACTGCACTTGGGGACTTTTTCAAAGTTTTCCCAATTTTTCACACTGACTGACCTTCATTTCTTAAAGTAATGATGGCCACTCGTTTTTCTTTACTTAGCTGCTTTTTTCTTGCCATAATACAAATTCTAACACTCTATTCTGTAGGACTATCAGCTGTGTATCCACCAGACTTCTGCACAACACAACTGATGGTCCCAACCCCATTTATAAGGCAAGAAATCCCACTTATTAAACCTGACAGGGCACACCTGTGAAGTAAAAACCATTTCCGGTGACAACCTCTTGAAGTTCATTAAGAGAATGCCAAGAGTGTGCAAAGCAGTCATCAAAGCAAAAGGTGGCTACTTTGAAGAACCTAGAATATAAGACATATTTTCAGTTGTTTCACACTTTTTTGTTAAGTATATAATTCCACATGTGTTAATTCATAGTTTTGATGCCTTCAGTGTGAATGTACAATTTTCAAAGTCATGAAAATACAGAAAAATCTTTAAATGAGAAGGTGTGTCCAAACTTTTGGTCTGTACTGTATTTATTAATGACCTTGTAGTGAGCATACAGAGTAGTATTTCAATATTTGACACTAAACTCTGCAGGGTAATCAATACAGAGGAGGACAATTTTATATTACAGGAGGATCTATTTAAAGTAGAAGCTTGGGCTGATAAATGGCAAATGAGCTTTATTGGGGATAAATGTAAGGTAGTGCACTTGGGCAGGGGTAAATAAAATGTATAATTATATGCTTAATTGTAAAACACTGGGCAAAACTGTCACTGAAAAAGACCTGGGTGTATTGGTGGACGACAAGCTCACGTTTGGTGGCCAGTGTCAGGCAGCTGCTGCAAAGGCAAATAAAATAATGGGATGCATTAAAAGAGGCATAGATGCTCATGAGGAGAACATAATTTTACATCTAAACAAGTCACTAGTGCGACCACACTTAGAATACTGTGAACAGTTCTGGTCTCTAGTGTATAAGAAGGGCATAGCTGAACTAGAGTGGGTGCAGAGAAGAGCGACCAAGGTTATTAGAGGACTGGGGGGTCTGCAATACCAAGACAGGTTATTACACTTGGGGTTATTTACTTTGGAAAAACGAAGGCTTAGGGGTGATCTTATTACTATGTACAAGTATATAAGAGGACAGCACAAAGACCTTTCTACTGATCTTTTTATTATGAGGCCTGAGATGGGGAAAAGGGGACATCTTCTACGTCTGGAGGAAAGAAGGTTTAATCATAATCACAGACGCGGATTCTTTACTGTAAGAGCAGTGAGACTATGGAACTCTCTGCCGCATGATGTTGTAATGAGTGATTCACTACTCAAATTTAAGAAGGGTATGGATGCCTTTCTTGAAAAATATAATATTACAGGTTATATATACTAGATTCCTTGATAGGGCGTTGATCCAGGGAACGAGTCTGATTGCCATATGGAGTCAGGAAGGAATTTTTTCCCCAATGTGGAGCTTAGTGTTTGCCACATGGGTTTTTTTTGCCTTCCTCTGGATCAACATGTTAGGCTATGGGTTGAACTAGATGGACTTAGTCTTCCTTCAACCTTAAAAACTATGTTACTATGTTACACACCTGTCTGTATAAAACCTCACAGCTCACAGTGCTTGTCAGACCAAATGAGAATCATGAGCTCAAAGGAACTGCCCAATGAGCTCAGAGACAGAATTGTGGAAATGCACAGATCTGGCCAAGGTTACAAAAGAATTTCTGCAGCACTCAAGGTTCCTAAGCGCACAGTGGCCTCCAGGTAATGCTGGTTTCAGTAGTTCTAGAGAGGAAGGGGATGGTGGCATTAGGTGTCACTCAAATTGCATTTTGCAGATGAAGTATAGTAAAACCTTCAAAAAGGTGTACTTACTAGTAGAAGTCAGTGACTGGCCGACGGCAGGGCTGAGCTGGTAGTGGTGAGTAGCAGCGTGGGCTGCGCCTTGCTTATGGGAGGCCATGCTCAGGGACTGTGACGGGTGCCCTTCTTAAAGCCCGCAGTGTGATTAAACTGGATGGGAGGGGGCCACCGCCGCCGGCCGGAAGGGGCGGGACCAGGACTTCAGCTTAGTAAAAAAAAAAAAAATGTGTGCTGCGGCGCCTTGCGTGTTATAGCGCTAATAGATGGGCGCTTATGCAGGATGCTAGCAGGGAAGTCCGGACCATGAACTAAAGGGTGGGATGGCGTGTCAGCACAGGGGTATGCTGAGTTCAGATACCAAGTATGGCTTGGAGAGATGGTTACTAGTAGAGGGGGGCAAATGGTCAGAAGGCACTGTGCAGTCTGAGTGGACGCCAAATCGGAAGTAGAACTATGGAAACCAGCATTACCTGGATCACTAAGAGGTACCCTCCTTCCATTACCTAACCTACAGCAGCAGATCCAGCTCCTACTATACCATAGCACCTATTTTCTTTCAGTCTATCCCTACAGAGATCTCACTCCTGGTCTTAAGAATAGCTTAAATCCTCGACCCCTACATCAGCCAGCAGCAAGTAAGGTTTTCCTTCAACTTGTACGAGTTTGTCCACCTACCAAACTTGGATTTTTTTTATAGGATTTTGTATGATTTGCTTAATTATTGCTTAATGTGTTATTTTCCTATGTAAATTCACGATTAATTGTTTATCATTTTCACGTTGTACTCTTACAATTATCCTCGCTTTGCAGTAGCAACTGGATTGAATAAGGCCAATTTAGGCCGAAACGTCCCAATATATTGTCGCCACCCATCACTGATCTGATTAATCTGATTTATGCTGTATCAATAAATTACACTTTATCACAACTAAGAGAGTGCGATGAATTAACGCTAGTTCATTACACACTATTGCAGCAGCAGAAGTCATCCTCTCATTGTGCTGGCAGCTCTGCTGCAGAATTGTGCTTGAACATAACTAGCAAAGTACAGTAGAATTGAACATTTTTTTTCAATGTGAATACAACAACCCAGTTTGTCTACAGCTTTGCTGTAATGCCACTCCCTCCCCCTACAAACACACACTGATTACATGTGAAATGAAAACTGAAGCACTTTAAGGGGACACCTGCAGCCCTTACTGTTTTTGCAATGAGACAAAGTTTGCCTTTGCTGTACTGTGTTAGTTCTGCTGTACTATGTTATTTCTGTTGTACTGTGTTAGTTCTGCTGCACTGTATTAGCTCTGCTGCACTGTGTTAGCTCTGCTGTACTGTGTTTATTCCGCTGTACTATGTTAGTTCTTCTGTATTGTATTAGTTCTTCTATACTGTATTAGTTCTGCTATATTATGTTAATTCTGCTCTACTGTGTTAGTTTTGCTCTACTGTATTAGTTCTACTGCACTATGTTAGTTCTGCTGTACTGTGTTAGCTCTGCTGTATTATTTTAGTTCTGCGGTACTGTGTCAGCTCTGCTGTACTGTGTTAGTTCTGATCTCACTGAAGAGGTGTGTGTGTTTAGGAGAGCAAAGTGTCAGTCATTTCATGTCTCACACTGGTAACACCCCCTTTCATTTTAAATAAGCTCTGGAGGCAGATTGTTGGGGAGATCTGTGTCAAGCCCATAGATCTTAACAGCTCATTTACATATAAGAAAAACATAAAACATAGATTTCTTCTTAATAAGAATTCAAATTGCAGATATCAGGTATCACTTTATTCAGCTTCCTATGACCTGCATGCCCATATAGATGGTTTAGGAGGGTCGATCCTTCTGATGGTTCTCTTTAAGATTGAAAATTGCTAGATTTACCCCATACTGTGGTTTAAGAGTTTTATGATGTATGCCATGTTTTTATCTAAATAACGGTGCCTGCCTTATCAGCTATGATTTGATAATATTCAGCACTAGATAGTTCAAAGCTCCTGAACTTTCACCTTTAACCTCAAGTGCATTAACCCCAGCTTGTTCCTGACTACATCTGTCTACTTATTATTTCCTACATGGCTGATTAGTAATAAACACACATTCATATTTTATTCACATGACCAAAGCTAAAAAAAATCTATTCTCTATGTTTAGAGTACCATATCGAACCAATGAGGTTTCTGGGGGACAAACTCAATATTATTGGGGTTGTCCAGAGTTAAAAAAACATGGCTATTTGCTTCCAAAACAGCACCACATCTGGCTACAGTTTGTGGGTGGTATTGCAACTCAGTTCCATTAATTTAATTGGAGCTGAGCTGCAATACAAGATGCAATCCATAGATACGAGTGGTTCTCTTTTCGGGAAAGAATTGGCAATGTTTTTGTAATCCTGTAAAACCACTTTAATCTAGACACATAATGCAAGACATGCTTCAGTTCATAACAGTGAGTAGTGAGCCACGTTGTCATGTGAATTAGGAGAATTATTTTATATTTACCTTGACATGTTGGCAGTGGTGGATCCCACCCATAGTAGTAACACTGGCTGATCTCTGATCCATTCAATATAAAGCCATTGTTACATGAAAACTTTGTCACTGGGCCATGAGTGTAAACCAAATGTAACTTATCGGCTCCTGTTTTTGGCTGAAAAGAGCATGCGATTCCTAATATAAAGGAATAAATACATAAATAATAAATATATGAAATAAGCATGTGTTTATTTCACCTCTACCCAAAATCTGCTCTATAAACTAGCCTTTATCATCTATACATAGGGGAGGTGATAAATGTGTGATCGCTGCAGGTCCAACCATTGGGGCCTCCACCAATCACGAGAATAGGAGTCCTGTAGCCTCATGTTAATGAAGCACAATGCGCATGTGTGCACAACTGCATTTACTATACAGTGGGTAAAAAAGTATTTAGTCAGCCACCAATTGTGCAAGTTCTCCCACTTAAAAAGATGAGAGAGGCCTGTAATTGACATCATAGGTAGACCTCAACTATGAGAGACAAAATGAGAAAACAAATCCTGAAAATCACATTGTCTGATTTGGAAAGAAATTTTTATCATATTTTGGTGGAAAATAAGTATTTGGTCAATTACAAACAAGCAAGATTTCTAGCTCTCACAGACCTGTAACTTCTTCTTTAAGAGGCTCCTCTGTCGTCCACTCATTACTTGTAGTACTGGCACCTGTTTGAACTTGTTATCAGTATAAAAAACACCTGTCCGCAACCTCAAACAGTCACACTTCAAATTCCACTTTGGTGAAGACCAAAGAGCTGTCGAAGGACACCAGAAACAAAATTGTATCCCTGCACCAGGCTGGGAAGACTGAATCTGCAATAGGCAAGCAGCTTGGTGTGAAGAAATCAACTGTGGGAGCAATAATTAGAAAATAGAAGACATACAATACCACTGATAATCTTCCTCGATTAGGGATCCACACAAGATCTCACCCCGTGGGGTCAAAATGATCTCAAGAACGGTGAACAAAAATCCCAGAACCACACGGGGTGACCTAGTGAATGGCCTGCAGAGAGCTGGGACCAAAGTTACACAAGCTACCAACAGTAACACACTGCGCTGCCAGGGACTCAGATCCTGCAGTGCCAGACGTCTCCCCCTGCTTAAGCCATTACATGTCTGGGCCCGTCTGAAGTTTGGTAGAGAGCATTTAGATGATCCAGAAGAGTATTGGGTGACTGTCATATGGTCAGATGAAACCAAAGTTGAACTGTTTGGTAGAAACACAACTCGTCGTGTTTGGAGGAGAAAGAATGTTGAGTTCCATCCAAAACACACCATACATACTGTGAAGCATGGGGGTGGCAACATCATGCTTTGGGGCTCCTTCTCTGTCAAGGGACCAGGATGATTGATCCATGTACATTAAGGAATTAATGGGGCCATGTATCGTGAGATTTTGAGTGCAAACCTCCTTCCATTAGCAAGGGCATTGAAGATGAAATGTGGCTGGGTCTTTCAGCATGACAATGATCCCAAGCACATGACGCGCCCCCTGGGCCATATTCTTTAGGGGAATACCCGGAGCCGGATCAGATGGGGGTTGTAGTCTCCGAGTGGCTGTGACCCGGTCCGTGCCCAGGGTGTCAAGCTCAGAGTATGTGGCAGTCCTACAGATGTTACAAAGTTCGTTATGTCGACTACGCCACCCGTTGGATTGCGGTCACTACGGCCGCCGCTGCAGCAGGGTCCGCTGAGGCTGATGGTGTTGGTGCAGCTTTAGATAGTATAACCCCCAACGGGAGGGGTATGGCCTCAGGGGGTCAGGTGCAGAGGATGGGGGTTGTGGTGGTGCAGCGTAGATGATAATTAAAGACAGAGTCGGGTTGTGCAGTTCAGGGTGTTTACTTACTGCAGATATTCCGGTCACTCCGGCCTTGAGTGACCACCCGAGCCGTGCTGCGTCCACCAGGTCCTGGATTCAGCCAACCCCCAAGCAAGTCCGGAGCGTGTCCCTGAGCCCTCCTTCTTGTCCTTTCTTCTGGCCGTCCCCACCAGGGATCCACCTAGGTCCAGCTCCCTCGGGCCTTCTGTTGGGAGACCCTTGGCCTTGGGTTCCCTGACCCTACACGTGGTTTGCCTTCAGGGTGGATGTGGTGGGTGGCCGTGGCAGATGCTGCCCACGGCCTCCGGTCTCTGGCTGAGGTATGCTTTAGCCCCCACCAGTTTGGGATCCGGTACCCTATTGCCAACTCTTCACCCTAGGGTTGTACTTGGGTTCTCAGAGTTCCTTCTGTCTCCCCCCTCTGGGTCTTTCTTGCTCTCCTCTCTCTCTCTCTTGGCTGGGGCTGCTCTGCTCTTCTGCTCTCCTCCTCTGGCTTCTCTGCAAAGACTGGCTGACTGACTGACCCTGATCTTAGTTGGTGCCCACCTTATATACACCCTCTATGTGTGAGCTCAGGTGACCAGCACCCAATGAGCTCCTATCTTTACCCAGGCTGCTCCCCCTATCTGCCCCTACACTACTTGGGATGTACCACCCCCCTCCCACTCCAGCCAGGAACAGACTCGGTCGTACCTGCACATTTCTAAGTGGGAGTACCGTCGGCCTGTTCCTCGGAAATGGGATGTATGTAGTGCATGCAGCCTACCGAGCTCAGATCCACACTCCTTCCTTACCCGGGAGTGGAATATCACACCTCTGGGTTGAGGTGCAATACCCCTGTAGCAGCCGAACCCTCAGGGTGCTACATTCCCCCCTGGTAAATCACAGCACGTCCTCGGGCTGTAAGACATAAATAACACCAAAAACATACATTTTTTTTTTTTTCATAAACATATAAAACAACATATATTAGCAAATAAAACATTCTCGTCGCCTCTGGCTCCTCCTCCGGTCACTGTGCAACGTGTGACCGGGTAAAGTGCGACAGTCTCTCTGGACAACTGGTTCTCCTATAAAACCAGTAGGGGGCGCTTTAGGAAGCGCAACTATATACAGGGAAAGTTGGCCGCTCTCAGTCCTCGGCCAGGTAAAGGGAAGGGAATGGCTGCTCACAGTCCTCAGCCTGGTATGGATTACGGAATAACGGGTAAAAAGTTCACTCATACTGGTCCCAACGGGGACTATATATATGTAGCAACAGTTTCTTTGGTACCCGGTCGGGTAACTATTTACATCTACTGCCCTGCCGCACTCAACGGCGTCTTACTCCTGCTCTTTGCTTATAGCTGGTTGTAACTTCAGACCCGTCCGGGTCCTCTTGCTCCTCCTCCTCGCACCGCAACTCCTCCTCCGTCAGGAGGTGTACGTGGAGGGCGTAAGGTCCTTTGGCACACTTGTGCCGGGTAAAGGTGACCTCGTCTCCGATGTAGAGGTCACGACCTCTGTGCCCCTCCGGCAGATGGGACTCCACGTCTCTGCGCGTGACAAAGACGTCGCCGGGGGTGTTGTTGTCTCGAATGAAGCCCCACCCATGCTGCTGGTTGAACTTGATCACTGTCCCGATGGTGCGGGGACAATGCGCTGCACGGCGGTCCCTCCTGGTCCGGCTCTTCTGCTCGGCGCTCCTTATTTGGGCCTGTTGTTCCCGGACCCGCCTCTCTCTCCGCTCCCTCGCAAACTCTTCGAGCTGCTGTCGGCAACACTCAGCGCGCTCTGCTGCAGCTGCCCTAGTTTCCTGAGTGAACCCCATTAGATCTTCTCCGGTGGGGTCCCACTCAAACTGTGCTTCCGCTAGCGGGGGCGAGATCCGTGCCACGGGCTTCGGAGCCGGAATCAGGGGTTCATCCAGGGGTCTTAGTCTCTGCTGCCGTTCCAGCTCATGGTATTCTTCGGGCCAGATGAAGGGCCGCCCGTCCGGCCATGTGAGCTGGCTGAACAAGTCCTCTCCCAGACGCGGCACCCTTGGTTTTACGGGTGCGGGCGCGGTGGTGGTGGCGCCCGGGTTGCCCAGGCCTTGCGGCCAGGCCTGGGGCACCTGGAAGGTGAAGGGCACCCTTAGGACGGCGGCGCCCTGGGCTACCTGGCCTTGCGGCCAGGCCGGAGGCTCCACGGAGGTAGGGGGCGCTGTTGGTGATGCGGCGCCCGGGGGTACTAGGCCTTGCGACCAGGCTGGTGGTATTTCCTGCTTTGTCACGCTCCGGGTCGAGGCGCGTGACGTCACAGGGGTCGCTGCGGCGGCTTCCGGTCGGGGCCTAGTCCATAGCGGTGACATGGCGGCTACGGGCACAGCAGGGGGACTTTCGGGCTCTGCGACGGGGAGCTGGGGCAGGTGGGCGGTTTCCCGGCTTGGGGTATAGGCGTCCCCTTTACCTGCCTCCATGCGTTCGGCTCCCTTCTCGGCGCCGTCTTCGGCCTTTGGTCCTCCCGCGCCATCCTCAGAGGCGGTCTGTTTCCTCTTCCAGGGTAGCGTGCTCCGTTGACTGGTCTCAGCTTGCTGGGCCATCTCCCGGCTCCATTCCGCCAATATCTCGCGCTGTACCCGGGCCATCCTCCGTGCGAGGCCCTCCAGAGCGGTCTGTGCACACTCCCGGTCTCGGGGGAGCTGTGCAAGGACCTCCACTAGGCCTAGTGGGGTCGTGGTTTCTAGCAGGCTCCTGACCAACGGGTCGGTGCTGCTCTGCTCTTCTTCCAGCAGGCTCCTGGCCAGCGGGCCGGTGCTGCTCTGCTCTCCTTCCTCGGTCTCTAGCAGACTCCTGGCCAGCGGGCCGGTGCTGTTCTGCTTTCTCTCCATATCCGGGTAAGCTCCTCCGCTACTCCTCGTTAGACTTCTTGCCTCCGGGTGCGCTCGCTCCAGACTGCTCCAAGCGACACCCATCTTCGTTCTTTTCTTTCGTCTCCTCCCACTTAGAGGGCGGTCCCGGGGCAACTCGGTGACTGTCAGCTCCAGGGGCAGTTCTTTCACGCTGACAGACACCTCCAGCATCACAGTCTCTGTTGGTGGGGGCGGTTTCCACTTTTGGCGCCATTTTCTGTCCTGGCCCACGATGGGAGGCGGCCTCTTGCCCTCCTTTGGCACGCCCATAATGGCGTCCGCTGTTCTTCCAAGGCGGGAAATCTTCGGATTTGGCGGGAAGCATCGCCCAGTGGCGGGAAACTCTGCAGATGGCGGGAACAAGCTGGAAATGGCGGACAATCGGCGGGAAACGACCTGTGATGGGGTCCGATGGCGTGGACCCTCCGGAACCGGCGGGAGACTTCTTTCTGAGGTAAACTTGCACTTTTCTTCAGGCACGCAGTACCCGGTTGTTGTGGGCACGTAATCCTGCCGACTACGCCAAAGTTGACGCGCCCCCTGGGCCATATTCTTTAGGGGAATACCCGGAGCCGGATCAGATGGGGGTTGTAGTCTCCGAGTGGCTGTGACCCGGTCCGTGCCCAGGGTGTCAAGCTCAGAGTATGTGGCAGTCCTACAGATGTTACAAAGTTCGTTATGTCGACTACGCCACCCGTTGGATTGCGGTCACTACGGCCGCCGCTGCAGCAGGGTCCGCTGAGGCTGATGGTGTTGGTGCAGCTTTAGATAGTATAACCCCCAACGGGAGGGGTATGGCCTCAGGGGGTCAGGTGCAGAGGATGGGGGTTGTGGTGGTGCAGCGTAGATGATAATTAAAGACAGAGTCGGGTTGTGCAGTTCAGGGTGTTTACTTACTGCAGATATTCCGGTCACTCCGGCCTTGAGTGACCACCCGAGCCGTGCTGCGTCCACCAGGTCCTGGATTCAGCCAACCCCCAAGCAAGTCCGGAGCGTGTCCCTGAGCCCTCCTTCTTGTCCTTTCTTCTGGCCGTCCCCACCAGGGATCCACCTAGGTCCAGCTCCCTCGGGCCTTCTGTTGGGAGACCCTTGGCCTTGGGTTCCCTGACCCTACACGTGGTTTGCCTTCAGGGTGGATGTGGTGGGTGGCCGTGGCAGATGCTGCCCACGGCCTCCGGTCTCTGGCTGAGGTATGCTTTAGCCCCCACCAGTTTGGGATCCGGTACCCTATTGCCAACTCTTCACCCTAGGGTTGTACTTGGGTTCTCAGAGTTCCTTCTGTCTCCCCCCTCTGGGTCTTTCTTGCTCTCCTCTCTCTCTCTCTTGGCTGGGGCTGCTCTGCTCTTCTGCTCTCCTCCTCTGGCTTCTCTGCAAAGACTGGCTGACTGACTGACCCTGATCTTAGTTGGTGCCCACCTTATATACACCCTCTATGTGTGAGCTCAGGTGACCAGCACCCAATGAGCTCCTATCTTTACCCAGGCTGCTCCCCCTATCTGCCCCTACACTACTTGGGATGTACCACCCCCCTCCCACTCCAGCCAGGAACAGACTCGGTCGTACCTGCACATTTCTAAGTGGGAGTACCGTCGGCCTGTTCCTCGGAAATGGGATGTATGTAGTGCATGCAGCCTACCGAGCTCAGATCCACACTCCTTCCTTACCCGGGAGTGGAATATCACACCTCTGGGTTGAGGTGCAATACCCCTGTAGCAGCCGAACCCTCAGGGTGCTACACACACTGCTAGGGCAACGAAGGGGTGGCTTCGTAAGAAGCATTTCAAGGTCCTGGAGTGGCCTAGCCAGTCTCCAGATCTAAACCCTATAGAAAACCTTTGAAGGGAGTTGAAAGTCTGTGTTGCCCAGTGACAGCCCCAAAACATCACTGCTCTAGAGGAGATCTGCTTGGAGGAATGGGCCAACATAACTGCAACAGTGTGTGCCAACCTTGTGAAGACTTACAGAAAACGTTTGACCTCTGTCATTGCCAACAAAGGATATATAACAAAGTATTGAGATGAACTTTTGTAGGTGACCAAATACTTATTTTCCACCAAAATTTGAAAACAATTTCTTTACAAATCAGACAATGTGATTTTCAGGATCTGTTTTCTCATTTTGTCTCTCATAGTTGAGGTCTACCTATGATGTCAATTACAGGCCTCTCTTATCTTTTTAAGTGGGAGAACTTACACAATTGGTGGCTGGCTAAATACTTTTTTTTCCCCACTGTAGGTATGTGAGACCAGTAATGTACATGTGTGACCACCGCTTCATTTACTATGGGTCTGTGAGACCAGAAATAAGTGTGTTTGACCACCGCTCCATTAACTATGGGTCTTTGAGACTAGTAATAAGCATGTGTGACCACCACTCCATTCACTATGGGTCTGTGAAACCAGTAATAAACATGTGTTACCACTGCTCCATTCACTATGAATATATGGGACCAGTATTGCACATGTGTGACCATCGCTCCATTTACTATGGATCTGTGAGACCAGTAATAAGTATGTCTGACCACCACTCCATTCATTATGTAACATCTCTGGCAACGTGCTGGCATGGCTTACCATCTCCCACCTTGCAAGACCGCCAGCTTACCTACCAGTCCAGGCTGTGCACAATTTTCCTCTACTTGCTGTGTGCATGTCTCTTGTCAGCTGGCTTAGGGCGACGGCGCTGGAACTTCCTGATTCTTAAAGTTACAGTGTGCGCAGTCCTAATGCGTCCCCAGCCTATTGCTGTGAGTCACTGGATACTTAAACCTCCTCCACCCAGTGGGAGGTGCCTGAGCAACACTTTCTTACAGTGTGTTCTGTGCAACTGTGAGTTGCCAGGTCCTGTCCTGAATCTAGTCTGTTTCCGCCACCCTGGGTGCTGAATGCCAAGGCTCGTTACTGTATCTCATTCCTGTGTCAGTTCCTGTCTGTACTGTGTCCTAGCCCGTTACCTGTTTGTCTCTATGTCCGATCCTTCCCTTTTCCTGCAGTGTCTGAACCAGTACCTACTCCTACTTGTTGTCTCTGTACTTCTGTTTGTGAGTTTTGTGTCCACTCGCTACTTCATAGCAGGTACCATGTGTTTATTTGGTTCTGCTTGTCACGTTTCCCTGCCTCCGTATCTACCTCCTGTGTTCTGCCTATCTTCCTGTGTTTCCCGGTCCCAGTCTGTTCCATGTGAACAGAGCCCTGTCCTGTCTGTCTGCTCCTGCGGCATTGCTCTGCTCCGCTTCCCATCCTCACCTGCGGCTCTGCTCTGCCCTGCTCCGCTTCCCCTCCGCACCTGCGGCTCTGCTCTGCCCTGCTCTGCTCCCCTTTCCCTCCGCACCTGCGGCTCTGCTCTGCCCTGCTCCGCTTCCTCTCTGCACCTGCGGCTCTGCTCTGCCCTGCCCTGTTCCACTTCCCCTCTGCACCTGCTGCTCTGCTCTTCTCCGCTTCCCCTCTGCACCTGCGACTCTGCCCTGCTCCGCTTCCCCTCCGCACCTGCGGCTCTGCTCTGCCCTGCTCTGCTCCCCTTTCCCTCCGCACCTGCGGCTCTGCTCTGCCCTGCTCCGCTTCCTCTCTGCACCTGCGGCTCTGCTCTGCCCTGCCCTGTTCCACTTCCCCTCTGCACCTGCTGCTCTGCTCTGCTCCACTTGCCCTCCGCACCTGTGGCTATGATCTGCTCTGCTCCGCTTGCCCTCCACACCTGCGGCTCTGCTCTGCCCTCCTCTCCTTGCCCTCTGCACCTGCTGCTCTGCTCTGCCCTGCTCTCCTTGCCCTCTGCACCTGCGGCTCTGCTCTGCTCTGCCCTGCTCCACTTGCCCTCTGCACCTGCGACTCTGGTCTTCTCTGCCCTTCTCCGCTTCCCCTCCGCACCTGCGGCTCTGTTCCTGTATCCCAGTCTGTACTGGTCCCTATCCAGCCTGTTTACCCATGTGCCAGTACCCGCCTGTCTGCATACTAGCCATGCCTGCCAGTACCCGCCTGTCTACATACCAGCTAAACCTGCCTGTTCCTGCATTCCCTGATGTGGGTCAACAGCTGTGTGACCGGGGTCTGACCGGTAGCACCTGGACCACCTCCTATGTCCCTCCTCGGACAACGGAATCGATTAAGCCGCCGTGTGTCTGTGGTCAGATCTGGTGAGGTCCCTAGTCACGCCCCTCCATGCACTCCTCGGTTCATGGCCCAGTGGGACCACTAACCACGCTCACGCTAAACAGTCCGGGCATGAGCGTAACACATTATGGGTTAGTGTGACCAGTAATGCACATGTGTGACCACCTCTACCATAGACAATGAACAGAGCTGTTGTCATGCACGCATACTACCACACCATTCACATAATATGGGAGGAGACCACCATTTTGATGTTCAGTAGGAATACAAGAGGTTGGATGCCCACCGATCTTACATTTTATTGTTAGAATGACCCACTTAAGCTGGTCATACACATCAGATACAGCAGCTTTTCATCAAGCACTAGTTGAGCCGACAGCTATCTACCTTCATTGGAGGCTTATCTCCATTCAAGCAAAATGTTCTCTGCCCAAACACCATCTGTTTTGGGAAAATCAGCAAGTTCCAATGTTAGATGGTTGATTTTTCTCACTGATATTAGTGGGTTTACTATACATTTAACATGTATGGCAGCTTTAGAATTGTTAACTGATATTCTGGACTTTCACCTGAAGAGAAGCCTATACAGGTAGGAGACTAAAACTCACTAAAAACACATTCACATGTTCAGTACATATTTGCGTTACAAGTACTGAGGTAAAATACTGATCAAATACTTAACATGTGAACGTGGTCTAAACTATAGTGAGGGATTATTTTTGACTGAGCAGAATAATCATTCAGCACTGAGCTACATGGCCGACCTGCTTGAAGGGAGACAAACTTTCTACACATTGGGGCAACTTGTCCTTTAGGTTTCTACTCCAAAGACATGATGCATACACAGCTAACCCTACAACAATTGTTGCTTGTAGAGATGCACTAGCAAGTTCTATTGAGCAAATGCATAGAAAATTGCTACATCACAATGGTATATTATCTCTATTGATCGCTTTGTGCACAGTACCAGAACATTGAGGTACAGCTGACCATCCGGTAGAAAGACATTGTACTTTTTCCACAATATTTCTCTTTGCAGTCATGTAGCCTTCATCACAATGATATTGCAGCCATTCTCCAACTTTAAACAAAACTTTTTCTGATTCGTAGCTTCCATTCTTCAGAACTGGCGCTTTACAAGTATCTGTGAATAATACAATAGAATTACTTCTCATGTGAACTAAAGATATCTCCATGTAAACCTTATATTTAGAAAATGTCAGTACATTTATTTCATCATTTAATTGGAATACAAATAAAATGAATTGATTTATAAAGGAAAACCCCTGTTCATATGTGCTGTTAGGTTCAAAGGACATCATAAGGGTGGTCTTATATTCTGAATATGAGCAAGAACATAAGCCACTCTCGAAAGAGCTGCAGCAGACATGATGCCTGGACAGCTATTTTGTGATGCTGAGCTTTTCATAGCTAGGCCATGAGACGGGATAGTCAAGGAGTCCGAAGTCAAAGCCAGGAGGGTACATCATAAACAGAGTGAAGAGGCAAAGGCGTAGTCAGGTAACGTTCCATAGATCCGAATTCCAGGAGGAAAGCAGATCAGAAGGGGTTAAACAGATGGATGGTCAGAACAGGGTCCAAGGTCAGGCAACATAAGATCAATAAACATAACTCAAGGCACAGAGAACAAACCACACACTAGCTGAATGTACATCTGGCAGAGATCTGGGGGAAACAGCTCAGTTAAGTAGCCAGGCATTCAACTGGGATAATGAACACCTGAAGATAGCCAGTGCCTCCCAGTCTCAGATTGGACAGCCGAGCTGTCAATCACCACACTGAAAGCTATTGCACGCCCCTGTACCAGATTGGATGTTTGAGCTGTCAATCACAGTACTGACAGCTCCAGCACGCCCCTGTACAAGATTGGATGGCTGAGCTGTCAGTAACTGCACCCCAAACACAGTGAGGGTTGGAACTGTGACAGTACCCCCTCTTCTAAGGTGGGCCACCGGACCCCCAGGCTTCCCAGGAAACTTTAGATGGAAGGCCCCGAGTAACCAATCGGCCTTTACATCTCGAGCAGGGACCCATGATCTCTCCTCTGGTCCGTATCCACTCCAGTGGATGAGATATTGGAGGGAATTATTGGCCCAATGAGAATCCACCACTCTCTGAACCTCATACTCAGAGCCACCGTCGACTGAAACGGGAGGAGGCAGGGATGAGGGAGACAATACCAAGGGAACAAACTCCTTTAATAAGGATTTATGGAAGACGTTAGGGATGCGAAGGGATGGTTGAAGCTTTAATCTGAATGCCACTGGATTGACCACCTCAAGAATCTCACCTCAAGGACCAATAAACTTCGGACCCAACTTTGCCGAAGGCACTTTAAGTTTAATGTTCCTGGATGACAACCAAAATTTATCCCCAATCTCAAAAACAGGACCCACCAAACGTCTTCTATCGGTCTTCAGTTTTTGGCGAGTCTGAGCAGTCCCAATATTCTTTTGAACCTCCTTCCAAACATCCCCAAGTCTTTGTACGGTGACCTCCACACCAGGACATTCCGAACTAATCCTAGAAAATTCACCAAAATGGGGATGAAACCCATAATTACTGAAAAACTGAGAGGTTCCAGTAGACTGATTAACTCGGCGAGAGGTAAAAACGAAAACCAGTCCTCCTGCTGAGCCGCCACAAAGCACCTTAAGTTTTTTTCCAAAGATTGATTTGTCCTTTCAGTCTGACTGCTGGTCTCAGGGTGGTAGGCAGATGAAAATGACAAGTTAATCTCAAGTTTACTGCAAAAAAGCTCTGAAGAATTTAGAGACAAATTGTACTCCCCTATCAGACACAATGTTAAGAGGCATACCATGTAACCTTAAAATATGGGAAATAAACAATCTGGAGAGTGTCTCTGCATTAGGTAATCCAGACAAGGGAACAAAATGAGCTTGTTTGCCAAATTGGTCTACTACCACCCAGTTGGCAGCTTTCCCATCAGATAGAGGCAAATCAGTGATGACATCCATGGACAAATGAGCCAATTCCCGGGCCGGCCGGCTATGACTGACTTCACAAGCAGATACAAAATCTTTGATATCATTAAGCATGGACGGCCACCAAAAAAGTCTGGCAATGGCTTTCTGTGTAGCAGTAACCCCAGGATGACCACTCAAGATGGAATCATGAAATTCCTGTAACACACGCAATCTTAG
Source organism: Phyllobates terribilis (assembly GCF_046119375.1). Taxonomy (NCBI): domain Eukaryota; kingdom Metazoa; phylum Chordata; class Amphibia; order Anura; family Dendrobatidae; genus Phyllobates; species Phyllobates terribilis. Next base: position 30,528,933 of record NW_027362768.1, on the reverse strand, counting down.
GTACACGGGCACAAATAATTTCAGACCTGGAGTAGCAGGAGGAGCCAATGACTGGGCATTACGAATCTCCTCCTCCAATTTTGAGGTTACCATAGAAACCACAATACCCTGAGGAATAATGGAGGATGGAGGTTCTGGAGGAGAAACTGGATTGAAACAACACGTCAGCTTTCACAGTCTTAGACCCCGGTCTGAATGTAATCGAAAAATTTAACTTTGAGAAAAACAAGGACCATCTGGCTTGTCTAGGAGTTAACCTTTTAGCTGACTCAATATAGGCTAGATTTTTGTGATCAGTGACCACAGTAACTGGATGAACCGCCCCCTCCAAAAAATGCCTCCATTCTTCAAAGGCTAATTTTACAGCAACTAACTCACGATTCCCAACATCATAATTTATTTTCTCCAGCGAAAATGTCTTAGACAAAAAAGCACATGGACGCAAGTTAGTCCGAAATTTGGGCCCCTGTGACAAAACCGCCCCTATTCCGACCACGGAAGCATCCACCTCTACAATGAATGGTTCTTGGAGATCCAGTTGGATCAGAATGGGGGCAGACATGAAACACTCTTTTAATTTTTCGAAAGCCTTGCTAGCACTCGGTGACCATATCTTCAGATTTGCTCCCTTACGTATAAAGTCAGTAAGAGGTTTAGCAATCTGAGAAAACCACTTGATAAATTTCCTATAATAGTTAGTGAATCCCAGAAAACGCTGTAAAACCTTAAGATCACGAGGCTGAACCCAGTCAATTATGGCCTGTACCTTCCCAGGGTCCATCTTAAACCCTTCTGCAGACAAGATGAACCCTAAGAACGAAATTTTCCTAACAGAAAAAACACATTTCTCCAATTTAGCAAACAAAGAGTTCTCCCTTAACCTTTGTAACACAACCCGGACATGTTCCTGGTGAGAGTCCAAATCTGGCAAGAAAATTAGAATATCATTCAGATAAATTACAACATATCTTCCAATGCAATCAGAGAAAATATCATTCATAAAATTTTGAAACACAGCAGGTGCATTGGATAACCCAAAAGGCATGACAAGGTTTTCAAACAGACCCTCAGACATTAAAAACGCAGTTTTCCACTCATCACCCTCCCGGATGCGTATCAAATTGTAAGTCTCTATAAGATCAAGTTTAGAGAACACCCTGGTCCCCAGAAGCTGATAGGTCAGGGATGAGTGGAAGTGGGTACATATTTTTAACCGTGATTTTGTTTAGTTCCAGGAAATCGAGGCAAGGACGGAGACCCCCATCTTTCTTTTTACGGAGAAAAAAACGGCAGCTACCGGAGAGGAAGAAGCACAGATATGACCCTTCCTTAAACGTTTGTTAACATATTCTTTCATGGCGGCCCGTTCAGGCCCGGACAAATTGTAAAGGCGAGCTTTTGGCAGTTTTGCACAAGGAATAAGCTCAATAGCATAATCATAAGGACGATGGGGAGGTAGTATCTCCGCCTCTTTTTCTGAGAACACATCTCTGAAGTCCTTCAGGTACCCCGGCAGACCCTTCAGACTAGCAGAGCATATTTATATAGTTTTTAGACATTTCTTGCATCAATTAGGACCCCATTTAACAATCTCCCTCTGACACCAATCAATGACATGATTGTGAATCTGCAACCATGGAAGCCCCAGTACCAATCCAGCAGTTAAATTATCTAACACAAAACATGAGAGGGATTCAGAGTGGAGAGCTCCTACTTGAAGCGTGAAATCCACCATACCCTTCTTGACCAAATTCCTGGATAATGGTGTTTTGTCAAGGGCGAAGACTTGCTAGGGTCTTTCTAAACTAACTGTCCCTAACCCTAACTTCAGAACCAGTCCTGAATCAATAAAGTTAGCAGCAAACCCACAGTCGATGAACGCCAATGTTGATAACACCTGGTTCAGTATTTATCAGTACCTTAGAGGAGGAAGTAAAAAGGTACCTGGTAGTCTGGGTGACCTCCTCGGCCATCACCCAGACACACACATTCTCCTGGTGGTTTGGTAGCCTGAGGACGAGTAGGGCAATACTTGAGAAAATGTCCAGAGAGACCACAGTAGAGACAGAGTCTGAGATCTTGTCTTCTCTCCACAACACCAAGACTGGCAACTCTGATCTCCAATGGCTCTACCTCCGGTAAATGGCCTTGCTCCAGGGAAATATAATGGGCAGCCTGCTGTTCATCACGTCTCTCATGGATTCTACGGTCCATTCGTATGACCTGGGTCATGGCCTCCGCCAGAGAACAAGGAGCATCATGGAGGACCAGGACATCCTTAAGGGTTTCAGAAAGGCCTTTGCGGAACAGGCACCTGAGAGCTGTATCATTCCACAGAACTGCAGTGGACCACTGCCAGAACTCAGTACAGTAGTCCTCAGCTGTGCGACCTCCTTGTGCCAAGTTTGTGATCTTAGCCTCAGCGACCTGGATCCTGTCGGGTTCGTCATATATCAGTCCTAAACTGTCAAATAAGGTATCAACAGAAAACCGTTCTGGGTCTAGGGGGGATAAGGAATATGCCCAGGTCTGAGGACCCCCTCGCAGTAGGTACATGATTATCCCCACCCGCTGGAACTCCTCCCCTGACGATCAAGGGCGCAGGGTAAAGAATAACCTACAGGTCTCCCTGAAGACCTAAAACTGGTCTCTCTCTCCAGAAAATGTATCAGGGAGGTCTATTACAGGTTCTAGAGAGACCAAGTGTACATCAGTGGGTACTGACATCACAGCAACTGCCGGTAGTGAAGGGCTATCAGAGGTTTTCATTATATTAGTTATCTGACCCTGCAGCTGACATTGTGAAGACTCCAGACTCTGACATTCCTTAGCCAGATCTTGAGTCATCAGCTTCAAATTCACCATCTGGTCAAAGAGCGTGTGAACAGTTTCCATACAGGCGAAAAAGAAAAACGTGTGGGCCAGACATAATGTGATGCTGAGTCACTTTTCACAGCCAGGCCATGAGACGGGATAGTCAAGGAGTCCGAAGTTAAAGCCAGGAGGGTGCATCATAAACAGAGGCAAGAGGCAAAGGCGTAGTCAGGTAACGTTCCGTAGATCAGAATACCTGGAGGAAAGCAGATCAGAGCAGAATGGGTTAAACAGATGGATGGTCAGAACAAGGTCCAAGGTCAGGCAACAAAAGATCAATAAACAGAACTCAAGGCACAGAGAACAAACCACACACTAGCTGAATGTACATCTGGCAGAGATCTGGGGAAACAGCTCAGTTAAGTAGCCAGGCATTCAACTGGGATAATGAACACCTGAAGATAGCCAGTGCCTCCCAGTCTCAGATTGGACAGCCGAGCTGTCAATCACCACACTGAAAGCTATTGCACGCCCCTGTACCAGATAGGATGTTTGAGCTGTCAATCAAAATACTGACAGCTCCAGCACGCCCCTGTACAAGATTGGATGGCTGAGCAGTCAGTAACTGCACTCCAGACACAGTGAGGGGTGGAACCGTGACATAATTACTGAATATTAGAGAATACAGACCTGCACCAATCAGTTGATTGCTGTGATTAGTTTCATTTGAGAACATTTGAACTTTTTCAATAGATCATGAAAAATACAAAGCAAGCATATGACGCGCCCCTGGGCCTGTGTCGCGCTGCGTTGCGCACGCGGGAGCTTACCCGGAGCCAGATCTCTTGAGGGTTGTAGTCTCGTGGCGGTGACCCGGTCCGTGCCCAGGGAGTCAAACTGAGCGGCGATGTATCAGCGGTAGATGTTGTACGACTACGCCACCCGTTGAATGCAGCTATGGAGCTGCAGCTGCAGGACAGTCCGCTGAGGCCGGTGGATGGATGGTGCAGCGTAGATGGTATAACCCCCAACGGGAGGGGTATGGCCTCAGGGCAGCAGATGTGGAAAATGGGGGTAGCAGGAACCACTCAGAGACGGTGCGGTGTAATTCAGGGTCTTTACTGGTAACAACGATAGACCCTCCCGGAGTACTTGCTAGCGAACGGGGCCTGGTCAGTCCTTGAGCAGATGGGATCTCCCCTGGCCAGGCGGAGTTGTAGGCCTCCCAAACTGACTGTACTCTTCTGGCTACCTTGCTAGAAGCGGATATAAGTAGCTCACGTCCCTGAGTGTACCGTGTGGTGCTCACCCGTATGGCCGGTGACTCGGGGCCTTCTAATGGCTTCCGCTCCACGATGGCGGTGCTGGTCCCACGCGTGTGACCGTGCCTTCGGGTTTCTGGGCCTGAGGACCTGAAATCCCCTGCCGGTCGGCTTCTGCTGCTGGGTAAGAGTTAGTCCCCACAGCCTCGGACGCCGGGTCCGGTGAGAAAGCTTCTCAGTCAGGGCGAGCTCTGCAGCTGCCAGCCCCTGACTTGTAGTAGTATTGCTCCCACTGAGCTTCTGCTGTTTCTTCCTGTGACTGTTTCTTGTCTCTACTCTCCTTGACTGCCTAACCCTGCTTCAGCCCCGGGTTTATATAGGGGAAGTTCTTCCCCTCCCAAGACTGGGCAGGAGGTGTGGCATGCACAGGATCCCTGGCCAAGAGACCTCCCACCTGCTCTCAGACATAACATTGCTTGTTACTGTGGAAACCAGACCCCTGGGGTGCCACACATACTCTCTAGATACAGATATAATAGTAACATGGTTGATTGACAGCCACTCTATACAAATCTTATACAATTCTTATACAATTCTGTTTCACCACAAACTTATTGGTGAGTGCAATCGGAGGCTAAGGATTAGTGACCAGTCAGAGTCAATTTTTCCACCTCCATATATTTAACAGTAGACCAATTTAATAAATACAGTTATGTGACAGACCTGAGAGAGAGATATTCACACATCTAAGTATCATAGAAAATGTACATGTATTATTATTATTATTATGCACATTCATTACTGCAAGAGACAAATTCACTGAATAATAAATTCTGAAGTGTCTAGAAAATAAAAAATAATAATTCACTGTCTAATCCAATTGGAGTAATAATGAAATATAACTTTTAATAATAATCCCATAAAAATTTGAGGGAAAAAAAAACACTAAACAAAGGATTCTGATTAGTGTTGAGCGAATATGCTCGACACTGCTCGGTACTCGCCCGAGCATCACGCTACTCGGGATGTTCGGCGAGCACCGAGCATTTTCGGGTTACTCGGGCGGGAGCTCGGGTCTCCGCCCTGCATGTTTGGCGCTCTTTACAGAGCCAATGAACATGCAGGGATTGCCAGCCAGTCACTGTAATGCCGCAGCCATGTTGTTTGTGGGCATTACAGTGATTGGCTGGCCGCACAGCGTCACCTCGAGTATTTAAAACCGGGCGCCGCCATCTTGGACACAGTCGCTCCGGATCAGACAGTGTAGGGACAGCGCTGCTGATTTAGGGAGAGATATATCCTGCAAAATAGTTAGTGTAGGGTCGGTAAAGGCTGCCAGATCAAACAAACAGTCCTTCTCAGGACTAATATCCATCCCAGGTATATCAGGCAGGCAGGCAGGCAGGCTGTATAGGAGATGCAGTGATTATACCAGCAAACGCTGCATTACAGTCCTGTGTGCTGCTCCTGTTGCTGAAATTGCTGGACTTAGCTCCAGGTCCCGGGGGCCAGGAAAAATCCTTTTTTTTTTATCTAAATCCTCTTTTTTTTTTCCTCCTTCACAATGTACAAATACCCATCTTATTAACCTTTTGGTGTCATCCCCCACCAAAAAAAAAAAGTGTGCCTCTGATTTTTCAGACACAAATATATCTGTTGAAAATAGTCTGGTGTAGGCCAGAGAAATAGAAGTGTGGTTTTGCAGTTCTATGGGCCATTTGTATCTAAAAAAAACAGTTTGAGTGTGTCGCTCACTGTTCAGCCGCAAATATATATATATTTTAAAAAGCCTGGTATACACCAGTAAATTATTACTGTGGTTTTGATGTTCCATGGTAAAATATCTCTATTATCCTGTTTTTGGCATTTTTTGCTGTATAAAAATAATAATAGTGTCTCCCTGATTTTTCAGACACAAATATATCTGTTGAAAATAGTCTGGTGTAGGCCAGAGAGACAGAAGTGTGCTTTTGCTGTTCCACGGTAAAAAATCTCTATTATCCTGCTTTTTGCATTTTTTACTGTAAAAAAAAAAAAATAGTCTCTCCCTGATTTTTCAGACACAAATATATCTGTTGAAAATAGTCTGGTTTAGGCCCGAGAAACACAAGTGTGGTTTTGCAGTTCCACGGTACAAACCTCTGTATTATCCACTTTTGGGCCATTTGTATCTAAAAAAAACAGTTTGAGTGTGTCGCTCACTGTTCAGCCGCAAATATCTCTATTTAAAAAAGTGTGGTATACCCCAGTAAACAATAACTGTGGTTTTCCTCTTCCACGGTTCTAATCTACTCTTTATTACCCTTTTTGCATTGATAGTGCAAGTGTAAGCTATTTTACTTCATTTACAATGGGCAAGGCGCGTGGCAAGGGACTTGGAAGTGGACGTTCTGGTGATGGTTCGTTCAGAGGACGGGGCCGTGGCCAAGGTGAAAATGTGCCAGAACCAACAGCCACATCTTCTCGCTCCCACTTCTTGACCGAATTACTAGGGAAGCACAGAACAACACCAGTATTGAGAACTGATCAGTGTGAACAGGTTATTAATTGGATAGCAGACAATACTTCCAGTTACCTGGGCACCACCACCTCCGGTCTGTCTTCCACACGGTGAACTCTTAGTAGCCGTGAGTCTCGACCGCATACTCCTCCTCACCCTGATGCTCCTTCCTCCCACCATGCTGAGTGTCGTCAGACAGCAAGTGATCCCACACTTGGACACTCTGAAGAGCTGTTCACTGGTCCATTTCCATATTTGGGCCCCTCGCCTGATACGCTTGAAGTGGTGGAAGAGGAGATCCCATGTTGCGATGCCCAAATATTTGAACAGCCACGGCTACAGGAAGTCGACGTTGGCAATCTGTCACAAGAGGTGGACGATGACGAGACACAATTGCCAGGAAGTGAGGAGGAGGATCGTGGTGCGCAAGTGGAAGAGGAGGGGGTGGTGGATGATCTAGTAACTGACCCAACGTGGAAGGAGGACATGCAGAGTGAGGCCAGCAGCACACAGGGGGAGGGAGGCAGAGTACCCCAACAGGCAGGAAGAAGCAGTGTGGTGGCCGCAGACAGAAGGCAGGCAACCGATCCCCGTAACACCAACACGAGGGACGTTGCCAGTACAAACGGTAGGTCTTCCAGAGTCTGGAATTTTTTTAAAGACTCTGCTGATAACCCCAAAAAGGCCATATGTTCCACCTGCCATGCCAGCATCAGCAGGGGTGACAAAACTACCAGCCTGACCACCACCAGCATGATCAGGCACATGGCAGCAAAGCACCCGACTTTGTGGGGCGAAACCCGGGGTCCACGACCAGTGTCAGCGGGTGTCACCACTACTTCTTCCACTGTTGTGCGTGCAATAGAACCCCCTGTTGTGTGTGCAAGGCAATCCCCTGTCCATACTGCATGTAAAGATGCCCCCTCCTCTCAGTCTTCACTTGTTATGGCAGTTTCTCAAGAAACAGCATCAACGTCCACGTCCACGTCCCACCGCAGCGTTCAATTGTCCATATCCCAGACCTTTGAACGAAAGCGGAAATTCGCAGCTAACGCCCCACAGGCCACAGTCCTGAATTCGCACATTTCACGACTGCTTGCATTGGAAATGCTGCCTTTCAGGCTGGTGGAGACGGAATCCTTCCGCAATCTTATGGCGGTGGCCGTCCCTCGGTACTCGGTCCCCAGCCGACACTATTTTGCCCGGTGTGCCATCCCCGCACTACACAAGCACGTGTCCCAAAGCATCTGCCGTGCCCTCAACAACGCAGTTACTGGGAGAGTCCACCTGACAATGGACACGTGGACAAGTGCTTGTGGCCAGGGACGGTACATCTCTCTGACGGCACACTGGGTAAACATAGTGGAAGCTGGGACCCAGTCGGACCTTGGGACGGAACACATCCTCCCCACACCGAGGATTGCGGGCCCTATGTCAGTCAGAGTTGCCCCCACAGTGTACAGCTCCTGCGCATCCTCCTCCTCCTCCTCCTCCTCATGTTCAGCCTCCATCTCAGATATCACCACATCAGTTACAAGCTGGAAGCATTGCAGTACTGCCTCCGCCAAGCGGCAACAGGCTGTGCTGAAACTCATAAGCTTAGGTGATAAACCTCACACTGCTTGTGAGTTGTGGACAGCTGTGAAAGAGCAGGCAGATCTGTGGCTGAGACCGCTGAACCTACATCCCGGCATGGTCGTGTGTGACAATGGCCGTAACCTGGTGGCGGCTCTGAGGCGAGGTGAGATCACACACGTACCATGCCTGGCTCATGTGCTTAACCTCGTGGTTTCTTAAATCGTACCCCGAGTTGCCAGATCTGCTCGTGAAAGTACGCCGCCTGTCAGCTCATTTTCACAAGTCGGCTACAGCTTCCGCCGCCCTTGCTGTGTTGCAGCAGCGTTTGCAGCTTCAGGCAAACCGACTGGTGTGTGATGTCCCCACACGTTGGAACTCTACCCTCCACATGTTGCAAAGGATTTGTGAGCAGAAGAGAGCAGTTGTGGAGTACCAGCTGCAACAAGGCCGTCGATATTCAGGTCAGACTCCACACATAAGACCTCAGGAGTGGACCTGGATGTCTGACATATGTACCATCCTGACAAACTTTGAGGAGGCCACCAAGATGGTGAGTGGCGATGACGCCATCATTAGTGTCAGCATCCCACTTGTCTGTCTTTTGCAACGCTCTCTGCAGAGAATTAAAGAGGAGGCATTGCAGCCAGAGTATGATGAGATGGATCAAGAAGCCGTAGCGGGCGATTACACACAGCCCAGCCTCTTCTCATCCCAATGTGCATTGGGGGACAATGAGAGAGAGGAGGAAGAGGAGGAGGAGGAGGAGGAAGAACAGGAGCTGCTATCATGCGTTGTAGACGGTAGTACCTGTACAAGTGTCATACCGTCGGTTCAGCGTGGGTGGCCTGAGGACAGGGGGGAGGAGGAAGAGGAGGAGGAGGAGGCGGAGAGCATGGTCAGTCGTCATCTTGGTGAGGACATGGAAATCTTGCCCGTTACCAGTCTGGCACGCATGGCTGACTTTATGTTACGCTGCCTTAACCGTGACCCTCGTGTTGTCAAAATGTTGGGTGACAGTCATTACTGGTTGGTGACACTTGTAGACCCCCGCTACAAGGAGAACTTTCACTCTCTTATTCCTGAGGTGGAGAGGTCTACAAAAATGGGGCAATACCAGAAGGCCCTTGCTGCAGAACTCTTAAAAAAATTCCCATCTGAACACGCTAGCGGCAGAGGTCACAGTTCGTTGCCCAACCAAGGCGTACAGGCGAGAGAGATGCAACTCCAATCCAGCAGAGGCAGGGGAACACTGTCAACGTTCTGGGACAGTTTTCTGACACCCGCCCAGCTTACAGGCCCTGAGGCGCGGGGTACTCTCACAAGGAGTGGAAAGTTTCAAAAGATGGTGAGGGAGTACCTTGCCGATCGTACCAGCGTCCTCGGTGATTCCTCTGTGCCTTTTAATTATTGGGTATCCAAGCTGGACACTTGGAATGAACTCGCTCTGTATGCCTTAGAGGTCCTGGCCTGCCCTGCCGCTAGCGTGTTATCGGAGCGTGTTTTTAGTGCCACTGGGGGAATTATAACTGATAAGCGCACTCGCCTGTCAACTGACAATGCTGACAAGCTGACCCTTATCAAAATGAACAAGGGCTGGATTGGGCCAGACTTCTCATTACTGCCAAATGACAGCAGAGTAACATAAAGTCAAATCCACTGTGTTATTTCGGGAGGTGTATTCACATGCACCGCTTCACACCCACACATGGGTATACGCTTCCTCTTTTCGGCTGTTTAATCTTCTTCTCCTTATCCTCAGCCTCCACCACCACTATACCACCAGGGTGCCAGCATTGCAAGTTCCTCCGTCCTAATTTTTGGCAGCTTTTGCTGGGAAAGCATAAGCAAATACCATGGGACACCCACTCCCCAATAATGGGACTTATGTTTGTAATATGCTGTACTGCATGGCTCTTGTAAGGGGCATTGAAAGTTGCTCCGTCCTAATTTTTGGCAGCTTTTGCTGGGAAAGCATAAGCAAATACAATGGGAGACCCACTCCCCAATAATGGGACTTATGTTTGTAATATGCTGTACTGCATGGCTCTTGTAAGGGGCATTGCAAGTTGCTCCATCCTAATTTTTGGCAGCTTTTGCTTGCAAGCCATAAGCAAATACTATGGGACACCCACTCCCCAATAATGGGACTTATGTTTGTAATATGCTGTACTGCATGTGACGCGCCCCCTGGGCCGTGTGTACATGTGTGTGGGATACCCAGTGCCGGGTCTCTGGGGTCTGTAGTCTCCGTGGCGGTGACCCGGTCCTGTGGCTCAGGCTGGTCAAACCAGTGGCAATCTTTCTTAGGTTTTGAGGTTAATTGTCCGACTGCGCCACCCGTGGATTGCGGTCAGGGAGTACCACCGCTGCGAGGCAGACCGCTGAGGCTGGTGTTGTGTGCGCAGCATAAAATGGGAAAACTCCCCTCGGGAGGAGTATAGCCTCAGGGCAGTGAGTGTGGATGATGGGGGTGATGGTGCACGAGCGCAGCAGGAATGACTCAGAGTCTTTGCAGTGCAGTTCAGGGTCTTTACTGATGATTATAAGGTAGACCCTCCCGGGAGTACTGGCTAGCATAAGAGGCCTGGTCAGTCTGTGAGCAAGCAGGAGTTCCCCTGGCCAGGTGGAGTTGTAGGCCTCCCAGTCTGTCTGCACTCTTCCTGGCTACCTTGCTGTAATCGGGTAGAAGTAGCCCACGTCCCTGAGTGTACCGTGTAGTGCTCACCCATATGGCTGGTGACTTGGGGCCTTCTGTTAGCCTCCGCTCCACGACGGCGGTGCTGGTCCCTTGCTTGTGACTGAGCCTCCGGGCTTCTATGGCCAGAGGACCTGAAATCCCCTGCCGGCTGGTTTCTGCTGCTGGATATATAAGTCCTCACAGCTTCAGACTCCTGTGTCCGGTTCCTATTGTCTTCTGCCAGGGCGAGCTCTGCTCAGCTTCCAGCCCCTCGTCTTTAGCGCCTAGCTCTTACAGAGCTCCTTGCTGTTACTTTCCCTTGCTCTCACTCTGACTCTGACTGTTCTCTGTTCTCTGACTCACTCAACCCCACCCCAGATCCAGTTTATAAGGGCAGAATTCTCCCCTCCCAGGACTGGGGCAGGAGGATGTTGCATGTTTAAGGGATCCTGACCAGGAAACCTCCCACTTGCTCTCCGACGTAATCTCTATTACTGTGGTGACCAGACCCCTGGGGTGCCACACATGGCTCTTGTAAGGGGCATTGCAGTACCTCATAATTTTTGGAAAGCCTTCCATTCACTGCTTAGGCCAACAGTGCACAGGAGACCCAGTTGCTATAAATGGAAAAAAAGGTTTAGTTAACGCCCTCTGACCTCCATGTCATTTCCAAGGGGCATTGGAGTGCCTCGAAATTTTTGGTAGGCATTGCACTCACTGTATGCCCTATAACTGTGTAGCCGAACCGCTCCTTTTGTTACAGAAACATATCCTACAAGACATATCTGGTTGACTGGCCTGATATTGATGTGAATGGTCCCTGTTCCTCCTGCTCTTTCTCCTTTGCCACTACCTCATCCATCATTTATCACCTGAAGCTTTGTTTTAATGGCAGTCATAGAACTTGGATAGTAGCAGGAAAACATCCAGCAATCCTCGGAGGAGGTAGGATATGCGCCAAAACGCTGACCTCCTCAGGCCTAGCCGCTACTACATACATGCGCTTGCATTACAACAAAACAAAGCAGATGCTAACTTCTATCATCCTGATCATGCTCCTCACCTTGGCACTCTCAACTCCCCTGATGGAGAAGCCAGGGCCCACCGGAGGAGTCTGATAGTCCGGTGGGCTCGGCCAATGCTGCCCTAAAGCAGGCCAGGCTAAGAAAAGTGTGGGAAAGGTTACCGGTACAAATAGGGGTGGCTGGGGACCGAGTATGGACACCCGGCCACCCCCTGGAGGCTGGGGAGCAAGCAGGGGCACCCGGCCACCAGGCGGCTGGGGACTGAGTATGGATACCAGGCCGCCGACACATCCATGGCGTGGTGGCCAGATTCCGCCTCCACATGCCTTAAAGGCCCAATTTAAAGTGCAAGCAAGCAAGCAGTATGGTATTGCAGCCTGGGGGTGGGTGGGTGGCAGGCTGCATACTTGCGCTTGCATTGCAAGGAATGGGAGAGGTACAATTGAACACTGCCCTGGGACAAGGACTTGAATGGGGATAGTTGCAAGTCTGCAATGACAGGTGCAAGGTGGGAGGCATCTTCGCATGTACCATGAACAGGGGTTTGGCATGCACACACTACAGCGGAATAGGCTCTCCTTCCCACTAAATGCACTGGGGAGGGCACAGGTAATGTTTTGGTATACGCGCTTAATCTTATGTATAAGGCACACCAGGACAAATAGGGGTGGCTGGGGACTGAGTATGGATACCTCACTGCCGAAGCAGCCATGAGGTAGTGGCCAGCTTCGGCCTCCTCTAAACTAAAAGGCCCCATTTCAAGTGCAAGCTAGCAGTATGGAATTGCAGTCTGGGGGTGGGTGGGTGGCAGGCTGCACACTTACACTTGCATTAAAAGAAAACATAGCAGATGCTAACTTCTGTCATCATCATCATGCTCCTCACCTTGGCACTCTCAACTCCACCGATGGAGAAGTCAGGGCCCACCGGAGGAGTCTGGTTCTCTGGTGGGCTCGTCCAATGCTGCCTAAAGCAGGCCGGGCTAAGAAAAGTGTGTGGGGGGATCTTCCAAGGAGAAATGGGGGCGGCTGGGGACCGTTTATGGACACCCGACTGCCCCCCGACTGGGGACCGTGTGGACACTCGGCCACGGGGCGGCTGGGGACTGAGTATGGACACCTGGCCGCTGGGCGGCTGGGGACTGAGTCTGGATTCCAGGCCGCCAACACAGCCATGACGTGGTGGCCAGATTCCGCCTCCACATGCCTAAAAGGCCCAATTTCAAGTTCAAGCAAGCAAGCAGTATGGTATTGCAGCCTGGGGGTGGGTGGGTGGCAGGCTGCATACTTGCGCTTGTATTGCAAGGAATGGGGGAGGTACAATTGAACACTGCCCTGGGACTAGAACTTGCATGGGGATAGTTGCAAGTCTGCATCTTCTGATGCGGCAAGGATCACTTATGATGGGCACACTTTTAGACAGTGACCTGGGAGTCAGAGATGCTTCCAGGGGTCTTCCCCATGCTGTTCCCATGTCTTTTCAGCACTTTATGCATGTGTCACACAGCACATGGCCAGATAAGGTTGTAAAATGTTAAAATGACATTTCCCGGTGAATGCACTTGTCATAGTTGAAAGCTATACAAAAGTGCAAAAACGCATAAAAAATGCTACTTGTGAACATAGCCGAAGGTGTGGAGGAGTATTTTTGTTTTTGGTCATTTATTTTAACTTATACGCAAGTCTTTTCCCTGGAAAGGATGTTCCTTAACATATTTCACAGGAAAAAAATTTCACTTTGGTTTTATTGTGAGCCTGTAAAAGTGGCTTAATACCTCTGACCACGTTGTTGACAGCAGTGACCTGGGGGTCCGAAATGCTTCCTGGGGCGATCCCCATGCTGTCCCCATGTCATTTGAGCACTGTCACTATCGTTTTGGGCAGGGGCGGACACAGACTGTAGTGGGCCCCTGTGCAAGAAATTTTTGGGCCCCCCCCCCCTGCGCTTCATAAGGCAACAAAGTTATGTAAACATAACCCCCCTATGTGCATCTCTCGCCCCCCCCATGTGCAGCTCTCATCCCCCCCATGTGCAGCTCACCCCCGATGCATCTCTCATCCCCCCCGTGCATCTCTCACCCCCCCATGTGCATCTCTCATCCCCCCATGTGCATCTCTCATCCCCCCCATGTGCATCTCTCATCCCCCCCATGTGCATCTCTCATCCCCCCCCCATGTGCATCTCTCATCCCCCCCACTCCTAGTTAATTAATTGTATTTAAGAAAAATAAAACTTGTTATACTTACCCCCATGCGATCCCTGCAGAATCCTGGCGCTCGTCCACGTCGCTGCCACCAGGTTCTCCTGACGTTCGGCCATGTGACGGTGCCACATACATAGCCAACAGCTTTTGTTTTGGCCAAAAGATTTTTAAAGCCGCCACCACGATAAGGTAGACTCTTCTGGCCGGGCCCTACTCTAACCTATTAAAATTTTCTTAAAATATCCAATACTCTTTTTAGATATATTTTTATTTAGTTTTCTTTAAGGGAATGTGTCATATACATTTTTTTTTAAAATGACCAATAATACCACATACAGGGAATACCGCCACACCATCACCAGACCAGATATTACCACAACATAGTGACCGAATAATACCACACAGAAGGGAGAAAAACTGCCACACCATGACCAGACCACATATTACCACCACATTACTAATATTACCACCACATTACTAATATTACCATAAGTGTCATTATACACGGGAGCTCTATACATGGTATGTATAATGTAAGTGTCCAGGTAATCTAGTGATCATCACCAGTGACATTATACACAGGAGCTCTGTATATAGTGTCAGTGTACAGGTAATACAGTGATCACCAGTGACATTATACACAGGAGCTCTGTATATAGTGTACAGGTAATACAGGGATCACCAGTGACATTATACACAGGAGCTCTGTATATAGTGTACAGGTAATACAGGGATCACCAGTGACATTATACACAGGAGCTCTGTATATATTGTCAATGTACAGGTAATACAGTGATCACCAGTGACATTATACACAGGAGCTCTGTATATAGTGTCAGTGTACAGGTAATACAGTGATCACCAGTGACATTATACACAGGAGCTCTGTATATAGTGTACAGGTAGTACAGTGATCACCAGTGACATTATACACAGGAGCCCGGTACATAGTATATAGTGTAAGTGTACATGTAATGCACTGACTCACTGGTGACGTCTCTAGGTGAAGTCCTTCAGCTACGCTTTTCTCCTTCATCCAGCACAGACCGCCATCACGTCTTCCAGCCAGGACTCGTCTCTGCATAAAATAACACAGTTATCTAGAGCACATTCCCCAACTTCTACATTACGCAGCTGAATACAGACGTGCATCCACCATCAATATATGGTTAGTTATTATGCAACCTACCATTCCAAATATAAATTGTAATCCACCACGGTGCCCCCATTAACTGTAAATAGGCACTTAATATATAATTTAATTAGAACCTCTACTCTATACTTCCTGCTCCCCGCATTCATTATTTATATGCACCCCCTGCCCCAATTCATTATATCATGTCCGTGCTCTCCCCACCCCATCATCATTTACTCTCCCCCACCCCACATTCATTATGTGCAGCTCATTATCCCCCTACTCCTAATTCCCCCATGTGCAGCTCATTTTCTCCCAATTTCCCCATGTGCAGCTCTCACCCCCCCATGAGCAGCTCTCACCACCCCCCCATGTGCACATCTCTCATCCCCCTCCCCCACATGTGCCCCTCTCTCATCCCCCCCCCACATGTGCCCCTCTCATCCCCCCCATGTGCAGCTCTCACCACCCCCCCATGTGCACCTCTCTCACCCCCCCATGTGCCCCTCTCTCATCCCCCTCCCCCACATGTGCCCCTCTCTCATCCCCCTCCCCCACATGTGCCCCTCTCTCATCCCCCCATGTGCAGCTCTCACCACCCCCCCATGTGCACCTCTCTCACCCCCCCATGTGCCCCTCTCTCATCCCCCTCCCCCACATGTGCCCCTCTCTCATCCCCCTCCCCCACATGTGCCCCTCTCTCATCCCCCTCCCCCACATGTGCCCCTCTCTCATCCCCCCATGTGCACCTCTCTCACCCCCCCACATGTGCACATCTCTCATCCCCCTCCCCCACATGTGCCCCTCTCTCATCCCCCTCCCCCCCATGTGCATCTCTCTCATCCCCCTCCCCCCCATGTGCATCTCTCATCCCCCCACATGTGCATCTCTCACCACCCCCACATGTGCACATCTCTCATCCCCCTCCCCCACATGTGCACCTCTCTCACCCCCCCATGTGCATCTCTTATCTCCCCCCATGTGCATCTCTTATCCCCCTCCCCCATGTGCATCTCTTATCCCCCTCCCCATGTGCATCTCTTATCCCCCTCCCCCATGTGCATCTCTTATCTCCCCCCCATGTGCATCTCTTATCTCCCCCCCCATGTGCATCTCTTATCTCCCCCCCATGTGCATCTCTTATCTCCCCCCCACATGTGCACCTCTCTCATCACCCCCACCCCATGTGCATCTCTTATCTCCCCCCCACACACACACACACATGTGCATCTCCCATTCCCCCCACTCCTAGTAAATTGTATTTTGAAAAAAACAAAACTTGTTATACTTACCCTCATGCGATCCCTGCAGAATCCTGGCGCTCGTCCAAATCGCTGACACCAGGTTCTCCTGACTTCCGGCCATGTGACGGCGCCGTCACATGACCGGAAGTCAGGTGAATCATGAAGGCGCTGCGGCAGTAGCGCAGCGCAGCGCTGAGATGTCCCGGACCCGGCGCTTAGCATGGGGCCGGGGGCCCCATGAGGAGAGAGACTCACAAGAGGAGGGCCCCTACCGGCTGGGCCCCATACTGGAGTCAGGGCAGACATGCCCTGATGGCAGCCCTGCTTGAGGCTGGAGGGGCCCCCTCTCCCTCGGGTCCCCCGTTCAATGAACCGGCTGCACGGGCGGTAGTTCCGCCCCTGGTTGTGGGCACTTGTTAGGCTTTTAAAAGACTGCCGGGGGTGCCACCGCAAAAATGCTCGAGTCTCCCATAGACTAACATTGGGCTCGTTGCTCAGGTCGAGCACCCGAGTATCACGGCGAGCTCGGCCCGGGCTTCGAGCACCCGAGCATTTTAGTGCTCGCTCAACACTAATTCTGATATATACTAAGTATAATCACTATATTAAAAAACTCCCCAGGGCATAGGGTAATAGATAATAGCTATAGTCTGAATATATATAGTTGTATGCGGCGGAAAAGCATCAAAAACGCATGTAATCTGCACCTAAGTATATCAATTGAGTTTTGCCAAAGCAAAAAAACAGAGAGCATCAAAAACAAAGCATCTTTATTTAAAGCATGACTTACCAAACAGAGACAAAACATGTAGTGTCAAAAATGCAATAAAATGCATGTTAAAATACAGCACACAAAACCACAATGAAAAAACTCAAGTAATCTAATTTAAAAAATGGGTACAGAAATGGAGCAGAAATCCTACAACATCAAAAATGCACTAAAAGCTCATCATAGGAATGTAGCTTAAGACTTTTTTTTTTATTAATTCTGCATCCTACCTGCCTTTTAAATTTGTAGACTTAGGCTGCGTGCACATGATGCGTTTTTCATGCGTTTATGCTGCGGAATTTCCGCAGCGGAAACGCATCAAAAACGCATGGTAATCCGCACTCCATGGTCCCCAATGGCATTCCGCAATGTCAATGCACATGCTGTGGATTTTTCCGCAGCGTTTCTGAAGCGCTCATAAATCCGCAGCATGTTCATTAATTTTGCGGAAGCGCCGCCATTGACTTGCATTGAGACGCATAGAATCCGTGTCTGTACATTTGTACACGCGGATTATATGCGTCTCTATGTGCGGATGGTACCCAGTTCTGGAGGAGAGAAGACTCTCATCCAGACCTGGGTACGATTCTACCTGTAAAAAAAAGAATAAAATAAAAAATAAAGTTTATATTCACCTGTCCGGCGGCCCCTGCAGCGCTTCTCCTTCCAGGACCTGAGATGACGTCGCGGTCATGTGACCGCAGGCTGTCTCGCGAGATGCCGGCAACCCGGAAGAAGCCAGGAAGAGCGCGACAGCACACGCGGCGGGGGATCGGGGGTAAGTATAGCTTTATTTTTTTATTTTTACGGTCACACTATATAAATCCATGCCGTTTGCATAGATTTATATAGTGTGACCTAGTTGTCAAGCACTTTCCAAGTGCTTGTCAGTCCGCATATGGAAACACATGCGTTAACGCATGTGAATCCGCATGTATTCCGCAGGAAAAACGCATGCACAATCTGCATGCATTTTTTCTCCCAGGGAGATGCAGAAATGCTGCAGAAATTTTCTGCTTCATTTCTGTATCGTGGGCACATAGCCTTATACCCAGGAGAAGCATGTTTGATGAATATTAGGTATAGGGTCCCATCAAAGAAAGGTCACCTTGACTTGGTTGATGAGCACACATAAACTGGCCGATTTATGCACTAAATACCTTAATTTTTATAAGTATATTCTATATAGCAGTAATGCAGTTCAAATTCCATATATTCAATGTTTGCATACATCTTAGCTCTTACAGAGGCTGCTGTATTCTCTTGTTTGTATATTATGCAGTTATGGCAGCTTACATCTGTTCACACTTGCTTTATTCTGTTCAGAGGTGTTGGTCAGTTTTTTTTTCTGTTTTAGCATCATTATTATCTTTTGTTAGTTAAGAAGCAGTTATTCTAGATTGTGGGACATTATTTTTTTTTTTTGATCCTAGAAAAAGGCTTTGGTAACAAACTATAAGGAGGATTTGTCTTGTTTATGAGTTATTATGGTAGTTAGTTCAGGGCTTGCAATGGAAAAATATAATTTCAGAGTTGAAAAGTTGAAGTGATTTTTAGACTGCTTCAGACATTTTAATTTTATATGCAGGAGGAAATTACATTGGGCAGAGCAAGACTTTAGATTTAATCTAGGAAATGAAAAATGACCTGGCTCTCATCAAATGCCTGTTTCCGAATACAGTAATAGTTTCCGCTGAGATAGCCCCAAGTTAGTATTGCAGAATGTTATGATAAAATAAGGAAATGTGATAATGCAAGTATAACAAAGTATTTACCTTTTTTAAGTGGGTTTTGTTACAGACACACAGGAGGACTTTACCACTGGAATTTTCAGAGAAGATTATACATGTACATTTGCTAAATATTTCAGAGCAAGTCCCACAATTTTTTTTTTGTGTTGCTACATAGCTGGGATCACACGAACATATATTTTCTCAGCTGAGAGAATCGGGTCGATTATGCTAAATGACAATCTCTGATCACAGTTTGATTCGAATGCTAGTGTGGCACCCCAGGAGTCTGGTTGCCACAGTAATAGAAATGTTACGTCTGAGAGCAAGTGGAAGGTTTCTCTGGTCAGGAGCCCTAAGCATGCAACACCTCCCGCCCAGACCTGGGAGGGGAGGAATCTGCCCTTATAAACTGGGTCTGGGGCGGGATTAGTTCAGTAAGAGTCTGAGAGTCAGAGCCTGGAGAGGGAGAGTTACAGTAGGAGCTCTGTAGGAGCAGGAGCGAGTGCCAGGGGCTGGAAGCCAGATAGCTCGCCCTGGCTGAAGACACTAAGACCGGACATGGAGTCCGAGGCTGTGGGGACATTCAGGTCCAGCAGCAGAATCCAACCGGCAGGGGATTCCAGGTCCTCTGGCCATAGAAGCCCAGAGGCACGGTCAAAAGCAAGGGACCAGCACCGCCATCATGGAGCGGAGGCTAACAGAAGGCCCCAAGTCACCGGCCATACGAGTGAGCACCACACGGTACACTCAGGGACGTGGGCTACTTCTACCCGCATACAGCAAGGTAGCCAGGAAGAGTGCAGATAGACGGGGAGGCCTACAACTCCACCTGGCCAGGGGAGATCCTGCTTGCTCACAGACTGACCAGGCCTCTACTGCTAACCAGTACTCCCGGGAGGGTCTGCTTTATAACACCAGTAAGGACCCTGAACTGCACTGCACAGACTCTGAGTTGTTCCTGCTGCGCTCGTGCACCATCACTCCCATCATCCACACCAACTGCCCTGAGGCTATACTTCTCCAGTGGGGAGTCATCCCATTCTTAGCTGCACACACAACACCGGCCTCAGCGGTCTGCCTTGCAGCGGCGGTCCCCATTGACCGCAATCCACGGGTGGCGTAGTCGGACCATTATCATATTAATAAGACTGCCACTGAATTGACCACCCTAGGCACGGACCAGGTCATCGCCACGGAGACTACAACCCACAGCGATCCGGCTCCGGGTATTCCCCGCACACACGTGCACGCACAACACAGGCCCAGGGGGCGAGTCAACTTTGGCGTAGTCGGCAGGATTCAAACCAACCCGCCACCAACCGGTATTGCGTGCCTGAAAAAGACTTTTGCACTTACCAGAGAGAAGCTTCCCGCCATCCGCAGCCATTTCCCGCCATCTGCAGCCATCTTCTCGCCATCTGCAGCCGTCTTCCCGCCATCCAGAGCCGTTTCCCGCCATCTTCAGTTGGTTCCCGCCATCCGGAGTCGGTTCCCGCCATCGGACGCCATCTTCAGGACGCCGCGTGGGAAGAAGAGGGGCGTGGACATCGAAAGCGCGCGAGAACTGAAGCCCCGCCTTACGTCTTGAAGCAGCGCAAGGTCCTGCAAGGGAGAGAGAGCGACGCTGACGTCACAGGAGCGCGACGCAAGGTCCTCAACCCCAACGATCGACTGCGGAGCCACGGCCTACGGAAGAGGATCATCGCAAGGTAGGCCACGGTCCACTAAGGGGGAAGGAGGATGTCGGATACAGAGGGAAGCTCCACCGCCACAGCTGCCGCCAGCTCAACCGCTGCTGCGGTCATGCCGTTCACCATGCCCTATATCCCGGGGGCAACCTGGCTACCCCAGTACTCAGGGGAGTCACATACCCTAAGTGACTTTAGGGAAAGACTGGATAGCCTCTTCTAGGTATACCCCCTCACGGAAGAGCAAAAAGTGAGCATCCTGGTGGCCCAGTTAATCGGGGCAGCCCAAAGGGAGGTAAAGTCCTGGCCACCTAGGAAGAAGAGGACTGTCAGAGAAATACTAGCCCGGCTGAAAGACACATTTGATACCCGAACCTCAGCCGAAATAAAGCTCAGATTTTACAGGTGCAAACAATGGGCACACGAAAGTATAAGAGACTATGCTCTAAACCTACAAAAGGCCCTGAGAGCCATTTAGCAGGCAGACCCTGACAGCGTGGGGAATGAAGACTAGCTGTTGACTGAACAATTTATTGAGGGTCTACTGTGCAATGCCCACCGAACCCAGTTGCGGGCAATGGCCTTACAGGACCCTGACCTGGACTTTGCACAGTTCAAGGACAGAGCCATCCGGGTGCTCCGAGAACCGGCACCAGGTGGCGCTGTGACCCACAGGCGCCCTGCTATTACTTATCACCAGGACGCAGCGCCCTTGTCTGCAGGGCCTGTGGGAGCTGATGCGCAGGCTTTGAACAATAACCCGGCTACAGACCTGCACCACCAGGTCCAAGAGCTGACTAAGAGCGTTGCCGCGCTAACCAGAACTGTGCAGTCTTTACAGGTCTCTTCTCCAGGAAAGATCCAGCTGGCATCCGGACCGGAGGACATCCCATGGCGCTGACAGAGGAGGATCCCAACGTCCAGAGGAAGACCCAGCGACAGATACAACGAGGACGGACAACACATCTGCCGCCGCTGCAATCAACCCGGACACATGGCAAGGTACTGTCATTTAAACGGGCACAACCTGGGGTAGAGGGCAACCCCCAGTACTGGAATGACTCGGACATAACCCGCTACCCAGATGACGACCTGAGCATTATCGCCAGCAATGGTCAGCCCGTGCCACAGATAGGGTTTAAAGAGGTGACCATCAAGGTCGGTAAAGTTGAACTGCCGGCACAAGGACTGATCATTGTGGACATTGACCGTCGCGAGAGTCACCCAAAAATAACCCTAGGTACTAACGTAATCGAAAACTGTCTTGCAGAGGTGATTCTGGGACACCGGAACTTCGAGACGGTCCTATTATACCTGGACGATGTAATTGTCCATTCCAAGACCTATGAGGACCATCTGGAACACCTGGCAGAAGTGTTTGAAGCCCTGGCAAACTATGGCCTAAAGGTAAAACCCTCAAAGTGTCATCTACTGAAGCCAAAGGTACAGTACCTGGGACACGTGGTGAGTGCTGATGGAGTGGCTCCCGACCCTGACAAGATCACCGTGATTAAGGACTGGCCAAGATCATCCAGCATAAAGGAAGTGCGGCAGTTCCACGGGTTGGTAGGCTACTGCCGAAGATTCATTCCCGGTTTTACCAAGAAGGCAGCTTCTATGCAGGACCTCCTGATAGGCCAGTCCAGGAAGGCCAAAAACCAGAAGCCACCCTTCAGAAGGGAAGAGTTGGAAGAGGAGTCATTCCGCCAGCTGAAGATGGCCCTCACGGGGGAGGAAATCCTGGCGTACCCTGATTACAGCCAGCCCTTTATCCTCCACACGGACGCAAGCAACATCGGGTTAGGAGCCGTACTGTCCCAGATCCAGCAGGGGAGAGAACGGGTAATTGCTTACGCCAGCCGAAAACTGCGACCCACGGAAAGAAACCCTGAGAATTACAGCTCGTTCAAGCTAGAGTTCCTGGCAGTGGTGTGGGTAGTAACCGAACGTTTTAAGCATTACCTTGCCTCTTCCAGGTTCACCGTGTACACGGACAACAACCCGTTGACACACCTGGACACTGCAAGACTTGGTGCCCTGGAGCAGAGATGGATGGTCCGCCTGTCCAATTATGAGTTCACTATCAAATAACGGGCAGGACGCTCCAATACCAACGCGGACGCCGTGTCCAGGATGCCAAACCTACCGGACGGAGGGGAAGATCCAGAAGAACTGGAAGAGGTCGAACTCCCTGCGTTCCACCGTCATGGGATTACCCAGTATTCCCACCATGTGAGGGGCCAGCGATCCGCTACGTTCAACCCCTTACCCCACTACAACTGGGTGGAGACGCAAGACAGTGACCCCGCAGTCCGTCTGGTGAAGGAGATGCTGACCCAGGCTGACGCCCGCCTGGACCCAGACGCTCCGGAAGAGACCAAGCAACTGTGGACGGAAAAAAGCAGACGGTTTCTCTACAAGGAGAAGTTGTGCTGCAGAATGGTCAATTCCCGGACACATGAACTGATCTGGCAGATTGTGGTAGCGAGACGGGACGCAGCTATGGTGCTGGAAGCCTACCACAATGGGGCAGGGCACTTCGGATGGAAGAAGCTGGAGTTCCTGCTGCGTGAACGGTTCTACTGGATAGGCATGAGAGGAGCCATTGAGAGATGGTGTAGAGACTGTGGCCCGTGCAATCTAAGAAGAAGGGACCGTGCCAGCCAGAGGACTCCCCTGCAGCCCATCATCACCAGGCGGCCGCTGGAACTGGTCGCTCTGGACCATGTTAAACTGGCTCCAAGCAGAAGCAGGTATGTCTACGCCCTAACCATCGTGGATCACTACTCCCGGTTCCTAGTGGTGGTCCCCGTCAAAGACTTAACAGCTCAAACAGCAGCTAGGGCCTTCCAGCAGCATTTCTGCCGCCCACACGGGTATCCGGAACAGGTGTTGACAGACCAAGGACCAGCCTTCGAAGCGGAGGTCTTCCAGGAGTTCTGCAACCTGTACGGCTACCGGAAGATAAGAACAACGCCCTATCACCCCCAAACCAATGGACTCTGCGAGAAGATGAACCAGGTGGTGATAGATCTGCTAAAAACATTGCCCCTGGAAGAACTTAGCCTGTGGCCTGAGAAACTGCCTGATCTGGTGGACCTGTATAACCACATCCCGGTAGGTTCCACCAACTGTACCCCGGCTTACCTAATGCGAGCAAGACCTGGTAAGCTGCCTGTTGACCTGGATATGGGAGTCCTGACACCCGAGGACACCTCGCCAGAGGCAGACTGGGATACAGAACGGCAGCAGCAGTACCGGAAAGTACAGGAGAGCGTCGAGCGAAGTCTCTGTCAATCAAGAGAAAGACAGGAGAGGACTTATAACCAACATGCTCCCACTGTTGCCCTGGTACCTGGAGAGCAGGTCTTGAAAAGAAAAAGGCGGCTCCATAAATTGGACGACCAGTGGGAAAAGGACCCGTACACCGTACTGCCCTCAAGCCACAATACTCCAAAGGTGTATGTCATCAGCAGGGATGGAGGAGAGACCACAGCCACTGTCTCCAGAGACCACCTGAAAAAGTGACCTGAGAAGTTGCAAAGCACGGATGAAGATCAGGAAAACCCTCAACCCGTAGAGGAAAAGGAGGAAATGATCAGCACCGTACTCGGAGACTTTCCCCGGTCCTGGACACAAGTAAACAACGCTATCGTGGTGCCCGTCCTCACCTTTCTCCAGCCAGCCCCTCAAGTGCCTACAGAAGACCAGGTAGAGCTGGAAGAGCAGCCGGCCCAGGAGGCAGAAGAGTCCACACCAGCAGCGCAGGAGGATCAACTCTCTGCTAGTAGTGAGCCTGCCGTGCCCCCAGTGAGCCAAAGAGTACGCAGACAGCTGCCCAGCTTACCCATAACACCTCCTACCCCCTGTAGTGCAGAACCAGTTAGTGAGCTCCGTAGGTCCACTAGAGTCACTAGAGGTCAGATGCCCGCCCGCTGGAGAATATAAAGTAATGCACTGTAAATTTACCTGTTTCTTGAAAATGCTTATGGTTTTTGTTGTTGCCTGTTATTAATTATGTTTCTCAGTTACCCTGCAGGGTTCTTTGGACTAACAGGTTATGGACGCTGGATAACCGGAACAATTTTGTAGATAGTTGCACATTGTGCCTCTTGCGAAGACGGCCGCGGAAGAGAAAACCTGTCTGGCGTGGCCTCCATGCGGCCCAAAGTAGCTAGCTTCAGCCTTGCAGCCACGCCCAAGGCCAACGCAAGGGGTTTTCTTTGGACAGGTCCCCTGCCTCGCTTAAAACTTCACCTTGGGTGATATGGACGCCCGGTTGTGAACACGCCGTGACCTCTAAAGACTAAAGCTTCTTGTATATATTTTATTATATTATTGTTTATACCCTGTATTTGTGTTTTCTTAAAAATGTGTTTAGTCCCGGAGTACTAAAATTCACTAGGGGGGAATGTGGCACCCCAGGGGTCTGGTTGCCACAGTGATAGAAATGTTACGTCTGAGAGCAAGTGGGAGGTTTCTCTGGTCAGGAGCCCTAAGCATGCAACACCTCCCGCCCAGACCTGGGAGGGGAGGAATCTGCCCTTATAAACTGGGTCTGGGGCAGGATTAGTTCAGTCAGAGTCTGAGAGTCAGAGCCTGGAGAGGGAGAGTTACAGCTGGAGCTCTGTAGGAGCAGGAGGGAGTGCCAGGGGCTGGAAGCCAGATAGCTCACCCTGGCTGAAGACACTAAGACCGGACACGGAGTCCGAGGCTGTGGGTGTTATGTTCTGCTACCAAAGCTAAGGAAAGAGAGGAGATCTGTCCCTACTATAGGACTCAGCTGAATCCCTACGATGTAACAGGGAACCTGATCCTGCGATCAGACCTGCTAAAGTCCTAATCTAGTCTGTACGGAGACCTATAGATTTGGGGAGGGAATCCCTACAAGTACTAAGGACTGAGAGGAATATGGGACACCTCCTAACAGAAATAGTAGCAGACAGACGAACAAACAAAATAGATAGAACCTAGAGGTCCGTAGACCAAGCAAACTAACAGAGTTAGATACAGAGCACAGGCTAGCTAGAAAGTAGATATACAATGAAGTCCAGCAAAGCCAGAAGGGCGGAGCAGGATTAAATAGGCCAACAAGGTCATGTGACCAGCAAAGGAAAAAAAACCTAACAGCAAGGTTCTAACAGTACCCCCCCTTCTAAGAGGATCCTCCGGATCCCCTAGGACCAGGCTTATCAGGAAATCTCCTGTGAAACGCTCTGATAAGTCTGGACGCAGAAACATCATCTGACCTCACCCAAGAGTTATCCTCGGGTCCGAAACCTTTCCAGGCCACAAGATACTGCAAACTACCTCTATACCGTCTAGAGTCAAGGATGCGAGAAATTTCATATTCCCCGTCCTCCACCACCGGAGGAACAGAGGCAGAGGCGTCACCATCCGACACAACAGCTTTTTTTAACAGAGAGACATGAAAGACCGGATTAATTCTCCAGGAGGTAGGAACCTCCAACCTAACAGCAGATTGGTTGACAACCTGAAGCACCTTAAAGGGCCCTACAAACTTGGGACCCAATTTCTTAGAAGGAATCCTCAACCGCAGATTCCTAGAGGACAACCAAACCATGTCACCAACAGCGAACAAAACCTCCTGTCGTTTCCTATCAAAGTAGTCTTTAGATTTTCTGTTGGCCTCCTGAAGATTACCACGCACATCCGTCCAAACTCTTTCCAAATCACCGGAAAAATTCTCCTCCTCAGGCACGGCAGATCCCAACTTGGAGAACGACCCAAACGACGGATGTCTCCCAGAACAACAAAAAAAAGGCGAACAACCAGCAGAAGAAGATGTATGATTGTTCAGAGCAAATTCGGCAAGTGGCAGAAACTCAGACCACCCCTCTTGATTGTCTGCCACAAAACAACGCAAGAACTGCTCAACATCCTGGTTTTTCCTTTCTGTCTGGCCATTAGATTCAGGATGATATCCGGACGAAAACGACAAATGAATTCCCAACCTGTCACAAAAGGCACACCAAAAACGAGCCACGAACTGAGGACCCCTATCAGAAACAATGTCAGTAGGAACGCCATGAAGTCTGACAATTTCCTTGACAAAGGCCTTAGCGAGAGTTTTAGCGCAGGGCAGTTTGACGAAGGGAACCAAGTGACACATCTTGCTAAAACGGTCCACGACCACCCAGATGACAGTAAAACCCTCAGAGGGGGGAAGGTCAGTTATAAAGTCCATAGCCAAATGTGTCCAAGGAGCACTGGGGACCTCCAAAGGACAAAGCAACCCCGCAGCAGGAGTATGTGAGGACTTAGATCTAGCACATATAGTACATTGGCGCACCCACTTAATGACTTCCTTCTGCCATCCAGGCCACCAAAAACTGCGACCCACCAGTCTCTTGGTCTCAGAGATTCCGGGATGACCTGCCAACCGAGATTCGTGACACTCAACAAACAAATCTCTCCTAAAGGTCCCAGGCACAAACAACCTCCCATGAGGAGTGTTAGATGGGGCATTCTCCTGAGCTTTAAGAATCTCATCTTCCAAAACGGAGTCTAAAGCAGCTATCACAACACCTTCTTGTAAAATGTTTTCCTCTTTCTCAGCACCGACTATGGGAGAAAAACTGCGAGACAAGGCATCCGCCTTAACATTCTTAGTACCAGGGATGTAAGTAACGGAGAAATTAAACCGCGAGAAAAACAGTGCCCACCTAGCCTGACGGGCATTCAGGCGCTTGGCAGCGTCAAGATATATCAGATTTTTATGATCCGTAAGAACCTGAACGGGAAATTCCGCACCTTCCAAGAAGTGGCGCCAGTGTTCAAATGCGAGTTTAATAGCCAATAATTCCCGATTACCAATATCGTAATTCAATTCAGTCTCCGAAAATTTTTTTGAAAAAAATGCACAGGGATGTAATCCATCCCCGTTATCCTGAGACAATACTGCGCCAACCCCCACAGAGGAAGCATCAACCTCAACCAAAAACGGCCTAGTAACATCAGGCTGCATAAGGATGGGAGCAGAGGTGAACCTCTCCTTGAGATACACAAAAGCTTCAATGGCCTCAGAAGACCACTGAACCGCATCAGCACCTTTCCTGGTGAGATCAGTCAGAGGTTTGACAATACTAGAAAAATTTTTTATGAATTTTCTATAGTAATTGGCGAAACCCAAAAACCTCTGTATTGATTTCAAACCAATAGGCCTAGGCCATTCCTGCACAGCCTGAACCTTAACCGGATCCATCTCAAAACCTTTGCTGGAGATAATGTAGCCCAAAAAACTAATTCTCTGTACAGCGAACTCACATTTCTCCAGCTTAGCAAAAAGCGAATTGTCCATTAATAACTGTAATACCTCACGCACGCTCCGCCAATGAGACTCCAGATCTGGCGAATAAATCAAAATGTCATCCAAATACACAACCACATTTTTACCGATCAAAGGTCTAAGGATGTCATTAATCAGATTCTGAAAAAATGCAGGAGCATTAGTAAGACCAAAAGGCATAACCAGATTCTCAAAATGACCCACAGGAGTGTTAAAAGCAGTCTTCCATTCATCACCCTCCTTCATGCGCAACAGATTGTATGCCCCCTTAAGGTCAATTTTAGAGAACCACTTGGCCCCCAATAACTGGTTAAACAGATCAGGAATCAATGGCAGTGGGTAAGGATTGCGTACCGTAATTTTGTTAATCTCACGAAAATCCAGACAAGGACGTAAACCGCCGTCCTTTTTTTTTACAAAAAAAAATCCAACCGCCACAGGAGACTTAGAGGGCCTAATGTGACCGGCGGCCAAACTTGTCTGTATGTATTCCTCCAAAGCCTTCCTCTCAGGAATAGTAAGGTTAAATAAACGACTTTTAGGAAGAGTCGCTCCAGGGACAAATTCAATAGAACAATCATAGTCTCTATGGGGAGGCAAAACCTGCGATTCTTTCTCAGAAAAAACTCTCCAAAAATCCTGAATAGGAACAGGCAATTCTCCCCTATCCAAAGCTGCAATACGCCCGTTACAACACTTGTCATAACATTTATGGCTCCAGGATTTAATTTCACTGGTAGACCAATCCAGTACAGGATTGTGAAATTTTAACCAGGGCAAACCCAATATTACTGGAGAAGGCAAGTTATTCAACACTACCAAATCCAATTTCTCATGGTGAACACCATTAATAGTGAGAGGAAATTCACTGACCTTGAGAGTAATATTCTTCAAAGGGGAGCCATCCACAGAAACCACAGCAATGGGGGATGATAAAGGTTCAGGTTTTAAATTGAGTTTTTCCACGAATCCCCCATCAATAACATTCAGTGTAGACCCGCAATCAACAAACACCCGAAATTCCATTAATTTTTCCTGAGCAATCGTGGAAGCAGCTAAAAATATACCCTTGGAATTTAAACAGGCAATACGGGCGTGACTGACCATTTTTTTTTCTTTCTTCATACGAAGCTCACAGCCTTTAATCAAATGACCAGATTTCCCGCAATAGAAACACAAGCCTTCTGAAAAACGACGGTGTTTTTCTTGAGAGCGAGGTGCCACCGATCCAATCTCCATCGGTTCACCACTGTTAGTACACACATTATCATAACCAGAAACTGACATAGCAGAGGATTTGCTCTCATTAACCCTAGCACGCAGTCTTCTGTCCACCCGTATAGCTAATTGCATAGCCTGTTGCAAATCCTCAGGTGTAGGATAAGAAATTAGCAGGTCTTTAACCTTTTCACTGAGCCCAGCAAGAAATAGACTTTTCAGAGCAGAATCGTTCCACCCTGTTTGAGTGGACCAACGACGAAAATGTGTACAATATTTTTCCATATTACCTGATCCTTGTTTTAAACGTCTCAACTCAGTCTCAGCTGATGCCACACGGTCAGGATCATCATATAATAGTCCTAAAGCAGAAAAAAAACTATCCACTGATCTGAAGCATGTATCACTAGGTTGCAAAGAAAAGGCCCACTCCTGAGGCTCTTTGCGCAAAAGTGACATTATGAACCCTACGCGCTGGGATTCATCCCCAGAGGACTTGGGTCTCAAACGAAAATACAATAAGCAAGCATTTTTAAATGAAAAAAATTCTCGATGTTCACCAAAAAATAAATCCGGCAAACATACCTTAGGCTCCAAGAAATATGCTCCAGGACAGTTACTCACGTGCTGACGGAGCTCGGCCACTTCCAGAGAGAGTCCCTGCAGGTGTTTAGCCAAATCCTGAACCGACACCATGATGGAACAAAAAAAAATCTTTCCTTAGAGAATTTACAGGCTGGACTTACTGTTATGTTCTGCTACCAAAGCTAAGGAAAGAGAGGAGATCTGTCCCTACTATAGGACTCAGCTGAATCCCTACGATGTAACAGGGAACCTGATCCTGCGATCAGACCTGCTAAAGTCCTAATCTAGTCTGTACGGAGACCTATAGATTTGGGGAGGGAATCCCTACAAGTACTAAGGACTGGGAGGAATATGGGACACCTCCTAACAGAAATAGTAGCAGACAGACGAACAAACAAAATAGATAGAACCTAGAGGTCCGTAGACCAAGCAAACTAACAGAGTTAGATACAGAGCACAGGCTAGCTAGAAAGTAGATATACAATGAAGTCCAGCAAAGCCAGAAGGGCGGAGCAGGATTAAATAGGCCAACAAGGTCATGTGACCAGCAAAGGAAAAAAAACCTAACAGCAAGGTTCTAACAGTGGGGACATTCAGGTCCAGCAGCAGAATCCAACCGGCAGGGGATTCCAGTCCTCTGGCCATAGAAGCCCGGAGGCACGTTCACAAGCAAGGGACCAGCACCGCCATCGTGGAGCGGAGGCTAACAGAAGGCCCCAAGTCACCGGCCATACGGGAAAGCACCACATGGTACACTCAGGGACGTGGGCTACTTCTACCCGCATACAGCAAGGTAGCCAGGAAGAGTGCAGATAGACGGGGAGGCCTACAACTCCACCTGGCCAGGGGAGATCCTGCTTGCTCACAGACTGACCAGGCCTCTACTGCTAACCAGTACTCCCGGGAGGGTCTGCTTTATAACACCAGTAAAGACCCTGAACTGCACTGCACAGACTCTGAGTTGTTCCTGCTGCGCTCGTGCACCATCACTCCCATCATCCACACCAACTGCCCTGAGGCTATACTTCTCCCGTGGGGAGTCATCCCATTCTTAGCTGCACACACAACACCGGCCTCAGCGGTCTGCCTTGCAGCGGCTGTCCCCACTGACCGCAATCCACGGGTGGCGTAGTCGGACCATTATCATATTAATAAGACTGCCACTGAATTGACCACCCTGGGCACGGACCGGGTCTTCGCCACGGAGACTACAACCCCCAGCGATCCGGCTCCGGGTATTCCCCGCACACAGGGAGGCGAGTCATTAGCATAGTGTGTTCCGATTTCTCCATTGTTTTCATCTGTGAGTCCATGGAAATCAGACTGCACTCAGATGTCATCAGAGTAAAGTTCAATTTTTTACATGCACCCATAGACTAGAATGAGTGAGTGTCTTCTGACTTCAGAGTGAAATCTCAGCATGCTGCAATTTTTTTCACAGACAGATTCTGTCAGTAAAAAAGTCCAAAATTGTGAGATGTCTTGCAGAGGGATGC
Organism: Phyllobates terribilis; assembly: GCF_046119375.1. Taxonomy (NCBI): domain Eukaryota; kingdom Metazoa; phylum Chordata; class Amphibia; order Anura; family Dendrobatidae; genus Phyllobates; species Phyllobates terribilis. The sequence goes on along the minus strand of NW_027362768.1, from coordinate 30,497,697 downwards.
AGCAGTCTTGAAATTTCCAAACTTTTGAAGCGTGATCACCGAACAATCAAGCGTTTCATGGCAAATAGCCAACAGGGTTGCAAGAAGCGTGCTGGCCAAGAAAGGAGCAAAATAACTGCCCATGAATTGAGGAAAATCAAGCGTGAAGCTGCCAAGATGCCATTCACCACTAGTTTTGCCATATTTCAGACCTGCAACATTACTGGAGTATCAAAAAGCACAAGGTGTGCGATACTCAGGGACATGGCCAAGGTAAGGAAGGCTGAAAAACGATCACCTTTGAACAAGAAACATAAGATAAAACATCAAGAATGGGCCAAGAAATATCTTAAGACTGATTTTTCAAAGGTTTCATGAACTGATGAAATGAGAGTGACTCTTGATGGGCCAGATGGATGGGCCAGAGGCTGGATCAGTATAGGGCAGAGAGCTCCACTCCGACTCAGACGCCAGCAAGGTGGAGGTGGGGTACTGGTATGGGCTGGTATCATCAAAGATGAACTTGTGGGACCTTTTCGGGTTGAGGATGGAGTGAAGCTCAACTCCCAGACCTACTGCCAGTTTCTGGAAGACAACTTCTTCAAGCAGTGGTACAGGAAGAAGTCGGTGTCGTTCAAGAAAAAGATGATTTTCATGCAGGACAATGCTCCATCACATGCATCCAACTACTCCACAGCGTGGCTGGCCAGTAAAGGTCTAAAAGAAGAAAAAATAATGACATGGCCCCCTTGTTCACCTGATCTGAACCCCATAGAGAACCTGTGATCCATCATAAAATGTGAGATCTACAGGGAGGGAAAACAGTACACCTCTCGGAACAGTGTCTGGGAGGCTGTGGTGACTGCTGCACGCAATGTTGATCGAAAACAGATCAAGCAACTGACAAAATCTATGGATGGAAGGCTGTTGAGTGTCATCATAAAGAAAGATGGCTATATTGATCACTAATTTTTTTTGTTTATGTTTTTGCATGTCAGAAATGTTTATTTCTAAATTTTGTGCACTGATATTGGTTTACCTGGTGAAAATAAACAAGTGAGATGGGATTATATTTGGTTTTTATTAAGTTGCCTAATAATTCTGCACAGTAATAGTTACCTGCACAAACAGATATCCTCCTAAAATAGACAAATCTAAAAAAATCCAACGCCAACTTCCAAAAATATTAAGCTTGGATATTTATGAGTCTTTTCGGTTGATTGAGAACATAGTTGTTGATCAATAATAAAAATAATCCTCTAAAATACAACTTGCCTAATAATTCTGCACACAGTGTATATGCGTCATCGCAATTGTCCATGAACAGGAGGCTGGGTGCAGGCAATCACCACCGGGTGTCAGTTGAATCTGACAACTGACACCTGGCATTCAGTGCCCGGAGTGGTGCCCGCACCACTCCTGGTAATTTAACCCACTAAATGCTGCGATCAATACCGATCACAGCTTTTTGCAGGTATGCAGAGGGAGAGAGCGCCCTCTGCACTCCGATTTGCCCCCCCCAGCATCATCGTGTGGGCCCAGTCGCTGTCATGGTGACCCTATGTCGTCATGATGACATCCAGGTCACCAGAACTAGCAAACTAGCTACACTGTTGCAAGTTTGTCTGTCAGTGCAGTGCTGACAGTTTATAAACAACTGCTATGTTCCTGCATTGCTATGCTTTATAAGTGATCAGGCTGCAAAAAGTGAAAGTCCCATAGTGGGACAAAGTAAAAAAGGAAAAAAAAGTGAAAAAAATATAAATATGTATATATATATATATATATATATATATATATATATATATATATACAGTACAGACCAAAAGTTTGGACACAAATTCTCATTTAAAGATTTTTCTGTATTTTCATGACTATGAAAATTGTACATTCACACTGAAGGCATCAAAACTATGAATTAACACATGTGGAATTATATACTTAACAAAAAAGTGTGAAACAACTGAAAATATGTCTTATATTCTAGGTTCTTCAAAGTAGCCACCTTTTGCTTTGATGACTGCTTTGCACACTCTTGGCATTCTCTTGATGAGCTTCAAGAGGTTCTTGATGGTTCCATGCTTGACAAACTTAATTACACTGGGATACCAAGGTCTTTGGAGATAGCCTTTTACCCTTTGGAAGTCTTGTGTTTGCTAATAATAACAGTTCTGATGTCCTCATACAGCTACTTTGTCTTCACCATTGTAACAAAGCAACAGGGCCTGCCATGTGGTTTTTTTAAAACACTGAAGTCATCATTCATTGGCTAATTCATGTCACATGGGCACCGACAATTAATCACATGTGAATCTCTTTTGTGATTTACTACAGACGAGTGAAAATTCATTAATAAATACTATACTAAATTAATGTAAACGATGCCAATTCCAGTGTCACAGGAAGCTTTGGTTTTTCTATTTCTCCCTCCCATTATTTTTCGTTTTAAATTATTGTTTATTATTTGCTCTTTTGTATTTAACACGAGTGCTCTATACAGAAAAACTGTTTCACTTGATTCATGTTTTTCAGGAGATATTCCACGTTATGTACTTAAGCTTCATGGGTGCCAATAACGATGAGCAAGAATTTTTTATATTCAATCTGTTTTATTAAGCATAAATTAAACATTAATTATTAATTATTATACATTTTGCAAATCAAAAAATATAGTGAATCCGAAGAAAACATAACAATATAGAAAATGTCCACTGTTCCAATGAGGTCACCTCTTTCAATATCAATTCACATTGTAATACCTTGAACATCATATTGTTTATGTAATAATCACCAATAAAAGGTTCTTATGTTGAGGTAACTTTTATATTATGTCTGAAGAAATCATAAAAGAGAAGAAAGAAAAAGAGAGAGAAAAGAGAAAAGACATAGGGGCGAGGAATGGGGAGGAGGGGAAGGTCCTTATGCCCATGAAGCTAATTATGAGCACAATCACATAAATCTGTTGAAACTATTCAAACAAGGTATGAAAATCATGTGAGTCCTGAAACAGAATCCATCCGCTCCAAACCCTTTTGAATTTATCGTTGGTTCCATTACATTCTGCACAAAGTTCTTCCATTCTACATAAATTCACCATTTCATTGTACCAATCCAATATGCTAGGTGGGTTTTTAAGTTTCCAAAACCGCGGGATTACCGTCCGTGCCGCTGTTAAGCAAAATTGAAGTAGGTCTTTGTTTTGAGTACCTACTGAAGAAGGGAGTATTGACAGGAGAGCTATTTGAAAATAGTCTGGTGTAGGCCTGAGAAATTGAACTGTGGTTTTGCAGTTCCATGGGTCAAATCTCTGTATTATCCTGCTTTTGGCATTTTTTGCTGTAAAGAAAAACAGTAATAGTGTCTCCTGATTGTTCAGACACAAATATATCTGTTTAAAAGAGTCTGGTATACACCAGTAAATTATAACTGTGGTTTTGCCGTCCCACGGTAAAACATCACTATTATCCAGCTTTTGGTATTTTTTCCGTAAAGAAAAACACTAATAGTGTCTCCTGATTGTTCAGACACCAATATATCTGTTTAAAAGAGTCTGGTATACACCAGTAAATTATAACTGTGGTTTTGCCACTCCACGGTAAAAAATATCTATTATCCTGCTTTTGGCATTTTTTCCGTAAAAAAAAAAAATTTAATAGTGTCTCCCTGATTGTTCAGACACAAATAGATTTGTTGAAAATAGTCTGGTGTAGGCCAGAGAAATAGAAGTGTGGTTTTGCAGTTCCACGGTTCAAACCTCTGTATTATCCACTTTTGGGCCATTTTTACCTAAAAAAAAAAAGTTTGAGTGTGTCGCTCACTGTTCAGCCGCAAATATATCTATTTAAAATTGTCTGGTATACCCCAGTAAACAATAACTGTGGTTTTGCCATTCCACGGTAAAAAATCTCTATTGTTCAACTTTTGGTATTTTTTCTGTAAAGAAAAACAGTAATAGTTTCTCCCTGATTGTTCAGATTGTTTAAAAGAGTCGGGTGTAGGCCAGAGAAATAGAACTGTGGTTTTCCTCTTCCACGGTTCTAATCTACTTTTTATTACCCTTTTTCCATTGATAGTGCGAGTGTAAGCTATTTTATTTCCTTTACAATGGGCAAGGCGCGCGGCAAGGGACGTGGAACTGGACGTTCTGGTGATGGTGCGTGCAGAGGACGGTGCCGTGGCCAAGGTGAAAATGTGCTACAACCAACAGCCACATCTTCTCGCTCCCACTTCTTGACCGAATTACTAGGGAAGCACAGATCAACACCAGTATTGCGAACTGATCAGTGTGAACAGGTTGTTAATTGGATAGCAGATAATACTTCCAGTTATCTAGGCACCACCAACTCCGGTCTGTCTTCTACACGGTCAAATCTTAGTAACCGTGAGTCTCGACCGCATATTCCTCCTCACCCTGATGCTCCTTCCTCCCACCATGCCGAGTGTCGTCAGTGTTTGAACCCTCCTGTTAGTTTTTGCTATCTTGTGTTTTGCGGGCATGTGACCATCTGCCTATATATTCCAGCTCCGCCCTTCTGGCTTTGCTGGACTTCAGTATTGTCTGACTGTTTTGCTAGCCTGGTGCTTCGGTGCCTATCTCTGTCAGTTATCTTGGTACTCTTGGACCTCTAGTACTTTTTGTCAGTTTGTCTTTTGTGTTCTGCAACAATTTCTGTTTGGGAGGTGTCCCATTTTTGTCCCAGTCCTTAGTTCTTTTAGGGACCGCTCCCTTAATTCTATAGATCTTCGTTCAGACTAGCCAAGGACGAAGGCGGGTCTGTTCACTAGGAACAGGCAGCCTGCTACATCATAGGGATTCAGCTTAGTCTTACTGTAGGGACAGCTTTCCCCTATCTATCCTTAGTTCTTTTTGCAGATCATAACAGTAAGACCAGCCCAAAAAAACTTAAAGGAAAGAAATTCGGGGATTAACGCATGCAGGGATTGTCTCTGGAGGTGGGCGAGTTTCAACAACACGTGAGTAGCTGTCCTGGAGTGCATTTTGTAGAACCAAAGGTAGGACTGCCTGATGTTTTTTATGGTAAACAGCAAGATTTTTTTTCCTTTAAAAATGCTTGTTTGTTATATTTTCGTTTGAGACCAAGATCCTCTGGGAATGAATCACAGCGCATTGGTTTTATTATGTCACTTTTGCGCAAAGAACCATAGGGTTGGGCCTTTTCTCTCCAGCCTAATGATCCGTGTTTAAGTGCTGTTGAAGAATTTTTTTCTGCTATGGGGCTATTATATGACGATCCTGATCGAATCTCATCCGCTGAATAAGAACTTAGACGTTTGAATCAGGGGTCTGATGATGTTGAAAATTATTGCACACACTTCAGGAGATGGGATTCAGAAGTTAAGTGGAATGATTAGGCGCTGAGATGTTTATTTCTTGCTGGTCTGAGTGAAAGGGTTAAGGATTTGCTAATTGCATTCCCTCCACCTGAGACTCTGCAGGAAGCTATGCAGTTAGCTGTTCATATAGACAGGAGACTGAGGTGCAGGCTCAATGAGGTAAAGACTCCTGTAATGTCAGGTCCTAGTCCCCAGAAAATCTGCTCTGATAGTGGGGAACCGATGGAGGTTGGGGGGATGTCACTCCGCTCTCAGGAAAAAGACCGGAGATTCGCCGAGGGATTGTGTCTTTATTGTGGTAAAGGTGACCATTTGATTAAGTATTGTGAGCGTCATTTAAGTAAAGAAAAAAAAAGGTCAGTTACGCCCGTATAGCTTGCTTACTCTCTGCAGGAGTATTTGTTTCTGGGAGTTCTACTCTGCAGGGAGATTTGATTGAATTTCAGGTATTTGTGGATTGTGGTTCAGCACTTAATGTGATTGATAAAGGGTTTTTGGAAAACCTTAAATCGAAAACCAAACATTTGTCATCACCTATTTCTGTGGTTGCAATTGAAAACACTCCTTTGAAATGTATTACTCGCAAGACTGCTGCATTTCCTCTCACTATCAATGGAGTTCACCAAGAAATTTTGGACTTTTCTGTTTTGGATAATTTACCCTCTCCAGTTGTTCTAGGATTGCCTTGGTTAAAATTGCACAATCCTTTATTGGACTCATCTACTAATGTGATTAAGTCTTGGAGTCCGAAGTGCTATGATAAATGTTGTAATGGTCGCATTGCGGCTGTGGAAAAAGTGGAATTACCTGTACTTATTCAAGATTTTTGGAGGGTTTTTTCGGAGGAGGAGTCGCAAGTTTTACCTCCTCATAGGGATTATGATTGCGCTATTGTGTTTGTTCCGGGTGCTACTCTTCCCAAAAGTCACTTGCTTAATCTGACTATCCCTGAAAGAAAGGCTTTGGAGGAGTACATAGAGACTAGCCTGTCTGCTAGTCACATTAGACCTTCTAAGTCGCCTGTGGCAGTTGGATTCTTCTTTGTTAAAAAAAAAAGGATGGCAGTTTACGTCCATGTCTGGATTTTCGTGAAATTAATAAGATTACCGTACGCAATTCCTACCCATTGCCGTTAATTCCTGACTTGTTTAACCAGTTAGAGGGAGCCAAGTGGTTCTCCAAAATTGATCTCCGGGGGGCATGCAATTTGTTACGTGTGAAGGAGGGTGACGAATGGAAAACTGCTTTTAACACTCCGGTAGGTCATTTTGAGAATCTGGTGATGCCTTTTGGTCTTACCAATGCACCCGCATTTTTTCAGAACCTTATTAATGACATCCTGAGACCTCTGATTGGTAAGAATGTGGTTGTGTATTTGGATGACATTTTGATTTATTTACCAGATCTGAAGTCCCATTGGCAGAGTGTATGTGAAGTTTTGCAGTTATTGGGTGATAATTCACTCTTTGCTAAGCTGGAGAATTGTGAGTTCGCTGGGCAGAAAATTAGCTTTTTGGGCTACATTGTCTCCAGCGAGGGCTTTGAGATGGACCCTGTGAAGGTTCAGGCTGTGCAGGAATGGCCTAGGCCTATTGGTTTGAAATCTATACAGAGAATTTGGGGTTTTGCCAATTATTACAGGAAATTCATTAAGAATTTTTCTGTAATTGTTAAACCTCTAACAGATCTCACCAGGAAAGGTGCGAATACGGCCCAGTGGACTACTGAGGCCATTGAAGCGTTTGAGTATCTCAAAGAGAGGTTCAGTTCTGCCCCTATCCTTATGCAGCCTGATGAGACCAAGCCTTTTTTGGTCGAGGTCAATGCTTCATCGGTGGGGGTCGGAGCAGTTTTGTCTCAGGAGAACAAGGGTGGAGTACATCCTTGTGCCTTCTTTTCGAAAAAATTTTTGGAAACTGAACTGAATTATGATGTTGGAAATCGGGAGTTGCTGGCTATTAATCTCGTGTTTGAACATTGGCGTCATTTTTTGGAAGGCGCTAGATTTCCTATTCAGGTTTTCACAGATCAAAAGAATTTGCTCTATCTGGATGCTGCCAAGCGCTTGAATGCCCGTCAAGCTAGGTGGGCAGTTTTTTTTTCTCTGTTTCATTTTTCTGTTACCTATATCCCTGGTACTAAGAATGTTAAAGCCGATGCTTTATCTCGCAGCTTCTCTCCTACGGTCAGTGCCGAGGAGGAGGAGAGCATTTTACAGAAAGGAGTTGTGGTGGCGGCTTTGGACTCCGTTTTGGAGATTGGTATTCTGAAAGCTCAAGATGATGCTCCATCTAACACTCCCCATGGGAGGTTGTTCGTGCCTAGAGCCTTTGGGAGAGATTTGTTTGTGTAGTGTCATGAGTCTCTGTTGGCAAGTCATCCAGGAATTTCGGAGACTAAGAGACTGATCAGTTGCAGTTTTTGGTGGCCTGGATGGCAGAAGGAAGTCATCAAGTGGGTGCGTCAGTGTACTGTGTGTGCTAGGTCAAAGGCTTCACATACTCCTGCTGCGGGGTTGCTTTGCCCTCTGGAGGTTCCTAGTGCACCTTGGACGCATCTCACTATGGATTTTATTACTGATCTTCCAGTGTCCGAGGGTTTTACTGTCATCTGGGTGGTCGTGGACCGTTTAAGTAAGATGTGTCATTTGGTTCCATTCATTAAGTTGCCCTGCACCAAGACACTTGCTAAGGCGTTTGTTAAGGAGATTGTCAAGCTCCCTGGCGTTCCCACGGATATTGTTTCTGATAGAGGACCTCAGTTTGTGGCTCGCTTTTGGCGTGCTTTTTATGACAGGTTGGGAGTCCATTTTTCATTTTCGTCTGGTTATCATCCTGAGTCTAATGGACAGACTGAAAGAAAGAACCAGGATGTTGAGCAGTTTTTGCGTTGTTTTGTGGCGGACAATCAAGAGATGTGGTCGGAGTTTCTGCCTCTTGCAGAATTTGCTCTTAACAATCATCCATCCTCCTCTGCTGGGTGTTCTCCTTTTTTTTGTTGTACTGGGAGACATCCATATTTTGGTTCGTTCTCCAAATTGGGGTCGGCGGTGCCGGAGGAGGAGAATTTTTCCGGTGATTTAGAGAGAGTTTGGACTACTGTACGTTGTAACCTTCAAGAGGCTAACAAAAAGTCCAAGAAGTATTTTGACAGGAAACGTAAAGAGGTTTTGTTTACTGTGGGTGACATGGTCTGGTTATCCTCGAAGAACCTGCGGTTGAGGATTTCCTCTAAAAAACTGGGTCCTAAGTTTGTGGGTCCATTTAAAGTGCTTCAGGTTGTTAACCTGTCTGCTGTTAGGTTGGATGTCCCTACTTCCTGGAAGATTAATCCTGTGTTTCATGTTTCCTTGTTGAAAAAGGCTGACGTATCTGATAGGGATGCCACTGTCACAGTTCCTCCTGTGGTGGAAGACGGCGAATTTGAAATTTCGCGGATCTTGAATTCTAGATGGCATAGAGGGAGATTACAGTATCTTGTCTCCTGGAAGGGTTTCGGTCCCGAAGACAACACCTGGGTAAGGACGGATGATGTCTCTGCTCCTAGGCTTGTTAAAGCTTTCCACAGGAGGTTTCCGGATAGGCCTGGGCCTGGAGGATCCGGAGGATCCTCATAAAAGCGGGGGTATTGTTAGAACCCTCCTGTTAGTTTTTGCTATCTTGTGTTTTGCGGCCACTTGACCATCTGCCTATATATTCCAGCTCCGCCCTTCTGGCTTTGCTGGACTTCAGTGTTGTCTGACTGTTTTGCTAGCCTGGTGCTTTGGTGCCTATCTCTGTCAGTTTGCTTGGTCCTCTTGGACCTCTAGTACTTTTTGTCAGTTTGTCTTTTGTGTTCTGCAACAATTTCTGGTTGGGAGGTGTCCCATTTTTGTCCCAGTCCTTAGTTCTTTTAGGGACCCCTCCCTTAATTCTATAGGTCTTCATTCAGACTAGCAAAGGACGAAGGCGGGTCTGTTCACTAGGAACAGGCAGCCCGCTACATCGTAGGGATTCAGCTTAGTCTTACTGTAGGGACATCTTTCCCCTATCTTTCCTTAGTTCTTGTTGCAGATCATAACAGTCAGACAGCAACTGATCCCACACTTGGACACTCTCAAGAGCTGTTCACTGGTCCATTTCCAGGTTTGTGCCCCTCGCCTGCTCCGCTTGAAGTGGTGGAAGAGGAGATCCCATGTAGCGATGCCCAAATATTTGAACAGCCACGGCCACAGGAAGTCGACGCTGGCAATTTGTCACAAGAGGTGGAGATTACGAGACACAATTGCCAGGAAGTGAGGAGGAGGATCGTGGTGCGCAAGTGGAAGAGGAGGAGGTGGTGGATGATCTAGTAACTGACCCAACGTGGCAGGAGGACATGCAGAGCAAGGCCAGCAGCACACAGGATGAGGGAGGCAGAGTACCCCAACAGGCAGGAAGAAGCAGTGTGTTGGCCGTACACAGAAGGCAGGCAACAGTTCCCCGTAACACCAACACGAGGGACGTTGCCAGTACAACCTGTAGGTCTTTCAGAGTCTGGAATTTTTTTAAAGACTCTGCTGATAACCCCAAAAACGCCATTTGTACCACCTGCCATGCCAGCATCAGCAGGGGTGACAAAACTACCAGCCTGACCACCACCAGCATGATCAGGCACATGGCAGCAAAGCACCCGACTTCGTGGGGTGAACCTCAGGGTCCACGACCAGTGTCAGCAGGTGTCACCACTGCTTCTTCCGCTGTTGTGCGTGCAATAGAACCCCCTGTTGTGTGTGCAAGGCAATCCCCTGTCCATACTGCATGCAAAGATGCCCCCTCCTCTCAGTCTTCACTTGTTATGGCAGTTTCTCAAGAAACAGCATCAACGTCCACGTCCCACCGCAGCGTTCAATTGTCCATATCCCAGACCTTTGAACGAAAGCAGAAATTCGCACCCAACGCCCCACAGGCCACAGTCCTAAATTCGCACATTTCGCGACTGCTTGCGTTGGAAATGCTGCCTTTTAAGCTGGTGGAGACGGAATCCTTCCGCAACCTTATGGCGGTGGCCGACCCTCGGTGCTCGGTCCCCAGCCGACACTATTTTGCCCGGTGTGCCATCCCCTCACTACACAAGCACGTGTCGCAAAACATCTGCCGTGCCCTCAACAACGCAATTACTGGGAGAGTCCACCTGACAACGGACACGTGGACAAGTGCTTGTGGCCAGGTATGGTACATCTCCCTGACGGCACACTGGGTAAACATAGTGGAAGCCGGGACCCAGTCGGACCTTGGGACAGAACACATTCTCCCCACACCGAGGATTGCGGGCCCTATGTCAGTCAGAGTTGCCCCCACAGTGTACAGCTCCTGCGCATCATCCTCCTCCTCATGTTCAGCCTCCATCTCAGATATCACCACATCAGTTACAAGCTGGAAGCACTGCAGTACTGCCTCCGCCAAACGGCAACAGGCTGTGCTGAAACTCATAAGCTTAGGTGAGAAACCTCACACTGCTTGTGAGTTGTGGACAGCTGTGAAAGAGCAGGCAGATCTGTGGCTGAGACCGCTGAACCTACATCCAGGCATGGTCGTGTGTGACAATTGCCGTCACCTGGTGGCGGCTCTGAGGCGAGGCGAGATCACACACGTACCATGCCTGGCTCATGTGTTTAACCTCGTGGTTCAGCGGTTTCTTAAATCGTACCCCGAGTTGCCAGATCTGCTCATCAAAGTGCGCTGCCTGTCAGCTCATTTTCGCAAGTCGGCTACAGCTTCCGCCGCCCTTGCTGTGTTGTAGCAGCGTTTGCAGCTTCCGTCACACCTACTGGTGTGTGATGTCCCCATACGTTGGAACTCTACCCTCCACATGTTGCAAAGGATTTGTGAGCAGAAGAGAGCAGTTGTGGAGTACCAGCTGCAACAAGGCCGTCGATATTCAGGTCAGACTCCACACATAAGACCTCAGGAGTGGACCTGGATGTCTGACATATGTACCATCTTGACAAACTTGGAGGAGTCCACCAAGATGGTGAGTGGCGATGATGCCATCATTAGCATCAGCATTCCACTTGTCTGTCTTTTGCAACGCTCTCTGCAGAGAATTAAAGAGGAAGCATTGCAGCCAGAGTATGATGAGATAAAATTTTACAACAGGAAGAAGCCAAATGGATCTATAGATTGGATGCACGGGGTCAGAAAGGCCTTAATGAAGGTTTTACCTTTGTCTCCTTTTTGTAGTCATTATAAGAGGTCAGCCATAATTTAATTGACTATTACAATTGAATCTTGTTATAAGGATAGTTGTTTTTATGCACCCTTCCTTTTCTGGTAATTGACTGTATTCTTGTGGTATATTACAATATGAGTGCCTTCATTAGTAATTAATAAAAAATTTAGAACCTTAGTTTGTATTATGATCGTGATAGACAATTATTCAATCATGCTAGACTGAGCGCTTTTCAGTCTCACTTTCCTAAGTCTACTTGCAAGCGTAGTAAAGAAATATAAAATGAATTGGAGCAGATAGATACTAACTTATGAGATATCTACAGATAGAGCATTCCTCACTTCTTTTTCTATGTCCACTCGCATGCGCAGTAACGATACATGAAACGAACTGAAACTAAGTCAAGATACATGCGCAGATGGACGTCTTTAGCGCTGACATAGAACCTAGTATACGTGTTATAATTTGATTGCCGGTGCAAGAACACTGACGTCTAAGTCTTCGGTTGGCTAAAAATGCGCAGACGTGGAAACAGTTTTCTGTTCTCGTAACCGGATTGGTTTCCTCTCTGGCACGCATGTGCAATAAAACTTTACTGTTTCCGACCGCTGATAGGATTCAAGGTAAGCTACACTGATAGGTATATCGAAATAGGTGTGCACGTAATTCCTTAGCACGCCGACACACCTCTTGAAATCCCCACCAATAGAAATGATTTATACATTAATGACAGTTGTTATCTCCAATCGAGGAAAGGGAAAAGTGTTATCAGAGTAAATTAATGTGATTGATAGGTAGTGGAAGTGTTCTACCCCAATTCTTCCTATTGGTGATGGGTTAGAAGGACTCCTATTGGATCTAAAGCCACAACAGAGTTGATAAAAGCCTCTGCATGGCGTTTTTGGGTGCCATTAAGCCTCTGTCCCCTGATGACGCCAGTTAGGCGAAACATGTCGGGGAGGCTTTAACTTTACATTTTATGATAAGGCATAGGCAGGGTAAATATGAGATAGGTGGTCCGCCGCCACTAATGCATGATAATGAGAATTGGTCGGTTAACCACATAGTGGAAAAGCAATATTGCAGATTATAATATCCGACTTTACTCTGCTGCCTGTACCTGTGCAAACATTTTAATATTCACTATCCTTGGAAGAGTTATATACTTTAATAAAAGTTAAGTTTTAAGGGCTTTAGTTTGGGGTTCTAGTTGCCAACTAGGCAAAATGTTGTTAATCATCTTGGTGAGGACACAGAAGTCTTGCCCGTTACTAGTCTGACTTTATGTTACGCTGCCTTAACCGTGACCTTCGCGTTGTCAAAATGTTGGGTGACAGTCATTACTAGTTGGTGACACTTTAGACCCCCGCTACAAGGAGAACTTTCACTCTCTTATTCCTGAGGTGGAGAGGTCTACAAAAATGGGGCAGTACCAGAAGGCCCTTGGTGCAGAACTGTTAAAAAAATTCCCATCTGAGCACGCTAGTGGCAGAGGTCACAGTTCGTTGCCCAACCAAGGCGTACATGCGAGGGAGACCCAACTCCAATCCAGCAGAGGCAGGGGAACACTGTCAACGTTCTGGGCCAATTTTCTCAGACCCTCCCTTCGGACAGACCCTGAGGCGCGGGGTACTCTCACAAGGAGTGGAAAGTTTCAAAAGATGGTGAGGGAGTACCTTGCCGACCATACCAGCGTCCTCCGTGATTCCTCTGTGCCTTTTAATTATTGAGTATCCAAGCTGGACACTTGGAATGAACTCGCTCTGTACGCCTTGGAGGTCCTGGCCTGCCCTGCCGCTAGCGTGTTATTGGAGCGTGTTTTTAGTGCCGCTGGGGGAATTATAACTGATAAGCGCACTCGCCTGTTAACTGACAATGCTGACAAGCTGACCCTTATCAAAATGAACAAGGGCTGGATTGGGCCAGACTTCTCATCACCACCAAATGACAGCAGAGTAACATAAATTCAAATCCACTGTGTTATTTCGGGAGGTGTATTCACATGCACTGCTTCACACCCACACATGTGTATACACTTCCTCATTTCGGCTGTTTTATGTTCTTCTCCTTATCCTCAGCCTCCACCACCACTATACCACCAGGGTGACCGTAGTCCATGTTGCCATTATTGAAAGTTCTTCGGTCCTTATTTTTGTCAGCTTTTGCTTGGAAGGCATAAGCAAAGACTGTGGGAGACCCACTCCCCAATAATGGGAATAATATTTTTAAGATGCTGTACTGTATGCCTCTTGTAAGGGGCATTAAAACCATCTTGTTAAGCTACTGCGACCTCCACCACTTTTCCAAGGGGCATTAAAACCATCTTGTTAAGCTACTGCGACCTCCATGTCTCTTCCGCGGGGCATTAAAAGCGTCTTGTTAAGCTACTGGAACCTCCACGTCTCTTCCAAGGGGCATTAAAACCATCTTTTTAAGCTACTGCGACCTCCACCACTTTTCCAAGGGGCATTAAAACCGTCTTGTTAAGCTACTGCGACCTCCACGTCTCTTCTGAGGGGCATTAAAACCATCTTGTTAAGCTACTGTGACCTCCACCACTTCTCCAAGGGGCATTAAAACCGTCTTGTGAAGCTACTGCGACCTCCACGTCTCTTCCGAGGGGCATTAAAAGCGTCTTGTTAAGCTACTGTGACCTCCACCACTTTTCCAAGGGGCATTCAAACCGTCTTGTTAAGCTACTGTGACCTCCACCACTTTTCCAAGGGGCATTAAAACCGTCTTGTTAAGCTACTGGGACCTCCATGTCTCTTCCGAGGGGCATTAAAACCATCTTGTTAAGCTACTGGGACCTCCACGTCTCTTCTGAGGGGCATTAAAAGCGTCTTGTTAAACCACTCTGAACTCCACAGCTCTTCCAAGGGGCATTGAAATGTTGTTTTTAATTAACTCTAACCTCCATGACTCTTTGAAGGGGCATTGCATTTCCTCCTAATTTTTGGCAGCTTTGCTTGGAAGGCATAAGCAAAGACTTTGGGAGACCTACTCCCCAATAATGGGAATAATGTTTGTAATATGCTGTACTGCATGGCTCTTGTAAGGGGCATTGCAAGTTCCTCCGTCCTAATTTTTGGCAGCTTTTGCTTGGAAGGCATAAGCAAAGACTATGGGAGACCCACTCCCCAATAATGGGAATAATGTTTTTAAGATGCTGTACTGTATGGCTCTTGTAAGGGGCATTAAAACAGTCTTGTTAAGCTACTGTGACCTCCACCACTTTTACAAGGGGCATTCAAACCGTCTTGTTAAGCTACTGTGACCTCCACTACTTTTCCAAGGGGCATTAAAACCATCTTGTTAAGCTACTGCGACCTCCAAATCTCTTCCGAGGGGCATTAAAACCATCTTGTTAAGCTACTGTGTCCTCCACCACTTTTCCAAGGGGCATTCAAACCGTCTTGTTAAGCTACTGTGACCTCCACCACTTTTCCAAGGGGCATTAAAACTGTGTTGTTAAGCTACTGCGACCTCCATGACTCTTCCAACAGGCATTGCATTTCCTCCTAATTTTAGTCAGCTTTTGCTTTTCAATGCATAGGCGAACACTAAGGGAGACCCACTCCCCAATAATGGGTAGAGGGTTTTTAGTACGCTGTAATGCACGTCTGTTTCAAGGGGCATTGCAGTTCCTCATAATTTTTGGAAAGCCTTCCATTCACTGCTTAGGCCAACAGTGCACAGGAGACCCAGTTGCTATAAATGGAAAAAATGGTTTAGTTAAGGCCTTCTGACCTCCATGTCACTTCCAAGGGGCATTGGAGTGCCTCTAAAGTTTTGGTAGGCATTGCACTCACTGTATGCCCTATAACTGTGTAGCCGAACCGCTCCTTTTGGTACAGAAACATATCCTACAAGACATGTGTGGTTGACTGGCCTGATATTGATGTGAATGGTCCCTGTTCCTCCTGCTCTTTCTCCTTTGCCACCACCTCATCCATCATTTATCACCTGAAGCTTTGTTTTAATGGGAGTCATAGAACTGGGATAGTAGCAGGAAAACATCCAGCAATCCTCGGAGGAGGTAGGATATGCGCCAAAACGCTGACCACCTCAGGCCTAGCCGCTACTACATACATGCGCTTGCATTCCAAGAAAACAAAGCAGATGCTAACTTCTATCATCATCATCATGCTCCTCACGTTGGCACTCTCAACTCCCCTGATGGAGAAGCCAGGGCCCACTGTAGGAGTCTGGTTCTCTGGTGGGCTCGTCCAATGCTGCCCTAAAGCAGGCCAGGCTAAGAAAAGTGTGTGGGATGGTGACAGGAGAAATAGGAACGCCTTGGGACCATTTATGGACACACGGCCGCCGGGCGGCTGGGGACTGAGTATGGATACCAGGCCGCCGAAGCAGCCATGATGTAGTGGCCAGCTTCGGCCTCCTCCAAACTAAAAGGCCCTATTTCAAGTGCAAGCTAGCAGTATGGCATTGCAGCCTGGGGGTGGATGGGTGGCAGGCTGCACACTTACGCTTGCATTAAAAGAAAACAAAGCTGATGCTAACTTCTATCATCATCATCATGATCCTCACCTTGGCACTCTCAACTCCCCTGATGGAGAAGCCAGGGCCCACCGGAGGAGTCTGGTTCTCTGGTGGGCTCGTCCAATGCTGCCCTAAAGCAGGCCAGGCTAAGAAAAGTGTGTGGGAAGGTGACAGGAGAAATAGGGGCAGCTGGGGACCGTTTATGGACACCCGGCCGCCCCCAGGCGGCTGGGGATCGTGTGTGGACACCTGGCCGCGGGGTGGCTGGGGACCGAGTATGGACACTCGGCCGCCCCCTGGCGGCTGGGGACCGAGCATGGACACCTGGCCGCCGGGCGGCTGGGGACTGAGTATGGATATCTCACTGCCGAAGCAGCCATGAGGTAGTGGCCAGCTTCGGCCTCCTCCAAACTAAAAGGCCCCATTTCAAGTGAAAGCTAGCAGTATGGTATTGCAGCCTGTGGGTGGGTGGGTGGTTGGCTGCATGTTTGCGCTTGCATTGCAAGGAATGGGGGAGTTACAATTGAACACTGCCCTGGGACAAGGACTTGCACAGGGATAGTTGCAAGTCTGCATCTTCTGATGCCGCAAGGATCACTTCTGATGGGCACACTTTTAGGCAGTGACCTGGGAGTCAGAGATGCTTCCAGGGGTCTTCCCCATGCTGTTACCATGTCTTTTCAGCACTGTATGCATGTGTCAGACAGCACATGGCCAGATAAGGTTGTAAAATGTTAAAATGACATTGCCCGGTGAATGCATTTGTCACGGTTGAAAGCAATACAAAAGTGCAAAAACGCATGAAAATTCTACCTGTGAACATAGCCCAAGGTGTGGAGGAGTATTTTTGTTTTTGGTCATTTATTTTACCTTATACACAAGTCTTTACCCTGGAAAGGAAATTCCTTAACATATTTCACAGGAAAACAGTTTCAGTTTCGTTTTTGAACATTTTATTGTGAGCCCGTAAAAGTGGCTTAATACCTCTGACCACATTGTTGACAGCAGTGACCTGGGGGTCAGAAATGCTTACAGGGGTGATCCCCATGCTGCCTCCATGTCTTTTGAGCACTGTCACTATCGTTTTGGGCACTTTTTAGGCTTTCTACAGACTGCCGGGGGTGCCGCCGCAAAAATGCTCGGGTCTCCCATAGACTAACATTGGGCTCGTTGCTCGGGTCGAGCACCCGAGTATCACGGTGAGCTCGGCCCGAGCTTCGAGCACCCGAGCATTTTAGTGCTCGCTTAACACTAGTAGGGATCATGTCGCAACTTTTATTTAGGACAAAACTTTGCCAGCTTTGACATCAAGGTGAGAATACGTCTCCCAAACAAACACCTACTCAATCCTATTATTCCTATAAAGAAATTAGACAAAAAATAAATCACCAAAAGGGAGAGTGAGAGGGACACTTATTAAGACTGCAATGGTATAACTACTCCTACTCTCACCAGTTTCCTTCTTAAAAATAACTTTCTACTATTCCTCCTTTCCTACACCTTCAAAATGTTATTGCAACCTCCACAGACTTATTACGACAGCATTAGAATATTTATTAACACATTGGTATGAACATAACCATTCTTTGTCTTAACTTCTTAATTTTCTGGAATGAAATGTCTCCACTACATTGTGGACAAAACTTCCACCAGGAAGGCATTCCACCCACCCACCACCAACAAAGTTTGTGTTCCTTCAACCTAATAATAAAAACCAGAAAACGGAATATCTAAACTGATATCATTCACATGAGCTCTGTCTGCCTTAAGCAAACTGCCTTGGTCACTCTTCAACATCTGAAGATGAATGCAAACTTTCCCAAAAGGACCAAACAAACCACGAGACCCTCCATAATAAGCAGTCGTCTCTCTCTCTCTCTCACTATAGCTACTGGATTCTAGGCATACTTCCAAAATTTCCTTGCCACCAATTTCAACCAAGCCAACACCCTGTCTACAAACAGCATATTGATTATGGCCCAAAATTGCCAATATCAGAGAGAGCAGCTTACCCAACTTAATTTCCCAAAACTATTACCTCTGGCATGAATGACAATATTAATAAGTAGTGATGGGCGAGCGCTAAAATGCTCGGGTGCTCGATGCTCGGGTCGAACACATTGGAATACTCGGGTGCTCGACCCGAGCAACGAGCCCAATGTAAGTCTATGGGAAACGCGAGCATTTTCATTTTTCAGGCGGCTCCCCCCGGCGGTCTGCAGATGGCCTAAAAATTGCCCATATCGATGGGAACAGTGATCAAATGACATTGTAACAGCATGGAGAAGACCCCTGGAAGTATTTCTGACTCCCATGTCACTTCTGTCAACAACATTGTCAGAGGTATTACTCCACTTTTATGGACTCACAATAAAACATACAAAAACTAAACCAAAATGGATTTTCCTGGGAAATATGTTGAGGACCATCATTTCCAGGATAATGATTTGTGTATAATGCAAAATAAATAACCAAAAACAAAAATATTCCTCCACACCTTGGGCTATGTTCACTGGTAGCATTTTTGATGCGTTTTTGCACTTTTGCATTGCTTTCAACCGTGACAAATTCATTCACCAGGAAATGTCATTTTAACATTTTACAACCTTATCTGGTCATGTGGTGTGTGAGATATCATCAGACACATCGTGTTTCATTTATGAAGGAGGAACTCTGAAAGTCACAAAGCCTATTCTTAAAGGGCCAGCAGTCGGCCCTCACTATTCTTAGAGAGCCATCAGCCGGCTATGTTTTATTGTTCCCATTACTAAAGAGTGGGTCTCCTATACTGTTATTGCTTATGCAGTGAGTGGCAGGGCTGCCCAAAATTTGGATGCACCCCAATACCTCTTTGAAAATTTGGATGCACCCCAATACCCCTTTGAAGAGACTTAGAGGAGGGCCTCCTGAAAACAATGTTCCCATTATTAGGAAGTGGGTCTCCCATTGTGTTTGCCTATGCAGTGAATTGAAGGGTTGCCAAAAATTTGGAGGCACTCTAATGCCCCTTGGAAGAGACGTAGAGGAGGGCCTCCTGAAAAAAAATGTTCCCTTTATTAGGAAGTGGGACTCCCATTGTATTTGCCTATGCAGTGAATGCAAGGGCTGCCAAAAATTGGGAGGCACTCCAATGCCCCTTGGAAGAGACGTGGAGGATGGCCTCATAAAAAAACGTTCCCATTAGAAAGGAGCGGGTCTCCTATACTTGTAATGCCCATGCACTAAGTGTATGGGCTGACAAACATTTACCCCTGGGGTATATATGAACATACTGTATAAAAAAAATTTTTGACGGGCATCATAAACACCCCTTAAAAAAATTATGTGTGTGTTGCATCACGGACCACAGTCACCCTGGTGATATGGTGGTGGAGGATGAGGATGAGGAGAATGAGGAGGACAAGAGCAAATATCCAAAATCAGGAAGCTTATACCCATGTGTGGGTGTGAAGAGGTGCATGGGAATACACCTCCCAAAAAAACCCATTGGATTTGAGTTTATGTTACGCTGCTATCATTCGGTGGTGTTGAGAAGTCTGGCCCAATCCAGCCCTTGTTCATTTTTATAAGAGTCAGCCTGTCAGCATTTTCAGTTGAAAGGCGGATGCGCTTATAAGTTATAATTCCACCAGCGGCACTAAAAACCCGCTCTGATAAAACGCTGGCAGCAGGGCAGGCCAGGACCTCCAAGGCGTAGAGAGCCAGTTCATTCCACCTATCCAGCTTGGATACCCAATAATTAAAAGGTACAGCGGAATCATGGAGGACGTTGGTACGGTCGGCAAGGTACTCCCTCAGCATCTTCCCAAACTTTGCTCTCCTTGTGAGAGTACCCCACGCCTCAGGGCCTGTGCGATGGGAGGGGCTGAGAAAACTCTCCCAGAACTTTGACAATGTTCTCCTGCCTGTGCTGGATGGAAGTTGTGTCTCACTCGCCTGTACTCCTTGGATGTCCAACGAACTGTGATCTCTGCCGCCAGCGTTTTCAGATGAGAATTTTTTTAATAGTTCCGCAACAAGGGCCTTCTGGTACTGCCCCATTTTTGTAGACCTGTCCGCCTCAGGAATAAGAGATATAAAGTTCTCCTTGTAGCGTGGGTCTAGAAGTGTCACTAACCAGTAATGACTGTCACCCAAAATGTTGAGAACGCGAGGGTCATGGGAAAGGCAGCGTAACATAAACTCAGCCATGCGTGCCAGACTGATAACAGGCAAGACTTCTGTATCCTCACCAAGAAGATGACTGACCATGCTCTCCTCCTCCTCTCTGTCCTCTGGCCATCCATGCTGAACAGACGGTATGACAGTTGTACTGATAGTACCGTCTATAGCGCATGAAACTAGCTTCTGTTCTTCCTCCTTCTCCTCTTCCTCATTGTCTCCCAATCCACATTGGGATGAGATGAGGCTGGGCTGTGCGTAATAACCCTGTATGGTTCCTTGCTCCATTTCATCGTGCTCTGCCTGCAATGCATCCTCTTTGATTGTGAGCAAAGAGCATTTCAGAAGACAGAGAAGCGGGATGGTGACGCTAATTATGGCGTCATCGCTGCTCACCATCTTGGTGGAGTCCTCAAAGTTTTGGAGGATGGTACATATGGCTGACATCCATGTGCACTCCTGAGGTCTTATGTGTGGAGTCTGAACTAAATACCGACCGCCTTGTTGATGCTGGTACTCAACAACTGCCCTCTTCTGCTCACAAATCCTTTCCAACATCTGCACTGTAGAGTTCCAACACGTGGAGACATCACACATCAGTCTGTGAGCCAGAAACAGCAAACGCTGCTGAAACACGGCAAGGGCGGCAGAAGCTGTAGGTGACTTTATAAAATGGGCATACAGGCGGCGTACTTTAACAAGCAGATCCGGCAACTCCAGGTAGGAGTTGAGAAACCGCTGAACCATGAGGTTAAGCACATGGGCCAGGCATGGTACGTGTGTGAGCTTGCCTCACCTCAGAGCCCCCACCAGATTCCGGCCATTGTCACACACGACTATGCCTGGCTGTAGGTTCAGCAGTGTGAGCCACAGATCTGACTCCTCTTTCAGAGCTGTCCACAACTCTTCAACATTGTGCGATTTGTCACCTAAGCATACTAGCTTCAGCACAGCCTGTTGCCTCTTGGCTGAGGCAGTGCTGCAGTGCTTCCAGCTTGTGACTGATGTGGTCATTTCGGAGATGGAGGCTGAAGAGGAAGAGGAGGCTGAGGAGGATGAGGTACAGGAGCTGTAGACTGTGGGGGCAACCCTGATTGACCTAAGGCCCGCAATCCTTGGCATCGGGAGGACGTGTTCCGTCCCAAGGTCTAACTGGGTCCCAGCTTCCACTATGTTAACCCAGTGTGCTGTCAGCAAGATGTACCGTCCCTGCCCACAAGCACTTGTCCATGGTGGACTTTCCCGGTATCTGCGTTGTTGAGGCACTGCTAATTTTTGGGACATGTGCTTGTGTAATGCGGGACGGCACACTGGGAGAAATAGTGGCGGCTAGGGACTGAGTACCAAGGGACAGCTGCCATCAGGTTGCGGAATGCTTCTGTCTGCATGAGCCTAAAAGGCAACATTTCGAGAGCAAGTGTGGCACCCCAGGGGTCTGGTTTCCACAGTAACGGCAATGTTATGTCTGAGAGCAGGTGGGAGGTCTCTTGGTCAGGGATCCTGTGCATGCCACACCTCCTGCCCAGTCCTGGGAGGGGAAGAACTTCCCCTATATAAACCTAGGGCTGAGGCAGGGTTAGAGAGTAGAGAAGAAGTAGAGACAGAGAAGAGAAGCAGCATAGGAAGAAACAACAGGAGCTCTGTGGGAGCAGTGCTACAAGGAGTCAGGGGCTGGCAGCTGCAGAGCTCGCCCTGACTGAGAAGCTATCACCGGACCCGGAGTCCGAGGCTGTGGGGACTAACTCCTATCCAGCAGCAGAAACCGACCGGCAGGGGATTTCAGGTCCTCTGGCCAAGAAACCCGAAGGCACGGTCACACGCGTGGGACCAGCACCGCCGTCGTGGAGCGGAAGCTACTAGAAGGCCCCGAGTCACCGGCCATACGGGTGAGCACCACACGGTACACTCAGGGACGTGGGCTACTTATACCCGCCTCTAGCAAGGTAGCCAGAAGAGTACAGTTAGTTTGGGAGGCCTACAACTCCGCCTGGCCAGGGGAGATCCCATCTGCTCAAGGACTGACCAGGCCCCAATCGCTAGCCAGTACTCCGGGAGGGTTTATCTTTGTCACCAGTAAAGACCCTGAACTACACCGTACCGTCTCCGAGTGGTTCCTGCTACCCCCATCATCCACGTCGGCTGCCCTGAGGCCATACCCCTCCCGTTGGGGGTGATACTATCACGCTGCACAATCCTACCACCGGCCTCAGCGGTCTGCCCTGCAGCGGCAGCTCCTTCGCTGCATTCAACGGGTGGCGTAGTCGTACAACATCTACCGCTAATACATCGCCGCTCAGTTTGACTCCCCGGGCACGGACCGGGTCACCGCCACGAGACTACAACCCTCAACAGATCCGGCTCCGGGTAAGCTCCCGCGTGCGCAACGCAGCGCGACACAGGCCCAGGGGCGCGTCAACTTTTGACGTAGTCGGCAGGATTTCGTGCCCGCAACCACCGGGTACTGCGTGCCTGAAAAAGACTGTTCAAACTTACCAGTGGTGAAGATTCCCGCCATCCGGCGCCATCTTCAGCCTTCTTCCCGCCATCGGTGAAGATTCCCGCCATCCGGCGCCATTTTCAGCCTTCTTCCCGCATTCCGTGGAGTTTTCCTGCCGTTGGACGCCATCTTGAAGACGCCGCGCGGGAAGAAGAGGGGCGTGGACTCCAAAAGCGCACGAGAACTGAAGCCCCGCCTCACGTCCAGACGTCGCGTAAGGTCCTGGAAGGAGCCCAGCAGACGCTGACGTCACAGGAGCGCGACGGAAGGTCCTCAACCCTGACGATCCACTGCGGAGCCGCGGCCTACGGAAGAGGATCATCGCAAGGTAGGCCACGGTCCACTAGGGGGGAGAAGGATGTCGGATACGGAGGAGAGCTTCACCGCTTCAACCCCCGCCAGCGCCACCGCCGTTGCGGTCATGCCTTTCACCATGCCCTATATCCCGGGGGCAGCCTGGCTACCCCAGTACTCAGGGGAGTCACATACCCTGCATGACTTTAGAGAAAAGCTGGATAGCCTCTTCCAGGTGTATCCCCTCACAGAGGAGCAAAAAGTGAGCATCCTGGTGGCCCAATTAACCGGGGCAGCCCAAAGTGAGGTAAAGTCCTGGCCACCTGGGAGGAGGACTGTCGCAGAGATACTAACCCGGCTGAGGGACACCTTTGATACCCGTACCTCAGCCGAGATCAAGCTTAGATTCTACGGGTGCAAACAGCGGGCACATGAGAGTATAAGGGACTATGCCCTGAACCTACAAGAGGCCCTGAGAGCCATTAAGCAGACCGACCCTGACGGCGTGGGAGACGAGGACAGGCTGTTGACTGAACAATTTATAGAGGGTTTATATTACAATGCCCACCGAACCCAGTTGCGGGCAATGGCCTTACAAGACCCTCATCTGGGATTTGCACAGTTCAAGGACAGAGCCATCCGGGTGCTCCGAGAACCAGCACCAGGTGGCGTTGTGACCCACAGACGCCCCACTACCACTTACCACCAGGAGGCGGCGCCCTTGTCGGCAGGGCCTGTGGGAGCTGATGCGCAGGCTTTGAACAATGACCTGCACCATCAGGTCCAAGAGCTAGCTAAAAGCGTTGCTGCGCTAACCCGAACTGTGCAGTCTTTACAGGTTTCCACTCCAGGGAAGATCCAGCTGGCATCCGGACCGGAGGACATCCCGTGGCGTCAACCAAGGAGGACCCCACCGGCCAGAGGAAGACCCAGCGACCGATACAACGAGGACGCACAACCCATCTGCCGCCGCTGCAATCAACCCGGACATATGGCAAGGTACTGTCCTTTAAACTGGCACAACCTGGGGTAGAGGGCCAACCCCCAGGAAAAAGATCATCAGGCCCATCGAACTGGCGCGACAGATATGTGGGAGGACGTCCAGTCTTGCCTGTGGTACTGGATGGCATCCCTATGAGTGCCCTATTGGACACCGGGTCACAGGTCACCACTATCCCGTACGTGCTCTTCAAGCAGTACTGGAATGACTCGGATATCACCCGCTACCCTGACGACGACTTGAGCATCATCGCCAGCAATGGTCAGCCCGTGCCACAGATTGGATTTAAAGAGGTGACCATTAAAATCGGTAGAGTCGAACTGGCAGCACAGGGACTGATCATTGTAGACATTGACAAACACGAGAGTCACCCAAAGATAACTCTAGGAACTAATGTAATTGAAAATTGTCTTGCAGAGGTGATTTTCCTTTTACAACAGGTTGCCAAGAACGCCAGCTCTGGCCAGCAGCGAGTGCTCCAGAAAGAGATCCGGGCACTGATGCGACGGCAACAGATAGAACTCTCTGGTGGTGAGATTGGTAGCGTAAGAATGTGTGACCCTTTCCCTATTGCCATGCCCCCAAAAAGTGAAATGATGATTTGGTGCCGGGCAGCTATTGGTCTGAGAGGTAGAGATTACCAGGCAATGGTAGAACCAGTTTACTCAGACAGTAGGCCCACCATTTTGACAGCACGGGGGGTGGTCAATGTACGCCATGGGAGGGTGCCCGTTCGCATAATAAATATCGGGAAGAGGGAAGTGTACCTGCCCCGGTATGCCACGCTAGCCAAATTGTATACCATCAATCAAAATTCCATACAGTCCGTAGAACCCTTGCCTCCATCTTCCCCGGAGGAAGGTAACGGCTCTAAGGAAACAATGGAGGACTGGTGTCAGCAACTACATTTGGGTACTGACTCCACTCCCTCACACCAGAAACAGGGAGTCTATCGGGTGGTTCAAGAGTACGAGAGAGTGTTTAGTAAACACCCGTTAGACTTCGGGCGAGTCAAGGGGGTAGAACACCACATCCCCACGGGAGACCATCTTCCCATAAAAGAGAGGTATCGACCCGTACCCCCTGCACACTACCAACACGCCAAGGGGATGCTTAGAGACATGAAGGAGGCTGGGGTGATCAGGGATAGCTGTAGCCCCTGGGCAGCTCCACTAGTCTTAGTCAAAAAGAAAGACAACACCATGAGGATGTGTGTAGATTACCGGAAAATCAACCGTATCACACACAAGGATGCGTACCCCTTACCAAGGATAGAGGAGTCTTTGGCTGCTTTAAGATCCGCTAACTTCTTCTCTACCTTGGATCTCACTAGCGGGTACTGGCAGGTTCCTGTAGCAGAGGCGGACCGGGAGAAGACCGCATTTACCACCCCGATGGGACTTAGCGAGTTTACCTGCATGCCGTTCGGACTCTGCAACGCACCAGGAACCTTCCAACGATTAATGGAGTGCTGTCTGGGCCACAGAAACTTCGAGACGGTCCTGCTGTACCTGGACGATGTCATCGTATATTCCAAGACGTATGAGGACCACCTGAAACACCTGGCGGAAGTGTTCGAAGCTCTGGCAAGCTACGGCCTAAAGGTGAAACCCTCCAAGTGTCACCTCCTGAAACCAAAGGTGCAGTACCTGGGACACGTGGTGAGCGCTGATGGAGTGGCTACCGACCCTGATAAGATCACCGCAATTAAGGAATGGCCAAGTCCCTCCAGTGTAAAGGAAGTGCGGCAGTTCCTCGGGTTGGTAGGCTATTACCGCAGATTCATCCCCGGTTTCACCAAAAAGGCAGCTCCTATGCAGGACCTCCTGATAGGCCAGTCCCGGAAGGCCAAGAACCAGAAGCCACCCTTCAGATGGGAGAAGTTAGAAGAAGAGTCCTTCCGCCAGCTGAAGATGGCCCTCACGGGGGATGAAATCCTGGCGTACCCTGATTACAGCCAGCCCTTTATCCTCTACACCGACGCAAGTAACATCGGGCTAGGAGCCGTGCTGTCCCAGATCCAGCAGGGGAAAGAACGAGTAATCGCTTACGCCAGCCGAAAACTGCGACCCACCGAGAGAAACCCTGAGAATTACAGCTCATTTAAGCTAGAGTTCCTGGCAGTGGTGTGGGCAGTCACCGAACGCTTTAAGCACTACCTCGCTTCCTCCCGGTTCACCGTGTACACGGATAACAACCCGTTGACACACCTGGACACAGCAAGACTCGGTGCCCTAGAACAGAGATGGATGGCCCGTCTGTCCAACTACGAGTTCACAATCAAATACCGGGCAGGACGCTCCAATACCAACGCGGACGCCCTGTCCAGGATGCCAAACCTACCGGACGCAGGAGAAGATCCAGGGGGACTGGAAGAAGTCGAACTCCCCGCGTTCCACCGTCATGGGACTATCCAGTATTCCCACCGGGTAAGGAGTAAGCAAGCTGCTACGTTTAATCCCTTGCCTCACTACAACTGGGCGGAAACGCAAGACAGTGACCCTGCCGTCCGACTGGTGAAGGAGATGCTGACTCGGCCAGAGGCTCGCAATGACCCAGACGCTCCGGAGGAAGCCAAGCAACTGTGGGCTGAGAAGAGTCGACTGTTCCTTTATAAGGGGAAGTTGTGCCGCCGAATGGTTAACTCCCGGACGCATGAACTAATCTGGCAAGTAGTGGTGCCACGAAGAGACGCAGCCGTGGTGATGGAGGCATACCACGACGGGGCTGGACACTTCGGATGGAAGAAGCTGGAGTTCCTGCTGCGCGGGCGGTTCCACTGGGTAGGCATGAGGTGAACCATCGAGAGGTGGTGCAGGGACTGTGGCCCGTGCAACCTAAGAAGGAAGGACCGTGCCAGCCAGAAGACTCCCCTGCAGTCCATCGTCACCCAGCAGCCGTTGGAACTGGTAGCCTTGGATCATGTAAAACTGACCCCAAGCAGAAGTGGCTACGTCTACGCACTAACCATCGTGGATCACTACTCCCGGTTCTTGGTTGTCATCCCCGTCAAGGACTTAACAGCTTGAACAGCAGCTAGAGCCTTCCAGCAGCATTTCTGCCATCCACACGGGTACCCGGACCAAGTGCTGACGGACCAAGGACCTGCCTTTGAAGCGGAGGTCTTCCAGGAATTCTGCAATCTGTATGGCTGCCGGAAGATAAGGACGACACCCTATCATCCGCAAACTAATGGACTTTGTGAGAAAATGAACCAGGTGGTAATGGATCTCCTGAAAACGTTGCCCCTGGAAGAACGCAGTCTGTGGCCTGAGAAGCTGCCCGATCTGGTGGACCTATACAACCACATCCCGGTAGGTTCCACCAACTGTACCCCGGCTTACCTAATGAGGGCGAGACCTGGTAAGTTACCTGTTGACCTGGAAATGGGAGTCCTGACACCCGAGGACACTTCACCAGAAGCAGACTGGGACACAGAGAGGCAGCAGCAGTACCGGAAAGTACAGGAGAGCGTGGAGCGAAGTCTCTGTCTCGCTAGGGAAAGACAAGAGAAAAATTACAACCAGTATGCTCCCGCTGTTCCCCTGGTACCCGGAGAGCAGGTCTTGAAGAGGAAGAGACGGCTCCACAAGTTGGACGACCAGTGGGAGAAGGACCCGTACACCGTACTGCCCTCAAGCCACGACAACCCAAAGGTTTGTACCATCAGTAAAGACGGAGGGGAAACCACAGCCATTGTATCCCGGGATCATCTGAAGAAGTGTCCCGAACAGCTACGGAACCCAGAAGGAGAGCAAGAAGACCCTCGACCCGTAGAGGAAAGGGAAGATATGGTTAGTACTGTGCTCGGAGACTTCCCTCGATCCTGGACTCAAGTCAATGGTGCAGTTGTGGTACCCGTCCTCACTTTCCTCCAACCAGCATCCCAAGTGCCTACGGAGCAACAGGTAGAGCTGGAAGAGCAGCCGGTCCAGGAGGCAGCAGACTCCACACAAGCAGAACAGGAGGATCAACCCTCTGCTCATAGTGAGCCTGCCGTACCCCTAGTGAGCCAAAGAGCCGGTAGACAGCTGCCCAGTTTACCCTTGACAGCTCCTACACCCTGTAGTTCAGGGCTAGACAGTCAGCTCCGTAGGTCCACTAGGGCCACTAGAGGCCAGTTACCCGCACGTTGGAGGATTTGAAGTGTATAAATTGTTTTATTTGTGGTTACCTGTTTTTCTTGTGCTTGTGTATAATTATGTGTTTCTAGTTATTTATAGGAGTCCTTGGTGGATTTACCGGGAATCCTTGTACATGGTTGGAGCGTAACCTAGGAATGGACTAAAGACTGTTAAGGACTCGGGGCAGGACAGACCCCTACCTGGTTACGTCTCCCTGTTTTGGTGAAATGGACACCTTGCTTTTCTTCAAAGACTGCACCCGGTTGCGGACACGCCGTAACCATCTTTATGTGTTTTTCTTATTGTATTATTATTGTTTATACCTTGTTATGTTTTTCTAAAAATATGTTTAGTCCCGGAGTACTAAATTTCACTAGGGGGGAATGTGGCACCCCAGGGGTCTGGTTTCCACAGTAACGGCAATGTTATGTCTGAGAGCAGGTGGGAGGTCTCTTGGTCAGGGATCCTGTGCATGCCACACCTCCTGCCCAGTCCTGGGAGGGAAGAACTTCCCCTATATAAACCTAGGGCTGAGGCAGGGTTAGAGAGTAGAGAAGAAGTAGAGACAGAGAAGAGAAGCAGCATAGGAAGAAACAACAGGAGCTCTGTGGGAGCAGTGCTACAAGGAGTCAGGGGCTGGCAGCTGCAGAGCTCGCCCTGACTGAGAAGCTATCACCGGACCCGGAGTCCGAGGCTGTGGGGACTAACTCCTATCCAGCAGCAGAAACCGACCGGCAGGGGATTTCAGGTCCTCTGGCCAAGAAACCCGAAGGCACGGTCACACGCGTGGGACCAGCACCGCCGTCGTGGAGCGGAAGCTACTAGAAGGCCCCGAGTCACCGGCCATACGGGTGAGCACCACACGGTACACTCAGGGACGTGGGCTACTTATACCCGCCTCTAGCAAGGTAGCCAGAAGAGTACAGTTAGTTTGGGAGGCCTACAACTCCGCCTGGCCAGGGGAGATCCCATCTGCTCAAGGACTGACCAGGCCCCAATCGCTAGCCAGTACTCCGGGAGGGTCTATCTTTGTCACCAGTAAAGACCCTGAACTACACCGTACCGTCTCCGAGTGGTTCCTGCTACCCCCATCATCCACGTCGGCTGCCCTGAGGCCATACCCCTCCCGTTGGGGGTGATACTATCACGCTGCACAATCCTACCACCGGCCTCAGCGGTCTGCCCTGCAGCGGCAGCTCCTTCGCTGCATTCAACGGGTGGCGTAGTCGTACAACATCTACCGCTAATACATCGCCGCTCAGTTTGACTCCCTGGGCACAGAACGGGTCACCGCCACGAGACTACAACCCTCAACAGATCCGGCTCCGGGTAAGCTCCCGCGTGCGCAACGCAGCGCGACACAGGCCCAGGGGCGCGTCACAAGCAGTCGTGAAATGTGGGAATTTAGTAGTGTGGCCTGTGGGTCATTGGCTGCGTATTTGTGCTTGCATTCCAAGGACTGGGGTATGGACAAGTGAACAGCTGGGACAAGGACATGGACGTGCTTCCTGATGCTGCTAATTGAGAGTGTGCAATGACAGGTGCAGGGCAGGAGGCATCTTCACATGCACCATGGACAGGGGATTGGCTTGCATGCACAACAGCGGAAGAAGCAGTGGTGCACCCGCAGACACTGTTCCTGGACCCTGGGGTTCAGCCCACAAAGTCGGCTGCTTTGCTGCCATGTGCCTGATTATGCTGGTGGTGGCCAGGCTGGTCATTTTGCCACCCCTATTGATGCTGGCCTGGCAGGTGGTGCAAATGGCCTTTTTGGGTTTTCAGCAGAGTCTTTAAAAAACAACCAGGCTCGGGTAGACCTAACAGTTGTACTGGCAACTTCCTTCGTGTTGATGTTACGGGGTACAGTTGCCCGCCTTCTGTCTGCGGCCACCACACTGTTCTTCCTGCCTGTTGAGGTGCTACTTCTCACTCCCCCTGTGTGCTGCTGTCCTCGCTCTGTATGTCCCCCTGTAAGGTTGGGTCAGTTACTGTATCATCCACGACCTCGTCTTCCACTTCCGCACCCTGGTCCTCCTCCTGAATTTCTTGCAATTGTGTCTCATCATCGTCCACCTCTTGTGACACTTTCCCACCGTCGCCTTCGTATAACCGTGGCTGCTCAAATATTTAGGCATCGCTACATGCGATCTCCTCTTGCCCCGCTTCAAGTGGACCAGACAAGAAGCCCGAATCTATAAATGGAAAAGTGAACAGCTCTTCGGAGTGTCCAAGCGTGGGATCAGTTGTCTCCGGGCACTCGGCATGGTGGGAGGAAGGAGGATCAGAGTGAGGAATATGCAGCCCAGACTCACGGCTACTGAGACTTGACCGTGTGGAAGACAGTGTGGTGGTGGTGGCAAAGTGGCTGGAAGCATTATCCGCTATCCAACCAACAACTTTTGACACTGCTCTGGGTTCAATAGTGGTGTGCTGCGGTCCCCTAGGAATTGCGACAGGAAGGTCGGGCGAGAAGATGTGGGTGTTTGTTGTGGCACAATTTCAGCTTGCCCACGGCCTCGGCCTCTGCATGCACCATCACCATCACGTCCAGTTCCCCGTCCCTTGCCACACACCTTGCCCATTTTAAATGGAGGACAATATCTTCCACGTTCACTACAAATGGCTGAATTTGGAACTAAGATATATGTAATCCATGTGACGGAGAAACTACAGTTTTAAATACCTGGCCTGTAGGTAACTATTTTGAACAGCAAACCGGTGTCAAAAACTTTGCTGACACACTGAAAAAAAAATTTAATGGAGGCCAGAAATGGTAGTATTTTCTGAAAACGTATATGTGATCCGTTGACGGACAAAGCACAGTTTTAAATACCTAGCCTGTAGTTAACTATTTTGAACAGCAAACTGGTGTCAATTGCTTCACTGACACATTGAAACAAATTTTTTACTGGAGGCCAGAAATGGCAATATTTTCTGAAAACGTATATGTGATCGGTGTGACGGAGAAAACACAGTTTTAAATACCTGGCCTGTAGTTAACTATTTTGAACAGCAAACTGGTTTCAATTGCTTCACTGACACACTGAAACAAATTTTTAACTGAGGTCAGAAATGGCAGTATTTTCTGAAAACGTATATGTGATCCGTGTGACGGAGAAAACAGTTTTAAATAGCTGGATTTTTAGCTTTGTATTATGGAAAGTACCTGGCTGTATTCTGCAGTGCCAACAAGCAAATGGCGCAGAACAACGGTGTTCTCTGGATTGCTTTTTAAGCAAATAATGAGGATTAAGATCCCCAAAAAAATTATTCCTGGCCCCTGAGTCCTGGGCATATTTCTCGAAATATCTAACAGCAGCAGCAGACAAAACTGGAATGGAGCCTATTGTGCTGTGTGCACTGCAGTCTGCTATATACCCTGCCTGCCTGCCTATATACACTGCCTGCCTGATATCTCTGCAGATGGATTAGTCCTCAGAAGGACTGTTTGTTGAGATGGATATGTGTCTCTAATATACACTGCTCAAAAAAATAAAGGGAACACTCAAATAACACATCCTAGATCTGAATGAATGAAACATTCTCATTGAATACTTTGCTCTGTACAAAGTTGAATGTGCTGACAACAAAATCACACCAAAATCATCAATGGAAATCAAATCTATCAACCAATGGAGGCCTGGATTTGGAGTCACCCCCAAAATTAAAGTGGAAAAACACACTACAGGCTGATCCATCCAACTTTGATGTAATGTCCTTAAAACAAGTCAAAATGAGCCTCAGTATTGTGTGTGGCCTCCACGTGCCTGTATGACCCCCCCTACAATGCCTGGGCATGCTCCTGATGAGGTTGTGGATGGTCTCCTGTGGGACCTCCTCCCAGACCTGGACTAAAGCATCCTCCAACTCCTGGACAGTCTGTGGTGCAACGTGACGTTGGTGGATGGAGCGAGACATGATGTCCCAGATGTGCTCAAACTGATTCAGGTCTCTGGAACGGGCGGGCCAGTCCATAGCTTCAATGCCTTCATCTTGCAGGAACTGCTGACACACTCTAGCCACATGAGGTCTGGCATTGCCCTGCATTAGGAGTAACCCAGGGCCAACTGCACCAGCATAAGGTCTCACAAGGGGTCTGAGGATCTCATCTCAGTACCTAATGGCAGTCAGGCTACCTCTGGCGAGCACATGGAGGGCTGTGCGGCCCTCCAAAGAAATGCCACCCCACACCATTACTGACCCACTGCCAAACCGGTCATGCTGAAGGATGTTGCAGGCAGCAGATCGCTCTCCACGGCGTCTCCAGACTCTGCCACGTCTGTCACATGTTAACCTGCTTTCATCTGTGAAGAGCACAGGGTGCAAGTGGCACCTTTGCCAATCCTGGTGTTCTGTGGCAAATGCCAAACATCCTGCACGGTGTTGGGCTGTGAGCACAACCCCCATCTGTGGACGTCGGGCCCTCATACCACCCTCATGGAGTCAGTTTCTAACCATTTGTGCAGACACATGCACATTTGTGGCCTGCTGGAGGTCATTTTGCAGGGCTCTGCAGTGCTCCTCCTGTTCCTCCTTGCATAAAGGAGGATGTAGCGGTCCAGCTGCTGGGTTGTTGCCCTCCTACAGCCCCCTCCATGTCTCCTGGTGTACTGGCCTGTCTCCTGGAAGCGCCTCCAGCCTCTGGACACTATGCTGACAGACACAGAAAACCTTCTTGCCACAGCTCGCATTGATGTGCCATCCAGGATGAGCTGCACTACCTTTGCAACTTCTGTGGGTTGTAGAGTCCGCCTCATGCCACCATGAGTGTGAAAGCACAAACAACATTCAAAAGTGACCAAAACATCAGCCAGAAAGCATTGGTACTGAGATCTGGTCTGTGGTCCCCACCTGCAGAACCACTCCTTTATTGAGTGTGTCTTGATAATTGCCAATAATTTCCATCTATTGTCTATTCAATTTGCACAACAGCATGTGAAATTGATTGTCAATCAGTGTTGCTTCCTAAGCAGACAATTTGATTTCACAGAAGTTTGATTTACTTGGAGTTATATTCTGTTGTTTAAGTGTTCCCTTTATTTTTTTTGAGCAGTGTAGTTTAGTACACCTACACTAGATAGAAACAAGCAAATCTCTCCCTAGCTCAGCAGTACTTCTCCCTACACTGTCTGATTCCGTAGAGACTGTGATGAGCATGGCGGCGCCAGGTCTGATGTAGACCTGATGACGCTGTGCGGCCAGCTTATCACTGTAATGCCACAACCAACATGGCTACGGCATTACAGTGAGTGGCAGGCAATCCATGCATGTTCATTGGCTCTATAAAGAGCGCCAAACATGCAGGGAGGAGACCCGAGCTCCCGCCGAGCAACCTCGGAAATTCTCGGCGAGTGCCGAGCATCTCGAGCAGTGAGATGCTCGGGCGAGCACTGAGCCGTAGCGAGCATGCTCGCTCATCACTAATAATAAGCCCAACACACTCCTGACTAATTACCACAACTTTAGGGAGGATCTGTATCCAACACAGCCCCCTGATCCATTTCCAATAAACGTTTGGTCAAGGTATACCCCAAAGGTCAGCGTTCTTCTCTCCAGTTCATCTAAATGAAATAGCAATGCCATATGATCAAAATGTCCAGGTCACCAAAACTTACAAAATAGAGCATCACAATGAAATCAATTTTGTTCTAACATTAAATTTATAACTGATATATCAGATGTCCTTTTACCTAGCCACTTACAGTGGGTATGGAAAGTTTTCAGACCCCTTTAAATTTTTCACTCTTTGTTTCATTGCAGGAATTTGGCGAATTCTAAAAAGTAATTTTTTTTCTCATTAAAGTACACTCTGCACCCCATCTTGACTGGAAAAAAACAGAAATGTAGACATTTTTGCAAATTTATTAAAAAAGAAAAACTGAAATATCACATGGTCATAAATATTCAGACCCTTTTCTCAGTATTGAGTAGAAGCACCCTTTTGAGCTAGTACAGCCATGAGTCTTCTTGGGAATGATGCAACAAGTTTTTCACACCTGGATTTGGGGATCCTCTGCCATTCTTCCTTGCAGATCCTCTATGCGGGCTTTCATATGTCTTGCACTGAGGAGAGGCTTCCGTTGGGCCACTCTGCCATAAAGGCCCGACTGATGGAGGGCTGCAGTGATAGTTGACTTTGTGGAACTTTCTCCCATCTCCCTACTGCATCTCTGGACCTCAGCCACAGTGATCTTGGGGTTCTTCTTTACCTCTCTCACCAAGGCTCTTCTCCCACGATTGCTCAATTTGGCTGGATGGCAAGGTTTAGGAAGACTTCTGGTGGTCCCAAACTTCTTCAATTTAAGGATTATGGAGGCCACTGTGCTCTTAGGAACCTTGGGTAATGCAGAAATTCTTTTGTAGCTTGGCCAGATCTGTGCCTTTCCACAATTCTGTCTCTGAGCTCCTTGGGCAGTTCCTTTGAGCTCATAATTCTCATTTGGTCTGACATGCACTGTGAGCTGTGAGGTCTTATATAAACAGGTGTGTGCCTTTTCAAATCAAGTTCTATCAGTTTAATTAAACACAGCTGGATTCCAATGAAGGAGTAGAACCATCTCAAGGAGGATCACAAGGAAATGGACAGCATGTGACTTAAATATGAGTGTGTGAGCAAAGGGCCTGAACACTTATGACCATGTGATATTTCAGTTTTTCTTTTTTAATAAATTTGCAAAAATTTCTACATTTCTGATTTTTTTCAGTCAAGATGGGGTGCAGAGTGTACTTTATTGAGAAAAAAAATGAACTTTTTAGAATTTACCAAATGGCTGCAATGAAACAAAGAGTGAAAAGTTTAAAGGGGTCTGAATACTTTCCGTACCCACTGTAATACCTTCAACACCCAAACCACAAAAATTTACCTCAGTGGCTGCCCCAATCCAAAATGAGTGAGAGCTGAAATCTGAGGCTTTGACACCAATATTTCAAATATACTTTAAACACTGCAACAAATTGAAAACGCTTAAGTGGCTAACCATCTCTATGCACTAAAAAACAGAATCCCATCTTCTTCACCTCCATCAATTCAGAAACAACTTTGTATGGCCAGTACATACTGCCTATCTTGCCAACCAAAATGCTAGTTCCTTTGCCCTCTCTGTTGGTTTTAGATCATTGCACACAAATTCTTAACAGTTCGTCAGTTAGTAAAACATTCCCAAACCTCCTAGACTCATGTCACTAGGAGGTACCAGTTTCCCAATCCTAAATGCAGCAAAGAACGTTAATGATAAAGCCACCCTAAACAAATGAGTCTCATGCCTGTCCGAACACACGTCTACCACTATCCAACAACCTCTTTAGCAATGAAAGGGAAACCGAGTGTCTTTTATCAAACCGCACTGATCTTTCTTCCAATCTTTTACAATACGTAACACGACAAATGCTATTGTAACATCATAAAAGCCATTACATTTTAACCCAAATGCTACCATACTAGATACTTAGAGACAAATAGTTTCCAAGGTACCAGAGAAATAGTTCTATTCTTTTATTCATCGAAAATGCATCATACAAGCAATGTTTCAGCCAGTAAGCAGCCTTTTTCAACCATAAACAAAATGGCAGATGAAGCTAAAACCAAACCCAAATGCTACCCCATTAGATACTTAGTCACTAATAATTCAGGAAAACCCTTCTGAAAGAACTTGCCTCTGAATGGAGCTCATGGAAAGCTCATCAGCTGATTTATTTGCCAAACCAGGTACATGCTTAGCCCTAAACTAAATATAAAATCAGATGCAAGAAATTACTAAATGCCTCAACAAGGCTTAAACAAGCAAGGAGCTGGATGACAAGGAATTAATCACTTAAACCACTTAAATATTATCTGTCCAAAAACAAATTTTTTTTTGGACATACATACGCTCCATAACTCAACTGCCACTACAAAGAGTACCATGTCACAGGCCAAAAGGTCCTGCACCAAGAAAGACCAAAAGTGGCACTGAAACCCAAACCACTAGAAACATCCGTACACAAATACAAATCAACATTAGATACCAAAGACTCTTAACCTGACACCCTGCCATTAAAAGTCTGCAAAAAAGCCTGCCATACCACCAAATCCTGCGGCATGCTTCTCATGATGTGTTCAAAATGTCCAGTATGCCATATTCGATTAGTTGATAATGATATGCACCTAGAAAAGACCCACCCAATTGGAGTCACCCAACAAGTGAACAAGGGAACACCAACAACCTAATTAGTGACTGTAATTGCTGAAGTGTCACACTACATCAATAGCATAGGCCAACCTTTCCAACTTGTCTATGGTCAAATGAAAAACAAATTCTTGTGAATATTGTTAATAACCACAAAGGTCAATTTTGTCATTGGGCTTTCTATTTTCTATTCCACTATCAGCACACCAGTCTATGACATAAAAGATATGAAAGTTCTCAACAGATATAAACAAACCCTGGTATCACCTGGACCCACTTACAAAAAATCATGCAAGCAGTGAGTGATCTAACGAGGTGGATGATGGATCATGGCATCAGTATAATATACAAACTAGTATCATCTGGTATCATACTAATCATTCAAGAAGCCAAGCAAACAATTCAAAATAATTACAACATATCGAACAGCCCATAACAACAGTCACCTAAGTGGAAATCTTGGAGATGAAAACAGCTATCATGAACCATGAACAGACGCAAAGCAGATTCAATATCATAATTTGCTAATAGGGCAATTTTACCTGCATGTCTCACTTCCTGTAATCCCATGTCAAAGAAAGTGTATGCAACCACCGTTACCTCTTTAGATATTTCATCATTCACAGAGTCACCTTTTGAAAAGGATACCTACTGCCTGAACCTGCTTCCTCTGGAAAATTAAGCATCTGTTGTGCTAAAATCAGCTACAACCAGCGGTCACCTTTTATGCCCAACATATGTCAGGTAACAAAGTCAAATCACAACAAAATTCTTTGTCAAAGCGCCAGAAAGCTTCAGCATCGTGCAGCTTCTATGCACTAAAAACCATATGTAGGTAAATGAACAGCTCTGCCCCTTTTTCAGTAAAATGTTGCCAAATTACATGAGCCAACATATCAAAACAATGCAGCCAATTGCCAAACGTCTTTGACACTTTAAGTTTTTTATCTCAACTTCACTCGAAACTACATTCCTTTTTGAAGGTCTACAGAGACTAAAGACACAAATCTACAAATTCATGTTTCCAAATTTTCTCCATGACTTCAGCTGACAAATATGTACCAAGGGAGGAGTCTCAGTAAAATAACAAGTCGCTAAATGTCAAACCAGACATAGACTGCTCAGGTGGGGCTTTACAGAAACCCCTCTACTTGTATCACCAAAGGTAGCCACCACTCTTTTTAAAACCATAAAACCATAAATAAGTCAATATTAGAAGACAAGTTATTGGATACCCATGCTTTTACACGGGATGACTCACCCACTGATTGAAAGTTTGCTATTTCCAGATGTGCCATAGATACATGAGACTGTTCCCCTATGGGCAGAACACCCAGAAAAATATCCTGTGTTGGCAAGCATAGTGTGGAGCTTTGGCATTGCTCCTGCTGCATTTCTGTGTAGTAGCTGCATTTCTGGTGCTCCAGCTGTGAGTAAATGAAGATGATGTAGAATTGGTAGTTGATGCAGAAGGCATCCTGCCACTTGAGGGATGCCATCTGTCATATTTCCTCCAATATCGCCCATGACGACTGAAACACTAGCACTTTTGCCAACTCCTCTTGTTTTTCCACCTGTGTGAAGCAGCCAGTGAAACAGAAATAAAAGAACCAGAGTCCATTTCCACCATCAAAGGCTGACCCTGGTACACACTGGCCTCCAGAGAATCTGAGTGACCTGCCACCACTATTAGAGATCTTGAGCAGGTGCCATCACTCCCTGCAAGTGCCATCAAAGCCTGATGATGTTTTGAGAACTGGACTATGAACTTATGCATGAACCACCTTATGAAGCTGTCTGCAAAAGATCTCTCAAACAAGAGTGACCTTTCATTCAGTGTCTGGAGGCCAGCTCAGGCCAGGGAAAGAGGTAGAGACACTGAAGAGCTATAAGTGCAGGACCAAGCCCCTGCATTTGCAGCACATTTACAAAAAATCGGAAAGGTGATTACTTGGGAATGGAATAAAGGATTGAAAAATCAAAGGTACAGAATTAATTTTCACTACAGCAAACTAACACTGAAGAGATCAGTTAGGGGTACTAAAATCTTTTGACAAGTTATCTTTCAGCACTTCAACTTAGAGCAAGAATATAAGGGGAATATATCATGAGAGGAATTTCCAAAGTCAGTTTTGATTGTGGCTGTGTTGCCTTTTGTGACATGCAGAAATAGTGCTGTTGCTTCAAAAGCATCCAGCAACTATAAGATTTAACACAGTCACAAGATACAGGAAGTGTTGTGCTTCAAAAGCATCCAGCAACTAGAGGGGTTAACACAGTCACAGGAGACAGGGAGTATTTAGCAGAACCCCAGGGTAATTGTGGGGAACTTGTTTTTAGTCTGGCTGGAGCTGAAGAGAAAGGTGTGTGATCTGTATCTCACAGAAGGTAAGGGAACAGAATTCAGGTCCTAAACAGAGATCAGATAGACTACCTGAGCTAACAGTGTAGAGTATTATCGAGCAGGAAGATAAGGACTGGAAGGAATTGTGTCACAGAGATCATCTCCCTCATCAAGCCCTCCCCACCTCCAGCTCCATGCAGGATAGAGAATCCTGTGTACAATTGAGTCCTTGTGAAGGAAAAGCCTTTGGATGTGTATGCATTACTGTGCTACAGGATAATACACTGTGTACTGCTGTGCTGCAAAGGAGATTGTACTGTTATTACTGGAGCCTGTTGCTCAAAGAGACATTTACATTGCACTGGCCGTACCTCATTAAATGTTACTGTTCTACTGTTTATGAGGACTCTTTCAAATGTGTCTGGTCAGCAATTGAATCTGTCCTGTGCCTGAGAGAAGCTGCAGCCTATGGTTGCCCGGAATAACGGTTCCCCCAGGATTCCAATGAATTCATGTAACTGGTCTCGTGCCTATCTGAACTTAGGCAGCGCGCGTGTGACACTTTATTTGTGCCAAAGTTATCAAAGTGTAGCATGATGTGTGATAAATTTGATGCAGATACTGTAATTGTCTTGAACTGATTTTCTACTTTTTACACCACTCCCAAATGGAGTGTTTTTTTTCCGGGTTTTTTTTTTACTTTTTAAAAAGTAGCTTTTCTTAAATATAGCTTGAACTTTATTTGCATAGCTAACCACATCCAGGTTTCAAATTTTAAAAGTTTTTGTGTAAAATAACAAAGACTTGCAAGTTTCAACATTTTGAGCAAAAAAAAGTGTTGAGTTAAATTTGTGACTTTTTAATGTAAAAAAAATCCGAAAACCATTAATAAATTCATTCCATGCAGCCTTGAATGTAAGCAAGAGTATTCTTATTCACTGACAACAAAGCAAAACATAGAGTGTCTTTATTCATTAACAGCAAATTTGGAAAAAGTTGAGTAATTTGCAACACATCTTAAACTCAATTAACAATTCAACAATTGAGTCGATATTGACTTTTAGGATTGCTACTTCCAGTAGGTGGCACTAGAGTTTAGGTCCTCTTCCTTTCTAAAGAGGCAATTTGCATATTTAATTTCCCATAGAATTATCGCAAGGCTTATAAGCCTCCTCACATTGGCATGCTAGGCTAGGCATGTCATTCTCCATAAACAGAAAGATTACCCCTTAGATCCCAGATTTAAGCCTCTCCTGCAGCCAAGTTAGATCTCTTACTTTGCACTGACGAGGATCAAGTCATGTGGCAAGGTTCGTTAAATGAACAATATTGACTTTTAGGATTGCTACTTCCAATAGGTGGCACTTGAGTTCAGGTGGCATACTGAACTGCCCTACAAATTAATGGAGAGAACCATACATGTACGTCCACTTCTCCACTCACAGCTATGAGCAATGGGGCACCATTCTCAATATAAATTTTGATTCCAGTGGTGGGAACAGTATCTATCATACATGTATGGCATATGTGGGTATACCATAAATGTACATTTAGCTCTTAATTTTCTAAAATAAAAGCCCAGTAAGACAATATTTCTAGCAGAAACTTCCCAAAGTTTAGTCCTATTTGTGGCTTATTCAGATGTCAGTTTTTCATGTACAAGTTCTATCCATGTTTTTCACGGATGAAACTTGTACCCACATTAGTCTTGGGAGGTGTTCACATGTCAGTGGTCCACACTAAAACATAGAGACCTGTCAGACTTTGATCCAAGTCATGCATCAAACTCGCCACTGCAAGTCTATGGGTCCATGAAAAATCAGACAGCACTCAGATGCCATCCATCTGTGTGCACTCCGTGTGCTGTATGATATTGATTCTTTTCTTTTATAGGAGAAGCTTAAAAAAACCTTTAGGACAGTAGAAAAAATGAAACTCTGATAAAAATTGACACACTAACCAACACTGATGAAAATCTTATCCAAAACCTTGATGAAAATAGATCCATTTATTGCTCATGAGAAAAGTGATTGTTTTTTTTAAAAAATGTCAGTTTTTTTTTTATATATATTTATATTCTACAATTGCCATACAGTAAATTGTTAAATTCTACAAATACATATAAAATCATCCACTAACAGCAGCAGATAATTGTTTGCATTACTTTTCGTACAGATTATAAATAAAATGAGATTTACCTTTTTTACTTCCATGTGTAGAAGATACTCCTTCACTAGTTACAAAAGCAGAGCTAAGTAGGATAAAAAGCTCCAGGGACATCATTCTACTTCCAGCAGAAGAATGTAGCTGACAAAACAGTTTTACGAAATGTGAACATCACTTTTCCTGTTTGATATTTCCTGTTATGACATAATATGAAAGTCTATGAAAAAAAATTACTTTCTGTCTCTATTGCACTCTCAATTTCATAATAAAAATCAATAAAGTAATAAGTATGGATGCTCGAAACGAGCCATGCTATAGTTGGTTACTATGTCCCAGAGCAAAGGGAAAACTTTTAGGGCTAGACATGAGCTGATCAGACAAAATTCAAATTTGAATATTCCTGCGACTTTTACTTGGAAATTGAATTCGCAGAGAATTTAAATGTTATCTGTCAGTAGGATCAACCCTCCTGTCTACATGGGCATGCAAGTCATAGAAAGCTGAATAAAATGATACCTTGATATCTGCAATCTAATGTCTTATTCCAGAGAAATCCAAATTTTTCTCAATATGTAAGTGAGCTGTTACAATCTATGGGCCGGTCACTGTTCTCCCTGAGAATCTGCCTCCAACGTCATTTTAAATGAAAATAGGTGTTACTAGTGTGAGTCAAGTAATG
This sequence comes from Phyllobates terribilis, assembly GCF_046119375.1. NCBI lineage: Eukaryota > Metazoa > Chordata > Amphibia > Anura > Dendrobatidae > Phyllobates > Phyllobates terribilis. The sequence continues at coordinate 30,456,244 of NW_027362768.1, read as the reverse complement.
ACTGACAGTTTGATTTCATTATCTAGATGCCTCACACTGGTAACTCCTCCTTTCACTTAAAATAAGCTCTGGAGGTAGATTCTGTCATCTCTATCTCCTTTTTATCTCCTCCCTGTGCTGTTGTTATCTTCATCTCTACTCAGGAAGGGTTTCTGTTTTGCGCTGACATCCTGTTGTCCACTATCAATTCATAGTGACTACTGGTGGCCAGAACTATGGAAACAGTTCTGGACTGATTTACTCTGTTTCTATAATTCCCATAGAAGAAAGTAATGGAAATAGCATAGAACACAAGCTTTGCTGTTTCTGTACTTCCTAAAGAGTACAAAATATGACATAAAATTTCATCATATGCCATGTCCCTGCCTTTGATGCAAGCTCGCAAGTATTTAAAAATTTGAATATAATTAAAAAAACTCAAGTTCAAATCACCTCCCTTTGACCCATTAAACATAAAAGAATATAAGAAATACACATATTTGGTATCGCTGCGTTCGTAAAAGGTCGATCTATCACAATATAAAATAAATCAGTAAACAGTGTAACAAAAATAAATAAACACGCCAGAATTATGTTTTTTTTGTCTGAGGCAACATTGCAATAAAATGCAATAAGAGGCGATGAAAACATTGTATCTAACCTAAAATAGTATAACTAAAAACGTCAGCTCGTCAGCTCAGCATTAGTGATGAGCGAGCACTAAAATGCTTGGGTACTCGTTGCTCAGGTCGAGCAAATTGGCAAGCTCAAGTGCTCGGACCCAATGTAAGTCTATGGGAAACTCGAGCATTTTTCTGGCGGCTCACCCCGGCGGTTTGCAGAGGGCCTAAAAATTGCCCAAATCAATGGGAACAGTGCTCAAATGACATGGGATCAGCATGGGGAAGACCTCTGGACTCCCAGGTCACTGCTATCAACAATGTTGTCAGAGGTATTACGCCACTTTTATAGACTCACAATAAAACATGCAAAAACAAAACCAAAATGGATTTTCCTGGGAAAAATGTTAAGGAACATCCATTCCAGGGTAATGACTTGTATATAAGGCAAAAGAAATAACCAAAAACAAAAATGTTCCTCCACACCTTGGGCTATGTTCACACGTAGCGTTTTTGATGCGTTTTTGCACTTTTGCATTGCTTTCAGCCAAGACAAATGCATTCACTGGGAAATGTCATTTTAACCTTTTACAACCTTATCTGGCCATGTCGTGTGTGACACATCATCAGACACATGCATACAGTGCTGAAAAGATATAGGAACAGTATGGGAAAGACCTATGGAAGCATCGCTGACTCCCAGGTCACTGCCTAAAAGTGTGCCCATCACAAGTGATCCTTAGCGCATGTGAAGATGCCTCTGTCATTGCAGACTTGCAATAATCACCGTCCATGTCCATGTCCCAGCACAGCGTTCCGTTGTCCCTACCCCATTCCTTGGAATGCAAGCTCAAGTATGCAGCCAGCCACCCACCCACAGGCTGCAATACTATACTGCCAAATTTTTGACAACTGCTTGCACTTGAAATGTGGCCTTTTAGGCTCATGGAGGTGGAAGCTGTCCACAACCTCATAGCGGCGGCGGTCGGGTGTCCATACTCGGTCCCCAGCCGCCACTATTTCTCCCATGTCGTCTCCACCTTCCACAAGCACGGGTCCCACAACATTACCCGTGCCCTCCCCAGTATACTTACTGGGAAGGACCGCCTAACCAAAAACATGTAGATAAGTGAATGTGGCCAGGGACGGTACGGAGCCAGGCCACAGCTTGTCAGTGAGAGCTGTATTTCCCCACAGTCATATTCTTTAGCTCGGTGAAAGGACTTGGGAAACCATATCTACTCCAGCAGTCATTGTCAGGAAGTCCTCTAATGCAGCTTGTCCCATAAGCAATGGCAGCCCGTCCAACATCAGCTTGCACTTGTCGGTGGTGCTTCGACACACAAACATCTTTCTTTGCCCTTTAATTTCATGACTACAGAGTTGGGCAATGGCCTGATCTGCAATTCGGTTTGAGAAATAACATGCAATTAAGCACGTCCAATCCACATTAAAAAATACAGCCATAGAGTGTCTGGGAACTTTCCCACACACTTTTCTTAGCAAGAACTGCTTCTCAGCAGGGTGGGACAGACCCACCAGAGAACCAGAGACTCCTCCGATGGGCCCTGGCTTCTCTATCGGGACAGTTCATAGTGCCAAGGTGAGGCCATGATGATGATAGAAGCCACCATTTGCTTAGTTTTCTGTTACTTTGAATGCAAGTGCAAGTATGCAGCCAGCCACCCACCCACAGGACGCTACACTAAACTGCCAGATTTCTGGGTAGCTGCTTGCACTTGAAATGTGGCCTTTTAGGCTCGTGGAGACGGAAACTTTTCACAACCTCATAGTGGAGGTGGCCTGGTGTCCATACTCGGTCCCCAGCCGCCACTATTTCTCCCAATGTCGTCTCCACCTTCCACAAGCACGGGTCCCAGAACATTACCCGTGCCCTCCCCAGTGCACTTACTGGGAAGGACTGCCTAACCACAAACACGTGGCCAGGGATGGTACGGAGCCAGTCCACATTAAAAATGCAGCCATAGAGTGTCCGTGAACCTTCCCACACACATCTCTTAGCCAGGGCTGAGTTGGACTGGCCCACCAGAGAACCGGAGACTCCTCTGGTGAACCCTGGCTTCTCCTTCTGGAGAGTTCATAGTGCCGAGATGAGGCCGTGATGATGATAGAGACCACCATTTGCTTAGTTTTATGTTACTTGGAATGCAAGCGCAAGTATGCAGCCAGCCACCCACCCACAGGCTGCAATAGTAAACTACCACATTTCTGAGCAGCTGCTTGCACTTGAAATGTGGCCTTTTAGGCTCGTGGAGGTGGAAGCTTTTCACAACTTCATGGCAGCGGCCAGGTGTCCATACTCAGTCCCCAGCCGCCACTATTTTTCCCGGTATTGTCTTCGCCTTCCACAAGCAAGGGTCCCTGAACATTACTGCTGGTACTTTTCTGTGGGAATCTGCTTGCCTCCTACCAGCCTGTAATATTTCCAGTGAACTATGGTACGAAACCATGGTATTAGCACTGCCCCCACTAGTAGTAGCGAAGCCATCTCCAATTTCTTTCTCAGGAATTCTATTTGGTAGACTGAGTGGCCGCCCAAATACATTAGTTTCTCACAAAGGAGCAGAAGATAGAGTGGTAGTAGCAGCCTGGTAGCGCAAACTTTGCAGCAGCTATGGGGCTCTTGAGTGGGGGAGAAAGGTGAGCCCTCAGAATCAAATCCTCTGGTGAGCCCAATGTTTTTCAGTTTGAAACTGCTTCTCAGTGGGAGTTGTATTTCACCACAGCCATATTCTTTAGCTCGGTGAAAGTACTAGCATAGAGGGAAATCGTATCTACTCCTGCTGTCATTTCTCCGTCGCCAGGTTCTTCCCATTGTCACACACAACCATGCCTGGCTGTATGTTCAGCGGTGAGAGCCACAGATCAGGCAGCTGTGTTACCGCTTTCAACAACTCTGCAGCAGTGGGTGGTTTGTCATCTAAGCATTAAGCATGCTATCTTCAGCATTGCCTGTTGTTGCTTGGCCAAGTTAGTGCTGCAGTGCTTTCAGCTTGTGACTGATGTGGTCATTTCGGAGATGGAGGCCGAACTGGAGGAGGAGGTGCAGGAGCTGAACAATGTGATTATGTTGAGGTTACATTGGAAAGTCTGGTTTTTATACTAAACAAATATCCTACTGTGTTTTGTTTTTTTACGTTATTTTTTAAGACAAATGCATTCACCGGGAAATGTCATTTTAACATTTTTAAACCTTATCTGGCCATGTGGTTTGTGACACATCATCAGACACATCCTGTTTCATTTATGATGGAGGGACTCTGAAAGTCACAAAGCCTATTTTTATAGGGTCATCAGGCGGCCCTTACTATTCTTAAAGGGCCAGCAGTCGGCCCTCGCTATTGTTAGAGAGCCATCTGCCGGCTATGCTTTTTTGTTCCCAATATTAATGAGTGGGTCTTCTATACTGTTATTGCGTATGCAGTGACTGCAAGGGCTGCCAAAAATTTGGACACAAGCCAATACTCCTTTCAAGTGACATAGAGGAGGGTCTCAGTAAAAAAAAATGTTCCCATTTTTCTCTCTACCTCCCTGCTCCTATATACTAATGGTATGTGACCCAGCTTTCCCATCCCAATTTCCATGCTGATTTCTCTCTACCTCCCTGCTCCTATACACTAATGGTACATGATCAAGCTTTCCCATCCCGATTTTCATGCTTATTTCTCTCTACCTCCCTGCTCCTATATACTAATGGTATGTTTTTCAACTAGCAACTACTACCCCCCACTCTTATTTATGACTGTTTACTTGGCCTTTGAATATCCAGCATGTGGCTCAGCCTTAATCAGCTGGTCAAGATGAGCACAAACCACTCCTCTCTGGTTCACAGCTGAATGCATTCTGTAGCAAATATATTGTGAACTAGGAGTCTGTTAGACTTTAGTCTGTGTCCATCACCTTAAGTGTGTCCATTGCTTAAGTGTGAGAAATATGAATTATACCTGAATTGAACCTGAAGGGAACTGGATACTAAGTCACAGTAAGCAATGATTGTGTTTGTTTTCATTCTGACCCCCTTAATCCTTCACTTTTTACAACCACCCGATATCCCTACACCTAGTAATGAACTCTTCATCTCTACCTCCAAACCCCACTGCCGCCATCCGTTACTCTCCCATCTTTTGAGGTGCACTCCCCCTCCAAACTCCAACTGGCTGTCATTTACCATCCCCCAGGGTCAGCCACCACCTTCTTTGACCACTTCACCACCTGGCTACTTCATTTCCTTTCCACTGACATCCCCACTATCCTCATGGACAACTTCAACATCCCCATTGACATCTCCCTCTCAGCTGTCTCTAAACTTCTATCCCTCACTTCCTTTTTCAGCCTTGCTCAATGGTCTTCCGCAGCCACTCAGAAAGATGGCCACACTCTGGACCTCATCTTCACCCGCCTCTGCTCCCTGTCTAACCTCTCTAACTCACCCCCCCTCTTTCTGACAACAACCTACTTACATTCTCTACCCTCTCATCTCCAGGTCCTCAATCCCCACTCCATAAACTTGCACACCCTCGCAGAAATCTTAAACACCTTGACCAACACTCACTATCTGAATCCCTTCTCCCTCTTACAGACATTAGTTCCTTACATGATGCAGATGTTGCTGCCACTTTACACAACACCAAAACAGCTGCAGATCTCAATTAAGTCGCCCACCTCACACATACCAAAGCTCGCCCAATCAACAGGCAACCCTGGCACACCAGCCTAACTAAAGAGGGGCGACGGGCCTCCAGGGTCGCTGAGCATAGATGGAAAAGGTCCCACACAAATGAGCACTTCACCACATTCAAGCAGTCCCTCACGACCTTCAAGTCCACACTCACTGCAGCAAAACCTACATACTTCTCATCTCTCATATCCTCCCTATCTCACAACCCCAAACAGCTATTCAACACCTTCAGTTCTCTCCTGCACCCCCCAGTGCCTCCACCCTCTCCTTTTATTTCAGCTGAAGACTTTGCCTCATTTTTCAAGAACAAGATTGACACCATCAGACAAAGCGTTTGCCTAAAGTCCTCACAGCCCCTCTTCTGTTAGAACCCTCCTGTTTGCTTTTGTTTCTTTCTTGTGTTTTGCGGGCACGTCACCATCTTCCTATATATTCCAGCTTCGCCCTTCTGGCCTTGCTTGACTTCAATGTTGTTTAGACTGTCTTTCTAGCCAGGTGCTTTTGTGCCTATCTATCTCGAGTTTGCTTGGTCCTCTGGACCTCTAGTACTTTTGTTAGTTTATCTTTTGCTCTGCAACAACTTCTGTTAGGAGGTGTCCCATTTTTTGTCCCAGTCCTTAGTTCTTTTAGGGACCCCTCCCTTTCTCTATAGGTCTCCATTCAGACTAGCCGAGGACAAAGGCGGGTCTGTTCACAAGGAATAGGTCGCCCGCTACAACGTAGGGACTCAGCTTAGTCTTACTGTAGGGACAGCTCTCCCCTTCTTTCCCTAGTTTATGTTTCAGATCATAACATCTTCACATCCACTCAACCCTCTTCCTCCATAACCACCTCCTCCACTATTACGGAAGATCAACTTTCCTCTTTACTCTTCAAATCACACTTCACCACCTGTAAACTTGACCCAATCCCGTCCCACCTCATCCCAAACCTTACCACTATCTTTATCCCAACCCTAACCCACCTTTTCAACCTGTCACTAACAACTGGCGTCTTCCCCTCATGCTTCAAACATGCCTCAATCACACCCATCCTCAAAAATCCCTACCTTGACCCTTCCTCTCTGACTAGCTAATGCCCCATATCACTTCTCCCTTATGCCTCAAAACTACTGGAACAACACGTCCATTCTGAACTGTCCTCCCACCTCTCCTCCTGCTCCCTCTTCGACCGCCTACAATCTGGTTTCCGACCACACCATTCTACTGAAACTGCACTGACTAAAGTCACCAACGACCTACTAACTGCCAAGTCCAAGTGACACTACTCTGTCCTCCTCCTCCTGGACCTGTAATCTCCCCCCGACACAGTGGACCATTCCCTCTTACTGCAGACTCTCTCATCTCTCGGCATCCCAGATCTCCTCATACCTAACAGACCGGACATTGAGTGTCTCCCACTCACACACCACCTCCCCCATCTCGCCCCCTATCTGTCGGTGTTCCCCAAGGTTCAGTTCTAGGACCCCTGCTCTTCTCCATCTACACCTTAGGCCTGGGACAGCTCATAGAGTCTCATGGCTTTCAGTATCACCTCTATGCCGATGACACACAGATCTACCTCTCTGGACCCGATATCTCCTCCCTACTCACCAAAATCCCACTGTGTCTGTCCACTTTTTCATCCTTCTTCCCTGCTAGATTTCTAAAACTTAACATGGATAAAACAGAATTCATCATCTTTCTACCATCTCACTCAATCCCCCCAAATGACCTATCTATCAATGCCAAAGGCTGTCCACTCTCCCCAGTCCCGCAAGCTCGCCGGCCTTGGGGTAACCCTGGACTCTGACCTCTCCTTCAAACCACATATCCAAGCCCTTTCTACTTCCTGCTGACTCCAACTCAAAAATATCTCCCGGATCCGCACATTCCTCAACCAATAATCTGCAAAAACACTAGTGCCCTCATCATCTCCCGCCTCGACTACTGCAACCTCCTGCTCTGTGGCCTCCCTTCTAACACTCTCGCACCCCTCCAATCTATCCTAAACTCCACTGCCCGATTAATCAACCTGTCCCCCTGCTATTCTCCGGCCTCTCCTCTCTGTCAATCTCTTCACTGGCTCCCCATTACCCAGAGACTCCAGTTCAAAACCCTAACCATGGCAAACAAAGCCATTCACAACCTGTCTCCTCCATATATCTCTGACCGAGTCTCCCGGTATGTACCCGCACGCAACCTCCGATCCTCACAAGATCTCCTTCTCTACTCCCCTCTTATCTCCTCTTCCTCACAAACAAGATTTCTCCTGTGCATCTCCCCTACTCTGGAATGCCTTACCCCAACATATCAGACTCTCTCCTACCGTGGAAACCTTCAAAAGTAACCTGAAGACCCACCTCTTCCGACAAGTTTACAACCTGCAGTAACTACTGCTACTCCATACCACTGCATGACCAGCCCTTCCCTCACCTACTGTATCCTCAACCATCCCTTGTAGACTGTGAGCCCTCATGGGCAGGGTCCTCGCTCCTCCTGTGCCAGTTGCTGTCATGTTTTGTTCAAGCTTATTGTAATTGTTTTCGCTATGTACAGTGGGTACGGAAAGTATTCAGACCCCTTTAAATATTTCACTCTTTGTTTCATTGCAGCCAAAGAGCACCCTAAGAGCACAGCGGCCTCCATAGAGGTAAAGAAGAACCCCAAGATCACTGTGGCTGAGCTCCAGAGATGCAGTAGGGAGATGAGAGAAAGTTCCACAAAGTCAACTATCACTGCCGCCCTCCACCAGTCGGGCCTTTATGGTAGAATGGCCTGACGGAAGCCTCTCCTCAGTGCAAGACATATGAAAGCCCGTATAGAGTTTGCTCAAAAACACATGAAGGACTCCCAGACTATGAGAAATAAGATTCTCTGGTCTGATGAGACGAAGATAGAACTTTTTGTTGATAATTCTAAGTGACATGTGTGGAGAAAACCAGGCATTGCTCATCATCTGCCCAATACAATTGCAACAATGAAACATGGTGGTGGCAGCATCTTGCTATGGGGGTGTTTTTCAGCTGCAGGGACAGGACGAGTGGTAGCAATTGAAAGATACATGAATGCGGCCAAGTACAGAGATATCCTGGATGAGAACCTCTTCCAGAGTGTAACGGGTCTGGGAGGCGGAACCTCTGGGCTACAATACAAGGGGGCGGTCCTTGTAAGGGAGCGGGTGGCGACCAGGCAGGTAGTCACAGGAGGTGACCAGGACAGTCTCTGGGTGTACGGGCAGGAGGACACGGCAAGTGATCGGGGCAGTCTCTGGATAAAGGGTAGGTACGACCTGTGATGGCTGAACCTCCAGGTAGGCTAGCAAGGCAGATGAAGAATGTGTGCTCCCAGGTGAGCAAGCGAGAGTCTCTGGAATAGCAGGTGGTCACAGCACGTGACGGCGGAGCCTCCAGGTAGGCAAGCAGGCAGGTAACGGGGAAGCGCTCCCAGGTGAGCGGGCAAGAGTCTCAGGAATAGCTGGTGGTCACAGCACGTGACAGCGGAGCCTCCGGGCAGGCAAGCAGGCAGGTAGCGGAGAAGCGCTCCCAGGTGAGCGGGCAAGAGTCTGGAGTAGCTGGTGGTCACAGCACGTGACAGCGGAGCCTCCGGGCAGGCAAGCAGGCAGGTAACGGAGAAGCGCTCCCAGGTGAGCGGGCAAGAGTCTCAGGAATAGCTGGTGGTCACAGCACGTGACAGCGGAGCCTCCGGGCTGGCAAGCAGGCAGGTAACAGAGAAGTGCTCCCAGGTGAGCGGGCAAGCTGGTCCATAGACAGACTGACCGGAGTTGTAAGGCAGACCGTCGGACCTCAGGAAAGCAGGCAGGTAGCTGAGGTGCGCTCCCAGGTGAGCGGGCAGGCTGGTCCTTAGACAGACTGACAGGAGTAGTAAGGCAGACCGTCGGACCTCAGACTAGCAGACAGGTAGCAAGTAATCAGGCAGGAATCTGACAGGTAACTGGCAGGTAACTGGCAACGGGACCTGAGGGCTGAAGCACAGGTGAGACACAGGTGCAAACAACATTGCTCGGGCACCTCCATTTTGGAGGAGGTGCCTTATATATGATGAAGTCCTCCGGCCATTGGCCGGGGACTCCTTAGGACGGCGCGCGCGGCCCCTTTAAGAGGAGGGGAGCGCGCGCGCGCGCGCCCTAAGCACAGGGGCCGGGAAGGAGCGCGCGCTGAGAGCAGAGCGGGAGGAGGACGCCGGGAAGGAGCGCGCGCTGACAGCAGAGCGGGAGAGGGACGCCGGGCACGGGGCAGAGCGGTGAGGGGAGCAGCGTCCCTGCCTAGCAGAGGGCAGGGACGCCGGCACTACAGTACCCCCCCCTTTAGGCCCCCCCTTTTTTAGGCCAGACAGAAATTTAGCTAGGATGAGAGGGGCATGGATGTTCTCCCGGGGCTCCCACGTTCTCTCCTCAGGACCAAACCCCTTCCAATCTACCAGAAAAAAGGTCTTTCCTCTTACCCTTTTGGTGGCAAGAATGCTCTCTACCTCAAACTCGTCCTCAGCAGAAACCGGAGCAGGAGGCGTACCTGTAGACTTGGAAAAAGAGTTAAGTACCACAGGTTTGAGGAGAGATACATGGAAGGAGTTAGGGATCCGTAAGTTGGCCGGGAGTTTCAATTTATAGGCCACCGGGTTGATCTGACTGATGACCTCCAGAGGACCAATGAACCGAGGCCCTAACTTGTAAGAAGGTATCTTGAGTCGAACATATTTAGATGAGAGCCAGACCTTATCTCCTGAACGAAATTGAGGAGGATCCAGGCGTTTTTTGTCAGCGTGTCTTTTCATCCGTTCGGACGACTGAAGGAGTGCGGATCGGGTACTCTCCCAAATGGAGGAAAATTTGCTAACGAGAGATTCCGCAGCCGGGTTGTCCACCGAGGTGGAGACAGGAAAAGGAATCCGAGGATGCTGACCAAAGACTACAAAAAACGGGGATTTGGAGGAGGATTCGCTCTCGTGATTATTGTAAGAGAACTCGGCCCATGGTAGGAGATCCACCCAGTCAGAATGGTGGGCATTAACGAAGTGCCGGAGGTAACTGGTCAGGTTCTGATTGATCCGCTCCACTTGACCATTGGACTGTGGGTGGTAAGCGGAAGAGAAGTCCAGGGTGACGTCTAGTAGTTTACAAGTGGCTCTCCAGAAGCGTGAGGTGAACTGTACCCCACGATCCGACACGATGTGGAGGGGCAGGCCATGAAGACGGAAGATGTGACGAATAAAGTCTCTAGCTAGCTCGGGTGCAGACGGGAGGCCTGGCAGGGGAACGAAATGAGCCATCTTGGAGAAGCGGTCAGCGACCACCCAAATGACCGTACAACCGGCAGAGAGTGGGAGGTCAGTTATGAAGTTCATTGCAATATGCTGCCAGGGGGCAGCAGGTACTGGGAGCGGAAGGAGGCGACCGGCTGGCAGATGTCTCGGAACCTTGTTGCGGGCGCAGGACACACAGGCAGAAACAAAGTCTATTACGTCCTTGTGCAGGGTAGGCCACCAGTAGTGCCGGGAAATAAGCTGGAGGGTCTTCTTCTGACCAGCGTGGCCAGCCAGTTTAGACGAGTGACCCCAGTGAAGGATCTTCTCCCGATCAGGTACTGATACGAACGTCTTTCCGGGAGGGAGACGATTTAGACTCACGGGAGCCACCTGCATTACTATGGCGGGATCGATGATGTGTTTCGGATCTTCCTCGAGATCAGATACCAGAAAGGATCGAGACAAGGCGTCCGCCTTGATGTTTTTGTCAGCCGGGCGAAAATGAAGGACAAAATCAAAACGAGCAAAAAACAAGGACCACCGGGCTTGGCGCGGGTTAAGTCTCTGGGCATGCTGGAGGTAAGCCAAGTTCTTGTGGTCAGTGTAAATTATTACCGGGTGAAGAGCCCCCTCAAGCAGGTAACGCCACTCCTCCAATGCCAGTTTGATGGCCAATAACTCTCAATCTCCTATGGAATAATTGCGCTCTGAGGAGGAGAAGAGTTTAGAGAAGAAGCCGCAAGTTACCATCCTCCCGGAAGAAGATTTTTGAGTAAGTACCGCTCCAGCTCCAGAGGAGGAGGCGTCCACTTCCAGGAAGAACTGCTTATTGCCGTCTGGGCGATGCAGCACCGGGGCGGAAGAGAAGGCCTGTTTTAAGGAAAGAAAGGCTTCTTCTGCTTCGGGCGGCCACTCTTTGGGATTAGTACCCTTACGGGTGAGCGCGGAAATTGGGGCAGTCCGGGAAGAGAAGTGTGGTATGAAGAGGCGGTAGTAGTTGGCGAAGCCCAGAAACCGCTGAATGGCCTTCAACCCCTCCGGTCGGGGCCATTTCTCGATGGCAGACAGTTTCTCTGGATCCATTCGTAGGCCGGTCTGAGAAATAATGTAGCCCAAAAACGGAAGCGAGGTCTGCTCAAAGAGGCACTTCTCGTATTTAGCGAAGAGGTGATTCTGCCTGAGCCTGAGCAGGACCTGACGAACGTCCCTCCGGTGAGTCTGGAGATCCGGAGAGAAGACCAAGATGTCGTCCAGGTACACCACTACGCAGGAGTAGAGAAGGTCCCGGAAGATGTCATTGACCAACTCTTGAAAGACGGCAGGAGCGTTACAGAGACCAAAGGGCATTACCAGGTATTCATAGTGGCCGTCCCGGGTGTTGAATGCCGTCTTCCATTCATCCCCCTGACGGATACGAACCAGGTTGTACGCCCCACGGAGGTCTAGTTTGGTGAAGATTCTAGCCCCCCTCAGACGATCAAATAATTCTGGAATGAGCGGAAGGGGGTACTTATTCTTCACCGTGATCTGGTTTAGGCCTCTATAGTCTATACAGGGACGGAGAGAGCTGTCCTTCTTTTTGACGAAAAAGAAGCCTGCTCCCGCCGGGGAGGTAGATTTCCGGATGAATCCCCTGGCCAGATTCTCCTCAATATATTCGGACATCGACCGGGTCTCAGCAGCGGATAAAGGATAAATACGCCCACGGGGAGGAGTAGTACCGGGTAACAGGTCGATGGGACAGTCGTATGGTCTATGAGGGGGTAATGTCTCTGCCTCCTTTTTATTAAAGACATCAGCATAAGACCAATAAGGAATCGGAAGTCCAGGTAGATTAGCTGGGGTAGGAGAGGGACGGACGGGATGGACGGGAACCAGGCAGGATTTATGACAGTCTTGTCCCCAGCGAAGGACTTCTCCGGTTTGCCAGTCAAGCACAGGTGCATGTTTCTGGAGCCAAGGCAGACCTAGCAAGAGGGCGTGAGAGAGTCCAGGCAGAACATGAAAGGAGATACTTTCAGAATGCAGCATTCCCACCTGCAGAGTAATGGATTCGGTGATGAGTTGGATGGGGCATGGTAAGAGCCCCCCATCCACGGCAGCCACAGACAAGGGTACAGCCAGAGGTTTGGTGGGGATGCGGTATTTCTCTACCAGGGACTGTGAAATAAGATTCCCGGCTGCTCCAGAGTCCAGTTGGGCTAGTTCGAAATAACGGTTCTCCCCGTAGACGATTGAAACTGACAACAGCAGGGATGAAGAGGATTTATTCTTGTCTAGGTGGACCTCTCTGAGCGAACCTAGACACAGGCGTTTCCCGACCTCTCCGGGCAGGCACGGATCCGGTGCTCCTTACTGCCACAGTAGAAGCAGGTCCCCTCGGCACGGCGTAAGTCCTGACGGGTCTTGACCATCTTGGTCTGGTCGACCTGCATAGGCTCAGGAGGGTGTACCTGGTTAGAGACAGAAGGAGTGACGGGTTTCTGAAAAGTAGGAGCTAGACGTAGTAACCTCCTCTCACGGGTGACCTCTCTGGCACGCTCCTGAAACCGTAGGTCAATCCGGGTGGCAAGAGTTATTAAGTCATCGAGAGTGGTAGGAATGTCCCGACCGGCAAGTTCATCTTTAATACGGCCGGACAGACCCTCCCAGAAGACGGAAACCAGAGCGTCGTTATCCCAGGCCAGCTCCGAGGCAAGGGTACGGAACCGTATGGCATATTGGCCCACGGTGAGGCTTTCCTGACGGAGGCGTAGCAATGATGATGCGGATGAGGTCTTCCGTCCGGGTTCGTCGAAGACTTTCCGGAAAGCCGTGAGAAAAGCAGGCAAGTTGGACACCAGGGGGTCTCCTCTCTCCCACAGAGGATTTAGCCAGGCCAGAGCCTCCCCGGTGAGATGGGACATGATGAATGCAATTTTGGCTCGGTCGGAGTTAAACTGGTGGGACAATAGTTCAAAGTGCAGGGTGCACTGATTTATGAAGCCCCGAGCCTGGACGGAGTCGCCTCTGAAGCGAGGAGGTGCAGAAAGCCGGGGTCCGGGGTAGGATACCATGGTATTAGTGGGCAGCGGAGCTGCCGGATTGCGAGACATGGCACTGGCGGAGGTTGTCGGTGGAGCAGTCAGAGTGTCCAGGCGAGTATTGACATTCCGCAGGTGACCCAGGATGGACTCCTGTTGGGACCTTTGACGGGACAGTTCATGACACAGGTCCGAGAGCGAGGGAGCTTGGGTGCCACCGGGTTCCATGGCCCGAGCAAACTGTAACGGGTCTGGGAGGCGGAACCTCTGGGCTACAATACAAGGGGGCGGTCCTTGTAAGGGAGCGGGTGGCGACCAGGCAGGTAGTCACAGGAGGTGACCAGGACAGTCTCTGGGTGTACGGGCAGGAGGACACGGCAAGTGATCGGGGCAGTCTCTGGATAAAGGGTAGGTACGACCTGTGATGGCTGAACCTCCAGGTAGGCTAGCAAGGCAGATGAAGAATGTGTGCTCCCAGGTGAGCAAGCGAGAGTCTCTGGAATAGCAGGTGGTCACAGCACGTGACGGCGGAGCCTCCAGGTAGGCAAGCAGGCAGGTAACGGGGAAGCGCTCCCAGGTGAGCGGGCAAGAGTCTCAGGAATAGCTGGTGGTCACAGCACGTGACAGCGGAGCCTCCGGGCAGGCAAGCAGGCAGGTAGCGGAGAAGCGCTCCCAGGTGAGCGGGCAAGAGTCTGGAGTAGCTGGTGGTCACAGCACGTGACAGCGGAGCCTCCGGGCAGGCAAGCAGGCAGGTAACGGAGAAGCGCTCCCAGGTGAGCGGGCAAGAGTCTCAGGAATAGCTGGTGGTCACAGCACGTGACAGCGGAGCCTCCGGGCTGGCAAGCAGGCAGGTAACGGAGAAGTGCTCCCAGGTGAGCGGGCAAGCTGGTCCATAGACAGACTGACCGGAGTTGTAAGGCAGACCGTCGGACCTCAGGAAAGCAGGCAGGTAGCTGAGGTGCGCTCCCAGGTGAGCGGGCAGGCTGGTCCTTAGACAGACTGACAGGAGTAGTAAGGCAGACCGTCGGACCTCAGACTAGCAGACAGGTAGCAAGTAATCAGGCAGGAATCTGACAGGTAACTGGCAGGTAACTGGCAACGGGACCTGAGGGCTGAAGCACAGGTGAGACACAGGTGCAAACAACATTGCTCGGGCACCTCCATTTTGGAGGAGGTGCCTTATATATGATGAAGTCCTCCGGCCATTGGCCGGGGACTCCTTAGGACGGCGCGCGCGGCCCCTTTAAGAGGAGGGGAGCGCGCGCGCGCGCGCCCTAAGCACAGGGGCCGGGAAGAAGCGCGCGCTGAGAGCAGAGCGGGAGGAGGACGCCGGGAAGGAGCGCGCGCTGACAGCAGAGCGGGAGAGGGACGCCGGGCACGGGGCAGAGCGGTGAGGGGAGCAGCGTCCCTGCCTAGCAGAGGGCAGGGACGCCGGCACTACACAGAGTGCTCTTTACCTCAGACTTGGCCAAAGGTTCCCCTTCCAACAAGACAATGACCCTAAACACACAGC
Organism: Phyllobates terribilis; assembly: GCF_046119375.1. NCBI lineage: Eukaryota > Metazoa > Chordata > Amphibia > Anura > Dendrobatidae > Phyllobates > Phyllobates terribilis. The sequence continues at coordinate 30,441,167 of NW_027362768.1, read as the reverse complement.
TAAAATAACAAATGAGTGGCTTCAGAACAACTCTGTGACCATTCTTGACTGGCCCAGCCAGAGCCCTGACCTAAACCCAATTGAGCATCTCTGGAGAGACCTGAAAATGGCTGTCCACTAACGTTCACCATCCAACCTGACGGAACTGGAGAGGAACTACAAGGAAGAATGGCAGAGGATCCCCAAATCCAGGTGTGAAAAACTTGTTGCATCATTCCCAAGAAGACTCATGGCTGTACTAGCTCAAAAGGGTGCTTCTACTCAATACTGAGCAAAGGGTCTGAATACTTATGACCGTGTGATATTTCAGTTTTTCTTTTTTAATATATTTGCAAAAAGTTCTACATTTCTTTTTTTTTTTCAGTCAAGATGGGGTGCAGAGTGTACTTTAAAGAAAAAAAATATGAACTTTTTAGTATTTACCAAATGGCTGCAATGAAACAAAGAGTGAAAAATTTAAAGGGGTCTGAATACTTTCCGTACCCACTGTATACTCCTTTCTCACATGTAAAGCGCCATGGAATAAATGGCGCCATAATAATAAATAATAATAATAATTATAAACGAGCGGGTCTAGTATCGTGGTAATGCCCATGCTGTGACTGCAAGGGCTGCCAAAATTTAGGAAAAATGCCACTAACTGTTATGTTCTGCAACTTAGAACAGAGGAATAGGAGGGAAAAGCTGTCCCTGCACTGAGACTCAGCTTTACCCTACGCTGGGGTGGGTGCAATATTACTTATGAATAGCCCCACCGGACCTTCTGCACTGAACTCAAACAAAGACCTGTAGGAAGGGGACAGGGGTCCCTAAAAGATCTAAGGAGTGGGAGCAAAAGCAGGAGACCTCCTAACAGAAAATGTAGTTGCAGAAACGAAAATCAAAGGAAACAAAACTGGTGGAACAAGAAGTCCCAGGATAACAATAGTCCAAAGCAAGAAGAACTAAATAAGGCTACTTAGCCAGAGCACGAGCGTTACAACACTGACGTCCAGCGGGGAATGAGAGCCAGGTGCTGAGTAATAAAGGGTCCAGAGATCACGTGACCAAGAAACCCAGCAACAGAGGAAAAGACTAGAAGCCAGAAAACCACAACAAGATGGCCGAGAGTAAAACAACATAGATTCTAACAGTACCTCCCCTTTTACCAGGATCCTCCGGATCCTTTAGGCCGGGCCTTACCAGGAAGTCTCCTGTGAAAAGCCTTAATTAGTCTTGAGGCTGAGATGTCCTCGGCCTTCACCCAGGAATTATCCTCGGGGCCGAAACCTCTCCAGGACACAAGATACTGTAATCTTCCTCTATGGCACCTGGAATCCAAAATGCGAGAAATCTCAAATTCACTGTCCTCATCAACTTGAGGAACAGTAGGCTTCGCCTGCTTATCAGGCGTGTCCGCCTTCTTAAGTAACGACACATGAAACACAGAATTAATCCTCCAGGACGAGGGAATGCCCAACCTCACCGCTGCCGAGTTGACAATCTGAACCACTTTGAAAGGACCCACAAATTTAGGCCCCAGTTTTTTAGAAGGAATTTTCAAACAAACATTCCTAGAGGACAACCAAACCATATCCCCAACAGCAAACAAAGACTCTTTTCTTTTTTTGTCAAAATACCTTTTTGATCTCCTGTTAGCCTCTTTAAGGTTCAGACATACAGTATAGACCAAAAGTTTGGACACACCTTCTCATTTTAAGATTTTTCTGTATTTTCATGACTTTGAAAATTGTACATTAACACTGAAGGCATCAAAACTATGAATTAACACATGTGGAAATATATACTTAACAAAAAAGTGTGAAACAACTGAAAATATGTCTTATATTCTTGGTTCTTCAAAGTAGCCACCTTTTTCTTTGATGACTGCTTTGCACACTCTTGGCATTCTCTTGATGAGCTTCAAGAGGTAGTCACCGGAAATGGTTTTCACTTCACAGGTGTGCCCTGTCAGGTTTAATAAGTGGGATTTCTTGCCTTATAAATGGTGTTGGGACCATCAGTTGTGTTGTGCAGAAGTCTGGTGGATACACAGCTGATAGTCCTACTGAATAGACTGTTAGAATTTGTATTATGGCAAGAAAAAAGCATCTAAGCAAAGAAAAACGAGTGGCCATCATTACTTTAAGAAATGAAGGTCAGTCAGTCCAAAAAATTGGTAAAACTTTGAAAGTGTCCCTAAGTCCAATTGCAAAAACCATCAAGTGCTACAAAGAAACTGGCTCACATGAGGACCGCCCCAGGAAAGGAAGACCAAGAGTCACCTCTGCTTCTGAGGATAAGTTTATCCGAGTCCACCAGCCTCAGAAATCGCAGGTTAACAGCAGCTCAGATTAGAGACCAGGTCAATGTCACACAGAGTTCTAACAGCAGACACATTTCTTCAACAACTGTTAAGAGGAGACTTTGTGCAGCAGGCCTTCATTGTAAAATAGCTGCTAGGAAACCACTGCTAAGGACAGACAAAGAGCAGAAGAGACTTGTTTGGGCTAAAGAACACAAGGAATGGACATTAGACCAGTGGAAATCTGTGCTTTGGTCTGATGAGTCCAAATTTGAGATCTTTGGTTGCAACCACCGTGTCTTTCTGCGACGCAGAAAAGGTGAACGGATGGACTCTACATGCCTGGTTCCCACCATGAAGCATGGAGGAGGAGGTGTGATGGTGTGGGGGTGCTTTACTGGTGACACTGTTGGGGATTTATTCAAAATTGAAGGCATACTGAACCAGCATGGCTACCACAGCATCTTGCAGCGGCATACTATTCTATCCGGTTTGCGTTTAGTTGGACCATAATTTATTTTTCAACAGGACAATGACCTCAAACTCACCTCCAGGCTGTGTAAGGGCTATTTGACCAAGAAAGAGAGTGATGGGGTGCTACGCCAGATGACTTGGCCTCCACAGTCACCAGACCTGAACCCAATCGAGATGGTTTGGGGTGAGCTGGACCACAGAGTGAAGGCTAAAGGGCCAACAAGTGCTAAGCATCTCTGGGAACTCCTTCAAGATTGTTGGAAGACCATTTCCAGTGGCTACCTCTTGAAGCTCATCAAGAGAATGCCAAGAGTGTGCAAAGCAGTCATCAAAGCAAAAGGTGGCTACTTTGAAGAACCTAGAATATAAGACATATTTTCAGTTGTTTCATACTTTTTTGTTAAGTATATAATTCCACATGTGTTAATTCATAGTTTTGATGCCTTCAGTGTGAATGTACAATTTTTATAGTCATGAAAATACAGAAAAATCTTTAAATGAGAAGGTGTGTCCAAACTTTTGGTCTGTACTGTACACTGGTCCAAACCCTCTCCAAATCACCAGAAAAATTGTCCTCCTCCGGTACAGCAGCCCCAACTTTGGAAAATGGACCAAAAGATGGATACCTGCCAGTACAACAAAAAAAAGGAGAACAACCAGCCGAGGAAGAAGTATGATTATTAAGGGCAAACTCCGCAAGTGGTAGAAATTCTGACCACATTTCCTGATTGTCTGCCATAAAACATCTCAAAAACTGCTCGACATCCTGGTTTTTCCTTATCAGTCTGTCCATTGGACTTTGGATGATACCCAGATGAGAATGACAAATGAATTTTCAATCTGTCACAAAAAGCACGCCAAAAGCGAGCCACAAACTGTGGTCATCTATCGGAAACAATGTCCGTGGGAACACCATGGAGCCTGACAATCTCCTTCACAAAAGCCTTAGCAAGAGTCTTGGCGCAAGGTAACTTGTTGAACGGAACCAGATGACACATTTTACTAAACCGGTTCACAACAACCCAGATGACAGAAAAACCCTCCGATAAAGGCAGATTGGTGACAAAATCCATGGCAAGGTGCGTCCATGGTGAACTAGGAACTTCCAAGGGGCATAGCAACTCCGCAGCCGAAGCGTGAGAGGCCTTCGACCTAGCGCACACAGAACAATGACACACCCACTTAATGACTTCCTTTTGCCACCCTAGCCACCAGAAACTCTGACCGATGGACTTACTAGTTTCCGAAATCCCTGGGTGACCCGCCAACTGAGACTCATGACATTCAACAAACAATTCTCTCCTCAAGGCTCTAGGCACAAACAATTTACCGGAGTGTTAGCTGGTGCTGCACTCTGAGCTACTAGGATGCTATTCTCCAACTCAGAATACAATGCGGCCACCACCAACCCTCTCTGCAAAATACACTCTTCCCTCTCAGCATTCACCGCTGGAGAAAAACTACGAAACAAAGCGTCAACCTTAACATTCCTTGTCCCCGGGACAAAGGTTACGGAAAAATTGAACCGGGCAAAAAACAGTGCCCACCTAGCCTGATGGGCATTCAAACGTTTAGCTGCGTCCAGATAAATCAAATTCTTATGATCAGTGAAAACCTGTATAGAATGTCGAGCCCCCTCCAAAAAATGACGCCAATGCTCGAACGCGAGTTTAATAGCCAACAACTCACGATTCCCAACATCATAGTTGAGCTCTTTCTCAGAAATTTTTTTGAAAAGAAAGCACAGGGATGCACCCCATCCTCACCCTCCTGGGACAGAACTGCCCCTACGCCTATAGATGAGGCATCCACCTCAACCAAAAATGGCTTGGTCTCATCCGTCTGGATAAGAACAGGAGCAGAGCTGAACCTCTCCTTAAGATACTCAAAAGCTTCAATAGCCTCAGTAGACCATTGGACTGTATTAGCACCATTCTTTGTGAGATCAGTAATGGGTTTAGCGGTGACAGAGAAATTCTTAATGAATTTCCTGTAATAATTGGCAAACCCCAAAAACCTCTGAACGGACTTCAAACCCTCAGGCCTCGGCCACTCCAGCACAACCTGAACTTTCACCGGGTCCATCTCAAAACTATCACAAGAGACAAAGTAACCCAAAACACTAATTTTCTGGACAGCAAACTGACACTTCTCCAATTTAGCAAAGAATGTGTTATCTCTCAGAATCTGAAGAACTTCGCGGACTCTCTGCCAATGAGACTCAAGATCAGATGAATAAATCAAAATGTCATCCAGATAAACAATAACACTCCTACCGATCAAGGGTCTCAGAATGTCATTGATGAAATTTTGAAAAAATGCAGGAGCATTAGTAAGCCCAAAAGGCATCACCAAACACTCAAAATGACCATCCGGGGTGTTACAAAATGTCTTCCATTCATCTCCGTCCTTCACCCGCAGCAAATTATATCCCCCTCGAAGGTCAATCTTAGAAAACCATTTAGCTCCGGTCAATTGGTTAAACAAATCCGGACTAAGTGGTAAAGGGTAAGAATTGCGCACAGTGATCTTATTAATCTCCCGAAAATCCAGACATGGCCTAAGACCCCCTTCCTTCTTTTTGACAAAAAAGAACCCAACCGCCACAGGAGACTTAGAGGGTCTTATGTGACCTGCAGCTAAACTAGTCTGAAGGTACTCCTTCAAAGCCTCCATCTTGGGAATTGTCAGATTAAACAACCGACTCTTAGGGAGCTTAGCATCAGGGACGAAGTCAATAGCGCAATCGTAATCTCTATGAGGTGGTAAAGCTTTAGACTCCACCTCCGAAAAAAACTCCAAAAATCCTGAATGGGTTCAGGTAACTGCCCCTTCACAACAGCCACAATGTGAACATTACAACACTTACCATAACACCCCTGACCCCAGGATTTTATGGAACCAGATGACCAGTTCAGCAAAGGATTATGCACTTTTAACCAGGGCAACCCCAGGATGACCAGGGAAGGCAACTTAGCAAGTACAAATAAGTCAATCTGCTCCTGATGTTCCATATTCATAGTAAGCAGAAACCCTGTGACCTTTTGAAGAATGCTCCCATGCTCCAGGGGAGTATTATCAATTGCCACCACAGGAAAAGGAGACGACAAAGGTTCAGAATCAAACTTATAGTTTTCAAGAAATTGTTGATCAATCAAATTAAGTGCAGAACCACAATCCACCATAACCTGAAACTCAATCAAACTGTTACGGACCCGGGTGGTGGAACCTCTGTGCTGCGGTGCAAGGAGGGACCAGAGGGGCGTAACTAGGTATCAACTCGGACCGACCAAGGCCATATGGCGGCTCAATCGACTCCGTGACCAGGGAAGGACCAAGCAGAGGGACCAGGTGCTACTCTGGGGACTGACCTTGCATGAGAGCAGGTGACTTCCACGGGTCAGAAGGTAGGGACTGACTGGTACAGCAGATGGGCACGGCAGGCAGGCTGACGGGTGATCCGGGCAGAAGGACTGGCAGGCACGGCAGGTACCAAGCAGGAGCCTCCAGGTAGGCGGGCTGGTGGGCACGGCTGGTAACAGGCAGGTGCTTCTAGGTAAGCGGGCTGGCAGGCATGGCAGGTAACAGGCAGGAGCCTCCAGGTAGGCTGGCTGGTAGGCATGGCAGGTAACAGGCAGGAGCCTCCAGGTAGGTTGGCTGGTAGGCACTGCAGGTAACAGGCAGGTGCTTCCAGGTAAGCAGGCGGACACAGCCCATAGACAGACTGGCGGACTGGACTGTAGACAGACTGTCGTGCAGGAGAATAGACAGCAGGCGGACTGGACTAGTAGTCAGGCTGGCGGACTGGACTTGTAGTCAGGCTGGCGGGCTGGACTTGTAGTCATGCTGACGGGATGGACTAGAAGTCAGGCTGGTGGGCTGGACGTGTAGTCTGGCTGGCGGGCTGGACTTGTAGTCAGGCTTGTAGCGGGACCTGAGGGCTGAAGCAGAGTATCACACACAAAGCTACAACCTTGCACGAGCACCTCCATATTGGAGGAGGTGCCTTTTATAGGGGAAGTCCTCCGGCTATTGACCGGGGACTTTTTAGGATGGCACGCGCCGCCCCTTTAAGAGGGAGGGAGCGCGCGAGTGCCCTAGGCACAGAGCTGGGGAAGCTGCGTGCACCAGCAGCAGCTGCAGGGAGGTCAGAAGACGCCGGAGCAGGACCGCGGTGGTAAGGGGGACGGTGTCTCTGCCGGGCAGCCGGCAGAGACGCCGATGCTACACAAACGACCCTGACAGGTGGTATTACCAGGAAAAAACACCCCTTGCTGAATGTAAAAATGCAATGCGAATGGGAGTGTTATTTCTACTGACCATTTTTTTTTCTTTCCTTAAGCGAACCTCACATTGCTTTAAAAAATGATCATCCTTACCACAATACAAGCAAAGTCCCTCAGAGAACCTCCTGTCCCTCTCCTTGGAGCGGGATGACATTGCCCCGACCTGCATAGGTTCCCCAGTGTCGACAGGAATATCGTGAGAAGCAGAATCCAACAATACAGGAAGCTTCTCCTCATTCTGTCTAGCCCTCAACCTTCTATCCACCCGGATAGCTAATTGCATGGCAACTTGCAAAGTATCAGGTGCAGGGAATGCAATGAGCAAATCTTTAAACCTTTCACTCAAGCCTGTCAGAAACTGAAACTTGAGCGCAGGGTCGTTCCACCTGACCTCTGCAGACCATCGTCTGAACAAGGTGCAATAGCTCTCAGCATCAAGAGAACCCTGTTTGAGACATCTGGCTCTGCCTCAGCTGATGTAACCCGATCAGGATCATCATATAGCAAACCTACGGCATCAAAAAATGCCTCCACAGAACTCAAACAATGATCATCAGGAGACAAGGAAAACGCCCAGATTTGAGGTTCCTTACGCAATAGAGACATAATAATTCCTACACGCTGTAGTTCACTACCAGAAGATCTAGGTCTGAGCCAAAAAATACAACAAACAAGCATTTTTAAATGAAAAAAAATCCTGTTGTTTCCCGGAGAAACACTCAGGTAATCCTACCTTAGGTTCTCCATAGCGTTCTGCAGGGTATTTACTCACGTACTGCTGAAGATCGGCAACCTCCAGAGTCAACCCTTGCAAGCATTGAGCAAGCTCCTGGCTGGTAACAATACTGAAGAAAATCCAGGAAGAGGAGAGGAGAAGAAAAAAAAAAACAAAAAACTTTTTTTTTACTTTTTTTTTTTTTAAGCGCGGCAGGACAGACTGTTATGTTCTGCAACTTAGAACTGAGGAATAGGAGGGAAAAGCTGTCCCTGCACTGAGACTCAGCTTTACCCTACGCTGGGGTGGGTGCCCTATTCCTTATGAATAGCCCCACCGAAACTCCTGCACTGAACTCAAACAAAGACCTGTAGGAAGGGGAAAGGGGTCCCTAAAAGATCTATGGACTGGGAGCAAAAGCAGGAGACCTCCTAACAGAAAAGTTAGTTGCAGAAATGAAAATCAAAGGAAACAAAAGTGGTGGAACAAGAAGTCCCAGGATAACAATAGTCCAAAGAAAGAAGAACTAAACAAGGCTACTTAGTCAGAGCATGAGCGTTACAACACTGATGTCCAGCGGGGAATGAGAGCCAGGTGCTGAGTAATAAAGGGTGCAGAGATCACATGACCAAGAAACCCACCAACAGAGGAAAAGACTAGAAGCCAGCAAACCACAACAAGATGGCAGATAGTAAAACAACATAGATTCTAACACTAACAATTTAAAGACACATAGAGCTAGGCCACAGTAAAGAGCATGACATGTTCCCATTAGAAAGTAGAGGATCTGCTATACAGTTATAGGGTATGCAGTGAGTCCAAAGGCTGCCAAAATTTAGGAAAAACCCTACTAAGAATTTAAAGACACATAGAGCTAGGCCACAGTAAAGAGTACGACATGTTCCCATTAGAAATGAGAGGGTCTGCTATACAGTTATAGGGTATGCAGTGAGTCCAATGGCTGACCAAATTTAGGAAAAACCCCACTAACAATTTAAAGACACATAGAGCAGGGCCACAGTAACAACATGTTTCCATTAGAAAGGAGCTGGTCCGCTATACAGTTATAGGGTATGAAGTGAGTCCAACTGCTGCCAAAATTTAGGAAAAACCCACTAACAATTTAAAGACACATAGAACTGGGCCACTGTAATGACATGTTCCCATTAGAAAGGAGAGGGTCTGCTATACAGTTATAGGGTATGCAGTGGTCCAACGGCTGCCAAAATTTAGGAAAAACCCCACTAACAATTTAAAGACAAATAGACCAAGTCCACAGAAGCAACATATTTCCATTAGAAAGGAGAATGTCTGCTATACAGTTATAGGGTATAAGGTAAGTCTAACGGCTGCCAAAATTTAGGAAAACCCCATTAACAATTTAAAGACACATAGAACTGGGCCACTGTAATAACATGTTCCCATTAGAAAGGAGAGGGTCTGCCATACAGTTATAGGGTATGCAGTGGTCCAATGGCTGCCAAAATTTAGGAAAAACCCTACTAACAATTTAAAGACAGATAGACCAAGGCCACAGAAGCAACATGTTTCCATTAGAAAGGAGCTGGTCTGCTATACAGTTATAGGGTATGAAGTGAGTCCAACGGCTGCCAAAATTTAGGAAAAACCCCAATAACAATTTAAAGACACATAGAGGTGGGTCGCAGTAATGACAAATTCCCATTAGAAAGGAGAGGGTCTGCTATACAGTTAAAGGGTATGCAGTGGTATACTGTTTGCCTATGCAGTGACTGCAATGGTTGTCAAAAATTTGGAGGCACTCCAATGCCCCTTGCAAGAGACGTAGAGGTCGGAGGGCCTCCTGATAACAAAATTCCCATTATTGCAAAGTGTGTCTCCCATACTATTGTTTGCCAATGCAGTGAAGCAACGGATGCCAAAAATTTTAAGGAACTCCAATGCCCCTTGCAAGAGATGTAGAGGTCGGAGGGCCTCCTGAAAACAATGTTACCAATATTAGGAAATGTGTCTCTCATACTGTTATTTGCCTATGCAGTGAATGCAACGGCTGCCAAAAATTTAGAAGGAACTCCAATGCCCCTTGCAAGAGACGTAGAGGTCGGAGGGCCTCCTGAAAACAATGTTCCCATTATTAGTAAGTGAGTCTCCCATACTGTTTGCCTATGCAGTGAATACAACAGCTGCCAAACATTTGGTGGAACTCCAATGCCTCTTGTAAGAGACGTAGACGTCGGAGGGCCTCCTGAAAACAAAGTACACATTATTAGGACGTGGGTCTCCCATATTGTTTGCCTATGCACTGAAGCAACAGCTGCCAAAAATTTGGAGGATCTCCAATGCCTCTTGCAAGAGACGTAAATATGTTGATATGGTGCATATTGTGGTGATATGGTGGTGGAGAATGAGGATGCGGAGAAGGAGGAGGACAAGAACAAATAGACAAAATCAGAAAGCGTATACCCATGTCTGGGTGTGAAGACAGAGATGCATAAGAATAGAATTAGACCTCCCAAAAAAAAGACACTGTATTTGAGTTTAAGTTACACTGCTATCATTCGGTGGTGTTGAGAAGTTTGGCCCAATCCATCCCTTGTTCATTTTTATAAGAGTCTAAAAACCCACTCTGACAAAACGCTAGCGGCAGGGGAGGCCAGGACCTCCAAGGCGTAGAGAGCCAGTTCATGCCACATGTCCAGCTTGGATACCCAATAATTATAAGGCACAGAGGAATCACGGAGGACATTGGTACAGTCAGCAAGGTACTTCCTCACCATCTTCCGAAACTTTGCACTGCTTGAGAGAGTACCCTGCGCCTCAGGGCCTGTAAGATGGGAGGGTCTGAGAAAACTGTCTCAGAACATAGTAACATAGTTTATAAGGCCGAGAAAAGACAAGCGTCCATCCAGTTCAGCCTATTTCTTGTGCACTGCAGCTATTCCGCAGCGTTGATCCAGGGAAAGGCAAAAAAAAAACATGCGGTATAGGCCAATTTACATCATTGAGGAAAAATTCACTTCATGACTCCAATCTCGCAGTCAGATTAAATCCCTGGATTAATTAACTATCACTAAGCATAAGATGTAATTTTATTGTTCTCAAGAAAGGCGTCCAGGCCTCTCTTGAACTCATTAAGTGAGTTGGACATCACCACTTCCTCTCCCAGAGAGTTCCAGAGTCTCATGGCTCTGACCGTAAAGAATCCCCTTCTATGCTGGTGCAGGAACCTCCTTTCCTCCAGATGCATAGTGTGCCCCCTCGTCTTTGTCACCATCCTTGGTATAAACAGGTCATGGGAGAGATCTCTATACTGCCCCCTGATGAATTTATACATGTTTATGAGGTCTCCCCTAAGCCTTCTCTTTTCCAATGAAAATAGGCCTAATTTTGACAACCTCTCTGGGTATTCTAGTCCCTCCATTCCCTTTATTACCTTAGTCGCCCTCCTTTGTACCCTCTCTAGCTCCAATATGTCTTTCCTGAGCACCGGAGCCCAGAACTGTGCACAATATTCTAAGTGCAGCCTTACCAGCGCTTTATACAGAGGAAGAACAATGTTCTCATCATATGCCCCTATTCCTCTTCTGATGCATGCCATGACTCTATTTGCCTTCGCAGTTGCTGCCTGACACTGGGCACTCCAATTTAATTTGCTGTTAACCAAGACACCCAGGTCCTTCTCCGTGTCAGATTTCACCAACGGTTTCCCATTTAATATGTATGGGTGACTGCTGTTTTTCTTTCCCATGTGCATGACCTTACATTTATCGGCATTGAACCCCATTTGCCATTTTTTGGCCCAACTCCCCAATTTATCTAAATCCTCCTGTAGCTGTGCCCTATCCTCATCTGTATTAACTACTTCACAAAGTTTAGTATCATCTGCAAATATTGCTATTTTACTATGTAACCCTTCCACTAGATCATTAATAAATATATTAAATAATATAGGGCCCAAGACAGACCCTTGAGGCACCCCGCTAGTAACCCTGACACACCCTGAGCTTACTCCATTGATAACCACCCTCTGCTTTCTATCACTCAGCCAGCTATTTACCCACTTGCACACATTATCCCCCAGACCAAGCATTCTCATTTTATATACCAACCTTTTGTGTGGCACGGTATCAAATGCTTTGGAGAAGTCAAGGTATACAACATCCACTGATTCTCCCCAGTCCAGCTGTGAGCTTACCTCCTCGTAGAAGGCGATCAGGTTTGTTTGGCAGGAGCGATCCCTCATGAATCCATGTTGATATGGAGTTAGACAGTTATTATCATTAAGATATTCTACAATAGCATCTCTAAGAAATCCTTCAAACAATTTACCCACAACAGACGTTAAGCTTACTGGTCTATAGTTCCCAGGGTCACTTTCAGACCCCTTTTTGAAGATTGGTACCACATCTGCTTGGCGCCAGTCTAGTGGGACAGTCCCTGTCCATAAAGAGTGCTTGAATATAAGATACAGCAGCCTGTCTATCACATTACTTAATTCTTTTAGTACCCGGGGGTGTATGCCATCTGGGCCTGGTGACTTGTCTATTTTGATATTATTTAGGCGTTTCTGAACTTCCTCCTGGGTTAGGTGGGTGATATTTAGCGGAGGGTTTACTTTATCACTCTGCATTTCCTCCGATAAATTGTTTTCTTTTGTGAAAACAGTGGAGAAGAAGCTATTGAGTAGGTTTGCTTTACCCTCATCGCCCTCTATGATTTTACCCAGGTTATTTTTCAATGGGCCAACTCCATCAGTTTTAATCCTTTTACTGTTTATATAGTTAAAGAACAGTTTGGGATTTGTTTTACTTTCCTTGGCAATTAGTCTCTCTGTCTCCTCTTTTGCTATTCTTATTTGTTTCTTACAGATTTTGTTTTCTTCCCTATAAGATATTAGCGCTTCTTCGCTGCCTTCTTGTTTAAGTTTACCGAAAGCCCTTTTTTTGTTTTTCATTGCCCTCTTGACTTCCTTATTTAGCCACATTGGCTTCCTCCTATTCCTAGCCCTTTTATTCCCATAAGGTATGTACCTTCTACAGTGACTATGTAGGACTGTTTTGAAATTTCCCATTTTCTATCCGTGCTCCTATTACTGAAGATACTATCCCAGTCTACAAGGTGAAGGGCATCTCTTAGCTGATCAAACTTTGCCCTCTTGAAGTTCAGTGTTTTTGTGACTCCCTTGTAAGGCACCCTACTGAAGCACATGTGGAATTGTATAATGTTGTGGTCACTATTTCCCAGGTGCCCCCCGACCTGCACCTCAGTTATTCTGTCTGGCCTGTTAGTTAATATTAAGTCTCTAAGGGCCGTCCCTCTAGTTGGTTCCTGCACAAGTTGTGACAAATAATTGTCTTTGATAATTGACAGAAACCTGTTTCCTTTCTCAGATCTACAGCTTTCGGTTTCCCAGTCTATATCGGGGTAGTTGAAGTCCCCCATAATAATCACCTCGTTATTTTTTGCTATTTCATCTATTTGTCTCATTAATAGACTTTCCGTGGCTTCTGCTATATTTGGTGGTTTATAACAGACTCCTATGATAATTTTATTATTGTTTTTTGCCCCATGTATCTCCACCCATAAGGACTCGACCTCCTCATTTCCCTCCCATACATCCTCCCGTATTGTAGGCTTTAGACACGTCTTTACATATAGACAGACTCCACCCCCTTTCCGATTTCTTCGATCCCTTCTAAACAGACTGTAACTGTGTCACCCTGGCCTGGATGCCACAAGTGTAAATAAAGCTGTGTCTGAGAGCAAGGGGGAGGTTCTCTAGTCAGGGGAACATTAGCATGCAATGCCTCCTGTCTCAGGCCAGTAGGGGGAGCTGGCTGCCCCTATAAAAGCTGGTACTGGGGGCAGGGTTAGAGAGAACTTGAAGGCCTGTCTCAGGACTGAGACGTGTCCCAGAGCAGAGCAGGGACAGAAAGTTTTGTATTGCACCTAAGAGGAAGTGTGGCAGGAGGAGAGCCACAAGCCAGAGACAAGAGGCGAAGCAAGCCTGTCTTGGCAGATAAGAGACTGACTTTACCAGACTTTGGTGTCTGAGGCTGGGAGGATTCTACATCCTCCAGCAGAGAACCAGTCCGCAAGGGACTGTATATTCCTTGGCCTAAGAAGCCTGGAGGCCCTGCCACAACAGAAGGGACCAGCAAAGTCGTACAAGGCTGGGAGCAGAAAGGAACCCACGTCGTAGGCCATACAGGCGAGAATACACGGAAAGCTCGGAAACGTGGGCTGTTACCCTATAACGAGGAGATAGCCAGAAGGAGCACAGAAAGCACGGTAGGCCTACACCCTCACCCTGACCAGGGCAAATTTCCCCGTTGCTCTCAGACATCCAGGTCCCCTCCTAGCTGGGACTGTTTGTGGGTCAATTTACCTGTTCTAGTAAAGACCCTGGACTGCAACCTGTTGTCTGCATGCTCCTTGCTCCTCCAGCACTATCAGCACTGGGACTCTCACTACCATCACTCACACCATCCATTATACTGCCCTGGGGCTGCACTCTTCCCATGGGGAGTCACACTACCCTAGCTGCACACCTCATCAGCCCCAGCGGTCTGCATGCAGCGGCGGTTCCTAATAACCGCAATCCACGGGTGGCGTAGTCGGACATTATCAATAGAGCATAGCAGACTACCATTGGTCTGACCACCCTGAGCCACGGAACCGGGTTGCCACTACTACCCCCATCGTTCCCTATTGCCTGGATCCGAGTGCCCCACGGCCCAGGGGGCGAGTCAGCTTTGGCGTAGTCGGCAGGATTGCAACCAACCCGCCACAAACAGGTATTGCGTGCCTAGAAAAAAAAACGTTGCACTTACCTGAAAAGAGGTTTCCCACCATCCGGAGCCGTTTCCCGCCATTTCCAGCCATCTCCCGCCATCTTCCATCGGTTCCCGCCATCTTCAGCCGCTTTCCCGCCATCGGACGCCATCTTCAGGACGCCGCGCGGGAAGAAGAGGGGCGTGGACGTCCAAACCGCGCGAGATCCGAAGCTCCGCCCCACGCACCGACGCTGCGCAAGGTCCTGGAAGGGAGAGAGAGCGACGCTGACGTCATCAGGACGCGACGCAAGGTCCTCGTCCAGAGCAGCAGCAGCGGAGCCGCGGCCTACAGAAGAGGATCGTCGGAAGGTAGGCCACGCTTAACTAGGGGGGAGGAAGATGTCGGATACATAGGCGCCCACTACCACCAACGCAGCTGCAGCAGCAGTGATGCCCTTTTCCCTGCCCTACATCCCTGGAGCGGCCTGGCTGCCCAAGTACTCAGGGGAGCCCATGCCCTAACTGACTTTAAGGAAAGGCTGTACAGTTTGTTCCAGGTTTACCCCCTGACAGAGGAACAGAAGGTCAGCATATTGACAGGACAGTTAACTGGCGCAGCCCAAAGGGAGGTAAAATCATGGCCCACTGAGGAGAAAAGGACTGTGAAGGGTATTCTGGCCCGGCTGCGGGGTACCTTTGACACACGTACCTCCGCTGAGATTAAAATGAGGTTCTATGGATGTAAGCAGCGGGCACAGGACAGCATCAGAGACTATGCCCTAAATTTGCAGGAAGCCTTGAGGGCCATCCAACAAGCTGACCCTGGCAGCGTGCAGGAAACGGATAAGCTACTAACAGAACAGTTTATAGAAGGTCTGCTGTCTAGCGCCCAGAGGACCCAGCTGCGCCTCATGTTCTTTCAGAACCCTGATCTGACCTTTGCCCAATTCAAGGACAGGGCCATAATGGTGCTCCGTGAATCCGCAACAAGTGGCGCTATAAACCCCCGGCGCCCTGCTCTCACCTACCACCAGGAGGCGGCGCCCTCCTCTATGGACTCCGTGGAGGCTGATGCACAGGCCCTGAACCAAGCCCCATCGAAAGATCTGCACCACCAAGTCCAGGAGCTGACCAGGAGCGTCGCGGCGTTGACCAGGACCGTCCAGGCGTTACAAGTGGATCCGTCAAGACCCATCGAGCTGGCTTCAAGTCCGGAGGATGTCCCGTGGCGTCGACAGAGGAGGATCCCGTCGTTCCGAGGGAGGCTCACAGACCGCTACACAGAGGATGGACAGCCCATTTGCCGTCGATGCAACCAGCCCGGACACATTTCCAGGTACTGTAATTTAAATGGGGCAGAGGGCCAACCCCCAGGCATGAGATCACCAGGCCCTTACAATTGGCGTAATAAGTACGTTGGGGGGCGCCCGGTTTTACCCGTGGTGCTGGACGGTATCCCCATGAGCGCCTTGCTGGATACTGGGTCACAAGTAACCACTATCCCTTATGTACTTTTTAAGCAGTATTGGACTGATGCTGATATCACACGGTATCCAGACAGTAACTTGAGCATCATCGCCAGTAATGGCTTACCCGTGCCGCAGATGGGGTTCAAGGAGATGACCATTAAAATTGGTAAAGTTGAACTGCCGGCACAGGGAGTGATTATTGTGGACATTGACCGTCGTGAAAGTCACCCTAAAATAACTGTGGGTACTAACGTAATTGAAAATTGTCTTTCAGAGGTAATTGTAATCTTACAACAGGTGGCGGTGAATGCTAGTTCCAGCCAACAGAGAGTCCTCAACAAGGAGATAAAAGCCCTGATGAGACGGCAGCAGGTAGAACTGTCTGGTGGTGAGATCGGTAGCGTAAGACTGAGTGACCCATTCCCCATTTCCATGCCTCCCAAAAGTGAAATGATGATCTGGTGTCGGACTGCAATCGGGTTGAGAGGTAGAGACTACCAAGCCATGGTAGAACCCGTGTACTCAGACAGCAGGCCCACCATTTTGACAGCCCGGGGGGTGGTTGATGTCCGTCATGGGAGGGTGCCCGTCCGCATCCTCAACATTGGGGAGAGGGAGGTACACTTACTCAGGTACGCTACACTTGCCAAACTGTTTGTTGTCGAACACAAAGCTATCAGGGCCGTGGAACCCTTGCCTCCATCTCCACAGGCGGAGGGTAATGGCTCCCAGAAACAAAAGGAGGACTGGTGCCAGAAACTCCACGTGGGTGCTGACTCCACTCCCCTGCACCAAAAACAATGAGTCTACCGGGTGGTACAGGAGTACGAGAGAGTCTTTAGTAAGCACCCGCTAGACTTCGGCAGAGTAAAAGGGATAGAACACCACATCCCCACATGGAGCCACCCACCAATAAAAGAGAGACACAGACCTGTACCCCCTGCACATTATCAGAACGCCAAGGGCATGCTAAGAGAAATGAAGGAAGCTGGGGTCATTAGAGATAGCTGTAGCCCCTGGGCAGCCCCCTTGGTTCTGGTGAAAAAGAAGGACGGCACCATGAGAATGTGCGTGGACTATAGACAAATCAACTGTATCACCCACAAAGACGCATATCCGCTGCCTAGAATAGAGGAGTCTTTAGCCACACTAAAATCTGCTAACTTCTTTTCTACTTTGGACCTTACTAGCGGGTACTGGCAGGTTCCTGTGGCAGAGGCTGACAAGGAGAAAACCACCTTCACCACCCCAATGGGACTGAGCGAATCCAACTGTATGCCTTTCGGGCTCTGCAACGCACCAGGGACCTTCCAGCAGCTGATGGAATGCTGTCTAGGGCACCGAAACTTCGAGACGGTCCTCCTTTACCTGGACGACGTGATCGTCTATTCGAAAACCTACGAGGACCATCTAAAGCACCTGGCCGAGGTGTTCGAAGCCCTGGCAGGCTATGGCCTGAAGGTGAAACCATCAAAGTGTCACCTGCTGAAACTAAAGGTCCAGTACCTAGGGCACGTGGTAAGCATGGAAGGAGTAGCCCCCGACCCTGACAAGGACACGGCAATCAAGAGCTGGCCAAGCCCCTCGAACATCAAAGAGGTGAGACAGTTCCTCGGGTTGGTAGGCTACTATCGAAGGTTCATCCCCGGGTTCACCAAGATGGCAGCTCCTATGCAGGACCTCCTGATCGGACAGTCTAAGTCCAGAAGTCAAAAGCCATCCTTCAAGTGGGATAAACCGGAAGAAGAGTCCTTCCGCCAGCTAAAGATGGCCCTCACGGGGGATGAGATCCTGGCCTACCCTGACTATGGCCAGCCTTTTATCCTCCACACAGACGCCAGTAATGTGGGACTGGGAGCCGTACTGTCCCAAAACCAACAGGGCAGAGAACGGGTGATCGCATACGCCAGCCGGAAGCTGAGGCCCACCGAGAGGAACCCGGAGAATTACAGCTCCTTCAAGCTAGAATTCTTGGCGGTGGTGTGGGCCGTGACGGAATGCTTCAAGCATTACCTGGCCTCCGCAAAGTTCACCGTGTACACGGACAACAACCTGTTGACACACCTGGACAATGCAAGACTGGGTGCCCTTGAACAGCGGTGGATGGCCCGTCTCTCCAACTATGACTTCGTGATCAAGTACCGGGCCGGCAAAACCAATGCCAACGCGGACGCCCTATCAAGAATGCCTCACTTACCTGAAGGTGACGAAGACCCAGAAGAGCTGGAGGAGGTAGAACTCCCCGCGTTTCACCGGTATGGAGCCGCTCAATACTCTCACCGCGTGAAGGAGGAGGATCTAACAACTGTGATGATCAATCCCCTACCTCACCACAGCTGGGCTGAGACCCAAGATAGTGACCCTGCAGTCCGCCTGGTGAAAGATCTGCTGACCCGGGAAGACGCCCACTTAGATCCAGATGCCCCAGAGGAAGCCAAGCAGCTATGGAAGGAGAAGAGCAAGCTGTTCCTCTACGAAGGCAAGTTGTGCAGAAGGATTGTCAACTACAAGATGCACAAGCTGACCTGGCCAGTCGTGGTCCCAAGGCGGGATGCAGCTATGGTCCTGGGGGCTTACCATGACAGAGCGGGACACTTCGGTTGGAAGAAACTGGAGTTCCTGCTAAGAGGACGGTTCTTTTGGGTCAGAATGAGAGGAGCTGTAGAAAAATGGTGCAGAGACTGTGGCCCTTGTCACCTAAGGAGGAAGGACCGTGCCAGCCAGAAGACACCCTTGAGGCCCATCGTCACCACGCAGCCTCTTGAGCTGGTAGCTCTGGACCATGTCAAATTGGCTCCCAGCCGGTCAGGATACATCTATGCCCTGACAATCGTGGACCACTATTCCCGTTTTCTAGTGGTGGTCCCGGTAAAAGACTTGACAGCCCAAACAGCGGCCAGAGCCTTCCAGCAATACTTCTGCCATCCACACGGGTATCCGGAACAGGTCCTGACAGACCAGGGTCCAGCGTTCGAGGCTGAAATCTTCCAGGAGTTCTGCAACCTCTATGGCTGTAAGAAGATTCGGACAACGCCTTACCATCCACAAACCAACGGGATGTGTGAGAAGATGAACAATATAGTTATCGATCTCCTGAAGATGTTGCCCCTGGAGGAACGCAGACTGTGGCCAGAAAAACTGCCGGACCTGATAGACCTATACAACAATATCCCGGTGAACGCTACAAACTGTACCCCGGCTTACCTGATGCGAGCCAGACCAGGTAAGCTGCCCGTAGACCTGGAGATGGGAGTCGTAATACCTGAGGACACCTCCCCGGATGCAGACTGGGATACGGAAAGGCAACTGCAGTACAAGAAGGTACAGGAGAGTGTGGAGAAGAGCCTGGCCCAGGTGAGAGAGAGGCAAGAAAAACTCTTCAATCAACACGCCCCTGCTGGTCCCCTAGAACCTGGTGAGCAAGTCCTAAAGCGAAAAAGAAGGCTACATAAGTTGGACGACCAGTGGGAAAGGGAACCCTACACCGTACTGCAGTCTGATCACGACAACCTGAAGGTGTGCGTGATCACCAAGGACGGAGGAGAAACCACTAGCACCGTCTCCAGAGACCACCTCAAAAGATGCCCCGAGCAACTCCGTAGTGCAGAAGAGGATCAGAGTGACCTTGAACCCGCAGAGGACAAGGAAGAAATGATCAGCACCATTCTCGGAGAGTTCCCTCGGTCCTGGACTCGCATAAATGATGCCATAGTGGTACCCGTCCTGCATTTCCTGCAACCGGCACAGCAACAACCAACCCCAGAGCCGGAAGGTGAAGAGGAGCAAGCAGTTCCAGAGGCAGAAGAGCCTGTACCAGCAGCCCAGGAGAGTCAACCCTCTGCTGACAGTGAGCCTGCCATGCCTGCGGTAAGCCAAAGGACCCGCAGACAGCTGCCTGCCCTACCAGAACACCCAGCTGGTAGCTGTACCCCTAACGCTAGTGGGGAAAGCCAAGTCAGTCCACCACCAGACAGTGGGCTACGTAGGTCAACCAGGAGCACAAAGGGGCAGATACCCGCTCGCTGGAGAATATAGGATGCACTAAATTGTAAATAACCCTGTTGCCAAATGTTGAATTGTTTGCAAAGTTACATGCATGTTTGGTAATTCTGTGTTTCAGTTTCTTGCAGTTACCGTAAGGACTCACAGGTTATGGACTTTTTTATAACCAGGACCTTGTATGGACTGCGTTCGGAGCCTAACCAAGGAATGAACTAAGACTGTAAAGGACTTGGGGTAGGACAGACCCCCACCTGGTTAAGGCTCCCCGTTGTATTGGTGATATGGACACCCGGTCACAGGCCACACTGTGACCTTAAGAACTCAATCTGTGCGTCGTTTGTCTATTAATGTTTTATAGCCATGTATATTATCTTTGTTTACTGTTTAGTCCCGGAGTACTAAATTTCACTAGGGGGGAATGTGTCACCCTGGCCTGGATGCCATAAGTGTAAATAAAGCTGTGTCTGAGAGCAAGGGGGAGGTTCTCTAGTCAGGGGAACATTAGCATGCAATGCCTCCTGTCTCAGGCCAGTAGGGGGAGCTGGCTGCCCCTATAAAAGCTGATACTGGGGGCAGGGTTAGAGAGAACTTGAAGGCCTGTCTCAGGACTGAGACATGTCCCAGAGCAGAGCAGGGACAGACAGTTTTGTATTGCACCTAAGAAGAAGTGTGGCAGGAGGAGAGCCACAAGCCAGAGACAAGAGGCGAAGCAAGCCTGTCTTGGCAGATAAGAGACTGACTTTACCAGACTTTGGTGTCTGAGGCTGGGAGGATTCTACATCCTCCAGCAGAGAACCAGTCCGCAAGGGACTGTATATTCCTTGGCCTAAGAAGCCTGGAGGCCCTGCCACAACAGAAGGGACCAGCAAAGCCGTACAAGGCTGGGAGCAGAAAGGAACCCACGTCGCAGGCCATACAGGCGAGAATACACGGAAAGCTCGGAAACGTGGGCTGTTACCCTATAACGAGGAGATAGCCAGAAGGAGCACAGAAAGCACGGTAGGCCTACACCCTCACCCTGACCAGTCTGCGTGCTCCTTGCTCCTCCAGCACTATCAGCACTGGGACTCTCACTACCATCACTCACACCATCCATTATACTGCCCTGGGGCCGCACTCTTCCCGTGGGGAGTCACAGTACCCTAGCTGCACACCTCATCAGCCCCAGCGGTCTGCATGCAGTGGCGGTTCCTAATAACCGCAATCCACGGGTGGCGTAGTCGGACATTATCAATAGAGCATAGCAGACTACCATTGGTCTGACCACCCTGAGCCACGGAACCGGGTTGCCACTACTACCCCCATCGTTCCCTATTGCCCGGATCCGAGTGCCCCACGGCCCAGGGGGCGAGTCATAACCCTGTAAGTTAACTGCCCAGTCATAGCTTTCATCTAACCATGTCTCGGTTATTCCCACTATGTCATAGTTACCTGTAGATATTTCTGCTTCCAGTTCATCCATCTTGTTTGTCAGGCTTCTGGCATTTGCTAGCACGCAGTTTACACGATTTTGTTTTGTTCCAATCTTCTCCCTGTGGATTGTATTAGAAATTTTCTTACCTCCCTTCCAAGTATCTTGTCTTTGACCTTCTTTGTCGCACTTCATATCTTTCATTAGTATGTTCTCTGGTTTCATGTTCGTGTCCGGCGTTTTTCTTCCCATCCCCTCTTCTTCTAGTTTAACGCCCTCCTGATGAGTGTTGCGAGTCTCCTGGCGAATGTGTGTTTCCCAGGTTTGTTGAGGTGTAGTCCGTCTCTGGCAAGGAGTCCGTCATAGAGGTAATTCACACCGTGGTCCAGGAATCCAAATCCTTGTTGTCTGCACCATCGTCTCAGCCAATTGTTCACATCAAGGATCCTGTTCCATCTCCTGACGCCATGCCCGTCTACTGGAAGGATAGAAGAAAAAACTACCTGCGCATCCAGTTCTTTTACTTTCTTCCCCAATGCTTCAAAGTCCTTGCAGATTGTCGGTAGGTCCTTCCTTGCCGTGTCATTGGTGCCAACATGTATCAGAAGAAATGGGTGGACATCCTTGGAACTGATGAGCTTCGGTATCCTATCGGTAACATCCTTGATCTTCGCACCTGGGAGGCAGCATACTTCTCTTGCGGTTATGTCCGGTCTGCAGATAGCTGCTTCTGTTCCTCTCAGTAGTGAGTCTCCCACCACCACCACTCTTCTTCCCTTCTTGGCTGTCCTTTTTCTTGTCGCTTCTGGGTGTTTCTGGGTGCTCTTTTCTTTTTTGCTTGCTGGTAGTGCCTCATCCTTAGGTGTGCCATCTTCGTCCTCCACAAGTCCTTGGAATCTGTTTCTCAGTTGTGTGGTTGGTGGTGTCTCCATGGTCTTCTTGCTTCTTTTGGTCACTTGCCTCCACTTGTCTGCCTCTGGAGGTTCTCTGACGCTTCCTTCACTTTCCATGTCCCTGCTGACTTGATGTCTGTCTTCTTTCTTGTGTTACCCTAGGATAAACAAATGAAACAAATTTTGGCGATGCTTTCCAAGCAGCTGGTCCCGGCTGTACCCAACGATCTTCTAGCTGAGGGAGACTCTTCGCTTTTCCCAGAAGGCACCTGGAATATGCAAATTGTCCTCTTCAAGCTTCAATCCCTGGTTGAACTTTGACAGTGTTCCCCTGCCTCTGGTGGATTGCATTTGTGACTCTCTCATGTGTACTCCTTGGTTGTCCAACGAACTGTGACCTCTGCCGCCAGTGTTTTCGGATGGGAATTTTTTAAATAATTCCACAACAAGGGCCTTCTCGTACTGCACCATTTTATTAGGCCTCTACTGCAAGGCAATAAGAGACATTAAGTTCTCCCTGTAGTGTGGGTCTAGAAGCGTCACCAACCAGTAATGACTGTCACCCAAAATTTGGACAACGCGAGGGTCATGGGAAAGACAGCGTAACATAATCTCAGCCATGTGTGCAGACTGCAAAGAGGCAAGACTTCCGTGTCCTCACCAACAGGACAACTGACCATGCTCTCCTCCTCATCCTCCTCCTCTTCCTCCCTGTCCTCAGGCCATCCACACTGAACAGATGGTATGACAGTTGTGCACCTAGTACCATCTATAGCGCAGGAAAATAGCTCTTGTTCTTCCTCCTTCTCTTCCTCATTGTCACCCAATCCACGTTGGGATGAGATAAGGCTGGGCTATGTGTGATCACCCTGTATGGTTCCTTGCTCCATCTCACTGTGCTCCACCTGCAATTCATCCTCTTTAATTGAGAGCAGAGAGCGTTTCAGAAGACAGAGAAGTGGAATGGTGACGCTAATTATGGCTTCATCGCCACTCACCATCTTAGTGGAGTCCTCAAAGTTTTGGAGGATGGTGCAGATGTCTGACATCCATGTCCACTCCTGAGGTTTTATGTGTGGAGTCTGACCTGTATACCGATGGCCTTGTTGATGCTGGTAGTCAACAACTGCCCTCTTCTGCTTACAAATCCTTCCCAACATCTGCAGTGTAGAGTTCCAACGCGTGGGGACATCGCAGATCAGTGGGTGAGCTGGAAGCTGCCAAAACTGCTGAAGCACGGCAAGGGCGGCGGAAGATGTAGCTGACTTTCTAAAGTGGGCACAAAGGCAGTGTATTTGACAAGCAGATCCAGCAGATTCGGGTAGGTTTTGAGAAACCGCTGAACCACGAGGTTAAGCACATGGGCCAGGCATGGTACTTGAGTGAGCTCGCCTCGCCTCAGAGCTGCCACCAGATTCTGACCATTGTCACACACGACCATGCCTGGCTGTACGGTCAGCTGTGTCAGCCACAGATCTGCCTGCTCTTTCAGACCTGTCCACAACTCTTCAGTGGTGTGTGGTTTGTCACCTAAGAGTATTAGCTTTAGCACAGCCTGTTGCCGCTTGGCTGAGCCAATGCTGCAGTGCTTCTAGCTTGCGACTGATGTGGTCATTTTGGAAATGGATGCTGAAGAGGAGGAGGAGAAGGAGGTGCAGGAGCTGTAGAATGTGGGGGCAACCCTGATTGATCCAGGGCCCGCAATCCTCTGTGGTGGGAGGACGTGTTCCATCCCAAGGTCCGACTGGGTCCCGGCTTCCACTATATTAGCTCAGTGTGCCATCAGTGAGATGTACTGTCCCTGCCCACAAGCACTTGTCCACGTGCCCATGATTAGATGGACTTTACCAGTAACTGCGTTGTTGAGGGCACGTCTAATATTGTGGAACACATGCCCCTGTACTGCGGGACGGCACACCGGGAGAAATAGTGGCGGCTGGGGACCGAGTACCGAGGGACAGCCGCCGCCATCAGGTTTCAGAAAGCTTCCATCTCCACGAGCCTAAAAGGCAACATTTAGAGCGCAAGCATTCACGAAATGTGTGAATTTAGTAGTGTGGCCTGTAAGGCTTTAGGTGTGTATTTGTGCTAGCGTTCCAAGGACTAGGGTATGGACAACTGAATGCTGCACTAGAATAAGGATGTGGACGTGCTTGCTGATGGTGCTACTTGAGAGTGTGCAATGATAGGTGCACGGAGGGAGGCATCTTGGCATGCGCCATGGACAGGGTATTGGCGTGCATGGACAACAGCGGAAGAACCAGTGATGTTACCCGCAGACACTGTTGCTGGACCCTGGGGTTCTGCCTACTTAGTTGGGTGCTTTGCTGTCATGTGCCTGATCATGTTGGTGGTGGTCAGGCTGCTAGTTTTGCTACCCTTGCTGATGCTGGCCTGGCAGGTGGTGCAAATGGCTTTTTTGGGGTTATCTGCAGAGTCTTTAAAAAAAAAAACAGACTCGGGAAGGCCTAACAGTTGTACTGGCAACTTCCGTCATGTTGGCGTTACAAGGAATGCTTTCCCGCCTTGTGTCTTCGGCTACCACACTGCTTCTTCCTGCCTGTTCTGGTGCTACGCCTCCCTCCCCCTGTGTGCTGCTGTCCTAGCTCTGTGTGTCCCCCTGCCAGGTTGGATCAGTTACTATTTCATCCACCACCTCGTCTTCCACTTCCGCACCCTGGTCCTCCTCCTGACTTTCTGGCAATTGTGTCTCATCATCATCATCCACCTCTTGCGACAGTAATTGCACTTTACCACAGTCTCCTTCATGTGACCATGGCTGGTCCAATATTTTGGCATCGCTACACGCATTCTCCTCATGACTTGCTTAAAGCTGGCCGAATGAGAGGCCCAAATCTACAAATGGAAAAGTGAACAGCTCTTCAGAGTGTCCAAGTGTGGGATCAGTTGTCTCTGGGCACTCGGCATGGTGGGAGGAAGGAGGATCAGGGTGAGGAATATGCGGTCCAGACTCACGGCTACTGAGACTTAACCATGTGGAAGTCAGGGTGGAGGTGGTGGTGACCAAGTGACTGGAAGCATTATCTGCTATCCAACCAATAACCTTTTCACACAGCTCTGTGTTCAATAGTGGTGCTCTGCGGTCCCCTAGTAATTGGGACAGGAAGGTCGAGCGACAAGATGTGGGTGTTTGTTGTGGCACAATTTCACCTTGTCCATGGCCACGTCCTCCTCCTCTGCTTGCACCATCACATTCACTTCCTCTCTTTGTCCTGTCAATCGGGGTGGTTTACCACGTCGTGGGTAGGAGGGTCTTGTACATTTCCTTAATGTCGTATCCAAGTCCCGGTCCTCTTCCGTAGCCGTAACACCCGAGGGACCGCTGCGCTGAATCCCGCTCTCGTTCACCGGCAGCCACCTGTCTTGCCTTACGGGTCTCTCACCCCGATCTCTCTCGCTGGTTCCTTCCGCGCGTCTGGCCTGCGTCACGTATCTCTCTGTGTCTTGTGCCAAAATCACCTCAGGCACTGCGCGCTTGACCGTTAAATTTTGAAATCCTCTGCTGGAGGTCACATGACCAGGTCCAGCGTACAAACTTGAAATGCTCACCAGATGGTGCTCTTTACATTGCATTGATTCTCTGAAAGACTTTTCTCCTTCTATTACAGATGCATGGGACAGGGCTTGGACCAGCATTTCTAGCTTAAACATTGATCAGTAACAGGTGGATGAGTGACACATGTAGGCCTAGTGCCCTGCTAAATTCAGGCAACACACATGAAGTAGACCTAACCTGCAGTCCAAACATTTCCAGAAATTAGGGGCAGACACCAGGAAAAGTGGCATCAATTGAACCACAGTAGAAATTTTATAATTGCACAGCAGCTTTCAGCCATGGGCCATGCATGAGGTGTCAGGGTCTGAGTCAGCATTTACAGCTTTGAAGTTAAGTTTAAATTAAGAGGTGGGTGAGGGACCTGTGTAGGCTTGTTGTGCTGGGAGCCCTGATTCCACATGCAACAGATCAAACTGCTTTTCTGCCCAGCCACACTAAGGTGGTACAAATATCAGCTTTGTAGACTACTATTGGTAGAAAAATGTAAGGCTAGTAACACAGGTAGTTGACTGAAAGTAAGTGCAGGCCTGCCGGTCTCGTAACCCTTCCACTACAGGCAACCCACCAGATGGAGACCCAACTTGGAGTCTACACATTTCAAAAAATTATTGCCACACACCACTAAAGTGGCATCAATTTCCCCAGAATAGAAATAGTATAATAGGGCTGTGACACCCCGTCCGCTACAGGCAACCCACCAAATGGAGACCCAATTAGCACAAAGGATTTAGATGCTGAAATGTGGACTGATGGCAGGACAACACAGTTAGCACAAAAGATTTAGATGCTGAAATGTGGACTGCTGGCTGGACCACACAATTAGCACAACGGATTTAGATGTTGAAATGTGGACTGGTGTCTGAACCACACAATTAGCACAAAGGATTTAGATGTTGAAATGTGGACTGGTGTCTGGACTACACAATTAGCACAAAGGATTGATATGCTGTAAGGTCGATTTGACACAGGATCCTATCTATATGAACTAGTACAATAAATCGCCTAGACAACTATCTGACTACTTACAGCAGCCTCACTACGCTGTTACACTGACAAAATGGCGCTGAAGAGACATGTCCACTTTTTATATGGAGAGGGACATGTGACTTCGGCAGCCAATGACACAAGCCCTAGTGTCTGGATGTTGTGGATAGTTTCTGCATCCTGATTTGCTGCCGTAATCTCCACACATTAAGTTAATGGAAAAAAATATATAACTGTCCACCACTACTTTGAGCTCTTCACACCCTCTCCCCTCATTAAACACATTTCCCCCGCTCATCATACAGCACCACTATCCTAGCTTAAGACCTAACAAAAGCATTAGTGGAAACTCAATCATTTATCGAACTTTAGCCGAATTTTGCCGAAAATTTTAAGGAAAATGCTATGGAATACAAATAGGAATCCAAATGTGCAGTGTTCGTGCCAACTTTGAGATTGGCGAACGTTTTCCAAACAAGATCGCTGATCTCTA
Source organism: Phyllobates terribilis (assembly GCF_046119375.1). NCBI lineage: Eukaryota > Metazoa > Chordata > Amphibia > Anura > Dendrobatidae > Phyllobates > Phyllobates terribilis. The sequence continues at coordinate 30,413,824 of NW_027362768.1, read as the reverse complement.
CTGCCTACAAAAATCAGCAAAAAGACTCACTGTGAACATAAACTATTAAAATTAAGTATTTGCAAATCTGATATTTGACAAAAAAATTCAACTACTCCTCCAACTGATATTGGACCAAAATAAAATCTCAACTCCTGTTCATCTCTACTCCTGAAAATATTTTTGTTATCTTGTAGCCCCTTTCCATCCTTTTAGAATGTTAGGGTCCTCTTCACTCTGTATTAGTCTGTCAGTGTTAGTTCGTTTACTGTAAGTGATATCTGTATTTTGTATGAAACCCTTTTTTCATGTACAGCACCATGGAATCAATGGTGCTATATAAAAAAAATAATAATAAATAATTATAATTATGACAGACACTCAATTTGCCTGACATATTCTAATTAGTGTTGAGCGAGTATGTTCTATTAACCCTTTCGGCGAGTATGCTCGGGCCGAGCTCCGAGTATTTACAGCTGCTCGGTGATATGGTTGAATCGCTCCCGTATGCATGATTTGCGATGGTTTGACAGCTTAGTTACATGTGAGGAATGTCTATTTCTTACACATTCCTCACATGTAATAAAGCTGTCAAACAGTTGCAAATCATGCACACGGGAGCGATTTAACCTTATCACCGAGCAGCTGTAAATACTCGGAGCCCGTCCCGAGCATACTCGGACAGAACATACTCGCTCAACCCTAATTCTAATACATTATACTTTTTCATAATGTTAAAGTTATATGCAGAGAAGAATGTAATTGTACTGCACAATTTTACCTAACATTGCAGCATGTTTTTCCAAACTACTTCATGGGGTATTATTTTAACACTAAATTCCAGTGCCACAAAATAAATCATTTTCTTATGTGCTATGCGTAATGAAATTCTGTATTAGGTTATTTTGAAATTCAGATTTGGAAGTCCCCTGAAAATGTCTGTACTTCCTTTATCAGCCAGTCCAGGAAGCATCTGCATTTTTGGGAATTGCCATGAAAGATTAAATAGAAGTTGCATACACCAGCACATATTGTTCAGCGACAGTTCTATGAATTGTGATTTTGTAATACGGTATCTTACTAACTGTTGAAATTACACATGTAGTACTTTCTATACTCTTTCAGTACTATTTTTAAAGTAAAACTACTAAAACAGTCTAAAAATTTTAAAGTTTTAACAAACTTTTATGTTTTGCAAGCATCTGCTCAAATTCATTAGAGTCACAAAATGTATAGTTGATTTCTGCGTGCAGCAGTTATTGCAAATGAAATTGCACATAATAAGAGTGTCAGACAAATATCCATATATATCATCCTTGCTGGAAATTCAGTCTAGACAGTAGGTGAATATAACACATTTTTCTGAAAATTTACATATCTATATGTTTTCATAAAAAATGTGTTTTATGCAATAAAAAATACAAAATCCATCCACATACTGTAGAAGAAGGAATAAGAATTATTATAAAGTGTTTGCAGTCAGTGAGTTTGAAAGGCAGTTAACATTACATCTCCTCTTAAGGTAAAGCTGATGTGTTTTGCCATGAGAAACTGGTTTATTGTATTGTTTATTATTGCTTTGAACATAAAATATGATGCATATACAGTGGACATAAAAAAGCTACACACTCCTGTTTAAATGTCAGAGTGTTTGTTATAACGGAAGTATATGGGTGCATGTGAAACTTCGGACTGCACGTTTTTGTTTTTTTTATTGTTTTATTTTTAATGGGGCATAATGGGGGTGATTTGAACGTTTGTTTTTTTTTCATATTTTTAAAAACATTTTTCTCACTTTTTAATGTATTGAATAGTCCTCTTAGGGTACTTGAAGCTGTGATCATCTGATTGCTTGTACTATACATAACAGTGCAACATACCAAAAAAAGCAAGAAAAAAGTAAAGATCAAAAAATCCCAAAAAGCGTAGAATATAAGTTTAATGCATGAAGCTTTATTCAAGAAATGACGAAGGCTCCACCGAAACGTGCGTTGGGGTGGATGTGAATTTGCTGCCCCCTTGGTCACATCTCATCAGGTATATGATACACTAGTCTGTCTGTGATTTGTTACCATTAACTGTCAGTTACTGTTAGGTCATGCGGGTATGTGTGGTATACTATTATCACGCTTATAGTCCTAGGCCAAATGGGGTGTTGCAATATGGCAAAATCCGATTAATGATAAATTTTGGTGCCCACAATGTTATGTGATGTATGGGATGTTTTGATTCAATCCTGTGTGGCATGCATGTAGTTTTTCACATGTATGCTTCTCTCTGTTACCATCTTCCATCTACCTGTAAGTTTTTATTTTTAGTGTTTCTTGAATAAAGCTTCATGCATTATGCTTGTATTCTACCCTATTTGGAATTTTTTGAGCGTTTCTTTTTTCTTGTTTTGTTTTGGTATGATTTCTAGCGATTTGTCTCTCTGTTTGATCGAAGTCCAAATTAGTGCATATAAATTAGATATTATGATTATGTACTGACTATAAGTATGTACATACTGTATATCCGATGAGTTGTTCATGTTATTACAGTGCACCATCACTGCTATGAATAGCAGAAATGCCATTCTCCTGTAAACACAGGCCATGTGTTCATTAAATCAGCCATCATGTGCAGGGAAAGATATGGGCTTGGTGTGTGAGATCGCATCTAAAGCAAGGACACGACCTTTGACCTAAATGTACAGTGGTTTTAAAAAGTATTTACCCCCTTCCTGATTTCTTATTCTTTTGCATATTTGTCACACTTAAATGTTCAAGATCACAAAACAAATTTAAATATAAGACAAAGATAACACAAGTAAACTTACAATGCAGTTTTTAAATTAAGGTTGTTATTATTAAGGGAAAAAGAAATCCAAACCTACAGGGCCCTGTGTGAAAAAGTATTTGCCCCCACCCCCTATTAAAACATAGATTAACTGTGGTTTATCACATTTTTGACAAGCTGAGTTCAATTTCCCTTGCCACACACAGGCCTGATTACTGCCACACCTGTTCTCAATCAAGAAATAATTTAAATAGGACCTGTGACAAAGTGAAGTAGACCAAAAGATCCTCAAAAGCTAAACATCATGCTGCAATCCAAAGAAATTCAGGAACAAATGAGAAACAAACTAATTGAGATCTATCAGTCTGGAAAAGGTTATAAAGCCATTTCTAAAGCTTTGGGACACCATCAAACCACAGTGAGAGCAATTATCCACAAATGGCGAAAACATCAAACAGTGGTGAACCTTCCTAGGAGTGGCCGGCTGACCAAAATAACCCCAAGAGCGCAACAATGATTCACCCAAGAGTTCATAAAAGATCCACAACAACATCCAGAGAACTGCAGACCTCATTTGCCTCAGTTAAGGTAAGTGTTCATGACTCCACCGTAGAAAAGAGGCTGGGCAAAAATGGCATGTATGGCAGAGTTCTAAGACGAAAACCACTGCTGAGCAAAAAGAACATAAAGGCTCGTCTCAGTTTTGCCAGAAAAGATCTTGATGATCGCCAAGACTTTTGGAAAAGTACTCTGTGGACTGACGAGACAAAAGTTTAACTTTTTGGAAAGTCTATGGCATAGAAGTAACACAGCATTTCAGAAAAGGAGCATCATATCAGCAGTAAAATATGGTGGTGGTAGTGTGATGGTCTGGGGGTGTTTTGCTGTTGAGGACCTGGAAGACTTGCTGTGGTAAATGGAACCATGAAGTCTGCTACCCAAAATCTTGAAGAAGAATGTTCTGCCATCTGTTCGTGACCTCAAGCTGAAACGCACTAGGGTTATGCAGCAGGACAATGGTCCAAAACTCACCAGCAAGTTCACCTCTGAATGGATTTAAAAAAATTAAATTAAGACCTTGGAGTAGCTTAGTCAAAGTCCTGACCTTAATCCGATTGAGATGCTGTGGCATGACCTTAAAAAGGCGTTTCATGCTCGGAAACCAACCAATGTGGCTGAATTACTACAATCTTTCAAGGATGAGTGTGCCAAAATTCCTTCCTCCAGAGTGTTGTAAAAACCTCATTGCCAGTTTTCGCAAACGCTTGATTGCAGTTGTTGCTAAGGGTGGCCCTACCATTTATTAGGTTTAGGAAGTAATCACTTTTTCACACAGGCCCTGTAGGTTTGGAATTCTTTTTCCCTTAATGAAAAAGACCTTCATTTAAAAACTGAGCCACCACTCTTTTATATGAGCAGTACTGGGCACAATATGCTTGAATCACTATGTACAGACAAAGGCAGGATCTTATTCATTTACCAATCTGCCCAGTTCATTGTTCTATAAACTTGTGGTTGAGGATAATGTCACATTTGCTTATACCTGAAAACTGGAGCCCTGGAGATGGTTACTGGTGGGTCCATGGTACCCCAGTCCGACACTGCCTACATCAGAGATTTAATTCACATAGGTCAAATATAGCCAAAGGATTTATGACACATGGCCTTTCCCAATTCTGCACACTGTTGCACTATAAGATGGCTTTCTTATCCATAATGCCAATTGAATTGATACCCCCCTCAAGCTTCCCAACAAGCCTGATGTTAGGTGTTGGGTGTTTGCTGGATTCAAAACAGGACCAGAACCTTCTGTAGTCTCCCATTCTGGTCCAGCCAGGGCTGATGCTGCTCAGCATCATCATCAGTCCCAACACCTAGCTGGTCCATGAGATGTACAAGCTGTCTATTGGACCTTTGTTCCTAGCAACATGAAGGATAGGTTGCGGAGGGAGACAGGGCTGCTAAAGCTTAAGTCCAGGATTCTTAGTACTGAGCATGCCCATGACATGGCTGACCGTGATTGGTGGATTGGGAGTCAGCTGATCCGGTGGCCTGGCACCGCCTGATTGGTCGCGGGTGACGTCACCAATGGTGCGACGGTGGGCAGGGCTTAATCTTTAAAAAGCCCACCCACAAACATGGCAGCGCGCTCTGATCATTGAGCTGTGATGGTGTTGTGAGGACACTTGGTCTCTTGGGCTCCACGTGTGCTTTAGTTTCTGGCAGGCAGGTTTAGTGGAAATAGGCAGGCTTAGATGAATTAGGCAGGTAGCTTCATCTGACAGTCTGGCTCCGACAAAGGGGTCGCCTTACACCCCGAGCAGTCTGTAGACACCCTATTCCCAGTACCACCTGTAAGCCACATGGAGAGATACTCCTCAGTCCGGTAGCACGCCGGCTGGGAGCACGTATTCGACGGCGTGAGTCACACACGCATCCTAGCGCAAATTGTGTAGTCCCTGTGCTGCAACAGGACTACAGATACATTATTTATCGCACATCTCTCGTGCTGTTAACGGAGATAGTGCGAATCCCTATTCCCGTTCCGGTGTGCTGTAACATGGAGGGGATTGTTATTTAAGTTGGTTGTTTTACCTTCTCACCCGGAAGGTGTTCGGCCGCAGTCCACCAGGTTGCATCGCGGACCCCGGGTTCGGTTGCTTTCCATTATTTAATAAAGTTGTTTGCAACCGTTCCCTTAACAGTATCAGAGCGCCAGGGTCTTGCCGAACATGGCTGACAACCAGCAACTGCAGCGCTATATGCAGCAACTTGAGGCCAGACTTAGGACTCTGGAACAAGCTGACCCGGTAGCTGATATCACTGCAGTAGCTACCCAGGCGGTTTCTCAAGCAGCCAATCTGGTTAACTCGGCTGCGGTAAATGCTTCGGTAGCTGCAATTGTTCCATTACCCCGTTTTGCTCTCCTGGAAAAAAAATTCTGGTGACAGCAGATTCTGCAGAGGTTTCATTAACCTATGCTCCATTCAATTGGAGATGATGGCGGCACGGTTCCCCTCCGAAAGGGCCAAAGTTGGTTATGTCATCTCGTTACTCTCCCACAGGGCTCTGGAGTGGGCTACTCCTCTGTGGGAGCGCAATGACCCGGTAGTGGCTAATGCGGGTCTCTTTCTTAATGCCCTAAAGAGTGTTTTCCTAGGTCTTCAGGTCACGCATGATATGCTCTTAAGCTTCTTGCGTTGGTCCAGGGTTCGGTCACCGCCAGCCACTATGCCATCCAGTTCAGAACCTTAGCGGCTGAATTGGATTGGTGTTCTGGAAGGGTCTGGCTGGACATATTAAAAATGCTCTATCTACCAGAGAGATTCCAACCTCCCTGGAGGAGTTAATCTCTCTCGCTAACCGAATAGATTTGCATCATGCCGAACACAAGTTAGAGCTGGAGGTCCCCAGACCTTAGTGTCGGTTGGCACCATCCTTCTCTAGATCCATTTCCAAACCCGCAACTCCCGACCCAGTGTCTGAGACTATGGATATATCCTGGACTGAGTCTAGCCCCTCTCGTTCCCAACCTGCACATCTCTTGGAGTACCCCTTTAATAAGGGTTCCAAGCAGTCGGGAAAACGAGTGTGTCTAACCACCGTTGGAGGAGGTGTGTTAGATTCTTGCGCTTCTTCCTCCAAATTATTGTATAAGGTGACATTGTCCTTTGGAGCAACCGCGGTTACTGCAAAGGAGTTGGTGGATTCTGGCGCCGATGGCAATTTTTTGTCATCTACGTTTGTCCAGAGGCATGCCATTCCTATAGAGTTACTGCCAAGACCAATGAACATTAGGGTAGTCAACGGTTCACTCCTGGACACGCAAATCACCCACCAGTCGATTCCCCTCACCATGTCATTTCCTCAGGGTCACTGGGAGGTTATCTCCTTTCTTATTATTCCCGGTGGATTAGATGAGGTGTTATTGGGTCTTCCACGGTTACGTTGTCACACTCCACATATTGACTGGAATACTGGGAGAATTTCTTCCTGGAGTGAGAATTGTGTGTCTCAGTGTATGGTTACAGTCACCCGGAGGGTAGTCTCTAACCCTTCTACCGATGTGGCCCCCGGCACAGATCTTCTGTCTGTCCCCGAGACCCAGGTCTTGTCAGATTATGTCAAAAAGAACCCTCGGGTAGACCTTTTGTCCCAGTCCATGGATACGGCTGAGGACGATGACGAGCCCAGGCTCACCGTTCCTTCGGGAAGTAGGCGGAGGGTGGCTCCAGTGTCCTTAAACCAGGTTCCTTCGGGGAGGACGTTCGTTCCCCTTAATCAACAAAATGAGGTGCTCTCCTGGACTCATGCCCCTAAGATCGGAGCCCATTTTGGGGTCAAAAGTACCACAAAGTCCCTTCAACGGTCCTTTTGGTGGCCCCGGTGGCGCCAGGACATTAAGGAATATGTTCTGGCGTGTGCCTTCTGTGCGAGAGGTAAATCATCCCATCAAAGTCCAGCTGGCCTTCTCCACCCGTTACCCGTGGCGGACTCCACAGATAGAGAGTCGGCTGACACTCTTCGTCGTCCTGCTCCCGTATTCTATCCGGGCGACAGAGTGTGGCTCACGGCTCGCAATACTAAAGTATGTGGGGAATCTGCTAAGTTTGCCCCCCGCTTTATTGGTCCTTTCAAAATTTTGGCCCAAGTAAACTCTGTAATGTACCGGTTACAATTACCACGACACCTGAGGAGTCACGACACTTTCCATGTGTCGCTCCTTAAACCCGTTCGCCTGACAAAACTCGCTGAACCCCAACTTGCTACAGACACCAGGGGTGATGATCTCGAGGTGCAGGCTATTATGGGGTCTAAGATGGTTCGTGGGAAAAAAAGTTACCCAGTACACTGGAGGGGTCATGGATCTGAGGATCACCCTTGGAATCGGTGGACCACATTCATGCTCCCCTGCTCTTTGAGGAGAATGAGCGTCAAGTGGAGGGGGATAATGTTAGGCGTCTGGCATTTGCTGGATTCAAAATGGGTCCAGAACCTTCTGTGGTCTACCATTCTGGTCCAGTCAGGGCTGATGCTGCTCAGCATCATCATCTGTTCCAACGCCTAGCTGGTCCACAAGATGTACAGGTTGTCTATTGGGTCTTTTTTCCTAGCAACATGAAGGATAGGTTGCAGAGGGAGACAGGGCTGCTAAAGCTTAAGTCCAGGATTCTTTGTACTGAGCATGCCCGTGACATAGCGGACCGTGATTGGTGGTTTGGGAGTCAGCTGATCCGGTGACCTGGCACCGCCTGACGTCACCAATGGTGCGATGGTGGGCAGGGCTTAATCTTTAAAAAGCCCACCCACAAACATAGCGGCGTGCTCTGATCATTGAGCTGTGATGGTGTTGTGTGGACGCTTGGTCTCTTGGGCTCCATGTGTGCTTTAGTTTCTGGCAGACAGGTTTAGAGGAAATAGGCAGCTTCATCTGACAGTCTGGCTCTGACAAAGGGGTCGCCTTGCACCCCCAGCAGTCTGCAGACACCCTATTCCCGGTACCACCTGTAAGCCACGTGGAGAGATACTCCTCAGTCCGGTAGCACGCCGGCTGGTAGCACGTATTCGCAGGCGTGAGTCACTCACACATCCTAGCGCCAACTGTGCAGTCCCTGTGCTGCAACAGGACTACAGATACATTATTTATCGCACATCTCTCGTGCTGTTAACGGAGATAGTGCGAATCCCTACTCCCGTTCCAGTGTGCTGTAACACGGAGGGGATTTTTATTTAAGTTGGTTGTTTTACCTTCTCACCCGGAAGGTGTTCGGCCGCAGTCCACCAGGCTGCATCGCGGACCCCGGGTTCGGTTGCTTTCCATTATTTAATAAAGTTGTTTGCAACCGTCTCCTTAACACTGGAAATTCTAAAGAAAAAGGAAGTGTATTGGATCTATATAGAATACTTTTTATCATTAAGCTGCTTTGAGCCCTCATCATTCCATGAATCTCAGATACTCAATTTAATTCACCATTATTTTCAATAATATTATTTGTAAAGATATTAATACACATTCTTCTAATGGTTTTCCTTTTTAAACCCTTACCTCATTTTTATATGTATGTGTCTATGTGTATGTGTTTATATGTACAGTATGTACTGTATATCTTTATATGTATATGTACAGTATGCATATATATACAGTATATGTATATATATATATATATATGTGTTTGTGTATATATTCATATACAGTGGGTACGGAAAGTATTCAGACCCCTTTAAATTTTTCACTCTTTGTTTCATTGCAGCCATTTGGTAAATTCTAAAAAGTTGATTTTTTTTTCTCATTACTGTTCCCCCTGCATCCCATCTTGACTGAAAAAAACAGAAATTTAGAAATTTTTGCAAATTTATTAAAAAAAGAAAAACTGAAAAATCACTTGGTCATAAGTATTCAGACCCTTTGCTCAGACACTCATATTTAAGTCACATGCTGTCCATTTCTTTGTGCTCCTCCTTGAGATGGATCTACTCCTTCATTGGACTCCAGCTGTGTTTAATTAAACTAATAGGAATTGATTTGGAAAGGCACACACCTGTCTATATAAGACCTCACAGCTCACAGTGCATGTCAGACCAAATGAGAATCATGAGCTCAAAAGAACTGTCCAAGGAGCTCAGAGACAGAATTGTGGAAAGGCACAGATCTGGCCAAGGTTACAAAAGAATTTCTGCAGTACTCAAGTTTCCTAAGAGCACAGTGGCTCCATAATCATTAAATGGAAGAAGTTTGGGACCACCAGAAGTCTTTCTAGACCTAGCCGTCCAGCCAAACTGAGCAATCGTGAGAGAAGAGTCTTGGTGAGAGAGGTAAAGAAGAACCCGAATATCACTGTGGCTGAGCTCCAGAGATGCAGTAGGGAGATGGGAGAAAGTTCCACAAAGTCAACTATCACTGCAGCCCTCCACCAGTCGGGCCTTTATGGCAGAGTTGCCCGACGGAAGCCTCTCTTCAGTGCAAGACATATGAAAGTCCACATAGAGTTTGCTCAAAAACACATGAAGGACTCCCAGACTATGAGAAATAGGATTCTCTGGTCTGATGAGATGAAGATAGAACTTTTTGGTGATAATTCTAAGTGGTAAGTGTGGAGAAAACCAGGCACTGCTCATCACCTGCCCAATACAATCCCAACAGTGAAACATGGTGGTGGCAGCATCATGCTATGGGGGTGTTTTTCAGCTGTAGGGACAGGACGATTGGTTGCAATTGAAGGAAACAGGAATGTGGCCAAATACAGAAATCAGAGATATCCTGGATGAAAACCTCTTCCAGAGTTCTCTGGACCTCAGACTTGGCCGAATGTTCACCTTCCAAAAAGACAATGACCCTAAACACACAGCTAAAATAACAAAGGAGTGGCTTCAGAACAAAACTGTGACCATTCTTGACAGGCTCAGCCAGAGCCCTGACACAAACCCAATTGAACATATCTGGAGAGACCTGAAAATGGCTGTCCACCAACGTTCACCATCCAACCTGACGAAACTGGAGAGGATCTGGAAGGAAGAATGGCAGAGGATCCCCAAATCCAGGTGTGAATAACTTGTTGCATCATTCCCAAGAAGACTCATGGCTGTACTAGCTCAAAAGGGTGTTTCTACTCAATACTGAGCAAAGGGTCTGAATACTTATGACCATGTGATATTTCAGTTTTTCTTTTTTAATAAATTTGCAAAAATTTCTACATTTCAGTTTTTTTCAGTCAAGATGGTGTGCATAGTGTACATTAATGAGGAAAAAAATGAACTTCTTAGAATTTACCAAATGGCTGCAATGAAACAAAGAGTGAAAAATTTTAAGGGGTCTGAATACTTTCCATACCCACTGTACATATGTTTATATGATATTATTCTATCATTTATTATTTTTTACATATAGTCCCCTTTTTTCATATATCCAAATCTTAATCCCTGAACAGTCCTTGTAGAATGATTTCAGAATTCAACTAAGGTGATTTTTTAATCCTGTCTATTGTTTTTAACAAGTCTGTCTATATTTTTATCTCTTTTACCGATTGTACTTGCACTTTGTTATGTATTCCATCACACCTTTGATAGTCCAGTAGTCCCTTCTTATCATTCCCTCTGAAGTATTACACTCCCTCAAATCCTCTGTGGGTGTTTTTTTCAGGGTTTTTTTGGCAGCCATTCTAGGCTATTTATTCTCCTCTTACTCCTATGTGCACTGTACTGTTGGTTTTTACACTAAGCCATCCTGGCGTGGAAATGCGTTGTGAATAAAAAGCTCTTCTATATATTATTGGATCAAGGATTTAATTTTCGGTTAGTGCTGTGCAAACTGTGAATTGTCTTTTTCTTCAAGCATCCTAGTGGAGTTCATCCTCCAGACACAGGGAAGCAACAACAATTATTGAGCTTTCACAGTAGTTGTGCCTACTGTATACACTTTGCTCAGCTGAGAGAATTACCTGGATCTATTTTATCTCTTTATAAAAGTATCACCATATAGCCTGTTACCCTTTGTTTCCATACAGAGTTTATCTATTACTTAGAACTGGGTGTGCGTCAAAAATTAATGAAAAGACAAGAAGAAAGTTGGTCTGGAGGATGCAAAGAGGTTTACAGCAATAGTAAAGGAGCATTATTTGGCAAGTACTGGTTGTGTACTGCATATGACAACAATCTCCCATATTCTTTGCATGTCTGGTCTATGACATAAGATGGCAAGATGGAAGCCATTTTTACAAAGAAAAACATCCAAGCCAAAATATAATTTTTTAAAACCTACATCGAATCTGCCAAAAGCATGTGGGAATTCGTGTTATGGTCTCATGAGACTAAAGTTGAACTTTTTGACCGTATATTCCAAAAGGTATGCTTGGCACAAAACCAACACTGTGCATCACCCCAAAAAAATGGTAGCTGGAACTCAGGCTTTAGTCTATGGGAAGGAAAAGTTCCAAATTATTATTACTATTTATTATTATAGCGCCATTTATTCCATGGAGCTTTATATGGGAAAAAAGTGGGTATACACAGCAAAAACAATTACAATAATCTTGAACAAAAACACAATGGCAACTGGTACATGAAGAGAGAGGACCCTGCTCGCGAGGGCTCACAATCTATAAGGGATGGGTGAGAATACAGTAGGTGAGGGTAGAGCTGGTCGTGCAGCGGTATGGTGGAGCAAGGGTTCCTGCAGGTTGTATGCTAATTGAAGAGGTGAATCTTCAGGTTTCTTTTGAAGGTTTCCACGGTAGGCGAGAGTCTGATTTGTTGTGGTAGAGAGTTCAAGAGTAGGGAGGATGCAAGAGAGAAATCTTGTATGCGATTGTGGGAAGAGGAGATAAGAGGGGAGTAGAGAAGGAAATCTTGTGAGGATCGGAGGTTGTGTGCAGGTAAGTACTGGGACACTAGGTCACAGATGTATGGAGAAGACAGGATGTGGATGGCTTTGTATGCCATGGTTAAGGTTTTGAACTGGAGTCTCCTGGCAACGGGGAGCCAGTGAATGGATTGACAGAGAGGAGGGGCTGGGGAATAGCAGGGGGGACAGGTGGATTAGTCAGGCAACAGAATTTAGGATAGATTGGAGGGGTGGGAGAGTGTTAGAAGGGAGGCCACAGAGCAGGAGGTTACAGTAGTCAAGGCGGGAGATGATCAGGGCATGTATTAGTGTTTTTGCAGATTAGTGGTTGAGGAATGTGAGGATCCGGTAGATATTTTTGATTTTTAAGTTGGAGTCAGCAGGAAGTGGAAAGGGCTTGGATATGTGGTTTGAAGGAGAGATTAGAGTCCAGGGTCACCCCGAGGCAGCAAGATTGCGGGACTGGGGAGAGAGGACAACCATTAACTTTGATAGATAGGTCAGATGGGGAGGTTGAGTGAGAAAGATAATGAATTCGGTTTGATCCATGTTAAGTTTTAGAAATCTAGCAGAGAAGAAGGATGAAATAGTGGACAGACATTGTGGGATTCTGGTTAGTAAAGAGGTGATATCATGTCCAGAGAGGTAAATTTGTGTGTCATCAGCATAGAGGTGATGCTGAAAGCCGTGAGACTCTATGAGCTGTCCCAGTCTGAAGGTGTAAATAGAGAAGAGCAGGGACCCTAGGATTGAACTTTGGGGGACACGGGCAGATAGAGGGCGAGATGAGGAGGTGGTGGAGACACTGAATGTCCTGTCTGTTAGGTATGAGGAGATCCAAGATAGGGCCAAGTCTCTGATGCCGAGAGATGAGAGAGTCTGTAGTAAGAGGGAATGGTCCACTGTGTCGAAGGCAGATGACAGGTCCAGGAGGAGGAGGACAGAATAGTGCCGCTTGGATTTGGCAGTTAGTAGGTCGTTGGTGACTTTAGTCGGGGCAGTTTCAATGGAATGGTGCGGTCGGAAGCCAGATTGTAGGCGGTCGAGTATGGAGAAGGAGGAGAGGTGGGAGGACAGTTCAAAATGGACGTGTTGTTTGAGTAGTTTTGAGGCATAGGGGAGAAGTGATATGGGGCGACAGCTAGTCAGAGAAGATTGGTCAAGGGAGGGCTTTTAAGGTTGGGTGTGATTGAGGCATGTTTGAAGCATGAGGGGAAGACACCAGTTGTTAGTGACAGGATGAAGAGGTGGGTTAGGGTTGGGATGCAGACTGTGATAAGGTTTGGGATGTTACGCTCACGCCCGGACTGACTGGCGTGAGCTTGGTTAGTGATCCCACTGTACCATGAACCGAGGAGTGCCTGGAGTGGCGTAACTAAGTATCAACTCGGTCCGACCAAGGTCACACAGTGGCTCAGTCAACTCTGAGAACTAGGGAGGAACCAAGCAGAGGGACCAGGTGCTACTCCAGGTCAGACCCCGGTCACAGTTGTTGACCCACACCAGGGAATGCAGGAACAGGCAGGTTAGGCTGGCATAAAGAGAGGTGGGTACTGGCAGGCACGAATGGTATGAAGACAGGCGGGTACTGGCAGGTAGGAACGCAGGCAGGATAGAGACCACTACAGACTGGGACACAGGAACGGAGCCGCAGGTGCGGTGGACAGCAGAGCAGAGCGAAACCACAGATGCAGTGAACAAGCAGAGCAGAGCGAAACCGCCAATGCGGTGAACAAGCAGAGCAGAGCGAAGCCGCCAGTGCGGTGAACAATCAGAGCAGAACCGCCGGTACGGTGAACAAACAGAGCTGAGCAAAACCACAGTTGCGGTGAACAAGCAGAGCTGAGCAAAACTGCAGGTGTGGTGAACAAGCAGAGCGGAGCAAAACCGGAGGTGCGGTGAACAAGCAGAGCGGAGCAAAACCCCAGGTGCGGTGATCAAGCAGAGTGGAGCAAAACCGCAGGTGCGGTGAACAAGCAGAGTGGACCAAAGCAGAAGGTGCAGGCAGACAGGACAGGGCTCTGTTCACATGGAACAGACTGGAAAATACTGGAAAATGTCTAGAACACAGGAGGTAGATACGGAGGCAGGGAAAGGGGACAAGCAGAACCAGATACACACAAGGTACTTACAATGAAGTAGCGAGTGGACACAAAACTCACAAACAGAAGTACAGAGACGAGTTGGAGTTAGGTGCAGGTTCAGACACTGCAGGAAAAGGGAAGGTTCAGACATAGAGACAAGCAGGTAACGGGCTAGGACACTGTTCAGACAGGAACTGAACCGGGAACAAGATACAAGAACGAGCCTGGGAACTCAGTCCCCAGGGAGGCGGAAACAGACTAGACGTCAGAGATACAGGTAGCGGCCTTGGGTACTCAGCCCCCGGGGTGGCAGAAACAGACTAGAAGTCAGAGATACAGGTAGAGTCCCTGGGAACTCAGCCCCCAGGGTGGCAGAACAGACTAGATACAGGACAGGACCTGGCAACTCAGTTGCAAAAGACAAACTGAGTGAAAGTGTTGCTCAGGCACCTCCTACTGGGTATAGGGGGTTTAAGTATCCAGTGACTCACAGCAATAGCCTGGGGACCCATTAGGACTGTGCACACAGTAGCTATAAGAAACAAGCAAAAAGCCGCGCCGACGCCCTAAGCAATCAGACAAGAGACATGGACACAGCAGGTACTGGAGCAAAGAGTGCAGCATGGACTGACAGGTAAGATTGTGGTCTTGCATGGTGGGAGGTGGTGCACCATGCAAGCATGCCGCCAGGAATGTTACATGGGATGAGGTGGGACGAGATTGGGTCAAGTTTACAATTGGTGAGGTATGATTTAGAGAGTAAAGAGGAAAGTTGATCTTCCATAATGGTGGAGAAGCTGGTTTTGGAATAGGAGGGTTGAGTAGATATGAGATGGGGCTGTGGGGACGTTAGGCAAAAGCCTGATGGTGTCAATCTTCTGTTTGGAGAATGAGGCAAAGTCTTCGGCTGAGATGAGAGGAAAGGGAGAAGGCACTGGGGGACAAAGGAGAGATTTCAAAGTGTTGAATAGCTGTTTAGGGTTGTCAGACAGGGAGAATAAGAGAGATGAGAAGTATGTTTGTTTTTCTGCAGTGAGTGTGGACTTGAAAGTAATGAGAGACTGTTTGAATGCGATGTAGTGCTCATTGTAGTGGGACCTTTTACATCTCTGCTCAGCAACCCTGGAAGCCCGTCTCAGTTCTTTAATCAGATTGGTGTGCCAGGGTTGCCTGTTGATTGTTCGAGCTTTGGTATGTGTGAGGGGAGCGACCGAATTAAGAGTTGCAGCTGTTGTGGTGTGATATAAAGCGGAAGCAACATCTGCATCATGTAAGGAACTAATGTCTGTAAGAGGGAGAAGGGATTCAGAGAGTGAGTGTAGGTCAAGGTGTTTAAGATTTCTGCGAGGGTGTGCAAGTGTGTGGAGTGGGGATTGTGGACCTGGAGAGGAGAGGGCAGAAAATGTATGTAGGTTGTGATCAGAAAGAGGGAGAGGTGAGTTAGAGGTTAGATAGGGAACAGAGGCGGGTGAAGATGAGGTCCAGTGTGTGGCCATCTTTCTGAGTGGCTGCGGAAGACCATTGAGCAAGGCTGAAAAAGGAGGTGAGGGATAAAAGTTTAGAGAAAGCTGAGAGGGAGATGTCAATGGGGATGTTGAAGTCGCCCATGATGATAGTGGGGATGTTAGCGGAAAGGAAGTAAAGTAGCCAGATGGTGAAGTGGTAGAAGAAGGTGATGGCTGACCCTGGGGGGTGGTAAATGACAGCCAGCTGGAGGTTGGAGGGAGAGTAGATGCGCATACAGTGCACCTCAAAAGAGGAGAGTGTAATGTAGGGTGGCAGTGGGATTTGGGTGAAGGAGCAGTTATCTGACAGGAGAAAACCTACCCCTCCACTATGCATGCCACTGGGGCTAGGAGTGTGGGAAAAGTGGAATCCACCGTACAAAAGTGCAGCTGGAGAGGCCGTGTCAGAGGTGGGGAGCCAGGTTTCAGTGATGCAGAGGAAAGAAAGTCTGTAAGTAATGAAAAGATCATGGATGTAGGAAAGTTTGTTGTAGATGGAGCAAGCGTTCCATAGAGTATCTGTTAGTGGGACTGGGGAAATGGGGGCTGGGTGGATGGGTATAAGGTTAGAAGGGTTGCGAGAGTTTGTGATAGATCATGGATAGGAGGTGGAAATGACTGTAGGGATGTGGTGAGGAGGACCAGGATTTGGATAAATGTCGCCGGCAGTGATGAGGAGCAAGGAAAGTGTTAGTAGGTGGGAGTAGGAGACAGCATGAGGTGGCTTTCTGTGTTTGGAGACACAGGATTGTATGTTGAGGATTAGCTCAGAGGAGGAGGTGAGATGGATGGGGAGGATTGAGGGAGAGATGAAGAGTTCATTGTAGGTATAGGGATTAGGGGGTTTACTAGAAAGTGGAGGTCAAAGACGCATAGTAGGGAGAGCTGCAGCTGAGTGAGGAAGAGAATTGGCGGTTATTATAAATAGAGATTCCACAACACTATTTAAAATCTACTCTAACAGTCCTTCTAAGGACTAATTCTGATGCATATCAATCCTGGTGATAGCAGGAGCTAGACAGGCAGAGTTTGTGGAGAGCGTATACAACAGAATAGGGTCCATTGCACATTCTTTCTGCTGCTGTTAATCTTATCCATAGCCCTAGATATCAGTTCTAATAATCTTTTTGCTTTTAATCCTGATTATTTTGGTGAAAAGCAATATAATACACCATTTTTACTGCTCCATTTGCTTGTTATCAGCATACAGCCAGATTTGGTTGATTTTAATAGCATTGCTGTATTGTGGAAGCCGAGAAACTTATCCATCATCTCAATTGGTCAAATATTACTGCGATAATAATCCTCACATTTTTTGGTAATGTGACAAATATTCTACTCCATTTAAAGTCTGGCAGTTGTGTGTTTAAACCTATTGACACTTGGTCGCTGACCAATACCATATCTATTATGCCACTGCCTAAAACCGTTGGCATCCGACCCGATCCTATATTACTGCTGTAATAATCCTGACATTTTTGGGAACGTGACAAATATTCTACTCAATTTAAAGTCTACAGCACAATGGTCAGAGTAATACTTCCAAAAACTAGATATATACCACACAAGCATAAGCTATATAGCTTATATATACTTGTATGGTTATGAAGTGTTTACTAGAGATGAGCGTTGTTCGACTCGAACTGTTCGCCAATCTCAAATTCGAGCTGTTTTGGGCGGTGTTCGAGCCGTTCGGCGAACACAAACGATTTGAAAAAAATTCGGCTGTTCGAGGTTATGTTCGATAACTGTTCGTGCACCAAAATCATAACTGGATTTTTTCTCAGTAATGATGAAAATTAATGTTAATACGCAGTTTGAGTGTACAGCGGGGCGGGGGGAGGGGCAGGGGATGGATCTCTGCAGGAATAATGAAGATCTCCATTTTTTTTTCTCTTTCCCGCATTTACAGTGGGGAGGTGCAATCTGTCAGCCTATCAGCAGCGCAAACACGGAGCGAAGTGCTTTTTTTCACACAAGCAAGGGCATGTGTCATTGGCAGTGTATGTCACATGTCCTTGCCCTATAAGACCCAGCCATTTTCCCCGTCGCCACCATTTTCTCACTGCTGCAGCTGCGTGTTAGACGGCACCGCTGTTGCTGTGTGCACTATACCTTGTTAATTTCAAGCCAATTTTCGCACAAATCTACAGATAGCTTGGGAGTAGGGAATAGTTGTGATTGCAGTCCTTTTAAGGACTAGGTTACAGCATTTCCTACGACTTTTATCAGGCAGGTCTGTGCTCTTAAATAGATAGGTTGGGAGTAAAGACTAATTGTAATTGCAGTCCTTTTCAGGACTAAGTTACATCAGTTCCTATCAGTTTTTGCCAGGCAGGTCTGTGCCAGTGCTGTGCAAGTTTTTTTCACAGCATTTGGCTAAATCTAGCAAAGCTAATCCTTTTAGGCCTATTGCAGAATGTGTTAGTCAGTGGAGTAGCCTATCTGTGTTGCAAGCTACACCACCTGTGTATAGAATACCAATTTCTTTACTGCACCTAGTGAAGTAAAACCTTTTGGGCATAGCATCATTCTATTAGTCCATCTATACTGACATCCATCAGGTTGCAAATTGAATATAATTTTTTTCTGCTTCTAGCTCTGAAAAAATATTTGGGCTTCTAGCAGTGTGTGGGACTTGTTCTATTAGTCCATCTATACTGACCTCCACCAGGTTGCAAATTGAATATAATTTTTTTCTACATCTAGCTCTGAAAAAATATTTGGTCTTCTAGCAGTGTGTGGGACTTGTTTTATTAGTCCATCTATACTGACCTCCATCAGGTTGCAAATTGAATATAATTTTTTTCTGCATCTAGCTCTGAAAACATATTTGGGCTTCTAGCAGTGTGTGGGACTTGGTCTATTAGTCCATCTATACTGACCTCCATCAGGTTGCAAATTGATTATAATTTTTTTCTGCATCTAGCTCTGAAAAAATATTTGGGCTTCTAGCAGTGTGTGGGACTTGGTCTATTAGTCCATCTATACTGACCTCCATCAGGTTGCAAATTAAAAATAATTTTTATCTGCATCTAGCTCTGAAAAAATATTTGGGCTTCTAGCAGTGTGTGGGACTTGTTTTATTAGTCCATCTATACTGACCTCCATCAGGTTGCAAATTGAATATAATTTTTTTCTGCATCTAGCTCTGAAAAAATATTTGGGCTTCTAGCAGTGTGTGGGACTTTGTCTATTAGTCCATCTATACTGACCTCCATCAGGTTGCAAATTGAATATATTTTTTTTCTGCATCTAGCTCTGAAAAAATATTTGGGCTTCTAGCAGTGTGTGGGACTTGGTCTATTAGTCCATCTATACTGACCTCCATCAGGTTGCAAATTAAAAATAATTTTTATCTGCATCTAGCTCTGAAAAAATATTTGGGCTTCTAGCAGTGTGTGGGACTTGTTCTATTAGTCCATCTATACTGACCTCCACCAGGTTTCAAATTGAATATAATTTTTTTCTGCATCTAGCTCTGAAAAAATATTTGGGCTTCTAGCAGTGTGTGGGACTTGTTCTATTAGTCCATCTATACTGACCTCCATCAGGTTGCAAATTGAATATAATTTTTTTCTGCATCTAGCTCTGAAAAAATATTTGGGCTTCTAGCAGTGTGTGGGACTTGTTCTATTAGTCCATCTATACTGACCTCCATCAGGTTGCAAATTAAAAATAATTTTTATCTGCATCTAGCTCTGAAAAAATATCTGGGCTTCTAGCAGTGTGTGGGACTTGGTCTATTAGTCCATCTATACTGACCTCCACCAGGTTGCAAATTAAAAATAATTTTTATCTGCATCTAGCTGTGAAAAAATATTTGGGCTTCTAGCAGTGTGTGGGACTTGTTCTATTAGTCCATCTATACTGACCTCCACCAGCTTGCAAATTGAATATAATTTTTTTCTGCATCTAGCTCTGAAAAAATATTTGGGCTTCTAGGAGTGTGTGGGACTTGGTCTATTAGTCCATCTATACTGACCTCCATCAGGTTGTAAATTAAAAATAATTTTTATCTGCATCTAGCTGTGAAAAAATATTTGGGCTTCTAGCAGTGTGTGGGACTTGTTCTATTAGTCCATCTCTACTGACCTCCATCAGGTTGCAAATTGAATATAATTTTTTTCTGCATCTAGCTCTGAAAAAATATTTGGGCTTCTAGCAGTGTGTGGGACTTGGTCTATTAGTCCATCTATACTGACCTCCATCAGGTTGCAAATTAAAAAATAATTTTTATCTGCATCTAGCTCTGATAAAATATTTGGGCTTCTAGCAGTGTGTGGGACTTGGTCTATTAGTCCATCTATACTGACCTCCATCAGGTGGCAAATTAAAAATATTTTTTATCTGCATCTAGCTTTGATAAAATATTTGGGCTTCTAGCAGTGTGTGGGACTTGTTCTATTAGTCCATCTATACTGACCTCCATCAGGTTGCAAATTGAATATAATTTTTTTCTGCATCTAACCCAGCCAATAGTTTTGGCCTAATACCACAGTTTTGCCGCTCAGCTCTGCTCGGTTCCCATCCATTGTTTTTTTGTGCAAACAACTCCAGAGTTGTGAATTAGTTAACCACCAAAATGAGTGGAAAAAGGCCTGCTGCTGGTGGAAAGGGGAATAGGCGTGTTGGGAAGGGGAAAAAAGGTTGTGTCCGTGGGGTAGGTGTTAAAGCAACAATAACATCTGCAGAAGAAAGACCATCTTCCAGCCAAACTAAAATGTCTACTTCTTTTAGCGGACAATGTGATAAGATCCCTTTCTTACGGCCACGCCAATCGCTACAAATTCCAGATGAGGCACAAAAACAGCAGGTGCTTCAACGGATATCAAGTGCTCCTTTAAGTGGGCTCTCCTCCACATCAACTTCAACATCATAAATACTCCAGTCCTCAGAGGTGTCACCCCAATCGCACTTGCTTCCTCACAGCTCCCAAATCTCCAGCTGCCCGTCTGAGTATGAGGTAGAACAGATGGTTGAGTCTGCAGAGCTGTTTACTCATACTATAGCCTGGGAATCAGAGGTCGGCTCCAGTGCTTCTGTGAATCCAGATGAGGAAATGATCTGCACTGATGCCCAGAATCTTTATGAGTCGGATCCAGGACCAGACGCAGAAGGTTCTGACCATAATGTAGACCCTCATTCCCAAACTGTAACTCCTGTTGGTGGAGACAATGAGGAAGACGATGACGAGACTCAAATACCTGATTGGAGCGACAACTTTAGTTTTTTGTCAGGGCAGGAACAGGTTGGCTCTGAGGACGACGGGTGTGATAACACACAAGGTGATGATGATGAGGTTGGAGATCCCACTTACTGTCAACCCACAGTCAGCCAAGAGATGAGGTCAGCAGAGGAGGTGGAGGAGAATGCTAGTGACGACGAGGTCAGGTTGCGCCTTCCTGGACAGAGACGTAGTACTGGAAGCACGTCAACAACTGCATCCTCAAACACAACTCTGCCTCTCACCACAAGTCGTGGTGGCTCTTCAGGTCGCATGGGTGCTAAGCCTTGCATAGCCTGGGCATTTTTTCAGATCGATAAAGATGACCCAACTCGTGTTATCTGTAACATTTGTCAGCAAAAGCTAAGTAGAGGCCAAAAAATACATAGTTTGAGTACTTTATGCATGAACCGGCACATGGACATGAAGCATAAGTTGCAGTGGGAAGCTCACTGTGCTACAATGCGGCCTAGCCAGCCGGGCCAACCACCATCTGCCACATCTTGTGCATCCGCGGCCTCTTCATCCTCTGTGACTGGGGGGACAGCAGTCACACCTGGTTTGGGACGCAGACCTGCCACCTCTTTACCCGCAACAGCCAGCGTGATTGGCAGGTCATCATTTTCTTTGGAGGTGGTAACACCAGCTGGTGTTGAGCGCTGTCCGACATCGATAGCACCAACTTTGGATCAAGGCAACCTAACATGTCGGCCTGCATCTTCCTCACAGACCGGCAGTTTGCCGGGGACACCCTACTCAACCCAGTCTAAGCACAACAGCCAGCCCTCGGTCCCTCAGATGTGGACAAGTAAAAGACCATTTCCTCCTAGCCATGAGAAAACTAAGAGGTTTAATTTCACCATCTGCAAGCTCTTGGCTACAGAAATGCTGCCTTTCCGCCTGGTGGACACAGAGGATTTTCGAGACCTTATGTCCGTCGCAGTGCCCCAGTACCAGATGCCCAGTCGGCACTACTTCTCAAAGAAAGGTGTGCCTGCTCTCCACCAGCATGTCGCACACAACATCACCGCTTCTTTGAGAAACTCTGTGTGTGACAGGGTGCATTTCACCACAGACACTTGGACGAGTAGGCATGGACAGGGGCGTTACATGTCGCTGACTGGGCACTGGGTAACTATGGTAACAACAGGACAAGGGGCTGCTGTCCAAGTCTTGCCGTCCCCACGAGTTGTGCGTCAATCCTCTTTATCTCAAAGTTCCTCCACTGCTTCTGCCTCCTCAACCTCCTCTCGGTCCTCCACCTGCACCCAAAGCCTGTCTGGTCATGCCACAAGCTTTCTAACTGTGCAGAAGGGATCCTGCACACCTCCTTACTATGCTGACAGTAGGGCTCAACGTCATCAGGCGGATTTTACTTTGAAATGTCTGGGAAATGTGAGTCACACAGCTGAGGAGTTGTGGTCAGCTCTGGAGAACCAATTTCATGAATGGTTGTCTCCACTGGACCTGAAACCAGGGAAGGCCGTGTGCGACAATGCTGCAAACCTGGGTGCGGCCCTTCGCCGGGGCAATGTCACACACGTGCCTTGTATGGCTCACGTGTTGAACCTGGTTGTCCAGCAATTTTTAGCCCACTATCCCGGACTAGATGGCCTTCTGCAGAGGGCACGGTCGCTGTGTGCTCACTTCCGCCGTTCGCATCCCGCAGCTCAGCGACTTACATCTCTACAGAAGTCGTTGGGCCTGCCACTTCACCGGCTAAAATGCGATGTGCCTACCCGGTGAAATTCAACTCTGCACATAGCAGCACCGACAAGCCCTGGTGCAATACGTTCTGATGTATAGCCTGGGCCAACGAGATCCAGAGGTGGGGCAAATCACGCTGGAGGAGTGGTCTCAGATCAGGGACCTATGCACCCTTCTGCACAGCTTTGAAATGGCGACGAAGATGTTTAGTGCTGACGATGCCATTATCAGCATGACTATTCCGGTGATTTACAAGCTGGAGCACATGTTAAACAGAATTCGGAGTCAGGTGGTGGCACAAGAGGAGGTGGAGGAAGTAGAGAAGGAGGAGTTTTATGCGGAAGGGCTACCATCTGCAAGGTCCAGACGGTCGGCAGCACCAAGGCGGCAGGCATGTGAGGGTGGGGGAGATGGTTTTACCAGGGCGCATGGTAGCAGCCAAACTGGTGAGGAAGGAGCAAGAGCCCAGGAAGAAGTGGAGGACGAACTGATGGAAGACTCATCAGATGAGGGAGACCTTGATCACATTTCTGTTGTGCGAGGTTGGGGGCAGAGGACAGAGGAAGGAAGCATGATTGTTACCTCGCCACCAACACAACAGGGACTTGGTGCTCCTGGATGCGCAAGACACATGAGTGCCTTCTTGCTGCACTACCTGCAACATGACCCTCGAATTGCGAGAATTAGAAATAATCCTGACTACTGGGTTGCCACACTGTTAGATCCCCGGTACAAAAGTAAATTTGCAGAAATTATTCCTGCCATAGAAAGGGATGCACGCATGCAGGAGTATCAGCAGAGACTGTTGCAGAATCTTACATGTGCTTTTCCACAAAACACCAGTGGTGCACGTAGTGAATCTCACAGTTCCAACTTGCCAACCGTGGGATCGTCGAGTGTTCAGCACTCAAACCATAACAGAAACACAGTATCTGCTGGTAACATCAATTTACCATTTCACCACTTTTTTAGCCCATCCTTTGCAAGGCCACAGGAGACAAGAAGTCTGACACATAGTCAACGCCTAGAGACGATGGTACAGGAGTATCTCCAAGTAAACTTTGAAGCCATGACTGTGTCACTGGACCCTTGCTCTTTTTGGGCTTCCAATCTGGATAAATGGCCGGAGCTAGCCACTTACGCCTTGGAGATCTTGTCATGCCCCGCATCCAGCGTTCTGTCTGAACGTGTGTTCAGCGCTGCTGGTGGTGTGCTGACAGATAAGCGCACGCGGCTCTCCACTGATAATGTAGACAGACTCACGTTCATAAAGATGAACAAATCATGGATCCGAAACGACTTTTCTACCCCTGTGTCATCCTGGGGAGAGTAAAAGCTTGATGATTTGTTAAAATCACCTCACCAACCGTTTTAAGCTTTCAAATTAGTAATCATGTTTATCTGTATCTTGGCTGGAAAATAATTTGGGCTTTGTAGCAGTGTGCAGTACTGATTCCATTAGGCCATCTGTACCAAGCTCCACCAGATTTAAAATTACTAATCATGTTTATCTGTATCTTGGCTGGAAAATAATTTGGGCTTTGTAGCAGTGTGCAGTACTGATTCTATTAGGCCATCTATACTAAGCTCCACCAGATTTAAAATTACTAATCATATTTATCTGTATCTTGGCTGGAAAATAATTTGGGCTTTGTAGCAGTGTGCAGTACTGATTCTATTAGGCCATCTATACTAAGCTCCACCAGATTTAAAATTAAAAATAATTTTTAGCTGCATCTAGCCCGGAATATAATTTTGGGGCTCCGAGATGTGCAAGACACATAAGTGCCTTCTTGCTGCACTACCTGCAACATGACCCTCAGATTGTCAGAATTCGAAGTAATCCTGACTACTGGGTTGCCATACTCTTAGATCCCTCCCACTCTCTTTAATCAACCTTTTCATTTTAATAAAAAACAAAAAAATGGTCATTTTTGAAATTATAAGCATTAGCAGGTTATTAGAAACTGAAATCAAACAGTTTTCAACTCAAAACTTTATTCTAGGTGATGTTACATTTGCACATAGGACCCCTTGTTCGAAAGGAGCTTCTGAACTCTCTTGTCCATTGAATTTGTCAGGTTTTGGATGGTTTCTGCTTCAATTGTTTTGCATGAGGACAGAATACCGTCCCAGAGCTGTTGCTTAGATGTGAACTGCCTCCCGCCATCATAGACACTCTTTTTGTTGATGCTCTTGAGGTTCTGAAAGGGGTAGAGGTCAGGGGAGCATGGGGGTCACACCATAAGTTTGTCCCCTTTTATGCCCATATCAGCCAGAGATGCAGATGTGTTATGTGCAGCATGAGACGCTGCATTATCATGCATGAAAATGATCTTGCTGTGGAATACACGGTTCTTCTTCTTGAACCATGGCAGGAAGTGCTGTTTGAGAAACTCCACATACATTATGGAGTTCATCTTTACCCCTTCAGGGATCCTAAAGGGGCCGACAATCTCTCTCCCCATGATTCCAGCCCAAAACATTACTCCACCTCCTCCTTGTTCGCGCTGTAGCCGTGTTTGCGTGGGGTGTCCATCAACCAGCCATCCTCCACTCCATCCATCTGGACCATCGAGCGTTGCACGGCACTCATCCGTGAACAAAACAGTTTTGAAATCAGTCTTCATGTATTGTTTGGCCCACTGGAGCCGTTTCTGCTTGTGTGCAGTGGATAGAGGAGGTCGACAGGATGGCGTACTCACAGCTGCAAACCTCTGAATGACCCTGCATCTTGTTGTTCGGGGGACGTTGGAGGCACCAGCAGCTTAGAAAACTTGTCTGCTGCTATGGCAAGGCTTTTTTGCCGCTGCTATTTTAACCTGACGTAATTGCCTGTAGGAAAGAGTCCTCAATTTGCCCTTATCAGGACACACACGTGTGTACTGTGAATCAGCTACATACTTCTTGATTGCCAAGACACTTCATCCTGATCATTGCACAATGTTGATTGTAGTCATGCCTTGACCTAAACACTCCACAATTTGTTGCTTCTCAGCAGCCGACACATCCTTTTTCTTTCCTATTTTGGCAGAAAATGTAGGCTGCTTAATAATGTGGGACAGCCTTCTTAAGTAGTCTTGCCTTTCATTGGACACACCTGCCAAACTAATTAGCACAGGTGTCTGCAATTGCTTACAGTGATATAAAGAGCCCTGACACACATCACCATCAATGAGTTTAACTGACAAACAAACAAATTCTTCCCTTATCACTCCTAAACACTTTTTGCATAATAATTTGGAGCACAGTGTACATGTGCTTTTCCACAAAACACCAGAAGTTCACGTAGTGAATCTTACAGTTCTAACTTGCCAACCGTGGTCTGTATGGAGTTGTTCAATAAAGGGCCCAAAATTAAGATAACATAGACGGGAGAGGTCTCTATGAATAGGAATTCCTAAGTATTTGATACCCTGTGAGGGCCAGGCAAAGGGAAAGTTGGACTGGATGGAATCCTGTATGGATTTGGGGAGGGAGACATCGAGGGCCTCAGACTTCGCTGCATTGATTTTAAAATTTGACCATGTAACAAAGTGATCTATTTCAGCCATAACAGCAGGGATGGATATATGTGATTGAGTGATATATACTAGGACATCATCAGCAAATAGAGAGCACTTGTACTCGGTGCCTCCCACCTCAATCCACCTAATATTGGGGTTATGGCGAATTGATGAGAGCAGGTGCTCCGTCATTAGGATGTATAAGAGAGGGGACAGAGGACATCCCTACCTTGTCCCATTGGTGATTATGAAAGGTGATGAAAATGTTCTGACGCGCCCCCTGGGCCTTGGGACACCCGGAGCCGGACCCTTTCTGGTGGATGCTGGTGGTTGTAGTCTCCGTGGCGGCGACCCGGTTCCGTGGCTCAGGGCGGTCAAACCAGTGGTGGAACTATTTATGTGGTTTTGATGTTTAAACATCCGACTACGCCACCCGTGGATTGCGGTCAGATTGAACCGCCGCTGCAGGGCAGACCGCTGAGGCTGGTGTTGTTGGTGCAGCAGAGCGTAGCATAACTCCCCACGGGAGGAGTATAGCCTCAGGGCAGTGTATGCGGAGGATGGGGGTGATGGTGCAGGGCAGCAGCAGTAACGACATGGAGTCAGTAATGCAGTCCAGGGCCTTTACTCACAGTTCTTATTATCCAGACCACTTCTGCAGGTAACGGCTGCCCACGTCGTACTGTGCTCACCAGGTGAGGGGCTCAGACAACTCCCAGATAACTTTGGAGCGCTTCACAGGACCCCCTTTGTGTATCCTTTGTCTGGCCTTTCTTACCAACCCTTCTGTCCGGCTGCCTCGGGCCTCCTCTTGGTAAACTTGGCGCCAGTTTCCCTGACCCTATGTGGTGCCTTCCAAGCGGGTGTAGCGAGGGGCTGCGCCACATAAAATGTCACAGCCTCTGGTTTCTAGCTGAGGGTCGTTTCCCGCCTCCACTAGTTTCGGGGACCGGTCTCCCCCTTTGGCCTGACCCCTCCACGCAGGTGGATTCGGGCGTGCGGTGGCAACTCGCCCATCCACACCCCTGGGATCCCTTCGTTCCTCGTTCCTGGAGCCTTCTCCGCTCCTCTTCCTTCCTTCTCCCTCTTCCAGGCCTGGGCCTCTGTTACTAGGCCCGCCTCCGGAGCAGAGCTCATGCAGAGCCCCTGCTCCCTGTCACTTCTGCTCAGACTTTTCTGCACTGAACTAAGATGGTGCCCACCTTTTATACTCCCTTCTCAATACACCCAGGAACTGCTTCCTCCCTGCTCCTGCACTACAGGGTTCCCCTTCCTCAGTGTTCCCTCCCCCCACTCCAGCCAAGGACAGGGACTGTCGTGCCCATCTCAGGGGCATATTGGTTGCCCTGCCCCACGGCAATGTGGTGTAATGCATGCAGGTGTCGGGTCCTGATCCACACTCCATCCTTACCTGAGAGTGAGATATCACACCTCTGGGTGAGGTGCAATACCTCTGTAGCAACCGAGCCCTCAGGGTGCTACAATTCCATTTATCTTCAGCCTAGGTGACGTATTGCGATACAGGGCCGTGATTTTGGCTATAAAAGGGTCCCCTAGACCCCTACCCCAAGCTTTTTAAGAGAATAATATATGGCGTGCCAGGAGACTCTATGGAATGCTTTCTCAGCATCCAACGAGAGTATCTAATTACAAATTTTTAACTGCATCTAGCCCAGGAAATACTTTGTGCCTAGTGGCAGTGTCTGCTAGTCAGCGGATTATCCCGGCTGTTAAGCAAGCTACACCACCTGTAGTTTGGACACTTAATTTTTTCAAAGGAAATGCTTCGGGACCACGGGATACTCAGTGAAGAGCATCAGGAGGCACCCCAAGGCATAGGGGCTGGGACTGGCGGTAGGATGCCTTGCGGTGGACAGCCGAGCTCGATCCTTATAAAAGCTTTTTAACTGCAGCAGCTTTAGTGGACGCTACTGGAGCTGGAATTACGCGGCTGCTGGCATGAGACTTGCCCTCCAATAGATCCTTGTAAAAGGATTTAAAGTGTATTCATTCAAATTAGAGAGACAATTTAAATTGAAAAGCTTAGAGCTGCCTCCACCACAGGGGGGCTCGCTCGACCCACCAGCGGACAGGCACCAGTATTGGGAGAGGGGGGCTGGCCGTCAGGGTCCACCGCGGCTCTGGCACAAACCCGGCGACACGGAGGTGGCACGGGCAGGAACGGACTGGCCGTGTCTGCTTCTCACTTTTTGGATTTTAGAAGGGCATGACATGCCTATATCTGTGTCTCCCCTCCTTTTACTCCTCCACCTCTTTTCTTTTCGCATGACTATATGTACTTGTCACTTTTCCATGTGTTAGTTATGTCTTCTGAGCAGTTTGTTAACTTTTGGACACCTTTGAAGGTGTTTTCTATGTGTTTCTATGTGTTTTTATTTGTTTTTTATTGGTTTTAACGGTGTTCGACGAACAGTTCGACGAACAGTTCGGCGAACACACGGGTGTTCGACGAACCGAACCGAACTCGAACACTACGGGGGTGGCTCAACACTAGTGTTTATGCCAAGGGAACCTGAAGGTCTCTGCTTTTTAATTGTTTTATATTCTTTTGTTTTAATATATGCAATAATAAAAACATTTATTTTAATTCATTGGCATCGTACCTTCCTTGTAAGCTGAGCTGATATAGCTTATGCTTGTGTGGTATATATCAATTTAAAATCTTCCAGTTGTGTGTTTAAACCTATTGACACTTGGTCGCTGACCAGTACCATATCTATAAGACCGATGCTCACAGAGAGGATCGCAGCACAGCTGCAGAGGGGACGGAGAAATTAATCTCTCCATCTCCTCTTTTGCTGGCGTCGGTGGGAATCGCAATGCAGTTGGGTGATATCTGAGTGCAGTGCGATGTTTCACACGCACCCATAGACTTATATGGGTGCGTGCGATCCGAATCCAGTATGCAATTGCAGCATGCAGCGATTTTTTTTCAGTCCAGTCACGATCCGATAGGAGCTGAAAAAAAACGCCACTGAGCACATCATCATAGGATTAAATTGGTACAAATGCAATCTGATTTTTTATCAGATTGCATTAGTCCGATTTAATCTCAAGTGAGAGCCCCTTGACAGATAATTTGCTCCAAGCCTTAAAAGAGATCCAAAATGTTACAGAATGTATCCCAAAATGGTAACAAGTAAAGCTTCTACACAAACAATAAAAAAGTCACCACTAGTGTTGAGCATTCCGATACTGAAATATCGGTTATCGGCCGATATTCGCGGTATCGGAATTCCGATACTTAATTCCGATACTTTTGCAATATCGTATACCGGAATCGGAAGTTCCCATAATGCAATGAGCCAGTTTCATTTTATTCAGCCAATGAGAATCCTAAGAAGTGTGGGCACATCCTGTTAGGCATGTAGGCATCTTAACTAATGGCATGGCTGTGATTGGCTGCTGAAATGATGTCATGATGCACTATAAAAGCTGCCGCCGCCATTTTGAGCTCACTCTGCTGTGAATTCAGTTAGGGATAGGACGCTGTTGTTCTGAGGGACAGTTTTAGCTACCTATTTGGTCTATTCTGCTTTACCCAAGCTACTTTATAAATCGCTGTGCCTTGCAGCGCTAGTGCACAGTTCTCTGTGCTGTTCACCGCTGTCTGCAAGGTCTGTGTGTGTGAGTGCAGCTCACCCTGTAGTGTGTGCTTCAGCCACGTCTGGTTGTAGTGCACTCAGTGGGTGTCACTACCTCATACATTGTCCTTTTTTGCCAATTCATAATTTTTCCTGATTTCTCCTATTAGTGTGGTGGTTCCATCCGTATTCAGCTAAATTGGTTCCAAACACACTATATAGGAGTAGTTAGAGGAGCCTTTCTGCAGCATTGTGCCCTGCAGCCACAGGCAGATTAGTACTAGCCTATTTTTTGTAGCCTCATCTATTGCATTGTAGGTTACCTTCCTACATTGTAATAGCTACAAAAAGTTTGTGATACTATCGGTATTACATCTTTGGGAACATCCAGTGTCTTTTTGTGACAAAAAACCCTAAATAAAGTTCACCAAACACTCCACTTTACAGTTGTGTAGGCCACATTAGCTCATATTAAAGTCTAGTCCACACTTTATAAAATTAGTGTTTCTTATACCTGTTAGCAGCTGTTCAGGAATAAGCACACTAAGCCCTTAGTACTTTTCTGCCTATCTTTATCAGTCTACCAAGATGAAGAAGGCAGGGAGTAAGGCATGTGGTCGTGGTCGTGGTCGTGGGCGTGGGTGTGGAGTTTCTGCAGGGAGAGGACGTGAGGATTCTGTGCCTGCAGGGAGAGGACATGGGGATTCTGTGCCTGCTGCGGGCACCAGTGACTCAGCATCCCCCAGTTTTACCAGGGAACAGTCCTTTATGCGCAGCTTTGTAGGAGCTAGCCATACCCCACTGCTGCGGGAGGACCAAATTGAAGCCGTTGTCGGATGGATGGCAGCTAACGCATCGACTTCAATTAGTTCCAGATCCTCTCAGGTCCTGAGCACTGAAGAGCACCCATCTGTCTCTTCACCACCTGCCAAATTGCCCAGGCAGTCAGAGAGCCCTGGACAGGAGCCATCTCTACTTCTGTTCTCTGAATCTCTTGGCTTGGAAAGAGGGGGCCAGCCAAGCAGAATTCGAGAATTTGAAGAAGAGGTAGTATGCAGTGATGCGCAACCGTTTTGTCTCTCTGAATCTGAACAGGCGGGTGGGCCAGTGCCTATGGTCAGCAGCACACCTCAGTACGCATCTGATGATGAGACTCTGGTGCCACTTTCTGGTGCGTACTGTGCTGTCGAGACTACCCAGGAGAAGCAGTTGTTTGAAGAGGGTGGTGTAGATGATGAGGTCCTTGACCCATCATGGCGTGAGGGACAGGAAGGTGGTGGGAGCAGCTCTGAGGAAGAGCCCAAAAAGGAGGGAGAGGGAGGGGGCAGACTTGGTTGCCTGTAGCCTCCATTTCGGCACCCATTAGGAGCATGGCTCTTCCAAAATCCAAAGCGGGCGCTCCCAAGACTGGCAGTGCCTGGTCCTTTTTTGACACAGTTGCAGATGACATTTGCTTTGTCAAATGCAAGCTGTGTAATCAGAAGGTGAAAAGAGGGAAAAGTGTCAGCAACCTCAATACCACAAATATGTGGAAACATGTGCGGACCAAGCACGTGGTGGAGTTACAAAAACACACTGAAGACCTAGGCCAACCTACAGCGCCACCTACCACCTCTTCAGCTCGTGTTGTAGCCTCTTCCTCCAGCTCACACACAGCTGGTTCGGCTTCCTCACAAGATCGCCATGGAAGAATCTCTGGCACTGTTGTACAGAGACACAGTGTAATTCCACCCACAGCACCACTTTCCCAGTCATCCTCACACTCCCAGGCCAGTCTACAGCCATCGTTAGCACAGGCATGGGAGAAAAGGCGCCCATACTCGGCAAACCACCCCCGAGCACAGGCTCTGAATGCTGGCATTGCTAAACTACTGGCCCTTGAAATGCTATCATTCAGGCTGGTGGAGACTGACACCTTCCGTAACTTCATGGCATTGGCAGTCCCACAATACAACGTGCCCAGCCGCTTTTATTTCAGCAGGCAAGCCGTCCCTGCCCTGCAACATCATGTGGAGGGAAAAATTAAACATGCGCTACAAAACGCCATCAGTAGCAAGGTCCTCCTGACCACCGATGCGTGGACCAGTAAGCATGGACAGGGACGATACCTTTCCCTCACTGCCCATTGGGTAAATGTTGTGGACCCAGGTACAGATCTTGAGAGTGGCGCTGTTCGTGTTCTGCCAACTCCAAGGATTGCAGGAATCCAGTCTGTACACATTGACTCCTCCTCATACTCCAGTTCCTCTGAATCAGTGCTGCAGGAGCCGCCACGGTCTACCTCCACATCGACCCGTGAACGGTTACCTGTTATGATGACCGATATGAACACAGCCGTGGCCAAACGTCAACAGGCCGTATTAAAATTAATTTCTTGGGGGAATCGAAGCCACACAGCGCAGGAGCTCTGGAATGCCATCAAGCAGCAGAGCGACGTGTGGTTTGTGCCAGCGAATCTCCAGCCAGGCATTGTAGTGTGTGACAATGGCCGAAATCTGGTGGCAGCTCTGGGCCTAGGCAACCTCACTCACATCCCATGTCTGGCACATGTGCTCAACTTGGTCGTGCAGAGTTTTTTGATGGACTATCCGGATCTTGATGCACTGCTTCACAAGGTCCGCATAGAGTGCGCTCACTTGCGGCGTTCCAGCAACGCAAGATCACGCATTGCAGCTCTGCAGCGCCGATTACGTCTTCCGGAACATCGCATCATATGTGACCTACCCACCAGGTGAAATTCAACGTTACATATGTTGGAGAGGTTGTGCGAGCAGCAGGCAGCAGTAATGGAGTACCAGCTGCAGCAGGCGCAAACAAGTCGCAGTGCGCGCCGTTCACACTTCACCACTGAGTGGGCCTCTATGAAGGACATTTGCCACGTTTTGCTTGCCTTCGATTATTCCACGCGGATGGCGAGTGCAGATGATGCACTAGTCAGCATGACTATCCCTCTTATCTGCCTGCTTGAAAAAACACTGCAAGCACTAAGGGACGAGATTTTGGAAAAGGTGGAGGATGAGGAGTCACAAATGCCATCTGCTTCTCTACAGTCTGCGCAACGTGGTTCCTCACAAAGGCCTAAGCAGGGGACACTTTGTGAGGAGGATGAGGAGGAGTCAATGGAGGAGGAAGACATCTGTCCAGAGGAGGGAGGTACACAATGCTCTAGTAGTCAGTATCTAGAGCGAGGGTGGGGTGATGCAGAGCAGGCAGAGATCACGCCTCAAGCAGGGGACAGATTTCTTGGCCAGTTGGCAGTCTGCAGCACATGTTTGATTTCATGCTGCAGTGCCTGAGAAACGACCGCCGCATCGCCCACATTCTCAACACGGCTGATTATTGGGTGTCCACCCTCCTAGATCCTCGCTACCGGGACAACTTACAAAGCCTCATAACACCATTTAACCGGGAGCGTAAAATGCGGGAGTACCAAGACGCACTGGTGCATTCCATCATATTCTCCATTCCAACCGAGAGCAGTGCTGCTAGTGCTTTACAAAGCAGCTCAGTGCGTCGAGGCAGTGGAGGAAGCTCTGCACAAAGAGGGAGCAGAAGCAGTGCCTCAGCACAAGGCAAGACCAGTATGGCCGAAATGTGGCAAAGTTTTGTGTCCCCACCGCCACAAATGTCTACACCATCACAGACGGCTCCAGTCAGCAGGAGGCAACGTTTCCGTCAGATGGTGACAGACTACATGTCTTGCCCTCTCAGTGTACTCCCAGACAGCTCTTCTCCCTTCAAGTTTTGGGTCTGTAAGCAGGATACATGGCCAGAGCTTAGTCAGTATGCATTGGAGGTGCTAGCTTGCCCTGCTGCTAGTGTAATATCGGAACGCGTCTTTAGTGCCGCAGGTGGTGTACTAACAGACCGTCGCATGCGACTATCCTCCGATAACGTTGACCGGCTTACTTTTCTCAAAATGAACAAGGCCAGGATCTCTCATGAATTTGCCAGTCCTCTTCCAGAATAAATAATTGGTTGCCAACAGTATCCAGGTCTCCTGTTGTGTTCATGTTTCTACCACCTGAACTGAAGTCCCTGAGATCCAACACCGCCAGTTGGCGCTCAGAAGTGCTGTCTGCACAGTCAACACTTGCTGCCGTGTTATTGGGGTTCAGTAACGTCAGCTGTTCCCCGGCTGTGCGGACGGCAATTTCTCCTGCTCTGTCCTCATTCTCACTAGTACAGATTTTAAAGTTCCTCCAATTACACCTCTGGCTCCTCTGTTTTCAGTATTATCCCTGAGCTCCAACACCGCCAGTTGGCGCTCGGAAGTGCCGTCTGCACAGTCAACACTTGCTGCCGTGTTATTGGGGTTCAGTAACGTCAGCTGTTCCTCTGCTGTGCGGACGGCAATTTCTCCTGCTCTGTCCTCATTCTCACTACTACAGATTTTAAAGTTGCTCCAATTACACCTCTGGCTCCTCTGTTTTCAGTATTATCCCTGAGCTCCAACACCGCCAGTTGGCGCTCGGAAGTGCCATCTGCTCAGTCCACACTTGCTGCTGTGTTATTGGGGTTCAGTAATGTCAGCTGTTCCCCTGCTGTGCGGACGGCAATTTCTCCTGCTCTGTCCTCATTCTCACTACTACAGATTTTAAAGTTGCTCCAATTACACCTCTGGCTCCTCTGTTTTCAGTATTATCCCTGAGCTCCAACACTGCCAGTTGGCGCTCGGAAGTGCCGTCTGCACAGTCAACCCTTGCTGCCGTGTTATTGGGGTTCAGGAACGTCAGCTGTTCCCCTGCTGTGCGGACGGCAATTTCTCCTGCTCTGTCCTCATTCTCACTACTACAGATTTTAAAGTTGCTCCAATTACACCTCTGGCTTCTTTGTTTTCAGTATTATCCCTGAGCTCCAACACCGCCAGTTGGCGCTCGGAACTGCCGTCTGCACAGTCAACACTTGCTGCCGTGTTACTGGGGTTCAGTAACGTCAGCTGTTCCCCTGCTGTGTGGACGACAATTTCTCCTGCTCTGTCCTCATTCTCAGTACTACAGATTTTAAAGTTGCTCCAATTACACCTCTTGCTACTCTGTTTTCAGTATTATCCCTGAGCTCCAACACCACCAGATGGCGCTCGGAAGTGCCGTCTGCACAGTCAACATTTGCTGCTGTGTTATTGGGGTTCAGTAACATCAGCTGTTCCCCTGCTGTGCGGACGGCAATTTCTCCTGCTCTGTCCTCATTCTCAGTACTACAGATTTTAAAGTTGCTCCAATTACACCTCTTGCTCCTCTGTTTTCAGTATTATCCCTGAGCTCCAACACCGCCAGTTGGCGCTCGGAAGTGCCGTCTGCACAGTCAGCACTTGCTGCCGTGTTATTGGGGTTCAGTAACGTCAGCTGTTCCCCTGCTGTGCGGATGGCAATTTCTCCTGCTCTGACTTCATTCTCACTACTACAGATTTTAAAGTTGCTCCAATTACACCTCTGGCTCCTCTGTTTTCAGTATTATCCCTGAGCTCCAACACCGCCAGTTGGCGCTCGGAAGTGCCGTCTGCACAGTCAACACTTGCTGCCGTGTTATTGGGGTTCAGTAACATCAGCTGTTCCCCTGCTGTGCGGACGGCAATTTCTCCTGCTCTGTCCTCATTCTCACTACTACAGATTTTAAAGTTGCTCCAATTACACCTCTGGCTCCTCTGTTTTCAGTATTATCCCTGAGCTCCAACACCGCCAGTTGGCGCTCGGAAGTGCCGTCTGCACAGTCAACACTTGCTGCCATGTTATTGGGCTTCAGTAACGTCAGCTGTTCCCCTGCTGTGCGGACGGCAATTTCTCCTGCTCTGTCCTCATTCTCACTACTACAGATTTTAAAGTTCCTCCAATTACACCTCTGGCTCATCTGTTTTCACTATTATCCCTGAGCTCCAAGACTGCCAGTTGGCGCTCGGAAGTGCCGTCTGCACAGTCAACCCTTGCTGCCGTGTTATTGGGGTTCAGGAACGTCAGCTGTTCCCCTGCTGTGCGGACGGCAATTTCTCCTGCTCTGTCCTCATTCACAGTACTACAGATTTTAAAGTTGCTCCAATTACACCTCTGGCTCCTTTGTTTTCAGTATTATCCCTGAGCTCCAACACCGCCAGTTGGCGCTTGGAAGTTCCGTCTGCACAGTCAACACTTGCTGCCGTGTTACTGGGGTTCAGTAACCTCAGCTGTTCCCCTGCTGTGCGGACGGCAATTTCTCCTGCTCTGTCCTCATTCTCAGTACTACAGATTTTAAAGTTGCTCCAATTACACCTCTTGCTCCTCTGTTTTCAGTATTATCCCTGAGCTCCAACACCGCCAGTTGGCGCTCGGAAGTGCCGTCTGCACAGTCAACACTTGCTGCCGTGTTATTGGGGTTCAGTAACGTCAGCTGTTCCCCTGCTGTGCGGATGGCAATTTCTCCTGCTCTGACTTCATTCTCACTACTACAGATTTTAAAGTTGCTCCAATTACACCTCTGGCTCCTCTGTTTTCAGTA
Source organism: Phyllobates terribilis (assembly GCF_046119375.1). Lineage (NCBI taxonomy): Eukaryota > Metazoa > Chordata > Amphibia > Anura > Dendrobatidae > Phyllobates > Phyllobates terribilis. The sequence continues at coordinate 30,377,628 of NW_027362768.1, read as the reverse complement.
TTATCCCTGAGCTCCAACACCGCCAGTTGGCGCTCGGAAGTGCCGTCTGCACAGTCAATACTTGCTGCCGTGTTATTGGGGTTCAGTAACATCAGCTGTTCCCCTGCTGTGTGGATGGCAATTTCTCCTGCTCTGTCCTCATTCTCACTACTACAGATTTTAAAGTTGCTCCAATTACACCTCTGGCTCCTCTGTTTTCAGTATTATCCCTGAGCTCCAGCACTGCCAGTTGGCGCTCGGAAGTGCCGTCTGCACAGTCAACACTTGCTGCCGTGTTATTGGGGTTCAGTAACGTCAGCTGTTCCCCTGCTGTGCGGACGGCAATTTCTCCTGCTCTGTCCTCATTCTCACTACTACAGATTTTAAAGTTCCTCCAATTACACCTCTGGCTCCTCTGTTTTCAGTATTATCCCTGAGCTCCAACACCGCCAGTTGGTGCTCGGAAGTGCCGTCTGCACAGTCAACACTTGCTGCCGTGTTATTGGGGTTCAGTAACGTCAGCTGTTCCCCTGTTGTGCGGATGGCAATTTCTCCTGCTCTGACCTCATTCTCACTACTACAGATTTTAAAGTTGCTCCAATTACACCTCTGGCTCCTCTGTTTTCAGTATTATCCCTGAGCTCCAACACCGCCAGTTGGCGCTCGGAAGTGCCGTCTGCACAGTCAACACTTGCTGCCGTGTTATTGGGGTTCAGTAACGTCAGCTGTTCCCCTGCTGTGCGGACGGCAATTTCTCCTGCTCTGTCCTCATTCTCACTACTACAGATTTTAAAGTTGCTCCAATTACGCCTCTGGCTCCACTCTGTTTTTAGTGTTTACCCTGGGTTCCAGCACCGTCAGCTGGTTATCGGCAGTGTCTTTGGCACGGGTACTCCCTCCTGCCCAGCCTGGTTGCAGCACGCCAGCTGTTTCCGGGTAGTGTCAACGTCACTTTGCCTCCAATGCGTTGTCCTGTCGTGTTGCGGTCGGGTTAGCCGACTCTATGGTGCCTGCAGTTTAGGTGACTCCTATGTGGGCTGCGGGATCTGGCAATGAAGGCTGGTTCCATAGTGCCAATAGGACAAGCACCCCCTGTAGGACTGTGGGTTTTGGTAACTGCGGCCGGCTCACGGCCTTGAAACTTTTTTTTACATGGGTTCTTTCTGCTACCCATCCGGGTTCCAGTACCGTCAGCTGGTTCTCGGCAGTGCCTTTGGCTTAGGTGCCTCCTTCTCGGTATCCAAGTTCCACCAACGTCTGTTGGTCCTTGGTAGTGCTTTCTGGCACAGGTACCTCCTGCTTAGTAACCGAGTTCCAGTACCGTCAGCTGGTCTTCGGTAGTTCCATTAGCTCTTGTACCTTCTGCTACCCATCCGGGTTCCAGTACCATCAGCTTGTCCTCGGTAGTTCCATTGGCTCTTGTACCTTCTGCTACCCATCCGGGTTCCAGTACCGTCAGCTGGTCCTCGGTAGTTCCTCAGCCTTCTTGTACCTTCTGCTACATTTCCAAGTTCAAGCTTTTTGAAATGGTTCTTGGTAATCACTCTGGATCTCCCTGACGAGGACCCTGAAGACGAGGACCCTGAAGACCACCCCGAAGAAGACGAGGACCCCGAAGACGAGGACCCTGAAGACGAGGACCCTGAAGACCAGCCCGAAGAAGACGAGGACCCCGAAGACGAGGACCCTGAAGACGAGGACCCTGAAGACGAACCCGAAGAAGACGAGGACCCCGAAGACGAGGACCCCAAAGACGAGGACCCCGAAGACGAGGACCCTGAAGACGAGGACCCTGAAGACCAACCCGAAGAAGACGAGGACCCCGAAGACGAGGACCCTGAAGACGAGGACCCTGAAGACGACCCCGAAGAAGACGAGGACCCCGAAGATGATGACCCTGAACACGAGGACCCTGAAGACGAACCTGAAGACGAGGACCCCGAAGACGACGACCCTGAACACGAGGACCTTGAAGACCACCCCGAAGAAGACGAGGACCCCGAAGACGACGACCCTGAACACGAGGACCCCGAAGACGAAGACCCTGAAGACAACCCTGAAGACCACCCTGAAGAAGACCAAGAAGATGACCCTGAAGAAGTTGACCAAGAGGACAAAGAACAAGAATACAACCACCAAGGTACAGAAGAACAAGAGACAGAAAACCAAGAAGCAGAAGTGCAAGAAGCTGCAGAACAAAAAGCGGAAGAACATTAAGACTAAAAATCAGAGCAAAAGATAATATCTAAATTATAAGCAGAAGATGACTAAGCAGTGTATGGGGGTGAGTCCGTTCCTCCTCGTGGTGCCCCTGGAAAAGACCTGCTGCTGCAGGCCAAACTGAACGCGGACAAATCCTGTTGTAAATCTTTTGTGACAAGCAGAACGAAAGGTATAATGTTCAAACTTTTATAGATAACAACTACAGGAATGCCTGTCACAAATAAGAATATGATGAAGAAGAAGAATATGAAGAAGAATAATAGTTGAATAAGAAGAATATGAAGAATGTAGAAAAAAAGAATAATACGAAGAAGGTGAAGAAGAAGAAGATGAAGAAGGTGAAGAAGAAGTTGATGAAAAAGATGCTGATGCTGAGGATGATGAAGGAGAAAGTGTGGGAGAAGTAAAAAAGAAGGTGAAGAGCATGGAAGTAGTGAAACATAAATATCTGACAAAATATAAAAATACTTAACATAGTCAATATTTCCGTAACTTAAAAAAAAATATTAATTCCTGCTATTCCATTTGATTGGGCTAAACCTCTATGCCTTTGTTGTCTCCCCCACCTTCCCCAATACATTCTACATTATTCTTAGTTGTTTTCCTTCATGTAGAATTAACCTACAAGGAAAGAAAGGGTTTATTTTCATTCCGATATTTCTGTCCCATTGACTTGCATTGGTTTCCGGTATCGGAATCGGCGATATCCGATACTTTTTGGGTATCGGTCCGATCCAATCCGATCCGATATTTCCCGATATCGGAAGGTATCGCTCAACACTAGTCACCACGCATGTCCCTCATCTGTCAACTGAAATATAAGGAAATTCTACGTTACTGGTGGCACAACTGTTCTGGAAAAGCAACATGTGCCCTCCCCCCAAAAAAAATAACCCCCCTCTCTTCTAAGCCTCACAGTGTCCCTAAATTATTGTCCTCATGTTGGCGTTATTGCAGAAGGGAGATCCCACTTAATAGTTATGGGGTGCGTGTCTTCAGAAGCAGAATGAAGGTGCAATGTATGGGCCCTAGGCTAGTATGTTTGTAATTTTCATCCATGGAGTCAAAACCTTCACCACACCTGTAGGTCAATTCCCAGTGGGGTGTAATTTTCAAACTAGGTCATTTGAGGGGGGATTCTGCTATTCTGGCACTTACAGGCTCTACAAATGGAGTCTGCAAACTCTTGTAAGAAAATCTGAGCTCCCAAAGTGAAATAGCGCTCCTTCTCTCTGCAACCCTGCCGCGTGGCCAAACAGTACTGCACAGTCACATATGGGATATTGCTACATTCAGTAGAAATTGTGTAACATGTTATGGGGTCACCTTTACCTATTTCCCCTTCTGAAAATGTAAAATCTGTGGCTAAAATAACATTTTAGTGGTAAAAATGTAATTATTGTTTCTTCTTTGCGCATTGGTATAAAATTCTGTGACCAATCTGTGGTGTCAATATGATCACTGCACCCCTAGATTAATTCATTCAGAGGTGTAGTTTGTAAAATGGAGTCACTTATGGGAAAGTTGTGCTGATTTTTCACCTCAGGGGCTCTGCCAATGTGACATGGCACCCGCAAACCATTCCAGCAAAATCTGCACTCTAATGAGGCGCTTCTTCCCTTCTGGGGCAGCAAACAGGAGCCTTTTTTCAAACATACATATAGTGTTTCACCTTACAGGTAAATAACATGCTAATGTTTTGGTTAATTATGTTCCAGCCTTAGACTCATCCATTCATGGTAATGTCTAACGATAAAGAGTGGACCTTCATTTGCATTATACAGTGGTGGCCAAAAGTATTGGCACCCCTGCAATTCTGTCAGATAATACTCAGTTTCTTCCTGAAAATGATTGCAATCACAAATTCTTTGGTATTATTATCTTCATTTAATTTGCTTGCAAGGAAAAAACACCAAAGAGAATGAAGCAAAAATCAAATCATTGATCATTTCACACAAAACTCCAAAAATGGGCCAGACAAAAGTATTTGCACCCTCAGCCTAATACTTGGTTGCACAACCTTTAGCCAAAATAACTGCGAACAACCGCTTCCGGTAACCATCAATGAGTTTCTTACAATGCTCTGCTGGAATTGTAGACCATTCTTCTTTGGCAAACTGCTCCAGGTCCCTGATATTTGAAGGGTGCCTTCTCCAAACTGCCATTTTGAGATCTCTCCACAGGTGTTCTATGGGATTCAGGTCTGGACTTATTGCCGGCCATCTTAGAAGTCTCCAGTGCTTTCTCTCAAACCATTTTATAGTGCTTTTGGAAGTTTGTTTTGGGTCATTGTCCTGCTGGAAGACCCATGACCTCTGAGGGAGACCCAGCTTTCTCACACTGGGCCCAACATTATGCTGCAAAATTTGTTGGTAGTCAGACTTCATAATGCCATGCACACGGTCAAGCAGTCCAGTGCCAGAGGCAGCAAAGCAACCCCAAAACATGAGGGAACCTCCGCCATGTTTGACTGTAGGGACCGTGTTCTTTTCTTTGAATACCTCTTTTTTTTTCCTGTACACTCTATGTTGATGCTTTTTGCCAAAAAGCTCTACTTTTGTCTCATCTGACCAGAGAACATTCTTCCAAATCATTTTAGGCTTTCTCAGGTAAGTTTTGGCAAACTCCAGCCTGGCTTTTTTATGTCTCGGGGTAAGAAGTGGGGTCTTCCTGGGTATCCTACCATACAGTCCCTTTTCATTCAGACGCCGACGGATAGTATGGGTTAACACTGTTGTACCCTCGGACTGCAGCTTGAACTTGTTTGGATGTTAGTCAAGGTTCTTTATCCACCATCCGCACAATCTTGCGTTGAAATCTCTCGTCAATTTTTCTTTTCCATCCACATCTAAGGAGGTTAGCCACAGTGCCATGGGCTTTAAACGTCTTGATGACACTGCGCACGGAAGACACAGGAACATTCAGGTCTTTGGAGATGGACTTGTAGCCTTGAGATTGCTCATGCTTCCTCACAATTTGGTTTCTCAAGTCCTCAGACAGTTCTTTGGTCTTCTTTCTTTTCTCCATGCTCAATGTGGTACACACAAGGACACAGGACAGAGGTTGAGTCAACTTTAATCCATGTTAACTGGCTGCAAGTGTGATTTAGTTATTGCCAACACCTGTTAGGTGACACAGGTAAGTTACAGGTGCTGTTAATTACACGAATTACAGAAGCATCACATGATTTTTCAAGCAGTGCCAATACTTTTGTCCACCCCTTTTTTAGGTTTGGTGTGGAATTGTATCCAATTTGGCTTTAGGACAATTCTTTTTGTGTTTTTTCATTGAAGCCAAATTAAATGAAGATAATAATACAGTACTCACCAGCCAAGGTTTCAAGAAAAAATGCACACCAGGACACGGCCGGCCCCCTTTTGTTAGAAGGAGGTAACACAGGTGCAGAATGCTAATGAACAATCGCCCTCAACCACTCTCACTGGAGGGGCGACTACCCAGCACTAAAACTGCACACAGATGAAACTTGCAGTAGGGTGCAATTCACACACTCGCGGCACCGTGCCTAGCCAGCATCCTATTATACGCCCCTACTATTCGACTAGGCGCTTCAGCGTGAGAACTTTTCCACGCTGTCAGTGACGTGCATGAGGTGAGTTCATGTCCAATGATCTCAGCTCACCTCATGTACGTCACTGACAGCGTGGGAGAATTCTCACGCTGTAGCGCTGAGTGCAGGAGAATTTTCCCACGCTGTCAGTGACGTGCATGAGGTGAGCCGAGTTCATTGGACATGAACTCGGCTCATCTGGATGCCCTCACAGCCAGACACTGAGGAGCGCAAGCATGCCTGTGCTTCTCCGTGTCAGCGGGATGACAGGCTGGATGGCAGCGTTCTGCAGGTCCAGCCTGTCATCTCGATGTAGCAGAGCTGGAGCTGTCCTGGGAAATATGGAAAGGTAAGGATGCTGTTGCTTTATTATTTTTCTTTTATTGCAGGAGATCGTTGGCTTCAGCTGGAATGGGCGTGATGGTAAGTATAGTTTAATTTAGAACAATAAAGAATTGTGTCTTTATTTCAATTTTCCGGGGTGGCTGCGGACTGCAATTTGCAGCGGGGGGGGGCAGAAAGCTTGGGCCTCCCTGCGCTGCGGATTCCAGCCCCCAGCTGCCTAGTTGTACCTGGCTGGACACAAAAATAAGGCGAAGCCCACGTATTTTTTTTTAAATTATTTCATGAAATTCATGAAATAATTAAGAAATAAAAGCCTTCCCTATATTGCTGTGTCCGGCCAGGTACAAATAGGCAGCTGGTGGTTGGGGGCAGCCCGTTCCTGCCTGCTGTACAGCAGGCAGGAACGGGCTGCCCCCAACCACCAGCTGCCTATTTGTACCTGGCCGGACACAGCAATATAGGGAAGCTCTTTTTTTTTTTTAATTATTTCATTAAATAATTTTAAAAAAATTGACGTGGAGCTTCGCACTATATTTTGGTCCAGTCAGGTACAGCAGGCAGGAACGGGCTTCCCCCAACCAACAGCTGCCTATTTGTACCTGGCCGGACACAACAATATAGGGAAGCCCTTTTTTTCTTAATTATTTTATGAAATAACTTAAAGAAAATTGGCGTGGGGCTTCGCCCTGTTTTTGTGTCCAGCCAGGTACAACTAGGCAGCTGGGGGCTGGAATCCGCAGCACAGGGAGGCCCAAGCTTTCTGGGCCACCCCCGCTGCAAATTGCAGTCCGCAGCCACCCCGGAAAATGGCGCGTTCATAGAAGCGCCATCTTCTGGAGCTGTACCCAACTCATCCAGGGCCCTGGTGTGGCGGCTCACTGGGTAATAAAGGGGTTAGGGCAAGCTTGGCATTATCAGCTGGCCCTAAGCCCGAAATTCATGGAGTCACGCCAATATTAGACATGACCACCATGAATTTCTAGTAAAGTATTTAAAAAAAACACAATACCCAGAAAAAAGTCCTTTAATTGAAATAAACACACAATTCTTTATTGGTCTAAATTAAACCATACTTACCATCACGCCCATTCCAGCTGAAGCCAACGATCTCCTGAAATAAAAGAAAAATAATAAAGCAACATCATCCTTACCTTTCCATAGTTCCCACGACAGCTTCAGCTCTGCTACATCAAGATGACAGGCTGGACCGCAGCAGAAAGCAGCCATCCAGCCTGTCATCCCGCAGACACTGAGAAGCGCAGGCTTGCTTGCGCTCCTCAGTGTCTCTCTGTGACGGCATCCAGATGAGCCGAGTTCCTCATGCACGTCACTGACAGCGTGGGAGAATTCTCACGCTGAAGCGCTGAGTGCAGGAGAATTTTCCCACGCTGTCAGTGACGTGCATGAGGTGAGCTGAGTTCATTGGACATGAGCTCACCTCATGCATGTCACTGACAGCGTGGGAGAATTCTCACGCTGAAGCGCTGAGTGCAGGAGAATTTTCCCACGCTGTCAGTGACGTGCATGAGGTGAGCCGAGTTCATTGGACATGAACTCGGCTCATCTGGATGCCGTCACAGAGAGACGCTGAGGAGCGCAAGCAAGCCTGCGCTTCTCAGTGTCTGCGGGATGACAGGCTGGATGGCAGCGTTCTGCTGCGGTCCAGCCTGTCATCTCGATGTAGCAGAGCTGAAGCTGTTGTGGGAACCATGGAAAGGTAAGGATGATGTTTCTTTAGTATTTTTCTTTTATTGCAGGGGATCGTTGGCTTCAACTGGAATGGGCGTGATGGTAAGTATGGTTTAATTTAGAACAATAAAGAATTGTGTCTTTATTTCAATTAAAGGACTTTATTCTGGGTGTTTGTGTTTTTTTTTAACTTTGACTATGGGGTTAGTAATGGGGGTGTCTTATAGACGCCTCTCCATTACTAACCTGGGCTTGATGTCAGCTGGCATTATAAGCTGACATCAACCCCAGCCCTATTACCCCACTGCCACCGCTACAGGGCAGTGGGAAGAGCGAGGCTAAGTGCCAGAATTGGCGCATCCTATGGATGCGCCATTTCTGGGGCGGCTGACAGCTTGTGTTTCTAGCCTGGGAGGGGGCCAATATTCATGGCACCCTTCCTGGGCTATTAATGTCAGCCCCCAGCTGTCTGCCTAGCCTTTGCTAGCTATTAAATTAGGGGGGACCCCACATCATTTTTTTGGGGGGGTCCCCCATTTTAATAGCTAGTAAAAGCTAGGTATTCAGCTGGGGGCTGATATTAGTAGCCTGGGAAGCTCCGTGGGTTTTACCCCTTCCCAGGCTTCAAACATCTGCCCCAGCTGTCTGCTTAACCTCCGTTAGAGTCTAAAATTATGGGGAACCCCACGCCAATTTTTTTTTAAATAAATCCTTTATTTTAACACTAAATGACAAGTACAGTAATCAACACTGTCACTGTACTTCATATATATGTGACTGACATGTTTCTATCTATCTAATCTATGTGTGATTCTCTATTCCTTCTACTCTAAATTGTCGGGTACCGCTGCTGAATTGCCGGCCGGCTTTTTTAAAGAGACGGTGCATGAAAACACTATTATTTTTTTAAATAAATCCTTTACACTAAATGACAAGTACAGTAAGCAACACTGTCACTGTACTTCATATATATGTGGCTGACATGTTTCTATCTATCTAATCTATGTGTGATTCTCTATTCCTTCTATTCTAAATTGTCGGGTACCGCTGCTGAATTGCCGGCCGGCTTTTTTAAAGAGACGGTGCATGAAAACACTATTATTTTTTTAAATAAATCCTTTACACTAAATGACAAGTACAGTAAGCAACACTGTCACTGTACTTCATATATATGTGACTGACATGTTTCTATCTATCTAATCTATGTGTGAAGAAGCTCTATTCTTTCGGTTCTAAATTGTCGGGTACCGATGTATGCCGCTGATGAATTGCCGGCTTTTCATGTTGCACTGTGAGCACTGTTCCCATCGATTTGGGCAATCACTGTAATGCCACAACCACCATGGCTGTGGCATTACAGTGAGTGGCAGACAATCCCTGCATGATTGGTGCTCTAAATAGCGCCAGACATGCAGGACACGCTTTTGGTGCACGAACAGTTATCGAACATAACCTCGAACAGCCGAATTTTTTGCAAATCGTTCGGGTTTGTCGAACAACTCGAACACCGCCCAAAACAGCTCGAATTTGAGATTGGCGAACAGTTCTAGTCGAACACCGCTCATCTCTAGTCGTGACCGCTGTCGTGTGGTCAAAAGGACTGGGGGCCCAGTGGGTGAGACCCGAGACCACCCACTGCTGCCAGAAGACAGACACCCTCCGGAGTGAGTGTCTGAAGATGGATGTATATATATTTGATACCCTCTGCACAAAAGAAAGATTACTAGTGTAATGCCAAAAAGGAAATTTTATTCAGCGCGACCGAAAAATGGAAGACAGTACAATCCATCCAACGTTTCGGCTATTTGCCTTTATCAAGGTTATCTAAAGAAACATCCAAATATAAGGTCATAAATATATAATCATAAACAAAAAAATTATTTATATAACATACACTCATTAGCAAATTGATAAGTGATATATTAAATCAAAAAGATCACAAGATGAAGACGGACGTAGTTATCGCTAAAGGACAGATAAGTGCAAGCCTCCAGTAATCTACCTTCTCTTATTCAGCCTGAACTTTTGGGACTGCGCCGTATTGTTGATCCTTTCCGTGATATAGTTAAATCACAATCGTTTATTGTCCGATTTTACTGTTTTATTGCTGTGTTACTTAAATTTACACTCCCTGCATGGAGAAACCAAATCTTGAATTAAACCTCTGCCATACTCTCTGCGTGCTGTGTGCGGCATCCGAGCCTTTTAACAATAATACTTACTATCTTCTAATATATAATTTGAGACATATTATACAAAAAATGTTTGTCTGTTTATTGACAATAAGAAAGAGCAATAGTAATCATGTGATATTTACCTGTTGCGCTATCAAAATTTATTCATGAGCTCCAATGCTCCAGTATTTCTTCCATTTTCATTAGCACCTTCATCCCTATTTTAAGTGTTATTTAATTTTTTTGTTGATAATGAAAACATATGTTTTATATTCTATTTATGTGTCACTTCCAGTTTTTATCAGGGGAAATCTGGTAAGTCTGTTGTTATTACTATACCCAAACAGTAGCTTCCAACCACATATGGGGATCGGCAAACTCAGGAGAAATTGTGTAACAAATTAATTGTCCATGTTCTCCTATTAAATGAAAAACTTGAGGCTAAGCATCATTTTAACAGAAAAATTTTCAATATTAATTTCCACAACTCAATGTTATAAAATTATGTGAATCGCATGTAGTTTTAAAATGCTCAATACGCCCCTGGAGCAATTCCTCAAATGGTGTAGATTCCAAAATGGGGTCACGTGTGCAGATTTCTGCTGTTTAGGTATCTCAGGCGCTCTACTAATGTATATAGGGAAAAAGGATCCAGCTTCAAATATGAATTCATATATATAAAAAATTGTTTGTATTCAATAATTAAAAATATAAAGGCAACACTGTGTTGCATCTAGGCATAGGTGTAATTGGGGATAAGAGGTACAAAAGGAAAATTAATAGAAACTGAACACGTTTCGAACACTCAGTAAACTCAGGCTGAGTCTAAGAACGTACTGAGCATTGGAAACGCGTTTGATTTTTATTCATTCTCCTTTTGTACCTCTTATCCCCAATTACACCTATGCTTATGTGCAACACAGTGTAGTCTTTATATTTTTAATTATTGAATAAAATAACCTTTTTAAACATATGAATTCCTATTTGAAGCCTTTTTCCCTCTATATTTACCTGACGTTCAGCAGCAACATGATCCTGTGCTTCTATTTGCCGGTACTTATCTGGATTTATTTACAAGGGTGGGCTGATACTCTGTTTTTCTTGCTTCACTAATGTGTCATGACATCCGCAATCAATTCTAGCAAAAATTGTGCTTGAAAAGTTAAATACACCTCTTTCCTTCCAAGCCCCTTCTGTTTGCCCATACAGTAGTTTCCGTCCACATATGGGGTATCATGTATGCAGGACAAATTGCACAACAGATTGTGGGATCTTTTTTCTCCTGTTACCCTTGTGAAAATGAGAGATTTGGAGCAACATTTTCATAGAAAAAAAGGTATCATTTCATTTTCATGACTCAATTTTCTAAAATTCTGTAAAGCACCAGTGGGTTCAACATGCTAATGATTCCCCTAGATAAATTCCTTGATTGGTGTAATATTTTAATGGAAAGAAATAATTTTTCATTTTAAGTGCCCAATGTTACAAAATTCCACAAATCATCTGTGGATTTAGAATGCTCAATACTTTCATAGATAAGTTCCTCTAGGGGTGCAGGCACTTGTGGAGGGGTTCTGCTGTTTTGACACCTCAGGAACTGTCTCAATGTGACATGCCATCCGTAATCTGTTTCAATAAAAATTCTGATAAAAAAAAGTCAAATGATGCAAGATTTTTGTGGGAAAAAAAACATAATATTCAATCTTCACAGCCCAATATTATAAAATTCTGTGAAGAACCTGTAGGTTTCAGATGCTCAGCACACTCATACATGAATTCCTTGAAGGGTTAGTTTCCAAAATGGGGTCACTTGTCGGGGAGATTCTGCTGTTTGTACACCTCAGAGGCTCTGCAATTGTAACATGGCGTCCGCAATCTATTCCAGCCAATTTTATGTTTCTTTCTTCCAGTTTGCATTAATTTCTGTGAAGCACCTGGAGGATTAACAAATTTACTGAATGGGGTTTTTGAATGACATCCAGGTGCTTTCTGTTTTTTCACAAACTGCTAGATAGAAAAAAGATAGAGAAACCTTTTTTTAACATATGAAGGTATCACTTTTTTCAGCTTCCTATGACCTGCATGTTCATATATGGTTTAGGAGGGTTCATCCTACTGACAGATTCTCTAAGGGAAGTAACAAAGCATTTGGTTGGTGCACTCTTTTTCCACTAGAGGTCACCAGTGTCTAAGCTTTTCTTGATCACTAGTGTGTTAATGCCTCACTATGATGTTCACTTTATTGCTACAGCATCTCGGGTTTGAATCTGACCAAGTACAACATTTCCACAGTTTGTAGTTTCTTCTTGTGTTTGTGGAGGTGTTCTCTGGATAAACTAGTTTCCACCAAAATACTCAAAAAAATATTCTAAGAGATTACTAAGCTTCTTATGCAACAGACCTTAGTGTGTGTAAAAAACAAATGGAAAAAGTATATGGCGAGCAGCGCCCCGATAAGGAAAGGTGAATGGATTGAGTACTGTGTAACTTCTTTCTAACAAAATGTATCACTTCATTGTATTTTGACAGTGAAGTAACTGATGACCTTTGCACCAGAATTTTATCTTGCACTATGGTATGGCAAGCTATGATTTTTGTTTCTGCACAGAAAAGGTTGCGTATATTGGCCATTTAACTGCATTTTTCCAGTTTTTGACCCTTGGGTATAGAGGTTTTAGGCTTGCTATTATGGTATGTTATTGAATATGACAAGTGACATATACTGTGTAATATTTGTTTCTTATGGGTACTGCATGTTATATGTGCTCATGTGTATTGTGGGTACATGTCATGAGGGGATGCTGAGAGTTGCACTCAAGGCCGGACTGGCCATAGGGAAAATATGGCAAATGCCTCGGCGTCCCTACTGTTAACTGCTCTGGCTGAGCTCTGTACTCCGGCAGGTTACTTCCAGTCTGCAAACAGTTGAAGGCCAGGGGATGTCGGTCGGTGCAAAGACATCACTTCATCATGCCACCTGCACCTACTTCTAGACAAGATAGAGGAGGATATGAAGGCTGCAGTGGACAGGGCATTGGATTAAGTGTGTATAAGGGTTTTTTTTTGGGGGGGGGGGGGACTATCATATTCTATGTGGGTCTATGTGGTGATCATCATATTCTATGAAGGGCTATGTGGGGACCATCATACACTATGGGGGCTGTGTAGGGAATATCATACTCTATAGTGGGTCGTGTGAGGGCAATCATATTCTATGAGAGATTGTTTGAGGACCACCATACTGTATGGGGGCTGTGTGTGGACCTTCATATTGCATGGGGAGTTGGGTGAGGATGATCACACCGTATGAGGGGCTGCGTGTGGACCTTTATACTGTATTAGGGCTGTGTGTGGGGCCATCATACCGTGTACTGTAAATGTGGACCCCTCACCCCTCCACTACAGACACCTCAACATCCTCAATATGTGTTTTGCAACATTCATCAGGAGGTATCAATAGATTAAAGAACACCCTAAAGAAGAAAGTGCCTTTTTAAGCCCCAAGGCTTGCATCCATGGAGTATGTGCTGACTGGTGTAGCGAGTTTGAGGCAAGTGCAGTCAGACTATCTGTATTTTAAGGACTGTCCTGCTTAGAAGAATAGTGTCCTCTTGGGATGCTACAAAAAGGAAAGCACTGGTGAAACTGATGACCTGCTAACATTACACTGTCATCTGTAAGTTATCAATATATTTTGGTCACTACCTTATGAGATCTGCTGTGAATTGTGTCACCTGGGCTTTGATGAATTTTGATCTGTCAAACAACGACTGTGAGTTCTAAACTTTTTCAAAAGACTGCTATTATTGCCAATTATAAATCCCAAGCACTCTGTGCTTCAACTTTGTTGTGCAAGAGTCAAGCTCTGTCTCTCATCGTTGAAGTATAACCACCAACCTATACACCATAATTCTATTCTGTATCTGCCAAGCTCTGTTCCACAACACAGTCTGCAACCTCCAACTTTTTAACCTCATGGAGATTGTAACAGTCTATCTGAGACCGTCAGCTCCAAAATTCTATGTGGGACAGACTTGTTGCAGGTCAGTCTGTATAGCAGGTCCCAGATGCACTATGGTATTCATCCTTTAACCTTTATACAGGGATATGGACATATAATAGTGCCCCTGAGTTGTATCCATGGAGTAGCTTCTGGTTGGAGAAGCGAGCTTGAGGCAAAAGTGGTCAGGCGAGCTGGGGCAATAACTGGAGTAACAAGACAAGGTATGAAATCAGGAAATGTGGTGAAGTTAGAGTAATACCAGGGATTTAATAGCAGGACATCCGTCAAAGTTTAGTCAGGAAAGCTGAAGTCAATATCAAAGGGTATCACAGAGTTAGACAAAGTCAGAGTTACAGTGTAGTGCATAGAAAGTACACATAATTTCACAGTATACAGAAAGGTGTGTACATGATTTTACACAATAAATAGCAACAAAACTAATAGTGCAACACATAGCTGATTTTACCATATAGTGTACTGGAAAACGGGAAAAAAAATCCAAGTGCGGTGAAATTGCAAAAGAAGTGCAATTCCACAATTCTTTTTTGTTTGTTTTTTAGTTACCATGTTCACTAAATGCTGAAACTAATCTGCCATTATGATTTACAAGTTCAGTACGAGTACGCAGATACCAAACATGTTTAGGTTCATTTTTCTTTAAGTTGTGAAAAAAAAATGTCAAAGTTTCAGGATCTGGGGCTGGGTGAGGGCTTATTTGTGTGACAAGCTGACGTTTATATTGAAACCATTTTGGGATAGATATGATGTTTTGATCGCCCCTTATTGCATTTTAATACAATGTTACGGCGACCAAAAAAACTTAATTCCGTCGTTTTGATTTTTTTTCTCATAATGCTGTTTACCGATTGGATTAAAGAAGTTGTCCAGTACTCTTTACAATGGCCCCAATGTCCCCCAGTGTATTAAGCCTGTGCAGATAAGCGTTTTCGTAAATACCTTTAGTTGTCTTTATAGCCTGTGAGCGGCGCTATCGCTGGCCGCACACAGTCATCACGTGACCCCCGGCTGCAGCCGGCTCTTCCTTCCGCTGATGTCATGTCAAGTGAGGGGTGACTCAGCGCTGGAGTCCCCGCGGTGGCTGCTGGGCTGTGGGTGGGGTTACCCTGCGCATCACACCCAGCATCCACCGCGCACTTTCCCAATGAATGAGGAGAGGGAAAGCTGGGTGTGATGTGCAGGGTAACCCCGCCCACAACCCATCACTCACCGTGGAATGCAGCACTGAGTCACACCCGGCTGCAGCCGGAACTTGACGTGACATCAGCGGATAGCGCCGCTCACAGGCAAGAAGTACAGCACAAGGTATTTAGAAAAAAGCTTATTTCCACCATAAAAATATATTGGGGCATTATCAATAGTAGTGGACAACCCCTTTAATTTATTTTATATTTTGATTGGACATTTCTGAACGCAGCGATACCAAATATGTGTATTTTTTTAATTTTTTAATTGTTTAATTTCGAAAGGGGCAAAAAGGGGGTGAATTGAACTTTTATGTTTTTTTATTTACCAGCCAAATTTTACATCCATACACACCACACCAATAAAGCTCACCGTTGAAGTATTGTTTCTTTTGGCCATATACCTATCTAGGATTTCTTGTTATGTCTTTTATGGTTAGGGAAGGGGGGGGTGATTTTAGGTATAAAAAAAAAGAAAGTAAAAATAGAAAACAACAATGTAAAAGATCTTGAAATTTACTGTACATGTTCATTTTTGCACAACAATTTTACTGGTACAATTATAGTGCAGCCACATTTTTCTTTCTGTACGTGTACCTACCTACCTAGCATTTCTTGTTATGACTTTTTGGGAAGGGGAGTTTGTTTGTTAAAAAAATAGATTAAAAATGTAGACATTTAAATGTGCATGTCTGTTTTTGCATATCTGCTTTACTATGCCAGTTTAACATTTGTACATGCCAGACCAGTGCAGCACCCTGTAGTTAGTCTTTTTGAATGTGTACCTACATACACTGTAGCTTTTCTTGTTAAGTATTTTTTGCCAAGAGTTAAATTTTAAGGGTTGAAAAGATTTTCAAAAATTAATTACAAGGTTGTGCAAACTTGTATGGCTAAAAAAAAAGTGGCAATGGACAGGGACATATAAAAGACAAAAGCAAAAACATATGATGGCTAAGAATGTGGGAGCCGCTTAGAGTAGAATTATCACCGCTACCACTATCACCAGCCTGTTAGGCAATAGTACTACCAAATGCCAGTCACAATTGGCCTTTTTTGCCTCTGGCAAGTTTACTAGTGGGAAGGAAGCGTTACAGAACAAATGGCATGCCAATCATCTCCGTCATGGCAGGATGATATTAGCTCAGACAGGGATACAGTCAGTAAAGGCTCCCATACATATTAGTCTTAAAGAGGTTTTACCACAAATAAACTACACGTTAATTAATGGATATTGGATTAAAATTAAGTTCCATAATTGTATGTGTTAAAAAAATGTTCCTGTGCTGAGATAATCTTATAAATGTAGTACAAAGAAAGAGATCCATCACTCTTCTGAAAATAAAAAATTATGACTTTATTGTCCACAAATTAAAATCCAGTTCTTAACAGCAAGAGATTCATCTGACGCGTATTGAACAAAAAAGTTTTCTTAATAGTGTTGTGCGACCGTGCTTGGATAAGGTGTTAATAGTGTTTCTTCGGCATGCTCGAAAAATCTGTTTACGTCGCTGCGGCTGCATGTCTCACTGCTATTAGACAGCCTCACCACATGAAGGGAGTCCCTGCATGTGTTGCGGCTGTCGAACAGTTAGCACTTGAGCGTGATCGGATAACACCTTATTTGAGTATGTTCGCTCAACACTGGTCCTTAATCATAGCATGCTCAAATCAGATCAAATAAAAAATCATTTTTGCGTAAACAAAATTATTTCTTCTTTTTCCTTTTGTAAATATTCTGTTCTTTCAACCTATACTATGTTCAGTAGTGGATATATTAATAT
Organism: Phyllobates terribilis; assembly: GCF_046119375.1. Lineage (NCBI taxonomy): Eukaryota > Metazoa > Chordata > Amphibia > Anura > Dendrobatidae > Phyllobates > Phyllobates terribilis. The sequence goes on along the minus strand of NW_027362768.1, from coordinate 30,360,661 downwards.
GTGCTTTTCTATGAACATTAACAATAAGATATGTATATAAATTAAACCATAATTATCTTTATTAGTGAGTATTAAAATTTACAAATTAAAAAATTAAAAAAGGGGGCAGCGGGGATATCGTGTAACCTCGGAATAACATGTAAGTGTTTTCATTTACCCTGTATTCTATCTTTAAACAATGTCCTCTAGCTTATATTATACTGGCAACAACCAGTCTAAACATTAATGTTGGCATATATAATCAAAATGATAATAACCTATATTACAGATATGCTTGACTGCACTTGCCACTTTATGCTTTACTGAGGCTCTATACAGCAATAATGACTCATACAGACATTTACCGTCAGTATTACTTAACCTTATAGTTATGATTAACTGCACTTGTCACTTTATATTCTTCTGTAGTCATTGATATATATAAGGAGTCCTTGGTTAATTCACTTATTACTTTAATTGCGAAAAATTGATTGTGGATGTTCTTTGCATTAGAGGTCAAGTCAACACAAGTCTTTATTCTAAAACTTGACAATTTTTCAGATAGTATAAAGAAAATGATCGACTACAGATTCCCGCACCTGCTTAGCAGCACTAGTTTTTTTAATTTTTTCATTTGTGAATTTTAATTCTCAATAATGTAGATTAATTATGGTTTAAATATACTCTGGGTTTTGGGCTTTATCTCGCGCCCGCAGTAATGTGTTAAAAATGATTACTCTATAATTATCTGGAATATTTTAATTGGTGGAGGCGGAGATGTTTTTTTATGATTTAACCACATAATGGACTAGAAAACCACAAGCTTGAGAAAGGGATGTGTCCCAAAACTTCACAACAGATGAAGTAGCTCACACTACAATTCTAGAATACAATTCTATGAGTGCACTAGTTATTTACATGACAGTAGCACTCTGAGTTAGGGCAAATCTAGAGTTGGGAATCAGGCAGGGATGGGCTGATAATATGACAATAATGATGATTATGATTGTGTAGTAGACAAAACCTGGAAACAAGATCTTAGTGCCAAGAAGCTGATGCCATCAGAAAAAGAGTGTGTTGGCATCGGTGATAAAGAGTGGAGCATCTGGAGGCAGATCTGTTTCTTCTGCGGTCAGCTTGAGAGAAGGTAATTCTGCAACTAGTGAAGGAGGGACAACAGCACCTAAAAGCTTATGTGATGGTCTTGGTGGTGGCGAGACCTACATGAGGGGATCTTGAGTGTTGAAATTTTTTTCCATGTGACAGGAGGACCAATCTATTGCAGTCAGCAGGCTTTTTAATAGGAAACTAAGCCATGGAAGTTCATGCATTAATCGAATAGGAACTAGCACTGCGAAAAGCATGTGGGAAAACTGACCAGCAATATGAGCAAGGCTCCTCATGCTCATTTATCCTCTAGACAGGCTGCATCCTCAAAGTACTGTTCAGTCATTGTCATCATTGCCATCATTATCCTAATCTATTGCTTTCCAAATTCTGCCACTTCTCTTACCATTGTGTCACCAATCAGCCATATAGGTGCCCAGGAAATCCTGTTGTGTTTGTGAAAAAACTCATCTCCCATATGTCCAGGTACCATAATCAATGCTGTTCCACCTGGATTGTACTGCCTTTTGTGAAATGATGGTATGCACTCCGTCTCAATGGAAATACCTAGCTTCCATTTTTTGTTGAAGAAATCTGTCTTTGTTATTTACTCTGTTGTGGAAGAGACCATGGGATGCTCCTTGAAATTCACATTCTACTGTGAGGTGCACTCCACCATTGATAGTAGCAATAATGGTCAGGGAAGTGACATCTTTTTCATGGCCCATTGAGTCAATGATTTAAACAGTGGCGATACACTACTACAAGCAGGTCAGGTGTTTACTGGTGACACCTCCATACCAGATGACACTTATGTACCTCCTTCACATTCTCCTCATCTTATAACTCCCTGTCCCCAAAAGCAGTAGAGCAGAATGTTGTATCAAATGTCCCACTGGACGGCTACTCATCAACTACAACTGGGCAACTTAGTAAGCAACAATTTCAGAAATATTGTGGCTGCCATGCTTTTAGGCAATCTAACACATGCTCACTGCTTAACCGCCTCAATTTCATTAGGCACAACAGACAAAAATTTCTTCCAAACAAAAATTCATGGGCATCCATTACTACAATTTCCTCTACTATCATCTTTATTTTTTGTAAAAATTTGTATTTTATGTGAATCCACCGGTGTGAATTCACCCATTATAACCCTAAACAGGATTGGGACTCTGCGCAGGGTTGGGCATTAAAGGTTAAATTATTCTCAAAATAAAATTCATGAGTATCCGTTACTACAATTTTCTATGCGATCATTCTTATTTTTTGCAAAAATAAAGATGTTCAGTGTTTCAACTGGTGTAAATTCACCGGGTAGAACCCTGTGTAGGATTGTGAGCATGGCTAGGCGCAAAAGGTGACAATTTTCAAAATGAAAATCATGGTCATCCATTACTCAAATTTTCTTTACCATTTCTTTACCATCATCCTCATTTCACCCAGTGAAATCCTGTGTAGGATTGGGCCCCTGCACAGGCTGGAAACATAAAAGACTGTTGTAGTGTTATTTTTCACTAACTCAAATGGTAAGAGTGGGCAATTGGACCAGGAATTGAGCCATGACTCTAAGTTTACCGTGGTCTGGAAACAATGTGAGGCACAGAAAGCAATATACAACATTTTTAGGACAGACAGACACAGTGTCAGTTATACAAGAATGGATGGTGATCATTAAGTCCAGGAACCTTCATGCATCATTTATAAAAAACATTGTCAGCAAGGTTTGGCGTGAACCACAAGCCTAGCCAGGTGAATTCTTAGTAGGCACCACGCTGGAAATTTCTTCTCTTCTGGAAGGCAGTGCCAGAATGGTCTTCCTGATCACCAAAAGACTAAGAGGGATTATTTTTTGACTATTTTATAATTTAAAAAAACATGAAACATATGTCAATGCAGTGTTTTTTTAAAGAAGCTGTTGGTTGCCACCGATTACCATCCATTCACATGGTGAGATCAGTGTGACATCGCTAAGGCTAGAGGCGCACTTGGGGGGACAGGTAGGGTATGTATTCCAGGTGCACCTAGCAGGGGGCGACTAATGTGGCCAATCAAGCATTTGTTGCCGCTCATATGAATGGGATGCGACTTGTAGCTAAACTGACACAAACTCAGAGAATCTGAAAAATAACTGCTCCATAGTGTTGAGCCACCCCCGTAGTGTTCGAGTTCGGTTCGGTTCGTCGAACACCCGTGTGTTCGCCGAACTGTTCGCCGAACTGTTCGTCGAACTGTTCGTCGAACACCTTCGAACACCGTTAAAACCAATGGCAGGCAAACAAAAACACATAGAAACACATAGAAAACACCTTCAAAGGTGTCCAAAAGCTGACAAACTGCTCAGAAGACATAACTAACACATGGAAAAGTGACAAGTACATATAGTCATGCGAAAATAAAAGAGGTGGAGGAGTAAAAGGAGGGGGAGACACAGATATAGGCATGTCATGCCCTTCTAAAATCCAAAAAGTGAGAAGCCGACACGGCCAGTCCGCTCCTGCCCGTGCCACCTCCGTGTCGCCGGGTTTGTGCCAGAGCCGCGGTGAACCCTGATGGCCAGCCCCCCTCTCCCAATACTGGTGCCTGTCCGCTGGTGGGTCGAGCGAGCCCCCCTGTGGTGGAGGCAGCTCTAAGCTTTTCAATTTAAATTGTCTCTCTAATTTGAATGAATACACTTTAAATCCATTTACAAGGATCTATTGGAGGGCAAGTCTCATGCCAGCAGCCGCGTAATTCCAGCTCCAGTAGCGTCCACTAAAGCTGCTGCAGTTAAAAAGCTTTTATAAGGATCGAGCTCGGCTGTCCACCGCAAGGCATCCTAATGCCAGTCCCAGCCCCTATGCCTTGGGGTGCCTCCTGATGCTCTTCACTAAGTATCCCGTGGTCCTGAATCATTTCCTTTGAAAAAATTAAGTGTCTAAACTACAGGTGGTGTAGCTTGCTTAACAGCCGGGATAATCCGCTGACTAGCAGACACTGCTACTAGGCACAAAGTATTTCCTGGGCTAGATGCAGTTAAAAATTTGTAATTAGATACTCTCGTTGGATGCTGAGAAAGCATTCCATAGAGTCTCCTGGCACGCCATATATGATTCTCTTAAAAAGCTTGGGGTAGGGGTCTAGGGGACCCTTTTATAGCCAAAATCACGGCCCTGTATCGCAATACGTCACCTAGGCTGAAGATAAATGGAACTGTAGCACCCTGAGGGCTCGGTTGCTACAGACGTATTGCACCTCACCCAGAGGTGTGATATCTCACTCTCAGGTAAGGATGGAGTGTGGATCAGGACCCGACACCTGCATGCATTACACCACATTGCCGTGGGGCAGGGCGACCAATATGCCCCTGAGATGGGCACGACAGTCCCTGTCCCTAGCTGGAGTGGGGGGAGGGAACACTGAGGAAGGGGAACCCTGTAGTGCAGGAGCAGGGAGGAAGCAGTTCCTGGGTGCATTGAGAAGGGAGTATAAAAGGTGGGCACCATCTTAGTTCAGTGCAGAGAAGTCTGAGCAGAAGTGGCAGGGAGCAGGGGCTCTGCATGAGCTCTGCTCCGGAGGCGGGCCTAGTAACAGAGGCCCAGGCCTGGAAGAGGGAGAAGGAAGGAAGAGGAGCGGAGAAGGCTCCAGGAACGAGGAATGAAGGGATCCCAGGGGTGCGGACGGGCGAGTCGCCACCGCACGCCCGAATCCACCTGCGTGGAGGGGTCAGGCCAAAGGGGGAGACCGGTCCCCGAACTAGTGGAGGCAGGAAACGACCCTCAGCTAGAAACCGGAGGCTCTGACATTTTATGTGGCGCAGCCCCTCGCTACACCCGCTAGGAAGGCACCACATAGGGTCAGGGAAACTGGCGCCAAGTTTACCAAGAGGAGGCCCGAGGCAGCCGGACAGAAGTGTTGGTAAGAAAGGCCAGACAAAGGACACACAAAGGGGGTCCTGTGAAGTGCTCCAAAGTTATCTGGGAGTTGTCTGAGCCCCTCACCTGGTGAGCACAGTACGACGTGGGCAGCCGTTACCTGCAGACGTGGTCTGGATAATAAGAACTGTGAGTAAAGGCCCTGGACTGCATCACTGACTCCGTGTCGTTACTGCTGCTGCCCTGCACCATCACCCCCATCCTCCGCATACACTGCCCTGAGGCTATACTCCTCCCGTGGGGAGTTATGCTACGCTCTGCTGCACCCACAACACCAGCCTCAGCGGTCTGCCCTGGAGCGGCGGTTCACTCTGACCGCAATCCACGGGTGGCGTAGTCGGACATTTAAACATCAAAACCACATAAATAGTTCCGCCACTGGTTTGACCGCCCTGAGCCACAGAACCGGGTTGCCGCCACGGAGACTACAACCACCAGCATCCACCAAAAAGGGTCCGACTCCGGGTGTCCCAAGGCCCAGGGGGCGCGTCAGAACATTTTCATCACCTTTCACAATCACCAATGGGACAAGGCAGGGATGTTCTCTGTCCCCTCTCTTATACATCCTAGTGACGGAGCACCTGCTCTCATCAATTCGCCATAACCCCAATATTAGGTGGATTGAGGTGGGAGGCACCGAGTACAAGTGCTCTCTATTTGCTGATGATGTCCTAGTATATATCACTCAATCACATATATCCATCCCTGCTGTTATGGCTGAAATAGATCACTTTGTTACATGGTCAAATTTTAAAATCAATGCAGCGAAGTCTGAGGCCCTCGATGTATCCCTCCCCAAATCCATATAGGATTCCATCCAGTCCAACTTTCCCTTTGCCTGTCCCTCACAGGGTATCAAATACTTAGGAATTTCTATTCATAGAGACCTCTCCCATCTATGTTATCTTAATTTTGGGCCCTTTATTGAACAACTCCATACAGACCACGGTTGGCAAGTTAGAACTGTAAGATTCACTACGTGAACCGCTGGTGTTTTGTGGAAAAGCACATGTACACTGCGTTCCAAATTATTATGCAAAAAGTGTTTAGGAGTGATAAGGGAAGAATTTGTTTGTTTGTCAGTTAAACTCATTGATGGTGATGTGTGTCAGGGCTCTTTATATCACTGTAAGCAATTGCAGACACCTGTGCTAATTAGTTTGGCAGGTGTGTCCAATGAAAGGCAAGACTGCTTAAGAAGGCTCTCTCACATTATTAAGCAGCCTACATTTTCTGCCAAAATGGGAAAGAAAAAGGATGTGTCGGCTGCTGAGAAGCAACAAATTGTGGAGTGTTTAGGTCAAGGCATGACTACAATCAACATTGTGCGATGATCAGGATGAAGTGTCTTGGCAATCAAGAAGTATGTAGCTGATTCACAGTACACACGTGTGCGTGCTGATAAGGGCAAATTGAGGACTCTTTCCTACAGGCAATTACGTCAGGTTGAAAGAGCAGCGGCCAAAAAGCCTTGTCATAGCAGCAGACAAGTTTTTGAAGCTGCTTGTGCCTCCAACGTCCCCCGAACAACAAGATGCAGGGTCCTTCAGAGGTTTGCAGCTGTGCATACGCCATCCTGTCGACCTCCTCTATCCACTTCACACAAGCAGAAACGGCTCCAGTGGGCCAAACATTACATGAAGACTGATTTCAAAACAGTTTTGTTCACGGATGAGTGCCGTGCAGCGCTCGATGGTCCAGATGGATGGAGTGGAGGATGGCTGGTTGATGGACACCCCACGCAAACACGGCTACAGCGCCAACAAGGAGGAGGTGGAGTAATGTTTTGGGCTGGAATCATGGGGAGAGAGATTGTCGGCCCCTTTAGGATCCCTGAAGGCGCTAAAGATGAACTCCATAATGTATGTGGATTTTCTCAAACAGCACTTCCTGCCATGGTTCAAGAAGAAGAACCGTGTATTTCACAGCAAGATCATTTTTCTGCATGATAATGCACCATCTCATGCTGCACATAAAACATCTGCATCTCTGGCTGATATGGGCATAAAAGGGGACAAACTTATGGTGTGACCCCCATGCTCCCCTGACCTCTACCCCATTCAGAACCTTTGGAGCATCATTAAAAGGAGTGTCAATGATGGCGGGAGGCAGTTCACATCTAAGCAACAGCTCTGGGAGGGTATTCTGTCCTCATGCAAAACAATTGAAGCAGAAACCATCCAAAACCTGACAAATTCAATGAACGAGAGAGTTCAGAAGCTCCTTTCGAACAAGGGGTCCTATGTGAAAATGTAACATCACCTAGAATAAAGTTTTGAGTTGAAAACTATTTGATTTCAGTTTCTAACAACCTGCTAATGCTTATAATTTCAAAAATGACCATTTTTTTGGTCTTTATTAAAATGAAAAGGTTGATCGAAAAGTTTGGGGGATCTAAGAGTGTGGCAACCCAGTAGTCATGATTACTTCGAATTCTGACAATATGAGGGTCATGCTGCAGGTAGTGCAGCAAGAAGGCACTTATGTGTCTTGCGCATCTCGGAGCCCCAAAATTATTTTCTGGGCTAGATGCAGCTAAAAATTATTTTAAATTTTAAATCTGGTGAAGCTTTAGTATAGATGGCCTAATAGGATCAGTGCTGCACACTGCTACAAAGCCCAAATTATTTTCCAGCCAAGATACAGATAAACATGATTAGTAATTTGAAAGCTTAAAACGGTTGGTAGGGTGATTTTAACCAATCATCAAGCTTTTACTCTCCCCAGGATGACACAGGGGTAGAAAAGTCGTTTCGGATCCATGATTTGTTCATCTTTATGAACGTGAGTCTGTCTACATTATCAGTGGAGAGCCGCGTGCGCTTATCTGTCAGCACACCACCAGCAGCGCTGAACAAACGTTCAGACAGAACGCTGGCTGCGGGGCATGACAAGATCTCCAAGGCGTAAGTGGCTAGCTCCGGCCATTTATCCAGATTGGAAGCCCAAAAAGAGCAAGGGTCCAGTGACACAGTCGTGGCTTCAATGATTACTTGGAGATACTCCTGTACCATCGTCTCTAGGCGTTGACTATGTGTCAGACTTCTTGTCTCCTGTGGCCTTGCAAAGGATGGGCTAAAAAAGTGGTGAAATGATTCTGCAAAATTGATGTTACCAGCAGATACTGTGAGATTCACTACGTGCACCACTGGTATTTTGTGGAAAAGCACATGTAAGATTCTGCAACAGTCTCTGCTGATACTCCTGCATGCGTGCATCCCTTTCTATGGCAGGAATAATTTCTGCAAATTTACTTTTGTACCGGGGATCTAACAGTGTGGCAACCCAGTAGTCAGGATTATTTCTAATTCTCACAATTCGAGGGTCATGTTGCAGGTAGTGCAGCAAGAAGGCACTCATGTGTGTTGCGCATCCAGGAGCACCAAGTCCCTGTTGTGTTGGTGGCGAGGTAACAATCATGCTTCCTTCCTCTGTCCTCTCCCCCCAACCTCGCACAACAGAAATGTGATCAAGGTCTCCCTCATCTGATGAGTCTTCCATCAGTTCGTCCTCCACTTCTTCCTGGGCTCCTGCACCTTCCTCACTAGTTTGGCTGCTACCATGCGCCCTGGTAAAACCATCTCCCCCACGCTCACATGCCTGCCGCCTTGGTGCTGCCGACCGTCTGGACCTTGCAGATGTTAGTGGCGCGCCCCCTGGGCCATATTCTTTAGAGGAATACCCGGAGCCGGATCAGATGGGAGTTGTAGTCTTCCGAGTGGCTGTGACCCGGTCCGTGCCCAGGGTGTCAAGCTCAGTTGCATGTGGCAGTCCTACAGATGTTATTAAGTTCTTAATGTCGACTACGCCACCCGTTGTATTGCGGTCACTACGGCCGCCGCTGCAGCAGGGTCCGCTGAGGCTGATGGTGTTGGTGCAGCTTTTGATGGTATAACCCCCAACGGGTGGGGTATAGCCTCAGGGGGTCAGGTGCAGAGGATAGGGGTTGTGGTGGTGCAGCATAGGTGTTAAATGAAGACAGAGTCGGGTTGTGCAGTTTAGGGTATTTACTCACTGCTGATATTCCGGTCACTCCAGCTTCAAGTGACCACCCGAGCCGTGCTGCGTCCACCAGGTCCTGGATCCAGCCAACCCCCAAGCAAGTCCGGAGCGTGGCCCTGAGCTCTCCTTCTGTCCTTTCCTCTGGCCGTCCCCACTAGTGATCCACCTAGGTCCAGCTCCCTCGGGCCTTCTGTTGGGAGACCCTTGGCCTTGGGTTCCCTGACCCTCCACGTGGTCTGCCTTCGGGGTAGATGTGGTGGGTGGCCGTGGCAGACGCTGCCCACGGCCTCCGGTCTCTGGCTAGGGTGTGCTTTTGCCCCCACCAGTTTGGGCTCCGGTACCCTATTGCCGACTCTTCACCCGGGGATTGAATTTGGGTTCTCAGAGTCCTTTCTTTTCCCCCTCTGGGTCTCTCTTTCTTCTCCTCTCTCACTCTCTCTGGGACTGCTCTGCTCCTCTTCCTCTGACTTCTCTCAGACTGACCCTGATCTTTGATGGTGCCCACCTTAAATACTCCCTCTATGTGTGAGCTCAGGTGACCAGCACCCAATGAGCTCCTATCTTTACCCAGGCTGCTCCCCCTATCTGCCCCTACACTACTTGGGATGTACCACCCCCCTCCCACTCCAGCCAGGAACAGACTCGGTCGTACCTGCACATTTCTAAGTGGGAGTACCGTTGGTCTGTGCCCCGGAAATGGGATGTGTGTAGTGCATGCAGCCTACCGAGCTCAGTTCCACACTCCATCCTTACCCGGGAGTGGAATATCACACCTCTGGGTTGAGGTGCAATACCCCTGTAGCAGCCGAATCCTCAGGGTGCTACATTCCCCCCTGGTAAATCACAGCACGTCCTCGGGCTGTAAGAACAAAACACCAAAACATACAATTTTTGCATAAACATCATAATAAAACATCATATAAAACATTGTATATATATATATATCAATAAAACTTTTTCATATAGACTTTTCTTCGCTTCTTGCTCCTCCTCCGGTCACTGTGCAACGCGTGACCGGGTAAAGTGCGACAGTCTTTTCTTGAAAAAAATGGTTTTCCTATAAAACCGGTAGGGGGCGCTTTAGGACACGCAACTATATACAAAAGGGAAGGTGGCCGCTCTCAGTCCTCGGCCAGGTATTAGGGAGGAATGACCGCTCTCAGTCCTCGGTCAGTGGGATTTAAGGGTTAAACGGGTAAACAGTTCAATTCTCTGGTCCCAACGGGGACTACATTAGCTACAGTAACAGTTCACTGTGCCCCGACGGGCAACTATATACAGCTTCTGCTTCGCTGTACTTAACGACGACGTCCTCCTGCTCTTTCTTTATGGTTACCTCTAACTCTAGTTTCAGACCCGTCCGGGTCCTCTTGTTCTTCCTCCTCACACCGCAGCTCTTCCTCCGTCAGGCGATGCACATGGAGGGCGTAGGGTCCTTTGGCACACTTGTGCCGGGTGAAGGTGACCTCGTCCCCGATGTAAAGGTCACGACCTCTGTGTCCCTCCGGTAGGTGGGATTCAACGTCTCTCCTGGTTACAAAGACGTCGCCTGGGGTGCGGTGGTCTCGGATGAAGCCCCACCCATGCTGCATGTTAAACTTAATCACAGTCCCGGTGGTGCGGGGACTATGCGCTGCACGGGGGTCTCTCCTGGCCCGGCTCTTCTGCTCCGCGCTCCTTATTTGAGCTTGCTGTTCCCGGACCCGCCTCTCTCTCCGCTCCCTCTCGAAGACCTCGAGCTGTTGGCGGCAGCACTCAGCACGCTCCGCTGCAGCTGCCCGAGTCTCCTGAGTGAACCCCATGAGATCTTCTCCGGTGGGGTCCCACTCAAATTGGGCCTCTTCTAGCGGGGGCGAGATCCTCTTTACGGGCTTTGGAGCCGGGATCAGGGGTGCACACATGGCCCCAGCCTTCCTCTGTCGTTCCAGTTCATGATATTCCTGGGGCCAGATGAAAGGCTGCCCATCCGGGCACGTGTGTTGGCTGAACAGGTCCTCTCCCAGATGCGGCACTCTTGGTCTTATGGGAGCGGTGGTGTTAGCGCCCGGGTTGCCCGGGCCTTGCGGCCAGGCCTGGGGTATCTGGAAGGTGAAGGGCACCGTAAGGACGGCGGCGCCCTGGGCTACTTGGCCCTGCGACCAGGCCGGGGGCTCCGCGGAGGTAGGGGGCGCTGTTGGTATTGCGGCGCCTGGGGGTACTAGGCCTTGCGACCAGGCTGGTGGTACTTCCTGCTTGGTCACGCTCGGGGTCGAGGCGTGTGACGTCACAGGGGTCGCGGCTCCCGTTTGAGGCCTAGTCTGCGGCGGTGACGTTGCAGCGACGGGCACGGCAGGATAGACTTCGGGCTCTGCGACGGGGAGCTGGGGCAGGTACGCGGTTTCCCGGTTTGGGGTATAGACGTCCCCTTTACCTGCCTCCACTCGTTCGGCTCCCTTCTCGGCGCCGTCTCCGGCCTTCAATCCTCCCGCGCCATCCTCAGAGGCGGTCCGTCTCCTCATCTTGGGTGGCGTGCTCCGCTGACAGGTCTCAGTCTGCTGGGCCATCTCACGGCTCCACTCCGCCAACGTCTCTCGCTGCACCCGGGCCATCCTCCTTGCGAGGCCCTCCAGAGCGGTCTGTGCACACTCCCGGTCTCGGGGGAGCTGTGCTAGGACCTCCACTAGGCCTAGTGGGGTCGTTGTTTCCAGCAGGCTCCTGACCAACGGGTCGGTGCTGCTCTGCTCTCCTTCCGTTGTCTCCAGCAGGCTCCTGGCCAACGGGCCGGTGCTGCTCTGCTTTTCCTCCTCCGTTTCTAGCAGGCTCCTGGCCAACGGGCCGGTGCTGCTCTGCTTTCTCGCCATCTCCGGGTAAGCTCCTCCGATCTTCTTCTCCAGGCTTCTTGCCTCCGGGTGCGCTCTCTCCAGACTGCTCCAAGCGACACCCATCTTTGCTCTCTCCTTTCGTCTCCTCCCACCTCGAGGGCGGTCCCGGGGCCACTTGGTGATTGTCAGCTCCAGGGGCAGTTCTTTCACGCTGACAGACACCTCTAGCATCACAGTCTCTGTTGGTGGGGGCGGTTTCCACTTTTGGCGCCATTTTCGGTCCTGGCCCACGATGGGAGGTGGCCTCTTGCCACCCTCTGGCACGCCCATAATGGCGTCCGCTCTTCCAAGGCGGGAAACCTTTGGAAATGGCGGGAATCGCTTCCCAGTGGCGGGAAACTCTGCAGATGGCGGGAAAAAGCTGTTAATGGCGGACAACCGGCGGGAATCGACTGGTGATGGGGTCCGATGGCGGGGACCCTCCGGAACCGGCAGGAGACTTCTTTTTGAGGTAAACTTGCACTTTTCTTCAGGCACGCAGTACCCGGGTGTTGCGGGCACGTAATCCTGCCGACTACGCCAAAGTTGACGCGCCCCCTGGGCCATATTCTTTAGGGGAATACCCGGAGCCGGATCAGATGGGAGTTGTAGTCTTCCGAGTGGCTGTGACCCGGTCCGTGCCCAGGATGTCAAGCTCAGTTGCATGTGGCAGTCCTACAGATGTTATTAAGTTCTTAATGTCGACTACGCCACCCGTTGTATTGCGGTCACTACGGCCGCCGCTGCAGCAGGGTCCGCTGAGGCTGATGGTGTTGGTGCAGCTTTTGATGGTATAACCCCCAACGGGTGGGGTATAGCCTCAGGGGGTCAGGTGCAGAGGATAGGGGTTGTGGTGGTGCAGCATAGGTGTTAAATGAAGACAGAGTCGGGTTGTGCAGTTTAGGGTATTTACTCACTGCTGATATTCCGGTCACTCCAGCTTCAAGTGACCACCCGAGCCGTGCTGCGTCCACCAGGTCCTGGATCCAGCCAACCCCCAAGCAAGTCCGGAGCGTGGCCCTGAGCTCTCCTTCTGTCCTTTCCTCTGGCCGTCCCCACTAGTGATCCACCTAGGTCCAGCTCCCTCGGGCCTTCTGTTGGGAGACCTTTGGCCTTGGGTTCCCTGACCCTCCACGTGGTCTGCCTTCGGGGTAGATGTGGTGGGTGGCCGTGGCAGACGCTGCCCACGGCCTCCGGTCTCTGGCTAGGGTGTGCTTTTGCCCCCACCAGTTTGGGCTCCGGTACCCTATTGCCGACTCTTCACCCGGGGATTGAATTTGGGTTCTCAGAGTCCTTTCTTTTCCCCCTCTGGGTCTCTCTTTCTTCTCCTCTCTCACTCTCTCTGGGACTGCTCTGCTCCTCTTCCTCTGACTTCTCTCAGACTGACCCTGATCTTTGATGGTGCCCACCTTAAATACTCCCTCTATGTGTGAGCTCAGGTGACCAGCACCCAATGAGCTCCTATCTTTACCCAGGCTGCTCCCCCTATCTGCCCCTACACTACTTGGGATGTACCACCCCCCTCCCACTCCAGCCAGGAACAGACTCGGTCGTACCTGCACATTTCTAAGTGGGAGTACCGTTGGTCTGTTCCCCGGAAATGGGATGTGTGTAGTGCATGCAGCCTACCGAGCTCAGTTCCACACTCCATCCTTACCCGGGAGTGGAATATCACACCTCTGGGTTGAGGTGCAATACCCCTGTAGCAGCCGAATCCTCAGGGTGCTACATTAGCCCTTCCGCATACAACTCCTCCTCCTCTACTTCCTCCACCTCCTCTTGTGCCACCACCTGACTCCGAATTCTGTTTAACATGTGCTCCAGCATGTAAATCACCGGAATAGTCATGCTGATAATGGCATCGTCAGCACTAAACATCTTCGTCGCCATTTCAAAACTGTGCAGAAGGGTGCATAGGTCCCTGATCTGAGACCACTCCTCCAGCGTGATTTGCCCCACCTCTGAATCTCGTTGGCCCAGGCTATACGTCAGAACGTATTGCACCAGGGCTTGTCGGTGCTGCCACAGTCGCTGCAACATGTGCAGAGTTGAATTCCACCGGGTAGGCACATCGCATTTTAGCCGGTGAAGTGGCAGGCCCAACGACTTCTGTAGAGATGTAAGTCGCTGAGCTGCGGGATGCGAACGGCGGAAGTGAGCACACAGCGACCGTGCCCTCTGCAGAAGGCCATCTAGTCTGGGATAGTGGGCTAAAAATTGCTGGACAACAAGGTTCAACACGTGAGCCATACAAGGCACGTGTGTGACATTGCCCCGGCGAAGGGCCGCACCCAGGTTTGCAGCATTGTCGCACACGGCCTTCCCTGGTTTCAGGTCCAGTGGAGACAACCATTCATGAAATTGGTTCTCCAGAGCTGACCACAACTCCTCAGCTGTGTGACTCACATTTCCCAGACATTTCAATGTAAAAACCGCCTGATGACGTTGAGCCCTACTGCCAGCATAGTAAGGAGGTGTGCAGGATCCCTTCTGCGCAGTTAGAAAGCTTGTGGCATGACCAGACAGGCTTTGGGTGCAGGTGGAAGACCGAGAGGAGGTTGAGGAGGCAGAAGCAGTGGAGGAACTTTGACATAAAGAGGATTGACGCACAACTCGTGGGGACGGCAAGACTTGGACAGCAGCCCCTTGTCCTGCTGTCACCATAGTTACCCAGTGCCCAGTCAGCGACATGTAACGCCCCTGTCCATGCCTACTCGTCCAAGTGTCTGTGGTGAAATGCACCCTGTCACACACAGAGTTTCTCAAAGAAGCGGTGATGTTGTGTGCGACATGCTGGTGGAGCGCAGGCACACCTTTCTTTGAGAAGTAGTGCCGACTGGGCATCTGGTACTGGGGCACTGCGACGGACATAAGGTCTCGAAAATCCTCTGTGTCCACCAGGCGGAAAGGCAGCATTTCTGTAGCCAAGAGCTTGCAGATGGTGAAATTCAACCTCTTAGCTTTCTCATGGCTAGGAGGAAATGGTCTTTTACTTGTCCACATCTGAGGGACCGAGGGCTGGCTATTGTGCTTAGACGGGGTTGATAAACTGCCGGTCTGTGAGGAAGATGCAGGCGGACATGTTAGGTTGCCTTGATCCAAAGGTGGTGCTATCGATGTCGGACAGCGCTCAACACCAGCTGGTGTTCCCACCTCCAAAGAAAATGATGACCTGCCAATCACGCTGGCTGTTGCGGGTAAAGAGGTGGCAGGTCTGCGCCCCAAAACAGGTGTGACTGCTGTCCCCCCAGTCACAGAGGATGAAGAGGCCGCGGATGCACAAGATATGGCAGACGGTGGTTGGCCCGGCCGGCTAGGCCGCATTGTAGCACACTGAGCTTCCCACTGCAACTTATGCTTCATGTCCATGTGCCGGTTCATGCATGAAGTACTCAAACTATGTATTTTTTGGCCTCTACTTAGCTTTTGCTGACAAATGTTACAGATAACACGCGTTGGGTCATCTTTATCGATCTGAAAAAATGCCCAGGCTATGCAAGGCTTAGCACCCATGCGACCTGAAGAGCCACCACGACTTGTGGTGAGAGGCAGAGTTGTGTTTGAGGATGCAGTTGTTGACGTGCTTCCAGTACTACGTCTCTGTCCAGGAAGGCGCAACCTGACCTCGTCGTCACTAGCATCTTCCTCCACCTCCTCTGCTGACCTCATCTCTTGGCTGACTGTGGGTTGACAGTAAGTGGGATCTCCAACCTCATCATCATCACCCTGTGTGTTATCACACCCGTCGTCCTCAGAGCCAACCTGTTCCTGCCCTGACAAAAAACTAAAGTTGTCGCTCCAATCAGGTATTTGAGTCTTATCATCGTCTTCCTCATTGTCTCCACCAACAGGAGTTACAGTTTGGGAATGAGGGTCTACATTATGGTCAGAACCTTCTGCGTCTGGTCCTGGATCCGACTCATAAAGATTCTGGGCATCAGTGCAGATCATTTCCTCGTCTGGATTCACAGAAGCGCTGGAGTCGACCTCTGATTCCCAGGCTATAGTATGAGTAAACAGCTCTGCAGACTCAACCATCTGTTCTACCTCATACTCAGACGGGCAGCTGGAGATTTGGGAGCTGTGAGGAAGCAAGTGCGATTTGGGTGACACCTTTGAGGACTGGAGTATTTGTGATGTTGAAGTTGATGTGGAGGAGAGCCCACTTAAAGGAGCACTTGATATCAGTTGAAGCACCTGCTGTTTTTGTGCCTCATCTGGAATTTGTAGCGATTGGCGTGGCCGTAAGAAAGGGATCTTATCACATTGTCCGCTAAAAGAAGTAGACATTTTAGTTTGGCTGGAAGATTGTCTTTCTTCTGCAGATGTTACTGTTGCTTTAACACCTACCCCACGGACACAACCTTTTTTCCCCTTCCCAACACGCCTATTCCCCTTTCCACCGGCAGCAGGCCTTTTTCCACTCATTTTGGTGGTTAACTAATTCACAACTCTGGAGTTGTTTGCACAAAAAAACAATGGATGGTAACCGAGCAGAGCTGAGTGGCCAAACTGTGGTATTAGGCCAAAACTATTCGCTGGGTTAGATGCAGAAAAAAATTATATTCAATTTGCAACCTGATGGAGGTCAGTATAGATGGACTAATACAACAAGTCCCACACACAGCTAGAAGCCCAATATTTTTTCAGAGGTAGATGCAGAAAAAAATATATTCAGTTTGCAACCTGATGGAGGTCAGTATAGATGGACTAATACAACAAGTCCCACACACAGCTAGAAGCCCAATATTTTTTCAGAGGTAGATGCAGAAAAAAATATATTCAGTTTGCAACCTGATGGAGGTCAGTATAGGTGGACTAATAGAACAAGTCCCACACACTGCTAGAAGGCCAAATATTTTTTCAGAGCTAGATGCAGAAAAAAATTATATTCAGTTTGCAACCTGATGGAGGTCAGTATAGATGGATTAATAGAACAAGACCCACACACAGCTAGAAGCCCAATATTTTTTCAGAGGTAGATGCAGAAAAAAATATATTCAGTTTGCAACCTGATGGAGGTCAGTATAGATGGACTAATACAACAAGTCCCACACACAGCTAGAAGCCCAATATTTTTTCAGAGGTAGATGCAGAAAAAAATATATTCAGTTTGCAACCTGATGGAGGTCAGTATAGGTGGACTAATAGAACAAGTCACACACACTGCTAGAAGGCCAAATATTTTTTCAGAGCTAGATGCAGAAAAAAATTATATTCAGTTTGCAACCTGATGGAGGTCAGTATAGTTGGATTAATAGAACAAGACCCACACACAGCTAGAAGCCCAATATTTTTTCAGAGCTAGATGCAGAAAAAAATATATTCAGTTTGCAACCTGATGGAGGTCAGTATAGGTGGACTAATAGAACAAGTCCCACACACTGCTAGAAGGCCAAATATTTTTTCAGAGCTAGATGCAGAAAAAAATTATATTCAGTTTGCAACCTGATGGAGGTCAGTATAGATGGATTAATAGAACAAGACCCACACACAGCTAGAAGCCCAATATTTTTTCAGAGCTAGATGCAGAAAAAAATTATATTCAGTTTGCATCCTGATGGAGGTCAGTATAGATGGATTAATAGAACAAGACCCACACACAGCTAGAAGCCCAATATTTTTTCAGAGCTAGATGCAGAAAAAAATTATATTCAGTTTGCAACCTGATGGAGGTCAGTATAGATGGATTAATAGAACAAGACCCACACACAGCTAGAAGCCCAATATTTTTTCAGAGCTAGATGCAGAAAAAAATTAGATTCAGTTTGCAACCTGATGGAGGTCAGTATAGATGGATTAATAGAACAAGACCCACACACAGCTAGAAGCCCAATATTTTTTCAGAGGTAGATGCAGAAAAAAATATATTCAGTTTGCAACCTGATGGAGGTCAGTATAGATGGACTAATACAACAAGTCCCACACACAGCTAGAAGCCCAATATTTTTTTAGAGGTAGATGCAGAAAAAAATATATTCAGTTTGCAACCTGATGGAGGTCAGTATAGGTGGACTAATAGAACAAGTCCCACACACTGCTAGAAGGCCAAATATTTTTTCAGAGCTAGATGCAGAAAAAAATTATATTCAGTTTGCAACCTGATGGAGGTCAGTATAGATGGATTAATAGAACAAGACCCACACACAGCTAGAAGCCCAATATTTTTTCAGAGCTAGATGCAGAAAAAAATTAGATTCAGTTTGCAACCTGATGGAGGTCAGTATAGATGGATTAATAGAACAAGACCCACACACAGCTAGAAGCCCAATATTTTTTCAGAGGTAGATGCAGAAAAAAATATATTCAGTTTGCAACCTGATGGAGGTCAGTATAGATGGATTAATAGAACAAGACCCACACACAGCTAGAAGCCCAATATTTTTTCAGAGCTAGATGCAGAAAAAAATTAGATTCAGTTTGCAACCTGATGGAGGTCAGTATAGATGGACTAATAGAATGATGCTATGCCCAAAAGATTTTACTTCACTAGGTGCAGTAAAAAAATTGGTATTCTATACACAGGTGGTATATCTTGCAACACAGATAGGCTACTCCACTGACTAACACACTCTGCAATAGGCCAAAAAGGATTAGCTTTGCTAGATTCAGCCAAATGCTGTGAAAAAAACTTGCACAGCACTGGCACAGACCTGCCTGGCAAAAACTGATAGGAACTGATGTAACCTAGTCCTGAAAAGGACTCCAATTACAATTAGTCTTTACTCCCACAACCTATCTATTTAAGAGCACAGACCTGCCTGATAAAAGTCGTAGGAAATGCTGTAACCTAGTCCTTAAAAGGACTGCAATCACAACTATTCCCTACTCCCAAGCTATCTGTATATTTGTGCGAAAATTGGCTTGAAATTAACAAGGTATAGCGCACACAGCAACAGCGGTGCCGTCTAACACGCAGCTGCAGCAGTGAGAAAATGGTGGCGATGGGGAAAATGGCTTGGTCTTATAGGGCAAGGACATGTGACATACACTGCCAATGACACATGCCCTTGCTTGTGTGAAAAAAAGCACTTCGCTCCGTGTGTGCGCTGCTGATAGGCTGACAGATTGCACCTCCCCACTGTAAATGCGGGAAAGAGAAAAGAAAATGGAGATCTTCATTGTTCCTGCAGAGATCCATCCCCTGCCCCTCCCCCCACCCCACTGTACACTCAAACTGCGTATTAACATTAATTTTCATCATTACTGAGAAAAAATCCAGTTATGATTTTGGTGCACGAACAGTTATCGAACATAACCTCGAACAGCCGAATTTTTCTCAAATTGTTCGTGTTCGCCGAACGGCTCGAACACCGCCCAAAACAGCTCGAATTTGAGATTGGCGAACAGTTCGAGTAGAACAACGCTCATCTCTACTGCTCCATTCATTTAATTGTACTTACATCTTTCAGACGAGAGAAATGTGTGAAGGGATAGTATGTGGTGAAAGTCTGAGGGTTCAGTATGGGGGGAGAAAAGTGTGAGGGGATAGTATGGGGGCTCGTGCAAGGTGACAATATGAGGGGGGAAGTGAGGAAATAGCATGGGCAGAGAAAAGTGTGAGGGACAGTATTAGGGAGAAAAGTGTGAGGGAACAGAAAGTGGGGGGAAAGTGTGAGAGGACAGTATGATTGAATTGTGAATGGACAGTGTGGAGGGAAAAGTGTGGGGGGGAGTGTTAAGGTACAGTATGGGTGAAATACTGTGAGGGGTCAGTATTGTAGGAAAAGTGTGAGGGGATGGTGTGAAGGGATATGTGAGGGGACAGTATGAGGGAGGGAAAGTGTGAGAAGGACAGTATGGGGGTGAGAGGACAATATGAGGGGGAAAAGTGTGAGGAGCTAATATGAGAGGAGAGTGTGAGCTGATAGAATGAGGGGTAAGTGTAAGGGGACAGTTTAGGGGAAGTGTGAGGGGACAGTATGAGGAGGAGAATAGTGTAAGGAGACAGTATTTGTTTATTGGATGTGTGACTCATAATCAGGTGAATAGAGTAAGATATCACCTATGTAGGCCACCACATAGCAATCACACATATCCCTGAATATATTGTTTATATAATTTTGAAAATCCAAAAGGCATCACTGGGTGGGACATAATGTCCCTCATCTGTATTAAACACTGTCTTCTACGCATCCTCCTCTATAATCCAAATCAAATTTCAAGCGACATTGAGATCAAGATTAGTGAACCAGCAGTTATAGAGAGGGGATAAATGGTAGAGGATTCTAATTCTTGATAGTAATTTTGTTGCATTCCTGGTATTCTATACATGGTCTTTGGCCACCATCTTTTTTTACCAACAAAGAAGAAACTTCTCCATCTGCTGATGAAGAAGGTCTGATAAACCCTTTTTGTAGACTGTGCTGTATAATCTGTTACCCTTGATAAGGTAGGAATTTAAGAGCATAGCATTAAACATTTGAATACATTATTTTTAATCTGGCTTTTGCTTCTCTTGTATTTGATATAATTGTGATCCACAATAAAATGCAATTAGTGCTTACCACCAAGGAGAACAATATCAAGTTGGGAAATCTAAGGTCTTTACCCAAAATAGGAAACCATTGCTGCCAAGCAAACAAATATCTGTAAGATCCTGCAAGATTCTGGTGAAAGATGTTCAGTGGGCTCAATTTACTGCTTGTGTGACACCAAAGCTGACAATTCTTAAATAGAAATGTGCATCTTCTAACACTTTGCTGGCATTAAGTGGCTGAATTTGTTGTCTACATTTGCCAACATTTGGGCCTCTATCCCCCGGTCTCTCCATTTGAATGTCACAATTTGCGTTAATCATTGTATTCCAAGGGTTAAATATCAAAGATCAAAGGACCTTTTGATTTTTGCATTTATAGCAGGGTTTCAGCTGTCTACCACAGCCATTACCCCACTCACAGGCACACTTGCTGTTCCTTCGTGATCATCAGGATAAGTATTCTCATATTGATATGGTAACTGCCTGGCACTCAAAGTGAGCGTTCTCGCCTTACCCCATTATTGTGGTAAAGGGTCAAATCATTGGCAATGTAGCTCACTTTTATTGAAAAAGGTGTGAAGGTTATAAAGGCCAAGGGCAAGTGGGGTTCTTAAGTGACATGAACCAACCATCATTAACATTTTAACGAAAATGTTGCACACAACTTCATCTCCAAGAAATCTCTAACAAATCAATTAAGATTTTAAAGCTAAAATACCTAGTGGTCATATATAATTGCACCCGAGCTGTGAATGTAAAATTATGGTAAAAACATGAATACTGTGTTAAGAGTATATTTACACAGATTTTTTTTACGTGGATTTTTTAGCCAGACAAAAAAACATTTCCAAAAAGCATGTGGTTTTTCGTGTGGTTTCATAAAAACACTAAACTTTGACATTGTTTTTATGTGCTTTGTGACACATTTTCTGTGTGGTTTTTGATAATGGGATGTAACAATATGGTATGATGTTTAGAGCATTGCTGCTGCAAAAAAAACTCTCCAAAACTGCATAAAAAATGTGAAAAAATGCAAAATGTGCATTATTGCTAAGTTTTTTCATTCAAATGAAAGGGACGCTGGTTCCAAGCAGATTTAAAACATTTTTATGTGGATCTAGGTGTGGAATCTGTCTGAAAAACACATAGTAAAACTCTGTGTGAACAAACCCTAATGAAGATTGTATATGTGCTTTTAGTCATTTCTACTTCTCTAGTAATTAAGACTCCATGTTGATCTTTACAGGAACAACCCAACAAGTATCACCATTTAGCTTATTTGCCTCATTTAGACCTTCCTAATTCTTGTTATCTATCTATGAACTTCCCTTAACCCAGCAGGTATATACTAACAGTAAAGCTGATCTGTCTTCATTAAGCAGTATTTTACATTCATTACTTTCTCGCACAACGACAACTGTAATCCGCTCCTTCAAAGTGCCGAATTTAGCAGGTTTGTTAGACTGGCCCCAGGTTGCCCTTTCACAAAATCTGCTCTGATAAATATCTTGTATTACTTGCTAATAAATGTGGAGCCAGAGGGTAAATGCCCCTCAGCACTTCATGCACAACACTTGGGTTTTACGAGCTTTCTCACATAGGTGGAAACTATCTGAAATGTTTCACTGTAGTAAAAGATTTTGTTTCAGAACAGTAAAGCAATTTCTAATGATTGCCTGCAATGATTGCATAGGAAGAGATACTTAGGATTTGGTTTAACAATGTGTGATTTAACTCAGGTATGAAGAACACTTTTCTACACGGTTTCAAACTGATTCAAATCACAATTAAAATGGTCTTTTGAATTACATCAAAACTTTGATTTAGATTTTTTTAAATACTCGAAAAGGACAATTTATACCAAGGCTAAGGTTTCCTTTACACAGGAGACAAAAGCATAAAAATGCTTTGTCAATGCTCCTGAAATTGCAGCATGTACTACATTCTGAAAGCATTTTTATATGTAAATTAACCTTGAATAACTGAAATTTAGTCTGTGTGCCATTTGTACTACTTTGTATGTGCAGGAGAGTGTTGACTGTCAGCCCAGGGGGTAAGACCAAACAACTGGCCCTGGAATCATGTGGTCTTTAACTCATAAAAACAAACATTTAAATGAGCCCAAATTCCTTGAATTGTCTCCATTTTGCCCCTGGGCTTGCCCACCCCATTTTATGATAGCATGTTATTCTCAGTAGGTTATTTGGTATTGTAAACCCAAGAAAGCTCGCACACATTTCAGATAAAACAACAACAATATTTGATTTGGATAACATTTACTGTTTTACCATTACAATTACCTTCTAGCATTTAAGCCTTCATGTGGCCAAGCATAAGTAGGAGCCAAGACGAGAATAAGTTGTCCTGAAGGCCATGCATTTTCTATACTCAGCAGGACCCTATGAACAAAGAATGAAGCAATGTGGGATCTATCCAATTCCCAATGTCATAAGTAAAATAAATTACCAATTAGAATTTTTCTGAGGCAGTGCAAGGTCATTCAGGCTAAGGCCCCACACACATTACATTAATGTTTGCCAAATTCACCAAAATCATTGGGTTTGGTTGACAGTATAATATGCATGGAAGCCCAGGACAACTTATTATCAGGGGAAATATTGATACAGAATGTTTGACTTCAGACTTCCAAGTACATTGTCTCCCAAAGACCATTCTCTCATAGAGAACACAGGACAGCTTGGCCGAACAAGTTCTGTTGTGTATGGGACAGCCGGCCAAGATGGCTGCCAAATGAACATTTGGCCGAACCATCTTTCAGTAGACAGACATTCAATGTGTATGGTCATTTTTTATACACACATTAGATGTTTAGGTTGTGATTTTGGAGAATTGAAACTTGAAGGGACTATTCATTGCACCAAATGTGTTGGGAGCAAAATTCTGTACACTTACCAATATATATAAGTTTTTCAGAATCTCCGTATCCACTTATTGGTACACTCATCCTCAAAGACTGCACAGCTCTCCTGTTCTCCATTAATGACACTTAATTGAGGGATATGTGACAGGACCTTTACATTGGCCTCTTCCTATTGAAAAACAATTTCCAAATGTGTTGTTTTTCAATTGGAGGGAACTGATGGACAGGTCTGGTCACATGCTCCGCCATCAACTGCCATTTTGAGAACAGGAGAGATATGAGGAAAGCTTGACTAAGAACCAGGCTGCATTTCACAAAGGAAAAAATTAGCATTTAACCTGTAATAGCAATATATTAGCAATTGCCACAAAATCATTTTCCCAACACATTTAATAAAATAAAATGTTTACGTGAGCAACTTATTTAATTCTCGTAATAAATACACAGGGGCATAGCAATAGAGGTGAGTGTTTGCAGTAGTCCTCGAGACATTTTGCTTTTATGGGCCCAAAGTTTACTGTGGCATATTTCAACAGAATTAGTGATAAACATGTGATCACTGTGGGTTTGATCACTGTGATCCGCTCCAGTGCTGAGAAAAGAGGTTCTTGAGTCCCTGGTCCCTTGTCTCTTCCTTGGACCTGATGACATAACTGCATTAGTCTGAAGTTATCGGAGAGTTGGTCACATGAGTGCACTACCACTCTATTCACGCGAGGCACTTGGGGACTCCTGTTCTCGGGATCAGTAAAGATCTCAGAAGTCTGATCTCCAGCAATCATATATTTATCACCTAGCCCTCAGGAGATAAATGTAGTTCATGGGGAATCACTATTATACTGATCGAATGACAATGTGTATCCAGGACACCTAGCTTTATATATTTTATATTAATGGCATTAAAGGGAATCTGTTAACAGGATCAACCATTGAAAACCCTCTCTGATCCAACACACCTTCAGCTCAGCAGGTTAACCCTTGCTCTGCCATCTCTGGATTAACACACTAGTTGCAGTAAACAAACTAGCTATTGCTGGACTGTATTCTTATTGCATCTATCCTTGCTGGGTTCCACTTCATCTGTACTACCAGTCTTGAGATTCCCGAGTTTGTCAAGTCCTTGTTTCCCAAGTGACTTCCCACCAACTGCACCAATGCCAGGGATCCGTGTGCCCACCCGGACTTGAGGCTTCATGGATTCACCTCCTAGGTGAGCCCAATAGAATCCTAAGACCATGGATTCCAAAGTTACAGCACCTACAACATCATTGTCGTGGGATTCGGATGATTTGCCTGGACTGGTGGTGCATCTTGATGTCAGCCAACATAAACTTGTTCAGGCTGTGCAAAATCTCTCAGCCTGTATGGACGCACTTCCTCAGACTCCTGCATGTGTGTAAGAGAAGGAAGTATGTAAAGACAATGATCACCAAAAAATAAATATAAATCATTTATTGACAGACAAGCCAAACAAAACATTTAAAAATAATTAAAAAGCATAGATAGTTATGTCAAAAATATATACAGGACCACAACACTATAATGTTGGGTCTAATCCTTCAGTCTGTAAGATGTTAAGGTATGTAACAAAATAAATACAAGGAAAGAATATACATGCGTAATAGTGCAATAAGAGTATGCTACTAAGGGGAATAAGCTATAGTTGCTGTACTCGTGCTATAAAGTGCTATGGCTAAATAGCCCAAATGGAATAGCCAAAATATATATAAAGTGGTGTGAAAAAGTGATTGCCCCCTTCCTGATTTCTTATTCTTTTTCATGTTTGTCACACTTAAATATTTCAGAGCACAAAACAAATTTAAATATTAGACGAAGATAACACAAGTAACAAAAAATGGAGTTTTTAAATAAAGGTCTTTATTATTAAGGGAAAAAGAAATCCAACCCTACAGGGCCCTGTGTCCGAAAAAAAAAATTCTAAGAAAAAAAAGGTTCCAGACCAGACACATAGAAGCATGCACGCTCCACGCTCAATTCTGTCTCTAAGCTCCTTGGGTTGTTCCTTTGAGCTCATGATTCTCATTTGGTCTGACATGCACTGTGAGCTGTGAGGTCTTATATAGACAGGTGTGTGCCCTTCCAAATCAAGTCCTATCAGTTTTATTAAACACAGCTGGACTCCAATGAAGGAGTAAAACCATCTCAAGGAGGATCACAAGGAAATGGACAGCATGTGACTTAAATATGAGTGTCTGAGCAAAGGGTCTGAATACTTATGACCATGTGATATTTCAGTTTTTCTTTTTTAATAAATTTGCAAAAATTTCTACATTTCTGTTTTTTTCAGTCAATATGGGGTGCAGAGTGTACTTTAATGAGAAAAAAAATGAACTTTTTAGAATTTACCAAATGGTTGCAATGAAACAAAGAGTGAAAAACTTAAAGGGGTCTGAATACTTTCCATACCCACTGTAGGTGTATGTACTGGTGATGAATTGGATGTAAATGGGTGAATTGTAGGGGGGGGGATAAAAACCAATAATTTGTGTATTAATGTTACTTGCCACAACAACGATAATGTTAATTCTCAGATGGAATGATTTGCACATATGAGCAGATTATATGAGAAAGGGGTCAATTGAGACAAACTACTCAAAGACATATGCTGTATTGGAGAGATATCGGGGATTGCCAGAGAGATGCCCCAGGTCCCTAGTTCTGATACGGGACTTTACTAAAAGTATCATGATGTTAATTGCCATGGAAAAAGTGGTGTTATTCAGCAAGCTACATATCTCTTATATTGTCTCAACTGTCTCGTTCAATCCATCTGGATACAGACTGCTCAGTCTATAGATCCAGTAGGACTCTTTCGCATTGAGGACCAATTTTCTATTCTTGGTGAGGGGTGGACTTTGCTCTACAGGTATCACTGTTATGGAGTCAAAGTTCTTGTTGTGCACAAGAGTGATGTGTTTGGAAAGGCTCTGTTTGAGAAACCCCTTTTTAACGTTATGCCTGTGGCCATTCATACGGCTTTGTAGTGTCTGGGTGGTGCGTCCTACATAATGTAACCCACAACTACATGTTACCACATAGATGACAAATTTCGAGCTGCATGTGAACTCTTGGGTAGGTTTGAAGGTGATCTTGGGATTCTTAGTGTGGATACTCTTCCTCATATCCCAATTGATAATCTTACAACAGTGACATCTTATATTTCGACATTTAAATATTCTCATTTTTTCTTTTTTCTGATCTGTAACATTCCTGTCATTTACCTCCTTATCTCTTAATATATTGGGTGCTATGTTGTTTTTTAGTGTCTTACCTCTTCTGAAAACTATGTTGGGTCTAGAGGGTACCACCCCTTTCAGAATTGCATCTTTTTTGATGAGATACCAGTACTTGTTTAGTATTCTACGGATGTTTGAATTACCCCTGTTGAAGGCGGTGATAAAACTGTACCTCCAATTTAATATATCATTTACCAAATCTTTTGGGGATTTTTCTAAGCAAACATTATGTGTGAGTGTCAGGTATTTTTGGTAGGAGGACTGGATTAATTCTTTGGATAACTTTTCTCTTCGAATCTGAATTTTAAGATTTCAGATTGTTCCATATAATCTGTTGTGAAAGTGCAGTTTCGCCTAATCGGGTGAAATTGCCTGGATGGAATGTTACGTTTCCATTTGGGGTAATGAGCGCTAGAGAAATCTAAATAACAATTGGTGTCAACTGGTTTAAAACGGGTTTTGCTCTGAATGGTTTGATCTTTAGCAAATAATAAGTCCAGAAAAATAATTCTTTCTCTAGACATATTGCACATGAAGGAGATTCCCAAGTTGTTCTGATTTAGTTCCTGGACGAAGGAAGACACTTCCCCTTCCGTACCTTTCCATATGAGGAATAAGTCATTGATATATTGACGATAATAACATATATGCTTGGTATATTTTGGAGATGTAATAGGAGATAGGGACTCGAATCGCCCCATAAAAAGATTTGCAAAACTGGGTGCGACCCGAGGCCCCATCGGAGTTCCGAACTGCTGGAGGTACATCTTATCTTGAAAGGAGAAAAGGTTATGCTCCAAAATGAATCTTAGACCTTTCAACAGGAATGTTTTTTGTTCCGATGGTATATTTTTGTCCAGTGATAGAAAGTGGTCTACTGCATCAAGACTTAAATTGTTTTCTATGTTGGAATATAAAGCACATAAGTCTAGGGTGAGAAACATATAGTTTCTCCCCATTGTAGATCCTTTGTCTCCAGAATGAGTTGGGATGAGTCTCTTAGAAAGGATGGTAATTTAAGGACATAAGTGTGGAGAAAAAGATTAATAAAATGGGAAGGTGTTTTTTTTTTAGTATTTTATTTTATTACTTCTGAGGGTGACCCCACCTACAAGTAAAGATGCTGGGTATAAGAGTTCAGTCAAACCTAAGGTCTCATACACACCTGATGAAGGTTCTTTCTATGAGCAGAAACGCATTAAACGTATTAATCTTTTGTGGAATATCCTCCATGTGATTGCTCCATATTTGGAAGATTCAACAATTTTTTGGTTTCAACCACGGGAGAGCCTCCAGAATCCATTTGTCTCCAGAGCGTTGTAAAAGACTCATTGCCAGTTATCGCAAATGCTTGATTGCAAGTGTTGCTGCTAAGGGTGAACCAATCAGTTATTAGGTTTAGGGGTCAATCACTTTTTCATGCAGGGCCCTATAGGTTTAGATTTCTTTTTCCATTAATAATAAAGACCTTCATTTAAAAACTACATTTGGTGCTTACTTGTGTTATCTTTGTCTAATATTTAAATTTGTTTTGTGATCTGAAACATTTAAAAGAATGCAAAAGAATAAGAATCATGCAAAGGAATAAGAAATCAAGAAGGGGGCAAACACTTTTTCACACCACTCTATAAATTAAATGCCAAGGAGATACAAATATATGTCTTAAGCAACAGAATAGAGATAAAATAAAGTGCATGTGTAATAATTTGACCTCTAATATACACAGAATCACCAGATAACAGCTATAGAACCCCATAAAATAATGACATCAAAAGGCATATACTGCTGGCACAAGAATGAAAAATAATAAAAAAAATATCTGTACATAAACTCTGCACAAGACAGAAAAATATATATTGTAAGTTGGCTAATGGTCGCGTGGCACCCCTGAGGGTTCGGTCGCCACAGAGGTATTGCATCTCATCCAGAGGTGTGGTACCTCACTCTCAGGTAAGGAAGGAGTACAGCTCAGGACCCTAACATTTGCATTCACTACACCACATTTCAGAGGGCAGGGCGAGATTGCTCCTATGGGAGAGCTCAGTCCCTGATCCCTGGCTGGAGTGGGGGGGAACCACAGTAAGAGGGAACCATGTAGTGGGTGTAGGTGTAGGACATAGATCAGGGGAGCACTTAACAGGAAGCTGTATAAAATAGGAAACCATCTTAGATCAGTGTTCAGTCAGAGGAGGAGAAGTGGCAGGAGCAGAGGCTCTGTATGAGCTCTGCTCCAGAGGCGGGCCTAGCAAGTGAGGCCCAAGTCTGGCAGAAGGAGAGAAGAGAGGAGAGGGAGCAGGAAGGCTCCAGGAGAAGAAGGGATCCCAGGGGTACGGGCAGTGCTGGAGGCCACCCATACGCCCGAATCTACCGGGAGGTGGAGGGGTCAGGCCACATACAGGGAACCGGATCCCTCAACTAGTAGAAGATTGCAAGTCTCAGCTAGAAACTGGAGGCTGCAGAATTTTATGTCCTGTAGCCACAAGTCCACGCCAGTCTCACCGAGAAGGTAGCCACATAGGACCCAGGGGACGGAACACACGTCGCCAGCCAAGGCCCACGGGTACTGGATTGGAGTCAGTAGGTGTGAGGTGCAGAGAAGAGGCCAGAGAAAGGACACAGAAGGGGGTCCTGATAAGTACTCCGGAGCTATCTGGGGGTGGACTAAGCCCCTCGCTGAGTAAGCACAGTACACCGAGGGAAGTTGCACTGGTACCTGTAACTTGAACTGCAATAACAGTGAGTAAAGACCCTGGGACTGCACCATCTTGTCTCTGTGTTCCTTGCTGCGCCATCCCTCACTGCACTACAACGCCCAGCACAACCTGCACAACCACCATCATCCACACACTGCCCTGAAGCTAACTCTTCCTGTTGGGAGTTATACCATCATTGCTGCAAAACCACCAGCTTCAGAGGACGCACTCCACAGGTGGCATAGTCGGACTCGTTAATAAACCCCATATACAATTCCTCTTGGATTGACCGCCCAGGGTCACGGACCGGGTCACCACCACTGTGACTACAACCCCCAGCATCTACCGGCCCAGCACCGGGTACCCCACGGCCCAGGGGGCGCATCAGTCGCGTAGTCGATGGGAGGTATGTATCACAGAGATGGCTGGTCTCTGTGATGTAGCCCAGAGTGTTTCTCTAGTGCACATTAGGAGGATTGCTTAGTGCACCTGGAAGCCGGGTTACGGATAGCTAGGAGAGAATGGGCGTGTCCAGCTACTCACATACCTCACCTCTGGGTGTGGTTATGTGACATCCCAGAGGTCCGGTTGCCACAGTGGCATTGCCTCCCTCACAAGAGGTGATGCCATGCCTGGAAGCAAGCAGGGGTCCCCTAGTCAGGTGTACTAGCATGCAACACTTTCCTGGCTCTAGACCAGTAAGGGGAGCTCCTCCCCTTAGCAACTGAAATCTGGAGGCGGGGATAGTTAGAGTTAGTGAGAGGAGTTGAAGACAGGACAGCGACGAGGAAAGACCTGAGGAGTGGAGCTGCACGGCAGCTCACCCTCACCCCAGAGAGGAGCGCAGAAGAACCGGACACCGGAGTCCGAGGTTGTGGGGCACTGAAGGCCCAGCAGCAGAAACCGGAGGGCAGAAGACTGCAGGTCTCCTGGCCCCATCAGACGACCGGAGGCTCAGCAGCACAGAGGGCCCAGCACCGCCACCTGGGAGCGACATTCCAGGAAGGCCCGAGCTGCCTGCCATACGGGTGAGCACAAAGACGTTTTACTCAGGAACGAGAGCCACAGCACAGCTATACGCAGCAGGGCCAAAGAGATTAGCGCAAAGGGAAGGCCTCCAACTTCACCTGGCGAGGTGGATTCCCAACTTGCTTCCAGGCCGCCCGGACCTCTACTACAAGCTAGTACCCGTGCCCCGGTCTGCCTAACCACCGCAAGTAAAGATAAGAGGAAACAGCCATTAAGTTGTGGACTGGTTTTATCTGCGCCATCCCCTGCACTACACTGCACAGTAACATCTATAACATCACCATTCCCTGCCCTGGAGCTAAGCTCTGCTTTTGGAGAGCTGTCCCAACTCTGCTGCGTCACCATCAGCTCCAGAGGACTTGCACCGCAGTGGCGGCTCCATATAGCCGCATAACACAGGTGACGGCACGAACATTAAACTATAAAAACTATAATCCCCTTTTATTGACCGCCCTAGGTCACGGACCGGGTTACTGCCACTGTGACATCCCCTGCACCGACCGGCCCGGCACCGAGTACCCCACGGCCCAGGGGGCGCGTCAGTTAACAGCCTATAAAATGGAGGCTGTTGTTTGGCACAGGGGCTGTGTGTTTGGAGGGAGAAGGCCTCCTGTGTATGCTTGTCTCCACACCAAGCCAGGATACTGGACGCTACCCCAGCCTGTGGGCAACACAGGCCTGAGTGAACAGAGATCTGCTAAGGAAGTTTACCTTGTTTGCCTGATCTTAAGGCTATTTGCTTTTCTGTTTGGCTTCTGGGTTTATGAAGCAATAAACCCACATGAACTTTTAAAGGAACAAGCCTCCTGTTTTCCTCCCGTCGCGCCCAAGTGAGTAAAACCCCTACAATTGGTGTTAGATGTGCGGGCAGTGTCCCCAGCATAGACATGTGACTGCTACAGGAAGGACTGTTATGTTCTGCTACCAAAGCTAAGGAAAGAGAGGAGATCTGTCCCTACTATAGGACTCAGCTGAATCCCTACGATGTAACAGGGAACCTGATCCTGCGATCAGACCTGCTAAAGTCCTAATCTAGTCTGTACGGAGACCTATAGATGTGGGGAGGGAATCCCTACAAGTACTAAGGACTGGGAGGAATATGGGACACCTCCTAACAGAAATAGTAGCAGACAGACGAACAAACAAAATAGATAGAACATAGAGGTCCGTAGACCAAGCAAACTAACAGAGTTAGATACAGAGCACAGGCTAGCTAGAAAGTAGATATACAATGAAGTCCAGCAAAGCCAGAAGGGCGGAGCAGGACTAAATAGGCCAACAAGGTCATGTGACCAGCAAAGGAAAAAAAATCTAACAGCAAGGTTCTAACAGTACCCCCCCTTCTAAGAGGATCCTCCGGATCCCCTAGGACCAGGCTTATCAGGAAATCTCCTGTGAAACGCTCTGATAAGTCTGGACGCGGAAACATCATCTGACCTCACCCAAGAGTTATCCTCGGGTCCGAAACCTTTCCAGGCCACAAGATACTGCAAACTACCTCTATACCGTCTAGAGTCAAGGATGCGAGAAATTTCATATTCCCCGTCCTCCACCACCGGAGGAACAGAGGCAGAGGCGTCACCATCCGACACAACAGCTTTTTTTAACAGAGAGACATGAAAGACCGGATTAATTCTCCAGGAGGTAGGAACCTCCAACCTAACAGCAGATTGGTTGACAACCTGAAGCACCTTAAAGGGCCCTACAAACTTGGGACCCAATTTCTTAGAAGGAATCCTCAACCGCAGATTCCTAGAGGACAACCAAACCATGTCACCAACAGCGAACAAAACCTCCTGTCGTTTCCTATCAAAGTAGTCTTTAGATTTTCTGTTGGCCTCCTGAAGATTACCACGCACATCCGTCCAAACTCTTTCCAAATCACCGGAAAAATTCTCCTCCTCAGGCACGGCAGATCCCAACTTGGAGAACGACCCAAACGACGGATGTCTCCCAGAACAACAAAAAAAAGGCGAACAACCAGCAGAAGAAGATGTATGATTGTTCAGAGCAAATTCGGCAAGTGGCAGAAACTCAGACCACCCCTCTTGATTGTCTGCCACAAAACAACGCAAGAACTGCTCAACATCCTGGTTTTTCCTTTCTGTCTGGCCATTAGATTCAGGATGATATCCGGACGAAAACGACAAATGAATTCCCAACCTGTCACAAAAGGCACGCCAAAAACGAGCCACGAACTGAGGACCCCTATCAGAAACAATGTCAGTAGGAACGCCAAGAAGTCTGACAATTTCCTTGACAAAGGCCTTAGCGAGAGTTTTAGCGCAGGGCAGTTTGACGAAGGGAACCAAGTGACACATCTTGCTAAAACGGTCCACGACCACCCAGATGACAGTAAAACCCTCAGAGGGGGGAAGGTCAGTTATAAAGTCCATAGCCAAATGTGTCCAAGGAGCACTGGGGACCTCCAAAGGACAAAGCAACCCCGCAGCAGGAGTATGTGAGGACTTAGATCTAGCACATATAGTACATTGGCGCACCCACTTAATGACTTCCTTCTGCCATCCAGGCCACCAAAAACTACGACCCACCAGTCTCTTGGTCTCAGAGATTCCGGGATGACCTGCCAACCGAGATTCGTGACACTCAACAAACAAATCTCTCCTAAAGGTCCCAGGCACAAACAATCTCCCATGAGGAGTGTTAGATGGGGCATTCTCCTGAGCTTTAAGAATCTCATCTTCCAAAACGGAGTCTAAAGCAGCTATCACAACACCTTCTTGTAAAATGTTTTCCTCTTTCTCAGCACCGACTATGGGAGAAAAACTGCGAGACAAGGCATCCGCCTTAACATTCTTAGTACCAGGGATGTAAGTAACGGAGAAATTAAACCGCGAGAAAAACAGTGCCCACCTAGCCTGACGGGCATTCAGGCGCTTGGCAGCATCAAGATATATCAGATTTTTATGATCCGTAAGAACCTGAACGGGAAATTCCGCACCTTCCAAGAAGTGGCGCCAGTGTTCAAATGCGAGTTTAATAGCCAATAATTCCCGATTACCAATATCGTAATTCAATTCAGTCTCCGAAAATTTTTTTGAAAAAAAGGCACAGGGATGTAATCCATCCCCGTTATCCTGAGACAATACTGCGCCAACCCCCACAGAGGAAGCATCAACCTCAACCAAAAACGGCCTAGTAACATCAGGATGCATAAGGATGGGAGCAGAGGTGAACCTCTCCTTGAGATACACAAAAGCTTCAATGGCCTCAGAAGACCACTGAACCGCATCAGCACCTTTCCTGGTGAGATCAGTCAGAGGTTTGACAATACTAGAAAAAATTTTTATGAACTTTCTATAGTAATTGGCGAAACCCAAAAACCTCTGTATCGATTTCAAACCAATAGGCCTAGGCCATTCCTGCACAGCCTGAACCTTAACCGGATCCATCTCAAAACCTTTGCTGGAGATAATGTAGCCCAAAAAACTAATTCTCTGTACAGCGAACTCACATTTCTCCAGCTTAGCAAAAAGCGAATTGTCCATTAATAACTGTAATACCTCACGCACGCTCCGCCAATGAGACTCCAGATCTGGCGAATAAATCAAAATGTCATCCAAATACACAACCACATTTTTACCGATCAAAGGTCTAAGGATGTCATTAATCAGATTCTGAAAAAATGCAGGAGCATTAGTAAGACCAAAAGGCATAACCAGATTCTCAAAATGACCCACAGGAGTGTTAAAAGCAGTCTTCCATTCATCACCCTCCTTCATGCGCAACAGATTGTATGCCCCCTTAAGGTCAATTTTAGAGAACCACTTGGCCCCCAATAACTGGTTAAACAGATCAGGAATCAATGGCAGTGGGTAAGGATTGCGTACCGTAATTTTGTTAATCTCACGAAAATCCAGACAAGGACGTAAACCGCCGTCCTTTTTTTTTACAAAAAAAAATCCAACCGCCACAGGAGACTTAGAGGGCCTAATGTGACCGGCGGCCAAGCTTGTCTGTATGTATTCCTCCAAAGCCTTCCTCTCAGGAATAGTAAGGTTAAATAAACGACTCTTAGGAAGAGTCGCTCCAGGGACAAATTCAATAGAACAATCATAGTCTCTATGGGGAGGCAAAACCTGCGATTCTTTCTCAGAAAAAACTCTCCAAAAATCCTGAATAGGAACAGGCAATTCTCCCCTATCCAAAGCTGCAATACGCCCGTTACAACACTTGTCATAACATTTATGGCTCCAGGATTTAATTTCACTGGTAGACCAATCCAGTACAGGATTGTGAAATTTTAACCAGGGCAAACCCAATATTACTGGAGAAGGCAAGTTATTCAACACTACCAAATCCAATTTCTCATGGTGAACACCATTAATAGTGAGAGGAAATTCACTGACCTTGAGAGTAATATTCTTCAAAGGGGAGCCATCCACAGAAACCACAGCAATGGGGGATGATAAAGGTTCAGGTTTTAAATTGAGTTTTTCCACGAATCCCCCATCAATTACATTCAGTGTAGACCCGCAATCAACAAACACCTGAAATTCCATCAATTTTTTCTGAGCAATCGTGGAAGCAGCTAAAAATACACCCTTGGAATTTAAACAGGCAATACGGGCGTGACTGACCATTTTTTTTTCTTTCTTCATGCGAAGCTCACAGCCTTTAATCAAATGACCAGATTTTCCGCAATAGAAACACAAGCCTTCCGAAAAACGACGGTCTTTTTCTTGAGAGCGAGGTGCCACCGATCCAATCTCCATCGGTTCACCACTGTTAATACACACATTATCATAACCAGAAACTGACATAGCAGAGGATTTGCTCTCATTAACCCTAGCACGCAGTCTTCTATCCACCCGTATAGCTAATTGCATAGCCTGTTGCAAATCCTCAGGTGTAGGATAAGCAATTAGCAGGTCTTTAACCCTTTCACTGAGCCCAGCAAGAAATAGACTTTTCAGAGCAGAATCGTTCCACCCTGTTTGAGGGGACCAACGACGAAAATGTGTACTATATTTTTCCACATTACCCGATCCTTGTTTTAAACGTCTCAACTCAGTCTCAGCTGATGCGACACGGTCAGGATCATCATATAATAGTCCCAAAGCAAAAAAAAAACTATCCACTGATCTGAAGCATGAATCACTAGGTTGCAAAGAAAAGGCCCACTCCTGAGGCTCTTTGCGCAAAAGTGACATTATGAACCCTACGCGCTGGGATTCATCCCCAGAGGACTTAGGTCTCAAACGAAAATACAATAAGCAAGCATTTTTAAATGAAAAAAATTCTCGGTGTTCACCAAAAAATAAATCGGGCAAACATACCTTAGGCTCCAAGAAATGTGCTCCAGGACAGTTACTCACGTGCTGACGGAGCTCGGCCACCTCCAGAGAGAGTCCCTGCAGGTGTTTAGCCAAATCCTGAACCGACACCATGATGGAACAGAAAAATCTTTCCTTAGAGAATTTGCTGGCTGGACTTACTGTTATGTTCTGCTACCAAAGCTAAGGAAAGAGAGGAGATCTGTCCCTACTATAGGACTCAGCTGAATCCCTACGATGTAACAGGGAACCTGATCCTGCGATCAGACCTGCTAAAGTCCTAATCTAGTCTGTACGGAGACCTATAGATGTGGGGAGGGAATCCCTACAAGTACTAAGGACTGGGAGGAATATGGGACACCTCCTAACAGAAATAGTAGCAGACAGACGAACAAACAAAATAGATAGAACATAGAGGTCCGTAGACCAAGCAAACTAACAGAGTTAGATACAGAGCACAGGCTAGCTAGAAAGTAGATATACAATGAAGTCCAGCAAAGCCAGAAGGGCGGAGCAGGACTAAATAGGCCAACAAGGTCATGTGACCAGCAAAGGAAAAAAAACCTAACAGCAAGGTTCTAACAAGGACTGCATGTCCTGGGTGAAGTCTGTCACAAGCCAGCAAGCACCGCCAGACAAAATGGAGGACCTGCTGAAACATCTGGTCCAGTTACAACAGGCCCAGCATCAGCACCTGGCGCACCCGGGCAAGTGTTGGTGTCCTGAGCGAGCGGGCACCACGGCGAGCTATGGGACCCATGTGCAGAGGAGAGCGGTGTCAGGGCCCGCGCCCGCCCCCCGCTTGCTCAGGGCCTCGGCACAATACTTACCTCTCGCTGTGCCTCCGCAGCAGGTCCTGTATCTTCCACAGCTGCTGCACTGTGACGTCTCAGGTCAGAGGGCGCCTTTCCACCACGCCCTCTGCTGAACAGTCACAGCGCAGAGCGGGAAGACAGCGACTCGGCTGAGGAGTCCGGAGCAGCGGCAGCAAGCGAGGATAGGTGATGTGAGTATTTGATTCTTTTATTTTTTTGTTATGTATGGAGGCAAGGAGCATTATGTGGGGCAGCTGCATGGGGCATTATATGGGGCACCTGCATGAGGCATTATATTGGGGACCTGCGTGGGGCATTAGATGGGGGCCCAGGAGGCATGGGACATTATATGGGGCAAGTGCCTGGGGCATTAGATGGGGTACCTGCATGGGGCATTATATGGGGACCCAGCCTGCATGGGGCATTATATGGAGGCCCAGGAGGCATAGGGCATTATATGGGGGCCAAGGAGGCATGGGGCACTATATGGGGGCCCAGCCTGCATAGGGCATTAAATGGGGGACCAGGAGGCATGGGGCATTATATGGGGGCACAGTCTGCATGGAGCACTATATGGGGGCCAGTATTCTGTATGGAGCATTATGTGGGGGCCAGTATTCTGTATAAAGCATTATATGGGGGCCAGTATTCTGTATGAAGCATTATATGGGGGCCAGTATTCTGTATGGAGCGTTTTATGGGGGCCAATGTTCTGTATGGAGAGTTATAGGGGGGTCAGTATTCCGCATGGAGCATTTTATGGCGGCCAGTATCCTGTATGGAGCATTATATGTCGTCCATTATTCTGCTTGGAGCATTATATGGGGTCCATTATTCTGTATGGAGCAATATATGGGGCCCATAATACTGTATGGAGGACTTAGTGATGCCCATACTACTGTATGGAGGACTATGTGGTGCCCATAATACTGTATGGAGGACTATAATGTCCAGTCTGCACTGTGCGCTGTGAGGATTCGCCAGTTTCTGAGCTATTGTAGAATTTATAATAGGTATCACTCATGTAATGTAAGATGTGAAATGTTTGGCACTCTACTATACCTATATTTCTCTGCAGTATCCGTGCATCATGAATTGTGGTATGTGTAAGGCTATGTGCCCATGATGCAGATTTGAAGCAGAAATTTCTAGAGCATTTCTGCATCTCCTTGGCAGAAAAAATGCATGCGGATTTTACATGCGTTTTTTCAGCATTTTTCAAGCGTTTTTACATGCGTTTATGCATGGGTTTTTTACAAGCGTTTTTCCCAGCGATTTTGAGCATCACTTGGAAAATGGCTTGAGACAAGTTGGTCACACAATATAAATCCATGCAACTGGCATCTAAAGTAAAGAAAAAGAATTAAAAAGTGAAAAGAAATAAAAAACCTTATATTCACCTCTCCGGCGGCCCCCGGTCTCCTCCCGGCAGCGTCCTCTCTCCTCGGCTTCCCGCGAGGTACTGGAAGGATCTGCGGTGACGTAATTTAGTTAGCTGATGGTCACGCGACCATCACTTGACCATTGACGTCAGCGGTCATGTGACCATCAGCTGACTAAATGGCATCACCGCAGGTCCTTCCAGTACACCGTGGGACACCTAGGAGAGAGCACGCAGCCGGGAGGATACCGGGGGCCATCGGAGAGGTGACTATGAATATTTTTTTTTAATTTTTACTTTATATTCTTTTTTAACTTGCAGGTACCATGGTACCTGGGTTGGAGGAGAGTCTCCTCTTCTCCAGACCCGGGTACCATCCGCGCATTGAACCGCATAACATCCGCATGTATACATGTGGATGTTATGCGGTTCAATGCAAGTCAATGGGCGCGATTTCGCCACAAAATCGCTCCCAAATTGGTGTGCTGCAGATTTTTCCCCAATGATAATCCGCACTGGAAATTTATGCAGTATGTGCACAGCACATGCAGATTATCATTGGGATACATCCCAGACTTCTTACCAAGCGATTTTAATGCGTTTCCGTGGCGGAAATGCGGCCACGGAAACGCATTAAATCCACATCGTGGGCACACAGCCTAAGGCGGATTTGAAGCAGAAATTTCCTGAGCGTTTTTGCCTCTCCCTGGCAGAAAAAAATGCATGTGGATTTACGTGTGTTTTTGACATGTTGATGTGTTTTTACATGCGTTTTTTTAAGCTTTTTTTAAGCGTTTTTGTACATCAATGAATGCTTTTTGGAGCTAAATGAAGTTATTTGGTGGGACATTGCTTAAACCCTTGGATTACCATCAGAACTGGGGTGAGTATATTGGTTCATTTAAATGATTAAAGAATGGGTCTGTTGTATTTCAAATAAAATGTTTACTCTTGTCTGTGTGTTTATTTAACTCTTTACTTTACTTTAACTAAGTTTTTTCATGAAATGGTCTGATTGACACCTTGTCATAACCAAACAAAAGAGACAGGTGTCAGCTAATCCCATTCACCCAGTCTTCACTAGCATTTCTATTCATGTAATTTATGTGGCTGCTGTGAGCTGCTAATTTTAGCCTGGGAAGGAACCATTAGGTAAACATGGTCCCTGGCCATAATTAACCTCTCACAGCTGGTTCTTTAGCTGCTACGCCTCCCCCCCCGATCAGCACTCAGCAGCTCATTGGATGCAGCGTATTTTTGTTGCGTCCAAAACGCGGTGTTCTAATGCCGCATTTTTGTTGTCGGTACATGTGAATCCACCGCATATAATAACACTTCAATCGGTCAAAATCTGCAGCGGAGACTGGAGTGTCCACAACAGAAATTGACATGCTGCGGGTGAGTTTGGGTACGTGGCCACGGTCAGGAGCTGCTGCAGGTTTGACACTGCATGTTTATTCAGTGTCAAACCCACAGCATCCAGATGTTACAGCATAGTGAATGGGATATCTAGAAATCCCATGTCCACTATGCGTGCATCAGGGGCTGTGGATCACCCACGGACACGGACATGCAGCGCGTCTTTCAGGA
Organism: Phyllobates terribilis; assembly: GCF_046119375.1. Taxonomy (NCBI): domain Eukaryota; kingdom Metazoa; phylum Chordata; class Amphibia; order Anura; family Dendrobatidae; genus Phyllobates; species Phyllobates terribilis. Next base: position 30,321,397 of record NW_027362768.1, on the reverse strand, counting down.
CCACAGCATGTCAAATTCTCCTGCGGAGTCGCTAGTGTCCGCAACAGAAATTTGACCACTAGACACTATAGAATGCCGTAAATATGCATGGTTCAGTGAACACATGTGGATTTACCTGCGTAAAAAATATGCATCCAAAGTTTTGCTATGTGCGGATCGCGAGCACAGAGCCTGAAATTTAAAAAAAAAATGGCGTGGGCTCCCGTGTCATTTTTATAACCCACAGAGGGAAAGCCAACCGCTTGGGGCTAATATTAGTAGCCGGGGAAGGGGCCATTAGCCAACAGTGTTCTTTGGCTATTAATATCAGCCACAGCTGTTTGTTTAGCCTTTATTGGCTAGATTACAGGGGGACCCCAGAAAAAAATTGACGTGGGGTCCCCCTATAAAATCTAACTAGCAAAGGCTAAATTAGACAGCTGTGGGCTGATATTAATAGCCAGGGAAGGGGCCAAGGATACTAGCCCCCTCTACGGTTATTAATATCACACCCCAGCAGTCCCAGAAATGGCACATTCCCACTGCCCTGTGGCGGGGGCAGTGGGGTAATGGGGTTGGGGTTCACGTCAGCCTTGTATTGGCAGCTGACGTGAAGCCCAGGTTAGTAATGGAGGGTGTCTATAAGACGCCCCCATTACTAACTGCGTAGTAAAGTTGTCGGTGCTTTTTCAATAAATATATGGCCAGAATACAGTATTTTAGTGAAATAAAAAACACATGTTTTTTAAACAAAACTTTATTGTATGCATCCATGAAGCCATCAATCTTCTGAAAAAAAAGTAAAAAACAAACAACCATATCCCTCACCTGTCAGCCATCAACGACGCAGTCCACGATCACCGCCGATTGTCCCTCGACTATCCGTGTCACTTCTACAGCAGTGACATCAGCAATCACTGATGTCACTGCTGTAGAAGCCAGCAATGTATACTGACAAGGAGTGTAAAATCACTCCTGTCAGTATACATTGCTGCTGCAGGAGTGAAGTTACTGGGGTTCGTCAGCTGATCGCTGACGTCACCACAGGTCCTCGTAGCTCAGTACACTGCGGGGAGTGAGCCCGCTCCCCACAGTGTACTGCCAGCCACCGGGAGGAGAGGATCTCTGCCGGGGACCAGGAGGACACCGGAGGGCGCCGGACAGGTGAGTATAAAAGAGTTTTTTTATTTTTACTTTATTTTATTTATTTTTTTTAATACTGCGTGCATGCGGGCTGGGCAGAGCAGACTACTGCTCCTTTCAGCCATGCTGCTCTAGCTGTTATCAGCGAGAGTGGCGATCAGATTAAAGGAGTAGTAGCCTCCCACTCCCGACCTGGGTACCACACATAGCGTTTCCAGCGCAAATTCGCGGCCATTGACTTTATTTGCGGTTTTGCTGCGTTTCAATTCAAGTCAATGGGCGCAAATTTGCGACGGAAACGCCCGAGCAATGTCAGTGCTGCATTTTTTAATGCAATGCTTATCCGGAGTGGAAATTTCAGCATCATGTGCACAGCACATGTGAATTTGCATTGTAATGCATGACAGACCAATTACAAGCGTTTTTTAAGCGTTTCCGGGAAACCCAGAGCAACAACGCATCAAAAACGCTTCGTGTGCACATAGACTTAAAGGGGCCCACTGAGACTTTTTCGCCCAGGGCCCATAAGAACCTGGAGCCGGCCCTGAGTCACAGCAGTAGCAGCAGAAGACCAACATGCTGTTGTTACAGCAGATCTAGCAGCAGCAGGAACAACGACAGCAGATGCAGCTTCTGGCAACCGCCATCCAGGGCAGGACGAGCGCCCCAACCCTAAGTCCGGCTGATGACACCCACGTCCGGTAGGCGGTAAGACGGGCTTTGCAGAAAATGACCCTGGTGGATGACATTGAGGCCTTCCTGCCGGTGTTTGAAAGGGTCGCCGAGAGGGAGAAAGTTCCGCCAGAGCAGTGGGCCGAGGTACTGGTGCCATACTTGATGAGAGAGCCCCAGAATGCGTACTATGGTTTAGCTTTGCAGGACGCCAAAAAGTATGGAAAGCTAAAAACTGAGATTCTTGCGTGCTTGGGGATGACAATGACTATCAGGGCGCAGCGGGTTCACCGATGAGTGTATCACCGGGACAAACCACCAAATGTTTGACCTGTTGCACCTGGTCCAGAAGTAGCTGCAGCCAGAGCCTCTACACTGGCACAGATGGTAGAGCGGGTGGTGATGGACTGGTTTGTACACTCCCTGCCGAGGCCCATGCAGACTTGGGTTTACTAGTCGAGAGATATCAAGGGGTTGAAGGTTCCTTGGGAAGACAGCCCACTCCATTCTGGGGGTCCCAACAAGGGGCAGAGGCCCAAAAGGGGGTGGGGTGTCCAAGGTCCAAAGGGGCAGGGGAGGTGGTGCCCAAGGTCCCCACAGGTGATGTTGTTTGCTGGAGGTGCCACGGCCCAGGCCATATAGCCGCCCGTCGTCCCCTGACCCTTGAGCCGATGGACTGCAGCATAGGACGCCATTGTTCATATTATGTTTATCTGGCCTGTAGTGTGAACTGTCCACCCAGCAAGGGGCCTCAAGCATATCCCGTGAAGATGAATGAATGGGAGGTAACTGCACTGCTAGACTCCGGGAGTCTGGTGACCCTTGTGAGTGCCACCTTCCCTCTCCGACTGATCCCGGGGGAAAAAATCGGTGTACTGTGCTTTCATGGTGATGCTAAGGACTAGCCCATGGCCAGAGTGGACATTGAAATGGCCCACAGTATTGAGTCCCATGAGGTCAGTGTCGTTCAGGACTTGTTGCACCCCATCATTATAGGTCGGGACTTTTGTTTATTTTGGGATCTGTGGGGGAAGGGTTCAGGGTTCGTTGGCTCAGAAAAGAAAACAGTTAACCCTGATGAGTTAACACCACACCCAGAGCCAGACGGGTTTCCCTTTTGTGCTCTTGTGGGGGATGAGGAGGTAGTGCCCCCTGAGTATGACATTCCGGAGTTAGGGGTGACCAGCGAGAATTTTGGGTCTGCCCAACATAGTGACCTAACTCTGAAGGAAGCTTTTAATAATGTCACTGTTATAAATGGGGTTGCACAGAAGCTGGGGGCTGACACAAGGTTTCCCCATTTTATGATGAGTGGGGAGTTGTTGTACCGGGTCACGAAAGTGAGGAAGGAGCGTGTGGAGCAGTTAATAGTGCCGGGCCCCTATAGACGGAATGTGTTGGACATGGCCCATTCACATGTCTTGGGGGGACATCTGGGAGTAGAAAACAGATCGTGCAAAGGTTCTATTGACCAGGATGTCACTGGGAAATACTGAAGTATCGCAGGTCTTGCCCAGTTAACCGCCCCCAGCTCTCACTTTAGAAGTCCCTCATGCCATTGCCCATTATTGAAGTACCGTTCGAGAGAATTGCTATGGACTTGGTCAGTCCTCTAGTTAAATCTGCTCGTGGGCATCAATATACATTGGTTATCCTGGACTATACCACCCACTATCCTGAAGCAATTCCACTGAGAAACTCCTCCGCAAAGAGTATAGCCCACAAGTTGGTTCAAGTTTTTTCCCAACCAGGGAATTCCCTTTATGAGTAAGGTGATGAGGAAGTTTTGCAAAGTCCTGCAAATTTTCCAACTGAGGACTTCAGTATACCATCCTCAGACAGATGGCCTTGTGGAAAGGTTTAACAAGACTCTGAAGAGTATGCCGAGGAAGGCTATAGAAAAAGACGGTAGAGACTGGGACTGTCTCCTACCGTATCTGTTGTTCTCCATCCGAGAGGTTCCACAGGCCTCTATGGGGTTTTCGTCATTCAAACTCCTTTATGGCCAACACCCGCGGTGTTTCCTGGATGTTGCAAAGGAAACCTGGGAAGCCGAGGTCACACCCCACAGGAGTGTCATCAAGCATGTCGCTCTGATGCAAGAGAGGATTGTGAAGGTGATGCCCATCGTAAAAGAACATCTCCTCCAGGCACAAGAAGCTCAGGCCAGGGTCTACAACCAGTCAACCAGAGTGAGGCAATTCAATCCAGGAGACAGAGTCCTCGTGCTAATTCCTACGATGGAGAGTAAGTTCTTGGTTCTTGGCCAAATGGCTAGGGCTGTATGAGGTGGTGGAAAAAATTGGTGAAATGAACTACAAGGGTCATCAACTGAGATATACCACGTCAACCTCATCAAGCCGTGGCAAGACAAAGAGGCTGTGGAAGCTCTATGCTTGCTGGGCAACCCAGAAGGTGACGCTGGAGGAGTCGCAATAGCGGAAACGCTAACGAAGGCCCAGAAACAGCAGTGTCAGGAGTTGCTGCAGAAGATCTGGGATCTGTTCTCAGAATTGCCGAGCTGCACAAGGGTTATAGAACACGAGGTTCTGACGGAGCCACATGTGCAAGTGAACTTGAAGCCCTATCGGATACCTGAGGCCCGACGAGAGTTGATCTCTAAAGAAGTGTCTCGTATGCTGAAACTTGGTGTCATTGAAGAATTCAAGAGCGGTTGGTCGAGCCCGATCATCTTGGTTCCAAAGGCCGATGGTGAATGGAGAATTTGCAACGACTATCGGAAGTTGAATGAGGTCTCCCATGCCACGCGTCGATGAGTTGATTGAGAGGCTTAGGTCAGCAAGATACATAACCACCTTCAATTTTACGAAGGGATATTGGCAGATCCCCATGGCACAGGGAGCCAAGGAGAAGACTGCGTTTTCTATGCCAGACGGATGCTTCCAGTGTGTCTCCTGATGCCGTTTGGACTGTGGGTGGCCCCTGCAACTTTCCAGAAAGCCATGGTTCGCATCCTTGCATCCCATAAGAAATATGCCGCAGCATACTTGGACGACATTGTTATTTTCAGCCCAGACTGGGAGAGTCATCGGGAAAAGGTCTAGGCGGTGTTTGATTCTCTGAGGAAGGTGGGGTTTTCAATAAACCCCAAGAAATGTGCCATGGGGGAAGAAGAAGCCAAATACCTCGGATATGTAATGGGTAGAGGCGAGATCAAACCCCAAATTGCTAAAGTGGAAGCAATCCAAACTTGGCCGAGACCGCTGTCGAAAAAGCAAGGTGAAGCCTTCCTGGGAATCGTGGGATACTACAGGAAGTTCATCTCAAACTTCTCCATGATAGCCGCACCCCTAACTGACCTCCTTAAAGGGACAAAATCAGCCATGGCCAAGTCGCCTGCAGAGGCGGAGACAGTCTTTCAAGAGATGAAAGTGACTCTGTGTAGGCAACCGGTCCTGGTTGCCCCCGACTTCAAGAAAGAGTTTATACTCCAGACAGATTCCTCAGATGTTGGTTTAGGAGCAGTCCTTTCCCAGGAGATAAGTGGGAAGGAGCACCCTGTCCTCTACCTGAGTAGCAAGCTGTCCTCCTGCGATAAAAATTATTCAGTCATAGAGAAGGAGTGCTTGGCCATAAAGTGGGCGGTGGACATGTTGCGGTACTCTCTGCTAGGTTGAAAATTTAGATTGGTATCCGACCATGCCACACTCAGATGGATGAGGGAAACAAAGGAAAAAAATGCCAGGGTCACCCACTGGTTTTTAGCCCTACAGGACTTCAACTTCCATGTAGAACATAGAGCAGGGAAGCTACATAGTAATGCTGATGCCCTCTCGAGAATCCCCTGTCTGGTAGAAGAAGGTGCCAAACCCCACGGCTTTAGGCAGAGGGGGAGGTATGTAAGGTGGCTACTGGTCGCGTAGTCGATGGGAGGTATGTATCACAGAGCTGGCTGGTCTCTGTGATGTAGCCCGGAGTGTTTCTCTAGTGCAATAAACACTAAGAGGATCCTTTGGTGCACCAGGGAGCCGGGTTACAGGTAGCTAGGAGAGAATGGGGAGGGTCCAGCTTCTCACATACCTCATCTCTGGGTGTGTTTAACAGCCTATAAAATAGAGGCTGTTGTTTGGCCCAGGGGCTGTGTGTTTGGTGGGAGAAGGCCTCCTGTGTATGTTTGTCTCTAGACCAAGCCAGGATACTGGACGCTACCCCAGCCTGTACGCCACACAGGCCTGAGTGAGCAGGGACCTGTTAAGGACGATTACTTTGTTTGCCTGATCTAAAGGCTATTTGCTTTTATGTTTGGCTCCTGGGTTTATGAAGCAATAAACTCACATGAACTTTTAAAGGAACAAGCCTCCTGTTTTCCTCATGTCGCACTGTGGCACCCTGCTGTTCACAGGTACCACAGGACCCAAAAGGGTGCATGGATGGACTTCTCCACAAGAGGCCCTCATTACAAGCAAACACCTCCACCCTTCCACCTCATACCACCAGAGGGAGCCCTGTTAGGGATATATATATGGAGGGTGGAGTTAGGCAGTTCAGTCAGACAGAGTCTCAGTCTGAGGAGAGCGTACTGATGCTGAGAGCAGCGAAGACGCAGCACGCCTGCTGCTGTATTGAGGGCTCGAGTGTGGCCGGAAGGAAAAGATGAGAGGAGAGAGGAGTTAAGAGGACAGAGGAGCATCATAGGCTCACCCCGAGTATGCAAACCGGACACCGGGTCCGCGCCTACAGGGTCCCTTTATACCCAGTAGGGATCACCGGCAGACCAAGAGGACTACAAGTCCCTGGCTGACCTGAAGCTAAACCCATTACAGGACCAGGAACCACGAAGGCCCCGGCGCCCAGGGATAGTGGCTACCAGCGGAAGGTCCTACTACCAAGCGACAGGTGAAGAGAGCGACACGACACAGAAGCTAGGCCTAGTTGCAGGCTGGCCAGGAGCTTAGAGAGAGGGAAACATGGACCAGGAGGCCTTATACCCGCTCACTGGGGAGAAGTCCTGAAGTGCGCCCTTCCTACAGAGTACCCTGGACCGTACCTGACATCCGCACCAGTAAAGGTATTGAAGCGAATCCCCTGTCTCTGTCAGTTACTCCTGCTGCGCCATCCCGACTGCACTACAAGCCCCAGCATCACCACCCATCATCAAACTCTACACTGCCCTGAGGCCAGCTCCACCTGTGGGGAGCTGTTCCATGCTAGCTGCCCTATCAACTGCCTCAAAGGTCTGCAGCAGCGCTGGTACAAATTACCAGAAACCACAGGTGGCATCACGTTCAAACTACAAATCACATATAAACTATCCCCTTTTTGTTGACCGCCCTGGGCCACGGACTGGTAAAGCCACTGTGATATATTCCCCCCAGCATCCATAGGCCCGGACACCGAGTACCCCCCTGCCCTGGGGGTGCGTCATCTCTGGCGTCACAAACAGGATTTCGTGCCCGTTGCCACCGGGTACTGTGTGCCGTATTTGAACTGTGTTTAAACTGTGGTGAATATCGACGCCATTACCGAGTCGCCGCGCGGAAAGAAGAGGGGCGTAACCATGGGAATCGGAGAGGCGTGACTGCTAGAAGCGCGCGAAGCTCAAGCCCTGCCTCGCGCCCTGATGCAGCACCTGGAAGCGTCAGGTCCTGGAAGGAGACTGTCGCCCGCGGAGCTGCGGCCTACCTGATTAAAGAAACAGGAGGTAGTCTACGGTTCACTAGGGGTGCGCAACCATGGCCGACGACCAGCGAGACGCCGGAGCGCCGGATAACGCTCCTGATGCTCAACTTGCGCCCGGCGCTGCTCAGGCCAAAGCGGCCGACCCACCAGCAGGGGTCGTGGCTCCATTAATAACCATGGCCCTGCCGTATATCCCTGGAGCAAAATGGCTTCCCCAGAATGATGGCAAACCAGACACCCTGTCTGGATTCAAGAGAAAGATATGCGGTGTATTGGACATGTATTCAATGACTGGTAAGCAGAGAGCCGCTGTTGTGCTGGGACAATTGACTGGTGCCACAGAGCGGGAAGTTGAAACCTGGCCAGCCGCAGACCAGGAATCAGTATCCATTATCGTTAAGAGACTGCAAACTGTGTTTGAAAACCGCACTGAGACAGATCTCCGGATTAGGTTCTACCACTGTACCCAGAAACCTGAGGACAGTATCCGGGACTATGCCTGGCGCTTACAGGAAGCCCTGCGGGCCCTGAAACAGGTTAGTCCAGCCAGCATACAAGATGAGAATAAAATGCTGACAGAACAATTCATCCGGGGGTTGAGGTCCCAGGAGGAGAGCAGAACTGTACGGTGGTGGGCCTTAGATCATCCAAATGCCACCTTTGACACCCTGAAGGACATTGCTATTAAGGGCCTTCAGCCCCTGGAAACATCAGGGACTGCTATCCAGCGTTACCAGGGTGGGGCCAACCCAGTGCCCGCAGCACCCACTGCTCCTTCATTAACGGCTGAAACAAAGATGCAAACAGTGCCCCCTAGTGAGCTGGACAGCCTGCTCTCTGAAGTGCATCAGCTAAGTAAAACCCTGGCTACTGTCCTGAGCACCCTACAGCTACAGACGGAGCCTGAGCCGGAAGGAAGGATCCTACTCGCCGACAGTCCTGAGGATGTCCCCTGGATGAGGAGAAGAAGGAGGACAACGCCACCCCGTAGGAGGACAACGCCACCCCGTGGGAGGACCAACGACCAACGTCGCCCTCCAGGAGATTTCATCTGCTACCGTTGCCACAAGGCAGGCCACACCGCGCGGAACTGTCCTTTAAACGGGCAAACCCTGTGGCCAAGGGCCGACACCCAGGAGTAACTCAACCAGGCCCATCAAGCTGGTACAACCGGATCGTAGGAGTAAGGCCTTTCCTGTCCATCGCGCTGGACGGCATAGCAACACCTGCGTTACTGGACACCGGCTCACAGGTAGCCATCATACCTGATGTCCTCTACAAAAGGTACTGGTCCATAGATGAACTCCACCCGCCAGCCCCGAACCTCTCTGTGTATGCCTCTAACGGCCTTCCTCTTAACAAAGTAGGGGTTAAGGATGTGACAGTGAAGGTGGGGAGAGTGGAACTAAAGGACCAAGGACTAATTGTTATAGAATCTAACCTTGGTGATACCAATCCGTATATGATACTTGGTACAAATATTGTTGGCAACTGTTTGGGAGAAGTGTTGTTTTTACTCCAACAGATTGCTGACACTGCCAAACCAGGGCAGAGGAAGGTGCTCCAGAGAGAGATTCGAGCCCTCCTGTACCAGCAACATGTAAAGCTAACAGGTGGTGAGATTGGTAATGTACGGGTGACAGACCCAATACCCAGTGTGATTCCCCCAATGAGTGAGATGCTGATTTGGTGTAGGGCAGCAATAGGTCTCAGGGGACAGAACTACCAGGCGGTAGAGCCCATTAGCTCAGAGCACAGACCTACACTCTTAACTGCTAGAGGGGTAGTTGATGTACGCAATGGGAGGGTACCCATACGTCTCCTAAATTGTGGGGAGGAGGAAGTTAAATTGCCAAGATATGCCACTGTTGCCAGATTGTATACTGTGGATAATGATGCCATACACACAGTGGAATCCTTGACCCCACCGGATACAGTGGAGGACAATGACTCTGAAGCTCAGCTGGAGGATTGGTGTCAACAGCTCCATGTTGGAACTGACGCCAAGGGGTACAACACCTCATACCCACCGGTAACCATCCACCCATTAAGGAGCGTTACAGACCCGTACCACCAGCACACTACCAAAAAGCCAAGGAAATGTTGCATGATATGAAAAAGGCAGGGGTAGTAAGGGATAGCTGTAGCCCCTGGGCAGCTCCCCTGGTCCTGGTCAGAAAGAAGGACGGTAGCATGAGGATGTGTGTAGATTATAGACAAATTAATCGAATAACACATAAGGATGCATACCCTTTGCCCCGTATAGAGGAATCCCTGGCTGCACTAAAATCTGCCAATTACTTCTCTACATTGGATCTCACTAGCGGGTACTGGCAAGTCTCTGTTGCTGAGGAAGACTGGGAGAAGACAGCCTTCACCACCCCGATGGGACTGTGCGAATTCAACAGTATGCTGTTTGGACTCTGCAACACACCCAGAACGTTCCAGAGGTTGATGGAGTGTTGCTTAGGACACCGGAACTTTGAGATAGTGCTGCTGTACCTGGATGATGTTATCGTGTACTCGAGGACGTATGAAGACCATCTGAAGCACCTGGCGGAGGTATTTGAAGCATTGTCCCGGTATGGGATGAAACTAAAACCTTCTAAGTGCCACCTGCTCAAGCAGAAGGTTCAGTACCTGGGACACGTAGTCAGCTCAGAGGGAGTAGCACCAGACCCGGAGAAGGTCACTGCCATCCAGAAGTGGCCTGAGCGAGAAGCATCAAAGAAGTACGGCAGTTCCTGGGATTGGTCGGGTTCTACAGGAGGTTCATAAAGGACTATACCAAAAAAGGTAGCAACTCTACAAGATCTCCTGGTAGGACAGTCCAAAAGAGAAAAAAGTCCCCCATTCCAGTGGGGCAAAGAGCAGACTCAGTCCTTTGCATCAATGAAGGAAGTCCTAACTGGTGAAGAAATCCTGGCTTACCCTGACTTCAGCCAGCCTTTTCTGCTGTACACCGACGCCAGCAACGAGGGACTGGGAGCTGTGTTGTCCCAGAAGCAAAATGGCAGAGAAAAGGTAATTGCGTATGCCAGTAGGAAGCTTCGCCCTACTGAGAGGAACCCGGAGAATTACAGTTCCTTCAAGCTGGAGTTCCTGGCCTTGGTCTGGGCTATCACTGAAAGGTTCAAGCATTACCTAGCCTCAACGAAATTCACAGCCTTTACTGACAATAATCCTTTGACACACCTGGAGACAGCCAGGTTGGGAGCCATGGAACAGCGTTGGGTGGCCAGACTGTCGAATTATCAGTTCACCATCAAGTATCGAGCAGGTCACAATTACACCAATGCTGATGCCCTGTCAAGGATGCCTCACCAGTCAGACACCGAGGATGAAGTGGATGATTTAGAGGAAGTTGAATTACCTGCTTTGCACCAAAGCGGAGTGGTCCACGAGCAACACACCACCAGAAGACGTCATGGAAGGACGCTGAATCCTCTACCCCACCACAGTTGGAAGGAGACTCAAGACAGTGACCCGGTTGTCAGGCTCATCAAAAGACTGATCACCCAGGAAGGTTCTCACCTGAAGAAGGATGCTCCCCCACAAGCCAAACACCTGTGGAATGAAAGAAGCTGGCTGTTCATCTACAGAGAGAAGCTGTGCAGAAGATATGTCAACCCCAAGACCCATGAAATGGTGTGGCAGATTGTTGTACCCAGGACAGATATCCAGATGGTGTTAGAGGCCTACCACGATCAAGCAGGTCACTTTGGCTGGAAGAAGCTGGAAACCCTGCTGAAGGACCAGTTCTACTGGGTTGGAATGCAGAGTTCCATAGAGAGGTGGTGCCGGAATTGTGGGCTCTGTAGCCTCAGAAGGAAAGACTACGGCAGCCAGAAAGCACCCTTGCAGTCCATCAAAACAACCCAGCCCCTGGAGATTATCGCTCTGGATCACGTCAAGCTGTCACCCAGCAGGTCAGGCTATTCCTATGCACTGACCATGGTGGATCATTATTTCCGGTTCCTGGTGGTAGCCCCTGTCAAGGATCTGACAGCAGAAATTGCAGCAAGAACGTTCCAAGCATACATCTGCAAGCCCCATGGATACCCGGACAAAGTGCTGACGGATCAAGGCCCTGCCTTTGAAGCCAAGCTGTTTAAAGAATTCTGTCATCTGTATGGGTGCAAGAAGATCCGGACTACGCTGTATCACCCTCAGACCAATGGTTTGTGTGAGAAAATGAACAACATCGTCATTGACCTGATGAAAACCTTACCCTTGGAAGAAAGGAACCAGTGGCCAGACAAACTATCTGACCTGGTAGATCTGTGCAGTCACATACCTGTGAGTTCTACTAATTGTACCCCAGCGTACCTCATGAGAGCAAGACCCGGAAAGTTGCCCATGGACCTGGAACTCAGAGTGGTAGAACCTGAAGCAGATATGTCCACTGAAGACTGGGATACAAATCGGCAAGAGCAGTACAGGACAGTACAGGCCTGTGTCAAAGACAGTCTAAACAGAGTAAGGGAAAAACAAGAAGAACAGTACAATAAACATGCACCAACAGAATCCTTGGCACCTGGAGAGATAGTGCTAAAACGGAAGAGGAGAGGTCACAAACTTGATGACCAGTGGGAAAGAGAGCCCTGCACAGTGTTGAACTCCAAATTTGACAACAGTAAAACCTGCCTGATAACTAAAGATGGAGGTAAGACAACCGCAACAGTCTCAAGAGACCATTTGAAAGTGTGTCCAGGTCTACTGAAGACAACAAAAGAAGAAGTACCTCCTGTAGCACCGGAAGAACCCAAGGAAGATGTGCTTCACACAGTTCTAGGAGATTTTCCTGCGGACTGGCCTCAACTTGATGGAGCAACTATTATACCTGTAATACACTTCTATCAGCCACAAGAAGAACCTGTGAGCGCTCTGGAAGAACCTGCTCAGGAACAGGAAGAGTCCCCAGTAAGAGGAGGATCAACCGTTGAAGCAGAGCCTGAAGGCCCAGTAATCAGTGCACTTGCCAGCCCCATAGAGAGATTGAGGCAGTTTTATAATCTACCAGCATGTACAGCTGATAAGTTAGCAGAGAGTGCATGCACAGACACCAGTATCACCCTAGTGCTACGAAGGTCCACACGCAGCTCACAAGGCCAAATCCCTGCCAGGTTTAGGGATTAAAATACAAAATGCCTGAAGTATAAATAGTTACCCAGTTGGGTATTGCCTATTGTTTATTGTGTAAACTTAAATTAATATGTGTTCATTTAGTTACCCGTTCATTTAGTTACTGTTCCTTGTAAATAGTTCCACTTATCACAGTGCCCCTCTTATTTGTTTCATATTTGACCACTGAACAAAAACCTGTTTGGCGTGGCCGAAGACGTGGTCCAACACCTGGATCACTTATGCTCTGTAGCCATGCCCAGGGCCTACGTTGAGGGTTTTCAGGCGGGTCCCTCATGTTACCCTTGTTACACCTTCACCCGTAGAATGGACACCTGGTGACGGGACTTATTGTAACTTAATTATTGTTATTGTTATTATAATTATTGTTATTGTTGTTACCTGTTACAAAATGCTTCAGTCCAGGAGTACTGAATTGTACTAGGGGGGAATGTGGCACCCTGCTGTTCACAGGTACCACTGGACCCAAAAGGGTGCATGGATGGACTTCTCCACAAGAGGCCCTCATTGCAAACAAACACCTCCACCCTTCCACCTCATACTACCAGAGGGAGCCCTGTTAGGGATATATATATGGAGGGTGGAGTTGGACAGTTCAGTCAGACAGAGTCTCAGTCTGAGGAGAGCGTGCTGACGCTGAGAGCAGCGAAGACGCACAACGTCTGCTGCTGTATTGAGGGCCTCGAGTGTGGCCGGAAGGAAAAGAAGAGAGGAGTTGAGGGGGCAGAGGAGTATCATAGGCTCACCCCGAGTATACAAAAAGGACACCGGATCCGCGCCTACAGGGTCCCTTTATACCCCGTAGGGATCACCAGCATACCAGGAGGACTACAAGTCCCTGGCCGACCTGAAGCTAAACCCATTACAGGACCAGGAACCACGAAGGCCCCGGCGCCCAGGGATAGTGATTGCCAGCGGAAGGTCCTACTACCAAGCGACAGGTGAAGAGAGCAACGCGACACAGTAGCTAGGCCCAGTTGCAGGCTCGCCAGGAGCTTAGAGAGAGGGAAACACGGACCAGGAGGCCTTATACCCACTCACTGGGGTGAAGTCCTGAAGTGCTCCCTTCCTACCGAGTACCCTGGACCGTACCTGACATCCGCACCAGTAAAGGTATTGAAGCGAATCCCCTGTCTGTCAGTAACTCCTGCTGCGCCATCCCGACTGCACTACAAGCCCCAGCATCACCATCCACCATCAAAATCTACACTGCCCTGAGGCCCGCTCCACCTGTGGGGAGCTGTTCCATCCTAGCTGCCCTATCAACTGCCTCAGAGGTCTGCAGCAGCACTGGTACAAATTACCAGAAACCACAGGTGGCGTCACGATCAAACTACAAGTCCCATATAAAAAACCAACCAATGTGAACTGAGGTCTAAGATGATACACATGCAAGAAATAGGAGCATGTTCACACTAGCAAAAAGAAGCAAAACTTACAAAAGACAAAAAATATATCTCATACCCTACCATCATAATACAGTTATATGAAAAAGTTTGGGCACCCCTATTAATCTTAAGCTTAATGTTTTATAAAAATTGGTGTTTTTGCAACAGCTATTTCAGTTTGATATATGTAATAACTGTTGGACACAGTAATGTTTCTGCCTTGAAATGAGGTTTATTGTACTAACAGAAAATGTGCAGTCTGCATTCAAACAAAATTTGACAGGTGCATAAGTATGGGCACCCTTATCATTTTCTTGTTTTAAATACTCTTACCTACTTTTTACTGACTTACTAAAGCACTTTTTTTGGTTTTGTAACCTCATTGAGCTTTGAACTTCATAGCCAGGTGTATGCAATCATGAGAAAAGCTACTTAAAGTGGCCACTTGCAAGTTGTTCTCCTGTTTGAATCTCCTCTGAAGAGTGGCATCATGGGCTCCTCAAAACAACTGTCAAATGATCTGAAAACAAAGATTATTCAACATAGTTGTTCAGGGGAAGGATACAAAAAGCTGTCTCAGAGATTTAACCTGTTAGTTTCCACTGTGAGGAACATAGTAAGGAAATGGAAGAACACAGGGACAGTTCTTGTTAAGGCCAGAAGTGGCAGGCCAAGAAAAACATCAGAAAGGCAGAGAAGAAGAATGGTGAGATCAGTCAAGGACAATCCTCAGACCACCTCCAGAGAGCTGCAGCATCAACTTGCTGCAGATGGTATCACTGTGCATCGGTCAACTATACAACGCACTTTGCACAAGGAGAAGCTGTATGGGAGAGTGATGCGAAAGAAGCCATTTCTGCAAGCACGCCACAAACAGAGTCGGCTGAGGTATGCAAAAGCACATTTGGAGAAGCCAATTTCTTTTTGGAAGAAGGTCCTGTGGACTGATGAAACCAAGATTGAGTTGTTTGGTCATACAAAAAGGTGTTATGCATGGCGGCAAAAAAACACAGCATTCCAAGAAAAACACTTGCTACCCACAGTAAAATTTGGTGCAGGTTCCATCATGCTTTGGGGCTGTGTGGCCAATGCCGGCACCGGGAATCTTGCTAAAGATGAGGGACGCATGGATTCCACTCAGTATCAGTAGATTCTTGACAATAATGTTCAAGAATCAGTGACAAAGTTGAAGTTACGAAGGGGATGGATCTTTCAGCAAGACAATGATCCAAAACACCGCTCCAAATCTACTCAGGCATTCATGCAGAGGAACAATTACAATGTTCTGGAATGGCCATTCCAGTCCCCAGACATGAATATCATTGAACATCTGTAGGATCATTTGAAGAGGGCTGTCCATGCTCGGCGACCATCAAACTTAACTGAACTGGAATTGTTTTGTAAAGAGGAATGGTCAAAAATACCTTCATCCAGGATCCAGGAAATCATTAAAAGCTACAGGAAGCGACTAGAGGCTGTTATTTTTGCAAAAGGAGGATCTACTAAATATTTATGTCACTTTTCTGGTGAGGTGCCCATACTTATGCACCTGTCAAATTTTGTTTGAATGCAGATTGCACATTTTCTGTTAGTACAATAAACCTCATTTCAAGGCAGAAACATTACTGTGTCCAACAGTTATTACATATATCAAACTGAAATAGCTGTTGCAAAAACACCAATTTTTATAAAACATTAAGCTTAAGATGAATAGGGGTGCTCAAACTTTTTCATATAACTGTATATAAATGTAAAGCAAAGTTGCATATTGAATATAGGGTACTTAGTGAACTATTTTTGATCAAAAAAAGTATACAAGCCGTCCCACCAGCGGCAAGGTGACCCTAAATTGGGACGGTACCTACACTGTCTATATTAAAAACCTTACTGTATATCAAAGTTGAAGTAATGCATATAAAAGGGTAGACAAATAGGACCGGGTTCCAACTTCAGACCACCTAGGCCCGTGGTAAGCTACATATATACTAATCAGCTCAACAAAGGGGATGCCACACCCTTAATTTGCACAGAATGCAAACAAGACAAAAAACCAAGCAATGTGAACTGAGGTCTAAATCCCATATAAACTATCCTCTTTTTATTGACCGCCCTGGGCCACGGACCGGGCCAGCCACTGTGACATATTCCCCCCAGCATCCATAGGCCTGGACACCAAGCACCCCACTGCCCTGGGGGCGAGTCAGCACCCAAGTGAGTAAAACCCCTACAATATGCAGAAGAGAAAAAATATTAAGGCTAAATGATGACCTGTAAGGATATACAGACAAGGATAAAGAGATCCTATGCGTATCGCTGCTCAGGAATGTGGCTTCATCAGGGGTAATACTACCATTCCTGTCTTGAACTGGTTTGGTGGCCCAAATGGAGACAAAACGTCAAGTAGTTGGTAGCAACCTACCCTGAGTGTGCACAAGTCAAACCTTTTCACCTTTTGGTCCCCTTTAGCCTCTTCCTATCCAACAAGAGGCTTGGGCATAGACCTCTATGGACTTTGATAATGATCTTCCTGAGACGCCAGGGTTCAATGCTACCTAGGTAATGGTGGACTAATTCTCTATGATGTCTCATTTCATGTCTTTACCAGGACTTCCATCCACTCCTTCGCTGGCACAAGTGTTTTTTAAAGAATTTTTTTTATTCCATGGTATCTATCTTGTATAGTCTCTGACCGTGGCGTGCAATTTGCTTCCAGGTTCTGGACGGCCTTCTGCGAGAACTTAAATGTTTCCCTGGACTTCTAAACTTTTCACCCCTAAAGTAATAGGTGTTAGAACCTTGCTCTTAGTTTTTTTTCCTTTGCTGGTCACATGACCTTGTTGGCCTATTTAACCCTGCTCCGCCCTTCTGGCTTTGCTGGACTTCATTGTATATCTACTTTCTAGCTAGCCTGTGCTCTGTGTCTTGCTCTGTTAGTTTGCTTGGTCTACTGACCTCTATGTTCTATATATTTTGTTTGTTCGTCTGTCTGCTACTATTTCTGTTAGGAGGTGTCCCATATTCCTCCCAGTCCTTAGTACTTGTAGGGATTCCTTCCTCACATCTATAGGTCTCCGTACAGACTAGCTTAGGACTTTAGCAGGTCTGATCGCAGGATCAGGTTCCCTGTTACATCGTAGGGATTAAGCTGAGTTCTATCGTAGGGACAGATCTCCTCTCTTTCCTTAGCTCTGGTAGCAGAACATAACAGTAAGTCCAGCCAGCAAATTCTCTAAGGAAAGATTTTTCTGTTCCATCATGGTGTCGGTTCAGGATTTGGTTCATCGCCTGCAGGGACTCTCTCTGGAGGTGGCCGAGCTCCATCAGCACGTGAGTAACTGTCCTGGAGCACATTTCTTGGAGCCTAAGGTATGTTTGCCGGATTTATTTTTTGGTGAACACCGAGAATTTTTTTCATTCAAAAATGCTTGCTTATTGTATTTTCGTTTGAGACCTAAGTCCTCTGGGGATGAATCCCAGCGCGTAGGGTTCATAATGTCACTTTTGCGCAAAGAGCCTCAGGAGTGGGCCTTTTCTTTGCAACCTAGTGATACATGCTTCAGATCAGTGGATAGTTTTTTTTCTGCTTTGGGACTATTATATGATGATCCTGACCGTGTCGCATCAGCTGAGACTGAGTTGAGACGTTTAAAACAAGGATCAGGTAATGTGGAAAAATATTGTACTCATTTCCGTCGTTGGTCTACTCAAACAGGGTGGAACGATTCTGCTCTGAAAAGTCTATTTCTTGCTGGGCTCAGTGAAAGGGTTAAAGACCTGCTAATTGCTTATCCTACACCTGAAGATTTGCAACAGGCTATGCAATTAGCTATACGGGTGGATAGGAGACTGCGTGCAAGGGTTAATGAGAGCAAATCCTCTGCTATGTCAGTTTCTGGTTATGAGAATGTGTGTACTAACAGTGGTGAACCGATGGAGATTGGATCGGTGGCACCTCGCTCTCAAGAAAAAGACCGTCGATTTTTTGAAGGCTTGTGTTTCTATTGCGGAAAATCTGGTCATTTGATTAAAGGCTGTGAGCTTCGTATGAAGAAAGAAAAAAAAAATGGTCAGTCATGCCCGTATTGCCTGTTTAAATTCCAAGGGTGTATTTTTAGCTGCTTCCACGATTGCTCAGGAAAAATTAATGGAATTTCGGGTGTTTGTCGATTGTGGGTCTACTCTGAATGTTATTGATGGGGGATTCGTGGAAAGACTCAATTTAAAACCTGAACCTTTATCATCCCCCATTGCTGTGGTTTCTGTGGATGGTTCCCCTTTGAAGAATATTACTCTCAAGGTCTGTGAATTTCCTTTCACTATTAATGGTGTTCACCATGAGAAATTGGATTTGGTAGTGTTGAATAACTTGCCTTCTCCAGTAATATTGGGATTGCCCTGGTTAAAATTTCACAATCCTGTACTGGATTGGTCTACCAGTGAAATTAAATCCTGGAGCCCTAAATGTTATGACAAGTGTTGTAACGGGCGTATTGCAGCTTTGGATAGGGGAGAATTGCCTGTTCCTATTCAGGATTTTTGGAGAGTTTTTTCTGAGAAGGAATCGCAGGTTTTGCCTCCCCATAGAGACTATGATTGTTCTATTGAATTTGTCCCTGGAGCGACTCTTCCTAAAAGTCGTTTATTTAACCTTACTATTCCTGAGAGGAAGGCTTTGGAGGAATACATACAGACAAGTTTGGCCGCCGGTCACATTAGGCCCTCTAAGTCTCCTGTGGCGGTTGGATTTTTTTTTGTAAAAAAAAAGGACGGCGGTTTACGTCCTTGTCTGGATTTTCGTGAGATTAACAAAATTACTGTACGCAATCCTTACCCACTGCCATTGATTCCTGATCTGTTTAACCAGTTAATGGGGGCCAAGTGGTTCTCTAAAATTGACCTTAAGGGGGCATACAATCTGTTGCGCATGAAGGAGGGTGACGAATGGAAGACTGCTTTTAACACTCCTGTGGGTCATTTTGAGAATCTGGTTATGCCTTTTGGTCTTACTAATGCTCCTGCATTTTTTCAGAATCTGATTAATGACATCCTTAGACCTTTGATCGGTAAAAATGTGGTTGTGCATTTGGATGACATTTTGATTTATTCGCCGGATCTGGAGTCTCATTGGCGGAGCGTGCGTGAGGTATTACAGTTATTAATGGACAATTCGCTTTTTGCTAAGCTGGAGAAATGTGAGTTCGCTGTACAGAGAATTAGTTTTTTGGGCTACATTATCTCCAGCAAAGGTTTTGAGATGGATCCGGTTAAGGTTCAGGCTGTGCAGGAATGGCCTAGGCCTATTGGTTTGAAATCGATACAGAGGTTTTTGGGTTTCGCCAATTACTATAGAAAATTCATAAAAAAATTTTCTAGTATTGTCAAACCTCTGACTGATCTCACCAGGAAAGGTGCTGATGCGGTTCAGTGGTCTTCTGAGGCCATTGAAGCTTTTGTGTATCTCAAGGAGAGGTTCACCTCTGCTCCCATCCTTATGCAGCCTGATGTTACTAGGCCATTTTTGGTTGAGGTTGATGCTTCCTCTGTGGGGGTTGGCGCAGTATTGTCTCAGGATAACGGGGATGGATTACATCCCTGTGCCTTTTTTTCAAAAAATTTTTCGGAGACTGAACTGAATTACGATATTGGTAATCGGGAATTATTGGCTATTAAACTCGCATTTGAACACTGGCGCCACTTCTTGGAAGGTGCGGAATTTCCCGTTCAGGTTCTTACGGATCATAAAAATCTGATATATCTTGATGCTGCCAAGCGCCTGAATGCCCGTCAGGCTAGGTGGGCACTGTTTTTCTCGCGGTTTAATTTCTCCGTTACTTACATCCCTGGTACTAAGAATGTTAAGGCGGATGCCTTGTCTTGCAGTTTTTCTCCCATAGTTGGTGCTGAGAAAGAGGAGAACATTTTACAAGAAGGTGTTGTGATAGCTGCTTTGGACTCCGTTTTGGAAAATGAGATTCTTAAAGCACAGGAGAATGCCCCTTCTAACACTCCTCATGGGAGGTTGTTTGTGCCTGGGACCTTTAGGAGAGATTTGTTTGTTGAGTGTCACGAATCTCGGTTGGCAGGTCATCCCGGAATCTCTGAGACCAAGAGACTGGTGGGTCGCAGTTTTTGGTGGCCTGGATGGCAGAAGGAAGTCATTAAGTGGGTGCGTCAATGTACTATATGTGCTAGATCTAAGTCCTCACATACTCCTGCTGCGGGGTTGCTTTGTCCTTTGGAGGTTCCCAGTGCTCCTTGGACACATTTGGCTATGGACTTTATAACTGACCGTCCCCCCTCTGAGGGTTTTACTGTCATCTGGGTGGTCGTGGACCGTTTTAGCAAGATGTGTCACTTGGTTCCTTTCGTCAAACTGCCCTGCGCTAAAACTCTCGCTAAGGCCTTTGTCAAGGAAATTGTCAGACTTCATGGCGTTCCTACTGACATTGTTTCTGATAGGGGTCCTCAGTTCGTGGCTCGTTTTTGGCGTGCCTTTTGTGATAGGTTGGGAGTTCATTTGTCGTTCTCGTCCGGATATCATCCTGAATCTAATGGCCAGACAGAAAGGAAAAACCAGGATGTTGAGCAGTTCTTGCGTTGTTTTGTGGCAGACAATCAAGAGGGGTGGTCTGAGTTTCTGCCACTTGCTGAATTTGCTCTGAACAATCATACATCTTCTTCTGCTGGTTGTTCGCCTTTTTTTTGTTGTTCTGGGAGACATCCGTCGTTTGGGTCGTTCTCCAAGTTGGGATCTGCCGTGCCTGAGGAGAATTTTTCCGGTGATTTGGAGAGAGTTTGGACGGATGTGCGTGGTAATCTTCAGGAGGCCAACAGAAAATCTAAAGACTACTTTGATAGGAAACGACAGGAGGTTTTGTTCGCTGTTGGTGACATGGTTTGGTTGTCCTCTAGGAATCTGCGGTTGAGGATTCCTTCAAAGAAATTGGGTCCCAAGTTTGTAGGGCCCTTTAAGGTGCTTCAGGTTGTCAACCAATCTGCTGTTAGTTTGGAGGTTCCTACCTCCTGGAGAATTAATCGGTATTTCATGTCTCTCTGTTGAAAAAAGCTGTTGTATCAGATTGTGACGCCTCTGCCTCTGTTCCTCCGGTGGTGGAGGATGGGGAATATGAAATTTCTTGCATCCTTAACTCTAGACGGTATAGAGGTAGTTTGCAGTATCTTGTGGCCTGGAAAGGTTTCGGTCCCGAGGATAACTCTTGGGTGAGGTCGGATGATGTTTCCGCGTCCAGACTTATCAGAGCGTTTCACAGGAGATTTCCTGATAAGCCTGGTCCTAGGGGATCCGGAGGATCCTCTTAGAAGGGGGGGTACTGTTAGAACCTTGCTCTTAGTTTTTTTTCCTTTGCTGGTCACATGACCTTGTTGGCCTATTTAATCCTGCTCCGCCCTTCTGGCTTTGCTGGACTTCATTGTATATCTACTTTCTAGCTAGCCTGTGCTCTGTGTCTTGCTCTGTTAGTTTGCTTGGTCTACTGACCTCTATGTTCTATATATTTTGTTTGTTCGTCTGTCTGCTACTATTCCTGTTAGGAGGTGTCCCATATTCCTCCCAGTCCTTAGTACTTGTAGGGATTCCTTCCTCACATCTATAGGTCTCCGTACAGACTAGCTTAGGACTTTAGCAGGTCTGATCGCAGGATCAGGTTCCCTGTTACATCGTAGGGATTAAGCGGAGTTCTATCGTAGGGACAGATCTCCTCTCTTTCCTTAGCTCTGGTAGCAGAACATAACAATAGGTAGACTGAAATAATTAATCAGTCCATATTTGCAAATATTCTCCAACTCCTACCAGGATAATTTGCAAGATCTGTCATCTTTCATCTTAAACTACCCCCTACTCTAAAGATCCCTAATGCCTTTCATGTTTCTCTACCTTGTCCTCTGGTCCTCAATAGATTCTTTCCTACGGTCAAGACTGTTCCTGCTTCTGCCTTAGATCCGAACACTAAACATGAAATTAACCAAATTTTGGACTATAAAAAGGATGATGGGAATCTCTTCTTGATTGACTGGAAGGGATACGGTCCTGAGGAGAGATGATGGGTGGCCAAAAAGGACATAAAAGCGCAAATTTTTCTCAAAAGATATCATGCTAAGCAACCTCTTTCTTACACTACAATATGACTCCAATATAGTACAATAACAAGTCATCCAACAAACCATTACAAACTGTGATAGAGGAAACCAAAAGGGAAAGCGGGAATAGGGAGAGGAAATCACAGGCTAGAAACTTTATTGAGAGACAACAACTCAAAGAGGGAAGGGAGAAAGTACAGAGGTTTAGTCCTTCTATTCATCAACATCCGGACAGTTCAAGGCAGCATAGTCTCTGACCAGGCTGTAGATCATATTACAGTCTTGGATGGACATACACTCTCTCCACAAAATCAACCAGTTCTTGACAACATAGTAACATAGTTTTTAAGGTTGAAGGAAGACTAAGTCCATCTAGTTCAACCCATAGCCTAACTTGTTGATCCAGAGGAAGGCAAAAAAAAACCATGTGGCAAATACTGAGCTCCACATTGGGGAAAAATGTCAAGAAGCATACTTATATCAGTTCATAAGATGCCATGCCCCCTTGATGGCTCCAGCAGTATGAACTTCAAGGAAAAGTCCGTAAAATACCAGGTACCTGGGCACAGAGTCTTTCAGTTCGTATTCCAGATTGTACAACAGGCCCTGCGCAAAGTGGCGATCCCAAATGATGTGCAAAGATATTTCCTCAATCTTGGGGAACCTTGAGCATTATCAAGATTTGCACAGTTTCTGGGTGTGCAAGAATGGCTTGACAAGCAGTGCACCCTGTATCACTCTTTATGACAAGTCCGTGTTCCAATTCTTTAACTTGCCAGAAGATACATTAGTCCATACAGTTTTTATCATGTCCACGGGGAGACCTGGAATAGATGTTAAAGAGAATCTGTCAGTAGGATCAATCCTTCTCACAGCTCTAGCTGTCTGCAAATATCTGAAGGGATGTCACAGTGTAGAGTGATCATGATAATTCTCATTTGCACATTGAAACACCAGAAGCAATGGAATGAAATTGAAAAGAAGAAAATGCAAATTAGATATTAGAAAAAAAAATTTGACGGTGAGTGTGATCAATGAGTGGAACAGGCTGCCAGGCTGCCACGAGATGTGGTGAGTTCCCCTTCAATAGAAGTCTTCAAACAGAAGCTGGACACATATCTGTTTGAGATGGTTTAGTGAATCCTGCATTGAGCAGGGGGTTGGACACGATTACCCTGGAGGTTCCTTCCAACTCTAACATTCTATGATTTATGATTCCTAAGCTGTCTATGTGGGCATGCAGGTAATAATAAGCTGAATAAAATGATACATTGATATCTGCAATCTAATGTTTTATTACAGAAAAATCCACACTTTTCTTATATGTAAATTACCTCTTCCAGGCAATGTGAAGGATGTTGCCTGGAAAATAACTCTGACTCCAGAGCTTATTTAAATAAAAGGGGGTGTTACCAGGGTGAAACAAGTAACTAACATAGAACAGGGGACATTTAATTAGTCACTGAGATCTGCTGTATTGCAACAATATCACAACCCTGTCTGCCCGTGAGATTGAAGCTAAGAGGAACCTGCATATGTGTTAGTTATAATCACACACAGCTCTGCAGTGAGATCAGGAGAGCAGAGAGCGGCCATTACACATCACACTTGTAATGGCACCTTCTATTTAAAATAAACTCTGGAGGCAGAGTTATATTCCAGGCAACATCCTCCCCATAGCCTGAAAGAGGTCATTTACATAAATTGATAAAAGATGATTTATCCACAACAAGGCATCTGATATGAGGCATACAGGGATGACTTTTTCAGCAGTTTATAACCTGTATGCCCATATTAACTCCGACGTGGTACATAATAATAAGCACCACGTCGTAACCCCCGGTTCACCAGGGGCTCCAGCACTGAGCCCGCACTAAATCGGGCACATGTCAGCTGATTTATACAGCTGACATGTGGCCGCAACAGCCGCGGGTGGAATCGCGATCCACCCGCGGCTGTTAACTAGTTAAATGCCGCTGTCAATCTCTGACAGCAGCATTTAACAGCGCCGCGCCGGAAGTACGTCACTTATCCCACCCATCAATTACCGCGGGTAACCGATGAGTTGGCATGACAACTCAGGGTCTGCAGGAGACCCCTGTGCTTGTCATGTCCAGATTGCTATGAGCGCTGCCCAGTGGTCGGCGCTCATAGCAAGTGAGCAAATCTGCTACATACAGGCGATTTGCTAATTGACTGTATGTAGCAGAGCCGATCAGGCAAGTGCTGCTTCTAGTCTCCCATGGAGACTATTGAAGCAAGCAAAAAGTAAAAAAAGATGTTTTTAAAAATATTTAAAAAATAAAAGTTTAAATCAGTACAACTAGGACAGGAATATGTGGCTGTTAAAAAGAATGCATGGACATGAATGCCTACAATGCTGTGAGGTGCTTATTAATTTAAGCCCACCAGGGGTGCGGAATAGGCAAAACAATAAGCCCCCTTGGGAAGGCCCACAATGACTAGGAGTGCACTTGAAGCAAAAGCACTTACTTGGGAGAAGGTGCGTTGCTCCAATCAAACTGCAAGGCAAATGGCGCGATGAAGCAACCAACAACTGCCTGCTCGATTAGTGAGTCCTGTGTTATTGATAGGTGCGGAGTGTGCCTGCACAAGTCAGCACCTGGGGCTGGCAATAGGGAACTGGAGCGTTCTCCCGTGGGTAAGCCACCTAACAGCTCTGCGGAGAAGATACAAACACAAAGCGCTCCGGCCGGAAGTGCTGTCACGTGACCGCAAAGCTTGTAGAGGGTGCGGCAACGTGACGTCACGGACAAACAAGAACGGGGTCTGGAAGAGCCAAAATACAGTATTTTGGCCCTTCCAGACAAAAACTGAAAGGAGAGGAGAGGTGAAAGAGGACAGCCTTGTCTGACCCCCAGAAAATACAGAAAAGGGTTCAGTCACTCACCTATTTACCAGTACCTACTATAAATATCAAGGTACATCATGTTAACAAAGGAACAGAACAGTTTGCGCAACTGAAACCTATGCAGCGACTTGCCCAGGAATACTGGCCAGGGCAGCGTGTACACTGCAGTCTTTGATGTAATGGACTGTGTCTCTGACACGCCCCCGGGGCAATGGGGTACTCGGCAGCCGGGCCTATGGATGCTGGTGGGGGATATCACGGTGGCTGGCCCGGTCCGTGGCCCAGGGAAAAAAAGGTGGAATTGTAACTTGGATAAAAATAAATAGTTTGTGACGCCACCTGTGGTACCTGGTAAGGAATACCAGCACTGCTGCAGACCTCCGGGGGGTGATGGGATGGCAGCTGAGGTGTTTCTGCTCCCCACAGGTGGAGCGAGCCCCCCCAGGGCAGTGTGGAGTGTGATGGTGGTGATGCTGGGACTTCTAGTGCAGGCGGATGGCGCAGCAGGAGTAACTGACAGAGACAGGGGATTTGCTTCAATATCTTTACTGGTGCGGATGTCAGGTACGGTCCAGGGTACTCAGTAGGATGGGTGCACTTCAGGACTTCTCCCCAGTGAGCGGGTATAATGCCTCCTGGTCTGTGTCTGCCTCTCCGTATGCTCCTGGCCAGCCTGCAACTGGGCCTAGCTTATGTGTCGTGTTGTTCCTTCACCTGTCGCTCGGTAGTAGGACTTTCTGTTGGCAACCACTCTCCCTGGACGCTGGGGTCTTGTGGTTCCTGGTCCTGTAATGGGTCTAGCTTCAGGTCAGCCAGGGACTTGTAGTCCTCCTGGGATGCCGGTGATCCCTACTGTGTATAAAGGGACCCTGTAGGAGCAGACCCGGTGTCCAGTTTGTATACTGGGGTGAGCCTACGATGCTCCTCTGCCCCCTCAACTCCTCTCTCCTTTCTCCTCTTGCCGTCGGCCACACTCGGGGCTCTCAAAACTCAGCAGCAGACGTTCTGCATCTTCGCTGCTCTCAGCGTCAGCACGCTCTCCAACAACTCACAACTAACTGAACTGCCTGGCTCCTCCCTCCATATATATATATATCCCTAACGGGCTCCCTCTGGTGGTGTGAGGTGGAAGGGTGGAGGTGTCTGTATGTAATGAGGGCCTATTGTGGAGAAGTCGGTCCATGCACCCTGGGTCCTGTGGTACCTGTGCACAGCAGGGTGCCACATCTCTCATGAGAGCAAGACTGTCAGCGATCCTGTGGCCAGGAATGCTGAAGTTTTGCTTAGGGTGGATGATTTGTCTTGTGACTCCCTCCAGCCGATTGGCAAACACCTTGGCCAGGATTTTGAAGTCCATGTTAAAAAAAACAGATGGAACTACAATTTTTCAAATCAAATATTTCCCCTTATGATTTTACAAGATGGTGATTATCCCTTCTCTTGTTGGAGGCATTTTGTCCTCCATTATCATTTTCCTTTACAGTTTAAACAGGCCAGGAAAAATGAAGTTCTCCAGTGATATGCAAATTGCCTCATCATTGAGGAAGAGGACTAGAACTCTAGTGCCACCAATTGGAAGTAGCAATCTTAAATGTCAATTTCAACCCTTTATCGAGCCTTGCCATATGACTTAGGATAAAAGCTAAATCAGAATCTCAATTTGCAGACACAGTGTTTCAGGGTATTGCCAGAGGAGCATGCATGGCAAATATAAGTCTCCTCACTCTGACATACCAAGCCTGGCTTGTCACTCTCCACAAGGAGAAATGTTGCCCCTTAGATCCCAGTGCTACATAGAAATTCACTGAAAGACTATCACTGCTTATGTTCCTGCCAGGCCTAACAGATTTAGTGGCAGAGAGCAGCTCCCCACTGTTAAACGGATTTCAATGGCTGCTGCACTAGCAGGATCAAAATGATTAGTGATAACTGACAGGAATATATTGTGGGAGTATTAGTCGCTATTGAAGTCTGTAATGACACCCAGCAGTTTCTACTGCCCATGTTGTATGTCTCCTTTTTTGTCCAGCAGGTCATTTAAGACCATGTGACTGATGTGGAGTTTCTTGAAAAAGAACGAGTTACATTTTTCATCTTTTCCCATGTTCTCCACTTTGGAACGAAAGACGATTCACTTGGACTGTTCTCTAAAGTGCCTTTTCAGTCCTTTTCTGGTCTCCTACAGACCATCCCTCATATCCCAGCCATGTTGAAGAGGTCTTGCAGTGATTCCAACTGATGATGTAGCCCTATGAAGTCCCTTTTCTCACACGGCAGTTATCTGCTCTTGGCCTGAAAGAAATATCAAAATTCAATTTTAACATGACTGTCACATAATCAGTTATACTTGGAAAAAGAACCTTTAGAACTTCAGCCTGTTTCAACAGTGAACAATTAACAGTGGGTTAGGGGTAAACCATGGCTAGAGACACATTAAAAGTGTATAGCTATGTAGCCATAGAAGAAGCAGGTAACTATAGTGTGCCGATTCTGTTAAAAAGCTCAGGAGGTGAACACAAAGTCAAGTTCCATAATGGAGGGATAATTCATGGAGTTTCTCACCATGGAACATACAACATCCAAAAGAGCATCTTCAGTTACCATCTTGATAAGCAGTTTGGATGAAATATGCAGCTTAGCAGATGTGCTAGAACTGCATCCGTCTTCTTCAATGACAGATGAGATCCCCAGACATCATGACGATCCTAGTGGTGGAAAGCTGAGGCTGCAGGTTCTGGAGAAGCTCCAGGTGCTCATTCTTATCAGGAGAGATATACATATTGATTAACCTGACAGATTCCCCTGTCCAGGCGCTTTCTGCTATGCTGGGACTTAAAACTTCTTCAAGCCTCGCCCCCTAGCAGTAGGATTCAGCTTGATGAATTGACAGTCGTCTTAGAGAACCAATAGAAGATCGGTCCTCTGCTGTCAATTGTTTTTGCGTCACCAGATCATGCTGTTTATGTCACTGCTGCACCACAGACGAGGCGAGTAGTGAGGAAGGGTAACGGCAGACAGTGTACCAATTATAGCTTATAAGGTTGCATAGAGTGCTGATTATTGCTCTGAAGGGCAGGTGGTTATAGCTAATAAGGGTGGATAGTGTGGTCATTATAAGGGTTGGTGGTTAAAGCTAATAAGAGCTGACAGTGTGGCGGTTATGATTCAGGAGGGCGGACAGTGTGGTGATTTTAACTAATAAGGGTGAACAGTGTGGCAGTTGCAGTTCATAAAGGAGATAATGTAACAGTTGTAGTTCATAAGGGTACCTGGGTGTAAATGTTTATTTCTGATACGGACTACAATGCATCAGTACTGTGGTTCCTGCATAGTCCGCTGTCTGATGATGGCTATGTTCACAGGTACGAGAATGAGGCGGCACAGATAACGTGGACTTATTGGTACAATAAAACAAATTGTTATTTATTAACTATTTACAGGCTGAGCAAGACAGGGTATAACACCCATAAATGATAAATAGAAAAAAACTTCGAAACTTAAGTAGTTGCAAGTGAAGAAAGTAGCTTTATCCAGTTAAACTGACCCATGCAAACACAGATTAAGCAAACGTTTTGGCCAAATAGGGCCTTTCTCAAGGTATATCTGCACCAAAGACAACAGAGAACATCATGGTCGTTTATATATTAAATTATATGCAAAATTTACATAATAAAACAGAAACAGCACAAAAAGATATACTGTAATAAAATGTACCTCCATGGCTTAATATTAATAATATAAGACCTGTGCAGACAGATATTGATCATCTATTTAGTGGTATTATTCCAAATATTAGGCAATGGCATATCTCTATATGAACTGTACAAAGTATCATATATAGTATTTAGAATAGAATAATGCTCAGTGTACTCAGAAAAAGTCTAGAGAATATAGAAGCCCCCTAGAAAATTAAAGAAGAATTATGACCATAGAAAAACAGAACAATGACAGGAGATGTGGAGGGAGAAATAGTGATCACCCTCATAAGGTAAGTACAGCGTGTGTCGAATAAATGAACCACATTAGGAAATGTTAGTGTTCTAAAGGAGAAGGTAGTAGAGGTAAGTGAATATCAATTAAGAAAAATACCTGTGCCGGAAGTAGTCAGAGGCTCCTGAGCAGTATGGGTCTAGTCGTGCCGTGGCTGTGTTCTGATGGAGACATGGCACCTAATATGGCGTCAGGGTGGGGATAACTCCAGATAAATGGCAATTCATATATCACTGACGATACAGACAGTACAGCGTGATCCCTGCATTTTCTCTTGTCCTCGGGGTTACCATCTCGTCCTGATTTTGACCCTGGTACCCTGAACACTCCCCTAAAAAATAACAAACCCGGTGCAACCCCACTGAGAAGTGTGACAGAGATAAACTAGTCGACGACTAGATATCCCTGACGATCCCTGAAAACAGGTAACCACAGCAGATTAAGTTTACTAAACCTTGAGTTATAACTTTACTGAGCTACATACCAAGAACATGTACTGAATACTTCTACCACTATAACTTCAATATTCATATAGAGCATATGCAACATACATCAGTACACAAATATGGTTATAAAAGCACACTTGAACAATATTATTAAGGATACACTGTACTGTCAGCCGACAGTGCCTGAGTCAAATCCGTATGGGCATCCTCCAGCCTGCTTCTTCTTATGACAGTCACCGCCCAGGTGCTAACAGGATCCACACTACGCACTCATGCTAGGCCGTAAGTCTAACACTGATACTGCACAGCTGAGAACTTCCAGGAAGGAAGCCACAGAGACTCCAAGCTGAGAATTTTAACTCCTGCACTGCTGAAAGAAACCTGCACCATTTAAAAAGAGGGAGAAGTGCTTCTATTCAATGCAGGAGTACGTGAACTCAGTCGCTGCGATCTTCTGGTTCCTCTCTGTCACGGTAAACCCGTGACAGATGGCTTGTGTTTCTGAACATGTTCTTGCATGGTTTGGCTATAATTCAGTGCAGATCTTGCTCTCAAGGGTGGCTTGTTACAATCCTGGGCAATGACTAACTGCTACCCAGGCCCCTGTGGCCTTTTATATTATTCTGCTGCATCTCAGCAGATCACATCTCTCTTGTGTCACAAGTTTCTACTTTCTTCACATTCAACCTTTCTCCTTTTCCTTGGTTTCAGTATTCTTTCAGGTTCCTAAATCTATCCTCCCTGATGACTATATTACAGCATCTGCCCACAATGATTTATAATACATCACAATTATATGAGTTAATCCACTTCTCTTATGGCCATTAAAAACAATTCCCAGTATCTTTTTGCTATTGCTGTGGACATGTTGGCCATACCCTTAACTGCATCCCTAGCCAATAACCAGGATGCATCGTGGCATGAGGTACATTCAGCAGACCGCTGGGAAAGCAGGGCGTAGACTCAAATCCAGATGGTTTGGATCTTCTAATTAATTTTTTGTTAATTTATTCAGAGTTGTAACAGCCATACCTTTTTTACATAAGCTTCAATATACGTATGTGGTCTTGATTTTTTTGTGAGATAAGCTATTGTTTTTTTTAAGTGCCATTATGCCAAACATGTCTGCAAGGCTATGTTCACACATAGAGTAAATGCAGATTTTTTTCTGCTGCATTTTTTACTGCACAAGCAAAGTGGATGTGATCTCACAAAAACTTATACCCATGGTGTCACCAAAGACGCTATTGAACTATTTTTTTGGTGCGTTTTTTATTTATAGCCTGTATCAAAAACGTATCAAATAAGCAGGAAAATGCAGCAAGAATGTAATAACCAGAGAGGATTGTTATTGCATAGTGGTGTGGACATCTGCAGAAAATGCGCAGATAAAAGCAACAGAAAACAAGTAACATTTACACACAGCCTCGGCGTAACATTTTTATTATATTTTTATGAGTTTAATGGAGAAAAAACATAAATGTAATTTACCGATTACTGTAATCTGTTCACTGTATTGCACGATTTGTTACGATTAAAGGGATAACAAATGTCTGTTATTCATTGATTTGTGATATTTTTTTTTTAGGAATGCATTAAAAATTTCATTATTGTAATTGTTTTTCTTTTTTTTTTTTAATTGTATAGGAAGAAAAAAATCTCAGACTTTTATTTTACTGCTAGAATACAGGTACATAGAAATGACCTGGTACATAGAGATACATCATATGTATCAGTACAATGTGCCTTTCATGAAAAGTTCCAGGAACATTCAAGTAGAGAAAATAAGAACTACACAGTAATGAACTTTTCAGTAACACATGGAATCAGCCTGTACGGCATGGAGACATAGCTCCCAAATTGGCATTATGCATATGCATGAGTATATGGGGCCTACATGACATGCAGTTGATCACTGTGCTAAGCTTAGTGATGTATTCATGTACTGTTAGCAGTTCTGATGATTTATCAATGTACTGATGATGGTTGTGATGCTGCATGCATGTACTGAAGATGATTCTGGTGCTGTATTCCTGCATTGTTATAAGTTTTGATCCTATACACATGAAGCAATACATAACTTGACAGATAATGGGGCGCATGATAATTGTTCTATATGACAATTTAAGAATTACTACTTGTATATTTATGTTAAGAGCATTCCGTTTTTGTATTTGGCTAAGGGCGACAGAAAGATAAGAATCTTACCTTATAATGCTGTGCAATGTGTAGATTCTATAACAATAAAATACTTGTATAACACCTACTACATTATCAGTACTCAAAGAGGTACCACTGTGTGCTATTTCTGATGTCACTTGTGACTGCAGGAAAATGTACCTGTAATTTTGCTTACCATTAGTTTTATTTTGAGGGTAAGGAAGGAACAAGTAATTAAATGTGTTCTTTAGAAAGGGATATTGTTTGAAAATGGAGACTATTTAAAAAAAAATTAATCCATCCCTTGCCTCCCACTGAGATACCCTCCTTAAAAAGTCAGCCCTAGTAACACCACCTAGAGGGTTAGATTATGTGGAGTGGGCTCAGGAGCTGAGCCCACTCCACGCACAGGAGATGCTGGCTATATTACCAGCAGTCTCTAGAGCTAAGTTCTTAACACTGAACATCGTGTACCTGTAGCTGTGCGGTGGCCCTCGTCCCTGAGTGCAACGTTTCTGTGCTCACCCGTATGGCAGGCAGCTCGGGCCTTGCTGGTGTGTCGCTCCCACCTCGCTGGCGGTGCTGGACCCTGCGGTGCTGCTGAGCCTCTGGGCGTCTGATGGGGTCAGGAGACCTGCAGTCTCCTGCCCTCCTGTTTCTGCAGCTGGGCCTTCAGTGCCCCACAGCCTCGGACTCCGGTGATCGGTTCTTCTGTGCTGTACTTCTGGGGTGAGCTGCCGCGCAGCTCCAGTCCCCAGCTCCTCTCTCCTTGACGTCCTCACTTTAACTCCTTACACTAAGACTAACTAACCCTGCCCCCAGATCCCAGTTGCCAAGTGGAGTGGCTCCCCTTGCTGGTCTGGAGCCGGGAAAGTGTTGCATGTTCAGTATACCTGACTAGGGGATCCCTGCTTGCTTCCAGGCATGGCATCACCTCTTGTGGGGGAGGCAATGGCACTGTGGAAACTGGACCCCCGGGGTGCCACATTCCCCCCTAGTTAACTTCAGTACTCCCGGACTGAGGATACTTTTCAAAATTAACAAATAACAATAACAGTTCACATTACAAACTGGTTACAAATCATTATAAAACACTGTTAATAACACTCTTCAATAGGTTACAGTACATTCTGTAACCGGGTGTCCATTCTTCTTTAGTAAGGTACAATTTTGAGCAACATGAGGGACCCGTTCGAAAACCCTCAACATAGGCCCTGGGCGTGGCTGCAGGGCATAAATGATTCAGGTGTTGGACCACGTCTTCGGCCACGCCAAACGGGTTTTTGTTCTGAGGTCATTTGTTATAACCATAAAACCAATAGGGGGCACTCTAATAAGTGCAGCTATTTACAATGGAAAGTTCTTTGGTTATTCACCGTCCGTAACCTACAAGTCTTTATACCCTTACCGGGTAACTAATTGCAGCATACATTTTAGTTCTCTTATACTTTAATTCTTTACATTTTAGTTTCTCCAACGGGCAGGGAGCTGACCTTTTGTACTCCTGGTCGATCTACGTAGTACATTGGTGGTCACTGCTCTACCCTGGTCCCTTGTGTCTACCCCTGGTGTGGTGGGTTCAGTGTGAACTACTCTACGGGTAGTCTGAGATAACACTGGTAGGCTGGGTAATTTCCTACGAATTCTTTGGCTCACCATGGGTACAACAGGTTCACTGCTAGCAGAGGGTAGATACTGCTGGTCTGCTGATGATGAAACCTCTGTCTCTGGGGCCGACTGGTCTTCCAGCTGTTCTGGGACTTCTGCAGCTTCCGGTGAGGCCGCTTGGAGAAAGGTAAGGACTGGTACTACAATTGCACTGCTCACCTGCGTCCAAGACCGGGGAATTTCTCCGAGTACTGTTTGGACCACTTCCTCCATTCCTTCTGTGGGCCGAGAGTTGTCTTGATCTTCTTCTGTGTGTTTCAACTGTTCAGGACATATCTTCAAGTGGTCTCTTGAGACTACCGCTGAAGTTTCCCCTCCATCTTTGCTGATGAGGCACACTTTGGTGTTGTTGTAATTTGAGGGTAGGACGGTGTATGGCTCAACCTCCCACTGGTCATCTAACTTGTGGACTCGTCTTTTCCTCTTAAGTACCTGTTCTCCAGGTGATAAGGGAACGGCAGGTGCATGCTGATTATAAGTTTTCTCTTGCTTCTGTCTCGCCTGGGACAAACTTCTCTCAACACATTCTTGCACCTTGCGGTATTGTTGCTGCCACTCGGTATCCCAATCCGCATCTGGTGAAGTCGTCTCTGGTGTTAGGACTCCCATGTCTAAGTCGATGGGTAGCTTACCAGGTCTTGCTCTCATCAGGTAAGCGGGTGTACAGTTGGTGGAGTTCACCGGGATGTGGTTATACAGGTCCACCAAATCTGGTAACTTCTCTGGCCACAGGCTATGTTCTTCAAGGGGCTATGTCTTCAACAGTTCTATCACCACCTGGTTCATCTTTTCACACAACCCGTTGGTCTGGGGATGATACGGCGTCGTCCTAATTTTCTTGCAGCCATACAAGTTACAGAATTCCTGAAACACCTCTGCTTCAAAGGCTGGACCTTGGTCGGTAAGCACCCGTTGAGGGTAACCGTGCGGGCGACAAAAGTGCTGTTGAAACGCTTTGGCTGCCGTCTGAGCCATCTGGTCTTTCACTGGCACTACTACCAGGAATCGGGAGTAGTGGTATACTATGGTTAGAGCGTAGACATAGCCTGACCTGCTTGGGGCTAGCTTCACGTGGTCCAAGGCTACCATTTCTAGTGGCTGTTTGGTGATGATGGGCTGAAAGGGAGCCCTCTGGCTGTCATGGTCTTTTCGTCTCAGGTTGCATGGGCCACATTCTCGACACCATCTCTCGATCGCTTTCCTCATGCCAGCCCAGTAGAATCTCTCACGTAGCAGGACTTCCAACTTCTTCCACCTGAAGTGTCCTGCTCCATTGTGGTACGCTTCTAAGACCATGGACGCATCCCACCATGGACCAGTTTGTGTGTCCGGGAGTTGATGCTTCTTCGACACAGCTTTCCTTCGTAGATGAACAGTTTGCCCTTCTCTTTCCACAACTGTTGGGTCTCCTGTGGAGCATCTGGATTAGGGTACGAGTCAGCTTGCATCAGCAACTCCTTGACTAGGCGGACAGCCGGGTCGCTATACTGCGTCTCTGTCCATCCATGGTGGGGCAATGGGTTGAACGTGGCCTCTCTGTTGGCGTAGCGCCTGTCCCTTACACAGTGGGAGCACTGGGTCACCCCATGACGATGGAAAGCGGGTATCTCTATCTCCTCCAGCTCTTCCGGGTCTTCTCCCCCATCTGGAAAGTTGGGCATCCTGGACAGCGCATCAGCATTTGCATTTTTATGCCCCGCCCGATACTTGATGGTGAACTCGTGGTTAGACAGTCCAGCCATCCATCGCTGCTCTAGGGCACCAAGCTTCGCAGTCTCCAGGTGCGTCAGCAGGTTGTTATCTGTGAAGACTGTAAATTTGGAGGAGGCGAGATAGTGTTTGAAGCGCTCTGTTACAGCCCAGACTATGGCGAGAAACTGCAACTTGAAGGAACTATAGTTGTCGGGGTTCCTTTCCGTGGGCCGGAGCTTCCTGCTGGCTTAGGCAATCACTCTTTCTCTGCCTTGCTGTACCTGGGACAGCACCGCTCCTAAACCCACTTTGCTGGCATCTGTATGAAGTATAAAGGGTTGGCCATAGTCGAGGTATGCCAGGACTTCATCTCCGGTCAGAGCCATCTTCAGTCAGGTGAAGGATTCGTCTTCTGGTTTACCCCATTTGAATGGAGGTTTCGGGTTCTTGGCCTTCTTGGACTGGCCTACCAGGAGGCCCTGCATGGGTGCTGCTATCTTGGTGAAACCCTTGATAAATCTTCTGTAGTAGCCTACCAGCCCGAGGAACTTCCGCACTTCCTTAATAGTGGAGGGTCTTGGCCAATCCTTGATTACGGTGACTTTTTCAGGGTCTGGCGCTACACCTTCGGTGCTTACCACATGACCTAGGTACTGCACCTTAGGCTTCCACAGGTGGCATTTGGACGGCTTCACCTTCAGGCCAAAACCAGATAGGGCTTCGAACACCTCGGGCCAGGTGCTCCAGGTGGTCCTCATATGTCTTTGAGTAGACAAGTACATCATATAGGTACAGCAGAACAGTTTCGAAGTTCTTGTGTCCTAGGCAGCACTCCATTAACCGCTGGAAGGTTCCTGGGGCGTTGCAGAGCTCGAATGGCATGCAGTTGAACTCGCTAAGGCCCATTGGTGTTGTAAACGCGGTCTTTTCTTTGTCCGCCTCTGCCACAGGAACCTGCCAATACCCACTGGTGAGATCCAAAGTGGAGAAATAATTAGCAGATCTTAATGCAGCTAGTGACTCCTCAATCCTGGGTAATGGGTAGGCATCTTTATGTGTAATGTGGTTAATCTGCCTGTAGTCAACACACATCCTCATTGTACCATCCTCCTTTCTAATGAGAACTAATGGAGCTGCCCAGGGACTACAACTATCTCTGATCACCCCAGCCTCCTTCATCTCCCGTAACATTCCTTTGGCACATTGATAGTGAGCTGGAGGTACAGGCCGGTACCTCTCTTTAATGGGTGGATGATCTTCCGTGGAGATATGATGTTGGACCCCTTTTACCTGCCCAAAGTCTAATGGGTGTATACTGAAGACCCGCTCATACTCTTGGACCACCCGGTATACGCCATGCTTTTGGTGCAAGGGGGTGGAGTCAGTGCCCACTTGTAGCTTCTGACACCAATCCTCCATCTGCCCCTTGGAGCCATTATCCTCCGCCGGTTTGGATGGAGGCAAGGGTTCCACTGTCTTTATTGAGTTGTTACTGACAGTAAATAACTTAGCAAGGGTAGCATACCTGGGTAATTGGACCTCTTTCTCCCCACAATTCAGGATACGGATCAGCACTCTCCCCTTGCGGACATCAACTACCCCCCTGGCTGTCAAGATGGTGGGCCTACTGTCAGAGTATACAGGTTCTACTAGGGCCTGATAATCTTGACCCCTGAGACCAATTGCTGCCCGACACCATATTAACATTTCGCTCCTAGGGGGCATTGCAATGGGGAATGGATCACTCATCCTGACACTGCCAATTTCTCCACCAGACAGTTCTACCTGTTGTCTTTTCATCAGGGTTCTGATTTCTTTCTGTAAAACCCTCTGCTGACTGGAACAGGCAGTCTCTGCGACCTATTGCAACAAAACAATAATTTCTCCAAGACAATTTTCTATCACATTAGTGCCTAAGGTTATCATGGGATGACTTGTGATGGCAATTCTACTTTGCCAACTTTTATGGTCACCTCTTTATACCCCACCTGAGGCAAGGGCTGACCATTGCTGGCATAGATGTTAAGATATTCATCTGGACGGCAGGTAATGTCTGAATCAGTCCAGTATTGTTTATAAAGGATATATGGCATCGTGTTCACCTAGGACCAAGTGTCCAGCAACGCGTTCATTGGGATGCCATCAAGCACGACAGGTAGGACCGGCCGTCCTCCCACGTACTTGTCTCTCCAGCTTTGTGGGCCTTTTTGTCTTTCTCCTGGGGGTTGGCCATCTGCCCCAGGTGTTGCTCGTTTAAATTGCAGAATCTTGCGTAGTGTCCCGCCTTTTGACAGCGGCGGCAGATGGGTTGTCCGTCCTGGTCGTAGCGATCTCTGTTCCTCCCTCTGATCGGTGAAATTCTACTCTGTCATCGCCACGGGACATCATCTGGACTGGAAGCCAGCTGGATCTTCTCCTTAGGAGACACTTGCATGGCCTGCACGGTTTTGGTTAACCCGGCCACGCTTTTGGTAAGCTCCTGGACCTGAAGGCGCAGGTCTGCAGACGTGTCATTGTCCAGAGTCTGCGCGTCAGCCTCCACAGGTTCTGGGGAAAAGGATGCCACCTCCTGGTGGTAGGTGATAGCTGGGCGCCGGTGGGATGCAGCGCCTCCTGGTGTTGATTCCCACAGCACCCGGATGGCTCTGTCTTGAAATTGCGCTAAGTCCAGATCTTCCATTTTCATTCCGTTGTAGTGTGTCGGTGAAACTATTCACAGTAGGTCTCCATATTCACCACAAGAGACTTAAAGTTAAAACGTCCTTTTTATTAGTTCCATTAAAAAAGCGCCATGTGTAAGGCAAACATTATGTGTTTCGAACCAAACAGGGCATCTTGATTAAGAACCCCTGTTTGGTTCGAAACGCGTAAGTTTGCCTTACATATGGCGCTTTTTTAATGGAACTAATAAAATGGACATTTTAACTTTACATCTCTTGTGATGGATATGGAGAAGGTGATGGAGTTTTTCTAATCTACTTCTTACTGCTTCTCATCCCTGGATTTCCTACCAAGGATTTCTGTGCACCAGTGGACCCTTATGGCATATGTATGGTAGGCTGAAATTTTCCTTTTTTTTTCTTTATACACCAAATATTGGAGCAGCCACGGTCACATGAAGGCGACGGTGGTAAAGTGCAATTACTGTCGCAAGAAGTGAATAATGATGATGATGAGACACAATTGCCAGAAAATCAGGATCAGGACCAGGATGTGGAAGTGGAAGGCGAGGTGGTGGATGATATAGTAACTGACCCAACCTGGCAGGGCGACATACAGAGCGAGGACAGCAGCACACAGGGGGAGGGAGGCATAGCACCACAACAGGCAGGAAGAAGCAGTGTGGTGGCCGCAGACAGAAGGCGGGAAAGCCTTCTTCGTAATGCCAACGTGACGGAAGTTGCCAGTACAACTGTTAGGTCTTCCAGAGTCTGGTTATTTTTTAAAGACTCTGCAGATTACCCCAACAAGGCCATTTGCACCACCTGCCGGGCCAGCATCAGCAGGGGTAGCAAAACTAGCAGCCTGACCACCACCAGCATGATCAGGCACATGGCAGCAAAGCACCCGACTAAGTGGGCCAAACCCCAGGGTCCAGCAACAGTAGCTGCGGGTGACGCCACTGCTTGTTCCGCTGTTGTGAGTGCACGCCAATCCCCTGTCCATGATGCATGCAAAAATGCCTCCCGCCCTGCTCCTGTCGTTGTACATTCTAAACTAGCAACATCAGCAAGCACGTCCACGTCTTTGTCCCAGCGCAGTGTTCAGTTGTCCCTACCCCAGTCCTTGAAACGCAAACACAAATACGCAGCCAAAGCCCCACAG
This sequence comes from Phyllobates terribilis, assembly GCF_046119375.1. NCBI lineage: Eukaryota > Metazoa > Chordata > Amphibia > Anura > Dendrobatidae > Phyllobates > Phyllobates terribilis. The sequence continues at coordinate 30,282,680 of NW_027362768.1, read as the reverse complement.
GCCACACTACTAAATTCATACATTTCGCGAATGCTTGCGCTTGAAATGTTGCCTTTCAGGCTCTTGGAGATGGACGCTTTCCGCAACCTGATGGCGGCGGGCTGTCCCTCGGTACTCGTTCCACAGCCGCCACTATTTCTCTTGGTGCACCATCCCCGCATTACACGAGCACGTGTCCCACAACATTAGACGTGCCCTCAACAACGCAGTTACTGGGAAAGTCCACCTAACTACGGACAAGTGGACAAGTGCTTGTGGGTAGGGATGGTACATCTCGCTGACGGCACACTGGGTTAATATAGTGGAAGCCAGGACCCAGTCGGATCTTGGGATGGAACACATCCTCCCAACGCCGAGGATTGCGGGCCCTCGGTCAATCAGGGTTGCCCCCACATACTACAGCTCCTGCACCTCCTACTCTTCAGCCTCCATCTACGAAATGACCACATCAGTCGCAAGCTTGAAGCACTGCAGCACTGCCTCGGCCAAGCGGCAACAGGCTGTGCTGAAACTAATATGCTTAGGTGACAAACCACACAACGATGAAGAGTTGTGGACAGCTCTGAAAGAGCAGGCAGATCTGTGGCTGACACCGCTGACCCTACAGCCAGGCATGGTCGTGTGTGACCATGGCCAGAACCTGGTGGCGGCTCTGAGGCAAGGCGAGCTCACACACGTACCATGCCTGGTCCATGTGCTTAACCTCGTGGTTCAGTGGTTTCTCTGTCAGATCTGCTTGTCAAAGTATGCAGCCTGTGTACACATTTTAGAAAGTCAGCTACAGCTTCCGCCGCCCTTGCTGTGCTTCAGCAGCATTTGCAGCTTCCAGCTCACCGACTGATCTGCGATGTCGCCACGCGTTGGAACTCTACATTGCAGATGTTGGGAAGGATTTGTGAGCCAAAGAGGGCAGTTATTGACTACCAGAATCAACAAGGTCGTCGGTATTCAGGTCAGACTCCACACATAAAACCTCAGGAGTGGACATGGATGTCAGGCATATGTACCATCCTTCAAAACTTTGAGGACTTCACCAAGATGGTGAGCTGCGATGATGCCATAATTAGCATCACCATCCCGCTTCTCTGTCTTCTGAAACTTTCTCTGCTCACAATTAAAGAGAATGCATTGCAGGCGGAGCACGATGAGATGGAGCAAGGAACCATACAGGGTGATTCCACACAGCCCAGCCTCATCTCATCCCAATGTGGATTGGATGACAATGAGGAAGAGGAGGAGGAAGAACAGGAGCTAGTTTCCTGCACTATAGACAGTACTACCTGCACAATTGTTATACCGTCTGTTCAGCGTGGATGGTCTGAGGACAGGAAGGAGGCGGAAGAGGAGGAGGATGAGGTGTAGAGCATGATCAGTCATCCTCTTGGCGAGGACACGGAAGTCTTGACTCTCTGCAGTCTGGCACACACGGCTGAGTTTATGTTACGCTGCCTTTCCCGAGACCCTTACGCAGTCCAAATTTTGTGTGACAGTCATTACTGGTTGGTGACACTTCTAGACCCAAGCTACAAGGAGAACTTTCTGTCTCTTATTCCTTGCAGGACAGGCCTAATAAAATGGGGCAGTACGAGAAGGCCCTTGTTGCGGAATTATTTAAAAAATTCCCATCTGAAACGCTGGTGGCAGAGGTCACAGTTCGTTGGATAACCAAGGAATACAGGCAAGAGAGACACAAATGCAATCCAGCAGAGGCAGGGGAACACTGTCAAACTTCTGGGACAATTTTCTCAGACCCTCCCATCACACAGGCCCTGAGGCGCGGGGTATTCTCCCAAGGAAGGAAAAGTTTCGGAAGATTGTGAGGGAGTACCTTGCCGACTGTACCAACATCCTCCGTGATTCCTCTGTGCCTTATAATTATTGGGTATCCAAGCTGGACACATGACATGTACTGGCTCTCTTCGCCTTGGAGGTCCTGGCCTGCCCTGTCTCTAGCGATTTGTCAGAGCGTGTTTTTAGTGCCGCTGGTGGAATTATAACCAATAGGCGCATCTGCCTGTCAACTGAAAATGCTGACAGGCTGACTCTTATAAAAATGAGCAAGGACTGGATTGGGCCAGACTTCTCAACACCACCGAATGATAGCAGCGTTACATAAACTGTAATACAGTGTCTTTTTTTGGGAGGTCTAACTCTATTCCCATGCACCTCTATCTTCACACCCAGACATGGGTAAATGATTCCTGATTTTGTCTATTTGCTCTTGTCCTCCTGCTTCTCTGCATCCTCATCCTCTACCACCATATCACCACCTTATGTACCATATCAACATATCTATGTCTCTTGCAAGGGGCATTTGAGTTCCTCCAAATTTTTTGTAGCCATTGCTTCACTGCATAGGCAAACAGTATGGGAGACACACTTCCTAATAATGGGAACATTGTATTCAGGAGGCCCTCCGATCTCCACGTCTCTTGCAAGGGGCATTGGAGTTCCTCCAAATTTTTGGCAGCCAATGCTTCACTGCATAGGCAAACAGTATGGAAGACACACTTCCCAATAATGGGAGTATTTTTTGCAGGAGGCCCTCCGACCTCTACGTCACTTGCAATGGGCATTGGAGTTCCTCCAAATTTTTGGCAGCCGTTGCTTCACTGCATAGGCAAACAGTATGGGAGACACACTTCCCAATAATGGGAATATTGTTTTCAGGAGGCCCTCCGACCTCTACGTCTCTTGCAATGGGCAATGGATTTCCTCCAAATTTTTGGCAGCCGTTGCTTCATGTTAGAATCTATGTTGTTTTTCTATCGGCCATCTGGTTTGCTAGCTTCTAGTCTTTTCCTCTGGTGCTGGGTTTCTTGGTCACGTGATCTCTGTACTCTTCATTACTCAGCACCTGGCTCCCATTCTCCGCTGGAAATCAGTGTTGTATCACTCGTGCTCTGGCTAAGTAGCCTGGTTTAGTTCTTCTTGCTTTGGACTATTGCTATCCTGGGACTTCTTTTTCCACCAGTTTTGTTTCCTCTAATTTTCGTTTCTGCAACTAATTTTTCTGTTAGGAGGTCTCCTGCTTTTGCTCCCAGTGCTTAGATTTTTTAGGGACCCCTTTCCCTTTCCTACAGGTCTTCATTTGAGTTCAGTGCAGGAGTTTCGGTGGGGCTATTCATAAGAAATAGGGCACCCACCCCAGCGTAGGGTAAAGCTGAGTCTCAGTGCAGGGACAGCTTTTCCCTCCTATTTCTTAGTTTTAAGTTGCAGAACATAACACTTCACTGCATAGGCAAACAGTATGGGAGACACACTTCCTAATAAAGGGAACATTGTTTTCAGGAGGCCCTCTGACCTCTACGTCACTTGCAAGGGGCATTGGAGTTCCTCCAAATTTTTGCAGCCATTGCTTCACTGCATAGGCAAATAGTATGGGAGACACACTTCCTAATAATGGGAGCATTTTTTGCAGGAGGCCCTCTGACCTCTATGTCTCTGGCAAGGGGCATTGGAGATCCTCCAAATTTTTGGCAGCCGTTGCTTCACTGCATACCCTATAACTGAATAGCAGACCCTCTCCTTTCTAATGGGAACATGTCGTACTCGTTACTTTGGCCCAGGTGTATGTGTCATTAAATTGTTTGTGGGGTTTTCCTAAATTTTGGCAGCTGTTGGACTCACTGCATACCCTATAACTGAATAGCAGACCCTCTCCTTTCTAATGGCAACATGTTGTTACTGTGGCCCAGCTGTATCTGTCTTTAAATTGTTAGTGGTGTTTTTCCCAAATTTTGGCAGCCCTTGCAGTCACAGCATGGGCATTACCCCTATAGGAGACCTGCTCCTTTATAATGGGAACATTTTTTTTACTGAGACCTTCCTCTATGTCTTTTCAAAAGGACATTGGGTTGCGTCCAAATTTTTGGCAGCCCTTGCAGTCACTGCATACGAAATAACTGTATAGGAGACCCACTCGTTAATAATGGGAGCAACAAAGCATAGCCGACTGCTAGCCCTTTAAGAATAGTAAAGGCCGCCTGATGGCCCTATAAAAATAGGCTTTGTGACTTTCAGAGTCCCTCCTTCATAAATGAAACAGAATGTGTCTGATGATGTGTCACACATAACATGGCCAGATAAGGTTATAAATTGTTGAAGTGACATTTCCGGGTGAATGCATTTGTCTTGGTTGAAAGCAATGTAAAAGTGCAAAAACGCATCAAAAACGCTATGTGTGAACATAGCCCAAGGTGTGGAGGAGTATTTTTGGTTTTGGTTATTTATTTTGCCTTATACCTTATATACGAGTCATTACCCTGGAAAGGATGTTTCTTAACATATTTCCCAGGAAAATCCATTTTGGTTTTGTTTTTGTATGTTTTATTGTGAGTCTGTAAAAGTGGCGTAATACCTCTGACAACATTGTTGACAGCAGTGACCTGGGGGTCAGAAATGCTTCCAGGGGTCTTCCCCATGCTGTTCCCATGTCATTTGAGCACTCTTCCCATCGATTTGGGCAATTTTTAGGCCCTCTGCATACCACTGGGGTGAGCTGCCGGAAAACTGCTCAAGTTTCTCATAGACTTACATTGGGCTTGTTGCTCGGGTCAAGCACCCGAGTATTCCAATTTGCTCAACTCGAACAACGAGTACCCGAGCATTTTAGTGCTCACTCACCACTACTCATCATGTATCTGCCCACCCCAACTCCACCTACTTTGTCAAAGCCGAGTAAAAATGGCCTGAGAACGGCACAAATCATAATGTTTTAGTGCAGCTGCGAGTTGCTCTGAAACTTTGTGACTTTTCAAAGCTTTTTCACCAGAATACTGGCATAAAAGCTTTGATGAATTGGGCCGTATCTTTAGAGAAGCTTATTGAACTTTTAAAATATAAGTCTAAAAATTGTTTTCTTTTAAAACAGTAGATACTTGATAATTTTGGAAGATAGGAGCAGAGGTATTGCATCATATCAGGAGAATTCAATGGAGAATAATCTTCAGACCTGGTCTGGATGGAGACCTGAAGAAGAGAACAAAATTTTTAATATTGACAAAACAAGGAAATATCTAGACTCACTAATGGTAAAAAAATCTCTTCAGCACAAACTACAAACCGATAGGAAGAACGGACCCTTCAACAGCGTATATAATAAAAGTAGAAAAACTTTATTAAGTAACCATTACATAGAATAAAATTGGGAAATAGTCATGATACAATGACATAAGATAGTCATAGACAAGCAATCTGAGAGACAAATCATTCATGTTAACAGTATGGTAACAACCCCATCTCCATTAAGGTAAGTATAATCAATGCAGTTGAAAAAAAGGGTCTTCTGACGCAGTCTGAGCAATTGGTAACATTTTTTGGATCTATATTTGCATTTAATATTCACATATTCTGTTGCACTGGGGTAACATAGCTCCCAACCGTCCCAGACTCAGCTGAACTGTCACGATTTAAGTCCCTCCGGCCCGGTACGTCAGGGCTTTGTCCTGGCTTCTAATACCTATAATGCACGGGACCGCATCTCTCTGCTCAGTGCATACATTTTATATTATTCACTTCTTCTCCTGTGAATTCCCAGGATTCAAACTCACATCTCCATGTTCTGAGGCAGTAGCTCTATTTATGAGTCACAGCCCTTAAAGGAGTTGCCCTCTCAAAACTGTCTGTGTGACTGTAGACTCATGAATCCCTCCAGAACATGCACTGTGCGCTGCAGGAATTCGCTGGTTTCAGACCCGGTAATCGAGGGTATGTATGAGTTATACATACTCTTGGCCAGTGGGTGCGGCCTCTTTCCATACACTTATATAGAGTGAGGCTGTGCCCTCTAGTCGGACATCCCCACTGGCCATCTGCGTCACTAGATGGGGCGTGGCCTCACTCAATACAAGTATATGGAGTGTGGGAAAGTTAGAAAGAGGAAGTATATATGTAATATCCCTGGCGGCGTGCTGGCATGACTTACCATCTCCCACCATGCAAGGCCGTCAACTTACCTATCAGTCCAGGCTGCACACTTTGCTCCATTACTTGCTGTGTGCATGTCTCTTGTCTGATTGCTTAGGGCGGCGGCCCTGTTACTTCCTGATTCTTAAAGTAACAGCCTGCGTGGTCCTAATGCGTCCCCAGCCTATTGCTGTGAGTCACTGGATACTTAAACCCCCTCCATCCAGTAGAAGGTGCCTGAGCAACCCATTCTTTCAGTGTGTTCTGTGCAACTGAGTTGCCAGGTCCTGTCCTGTATCTTGTCGGTTTCCGCCACCCTGGGGGCTGAGTACCCAGGCCCATTACCTGTATCTGTGACTTCTAGTCTGTTTCCGTCACCCTGGGGGCTGAGTACCCAGGGTAGTTCCTGTATCTTGTTCCAGGTTCAGTTCCTGTCTGAACTGTGTCCTAGCCCGTTACCAGTTTGTCTCTGTGTCCGATCCTTCCCTTTTCCTGCAGTGTCTGAACCTGCACCTAACTCCAACTCGTTGTCTCTGTACTTCTGTTTGTGAGTTTTGTGTCCACTCGCTACTTCATTGCAAGTACCTTGTGTGTATCTGGTTCTGCTTGTCACATTTCCCTGCCCCCATATCCACCTCCTGTGTTCTAGCTATCTTCCTGTGTTTCCCAGTCTGTTCCATGTGAACAGCGCCCTGTCCTGTCTGCCTGCACCTGCGGCTCTGCTCCGCTCTGCTCCTCTTGCCCTCTGCACCTGCAGCTTAACTCTGCTCTGCTCCGCTTGTCCTCCGAGCCTGCAGTTCCACTCTGCTCTGCTCCGCTTGTCCTCTGTGCCTGTGGTCCTGCTCTGCTCTGCTCCGCTTGTCCTCCATGCCCACGGTTCCGCTCTGCTCTGCTCCTCTTGCCCTCTGCACCTGCAGCTTAACTCTGCTCTGCTCCGCTTGTCCTTCGCATCTGCGGTTCTGCTCTGCTCTGCTCCGCTTGTCCTCCGCATCTGCGGTTCTGCTGTGCTCCGCTTGTCCTCCGCGTCTGCGGTTCTGCTCTGCTTGTCCTCCGCGTCTGCGGTTCTGCTCTGCTCTGTGCCGCTTGTCCTCCGCGTCTGTGGTTCTGCTCTGCTCTGCTCCGCTTGTCCTCCGCGTCTGTGGTTCTGCTCTGCTCTGCTCCGCTTGTCCTCCACGTCTGCGGTTCTGCTCTGCTTCGCTTGTCCTCCGCGCCTGCGGTTCCACTCTGCCCTGCTCCGCTTGTCCTCCGTGCCTGCGGTTCCGCTCTGCTCTGCTCCTCTTGCCCTCTGCACCTGCAGCTTAACTCTGCTCTGCTCCGCTTGTCCTTCGCGTCTGCGGTTCTGCTCTTCTCTGCTCCACTTGTCCTCCTCATCTGCGGTTCTGCTCAGCTCCGCTTGTCCTCCGTGTCTGCGGTTCTGCTCTGCTCTGCTTGTCCTCCGCGTCTGTGGTTCTGCTCTGGTCTGTGCCGCTTGTCCTCCGCGTCTGCGGTTCTGCTCTGCTCCGCTTGTCCTCCGCGTCTGCGGTTCTGCTCCGCTTGTCCTCCTCGTCTGCAGTTCTGCTCTGCTCTGCTTGTCCTCCACGCCTGCGGTTCTGCTCTGCTCTGCTTGTCCTCCGTGCCTGCAGTTCTGCTCTGCTTGTCCTCCGTGCCTGCGGCTCTGCTCTGCTCTGCTTGTCCACCGCACCTGCGGCTCTGTTCCTGTGTCCCAGTCTGTACTGGTCCCTATCCAGCCTGTTTCCCTACCTGCCAGTACCCGCCTGTCTGCATTATCGGCCTGTCTGCATACCAGCCGTGCCTGCCAGTACCCACCTGCCTGCATACCAGCCGTGCCTGCTAGTACCCACCTGCCTGCATACCAGCCGTGTCTGCCGGTACCCACCTGTTTGCATACCAGCCGTTCCTGCCAGTACCCACCTGTCTGAATACCAGCCAAACCTGCCCGTTCCTGCATTCCCCGGTGTGAGTCAACAGCTGTGACGGGGTCTGTCCTGGATTAGCACCTGGGCCACCTCCCATGTCCCTCCTCGGACCACAGAGTCGATTAAGTCGCCGTGTGTTCGTGGTCGGACCTGGCGAGGCCCCTTGTCACGCCCCTCCAGGCACTCTTCGGTTCGGGGCCAAGTGGGACCACTAACCACACTCACACCAGTCAGTCCGGGCGTGAGCGTAACCATAGGCGGATTATAATGAGGGCAATCCGGGCTACCGCCCGGGGCCCCGAGCCTGCAGGGGGCCCGCGGCTCCGGGCGGGGTGTTTAATGCCGGATTGCCCTCATTATATGTGCGGGCCGCCGCGGCACATACCGGTAGCAGTGGTGGGAGGGGGCCCCAGACCGCTCCCCCAGCAGCGGTGCACGGCCGCTACTTCTTCATCGGCCGGGCCAGCACTGCAGCAGTTAACTTCCCTGTGCTGGCCCGGCCGCGTCACTGCTTGGAGACACGGCCCTGTGCGCGGCCGTTTCTCCTAGCTGTGACGTCATGCAGTGCGCGCCCAGCCTGCACTGCTGCACCGGAGAAGTCAGAGCAGGCAAGAGGAATGGAGCCGGGAGATGGTGAGTCTGTGTGTGTATGTGTATGTGTATGTGTATATGTGTGTGTGTGTGTGTGTGTGTGCAGGCAGATATGATTGTGTGATGTCTGTTTATACGTATTTTTGTGTTTCAAATGTGTTTATGCGTGTATGTATATGTCTGTATATGTTTGTGTGTGTGCGTGACTACATGCGTGACTGCGTGCGGCCTCCTGCTGAGTATAGTTGGCGCCGTGCGGCCTCCTGCTATCTCTGGGGGGGCGCCGTGCGGCCTCCCACTATGTATAGATGGCGCCGTGCAGCCTCCCGCCATGTATAGATGGCTATGTGCGGCCTCCCGCCGTGTATAGATGGCGCCGTGCGGCCTCCCGCCGTGTATAGATGGCGCCGTGCGGCCTCCCGCCGTGTATAGATGGCACCGTGCGGCCTCCCGCCGTGTATAGATGGCTACGTGCAGCCTCCCGCCGGGTATAGATGGCTACGTGCGGCATCCCGCCGGGTATAGATGGCTACATGCGGCCTCCCGCCGGGTATAGATGGCTACGTGCGGCCTCCCGCCGGGTATAGATGGCTATGTGCGGCCTCCCGCCGGGTATAGATGGCTACGTGCGGCCTCCCGCCGGGTATAGATGGCGCCGTGCGGCCTCCCGCCGCATATAAATGGCTACGTGCGGCTTCCCGCCGTGTATAGATGGCTACTTGCGGCCTCCCGCTGTGTATAGATGGCTGCATGCGGCCTCCCGCTGTGTATAGATGGCACCGTGCAGCCTCCCGCTGTGTATAGATGGCTACGTGCGGCCTCCTGCTGTGTATAGATGGCACCGTGCGGCCTCCCACCGTGTATAGATGGCTACGTGTGCTCAATATTGAGTCATACAATTGATGTCAGGCTATGTGCCCACGATACAGAAATGTTCCGGATTTTATTTGAGCGTTTCTGCATCTCCCTGGCAGAAAAAATGCATGCGGATTGTACATGCGGATTTTACATGCGGATTGTACATGCGTTTTCCTGCCAGGGACTTGCGGATGTGAAGCGTTCTTCTCATGCATTTCCGCATGCGGGTTGACAAGCGATTTTAGCATCACTTGGAAAATGCTTGACAACTTGGTCACACTATATAAATCCATGCAACCAGCATATATAGTGTGACCGAAAGAATGGTAAAAAATAAATATATACTTACCTTCTGATAGCCTGCCGACGTCAGCGGTCGCGTGACCCATCACATGACTAAATGACGTCACGGCAGGTCCTTTTCAGACCATCGCGAGCTGCCGGCAAGTCAGGACGCATCGGATAAAGACACCAGGGGCCATCAGAAGGTAAGTATAATATTTATTTTTTATTTTATTCTTTTTTTACAGGTTCTATGGTACCCGGGTCTGGATGAGAGTCTCCTCTTCTCCACACCCGGATACCATCCGCACATTGAAACGCATGGATTCTGCATGTACAGATGTAGTGATGCGGATTCCATGCGTTTCAATGCAAGTCAATGGCGGCGAAAATGCCGCGCTTCCGAAAAATAATTGGTAGTGCTGCGGATTTTTCCGCAATGATAATCCGCAGCGGAAATTTCCGCAGCATGTACACAGCACATGCGGATTATCATTGGGGAACATGGCAGGCCTTCTACCAAGCGTTTTTTAAGCGTTTCTGCAGCGGAATTGCCGCTACGGAAACGCTTAAAAAACGCATGGTGGGCCCACAGCCTAAAAAAAAATATTATAATTAATATTGTGCCAAATTCATTTCACGTGAACTATCACATGATCTATCACAGGGGATCATGTGACATGTCACGTGATGAATCAGGTGTGTGTGTGGGGGGGCCGCGCCTTCTAAACTGCCCGGGGCCCTTGCTACTCTTAATCCACCCCTGAGCGTAACAATATATATGTCAGCCCAACCAATAACAGATGTAGCGTCGGCGTCCCTGCCTCCTGCTAGGCAGGGACGCCGTTCCCTCACTTTCCTCCCGCTCTGCTGGCAGCGCGCGCTGCTTCCCGGCCTCTGTGCTTAGGGCGCGTGCGCGCGCGCTCCCCCTCTCTTAAAGGGGCCGCGCGCGCCGTCCTAAGGAGTCCCCGGCCAATGGCCGGAGGACCTCACCATATATAAGGCACCTCCTCCAAAATGGAGGTGCTTGAGCAATGTTGTTGCAAAGCCTTTCAACTCTGCTTCAGCCCTCAGGTCCCGTTACCAGATACCTGCCAGTTACCTGCCAGATCTCTGCTTGATACCTACCTGATTCCTGTCTATCTGCTTGCATTCCTGCGGTCCGACAGTCTGCCTTCCAACACCTGTCAGTCTGTCTATGGATCTGCCCGCCCGCTCACCTGGGAGCGCTCACCTGCTACCTGCTTGCTAGCCTACCTGGAGGCTCTGCCGTCACTTGCCGTGACCACCTGCCTGTACAGAGACTCCTGCCCGCTCACCTGGGAGCGCTCACCTGCTACCTGCCTGCTAGCCTACCTGGAGTCTCTGCCGTCACTTGCCGTGACCACCTGCCTGTCCAGAGACTCTTGCCCGCTCACCTGGGAGCGCTCACCTGCTACCTGCCTGCTAGCCTACCTGGAGGCTCTGCCGTCACTTGCCGTGACCACCTGCCTGTCCAGAGACTCTTGCCCGCTCACCTGGGAGCGCTCACCTGCTACCTGCCTGCTAGCCTATCTGGAGGCTCTGCCGTCACTTGCCGTGGCCACCTGCCTGTCCAGAGACTCTTGCCCGCTCATCTGGGAGTGCTCACCTGCTACCTGCCTGCTAGCCTATCTAGAGACTCTTTCCCTGCTGTCACTTGCCGTGACCACCTGCCTCTCTAGAGACTCTTATCCTGCTGTCACTTGCCGTGACCACCTGCCTGTCTAGAGACTCTTACCCTGCTGTCACTTGCCGTGACCATCCGCCTGTCAAGAGACTGTCCCCGTCACTTGCCGTGACCTCCTGCCCTTCTACCCAGAGGCTGTCCCTGTCACTTGCCGTGACTACCTGCCCTTCTACCCAGAGACTGTCCTTGTCACTTGCCGTGACTACCTGCCCGCCTTCCCTGGGAGCCACCCGCTTCCTTACAAGGACTGCCCCTTTGTATAGTTGCTCTGAGGTTCCACCTCCCAGACCCGTTACAACAGAGAAGATGTTGGTGTGTCCCAATCAATGTAAAGACCTAGCTCATTGGATAAGGTCTGTGTCAAAATATAAGATGTGTCTCAGATGGATCAGGGACATACCCCATGTGTAGAGATATGTTATTTAATGAAAAACGAGTAACTGTGCACTCCAGTCTGGAGTGCACGCCAAGAGGAATGGCCGGAAGTGATGTAATGCTCTCCAGAGTGGAGCACACACGATGGCCGGCACCGGAAATGACACGTTGCGCTCCAGTGTGGAACACACCCGCAGACAGCGCCAAGGCCAGGGCCGGAGATGACGTACTGCGCTCCAGAATGGAAAGCGACCACATATCACGTCAAGGCCGCAGTTGGAGATGACGTATTGCGTTCGTTCCAACCTGGAACGCAGATACATATAACGTCAGGACTGCAGTAGAAATGATATTTAATGGACGTGTGAGCTATCCCTAGACACATTAAATGTATGTGTGAATGTGTGATGATGAGTGTGGAAAGGGATGTGACTGTGTGCTCTTACATGGAACACACAGTCCATAGTGAGACTACAGGGTATTTCCTCTACTGATAAAGAAGGCAGGAATAAAATTATAAAAAACCTACCAAAAAACATCATATATGTGACATTGTATAAATAAGATATATTGATATATGAAATAATGAACATGGTAATATCATCATATTAATTATATACAAGTGACAAAAACAAACAGTGAATGTGAACACGTGCAAGCGAGTGACAGGTGGAATAAAAAAAGGGGGGGTTAAAATATATAATGAGGCGAATGAGGCATTATAATATCAGAGAATAAATATGGGCATAATATTCTTCATATATTGGAATGGGAAGACATCAAAAAGAGCTAAAAGGAAGACATTAAGAAGCGCTAAAAGGAAGATAAAAAAGAAGAAAAAGTTAAAACCAATAAAATGCCACAGTAACCAATAAAAACAAGAAAGAGAAAACACATAACTTAGAGAAATACATGGAAAGTCAGTTGTTCATTTAGAGCGTTGGGTGCAAGCGTATTTAACCTAAAAATCCATTTTTCATCAATCTGTGAAAGATTTCTGTGTTTTTTATGTAGTTTTATCCCTTTGCCAAGTGGCAGTTTTTACATCTATGTAGTAATAAATAGTGTTGAGCCACCCCCGTAGTGTTCGAGTTCGGTTCGGTTCGTCGAACACCCGTGTGTTCGCCGAACTGTTCGTCGAACTGTTCGTCGAACACCTTCGAACACCGTTAAAACCAATGGCAGGCAAACAAAAACACATAGAAACACATAGAAAACACCTTCAAAGGTGTCCAAAAGCTGACAAACTGCTCAGAAGACACAACTAACACATGGAAAAGTGACAAGTACATATAGTCATGCGAAAAGAAAAGAGGTGGAGGAGTAAAAGGAGGGGGAGACACAGATATAGGCATGTCATGCCCTTCTAAAATCCAAAAAGTGAGAAGCCGAGACGGCCAGTCCGCTCCTGCCCGTGCCACCTCCGTGTCGCCGGGTTTGTGCCAGAGCCGCGGTGAACCCTGACGGCCAGCCCCCCTCTCCCAATACTGGTGCCTGTCCGCTGGTGGGTCGAGAGAGCCCCCCTGTGGTGGAGGCAGCTCTAAGCTTTTTAATTTAAATTGTCCCTCTAATTTGAATGAATACACTTTAAATCCATTTACAAGGATCTATTGGAGGGCAAGTCTCATGCCAGCAGCCGCGTAATTCCAGCTCCAGTAGCGTCCACTAAAGCTGCTGCAGTTAAAAAGCTTTTATAAGGATCGAGCTCGGCTGTCCACCGCAAGGCATCCTAGTGCCAGTCCCAGCCCCTATGCCTTGGGGTGCCTCCTGATGCTCTTCACTAAGTATCCCGTGGTCCCGAAGCATTTCCTTTGAAAAAATTAAGTGTCCAAACTACAGGTGGTGTAGCTTGCTTAACAGCCGGGATAATCCGCTGACTAGCAGACACTGCTACTAGGCACAAAGTATTTCCTGGGCTAGATGCAGTTAAAAATTTGTAAGTAGATACTCTCGTTGGATGCTGAGAAAGCATTCCATAGAGTCTCCTGGCACGCCATATATGATTCTCTTAAAAAGCTTGGGGTAGGGGTCTAGGGGACCCTTTTATAGCCAAAATCACGGCCCTGTATCACAATACGTCACCTAGGCTGAAGATAAATGGAACTGTAGCACCGAGGGCTCGGTTGCTACAGAGGTATTGCACCTCACCCAGAGGTGTGATATCTCACTCTCAGATAAGGATGGAGTGTGGATCAGGACCCGACACCTGCATGCATTACACCACATTGCCGTGGGGCAGGGCGACCAATATGCCCCTGAGATGGGCACGACAGTCCCTGTCCCTGGCTGGAGTGGGGGGAGGGAACACTGAGGAAGGGGAACCCTGCAGTGCAGGAGCAGGGAGGAAGCAGTTCCTGGGTGCATTGAGAAGGGAGTATAAAAGGTGGGCACCATCTTAGTTCAGTGCAGAGAAGTCTGAGCAGAAGTGGCAGGGAGCAGGGGCTCTGCATGAGCTCTGCTCCGGAGGCGGGCCTAGTAACAGAGGCCCAGGCCTGCAAGAGGGAGAAGGAAGGAAGAGGAGCGGAGAAGGCTCCAGGAACGAGGAATGAAGGGATCCCAGGGGTGCGGACGGGCGAGTCACCACCGCACGCCCGAATCCACCTGCGTGGAGGGGTCAGGCCAAAGGGGGAGACCGGTCCCCGAACTAGTGGAGGCAGGAAACGACCCTCAGCTAGAAACCGGAGGCTCTGACATTTTATGTGGCGCAGCCCCTTGCTCCACCCGCTAGGAAGGCACCACATAGGGTCAGGGAAACTGGCGCCAAGTTTACCAAGAGGAGGCCCGAGGCAGCCGGACAGAAGTGTTGGTAAGAAAGGCCAGACAAAGGACACACAAAGGGGGTCCTGTGAAGCGCTCCAAAGTTATCTGGGAGTTGTCTGAGCCCCTCACCTGGTGAGCACAGTACGACGTGGGCAGCCGTTACCTGCAGACGTGGTCTGGATAATAAGAACTGTGAGTAAAGGCCCTGAACTGCATCACTGACTCCGTGTCGTTACTGCTGCTGCCCTGCACCATCACCCCCATCCTCCGCATACACTGCCCTGAGGCTATACTCCTCCCGTGGGGAGTTATGCTACGCTCTGCTGCACCCACAACACCAGCCTTAGCGGTCTGCCCTGTAGCGGCGGTTCACTCTGACCGCAATCCACGGGTGGCGTAGTCGGACATTTAAACATCAAAACCACATAAATAGTTCCGCCACTGGTTTGACCGCCCTGAGCCACGGAACCGGATCGCCGCCACGAAGACTACAACCACCAGCATCCACCAAAAAGGGTCCGGCTCCGGGTGTCCCAAGGCCCAGGGGGTGCGTCAGAACATTTTCATCACCTTTCACAATCACCAATGGGACAAGGCAGGGATGTCCTCTGTCCCCTCTCTTATACATCCTAGTGACGGAGCACCTGCTCTCATCAATTCGCCATAACCCCAATATTAGGTGGATTGAGGTGGGAGGCACCGAGTACAAGTGCTCTCTATTTGCTGATGATGTCCTAGTATATATCACTCAATCACATATATCCATCCCTGCTGTTATGGCTGAAATAGATCACTTTGTTACATGGTAAAATTTTAAAATCAATGCAGCGAAGTCTGAGGCCCTCGATGTCTCCCTCCCTAAATCCATATAGGATTCCATCCAGTCCAACTTTCCCTTTGCCTGGCCCTCACAGGGTATCAAATACTTAGGAATTCCTATTCATAGAGACCTCTCCCATCTATGTTATCTTAATTTTGGGCCCTTTATTGAACAATTCCATACAGACCACGGTTGGCAAATTAGAACTGTAAGATTCACTATGTGAACCACTGGTGTTTTGTGGAAAAGCACATGTACACCGCCTTCCAAATTATTATGCAAAAAGTGTTTAGGAGTGATAAGGGAAGAATTTGTTTGTTTGTCAGTTAAACTCATTGATGGTGATGTGTGTCAGGGCTCTTTATATCACTGTAAGCAATTGCAGACACCTGTGCTAATTAGTTTGGCAGGTGTGTCCAATGAAAGGCAAGACTACTTAAGAAGGCTCTCTCACATTATTAAGCAGCCTACATTTTCTGCCAAAATGGGAAAGAAAAAGGATGTGTCGGCTGCTGAGAAGCAACAAATTGTGGAGTGTTTAGGTCAAGGCATGACTACAATCAACATTGTGCGATGATCAGGATGAAGTGTCTTGGCAATCAAGAAGTATGTAGCTGATTCACAGTACACACGTGTGCGTGCTGATAAGGGCAAATTGAGGACTCTTTCCTACAGGCAATTACGTCAGGTTGAAACAGCAGCGGCAAAAAAGCCTTGTCATAGCAGCAGACAAGTTTTTGAAGCTGCTTGTGCCTCCAACGTCCCCCGAACAACAAGATGCAGGGTCCTTCAGAGGTTTGCAGCTGTGCATATGCCATCCTGTCGACCTCCTCTATCCACTTCACACAAGCAGAAACGGCTCCAGTGGGCCAAACATTACATGAAGACTGATTTCAAAACTGTTTTGTTCACGGATGAGTGCCGTGCAGCGCTCGATGGTCCAGATGAATGGAGTGGAGGATGGCTGGTTGATGGACACCCCACGCAAACACGGCTACAGCGCCAACAAGGAGGAGGTGGAGTAATGTTTTGGGCTGGAATCATGGGGAGAGAGATTGTCGGCCCCTTTAGGATCCCTGAAGGCGCTAAAGATGAACTCCATAATGTATGTGGATTTTCTCAAACAGCACTTCCTGCCATGGTTCAAGAAGAAGAACCGTGTATTTCACAGCAAGATCATTTTTCTGCATGATAATGCACCATCTCATGCTGCACATAAAACATCTGCATCTCTGGCTGATATGGGCATAAAAGGGGACAAACTTATGGTGTGACCCCCATGCTCCCCTGACCTCTACCCCATTCAGAACCTTTGGAGCATCATTAAAAGGAGTGTCTATGATGTCGGGAGGCAGTTCACATCTAAGCAACAGCTCTGGGAGGGTATTCTGTCCTCATGCAAAACAATTGAAGCAGAAACCATCCAAAACCTGACAAATTCAATGGACGAGAGAGTTCAGAAGCTCCTTTCGAACAAGGGGTCCTATGTGAAAATGTAACATCACCTAGAATAAAGTTTTGAGTTGAAAACTGTTTGATTTCAGTTTCTAACAACCTGCTAATGCTAATAATTTCAAAAATGACCATTTTTTTGGTCTTTATTAAAATGAAAAGGTTGATCGAAAAGTTTGGGGGATCTAAGAGTGTGGCAACCCAGTAGTCATGATTACTTCGAATTCTGACAATATGAGGGTCATGCTGCAGGTAGTGCAGCAAGAAGGCACTTATGTGTCTTGCGCATCTCGGAGCCCCAAAATTATTTTCCGGGCTAGATGCAGCTAAAAATTATTTTTAATTTTAAATCTGGTGAAGCTTATTATAGATGGCCTAATAGGATCAGTGCTGCACACTGCTACAAAGCCCAAATTATTTTCCAGTCAAGATACAGATAAACATGATTAGTAATTTGAAAGCTTAAAACGGTTGGTAGGGTGATTTTAACCAATCATCAAGCTTTTACTCTCCCCAGGATGACACAGGGGTAGAAAAGTCGTTTCGGATCCATGATTTGTTCATCTTTATGAACGTGAGTCTGTCTACATTATCAGTGGAGAGCCGCGTGCGCTTATCTGTCAGCACACCACCAGCAGCGCTGAACACACGTTCAGACAGAACGCTGGCTGCGGGGCATGACAAGATCTCCAAGGCGTAAGTGGCTAGCTCCGGCCATTTATCCAGATTGGAAGCCCAAAAAGAGCAAGGGTCCAGTGACACAGTCGTGGCTTCAATGTTTACTTGGAGATACTCCTGTACCATCGTCTCTAGGCGTTGACTATGTGTCAGACTTCTTGTCTCCTGTGGCCTTGCAAAGGATGGGCTAAAAAAGTGGTGAAATGATTCCGCAAAATTGATGTTACCAGCAGATACTGTGGTTCTGTTACGGTTTGAGTGCTGAACACTTGACGGTCCCACGGTTGGCAAGTTGGAACTGTGAGATTCACTACGTGCACCACTGGTATTTTGTGGAAAAGCACATGTAAGATTCTGCAACAGTCTCTGCTGATACTCCTGCATGCGTGCATCCCTTTCTATGGCAGGAATAATTTCTGCAAATTTACTTTTGTACCGGGGATCTAACAGTGTGGCAACCCAGTAGTCAGGATTATTTCTAATTCTCACAATTCGAGGGTCATGTTGCAGGTAGTGCAGCAAGAAGGCACTCATGTGTGTTGCGCATCCAGGAGCACCAAGTCCCTGTTGTATTGGTGGCGAGGTAGCAATCATGCTTCCTTCCTCTGTCCTCTCCCCCCAACCTCGCACAACAGAAATGTGATCAAGGTCTCCCTCATCTGATGAGTCTTCCATCAGTTCGTCCTCCACTTCTTCCTGGGCTCCTGCACCTTCCTCACTAGTTTGGCTGCTACCATGCGCCCTGGTAAAATCATCTCCCCCACCCTCACATGCCTGCCGCCTTGGTGCTGCCGACCGTCTGGACCTTGCAGATGTTAGCCCTTCCGCATACAACTCCTCCTCCTCTACTTCCTCCACCTCCACTTGTGCCACCACCTGACTCCGAATTCTGTTTAACATGTGCTCCAGCATGTAAATCACCGGAATAGTCATGCTGATAATGGCATCGTCAGCACTAAACATCTTCGTCGCCATTTCAAAACTGTGCAGAAGGGTGCATAGGTCCCTGATCCGAGACCACTCCTCCAGCGTGATTTGCCCCACCTCTGAATCTCGTTGGCCCAGGCTATACGTCAGAACGTATTGCACCAGGGCTTGTCGGTGCTGCCACAGTCGCTGCAACATGTGCAGAGTTGAATTCCACCGGGTAGGCACATCGCATTTTAGCCGGTGAAGTGGCAGGCCCAACGACTTCTGTAGAGATGTAAGTCGCTGAGCTGCGGGATGCGAACGGCGGAAGTGAGCACACAGCGACCGTGCCCTCTGCAGAAGGCCATCTAGTCTGGGATAGTGGGCTAAAAATTGCTGGACAACCAGGTTCAACACGTGAGCCATACAAGGCACGTGTGTGACATTGCCCCGGCGAAGGGCCGCACCCAGGTTTGCAGCATTGTCGCACACGGCCTTCCCTGGTTTCAGGTCCAGTGGAGACAACCATTCATGAAATTGGTTCTCCAGAGCTGACCACAACTCCTCAGCTGTGTGACTCACATTTCCCAGACATTTCAATGTAAAAACCGCCTGATGACGTTGAGCCCTACTGCCAGCATAGTAAGGAGGTGTGCAGGATCCCTTCTGCGCAGTTAGAAAGCTTGTGGCATGACCAGACAGGCTTTGGGTGCAGGTGGAAGACCGAGAGGAGGTTGAGGAGGCAGAAGCAGTGGAGGAAAAATGACATAAAGAGGATTGACGCACAACTCGTGGGGACGGCAAGACTTGGACAGCAGCCCCTTGTCCTGCTGTCACCATAGTTACCCAGTGCCCAGTCAGCGACATGTAACGCCCCTGTCCATGCCTACTCGTCCAAGTGTCTGTGGTGAAATGCACCCTGTCACACACAGAGTTTCTCAAAGAAGCGGTGATGTTGTGTGCGACATGCTGGTGGAGCGCAGGCACACCTTTCTTTGAGAAGTAGTGCCGACTGGGCATCTGGTACTGGGGCACTGCGACGGACATAAGGTCTCGAAAATCCTCTGTGTCCACCAGGCGGAAAGGCAGTATTTCTGTAGCCAAGAGCTTGCAGATGGTGAAATTCAACCTCTTATCTTTCTCATGGCTAGGAGGAAATGGTCTTTTACTTGTCCACATCTGAGGGACCGAGGGCTGGCTATTGTGCTTAGACGGGGTTGATAAGGGTGTCCCCGGCAAACTGCCGGTCTGTGAGGAAGATGCAGGCGGACATGTTAGGTTGCCTTGATCCAAAGGTGGTGCTATCGATGTCGGACAGCGCTCAAGACCAGCTGGTGTTACCACCTCCAAAGAAAATGATGACCTGCCAATCACGCTGGCTGTTGCGGGTAAAGAGGTGGCAGGTCTGCGCCCCAAAACAGGTGTGACTGCTGTCCCCCCAGTCACAGAGGATGAAGAGGCCGCGGATGCACAAGATATGGCAGACGGTGGTTGGCCCGGCCGGCTAGACCGCATTGTAGCACACTGAGCTTCCCACTGCAACTTATGCTTCATGTCCATGTGCCGGTTCATGCATGAAGTACTCAAACTATGTATTTTTTGGCCTCTACTTAGCTTTTGCTGACAAATGTTACAGATAACACGAGTTGGGTCATCTTTATCGATCTGAAAAAATGCCCAGGCTATGCAAGGCTTAGCACCCATGCGACCTGAAGAGCCACCACGACTTGTGGTGAGAGGCAGAGTTGTGTTTGAGGATGCAGTTGTTGACGTGCTTCCAGTACTACGTCTCTGTCCAGGAAGGCGCAACCTGACCTCGTCGTCACTAGCATCTTCCTCCACCTCCTCTGCTGACCTCATCTCTTGGCTGACTGTGGGTTGACAGTAAGTGGGATCTCCGACCTCATCATCATCACCCTGTGCGTTATCACACCCGTCGTCCTCAGAGCCAACCTGTTCCTGCCCTGACAAAAAACTAAAGTTGTCGCTCCAATCAGGTATTTGAGTCTTATCATCGTCTTCCTCATTGTCTCCACCAACAGGAGTTACAGTTTGGGAATGAGGGTCTACATTATGGTCAGAACCTTCTGCGTCTGGTCCTGGATCCGACTCATAAAGATTCTGGGCATCAGTGCAGATCATTTCCTCGTCTGGATTCACAGAAGCGCTGGAGTCGACCTCTGATTCCCAGGCTATAGTATGAGTAAACAGCTCTGCAGACTCAACCATCTGTTCTACCTCATACTCAGACGGGCAGCTGGAGATTTGGGAGCTGTGAGGAAGCAAGTGCGATTTGGGTGACACCTTTGAGGACTGGAGTATTTGTGATGTTGAAGTTGATGTGGAGGAGAGCCCACTTAAAGGAGCACTTGATATCCGTTGAAGCACCTGCTGTTTTTGTGCCTCATCTGGAATTTGTAGCGATTGGCGTGGAAGTAAGAAAGGGATCTTATCACATTGTCCGCTAAAAGAAGTAGACATTTTAGTTTGGCTGGAAGATGGTCTTTCTTCTGCACCTACCCCACGGACACAACCTTTTTTCCCCTTCCCAACACGCCTATTCCCCTTTCCACCAGCAGCAGGCCTTTTTCCACTCATTTTGGTGGTTAACTAATTCACAACTCTGGAGTTGTTTGCACAAAAAAACAATGGATGGTAACCGAGCAGAGCTGAGTGGCCAAACTGTGGTATTAGGCCAAAACTATTGGCTGGGTTAGATGCAGAAAAAAATTATTTTTAATTTGCAACCTGATGGAGGTCAGTATAGATGGACTAATAGACCAAGTCCCACACACCGCTAGAAGCCCAAATATTTTTTCAGAGCTAGATGCAGAAAATTTTTTTATTCAATTTGCAACCTGATGGAGGTCAGTATAGATGGACTAATAGACCAAGTCCCACACACTGTTAGAAGCCCAAATATTTTTTCAGAGCTAGATGCAGAAAAAAATTATTTTTAATTTGCAACCTGATGGAGGTCAGTATAGATGGACTAATAGACCAAGTCCCACACACTGCTAGAAGCCCAAATATTTTTTCAGAGCTAGATGCAGAAAAAAAATATTTTTAATTTGCAACCTGATGGAGGTCAGTATAGATGGACTAATAGACCAAGTCCCACACACTGCTAGTGACGCGCCCCCTGGGCCATATTCTTTAGGGGGGAATATCCGGAGCCGGATCAGATGGGAGTTGTAGTCTTCCGAGTGGCTGTGACCCGGTCCGTGCCCAGGGTGTCAAACTCAGTTGTATGTGGCAGTCCTACAGATGTTAATAAGTTCTTAATGTCGACTACGCCACCCGTTGTATTGCGGTCACTATGGCCGCCGCTGCAGCAGGGTCCGCTGAGGCTGATGGTGTTGGTGCAGCTATTGATAGTATAACCCCCAACGGGTGGGGCATAGCCTCAGGGGGTCAGGTGCAGAGGATGGGGGTTGTGGTGGTGCAGCATAGATGGTAATGAAGACAGAGTCGGGTTATGCAGTTAAGGGTATTTACTCACTGCTGATGTTCCGGTCACTCCAGCTTCAAGTGACCTCCCGAGCCGTGCTGCATCCACCAGGTCCTGGATCCAGCCAACCCCCAAGCGAGTCCGGAGCGTGACCCTGAGCTCTCCTTCTGTCCTTTCACTGGCCGTCCCCACTATTGATCCACCCAGGTCCAGCTCCCTCGGGCCTTCTGTTGGGAGACCCTTGGCCTTGGGTTCCCTGACCCTCCACGTGGTTTGCCTTCGTGGTGGATGTGGTGGGTGGCCGTGGCAGACGCTGACCACGGCCTCCGGTCTCTGGCTGGGGTGTGTTTTTGCCCCCACCAGCTTGGGTTCCGGTACCCTAATGCCAACTCTTCACCCGCTGATGGACTTTGGGTTCTCAGAGTTCCTTTTCTGTTTCCCCCTCTGGGTCTTTCTTTCTTTCTCCTCTCTCTCTCTCTGGCTCAGGCTTCTCTGCTCTGCTCCTCTGCTTCTTACTTCTCTGCAAAGGCTGACAGACTGACCCTGTTCTTTGATGGTGCCCACCTTATATACACCCTCTATGTGTGAGCTCAGGTGACCAGCACCCAATGAGCTCCTATCTTTACCCAGGCTGCTCCCCCTATCTGCCCCTACACTACTTGGGATGTACCACCCCCCTCCCACTCCAGCCAGGAACAGACTCGGTCGTACCTGCACATTTCTAAGTGGGAGTACCGTCGGCCTGTTCCTCGGAAATGGGATGTATGTAGTGCATGCAGCCTACCGAGCTCAGTTCCACACTCCATCCTTACCCGGGAGTGGAATATCACACCTCTGGGTTGAGGTGCAATACCCCTGTAGCAGCCGAATCCTCAGGGTGCTACATTCCCCCCTGGTAAAGCACAGCACGTCCTCGGGCTGTAAGACATAAATAACACCAAAACATACAAATTTTTGCATAAACATATAAAACATATAAAACATTTAAAACATTATATATATATATTTCAATTTAAAACATTCTCGTCGCCTCTGGCTCCTCCTCCGGTCACTGTGCAACGTGTGACCGGGTAAAGTGCGACAGTCTCTCTGGAAAACTGGTTTTCCTATAAAACCGGTAGGGGGCGCTTTAGGACGCGCAACTATATACAAGGAATATGGCCGCTCTCAGTCCTCGGCCAGGTATTGGGGAGGAATGACCGCTCTCAGTCCTCGGTCAGTGGGATTTAGGGGTTTACGGGTAACAGTTCACACTTGCTGGTCCCAACGGGGACTATATTAGCAACAACAGTTTCAGTTTCAGTTTACGGTTTAAGTTCACGATTTCAGTTTACTGTGCCCCGACGGGCAACTATATACAGCTTCTGCTTCGCTGTCCTTAGCGACGGCGTCCTCCTGCTCTTGCTTTTTGGTTACCTTTGGCTCTAATTTCAGACCCGTCCGGGTCCTCTTGTTCTTCCTCCTCACACCGCAGCTCCTCCTCCGTCAGGCGATGCACATGGAGGGCGTAAGGACCTTTGGCACACTTGTGCCGGGTGAAGGTGACCTCGTCCCCGATGTAAAGGTCACGACCTCTGTGTCCCTCCGGTAGGTGGGACTCAACGTCTCTCCTGGTTACGAAGACGTCGCCTAGGGTGTGGTGGTCTCGGATGAAGCCCCACCCATGCTGCAGGTTAAACTTTATCACAGTCCCGGTGGTGCGGGGACTATGCGCTGCACGGGGGTCTCTCCTGGCCCGACTCTTCTGCTCCGCGCTCTTTACTTGAGCTAGCTGTTCCCGGACCCGCCTCTCTCTCCGCTCCCTCTCGAAGTCCTCGAGCTGTTGGCGGCAGCACTCAGCACGCTCCGCTGCAGCTGCCCGAGTCTCTTGAGTGAACCCCATAAGATCTTCTCCGGTGGGGTCCCACTCAAACTGTGCTTCCGCTAGCGGGGGCGAGATCCTCTTTACGGGCTTTGGAGCCGGGATCAGGGGTTCATCCAGGGGTCTCTCTCTCCGGAGTCGGGGATGGTGAAACTCCGGTGGCCATATAAATGGCTGCCCATCCGGGCACGTATGCTGGGCGTACAGGTCCTCTCCCAGATGCGGCACTCTTGGTCTTATGGGCGCGGTGGTGTTAGCGCCCGGGTTGCCCGGGCCTTGCGGCCAGGCCTGGGGTATCTGGAAGGTAAAGGGCACCGTAAGGACGGCGGCGCCCTGGGCTACTTGGCCCTGTGACCAGGCCGGGGGCTCCGCGGAGGTAGGGGGCGCTGTTGGTATTGCGGCGCCCGGGGGTACTAGGCCTTGCGACCAGGCTGGTGGTACTTCCTGCTTGGTCACGCTCGGGGTCGAGGCGTGTGACGTCACAGGGGTCGCGGCTCCCGTTTGAGGCCTAGTCTGCGGCGGTGACGTTGCAGCGACGGGCACGGCAGGATAGACTTCGGGCTCTGCGACGGGGAGCTGGGGCAGGTACGCGGTTTCCCGGTGTGGGGTATAGACGTCCCCTTTACCTGCCTCCACTCGTTCGGCTCCCTTCTCGGCGCCGTCTCCGGCCTTCAATCCTCCCGCGCCATCCTCAGAGGCGGTCTGTCTCCTCGTCTCGGGTGGCGTGCTCCGCTGACAGGTCTCGGTCTGCTGGGCCATCTCACGGCTCCACTCCGCCAACGTCTCTCGCTGCACCCGGGCCATCCTCCTTGCGAGGCCCTCCAGAGCGGTCTGTGCACACTCCCGGTCTCGGGGGAGCTGTGCTAGGACCTCCACTAGTCCTAGTGGGGTCGTTGTTTCCAGCAGGCTCCTGACCAACGGGTCGGTGCTGCTCTGCTCTCCTACAGTCGTCTCCAGCAGGCTCCTGGCCAACGGGCCGGTGCTGCTCTGCTTTCTCGCCATCTCCGGGTAAGCTCCTCCGATACTCTTCTCCAGGCTTCTTGCCTCCGGGTGCGCTCGCTCTAGACTGCTCCAGGCGGCACCCATCTTTGTTCTCTTCTTTCGTCTCCTCCCACTTCGAGGGCGGTCCCGGGGCCACTTGGTGACTGTCAGCTCCTGGGGCTGTTCTTTCACGCTGACAGACACCTCTAGCATCACAGTCTCTGTTGGTGGGGGCGGTTTCCACTTTTGGCGCCATTTTCGGTCCTGGCCCACGATGGGAGGTGGCCTCTCGCCACCCTCTGGCACGCCCATAATGGCGTCCGCTCTTCCAAGGCGGGAAACCTTTGGAAATGGCGGGAATCGCTTCCCAGTGACGGGAAACTCTGCAGATGGCGGGAAAACGCTGTTAATGGCGGACAACCGGCTGGAATCGATCTGTGATGGAGTCCGATGGCGGGGACCCTCCGGAACCGGCAGGAGACTTCTTTTTGAGGTAAACTCGCACTTTTCTTCAGGCACGCAGTACCCGGGTGTTGCGGGCACGTAATCCTGCCGACTACGCCAAAGTTGACGCGCCCCCTGGGCCATATTCTTTAGGGGGGAATATCCGGAGCCGGATCAGATGGGAGTTGTAGTCTTCCGAGTGGCTGTGACCCGGTCCGTGCCCAGGGTGTCAAACTCAGTTGTATGTGGCAGTCCTACAGATGTTAATAAGTTCTTAATGTCGACTACGCCACCCGTTGTATTGCGGTCACTATGGCCGCCGCTGCAGCAGGGTCCGCTGAGGCTGATGGTGTTGGTGCAGCTATTGATAGTATAACCCCCAACGGGTGGGGTATAGCCTCAGGGGGTCAGGTGCAGAGGATGGGGGTTGTGGTGGTGCAGCATAGATGGTAATGAAGACAGAGTCGGGTTATGCAGTTAAGGGTATTTACTCACTGCTGATGTTCCGGTCACTCCAGCTTCAAGTGACCTCCCGAGCCGTGCTGCATCCACCAGGTCCTGGATCCAGCCAACCCCCAAGAGAGTCCGGAGCGTGACCCTGAGCTCTCCTTCTGTCCTTTCACTGGCCGTCCCCACTATTGATCCACCCAGGTCCAGCTCCCTCGGGCCTTCTGTTGGGAGACCCTTGGCCTTGGGTTCCCTGACCCTCCACGTGGTATGCCTTCGTGGTGGATGTGGTGGGTGGCCGTGGCAGACGCTGCCCACGGCCTCCGGTCTCTGGCTGGGGTGTGTTTTTGCCCCCACCAGCTTGGGTTCCGGTACCCTAATGCCAACTCTTCACCCGCTGATGGACTTTGGGTTCTCAGAGTTCCTTTTCTGTTTCCCCCTCTGGGTCTTTCTTTCTTTCTCCTCTCTCTCTCTCTGGCTCAGGCTTCTCTGCTCTGCTCCTCTGCTTCTTACTTCTCTGCAAAGGCTGACAGACTGACCCTGTTCTTTGATGGTGCCCACCTTATATACACCCTCTATGTGTGAGCTCAGGTGACCAGCACCCAATGAGCTCCTATCTTTACCCAGGCTGCTCCCCCTATCTGCCCCTACACTACTTGGGATGTACCACCCCCCTCCCACTCCAGCCAGGAACAGACTCGGTCGTACCTGCACATTTCTAAGTGGGAGTACCGTCGGCCTGTTCCTCGGAAATGGGATGTATGTAGTGCATGCAGCCTACCGAGCTCAGTTCCACACTCCATCCTTACCCGGGAGTGGAATATCACACCTCTGGGTTGAGGTGCAATACCCCTGTAGCAGCCGAATCCTCAGGGTGCTACACTAGAAGCCCAAATATTTTTTCAGAGCTAGATGCAGAAAAAAATTATTTTTAATTTGCAACCTGATGGAGGTCAGTATAGATGGACTAATAGACCAAGTCCCACACACCGCTAGAAGCCCAAATATTTTTTCAGAGCTAGATGCAGAAAAAAATTATATTCAATTTGCAACCTGCTGGACGTCAGTATAGAAGGACTAATAGAACAAGTCCCACACACTGCTAGAAGCCCAAATATTTTTTCAGAGCTAAATGAAGAAAAAAATTATTTTTAATTTGCAACCTGATGGAGGTCAGTATAGATGGACTAATAGACCAAGTCCCACACACTGCTAGAAGCCCAAATATTTTTTCAGAGCTAGATGCAGAAAAAAATTATTTTTAATTTGCAACCTGATGGAGGTCAGTATAGATGGACTAATAGACCAAGTCCCACACACCGCTAGAAGCCCAAATATTTTTTCAGAGCTAGATGCAGAAAATTTTTTTATTCAATTTGCAACCTGATGGAGGTCAGTATAGATGGACTAATAGACCAAGTCCCACACACTGCTAGAAGCCCAAATATTTTTTCAGAGCTAGATGCAGAAAAAAATTATTTTTAATTTGCAACCTGATGGAGGTCAGTATAGATGGACTAATAGACCAAGTCCCACACACTGCTAGAAGCCCAAATATTTGTTCAGAGCTAGATGCAGAAAAAAATTATTTTTAATTTGCAACCTGATGGAGGTCAGTATATATGGACTAATAGAACAAGTCCCACACGCTGCTAGAAGCCCAAATATTTTTTCAGAGATAAATGAAGAAAAAAATTATTTTTAATTTGCAACCTGATGGAGGTCAGTATAGATGGACTAATAGACCAAGTCCCACACACTGCTAGAAGCCCAAATATTTTTTCAGAGCTAGATGCAGAAAAAAATTATTTTTAATTTGCAACCTGATGGAGGTCAGTATAGATGGACTAATAGACCAAGTCCCACACACCGCTAGAAGCCCAAATATTTTTTCAGAGCTAGATGCAGAAAAAAATTATATTCAATTTGCAACCTGCTGGAGGTCAGTATAGAAGGACTAATAGAACAAGTCCCACACACTGCTAGAAGCCCAAATATTTTTTCAGAGCTAAATGAAGAAAAAAATTATTTTTAATTTGCAACCTGATGGAGGTCAGTATAGATGGACTAATAGACCAAGTCCCACACACTGCTAGAAGCCCAAATATTTTTTCAGAGCTAGATGCAGAAAAAAATTATTTTTAATTTGCAACCTGATGGAGGTCAGTATAGATGGACTAATAGACCAAGTCCCACACACCGCTAGAAGCCCAAATATTTTTTCAGAGCTAGATGCAGAAAATTTTTTTATTCAATTTGCAACCTGATGGAGGTCAGTATAGATGGACTAATAGACCAAGTCCCACACACTGCTAGAAGCCCAAATATTTTTTCAGAGCTAGATGCAGAAAAAAATTATTTTTAATTTGCAACCTGATGGAGGTCAGTATAGATGGACTAATAGACCAAGTCCCACACACTGCTAGAAGCCCAAATATTTTTTCAGAGCTAGATGCAGAAAAAAATTATTTTTAATTTGCAACCTGATGGAGGTCAGTATAGATGGACTAATAGAACAAGTCCCACACGCTGCTAGAAGCCCAAATATTTTTTCAGAGCTAAATGAAGAAAAAAATTATTTTTAATTTGCAACCTGATGGAGGTCAGTATAGATGGACTAATAGACCAAGTCCCACACACTGCTAGAAGCCCAAATATTTTTTCAGAGCTAGATGCAGAAAAAAATTATTTTTAATTTGCAACCTGATGGAGGTCAGTATAGATGGACTAATAGACCAAGTCCCACACACCGCTAGAAGCCCAAATATTTTTTCAGAGCTAGATGCAGAAAAAAATTATATTCAATTTGCAACCTGCTGGAGGTCAGTATAGAAGGACTAATAGAACAAGTCCCACACACTGCTAGAAGCCCAAATATTTTTTCAGAGCTAAATGAAGAAAAAAATTATTTTTAATTTGCAACCTGATGGAGGTCAGTATAGATGGACTAATAGACCAAGTCCCACACACTGCTAGAAGCCCAAATATTTTTTCAGAGCTAGATGCAGAAAAAAATTATTTTTAATTTGCAACCTGATGGAGGTCAGTATAGATGGACTAATAGACCAAGTCCCACACACCGCTAGAAGCCCAAATATTTTTTCAGAGCTAGATGCAGAAAATTTTTTTATTCAATTTGCAACCTGATGGAGGTCAGTATAGATGGACTAATAGACCAAGTCCCACACACTGCTAGAAGCCCAAATATTTTTTCAGAGCTAGATGCAGAAAAAAATTATTTTTAATTTGCAACCTGATGGAGGTCAGTATAGATGGACTAATAGACCAAGTCCCACACACTGCTAGAAGCCCAAATATTTTTTCAGAGCTAGATGCAGAAAAAAATTATTTTTAATTTGCAACCTGATGGAGGTCAGTATAGATGGACTAATAGAACAAGTCCCACACGCTGCTAGAAGCCCAAATATTTTTTCAGAGCTAAATGAAGAAAAAAATTATTTTTAATTTGCAACCTGATGGAGGTCAGTATAGATGGACTAATAGACCAAGTCCCACACACTGCTAGAAGCCCAAATATTTTTTCAGAGCTAGATGCAGAAAAAAATTATATTCAGTTTGCAACCTGATGGAGGTCAGTATAGATGGACTAATAGAATGATGCTATGCCCAAAAGATTTTACTTCACTAGGTGCAGTAAAAAAATTGGTATTCTATACACAGGTGGTATATCTTGCAACACAGATAGGCTACTCCACTGACTAACACACTCTGCAATAGGCCAAAAAGGATTAGCTTTGCTAGATTCAGCCAAATGCTGTGAAAAAAACTTGCACAGCACTGGCACAGACCTGCCTGGCAAAAACTGATAGGAACTGATGTAACCTAGTCCTGAAAAGGACTCCAATTACAATTAGTCTTTACTCCCACAATCTATCTATTTAAGAGCACAGACCTGCCTGATAAAAGTCGTAGGAAATGCTGTAACCTAGTCCTTAAAAGGACTGCAATCACAACTATTCCCTACTCCCAAGCTATCTGTAGATTTGTGCGAAAATTGGCTTGAAATTAACAAGGTATAGCGCACACAGCAACAGCGGTGCCGTCTAACACGCAGCTGCAGCAGTGAGAAAATGGTGGCAACGGGGAAAATGGCTTGGTCTTATAGGGCAAGGACATGTGACATACACTGCCAATCACACATGCCCTTGCTTGTGTGAAAAAAAGCACTTCGCTCCGTGTGTGCGCTGCTGATAGGCTGACAGATTGCACCTCCCCACTGCAAATGCGGGAAAGAGAAAAAAAAATGGAGATCTTCATTGTTCCTGCAGAGATCCATCCCCTGCCCCTCCCCCCGCCCCGCTGTACACTCAAACTGCGTATTAACATTAATTTTCATCATTACTGAGAAAAAATCCAGTTATGATTTTGGTGCACGAACAGTTATCGAACATAACCTCGAACAGCCGAATTTTTCTCAAATTGTTCGTGTTCGCCGACCGGCTCGAACACCGCCCAAAACAGCTCGAATTTGAGATTGGCGAACAGTTCGAGTAGAACAACGCTCATCTCTAGTAATAAACAATACTTTTATAGACTATCTGGGCGTTCTTTCCATTTCTTGATGATATATAACATTGTATTTTTATGTCCCAGGATTCTAGAGGGAGAATAAAAGAGATTTATTTTCTTTCTATAAAATTACAAAAAAAATAATGAAAAACACAATAATGTCATTTTTAATTTTCTTGTAATTGATATTTTTTCTCTATTAAACCCATGAAAAATGTAATTAAAAATGTAATGCTGAAGCCGTGTTCACACATACCGTAAATGCTGTTTTGTTCTACTGTTTTTTTCCTACAATGTCCGTACCACACAACGCAATTGCAATTTTCTCTGGTTATTGCACGTTTGCTGTGTTTGTTTTATGCGTGTTTCCCCATATTTGATCTGGTTTTGGTGCAGATGTGAATCCACGTTTTTTAATGTTTTTTTAATACTACAGAAAAGCTTTAATTCTGCACTTTTTTTGCATTTTTTTAGACTCCACATAGAAGCCTATAGAAAAAAAAGCGCAAGACCTCAAAGTTCAGCAGTGTTTTTAAACACACCAAGGGTGGAGATTTCATGAAATCACATCCACTTTGTTTGGACATTTAGACCAGGTTCACATGTAGGGTAAATACTGCTTTTTTTCTGCAGCTTTTTTTACACAGAAATTCTGTAGTGTTTAACTATCGAAGCAAAGTTGATGTGATGTCATGAAAACTGTGCCCCCTGTGGTCTAAAGACGCTGCTGAACTTTCTGATTTTGGTGTTTTCTTTCTCTGTTGGCTTTTATGTGGAGCCAAAAAAAAACCTATGTAAAAACTGCAGTTACTTTTTTAAGTGAGAAATTAAAGCTTTTCTGTACTATAAAAACAAAGTAAGGCTATGTGCCCACGTTGCATTTATGAAGCAGAAAATTTCTGCTGCATAAAGTTGACACACCCCCTGGGCCAGTGCTGTAGTGCGGCGCGCGTGCGCGCGGGGGATACCCGGAGCCGGATCCGATGGGGGTAGTAGTCTTCGTGTGGCGGTGACCCGGTCCGCGCCCAGGGTGGTCAAACTAAGTGGCAGTTATTGGTATGATGGTATTAGTGTCCGACTACGCCACCCGTTGAATGCGGTTATGAAACCGCCGCTGCAGGGCAGACCGCTGAGGCCGGTGGTATAGGTGTGCAGCAATGTTGATATTACCCCCAACGGGAGAGGTATGGCCTCAGGGCAGCGGATGTGGGTGATGTTGGGAGTGATGGTGTGGATGTCCCAGCACTAACGGTGCAACAAGGAAGCACGGAGACGCGAGGGTACAGTTCAGGGCCTTTACTGATGGTACAAGGCAAATTCCCCCGGGAGTACTGGCTAGTAGTTGGGGCCTGGTTAGTCTGCGAGTAAGCCGGAGTTCCCCTGGCCAGGTGGAGTTGTAGGCCTTCCCGTTAGTCTGTACCCTTCCTGGCTACCCTGCTTTCTGCGGTTACAAGTAGCCCACGTCCCTGGGTATACCGTGTGGTGCTCACCCGTATGGCTGGTGACCTGGGGCCTCCTGTTAGCCTCCGCTCCGGGATGGCGGTGCTGGTCCCTTCGTTGTGACTGAGCCTCCGGGCTTTTATGGCCAGAGGACCTGGAATCCCCTGCCGGATGGATTCTGCTGCTGGGTATATCTTAGTCCCCACAGCCTCGGACTCCTGTGTCCGGTTTTAGTACCTTCTCCCAGGGCGAGCTCTGCACAGCTCCAGCCCCTGGCGCTTCTCCTTGGCTCCTACAGAGCTCCTGATGTCTATCTGTCCCTGTTTCTGCGTGTCCAGACCAGACTCCGTCTCTGTCTGGAACTCCTCTCTCTAACCCTGCCTCAGCCCCAGTTTATGTAGGGGAAGTTCTTCCCCTCCCAGGACTGGGCAGGAGGTGTGGCATGCTTAGGATTCCTGCCCAGGAGACCTCCCACCTGCTCACAGACGTAATACTGCTATTACTGTGGAAACCAGACCCCTGGGGTGCCACATTCCCCCCTAGTGAAATTTAGTACTCCCGGACTAAACATTTTTTTTTTTTTTTTTTCAAAACATAACAGGGTATAAACAATAACAATTAAATACATGAGATGGTCACGGCGTGTCCGTAACCGGGAAGCAATGAGGGTGTCCATTTCACCAAAGAACAGGGAGCCGTAACCAGGTAGGGGTCTGTCCTGCCCCGAGTCTTTAACAGTCTTTAGTCCATTCCTGGGTTACGCTCCAAACATATTTACAACAGAGTTCCGGTTACTCACTGTCCATAACCTGTCAGTCCATATAAAGAAATCTGTAACTGAAAAACATAATTAGCAACGGCTACAACAAAACAGGTAAACATAAAATAGTTAAAGCAACTAGCCAACTTAGATTCTCCAACGTACGGGCATCTGGCCTCTGGTAACCCTAGTGGATCTACGGAGCTCACTAACTGGTCCTGCACTACAGGGTGTAGGAGGTGTTATGGGCAGGCTGGGCAGCTTTCTGCGCACTCTTTGGCTCACTAGGGGCACGGCAGGCTCACTACTAGCAGAGGGTTGATCCTCCTGTACTGCTGGTGTGGACTCTTCTGCCTCTTGGGCCGGCTGCTCTTCCAGCTCTACTGGTTCCTCTGTAGGCACTTGCGGGGCTGGCTGGAGAAAGGTGAGGACGGGTACCACGACAGCACCGTTTACTTGTGTCCAAGACCGGGGGAAGTCTCCGAGTACAGTCCTGATCATTTCTTCCCTTTCCTCTGCGGGTCGAGGGTTTTCTTGATCTTCTTCTTCAGGGTTTTGCAGCTGCTCGGGACACTTCTTCAGGTGGTCTCTGGAGACAACGGCTGTGGTTTCTCCTCCATCCTTACTGATCACGCAAATCTTTGGGTTCTCATGGCTTGATGGCAGTACGGTGTACGGGTCCTTCTCCCACTGGTCGTCCAACTTGTGGAGCCGTCTTTTCTAGAGATGAGCGTTGTTCTACTCGAACTGTTCGCCAATCTCAAATTCGAGCTGTTTTGGGCGGTGTTCGAGCCGGTCGGCGAACACGAACAATTTGAGAAAAATTCGGCTGTTCGAGGTTATGTTCGATAACTGTTCGTGCACCAAAATCATAACTGGATTTTTTCTCAGTAATGATGAAAATTAATGTTAATACGCAGTTTGAGTGTACAGCGGGGCGGGGGGAGGGGCAGGGGATGGATCTCTGCAGGAACAATGAAGATCTCCATTTTTTTTTTCTCTTTCCCGCATTTGCAGTGGGGAGGTGCAATCTGTCAGCCTATCAGCAGCGCACACACGGAGCGAAGTGCTTTTTTTCACACAAGCAAGGGCATGTGTGATTGGCAGTGTATGTCACATGTCCTTGCCCTATAAGACCAAGCCATTTTCCCCGTCGCCACCATTTTCTCACTGCTGCAGCTGCGTGTTAGACGGCACCGCTGTTGCTGTGTGCGCTATACCTTGTTAATTTCAAGCCAATTTTCGCACAAATATACAGATAGCTTGGGAGTAGGGAATAGTTGTGATTGCAGTCCTTTTAAGGACTAGGTTACAGCATTTCCTACGACTTTTATCAGGCAGGTCTGTGCTCTTAAATAGATAGATTGTGGGAGTAAAGACTAATTGTAATTGGAGTCCTTTTCAGGACTAGGTTACATCAGTTCCTATCAGTTTTTGCCAGGCAGGTCTGTGCCAGTGCTGTGCAAGTTTTTTTCACAGCATTTGGCTAAATCTAGCAAAGCTAATCCTTTTTGGCCTATTGCAGAGTGTGTTAGTCAGTGGAGTAGCCTATCTGTGTTGCAAGATATACCACCTGTGTATAGAATACCAATTTTTTTACTGCACCTAGTGAAGTAAAATCTTTTGGGCATAGCATCATTCTATTAGTCCATCTATACTGACCTCCATCAGGTTGCAAACTGAATATAATTTTTTTCTGCATCTAGCTCTGAAAAAATATTTGGGCTTCTAGCGGTGTGTGGGACTTGGTCTATTAGTCCATCTATACTGACCTCCATCAGGTTGCAAATTAAAAATAATTTTTTTCTGCATCTAGCTCTGAAAAAATATTTGGGCTTCTAACAGTGTGTGGGACTTGGTCTATTAGTCCATCTATACTGACCTCCATCAGGTTGCAAATTAAAAATAATTTTTTTCTGCATCTAGCTCTGAAAAAATATTTGGGCTTCTAGCAGTGTGTGGGACTTGGTCTATTAGTCCATCTATACTGACCTCCATCAGGTTGCAAATTAAAAATAATTTTTTTCTCCATTTATCTCTGAAAAAATATTTGGGCTTCTAGCAGCGTGTGGGACTTGTTCTATTAGTCCATCTATACTGACCTCCATCAGGTTGCAAATTAAAAATAATTTTTTTCTGCATCTAGCTCTGAAAAAATATTTGGGCTTCTAGCAGTGTGCGGGACTTGGTCTATTAGTCCATCTATAGTGACCTCCATCAGGTTGCAAATTAAAAATAATTTTTTTCTGCATCTAGCTCTGAAAAAATATTTGGGCTTCTAGCAGTGTGTGGGACTTGGTCTATTAGTCCATCTATACTGACCTCCATCAGGTTGCAAATTAAAAATAATTTTTTTCTTCATTTATCTCTGAAAAAATATTTGGGCTTCTAGCAGCGTGTGGGACTTGTTCTATTAGTCCATCTATACTGACCTCCATCAGGTTGCAAATTAAAAATAATTTTTTTCTGCATCTAGCTCTGAAAAAATATTTGGGCTTCTAGCAGTGTGTGGGACTTGGTCTATTAGTCCATCTATACTGACCTCCATCAGGTTGCAAATTGAATAAAAAAAATTTCTGCATCTAGCTCTGAAAAAATATTTGGGCTTCTAGCAGTGTGTGGGACTTGGTCTATTAGTCCATCTATACTGACCTACATCAGGTTGCAAATTGAATAAAAAAATTTTCTGCATCTAGCTCTGAAAAAATATTTGGGCTTCTAGCGGTGTGTGGGACTTGGTCTATTAGTCCATCTATACTGACCTCCATCAGGTTGCAAATTAAAAATAATTTTTTTCTGCATCTAGCTCTGAAAAAATATTTGGGCTTCTAGCAGTGTGTGGGACTTGGTCTATTAGTCCATCTATACTGACCTCCATCAGGTTGCAAATTAAAAATAATTTTTTTCTGCATCTAGCTCTGAAAAAATATTTGGGCTTCTAGCAGTGTGTGGGACTTGGTCTATTAGTCCATCTATACTGACCTCCATCAGGTTGCAAATTGAATAAAAAAAATTTCTGCATCTAGCTCTGAAAAAATATTTGGGCTTCTAGCGGTGTGTGGGACTTGGTCTATTAGTCCATCTATACTGACCTCCATCAGGTTGCAAATTAAAAATATTTTTTTTCTGCATCTAGCTCTGAAAAAATATTTGGGCTTCTAGCAGTGTGTGGGACTTGGTTTATTAGTCCATCTATACTGACCTCCATCAGGTTGCAAATTAAAAATAATTTTTTTCTGCATCTAGCTCTGAAAAAATATTTGGGCTTCTAGCAGTGTGTGGGACTTGGTCTATTAGTCCATCTATACTGACCTCCATCAGGTTGCAAATTAAAAATAATTTTTTTCTGCATCTAGCTCTGAAAAAATATTTGGGCTTCTAGCAGTGTGTGGGACTTGGTCTATTAGTCCATCTATACTGACCTCCATCAGGTTGCAAATTGAATAAAAAAAATTTCTGCATCTAGCTCTGAAAAAATATTTGGGCTTCTAGCAGTGTGTGGGACTTGGTCTATTAGTCCATCTATACTGACCTCCATCAGGTTGCAAATTGAATAAAAAAAATTTCTGCATCTAGCTCTGAAAAAATATTTGGGCTTCTAGCGGTGTGTGGGACTTGGTCTATTAGTCCATCTATACTGACCTCCATCAGGTTGCAAATTAAAAATAATTTTTTTCTGCATCTAGCTCTGAAAAAATATTTGGGCTTCTAGCAGTGTGTGGGACTTGGTCTATTAGTCCATCTATACTGACCTCCATCAGGTTGCAAATTAAAAATAATTTTTTTCTTCATTTATCTCTGAAAAAATATTTGGGCTTCTAGCAGCGTGTGGGACTTGTTCTATTAGTCCATCTATACTGACCTCCATCAGGTTGCAAATTAAAAATAATTTTTTTCTGCATCTAGCTCTGAAAAAATATTTGAGCTTCTAGCAGTGTGTGGGACTTGGTCTATTAGTCCATCTATACTGACCTCCATCAGGTTGCAAATTAAAAATAATTTTTTTCTGCATCTAGCTCTGAAAAAATATTTGGGCTTCTAGCAGTGTGTGGGACTTGGTCTATTAGTCCATCTATACTGACCTCCATCAGGTTGCAAATTAAAAATATTTTTTTTCTGCATCTAGCCCAGCCAATAGTTTTGGCCTAATACCACAGTTTGGCCACTCAGCTCTGCTCGGTTACCATCCATTGTTTTTTTGTGCAAACAACTCCAGAGTTGTGAATTAGTTAACCACCAAAATGAGTGAAAAAAGGCCTGCTGCTGGTGGAAAGGGGAATAGGCGTGTTGGGAAGGGGAAAAAAGGTTGTGTCCGTGGGGTAGGTGCAGAAGAAAGACCATCTTCCAGCCAAACTAAAATGTCTACTTCTTTTAGCGGACAATGTGATAAGATCCCTTTCTTACTTCCACGCCAATCGCTACAAATTCCAGATGAGGCACAAAAACAGCAGGTGCTTCAACGGATATCAAGTGCTCCTTTAAGTGGGCTCTCCTCCACATCAACTTCAACATCACAAATACTCCAGTCCTCAAAGGTGTCACCCAAATCGCACTTGCTTCCTCACAGCTCCCAAATCTCCAGCTGCCCGTCTGAGTATGAGGTAGAACAGATGGTTGAGTCTGCAGAGCTGTTTACTCATACTATAGCCTGGGAATCAGAGGTCGACTCCAGCTCTTCTGTGAATCCAGACGAGGAAATGATCTGCACTGATGCCCAGAATCTTTATGAGTCGGATCCAGGACCAGACGCAGAAGGTTCTGACCATAATGTAGACTCTCATTCCCAAACTGTAACTCCTGTTGGTGGAGACAATGAGGAAGACGATGATAAGACTCAAATACCTGATTGGAGCGACAACTTTAGTTTTTTGTCAGGGCAGGAACAGGTTGGCTCTGAGGACGACGGGTGTGATAACGCACAGGGTGATGATGATGAGGTCGGAGATCCCACTTACTGTCAACCCACAGTCAGCCAAGAGATGAGGTCAGCAGAGGAGGTGGAGGAAGATGCTAGTGACGACGAGGTCAGGTTGCGCCTTCCTGGACAGAGACGTAGTACTGGAAGCACGTCAACAACTGCATCCTCAAACACAACTCTGCCTCTCACCACAAGTCGTGGTGGCTCTTCAGGTCGCATGGGTGCTAAGCCTTGCATAGCCTGGGCATTTTTTCAGATCGATAAAGATGACCCAACTCGTGTTATCTGTAACATTTGTCAGCAAAAGCTAAGTAGAGGCCAAAAAATACATAGTTTGAGTACTTCATGCATGAACCGGCACATGGACATGAAGCATAAGTTGCAGTGGGAAGCTCAGTGTGCTACAATGCGGCCTAGCCGGCCGGGCCAATCACCGTCTGCCATATCTTGTGCATCCGCGGCCTCTTCATCCTCTGTGACTGGGGGGACAGCAGTCACACCTGTTTTGGGGCGCAGACCTGCCACCTCTTTACCCGCAACAGCCAGCGTGATTGGCAGGTCATCATTTTCTTTGGAGGTGGTAACACCAGCTGGTGTTGAGCGCTGTCCGACATCGATAGCACCACCTTTGGATCAAGGCAACCTAACATGTCCGCCTGCATCTTCCTCACAGACCGGCAGTTTGCCGGGGACACCCTTATCAACCCCGTCTAAGCACAATAGCCAGCCCTCGGTCCCTCAGATGTGGACAAGTAAAAGACCATTTCCTCCTAGCCATGAGAAAGCTAAGAGGTTGAATTTCACCATCTGCAAGCTCTTGGCTACAGAAATGCTGCCTTTCCGCCTGGTGGACACAGAGGATTTTCGAGACCTTATGTCCGTCGCAGTGCCCCAGTACCAGATGCCCAGTCGGCACTACTTCTCAAAGAAAGGTGTGCCTGCGCTCCACCAGCATGTCGCACACAACATCACCGCTTCTTTGATAAACTCTGTGTGTGACAGGGTGCATTTCACCACAGACACTTGGACGAGTAGGCATGGACAGGGGCGTTACATGTCGCTGACTGGGCACTGGGTAACTATGGTGACAGGAGGACAAGGGGCTGCTGTCCAAGTCTTGCCGTCCCCACGAGTTGTGCGTCAATCCTCTTTATGTCAAAGTTCCTCCACTGCTTCTGCCTCCTCAACCTCCTCTCGGTCTTCCACCTGCACCCAAAGCCTGTCTGGTCATGCCACAAGCTTTCTAACTGCGCAGAAGGGATCCTGCACACCTCCTTACTATGCTGGCAGTAGGGCTCAACGTCATCAGGCGGTTTTTACATTGAAATGTCTGGGAAATGTGAGTCACACAGCTGAGGAGTTGTGGTCAGCTCTGGAGAACCAATTTCATGAATGGTTGTCTCCACTGGACCTGAAACCAGGGAAGGCCGTGTGCGACAATGCTGCAAACCTGGGTGCGGCCCTTCGCCGGGGCAATGTCACACACGTGCCTTGTATGGCTCACGTGTTGAACCTGGTTGTCCAGCAATTTTTAGCCCACTATCCCAGACTAGATGGCCTTCTGCAGAGGGCACGGTCGCTGTGTGCTCACTTCCGCCGTTCGCATCCCGCAGCTCAGCGACTTACATCTCTACAGAAGTCGTTGGGCCTGCCACTTCACCGGCTAAAATGCGATGTGCCTACCCGGTGGAATTCAACTCTGCACATGTTGCAGCTACTGTGGCAGCACCGACAAGCCCTGGTGCAATACGTTCTGACGTATAGCCTGGGCCAACGAGATTCAGAGGTGGGGCAAATCACGCTGGAGGAGTGGTCTCAGATCAGGAACCTATGCACCCTTCTGCACAGTTTTGAAATGGCGACGAAGATGTTTAGTGCTGACGATGCCATTATCAGCATGACTATTCCGGTGATTTACATGCTGGAGCACATGTTAAACAGAATTCGGAGTCAGGTGGTGGCACAAGAGGAGGTGGAGGAAGTAGAGGAGGAGGAGTTGTATGCGGAAGGGCTAACATCTGCAAGGTCCAGACGGTCGGCAGCACCAAGGCGGCAGGCATGTGAGGGTGGGGGAGATGGTTTTACCAGGGCGCATGGTAGCAGCCAAACTAGTGAGGAAGGTGCAGGAGCCCAGGAAGAAGTGGAGGACGAACTGATGGAAGACTCATCAGATGAGGGAGACCTTGATCACATTTCTGTTGTGCGAGGTTGGGGGGAGAGGACAGAGGAAGGAAGCATGATTGTTACCTCGCCACCAACACAACAGGGACTTGGTGCT
The DNA here is from genome assembly GCF_046119375.1 of Phyllobates terribilis. NCBI lineage: Eukaryota > Metazoa > Chordata > Amphibia > Anura > Dendrobatidae > Phyllobates > Phyllobates terribilis. Next base: position 30,243,314 of record NW_027362768.1, on the reverse strand, counting down.
CCTGGATGCGCAACACACATGAGTGCCTTCTTGCTGCACTACCTGCAACATGACCCTCGAATTGTGAGAATTAGAAATAATCCTGACTACTGGGTTGCCACACTGTTAGATCCCCGGTACAAAAGTAAATTTGCTGAAATTATTCCTGCCATAGAAAGGGATGCACGCATGCAGGAGTATCAGCAGAGACTGTTGCAGAATCTTACATGTGCTTTTCCACAAAATACCAGTGGTGCACGTAGTGAATCTCACAGTTCCAACTTGCCAACCGTGGGACCGTCAAGTGTTCAGCACTCAAACCGTAACAGAACCACAGTATCTGCTGGTAACATCAATTTTGCGGAATCATTTCACCACTTTTTTAGCCCATCCTTTGCAAGGCCACAGGAGACAAGAAGTCTGACACATAGTCAACGCCTAGAGACGATGGTACAGGAGTATCTCCAAGTAAACATTGAAGCCACGACTGTGTCACTGGACCCTTGCTCTTTTTGGGCTTCCAATCTGGATAAATGGCCGGAGCTAGCCACTTACGCCTTGGAGATCTTGTCATGCCCCGCAGCCAGCGTTCTGTCTGAACGTGTGTTCAGCGCTGCTGGTGGTGTGCTGACAGATAAGCGCACGCGGCTCTCCACTGATAATGTAGACAGACTCACGTTCATAAAGATGAACAAATCATGGATCCGAAACGACTTTTCTACCCCTGTGTCATCCTGGGGAGAGTAAAAGCTTGATGATTGGTTAAAATCACCCTACCAACCGTTTTAAGCTTTCAAATTACTAATCATGTTTATCTGTATCTTGACTGGAAAATAATTTGGGCTTTGTAGCAGTGTGCAGCACTGATTCTATTAGGCCATCTATAATAAGCTTCACCAGATTTAAAATTAAAAATAATTTTTAGCTGCATCTAGCCCGGAAAATAATTTTGGGGCTCCGAGATGCGCAAGACACATAAGTGCCTTCTTGCTGCACTACCTGCAGCATGACCCTCATATTGTCAGAATTCGAAGTAATCATGACTACTGGGTTGCCACACTCTTAGATCCCCCAAACTTTTCGATCAACCTTTTCATTTTAATAAAGACCAAAAAAATGGTCATTTTTGAAATTATAAGCATTAGCAGGTTGTTAGAAACTGAAATCAAACAGTTTTCAACTCAAAACTTTATTCTAGGTGATGTTACATTTTCACATAGGACCCCTTGTTCGAAAGGAGCTTCTGAACTCTCTCGTCCATTGAATTTGTCAGGTTTTGGATGGTTTCTGCTTCAATTGTTTTGCATGAGGACAGAATACCCTCCCAGAGCTGTTGCTTAGATGTGAACTGCCTCCCGCCATCATAGACACTCCTTTTAATGATGCTCCAAAGGTTCTGAATGGGGTAGAGGTCAGGGGAGCATGGGGGTCACACCATAAGTTTGTCCCCTTTTATGCCCATATCAGCCAGAGATGCAGATGTTTTATGTGCAGCATGAGATGGTGCATTATCATGCAGAAAAATGATCTTGCTGTGAAATACACGGTTCTTCTTCTTGAACCATGGCAGGAAGTGCTGTTTGAGAAAATCCACATACATTATGGAGTTCATCTTTAGCGCCTTCAGGGATCCTAAAGGGGCCGACAATCTCTCTCCCCATGATTCCAGCCCAAAACATTACTCCACCTCCTCCTTGTTGGCGCTGTAGCCGTGTTTGCGTGGGGTGTCCATCAACCAGCCATCCTCCACTCCATTCATCTGGACCATCGAGCGCTGCACGGCACTCATCCGTGAACAAAACAGTTTTGAAATCAGTCTTCATGTAATGTTTGGCCCACTGGAGCCGTTTCTGCTTCTGTGAAGTGGATAGAGGAGGTCGACAGGATGGCATATGCACAGCTGCAAACCTCTGAAGGACCCTGCATCTTGTTGTTCGGGGGACGTTGGAGGCACAAGCAGCTTCAAAAACTTGTCTGCTGCTATGACAAGGCTTTTTTGCCGCTGCTGTTTCAACCTGACGTAATTGCCTGTAGGAAAGAGTCCTCAATTTGCACTTATCAGCACGCACACGTGTGTACTGTGAATCAGCTACATACTTCTTGATTGCCAAGACACTTCATCCTGATCATCGCACAATGTTGATTGTAGTCATGCCTTGACCTAAACACTCCACAATTTGTTGCTTCTCAGCAGCCGACACATCCTTTTTCTTTCCCATTTTGGCAGAAAATGTAGGCTGCTTAATAATGTGAGAGAGCCTTCTTAAGTAGTCTTGCCTTTCATTGGACACACCTGCCAAACTAATTAGCACAGGTGTCTGCAATTGCTTACAGTGATATAAAGAGCCCTGACACACATCACCATCAATGAGTTTAACTGACAAACAAACAAATTCTTCCCTTATCACTCCTAAACACTTTTTGCATAATAATTTGGAACGCGGTGTACATGTGCTTTTCCACAAAACACCAGTGGTTCACGTAGTGAATCTTACAGTTCTAACTTGCCAACCGTGGTCTGTATGGAATTGTTCAATAAAGGGCCCAAAATTAAGATAACATAGATGGGAGAGGTCTCTATGAATAGGAATTCCTAAGTATTTGATACCCTGTGAGGGCCAGGCAAAGGGAAAGTTGGACTGGATGGAATCCTATATGGATTTAGGGAGGGAGACATCGAGGGCCTCAGACTTCGCTGCATTGATTTTAAAATTTTACCATGTAACAAAGTGATCTATTTCAGCCATAACAGCAGGGATGGATATATGTGATTGAGTGATATATACTAGGACATCATCAGCAAATAGAGAGCACTTGTACTCGGTGCCTCCCACCTCAATCCACCTAATATTGGGGTTATGGCGAATTGATGAGAGCAGGTGCTCCGTCACTAGGATGTATAAGAGAGGGGACAGAGGACATCCCTGCCTTGTCCCATTGGTGATTGTGAAAGGTGATGAAAATGTTCTGACGCACCCCCTGGGCCTTGGGACACCCGGAGCCGGACACTTTTTGGTGGATGCTGGTGGTTGTAGTGTTCGTGGCGGCGATCCGGTTCCGTGGCTCAGGGCGGTCAAACCAGTGGCGGAACTATTTATGTGGTTTTGATGTTTAAATGTCCGACTACGCCACCCGTGGATTGCGGTCAGAGTGAACCGCCGCTACAGGGCAGACCGCTAAGGCTGGTGTTGTGGGTGCAGCAGAGCGTAGCATAACTCCCCACGGGAGGAGTATAGCCTCAGGGCAGTGTATGCGGAGGATGGGGGTGATGGTGCAGGGCAGCAGCAGTAACGACACGGAGTCAGTGATGCAGTTCAGGGCCTTTACTCACAGTTCTTATTATCCAGACCACGTCTGCAGGTAACGGCTGCCCACGTCGTACTGTGCTCACCAGGTGAGGGGCTCAGACAACTCCCAGATAACTTTGGAGCGCTTCACAGGACCCCCTTTGTGTGTCCTTTGTCTGGCCTTTCTTACCAACACTTCTGTCCGGCTGCCTCGGGCCTCCTCTTGGTAAACTTGGCGCCAGTTTCCCTGACCCTATGTGGTGCCTTCCTAGCGGGTGGAGCAAGGGGCTGCGCCACATAAAATGTCAGAGCCTCCGGTTTCTAGCTGAGGGTCGTTTCCTGCCTCCACTAGTTCGGGGACCGGTCTCCCCCTTTGGCCTGACCCCTCCACGCAGGTGGATTCGGGCGTGCGGTGGCGACTCGCCAGTCCGCACCCCTGGGATCCCTTCATTCCTCGTTCCTGGAGCCTTCTCCGCTCCTCTTCCTTCCTTCTCCCTCTTGCAGGCCTGGGCCTCTGTTACTAGGCCCGCCTCCGGAGCAGAGCTCATGCAGAGCCCCTGCTCCCTGCCACTTCTGCTCAGACTTCTCTGCACTGAACTAAGATGGTGCCCACCTTTTATACTCCCTTTTCAATGCACCCAGGAACTGCTTCCTCCCTGCTCCTGCACTGCAGGGTTCCCCTTCCTCAGTGTTCCCTCCCCCCACTCCAGCCAGGGACAGGGACTGTCGTGCCCATCTCAGGGGCATATTGGTCGCCCTGCCCCACGGCAATGTGGTGTAATGCATGCAGGTGTCGGGTCCTGATCCACACTCCATCCTTATCTGAGAGTGAGATATCACACCTCTGGGTGAGGTGCAATACGTCTGTAGCAACCGAGCCCTCGGTGCTACAGTTCCATTTATCTTCAGCCTAGGTGACGTATTGTGATACAGGGCCGTGATTTTGGCTATAAAAGGGTCCCCTAGACCCCTACCCCAAGCTTTTTAAGTGAATCATATATGGCGTGCCAGGAGACTCTATGGAATGCTTTCTCAGCATCCAACGAGAGTATCTACTTACAAATTTTTAACTGCATCTAGCCCAGGAAATACTTTGTGCCTTGTAGCAGTGTCTGCTAGTCAGCGGATTATCCCGGATGTTAAGCAAGCTACACCACCTGTAGTTTGGACACTTAATTTTTTCAAAGGAAATGCTTCGGGACCACGGGATACTTAGTGAAGAGCATCAGGAGGCACCCCAAGGCATAGGGGCTGGGACTGGCACTAGGATGCCTTGCGGTGGACAGCCGAGCTCGATCCTTATAAAAAGCTTTTTAACTGCAGCAGCTTTAGTGGACGCTACTGGAGCTGGAATTACGCGGCTGCTGGCATGAGACTTGCCCTCCAATAGATCCTTGTAAATGGATTTAAAGTGTATTCATTCAAATTAGAGGGACAATTTAAATTAAAAAGCTTAGAGCTGCCTCCACCACAGGGGGGCTCTCTCGACCCACCAGCGGACAGGCACCAGTATTGGGAGAGGGGGGCTGGCCGTCAGGGTTCACCGCGGCTCTGGCACAAACCCGGCGACACGGAGGTGGCACGGGCAGGAGCGGACTGGCCGTCTCGGCTTCTCACTTTTTGGATTTTAGAAGGGCATGACATGCCTATATCTGTGTCTCCCCCTCCTTTTACTCCTCCACCTCTTTTCTTTTCGCATGACTATATGTACTTGTCACTTTTCCATGTGTTAGTTGTGTCTTCTGAGCAGTTTGTCAGCTTTTGGACACCTTTGAAGGTGTTTTCTATGTGTTTCTATGTGTTTTTGTTTGCCTGCCATTGGTTTTAACGGTGTTCGAAGGTGTTCGACGAAAAGTTCGACGAACAGTTCGGCGAACACACTGGTGTTCGACGAACCGAACCGAACTCGAACACTACGGGGGTGGCTCAACACTAGTCTTTTCCTCTTCAAGACCTGCTCTCCAGGTACCAGGGGAACAGCGGGAGCATACTGATTATAAGCCCTCTCTTGCCTTTCTCTAGCTTGAGACAGACTTCGCTCCACGCTCTCCTGCACTTTCCGATACTGCTGCTGCCGTCCTGTATCCCAGTCTGCCTCTGGCGAGGTGTCCTCGGGCGTCAGGACTCCCATATCCAGGTCGATAGGCAGCGTACCAGGCCTCGCTCTCATTAGGTAAGCCGGGGTACAGTTGGTAGAACCTACAGGGATGTGGCTGTATAGGTCCACCAGATCAGGCAGCTTCTCAGGCCACAGACTGCGTTCTTTCAGGGGCAATGTTTTCAGGAGGTCTATCACCACCTGGTTCATCTTCTCGCAGAGTCCATTAGTTTGTGGGTGATAGGGCGTTGTTCTTATCTTCGTGCAGCCATACAGGTTGCAGAACTCCTGGAAGACTTCCGCTTCGAAGGCTGGCCCTTGGTCTGTCAGCACTTGGTCCGGGTACCCGTGTGGACGGCAGAAGTGCTGCTGGAAGGCTCTAGCTGCTGTTTGAGCCGTTAAGTCCTTGACCGGGACCACCACCAGGAACCGGGAGTAATGATCTACGATTGTGAGGGCGTAGACATACCCAGATCTGCTTGGAGCCAGTTTCACATGGTCCAGGGCTACCAGTTCCAGTGGCTGTCGGGTGATGATGGGCTGCAAGGGAGTCTTCTGGCTGGCACGGTCCTTCCTTCTTAGGTGGCACGGTCCACAGTCTCTGCACCACCTCTCGATGGCTCCTCTCATGCCTACCCAGTAGAACCGTTCACGCAACAAGAACTCCAGCTTCTTCCACCCGAAATGTCCTGCTCCATTGTGGTACGCCTCCAGAATCATAGCCGCGTCTCGTCTGGGGACCACTACCTGCCAGGTCAACTCATGTGTTCGAGAGTTAACCATTCTCCGGCACAACTTCTCCCTGTAGAGGAACAGCCTACTTTTCTCCTTCCACAGTTGCTTAGTCTCCTCTGGGGCGTCTGGGTCCAGACTGGCATCGGCTTGGGTCAGCATTTCCTTCACCAGACGGACTGCAGGATCACTGTCTTGCGTCTCCGCCCAGTTGTAGTGGGGCAAGGGATTGAACGTCGCGGAGCGCCTGTCCTTCACACGGTGGGAATACAGGGTAATCCCATGACGGTGGAACGCAGGGAGCTCAACTTCTTCCAGATCTTCTGGATCTTCCCCTACGTCCGGTAAGTTCGGCATTCTAGACAGGGCATCCGCGTTAGCATTTGAGCGTCCTGCCCGGTATTTGATGGTGAATTCAAAGTTGGACAGGCGAGCCATCCATCTCTGTTCCAGAGCACCGAGCCTTGCAGTGTCCAGGTGTGTCAACGGGTTGTTATCCGTGTACACGATGAATTTGGAGGAGGCAAGGTAATGCTTGAAACATTCGGTCACTGCCCACACTACTGCCAGGAACTCCAGCTTGAATGAGCTATAATTCTCAGGGTTCCTCTCGGTGGGTCGTAGCTTTCGGCTAGCGTAAGCGATTACTCGTTCTTTTCCTTGCTGGATCTGGGACAGCACGGCTCCTAGCCCGATGTTACTTGCGTCCATGTGGAGGATAAAGGGCTGGCTGTAGTCTGGATATGCCAGGATTTCATCCCCCGTGAGGGCCATCTTCAGCTGGCAAAAGGACTCCTCTTCCAGCTTTTCCCACCTGAAGGGCGGCTTCTGGTTTTTGGCTTTTCGAGATTGACCTATCAGGAGGTCCTGCATAGGGGCTGCCATTTTGGTGAAACCGGGAATGAATCTTCGGTAGTAGCCTACCAACCCGAGGAACTGCCGCACTTCCTTTATGCTGGAGGGTCTTGGCCAGTCCTTAATCACGGTGATCTTATCAGGGTAAGGAGCCACTCCGTCAGCACTCACCACGTGTCCCAGGTATTGCACCTTTGGTTTCAGGAGGAGACACTTGGAGGGTTTCACCTTTAGGCCGTAGTTTGCCAGAGCTTCGAACACTTCTGCCAGGTGTTTCAGGTGGTCCTCGTAGGTCTTGGAATAGACGATGACATCGTCCAGGTATAACAGGACCGTCTCGAAGTTCCGGTGTCCCAGACAGCATTCCATCAACCGTTGGAAGGTTCCTGGTGCGTTGCAGAGCCCGAACGGCATACAGTTAAATTCGCTGAGACCCATCGGTGTGGTGAATGCGGTCTTCTGTCGGTCAGCCTCTGCTACAGGAACCTGCCAGTACCCGCTAGTGAGATCCAAAGTAGAGAAGAAATTAGCAGATTTTAATGCAGCTAAGGACTCTTCTATCCTTGGTAACGGGTACACATCTTTGTGTGTGATACGGTTGACCTTCCTGTAGTCTACACACATTCTCATAGTGTTGTCCTTCTTTTTCACTAAGACTAGTGGAGCTGCCCAGGGGCTACAGCTGTCCCTGATTACCCCAGCCTCCTTCATGTCTCTAAGCATCCCCTTGGCGTATTGGTAGTGTGCAGGGGGTACGGGTCGGTATCTCTCCTTTATGGGAGGATGGTCTCCCGTGGGGATGTGGTGTTCTACCCCCTTTACTCGCCCGAAGTCTAACGGGTGTTTACTAAACACTCTCTCGTACTCTTGAACCACCCGATAGACTCCTTGTTTCTGGTGTGAGGGAGTGGAGTCAGTACCCAGATGTAGTTGCTGACACCAGTCCTCCACTGGTTTCTTAGAGCCGTTACCTTCCTCTGGTTGAGATGGAGGCAAGGGTTCCACGGCCTGTACAGAATTCTGGTTTATGGTGAACAATTTAGTTAGCGTGGCATACCGGGGCAGGTGTACTTCTCTCTCACCGATATTTATGATGCGAACGGGCACCCTCCCATGGCGTACATCGACCACCCCCCGTGCTGTCAAAATGGTGGGCCTACTGTCTGAGTAGACGGGTTCTACCATTGCTTGGTAGTCTCTACCTCTTAGACCAATAGCTGCCCGGCACCAAATCATCATCTCACTTTTTGGGGGCATGGCAATAGGGAACGGGTCACACATTCTCACGCTACCTATCTCACCACCAGATAGTTCCACCTGTTGCCGCTTCATCAGTGCCCGGATCTCTTTTTGGAGCACACGCTGCTGGCCGGAACTGGCGTTCTTGGCAACCTGCTGTAAAATGAGAATCACCTCTGCAAGACAATTTTCAATTACATTGGTTCCCAGGGTGATTCTAGGGTGACTTTCATGACGGTCTATGTCCACTATAATCAGTCCTTGTGCCGCCAGTTCGACTTTACCGATTTTAATGGTCACCTCCTTGAATCCCACCTGCGGCACGGGCTGACCATTGCTGGCGATGATACTCAGGTCGTCGTCTGGGTAGCGGGTTATGTCCGAATCATTCCAGTACTGCTTGAAGAGCACGTACGGGATGGTGGTGACCTGTGACCCAGTGTCTAGTAGGGCACTCATAGGAATGCCATCCAGTACCACAGGCAAGATTGGACGTCCCCCTACGTATTTATCACGCCAGTTTGATGGGCCTGATGGTCTTATGCCTGGGGGTTGGCCCTCTACCCCAGGTTGTGCCCGTTTAAATGACAGTACCTTGCCATATGTCCGGGTTGATTGCAGCGGCGGCAAATAGGTCGTCCGTCCTCGTTGTATCGATCGCTGGGTCTTCCTCTGGCCGGTGGGGTCCTCCTTGGTCGGCGCCACAGGATGTCCTCCGGTCCGGATGCCAGCTCGATCTTCCCTGCCGTAGAAACCTGTAAAGACTGCACAGTTCGGGTTAGCGCGGCAACGCTTTTAGTTAGCTCTTGGACCTGATGGTGCAGGTCTGTAGCCAGGTCACTGTTTAAAGCCTGCGCATCAGCTCCCACAGGCCCTGCAGACAAGGGCGCCGTCTCCTGGTGATAAGTGATAGCAGGGCGCTTGTGGGTCACAGCGCCACCTGGTGCCGGTTCTCGGAGCACCCGGATGGCTCTGTCCTTGAACTGTGCAAAGTCCAGGTCAGGGTCCTGTAAGGCCATTGCCCGCAACTGGGTTCGGTGGGCATTGCACAGTAGACCCTCAATGAATTGTTCAGTCAACAGCTTATCTTCATTTCCCATGCTGTCAGGGTCTGCCTGCTTAATGGCTCTCAGGGCCTCTTGTAGGTTTAGAGCATAGTCTCTCATGTGCCCGTTGTTTGCACCCATAAAATCTTAGTTTTATTTCGGCTGAGGTGCGGGTGTCAAATGTGTCTTTCAGCCGGGTTAGTATGTCTCTGACAGTCCTCTTCCTCCCAGGTGGCCAGGACTTTACCTCCCTTTGGGCTGCCCCGATTAATTGGGCCACCAGGATGCTCACTTTTTGCGCCTCCGTGAGGGGATACACCTGGAAGAGGCTATCCAGCCTTTCTCTGAAGTCATTTAGGGTATGTGACTCCCCTGAGTACTGGGGTAGCCAGGCTGCCCCCGGGATATAGGGCATGGTGAAAGGCATGACCGCAGCAGCGGTGGCGCTGGCGGCGGCTGTGGCGGTGAAGCTCTCCTCCGTATCCGACATCCTCCTCCCCCCTAGTGGACCGTGGCCTACCTTGCGATGATCCTCTTCCGTAGGCCGCGGCTCCGCAGTGGATCGTCAGGGTTGAGGACCTTCCGTCGCGCTCCTGTGACGTCGGCGTCTGCTGGGCTCCTTCCAGGACCTTAGGCAACGTCCGGACGTGAGGCGGGGCTTCAGTTCTCGCGGGCTTTCGGAGTCCACGCCCCTCTTCTTCCCGCGCAGCGCCCTCAGGATGGCGTCCAATGGCGGGCAAACTCCACAGATGGCGGGAAGAAGGCAGAAGATGGCGTCGGATGGCGGGAATCGGCTCCAGATGGCGGGAAACGACTCCGGACGGCGGGAAACTTCACCACAGGTAAGTATAAAAGTCTCTTTTTTCAGGCACGCAGTACCCGGTGGTTGCGGGCACGTAATCCTGCCGACTACGCCAAAGTTGACACACCCCCTGGGCCAGTGCTGTAGTGCGGCGCGCGTGCGCGCGGGGGATACCCGGAGCCGGATCCGATGGGGGTAGTAGTCTTCGTCTGGCGGTGACCCGGTCCGCGCCCAGGGTGGTCAAACTAAGTGGCAGTTATTGGTATGATGGTATTAGTGTCCGACTACGCCACCCGTTGAATGCGGTTATGAAACCGCCGCTGCAGGGCAGACCGCTGAGGCCGGTGGTATAGGTGTGCAGCAATGTTGATATAACCCCCAACGGGAGAGGTATGGCCTCAGGGCAGCGGATGTGGGTGATGTTGGGAGTGATGGTGTGGATGTCCTAGCACTAACGGTGCGACAAGGAAGCACGGAGACGCGAGGGTACAGTTCAGGGCCTTTACTGATGGTACAAGGCAAATTCCCCCGGGAGTACTGGCTAGTAGTTGGGGCCTGGTTAGTCTGCGAGTAAGCCGGAGTTCCCCTGGCCAGGTGGAGTTGTAGGCCTTCCCGTTAGTCTGTACCCTTCCTGGCTACCCTGCTTTCTGCGGTTACAAGTAGCCCACGTCCCTGGGTATACCGTGTGGTGCTCACCCGTATGGCTGGTGACCTGGGGCCTCCTGTTAGCCTCCGCTCCGGGATGGCGGTGCTGGTCCCTTCGTTGTGACTGAGCCTCCGGGCTTTTATGGCCAGAGGACCTGGAATCCCCTGCCGGATGGATTCTGCTGCTGGGTATATCTTAGTCCCCACAGCCTCGGACTCCTGTGTCCGGTTTTAGTACCTTCTCCCAGGGCGAGCTCTGCACAGCTCCAGCCCCTGGCGCTTCTCCTTGGCTCCTACAGAGCTCCTGATGTCTATCTGTCCCTGTTTCTGCGTGTCCAGACCAGACTCCGTCTCTGTCTGGAACTCCTCTCTCTAACCCTGCCTCAGCCCCAGTTTATGTAGGGGAAGTTCTTCCCCTCCCAGGACTGGGCAGGAGGTGTGGCATGCTTAGGATTCCTGCCCAGGAGACCTCCCACCTGCTCACAGACGTAATACTGCTATTACTGTGGAAACCAGACCCCTGGGGTGCCACAAATGCAAGTCCTCTCCCGGAAAAACGCATGCGGAATTCCGCACGCGTTTATCGCGCATTTTTCGCGCGTTTATCACGCGTTTTCCACATGCGGAATTGCCTTGCGTTTTTTATGCATTGGACAAAGGCAATTCCGCTTGCGGAAACGCAAAATTAAATGACATGCTGCGGATTTTTGAACGCGGCATAAACGCTGCGGAAAAATCCACAGCATGTGCATAGAACTTGCGGAATCCCATTGGGGACCATGGGGTGCGGATATACATGCGTTTTTCAAGCGTTTACGCTGCGGAAATTCTGCAGCATATACCCTTGAAAAATGCTACGTGGGCACACAGCCTAAGGCTATGTGCCCACGATGCAGAAATGCTTTGGATTTTTTCCTGAGCGTTTCTGCATCTCCCTGGCAGAAAAAAACGCATGAGGATTGTACGTGCGGATTGCACATGCGTTTTCCTGCCAGGAACATGCGGAAATGGAGTGTTGTTCACTGACATTTCCGCATGCGGATTGACAAGCGCTTTCCAAGAGATTAGCATTGACTTGCATTAGAACGCATGTATTCCGCTTCACTAGATAAGCACATGCGGAATACATGCGTTCAATGTGCGGATGGTACCCAGGTCTAGAGGAGAGGAGACTCTCCTCCGTACCCGGGTTCCATAGAACCTGTAAAAAAAAAAAGAATAAAATAAAAAATAAATACAGTATATACTTACCTTCTGGCGGCCCTCGGTGCGCTCGTCCTCCCATGCCGGCAGATCGCGATGGACTGGAGGACCTGCGCTGACGTCAGAGTCAAGTGACGGGTCACGCGACGCTGACGTCGGCAGGTCCTTCAGTGCACCTCGATCTGCCGGCAGCCGGGACGGTGAAGCCAGACTCCGGGGACCATCGGAAGGTAATTATATATTTATTTTTTTATTTTTAGCCATTCTTTGGGGTCACAGTATATAAATCCATGCCTTTTGCATGGATTTATATGGTGTGACCAAGTTGACAAGCACTTTCCAAGTGATGCTAAAATCGCTTGGAAAGCGCTTGTCAACCCGCATGCGGAAATGCATGTGAAGAACGCTTCACATCCGCATGTCCCTGGCAGGAAAAACACACGTACAATCCGCATGTACAATCCGCATGCGTTTTTTCTGTCAGGGAGCATTTCTGCATCGTGGGCACATAGCCTAAAAATGCGGCTTCATACCTACACTAAAAAGGCATCAAATAAGGGCAAAAGGCATGAAAAAATGCAGCAGAAATGCAATAACCAGAGTAGATTGTTACTGCATAGTTTGATCCGGTCACCTGCAGAAAACAGAAGCCACAGTATTTACACTATGTGTGAACACGGCCTTACAGACACAAAAAAAAACAGACACAATATAGTGAAGCTACATAAAGATGAGAAACTTCTGGTGGCTATGACTGAGTGAAGGAAGAACAAATAATCCACAGGTCCCAACTAGTGTTGAATGAACATGCTCGACACTGCTCGGTACTCACCCGAGCATCTCACTACTCTGGATGTTCGGCGAGCACCGAGCATTTCCGGGTTACTCGGGCGAGAGCTCAGGTCTCCGCCCTGCACGTTTTGCGCTCTTTACAGAGCCAATGAACATGCAGGGATTGCCAGCCAGTCACTGTAATGCCGCAGACATGTTGGTTGTGGGCATTACAGTGATTGGCTGGCCGCACAGCGTCACCTCGAGTATTTAAAACTGGGCGCCGCCATCTTGGACACAGTCGTTCCGGATCACACAGTGTAGGGAGAGTGCTGCTGAGCTAGGGAGAGATTTATACTGCAAAATAGTTAGTGTAGGGTCTCTAAAGCCTGCCAAATCAAACAAACAGTCCTTCTCAGGACTAATATCCATCCCAGATATCTGGCAGGCAGGTAGGCAGGCTGTATAGGAGACGCAGTGGTTATACCAACAAACACTGCATTACAGTCCTGTGTGCTGCTTTTCAAATTGCTAGACTTAGCCCCAGGTCTCAGGGGCTAGAAAAAATCTTTTTTTTTTCATCTAAATTCTCTTTTTTTTCCTCAGTCAGATTGTACAAATACCCATCTTATTAACCTTTTGGTATTCCCCCCCCCCAAAAAAAAAAAAAAATTGAGTGTGTCTGTGAGTGTTCAGACACAAATATATCTGTTTAAAAGACTCTGGTGTAGGCCAGATAACTAGAACTGTGGTTTTGCAGTTCCACGGTTCAAATCTCTGTATTATCCACTTTTTTGCCTTTTTTCCTTAAATTAAAACATTTTGAGTGTCTTGCTGACTGTTCAGACACAAATATATCTGTTTAAAAGATTCTGGTATAGGCCAGATAACTAGAACTGTGGTTTTCCTCTTCCACGGTTCAAATCAGGGTGTAATCCACCTTTTTGCATAAAAAAAAACAGTTTCAGTGTCTCGCTGACTGTTCAGAAACAAATATATCTGTTTAAAAGAGTCTGGTGTAGGCCAGATAACTAGTACTGTGGTTTTCCCCTTCCACGGTTCAAATCAGGGTGTAATCCACCTTTTTGCATAAGAAAAAAAAGTTTCAGTGTCTCGCTGACTGTTCAGACACAAATATATCTGTTTAAAAGAGTCTGGTGTAGGCCAGATAACTAGAACTGTGGTTTTCCTCTTTCACAGTTCAAATCTTGATGTAATCCACCTTTTTGCATAAAAAAAAACAGTTTCAGTGTCTCGCTGACTGTTCAGACACAAATATATCTGTTTGAAAGAATCTGGTATAGGCCAGATAACTAGTACTGTGGTTTAGCAGTTCCACGGTACAAATCTCGGTATTATCCACTTTTTTGCCTTTTTTCCATAAAAAAAAACATTTTGAGTGTCTCGCTGACTGTTCAGACACAAATATATCTGTTTAGAAGATTCTGGTGTAGGCCAGATAACTAGAACTGTGGTTTTCCTCTTCCATGGTTCAAATCAGGGTGTAATCCACCTTTTTGCATAAAAAAAAAAGTTTCAGTGTCTCGCTGACTGTTCAGACACAAATTTACACTTATTTCCTTGAAGCCATTCTTCCCTGTAAACAAACCAAAAATAAAAAATAAAAAAAGAGAATACAGGCATCTTTCGACGCGTTTCGAGCGGCATACACTCTTTATCAAGATCTTGACAAAGAGCGCATGCCGCATGAAACGCTTCGAAAGATGCCTGTATTCTCTTTTTTATGAATGCACAATTTAAATTTTTGCTTCATGTACCTTGGAAAATAAAATGCATTTTTTTGGACTTTATATGTGAGCTGGATTCTACAGCGTATGAGTAATATAAAGTATTAAGTGCAGGGTAAGCACAGGATTAGACTAAGGATAAGGTAAGTATGGCTTATACGGGTAAGTGGCTTAGCAACGGCATAGGACATAAGCTAAGGACAATAGGTTTAGTCTATAGGCTAGGAGATAGTTAATGGATAGAACTAGCCCAGTGGGTGGGTACAAGTGTTAGTGAAAAGTGGGCACTTCCTGGGAGTTAGGGAAATAGAGAAATGTAGTAATAGTCCAATTTCAAGTATAGTGTGCTGCTAGGGTCAGCATATGTCTACCATTTGAGGCGGTGGGACGCCATACTAGAATCCCAAGTGGACTCTCCTGTCGCACTCAGAGCCCATGGTCTGGCAAAGGGTTGCTTGGCACATCATGTCCTTTGGAGTACAGTGGAAGATGGACAGGGACCCGCCAATACGGAAGGTTATGGATCTCGGGTGCACTGCCGAATGAGAAGGGAGATCCCTGGGACTAACAGAGTCAGTGTAGGAAGGAACGCAACCCTTATCATGAATAAGACTCTTCAGAGTTGAAACGCGTCGATTTAACTGATGTAATTTCTCACTGGAGCAGATTCATGTGATGCTTGTATTTCTCGGATGAACTCAAAGATATTTTTATCTTGGACTCAACAAATTACTATGTTTTAACTTTATCCTACGCTGGAGATTTTCCTCTTTGCTGTTTTTTCCTGTGATGCCTCCTTGAGCACCTTGAGGTGCAGAGGTCTCATTGACAGTTACAGGAATCGTTTGATTGCAGTGATTGCCTCAAAAGGTTGTTCAACAAAATATTAATTTAAGAGTACCATCATTTCTGTCCAGACCTATTTCATGAGTTTAATTTTTTAAAAATTCTGTGGAAGCAGAAAAGCAATAACCGACTTTCATTTGTTCATTTTCATAGATTTTTAATTGATTATTATTTTTGTCAGATTCAAGTTATTTCTGTGACCATTGTGGGATTTTCTTTCATTAAACGAAGGGTACCAACAATTTTGACCACGTGTGTAACTACCTGCTTATCCTGCCCAGTGCAGATCTCTGCCAGACACTGATTGCTCCTGCCAGCGATTCTGTGGTCTCCGCTGACACCACGTTGACAAAGCAACGGTTTCTCTTACACGCTGCACTGTTGACCGGGTATGACTTGTGATGTCATGCTGATTGACAGCCGACTCCCTGCTGTATAACTGAATAAAACTGCTGTATAAACTGGCTGTCAATTAGCATGATGTTGGCAGTCACACCACGTCGACAGAGCAGACCGGAAGAAGAAGAGCTGCTCTATTGACTTGAAGCAGCTCCAACACACGTTTCACCCTCCCAGAGAAAGTCGGGTGAAACGCGCTTTGGGGCTCAGGACTGCACTGGGTAAGCTCATGTTTTTCACTATCCTCCACTGTTATGTGCTGAATCTGTGTACTGTAATTAGATCAATGCTTGCAATCATGTTCCCCTTGATCTTACTGTATGCTGGGATATTTTGATCCTGTAACACTATGCACTTTTTAAACTTATGAACGTATTACTACAACTGATGTATCTTTCTTAGAGGTAGCTGACGTCTGGGATGTGTTCATACATTGATTGGCACTAAGCACCTACCTGAAGGACAAATTGCGTAGACCAGGGCCGGCTCCAGGTTTTTGTGGGCCCTGGGCGAAAAAGTCTCAGTGGGCCCCTTTAACACATACCACGATTCATGATGCACAGATACTGCAGAGAAATATAGATATAGTACAATGCCGAAGATTTCACTTCTTACATTACATGAGTGATATCTATTGTAAATTCTAAAATAGCTCAGAAACCGGCGAATCCTCGCAGCGCACAGTGCAGACCGGACAGTATAGTCCTCCATACAGTATTATGGGCACTACTAAGTACTCCATACAGTATTATGGGCCCCAGATATTGCTCCATACAGAATTATGGGCCCCATATATTGCTCCATACAGAATAATGGACCCCATATATTGCTCCATACAGAATAATGGACCCCATCTAACACTCCATACAGAATATTGGTCCCCATATAATGCTCCATACATTTTACTGGCCCCCATATAATGCTCCATACAGAATACTGGCCCACATATAATGCTCCATACAGAATACTGGTCCCTATATAATGCTCCATACTAGCTGTGCCCCCATATAATGCCCTATGCAGGCTGTGCACCCATAAAATGCCCCATGCCTCCTGAGCCCCCATATAATGCCCCATGCAGGCTGGGCCCCCATATAATTCCCAATGCAGGCTGGGACCCCATATAATGTCCCATGCCTCCTGAGCCCCCATATAATGCCCCATACAGGTGCCCCATATAATCCCCCATGCAGGTGCCCCATATAATGCCCCATGCCTCCAGGTCCAGCTATATAATGCCCCTTGCAGGTGCTCCATATAATGCTCCATGCAAATGCCCCATATAATGCCCCATGCAGGTGCCCCATATAATACCCTATGTCTCCATACATAAAACAAATAAAAAAATCAAATACTCACCTCACCTATCCTCACCTGCTGCCATTGCTCTCATCGCTGCCGCTGCTCCGGACTCCTCAGCCGCATCGCCGTCTTCCCGCTCTGCGCTGTGACTGCTCAGCAGAGGGCGTGATGGAAAGACGTCATCGCGCCCTCTGACCTGAGATGTCACAGTGCAGCAGCTGCGGAAGATACAGGACCTGCTGACACCGGGCCTGGTGTAGACAACCTTGGCATTATGTAGCCTTAGTATGTATGAGAACTAGCACTGCGATCAGTCTAATCCTTTATTGGTGAATATGTAGCGCCCCGAGGAATCGGTCGCTACAGAGGTATTGCACCTCCGCCAGAGGTGTGATATTCCACTCCCGGGTAGGGATGGAGTATGGAACAGGGCTCGGTAGGCTGCATGCATCACACACACCCCATTTCCGGGGGACAGCTCAACGGTGCTCCCATTAGACAGTAATGCAGGCACGACAGAATCTGTCCCTGGCTGGAGTGGGGAGGGGGGAGTAAAACCCGGTGATGTAGGAGCAGGAGGGGACCGTTCCTGAGCGTAGGTAGAAAAGGCCAGGGCCTGAGAGGAGAAGGAACAGAGGAGAAGAGAAGGAACAGGAAAGGGAAAGAAGTGGCCAAGAAACAGAAGGGCTCAGGAACAAGAAGATGGAAGGGACCCTAAGGACCAACGTGAATCGGGTGACGGGTCAGGCAAGAAGAGGGTACCGGATCCCAATTTGGTGGAAGCTAATAATCTTCAGCCAAGAACCGGAGGTCGCGACCATCACTTGGTGCGACCCCTTGCTAAACCTTGCTAGGAAGGCATACCATATAGGGTAGTGGGAAATGGGGCCCACGTTTGCCCGCATAGACCCACGGGAGCTGGACAAAAGCTTGGTCACTGGCGGGGCATGAGCCGAAGGAAGGATAGGAAGGAGCTCTGAACCATACTCCTGAAGTGCCTGGGGGTTGACCGAGTCCCTCACCTGGTGGACACCGCACAGCTTGGGTGGTCACTGATTGCGCTGAAGTGACCCGGAGCATATGAACTGTGAGTAAAAGCCATTGCACTGCACTACGTTGTCTGTGTACTCCTTGCTCCTCCAGCACTAACGGCACTGGGACTCTCTGCACCATCACCCCCACCATCCTCTACACTGCCCTGGGGCTGCACATTCCCATGGGGAGTAACACTACCTCAGCTGCAAACATCATCAGCCTCAGCGGTCTGCCTTGCAGCGGCGGTTCATAATAGCCGCAATCCACGGGTGGCATAGTCGGACATTACCTACAGCACATCATAGACTACCACTGGTCTGACCACCCTGAGCCACGGGACCGGGTCGCCACTACTACTCCCAGCATTGCCCTGAAGTCCGGTCCCGAGTGCCCCGCGGCCCAGGGGGCGAGTCAGCTTTGGCGTAGTCGGCAGGATTCGTGACCAACCCGCCACAAACAGGTATTGCGCGCCTGAAAAGAGACTGTTTCACTGTACTAAAGATGGCGCCCGCCCCAGAAGAACGAGCGCCATAATGTGCGCGCCAAAAGACCACAGGAAGCCACCTCCCATCGTGTGCCAGGTCCCAGAATGGCGCCAAAGAAGGAGCCCACCCCCAACAGCCATGAGCGCGGCTGTGGAGATGTCCATCACAGTGGGGGGGCTGCCCCTGAAAGTGATTGTCAGCAGATTGCCCCAAGACCACCCCCAATGGGGGCGGAAAGAGAAGAAAACTGTGGGGCAGGGCGCGGTCTGGATCAGTCTAGACAGACCGCACCCGGGAATGGAGGAAGCATTCAGCAGCACCAATACCTTGACCCGGAGCCTGCTGCAGGCTGAACCACCATGCAGCCTGGCAGAGATCCTGGCGCAGCTCCCCAGAGATCCAGAGCGTGCGCAAGCTGCGCTGGAAGACCTGGATCGGAGGATGGTCCGGGCGCAGCGGGATGCGCTTGCCGGGTGGAGAGAAGAACTGGCCCGGCAGGCTGGAACCCGCCAGCGGCAGGCATCATCCGCACCCCGGAGTACACCTGCCTCTGAGGACGGTGAAGGAGGAGTGAAGGCCGGAGACGACGCCGCGGAGGGAGCCACGAGGACTGAGGCAAGTAAAGGGAACGTTACCACCCCAGGCCCAGCAGCTGCAAGCCTGCCCCAGCCTCCCGTCGCAGAGCCCGAAGCCCTACTCACCGTACCTGTTGCTGCGCCATCACTACTCCCGGCTAGGCCTCAAGCGGCAGGAGCCGCGGCCAAGCCCCGCTCTGCCCCACGCCCCCCGACCTCGGGTACGGTGAAGAAGGAGGCATCACCGGCCAGGTCGCAAGGCCTAGTGAACCCGGGCGCCGTTACCCCACCAGTGCCCCCCTCCAGGACTGGGCCGCCACCGGGCACAACGGGAAGACCCCCGGCCTGGTCGCAAGGCCGAGTGCCCCCGGGCGCTGCTCCCAAACCGGGGCCCCCCCGCTATACCACCGCTGGGCGCGGACCTGTTTGCCCAGCACACCGGTCCAGATGGGCTGCTGTTGGTGTGGCCGGCCGAGCTGGCCAGCGGTCGACCATGGAAGACCCAGCCCCCGCTCGAGCCCCTGATACCTGCTCCGGAGCCCGTAGAAGTCACCCTGCCCCCAATAGAGTATGCCCAATTTGAGTGGGACCCCACTGGCGAAAACCTAATGGGGTTCACTCAGGAGACCCGGGCAGACGCAACCCGTCGTCTGGAGACCTGTCGTCAGCAGCTGGTGACCTTTGAGCGGGAACGGCGAGAGAGGCGCGTTAGGGAGGAGCGGCTTCAGGCCCGGAGTGCCGAGCAGAAACGCAAGGCCCGTCAAAACCCCCGAGCTGCCCGCGGTCCCCGAGCCACCGGGACCGTGATAAAGTTCCAGATGGAGAATGGCTGGGGCTTTATAAGGGACCCAGAAACCGCCGGTGACGTCTTTGTGACCCGCAGGGACGTCGAAAGCCATCTGCCAGAGGGACCTCGTGGACGTGACCTATACCCTGGTGATGTGGTCACCTATATCCGGCACAAGGGCGCCAAAGGACCGTACGCCCTCCATGTCCACCGGCTTACCAAGGAGGAACTGCGGCACTACGGCTCCGAGGAAAGCCAAGAGGACCCGGACGGGTCTGAAGACTATCCTGAGGAAGGTGCGCAAGGAGGACACCGCTACTGAAAAGTGGCAGCGCACAAGTGCAAATAGTTACCCGTCAGGGTAAAGGAACTGTTATGAGACTGTTACCTGTTTGAAAGTTGCCCCTTATCCCTTGTCTGGCTGGGGACTGAGGACAGCCATCCCCCTTTCCAACCGGCTGAGGACTGGGAACGGCCAATTCCCTTTAAATAGTTGCGCTTCCTAAAGCGCCCCTACTGGTTTTATAACAAGACTGTAACGTCTACCTCGGGACAGGGAGTCCCTCACGTTTAAAAGTTTACTGAAGTTTTTGCACTTAAAAGATGTTTGAACACCTGGTCACAAGTTGCCCAGCGGCCAGAGTTCAAGAATGTGTTTTGAAAATGTTTTTCTTGCAAATGTTTTATGTAGAAAAAGTTTTATATGCTGCTAAATAATAATGTGAAAGTTTTCTATAATGTTCATATGACAAAAGAGTTCCGGAGGCATTAGCAAAGTGTTTTACAATAGTGTAACAAGTGAGGAAAGTGTTTCCCATGAAGGGAATTGAACTGTGTCGTCCGTTTTCTGTGAAAAGTTTTGAAAAAGTTTTGCATGTCCTGTACTTAATTGTTTTTGCTCTGTTCCAGCCCGAGGATGTGCTGTGCTTTACCGGGGGGGAATGGACCCCATATAATGTCCCATGCCTCCTGAGCCCCCATATAATGCCCCATACAGGTGCCCCATATAATCCCCCATGCAGGTGCCCCATACAATGCCCAATGCCTCCAGGTCCCCATATAATGCCCCTTGCAGGTGCCCCATATAATGCCCCATGCAAATGCCCCATATAATGCCCCATGCAGGTGCCCCATATAATGCCCCATATAATACCCTATGTCTCCATACATAAAACAAATAAAAAAATCAAATACTCACCTCACCTATCCTCACCTGCTGCCATTGCTCTCATCGCTGCCGCTGCTCCGGACTCCTCAGCCGCATCGCCGTCATCCCGCTCTGCGCTGTGACTGCTCAGCAGAGGGCGCGATGGAAAGACGTCATCGCGCCCTCTGACCTGAGATGTCACAGTGCAGCAGCTGCGGAAGATACAGGACCTGCTGACACCGGGCCTGGTGTAGACAACCTTGGCATTATGTAGCCTTAGTATGTATGAGAACTAGCACTGCGATCAGTCAAATGCTTTATTGGTGAATATGTAGCGCCCCGAGGACTCGGTCGCTACAGAGGTATTGCACCTCTGCCAGAGGTGTGATATTCCACTCCCGGGTAGGGATGGAGTATGGACCAGGGCTCGGTAGGCTGCATGCATCACACACACCCCATTTCCGGGGGACAGCTCAACGGTGCTCCCATTAGACAGTAATGCAGGCACGACAGAATCTGTCCCTGGCTGGAGTGGGGAGGGGGGAGGAAAACCCGGTGATGTAGGAGCAGGAGGGGATGGTTCCTGAGCGTAGGTAGGAGCCCATTGGTTGCTGGTCACCTGGGCTCAAGTTCTAGAGGGAAGTATAAAAGGTGGGCACCATCTTAGTTCTGGGTGAAGTACAGATAGAAGAGAAGACAGGGAGCAGAGGCTCTGTAGGAGCTCTGCTCAGAGGCAGGCCTAGAGAAAAGGCCGGGGCCTGAGAGGAGAAGGAACAGAGGAGAAGAGAAGGAACAGGAAAGGGAAAGAAGTGGCCAAGAAACAGAAGGGCTCAGGAACAAGAAGGTGGAAGGGACCCTAAGGACCAACGTGAATCGGGTGACGGGTCAGGCAAGAAGAGGGTACCGGATCCCAATTTGTTGGAAGCTAATAATCTTCAGCCAAGAACCGGAGGTCGCGACCATCACTTGGTGCGACCCCTTGCCAAACCTTGCTAGGAAGGCATACCATATAGGGTAGCGGGAAACGGGGCCCACGTTTGCCCGCATAGACCCGCGGGAGCTGGACAAAAGCTTGGTCACTGGCGGGGCATGAGCCGAAGGAAGGATAGGAATGAGCTCTGAACCATACTCCTGAAGTGCCTGGGGGTTTACCGAGTCCCTCACCTGGTAGACACCGCACGGCTTGGGTGGTCACTGCTTGCGCTGAAGTGACCCAGAGCATATGAACTGTGAGTAAAAGCCATTGGACTGCACTACGTTGTCTGTGTACTCCTTGCTCCTCCAGCACTAACGGCACTGGGACTCTCTGCACCATCACCCCCACCATCCTCTACACTGCCCTGGGGCTGCACTCTTCCCGTGGGGAGTAACACTACTTCAGCTGCAAACACCATCAGCCTCAGCGGTCTGCCTTGCAGCGGCGGTTCATAATAGCCGCAATCCACGGGTGGCGTAGTCGGACATTACCTACAGCACATCATAGACTACCACTGGTCTGACCACCCTGAGCCATGGGACCATGTCGCCACTACTACTCCCAGCATTGCCCTGAAGTCCGGTCCCGAGTGCCCCGCGGCCCAGGGGGCGAGTCAAATACACCTAGCAGTCCTTGAGGTCTTTAATATTTAGAAACCATATATTAGGCATCCCTCTTAGCTGTACCAGTCTTGAGGACCAAAAACTACATATATTGCTTAAATACTCATTATTGTATAACGTTGCTTGTATACGGTGGTTCCTATCCCAGTGCTGCCCACCAAGGTAATCTTGCTTTTTAATTGTTTGTTATTTTTAGACTTATCTAATTAAAGAAAGATTTGAAACTATATTTTTGTTGGAGTTATCTGCATCAGTTTGCATCCCTAGGACCTCAGTCCATGGAAGCTGCTTGTATTATAATCACCAAATACATGTATACATATCCATTACATGTTGTCTATAAAGTCAATCACAGTTTTCCAAACACATGTATTCCAAATTAAGCGATTGCTGGTCTGAATTTCTAAGGTAGGGGGAGTTGTAACATTTAGTTGAATAAACCTTAGTTTAGGAAAAAATTAAGTCTCAAGAAAAAAAAAAATATATATATATATATATATATATATAGTAGAGACCAAAAGTTTGGACACACCTTCTCATTTAAAGATTTTTCTGTATTTTCATGACTACACCGCGTGCAAAATTATTAGGCAAAAGCGTATTTTGATCACTTTGATACTTTTTATACATGTTGTCCTACTCCAAGCTGCATAGGCTTGAGAGCCAACTACCAATTAAGTAAATCTGGTGATGTGCATCTCTGTAATGAAGAGGGGTGTTGACAAATGACATCAACACCCTATATAAGGTGTGCTTAATTATTAGGCAACTTCCTTTCCTTTGGCAAAATGGGTCAGAAGAGAGATTTGCCGGGCTCTGAAAAGTCCAAAATTGTGAGATGTCTTGCAGAGGGATGCAGCAGTCTTGAAATTTCCAAACTTTTGAAGCGTGATCACCGAACAATCAAGCGTTTCATGGCAAATAGCCAACAGGGTCGCAAGAAGCGTGTTGGCCAAAAAAGGCGCAAAATAACTGCCCATGAATTGAGGAAAATCAAGCAGGAAGCTGCCAAAATGCCATTCGCCACCAGTTTTGCCATATTTCAGAGCTGCAACGTTACTGGAGTATCAAAAAGCACAAGGTGTGCGATACTAGGGACATGGCCAAGGTAAGGAAGGCTGAAAAACGACCACCTTTGAACAAGAAACATAAGATAAAATGTCAAGAATGGGTCAAGAAATATCTTAAGACTGGTTTTTCAAAGGTTTTATGGACTGATGAAATGAGCGTGACTCTTGATGGGCCAGATGGATGGGCTAGAGGCTGGATCAATACAGGGCAGAGAGCTCCACTCCGACTCAGACGCCAGCAAGGTGGAGGTGGGGTACTCGTATGGGCTGGTATCATCAAAGATGAACTTGTGGGACCTTTTCGGGTTGAGGATGGAGTGAAGCTCATCTCCCAGACCTACTGCCAGTTTCTGGAAGACAACTTCTTCAAGCAGTGGTACAGGAAGAATTCGGTATCGTTCAAGAAAAACATGATTTTCATGCAGGACAATGCTCCATCACTTGCATCCAAATACTCCACAGCGTGGCTGGCCAGTAAAGGTCTAAAAGAAGAAAAAATAATGACATGGCCCCCTTGTTAATCTGATCTGAACCCCATAGAGAACCTGTGTTCCATCATAAAATGTGAGATCTACAGGGAGGGAAAACAGTACACCTCTCGGAACAGTGTCTGGGAGGCTGTGGTGACTGCTGCACGCAATGTTGATTGAAAACAGATCAAGCAACTGACAGAATATATGGATGGAAGGCTGTTGAGTGTCATTATAAAGAACGGTGGCTATATTGATCACTAATTTTTTTGGTTTTTGTTTTTGCATGTCAGAAATGTTTATTTCTAAATTTTGTGCACTGATATTGGTTTACCTGGTGAAAATAAACAAGTGCGATAGGATTATATTTGGTTTTTATTAAGTTGCCTAATAATTCTGCACAGTAATAGTTACCTGCACAAACAGATATCCTCCTAAGATAGCCAAATCTAAAAAAAACCACTCCAACTTCCAAAAATATTAAGCTTCTATATTTATGAGTCTTTTCGGTTGATTGAGAACATAGTTGTTGATCAATAATAAAAATAATCCTCTAAAATACAACTTGCCTAATAATTCTGCACACAGTGTATTAAAATTGTACATTCACACTGAAGGCATCAAAACTATGAATTAACACGTGTAATTATATACTGTACTTAACAAAAAAGTGTGAAACAACAGAAAATATGTCTTATAATCTAGGTTCTTCAAAGTAGCCACCTTTTGCTTTGATGACTGCTTTGCACACTCTTGGCATTCTCTTGATGAGCTTCAAGAGGTAGTCACCGGAAATGGTCTTCCAACAATCTTGAAGGAGTTCCCAGAGATGCTTAGCACTTGTTGGCCCTTTTGCCTTCACTCTGCGGTCCAGCTCGCCCCAAACCATCTTGATTGGGTTCAGGTCTGGAGGCCAGGTCATCTGGAGTAGCACCCCATCACTCTCCTTCTTGGTCAAATAGCCCTTGCACAGCCTGGAGGTGTGTTTGGGGTCATTGTTCTGTTGAAAAATAAATGATGGTGCAACTAAACGCAAACCGAATGGAATAGCATGCCGCTGCAAGATGCTGTGGTAGCCATGCTGGTTCAGTATGCCTTCAATTTTGAATAAATCCCCAACAGTGTCACCAGCAAAGCACCCCCACACCATCACACCTCCTCCTCCATGCTTCACGGTGGGACCCAGGCATGTAGAGTCCATCCGTTCCCCTTTTCTGCGTCGCACAAAGACACGGTGGTTGGAACCAAAGATCTCAAATTTGGACTCATCAGACCAAAGCACAGATTTCCACTGGTCTAATGTCCATTCCTTGAGTTCTTTATAAATGTAAATCCAGCACGGTAGAAGGTATAATAAAATATAACTTTTAATGTAAATATATTAAAATAGCCGCATGGCTCAAGTAAAAAGACAATGGACAAGAAAAACCAACAAACGACACACAAAAACTTCAGTCACCAACCCAGGAGGGGAAGGGTAAATGACGCGCCCCCTGGGCCTGTGCTGGGAGGGGAACCCGGAGCCGGATCTGATAGGGGTAGTAGTCCTTGTGGCGGTGACCCGGTCCGTGCCCAGGGTGTCAAACCAAGTGGCAGAACTTTGAGTAAGATGTATAGAGTTCGACTACGCCACCCGTTGAATGCGGTTATGAAACCGCCGCTGCAGGGCAGACCGCTGAGGCCGGTGGTACGGTTGTGCAGCGTGGATGGTATAACCCCCAACGGGAGGGGTATGGCCTCAGGGCAGCAGACGTGGTTGATGGGGATAGCAGAATTGCACGCAGGCACCAGGAACCACTCAGAGACGGTGCGGTGTAGTTTAGGGTCTTTACTAGTGGCAAAGGTAGACCCTCCCGGGAGTACTGGCTAGCGATCGGGGCCTGGTCAGTCCGTGAGCAGATAGGATCTCCCCTGGCCAGGCAGAGTTGTAGGCCTCCCCAACTAATTGTACTCTTCCTGGCTACCTTGCTAGAAGCGGGTAGAAGTAGCCCACGTCCCTGAGTGTACCGTGTGGTGCTCACCCGTATGGCCGGTGACTCGGGGCCTTCTGGTAGCCTCCGCTCCACGCCGGCGGTGCTGGTCCCTTGCGTGTGACCGTGCCTTCGGGTTTCTTGGCCAGAGGACCTGAAATCCCCTGCCGGTCGGTTTCTGCTGCTGGGTATGGATCAGTCCCCACAGCCTCGGACTCCGTGTCCGGTGAGAACTCTTCAGTCAGGATGAGCTCTACAGCTTCCAGTCTCTGACCTCTTTTATCACTGCTCCCACAGAGCTCCTGATCTTGCTTTCCCTGTTTCTGCTCCACTCCAGACCAGACTGTGTCTCTGTCTGGGACTCCTCTTCTTCTCTTTCTCCTCTAACCCTGCCTCAGCCCCCAGTTTATATAGGGGAAGTTCTTCCCCTCCCAGGACTGGGCAGGAGGTGTGGCATGCTTAGGGTACCTGACCAGGAGACCTCCCACCTGCTCTCAGACGTAATATTGCTATTACTGTGGTAACCAGACCCCTGGGGTTCCACATTCCCCCCTAGTAAAATTTAGTACTCCGGGACTAAACATATTTTTGAAAACATAACAGGGTATAAACAGGAACAATACAAAAAGGAAAAACACGTTAGGGTGGTCACGGCGTGTCCGCAACCGGGTGCAGTTTTTGAAGCAATAAGGGTGTCCATTTCACCAAAGAACAGGGAGCCGTAACCAGGTAGGGGTCTGTCCTGCCCCGAGTCTTTAACAGTCTTTAGTCCGTTCCTGGGTTACGCTCCAAACATATATACAAAGAATTCCGGTTACTCCACAAAAGACACCTTTAAAATAACTGAAAAACATAATTATTTACAAGCAACAGTAAACAGGTAAACACCAATAAAACAGTCTGAACACTTTAGATCTTCCAACGTACGGGCAACTGGCCTCTAGTGGCCCTAGTAGACCTACGGAGCTTACTGACCGGTCCTGAGCTACAGGGTGTAGGAGCTGTCAAAGGTAAGCTGGGCAGCTGTCTACGGGTTCTTTGGCTCACTAGGGGTACGGCAGGCTCACTATAAGCAGAGGGTCGATTCTCCTGGTCTGCTTGTGTGGGGTCTTCTGCCTCCTGGACCGGCTGCTCTTCCAGCTCTACCTGTTTTTCAGTAGGCACTTGGGATGCTGGCTGGAGGAAGGTGAGGACGGGTACCACAACAGCGCCATTTACTTGTGTCCAAGACCGAGGGAAGTCTCCGAGTACAGTACTGACCATCTCTTCCCTTTCCTCTGCGGGTCGAGGGTTTTCTTGATCTTCTTCAGGGTTTCGTAGCTGCTCGGGACACTTCTTCAGGTGATCTCGGGAGACAATGGCTGTGGTTTCTCCTCCATCCTTACTGATTGTGCAGATTTTTGGGTTTTCATGGCTCGATGGCAGTACGGTGTACGGGTCCTTCTCCCACTGGTCGTTCAACTTGTGGAGCCGTCTCTTCCTTTTCAAGACCTGCTCTCCAGGTACCAGGGGAACAGCGGGAGCATGCTGGTTGTAAGTCTTCTCCTGTCTTTCTCTTGCTTGACAGAGACTTCGCTCAACGCTCTCCTGTACTTTCCGGTACTGCTGCTGCCTCTCTGTGTCCCAGTCTGCTTCTGGCGAGGTGTCCTCAAGCGTCAGGACTCCCATATCCAGGTCAATAGGCAGCTTACCAGGTCTTGCTCTCATTAGGTAAGCCGGGGTACAGTTGGTAGAACCTACAGGGATGTGGTTGTATAGGTCCACCAGATCAGGCAGTTTCTCAGGCCACAGACTGCGTTCTTCCAGGGGCAACGTTTTCAGAAAGTCTATCACCACCTGGTTCATCTTTTCACAGAGTCCATTGGTTTGCGGATGATAGGGTGTTGTTCTTATCTTCCGGCAGCCATACAGAGTGCAGAACTCCTGGAAGACTTCCGCTTCAAAGGCAGGTCCCTGGTCCGTCAGCACCTGCTCTGGGTATCCGTGTGGACGGCAGAAGTGCTGCTGAAAGGCTCTAGCTGCTGTTTGAGCCGTTAAGTCCTTGACGGGGACTACAACCAAGAACTGGGAGTAGTGATCCACGATGGTTAACGCATAGACGTAGCCACTTCTGCTGGGGGTCAGTTTTACATGATCCAAGGCTACCAGTTCCAACGGCTGCCTGGTGACGATGGACTGCAGGGGAGTTTTCTGACTGGCACGGTCCTTCCTTCTTAGGTTGCATGGGCCACAGTCTCTGCACCACCTCTCGATGGTTCCTCTCATGCCTACCCAGTGGAACCGCCCGCACAGCAGGAACTCCAGCTTCTTCCATCCGAAGTGCCCAGCCCCGTCGTGGTATGCCTCCAGTACCATAGCCGCGTCTCTTCTTGGCACCACTACTTGCCAGATCAGTTCATGCGTCCGGGAGTTAACCATTCTTCGGCACAACTTCCCCTTGTAAAGGAACAGTCGACTCTTCTCAGCCCACAGTTGCTTGGTTTCCTCCGGAGCGTCTGGGTCAAGGCGGGCATCTGGCTGAGTCAGCATCTCCTTCACCAGTCGGACGGCGGGGTCACTGTCTTGCGTTTCCACCCAGTTGTAATGAGGTAAGGGGTTGAACGTAGCGGATTGCTTACCCCTTACACGGTGGGAATACTGGGTAGTCCCATGACGGTGGAACGCGGGGAGTTCAACTTCTTCCAGTTCCTCTGGATCTTCCCCTACGCCCGGTAGGTTTGGCATTCTGGACAAGGCATCCGCGTTGGTATTGGAGCGTCCTGCCCGGTATTTGATCGTGAACTCATAGTTGGACAGGCGGGCCATCCATCTCTGCTCCAGGGCACCGAGTCTTGCAGTGTCCAGATGTGTCAACGGGTTGTTATCCGTGTACACGGTGAACCGGGAAGAGGCGAGGTAGTGCCTAAAGCGTTCGGTGACTGCCCACACCACTGCCAGGAACTCTAGCTTGAATGAGCTGTAATTCTCAGGGTTTCTTTCGGTGGGTCGCAGTTTTCGGCTGGCGTAAGCAATTACCCGTTCTCTCCCCTGCTGGATCTGGGACAGTACGGCTCCTAGCCCGATGTTACTTGCGTCGGTGTAGAGGATAAAGGGCTGGCTGTAATCAGGGTATGCCAGGATTTCATTCCCCGTGAGGGCCATCTTCAGCTGGCGGAAGGACTCTTCTTCCAGCTTCTCCCATCTGAAGGGCGGCTTCTGGTTCTTGGCCTTCCTGGACTGGCCTATCAGGAGGTCCTGCATAGGAGCTGCCTTTTTGGTGAAACCGGGAATGAATCTTCGGTAGTAGCCTACCAACCCGAGGAACTGCCGCACTTCCCTTACGCTGGAGGGTCTTGGCCATTCCTTAATCGCGGAGATCTTATCAGGGTCGGGAGCCACTCCGTCAGCACTCACCACGTGTCCCAGGTACTGCACTTTTGGTTTTAGCAGGTGACACTTCGACGGTTTCACCTTCAGACCGTAGTTTGCCAGGGCTTCAAACACTTCCGCCAGGTGTTTCAGGTGGTCCTCGTAGGTTTTGGAATAAACTATAACATCGTCCAGGTACAGCAGGACCGTCTCAAAGTTCTGGTGTCCCAGACAGCATTCCATCAATCGTTGGAAGGTTCCTGGTGCGTTGCAGAGTCCGAACGGCATGCAGGTAAACTCGCTAAGTCCCATCGGGGTGGTGAATGCGGTCTTCTCCCGGTCCGCCTCTGCTACAGGAACCTGCCAGTACCCGCTAGTGAGATCCAAAGTGGAGAAGAAGTTAGCAGATTTTAAAGCAGCCAAAGACTCCTCTATCCTTTGTAAGGGGTACGCATCTTTGTGTGTGATACGGTTGATTTTCCGGTAATCTACACACATTCTCATGGTGTTGTCTTTCTTTTTAACCAAGACTAGTGGAGCTGCCCAGGGGCTACAGCTATCCCTGATTACCCCAGCCTCCTTCATGTCTCTAAGCATCCCCTTGGCGTGTTGGTAGTGTGCAGGGTGTACGGGTCGGTATCTCTCCTTTATGGGAGGATGGTCTCCCGTGGGGATGTGGTGTTCTACCCCCTTTACTCGCCCGAAGTCTAACGGGTGTTTACTAAACACTCTCTCGTACTCTTGAACCACCCGATAGACTCCCTGTTTCTGGTGTGAGGGAGTGGAGTCAGTACCCAAATGTAGTTGCTGACACCAGTCCTCCATTTGTTGCTTAGAGCCGTTACCTTCCTCTGGATGAGATGGAGGCAAGGGTTCCACGGACTGTACAGAATTTTGGTTGATGGTATACAATTTGGCTAGCGTAGCATACCGGGGCAGGTACACTTCCCTCTTCCCGATATTTATTATGCGAACGGGCACCCTCCCATGGCGTACATCAACCACCCCCCGTGCCGTCAAAATGGTGGGCCTACTGTCTGAGTAGACTGGTTCTACCATTGCCTGGTAATCTCTACCTCTCAGACCAATAGCTGCCCGGCACCAAATCATCATTTCACTTTTCGGGGGCATGGCAATAGGGAAAGGGTCACACATTCTCACGCTACCAATCTCACCACCGGAGAGTTCCACCTGTTGCCGTCGCATCAGTGCCCGGATCTCTTTTTGGAGCACTCGCTGCTGGCCGGAGCTGGCGTTCTTGGCAACCTGCTGTAAAATGAGAATCACCTCTGCAAGACAATTTTCAATCACATTAGTTCCTAGAGTTATCTTTGGGTGACTCTCGCGCTTGTCAATGTCCACAATGATCAGTCCCTGTGCGGCCAGTTCGACTTTACCGATTTTAATGGTCACCTCTTTAAATCCGATCTGTGGCACGGGCTGACCATTGCTGGCGATGATACTCAAGTCGTCGTCAGGGTAGCGGGTTATATCCGAGTCATTCCAGTACTGCTTGAAGAGCACGTACGGGATGGTGGTGACCTGTGACCCGGTGTCCAGTAGGGCACTCATAGGAATGCCAACCAGTACCACAGGCAAGACTGGACGTCCTCCCACGTATTTGTCACGCCAGTTCGATGGGCCTGGTGATCTTATTCCTGGGGGTTGGCCCTCTACCCCAGGTTGTGCCAGTTTAAAGGACAGTACCTTGCCATATGTCCGGGTTGATTGCAGCGGCAGCAGATGGGTTGTCCGTCCTCGTTGTATCGGTCGCTGGGTCTTCCTCTGGCCGGTGGGGTCCTCCTTGGTCGGCGCCACGGGATGTCCTCCGGTCCGGATGCCAGCTGGATCTTCCCTCGAGTGGAAACCTGTAAAGACTGCACAGTTCGGGTTAGCGCAGCAACGCTTTTAGTTAGCTCTTGGACCTGATGGTGCAGGTCTGTAGCCAGGTCATTGTTTAAAGCCTGCGCATCAGCTCCCACAGGCCCTGCCGACAAGGGCGCCATCTCCTGGTGGTAAGTGGTAATAGGGCGTCTGTGGGTCACAGCGCCACCTGGTGCCGGTTCTCGGAGCACCCGGATGGCTCTGTCCTTGAACTGTGCAAAGTCCAGATGAGGGTCCTGTAAGGCCATTGCCCGCAACTGGGTTCGGTGGGCATTGCAATGTAGACCCTCTATAAATTGTTCAGTCAACAACTTGTCTTCGTTTCTCACGCCGTCAGGGTCAGCCTGCTTAATGGCTCTCAGGGCCTCTTGTAGGTTTAGTGCATAGTCCCTTATATTCTCATGTGCTCGCTGCTTGCACCCGTAGAATCTAAGCTTGATCTCGGCTGAGGTACGGGTATCAAAGGTGTCCTTCAGCCGGGCTAGTATCTCTGCGACAGTCCTCCTCCTCCCAAGTGGCCAGGACTTTACCTCCCTTTGGGCTGCCCCTGTTAATTGAGCCACCAGGATGCTCACTTTTTGCTCCTCTGTGAGGGGGTACACCTGGAAGAGGCTATCCAGCCTTTCTCTGAAGTCATTTAGGGTATGTGACTCCCCTGAGTACTGGGGTAGCCAGGCTGCCCCCAGGATATAGGGCATGGTGAAAGGCATGACCGCAGCAGCGGTGGCGCTGGCGGTGGCGGTGGCAGTGAAGCTCTCCTCCGTATCCGACATCCTCCTCCCCCTTAGTGGACCGTGGCCTACCTTGCGATGATCCTCTTCCGTAGGCCGCGGCTCCGCAGTGGATCGTCAGGGTTGAGGACCTTCCGTCGCGCTCCTGTGACGTCGGCGTCTGCTGGGCTCCTTCCAGGACCTTACGCAACGTCCGGACGTGAGGCGGAGCTTCAGTTCTCGCGCGCTTTCGGAGTCCACGCCCCTCTTCTTCCCGCGCGGCGTCCTCAAGATGGCGTCCAATGGCGGGAAAACTCCACGGATGGCGGGAAGAAGGCAGAAGATGGCGTCGGATGGCGGGAAAACTACACGGATGGCGGGAAGAAGGCAGAAGATGGCGTCGGATGGCGGGAATCTTCACCACAGGTAAGTTTAACAGTCTTTTTCAGGCACGCAGTACCCGGTGGTTACGGGCACGAGATCCTGCCGACTACGCCAAAGTTGACGTGCCCCCTGGGCCTGTGCTGGGAGGGGAACCCGGAGCCGGATCTGATAGGGGTAGTAGTCCTTGTGGCGGTGACCCGGTCCGTGCCCAGGGTGTCAAACCAAGTGGCAGAACTTTGAGTAAGATGTATAGAGTTCGACTACGCCACCCGTTGAATGCGGTTATGAAACCGCCGCTGCAGGGCAGACCGCTGAGGCCGGTGGTACGGTTGTGCAGCGTGGATGGTATAACCCCCAACGGGAGGGGTATGGCCTCAGGGCAGCAGACGTGGATGATGGGGATAGCAGAATTGCACGCAGGCACCAGGAACCACTCAGAGACGGTGTGGTGTAGTTTAGGGTCTTTACTAGTGGCAAAGGTAGACCCTCCCGGGAGTACTGGCTAGCGATCGGGGCCTGGTCAGTCCGTGAGCAGATAGGATCTCCCCTGGCCAGGCGGAGTTGTAGGCCTCCCCAACTAATTGTACTCTTCCTGGCTACCTTGCTAGAAGCGGGTAGAAGTAGCCCACGTCCCTGAGTGTACCGTGTGGTGCTCACCCGTATGGCCGGTGACTCGGGGCCTTCTGGTAGCCTCCGCTCCACGCCGGCGGTGCTGGTCCCTTGCGTGTGACCGTGCCTTCGGGTTTCTTGGCCAGAGGACCTGAAATCCCCTGCCGGTCGGTTTCTGCTGCTGGGTATGGATCAGTCCCCACAGCCTCGGACTCCGTGTCCGGTGAGAACTCTTCAGTCAGGATGAGCTCTACAGCTTCCAGTCTCTGACCTCTTTTATCACTGCTCCCACAGAGCTCCTGATCTTGCTTTCCCTGTTTCTGCTCCACTCCAGACCAGACTGTGTCTCTGTCTGGGACTCCTCTTCTTCTCTTTCTCCTCTAACCCTGCCTCAGCCCCCAGTTTATATAGGGGAAGTTCTTCCCCTCCCAGGACTGGGCAGGAGGTGTGGCATGCTTAGGGTACCTGACCAGGAGACCTCCCACCTGCTCTCAGACGTAATATTGCTTTTACTGTGGTAACCAGACCCCTGGGATTCCACATAAACATGCCCAAAATTGCGACCCCCTAGCAAAAAGGCAGTGAGATATAAATAATTGAGAAAGGAACAAACTCACCGTTAGTTGGAGTATGGCCTTGCCATCCAGAGAGGCACAATCCAGAGAGGAGAAATAAAGCAAACGGGGCGGGGGGAATCACCCACACATTACCCATAAAGAAATATCTCATGTATGGATGATGAGCCGGGGATCAATTGCACATGTCCCATAAGGTTTCCCATTCCCTACGCGTTTCGTTAGTTACTCATCAGGGGATAGTGGGGGGAAAGGGACTGCTGTATTGGCACAACAGGAAAGGATTCCCAAAAAGTATAACAGGGAATTACATGTGCTGCTATTTCCATACCTTGTGTTCTTTAGCCTAAACAAATCTCTTCTGCTTGTTGCCTGTCCTTAGCAGTGGTTTCCTAGCAGCTATTTTACCATGAAGGCCTGCTGCACAAAGTCTCCTCTTAACAGTTGTTGAAGAGATGTGTCTGCTGCTAGAACTCTGTGTGGCATTGACCTGGTCTCTAATCTGAGCTGCTGTTAACCTGCGATTTCTGAGGCTGGTGACTCGGATAAACTTATCTTCAGAAGCAGAGGTGACTCTTGGTCTTCCTTTCCTGGGGCGGTCCTCATGTGAGCCAGTTTCTTTGTAGCACTTGATGGTTTTTGCAACTGCACTTGGGGACACTTTCAAAATTTTCCACATTTTTCGGACTGACTGACCTTCATTTCTTAAAGTAATGATGGCCACTCGTTTTTCTTAACTTAGCTGTCTTTTTCTTGCTATAGTAAAAATTCTAACAGTCTATTCAGTAGGACTATCAGCTGTGTATCCACCAGACTTCTGCACAACACAACTGATGGTCTCAACCCCATTTATAAGGCAAGAAATCCCACTTATTAAACCTGACAGGGCACACCGGTTAAGTGAAAACCATTTCTGGTGACTACCTCTTGAAGCTCATCAAGAGAATGCCAAGAGTGTGCAAAGCAGTCATCAAAGCAAAAGGTGAAGAACCTAGAATATAAGACATATTTTCAGTTGTTTCCCACTTTTTTGTTAAGTATATAATTCCACATGTGTTAATTCATAGTTTTGATGCCTTCAGCGTGAATGTACAATTTTCAAAGTCATGAAAATACAGAAAAATCTTTAAATGAGGAGGTGTGTCCAAACTTTTGGTCTGTACTGTATATATATTTTTTCAAGGAAATATTTTATATTTGCATTAGTATTTGTAATATTTTTATTCTACCATAAGAAAAATTCATATAGTGTATCAAGTCAATTGTAATACCTTTTACAATAAACAGTAAACAGACAAAAAATATATCTATCTGATTTGTGTTTTGTGTATCCATTGACAAAAAATGTACAAAAGCTAATCAGTTTTTTAGTGGAATCTTAAAGGGACTCTGTCACCAGGTTTTTGCAATCTTATCTGAGAGAAGCATAAGTAGGAGAAGAGACTCTGATTCCAGTGATGTATCACTTAGTTTACTGGGTGCAGCAGTTGTGACACAATCAGAGTTCTTAGATGTAGCAAAGCTCAGAAAGCTAATGCCTCCCACACCACAGCTCTCTGTGTACATTGTCTATTGACAGTGAGCTGCTTATCAGAGAAGGGGGTGTGGTCAGACCTGGGAGTTAGTCAGATAGTGATAAGCTGCTGCTGATAAAATACTCACTATATTGAAACAACAGCACATAGCCTAAAAAGGGTCACATCACTGAAATCAGTGTCTCAGCCCCTTCCTCATGCGGTCCTCAGATTACATAGCAAACACCTGTTAACAGATTGCCTTTAAATGATAAAGACAAATAGCCTGCTTTTATTATTTTACTTACATAGCACCATCATATTCCACAGCATTTTACAGACATCATCATCACTGTCCCCATTGGAGTTCAGAATCTAGATTCCCTATAAGTATATATTTGGAGTGTGGGAGGAAACCAGAGTACACCCACAAAAACACAGGGCGAAAGTACAGATTACTTGCAGATGTTGTACTTGGTGGGATTTGAACCCAAGATCCCAATTGTACCCAAAATTATCCAGTTAGCATAGCACATGTTTAAAATAAATCTCTTACGCCCTTAGGCAAAGACCATGGGGCGGAGAGTTTCAGAGGCATCCATGAGAGAAGTGTTACAAGTCACATCCTAGTGATGAGTGATTTCAAGACTTCTCCATGGAATCAAATTATTTTCCAATTCTAATAAAAAGATGATTTCTCATTAATCTGCATCTTGTGAGCTGAGGTCATCTTTCCGGTTCAGGTCTTCAATGGTTCTATCTGGTTTCATTCATAAACATCTGTCGATAAATGGTAACAATTGAAATGCTATAAGCTTATTATAAAATGACACAGAAAACATCATTGTTTTCATTGATATGAGAAAGATAACTTATTTGGCTATCATTTTGTCAATAGAAACATTGACTTAGTCATGTATAATGTTGTAATATGATTTAAAGCAACTATTGTAAGTATATTGCTCTATCACTGCAGCTCTGGGTCACTTTCATTGTCTTCTTCTGAAGTGTTGCAGTAGGCGGCACCTTTTCACACTTTAGCCACTGGACTTCTCATTTAAGCTTGTGCTATTGGCCAAGAGTAGAAAGAAGAGTCCTTACAACCCTGTAGATACCTTATAACTATCCCAGGTCTTACAACTGCTCATTTGTTGGATATACCACCTCCCTGTGAACATCAATTTGGACTATACGACAAAAGGAAATTTACCCATGGAATTCCGAACACTTTGCATCCTCACCACTGTTCTTGTGTTTTGCCCATTCTTCACTGCATCGGCATGGTGAGTTTAAACCCAGATTTGA
Organism: Phyllobates terribilis; assembly: GCF_046119375.1. Taxonomy (NCBI): domain Eukaryota; kingdom Metazoa; phylum Chordata; class Amphibia; order Anura; family Dendrobatidae; genus Phyllobates; species Phyllobates terribilis. The sequence goes on along the minus strand of NW_027362768.1, from coordinate 30,206,895 downwards.
ATGCAAAATCCAAAATATTCTTCAATACATCAAAAAATAGTCATTTTTTTTCTTGTCTCTGTTTCAGGTCAGTCAACAACTTTCTGATGACGGGACCGAAGGTAGGTTTTTTGTTTTATTTGAGTTTGCTTGAGTTTTGTACATCTGCGCAGATGATCGAACCATAGTGTTTCGCTTATTGCAGGCCTACTTGACATATTCTACCAGTGTGGCAGTGGGAGCCCAGAGTGGCATTGAGGAATGTAAGTTTCAGTTTGCGTGGGAACGGTGGAACTGTCCTGAGAGTACGCTTCAACTAGCAACTCACAATGGACTAAGAAGTGGTAAGTAAATTAATATGGCAAAATTGGGAAAAAAGTTTTTAATGTCTAGTAAGAAATATTTATAATTATATGTCTTGTATGCCCTACATAAATATTGTATGAACCGGAAGAAATTGGAATATTATATGTAGTATATATACTTGCAGGCATATTTGTGTATGTACAGTATGTATATGTGTTTATATATGTATGCTTATTGGAATATTATTTGTAGTTCTATATCTCAAAAATTTGATATTCAATATTTCCAAAATTATCATTTATTAAGATGGTGCAATATGTTTGGCCAAATCACCTTTTTAACCTTTTTAAATGTGGAAACCAAATGTAATATTTAAATATTGAAAAGGGTTGAGGAAGTGAACCAATGAGGGATTGCTATATGTACAGAATCTATAGATATTGCATTCAGGTTGTCCGGGTGTGAAAGCAAAAACTGCAGTCACTCTATGCACCTGCAGACTTTTGAATCATGACAGCGTGGGGTGTGCACGCTGTCATGATTCTCCAGTATTCTTGGTGCAATCGAATAGCCACATGACCGCATGTATGCGATTTACACACATGTGGTCATATGCCGACTAAACATGTTCGGCTTCTTTTAATTCTATTGAGTGAAGGTGGATGAGACTAGTGAGTCCATGACTGCAGGTGTGCCACCTGCTGTTCAACCATTCCAGCAATATCGGTAAATGGTGACGGTGTGCGCATCACACGCTGTACGATTCAAAAGTCTGCAGTCACATACAGTGACTGCACCTACAGTGACTGCAGACTTATCTCTAAAACCTGGACAACCCCTTTAAACGCTTCACACTAAAGCCAATTTTTATTTTTTCACTTTTGTTCTTACAAGAGCCATAACTAATTTTTCCATTGACATACGCTTGCAACTGCATTTTATTTAAAAGATGACTTGTAGTTTTGAGCAATACTTTTTATAATATGCTGGAAAATGGGTAAAAAATCTAAGTTAGATGAAATTGTGATTAAAACACAATTCTACTATTGTTTTTTGAGGGGTGGTGTTTTTGCAGTGCTCATTATTCTATAAATATGACCTGGCAGTAGTATGCTCGTATAGTGGGGGAGGGGGTTCTAAGTAGTAAAAAAAATGTGAGAAATTTGTAAAAAAAAGAATTTTGGCTTGTGTTGCCATTTTTGAAACCTGTTGTCATTCTTTCAATGATGGAGCTGTGCGAGGGCATAACTTTTTTGTGGAAAACTGATGGTTTTTTTTAAAGCTCTCTGAATTTTTTTTTTGCGGATTTATTGGGGGAAGTTTGGTGAGTCAAAATGGGAAATATGGTGTTTTGATTTTTTCGTTAATGTTCACAAGAAGGTTTAAGTAATTTTTATGTTTTTTATTTTTTTATTCGTTCTGTATTTTGAAGGTTGAAAATGAGTGATTTTAATTTTTAGCTTTATAAAATCAATTTTACTTGATTTTTTTTTCAACCCTCTCAGAGAACTCAAAGGGAATCTGTCAGTATGACCAACCCTCCTAAGCCATGTATATGGGCATTTAGGTCATAGGAAGCTGAATAAAGTTATACCTTGATTTCTGCGATCTTATGTCTTATTCCAGAAAAATCAATGTTTTTCTTATGTAAATGAGCTGTTCCAGGCTATTGGCGGGACTTATACATACATGCATACAGACTCCGCCTTCAGAGTTTATTTTACATGAAAGTAAGAGTTATCAGTGTGAGATATGTAAGTAACACAGTACAGCAGAACTGAACTTTGTTTCCTTACAATCACATTTGCTGCAGCTCTCACAGCTCTGCTGTATTGTAACAATATTGCAGGCCTGTCTGCCTGTGAGATGGAGGCTGAAGTTGAGAGGAACCTGCAGATGTGTCAGGTATAATCACACACAGCTCTGCTGTATTGTAACAATATTGCAGCCCTGTCTGCCTGTGAGATGGAAGCTGAAGCTGAGAGGAACCTGCAGATGTGTCAGGTATAATCACACACAGCTCTGCTGTATTGTAACAATATTGCAGCCCTGTCTGCCTGTGAGATGGAGGCTGAAGCTGAGAGGAACCTGCAGATGTGTCAGTTATGATCACACACAGCTCTGCAGAGATATCAGGAGAGCGGCCATTACACATCACACTGAGAACACCCCCTTCTATTTAAAATAATTTATGGAGGCGGAGTCTCATGCAAATCTATTTCCAGCCCATAGCCTGGAACTGCTCATTTACTTAAAAGAAAAACGTAGATTTCTCTGGAATAAGACATCGAATCACAGATATCAAAGTATCATTTTATTCAGCTTTCTAGGACGTACTTACCCATATAGACGGTGTAAGAGGGTTGATTTTATTGACAGATTCAATTTAAAGCCGTAATCGCTTGATCATTTTTTTCTATATACTGCAATATCACAGTATTACAGCATACAGCTAAAATCATAGTTCCCACAGCCTATAGCTGGACTTTATAGGAACAGCAAGTTGCTAAACACTGACACCCCACAATTTTCACTGGTGGAGGTGGCACCCAAAATGGCACAACACCATGATCATGTGCATTAAATGCGACTGAGATTGATCTTGGCATTTAAAGGGTTAAACGGCAGTTCCCAGGGTTAGCTCCGGTCACTACTGTTAGAGGTGTATACTGGCTGTGTAACAGAGATATCATTTGCGGTGTGTGGAGTAAGATTAGCTCCAGAGTCCTCTCCATACACTAAAGCCCCCGTCACACTAAGCGAGATCGCTAGCGAGATCGCTGCTGAGTCACAAGTTTTGTGATGCAACAGCGACCTCAGCAGCGATCTCGCTACGTTTGACACATAGCAGCGACCAGGCCCATGCTGTGAGATCGCTGGTCGTGTCGAAATGGCCTGGACCATTTTTGATCGTTGAGGTCCCGTTGGGTAGCATACATCGGTGTGCTTGACACCTTACCAACGACCTCGTTGGCGACTCAGAACTGAGAAGTCGTCCCTCATCGAGGTCTGAATCGTCAGAGTAGCTGCTATATGACAGGGTCCCAATGACCACCGACATCATTATACAGGTCGCTACGGGTCGCCGTATCATTGCTGCGTCGTTGGGAAGATCTGACTGTTTGACATCTCACCAGCGACCACATAGCGACGCAGCAACGATCCCTGCCAGGTCGTATCGTTGTCGGGATCGCTGTAGCGTCGCTAAGTGTGACGGTACCTTTACACCCAACATGTGGTGTATACGTACGACAGATGTTGGCAAAGGTTTAAAGGGGTTGTCCACTATTGGATAATTCCTTTTTAATAAACAATGTCACGTGGCCACTGGAAGACTTCTACGCTGATGGAATAGTGAAAGCCGCAGCCAATCAGCGACAATGTTTATGACTGCCAGGAGACACAGGAATGGTGCCGGTTCGGGAAGTAGGTATTTATCTATTTTTTTTATTTTGAGATGCAAGGTGGAGCTATTAAGCAGGGGTCGCCCAATCAGAATAGTCTGTTAGAAGCTCAACCCAGTATGATAATAATAATAAGACATTTGTATTATTCTTTACTCCTTCAGCCACAAGAGAAACATCGTTTGTACATGCTATCAGTTCAGCCGGAGTAATGTACACATTGACCAGGAACTGTAGTATGGGAGATTTTGATAATTGTGGATGTGATGATTCTAGAAATGGACGTATTGGTGAGTTTTATCATCTGGAACCATTTTATCTCTACTTAAATTCTACAGGTAATTTAAAAGTAGTTAATTTGCTTATATACTCTCTACCCTAGACATATAATTGTATCTTGTGTATATAAATACTGTGTGTGTGTGTATATATATGAGCTTAAGTTTATATATGTATATACTGTATATATGATGGGGGAGAGCGAGATGGATAGATTGATGATTGATGTCATTGTACACTTGGCTATGCCTTTGGGTTACCTACATTAATTCCCTGCTTTTTATGTTATTTCTGTCACAGGTAGGGATAGGGATTTTCATGCTAATATATACCAGCAATTTCCTAGGTATACCAGCCAGTGTCCAGCAGTGCCATTTAATAGCCATAATGCTCTGCAGGGGGAGTCACAGAAAGGTCATTAGGATACATGTGCCAAATAACATTGTTTTTACTGGCTAAAAATGAAACATACATTAATATTGTTAAATGCCTAATGTTACTTTTGATAGAAATCTCGATACTGTATATTTTGCAACATTTTGAATTCTATTTCTTATATATAGGTGGCAGAGGCTGGGTATGGGGTGGATGCAGTGATAATGTTGAGTTTGGAGAAAGGATCTCAAAACTTTTTGTTGATGGCCTGGAGACAGGACACGATGCCCGAGCCTTAATGAACCTGCATAACAACGAAGCAGGAAGACTTGTAAGTTCATTGACATTTGTTTGCTCAGTAAATTCCTTTTTGACAAGTTTCTTTAATTTAACAACATTAAACTAGAATAGCAGTAGAGAAATGTTGTGTAATAGGACGTCATTACAAGATAAAGCCCCCATACACATTAGATAAAGGTTGATCAAACCCACTGATTTCAGCAGGATCAACTGACAATCTAATGTGTACAGAAGCATCTTGACAGATAATGTTGGGAAGAGAAGGATCCAACTTAATGGATTTCAATGTTCCTTTTGTTCAGTGCAGAGATAGATTCTAGTAGTAGCCCTGTTATAGAGAATATAGCTCTCATCCTAGTCAGAAGAGATCGCTGTCAGCTTTCTAAAGCTTTCTAGTGTTTGTGGCCAGCTTTATTCTTAGGCCACGGCCCCACTATCAGTATTCGGTCAGTATTTTTTCTCAGGAGTGGGAGCCAAAACCAGGAGTGGGTGATAAATGCAGAATTGGTGACTTGTTTCTATTCTACCTTTTCTCTGATTGTTCTTCACCTGGTTTTGGCTCCCACTCCTGAGAAAAAATAGTGACCAAATACTGATAGTGGGGCCATGGCCTTACTGGAACTATTGGACAGAACCTCTGACCAAATACTGATCGTGGGGCCGTGGTCTTACTGGAACTATTGGACAGAACCACTGGCCAAATACTGATCGTGGGGCCGTGGTCTTACTGGAACTATTGGTCAGAACCACTGGCGGACAAAGACAGATGTGTTCCTTGTGCAAGAGCAATATATGGGCCCTTCATAGTGCACAATTCTGCCTTGTTTTGGAGGTGGCAATGGGCCCCTTCACCTCCTGGGCTCCTGTGTGGCTGCACAGGTTGCACAAATGATATGTCCACCCTTGGCCAGAACATTCACACCTCCACTTAACATGTGTAAACCCTGTCCAGCATTCTTCCAGGTGTTAGAGAAGTGTGTTCTTAGTATTAACTAGTGTTCACACCTTGGTATAATGTCACTTTTGTTTTGGATTAGGAGCCTAAGACAATAACCTTCTATAAAGAGGGCCTGTCTGTCCCAAAGTCAAAAATGACCAGATTTTGATCCTACATTTTTCTCACAGCTCCCTAGACCATGCCATTTTTTTTCTAAATTTTTATGGTTTTTACAAGGGGCGTGGTTCACAGGATCCAATGGGGACATGTATTTAGGCTGCTGTTCATCATTACCCTGTGAGGCACTCCCCCATGGTAAAGATCATAAAAATTAGCATTGCATCACTTGTGCATTTTAAGCATTACATTTTTCAGCATTTCAGAAGGAAAAGACCAGATGGAGACAATGACAATGTGACTAAAACATGATGTGAACATAGCCGAATACAGACCTGTCTGCAATGACAGAGCCAGTTTATGCTTCCTGTGGTTCGGGCAGAATGAACCAGCTGTCAGGTTCACTTTTTTACTAAGTGAATATTGGTAAAAGTGCTCCATGTTCATGTTAAAGTTACCAGTACCCCTTGTCCATCCCAATAATAATTATTTACAACCCAATAGTACATTGTGTTCTCCTCGTGTCTGAATGGGTTTCCTTCTGGTAGAAAATATTTTTAAATCTCATTTGAAACTATGAAAGTATAACATTTTTCTGCAGTGATTCTATAAGGGCTTGTATTCAGTTTTTACTATTGTTATATAATACAAAATGGCCAACTCTAATGTATATGTGGCTGACCACCTGTCTTAAAATGTAATATTAATATTTTATTGTAAGATGATATTATTCCTGTACAATTTGACATCTCAAGCTTCAGTTTGAAATCTTATTCTTAAATACTGAAGTTTATTATGCATGCTTATATGGCACCATCTTATTCCACAGCACTTTACAGACATTATCATCACTGTCCACAAAAGGGCTCACAATCTGAAGACTGTATTATTATGGAGTGTGGGAGGAAACCCTCGCAAGCACAAGGAGAACATACATTGCAAATTGTGCCCTTGATGGGATTTGAACACAGGATTAGAGATGAGCAAACCTGAATTAAAAATAGTTTTCAGTGGCGTTCGGGTTCTGGTTCATGTACAGAACCATACTTTGGAATGAAGTTCAGGTCAGGTACCAGAACCCGAACTTCCACTAGTCTGGTCATCCCTACCCAGGATTCTAGACCTGCAAGGCTATGGTTCTAATCACTTAGCCTCCATACTAACCACTGAGCCACCCTGCTGCCAAATTCTTTATGCTGAAACTTGGTCAGATTTTCGGCAACAACTCATTTCAAACCGTAGCCAAACTTATGAAGCGCTGTAAATGGGGATCATTGAACACAGTAATTCATAGACCATTTGCACACGGCATCTTTTAGACACTAGCACAGCCATCGAGTTCTCTCAGGTGAAGTAGCTTCGTTGGTGGTCCAACCGTTGTTCATGCAGCAGCTCCACACCACCATCTTTTTAGTCGATATTGTAAAGTATGAAGAGTGGATTCCGACCAAAGAATGAGTATGTCACGTCTTTCAACCATTTTAGGGTTTCCGAACCTTGAAGCAGTTAAAATAAGTAAAATAACAATGAATATGTCCACAGCAATTTCGTTTTGACATTGCTGAGCACTGTTCATTTTATGGCGCACTTTTGTGGCACTTTTCACCTGAAAAAGAAGCTATGTGCACAAAGCCATAAGGAGTTTTTTTGTCGCAGTGATTTATGTAGAAAACAAGTGGCTTCTGCTCAATTTCTGCCTAAAAATGCAGCATGTAGCAGTTTGCAGATTACCTCCAATGAGTAATAAATATTAGAACGTGGCATACTGCCACGTTCTAATATTTGTAGCTTAAAAGTGACAAAAAGTGCACAATAGGGCAGCAGCGGGCAATAAACCTTCTACATAGTATGATATCGCTTACTGGGCTGGGTTGTGTCAGGCACAACTCCTATGCAGATGTGGATACCAGCCGCCACTGGAATAAAACCAGCAGTAAATACAATAGTAGAAAGGAATATATGGATAATTCTGCTGTGCTGCTGGTCAAGAAGATATCCAATGTCATTTTATATATTCATACACATACACTTGCACTTTTATTCAAAAACCTTTTTAAGCCAAATATGATTTTGTAATATATTTATTTTTAATTATCCCCATTTTTATACACATACTTTTTAGACTAATACAAATAAAATTGTGTCCCCACCTCCCCTTTTTCCCAGCCCCTTTCTTTCCTCCCATTCCCTCTGTCCCTTTTCACTTTGAGCAGTTTTTAATTTTTAACTGTAAATTAGCAGGCAATTATACAGTATACATACATGTTGATAAGCTAATGGAAATACTGTAAACTCATGAAATCATCATGTAACATGTTTCTGACATGACCTACAGCACTGAAATAATTGTAGGCAGTTGTATAGAATTACTTATTGTAATATTGAAATTTTCACAATTCTGTATTTTGTCGGTAAGTTTTACGCATATATTCATATATTTGTTTATGAACTCTCCTTCCCTCTCTAAATTTTGTATCTAATAAATACTCCTGATCATATCTAATTTTGCCTTCTAATTAACTATTTGAGATATAGAAAAATGTTAATACCTAGTTTCAGTCCTTCTAGATATCTATTCTATATTCAAAGAAGATTTTTGTTTTTAATCATATTTTTTAACATCTTTTCCATAATTAACCACCAAGATTCACATATATTTTCACTTTCTGATTCAACACTATACACCAATTAGTAATCACCTTTTCTACAATTAATTTAATCTTTATCTATCCTATATAGATTATTTTTTCACTGTTTTATACATATTTGAACCTCAAAGCTTTGGCTTAGTGTGTTTCTATTTCAGAAGAACATCCACTTACACTGTTCTTCCAACAGTTACAGTGCTCACGTCCGCTATCATTTAACTGCATACTCATAATGAATCTGATTGCTTTTTTCTCATTTCCTTAATTTCAGCAATATATTTTCTGTCCAGCACTTATAGCTCACAAGCTTGGATGTTGTGCACGCTGTTTCCTTCTAGACTTACTGCACTCCTTTCTTTAGTTCAAATCCCGCTTTTACATTCTCTGTATTATGGTGATCCTTTTTCTAATCATCTAACAATTGTCCATCTCCACTCATATTCCTTTTCTTACCTTTTTTGCTCTCATACTGAGGTGCTTTAACTCATGGGATTGCGCTAAAGCCCCCGTCTCACATAGCGAGATCGCTAGCGAGATCGCTGCTGAGTCACGGTTTTGGTGACGCAAGAGCGACCTCACCAGCGATGTCGCTATGTGTGACACTTTGCAGCGATCAGGCCCCTGCTGTGAGGACGCTGATCGCTGCAAAGTGTCCTGGACCATTTTTTGGTCCTTGCCCTCCCGCTGGTGAGCACACATCGCTGTGTGTGACCAGCGGGACCAGCGATCAGGCTGGTAACCATGATAAACAGCAGGTTACTAGGGGCACACGCGCACTTAGTAACCTGCTGTTTATCATGGTTACCACTGTGCTACGGTGAGCGGTAACCTCCCGCTCACTGTAGCACAGTGGTAACCATGATAAACAGCGGGTTACTAAGTGCGCGTGTGCCCCTAGTAACTCGCTGTTTATCATGGTTACCAGCCTGCTCCTGCTTCAGCAGGCTGGTAACCAGGAGCAGGACATCGTGGAAAGATTCTTTCCACGATGTCGCTGCTCCCCTGATCGCTGGTGAGCCTGCCTGTTTGACAGCTCACCAGCGATCACTTAGCGACGCACAAGCAATATCAGCCAGGTCACATCGGTGTCAGGATCGCTGGTGCGTCATTATGTGAGACGGTACCTTTACGCACACTGTTCGTACATAGACACACTGCTTATCTTACATAGTTGATTCTCGGTCCCCGTTTTTGTTCAGATCACTTTCCATTTATAATAATGTTTTTTTTCTTTTTATTAATTCTCCTTTAACCCACCTATTTTATGACCTTAATATCCTAATATCTTTTTACCGCCATTTGTTTTTTCTCAGTTAATAGACAAAGCTTTCTCTTCCATTTATTTTTCCTTCTTGCTTTATTGAATACAACCAATGGACAAAGAAAACTGTCTGTACACCTCCATTATGTTTTTGCGCTTGGCTCCGGTTTTTGGGTGATTTAAACCCCAGCATCTCTCTCTGCCCTCATTTTGTTTTTTTCCCTGATGAAGGAGTTTGCTCAACTCTGAAACGCATAGATTAATAAAACTGCTCTTTGATCAACACCGTCATCGCCATTAAATATCTTCTTGACCGGCAGCGCAGCAGAATTATCTGTATATTCCTTTCTACTATTGCAAGTTCTAATATTTCTTACAGTTGGAGTGGAATCCTACTTGAGCACCCATCTTGACAAAAGGAGTGCCGCACAGCCCTGTTATCTCCATTCAATGAGTGTTCGTGGCAGTTCAAACTGCAGCAGAAAAGTTTTGCCAAGGACTCACTAGTAAAAACATGACCAGATTTTTATGTCGTACATTTTCTACATGTGAACATAACCTTAGTATATTTACAGAATCTTGAAAATCAAAAATTATTTTTATAGACATCGTAGGAGTCATAGCTAACTTATCTTTCATCCAGAGCAAAGATTAATTTTACTATTTTTGGGCTGTATGTATAAAACCTGGCTAAGACAGAGTGAAATCTCTCTAAACTCACCCCCTGCAACATATGCTTTAAAACAGGAACAGGGAAGCAGCGGCAAATGATGATAATTTGTCAATCTATTTGCTGACTAGGTACATAACATTACTATATTTATGTTTAAGAATTAAAGAAAATGCATGAAATGAGAAAGAAAAATTGTGTCTTTCTTCCAGAAACAGCACCGCTGTTGTCCATAGGCTGTGTCTGGTACTGAATTTAGTTAAAGGGGTTGTCCGATCTTAAGCTACAAGTCTGCAGTCACTTTATGTGACAGCCGACATGTGAATCCTTCACAGGGGTTATCCAGGACTTTTAGCATTTTCCCTATGGGGCTAACCACTTATCAGCAGGTAGTTGGTAATGACCTGCCTGTGCGGCCCTACGACGATCTTTCCCGGCTCAGTGGTCTCGGACAACTTCTGAGGGCGATTCTTCTGTTTCCTGTGATGTCACATCAACAGAGAAGATCCTTTTCTTCGGATCTGCTCAGTTGATGGCATATCTCTGCCAATGTCATGTTGATTGACAGCCAGATTCCTGCTGTGTTAAACTGAGCTGACTGTCAATCCACATTACATCAGGAGTGACACTCTGTTGATAGAGCAGAGTGCAAGAGAAGCTGCTCCACTGATGTGACACCACAGGAAGCAGGAGAATCGCCTCAGGTGGTTGCTCTGAAATGGGAAATAACGTCACGAACAGCATAGGCAAGTAGTTAGTAATTACCTGTCGAAAAGTGCTTAGCCCCAAAGGGAAATTTTTTTTAAAAAAAATCCCTGGTAACCTCTGTAAATGGGGCCCAGACAAAGTCTATAGAGAAGACTTGGCTGAGACAGAGTAAAATCCTCCATATCGTCATCACCAAAAGTGTGGTTCTAATTCTGGGAAACAAAAATCCAATTTTTAAAAACTCTCATACAACCTCTTTACAATGATATCATAATTTCTATGATATATTAGCAAACTGTAACATACATTTAATATTAAGTGACTCAATTCACCCCATTTAAAGAGAGATGTATATATAGTACAATGCAAGCAAATAATGCAACTTTACTGGGATATGGTTACATAGACTTTCATAAGTATTCTGTTCACAGTCTACGGCATTTCTAATTAAATCATTTTTTATGTTTATGCGAACAGGCAGTAAAAGCAACGATGAAGAGAACATGCAAGTGCCATGGAGTGTCAGGAAGCTGCAGCGTGCAGACATGTTGGTTACAACTGGCAGAGTTTCGGGATATTGGCAACCATTTAAAAGTCAAACATGACCAGGCCTTAAAACTTGAGTTGGACAAGAGAAAGATTAGGTCAGGTAACAGCGCAGATAATAGAGGAGCCATTGCAGATGCTTTTGGGTCAGTGGCCAAAACTGAGCTCATCTTTTTAGAAGACTCTCCTGATTATTGCTTAAAGAATGCCAGCCTGGGTCTCCAAGGTACAGAAGGAAGGGAATGCCTCCAGAGCGGAAAGAATTTGACCCAATGGGAAAGGAGAAGTTGCAGGAGGCTTTGTACGGAATGTGGTCTCAAAGTAGAAGAGAAGAAGATTGAGATTATTAGCAGCTGTAACTGCAAGTTCCATTGGTGCTGCACAGTGAAATGTGAACAGTGCAAACAAGTCGTGATCAAGCATTATTGTTCCAAGCGAGAAAGAAATTTGGACATGTCTATAAAAAGGAAAAACAGAGGACAACAGAGATAACAAAGCCAAAATATAATCAAAATACACTGTTAGTTCCTCCAACAGATTTGAAAAAAAAACTATCAAGAATAGAGAACATGCCTAATTCAATAATATGATCTTTTATTAATTCAGGATAGCAAAATATAGTCAAAGGGTTATCCCCCCTCCAAAATAAAACAAAAACAAGTTGTTCCCTATTCATGAAATAGGGAATAATTTGCTGACTGCTTGAGGTCTGACAGCTGGGAACTCCAGCAATCCCAGAATCTGGGCTTTAGAAACTCAAGAAGTCCCATCCTGAATGGAGCAGAGATGTGCATGCGAAGCAGACCCTAAGAGGTGAGACCCCTAGCAATCAGCAAGTTATCCCCTATCCAGCAGATAGGGGATATTTTTTTCACAATAACCCTTTAAAAAACATAAAATTAAAACATTAGACATGTGACTCAAGTAGATCAGTCATAAAAAAGGTGACAAGTAGAAAATAAGTAGTAACAAGAACACGGGGGAGAGAAAAACAATGCCCCGATGGATGTTTAGTGCTAGCTTCCTTAGTGGGGCCCTTTTCATGGCTACTATAAATAAATGTTAATGTCTCGGGTGTTTTTGAGCTATTGCTGTGTTTTATATTTCTAATTTATCGTTCCCATAAAATTAAATCTGTATATTAAGTAGTGTGTGCTTTACATACCTGTTATAAATATTGTTTTATATAAACATATGCACTTTCAACTTTATCCAAAATCAACAATAAGTCCATTGGTATGCCTTTATCATATTTATCCTATCGGTACTTGTGTTCTGCAATGTGAAGTTTCCGCAGAGGACTTCTAGACTGGTATGTCCTGCAAAGTATATGTCTGTTTATATATCTATAGAATGAATAGTGATGTGACAAGACATCTATGGTGGCTCAGTGGTTAGCATTGTTGCTTTGTAGCACTGGGGTCTGAGGTTCAAATCCCACCAATGACAACCTCTGCAAGGAGTTTGTATGTTCTCACTGTGTTTGTGTGGTTTTTTTCTGGGTTCTCTGGTTTTCTCCCACACTCCAAAGAAATACTGATAGGAAATTTGAATTGTGAGCCCCAATGGGGACAGTGTTGATGATGTCTGTAGAGCACTGTGGAATTAATGGCGTAATATAAATGATTAAAATAATAATAATCTCTGGTGTTTGAGTAAAAGAAGAATAAAATGTGTGGGTGTGTATTCACTAGGTTATATAAGGCTAGGATTTCATTTTGAAACATTCCTTGTACCTAGAACCATTTAAGGCCCCGTCACACTTAGCGACGCTGCAACGATCCCGACAATGATATGACCTGTCAGGGATCGTTGCTGCGTCGCTATGTGATCGCTGGTGAGCAGTCAAACAGGCAGGCTCACCAACGATCAGGGGAGCAGCGACATCGTGGAAAGAATCTTTCCACGATGTCCTGCTCCGGTTACCAGCCTGCTGAAGCAGGAGCAGGCTGGTAACCATGATAAACATCGGGTTACTAGGGGCACACGCGCACCTAGTAACCCGTTGTTTATCATGGTTACCAGTCTGCTACAGTGAGCGGGAGGTTACCGCTCACTTTAGCAGGCTCGTAACCATGATAAACAACGGGTTACTAGGTGCGCGTGTGCCCCTAGTAACCCGATGTTTATCATGGTTACCAGCCTGATCGCTGCTCCTGCTAGTCACACACAGCGATGTGTGCTGACCAGCGGGAGGGCAACAACCAAAAAATGGTCCAGGACACTCTGCAGCGATCAGCGACCTCACAGCAGGGGCCTGATCGCTGCAAAGTGTCACACATAGCGACATCGCTGGTGAGGACGCTGTTGCGTCACCAAAACCGTGACACAGCAGCGATCTCGCTAGCGATCTCGCTATGTGAGACGGGGGCTTTAGAAATGGATGCTTATTTCTCTGTGTTGTCACAATGTTGTTTCTTTTTAAATAATAACATTTTTTAAACAAGAACTTAAAGGGAAGATGTCATGTAAAAAAACACTATTACCTGCAGATATGGGGTTTATCTGCAGGTTAATAGCATCCTAAAGCTGCCTGGCGTCAGCACTGAGAGCCCCGCTGCCAGGAGGAAATTAACTTTATTCCTCTCAACAGCCTCCAGCTTTCAGTCACTGTTGAGTGCAAGTGAATAGTGGCTGTCACAAAGCCGTCAGCGCTCTAAGGCCACCTTTGCTCTTTCAGTATTTTGTTAGTATTTTACATCAGTAGTTGTAAGCCAAAACCAGGAGTGGGTGATAAATACAGAAGTGGTGATATGTTTTTATTATACTTTTCCTCCGATTGTTCCTCACCTGGTTTTGACTTACAAATACTGGAGGTAAAAAACTGACCAAACACTCAACCTGCGCCTGCGGTCTAATGCTGGGCTCTATTGCTGAGTCAGCTGTCAGTCAGTGCCAGGGGCGCAGTTACAGCTGCCACTCACTTTGCACTTAGCAGTGAATGAAGCCGCACCGGTCGCAATAGAATCGCTGAAAGACTGAGACTGCCGGGCGTAATAAAGTTCATTTGCTCCCGGCAGCGAGGTTCTCAATGTGGGCAGCTTCAGGATGCTATTAACCTGTAGATAAAGCTCATATCTGCAGGTTAATTACGTTTTTTTTTACATGACAGGTTTCCTTTAAAGAGAATCTGTCACCACATGTGACTTATCAAATTATTAATATGGGCATACAGGTTATAGACTGCTGAAAAAAGTCCTACCTGAATGCCTCATATCAGATGCCTTGGTGTTGAGAAATCTTCTTTTATCACTTAATATAAATGACCTCTTCCGGGCTCTGGAAAGGATGTTGTCTGGAAGATAACTGTCTCCAGGGATTATTTTACATGAAAGGGGAGTTACCAGAGTGAAACAAGTAACTAACATGGAACAGGAGGAATGAACTTTTTGTCTCCTTACAAACACAATTTTTGCTTCTCTCTGAGCTCTGCTGTATTGTAACAATATTGTAGCCCTGTCTGCCTGTGAGATGGAGGCTGAAGCTGAGAGGAATCTGCAGATGTGTCAGGTATAATCACACACAGCTCTGCTGTATCGTAACAATATTGTAGCCCTGTCTGTCTGTGAGATGGAGGCTGAAGCTGAGAGGAACCTGCAGATGTGTCAGGTATAATCACACACAGCTCTGCTGTATTGTAACAATATTGCAGCCCTGTCTGCCTGTGAGATGGACGCTGAAGCTGAGAGGAACCTGCAGATGTGTCAGGTATTATCACACACAGCTCTGCTGTATTGTAACAATATTGCAGCCCTGTCTGCCTGTGAGATGGAGGCTGAAGCTGAGAGGAACCTGCAGATGTGTCAGGTATAATCACAACAGCTCTGCTGTATTGTAAGAATATTGCAGCTCTGTCTGCCTGTGAGATGGAGGCTGAAGCTGAGAGGACCCTGCAGATGTGTCAGGTATAATCACACACAGCTCTGCTGTATTGTAACAATATTGCAGTCCTGTCTGCCTGTGAGATGGAGGCTGAAGCTGAGAGGAATCTGCAGATGTGTCAGGTATAATTACACACAGCTCTGCTGTATTGTAACAATATTGCAGTCCTGTCTGCCTGTGAGATGGAGGCTGAAGCTGAGAGGAACCTGCAGATGTGTCAGGTATTATCACACACAGCTCTGCTGTATTGTAACAATATTGCAGTCCTGTCTGTCTGTGAGATGGAGGCTGAAGCTGAGAGGAACCTGCAGATGTGTCAGGTATAATCACACACAGCTCTGCTGTATTGTAACAATATTGCAGTCCTGTCTGCCTGTGAGATGGAGGCTGAAGCTGAGAGGAACCTGCAGATGTGTCAGTTATAATCACACACAACTCTGCAGTGAGATCACGAGAGCAGAGAGCGGCCATTACACATCACACTGGTAACTCCCCTTCATGTAAAATAAGCTCTGGCGGCAGAGTTATCTTCCAGGCAGCATCCTCACCTTAGCCTGATAGAGGTATTGTACATAAAGTGATAAAAGATGATTTATCAACAACAAGGCATCTGATATGAGACATACAGGGGTCTCTCTCCTCAGCAGTCTATAACCTGTATGCCCATATTAATAGTTTAGATAGGTCAAATGTGGTGACAGATTCTCTTTAAATTTGGGTCCATTCCCAACTCAATTAGATGTGTTATTTTCACATTTGGATGCAGAAATTGCAAAGGCCCCCAACCACAATTAACAGGGGCCAACCACCAAAATGAATCATGGTGTTTATCTTGAGAATGATCATAATAATGAGGCTTATGTAGTGATTATCTTAATAAGCCAAGCTTTTTAGCTGGACTTTACTGTGTAAACGCAGCATAAAACCTTACTAAAGCCGGAATGAAACTGTTGGCCTTTGCAAAATATATTTAGTCTACATTAGCCCTAAATGTTTAGACATTATTGGATTTCTAATATCTGTAATTATATAAAAATTGATTACTACAATCATTACTATTTTTGTCCCATAGGTATATACTGGACAAAGTATATAAAAAAAGAATGCTTTAGCCAGAGGTTATTGTTCATTTACAGTGTGCTCTGGGCATGGAAAGGTTATATCATAGGACTCAATAGCTCTGCAGGGAGGACTTAAACAATTACAGGAGACCCCATAAAGTTTGTCCCTTTGATATGCGAAATGTCATTTGCCTGTAGTGACATTCATTATTCTAACGATGGTCTTCTACCCTTTGAACCTGTGTATATACTGTAAGCTTGTAAAAAGACTGAATGTTTGGTGGTCTAATCTCCTGCTGTTACTTATCCTAAATCTGGTGTCAAGTGTGGAGAGACGCTTCCTCTAGTAATAGTGTCTAGGAAATGAACATTCCAGTAAAGTTCATGAAAAATATCCTCTGCTATTACCGTAAGGCAGACAGTAAACATATATACATATTACATGCAGAAATGTCAAATATGGCAAACAGTGGTTTTATGGAAACACCAAAAACTATTTGTTTCTTCATGCAAATAGCGTATTGTTAGCTAGTACATGATAATTTGATGAATACAAGGGAGCCCAAAACTGGTTAACACTACTTACAACATTTCAATTCTCTTCAACTGAGCGGAAACAAAAGGTAGAAGAAAACACACGCTCATGCTATTCTGAAGCTTTGTTATCTGGAGTCATCCCTATCTTTAAATTAGGCAAGGATAGGAGTTGTCCATAGAAAAAAAAGCAGACAACAAATAATGATTTATTTGGTAAGAGGATTCTCCATGCAAAGTAAATGTAGATTATATAAATACTGTTAAAGGCATTGTGTTAATTTAGAAAAATGCAATTATTTGCATAGTTCTGTATCAGTTATTGTTTTATCAGGTTGCCCAACCTATTGAGTGCTGTACAGATAATTGAATAATGTTTATTCTTTTTTTTTTCCATTATTTAAGAGATCAGGATAGAAAATAAAAAAACAACCTGTACACTGGATAACCGATAAATGTATGTAAATTGGTGGTCCCCACCAATCACAAAAATGAGGGTCCTGCATCCCGTTTTAATGGAGCAGTGGTCGTGCATGCACAGTCTATGGAGCCACATAGACTTTGAATGGAGAAGTAGCGATTATTAATAGCCTCTGCTCAATCAAAACGGGATACACAGAATTTCTAGTTTCATGATTAGTGGTGATGAAAGTGAACATGCACTTATGACTTCTTCTGAACCAATAGACTTAATGTTAAAATACTGTGCCTTTTGGTAGCCCAAAAGTCTTTATGGCAAGATATCTGCAATACGAAGCAGGGATGTGGTGCTATGTTCACTACAGACTACAATGCAGCTGTTTGCATTGGATGATGGTACAGGTTCCCTATATGACCAGGTTCTTTTGGTCCAAACTTGACCCACAAGTGGTGGCCAGTGGCTGCATGATTTGCATGTAAAATTGAGGTATTACCTCGAACCCCTTTACGACCTATCAGGTACCAATAAGTCATAGGTTGCCTCCCTCAGTGCCAGAGACCACATCTTTTCATGCACATGACAGCTGACCTGATCAGCTGTCATATGTCCCTAACAGCCACGGATGGAATCGCGATCCATCCACAGCTGTTAACATGTTAAATGCCTCTTCCAATCTCTGACAGCGGCATTCAACATGCACGCGCCAGAAGCGCTTCACAAACCACGCCCATCGGCACACGTGTCACATGATTTCAAGGTGCCAATGGGTTGGCAAGACAGCGGGGGGTTCGCGATCCACCCTCAGCTGTTAACATGTTAAATGCCATTGCCAATCTCTGACAGCGGCATTTAACATGCACACATCGGAAGCGCTTCACAAACTGCGTCCTGGCACATGATCGCGGGGCACCAATGGGTTGGCATGTCAGCTGGGGGTCTACAGGAGACCCCCGTGCTTGTCCCAGCAGATCTGCTATGAGCGCTGCCGTGTGTCCGGCATTCATAGCAGAGGATCATTTCTGCTACACATAGTAGCACAAGCGATTAGAAGATCTCAGCTTCAAGTCTCCTATAGAGACTATTGAAGCAAGTAAAAAGTAAAAAAAAAATGTTTTTAAAAAACAACAACATTTTTTTCTCAGGAGTGGGAGCCAAAACCAGGTGAGGAACAATCAGAGAAAAGGTATAATAGAAACAAGTCACCAATTCTGCATTTATCACCCGCTCCTGGTTTTGGCTCCCACTCCTGAGAAAATATACTGACCAAATACTGATAGTGGGGCTGTGGCCTTAGTCTAATTCTGTTTCTGTGTCCATTAAAAAAATATAAAAGTTCAAATCACCCCCCTCTTGCCCAATCAAAATAAAACAATAAAAACATACACATATTTGGTATTGCTACGTTCAGAATCGCCAGATCTATCAAAATATAAAAATAATTAATTCGATCAGTAAAATGTATAACAAGAAAAAAAAAGGGTCTTGATATATGACATTTTGGTATCTACATGGTAAAAAAAAAAATTGTGGAATTTCACTGCACTTTTTTCCTGGTTTCCAGAACACTATATGGTAAAATCAATTATGTCTTTCAAAGGTACAACTCGTCCCGCAATCCTGCAAAAAAAACAAGCTCTTACATGGCCATATTGATGGAAAAGTAAAAAATGTATGGCTCTGGGAAGAAGGGGAGCAAAAAACGAAACACAAAAATCGAAAATTCCAAAGTGGTGAAGGGGTTAATATCAGGCGGCCAACACATGCAGTTGCCACTATTTAGAAGCCTAGCCTATGACCAAAAGCATTTGGACACCCTTTCTAATTATTAACTTTAGATGTTTTAGCCTCACCCATTGCCAAAAGCTGTATAAAATCACGCAAAGAGATAAACTTTGCACGTAACATAGGTCATACTGACGAGCACACAGACTTTATTTGTGGCATTTTTATAGGATGTCTCCTTTGCCACAAATCAGTTTGTAAAATTTCTGTTTACTATACTTGCTCCATTCATCTGTACGTGCTATTACTTGACGTGGAAGCGTTACATGACGCGGAGGTGTAACATCATCTGAGCCATGAAGAGATACACCATGCAAATTTAAAGAGCAGGACCACCTTGTGCTGAACCACAAGGCGCAGAAAAAGAACATCAATTTTTGCATCTTTCACAGCAGAGTCGCTCTGTAAGTGATATGTTGCCACTAGTTGATTTGTGTAAATGGAGCCTTAGGCTATGTGCCCACGTTGCATTTATGAAGCAGAAAATTTCTGCTGCATAAATGCAAGTCCTCTCCCGGAAAAACGCATGCGGAATTCCGCACGCGTTTATCGCGCATTTTTCGCGCGTTTATCACGCGTTTTCCACATGCGGAATTGCCTTGCGTTTTTTATGCATTGGACAAAGGCAATTCCGCTTGCGGAAACGCAAAATTAAATGACATGCTGCGGATTTTTGAACGCGGCATAAGGCTGTGTGCCTACGTAGCATTTTTCAAGCGTATATGCTGCGGAATTTCCGCAGCGTAAACGCTTGAAAAACGCATGTATATCCGCACCCCATGGTCGACAATGACATTCCGCAATGTCAATGCCCATGCTGCGGATTTTTCCGCAGCGTATATGCTGCGGTCAAAAATCCGCAGCATGTTCATTAATTTTGCGGAAGCGCAGCGGAATCAATGTGCGGATGGTACCCAAGTCTGGATGAGAGGAGACTCTCATCCAGACCTGGGTACCAAAGAACCTGTAAAAAAAAGAATAAAATAAAGTTTATACTTATCTTCTGATGTTTTCCCTCCGTCGCGCTGTTGTCTGAAGGACCTACCACGTCATTGAGTCATGTGACCCACCACATGACTCAATGACGTCACCGCAGGTCCTGCACACAACAGCGTGAGCCGCTCAAGCCTCCGGACAGGGCAGAGAATGCATCAGAAGGTGAGTATAAAGTTTATTTTTTTATTTTTTACCATTCTGAACAAGTTGTCAAGCACTTTTCCAAGTGATGCTTGGAGAAGTGCTTGATAACCCGCATGCGGAAATGCATGCAAAGACGCCTCACAAACGCTTCTACCTGGCGGGAAAACCGCATGTAATATCCGCATGCGATTTTCCCACCAGGGAGAAGCGTAAAAAATATGCTTCAGGTCCGCAACGTGGGCACATAGCCTAAACGCTGCGGAAAAAGCCGCAGCATGTGCATAGAACTTGCGGAATCCCATTGGGGACCATGGGGTGCTGATATACATGCGTTTTTCAAGCGTTTACGCTGCGGAAATTCCGCAGCATATACGCTTGAAAAATGCTACGTGGGCACACAGCCTTAGGCTATGTGCCCACGTAGCAGATTTGATGCAGAGCGCTTTTGCCTCTCTCTGGCAGAAAAAAACGCATGCAGATTTACATGCGTTTTTTCTGCCAGAGAGAAGCGTTTTTACATGTGATTTCGCATGCGTTTTTTTCAAGCACTTTTCCAAGTGATTTTGAGCATCACTTGGAAAAGTGCTTGACAAGTTGATCACACAATATAAATCCATGCAACCGGCATGGATTTATAATGTGTGAACAACTTAGATGCTTTAAATGCAGCATCTATAGTAAAAAAAAAAAGAATTAAAACGTTAAAAATAAAAAAAACCTGTATATTCACCTCTCCGGCGGCCCCCGGTCTGCTCTCCGGTCTGCTCCTGGCCATGTCTTCTCACTTCAGCGTCCCGCAGTGTACAGTCAGGACCTGCGGTGACGTCAGTCAGCTGATGGTCACGCGACCATGACCTGACCGCTGACGTCAGCGGTCGCGTGACCATCAGGTGACTAAATGACATCACCGCAGGTCCTGACAGTACACTGCGGGACGCTGAAGAGAGAAGAAGCGGCCAGGAGCAGACCGGGGGCTGCCGGAGAGATGAATATACAGGTTTTGTTTATTTTTAACTTTTTTATTTCTTTTTTTCACCGCGTGGTAGCCGGGATGAAGAGGAGTTGTAGTCTCCTCTTCATCCCAGGTACCACACGCACCGCGATTATGCTGCAGCGTAATCGCGGTAGAAATGGTCTTGCTGCGTTTTGCAAACCAATGCGAATTTGGCGCGCAAATTAGCGCATCATGTGCACAGCACATCCAAATTCACATTGCTTTGCATGGCAGACAGCTTTACAAGCGTTTTCACGGTGTTTTCGCAGCTGTAAATACGCCGCAAAAAATGCTACAAAAACGCTTCGTGGGCACATAGCCTTAGTCGGATAGACTAATCTGTTTTTTTGCGGCTGCCAGGAGAACACTGTCTACTGGAATGCATAGTACCTTT
The DNA here is from genome assembly GCF_046119375.1 of Phyllobates terribilis. Taxonomy (NCBI): domain Eukaryota; kingdom Metazoa; phylum Chordata; class Amphibia; order Anura; family Dendrobatidae; genus Phyllobates; species Phyllobates terribilis. The sequence goes on along the minus strand of NW_027362768.1, from coordinate 30,185,157 downwards.
TTTAAAATTTGGTGGGAGAGGGATAATGGTAAGGAGCTGGGTTTACGCTAAGCCTTTTGTTTCAATTAAAATCTTTTCCTCTGTTGTCTTTGATCCTAAAGGTTGAAAATGCCTTGTTTCTTATCAGATTAAAACATAATAATTTATACACAATTCTAAATCCATAGATGTTATCATGTAGGAGCTTAGAAGCAAATGGGGCAACTGAAACATGTGCCCTAGGTGTAGGTAGGATTGAGGTTAGCTGGCAGTGCCAGCTGAGCAGAACTCTATCTCAGCCCACTCACTCAATAACAAAGCTGGTGATGAAGCAGCATCCCAGCATACTTATCAGCAATTATTTTCAGCCTACATGTCCTCAGTTTTTTATGCAATTGTCCTTCTTCCTCTTCCCTAGTCCACACAATGCTGCTGAACTCTAAAGATGGGCATGGCTTTAGAGCTTAGCATTACAATGCGTAGCAATGTGATTGGAGAATGGGGGTAGTTGAGAAAAGGAGTTGTGCCACAATGACATGTATATTTATATAGGAAGAAAATTGTATTTTTGACCTTTTTTAAATTTATGTTTATTAAAAATAATATGTGTGTGACCTGCATAAGTAGTGCTGTTGCAGAGTGTGACTGCAGAAGTAGTGCTGTTGCTTTAAAAGCATTCAGCAACTATTAGAAGTAACACAAGCACATGAGACAGGAAGGGTTGTGCTCCAGAAGCATCCAGCAACTAGAGGGGTTAACACAGTCACAGGAGATCGGGAGTGTTTAGCAGAGAGTCAGGGGGATTGTGGGGAAGTTGCTTACTGTCTGGCTGGAGCCGAAGAGAAAGGTGGTGTGTGTTCTGTATCTCACAGAAGCGCCCCTACAAGTGAAAGGGATTCAAGTCAGGAGTGAAGCTAAGCACAGGTCAGGTAGAGTTCCTGAACTAGCAGTGCAGAGTACTGTCAGGCAGAAAGATAAGGACTGGAGGAAATGGTGTCACAGGGATCACCTCCCTCAGCAAACCTTCCGCCCTCCTCCATTTCATTGTGCTGTAAAGAATGCTGTGTTCATTAATATGCCTTTGCATTAGAACTGTGCTGTCCTGTACTACTGGGAAGACTGTGAACTGCTGTGCTGCTAAGGAAACTGTACTGTTTGTCACTGGAGCCTGTTGCGCATAAGACTTAACTTGCACTGGCTGTGCAGCTTCTTATTAAATTCTACTGTTCTACCATTTATGAGGATTCTTGTCACATGTGTCTGGTCAGCAAGTGAAACAACCTACATGTCTGTGCCTGAGGGTCAATACCCCTGTGTGCCTGAGAGAAGCTGCAGCACATGGTCTATGGTCGCCCTGAGTAACAGTTACCCCAGGATTCCAAAGAATTCATGTAACCTGTCTCGCCCCTATCTTAACCTAGCGGCATGCGTGTAACATGTGGTTTTAAATATATTTATGCTTTATCATAAAAATGTTTTCTATATATTTAATATGCAAATTGTCTCTTCAAAGAGGAAGAGGAATAGAACTCTAGTGCCACTTATAGGAAGTGGCAATCCTGCAAATCAATATCGACCCTTTAACGAGCCTTGTAATATGGCTTAGATTTAATAATAGATATAAACAGCTGTAAGCCAGTAACAATTACTAAGTGGTCGAGCATGCGCAGCCAATCTTCTGTCACTGTAGCTGAGCTCAACTGAGAAAGTATAATTCTCCATCCCAACTGGCTCTCTTCTTGTTAAGTGAAAAGTCAGGGGTAGAGTATGTACAGGACCTTTCAGGATACAAAAATCTCATTTTGTTCCTGAATGCATCCACAGTGACAGATTGATTGCTCTTACTCAGCCATTCGTCTTCTGTCACAGTAGCTTCATTCTTCAGTAAATTTAGATTCCTCTGTCCTGCCTGGCTCTGTACATACTACCCCCATCTGTTCACTGCAGTAGAAGAGAGCTTGGATATATTTTATTTATTTCTTTATTATACTCATATAGTGCCATTAATTTCACACATTCCATTCATTTACAGACATTATCGGAACTGTCCCCATTGGGGCTCACAATCTACATTCCCTATCAGTATATCTTTGGAGTGTGGAGGTAACTGGAGAACCCAGAGAAAACCCACGCAAACACGGGGAGAACATACAAACTCCTTGCAAATATAATCCTTGGTGGGATTTAAACCCAGGACCCCAGCGGTGCAGGACTGCAGTACTAACCACTGAGCCACCGTGCTGCCTTTTGGATTATTTTATTCTATAGTTGAGATCAGCTACAGCAACAAAAAATTTACTGCACATGCTTGGCCACCTAGGAATAGTTATAAAAATCCATAAGCCAGGCAGTATTACTAAATCTCTAAGGAACATTTTTATTGTAAAATACAAATATATTTACAACCATGATAAGTATAAAGATTAAATCCAGCTGCCACCATGGGATTGAATATTTTAAAAAAATATAAACTTTCTTGACACATGCTAAACATTTTTTAAAAACAAGGAAACTCTTGGCTGACGCGTTTCAAGCAAAAAAAAAGCTCTTAGTCATTGCCCTATACAAACATAAATGAAATCTTTAAATACCTATAAGCACATGCCCTAACACCAGAGTGCTGCCCATACTTAATCTAAAGACCAATAACACAGCATGACGCTTAAACAGGATAAGTATCACAGCATTCATTTCCACCTAAAGAACAAGGTTATAACCAAACATAAATCATCATTAAACAAATATACACTAATGTTTGAACTTATACTAATAATAATAATACAATAAATCCGTTTTGAAATTCATACCTGATGGTGCTCGAGTTTCCATGCACAGTATCCAGTAAGCTTCCCGCATCCGCAGGCTTGCAGAAAAACTGCAGACCAATCTCCCCCATTCACAGGACAATTAACTCTCTCTATACCACAAACTATCAGGTCCCTAGTATCTCCATTGTGTTTCTCTAAAAAAGTGTCTAGACACACCTGATAGAGACCGTTTGCTGATATTCAAATTAACTTTAGCTCCATTAACATGTTCAGAAATTCGCCTCTTAAGTTTTCTCGTTGTGCATCCTATGTATGGGAGATTACATGCTCTACATGTTGTCAGATATACTACATATGTAGAATAGCAGTTAATGAATTTTTTAATTCCAAAAGTAACCCCAGTGTCACTAGATGTATGATTAGTTGTTTTTTGTATATACTGTATATCCACATAGTCCACACCATGGTTCACCACATTTATGACACCCTTTCAGGGATGACCAGGTATTCCTAGGAATATCCACATTGGTATACAGACTAGGGGACAAAATAGAAGAAATACAGGCAAGTTGTATAAGTACACAGAGAGTCATTGTATCATATATACTCAGTAATTTAACCCATTAGTACTTAGAAAAGAGTGGGAGTAATAAGTATGGTAATGCACCAGATTATTCAGAGAATCATATAAAAAGAAGTGTAATTGCAACCAAATAGACAAAAGTATGATAAAAGAAGAAAATCTTTATTGCAAAGTAATTAAAATATGGGACATACAGTTAAGCCAAAATAAAAGGCATCACACTCCAGCAAAAAATATAGGTCAAGCATGATTAACAACAAATATACAGTCCTTAGTATGCAGACGTAATGATGAACAATCAAGTGGCCCAAGGAAACAATGTAATAACAATAATTATGTAATAATCCCGGACACAAAAGATGACGGCTCTAGCAATAAATGTTGCCTCTAGCAGCATAGTAAAGGTAAGGTAAAAATACATTAGATATAGATAAATAGTTACCAGTGCTGGAGGTGAATGTCATGGATAATATGCTAATTTAGATAAATAGGTAAGTAGTGCTGATAAGGGTAAATCATGTGGTATGCGTGAATATAAAGACGTAACATCACTGGTTACCCAAAATAGGTTATCTGACCATTCCAGTGACTCAACTGTACATAACAAATGTCTTGTGTCTCGTATGTAGCTAGGAGTTTCCTCCACAAGAGGCTGTATAAATTTATCTACCCATGCAGACAATAGCACATAGGCCACGGCCCCATTATCAGTATTTAGTCAGTATTTGGTCAGTATATTTTTCTCAGGAGTGGGAGACAAAACCAGGAGTGGGTGATAAATGCAGAATTGGTGACTTGTTTCTATTATACCTTTTCTCTGATTGTTCCTCACCTGGTTTTGGCTCTCATTCCTGATAAAAAATACTGACCGAATACTGACTAAATACTGATAGTGGAGCTGTGGCCTTACAGAGAAAGTAGGAGTAGTAGACACTTGTGATGACTAAAAAACATTTGTTCTCTCTGTCTCTCTGACTCAATTACTTGTGATTCCTCATAAATATGGTTTTGTTCTGTTTCCTCCTATGTTTTCTCCCACCTCGATGCCTTGATCGTTTTTTGGAAAAATTTCCATATGGTCTGTCCATATTATCACGTTTGGAATGAGCGTATTTCCCTCCCCTATTATTTCTATTTCCACACGACTTAGAATCAAAGCCTGAACTGTCCTGTTCAGACACATCTGTTGTTTGGTCTGTAGATGAACCGAAGCTAAGCCTTGAGTTTTTTCATTTATGCCTATATAGTTTCAACACATCTTTAAAGATGGGTTTTGGAGTGGATGACTGTCTGATTTTTTTTTTCCATGAATACACCAAATTATTTTCATAGTCATGCAAATCACGGATCAAACCTCTTTTGTTTTATCCTGAGAAAAAATACTGACCGAATACTTACCAAATACTGATAATGGGGCCGTGGCCTTAGTCTAATTCTCTTTCTGTGTCCATTACTGCACCAACCTTGTGCCAGGAGTCGTGTCTGGGGCCAAAACGCAAGCATAAAAACAGACCCTCTTAAATGTAAAAGTGATCTGTTGTCAACAATATGAGTGACCAGCTTTAAGCCCCCGTCTCACATAGCGAGATCGCTAGCGAGATCGATGCTGTGTCACGGTTTTGGTGACGCAGCAGCGACCTCACCAGCGATGTCGCTATGTGTGACACTTTGCAGCGATCAGGCCCCTGCTGTGAGGTCGCTGATCGCTGCAAAGTGTCCTGGACCAATTTTTGGTCGTTGCCCACCCGCTGGTCAGCACACATCGCTACACTTCGCTACAGAGTGTTGGAGTGATTTGCAGGGGTATCCAGATCCTCCGTTAAACTTCCGGCCCCTGCAGTAGTGGGGATACTGCAGGGGGGTAAAAGGACAAATCACCCAGCACAACTCTGAACATCTGGTTGCAGGCTGTCCCATCTTGCGAGCCTAGTTCGAAGGAATCCCAGTGGACTGTCTGGTTGATACCGGGTCGCAAGTGACGACTATGCCCGAGTTGTACTTCAATCGTTATTTTCAGGCGATAGCCAAGCCAAGGGAGACGCTAATTGGGGTGACGGCGGCTAATGAGCAACAGATTCCAGTCATAGGGGTCATGTGGATGAATGTGCAGTTATGTGGACAAGATGTGGGAAGAAAAGGCATCCTGTTGGTCCCCGAGCTATTTAAAGAAGATGTACCGGTAATAATGGGAATGAATATCCTGTGGGAGTTAGACCTGATTATGTTCACTAAACGGGGGCCTGGCTATTGGAAACAGGTCACCCCGCATAAGCCCACTCAGAAAGCGTTTCAACGGTTGATCCGCGTTTGTGGGACACAGAAGAGTGTCCCGTTACACCAGTCTGTGGGAATTATCCGAGTGCCGGGAAGTGCATCCCTCACCCTCCCTCCTGGTCAGGAGACCATTCTCCCACTGCCCATGGGAACTTTCAACAACCTTGAAGGTATGGAGGTGGCTATTGACCCGGTGGGTCTAGGTGAAATAGACCAGAACATCCTGGTGGCCCGGACACTGGCAGTGGTCCAAAAAGGGAGAGTACCCATCCGGGTCATGAATATGGGGCAGAGAGAAGTCCATTTGCCACCAAGAGTGGAACTGGAGTGTACTTACATCAAAGTGAAGTGTTGAGTCCGAGAGAAATGACCCTGGCCCCAGTAGATGATGCAGTCTGGACCCTGGTCGTCAGGGCCGAAGAGAAGGGGACACCGACTCCATAATGGAATGGGCGAGCCCTCCTGTCCCAGATGGGGGTGGATGTGAAAGCTCTCTATTCAGAACAGATACAAGCAGTAGAAGCAATGCTGTGGGAGAATCAGGCCTTGTTTGCCCATCACGCCAACCACTTATACGGAGCGGAACCCCTCACAACTATAGCTCCTTCTGGCTGGAGCTCCTCGCCCTAGTATGGGCTATGATGGACAAATTTGCAGAGTACCTGATGGGAGCCAAGATCCAAGTGTGAACGGATTACATCCCGATGGCCCATCTGGACACTGCCAAGCTGGGGGCCCTGGAGGAGCGCTGGGTTGTCCGTCTCACAAAATTTGACTTCTCGATTTGCTGCTGTTCTGCCACAGAGAATAACAACACTGATCGATTGTCAAGAGTAACCTTCAAGACTCCGGTTGAAGACTGATGAGCACCTAGAGGAAGAGGAGATCCAAGATTTCCGCAAATTCACTCCCATTACAGTAGCGGCACAGTCAAGTGGGGACACTCGACCTCTACCCAAGTCACTGGGAAGGACTAACGAAGAATGGGGTTAGGTCCAAGATGAGGATGCAGGGTTGCAGCAAGTGAAAAGCTGGTGTTACGGATCCGGGTGGTGGAACCTCTGTGCTGCGGTGCAAGGATGGACCAGAGGGGCGTAACTAGGTATCAACTCGGACTGACCAAGGTCACACGGCGGCTCAATCGACTCCGTGAACCAGGGAAGGACCGAGCAGAGGGACCAGGTGCTACTCTGGACCAGTCCTTGTATGAGAGCAGGTGACTCCCACGGGTCAGAAGGCAGGGACTGACCGGTAAAGCAGATGAGCACGGCAGGCAGGCTGACGGGTGATCCGGGTAGACGGACTAGCAGACACCACGGGTAACTGGCAGGAGCCTCCAGGTAAGCAGGCTGGTAGGCATGGCAGGTAACAAGCAGGAGCCTCCAGATAGGCTGGCTGGTAGGCACGGCTGGTAACAGGTACGTTCACCAAGTAGGCAGACTAGCATGGCCCATAGACAGACTGGCGGGTTTGGACCATAGGCAGAACATCGGGCTGGAGTGGTAGTCAAGCTGGCGGACTGGACTGGTAGTCAGGTTGGTGGACAGGACTGGTAGTCAGGCTGGCGGACTGGACTGGTAGTCAGGCTGGCAGCGGGACCTGAGGGCTGAAGCAGAGAAAAGTACACAGAGCTACAACCTTGCACGGGCACCTCCATTTTGGAGGAGGTGCCTTTTATATGGGAAGTCCTCCGGCCATTGGCCGGGGACCGCTTAGGATGGCGCGCGCGGCTCCTTTAAGAGGGAGAGAGAGCGTGCGCGCCCTAAGCACAGTGCCCGGGAACCTGCGCGTGCCGGCAGCAGCAGGAGAGCCAGAAGACGCCGGGCCAGGAGCGCGGCGGTAAGGGGGATGGCGTCTCTGCCTGTCAGGGGGTAGAGATGCCGATGCTACAGTACCCCCCCTTTACGCCCCCTCTTTTTTAGGCCTGAAAGAAATTTTTTAAGAAGAAGCGGGACGTGGATGTTCTCCCTTGGTTCCCAAGTTCTCTCCTCTGGGCCAAACCCCTTCCAATGCACCAGAAAAAAGGTTTTTCCTCTTACCCTCTTGGTGGCCAGAATGTTCTCTACCTCATAGACGTCCTCAGCGGAGGCCAGAGCTGGGGAGGTACCTGGATCGTCGCAAAAAGAATTAAGAACAACCGGTTTGAGGAGAGATACGTGGAAGGAGTTGGGAATCCATAAGGTGGCCGGGAGTTTTAACTTGTAGGCCACTGGATTGATTTGCTTGAGGACTTCAAATGGACCGATGAACCGTGGATCCAGCTTATAGGAGGGTATTTTAAGACGAACATGTATGGAGGAGAGCCAAACCTTGTCTCCTGGATGGAATTGAGGTGGGTCCAGACGTCTCTTGTCGGCATGTCTCTTCATCCGCTCGGAGGATTGAAGAAGTGAGGATCTACACTGTGTTCCAAATTATTATGCAAATAATATTTTCTCAGATTTTCCCAAATTACCTATATGAATTGCAGTCATTGTAATTTTCCAGTCAAATAACTATTAGAGTACAATTGAAAGGTTTTTGTACAAACTGCCTATGATAACAGTATATTTTTAAAAAAATAAAAAACTCAAACTGCACTCAAAATGCATGTTCCAAATTATTATGCACAGCAGAGTTTTCAACCTTTTCATTTTAATAAAGAACAAAAAATGGTCATTTTTGAAATTATAAGCATTAGCAGGTTATTAGAAACTGAAATCAAACAGTTTTCAACTCAAAACTTTATTCTAGGTGATGTTACATTTGCACATAGGACCCCTTGTTCGAAAGAAGCTTCTGAACTTTCTCGTCCATTGAATTTGTCAGGTTTTGGATGGTTTCTGCTTTAATTGTTTTGCATGAGGACAGAATACCCTCCCAGAGCTGTTGCTTAGATGTGAACTGCCTCCCGCCATCATAGACACTCCTTTTGATGATGCTCCAGAGGTTCTCAATGGGGTTGAGGTCAGGGGAGCATGGGTGCCACACCATAAGTTTGTCCCCTTTTATACTCTAATAGTTATTTGACTGGAAAATTACAATGACTGCAATTCATATAGGTAATTTTTGGAAAATCTGAGAAAATATTATTTGCATAATAATTTGGAACACAGTGTAGTGTCCTCTCAAATAGTGGAAAATTCGCTGACCAGGGACTCCACGGCAGGATTGTCCACTGAAGCGGAGACGGGAAAAGGAATACGGGGGTGTAGACCGTAGACCACAAAGAACGGGGACTTGGAAGAAGATTCGCTCTCATGGTTGTTATAGGAGAACTCGGCCCATGGTAGGTGCTCTGCCCAATCGGTATGGTGAGCGTTGACGAAGTGCCTCGATCAGACACAATGTGGAGGGGTAGGCCGTGGAGACGAAAGATGTGATGGATGAAGTCCTTAGCCAGCACAGATGCAGCCGGAAGACCAGGCAGAGGGATAAAGTGGGCCATTTTCGAAAAGCGGTCAGCGACCACCCAAATGACAGTACAACCGGCAGAAACAGGAAGATCAGTAATAAAGTCAATAGAAATGTGTTGCCACGGGGCAGCAGGTACGGGAAGAGGCAGGAGACGGCCGGCTGGAAGATGTCTGGGAACCTTGTTGCGGGCACAGGGTGAACAGGCCTTGACGAAGTCTACAACATCCTTGCACAGGGAAGGCCACCAGTAATGCCGGGTAATGAGCAGGAAGGTCTTCCTCTGGCCAGCATGGCCGGCTAATTTAGATGAAAGACCCCAGTGAAGAACCTTCTTACGATCCGGAACCGATACAAACGTCTTACCGGGTGGGAGACGAGACAGGTCCAACGGAGCCACATTCATCACTTTGGAGGGATCGATGATATGTATAGACTCCTCCTCTTGATCGGATGACAGGAAGTATCGGGACAAAGCGTCGGCTTTAACGTTCTTGTCCGCAGGGCGGTAATGTAGGGTAAAGTTGAAACGGGCGAAGAACAAAGACCGCCGGGCCTAATGCGGATTAAGTTTTTGGGCATTTTGTAGATATGCCAGGTTTTTGTGGTCAGTGTAGATGACCACCGGGTGCAGAGCCCCCTCCAGTGCCAATTTGATGGCTAGCAGTTCTCAGTCTCCTATGGAGTAATTGCGCTCGGACGAGGTGAAGAGCTTGGAGAACAAGCCGCAGGTTACCATCCTCCGGAAGAGGAAGCATCAACCTCCAGAAAGAACTGTTTGTTGCAATCCGGACGGTGCAGCACCGGGGAAGAAGAGAAGGCTTATTTTAAGGAAAGGAAGGCCTCCTCTGCTTCAGACGTCAATTCCTTAGGATTTGCTCCCTTACAGGTGAGCGCAGAGATGGGTGCAGTCCGGGAAGAGAAATGTGGGATGAAGAGGCGGTAATAGTTAGCAAAGCCCAGGAATCGCTGATCGGCTTCAACCCCTCCGGTCGGGGCCACTTTAAGACGGCAGAGACCATCTCGGGATCCATCCGTAGACCAGTCTTAGAGATAATATAGCCCAGGAACGGAAGAGAGGTCTGCTCGAAGAGGCATTTCTCAAATTTTCCGTTAAGGTGATTCTGCCTGAGCCTAAGCAGGACCTGCCGAACATCCCTCCGGTGTGTGGGTAGATCCGGAGAGAAGACCAAGATTTTGTCCAGGTACACCACCACGCATGAATATAAGAGGTCACGGAAGATGTCGTTAACTAGTTCTTGGAAGACGGCTGGAGCATTACAGAGACCGAAGGGCATCACACGGTATTCATAGTGGCCGTCCCGGGTATTGAATGCCGTCTTCCACTCATCTCCTTGGCGGATCCGGACCAAGTTATACGCCCCATGAAGATCGAGCTTGGTGAAGATCTTCGCACCTTTAAGACGGTTGAATAGCACTGAGATGAGCAGCAGGGGGTATCTGTTTTTGATAGTAATCTGGTTGAGTCCCCTATAATCAATACAGGGGCGTAGTGAACCGTCTTTCTTTTTCACGAAGAAGAATCCTGCTTCGGCCGGGGAGGTAGATTTCTGGATGAATCCCCTAGCCAGATTTTCTTCGATATACTCAGACATGGCCCGGGTTTCGGCCAGCGACAAGGGGTAGATACGCCCACGGGGTGGAGAGGCACCGGGTACCAGGTCGATAGGGAAATCATATGGCCTATAGGGTGGCAGTGTCTCTGCCTCCTTCTTGTCGAAGACATCTGCATAGGACCAGTAAGGTGTCGGTAGACCAGGTAAATTAGCCGGGGTAGACGGAGGTCGAGCCGGGCGAACCGGAACCAGGCAGGTCTCATGGCAATCCTGCCCCTAACGGTGCACCTCACTGGATCGCCAATTCAGAACGGGTTCATGTCTCTGTAGGCAGGGTAGACCTAGCAAAAGGGAGTGAGAGAGTCCGGATAGCACATGGAAGGAGATCCTCTCAGAGTGCAGCATTCCCACCTGAAGGGTTACAGGCTCTGTGACGAGCAAGATGGTCACCGGAAGGAGTCTTCCATCCACAGAAGCAACTGCCAATGGTTCAGCCAGAGGTTTGGTGGGCATCTGATACTTCTCTACAAGGGACTGAGAAATGAAATTCCCAGCGGCTCCGGAATCCAGGTGGGCGGTTTCAAAGAAGCGGGTCTCTCTACAGGAAATAGAAACTGATAGAGTCAAAGACGGAGAGGATTTACTCTTGCCTAGGACGACCTCTCCGAGCGGTCCTAGACACTGAAGTTTCCCGGCTTCACCGGACAGGAATGGATCAGATGCTCCTTACTACCACAGTAGAAACAGCACCCCTCGCCACGGCGTGTTTCTTGGCGAGACTTGACCATCTTGGTCTGGTAGATCTGCATGGGCTCGGGCGAGCGTGCCCAGTGAGATGCTGGTTGGGAGGCAGGTTTCTAGGTTTCTGGAAAACAGAAGCAAGACGAGGAAATCTTCTCTCCTGGGTAGTCTCCTTAGCTCGTTCCAGGAAACGGATGTCAATCCAGGTAGTTAGTGACACCAGGTCATCCAGGGTGGTAGGAATGTCCCGGCCGGCTAGCTCGTCCTTGATCCGTCCGGAAAGACCCTCCCAGAAGGTGGACACCAGGGCCTCGTTGTTCCAGGCAACCTCAGATGCGAGGGTACGGAACTGTATTGCATACTGGCCCACAGTGAGACTCCCTTGGCGGAGACAGAGCAATGAGGAGGCAGCAGAAGTCCTTCATCCCGGCTCATCAAAGCCCTTCCGGAAGGCAGTGAGGAAAGCTGGAAGATCGGACACCAGGGGATCCCCTCTCTCCCATAGAGGGTTTAGCCATGCCAATGCTTCCTCGGTGAGGTGAGACATGATGAACGCCACCTTGGCCTGGTCGGAGGAGGGAAACTGATGTGCCAGTAGTTCAAAGTGCAGCGTGCACTGGTTCAGAAAACCCCGACATAAGACGGGGTCACCCCCAAAACGAGGAGGCGCAGAGAGCCGAGGTCCAGAGCAGGATACCGTGGCACTTGTAGGCAGAGACGCCGCTGGAGCGGGTGCCGCTCGGCTCGAGGTGGACACAGGTGGGATGGACGGCGTGTCCAGGCGAGAGTTGACAGACTGAAGGTAGGTCAGGATGGTTTCCTGTTGGGATCTCTGATGAGAAACCTCCTGGTACAGGTCAGCAAGCGAAGGAGCCTGGGGGCCAACGGGTTCCATGGCCCATGCAAACTGTTACGGATCTGGGTGGTGGAACCTCTGTGCTGCGGTGTAAGGAGGGACCAGAGGGGCGTAACTAGGTATCAACTTGGACTGACCAAGGTCGCACGGCGGCTCAATCGACTGACTCCATGAACCAGGGAAGGACCGAGCAGAGGGACCAGGTGCTACTCTGGGCCAGTCCTTGTATGAGAGCAGGTGACTCCCATGGGTCAGAAGGCAGGGACGGACCGGTATAGCAGATGAGCACGGCAGGCAGGCTGACGGGTGATCCGGGTAGACGAACTGGCAGACACCATGGGTAACTGGCAGGAGCCTCCAGGTAGGCAGGCTGGTAGGCACGGCAGGTAACAAGCAGGAGCCTACAGGTAGGCTGGCTGGTAGGCACGGCAGGTAACAGGTACGTTCACCGAGTAGGCAGGCTAGCCTGGCCCATAGACAGACTGGCAGGTTTGGACCGTTGGCAGACCGTCGGGCTGGAGTGGTAGTCAAGCTGGGGGACTGGACTAGTAGTCAGGCTGGCGGACTGGACTGGTAGTCAGGCTGGCGGACTGGACTAGTAGTCAGGCTGGGGGACTGGACTGGTAGTCAGGCTGGCGGACTGGACTGGTAGTCAGGCTGGCGGACTCGACTGGTAGTCAGGCTGGTGGACAGGACTGGAAGTCAGGCTGGCGGACAGGACTGGTAGTCAAGCTGGCGGACTGGACTGGTAGTCAGGCTGGCAGCGGGACCTGAGGGCTGAAGCAGAGGTCAGTACACAGAGCTACAACCTTGAACGAGCACTTCCATTTTGGAGGAGGTGCCTTTTATATGGGAAGTCCTCTGGGCATTGGCCAGGGACTCCTTAGGACGGCGCGCTACCCTTTAAGAGGGAGGGAGCGCGCACACCCTAAGCACAGTCCCAGGAAGCTGCGCGCACCGGCAGCAGCAGGAGAGCCGGAAGACGCTGGGCCAGGAGCGTGGCGGTAAGGGGTACGGCGTCTCTGCCTGTCAGGGGGCAGAGACGCCGATGCTACAGCTGGGTAGCCCAAGGAAAATGGCCTGACAAGGAAGAAAGAGCTGCCCTAGATCTCGAAACAAAGTCTGTGATACCCCAGTGGGATAGATTGAAAGTTCGAGAAACCATTCTATATCGCAAGTGGCAACAGCCTGTTGACTTAGAGGTGAGATGGCAAGTAGTAATCCCTGGAAGAGTGGCATGAGAAATTGCCAAGGAAGCTAATGAGTTTGGGGCTCACTTCAGCCAGGGGAAGATTTACAAGTGGCTGCAGCGTTACGTATATTGCCCTCGACTGGAGGAGGCGGTTGAAGAAGTGTGCCAATAGTGCAGAATGTGTGACCTCACCAAAAGCACAGAACAGAGGGCACCCATACTGACCATACGGACCAAAGAACCACTTGAAGTGTTTATGATAGATTACCTTTGCGTGGGACAGTCGGCTAGAGGCCCACAGTACTGCCTTGTTATGACCAACCACTTCTCTAAGTTTGCGGTCGTCACCCCGACTTGGGACCAGACGGCTGAGTCGGCTATGCGAGCCGTCTGTCAGGATTTAATTCGGGTTTATGGGTGTCCGAAGCGGATTCATTCAGACCAAGGAGAATGTTTTCAGGGCAAAGTGATGGAGGAATTGTGCCAATTGTATGGCATCGAAAGGTCCCGGACAACCCCATATCACCCCCAAGGGAATGGGCCCTGTGAACACTTCAATCGGACTCTGCTTCAAATGTTGAGGACATTAGAAGAAAATAAGAAGATGCATTGGCCTGACTACGTACCCAAACTAGTCTGGACCTATAACAATCGGGTCCACATCACCGCGGGGTATAGCTCATACACGTTACTGTTTGGTAAAGCCGGCTGAGAAATCAATGAGCTAAATCTGGAACAACCAGAGGATCTATTAGAACCATCTACCACCTCCTGGGTGAAAGAGCATCAGTGATGACTTCAGACTATCGGCCGGCTAGCAGGCCAGCGATTGCAAGAGAAGATGCACAACAACCACCCGCCAATTCAGGAAGCTCTGCTCCGGCCTGGACACAGAGTGCTGGTTCGGGAAAAACACCCCAAAAGTGAAGCTGAGCGGACATTGGGAGGTACAACCATACAAAGTGATCAAGAGAGTGTATCCCAACAGTCCAGTATGCGAAGTGAAAGCTGAAAATGAGGAGTCTGGCCGAACTGTGCTAGAGTTTAGTGTAGTTTACTTTAAATAGGACGCTGTAGCAGCGTGGACTGATTAGCGGAAAGCCAGATAGAGAATTAGCTTAGAATAGTTTGTGAAACTTGATGTGTACTGTTTGTATTGACCTTTCATTGTCATAGCTGGAGCATAGCTTTGTGACTCGCTTCAGCTATTTCTTCCTTTGCACATGTTATTGATATTGTCATTGTAAATACTGTTAGTCTCACTTCCCGGCATATAATCCCTTTGTACATAATGAAGCCGGAGTTTTGTTTCAGCCTTCTCGTCTTCTGTGCCGTACTTGAATCCTGCCTTGCGGTGTTCTTTGGACACTGCTATATTGGCACGAAAAGGTCCACAGAGGTGTACAGCTCCTTCCATATGGTGAGAAGTGCAGTGCACAGATGATTTGTCTGTTGGTAGTGTGGCGCCCCGAGGGCTCGGTTGCCACAGGTGTATTGCACCTCACCCAGAGGTGTGATATTCCACTCCCAGGTAAGGATGGAGTTTGGACCAGGGCTCAGTTAGCTGCACACACACACACACACCATTTCCAGGGGACAGCTCGACGGTGCTCCCAGCTGCGGGCACAACTGACCATGTCCCTGGCTGGAGTGGGGAGGGGGGAAGAGAACCCAGTGGTGTAGGAGCAGAAAGGGGGCGGTTTCTGGAGCACAGGAAGGAGCTCATAGGGTGCAGGTCACCTGAGCTCAGGCACAGAGAAGCAGATAAAAGGTGGGAGCCATCTTAAAAGCAGAGCAGAGTAGTAGTTCAGTGAGAGCAGAAGGGAGAGAGAGCTAACAGGGAGCAGCGGCTCAGGCTGAGCTCAGCTCCACGAGGCAGGCCTAGAGAAAAGGCCGGGGCCAGAGAGGAGAAGAGAAGAAGGAGAAGGAAGGAAGGAGAAGAGACAGAGGAGTGGAAGGGCTCCAGAAACAAGAAGGCAGAAGGGACCCTAAGAGTGCAGAACGGCCAGCAACCATTGCATACCCCATTATATCAGGTGGAAGGGTCAGGCTGTGGAAAGGTACTGGATCCCTAAGTTGGTGGAGGCGAATCTACCCTCAGCCAAGAACCGGAGGTTGTGACCACTTATTGGTGCGACCCCCGCTAAACCTGCTAGGAAGGCACCATATAGGATAGCGGGAAGTGAAGGCCAACGCTTACCCGACACGGTCCGCGGTAGCCGGACAGAAGTCAGGACACTGGTGGGGCACGAGAGGCCAGAGAAAGGACAGAAGGGGGTCCTGTGCCATACTCCTGAATCGCCTGGGGGTTGACCGAGCTCCTCACCTGGTGGACGCAGCACGGCTCGGGCAGTCCTTGCTGACAGAAGAGACTTGGATAACAACTTTGAGTAAAAGACCCTGGGCTGCATCATTGGACTCTGTGTGATTTCTGCTGAGCCTGCACCATCACCCCCAGAATCCACTTGCACTGCCCTGAGGCTACACTCTTCCCGTGGGGAGTTATCCTACCCCTGTGCTGCACACCAACACCAGCCTCAGCGGTCTGCCTCGCAGCAGCAGTTATCTCTGACCGCAATCCACGGGTGGTGTAGTCGGACATTCACAAATCTATAAATAGACTGCCACAACATTGGTCTGACCGCCCTGAGCCACGGGATCGGGTTGCCACTACTACCCCCATCAGCACCGTACACCAGAAGGCCCGGTTCCGGGTACCCCACGGCCCAGGGGGCGAGTTAGTAGTAAACCACCTGTGGCTGCATGAACAAGGAGGGACACCTGTAGTGGCAGTGTCAAACTGATTCTTTTCTTAACTATAGTGGATGCAAGGATTGTAGTTGCAACTGGGATCTGAATACCATTGCTTTTAAAGAGACATGATAGTTGGATAATTTATATTGGGGCCCATTGGCTTCAAGATACCCCATTGGCTCTGTGTAAGGAAAGCCTGGCTATACCTCTGTACACTGTATAATGGCTTAAAGTGTTCCCACAATTTAGACATATTTAACATTTGATCAGAACCTCTTCCAATGGGATTTCAAAGAATGAGATGCTATTTAACGTGTTGAGATTTTGCAGAAGAATGATATTTCTAATGTACCCGCATTAATTCATTTACTTTAACCCCTTTACCCCCGAGGGTGGTTTGCATGTTAATGACCAGGCCAATTTTTACAATTCTGACCACTGTCACTTTATGAGGTAATTACTCTGGAACGCTTCAACGGATCCCGCTGATTCTGAGAATGTTTTTTCGTGACATATTGCACTTCATGATAGTGGTAAAATTTCTTCGATATCACTTGCGTTTATTTGTGAAAAAAACAGAAATTTGGCGAAAATTTAAAAAATTTCACAATTTTCAAAATGTAAATTTTTATGCCCTTAAATCAGAGAGATATGTCTCATAAAATAGTTAATAAATAACAT
The DNA here is from genome assembly GCF_046119375.1 of Phyllobates terribilis. Classification (NCBI taxonomy): domain Eukaryota; kingdom Metazoa; phylum Chordata; class Amphibia; order Anura; family Dendrobatidae; genus Phyllobates; species Phyllobates terribilis. Next base: position 30,168,359 of record NW_027362768.1, on the reverse strand, counting down.
TTCCCACATGTCTATTTTACATAAGCACAATTTTGGAACCAAAATTTTTTTTTGGTAGGGAGCTATAAGGGTTAAAAGTTTACCAGCGATTTCTCATCACACTTGAAGTCACTTTGAGGGGCCTTGATGACAGAAAATGCCCAAAAGTGACACCATTCTAAAAACTGCACCCCGCAAGGTACTCAAAGTCACATTCAAGAAGTTTATTAACCCTTCATGTGCTTCACACCAATTAATTGAACGTGAAGGGAAAAAATGAGCATTTAATTTTTTTTCACTAAAATTTTATTTTAGACCCCAATTTTTTATTTTCACAAGGGTACCAGGAGAAATTGGATTCCAAAAATTATTGTGCAATTTCTCCTGAGTACGCTGATACCTCATATGTGGGGGAAAGCCATTGTTTGGGAGCACGGCAGGGCTCGGAAGGGAAGGAGCGCCATTTGACGTTTTCAATGAAAAACTCGCTGGAATTCACAGCTGACCCCATGTCGCGTTTGGAGAGCCCCTGATGTGCCTAAACAGTGGAAACCCCCCACAATTGACCCCATTTTGGAAACTAGACATTTTTTTTCTACAAAAATGATCTTTAGCCGCAATATTTTTATTTTCACGAGGGTACTAGGAGAAATTGGACCCCATAAGTTGTTGTGCAATTTCTCCTGAATATGCTGATACCCCATGTGTTGGAGAAAACTACTGTTTTGGCGCATGTCAGGGCTCAGAAGGGAAGGAGTGACGCTTTGGAATGCAGACTTTGATGGAACGGTCTGCGGGCGTCATGTCACGTTCTAAGAGCCCCTGATGTGCCTAAACAGTGGAAATATCCAACAAATGCCCCCTTTTTGGAACTGATACCTGATTTGTCAATTCTATAATGTAGTGTTATACGTCACTTGTGTAGGACAACCTGACAAACACTACACAACTGACGTATGACTACGTCAGTTGTGTAGTGTTCATCAGGTTGTCATACGTCATAAATTAATTTAGTAGTCCATGGAAGTATGGTACTTTTTGAAGCAGTCTTTCATGCACAGGCCAGGTTTGTCGGGGCAGGTGTCACATTGATAAATGGTGTCCTTGCGTATTCCCCTTTTATAACACACTCGGCACTTCTTTTGTGACTTACCTTTTTTTCCGCTGTGAGGGATCTGCCCCGGGAAATGCTGGCCTGGTACAATTCAAGGTCCTTCAGTTCCAGAAGTACTGGGGCCCGCTCCGCCACCACTGCCAAATATCAGGGCCTCGATAACTGTCTCCTGAAAGTGAAGATATGACGCAGAAGTCTGGCCTGCACATTGTGACAGAAGGAAAGCGTTGTGCATTGCCATCTGTATGATGTGCACGGCCAGCTTCTTATACCATACATTGGCCTTTCTCAAATCACAGTACGGCTGGAGGACTTGATCAGAGAGATCAACTCCCCCCATGTACTTGTTGTACCCCACTATACAGTCTGGTTTGGCGACCAGTTTAGTGGAATCTCGTACAGTGCTGAGGGTGCTGCCATCACCATGTATGGTGGTCAAGAGAAGGACATCCCTCTTGTCCTTGTGCTTGGGCTCTGCTCTCACCCCTTCTGAGCAGCTGCCCAATTAGCGTCTTTGGGAGGCCTCTCTGATTTTTGCAGACAGTACCGCAAGCTGCGGTACATCACGCAGAGAGGGACTTGAAGAGAGGGACACTGGTATAAAAGTTATCCACGTACAAGTGATAACCTTTATCCAGCAGTGGGTGCACCAAGTCCCACAAAATTTTCCTGCTCACTCCCAGAACAGGGGGGCATTCAGGGGGTTCAATCCGGGAGTCCTTCTCTTCATAAACTCTAAACTTGTGAGTGTACCCTGAGGTACTCTCACAAAGTTTATACAGCTTGATCCCGTATCTGGCCCTCTTACTGGGCAGGTACTGCCGGAATCCAAGCCGCCCTTTAAAATGAACTAGGGACTCATCCACGCAGATGTCCCTTTGGGGCACATACACTTCAGCAAACTTGTTGTTGAAGTGCTCGATGACCCGCCGAACTTTGAAAAGACGATCAAAGTTCGGGTCACCTTGCATTATCTTGGTAATGAAAGAACTTGTCGATGGCCTCAAAGAGTCTCCGAATCATGACCATTCGGAACACTGGAGTGTTGTACAAAACATCAACACTCCATTATTGCCGAACCTCTGGCTTCTTCAGGATCCCCATATGAAGGACCAGGCCCCAAAACTTCATCATTTCTTCTGTGTCTACAGGAGACCAGTTAGTAAATGATGAAGAGGGGTTTTGTTCCAAAAATTGATGAGCGTATAAATTAGTTTGGCCCACCATGAGGTTTATAAAATCCTCAAAGAAAAAGACTTTGAAAAAGTCTATTTCTGTGAGGCCAGTGGTGTCAAACTTGATTCCTGATTCCGCCACGAAATCAGGAATCAGTGGCTCATAATTTTCGGGGGGCAAGGTCCATATGGGGTCAGTAGTGGGGGGCGTTGGATCATCTTCTCTCCTGTGACGACTGCGGGGCGGTCCAGCAGCACCTGAGGAGGAAGAGGAGGAGGAGGAAGAAGAGGAGGAAGAGGAGGACGATGAGGCGTCGGAAAAGTAAAGAAATGTGGCATCCTCGCCCTCACTGTCAGTGTCGGAGGCAAGAATAGCGTATGCCTTCTCCGCTGAATAGCGAGTTTGGGAAGAGCCGGACATTTTTTTTTCTTATGTATGTGGTGCGTGTGTGTCAGTACTTTATTTAGAGTGTGTGTGTGTCAGTGTGCTTGGTGTGAACTTTTTTTTTCTGAAAAAAAAAGAGAAAAAAAAGGAACTACTGTAGGTGGTGCAAACAGCGAACACGAGTGCAGATCGGTGAACTATGTCACCAATCAACTCTCGGCAGCTGCTGGGTGTGTGCGCGAATGTGGTGCAAAGGTGGGGGGAGTGTAAAACAGAGAGCACGAGTTTGCATCAGTGATCTGTGGTCACTAATCAGCGCTCAGCAGAAAGCACGGGAAAAAAAATGGATAAAAGTCAAGCTATCAAGTACTGATCAAGTACTGATCAGCACTTGGTGGGAGAAAGGGGGATGGGAAGGGGGGGAGGAGAGGGGAGAGAGGGGGATTGGGGTGAATGAGGACGGATCAAAAAATCCTGCTTACAGTTGTCGTATTTCAGATGTCTTCTGTAAGATGTATTCTGTACTATGTCTTCTGGAGCAGGACCGGCAATTATGGTGTCACAGGCTTCTGTGGCACCGCAAGGCCCAGCACGATGCACAATCGGACAACGCGACCGCCCTCTAGAAAAGAAAAAAGGTTAGTTGAAAAAAAAAAGGGTAAAGTAGCGAGCGTGAGTGCTGATCGGTGATTTGTGTCACCGATCAACTCTCGGCGGCTGCTGGATGCACGCACGGAGGTGGTGCAAAGTGGGGGGGGGGGGGAATTGATAAGGACAAAAAAAAGTCCTGAAAAGCAGCAAGCATGGACGTTGATAAGTGACATAGTCACTGGTCAGCTCTCGGCCGCTGCAGGACGCACAAAAAAAAAAACTGGGGGGAGGAGGATTGTGGGTAAAAGGAGGGAGGGAAAGGGTGAGGGGGGAGAGGGGTGGATGAGGGGAGAACAGAGATGGACTTACCAAAGTCTTCTCTGTTCTTCTTTCAGCAGCAGGATCAGCAGCAGGTTCTGGAAGATGCTCTGGAGTAGGATCCGCAGCAGCAGGATAAGGAGTAGGAGACCCAGGACCCTGGAAACCGCAGCAGGACACCATAGCTGGAGATCCAGGACCCTGGAGACCACAGCAGGACGCTGGAGCAGGTAGGAGAAAGGTCTTGTAGTGTCACAGAAGATTCTGTGGCACTACAAGGCCCAGCACAGAGAGATCAGCATTGTGACCGCTCTGTAGAAATCCTCACCAAGTGTGAGGATCTGCAGGGCGGTCACAGGGGGGTGATAGGGTGGTGACAGGCAGGTCACAGGCCGGTCACCACCCGGTCACCTCCCGGTCAGGTACTCTGATTGGTGCGATCGATGATGACATTGATCGCACCAATCAGAGATGGCTGGGGCCTTGGCACGCACCACAGGGGCTCACAGGGAGGTGACAGGCAGATCACAAGCCGGTCACCGCCCTATGACCGCCCTGTCACCTGTGTTCAGGTACTCTGATTGGAGCGATCGATTTCATCATCGATCGCTCCAATCAGAGCTGGCTGGGGCTTCTATGACATCATAGGGGGTCATGGGGCGGTGACAGGCAGGTCACAAGCCGGTCACAACCCCGTGACCACCCTGTTACCGTGCGGTCCCGTTATGATCGGTGCAATCGATGTGATCGGCGATTGCACCGATCATAGCAGTTTGGGGAGAGGGCTGGGGTTACTATGCAACAGCCTAGGATCGGTGCTCTTAGGAGCACCGATCCTAGGCTGCACATCACTGTTTCCGGCAATCTGATTGCCGGAAGCAGTGAGAAATGCTGTGAATCACAGTGATCGTGGGTGCGGGGGGGCGGCTACACCCCCGAGATGCTGGTGCCATCTACCCTAAGGTAAGATGGCACCGGAATTTTAATGCCATCACCGCGACTTCGGTCGCGGTGCCACATTAAAGATAGGGAGTATTAATACGTATCAGGCCCATAAGTCACAGGGAACAGATACGTACTAATAGGCCCTGGGCCAGAAAGGGGTTAAAAGAAGTGTGCCAGCACAAACTGATTATTCAAACCAAGCACAGCAGCTTATAGAGGGCATATCCAAAATAAAAACAGTAGCTTTAGTGTCTAAATTCCTTCCTGCATTTTCCAGAAAATGTTCTTTAATTCAATATGCTAATGAGGTGATTGGTGCACCCTGGGTGTGGCTGAACAGTTCAGTGCCATATCCAAGCCACGTATTTTGCATCTACAGTATCTTTGTCCCTGTTCCTTGACTGACAGTTCCGGCTTTATATTAGCCAGAAGAAAGAGATGGATGGGAAACAAATAGATGGGACGGAATACCAAATTGCTGGGTCCCTCTAAGGGTGCACAGAGCACCTCATTAGCATATCTGAATAAAGAAGAAATTCTGTCAACTGATACTAGCAGCAAGTTTAGCAGCAATTTTTTCAACAAATTTACAAAACCTGTTTTTTTAGGGAATTATTCAGATTTACAGTTATATGAAAAAGTTTGGGCACCCCTATTAATCGTAAGCTTAATGTTTTATAAAAATTGGTGTTTTTGCAACAGCTATTTCAGTTTCATATATGTAATAACTGTTTGACACAGTAATGTTTCTGCCTTGAAATGAGGTTTATTGTACTAACAAAAAATGTGCAATCTGCATTGAAACAAAATTTGACAGGTGCATAAGTATGGGCACTTCACCAGAAAAGTGACATTAATATTTAGTAGATCCTCCTTTTGCAAAAATAACAGCCTCTAGTCGCTTCCTGTAGCTTTTAATGATTTCCTGGATCCTGGATGAAGGTATTTTTGACCATTCCTCTTTACAAAACAATTCCAGTTCAGTTAAGTTTGATGGTCGCCGAGCTTGGACAGCCCTCTTCAAGTCATCCCACAGATGTTCAATGATATTCAGGTCTGGGGACTGGGATGGCCATTCCAGAACATTGTAATTGTTCCTCTGCATGAATGCCTGAGTAGATTTGGAGCGGTGTTTTGGATCATTGTCTTGCTGAAAGATCCATCCCCTTCGTAACTTCAACTTTGTCACTGATTCTTGAACATTATTGTCAAGAATCTGCTGATACTGAGTGGAATCCATGCGTCCCTCAACTTTAACAAGATTCCCGGTGCCGGCATTGGCCACACAGCCCCAAAGCATGATGGAACCTCCACCAAATTTTACTGTGAGTAGCAAGTGTTTTTCTTGGAATGCTGTGTTTTTTTGCCGCCATGCATAACACCTTTTTGTATGACCAAACAACTCAATCTTGGTTTCATCAATCCACAGGACCTTTTTCCTAAAAGAAATTGGCTTCTCCAAATGTGCTTTTGCATACCTCGGCCGACTCTGTTTGTGGCGTGCTTGCAGAAACGGCTTCTTTCGCATCACTCTCCCATACAGCTTCTCCTTGTGCAAAGTGCGTTGTATAGTTGACCGATGCATAGTGACACCATCTGCAGCAAGTTGATGCTGCAGCTCTCTGGAGGTGGTCTGAGGATTGTCCTTGGCTGATCTCACCATTCTTCTTCTCTGCCTTTCTGATGTTTTTCTTGACCTGCCACTTCTGGCCTTAACAAGAACTGTCCCTGTGTTCTTCCATTTCCTTACTATGTTCCTCACAGTGGAAACTGACAGGTTAAATCTCTGAGACAGCTTTTTGTATCCTTCCCCTGAACAACTATGTTGAATAATCTTTGTTTTCAGATCATTTGACAGTTGTTTTGAGGAGCCCATGATGCCACTCTTCAGAGGAGATTCAAACAGGAGAACAACTTGCAAGTGGCCACTTTAAGTAGCTTTTCTCATGATTGCATACACCTGGCTTTGAAGTTCAAAGCTCAATGAGGTTACAAAACCCAAAAAAGTGCTTTAGTAAGTCAGTAAAAAGTAGGTAGGAGTATTTAAAACAAGAAAATGATAAGGGTGCCCATACTTATGCACCTGTCAAATTTTGTTTGAATGCAGATTGCACATTTTCTGTTAGTACAATAAACCTCATTTCAAGGCAGAAACATTACTGTGTCCAACAGTTATTACATATATCAAACTGAAATAGCTGTTGCAAAAACACCAATTTTTAAAAAACATTAAGCTTAAGATTAATAGGGGTGCCCAAACTTTTTCATATAGCTGTAAATCGACTATGGGCCATTTATATGGATACACCTAAATAAAATGGGAATGGTTGGTGATATCAACTTTCTGTTTGTGGCACATTACTATATGGCAGGGGGGAAACTTTTCCAGATGGGTGGTGACCATGGTGGCCATTTTGAAGTTGACCATTTTGGATCCAACTTTATTTTTTTCAATGGGAAGAGGGTCATGTGACACATCAAACTTATTGAGAATTTCATAAGAAAAACAATGGTGTGCTTGGTTTTAATGTAACTTTATTCTTTCATGAGTTATTTGCAAGTTTCTCTTTGTTTACAGCCATTGACATGTCACTGAGGTGAACACAGTACCCGGGTCATTGCAGCAGATTTCAATGCAAGACACCCTACGAGACCACCCATCTCCCATGCTACAGTTAGCAAACTGCTTGCCAAATTTCGTGAAACAGGTTCAGTGTTGGATTTGCCAAAATGTGGATGTTACTAATGAAAAAACATCAGTGGCTGTCCTAGCTTCATTCAGCAAGAGCCCACAGCATAGCACTCGCTGCATGTCACTGGAGAGTGGCATCAGTCGAACATCACTTCGGCGGATATTAGCTACTCACAAATGGCACCCTTACAAAATCCAGCTGCTGCAGCATCTCAACGAGGATGACTCAGATCGGCGCACTGAATTTGCAGAATGGGCAAAACAAAAATTGGAACAGGACCCTCAGTTTACACAGAACATTATGTTCAGTGATGAGGCAAACTTTTTTGTGAATGGTGAAGCTAACAAACAAAACCACCGCTATTGGTCTGACACTAACCCACAGTGGATAGATCCCTCAAAGACTGTTGGAACACAAAAATTTATGGTATGGTGTGGTATATGGGGTACAAAGATAGTTGAGCCATTCTTCATCAATGGAATCCTCAATGGCACTGGATTTCCGAAATTGCTACATGATGGTGTGGTGCCCTCTTTATGCACTGAAGATGGCACGTTCCCTGAGTTTTTCCAACAAGATGGTGCACCACCACATTATGGGTGTGGTGCACCACCACATTATGGGTGTCAGGTCCGAGCATTCCTACATGAACAGTTTCCTGGAAAGTGGATTGGTCATCGTGGGCCAGTTAAATGGCTAACAAGGTTTTCCGATCTGACCCCCTTAGACTTTTATCTTTGGGGTCATCTGAAGGCAATTGTCTATGCTGTGAAGATATGAGATGTGCAGTATCTGAAACAACAGATACTGGAAGCCTGTGCTAGCATTTCTTCTGCGGTGTTGCTATCAGTGTGTCAAGAGTGGGAGAAGAGGGTTGCATTGACAATACAACACAATGGGCAGCACTTTGAACACATTTTATAAGTGGTCATAAACTTGTAAATAACTCATGAAAGAATAAAGTTACATTAAAACCAAGCACACCATTGTTTTTCTTATGAAAGTCTCAATAAATTTGATGTCACATAACCCTCTTCCCAATGAAAAAAAAAAGTTGGATCCAAAATGGCCAACTTCAAAATGGCCGCCATGGTCACTATCCATCTGGGAAAGTTTTTCCCCTCCCATATACTAATGTACCACAAACAGGAAGTTGATATCACCAACCATTCCCATTTTATTTAGGTGTATCCATATAAATGGCCCACCCTGTATATTGAAAACTTCCCAAAAGTGATACCATTTTAAAAATCACACCCTTCAAATACTTCAAAACTGCTGTCAGGAAATATTTTAACCCTTCAAGTGCTATGCAGGAATCAATGCAAAGTGGAATGAAAAAAAATAATTACATTTAACCTCTAAACTGTTGCTTTAGTCACAATTTTTCCACTTTTAGGAGGGATAGCATGACAAAATAGAAAGAAAAATTTGTTACCCAGCTTCTTCTGAATGTGCTGATACATCTGTTTGGACAAACAGCAGGGCTCGGAAGGAGGGAGCACCATTTGAATTTTGGAGAACAAATTTGGCTGAAATAGATTACGGGTGCCATGTCGCATTTGCACAGCCCCTGGTGTGCCAAAACAGCAGAAACCCCCCACAAGTTACCCTATTTTGGAAACTACAGCCCTCAAGGATTTTATCCAGGGGTGTAGTGAGCATTTTGAACCCCAAGATACTACTCAGAATTTAATAACATAAGGTTGTCATATTGAAAATTTTCATTTTTTTCACTAAAATGTTGCTTCAGCCCCAAATTTTTCACTTTTGCAAGAGGTAACATGAATAAGTGGACCTCACAGTTTGTTACACACTTTCTTCTGAGGGCAGCAATAACTCACATGTACTCAAAAAGTTCTGTTTGGAAATACGGCAGGGCTAAGAAGGGTAGAAGTGACATTTGTAGGGATGAGCGAGCACTAAAATACTCAGATGTTTGTTACTCGAACCAAGCAATTCCTAATGCTCGGATGCTCGTTTTGAGTAACGAGTATACTAGGAGTCTATGGGATATTCACGCATTTTTCCTGCAGTCCCTACAAGGAGGTCTGAGGGGCAGTGAAGATGTTGAAATGGGGAAGACCCATGGAAACATCTCAGATCGCTGCTGAGAACAATGGTGTCACACTTTTACTCCACTTTAAAGGACTGACAATAAAACATTCAAAATCAAAGATAAGTTGGAATTTACAGGAAAAAAATGTTAAGAAACATTCTTTCCTGTATAATGACTTGTATACAAGGCAAAATTTAAAAAGGATTTAAAAAAATAACAAATTAAGTAAACCAAAATAGATTTTTTTATTAACAAATTGGAAATTTCAGTGTAATTTAAGAAGGAAGCAAGAACTGCCAAAAATTAGATGGAAGAGGGACTCAGATACACCCTGTATTAGATATAAAAGAGGGCCTCATACACATTATGTTCAACATGTCATGTAGTGGTACTCCTAGACTCATAAAGGCTATGAATTAAGTGCAAAGCCTGCCGAAAATTACAAGCAGTGTCATCTATACAGCCTTGAAGGCACTAACTGTAGTACCTCATTCAAATATTGTGAACAAAGTGTAGTACTGGTACTCCTACAGTCATAAAGGCTCTGCATACAGTGCAAACCCAGAAAAAAATGGAGGGTCACCCAGTCATCCATAGACCCTTGAAGGCAACAACTGGCGAGCATCTTTCAAATATTTTTGAAAATGTAGTCAATGTACTCTTACACTCATAAAGGCTTTGCATCAAGTGCAAAGCCAGGAAACAATGATAAGGAGGGTAATACAGTCATCCATAGACCCTTGAAGGCAACAACTTGTGAGCCTTATTCAAATATCCATAGAGTCCTGACCTGTCCAGATCATCAAGTCATTCATTTCCTCCCCTCCCCTTTTTGCTGGTAACACTTCCTTTTAATAGCACAGTCAATATGGACAGAAAGGGTCTTGTGTTCTTTAAGAGTTCAGAGCCCCTTAGTCCAGCAGGGGAATGCGCAACCGTGCACAAAAACAAACTGGGAGGGGGAAAACATAAACTCTTCTGGCAGTCCAGACCAACACCGGGATCCTGGGCACACTTTACTACCTCCTGCCCTCAGGAATGCATAACAGTTCCTCAGTGGTTCCTTCCTGTGCAACAGGCACAACTGCGCCTTAAAGAGTGAAATTCTCTTCAGGTGTCCATTACCTTGTGGCTAGCAGGCCCGCGAGCATGTCTCCAGCCTTGGTCCTGGCTCACCTCCTTCTCTCTTCAGACCAGCCTAGGCCCCGTAGTCTGCTCACCTGTTGCTGGATCCTAGCTCTCCCGTTTGCAGTCCGCAAGAACCCCAGCGGTGAAGGCTGTTGCCTGGGTTCAAGCCTTGGTGGTTCTGGGAAAGCGGCCAGTTCCAGACCACAGGCTCCAGCCACCTCTGCTGTCGTGCCAGATTGGTCTGGCTCCGATATTCCTCCAGACGCTTCTGTAGCACCCTGAGGATTCGGCTGCTACAGGGGTATTGCACCTCAACCCAGAGGTGTGATATTCCACTCCCGGGTAAGGAAGGAGTGTGGAACTGAGCTCAGATAGACTGCATGCACTACATACATCCCATTCCAGAGGAGCAGGCCGACGGTACTCCCACTTAGAAATGTGCAGGTACAACCGAGCCTGTTCCTGGCTGGAGTGGGAGGGGGGTGGTACATCCCATGTAGTGTAGGGGCAGATAGGGGGAGCAGTCTGGGTAGTGATAGGAGCTCATTGGGTGCTGGTCACCTGAGCTCACACATAGAGGGATATATAAGGAGGGCACCAACTTAGATCAGGGTCAGACGCTGAGAACAAGTCAGTTGGAGAGGAGAGAGAAGGAAACAGCAGCCCTGGAGAGAGAGAGAGGAGAAAGAAAGAAAGAGAAAGACCCAGAGGGGGAAGACTGAAGGGACCCAAGAACCCAAATTAGAGCACCGGGTGAGGAGTCAGCACAAGGGTACCGGAACCCAAGCTGGTGGGGGCAAAAACATCCCTAGCCAGAGACCGGAGGCTGTGGGCAGCATCTGCCACGGCCACCCACTACATCCACCCTGAAGGCATACCACATGGAGGGTCAGGGAACCTAAGGCCAAGGGTTGCCCAACAGAAGGCCCGAGGGAGCTGGACCTAGGTGGATCACTGGTGGGGACGGCTGAAGAAAGGACAGAGGGAGAGCTCAGGGCCACGCTCCGGACTTGTTTGGGGGTTGGCTGGATCCAGGACCTGGTGGACGCAGCACGGCTCGGGTGGTCACTAACAGCTGGAGTGACCGAAACATCAGCAGTAAGTAAACTCCCTTAACTGCACAACCCGAGTCTGTCTTTATTGCCGGCTGCACCGCACCACCACAACCCCCATCCTCTGCGCCTGTCCCCTCTGAGGCTATACCCCTCCCGTTGGGGGTTATCCCACCAAGCTGCACAACCACCATCAGCCTCAGCGGACCCTGCTGCAGCGGCGGCCACAGTGACCGCATTACAACGGGTGGCGTAGTCGACACAAAAGAACTCTTATAACATCAGTAAGGACTGCCACATAACACATAGCTTGACGCCCTGGGCACGGGACCGGGTCTCAGCCGCTCGGAGACTACAACCCCCCATCTGATCCGGTGCCGGGTATTCCCCTCAAAAAGGAATATGTCCCAGGGGGCGCGTCAACTTTGGCGTAGTCGGCAGGATTACGTGCCCGCAACACCTGGGTACTGCGTGCCTGAAGAAAAGTGCAAGTTTACCTCAGAAAGAAGTCTCCCGCCGGTTCCGGAGGGTCCACGCCATCGGACTCCATCACCAGTCGTTTCCCGCCGATTGTCCGCCATTTCCAGCTTGTTCCCGCCATCTGCAGAGTTTCCCGCCACTGGGCGACGCTTCCCGCCAAAACCGCAGATTTCCCGCCTTGGAAGAGCAGCGGACGCCATTATGGGCGTGCCAAAGGAGGGCAAGAGGCCACCTCCCATCGTGGGCCAGGACAGAAAATGGCGCCAAAAGTGGAAACCGCCCCCACCAACAGAGACTGTGATGCTGGAGGTGTCTGTCAGCGTGAAAGAACTCCCCCTGGAGCTGACAGTCACCGAGTTGCCCCGGGACCGCCCTCGAAGTGGGAGGAGACGAAAGAAAAGAGAAAAGATGGGTGTCGCTTGGAGGAGTCTAGAACGAGCGCACCCGGAGGCAGGAAGCCTGGAAAGGAGCAGCAGAAAAGCTCACCCGGAGATGGAAAGAGAGCAGAGCAGCACCGGCCCGCTGGCCAGGAGCCTGCTGGAAGAAGAGCAGAGCAGCACCGACCCGTTGGTCAGGAGCCTGCTGGACACCACGACCCCACTAGGCCTAGTGGAGGTCCTTGCACAGCTCCCCCGAGACCGGGAGTGTGCACAGACTGCCCTGGAGGGCCTCGCAAGGAGGATGGCCCGGGTACAGCGCGAGATACTGGCGGAGTGGAGCCGGGAGATGGCCCAGCAACCAGAGACCAGTCAACGGAGCACGCTACCCTGGAAGAGGAAGCAGACCGCCTCTGAGGATGGCGCAGGAGGACCCAAGGCCGGAGACGGCGCCGAGGAGGGAGCCGAACGCATGGAGGCAGGTAAAGGGGACGCCTATACCCCAAGCCGTGACACCGCTTACCTGCCCCAGCTCCCCGTCGCAGAGCCCGAAAGTCCCCCTGCTGTGCCCGTAGCCGCCAGGTCACCGCCATGGACTAGGCCCCGACCGGAAGCCGCCGCCGCGACCCCTGTGACGTCACGCGCCTCGACCCGGAGCGTGACAAAACAGGAATTACCACCAGCCTGGTCGCAAGGCCTAGTACCCCCGGGCGCCGCATCACCAACAGCGCCCCCTACCTCCGCGGAGCCTCCGGCCTGGCCGCAAGGCCAGGTAGCCCAGGGCGCCGCCGTCCTAACGGTGCCCTTCACCTTCCAGGTGCCCCAGGCCTGGCCGCAAGGCCTGGGCAACCCGGGCGCCACCACCACCGCGCCCGCGCCCGCAATACCAAGGGTGCCACATCTGGGAGGAGGAGCAAGAGGACCCGGACGGGTCTGAAGTTCAAAGAGCAGGAGGAAGACGCCGTTGAGTGCGGCAGAGCAGGTGCTGTAAATAAGTTACCCAAAGGGGGTATAAAGAAACTGAAACTGTTGCTGCTTTAAAGTTTAGTCCCCGTTGGGACCAGTGAACAGTTTAACCCGTGTGTCCCCTACCCAAACCAGGCTGAGGACTGTGAGCAGCCATCCCTTTCCCTTTACCTGGCCGAGGACTGAGAGCGGCCAACTTTCAACTTCCCCTGTATATAGTTGCGCTTCCTAAAGCGCCCCCTACCGGTTTTATAGGAGAAACCATTTTTCTAGAAAGACTGTCGCACTTTTCCCGGACACACGTTGCACAGTGTCCGGAGGAGGAACCTGAAACCAGAGACGACGAGAATGTTTTATATGAAAGTTTTATATGATGTTTTATATGTTTATGTTCATATAAAAATTTTGTATGTTTTGGTGTTTTGTCTTACAGCCCGAGGACGTGCTGTGATTTACCAGGGGGGAATGTAGCACCCTGAGGATTCGGCTGCTACAGGGGTATTGCACCTCAACCCAGAGGTGTGATATTCCACTCCCGGGTAAGGAAGGAGTGTGGAACTGAGCTCAGATAGACTGCATGCACTACATACATCCCATTCCAGAGGAGCAGGCCGACGGTACTCCCACTTAGAAATGTGCAGGTACAACCGAGCCTGTTCCTGGCTGGAGTGGGAGGGGGGTGGTACATCCCATGTAGTGTAGGGGCAGATAGGGGGAGCAGTCTGGGTAGTGATAGGAGCTCATTGGGTGCTGGTCACCTGAGCTCACACATAGAGGGATATATAAGGAGGGCACCAACTTAGATCAGGGTCAGACGCTGAGAACAAGTCAGTTGGAGAGGAGAGAGAAGGAAACAGCAGCCCTGGAGAGAGAGAGAGGAGAAAGAAAGAAAGAGAAAGACCCAGAGGGGGAAGACTGAAGGGACCCAAGAACCCAAATTAGAGCACCGGGTGAGGAGTCAGCACAAGGGTACCGGAACCCAAGCTGGTGGGGGCAAAAACATCCCTAGCCAGAGACCGGAGGCTGTGGGCAGCATCTGCCACGGCCACCCACTACATCCACCCTGAAGGCATACCACATGGAGGGTCAGGGAACCTAAGGCCAAGGGTTGCCCAACAGAAGGCCCGAGGGAGCTGGACCTAGGTGGATCACTGGTGGGGACGGCTGAAGAAAGGACAGAGGGAGAGCTCAGGGCCACGCTCCGGACTTGTTTGGGGGTTGGCTGGATCCAGGACCTGGTGGACGCAGCACGGCTCGGGTGGTCACTAACAGCTGGAGTGACCGAAACATCAGCAGTAAGTAAACTCCCTTAACTGCACAACCCGAGTCTGTCTTCATTGCCGGCTGCACCGCACCACCACAACCCCCATCCTCTGCGCCTGTCCCCTCTGAGGCTATACCCCTCCCGTTGGGGGTTATCCCACCAAGCTGCACAACCACCATCAGCCTCAGCGGACCCTGCTGCAGCGGCGGCCACAGTGACCGCATTACAACGGGTGGCGTAGTCGACACAAAAGAACTCTTATAACATCAGTAAGGACTGCCACATAACACATAGCTTGACGCCCTGGGCACGGGACCGGGTCTCAGCCGCTCGGAGACTACAACCCCCCATCTGATCCGGTGCCGGGTATTCCCCTCAAAAAGGAATATGTCCCAGGGGGCGCGTCACTTCCTCTGGAGTATTCCAGGATTCTGCCATCTTTGTCACCCACTAAGCAGGTTACACTGTATAGATTACTAATTCAATCCAAAAAAAGGTTTTGAACATTTTTTGGGAAGTTTATATACCACTGTAATGTAACACTAACCACATTAAACCCGATGGATGACTAATTGATTCAAGAAAAAGAATTTGAAAGATTTTTTGGTGTGTTACATACCACCGAAATGTAACACAAAGCACGCAGTACTCTATGGATAACAAATTCAATCCAGAAAAGTTTTTAAACGCTTTTTTGGAGTATTAAATACCACCGAAATGTAACACAATGTACGTAATACTGTATGGATAACAAATTTAATCTAGAAAAAAAATTGAACGCATTTTTGGAGTGTTATTTACCCCTGAAATGTAACACAAAGCATGTAATAATCCATGGATAAATTCAATCCAGAAAAATTTTTGAACACTTTTTTGGAGTGTTATAAACCACCGAAATGTGACACAAAGTACATAATACTCTATGGATAACAAATTCAATTCAGAAAAAAAATGGAACTCTTTTTCAGAGTGTTATATACCACCGAAATGTAACACACAGCATGTAATACTTTAAGGATGACTAATTGAATCCAGATTAGCCCTTAGAAGGACTGTTAGTTTGATGATTCAGTGTCAGCACCAGTGTCAAAACTAGAGGCTCTGATTAGTTAAACTGTGCAAACACAGGACTGGATAACTGCTCTCTCCCTCCAATTACAACTGTCCCTGAGCTGTGCAGTGGCATCGGTGTACTGAGCATGATGGCGCCTGTCCTTTTATAACCCCTGATAATGTCTGACGGCCAGTCAATCACAGTAATGCCACTACCAAGACCGGCATTACAGTGACTGGCAGGCAATCCACCATGTTTATTGACAGAGTAACAGGCGTCAAACATGTGGGGTGGGGATTCGAGCTTCAAATCAGAGCACCAGCCAATGCTCATAGAGTGCCGAGCACATACGAGCACCCAGATGCTCAAGTGATATTCGAGTATCACAGAGCATGTTCGCTCATCCCTAGACATTAGGTATTTGGAATGTAAATTTGGTTGGAATAAATTACAGATACCAAGTTTCATTTGCAGAGCCTCTGACGTACCAAAACTGCAGAAACCCCCTCAAGAGACCCCATTTTGGAAACTAGACCCATCAAGAAATTCATCTAGGGGTGTGTTGAGCATGTTCAACTTATTAAGTGCTTCACATAACTTTTTAAAATGTGGATGTGAAAACTAAAATTGTGTTTTTTCCGCTAAAATGTTGTTTCAGTCCCAAATTTGTAATTTTCACAATGGATAATAAGAGAAAACGGACCCCATAATTTATTACGTGATGTTAATCCATATGTGGTCAAAAACTGCTGTTTGAGCACATGACAGGGCTCAGAAATGAAAGAGCGCTATTTGGATTTTTGGAGCGTAAATTTGTCTAAAATGGATTGTGAAGGCCGTGTCATATTTGCAGTGCCCCTGACATGTCAAAACAGCAGTAACCCCCCACAAGTGACCCCATGTTGAAAACTAGACCCCTCAAGGAATTCATGGGGTGTACTGAACATTTTTAACCTACAAGTGATTCACAAAACTTTAGAAGATTTAGATGAGAAAGCAAAAAAATATTTTTTTCCCACTAAAATACTGTTTTAGCACCAAATTTATAATTTACATGAAAGGTAATAGGAGAAAATGAACCCCATAATTTGTTATGCAATTATTACCGAACGTGGCAGTACATGATACGTCGATGTACAATAATGTTTGAGCATACAGCAGGGATCGGATTGGAAGGAGCCCTACTTGGCTTTTAGAATGCAGATTCTGTTTGAACAGATTTCAGGCGACATTAGTCGAAACCTTGAGGTGTCTCTCAAGGAATTCATCTATTGGTGTACTTGTGGCGCCCCTGAGGGTTCAGTCGCCACAGGGGTACTGCACTTCAGACCGAGGTGTGGTATCTCCTCTCTGAGGTAAGGAAGGAGTGCCTCTCAGGACTCAGCCATCCATCCAACACTATACCTCTCCCACCTGAGGGGGGCTTATATGCACCAGGGTGCTGCCCCAGCCGGGATAAGAGGAGATGGGGGGAACCAAAGATAGGGGGAACCATGTAGTGGGTGAGGGTGGAGGACGCACTTTAGGTTACACCACAAAATTCATATTTAATAAACGGCCATCTTGGGCTTATGGTCTTTGATTGTGATCTTCATCACTGAACGTGGCAGCTGATTGAGGATACACGGGCTAGAGTTAACAGCTGTCTCTACCCGGTCAAGGTCCCTACCTAACAAGGCCTGGAGGGGAGCAGAGGAGACAAGCTCCACAGGCAAAAGGATCCCAGGGGGATGCAGACGGAGCGGCATATGCCACCTGTCCTCACTATTCTGGCCTAGTCAGAGGGATTCCTGCTGCAAAAGGGGTACCGGCCCCCGATATCTGGCTTTGCTACTTCATGTCCTAGTCAGAAAAGCCCGGAGGCTTGGAGGATCCCACCGGGTAACGGACGGAGCGGAGTCGCCACCCGTACCCTTGTTCTGTGTATAGCCAGAGGGAGACCCAGCCTTGTAACACGCACCAAATACGGACAGGAGGGGACCTAGTGGGAAAGTCTAGGAACACTCTGGTGCAGGGGGTCCTGATTGATGCACCCGAACTACCCGGAGTGTGCTGAACCCCCTTCCTGGTGGCCGCAGCGCGCCGTGAGGAGCAAGGAGAAGCCTTGCAGCTGACACCTAGCAACGTGAGTAAAGCTTGGAAGACTGCATCCATTGCCTCCGGTCCCATATTTCAGCGCGACACCACACCGCACCACCCACTACGACTCCCCTGATCCGTCTTCTCTGCCCTGAGGCCCTGCTCCGCCTGTGGGGAGTAGTACCATCTTCTGCTGCTACTACATCCCGCCTCAGAGGACTGCCGCAGCGCTGGTGGCGAATCACCAGGCACCACAGGTGACGTAGTCATTTAATCCACTCGATTACCAACATCCCTTCTAGCCCTTATTTTTGCTGTGACAACCCTGGGCACGGGCCGGGCCTAGGCCACGACTGCATCCACCTTCCACCTGGAGGCCCGGTTCCGAGTACCCCCATCTCTCAGGGTGAGCTAGCGAGTAGCGAAGTAGGCGTCACATACTGAGCATTTTTAACTTTCAGGTGATTCACAAGACTTTATAACATTTAGATGTCAAAACAAAAAAAATGTTTTTTTCCACTGAAGTGTTGTTTCAGCACCAAATTTATAATTTACATGAGGGATAATAGGAGAAAGTGGACCACATAATTTGTTATGCAATTTTTACTGAACACAGTGATATACCGTATGTGGTTGTACACTACTGTTTCAGGTCACATAAGGGATCGGATGGGAGGGAGAGCTACTTTGTGTTTAGAACCGTTAGAGTAGATTGTGGGCTACGTTAGCTGAGCCCCTGAGGTGCTAGATCAGCAGAAACCATGCCAGGTGACCCCATATTGGAAACTTCCCTACCTAAGGAATTAATCTGGGGGTGTAGTGAGTATTTTGATCCCACAGGTGCCTAACAGAATTTTATAACATTAGGACATGGAAATATAACATTTTAGCGTTAAAAAAAAATATTTTTTTCATTTACTGCAAATTTGTCAAATACATAGGTGCAACTGGACCCCACAATTTATTGCGCAATTTATCCCGAACGTGATGCTGCCCTATATGACATCAGAAACTACTGTTGGGTCACACATCAGGGCTGAGCAGGAAGGAGCACTATTTTGCTTTTAGAGAACAGATTTTTCTAGAATAGTTTGCATGTGACATTTACTGTGTACCTAAGGTCCCAGAACAGCAGAAAAACCCCAAAAGTGACCCTATTGCAGAAATTGCAGCTCTCAATTAATTTATCTATGGGTGACTATTTTGTAACATCCACGCCAAGCTTTTTTTTCTGAAGAATTGCAAATCAGCCAGTTTAGTGCCCATACATTGTACTCCCATACAGTGTAGAGCCCCCATATATTGTAGCACCCCCATACATTGTGCCCAGCTTGTGCTTTTGGAGACATGCACCCTGTAAATTATTAAGTGCTCTCTCCCCACTATAATAATGGCAAACATGTGGCAACTTACTGCGGTTTAGGCACAGTGGGACTCAGAAGGAGGGGGCATTTGGATTTGGGAGCCAAGATTTTATTTGAGGGTGTGGGAGACATGTCGCTTTTCCAGAGTCTTTGTTCTACCAGTAACATGGAAACTCCTATATATCCATATATATCCAGTGACTGATGACGAACCTGAATGGGGGCATAGTTTTGTGCTGGATAAGTTAGTGGTTTTAATTGGTAACATTTTGGAGTACATGGAAAACAAAAACAGTTGGAGCGCCAATGGTGAAGAGCCTGAGGTTTGGGGGGGAATGAAGGGGGAGATGTAGTGACCACTCACCTGGTCCTGTTGTGCAAAGGAGCCCCGCACAACAAGGGAAAACGCTTCCAGGTGGGAGTCTGTAAGATGACCGCAGCTTAGCAGGAACTGCTGTGGGGAGCTTCTGTCTGCTTCAGCGGTCACATGACCAGGACCGTGTGACCGAAGTGGGCGTTCCACAATGACATCACATCAGGTCCTGTAGTAGGCTAGTTGTAAACAGAGCAGCTTCCACTGCTCTCCACAGGGGAAATTAGCAATCAAGAAAGAAGGAATTCTGCGGTGTTAGTGAAGCGCTAGAACAACTAGACAGGGGATTAGGTTATAACACACAAACCTTTTATTGTTTAGTACGCTCTCTAACGCCACGACGTGTTTCGATAGCAGACGCTATCTTCCTCAGGTAGATTACTTACCTGAGGAAGATAGCGACTGCTATCGAAACGCGTCGTGGCGTTAGAGAGCGTACTAAACAATAAAAGGTTTGTGTGTTATAACCTAATCCCCTGTCTAGTTGTTCTAGCGCTTCACTAACACCGCAGAATTCCTTCTTTCTTGATTTTGGAGTACATGACATTTTTTGATCGCTTCCAGTGTAAGGCTGGGATTACATTATTTTATTCTATACTGACCACCTACGTTGGGGTATCCATGTAAATCCCACAAAAATGTGATTCAGACAAGGCCCCCGATGGAACTTCAAACTATAAAGAGGTAGATGGAGACAATATGGAGTCCACTTGGCATCTGCTACGGTGGTCAACCACACTTGTGCACTAAAAAGACGTCTAAAAAAAGTGACACTGCCGGAACAGAGACCAGATGGAGTCCAAAGTACTCCATCTGCCTCATAAGTGAGTGGTTCCGGGGATTTTGTCTGAATCGCATTTTTTGAGATCCACATGGAAACCCTGATGTAAATGCTCAGCAGAGAGCACAGGATGAATGTGACCCGAACCTTATTCTGATTTTTGAGAGATAGAATGAACAAATAGACAGCAGTACAAGAATAGTTCTTATTTTTATATTTATGCTGTTCTTCGTGCGGTATGAATGATAAGACGACTTAATTCTTCCGGTCGGTGAGATTACAGCGATACCAGAATTATATCGGGGATTTTTTTAGGTTTTGCTGCTCTCACACAGTAAAAATGCTTTTTTTATAAAAAAGAAATAATTTTTTGTTGCCATATTCTGAGAGCTGTACCTTTTTAAAAAAAATTTTGACAAACAGCGCTGTATGAGGGCTTATTTTTTGCATGACAAGTTGGAGATTTCCTTTGTACCATTTTGGGGCACTTAGTAATTTTTGATTGATTTTTAATCAGATTTTTCAGACATAGAATTAACAATAACCAGCAATTCAGTTATTGTGTTTAGTTTTTATATTTTGGAACTAGCCCAGGGGATGGGGATGACTCGGTACCTGGGCCTTTGCCTTTAGGAATGTCGCTGTGGTCGGCTCCCGGGCCCGTACCCTGGGGTCCCTCTTTAAAAGCGTTAATAATTGTTTATTTTATAAGAGTTCGTGACGCCACCTGTGGCTTCTGGTGAGGATCACCAGCGCTGCGCAGTCCACTGAGGCCGGTGATAAGGCAGCTCGATGGTATGGCTCCCCACAGGTGGAGCTAGGCCTCAGGGCAGTATATGAAGGGGAATGCAGGACAGACGAGACCCAGCCGGGCCCGAGCAAGAACAGGGACAGACACGATAGTCACTTCAGTACCTTTTACTGATGGAAATTCAGGCACATCCCGGAGCACTGTAGGGTGAAGGGTGCATGTCAGGATCCTCCCCAATGAGCGGGTTTTGGGCCTCCTGTTTCTTGCTTCTGCGTAGTAAGTTTCTGACCTGCCTGGAGCTAGGACTAACTTTGTCTCTGTCCTGCGCTGGTTGACCTTGTCGTAGGGCCTTTTCTTGGAGTACACACACTTTAGCTGCGTGTCTATGTGTCTCTTGGCTCTGTTATGTATCAGCACTTTAGCAATCCTGGGACTTGTAGTTCTCCAGGGATTCCGGTTATGCCTTACTGGGTCATAGAGATCCCGGTAAACTTCGGACCCGGTGTCCGGTAAATTCTTCAGGGTGAGCCAGTTAAGCTCCTCTGCCCCCTATGTACTAACTCTCCACTTGCCTTCGGCCTACTTGGGCCCTCACTAGGCTATACACACTAACGGCAGCTGGCCGCGCTTCACCGATCTTATGGCGCCGGCACACCTAAAGTTCACTACTCTGAGCTACGACTCAACTGAACTCAACTCTGTAATCAGATTTGCACTAACTGAACTCTCCAGAGGAACTGCTGAATCACTGAGCTCTACTGCAGACTGACTTGTTTCGTGTCTCACTCTGCAGGAACTGAACTGCCTGGCTCCACCCTCCCTATTTATCTATTCCTAACGGGCTCCCTCTGGTGGTCTGAGGTGTAAGGTGGAGATGTGTGAATGGTTATGGGGGCCTCTTGTGGAGGAATCCATCAATGCACTCTTCCAGGATCTGTGATACCAAGCGCAGCTGGGCGTCACATTTGCACCGTTCACCGTGTGGTAAAAGTGATAAGACCGTTTTGTTCGTCGAGTCAGTACGATTACAGGCCCGGCTGCCAAGTACCCCATGGCCCTGGGGGCGAGACATAACCTCTATCTATAAATCTTTTTGACAGGCCATCTGATTGTTCTTCAAATTTTTTAGTAGAATTATTAATTTTTCGAAGCCTTAAAAATTGACTATAAGGCAGGTCACATTTTGAGTGGTGCGGATGATAGCTGTTGTAATGTAATAGCATATTAGTGGCGGTGTGTTTACGAAATGATTCTGTTACAATAATACCTTCCTGGATGGACATATGCACATCTAGGAAATCTAACTCATGACCCCCAAAAGTAGAAGTGAACCTCATATTTTCTATATTCTCTAAATTGAGAAATGTCACAAACTCTTCAAATTGCACTCTTGTCCCAGCCCATACCAAGAAATTGTCATCGACATATCTATGGTATGCCTTAATGTACCTCAGATAAGGGTTTTCCCCACTCAACATAAACGTTTCTTCCGAGACTGCTAAAAATAAATTAGCAAAGGTGCAAGCGACGGGCGTACCCATCACGGTACCCGTCGTTTGAGTCTACCACGTGTTCCCAAATTTGAAAGAGTTGTGAGTACAAACATAAGACTATTTTTCCTTTTCCAATAATTATATTTTTTTCTAATTACATTTTTTTCTTCATTCTATTTATCTTTATTTTTTATTTTTTTTTATTTAACATCAATCATTCACTTTTATTATTCATTGTCTTCTGTATTACTATTCTGCATATGGGGCCTCTTTGCTTATTAATAATAATTCTTAATGTTGTCACATTGTTTCTTCCATTTGATCTTGATTTGTGAGGTTTTAGGAGAGTTCTCTTCATACACTTTACCTTTCATTCAGCGATGATTGTGTCACTACATCTAGCATGCCCACCCATTCCTAATGACTTGTCACTTCCTCTTTGCGGTCCATGTTGACACGCACGCCGACGTCACTTCCGGGTTTACCTCCATGCGGTCCACGCTGACACGCCGACGTCACTTCCTCCCAGGCGGCCGTGCTCCATGGAGACGTGTCTGCCTGGCAGGATGTGACGCCGGGATTTCCATGCATGGCACGTGCGCTCCCACCAGTTCATACTAATTGACTACCGGCCTCCCTATATACTGTATATACACCAACTCATTGGTCTCACTCATATCCTTGACAAAGCATTGGCGAAACGCGTCTTGGCGTCTTGGGGGTCAGTATTCCTTATTATCTTATTGCATTTTTGGCTCTTAGTCTTTTGTGGCATATTTCATTGAATATTTACTTGTGGGCATCATCAGATTACTTGTGGCACTGTGCACTTTATCATTATTACTCTCTCATGCTCTTGCCCCCATCAGCATTTTCTGCTATTATCTATACACTGATTTTAGATTCATTATAGTCACATATCTTATGCCATATAGTTATATGAGTCATTTTTTATTTATTATTGATGTCTACTGCTCATGTATTCCCCCCTGGCATGCCTTCCCCTCTGATTTTCTTTTCCCCTTTCCCCTCCCCCCTTTTTTCAGTATTTTTCTATCATGTTTTTAATTATATGATTCAATAAAATTTTGTGATTTTATGACTCCATTATAGAGTTGTTGTGTCCCTTTCTAGGTTTTGATTTTTAATGACACACAAACATTATTCATTTGTTTTTTCAGCTAATTTTTGTGGTGATTATGTGTCCTGTATTTTTACAGAGTTTATCGTTTTCCAATATGGATTTCAAACCCAAAGAGGCCGCTTGGCACTCCCAAGATTTATCAGTTTTTATTGGGAAAGGAGTTCAACTTGATAATACCAATCAAGCCGACATCCGTGAATGCAAGCGCATCTTAAAATTACTTTACCACCGCCGTATTAAAGTCTGGTGGAATAAGTTTACATTAGAGAAATATGCGGAGGAAATACTCATCCCACGGGGACTATGGATACAGGTATTTCTCTCGTATGGGAAAGACGATTCAGTTTTTGCGACACAGTGGGAAGAGGTATGTGATAAATGTTCATGTGAACTTTTGGGTCTAATTATCGACAAGAATGGGACCACTTTGAATGAGATTGATTCAGAGATCACCATAACAGAGGAAAAACTAACATCTTTGATGTCAACAAATGACTTTGATAAATTCAACAAAGAGTTGGAGGAATGCTTCTCCCTTTGGGAGAAACAGATTAAGATAACAAAAACGAATAAATACCAACGTGACCAATCTGACAGAGATAATAACAAAGTGTATAAATGGAAATTCATTAAGTCGTCTCATGGCGAACGGAAAGGATCAGTCTCATCTTATATATCGACGAATAATGAATCCACTGACTCCTCCACCGCAAAGCCTGATTACAATACGCGATGGGGTCAGAAAAAGCAGGAAGATTGGAGAAACCGTCCTAAGCAAATGACTATTTCAGAGGCCAGCACATCGAAATCCACACTGAAGGTAATTAATTTGACACATCATGTTCTTACTACATCTCAGATCAATGTATTATCAAAGGGATTGACATTTTCACCCACTAGTGGCTTTGATTTATTTATGGGTCTTAAGGATCTCCACCTTTTTGCCCGTAAGCTGATTTTTTTAAAAATGTTCCACAAGAAATCTGATGGTGATATTTTTTCCACAACAGAAGAACATGAGGCCCTGAGGACCCTCGAGAGTCTCCTTGATGAACAGACAGAGAAACCAATAGGTAAATTTCCACAAGCCATTATTCCTAAGTCTCAACGTTTCCCTCCCCTCTCACTGTACCCCAACATTGAGCTATTTGTCCAGTTGGTGAGTGATGAGTTTAGACAGATACCCACTTCTGTTCCTTTTGATAACTGCAGTCGAGAGGAGAGGAAGGCAATTAAGGAATTACAAAACCTCCAGGACACAATCATTAAACCCTCAGATAAGGGTGGTGTAACGGGTCTGGGAGGCGGAACCTCTGGGCTACAATACAAGGGGGCGGTCCTTGTAAGGGAGCGGGTGGCGACCAGGCAGGTAGTCACAGGAGGTGACCAGGACAGTCTCTGGGTGTACGGGCAGGAGGCCACGGCAAGTGATCGGGGCAGTCTCTGGATAAAGGGTAGGTACGACCTGTGATGGCTGAACCTCCAGGTAGGCTAGCAAGGCAGATGAAGAATGTGTGCTCCCAGGTGAGCAAGCGAGAGTCTCTGGAATAGCAGGTGGTCACAGCACGTGACGGCGGAGCCTCCAGGTAGGCAAGCAGGCAGGTAACGGAGAAGCGCTCCCAGGTGAGCGGGCAAGAGTCTCAGGAGTAGCTGGTGGTCACAGCACGTGACAGCGGAGCCTCCGGGCTGGCAAGCAGGCAGGTAATGGAGAAGCGCTCCCAGGTGAGCGGGCAAGAGTCTCAGGAATAGCTGGTGGTCACAGCACGTGACAGCGGAGCCTCCGGGCAGGCAAGCAGGCAGGTAGCGGAGAAGCGCTCCCAGGTGAGCGGGCAAGAGTCTGGAGTAGCTGGTGGTCACAGCACGTGACAGCGGAGCCTCCGGGCTGGCAAGCAGGCAGGTAACGGAGAAGCGCTCCCAGGTGAGCGGGCAAGCTGGTCCATAGACAGACTGACCGGAGTTGTAAGGCAGACCGTCGGACCTCAGGCAAGCAGGCAGGTAGCTGAGGTGCGCTCCCAGGTGAGCGGGCAGGCTGGTCCTTAGACAGACTGACAGGAGTAGTAAGGCAGACCGTCGGACCTCAGACTAGCAGACAGGTAGCAAGTAATCAGGCAGGAATCTGACAGGTAACTGGCAGGTAACTGGCAACGGGACCTGAGGGCTGAAGCACAGGTGAGACACAGGTGCAAACAACATTGCTCGGGCACCTCCATTTTGGAGGAGGTGCCTTATATATGATGAAGTCCTCCGGCCATTGGCCGGGGACTCCTTAGGACGGCGCGCGCGGCCCCTTTAAGAGGAGGGGAGCGCGCGCGCGCCCTAAGCACAGGGGCCGGGAAGGAGCGCGCGCTGAGAGCAGAGCGGGAGGAGGACGCCGGGAAGGAGCGCGCGCTGACAGCAGAGCGGGAGAGGGACGCCGGGCACGGGGCAGAGCGGTGAGGGGAGCAGCGGCCCTGCCTAGCAGAGGGCAGGGACGCCGGCACTACAGTACCCCCCCCTTTAGGCCCCCCCTTTTTTAGGCCAGACAGAAATTTAGCTAGGATGAGAGGGGCATGGATGTTCTCCCGGGGCTCCCACGTTCTCTCCTCAGGACCAAACCCCTTCCAATCTACCAGAAAAAAGGTCTTTCCTCTTACCCTTTTGGTGGCAAGAATGTTCTCTACCTCAAACTCGTCCTCAGCAGAAACCGGAGCAGGAGGCGTACCTGTAGACTTGGAAAAAGAGTTAAGTACCACAGGTTTGAGGAGAGATACATGGAAGGAGTTAGGGATCCGTAAGTTGGCCGGGAGTTTCAATTTATAGGCCACCGGGTTGATCTGACTGGTGACCTCCAGAGGTCCGATGAACCGAGGCCCTAACTTGTAAGAGGGTATCTTGAGTCGAACATATTTAGATGAGAGCCAGACGTTATCTCCTGGACGAAATTGAGGAGGATCCAGGCGTTTTTTGTCAGCGTGTCTTTTCATCCGCTCGGACGACTGAAGGAGTGCGGATCGGGTACTCTCCCAAATGGAGGAAAATTTGCTAACGAGAGATTCCGCAGCCGGGTTGTCCACCGAGGTGGAGACAGGAAAAGGAATCCGAGGATGCTGACCAAAGACTACAAAAAACGGGGATTTGGAGGAGGATTTGCTCTCGTGATTATTGTAAGAGAACTCGGCCCATGGTAGGAGATCCACCCAGTCAGAATGGTGGGCATTAACGAAGTGCCGGAGGTAACTGGTCAGGTTCTGATTGATCCGCTCCACTTGACCATTGGACTGTGGGTGATAAGCGGAAGAGAAGTCCAGGGTGACGTCTAGTAGTTTACAAGTGGCTCTCCAGAAGCGTGAGGTGAACTGTACCCCACGATCCGACACGATGTGGAGGGGCAGGCCATGAAGACGGAAGATGTGACGAATAAAGTCTCTAGCTAGCTCGGGTGCAGACGGGAGGCCTGACAGGGGAACGAAATGAGCCATCTTGGAGAAGCGGTCAGCGACCACCCAAATGACCGTACAACCGGCAGAGATTGGGAGGTCAGTTATGAAGTCCATTGCAATATGCTGCCAGGGGGCAGCAGGTACTGGGAGCGGAAGGAGGCGACCGGCTGGCAGATGTCTCGGAACCTTGTTGCGGGCGCAGGACACACAGGCAGAAACAAAGTCTATTACATCCTTGTGCAGGGTAGGCCACCAGTAGTGCCGGGAAATAAGCTGGAGGGTCTTCTTCTGACCAGCGTGGCCAGCCAGTTTAGACGAGTGACCCCAGTGAAGGATCTTCTCCCGATCAGGTACTGATACGAACGTCTTTCCGGGAGGGAGATGATTTAGACTCACGGGAGCCACCTGCATTACTCTGGCGGGATCGATGATGTGTTTCGGATCTTCCTCGAGATCAGATACCAGAAAGGATCGAGACAAGGCGTCCGCCTTGACGTTTTTGTCAGCCGGGCGAAAATGAAGGACAAAATCAAAACGAGCAAAAAACAAGGACCACCGGGCTTGGCGCGGGTTAAGTCTCTGGGCATGCTGGAGGTAAGCCAAGTTCTTGTGGTCAGTGTAAATTATTACCGGGTGAAGAGCCCCCTCAAGCAGGTAACGCCACTCCTCCAATGCCAGTTTGATGGCCAATAACTCTCGATCTCCTATGGAATAATTGCGCTCTGAGGAGGAGAAGAGTTTAGAGAAGAAGCCGCAAGTTACCATCCTCCCGGAAGAAGATTTTTGAGTAAGTACCGCTCCAGCTCCAGAGGAGGAGGCGTCCACTTCCAGGAAGAACTGCTTGTTGCCGTCCGGGCGATGCAGCACCGGGGCGGAAGAGAAGGCCTGTTTTAAGGAAAGAAAGGCTTCTTCTGCTTCGGGCGGCCACTCTTTGGGATTAGTACCCTTACGGGTGAGCGCGGAAATTGGGGCAGTCCGGGAAGAGAAGTGTGGTATGAAGAGGCGGTAGTAGTTGGCGAAGCCCAGGAACCGCGGAATGGCCTTCAACCCCTCCGGTCGGGGCCATTTCTCGATGGCAGACAGTTTCTCTGGATCCATTCGTAGGCCGGTCTGAGAAATAATGTAGCCCAAAAACGGAAGCGAGGTCTGCTCAAAGAGGCACTTCTCGTATTTAGCGAAGAGGTGATTCTCCCTGAGCCTGAGCAGGACCTGACGAACGTCCCTCCGGTGAGTCTGGAGATCCGGAGAGAAGACCAAGATGTCGTCCAGGTACACCACTACGCAGGAGTAGAGAAGGTCCCGGAAGATGTCATTGACCAACTCTTGAAAGACGGCAGGAGCGTTACAGAGACCAAAGGGCATTACCAAGTATTCATAGTGGCCGTCCCGGGTGTTGAATGCCGTCTTCCATTCATCCCCTTGACGGATACGAACCAGGTTGTACGCCCCACGGAGGTCTAGTTTGGTGAAGATTCTAGCCCCCCTCAGACGATCAAATAATTCTGGAATGAGCGGAAGGGGGTACTTATTCTTCACCGTGATCTGGTTTAGGCCTCTATAGTCTATACAGGGACGGAGAGAGCCGTCCTTCTTTTTGACGAAAAAGAAGCCTGCTCCCGCCGGGGAGGTAGATTTCGGGATGAATCCCCTGGCCAGATTCTCCTCAATATATTCGGACATCGACCGGGTCTCAGCAGTGGATAAAGGATAAATACGCCCACGGGGAGGAGTAGTACCGGGTAACAGGTCGATGGGACAGTCGTATGGTCTATGAGGGGGTAATGTCTCTGCCTCCTTTTTATTAAAGACATCAGCATAAGACCAATAAGGAATTGGAAGTCCAGGTAGATTAGCTGGGGTAGGAGAGGGACGGACGGGATGGACGGGAACCAGGCAGGTCTTATGACAGTCTTGTCCCCAGCGAAGGACTTCTCCGGTTTGCCAGTCAAGCACGGGTGCATGTTTCTGGAGCCAAGGCAGACCTAGCAAGAGGGCGTGAGAGAGTCCAGGCAGAACATGAAAGGAGATACTTTCAGAATGCAGCATTCCCACCTGCAGAGTAATGGATTCGGTGATGAGTTGGATGGGGCGTGGTAAGAGCCCCCCATCCACGGCAGCCACAGACAAGGGTACAGCCAGAGGTTTGGTGGGGATGCGGTATTTCTCTACCAGGGACTGTGAAATAAGATTCCCGGCTGCTCCAGAGTCCAGTTGGGCTAGTTCGAAATAACGGTTCTCCCCGTAGACGATTGAAACTGACAACAGCAGGGATGGAGAGGATTTATTCTTGTCTAGGTGGACCTCTCTGAGCGAACCTAGACACAGGCGTTTCCCGACCTCTCCGGGCAGGCACGGATCCGGTGCTCCTTACTGCCACAGTAGAAGCAGGTCCCCTCGGCACGGCGTAAGTCCTGACGGGTCTTGACCATCTTGGTCTGGTCGACCTGCATAGGCTCAGGAGGGTGTACCTGGTTAGAGACAGAAGGAGTGACGGGTTTCTGAAAAGTAGGAGCTAGACGTGGTAACCTCCTCTCACGGGTGACCTCTCTGGCACGCTCCTGGAACCGTAGGTCAATCCGGGTGGAAAGAGTTATTAAGTCATCGAGAGTGGTAGGAATGTCCCGACCGGCAAGTTCATCTTTAATACGGCCGGACAGACCCTCCCAGAAGACGGAAACCAGAGCGTCGTTATCCCAGGCCAGCTCCGAGGCAAGGGTACGGAACCGTATGGCATATTGGCCCACGGTGAGACTCTCCTGACGGAGGCGTAGCAACGATGATGCAGATGAGGTCTTCCGTCCGGGTTCGTCGAAGACTTTCCGGAAAGCCGTGAGAAAAGCAGGCAAGTTGGACACCAGGGGGTCTCCTCTCTCCCATAGAGGATTTAGCCAGGCCAGGGCCTCCCCGGTGAGATGGGACATGATGAAGGCAATTTTGGCCCGGTCGGAGTTAAACTGGTGGGACAAAAGTTCAAAGTGCAGGATGCACTGATTTAAGAAGCCCCGAGCCTGGACGGAGTCGCCTCCGAAGCGAGGAGGTGCAGAAAGCCGGGGTCCGGGGTAGGATACCATGGTATTAGTGGGCAGCGGAGCTGCCGGATTGCAAGATATGGCACTGGCGGAGGTTGTTGGTGGATCAGACAGAGTGTTCAGGCGAGTATTGACATTCCGCAGGTGACCCAGGATGGACTCCTGTTGGGACCTCTGACGGGACAGTTCAAGACAGAGGTCCGAGAGCGAGGGAGCTTGGGTGCCACCGGGTTCCATGGCCCGAGCAAACTGTAACGGGTCTGGGAGGCGGAACCTCTGGGCTGCAATACAAGGGGGCGGTCCTTGTAAGGGAGCGGGTGGCGACCAGGCAGGTAGTCACAGGAGGTGACCATGACAGTCTCTGGGTGTACGGGCAGGAGGCCACGGCAAGTGATCGGGGCAGTCTCTGGATAAAGGGTAGGTACGACCTGTGATGGCTGAACCTCCAGGTAGACTAGCAAGGCAGATGAAGAATGTGTGCTCCCAGGTGACCAAGCGAGAGTCTCTGGAATAGCAGGTGGTCACAGCACGTGACGGCGGAGCCTCCAGGTAGGCAAGCAGGCAGGTAACGGAGAAGCGCTCCCAGGTGAGCGGGCAAGAGTCTCAGGAGTAGCTGGTGGTCACAGCACGTGACAGCGGAGCCTCCGGGCTGGCAAGCAGGCAGGTAACGGAGAAGCGCTCCCAGGTGAGCGGGCAAGAGTCTCAGGAATAGCTGGTGGTCACAGCACGTGACAGCGGAGCCTCCGGGCAGGCAAGCAGGCAGGTAGCGGAGAAGCGCTCCCAGGTGAGCGGGCAAGAGTCTGGAGTAGCTGGTGGTCACAGCACGTGACAGCGGAGCCTCCGGGCTGGCAAGCAGGCAGGTAACGGAGAAGCGCTCCCAGGTGAGCGGGCAAGCTGGTCCATAGACAGACTGACCGGAGTTGTAAGGCAGACCGTCGGACCTCAGGCAAGCAGGCAGGTAGCTGAGGTGCGCTCCCAGGTGAGCGGGCAGGCTGGTCCTTAGACAGACTGACAGGAGTAGTAAGGCAGACCGTCGGACCTCAGACTAGCAGACAGGTAGCAAGTAATCAGGCAGGAATCTGACAGGTAACTGGCAGGTAACTGGCAACGGGACCTGAGGGCTGAAACACAGGTGAGACACAGGTGCAAACAACATTGCTCGGGCACCTCCATTTTGGAGGAGGTGCCTTATATATGATGAAGTCCTCCGGCCATTGGCCGGGGACTCCTTAGGACGGCGCGCGCGGCCCCTTTAAGAGGAGGGGAGCGCGCGCGCGCGCGCCCTAAGCACAGGGGCCGGGAAGGAGCGCGCGCTGAGAGCAGAGCGGGAGGAGGACGCCGGGAAGGAGCGCGCGCTGACAGCAGAGCGGGAGAGGGACGCCGGGCACGGGGCAGAGCAGTGAGGGGAGCAGCGTCCCTGCCTAGCAGAGGGCAGGGACGCCGGCACTACAGGTGGCAACATTGTTTTGCTACCTCTGTCCAAATATGAGAAGGAGGTGAAACGACAACTATGGGATCAAACGACTTATAAGAAATTAACGTTTAATCCTTTGTCTAGTTTTCAGAGTTCTCTCGAATCTATACTCTGATGCGGTCCAAAAGGGGGTTTTGACCAGACAGGAAATAGCCTACCTCTTAAATAAAGATCCACGTATCCCAACCTTCTACATACTCCCAAAGATTCACAAGGATCTCCATGATCCCCCAGGTAGGCCTATCGTTTCCAGAACTGATAATTTCTGTGAATCTGTTTGCAAACTAATTGATCACACATTGCGACCCATCATAGAAACTTTACCATCTTATCTGAAGGACACCTCGGATCTTCTGAAAAGAGTGGATGGGGTTCAGGTGGACAAAAATGTGATAATGGTCACATGTGATGTTGAATCCCTTTACACATAAATATATCATGATGATGGGAATAGGGCAGCAACATCCTTTTTGAAAATGTCTAATATCGGTAGAGATTTTGGTGACTTGATCATTACACTTTTGGATTTTGTCTTGAAACACAACTTTTTTCTCTTTAGGGATGCCTTCTTCCTTGCGCCCCCTCATATGCCAACCTGTTCCTGGGGCTGTGGGAGAGAGAGGTGTTCATGACTAACCCAATCCCCCAAATTGACAAGGTTCTATACTGGGGTCGCTTTATTGACGATGTATTTTTCTTGTGGCAGGGTTCTGAGGAGGCCCTTACATCTTTCATATCTACTTTGAATGATAATGACCTCAATATTAGACTTACCTTTAAACATGGACGACATCAAATTGACTTTCTGGATGTCCTACTTGACATCGATGAAGATGGATTTATTCAAACGGACGTTTACCGCAAACCGACCTCAGTAAATTCTCTCCTGATTGCTGCCTCTTCGCATCCTAGAAATCTGGTTGATAGCATCCAACCGGACAATTTCTCAGAATGCGTCGTATTTGTTCGAGTGTTGCAAAGTTTGAGATTCAGGCTAATCTACTGAAAAATAGGTTCCGTGATAGGGGCTACAGTGACAAAACTATCCAAAGGAGCTACCGGAGGGCCAAATTTTCCAAGAGGAAGGATTTACTATATAAAACACGAACACCGGAATCATCGGACCTGGTTAGATTCATCTTTACCTTCAATGCCAGAAGTGGGGAAATTTGGGCTGCGCTTAAGAAACACTGGCAAATTCTACAATTAGATCAATCATTGGCACCTTATGTCTCCAGAAATCCAAAAATCACTTACCGACGATCCCATAACTTACGGGACTTGCTGGTCCATAGTCATTTAGCAAGCAAGAAAAAGAACTTATTATTCGGCTCTAAGGGCCCGCAATGGGGCTGCCGTCCCTGTGGCGGATGTGTAGCCTGTCCAAACATTGAATCAACTAAGACTTTTACCAATGCTGATAACTCAAGGAGTTTCAAGATCACTCACACCATGTCATGTGACACAGTAGGTGTGATCTACAGTGCCAGGTGTTCCTGCAACAAAATCTATATCGGGATGACAACAAGAAAATTGCTTAGGAGGACACGAGAACATGTCCTAGATATAAAGGCAGCCAGAGAAAATGACACTCTCGAGGAACTGAAAACCATTCCATGCCACTTCAAAAAGTTCCATGATTGTGACCCCTCGACATTGAAGGTGAGTGGTATTGACAGAGTTTACCCTGGCATCCGGGGGGGTAATTGGAAAAAGTTATTAGCACAAAAGAAGGTGAGGTGGATCACCATTTTAAATGCTATGTCACCTCATGGTCTGAGCGAATCATTTACCTTCGCACCCTTTCTCTACATATCTTTTTGTTCTAATGCGCTTCATTTTTTGTCTTTATGTTGCTTGTTTTTAAACTAGGTTGTTTTTATTCTTGATTTTAATTTGCTTGTTCTCACCTTAGTTTCCTTAGTTCTTTCGCCCACTGACACTTATTTTATGGCCGGTCATCTTCCTTCAAGCGAACTGTAAGAGGAACCACGGAGGATTGAAGCCTGTCGCAAATTCATCTCTAGAGGAAGAGCTTTTGTCGCACTTGACACTTTACCCAACTCTCGCACTCGTAGATGTTTTCTATTATATATCATATAATGTGTATATATATTTCTATATTTGTACAGTATATTATTGTATTTATTGGCTTTAGGCCACAAACATTTGTGCCCCATAATGAATCATTTGTTCATTATTGCACTGCACTTTGCACTATCTTTGGTTTATTTTTCTTATATTTTTCATTATTTTTTTTTATTTTTTTATATACATTTTTTCTTTTATTCATTTATTTTTATTTTTATTTATTAGTATTTTATTATATTTTTTCTAATTACATTTTTTTCTTCATTCTATTTATCTTTATTTTTATTTTTTTTTTATTTTTTTTTTATTTTATTTAGCATTAATCATTCACTTTTATTGTTCATTGTTTTCTGTATTACTATTCTGCACATGGGGCCTCTTTGCTTATTAATAATAATTCTTCATGTTGTCACATTGTTTCCTCCATTTGATCTTGATTTGTGAGGTTTTAGGAGAGTTCTCTTCATACACTTTACCTTTCATTCAGCGATGATAGCGTCACTACATCTAGCACGCCCACCCATTCCTAATGACTTGTCACTTCCTCTTTGCGGTTCATGTTGACATGCACACCAACGTCACTTCCGGGTTTACCTCCATGCGGTCCACGCTGACACGCACGCCAACGTCACTTCCTCCCGGGCGGTCGCGCTCCAGGGCGACGCATCTGCCTGGCAGGATGTGACGCAGGGATTTCCATGCATGGCACGTGCGCTCCCACCTGTTCATACTAGTTGACAACCGGCCTCCATATATATATATACACCAACTCATTGGTCTCACTCATATCCTTGGCAAAGCATTGGCGAAACGCAAGTCGGTCGTGAGGTGTGGCGTCCTTGGGGTCATTATTCCTTATTATCTTATTTTTATTTTTGGCTCTTAGTCTTTTGTGGCATATTTCATTGAATATTTACTTGTGGGCATCATCAGATTACTTGTCGCACTGTGCACTTTATCATTATTACTCTCTTATGCTCTTGCCCCCATCAGCATTTGCTACTATTATCTATACACTGATTTTAGATTCATTGTAGTCACATATCTTATGCCATATAGTTACATGAGTCATTTTTTATTTATTATTGATGTCTACTGCTCATGTATTCCCCCCTGGCATGCCTTCCCCTCTGATTTTCTTTTCCCCTTTCCCCTCCCCCCTTTTTTCAGTATTTTTCTATCATGTTTTTAATTATATGATTCAATAAAATTTTGTGATTTTATGACTCCATTATAGAGTTGTTGTGTCCCTTTCTAGGTTTTGAACAAGAAATATGTGTATGAGGAGACGCCTGCAATGAGATTCCAGAATTTCTAAGTCAATAGATAATAGGGCCATCTGTGGGGTGATTTTTAGTGACCTGTTGAGTAATCGGTTTATGAGGGAGGAGATTTGATCCCATAAGGTTTTGATTTTTGGGCAGGACCAGAAGATGTGTAATAGGTCAGCTTTAATACAGCAATTTCTCCAACACAATGGAGATGATTCAGAACTAATATGGGATAATCTAGAGGGGGTGTAGTACCATGTAGTCAAAATTTTATAGTAAGACTCTTGAAGAGATGTTGATATAGTAGCTGAGTAGGAGTAGTTTATAGCATCTTCCCATTGTTGTAAATCTGGAGAAATTTTTAAATTCCCATTTGGCGAAATATGAATTTTCAACGAATTCAGAGTCGTTGTTAAACCAGGAATATAATTTTTTTGTGCCCCAAAACAGGTTGTGGTTAATATTGCAAAGGAGTTTAGCTGATTGTTCAGAGATTTTTGGTTTATTGAATAAGAATTGCTTTATATAATCTTTTAGGATCATAAAATGAAAAAAGTCAGATGTAGGTAGACTAAATCTGGCTTTTAATTCAGTATATAAACAGATATTATCACCATTGTATAAATCCTTTAATTTTTTAAGGCCAAAATTCGACCAATGAGAGGGGATTAGGGAGTTGTTAAGAGAAGCAATGAATGATAAAGGAAGAGTTTTAATGATGTCGAATTTTTTTGCTTTCCTTCTGGGCTTTGATATTTTTTCCCAAGCGGAAATAGTAGCTTGGAAAATAGGGTTATTAGAGTAGTTGGAGGAGTTTTTAAATAATTGTTTATATAATAAGTCACAAGGAGGGGAGTTATTATTTTGGTGTAATTCCAGGTTGTACCAGGCAGGAGGGTTATCAGGAACAAACCAGTAAGAGCTCTGTTTGATCAAGTTGGCCAGATAATAAGCTGTAATGTTAGGGAGACTGGCACCCCCATTTTTTTTTTTATATAGAATATTAGTAGGAACTCTAGCTTTTTTATAATTCCATATAAAGGAATTAATTTGGTTTTGTAGCCTCAATAAGGAGGAGGAGGGAATTGTAAGAGGAAGTGTTCTAAAAAGATATAAAATTTTGGGAAGGATAATAGATTTAATTATTAATTTTACCCAACCATGAAAGAACATGATTACCTAGGGCCAGTAAATCCTTAGCTATGGTAGTACTTAAGTTATTAATGCTGAGAGAAATCATAAAGTTAATATTTTTGGTAACTGAGATATCTAAATACGGGAGATCATTTTCTGTCCAAGAAAAAGGTGAAAGGTTTTTAATTTTATCTATGGAGTGCTTATTGACATTGAAATGCAAAATTTTAGATTTGTTTTCATTGATCTTGAAATATGAGATTTTTGAGAATGCGTTGAGTATTTTGGTGAGTTTAGAAATAGAAATAACAGGATCAGAGAGAGTCAAAAAGAGGTCATCCGCAAAGAGACCAATTTTGTATTGACGTGAAGGAATCGAGATTCCAGATAAAGGTAAGGAAAATTGTGGGAAGCTTCGAGGAATTTATCAATTTAATAATATTTATAATTCTCCTTGTTCCTTCCGTGGCCTGTCTGCCACCAACGAAACCAATTTGGTTGTTGTTTATTAGGTATGGGAGGGAATTTTTCAATCTATTTGCTAAAATTTTAGAGTACATTTTAAGGTCTGTATTAATCAGTGAAATTGGCCTGAAATTTTTGACCTGATCTAGTTTGTCTTTAGATTTTGGAATTAATATAATGTTGGTGACGCGCCCCTGGGCCTGCTGTGTCGCGCAGCGTCTCGCGCACGGGGGCTTACCCGGAACCGGATCAGATGAGGGTTGTAGTCTCCGAGTGGCGGGGACCCGGTCCGTGCCCAGGGGGTCAGACTCAGTGTGTGGCAGTCTTGATAGATGTTATTTGAGTGTCGACTACGCCACCCGTTGATTTGCAGCTATGGAGCTGCTGCTGCAGGGCAGACCGCTGAGGCCGGTGTAGAATTGTGCAGCGTGATAGTATAACCCCCAACGGGAGGGGTATGGCCTCAGGGCAGCCGACGTGGAAGATGGGGGTAGCAGGAACCACTCAGAGACGGTGCGGTGTAATTCAGGGTCTTTACTGGTAACAACGATAGACCCTCCCGGAGTACTTGCTAGCGAACGGGGCCTGGTCAGTCCTTGAGCAGATGGGATCTCCCCTGGCCAGGCGGAGTTGTAGGCCTCCCAAACTGACTGTACTCTTCTGGCTACCTTGCTAGAAGCGGATATAAGTAGCCCACGTCCCTGAGTGTACCGTGTGGTGCTCACCCGTATGGCCGGTGACTCGGGGCCTTCTATTGGCTTCCGCTCCACGATGGCGGTGCTGGTCCCACACGTGTGACCGTGCCTTCGGGTTTCTGGGCCTGAGGACCTGAAATCCCCTGCCGGTCGGCTTCTGCTGCTGGGTAAGAGTTAGTCCCCACAGCCTCGGACGCCGGGTCCGGTAAGAAAGCTTCTCAGTCAGGGCAAGCTCTGCAGCTGCCAGCCCCTGACTCGTAGTAGTATTGCTCCCACTGAGCTCCAGCTGTTTCTTCCTATGACTGTCTCTTGTCTCTACTCTCCTTGACTCCTAACCCTGCTTCAGCCCCGGGTTTATATAGGGGAAGTTCTTCCCCTCCCAAGACTGGGCAGGAGGTGTGGCATGCACAGGATCCCTGACCAAAGGACCTCCCACCTGCTCTCAGACATAACATCTCTATCACTGTGGCAACCAGACCCCTGGGGTGTCACATTCCCCCCTAGTGAAATTTAGTACTCCGGGACTAAACATATTTTAGAAAAACATAACAAGATAAAAACAATAATAATACAACAAGAAAAACATATAAAGATGGTTACGGCATGTCCGTAACCGGGTGCAGTCTTTGAAGAAAAGCAAGGTGTCCATTTCACCAAAACAGGGAGACGTAACCAGGTAGGGGTTTGTCCTACCCCGAGTCCTTAACAGTCTTTAGTCCGTCCTGGGTTACGCTCCAACTATGTACAAGGATTCCCGGTAAATCCACCAAGGACTCCTACAAATAACTAGAAACACAAAATTATACACAAGCAACAATACACAGGTAAACATAAATAAAACAATTTATACACTTCAAATCCTCCACCGTGCGGGTAACTGGCCTCTAGTGGCCCTAGTGGACCTACGGAGCTGACTGCCTAGCCCTGAACTACAGGGTGTAGGAGCTGTCAAGGGTAAACTGGGCAGCTGTCTACCGGCTCTTTGGCTCACTAGGGATATGGCAGGCTCACTGCAAGCAGAGGGTTGATCCTCCTGGTCTGCGGGTGTGGGGTCTTCTGCCTCCTGTACCGGCTGTTCTTCCAGCTCTACCTGTTGCTCCGTAGGTGCTTGGGATGCTGGTTGGAGGAAGGTGAGTACGGGTACCACAACTGCACCATTGACTTGAGTCCAAGACCGAGGGAAGTCCCCGAGCACAGTACTAACCATATCTTCCCTTTCCTCTACGGGTCGATGGTCTTCTTGTTCCTCTTCAGGGTTCCTCAGTTGTTCGGGACACTTCTTCAGGTGGTCCCGGGATACAATAGCTGTGGTTTCCCCTCCGTCTTTACTGATGGTACAAACCTTCGGGTTCTCGTGGCTTGAGGGCAGTACGGTGTACGGGTCCTTTTCCCACTGGTCGTCCAACTTGTGGAGCCGTCTCTTCCTCTTCAAGACCTGCTCTCCGGGTACCAGGGGAACAGCGGGAGCATACTGGTTGTAAGTTTTCTCTTGTCTTTCCCTAGCCTGACAGAGACTTCGCTCCACGCTCTCCTGTACTCTCCGGTACTGCTGCTGCCTCTCCGTGTCCCAGTCTGTTTCTGGTGAAGTGTCCTCGGGTGTCAGGACTCCCATTTCCAGGTCAACAGGTAACTTACCAGGTCTTGCCCTCATTAGGTAAGCCGGGGTACAGTTGGTGGAACCTACCGGGATGTGGTTGTATAGGTCCACCAGATCGGGCAACTTCTCAGGCCACAGACTGCGTTCTTCCAGGGGCAACGTTTTTAAAAGATCCATTACCACCTGGTTCATTTTCTCACAAAGTCCATTAGTTTGCGGATGGTAGGGTGTCGTCCTTATCTTCCGGCAGCCATACAGATTGCAGAATTCCTGGAAGACCTCCGCTTCAAAGGCAGGTCCCTGGTCCGTCAGCACTTGGTCCGGGTACCCGTGTGGACGGCAAAAGTGCTGCTGGAAGGCTCTAGCTGCTGTTTGAGCCGTTAAGTCCTTGACGGGGACGACAACCAAGAACCGGGAGTAATGATCCACGATGGTTAACGCGTAGACGTAGCCACTTCTGCTTGGGGTCAGTTTTACATGATCCAAGGCTACCAGTTCCAACGGTTGTCGGGTGACGATGGACTGCAGGGGAGTCTTCTGGCTGGCACGGTCCTTCCTTCTCAGGTTGCACGGGCCACAGTCTCTGCACCACTTCTCAATGGTTCCCCTCATGCCTACCCAGTGGAATCGCTCGCGCAGCAGGAACTCCAGCTTCTTCCACCCGAAGTGCCCAGCTCCGTCGTGGTATGCCTCCATCACCATGGCTGCGTCTCTTCGTGGCACCACTACTTGCCAGAGTAGTTCATGCGTCCGGGAGTTAACCATTCTGCGGTACAACTTCCCCTTGTAAAGGAACAGTCGACTCTTCTCTGCCCATAGTTGTTTGGCTTCCTCCGGAGCGTCTGGTTCAAGGCAAGCCTCCGGGCGAGTCAGCATCTCCTTCACCAGTCGGACGGCAGGGTCGCTGTCTTGCGTTTCCGCCCAGTTGTAGTGAGGTAAGGGGTTCAACGTAGCAGCCTGCTTACTCCTTACCCGGTGGGAATACTGGATAGTCCCATGACGGTGGAACGCAGGGAGTTCAACTTCTTCCAGTCCCTCCGGATCTTCTCCTTCGTCCGTCAGGTTGGGCATCCTGGACAGGGCATCCGCGTTGGTATTGGAGCGTCCGGCCCGGTATTTGATTGTGAACTCGTAGTTGGACAGACGGGCCATCCACCTCTGCTCCAGGGCACCGAGTCTTGCCGTGTCCAGGTGTGTCAACGGGTTGTTATCCGTGTACACGGTGAACCGGGAAGAAGCGAGGTAATGCTTAAAGCGCTCGGTGACTGCCCATACTACGGCCAGGAACTCTAGCTTAAATGAGCTGTAATTCTCGGGGTTCCTTTCGGTGGGCCGCAGTTTTCGGCTGGCGTAGGCGATTACTCGTTCCTTCCCCTGCTGGATCTGGGACAGTACGGCTCCTAGCCCGATGTTACTGGCGTCGGTGTAGAGGATAAAGGGCTGGCTATAATCCGGGTACGCCAGGATTTCGTCCCCCGTGAGGGCCATCTTCAGCTGGCGGAAGGACTCTTCTTCCAACTCTTCCCATTGGAAGGGCGGCTTCTGGTTCTTGGCCTTCCGGGACTGGCCTATCAGGAGGTCCTGCATAGGTGCTGCCTTCTTGGTGAAACCGGGAATAAACCTTCGGTAGTAGCCTACCAACCCGAGGAACTGCCGCACTTCTTTTACGCTGGAGGGGCTTGGCCATTCCTTAATTGCGGTGATCTTATCAGGGTCGGGAGCCACTCCGTCAGCGCTCACCACGTGTCCCAGGTACTGCACCTTTGGTTTCAGGAGGTGACACTTGGAGGGTTTCACCTTTAGGCCGTAACTCGCCAGAGCTTCGAACACTTCCGCCAGGTGTTTCAGGTGGTCCTCATACGTCTTGGAATATACGATGACATCGTCCAGGTACAACAAGACCGTCTCGAAGTTTCTGTGGCCCAGACAACACTCCATTAGTCGTTGGAAGGTTCCTGGTGCGTTGCAGAGTCCGAACGGCATGCAGGTGAACTCGCTAAGTCCCATCGGGGTGGTGAATGCGGTCTTCTCCCGGTCTGCCTCTGCTACAGGAACCTGCCAGTACCCGCTAGTGAGATCCAAGGTAGAGAAGAAGTTAGCAGATCTTAAAGCAGCCAATGACTCCTCTATCCTTGGTAAGGGGTACGCATCCTTGTGTGTGATACGGTTGATTTTCCGGTAATCTACACACATCCTCATGGTGTTGTCTTTTTTTCTGACTAAGACTAGTGGAGCTGCCCAGGGGCTACAGCTATCCCTGATCACCCCAGCCTCCTTCATGTCTCTAAGCATCCCCTTGGCGTGTTGGTAGTGGGCAGGGGGTACGGGTCGATACCTCTCTTTTATAGGAGGATGGTCTCCCGTGGGGATGTGGTGTTCTACCCCCTTGACTCGCCCGAAGTCTAATGGGTGTTTACTGAACACTCTCTCGTACTCCTGAACCACCCGATAGACTCCTTGTTTCTGGTGTGAGGGAGTGGAGTCAGTACCCAGATGTAGTTGCTGACACCAGTCCTCCATGTTTTTCTTAGAGCCGTTACCTTCCTCCGGGTGAGATGGAGGCAAGGGTTCCACAGATTGTATAGAATTTTGGTTAATGGTATATAATTTGGCTAGCGTGGCATACCGGGGCAGGTACACTTCCCTCTCCCCGATATTTATTATGCGAACGGGCACCCTCCCATGGCGTACATCAACCACCCCCCGTGCTGTCAAAATGGTGGGCCTACTGTCTGAGTAAACTGGTTCTACCATTGCCTGGTAATCCCTACCTCTCAGACCAATAGCTGCCCGGCACCAAATCATCATTTCACTTTTTGGGGGCATGGCAATAGGAAAAGGGTCACACATTCTTACGCTACCAATCTCACCGCCGGAGAGTTCCACCTGTTGCTGTCGCATCAGTGCCCGGATCTCTTTCTGGAGCACCCGCTGCTCGCCGGAGCTGGCGTTCTTGGCAACCTGCTGTAAAAGGAAAATCACCTCTGCAAGACAATTTTCAATTACATTAGTTCCTAGAGTTATTTTTGGGTGACTCTCATGTTTGTCAATATCTACAATGATCAGTCCCTGTGCTGCCAGTTCGACTCTACCGATTTTGATGGTCACCTCTTTAAATCCGATCTGTGGCACGGGCTGGCCATTGCTGGCGATGATACTCAAGTCGTCGTCAGGGTAGCGGGTAATATCCGAGTCATTCCAGTACTGCTTAAAGAGCACGTACGGGATGGTGGTGACCTGCGACCCGGTGTCCAGTAGGGCACTCATGGGAATGCCATCCAGTACCACCGGCAAGACTGGACGTCCTCCCACATATCTGTCGCGCCAGTTCGATGGGCCTGGTGATCTTTTTCCTGGGGGTTGGCCCTCTACCCCAGGTTGTGCCCGTTTAAAGAACAGTAACTTGCCATATGTCCGGGTTGATTGCAGCGGCGGCAGATGGGTCGTCCGTCCTCGCTGTATCGGTCACTGGGTCTTCCTCTGGCCGGTGGGGTCCTCCTTGGTCGACGCCACGGGATGTCCTCCGGTCCGGATGCCAGCTGGATCTTCCCTGGGGTGGAAACCTGTAAAGACTGCACAGTTCGGGTTAGCGCAGCAACGCTCTTAGCTAGCTCTTGGACCTGATGGTGTAGGTCTGGAGCCGGGTCATTGTCCAAAGCCTGCGCATCAGCTCCCACAGGCCCTGCCGACAAGGGCGCCGCCTCCTGGTGGTAAGTAATCGCTGGGCGCCTGTGGGTCATAACGCCACCCGGTGCCGGTTCTCGGAGCACCCGGATGGCTCTGTCCTTGAACTGTGCAAAGCCCAGATGGGGATCCTGTAAGGCCATCGCCCGCAACTGGGTTCGGTGGGCATTACAATACAGTCCCTCTATAAATTGTTCAGTCAACAGCCTGTCCTCGTTTCCCACTCCATCAGGGTCGGTCTGCTTAATGGCCCTCAGGGCCTCTTGTAGGTTTAGTGCATAGTCCCTTATACTCTCATGCGCTCGCTGCTTGCACCCGTAGAATCTAAGCTTAATCTCGGCTGAGGTGCGGGTATCAAAGGTATCCTTCAGCCGGGTTAGTATCCCTGCGACAGTCTTCCTCCCAGGTGGCCAGGATTTTACTTCCCTTTTAGCTGCCCCGGTTAGTTGGGCCACCAGGATGCTCACTTTTTGCTCTTCTGTGAGGGGGTACACCTGGAAGAGGCTATCCAGCTTTTCTCTAAAGTCATGCAGGGTATGTGACTCCCCTGAGTACTGGGGTAGCCAAGCTGCTCCCGGGATATAGGGCATGGTGAAGGGCATAACTGCAGCAGCGGTGGCGCTGGTGGGGGTTGAGGCAGTGAAGCTCTCCTCCGTATCCGACATCTTCCTCCCCCCTAGTGGACCGTGGCCTACCTTGCGATGATCCTGTTCCGTAGGCCGCGGCTCCGCAGTAGATCGTCAGGGTTGAGGACCTTCCGTCGCGCTCCGGTGACGTCGGCGTCTGCTGGGCTCCTTTCAGGACCTTACGCAACGTCCGGACGTGAGGCGGGGCTTCAGTTCCCGCGCGCTTTCGAAGTCCACGCCCCTCTTCTTCCCGCGCGGCGTCCTCAAGATGGCGTCCAACGGCGGGAAAACTCCACGGATGGCGGGAAGAAGGCCGAAGATGGCGCCGGATGGCGGGAAAACTTCGCGGATGGCGGGAAGAAGGCAGAAGATGGCGCCGGATGGTGGGAAACCTCACCACTGGTAAGTTTGAACAGTCTTTGCTTTTCAGGCACGCAGTACCCGGTGGTTGCGGGCACGAAATCCTGCCGACTACGCCAAAGTTGACGCGCCCCTGGGCCTGCTGTGTCGCGCAGCGTCTCGCGCACGGGGGCTTACCCGGAACCGGATCAGATGAGGGTTGTAGTCTCCGAGTGGCGGGGACCCGGTCCGTGCCCAGGGGGTCAGACTCAGTGTGTGGCAGTCTTGATAGATGTTATTTGAGTGTCGACTACGCCACCCGTTGATTTGCAGCTATGGAGCTGCTGCTGCAGGGCAGACCGCTGAGGCCGGTGTAGAATTGTGCAGCGTGATAGTATAACCCCCAACGGGAGGGGTATGGCCTCAGGGCAGCCGACGTGGAAGATGGGGGTAGCAGGAACCACTCAGAGACGGTGCGGTGTAATTCAGGGTCTTTACTGGTAACAACGATAGACCCTCCCGGAGTACTTGCTAGCGAACGGGGCCTGGTCAGTCCTTGAGCAGATGGGATCTCCCCTGGCCAGGCGGAGTTGTAGGCCTCCCAAACTGACTGTACTCTTCTGGCTACCTTGCTAGAAGCGGATATAAGTAGCCCACGTCCCTGAGTGTACCGTGTGGTGCTCACCCGTATGGCCGGTGACTCGGGGCCTTCTATTGGCTTCCGCTCCACGATGGCGGTGCTGGTCCCACACGTGTGACCGTGCCTTCGGGTTTCTGAGCCTGAGGACCTGAAATCCCCTGCCGGTCGGCTTCTGCTGCTGGGTAAGAGTTAGTCCCCACAGCCTCGGACGCCGGGTCCGGTAAGAAAGCTTCTCAGTCAGGGCAAGCTCTGCAGCTGCCAGCCCCTGACTCGTAGTAGTATTGCTCCCACTGAGCTCCAGCTGTTTCTTCCTATGACTGTCTCTTGTCTCTACTCTCCTTGACTCCTAACCCTGCTTCAGCCCCGGGTTTATATAGGGGAAGTTCTTCCCCTCCCAAGACTGGGCAGGAGGTGTGGCATGCACAGGATCCCTGACCAAAGGACCTCCCACCTGCTCTCAGACATAACATCTCTATCACTGTGGCAACCAGACCCCTGGGGTGTCACATTGGCTTTAAGCATTTCTGCAGGGAAAGATCCTTGGGAAGAGGCTAAGTTGAATATTTGGGTCATTTTTGGGATCAAATGTTTGTTAAAAATTTTAAAGTACTCGTTGGTAAAGCCATCAGGACCAGGAGCTTTATTTTTTTTTAGATTTTGGATGGTATCTTCGATTTCTTTTTCGGAGAACGGGGCGGTTGATTGATCTAAGTCATTAGGGTTAATCTTGGGAAGATTAGTGGACGAAAGGAATGAGTCAATATCATTTTTATTTGGTTGGGGAGAGAAAGGATTGAGGTGTAGGTTATACAGCTTATGGTAGTACTCTGCAAAGATGTCCGCAATCTCTTTTGGATGAGATGACGGAACCCCTTTACAAGAAGTGATTTTGTCAATTCTATTTTTTAATCTATTGGATTTTAG
This sequence comes from Phyllobates terribilis, assembly GCF_046119375.1. NCBI lineage: Eukaryota > Metazoa > Chordata > Amphibia > Anura > Dendrobatidae > Phyllobates > Phyllobates terribilis. The sequence goes on along the minus strand of NW_027362768.1, from coordinate 30,123,406 downwards.
ACGACGCATCATAAATCTAGTTGGTTTGTTTATAGAGGTATAGAAATTGTATTTAGAGGATTTGATCATTGAGTCATAAGAGGAGAAAATTTCGTGTTTTAACTCTTGTCTGAGATTGAAAATTTCTTTTTGAATTAATATAGAGAGAGAGGAGGAGTTGAGCTGGAGGTCCTCTTTGATTTTTATTTGAGATTGCAAAGAGGTTAGTTTAGCTCTATATATTTTTTTGTGTCTAGAAGAGATCTGCATCAGGACCCCTCTCATAAATGCTTTATGAGCATTCCAACAGATGAAAGGGTCCATTCCCTCGGTACAGTTCTCAGAGAAGAAATTTCTTAAGGCGGAATCAATTACTTCCGTATAATTCGGATTTTGTAGAAGAGAGGAGTTACATTTCCACAAGATTTTATTTTGGAGATTAGCTCCCACAGAAATTTCGCACATAACTGGTGAATGATCGGAGATAGTTCTTGGAAGGATTGTTACTTTTAGGGAGAGAAAACACATCAGTGATAATAAGATCAATTCTAGAAGTGGATTGGTGCACGTCGGAAAAATTTGGGTATAATAAAATGGGTATAATCATAATGATTCCTTTTTATTATTATTATTTATATATAATTAATTATACCATGTTACAAAAATATAACATAAAGAAGGGAGTCTTAATTAGTGTTGAGCCACCCCCGTAGTGTTCGAGTTCGGTTCGGTTCGTCGAACACCCGTGTGTTCGCCGAACTGTTCGTCGAACTGTTCGTCGAACACCTTCGAACACCGTTAAAACCAATGGCAGGCAAACAAAAACACATAGAAACACATAGAAAACACCTTCAAAGGTGTCCAAAAGCTGACAAACTGCTCAGAAGACACAACTAACACATGGAAAAGTGACAAGTACATATAGTCATGCGAAAAGAAAAGAGGTGGAGGAGTAAAAGGAGGGGGAGACACAGATATAGGCATGTCATGCCCTTCTAAAATCCAAAAAGTGAGAAGCCGAGACGGCCAGTCCGCTCCTGCCCGTGCCACCTCCGTGTCGCCGGGTTTGTGCCAGAGCCGCGGTGAACCCTGACGGCCAGCCCCCCTCTCCCAATACTGGTGCCTGTCCGCTGGTGGGTCGAGAGAGCCCCCCTGTGGTGGAGGCAGCTCTAAGCTTTTTAATTTAAATTGTCCCTCTAATTTGAATGAATACACTTTAAATCCATTTACAAGGATCTATTGGAGGGCAAGTCTCATGCCAGCAGCCGCGTAATTCCAGCTCCAGTAGCGTCCACTAAAGCTGCTGCAGTTAAAAAGCTTTTATAAGGATCGAGCTCGGCTGTCCACCGCAAGGCATCCTAGTGCCAGTCCCAGCCCCTATGCCTTGGGGTGCCTCCTGATGCTCTTCACTAAGTATCCCGTGGTCCCGAAGCATTTCCTTTGAAAAAATTAAGTGTCCAAACTACAGGTGGTGTAGCTTGCTTAACAGCCGGGATAATCCGCTGACTAGCAGACACTGCTACTAGGCACAAAGTATTTCCTGGGCTAGATGCAGTTAAAAATTTGTAAGTAGATACTCTCGTTGGATGCTGAGAAAGCATTCCATAGAGTCTCCTGGCACGCCATATATGATTCTCTTAAAAAGCTTGGGGTAGGGGTCTAGGGGACCCTTTTATAGCCAAAATCACGGCCCTGTATCACAATACGTCACCTAGGCTGAAGATAAATGGAACTGTAGCACCGAGGGCTCGGTTGCTACAGACGTATTGCACCTCACCCAGAGGTGTGATATCTCACTCTCAGGTAAGGATGGAGTGTGGATCAGGACCCGACACCTGCATGCATTACACCACATTGCCGTGGGGCAGGGCGACCAATATGCCCCTGAGATGGGCACGACAGTCCCTGTCCCTGGCTGGAGTGGGGGGAGGGAACACTGAGGAAGGGGAACCCTGCAGTGCAGGAGCAGGGAGGAAGCAGTTCCTGGGTGCATTGAGAAGGGAGTATAAAAGGTGGGCACCATCTTAGTTCAGTGCAGAGAAGTCTGAGCAGAAGTGGCAGGGAGCAGGGGCTCTGCATGAGCTCTGCTCCGGAGGCGGGCCTAGTAACAGAGGCCCAGGCCTGCAAGAGGGAGAAGGAAGGAAGAGGAGCGGAGAAGGCTCCAGGAATGAGGAATGAAGGGATCCCAGGGGTGCGGACGGGCGAGTCGCCACCGCACGCCCGAATCCACCTGCGTGGAGGGGTCAGGCCAAAGGGGGAGACCGGTCCCCGAACTAGTGGAGGCAGGAAACGACCCTCAGCTAGAAACCGGAGGCTCTGACATTTTATGTGGCGCAGCCCCTTGCTCCACCCGCTAGGAAGGCACCACATAGGGTCAGGGAAACTGGCGCCAAGTTTACCAAGAGGAGGCCCGAGGCAGCCGGACAGAAGTGTTGGTAAGAAAGGCCAGACAAAGGACACACAAAGGGGGTCCTGTGAAGCGCTCCAAAGTTATCTGGGAGTTGTCTGAGCCCCTCACCTGGTGAGCACAGTACGACGTGGGCAGCCGTTACCTGCAGACGTGGTCTGGATAATAAGAACTGTGAGTAAAGGCCCTGAACTGCATCACTGACTCCGTGTCGTTACTGCTGCTGCCCTGCACCATCACCCCCATCCTCCGCATACACTGCCCTGAGGCTATACTCCTCCCGTGGGGAGTTATGCTACGCTCTGCTGCACCCACAACACCAGCCTTAGCGGTCTGCCCTGTAGCGGCGGTTCACTCTGACCGCAATCCACGGGTGGCGTAGTCGGACATTTAAACATCAAAACCACATAAATAGTTCCGCCACTGGTTTGACCGCCCTGAGCCACGGAACCGGATCGCCGCCACGAAGACTACAACCACCAGCATCCACCAAAAAGGGTCCGGCTCCGGGTGTCCCAAGGCCCAGGGGGTGCATCAGAACATTTTCATCACCTTTCACAATCACCAATGGGACAAGGCAGGGATGTCCTCTGTCCCCTCTCTTATACATCCTAGTGACGGAGCACCTGCTCTCATCAATTCGCCATAACCCCAATATTAGGTGGATTGAGGTGGGAGGCACCGAGTACAAGTGCTCTCTATTTGCTGATGATGTCCTAGTATATATCACTCAATCACATATATCCATCCCTGCTGTTATGGCTGAAATAGATCACTTTGTTACATGGTAAAATTTTAAAATCAATGCAGCGAAGTCTGAGGCCCTCGATGTCTCCCTCCCTAAATCCATATAGGATTCCATCCAGTCCAACTTTCCCTTTGCCTGGCCCTCACAGGGTATCAAATACTTAGGAATTCCTATTCATAGAGACCTCTCCCATCTATGTTATCTTAATTTTGGGCCCTTTATTGAACAATTTCATACAGACCACGGTTGGCAAGTTAGAACTGTAAGATTCACTACGTGAACCACTGGTGTTTTGTGGAAAAGCACATGTACACCGCGTTCCAAATTATTATGCAAAAAGTGTTTAGGAGTGATAAGGGAAGAATTTGTTTGTTTGTCAGTTAAACTCATTGATGGTGATGTGTGTCAGGGCTCTTTATATCACTGTAAGCAATTGCAGACACCTGTGCTAATTAGTTTGGCAGGTGTGTCCAATGAAAGGCAAGACTACTTAAGAAGGCTCTCTCACATTATTAAGCAGCCTACATTTTCTGCCAAAATGGGAAAGAAAAAGGATGTGTCGGCTGCTGAGAAGCAACAAATTGTGGAGTGTTTAGGTCAAGGCATGACTACAATCAACATTGTGCGATGATCAGGATGAAGTGTCTTGGCAATCAAGAAGTATGTAGCTGATTCACAGTACACACGTGTGCGTGCTGATAAGGGCAAATTGAGGACTCTTTCCTACAGGCAATTACGTCAGGTTGAAAGAGCAGCGGCAAAAAAGCCTTGTCATAGCAGCAGACAAGTTTTTGAAGCTGCTTGTGCCTCCAACGTCCCCCGAACAACAAGATGCAGGGTCCTTCAGAGGTTTGCAGCTGTGCATACGCCATCCTGTCGACCTCCTCTATCCACTTCACACAAGCAGAAACGGCTCCAGTGGGCCAAACATTACATGAAGACTGATTTCAAAACTGTTTTGTTCACGGATGAGTGCCGTGCAGCGCTCGATGGTCCAGATGAATGGAGTGGAGGATGGCTGGTTGATGGACACCCCACGCAAACACGGCTACAGCGCCAACAAGGAGGAGGTGGAGTAATGTTTTGGGCTGGAATCATGGGGAGAGAGATTGTCGGCCCCTTTAGGATCCCTGAAGGCGCTAAAGATGAACTCCATAATGTATGTGGATTTTCTCAAACAGCACTTCCTGCCATGGTTCAAGAAGAAGAACCGTGTATTTCACAGCAAGATCATTTTTCTGCATGATAATGCACCATCTCATGCTGCACATAAAACATCTGCATCTCTGGCTGATATGGGCATAAAAGGGGACAAACTTATGGTGTGACCCCCATGCTCCCCTGACCTCTACCCCATTCAGAACCTTTGGAGCATCATTAAAAGGAGTGTCTATGATGGCGGGAGGCAGTTCACATCTAAGCAACAGCTCTGGGAGGGTATTCTGTCCTCATGCAAAACAATTGAAGCAGAAACCATCCAAAACCTGACAAATTCAATGGACGAGAGAGTTCAGAAGCTCCTTTCGAACAAGGGGTCCTATGTGAAAATGTAACATCACCTAGAATAAAGTTTTGAGTTGAAAACTGTTTGATTTCAGTTTCTAACAACCTGCTAATGCTTATAATTTCAAAAATGACCATTTTTTTGGTCTTTATTAAAATGAAAAGGTTGATCGAAAAGTTTGGGGGATCTAAGAGTGTGGCAACCCAGTAGTCATGATTACTTCGAATTCTGACAATATGAGGGTCATGCTGCAGGTAGTGCAGCAAGAAGGCACTTATGTGTCTTGCGCATCTCGGAGCCCCAAAATTATTTTCCGGGCTAGATGCAGCTAAAAATTATTTTTAATTTTAAATCTGGTGAAGCTTATTATAGATGGCCTAATAGGATCAGTGCTGCACACTGCTACAAAGCCCAAATTATTTTCCAGTCAAGATACAGATAAACATGATTAGTAATTTGAAAGCTTAAAACGGTTGGTAGGGTGATTTTAACCAATCATCAAGCTTTTACTCTCCCCAGGATGACACAGGGGTAGAAAAGTCGTTTCGGATCCATGATTTTTTCATCTTTATGAACGTGAGTCTGTCTACATTATCAGTGGAGAGCCACGTGCGCTTATCTGTCAGCACACCACCAGCAGCGCTGAACACACGTTCAGACAGAACGCTGGCTGCGGGGCATGACAAGATCTCCAAGGCGTAAGTGGCTAGCTCCGGCCATTTATCCAGATTGGAAGCCCAAAAAGAGCAAGGGTCCAGTGACACAGTCGTGGCTTCAATGTTTACTTGGAGATACTCCTGTACCATCGTCTCTAGGCGTTGACTATGTGTCAGACTTCTTGTCTCCTGTGGCCTTGCAAAGGATGGGCTAAAAAAGTGGTGAAATGATTCCGCAAAATTGATGTTACCAGCAGATACTGTGGTTCTGTTACGGTTTGAGTGCTGAACACTTGACGGTCCCACGGTTGGCAAGTTGGAACTGTGAGATTCACTACGTGCACCACTGGTATTTTGTGGAAAAGCACATGTAAGATTCTGCAACAGTCTCTGCTGATACTCCTGCATGCGTGCATCCCTTTCTATGGCAGGAATAATTTCTGCAAATTTACTTTTGTACCGGGGATCTAACAGTGTGGCAACCCAGTAGTCAGGATTATTTCTAATTCTCACAATTCGAGGGTCATGTTGCAGGTAGTGCAGCAAGAAGGCACTCATGTGTGTTGCGCATCCAGGAGCACCAAGTCCCTGTTGTGTTGGTGGCGAGGTAACAATCATGCTTCCTTCCTCTGTCCTCTCCCCCCAACCTCGCACAACATAAATGTGATCAAGGTCTCCCTCATCTGATGAGTCTTCCATCAGTTCGTCCTCCACTTCTTCCTGGGCTCCTGCACCTTCCTCACTAGTTTGGCTGCTACCATGCGCCCTGGTAAAACCATCTCCCCCACCCTCACATGCCTGCCGCCTTGGTGCTGCCGACCGTCTGGACCTTGCAGATGTTAGCCCTTCCGCATACAACTCCTCCTCCTCTACTTCCTCCACCTCCTCTTGTGCCACCACCTGACTCCGAATTCTGTTTAACATGTGCTCCAGCATGTAAATCACCGGAATAGTCATGCTGATAATGGCATCGTCAGCACTAAACATCTTCGTCGCCATTTCAAAACTGTGCAGAAGGGTGCATAGGTCCCTGATCTGAGACCACTCCTCCAGCGTGATTTGCCCCACCTCTGAATCTCGTTGGCCCAGGCTATACGTCAGAACGTATTGCACCAGGGCTTGTCGGTGCTGCCACAGTCGCTGCAACATGTGCAGAGTTGAATTCCACCGGGTAGGCACATCGCATTTTAGCCGGTGAAGTGGCAGGCCCAACGACTTCTGTAGAGATGTAAGTCGCTGAGCTGCGGGATGCGAACGGCGGAAGTGAGCACACAGCGACCGTGCCCTCTGCAGAAGGCCATCTAGTCTGGGATAGTGGGCTAAAAATTGCTGGACAACCAGGTTCAACACGTGAGCCATACAAGGCACGTGTGTGACATTGCCCCGGCGAAGGGCCGCACCCAGGTTTGCAGCATTGTCGCACATGGCCTTCCCTGGTTTCAGGTCCAGTGGAGACAACCATTCATGAAATTGGTTCTCCAGAGCTGACCACAACTCCTCAGCTGTGTGACTCACATTTCCCAGACATTTCAATGTAAAAACCGCCTGATGACGTTGAGCCCTACTGCCAGCATAGTAAGGAGGTGTGCAGGATCCCTTCTGCGCAGTTAGAAAGCTTGTGGCATGACCAGACAGGCTTTGGGTGCAGGTGGAAGACCGAGAGGAGGTTGAGGAGGCAGAAGCAGTGGAGGAAAAATGACATAAAGAGGATTGACGCACAACTCGTGGGGACGGCAAGACTTGGACAGCAGCCCCTTGTCCTGCTGTCACCATAGTTACCCAGTGCCCAGTCAGCGACATGTAACGCCCCTGTCCATGCCTACTCGTCCAAGTGTCTGTGGTGAAATGTACCCTGTCACACACAGAGTTTCTCAAAGAAGCGGTGATGTTGTGTGCGACATGCTGGTGGAGCGCAGGCACACCTTTCTTTCAGAAAATCCTCTGTGTCCACCAGGCGGAAAGGCAGCATTTCTGTAGCCAAGAGCTTGCAGATGGTGAAATTCAACCTCTTAGCTTTCTCATGGCTAGGAGGAAATGGTCTTTTACTTGTCCACATCTGAGGGACCGAGGGCTGGCTATTGTGCTTAGACGGGGTTGATAAGGGTGTCCCCGGCAAACTGCCGGTCTGTGAGGAAGATGCAGGCGGACATGTTAGGTTGCCTTGATCCAAAGGTGGTGCTATCGATGTCGGACAGCACTCAAGACCAGCTGGTGTTACCACCTCCAAAGAAAATGATGACCTGCCAATCACGCTGGCTGTTGCGGGTAAAGAGGTGGCAGGTCTGTGCCCCAAAACAGGTGTGACTGCTGTCCCCCCAGTCACAGAGGATGAAGAGGCCGCGGATGCACAAGATATGGCAGACGGTGGTTGGCCCGGCCGGCTAGACCGCATTGTAGCACACTGAGCTTCCCACTGCAACTTATGCTTCATGTCCATGTGCCGGTTCATGCATGAAGTACTCAAACTATGTATTTTTTGGCCTCTACTTAGCTTTTGCTGACAAATGTTACAGATAACATGAGTTGGGTCATCTTTATCGATCTGAAAAAATGCCCAGGCTATGCAAGGCTTAGCACCCATGCGACCTGAAGAGCCACCACGACTTGTGGTGAGAGGCAGAGTTGTGTTTGAGGATGCAGTTGTTGACGTGCTTCCAGTACTACGTCTCTGTCCAGGAAGGCGCAACCTGACCTCGTCGTCACTAGCATCTTCCTCCACCTCCTCTGCTGACCTCATCTCTTGGCTGACTGTGGGTTGACAGTAAGTGGGATCTCCGACCTCATCATCATCACCCTGTGCGTTATCACACCCGTCGTCCTCAGAGCCAACCTGTTCCTGCCCTGACAAAAAACTAAAGTTGTCGCTCCAATCAGGTATTTGAGTCTTCTCATCGTCTTCCTCATTGTCTCCACCAACAGGAGTTACAGTTTGGGAATGAGGGTCTACATTATGGTCAGAACCTTCTGCGTCTGGTCCTGGATCCGACTCATAAAGATTCTGGGCATCAGTGCAGATCATTTCCTCGTCTGGATTCACAGAAGCGCTGGAGTCGACCTCTGATTCCCAGGCTATAGTATGAGTAAACAGCTCTGCAGACTCAACCATGTGTTCTACCTCATACTCAGACGGGCAGCTGGAGATTTGGGAGCTGTGAGGAAGCAAGTGCGATTTGGGTGACACCTTTGAGGACTGGAGTATTTGTGATGTTGAAATTGATGTGGAGGAGAGCCCACTTAAAGGAGCACTTGATATCCGTTGAAGCACCTGCTGTTTTTGTGCCTCATCTGGAATTTGTAGCGATTGGCGTGGCCGTAAGAAAGGGATCTTATCACATTGTCCGCTAAAAGAAGTAGACATTTTAGTTTGGCTGGAAGATGGTCTTTCTTCTGCACCTACCCCACGGACACAACCTTTTTTCCCCTTCCCAACACGCCTATTCCCCTTTCCACCAGCAGCAGGCCTTTTTCCACTCATTTTGGTGGTTAACTAATTCACAACTCTGGAGTTGTTTGCACAAAAAAACAATGGATGGTAACCGAGCAGAGCTGAGTGGCCAAACTGTGGTATTAGGCCAAAACTATTGGCTGGGTTAGATGCAGAAAAAAATTATTTTTAATTTGCAACCTGATGGAGGTCAGTATAGATGGACTAATAGACCAAGTCCCACACACCGCTAGAAGCCCAAATATTTTTTCAGAGCTAGATGCAGAAAATTTTTTTATTCAATTTGCAACCTGATGGAGGTCAGTATAGATGGACTAATAGACCAAGTCCCACACACTGCTAGAAGCCCAAATATTTTTTCAGAGCTAGATGCAGAAAAAAATTATTTTTAATTTGCAACCTGATGGAGGTCAGTATAGATGGACTAATAGACCAAGTCCCACACACCGCTAGAAGCCCAAATATTTTTTCAGAGCTAGATGCAGAAAAAAATTATATTCAATTTGCAACCTGCTGGAGGTCAGTATAGAAGGACTAATAGAACAAGTCCCACACACTGCTAGAAGCCCAAATATTTTTTCAGAGCTAAATGAAGAAAAAAATTATTTTTAATTTGCAACCTGATGGAGGTCAGTATAGATGGACTAATAGACCAAGTCCCACACACCGCTAGAAGCCCAAATATTTTTTTCAGAGCTAGATGCAGAAAAAAATTATTTTTAATTTGCAACCTGATGGAGGTCAGTATAGATGGACTAATAGACCAAGTCCCACACACTGCTAGAAGCCCAAATATTTTTTCAGAGCTAGATGCAGAAAAAAATTATTTTTAATTTGCAACCTGATGGAGGTCAGTATAGATGGACTAATAGACCAAGTCCCACACACCGCTAGAAGCCCAAATATTTTTTCAGAGCTAGATGCAGAAAAAAATTATATTCAATTTGCAACCTGCTGGACGTCAGTATAGAAGGACTAATAGAACAAGTCCCACACACTGCTAGAAGCCCAAATAATTTTTCAGAGCTAAATGAAGAAAAAATTATTTTTAATTTGCAACCTGATGGAGGTCAGTATAGATGGACTAATAGACCAAGTCCCACACACTGCTAGAAGCCCAAATATTTTTTCAGAGCTAGATGCAGAAAAAAATTATTTTTAATTTGCAACCTGATGGAGGTCAGTATAGATGGACTAATAGACCAAGTCCCACACACTGCTAGAAGCCCAAATATTTTTTCAGAGCTAGATGCAGAAAAAAATTATTTTTAATTTGCAACCTGATGGAGGTCAGTATAGATGGACTAATAGACCAAGTCCCACACACCGCTAGAAGCCCAAATATTTTTTCAGAGCTAGATGCAGAAAAAAATTATATTCAATTTGCAACCTGCTGGAGGTCAGTATAGAAGGACTAATAGAACAAGTCCCACACACTGCTAGAAGCCCAAATATTTTTTCAGAGCTAAATGAAGAAAAAAATTATTTTTAATTTGCAACCTGATGGAGGTCAGTATAGATGAACTAATAGACCAAGTCCCACACACTGCTAGAAGCCCAAATATTTTTTCAGAGCTAGATGCAGAAAAAAATTATTTTTAATTTGCAACCTGATGGAGGTCAGTATAGATGGACTAATAGACCAAGTCCCACACACTGCTAGAAGCCCAAATATTTTTTCAGAGCTAGATGCAGAAAAAAATTATTTTTAATTTGCAACCTGATGGAGGTCAGTATAGATGGACTAATACACCAAGTCCCACACACCGCTAGAAGCCCAAATATTTTTTCAGAGCTAGATGCAGAAAAAAATTATATTCAATTTGCAACCTGCTGGACGTCAGTATAGAAGGACTAATAGAACAAGTCCCACACACTGCTAGAAGCCCAAATATTTTTTCAGAGCTAAATGAAGAAAAAAATTATTTTTAATTTGCAACCTGATGGAGGTCAGTATAGATGGACTAATAGACCAAGTCCCACACACTGCTAGAAGCCCAAATATTTTTTCAGAGCTAGATGCAGAAAAAAATTATTTTTAATTTGCAACCTGATGGAGGTCAGTATAGATGGACTAATAGACCAAGTCCCACACACTGCTAGAAGCCCAAATATTTTTTCAGAGCTAGATGCAGAAAAAAATTATTTTTAATTTGCAACCTGATGGAGGTCAGTATAGATGGACTAATAGACCAAGTCCCACACACCGCTAGAAGCCCAAATATTTTTTCAGAGCTAGATGCAGAAAAAAATTATTTTTAATTTGCAACCTGATGGAGGTCAGTATAGATGGACTAATAGACCAAGTCCCACACACCGCTAGAAGCCCAAATATTTTTTCAGAGCTAGATGCAGAAAAAAATTATATTCAATTTGCAACCTGCTGGAGGTCAGTATAGAAGGACTAATAGAACAAGTCCCACACACTGCTAGAAGCCCAAATATTTTTTCAGAGCTAAATGAAGAAAAAAATTATTTTTAATTTGCAACCTGATGGAGGTCAGTATAGATGGACTAATAGACCAAGTCCCACACACTGCTAGAAGCCCAAATATTTTTTCAGAGCTAGATGCAGAAAAAAAATATTTTTAATTTGCAACCTGATGGAGGTCAGTATAGATGGACTAATACACCAAGTCCCACACACCGCTAGAAGCCCAAATATTTTTTCAGAGCTAGATGCAGAAAAAAATTATATTCAATTTGCAACCTGCTGGACGTCAGTATAGAAGGACTAATAGAACAAGTCCCACACACTGCTAGAAGCCCAAATATTTTTTCAGAGCTAAATGAAGAAAAAAATTATTTTTAATTTGCAACCTGATGGAGGTCAGTATAGATGGACTAATAGACCAAGTCCCACACACTGCTAGAAGCCCAAATATTTTTTCAGAGCTAGATGCAGAAAAAAATTATTTTTAATTTGCAACCTGATGGAGGTCAGTATAGATGGACTAATAGACCAAGTCCCACACACCGCTAGAAGCCCAAATATTTTTTCAGAGCTAGATGCAGAAAATTTTTTTATTCAATTTGCAACCTGATGGAGGTCAGTATAGATGGACTAATAGACCAAGTCCCACACACTGCTAGAAGCCCAAATATTTTTTCAGAGCTAGATGCAGAAAAAAATTATTTTTAATTTGCAACCTGATGGAGGTCAGTATAGATGGACTAATAGACCAAGTCCCACACACTGCTAGAAGCCCAAATATTTTTTCAGAGCTAGTTGCAGAAAAAAATTATTTTTAATTTGCAACCTGATGGAGGTCAGTATAGATGGACTAATAGAACAAGTCCCACATGCTGCTAGAAGCCCAAATATTTTTTCAGAGATAAATGAAGAAAAAAATTATTTTTAATTTGCAACCTGATGGAGGTCAGTATAGATGGACTAATAGACCAAGTCCCACACACTGCTAGAAGCCCAAATATTTTTTCAGAGCTAGATGCAGAAAAAAATTATTTTTAATTTGCAACCCGATGGAGGTCAGTATAGATGGACTAATAGACCAAGTCCCACACACCGCTAGAAGCCCAAATATTTTTTCAGAGCTAGATGCAGAAAAAAATTATATTCAATTTGCAACCTGCTGGAGGTCAGTATAGAAGGACTAATAGAACAAGTCCCACACACTGCTAGAAGCCCAAATATTTTTTCAGAGCTAAATGAAGAAAAAAATTATTTTTAATTTGCAACCTGATGGAGGTCAGTATAGATGGACTAATAGACCAAGTCCCACACACTGCTAGAAGCCCAAATATTTTTTCAGAGCTAGATGCAGAAAAAAATTATATTCAGTTTGCAACCTGATGGAGGTCAGTATAGATGGACTAATAGAATGATGCTATGCCCAAAAGATTTTACTTCACTAGGTGCAGTAAAAAAATTGGTATTCTATACACAGGTGGTATATCTTGCAACACAGATAGGCTACTCCACTGACTAACACACTCTGCAATAGGCCAAAAAGGATTAGCTTTGCTAGATTCAGCCAAATGCTGTGAAAAAAACTTGCACAGCACTGGCACAGACCTGCCTGGCAAAAACTGATAGGAACTGATGTAACCTAGTCCTGAAAAGGACTCCAATTACAATTAGTCTTTACTCCCACAATCTATCTATTTAAGAGCACAGACCTGCCTGATAAAAGTCGTAGGAAATGCTGTAACCTAGTCCTTAAAAGGACTGCAATCACAACTATTCCCTACTCCCAAGCTATCTGTATATTTGTGCGAAAATTGGCTTGAAATTAACAAGGTATAGCGCACACAGCAACAGCGGTGCCGTCTAACACGCAGCTGCAGCAGTGAGAAAATGGTGGCGACGGGGAAAATGGCTTGGTCTTATAGGGCAAGGACATGTGACATACACTGCCAATCACACATGCCCTTGCTTGTGTGAAAAAAAGCACTTCGCTCCGTGTGTGCGCTGCTGATAGGCTGACAGATTGCACCTCCCCACTGCAAATGCGGGAAAGAGAAAAAAAAATGGAGATCTTCATTGTTCCTGCAGAGATCCATCCCCTGCCCCTCCCCCCGCCCCGCTGTACACTCAAACTGCGTATTAACATTAATTTTCATCATTACTGAGAAAAAATCCAGTTATGATTTTGGTGCACGAACAGTTATCGAACATAACCTCGAACAGCCGAATTTTTCTCAAATTGTTCGTGTTCGCCGACCGGCTCGAACACCGCCCAAAACAGCTCGAATTTGAGATTGGCGAACAGTTCGAGTAGAACAACGCTCATCTCTAGTCTTAATACATAATAACCTTTTGGATCAATAAACCTGAAGAAAAGACAAGAATTTGAAATTAAACCATTCAGCGCTTGACCATTGGGGAGGAAGTTTCTTTAAGACAAGCAATGAAATTAATTCCTTCATCAGGAGTAAAGAGGGATTGTTTTTCCCCTGAAGAGTATCAGGAGTTTTAAAGGAAAACCTCACCTGTAGAGTATATTATTACTTTTCAGAGAAGCTGTAACTTCTCTAAATGCTTTCCTTCCTTCAATAGTTTCTTTGGAAAGGTCAGCAAAACCTTGATATAGCCATAAGGGTCTGGAAAGGTCTTATTTTCCTTGATGTAATTCTGAATTTTTTCCTTGGTATTATAAAAGTGTATTCTCAAGATGACATCCCTTGGGTTGTCAGAGGGAATAGATGACGGGCGAGGTAACCTGTGAATCCTGTCTATGTTTAGATCGTAGCTGGATAGTGAGGGAAGAGCTTTTTTGAAGATAGCTTTGACATAATCAGCTAGATTGTTTTGAGTGACGCTTTCAGGAATTCCTCGCAACTTTAAATTATTCCTGCGGCTTCTGTCTTCCAAGTCCGCTATTTTAGACTTAAGTTTACGGATTTCTTGGTGAATATCGTGGTTGTCTTTTATGAGATTCTCAGTTTTTTCCTCAACCTGGATGATTCTTTTTTTATTATCCTCAAATTTTAGGTTTAAGATGTCAAAATTCGATTGGATGAGGACGACTTGTTTTACAAAGCCAAGATTCATGTTCTCATTGAACGTTCTTGATAGATTATCTAAATATCTAGTAAAAGAATTCTCATCAGATCCAAAATGGATATCAGATTTAGAACTGGGTGACTGGATATTAGATGAAGATTGACAGTCTTTTTTGAAGCGTTTTTTTTTGGGGCTGATGTTGGGGGAGGAATCAACAAACTCGTCTTCTGACGCTTCGTGGGATGAAGAATTTAAATGACCCCAATCTCCTGGTTCTTTCCTTTTTGCTGAAATGGATAGATCCATTTCTTCTACAAGGGCGATATTAAGCCTAGAGGATGTGTTTTTATTTTTAGTGGTGGTTTTATCTTCGTGTCTTTTAAGAGGGGATCTGGATTTAATTAGGCTAGTTATGTTAGATAAATCCTCTGATGGTTTAGAGGAAGATAAACAGGAATGTGATTGAGATTGAGAGAGTTTTTCTCTCTGGGGTTTTGTTTTGTTGGAAAAGTCAGAGTTTTTGTTGGAGGGGGGGATTTTATTTTTAGCGCCATTCATTTTGGTAGGTGTAGAAAGTAGTATTGAAATCTTTTAAGACAGTGCGAATGAGGAGTATGAGCGAGCGAGCGATATAATGTCTTAAAGCGATACAGTGCAACACAATAGTACAAATCTGTTACAATGCACAACTTAATTATATATTAAAGACGTTGACAGAAAAAATAATCCAGTCACACAGACCAGACCGCGACGGATCCGAGGCACTATTTTTCTTGTAGAAGCCGATGACGGTAATATCGGAAATGTTCTGTGCTAGTCCTTGGCCTCAATGTAGAGACAAACAAGAAAAATTAAAGGACTTGAAGTAGAGGGGTTGATAACGAACCGTAAATGCTTTTACAAGCTAGAGTTCCACTTGAAAAAAAATAACTGTAGGATTAATGGCGAACTCGACTGTGGCCCCTGGGGTGGAATCCAGGGCAAAAGCCAGGACAGGTGTAGAGAGCAATAAAGGGATGTAATCCCAGCAGAGTCCACAGCAGGTAAGTATTGGAGGAACGGGATACCGCTGAGCAGATTGTATATCCACAGAAATATTCCTCACCCCCTGGTAAGAAAGAAGCTGCGGGGGAGGTACTCAGAGAGGTACGATCCTGTAGATGACAGGATCTGAGATATGATTTCCCAGCAATCAGCAATAAGGTAGAGAATAGGACACACTTTGTATCTGTGACTAGCCCAGGGGATGGGGATGACTCGGTACCCAGGCCTTTGCCTGGCCTTGGGGATGTCGCTGTGGTCGGCTCCCCGGCCCGTACCCTGGGGACACTCTTTAAAAGCGATGATAGTAGATTTGTTATTCTTATAAAAGTTCGTGACGCCACCTGTGGCTTCTGGTGAGGATCACCAGCGCTGCGCAGTCCACTAAGGCTGATGATAAGGCAGCTCTATGCTATAGCTCCCCACAGGTGGAGCTAGGCCTCAGGGCAGTGTATAAAGGGGGAATGCAGGACAGGTGAGACCCAGCTGGGTCAGAGCAAGAACAGGGACAGACACGATAGTCACTTCAGTACCTTTTACTGATGGAAATTCAGGCACGTTCCGGAGCACTGTAGGGTGAAGGGTGCATGTCAGGATCCTCCCCAATGAGCAGGTGTAGGGCCTCCTGTCTCTTGCATCTGCGTAGTAAGTAGTGTTGAGCCACCCCCGTAGTGTTCGAGTTCGGTTCGGTTCGTCGAACACCCGTGTGTTCGCCGAACTGTTCGTCGAACTGTTCGTCGAACACCTTCGAACACCGTTAAAACCAATGGCAGGCAAACAAAAACACATAGAAACACATAGAAAACACCTTCAAAGGTGTCCAAAAGCTGACAAACTGCTCAGAAGACACAACTAACACATGGAAAAGTGACAAGTACATATAGTCATGAGAAAAGAAAAGAGGTGGAGGAGTAAAAGGAGGGGGAGACACAGATATAGGCATGTCATGCCCTTCTAAAATCCAAAAAGTGAGAAGCCGAGACGGCCAGTCCGCTCCTGCCCGTGCCACCTCCGTGTCGCCGGGTTTGTGCCAGAGCCGCGGTGAACCCTGACGGCCAGCCCCCCTCTCCCAATACTCTCCCAATACTGGTGCCTGTCCGCTGGTGGGTCGAGAGAGCCCCCCTGTGGTGGAGGCAGCTCTAAGCTTTTTAATTTAAATTGTCCCTCTAATTTGAATGAATACACTTTAAATCCATTTACAAGGATCTATTGGAGGGCAAGTCTCATGCCAGCAGCCGCGTAATTCCAGCTCCAGTAGCGTCCACTAAAGCTGCTGCAGTTAAAAAGCTTTTATAAGGATCGAGCTCGGCTGTCCACCGCAAGGCATCCTAGTGCCAGTCCCAGCCCCTATGCCTTGGGGTGCCTCCTGATGCTCTTCACTAAGTATCCCGTGGTCCCGAAGCATTTCCTTTGAAAAAATTAAGTGTCCAAACTACAGGTGGTGTAGCTTGCTTAACAGCCGGGATAATCCGCTGACTAGCAGACACTGCTACTAAGCACAAAGTATTTCCTGGGCTAGATGCAGTTAAAAATTTGTAAGTAGATACTCTCGTTGGATGCTGAGAAAGCATTCCATAGAGTCTCCTGGCACGCCATATATGATTCTCTTAAAAAGCTTGGGGTAGGGGTCTAGGGGACCCTTTTATAGCCAAAATCACGGCCCTGTATCACAATACGTCACCTAGGCTGAAGATAAATGGAACTGTAGCACCGAGGGCTCGGTTGCTACAGACGTATTGCACCTCACCCAGAGGTGTGATATCTCACTCTCAGATAAGGATGGAGTGTGGATCAGGACCCGACACCTGCATGCATTACACCACATTGCCGTGGGGCAGGGCGACCAATATGCCCCTGAGATGGGCACGACAGTCCCTGTCCCTGGCTGGAGTGGGGGGAGGGAACACTGAGGAAGGGGAACCCTGCAGTGCAGGAGCAGGGAGGAAGCAGTTCCTGGGTGCATTGAGAAGGGAGTATAAAAGGTGGGCACCATCTTAGTTCAGTGCAGAGAAGTCTGAGCAGAAGTGGCAGGGAGCAGGGGCTCTGCATGAGCTCTGCTCCGGAGGCGGGCCTAGTAACAGAGGCCCAGGCCTGCAAGAGGGAGAAGGAAGGAAGAGGAGCGGAGAAGGCTCCAGGAACGAGGAATGAAGGGATCCCAGGGGTGCGGACGGGCGAGTCGCCACCGCACGCCCGAATCCACCTGCGCGGAGGGATCAGGCCAAAGGGGGAGACCGGTCCCCGAACTAGTGGAGGCAGGAAACGACCCTCAGCTAGAAACCGGAGGCTCTGACATTTTATGTGGCGCAGCCCCTTGCTCCACCCGCTAGGAAGGCACCACATAGGGTCAGGGAAACTGGCGCCAAGTTTACCAAGAGGAGGCCCGAGGCAGCCGGACAGAAGTGTTGGTAAGAAAGGCCAGACAAAGGACACACAAAGGGGGTCCTGTGAAGCGCTCCAAAGTTATCTGGGAGTTGTCTGAGCCCCTCACCTGGTGAGCACAGTACGACGTGGGCAGCCGTTACCTGCAGACGTGGTCTGGATAATAAGAACTGTGAGTAAAGGCCCTGAACTGCATCACTGACTCCGTGTCGTTACTGCTGCTGCCCTGCACCATCACCCCCATCCTCCGCATACACTGCCCTGAGGCTATACTCCTCCCGTGGGGAGTTATGCTACGCTCTGCTGCACCCACAACACCAGCCTTAGCGGTCTGCCCTGTAGCGGCGGTTCACTCTGACCGCAATCCACGGGTGGCGTAGTCGGACATTTAAACATCAAAACCACATAAATAGTTCCGCCACTGGTTTGACCGCCCTGAGCCACGGAACCGGATCGCCGCCACGAAGACTACAACCACCAGCATCCACCAAAAAGGGTCCGGCTCCGGGTGTCCCAAGGCCCAGGGGGTGCGTCAGAACATTTTCATCACCTTTCACAATCACCAATGGGACAAGGCAGGGATGTCCTCTGTCCCCTCTCTTATACATCCTAGTGACGGAGCACCTGCTCTCATCAATTCGCCATAACCCCAATATTAGGTGGATTGAGGTGGGAGGCACCGAGTACAAGTGCTCTCTATTTGCTGATGATGTCCTAGTATATATCACTCAATCACATATATCCATCCCTGCTGTTATGGCTGAAATAGATCACTTTGTTACATGGTAAAATTTTAAAATCAATGCAGCGAAGTCTGAGGCCCTCGATGTCTCCCTCCCTAAATCCATATAGGATTCCATCCAGTCCAACTTTCCCTTTGCCTGGCCCTCACAGGGTATCAAATACTTAGGAATTCCTATTCATAGAGACCTCTCCCATCTATGTTATCTTAATTTTGGGCCCTTTATTGAACAATTCCATACAGACCACGGTTGGCAAGTTGGAACTGTGAGATTCACTACGTGCACCACTGGTATTTTGTGGAAAAGCACATGTAAGATTCTGCAACAGTCTCTGCTGATACTCCTGCATGCGTGCATCCCTTTCTATGGCAGGAATAATTTCTGCAAATTTACTTTTGTACCGGGGATCTAACAGTGTGGCAACCCAGTAGTCAGGATTATTTCTAATTCTCACAATTCGAGGGTCATGTTGCAGGTAGTGCAGCAAGAAGGCACTCATGTGTGTTGCGCATCCAGGAGCACCAAGTCCCTGTTGTGTTGGTGGCGAGGTAACAATCATGCTTCCTTCCTCTGTCCTCTCCCCACAACCTCGCACAACAGAAATGTGATCAAGGTCTCCCTCATCTGATGAGTCTTCCATCAGTTCGTCCTCCACTTCTTCCTGGGCTCCTGCACCTTCCTCACTAGTTTGGCTGCTACCATGCGCCCTGGTAAAATCATCTCCCCCACCCTCACATGCCTGCCGCCCTGGTGCTGCCGACCATCTGGACCTTGCAGATGTTAGCCCTTCCGCATACAACTCCTCCTCCTCTACTTCCTCCACCTCCTCTTGTGCCACCACCTGACTCCGAATTCTGTTTAACATGTGCTCCAGCATGTAAATCACCGGAATAGTCATGCTGATAATGGCATCGTCAGCACTAAACATCTTCGTCGCCATTACAAAACTGTGCAGAAGGGTGCATAGGTCCCTGATCTGAGACCACTCCTCCAGCGTGATTTGCCCCACCTCTGAATCTCGTTGGCCCAGGCTATACGTCAGAACGTATTGCACCAGGGCTTGTCGGTGCTGCCACAGTCGCTGCAACATGTGCAGAGTTGAATTCCACCGGGTAGGCACATTGCATTTTAGCCGGTGAAGTGGCAGGCCCAACGACTTCTGTAGAGATGTAAGTCGCTGAGCTGCGGGATGCGAACGGCGGAAGTGAGCACACAGCGACCGTGCCCTCTGCAGAAGGCCATCTAGTCTGGGATAGTGGGCTAAAAATTGCTGGACAACCAGGTTCAACACGTGAGCCATACAAGGCACGTGTGTGACATTGCCCCGGCGAAGGGCCGCACCCAGGTTTGCAGCATTGTCGCACACGGCCTTCCCTGGTTTCAGGTCCAGTGGAGACAACCATTCATGAAATTGGTTCTCCAGAGCTGACCACAACTCCTCAGCTGTGTGACTCACATTTCCCAGACATTTCAATGTAAAAACCGCCTGATGACGTTGAGCCCTACTGCCAGCATAGTAAGGAGGTGTGCAGGATCCCTTCTGCGCAGTTAGAAAGCTTGTGGCATGACCAGACAGGCTTTGGGTGCAGGTGGAAGACCGAGAGGAGGTTGAGGAGGCAGAAGCAGTGGAGGAAAAATGACATAAAGAGGATTGACGCACAACTCGTGGGGACGGCAAGACTTGGACAGCAGCCCCTTGTCCTGCTGTCACCATAGTTACCCAGTGCCCAGTCAGCGACATGTAACGCCCCTGTCCATGCCTACTCGTCCAAGTGTCTGTGGTGAAATGCACCCTGTCACACACAGAGTTTCTCAAAGAAGCGGTGATGTTGTGTGCGACATGCTGGTGGAGCGCAGGCACACCTTTCTTTGAGAAGTAGTGCCGACTGGGCATCTGGTACTGGGGCACTGCGACGGACATAAGGTCTCGAAAATCCTCTGTGTCCACCAGGCGGAAAGGCAGCATTTCTGTAGCCAAGAGCTTGCAGATGGTGAAATTCAACCTCTTAGCTTTCTCATGGCTAGGAGGAAATGGTCTTTTACTTGTCCACATCTGAGGGACCGAGGGCTGGCTATTGTGCTTAGACGGGGTTGATAAGGGTGTCCCCGGCAAACTGCCGGTCTGTGAGGAAGATGCAGGCGGACATGTTAGGTTGCCTTGATCCAAAGGTGGTGCTATCGATGTCGGACAGCGCTCAAGACCAGCTGGTGTTACCACCTCCAAAGAAAATGATGACCTGCCAATCACGCTGGCTGTTGCGGGTAAAGAGGTGGCAGGTCTGCGCCCCAAAACAGGTGTGACTGCTGTCCCCCCAGTCACAGAGGATGAAGAGGCCGCGGATGCACAAGATATGGCAGACGGTGGTTGGCCCGGCCGGCTAGACCGCATTGTAGCACACTGAGCTTCCCACTGCAACTTATGCTTCATGTCCATGTGCCGGTTCATGCATGAAGTACTCAAACTATGTATTTTTTGGCCTCTACTTAGCTTTTGCTGACAAATGTTACAGATAACACGAGTTGGGTCATCTTTATCGATCTGAAAAAATGCCCAGGCTATGCAAGGCTTAGCACCCATGCGACCTGAAGAGCCACCACGACTTGTGGTGAGAGGCAGAGTTGTGTTTGAGGATGCAGTTGTTGACGTGCTTCCAGTACTACGTCTCTGTCCAGGAAGGCGCAACCTGACCTCGTCGTCACTAGCATCTTCCTCCACCTCCTCTGCTGACCTCATCTCTTGGCTGACTGTGGGTTGACAGTAAGTGGGATCTCCGACCTCATCATCATCACCCTGTGCGTTATCACACCCGTCATCCTCAGAGCCAACCTGTTCCTGCCCTGACAAAAAACTAAAGTTGTCGCTCCAATCAGGTATTTGAGTCTTATCATCGTCTTCCTCATTGTCTCCACCAACAGGAGTTACAGTTTGGGAATGAGGGTCTACATTATGGTCAGAACCTTCTGCGTCTGGTCCTGGATCCGACTCATAAAGATTCTGGGCATCAGTGCAGATCATTTCCTCGTCTGGATTCACAGAAGCGCTGGAGTCGACCCCTGATTCCCAGGCTATAGTATGAGTAAACAGCTCTGCAGACTCAACCATCTGTTCTACCTCATACTCAGACGGGCAGCTGGAGATTTGGGAGCTGTGAGGAAGCAAGTGCGATTTGGGTGACACCTTTGAGGACTGGAGTATTTGTGATGTTGAAGTTGATGTGGAGGAGAGCCCACTTAAAGGAGCACTTGATATCCGTTGAAGCACCTGCTGTTTTTGTGCCTCATCCGGAATTTGTAGCGATTGGCGTGGCCGTAAGAAAGGGATCTTATCACATTGTCCGCTAAAAGAAGTAGACATTTTAGTTTGGCTGGAAGATGGTCTTTCTTCTGCACCTACCCCACGGACACAACCTTTTTTCCCCTTCCCAACACGCCTATTCCCCTTTCCACCAGCAGCAGGCCTTTTTCCACTCATTTTGGTGGTTAACTAATTCACAACTCTGGAGTTGTTTGCACAAAAAAACAATGGATGGTAACCGAGCAGAGCTGAGTGGCCAAACTGTGGTATTAGGCCAAAACTATTGGCTGGGTTAGATGCAGAAAAAAATTATTTTTAATTTGCAACCTGATGGAGGTCAGTATAGATGGACTAATAGACCAAGTCCCACATACCGCTAGAAGCCCAAATATTTTTTCAGAGCTAGATGCAGAAAATTTTTTTATTCAATTTGCAACCTGATGGAGGTCAGTATAGATGGACTAATAGACCAGGTCCCACACACTGCTAGAAGCCCAAATATTTTTTCAGAGCTAGATGCAGAAAAAAATTATTTTTAATTTGGAACCTGATGGAGGTCAGTATAGATGGACTAATAGACCAAGTCCCACACACCGCTAGAAGCCCAAATATTTTTTCAGAGCTAGATGCAGAAAAAAATTATTTTTAATTTGCAACCTGATGGAGGTCAGTATAGTTGGACTAATAGACCAAGTCCCACACACCGCTAGAAGCCCAAATATTTTTTCAGAGCTAGATGCAGAAAAAAATTATATTCAATTTGCAACCTGCTGGAGGTCAGTATAGAAGGACTAATAGAACAAGTCCCACACACTGCTAGAAGCCCAAATATTTTTTCAGAGCTAAATGAAGAAAAAAAATATTTTTAATTTGCAACCTGATGGAGGTCAGTATAGATGGACTAATAGACCAAGTCCCACACACTGCTAGAAGCCCAAATATTTTTTCAGAGCTAGATGCAGAAAAAAATTATTTTTAATTTGCAACCTGATGGAGGTCAGTATAGATGGACTAATAGACCAAGTCCCACACACTGCTAAAAGCCCAAATATTTTTTCAGAGCTAGATGCAGAAAAAAATTATTTTTAATTTGCAACCTGATGGAGGTCAGTATAGATGGACTAATAGACCAAGTCCCACACACCGCTAGAAGCCCAAATATTTTTTCAGAGCTAGATGCAGAAAAAAATTATATTCAATTTGCAACCTGCTGGAGGTCAGTATAGAAGGACTAATAGAACAAGTCCCACACACTGCTAGAAGCCCAAATATTTTTTCAGAGCTAAATGAAGAAAAAAATTATTTTTAATTTGCAACCTGATGGAGGTCAGTATAGATGGACTAATAGACCAAGTCCCACACACTGCTAGAAGCCCAAATATTTTTTCAGAGCTAGATGCAGAAAAAAATTATATTCAGTTTGCAACCTGATGGAGGTCAGTATAGATGGACTAATAGAATGATGCTATGCCCAAAAGATTTTACTTCACTAGGTGCAGTAAAAAAATTGGTATTCTATACACAGGTGGTATATCTTGCAACACAGATAGGCTACTCCACTGACTAACACACTCTGCAATAGGCCAAAAAGGATTAGCTTTGCTAGATTCAGCCAAATGCTGTGAAAAAAACTTGCACAGCACTGGCACAGACCTGCCTGGCAAAAACTGATAGGAACTGATGTAACCTAGTCCTGAAAAGGACTCCAATTACAATTAGTCTTTACTCCCACAATCTATCTATTTAAGAGCACAGACCTGCCTGATAAAAGTCGTAGGAAATGCTGTAACCTAGTCCTTAAAAGGACTGCAATCACAACTATTCCCTACTCCCAAGCTATCTGTATATTTGTGCGAAAATTGGCTTGAAATTAACAAGGTATAGCGCACACAGCAACAGCGATGCCGTCTAACACGCAGCTGCAGCAGTGAGAAAATGGTGGCGACGGGGAAAATGGCTTGGTCTTATAGGGCAAGGACATGTGACATACACTGCCAATCACACATGCCCTTGCTTGTGTGAAAAAAAGCACTTCGCTCCGTGTGTGCGCTGCTGATAGGCTGACAGATTGCACCTCCCCACTGCAAATGCGGGAAAGAGAAAAAAAATGGAGATCTTCATTGTTCCTGCAGAGATCCATCCCCTGCCCCTCCCCCCGCCCCGCTGTACACTCAAACTACGTATTAACATTAATTTTCATCATTACTGAGAAAAAATCCAGTTATGATTTTGGTGCACGAACAGTTATCGAACATAACCTCGAACAGCCGAATTTTTCTCAAATTGTTCGTGTTTTCCGACCGGCTCGAACACCGCCCAAAACAGCTCGAATTTGAGATTGGCGAACAGTTCGAGTAGAACAACGCTCATCTCTAGTAGTAAGTTTCTGACCTGCCTGGAGCTAGGACTAACTTTGTCTTTGTCCTGCGCTGGCTGACGTTGTGGTAGGGCCTTCTCTTGGAGTGCACGCTCCCGGCTTACGGGGCCTACAGTACAGACCAAAAGTTTGGACACACCTTCTCATTTAAAGATTTTTCTGTATTTTCATGACTATGAAAATTGTACATTCACACTGAAGGCATCAAAACTATGAATTAACACATGTGGAATTATATACTTAACAAAAAAGTGTGAAATAACTGAAAATATGTCTTATATTCTAGGTTCTTCAAAGTAGCGACCGTTTCCTTTGATGACTGCTTTGCACACTCTTGGCATTCTCTTGATGAGCTTCAAGAGGTAGTCACCGGAAATGGTCTTCCAACAATATTGAAGGAGTTCCCCGAGATGCTTGGCACTTGTTGGCCCTTTTGCCTTCACTCTGCGGTCCAGCTCACCCCAAACCATCTCGATTGGGTTCAGGTTTGGTGACGGTGGAGGCCAGGTCATTTGGCGTAGCACCCCATCACTCTTCTTGGTCAAATAGCCTGGAGGTGTGTTTGGGGTCATTGTCCTGTTGAAAAATAAATGATGGTCCAACTAAATGCAAACCGGATGGAATAGCATGCCGCTGCAAGATGCGGTGGTAACCATGCTGGTTCAGTATGCCTTCAATTTTGAATAAATCCCCAGCAGTGTCACCAGCAAAGCAACCCCACACCATCACACCTCCTCCATGCTTCACGGTGGGAACCAGGCATGTAGAGTCCATCCGTTCACCTTTTCTGCACCACACAAAGACACGGTGGTTGGAACCAAAGATCTCAAATTTGGACTCATCAGACCAAAGCACAGATTTCCACTGGTCTAATGTCCATTCCTTGTATTCTTTAGCCCAAACAAGTCTCTTCTGCTTGTTGCCTGTCCTGAGCAGTGGTTTCCTAGCAGCTATTTTACCATGAAGGCCTGCTGCACAAAGTCTTCTCTTAACAGTTGTACAGATGTGTCTGCTGCTAGGACTCTGTGTGGCATTGACCTGATCTCTAATCTGAGCTGCTGTTAACCTGCGATTTCTGAGACTGGTTCTGGGTCTTCCTTACCTGGGGCGGTCCTCATGTGAGCCAGTTTCTTGATGGCTTGATGGTTTTTGCAACTGCACTTGGGGACACTTTCAAAGTTTGCCCAATTTTTCGGACTGACTGACCTTCATTTCTTAAAGTAATGATGTCCACTCGTTTTTCTTTACTTAGCTGCTTTTTTCTTGCCAAAATACAAATTTTAACAGTCTATTCAGTAGGACTATCAGCTGTGTATCCACCTGACTTCTGCACAACACAACTGATGGTCCCAACCCCTATTATAAGGCAAGAAATCCCACTTATTAAACTTGACAGGGCACACCTGTGAAGTGAAAACAATTTCCGGTGACTACCTCTTGAAGCTCATCAAGAGAATACCAAGAGTGTGCAAAGCAGTCATCAACGCAAAAGGTGGCTACTTTGAAGAACCAAGAATATAAGACATATTTTCAGTTGTTTCACACTTTTTTGTTAAGTATATAATTCCACATGTGTTAATTCATAGTTTTGATGCCTTCAGTGTGAATGTACAATTTTCAAAGTCATGAAAATACAGAAAAATCTTTAAATGAGAAGGTGCGTCCAAACTTTTGGTCTGTACTGTATATGTCTCCTGGCTCTGTTACGTATCAGCACTTTAGTGGTCCTGGGACTTGTAGTTCTCCAGGGATTCCGGTTATGCCTTACTGGGTCGTAGAGATCCCGGTAAACTTCCGACCCGGTGTCCGGTAAATTCTTCTTCGCGGTGAGCTAGTTAAGCTCCTCTGCCCCCTATGTACTAACTCTCCACTCGCCTTCGGCCTACTCGGGCCCTCACTAGGCTACTCACACTAACGGCAGCTTCCCGCGCTTCACCGATCTTATGGCGCCGGCACACCTAAAGCTCACTTCTCTGAGCTACACTGAGTCTTGGGCTGGATAAGCTCCACTGCAGGATAGCAAATGCAGGAGCTGGAACAGGATTTTGTCCTCTGAGGTAACCCTTCTCAGACTGTACTGGACTCACTGCTAAACCAGAATAGACTTACAACTAACTGCCGCCTGGCTCCACCTTCCCTGTTTATCTATCCCTAATGGGCTCCCTCTGCTGGTCTGAGGTGGAAGGTGGAAATGTGTGAATTGTCATGGGGGCCGCTTGTGGAGGAATCCATCCATGCACTCTTCTAGGATCTGCGATACCAAGCGCAGCTGGGCGTCACATTCCCCCCTAGTTAAGCTCAGCACTCCCGGGCTGAAGTACATGTTTATAAAACAATAACAATAGGAAACATAAACAATGCAAGAACAATCTTCCCTTTATGGGAGGCACCAAGCTTAAACGTTACATAACAATAACAAATACAAAGTGTCCTCAGAGTTCAAGTCTCCTATGGTGAGGTTCCCAGCCAGGATGTCCATCTCACAGGGTAGAGTACTTCATGATTTGAGGGACCTGTCCCAAACCCTCAACGTAGGCCCTGGGGTGGCTGCAGGGCATGAAGATCCCGAGTTGGACCTCCAATAGAGCCACTCCCGACAGGTTTTCCTTCTGAGGTCACTTAAAAGGGCACTCCAGGGAGCGCAATTATATACAAAAGCAGTTTTTGGGCTGCACATAGTCCTCAGCCACACAGTTCTTAGATAAATAATAAAGGAATTAGTAAGGTAAAGCACAAATTAATAAACATATGCACGAAAATACACAATTAATTCAGTACATTACAATTTTAATACACAATACCCCAGGGGTAACTATTTACATTTGTCAGAGTTTAGCTACTTTACTACTTATATCTGACAGGGGGTTGGCCCCTCGTGCTACGTATTGCTCTGCGTAGTGCGGTGGTTTGTGGGGTATCGGTGTCTGTATTTTCAGCTACCCTACCAGTTCTATGTGTGACCAAGTTGTAAAACTGCCTTAACCTCTCTCTTGGACTGGCAAGTCTACCATTGGCTGGGCCCTCTTGCTCTGCTCCTACCGGGGATCCTTCATCTGGGGATACTTCTTGAGATGGCTCTTCTGCAGCACTTACAGGTTCAACTTGCTGTGGAGGGTTTTCTGGCTGTTCGTAGAATTGGAGTACTGGGATGATTACTGCACCTCCTATTTGAGGCCAATCTGCCGGGAAATCTCCTAGGTCAGTGTGTATCACTACTTCTTCAGCTTCTTCCAGGATTGGGAGAGGCATTTCTTCCTGAGGTTTCAGTAAATCAGGACACAGCTTTAGGTGGTCCCTGGACACTGTTGTAGACGTTTTTCCTCCATCTCGACTGATTAAGCATGTCTTTGTAACGGGTCTGGGAGGCGGAACCTCTGAGCTACTATACAAGGGGGCAGTCCTTGTAAGGGAGCGGGTGGCGACCAGGGAAGACGGGCAGGAGGTCACAGCAGGTGACCGGGACAGTCTCTGAGTGAACGGGCTGGAGGTCACGGCAAGTGACCGGGGCAGTCTCTGGATGAACGGGCTGATGGTCACGGCAAGTGACCGGGGCAGTCTCTGAATGAACGGGCAGATGGTCACGGCCAGTGACCGGGGCAGTCTCTGGATGAACGGGCAGATGGTCACGGCAAGTGACCGGGGCAGTCTCTGGATGAACGGGCAGATGGTCACGGCAAGTGACCGGGGCAGTCTCTAGGTAAAGGGTTGGTACGACCTGTGGCGGCTGATGATAGACGTGAGCTCCCAGGTGAGCAGGCGAGAGTCTCTGGATGAACGGGTGGTCACAGCATGTGACGGCGGAGCCTCCAGGAAGACCAACAGACAGGCGGCAGATGAGCGCTCCCAGGTGAGCGGGCAGAAGTCTCTGGACAGGCGGGTGGTCACAGCACGTGACGGCAGAGCCTCCAGGTAGGCTAGCAGACAGGCAGCAGATGAGCGCTCCCAGGTGAGCGAGCAGGAGTCACTGGACAGGCAGGTGGTCACAGCACGTGACGGCGGAGCCTCCAGGTAGACTAGCAGGCAGGTAGCAGGTGTGTGCTCCCAGGTGAGCGGGCAAGCTGGTCCATAGACAGACTGACAGGAGTTGGAAGGCAGACCGTCGGACCTCAGGCAAGCAGGCAGGTGGCTGATGTGCGCTCCCAGGTGAGCGGGCAGGCTGGTCCTTAGACAGACTGACAGGAGTAGTAAGGCAGACCGTCGGACCTCAGACTAGCAGGCAGGAAGCAGATAATCAGGCAGGAATCTGGCAGGTAACTGGCAGGTAACTGGCAGGTAACTGGCAACGGGACCTGAGGGCTGAAGCAGAGTAGTGAACAGTGCAACAACATTGCTCGGGCACCTCCATTTTGGAGGAGGTGCCTTATATATGGTGAAGTCCTCCGGCCATTGGCCGGGGACTCCTTAGGACGGTGCGCGCGGCCCCTTTAAGAGGGAGGGAGAGCGCGCGCGCCCTAAGCACAGTGGCCGGGAAGGAGCGCGCGCTGCCAGCAGAGCGGGAGGAGGACGCCGGGCATGGAGCAGAGAGGTGAGGGGAACAGCGTCCCTGCCTAGCAGAGGGCAGGGACGCCGGCGCTACAGTACCCCCCCCTTTAGGCCCCCCCTTTTTTAGGCCAGACAGAAATTTAGCTAGGATAAGAGGGGCATGGATGTTCTCCCGGGGCTCCCACGTTCTCTCCTCAGGACCAAACCCCCTCCAATCTACTAGAAAAAAGGTCTTTCCTCTTACCCTTTTGGTGGCAAGAATGTTCTCTACCTCAAACTCGTCCTCAGCAGAAACCGGAGCAGGAGGCGTACCTGTAGACTTGGAAAAAGAGTTAAGTACCACAGGTTTGAGGAGAGATACATGGAAGGAGTTAGGGATCCGTAAGTTGGCCGGGAGTTTTAATTTATAGGCCACCGGGTTGATCTGACTGATGACCTCCAGAGGACCGATGAACCGAGGCCCTAACTTGTAAGAAGGTATCTTGAGTCGGACATATTTAGATGAGAGCCAGACTTTATCTCCAGGACGAAATTGTGGAGGATCCAGGCGTTTTTTGTCAGCGTGTCTTTTCATCCGTTCGGACGACTGAAGGAGTGCGGATCGGGTACTCTCCCAAATGGAGGAAAATTTGCTAACGAGAGATTCCGCAGCCGGGTTGTCCACAGAGGTGGAGACAGGAAAAGGAATCCGAGGATGCTGACCGAAGACTACAAAAAACAGGGATTTGGAGGAGGATTCGCTCTCGTGATTGTTATAGGAGAACTCGGCCCAAGGTAGAAGATCCACCCAGTCAGAATGATGGGCATTAACGAAGTGCCGGAGGTAACTGGTCAGGTTCTGATTGATCCGCTCCACTTGACCATTGGACTGTGGGTGGTAAGCGGAAGAGAAGTCCAGGGTGACGTCTAGCAGTTTACAAGTGGCTCTCCAGAAACGTGAGGTGAACTGTACCCCACGATCCGACACGATGTGGAGGGGCAGGCCATGAAGACGGAAGATGTGGCGGATAAAGTCTTTAGCCAGCTCGGGTGCAGACGGGAGGCCAGGCAGGGGAATAAAGTAAACCATCTTGGAAAAGCGGTCAGCGACCACCCAAATGACCGTACAACCGGCAGAGACGGGGAGATCAGTTATGAAGTCCATAGCAATATGCTGCCAGGGGGCAGCAGGCACAGGAAGCGGAAGAAGGCGACCGGCTGGCAGGTGTCTCGGGACTTTGTTGCGGGCGCAGGACACACAGGCAGAAACAAAGTCTATTACGTCCTTGTGCAGGGTAGGCCACCAGTAGTGCCGGGCAATAAGCTGGAGGGTCTTTTTCTGACCGGCGTGGCCAGCTAGTTTAGACGAGTGACCCCAGTGTAGGATCTTCTCCCGATCAGGTACTGATACGAACGTCTTACCGGGAGGGAGACGATTTAGACTCACAGGAGCCACCTGCATTACTCTGGCGGGATCGATGATATGTTTAGGTTCTTCCTCGAGATCGGACACCAGAAAGGATCGGGACAAGGCATCTGCTTTGACGTTTTTGTCAGCCGGGCGAAAATGAAGAACAAAATCAAAGCGAGCAAAAAACAAGGACCACCGGGCTTGGCGCGGGTTAAGTCTCTGGGCATGCTGGAGGTAAGCCAAGTTCTTGTGGTCAGTGTAAATTATTACCGGGTGAAGAGCCCCCTCGAGTAGGTAACGCCACTCCTCCAATGCCAGTTCGATGGCCAATAACTCTCGGTCTCCTATGGAATAGTTGCGCTCAGAAGAGGAGAAGAGTTTGGAGAAGAAGCCACAAGTTACCATTCTCCCGGAAGATGATTTTTGAGTAAGTACCGCTCCGGCTCCAGAGGAGGAGGCGTCAACTTCCAGGAAGAACTGCTTGTTGCCGTCCGGGCGATGCAGCACCGGGGCGGAAGAGAAGGCCTGTTTTAGGGAAAGAAAGGCCTCCTCTGCTTCTGGCGGCCACTCTTTGGGATTAGTACCCTTACGGGTGAGCGCGGAAATTGGGGCAGTACGGGAAGAGAAGTGTGGCATGAAGAGGCGGTAGTAGTTGGCGAAGCCCAGGAATCGCTGAATGGCCTTCAACCCCTCCGGTCGAGGCCATTTCTCGATGGCAGACAGTTTCTCTGGATCCATTCGTAGGCCGGTCTGAGAAATAATGTAGCCCAAAAACGGAAGCGAGGTCTGCTCAAAGAGGCACTTCTCGTATTTAGCGAAGAGGTGATTCTGCCTGAGCCTGAGCAGGACCTGACGAACGTCCCTCCGGTGAGTCTGGAGATCCGGAGAGAAGACCAAGATGTCGTCCAGGTACACCACTACGCAGGAGTAGAGAAGGTCCCGGAAGATGTCATTGACCAACTCTTGAAAGACGGCAGGAGCATTACAGAGACCAAAGGGCATTACCAGATATTCATAGTGGCCGTCCCGGGTGTTGAATGCCGTCTTCCATTCATCCCCCTGACGGATACGAACCAGGTTGTACGCCCCACGGAGGTCCAGTTTGGTGAAGATTCTAGCCCCCCTCAGACGATCAAATAAGTCCGGAATGAGCGGAAGGGGGTACTTATTCTTCACCGTGAACTGGTTAAGGCCTCTATAGTCTATACAGGGACGGAGAGAGCCGTCCTTCTTTTTGACGAAAAAGAAGCCTGCTCCCGCCGGGGAGGTAGATTTCCGGATGAATCCCCTGGTCAGATTCTCCTCAATATATTCGGACATCGACCGGGTCTCAGCAGCGGATAAAGGATAAATACGCCCACGGGGAGGAGTAGTACCAGGTAACAGGTCGATAGGGCAGTCGTATGGTCTATGAGGAGGTAGTGTCTCTGCTTCCTTTTTATTAAAGACATCAGCATAAGACCAATAAGGAATCGGAAGTCCAGGTAGATTAGCTGGGGTAGGAGAAGGACGGACGGGATGGACGGGAACCAGACAGGTCTTATGGCAGTCCTGTCCCCAGCGAATGACTTCTCCGGTCTGCCAGTCAAGCACGGGTGCATGTCTCTGGAGCCAAGGTAGGCCTAGCAAGAGGGCGTGAGAGAGTCCAGGCAGAACATGAAAGGAGATACTCTCAGAATGCAGCATTCCCACCTGCAGAGTAATGGATTCGGTGATGAGTTGGATGGGGCGTGGTAAGAGGCCCCCATCCACGGCAGCAACAGACAAGGGTACAGCCAGAGGTTTGGTGGGGATGCGGTATTTCTCTACCAGGGACTGTGAAATAAGATTCCCAGCTGCTCCAGAGTCAAGTTGGGCTAGTTCGAAATAACGGTTCTCCCCGCAGACGATTGAGACTGACAGCAGCAGAGATGGAGAGGATTTATTCTTGTCTAGGTCGACCTCTCTGAGCGAACCTAGACACAGGCGTTTCCCGACCTCTCCGGGCAGGCACGGATCCGGTGCTCCTTACTGCCACAGTAGAAGCAGCTCCCCTCGGCACGGCGTAAGACCTGACGGGTTTTGACCATCTTGGTCTGGTCGACCTGCATAGACTCAGGAGAGTGTACCTGGGTAGAGACGGAGGGAGTGACGGGTTTCTGAAAAGTAAGAGCTAGACGTGGTAACCTCCTCTCACGGGTGACCTCTTTGGCACGCTCGTGGAACCGTAGGTCAATCCGGGTGGCAAGAGTTATTAGGTCATCGAGAGTGGTAGGAATGTCTCGACCGGCAAGTTCATCTTTAATACGGCCGGACAGACCCTCCCAGAAGACAGATACCAGAGCGTCGTTATCCCAGGCCAGCTCCGAGGCAAGGGTACGGAACCGTATGGCATATTGGCCCACGGTGAGACTTCCCTGACGGAGGCGTAGTAGAGATGATGCGGATGAGGTCTTCCGTCCGGGTTCGTCGAAGACTTTCCGGAAAGCCGTGAGAAAAGCAGGCAAGTTGGACACCAGGGGGTCTCCTCTCTCCCATAGAGGATTTAGCCAGGCCAGGGCCTCCCCGGTGAGATGGGACATGATGAATGCAATTTTGGCCCGGTCAGAGTTAAACTGGTGGGACAATAGTTCAAAGTGCAAGGTGCACTGATTTATGAAGCCCCGAGCCTGGGCGGAGTCGCCTCCGAAGCGAGGAGGTGCAGAAAGCCGGGGTCCGGGTTAGGATACCATGGTATTAGTGGGCAGCGGGGCTGCCGGATTGCGAGACATGGCACTGGCGGAGGTTGCTGGTGGAGCAGTCAGAGTGTCCAGGCGAGTATTGACATTCCGCAGGTGACCCAGGATGGACTCCTGTTGGGACCTTTGACGGGACAGTTCATGACACAGGTCCGAGAGCGAGGGAGCTTGGGTGCC
The DNA here is from genome assembly GCF_046119375.1 of Phyllobates terribilis. Taxonomy (NCBI): domain Eukaryota; kingdom Metazoa; phylum Chordata; class Amphibia; order Anura; family Dendrobatidae; genus Phyllobates; species Phyllobates terribilis. The sequence goes on along the minus strand of NW_027362768.1, from coordinate 30,090,599 downwards.
ACCGGGTTCCATGGCCCGAGCAAACTGTAACGGGTCTGGGAGGCGGAACCTCTGAGCTACTATACAAGGGGGCAGTCCTTGTAAGGGAGCGGGTGGCGACCAGGGAAGACAGGCAGGAGGTCACAGCAGGTGACCGGGACAGTCTCTGAGTGAACGGGCTGGAGGTCACGGCAAGTGACCGGGGCAGTCTCTGGATGAACGGACTGATGGTCACGGCAAGTGACCGGGGCAGTCTCTGGATGAACGGGCAGATGGTCACGGCCAGTGACCGGGGCAGTCTCTGGATGAACGGGCAGATGGTCACGGCAAGTGACCGGGGCAGTCTCTGGATGAACGGGCAGATGGTCACGGCAAGTGACCGGGGCAGTCTCTAGGTAAAGGGTTGGTACGACCTGTGGCGGCTGATGATAGACGTGAGCTCCCAGGTGAGCAGGCGAGAGTCTCTGGATGAACGGGTGGTCACAGCATGTGACGGCGGAGCCTCCAGGAAGACCAACAGACAGGCGGCAGATGAGCGCTCCCAGGTGAGCGGGCAGAAGTCTCTGGACAGGCGGGTGGTCACAGCACGTGACGGCAGAGCCTCCAGGTAGGCTAGCAGACAGGCAGCAGATGAGCGCTCCCAGGTGAGCGAGCAGGAGTCACTGGACAGGCAGGTGGTCACAGCACGTGACGGCGGAGCCTCTAGGTAGACTAGCAGGCAGGTAGCAGGTGTGTGCTCCCAGGTGAGCGGGCAAGCTGGTCCATAGACAGACTGACAGGAGTTGGAAGGCAGACCGTCGGACCTCAGGCAAGCAGGCAGGTGGCTGATGTGCGCTCCCAGGTGAGCGGGCAGGCTGGTCCTTAGACAGACTGACAGGAGTAGTAAGGCAGACCGTCGGACCTCAGACTAGCAGGCAGGAAGCAGATAATCAGGCAGGAATCTGGCAGGTAACTGGCAGGTAACTGGCAGGTAACTGGCAACGGGACCTGAGGGCTGAAGCAGAGTAGTGAACAGTGCAACAACATTGCTCGGGCACCTCCATATATGGTGAAGTCCTCCGGCCATTGGCCGGGGACTCCTTAGGACGGCGCGCGCGGCCCCTTTAAGAGGGAGGGAGAGCGCGCGCGCGCGCCCTAAGCACAGTGGCCGGGAAGGAGCGCGCGCTGCCAGCAGAGCGCGAGGAGGACGCCGGGTACGGAGCAGAGAGGTGAGGGGAACAGCGTCCCTGCCTAGCAGAGGGCAGGGACGCCGGCGCTACAGTCTTCTTATTGTCAAATCTTGACGGTAACACAGTGTAGGGGTCTTTTTCCCACTGGTCATCAAGTTTGTGGTTGCGTCTTTTCCTTTTCAATACTGTTTCACCAGGTGTGAAGGGTTCTGCGGGTGCGTTTTTGTTGTAGTGCGCTTCCTGCTTTTCTCTCACCCGAGTGAGACTGTCCTCGACACAGGCTTGTACTCTTCTGTACTGCTCTTGTCTGGTCGTGTCCCAGTCCTCAGTGGTCATATCAGCTTCAGGTTCAACACCAAGCTCCAGATCCATGGGCAGCTTTCCTGGCCTTGCTCGCATGAGACATTCCGGAGTGCAATTGGTGGAACTTACTGGTATATGATTATACAGATATACTAGTTCAGGTAGTATCTCTGGCCACTGATTTCTCTCCTCAAGTGGTATGGTCTTTACCAGGTCGATGATGATGTTGTTCATCTTTTCGCAGAGACCGTTAGTTTGTGGGTGGTACGGTGTAGTTCTTATTTTCTTACACCCGTAGAGATGGCAGAACTCCTTGAACAACTCAGCCTCAAAGGCCGGGCCTTGGTCCGTCAACACCTGCTCAGGATAACCATGGAGTCTACAGAAATACGTTGGAACATCTTTGCTGCTGTCTCTGCCGTCAGGTCTTTTTTGGGGGCGACCACCAGGAAACGTGAGTAGTGATCCACCATGGTCTGAGCATAAGAGTACCCTGACCTGCTGGGGGACAGCTTGGCATGGTCCGGGGCCACGATCTCCAGAGGTCGAGTCGTCTTGATGGGTTGCAGGGGTGCCTTCTGGCTGCTGAAGTCTTTTCTTCTAAGGCCACAGGGTCCACAGTCCCGGCACCACCTCTCAATGGAGCTGCGCATTCCTACCCAGTAGAATCGACACTTCAGCAGGGTCTCTAGCTTTTTCCAGGCAAAGTGCCCCACCTGATCGTGGTAAGCTTCTAATACCATCTGGATGTCTGTCTTAGGGACCACTATCTGCCATACCATCTCATGGGTTTTTGGATTGACGTACCTCCGGCACAGCTTCTCACGGCAGATAAACAGCCGGCTTCTCTCGTTTCACAGCTGCTTTACTTGCAGAGACGCTTCCTTCTCCAGGGAGGCACCTTCTTGGGTTATCAGCTCCTTGATGCGGCTGACAACCGGGTCGCTGTCCTGGGTCTCTTTCCAGCTGTAGTGAGGCAGGGGGTTTAACGTCTTTCCACGGTGCCTCCTTGAGACTCGTTGCTCGTGGATCATCCCATTCCAGTGAAAGGCAGGTAGCTCTATCTCTTCCAGGTCATCCACTTCTTCTTCTGTGTCTGACTGGTGAGGAATCCTAGACAGGGCATCGGCGTTGGCGTTCTTGCGGCCCGCCCGGTATTTGATTGTAAATTGGTAGTTTGACAGCCGAGCCATCCACCGTTGTTCCAGTGCCCCCAACTTAGCTGTTTCAAGATGGGTCAAGGGGTTGTTATCAGTAAAAGCAGTGAAATTACTGGAGGCCAGATAGTGCTTAAACCTTTCAGTGATGGCCCAGACCAAGGCCAGAAACTCCAACTTAAAGCTGCTATAGTTCTCTGGGTTCCTCTCAGTCGGGCAGAGTCTTGGCCATTCTGCTTCTGACTTAGAACAGCGCCCAGCCCTTCGTTGCTGGCATCAGTATACAGCAGGAACGGTTGGCTATAGTCAGAGTAGGCTAGGATCTCATCACCTGTCAGGATCTCCTTCATCTCCTGAAATGACTCGGCTTGCTCCTTACCCCAGTTGAATGGGGGGTTTTTGCCTTTGGGGGACTGCCCTACCAGGAGGTCTTGCAGAGGAGCTGCTTTCTTGGTGTAGTCTTTTACAAACCTCCGGAAGTATCCTACTAGTCCCAAGAACTGACGCACCTCCTTGAGGTTCTTTGGCTCCGGCCACTTCTGGATGGCTGTGACCTTCTCCGGGTCTGGTGCTACCCCTTCTGGACTGACAATGTGCCCCAGGTACTGTACCTTTCTCTTGAGCAGGTGGCACTTTGAGGGCGTCAACTTCATCCCGTACCAGGACAGTGTCTCAAATACCTCTGCCAGGTGTTTCTGTTATGAACTGCTACAAGTACAAAGGAAAGAAAGGAAAACTGTCCCTACAATAGGACTAAGCTGATTCCCTACGATGCAGCGGGGGACCTGTTCCTTGTGAACAGACCCGCCTAAGTCCTCGGCTAGTCTGAACGCAGACCTATAGATATTTGGGAGGGGTCCCTACAAGAACTAAGGACTGGGATATAGTTGGACACCTCCTAGAAGAAATTGTAGCAGAGCAAAGACAAACAAACAAACAGAAGTACTAGTGGTCAAAAGACCAAGCAAACTACAGAGTAAGGTACAAGGCACCTGGCTAGGTTAAGAGTAAATGTAACACTGAAGTCCAGCAAGGCCAGGAGGGCGGAGCTGGATTAAATAGGCAAAAAGTCATGTGACCAGCAAAATAGAAAAAACTAACAGGAGGGTTCTAACAGTACCCCCTCTTCTATGAGGATCCTCTGGATTCTCCAGGCCCAGGACTATCAGGAAACCTCCTGTGAAACGCTCCGGCAAGTCTAGGAGCAGAGACATCATCCGCCCTTACCCAGGAGTTATCCTCGGGACCGAAACCTTTCCAAGCGACGAGATACTGCAATCTCCCTCTATGCCATCTAGAATTAAGAATGCGAGAAATTTCATATTCACCGTCTTCCTCCACCAGAGGAACAGAGACAGTGGCGTCCCTATCAGAAACATCAGCTTTTTTCAATAAGGAAACATGAATCACCGGATTAATCTTCCAGGAGGTAGGAACCTCCAACCTAACAGCAGATTGGTTAACTACCTGAAGCACCTTAAACAGACCTACAAACTTCGGGCCCAATTTCTTAGAAGGAATCCTCAACCGCAGATTCCTAGAGGACAACCAAACTATGTCACCAACAGTAAACAAAACCTCTTGACGTTTCCTGTCTGTCCATTAGACTCAGGATGATAACCAGACAAAAATGACAAATGGACTCCCAACCTGTCACAAAAGGCACGCCAAAACGAGCCACGAACTGAGGTCCCCTATCGGAAACAATGTCGGTAGGAACGCCATGGAGCCTGACAATTTCTTTAACAAAAGCCTGAGCGAGTGTCCTGGCGCAGGGCAGTTTGATGAAGGGAACCAAGTGACACATCTTGCTAAAACGGTCCACGACCACCCAGATAACAGTGAAACCCTCAGAGGCAGGAAGGTCAGTAATAAAATCCATAGCCAGATGCGTCCAAGGAGCACTAGGAACCTCCAGAGGGCAAAGCAACCCTGCAGCAGGAGCATGTGAAGACTTAGATCTAGCACACACAGTACATTGACGCACCCACTTAATGACTTCCTTCTGCCACCCAGGCCACCAAAAACTGCGACCTACAAGTCTCTTAGTCTCCGAGATTCCTGGATGACCTGCCAACCGAGACTCATGACACTCCACAAACAAATCTCTCCTAAAGTTCCTAGGCACAAACAACCTCTCATGGGGAGTGTTAGATGGGGCATCCTCCTGGGCTTTCAGGATCCCATCTTGCAAAACGGAGTCCAATGCTGCTATCACAACACCTTCCTGTAAAATGCTCTCCTCCTCCTCGGTACCAACCATGGGAGAAAAACTGCGAGATAAAGCATCAGCTTTTACATTCTTGGTGCCCGGGATGTAAGTAACAGAAAAATTAAACCGAGAAAAAAAAAGTGGCCACCTAGCTTGACGGGCATTCAAGCGCTTGGCAGCATCAAGATAGATCAGATTATTATGATCAGTAAAAACCTGAATGGGAAATTTAGCACCTTCCAAGAGATGACGCCAATGTTCGAATGCGAGTTTAATCGCCAGCAATTCCCGATTACCGACATCATAATTAAGTTCGGTCTCAGAAAATTTTTTTGAAAAAAAAGCACAGGGATGAACCCCATCCTTGTTTTCCTGAGACAAAACAGCATCAACCCCCACCGAAGAAGCATCAACCTCGACCAAAAAAGGCTTGGTCTCATCAGGCTGCATAAGGATGGGGGCAGAACTGAACCTCTCCTTGAGATACACAAAAGCTTCAATGGCCTCAGTAGTCCACTGGACCGTATTCGCACCTTTCCTGGTGAGATCGGTCAGCGGCTTAACAATTATAGAAAAATTCTTAATGAATTTCCTGCAATAATTGGCAAAACCCAAAAATCTCTATATCAATTTCAAACCAATAGGCCTAGGCCATTCCTGCACTGCCTGAACCTTCACCGGGTCCATCTCAAAGCCCTCGCTGGAGATAATGTATCCCAAAAAACTAATTCTCTGCACAGCGAACTCACATTTCTCCAGCTTAGCAAAAAGTGAATTGTCGCTTAACAACTGCAATACCTCACGTACGCTCTGCCAATGAGACTCCAGATCCGGCGCAAAAATCAAAATGTCATCCAAATACACCACCACATTCTTACCGATCAACGGTCTTAGGATGTCAGTAATAAGGTTCTGAAAAAACGCTGGTGCGTTGGTAAGACCAAAGAGCATAACCAGATTCTCAAAATGACCCACTGGAGTGTTAAAAGCAGTTTTCCACTCATCACCTTCCTTCATACGTAACAAATGGTATGCCCCCCGGAGATCAATCTTAGAGAACCACTGGGCCCCCACTAACTGGTTGAACAAGTCAGGAATTAATGGCAGTGGGTAGGAATTGCGTACTGTAATTTTATTAATTTCGCGAAAGTCCAGACATGGACGTAAACCGCCGTCTTTTTTTTTTACAAAAAAAAATCCAACAGCCACAGGTGACTTAGAAGGTCTAATGTGACCGGCGGCCAAGCTTGCCTGTATGTATTCCTCCAAGGACTTTTTCTCAGGGATAGTAAGATTAAATAAGCGACTCTTGGGAAGAGTTGCTCCAGGGACAAACTCAATAGTACAATCAAAGTCCCTATGAGGAGGCAAAACTTGTGACTCCTCCTCAGAGAAAAACTTCCAGAAATCCTGAATAGGTACAGGTAATTCCCCTCTTTCCACAGCAGCAATGCGACCGTTACAACATCTATCATAACACTTAGGACTCCAAGACTTAATTTCATTTGTAGACCAGTCCAGTACAGGATTGTGCAATTTTAACCAAGGTAACCCCAAAACCACTGGAGCAGGCAAATTATTTAATACCGCCAAATCCAAATTCTCTTGGAGGATACCATTAATGGTGAGGGGAAATTAAAAAACCTTGTGAGTAATACCTTTCAAGGGAGAGCCATCAACAGCAACCACAGAAATAGGAGATGACAAAAGTTTGGATTCTAATTTAAATTTTTCCAAAAAACCCTCATCAATCACATTCAGTGTAGAACCACAATCCACAAAAACCCGAAATTCAATCAACTCCTGGAATGAGGTGCTTCCAGAAAGAAATACTCCTTTGGAGTTTACACACGCTATGCGGGCGTAACTGACCTCTTTTTTTTTTCTTTGTTCAAACGAAGCACACAGTTCTTAATAAAGTGGTCAGATTTACCGCAATAAAAACACAATCCTTTAGCAAACCTGCGGTCTTTTTCCTGAGAGTGGGGTGACATCGCCCCAATCACCATCGGTTCTCCACCCTCCGAACAGACCCTCTGAAAAATAGGAGCTGCCATAGTAGTAGATTTCTCTTCATTACTCCTAGTACGCAGTCTCCTGTCCACACGTATGGCTAATTGCATTGCCTCCTGCAAGGTTCCAGGTTTTGGGAAGGCAATCAGCAGATCCTTAACCCTTTCACCTAGACCCTCAAGAAACAAACATTTTAATGCTGAGTCATTCCATTCCACTTCAGCCGACCATCTTCTGAAGTATGTACAATAATTTTCCACATCACCTGATCCCTGCTTCAAACGTCTTAATTCAGTTTCAGCAGATGAGACTCGATCAGGATCATCATACAACAACCCCATAGCAGAAAAAAAATCTTCCACTGAACCGACACCATGGTGAAATCAGGATTTTTTTTTTTCCTTAGAGTGTTTTATTTTTGGGCTGGACTTACTGTTATGAACTGCTACAAGCACTAAGGAAAGAAAGGAAAACTGTCCCTACAATAGGACTAAGCTGATTCCCTACGATGCAGCGGGGGACCTGTTCCTTGTGAACAGACCCACCTCGGCTAGTCTGAACGCAGACCTATAGATATAAGGGAGGGGTCCCTACAAGAACTAAGGACTGGGATATAGTTGGACACCTCCTAGCAGAAATTGTAGCAGAGCAAAGACAAACAATCAAACAGAAGTACTAGTGGTCAAAAGACCAAGCAAACTACAGAGTAAGGTACAAGGCACCTGGCTAGCTTAAGAGTAAATGTAACACTGAAGTCCAGCAAGGCCAGGAGGGCGGAGCTGGATTAAATAGGCAAAAAGTCATGTGACCAGCAAAATAGAAAAAACTAACAGGAGGGTTCTAACAGTTTCAAGTGGTCCTCGTACATTCTGGAGTACACTATTACATCGTCCAGGTAAAGTAACACAGTCTCGAAGTTGCAGTGTCCCAGGCAGCACTCCATCAATCTCTGGAACGTTCCAGGGGCATTGCAGAGTCCAAACGGCATAGTGCTGAACTTGCAGAGTCCCATCGGGGTAGTGAAGGCCGTCTTCTCCCGATCCTCCTCAGCCACAGCTACTTGCCAGTACCCACTAGTGAGGTCAAGGGTGGAAAAGTAATTTGCAGACTTTAAGGCAGCTAGGGACTCCTCTATGCGTGGTAAAGGGTATGCATCTTTATGTGTAATGCAATTTACTTGTCGGTAATCTACACACATTCTCATGCTCCCGTCCTTTTTCCTAACTAGCACTAGGGGAGCTGCCCAGGGACTACAACTATCCCTTATTACTCCCGCCTTTCTCATGTCATGCAGCATTTCCTTAGCCTTCTGGTAGTGTGCTGGTGGTATAGGCCTGTAACGTTCTTTAATTGGGGAATGGTTGCCTGTGGGGATATGATGTTGAACCCCCTTAATCCTCCCGAAGTCTAGTGGATGTTTACTGAACACCTGCGAGTATTCTTGAACCACCCGGTGTACACCCTGTTTTTGATGGGCAGGAGTGGTGTCTGTCCCAACATGAAGCTGTTGACACCAATCCTCCACCTGGGTTGCAGGGTCATTATCCTCTACTTCATCTGGTGAGGTTAAGGACTCCGCCTCATGGATGCAGTTGTTATTGACAGCATGTAATTTGGCAACAGTGGCATAACGTGGCAGTCTGACCTCATCTTCCCCTAAGTTGAGAAGACCGACGGGCACCCTCCCATTACGTAGATCTACCACTCCCCTGGCGGTTAAGAGCATGGGTCTGTGCTCGGAGCAAAGGGGTTCTACTACCACCTGGTAGCTCTGTCCTCTAAGACCTAGAGCAGCTCTACACCAGATGAGCATTTCACTCATTGGGGGGATGACAATGGGTATGGGGTCTGTTACCCGCATGTTACCAATTTCACCATCTGTTAACCTTACTTGCTGTTGACACATCAGGACTCGGATCTACCTCTGCAGTGCCCTCCTCTATCTCGGCCTGGCAGTGTCGGCTATCTGTTGGAGCAAGAACACAACTTCTCCCAAACAGTTACCAACAATGTTAGTGCCTAGTACCATATATGGATTGGTGTCATCAGGATTAGTCTCTACTACAATTAGCCCCTGGTCCTTCAGCTCCACTCTCCCCACCTTTACAGTCACATTCTTAACCCCGAGTAGGTTAAGGGGGAGTCCATTTGAGGCATAAACAGAAAGATTTGGAGCTGGCGGACCAGAACCTCTTGTAGAGGACGTCAGGCATGATGGTTACCTGAGATCCTGTGTCCAGCAGAGCGAGCGTCGGGATCGCATCCAGCACAATGGACAGGAAAGGTCTTCCTCCGACGAACCTGTTGTACCAGTCTGATGGGCCTGGTGAGTTTACTCCTGGGTGTCAGCCCTCGGACCCACGGTTTTCTCATTTAAAGGACAATTCTGGGCGATGTGTCTGGTCTTGCGGCAGCGGTAGCAGATAGGGTCCTTTTGTGGACGGCGCTGGTCACTGGTCCTCGGTGAGAGTGGTGTTGGCCTCCTCTTCTTCCTCATCCAGGGGACATCCTCAGGGCTATCAGCTAGCAGGATCTTCCCTCCTTCCTCGGGCTCCGTCCACAGCTGCAGAGCACTCACCACGGTGGTCAGGGTTTTACTCAACTGACGCACCTCAGAGTGCAGACTGTCCAGTTCTTTAGGGGACGTTGCTGGAACCTTAGCTTCAGCAGCCACTGGGGAAAAGGTGGGTGTAGCAGGTACTGGGGTAGCCCCACCCTGGTAACATTGGATGGCATTTGTTTCCAGGGGCTGCAGTCCTTTTATAGCCATGTCCTTAAGATTGTCAAAGGTGGCATCTGGATGATCCAAGGACCACCAACCACAGTCCTGCTCTCCTCTGGAGACCTCAGTCCCCGGACAAACTGTTCCTTCAGCATTTTGTTCTCGTTTTCGATGCTGTTTGGACTAACCTGGTTCAGAGCCTGCAGGGCCCCTTGTAGACGCCAGGCGTAGTCTCGAACATTGTCCTCCGGCTGTTGGGAACAGCTGTAGAACCTCATCCGGAGGTCCGCCTCAGTAAGGTCCTCAAAGACAGTTTGTAGCTTATGAAAGATTGCGGACACTGACTCCTGGTCTGCGGCCGACCATGTTTCCACTTCCCGTTCCGCAGCTCCGGTCAGTTGTCTCAATACTACAGCGGCTCTTTGTTTGCCTGTCATGGAGTACATGTCCAAGATGCCGCAGATCTTCCGTTTGAATCCAGACAGGGTATCTGGTTTGCCTTTGTACTGGGGGAGCCACTTTGCTCCTGGAATGTACGGTAAAGTCATTGCAATAACACGTGTTACAGGCACTGCTGGTAGTCCGCTTCGGCCTGCTCATCATCGGGCGCGGGTTGAACCTCAGGGATGTTGACCGGCATGTCGGCGTTCTGCTGCTCATCGGACATCTTGGTGCCCAGCTAGTTAACCGTGGCCTACCTTCTAGCTTTTCTTCCGGTAGGCCGCAGCTCCGCAGGTGATGGTTGTCTTCAGGACCTTGCGCCGCTTGCGTCCTACATCAGCGCGTTCAGCGACGCTCCTTACAGGACCTGGCACTTGTTGGTTTGACGTCGGGGCGTGTCCGAAGCTTCACGCTCTTTTGCAGGTACACCCCTAATTTTCCCACGGTTACGCCCTTCTTCTCGCTCGGCGGCCCAACAATGGCGGCAACTTTAACCAGAACTTTACGTACACAGTTCAGAATAAAGGCGCACAGAACCCAGTGGCAACGGGCATAACACTCTTTCGTTGCAGCGGGCACGTGATCATGTTCGTGACGCCAGGAAAGAGATGACTAGCCCAGGGGATGGGGATGACTCGGTACTCGGGCCTTTGCCTGGCCTTGGGGATGTCGTGGTGGTCGGCTCATGGGCCCGTACCCTGGGGACACTCTTTAAAAGCGTTGATAGTAGATTTGTTATTCTTATAAAAGTTCGTGACGCCACCTGTGGCTTCTGGTGAGGATCACCAGCGCTGCGCAGTCCACTAAGGCTGATGATAAGGCAGCTCTATGCTATAGCTCCCCACAGGTGGAGCTAGGCCTCAGGGCAGTGTATGAAGGGGGAATTCAGGACAGGCGAGACCTAGCCGGGTCAGAGCAAGAACAGGGACAGACACGATAGTCACTTCAGTACCTTTTACTGATGGAAATTCAGGCACGTCCCGGAGCACTGTAGGGTGAAGGGTGCATGTCAGGATCCTCCCCAATGAGCAGGTGTAGGGCCTCCTGTCTCTTGCCTCTGCGTAGTAAGTTTCTGACCTGCCTGGAGCTAGGCCTAACTTTGTCTCTGTCCTGCGCTGGCTGACGTTGTGGTTGGGCCTTCTCTTGGAGTGCACGCTCCCGGCTTACGGGGCCTATGTGTCTCCTGGCTCTGTTACGTATCAGCACTTTAGCGATCCTGGGACTTGTAGTTCTCCAGGGATTCCGGTTATGCCTTACTGGGTCGTAGAGATCCCGGTAAACTTCGGACCCGGTGTCCGGTAAATGCTTCTTCGGGGTGAGCTAGTTAAGCTCCTCTACCCCCTATGTACTAACTCTCCACTTGCCTTCGGCCTACTCAGGCCCTCACTAAGCTACTCACACTAACGGCAGCTTGCCGCGCTTCATCGATCTTATTGCGCCGGCACACCTAAAGCTCACTTCTCTGAGCTACACTGAGTCTTGGGCTGGATAATCTCCACTGCAGGATAGCAATTTCAAGAGCTGGAACAGGCTTTTGTCCTCTGAGGTAATCCTTCTCAGACTGTACTGGACTCACTGCTAAACCAGAATAGACTCACAACTAACTGCCGCCTGGCTCCACCTTCCCTATTTATCTATCCCTAACGGGATCCCTCTGCTGGTCTGAGGTGGAAGGTGGAGATGTGTGAATGGTCATGGGGGCCTCTTGTGGAGGAATCCATCAATGCACTCTTCTAGGATCTGTGATACCAAGCGCAGCTGGGCGTCACATCTGCACGTACCCATCGGTGATGCTTATCACGATCAATTTAGATGGTATAGAGGGGGTCTGAGAGTAAATGACGTGATCTGTAGTGGTAGGTAGATAGAGGGAAGACCAGACCTGTCAGGAGCTGACATCCACTTACCCAGTAACCGGCGGGGAATATAGACTTTCAAAAGGACCACAGGAGCGCTTCAGCAGAGGATGATCCGGCGAGACCAGAGGAACAGATGAGGTCCGGAAGGATTCCAGGTGAAGGACGTCTTCAAGTAAGTGTCAGTTCCACAGGTTTCTTTGAAGTCACTCCGGGGAAGAAGAAGACAGCGCTTACTGTTACACTTTCACCGGTACCGCGGATTAGCAGTGGACCCGCCGGCAAAGGGAGTGTATACTCCTCTGTGCCACCAATGAACGACACCTATAGGGTGTCAAACCTCTTGGGGCACCTCACAGGGCACGAAGGAGGTCAATTTGGGAAGGACCCAGCAATAGAGGTGGCACAGGGCGTTAGGCTGGGTGGCGGGGTCTTTTCACCAGCGCCGTCGCTGAGCTGGGGACCCGCCGGCAGAAACTGCAGCTTTCTCCTCTGTGAAACCAATGAGGGTCACAAGAAGGGTGTCAATCCTCTTGGGGCACCTCACAGGGCATGTAGTAGGTGAAGTTTGAGAGGACCAGGCAATATAGGGAGTGTGGTTCATTGGTCACTGCGGTGGGGTCTCTTCGCCGGCGCCGCAGCTGATCTGGGGACCTGCCAGCAAATCCTGCTAATTTCTCCTCTGTGCCACCAATGAGAGACCCAAGAAGCGTGTCAATCTTCTTGGGGCACCTCACGGGGCACGTAAGAGGTCAGGATGGAGAGGACCAGGCAATAGAGGGAGTGTCGTGTGCTAGTCATAGTGGCGGGGTCTCTTCACTGGCGCCGCAGCTGAGCCGGGGACCCGCCAGTAATACCTGCTGATTTCTCCTCTGTGCCACCAATGAGAGTCCCTATAAGGGTGTGAATCCCCTTGGTATAGCTTACTGGTCATGCAGGGGGTCAGATCAAATAGGACCAGGCAGTGAGGGGTGCACAGTATGCTTAGCAAAGCAGCAGGGTCACTTCTCCGACGCCACAGCTAACCCGGGGTCCGCCGGCAGACTCTTTATATTCCTGCCCTGTGCCACCACCAAACAACTCAAGAAAGGTGTCAGTCTCTTAAGGTCACCTCACTGGGTACAGTAGTGGGCAGATTGGATTAGACCGGGTAGTGAGGGAGTCGCAGGGTTCCAGGGAAAGTGGCGGATGTGTGAGTTTAACAGCCGCAACACGTGCCGGACGCCTGCCGAGGCAGCTCAATGGCCCCCACCCCGACTGGGCAGGAGGCACAGATATATCTTATGGGGTCTTTAATAAGGGAGTCAATAGCTGCGTGACGGGGAGCAGAGGTCCGCAGTCTTCCCAGTAGAAGCGGGTGAGATTAGAGTCCGAAGGAGATATTGGTGAGGTTATCAGATGCCACCGGATCTCACATATAGGGTGTCTGTATATTCAAAGCAGACTTCCAGTGGTGGTGTGGGTCCTATCAAATAGGGCCAATACCCCTGGGCCAAGTAGAGCTTAGTCAGAGTGGCCGAGGCATTGTCCCGCGCTGGCCTGCGCAGCAGCCATGACAGAGGAAGTCCCTTGTCTGAGGTTTAGCTTACCGCCAGCTTCAGGAGGGAATATCTTCTGCAATAAGTGTCCGATATCCTCAGTTTTGGAGTCAAAATGATCCTGATAAGGTCCTGAAGAGGTCCAGAGTGGAAAAAGAACAAGAAATTTCTTCCAGTAGCCGTGGAAGTAGCTTTAGGGTTTACAATCATGGAGCTCAGGACTCCTGCGGCTTACATCCTCAGCGTCCAGGCCACGCCCCCATATAAGACTATTTTTAACAAAGTTCATATGTCTCATTTCTTTGCCAGCTTTTTCCAAAATTCTGCCAATCGCCTGTACACCTGCAAGCTATGGGATGCGCGTGTACAGGCTTTCAATGTCCAGGAATACCAATGACCAGTCATCCTGCCACATGTAAAAAATGCCCTGCACCTACACAACACATGCCATTCACGGGTGGAATTAAATCCACCTTTGTGCCACCCGTGAATCCTGGCAATGTCATCGACCTGTTCCAAGAGAAAGTGATCTCAGATGTACAAGCATTAATTTATAAAAAAAACGCTAGATAATTCACGTGTAGTTCCCCTAAAAGAGGCCATAAAAGAATTATGAAATTGGGATGATGTGGTATTTCGTAAAGCGGACAAAGGGGGAAATATTGTCCTACTGAAAAAATCAGATTACCTAAGTGAGGCTTTAAGACAGCTATCAGATGGAAATGCTTATAAAAATTGCCAGGACATCCCACATATAAATATAAAGAACAGTTACGTTCAGTATTGAGGAGGACTATAGAGAACGATACCTTATCAAAAAAAGCGGCTGATAAATTATTACCAGATTTTCCACGTAAACCGCACTGGTATTATTTACCTAAGTCCATAAAAACCAGCATAAGCCCCCGGGACGTCCGATAATCTCGGGGATAGGCTCCAATACAGAGCCTCTGTCTAAATATTTAGATTGGTTATTGAAATCCTTGCTAAAAGAGATACCTTCATATGTAAAACACACAGGAGATTTCTTAAATATCTTGCAGGAGATTGAATGGCAGGATGACTGGTCGTTGGTATCCCTGGACATTGAAAGCCTGTACACGCGCATCCACAGCTTGCAGGTGTACAGGCGATTGGCAGAATTTTGGAAAAAGCTGGCAAAGAAATTAGCTATATAGACTTTGTTAAAAATAGTCTCATGTTTGTACTCACTCACAACGCTTTCAAATTTGGGAACACATGGTACACTCAAACGACGGATACAGCCCGTCGCTTGCACCTTCGCTAATTTATTTTTAGCAGTCTTGGAAGAAACGTTTATGTTGAGTGGGGAAAACCCTTATCTGAGGTACTGTACATAGCAGTATCATAGCAGGATCCACCTTCTCATTCAACCCTAATGGGCCCTGGGCTTCCGAATTTAGTATCCATCTATCCTCATGTTACAATAATAATCTATTATGGTCTCCTCCTTCTTTTGGCGATCTGACATGTTCTAACCCTGCAAAACGTAACACATTCGGATCGGCATTATGATATTCAGAAATATGCTGTATTAATCTGGGGGAACCCTTTTTTGACACAATGGAATTATAATGTTCCCTTAAACAAATAAATAATGGTCTGATAGTTTTACCAATATAAAAAACTGGCAGGGAAATGTAATTATGTAGACAACATAATTCGTTCTACAAGAAATAAAGTCTTTGACTGTATGTGTTACAGGTCCTATTCTAAAAGACTTATCAATTCTGTGAAATTTACAAAAAGAGCAGTGTCCACATTTAAAATTCCCCTTAGGCTGCGTTCACACATTGCGTATTACCCTGCGTGTTTTTACGCTGCATATTTTCCTGCTTTTTTTTACCTGCGTTTTTTTATGCAGGTAAAAAAAGCACCTCCATTCACACACTGCGTAAAAAAGCGCAGCAAAAAACGCAGTGTGAAATGAAGGGTGACATGTGTAATGTCACACTTCATTTCAGTGTGACGTGTACTGTCTGTGTCTGTGTGTCGTGTGTGTACTGTCTTTGTCTATGTGTCTGGGTGTGCTGTGTGTCTATGTGTCGTGTGTGTGTGTGTGTCCCTAGCAGTGTATGTACAGCCTATGCATACTCACCTATCCGATGGATGAGAGACGCGTCTGCTCCGTCCCGCGCTTGCAGCATCTGCCGTGAAGCGATCAGCTGACTGTCACGTAACCACCTTGTAATCAGCTGACTGGCCGGTTACAAGCCGGTTAGCTAACAGCTGATCGGCTCACCGGCAGATACTGGAAGCGGGGGATTGGAGTGGACCGGATCGGACGCCTCTCCCCTGACATCGGGTAGGTGAGTATCCATCCTGCGCTTCCGTAAAAAAGCGATGGAATTACGCAGTGTGTGAACACCGCTGCGTAATTCCATCGCTTATAATGGGCACAATAGAGAGAAAGCGCGGGACGCAGCTGCGTAAAGAATTGACATGCCAATTCTTTACGCAGCTGCGCTTTCCCGCTGCGTAAGATTACACAGTGTCTGAACGGCAAAGTGAATTTCCCATTCACTTTGCTGGCAGACACAAAGCACATTGCGTATTTTCAAAAAGAAAATACGCAATGTGTGAACGCAGCCTTAGGGGTACCACTTTCTAACCAATTTGGGTAGTCGTCTGAAAATCTATTGTGCACCAGAATATCTCCTAGATTGAGACTACGTTTATAGGAAACAATTGGTTTTCTGCTGGCTCTCTCAGCCAAATCTTTGTCACTCTCCAGGAGGTGCCAATTATTACTAATAGCTCTTTTGATTATATCAGACATAGGATTACATTTGAAAGTAAGGATGAATTTTTGATCTTTTTTAGACAGCTTTTTTTGTCCTTTTAATAGTTCTTTTTGAGTTTTTTTTATCAACTTTATCACGGGCCAGATTGACTTCTTGAATAGGGTAACCTCTATCTATAAATCTTTTTGACAGGCCATCTGATAGTTATTCAAATTTGTTATTAGAATTATTAATTTTTCGAAGCCTTAAAAACTGACTATAAGGCAGGCCACTTTTTGAGTGGTGCGGATGATAGCTGTTGTAATGTAATAGCATATTAGTGGCGGTGTGTTTACGAAACGATTCTGTTACAATAATACCTTCCTGGATGGACACATGCACATCTAGGAAATCTAACTCATGACCCCCAAAAGTAGAAGTGAACCTCATATTTTCTATGTTCTCTAAATTGAGAAATGTCACAAACTCTTCAAATTGCATGCTTGCCCCAGCCCATACCAAGAAAATGTCATCGACATATCTATGGTATGCCTTAATGTACAGTACAGACCAAAAGTTTGAACACACCTTCTCATTTAAAGATTTTTCTGTATTTTCATGACTATGATAATTGTAAATTCACACTGAAGGCATCAAAACTATGAATTAACACATGTGGAATTATATACTTAACAAAAAAGTATGAAACAACTGAATATATGTCATATTCTAGGTTCTTCAAAGTAGTCACCTTTTGCTTTGATGACTGCTTTGCACACTTTTGGCATTCTCTTGATAAGCTTCAAGAGGTAGTCACCAGAAATGGTCTTCCAACAATCTTGAAGGAGTTCCCAGAGATGCTTAGCACTTGTTGGCCCTTTTGCCTTCACTCTGCGGTCCAGCTCACCCCAAACCATCTCGATTGGGTTCAGGTCTAGTGACTGTGGAGGCCAGGTCATCTGGCGTAGCACCCCATCACTCTCCTTCTTGGTCAAATAACCCTTTCACAGCCTGAAGGTGTGTTTGGGGTCATTGTCCTGTTGAAAAATAAATGATGGTCCAACTAAACGCAAACCGGATGGAATAGCATGCCGCTTCAAGATGGTGTGGTAGCCATGCTAGTTCAGTATGCCTTCAATTTTGAATAAATCCCCAACAGTGTCACCAGCAAAGCACCCCCACACAATCATACCTCCTCCTCCATGCTTCACGGTGGGAACCAGGCATGTAGAGTCCATACGTTCACCTTTTCTTTGTCGCACAAAGACACGGTGGTTGGAACCAAAGATCTCAAATTTGGACTCATCAGATCAAAGCACAGATTTCCACTGGTCTAATGTCCATTCCTTGTGTTCTTTAGCCCAAACAAGTCTCTTCTGCTTGTTGCCTGTCCTTAGCAGTGGTTTCCTAGCAGCTATTTTACCATGAAGGCCTGCTGCACAAAGTCTCCTCTTAACAGTTGTTAAAGAGATGTGTCTGCTGCTAGAACTCTGTGTGGCATTGACCTGGTCTCTAATCTGAGCTGCTGTTAACCTGCGATTTCTGAGGCTGGTGACTCGGATAAACTTATCCTCAGAAGCAGAGGTGACTCTTGGTCTTCCTTTCCTGGGGCGGTCCTCATGTGAGCCAGTTTCTTTGTAGTGCTTGATGGTTTTTGCAACTGCACTTGGGGACACTTTCAAAGTTTGCCCAATTTTTCAGACTGACTGACCTTCATTTCTTAAAGTAATGATGGCCACTCGTTTTTCTTTACTTAGCTGCTTTTTTCTTGCCATAATACAAATTCTAACAGTCTATTCAGTAGGACTATCAGCTGTGTATCCACCAGACTTCTGCACACCACAACTGATGGTCCCAACCCCATTTATAAGGCACGAAATCCCACTTATTAACCCTGACAGGGCACACCTGTGAAGTGAAAACAATTTCCGGTGACTACCTCTTGAAGCTCATCAAGAGAATGCCAAGAGTGTGTAAAGCAGTCATCAAAGCAAAAGGTGGCTACTTTGAAGAACCTAGAATATAAGACATATTTTCAGTTGTTTCACACTTTTTTGTTAAGTATATATGACGCGCCCCCTGGGACATATTCCTTTTTTTGAGGGGAATACCCGGCACCGGATCAGATGGGGGGGGTTGTAGTCTCCGAGCGGCTGTGACCCGGCCCCGTGCCCAGGGCGTCAAGCTCAGAGTGATGTGGCAGTTCTACAGATGTTACTAAAGTTCTTTTGTGTCGACTACGCCACCCGTTGTGATGCGGTCACTGTGGCCGCCGCTGCAGCAGGGTCCGCTGAGGCTGATGGTGGGTGCGCAGCTTGGTGAGATAACCCCCAACGGGAGGGGTATAGCCTCAGAGGGGACAGGCGCAGAGGATGGGGGTTGTGGTGGTGTAGTGCAGACGGCAGTGAAGACAGAGTCGGGTTGTGCAGTTAAGGGTGTTTACTTACTGCAGATGTTGTACTGGTCACTCCAGCTCCGAGTGACCTCCCGAGCCGTGCTGCGTCCACCAGGTCCTGGATCCAGCCAACCCCCAAACAAGTCCGGAGCGTGGCCCTGAGCTCTCCTTCTGTCCCATTCTCTGGCCGTCCCCACCAGTGATCCACCTAGGTCCAGCTCCCTCGGGCCTTCTGTTGGGACACCCTTGGCCTTGGGTTCCCTGACCCTTCATGTGGTGTGCCTTCGGGGTGGATGTGATGGGTGGCCGTGGCAGATGCTGCCCACGGCCTCCGGTCTCTGGCTAGGGTGTGTTTTCTGCCCCCACCAGCTTGGGTTCCGGTACCCTGTGCCGACTCCTCACCCGGTGCTTTAATTTGGGTTCTTGGGTCCTCTCTGTTTTCCCCTCTGGGTACTCCTTCTTTGCTCCTCTCTCACTCAGGGTCTCTTTCCTGCTGCAGGCTGACTTCCTCTCTGCTTGCTGTCTGCTCCTCTGCAGCTGTCTTGCTGTCTGCTCCTGACTTGTTCTCTGCATCTGACCCTGATCTTAGTTGGTGCCCACCTTATATACACCCTCTATGTGTGAGCTCAGGTGACCAGCACCCAATGAGCTCCTATCTTTACCCAGGCTGCTCCCCCTATCTGCCCCTACACTACATGGGATGTACCACCCCCCTCCCACTCCAGCCAGGAACAGACTCGGTCGTACCTGCACATTTCTAAGTGGGAGTACCGTCGGCCTGTTCCTCGGAAATGGGATGTATGTGTAGCACCCTGAGGATTCGGCTGCTACAGGGGTATTGCACCTCAACCCAGAGGTGTGATATTCCACTCCCGGGTAAGGAAGGAGTGTGGAACTGAGCTCAGATAGACTGCATGCACTACATACATCCCATTCCAGAGGAGCAGGCCGACGGTACTCCCACTTAGAAATGTGCAGGTACAACCGAGCCTGTTCCTGGCTGGAGTGGGAGGGGGGTGGTACATCCCATGTAGTGTAGGGGCAGATAGGGGGAGCAGTCTGGGTAGTGATAGGAGCTCATTGGGTGCTGGTCACCTGAGCTCACACATAGAGGGATATATAAGGAGGGCACCAACTTAGATCAGGGTCAGACGCTGAGAACAAGTCAGTTGGAGAGGAGAGAGAAGGAAACAGCAGCCCTGGAGAGAGAGAGAGTGGAGCAGAGAAAGACCCAGAGGGGGAAGACTGAAGGGACCCAAGAACCCAAATTAGAGCACCGGGTGAGGAGTCAGCAAGAGGGTACCGGAACCCAAGCTGGTGGGGGCAAAGACATTCCCCAGCCAGAGACCGGAGACCGTGGGCAGTGTCTGTCACGGTCACCCACCACATTCACCCCGAAGGCACACCACATGAAGGGTCAGGGAACCCGGGGCCAAGGGTGTCCCAAAAGAGGGCCCGAGGGAGCTGGACCTAGGTGAATCACTGGTGGGGACGGCTGAAGAAAGGACAGAGGGAGAGCTCAGGGCCACGCTCTGGACTTGTTTGGGGGTTGGCTGGATCCAGGACCTGGTGGACGCAGCACGGCTCGGGTGGTCACTAGCAGCTGGAGTGACCGGAACATCAGCAGTAAGTAAACACCCTTAACTGCACAACCCGAGTCTGTCTTCATTGCCGGCTGCACCGCACCACCACAACCCCCATCCTCTGCGCCTGTCCCCTCTGAGGCTATACCCCTCCCGTTGGGGGTTATCCCACCAAGCTGCGCATCCACCATCAGCCTCAGCGGACCCTGCTGCAGCGGCGGCCACAGTGACCGCATTACAACGGGTGGCGTAGTCGACACAAAAGAACTTTAGTAACATCTGTAAAGCTGCCACATAACACTGAGCTTGACGCCCTGGGCACGGGACCGGGTCACAGCCGCTCGGAGACTACAAACCCCCCCATCTGATCCGGTGCCGGGTATTCCCCTCAAAAAGGAATATGTCCCAGGGGGCGCGTCAACTTTGGCGTAGTCGGCAGGATTACATGCCCGCAACACCCGGGTACTGCGTGCCTGAAGAAAAGTGCAAGTTTACCTCAGAAAGAAGACTCCTGCCGGTTCCGGAGGGTCCACGCCATCGGACTCCATCACCAGTCGTTTCCCGCCGATTGTCCGCCATTTCCAACTTGTTCCCGCCATCTGCAGAGTTTCCCGCCACTGGGAAGCGATTCCCGCCAAAACCGCAGATTTCCCGCCTTGGAAGAGCAGCGGACGCCATTATGGGCGTGCCAAAGGAGGGCAAGAGGCCACCTCCCATCGTGGGCCAGGACAGAAAATGGCGCCAAAAGTGGAAACCGCCCCCACCAACAGAGACTGTGATGCTGGAGGTGTCTGTCAGCGTGAAAGAACTCCCCCTGGAGCTGACAGTCACCGAGTTGCCCCGGGACCGCCCTCGAAGTGGGAGGAGACGAAAGAGAAGAGAAAAGATGGGTGTCGCTTGGAGCAGTCTGGAGCGAGCGCACCCGGAGGCAAGAGGTCTAACGAGGAGTAGCGGAGGAGCTCACCCGGAGATGGAGAGAAAGCAGAACAGCACCGGCCCGCTGGCCAGGAGTCTGCTAGAGACCGAGGAAGGAGGGCAGAGCAGCACCGGCCCGCTGGCCAGGAGCCTGCCGGAAGCAGAGCAGAGCAGCACCGACCCGATGGTCAGGAGCCTGCTAGAGTCCACAACCCCGCTAGGTCTAGCGGAGATCTTAGCGCAGCTCCCCCGAGACCGGGAGTGTGCACAAACTGCCCTGGAGGGCCTCGCACGGAGGATGGCCCGGGTACAGCGCGAGATACTGGCGGAGTGGAGCCGGGAGATGGCCCAGCAAGCTGAAACCAAGACCCGGAGCACGCCAGCCGAGATGAGGAAGGAGACCGCCTCTGAGGATGGCGCGGGAGGACCCAAGGCCGGAGACGGCGCCGAGGAGGGAGCCGAACGCATGGAGGCAGGTAAAGGGGACGCTTATACCCCAAGCCGAGAAACCGCCCACCTGCCCCAGCTCCCCGTCGCAGAGCCCGAAAGTCCCCCTGCTGTGCCCGAAAACGCCATGTCACCGACGCAGACTAGGCCCCAACCGGAAGCCGCCGCAGCGACCCCTGTGACGTCACGCGCCCCGACCCGGAGCGTGACAAAGCAGGAATTACCACCAGCCTGGTCGCAAGGCCTAGTACCCCCGGGCGCCGCATCACCAACAGCGCCCCCTACCTCCGCGGAGCCTCCGGCCTGGCCGCAAGGCCAGGTGGCCCAGGGCGCCGCCGTCCTAACGGTGCCCTTCACCTTCCAGGTGCCCCAGGCCTGGCCGCAAGGCCTGGGTAATCCGGGCGCCACCACCACCGCGCCCGCGCCCGTAATACCAAGGGTGCCACACCTGGGGGAGGACTTGTTCAGCCAGCTCACATGGCCGGACGGGTCTGAAGTTACAACCAGCTACAAGCAAAGAGCAGGAGGAAGACGCCGTTGAGTGCGGCAGAGCAAGTGATGTAAATAGTTACCCGACCGGGTACCAAAGAAACTGTTGATACATATATATATAGTCCCCGTTGGGACCAGCTGAGTGAACTGTTTACCCGTTAACCCCTTCATCCTACAGGCTGAGGACTGTGAGCAGCCATTCCCTTCCCTCTACCTGGCCGAGGACTGAGAGCGGCCAACTTCCCCTGTATATAGTTGCGCGTCCTAAAGCGCCCCCTACCGGTTTTATAAGAAAACCAGATTTTTCTAAGAGACTGTCGCACTTTTCCCGGACACACGTTGCACAGTGTCCGGAGGAGGAACCAGAGACAAGAGAAGTCTACGAGAATGTTTATATAAAAAGTTTTATATATATATAATGTTTATATGTTTTATATGTTCATATAAAAATTTTGTATGTTTTGGTGTTTTATGTCTTACAGCCCGAGGACGTGCTGTGATTTACCAGGGGGGAATGTAGCACCCTGAGGATTCGGCTGCTACAGGGGTATTGCACCTCAACCCAGAGGTGTGATATTCCACTCCCGGGTAAGGAAGGAGTGTGGAACTGAGCTCAGATAGACTGCATGCACTACATACATCCCATTCCAGAGGAGCAGGCCGACGGTACTCCCACTTAGAAATGTGCAGGTACAACCGAGCCTGTTCCTGGCTGGAGTGGGAGGGGGGTGGTACATCCCATGTAGTGTAGGGGCAGATAGGGGGAGCAGTCTGGGTAGTGATAGGAGCTCATTGGGTGCTGGTCACCTGAGCTCACACATAGAGGGATATATAAGGAGGGCACCAACTTAGATCAGGGTCAGACGCTGAGAACAAGTCAGTTGGAGAGGAGAGAGAAGGAAACAGCAGCCCTGGAGAGAGAGAGAGTGGAGCAGAGAAAGACCCAGAGGGGGAAGACTGAAGGGACCCAAGAACCCAAATTAGAGCACCGGGTGAGGAGTCAGCAAGAGGGTACCGGAACCCAAGCTGGTGGGGGCAAAGACATTCCCCAGCCAGAGACCGGAGACCGTGGGCAGTGTCTGTCACGGTCACCCACCACATTCACCCCGAAGGCACACCACATGAAGGGTCAGGGAACCCGGGGCCAAGGGTGTCCCAAAAGAGGGCCCGAGGGAGCTGGACCTAGGTGAATCACTGGTGGGGACGGCTGAAGAAAGGACAGAGGGAGAGCTCAGGGCCACGCTCTGGACTTGTTTGGGGGTTGGCTGGATCCAGGACCTGGTGGACGCAGCACGGCTCGGGTGGTCACTAGCAGCTGGAGTGACCGGAACATCAGCAGTAAGTAAACACCCTTAACTGCACAACCCGAGTCTGTCTTCATTGCCGGCTGCACCGCACCACCACAACCCCCATCCTCTGCGCCTGTCCCCTCTGAGGCTATACCCCTCCCGTTGGGGGTTATCCCACCAAGCTGCGCATCCACCATCAGCCTCAGCGGACCCTGCTGCAGCGGCGGCCACAGTGACCGCATTACAACGGGTGGCGTAGTCGACACAAAAGAACTTTAGTAACATCTGTAAAGCTGCCACATAACACTGAGCTTGACGCCCTGGGCACGGGACCGGGTCACAGCCGCTCGGAGACTACAAACCCCCCCATCTGATCTGGTGCCGGGTATTCCCCTCAAAAAGGAATATGTCCCAGGGGGCGCGTCATATGTAGTGCATGCAGCCTACCGAGCTCAGTTCCACACTCCATCCTTACCCGGGAGTGGAATATCACACCTCTGGGTTGAGGTGCAATACCCCTGTAGCAGCCGAATCCTCAGGGTGCTACATTCCCCCCTGGTAAATCACAGCACGTCCTCGGGCTGTAAGACATAAAACATCACCAAAAACATACAAATTTTTTTCATAAACATATAAAACATATAAAACAACATATATTAGCATAAAAACTTTTCATATACAACATTCTCGTCGCCTCTGGCTCCTGGTTCCTCCTCCTCCGGACACTGTGCAACGTGTGTCCGGGAAAAGTGCGACAGTCTCTTAGAAAAACTGGTTTTCTATAAAACCGGTAGGGGGCGCTTTAGGACGCGCAACTATATACAGGGGAAGTTGGCCGCTCTCAGTCCTCGGCCAGGTAGAGGGAAGGGAATGGCTGCTCACAGTCCTCAGCCTGTAGGATTAAGGGGTTCACGGGTAAACAGTTCACTGGTCCCAACGGGGACTATTTTAGCAGCAACGGTTCACTGTGCCCCAACGGGCAACTATATACAGTCTCTACTCCCGTCCTCAACGACGGCTCCCTCCTGCTTTTTCTTGGTGATATGGTGTTGCTTCAGACCCGTCCGGGTCCTCTGGCTCCTCCTCCCCGTACCGCAACTCCTCCTCCGTCAAGCGGTGTACGTGGAGGGCGTAAGGTCCTTTGGCACACTTGTGCCGGGTGAAAGTGACCTCGTCTCCGACGTAGAGGTCACGACCTCTGTGCCCCTCCGGCAGATGGGACTCCACGTCTCTGCGGGTCACAAAAACGTCACCGCGGTTGTTACGGTCCCGAATAAAGCCCCACCCATGCTGCGGGTCGAACTTTATCACCGTCCCGATGGTGCGGGGACAGTGCGCTGCACGGGGGTTCCTCCTAGTCCGGCTCTTCTGCTCCGCGCTCCGGATTTGGGCCTGTTGTTCTCTGACCCGCCTCTCCTCCCGTTCTCTCGCAAACTCTGCTAGCTGCTGACGACAACACTCAGTACGCTCAGCTGCGACTGCCCGAGTTTCTCCGGTGAACCCCATCAAATCTTCTCCCGTGGGGTCCCACACGAATTGGGCTTCTTCTAAAGGAGGCGAGACCCGAGTCACGGGCTTCGGAGCCGGGATCAGGGGCTCACACAAGGGCCCTAGTCTTTGTTGCCGCTCCAGCTCACAAAACTCCTCGGGCCAGATAAAGGGCCGCCCGTCCGGCCATGTGAGCTGGCTGAAGAGGTCCTTTCCCAAACTCGGCACCCTTGGTTTTGCGGGTGCGGGCGCAGTGGTGGTGGCGCCCAGTTCGCCCAGGCCTTGCGGCCAGGCCTGGGGCACCTGGAAGGTGAAGGGCACCGTTAATACGGCGGCGCCCTGGGCTACCTGGCTTTGCGACCAGGCCGGAGGCTCCGCAGAGGTAGGGGGCGCTGTTGGTGATGCTGCGCCCGGGGGTACTAGGCCTTGCGACCAGGCTGGTGGTATTTCCTGCTTTGTCACGCTCCGGGTCGAGGCGCGTGACGTCACAGGGGTCGCTGCGGCGGCTTCCGGTCGGGGCCTAGTCATTAGCGGTGACATGGCGGTTACGGGCACAGCAGGGGGACTTTCAGGCTCTGCGACGGGGAGCTGGGGCAGGTGGGCGGTTTCTCGGTATGGGGTATAAGCGTCCCCTTTACCTGCCTTCATACGTTCGGCTCCCTTCTCAGCGCCGTCTCCGACCTTGGGTCCTCCCGCGCCATCCTCAGAGGCGGTCTCCTTCCTCTTCCAGGGTAGCGTGCTCCGTTGACTGGTCTCAGCTTGCTGGGTCATCTCCCGGCTCCACTCCGCCAGTATCTCATGCTGTACCCGGGCCATCCTCCGTGCGAGACCCTCCAGGGCGGTCTGTGCACACTCCCGGTCTCGGGGGAGCTGTGCTAGGACCTCCACTAGGCCTAGTGGGGTCGTAGTTTCTAGCAGGCTCCTGACCAACGGGTCGGTGCTGCTCTGCTCTTCTTCCTCTGTCTCTAGCAGACTCCTGGCCAGCGGGCCGGTGCTGTTCTGCTTTCTCTCCATCTCCGGGTGAGCTTCTCCGCTACTCCTCATTAGACTTCTTGCCTCCGGGTGCGCTCGCTCCAGACTGCTCCAGGCGGCACCCATCTTTTCTCTTCTCTTTCGTCTCCTCCCACTTCGAGGGCGGTCCCGGGGCAACTCGGTGACTGTCAGCTCCAGGGGGAGTTCTTTCACGCTGACAGACACCTCCAGCATCACAGTCTCTGTTGGTGGGGGCGGTTTCCACTTTTGGCGCCATTTTCTGTCCTGGCCCACGATGGGAGGTGGCCTCTTGCCCTCCTTTGGCACGCCCATAATGGCGTCCGCTGCTCTTCCAAGGCGGGAAATCTGCGGTTTTGGCGGGAAGCGTCGCCCAGTGGCGGGAAACTCTGCAGATGGCGGGAACAAGTTGGAAATGGCGGACAATCGGCGGGAAACGACTGGTGATGGAGTCCGATGGCGTGGACCCTCCGGAACCGGCGGGAGACTTCTTTCTGAGGTAAACTTGCACTTTTCTTCAGGCACGCAGTACCCGGGTGCTGCGGGCACGTAATCCTGCCGACTACGCCAAAGTTGACGCGCCCCCTGGGACATATTCCTTTTTTTGAGGGGAATACCCGGCACCGGATCAGATGGGGGGGGTTGTAGTCTCCGAGCGGCTGTGACCCGGCCCCGTGCCCAGGGCGTCAAGCTCAGAGTGATGTGGCAGTTCTACAGATGTTACTAAAGTTCTTTTGTGTCGACTACGCCACCCGTTGTGATGCGGTCACTGTGGCCGCCGCTGCAGCAGGGTCCGCTGAGGCTGATGGTGGGTGCGCAGCTTGGTGAGATAACCCCCAACGGGAGGGGTATAGCCTCAGAGGGGACAGGCGCAGAGGATGGGGGTTGTGGTGGTGTAGTGCAGACGGCAGTGAAGACAGAGTCGGGTTGTGCAGTTAAGGGTGTTTACTTACTGCAGATGTTGTACTGGTCACTCCAGCTCCGAGTGACCTCCCGAGCCGTGCTGCGTCCACCAGGTCCTGGATCCAGCCAACCCCCAAACAAGTCCGGAGCGTGGCCCTGAGCTCTCCTTCTGTCCCGTTCTCTGGCCGTCCCCACCAGTGATCCACCTAGGTCCAGCTCCCTCGGGCCTTCTGTTGGGACACCCTTGGCCTTGGGTTCCCTGACCCTTCATGTGGTGTGCCTTCGGGGTGGATGTGATGGGTGGCCGTGGCAGATGCTGCCCACGGCCTCCGGTCTCTGGCTAGGGTGTGTTTTCTGCCCCCACCAGCTTGGGTTCCGGTACCCTGTGCCGACTCCTCACCCGGTGCTTTAATTTGGGTTCTTGGGTCCTCTCTGTTTTCCCCTCTGGGTACTCCTTCTTTGCTCCTCTCTCACTCAGGGTCTCTTTCCTGCTGCAGGCTGACTTCCTCTCTGCTTGCTGTCTGCTCCTCTGCAGCTGTCTTGCTGTCTGCTCCTGACTTGTTCTCTGCATCTGACCCTGATCTTAGTTGGTGCCCACCTTATATACACCCTCTATGTGTGAGCTCAGGTGACCAGCACCCAATGAGCTCCTATCTTTACCCAGGCTGCTCCCCCTATCTGCCCCTACACTACATGGGATGTACCACCCCCCTCCCACTCCAGCCAGGAACAGACTCGGTCGTACCTGCACATTTCTAAGTGGGAGTACCGTCGGCCTGTTCCTCGGAAATGGGATGTATGTAGTGCATGCAGCCTACCGAGCTCAGTTCCACACTCCATCCTTACCCGGGAGTGGAATATCACACCTCTGGGTTGAGGTGCAATACCCCTGTAGCAGCCGAATCCTCAGGGTGCTACATTTACATGTGTTAATTCATAGTTTTGATGCCTTCAGTGTGAATGTACAATTATCACAGTCATGAAAGTACAGAAAAATCTTTAAATGAGAAGGTGTGTCCAAACTTTTGGTCTGTACTGTATGTCAGTATGATGACTGTGGGACATGAATAATTTTCTCTTTGATCAATGGTCACATGCACTGTAGTGAATGAGACCTGTCAGTGAGTCACTGACACAGCCTGTGAGACCTGGCTTACAGCTGGATTGTTAAGCGTCAGGAGTTTGTTGGATTCTAAATGGGTTTAGAACCATCAGTGGATTCTGTGGTCTCCCATTCCAGTCCAGCTGGGGTGGATGCTGCTCAGCATCATCTTTGGTCCCAATGCCTAGCTGGTCCACGAGATGTTCAGGTTGTCTCTTGGGTCTTTGTTCCTAGCAACATGAAGGATAGGTTGCGGAGGGAAACAGGGCTGCTGCAGCCTAAGTCCAGGATTCTCTGCACTGAGCATGCCCGTGATATGGCGGACCATGATTGGTGGTTTGGGAGTCAACTGATCCGGTGACCTGGCACCGCCTCATTGGTCGTCGGTGATGTCACCAATAGTGCGACGGTGGGCAGGGCTTAATCTTTAAAAAGGCCGCCCACAAACATGGCGGTGGCTCTGATCATTGAGCAGTGATGGTGTTGTGTGGACGCTTGGCCGTTTGAGCTCCACGTGTGCTTTAGCTTGATTCAGGCTGGTTTAGAGGGGGATAGGCAGCCTTAGATGGAGGGAGGCAGGTAGCTTCATCTGACAGTCTGGCTCTGACAAAGGGGTCGCCATACACCCCGAGCAGTCTGCAGACGCCGTATTCCCGACACCGCTTGTAAACCACATGGAAAGATACTCCTCAGTCCGGTAGCACGCCAGCTGGAAGCACTTATACGCCTGCATGTAGCACCCACGCATCCTACCGCCTTCTGTGTAGTCTCTGTGCTGTAACAGGACTACAGATACATTATTTATCGCACATCTCTCGTGCAGTTAACGGAGATAGTGCGAATCCCTATTCCCGTTCCGGTGTGCAGTAACACGGAGGGGATTGTTATTTAAGTTGGTTGTTTTACCTTCTCACCCGGAAGGTGTTCGGCCGCAGTCCACCAGGCTGCATCGCGGACCCTGGGTTCTGTTGCTCTCCATTATTTAATAAAGTTGTTTGCAACCGTCCCCTTAACACGGATCTTACAGGACATCGTACCATGGGGTCATCCAATGACCTCAGGGTACCATGGTAATGATCGGCATCCATGATTATGAT
This sequence comes from Phyllobates terribilis, assembly GCF_046119375.1. Classification (NCBI taxonomy): domain Eukaryota; kingdom Metazoa; phylum Chordata; class Amphibia; order Anura; family Dendrobatidae; genus Phyllobates; species Phyllobates terribilis. The sequence continues at coordinate 30,061,764 of NW_027362768.1, read as the reverse complement.
CATGGGGGGGTCCATCCTGCCTAAGGGGGTCTTCTAACCACTTAGATACCGCTGTCGCCAGTATTTAAGGGGTTAACCGGCATCGATTAGTTTCAAAAACTGTCTTGTACAGCTGTCACCTGCGGGAATTTCAGCCTTGGGGCAGCACTATTCACTGATTTTACAGTGCTGTTAAGAAGCAGCACTGAGGAATAAGGGTTCTTAATGGCCGCTGTTAAAAGGCGTATCGGTGGTCGTTAAGGTGTTAAAGAAGACCTTTCATGAAATTTTTCATGTTGAACAGGACACAGAATATCGGCTGCAGATTGGAATAAAACCTTTTCTTTTATTAATTATTTCCTTGTGAAGATATTAGCAATCAAATATTTGGCATCTATTGAGTTAACTTTAATTAAAGGGGTTGACCACTACTTTACACCAAAGACTGAATTAAGCTACTTGCTATTTCCATGTGACAACTACTACGAATCTTTCATCATATGGACACACGCTGAACTTTTATAACACACATGGTGAGGGCAATGTAGTTACTATCTCTCGCCTTTGTATACTATTTCTAATTTGCTCTATTTAACAACCTTAGTTTTATTATTTAAATGGGTTGTCCGGTCTTAAGCTACAGGTCTGAAGTCACTCTATGTGACTGCAGGCTTGAGAATCCTCAAATCATGCACACCGCATGCTGTGAGTCATGTGACCACAAGTATGCAATATGCATACACCCAGCCACATTCTGACTAGATGGGCATTGCCTCGCTCAATGCAAATGTATTGAGCGATGCCGGAAACAGTCTAGTCGGAATGAGGCCGTGAGTATGTGTGACGCCTCCTCGCTCGCTAGCCCTACCCTGAGAGATGAGGGTACTCGGAACCGGGTCAGATGTTGGGGGTTGCAGTCGTGGCCTAGGCCCGGCCCGTGCCCAGGGTCGTCACATCAAAAATAAGGGGGCTAGGAGGGACGGAGGTAATCGAGTGGATTCAATGACTACGCCACCTGTGGTGCCTGGTGATTCGCCACCAGCGCTGCGGCAGTCCTCTGAGGCAGGATGTCGTGGCAGCAGCAGATGGTACTACTCCCCACAGGCAGAGCAGGACCTCAGGGCAGAGAAGGCAGATCAGGGGAGTCGTAGTGGGTGGTGTGGGGTCGCGCTGAAATAAGGGACCGGAGGCAGGGATGCAGTCTTCCAAGCTTTACTCACATTGTTAGGCATCAGCTGCTAGGCTTCTCCTCGCTCCTCACGGCACGCTGCGGACAGCAGGAAGGGGGGTTCAACACACTCCGGGTAGTTCGGGTGCAAGAATCAGGACCCCCGCACCAGAGTGTTCCTAGACTTTCCCACTAGGTCCTCTTCTGTCCGTATGTGGTGTGTATTGTAAGGCTGGGTCTCCCTCTGGCTATACACAGAACAAGGGTACGGGTGGCGTATGCTGCTCCGTCCGTTACCCGGTGGGATCCACTAAGCCTCCGGAGCTTCTCCGACTAAGACATGAAGTAGCAAAGTCAGATATCAGAGGCTGGTCCCCTCTTGCAGCAGGAGTCCCTCTGGCTTGGCCAGAATAAAGAGTACAGGTGGCGTATGCCGCTCCGTCTGTATCCCCCTGGGATCCTTTTGCCTGTGGAGCTTTTCTCCTCTACTCCCCTCCAGGCCTTCTTAGGTAGGGACCTTGACCAGGTAGAGACATCCGTTAACTCTAGCCCGCTCCTCGCCTCAAGGCCAGAAGCACGAGGACCGTGTATCTTCAATCAGCTGCAGGTTCTAACAGAAAGCCACGTTCAGTGATGAAGACCACAATCAAAAACCTTGAACCTAAGATGGCCATTGATTAAATATGAATGAATAAGTGTAACCTAAAAGTGCATCCTGCACCCTCAACCACTACATGGTTCCCCCTATCTTTGGTTCCCCCCATCTCCTCTATCCCGGACCGGGGTAGCACCCTGGTGCATTTAGGCCCCCTACAGGACAGGAGTGGTGTAGTGTTGAGTGATGAGGTGGGGTCCTGAGAGATGCTCCATCCTTACCTCGGAGAGGAGATAACACACCTCAATCTGAGGTGCAGTACCCCTGTGGCGACTGAACCCTCAGGGGCGCCACATATGCATATCGCATACTTGTGGTGACATGACCACTCACTTACTCAAGATCCTCAAAGCATACATTGCGCGCGTTGTGAGTATTCAGAAGACTGCAGTCACATAAGTTACATGTCTGAAGTTACTCTAAGACTGGACAACCTCTTTAATCTGTGATAGAGCCATCATTTTCCTTCAAGGTGCTTTTTAAATGTTCAGTTATTAGTAGCAATTTAATCAGGTTGCTGCTTTAAGCAGTTTTCTTTGGTGAATGATATTGCCATTTAAGCAGTTGTCTTCATTATTCTAATAAAGCAGAGATTCTTTACATTCAGAGCTCTTCACATCCATCCATATATTCAACCTAACCATCCATTGATCCATCCCATCATCCATGTCAATGAGGGGGAGTAGGGGATAATCCTTATTGCCAGGGCTGATGCTTTGTGCATTACTTCTATTCCCTGTATCAGTGTCCTATACAGGAGGGGGGTTTAGTCTGAGTTACAGCTCTGTGCTCACTGCTGGCTTGCAGCCCATCACAAGGAATGATGGGAAATATAGTAAGAAGAGAGCAAAGGATTCTAAAGAGGAAGGAATTACTATGACAGCAGAGCAGGGGGCCAGGGAACAGGAACTGCAGTAAAATTGCATAAAACAACAAATTCGCAGAAAAGTGTATATTGAGATCTTTATAGTGTTATCCGTAAGCATTCATGGCAAAACCAGTAACTGGTTCAGGGTGGTGGACAACCTCATAAGCAGGAATCAACATAGAAGTGCAGAATGACCTTTGATGTCATCAGGGTCAGATGACCACAGTCCACAGGTCCTACGACCAGGACCGCCATCAGGACATTACTACCCATACTTGCGTATGGGGTCCGGTGAGCAGAAGCAAAGAGGGGGGGCCTGGACCCGGTCCCCCCTCTTTGCTTCTGCCCAACAGCCGGCCAGGCGCCCCTCTTTCCTTCTGCTCCTGTGTATAATGGCACTTATGGTAATATTAGTATTGAGTTTTTTATTAATTATCAGTATTGTAGTATTGGGTCACTATGTGGTGGTAATATGCGGTCTGGTTATGGTGTGGCGGTATTTGTTTCTTGTATGTGGTATTTCGTCACTATGTGGTGGTAATATGTGGTCTGGTCATGGTGTGGCAGTATTTCTCCCCTAAATGTGGTATTATTGGGTCACTATGTGGTGGCAATATGTGGTCTGGTCACGGTGTGGTGGTATTTGTTCCCTGTATGTGGTATTATTTGGTCACTATGTGGTGGTAATATGTGGTCTGGTCACGGTGTAGCGGTATTTCTCTCTTGTATGTGGTATTATTCGGTCACTATGTGCTGTTAATATGTGGTTCGGCCATGGTGTGATGATATTTTTCCCTTCTATGTGGTATTGTTGGTCATTTTAAAAAATGTATGTGACACTTTCCCTTAAAGAGAAATACCGTAAATAAAAATATACCTAAAAAGAGTATTGTATATTTTAACACATTTTTAATAGGTTAGAGTAGAGTAAGGCCCAGCTAAAAGAGTCTACCTTGTCGTGTTGGTGGCTTAAAAATTCTTTTGGCCAAAACAAAGGCTGATGGCTATGTATGTGATATGGTGTTCAAGGGGAAATGTTAATGTGTGATTGGTTAGGACGTGGTGCAGAAGTGTAGTTTTTCCAAGTGTGGGCGGTGGGACTGTGGAAGGTTCGAGAAAAGGGAGCGGAGCTGGGGTGGAGCCTGGGAAAAGTGTCAAGGGGGCCTGAAAGTTTTGCCAGTATGAGACCCTGAAATTTCTGTTGGCAGCCCTGCCTATAATTAAGGGTGTGCAGTCTAAATAAACCCTCACCATACATTACACAGCTCAGATTGGGGAGCTTTTAATGAAAAGATCAAAATTATAAAATTGATGGATATTAACTCCTTAACAACATTAGACGTACTAATACGCGTCTGTGCCCTGGGACTTAAGAGCCAGACCCGTGTTAGTACGTCATCGCGATCGTGCGCGCACACAGGCTGTGCGGGCGCGATCGCCGCCGGGTGTCAGCTGATTGTCACAGCTGACACCCGGTACTATGTGCAGGGAGCCGTCCTGCACTGCTCCCAGCACATTAATCCCCGCAATGCTGCGATCGAAGTCGATCGCAGCATTGCGGTGGCAAGGGGAGGTGATCGCAGATACTCACCTCCTCTTCCGGCCTCCAGTGCTCTCTGCCGTGGCTTCCAGGATGTTGCCATGACGATCCGATGTAGTCATGACAACATCCGGGTCAGCAGACAACAGGAAGATTGTTTGGACATGCACAGTGCATCTCCAAACTATCTTCTCCCTGTCCAACGCTGACAGCCTGCATGGCACAGGGATGGTGCTGCATTCCTGTGCCATGCAGGCGATCAGAATAAAAAAAGTGAAAGTCCCAGAGTGGGACAGAGTAAAAAAGTGTAAAAACTGTCAGAAAGTGAAAAAAAAAAAAAAAATTGTAAAAATATTAAAAAAAATAAAAAAATAATAATCCACCAAAAATAAAAATATAATGTACCCATCAATAAATATTATTATAAAAAAAAATAAAAAAATAATAAAAGTACACATATTTGGTATCTCCACGTCCGGAACAACCTGACCTATAAAACTGTCCCACTATTTAACCCCTTCAGTGAACACGGTAAAAAAATAAAATAAAAAACGAAGCAAAAAACAATGCTTTATCATCATACTGCCAAACCAAAAATGGAATAACACGCGATCAAAAAGACGAATATAAATAAAAATGGTACCGCTGAAAACGTCATCTCGTCCTTCAAAAAACAAGCTGCCATACAGCTCCATAAGCCGAAAAATAAAAAAGTTATAGCTCTCAGAATAAAGCCATGCTAAAAAATAATTTTTTTTATAAAATTGCTTTTATTATGTAAAAGTGCAAAATATAGAAAAACAATATAAATGTGGTACCACTGTAAACGTACTGACCCGAAGAATAAAGCTACCTTATCAATTTTACCACACGCAGAACAGAATTTAAAAAAAAAAAAAAAAAACAATTCCTGAATTGTTGGTTTTTGTTTATTCTGCCTCACAAAAATCGGAATAGAAAGCGATCAAAAAATGTCACATGCCTGAAAATGGCACCAATAACAACGTCAACTCATCCCGCAAAAAACAAGCCATCACATGACTGTCTGCCAAAATCTGGAAAAATTATAGCTCTCAAAATATGGCGATGCAAAAACTAGATTTTACAAAAAATGCGTCTTTTAGTGTGTGACAGCAGTCAGTCATAAAAACCCCATATGATTCTAGTATCACTGTAATCGCACTGACCCGAAGAATAAAATCGTCTAATCACTTATACCGCACGAGGAACGGCGTAAAAAATAAACTCTCGGGTTAGGGTTGGGCTAGGGTTAGGGCTGGGTTTGGGGTTAGGGTTGTGATGGGGTTGGGATTTTTTTCAAAAGTAAGAAAAATAGATGACGATATGGCGACTAGTGTTGAGCGCAAGTGCTTGCTACTTGAGTTTGCATCGGGTGCTCGGGTATGCATTGAGTATCGTGGGTATTTGAGTGACATGCTCGAGTCTCCGCCCCACTTGCTTCGCGGCCAAATAAACTTTGCGGGGATTGCCTGCCATGCATGAGCGATCCACGCATGTTTTTTTTGGGGTGTCTAATAACCGTGAAACATGCGGGGCAGGGACTCGAGCATGTCACTCGAGCACACGCAGTACATGGTGCATACCTGAGTACACGATGCAAACTCAAGTAGCGAGCACTTGCGCTCAAGACTAATGACAACTTATTCAATATGATGACCTAATGTTATCAAATTCTGTGTTGTACCTCTGGGTTCAAAATGTTCATTATACACCTTAATAAAATCCTTGAGGGGTATAGTTTCCAAAATGGGGTCACCTGTGGGGAAGCTCCACTGTTTAGGCACATCAGGGGCTCTCCAAACGCGACAAATTGAATGGAAAATCGGCTCAAATTGTTAGCGGACACCATGTTGCATTTGGAGAGCCCCTGTGTGCCCAAACATTGGAGCTCCCCCACAAGTGACCCCATTTTGGAAACTAGACCCCCCAAGGCACCTATCTAGATGCATAGTGAGCACTTGGAACCCCCAGGTGCTTCACAAATTGATTCATAAAAATGAAAAAGTGTTTTTTTTTCACTTTTTCATTTTTACGAATCAATTTGTGAAGCGCCTGGGGGTTCCAAGTGCTCACTATGCATCTAGATTGTTATGCACACGCCCGGACTGACTGGCGTGTGCGGGTGTTGTGGTTCCACTGGACCATGGACCGGAGAGTGCCTGGAGGGGCATGACTAAGTATCTGGCCGATCCGACCAAGGTGGCACGACGGCATACGACGCCAGTGCACCAGGGAGAAACCGGGCAGAGGGACCAGGTGCTACTCCAGGTCAAACTCCAGACACGGGGGTTGACCCACACTGGGATTACTGGAACAGGCAGGTTAGGCTGGCACAGACTGGTGGATGTAAGCAAACACGGCAGGTATGCAGATGGGTGGATACAGGCGAGTATGCAGGCAGGGAGGTACTGGCCGAAAGGACGGGCTGGAGCACAGAAAGGTTAAGACCCAGTACAGACTGGGTCACAGAACCGCAGATGCGGTAGACAACCACAGCAGAGAGGGAACGCCCGAAGCGGTGGGCAAGAACAGAGCAGGACGGGGTTGCAGTAGCAGCGAGCACAAGCAGGGCAGGACAGGACTGCCGGAGCAGCGGGCAGAAGCAGGGCAGGACAGGACTGCCGGAGCAGCGGGCAGAAGCAGGGCAGGACAGGACTGCCGGAGCAGCGGGCAGAAGCAGGGCAGGACAGGACTGCCGGAGCAGCGGGCAGAAGCAGGGCAGGACAGGACTGCCGGAGCAGCGGGCAGAAGCAGGGCAGGACAGGACTGCCGGAGCAGTGAGCAAAAGGGTCAGAGCGGAGCAAGGCTGCCGGAGCAGTGAGCAAAAGGGTCAGAGCGGAGCAAGGCTGCCGGAGCAGTGAGCAAAAGGGTCAGAGCGGAGCAAGGCTGCCGGAGCAGTGAGCAAAAGGGTCAGAGCGGAGCAAGGCTGCCGGAGCAGTGAGCAAAAGGGTCAGAGCGGAGCAAGGCTGCCGGAGCAGTGAGCAAGGAGTCAGAGCAGGACGGACAGGGCTCTGTTCACACAGAACAGACAGGAAGGGAAAGGCAGAGCCAGATACCCACAGGGTATTTGCAGTGAAGTAGCAAGTGGACCACAAACTCACAAACGGGAGTACAGAGACAACAAGCAGGAGTTAGGTACGAGTTCAGACTCTGCAGAAAAAGGAAAGGAACGGACATAGAGGCAAAACAGGTAAAGGATAGGAGAGAGTTCAGACTGGAACTGAGTGTACGGAAGAGACAGACACTGCAGCAGGATACAGGAGCGGGTCTGGGAATACAGCCCCCAGAGAGGCGGGACGAACAGGCAAGGAGCAAGTTCAGACAGGACAGACAAGATACAGGAACGGATCTAGGTAATCGGCCCCTAGAAGGCGGGAGGAACAGGCTAGGAGCGTGTTCAGACAGGCCTGGAAATACAGCCTCCAGGAAAGGCAGCAGGCAAGAGTACACAGACAGGACTCAGTTCAGACACGGGAACTGATACCACAAGGCAGGAGACATAGACAGGACTCAGTTCAGACACGGGAACTGATACTGCAAGACAGGAGAAATAGACAGGACTCAGTTCAGACAGGAACAGATACCGCAAGGCAGGGACACAAACAGGACTCTGTTCAGACAGGAACAGATACCGCAAGGCAGAGACACAAACAGGACTCTGTTCAGACGGGAACAGATACCGCAAGGCACAGACAGGCAGATCTAGGAATACGGCCCCTAGAAGGCGAAAGAACAGGCAAGAAGCGTGTTCACAAGAACAGACCACAGTTCAGACACAGAACTGGAAAACAGGATAGGACCTGGCATGTCAGAGACAAAAAAAAAAGCCAACTGACAGGACACAATGCTCAGGCACCATCTTGAGGAAGAAGGTGGTATAAATAACCCAAAGATGGACAGCAATAGGCTGAAGGTGCAACAGGGGCGTGTCCACAGCAGGTACAAGAAACAGGAAGTTCAGCGGGTGTCGCCCTATGCAGCCAAAACAGACAAACAGACAGCAAGGAGGGAAGCCAGAGAGACATTCTGGACTGGAGATCAAGTGCGCGCTCTTGCACAGTGGGAGATGGACCACCATGCAAGGACGCCGCCAGGTATGTTACATAGATAGGTGCCTTGGGGGGTCTAGTTTCCAAAATGGGGTCACTTGTGGGGGAGCTCCAATGTTTAGGCACATCAGGGGCTCTCCAAACGCAACATGGCGTCCGCTAATTATTCAAGCAAATTTTACAATCAAAAAGTCAAATGGAGCTCCTTCCCTTCCGAGCCCTGCCGTGCGCCCAAACAGTGTTTTTTCCCCACATATGGGGTATCTGCGTGCCCAGGGGAAATTGCACAACAAATTTTGGGGTCCATTTTTTCTTGTTACCCCTGTGAAAATAAAAAAAATTGAGTCTAAAGTAACATTTTTGTGAAAAAAGTTAAATGTTCATTTTTTTCTTCCACATTCCAAAAATTCCTGTGAAGCACCTGAAGGGTTAATAAAGTTCTTGAATGTGGTTTTGAGCTCCTTGAGGGGTGCAGTTTTTAGAATGGTGTCACTTTTGGGTATTTTCTGTCATAAAGACTTCTCAGAGTGACTTCAAATGTGATGTGGTCCCTAAAAAAATGGTTTTGTAAATTTTGTTGGAAAAATTAGAAATCGCTGGTCAACTTTTAACCCTTTTAGCTCCCTAACAAAAAAAAAATTTGGTTCCAAAATTGTGGTGATGTAAAGTATGTGGGAAATGTTATTTATTAACTCTTTTGTGTGACATATCTCTCTGATTTAAGGGCATAAAAATTCAGTTTGAAAATTGCAAAATTTTCTAAATTTTCGCCAAATTTCCATTTTTTTCACAAATAAACGCAAGTGATATCGAAGAAATTTTACCACAATCATGAAGTACAATATGTCACGAAAAAACAATCTCAGAATCAGGGGGATCCGTTGAAGTGTTCCAGAGTAATTACCTCATAAAGTGACAGTGGTCAGAATTGTAAAAATTGGCCTGGTCATTAACGTGCAAACCACCCTCGGGGGTTAAGGGGTTAAAGTCCATTCAATGCACTGTACAAAAGTGACTGATATAAATGAAATGAAGGGAACAGAACAATACAGAGTGCACTGATGGACAGGAGTATATGGCCAAACTCACACATTCAATATTTTTACATCAGCATTTGCAAGCCAAAACCAAGGGTGGAACAATCAGAGGAAACATATAACGTAGCTCCCAACCTTCAAAGAATAGAAAGAGTGAGAAATTATGCAGTGCACCTAGTGCATTGTGGGAATTTTTGGCCACACCCCAATCCACTCCTATTTACCATTTCTTTCTACCCTGGCAGGAGGAGACTGAAGGATGTAAACCCAAATCCAGGACTGTCTGCTGTATTTAGGACAGTTGGGATTAGAGATGAGCTGATCGATTCAAGGGATTCCGGTCCAGCGTGCAGGTCAGTGGTACCTGGTGACTGGATGAGACGCTGCAAATGAGTTACCATCTGGCGTCTCTGGCACGGCTTTTAATAACCCAGGGCCGGGGCAACATCATCTGTTCCTCCTGCCCATCTATAGTTGGGACTTGTGGATTTATTTTTTGTTCCTTCATTCACAGTCGTAGCCGCCAGAACTTTCTCATCTTTAAGTAGGTTCACTATATGACATTAGGCTTTTTTGTGTCTGTAAGGCCTTGTTCACACATTGCAAAAATACTGTGTTTTTTGTTTTCTGCAGCTGTTCATACTAAGCTACACAATAACAATCTTTTCAGATTTTTGCTACATTTTTTTTTTAGTCTTTTTCCCCTTTATTTGCTGCATTTCTCTACATAGAAGCCTGTAGAGAAAAAAAGCACCAAAACAACACAGTTCAGCAGCGTCTTTAGCCGCGCTGGGGGCGCAGTTTTCATGAAATGACATCCATCAGAAAAAAACAGCATTTACGCTACATGTGAACATGGTCTAAATGTCCAAGCAACATGGATGTGATTCCATGAAATCTCCGCCCTCTGTGGTCTAAAGACGCTACTGAACTCTGCGGTTTTGGTGCATTTTTTCTCTATAGGCTTCTTCTGAACAAAACCCATGAAAAAAACTACAATTGCATTTTTAGTCACAAAATCAAAGCTTTTCTGTATTACAAAAAAGCATTAAAAACTCTGCTTCACATCTGCCCCAAAACAGCATCAAGTAAGAGGGAAATCACATAAAAGAAACGCAGCAAACACACAATAATCAAAGAAGATTGTTATTGCGCTGTGTGGTGCGGACACCTGCAGAAAAAAAAGCAGTAGAAAAAAATGCAGGGCTACATGTGAACACGAAAAATCATCATTGAAAGAGAGAAACAGCAGCCATACTTGTAATACCATGTCCAGACATAAATGTACAAACAGAATTAGTGTTGAGCGAACATGCTCGACACTGCTCGGTTCTCGCCCGAGCATCACGCTACTCGGGATGTTCGGCGAGCACCGAGCATTTCCGGGTTACTCGGGTGGGAGCTCGGGTCTCCGCCCTGCATGTTTGGCGCTCTTTACAGAGCCAATGAACATGCAGGGATTGCCAGCCAGTCACTGTAATGCCGCAGCCATGTTGTTTGTGGGCATTACAGTGATTGGCTGGCCGCACAGCGTCACCTCGAGTATTTAAAACCGGGCGCCGCCATCTTGGACACAGTCGCTCCAGATCAGACAGTGTAGGGACAGCGCTGCTGATTTAGGGAGAGATATATCCTGCAAAATAGTTAGTGTAGGGTCTGTAAAGGCTGCCAGATCAAACAAACAGTCCTTCTCAGGACTAATATCCATCCCAGGTATATCAGGCAGGCAGGCAGGCAGGCTGTATAGGAGACGCAGTGGTTATACCAGCAAACGCTGCATTACAGTCCTGTGTGCTGCTCCTGTTGCTGAAATTGCTGGACTTAGCTCCAGGTCCCGGGGGCCAGGAAAAATCCTTTTTTTTTAATCTAAATCCTCTTTTTTTTTTCCTCCTTCACAATGTACAAATACCCATCTTATTAACCTTTTGGTGCCCCCCCCCCCCCCAAAAAAAAAGTGTACCTCTGATTTTTCAGACACAAATATATCCGTTGAAAATAGTCTGGTGTAGGCCAGAGAAATAAGAAGTGTGGTTTTGCAGTTCTATGGGCCATTTGTATCTAAAAAAAACAGTTTGAGTGTGTCGCTCACTGTTCAGCCGCAAATATATATATATTTTAAAAAGCCTGGTATACACCAGTAAATTATTACTGTGGTTTTGATGTTCCACGGTAAAACATCTCTATTATCCTGTTTTTGGCATTTTTTGCTGTATAAAAATAATAATAGTGTCTCCCTGATTTTTCAGACACAAATATATCTGTTGAAAATAGTCTGGTGTAGGCCCGAGAAATACAAGTGTGGTTTTGCAGTTCCACGGTACAAACCTCTGTATTATCCACTTTTGGGCCATTTGTATCTAAAAAAAACAGTTTGAGTGTGTCGCTCACTGTTCAGCCGCAAATATATATATTTTAAAAAGCCTGGTATACACCAGTAAATTATAACTGTGGTTTTGCTGTTCCACGGTAAAAAATCTATATTATTCAGGTTTTGGTAGTTTTTTCCGTAAAGAAAAACAGTAGTGTCTCCTGACTGTTGTGACACAAAAATATATCTGTTGAAAATAGTCTTGTGTAGGCCCGACATCCCAGTGTGGTTTCGCAGTTCCACGGGTCAAATCGCTGTACTATCCAGTTTTGGGCCTTTGGTATCTAAAAAAAAAGCAGTTTGAGTGTGTCGCTCACTGTTCAGCCGCAAATATCTCTATTTAAAAAAGTGTGGTATACCCCAGTAAACAATAACTGTGGTTTTCCTCTTCCACGGTTCTAATCTACTCTTTATTACCCTTTTTCCATTGATAGTGCAAGTGTAAGCTATTTTACTTCATTTACAATGGGCAAGGCGCGTGGCAAAGGACGTGGAAGTGGACGTTCTGGTGATGGTTCGTGCAGAGGACGTGGCCGTGGCTAAGGTGAAAATGTGCCACAACCAACAGCCACATCTTCTCGCTCCCACTTCTTGACCGAATTACTAGGGAAGCACAGAACAACACCAGTATTGAGAACTGATCAATGTGAACAGGTTATTAATTGGATAGCAGACAATACTTCCAGTTACCTGGGCACCACCACCTCCGGTCTGTCTTCCACACGGTCAATTCTTAGTAGCCGTGAGTCTCGACCGCATACTCCTCCTCACCCTGATGCTCCTTCCTCCCACCATGCCGAGTGTCGTCAGACAGCAAGTGATCCCACACTTGGACACTCTGAAGAGCTGTTCACTGGTCCATTTCCATATTTGGGCCCCTCGCCTGATACGCTTGAAGTGGTGGAAGAGGAGATCCCATGTTGCGATGCCCAAATATTTGAACAGCCACGGCCACAGGAAGTCGACGTTGGCAAATCTGTCACAAGAGGTGGACGATGACGAGACACAATTGCCAGGAAGTGAGGAGGAGGATCGTGGTGCGCAAGTGGAAGAGGAGGAGGTGGTGGATGATCTAGTAACTGACCCAACGTGGAAGGAGGACATGCAGAGTGAGGCCAGCAGCACACAGGGGGAGGGAGGCAGAGTACCCCAACAGGCAGGAAGAAGCAGTGTGGTGGCCGCAGACAGAAGGCAGGCAACCGTTCCCCGTAACACCAACACGAGGGACGTTGCCAGAACAAGCGGTAGGTCTTCCAGAGTCTGGAATTTTTTTAAAGACTCTGCTGATAACCCCAAAAAGGCCATATGTTCCACCTGCCATGCCAGCATCAGCAGGGGTGACAAAACTACCAGCCTGACCACCACCAGCATGATCAGGCACATGGCAGCAAAGCACCCGACTTTGTGGGGCGAAACCCAGGGTCCACGACCAGTGTCAGCGGGTGTCACCACTGCTTCTTCCACTGTTGTGGGTGCAATAGAACCCCCTGTTGTGTGTGCAAGGCAATCCCCTGTCCATACTGCATGTAAAGATGCCCCCTCCTCTCAGTCTTCACTTGTTATGGCAGTTTTCCAAGAAACAGCATCAACGTCCATGTCCCACCGCAGCGTTCAATTGTCCATATCCCAGACCTTTGAACGAAAGTGGAAATTCGCAGCTAACGCCCCACAGGCCACAGTCCTAAATTCGCACATTTCACGACTGCTTGCATTGGAAATGCTGCCTTTTAGGCTGGTGGAGACGGAATCCTTCCGCAATCTTATGGCGGTGGCCGTCCCTCGGTACTCGGTCCCCAGCCGACACTATTTTGCCCGGTGTGCCATCCCCGCACTACACAAGCACGTGTCCCAAAGCATCTGCCGTGCCCTCAACAACGCAGTTATTGGGAGAGTCCACCTGACAACGGACACGTGGACAAGTGCTTGTGGCCAGGGACGGTACATCTGTCTGACAGCACACTGGGTAAACATAGTGGAAGCCGGGACCCAGTCGGACCTTGGGACGGAACACATCCTCCCCACACCGAGGATTGCGGGCCCTATGTCAGTCAGAGTTGCCCCCACAGTGTACAGCTCCTGCGCATCCTCCTCCTTCTCCTCCTCCTCCTCCTCCTCATGTTCAGCCTCCATCTCAGATATCACCACATCAGTTACAAGCTGGAAGCATTGCAGTACTGCCTCCGCCAAGCGGCAACAGGCTGTGCTGAAACTCATAAGCTTAGGTGAGAAACCTCACACTGCTTGTGAGTTGTGGACAGCTGTGAAAGAGCAGGCAGATCTGTGGCTGAGACCGCTGAACCTACATCCCGGCATGGTCGTGTGTAACAATGGCCGTAACCTGGTGGCGGCTCTGAGGCGAGGTGAGATCACACACGTACCATGCCTGGCTCATGTGCTTAACCTCGTGGTTCAGCGGTTTCTTAAATCGTACCCCGAGTTGCCAGATCTGCTCGTGAAAGTACGCCGCTTGTCAGCTCATTTTCGCAAGTCGGCTACAGCTTCCGCCGCCCTTGCTGTGTTGCAGCAGCGTTTGCAGCTTCCGGCACACCGACTGGTGTGTGATGGCCCCACACGTTGGAACTCTACCCTCCACATGTTGCAAAGGATTTGTGAGCAGAAGAGAGCAGTTGTGGAGTACCAGCTGCAACAAGGCCGTCGATATTCAGGTCAGACTCCACACATAAGACCTCAGGAGTGGACCTGGATGTCTGACATATGTACCATCCTGACAAACTTTGAGGAGGCCACCAAGATGGTGAGTGGCGATGACGCCATCATTAGTGTCAGCATCCCACTTGTCTGTCTTTTGCAACGCTCTCTGCAGAGAATTAAAGAGGAGGCATTGCAGCCAGAGTATGATGAGATGGATCAAGAAGCAGTAGCGGTCGATTACACACAGCCCAGCCTCATCTCATCCCAACGTGCATTGGGGGACAATGAGGGAGAGGAGGAGGAGGAGGAGGAGGAAGAACAGGAGCTGCTATCATGCGTTGTAGACGGTAGTACCTGTACAAGTGTCATACCGTCGGTTCAGCGTGGGTGGCCTGAGGACAGGGGGGAGGAGGAAGAGGAGGAGGAGAGCATGGTCAGTCGTCAACTTGGTGAGGACACGGAAATCTTGCCCGTTACCAGTCTGGCACGCATGGCTGACTTTGTTACGCTGCCTTAACCGTGACCCTCGCGTTGTCAAAATGTTGGGTGACAGTCATTACTGGTTGGTGACACTTGTAGACCCCCTCTACAAGGAGAACTTTCACTCTCTTATTCCTGAGGTGGAGAGGTCTACAAAAATGGGGCAATACCAGAAGGCCCTTGCTGCAGAACTCTTAAAAAAAATTCCCATCTGAACACGCTAGCGGCAGAGGTCACAGTTCGTTGCCCAACCAAGGCGTACAGGCGAGAGAGATGCAACTCCAATCCAGCAGAGGCAGGGGAACACTATCAACGTTCTGGGACAGTTTTCTGACACCTGCCCAGCTTACAGGCCCTGAGGCGCGGGGTACTCTTACAAGGAGTGGAAAGTTTCAAAAGATGGTGAGGGAGTACCTTGCCGATCGTACCAGCGTCCTCCGTGATTCCTCTGTGCCTTTTAATTATTGGGTATCCAAGCTGGACACTTGGAATGAACTCGCTCTGTACACCTTGGAGGTCCTGGCCTGCCCTGCCACTAGCGTGCTATCGGAGCGTGTTTTTAGTGCCGCTGGGGGAATTATAACTGATAAGCGCACTCGCCTGTCAACTGACAATGCTGACAAGCTGACCCTTATCAAAATGAACAAGGGCTGGATTGGGCCAGACTTCTCTTCACCACCAAATGACAGCAGAGTAACATAAAGTCAAATCCACTGTGTTATTTCGGGAGGTGTATTCACATGCACCGCTTCACACCCACACATGGGTATATGCTTCCTCGTTTCGGCTGTTTAATCTTCGTCTCCTTATCCTCAGCCTCCACCACCACTACACCACCAGGGTGCCAGCATTGCAAGTTCCTCCGTCCTAATTTTTGGCAGCTTTTGCTGGGAAAGCATAAGCAAATACCATGGGACACCCACTCCCCAATAATGGGACTTATGTTTGTAATATGCTGTACTGCATGGCTCTTGTAAGGGGCATTGCAAGTTGCTCCGTCCTAATTTTTGGCAGCTTTTGCTGGGAAAGCATAAGCAAATACCATGGGACACCCACTCCCCAATAATGGGACTTATGTTTGTAATATGCTGTACTGCATGGTTCTTGTAAGGGGCATTGCAAGTTGCTCTGTCCTAATTTTTGGCAGCTTTTGCTGGGAAAGCATAAGCAAATACTATGGGAGACCCACTCCCCAATAATGGGACTTATGTTTGTAATATGCTGTACTGCATGGCTCTTGTAAGGGGCATTGCAAGTTGCTCCGTCCTAATTTTTGGCAGCTTTTGCTTGCAAGGCATAAGCAAATACTATGGGAGACCCACTCCCCAATAATGGGACTTATATTTGTAATATGCTGTACTGCATGGCTCTTGTAAGGGGCATTGCAAGTTGCTCCGTCCTTATTTTTGGCAGCTTTTGCTTGCAAGGCATAAGCAAATACTATGGGAGACCCACTCCCCAATAATGGGACTTATATTTGTAATATGCTGTACTGCATGGCTCTTGTAAGGGGCATTGCAAGTTGCTCCGTCCTAATTTTTGGCAGCTTTTGCTTGCAAGGCATAAGCAAATACTATGGGAGACCCACTCCCCATTAATGGGACTTATGTTTGTAATATGCTGTACTGCATGTGACGCGCCCCCTGGGCCGTGTGTACACGTGTGTGGGATACCCGGTGCCGGGTCTCTGGGGTCTGTAGTCTCCGTGGCGGTGACCCGGTCCCGTGGCTCAGGCTGGTCAAACCAGTGGCAGTCTTTCTTAGGTTTTGAGGTTAATTGTCCGACTGCGCCACCCGTGGATTGCGGTCAGGGAGTACCACCGCTGCGAGGCAGACCGCTGAGGCTGGTGTTGTGTGCGCAGCATAGAATGGGATAACTCCCCTCGGGAGGAGTATAGCCTCAGGGCAGTGAGTGTGGATGATGGGGGTGATGGTGCACGAGCGCAGCAGGAACGACTCAGAGTCTTTGCAGTCCAGTTCAGGGTCTTTACTGATGATTATAAGGTAGACCCTCCCGGGAGTACTGGCTAGCATAAGAGGCCTGGTCAGTCTGTGAGCAAGCAGGAGTTCCCCTGGCCAGGTGGAGTTGTAGGCCTCCCCGTCTGTCTGCACTCTTCCTGGCTACCTTGCTGTAAGCGGGTAGAAGTAGCCCACGTCCCTGAGTGTACCGTGTAGTGCTCACCCGTATGGCTGGTGACTTGGGGCCTTCTGTTAGCCTCCGCTCCACGACGGCGGTGCTGGTCCCTTGCTTGTGACTGAGCCTCCGGGCTTCTATGGCCAGAGGACCTGAAATCCCCTGCCGGCTGGTTTCTGCTGCTGGATATATAAGTCCTCACAGCTTCGGACTCCTGTGTCCGGTTCCTATTGTCTTCTGCCAGGGCGAGCTCTGCTCAGCTTCCAGCCCCTGGTCTTTAGCTCCTAGCTCCTACAGAGCTCCTTGATGTTACTTTCCCTTGCTCTCACTCTGTCTCTGACTGTTCTCTGACTCACTCAACCCCGCCCCAGATCCATTTTATAAGGACAGAATTCTCCCCTCCCAGGACTGGGGCAGGAGGATGTTGCATGTTTTAGGGATCCTGACCAGGAAACCTCCCACTTGCTCTCCGACGTAATATCTCTATTACTGTGGTGACCAGACCCCTGGGGTGCCACACATGGCTCTTGTAAGGGGCATTGCAGTTCCTCATAATTTTTGGAAAGCCTTCCATTCACTGTTTAGGCCAACAGTGCACGGGAGACCCAGTTGCTATAAATGGAAAAAAAGGTTTAGTTAACGCCCTCTGACCTCCATGTCATTTCCAAGGGGGATTGGAGTGGCTCGAAATTTTTGGTAGGCATTGCACTCACTGTATGCCCTATAACTGTGTAGCCGAACCGCTCCTTTTGTTACAGAAACATATCCTACAAGACATATCTGGTTGACTGGCCTGATATTGATGTGAATGGTCCCTGTTCCTCCTGCTCTTTCTCCTTTGCCACCACCTCATCCATCATTCATCACCTGAAGCTTTGTTTTAACGGGAGTCATAGAACTGGGATAGTAGCAGGAAAACATCCAGCAATCCTCGGAGGAGGTAGGATATGCGCCAAAACGCGGACCACCTCAGGCCTAGCCGCTACTACATACATGCGCTTGCATTCCAAGAAAACAAAGCAGATGCTAACTTCTATCATCATCATCATGCTCCTCACCTAGGCACTCTCAACTCCCCTGATGGAGAAGCCAGGGCCCACCGGAGGAGTCTGGTTCTCTGGTGGGCTAGTCCAATGCTGCCCTAAAGCAGGCCAGGCTAAGAAAAGTGTGGGGGAAGGTGACAGGAGAAATCAGGACGGCTGGGGACCGAGTATGGACACCTGGCCGCCACCTGGCGGCTGGGGACCGAGCGTGGACTCCCGGCCGCCGGGCGGCTGGGGACAGAGTATGGATACCTCGCTGCCGAAGCGGCCATGAGGTAGTGGCCAGCTTCGGCCTCCTCCAAACTAAAAGGCCCCATTTCAAGTGAAAGCTAGCAGTATGGTATTGCAGCCTGCGGGTGGGTGGGTGGTTGGCTGCATATTTTCGCTTGCATTGCAAGGAATGGGGGAGGTACAATTGAACACTGCCCTGGGACAAGGACTTGCACGGAGATAGTTGCAAGTCTGCATCTTCTGATGCGGCAAGGATCATTTCTGATGGGCACACTTTTAGACAGTGACCTGGGGGTCAGAGATGCTTCCAGGGGTCTTCCCCATGCTGATCCCTTTTCTTTTCAGCACTGTATGCATGTGTCACACAGCACATGGCCAGATAAGGTTGTAAAATGTTAAAATGACATTTCCCGGTGAACGCATTTGTCACGGTTGAAAGCAATACAAAAGTGCAAAAACGCATGAAAAATGCTACTTGTGAACATAGCCCAAGGTGTGGAGGAGTATTTTTGTTTTTGGTTATTTATTTTACCTTATACACAAGTTTTTACCCTGGAAAGGAAATTCCTTAACATATTTCACAGGAAAACCATTTCAGTTTCGTTTTTGAACGTTTTATTGTGAGCCCGCAAAAGTGGCTTAATACCTCTGACCACGTTGTTGACAGCAGTGACCTGGGGGTCAGAAATGCTTCCAGGGGCGATCCCCATGTCTTTTGAGCACTGTCACTATCGTTTTGGGCACTTTTTAGGCTTTCTACAGACTGCCGGGGGTGCTGCCGCAAAAATGCTCGGGTCTCTCATAGACTAACATTGGGCTCATTGCTCGGGTCGAGCACCCGAGTATCACGGTAAGCTCGGCCCGAGCTTCGAGCACCCGAGCATTTTAGTGATCGCTCAACACTATCAGTCGTCATCTTGGTGAGGACACGGAAGTCTTGCCCGTTACCAGTCTGGCACCCATGGCTGACTTTATGTTACGCTGCCTTAACCATGACCCTCGCATTGTCAAAATGTTGGGTGACAGTCATTACTGGTTGATGACACTTTTAGACCCCCTCTACAAGGAGAACTTTCACTCTCTTGTTCCTGAGTTGGAGAGGTCTACAAAAATGGGGCAGTACCAGAAGGCCCTTGCTGCAGAACTATTAAAAAAATTCCCATCTGAACACGGTAGCGGCAGAGGCCACAGTTCGCTGCCCAACTAAGGCATACAGGCGAGAGAGACGCAACTCCAATCCAGCAGAGGCAGGGGAACACTGTCAATGTTCTAGGACAGTTTTCTGAGACCTGCCCAGCTTACAGGCCCTGAGGCGCAGGGTACTCTCACAAGGAGTGGAAAGTTTCAAAAGATGGCGAGGGAGTACCAGCATCCTCCGTGATTCCTCTGTGCCTTTTAATTATTGGGTATCCAAACTGGACACTTGGAATGAACTCACTCTGTATGCCTTGGAGGTCCTGGCCTGCCCTGCCGCTAGCGTGTTATCGGAGCGTGTTTTTAGTGCCGCTGGGGGAATTATAACTGATAAGCGCACTCGCCTGTCAACTGACAATGCTGACAAGCTGACCCTTATCAAAATGAACAAGGGCTGGATTGGGCCAGACTTCTCTTCACCACCAAATGACAGCAGAGTAACATAAAGTCAAATCCACTGTGTTATTTCGGGAGGTGTATTCCCATGCATCGCTTCACACCCACACATGGGTATACGCTTCCTCATTTCGGCTGATTTTTGCTCTTCTCCTTATCCTCAGCCTCCACGACCACTATACCACCAGGGTGACCGTGGTCCATGTTGCCAGCATTGCAAGTTCCTCTGTCCTAATTTTTGGCAGCTTTTGCTTGGAAGGCATAGGCAAAGACTATGGGAGACCCACTCCCCAATAATGGGAATAATGTTTTTAATATGCTGTACTGCATGGCTCTTGTAAGGGGCATTAAAATCGTCTTGTTAAGCTACTGTGACCTCCACGTCTCTTCCAAGGGTCGTTAATATTGTGTTTTTATTCCACTGCGACCTCCACCACTCTTCCAAGGGGCATTAAAAGCATCTTGTTAAGCTACTGTGACCTCCACGTCTCTTCCACAGGGCGTTGATATTGTCTTTTTATTCCACTGTAACCTTCACCACTCTTCCGAGGGGCATTGATATTGTCTTTTTATTCCACTGCGACCTCCACCACTCTTCCAAGGGGCATTAAAACCGTCTTGTTAAGCTACTGTGACCTCCACGTCTCTTCCACGGGGCATTGATATTGTCTTTTTATTCCACTGTAACCTCCACCACTCTTCCAAGGGGCATTAAAACCATCTTGTTAAGCTACTGTGACCTCCACATCTCTTCCAAGGGGCATTAAAACTGTCTTGTTAAACCACTCTGAACTCCACGTCTCTTCTAAGGGGCATTAAAACCATCTTGTTAAACCACTCTGAACTCCACAGCTCTTCCAAGGGGCATTGCATTTCCTCCTAATTTTTGTCAGCTTTTGCTTTTCAATGCATAGGCGAACACTAAGGGAGACCCACTCCCCAATAATGGGTAGAAGGTTTTTAATACGCTGTAATCCACGTCTGTTTCAAGGGGCATTGCAGTGCCTAATAATTTTTGGAAAGCCTTCCATTCCCTGCTTAGGCCAACAGTGTACAGGAGACCCAGTTGCTATAAATGGAAAAAACGGTTTAGTTAAGGCCCTCTGACCTCCATGTCACTTCCAAGGGGCATTGGAGTGCCTCGAAATTTTTGGTAGGCATTGCATTCACTGTATGCCTTATAACTGTGTAGCTGAACCGCTCCTTTTGGTACGGAAACATATCCTACAAGACATGTGTGGTTGGCTGGCCTGATATTGATGTGAATGGTCCCTGTTCCTCCTGCTTTCTCCTTTGCCACCACCTCATCCATCATTCATCACCTGAAGCTTTGTTTTAATGGGAGTCATAGAACTGGGATAGTAGCAGGAAAACATCCAGCAATCCTCGAAGGAGGTAGAATATGCGCCAAAACGCTGACCACCTCAGGCCTAGCTGCTACTACATACATGAGCTTGCATTCCAAGGAACAGAAAGCTAAGGAGGTGGATGGCCTCATGATCATGAATAATTTCCTCGTTGTGTAAGAGGCCGACCACTGCTGCTGTCTACCTTCTGAACTTTGTGTTGAAGCCTGATTGACCCAGGACCCGCAATCCTCTATGTCTGGAGGACGTGTTGCATCCCATTGTCCAACTGTGTCCCGGCTTCCACAATATTAACCCAATGTGAAGGCGTCAGTGAGATGGACCATTCCTGGCCACATTCACTTGTCCACGTGTTTGTGGTTAGGCTGTCCTTCCCACTAAATGCACTGGGGAGGGCACAGGTAATGTTTTGGTATGCGCGCTTGTGTATAAGGCGCACCAGGACAAATAGGGGCGGCTGGGGACCGTTTATGGACACCCGGCCACCCCCACGCGGCTGGGGACTGTGTGTGGGCACCCGGCCGCGGGGCGGCTGGGGCCTGAGTATGGACACCCGGCCGCCCCCTGGCGGCTGGGGACCAAGTGTGGACACCCGGCCGCCGGACAGCTGGGGACTGAGTATTAATACCAGGCTACCGACGCAGCCATGACGTGGTGGCCAGATTCCACCTCCACATGCCTAAAAGGCCCAATTTCAAGTGCAAGCTAGCTAGCATTATGGTATTGCAGCCTGGGGGGTGGGTGGGTGGCAGGCTGCATACTTGCGCTTGTATTGCAAGTTATGGGGGAGGTACAATTTAACACTGCCCTGGGACAAGGACTTGCACGGGGATAGTTGCAAGTCTGCATCTTCTGATGCGGCAAGGATCACTTCTGATGGGCACACTTTTAGGCAGTGACCTGGGTGTCAGAGATGCTTCCAGGGGTCTTCCCCATGCTGTTCCCATGTCTTTTTAGCACTGTATGTATGTGTCACACAGCACATGGCCAGATAAGGTTGTAAAATGTTAAAATGACATTTCCCTGTGAATGCATTTGTCACGGTTGAAAGCAATACAAACATGCAAAAACGCATAAAAAATGCTACTTGTGAACATAGCCCAAGGTGTGGAGGAGTATTTTTGTTTTTGGTTATTTATTTTACCTTATACACAAGTCTTTACCCTGGAAAGGATGTTCCTTAACCCCTTTCCAACCTGGTCAGTAAGGCTATGTGCCCACGTTGCGGACATGAAGCATATTTTTTACGCTTCTCCCTGGCGGGAAAATCGCATGCGGATATTACATGCGGTTTTCCCGCCAGGTAGAAGCGTTTGTGAGGCGTCTTTGCATGCATTTCCGCATGCGGGTTATCAAGCACTTCTCCAAGCATCACTTGGAAAAGTGCTTGACAACTTGTTCAGAATGGTAAAAAATAAAAAAATAAACTTTATACTCACCTTCTGATGCATTCTCTGCCCCGTCCGGAGGCTTGAGCGGCTCACGCTGTTGTGTGCAGGACCTGCGGTGACGTCATTGAGTCATGTGGTGGGTCACATGACTCAATGACGTGGCAGGTCCTTCAGACAACAGCGCGACGGAGCGAAAACATCAGAAGATAAGTATAAACTTTATTTTATTCTTTTTTTTTACAGGTTCTTTGGTACCCAGGTCTGGATGAGAGTCTCCTCTCATCCAGACTTGGGTACCATCCGCACATTGATTCCGCTGCGCTTCCGCAAAATTAATGAACATGCTGCGGATTTTTGACCGCAGCATATACGCTGCGGAAAAATCCGCAGCATGGGCATTGACATTGCGGAATGCCATTGGGGACCATGGGGTGCGGATATACATGCGTTTTTCAAGCGTTTACGCTGCGGAAATTCCGCAGCATATACGCTTGAAAAACGCTACGTGGGCACACAGCCTAATAGTACGCACCAGGTCGGGAAGGCCGGTTCAGCGGGGGCTCCGACGGTGAGCCCGCACTGAAGCGAGCACATGTCAGCTGATTATTGGAATCGCAATCCATCCGCGGCTGTTAACATGTTAAATCTCTGACAGTGGCATTTAACTCGCGCTTCCGGGAGTCCTAAGCCCCGCCCATCAGTGACCCCGTCACGTGATCGCGGGTCACCAATGGGTGGGCATGACAACTCAGGGTCTGCAGCAGACGCCTGTGGTTGTCATGTCTCAACTGCTATGAGCGCCACCTAGTGGTCAGCGCTCATAGCAAGTGAGCATTTCTCCTGCATACAAGCAATCTGCTCATCGCTTGTATGCAGTAGAAGCAATCAGACAACTGCTGCTTCTAGTCTCCTCTGGAGACTATAGAAGCAAGCAGAAAGTGTAAAAAAAAAGTTTTTAAAAAAAATAAAAAATATATAAAAGTTTAAGTCACCCCCCTTTTGCCCCATTCAAAATAAAATATATATATATATATATATATAATATATATATATATAAAAAAAAAAAACACATACACATATTTGGTATCGCCGCGTTCAGAATCGCCCGATCTATCAATATAAAAGAAGAATTAATACAATCAGTAAACGGCGTAACGAGAAAAAAATTTTAAACGCCAGAATTAAGTTTTTTGGGTCGCTACAACTTTGCAATAAAATGCAATAACGGGCGATCAAAACATCGGATCTACCCCAAAATGGTATCAATAAAAACGTCAGCCCGGCACGCAAAAAATAAGCCCTCACCTGGCCCAAGATCCCGAAAAATGGAGAAGCTAAGGGTCTCGGAAAATGACGTCATTTTTTTTGTTTTTTTTTTAGCAAGCTTTGGATTTTTTTTTCACCACTTAAATAAAAAAGAACCTATACATGTTTGGTGTCTATGAACTCGTAACGACCTGGAAAATAATGATGGTAGGTCAGTTTTAGCAATCTGTAAACGTGGTAAAAAAAAGGACCCAAAAAACAACTGTGGGATTGCATTTTTTTTGCATTTTCACTGCTCTTGGATTTTTTTTCCCATTTTCCAGCACACGATATGGTAAAACCAGTGATGGTGTTTAAAAGTACAACTCGTCCCGCAAAAAATAAGCCCTCACATGGCCATATTGAACGAAAATTAAAAAAGTTCTGGCTCTGGGAAGAAGGGGAGCAAAAAAGGAAAACACAAAAACAGAAAGACCCATGGTCGTTAAGGGGTTAACATATTTCACAGGAAAGCACTTTCACTTTCGTTTTTGAACGTTTTATTGTGAGCCTGTAAAAGTGGCTTAATACCTCTGACCACGTTGTTGACAGCAGTGACCTGGGGGTCAGAAATGCTTCCAGGGGCGATCCCCATGCTGTCCCCATGTCATTTGAGCACTGTCACTATCGTTTTGGGCACTTTTTAGGCTGTCTACAGACTGCCGGGGGAGCCGCCGCAAAAATGTTCGGGTCTCCCATAGACTAACATTGGGCTCGTTGCTCGGGTCGAGCACCCGAGTATCACAGTGAGGTCGGCCCGAGCTTCGAGCACCCGAGCATTTTAGTGCTCGCTCAACACTAAACAGGATGTAGCCGGTCCCCCATAATAAAGGCGGGTGCAGCACATGTGCAAAATACTGAAAATAACCACTTACTAACCCACCTACACTAAATTCAAAAACAATTCACTGAAAATTTT
This sequence comes from Phyllobates terribilis, assembly GCF_046119375.1. NCBI lineage: Eukaryota > Metazoa > Chordata > Amphibia > Anura > Dendrobatidae > Phyllobates > Phyllobates terribilis. The sequence goes on along the minus strand of NW_027362768.1, from coordinate 30,036,968 downwards.
GAATTTCATCTACTCACAAGATAATGAGGACCGCTGATATGAGTTATAAGCTTGTGTATTTTGGCCAAAAATATCGACCAATACCTTATGTATTATATACATATTTTTTGCACGTTTTTTATGCAGGGTACTGGCCGGGTGCCTCCAGTGGTGGCTGGCCTGTTGGTGCACATACGGTATTGGCAGCTCGCCTGATGTAATAGGAGGGGTGTTGGTAATAGGCTGCTATATGGATAGAGGTACAACTCGCGTAATGGTGTGAATGCCTGTGTGCAATTATAATACTAGGAATCCATCCAAAGGATGTTTAGTGGATTAGTAAATGGTTGTTTTCAGTATTTTGCACCTGTGCTGCCCCACCTTTATCATGGTGGGACAGGCTGCATCCTGTTTGTGCATTGGTGTCTAGACATGGTATTGCAAGTATGGCTGCTTTTTCTTTCTTTCAGTGATGTTTTTTATTGATTTTGTAGTCTCTTTTTCAGTGAATTGTTTTTGAACTTCGTGTAGGTACTCAGAAGATAATGAGGACCCTTGACATGAGTTTCGAGCTTGTGTATTTTTGGCCAAAATATCAACCAATACTTCATGTATTATATACATCTTTTTTGCATGTTTTTTATGCAGCGTGCAGGCTGGGTCCATCCAGTGGTGACTGGGTAAAGTGGGGTGTCTGGTCTGTGGGTGCACATATGGTATTGACAGCTCGCCTGATGTAATAGGCTGTTTTATGGATAGAGGTTCATCTCACATATTGGTGTGAATGATATCATGGGGAATCGGGTGCATCCTGTCTGTGCATTTGTGTCTGGACATGGTATTGCAAATATGGCTGCTTTTTCTCTCTTTCAGTGATGTCTTAATTGATTTTTCAGTCCTTTTTTTCAGTGAATTACAGGTGAACACAGCCTCAGCATTACATTTTTATTACACTTTGTTTATGGGTTTAATAGAGAAAAAATATCAATCACGTCATTTACCAAGCCCAGTAAATCTGATCTCTGTGTTGTGCCAGTCATTATTATTACAGGGACACCAAATATGTTTATTATTTAAAAAAAGTCATTACTAATGTGTTTTATTATTTTAAGTGTTTTTTGTTATTTTTTATTAATTTTATATGATGAAAAAAATTGTTTATTCACCCTCTAGAATACAAATGCGTACATTGTACACAGCAGTGTATTTTTATCAGTATGCTTTGCCTGTGGAGTCGGGGCCTGCAATACAGACCAAGTGCAAAAAAATTCTCTCCATTACATCACCTGAGTCTATGGCTCTATTGATTTAGCGCTGGCCTGTAATACTGAAGGTTGTGGGTTCGAGACCTGGGGCAGACTCGCATAAAAGAGAAAATGACATTTTTGTAATTGCGTTTTTATTATTTTTAGCAGCTTGATAGGCACAAAAAATGACATTTTTCTTCAACTGTAGTATACAGGGAACAAAGAAATACATTGCATATAACAATGTATCGCTATGGACATGTGTAATCAGCTTCTAGGTTCACTGCCTGTGTAGCGCCCCGAGGGCTCGGCTGCTACAGGGGTATTGCACCTCAACCAGGGGTGTGATATTCCACTCCCAGGTAAGGATGGAGTGTGGACCAGGGCTCAGTTAGCTGCATACACACACTCCTCATTTCCGGGGGACAGTTCGCAGATGTTCCCATTTATTGTAGGCACACTGACCATGTCCCCGGCTGGAGTGGGGAGGGGGGAGAGAACCCGGTGATGTAGGAGCAGAAGGGGACGGTTTCTGGAGCATAGGAAGGAGTTCATTGGTTGCAGGTCACCTGAGCTCAGACACAGTGAAGTAGATAAAAGGTGGGGGCCATCTTAGGAGAGAAGTCAGTTCAGAGAAGAGAAGGAGTTTAGCCAGAGAGGGCTGACAGGGAGCTGTGGCTCAGCCTGAGCTCAGCTCCACGAGGCAGGCCTAGGGTGAAGGCCGGAGCCAGAAAGGAGAAGAGGAGAAGGAGAAGAAAGGAAGAAGGGTGGAGAGAAAGAGGAGTAGAAAGGCTCCAGGGACAAGAAGGCAGAAGGGACCCTAAGAACCCACGAGATATCGGGTGAAGGGTCAGGCAGAATACCGGATTCCCAAGTTGGTGGAGGTAAATTATCCCTCAGCCAAAGACCGGAGGTCGTGATCATCTATTGGTGTGACCCCCTGCTACACCCTCTAGGAAGGCACCACATAGGGTCAGGGAAACCGGCGACCGGTTTCACCAAGAGAAGGCCCGAGGCAGCTGGACAGAAGTGTGGTCACTGGTGGGGCACGAGAGGCCAGAGAAAGGATAAAAGGGAGTCCTGTGCCATACTCCTGAATTGCCTGGGGGTTGACCGAGCTCCTCACCTGGTGGACGCAGCACGGCTTGGGCAGTCATTCCCTGCAGAAGTGACTCGGATAACAACTGTGAGTAAAAGACCCTGGACTGCATCACTGACTCTGTGTGATTTATGCTGCGCCTGCACCATCACCCCCAGCATCCTATTACACTGCCCTGAGGCTCACTCTTCCCGTGGGGAGTTATCCTATTCCTGTGCTGCATATCTACACCAGCCTCAGCGGTCTGCCTTGCAGCGGCGGTCCTCCCTGACCGCAATCCACGGGTGGCGTAGTCAGACATTTCATAGCTCTAAATATAGACTGCCACAGCACATGGTCTGACCACCCTGAGCCACGGGATCGGGTTGCCACTACTACCCCCATCACTACACTGAAGCCCAGTTCCGAGTGCCCCACGACCCAGGGGGTGAGTCACCTGCAAAACACATCAAATTCTCCTAGGTTTATCATTGTGGGCTGTGGCTCATAGATTGAGCTGATGCCCGCAAACATGAAGATGTGAGTTTGGGCTCGCTATCACTTGCGGATGGCATTCGTACTAATTTAATCCTATGATGGTGTGCTCAGTGGAGTGCTTTTTTCAGCTCCGATCAGATTGCAATCGGACTGAAAAAAAAAAAATCGCATCATGCTGGATTCGGATCGCATGCACCCATATGAGTGTGATATCACCTGAATGCAGTTGTGGCGCCCCTGAGGGTTCGGCCGCCACAGGAATGCTGCACTTCTTTAATGGAGTGTGGTGTTCCTCCTCTGAGGTAAGTCCGGTGTGATGGTAGTTACCTAGCTTTTTGCATCCAACACCACATTTCCACCAGAGGGGGCTAGTATGCACTAGGTGCTGCTCCCCTGGTTACAGGGAGACTGGGGAACACAAAGTGGTAGAAACCAGTTAGTGGGTGTGGGTGGAGGAACAGTTAGTTAGTTACACTTCTAATTTCATATTTAATAGAGTGCCATCTTAGATCTTGGTCCTTTTTCATTCTGTTTTGGACCTTCTGACCTGTGTGGTCTCGGACAGTGTGTCTGTCAAGTGGTCGTACTGTGCAGTCAAAATACTGTGTGTAAAGTGACTTCCCTTCGGGAGCGCAGATCCTGTGTGGGCCTGCACCGGTATGGGACACAGCCCTCGTACCCCGATCTATGGGACAAGAGGGAGGTTGTAGACAAGGAATGTCTCAACCCGACCAAGGACCAGGATCAAGAAGGCCCGGGAGCTTTAGAGTGTGGCTCCCTAGCAAATGGGTCCCGGGGAGGATGCAGACGGAGCGGAGTACGCCACCTGTCCTCTTCTACCTGATCTATTCAGAGGGATTCCGGCTGCAAGAGGGGTACCGGCCCCCGACACCCGACCTCATACTCTACGTCCAGGACGGGAAAGCCCGGTTAGGCCCTGAGGATCCCAGCGGGCTTGGGATGGAGAGGAATTGCCACCCGAGCCGTACACCTGAGAGGAGCTCAGAGGGAGACCCGGCCTATCTACACATGCACAGACGGGAAGGGGTAAAGTCTGTAGTGCACGAACACTCTGGTGTAGGGACGCTGCCGGACACTGGACTTCCTTGGAGGTAGTCGGACCCCCATCCCTGGTGGTCGCAGGACTCCGCGAGGAGCAGGGAGAAGCCTTGCGCTGCTGAGGAGAACTGTGAGTAAAGCCTTGGAAATTCATCCCTATGGCCTCCGGACTGTTCATTACACGCCATACCACGCAACACGGTGCCCGCGTCTCTACTCCCGCACTACTACTACCCCCCCCCTTTATCCCACCTTGCCTGCCCTGAGGCCGTGCTCCGCCTGTGGGGAGTAGCGAGAACTTTAGCCGCCATGACATCGGGCCTCAGCGGACTGCTAGCGGCGCTGGTGGCGCGTCACCAGACACCACAGGTGGCGTAGTCGACAATTACCACTCAACCCGGATAGCCCTAACATCATTTTCAATGTGACGGCCCTGGGCACGGAATGGGTCAAGGCCACGACTGCATCCCCCTTCTCAACATCTGACCCGGCTCCGAGTACCCCATCTTCCCAGGGCAGGGCTTGAGAGGCGTCACACAGTGCGATGCTGGCAACAGAGGAGATGGAAAAATTACTTTCTCTGTCCTCTCCGAAGCTGTGCTGCGATCTTCTCTGTGCGAGAGGATCGGAGCATGGAGCACTGACACTTGGCTCCCGTTTGCAGCAGAGCAAGAGCCGAATGTCATTAGTATATCACATCCGATGCCACACGCCAGTGGGACCCCGGCCTTTCAGACCCGATCACAGGAGAAATTAATAATTTAATTTATGAACTGAGCTGAAAGATGCAGCTCCACGCCCAAGGAGGAGTCGCAACAGAGCAATGATATTGTGGGAGAGAGGTGAATATTAGAAGTCGGAATAAAGCCCTGATGTGTCGGGATAGTCCTGCTGAATCAGGGACAGTTGGGAGCCATGGTATAATAGGGGCGCATGGGCATTTGCACACGTCGGGCCACTGGTCCGGCGCGTGTGCACTGAGGCTGTGTAATTGCCAGCTTCAGTGCACACGCGCTGTCACTTGGGGCTCTCGGCGCGTACGCGGTCAATGTATCTTGCGGTCACTGCATGCGCAGTGACACTGCAGCGGTGACCGCACAATACATTGACAATGGCCCAACGTGTACAAATGCGCATGCGCCCCTCAAACATCGTGCTTGCCGGGAGCAGTATTCAAATGTCATGGGCGGCGCCAGCTGAACGCGGTGCCGCCGATGACTGAATCGGAGAATCACACCCCTATGATTGAATACGAGCAGGTAAGACAAAGTATATAAAACGTTATAAAATCATTATACTACCACCGATTTTCATAAAAACAGCTTGTTAGTGAGGCAGTTTACATAGCTACTAGGACGTGACAGGTTCCCTTTAAGTATTATTTAAACTGCACTAACATTTAAGACTAATGATGAGTGAGCGTGCTTGCCCCTTCTCGATACCCGCTTGAGCATTGGGGTGCTTAAAAGCCATTCTCGTGTTCCCTCCCTGCATGTTTGGTGTTTGTTAGATAGCCTATAAACATGTGGGAATTGCCCACCATACATGGTAATGCCAAAGCCATATTGTAAACTGGCATTACTGTGATTGGCCAGCCTCATTGCATCATAGGGTCTTATAAAAGGTCCGGTGACGCGATGATCGGCAAAATGTGTTCAGGGAGAGTTATCGGAGAGCGCGCGTATTTTAGAGCAGGGATATAGTCAGAAAGGGCCGCCATCAGGGCATTACTGCCCTTACAAGAGTATGGGACCCCCCTCTTCTTATCGGGCCTCAGCGAACTGAACTTGCGTCCTCGGACGCATGTTCACTTTAAATCTATTACTGTGCGGAAAGCTGCCTCATGGCAATAGTTAACAGATGACAGGCAGTCACAGGCCGGCAGCTGATGTCAGCATGCGTGTCGCCGGCGTATGACATCACTGCCTGTGACCTGCTGGCGTTCGCGCCTCAAATCGACTAAGGAGAGTCACTGCTGGAGTGGCGGCAAGGTAAGGAGGAACTTTTCTTTTCTTTTTTTTTACTTTTTTGTAAAGCCGAGACATGGGGGTAGAATGGTGAGGAGTCATGGGGGCAGAATGGAGAGAAATGGCTGCAGGACAAAGATATATGGGGCCAGGATGGGAGTATATATTTGAACAGGATGTGGGAAATTATTACTGTAGGGACTAATTAAGTGATATTATTACTGCTGTGATGTATTTTATTTTTGAGGATTCTGTTTTCAGTGAGGGTGGGTCCTGTTACTGTGCAGGGCGGCACTATGTCACTTTTTTTTTCTTCATCTGGTGTAGTGTAGAAGTTGGGGAAAAATTGGGGAATGTGCCTGGAAGCTGCTCTAGATAACTGTGTGTTATTTGTCTCTGCAGAGACGAGTCCTGGCTGGAAGAAGTGATGGCGGCCTGTGTCGGATGAACAAGAAAAGCGAACGTGAAAGACTTCAACTAGAGACGTCACCGGTGAGTCGGTGTGTTACTTGTACACTGACACTATACACTACATACTATACACAGGCCTCCTGTGTATAATGTCACTGGTAATCGCTGTATTGCCTGCACACTATATACAGATGTTGCATGCACGCCGCCTAAGTTCAGTAGGGGCGAGACCGGTTACATGAATTCGTTGGAATCCTGGGGGAACCGTTATTCCGGGCAACCATAGGCTGCAGCTTCTCTCAGGCACAGGACAGATTCAATTGCTGACCAGACACATTTGACAAGAGTCCTCATAAATGGTAGAACAGTAACTGTACTATCGGCATCTCTGCCCCCTGACAGGCAGCGACGCTGTCCCTCTTACCGCCGCGCTCCCCTCCCGGCGTCCTCCGGTACTCCTGCATCTGTTGCTGCCGCCACGCGCAGCTTCCCGGGCACTGTGCTTAGGGCGCGCGCTCCCTCCCTCTTAAAGGGGCCACGCGCGCCGTCCTAAGGAGTCCCCGGCCAATGGCCGGAGGACCTCTCATATAAAAGGCACCTCCTCCAAAATGGAGGTGCCCGTGCAAGGTTGTAGCTTTGTGTGTTATACTCTGCTTCAGCCCTCAGGTCCAGCCCGCCAGCCTGACTACCAGTCCAGCCCGCCTGACTACCAGGCCAGCCCGCCTGACTACCAGGCCAGCCCGCCAGTCTGTCTATGGGCCTTGCCCGCCTCCTTACCTGGAAGCACCTGCCTGTTACCTGCCGTGCCTACCAGCCAACCTCCCTGGAGGCTCCTGCCTGTTACCTGCCGTGCCTGCCAGCCCGCTTACCCGGATCACCCGTCAACCTGCCTCCCTTGCTCATCTGCTGTACCGGTCAGTCCCTGCCTTCTGACCTGTGGGAGTCACCTGCTCTCATACAAGGTCGGTCCCAGAGTAGCACCTGGTCCCTCTGCTCAGTCCTTCCCTGGTCACGGAGTCGATTGAGCCGCCGTACGACCTTGGTCAGTCCACGTTGATACCTAGTTACGTCCCTCTGGTCCCTCCTTGCACCGCAGCACAGAGGTTCCACTACCCGGATCCGTAACAGTAACATTTAATGAGGCACGGCCAGTGCAATGTAAATGTCTCTTTGAGCAACAGGATCTAGAAATAACAGTACAATCTCCTGTCTATAATCCTGTAGCACAGTACAGCACAGTTTTAATGCATACACAACCACAGGCTTTTCCTTCACAAGGACTCAATTGTACACAGCATTCTTTATCCTGCATGGATATGGAGATGGGGAGGGTTTGATGAGGGAGATGATCCCTATGACAGGATTCCTTCCAGTCCTTATCTTTCTGCCCGATAATACTCTGCACTGTTAGCTCAGGGAGTCTAACTGACCTTTGTTTAGCTTCCTTCTTGACCTGAATTCTGTTCCCTTGTCTTCTGTGATATACAAATCACACACCACCTTTCTCTTGGGCTACAGGCAGACAGTAAACAACTCCCCCACAATCCCTCTGGGGCTCTGCTAAAACACTCCCTGTCTCCTGTGACTGTGTTAACCCCTCTAGTTGCTGGATGCTTCTGGAGCACAACACTTCCTGTCTCCTGTGCTTGTTACTTCTAATAGTTGCTGAATGCTTTTAAAGCAACATCTCTACTTCTGCATGTCACATAGAACTCCTGTGTATGTCACTCTGATCATTATATTACCTGCACATTATACACTATAAACATGGCTCCTTTTGCATAATGTCAATGGTGATCACTGTATTACCCGTACACTGACACTATATATACAGAACTCCTGTGAATAATTATCAGTATTGTAGTATTCAGTCTATGTGATGGTAATATGTGGTCTGGTCATGGCGTGGCGGTATTTGTTCCTTGTATGTAGTGTTATTGGTCAGTTTTTAAAAATGTATGTGACACATTCCCTTAAAGAAAAATATATCAAAAAAGTATTGAGTATTATAAGAAATGTTTAGTAGGATAGAGTAGAGTAAGACCCGGCCAGAAGAGTCTACCTTGTTGTGGTGGCAGTTTAAACATTTTTTGGCCAAAACAAAAGCTGCTGGCTATGTATGTGATCTCGTGTTCAATGGCAACTGTTATTGTGTGATTGGTGAGGATGTGGTGCAGAAGTGGAGTTTTTCTAAGAGTGGGCGGTAGCACCGTGGAAGGTTCGAGGGGTGGAGGTGGAGTCTCAAGGGGGCCTGAAATTTTGCCAGTGTGGGGCCCTGAAATTCCTGGTGGAAACCCTGTAGTCAGGGTTTAATATTGCTATTGAAGTACTTTTATATCATTATAGAGAGTAGTGTATATCAGAACAAAAGTAGAAAATGTGAAAAAGACCAACAGATAACTATATTAATTGGACCAATCTTTATTATGATACTATACAAACATAATAAAAACATGGAGTATAAAACATAGGAAACCACAAGGTGGCACCACAGCCCAAAGTGTCATATACTAGGTCTATCACAAAAATGGAAAACAGAGGTTCGTGAACAATTAGTCGCTTATGCCACAACCAATATAAATCTAAGCAGTGCAGCACTATAAATATAGATCCTAAGGGTGCAGCATCAAAAATTTACATACCAAAAAGAGAACAGCACAGAGTAGAAGCCTAAGCGTCATACATTATAGTTTAACCCACTGCATAGGAGTTCCATATTGTTAAACCAAACTAAAGGTGTGACCAAAAGTTTGGACACATCTTCTATTTAAAGATTTTTCTGTATTTTCATGACTATGAAAACTGTACATTCACACTGGAGGCATCAAAACTATGAATTAACACATGTGGAATTATATACTTAACAAAAAAGTGTGAAACAACTGAAAATATATGTTATATTCTAGGTTCTTCAAAGTAGCCACCTTTTGCTTTGTTGACTGCTTTGCACACTCTTGGCATTTTCTTGATGAGCTTCAAGTGGTAGTCACTATGTAGTCACTGTTCCGCAGACCACCCAGAGTATAGAAATTTTCACTGTAAACTCAGGAGATTCAATGCAAAAGTTTTAATGATATTTAAAAAAAACATGCAAGTGGCGGAAAAAATACAGTTCTTTTTGTTTAGAGGCGACTTTTACGTTTCGGCCCGCTCCAGGGTCTTGCTCACATAGTCGCTCTTGGGAAGGATGTGATGGTCCTTGAAAAGACTTTCACACAGGAGGTGCAGGAGCACCATTAATGACATTACCCATAAGGACTCAACTCTATATGCATCCCCACAGGGATTTCTCTCATATGATTTAGACCATCACATCCTTCCCAAGAGGGTTAATAGGGCGTATCAGGGCTGGTTTTTACGAGCAGTCATAAGAGATGGGTAGGAGCGGCTGCTTACATATCCCCACCCCGGGGCGTGGTTTGTTGTAAATAAAATGGAGGCCAAGTGTCTTATTTGGTGTCTGTGTCTGAAGACATGTGGATCTCCAGTGTGTTGGTCTGTGCTAAGTCCTTGAGAACTGACCTGAAGCGGGCGAACCCGCACCATTGCATGAACATTTTGCTTTGTGTTTTCCCTTTGTGCCGGAAAAGGCTGTCTTTTTGTTTGCCTATGCTAGACAGTTTATGAAGTCTGAATAAACCTGGCTGAACATTTTTATGAAAAGTTTCCGGTTTCTACCTGAACCGCGGCTGAGTGAGTACCAAACCCCTACAATCATTAAAACTTTTGCATTGAATCTCCTGCGGTGTGCCATGAAAATACTATACTCTAGTGATTGTGAATTGCAAAAAAGAAAAAAGTTTTTCCAGCTCACCAACTTCCTAGGAAGTGTTTCTCCAGAAGTGCACGGATCCAGAAAGGACATGGGTTTTTTCAAGTTGAACAAAGGCAAAAAATGAAGAACGATGCATCCAGCACTGGAAATCTGGAGAAGTTAAATGTATATTTAAAAAACATTTTATTAAAGAAACATGATTGTTAAAAAAAAAAAGGCACATGGTCAGGGTCATGCTCCCTAACCTTACGCCCTTTTTTAATAATCACGTTTTTTTTAATCATTTTTTTCAATAAATTGTTGTTTTTTAAATAGACATTTAACTTCTCTGGATTTCCAGTGCTGGATGCTACCTGGTTGCCAATCCCCTGACCACGACGCAAGCATGGATGCCTCCCGCCCTGCGCCTGTTGTTGCACCATCAGTAACCACGTCCAATTACTTGTCTCAGCGCACCGTTAAACTGTCCCTACCCCAGACCTTAGAACGTAAGCGAAAATACACATCCACAGACCCAAACACTAAACGGCCACATTTCCTGACTGCTTGCCCTGGAAATGTTGTAGTTTAGGCTTGTGGACCCTGAGGCTTTACGCAACCTAGTGGTGGCGGACGTAACTCGGTACTTCGTCCCAAGCCACCACTATTTTTCCTGATGTGCCATCCCCGCTTTGCATCAGTATGTGTCCCATAACATCACCTGTGCCCTGACCAATGCAGTTACTGGGAAGGTCCACTTAACTACTGATACGAGGACAAGTGCTTGTGGTCAGGGACACTACATTTCCCTGACTGCAAACTGGGTGAACCTTGCGGAGGCTGGGACCGCGTCATACTCTGAGATGGCACACGTCCAAGTTCCATCAGGGTTTCCTACACCTCCTACACCAGTTCATGCAGCCCCTCCTCCTCCTCATCCTCCATCTGAGAATTGCCATCTCGGACAACGTCGTCCATATCAGTCGCATCCTGGAAGCATAGCATCACTGCCTCTGTGCTGTGGCAACAGGCTCTGCTGAAACTAATTTGTTTAGGTGACCAACAGCAGAGCTGCTGAAAGGTGTAACAGACGAGATAGATCTGCGGCTCTCGCCACTGAACCTACAGCAAGGCATAGTCGTGTGTGATAAAGGCCGTAACCTGGTGGCGGCTCTGAAGCTTGGCAAGCTCGCACACGTACTATGACTTGCCCACATGCCTGAGGTACTTGTCAAGGTATGCCACTTATGTGCCCATTTCTGCAAGTCGACTACAGCTGCTGTCGGTCTGGCAGTGCTGTAGCAGCGCTTGCAAGTGCTAGTGACTCGCCCCCTGGGCCGTGGGGCACCCGGAACCGGGCTTCAGTGCAATGTTGGGAGTAGTAGTGGCAACCCGATCCCGTGGCTCAGGGTGGTCAGACCAAATGCTGTGGCAGTCTATTTGTGGGATTTTGAATGTCCGACCGCCACCCGTGGATTGCGCTCGGGGATGACCGCCGCTGCAAGGCAGACCGCTGAGGCTGATGTTGGTATGCAGCACAGGGATAGGATAACTCCCCACGGGAAGAGTGTAGCCTCAGGGCAGTGTAATAGGATGCTGGGGGTGATGGTGCAGGTCGCAATAATAAGGGTTCAGAGTCTGCTTCAAACAGTCCAGGGTCTTTATTATAGATAGTACTAATGACCCACCAGGAATACAGGGTAGGAATGGGCCTGAGTATCTGAGAGCATTCGGGCGAGCGCCACTGGTCAGGGTGAGTGGGTAGGCCTACCGTTCTTTCTCTGCCTTTGCTGACTATCCCCCTTTTTGTGGTGTGATAGCCCACGTCCCTGAGCTGGCCGTGTACTATGCCTGTATGGCTTGCGACTCGGGCCTTAGGTACCTGTTGCTTCTCCATGCTGTACCAGTCCCTCTGTGTGGTGGAGCCTCCAGGCTTCTTAGGCCAAGGGACCTGAAATCCCTCGCGGGTTGGTTATCTGCTGCCGGGCTTGCAACCCTGACAGCCTCGGACCCCAGTGTCCGGTTGTGTAGTTCTCTCTCAGCCAGGACCGGCTCTCGTCGCCTCTGTTCCTCCTCTGCCTCCTGGACTCCTCAGCTGCTGCTGACCTGTCCCTTTCCTCTGGGAACCCTTCTGGATGCTTCAGAAGTGGGTCCTGGTCTCTCTAACCCTTTCCTCAGTTCCAGCTTTTATAGGGGCAGCCTGCTCCCCCTACTGGCCTGGGACAGGAGGTGCTGCATGCTAATGGTCCCTGACCAGGGCACCTCCCTCCTGCTCTCAGACACAGCCTTTGATATTTGTGGCATCCAGGCCTGGGGTGACACACTAGCTCACAAACTGGTGTGACGTGACAACACATTGGAACTCCACATTACATATGTTGGCAAGGCTTTGCAAGCAGCAGAAGGCAGTAGTTTAATACCAGCTACAACATGTCTGTTGGTATTTAGGTCATCCACCACACATATACATGCCCACTCGTCGGTTGTTGCCTGGCATCTGTTCAGCAAAACTTTGAGGAATCAACCAAGATGGTGATGATGCCATAATCAGCATAATCATCCCGCTTCTGTGCCTACTGAAGCGCTGGCTGCTCACAATTAAAGAGGAAGCTTTGCATGTGAACCAGGTGGAGATGGAGGAAGAAAGTACACAGGGTGATACTACCCAGCTCAGCCTGATCTTATCAGCGGAGATTGGGTGATAAGGAGGAGGAACAGAAGATGGTTGCCTGTGCTACAGAGGGTATTTCCCATACCAGCTTCATCCTGTCTGTTCAGCATGGATAGGCTGAAGAGGAAAAGATGTAGAGTCATGCGCCTGGTGGGTACAGGGAAGTCTTACCATTTTGGGAGTCTGACACACATGGCTGACTTTATGTCCCTCTGCCTTCTCTGTGACCCTCGCGTTATACGCATCTTGGCCAACACTGATTACTGGTTGTCCACCCTTCTTGACGCACGCTGCAAGGGGAACTTTCCATTTCTCATTCCTGCGGTGGAGAGGGCTAGTAAAATGGTGCTCTTCCAAGAGGCCCTAGATCAGTGGTTCTCAACTCCAGTCCTCAAGACCCACCAACAGATCATGTTTTCAGGATTTCCTTAGTATTGCACAGGTGATGGAATTATTACCTGTGCAATACTAAGGATATACTGTTTTGAAATGATATTGTATACTTCCCATCTGTGATAGGTTGTCTTTAATAATGGAGGTGCCTTGAAAACTTTTTTTGCCGTATGTAGGTGGGATTTACAGTAGGTCTAGACTCTGTCTGGGCCATTCACACACATTTAATATGCTGTGATCTAAACCATAAACCTGTGGCTCTGGCAGTATGATTAGGGTTGTTATTCTGCTGGAAAGTGAACCTATGCCCCAGTCTCAAGTCTTATGCAGCCTCTAACAGGGTTTCCTCCAGAATTGCCCAGTGTTTAGCTCCATGCATCTTCCCATCAACTGTGACTAGCGTACCTGTCACTGCTGAAGAATAGTATGATGCTGCCATCACCATGTTTGAAGGTGGGGATGGTGTTTTCAGGGTGTTGTGCAGTGTTAGTTTTCCACCACATACAGTATTTTGCGTTTATCCTAAAAAGTCCTACTTTGGTCTCATTTGACCAGATCACCTTCTTCCACATGCTAGCTGTGTCTCCTGCTTGGCTTTTTGCAAACTGCATATCTTTCAATAATTCTTCTTGCCACTCTTGCAAGGCCAGATTTGTGGAATATCTGACTAAGGCCACGTTCACACTTTCAGTATCTGTTCAGTATTTTACATCGGTATTTGTAAGATAAAATCAGGATTGGGTGAAAAATGCAGAAGTGGTGACTTTTCCTCTGATTTTTCCACTCCTCATTTTACTCAATACTGAACATGTGAACATGGCCTAATAGCTGTCCTGTGGACAGAATCTCCCACATGAGCTCTGGATGTCTGCAGCTCCTCCAGAGTGACTATAGGCCTTTTGGTTGATTCTCTAATTAGTGCTCTCCTGGCTTGGGATATTTGTTCAGGTGGACGGCCATGTCTTGGTAGGTTTGCAGTTGTGCCTTACTCCTTCCATTTTTGGATGATGGATTGAACAGTACTCTGTGAGATGTTCAGAGCTTTGGATTATAATATATATATATATATATATATATATATATATATATTACAGTACAGACAAAGTTTGGACACACCCTCTCATTTAAAGATTTTTCTGTATTTTCATGAGTATGAAAATTGTACATTCACACTGAAGGCATCAAAACTATGAATTAACACATATGGAATTATATACTTAACAACAAAAAAGTGTGAAACAACTGAAAATATGTCTTATATTCTAGGTTCTTCAAAGTAGCCACCTTTTGCTTTGATGACTGCTTTGCACACTCTTGGCATTCTCTTGATGAGCTTCAAGAGGTAGTCACCGGAAATGGTTTTCACTTCACAGGTGTGCCCTGTCAGGTTTAATAAGTGGGATTTTTTGCCTTATAAATGGGGTTGGGACCATCAGTTGTGTTGTGCAGAAGTCAGGTGGATACACAGCTGATAGTCCTACTGAATAGACTGTTAGCTGCTTTTTTCTTGCCATAATACAAATTCTAAGTAAAGAAAAACGAGTGGCCATCATTATTTTAAGAAATGAAGGTCAGTCAGTCTGAAAAATTGGGAAAACTTTGAAAGTGTCCCCAAATGCAGTTGCAAAAACCATCAAGCACTACAAAGAAACTGGTCACATGAGGACCGCCCCAGGAAAGGAAGACCAAGAGTCACCTCTGCTTCTGAGGATAAGTTTATCCGAGTCACCAGCCTCAGAAATCGCAGGTTAACAGCAGCTCAGATTAGAGACCAGGTCAATGCCACACAGAGTTCGAGCAGCAGACACCTCTCTACAACAACTATTAAGAGGAGACTTTGTGCAGCAGGCCTTTGTGGTAAAATGTCTGCTAGGAAACCACTGCTAAGGACGGGCAGCAAGCAGAAGAGACTTGTTTGGGCTAAAGAACACAAGGAATGGACATTAGACCAGTGGAAATCTGTGCTTTGCTCTAATGAGTCCAAATTGAGATCTTTGGTTCCAACCACCGTGTCTTTGTGCGACTCAGAAAAGGTGAACAGATGGACTCTACATGCCTGGTTCCCACCGTGAAGCATGAAGGAGGAGGTGCGATGGTGTGGGGGTGCTTTACATTGTTGGAGATTTATTCAAAATTGAAGGCATACTGAACCAGCATGGCTACCACAGCATCTTGCAGTGGCATGCTATTCCATCCAGTTTGCGTTTAGTTGGACCATCATTTATTTTTCAACAGGACAATGACCCCAAACACACCTCCAGGCTGTGTAAGGGCTATTTGACCAAGAAGGAGAGTGATGGGGTGCTACGCCAGATGACCTGGCCTCCAGTCACCAGACCTGAACTCAATCGAGATGGTTTGGGGTGAGCTAGACCACAGAGTGAAGGCAAAAGGGCCAACAAGTGCTAAGCATCTCTGGAAACTCCTTCAGTATTGTTGGAAGACCATTTCCGGTGACTACCTCTTGAAGCTCATCAAGAGAATGCCAAGAGTGTGCAAAGCAGGTCATCAAAGCAAAAGGTGGCTTCTTTGAAGAACCTAGAATATAAGACATATTTTCAGTTGTTTCACACTTTTTTGTTAAGTATATAATTCCATATGTGTTAATTCATAGTTTTGATGCCTTCACTGTGAATGTACAATTTTCATAGTCATGAAAATACAGAAAAATCTTTAAATGAGAAGGTGTGCCCAAACTTTTGGTCTGTACTGTGTGTGTGTGTGTGTGTGTGTGTGTGTATATATATATATATATATAATCAGACTGCAGGAGGATGGATGTCACACTTTTCAGATTAATATTTTTAAAATAATTAGAAAACCATGTATCATTTTCTTTACACTTCACAAATACAGGTGATTCTCACAAAATTAGAATATCATCAAAAAGTTAATTTATTTCAGTTCTTCAATACAAAAAGGGAAACTCATATATTATATAGAGTCATTACAAACAGAGTCATTTATTTCAAGTGTTTATTTCTGCTAATGTTGATAACTATGGCTTACAGCCAATGAAAACACAAAAGTCATTATCTCAGTAAATTATAATAACTGACAAAAAAGACCTGCCAAGGCTTCCCATGCATTTAAAAAGGTCCCTTAGTCTGTTTCAGTAGGCTTCACAATCATGGGGAAGACTGCTGACTTGACAAGATGTCCAGAAGGCCGTCATTGACACACTCCACAAGGAGAGTAAGCAACAAAAGGTCATTGCTAAAGAAGCTGGCTGTTCACAGAGTGCTGTATCCAAGCATATTAATGGAAAGTTGAGTGGAAGGAAAAAGTGTGGTAGAAAAAGGTGCACAAGCAACCGGGATAACTGCAGCCTTGAAAGGATTGTTAAGAAAGGGCCATTCAAACATTTGGGGGGAGATTCACAAGGAGAGGACTGCTGCTGGAGTCATTGCTTCAAGAGCCACCACACACAGATGTATCCAGGACATAGGCTACAAGTGTTGCATTTCTTGTGTCAAGCCACTTATGACCAATAGACCATGCGAGAAGCGTCTTACCTGGACCAAGGAGAAAAAGACCTGGACTGTTGCTCAGTTGTCCAAGGTGTTGTTTTCAGTTGAAAGTAAATTTTGCATTTCATTTGGAAATCAAGGTCAAAGAGTCTCTGGAGGAAGAGTGGAGAGGCCACAATCCAAGCTGCTTGAGATGTAGTGTGAAGTTTCCACAATCAGTGGAGCCATAAGGAGCCATGTCATCTGCTGGTGTAGGTCCACTGTGTTCTATTAAGTCCAAAATCGGGGCAGCCGTCTGCCAGGAAATTTTAGAGCACTTCATGCTTCCCTCTGTCGACAAGCTTTTTGGAGATGGAAATTTCATTCTCCAGCAGGACTTGGCACCTGTCCACACTGCCAAAAGTACCAATACCTGGTTTAAAACAACAGTATCACAGTGCTTGGTTGGCCAGCAAACTCGCCTGACCTTAACCCCACAGATAATCTATGGGGTATTGTCAAGATGGAAGATGAGACACCAGACCCAACAATGCAGATGAGCTAAAGGCTGCGATCAAAGCAACCTGGGCTTCCATAACACTTCAGCAGTGCCACAGGCTGATTGCCTCCATGCCACATCGCATTGATGCAGTGATTGATGCAAAAGGAGCCCTGACCAAGTATTGAGTGCATTTACTGAACATACATTTCAGTAGGCCAACACTTCCGATTTTAAAAACATTTTTCAAGCTGTTATAAAGTATTCTAATTTACTGAGATAATGACTTGTGTGTTTTCATTGGCTGTAAGCCATAATCAACATTAACAGAAATAAACTCTTGAAATAGATCACTCTGTTTGTAATGACTCAATATAATATACGAGTTTCACTTTTTGTATTGAAGAACTGAAATAAAATAACTTTTTGATATTCTAATTTTGTGAGAAGCACCTGTACTTGCTACTTTGTGTTGGTATATAACCTAAAGTGCCAATAAAATACATTTCATTTTGCTGGTGTAACATTAAAAAAAATGTGAAAAGTTCAAGAGTTATGAATACTTTTTCAAAGCACTGTACATTTGGTTATTCTGGGCTCAGTTAATGTATTAAAGCAGACTAAATAAATTCTGTTTAATTTTTATAGTATTCCAGTTGACAAGTATTAACTGGTGTCAGGAGAAAGAAGGATGAGTTTACTGATTTTCTCTGTTAGTATGTGGTAGTTTTATAGAGGCAGGTAAGGTCTTACAGAGAACTCCATGGCAATAAATCCATGCTGCCTCCGCATCCATACTTCCTTCACTCAGGACTCCCAAGTGAGAAAACTCAAGGTTATGTTCTCACATAGCAGATTCCTGATACTGAAATGTATGCCGCAGAAATCAAACTTCTAAAAGAGATTTATAATCCTTCCATGCACCCGGCTGAGGAAACAAATTTCTACAGAGAATCTGCAGCATGTAAACTCAATCTAAAAGTAGAATTTTCTCCTAGTTTCTAAAATGAATCAGCAAACATAAAATAACCAGATAAATTAACCAGACAAGGACTCGCATCTCATATCTGTGTAGAGCTGAGTAGAATAAAGGTCACTGCTGTGTCCAGACGGAGGAACTTTCAGTATCGTTTTGCACTCGGCTCCAGTAAAGCTGTGTCTTCAACATGAAGGTAAAAATGTTTGTACCTAATACGTTTCTTTCTTGGCATTCACAGATTTGCAGGAGAGTATTGATTCATGAATAAGTTGGGATGTAACACTAGATTTATGTGTTTCCTTTCCTGTTAATTGTTAGCATCAACTATTATGTATAGCTGGTGTTAAACCCAGTCGGGCACAGATCTTTTCTCAGCTCCATCTATTTGCAGGCATGCTGCCTGCTGGCACATAGCGAGGTGATTTAGGGACCAGCCTGATTGGGTCACCATGTCGTGGTGTGATGACTTTTATGGTTTTTTTTTTTTGTTTTTTTTAATTAAAAATATGTTCACTAAGTACCCTGTGTTTTTTACATACACTACCGTTCAAAAGTTTGGGGTCACCCAGACACTTGTGTTTTCCATGAAAATTCATACTTTTATTTATCAAATGAGTTGCAAAATGAATAGAAAATATAGTCCAGACATTGACAAGGTTAGAAATTATGATTTTTTTTTTTTTTTTAAAGAATAATTTTCTCCTTCAAACTTTGCTTTCGTCAAAGAATGCTCCCTTTGCAGCAATTACAGAATTGCAGACCTTTGGCATTCTAGCTGTTAATTTGATGAGGTAATCTTGAGAAATTTCACCCCATGCTTAATTAAGCCCCTCCCACAAGTTGGATTTGCTTGATGGCCACTTTTTGCGTACCGTACGGTCAAGCTGCTCCTACAACAGCTCAATGGGGTTGAGATCTGGTGACTGTGCTGGCCACTCCATTGCAGTTAGAATACCAGCTGCCTACTTCTTCCCTAAATAGTTCATGCATAATTTGGAGGTGAGCTTTGGGTCATTGTCCTGTTGTAGGATGAAATTGGCTCCAATCAAGCGCTGTCCACAGGGTATGGCATGGCGTTGCAAAATGGAGTGATAGCCTTCCTTATTCAAAATCCCATTTACGTTGTACAAATCTCCCACTTTACCAGCACCAAAGCAACCCCAGACCATCACATTTACCTCTACCATGCTTGACAGATGGCATCAGGCACTCTTCCAGCATCTTTTCAGTTGTTCTGCACCTTACAAATGTTCTTCTGTGTGATCCAAACACCTCAAACTTTGATTCGTCTGTCCATAAAACTTTTTTCCAATCTTCCTCTGTCCAATGTCTGTGTTCTTTTGCCCATATTAATCTTTTCCTTTTATTAGCCAGTCTCGGATATGGCTTTTACTTTGCCCTGAAGGCCAGCATCCCAGAGTCGCCTCTTCACTGTAGACGTTGACACTGGCGTTTTGCGTCTACTATTTAATGAAGCTGCCAGTTGAGGAGCTGTGAGGCGTCGATTTCTCAAACTAGAGACTCTAATGTAGTTGTCTTGCTGCTCAGTTGTGCAGCGGGGTCTCCCACTTCTCTTTCTACTCTGGTTAGAGCCTGTTTGTGCTCTCCTCTGAAGGGAGTAGAACACACCGTTGTAGGAAATCTTTTAGTTTCTTGGCAATTTCTCACATGGAATAGCCTTCATTTCTAAGAACAAGAATAGACTGTCGAGTTTCATATGAAAGTTCTCTTTTTCTGGTCATTTTGAGAGTTTCATAGAACAAACAAATGTAATGCTTCAGATTCTCAACTAGCTCAAAGGAAGGTCAATATTATAGCTTCTCAAATCAGCCAAACCGTTTTCAGCTGGGCTAACATACTTGTGCAAGGGTTTTCTAAACATCCATTAGCCTTCTTACACAGTTAGCAAACACAATGTACCATTAAAACACTGGAGTGGTGGTGGTTGTTGGAAATGGGCCTCTATACACCTATGTAGATATTGCAATAAAAACAAGACATTTGCAGCTAGAATAGTCGTTTACCACATTAACAATGTATACAGTGTATTTCTGATTCATGTAATGTTAGCTTCATTGAAAAAAATGTGCTTTTATTTAAAAAATAATGAAATTTCTAAATGACCCCTAACTTTTGAACGGTAGTGTATGTTAATATTAGAGATGAGCGTTGTTCTACTCGAACTGTTCGCCAATCTCAAATTCGAGCTGTTTTGGGCGGTGTTCGAGCCGGTCGGCGAACACGAACAATTTGAGAAAAATTCGGCTGTTCGAGGTTATGTTCGATAACTGTTCGTGCACCAAAATCATAACTGGATTTTTTCTCAGTAATGATGAAAATTAATGTTAATACGCAGTTTGAGTGTACAGCGGGGTGGGGGGAGGGGCAGGGGATGGATCTCTGCAGGAACAATGAAGATCTCCATTTTTTTTTCTCTTTCCCGCATTTGCAGTGGGGAGGTGCAATCTGTCAGCCTATCAGCAGCGCACACACGGAGCGAAGTGCTTTTTTTCATACAAGCAAGGACATGTGTGATTGGCAGTGTATGTCACATGTCCTTGCCCTATAAGACCAAGTGTAAAGTGTAGAATTCAGTGTATATGGAGTCTTGGCATGAGTGCAAGGAAGTACAAGAAACACAGGTCTTGATAAAGTAATATTCTTGTATTACGTCATACAAGCAGATGCACAGTAATATACAAGTCTCTGAGCAAAAGGGAACACCTCCTGGTGTAACTGGATTAACCCCGGATTCCCCGGAGTTGCAAAAGGCACAACAACAAAAGACAGTCTTTAAGCAATAAGCAAAGTCTCTCTTACGGGTGCTGAGAAGTCCTTTGAGTAAAGCAGTAGTCCAGTGATCCAGCAGGTAAGAAGACTCGGATCCATAAATGGGAACTTCAGACAGGCAGGTAAACTATGAGGATTCCTCAGAGAGTGAAGCTGACTTGAAGAGCTTAGTCCAGAGGCTTCAGGAAGCAATGTTACAGACTGGCTGCAGACAGGATTCAGAAGCACTGAACTAACAGCTGAGGCTGCTTAAGTGCAAATGGCAGAAAAACAGGGTGGAGACATAGAGGCTGAAGACTCCATTACAACTGAGGGCAAAATGGATGCACAAAACAGAAAGCAAGATGGCTGCAGGGAAAAAACAAGATCTAAGCACAACATGAAAAAACCATGATAGAAAGTCTCAGAACCTCACATTACTCCCCCCTTGAGGACGGCCTCCGGACGGCTCCGAACCAGGTTTGTCTGGGTACCTCTGATGGAACTGGCGGAGTAAACGGGGGGCATTGATGTTGTCAACTGGTTCCCAAGAGTTATCTTCCACTGAGTAGCCCTGCCATTTGATCAAGTATTGGAGACGATTTCTGTGCAGCCTAGAGTCCAGAATCTTTTCCACCACAAATTCTTCCTGTCCATCGATCAACACTGGATCAGGAGGGGAAGGAGACCGTCCAAGAAATATATTAGGAACTGCTGCCTTAAGTAAAGACACGTGAAACACTGGGTGAATTCTCATAGATTTAGGAAGTTGAAGACGATAAGCCACTGCACTTATAATCTTGTTAATCTTATAAGGACCCACGTACTTTTGTCCAAGTTTAGATGATGGAATTCTTAAGTTCAAATTCTTGGTTGACAACCAGACTAAATCTCCTACCTTGAAGTCTGGTGCTGGCTTTCGAAATTTATCGGCTGCTTTTTTATACCTTTCCCGAGCTGATTCCAGATTCTCCTTTAACACCTCCAGATTTTGTTGCAGGGAAGAAATTCTGTCGGCCACAGCTGGTAGAGGCGTATCTATGGGAAACCAAGGAAGAATGTTAGGATGATAGCCTAAATTGGCAAAAAATGGAGATTGCTTTGTGGAAGCGCTCTGTGAGTTATTATATGAAAACTCAGCCAATGGGAGAAGATCCACCCAATCATCCTGCAGATGGCAAATAAAGCAGCGGAGATATTGCTCCAGGGTCTGATTGGTGCGTTCAGTTTGTCCATTTGTCTGGGGGTGAAATGCAGAAGAGAGATTAACTTTAATGTCTAAAGCAGCGCAGAAACTCTGCCAAAATTTTGAAGTGAATTGCACCCCCCGATCAGAAATGACTTCATCTGGTACTCCATGTAGGCGAAACACATTTTGAACGATTAAGTCTGATGTCTGTTTGGCAGAAGGTAAACCGGTACAAGCAATAAAGTGAGCTGCCTTTGTCAAACGATCCACCACCACCAAAATGGAGTTTTTCCCCTGAGAGTTTGGCAACTCCACAATGAAATCCATAGAAATTGAGCCCCAAGGGCGGGATGGGATGGGCAAGGGCTGCAAAAGACCTGTAGGTGAGGAACGTGGTGTCTTGAATCTGGCGCAGACTTCACAAGAAGCAACATAATTTAGGACATCCTTCCTGTAGGTGGGCCACCAAAAGAAACGGGATAGAAACTCCTGAGTCTTTAGACTTCCTCTGTGACCCGCCATCTTAGAGTCATGAACTAAATGCAGTACTCTCAATCTGACAGTCTCAGGTATATACAAGCGTTGTCCCTGCATCCACACACCATTCTTATAAGTCAGACTTACCTCGTTAGAAGGTTGTTCTAACAAGGAATCCAGTTGATAAGCTTCCTTAATGTCGTTTAATAAATCTTGATTATGGATCACCCCCAGGACCTTGGAATCAGGAAGAATGGTCTTAGGTGTCATGATTGGAGTGGTCTCAATTGAGTGGATCCTAGATAATGCATCGGCCTTTCCATTGCGGGAACCAGGCCTATAGGAAATTACGAAATTAAATTGATTTAGAAAAAGACTCCAGCGGGCCTGACGAGGGGTCAGGCACTTGGCCGACCTAATGAATTCCAGATTGCGGTGGTCCGTCAGTACAACTATCTGCTGAGATGCTCCTTGAAGATGATGTCTCCATTCCTTGAAGGCGGCAATAATGGCCAGCAGTTCTCTGTTCCCTACGTCATAGTTCTTTTCTGCTGACGACAATCGCTGAGAAAAGAAAGCACAAGGATGTAAAATACTGTTCTCACCTATCCTTTGGGAGAGTATAGCTCCAATGGCACAGTCCGAAGCATCCACCTCTATTATGAAAGCGAGTTCAGGATCTGGGTGCACCAAGATGGGTGCCGTCGTGAATCTGGTCTTAAGACGGGAGAACGCTTCTTGGGCTTGAGAGGTCCAGGCAAAGGTAGACTTCTTACGGGTCAGCTGTGTGATGGGTGACACTATTTCAGAAAAGTTCCTGATAAAACGCCTGTAAAAATTTGCAAACCCGATGAAGCGCTGAACCTCTTCCACATTCCTGGGCACTGGCCAGTCCTGAATAGCCTGAGTCTTCCTCACATCCATGGTTATTCCCTGTGAAGAAATTACGTACCCCAAAAACTGGATCTTAGTTACATGAAACTCGCATTTCTCAGGCTTGATATAGAGGCGGTGCATTCTTAGACGTCCCAAGACCGTCCTCACATGTTCATGATGTTCATCTATGAAATTAGAGAAAATTAAAATATCGTCCAAATAAATCACCACAAATGTATCCAAAAGATCCCTGAAGATGTCATTGGCTAAATGTTGAAATGTTGCTGGCGCATTGCATAAGCCGAACGGCATGACTTGATATTCAAAATGCCCGTAACGTGACCTGAAAGCTGTCTTCCACTCATCACCTGGCCTAATGCGGACCAGATTGTAGGCCCCACGAAGATCTAATTTAGTAAAAATCTTAGCCTGTCGTACCCTCTCCAACAATTCGGGGATCAAGGGTAGTGGGTAGCGATTCCTGATGGTGACCTTATTAAGCTCCCGATAATCTATACAGGGTCTAAGAGATCCGTCCTTTTTCTTTACAAAAAAGATGGGTGCACCTGCAGGGGAAGAAGAGGGACGTATAAAGCCTTTAGCTAGATTTTCATCGATCTAGTCTTTCAACGCCTTTAGTTCTGGGCCTGCCAGAGGGTAAATATTACCAAAGGGTATTGCTGCACCTGGTAATAGTTCAATTGGGCAGTCATAGGGACGGTGGGGAGGAAGCTGGTCAGCATTCTTCTTATCACAGATGTCAGCATACTCACTATACATGGGCGGCAGCTTGAAGACTGATGGTGTGGAAATTACCGGAGTGGAGCAAATCATAACCCCGGGAATTGTCTTCTTCTCCGGGAAATGCAGCTCCTTGGTTTCCCAATTTATTGTAGGGTTCTGAATCTGCAACCAAGGTAATCCTAAAATAATGGGGAAATGTGGAGAAGTGATGAGCATAAATGACAGTCTCTCTAGATGACCTTTCCCCATGAAAACCTTGACGGGTACCGTCTCCTGATCCACGGGTCCTGAACTTAACAGAGAGCCATCCACTGTCTCCATCTGTACAGGGGTTGTCCTCTTCACAGAACGTATTCCGTGTCTTTGGGCAAAGGAAATGTCCATAAAATTGCCGCTAGCTCCAGAATCAATCATAGCTGAAGTGGACACCCAAACAGCATTAATCCAGAGTTTAATAGAAAGAAGACAATGAGAACTGTTCTTGTTGCAGTTCGGACGAGACACAGCAGAGGAAACCGGAAAAATTGCAGCATTGATATGTGAATCAGGCTCAGATGTGACAGAGTTTAAGTCTGAATAGTCAATATCTATAGGTGCAGCCGGGTCAGACAAGAGTTCCCGAGCCGCCATCACAGACCCCTTTTCACAGCATTCACAGTGTATAACTGCAGCAGTAGCCTTACGGGAATGGCTGGGACAGTTTATAATGAAGTGCCCAGACTTACCGCAGTAGAAACATAGATTCTCCTTCAACCGATGCTCCTTACGTGCGTCACTGACCCGTTTCTGTAGAGAGTCCACTTGCATGGGTTCAGGTTCAGCTTCTCGAGGAGTCAGAGGAACAAAGTCTCTAGTTGGAGAGGGAAGAAGGTATCTGTTAACACGATTAATTGCCGACCATCTCTCCTGTCTACGTTCCGTAAGCCGGGCATCGATCCGGATGCAGAAATTGATGAAATCTCCCAAAGCAGTGGGAGGGTCAGCACGGGCGAGCTCATCTTTAACTTCAGAAGACAACCCCTTCCGGAAAATGGATTTCTTGGCGGAGCTATTCCAAGTAGTGTCGAGGGCCCATCTCCTAAAATCCAGCGCATATTCTGCTACTGAGCGTTTACCTTGACGCAAGGTTAGCATGGCAGCTTCTGCTATAGCACTGCGATTGGGATCATCAAACATTTGCCCCAGGGCCAATATGAAAGTATTTAGATCGTCCAGACATGCATCATTAGTCTCAATCAAAGGGTTCGCCCATGCTAGGGCCTTGTCAGTGAGAAGCATGATTATTGTTAGTACCTTAGATCGGTCAGTAGGGTATTGTGATGCCTGGGTGGCAAAAAACAGTTTGCATTGATTGAGGAATCCCCTGAATTTTTCTCGTTCTCCGCCAAAGCGAAAAGGTGGTAACTTGGGGAGGCCCGATACCGGGGTAGGAACTGGTGCACGAACTAACTCCTCCAAAGCTTCAGTCCGGGTGCAGAAATCTCGAAAATTTTGACCAAGCACCTGTAGGCTGTGATCGCTACGATCCTGCAGACCTGCAAAGTTCGCCTTTAAAGTCTGCAAATCAGTGAGGATTGAGTTAGTCACCTCATACAATTTCTTAATGCGGGCATCAATACTCCCAGACCCAGCTGACTCCATCTTGTGGCTTCTGAATCTTGTAAAGTGTAGAATTCAGTGTATATGGAGTCTTGGCATGAGTGCAAGGAAGTACAAGAAACACAGGTCTTGATAAAGTAATATTCTTGTATTACGTCATACAAGCAGATGCACAGTAATATACAAGTCTCTGAGCAAAAGGGAACACCTCCTGGTGTAACTGGATTAACCCCGGATTCCCCGGAGTTGCAAAAGGCACAACAACAAAAGACAGTCTTTAAGCAATAAGCAAAGTCTCTCTTACGGGTGCTGAGAAGTCCTTTGAGTAAAGCAGTAGTCCAGTGATCCAGCAGGTAAGAAGACTCAGATCCATAAATGGGAACTTCAGACAGGCAGGTAAACTATGAGGATTCCTCAGAGAGTGAAGCTGACTTGAAGAGCTTAGTCCAGAGGCTTCAGGAAGCAATGTTACAGACTGGCTGCAGACAGGATTCAGAAGCACTGAACTAACAGCTGAGGCTGCTTAAGTGCAAATGGCAGAAAAACAGGGTGGAGACATAGAGGCTGAAGACTCCATTACAACTGAGGGCAAAATGGATGCACAAAACAGAAAGCAAGATGGCTGCAGGGAAAAAACAAGATCTAAGCACAACATGAAAAAACCATGATAGAAAGTCTCAGAACCTCACACCAAGCCATTTTCCCCGTCGCCACCATTTTCTCACTGCTGCAGCTGCGTGTTAGACGGCACCGCTGTTGCTGTGTGTGCTATACCTTGTTAATTTCAAGCCAATTTTCGCACAAATATACAGATAGCTTGGGAGTAGGGAATAGTTGTGATTGCAGTCCTTTTAAGGACTAGGTTACAGCATTTCCTACGACTTTTATCAGGGAGGTCTGTGCTCTTAAATAGATAGGTTGTGGGAGTAAAGACTAATTGTAATTGGAGTCCTTTTCAGGACTAGGTTACATGAGTTCCTATCAGTTTTTGCCAGGCAGGTCTGTGCCAGTGCTGTGCAAGTTTTTTTCACAGCATTTGGCTGAATCTAGCAAAGCTAATCCTTTTTGGCCTATTGCAGAGTGTGTTAGTCAGTGGAGTAGCCTATCTGTGTTGCAAGATATAACACCTGTGTATAGAATACCAATTTTTTTACTGCACCTAGTGAAGTAAAATCTTTTGGGCATAGCATCATTCTATTAGTCCATCTATACTGACCTCCATCAGGTTGCAAACTGAATATAATTTTTTTCTGCATCTAGCTCTGAAAAAATATTTGGGCTTCTAGCGGTGTGTGGGACTTGGTCTATTAGTCCATCTATACTGACCTCCATCAGGTTGCAAATTAAAAATAATTTTTTTCTGCATCTACCTCTGAAAAAATATTTGGGCTTCTAGCAGTGTGTGGGACTTCGTCTATTAGTCCATCTATACTGACCTACATCAGGTTGCAAATTAAAAATAATTTTTTTCTGCATCTAGCTCTGAAAAAATATTTGGGCTTCTAGCGGTGTGTGGGACTTGGTCTATTAGTCCATCTATACTGACCTCCATCAGGTTGCAAATTAAAAATAATTTTTTTCTGCATCTAGCTCTGAAAAAATATTTGGGCTTCTAGCGGTGTGTGGGACTTGGTCTATTAGTCCATCTATACTGACCTCCATCAGGTTGCAAATTAAAAATAATTTTTTTCTGCATCTAGCTCTGAAAAAATATTTGGGCTTCTAGCAGTGTGTGGGACTTGGTCTATTAGTCCATCTATACTGACCTCCATCAGGTTGCAAATTAAAAATAATTTTTTTCTGCATCTAGCTCTGAAAAAATATTTGGGCTTCTAGCAGTGTGTGGGACTTGGTCTATTAGTCCATCTATACTGACCTCCATCAGGTTGCAAATTGAATAAAAAAATTTTCTGCATCTAGCTCTGAAAAAATATTTGGGCTTCTAGCGGTGTGTGGGACTTCGTCTATTAGTCCATCTATACTGACCTCCATCAGGTTGCAAATTAAAAATAATTTTTTTCTGCATCTAACCCAGCCAATAGTTTTGGCCTAATACCACAGTTTGGCCACTCAGCTCTGCTCGGTTACCATCCATTGTTTTTTTGTGCAAACAACTCCAGAGTTGTGAATTAGTTAACCACCAAAATGAGTGGAAAAAGGCCTGCTGCTGGTGGAAAGGGGAATAGGCGTGTTGGGAAGGGGAAAAAAGGTTGTGTCCGTGGGGTAGGTGCAGAAGAAAGACCATCTTCCAGCCAAACTAAAATGTCTACTTCTTTTAGCGGACAATGTGATAAGATCCCTTTCTTACGGCCACGCCAATCGCTACAAATTCCAGATGAGGCACAAAAACAGCAGGTGCTTCAACGGATATCAAGTGCTCCTTTAAGTGGGCTCTCCTCCACATCAACTTCAACATCACAAATACTCCAGTCCTCAAAGGTGTCACCCAAAACGCACTTGCTTCCTCACAGCTCCCAAATCTCCAGCTGCCCGTCTGAGTATGAGGTAGAACAGATGGTTGAGTCTGCAGAGCTGTTTACTCATACTATAGCCTGGGAATCAGAGGTCGACTCCAGCGCTTCTGTGAATCCAGACGAGGAAATGATCTGCACTGATGCCCAGAATCTTTGAGTCGGATCCAGGACCAGACGCAGAAGGTTCTGACCATAATGTAGACCCTCATTCCCAAACTGTAACTCCTGTTGGTGGAGACAATGAGGAAGACGATGATAAGACTCAAATACCTGATTGGAGCGACAACTTTAGTTTTTTGTCAGGGCAGGAACAGGTTGGCTCGGAGGACGACGGGTGTGATAACGCACAGGGTGATGATGATGAGGTCGGAGATCCCACTTACTGTCAACCCACAGTCAGCCAAGAGATGAGGTCAGCAGAGGAGGTGGAGGAAGATGCTAGTGACGACGAGGTCAGATTGCGCCTTCCTGGACAGAGACGTAGTACTGGAAGCACGTCAACAACTGCATCCTCAAACACAACTCTGCCTCTCACCACAAGTCGTGGTGGCTCTTCAGGTCGCATGGGTGCTAAGCCTTGCATAGCCTGGGCATTTTTTCAGATCGATAAAGATGACCCAACTCGTGTTATCTGTAACATTTGTCAGCAAAAGCAGTAGAGGCCAAAAAATACATAGTTTGAGTACTTCATGCATGAACCGGCACATGGACATGAAGCATAAGTTGCAGTGGGAAGCTCAGTGTGCTACAATGCGGCCTAGCCGGCCGGGCCAATCACCGTCTGCCATATCTTGTGCATCCGCGGCCTCTTCATCCTCTGTGACTGGGGGGACAGCAGTCACACCTGTTTTGGGGCG
The DNA here is from genome assembly GCF_046119375.1 of Phyllobates terribilis. Lineage (NCBI taxonomy): Eukaryota > Metazoa > Chordata > Amphibia > Anura > Dendrobatidae > Phyllobates > Phyllobates terribilis. The sequence continues at coordinate 30,007,999 of NW_027362768.1, read as the reverse complement.
CAGACCTGCCACCTCTTTACCCGCAACAGCCAGCGTGATTGGCAGGTCATCATTTTCTTTGGAGGTGGTAACACCAGCTGGTGTTGAGCGCTGTCCGACATCGATAGCACCACCTTTGGATCAAGGCAACCTAACATGTCCGCCTGCATCTTCCTCACAGACCGGCAGTTTGCCGGGGACACCCTTATCAACCCCGTCTAAGCACAATAGCCAGCCCTCGGTCCCTCAGATGTGGACAAGTAAAAGACCATTTCCTCCTAGCCATGAGGAAGCTAAGAGGTTGAATTTCACCATCTGCAAGCTCTTGGCTACAGAAATGCTGCCTTTCCGCCTGGTGGACACAGAGGATTTTCGAGACCTTATGTCCGTCGCAGTGCCCCAGTACCAGATGCCCAGTCGGCACTACTTCTCAAAGAAAGGTGTGCCTGCGCTCCACCAGCATGTCGCACACAACATCACCGCTTCTTTGAGAAACTCTGTGTGTGACAGGGTGCATTTCACCACAGACACTTGGACGAGTAGGCATGGACAGGGGCGTTACATGTCGCTGACTGGGCACTGGGTAACTATGGTGACAGCAGGACAAGGGGCTGCTGTCCAAGTCTTGCCGTCCCCACGAGTTGTGCGTCAATCCTCTTTATGTCAAAGTTCCTCCACTGCTTCTGCCTCCTCAACCTCCTCTCGGTCTTCCACCTGCACCCAAAGCCTGTCTGGTCATGCCACAAGCTTTCTAACTGCGCAGAAGGGATCCTGCACACCTCCTTACTATGCTGGCAGTAGGGCTCAACGTCATCAGGCGGTTTTTACATTGAAATGTCTGGGAAATGTGAGTCACACAGCTGAGGAGTTGTGGTCAGCTCTGGAGAACCAATTTCATGAATGGTTGTCTCCACTGGACCTGAAACCAGGGAAGGCCGTGTGCGACAATGCTGCAAACCTGGGTGCGGCCCTTCGCCGGGGCAATGTCACACACGTGCCTTGTATGGCTCACGTGTTGAACCTGGTTGTCCAGCAATTTTTAGCCCACTATCCCAGACTAGATGGCCTTCTGCAGAGGGCACGGTCGCTGTGTGCTCACTTCCGCCGTTCGCATCCCGCAGCTCAGCGACTTACATCTCTACAGAAGTCGTTGGGCCTGCCACTTCACCGGCTAAAATGCGATGTGCCTACCCGGTGGAATTCAACTCTGCACATGTTGCAGCGACTGTGGCAGCACCGACAAGCCCTGGTGCAATACGTTCTGACGTATAGCCTGGGCCAACGAGATTCAGAGGTGGGGCAAATCACGCTGGAGGAGTGGTCTCAGATCAGGGACCTATGCACCCTTCTGCACAGTTTTGAAATGGCGACGAAGATGTTTAGTGCTGACGATGCCATTATCAGCATGACTATTCCGGTGATTTACATGCTGGAGCACATGTTAAACAGAATTCGGAGTCAGGTGGTGGCACAAGAGGAGGTGGAGGAAGTAGAGGAGGAGGAGTTGTATGCGGAAGGGCTAACATCTGCAAGGTCCAGACGGTCGGCAGCACCAAGGCGGCAGGCATGTGAGGGTGGGGGAGATGGTTTTACCAGGGCGCATGGTAGCAGCCAAACTAGTGAGGAAGGTGCAGGAGCCCAGGAAGAAGTGGAGGACGAACTGATGGAAGACTCATCAGATGAGGGAGACCTTGATCACATTTCTGTTGTGCGAGGTTGGGGGGAGAGGACAGAGGAAGGAAGCATGATTGTTACCTCGCCACCAACACAACAGGGACTTGGTGCTCCTGGATGCGCAACACACATGAGTGCCTTCTTGCTGCACTACCTGCAACATGACCCTCGAATTGTGAGAATTAGAAATAATCCTGACTACTGGTTTGCCACACTGTTAGATCCCCGGTACAAAAGTAAATTTGCAGAAATTATTCCTGCCATAGAAAGGGATGCACGCATGCAGGAGTATCAGCAGAGACTGTTGCAGAATCTTACATGTGCTTTTCCACAAAATACCAGTGGTGCACGTAGTGAATCTCACAGTTCCAACTTGCCAACCGTGGGACCGTCAAGTGTTCAGCACTCAAACCGTGACAGAACCACAGTATCTGCTGGTAACATCAATTTTGCGGAATCATTTCACCACTTTTTTAGCCCATCCTTTGCAAGGCCACAGGAGACAAGAAGTCTGACACATAGTCAACGCCTAGAGACGATGGTACAGGAGTATCTCCAAGTAAACATTGAAGCCACGACTGTGTCACTGGACCCTTGCTCTTTTTGGGCTTCCAATCTGGATAAATGGCCGGAGCTAGCCACTTACGCCTTGGAGATCTTGTCATGCCCCGCAGCCAGCGTTCTGTCTGAACGTGTGTTCAGCGCTGCTGGTGGTGTGCTGACAGATAAGCGCACGCGGCTCTCCACTGATAATGTAGACAGACTCGCGTTCATAAAGATGAACAAATCATGGATCCGAAACGACTTTTCTACCCCTGTGTCATCCTGGGGAGAGTAAAAGCTTGATGATTGGTTAAAATCACCCTACCAACCGTTTTAAGCTTTCAAATTACTAATCATGTTTATCTGTATCTTGACTGGAAAATAATTTGGGCTTTGTAGCAGTGTGCAGCACTGATCCTATTAGGCCATCTATACTAAAGCTTCAGCAGATTTAAAATTAAAAATAATTTTTAGCTGCATCTAGCCCGGAAAATAATTTTGGGGCTCCGAGATGCGCAAGGCACATAAGTGCCTTCTTGCTGCACTACCTGCAGCATGACCCTCATATTGTCAGAATTCGAAGTAATCATGACTACTGGGTTGCCACACTCTTAGATCCCCCAAACATTTCGATCAACCTTTTCATTTTAATAAAGACCAAAAAAATGGTCATTTTTGAAATTATAAGCATTAGCAGGTTGTTAGAAACTGAAATCAAACAGTTTTCAACTCAAAACTATTCTAGGTGATGTTACATTTTCACATAGGACCCCTTGTTCGAAAGGAGCTTCTGAACTCTCTCGTCCATTGAATTTGTCAGGTTTTGGATGGTTTCTGCTTCAATTGTTTTGCATGAGGACAGAATACCCTCCCAGAGCTGTTGCTTAGATGTGAACTGCCTCCCGCCATCATAGACACTCCTTTTAATGATGCTCCAAAGGTTCTGAATGGGGTAGAGGTCAGGGGAGCATGGGGGTCACACCATAAGTTTGTCCCCTTTTATGCCCATATCAGCCAGAGATGCAGATGTTTTATGTGCAGCATGAGATGGTGCATTATCATGCAGAAAAATGATCTTGCTGTGAAATACACGGTTCTTCTTCTTGAACCATGGCAGGAAGTGCTGTTTGAGAAAATCCACATACATTATGGAGTTCATCTTTAGCGCCTTCAGGGATCCTAAAGGGGCCGACAATCTCTCTCCCCATGATTCCAGCCCAAAACATTACTCCACCTCCTCCTTGTTGGCGCTGTAGCCGTGTTTGCGTGGGGTGTCCATCAACCAGCCATCCTCCACTCCATCCATCTGGACCATCGAGCGCTGCACGGCACTCATCCGTGAACAAAACAGTTTTGAAATCAGTCTTCATGTAATGTTTGGCCCACTGGAGCCGTTTCTGCTTGTGTGAAGTGGATAGAGGAGGTCGACAGGATGGCGCATGCACAGCTGCAAACCTCTGAAGGACCCTGCATCTTGTTGTTCGGGGGACGTTGGAGGCACAAGCAGCTTCAAAAACTTGTCTGCTGCTATGACAAGGCTTTTTTGCCGCTGCTCTTTCAACCTGACGTAATTGCCTGTAGGAAAGAGTCCTCAATTTGCCCTTATCAGCACGCACACGTGTGTACTGTGAATCAGCTACATACTTCTTGATTGCCAGGACACTTCATCCTGATCATCGCACAATGTTGATTGTAGTCATGCCTTGACCTAAACACTCCACAATTTGTTGCTTCTCAGCAGCCGACACATCCTTTTTCTTTCCCATTTTGGCAGAAAATGTAGGCTGCTTAATAATGTGAGAGAGCCTTCTTAAGTAGTCTTGCCTTTCATTGGACACACCTGCCAAACTAATTAGCACAGGTGTCTGCAATTGCTTACAGTGATATAAAGAGCCCTGACACACATCACCATCAATGAGTTTAACTGACAAACAAACAAATTCTTCCCTTATCACTCCTAAACACTTTTTGTATAATAATTTGGAACGCAGTGTACATGTGCTTTTCCACAAAACACCAGTGGTTCACGTAGTGAATCTTACAGTTCTAACTTGCCAACCGTGGTCTGTATGGAGTTGTTCAATAAAGGGCCCAAAATTAAGATAACATAGATGGGAGAGGTCTCTATGAATAGGAATTCCTAAGTATTTGATACCCTGTGAGGGCCAGGCAAAGGGAAAGTTGGACTGGATGGAATCCTATATGGATTTGGGGAGGGAGACATCGAGGGCCTCAGACTTCGCTGCATTGATTTTAAAATTTTACCATGTAACAAAGTGATCTATTTCAGCCATAACAGCATGGATGGATATATGTGATTGAGTGATATATACTAGGACATCATCAGCAAATAGAGAGCACTTGTACTCGGTGCCTCCCACCTCAATCCACCTAATATTGGGGTTATGGCGAATTGATGAGAGCAGGTGCTCCGTCACTAGGATGTATAAGAGAGGGGACAGAGGACATCCCTGCCTTGTCCCATTGGTGATTGTGAAAGGTGATGAAAATGTTCTGACGCACCCCCTGGGCCTTGGGACACCCGGAGCCGGACCCTTTTTGGTGGATGCTGGTGGTTGTAGTCTTCGTGGCGGCGACCCAGTTCCGTGGCTCAGGGCGGTCAAACCAGTGGCGGAACTATTTATGTGGTTTTCATGTTTAAATGTCCGACTACGCCACCCGTGGATTGCGGTCAGAGTGAACCGCCGCTACAGGGCAGACCACTGAGGCTGGTGTTGTGGGTGCAGCAGAGCGTAGCATAACTCCCCACGGGAGGAGTATAGCCTCAGGGCAGTGTATGCGGAGGATGGGGGTGATGGTGCAGGGCAGCAGCAGTAACGACACGGAGTCAGTGATGCAGTTCAGGGCCTTTACTCACAGTTCTTATTATCCAGACCACGTCTGCAGGTAACGGCTGCCCACGTCGTACTGTGCTCACCGGGTGAGGGGCTCAGACAACTCCCAGATAACTTTGGAGCACTTCACAGGACCCCGTTTGTGTGTCCTTTGTCTGGCCTTTCTTACCAACACTTCTGTCCGGCTGCCTCGGGCCTCCTCTTGGTAAACTTGGCGCCAGTTTCCCTGACCCTATGTGGTGCCTTCCTAGCGGGTGTAGCGAGGGGCTGCGCCACATAAAATGTCAGAGCCTCCGGTTTCTAGCTGAGGGTCGTTTCCTGCCTCCACTAGTTCGGGGACCGGTCTCCCCCTTTGGCCTGACCCCTCCACGCAGGTGGATTCGGGCGTGCGGTGGCGACTCGCCCGTCCGCACCCCTGGGATCCCTTCATTCCTCGTTCCTGGAGCCTTCTCCGCTCCTCTTCCTTCCTTCTCCCTCTTCCAGGCCTGGGCCTCTGTTACTAGGCCCGCCTCCGGAGCAGAGCTCATGCAGAGCCCCTGCTCCCTGCCACTTCTGCTCAGACTTCTCTGCACTGAACTAAGATGGTGCCCACCTTTTATACTCCCTTCTCAATGCACCCAGGAACTGCTTCCTCCCTGCTCCTGCACTACAGGGTTCCCCTTCCTCAGTGTTCCCTCCCCCCACTCCAGCCAGGGACAGGGACTGTCGTGCCCATCTCAGGGGCATATTGGTCGCCCTGCCCCACGGCAATGTGGTGTAATGCATGCAGGTGTCGGGTCCTGATCCACACTCCATCCTTACCTGAGAGTGAGATTTCACACCTCTGGGTGAGGTGCAATACGTCTTTAGCAACCGAGCCCTCAGGGTGCTACAGTTCCATTTATCTTCAGCCTAGGTGACGTATTGCGATACAGGGCCGTGATTTTGGCTATAAAAGGGTCCCCTAGACCCCTACCCCAAGCTTTTTAAGAGAATCATATATGGCGTGCCAGGAGACTCTATGGAATGCTTTCTCAGCATCCAACGAGAGTATCTAATTACAAATTTTTAACTGCATCTAGCCCAGGAAATACTTTGTGCCTAGTAGCAGTGTCTGCTAGTAAGCGGATTATCCCGGCTGTTAAGCAAGCTGCACCACCTGTAGTTTAGACACTTAATTTTTTCAAAGGAAATGCTTCGGGACCATGGGATACTTAGTGAAGAGCATCAGGAGGCACCCCAAGGCATAGGGGCTGGGACTGGCAGTAGGATGCCTTGCGGTGGACAGCCGAGCTCGATCCTTATAAAAGCTTTTTAACTGCAGCAGCTTTAGTGGACGCTACTGGAGCTGGAATTACCGCGGCTGCTGGCATGAGACTTGCCCTCCAATAGATCCTTGTAAATGGATTTAAAGTGTATTCATTCAAATTAGAGAGACAATTTAAATTAAAAAGCTTAGAGCTGGCTCGACCCACCAGCGGACAGGCACCAGTATTGGGAGAGGGGGGCTGGCCGTCAGGGTTCACCGCGGCTCTGGCACAAACCCGGCGACACGGAGGTGGCACGGGCAGGAGCGGACTGGCCGTGTCGGCTTCTCACTTTTTGGATTTTAGAAGGGCATGACATGCCTATATCTGTGTCTCCCCCTCCTTTTACTCCTCCACCTCTTTTATTTTCGCATGACTATATGTACTTGTCACTTTTCCATGTGTTAGTTATGTCTTCTGAGCAGTTTGTCAGCTTTTGGACACCTTTGAAGGTGTTTTCTATGTGTTTCTATGTGTTTTTGTTTGCCTGCCATTGGTTTTAACGGTGTTCGAAGGTGTTCGACGAACAGTTCGACTAACACACGGGTGTTCGACGAACCGAACCGAACTCGAACACTACGGGGGTGGCTCAACACTAGTTAATATCCATTTATTTACTGCAATTGATCCACGCATTATGTTTTTATTCTGTGTATACATGTAATTTGAAGCACCAAGGGATAAATGATGATGTTATTCTCAAGGAAACATAGACTTTCTTTGTTATTTTGAGATAATGGAAGAGCCATTACAAAGAGCACCTGTCGCTCTAAATGTTCTGCCCTGTCCTGCATTACACAGATAACCTGCTTATTTGAATAGTGACTATGTAAAAAGCCAAAATAGGATCCTCTGGGGCGTATCTGCAGACTGCTCTGCATTATTACCCTGTGAGTCACACCCCCTTGGTAAAAAAACAAACAAAAATTAGCGCAAAATAAAAAGACCCATATCTGTAAAATATGGTGGATTTAAAAAAAAAAATAAAGGGGGAATATTCAGGGGTGCACCGGAGATGAATAAGAAAAAAATACTGACACTTTTCATATCTTCTTTCAATTTCCCTGTTGTCGTGCTGCAGGGAATTTAAATCCTTACTGCTAGGTTTCTCTGGCATTACATGTTTACATCAACTTATTTTCAGCAAACTTTTCTTAGCAAATTATCCGTTTTACAAGTGCTCAGCAAGGAAATATTCTACAATTATGAACGTGTCCAAGCTTTTAACCCCTTCATACCATGGTGAATTTCCATTTTTTTCATTTGTTTTTTCTTCCCCCTACTTTCAAGAGTCGTAACTTTTTTTATTTTTCTGTGATGCACTGTAAAGCAGGAAAGCAATTCCAAATGTGTTGAAATTGCAAAAAAAAGTACAATTCCACAAGTTTTTTGGCATTTCATTGGTATATAACCCTCCAAAAAAGTGTTCAAAACGCTATAGTTCTTATATTGCTCACCTTACACTATTCCGTGTTCTTGGCTACATTTAGTTGGTATATAACCCTCAAAAAAGTTGTTCAAAAATGTATCATTATTATATTGCTCACCATACACTATTCCATGTTCTGGGGTCCATTTCTGTGATATAACACTCAAAAAAAAGTGTTTAAACATTTTTTTTTTGCTGGGTTAAATTTCTCAACCATACAGTATTGCGTGCTTTGTGGTACACTTCTGAGGCATATAACACTCCCAAAAAAGAGTTCAAATTTTTTGCTAGATTACATTTCTCACTCATACCACTATTCCGTGGTCTGGGGTACATTCCATTGATATATAACCCTCAAAATGTATCCAAAATTTATTGGTATTATATTGCTCACCCATAGATTATTACATGTTCTTGGTTACATTTCGGTGGTATATAACACTCAGGAAAAATGTTCCAATTTTTTTTCCTGATTCAGTTAGTCATCTATACCATTTTACGTGCTTTGTGTAAAATTACAGTGGGTTAAAATTTTTTAAAAACAGCTTGTCCTAGTACAGTTAAAATAATTTTGTTCAAAAAATTTACTAAATTGACTAATTTCGCATATACGCTAAAACTTGTGTGAAATGATATTGGTTTTGAAAAAAAATTGATACTGATAGCCAATTTTTGAACAACCAAATTTCTATCACCATCAAGGTAGGGAGGTGTGTGTGTGTGTGTGTGTGTGTGTGTGTGTGTGTGTGTGTGTGTGTGTGTGTGTGTGTGTTTATATCTTTTTTTTTTTTTTTTAAACAATATTGTCACACAGTTTACTTTTAGAACAATCGTTTCATGTCTTGCAAACTATGTATTCTTGAACAGATATCTGTGGGAGTAATGTATCTTTAACCCCTTTACCCCCAAGGTTGTTTGCACATTAATGACCAGGCCAATTTTTACAATTCTTACCACTGTCCCTTAATAAGATAACATCTGCGTGACCGCGTAGCAATTCAGGGATGTTCGTGGGCGGAGCCAATTTTTTTGTCGCGAACAAGCCAGAACCCCGAACACGGACCCGAATTTGAAATTCCGAAAAAATTCGTTCAACACTGCTCCTGATACATTACACGGGTGGAACCCGGTTGCCACAAATATGCCACACAGGTGCATACGGACACGGTTATCTCCGGTACTGTTTTTTCCCGTACCGGAAAAATCAGGACATGTGAAACCAGCATTACTCTGGACTCCCTCTGGCCTCTGTTTAGCGGTGTCCTTGTTTTCAGAGGTTCACAAAACTGTGGCCGACTGCACTTTTATGCACACCTAATAGCAAGACAGACACCGTGGGATCCCAGGCCAGACTGAGTCCACGGTGCCTCCATCTGCCTCATTACAAGGAATCTTTCACCGGGGGGTTCCGTCTGAATCACGTATTTCAGAAATTTACATGGAAACCCCGATGTAAGCTCTCAACACAGAGCGCAGGATAAACGTGAGCCGAGCCTTACTGCCATCTTTGAGAGGCAGAATGAATAAATCAGCAGCAGTTGAAGAATTGGTTTTTATTTATTTTTTACGCTGTTCCTCATGTGGTATAAGTGATTAGACAACTTTATTCTTCAGGTTGGTGTGATTACAGCGATACCAGATTTATAGCAGGTTTTTTGTTTGGCAGATGTCACACACTAAACGTTTTTGTTTTTTTTGTTGTTGCAAAGACTAGCTTTTGCATCACCATATTTTGAGAGCTATAATTTTAACGTTGCAAGAAAAAGTTTCCAGTTTGTCAGGGAGCGCTTCCAGGTGATTCATTACTTACTCCAAATCTTTCAGGAATAATCCAGTTTATTTTTATATAAACAACGCGTTTCGGCTATACATAACATTAGCCTTCATCAGGTAAAAATCATAGTTGCCTTTAAAGAATACATTTATATAGCATAAAAAGAGGAGGAGGAACTAATCCAACCCCTCAATCAATTTTCATCAATTTAAAACACATGTGCACTTCTAAAAGGTATTAAGCAGTTAATTAAAAGTGAACTCTATATGGATTTAGAAAGGGGGGAGGGGGAAACAAAAAAAAAAAAAATAAAAAAAATAAAATAAAAATAAAAAACACCACTATATATTTTTTCCTATTCAATAATTATTATTTTTTTTTTCTATAAAATACAATTATTTGTCATATGACTCCACTTACTATCCAATTTTCTACTTCACTGATAGGGGAGAAATATTTTTCCCGATTCTAGAATATAACGATGTCATCAATATTAAGAACTCCATTTTATCTACTACATCACCAATAAGGGAAAAATATTTCTCCCAATTCTAAGGTATAACGAATTTATCACCAATATATGAACCAGTATCTGTAGGGATTGGAACTCATACATTTAGATTCCCCATATCTACAATATTTGCGTATTTACTCCATTGAGCCACTCACAGTTATAGTCTCTGGGTGCTTAATTTTTCTTTTTATTCTCTTTAGCTTTTCTCCCTCTACCTCATTTACGAGGTTTGCAGACTTCGATTTTTAACCCCCAAAAATTTAGCGGTATTATATGTTCTCTAGTTTATCATTGAGGCCGTCTGGGTACAGAGTCCTCAATCTGTATATCCAGAAGGCCTCTTTTTTATTTAACTGTTGTATCCTATTGGAGACATCTCTAGGGATCTGTTCAATCGGTGTCAAAGTAACATTGAATTCTTTTTTATGCGTTAGCAAAAGGTGTCTTGATAGACTATGGATAAGGAGACCGACTCCGGCATTGTGTCTGTGGCCATTCAGTCGGGTTCGGACCATTTGAGTGGTCCTCCCCACATACTGGAGGCCACAGTCACAATTTATAACATATATAACAAAGTCGCTTATACATGTCAAATGTTGTTCTATCTAAAATATTTCACCTGTACTCTTGGAAACTATTTATTGTTGTTTATCTGCTATATTATAGCAGCACTGACATTTTTTCTGGTTACATTTATATACTCCAGGTTTATTCACCTTTTTTGAGCAATTGTGGGTTTTCATGAAGTTTTTCAATCGGCTGGGAGCTACCATGTTCCTTATTGTTTTTCCCCTTCTAAATGTCATATTGGGGACTTGTGGTAATACATTTCGTAGCAAGGGATCTTGTTTTAAGATATACCAGTGTTTTTTCAAGATTCCACGAATTTTTTCGTTATCTTTATTATAGGCTGTAATGAAGTTGAACTGCCATTTCTCATCATTAGATTTCAGGTGAGATTTAGTTGTATCCATGACAGCATTTTCTCTCACAGTTTTTTCAGTGCTTTTTTCTCTAGTATTTTCAAGCGTTTTTTTCAAACATTCACCCTGAGTTTTTGCTAAGTTTACCTTATAAGCTTGTTGTATTAGGGTTTTTGGATACTTTTTTTCCCGAAATCTGTTAGTCAGGATCTTGCTTTGTGTTATATAATCCTGTTCACTACTATTATTTTTCCTTATTCTTAAATATTGACTGAATGGAATATTATTCTTCCATTTAGTATAGTGTGCACGGTTATAATGTAAATATCCATTAATGTCTACTTTTTTAAAATGTGTTTTTGTTACGATTTTCTTTTTCATATGTGAAATCTCTAAATCCAAGTAAACTATTTTTTCAGCGCTGATAGTGGATGTAAAGGAAATGCCCCATGTGTTTTGATTCATTTCCCTCACCAGCAAATGGGCTTGTTCTATATCCCCCCTCCAAATGATTAATAAGTCATCTATAAAACGTTTATACATTATTATGTTGTCTTTGTATTTCTCTGAATTAAGTGGGGATAGGGACTCGAATAGCCCCATAAATAAATTTGCAAAACTTGGGGCTACCCGAGTCCCCATCGCGGTACCATGCTGCTGCAGGTACAGTTGTCCATCAAACTCAAAGACATTATGACGCAAAATGAATTGCAAACCAGTCAGAAGAAATTCTACTTGTTCATCTGGCATTTTTTCATCTTTCTCCAAATAAAATCAGTGAAGTAGAAAATAGGATAGTAAATGGAGTCATATGACAAATAATTGTATTTTATAGAAAAAAAAAAAAAAAGTTTTTTCCTATTCAATAATTTTTTTTTTTTTTTTTTTGTTTTTGTTTCCCCCTCCCCCCTTTCTAAATCCATATAGAGTTCACTTTTAATTAACTGCTTAATACCTTTTAGAAGTGCACGTGTTTTAAATTGATGAAAATTGATTGAGGGGTTGGATTAGTTCCTCCTCCTCTTTTTATGCTATATAAATGTATTCTTTAAAGACAACTATGATTTTTACCTGATGAAGGCTAATGTTATGTATAGCCGAAACGCGTTGTTTATATAAAAATAAACTAGATTATTCCTGAAAGATTTGGAGTAAGTAATGAATCACCTGGAAGCGCTCCCTGACAAACTGGAAACTTTTTCTTGCACTTTCTGACGAGTCTCCTGCAAAGGAGCTCGTTTTACCTGTTTTTGAGCTGCAGGCCAGCAGATCCAGACAACTACTCCACTCCCTAAAGACAGGGATACATGCTGGATAACAAGACACCACAAAGGTGAGAGCAATTTTTAATTCTAATTCGATATTGTTAAAATATTACACTTAGATCTGCGCCCCCCTTTCTTTTCTCCTTTTCCCTTTTTTTTATTCATCCATAATTTTAACGTTGACGTTTTTATTGGTACTATTTTCAGCCACGTGACTTTCTCAATCGCTTTCTATTCCAATTTTTGGGAGGCAGAATAAGCAAAAAACAACATTTCAGGATTTTTTTTTTTTGTTTGTTTATGCTGTTCCGCATGTGGTAAAATTGATAAGGCACCATTTTTTTGCTTTTTTTTTTTTTTTTTTTTTTTTACTGTGTTTAACTAAAGGGGTTAACTAGTTGGACAGTTTTATAGGTCGCGTCTGTCCGGACGTGGTGATAGCAAATATGTGTACTGTTTATTATATATATATATATATATATATATATATATATATATATATATATATATATATATATATATATATATATATATATATATATATATATATATATATATATATATATATATATATATATATATATATATATATATAATTTTTTTTTTTTTTTTTATATTTACAGTATATACACACACACATTGTATGTGTGTGTTGTGCTCAAAAGTTTACATACCCCGGCAGAATTTTTCCTTTCTTGGCCTTGTTTCAGAGAATATGAATGATAACAAAAAAACTTTCTCCACTCGTTGTTATTGGTTGGGTGAAGCCATTTATTATCAAACTACTGTGTTTTTCTCTTTTTAAATCTTGATGACAACCAAAAACATCCAAAAGACCCTGATCAAAAGTTAACATTCCCCAGTTCTTAATACCATGTATTGCCCCCTGTAACATCCATGACAGCTTGAAGTCTTTTGTGGTAGTTGTGGATGAGGTTCTTTATTTTCTCAGATGGTAAAGCTGCATATTCTTCTTGGCAAAAAGCCTCCAGTTCCTGTAAATTCCTGCGCTGTCTAGCATGAACTGCGCGCTTGAAATCTCCCCAGAGTGGCTCATATTGAGGTCAGGAGACTGAGATGGCCACTCCAGAACCTTCACTTTGTTCTGCTGTAGCCAATGACAGGTCAACTTGGCCTTGTGTTTTGGATCGTTGTCATGTTGGAACGTCCAAGTACGTCCCATGCGCAGCTTCCAGGCTGATGAGTGTGTGGCGCCCCTGTGGGTTCAGTCGCAACAGAGGTACTGCATCTCACCTACAGGTGTGGTGCCCCACTCTCCGGTAAGGATGGGATACTGCCCGGAACCCACCCACCTGCATCCAACACTACACCATTCCAGACCAGCAGGAGGGCACACAGTAGTTTGACAATAAATTGTTTCACCCAACCAATAACCATGAGTGGAGAAAAAGTTTTTTTGTTATCATTCATATTCTCTGAAACAAGGCCAAGAAAAGAAAAATTCTGCCGGGGTATGTAAACTTTTGAGCACAACTCTATATTTGTTTTTTGTACCCGGTTTCTCTATTTATTCTTCCTTTCCCTTATTTATTCTCCATTTATTATTATTTTGCTCTTGTACCCTACATTCTATTTCTCTGAAGTGCAAGCGGCAGTCCCCGTTGACTATCCTGGCTACTTAAGCCCTCTGGAGCGCTGGAACGCATATCGTGTCACTTCCACCGCGTCTCTTCCATATATATATATATTTTTTTACTTTTTTTTTTTTCACTTTTTTACGTATTCCCACTATGGGACTTTCACTTTCTGTAGTCTGATCGCAGTTATAAGGTATGGCAGTGCAGGATCACTGCTATACCTCATAACTGTCAGTGCTGCAGACACAAGTTAGTTTGATCATTCACTGCACATGATTAAACTAACTTGCTGATGCCTGGTGACCCGGATGTTGTCATGACAACATCGGGTCACCATGGCAACAATTGGGACCCGATATCAAATCCAAGGGTCTCCGATCCAAGAATAGAGAGGGGTTTTTGTCCTTGTGCTCGGTCGTTAAATGCAGTGATTGCAGCATTTAGGGGGTTAAAGTGCTGGGAGCAGTGCGGGCACCGCTCCTGGCACTGAGTGCCAGGTGTCAGCTGTCAGAATCAGCTGACAAGCGACGGCAATCGCTCCTACACAGCCTGTGTGCCGATGCAATCGCCGAGGCATAATAATACGTCTGGTTCATGAGGCCCAGGGCACAAGGACATATTATAGCATACCATGTCAGAAAGGAGTTAAGCTGCTGTGTGTACTCCTCAACCCTGCAGCTTCTGTGGGATAAATGTAGAAACCTGCTCTGTGGGTGAAATTTGTTATTACCTTCAGTGGGGGTACTGTGCCCAAAAACTTCTATGTACTCTGCAGCCGCGTCTGTACGTGTTGTGTGCCAAAAAAAATACTTTTACGCTACCTTTTGTGGCCAGACCTAAAGCCCTATAAAGAATTTAACTACTCATTCCAATTACAGAGCCTCTAAATTGTCATGGATGGCTATTCTGTCTTGCAATATCAGCTGCTGACTCAGTTGAGAAGTGGTTAATTTGCTGACTGCTGCCTTTCTTGGGTGTAGTACACGTTTATCAGGTTGCATCTCTGGAACACAAACCTGATTCTCCACTACAGGTTTTTACTGTGCAACCCTGCCTGTGGGTGGTTTGAGATTGGATGGCTGAGAGTCAGTCCAATTCCTTCACTTTGTGTTCCACCGGTTCTCCTCTTAATCATGGCCCCAATTGGAACAAACAGAAAAATAGAAACAGAGTACAATTCCATTATACCTAGCTGAAGTATTTGGGCGTGGTTGCCTGCTTTGAGCCCTAATTTTCTCAAGGGAAACACTTCGGGCCCCCGGGACCCTAAGGCAAGAGCATTGGGAGGCGTCCCAAGGTAACGTGGCTGGGACTGGCAGTAGAAAGCCTTGCAGCGGACCGCCAGCAGTATCCAGAATCAAACTACGAGCTTTTTATCTGTGGCTGCTTGTATGCTGGAGGTGAAATTTTGGAACTGTGGGGTAAATGTGTCAACAACACGCTATGTGGGTAAAATTTTTAACTTGACTGCCGATGGCGAGCCTCACTGCGAACCACCAGCTCGATCCAAGATCATACTACCAGCTTTTCATTGGCGGCATTTGTAACTTGCGCTACTGGAGCAGACATTTTTGAGCTGTGGGGGTACTGTGCCCCATTTTGTGGGTGTGAAGTTTTTAACCAGCTTTCTCAGGGAAATTTGAAAACCTGCTCTGTGGGTGAAATTTGTAAGCTGCTAATTTGGGGTATACTGTGGCCCACGCTCTGTGGTGAAATTTTTAATGGGACTGGAAGTAGCAAGCCTCAGTCTTTGTGAGGGCACTGTTAAATTTTTTGTTATTCATTTACTTCCTATTTTAGCATGATTGCTATGGTGAAAGAACCCCTTTAAGTTATTTTCCTATCCACATTTGTTTGCAAGGCAATTGCCCTGCTCTTACCCTCATTTAGCATCCTTTTACAGAATCCATAGCCCTGACTATAGCCATTTTACATCCATTTTAAAGCACCAAAGTTCGTGTCCCCATTGATCTGTATTGGGTTAGGGTTCGAGGTCAAGTTTGGACCCAAACCCAACTTTTTACTATATGTTTGGCAAACCCGAACATCCACGGGTTCGCTTATCTCTACTTGTGATATATACTGTCAAACTTGGTTCGTGTGACATTTCGTTGGTCTAAAAAAAAAAAATAGCCTGGTACAGGTGTAGAAACATATTTGTTCAAAAATTCACTATTGTCACATATACTCTAAAACTTGGTTTATGTGAAATTTCGTTGATACAGGTGTTGAATTTTGATTCTTTGATACTCTGTCCCCAGCCACTACTGTTACTCCCCTTGTGTCGTCCCCATCTTCCCTCCCATGAACATCACCGATGCCCTTACCAACACACATACTGACATTGCCCACTTAACGACCGACGTGTGGTTAAGCGCTTGTGGCCAGGGACGCTAAATTTCCCTGATGACACACTGGGTGAACTTTGTGGAGGCTGGGGCTTAGTCATGGCACTTGTGCTCCCGACACGGAGGATGGCTGGCTCTACTTCTATCAGGGTTTCATCCACCTCCTACACCAGTTCCAGCACCACCTCCATCTCTAATGTGCTATCTCGGAGCACGTCATCCACATGAGCCAGAACCTGGAAGCTCTGCAGCACTGCCTCAGCAAAGGGGCAACAGGCTCTGCTGAATCTAATTTGTTTAGGAGACAAACCGCACACCGTGGCAGAGTTACTTAAAGGAATAACAGACCACACAGATCTGTGATTTTTGCCCCTGAACCTCTAACCAGGCATGGTTGTGTGTGATAATGGGCGCAACCTGGTGACTGCTGTGATGCTTAGCAAGCTCACACACGTACCATGTTTGGCACATGTGCACAACTTGGTAGTTCAGCATTTTCTGAAAACCAACCCAGATTTGCCAGAGCTTATGGTCAAGGTATGTCACATCAGTGCCCATTTACGCAAGTCAGATAGAGCTGCCTCCACTCTGGCAGTGCTGTAGCAGCGCATGCAAGTGCAAGCTCACTGACTGGTGTGCGATGTGACCACACACTGGAACTCCACACTGCACATGCTGGCAAGGCTTTGTGAGCAGCAGAGGCCAGTTGTGGAATACCAGCTCCAACACGCCTGTCAGTATTCTCGTCAGCCTTCACACATAACTGAAGAGTGGGCATGGATGTCTGACATTTGTGTGGTTCTCCAAGACTTTGAGGACTGCACAAAGATGGTGAGCGGCGATGATGCCATCAGTGCAGCGATCCCGCTTCTGTGCCTATTTAAACAGTCACTGGTGACAATTACACATGAAGCTTTGGATGCGGACCAGGTGGAGAGGGAGAGACACAAGACAGGGGTATACTGCCCAGCCCAGCCTCATCTCATCTGCTCAGCATGGATTGGTTAACAATGAGTAGGTGGAGGCTGAGGAGGAAAAACAGGACTAGCTGATAGCGCAAAAGAGGTTAGTACCCACACAAGCCACGTCCTGTCTCACTGACGTGGTCAGGCTGAGGAAGAGAGGGAGGAGGAGAAGATGGAGAGTAGTCATCATGGTGGAGACAGGGAAGTGTTGGCTGTAGGGAGCTTGGCTCATATGGCCGACTTTATGTACCGCTGCCTTTCCCTCACTTTACTCTTGCGTTACATTCATCTTGGCCAAAAAAAGAGTACTGGTTGTTCACCCTGCTAGACCCACGCTACAAGAAGAACTTTGCATCCCTTCTTCCTGAGACCATTGTGGAAAATTTGTTGAAAAAATTTTAAATCCGACAATGCTTGCGGCAGGGGGAAAGCTTCCTTGCCCAACAAAGGAGGAAAGATGACACACAGCAGAGGTAGGGGTACACTGTCAAAGACCTGGGCCAATTTCATAACACCCTCCCAGCGTCCATGCCTTCATGACCGGGTATTTTTGACAAGGAAGGAAAAGTTTTAAAAGATGATCAAGCAATACCTGGCCGACCACACCTGCTATTGGATCTCAAAGCTGGACAATTGGCATGAGCTGTCCCTCTATGCTTTGGAGGTGTTGTGCTGCCCTGCCGCTAGCGTCTTGTCTGAGTGGATTTTTAGTGCCACAGGGGGGTCTTAACAGACTCTCTCACCTGTCAACAGAAAGTGCGGACAGGCTCACTCTGATAACAATGAACAAAACATGGCTTAGACCCGACTTTTACATACCACCAGATGACAGCAGCACATAGTGTTTTTAATGTAATATTTGAATGAGTCCCACCAGTTGTTGCCTTCTAAGGTGTGTGGAAGACTCTACTTATAACTTTTTTTCCTGGCTTTGAACTGTGTGCAGAGCTTTTGAGTGTAGGAGTACCACAAATACACTTTGTTCACAATATTTGAATGAAGCACTACAGTTGGTGCCTTCAAGGGTGTATGGATGACCCTGCTTGTAATTTTTGGCAGAATTTGCCCCCAAACCTCCATGTAGGGTCTGCCAGAGAAATGCTTGGATCTCCCATTGACTCCAATTATACTCATTACTTGAAACGAGCATTAGAAATGTTACACGCACGCCGCTAGGTTTAGGTAGGGGCGAGACAGGTTACATGAATTCTTTTGAGTCCTGGGGGAACCGTTACTTATGGCGACCACAGACCATGTGCTGCAGCTTCTCTCAGGCGCACAGAGTTGTTTCACTTGCTGACCAGACACACTTGACAAGAGTCCTCATAAACGGTAGAACAGTAGCATTTAATAAGAAGCCGCACAGCCAGTGCAAGTTAAGTCTTATGAGCAACAGGCTCCAGTGACAAACAGTAAAGTTTCCTTAGCAGCACAGCATTTCACAGTCTTCCCAGTAGTACAGGACAGCACAGTTCTAATGCAAAGGCACATTAACGAACACAGCATTCTTTACAGCACAGTGAGATGGAGGGGGGGGGTTTGCTGAGGGAGATGATCCCTGTGACACCATTTATTCCAGTCCTTATCTTTCTGCCTGACAATACTCTGCACTGCTAGTTCAGGAACTCTATCTGACCTTTTCACTTGCAGGTGCACTTCTGTGAGATACAGAACACACACACCACATTTCTCTTCAGCTCCAGCCAGACAGTAAACAACTTCCCCACAATTCCCCTGGGGCTCTGCTAAAACCTTCCCTGTCTCCTGTGACTGTTAACCCCTCAAGAACACTTCCGGTCTCCTGTGCTTGTGTTACTTCTAATAGTTGCTGGATGCTTTTAAAGCAACAGCGCTACTTATGCATGTCACAGAAATTGCTTGGTCTGAGTAACGAGCACCCGAGCATTTTAGTACTTGTTCATCTCTAATTATCACATTATAATCTGCCCTGACCAGTGATATTATTCCATTCTGTGGACTTAAGTTGTGTAGGTGGCACTCTGATTTATTATCTCAGCACAGGAATATTTTTTTTAAACACATCCAAATGTGGAACTTATTTTTATTCCAAGATCTACTGATTTAAAATGTACTTTGTTCGTGAGACAACCGCTTTAGTGATATCTCCTTTATTCCATTCACTGAACAACAATAACCTTTAGAGAATTGTTTAGTGCCACATTTTGCAACATGTTGATAGTTTGCAATGCATATTGGAGAAGCAACAGAGCAACATTCGGGATGGGATATTTGAATATTCTTGCACTCATGGGAGACAATTGATATCAGCCATTAGTGATCTGCAAGAAGAGAAAGTTGATTAGATTCATATCTGACAGTAATAATAAAATATTGCGCTGCCTTTTGTATACACAATCTGTGGGTTAGGTTCTTCATTTGTAAAGACAATAGTGTAATGTTTCATTATCTGGAAACCAGCAGGACAAAAATTACATATATTGAGGGAATAGCGTGCTGTGTCATTGGTCTTGTCTGATCCAGACATCTGCAGGTTTGAGTGTTATTTGGAAGACTTTGAATAACTGACGTGTCAATGGCGCCATTGGAAGTTCTGTAGTATGCAGCACACATTAATGAATATAAGTAGAATATAATATGATAACTGTGGTATAGGCAGGAGAAGAGTGGAATCAATAAATCTAGGGCGGTTGTGTGGTAGAGGATGGAAATCACCATTGCTATGGGTTTATCCACCCAAATGTTTGCAGAGTTAAATGGCAGTGGAGGCGATAATAATATATATGTAGTGGAAGTTTACCATGATGAAATAATGAAGTAGCACCCAATTTATTTTGTATGTATGTATGTGTATATATAGATATAATATAATAATATTGTGAAAAAGTCACTGGTAAAGTGCTGGAGGGGAGTTATTTTTCCTTGAGGCTATTAGCTTCAGTGAATTAAAATCGTTAAGTTTCCTCCAGCATGTTCTGTGCAATAAGGGGTTAAGTCACCATTTGTAAAGGGCGTGTTTTTCTGAGAACAACCAAGAGCTGAGAGGTTGTTATCCATATCTCAACACCAGGGTGTGGTCTGGGATATACATAGATGATCTGCTGAGGTATTCAGCGTTCAGTGTCTGGAGAAGCTAGCTCTAGAGAGGAGCTTGTTTGATTTCCTGAACCATGTTGGTGTGCTAATCCTGTGCGGGCGGAACCTCCCTGGCCTATGGACTGTGCTATCTGTTTTCTTTTGTTTACCCTTTATGGCCAAGAAAGACCTGTTTGATTTGATGGACTTTACGGTGGTTTATGCCTGCCATAATAAATCACTGAGAAATGTATTCATTCTGCCTCCCAAAAATTGGAATATGCAAACTGTCTCTTCAGAGAGGAAGAGAACTAGAACTCTAGTGCCACCTATAGGAAGTAACAATCCTTAAAGTCAATATCTACTCTCTAAAGAGCCTTGTCACATGACTTAGGATAAAAGCCAAGGCCAGAAACTCAATTTTCAGACACTTTGTTGGAATAGAAAGCGATCAAAAAAATGTCATGTGCCCGAAAATGGTACCAATAAAAATGTCAACTCGTCCTGCAAAAAAAAGCCCTCACATGACTGTCGGCCGAAATCTGAAAAAATTATATCACTAAATATATGGCGATGCAAAAAAAGCATCTTTCAATATGTGACAGCAGCCAAACATAAAAACCTAATATATAAATCTGGTTTCGCTGTAATCGCACGGACCCGAAGAATAAAGTCGTCTAATGACTTATACAGCACGATGAATGGCGTAAAAAATAAAGCCAATTCTTCATCTGGTGTTGATTTGTTCATTCTGCCTCTCAAAGATTGCAGTAAGGCTCAGCTCACATTTATCCTGCTCTGAGCACTAACACCTGGGTTTCCGTATAAATCTCTGAAATTTGCAATTCAGACAGAACCCCCAGCGGAAGATTCCCTATAATGAGGCAGATGTGGACTCTGTCTGACCTGTGATCCGGCAGGGTCCGTCATTTTAAGTGTGCGTAAAACCGCGTTCAGCCACAGTTTTGTGCACTTCTGAAAAGGACACCACTAAACAGAAGCCAAATTGAGTCCAGAGTAATTTTGCTGCCTCATTATAGTGAATGGATCCCTTGGCAGTTTCATCTGAATCACGTCACTCAGATTTAGATGGAAACCCCCATGTAAGTGCTCAGTGTAGAGCACAGGATAAATGTGATCCCAAACGTTATGTAAACTTTTTCCAATAAAAGCTTCAACTCAATCTACATAAAAAAGCCACCACTCAGTCTGTCATCTGTTAATGGAAATATAGGGGCTTCCATTTTACTAGTAGTACAAAGGCTCTGGATAAGTGCTATGGCTCCCCCCCCCCCCCAAAAAGAAATCCAATGAATTCTGCACTCCCAAATCCAAATGCCTCTCCCTTCTGAGCCCCACAGTGTGTCTAAACCAAATTTAGCATCCACATGTTTGACAGGGGTATAATTTCCTAAATGGGTTCACTTGAGGGAGGATTCTGCTCTTCGAGCACTTAAGGACTCTGTTTATGGAGTTTGCCAACTATTCTAGGAAAATCTGTGCTCCAGAAAGCAAATGGCGTTCCTTTCGTTCTGAGTCTAGCCATGTGGCTAAGCAGTACTCTGCAGCTACATATAGGGTATTTTCACATTACTTTTAGCAGATGTGGGACAAATTTTGGTGCCATTTTTACCCTTTTCCCCATGTGAAAATGTAAAATCTGAGACTGAAACAAATGTGACATGGCACCCTCAAACCATTTCAGCAAAATCTGAACTCAAGTATGGAGCTTCTTCCCTGTCAAGCTTTGCACTATGCCTCAAAAGTAGTTTTCGACCCCATATGGGGTATTGGCGCACTCGGATAAAACTGCACAACTAATTGTAGGGTCCATTTTCTCTTGTTACCCTTGTGAAATAAAAAATTGGGGCTAAAAAAAATTTTGTGGGAAAAATGTTTGTTTTTTTTTAATTTTAATTCTTTTTTTATTCTTTTCATGGCTCTACGATGTAAACTTCTGTGAAGCACATGGGGGTTCAAGGTGCTCATTTAGGCACATCAGAGGCTCTCCAAACGCGACATGGTATCTGCTCTTGATCTCAACCATTTTTACGCTCAAAAATTCAAACTGCTCCTTTCCTTCCAAGCCCTGCCATGCGCCCAAACTGTAGTTTTCCGCCACATATGGGGTATCGGCGTACTCTGGAGGAATTTCAAAACAAATTTTGAGGTTCATTGTCTGATGTTAAATTAAAAATTAGGGGCAAAAGTAAAATTTTTGGGAAAAAAAGTAAAATGTTTTTGTTTTCCTTCCATATTCCATTAATTCCTGTGAAGCACCTGAAGGGTTAATAAACTTCTTGAATGTGGTTTTGAGCATGTTAAGGGGTGTAGTTTTTATAATGGTATCACTTTTGGGTATTTTCTGTCATATAGGCCCCTCAGTCACGTCAAATGTGATGTAGTCCCTAAAAAAAATGCTTTTGTAAATTTTGTTGTATAAATTAGAAATTGCTGATCAACTTTCAACCCTTATAACTTCCTAACAAAAAAAATGTTTAAAAAATTGTGCAGATGTAAAGTAGAAATGTGCGAATATTAACTATTTTGTGTGATATAACTCTGGTTTAAGGGCATAAGAATTAAAATTTTGAAATTGTGAGATTTTCGCCAAATTTCCGACAGTTTTACAAATAAACACAAGTCATATCAAACAAATTTTACCACTATCATGAAGTACAACATGTCACAAAAAAAAACAGTCTCAGAATCATTGGGATCCGTTGAAGCGTTCCAGAGTTATTACCTCCTAAAGTGACACTGGTCAGATTTAAAAAATGAAGCCTGGTCATTAACCTACGAAGTGGCTCGGTCCTTAAGGGGTTAAATCTTCAGCATGTCGATTCTTGAGATGTTTTTGCTGCAGATTTCACCCCTACTAATGAAGTGGAAAAATGAATCAAAAATGCATGCAAAAAGTGTCAAATTCATGTAAGCCAGTCATTTTCACATATTTTCTTGTGACAATTTGAGAAACAGGACTTTTCCTGCTAAAAAGTAATTTGTACCAGATAAAGGAAAAAAAAGACAATTTTCAGCTTTGCGCAAAATTCTTAAATTGTGTGCACCATTTTGATTTGACACCAAAAAACATGTCAAAAAAATAAGTGACTTAAAAAAAACCCGCAAATGATGGATCTGGCCTTACATGCAGTGGTAGTGCTAGGAGACATAACAATAAGTGTATCTGAGAGCGCAGGGTCTGGAGACGATATGGTGCTTTGGTCATAAATTTGAGATCACAGAACAATAATTGTGGACAAGAACTATTAATGTATCAGTGTGATGGTCCACAGTCAGAGTATATAGTGCTGTGCAGACTGTACCACTGATACTATAGATAAGAGAGCGGTAGACTAGTGTGTATATTAAGCAGCTTCCTTATTGCCAACGATTTGAAGTTGTTAGCCAGGCCTGTGGGGGGTGCGATGTTTCTGGCAGGCAGTTGCTACCTGCCTGTTCTGTCCTGTGATATCTGTCCTGGCTCAGGCTGCGATTCTCTGGCTTCATTTGACCTCCTGTCAACACAGCAGTTTTCCTTATACAGTCTTCTGTCAACGGAGCGTCACTGCTGACCTCATGCTGACTGACAGACGGCTCCACAGTAAGGCAGCAGGGAGCCGGCTGTCAATCAGCATGACCTCGGCAGTGACGGCCCATCGACAGAGAAGTGTGGAAGAGAAGGAACTGTTCTGTTAATAGGGAGTTCACTGGAAGCAGAGAAATCTCCAGCACAGATTGCTGCAGGGGAAAACAAGCAGGTAGTTAGCAACTACCTGCCAATAAGTTCTTAGCCCTGTCACAAAAAATACCAATGTCCCAGATAATCCATTTAAGGAATTGTCTTGTGCATTCTAATGAGACCAAATGATTATGATGCACAGTGTCATCATTTGGTTTATAGAAGTCTCTGGGATTGTGTGAACCCACTACTGTATATAGGATGTGTGTCTCCTGATGAGTTACTTAATATAGGGGCGATGAAACTCGTAGAGACATGGTAGGAGTGACTTGGTAGAGCTATTGTAAGATTGATTTAAAGGGGTTTTCCCATGAACAAAAGTTGATGTTAATCAATAGATCTTGGAATAATAATAACTTCCACAGTTGGATGTGTTTAAATAAAATGTTCCTGTGCTGAGATAATCTTATAAATGTGCCCCTGCTGTGTACTGTGTAATGGCTGTGTCTGACCGTACAGGAACATGGTCTGATCATACCACATCTCCTGGGCAGGGGGGGATGCAAAAGACTATACAGACATTACAACAGGGGATCACAGCTGATTCTTTCTTTGAGGTCAAATATTTTTTAAACACGAGCAGGGAAATGTTTTACGCACAAAAAAAAAATCTGCTGCGATCCCCTGCTGTAATGTCTGTATACTCTTTTGCTTCCTCCCCTGCGCAGGAGCTGTGGTATGATCAGACCATGTTCCTGTATGATGAGACACAGCCATTACACAGTACACAGCAGGGGCACATTTATAAGATTATCTCAGCTCAGGAACATTTTATTTAAACACATCCAATTGTGGAAATTATTATTCTCAAATCTATTAATTAAAATGAACTTTTGTTTGTGGGAAAACCCCTTTAAGGCTATCCCAACTACTGCATTGGGGGCAAAAGAGACTAAGGTTCGGACAGTTTAGTGTATGTTGCTATACGTTACAAAACCTTTCTAGGGATATGTATTACAGTATTGCACTTTGTCATCTAATTATGTTATTTAGAGTCTTTTTACTATTACTAATACAATAAAAGCTACTTTTTATGGGAATAATCCCTTATTCAATGAAGTGCTTGTCTGTATGCCCAATAATACACTCATTAGACACCTCTATCTCTGTCTGACCATGAGGCTTTCTTCATACTTGTACATCCGGCCATACTTAATATTGAGCCTATGCGGTGCATTGCTCCCCATGCATACATGTGACTTCTGACCTGCACGACACATGTATTACAGCATTAGGGCGCAGTCAGACGGCCATATAACATGGACGATGATAGCAACACAGTGCACAGACTGGCCGGCAGCTCTCCTGACCCGACCGTGACAGCTGCATAGAAATAAATGCTGTCCAGTTCGAGCATTGTGATGCGATTGTCATCCGTGTTTTATGGCCATCTGACTGCACCCTTAAAGGCAAAGTGAACCAAAGAAAGATATTAAAGGTACAGTGCCTGCAACAAAAGGATATTAAATGACACATGACCTGCTTGTCACAAAATAACATGACTGATCATAGCATGATATGACGAGGCAAGGGCCTCTGGTTAGTTCACTGGTGGTTCACAGTTGAAGGATGCATAATGCAGGAAGTGGGTGGTGCAGTGGTTAAGTGACATCACCACCACAAGACTGTATGAGTTTACAAAAGTTTTATAGAATAATACGTATGTTTATGTAGCATCAGCGTCTCTGCCCCCTGCCAGGCAGAGACACCGTCCCTCTCACCTCCTCGCTCCCCGCTTAGCCTCCTCCAGCGCTCCTCTTCCTGCTGCGGCACCGTCCTAAGGAGTCCCCGGCCAATAGTCGAGGGTCATCCCATATATAAGGCACCTCCTCCAAAATGGAGGTGCCCAAGCAATGTTGTTGCACAGTGTTTCTGACCTCTGCTTCAGCCCTCAGGTCCCGCTGCTAGCCTAACTTCCAGTCTTGCCCGCCTGCCTGTTACCTGCCTGTTACCTGCCTGTTACCTGCCTGTTACCTGCCTGTTACCTGCCTGTCCGCTCACCTGGGAGCACTTGCCTGTTGCCTGCCTGTTACCTGCCGTGCCTGCTATTCCGCTCACCTGGGAGCACTTGCCTGTTGTCTGCCTGTTACCTGCCGTGCCTGCCAGCCGTCTCACCAGGGAGCACTTGCCTGTGACCTGCCTGTTACCTGCCGTCACTTGCCGTGACCACCTGCAGCCCACCTAGAGACTCCTGCCGTCACTTGCCGTGACCACCTGCAGCCCACCTAGAGACTCCTGCCGTCACTTGCCGTGACCACCTGCAGCCCACCTAGAGACTCCTGCCGTCACTTGCCGTGACCACCTGCAGCCCACCTAGAGACTCCTGCCGTCACTTGCCGTGACCACCTGCAGCCCACCTAGAGACTCCTGCCGTCACTTGCCGTGACCACCTGCAGCCCACCTAGAGACTCCTGCCGTCTCTTGCCGTGTCTACCTGATAGCCTACCTGGAGGCTTCCGCTCACCAGCCTGCCTGCTGTGCCGACCTGCTATTCCGGTCAGTCCCTGCCATCTGTACCGTGGGAGTCACCTGCTCCCTTACAAGGTCGTCCCCAGAGTAGCACCTGGTTCCTTGGCTCGGTCCCTCCCTGGTCACGGATTCGTTAGCCGCCGTACGACCAGGGTCGGTCCGGGTTGATACTTAGTTACGCCCCTCTGGGTCCCTCCTTGCACCGTAGCACAGAGGTTCCACCCCCCTGACCTGTTACAGTTTGCTCGGGCCATGGAACCCAGTGGCCCCCAGGCCCCTTCGCTTGCTGACCTGTACCAGGAGGTTTCTCATCAGAGATCCCAACAGGAAACCATCCTGACCTACCTGCGGTCTGTCAACACTCGCCTGGACACGCTGTCTGTACCACCTGTGTCCGCCCCTAGTCGAGCAACCCCTGCTCCGACAGCGCCGCTGCCCACCAATACCACAGCATCCAACCCAGGTCCCCGGCTTTCTGCACCTCCTCGTTTTGGAGGCGACCCCGCTCTAGCTCGGGGTTTCATAAACCAGTGCACCCTGCACTTTGAACTCTTGGCACATCAGTTCATCTCCGACCGGGCCAAGGTGGCATTCATCATGTCCCATCTCACTGGGGAAGCACTGGCATGGCTAAATCCCCTGTGAGAGAGAGGGGACCCCCTGGTGTCCGACCTATTGTCTTTCCTCGCTGCTTTCCGGAAAGTCTTCGATGAGCCAGGACGAAAATCCTCTACAGCCTCCTCTCTGCTACGTCTCCGCCAAGAGAATCTCACCGTGGGCCAATATGCCATATGGTTCCGTACCCTCGCTTCTGAGCTTGCCTGGGATAACGAGGCTCTGGTGTCCGTCTTCTGGGAGGGTCTTTCCGGTCGCATTAAGGACGAGTTAGCCGGTCGGGACATTCCTACCACCCTGGATGACCTGGTGTCACTGGCTACCCGAATTGACATCCGGTTCCAAGAACGTACCAAAGAGACTACCCGGGAGAGAAAGTTTCCTCGCCTTGCTCCTACTTTCCAGAGACCTGCCTCTCAACCAGTCACTCCCCGGGCGCACTCGCCCGAACCTATGCAGATCGATCAGACCAAGATGGTCAAATCTCGCCAAGAGTCACGCCGAGCCGAGGGGAGCTGTTTCTATTGTGGCAGTAAGGAGCACTTCATCCGTTCCTGCCCGGAGAAGCCGGGAAACTCCAGTGTCTAGGACCGCTCGGAGAGGTCGTCCTAGGCAAAAATAAGCCCTCTCCGTCCCTGACTTTGTCTGTCTCTATCTCCTGGGGAGAGAACCGTCACTTTGAAATTGCTCACCTGGATTCTGGAGCTACTGGAAAACTCATTTCACAGTCCCTGGTAGAGAGATACCAGATTCCCACCAAACCTCTGGCTGAACCATTGTCAGTTGCCTCCATGTATGGAAGACTCCTTCCGGTGACCATCCTGCTCGTCACTGAACCCATAACCCTGCAGGTGGGAATGCTGCACTCTGAGAAGATCTCCTTGCATGTGCTGCCCGGACTCTCTTTCTCCCTATTGCTAGGTCTACCCTGGCTCCAGACACATGAACCCGTGCTGAACTGGCAATCCGGTGGGGGCAGGACTGCCATAGGACCTGCCTGGTTCCGGTTCGTCTGGCTCATCCTCCACCTACCCCGGCTAATTTACCCGGTCTTCTGGCACCTTACTGGTCCTATGCAAATGTCTTCGGTAAAAAGGAAGCCGAGACACTGCTACCTCATAGGCCATATGATTGCCCGATCGACTTGGTACCCGGCGTCACTCCACCCCATGGGCGTATTTACCCGTTGTCGTCGGCCGAAACCGGGCCATGTCAGAGTACATCGAGGAGAATCTGGCCAGGGGATTCATCCGGAAATCTACCTCCCCGGCTGGAGCTGGATTCTTCTTCCTCAAGAAGAAAGATGGTTCATTACGCCCCTGTATTGACTATAGAGGACTCAACCAAATCACGGTAAAGAACAAATACCCCCTACCACTCATCTCCGAGTTGTTTGACCGTCTTAAGGGAGCTAGGATCTTTTCCTAGCTAGATCTACGTGGGGCGTATAACCTTGTCCGAATCCATCAAGGAGACGAGTGGAAGATGGCATTCAATACCCGGGACGGTCACTATGAATACCGTGTGATGCCCTTCGGTCTCTGCAATGCTCCTGCCGTTTTCCAAGAATTGGTCAACGACATCTTCCGTGATCTTCTTTACTCTTGCGTGGTGGACTACCTGGATGATATCTTGGGTCTTCTCTCCGGATCTTCCCACACACCGGAGAGATGTTCGTCAGGTACTGCTTAGGCTCAGGCAGAATCACCTCTATGCAAAGTACGAGAAGTGCCTCTTCGAGCAGACCTCTCTTCCTTTCCTGGGCTATGTTATCTCCCAGACAGGCCTACGAATGGATCCCGAGAAGCTCCCTGCTGTCCTTAAGTGGCCCCGTCCGGAGGGGTTGAAGGCGATTCAGCGATTCCTGGGCTTCGCCAACTACTATCGTCTCTTCATCCCGCACTTCTCTTCCCGGACTGCTCCCATATCTGCGCTCACCCGTAAGGGAGCAAATCCCAAGGAATGGTCGCCCGAAGCTGAGGAGGCCTTCCTTTCCTTAAAGCAAGCTTTCTCCTCTGCCCCAGTGCTGCACCGTCCGGATAGCAATAAACAGTTCTATCTGGAGGTTGATGCTTCCTCCTCCGGAGCCGGAGCGGTGCTCACCCAAAAGTCTTCATCCGGGAGAATGGTAACCTGCGGCTTCTTCTCCAAACTCTTCTCCTCGTCTGAGCTCAACTACTCCATAGGAGACCGAGAACTCTTAGCCGTTAAATTGGCGCTGGAGGAGTGGCGTTACCTGCTTGAAGGGGCTCTATACCCGGTGATCATCTATACGGATCACAAAAACCTGGCATATCTCCAGAATGTCCAAAGACTCAATCCGCGTCAGGCGGCTCGGTGGTCTTTGTTCTTCGCCCGCTTCGACTTCGTCCTACATTTCCGCCTGGTGGACAAGAATGTCAAAGCCGACGCCTTGTCCCGATCCTTCCTGTCCTCCGATCAAGAGGAAGAGCCTATGCACATCATCGACCCCTCCAAAGTGATGAATGTGGCCCCCTTGGATCTGACTAGTCTTCCCCCCCCCGGTAAGACATTTGTAGCGGTACCAGATCGTGAGAAGGTTCTTCACTGGGGTCATTCATCTAAACTAGCCGGCCATGCTGGCCAAAAGAAGACCTTCCTACTCATTACCCGGCATTACTGGTGGCCTACCCTGCGCAAGGATGTGGTAGACTTCGTCTCGGCCTGTTCGTCCTGTGCCCGCAACAAAGTTCCCAGACATCTTCCAGCCGGTCGCCTCCTGCCTCTTCCCGTACCTGCTGCCCCGTGGCAGTACATTGCCATGGACTTTATTACTGATCTCCCTGTTTCTGCCGGTTGTACAGTCATTTGGGTGGTCGCCGACCGCTTCTCTAAGATGGCCCACTTCATTCCTCTGCCTGGTCTCCCGTCTGCATCGGAGCTGGCCAAGGATATTTTCCGTCATATTTTCCGTCTCCATGGCCTACCTCTCCACATTGTATCAGATCGAGGGGTTCAATTCACCTCACGTTTCTGGAGTGCTACCTGTAAGCTACTGGATGTCACCCTGGATTTCTCCTCCGCCTACCATCCACAGTCCAATGGCCAAGTGGAGCGTGTCAACCAAATCCTTACCAGCTACCTCCGGCACTTTAACGCTCATCATACTGATTGGGTGGAGCTCCTACCATGGGCTGAATTCTCCTACAACAACCATGAGAGCGAATCTACTTCTAAATCACCGTTCTTCGTGGTCCACGGTCAACATCCCCAAATTCCTTTTCCCATCTCCGCCTCGGTGGACAACCCTGCTGCGGAGGCTCTTGTCAGCGAATTCTCCACCATTTGGGAAAAAACTAGGTCTGCACTTCTTCAGTCCTCCGAGTGGATGAAGAAACATGCTGACAAGAGACGTCTGGATCCGCCTCAATTCTGCCCGGGAGATAAAGCCTGGCTCTCTTCCAAACATGTCCGACTCAAAATACCCTCCTATAAGTTGGGTCCTCGGTTTATCGGTCCATTTGAAGTTCTTAAACAGATCAACCCAGTCGCCTACAAGTTAAAACTTCCGGCCACCTTACGGATTCCCAACTCCTTCCATGTATCTCTCCTCAAACCAGTTGTGTTTAACTCTTTTTCCAATCTAGGTACTCCCCCTGCTCCAGTTTCCGCTTTGTAGGTTTTTGAGGTAGAGAACATTCTGGCCACTAAGAGGATAAAATGAAAGACCCTTTTTCTAGTGGATTAGATGGGATTTGGCCCAGAGGAGAGAACTTGGGAACCCAGGGAGAACATTCATGCCCCGCTTCTCCTTGAAAAATTCCTTTCTGGCCTTAAAAAGAGGGGGCGTAAAGGGGGGGTACTGTAGCATCGGCGTCTCTGCCCCCTGCCAGGCAGAGACGCCGTCCCTCTCACCTCCTCGCTCCCTGCTCAGCCTCCTCCAGCGCTCCTCTTCCTGCTGCGGCCGGCGAATAGCCGAGGGTCCTCCCATATATAAGGCACCTCCTCCAAAATGGAGGTGCCCGAGCAATGTTGTTGCACAGTGTTTCTGACCTCTGCTTCAGCCCTGAGGTCCCGCTGCTAGCCTGACTTTTCAGTCTTGCCCGCCAACCTGTTACCCGCCTGTTACCTGCCGTGCCTGCCAGCCCTCTCACCTGGGAGCACTTGCCTGTGACCTGCCTGTTACCTGCCGTCACTTGCCGTGACCA
This sequence comes from Phyllobates terribilis, assembly GCF_046119375.1. Taxonomy (NCBI): domain Eukaryota; kingdom Metazoa; phylum Chordata; class Amphibia; order Anura; family Dendrobatidae; genus Phyllobates; species Phyllobates terribilis. Next base: position 29,976,797 of record NW_027362768.1, on the reverse strand, counting down.
CCTGCAGCCCACCTAGAGACTCCTGCCGTCTCTTGCCGTGTCTACCTGATAGCCTACCTGGAGGCTTCCGCTCACCAGCCTGCCTGCTGTGCCGACCTGCTATTCCGGTCAGTCCCTGCCATCTGTACCGTGGGAGTCACCTGCTCCCTTACAAGGTCGTCCCCAGAGTAGCACCTGGTTCCTTGGCTCGGTCCCTCCCTGGTCACGGAGTTGTTAGCCGCCGTACGACCGGGGTCGGTCCGGGTTGATACTTAGTTACGCCCCTCTGGGTCCCTCCTTGCACCGTAGCACAGAGGTTCCACCCACCGAAACCGTTACAGTTTATATGTTTCCTTTTTACATTGTACAGGCTTTGTGCTTCCTGTTATTACAGCATCTAGTAGCTGTTATGTCTATGACTCCATTTTTTTTCTGACCAGTCATGAATAAAAAAAATACACCCAGAAAGTAAAGTTGTGAATACAAAAGTGTATTAAAAAAAATTGAAGAGAACCAAGTACAAGACTATTGCTAATAGCAAAAAAAAATTATTTTATTAATCAATTTAAAAAGACCTAATACAATAATGTTTAAAAAGGTATAGGAGGAGGTCAAAACTTTAGGTAATATGAGAAGCAAAAACATGACGAGAAATGTACTATTTTGGAATAACGCTTTAACCGTCAGCATTGAGAGGGCCTATAGTTAACTTTAACATTAGACCCTATGAATTCTAGTTACACCCCTGCCTTTCAGCTACTTACTTAGAAGAGAAATGTTAGGCACCTGTTCACATCACATTTGATCAACTCCTCAGTGGCTCCGATGGGGCTGATCTCTGAAGCGCTAGAAAACGGGATTCAGACATTTGCACTAACTGAACAATTGACTTTGACTTTCATGATGCAGAGTCACTCTTTACTCTGTTGGACATCATTTTCAGTAGTATCTAGAGGCTGGCACCAAAATGCAGTTGATCATGTTTTGGTGAATACTACCAAAAATGATGTCCGACAGAGCAAAAGTGACTCCGTCTGCATCATTAAAGTCAAGGGCCCTATAAGCGCTAATGTCCGGATCGCATGTTTCATGACTTCAGACATAAGCCCCATCGGAAGAACTGATAAATGGATAAAGTGTGATGTGAACATGGCCTCGGGGTCAGTTTACATGGTCTGACCATCAGCACGGTGCAAGTGCTGATCGGTAACCTTTTACCGACCGGTGATCGTTTAATATCTTGTATGCACAGGCAGACTGAAGTAAACGATGTGCACTGAGCAATCTGTAATAAATCACTGTGTGTATAGACGGCCATGGTGTTCGGGACTGCGAGTCCTACTCATAGAAGACACGGCAATGCTAAGAACAATTTCCTTTTTGCTCTGTGCAAAAGATCATTTCGCCCAATGAACGAGCATTTTGCTCTTTCATCGGGTGATCGGCAGCCTGTTTACACTGAAAGATTATTGTAGAACGAGTATTTTTAAGAAAGCTCATTCATGATAATCTTTCAGGTAAATGCGCCCATAGGCATATGCGAATTACCATTTCCTACAAAGGTGTCACTTGCCACTTGCATAGTTGTACTAGCTAAGCTCCATTCATGGTAATAAATATTGAAACCAGCGTAAGGTTAATGACTCCATGAAAAGGTTTCTCAGCCATTAAGTATTTTCCTCCTTAAAATAGGAGTTTGCAATTGCCGCAATATAAATTTACAATTTTTATTCTCCATAAAAATGTATTATGTTTAAAAGACATAACTAGTGTTGGTGAGATGGTTATGGCATGTACTGTTAGGATATTTGTGTAGATACTTTGTGTATTGTGTCCTCAGTCATCTGTACAAACAAGTATCTGTTGATATTCAGTTTTCGCCCAAACAAAAAAAGTATGCTGTAAAGTTCTTGTACCTTTATATCAGTTAGGCTGTGTGCCCATGATGCGTTTTTCAAGCGTTTCCGCTGCAGAAACGCTTAAACGCTTGGTAGAAGATCTGCCATGTTCCCCAATGATAATCCGCATGCTGTGCACATGCTGCGGAAATTTCCGGTGCTGGTTATCATTGCGGAAAAATACACAGCACTACCATTTATTTTGTGGTAGCGCGGCGTTTTCACCGCCAATGACTTGCATTGGAACGCATGGAATCTACATCACTGCATCTGTACATGCGGAATCCAAGCGGTTCAATGTGTGGATGGTACCCGGGTTTGGAGAAGAGGAGACTCTGCCCCGGCCCTGGGTACCATAATACCTGTAAAAAAAAAATAAATAAATAATAAAAAATAAATATTATACTTACCTTCTGATGGCCCCCGATGTCTTTGTCTTGGGTTCCCGGCAGATCGCGGTGGACTCAAGGACCTGGCATGACATCATTTAGTCATGTGACGGGTCACGCGACCGCTGACGTCGGCAGGTCCTTTAGTGTACCGCGAGCTGCCGCCAAGCCGAGACGCATCGAATAAAGACACTGGGGGCCATCAGAAGGTAAGTATATTTTTATTTATTTATTTTTTACCATTCTTTCGGTCACACTATATAAATCCATGCTGTTTGCATGGATTTATATAGTGTGACCAAGTTGTCAAGCACTTTCCAAGTGATGCTAAAATCGCTTGGAAAGCGCTTGTCAACCCGCATGCGGAAATGCATGTGAAGAACGCTTCACTTCCGCATGTCCCTGGCAGGAAAACGCATGTACAATCCGCATGTACAATCCGCATGTGTTTTTTCTGCCAGGGAAATGCAGAAACGCTCATGAAAAATCCGGAGCATTTCCGCCTCGTGGGCACATAGCCTTACTGTTAGTGCTCCTTCACAAGACCGTATTTTCGGTTCCTGTGCTATCCCTGAAAAAAAACACAGTACTGAGACCAATGTTATTCATGTTATTGCGGATTAGTGATTTTTATTTATTTATTTTTTTACATAAATCAGATGAGACTCACCCATTCAAGTCTATGAATGCGTGAAAAAAAAATTGGATACCATACGGAGCCACAGTATAACATCCAATTTTTTCAGATACATTGTAATTCTGTAACATAGGAAACTGTAAATGGTCGTGTAAATAATTTACAGCTGCTGGTAAAAAAAAAAAAACCCAAAAAACTGATTGTATACAAATGACAAGTGAGAAAAACATTGTCCCATTTTTCTGGATGAAACTCTGAACAATTTTTTTATTCACTCGTGTGACGCTACCATTATACTACTAATAATGGCATTTTGGCATAAATTTGGTTACGTTTAGATACTATTTTCTCACTGTTATAGAATAATGCACTGTACAACAATAAATAATCAACTATATTGAATTTTTTTAGATTATGTGAAACCTAATTATTCAGTGTTTTTAATTTACAGATGCAGAAAGTTATGCTTGCTGTTATGATATGTGCCTATGGGCAGATTACAAACACCAGCCCCGATGAAGAGTTTATTGACCCCATGGATATGGAGCATTATGACCAAAGCACAAAATCGATGAAATTCACATTAAAGGTAATTGGTTTTGACACATAGTAGGTTCTGTCATGCAGTACTGGAGTGAGGCATACAGTGGTGGCCAAAAGTATTGGCACCCCTGCAATTCTGTCAGATAATACTCAGTTTCTTCCTGAAAATGATTGCAATCACAAATTCTTTGGTATTATTATCTTCATTTAATTTGTCTTCAATGAAAAAACACAAAAAGAATTGTCCTAAAGCCAAATTGGATATAATTCCACACCAAACCTAAAAAAGGGGGTGGACAAAAGTATTGGCACTGTTTGAAAAATCATGTGATGCTTCTCTAATTCGTGTAATTAACAGCACCTGTAACTTACCTGTGGCACCTAACAGGTGTTGGCAATAACTAAATCACACTTGCAGCCAGTTAACATGGATTAAAGTTGACTCAACCTCTGTCCTGTGTCCTTGTGTGTACCACATTGAGCATGGAGAAAAGAAAGAAGACCAAAGAACTGTCTGAGGACTTGAGAAACCAAATTGTGAGGAAGCATGAGCAATCTCAAGGCTACAAGTCCATCACCAAAGACCTGAATGTTACTGTGTCTTCCGTGCGCAGTGCCATCAAGAAGTTTAAAGCCCATTGCACTGTGGCTAACCTCCCTAGATGTGGACGGAAAAGAAAAATTGACGAGAGATTTCAACGCAAGATTGTGCGGATGGTGGATAAAGAACCTCGACTAACATCCAAACAAGTTCAAGCTGCCCTGCAGTCCGAGGGTACAACAGTGTCAACCCGTACTATCCATCGGCGTCTGAATGAAAAGGGACTGTATGGTAGGATACCCATGAAGACCCCACTTCTTACCCCGAGACATAAAAAAGCCAGGCTGGAGTTTGCCAAAACTTACCTGAGAAAGCCTAAAACGTTTTGGAAGAATGTTCTCTGGTCAGATGAGACAAAAGTAGAGCTTTTTGGGAAAAAGCATCAACATAGAGTGTACAGGAAAAAAAAAGAGGCATTCAAAGAAAAGAACACGGTCCCTACAGTCAAACATGGCGGAGGATCCCTGATGTTTTGGGGTTGCTTTAATGCCTCTGGCACTGGACTGCTTGACCGTGTGCATGGCATTATGAAGTCTGAAGACTACCAACAAATTTTGCAGCATAATGTAGGGCCCAGTGTGAGAAAGCTGGGTCTCCCTCAGAGGTCATGGGTCTTCCAGCAGGACAATGACCCAAAACACACTTCCAAAAGCACTATAAAATGGTTTGAGAGAAAGCACTGGAGACTTCTAAGGTGGCCAGCAATGAGTCCAGACCTGAGTCCCATAGAACACCTGTGGAGAGATCTCAAAATGGCAGTTTGGAGAAGGCACCCTTCAAATATCAGGGACCTGGAGCAGTTTGCCAAAGAAGAATGGTCTACAATTCCAGCAGAGCATTGTAAGAAACTCATTGATGGTTACTGGAAGCGGTTGTTCGCAGTTATTTTGGCTAAAGGTTGTGCAACCAAGTATTAGGCTGAGGGTGCCAATACTTTTGTCTGGCCCATTTTTGGAGTTTTGTGTGAAATGATCAATGATTTGATTTTTGCTTTATTCTCTTTTGTGTTTTTTCCTTGCAAGCAAATTAAATGAAGATAATACCAAAGAATTTGTGATTGCAATCATTTTCAGGAAGAAACTGCGTATTATCTGACAGAATTGCAGGGGTGCCAATACTTTTGGCCACAACGGTATGATACAATAGACCTTTTGAGCGCGTACGCTGCTGTTTTAGCCTTCACCGTCACAGTATTAGGCCTCAGTCACACGTCCATTGTTCGCATACAAGTGCTATCGGTGGTTTAGCACTCGTACCTGTGATCGTCTATTGGGCCATTTACATGTCTGTGATTTTTTTGTGGACTGAGTGGTCCGTAGCAAATTGTGGAGACCTGTCCAATTTTGAGCCATGCATCAGATCAAAATCGACAATTCAAATTAATGGTTCCATGAAAAAATCGGACAACACTATGCTGCCATTCACGTGCGGTCTCATTTTCACAGACATGTGAGAAGGTGGAGAAACTTCTTTTTTTTTTCTCTACATATGAGAAAAACTGATGAAGATCAGATCTGATCAAAATAATCGTCCATTTTTCTCGTACGTGAGTAAAAACGGATGTCTGAATGAGACCTAACACAACTCCTCCACAGCAATAACAAACTTTACTCTCTTGCTGGGATTTTATACACATAGTCCTGCTGCCTGCAGGAGAGGTACACAAAGTCTCCAAGAAGTAGTCTACACTTTTCTATTGATGACCTATCCACAGGGAAGGTCATCAATATCCAATCAGTAGGAGGTCCACACCTGGCTCCCCACCGGTCAGCGGTTATCAGTAGCTGGATATAAGCAGTGTATGGAGCAGAACAGCACAGTTCTGCATCTTTTCCAGAAACAATAGCACTCTGGTCAGTGCACCTGGAAGAAGCAGTCTAAGGGCAATGACCACCCCACTGCACATCCAGGCTGATTTACCGTACTTATGTCTTCTATCTTACATTTCCTATGTCTGGCACACAGCATCTTCACAAAAGGTATCATTTTTATTGGAGGACAAGCACCTATACAGCCATACCATTAGCTCCATATCTAAAAATGTGCTGATAGGTTCCCCACAAAGCATAATAACTACTGCATGTAAGGAAGTTTTGGAAAAGTATCATCGTCTCTTCTTCTTTTCAAATGTTGAAGGAAAAGAAAAGTCTTGAACTCTTTCAAGGATTACTCCAGGGACTTTTGAAAAGTGCAGATGAACGTGACCTGGTATGTATTATAAACTCCATGTAGTTAGGTCATTGTAGAACAGCAAAAAGAAAAGAAAATAAACACAGATCAAATACTGAAAGCTTTTAAAAATGTGTAATGTTATTTAAAGGGCACCTCACATATGGAATTATTTTATACATCCATCTGATTTTTTCCAATTTATAATTTTTTTTATTCTCCAACCTAGTTTGTACCCTTCACAGTGGCACAATCCTGTGGTGCTCATTCTTTCCATCCATACCATCGTGGGGGGGCATGGCCAGTGGCGTAACTTAAAGCTCGTGGGCCCCAATGCAAAATCTCCTACAGAGCCCCCAACTATCGCAGGTTTTTAATAGCTGTACATGCACATACTTCTTTTCCCTGAGTTCCCAACATGCATTAGGCAATGCCAGCTGTTCATAGTGTATTTTGACTGAGGCCCAGGAGAGAGATTCACAGTACGTCATGATGGCCATGGCTAGCTTCACATGTGGATATAAGCAGTTGTTGAAACCTGCTGTAAGGGGTAAAACTAACACAGAAATGTGCCCAAACGACTGGAAACTGATTTATGTGCCTCCCACGAGCCCAATATATAATAATGGCTCCTCTGTGCCTACATTAGTAATAATGCCTCCTCTGTGCCTACACTAGTAATAATGCCTCCTCTGTGCCTACACTAGTAATAATGCCTCCTCTGTGCCTACACTAGTAATAATGCCTCCTCTGTGCCTACACTAGTAATAACGCCTCCTCTGTGCCTACATTAGTAATAACGCCTCCTCTGTGCCTACACTAGTAATAATGCCTCCTCTGTGCCTACACTAGTAATAATGCCTCCTCTGTGCCTACACTAGTAATAATGCCTCCTCTGTGCCTACACTAGTAATAATGCCTCATCTGTGCCTACACTAGTAATAACGCCTCCTCTGTGCCTACACTAGTAATAATGCCTCCTCTGTGCCTACACCAGTAATAATGCCTCCTCTGTGCCTACACTAGTAATAATGCCTCCTCTGTGCCTACACCAGTAATAACGCCTCCTCTGTGCCTACACTAGTAATAATGCCTCCTCTGTGCCTACACTAGTAATAATGCCTCCTCGGTGCCTACACCAGTAATAATGCCTCCTCTGTGCCTACACCAGTAATAATGCCTCATCTGTGCCTACACTAGTAATAATGCCTCATCTGTGCCTACACTAGTAATAATGCCTCCTCTGTGCCTACACTAGTAATAATGCCTCCTCTGTGCCTACACTAGTAATAATGCCTCCTCTGTGCCTACACTAGTAATAATGCCTCCTCTGTGCCTACACTAGTAATAATGCCTCCTCTGTGCCTACACTAGTAATAATGCCTCTTCTGTGCCTACACTAGTAGTAATGCCTCATCTGTGCCTACACTAGTAATAATGCCTCTTCTGTGCCTACACTAGTAATAATGCCTCCTCTGTGCCTACACTAGTAATAATGCCTCCTCTGTGCCTACATTAGTAATAACGCCTCCTCTGTACCTACACTAGTAATAATGCCTCCTCTGTGCCTACACTAGTAATAATGCCTCCTCTGTGCCTACACTAGTAATAATGCCTCTTCTGTGCCTACACTAGTAATAATGCCTCATCTGTGCCTACACTAGTAATAATGCCTCATCTGTGCCTACACTAGTAATAATGCCTCCTCTGTGCCTACACTAGTAATAATGCCTCCTCTGTGCCTACACTAGTAATAATGCCTCCTCTGTGCCTACACTAGTAATAATGCCTCTTCTGTGCCTACACTAGTAGTAATGCCTCATCTGTGCCTACACTAGTAATAATGCCTCTTCTGTGCCTACACTAGTAATAATGCCTCCTCTGTGCCTACACTAGTAATAATGCCTCCTCTGTGCCTACATTAGTAATAACGCCTCCTCTGTACCTACACTAGTAATAATGCCTCCTCTGTGCCTACACTAGTAATAATGCCTCATCTGTGCCTACACTAGTAATAATGCCTCCTCTGTGCCTACACTAGTAATAATGCCTCCTCTGTGCCTACACTAGTAATAATGCCTCCTCTGTGCCTACACTAGTAATAATGCCTCCTCGGTGCCTACACCAGTAATAATGCCTCATCTGTGCCTACACTAGTAATAATGCCTCATCTGTGCCTACACTAGTAATAATGCCTCCTCTGTGCCTACACTAGTAATAATGCCTCCTCTGTGCCTACACTAGTAATAATGCCTCCTCTGTGCCTACACTAGTAATAATGCCTCCTCTGTGCCTACACTAGTAATAATGCCTCTTCTGTGCCTACACTAGTAGTAATGCCTCATCTGTGCCTACACTAGTAATAATGCCTCTTCTGTGCCTACACTAGTAATAACGCCTCCTCTGTGCCTACACTAGTAATAATGCCTCCTCTGTGCCTACATTAGTAATAACGCCTCCTCTGTACCTACACTAGTAATAATGCCTCCTCTGTGCCTACACTAGTAATAATGCCTCCTCTGTGCCTACACTAGTAATAATGCCTCTTCTGTGCCTACACTAGTAATAATGCCTCATCTGTGCCTACACTAGTAATAATGCCTCATCTGTGCCTACACTAGTAATAATGCCTCCTCTGTGCCTACACTAGTAATAATGCCTCCTCTGTGCCTACACTAGTAATAATGCCTCCTCTGTGCCTACACTAGTAATAATGCCTCTTCTGTGCCTACACTAGTAGTAATGCCTCATCTGTGCCTACACTAGTAATAATGCCTCTTCTGTGCCTACACTAGTAATAATGCCTCCTCTGTGCCTACACTAGTAATAATGCCTCCTCTGTGCCTACATTAGTAATAATGCCTCCTCTGTACCTACACTAGTAATAATGCCTCCTCTGTGCCTACACTAGTAATAATGCCTCATCTGTGCCTACACTAGTAATAATGCCTCCTCTGTGCCTACACTAGTAATAATGCCTCCTCTGTGCCTACACTAGTAATAATGCCTCCTCTGTGCCTACACTAGTAATAATGCCTCCTCTGTGCCTACACTAGTAATAATGCCTCCTCTGTGCCTACACTAGTAATAATGCCTCATCTGTGCCTACACTAGTAATAATGCCTCCTCTGTGCCTACACTAGTAATAATGCCTCCTCTGTGCCTACACTAGTAATAATGCCTCTTCTGTGCCTACACTAGTAGTAATGCCTCATCTGTGCCTACACTAGTAATAATGCCTCTTCTGTGCCTACACTAGTAATAATGCCTCCTCTGTGCCTACACTAGTAATAATGCCTCATCTGTGCCTACACTAGTAATAATGCCTCATCTGTGCCTACATTAGTAATAACGCCTCCTCTGTACCTACACTAGTAATAATGCCTCCTCTGTGCCTACACTAGTAATAATGCCTCCTCTGTGCCTACACTAGTAATAATGCCTCCTCTGTGCCTACACTAGTAATAATGCCTCCTCTGTGCCTACACTAGTAATAATGCCTCCTCTGTGCCTACACTAGTAATAATGCCTCCTCTGTGCCTACACTAGTAATAATGCCTCTTCTGTGCCTACACTAGTAATAATGCCTCCTCTGTGCCTACACTAGTAATAATGCCTCCTCTGTGCCTACACTAGTAATAATGCCTCCTCTGTGCCTACACTAGTAATAATGCCTCCTCTGTGCCTACACTAGTAATAATGCCTCCTCTGTGCCTACACTAGTAATAATGCCTCCTCTGTGCCTACACTAGTAATAATGCCTCCTCTGTGCCTACACTAGTAATAATGCCTCCTCTGTGCCTACACTAGTAATAATGCCTCCTCTGTGCCTACACTAGTAATAATGCCTCCTCTGTGCCTACACTAGTAATAATGCCTCCTCTGTGCCTACACTAGTAATAATGCCTCCTCTGTGCCTACACTAGTAATAATGCCTCCTCTGTGCCTACACTAGTAATAATGCCTCCTCTGTGCCTACACTAGTAATAATGCCTCCTCTGTGCCTACACTAGTAATAATGCCTCCTCTGTGCCTACACTAGTAATAATGCCTCCTCTGTGCCTACACTAGTAATAATGCCTCCTCTGTGCCTACACTAGTAATAATGCCTCCTCTGTGCCTACACTAGTAATAACGCCTCCTCTGTGCCTACACTAGTAATAATGCCTCTTCTGTGCCTACACTAGTAATAATGCCTCCTCTGTGCCTACACTAGTAATAATGCCTCCTCTGTGCCTACACTAGTAATAATGCCTCCTCTGTGCCTACACTAGTAATAATGCCTCTTCTGTGCCTACACTAGTAATAATGCCTCCTCTGTGCCTACACTAGTAATAATGCCTCTTCTGTGCCTACACTAGTAATAATGCCTCCTCTGTGCCTACACTAGTAATAATGCCTCTTCCGTGCCTACACTAGTAATAATGCCTCATCTGTGCCTCCAATCAGTAAAAATGGCCTCTTTTTTATTTATTTTTAATGTATGGGTTAAACATTTTTATATTTTAATAGATAAGAATTTTATGGACGTGAACATACCAAATGTAGGCATAGTTAGTGCTTTTAGTGGCAGATGCTGATTTTATAACATAGCCAGCAGCGGCACATTATGGAGAGGGCTCAGGTCCTAAAACCACTCCAACTCAACAAAGAGTGTACCATTATATTCTTAGGAAAAGAGTTAGTAGTTTTGGCCTTCTGATATAGGCCAAGGCCCCTTTTTTGACTCCTTAGGCTCCAGGCATCGGGTACATCTGCAACGGTTACACGACTATAGTGATGCCCCTGTTCATGCTTCCATTAATGCCTCCTCTTTGCCTCCCAATCATAATAAATAATGCTTCATTTGTGCTTTCCACTCATAATAATGCCACATCTGTGTCTCTAACTCATAATAAATAATGCTCCATTTGTGCCTCCCATGTGTAATAATGCCCCATCTTTGCCTCTCACTTGTAATAAATTATGCCCCATTTGTGCCTTCCACTCATAATAATACCCCATCTGTGCCTCCTTCTCATAATAATTGTGACACCCCAGGGGTCTGGTTGTCACAGTGATAGAGATATTACGTCTGAGAGCAGGTGGGAGGTCCTTTGGTCAGGGATCCTGTGCATGCCACACCTCCTGCCCAGCCTTGGGAGGGGAAGAACTTCCCCTGTATAAACCCGGGGCTGAGGCAGGGTTAGTGAGTCCAGGAAGAGTAGAGACAAGAGCAGCATAGGAAGCAGCAGAGTCACAAGGAGTCAGGGGCTGGCAGCTACAGAGCTCGCCCTGACTAAGAAGATTCTTTACCGGACCCGGAGTCCGAGGCTGTGGGGACTAACTTCTACCCAGCAGCAGAATCCGTCAGGCAGGGGATTTCAGGTCCCCTGGCCCAGAAGCCCGAAGGCCCGGTCACACGCGTGGGACCAGCACCGCCATCGTGGAGCGGAAGCCATTAGAAGGCCCCGAGTCACCGGCCATACGGGTGAGCACCACACGGTACACTCAGGGACGTGGGCTACTTACATCAGCTTCTAGCAAGGTAGCCAGAAGAGTACAGTCAGCTTGGGAGGCCTACAACTACGCCTGGCCAGGGGAGATCCCATCTGCTCAAGGACTGACCAGGCCCCGTTCGCTAGCAAGTACTCCGGGAGGGTCTATCGTTGTTACCAGTAAAGACCCTGAACGCTACCATACCGTCTCTGAGTGGTTCCTGCTACCCCCATCATCCACGTCGGCTGCCCTGAGGCCATACCCCTCCCGTTGGGGGTTATACTATCACGCTGCACCATCCTTCCACCGGCCTCAGCGGTCTGCCCTGCAGCAGCAGCCCCCTGGCTGCATTCAACGGGTGGCGTAGTCATCAACCATTTTCTACCGCTAACAGACTGCCGTCCAGTTTGACTCCCTGGGCACGGACCGGGTCACCGCCACGAGACTACAACCCTAAACAGATCCGGCTCCGGGTAAGCTCCCGCGTGCGCAACGCAGCGCGACACAGGCCCAGGGGCGCGTCAACTTTGGCGTAGTCGGCAGGATCACGTGCCCGCAACCACCGGGTACTGCGTGCCTGAAAAGCAAAGACTGTTCAAACTTACCAGTGGTGAAGATTCCCGCCATCGGTGAAGATTCCCGCCATCCGGCGCCATCTTCAGCCTTCTTCCCGCCATCGGTGAAGTTTCCCGCCATCCGGCGCCATCTTCAGCCTTCTTCCCGCCATCCGTGGAGTTTTCCCGCCATTGGACGCCATCTTGAGGACGCCGCGCGGGAAGAAGAGGGGCGTGGACTCCGAAAGCGCGCGAGAACTGAAGCCCCGCCTCACGTCCGGACGTTGCGTAAGGTCCTGGAAGGAGCCCAGCAGACGCCGACGTCACAGGAGCGCGACGGAAGGTCCTCAACCCTGACGATCCACTGCGGAGCCGCGGCCTACGGAACAGGATCATCGCAAGGTAGGCCACGGTCCACTAGGGGGGAGGAAGATGTCGGATACGGAGGAGAGCTCCACTGCCTCAACCCCCGCCAGCGCTACCGCTGTTGCAGTTATGCCCTTCACCATGCCCTATATCCCGGGAGCAGCTTGGCTACCCCAGTACTCAGGGGAGTCACATACCCTGCATGACTTTAGAGAAAAGCTGGATAGCCTCTTCCAGGTGTACCCCCTCACAGAAGAGCAAAAAGTGAGCATCCTGGTGGCCCAACTAACTGGGGCAGCCAAAAGGGAAGTAAAATCCTGGCCACCTGGGAGGAAGACTGTCGCAGGGATACTCACCCGGCTGAAGGACACCTTTGATACCCGCACCTCAGCCGAGATTAAACTTAGATTCTACGGGTGCAAGCAGCGAGCGCATGAGAGTATAAGGGACTATGCACTCAACCTACAAGAGGCCCTGAGGGCCATTAAGCAGACCGACCCTAATGGAGTGGGAAACGAGGACAGGCTGTTGACCGAACAATTTATAGAGGGTTTATATTGCAATGCCCACCGCACCCAGTTGCGGGCAATGGCCTTACAGGACCCTCATCTAGAATTTGCACAGTTCAAGGACAGAGCCATCCGGGTGCTCCGAGAACCGGCACCAGGTGGCGTTGTGACCCACAGACGCCCCACTACCACTTACTACCAGGAGGCGGCGCCCTTGTCAGCAGGGCCTGTGGGAGCTGATGCGCAGGCTTTGGACAATGACCCGGCTCCAGACCTACACCATCAGGTCCAAGAGCTAGCTAAAAGCGTTGCTGCGCTAACCCGAACTGTGCAGTCTTTACAGGTTTCCACTCCAGGGAAGATCCAGCTGGCATCCGGACCGGAGGACATCCCGTGGCGTCGACCAAGGAGGACCCCACCGGCCAGAGGAAGACCCAGTGACCGATACAGCGAGGACGGACGACCCATCTGCCGCCGCTGCAATCAACCCGGACATATGGAAAGGTACTGTTCTTTAAACGGGCACAACCTGGGGTAGAGGGCCAACCCCCAGGAAAAAGATCACCAGGCCCATCGAACTGGCGCGACAGATATGTGGGAGGACGTCCAGTCTTGCCTGTGGTACTGGATGGCATTCCCATGAGTGCCCTACTGGACACCGGGTCACAGGTCACCACCATCCCGTACGTGCTCTTCAAGCAGTACTGGAATGACTCGGATATTACCCGCTACCCTGACGACGACTTGAGTATCATCGCCAGCAATGGTCAGCCCGTGCCACAGATCGGATTTAAAGAGGTGACCATCAAAATTGGTAGAGTCGAACTGGCCGCACAGGGACTGATCATTGTAGATATTGACAAACATGAGAGTCACCCAAAAATAACTCTAGGAACTAATGTAATTGAAAATTGTCTTGCAGAGGTGATTTTCCTTTTACAGCAGGTTGCCAAGAATGCCAGCTCCGGCGAGCAGCGGGTGCTCCAGAAAGAGATCCGGGCACTGATGCAACGGCAACAAGTGGAACTCTCCGGCGGTGAGATTGGTAGCGTAAGAATGTGTGACCCTTTTCCTATTGCCATGCCCCCAAAAAGTGAAATGATGATTTGGTGCCGGGCAGCTATTGGTCTGAGAGGTAGAGATTACCAGGCAATGGTAGAACCAGTTTACTCAGACAGTAGGCCCACCATTTTGACAGCACGGGGGGTGGTCAATGTACGCCATGGGAGGGTGCCCGTTCGCATAATAAATATCGGGGAGAGGGAAGTGTACCTGCCCCGGTATGCCACGCTAGCCAAATTATATACCACTAATCAAAATTCTATACAATCTGTGGAACCCTTGCCTCCATCTCACCCGGAGGAAGGTAACGGCTCTAAGAAAGACATGGAGGACTGGTGTCAGCAACTACATCTGGGTACTGACTCCACTCCCTCACACCAGAAACAAGGAGTCTATCGGGTGGTTCAAGAGTATGAGAGAGTGTTTAGTAAACACCCGTTAGACTTCGGGCGAGTCAAGGGGGTAGAACACCGCATCCCCACGGGAGATCATCCTCCCATAAAAGAGAGGTATCGACCCGTACCCCCTGCACATTACCAACACGCCAAGGGGATGCTTAGAGACATGAAGGAGGCTGGGGTAATCCGGGATAGCTGTAGCCCCTGGGCAGCCCCACTAGTTTTAGTCAAAAAGAAAGACAACACCATGAGGATGTGTGTAGATTACCGGAAAATCAACCGTATCACACACAAGGATGCGTACCCCTTACCAAGGATAGAGGAGTCATTGGCTGCTTTAAGATCTGCTAACTTCTTCTCTACCTTGGATCTCACTAGCGGGTACTGGCAGGTTCCTGTAGCAGAGGCGGACCGGGAGAAGACCGCATTCACCACCCCGATGGGACTTAGCGAGTTCACCTGCATGCCGTTCGGACTCTGCAACGCCCCAGGAACCTTCCAACGATTAATGGAGTGCTGTCTGGGCCACAGAAACTTCGAGACGGTCCTGTTGTACCTGGACGATGTCATCGTATACTCCAAAACTTATGAGGACCACCTGAAACACCTGGCGGAGGTGTTCGAAGCTCTGGCGAGTTACGGCCTAAAGGTGAAACCCTCCAAGTGTCACCTCCTGAAACCAAAGGTGCAATACCTGGGACACGTGGTGAGCGCTGACGGAGTGGCTCCCGACCCCGATAAGATCACCGCAATTAAGGGATGGCCAAGCCCCTCCAGCGTAAAAGAAGTGCGGCAGTTCCTAGGGTTGGTAGGCTACTACCGAAGGTTTATTCCCGGTTTCACCAAAAAGGCAGCACCTATGCAGGACCTCCTGATAGGCCAGTCCCGGAAGGCCAAGAACCAGAAGCCGCCCTTCAAATGGGAAAAGCTAGAAGAAGAGTCCTTCCGCCAGCTGAAGATGGCCCTCACGGGGGATGAAATCTTGGCGTACCCGGACTATAGCCAGCCCTTCATCCTCTACACCGACGCCAGTAACATCGGGCTAGGAGCCGTACTGTCCCAGATTCAGCAGGGGAGAGAACGAGTAATCTCCTATGCCAGCCGAAAACTGCGACCCACCGAAAGGAACCCCGAAAATTACAGCTCATTTAAGCTAGAGTTCCTGGCCGTGGTATGGGCAGTCACCGAGCGCTTTAGGCATTACCTCGCTTCTTCCCGGTTCACCGTATACACGGATAACAACCCGCTGACACACCTGGACACGGCAAGACTCGGTGCCCTGGAGCAGAGGTGGATGGCCCGTCTGTCCAACTACGAGTTCACAATTAAATACCGGGCAGGGCGCTCCAATACCAACGCGGACGCCCTGTCCAGGATGCCCAACCTGCCGGACGGAGGAGAAGATCCGGAGGGACTGGAAGAAGTTGAACTCCCTGCGTTCCACCGTCATGGGACTATCCAGTATTCCCACCGGGTAAGGAGTAAGCAGGCTGCTACGTTGAACCCCTTACCTCACTACAACTGGGCGGAAACGCAAGACAGCGACCCTGCCGTCCGACTGGTGAAGGAGATGCTGACTCGCCCGGAGGCTAGCCTGGAATCAGACGCTCCAGAGGAAGCCAAACAACTATGGGCAGAGAAGAGTCGACTGTTCCTTTACAAGGGGAAGTTGTGCCGCAGAATGGTTAACTCCAGGACGCATGAACTACTCTGGCAAGTAGTGGTGCCACGAAGAGACGCAGCCATGGTGATGGAGACATACCACGACGGAGCTGGACACTTCGGGTGGAAAAAGCTGGAGTTCCTGCTGCGCGAGCGGTTCCACTGGGTAGGCATGAGGGGAACCATCGAGAAGTGGTGCAGAGACTGTGGCCCGTGCAATCTGAGAAGGAAGGACCGGGCCAGCCAGAAGACTCCCCTGCAGTCCATCGTCACCCGGCAACCGTTGGAACTGGTAGCCTTGGATCATGTAAAACTGACCCCCAGCAGAAGTGGCTACGTCTACGCGTTAACCATCGTGGATCATTACTCCCGGTTTCTGGTTGTCGTCCCCGTCAAGGACTTAACGGCTCGAACAGCAGCTAGAGCCTTCCAGCAGCACTTTTGCCGTCCACACGGGTACCCGGACCAAGTGCTGACGGACCAGGGACCTGCCTTTGAAGCGGAGGTCTTCCAGGAATTCTGCAATCTGTATGGCTGCCGGAAGATAAGGACGACACCCTACCATCCGCAAACTAATGGACTTTGTGAGAAAATGAACCAGGTGGTAATGGATCTTCTAAAAACGTTGCCCCTGGAAGAACGCAGTCTGTGGCCTGAGAAGTTGCCCGATCTGGTGGACCTATACAACCACATCCCGGTAGGTTCCACCAACTGTACCCCGGCTTACCTAATGAGGGCAAGACCTGGTAAGTTACCTGTTGACCTGGAAATGGGAGTCCTGACGCCCGAGGACACTTCACCAGAAACGGACTGGGACACAGAGAGGCAGCAGCAGTACCGGAAAGTACAGGAGAGCGTGGAGCGAAGTCTCTGTCAGGCTAGGGAAAGACAAGAGAAGACTTACAACCAGTATGCTCCCGCTGTTCCCCTGGTACCCGGAGAGCAGGTCTTGAAGAGGAAGAGACGGCTCCACAAGTTGGACGACCAGTGGGAGAAGGACCCGTACACCGTACTGCCCTCAAGCCACGAGAACCCGAAGGTCTGTACCATCAGTAAAGACGGAGGGGAAACCACAGCCATTGTATCCCGGGACCACCTGAAGAAGTGCCCCGAACAACTGAGGAACCCTGAGGAGGAACAGGAAGACCATCGACCCGTGGAAGAAAGGGAAGATATGGTTAGTACCGTGCTCGGGGACTTCCCTCGGTCTTGGACTCAAGTCAATGGTGCATTTGTGGTACCCGTACTCACCTTCCTCCAACCATCATCCCAAGAACCTACGGAGCAACGGGTAGAGCTGGAAGAGCAGCCGGTCCAGGAGGCAGAAGACTCCACCCAAGCGGAACAGGAGAATCCACCCTCTGCTTATAGTGAGCCTGCCGTACCCCTAGTGAGACAAAGAGCCGGTAGACAGCTGCCCAGTTTACCCTTGACAGCTCCTACACCCTGTAGTTCAGGGCCAGACAGTCAGCTCCGTAGGTCCACTAGGGCCACTAGAGGCCAGTTACCCGCACGTTGGAGGATCTAAATGTTTAAGTTGTTTTACAATGTTTACCTGTTTATTGTTGCTTGTGTGTAATTTTGTGTTTCTAGTTGTTTTTAGGAGTCTTCGGTGGATTTACCGGGAATCCTTTGTATATAGTTGGAGCGTAACCCAGGATGGACTAGAGACTGTTAAGGACTCGGGGTAGGACAGACCCCTACCTGGTTACGTCTCCCTGTGTTGGTGAAATGGACACCTTTGCTTTTCTTCAAAGACTGCACCCGGTTGCGAACATCCGTGACCATCTTATTGTGTTTCCTTATTGTATTTTATTGTTCTTTGATATACCTTGTTATATTTTTCTAAAAAGTGTTTAGTCCCGGAGTACTAAATTTCACTAGGGGGGAGTGTGACACCCCAGGGGTCTGGTTGTCACAGTGATAGAGATATTACGTCTGAGAGCAGGTGGGAGGTCCTTTGGTCAGGGATCCTGTGCATGCCACACCTCCTGCCCAGCCTTGGGAGGGGAAGAACTTCCCCTGTATAAACCCGGGGCTGAGGCAGGGTTAGTGAGTCCAGGAAGAGTAGAGACAAGAGCAGCATAGGAAGCAGCAGAGTCACAAGGAGTCAGGGGCTGGCAGCTAAAGAGCTCGCCCTGACTAAGAAGATTCTTTACCGGACCCGGAGTCCGAGGCTGTGGGGACTAACTTCTACCCAGCAGCAGAATCCGTCAGGCAGGGGATTTCAGGTCCCCTGGCCCAGAAGCCCGAAGGCCCGGTCACACGCGTGGGACCAGCACCGCCATCGTGGAGCGGAAGCCATTAGAAGGCCCCGAGTCACCGGCCATACGGGTGAGCACCACACGGTACACTCAGGGACGTGGGCTACTTACATCAGCTTCTAGCAAGGTAGCCAGAAGAGTACAGTCAGCTTGGGAGGCCTACAACTACGCCTGGCCAGGGGAGATCCCATCTGCTCAAGGACTGACCAGGCCCCGTTCGCTAGCAAGTACTCCGGGAGGGTCTATCGTTGTTACCAGTAAAGACCCTGAACGCTACCATACCGTCTCTGAGTGGTTCCTGCTACCCCCATCATCCACGTCGGCTGCCCTGAGGCCATACCCCTCCCGTTGGGGGTTATACTATCACGCTGCACCATCCTTCCACCGGCCTCAGCGGTCTGCCCTGCAGCAGCAGCCCCCTGGCTGCATTCAACGGGTGGCGTAGTCATCAACCATTTTCTACCGCTAACAGACTGCCGTCCAGTTTGACTCCCTGGGCACGGACCGGGTCACCGCCACGAGACTACAACCCTAAACAGATCCGGCTCCGGGTAAGCTCCCGCGTGCGCAACGCAGCGCGACACAGGCCCAGGGGCGCGTCATAGTAATGCCCTATCTACACCTTTCACTCATAATAATGCCTCATCTGTGAATCACATGACAAGAATCACATCTCAATGCTCAGACTGGCCGGCATCTCTCCCGGCTTCAGCATCACAGCAGTTGTCATGCTCCTGTTTTATATTGATATAAAATACTGACTGTGTGAATGTGGCCTAAGTGTTGTTAAGGGGTTATAATATCTGTTAGCATTTAACATTTGAAACTGACCTTATTCTGCTGTGTCAGTATCTAGAACATTTTTCCAGAGTCACATGGCTGTAAAGAGCAGTTTTGATGAAGTCCATACCTACCCCCTAGTCTTTTTTTAGTGGTTGTATAGTGACACCTTGTGTTGGAGCGGATTGTTGCACTTAGCACTATATACATTCATGTTCGGACTCGCTACTTGATGTTCTATCTCATATCTTGTGTCCTGTACGTAAACTATGGACATTTATTAATATACAAACCCAGTTTTGTTTTAATTTTATATTATTTCTTGTATCATATTGATATGTTCTCATATATTGTAATGACTTGGGGAAAAAAAAGTGTCATATTTTTGTATTGAGACTGCTAATCCTCAATTTTTCATCTGGGATATTCTACTTATGTATGGTCTATGTAGGTGGTGCATCAGGTGCGATTAAAGGGGTTATCGTCTTTCAGGAAATACTGGTCCCCGGCACAAATTGAAAAAAACAGAAATGCACTTTACTCCTTGTCCCTGGGTGCACAGGTGAGTCTCTGCTGCTGCTCCCAGTATCTGGCATTGACTATGGCGCTTACGTCACATTGACAGCACTCTGTTAATCAGTGAGCTCATTGGCTCTGAGCTGTCGACACCGGCAGAGCTGCTTAGCCCTCTGATTGGCTCACGCTATTGATGTGACATCAGCGCCATAGTCAATGCCGCAAACTGGGGGCAGCAGCAGAGACTTAGTGCTGGACCCAGGGAAAGTGATTATAGTGCGGCTTTGGGGGGGGACCAACATTTCCTGAAAGGAGACAATCCCTTTAAATTTGCTGAGACTGACCATTTAAGAAATCCGTGCTGTTAATCTTGCTTATTGCATCTACCACTTCTTTCTTACAGACTGTAAGATCATATAGGCAGAACTCGTCAGTTAACAAGTCTGCTAAACAGAGGCAGTCTAGATTTTCCTGGCGCTCCCTCCTATACAGCGCTTAAGCGTTACGTCAAGCAGAACGGTCACGTCACGGTCTTGAAGCAGCTAAAACACATTTTTTAAATGATTGTTAGACGGCGTTCACCTATGGCAGCAGTGTTGCATTTTTTTTTTTATTATTATTGCCGTATTAAAACCAAAGTGTTTTTTGTCGCAATTTTGAAAACAAAAAAAGAGAAAACTATGCTGACAACACCAACTATACCAACAATACTGACAGTGCTGACAAGATCACCAGTTCTAACAATGCTGACAGTACTGACAATACCATTAAGGCCGGAGTTACACGAGCAATGATTCTCTCATGCAAGAGAATGGAGCCGATTAAGCTAATGTCACTCAGATCAGACTGTCAGAGTTTGATCACAGTGTCATCGTTGTGTGATCTGATTCTCTAGCATGAGAGAATCACAGCACAGGAACAGAAGATGGAGAACTAAATTTCTCCATCTTCTCCATTGTCTGAGTCTGTGACTGTCGTACTGCACTTCAATGATATCCGAGTGCAGTCTGATGTTTCACACATACCCATAGACTTGTATGGGTGTGCATGATCTGAATTCCAGAGCCACTCTCAGCATGCTGCTATTTTTGTCTATTTTTTTTTCTCATACCGTATCGTCATGAAAAAAAATTGCAGATCTGCATTGCCCAATAGAATAACATTTGTCCGAGTGCTATCCAATAAAACCTCAGATGGCACAAGGCCGTATTATATGCTTGTGTGAGCGAGCCATTATGGGAGCAATAGCAATAATACTAACAAAACCAATAAGGGTTCATTCACGCGTACGATTTTTTCATGTACAAGAAAAACAGACTGTTTATTGTGATCAGACTTTGATCAGAGTGTGGTTCGAGTGGTCCGAGTCTAATTTTTTTTCACTGACTTACATTGACTATTTTGATCACATCCTCAGATCAAGATCAGACATGCCTCCGCGATTTTCATCGGACAAGAAAAATCACGGAAATATTAATGGCCCCGTAGACTATCATAGGTATAAATCCTATCCGTGAAAAATATGGATAGCACTCGTACGTCAAAATCTAGCATAACAGGAGATGCATAGCATGGAGGCTCTGCCTGTGTAGATGGCACAAGCCGCTCAGTGATTGATTCTGAAAGGATACACCATGAATTATATCCTATACATCACAAGGTAATATCTCTGCAAATGAAAAGGAGAAATGAAATAATAAAAAACATATTTTTCTCTGCTCTGCAGCCAAAGTTCCATGATATGGCCAGTTTAACCTGCTAAAAATTAACAATACAAAAACATACGGAGACAGCGCTTCACAATTCAATTGCATATATTTTCATTATTTCCTAAATACATCAATTATAATGATGCAACAGCAAATATAGTATATTTCAGTCGTCATGGGTTCAGAATATCCTTCTTTAGGAGTAGCTGTAAAGGGCTTCATGGAGACCCTGTCTGAGGCAGTGGCACAGGAGTGTCACACTTACAAGTGAAGCACTGTCTTCTTGAAGTTTTTTTTAAATTTTATTTTAAAATTCGTACATGTAGGATTGGAGAAGATCCCTTCTGTAAGGTGTTTTGAAGCTGCAAACAAAAACACAAAGTTCATAATAATATGTAGACCCTACTCCCAAAAACAAAATCACATCGAGCCATAATCACATGTGGTGCACAATACTTGAGAGAGTTCAGATAATGCATATCAAAAAGTAGATTGCCACTCACCACGTAGTACGATAAAATAGCTGTTTATTTTCTTTACATAGTCGAGGGCCACACAAAGAACAATATTCAGCAGGTCCGTAGCATCCACTGTTTTATGCTAAGAGCACTTTCTAAGGTAGCAACCACAAAGTCATTGCTGATTATTTACTGATGGACATGTTTAATATGATCAAACTGATGAAAGGTCCTCTGTAAATGTGGCCAAGGGCTCAGTACACCATTCAGCCCTCTCAATTAGCATGCTTTGCACGTCCCCTTACCTGGCTGACAGCACTCCCTCCACTCAAGATCACACAGTAGTGGGCAGTTGATGCAGACATGCGGGGGGATGAGAGCGCTCCCACACTGACACTGGCAGTGCTCACTCGGTTCAGGCAAATGCAGCCAACTGAGCGAAGGAGAAATGTGTAGCTTGCTAATTGGGAAGACTATTGCTTCCCTAGTCTCTACTGTTTGGCTGTAGCAGTGACATTATGTTGACCGTACTGCAGACAATCACTGAGCTCAGCTGCTTTGCTGATATAAATGGCATGAGGCACTGACCATAGTGATTGGCTGCAGTGCTGTTGAGTAAAGCTCAATTTGTTTTGTTTTTTTTTTACAGGGAACCGAACCAAAGTTTTTTTAAAAGTGGGGAAACCCCTTCATGGGGGTTTTTCCAGGCTGGAGAAAATTTTCAATAAGCACTGTAGAATGCCAAATCCTTACAGTGTGTGTGCTGGTCAAACTGTCAGGATTTGGTTCTGCTTGTGCTTCTTGTATACGTACAGTCAGACTAGCTTCTCGTCTTGATTTTTTTCAAAGTTCAGTGAAAATCTACAGTCCCTGCTTCATTAAGAAAAGCAGGAAGAGCAGCTAGATGGCATGTGGCCATAAGTATAAAAATTTCATATGTATGGTCATGTGACGACGTCTCGAACCGGCACTAACACGAACATATGTACTCATTAACACACCCATATACACAAACACTGATATATACACACACACATATCTCTCTCTCTCTCTCTCTCTCTCTCTCTCTCTCTCTCTCTATATCTATATCTATATCTATATCTATATCTATATCTATATATATATATAATACAAAAATTTGTTTAGCAAATTTTTAGGTCTCAGCCCTGGGAATAATTTTGCAACATTGTTTACTGGTGGCTCAATCATCACAAAACTAACAATTATTTGTAATAAATGTTTTGCAGCAAAGTAAATGTAAAATTTTACAGTAGGTTCACGGTTTCACTTTTTTTAACAAAACACGCTTGCTAGTTATGTCGATGCTTCTCCACACACTGGAGAATAAACTTTCTTGTCTTCTTGAGTGCTCATTGACTAATTGAATGTACTCATGAGTACAATGGAGTATTCGGCGGCATCATTCATGATTTTCAATCCAGCGACTTTTGAGGATGCATCGATGTAACTTGCACTGGTGTGCCACAGACAAGGATCTTGATGAAGAAAATCTTGGTTTATTTCCAGTATAATGAACAGTTTTTTTTGTGTTGGACGTCATGAAGTGATGACGTTTCTTGTGTGACACAAGGTCTTCTTCAGCAAGCTGCACGCAAGTGGAGCAGACATCGTTGCCTTACTTCTGCAGAGTCAGTACCATCTCAACCTTTTCTGGGGTTGAAACCTCACTGCAAAAAAGCCAGACCCACTATAATCTCACCGAGGTACCACAGGTGTCTGTTGAAAGTTTTTATTGCTGCCTCAGCAACATGCGAGTTGATTCCTTTGTATGCTACAAGTTCTTGCAGTAATGTCAAGTCATTTCGCAGCGATGTGGTTGGGATCTGACAGAGGTACCAAGCCTTCAAGTATAAGCAGACATTGCAAAATTGACACATTTTTTACCTCTGTCAAAGTTAAATCAAATTGGTGATGAAACATGAGGATCTTCTGAGCGTATATCACTTTGGCCATCCATCAGGCCCAATGGTAGGCGCCTGGAGGGTTGATGTGTACGTCTGGGTATGCTGGAATAGGAATGCCAGTGTTAACAATTCCTTGTAATCATCTCGTGGATGGCACTGTGCAAGCTGGTTGGTGCACAATTCAACTAGACACTCCTTAAGTGGACCTAGCTCAGTTGAAACTATGTCCTCTTCTATTACAGCCGAAAACTTTGGTTTTATCCAGTTGATTCAAGGCAGCCGAAAATCTCTCGAACAACTTTATATTTGGACCTGTTGATGTCTGCCACAATTTATCAAACATGCTTCTAATAATTAGCTTGTGAATGTGATGACTACACAGCAAACTCAATAGTTCTTTCCGCAGTTTCTGTTGCAAGAGGACGCACGCACCAGCCTTTGTACCAGTGTTACTACTGGTCGTGTCTAATGGCATAAACTTCACTTTATCCAAGAGCTGTCAATCCTGCAGAACCTTGAATACAGCCTTAGCTTGTGCTGCTCCTGTGCTGTTAAGTATCTCTGGGACCAACAACAACTTCGCAGTTCCTTCTCCTGACACTAGTACTGCTTGCAAACCTTTTTCCATCCCAGTGTACAGTCAGTAGACCACTGCTATCGAAAGTAGCTTTGATAGCATTTGCTGCAATCTCTCGATACCAGCGACTAGCCTGTCTGATAGATTTCTTATTCAACGTGAGACTGTCTGGATCATGGCCAAAAGACTGAGAAGCAGCAGCAAGCAGGTAGATTGCTTTTTTTTTATCACTGGTATTAGTTCTATCTATAGCTGCAGCAACTGCCGGAGTCCTAATGATGACAGGTCTTACCGACTTGCATTTCTTGGGACTAAAATGCCCCTCACCCTCATCACTATCATTGTCACAAGCGCCGTTGTCGCTGCAACTGCTGAGACTACTACTGCAAATTTCAGCTGATGCTGTCGACTGCTGAACTCACTCGGTTTCCTTTTTTCTTTATCTGTCTAATTTTCCCATGCTTCCACGACTACCTTTTTCTCTTTGAGCAAGCAATAAATCATAGTCTTCCTGAAGTTTTATAAGTTTCATGGCTTCAGCTCGGATGACATCAACAAATCATCAAGTTTATTAATGAATTCCTTCTCCTTGGATTCTTGTGTTTTAGTTCACGGTTTAGAATTCTTCTTGAGACTAGTGATGAGCGAGCATGCTCGTTACTCGAGATTTACGAGCATGCTTGGGTGTTTTCCGCATATCTTCAGCGTGCTCAGGTGTTATGTTTGAGTCACTCCGTGTGCATGATTTGCGACAGTTTGACAGCTTTAATACATGTGAGGAATGCCTGTTTCTTAGCATGCTCGCCGAAAGGGTTAACAGAACATGCTCGCTCATCACTACTTGAGACTCTTCCATTGACCAATTAGACTCTTCACCTTACTGATCTCGTGATATGGTTGCCTTGTCAAGATTCTCGCTTTTTTCCCAGAACCAAATTACTTTGTTGGCTGCGGCGGTCGCACTGGTACATGTTGATTGTGATTCTGTACAGGCAGGAAATAAACCTGGCCAACACCTGCCTATTTGACGGCAGCTAAGAACTGGTAATATTTCCTGCTGTCCCTCCAATTAACCACATTCTTCAAACACTGCAATTTGAAGACGCAATTTTTTTCTGACAACAGACTAAACTTGTGGGAGGCCTAAATAGCAAACCTAAAACTACATTTCATTAAAGTTTGATACGTTGCTGCGGGGATGAACAAATCCCTGTGTATTCGACTGTACACCTTATTCTTTGCCATTAGCAACTTATGTTAATGACTGAGGGAGGGGCTACAGCCGCAAAGTTTGTTGATTGGCTGCCCTGCACTCAGCCTTTCAACAAACTTTATTGTCCGGGAAGCTGGGACAGTGAATTGAGCGCTAGTTTGTACTACTGCGCATGGTCGCCCTCAGCTCCTTTCACTTCCAGTGCAGGCTAGACAACAGTCAAAGCCGAATACACAGGGATTCGCTTATCCCTACCCTTATTGCAATTCACCCTAATATCGCTCATCAACACTTGCAAACTACTATTATAAATTAAGGTAAGTGAATTTCAGGCAAAAATGTAATTAGACAGTAAAAGACACATGGGAGTGGTGTAGGTGCTGCGTAAATATTTAGAGATTAGACTGACCTAAAACACTGAATAATACTGAATGTTGTCTGTAATCTGGCAAGTTTACTTTGAAACAGGAAATATAAACTAATATTAAATATTCTTTACAAATATGTAAATTAGAGAAAGTTTCAAGGAGCGGTTGGGCCATTATTGCTGCTCTATATTAAAACTACCCAAATCCTATTTTAACGGCTATTAAGTGTCCAAGGCTGACATTGAGCCACCTTTTAAACACAACCAAAATAAATGATTTTTTAAAGAATATTACAGATCATTATGTGTAACAATGTGGAGCTACTATGCTCTAGTAGCCCTGTGCTTACCCTGTAGTGTAGTGGGACTACACTAGATGTGGACTGTCCTTGTTAGGGCAGGAGTAAAGGGGCACAGGGATAGTGCAGTCCATGTAGGGTTTTAATAGGGGCAGAAAAATACGCCTCCCCTGGACCATTGCCTATCTACCTGCTTCCCCTTCAAGAAACATCTCGTCCTTTTTCCCCTACTGTGATGTGTACTACTCCACATATTGGGTGAGGACATTCCATTACTTTTATTCAATTTTCTAAATGTTATTCTATATGGATGATAAACGTTTTCTATTGTTGTCATTATCATAATCCCACCTTACCTATGTTGAATGCATATAAGAAACATTTTTCAATCATTCTAAGACGTCTATCCTGTGTTAATAGCAGGATCATCATATTGATGCTATTTGATCACTTGAGAAGTTTGTCCACTTGTTCGACTTTTCACAGAGACTCTGTGTCATTTAGGCATTAATAAATGATCCTTTCTGATCAGGGTCTGGTAAGCCAATTAGGTGACATGCTTTACTCTCATACTTTGTTGTTACTCCGATCTGGGGAGTATGTGCACTTTGTCTCCACCATAATTGTCTTACACTAAACATTTTAAACTTATCTATTAAAAGTTATATTTTATAGTTAATGCCCTTGCTTACTCTCCTCTACATTTTCAGAAAACAACTAAAACAATAACTATATTTCACTTATTGCCAAACTCAAAATAGATACATTAAGTAAGAAAAATGTTTGCAATATTTTTTATGCAACTGCTGTACATTTGTTATTTTATATATATATATTTTTTTTTATAAAGTTCAAACTGTCTCAAATTAAACCGGTCAGCTACCTAAGTAATGCATTCTAAAATAATAAGATTACTTTTGAAGGATATATTTGGCTGGAATGGTTAGTATTCATTATTTGGTCATGGGATATTTATTAATCACGCAGCCCAATAACATGTGAAATACATTTTTCGGGTTTTATTTCTATTACAGATGTCTTCATTTTACTTTTGTTCATTCAGTGATTCCATTTTTAACCACATCTTATTTCCTCCTAAAGAAAGCAGTCATGGATATTGATATCGGACTGGAGATTAACAAGTTTCTAAATAATGAAGACTGGGACTCCAATAAAATGCAAATTCTTCTTAAAAATGTTGCCTTTACCAATCCCAAAGATTATTTGATATGATTTTGCTTTTAATTATAATAATTATTATTATTATTATTCTTATTCATTAACTAATTATAAATGGAATATCAAAAATTAAACACAAACTTTTCTGCACAAACCCTCCATGCAGTAAGTGTCCTGATTTACCACAATTCCCAGGCTTTTTTTTATCTTGTTAACTACAGATACAATGAGGGAAGTTCTTTTTTTTTTCTTTTCTTTTTTTTTGAGTACAACAATAGATAAGTAATATGTAGGTAAATATTACTATGTTAGACTCTGTGCACATTTGCATGTGTGACACCCCAGGGGTCTGGTTGCCACAGTGATAGAGATATTATGTCTGAGAGCAGGTGGGAGGTCCTTTGGTCAGGGATCCTGTGCATGCCACACCTCCTGCCCAGTCTTGGGAGGGGAAGAACTTCCCCTGTATAAACCCGGGGCTGAGGCAGGGTGAGTCAGACAAGGAGAGTGGAGAAGAGAAGCAGCATAGGAAACAGCAGAGTTACAAGGAGTCAGGGGCTGGCAGCTACAGAGCTCGCCCTGACTAAGAAGATTCTTTACCGGACCCGGAGTCCGAGGCTGTGGGGACTAACTCCTACCCAGCAGCAGAATCCGTCGGGCAGGGGATTTCAGGTCCTCTGGCCCAGAAGCCCGAAGGCACGGTCACACGCGTGGGACCAGCACCGCCATCGTGGAGCGGAAGCCATTAGAAGGCCCCGAGTCACCGGCCATACGGGTGAGCACCACACGGTACACTCAGGGACGTGAGCTACTTACATCAGCTTCTAGCAAGGTAGCCAGAAGAGTACAGTCAGTTTGGGAGGCCTACAACTACGCCTGGCCAGGGGAGATCCCATCTGCTCAAAGACTGACCAGGCCCCGTTTGCTAGCAAGTACTCCGGGAGGGTCTGTCGTTGTTACCAGTAAAGACCCTGAACTACACCGTACCGTCTCTGAGTGGTTCCTGCTACCCCCATCATCCACGTCGGCTGCCCTGAGGCCATACCCCTCCCGTTGGGGGTTATACTATCACGCTGCACAATCCTACCACCGGCCTCAGCGGTCTGCCCTGCAGCAGCAGCTTCCTGGCTGCACTCAACGGGTGGCGTAGTCATCAACTATTTACTACTAATAGACTGCCGTCTAGTTTGACTCCCTGGGCACGGACCGGGTCACCGCCACGAGATTACAACCCTCCACGGATCCGGCTCCGGGTAAGCTCCCGCGTGCGCACCGCAGCGCGACACAGGCCCAGGGGCGCGTCACATGGAAGGTTCAGTTTGGAGCCTCATTGTAGATATGGCCAAAAATACCGCATACCATGGTCCAACCCATTAGTCAGTGAGGTCTGTCTGGTCAATCTGGTGTCCTGGCACCATTATTTCCTATAACAAAACAGAAATGTGGAAATAAGAGTGACGCGCCCCCTGGGCCATGTTGTTAGGGATACCCGGAGCCGGATCAGATGGGGGTTGTAGTCTCCGAGTGGCTGTGACCCGGTCCGTGCCCAGGGTGTCAAACTCAGTGTGCGGCAGTCCTTGCAGATGTTCTTAGTGTCGACTACGCCACCCGTTGATTTGCGGTCAAAAGGCCGCCGCTGCAGGATGGTCCGCTGAGGCTGGTGGTGTGTGTGCAGCTGTGGTAGTATAACCCCCAACGGGAGGGGTATAGCCTCAGGGGGTCAGACGTGGAGGATGGTGGTTGTGAAGGTGCAGCAAGGAGACTCAGAGGCATGAAATGCAGTTTCAGGGTTTTTACTCACTGGTGTTCTTTTGGTCACTCTGGCCTTGAGTGACCACCCGAGCCGTGCTGCGTCCACCAGGTCCTGGACTCGGCCAACCCCCAGGCAATTCTGGAGCGTGGTCCTGAGCTCCTTTCTGACTCTCCCTTCCTCTGGCCGTTCCCACCAGGGATCCACTTTTGGCCGGCTCCCTCGGGTCTCTTGGTGGTCAAGCCTCCTCTGGGCTCCCTGACCCTATGCTCGGTGTGCCTTTCTAGTGGATTTGGTGAGGGTCGTGGCAGATCCTGCCCACAAGCTCCGGTTCCTGGTTAAGGTTCGTTTTGGCCTCTGCCAGCTTGGGATCCGGTAACCTTTTGCCGACCCTTCACCCTTTTGTCCTTATTCTGGGATCTTGGGGTCCCCTCTCGTCCTGCGCCTCTGGGTCCCTCTTCCTTCTCCTCTCCTGGAGTTACTGCTGACTCACTGACTGACTGACTGACCCTGTCCTAAGATGGTGCCCACCTTATATACTCCCTCTATGTGTGAGCTCAGGTGACCAGCACCCAATGAGCTCCTATCTTTACCCAGACTACTCCCCCTATCTGCCCCTACACTACTGGGATGTTCCACCCCCCTCCCACTCCAGCCAGGGACAGACGCTGTCGTACCTGCACATAAACTGGTGGGAGTACCGTCGTTCTGTCCCCCGGAAATGGGATGTATGTAGTGCATGCAGCCTACTAGCTCAGTTCCACACTCCATCCTTACCCGGGAGTGGAATACCACACCTCTGGCTTGAGGTGTAATACCCCTGTAGCAGCCGAGTCCTCAGGGTGCTACAAGAGCATAGACTGGAACAGACCCTACATGATCACAGCCTTGTCTGTAAAAGAAATTAGACATTTTGAATAAACTCTCTTTGATAAAGTGGACTGACTCGGTATCGGATAACCCCTCCAAAGCACAAAAAGTTATTTTTTTTCTGTTAGGAGTTTCTGCAGAAGGCTATCTGTCAGAAAGGCACATATACTCTGAAATAACAAAGCTTGACTTTATCACCAACAGTGTAGCTAAAGCATTAATATAATTGTGGAATATTTCCACTGCTCAAACTGGTACTGATGGCTACATCATGGAGTAATACCGGAATAGCAAACAAAGCGAAATTCCAGCTCTACTGTCTAGAAAAATGTTTTTTATTGAATACAATGTAGATCTACGCGTTTCAGATGAGAATCATCCTTAAGGTTGATTAAGCATGGTTCTCATCTGAAACGCGTAGATCTACTGTACATTGTTTTTTATGGATTTTTGTACATAACATTTGATGTCTGAATTTTAACCTTTTGGATTTTCTATGAAATACATTTTTTTGCACACTGTAGAGCTGGAATTTTGCCTTGTTTGCTACCTACTATGTCTGAACAGCAAGTCTCCTTTCTCTGGAGTGTTGGAGTTCCTTTTGATGTTTAGCTGGACTCTTGCTATATAATACAGGAATACTGACTCTCTGTATTATGTTAGTTGATGAGGACTAGAAACACTAATCTGCTACTTTTTCCTTTTAAATAAACAGCGGTCTGGGATTAAAGAAAAGCTATTTTTTTCATTTAAAGGGTTGTTCTTGAATAGCTTTTCAGGCCTCTCAGTGCACTCCTGCTTGATTGACCGTTCGGACTAGCGGCATTGTCACACAGCTGAGCTATGCACTCGCTCCAAACAGAGGCACCTTTACTACTGCAGCATTAGAGGAGGCCGGTTGCACTGGAGCTGGCCAAATTGTGAGCTAACTGTGCACTCCAATGATCTGGCCAACTGTAGAGCATCTCAGTGATATTCATGCTGGTCTTGATGAGGGGCCTGCTGGAGTCAAACACTGAAAAATGGCGTTCGTCTCAGGTGCCTCACCACAAATCTTACTCCACTTAGGGATTGGGGTAATATTTATGGCATTAGGTACACTACAGCTTGTCATTAATTAGATATTAGGGCAAAACACCTCAATTCTGCCCAGGTTGGTGGAGCTGGGCAAAACCAGTGTGAAAACCTCAAAAGTCCTTAGATTTTTGCACAACTCAGTGTTGTGCAAAAATTTAGCAATTGTTCAAAGTGATTTACACCCGAATTTGTCAAAATTGTTTGATCAATCGGGGGCCTAAGCGTGTGCAGCCTCCACTGCCAGAGTGCAGTAACCCAGGCAATGAGTCAACAATAAAATTAACATTCGCTCTATTTGTGAGTACAGGGAGCATTTTTAATAATTAAATAATTTTTACAACTTTGCAATTTTAACCTTTAAAGAACATGAAACGACCAATTTAAACCCATACAATGCTGTTAGTGGCTTTTGGACAGTTTATATTTATGCCCGAGCCAGACACAACTGATTTGTACAGGTCCAGTGTCTGTAGCAGTGTGTTCATGACTTTTACATGTTCACATTAATATACCTCATCTACAGTCAGGAGCAGAGAAAACATAAGCTCACTACTGAATATATTTGATACAATTCAGCTTTAAGCAAACACAGGGAACAAAGTATATTATATTACTAGCTAGGTTATATTGTACTAGTGGTTCCCATTTAGGCCAATGCCCCACTATCAGTATGTGGTCAGTATTTTTTCTCTGGAGTGGAAGCCAAAACCAGATGAGGAGCAATAGGTATAATAGAAACAAGTCACCAATTCTGCATTTATTTGCAGGCAACAATCTGTTGGCCGGTATCCTACAGCTTTCATGGCCCACGATGGTCTCGTGGTGGGGGGGGACAAAAAAAAACAAAAAAACACTATTCCAGTCAAGTCTCTGGGTATTGTGATAAAATAGCTTATCAACTTGTGTGTGGAAAAGAAAACTAACGTTAGAGTGCCTTTAACAATAGCTACTTAGTATAAAGGTTTTGGCTTCAACTTCTGAGAAAAAATACTGACCGAATACTGATAGTGGGGCCGTGGCCTTAGAGCCGCACTCCTCCAATGATAACAGATAATAGCCGGGAGCCTATGTACAGGCAGTGATTCAGGCAAGGACTGAGACTACTAAAAAAAAAATAAAAAAACAGCCTTCTCTTACTTTTTATATACACATAAAATATAACCTTGTCTCTTCTACTTTTTTCAATCATTAAAGGAAAAAGAAAGTGTTGAACTGTTTAAAGGATTTCTCCAGAGGCTACTGAATAATGCAGATAAACGTGGCCTGGTATGTATTAAAATGTATCTGCTTTAGTAGGTAAAGAATAATGTATAGTTTAATAATAAAAAAAAATATTACTTTTTATAAAAAAATAAAATAATGCTTCATATATTGTATCTTATTTTTCAAAACCGAAATGAGTAGCTGTAAAGTGAAATAAATGTGGTCAAGTTTTCCTTAAAGGGGTTTCCAGGTTTGTTACGAAAATCCTCAGTCCTCATAAGTGAATAGAGTGAGGCCACGCACATATTGTCAGAATGTGGCTGGGATTATGCATATTACATACTCTCTGCCGGAGCCAGAGACTCCTGACAGCACGCGCTATGCGCGATGTGAGGATTCACAAGTCTGAAGGCACATAGATTAACTGCAGACTTTTATGCCAAATCTGGACGACCCCTTTTAGAAAGCACAGCACTGGGATATCATGACAGCAAAAAAAAAAAAAAAAACAGTACCGTATTTTTCGGAGTATAAGATGAACCGGACCATAAGATGCAACTAGGTTTTAGAGGAGGAAAATAGAAAAAAATTGAAGCTAAAAATGTGGTCATGATGCATGGTTATGGGGAGGGAGTCTGCCATTGACACTGTTATAGGGGTAATGTCCCCCATTCTGGTATGTGTATGTATGTATGTATGTGTATGTATATATGATATATATATATATATATATATATATATATATATATATATGGTCCCCTCATCCTGGTATACATGGTCTCTCATACTGGCATGCATGGCACCCCCATCCCCATAACGCTGCACAAATAAAGAATATAATTGATTCTACTCACCTTCCCTCTGCTTCAGCGCTGCATCCTGTTCTGCTGGCAGTAGCTGATTTCAGTGTGTAAGCAGCGCATGCCGCCACTGCCATGCGTCCTCACCCGCTTAGGTCAGCTGCTGAAATATTAACTGCTCCCTACGCCGGGACTATTGGCGTGGAAGCTGTAAATATTAATGTTTCTTAATAGTGCGCCGCACAGTGTTAGCCGCAGCCGCAGGCTCCTGCAGCGGCACGCTCCATGGGAGTGGGGAGCAGTGAATATTCATTTTCAGCGGGCACAGTGTTAGCTGCAGCAGGTGGCTTCTACCTCCTGTGACCCGCTCCTCCACCACTGCTGCTCCCCCACACACCACCATCCACAGCTGGACTATAAGTTACCATACATCTGGACTATAAGACTCACCCCCCACTTTCCTC
The DNA here is from genome assembly GCF_046119375.1 of Phyllobates terribilis. Classification (NCBI taxonomy): domain Eukaryota; kingdom Metazoa; phylum Chordata; class Amphibia; order Anura; family Dendrobatidae; genus Phyllobates; species Phyllobates terribilis. The sequence goes on along the minus strand of NW_027362768.1, from coordinate 29,943,101 downwards.
CAAAATTTTGGAGGAAAAAAGTGCATCTTATAGTCCAAAAAATACGGTAATTTAATATCTAACCTGACATCGATCAACGAATTGTGCAATGGTAAATTATCTTAATTATCTTAAAGAACCACTCCTGTGTTTTTTTTATTCATTTCACCACCGGTAGTGGTATAACTAATGTCTCTTTCCTGCCTGTAGTAGAATACTTACAAGCCGTCATCTACTGCTGTTATCGGCGCTGCTCCAGTCCTCTTCTGTTGATTGTGACCTTCCAGATCCCTAAGTGTTTGCTGGGTAATCTGGAATTCACTTCCCTAGATAAGTCTATGAAAGCCAGAAGGAGGCCAGAATGAGGCCTCATAGAATTACATTAACCCCTTCATCCCCAAGCCTGTTTTCACCTTCCTGACCAGGCCAATTTTTTCAATTCTGCCCAGTGTCACTTTATAAGGTAATAAATAGAATGCGTCAACATATCCCAGGGATTCTAAGATTACTGTTTCATGACACATTGTACTTTGTTAGTGATAAATTTAGGCCAATATTTTTTGCATTTATTTGTGAAAAAAATAGAATTTTGGCCAAAATATAAAAAATTTCACAGTTTTCAAACTGAAATTTTATGCCATTTAAACCAGATAGTTATATCACACAAAATAGTTAATAAATAACATTTACCAAATGTCTACTTTACATGAGCATCATTTTTAAGACATATTTTTATTTTGTTAGAAACGTTAAAAGTTTATCAGCAATTTCTCATATTTCCATCAAAATTTACAAAACCATTTTTTAGGGACCACATTATGTTTAAAGCGACTTTGATGGCCCTATGTGACAGAAAATACCCAAAAATGACACTATTTTAAAAACTGCATCCCTCAAAGTGCTCAAAACCACATTGAAGAAGTTTATTACCCCTTTAGGTGCTTCAAAGGAATTAATCAAAGTAGAAGAAAAAAAATGAACATTTTCATTTTTCCCACAAAAATGTTTAGTCCCAAATTTTTCATTTTCACACAGCTAACATGAGAAAATGGACCATGCAATTTGTTATGCAATTTCTCCTGAGTACATCGATACCCCATGTACATTCATACAGGATAAACCAATAAAAAGCTTAATGAGAGTGCTTCTGTAAGTACAACATTATAGATACAAATAAGCGGCACAGGAATACTACCTAATATATCCACCCACATTGGGAACATTTGAATTTCAGTTCATAACATATAAAGAATCTGAAACCAGTAACCCCTATGTGGACTATTATCTTATGCATCTCACACTAAACTGATAACATTACAGTGAAGGCTTCGTGCTTACAGTGGGAGGTAGATTAAAGGAATATTATAAATGATTTAATATGTTATGTTTTTGTTCAGGTAAAAGGAACTAATGGTTCTAATTCTAGTTGTCCTAGGACAATTTAACAGAAGTTTAATTTACCCTCTACTGGGGCCATTTTTTATTGAACTTTGATATGAAGGGTTGTTGTGATCACATCAATGAGCGACGGAAGTGACAACTACTCTCACTGTGTAGAGCAGCGACTGTGAGTTACCATCAGCACCGCTCAAATGACTGAAGCCGAGCTGCTACAGGTGGGATAAAACTTCATTTTCTTTATAAGGTAATTACTCTGGAACACTTCAACGGATCCCACTGATTCTGAAACTGTTTTTTTCATGACATATTGCACTTCGTGATAGTGGTAAAATTTCTTCGATATCACTTACGTTTATTTGTAAAAAAAATGGAAATTTGGCGAAAATGTTGAAAATTTGCAATTTTCTAACTTAGAATTCTTATGCCCTTAAATCAGAGAGTCATGTCACACAAAATAGTTAATAAATAACATTTACCACATGTGTACTTTACATCAGCACAATTTTTGCAACCAATTTTTTTTTGTTAGGAAGTTATAAGGGTTAAAGGTTGACCAGCGATTTCTCATTTTTCCAACAAAATTTACAAAACCATTTTTTAGGGACCACCTCACATTTGGGAGGTATATATGACAGAAACTACACTCCTCAAAGTTCTCAAAATCACATTCAAGAAGTTTATAAACCCTTCACGTGCTTCACAGGAACAGAAGCGAAGTGGAAAGAAAAAAAAATCACTTTTTTCACACAAGTTTTAATCCAGACTCCATTTTTTTTTGCAAGGGTAAAAAGAGAAAATGGACCAAAATATTTGTTGTGCAATCTCTCCTGAGCATGTTGATACCCCATATGTGGGGGAAAACCACTGTTTGGGCAAAAGGCAGGGCTCCTAAGAGAAGGAGCACAGTTTGACTTTTTGAATGCAAAATTGGCTGGAATCTAGAGTGGACGCCATGTTGCATTTGGAAAGCCCCTGATGTGCCTATACTGGAAACCCCCCACAAGTGACACCATTTTGGAAACTACATTGCTCTAGGAACTTATCTGAACTGTGGTGAGCACCTTGAACTTCAGGTACTTCACAGAAGTTTATAATGTAGAGCCATGAAAATAAAAAATCAAACTTTTTCCACAAAAACTATCTTTTAGCCCCAAATTTTTATTTTTACAAGGGTAAGAAGAAAATGGACCCCTAGAATTTTTGAGTAATTTCTCCTGAGTACGCTGATACCCTATATATGGGAAAAAAAACACTGTATGGGAGCACAGCATGGCTTGGAAGGGAAGGAGCACTGTGTGACTTTTTGAATGTAAAATTTGCTGGCCTAATTAGCGGACGCCGTGTCTTGTTTGGAGAGCCCCTGATGTGCCAAAACAGTGAAAACCTCCCACAAGTGACCCCATTTTGTAAACTACACCCCTCAAGGATTCTATCAAGGGGTATAGTGAACATTTTAAATCTAGAGATATGACACAGAATCTGATGACAACATATTCAATATCATGACCTAATGTTACCAGTGTTGAGCGCAAGTGCTTGTTACTTTAGTTTGCATCTGGTGCTCGGGTATGCACATAGTATCACAGGTCCTTGAGTGACATGCTAGAGTCCCCTCCCCACATGTTCGCGGCTGTTAGACACCCAAAGAAAAAACATTTGTGGATTACCCATGTATGGCAGGAAATCCCTGCGTTTTTTGTTTTTTTTTGCTGTATAACAACCGCGAAACATGTGGGGTGGGGACTCGAGCATGTCACTCGAGCACTCACGATATTCAATGCATACCGAAGCAACCAATGCAAACTCAAGTAGTGAGCACTTGCGCTCAGCACTAGTCGTCATATCGTCATTTTTTCCCCTCACCCATGACAGCACACCTTGAGAGAGGGATCCGCCCCACCAAGGACAGGAAACCGTCTGAAATAAAAGGGCGGTACCTCTCCCTCGCTTCAGTTGGTTTCCTGTCCTTGATGGGAACCTGTCTGGAAGAAAGAAGACTTACTTGGGGCTGTTCCGGTGTGGAAGAGCGGGTACTGGTCTGTGCACCGGGTTCCAGTCTCCAGAAGCGCCATCCGCAGCTCCCCTGGGGTCCTGCGTCCGAGCGGGCGCACGTGGTGAGGCAGGCTCCGTCCTCCCGTAGACCACTGCGCCGCCCTCCCCCTGCTGCTTCTGTCGGCCGCGCACTGGAGTGGTAACTTCCGGGTATGACATGCCTGACGTCACGGCGCGGGGCATGCTGGGAGAGGCGTGCCAGGTGACGTCAGGGGCGGCGCCCGATCCAAGATGGCACCCTGTGAAGTGTTCCAGGCCGTTTTTTTTCGGATGGAGCTCCGGCCTGGGAAGGGGGGAGGGCCCATGAACTGGAGGAGGTTCTGGATGGCCCTATTTTAGGAGGAAGGGGGTTATCCTGGAAGCGTGGTACGCTTCTGAAGCATGGCTGACCAGGATAGCAAAGAGCAGCAGCTAACCCCCCCCCCCCCTCAGCAACGGAAGAAGCAGAGGGATTCCTCTCACACGGACAGCCGCTCGAGCAATCGCAGTGGCAGCCGCAGGAGCAAGGTGTCAAGCGCCTCTGGACCATCCAGAATGTAATCATCTGTTCCGTTACAGCCTCCGAATCCGGTACCCGTTTGTGACTTCCAGGGGTGAGTGATCTTCGTGAATGTCACCTTTTAGTAATGGGAAGTCTCTTATGTGCTTCCTTTTATAGGAGCCTAAGAAGAGTAGCGCCAAGCAAAAGCACAGAATGTGTGCCCTATGCCAAACTTCCCTTCCCATAGATTGGCAAAAGCAGCTTTGCCCGGACTGCGTTGCTAAAACTATAGCGGAAAATTCCCTGGATTTCGCATCTAATTTGAAATCTATAGTCCACGCAGAGGTTCAGGAGTCCCTGAAGGGGTTGCTTAGAGGGATGAAAAGATCCCATAGAGATGTCTCCTCCAACTCTGATTCCTCCCAGTCCGAGGATCTGTGGCTGAGTGATTCATCATCCTCTTCCTCATCGGATAACGGTAGACCCTGTTTCCCCATTGAGAGTACGGACAGACTGGTTAGAGCAGTCAGATCAACCATGGGTCTGGGGGAGGAGAAAGCATCCAAATCCCGGGAAGACGTTATGTTTGCGGGCCTTGGAGAAAGAGACGCTCCTTTCCGATAAACATTAAAATTCAGGGCCTCATTGACCGAGAGTGGAAGAAACCAGAAAGATCAGGGGCCTTACCCTCCTTCTCTAAAAGAAGGTACCCCTTCGAAGAGAAGGACTCTGAGCCTTGGGATAAGATCCCCAAAGTTGACGGGACTGTAGCCAGGTCGTCCAAAAAATCTTCCCTGCCCTTGGAGGACTCAGGCGTCCTAAAAGATGCCCTTGATAAAAAGGCTGACTCCTTTCTGCATCACACTTGGGAAGCTGCAGCAGGAGGCCTGAAGCCAGCGGTAGCTGGCACCTGTGTGGCAAGATCCCTAATGGTGTGGCTCCAACAGTTGGAGGACCAAGTTAAGGATAAAAAGGTCTCTAGGGATAGAATCCTTTCAAATCTACCCCTAATGCAGGCAGCATCGGCCTTCCTGGCGGACTCTTCAGCAGACTCTGTCAGGCTTTTGGCTAGATCAGCGAGTCTATCTAATGCTGCCAGACGGGCCTTGTGGCTCAAAGGTTGCCCTGGCGACCTACAGTCCAAGCATAAATTGTGTTCCCTCCCGTGTGATGGTAGACTCCTGTTTGGCCAGAAGTTGGAATACCTTTTAGAAAAGGCGGGCGATAGGAACAAAGGGTTCCCAGGATTTTCAGGGGACTCAAAAAAGTTTGGTTTTCGGAGGAGAAAATTTAATCTGGGTCGCCCTCCAGGAGACAGGAGAAGATGGGAGACCAAGTCCAAAAAGGAGTCAGGCTATATGTTTCGAGGACCGTCCTCAAATACAAAAAAGTCCTCCCAATGACGCCAAGCCGGAGGTAGGGGGGAGGCTTTCCCACTTTTTTCCAGCTTGGAAAACAATTACAGCAAACCCCTGGATTCTGAACATTGTGAGTGGTGGCCTGAAGATACAGTTCAGCCAGATCCCTTGTCGGACCTTTGTGGTTACCCCCAAAAGGAAGGTCCAGGAAGAACAAGGAACACTGGAAGCAGAAATATTAGGGCTAGTAGGGAAACGGGTCCTTCTCGAAGTGCTGATACAAAGAGGGAAGGGATTCTATTCCCCTCTGTTCATGATAAAAAAACAAAACAACAGGTCCTTAAGGACCATCATCAACCTCAGGAGTCTGAACCAGTTAATAGAAAACCAGACTTTCAAGATGGAGTCAGTGAGCTCGGCAGTGAAGCTCTTGCACCACAATTGCTTTATGGCAGTAATAGACCTGAAGGACGCATATTACGTCCCAATTCATCCAGACTACCAGAAGTATCTGAGAGTAGCCCTGTTCATTCAGAAAGAGCTGAGGCATTTTCAGTTTGCTGCCCTACCCTTCGGCCTCTCCATAGCCCTGAGAATATTCACAAAACTAATAGCGGAAGTAACAGCCTTTCTACGAATCAAGAACGTAGTGATCGTGCCCTACTTAGACGACTTCTTAATAATAGGGAAATCAGAAGTCCACTGCTCCAGTCAACTTCTAGAAGTCACGGCGGTGTTGCATCAGCTAGGGTGGTTGGTAAATTCCCAAAAGTCAAAACTAACCCCCTCAAGGACTCAGATCTTCCTAGGTCTAATCCTGGACTCTCATCTCCAAGCATGCTTCCTCCCAGAAGACAAGGTCCGCAAATTGATCATTTTAGTCTTGAAAGCCATGCGATCTCCAGTGATGTCCCTAAGAGAGGCAATGTCCCTCCTGGGCTCTATGACGGCCTGTCTCCCAGCAGTCAAATGGGCTCAGGGGCATATGAGACTTCTTCAGTGGGAGGTCCTGTCAGCGCAGAGGTCCTTCAACGGGCATTTAGAAAGCAAGTTCTCTCTCTCCCCAGAAGCTGTGGATTCCCTTTCATGGTGGACAGACAGGGGAAATCTGACCTCAGGCGTACAGTGGTCCAGACCAGTAGATCGGGTGATTACAACCGATGCGAGCAGTTCCGGATGGGGGGGTCATCTGGCAGAGCTCTCAATACAGGGTCACTGGACATACCACGAGATGGGGGCATCCTCAAACATAAAAGAGCTTTGGGCAGTAGAGAGATCCCTGACAGGCTTCCTTCCTCACATTCAGGGTCACCACGTCCAGGTCAGGTCCGACAACCGGACATTAGTAGCCTATGTGAATCACCAGGGGGGAACAAGATAACGCTCTCTGATGGCTGTGGCAGACAGAATCCTTCATCTGGCAGAACGACACCTCCCATCCCTCAGTGCCCTTCACATAAAGGGGGTGGAAAACGTAAAGGCAGATTTTCTCAGCCGCCATACCCTAAGACAAGGGGAATGGAGCTTAAACCCGGGGGTCTTCCAACAGATTGTCCAGTTATGGGAACAGCCAGACATAGACCTGTTCGCCACAAGAGAAAACAGGAAGGTAGACAGATTCTGTTCCTTAAATCCAGCAGAAAATCCCCATGCCGTGGATGCCCTCCAGATCCCTTGGAAGTTCAGGAAGGCCTATGCCTTTCCCCCGTTAGTAATGATTCCAGCAGTGGTGAGGAAGATTCGGGAGGAAGGCGCAAGGGTAATTCTTATAGCCCCTTTTTGGCCCAAGAGGCCTTGGTTCTCCCTGCTTCGACTAATGTCGGTTTCAGATCTCTGGGTTCTACCAGAGAGGCCGGACCTTCTCATTCAGGGACCAGTATTCCACGCCCAAGCCAGAGGTTTCCATCTTGCGGCGTGGAATTTGAGAGGTCACTACTGAGTAACAAGGGGTTTTCACCAGGGTTAGTCTCTACCTTGCTGGGTAGTAGGAAACCAATAACGACTAAGATTTATAACAGAGTCTGGAGTAAATTCCTAGAATTTTATAGATTCGCCATTATCAGACAAGCCTCCAATCAGGGGAATCCTGGCGTTTCTGCAAAAGGGGCATGACCTAGGTCTAGCCGCAGGGACTCTTAAAGTTCAGGTGTCGGCATTGGGGGCGCTCTATAATTTTAACTTGGCTGGGAACAAGTGGGTCTCGAGGTTTATCAAGTTCTGTGCCAGAGACAGACCGGTTCGGTCCCTAAAAGTTCCTTCCTGGGACCTGAATTTGGTCTTGAACTCACTTACCAGTGACCCGTTCGAACCCCTACAGGATGTCTCTCCAAAGATCCTCACCCTTAAGACCATCCTCTTAGTGGCCTTGACGTCTGCTCGTAGAGTATGTGACCAGCAGGCCCTTTCGGTTAATCCTCCTTACACACAAATTTATGATGATGGGGTCACCTTGCGTCCAGATCCAGCATACCTTCCCAAAGTGGTATCTAGATTTCGCTGTAACCAGGAGATTGTACTACCCTCGTTTTGCTGCAATCCTAAAAACCCAGGAGAAGTTAGATTCCATAACCTAGATGTTAGAAGATCCCTACTACAGTACATTAACATGACTAGTGTATGGAGGAAGGACCATTCCTTGTTCCTGGCCTTTCAGGGGAATAGGAAGGGTCACGGGGTGTCCAAGGGTACCATTTCTAGGTGGCTTAGGGAGGCCATTTGTTTAGCATATACAGTACAGACCAAAAGTTTAGACACACCTTCTCATTTAAAGATTTTTCTGTATTTTCATGACTATGAAAATTGTACATTCACACTAAAGGCATCAAAACTATGAATTAACACATGTGGAATTATATATTTAACAAAAAAGTGTGAAACAACTAAAAATATGTCTTATATTCTAGGTTCTTCAAAGTAGCCACCTTTTACTTTGACGACTGCTTTGCACACTCTTGGCATTCTCTTGATGAGCTTCAAGAGGTAGTCACCGGAAATGGTTTTCACTTCACAGGTGTGCCCTGTCAGGTTTAATAAGTGGGATTTCTTGCCTTATAAATGGGGTTGGGACCATCAGTTGTGTTGTGCAGAAGTCAGGTGGATAAACAGCTGATAGTCCTACTGAATAGATTGTTAGAATTTGTATTATGGTAAGAAAAAAGCAGCTAAGTAAAGAAAAACGAGTGGCCATCATTACTTTAAGAAATGAAGGTCAGTCAGTCCGAAAAATTGGGAAAACTTTAAAAGTGTCCCCAAGTGCAGTTGCAAAAACCATCAAGCGCTACAAAGAAACTGTCTCACATGAGGACCGCCCTAGGAAAGGAAGACCAAGAGTCACCACTGCTTCTAAGGATAAGTTTATCCGAGTCACCAGCCTCAGAAATTGCAGGTTAACTGCAGCTCAGATTAGAGACCAGGTCAATGCCACACAGAGTTCTAGCAGCAGACACATCTCTACAACAACTGTTAAGAGGAGACTTTGTGCAGCCGGCCTTCATGGTAAAATAGCTGCTAGGAAACCACTGCTAAGGACAGGCAACAAGCAGAAGAGACTTGTTTGGGCTAAAGAACACAAGGAATGGACATTAGATCAGTGGAAATCTGTGCTTTGGTCTGATGAGTCCAAATTTGAGATCTTTGGTTCCAACCACCGTGTCTTTGTGCGACGCAGAAAAGGTGAACGGATGGACTCTACATGCCTGGTTCCCACCGTGAAGCATGGAGGAGGAGGTATGATGGTGTGGGGGTGCTTTGCTGGTGACACTGTTGGGGATTTATTCAAAATTGAAGGCATACTGAAACAGCATGGCTACTACAGCATCTTGCAGCGGCATGCTATTCCATCCGGTTTGCATTTAGTTGGACCATCATTTATTTTTCAACAGGACAATGACCCCAAACACACCTCCAGGCTGTGTAAGGGCTATTTGACCAAGGAGAAGAGTGATGGGGTGCTACGCCAGATGACCTGGCCTCCACAGTCACCAGACCTGAACCCAATCGAGATGGTTTGGGGTGAGCTGGATCGCAGAGTGAAGGCAAAAGGGCCAACAAGTGCTAAGCATCTCTGGGAACTCCTTCAAGATTGTTGGAAGACCATTTCCAGTGACTACCTCTTGAAGCTCATCAAGAGAATGGCAAGAGTGTGCAAAGCAGTCATCAAAGCAAAAGGTGGCTACTTTGAAGAACCTAGAATATAAGATATATTTTCAGCTGTTTCACAATTTTTTGTTAAGTATATAATTCCACATGTGTTAATTCATAGTTTTGGTGCCTTCAGTGTGAATGTACAATTTTCATAGTCATGAAAATACAGAAAAATCTTTAAATGAGAAGGTGTGTCCAAACTTTTGGTCTGTACTGTACATCCACAGGAGTTCCGGCCCCGGACAATGTCAGGTCTCATTCCACCAGAGCCGTCGCAACCTCCTGGGCGGAAAGGGCAGACGTCTCAATCGATCAGATATGTAGAGCTGCTACTTGGTCTACACCATCCACCTTCTTTAAACACTATCGGTTGGATCTGTCCTCCTCTGACCTCACGTTTGGAAGAAGGGTACTTCAGGCGGTGGTCCCTCCCTAGGGTGCTCATAATTCTCCAAAATTCTCTCAAGGTGTGCTGTCATGGGTGAGGGGAAAACACCAAGGTTACTTACCGGTAGCCGGTTTTTCCTGAGCCCATGACAGCACCCGTAGTCCCCCCCCCCCCCCCCCTATTTTTCTGTTTCTCACACCCTGGTGTGCACTGTTTTGGGTGTATATATATATATATATATATATATATATATATATATATATATATATATATATATATATATATATATATACACATACTGTAGGTGTTGGTTATATGCCTAACCTCTTTGGGAGGTCCTCTCAATGCTCTGTAAACAACTGAAGCGAGGGAGAGGTACCGCCCTTTTATTTCAGACGGTTTCCTGTCCTTGGTGGGGCGGATCCCTCTCTCAAGGTGTGCTGTCATGGGTTCAGGAAAAAACGGCTACCGGTAAGTAACCTTGGTGTTTTTCCTTTTACTTTTGAAAAAATCCCAGCCCTAACCCCAACACAACCCTAACCCCAATCCTACCCCTAATCCTAACCCTAAACCCTAACTTCAAAGAATGGAAAAAGAAATAGTTTTTTATTTTATCATTTTTATGTAACTTAGGTGGGTGACAAAGGGGTATTTGAAATGTATTCTAAAATTACATAAGATTTTCACGAGTCCTAAAAGTAGATAAAAGAGAACAAAATCTAAGAAATTAGTCAAAAAGATTAGGCTTTGTCTTTATTATTAAGGAAAATGATCCAAAATCACATGTCTGTGAGTGGTAAAAGTATGTGAACCTTTTCTTTCAATATTTAATATAAAACACTTGTAAATCCATAACTGCAAGTAAACATTTTCAGTAATTGTTGACCAGTGCTTCAAATCAGCTTGGAAGAATTTTAGCCCACTCCTCTCTACAAAACTGTTAGAACCCTCCTGTTTGTTTTTTTCTATCTTGTGTTTTGCGGTCACGTGACCATCTGCCTTTATATTCCAGCTCCACCCTTGTGGCTGTGCTGGACTTCAGTGTTTGACTGTTTCTCTAGCCAGGTGCTTCGGTGCCTTTCTCTGTCAAGTTTGCTTGCTCCTCTGGGACCTCTGGTACATTTTTGTCAGTTTGTCTTTTTGTGTTCTGCAACAACTTCTCTGTTTAGGAGATGTCCCATTTTTGCATCTTTCCTTAGTACATGTTGCAGATCTTAACAAAAACAGTTATTTTGGTGGATTTTCTCTGATGAACTGCTTCAGGTCCTTCAACAACATTTCTATAGGATTAAGATTAGTGTTGAGCAAGCATGCTCGACACTGCTCGGTACTCGCCCGAGCATCTCACTACTCGGGATGTTCGGCGAGCACCGAGCATTTCCGGGTTACTCGGGCGGGAGCTCGGGTCTCCGCCTTGCATGTTTGGCGCTCTTTACAGAGCCAATGAACATGCAGGGATTGCCAGCCAGTCACTGTAATGCCGCAGCCATGTTGTTTGTGGGCATTACAGTGATTGGCTGGCCGCACAGCGTCACCTCGAGTATTTAAAACCAGGCGTCGCCATCTTGGACACAGTCGCTCCGGATCAGACAGTGTAGGGTCAGTGCTGCTGAGCTAGGGAGAGATTTATACTGCAAAATAGTTAGTGTAGGGTCTCTAAAGCCTGCCAAATCAAACAAACAGTCCTTCTCAGGACTAATATCCATCCCAGATATCAGGCAGGCAGGCTGTATAGGAGACGCAGGGGTTATACCAACAAACACTGCATTACAGTCCTGTGTGCTCCTGCTGGTCAAATTGCTAGACTTATCCCCAGGTCTCAGGGGCCAGGAAAAATCCTTTTTTTTTTCATCTAAATCCTGTTTTGTTTTGTTTTTTTTTCTCAGTCAGACTGTACAAATACCCATCTTATTAACCTTTTGGTATCCCCCCCCCCCCCCCCAAAAAAAAAAAAAAAATTGAGTGTGTCTGTGAGCGTTCAGACACAAATGTATCTGTTTAAAAGAGTCTGGTGTAGGCCAGAGAAATAGAACTGTGTTTTTCCTCTTCCACGCTTCAAATCTAGGTGTTATCAACCTGCTTGCCTTTTTTTCCATAAAAAAAAACTGTTTGAGTGTGTCGCTGACTGTTCAGACACAAATATATCTATTTTAACAAGTCTGGTATACACCAGGAAATTATAACTGTAGTTTTGCAGTTCCACGGTTCAAATCTCTGTATTATCCACTTTTTTGTCTTTTTTCCATAAAAAAAAACATTTTCAGTGTCTCGCTGACTGTTCAGACACCAACATATCTGTTTAAAAGAGTATGGTGTAGGCAAGAGAAATAGAACTGTGGTTTTCCTCTTCCACGGTTCTAATCTACTTTTTATTACCCTTTTGCCATTGATAGTGCGAGTGTAAGCTATTTTACTTCCTTTACAATGGGCAAGGCGCGTGGCAAGGGACGTGGAAGTGGACGTTCTGGTGATGGTTCGTGCAGAGGACGGGGCCGTGGCCAAGGTGAAAATGTGCCACAACCAACAGCCACATCTTCACGCTCCCACTTCTTGACCAAATTACTAGGGAAGCACACAACAACAAGACCACTATTACGAACTGATCAGTGTGAACAGGTTATTAATTGGATAGCAGATAATGCTTCCAGACACCTGGGCACCACCACCTCCGGTCTGTCTTCCACACGGTCAAGTGTTAGTAGCCGTGAGTCTCGACCGCATACTTCTCCTCACCCTGATGCTCCTTCCTCCCACCATGCCGAGTGTCGTCAGACAGCAATTGATCCCCCACTTGGACACTCTGAAAAGCTGTTCACTGGTCCATTTCCATATTTGGGCCTCTTGCCTGCTCCGCTTGAAGTGGTGGAAGAGGAGATCCCATGTAGCGATGGCCAAATATTTGAACAGCTACGGCCACAGGAAGGCGACGCTGGCAATTTGTCACAAGAGGTGGACGATGACGAGACACAATTGCCACAAAGTGAGGAGGAGGACCGTGGTGCGTAAGTGGAAGAGGAGGAGGTGGTGGATGATCTAGTAACTGACCCAACGTGGCAGGAGGACACGCAGAGCGAGGCCAGCAGCACACAGGGGGAGGGAGGCAGAGTACCCCAACAGGCAGGAAGAAGCAATGTGGTGGCCGCACACAGAAGGCGGGCAACCGTTCCCCGTAACACCAACATGAGGGATGTTGCCAGTACAACCGGTAGGTCTTCCAGAGTCTGGAATTTTTTTAAAGACTCTGCTGTTAACCCCAAAAAGGCCATTTGTACCACCTGCCAGGCCAGCATCAGCAGGGGTGACAAAACTACCAGCCTGACCACCACCAGCATGATCAGGCACATGGCAGCAAAGCACCCGACTTTGTGGGGTGAACCCCAGGGTCCACGACCAGTGTCAGCAGGTGTCACCACTGCTTCTTCCGCTGTTGTGCGTGTAAGAGGACCCCCTGTTGTGCGTGCAAGGCAATCCCTTGTCCATACTGCATGCAAAGTTGCCCCCTCCTCTCAGTCTTCACTTGTTACGGCAGTTTCTCAAGAAACAGCATCAACGTCCACGTCGCACCGCAGCGTTCAGTTGTCCATATCCCAGAGCTTTGAATGAAAGCGCAAATTTGCAGCCAACACCCCACAGGCCACAGTCCTAAATTCGCACATTTCACGACTGCTTGCGTTGGAAATGCTGCCTTTTAGGCTGGTGGAGATGGAATCCTTCTGCAACCTTATGGCGGTGGCCATCCCTTGGTACTTGGTCCCCAGCCGACACTATTTTGCCGGGTGTGCCATCCCCGCACTAGACAGGCACGTGTCCCAAAACATCTGCTGTGCCCTCAACAGTACTTGTGGCCAGGGATGGTACATCTCCCTGATGGCACACTGGGTAAACATAGTGGAAGCCGGGACCCAGTCGGACCTTAGGAAGGAACACATCCTCCCCACACCGAGGATTGCTGGCCCTATGTCAGTCAGAGTTGCCCCCATAGTGTACAGCTCCTGCGCATCATCCTCCTCCTTCTCCTCCTCCTCCTCATGTTCAACCTTCATCTCAGATATCACCACATCAGTTACAAGCTGGAAGCACTGCAGTACTGCCTCAGCCAAGCGGCAACAGGCTGTGCTGAAACTCCTAAGCTTAGGTGAGAAACCTCACACTGCTTGTGAGTTGTGGACAGCTGTGAAAGAGCAGGCAGATCTGTGGCTGAGACCGCTGAACCTACATCCAGGCATGGTCGTGTGTAACAATGGCCGTAACCTGGTGGCGGCTCTGAGGCGAGGCGAGATCACACACGTACCATGCCTGGCTCATGTGCTTAACCTCGTGGTTTAGCGGTTTCTTAAATCGTACCCCGAGTTGCCAGATCTGCTCGTGAAAGGACGCCGCCTGTCAGCTCATTTTCGCAAGTCGGCTACAGCTTCCGCCGCCCTTGCTGTGCTGCAGCAGCGTTTGCAGCTTCCAGCACACCGACTGGTGTGTGATGTCCCCACACGTTGGAACTCTACCCTCCACATGTTGCTAAGGATTTGTGAGCAGAAGAGAGCAGTTGTGGAGTACCAGCTGCAACAAGGACGTCGATATTCAGGTCACACTCCACACATAAGACCTCAGGAGTGGACCTGGATGTCTGACATATGTACCATCCTGACAAGCTTTGAGGAGTCCATCAAGATGGTGAGTGGCGATGTCGCCATCATTAGCATCAGCATCCCACTTGTCTGTCTTTTGCAACTCTCTCTGCAGAAAATTAAAGAGGAGGCATTGCAGCCAGAGTATGATGAGATGGATCAAGAAGCTGTAGTGGGCGATTACATACAGCCCAGCCTCATCTCATCCCAATGTGCATTGGGGGACAACGAGGGAGAGGAGGAGGAAGAACAGGAGCTGGTATCATGCGCTGTAGACGGTAGTACCTGTACAACTGTCATACCGTCGGTTCAGCGTGGGTGGCCTGAGGACAGGGGGGAGGAGGAGAGCATGGTCAGTCGTCTTCTTGGTGAGGACACGGAAGTCTTGCCCATTACCAGTCTGGCACGCATGGCTGACTTTGTTACGCTGCCTTAACCGTGACCCTCGTGTTCTCAAAATGTTGGGTGACAGTCATTACTGGTTGGTGACACTTTTAGACCCCTGCTGCAAGGAGAACTTTCACTCTCTTATTCCTGAGGTGGAGAGGTCTACAAAAATGGGGCAGTACCAGAAGGCCCTTGCTGCAGAACTGTTAAAAAAATTCCCATCTGAACACACTAGCGGCAGAGGTCACAGTTCGTTGCCCAACCAAAGCGTACAGGCGAGAGAGACACAACTCCAATCCAGCAGAGGCAGGGGAATGCTGTCAACGTTCTGGGACAGTTTTCTGAGACCAGCCCAGCTTACAGGCCCTGAGGCGTGGGGTACTCTCTGTGACCTCCACGTCTCTTCCACGGGGCATTGATATTGTCGTTTTATTTCACTGCGACCTCCACCACTCTTCCAAGGGGCATTAAAACCATATTGTTAAGCTACTGTGACCCCCACGTCTCTTCCAAGGGGCATTAAAACCATCTTGTTAAGCTACTGTGACCTCCACGTCTCTTCCCCGGGGCATTAAAACCGTCTTGTTAAGCTACTGTGAGCTACACGTCTCTTCCACGTTGCATTGATATTGTCTTTTTATTCTACTACGACCTCCACCACTCTTCCAAGGGGCGTTAAAACCGTCTTGTTAAGCTACTGTGACCTCCACGTCTCTTCCACGGGGCATTAAAACTGTCTTGTTAAACCACTCTGAACTCCACAGCTCTTCCAAGGGGCATTGAAATGTTGTTTTTAATTACCTCTAATCTCCACGACTCTTCCAACGGGCATTGCATTTCCTCCTAATTTTATTCAGCTTTTTCTTTTCAATGCATAGGCGAACACTAAGGGAGACCCACTCCCCAATAATGGGTAGAAGGTTTTTTGTATGCTGTAATCCACATCTGTTTTAAGGGGCATTGCAGTTCCTCATAATTTTTGGAAAGCCTTCCATTCACTGCTTAGGCCAACAGTGTACAGGAGACCCAGTTGCTATAAATGGAAAAAAGTTTAGTTAAGGCCCTCTGACCTCCATGTCACTTCCAAGGGGCATTGGAGTGCTTCAAAATTTTTGGTAGGCATTGCACTCACTGTATGCCCTATAACTGTGTAGATGAACCGCTCGTTTTGGTACAGAAACATTATCCTACAAGAGATGTGTGGTTGACTGGCCTGATATTGATGTGAATGGTGCCTGTTCCTCCTGCTCTTTCTCCTTTGCCACCACCTCATCCATCATTCATCACCTGAAGCTTTGTTTTAATGGGAGTCATAGAACTGGGATAGTAGCAGGAAAACATCCAGCAATCCTCGGAGGAGGTAGGATATGCGCCAAAATGCTGACCACCTCAGGCCTAGCCACCACTACATACATGCGCTTGCATTCCAAGAAACAGAAAGCTAAGGAGATGGATGGCCTTATGATCATGAATAATTTACTCGTTGTGTAGGAGGCCGACCACTGCTGATTAGAGATGAGCGTTGTTCGACTCGAACTGTTCGCCAATCTCAAATTCGAGCTGTTTTGGGCGGTGTTCGAGCCGTTCGGCGAACACGAACGATTTGAGAAAAATTCGGCTGTTTGAGGTTATGTTTGATAACTGTTCGTGCACCAAAATCATAACTGGATTTTTTCTCAGTAATGATGAAAATTAATGTTAATACGCAGTTTGAGTGTACAGCGGGGTGGGGGGAGGGGCAGGGGATGGATCTCTGCAGGAATAATGAAGATCTCCATTTTTTTTTCTCTTTCCCGCATTTACAGTGGGGAGGTGCAATCTGTCAGCCCAGGGGCGGACACAGACTGTAGTGGGCCCCTGTGCAAGAAATTTTTGGGGGCCCCCCCCCCTGCGCTTCATAAGGCAACAAAGTTATGTAAACATAACCCCCCCATGTGCAGCTCTCATCCCCCCCATGTGCAGCTCACCCCCCCGATGCATCTCTCATCCCCCCCCGTGCATCTCTCATCCCCCCCCCGTGCATCTCTCACCCCCCCCATGTGCATCTCTCACCCCCCCATGTGCGTCTCTCACCCCCCCATGTGCATCTCTCACCCCCCCATGTGCATCTCTCATCCCCCCCATGTGCATCTCTCATCCCCCCCATGTGCATCTCTCATCCCCCCCACCCCATGTGCATCTTTTATCATCTCCCCCCACCCCATGTGCATCTTTTATCATCCCCCCCCCCCATGTGCATCTCTTATCTCACTCACACACACACACACACACACACACACACACACACACACACACACACACACACACACACCTCCCATTCCCCCCACTCCTAGTAAATTGTATTTTGAAAAAAACAAAACTTGTTATACTTACCCCCATGCGATCCCTGCAGAATCCTGGCGCTCGTCCAAATCGCTGACACTAGGTTCTCCTGACTTCCGGCCATGTGACGGCGCCGTCACATGACCGGAAATCAGGGGAATCATGAAGGCGCTGCCGCAGGAGCGCAGCGCAGCGCTGAGATGTCCCGGACCCGGCGCTTAGCATGGGGCCGGGGGCCCCATGAGGAGAGAGACTCACAAGAGGGGGCCCCCAACGGGGCTCCAAGGCGGCCCCTACCGGCTGGGCCCCACACTGGAGTCAGGGCAGACATGCCCTGATGGCGGCCCTGCTGGAGGCTGGAGGGGCCCCCTCTCCCTCGGGGCCCCCGTTCAATGAACCGGCTGCACGGGCGGTAGTTCCGCCCCTGTGTCAGCCTATCAGCAGCGCAAACACGGAGCGAAGTGCTTTTTTTCACACAAGCAAGGGCATGTCATTGGCAGTGTATGTCACATGTCCTTGCCCTAGAAGACCAAGCCATTTTCCCCATCGCCACCATTTTCTCACTGCTGCAGCTGCATGTTAGACGGCACCGCTGTTGCTGTGTGCGCTATACCTTGTTAATTTCAAGCCAATTTTCGCACAAATCTACAGATAGCTTGGGAGTATGGAATAGTTGTGATTGCAGTCCTTTTAAGGACTAGGTTACAGCATTTCCTATGACTTTTATCAGGCAGGTCTGTGCTCTTAAATAGATAGGTTGTGGGAGTAAAGACTAATTGTAATTGCAGTCCTTTTCAGGACTAGATTACATCAGTTCCTATCAGTTTTTGCCAGGCAGGTCTGTGCCAGTGCTGTGCAAGTTTTTTTCACAGCATTTGGCTGAATCTAGCAAAGCTAATCCTTTTTGGCCTATTGCAGAGTGTGTTAGTCAGTGGAGTAGCCTATCTGTGTTGCAAGATATACCACCTGTGTATAGAATACCAATTTTTTTACTGCACCTAGTGAAGTAAAATCTTTTGGGCATAGCATCATTCTATTAGTCCATCTATACTGACCTCCATCAGGTTGCAAATTGAATATAATTTTTTTCTGCATCTAGCTCTGAAAAAATATTTGGGCTTCTAGCAGTGTGTCGGACTTGTTCTATTAGTCCATCTATACTGACCTCCATCACGTTGCAAATTCAAAATAATTTTTTGTCTGCATCTAGCTCTGAAAAAATATTTGGCCTTCTAGCAGTGTGTGGGACTTTCTCTATTAGTCCATCTATACTGACCTCCATCAGGTTGCAAATTAAAACTAATTTTTATCTGCATCTAGCTCTGAAAAAATATTTGGCCTTCTAGCAGTGTGTGGGACTTTCTCTTAGTCCATCCATACTGACCTCCATCAGGTTGCAAATTAAAAATAATTTTTTGTCTGCATCTAGCTCTGAAAAAATATTTGGCCTTCTAGCAGTGTGTGGGACTTTCTCTATTAGTCCATCTATACTGACCTCCATCAGGTTGCAAACTGAATATATTTTTTGTCTGCATCTAGCTCTGAAAAAATATTTGGCCTTCTAGCAGTGTGTCGGACTTTCTCTATTAGTCCATCTATACTGACCTCCATCAGGTTGCAAACTGAATATATTTTTTGTCTGCATCTAGCTCTGAAAAAATATTTGGGCTTCTAGCTGTGTGTGGGACTTTCTCTATTAGTCCATCTATACTGACCTCCATCAGGTTGCAAATTGAATATAATTTTTTTCTGCATCTAACCCAGCCAATAGTTTTGGCCTAATACCACAGTTTGGCCACTCAGCTCTGCTCGGTTCCCCTCCATTGTTTTTTTGTGCAAACAACTCCAGAGTTGTGAATTAGTTAACCACCAAAATGAGTGGAAAAAGGCCTGCTGCTGGTGGAAAGGGGAATAGGCGTGTTGGGAAGGGGAAAAAAGGTTGTGTCCGTGGGGTAGGTGTTAAAGCAACAGTAACATCTGCAGAAGAAAGACCATCTTCCAGCCAAACTAAAATGTCTACTTCTTTTAGCGGACAATGTGATAAGATCCCTTTCTTACGGCCACGCCAATCGCTACAAATTCCAGATGAGGCACAAAAACAGCAGGTGCTTCAACGGATATCAAGTGCTCCTTTAAGTGGGCTCTCCTCCACATCAACTTCAACATCACAAATACTCCAGTCCTCAAAGGTGTCACCCCAATCGCACTTGCTTCCTCACAGCTCCCAAATCTCCAGCTGCCCGTCTGAGTATGAGGTAGAACAGATGGTTGAGTCTGCAGAGCTGTTTACTCATACTATAGCCTGGGAATCAGAGGTCGACTCCAGCGCTTCTGTGAATCCAGACGAGGAAATGATCTGCACTGATGCCCAGAATCTTTATGAGTCGGATCCAGGACCAGACGCAGAAGGTTCTGACCATAATGTAGACCCTCATTCCCAAACTGTAACTCCTGTTGGTGGAGACAATGAGGAAGACGATGATGAGACTCAAATACCTGATTGGAGCGACAACTTTAGTTTTTTGTCAGGGCAGGAACAGGTTGGCTCTGAGGACGACTGGTGTGATAACGCACAGGGTGATGATGATGAGGTTGGAGATCCCACTTACTGTCAACCCACAGTCACCCAAGAGATGAGGTCAGCAGAGGAGGTGGAGGAGAATGCTAGTGACGACGAGGTCAGGTTGCACCTTCCTGGACAGAGATGTAGTACTGGAAGCACGTCAACAACTGCATCCTCAAACACAACTCTGCCTCTCACCACAAGTCGTGGTGGCTCTTCAGGTCGCATGGGTGCTAAGCCTTGCATAGCCTGTGCATTTTTTCAGATCGATAAAGATGACCCAACTCGTGTTATCTGTAACATTTGTCAGCAAAAGCTAAGTAGAGGCCAAAAAATACATAGTTTGAGTACTTCATGCATGAACCGGCACATGGACATGAAGCATAAGTTGCAGTGGGAAGCTCACTGTGCTACAATGCGGCCTAGCCGGCCGAGCCAACCACCGTCTGCCATGTCTTGTGCATCCGCGGCCTCTTCATCCTCTGTGACTGGGGGGACAGCAGTCACACCTGTTTTAGGGCACAGACCTGCCACCTCTTTACCCGCAACAGCCAGCGTGATTGGCAGGTCATCATTTTTCTTTTGGAGGTGGTAACACCAGCTGGTGTTAAACGCTGTCCGACATCGATAGCACCACCTTTGGATCAAGGCAACCTAACATGTCCGCCTGCATCTTCCTCACAGACCGGCAGTTTGCCGGGGACACCCTTATCAACCCCGTCTAAGCACAATAGCCAGCCCTCGGTCCCTCAGATGTGGACAAGTAAAAGACCATTTCCTCCTAGCCATGAGAAAGTTAAGAGGTTGAATTTCACCATCTGCAAGCTCTTGGCTACAGAAATGCTGCCTTTCCGCCTGGTGGACACAGAGGATTTTCGAGACCTGGAGCCGGACCATTTTTGGTGGATGCTGGTGGTTGTAGTCTCCGTGGCGGCGACCCGGTTCCGTGGTTCAGGGCGGTCAAACCAGTGGCGGAACTATTTATGTGGTTTTGATGTTTAAATGTCCGACTACGCCACCCGTGGATTGCGGTCAGAGTGAACCGCCGCTGCAGGGCAGACCGCTGAGGCTGGTGTTGTGGGTGCAGCAGAGCATAGCATAACTCCCCACGGGAGGAGTATAGCCTCAGGGCAGTGTATGCGGAGGATGGGGGTGATGGTGCAGGGCAGCAGCAGTAACGACACGGAGTCAGTGATGCAGTTCAGGGCCTTTACTCACAGTTCTTATTATCCAGACCACGTCTGCAGGTAACGGCTGCCCACGTCGTACTGTGCTCACCAGGTGAGGGGCTCAGACAACTCCCAGATAACTTTGGAGCGCTTAACAGGACCCCCTTTGTGTGTCCTTTGTCTGGCCTTTCTTACCAACCCTTCTGTCCGGCTGCCTCGGGCCTCCTCTTGGTAAACTTGGCGCCAGTTTCCCTGACCCTATGTGGTGCCTTCCTAGCGGGTGTAGCGAGGGGCTGCGCCACATAAAATGTCACAGCCTCCGGTTTCTAGCTGAGGATCGTTTCCTGCCTCCACTAGTTTCGGGGACCGGTCTCCCCCTTTGGCCTGACCCCTCCACGCAGGTGGATTCGGGCGTCCGGTGGCGACTCGCCCGTCTGCACCCCTGGGATCCCTTCCTTCCTCGTTCCTGGAGCCTTCTCCGCTCCTCTTCCTTCCTTCTCCCTCTTCCAGGCCTGGGCCTCTGTTACTAGGCCCGCCTCCGGAGCAGAGCTCATGCAGAGCCCCTGCTCCCTGTCACTTCTGCTCAGACTTCTCTGCTCTGAACTAAGATGGTGCCCACCTTTTATACTCCCTTCTCAATGCACCCAGGAACGGCTTCCTCCCTGCTCCTGCACTACAGGGTTCCCCTTCCTCAGTGTTCCCTCCCCCCACTCCAGCCAGGGACAGGGACTGTCGTGCCCATCTCAGGGGCATATTGGTCGCCCTGCCCCACGGCAATGTGGTGTAATGCATGCAGGTGTCGGGTCCTGATCCACACTCCATTCTTACCTGAGAGTGAGATATCACACCTCTGGGTGAGGTGCAATACCTCTGTAGTAACCGAGCCCTCAGGGTGCTACAGTTCCATTTATCTTCAGCCTAGGTGACGTATTGCGATACAGGGCCGTGATTTTGGCTATAAAAGAGTCCCCTAGACCCCTACCCCAAGCTTTTTAAGAGAATCCTATATGGCGTGCCAGGAGACTCTATGGAATGCTTTCTTAGCATCCAACGAGAGTATCTAATTACAAATTTTTAACTGCATCTAGCCCAGGAAATACTTTGTGCCTAGTAGCAGTGTCTGCTAGTCAGCGGATTATCCTGGCTGTTAAGCAAGCTACACCACCTGTAGTTTGGACACTTAATTTTTTCAAAGGAAATGCTTCGGGACCACGGGATACTCAGTGAAGAGCATCAGGAGGCACCCCAAGGCATAGGGGCTGGGACTGGCAGTAGGATGCCTTGCGGTGGACAGCCGAGCTCGATCCTTATAAAAGCTTTTTAACTGCAGCAGCTTTAGTGGACGCTACTGGAGCTGGAATTACGCGGCTGCTGGCATGAGACTTGCCCTCCAATAGATCCTTGTAAATGGATTTAAAGTGTATTCATTCAAATTAGAGAGACAATTTAAATTAAAAAGCTTAGAGCTGCCTCCACCACAGGGGGGCTCGCTCGACCCACCAGCGGACAGGCACCAGTATTGGGAGAGGGGGGCTGGCCGTTGGGGTTCACCCCGGCTCTGGCACAAACCCGGCGACACGGAGGTGGCACGGGCAGGAGCAGACTGGCTGTGTCGGCTTCTCACTTTTTGGATTTTAGAAGGGCATGACATGCCTATATCTGTGTCTTCCCTCCTTTTACTCCTCCACCTCTTTTCTTTTCGCATGACTATATGTACTTGTCATTTTTTCATGTGTTAGTTGTGTCTTCTGAGCAGTTTGTCAGCTTTTGGACACCTTTGAAGGTGTTTTCTATGTGTTTCTATGTGTTTTTGTTTGCCTGCCATTGGTTTTAACGGTATTCGAAGGTGTTCGACGAACCAAACTCGAACACTACGGGGGTGGCTCAACACTACTGCTGATGTCTACCTTCTGAACTTTGTGTTGAAGCATGATTGACTCAGGACCCGCAATCCTCTGTCTGGAGGACGTGTTGCATCCCAGTGTCCAACTGTGTCCCAGCTTCCACAATATTAACCCAGTGTGAAGGCGTCGGTGAGATGGACCTTCCCTGGCCACATTTACTTGTCCACGTGTTTGTGGTTAGGCGGTCCTTCCCACTAAATGCACTGGGGAGGGCACAGGTAATGTTTTGGTATGCGCGCTTGTGTATAAGGCGCACCGGGACAAATAGGGGCGGCTGGGGACCACTTATGGACACCCGGACGCCCCCAGGTGGCTGAGGACCGTGTGTGGGCACCCGGCCGCGGGGCGGCTGGGGACAGAGTACGGACACCCGGCCGCCCCCTGGCGGTTGGGGACAGAGTGTGGACACCCGGCCGCCGGGCAGCTGGGGACGGAGTATGGATACCAGGCCGCCGACGCAGCCATGACATGGTGGCCGGCGTCTGCCTCCACATGCCTAAAAGGCCTCATTTCAAGGGCAAGCAAGCTAGCAGTATGGTATTGCACCCTGGGGGTGAGTGGGTGGGTGGCAGGCTGCACACTTGCACTTGCATACCAAGAAAACAAAGCAGATGCTAACTTCTATCATCATCATCATGCTCCTCACCTTGGCACTCTCAACTCCCCTGATGGAGAAGCCAGGGCCCACCGGAGGAGTCTGGTTGTCTGGTGGGCTCGTCCAATGCAGCCCTAAAGGAGGCCAGGCTAAGAAAAGTGTGAGGAAGGTTACAGGGACGAATAGGGGCGGCTGGGGACTGAGCATGGACACCCGGCCGCCCCCTGGCTGCTGGGGACCGAGTGTGGACACCCCGGGCTACTGGGCGGCTGGGGGCTGAGTATGGATACCAGGCCGCCGACGCAGCCATGACATGTTGGCTGGCGTCTGCCTCCACAAGCCTAAAAGGCCCAATTTCAAGTGCAAGCAAGCAAGCAGTATGGTATTGCAGCCTGGGGGTGGGTGGGTGGCAGGCTGCATACTTGCGCTTGCATTGCAAGGAATGGGGGAGGTACAATTGAACACTGCCCTGGGACAAGGCCTAGCACGGGGATAGTTGCAAGTCTGCATCTTCTGATGCGGCAAGGATTACTTCTGATGGGCACACTTTTAGGCAGAGACCTGGGTGTCAGAGATGCTTCCAGGGGTCTTCCCCATGCTGTTCCCGTCTCTTTTCAGTGCTGTATGCATGTGTCACACAGCACAAGGCCAGATAAGGTTGTAAAATGTTAAAATGACATTTCCCGGTGAATGCATTTGTCACGGTTGAAAGCAATACAAAAGTGCAAAAACACATAAAAAATGCTACTTATGAACATAGCCCAAGGTGTGGAGGAGTATTTTTGTTTTTGGTTATTTATTTTACCTTATACACAAGTCTTTACCCTGGACAGGATGTTCTTTAACATATTTCACAGGAAAGCAGTTTCAGTTTCGTTTTTGAACGTTTTATTGTGAGCCCGTAAAAGTGGCTTAATACCTCTGACCACGTTGTTGACAGCAGTGACCTGGGGGTCAAAAATGCTTCCTGGGGCGATCCCCATACTGTCCCCATGTCATTTGAGCACTGTCACTATTGTTTTGGCCACTTTTTAGGCTTTCTACAGACTGCCGGGGGTGCTGGCACAAAAATGCTCGGGTCTCCCATAGACTAACATTGGGCTCGTTGCTCGGGTCGAGCACCCGAGTATCACGGTGAGCTCGGCCCGAGCTTCAAGCACCCGAGCATTTTAGTGCTCTCTCAACACTAATTAAGATCAGAACTTTTACTGGTCCATTACAAAACTTCAACTTTATTCTTTAACCATTCTTTTGCAGAATGACTTGTGTGGTTTGGGTCATTGTCTTTCTGTTTGTCTTGAAATTTAGCTCCTGGACAGATGCCCTGACTGTTTCTTTTAGAATTTGCTTATAATATTCATAATTCACTGTTCCATCAATGATGGGAGATGTAGCAAATGACGTCCAAACCATGATACTACAACCAACTGTGTTTCACAAATTGAATGAGGTTTTTATGGTGTATTGAAGAGTTTTTCTTTCTTAAAACATAACAAATTTGATTTAAACCATAACACTCTATTTTGATCTCATCCACCCACAAACATTGTTCTAATAACCTTCTGACCATTCTGGCTTGTCCAAGTGATCTTTAACAAACTGCAGATGGACAGCAATGTTTTTTAAGAGAGCAGTGGCTTCCTCCTTGCAATCCTGCTATGTGTACCATTGTTGTTCAATTTTCTCCCATTTGTAAACATTAACATTTCCTAATTTGAAATAGGGCTTTAGTTGTTTAGAGATTACCTTGGGTTCCTTTGTGACATCTGACTACTATATGCCTCTGTGGCGCCCCTGAGGGTTCGACCGCCACAGGAATGCTGCACTTCTTCAATGGAGTGTGGTGTTCCTCCTCTGAGGTAAGGCCCGTGTGATGGTAGTGATCTAGCCTTTTGCATCCAGCACCACATTTCCACCAGAGGGAGCTAGTATACACTAGGTGCTGCTCCCCTGGTTACAGGGAGACTGGGGAACACTAAGTGGTAGGAACCAGTTAGTGGGTGTGGGTGGAGGAACAACTAGTTGGTTACACTTCAAATCTAGTACTTAATAGAATGCCATCTTTGATCTTGGTCCTAGTTAGTTAGTCGGTTCCTCTCTGGTCCATCAGTCTAGCCTTTGCTAGTCTGTCGGCTGTCACTATGCTGTCAAAATACTGGGTGTAATGTGACTTCCCTCCGGGAGCGCAGATCCTGTGTGGGCCTGCACCGGCATGGGACACAGCCCTCGTACCCCGATCCATGGGACGAGAGGTAGGTTGCAGACAAGGAATGTCTCAACCCGGCCGAGGACCAGGATCAAGAAGGCCCGGGAGCTTTAGAGTGTGGCTCCCTAGCAAATGGGTCCCGGGGAGGATGCAGACGGAGCGGAGCACGCCACCTGTCCTCGCCTACCTGATCTATTCAGAGGGATTCCGGCTGCAAGAGGGGTACCGGCCCCCGACACCCGACCTCATACTCTACGTCCAGGACGGGAAAGCCCGGTTAGGCCCTGAGGATCCCACCGGGCGTCGGATGGAGAGGAATTGCCACCCGAGCCCTACACCTGAGAGGAGCTCAGAGGGAGACCCGGCCTATCTACACACGCACAGACTGGAAAGGGTGAAGTCTGTAGTGTAGGAACACTCTGGTGCAGGGTCGCTACCAAACACTGGATTTCCTCGGAGGTAGTCTGACCCCCTGGTCCCTGGTGGCCGCAGAACTCCGCGGGGAGCAGGGAGTCGCCTTCCCGCTAACATCTCTGAGTGAGTAAAGCTTTGGAAGTTAACCCCTATGGCCTCCGGACTGTTCATTACGCGCCATACCACGCGACGCGGTGCCCGTACTCCCTGCGCTACTGCTACCCCCCTTCATCCTGTTTGTCTGCCCTGAGCCCTTGCTCCGCCTGTGGGGAGCAGTGAGAACTTTAGCCGCCATGACACCTGGCCTCAGCGGACTGTAGCGGCGCTGGTGACCCTTCACCAGGCATCCCAGGTGGCGTAGTCGTTAATCAGCCACTCAACCCGGAATAGCCCACACCATCTCTTTCTAATGTGACGGCCCTGAGCACGGGTCGGGCCCGGGCCACGGCTGCATCCCATCTCTTCAACACAGGGCCCGACACAGAGTCCCCCAACACCCAGGGTAAAACACGGGCTTTCTGAGTAGAGGCGTCACACCTCACTGAAGGAGTGATCTTTGTTGGTTAACTACTCATGGGGAGGGTAATAATGGTCATGAATTTCCTACATTTGTACACAATTTAACTGTGGATGGTTTATAGATCAGTTTGTAACTTTTTCCAGACTGATGAGCAACAATAACTCTGTTGTGAATATCAGACTTTGATAGATCCCAATTCTTTTAATAGTACAGGACATCCATTGACTCTAATTTCATATTCAAATTATCTGATAATCTTAAGAACTCGGCAAACACAGATGACGGTTTGGTAGTGCGATCACTGAGCTGTTGTTGATAAATCCTGCTGCAAGTCGTACAGCATTATGTTGCAAATGTGGAGAGGATATGGTGCCTTCCAACGGATGGGACCGTTCAATTCTATTGGGTGTGATACTGGTGGGGGTGGAAGATGATACTGGGGAAGGAATAATATTTGGGGGTGCAGGATGTCACTAGAAGAAAAGTGGATGTGAAGAATGGTGATATTAGGGCAAATCCGAGGCGGATACCATTGGTGTAACCTGTGCAGACACTCAAAGGCCCAAGAGATAAGAAGTCCCACTACTCCCTCCATATTAGGTTGAATTGTGCATTATGTGTAATAGGAAAGGTCCCATATATTGTTCTTGCACATGTTCTCTCTAACTGTCCACTCATGGGGAAGATGAAATTGGAGTGGGAAGAGATGATGAGGAGAAATATAATACTAAAAGAAGGAAGGGATAATGCCAAAGGGGAGATTAAGCCAAGGAGTGGGGTTAGATTATACTTATACTTGGGGCAGACTGGAGTGAGATAATATCTTGAAAAGGTGAGGGTGGATAGCGCTGAACTGTGAGAGGACATTAGACATCGTAAGAAGAAGAGCTAATTTGGGGAGGGAGATTAGCCTTAAATGATATGGGGAGCTAATTTGGGGAGGGAGATTAGCCTTAAATGATATGGGGAGAAATTATCTTTAGATAATTGTAAAGTGGACAGACTATCTTTGTTTGTTAAATTAGCAAGATGAAGGTAATGGAGGTATGAACGTATATCTACAAATTATAAAGGGTTTACAAATCTATAGGTCTGTATAGGAACAACATATTTAAAAAAAAAATGCCAAAAAAATTTGCTTCTACGATGCCAACCTGTCAAGAATTAAATCACTCAGCTACCTTTCAAAAGGAAAACATACCAAAATAAGTCATGGATTTCATTTACATGTGTTCTTTGGTTAAAATTCTTAGTATTCATCTTGTTATTATGTGATATATTTTTGTTGATTCAGCAATTCTATTTTTAACCATATTTCATTTCCTCCTAAAGAAAGATACCATGGACATTGATATTAAAATGGAGATCAACAAGTTTCTTAACAATGAAAACTGGGACTCTGATAAGCTGAAAATCATTCTTGAAAATGTTGCCTTTCCCGAGGATAAAGAAGATTGGCTCTGGACTCTGGTTGTGGTATGACATCATGTTTAATTTTTAGTATTTTGCAAATATTCTCAACTTAAGGACCATTACTGGTAAACAAGTTTTAGCAATTAGGCTGTGTGCCCACGATGAGTTCTTCAAGCGTTTACGCAGCGGAATTTCCACAGCGTAAATGCTTGGGAAACGCTTGGTAAACCTTCCCCCATGGTCTCCAATGCAATTCCGCACTTTCAATGCCCATGCTGCGGATTTTTCCGCAGCGTTTATGCTGCGCTCAAAAATCCGCAGCATGTCCATTAATTTTGCGGAAGCGCAGCATTTTCGCCGCCATTGACTTGCATTAGAACGCGCCAATTCCGCAAGACTGCATCTGTACTTGCGTAATTGACGCGTTCTCATGTGCGGATGGTACCCGGGTGTGGAGGACAGGAGACTCTCCTCCACACCCAGGTACCATAAAAAAAAGAATGAAATAAAAAATAAAGATTATATTCACCTTCCGATGGCCCCCGGACTCCTTCTCTTCGCTTGCCAAAAGATCGCGCAGGACTGAAGGACCTGCGCTGACGTCAGTCATGTGACTGCAGGTCTTTCAGTACAGCGTACCGCGATCTGCTGGCAGCCAGCACAGGAGCGCAGCAAGACTGCGGGGGCCATCGGAAGGTAAGTATAGGTTTATTTTTTTATTTTTAACCATTCTCTCGGGTCACACTATATAAATCCATGCCGTTTGCATGGATTTATATAGTGTGACCTAGTTGTCAGAAGCACTTTCCAAGTGATGCTAAAATCGCTTGGAAAGCGCTTGTCAACCCGCATGCGGAAATGCCAGTGAAGAGCGCTTCATTTCCGCATGTCCCTGGCAGGAAAATGCAAGTACAATCCGTATGTACAATCCGCATGTACAATCCGCATGTACAATCCGCATGTACAATCCGCATGTACAATCCGCATGTACAATCCGCATGCATTTTTTCAGCCAGGGAGATGCAGAAACGCTCAGGAAAAAAATCCTGAGCATTTCTGCATCGTGGGAACATAGCCTTACTTAAGGGAACATGAAGGATTGTTACAGCCAAAAATGTTAAGCTTTTATTATGGGTGGTTTCTTTTGCCCTATAAGTTTGCCCAGGGTCACTTAAATTATTTAAACCTGGTAGATGGAAATTACAAATGCCAAAATAATTTACTGTATCTGCCAATTTCTGTTGTCCCACTGATGGACTGCAGAGAAGAGCAAGGGTTGAATCGATGGCAAGAAGAAGCAATAAACTTATATAAACCCACGTGCCCTACCTGTCTTTGTGAGGGGATAGGTATAGCAGGAGCAATTTGTGTGGCAGATGGTACCAGATAGTTTGGGATTCATACTCTGATGGACAAAATAAGTAGGAAGACTAATAAAATACAGATGTCAATATAAAAGGCAATGCTTAGGATCCTTATAAGTAGAGTGCACTCTGAGGTTAATCACTGACTCTGTGGGAGCAAAAGATTAATGTTGAATGTTATGTTTGTAAGGTTGACACATCACACAAAAAACAGTTAGTGGTTCATGGTGCTATTGTGAAACCTTATGGAGCAATGTAGCCCATCAGTGAGGGGACATAGATTATGGGAAAAGTCTCTAATTTAAATAAATTAAAAGACTAAAATGTTTGGCCGACTGCGGCTTCTGCTGGCAAAAGCATCTGTTTTCCATGAGCAAGACCAATGCAATCAGCGGATCACTATGGTGCCATTTCCTACTTGATATATACTGGTGTCTGGTCTCTTTATTGAAGGGTAGGAAAAGGCCATTTAACATCCCCTGGAACAGACCTGCAGTAATTTATCATATGACAACTAAAGCTGCTTTAGAATAAATACAATATAATGCAATGTACGACAGCACAACTTCCTCAGAAACAGCAAGAATAATAAAAAAAAAAAAAAAAGCTTTGTCTTTTTGTTTCTTATTTTTAGGGCGGTGTAATCCTGTGTGTCTTGATGTTATTAATGCCATTTTTTTATTGGAGAAGACCAGTTCAAGTAAGCCTTGCTTTACATATTTGACACCTTGGTGGTGGAATAGTTTGTTTATACGCCAATCTTGTTAATCAACTGGCAATGTCCAATTCATGACTTTTTTTCTGCTGCACTTAAAGTTTCAATATTTAGTTTAAAAAAACACATCACCTAGCTGCACAGAAAAACATTGATGCTTGTGCATATCCCCACTCTGTGCTTGTATACACACATCCTCCCATGACCAAGATCCTGCACAACTATTTATGCCTTTGCTTTCACGTATGGACATCTTCCTGTGTGATCACTCACACACAAGTGCATTTAGAAATATGGCCAATGTCAAATAACCATAAAACCCTTACTGTTCACTCAGTGCTTGAACGATCATCTACACGTGCCTAGTATTTGATTTTTTTCTTACAGGGCTAAGAAGTGACAGGCAAGCAGTTGCTAACTACCTGCCTGTTCTGCCTGATGCCAGCTCAGAGCAGTCTCAGACTTCTTGTCAACAATTTTGCTGCTTCACATCCACAGAGCAGCTTTTCTTTTGGGCTACTCTATCAACGGGGCGTGACTACCGACGTCATGCTGATTGACAGCCAGCTCCTCACAGTTATGTGACTTCAGCAGTCACACCTCGTCAACAGAGCTCAACGGAAGAGAAGCAGCTGCTCTGTTGATGTAACATTACCGGAAGCTACAGAATTGTTGGCAGATGAAGTCTCTGACCACTCTGAGCTGGCAGAGATCAACCCAGAGGACAGCAGGCGGGTAGGTAGCAACTACTAGCCTGTAAGTTCTTAGGTCTATGAGAAGAAAATAAAATAGTTCCAGACAACCCCTTTAGTAGTGTTTTCCAGTAAACTACCATTGCTTTATTTATAGAATGAAGTAATAAATGAAGCAGAAAAACCAGAAGATAACAATGATTACATAGAGGATCAAATTTCTACCCCAACACCTGAAACAGGACAAAATGTCCAATATTTTAGAAGTGAACGGCGTAGCAATGCAGATACTGAGCAGAATGAGAAGGATAAGTGCCCCAGTCAACATTTACAAATGTCGCCCAAGTTTGCACAAACACAAGATGAAGACCCTGACGAAAGTCAAGAGCAAGAGAACTTTATTTCAGCAGAGGTTAATCGAGCTGATGTAAGTACTTTTAAAATGTGAAGACATTCATAAATCTTAGCAGACATAGTGGCCATTTTTGTTAATTTTCTTACCTCTAAGATTTGGGCCTCAAGCAAAAACCTTTTAACAATCGTTAGAATAAACAATTATATAATTATCTGAAAATTCCTTGAATTCCCTTCAGCTGGGTTACTTGATCTCATAGTGACACCTTGGAATTATAGGTCTTTAAGTTCTCTGAAATGGGGTCACCAAAAGTTCCTATATGATGAAATTCTATGGACTGTACCACACAAGTTGTCCATGGGAGGACAGAATTTCTCATCACAGTTTGAGGATGATTGAACAGCTCCTTTGACAAAAATTATAATGAAGCTGATCATTCGGCTTCTCAGACTGTATACTAATAATCTTTTAGCATATTTAAAATATAGAGTAAAGAATAATCCTACTGTCCTTTCATTATAGATAATAGTGGATCTAGATGTCCTTGGGATACTGTGGTGATGCGTCATTGGATTCATAGAGAATAGAAGGGAACAATCTGAGTGAAATCTGGAACTCGACACATTACTTTGCATTGATGTTATAAAACGTCAATGCAGTATAAGTAGCTTACTCAAGATCAGGCACCTGTCTGGGTGTGGAGATGCTGTCAGACACAGCCAGACTCCATACAGAGAAGATAAACCTGGTCTATCTTCTCGATTCCTGTATACACAGTGCTGAAGTAGCACTGTGTATACAGATTAGGAAGCAGTAGCACTTACTGAGCTTCCTCCTCCACACCCAGTAAACATTTGCTGTTTAGGGAGGGAACAAAAGCTGCTGGTTCCTTGGAGACCCAGACAACTTTACTATGCAGACAGGATCCTGAAACTCCCCTGTAATTGGGGCTAATATACCAGCCCCAGTTACAGGGAAAATCGGCAATAAAAACAATGTATTAATATGTTAAAATACCCCCCAAATGTGTACATTATACAGGGCACAATGTGTAAAATGAGAAAAGATAAATAAAAAAAGCAAAAATAAAATGGAAACTAAGCAGAAATAATAAAAAAAACAAAAACTAGAAACGAAAGAGAATCTGCCAGCCTGAATCACGGTTTCTAGCACTGTCCTGATTGGAAAAAAAAATATGTTCAATATCTAAAAATATTTTTTTACGGAAAGTGAAACACACTTTAAAATGTTTTTGTCGTCATTAAAGAAAAAATATTTAAAAAAGTAAATAGAAATGTATTTCCTATTTTTCTATATATTTTCTCTCGATATCAGTTAACAAAAAAATATAAAAAAAGACATTAAAACATAAGACCTGTGTATCATAAATAAAAGGGGCACAAACTATTTGAATATTCGAACAAAAAAATTTTTTTAGAGCCCATAAAAGCTTATGTATAATAAAGCCCAGAAATGTGCCTGGTCAGAAAGGGGCCGGTCATGAACTGGTTAAGCATGGGTCTCTGCCGTTCAGAAATGACTGTCTCTAGCTGTTTCCGCGAGCCTATGCTTGGATGCATGTGTCTGCAATTAACGGTCACTGCAACTTACACTGTGTAGAATATGTTCTTTTATGTTTACAGATATATTGAAAAGTGTAGATGTCTATAGTGTTCTTTGCAGCTGGGGCTGTGTAAACATTTTCTCAAAGGATAACCCACATTTGTTGCATACAGTCTTTGGCACATCAGTCTATACTTTAGGTAAATTTTCCTGGAATATTTCATACCATACACAACAGATGTGGTGTGAATTAAGCCTTTGTCTCCTACAATCGTTATCCCCTACAAATGATCTACCTTTTGATGACTACAACTTTTATGCAGACCATGTTTCTTTGGTGATATTTTTTTTAGTCGAATTTGTGAATTATTTCTTTGTGTTTCTCTAAGCCAGTGGTCTACTAGATTATTACAAGGGATGGAAGGCCTCTTCTATAATGAGAGGTTAGATAAATTGGGCTTGTTTAGCTTAGAAAAAAGAAACGTCAGGTGCTATCCCATTTATGTGTGTAAATGCATGTGGTCAATATAAAGGACTGGCAC
Source organism: Phyllobates terribilis (assembly GCF_046119375.1). NCBI lineage: Eukaryota > Metazoa > Chordata > Amphibia > Anura > Dendrobatidae > Phyllobates > Phyllobates terribilis. The sequence goes on along the minus strand of NW_027362768.1, from coordinate 29,909,953 downwards.
ATGACTTACTCCTACCAAGGACCTTACATAGGACCAGGAGCAGTGGCGTACCGCCAATGGCGACAGACCACGCAACTGCTATGGGGCCCGTGAGCCGTGGGGACCCCATAGCAGTCCAGGGGTGGACATACCGCCGCCGGTGCAGCTGCACCGGGTCCCCACCATGCAACTGCACCAAGGGGCCCGCAAGGTGCAGCTGCTCCCAGCAACGCGGCGGTCAGGGAGCGATCCCTGCAGCTCCGCTGTTGTCAGGAGGAGAATAGCAGCGGAGCTGGAGGGTTCGTCCTCTGCTTCCTCCCTGACCCAGGCGCGCGCAGCTTGATGACGTCATCATGCAGCGCACGCCTGGGTCAGGAAGAAAGCTGCCGGCAACCAGGAGGATGCTGCTGCAGGGGAGCGAGCTGAGGTAAGATGTTTTTTTTTTACTGAAATGCTGGGGAGGGGAGGTGGGGGGAGAGCAATGGTGGGATAGTGGGGCTGGGGAGAGGAATGATGGGGCTGGGGAGAGCAATAATGGGGCTGATGGGGCTGGGGAGAGGAATAATGGGGTTGATGGGGCTGGGGAGAGCAATAATGGGGCTGATGGGGCTGGGGAGAGGAATGATGGGGCTTGGGATAGGAATAATGGGACTAATGGAGCTGGGAAGAGGAATAATGGGATGGTAGGGCTAGGGAGAGCAATTATGGGGCTGGGGAGAGGAATGATGGGATGGTAGGGCTAGGGAGAGCAATGATGGAGCTGGGGAGAGGAATCATGCGGCTGGGGAGAGGAATAATGGGGTTGATGGGGCTGGGGAGAGGAATGATGGGATGGTAGGGCTAGGGAGAGCAATGATGAGACTGGGGAGAGGAATGATGGGGCTGGGGAGAACAATGATGGGGCTGGGGAGAGGAATAATGGGGTTGATGGGGCTGGGGAGAACAATAATGGGGCAGATGGGGCTGGGGAGAGGAATAATGGGGTTGATGGGGCTGGGGAGAGCAATAATGGGGCTGATGGGGCTGGGAAGAGGAATGATGGGGCTTGGGATAGGAATAATGGGACTAATGGAGCTGGGAAGAGGAATAATGGGTAGGGCTAGGGAGAGCAATTATGGGGCTGGGGAGAGGAATGATGGGATGGTAGGGCTAGGGAGAGCAATGATGGGGCTGGGGAGAGGAATCATGGGGCTGGGGAGAGCAATGATGGGGATGGTGGGACTGGGGAGAGGAATAATGGGGTTGATGGGGCTGGGGAGAGCAATAATGGGATGGTAGGGCTAGGGAGAGCAATGATGAGGCTGGGGAGATGAATGATGGGGCTGGGGAGAGCAATGATGGGGATGGTGGGGCTGGGGAGAGGAATAATGGAATTGATGGGGCTGGGGAGAAGAATGATGATATGATGGGGCTGGGCAGAGCAATAATGGGGCTGATAGGGCTGGGGAGAGGAATGATGGGGCTGGGGAGAGGAATGATGGGGCTGGGGAGAGGAATGATGGGGCTGGGGAGAGGAATGATGGGACTGATGGGGCTGGGGAGAGCAATGATGGGGATGGTGGGGAAGGGGAGAGCAATGACGTGTTGCTGGGAGAGAGCAATGATGGGGGTGCTGGGAGAGCGCAATGATGGGGGTGCTGGGACAGAGCAATGGTGGGGGGCTGGGAGAGAGCAATGATGTGGGGCTGGGAGAGAGCAATGATGGAGGTGCTGGGACAGAGTAATGATGGGGGTGCTGAGAGGAAATGATGGGGGTGTTGGGAGAGCGCAATGATGGGGGTGCTGGGAGAGAGCAATGATGGGAGTGCTGGGAGAAGCAATGATGGAGGTGCTGGGACAGAGCAATGATGGAGGTGCTGGGACAGAGCAATGATGGGGGTGCTGGGACAGAGCAATGATGGGGGTGCTGGGACAAAGCAATGATGCAGGTGCTGAGAGAGAGCAATGATGCTGGTGCTGGGAGAGGGCAATAATGGGGGTGCTGGGAGAGAGCAACGATGAGGGTGCTGGGACAGAGCAATGAAGGGGGTGCTGGGACAGGGCAATGACGGGGGTGCTGGGAGAGAGTAATGATGGGGGTGCTGGGAGAGAGCAATGACCAGGGTGCTGGGAGAGAGCAATGACGAGGGTGCTGGGAGAGAGCAATTATGGGGGTTTCACTTTGCTTGTACTGTGAAGCCTTGTATGTTTGCCGTGTGCACATAGCCTTACAGTTAATTGGGGAGAGTCACAGAGACTGAATAATTTATATTATTGGCCGGTGCAAATTATAGTTAATGGGGGGCACAGTGCTGCTTATCACTTTATATTTTGATTACTAAGTGGCTAATAGTATATTAATGGGGGGGTTACATATCTGTATTCGAGGACGCAGAGCTGGGGAGACACATGTATACATACAATATATGTGACCTTGTTATTTTCTAGGCTGGAGATCATCATGACAAGATGAGTTGTGGCTGGGAGATGTCGACATGAAGGTCTGACCAGATGGAGAAGAAGCAGCAGAAATCGGCTCTGATCAGATGAGACATCAGCGGTAAGTGCCTGGATGTAAATATTATTCTATATCTGCACTGTGTGACTTGGAGTGATAATGTTATCTGTAAAATCCCTTAGGCCACATTCTCACATTTGTGTGAAATGTCCGTGTGCTGCCAGATCTTTTTATCGGATGGTCCACGGACTCGTACAGTTTTATAGATCCATTCACACATCCATGAAAATCACGTATCTGAGAATGAGATCTAAGAGGGTCAGAGAATGTCCTGCTCTGATCCGATTTTGCGGATTAGAATAGGACATGCTCAATGCGTCAGTAAAACAGGGCAGCACACAGACACTGCACACAGATGCACGAATGTAGCCTTATTATGTATAGCACAGTCCCTTAGTATATAGTGTACTCACTTATTATGTATAGCGCCATCCTTAGTTATATAGTTTCCTCTTTTATTATGTATAACACCCTCCCTTATTATGTACCATCCTCTCTAGCGGCTCACAGTTGGGGGATCATACTGTGTTGGGGTCAGCATACTTTACCCTGGGAGTTAAGGGGGGGTACAGTAGGGTCATTATACTGTGCATGTGGAGGAATTCACCATGGGGGTTTCATACTGTGTTTGGGGGGCCCTTTTATTGGCATCACACTTTATGGGGCAATGAAAGAGAGATCTAGGACGTCAGCAGGAGGAAAATTACTATGTAAAGGATGGAAAGTTGTGAGATCTGATCTTTGGTGACCCCGACAATTATTTAAATGTTTTTTGGTGGTGGGGGGGGGGGCCCAATTAGAGCTTCTGCTATGGGGCCCCATGATTCCTATGTACGCCCCTGACCAGGAGACATTGGTTACTTGTGAAGGAAAGGTGATTACGGAAGCTAACTAGGGAAGGCTTCTTTACAGTCAGAGCAGTCAGACTGTGAAATGTCCTACCACAAGCAGTAGTAATGGCAGACACTATAACAACTTTTAAAAAAGGCTGAATGCTTTTCTGACATTGTGGATTATAAATAATCTAGCGATACAGAATGTGGAGGAAGGTTGAACTTGATGGACCTAAGTTTTTTTTTTTTTCAACCTATGTAACTCCATAAAATCTAAATTCAGCTGCTACATGAATGGTCGACCGCCACTTCATTCATACTGCTCCTCACCAAAATAATGAAGGTGAAAAAACACAAGGGACTCTGGACATTCAATGTAGTGATAGTTAAAATTTTCACCCTTTTCTCGCCTTTTTTTTAGTCCTTATTTGGTTATTCAAATCTTCATAAATAAAGCACAAAAATACAAAAAAATGAAATGCAGTCATAGAACTCATTTTGAAGGCGGTCTAGAACAACTTGAGCCTATATTGAAGACATATTGAAAACTCACATCTCAATATACAATGCAATGTCAGTTTTGTTTTTTAGGTTTTTGGTTACATTTTGACTTCTTTATTTATAGTCTCTAATGTATCGGAATGGAGAACACGAGGACACATCAAATGCAGAGGAATATAGTTTATTCCAAACACTTGTGGCCACCGGACGGAATGATGGTTTAGAAATTGTCAGAAGTGAAAACCAGACAGCACCAGACATTCTGCAGCATGAGGAAGATTTATATTCTGGGTTTCCTTCACAAAAATCGCCTCTATATAAAAATCAAAGTGTTGTGCAAGCATGCTTGCCTGGACAATTAAACCGTAGTTCTTCATCACCAAATGTAGAAATAAAAGATGATGCATCTGTGGAATCTGACCAAACACTTTCACATGTAAGTACATTTTTAATACAAAAATTATTGAGGTCACTTTTGCTGATCACTGGGGGGGTTCGTCTGAGAATGCAACTCTGTGGAGTCCCGTCTTTAAAGGGGTTGTCCAGTCCGAATCGATAAGTCTGCAGTCTTTCTGTGTGACTGCAGACTTATGAATCCCCCCAGCACACACTCTCTTCCATACACTAGTCGGTCAGTCGCCTCACTAGGCGGGGCACGGCCTCGCTCAATGAAAGCTAGCTTCTCTATCTCTCTACCCTCTTTTTTTTTTTTCTTTCCCATATTGCTTGAAACCTGTTGCCTACTTAGTATTGTGGAATGTCCTTCTTAAGTAGTTTTCCTTTAATTGGGCTCACCTGGCAAACTAATAATCACAGGTGTATGAGATTGATTTCAGTGATCCAAAGAGTCCCGAGACACAATACCGCCCATGACTTTATTTGAAAAGCAAAAAATTACATCTTTATGACACTTAACGCTAATTTGCATAATAATATGGAACGCGGTGTAGTGTTTATACCTAATACACACATCTTACTGACAAAAAAGTCATGATTACTTTTTTACTGTTGGTTATTTGGCGCCCATGTGTATTTTTCATATGAGCAGATCAAGTGCCTCCATCTTTCACAGTTGTTATCACATGACCTGTTATTCATGCATTTTGATCTAAGTTACAGATTTGTCAGGAACTATATATTTTCCCATTACCCCATAAATCTGTTCACTATAAGTTATGGAAGAAGATTGGTTGCATTATGTTATTATCCCGTTGATGGAAATTATGTTGCAGATTTAGAAATGATAGTGGTCAGGATGATGGATAGAAGGTCTCCTTCAATTTAATGAGAATTGCACTGCTTTATTCACATATAAAAGAAAGCTGAGGAGGTCCAATACATTTTCACAAATCTAAAATCTTGCCCTTCCTCTCCCCATACATATTACACATATTTATCATTTAATCTGCAACATATTGTACTACATTAGCATTTATTTGTAAAGCCAGATATTGCATCACATATGGCTAATACCATCTGTGTGTGTCTCTTTTATCTCTCCAGCTCCTACATAGACCTATGTGTCTATATAGTTAGTCTACAACAATCAATGTTTAGTCTGATCTCTCAGTCATATTCCCTTTGTTTTGTTCCATAGCTCTTAAAGGGAACCTGTCATCTGGCTTTCACCCCCAAACTCTTTATATGTGCATGTAGCTCTTTGAATCACAAGTCCAGCAATACCTTTACGTGGCCAGTCTGTTCCTCCGATACAGCATTTGAATTGATATACAAATGTTCACCAATACCTTCAATCTTTTAATTCTAAGGTGTATAAGGGGAAAAAAAAAAAAAAGGAAAAATTTCAGCTCACCATGCATATGCCATAGGGGTCCACTGGTGCACGGAAATCCTTGGTAGCAAATCCAGGAATGAGAAGCAGTAAGAAGTAGATTAGAGAAACTCCAGCACCTTCTCCGTATCCATCACAAGAGATGTAAAGTTAAAACGTCCATTTTATTAGTTCCATTAAAAAAGCGTCATATGTAAGGCTATGTGCCCACGTAGCAGATTTGATGCAGAGCGTTTTTGCCTCTCTCTGGCAGAAAAAAAACGCATGCAGATTTACATGCGTTTTTTCTGCCAGAGAGAATTGTTTTTTCAGTGTTTTTACATGCGTTTTTTCAAGCAGTTCTCCAAGCGATTTTGAGCATCACTTGGAAAGTGCTTGACAAGTTGGTCACACTATATAAATCCATGCAATCGGCATGGATTTATAATGTGTGAACAACTGATGCTTTAAATGTTGCATTTATAGTAAAGAGAAGAGAATTAAAATGTTAAAAAAAAAAACAAAAAAAAAAAACTGTATACTCACCTCTCCGGTCTGCTCCCGGCCGCGTCCTCTCTCTTCGGCGTCCCGCAGTGTACTGTCAGGACCTGCGGTGACGTCATTTAGTCAGCTGATGGTCACGCGACCATCACCTGACCTCCGACGTCAGCGGTCGCGTGACCATCAGGTGACTAAATGACGTCACCGTAGGTCCTGACAGTACACCGCGGGACGCCAAGGAGAGAAGACGTGGCCGGGAGCAGACTGGGGGCCGCCACAGAGGTGAATATACAGGTTTTGTTTATTTTTAACTTTTTTATTTCTTTTTTTCACCGCGTGGTAGCCGGGATGAAGAGGAGTTGTAGTCTCCTGTTCATCCTGGGTACCACACGCACCGCGATTACGCTGAAAATTCGCCGCCATTGAATTTAGTTGAAACACAGCAAATCCACGTATACCTGCGGGTTTGCTGCATTTCAATGTTCCTCAATGGCCGTGAACTTGCAGCGTAATCGCGGTAGAAATGGTCATGCTGCGTTTTGCAACGCAATGCGAATTCGGCACGCAAATTAGCGCATCATGTGCACAGCACATCCGAATTCACATTGCTTTGCATGGCAGACTGTTTTACAAGCGTTTTCACAGCCGTAAAAACGCTACAAAAACGCTACGTGGGCACCTAACCTAAGGCAGACCTTACGCGTTTCGAACCATGCAGGGGTTCTTAATTATAGGTTACATTGCTATAGTTAAAAGACATATATATACATATGGACTGAAAACAAAAGAGAAAATAGTGTGGAGACCACAAAGAACAGGAAGTTCATTAGTGAATGAAAATCCTCATGAGGATAATTGCTCAGTAATATGCATAAATTAAACTTATGTGCATGGTATGCTGGCAAATTATGTACACCATTAGAAAAAAGTATCAAAAAATGTACATTAGATCATTGCGAAAATTGAGACCATTGGGAATGTGAGAGTTAAGTTTAAGAATCCATGAGGCTTCTCTGGCTAGGAGAAGCTTGCCTCTATCTCCTCCACGTATTTCTTTGCACCTTGTCTATACCAATAACCTTAAGGCTGTGTGCCCACTATGCGTTTTTTAAGCATTTCTGCAGCGGCAATTCCGTTGCAGAAACGCTTAAAAAACGCTTGATAGAAGGTCTGCCATGTTCCCCAATGATAATCCTCATGTGCTGTGCACATGCTGCGGAAATTTCCGCTGCGGATTATCATTGCGGAAAAATCCGCAGCACTACCAATTATTTTGTGGAAGCGCTGCGTTTTTGCCGCCATTGACTTGCATTGGAACGCATGTAATCCGCATCACTGCATCTGTACATGCGGAATCCATGCGTTTCTATGTGCGGATGGTACCCGGGTTTGGAGAAGAGGAGACTCTCCTCCGGACCCGGGTACCATAGAACCTGTAAAAAAAAGAATAAAATAAAAAATAAATATTATATTTACCTTCTGATGGCCCCCGATGTCCTTGTCTCGGCTTGCCGGCAGCTCACGGTAGACTAAAGGACCTGCACTGACGTCATTTAGTCATGTGACGGGTCACTCGACTGCTGACATCGGCGCAGGTCCTTAAATCTACCGCGAGCTACCGGCAAGCAGAGGCAAGGACTCCGGGGGCCATCGGAAGGTAAGTATATATTTATTTTTTATTTTTTGACATTCTCTCGGTCACACTGTATAAATCCATGCTGGTTGCATGGATTTATATACACTGTGTTCCAAATTATTATGCAAATAATATTTTCTCAGATTTTCCCAAATTACCTATATGAATTGCAGTCATTGTAATTTTCCAGTCAAATAACTATTAGCGTACAATTGAAAGGTTTTTGTACAACTGCCTATGATAACAGTATATTTAAAAAAAAAAGTAAAAAACTCAAACTGCACTCAAAATGCATGTTCCAAATTATTATGCACAGCCGAGTTTTCAACCTTTTCATTTTAATAAAGAACAAAAAATTGTCATTTTTGAAATTATAAGAATTAGCAGGTTATTACAAACTGAAATCAAACAGTTTTCAACTCAAAACTTTATTCTAGGTGATGTTACATTTGCACATAGGACCCCTTGTTCGAAAGGAGCTTCTGAACTCTCTCGTCCATTGAATTTGTCAGGTTTTGGATGGTTTCTGTTTCAATTGTTTTGCATGAGGACATTATACCCTCCCAGAGCTGTTGCTTAGATGTGAACTGCCTCCCGCCATCATAGACACTCCTTTTGATGATGCTCCCGAGGTTCTCAATGGGGTTGAGGTCAGGGGAGCATGGGTGCCACACCATAAGTTTGTCCCCTTTTATGCCCATAGCAGCCAGAGATGCAGATGTGTTATGTGCAGCATGAGACGGGGCATTATCATGCATGAAATGATCTCGATGGTCAAGATGGATGGAGTGGAGGATGGCTGGTTGATGGACACCCCATGCAAACACGGCTACGGCGCTAACCAGGAGGAGGTGGAGTAATGTTTTGGGCTGGAATCATGGGGAGAGAGATTGTCGGCCCTTTCAGGATCCCTGAAGGGGTAAAGATGAACTCCATAATGTATGTTGAGTTTCTCAAACAGCACTTCCTTCCATGGTTCAAGAAGAATCATCGTGCATTCCTCAGCAAGATCATTTTCATGCATGATAATGCCCCGTCTCATGCTGCACATAACACATCTGCATCTCTGGCTGCTATGGGCATAAAAGGGGACAAACTTATGGTGTGGCACCCATGCTCCCCTGACCTCAACCCCATTGAGAACCTCGGGAGCATCATCAAAAGGAGTGTCTATGATGGCGGGAGGCAGTTCACATCTAAGCAACAGCTCTGGGAGGGTATAATGTCCTCATGCAAAACAATTGAAGCAGAAACCATCCAAAACCTGACAAATTCAATGGACGAGAGAGTTCAGAAGCTCCTTTCGAACAAGGGTTCCTATGTGCAAATGTAACATCACCTAGAATAAAGTTTTGAGTTGAAAACTGTTTGATTTCAGTTTGTAATAACCTGCTAATTCTTATAATTTCAAAAATGACAATTTTTTGTTCTTTATTAAAATGAAAAGGTTGAAAACTCGGCTGTGCATAATAATTTGGAACATGCATTTTGAGTGCAGTTTGAGTTTTTTATTTTTTTAAAAATATACTGTTATCATAGGCAGTTTCTACAAAAACCTTTCAATTGTACTCTAATAGTTATTTGACTGGAAAATTACAATGACTGCAATTCATATAGGTAATTTCGGAAAATCTGAGAATATTATTTGCATAATAATTTGGAACACAGTGTAGTGTGACCAAGTTGTCAAGCATCTTCCAAGTGATGCTAAAATCGCTTGGAAAGCGCTTGATAACCCGCATGCGGAAATGCATGTGAAGAACACTTCACATCCGCATGTCCCTGGCAGGAAAAACCTCGTGTATAATCCGCATGTGTTTTTTCTGCCTGGGAGATGCAGAAACGCTCAGGAAAAATCCAGAGCATTTCTGCATCGTGGGCACATAGCCTTAGTGTGGAAAGATCACCACAGTGAAAATCAGCAAAATGTTTGCTGAGCCCTGACATGGAGGACTCACTGCATTGGGATTCGGAGTCGCTCCAGTAACATGCTCAGCGATGCGTCTTTTGAGCATGCAGCTAGTGCAACCCACATAAAAATTTTTGCAAGATGTGCACAGTGCTTGATAAATGACAAATGTACTAGAGCAATTAATAAAATGCTTGATATTATATATTTTGCCTGCACTGTCAGTAAATGTATGGGTCTTAAACATAAATTTGCAAATATTACACTTGGTGCCTCCACATTTATAGGATCCATTAATATGAAGCCATGTGTCTGACCTTGGGCTTCTGGTGGACAAAAAAACTTGGAGATAATACATTTCCTATATTGGGGAATTTTTTAGCAACAAAATTAATTCCTTCCTTAAGGATGCTCTGAAGTGCTTTGTCCTGATGTAATATACAAGCATATTTCCGAATTAAATCTGTGATAGCCTGATAGTCTGTACTATAAGCTGTGGAGAAAGTAACTTGTTGCTTATTTCTCTTACATACTGTGTTATTCTCCAGTAAAGATGTTTGCGTTTTGTGAAAGGCTATATTACGGGCTCTGCAAATATGTGTATTTGAGTAACCTCCATGTATAAACCTGCGCTTCAGTATGTCACATTCATGAATATAGCTCTCATCTGTGGAGCATAGACGTCTGGCTCTAATGTGTTCACCTAGTGGTAGGTCTTTAATAGTATGTGCTGGATGACAGCTGTTTTCCATCAATGTCGCATTGCCACGGGTTGGTTTTCTGTACAGACTTGTGTGGATGCAGTTATTGCTGCTGTCCCCAGTTAAATATACATCCAAAAAGGCGGTCTCATTTTGACAGATGTTAATGGTAAATTGTAGATTAAATGTATTGTCATTTAAAAACTGTAGAAACGTGGATAGCATATAAAGTGCCTTATCCTCAGGGGTACGCCAGATCATGATGACATCATCAATATATCTGGCGTACCACCTGATGTAAGGCAAAAAAGGATTGTCGAGAGTGAATATGAAATACTTCCCACCAAGCTACATATAAATTAGCTAATGATGGGGAAAAAGACGCACCCATAGGGCGACCGCAGGTCTGCAGAAAAAAATCTCCATTCAAGTAAAAAATAATAATTAAAGTAACAATTGTATCAAATTTAGTATAAATTCATTTAATTCCTTTGTATAGAGATTGATATTGTTAAGGTGATAGGAGATAGATTGTAATGAGAGATGGTGCGGGATGCTAGTGTATAATGACACAATATCTGTGGTAACCCATCTATCATTACTAGTGTTGAGCATTCCGATACTGAAATATCGGGTATCGGCCGATATTCGCGGTATCGGAATTCCGATACTTAATTCCGATACTTTTGCAATATCGTATACCGGAATCGGAAGTTCCCATAATGCAATGAGCCATTTTCATTTTATTCAGCCAATGAGGATCCTAAGAAGTGTGGGCACATCCTGTTAGGCATGTAGGCATCTTAACTAATGGCATGGCTGTGATTGGCTGCTGAAATGATGTCATGATGCACTATAAAAGCCGCCGCTGCCATTTTGAGCTCACTCTGCTGTGAATTCAGTTAGGGATAGGACGCTGTTGTTCTGAGGGACAGTTTTAGCTACCTATTTGGTCTATTCTGCTTTACCCAAGCTACTTTATAAATCGCTGTGCCTTGCAGCGCTAGTGCACAGTTCTCTGTGCTGTTCATCGCTTTCTGCAAGGTCTCTGTGTGTGAGTGCAGCTCACCCTGTAGTGTGTGCTTCAGCCACGTCTGGTTATAGTGCACTCAGTGTGTGTCACTGCCTCATACATTGTCCTTTTTTGCCAATTCATAATTTTTCCTGATTTCTCCTATTAGTGTGGTGGTTCCATCCGTATTCAGCTAAATTGGTTCCAAACACACTATATAGGAGTAGTTAGAGGAGCCTTTCTGCAGCATTGGGCCCTGCAGCCCCAGCCAGATTAGTATTAGCCTATTTTTTGCAGCCTCATCTATTGCATTGTAGGTTACCTTCCTACATTGTAATAGCTACAAAAAGTTTGTGATACTATCGTTATTACATCTTTAGGCACATCCAGTGTCTTTTTGTGACAAAAAAAACCTAAATAAAGTTCACCAAACACTCCACTTTACAGTTGTGTAGGCCACATTAGCTCATATTAAAGTCTAGTCCACACTTTATAAAATTAGTGTTTCTTATACCTGTTAGCAGCTGTTCAGGAATAAGCACACTAAGCCCTTAGTACTTTTCTGCCTATCTTTATCAGTCTACCAAGATGAAGAAGGCAGGGAGTAAGGCATGTGGTCGTGGGCGTGGAGTTTCTGCAGGGAGAGGACGTGAGGATTCTGTGCCTGCAGGGAGAGGACGTGGGGATTCTGTGCCTGCTGCGGGCAGCATCCCCCAGTTTTACCAGGGAACAGTCCTTTATGCGCAGCTTTGTAGGAGCTAGCCGTACCCCACTGCTGCGGGAGGACCAAATTGAAGCCGTTGTCGGATGGATGGCAGCTAACGCATCGACTTCAATTAGTTCCAGATCCTCTCAGGTCCTGAGCACTGAAGAGCACCCATCTGTCTCTTCACCACCTGCCAAATTGCCCAGGCAGTCAGAGAGCCCTGGACAGGAGCCATCTCTACTTCTGTTCTCTGAATCTCTTGGCTTGGAAAGAGGGGACCAGCCAAGCAGAATTGGAGAATTTGAAGAAGAGGTAGTATGCAGTGATGCGCAACCGTTTTGTCTCTCTGAATCTGAAGAGGCGGGTGGGCCAGTGCCTATGGTCAGCTGCACACCTCAGTACGCATCTGATAATGAGACTCAGGTGCCACTTTCTGGTGCGTACTGTGCTGTCGAGACTACCCAGGAGAAGCAGTTGTTTGAAGAGGGTGGTGTAGATGATGAGGTCCTTGACCCATCATGGCGTAAGGGACAGGAAGGTGGTGGGAGCAGCTCTGAGGAAGAGATTCCCCGAACAGCCCAAAAAGGAGGGAGAGGGAGGGGGCAGACTTGGTTGCCTGTAGCCTCCACTTCGGCACCCATTAGGAGCATGGCTCTTCCAAAATCCAAAGCGGGCGCTCCCAAGACTTGCAGTACCTGGTCCTTTTTTGACACAGTTGCAGATGACATTTGCTTTGTCAAATGCAAGCTGTGTAATCAGAAGGTGAAAAGAGGGAAAAGTGTCAGCAACCTCAATACCACAAATATGTGGAAACATGTGCGGACCAAGCACGTGGTGGAGTTACAAAAACACACTGAAGACCTAGGCCAACCTACAGCGCCACCTACCACCTCTTCAGCTCGTGTTGTAGCCTCTTCCTCCAGCTCACACACAGCTGGTTCGGCTTCCTCACAGGATCGCCATGGAAGAATCTGGCACTGTTGTACAGAGACACAGTGTAATTCCACCCACAGCACCACTTTCCCAGTCATCCTCACACTCCCAGGCCAGTCTACAGCCATCGTTAGCACAGGCATGGGAGAAAAGGCGCCCATACTCGGCAAACCACCCCCGAGCACAGGCTCTGAATGCTGGCATTGCTAAACTACTGGCCCTTGAAATGCTATCATTCAGGCTGGTGGAGACTGACACATTCCGTAACTTTATGGCATTGGCAGCCCCGCAATACAACGTGCCCAGCCGATTTTATTTCAGCAGGCAAGCCGTCCCTGCCCTGCAACATCATGTGGAGGGAAAAATTAAACATGCGCTACAAAACGCCGTCAGTAGCAAGGTCCACCTGACCACCGATGCGTGGACCAGTAAGCATGGACAGGGACGATACCTTTCCCTCACTGCCCATTGGGTAAATGTTGTGGAGCCGGGTACAGATCTTGAGAGTGGCGCTGTACGTGTTCTGCCAACTCCAAGGATTGCAGGAATCCAGTCTGTACACATTGACTGCTCCTCATACTCCAGTTCCTCTGAATCAGCGCTGCAGGAGCCGTCACGGTCTACCTCCACATCGACCCGTGAACGGTTACCTGTTATGGTGACCAATATGAGCACAGCCGTGGCCAAACGTCAACAGGCCGTATTAAAATTAATTTCTTTGGGGAATCGAAGCAACACAGCGCAGGAGCTTGGAATGCCATCAAGCAGCAGAGCGACGTGTGGTTTGTGCCAGCGAATCTCCAGCTAGGCATGGTAGTGTGTGACAATGGCCGAAATCTGGTGGCAGCTCTGGGCCTAGACAACCTCACTCACGTCCCATGTCTGGCACATGTGCTCAACTTGGTCGTGCAGAGTTTTTTGAGGGACTATCCGGATCTTGATGCACTGCTTCACAAGGTCCGCATAAAGTGCGCTCACTTGCGGCGTTCCAGCAATGCAAGATCACGCATTGCAGCTCTGCAGCGCCGATTACGTCTTCCGGAACATCGCATCATATGTGACCTACCCACCAGGCGGAATTCAACGTTACATATGTTGGAGAGGTTGTGTGAGCAGCAGGCAGCAGTAATGGAGTACCAGCTGCAGCAGGCGCAAACAAGTCGCAGTGCGCGCCGTTCACACTTCACCACCACTGAGTGGGCCTCTATGAAGGACATTTGCCACGTTTTGCGTGCCTTCGATTATTCCACGCGGATGGCGAGTGCAGATGATGCACTAGTCAGCATGACTATCCCCCTTATCTGCCTGCTTGAAAAAACACTGCAAGCACTAAGGGACGAGGTTTTGGAAGAGGTGGAGGATGAGGAGTCACAAATGCCATCTGCTTCTCTACAGTCTGCGCAACGTGGTTCCTCACAAAGGCCTAGGCAGGGGACACTTTGTGAGGATGAGGAGGAGTCAATGGATGAGGAAGACATCTGTCCAGAGGAGGGAGGTACACAATGCTCTAGTAGTCAGTATCTAGAGCGAGGGTGGGGTGATGCAGAGCAGGCAGAGATCACGCCTCAAGCAGGGGACAGCGTTTCTTGGCCAGTTGGCAGTCTGCAGCACATGGTTGATTTCATGCTGCAGTGCCTGAGAAACGACCGCCGCATCGCCCACATTCTCAACACGGCTGATTATTAGGTGTCCACCCTCCTAGATCCTCGCTACCGGGACAACTTACAAAGCCTCATAACACCGTTGAACCGGGAGCGTAAAATGCGGGAGTACCAAGACGCACTGGTGCATTCCATCATGTTCTCCATTCCAACCGAGAGCGGTGCTGCTAGTGCTTTACAAAGCAGCTCAGTGCGTCGAGGCAGTGGAGGAAGCTCTGCACAAAGAGGGAGCAGAAGCAGTGCCTCAGCACAAGGCAAGACCAGTACGGCCGAAATGTGGCAAAGTTTTGTGTCCCCGCCGCCACAAATGTCTACACCATCACAGACGGCTCCAGTCAGCAGGAGGCAACGTTTCCGTCAGATGGTGACAGACTACATGTCTTGCCCTCTTAGTGTACTCCCAGACGGCTCTTCTCCCTTCAAGTTTTGGGTCTGTAAGCTAGATACATGGCCAGAGCTAAGTCAGTATGCATTGGAGGTGCTAGCTTGCCCTGCTGCTAGTGTATTATCGGAACGCGTCTTTAGTGCCGCAGGTGGTGTACTAACAGACCGTCGCATGCGACTATCCTCCGATAACGTTGACAGGCTTACTTTTCTCAAAATGAACAAGGCCTGGATCTCTCATGAATTTGCCAGTCCTCTTCCAGAATAAATAATTGTTGGCAAAAGTATCCAGGTCTCCTGTTCTGTTCATGTTTCTACCACCTGAACTGTAATCCCTGAGCTCCAACACCGCCAGTTGGCGCTCGGAAGTGCCATCTGCACAGTCAACACTTGCTGCCGTGTCATTGGGGTTCAGTAACGTCAGCTGTTCCCCGGCTGTGCGGACGGCAATTTCTCCTGCTCTGTCCACATTCTCACTACTACAGATTTTAAAGTTGCTCCAATTACACCTCTGGCTCCTCTGTTTTCAGTATTATCCCTGAGCTCCAACACCGCCAGTTGGCGCTCGGAAGTGCCGTCTGCACAGTCAACACTTGCTGCCGTGTTATTGGGGTTCGGTAACGTCAGCTGTTCCCCTGCTGTGCGGACGGCAATTTCTCCTGCTTTGTCCACATCCACTGTACTACTGATTTAAAACCTCCTCCAAATACACCTCTGGCTCCTCTGTTTTTAGTATTTACCCTGGGCTCCAATACCGCTAGTTGCTGCTCAGAAGTGCCGTCTGCACAGTCAACACTTGCTGCCGTGTTATTGGGGTTCGGTAACGTCAGCTGTTCCCCTGCTGTGTGTCCGGCAAATTCTCCTGCTTTGTCCACATCCACTGTACTACTGATTTAAAACTTGCTCCAATTACACCTCTGGCTCCACTCTGTTTTTAGTATTTACCCTGGGTTCCAGCACCGCCAGCTGGTTCTCGGTAGTTCCATTTGCTCTTGTACCTTCTGCTACCCATCCGGGTTCCAGTACCGTCAGCTGGTTCTCGGCAGTGCCTTTGGATTAGGTGCCTCCTTCTCGGTATCCAAGTTCCACCAACGTCTGCTGGTTTTTGGTAGTGCTTTCTGGCACAGGTACCTCCTGCTTAGTAACAGAGTTCCAGTACCGTCAGCTGGTCTTCGGCAGTTCCATTGGCTCTTGTACCTTCTGCTACCCATCCGGGTTCCAGTACCGTCAGCTGGTCCTCGGTAGTTCCATTTGCTCTTGTACCTTCTACTACCCATCGGGGTTCCAGTACCGTCAGCTGGTTCTCAGCAGTGTCTTTGGCACGGGTACTCCCTCCTGCCCAGCCTGGTTCCAGCACGCCAGCTGTTTCCGGGTAGTGTCAACGTCACTTTGCCTCCAATGCGTTGTCCTGTCGTGTTGCGGTCGGGTTAGCCGACTCTATGGTGCCTGCAGTTTAGGTGACTCCTATGTGGGCTGCGGGATCTGGCAATGAAGGCTGGTTCCATAGTGCCTATAGGACAAGCACCCCCTTTAGGACTGTGGGTTTTGGTAACTGCGGCCGGCTCGCGGCCTTGAACTTTTTTTTACATGGGTACCTTCTGCTACCCATCCGGGTTCCAGTACCGTCAGCTGGTTCTCGGCAGTGCCTTTGGATTAGGTGCCTCCTTCTCGGTATCCAAGTTCCACCAACGTCTGCTGGTCCTTGGTAGTGCTTTCTGGCACAGGTACCTCCTGCTTAGTAACCGAGTTCCAGTACCGTCAGCTGGTCTTCGGCAGTTCCATTGGCTCTTGTACCTTCTGCTACCCATCCGGGTTCCAGTACCGTCAGCTGGTTCTCGGTAGTTCCTCAGCTTTCTTGTACCTTCTGCTACATTTCCAAGTTCAAGCTTTTTGAAATGGTTCTTGGTAATCACTCTGGATCTCCCTGATGAGGACCCTGAAGACCAACCCTAAGAAGACGAGGACCCCGAAGACAACGACCCTGAAGACGAGGACCCTGAAGACCACCCCGAAGAAGACGAGGACCCTGAAGACCACCCCGAAGAAGACGAGGGCCCTCGAAGACGACGACCCTGAAGACCACCCCGAAGAAGACCAAGAAGATGACCCTGAAGAAGTTGACCAAGAGGACAAAGAAGAGAAGACAAGCACCAAGATACAGAAGAACAAGAGACAGAAAACCAAGAAGCAGAAATACAAGAAGCTGCAGAACAAAAAGCGGAAGAACATTAAGCATAAGACTAAAAATCAGAGCAAAAGATAATATCTAAATTATAAGCAGAAGATGACTAAGCAGTGTATGGGGGTGAGTCCGTTCCTCCTCGTGGTGCCCCTGGAAAAGACCTGCTGCTGCAGGCCAAACTCAACGCGGACAAATCCTGTTGTAAATCTTTTGTGACGGGCAGAACGAAAGGTGTAATGTCCAACCTTTTATAGATAACAACTACAGGAATGCCTGTCACAAATAAGAATATGATGAAGAAGAAGAAGAAGAATATGAAGAAGATGAAGAAGTAGAATATGAAGAATGTAAAAAAAAAAGAATAATACGAAGAAGGTGAAGAAGAAGAAGATGAAGAAGGTGAAGAAGAGGATGAAAAAGATGCTGAGGATGATGAAGGAGAAAGTGTGGGAGAAGTAAAAAAAGAAGGTGAAGAGCATGGAAGTAGTGAAACAAACATAAATATCTGTCAAAATATAAAAATACTTAACATAGTCAATATTTCCGTAACTCAGAACGTCTTAAAAAAAATATTAATTCCTGCTATTCCATTTGATTGGGCTAAACCTCTATGCCTTTATTGTCTCCCCCACCTCCCCCAATACATTCTACATTATTCTTAGTTGTTTTCCTTCATGTAGAATTAACCTACAAGGAAAGAAAGGGTTTATTTTCATTCCGATATTTCTGTCCCATTGACTTGCATTGGTTTCCGGTATCGGAATCGGCGATATCCGATACTTTTTCGGTATCGGTCCGATCCAATCCGATCCGATATTTCCCGATATCGGAAGGTATCGCTCAACACTAATCATTACATTCCCACTCAAAAGATTTCACAGCAGATAATAAATGCTCGCTATCCCTGATATATCCTGTAGTGGCCAAAACTATAGGCTGTAGTAGCTGATCAATCCATGCTGCAGTTCTTTCAGAAAGTGAACCAATTCCAGCCACAATGGGGCGGAATGGGGGCGGAAATGTTTTTGTGCAGTTTAGGAAGGGCGTGCAGTATTGGGCACACTGGTGACTCAGTTAATAGATATTCATACAATTTTTGATTAAGGAGTCCCTTTTGCAAGCCTCCTCTTGGGATAAAATCCAATTTTCCTTTTACGTGACTGGTTGGATCTTCAGCTAGTTTACTATAGGTTTTTACATCCAATAGCATGGAGTTAATTTCTCTGATGTATAATGCCTTATCAAGGATTACAAGAGAGCCACCTTTGTCGGACGCTCTAATGATAATATTGTCATTGATTTTTAACAATTTCAGTACTTGTCGTTCTTTGGTGGTCAGATTATCTGTGGTGACTGATTCGCTATCCAGTATTTTTAGGAGTTCTCTTTCAATTATATTTTGAAAACTGTTCATCCCAGGTGTTCTAGAGGCTAATGGGTAGAATAGTGGATTTGGAAACAATGTTGTGAATGAGTCTTTTGGTATATCTGTTACAAAATCAGCATCCAAAGATTCCAAAGTTTTTACTGATATTTGTTCAAGTAAATTCCTGGAAAGGTCAATGGGAGGTGCTGTGGGGAAAGATTGATCCACAATATGTTATTCCTTATCCCTGTTCTCTGCTAAGAAATGTCTCTTGACTGTCAAAGATCTTACAAATCTGTTGACATCCTTGATAGTTTCAAATAGATTTGCTCTAGTTGTAGGAATAAATTTACTTCCTTTGCTTAATAACCGTAATTGAGACAGAGAAATAATATTCACAGAGAGGTTAACTATAGCAACCTCCTCATTGTTGAATTTCATTTTAATTTGCTGGTTGGATACCTCCGATTTTTTTGCGGATTTGTGTTTCCTTCCCGCTCTATGAAGCCCCCGCTTTTTGACAGGTTTCTTTTGGAAATATCATGATATTCAGCAGGAGATTGATCAGGTGATGATATGGAGTAATCTGTAAATTCTCCTGTTTTATCCAAATCAGCCTGTAGAAATCCAACCTGTTTTTTCTTATTTGGACTTTTCAGTTTTGATGCTGGAGTCTTTTTAAGGATTGACTTCAGTTTTTGCAATTTCCAGGTGTAAACCTGGTTAGACTCACAATCTGCACAATCTCAAGCAAATTTTTCCTCTTCACGTCCGTAATAGTTTCCTCCACAGAATTGATATGTTTGGAAAGTTTTTCATTCCATTCTTTAAAATGTGTTGAATTCACATGTTCTTTAAGTGACTCCTGTAATGTGGTGATTTGTTCTTCCAATTTACTCAGCTTTTTGTTTTCTCCCTTGATAATAAGTTGCATTAGTTTAGATGAGGATTGGGACAGATTGCTGTTCCATTCAGCAGTAAATTCGTCTCCATAATTAAAATTTGCAATGGTCTCAATTTTCGCAATGATCTAATGTACATTTTTTGATACTTTTTTTCTAATGGTGTACATAATTTGCCAGCATACCATGCACATAAGTTTAATTTATGCATATTACTGAGAAATTATCCTCATGAGGATTTTCATTCGCTAATGAACTTCCTGTTCTTTGTGGTCTCCACACTATTTTCTCTTTTGTTTTCAGTCCATATGTATATATATGTCTTTTAACTATAGCAATGTAACCTATGATTAAGAACCCCTGTTTGGTTGGAAACGCGTAAGGTCTGCCTTACATATGGCGCTTTTTTAATGGAACTAATAAAATGGACGTTTTAACTTTACATCTCTTGTGATGGATACGGAGAAGGTGCTGGAGTTTTTCTCATCTACTTCTTACTGCTTTTAATTCTAAGCCAAAAAGCATATTATTAACACAACTAAAGACATGAGGCTTTTCAAGAAGGCTAAGAGACATGTTTATTGATATTCATTATTTAAAATTCTATATACACACAAGTGAAGTAGCATATAAGTAGATAAAAAAAACAGGGCAGTACAGATATGGATAAATGTGGGTAATCCTGGATTGTATTATGATAAATATCATCGTTATTTTTGCACTGTTCGATTTATCCATTTACTTCCAGTTATTTGGGAATTTTGGTTGTCTTTGGTTTTTCTCTAGTCAGTAATAATCCTAATAAACGTTGCAAATAAAAGTTGATGGTATAAACAGGGATAAGATATAAAAATGATATATATCTCCTATATAGAAATATGATGCCACATATATGAAATACTAATGGCAATGATAGATCTGAAGCCTCTGTCACTCAAGTTCTGTTCCCCACCCAGCGCCATTTCCTCCGGCTTGACTGACAGCCTCTATACTGTGTGATCTCAGGCAAAGGAGTCGTCAGTTCAACAGGAGCAATAGAGCTGGAGTGACAGAGGTCTCAGATCTACAATAGCCATTTGCATATCAATACAAATGCTGGAACAGAGTACCAAACTAGCCATGTAAATGTATTGCTTGACTTGTCTTTGAAAGAGCTACATGTACATATAGTTTGGAGTGCTGACAGAATCCTTTTAAGGCGTTCATACATATTAGATAGCTGTACAAGGCTCCACCGACTCAGCGGAGTGCTCCTGTGTTCTCATAGGGATAGAGTGAATTATTTAGTGGAGAAAAAAAGGATTGGTCATTGGAAATCCGGCATGCTGGATCCTTCTCTCTCCCAAAATCATCTGCACTGTGACATTGGTCTGGAGGGTGGTCCTGCTGGTATCGGAGGGCTTGGCTACTTTAGTGTAATGTGTATGGGGGCCTTTACAATTGTCTAAGTTTACAAGACATAGGGGACAGAAAGGCAAATTATTTTGATCATTTATTATACTATTTGCATTATTTGTTAGATCGTCATTTTCATTAATTCATACAATCTTTAACTGTTGTGACTTCAATATGTATTTACTTCTAGCAATTCTTTTTCAGACTCTTTCTAGTGAGAAAAAGCAAGTGGTTACTATACTTGGTGCTAAGGAATCGACTGACAATTCTAATTACAGCCCGGAGTTATTGTCCTGTGATACTGAAGTATCTTCTGAAAGACCAGTGAAAGTGGACACACTTCTTTCTACTCATCATTCACAAGATGGTTCAATGACTGTCGATGATGAATCAGATTTTATTGTGCTCAGTGAGAGCGCTCCAAAATCTCTAATATTTATTAATGTTGGAGCTTGTGATGAATCTCTGTGATTTATGATGTTAGAAAATGCATAGGACTTTGTCAGCCCTTGGAAAAATATTTTCCATAACAAACTGTTCTCCATTTATCTAATATACTGTGATTCCTCACCATTAGTGTTGAGCGAGCACTAAAATGCTCGGGTGCTCGAAGCTCGGGCCGTGCTCGCTGTGATACTCGGGTGCTCGACCCGAGCAACGAACCCAATGTTAGTCTATGGGAGACCCGAGCATTTTTGCGGCGGCACCCCCGGCAGTCTGTAGAAAGCCTAAAAAGTGCCCAAAACGATAGTGACAGTGCTCAAAAGACATGGGGACAGCATGGGCATCGCCCCAGGAAGCATTTCTGACCCCCAGGTCACTGCTGTCAACAACGTGGTCAGAGGTATTAAGCCACTTTTACGGGCACACAATAAAACGTTCAAAAACGAAACTGAAACTGCTTTCCTGTGAAATATGTTAAGGAATTTCCTTTCCAGGGTAAAGACTTGTGTATAAGGTAAAATAACCAAAAGCAAAAATACTCCTGCACACCTTGGGCTATGTTCACAAGTAGCATTTTTCATGCGTTTTTGCACTTTTGTATTGCTTTCAACCGTGACAAATGCATTCCCCGGAAATGTCATTTTAATATTTTACAACCTTATCTGGCCATGTGCTGTGTGACACATGCATACAGTGCTGAAAAGACATGGGAACAGCATGGGGAAGACCGCTGGAAGCATCTCTGACACCCAGGTCACTGCCTAAAAGTGTGCCCATCAGAAGTGATCCTTGCCGCATCAGAAGATGCAGACTTGCAACTATCCCCGTGCAAGTCCTTGTCCCAGGGCAGTGTTAAATTGTACCTCCCCCATTCCTTGCAATGCAAGCGCAAATATGCAGCCAACGACCCACCGACCCGCAGGCTTCAATACCATACTGCTAGCTTTCACTTGAAATGGGGCCTTTTAGTTTGGAGGAGGCCGAAGCTGGCCACTACCTCATGGCTGCTTCGGTAGCGAAGTATCCATACTCAGTCCCCGGCGGCCGGGTGTCCACGCTCGGTCCCCAGCCGCCAGGGGGCGGCCGGGTGTCCATAAACGGTCCCCAGCAGCCCCTATTTCTCCTGTCACCTTCCCACACACTTTTCTTAGCCTGGCCTGCTTTAGGGCAGCATTGGACGAGCCCACCAGAGAACCAGACTCCTCCGGTGGGCCCTGGCTTCTCCATCAGGGGAGTTGAGAGTGCCAAGGTGAGGAGCATGATGATGATGATAGAAGTTAGCATCTGCTTTGTTTTCTTTTAATGCAAGCGTAAGTGTGCAACTTGCCACCCACCCGCCCACCCCCAGGCTGCAATGCCATACTGCAATGCCATACTGCTAGCTTGCACTTGAAATGGGGCCTTTTAGTTTGGAGGAGGCCGAAGGTGGCCACTACCTCATGGCTGCTTCGGCGGACTGGTATCCATACTCTGTCCCCAGGCGGTCGGGTGTCAACACTCGGTCCCCAGCCACCAGGGGGCGGCCGGGTGTCCATAAACGATCCCCAGCCGCCCCTATTTCTCCTGACACCTTCCCACACACTTTTCTTAGCCTGGCCTGCTTTAGGGCAGCATTGGATGAGCCCACCAGAGAACCAGACTCCTCAGGTGGGCCCTGGCTTCTCCATCAGGGGAGTTGAGAGTGCCAAGGTGAGGAGCATGATGATGATGATAGAAGTTAGCATCTGCTTTGTTTTCTTTTAATGCAAGCGTAAGTGTGCAACTTGCCACCCACCCGCCCACCCCCAGGCTGCAATGCCATACTGCAATGCCATACTGCTAGCTTGCACTTGAAATGGGGCCTTTTAGTTTGGAGGAGGCCGAAGGTGGCCACTACCTCATGGCTGCTTCGGCGGACTGGTATCCATACTCTGTCCCCAGGCGGTCGGGTGTCAACACTCGGTCCCCAGCCACCAGGGGGCGGCCGGGTGTCCATAAACGATCCCCAGCCGCCCCTATTTCTCCTGACACCTTCCCACACACTTTTCTTAGCCTGGCCTGCTTTAGGGCAGCATTGGATGAGCCCACCAGAGAACCAGACTCCTCAGGTGGGCCCTGGCTTCT
The DNA here is from genome assembly GCF_046119375.1 of Phyllobates terribilis. Taxonomy (NCBI): domain Eukaryota; kingdom Metazoa; phylum Chordata; class Amphibia; order Anura; family Dendrobatidae; genus Phyllobates; species Phyllobates terribilis. The sequence goes on along the minus strand of NW_027362768.1, from coordinate 29,886,537 downwards.
CCATCAGGGGAGCTGAGAGTGCCAAGGTGAGGAGCATGATGATGATGATGATGATATGAGTTAGCATCTGCTTTGTTTTCTTGGAATGCAAGCGCATGTATGTAGTAGCGGCTAGGCCTGAGGTGGTCAGCGTTTTGGCACATATCCTACCTCCTCCGAGGATTGCTGGATGTTTTCCTGCCACTATCCCAGTCCTATGACTCCCGTTAAAACAAAGCTTCAGGTGATGAATGATGGATGAGGTGGTGGCAAAGGAGAAAGAGCAGGAGGAACAGGGACCATTCACATCAATATCAGGCCAGTCAACCACACATGTCTTGTAGGATATGTTTCTGTACCAAAAGGAGCGGTTCGGCTACAGTTATACGGCATACAGTGAGTGCAATGCCTACCAAAAATTTACACACCTGATGAAGGCTCTATGAGCAGAAACGCGTTGTGTGATCCTTTTTAAAGACTCCCTTCTCCCTTCCCCTTTTGTACATCCATGTCCCTTATGTGTATTCACGGTTTTATGATTTTTTTAATAACCCTACAAATATTAAACCCTGGTGGAATATCCTCCATGTGATTGCACCATAATTGGAAGATTCAACAATTTTTTTGGTTACTCTTTCTTCCATGGGAGCGCCTCCAGAATCCATTTGTCTCAATTTTACCAAAAATTTAGAGGCACTCCAATGCCTCTTGGAAGTGACATGGAGGTCAGAGGGCCTTAACTAAACCATTTTTTCCATTTATAGCAACTGGGTCTCCTGTGCACTGTTGGCCTAAGCAGTGAATGGAAGGCTTTCCAAAAATTATGAGGAACTGCAATGCCCCTTGAAACAGACGTGGATTACAGCGTACTAAAAACCTTCTACCCATTATTGGGGAGTGGGTCTCCCTTAGTGTTCGCCTATGCATTGAAAAGCAAAAGCTGACTAAAATTAGGAGGAAATGCAATGCCCGTTGGAAGAGTCGTGGAGGTCACAGTAGCTTAACAAGACTGTTTTAATGCCCCTTACAAGAGCCATACAGTACAGCATCTTAAAAATATTATTCCCATTATTGGGGAATGGGTCTCCCACAGTCTTTGCTTATGCCTTCCAAGCAAAAGCTGACAAAAATAAGGACGGAGGAACTTTCAATAATGGCAACACGGACCACGGTCACCCTGGTGGTATAGTGGTGGAGGCTGAGGATAAGGAGAAGAACATAAAACAGCCGAAATGAGGAAGCGTATACCCATGTGTGGGTGTGAAGCGGTGCATGTGAATACACCTCCCGATATAACACAGTGGATTTGACTTTATGTTACTCTGCTGTCATTTGGTGGTGATGAGAAGTCTGGCCCAATCCAGTCCTTGTTCATTTTGATAAGGGTCAGCTTGTCAGCATTGTCAGTTGACAGGCAAGTGCTCTTATCAGTTATAATTCCCCCAGCGGCACTAAAAACATGCTCCGATAACACGCTAGCGGCAGGGCAGGCCAGAACCTCCAAGGCGTACAGAGCGAGTTCATTCCAAGTGTCCAGCTTAGATACCCAATAATTAAAAGGCACAGAGGAATCACGGAGGACGCTGGTACGGTGGGCAAGGTACTCCCTCACCATCTTTTGAAACTTTCCATTCCCTGTGAGAGTACCCCGCGCCTCAGGGTCTGTCCGAAGGGAGGGTCTGAGAAACTGTCCCAGACAGTGTTCCCCTGCCTCTGCTGGATTGGAGTTGCGTCTCTCTCTCATGTACGCCTTGGTTGGTCAACAAGCTGTGACCTCTGCCGTTAGCGTGTTCAAAACAGATTGTATGACAGTTGTACAGGTACTACCATCTACAGCGCATGATACAAGCTCCTGTTCTTCCTCCTCCTCCTCCTCCTCTCCCTCATTGTCCCCCAATGCACGTTGGGATGAGATGAGGCTGGGCTGTGTGTAATCGACCGCTACTGCTTCTTGATCCATCTCATCATACTCTGGCTGCAATGCCTCCTCTTTAATTCTCTGCAGAGAGCGTTGCAAAAGACAGACAAGTGGAATGCTGATGCTAATGATGGCGTCATCGCCACTCACCATCTTGGTGGCCTCCTCAAAGTTTGTCAGGATGGTACATATGTCAGACATCCAGGTCCACTCCTGAGGTCTTATGTGTGGAGTCTGACCTGAATATCGACGGCCTTGTTGCAGCTGGTACTCCACAACTGCTCTCTTCTGCTCACAAATCCTTTGCAACATGTGGAGGGTAGAGTTCCAACGTGTGGGGACATCACACACCAGTCGGTGTGACGGAAGCTGCAAACACTGCTGCAACACAGCAAGGGCGGCAGAAGCTGTAGCCGACTTGCGAAAATGAGCTGACAGGCGGCGTCCTTTCACGAGCAGATCTGGCAACTCTGGGTACGATTTAAGAAACCGCTGAACCACGAGGTTAAGCACATGAGCCAGGCATGGTACGTGTGTGATCTCGCCTCGCCTCAGAGCCGCCACCAGGTTACGGCCATTGTCACATACGACCATGCCTGGATGTAGGTTCAGCGGTCTCAGCCACAGATCTGCCTGCTCTTTCACAGCTGTCCACAACTCACAAGCAGTGTGAGGTTTCTCACCTAAGCTTATGAGTTTCAGCGCAGCCTGTTGCCGCTTGGCGGAGGCAGTACTGCAGTGCTTCAAGCTTGTTACTGATGTGGTGATATCTGAGATGGAGGCTGAACATGAGGAGGAGGAGGAGGATGCTCAGTAGCTGTACACTGTGGGGGCAACTCTGACTGACATAGGGTCCGCAATCCTCGGTGTGGGGAGGATGTGTTCCGTCCCAAGGTCCGACTGGGTCCCGGCTTCCAATATGTTTACCCACTGTGCTGTCAGGGAGATGTGGACAAGTGCTTGTGGCCAGGGACGGAACGTGTCCGTTGTCAGGTGGACTCTCCCAGTAACTGCGTTGTTGAGGGCACGGCAGATGCTTTGGGACACGTGCTTGTGTAGTGCGGGGATGGCACACCGGGCAAAATAGTGTCGGCTGGGGACCGAGTACCGAGGGACGGCCAACGCCATAAGGTTGCGGAAGGATTCCGTCTCCACCAGCCTAAAAGGCAGCATTTCCAACGCAAGCAGTCGTGAAATGTGCGAATTTAGGCCTGTGGCCTGTGGGGCGTTGGCTGCGAATTTCCGCTTTCGTTCAAAGGTCTGGGATATGGACAATTGAACGCTGCGGTGGGACGTGGACGTTGATGCTGTTTCTTGAGAAACTGCCATAGCAAGTGAAGACTGAGAGGAGGGGGCATCTTTGCATGCAGTATAGACAGGGGATTGCCTTGCACACACAACAGGGGGTTCTATTGCACGCACAACAGTGGAAGAAGCAGTTGTGACACCCGCTGACACTGGTCGTGGACCCTGGGGTTCACCCCACAAAGTCGGGTGCTTTGCTGCCATGTGCCTGATCATGCTGGTGGTGGTCAGGCTGGTAGTTTTGTCACCCCTGCTGATGCTGGCATGGCAGGTGGAACATATGGCCTTTTTGGGGTTATCAGCAGAGTCTTTAAAACAATTCCAGACTCTGGAAGACCTACAGGTTGTACTGGCCTTCTGCCTGCCTTCTGTGTGCGGCCACCACACTGCTTCTTCCTGCCTGTTGGGGTACTCTGCCTCCCTCACCCTGTGTGCTGCTGGCCTCGCTCTGCATGTCCTCCTGCCACGTTGGGTCAGTTACTAGATCATCCACCACCTCCTCCTCTTCCACTTGCGCACCACGATCCTCCTCCTCACTTCCTGGCAATTGTGTCTCGTCATCGTCCACCTCTTGTGACAAATTGCCAGCGTCGCCTTCCTGTGGCCGTGGCTGTTCAAATATTTGGGCATCGCTACATGGGATCTCCTCTTCCACCACTTCAAGCGGAGCAGGCGAGGGGCACAAATATGGAAATGGACCAGTGAACAGCTCTTCAGAGTGTCCAACTGTGGGATCAGTTGCTGTCTGACGACACTCGGCATGGTGGGAGGAAGGAGCATCAGGGTGAGGAGTATGCGGTCGAGACTCACGGCTACTAAGATTTGACCGTGTGGAAGACAGACCGGAGGTGGTGGTGCCCAGGTAACTGGAAGTATTATCTGCTATCCAATTTATAACCTGTTCACACTGATCATTTCGCAATACTGGTGGTGTTCTGTGCTTCCCTAGTAATTCGGTCAAGAAGTGGGAGCGAGAAGATGTGGCTGTTGGTTGTGGCACATTTTCACCTTGGCCACGGCCCCGTCCTCTGCACGCGCCATCACCAGAAAGTCCAGTTCCACGTCCCTTGCCACGCGCCTTGCCCATTATAAAGGAAGTAAAATAGCTTACACTCGCACTATCAATGGCAAAAGGGTAATAAAAAGTAGATTAGAACCGTGGAAGAGGAAAACCACAGTTCTATTTCTCTGGCCTACACCCGACTTTTAAACAATCAGGGAGAAGCTATTACTGTTTTTCTTTACGAAAAAAATACCAAAAGCTGAATAATAGAGATTTTTTACCGTGGTATGGCAAAACCACAATTATTGTTTACTGGGGTATACCAGACAATTTTAAATAGATATATTTGCGGCTGAACAGTGAGCGACACACTCAAACAGTTTTGCTTTTTTTTAGGTAAAAATGAGCCAAAAGTTGATAATACAGAGGTGTGAACCGTGGAACTGCAAAACCACACTTCTATTTCTCTGGCCTACACCAGACTCTTTTAAAAATATATATTTGTGTCTGAACTGTCAGACACACTTTTTTGGGGGGGGACACCAAAAGGTTAATAAGATGGGTATTTGTACAGTGTGAAGGAGGAAAAAAAAAAAAAAGAGGATTTAGATGAAAAAAAATGGATTTTTCCTGGCCCCCGAGACCTGGAGCTACAGTGCTGGCCAAAAGTATTGGCACCCCTGCAATTCTGTCAGATAATACTCAGTTTCTTCCTGAAAATGATTGCAATCACAAATTCTTTGGTATTATTCTCTTCATTTAATTTGTTTCAATGAAAAAAACACAAAAAGAATTGTCCTAAAGCCAAATTGGATATAATTCCACACCAAACCTAAGAAAGGGGGTGGACAAAAGTATTGGCACCCTTTGAAAAATCATGTGATGCTTCTCTAATTCGTGTAATTAACAGCACATGTAACTTACCTGTGGCACCTAACAGATGTTGGCAATAACTAAATCACACTTGTAGCCAGTTTACATGGATTAAAGTTGACTCAACCTCTGTCCTGTGTCCTTGTGTGTACCACATTGAGCATGGAGAAAAGAAAGAAGACCAAAGAACTGTCTGTGGACTTGAGAAACCAAATTGTGAGGAAGCATGAGTAATCTCAAGGCTACAAGTCCATCTCCAAAGACCTGAATGTTCCTGTGTCTTCCATGCGCAGTGTCATCAAGAAGTTTAAAGCCCATGGCACTGTGGCTAACCTCCCTAGATGTGGACGGAAAAGAAAAACTGACGAGAGATTTCAACGCAAGATTGTGCGGATGGTGGATAAAGAACCTAGACTAACATCCAAACAAGTTAAAGCTGCCCTGCAGTCCGAGGGTACAACAGTGTCAACCCGTACTATCCGTCGACATCTGAATGAAAAGGGACTGTATGGTAGGATACCCAGGAAGACCCCACTTCTTACCCCGAGACATAAAAAAGCCAGGCTGGAGTTTGCCAAAACTTACCTGAGAAAGCCCAAAACGTTTTGGAAGAATGTTCTCTGGTCAGATGAGACAAAAGTAGAGCTTTTGGGGAAAAAGTATCAACATAGAGTGTACAGGAAAAAAAAAGAGGAATTCAAAGAAAAGAACACGGTCCCTACAGTCAAACATGGCGGAGGTTCCCTGATGTTTTGGGGTTGCTTTGCTGCCTCTGGCGCTGGACTGCTTGACCGTGTGCATGGCATTATGAAGTCTGAAGACTACCAACAAATTTTGCAGCAGAATGTAGGGCCCAGTGTGAGAAAGCAGGACAATGACCCAAAACACACTTCCAAAAGCACTATAAAATGGTTTTAGAGAAAGCACTGGAGACTTCTAAGGTGGCCAGCAATGAGTCCAGACCTAAATCCCATAGAACACCTGTGGAGAGATCTCAAAATGGCAGTTTGGACAAGGCACCCTTCAAATATCAGGGACCTGGAGCAGTTTGCCAAAGAAGAATGGTCTACAATTCCAGCAGAGCATTGTAAGAAACTCATTGATGGTTACCGGAAGCGGTTGTTCAGTTATTTTGGCTAAAGGTTGTGCAACCAAGTATTAGGCTGAGGGTGCCAATACTTTTGTCCGGCCCTTTTTTGGAGTTTTGTGTAAAATGATCAATGATTTGATTTTTGCTTCATTCTCTTTTGTGTTTTTTCCTTGCAAGCAAATTAAATGAAGAGAATAATACCAAAGAATTTGTGATTGCAATCATTTTCAGGAAGAAACTGAGTATTATCTGACAGAATTGCAGGGGTGCCAATACTTTTGGCCAGCACTGTAAGTCCAGCAATTTCAGCAACAGGAGCACACAGGACTGGAATGCAGCGTTTGCTGGTATAACCACTGCGTCTCCTATACAGCCTGCCTGCCTGATATCTGGGATGGATATTAGTCCTGAGAAGGACCGTTTGTTTGATCTGGCAGCCTTTACAGACCCTACACTAACTATTTCGCAGTATATATCTCTCCCTAAATCAGCAGCGCTGTCCCTACACTGTCTGATCCCAGCTGTCTGTGTCCAAGATGGCGGCGCCTGGTTTTAAATACTCGAGGTGACGCTGTGCGGCCAGCCAATCACTGTAATGCCCACAACCAACATGGCTGCGGCAAGGCAAAAGGGCCAATAAGTGCAAAGCATCTCTGGGAACTCCTTCAAGATTGTTGGAAGACCATTTCCAGTGACTACCTCTTGAAGCTCATCAAGAGAATGCCAAGAGTCTGCAAAGCAGTCATCAAAGCAAAAGGTGGCTACTTTGAAGAACCTAGAATATAAGACATATTTTCAGTTGTTTCACACTTTTTTGTTAAGTATATAATTCCACATGTGATAATTCATAGTTTTGATGCCTTCAGTGTGAATGTACAATTTTCAAAGTCATGAAAATACAGAAAAATCTTTAAATGAGGTGTGTCCAAACTTTTGGTCTGTACTGTATGTATAAATATATGTGTCTTCAATACAAAGTACTGGTACATGATTTATTCCTTCCAAAGACCTTCTCAAGGACCAGGGACATTCGTTACGAGTGGAAGAAAGGCGATTGTGGCAGCTAAATAGAAAAGGGTTCTTTACAGTTAGAGCAGACATACTGTGAAATGCCCTACCACAAAAGGTAGTAATGGCAGATACCTTATCAACATTAAAAAAGGGCTGGAAATATTGAAGCTCTCCTGAATTGTAAATTAAAAATGGCCTTCTATCCTAAAAAAATAGAGAAAACAAATTAATAAAACATGGTCTTCTATGTATTACTTTTCTCTTTACAATGAGATTATGAATCTCAAATTATCCAGTAAGGGGCACTGAACCATAAGAAATGGAAGTGTACAGCTAACCCACTCATTCTCGCTAACTTTACAAGGATAAAAATCTTTCCTCCCCAATTAATCTCTTAAAGCCTACATGAAACTTGTGAGTTGGTAGTTAACCAATTTCCCCCTTCCCATACCGCATTTGATTCCCTCCACCCATGTGATTTTGTTTTCCTCTTCAATGTGTCTGTCCTTGGTCCCTGTTTGGCAGCCAAATTTCGTTTTTACATTTGCATCCCCCCCCCCCCCTTCTTCCAAGAGCCATAACTGTTTTATTTCTTCATCTACGTGTGGGATAATATGCAGTTTTGAATTACACCATGAATTTTACCATACAATGGGGAAAAAAATTCAGAAGCATGTAAAAAAAAATTTTTGGTTTGTCACCATTTTCCAAGACCTGTAACATATATTTTTTATAAAGTGAGTCTTGCACTAGTAAGATTAGGCCCTATTGTACAAGTGAGACAATTAGATTACTATAAATCTTAACCCCTTAAGCCCCGCGGGTGGTTTGCACGTTAATGACCGGGCCAATTTTTACAATTCTGACCACTGTCACTTTATGAGGTAATTACTCTGGAACGCTTCAACGGATCCCCCTGATTCTGAGATTGTTTTTTCGTGACATATTGTACTTCATGATTGTGGAAAAATTTCTTCGATATCACTTGCGTTTATTTGTGAAAAAAACGGAAATTTGGCGAAAATTTTGAAAATTTTGCAATTTTCAAAATTTGAATTTTTAAGCCCTGAAATCAGAGCGATATGTCACACAAAAGAGTTAATAAATAACATTTCCCACATGTCTACTTAACATCAGCACAATTTTGGAACCAAAATTTTTTTTTGTTAGGGAGCTATAAGGGTTAAAAGTTGACCAGCGATTTCTCATTTTTCCAACAAAATTTACAAAACCATTTTTTTAGGGACCACATCACATTTGAAGTCTCTTTGAGAGGTCTTTATGACAGAAAATACCCAAAAGTGACACCATTCTAAAAACTGCACCCCTCAAGGTGCTCAAAACCACGTTCAAGAACTTTATTAACCCTTCAGGTGCTTCACAGGAATTTTTTGAATGTGGAAGAAAAAAATGAACATTTAACTTTTTTCACAAAAATGTTACTTTAGACCCAATTCTTTTTATTTTCACAGGGGTAACAAGAAAAAATGGACCGCAAAATTTGTTGTGCAATTTCCCCTGGGCACGCAGATACCCAATATTTGGGGAAAAAACACTGTTTGGGTGCACTGTAGGGCTCGGAAGGGAAGGAGCGCCATTTGACTTTTTGATTGTAAAATTTGCTTGAATAATTAGCGGACACCATGTTGCGTTTAGAGAGCCCCTGTGTGCCCAAACATTGGAGCTCCCCCACAAGTGACCCCATTTTGGAAACTAGACCCCCCAAGGCACCTATCTAGATGCATAGTGAGCACTTGCAACCCCCAGGTGCTTCACAAATTGATTTGTAAAAATGAAAAAGTGAAAAAAAAAACACTTTTTCATTTTTATGAATCAATTTGTGAAGCACCTGGGGGTTCCAAGTGCTCACTATGCATCTAGATAGGTGCCTTGGGGGGTCTAGTTTCCAAAATGGGGTCACTTGTGGGGGAGCTCCAATGTTTGGGCACACAGGGACTCTCTAAATGCAACATGGTATCCGCTAACAAATTGAATGGAAAATCGGCTCAAATTGTTAACGGACACCACATTGCGTTTGGAGAGCCCCTCTGTGCCCAAACTTTGGAGCTCCCCCACAAGTGACCCCATTTTGGAAACTAGACCCCCCAAGGCACCTTTCTAGATGCATAGTGAGGACTTGGAACCCCCAGATGCTTCACAAATTGATTCGTAATAATGAAAAAGTGAAAAAAAAAACACTTTTTCATTTTTACGAATCAATTTGTGAAGCACCTGGGGATTCCAAGTGCTCACTATGCATCTAGATAGGTGCCTTGGGGGGTCTAGTTTCCAAAATGGGGTCACTTGTGGGGGAGCTCCAATGTTTGGGCACACAGGGGCTCTCCAAAAGCAACATGGCGTCCGCTAACAATTTGAGCCGATTTTCCATTCAATTTGTTAGCGGACACCATGTCGCGTTTGGAGAGCCCGTGATGTGCCTAAACAGTGGAGCTCCCCCACAAGTGTCCCCATTTTGGAAACTATACCCCTCAAGGATTTTATTAAGGTGTATAGTGAACATTTTGAACCCAGAGGTACGGCACAGAATTTGTTTACATTAGGTCATCATATTGAATAAGTTGTCATTATTCTTGAGCTTAAGTGCTCGCTACTTGAGTTTGCATCGGGTACTCAGGTATGTACCATGTACAGCGTGTGCTCGAGTGACATGCTCGAGTCCCTGCTCCGCATGTTTCACGGTTATTAGACACCCAAAAAAAAACATGCGGGGATCGCTCGTGCATGGCAGGCAATCCCCGTAAAGTTTTTTGGCTGCGAAGCATATGGGGCAGAGACTCGAGCATGTCACTCAAATACCCACGATACTCAATGCATACCAGAGCACCCGATGCAAACTCAAGTAGCGAGCACTTGCTCTCAACACTAGTCGCCATATCGTCATCTTTTTTTCTTACTTTTGAAAAAAATCCCAACCCCAGCACAACCCTAGCCCCAGCACAACCCTAGCCCCAAACCCAGCCCTAACCCTAGCCCAATCCTAACCCAAGAGTTTATTTTTGACGCCGTTCCTTGTGCGGTATAAGTGATTAGACGACTTTATTCTTCGGGTCGGTGTGATTACAGCAATGCCAGAATCATATGGGGTTTTTATGACTGACAGCTGTCACACACTAAAAGACGCATTTTTTGTAAAATCTAGTTTTTGCATCGCCATATTTTGAGAGCTATAATTTTCCAGATTTTGGCAGACAGTCATGTGACGGCTCGTTTTTTGCGGGATGACTTGACGTTGTTATTGGTGCCATTTTCAGGCACGTGACATTTTTTGATCGCTTTCTATTCCGATTTTTGGGAGGCAGAATAAACAAAAACCAACAATTCAGGAATTGTTTTTTTGTTTTTTTTTTTTATTCTGTTCCGCGTGTGGTAAAATTGATGAGGTAGCTTTATTCTTCGGGTCAGTACGTTTACAGCGGTACCACATTTGTATCATTTTTCTATGTTTTGGCGCTTATACACAATAAAAGCTATTTTATAGAAAAAAATATTTTTTTGTATCGCTTTATTCTGAGAGCTATAACTTTTTTATTTTTCGGCTGATGGAGCTGTATGGCAGCTTGTTTTTTGCGGGACGAGATGACGTTTTCAGCGGTATCATTTTTATTTATATGCGTCTTTTTGATCGCGTGTTATTCCACTTTTTGTTTGGCGGTATGGTGATAAAGCATTGTTTTTTGCTTCGTTTTTTTTTTTTTTTTTTTTTTACCGTGTTCACTGAAGGGGTTAACTAGTGGGACAGTTTTATAGGTCAGGTTGTTCCGGACGCGGCGATACCAAATATGTGTACTTTTATTGTTTTTTTTTTATTTTTTTTATAATAATATTTATTGATGGGTACATTATATTTTTATTTTTGGTGTATTATTTTTTTTTTTTTTTTTTTATAATATTTTTGCACTTTTTTTTTTTTCCACTTTTACACAGTTTATACACTTTATTACTCTGTCCCACTCTGGGACTTTCACTTTTTTTTTTCTGATCGCCTGCATGGCACAGGAATGGAGCACCATCCCTATGCCATGAAGGCTGTCAGAAGTGCACAGTGTGAAGATTGCTTGGAGATGCACTGCGCATGTCCAAGCAATCTTCCTGCTCTCTGGTGACCCGGATGTTGTCATGACGACATCGGGTCGTCATGGCAACACCCGGGAAGCCTTTGCAGACTGCGCTGGAAGCCGGAAGAGGAGGTGAGTATCGCCGATCACCTCCCCTTGCCCCCGCAATGCCGCGATCGACTTCGATCGCAGCATCGCGGGGGTTAATGTGCTGGGAACGGTGCAGGACCGCTCCCTGCACATAGTACCGGGTGTCAGCTGTGACAATCAGCTGACACCCGGCGGCGATCGCGCCCGCACAGCCTGTGTGCGCGCGCGATCGCGATGACGTACTAATACGGGTCTGGCTCTTAAGTCCCAGGGCACAGACGCGTATTAGTACGTCAGATGTTATTAAGGGGTTAAAGACATTCTTTTAAAAATAAAAACTATCTATCATATTAAAAATTAAAAAACAAATAGGAATTAAAAGTGATTCCTGTAGAATCAAATGAAGCTCTATGCGAGATTCTTAGTTCAGTAGGCCTGTGGATTTTTGAGCTGATTGAAGTTTAACGTAGGCAACCCTGAAGAAGAGAACTGTAGTTCTCGAAACGCATTGATTTTTGGTCTGTTCAAGCCCCCGTACCGGTATGAGTCACCTGTGCAACGTCACGTGCACCTACGTCGCGCAGGTCTTTCTGCTCTACTACCAGGCGCTCACCACAGGTCCTTCCTGCTTCCTACACGCCGCTGACGGAGGACGCTGAGAGCACTGCGGGATAACAGCTGGTATACTCCCCCGCTCTCCTACTATCCTTCTGAACCCAAGAAGAAAGCCCCACAGGACGCATTAATCCAGTGTCGCCGAGGACACCCTGTACTGGATTAATTCCAGACATATCCACAATCGTAAGTGACGGAGCAGTGCTCTGATAGAGACTTTAGAGCTATTCACTGCACTACAGTGTATATGCAATGCATTAACAGCCCTTGTTTGGTGTAATGTCACTCACAGCGCGCCAGTCAATGCTAGTATCCTGGCCCTAGAACAGGCTGTGGCTAGGGTAACATAACGTTGACTGCCACATAAAGGAGAGCATAATTAACACCATCGAAACGAGCTCTCCAGCGACCATCTCAAGCTCGCTTAGCCCTGAATCTATATAAAACACCCTACAGGTAATTGAACCTGTTTCTTATGGCTTTGTATGCACATAAACTTTAATGTACTCATTTATCTATGTACTAAACTAAGTCTAAATTGATACCTACTACACCTAGTACTCTCCAGCTAATACTCTACGCATGAATTGTCCTCAATTTGGGATTTGCTATCATTTATTATGACCATCAAAACAGTCTCACGCTATGGAATCAACCCTGATTTACACCTAGACCAGGTAAAATTCCATTTTTTTTTTTGGTCATGTGGTGAGTAAACGTGCTCACTAACCTCTCTCTCTCCCTCTATTCTAATCCAGGTAATCACCTGGACTCTCCCTACTACGTTAAACTTCAGTCAGCTCAAAAATCCACGGGCCTACTGAACTAAGAATCTCGCATAGAGCTTCATTTGATTCTCCAGGAATCACTTTTAATTCCTATTTGTTTTTTAATTTTTAATATGATAATTCTTTTAAAAATAAAAACTGCGTGTGAAATATATCTAGGCCTTTAACATTTATAGTAATCTAACCATCTCACTTGTACAATAGGGCCTAATCTTACTAGCACAAGACTCACTTTATATCTACTTTTATATTGGTTTATCCAAATTGGTCAACCTGTGGTTGGTTGTCTGTCTTTTAGCAGCAGGTATAACTAGGCCCTCCTACCAGCGCCTTCATATATTTTTTAGTTTCCTTAGGGGATTTAAACCTGCGATCTTCCAAATGTTTATACTATATACTGCATTACAGTAGTATTGCAGTATATAGTGAAAATCACGGGCTTTTCTAAAGTCCACAAGAATACAAGATGGCAGCGATGAAGGCCTTCAGCTCGCCCTCACCTACCATGGCTGGTGGTGCTCTGTGATCACATTGCAGGGACCAATGTCAGTCGATGCATGCTAGCACCGGCAACTATTCCATTGAACCAGTGCCAGAGACTGACAGCGATATTTCAATAGCTGACAGCATCAAATGGAGCTGGGCTCCGGCTGAGGCGGTTAGCCATTATGTGTGTCTATGTAATATATTTGGAATTTACCACATGTGGGAAAATCTCAGCACCTGAGCCATGACCACACACAGGCACTGCAACAAAACCATGCCTAAATGTAATTTTGCATTAAAGAGTTAATGTTATGGATACCCAGGTTTTAATGTGAGATATATAATGTATCAGTAGGGTTGACCCAAGTCGTTATTTTTTTTAGTTACTTTTGTATATGCTTGTTGTTGAACTTGGTATCCCTTCATGACAACAAGTAGGAACAATACTCCCTATTTATCAGTACTTGTTAAGGAATATCTTTCTACATGTGCTTTCATGGACTAGGCAATGCGTCTTATATATTTGTATGGTATTTCTCAATTCTTGGCTTTACATTTATGTTTAGATGTGAAAATATCAATAGAAAACTTATTTGAAAAACTTAAATAAAAGCTATAGTGAACAAAATTTGTCACAATTTTCTCAGCCAAAATACATCAACTACATAAGAAGAGGAGCAGCAGCTGCATGCTGCAATATTTACAATTTAACCATACCTCCCAACTTTGAAAGATAAAAAAGAAGGAAACATAATGTGGCCTGTGCAGCAATTTTTATTTAAAACTAAGTCAATACCTTAATCTCACCAAGACCTTTATATGCACCCACACAGAAATATTGCTCCTATTGAAGCCAATTAGTGTCCCCACATAGTATATTACCCCTTTCATGGCCCCCACAGTTCCCCCGATACAGTGTGATGCCTTTAGTACTTCCCCACATGCAATATGATGCCTCCACAGTACATTCCGCAAAACCCCACAGCACATTCCCCCATACATAGTTTGAAATCCACACTGTAACGCTGGTGGGTGTGGACCCACTGTGCAATGGGCCAAGCTTATCCTGGAGGGGCGTGACTAACCAGTATTCACTAGAGCCTCTGATGGTGTGGATACACTTGGTCGTAAGTAGACACCAGGTACCAATCCAGGGCATTCCCCGGTTCTATAGCCGCTGACTGGAGGGTCAGAGACACAGGTACAAGGTACAGGAGGGCGAAGACAAAATCTTGGTGAGACAATCTAAGGTTGGGGCAGGCAGCACAGGTTCAATACACATAACCGAAGTCAGAAGCAGAGAGGTCAGACAGGACGGGCAAACAAGCTGGGCCGATAACTGGACTTACAATACAAACAAGAACAGGACACTAGAAGATGAACTAACCAGAAACCAATGTTCAGGCAAGGAGTGGAGGGAGGAGCTGCCTCAAATATAACCTATTTGCACGGGATAGACTAGGAAACCTAATCTCTGCAGGACACAGCAAGGTTAAATTCCTATAGAAACTGGCCATGCCACACTATAGCCAGGTGAAACAGCAGGATGATGCAGCAGTGCTGAAAGAGGCAGACTGAGCGAGATGGCCTGACACAAGAAGAAGCAGCGCAGTGACCACGGTGAGTAGGGCGGCGCTGAGGAGGCGTTCAGGTTAGCACTGTGACAGTCCACTTCCTTTCTTGTCTAGACCGACTGAGAAACCTATCCAAGATGACAGGGGCACAGATATTCTCCGCAGGTTTCCAGGATCTCTGCTTAGATCCAAAGCCCTACCAGTCCACCAGATAGAAAGTCCTCCCCCAAACCATTTTAGTATTCAGCATGTCCTTAACCTTGAAGACATACTGTATGTAGGAGGCTATGTGGGGGCTCATACTGTATATAGGCAGCTATGTAGAGCTTATACTGTATATAGGGAGGCTATGTGCGGGCTCATACTGTATATAGGCAGCTATGTGGGGGCTCACATTGTATATAGGCAACTATGTGCAGGCTCATACTGTATATATGAGGCTATATGGAGGCTCATACTGCATATAGGCAGCTATGTGGGGTCTCATACTGTATATAGGTGGTTATGTGGGGGCTCTTTATATAGGCGGCTATGTGGGGCTCATACTGTATATAGGCGGCTATGTGGGGCTCATACTGTATATAGGCGGCTATGTGGGAGCTCATACTGCATATTGGGAGGATATGTGTGGGCTCATACTGTTATAAGCAGCTATGTGGGGGTTCATACTGTATATAGGAGGCTGTGTTGAGGTTTATACTGTATATAGGAAGCTGTGTGGGGGCTCATATTGTATGTATGGCGCTATGTGGGGCATATTGCCTGGGCCTGTGAGCTTTTATCCTCATTGCAGTACGGCTTAGATCTCCTTTTCTTGTCCTGATTGAAGGAATTCCCTGATGAAACCCTGAATGACCAAAAGAGAGGAAAAGGTGTCGGAGAAGATGCCATTAAGCTAAGTACACAACTGTTCAGGCCATATAAGGTCTATATATACAGCAGTGTGAAAAAGTGTTTGCCCCTTTCTGATTTCTTATTCTTTTGCATGTTTGTCACACTTAAATATTTCAGATCACAAAGCAAATTTAATTATTAGACAAAGATAACACAAGTAAACACAAAATGCAGTTTTTAAATGAAGGTCTTTATTATTATTATTATTATTATTAAGGCAAAAAGAAATCCAAACCTACAGTGCCCTGTGTGAAAAAGTGATTGCCCCCTCAACCTAATAACTGGTTGGGCCACCCTTAGCAGCAGCAACAACTGCAAGCGTTTGTGATAATTAGCAATGAGTCTTTTAAAATGCTCTGGAGGAATTTTGGCCCACTCATCTTTGAATAAATGCCAGATCACTGGTGTCATGGCCAATTTATTCGGAGCCTGGTATCCCAACAGAGCCTAGTTCAGAGTGCCATAACAGAGCCTAGTGTATTTCAGGAGTATAAAGACTTAAATAAGAAATGTAAAAAAGAAATCAAACTAGCAAAGTTACCTACAGAGAAACAAAACATTAAAATAAATCCCCCAAAAATGTATAAATACATCAATACCAAAAAGAAAAAAACAGAAGGTATCAGCCCCTTAAAAGACGATAATGACTAGATAATTATAGAGGACAAAGAAAAGGCTGAGATGTTAAACAGGCACTTTTCATCCATGTTCACCAATGAACCGTCTGTTCCAGGGATCTTTCAACAGGGCAAAAATCAAAGTTCAACACCTGATACAACAAGTTTAACACAAAAAGAATTACACCTGCGTCTGAGCATATTAAACATTGACTAATCCCCCGGCTCAGATGGCATTCATCCCTGGATACTGAGGGAATTGAGCTCAGTAACTGACAGACCGCTTTATCTCATATTCTTAGACTCTCTTGCAACAGGGGTAGTACCACAGGATTGGAGATTAATTGATGTGGTATCGATATTTAAGAAAGGCAAGAAGGTGGATCCAGGTAACTACCGTCCGGTAAGTCTGAAATCGGTAGTGTGCAAAGTTTTTGAGGGCATCATAAGAGATGACCTGCAGAGTTATATTGCAGAGAATAATATAATAAATGATGATCAGCACACATTCATGAAAAATAGGTCGTAGCTAACCAACATACAGAGTTCTATGAGGAGTTAAGTGCAAATCTGGATGTTGGTAATGTGGCAGATGTGATTTATCTGGACTTTGCAAAGGCATTTGATACTGTACCACATAACAGCCTTATACTGAAGCTACAGAAGCAAGGATTTGGGGGAACTATATGCAGATGGGTTACGAATTGGCTAAATGACAGGAAATAAACAGTCGTCATAAATGGTACATTCTCTAAATGGGACATAGTCAGCAGTGAGGTGCCGCAGGGATCTGTGCTAGACCGATTCTTTTTAACCTCTTTATTAATGACCTTGGGGATGGGATTGAGAGTAAAGTGTCAGTCTTTGCTGACGACACCAAACTATGTAGGATATTAAAATCTGATCTTGACATTACAATATTGCAGAATGATCTGGATAAGATGATTGAATGGCCAAACACTTGGCAGATGAGGTTTGATGTAGATAAATGTAGAGTAATGCACCTAGGACGAATGTAGTCTTATTGCTGTATATACATTAAATGGGAGTATACTCGGGACTATAGATCAGAAGGACTTGGGTATACTGGTTACAAGTAAGCTGAGCAGTAGTACTCAATGTCAAGTAGCAGCCGCAAAAGAAAACAAGATTTTAAGGTGTATAAAAAGAGAGAGAAAATCCCGCAATCCCACGATCCCAACGTATTGTTACCCCTTTATAAATCACTGGTGAGGCCACATCTAGTATAAGGGATCCAGTTTTGGGCTCCACATTTTAAAAAGGATATTCAGAAGTTAGAGTCAGTTCAAAGGCGGGCAACTAGATTATTACAAGGGATGGAAGGCCTCTCATATGATGAGGTTGAAAAAGTTGAGCTTGTTTAGCTTAGAAAAACGACGCCTCAGAGGAGATCTCATTTACATGTATAAATATATGTGTGGTCAGTAAAAAGGACTAGCACATGACTTATTCCTTCCAAAGACCATACTAAGGACCAGGGGGGCACTCATTACAGGTGGAAGAAAGGCGATTCCGGCACCTAAACAGGAAAGGGTTCTTTACAGTTAGAGCAGTCAGACTGTGGAATGCCCTACCACAAAAGGTAGTAATGGCAGATACTATAACGGCTTTCAAAAAAGGGCTGGATGATTTCCTCAATACACATCACATTGTGGGTTACAGTTAAATTAGACAAAATGTACAATTGGGGGAAAAGACTTGATGGACCTAGGTCTTTATTCAACCTATGTTACTATGTGGGTTAACCTAATACAGCCTGGTGCACAGTAACCTAATACAGCCTGGTGCACAGTGACCTAATACAATCCATAATACAGCCTTGTGCACAGTGACCTAATACAGCCTGGTGCAGAGTACCCATAATACAGCCTGTTGCACAGTGACCTATTGCAGCCTGGTGCAGAGTACCCTAATACAGCATGGTGCACAGTGACCCTATACAGCCTGGTGCAGAGTACCCCAAAACAGCCTGGTGCAGAGTAACCTAAGAGTGTAATAATCTGCTGGGCACTTTCTCTTCTCTACAATGCACTTTTCTTGTGCTGCAAAAAATGAGAAGAGCATCAAATAGGGGACGTGGACGTGGCAGTGGTGCTGCTTGTGGTGGTGATGGTGTAGCTGCTGCAGGGAGAGGACATGGTCGCTCTATGCCTACTACGCGCTCAAATTAAACAGCTTCCTCTGGTGCACGCAGGCAACAGGACGTTCTGCGTAATTTTGTAGGTCTGAGTACTGCTGGACGAATGCTGAGGCCAGAACATGTTGAGGCGGTTTTAGATTGGATGGCTAAAAGTGCCTCCAGTTCATTGTCTTCCACCCAATCCACTACTGAAAGCGCAGAGTTGGCACCTGCGGACCATGGGCATCTGTCTTCCACCTCACCCCCTTGCAAATCAGCCAAGCAGTCTAAGCCCCAAGATATGCAGAAGTCACTTTTGCTCTGCACGCACACGTGAGTCAATCTGCGGAACAACACCACTTTATCACTGAGTGGGCTTGCATGTGTGTCGTGGTGCATTGCTTCGAGTACTCTACCAACGGGGCCAGTGCTGATGATGCCATCATCAGCATTACTATCCCACTTCTATGCCTGCTTGAAATTTTTTTCAGGCGATGATGGATGAGATAGTAGCACAAGAGAAAGATGAGGAGGAACAGGGACCATTCACACCATTATCAGGCCAGTCATCCACACATGGCTCGAAGGGTGAGTTCCTGTACCACCGGCGGCCAGGTACACAACTGTCCAGCCAGGGGACAATTTTAGAGGATAAGGAGGAGGAATGGCGTGGAATCTATATAGGGACGGTAGGGTAGGCAGGGTGTTATTAGATATGCCTAGGGGTCTCCACTCCCCCTTTCCCTAGTGTTTGGGCTTCCTCCCACTCTTCCCTTCGTGTTGCACTTAGTCTTTCGAACACCTTGCGTGACACCACCCTCTTGGATCCCCACGACAAGGGCAACGTACTATCCTTACTTCCATCACTGGAGTAGGATCGAAAAATGCGGGAATACAACCGCACGCTGGTAGATGCACTACTGACGGCATTCCCACCTGACAGACAAGGCTCAGTGGAAGAACAAGACAGAGGAGGAGGAGGAAGCCGTCAACGCAACAGGAGCACCAGCACCACCTCAGAAGGGAGGTTTAGCCTGGATAAAATGTAGAAAACCTTCCTCAACATCTGGCACCACTATATGATATGGTCTGCATTAGCAGAAGGCAGCTTTTCAACATAGGGGAAGAGTACGTGCCCACTGTTATGATCTGCAACAAGAACTAAGGAAAGATAGGGGAAAACTGTCCCTACAGTAAGACTAAGCTGAATCCCTACGATGTAGCGGCTGCCTGTTCCTAGTGAACAGACCCGCCTTTGTCCTCGGCTAGTCTGAACGAAGACCTATAGAATTAAGGGAGGGGTCCCTAAAAGGACTAAGGACTGGGACAAAATAGGGACACCTCCTAAACAGAAGTTGTTGCAGAACACAAAAGACAAACTGACAAAGTACTAGAGGTCCGAGAGGACCAAGCGAACTGACAGAGATAGGCACTGAAGCACCAGGCTAGCAAGACAGTCAAACAACACTGAAGTCCAGCAAAGCCAGAAGGGCGGAGCTGGAATAAATAGGCAGATGGTCACGTGACCGCAAAACACAAGATAGAAAAAACTAACAGGAGGGTTCTAACAGTATCCCCTCTTTTATGAGGATCCTCCAGGCCGAGGCCTATCCAGAAACCTCCTGTGGAAAGCTTTAACAAGCCTAGGAGCAGAGACTTCATCCGTCCTTACCCAGGAGTTGTCTTCGGGACCGAAACCCTTCCAGGAGACAAGATACTGTAATCTCCTCCCTCTATGCCATCTAGAATTCAAGATACGCGAAATCTCAAATTCGCCGTCTTCCACCATAGGAGGAACTATGACAGTGGCGTCACTATCAGAAATGTCAGCCTTTTTCAACAAGGAAACATGAAACACAGGATTAATCTTCCAGGAAGTAGGGACATCCAACCTAACAGCAGACGGGTTAACAACCTGAAGCACTTTAAATGGACCCACAAACTTAGGACCCAGTTTTTTAGAGGGAATCCTCAATAGCAGGTTCTTCGAGGACAACCAAACCATGTCACCCACAGTAAGCAAAACCTCTTTACGTTTCCTGTCAAAATACTTCTTGGATTTCTTGTTAGCCTCTTGAAGGTTGCAACGTACATTAGTTCAAACTCTCTCCAAATCACAGGAAAAATTCTCCTCCTCCGGCACCGCCGACCCTAATTTGGAGAACGAACCAAAAGACTGATGTCTCCTAGTACAACAAAAAAAAGGAGAACACCCAGCAGAGGAGGATGTATGATTGTTCAGAGCAAATTCTGCGAGAGGCAGAAACTCAGACCACACCTCTTGATTGTCTGCCACAAAACAACGCAAAAACTGTTCAACATCCTGGTTCTTTCTTTCAGTCTGTCCATTAGACTCAGGATGATAACCAGACGAAAATGACAAATGGACTCCCAATCAGTCACAAAAAGCATGCCAAAAGCGAGCCACAAACTGAGGTCATCTATCAGAAACAATATCTGTGGGAACGCCATGGAGTTTGACAATCTCCTTAACAAACGCTTTAGCGAGTGTCTTGGCACAGGGCAACTTAATGAATGGAACCAAGTGACACATCTTACTAAAACGGTCCACGACCACCCAGATGACAGTAAAACCCTCGGACACAGGAAGATCAGTAATAAAATCCATTGTGAGATGCGTCCAAGGCGCACTAGGAACCTCCAGAGGGCAAAGCAACCCCGCAGCAGGAGTATGTGAAGCCTTTGACCTAGCACACACAGCACACTGACGCATCCACTTGATGACTTCCTTCTGCCATCCAGGCCACCAAAAACTGCGACTGATAAGTCTCTTAGTTTCCGAAATTCCTGGATGACCTGCCAACCGAGACTCATGACACTCCACAAACAAATCTCTCCTAAAGGCTCTAGGCATGAACAACCTCCCATGGGGAGTGTTAGATGGAGCATCATCTTGAACTTTCAGAATTCCATTCTCCAAAACTGAGTCCAAAGCCGCCACCACAACTCCTTTCTGTAAAATGCTCTCCTCCTCCTCGGCACCGACCGTAGGAGAGAAACTGCGAGATAAAACATCGGCTTTAACATTCTTAGTACCAGGGATATAGGTAAGAGAAGAATGAAACCGAGAAAAAAAAGTGCCCATCTAGCTTGACGGGCATTCAAGCGCTTGGCAGCATCCAGATAGATCAAATTCTTATGATCTGTGAAAACCTGAACAGGAAATCTAGCGCCTTCCAAAAAATGATGCCAATGTTCAAACGCAAGTTTAATAGCCAGCAACTCACGATTTCCAACATCATAATTCAGTTCGGTTTCTGAAAATTTCCTTGAAAAGAAGGCACAAGGATGTACTCCATCCTTGTTCTCCTGAGACAAAACTGCTCCGACCCCCACCGATGAAGCATCGACCTCGACCAAAAAAGGCTTGGTCTCATCAGGCTGCATAAGGATAGGGGCAGAACTGAACCTCTCCTTGAGATACTCAAATGCTTCAATGGCCTCAGTAGTCCACTGGGCCGTATTCGCACCTTTCTTGGTGAGATCGGTTAGAGGTTTAACAATTACAGAAAAATTCTTAATGAATTTCCTGTAATAATTGGCAAAACCCAAAAATCTCTGTACAGATTTCAAACCAATAGGCCTAGGCCATTCCTGCACAGCCTGAACCTTCACAGGGTCCATCTCAAAGCCCTCGCTGGAGACAATGTAGCCCAAAAAACTAATTTTCTGCACAGCGAACTCACATTTCTCCAGCTTAGCAAAGAGTGAATTATCACTCAATAACTGCAAAACTTCACGTACACTCTGCCAATGGGACTCCAGATCTGGCGAATAAATCAAAATGTCATCCAAATACACAACCACATTCTTACCAATCAAAGGTCTCAGGACGTCGTTAATAAGGTTCTGAAAAAATGCAGGTGCATTGGTAAGACCAAAAGGCATCACCAGATTCTCAAAATGACCTACCGGAGTGTTAAAAGCAGTTTTCCATTCATCACCCTTCTTCACTCGTAAAAAATTGTATGCCCCCTGGAGATCAATTTTGGAGAACCAATTGGCTTAAACAAGTCCGGAATTAACGGCAATGGGTAGGAATTGCGTACGGTAATCTTATTAATTTCACGAAAATCCAGACATGGACGTAAACCGCCGTCCTCTTTTTTAACAAAGAAGAATCCAACTGCCACAGGCGACTTAGAAGGTTTAATGTGACCAGCAGCCAGGCTAGTCTCTATGTACTCCTCCAAAGCCTTTCTTTCAGGGATAGTCAGATTAAACAAGCGACTTTTGGGAAGAGTAGCACCCGGAACAAACTCAATGGCACAATCATAATCCCTATGAGGAGGTAAAACTTGAGACTCCTCCTCCAAAAAAACTTCCAAAAATCTTGAATAGGTACAGGTAATTCCCATTTTACCACAGCCGCAATGCGACCATTACAACATTTATCATAGCACTTCGGACTCCAAGACTTAATCAATTTGGTAGACCAGTCCAATAAAGGATTGTGCAGTTTTAACCAAAGCAATCCTAGAACAACTGGAGAGGGGAAATTATCCAAAACAACCAAGTCCAAAATTTCTTGATGAACTCCATTGATATTGTGTGAAAATGCAGCAGTCTTGTGAGTAATACATTTCAAAGGAGTGTTATCAATTGCAATCACAGAAATAGGTGATGACAAAGGTTTGGTTTTCAATTTAAGATTTTCCAAAAACCCTTTATCAATCACATTAAGTGTTGAACCACAATCCACAAATACCTGAAATTCAATCAAATCTCCCTGCAGAGTAGTACTCCCAGAAATAAATACTCCTGCAGAGCGTAAACAAGCTATACGGGCATAACTGACCTTTTTTTTTCTTTACTTAAACGACGCTCACAATACTTAATCAAATGGTCAGGTTTACCACAATAAAGACACAAATCTTCGGCGAATCTCTGGTCTCTTTCCTGAGAGCGGAGTGACATTGCCCCCACCTCCATTGGTTCTCCGCTGTCAGAGCAGATTTTCTGGGAACAAGGACCTGACGTTACAGGAGTTTTTACACCATTGACCCTGGACCTTATTCTCCTGTCCACACAAACAGCTAACTGCATAGCTTCCTGCAGAGTCTCAGGTGCAGGGAATGCAATTAGCAAATCCTTAACCCTTTCACTCAGACCAGCAAGAAATAAACATCTCAGCGCAGAATCATTCCATTTAACTTCTGAGGCCCATCTCCTGAAGTGTGTGTGCAATAGTTTTCAACATCATCAGAACCCGTCTACGTTCTGATTCAGCAGATGAGATTCGATCAGGATCGTCATATAATAGCCCCATAGCAGAAAAAAATTCCTCAACAGACCCCAAACACGGATCATTAGCTTGGAGAGAAAAGGCCCACCCCTGTGGTTCATTGCGCAAAAGTGACATAATAAAACCAATGCGCTGTGATTCATTCCCAGAGGATCTTGGTCTCAAACGAAAATATAACAAACAAGCATTTTTAAAGGAAAAAAAATCTTGCTGTTTACCACAAAAAAACATCAGGCAGGCCTACCTTGGGTTCGACAAAATGAGCTCCAGAACAGCTACTCACGTGTTGCTGGAGCTTGGCCACCTCCAGAGACCATCCCTGCAAGTGTTGAACCAACTCCTGGACGGAAACCATACTGATCCCCGAATTTCTTTCCTTTAAGTTTTTTTTTTTTTTTTGGGCTGGACTTACTGTTATGATCTGCAACAAGAACTAAGGAAAGATAGGGGAAAGCTGTCCCTACAGTAAGACTAAGCTGAATCCCTACGATGTAGCAGGCTGCCTGTTCCTAGTGAACAGACCCGTCTTTGTCCTCTGCTAGTCTGAACGAAGACCTATAGAATTAAGGGAGGGGTCCCTAAAAGGACTAAGGACTCGGACAAAATAGGGACACCTCCTAAACAGAAGTTGTTGCAGAACACAAAAGACAAACTGACAAAAAGTACTAGAGGTCCCAGAGGACCAAGCGAACTGACAGAGATAGGCACCGAAGCACCAGGCTAGCAAGACAGTCAAACAACACTGAAGTCCAGCAAAGCCAGAAGGGCGGAGCTGGAATAAATAGGCAGATGGTCACGTGACCGCAAAACACAAGATAGAAAAAACTAACAGGAGGGTTCTAACACCCACATGTCTCCATGTACTGAGTGATGGGTCTGCCCAATTTAAGTTCTGGGTCTCAAAATTGGACATATAACCTGAGCTTGCCATTCCCTTTTATGCCTTGGAAGTGCTGGCCTGCCCTGTGGCAAGTGTACTGTCAGAACGTGTGTTTAGCACAGCAGGGGGTGTGATCACAGACAAGCGCATCTGCCTGTCCACAGCCAACGTGGGCAAGCTCCCATTCATTAAAATGAACCAGGTGTGGATCCCACAGGACTTGTAAGTACCTTTTGGCTGACTAGAGAAGTAAACCAGCTGCACCTAGCCATTGTTATAGTCCAGCACAGTTTGTTAATGTCTGTATACTCTCTTGCATCCTCCCCGGCCAGGAGCTGTGGTGTGATCAGACCATGTTCCTGTACGGTCAGACACAGCCATTACACAGTACACAGCAGGGGCACATTTATAAGATTATCTCAGCACAGGAACATTTTATTTAAGCACATCCAATTGTGGAAATTATTATTATTTAAGGATCTATTGATTAATATGTTGTTTAAAATTTACTTTGTTCATGTGAAAACCCTTTAATGAAATACCAATATTGCAGACTCGTGAAGTAAAACTAGTAAGTTCAAAAGGAGTACAGGGGATATCCTGAATCCCTAAGTGATAATAAATATATTAAACAATTCTAAATATTTCACTCAAAAAGTCCAAAAGAACTAATAAAAGAAATCAAAGAATCCTAAATAATGGTAGCTCAATACATTTGGACAAACATTTCAAGTAATGAAATAAGACTCAGTGAGTCCCAACACACAAAAGAATAAAGCAGTTACCCATAGTTGTCTCCTCCCTCTGTAATGGTGGAAGCCCAAAAGCATGTTTTGACACGAGCCTTCGTTAGTTGGTGTTGACCGCAACCCTTATCTCCATTATGGCCTCCATCTTCTATCACAAAGTTGCACTATTGAAGTTTTATTAGGATTATAGTTAAGCCACCTAGATAATGAATAATTTTACTGCACAATAAACACCTTTAAAAACAGAACCTAAGTAATACAAAGTACTTTTGTATTTTAAATTGAATAAAATGGTATCATTCAAAACTACAATTTATTCTGAACAATGAAGCCCTCATACGGCTATGTTGATAGAAAAATAAAAAAGTTATGAGACATTGAAGAAAAACCAAAATGAAAATTGACCACAGCATGAAAGGGTTAGGTGGAGCATAGAGGTGGCCACTAACGTATCTGAATTTTATGGACTGTAGGGGATCATGCAGTTGTCCGAGCAAATCGGTCCTATCTCGGAGCACAATGCACGGGCTGGTCATGGCTCTCCCGACCCGAGCGTGACCGCGTCTGACCACTTCTTCGGACTGATTTGGTCGGATGTTTGCATGAGCCCTTACACTGAATATAAGCCAGAATATATATTATCTAACATTATTCAATGTCACTTGTAAAAATAATGATACATTCTACCAGATTAATATTAAACATGTTATTATGGTCACCATAATACTAAAAATCTAAATTCTATTTCTTTTTTGCTGTATTTTCTTTTTACCTACACTGTATAGGCAAAGCCTTAACTAGAAGGTGTAATCATTACAAGCATTGTAAATAATTAACAGACATTTTAGAAAAGTTGACTAAAATCTGGAGGTTTCACAAACTCTAGGACGGAAACGTTAATGAGGGAAACATGAAGTTACAGAATGTGTTGCTGTTATGTTCAGTGTTCTCTGCGTCATGTTCAGCAGAAGGTAAGGTTGTGATTGTGACATATATCCTAATTCATGTTAATACCTCCCCTATTTTCCCTTATTTATGTTTAAAAAACAGATTTAGGATATATACGTATTTGTGGGTTATTTGTAAAGTTCTGAAATTAGTTTGACCCAAGTTACTTGTACACTGGTGCTTGAATGTTTGTGAATTTTCCATATTTATGGATAAATTTGACTTATAACTACATCGGATTTTTACACAAGTTCAAAAAGTAGATAAAGAGAAATAAATCAAACAAATGAGTCAAAAATATTACACTTTACTTTTTGAATGCAGCGGGCTAAGAATCTGAGCCTCCTCCACACAGGGGAGACGCTGGCTGTGTTACAGCGGTGGCCAGAGAGAGCTTGGAACGCTGCTGCTAACTAGAGATGAGCGTTGTTCTACTCGAACTGTTCGCCAATCTCAAATTCGAGCTGTTTTGGGCGGTGTTCGAGCCGTTCGGCGAACACGAACAATTAGAGAAAAATTCGGCTGTTCGAGGTTATGTTCGATAACTGTTCGTGCACCAAAATCATAACTGGATTTTTTCTCAGTAATGATGAAAATTAATGTTAATACGCAGTTTGAGTGTACAGCGGGGTGGGGGGAGGGGCAGGGGATGGATCTCTGCAGGAACAATGAAGATCTCCATTTTTTTTTCTCTTTCCCGCACTTACAGTGGGGAGGTGCAATCTGTCAGCCTATCAGCAGCGCACACACGGAGCGAAGTGCTTTTTTTCACACAAGCAAGGGCATGTGTCATTGGCAGTGTATGTCACATGTCCTTGCCCTATAAGACCAAGCCATTTTCCCCGTCGCCACCATTTTCTCACTGCTGCAGCTGCGTGTTAGACGGCACCGCTGTTGCTGTGTGCGCTATACCTTGTTAATTTCAAGCCAATTTTCGCACAAATCTACAGATAGCTTGGGAGTAGGGAATAGTTGTGATTGCAGTCCTTTTAAGGACTAGGTTACAGCATTTCCTACGACTTTTATCAGGCAGGTCTGTGCTCTTAAATAGATAGGTTGTGGGAGTAAAGACTAATTGTAATTGCAGTCCTTTTCAGGACTAGGTTACATCAGTTCCTATCAGTTTTTGCCAGGCAGGTCTGTGCCAGTGCTGTGCAAGTTTTTTTCACAGCATTTGGCTGAATCTAGCAAAGCTAATCCTTTTTGGCCTATTGCAGAGTGTGTTAGTCAGTGGAGTAGCCTATCTGTGTTGCAAGATATACCACCTGTGTATAGAATACCAATTTTTTTACTGCACCTAGTGAAGTAAAATCTTTTGGGCATAGCATCATTCTATTAGTCCATCTATACTGACCTCCATCAGGTTGCAAATTGAATATAATTTTTTTCTGCATCTACCTCTGAAAAAATATTGGGCTTCTAGCTGTGTGTGGGACTTGTTGTATTAGTCCATCTATACGGACCTCCATCAGGTTGCAAACTGAATATATTTTTTTCTGCATCTACCTCTGAAAAAATATTGGGCTTCTAGCTGTGTGTGGGACTTGTTGTATTAGTCCATCTATACTGACCTCCATCAGGTTGCAAACTGAATATATTTTTTTCTACATCTACCTCTGAAAAAATATTGGGCTTCTAGCTGTGTGTGGGACTTGTTCTATTAGTCCATCTATACTGACCTCCATCAGGTTGCAAATTGAATATAATTTTTATCTGCATCTAGCTCTGAAAAAATATTTGGCCTTCTAGCAGTGTGTGGGACTTTCTCTATTAGTCCATCTATACTGACCTCCATCAGGTTGCAAATTAAAAATAATTTTTATCTGCATCTAGCTCTGAAAAAATATTTGGCCTTCTAGCAGTGTGTGGGACTTTCTCTATTAGTCCATCTATACTGACCTCCATCAGGTTGCAAATTAAAAATAATTTTTTTCTGCATCTAGCTCTGAAAAAATATTTGGCCTTCTAGCAGTGTGTGGGACTTGTTCTATTAGTCCACCTATACTGACCTCCATCAGGTTGCAAACTGAATATATTTTTTTTCTGCATCTACCTCTGAAAAAATATTGGGCTTGTAGCTGTGTGTGGGACTTGTTCTATTAATCCATCTATACAGACCTCCATCAGGTTGCAAACTGAATAAAAAAATTTTCTGCATCTACCTCTGAAAAAATATTTGGCCTTCTAGCAGTGTGTGGGACTTTCTCTATTAGTCCATCTATACTGACCTCCATCAGGTTGCAAATTGAATATAATTTTTTTCTGCATCTAACCCAGCCAATAGTTTTGGCCTAATACCACAGTTTGGCCACTCAGCTCTGCTCGGTTCCCATCCATTGTTTTTTTGTGCAAACAACTCCAGAGTTGTGAATTAGTTAACCACCAAAATGAGTGGAAAAAGGCCTGCTGCTGGTGGAAAGGGGAATAGGCGTGTTGGGAAGGGGAAAAAAGGTTGTGTCCGTGGGGTAGGTGTTAAAGCAACAGTAACATCTGCAGAAGAAAGACCATCTTCCAGCCAAACTAAAATGTCTACTTCTTTTAGCGGACAATGTGATAAGATCCCTTTCTTACGGCCACGCCAATCGCTACAAATTCCAGATGAGGCACAAAAACAGCAGGTGCTTCAACGGATATCAAGTGCTCCTTTAAGTGGGCTCTCCTCCACATCAACTTCAACATCACAAATACTCCAGTCCTCAAAGGTGTCACCCCAATCGCACTTGCTTCCTCACAGCTCCCAAATCTCCAGCTGCCCGTCTGAGTATGAGGTAGAACAGATGGTTGAGTCTGCAGAGCTGTTTACTCATACTATAGCCTGGGAATCAGAGGTCGACTCCAGCGCTTCTGTGAATCCAGACGAGGAAATGATCTGCACTGATGCCCAGAATCTTTATGAGTCGGATCCAGGACCAGACGCAGAAGGTTCTGACCATAATGTAGACCCTCATTCCCAAACTGTAACTCCTGTTGGTGGAGACAATGAGGAAGACGATGATAAGACTCAAATACCTGATTGGAGCGACAACTTTAGTTTTTTGTCAGGGCAGGAACAGGTTGGCTCTGAGGACGACGGGTGTGATAACGCACAGGGTGATGATGATGAGGTTGGAGATCCCACTTACTGTCAACCCACAGTCAGCCAAGAGATGAGGTCAGCAGAGGAGGTGGAGGAAGATGCTAGTGACGACGAGGTCAGGTTGCGCCTTCCTGGACAGAGACGTAGTACTGGAAGCACGTCAACAACTGCATCCTCAAACACAACTCTGCCTCTCACCACAAGTCGTGGTGGCTCTTCAGGTCGCATGGGTGCTAAGCCTTGCATAGCCTGTGCATTTTTTCAGATCGATAAAGATGACCCAACTCGTGTTATCTGTAACATTTGTCAGCAAAAGCTAAGTAGAGGCCAAAAAATACATAGTTTGAGTACTTCATGCATGAACCGGCACATGGACATGAAGCATAAGTTGCAGTGGGAAGCTCGGTGTGCTACAATGCGGCCTAGCCGGCCGGGCCAACCACCGTCTGCCATATCTTGTGCATCCGCGGCCTCTTCATCCTCTGTGACTGGGGGGACAGCAGTCACACCTGTTTTGGGGCGCAGACCTGCCACCTCTTTACCCGCAACAGCCAGCGTGATTGGCAGGTCATCATTTTCTTTGGAGGTGGTAACACCAGCTGGTGTTGAGCGCTGTCCGACATCGATAGCACCACCTTTGGATCAAGGCAACCTAACATGTCCGCCTGCATCTTCCTCACAGACCGGCAGTTTGCCGGGGACACCCTTATCAACCCCGTCTAAGCACAATAGCCAGCCCTCGGTCCCTCAGATGTGGACAAGTAAAAGACCATTTCCTCCTAGCCATGAGAAAGCTAATAGGTTGAATTTCACCATCTGCAAGCTCTTGGCTACAGAAATGCTGCCTTTCCGCCTGGTGGACACAGAGGATTTTCGAGACCTTATGTCCGTCGCAGTGCCCCAGTACCAGATGCCCAGTCGGCACTACTTCTCAAAGAAGGTGTGCCTGCGCTCCACCAGCATGTCGCACACAACATCACCGCTTCTTTGAGAAACTCTGTGTGTGACAGGGTGCATTTCACCACAGACACTTGGACGAGTAGGCATGGACAGGGGCGTTACATGTCGCTGACTGGGCACTGGGTAACTATGGTGACAGCAGGACAAGGGGCTGCTGTCCAAGTCTTGCCGTCCCCACGAGTTGTGCGTCAATCCTCTTTATGTCAAAGCTCCTCCACTGCTTCTGCCTCCTCAACCTCCTCTCGGTCTTCCACCTGCACCCAAAGCCTGTCTGGTCATGCCACAAGCTTTCTAACTGCGCAGAAGGGATCCTGCACACCTCCTTACTATGCTGGCAGTAGGGCTCAACGTCATCAGGCGGTTTTTACATTGAAATGTCTGGGAAATGTGAGTCACACAGCTGAGGAGTTGTGGTCAGCTCTGGAGAACCAATTTCATGAATGGTTGTCTCCACTGGACCTGAAACCAGGGAAGGCCGTGTGCGACAATGCTGCAAACCTGGGTGCGGCCCTTCGCCGGGGCAATGTCACACACGTGCCTTGTATGGCTCACGTGTTGAACCTGGTTGTCCAGCAATTTTTAGCCCACTATCACGGACTAGATGGCCTTCTGCAGAGGGCACGGTCGCTGTGTGCTCACTTCCGCCGTTCGCATCCCGCAGCTCAGCGACTTACATCTCTACAGAAGTCGTTGGGCCTGCCACTTCACCGGCTAAAATGCGATGTGCCTACCCGGTGCAATTCAACTCTGCACATGTTGCAGCGACTGTGGCAGCACCGACAAGCCCTGGTGCAATACGTTCTGATGTATAGCCTGGGCCAACGAGATCCAGAGGTGGGGCAAATCACGCTGGAGGAGTGGTCTCAGATCAGGGACCTATGCACCCTTCTGCACAGTTTTGAAATGGCGACGAAGATGTTTAGTGCTGACGATGCCATTATCAGCATGACTATTCCGGTGATTTACATGCTGGAGCACATGTTAAACAGAATTCGGAGTCAGGTGGTGGCACAAGAGGAGGTGGAGGAAGTAGAGGAGGAGGAGTTGTATGCGGAAGGGCTAACATCTGCAAGGTCCAGACGGTCGGCAGCACCAAGGCGGCAGGCATGTGAGGGTGGGGGAGATGATTTTACCAGGGCGCATGGTAGCAGCCAAACTAGTGAGGAAGGTGCAGGAGACCAGGAAGAAGTGGAGGACGAACTGATGGAAGACTCATCAGATGAGGGAGACCTTGATCACATTTCTGTTGTGCGAGGTTGGGGGGAGAGGACAGAGGAAGGAAGCATGATTGTTACCTCGCCACCAACACAACAGGGACTTGGTGCTCCTGGATGCGCAACACACGAGTGCTTTCTTGCTGCACTACCTGCAACATGACCCTCGAATTGTGAGAATTAGAAATAATCCTGACTACTGGGTTGCCACACTGTTAGATCCCCGGTACAAAAGTAAATTTGCAGAAATTATTCCTGCCATAGAAAGGGATGCACGCATGCAGGAGTATCAGCAGAGACTGTTGCAGAATCTTACATGTGCTTTTCCACAAAATACCAGTGGTGCACGTAGTGAATCTCACAGTTCCAACTTGCCAACCGTGGGACCGTCAAGTGTTCAGCACTCAAACCGTAACAGAACCACAGTATCTGCTGGTAACATCAATTTTGCGGAATCATTTCACCACTTTTTTAGCCCATCCTTTGCAAGGCCACAGGAGACAAGAAGTCTGACACATAGTCAACGCCTAGAGACGATGGTACAGGAGTATCTCCAAGTAAACATTGAAGCCACGACTGTGTCACTGGACCCTTGCTCTTTTTGGGCTTCCAATCTGGATAAATGGCCGGAGCTAGCCACTTACGCCTTGGAGATCTTGTCATGCCCCGCAGCCAGCGTTCTGTCTGAACGTGTGTTCAGCGCTGCTGGTGGTGTGCTGACAGATAAGCGCACGCGGCTCTCCACTGATAATGTAGACAGACTCACGTTCATAAAGATGAACAAATCATGGATCCGAAACGACTTTTCTACCCCTGTGTCATCCTGGGGAGAGTAAAAGCTTGATGATTGGTTAAAATCACCCTACCAACCGTTTTAAGCTTTCAAATTACTAATCATGTTTATCTGTATCTTGACTGGAAAATAATTTGGGCTTTGTAGCAGTGTGCAGCACTGATCCTATTAGGCCATCTATACTAAAGCTTCACCAGATTTAAAATTAATAATAATTTTTAGCTGCATCTAGCCCGGAAAATAATTTTGGGGCTCCGAGATGCGCAAGACACATAAGTGCCTTCTTGCTGCACTACCTGCAGCATGACTCTCATATTGTCAGAATTCGAAGCAATCATGACTACTGGGTTGCCACACTCTTAGATCCCCCAAACTTTTCGATCAACCTTTTCATTTTAATAAAGACCAAAAAAATGGTCATTTTTGAAATTATAAGCATTAGCAGGTTGTTAGAAACTGAAATCAAACAGTTTTCAACTCAAAACTTTATTCTAGGTGATGTTACATTTTCACATAGGACCCCTTGTTCGAAAGGAGCTTCTGAACTCTCTCGTCCATTGAATTTGTCAGGTTTTGGATGGTTTCTGCTTCAATTGTTTTGCATGAGGACAGAATACCCTCCCAGAGCTGTTGCTTAGATGTGAACTGCCTCCCGCCATCATAGACACTCCTTTTAATGATGCTCCAAAGGTTCTGAATGGGGTAGAGGTCAGGGGAGCATGGGGGTCACACCATAAGTTTGTCCCCTTTTATGCCCATATCAGCCAGAGATGCAGATGTTTTATGTGCAGCATGAGATGGTGCATTATCATGCAAAAAAATGATCTTGCTGCGAAATACACGGTTCTTCTTCTTGAACCATGGCAGGAAGTGCTGTTTGAGAAAATCAACATACATTATGGAGTTCATCTTTAGCGCCTTCAGGGATCCTAAAGGGGCCGACAATCTCTCTCCCCATGATTCCAGCCCAAAACATTACTCCACCTCCTCCTTGTTGGCGCTGTAGCCGTGTTTGCGTGGGGTGTCCATCAACCAGCCATCCTCCACTCCATCCATCTGGACCATCGAGCGCTGCACGGCACTCATCCGTGAACAAAACAGTTTTGAAATCAGTCTTCATGTAATGTTTGGCCCACTGGAGCCGTTTCTGCTTGTGTGAAGTGGATAGAGGAGGTCGACAGGATGGCGTATGCACAGCTGCAAACCTCTGAAGGACCCTGCATCTTGTTGTTCGGGGGACGTTGGAGGCACCAGCAGCTTCAAAAACTTGTCTGCTGCTATGACAAGGCTTTTTTGCCGCTGCTCTTTCAACCTGACGTAATTGCCTGTAGGAAAGAGTCCTCAATTTGCCCTTATCAGCACGCACACGTGTGTACTGTGAATCAGCTACATACTTCTTGATTGCCAAGACACTTCATCCTGTTCATCGCACAATGTTGATTGTAGTCATGCCTTGACCTAAACACTCCACAATTTGTTGCTTCTCAGCAGCCGACACATCCTTTTTCTTTCCCATTTTGGCAGAAAATGTAGGCTGCTTAATAATGTGAGACAGCCTTCTTAAGTAGTCTTGCCTTTCATTGGACACACCTGCCAAACTAATTAGCACAGGTGTCTGCAATTGCTTACAGTGATATAAAGAGCCCTGACACACATCACCATCAATGAGTTTAACTGACAAACAAACAAATTCTTCCCTTATCACTCCTAAACACTTTTTGCATAATAATTTGGAACACAGTATACATGTGCTTTTCCACAAACCACCAGTGGTTCACGTAGTGAATCTTACAGTTCTAACTTGCCAACCGTGGTCTGTATGGAGTTGTTCAATAAAGGGCCCAAAATTAAGATAACATAGATGGGAGAGGTCTCTATGAATAGGAATTCCTAAGTATTTGATACCCTGTGAGGGCCAGGCAAAGGGAAAGTTGGACTGGATGGAATCCTATATGGATTTGGGGAGGGAGACATCGAGGGCCTCAGACTTCGCTGCATTGATTTTAAAATTTGACCATGTAACAAAGTGATCTATTTCAGCCATAACAGCATGGATGGATATATGTGATTGAGTGATATATACTAGGACATCATCAGCAAATAGAGAGCACTTGTACTCGGTGCCTCCCACCTCAATCCACCTAATATTGCGGTTATGGCGAATTGATGAGAGCAGGTGCTCCGTCACTAGGATGTATAAGAGAGGGGACAGAGAACATCCCTGCCTTGTCCCATTGGTGATTGTGAAAGGTGATGAAAATGTTCTGACGCGCCCCCTGGGCCTTGGGACACCCGGAGCCGGACCCTTTTTGGTGGATGCTGGTGGTTGTAGTCTCCGTGGCGGCGACCCGGTTCCGTGGCTCAGGGCGGTCAAACCAGTGGCGGAACTATTTATGTGGTTTTGATGTTTAAATGTCCGACTACGCCACCCGTGGATTGCGGTCAGAGTGAACCGCCGCTCCAGGGCAGACCGCTGAGGTTGGTGTTGTGGGTGCAGCAGAGCGTAGCATAACTCCCCACGGGAGGAGTATAGCCTCAGGGCAGTGTATGCGGAGGATGGGGGTGATGGTGCAGGGCAGCAGCAGTAACGACACGGAGTCAGTGATGCAGTCCAGGGCCTTTACTCACAGTTCTTATTATCCAGACCACGTCTGCAGGTAACGGCTGCCCACGTCGTACTGTGCTCACCAGGTGAGGGGCTCAGACAACTCCCAGATAACTTTGGAGCGCTTCACAGGACCCCCTTTGTGTGTCCTTTGTCTGGCCTTTCTTACCAACCCTTCTGTCCGGCTGCCTCGGGCCTCCTCTTGGTAAACTTGGCGCCAGTTTCCCTGACCCTATGTGGTGCCTTCCTAGCGGGTGTAGCGAGGGGCTGCGCCACATAAAATGTCACAGCCTCCTGTTTCTAGCTGAGGGTCGTTTCCTGCCTCCACTAGTTTCGGGGACCGGTCTCCACCTTTGGCCTGACCCCTCCACGCAGGTGGATTCGGGCGTGCGGTGGCGACTCGCCCGTCCGCACCCCTGGGATCCCTTCGTTCCTCGTTCCTGGAGCATTCTCCGCTCCTCTTCCTTCCTTCTCCCTCTTCCAGGCCTGGGCCTCTGTTACTAGGCCCGCCTCCGGAGCAGAGCTCATGCAGAGCCCCTGCTCCCTGCCACTTCTGCTCAGACTTCTCTGCACTGAACTAAGATGGTGCCCACCTTTTATACTCCCTTCTCAATGCACCCAGGAACTGCTTCCTCCCTGCTCCTGCACTACAGGGTTCCCCTTCCTCAGTGTTCCCTCCCCCCACTCCAGCCAGGGACAGGGACTGTCGTGCCGATCTCAGGGGCATATTGGTCGCCCTGCCCCACGGCAATGTGGTGTAATGCATGCAGGTGTCAGGTCCTGATCCACACTACATCCTTACCTGAGAGTGAGATATCACACCTCTGGGTGAGGTGCAATACCTCTGTAGCAACCGAGCCCTCAGGGTGCTACAGTTCCATTTATCTTCAGCCTAGGTGATGTATTGCGATACAGGGCCGTGATTTTGGCTATAAAAGGGTCCCCTAGACCCCTACCCCAAGCTTTTTAAGAGAATCATATATGGCGTGCCAGGAGACTCTATGGAATGCTTTCTCAGCATCCAACGAGAGTATCTAATTACAAATTTTTAAATGCATCTAGCCCAGGAAATACTTTGTGCCTAGTAGCAGTGTCTGCTAGTCAGCGGATTATCCCGGCTGTTAAGCAAGCTACACCACCTGTAGTTTGGACACTTAATTTTTTCAAAGGAAATGCTTCGGGACCACGGGATACTCAGTGAAGAGCATCAGGAGGCACCCCAAGGCATAGGGGCTGGGACTGGCAGTAGGATGCCTTGCGGTGGACAGCCGAGCTCGATCCTTATAAAAGCTTTTTAACTGCAGCAGCTTTAGTGGACGCTACTGGAGCTGGAATTACGCGGCTGCTGGCATGAGACTTGCCCTCCAATAGATCCTTGTAAATGGATTTAAAGTGTATTCATTCAAATTAGAGAGACAATTTAAATTAAAAAGCTTAGAGCTGCCTCCACCACAGGGGGGCTCGCTCGACCCACCAGCGGACAGGCACCAGTATTGGGAGAGGGGGGCTGGCCGTCAGGGTTCACTGCGGCTCTGGCACAAACCCGGCGACGCGGAGGTGGCACGGGCAGGAGCGGACTGAACGTGTCGGCTTCTCACTTTTTGGATTTTAGAAGGGCATGAAATGCCTATATCTGTGTCTCCCCCTCCTTTACTCCTCCACCTCTTTTCTTTTCGCATGACTATATGTACTTGTCACTTTTCCATGTGTTAGTTGTGTCTTCTGAGCAGTTTGTCAGCTTTTGGACACCTTTGAAGGTGTTTTCTATGTGTTTCTATGTGTTTTTGTTTGCCTGCCATTGGTTTTAACGGTGTTCGAAGGTGTTCGACGAACAGTTCGACGAACAGTTCGGCGAACACACGAGTGTTCGACGAACCGAACCGAACTCGAACACTACGGGGGTGGCTCAACACTACTGCTAACCCACCAAATGCCACTGTCTAGTTAATGCATGCTATCTTGTCATACGTCTTGCCCGCTCGCCACATTCAATTGTCCTCATAATGTTATTGCCAAGTGTGGTTGTCTTGCTATGGCAGGTGGGCACTGCTGAAGTGTCTACCTTGACGGTACTCCTGTGAAGACTAGCCTGTGGCTGGGCTTCTTAGTAGCCCATTATTAGAACTACTGTATATACTGCAATATTGTGCTACTGTACAACAGGCGTTCAAGCAGGTTCAAGTTCCCTAGAAGACTAAAAAAATTAAAAACCGTTGTAAAAAAAAATAAAAATAAAAAAGGATAAAAATTGGAATCCCTTTCCTTTTGCCCAGTTAAAATTAAAAAAAATTAAAAAGTAAGGATATTTGGCCTTGCCGAGTTAATAGAAGCTCAATCTATCAAAATATACAGGTCACAGCAGGGTCACATTTATAAGATTATGTCAGAACAGGAACATTTTTTTAACATCCAATTGTGGAACTTATTATTATTCAAAGATCGATTGATTAAAATCTACTTTGTTGTTGGGAAAACCCCTTTAATGCTTTGTAATTTCCACAGTGAATACATTG
Source organism: Phyllobates terribilis (assembly GCF_046119375.1). Lineage (NCBI taxonomy): Eukaryota > Metazoa > Chordata > Amphibia > Anura > Dendrobatidae > Phyllobates > Phyllobates terribilis. Next base: position 29,849,074 of record NW_027362768.1, on the reverse strand, counting down.
TACAATGAACATTGTTGTAAAATAAAAAGATTCACATATTTTATGAAAACACAATACAATATTCAGTCCCCTGTTACTCATAGAAGTGCCCCATTACCAGTAGAATACGTTCTTCACATGCAATTTTCTAATATTTCTAATCTGTAGATGTTCTTAGATATTTGTCTGCATTGTTCAGTTTTCATTTTTTTTTTTTACAGAAAACAACTGTGATTTTCCTGAGATACAAAATGGCAAGATTGCTCAGTACTTTTACATATTCAAAAAGTTTTACTTCCCAATGAAAGAGGGGAAGAAACTTTCTGTATCTTGTTCAGCTGGGTATGCATTTCAGTCTGGAAGGCAAGAAGATGAAATCATTTGCACATCAGAAGGATGGGAACCTCCAGCAAAATGTCTCAGTAAGTCTGCAATGACATCTACTCTTAAAAAAACAAATATATTAAAGAAGCGCCCCCATCAAAATTGTTATCCTCTTAATATATTGCAATCATCATATATAGCAGTGTGCACTTACATCAATTGCTCATTTTGCCTTTCTACCCAGCTAATTGTTCCGTTTTCCATTAGGACTATGGCATCATGTGATTAATATCTGACTAGCTGAATCCTTCTAAGCTCTATGTAGAAACAGGGATTCAATTTTACCTTCTGAGTCATGAGTCACTGCAAGGCCCCTGACGGGGGAGGAGGGGTCAGGAGTTGAAGAGGACAATCATTTCTGCAGGGAAAAGAGACTTCCTGGAGCAGAGAAAAGAGAAGAATTATCTGGGTAGAGAGGCAAAATGAGCAATTGTAAGTGCACAGTGCTATATAATATGATGATTGCAATATATTAAGAGGATAAAAACATTGATGGGAGAAGTGCTTCTTTAATAAATGTCAAATAATCACCGGAAACTGAGGCTTTATTGTGACACACACGTCAGAATAGACAATGAACACTGTTTACAAACGCAAAACATTAAAAATGGCATTTACATCTCATCAAGTGATAACATATTGTTTGGATCACTTTATAATCATGGGGGTCCATCCTCTGGGAACATACGAATCCTAAGAATCTAGAGGCTACATTTCTGATTCCCTGCTGTAGCCCCATCACAGTCTATTCCTGCACAGTGATGAGGATGAAGGGTAGACAGGATCCACCTTCAGCACCATGTAAAGGACAGAGCAAAAAGGAGAACTGTCCGTTCTTGAAATGCACTGTTATAAAGGACAGAAAAAGTGCAATTTCACAATTTTTTTTTAGTTTTTTATTTACCATGTTCACTATATAGTAAAACTGACTAAATAGTATACTTTTCCGGTTTCTTTGCCAGAAAAATGTTTGAGACCATCACTTCCAAGTGGAATTTTGCACAATGCAAAGGAGATGTATAAAGCTTTTGACACTATTCAATACAGCTGTCATGAAGGCTTCACAACCACAAGCGGACATAAAATTGAAACAATAAATTGTACATCTGGACTATGGCTACCTCCCCCAGGATGTCACCAGAAAACTGGTATGAATTTATATTTTTCTCTAGAACTTTACATCAATCTGTGCATAAAAAGGTGATCCAGGTCTGTAAATGTTACAGCCCATTTACACGAGTAGTGTCATAAATGGGATCCTGTCCTGTGAAACCAGGAAAGCTTTTCTCAAATTGTCCTGATCTACCAGGATGGAATCCAATCTACAGCGATCATCTCATTGAGACGTCTGTGTATAATAGTCCAAGTACTGACTGCAGTCATCTGAATTTGGCCTAACACTGCTGTTAAAACTGGGGCCTCAAATGCTAACATCTTGCTCCATTTAGGGTTCATTTACACAAGCAGATTTCACTGTTAAATGTGCGCCATCGACTGTATTCAAGTTATTTGGTGCTTGTTTCCCAGCCTCTTTACACAGGATGACAAAGAACGATGGGGACAGAATGATCACTAATAGATTCTATGCCAATACAGCATCATGTTATCGGCAGCACATCTGCAGTTTACACAGGGCGATGTTCTGCTGACAACCATGATTTTTGTTCCAGCTTAAACTATCCAGTTACTTGATGATTAAATGTTTTTCTCATAGTTGTGTGATGTGATTGCCAACAAGTTTACACTTATGAACGCTTGTCTGCAGTGCCAGTATGTTTAAATGTCACACACACTGTATGTTACACACAAACTACATGTCACACATACAAACTGTATATTACATACAAACAACATGTTACACAAACATAACACTAGGAAGCAACTAAAAAGCTGTTTGATTATTTTCATATAATTTCCATATAGTTTGGTGTTTTGATAACAAAAAAAATATTGAAAAAATCCTAAACGTCAGGATTTGCCACAAACCTATAGGTTCTCCTGCAAACTCTGGTGTGAATAATCGGCAGGCAGCTTATTTTCTTTCCCCATTATCATTCATAGGAACTGCGTGATTGGCTGGTGGCAGTCAGGTGGTTAGTGAGATAATGAATGGTCCTTATGCTTTCAAGAAACTTGCATTGGAATTTCATTCATCAACCGTTTTTCCCTAAATTAGCGTTATGGCTTTGCGGCAGTGTATTAATTCGCCTGACCATTTCTGTTTCCATTGTGGTGAATATAGTGTTGAATCAGCAGCTGAATATTACAGACTTTGTGAAAAAAGTATACTTCGCATACTTCAAACTAAAACTTGAAGATCAAGATAAAGTTTGGGCGCCTCATAAAGTGTACAAACGGTGTGTTGAGGACCTCTGAAATTGGTTCAAGAGTAAGAAAAAATCTTTCTGTTATGGGATTCCTATGGTATCCTATTCCTATGGTGAGCAAAAGAACCATAGTGACGACTTACTTTTGTTCATGCAACACTCAGCAATCCATCCCATCCCTCATTGCACAGATATACCAGTACCCAATGCCCCTGCTACCTTGGAAAAGATACCTAGCTCCGATGAAGGTGGAATCCTACCTGAACCAGATGACAAATCAAGTTCTGACTTTGAAGATGATACAAGACTAAATTTTTTTTCCCAGGAGGAGCTGAAGGATTCAGTAAGAGACTTGAATTTTCCCAAAGATGCCGCTGAGTTATTCGGATCAAGGCTCAAAATCAGGAATTTATTGTTACCAGGAGTGTCTTTTTCATGGTTCAGACATCGTGAAAATGAGTTAGTGCCTTACTTTGCCCAGGAAGACGAGTTGCTTTATTGCATTGATGTCGAAGGTTTGATGGGTCAATTCACAATCCAATATGATTCAGCGCAATGACATCTTTATTTAGATTCTTCAAAAAGAAGTCTCAAAGCAGTTTTACTCCACAAAGGCGGTTTTTACGCTTCCATCCCTGTAGGTCATTCCGTATACTTGAAGGAAACCTACGAGAACTTGGTTATTCGTAAGCTTAAACATGAAGACCACGGTTGGCAAGTGTGTGGGGATTTGAAGGTCTTGTGCATGTTGCTCGGGCAACAAGCTGGGTATACCAAATACCCTTGTTTTCTGTGTGGGACAGTCGAAACCGACAAAATCACTGGACCAAGAAGAGTTGGCAGCCAAGGATGCTCATAGTCGGTGAAAAAAACGTCCTCCGAGAAACTGGGGTACCTCCTTATAAAGTTCTTCTACCACCTCTCCACATAAAATTGGGCTTGATGAAGCTATTCGTAAAATCGCTTCCAAGAGATAGGGAATTCTTCAAATACTTGGTCACCAAGTTTCCACGTTTCTCGGAGGCAAAATTGAAGGAAGGTGTGTTCGTCGGACCAGACTTTAGAAGGCTTATAGCTGATAAAGAGTTTGTCAATACCATGACGGATCCTCAAAAAGAAGGGTGGATTGCATTTAAAGAGGTCATAGAGAAATTTTTAGGCAATAAAAAAGATCCTGATTATAAAAAAATCGTCAGATGAATGCTGAAAGCATTTCAATCTTTAGGTTGCCTGATGAGTTTGAAAGTGCATTTCCTCCATTCCCACCTTGACTACTTTCTTGAAAATTTGGGAGCTGTGAGTGAAGAGAAAGGTGAACAATTCCACCAGGACATTAAAGAGATGGAAAGAAGATACCAAGGAAAATGGAGCATTACAATGATGGCAGACTACTGTTGGATGCTTCAGAGAGACATTCCAGATGCTACTCACAAACGTAAATGTACCAAGAGGAGCCTTACAAGGAAAAAAAAATCGATGTTAGTGAGCTAATTTCAGTTTAAAAATGATTTTCATGAAAATTTGTAATAAAAAATTAATTTTAGAAGTCTATTTTGATTTATTTTGCGGTACGGCCTTATTTAACATAGTTACCTAAATTGTCATGAAACGTGATGTCCTACGACAAAGCGGAGGTCATTTTCGGATTCAGCACACCAAAAAACATAAAGATTATATGGAATAACCAAAACAGCTCTTGAAATTTTATTTTTTGCAGACCAGTGTAATCTGTATGTTATACACGAACTGCATGCTACACACTAATAAACTTTGTTATATACTGTAAGGTTTTGGTACTCACTCAGCCGCCTTAGAGGTAGGCACAGGAAACGTTTCTTTAAAATGTCCAAGGCAGATTTATTGTACCTTCATAAACCACACTTTTAGAAGTAAACAAAAGACTGCCTTGTCTGGCACAAAGTAACAAAAACAGAAAATAAACAGTCCATACAATATGGCCCACTCAAGGTCTGTGTCCTTTAGCACAAAGCACCCTGGAGGTCTCCACACCTCCAGCCACAGACACTGAATGAGACACTCGGTCTCCATTTTATTTACATGCCCTGGGGTGGGGATATGTGAGCAGCCAATCCCTCCCAACTCTTATGACTGCTCATAAAAACCGGCCCTGATACACCCAATTAACCCTCTCAGCACTACGTGTGCTGGAGCATGCTTTTCCCGGGTTTACTGTACATCACCGAAGCTACCAACCTCGGTGATACATATCTCCCCTCAACTACCTGTCCGGTGGCCATATTACATACCTCCCCTCTGCACAAAGCCGGGGGGGCTTGGCACCTTCCGTTAACAAACAGTGGACCCTCAACAATGCGTCAGCATTGCCTCGCAGTTTCCCCAGCCTATGCTCTACATGGAAGCTAAAATCTTGAAGGGCTAGGAACCACCTGGTCACTCGGGCATTGTTCCCCTTCTTTTCGTTCATCCACCTTAGTGGGGCATTGTCTGATACCAGCCTGAACTTCCTGCTTAAGAGATAGTATTTTAGAGTGTCCAAAGCCCACTTGATAGCCAAACATTCCTTCTCCACTATGGAGTAATTCTTCTCATAAGATGTCAGCATCGGGCTTAAATACATTATGGGGTGCTCTTCCTCGTTCACCTCTTGTGATAGGGCAGCACCCAGCCCGGTATCTGATACATCCGTTTGGACCACAAACTCTTTAGAGAAATCTGGTGCCACCAACACTGGCTGTTTTACACAGGGCTTGCTTTAGTTCCTGGAAAGCCATCTCAGCTTCTGAAGACCACTTAGCCATAGCCAATTTTGTGCCTTTAAGGAGGTCTGTCAAAGGGGCGGCTATCATGGCGAAGTTAGGAATGAACCGGCAGTAATAGCCTATGATGCCCAGGAACACTCTGACCTGATTTTTTGAGAGAGGTTGTGGCCAACCATGGATTGCTTCAACTTTATTTGTTTAGGGCTTTATCACGCCTCTGCCTACCACATAGCCCAAATATTTGGTTTCCTTCATGCCCTTGGCACATTCCTTCGAGTTGATGGAGAACTCCGCCTTCCACAGAGCATCGAATATCACGTGGACTTTACTCAGATGGCTTCCCCAATCCTGGCTGTAGATCATGATATCATCCAGGTAGACTGCTGTTTACTTCTTGTGGGGAGCTAGGATCCGGTCCATGGCTCTCTGGAAGGTAGCCAGGGCTCCTTGCAACCTAAACGGCATCAGTGTTTATTGGAAACAGCCATCTGGCATCTTGGGACATGGGTATTTGCCAATATCCATTCATGAGGTCAAGGGTGGTAATGTACCTAGCCAATCCTAACCTTTCAATCAGTTTGTCTACCCTGGGCACTGGGTGGGTGTCGAACCTCGAGACCTCATTGAGTTTTTTGTAGTCATTGCAGAACCGGCATTCTCCGTCTGGTTTCGGCACTAAGACTATGGGGCTGGACCAGCCACTCTTGGACTCTTCAATGACTCCTAGAACCAGCATGCGCTTCACCTTTTTTGTGATTACCTCTCGGCGGGCTTCAGGAATCCGGTATGGCTTCAAGTTTACTCGGACATGAGGCTCCGTAAGCACCTCATGCTCTATGATCTGAGAACATGCTTGGAGATCTGAGAACAGGTCCCTGTTCAGCTGTAGAAACACATGGCACTGTTGTTTTTGGGCACGTGACAGCGACTCTGCCACCTTGACCTCTCCCATATCGGCTTCCGACTTCGCCACCAAACACAGAGCTTCCACGGGCTCCCTATCTCGCCATGGCTTAATCAGATTGACGTGGCACACCTGGTAGGGCTTCCTTTTCCCTGATTGGTGGACTTTATTTGTATATGCCAAAAGTGTGAGAATTGTCATGGGTAGCAGAGGCACAAAATGTAAAAAAAAAAAAAACACCTCATCCCAAACCACCCCTGACAGCAAAAGGGTTAAATTCCTGCTCTCTCTATGTTTAAGAGTCCAGTGGGTGGTCCTACCTTGTGACTGCCAGCACAGTATCTCTATATGCACACTGCTACTTGAAAGGCTTTCAGTCAAGAAGTAGAAGTGCCCACTGGACTCCTAAGAATAGAAAGATCGGGGTGTAAATAAATGAAATATGAGCTCATGCACACGACTATATTTTCAGTCCATGTGCGAGCTGACAAAACAGCGGAAGGAATCGGGACCAGTGTTATTCTATGGGGTCGTGCACATGTCTGATTTTTTTTCCTCGGACAACGTCTGTCCGAGGAAAAAAATTGCTGCATGCTCAATTTGCATCTGATATTCGGATCACACTTGGCAAAGCAAGTCAAAGAGTACATGAAAAAAGAATTGGACTGTACTCTGATGACATCCGAATGCAGTCCAATTTTCAAGGACTGACAGAATGGAGAAGATGGAGACATTTTTTTTCATCTTCTCCTTGTCCGAGAAAATCGGAGCACACTTTTGATAAAACTCTGATAAAACTCTGATCAGAGTGTGATCAGAGTGTGATTAGCATATGCGTCCTGATTCTTTCAAATAAGAAAAAATATGGTGGTGTGACCCCAGCCTGATAGTAAGGGAAGAGTCAGACCGCCATATAACTCGGATAAGGATCGCAATGTATTGTTCGGACTGGCTGTCGGCTCTCCCCACCCGGGCGTGACGGCTGCAGTCTGAGCATTGCGTTGCGATCCTCTTCCGAGCCATACAGCCATCTGAATATTTTCTCACGAAACTATAAAGCAATCTGCTCAGCTCCTTCTACTCTATAACATGTCGCCTGCATATCAGAGATCATATTAAACTTGATAGGGTCCTTTAATGGCATGCATTGATATTGGGCCTCTACAAAGCTGGTGGATGGTCTTCAATAGAATAGCCAACTATTGGAGAAGTCCTCACATATCTTTACATGTGCATTATGAACAGAATAATAATGTACCTGCTTTTTTCACTGCTTTCATTGTTATGTATTAGACAGTTGTGAAATTCCTCCCCTTACAAATGGATACTACTCAACCACAAGGAGAACGATCCGTGTTATAGAGACCGTACAATACCAGTGTAATGAGGGTTATTACACTCCTGCTGGGACCAATGCAGACTGGTTGGAGTGTCTGCCAAGAGGCTGGTCTTCTACCCCGAGCTGCATCAGTAAGTCTTACTATCACTATTTACATATATTCAGCATTATATAATGGTAAGTGTAGTGTAAGCTCTTCCCACAGTAATCTCCAAAGATTAAGAAGTATCAGACTGTAGGAGAAGGTGGGGTTTTCTGCTAGACCTTTTACAAAAATTTGTATTTTTGCTTCCAAATTAGGACTTTGAATTATTATTAGTTTATTAATGTGTATTATCTGTCTGTACATGTTGCCCATGAAATGTAAAGAGTTTAGGGATATGGTGGAGCTATATAAATTAAATTATAATTAATGATATTTGTAACAATATTAGTGGTAGTAGTTACATCTTCTAAAATATTTTTTAAATGGAACCTGACGACAGGATTTACCCGTAGGGCTCATACCCATCACAATAAAAAAAACAGTCCAATATCGCTCTTGAAAAGTGGGACAAGTGTCATGCGATCATTATGTAAGGTACAATGTGATTTTTCTCACCTAGCATCCGAATGACATCCGATTGACATGCAAACGTGATCTGATTGCAATGCGATTTTGACATGAGCTTTTACGTAGAGTAATTCTGTCATGCACACAGTTTTCCAAGGAAATATTCTTCAATATACATATATGAGAGAGAGAGTGTAGCTTATTGTACATGTAACTTGGTAATAAATAATTACATTTCTGAAATAAATGGCGTGGGATCCCCCTAAATTTTATTAACCAGCAGAGGAAAAGCAGACAGCTGGGAGCTGATGTTTATAGCCTGGGAAGAGGGTAATATCCATGTAGCTTCCTAGGCTATTGATATCAGCTCAGAGCTGTATACTTAGCCTTTACTTGTTATTAAAATGGAGGATCCTAAAAAAAAAATTACGTGGGGCCCCCTATAATTAATAATCAGCAAAGGCTAGGCAGACAGCAGCATGCTAACAGTAATAGGCTAGGAAGGGGCCATGGATATTGCCCCCATCCCAGACTAAAAACATCAGCTATCAGCCACCCCAAAAAAGGCGCATCCGTAAGATGCCCTAATTCTGGCACTTAGCCTTCGCTCTTCCCACTTGCCCTGTCAGCTTGGTATTGGCAACTGACATCAAGCCCAGTGGTTTTTAAAATATAGGGGGATCCAATGCCATTTTTTTAAGAAAATAATTTATTTTGCACTAAAATACATGTACAGTAAGCTACACATGCAAAGCACTGATTATATATCTTAATCACATATTTATATCTATACCTTTTCATCTATCTATCTATCGATCTATACAGTGGGGGAAATAAGTATTTGATCCCTTGCTGTTTTTGTAAGTTTGCCCACTGACAAAGACATGGACAGTCTATAATTTTGAGGGTAGGTTAATTTTAACATTGAGAGATAGAATATCCAAAAAATCAAGAAAATCACATTGTATAAATTAGATGAATTTATTTGCATTTTACAGTGAGAAATAACTATTTGATCCCCTATAAACCATTATGAGTTCTGGCTCCTACAGACCAGTTAGACGTTCCTAATTAACTCGTTACCTGCATTAAAGACAGCTGTCTTACATAGTCACCTGTATGAAAGACTCCTGTCCACAGACTCAATTAATCAGTCAGACTCTAACCTCTACAACATGGGCAAGACCAAAGAGCTTTCTAAGGATGTCAGGGACAAGATCATAGACCTGCACTAAGCTGGATTGGGCTACAAAACCATAAGTAAGACGCTGGGTGAGAAGGAGACAACTGTTGGTGCAATAGTAAGAAAATGGAAGAAATACAAAATGACTGTCAATCGACATCGATCTGGGGGTCCATGCAAAACTTCACCTCGTGGGGTATCCTTGATCATGAGGATGGTGAGAGATCAGCCTAAAACTACACGGGGGGAACTTGTTAATGATCTCAAGGCAGCTGGTACCACAGTCACCAATAAAACCATTGGAAACACATTACGCCTTAAAGGTTTAAAATCCTGCAGTGCCTGCAAGGTCCCCCTGCCCAAGAAGGTACATGTGCAGGCCCGTCTGAAGTTTGCCAATGAACGCCTGGATGATTCTGTGAGTTATTGGGAGAAGGTGCTGTGGTCAGATGAGAAAAAAAATTGAGCCCTTTGGCATTAACTCAACTCGCCGTGTTTGGAGGAAGAAGAAGGATGAGTATAACCCTAAGAACATCATCCCAAGCATGATGGGGGGAAACATTATACTTTGGGGGAGCTTTTATGCAAAGGGGACATGACGACTGCACCGTACTGAAGGGAAGATGGATGGGGTCATGTATTGCCAGATTTTGGCCCACAATCTTCCCTCAGTAAGAGCATTGAAGATGGGTCGTGGCTGGGTCTTCCAGCAAGACAATGACCCAAAACATACAGCCAAGGCAACAAAGGAGTGGCTCAAAAAGAAGCACATTAAGGTCATGGAGTGGCCTAGCCAGTCTCCAGACCTTAATCCCATAGAAAACTTCTGGAAGGAGTTGAAGCTCCGAGTTTCCAAGTGACAGCTTCAAAATCTTAATGATTTAGAGATGATCTGCAAAGAAGAGTGGACCAAAATTCCTCCTGACATATGCGCAAGCCTCATCATCAGCTATAAAAAACGTCTGACTGCTGTGCTTACCAACAAGGGTTTTACCACCAAGTATTAAGTGTTGTTTGCCAGAGGGATCAAATACTTATTTCTCACTGCAATATGCAAAAAAAATTATCGAATTTATACAATGTGATTTTTCTTGATTTTTTTGGGGGGGATATTCTATCTTTCAATGTTAAAATTAACCTACCCTTAACCCCTTAACTACCGGTGACGTATTAGTACACATATTTGCGTACTGCCCGTTCAGTGAGGGCAGCTGCGCTGAGCCCTCACTGAATGGAGCACATGTCAGCTGATTCTTACAGCTGACATGTGCCCGCAACAGCCGCGGGTGGAATCGCGATCCACCCGCGGCTGTTAACATGTTAAATGCCGCTGTCAATCTCCGACAGCGGCATTTAACGCGCGCTTCCGGGTAGCGCGTCATAAGCCCCGCCCACCGGCGACCACGTCACGTGATCGCGGGTCGCCGATGGGTGGGCATGACAACCCAGGGTCTGCAGCAGACGCCTGTGGTTGTCATGATCTTGTCACTATGAGCGACACCTAGTGGTCGGCGCTCATAGCACAGGACCATTTCTGCTGCATGCAGGGGACCTGCTCGTCCCCTGTATGTAGCAGAGGCGATCGGACAGTTGCTGCTTCTAGTCTCCTATGGAGACTATAGAAGCATGCAAAAAGTGAAAAAAAAAAGTTTTTAAAAATATAAAAAAAATAAAAAAATATAAAAGTTTAAATTACCCCCCTTTCGCCCCATTCAAAATAAAATATATATAAAAAAATAAAACACATACACATATTTGGTATCGCCGCATTCAGAATCGCCCGATCTATCAATATAAAAAAAGAATTAATCTGATCGGTAAACGGCGTAATGAGAAAAAAATTCTAAACGCCAGAATTACGTGTTTTGGTCGCCGCAAAATTGCAATAAAATGCAATAACGGGCGATCAAAACATCGGATCTACCCCAAATGTTATCAATAAAAACGTCAGCCCGGCGCGCAAAAAATAAGCCCTCACCCAGCCCCAGATCACGAAAAATGGAGACGCTACGGGTCTTAGAAAATGGAGCTATTTTTTATTTTTTTTTTTTACCAAATTTTGGAATTTTTTTTCACCACTTAAATATAAAAGAACCTATACATGTTTGGTGTCTATGAACTCGTAATGACCTGTAGAATAAGAATGGCAGGTCAGTTTTAGCATTCAGTGAACGTGGTAAAAAAATAAATAAAAAACAACTGTGGTATTGCACTTTTTTTGCAATTTTACCGCACTTGGAATTTTTTTCCCGTTTTCCTGTACAGGATATGGTAAAACTAGTAATGGCGTTGAAAAGTACAACTCGTCTCGCAAAAAATAAGCCCTCACATGGCCATATTGACCAAAAAATAAAAACGCTATGGGTCTGGGAACAAGGGGAGCAAAAACGAAAATGCAAAAACGGAAAATGCTCCGGGGCTTAAGGGGTTAAAATTATAGACTGCTCATGTCTTTGTCAGTGGGCAAACTTACAAAAACAGCAAGGGATCAAATACTTATTTCCCCCCACTAATATAAATATATATATATATATATATAATATAATATACACAGTGCAGACCAAAAGTTTGGACACACCTTCTCATTTAAAGATTTTTCTGTATTTCCTTGACTATAAAAATTGTACATTCACACTGAAGGTATCAAAACTATGAATTAACACATGTGGAATTATATAGGTAACAAAAAAGTGTGAAACAACTGAAAATATGTCTTATATTCTAGGTTCTTCAAAGTAGCCACCTTTTGCTTTGATGACTGCTTTGCACACTCTTGGCATTCGCTTGATGAGCTTCAAGAGGTAGTCACCGGAAATGGTTTTCACCTCACAGGTGTGCCCTGTCAGGTTTAATAAGTGGGATTTCTTGCCTTATAAATGGGGTTGGGACCATCAGTTGTGTTGTGCAGAAGTCTGGTGGATACACAGCTGATAGTCCTACTGAATAGACTGTTAGAATTTGTATTATGGCAGGTCAGTCCGAAAAATTGGGAAAACTTTGAAAGTGTCCCGAAGTGCAGTTGCAAAAACCATCAAGCGCTACAAAGAAACTGGCTCACATAAGGACCGCCCCAGGAAAGGAAGACCAAGAGTCACCTCTGCTTGTGAGGATAAGTTTATCCGAGTCACCAGCCTCAGAAATCGCAGGTTAACAGCAGCTCAGATTAGACACCAGGTCAATGCCACACAGAGTTCTAGCAGCAGACACATCTCTTCAACAACTGTTAAGAGGAGACTTAGTGCAGAAGGCCTTCATGGTAAAATAGCTGCTAGGAAACCACTGCTAAGGACAGGCAGCAAGAAGAAGAGACTTGTTTGGGCTAAAGAACACAAGGAATGGACATTAGACCAGTGGAAATCTGTGCTTTGGTCTGATGAGTCCAAATTTGAGATCTTTGGTTCCAACCACCGTGTCTTTGTGCGACGCAGAAAAGGTGAATGGATGGACTCTACATGCCTGGTTCCCACCGTGAAGCATAGAGGAGGAGGTGTGATGGTGTGGGGGTGCTTTGCTGGTGACACTGTTGGGGATTTATTCAAAATTGAAGGCATACTGAACCAGCATGGCTACCACAGCATCTTGCAGTGGCATGCTATTCCATCCGGTTTGCGTTTAGTTGGACCATCATTTATTTTTCAACAGGACAATGACCCCAAACACACCTCCAGGCTGTGTAAGGGCTATTTGACCAAGAAGGAGAGTGATGGGGTGCTACGCCAGATGACCTGGCCTCCACAGTCACCAGACCTGAACCCAATCGAGATGGTTTGGGGTGAGCTGGACCGCAGAGTGAAGGCAAAAGGGCCAACAAGTGCTAAGCATCTCTGGGAACTCCTTCAAAATTGTTGGAAGACCATTTCCGGTGACTACCTCTTGAAGCTCATCAAGAGAATGCCAAGAGTGTGCAAAGCAGTCATCAAAGCAAAAGGTGGCTACTTTGAAGAACCTAGAATATAAGACATATCTTCAGTTGTTTCACACTTTTTTGTAAAGTATATAATTTCACATATGTTAATTCATAGTTTTGATGCCTTCAGTGTGAATGTACAATTTTCATAGTCATGAAAATACAGAAAAATCTTTAAATGAGAAGGTGTGTCCAAACTTTTGGTCTGTACTGTATGTATATATATATATTTAATATGCTGAAGAATCTTTCCTTGTAAAACTATGTGTAAATGACATAGAAAATGACTCTATGTAAAAGCTCATGTTAAAATCGCATTGCAATCAGACGGCACACACATGGTCCGAATGCCATCCAATTTTTTTCTCGCATCCATTGACTTGCATTGGCGAGTCTCATCCGATATATGTGGCAGCATGGTGCGATTTTCTTTCTCAGTCCGATCTGAGCCGAGAAAAAAATCACAGATGAGCAGGGACTCCTAGATTAACATTGGTCAGAGTGCAATCTGATTTTTTTTACCGGATTGCACTCGTCCATTTTTCACACAGATGAGAATGAGCCCTTAGAAGGTATTACACCGCATTCTAAATTATTATGCAAATTGGATCTAAGTGTCATCAAGATGTATTTCTTTTGTTTTTCAAATAAATTCATTTATGCTATTTTGTCTCTTTTTGGATCACTGAAATCAATCTCAAAAATCGGTGATAATTGGTATGCAAGGTGAACCCAATTAAAGGGAAACTACTTAAGGATGTTCCACATTATTAAGCAGGCCATAGGTTTCAAGCAATATAGGAATGAAAAGTTGCCAAAAAAACATCAAATAGTGCAATGCCTTGCACAGGGTATGAAAATATTAGATATTTCACAGAAACTTAAGCTTGAGCATCGCAATGTGAAGAGATTTGTGGCTGAGAGATAGCACAGAAGGGTTTATGCAGATAAAGGCATAATGAGGAAGGTTTCTGTCAGACAAATTCATCAGATTAAGAGAGCAGCTGCTAAAATACCATTAGAAAGCAGCAAACAGTTATTTGAAGCTGCTGTTGACGCTGAAGTCCCGTGAACCTCAAGGTGTAGGATCCTCTAGAGGCATGCAATTGTGCATAAACCTACTATTCGGCCACCCCTAAACAGTGCTCACAAGTAGAGATGAGCGAACCTTTCAAGGTTCAATTCGTTTCAGATCAGCAAACTTCCCGATATTCGCCGAACAATTCGTCAAACAGTTCATCGAACATATCTTTCAATGAGAGGCAAAACCAAAAGCATACACAAAACCTTCAAAGGTGCTCAAAAGCTGCCAAAACAGCTCAAATTAGGGGCAGACTCCAAGAAAAGTGGGATCAATTGACCCACAGAACAAATAGTATAATTATTTGTATTATTTATTATTGTAGCATCATATATTCCATGGCGCTTTACATGTGAAAAGGGGTATATATAGCAAACAACAAGTACAATAATCTTGAACAAAAAAGAGTCACCAACTGGTGCAGGAGGAGAAAGGACCCTGCCCGCGAGGGCTCACAAACAATCTACAAGGGAGGGGTGAGGATACAGTAGGTGAGGGTGGAGCTGGTCATGCAGAGGTATGGTGGAGCGAGGGTTACTGCAGGTTGTACGCTTGTTGGAAGAGGTGGGTTTTCAGCTTCCTTTTGAAGGTTTCCACGGTAGGCGAGAGTCTGATATGTTGGGGTAGAAAGTTCCAGAGCAGGGGAGATGCACAAATCTTGTATGCAATTGTGGGAGGAGGAGATAAGAGGGGAGTAGAGAAAGAGAACTTATGAGGTCTGAGGTTGCGTGCAGGTAAGTACTGGGAGACTAGGTCACAGATGTATGGAGGAGACAGGATGTGGATGGCTTTGTATGCCATGATTAGGGTTTTGAACTGGAGTCTCTGGGCAATAGGGAGCCAGTGAAGGGATTGACAGAGAAGAGACCGGGGGATAGCGGGGGGACAGGTGGATTAGTCAGGCAGCAGAGTTTAGGATAGATTGAAGGGGTGTGAGAGTGGTAGAAGGGAGGCCACAGAGCAGGAGATTGCAGTAGTCAAGGCGTGAGATGATGAGGGTGTGGCAGGAAGTGGAATGGGCTTGGATCTCAGGTTTGAAGGAGAGATCAGAGTGAAGCTTGCGGGACTGAGGAGAGTAGACAACCATTGACTTTGATGGATAGGTCAGTTGTGGGGGTTGATTGAGATGGTGGAAAGATGATGAATTCGGTTTTATCCATGTTAACTTTTAGAAATCTAGCAGAGAAGAAAGATGAAATAGCTGACAGACATTGTGGGATTCTGGTTAGATTTTTTACTGTGGAACCCTGGATACAGCTGAATCTCAACGAAAAAGAATTCCAAGCTGAGATGTGGCCTTCTGTATGTATCACGGTAGTAACAGAAAAATTAGAGTTTCAAAGGTGTACTCCTGCATAGAGCACAATATAAGCAGTGCACAACAGAGCTCTATGCTGAAATGTGCCCTGCTATCTCCGTCTGGACCACACTAATGGCAAAAATAATTGATCTGCTGGAAGGTCGATTTCATAGCCACACAGGACCCTATCTACCTAAACTATCTGACTTAGAAGCAACCGCCTAGGTAACTATCTCAATCTCTCAGTATCCAGGAGCAGCGTCAGGAGCATCCTCTCTTACACTGACAAAATATCGCTAAAACAACATGTCAGCTCTTTATATGGAGAGGGACATGTGACTTCAGCAGCCAATGACAGAAACCCTTGTGGATGGTTCCTGTGCCCTGATTGCTTGCCTGAATCTGCACACATTAAGTTAAGAAAAAAATAAAATAAGATTAACAGCCCGTCACTACTCTGACCTCTCCCAACCCCTCCCCTCATGAAACACATTTCCAACACTCATCATACAGCACCACTACCCTAGCCAAAGTCCTAAAATATACAGTAGTGGAAACGCGATCATTTACAGCATTTTGCAGAATTGGGTCGATTTTAAGTAAAAACGATCGAGTGTTTGATCATGAGTCCGAATGTGCAATGTTTGTGCTGAATTTTAAAAAAACTAACGTTTTCTGAACATGTTCACTCATCTCTACTCACAAGCAGAACCAGTTGCAGTAGGGCCATACATATATGAAGACTAGTTTTAAAACAGTCTTGTTAACTGATAAGTGCTGTGCAACCCTGGATGGTCCAGACGGGTGGAGTAGTGGATGGTTGGTGGATGGCCACCATGTTCCAACAAGGCTGCGATGTCAGCAAAGAGGTGTTGGAGTCATGTTTTGGGCCGGAATCATGGAGAGAGAGAGCTGATAGGCTGCTTTAGGGTCCCTGAAGATGTGAAAATGACCTCAGCAAAGTATATAGAGTTTCTCACTGACCACTTTCTTCCAGGGTACAAAAAGGAGAACTGTACCATCCATAGCAAAATCTTCATGCCTGACAATGCGCCACCTAATTCTGTAAAGAATAACTCTGAGTCATTGGCTGCTATGGGCCTAAACTGAGATACACCCATGGTGTTACCACCATCCTCCCCTTACCTCGACCCTACTGAAAACCTTTGGTGTATCTTCAAGCAAAAGATCTATGAGGGTGGGAGGCAGTTCACATGAAAACAGCTCTGGGAGGCTATTCTGACATCCTGCAAAGAACTTCAAGCAGAAGCTATCCTAAAACTCACACGTTCAGTGTATGCAAGAATTGTGAAGGTGATATCAAAAAAGGGATCCTATGTTACCATGAAACTTGGCCTGTTAAGGTGTTTTTGATTGAAGCTTTTGATTTCAGTGTGACCTCTTAAGGCTGAAAATCCAACAAATGACCATTTTTATTTCTTTACAACCTATAGACTGTAAACTCTGTTGTGCAGAATAATTTGGAACAGTGCATTTTAAGTTTTTTAGTTTAGAACCAAACACTTATCAGTGGGAGGTTTGTTCTATAAAATGTGATTTACTGTATTTTTCGGACTATAAGACGCACCGGACCATAAGACGCACCTAGGTTTTAGAGGAGGAAAATAAAAAAATTAAAATTTAAGCAAAAAATGTGGTCATGATGCACTTTTAAGGGGAAGGGGGTCTTCTGCTGACACTGGTATAGGGGTAATGTCCCCCCAATTCTGACAATATCCCCCATCCTGGTATATATGCCGCCCCCTTTCTTTTATATGTGGTCCCCATCCCCATCCTGGTATGCATGGCACCCCTCATCCCTGTCCTGGTATGCATGGCACCCCTCATCCCTGTCCTGGTATGCATGGCACCCCTCATCCCTGTCCTGGTATGCATGGCACGCCTAATCCCTGTCCTGGTACGCATGGCACCCCTCATCCCTGTCCTGGTATGCAGGCACCCCTATTTCCTGTCCAGGTATGCATGGCAGCCCTAATCCCTGTCCTGGTATGCATGGCAGCCCTAATCCCTGTCCTGGTATGCATGGCACCCTTAATCCCCATCAGGCTGCACATTAAAAAAAAAAAAACACTCATACTCACCTTTCTTCTCTCTCCTCCAGCGCTGCGTCCGGTCTGCCTGCACTGATCTCTCTATGTGAGCCACGCATGACGTCACTGCCATGCGCGGCTCACATGGAGAGATCAGCTGCCGGAAGTCACTGCTCCGCACGCCGGGTCTGCGTGCGCAGGGAGCAGTGACTTCACTCTCATTCATAGCCGGAACACAGCGGAGCCGCGCTGCTGCTGCTGCCGCTGCTGCCGGCTATCTCCTGTGCCCGCTCATTAAAGGGCATAAATATTCACACCCTCCCCATACCCATGGGCGTGGAGAGAGGTTGAATATTCATGCCTTTAACAGCGGGCACAGGAGACAGCCAGCAGCAGCCGCAGCGCGGCTACACTGTATACCGCTATTAAGGAGCATGAATATTCAGTGCTCCCCGTGCCCCATGGGCGTGGGGAGCAGTGAATATTCATTTTCTTTAGCAGCGGGGACAGTGTAGGCTGCAGCGGGCGGTTGCTGCCTCCTGTGCCCCGCTCCTCCACCGATACCGCTCCCCCCACACCACACATAAATATACCCCCCCCCCCCCCCAACATTCGGACCATAAGACCATAAAATTTTGGAGGAAAAAAGTGCGTCTTATGGTCCAAAAAATACGGTATATTCTAATGGTAGAAGATTTGAACATTATACTGACTCATTTGCATCAACCATTTAGGAAAATCAGAGAAAATAGCCTTTGATAATAATGTGATAGTAACGTGGTGTGGAACCGCTTTATCAATCTCCTAATACCCTTTTTACTAATGTCTGTATTATCTCTAAACACTAAGGCTATGTTCACACATCTTGTTTTTTCAGCGTTTTTTGATGCATTTTTTATGCAAATTTTCAGCAGCGTTTTACAGTACCATCAAAGTCTATGAGATTCCAGAAATCTCATGCATAAATCTTGTCTTTTTTTAATCAGGATTTTGTGCTTTGCATGTTTTATTGCAAAATAGAGCATGTCACTTCCTTCAGTATTTTTTCAGCATTTTTTTCAGCGTTTTTCACCCATTGGAAGTAATGGGTAGTCAAAAAACGCTGACAAAACGCCTAGTGTAAACATAGCTATCAGGTCTTGCTGCATTTTTAGTGAAAATAAGCAAGTACAACAGTATGTGAAACACATTTATTTTTGTGATTTTACCATCTTGTCTTGGTAACTGAGATGGTAATTTGTATTATTAGAGTTTAAATTAAATTAGTGATGTGTACAGTGTAAACATTGGCTTAGCTACATGTGAGATTGAAAAATACCTGTGGCCCAGGGAGGTGTAAATTGAACAATACCTGTGAAACTGAATGGCAGACTATAGTGTGAAGGTAAATAGTGTCATACAAACTCAATGCACTGCCAGTGTCTTAGGTAAACTATTCCTGAAAAATTCACCTCCCCCACAGTTACATTTGAAATTCTGGTTAATATGGTTTCACATATGTCTTGCATTGGTGAGCTATGTTCATGCTTTTGAGGTGGAAGCAAAGCTGTACTTTAGGATCCTAAAAAACGCACCAAAAAATACACCAAAACCTGCATTTTTGATGCAGCTTCTTTCATGCCAAGAGATCGGGTTTTGCTGCAGAAAAAAACGCTGAAAAAACAAAATGTGTGAACATAGCCTAAATGTATGTGTTTAAAAATGAAATTTAATTGTCCCTGCTCTCTCTGCTTGAGGGCAGCGGACTAGTTTGGGACCGTTGTCAATCAATGCTTTTGTGTGGTGGGAACATGTCCACAGTAGTATGACTGATATTCTGGGTTGTGCTGGAAGAGCAGGGAGAAGGAAAAGAGATGTGGGCAGGGAAAAGGAGAAGAAGTCCTGATAGGATGTCAGTCACACTACTGTACATATGTTCCCACCACGCAGAATCAAACAGTGGCACAGGGCCACTTGTGGTTTAAAGATGCAACATGACCCGTACATGTGAACGCAGTCTAAGGCATCATTCAAATGTCCATTCATTTTTCCCGTATGCATTCTATCCATTGTTTTCACTAGAACACATGCCCATTATAATCTATGGGGCTGTTCACATGGCCGTGTATTTTTGCGGACTGTCTGTCCACATAAAAATTACATAGACATGTCTGTTTTTAATTGGATCATGGATCACAAATACCCATATAGATCTATGGGTCCATGAAAACCACAGACAGGGCACAGATGGCATCAGTGTACGATCCGTGTGCTGTTCGTGATTAACATTGTAATGGATAGGGGAAGCTTTATAATTTATATATTTATTTATCCATATGAGAAAATCACTGATGAAACTCTGATGGTAAAATCTGACACATGGGTCACACACACTGATGAAACTAAGACTGTATTTTGCCCACATGAAAAATCACTGACGCCTGAATGAGGTCTTATGCATTGAAAGACAAGCAAGCCAAAAGAAAAGAACAGCATTTCATAGGGTAAAAACTTGCAGATAAGTAAGTGCACTTCTGTAATAATCGTGCAGACTGATCTTATTACATTATGTGTGTGAACGCAGCCTTAGGCAGTTCACAGGATAGCTTATTCTATTGGATTAATACGATCAAACTTGAATGCACTTTTCATTTAGAAATGTCATGTGGAAGGTTGGAAGCTGTGGACAATGGCGGATTCTACCCAGTAAGACCAACATATACAGAAGGAGATGTGGTACAATTCTACTGCAATGAACACTACTCTGTTAAAGGATCAGAATTAATCCAGTGCTATTCCTTTGGATGGGACCCCCAGCCTCCAATTTGTGAAGGTAATTTGTCTTTTAGGGAACAGGATACCGATATACTAGTGTCAATGTTTAGCAGAAGCAGAGTGTTATTCTATGTTAGGCAACGTTACAGATCTGTATTGTACTGATTAGTAATTTAGTACTAGAGATGGTGCAAATTGATTTTTAGGATCCGGCCCAGCGGTCACGTCAGGGTTCTATGGCTGCTGGATGGGAGTCCTGAGAACCACCTCCTACCTTCCGGCATTTGCAAGTCTTCTTTTGATTAAACAAATCACAGTCCAAGACAAGATAAGACGTAATCTCGAGTAAATTAACCGCAAAAGAATGTACCATAAAAAATAGCCTTTATTAGTAATCTTAAAATATTAGTACCTATAAGCACATATACCCAATATTCACTACCTAAAAGTACAGACCTAAGGACCTATAGGGCCATATATGTGATGTAAGGCTATGGTCTAATAAGGATAGGATACCCTGTCATAACCCAATCAACCTTGCCTTATCGCGGAGGTTGGTGCCTACTAAGCGCAAGTGGCGCCCCACTCACTGACAGCTGCCCCTAATGCGCCTGACTAAGCCCTAGTAAACCTGAACTACCATGTAGATATCTATAACACTTAAAAAAATCTAAATTGTGTTTAGTGGATCAAATTTTTATAAATGAAATCCAGCAACCAGAAATATAAAGGTGCACTGTGCTATAACCAGATATACATACAAATATCAAATTAAGCTGATCAGTCAATAGTATTCGACAAAATACACTGCTCAAAAAAATAAAGGGAACACTTAAACAACAGAATATAACTCCAAGGAAAATCAAACTTCTGTGACATCAAACTGTCCACTTAGGAAGCAACACTGATCGACAATCAATGTTGCATTCTGTTGTGCAAATGTAATAGACAATAGATGGAAATTATTGGCAATTATCAAGACACACTCAATAAAGGAGTGTTTCTGCAGGTGGGGACCACAGACCACATTTCAGTACCAATGCTTTATGGCTGATGTTTTGGTCACTTTTGAATATTGGTTGTGCTTTCACACTCACGGTAGCTTGAGACGGACTCTACAACCCACAGAAGTTGCTCAGGTAGTGCAGCTCAGCCAGGATGGCACATCAATGCGAGATGTGGCAAGAAGGTTTGCTGTGTCTGTCAGCGTAGTGTCCAGAGGCTGGAGGTGCTACCAGGAGACAGGCCAGTACACCAGGAGACGTGGAGGGGGCAGTAGGAGGGCAACAACCCAGCAGCAGGACCGCTACCTCCGCCTTTGTGCAAGGAGGAAGAGGAGGAGTACTGCCAGAGCCCTGCAAAATGACCTCCAGCAGGCCACAAATGTGCATGTGTCTGCACAAACGGTTAGAAACCGACTCCATGAGGGTGGAATGAGGGCCCGATGTCCACAGATGGGGGTTGTGCTCACAGCCCAACACCGTGGAGGACGCTTGGCATTTGACACAGAACACCAGGATTAGCAAAGTTGCCACTGGCGCCCTGTGATCTTCACAGATGAAAGCAGGTTCACACTGAGCACATGTGACAGACGTGACAGAGTCTGGAGATGCCGTGGAGAGCGATCTGTTGCCTGCAACATCCTTCAGCATGACCGGTTTGGCAGTGGGTCAGTAATGGTGTGGGGTGGCATTTCTTTGTAGGGCTGCACAGCCCTCCATGTGCTCGCCAGAGGTAGGCTGACTGCCATAGGTACCGAGGTGAAATCCTCCGACCCCTTGTGAGACCATTTGCTGGTGCGGTTGGCCCTAGGTTCCTCCTAATGCAGGACAATGCCAGACCTCATGTGGCTGGAGTGTGTCAGCAGTTCCTGCAAGATGAAGGCATTGAAGCTATGGACTGGCCCGCCCGTTCTCCAGACCTGAATCCGATTGAGCACATCTGGGACATCATGTCTCGCTCCATCCACCAACGTCACGTTGCACCATAGACTGTCCAGGACTTGGTGGATGCTTTAGTCCAGGTCTGGGAGGAGATCCCACAGGAGACTATCCGCAACCTCATCAGGAGCATGCCCAGGCGTTGTAGGGAGGTCATATTGGCACGTGGAGGCCACACACAATACTGAGCCTCATTTTGACTTGTTTTAAGGACATTACATCAAAGTTGGATCAGCCTGTAGTGTGTTTTTCCACTTTAATTTTGGGGGCGACTCCAAATGCAGGCCTCCATTGGTTAATAAATTTGATTTCCATTGATTTTTGTGTGATTTTGTTGTCAGCACATTCAACTTTGTACAGAACAAAGAATTCAATGAGAATATTTCATTCATTCAGATATAGGATGTGTTATTTGAGTGTTCCCTTTATTTTTTTGAGCAGTGTATATAATATATATATATATATATATATACACTGCTCAAAAAAATAAAGGGAACACTTGAACAACACAATGTAACTCCAAGTCAATCACTCTTCTGTGAAATCAACCTGTCCAGTTATGAAGCAACACTGATTGTGAATCAATTTTTCCTGCTGTTGTGCTAATTGTTAGAACCCTCCTGTTAGTTTTTGCTTTCTTGTGTTTTGCGGTCACGTGACCAGCTGCCTATATATTCCAGCTCCGCCCCTTCTGGCTTTGCTGGACTTCAGTGTTTTTTGCCTGTCTCTCTAGCCAGGGGCTTCAGTGCCTATCTCTGTCTAGTTTGCTTGGTCCTCTCGGACCTCTAGTACTTTTTGTCAGTTTGTCTTTTTGCTCTGCAACAACTTCTGTTAGGAGGTGTCCCATTTTTGCCCCAGTCCTTAGTTCTTTTAGGGACCCCTCCCTTTATTCTATAGGTCTCCGTTCAGACTAGCTGAGGACGAAGGCGGGTCTGTTCACAAGGAACAGGCTGCCCGCTACATCGTAGGGATTCAGCTTAGTCTTACTGTAGGGACAGCTTTTCCCATTCTTTCCTTAGTTTATGTTGCAGATCATAACAGTAAGTCCAGCCCAAAAAAAAAAAAAAAACTGAAAGGAAAGAAATTCAGGGATCAGTATGGTCTCCGTCCAGGAGTTGGCTCAACGCCTGCAGGGATTGTCTCTGGAGGTGGCCGAGCTTCAGCAACATGTGAGTAGCTGTCCTGGAGCGCATTTTGTGGAACCGAAGGTAGGACTGCCTGATGGTTTTTATGGTAAACAGCAAGATTTTTTTTCCTTTAAAAATGCTTGTTTGTTATATTTTCGTTTGAGACCAAGATCCTCTGGGAATGAATCACAGCGCATTGGTTTTATTATGTCACTTTTGCGCAAAGAACCACAGGATTGTGCCTTTTCTCTCCAGCCTAATGATCCGTGTTTAAGTTCTGTTGAAGAATTTTTTTCTGCTATGAGGCCATTATATGACGATCCTGATCGAATCTCATCTGCTGAATCAGAACTTAGACGGGGTCTGATGATGTTGAAAATTATTGCACACACTTTAGAAGGTGGGCTTCAGAAGTTAAGTGGAATGATTCGGCGCTGAAAAGTTTATTTCTTGCTGGTCTGAGTGAAAGGGTTAAGGATTTGCTAATTGCATTCCCTGCACCTGAGACTCTGCAGGAAGCTATGCAGTTAGCTGTTCGTGTGGACAGGAGAATAAGGTCCAGGGTCAATGATGTAAAAACTTCTGTAACTTCAGGTCCTAGTTTCCAGAAAATCTGCTCTGACAGCGGAGAACCAATGGAGGTTGGGGCGATGTCACTCCGCTCTCAAGAAAGAGATCGGAGATTCGCCGAAGGTTTGTGTCTTTATTGTGGTAAAGCTGATCATTTGATTAAGTATTGTGAGCGTCGTTTAAGTAAAGAAAAAAAAAAGGTCAGTTACTCCCGTATAGCTTGTCTACGCTCTGCAGGAATGTTCGTTTCTGGGTGTACTACTCTGCAGGGAGATATGATTGAATTTCAGGTATTTGTGGATTGTGGTTCAACACTTAATGTGATTGATAAAGGGTTTTTGGAAAAACTTAAATTGAAATCCAAACCTTTGTCATCTCCTATTTCTGTGGTTGCAATTGATAACACTCCTTTGAAATGTATTACTCACAAGACTGCTGCATTTCCTCTCACTATCAATGGTGTTCACCAAGAAATTTTGGACTTGGTTGTTTGGATAATTTGACCTCTCCAGTTGTTCTAGGAATGCCTTGGTTAAAACTGCACAATCTTTTGTTGGACTGGTCTACCAAATTGATTAAGTCTTGGAGTCCGAAGTGCTATGATAAATGTTGTAATGGTTGCATTGCGGCTGTGGAAAAAGGGGAATTACCAGTACCTATTCAAGATTTTTGGAGGGTTTTTTCGGAGGAGGAGTCACAAGTTTTACCTCCTCATAGGGATTATGATTGCGCCATTGAGTTTGTTCCAGGTGCTACTCTTCCCAAGAGTCGCTTGTTTAATCTGACTATCCCTGAAAGAAAGGCCTTGGAGGAGTACATAGAGACTAGCCTGGCTGCTGGTCACATTAGACCTTCTAAGTCGCCTGTGGCAGTCGGATTCTTCTTTGTTAAAAAACAGGATGGCGGTTTACGTCCATGTCTGGATTTTAGTGAAATTAATAAGATTACCGTACGCAATTCCCACCAATTGCCGTTAATTCCTGACTTGTTTAACCAGTTAGTGGGAGCCAAGTGGTTCTCAAAAATTGATCTCCGAGGGGCATACAATTTGTTATGCGTGAAGGAGGGTGATGAATGGAAAGCTGCTTTTAACACTCCGGTAGGTCATTTTGAGAATCTGGTGATGCCTTTTGGTCTTACCAATGCACCTGCATTTTTTCAGAACCTTATTAATGACATCCTGAGACCTTTGATTGGTAAGAATGTGGTTGTGTATTTGGATGACATTTTGATTTATTCGCTAGATCTGGAGTCCCATTGGCAGAGTGTACGTGAAGTTTTGCAGTTATTGAGTGATAATTCACTCTTTGCTAAGCTGGAGAAATGTGAGTTCGCTGTGCAGAAAATTAGTTTTTTGGGCTACATTGTCTCCAGCGAGGGCTTTGAGATGAACCCTGTGAAGGTTCAGGCTGTGCAGGAATGGCCTAGGCCTATTGGTTTGAAATCTATACAGAGGTTTTAGGGTTTTGCCAATTATTACAGTTAATTCATTAAGAATTTTTCTGTAATTGTTAAACCTCTAACCGATCTCACCAGGAAAGGTGCGAATACGACCCAGTGGACTACTGAAGCCATTGAAGCGTTTGAGTATCTCAAAGAGAGGTTCAGTTCTGCCCCTATCCTTATACAGCCTGATGAGCCCAAACCTTTTTTGGTCGAGGTCGATGCTTCATCGGTGGGGGTCGGAGCAGTTTTGTCTCAGGAGAACAAGGGTGGAGTACAACCTTGTGCCTTCTTTTCGAAAAAATTTTCGGAAACCGAACTGAATTATGATGTTGGAAATCGGGAGCTGCTGGCTATTAAACTTGCATTTGAACACTGGCATCATTTTTTGGAAGGCGCTAGATTTCCTGTTCAGGTTTTCACAGATCATAAGAATTTGATCTATCTGGATGCTGTCAAGTGCTTGAATGCCTGTCAAGCTAGGTGGGCACTTTTTTTTTCTCGGTTTCATTTTTCTGTTGCCTATATCCCTGGTACTAAGAACGTTAAAGCCGATGCTTTATCTCGCAGCTTCTCTCCTACGTTCGGTGCCGAGAAGGAGGAGAGCATTTTGCAGAAAGGAGTTGTGGTTGCAGCATTGGACTCCGATTTGGAGAATGGGATTTTGAATGCTCAAGATGATGCTCCATCTAACACTCCCCATGGGAGGTTGTTCATGCCTAGAGCCTTTAGGACAGATTTGTTTGTGGAGTGTCATGAGTCTCGGTTGGCAGGTCATCCAGGAGTTTCGGAGACTAAGAGACTGATCAGTCGCAGTTTTTGGTGGCCTGGATGGCAGAAGGAAGTCATCAAGTGGGTGCGTCAGTGTACTGTGTGTGCTAGGTCAAAGGCTTCACATACTCCTGCTGCGGGGTTGCTTTGCCCTCTGGAGGTTCCTAGTGCGCCTTGGAAGCATCTCACAATGGATTTTATTACTGATCTTCCTGTGTCTGAGGGTTTTACTGTCATCTGGGTGGTCGTAGACCGTTTTAGTAAGATGTGTCATTTGGTTCCATTAATTAAGTTGCCCTGTGCCAAGACACTCGTTAAGGCGTTTGTTAAGAAGATTGTCAAGCTCCATGGCGTTCCCACGGATATTGTTTCTGATAGAGGACCTCAGTTTGTGGCTCGCTTTTGGCGTGCTTTTTGTGACAGGTTGGGAGTTCATTTGTCATTTTCGTCTGGTTATTATCCTGAGTCTAATGGACAGACTGAAAGAAAGAACCAGGATGTTGAACAGTTTTTGCATTGTTTTGTGGCAGACAATCAAGAGGTGTGGTCTGAGTTTCTGCCTCTCACAGAATTTGCTCTTAACAATCATGCATCCTCCTCTGCTGGGTGTTCTCCTTTTTTTTGTTGCACTGGGAGACATCCGTCTTTTGGTTCGTTCTCCAAATTGGGGTCGGCGGTGCCGGAGGAGGAGAATTTTTCCGGTGATTTGGAGAGAGTTTGGACTAATGTACGTTGTAACCTGCAAGAGGCTAACAAGAAGTCCAAGAAGTATTTTGACAGAAAACGTAAGGAGGTTTTGTTTACTGTGGGTGACATGGTTTGGTTGTCCTCGAAGAACTTGCGGTTGAGAATTCCCTCTAAAAAACTGGGTCCTAAGTTTGTGGGTCCATTTAAAGTGCTTCAGGTTGTTAACCCGTCTGCTGTCAGGTTGGATGTCCCTACTTCCTGGAAGATTAATCCTGTGTTTCATGTTTCCTTGTTGAAAAAGGCTGACGTGTCTAATAGGGACGCCACGGTCACAGTTCCTCCTGTGGTGGAAGACGGTGAATATGAAATTTCTCGTATTTTGAATTCAAGATGGCATAGAGGGAAATTACAGTATCTTGTCTCCTGGAAGGGTTTCGGTCCCGAAGACAACTCCTGGGTAATGACGGATGATGTCTCTACTCCTAGGCTTGTTAAAGCTTTCCACAGGAGGTTTCCTGATAGGCCTGGGCCTGGAGGATCCGGAGGATCCTTATAGAAGAGGGGGTACTGTTAGAACCCTCCTGTTAGTTTTTGCTATCTTGTGTTTTGCGGTCACGTGACCAGCTGCCTATATATTCCAGCTCCGCCCCTTCTGGCTTTGCTGGACCTCAGTGTTTTTTGCCTGTCTCTCTAGCCAGGTGCTTCGCTGCCTATCTCTGTCTAGTTTGCTTGGTCCTCTCGGACCTCTATTACTTTTTGTCAGTTTGTCTTTTTGCTCTGCAACAACTTCTGTTAGGAGGTGTCCCATTTTTGCCCCAGTCCTTAGTTCTTTTAGGGACCCCTCCCTTTATTCTATAGGTCTCCGTTCAGACTAGCCGAGGATGAAGGTGGGTCTGTTCACAAGGAAGAGGCTGCCCGCTACATCGTAGGGATTCAGCTTAGTCTTACTGTAGGGACAGCTTTTCCCATTCTTTCCTTCGTTTATGTTGCAGATCATAACACTAATGGAACACACAACAGATAGAAATGATAGGCAGTTAGCAAGATACCCCATATAAAGGAGTGGTTCTGCAGGTGGTGACCACAGACCATTTCTCTGTTATCCTTTTTGCCTGTTTTTGGTGACTTTTGCATTTTGTCATCGCTCTCACCCCTAGAGGTACAGTAGCATGAGGCTGTGTCTACAACCCACAGAAGTTGCTCAGGTAATTAATAAGAGCTGTGGCAAGAAGGGTAGTTGTGTCTGTCAGCACAGTGTCCAGAGCATGGAGCAGATACCAGGAGACATGCCAGTACACCAGGAGATGTGGAGGGAGCTGTAGTAGGGCAACAACCCACTACCTCCTCCTTTGTGCAAGGAGGAACAGGAGGAGCAGTGCCAGAGCCCTGAAAAATGACCTCCAGCAGGCCACTAACATCCATGTGTCTGCTCAAACTGTCAGAAACAGACTCCATGAGGGTGGTATGAAGGCCCGATGCTCACAAGTGAACATGCAGGGCATTTGGCATTTGTCAGAGAACACCAAGATTGGCAGATTCCACATTGGTGCCCTGTGCTCTTCACGGATGAAAGCAGGTTGACACTGAGCACGTGACAGAAGTGACAGAGTCTGGAGATGCCGTGGAGAACATTTTGCTGAATGCAACATCCTCCAGCATGACCGGTTTGGCAGTGGGTCAGTAATGGTGTGGGGAGGCATTTCTTTGGAAGGCCACAAAGCCCTCCATGTGCTCGCCAGAGGTAGCCGAACTGCCATTAGATATCGGGACTAGATCCTCAGACTGTGATTGTGAGACCATATGCAGGTGCAGTGGGCCCTGAGTTCCTTCTGATGCATAACAATGCTAGGCCTCATGTGGCTGAGGTGTGTCAGCAATTCCTGCATGATGAAGGGATTGATGCTTTGAACTGGCCTGTCCGTTCCCCAGACCTGAATCCGATCGAGCACATCTGGGACATCATATCTTGATCAATCCACCAACGCCACGTTGCACCACAGACTGTCCAGGAGTTGACTGATGCTTTAATCCAGGTCTAGGAGAAGATCCCTCAGGAGAACATCTGCTGCCTCATCAGGAGCATGCCAAGGCGTTGTAGGGAGGTCATACAGGCAAGTGGAGGCCACACACACTACTGAGAATCATTTCCATGTCTTGAGGCATTTTCACTGACGTTTGATCAGCCTGTAATTTGATTTTACATTTTAATTTTGAGTATCATTCCAAATCCAGACCTCCATGGGATATTAATTTTGATTTACATTGATCATTTTTATGTTTTATTGTTCTCAACGCATTCCACTATGAAATGAATAAAGATTTGCAACTGGAATATTTAATTCAGTGATATCTAGGATGTGTGTATTTTAACATTCCCTTTATTTTTTGCGCAGTATATATAGCTAGATATATATATATACCACAGATGTAAGTGTAGATCCCAGCAATAGTGGTACAGGAGGAGAGGCTAGTACCTATTATTGTTCAGATCATTCAATAGCAATAGATAATACATGGTGTCAGGGTAATTAATGAACATAATTACATATAATAGATAAACAAATTAGAATTCCTAAGCGCTTGTCTGTAAACACAGATCATAAGCAGCAGCTAATTCCAGTGTTAACTCGACGCGTTTCCCCTTAACAAGGTTCCTCAGGCGCGATAAACTTGATAGTTTTATGTAAAAAAGGTATACTTAGCTGTCATCATGCTGAAACAAATAGCTGTCATCATGCCAATTTCAAAAAAGGGCCACAAGATGAGGCATCACAGGAACATGGGGAAATGGTGTCCCATAGGTAGTGTGCTCAGTATGTAACGAGCGCTCACCTTATATACACCTGTACCGGATGGTAAGTTAGCGTGTCACTGTTGCGTTCCGGCATCAAGCACTCAGATTAATGACGTGTATGGGTTCCCATCAAAAGCGCACGCGCAGAAATTGGTTTATGCGGGACCCACTGGCACAGGGACGGCGGACGTTATAGAGACGACATCTGACACGCATGCACAAACCCATCCCTTGCCTGATCGAATTATTGCTTACGTCTATGTTGTCCATGCATGAGATATCTGCGTTCCCTCTTTGCATGTCACTATAATAGAGGAGAGGTAAATGATGTTCGACTTTATGCTAAGGTGTACCAAAGGTGAAGAAACGTATCGTGGGCCACCATATGATGAAATTGAGGTGGACTTTTTGTTATGACAAGTGAAATAATTACACTGGTATACAGTAATTTCATTGCCAATGATGTTTGAATGGTTTTACAGTAGTGTTCAAAATACTAGCAATCCAATATGACTAACCAGATTAATCACTGTTTCTGGTATAAATTATATTACCACATGTCAAACAATTTACCAGTTGGTGCAGTAGATTTTAAGAAAACCAACAGACTCGGACCTAAATCTGATACGACAGTTAGGGAGGGGGGGAGGGGCATCAAGCAGAGCCAACAAATGCCAAAAAAATTGTGGGATGTAGTCAAAGCATCCTGGGCTGGAATAACAGTTGACAGGTGCCAGAAGTTGGTTGACTTTATACAACATACCGTAGATGTGAAGAAGTTCTAAAAATCTGTGGGTATACAACTAAATATTAGGTTAGTGATTCAAAGGAATGAGAATTCTCAATTAAAAGAGCACATATTGTGGGTTTGTAAAGACAAATGCAGACACTGCTATTTTTTAGAACAACCCAATGTTCATTTTTTTTTTATTTTCTGTAAAGTAGTTAAAAATTATATACATTTCTCTTCATGTTTTGAATTAGAAAACAATGTTCCCAATGCCTGGAAATAAAAACTAGTAAAATAAATATATGGGATATTTCATTACCTAAGACACTGTTAAAGAGTCAAACGACAGGCTAAAAGACCAAAAGCTATTGCATTTGTTATCACACACAAGTCGCATTGGGGGAATGCATTATTTTCAAGAATGAATTATCGAAAAAAATAGAACCAATTCAGCAAAAGTAATGGAATTTTTTAATTCAGCACCCTCAAAATACCATAAATCCATTAAAAAAAAATGTTTTTATTTTTTTTGTACACCTGTGTTATCTGTCAGTAACCAAGAAGGTAGTTTGGTTGAATGATACATTCCTCCTATTAATTAAGAGTATAAATAAAAGGAAACAGGAGTACCCATTCGGGTCAGTGTGTTTAAAGGCTAAGCTTTCTTTATGGGTTATGTTAACCCACAATATGTGCTCTTTTAATTGAGAATTCTCATTCCTTTGAAACACTAACCTAATATTTAGTTGTATACCCACAGATTTTTAGAACTTCTTCACATCTACGGTATGTTGTATAGAGTCAACCAACTTCTGGCACCTGTCAACTGTTATTCCAGCCCAGGATGCTTTGACTACATCCCACAATTTTTTTGGCATTTGTTGGCTCTGCTTGATGCCCCTCCCCCCCTCCCTAACTGTCGTATCAGATTTAGGTCCGAGTCTGTTGGTTTTCTTAACATATAGTGAATAGATTAGAAAATGTCATTTTGAGTGCAGAAAACTTATTATATATAACAACCGAAGTGTGACTGTTCATTTAACCCCTTCCCAACCCATGACGTCTTAGTACGCACATTTGCGTACCCCCCGTTCAGTGAGGGCTGCTGCGCTGAGCCCTCACTGAACCGAGCACATGTCAGCTGATTCTTTCAGCTGAAATGTGC
Organism: Phyllobates terribilis; assembly: GCF_046119375.1. NCBI lineage: Eukaryota > Metazoa > Chordata > Amphibia > Anura > Dendrobatidae > Phyllobates > Phyllobates terribilis. The sequence continues at coordinate 29,817,344 of NW_027362768.1, read as the reverse complement.
CCGCAACAGCCGCGGGTGGAATCGCGATCCACCCGCGGCTGTTAACATGTTAAATGCCACTGTCAATCTCCGACAGCGGCATTTAACACGCGCTTCCGGGTTGCGCGTCATAAGCCCCGCCCATCTGCGACCCCGTCACATGATCGCGGGTCACCGATGGGTGGGCATGACAACCCAAGGTCTGCAGCAGACGCCTGTGGTTGTCATGATCTGGTCGCTATGAGCGCCACCTAGTGGTTGGCGCTCATAGCACAGGACCATTTCTGCTGCATGCAGGGGATCTGCTCGTCCCCTGTATGTAGCAGAGACGATCAGACAACTGCTGCTTCTAGTCTCCTATGGAGACTATTGAAGCATGCAGTAAGTGTAAAAAAAAAAGTTTTTAAAAATATAAAAAAAATTTAAAAAATGTAAAAGTTTAAATCACCCCCCTTTCACCCCATTCAAAATAAAATATATACAAAAAAAAACCCTACATAGACATATTTGGTATCGCCGCATTCAGAATCGCCCGATCTATCAATATAAAAAAAGAATTAATCCGATTGGTAAACGGTGTAACGAGAAAAAAATTCTAAACGTCAGAATTACATTTTTTGGTCACCACAAAATTGCAATAAAATGCAATAACGGGAGATCAAAACATCGGATCTACCCCAAAATGTTATCAATAAAAATGTCAGCCCAGCACGCAAAAAATAAGCTCTCATCCAGCCCCAGATCACGAAAAATAGAGACGCTACAGGTCTCGGAAAATGGTGCTATTTTTTTTTTTTTTTTTTTTACCAAATTTTGGAATTTTTTTTCACCACTTAAATATAAAAGAACCTATACATGTTTGGTATCTACGAACTTGTAATGACCTGGAGAATAAGAATGGCAGGTCAGTTTTAGCATTCAGTGAACGTGGTAAAAAGAAAAAAACAAACTGTTGTATTGCACTTTTTTTGCAATTTTACCGCACTTGGAATTTTTTCCCCGTTTTACCGTACACGATATGGTAAAACTAGTAATGGTGTTGAAAAGTACAACTTGTCCCGCAAAAAATAAGCCCTCACACGACCATATTGACCAAAAAATAAAAACGCTATGGCTCTGGGAACAAGGGGAGCAAAAAACGAAAAAGCAAAAACCACAAAACCCAAGGTTGCGAAAGGGTTAAGCCCCTAGGGGCTACTGAGTCCATCCTGTAAATCCGCTTTAGTTCCTTCTGTAGATTTCTGCAGTCCCATTCACCCCACTAATTGAAGAGGCGACGACCTCAATGACACTAAAAGAAAAGCAGATAGTGTACCTTAGTCAGTGCTCCTGTGTAGCTGTGTCATTCTTGATCTACTACCCATGTTTAGAGTATTGGTACGTATCTGCGCATACGCAGGGATCGCATTCTAATTTTCCTTTTTCCTTTTTTCATACTGTATATGCAAAAAGACTGACCACATGACTGTGACCATATGACCGGTGACCTTTGCACTCATTGTCAAGGCGCGTTTGAGCATGTGTGAAATAGCGTGCATTATTTCCTTTCTTATGCTGGCATTGACTGCGATCATGTAACCGATGGTCAAATGATCGGGTAATCTATATGTTTATTCTCAGCACACGCTTGTGCAGTACCATTCCTTTTGGATTGCATTATTAGCGGTCACATGACTGGAGACTTTTGCTTTGATTCTTGGGACACGCTTGTGCATGCGCGACTTGCGTATCCTGTCTTCTCTATACCAATGACTACATCAATCACGTGACCTGCACTCAAGTGAGCAGTGACGTGAGGAATCAATCTTAGTGCGCGAGTGCACAATATTGTCTGCTTTTATTTTGTGGAGACACATGGGATGCCGACCTCAAGCATCACCCGGCGTACCCGGGCAAGTGCCGGGGCCCTGAGCAGATGGGGAGGCCCACTCGCCGTTGGGCACCCCAGATCGCTATGGGGTCCATGAGCGGAGAAGTCCGGTGCCAGCGCCCGCGACTGGGTTCCCCCTCCACTTGCTCAGGGCCCCGGCACAATACTTGCCTATCCCTGTTCCTCCACAGGTCCTGTCTCTTCCACATCCCCTGATTGTGACGCCTCAGGTCAGAAGGCACGATGATGTCTTTCCAGTGCGCCCTCTGCTGAGAGGTCACATCTCAGAGAGCGGGAAGACTGCGATGCTGAGGAGTCCGGAGCAGAGCAGCGGCAGCGAGGAGAAGTATTTGTTAGAACTCTCCTGTTTGTTTTTTCCACCTTGTGTTTTGCGGTCACGTGACCATCTGCCTTTATATTCCAGCTCCACACTTCTGGCTGTGCTGGACTTCAGTGTTTGACTGTTTCTCTAGCCTGGTGCTTCGGTGCCTTTCTCTGTCAGTTCGCTTAGTCCTTCTGGGACCTCTAGTACCGTTTGTCTTTTTGTGTTCTGCAACAACTTCTCTGTTTAGGAGGTGTTCCATTTTTTGCCCCAGTCCTTAGTTCTTTTAGGGACCCCTCCCTTAATGCTATAGGTCTCCGTTCAGACTAGCCGATGACTAAGGCGGGTCTGTTTGCTAGGAACAGGCAGCCCGCTACATCGTAGGGATTCAGCTTAGTCTTCCTGTAGGGACAGCCTTCCCCTAGTGCATGTTGCAGATCATAACAGTAAGTCCAGCCCCAAAAACTAAACAGAAAGAAATTAGGGGATCAGTATGGTTTCCGTCCAGGATTTGGCTGAATGCCTGCAGGGATTGTCTCTGGAGGTGACCGAGCTTCAGCAACACGTGAGTAGCTGTTCTGGAGCGCATTTTGTCGAACCCAAGGTAGGACTGCCTGATGTTTTTTATGGTAAACAGCAAGATTTTTTTTCCTTTAAAAATGCTTGTTTGTTATATTTTCGTTTGAGACCAAGGTCCTCTGGGAATGAATCACAGCGCATTGTTTTTATGTCACTTTTGCACAATGAACCACAGTGGTGGGCCTTTTCTCTCCAACCTAATGATCCGTGTTTAAGGTCTGTTGAAGAATTTTTTTCTCCTATGGGGCTGTTATATGACGATCCTGATCGAATATCATCTACTGAGGCAGAACTCAGGTGTTTGAATCAGGGGTCAGGTGATGTTGAAAATTATTGCACACACTTCAGGAGATGGGCCTCAGAAGATAAATGGAATGATCCTGCGCTGAAATGTTTATTTCTTGCTGGTCTGAGTGAAATGGTTAAGGATCTGCTAATTGCATTCCCTGCACCTGAGACTCTGCAGGATGCCATGCAATTAGCTGTTCGTGTGGACAGGAGGGTGAGGTGCAGGCTGAATGAGGCAAAGACTCCTGTAATGTCAGTTCCTAGTCCCCAGAAAATCTGCTCAGACGGCGGAGAAACGATGGAGGTTGGGCCAATGTCACTCCGCTCTCAGGAAAGAGACCGGAGGTTTACCGTGGGATTGTGTCTTTATTGTGGTAAAGCTGACCATTTGATTAAGTATTGTGAATGTCGTTTAAGTAAAGAAAAAAAAAGGTCAGTTACTCTTGCAGAGCGTAAACAAGCTATACGAGCGTATTTCTTTCTGGGAGTACTACTTTGCAGGGAGATTTGATTGAATTTCAGGTATTTGTGGATTGTGGTTCAACACTTAATGTGATTGATAAAGGGTTTTTGGAAAACCTTAAATTGAAATCCAAACCTTTGTCATCACCTATTTCTGTGATTGCAATTGATAACAATCTCTTGAAATGTATTACTCACAAGGTTGTTGCATTTCCCCTCACTATCAATGGAGTTCACCAAGAAATTTTGGACTTGGTTGTTTTAGATAATTTACCATCTCCAGTTGTTCTAGGATTGCCTTGGTTAAAACTGCACAATCCTTTATTGGACTGGTCTGCCAAATTGATTAAGTCTTGGAGTCCGAAGTGCTATGATAAATGTTGTAATGGTCGCATTGCGGCTGTGGAAAAAGGGGAATTACCAGTACCTATTCAAGATTTGTGGAGGGTTTTTTCGGAGGAGGAGTCGCAAGTTTTATCTCCTCATAGGGATTATGATTGCGCCATTGAGTTTGTCCCGGGAGCTACTCTTCCCAAGAGTCGCTTGTTTAATCTGACTATCCCTGAAAGAAAGGCCTTGGAGGAATACATACAGACTAGCCTGGCTGCTGGTCACATTAGACCTTCTAAGTCGCCTGTGGCAGTTGGATTTTTCTTTGCTAAAAAAAAGGATGGGGGTTTACGTCCATGTCTGGATTTTCGTGAAATTAATAAGATTACCGTACGCAATTCCTACCCATTGCAGTTAATTCCTGACTTGTTTAACCAGTTAGTGGGGGCCAAGTGGTTCTCTAAAATTGATCTCCGGGGGGCATACAATTTGTTACGAGTAGTGTTGAGCATTCCGATACTGAAATATCGGGTATCGGCCGATATTCACTGTATAGGAATTCCGATACTTAATTCCGATACTTTTATAATATTGAATACCGGAATCGGAAGTTCCCATAATGCCTGCGCTCTGCAGTGTCTGTGAAGGATGACAAGCTGGATGGCAGCGCTCAGCTGAGATCCAGCCTGTCATCAGAATGCCATCCCAGCGTGGGAGAATTCTCCTGATTGTTTAAAAGCCGGCGCGCGGTAAAAAGCCGCCGGCTTTTAAACAATCACACAGCCCCATACTGCTTCCCCGCAGCCTCCCACCCCGATCCTCCGCTCCCCTCGCCACCTCCAATCCCAATCGTAAATTAGGACCGGGCGGGGAGCGCAGCACCAAGGAGCGAAGGACCCGGGCGGGGAAGCCGGCAGTGAAAAGACTTCACCGCCGGCTTTCCCGTTCTGTGCTGCGCTTTCCCGCCGGTTATTTCAAATGAACAGCTGAGGTATCAGGTGATGCCGATCAGCTGTTCATTTGAAGTAGCCGCGGTGCCTTCAGAGGGTTCATGTGAGTTCATGCTTGACTGCATGAACTCACATCAACTTTCCCACGGCCGCACAGGTCAGCCACTCCTCCCAGACCCGTCATGATTAGTGTGTGTGCGGGGTGTGTGTGTGTGCGGGGTGTGTGTGTGTGCGGGGTGTGTGCGGGTGTGTGTGCGGGTGTGTGTGCGGGGTGTCTGTGCGTGCAGGCAGACATAGGCCGATGTGACACTACTACTCCCATCGGCCTATGTCTGTCCCCCGTCCACTCGTGCCAGCAGGATCAGCTTGATGGGAGCAGTAGTTCCCATCAGCCTGATCCTGCTATTTAAATTGCCCTACTGTGTCCCCAATAAATTTTAAATACATGTCATTGGTGGCCAGTGGTTACCTAAAAGAAATTAGTTCATACATTACCTGTCCCCGCCGATCGCCACCTAAAATAAAGTAAAAAATAAAAAACTACACCTATACTCACCTAGACACCTAATTCCCCGAAGCCATCGATCTCCTGTAATAAAATATAAAATAATAAACCACAACCTTATCCTTACCCCTCCGTAGCAGTCCACGAGTGTCCCACGAAGATCTCCAGTTCAGAGCAGCCACATAGAATGTGACCGCTCTGAACCGCTGCCGCCTCTAGAATGACGGGGCCGTAAGGGTTCACCGGAGTTCAGGCAGCGCTGCTCCGGTTAGCTCCTTTACGGCACTGCTGTATCGTGAGAAATTCCCACGGTACAGCACTGCCGTAAAGGAGGTCTCCGGAGCTGCGCTGCCTGAATGCACTCCGGTGACCTCAGTCAGTGGCTCCCGCTGCCGTGAGCGGACGTGTTCCCGGCAGCGTGAGCTTACAGCAGCCATGCACAGCTGTCACCATCTCCAGATGTGACAGCTGTGCATGGGAGATCAGCGCAGGAACGTGGACAGGTAACTATTTTTTTTTTAGTAAACTAAGAATTAAATAAAATGGTGTTTTATTTCAAATAAATTATTTTTTTCTGGGTGTAGTGTGTTTTTTCTTTTGAACACTTTGTAGGTTAGTAATGGGGGTGTCATATAGACGGCCATCATTACTAACCTGGGCTTCATGGCAGCTGGCGCTGACATGAACCCCACCACTATTACCCCCTGCCACCGCACCAGGGCAGCGTGGAAGAGCGAGGCTAAGTGCCAGAATTGGCGCATCCTATGGATGCGCCATTTCTGGGGCGGCTGACGGCTGGTGTTTCTAGCCTGGGAGGGGGCCAATATTCATGGCACCCTTCCTGAGCTATTAATATCAGCCCCCAGCTGTCTGCCTAGCCTTTGCTAGCTATTAAAATAGGGGGGACCCCACGTCATTTTTTGGGGGGGGATCCCCCATTTTAATAGCTAGTAAAGGCTAGGTATTCAGCTGGGGGCTGATATTAGTAGCCTGGGAAGCTCCGTGGGTTTTACCCCCTTCCCAGGCTTCAAACATCTGCCCCAGCCGTCTGCTTAACCTCCGCTAGAGACTAAAATTATGGGGGATCCCACGCCATTTTTTTTTAAAATAAATCCTTTATTTTAACACTAAATGACATTTGAGGACTTAATAAAGATGCAGTCCCTAAATTATTATTTATTTTTTAATAAATTTTTCCCAAAACTTTTGACGTGGGCTTCGCCATATTTTTGTATGCCAGCCAGGTACAGCATCCAGCTTCTATGAACGCGCCATTTTCCGGGGCGGCCGCGGACTGCAATTTTCAGCGGGAAGGGGGGGGGCAGAAAGCTTGGGCCTCCCTGCGCTGTAGATTCCATCCCCCAGCTGCCTAGTTGTACCTGGCTGGACACAAAAATAGGGAGAAGCTCCACATTTTTTTTTTTTTAATTATTTCATGAAATTCATGGAATAATTAAGAAAAAAAGGGCTTCCCTATATTGTTGTGTCCGGCTAGGTACAAATAGGCAGCTGGTGGTTGGGGGCAGCCCGTTCCTGCCTGCTGTACCTGGCTGGACACAAATATATTGTGAAGCCCCACGTCAATTTTTTTTTAATTATTTCAGGAAATTCATGAAATAATTAAAAAAAAATTATGTGGGGCTTCGCCCTATATTTGTGTCCAGCCAGGTACAGCAGGCAGGAACGGGCTGCCCCCAACCACCAGCTGCCTATTTGTACCTAGCCGGACACAACAATATAGGGAAGCCCTTTTTTTCTTAATTATTCCATGAATTTCATGAAATAATTAAAAAAAAAAATGTGTGGCGCTTCGCCCTATTTTTGTGTCCAGCCAGGTACAACTAGGCAGCTGGGGGCTGGAATCTGCAGCGCAGGGAGACCCAAGCTTTCTGGGCCCCACCCGCTGCAAATTGCAGTCCGCAGCCGCCCCGGAAAATGGCGCGTTCATAGAAGCGCCATCTTCTGGCGCTGTACCCAACTCATCCAGGGCCCTGGTGCGGTGGCTCACTGGGTAATAAAGGGGTTAAGGCCAGCTTGGCATTATCAGCTGGCCCTAAGCCCGAAATTCATGGGGTCACGCCAATATTAGACATGACCGCCATGAATTTCTAGTAAAGTATTTAAAAAAAACACAAACACCCAGAAAAAAGTCCTTTAATTGAAATAAAGACACAATTCTTTATTGTTCTAAATTAAACCATACTTACCGCCACGCCCATTCCAGCTGAAGCCAACGATCTCCTGCAATAAAAGTAAAATAATAAAGCAACCTCATCCTTACCTTTCCATGGTTCCCAGGACAGCTTCAGCTCTGCTACATCGAGATGACAGGCTGGACCGCAGCAGAACGCTGCCATCCAGCCTGTCATCCCGCGGACACTGAGAAGCGCAGGCATGCTTGCGCTCCTCAGTGTCTCTCTGTGACGTCATCCAGATGAGCCGAGTTCATGTCCAATGAACTCAGCTCACCTCATGCACGTCACTGACAGCGTGGGAAAATTCTCCTGCACTCAGCGCTTCAGCGTGAGAATTCTCCCACGCTGTCAGTGACGTGCATGAGGTGCGCCGAGTTCATTGGACATGACCTCACCTCATGCACGTCACTGACAGCGTGGGAAAATTCTCACGCTGAAGCGCTGAATGCAGGAGAATTCTCCCACGCTGTCAGTGACGTACATGAGGTGAGCCGAGTTCATTGTCGGCTCATCTGGATGCCGTCACAGCCAGACACTGAGGAGTGGAAGTATGCCTGCGCTTCTCAGTGTCTGCGGGATGACAGGCTGGATGGCAGCGTTCTGCTGCGGTCCAGCCTGTCATCTCGATGTAGCAGAGCTGGAGCCGTCGTGGGAGCCATGGAAAGGTAAGGATGAGGTTGCTTTATTATTTTTCTTTTATTGCAGGAGATCGTTGGCTTCAGCTGGAATGGGCGTGATGGTAAGTATGGTTTAATTTAGAACAATAAAGAATTGTGTGTTTATTTCAATTAAAGGACTTTTTTCTGGGTGTTTGTGTTTTCTTTAAATACTTTACTAGAAATTCATGGTGGTCATGTCTAATATTGGCGTGACCCCATGAATTTCGGGCTTAGGGCCAGCTGATAATGCCAAGCTGGCCTTAACCCCTTTATTACCCAGTGAGCCACCGCACCAGGGCCCTGGATGAGTTGGGTACAGCGCCAGAAGATGGCGCTTCTATGAACGCGCCATTTTCCGGGGCGGCTGCGGACTGCAATTTGCAGCGGGTGGGGCCCAGAAAGCTTGGGCCTCCCTGCGCTGCAGATTCCAGCCCCCAGCTGCCTAGTTGTACCTGGCTGGACACAAAAATAGGGCGAAGCTCCACGTTTTTTTTTTTTAAATTCATGAAATTCATGGAATAATTAAGAAAAAAAGGGCTTCCCTATATTGTTGTGTCCGGCTAGGTACAAATAGGCAGCTGGTGGTTGGGGGCAGCCCGTTCCTGCCTGCTGTACCTGACTGGACACAAATATAGGGCGAAGCCCCACATCAATTTTTTTAAATTATTTCATGAATTTCCTGAAATGATTTAAAAAAAATTGACGTGGGGCTTCGCACTATATTTGTGTCCAGCCAGGTACAGCAGGCAGGAACGGGCTGCCCCCAACCACCAGCTGCCTATTTGTACCTGGTTGGACACAACAATATAGGGAAGCCCTTTTTTTCTTAATTATTTCATGAATTTCATGAAATAATTAAAAAAAAAAAAATACGTGAAGCTTCTCCCTATTTTTGTGTCCAGCCAGGTACAACTAGGCAGCTGGGGGATGGAATCTGCAGCGCAGGGAGGCCCAAGCTTTCTGCCCCCCCCCCCCCCCCCCCCGCTGAAAATTGCAGTCCGCAGCCACCCCGGAAAATGGCGCGTTCATAGAAGCTGGATGCTGTACCTGGCTGGCATACAAAAATATGGCGAAGCCCACGTCAAAAGTTTTGGGAAAAATTAATTAAAAAATAAATAATAATTTAGGGACTGCATCTTTATTAACTCCTCAAATGTCATTTAGTGTTAAAATAAAGGATTTATTTTAAAAAAAATTGACGTGGTGCTTCGCCCTATATTTGTGTCCAGCCAGGTACAGCAGGCAGGAACGGGCTGCCCCCAACCACCAGCTGCCTATTTGTACCTGGTTGGACACAACAATATAGGGAAGCCCTTTTTTTTCTTAATTATTCCATGAATTTCATGAAATAATTTAAAAAAAAAATGCGTGGGGCTTCGCCCTATTTTTGTGCCCAGCCAGATACAACTAGGCAGCTGGGGGCTGGAATCCGCAGCGCAGGGAGACCCAAGCTTTCTGGGCCACCCCCGCTGCAAATTGCAGTCCGCAGCCGCCCCAGAAAATGGCGCGTTCATAGAAGCGCCATCTTCTGGCGCTGTACCCAACTCATCCAGGGCCCTGGTGCGGTGGCTCACTGGGTAATAAAGGGGTTAAGGCCAGCTTGGCATTATCAGCTGGCCCTAAGCCCAAAATTCATGGGGTCACGCCAATATTAGACATGACCACCATGAATTTCTAGTAAAGTATTTAAAAAAACACAACACCCAGAAAAAAGTCCTTTAATTGAAATAAACACACAATTCTTTATTGTTCTAAATTAAACCATACTTACCACCACGCCCATTCCAGCTGAAGCCAACGATCTCCTGCAATAAAAGTAAAATAATAAAGCAACATCATCCTTACCTTTCCATGGCTCCCACGACAGCTTCAGCTCTGCTACATCGAGATGACAGGCTGGACCGCAGCAGAACGCTGCCATCCAGCCTGTCATCCCGCAGACACTGAGAAGCGCAGGCATACTTCCACTCCTCAGTGTCTGGCTGTGACGGCATCCAGATGAGCCGAGGTCATGTCCAATGAACTCAGCTCACCTCATGTACGTCACTGACAGCGTGGGAAAATTCTCCTGCACTCAGCACTTCAGCGTGAGAATTTTCCCACGCTGTCAGTGACGTGCATGAGGTGAGCTGAGTTCATTGGACATGACCTCACCTCATGTATGTCACTGACAGCGTGGGAGAATTCTCACGCTGAAGCGCTGAGTGCAGGAGAATTTTCCCACGCTGTCAGTGACGTGCATGAGGTGAGCTGAGTTCATTGGACATGAACTCGGCTCATCTGGATGACGTCACAGAGAGACACTGAGGAGCGCAAGCATGCCTGCGCTTCTCAGTGTCTGCGGGATGACAGGCTGGATGGCAGCTTTCTGCTGCGGTCCAGCCTGTCATCTCGATGTAGCAGAGCTGGAGCTGTCCTGGGAACCATCGAAAGGTAAGGATGAGGTTGCTTTATTATTTTTCTTTTATTGCAGGAGATCGTTGGCTTCAGCTGGAATGGGCGTGATGGTAAGTATGGTTTAATTTAGAACAATAAAGAATTGTGTCTTTATTTCAATTAAAGGACTTTACTCTGGGTGTTTGTGTTTTCTTTTAACTTTGACTATGGGGTTAGTAATGGGGGTGTCTTATAGACGCCTCTCCATTACTAACCTGGGCTTGATGTCAGCTGGCATTATAAGCTGACATCAACCCCAACCCTATTACCCCCTGCCACCGCACCAGGGCAGCGTGGAAGAGCGAGGCTAAGTGCCAGAATTGGCGCATCCTATGGATGCGCCATTTCTGGGGCGGCTGACGGCTGGTGTTTCTAGCCTGGGAGGGGGCCAATATTCATGGCACCCTTCCTGGGCTATTAATATCAGCCCCCAGCTGTCTGCCTAGCCTGTGCTAGCTATTAAATTAGGGGGGACCCCACGTTATTTTTTTTGGGGGGTTCCCCCATTTTAATAGCTAGTAAAGGCTAGGTATTCAGCTGGGGGCTGATATTAGTAGCCTGGGAAGCTCCGTGGGTATTACCCCCTTCCCAGGCTTCAAACATTTGCCCCAGCTGTCTGCTTAACCTCCGCTAGAGCCTAAAATTAAGGGGAACCCCACGCCAATTTTTTTTTAAATAAATCCTTTATTTTAACACTAAATGACAAGTACAGTAATCAACACTGTCACTGTACTTCATATATATGTGACTGACATGTTTCTATCTATCTAATCTATGTGTGATTCTCTATTCCTTCTATTCTAAATTGTCGGGTACAGATGCTGAATTGCCGGCCGGCTTTCTTAAAGAGACGGTGCATGAAAACACTATTATTTTTTTAAATAAATCCTTTACACTAAATGACAAGTACAGTAAGCAACACTGTCACTGTACTTCATATATATGTGACTGACATGTTTCTATCTATCTAATCTATGTGTGAAGCTCTATTCTTTCTGTTATAAATTGTCGGGTACCGCTGCTGAATTGCCGGCCGGCTTTTTTAAAGAGACGGTGCACGAAAACACTAATATTTTTTTTAATAAATCCTTTACACTAAATGACAAGTACAGTAAGCAACACTGTCACTGTACTTCATATATATGTGACTGACATGTTTCTATCTATCTAATCTATGTGTGATTCTCTATTCTGTCTGTTATAAATTGTCGGGTACAGATGCTGAATTGCCGGCCGGCTTTTTTAAAGAGACGGTGCACGAAAACACTAATATTTTTTTTAATAAATCCTTTACACTAAATGACAAGTTCTGTAAGCAACACTGTCACTGTACTTCTTATATATGTGACTGACATGTTTCTATCTATCTAATCTATGTGTGAAGCTCTATTCTGTCTGTTATAAATTGTCGGGTACAGATGCTGAATTGCCGGCCGGCTTTTTTAAAGAGACGGTGCACGAAAACACTAATATTTTTTTTAATAAATCCTTTACACTAAATGACAAGTACAGTAAGCAACACTGTCACTGTACTTCATATATATGTGACTGACATGTTTCTATCTATCTAATCTATGTGTGAAGCTCTATTCTTTCTGTTGTAAATTGTCGGGTACCGGTGTATGCCGCTGATGAACTGCCGGCTTTTCATGTCATTCTACATTATTCTTAGTTGTTTTACTTCATGTAGAATTAACCTACAAGGAAAGAAAGGGTTTATTTTCATTCCGATATTTGTGTCCCATTGACTTGCATTGGTTTCCGGTATCGGAATCGGCGATATCCGATACTTTTTGGGTATCGGCCCGATCCAATCCGATACGATATTTCCTGATATCGGAAGGTATCGCTCAACACTAGTTATGAGTGAACGAGGCTGTTATGATCTGTGTTAGAACCCTCCTGGGTAAAGGCGGATGATGTCTCTGCTCCTAGACTTATCAGAGCGTTTCACAGGAGGTTTCCTGATAGGCCTGGGCCTGGAGGATCCGGAGGATCCTCATAGAAGAGGGGGTACTGTTAGAACCCTCCTGTTAGTTTTTTTCTATTTTGTGGTCACGTGATCTGCTGCCTATTTATTCCAGCTCCGCCCCTTCTGGCTTTGCTGGACTTCAGTGTTACTTTGACTCTTAATCTAGCCAGGTGCTTTGTACCTATCTCTATAGTTTGCTTGGTCCTTGGACCTCTAAGTATTTTTGTCTGTTTGTCTTTTTGCTCCGCTACAAGTTCTACTAGGAGGTGTCCAATTTTGTCCCAGTCCTTAGTACTTTTAGGGACCCCTCCCTTTTATCTATAGGTCTGCGTTCAGACTAGTTGAGGACGAAGGCGGGTCTGTTCACAAGGAACAGGTTGCCCGCTGCATGTAGGGAATCAGCTTAGTCCTATTGTAGGGACAGTTTTCCTATCTTTCCTTAGTTCTTGTAGCAGATTATAACAATCTGCTACAAGAACCAAGGAAAGACAGGAAAACTATCCCCACAATAGGACCAAGCTGATTCCCTACGATGCAGCGGGCAACCTGTTCCCTGTGAACAGACCCGTCTTCGTCCTCAGCTAGTCTGAACGCAGACCTATAGATATAAGGGAGGGGTCCCCAACAGTACCAAGGACTGGGACAAAATTGGACACCTCCTAGCAGAAGTTGTAGTGGAGCAAAAAGACAAACAGACAAAAACACTCAGAGGTCCAAGGACCAAGCAAACTATAGAGATAGGTACAAAGCACCTGGCTAGATTAAGAGTCAAAGTAACCCTGAAGTCCAGCAAAGCCAGAAGGGCGGAGCTGGAATAAATAGGCAGCAGGTCACGTGACCACAAAATAGAAAAAAACTAACAGGAGGGTTCTAACAGTACCCCCTCTTCTATGAGGATCCTCCGGATCCTCCAGGCCCAGGCCTATCAGGAAACCTCCTGTGAAACGCTCTGATAAGTCTAGGAGCAGAGACATCATCTGCCCTTACCCAGGAGTTATCCACAGGACCGAAACCTTTCCAAGCGACGAGATACTGCAATCTCCCTCTATGCCTTCTGGAATTCAGGATACGAGAAATTTCATATTCACAGTCTTCCACCACCGGAGGAACTGTGGCAGTGGCATCCCTATCCGATACATCAGCTTTTTTCAACAAGGAAACATGAAACACCGGATTAATCTTCTAGGAGGAGGGAACCTCCAACCTAACAGCAGACTGGTTAACCACATGAAGCACCTTAAATGGTCCCACAAACTTCGGACCCAATTTCTTAGAAGGAATCCTCAACCGCAGATTCTTTGAGGACAACCAAACCATGTCACCAACCGTAAACAAAACCTCTTGACGTTTCCTGTTAAAATACTTCTTAGACTTTTTGTTAGCCTCTTGAAGGTTACAACGAACATCAGTCCAAACTCTTTCCAAATCACCGGAAAAATTCTCCTCCTCAGGTACAGCCGACACCAATTTGGAGAATGAACCAAATGACTGATGTCTCCCAGTACAACAAAAAAACGGAGAACACCCAGCAGAAGAGGATGTATGGTTGTTAAGAGCAAATTCAGCAAGTGGCAGAAACTCAGACCACCCCTCTTGATTGTCTGCCACAAAACAACGCAAAAACTGCTCAACAACCTGGTTCTTTCTTTCTGTCTGTCCATTAGACTCAGGATGATACCCAGATGAAAATGACAAATGAACTCCCAACCTGTCACAAAAAGCACGCCAAAAACGAGCCACAAACTGAGGTCCCCTATCAGAAACAATGTCAGTGGGAACGCCATGGAGTCTGACAATTTCCTTGACAAAAGCCTTAGCGAGTGTCTTAGCGCAGGGTAGTTTAATGAAAGGAACCAAGTGACACATCTTGCTAAAACGGTCCACGACCACCCAGATGACAGTGAAACCCTCGGACACAGGAAAGTCAGTAATAAAATACATTGCAAGACGCATCCAAGGTGCACTAGGAACCTCCAGAGGGCAAAGCAACCCCGCAGCAGGAGCATGTGAAGCCTTTGATCTGGCACACACCGTACATTGACGCACCCATTTAATGATTTCCTTCTGCCACCCAGGCCACCAAAAACTGAGACCTACCAGTCTCTTAGCCTCAGAAATTCCTGGATAACCTGCCAACCGAGACTCATGATACTCCACAAACAACTCTCTCCTAAAAGTTCTAGGTACAAACAACCTCCCCTGGGGAGTGTTAGATGGGGCATCCTCCTGGGCTTTCAGAATCCCATCTTCCAAAACGGAGTCCAATGCTGCTATCACAACTCCTTCCTGTAAAATGCTCTCCTCCTCCTCGGTACCAACCATGGGAGAAAAGCTGCAAGATAAAGCATCAGCTTTAACATTCTTAGTACCCGGGATGTAAGTAACAGAAAAATTAAACCGCGAAAAAAAAAGAGCCCACCTAACCTGACGGGCATTCAAACGCTTGGCAGCATCTAGATAGATCAGATTCTTATGATCAGTGAAAACCTGAATGGGAAATTTAGCACCTTCCAAGAAATGACGCCAATGTTCAAATGCGAGTTTGATAGCCAGCAATTCCCGATTACCAACATCATAATTAAGTTCGGTTTCAGGAAAATTTTTCGAAAAAAAAAGCACAGGGATGAACCCCATCCTTGTTCTCCTGAGACAAAACCGCACCGACCCCCACCGAAGAAGCATCAACCTCGACCAAAAAAGGCTTGGTCTCATCAGGCTGCATAAGGATGGGGGCAGAACTGAACCTCTCCTTGAGATACACAAAAGCTTCAATGGCCTCAGTAGTCCACTGGACCGTATTTGCACCTTTCCTGGTGAGATCGGTCAGCGGCTTAACAATTATAGAAAAATTCTTAATGAATTTTCTGTAATAATTGGCGAAACCCAAAAATCTCTGTATCGATTTTAAACCAATAGGCCTAGGCCATTCTTGCACAGCCTGAACCTTCACCGGGTCCATCTCAAAGCCCTCGCTGGAGATAATGTAGCCCAAAAAACTAATTCTCTGGACAGCGAACTCGCATTTCTCCAACTAGGCAAAAAGTGAATTGTCACTTAACAACTGCAATACCTCACATACGCTCTGCCAATGAGACTCCGGATCTAGCGAATAAATCAAAATGTCATCCAAATACACCACCACATTCTTAACAATCAAAGGTTTCAGGATGTCATTAATAAGGTTCTGAAATAACGTTGGTGCATTGCTAAGACCAAAAGGCATCACCAGATTCTCAAAATGACCCACCGGAGTGTTAAAAGCAGTCTTCCATTCATCACCCTCCTTCATTCGCAACAAATTGTATGCCCCCCGGAGATCAATTTTAGAGAACCACTTGGCCCCCACTAACTGGTTAAACAAGTCAGGAATTAACGGCAGTGGGTAGGAATTGCGTACGGTAATTTTATTAATCTTGCAAAAGTCCAGACATGGACGTAAACCGCCGTCCTTTTTTTTTACAAAAAAAAATCCGACAGCCACAGGTGACTTAGAAGGTCTAATGTGACCAGCAGCCAAGCTTGTCTGTATGTATTCCTCCAAAGCCTTTCTTTCAGGGATAGTAAGATTAAATATGCGACTCTTGGGAAGAGTAGCTCCAGGAACAAACTCAATGGTGCAATCATAGTCCCTATGAGGAGGTAGAATTTGCGACTCCTCCTCTGAAAAAACCTTCCAAAAATCCTGAATAGGTACTGGTAATTCCCCTCTTTCCACAGCAGCAATGCGACCGTTACAACATTTATCATAACACTTAGGACTCCAAGATTTAATCTCATTAGTAGACCAGTCCAGTAAAGGATTGTGCAGTTTTAACCAAGGCAAACCTAAAACTACTGGAGAAGGTAAATTATTTAATACCACTAAATCCAAATTCTCTTGGTGAATACCATTAATAGTGAGAGGAAATTCAAAAACCTTGTGAGTAACACATTTCAAAGTGTTATCAACAGCAACCACAGAAATAGGAGATGACAAAAGTTTGGGTTCCAATTTAAGTTTTTCCAAAAATCCCTTATCAATCACATTCAGTGTAGAACCACAATCCACAAATACCTGAAATTCAATTAACTCCTCCTGCAATGAGGTACTCCCTGAAATAAATACTCCCTTAGAGTTTAAACAAGCAATACGAGCGTAACTGACCTTTTTTTTTTCTTTAACAGAAGCTCACAATTATTAACAAAATGGTCAGATTTACCACAATAAAAACACAATCCCTTGGAAAACCGGCGGTCTTTTTCCTGAGAGCGGAGTGGCATCGCCCCAATCTCCATCGGTTCTCCGTCGTCCGAGCAGACCCTCTGATGACTAGGAGCTGCCATAGCAGGAGTTTTCTCCTCATTAACCCTGGCACGCAGTCTCCTGTCCACCCGTATAGCTAATTGCATGGCTTCTTGCAAGTTTCCAGGTGCAGGGAAAGCAATCAGCAGATCCTTAACCCTTTCACTTAAACCAGCAAGAAACAAACATTTTAAAGCCGAATCATTCCATCTCACTTCAGAAGACCACCTTCTGAAGTGTGTACAATAATTTTCAACATCACCTGACCCCTGCTTTAAACGTCTCAGTTGTGTCTAAGCAGAAGAGACTCGATCAGGATCGTCATACAACAACCCCATAGCAGAAAAAGAATCTTCCACTGATCTAAAACACGGATCATTAGGTTGGAGAGAAAAGGCCCATCCCTGTGGTTCCTTGCGCAAAAGTGACATGATAAACCCAATGCGCTGTGATTCATTCCCAGAGGACCTGGGTCTCAAACGAAAATATAATAAAAAAGCATTTTTAAAGGAAAAAAAATCTTGTTGTTTACCTTAAAAAAAAATTAGGCAGTCCTACCTTCGGTTCAACAAAATGCGCTCCAGGACAGCTACTCACGTGTTGCTGGAGCTCGGCCACCTCAAGAGACAATCCCTGCAGGCGTTGAGCCAATTCCTGAACAGACACCATGCTGATCTCCGGATCTCTTTCCTTAGGATTTTTTTATTTTTTTTATTTTGGGCTGGACTTACTGTTATGATCTGCTACAAGAACCAAGGAAAGACCGGAAAACTGTCCCCACAATAGGACCAAGCTGATTCCCTACGATGCAGCGGGCAACCTGTTCCCTGTGAACAGACCCGCCTTCGTCCTCAGCTAGTCTGAACGCAGACCTATAGATATAAGGGAGGGGTCCCCAAAAGTACCCAGTACTGGGACAAAATTGGACACCTCCTAGCAGAAGTTGTAGCGGAGCAAAAAGACAAACAGACAAAAACACTCAGATGTCCAAGGACCAAGCAAACTATAGAGATAGGTACAAAGCACCTCGCTAGATTAAGAGTCAAAGTAACCCTGAAGTCCAGCAAAGCTAGAAGGGCGGAGCTGGAATAAATAGGCAGCAGGTCACGTGACCACAAAATAGAAAAAACTAACAGGAGGGTTCTAACAGAGGCTGATGAATGGAAAACTGCTTTTAACACTCCGGTAAGTCATTTTGAGAATCTGGTGATGCCTTTTGGTCTTACCAGTGCACCTGCATTTTTTCAGAACCTTATTAATGACATCTTGAGACCTTTGATTGGTAAGAATGTGGTTGTGTATTTGGATGCCATTTTGATTTATTCGCCAGATCTAGAGTCCCATTGGCAGAGTGTACGTGAAGTTTTGCAGTTATTGAGTGATAATTCACTCTTTGCTAAGCTGGAAAAATGTGAGTTCGCTGTGCAGAAAATTAGTTTTTTGGCTACATTGTCTCCAGCGAGGGCTTTGAGATGGACCCTGTGAAGGTTCAGGCTGTGCAGGAATGGACTAGGCCTATTGGTTTGAAATCTATACAGAGATTTTGGGGTTTTGCCAGTGTCATGAGTCTCGGTTGGCAGGTCATTCTGGAATTTCGGAGACTAAGAGACTTATCAGTCGCAGTTTTTGGTGGTCTGGATGGCAGAAGGAAGTCATCAAGTGGGTGCGTCAGTGTACTGTGTGCGCTAGGTCAAAGGCTTCACATACTCCTGCTGCGGGGTTGCTTTGCCCTCTGGAGGTTCCTAATGCGCCTTGGACTCATCTCACAATGGATTTTATTACTGATCTTCCTGTGTCTGAGGGTTTTACTGTCATCTGGGTGGTCGTGGACCGTTTTAGTAAGATGTTTCATTTGGTTCCATTCATTAAGTTGCCCTGCGCCAAGACACTCACTAAGGCGTTTGTTAAGAAGATTGTCAAGCTCCATGGCGTTCCCACGGATATTGTTTCTGATAGAGGACCTCAGTTTGTGGCTCGCTTTTGGCATGCTTTTTGTGACAGGTTGGGAGTCCATTTGTCATTTTCATCCTGAGTCTAATGGACAGACTGAAAGAAAGAACCAGGATGTTGAACAGTTTTTGCGTTTTTTTGTGGCGGACAATCAAGAGGTTTTGTCTGAGTTTCTGCCTCTCGCAGAATTTGCTCTTAACAATCATACATCCTCCACTGCTGGGTGTTCTCCTTTTTTTTGTTGTACTGGGAGACATCCGTATTTTGGTTCGTTCTCCAAATTGGGGTCGGCGGTGCCGGAAGAGGAGAATTTTTCCGGTGATTTGGAGAAAGTTTGGACTAATGTACGTTGCAACCATCAAGAGGCTAACAAGAAGTCCAAGAAGTATTTTGACAGGAAACGTAAGGAGGTTTTGTTTACTGTGGGTGACATGGTTTGGTTGTCCTCGAAGAACCTGCGGTTGAGGATTCCCTCTAAAAAACTGGGTCCTAAGTTTGTGGGTCCATTTAAAGTGCTTCAGGTTGTTAACCCGTCTGCTGTTAGGTTGGATGTCCCTACTTCCTGGAAGATTAATCCTGTGTTTCATGTTTCCTTGTTGAAAAAGGCTGATGTATCTGATAGGGATGCCACTGTCACAGTTCCTCCTGTAGTGGAAGACGGCGAATATGAAATTTCTGGTATCTTGAATTCTAGATGGCATAGAGGGAGATTACAGTATCTTGTCTCCTGGAAGGGTTTCGGTCCAGAAGACAACTCCTGGGTAAAGACGGATGATGTCTCTGCTCCTATGCTTGTTAAAGCTTTCCACAGGAGGTTTCCGGATAGGCCTGGGCCTGGAGGATCCGGAGGATCCTCATAAAGATCTTCATAAAAGAGGGGGTACTGTTAGAACCCTTCTGTTTGTTTTTTCCATCTTGTGTTTTGCGGTCACGTGACCATCTGCCTTTATATTCCAGCTCCGCCCTTCTGGCTGTGCTGGACTTCAGTGTTTGACTGTTTCTCTAGCCTGGTGCTTCGGTGCCTTTCTCTGTCAGTTCGCTTGGTCCTTTTGGGACCTCTATAACCGTTTTTTTGTGTTCTGCAACAACTTCTCTGTTTTAGGAGGTGTCCCGTTTTTTGTCCCAGTCCTTAGTTCTTTTAGGGACCCCTCCCTTAATGCTATAGGTCTTCGTTCAGACTAGCTGAGGACTAAGGCGGGTCTGTTCGCTAGGAACAGGTCGCCCGCTACATCATAGGGATTCAGCTTAGTCTTACTGTAACAGTATTTGATTATTTTATTTTTTTATGTATGGAGGCATGGATCATACAGCATGGGGTATTATATGGGGCCCAGCCTGCATGGAGCAATATATGGGGGGCAGTATTCTGTATAGAGCATTATATGGGGGCCAGTATTCTGTATTGAGCATTATATGGGGGCCAGTATTCTGTATGGAGCATTTTATGAGGACCAGTATTCTGTATTGAGCATTATATGTGGGCCAGTATGCTGTATGGATTATTCTATGGGTCCAATGCAGCATTGTATGGGGCCCATACAGCATGGAGCATTGTATGGGGCCCATCCAGCATGGAGCATTATATGAAGCCCATACAGCATGGAGCATTATATGGGGCCCATCTGCATGGATCAATATATGGGGGCCAGTATTCTGTATAGAGCATTATATGGGGGCCAGTATTCTGTATGGAGCATTATATGGGGGCCAGTATTCTGTATGGAGCATTTTATGAGGACCAGTATTCTGTATTGAGCATTATATGGGGGCCAGTATCCTGTATGGATCATTATATGGGTCCAATGCAGCATTATATGGGGCCCATACAGCATGGAGCATTGTATGGGGCCCATCCAGCATGGGGCATTATATGAAGCCCATACAGCACGGAGCATTATATGGGGCCCATCAGCATGGATCATTATATGGGGCCCATCCTGCATGGAGCATTATATGGGGGCCAGTATTCTGTATGGAGCATTTTATGGGGGCCAGTATCCGGTATGGAACATTATATTGGGGCCAGTATCCTATATGGAGCATTATATGGAGGCTAGTATCCTATATGGAGCATTATATGGGGGCCAGTATCCTGTATGGAGCATTATATGGGGGCTAGTATCCTGTATGGAGTACTTTGTGGCACGCATAATGCTGTATGGAGGACTAATACTGTCTAGTCTGCACTGTACCCTGCGAGGATTCGCCGGTTTCTGAGATATTGTAGAATTTACAATAGATATCACTCATGTAATGTAAGAAGTAAGTGAAATCTTTGGCCTTGTACTATATCTATATACAATTATATGAAAAAGTTTGGGCACCCCTATTAATTTTAAGCTTAATGTTTTATAAAAATTGGTGTTTTTGCAACAGCTATTTCAGTTTGATATATGTAATAACTGTTGGACACAGTAATGTTTTTGCCTTGAAATGAGGTTTATTGTACTAACAGAAAATGTGCAATCTGCATTCAAACAAAATTTGACAGGTGCATAAGTATGGGCACCTCACCAGAAAAGTGACATTAATATTTAGTAGATCCTCCTTTTGCAAAAATAACAGCCTCTAGTCGCTTCCTGTAGCTTTTAATGAGTTCCTGGATCCTGGATGAAGGTATTTTTGACCATTCCTCTTTACTAAACAATTCCAGTTCAGTTAAGTTTGATGGTCGCCGAGCATGGACAGCCCTCTTCAAATGATCCCACAGATGTTCAATGATATTCAGGTCTGGGGACTGGGATGGCCATTCCAGAACATTGTAATTGTACCTCTGCATGAATGCCTGAGTAGATTTGGAGCGGTGTTTTGGATCATTGTCTTGCTAAAAGATCCATCCCCTGCGTAACTTCAACTTTATCACTGATTCTTGAACATTATTGTCAAGAATCTGCTGATACTGAGTGGAATCCATGCGTCCCTCAACTTTAACAAGATTCCCGGTGCCGGCATTGGCCACACAGCCCCAAAGCATGATGGAACCTCCACCAAATTTTACTGTTGGGAGCAAGTGTTTTTCTTGGAATGCTGTGTTTTTTTGCCGCCATGCATAACGCCTTTTTGTATGACCAAACAAATCAATCTTGGTTTCATCAGTCCACAGGACCTTCTTCCAAAAAGAAATTGGCGTCTCCAAATGTGCTTTTGTATACCTCAGCCGACTCTGTATGTGGCGTGCTTGCAGAAACGGCTTCTTTCGCATCACTCTCCCATACAGCTTCTCCTTGTGCAAAGTGCGTTGTATAGTTGACCAATGCACAATGACACCATCTGCAGCAAGTTGATGCTGCAGCTCTCTGGAGGTGGTCTGAGGATTGTCCTTGACTGATCTCACCATTCTTCTTCTCTGCCTTTCTGATGTTTTTCTTGGCCTGCCACTTCTGGCCTTAACAAGAACTGTCCCTGTGTTCTTCCATTTCCTTACTATGTTCCTCACAGTGGAAACTGACAGGTTAAATCTCTGAGACAGCTTTTTGTATCCTTCCCCTGAACAACTATGTTGAATAATCTTTGTTTTCAGATCATTTGACAGTTGTTTTGAGGAGCCCATGATGCCACTCTTCAGAGGAGATTCAAACAGGAGAACAACTTGCAAGTGGCCACTTTAAGTAGCTTTTCTCATGATTGCATACACTTGGCTATGAAGTTCAAAGGTCAATGAGGTTACAAAACCAAAAAAAGTGCTTTAGTACGTCAGTAAAAAGTAGGTAGGAGTATTTAAAACAAGAAAATGATAAGGGTGCCCATACTTATGCACATGTAAAATTTTGTTTGAATGCAGATTGCACATTTTCTGTTAGTACAATAAACCTCATTTCAAGGCAGAAACATTACTGTGTCCAACAGTTATTACATATATCAAACTGAAATAGCTGTTGCAAAAACACCAATTTTTATAAAACATTAAGCTTAAGATTAATAGGGGTGCCCAAACTTTTTCATATAACTGTATCTCTACCTTATCTTTACATCATGAATCGTGGTATGTGTTAAAGGGGCCCGCTGAGACTCTTTCGTCCATGACCCACAAAAACCTGGAGCCGGCCCTGGCCGACCTCCACTCTTTGCAGCTGCAATATATATAAAGTGATTTACTTTTTCCTAATTATATGCCTATGCAAGCCATTTGCAGTTAGATATTTATCCCTGAAGAAGCCACAATTATAATGGCGATACGTGTAGGGTCCTTTTCCCTTTTTGGTTACCTTCATTCAGGTTACTGAAAACTTACTTCTTTGTTTGACTAACTATATCATTATGCCAACAATATATCCTTTATTATTTATAATGTTGTACATGTCAGTATTGTTGTATGAATATTTTAACTTTCATGCCAGGCAATTCTAAACAGTCTATTTATATTTGAGCCCATTGAACCCATATTGTGGGGCTATCCAATTTCTATTTGCTTGGCTGGTTCTTTGTTGGTATCCCTAGTTATTATATTGTATACCTGATCTTGTCATGTTTTTATATTTCTATTTGGCTTGTTTGTTAATAAATATTTATCTGAGTTTTGGCGTATCCCTAGTTTTGCATACTTATTTTTCCTTTCAATATACCAACCTTGATATTTTTAAAAAAAAATGTCTACAGGAAGTTTTTCCTGATCATCAAGTATAACAATGAACCTTTTCATAAGGAAACAAAATAAAGGGGTTGTCACACGAACAAGTACATTTTAATTAATAGATCTTAGAATAAAATAAACACATAATAACAAATGTGGCATACTGGAATAATATAATATGTTATGGAAGAGCAGTAAAAGCATACGGCCCAATGACATAATTTAAATATGTAATAACAAAGGATGAAAGCCTTGAATAATACAGAAAATAAAATATGATGACAAAATTGGTCACCAAACACAGTAAGATATCCCTACAGTTAATTTCTCCACAGTACGCTCTACACGCAAGGTATGATGACCATATGGTACCCCCTCAACCTCCCAAAATATGGTGACCCTATCACAGTATGAGTCCCCAACTGTGATCCCCACACATACCTCCACACAGTATAATACCCCCACATAGTCCTCCACACAGTACATATAATGCCACCACATAGTCCTCCAAAAAGTATAATGGGCCCAACATAGTCCTCTTTAACGTATAATCGCCCCACATAGTCCTCCATACAGTACAATGTGCCCTGCATTGCCTTCCATTCTGTATATGGTCCCACATAGTCCTCCATACAGTACAATGGTCCCTGCATTGTCTTCCATGCAGTATAATGGCCCCACATAGTCCTCCATAGAGTATAATGGGCCCTGCATTGCCTTCCATTCCAGATAATGGCCACACATACTCCTCCATACAGTATAATGGCACCACATAGTCCTCCATACAGTATAATGGCCTCCACATAATCCTCCATACAGTATAATGGCACCACATAGTCCTCCATACAGTATAATGGCCGCACATAGTCCTCCATAGAGTATAATGGGTCCTGCATTGCATTCCATACAGTATAAAGGTCCCACATAGTCCTCCATACATTATAATGGGCTCTTCAACCCTTCACTGCCTTCCATTCCAAATAATGGCCACACATAGTCCTCCATTCAGTATAATGGGCTCCTATTGCCTTCCATACAGTATAATGGCCCCACATAGTTCTCCATACAGTATAATGGACCCTGCATTGCATTGCACACAGTATAATAGCCCCACATAGTCAGTCCTTCATACAGTATAATGGGCCCACATAGTCCTCCATACAGTATAATGGCCCCACATAAAAAAATAAATGCTCACCTTGTTCCCTGGCTGTTCTGGTCTCAGCAGTGCTCTGAACCTCTGCACTGCTTGGCACAGCGATCATGTTGTAGTGATGTCATCGAGCTCGCTGTGCTGAGATGTCAGATGACGGCTCCCTCTTCCAGCATTGCTTTCAACTGTATCAGCATCCAGGATGCCCAAACAGTTGAAAGTGTGATGCCGGCGTTGGTGGCCTGCTCATCAACCGGGTGTCGCAGGACAAATATTCTCACTTTGCAGGCCAGATTTGTCCCGTGGGCCAGAGTTTGACGCCTGTGTTCTACTGTTATCAATAAATTTGCACATATCAATAAGGGCAGAGAGCTGTGATCAGGAGACCCTCTATGAAAGCTGCTTGGCTGTTGATTTTGCAAGATTTATCTCTTCAGAAGTTGAGAGGGAGAGAGGTGAGCAGATAACTGTTGTATAGACGTCAATGGGCGGAAGAAAGCTGACTGGGATGTTAAGAGTTAACTCCTTTACTGGAATGTAGCGCTGCGCTGTCTCGGCCAGGTGCTGGTGGCCAAACTCCATGGAAACCAGCTGTACACTATAAAACATAAAAGCTGTCATTGCAGAAGAATTACAGCAGATGAAAAATAAGTTAACTACAAACCTGCTCATTTTCATGCTGTCTAACTAACTAAAGCAAAATCTTATCTTCAAAAAATTAGCTTCTTAATTAATAAGGAAATGTAACTTGTTTATTATAGATAAAAGGAATAAATGTCCTCCGCCACCCAGACCTGCCCACAGTATTATGCTCAGTAACCCCACTTTACATCGCACTGGAGATGAGGCATATTATGATTGTGATCATAACTTTATGTTAATTGGCTCTGAGCAAATCCATTGTGAGAATGGACATTGGACTACTCCACCTAGTTGTGTAGGTAAGTGAAATTTGGTTATCCGTTAATTGTTTCATCAGTGGTGGCCGAGCTGATTAAGTACCAGGGCCAATATATGAAGTGACAAATATTTGGCCTCTAGATCTCCTCTTTGGGAGCCACATGCTTTCTTAATACTGACCCATTTAACACACAAAACTCTATAAAAACATCAAGGAAGTGCCTATTTTAAATGGAGAAGATCCTATGTTAGATTTTCTCTCTTTGCTTTAAAAATAGTAGAAAACAAGGTTGATAACCTACTTCTCTAAATATTAGCCAATCAAATAATGATGAATAACAATAATGCATCATACTGTTATAACAGAGTGGATTGAAGACCAAGCCTTCTGAAAAGAAACTACCACGATTCCTGGCCACCTAGTCATCAGCTGTAACCACAAGGGAAATGGTGGCCATACAAATCAATGGTTGGCTGGTTAATATATAAATGAACCTGGTCAGCCAGATGGCAAGCTACTAAAATACATAGCAAACAATCTGCCTGCCCCTATAATGAGTCTCCAAAATCACCTGCTATCTCTATTTCCTGTTTCAGCTCCACTTCTGACCCCTGCAGTCATCCTTGTTGTCTGTTATTGCTTACATCCTGAACTTCCTGCTATCTCCTCATTTGAGCCTCTACAGTTCCCAAGAGGCAGAACAGTAATTGCCATTCAGAGCCTGCTCATTGCACCTACAAAGCACCTTCCTGAGACTCCTATTCAGTCTCAAGATGGATAGATTGCAGTCTGCACAATTTCTCCTTCTTAACATTCCTCCCACCTTACCTTGTATGTGCTATCCTGATATTGCAGATATGGGGTTATTTTTTTATTGTAATTTGATGTTTTGTTTTTTTAAAGCCCAGGGGTTTGTATTTAGTTTTTGTTTAGGTCTAAAAAAAGATGATGTGGTAATTGAAATACAAAGGTAAGTGAAAATTTGCATGTTATGGGCCATATTAACTGATTTAAAAGAAGACCTGATTAACCCGTTCCCAACATACAGTTGAAACCAGAAGTTTACGTACACTATATAAAAAGACACATTTGCATGTTTTTATCAATTTCTGACATAAAATCAGAATAAACCTTTCCCATTTTCAGTCAATTAGAATTACCATAATTTTTAATAATTGCCAAATGCCAGAATAATGAGAGAGCGAGAATGTTTTAAGGCATTTTTATTACTTACTGCAAAGTCAAAAGTTTACATACATTTCATTAGTATTTGGTACCATTGTCCTTAAACTGAATGATTTGGGTCAAAGTTTGGGATATCCTTTCACAAGCTTCTCACGATAGTTGGTCAGAATTTGGGCCCATTCCTCCTGACAAAACTGGTGTAACTGATCCAGATTTGTAGGTAGCCTTGCTCGCACCTGCCTTTTCAGCTTTGCCCATAAATTTTCAGTAGGATTGAGATCAGGGCTTTGTGATGGCCACTCCAAAACATTGACTTTGTTATCCTTAAGCCACTTTATTACTAGTGTTGAGCGAGTATGTTCTGTTAACCCTTTCGCCAAGTATGCTCGGGCGAGCACCGAGTAGTTACAGCTGCTCGGTGTTATGTTTAAATCACTCCCACGTGCATGATTTGCGACTGTTTGACAGCTTTAATACATGTGAGGAATGATTGTTTCTTTTGCATTCCTCACATGTAATAAAGCTGTCAAACAGTCGCAAATCATGCACACGGGAGTGATTTAAACATAACACCGAGCAGCTGTAACTACTCGGAGCTCGGCCCGAGCATACTAGGCAAAAAGGTTAACAGAACATACTCGCTCAACACTATTTATTACCATTTTGGCAGTATGCTTCCGGTCATTGTCCATTTGGAAGACCCACTTGCGCCAAAGCTTTAACTTCCTGGCTGATGTCTTGAGATGTTGCTTCAGTATTGCCACATAATCTTCTTTTCTCATGGTGCCATCTATTTTGTGAAGTGCACCAGTCCCTCCTGCAGCAAAACTACCCCACAATATGATGCTGCCACCCCCGTGTTTCACAGTTGGGATGGTGTTCTTAGGTTTCCAAGCTTCTCCCTTTTTCCTCCAAACATAACGATGGTCATTATGCCCAAAAAAGTTCAATTTTAGTGTTATCAGACCACTGGACATGTCTCCAAAAATTAAGGTCTTTGTTCCTGTGTGCATTTGCAAACATTAATCTAGCTTTTTATGTTTCTTGTGGAGTAATGGCGTCTTCCTGCCAGAGTGTTCTTTCAGCCCATGTTGATACAGTACTCGTTTCACTGTGGATATTGACACAATCTTACCAGCTTCCGCTATCCTCTTCACAAGGTCTTTTGCTTTTGTCCTTGGGTTTATATGCACATTTTGGACCAAAGCATGTTCATCTCTGGGACACAGAAACCGTCTCCTTCCTGAGCGGTATGATGGCTAGACATTCCCATCTTGTTTGTACTTGCGTATAATTTTTTTACAGATGAAAGAGGCACCTTCAGGTATTTTGAAATAGTACCTAAGGATGAGCAAGACTTGTGCAAGTCCACAATTCTCTTTCTGATATCTTGGCTGATTTCTTTAGACTTTCCCATGATGCTACACAAAAAAGCAGTGTGTTTCAGGTGTGCATTAAAGTATATCCACAGGTGTGTCTCTAATTAACTCAGATGTTGCCAAAAAAAAACTATCCGAAGCTTCCAAACACGTGACATCATCATATGGGCAGTCCAAAATTGTTTAAAGGCATAGTAATCTTAGTGTATGTAAACTTTTGACTTTTCAGTAAGTAATAAAAATGCCTTAAAACATTCTCTCTCTCATATTATTCTGGCATTTGGCAAATATTAAAAATTATGGTAATCCTATTTGACCTAAAATGGGAAGGTTTATTCTAATTTCATGTCAGATATTTAAAAAAAACATGGATATGTGCCTTTTTATATAGTGTATGTAAACTTCTGGTTTTCAACTGTATGACATACAGTTATGTCATATGTTGTGTCCCTGACTTTGATGTGGGCTTTGATGAAACATTCAGCCATCATCTAACTCTAAAAGCCGGAGGTGGAGTGTAGCTTCGTCCGTGACTGTTAAAATGTTAAATACAGCTGTCAATCTCTGAGAGTGGCATTTAACATGCGCTGGAAGGGGGGTGCGTTTTTCCACGCAGTAACCCCATGTTTTTTTGACAGCCACAACATTGCAATACAATGCAATAAGAGGCGATCAAAACATTGTATCTACCCCAAAATTATCATTAAAAACTTTAGATCGGGGTACAAAAAAATAATCCATCACATAGCCTTATATCCTGAAAACTGAAAACATTACGGGTCACAGAAAATGGTGAGAGAACATTCACACAAGCAACTCTTTTTATTTTTTTTTTACAAATTTACAAAAAAAATTCACCACTTAATTAAAAAAATATATGCATGTTTAGTATCTGCATAATCGTACTGACCTGACTATTCTGAAATTGTACTCTTTTTGCAATTTCAATGCACTTGGAATTTTTTTCTCACTTTTCAGTGCATCACATGATAAAATGAATGGTGTCATCCAAAAGTATAGATGGAAAAATAAAAAGGTTATGGCTCTTAGAAGAAGGGGAGGAAAAAAAACAAAAATGAAAAAAAACAGAAATTGACTGCAGCTAAGGGGTTAAATAAAGGTTTGATATAGCACTGCATCTATCATTTGTTTTTCTCTTTTGCTTCTTAATAGAACTCAAAGAAAAAATAAAATGTGATAAACCCCCAGAAATAGAAAATGGGAATGCAATTCTGAGTTTAGAGGGTTACCACAGCGGTGATGCGCTTCAGTACAAGTGCGCTGATGGATATGAAATACAAGGTCCAGAGGAAATTACATGCAAAAAGGGTAAATGGCCACAGCCTCCCAAATGCATTGGTGAGTAGTTCTACATAAAGGCATAGCTACATTTTATTTTGTTAGTTGCATGTTATACCATATAACTGATAATTTGATTTTGTTGACTTTTTAAAAAAAAAATCTGTAAAACAACAGTAAATATTATGTGATAGAAACCTTGATAGGATCTTAAGGCTATGTGCCCACGATGCAGAAATGCTGCGGATTTTTCCTGAGCGTTTCTGCATCTCCCTGACAAAAAAAAACACATGTGGATTGTACGTGTGGATTGTACATGCGTTTTTCCTGCCAGGGACATGCGGAAGTGAAGCGTTCTTCACTTGCATTTCCGCATCACTTGGAAAGTGCTTGTCAACTTGGTCACACTATATAAATCCATGCAAACAACATGGATTTATATACTGTGACCGAAAGAATGGTAAAAAATAAAAAAATAAATCTATACTTACCTTCTGATGGCCCCCGAAGTCTTGCTTCGCTCCGTCCTGGCTTGCCGGCAGCTTGCGGTACACTGAAGGACCTGCCGTCACATGACTAAATTACGTCAGCGCAGGTTCTTCAGTCCACCGCGATCTGCCGGCAAGGGAGGAAGAGCGCAGCGGGGGCCGTCAGAAGGTAAGTATAACATTTATTTTTTATTTTATTCTTTTTTTTTTACAGGTTCTATGGTTCCCAGGTCCGGAGGAGAGTCTCCTGTCCTCCACACCCGGGTACCATCCGCACATTGAAACGCTTGGATTCCGCATGTACAGATGCAGTGATGCGGATTCCATGCGTTCTAATGCAAGTCAATGTCGGCGAAAAAGCAGCGCTTCCGCAAAATAATTGGCAGTGCTGCGTTTTTTTCCGCAATGATAATCCGCAGCGGAAATTTCCGCAGCATGTGCACAGCACATGCGGATTATCATTGGGGGACATGGCAGACCTTCTACCAAGCGTTTTTTAAGCATTTCTGCAGCGTTTTTGCCGCTGCAAAAACGCTTAAAAAACGCATCGTGGGCACACAGCCTTAGAACTAAATGTTTTTATGCTTTTTTTATTGTTGTATTCCAAGAGCCAAACATTGTTTTTCTTATGGTCTGAGGCCGTATGCTTGTTGTGCAGGATGATACGTATTTGTCAGTGGCAGTAAGGTACATAACACTTATTAACTAACTCATCAAATCTTTACATGGAGAAACAATAGAAATAGAATAACAATTGTGCCATTATTTCTTCTTTTTAAATGTGCTCACCATTGACCATTGTAATGTCTTTGTTAGACACTTAGTGGTTGAGAGATAAACTTTAAGTAATGCTTTAATGCATATAGGACTAAAAGGGGTTAATCGGCCACGACAGTTTGATTATAAATAGCTGAACGTATCTCCACCCCTGGGTGGGATTCACTGGGTAAATTGAGAGCCGTTTGTCTCAAACATGCTGGCTGTATGGAGATTGCAGGTTTCCTGGATTGAATGTCCTTTGCTAAAGGACATGGAAGCTTGACTCTAAGCCAGGTGGGCTAACCAGCACAATTGTATGGACTTGTTACTTTGTTTTACCTTGTGCCGGACAAAGGATGTATTTAAGTTTTCTGGTGACATGGTTTATGAGGATTGCAATAAACCAGCTGCACTTTAAATAGAAATGGTTCCTGTGTCTACCTCTTTTAGAAGCCGAGTGAGTCGACCTACTACATTGTGTTGCAAAAATAAAGTGCTATTCTATGGGTCAGTAAGATTACAAAAATTCCAAATTTCATAGTTTTATTTACATTTTGTTTTATACTTTTTATTTCTTCTGTACAATAAACTAATAAAAAAAATAATTAATCTTCGTGTCATCATATTCTGAGAACTATAAGTTTTAGATTTTGTCGTCAACCCACAAGGACGACAAGCTTATCATGCAAAAAATAACCCGATATACCGCTTAGTTGATGAAGAAATTTAACAGTTACAGCTCTCAGAATTATAAATCACTTTTTGAAAATTACACAGGAGGAACAAAGACAGCAATTCTAACATTGTATTTTTTTTTCTTTAGCCATTTTTTTTTCAAAATAACCCTTGTCTTACTGTTGTTGTTTTTTTTTCTTATATATTTTTTTCCACAAAATGTATTTGTCCAAGTAGACATGATCCTTTTATTGGTTAGATAGTATACTGCACTAGATATGTATCCTTTCCTGTTCACCTGTAGCGTAAATACTACATTTATTTCACTGCATTTTTTGGGCAGAAAAACAGGACAGGACACCACACAATGAGCTCAGTGCAGTTCAGGGGCCTGCTCGCTGCAGCAAGTCATTCTCCCCTGCTCCTCAGTTTGTGCTGTCATCTCAAGCCACCGCAGAAGTTGATGCAGAATTGTCCGTCAGATGGATTTCAGTGTGGGACAGTATATTGGACAGGTGAGTATAAGTGTTTTT
This sequence comes from Phyllobates terribilis, assembly GCF_046119375.1. Lineage (NCBI taxonomy): Eukaryota > Metazoa > Chordata > Amphibia > Anura > Dendrobatidae > Phyllobates > Phyllobates terribilis. The sequence continues at coordinate 29,785,623 of NW_027362768.1, read as the reverse complement.
TATTTTATTCTTATTTTTAATCTTGTTGGAGGCAGAATACAACAGACAGCATTGTCCCCTGCTGTTGCTGATATCCGCGCCAGCAGTGGACAATGATGAGACTTGCCTTCAGCAATAATGACAGGCAGCCTCTTAGAATCCCGTCTTCGACAGAACTTAATTGTCAGGAGTTTGCTGTCTTCTTCTGATTGACCACTAGTGGTTACTGTTGTACAACTTGAGAAATGGTGCTGCATTTTTCCTCCTTGCCATTGGAGGCCGCTATTTTGCATCTGAATTTGCCCATTACTAATATGGCTAATGGTGTTCCCATAGAAACCAGCTTGTTTCCAATTTGGGCCGCCTTCAGAACACATGGAACTCTGAGGCATTGCTTGAGTATTTTTTCTATCCTTCTGTCCAGCTTCATTCTCCAGCTCCTGTCTTCTCCAGACTGTTCTTCTCATTGGATTATTCCCATCATTTAAGCTACTACTCCTAAGGACATTATCCAATATTTGCTACATCCAGCTTGTGCTTTTCCTGCTATTGAAATCCCACAGTGATTCACCGTATCCAGGGCCAGCGTTAGGTGGGAAAATAGGCAATCGCCCAGGGCCCTCATTCCTCCATAGGCCCCTAGCCGGTGTCGTGCTGCTAATAGCAGCAGACCACATGGCCGCTATGGGGCCCGTGAGTCGGGGTTCTAACCCCTCCTCTTGGCATCCTCCTGTATGGTGATACAATTGAAAGCAATAATAGAGGAGGGAAGCCGTCCGATCAATACCCCACCATTCTCCCTCTGCATCTGACATCTCAGCCTGTGGGCGAGATAACATCACTTCAAATTGGCAGGCAGTGCCAAGCTGAAGAGATGCGCTTCGGGTACTGGAGCAGTGAGGGAACAGGGAGAGGTGAGTGTGTATTTATTTTTTAAAATCAGTCAGTACATTGTGGTGGCCATAATACTATGTGGAGGACTATGGGGTGTGCATTATACTATATGAAGGACTATGGGCAGTGCATTATACTGTGTAGAGGACCATGGGGTGTGCATTATAATATATGAAGGACTATGGGGGAGCATTATACAATATGGAGGACTATGGGGTCATTATACAATATGAAAGACTATGTGGTGTGCATTATATTATATGGAGGACTATGAGGGTACATTATACTGTATGGAGGACTATTGGGAGTGCATTACATTGTATGGAGGACTATGGGGGGTGCATTATACTATATGGAAGACTATGGGAGTGCATTATATAATATGGAGGACTATGAGGTGTATTATATAATATGGAGGACTATGGGGGCACATTATACTATATGAAAGACTATGGGGGCGCATTATACTACACTGCTCAAAAAAATAAAGGGAACACTTAAACAACAGAATATGAATCCAAGTAAATCAAACTTCTGTGAAATCAAACTGTAAACTTAGGAAGCAACACTGATTGACAATCAATTTCACATGCTGTTGTGCAAATGGAATAGATGGAAATTATTGGCAATTATCAAGACACACTCAATAAAGGAGTGGTTCTGCAGGTGGGGACCACAGACCACATCTCCGTACTAATGCTTTCTGGCTGATGTTTTGGTCACTTTTGAATGTTGGTTGTGCTTTCACACTTGTGGCAGCATGAGACGGACTCTACAACCCACAGAAGTTGCTCAAGTAGTGCAGCTCATCCAGGATGGCACATCAATGCGAGCTGTGGCAAGAAGGTTTGCTGTGTGTCAGCGTAGTGTCCAGAGGCTGGAGGCGCTACGAAGAGACAGACCAGTACACCAGGAGATGTGGAGAGGGCCGTAGGAGGGCAACAACCCAGCGGCAGGACGGCTACCTCCGCCTTTATGCAAGGAGGAACAGGAGGAGCACTGCCAGAGCCCTGCAAAATGACCTCCAGCAGGCCACAAATGTGCATGTGTCTGCACAAATGGTTAGAAACCGACTCCATGAGGGTGGTATGAGGGCCCCACATCCATAGATGGGGGTTGTGCTCACAGCCCAACACCGTGCAGGATGCTTTGCATTTACCACAGAACACTAGGATTGGCAAAGTCACCACTGGCGCTCTGTGTTCTTCACAGATGAAAGCAGGTTCACACTGAGCACATGTGGCAGACGTGACAGAGTCTGGAGACGCCGTGGAGAGCGATCTGTTGCCTGCAACATCCTTCAGCATGACCGGTTTGGCAGTGGGTCAGTAATGGTGTGGGGTGGCATTTCTTTGTAGGGCTGCACAGCCCTCCATGTGCCATTAGGCACCAAGAAGAGATTCTCAGACCCCTTGTGAGACCATATGCTGGTGCAGTTGGCCCTGGGTTTCTCCTAATGCAGGACAATGACAGACCTCATGTGGCTGGAGTGTGTCAGCAGTTCCTGCAAGATAAAGGCATTGAAGCCATAGACTGGCCCGCCCATTCCCCAGACCTGAATCCTGAGCACATCTGGGACACCCTGTCTCGCTTTATCCACCAACGTCACGCCGCACCACAGACTGTCTAGGAGTTGGCGGATGCTTTAGTCCAGATCTGGGAGGAGATCCCACAGGAGACCATCCGCAACCTCATCAGGAGCATGCCCAGGTATTGTAGGGAGGTCATACAGGCACGTGGAGGCCACACACAATACTGAGCCTCATGTTTACTTGCTTTAAGGACATTACATCAAAGTTGGATGAACCTGTAGTGTGTTTTTCCACTTTAGTTTTGGGGGTGACTCCAAATCCAGGCCTCTATTGGTTAATAAATTTGATTTCCATTGATGATTTTTCTGTGATTTTGTTGTCAGCACATTCAACTTTGTACAGAACAAAGTATTCAATGAGAATATTTCATTCATTCAGATCTAGGATGTGTTACTTGAGTGCTCCCTTTATTTTTTTGGGCAGTGTATATGGAGGACTATGGGGAGTACATTATACTATATGGAGGACTATGGGGACTGCATTATACTATATGGAGGACTATGGAGAGTGCATTATACTATATGGAGGACTATGGGGCCCATTATAATATATGGAAGGCACTCTGGGGCCCATTATACTTTATGGAAGGCAATGTGGGGCCCATTATACTATATGGAGGGCTGTGTGGGGACCATTATATTTGGAGGACTTTGTGGGGGCCATTTTAATACTTGGAGGGAGATGTGGGAGCCTTTATACTTTTATGGAGGGCTATGTGGGGACCATTATACTGTATACAAGCAATTATACAGTGTGAAGGTTTGTGTAATGTCCATCATACTGTGTGGAGGCCATTATACTGTTTGTAGGGTTGTGTGGCAGTAACTAATACTGTTTGAAGGGCTATGTGGGGTCCATTATACTATGTCTCTGTATGTATGTGCTCCATCCATGCATGTGATGGTATGTATGTGCTCAGTTAATGCTTGTGTCGGAATGTATGTGCTCCGTCCATGCATGTGTCAGTATGTATGTGCTCCATGTATGCATATGTCTGTATGCGGGTGCTCTGTACACATGTATCTGTATGTATGTACGTGCCTGTATGTATGTACTGTGTATACATGTATCTCTATGTATATGCTCTATGTATATGTGCATGTGCTATGTGTATAACATGCAGTTTGTGTATATGTGTGTTTCACATACTGTGTGTTTTGGCATCCACATTTATAAATAATAACAACACTAACATACCACTGTCATAACACTAAGATACATCCATACATGGTAGAAACTGCTGCATTGTTGTGTTTTCATTTACCATCAGCATCTCGTGATCATGATCCAAGGGCAGAAGGACATGGGTTAACAGGGAAAGAACTCTCCCTCTGTCAAACATCTTGGATCTAAGGGGTTAAAGAGCTTGTTTTGGTCTAGCAGTGGCAGTAGTTCAGCTGAATATTTATGCCATCACCCACTGCAGATGGCACAGTCATAACTTTTATAGCGGCGTCATCCCCGTAATGTACATGTAAATTATTCTTCAGTATCCTGGTGAACAAAGACGTTAAATCGTTATTTTAATTTTCTTTCACAAATCAATAATACACGTGAAAATAAGAAACTTTGTGATATCTTATCTGAGAAATCTTTTTTTTTCCCCTTGCTGGACTAATTATTCAGTCTACAAAATTACCAATTCCTGGGTAAAATTTGTATTCAATGGACCGATTATTTCATTACTGAAATAGATGACAATTGGTTCTCATAAAGTTCTATGGAACTTGCAGCAGAATGTCTGTGTCTGCCTCTAGCTCCTTCCCTCTCTACAGTAAATTAAAAGCACCAACTGTCAACTCTCATCTCAGTGATGTGAAAAATCTCTTTACTGAATACAGATTTTACCCAGGAATTGAAAATGAAAGGGGAAAGAAGCAGATTTCTCTTATGAGATATATTCCAAAGTTGCTTATTTTCAAGTTTACTATTGATTCACTAAATAAAAATTAAAACGAGGGATAATCTTTAAGCCCTGAAATAAGATTGGAACTTAATTAGCGCCAATCTATTTTTTTAGTGGTAGCTGTTTAGCACTGCTTCTTTATGACACGGCAATTATCAGTGACAGTGAAGAGATAGTGTTCTCTTTTTTTTAGCGATGGCCGTACTCTATTAGAGTCTATTTGATGCTACAAACTTCCGTTGTGTAATTGTCTGTAGAGACTGTGCAGCAAGTTAAGCCCACTTTGCAGTATCTGTAATGAGTGGAAGTTGACAGTGAAATTTAATAGCTCTTTTACAATTTCCTAGAAGTGATACAGTATAGTCCCCAACTAGCGGCATAGCTAATTAGTAAGTAGGGGTGAGGAGCATTCAGTGTTAAGGTGCTTCTACCCAGGACTTTGAGGGCTACAGTGAAGCATGGAAAAAGCTCTTGCCATCGTAAAAGCTCCAGTATCTTAAGTCGAAGGTGGTGACCATTCTACCTGCAAGAAAGTACTGACATTAGAGGAGCACAATATACCACAGCAGAGGGTAGTATAGAAACTTACTAATTCTACTGAAGAGTGCATCTACCAGCTAGATGAGGTATTAGCCACCGTGTCATAACAACCGCACGTGAGCCCCAGGAATGCTTGTGCCGACACCACTGGAACGGCACCAGGGAGGTGAGTATAAGTGTTTTTATTTTAACGGGGGGCAAACATCCAGGATAAGTAGTGGACAACTCCTGTAATTAATTCCTCAGAACGATTTGGGTGAAACTCAGGGATTTCCTCTAGTATTTTTAGTTTCAGGCAATTGGGATCTTTATGGTGTGCAAAATAGTAATCTCTTGCCCTTGTTAAGCTATGGTAGAGTACCCCATTATTTTTATATTCTGTCAATATCTTTTTAAGGGCATCTCATCCTTTCTTATAAGCCTTTTAGGGTCCCTTTAGGGATTTGGGTTTGAAACATCAGTCCAGCAGGACCTCATCGGGAAATCCATGTGTGTGTGAAAAGGTTAGAAACTAATGAAAATATGAGACAAAATGCTAGTAAGATAAAGACATAAAAGAACATAATTAGCTGTTAGTGAAATAATCTGCATAACTTATAAATATGCTGTATATGTAAAAACATTTAACATTTTATGTATCAGCATTGGAAATGTTTCTAACGAGTAAAATGTATATTGTTCTAATGTCCATTTTCTGACTATATTTCAGTCAACAATGAATATTGCCAAACCGCACCAGTAATAAACAAAGGTGATCTCACTGAAGCTCCATTGGACAGCTATGAAAATGGTTCCTCTGTGGACTATAAATGTCACAGCTTCCACCTGATGGAGGGGCCTAAAACTGTGTTCTGTATACGTGGAACGTGGTCCGAGCTGCCAAAATGCTTAGGTAAGTAACAATAATAATAATAGTAAAATAGTAATAGTAAAAGTAAGAGTTCTATAGATTGTGTCTAGTATAACAAATCACGTGATGAGCATCACAGGGTGTATTTTATCATCTAGTATTCACTACAATTCCCACAAAGCCGTGTGCACGAAAATGTTAGGCAGTTCAGAGTCACTAGAGACAAATTATTTGCACTATTTAGGGCCTCTGTGGGGTGCTATATTTTATCCTGGGTAGATATAGCTCCAAAATAACTAATTATTGACCAGGAAAAATATATCATTGTGCCGTGTTAGCAAATAGATTGAAAAATATAAATAATTGAGAGTCCTCAGCAGCTGATGCCTACGTTGGTAACAAATAGCCAGCTTTTGAGACTACTCGGGTGTCTTCATCGCGCACTAAGCCTGATGAAGAGAAAAGACCTGAGTAGTCTCGAAAGCTGCTATTTGTTAACCTGTTTTCAGTTAGACATTAAAAGGCATCAACCACTGAGGACTCTCAATTTTTTATATTTTTCTAATTATTTAATAGTGAATTAATAACAAGTTTTAGGTAAAATTCTGAAAATGTACACAAGCTAACATTAAAAGAAAATCCCAAAAAAAGTCCATGATGTGAGCATATTAAAAAAAACGACTTGAAAAGCGGAATATAAAAACGAAAGGTGGAGGGCGGGCAGGAAGGGGGATGATTGAAACTTATGTCAAGGATTTAACTAAGGTTCAGGAGGGATGTATTTTTCAAAAGAAGTCAAATTATAGAACCAGTAAGAATAATGTCCAATTGTAAAAGGGTAGAATTAGGACCACTAGTAGAGAACCACACAGACTGACTCAGGAATGGCACCAATTTTTGGTTAACATTGGTAATAATTTTATCTTTTGGAGCAGGGGATGGAGCATTTGGTATATTAACTGAAAAAATGTCCTTCTGGTGTATGTGTCTAACTATTACTATAAGGCCACGGCCCCACTATCAGTATTTGGTCAGTATTTTTTCTCAGGAGTGGGAGCCAAAACCAGGAATGGGTGATAAATGCAGAATTGGTGACTTGTTTCTGTTATACCTTTTCTCTGATTGTTCCTCACCTGGTTTTAGCTCCCAATCTTGAGAAAAAATACTGACCGAATACTGACCAAATACTGATACTGGGGCCGTGGCCTAACCTGGAGGGCCTTGTGAAATGTAAAAAAAGACACAACTTCATCGGGCTGTACAAAATGCAATACAAAACTTCTATGGGTTTAGCATAGAAAGTAATCTATATATATAATCGTCTTATCCCGTCTGTCTGTCTGTCCAGGAAATCCCACGTCGCTCATTGGTCCGCCAGCAGCCAATCAGCGCCGCGGGATTTCTGAAAAAAAATGGCGGCCGTTAGCGGCTCATCTGCGGGACGGAGCTGAGCGGCGATGCGCGCCGCGAGGCGCTCATCTCCTGGCCGGCAACAGCAGAAGGAACCCGACCGCCGGACCCATCTGCGGGACGGAGATGCAGCCGGGAGATGAGCGGCGCGAGGCGCTCATCTCCCGGCCGGTAGCAGCGGATGGACCGCCGGCGTCGCTGACCTCCATGCGGAAGAGAGGACCGGGGAGCGGCTCTGCAGGTCGGGATACTTCTCCTGCGAGCGCCCGCTCATGTCCCAGGTTCTCGCAGCGGAAGTACCCGCACAGGCAGCGGCGCTCCCCGGACCTCACCAAGACGATTCGATGATTGGTCGCGGTCTTCGGACCCGACCAATCACTGATCTTACCGCAAAAGTTAAACACCGCTGTGCTGATTGGTCGCCGACGCTGCCCGCGACCAATCACCGATTTGGGCGCCACATTTAAACACCGCTGTACTGATTGGTCGCGGCCGATATTTAAATTTGGCGCCCAAATCGGTGATTGGTCGCGGGCAGCGGTCGCGACCAATCAGCAGAGCGGTGTTTAACTTTGGCGCCAAGATCACTGATTGGTCGCGCTCTCCGCACGTGACCAATCAGAGAATAGTATTGGTGAGGAGCGGGGAGCAGAATCGTATTAGTGAGGACCGGGGAGCGCCGCTGCCTGTGCGGCTACTTCCACTGCGAGAAGCCTGGAGATGAGCGACTGCTCGCAGCAGAAGTATCCCGACCCGCAGCGCCGCTCCCCGGTCCTCCCTTCACACCCTAGCCGCTGATGTCCCCACAGTATCCGCATGGTGTTACAAAGATCCGGACATTTGTGTTAAAAATCGCTGATTGGTCGATGGCGCTGCCCGCGACCAATCACCGATTTGGGTGCCAAATTTAAATATCGGCCGCGACCAATCAGCACAGCGGTGTTTAAATCTGGAGCCAAGATCGGTGATTGGTCGCGTCCGATATTTAAATTTGGCGCCCAAATTGGTGATTGGTCGCGGGCAGCGCCAGCGACCAATCAGCGATTTTTAACACAAATGTCTGGACCTTTGTAACACCATGCGGATACTGTGGGGACATGAGCGGCTAGGGTGTGAAGGGAGGACCGGGGAGCGGCGCTGCCTGTGCGGATATTTCTGCTGCGAGAACCAGGGACATGAGCGAGCGCTCGCAGCAGAAGTATCCGGACCCGCAGCGCCGCTCACCGGTCCTCCCTTCACACACTAGCCACTGATGTCCCCACAGTATCCGCATGGTGTTACAAAGGTCCGGACATTTGTGTTAAAAATCGCTGATTGGTCACTGGCGCTGCCCGCGACCAATCACCGATTTGGGTGCCAAATTTAAATATCGGCCGCGACTAGTGTTGAGCATTCCGATACTGAAATATCGGGTATCGGCCGATATTCGCGGTATCGGAATTCCGATACTTAATTCCGATACTTTTGCAATATCGTGTACCGGAATCGGAAGTTCCCATAATGCAATGAGCCATTTTCATTTTATTCAACCAATGAGGATCCTAAGAAGTGTGGGCACATCCTGTTAGGCATGTAGGCATCTTAACTAATGGCATGGCTGTGATTGGCTGCTGAAATGATGTCATGATGCACTATAAAAGCCGCCGCCGCCATTTTGAGCTCACTCTGCTGTGAATTCAGTTAGGGATAGGACGCTGTTGTTCTGAGGGACAGTTTTAGCTACCTATTTGGTCTATTCTGCTTTACCGAAGCTACTTTATAAATCGCTGTGCCTTGCAGTACTAGTGCACAGTTCTCTGTGCTGTTCATCGCTTTCTGCAAGGTCTGGTGTGTGAGTGCAGCTCACCCTGTAGTGTGTGCTTCAGCCACGTCTGGTTATAGTGCACTCAGTGTGTGTCACTGCCTCATACATTGTCCTTTTTTGCCAATTCATAATTTTTCCTGATATCTTCTATTAGTGTGGTGGTTCCATCCGTATTCAGCTAAATTGGTTCCAAACACACTATATAGGAGTAGATAGAGAAATTTTTTTGGTCTTGCAGCGCTAGTGCACAGTGCTCTGCATCTGTACTGTTCACCGCTGTCTGCAAGGTCTGGTGTATGAGTGCAGCTCACCCTGTAGTGTGTGCTTCAACCACGTCTGGTTGTAGTGCACTCAGTGTGTGTCACTGCCTCATACATTGTCCTTTTTTGCCAATTCATAATTTTTCCTGATTTCTCCTATTAGTGTGGTGGTTCCATCCGTATTCAGCTAAATTGGTTCCAAACACACTATATAGGAGTAGTTAGAGGAGCCTTTCTGCAGCATTGGGCCCTGCAGCCCCAGCCAGATTAGTATTAGCCTATTTTTTGCAGCCTCATCTATTGCATTGTAGGTTACCTTCCTACATTGTAATAGCTACAAAAAGTTTGTGATACTATCGTTATTACATCTTTAGGCACATCCAGTGTCTTTTTGTGACAAAAAAAAACCTAAATAAAGTTCACCAAACACTCCACTTTACAGTTGTGTAGGCCACATTAGCTCATATTAAAGTCTAGTCCACACTTTATAAAATTAGTGTTTCTTATACCTGTTAGCAGCTGTTCAGGAATAAGCACACTAAGCCCTTAGTACTTTTCTGCCTATCTTTATCAGTCTACCAAGATGAAGAAGGCAGGGAGTAAGGCAGGGAGTAAGGCATGTGGTCGTGGGCGTGGAGTTTCTGCAGGGAGAGGACGTGACGATTCTGTGCCTGCAGGGAGAGGACGTGGGGATTCTGTGCCTGCTGCGGGCACCAGTGACTCAGCATCCCCCAGTTTTACCAGGGAACAGTCCTTTATGCGCAGCTTTGTAGGAGCTAGCCGTACCCCACTGCTGCGGGAGGACCAAATTGAAGCCGTTGTCGGATGGATGGCAGCTAACGCATCGACTTCAATTAGTTCCAGATCCTCTCAGGTCCTGAGCACTGAAGAGCACCCATCTGTCTCTTCACCACCTGCCAAATTGCCCAGGCAGTCAGAGAGCCCTGGACAGGTGCCATCTCTACTTCTGTTCTCTGAATCTCTTGGCTTGGAAAGAGGGGGCCAGCCAAGCAGAATTCGAGAATTTGAAGAAGAGGTAGTATGCAGTGATGCGCAACCGTTTTGTGTCTCTGAATCTGAAGAGGCGGGTGGGCCAGTGCCTATGGTCAGCAGCACACCTCAGTACGCATCTGATGATGAGACTCAGGTGCCACTTTCTGGTGCGTACTGTGCTGTCGAGACTACCCAGGAGAAGCAGTTGTTTGAAGAGGGTGGTGTAGATGATGAGGTCCTTGATCCATCATGGCGTGAGGGACAGGAAGGTGGTGGGAGCAGCTCTGAGGAAGAGATTCCCCGAACAGCCCAAAAAGGAGGGAGAGGGAGGGGGCAGACTTGGTTGCCTGTAGCCTCCACTTCGGCACCCATTAGGAGCATGGCTCTTCCAAAATCCAAAGCGGGCGCTCCCAAGACTTGCAGTGCCTGGTCCTTTTTTGACACAGTTGCAGATGACATTTGCTTTGTCAAATGCAAGCTGTGTAATCAGAAGGTGAAAAGAGGGAAAAGTGTCAGCAACCTCAATACCACAAATATGTGGAAACATGTGCGGACCAAGCACGTGGTGGAGTTACAAAAACACACTGAAGACCTAGGCCAACCTACAGCGCCACCTACCACCTCTTCAGCTCGTGTTGTAGCCTCTTCCTCCAGCTCACACACAGCTGGTTCGGCTTCCTCACAGGATCGCCATGGAAGAATCTCTGGCACTGTTGTACAGAGACACAGTGTAATTCCACCCACAGCACCACTTTCCCAGTCATCCTCACACTCCCAGGCCAGTCTACAGCCATCGTTAGCACAGGCATGGGAGAAAAGGCACCCATACTCGGCAAACCACCCCCGAGCACAGGCTCTGAATGCTGGCATTGCTAAACTACTGGCCCTTGAAATGCAATCATTCAGGCTGGTGGAGACTGACACATTCCGTAACTTTATGGCATTGGCAGTCCCACAATACAACGTGCCCAGACGATTTTATTTCAGCAGGCAAGCCGTCCCTGCCCTGCAACATCATGTGGAGGGAAAAATTAAACATGCGCTACAAAACGCCGTCAGTAGCAAGGTCCACCTGACCACCGATGCATGGACAGGGACGATACCTTTCCCTCACTGCCCATTGGGTAAATGTTGTGGAGCCGGGTACAGATCTTGAGAGTGGCGCTGTACGTGTTCTGCCAACTCCAAGGATTGCAGGAATCCAGTCTGTACACATTGACTGCTCCTCATACTCCAGTTCCTCTGAATCAGCGCTGCAGGAGCCGTCACGGTCTACCTCCACATCGACCCGTGAACGGTTACCTGTTATGGTGACCAATATGAGCACAGGCGTGGCCAAACGTCAACAGGCCGTATTAAAATTAATTTCTTTGGGGAATCGAAGCAACACAGCGCAGGAGCTCTGGAATGCCATCAAGCAGCAGAGCGACGTGTGGTTTGTGCCAGCGAATCTCCAGCTAGGCATGGTAGTGTGTGGCAATGGCCGAAATCTGGTGGCAGCTCTGGGCCTAGGCAACCTCACTCACATCCCATGTCTGGCACATGTGCTCAACTTGGTCGTGCAGAGTTTTTTGAGGGACTATCCGGATCTTGATGCACTGCTTCACAAGGTCCGCATAGAGTGCGCTCACTTGCGGCGTTCCAGCAATGCAAGATCACGCATTGCAGCTCTGCAGCGCCGATTACGTCTTCCGGAACATCGCATCATGTGTGACCTACCCACCAGGTGGAATTCAACGTTACATATGTTGGAGAGGTTGTGTGAGCAGCAGGCAGCAGTAATGGAGTACCAGCTGCAGCAGGCGCAAACAAGTCGCAGTGCGCGCCGTTCACACTTCACCACCACTGAGTGGGCCTCTATGAAGGACATTTGCCAAGTTTTGCGTGCCTTCGATTATTCCACGCGGATGGCGAGTGCAGATGATGCACTAGTCAGCATGACTATCCCCCTTATCTGCCTGCTTGAAAAAACACTGCAAGCACTAAGGGACGAGGTTTTGGAAGAGGTGGAGGATGAGGAGTCACAAATGCCATCTGCTTCTCTACAGTCTGCGCAACGTGGTTCCTCACAAAGGCCTAAGCAGGGGACACTTTGTGAGGAGGATGAGGAGGAGTCAATGGATGAGGAAGACATCTGTCCAGAGGAGGGAGGTACACAATGCTCTAGTAGTCAGTATCTAGAGCGAGGGTGGGGTGATGCAGAGCAGGCAGAGATCACGCCTCAAGCAGGGGACAGCGTTTCTTGGCCAGTTGGCAGTCTGCAGCACATGGTTGATTTCATGCTGCAGTGCCTGAGAAACGACCGCCGCATCGCCCACATTCTCAACACGGCTGATTATTGGGTGTCCACCCTCCTAGATCCTCGCTACCGGGACAACTTACAAAGCCTCATAACACCGTTGAACCGGAGCGTAAAATGCGGGAGTACCAAGACGCACTGGTGCATTCCATCATGTTCTCCATTCCAACCGAGAGCAGTGCTGCTAGTGCTTTACAAAGCAGCTCAGTGCGTCGAGGCAGTGGAGGAAGCTCTGCACAAAGAGGGAGCAGAAGCAGCGCCTCAGCACAAGGCAAGACCAGTATGGCCGAAATGTGGCAAAGTTTTGTGTCCCCGCCGCCACAAATGTCTACACCATCACAGACGGCTCCAGTCAGCAGGAGGCAACGTTTCCGTCAGATGGTGACAGACTACATGTCTTGCCCTCTTAGTATACTCCCAGACGGCTCTTCTCCCTTCAAGTTTTGGGTCTGTAAGCTAGATACATGGCCAGAGCTAAGTCAGTATGCATTGGAGGTGCTAGCTTGCCCTGCTGCTAGTGTATTATCGGAACGCGTCTTTAGTGCCGCAGGTGGTGTACTAACAGACCGCCGCATGCGACTATCCTCCGATAACGTTGACCGACTTACTTTTCTCAAAATGAACAAGGCCTGGATCTCTCATGAATTTGCCAGTCCTCTTCCAGAATAAATAATTGTTGGCAAAAGTATCCAGGTCTCCTGTTCTGTTCATGTTTCTACCACCTGAACTGTAATCCCTGAGCTCCAACACCGCCAGTTGGCGCTCGGAAGTGCCGTCTGCACAGTCAACACTTGCTGCCGTGTCATTGGGGTTCAGTAACGTCAGCTGTTCCCCTGCTGTGCGGACGGCAATTTCTCCTGCTCTGTCCACATTCTCACTACTACAGATTTTAAAGTTGCTCCAATTACACCTCTGGCTCCTCTGTTTTCAGTATTATCCCTGAGCTCCAACACCGCCAGTTGGCGCTCGGAAGTGCCGTCTGCACAGTCAACACTTGCTGCCGTGTCATTGGGGTTCAGTAACGTCAGCTGTTCCCCTGCTGTGCGGACGGCAATTTCTCCTGCTCTGTCCACATTCTCACTACTACAGATTTTAAAGTTGCTCCAATTACACCTCTGGCTCCTCTGTTTTCAGTATTATCCCTGAGCTCCAACACCGCCAGTTGGCGCTCGGAAGTGCCGTCTGCACAGTCAACACTTGCTGCCGTGTCATTGGGGTTCAGTAACGTCAGCTGTTCCCCTGCTGTGCGGACGGCAATTTCTCCTGCTCTGTCCACATTCTCACTACTACAGATTTTAAAGTTGCTCCAATTACACCTCTGGCTCCTCTGTTTTCAGTATTATCCCTGAGCTCCAACACCGCCAGTTGGCGCTCGGAAGTGCCGTCTGCACAGTCAACACTTGCTGCCGTGTCATTGGGGTTCAGTAACGTCAGCTGTTCCCCTGCTGTGCGGACGGCAATTTCTCCTGCTCTGTCCACATTCTCACTACTACAGATTTTAAAGTTGCTCCAATTACACCTCTGGCTCCTCTGTTTTCAGTATTATCCCTGAGCTCCAACACCGCCAGTTGGCGCTCGGAAGTGCCGTCTGCACAGTCAACACTTGCTGCCATGTTATTGGGGTTCGGTAACGTCAGCTGTTCCCCTGCTGTGCGGACGGCAATTTCTCCTGCTCTGTCCACATTCTCACTACTACAGATTTTAAAGTTGCTCCAATTACACCTCTGGCTCCTCTGTTTTCAGTATTATCCCTGAGCTCCAACACCGCCAGTTGGCGCTCGGAAGTGCCGTCTGCACAGTCAACACTTGCTGCCGTGTCATTGGGGTTCAGTAACGTCAGCTGTTCCCCTGCTGTGCGGACGGCAATTTCTCCTGCTCTGTCCACATCCACTGTACTACTGATTTAAAACCTCCTCCAAATACACCTCTGGCTCCTCTGTTTTCAGTATTATCCCTGAGCTCCAACACCGCCAGTTGGCGCTCGGAAGTGCCGTCTGCACAGTCAACACTTGCTGCCATGTTATTGGGGTTCGGTAACGTCAGCTGTTCCCCAGCTGTGCGGACGGCAATTTCTCCTGCTCTGTCCACATTCTCACTACTACAGATTTTAAAGTTGCTCCAATTACACCTCTGGCTCCTCTGTTTTCAGTATTATCCCTGAGCTCCAACACCGCCAGTTGGCGCTCGGAAGTGCCGTCTGCACAGTCAACACTTGCTACCGTGTTATTGGGTTCAGTAACGTCAGTTGTTCCCCTGCTGTGCGGACGGCAAATTCTCCTGCTCTGTCCACATCCACTGTACTACTGATTTAAAACCTCCTCCAAATACACCTCTGGCTCCACTCTGTTTTTAGTATTTACCCTGGGTTCCAGCACCGCCAGCTGGTTCTCGGTAGTTCCATTTGCTCTTGTACCTTCTACTACCCATCCGGGTTCCAGTACCGTCAGCTGGTTCTCGGCAGTGCCTTTGGATTAGGTGCCTCCTTCTCGGTATCCAAGTTCCACCAACGTCTGCTGGTTCTTGGTAGTGCTTTCTGGCACAGGTACCTCCTGCTTAGTAACCGAGTTCCAGTACCGTCAGCTGGTCTTCGGCAGTTCCATTGGCTTTTGTACCTTCTGCTACCCATCCGGGTTCCAGTACCGTCAGCTGGTTCTCGGCAGTGCCTTTGGATTAGGTGCCTCCTTCTCGGTATCCAAGTTCCACCAACGTCTGCTGGTCCTTGGTAGTGCTTTCTGGCACAGGTACCTCCTGCTTAGTAACTGAGTTCCAGTACCGTCAGCTGGTCTTCGGCAGTTCCATTGGCTCTTGTACCTTCTACTACCCATCTGGGTTCCAGTACCGTCAGCTGGTTCTCGGCAGTGTCTTTTGCACGGGTGCTCCCTCCTGCCCAGCCTGGTTCCAGCATGCCAGCTGTTTCCGGGTAGTGTCAACGTCACTTTGCCTCCAATGCGTTGTCCTGTCGTGTTGCGGTCGGGTTAGCCGACTCTATGGTGCCTGCAGTTTAGGTGACTCCTATGTGGGCTGCGGGATCTGGCAATGAAGGCTGGTTCCATAGTGCCTATAGGACAAGCACCCCCTGTAGGACTGTGGGTTTTGGTAACTGCGGCCGGCTCGCGGCCTTGAACTTTTTTTTACATGGGTACCTTCTGCTACCCATCCGGGTTCCAGTACCGTCAGCTGGTTCTCGGCAGTGCCTTTGGATTAGGTGCCTCCTTCTCGGTATCCAAGTTCCACCAACGTCTGCTGGTCCTTGGTAGTGCTTTCTGGCACAGGTACCTCCTGCTTAGTAACCGAGTTCCAGTACCGTCAGCTGGTCTTCGGCAGTTCCATTGGCTCTTGTACCTTCTGCTACCCATCCGGGTTCCAGTACCGTCAGCTGGTCCTCGGTAGTTCCATTTGCTCTTGTACCTTCTACTACCCATCCGGGTTCCAGTACCGTCAGCTGGTTCTCGGCAGTGACTTTGGCACGGGTACTCCCTCCTGCCCAGCCTGGTTCCAGCACGCCAGCTGTTTCCGGGTAGTGTCAACGTCACTTTGCCTCCAATGCGTTGTCCTGTCGTGTTGCGGTTGGGTTAGCCGACTCTATGGTGCCTGCAGTTTAGGTGACTCCTATGTGGGCTGCGGGATCAGGCAATGAAGGCTGGTTCCATAGTGCCAATAGGACAAGCACCCCCTGTAGGACTGTGGGTTTTGGTAACTGCAGCCGGCTCGCGGCCGTGAACTTTTTTTTACATGGGTACCTTCTGCTACCCATCCGGGTTCCAGTACCGTCAGCTGGTTCTCGGCAGTGCCTTTGGATTAGGTGCCTCCTTCTCGGTATCCAAGTTCCACCAACGTCTGCTGGTCCTTGGTAGTGCTTTCTGGCACAGGTACCTCCTGCTTAGTAACCGAGTTCCAGTACCGTCAGCTGGTCTTCGGCAGTTCCATTGGCTCTTGTACCTTCTACTACCCATCCGGGTTCCAGTACCGTCAGCTGGTTCTCGGTAGTTCCTCAGCTTTCTTGTACCTTCTGCTACATTTCCAAGTTCAAGCTTTTTGAAATGGTTCTTGGTAATCACTCTGGATCTCCCTGACGAGGACCCTGAAGACCAACCCTAAGAAGACGAGGACCCCGAAGACAACGACCCTGAAGACGAGGACCCTGAAGACCACCCCGAAGAAGACGAGGACCCTGAAGACCACCCCGAAGAAGACTAGGACCCTGAAGACCACCCCGAAGAAGACGAGGACCCTGAAGACCACCCCGAAGACGAGGACCCTGAAGACCACCCCGAAGAAGACGAGGACCCTGAAGACCACCCAGAAGAAGACGAGGACCCTGAAGACGAGGACCCAGAAGACCAACCCGAAGAAGACAAGGACCCCGAAGACCACCCCGAAGAAGACCAAGAAGATGACCCTGAAGAAGTTGACCAAGAGGACAAAGAAGAGAAGACAAGCACCAAGATACAGAAGAACAAGAGACAGAAAACCAAGAAGCAGAAATACAAGAAGCTGCAGAACAAAAAGAACATTAAGCATAAGACTAAAAATCAGAGCAAAAGATAATATCTAAATTATAAGCAGAAGATGACTAAGCAGTGTATGGGGGTGAGTCCGTTCCTCCTCGTGGTGCCCCTGGAAAAGACCTGCTGCTGCAGGCCAAACTGAACGCGGACAAATCCTGTTGTAAATCTTTTGTGACGGGCAGAACGAAAGGTGTAATGTCCAACCTTTTATAGATAACAACTACAGGAATGCCTGTCACAAATAAGAATATGATGAAGAAGAAGAATATGAAGATGATGAAGAAGTAGAATATGAAGAATGTAAAAAAAAAGAATAATACGAAGAAGGTGAAGAAGAAGAGGATGAAAAAGATGCTGAGGATGATGAAGGAGAAAGTGTGGGAGAAGTAAAAAAGAAGGTGAAGAGCATGGAAGTAGTGAAACATAAATATCTGTCAAAATATAAAAATACTTAACATAGTCAATATTTCCGTAACTCAGAACGTCTTAAAAAAAATATTAATTCCTGCTATTCCATTTGATTGGGCTAAACCTCTATGCCTTTATTGTCTCCCCCACCTCCCCCAATACATTCTACATTATTCTTAGTTGTTTTCCTTCATGTAGAATTAACCTACAAGGAAAGAAAGGGTTTATTTTCATTCCGATATTTCTGTCCCATTGACTTGCATTGGTTTCCGGTATTGGAATCGGCGATATCCGATACTTTTTCGGTATCTGTCCGATCCGATATTTCCCGATATCGGAAGGTATCGCTCAACACTAGCCGCGACCAATCACCGATCTTGGCTCCACATTTAAACACCGCTGTACTGATTGGTCGCGGACGCTATTTAAATGTGGCGCCAAAATCGGTGATTGGTCGCGCCCAGCGTCGGCGACCAATCAGCACAGCGGTGTTTAAATGTGGAGCCAAGATCGGTGATTGGTCGCGGCCGATATTTAAATTTGGCGCCCAAATCGGTGATTGGTCGCGGGCAGCGCCAGCGACCAATCAGCGATTTTTAACACAAATGTCCGGACCTTTGTAACACCATGCGAATACTGTGGGGACATCAGCGGTTAGGGTGTGAAGGGAGTACCGGGGAGCGGCGCTGCGGGTCGGGATACTTCTGCTGCGAGCAGTCGCTCATGTCCCGGGTTCTCGCAGCGGAAGTAGCCGCACAGGCAGCGGCGCTCCCCGGTCCTCACTAATACGATTCTGCTCCCCGCTCCTCACCAATACGATTCGCTGATTGGTCGCGCTCTCCGCACGCGACCAATCAGTGATCTTGGCGCTAAAGTTAAACACCGCTCTGCTGATTGGTCGCGGCCGCTGCCCGCGACCAATCACCGATTTGGGCGCCACATTTAAATAGCGGCCGCGACCAATCACCGATCTTGCCGCCACATTTAAACACTGCTGTGCTAATTGGTCGCGGACACCAGCCGCGACCAATCAGCGAGCTTGGCGCCAAATTTAAACAACGCTCTGCTGATTGGTCGCGGACGCCAGACGCGTCCAATCAGCGAGATTGGCGCCAAATTTAAACAACGCTCTGCTGATTGATCGCGGTCGCTGGCCGAGATCAATCAGCAGTATTGGCGCCAAATTTAAACACCGCTCTGCATCGCTCTGCTGATTGGTCGCCGGCCGCGACCAATCAGCAGTATTGTCGCCAAATTTAGACACCTCTTTGCTGATTGGTCGCGGTCGCGACTAATCAGCGAGATTGGCGCCAAATTTAAACAACGCTCTGTTGATTGGTCGAGGCCGGCGACCGCGACCAATTAGCAGAGCGATGCAGAGCGGGGTTTAAATTTGGCCCCAAAGTCGCTGATTAGTCGCGTCCGACGGCCGCGACCAATCAACAGAGCGTTGTTTAAATTTTGCACCAAAATCGCTGATCGGTCGGGCCCGTCAGACGCGACTAATCAGCGACTTTGGGGCCAAATTTAAACCCCGCTCTGCTGATTGGTCGCGGCCGTCAGACGCGACTAATCAGCGACTTTGGGGCCAAATTTAAACCCCGCTCTGCTGATTGGTCGCGGTCGGCGGCCGCGACCAATCAGCAGTATTGGCGCCAAATTTAAACACCGCTCTGCTGATTGGTCGAGACTAATCAGCGATTTTGGTGCCAAATTTAAACACGCTCTCCAGTCCTCACTAACACGGTTCGCAGATTGGTCGCGGCCGCCGCCCGCGACCAATCACAGATATTGCCGCCAAATTTAAATACCGCTTTGCTGATTGGTCGCAGTTGCAGAACGCGACCAATCAGCGATTTGGGCGCCAAATTTAAACGCCGCTCTGCTAATTGCGCCCCGTCGGCCGCATACCTATTCTAGAATACCCGATGCGTTCAAATCGGGCCACCATCTAGTTAAAAAATATGCATCTAATTATATAATCGGAGTCAAGTGTAATGTTTTTGATCTCGTATGACCTATACATGTAGACTGGAATGTTACATGAATATACAATGTTTTCCTATACCACACATGTATTTCGCACTCTGTAGAGCCCTGCACCCTGACTGTGGCTGACATCAAAGAGAGAAATTTGGAGCTTCAATGGAGTTCAGACCTACACTCAAAATTTTTACACGGTGATATGGTAGAATTTCAGTGCATGGAAGGTTTTGAGCTGCCGATGTACACTGAAGTTAAAGGACTCTGCAAAAATGGTCAGATTCAGTATCCTTCCTGCAAAAAGAAAGGTATAACATAAACTACATATTCATTATCCCTCAATGTTACACTGGTGATCTGGCTTACACTAATCTCTTTTTCCCTGCCTAGAATCATTGAAATCTTGTGGTCCTCCTCCTAAAGTAGAGCACAGTGCAGATAACTTCTCACAACCGATGTATGAATCTGGCTCGGCGATTGTGTACCATTGTTCAGAACATCACTTCTTGAATGGCCACAGTACGATTCACTGCTCTGATGGGCACTGGGGATCTCCCCCAACTTGTATAGGTAAAGTATTATTTTGTGCACCCAGATATAATACCATGAGACACAAGACAATATCATGAATGTTTGGTTAGTGCTATACACTCTTTGATATTGAGTATTTATAGCATATACTCTTTCCTTTTAGGTGTGTTTTACAACCATCTATACTCTTTTGAGTATTGAGCTCTGTACTCTGTACTCACAAATGCAATGAAAAATCAGCAACAAGATGGTGACATGGTAGCTTTAATGCTCAAATTAATACAATAGATAGCATCCAAAATGTTTGAGAAAGTTAACCCCATATTTCATATCCAGAAAGGTGCTCAGGCAAGTGGAAGAAGTCATTACTGTTTTTCCAAGCACAGCGCATGGGGAACCGCAACAGTTGGGAGTAGGGCAGGATTTTGACTCTCTGATCCTTATCTTCTGTCTGTCAAACTACATATAGGCATAAAATAGGACAGTTTTAAGTCTGGGGCAGATAAGGAAGAAGACAATGGTGGGAAGTGAGGAAAAGAAATTCTCAGCTTCTATAGTGCCGCATAATGCTAACGAAATATAATGAATGGAAATTA
This sequence comes from Phyllobates terribilis, assembly GCF_046119375.1. NCBI lineage: Eukaryota > Metazoa > Chordata > Amphibia > Anura > Dendrobatidae > Phyllobates > Phyllobates terribilis. The sequence goes on along the minus strand of NW_027362768.1, from coordinate 29,765,070 downwards.
AAAGTTTATGGTAATCAGGACAGATACTTGGAAATACTACATGAAAACAAATGCCTTGGAAATACTAGCCTGATTTATGCTCAAAAAGCCATTTTAACTTGTTGTAGGGGATGAGTTCTACAAGACCCTGATTTATCCAAAGGGACAAGTACACTTCAGAGAAAACCTAAGTTAACAAAAAGACAAACTAACATCAAATCTTTTCACCTAAAAAATGTTTTATTGTCGTAAAACGTAAGAAAAAATGTAGACTACTCATAATTGGTAGGTCCATCTATGACATCTATTACTATACAATTTGATGTTCTTTATACCGCATAGTAAAAAAAAACAATAGCTGTGTTCTGTTCATTTTTCCTTCCCAAAACAGGAATAAAAATAAATCTAACTGTTGTATGTAACCTGAAATTTACTTCCAACGAAAACCACAGTTCTGCAACAAAACAACTAACAATGGTTATGGGCCTTGTAATGCAGCATAAAAAAAACCAATTCTGTTTCTATTGTGCAAATGTAGTCATTTAAAGAACTATAGAAACTTGGTATTGCTGTAATTGTAGCAACTCATAAAAGAACATTAACAAGTTATATATATCACATGAAGAACACCGTAAAAATTCATTAAGAAAAAAAAGCAATGGCGAACCTGTTTTCTCTATTGCCCTACTAAAAATATTAATGGTTAATAACACGTGTACTGTAAAATTACATTAGTTTGCTCCGCAAACGACAAGGTATCATACAGATACATTAAATTATGAAAATTAAAAAAAAAATAACTGCAGGAACACAGAGAGGAAATCATTTGACTGATCCTCAAGACTAAGGCTAAAATTAGTTGAGTCACTAAGGAGCTATACACTTAAACAGTCACTGTACTTTAAGACTTCTAAATCTCATTTGATATATGGCAAGAGATTAAAGGGTTTTTCTGGTCCTAAAAGGAATGTCACCAGTTTTTTTTCTTCCTAATCTGAGAGCAGCATGATGTAGAGACAGAGACCCTGATTTAAGGAACATATCATTTACTGTGTTGCTTGCTGTAGTTTTCAGAAGGTCAGTTTTATCAACAGGAGATTATCACTAGAGGACTAGTAAATCTGCGGCCATGTAGTCCTCCATATTCATGAGCTCTTTATAACCCCACCACCACCACTGATTAGCAGCTTTCAGCCTATGCACAGTGGTAGATCTGAGGCAGGTAAAACAGTTTTTCAAAAGTGAAGCACCCAGTAAAGTAAGTGATACATCGCTGGAATCAGGGTGTCTCCCTCTGGAATCAGGGTACTAATACCTCTGAAGCAGTGGGGAATTTAAAAGGGTAAGTAAGTATTGCGTGGTTATGTTTTAACCAATTGCCAGAATTTTATAGGCTAGCATTCTTGTTAGTATAAGAGCAATGTGTAAGTGCATATTCACATTGCAGCCTTTAACATGTACAATCTATACTAAAAACAATAAATAGATACCCTGCAGTAAGCAAATAAATGGTAGTAATACATGTAAAAAACATATGGTACTTAGTTGACACTTTTCATTTAACGCGTGTGAAAGTCATCCCACCACAAGGTGTACCCAGTCAGGATGACCCTAACTCCAGAGACTCACTTCACTATGTGCCAGTTGGCCTCAAAATAGACAGGGGGCATAGCAGGACCAGGAGGTGACTGTGTTTTGCACCTGCCTTTGGGCTGTGCACCTTGTCTAATTAGCTTTCCACAGGACGGTGCAAAGCACAGCCAGGCCCAGTTGGCCCATTGTCTATTTTGAGGCTGGCTGGTAGAAGACAGTGAGGTGATTCACTAGAGTTAGGGTCCATCCTGATTGGGTACACCTTGTCGTGGTGGGATGGCTTTTATGCTATTTTAATCAAAAATAGTGTCAACTATGTACCCTATGTTTTTTACATGTATTATCACTACTTGTATATTGTTTTCCACATGCCTGTGGAAAGATAAAAATAGTCAGGACGAGGCCCTGTTCAGCCTTCCTCTATTTTGAGACCTACTGGCACATAGCGAGGGGATTCATTAGAGTTATCCTGATTGACTACACCATGTCACGGCGGGATGGTTTTTACAGTCTTTGGATCAAAATAGTGTTAACCAAGTACCCTATGTTTTTACATGTATTAATAGAACTTATTTACTTACTGTAGGGTATCTATTTTTTTTATTCTATAATTTTATAGGTGTTGCATAATTAATGTTTCCCTTTGTATTACATTAAAATCTAGAAAGTCTTGAATATGCTTTTTTTTCCCCTATGATTACAGAACCGTGTGTTATATCCACAGAGGAGATGGACAGAAGCCACGTGCGTTTGAAATGGAACTTTGATAGCAATTTTTTCTTACACGGAGAGATTGTGGATTTCCTATGTAAATCTGGATATGAAAACTATGAGTATAAAATGGCTTATGCCTTAAGAAGTCAGTGCAGATTTGGAAAGCTTACCTATCCAAAATGTATACCACGACAAAGATAAATGTATGAATCTATGTATACGTGTATGGAGTACAAAAATCATTCATTGGGAAAATATTTTATAAGGCACGAAACATAATCTTGTTTTGAAGCAGATCTCTCAACAGATTTTTCATTACACTTAGTTATCTATCTATTTAGTACGTATGCTAAGAGCTGATGATGATCTCAGCCCACCTAGTCTGATTGACATCTCCTCAGTGTCGCTCATCCCTGTTGGTAGCTTACACTGCTCAATTGTCAGTGGGGCTGGGTGGGTGGACATTGATGCTCTTGGACTCATTCAGTCCACCACTCTACAACTGGACTTAGAAAACGCTCACACAAGCCTCATCAGGTCTAAATTCAGAAGGCAAAAAAGACAAACCAGTAAAAAGGCACACATGGCATGAGTACGTAAGAGCAATAGGACAAGAGTCAAAGTAGGGTAGGGGCGTTCATCTTATGGAGTTCTGCTGCAATGGGCACAACTCCATGGTATGCATTGGTTGGAAGCATGATGCAGCCGCTGTCCTTGTCACTCAGTTAATTCCACCCAAATAAAGCTGGAATGGGAATACCACAGGGTATAGGTACATGGGCTGGCGTACATGGGGTTGGGCACAGCAAACTCTAGACAGATAGTGGCACAAGTGACCAATGGAATTCGTAATGGTATTGAAGCAGAATCTTCTTTATTTGATATAGTGCAACATACAGGTTTCGCTGCTTCCAGGCCCCTTTATCAGCTCTCATCAGGTCTAAAAGATCATTTTAATAATATATGCACTTTGTATTGTGAAATCTGGTGATGGGTGAAAATTATCTAATTTAAAGGGCTATTAAGACATTTACAAATAGGGTATGGGGTCCCAATCTTGAGGCCCCCAAATAACATGAAACTCTTGCCTCAGAGTCCTTCATTCAGCTGTAAGACAAAACAAAATGCAAGGTAAACGAAGAAGAAAAAAAATAAAGACAAAAAGAAGAGATGGAAAATCACAGCAATGTGGTGAAGGACTTCCAGAAAAAGGTAAAGCAGTCCTGCATTGTTCCTCACAATGGCCGCTCTACATCTTCTACATCTAAATGGAAGTCATAGAAAATTCATTATCTGGGTCCTTTGGATGGTGGCATAAAAGCTTATTTTTGGAATATATTTTGTAAATTAAATGATAATGCTCCGTAGAAGAATACAAAGACACATGCAGGTCAGGAAGGGGTTAAACGTCCAAATATTTAATCTCTTATGTAAATAAAGAATCTTCTCCTTATTGATAGAACAAGTGATCTTCATACACAACATGATCCAGTATATCAAGACCAATAATGCCACATACGGGGGAGAAATACTGCCACACCATGGCCAGACCACATATTACCACCACATAGTGACTAAATAATATTACCACATAGTGACCGAATACTACAATACTGATCGTTAATAAAAACCACAATATTAATAACACTAAGATTACAACTAGTGTCACGGGTGTGTCGCCACGAAGATCGTCACGATTACACAGCCTGACTTCTCGCAGCTGACTTTTTGGTGCTTTGTGTTTTCAGCAGTGAGGGAGTTAATTCTCTCTCTCTCTGTGCTAGACGAGGTCCAGCCTCGCCCAGCTGCAATCAATGCTGCTGTAGTGAGTCTCCTTCAAATGCCTGCTGGTCTGTTTGGGAAGTGTCGGTGAAAGCATTTCATACAGACTTACAGAGCGGATCGTGGTATTTGGAGTTTCTGAGATAAGTGTATTTGGAGTGGTTTTTCCCTTCCTCACTTTATCATTTATCTCCTTTCCCGTTGGTGTTCCCTCTGTTGTAGTTGTGTAGTTTTTGTATGCAAGGTGGTTTTGGTTTTTCCCTTGTACTGTCTCGTTCGTCTAAGTACTGTGTGTGGGCATATTATTACTTGTCCTCTTTTGTTGTGATCGGGGTCCTTCTCAGGACTAGATTACTTAGGTGCAGGGATCCTCAGGAGGTAGGGGTTACGCTGGCGGCCTGGACCTCTGTACCTTTAACAGTACCTCCAGGTTGAGGGATTAGTCAGGGCCCCAGCTTAGGGTCAGCTTAGGCCCCCTACCTCCAGTATACAGAGACAGCGTGACAACTAGTGACATTATACACAGGAGCTCTGTATATAGTGTAAGTGTACAGGTAATACAGTGACTTACCAGTGATGTCTCTAGTTGAAGTAATTCAACTTCGCTTTTCTTCTTCATCATCTGGCGCAGACCGCCATCACCTCTTCCAGCGAGGACTCGTCTCTGCAGAAAGTAACACACAGATCGCTTTTAGATCAAAGACCCCAATTTTTCCTTAACTTCTGCACTGCGCCAGATGAAAAAAAAAATGTGACGTAGTGCTGCCCTGCAAAGTGAAAGGACTTCTGTCTTGTTCCACCCATGGAAAACAGTATCTTCAAAAGTAAAATATATTACAGCAGTAATAATATCCCATAGTTGCCCCCTACAGTAATTGTGTCACTACTTGCCACCAAAGACTTGCCAATGTTCCTCATTCTAGCCCCCGAACAGTAATTATGTCCTTCATACTGGCCCCCAAACAATAATTATGTTCCCCATCCTGGCCCACAAACAGTATTTGTCCCCCTTGCTGTAATAATGTCCCCCATCCTGGGGCCCTTTATTTAATATCCTTCATCCTGGGCCTCTTTATTAATGTCCCTCATTTGGGGCCCCTTTATTTAATCCCTTCACAACATATGATGTATTTTTCTGTCATTTGTCATGCCTTTGATGCGGGCTTAGCGTGCAAGCTAAGCCTGCATCTTTCCCCGTACATGACAGCTGATTTATTTATCCGTCATGTGCCTTTAACAGCCGGGGGTGGAGTGGAGCTCTGCCTGCGGCTGTTAACCTGTTAAATCCCGCTGTCAATCTCTGACAGCGGGATTTAACACACGTAGGCAGGGAGTGCATAATTTCATGCTCCTATTGGCGTGCCTGTGACGTGATCAGGGGGCGCCGATGGTTTGCCATGATAGCTGGGGGTCTGCTGAGGACCTCTGTGCCTGTCATTACAATCCTCCTGTGAACCGGACCCACAGCTGGTGTTCATAGGAGATTGTGATTTCTGCTATACATAGCAGCGTTGATGCACTGCTATGTATAGCACAAACAGACTAGTGCAGCTTCAAGTCCCCCTGAGGGGATGATTAAATACAGTGAAAAATCGGGAAAAAAAAAGTTTTAAAAAATGAGAAAAAATTAAAAACAAATTGTTCAAATCACGCCCCATTGATAATAAAACAATTAAAAGAAAATAAAAAATACACATTATTGCTATGTTCAGAAATGCCTAACATATCAAAATATTAAATAAATTAATCAGATCAGTAAACGGCGTAACAGGAAAAAAAATCAAAAGGCCAGAATTACATTTTTTTTTTGGCCACCGCAATATTGCAGTAAAATGCAATAAGAGGCAATAAAAGCATTGTATCTGACCCCAAAATAGTATTAATAAAAATGTCATCTCAGTGGCAAAAATAAGCCATCACACAGCCCATATTCATAAAAATGAAAACACTACGGGTCTCGGAAAATTGTTTTTCCACTTTAATTTTGGGGGAGACTCCAAATTCAGGCCTCCATTGGTTAATAAATTTGATTTCCATTGATGATTTTTGTGTGATTTTGTTGTCAGCACATTCAACTTTGTACAGAACAAAGTATTCAATGAGAATATTTCATTCATTCATATCTAGGATGTGTTATTTGAGTGTTCCCTTTATTTTTCTGAGCAGTGTATTATATCTACATTACCAAGAGTTAGTTATTGTGGTGCTTTGAACGTTTATTGTACGGGCATTTACAGCAACAGTAGAACAAAGCGCTATCCTGTAAACGTCTCCAGACTTCCCTCTCAGAAGTGCAATAAACACCAGATTAGGAGGGTCTCAGTTTCTGAATGCAACAAAGAATGGTTCCTTTTACTGAAACAATGGATGTACTGAAGTGTATAAGAATTTACCAATATTTCAATTGTGCACTTATTTACATAAAACAAGAATATCCCAATAAAAGATTTTTTTTTTGCCAAACTGATATACTGTGTTGCTCCTAGGTAGCGATGAGCACATTGCTTTCCGCAACCCCAGTCCAGGTCAGTGCTCTCTAACAAATAGGCAACCCCTGCATGTGTCACAGGTGTATAACAGATGTGACACATGCCGCCATGGCGACACTTTCATCGATACCGAACACGCCGCAAATACTTGGCGAGCACCTAAGCGTGCTCGCCGAAAGGGTTAACAATTCATACTCGCTCATCACTAATAATACAGGGTGGTCCAAAAGTAGGTGGACAGAAAGTGTAATAAGGTTATGAAGGGGGAGATTTATCACACATGGTGTAAAGTGAAACTGGCTCAGTTGCCCTTAGCAACCAATCAGATTCCACTTTTCATTCCTCACAGACTCTTTGGAAAATGAAAGGTGGAATCTGATTGGTTGCTAAGGGCAACTGAGCCAGTTTCACAGATCTAGTTTTCACAGATAGATCTCCCCCAAATCTGTTTTCTTTTCAGATAATTCAGATAACACATAATGGCAAATAATTTAAATACAGATCAAAGAAAATGGATTTTAACAGCGTATTGGAAATCTCAAAATGCTGAAACCGTTAGAGCAAATTGGGTTGAAACATTTGGTACTCAAGCCTCAAAGAGACAAACCATTTACCGCATTCGTGACAAATTCAATGCCACTGGCTCAATCCTTAATGCTCCAAAGAATGGTCGACCCAAAACAGTCTGTACAGAAGATAATAAACAACTTGTTGCTGAAACATTTGTTCAGAGTCCAAACAAGTCCACAGAAGAGCCTCTTTGAAATTGGGAATTTCACGAGCTTCTATCATTCGAATCCTGAAATCTATTGGGTGGAAAGCTGATCGTCCACATCTAATTCATGGTTTATTGGAGGATGATCCAGACAGGCGGCTGCAATTTAGTGAGATTATGCTTAACGAAATTGAAGAAAATCCAGTAATTTTAGATAACATTATGTGGAGTCATGAAGCTTCTTTCAAATTATCCGGCCATATTAACAGACATAATTGTGTTTACTGGTATAATGAGAACATGCATTTAACATTAGAGCAACAACTAAATGAGCCTGGTGTCAATGTTTGGGGTGGTATTTCAAGTTTTGGTGTTTTAGGACCAATATTTTAAGATGGAACAGTCACAGGAGAAAAGTATCTCGAAATTCTAATGAATCAAGTTGTTCCCCAGTTACAGCAACAACTTAATTCAAATGTTATTATTTTCTGTCCACCTACTTTTCGACCACCCTGTATAATTACACATACATGACCACTACTATACACACAGTAAATGGAGTCCTGGTCATGCAGGTGCACCACAACTTCATTCACACATGGCCTCTGTTCTTGTGATCAGTGTGGAACCACCACACTGTGGGTTGGTGATAAATGCTGTTTATTGGATGATCCATTAATAACTGCATACATAGATAGCAGTCTCCAGACACATTAACCTTAGAAATCAGTAAACAAATAAAAAAATATATATATATAAAAATAAAACAAACTTAAAAAGACAAAGTCCAACTTATGAAACAGCCCCACTTGGCCAACAACCAACAGGCAAAAATCAGGCATCGCTCATATCAGAATCGAAGTCATCCTCTACATGGAGGGGATACACAACGGCGCTCCCATCACTGCTTAGCAGAATTTCTCCATTCATCATTTTTTGAAGGACGTCAAGACTTCCACAGAGTTTCTTCACCTTTGGGATGGCAAACAGAGTTTCTAGTGGTACATGAATGGCATCTCCATCCAGGAATGGAGGTTTCGCAATGTTTTCTTCATTTACTATAGGAGTCTGGAAATTAGAAACCCACTTTGACACTCCATATGAATTGCTCTCATTGTGTGCCATAGTCACATTTTCCGCATCTTCTTCGGGGAAGAGATTACGTAAGAAGTTGTTTTTCAGACGATCTGCGTGTGATAGGGCATTGTTCAGTACTACTTTACGCAGATATTTTTCCTCTTGAATGCTTGGATATACCACATGAAGAACCTAGTCACATACAGAAAAGAAAAAATTACATCTTTACTTGTACTCAGTCCTTCATTATCATCGATCCAACATTTTCACCTCCAACAATATCTGGGATATCTCTTTTAAGTAGTGGGCCAAATGCCCAGCAATGTGTTCTGTGTCTGTGTCCCCTATAATTACTGAAGTTATGGTATATAGTCTGATCTTTAAAGGGAATCTGTCACCAGGCTTTTGCCACGTAATCTGAAAGCCGCACTATGTAGAAATTGAGACCCTGATTCCAGCAATTATCACTTTCTGGGCTGCTTGCTGTAGTTTTAATAAAATCACAGTTTTATCTGCTGCAGATCTAGCAGTTCTCTAAATGCTGAGCTGTGTACAACCCCGCCACAACACTGATTGGCAGCTTTCTGTGGACACTGTGCATAGGCAGAAAGCTGCCAATCAGTGGTGGCAGATAATTTATGCAGAGCTCAGATTAGCTGGAAAAGAGAGATTCCCTTTAAAAGGGAACAAGCCATATTCAAGCTGCCCGAACCACAAGCAACATGAATCAGACACTGACTGCGAAATTGCAGCCATGAATGATTTACTCTGAGACACTGCAACAATGCATAGTAAACATACTTTGCAAAGTCTGCCGGAGACTATGGCCCCGATTCAACATTTGAGATTTATTGCAGTCCCTTTCCTTTTTTTTTGTCTTGGGGTATTTGGTGACTTTGTGCTAAATTCTTTAAAATGGTGCACAATTTGGAGCAAAATCTAAAAATGCTTTTTTTTTTGTCTTTAACCAGTTTTTGCAACTTTTGAACACCAAAAGTTGCAAATCATTTAGAGTGAACCTGTAAAAAGGAGCATATTGTCCAATCTGCAGGCACCACGTTATAAAGCAGGGAGAGTGCAGTAGGCTGAGATATAGTTTTGTGTGAAAAGATTCATTATAACCAGTTTTTCCATCATTAAAACCTCTGCTCCTTGTAGGATTTTCGGTCCAGAGGGCGGTCCTATCAGTGACTGACAGCTTCCTTTGTATAAGTTTGCACAGAGAAAGAGCTGTCAGTCACTGATAGGACCGCCCTCTGAACCGAAAATCCCAGAAAGAGCAGAGGGTTAACTGATGAAAAAACAGGTTATACTGTATCTTTTCTCACAAAACTTTATATCAATCTGTATTGGTAGTTCCTTTTCCACCACTCCACAGGCTCTGTGCTTCCTTGGGGCAACTTCACACCGACTTATCAACAAATTCAGATATCAATAGTTTTCAAGGCACCAGAGAGATGATTCTATTGCTTTATTCATCCAAAATGCATCATAAAAACAATGTTTCGGCTAACAAGCGGCCTTTTTCAAGCGTAAACAAAATGGCAGATGAAGCTACTTGCCACAGGCGAGTTTGAACGAGCATCATATGCTTGAAATTAAAGTTGTTTACCCACAATTTTGGAAAGGTGCCAACAATTTTGTCCGGCCCAATTTTGGGGTGGTGTGTGAAATTATGTCCAATTTGCCTTTTTTCTCTGTTTGTTTGAAGTTCCAATAAACACAAAAGAAATAAACATGTGTATAACAAAACATGTATAATTGCAATAATTTTCTGGGAGAAATACTTAATTTTTTGGAACAATTTCAAGGGTTCCAACACTTTCGGCCATGACTGTATGCATCCCATCCTGGGCCGAACCTGGGATATATGTCTCCCATCATGATATATATGTCCCCTGCTCTATCGCTGTTCATTAACGCATAAACAAAACTAAAAGATTCTACTCACCTTCCCCACTCCAACGCAGCGCAGCATCCACTTCTGTAGCCGGCAGCGGTCTTCAGCGTGCAAGCGACAGGCATCAAATGACGTCATTGCCATGCACCGGCAGTGACGTAGATGCTGACGTCAGCTGCCGGCCTCTGATTGGCCAGAAGCATGTATTGCATTGCAGGGACCCGGCGGGTCTGTGCGCCGCAATGCATTTCAGCTGAATGTGTGTACTTGGACGCATATCCAGCTGAAATATGTGCTGGCGTGGGCGGGCCTCCCTCTCGCATGGCCCCGTTACTCGCCTGCTGATGGAAGTATTCAAGAGCTACACATGGCTACCTTTGTCAGTCCAATAGACAATGAATAATGGTCTACCATATTTTTCCATTAATTCCAAGAAGCAGTGAAGAAGAACAAAGGATTAGGAGCATCTTTCTAGTGATCAGTGAGATCAGACAGACCTGAATCCCTTATCTTGTGGATATGTGACAAATATATTTAGTAGGAAAACCATTCTAACCTCTTCCGTCCCAGCCTGTTTTCACTTTCCTGACCAGGCCAAATTTTACAATTCTGACCAGTGTCACTTTATGCGATAAGAACTCTGGAATACTTCAATGTATCCCAGTGATTCTGAAATTGTTTTTTCATGACACATTGTACTTCATGTTGGTGGTAAATTTAGGCTGATATTTTCACAAATAAATGCAAAAAGTATTGGAATTTTGGTGAAAATTTTTTAAATTTCGCAATTTTCAAATTTTTCAATTTTTTTGCCCTTAAAATCAATTTTCCAACAAAATTGTCAAAATATATTTTTTTAGGTATAACATCGCATTTGAAGTGACTTTGAGGGCCCTTCCATATAGAAAATACCCCAAAGTGACACCATTTTAAAAACTGCACCACTCAAAGTGCTCAAAAGCACATTCATTAAGTTTATTAACCCTTCAGATCCTTCACAAATTAAAGCAATGTGGAAGGAAAAAAATAAAATTTTACTTTTTCCCATAAACATGTTGATTTAGCCCCAAATTTTGCATTTTCACAAGGGTAATAGGAGAAAATGGCCTGTACAATTTGTTGTGCAGTTTGTCCTGAGTACACCCATACTCCATGTGTAGTAGAAAACTACTGTTTGGGCACACAGCAGGGCTCAGAAGGGAAGGAGCACCATTTGATTTTTGGAGTGCAAAATTGGCTGGAATAGATAGCGGATGCAATGTTGTGTTTGCAGCGCCCCTGATATGCCTAAACAGTGGAAACCTTCCACAAGTGACCCCATTTTGGAAACTACACCCCTCAAGGAACTTATCCAGAAGTGTGCTGAGCACTGTGAACTCACAGGTGCTTCATAAAATGTTATAACGTTCAACCGTGAAAATACATTTTTTCTGAAAAAATATTGGTTTTGCCCCAATTTTTCCATTTTAACAAGCGTAACAGGAGAAAATGGACTGTAAACTTTGTTGTGCAATTCCTCCTGAGTACACAGATACCCCATATGTGGTGGAAAACAACTGTTTGGCCGCACAGAAGGGCTTGAAAGGGAAAGAGCGCTAACTGAATTTTGGCGCTCAATTTTGTCTGGAACAGATTGCGGACGCCATGTCACTTTTGAAGAGCCCCTGACATGCCAAAAAAGCAAAAAACCCCACAAGGGACCCCATTTTGGAAATTACAACTCTTGAGGTATTCATCTAGGCGTGCAGTGAGCATTTGTAACCTTCAGGCGATTCACAGTATTGTATAACATTGGGCTGAGTAAATGGAAAATTACCATTTTTTCCACTAAAATGTTGCTTTGACCCCAAGTTTTTAATTTTCAAAAGGGATAATAGCAAAAAAATGAACGGTACAATTTGTTACGCAATTTCTCCTGAGTACGCCAAATACCCAACATGTGGTAGAAAACTACTTATGAGGCACAGTGCAAAGCTCAGAAGGGAAGAAGCGCCATATTTAGGTTTTAGATTTTGCTGGACTGGTTTGAGGGTGCCATGTCAAATTAGCAGAGCCATTGAGGTGCCAGAACAGCAGAACCCCTCCATAAGTGACCTCATTTTACAAACTACACCCCCCAATGAATTCATATAGTGGTGCAGTGAGCATGTTGACACCACATGTGCCTCACAGAAATTTATACCATTGGGTGGTGGTGAAGAATGAATAATTACATTTTTAGCACTACAATATTTTTTCAGCTCCAAGTTTTTAATTTTTATAATGGCGAATATGAAAAAATGGAACTCACAATTTGTTCCCCGCTCCAACATGTAATCGGAAACACTCTTCGGGCACACTGGAAGGCTCAGAAAAAAAGGAGCACCTTATTATAATCCAAATTTTGTTGTTATGGTTTGCGGGTGCCATGACCCACTGGCAGAGCCCTTTAGGTGACACAACAACAGAACCCTCCATAAGTGACCCCATCTTACAAACGACACTGCTCAATGAATTCATCTAAGGTTGCAGTAATCATATTGGTACTACGGGTATATCACAGAATTTCATACTATTGGAAAGTAAAGAAAAAATAATTACATTTTTACCACAAAAATTTTGTTTTCGTCCCAAATTTTACATTTTCACACAAGGAAATAGGTAAAGTTGGCATCCAAAATTTGTCACACAATTTGTGCCAAACGTGGCAATAGCCCATATGTGGCTGTACAGTACTGCTGAGCTATATGGCGAGACTCGGGAGAGAAGGGGCGCTATTTGACTCTTGGATAACAAATGATCATAGAATAGTTTGCGGACTCCATATGCAGAGTCTGGAAGGGCCAAAAGAGAAGCATCCCCTCTCAAGTGACCCTATTTTGGATTTACACCACTCAGGGAATTTATCTATAGGTGTAATGACTATTTTGACTCCATGGGTGTTTTACAGAAACAAACAGCAGTGGATCTTGCACAGTGAAAATTGCAAATCTGCCAGTGTAGTGCCCAATACATTGTAGTGCCCGTACATTATGCCCAAAGTGTCTCCATCTGCCTCATTATAGGGAGTCTTCTGCCTGGAGTTTCGTCTGAATCACGTATTTCAGAGATTACACGGAAACCTCGGTACAAACGCTCAGCGCAGAATAAATGTGAGCCAAGCCTTACTGCGATCTTTGGGAGGCAAAATGAACAAATCAACAGTAGCTAAAGAATTAGTTTTATTTTATTTTTTATGCCATTCCTCGTGCGGTGTAAGTGATAAGACAAATTTATTCTTCTGGTCTAAAAAGTTCATTTTTTTTCTCATTAAAGTACACTCTGCACCCCATCTTGACTGAAAAAAAAAAACAGAAATGTAGAAACTTTTTCAAATTTATTAAAAAAGAAAAAAACTGAAATATCACATGGTCATAAATATTCAGACCCTTTGCTCAGTATTGAGTAGAAGCACCCTTTTGAGCTAGTACAGCCACAAGTCTTCTTAGGAATGATGCAACAAGTTTTTAACACCTGGATTTGGGGATCCTCTGCTATTCTTCCTTGCAGATCCTCACCAGTTCCGTCAGGTTGGATGGTGAACGTTGGTGGACAGCCATTTTCAGGTCTCTCCAGAGATGCTCAATTGGGTTTAGGTCAGGGCTCTGGCAGGGACAGTCAAGAATGGTCACAGAGTTGTTCTGAAGCCACTCCTTTGTTATTTTAGCTGTATGCATAGGGTAATTGTCTTGTTGGAAGGTGAACCTTCGGCCAAGTCTGGGGTCCAGAGCACTCTGGAAGAGGTTTTCATTAAGGATATCTCTGTACTTGGCCGCATTCATGTTTCCTTCAATTGCAACCAGTCGTCCTTTCCCTGCAGCTGAAAAACACCCCCATAGCATGATGCTGCCACCACCATGTTTCACTGTTGGGATTGTATTGGGCAGGTGATGAGCAGTGCCGGGTTTTCTCCACACATACCGCCGCTTAGAATTCTCACCAAAAAGTTCTATCTTCGTCTCATCAGACCAGAGAATCTTATTTCTCATCGTCTGTGAGTCCTTCATGTGTTTTTTAGCAAATTCTATGAAGGCTTTCATATGTCTTGCACTGAAGAGAGGCTTCCGTCGGGCCACTCTGCCATAAAGGCCCGACTGGTGGAGGGCTGCAATGATAGTTGACTTTGTGGAACTTTCTCCCATCTCCCTACTGCATCTCTGGAGCTCAGCCACAGTGATCTTGGGGTTCTTCTTTACCTCTCTCACCAAGGCTCTGCTCCCACGATTGCTCAGTTTGGCTGGACTGCCAGGGCTAGGAAAACATCTGGTGGTCCCAAACTTCTTCCATTTAAGGATTATGGAGGCCACTGTGCTCTTAGGAACCTTGAGTAATGCAGAAATTCTTTTGTAACCTTGGCCAGATCTGTGCATTGCCACAATTCTGTCTCTGCACTCCTTGGACAGTTCCTTTGAGCTCATGATTCTCATTTGGTCTGACATGCACTGTGAGCAGTGAGGTCTTATACAGGGTGGTCCAAAAGTAGGTGGACAGAAAATAATAACATTTATTTTGATTTATATATAAAATTATATTTACTAACACAAGCATAACATTGACAATTAAATTTTATTCTGAATAATAATACAAAAGCCCTTAAATTTTATCAACGCAGGTGCTCAAACTGTTTTCCATTACAATTTGCACAGCTTTGAAGTCTGCCTCTTATGCTTCGACAAACATTTTTGCACAAGTCTCTTTGGGTATTAATTTCTTGAAATGCATCGCAAATGTAATTTTTCAAATCACTGACACTTTTTGGATTTTGACTATAAACTTTGTCCTTGAGTACTCCCCAAAAGAAAAAATCCATTGGGGTCAAGTCTGGTGAAAGTGCCGGCCAATCGTGGGCCTCTTCAGCCAATGCATTTATTAGAAAATGTTTCATCAAGATACACGCGGACTACTCTTGAATAATGTGGAGGGGCCCCATCTTGTTGGAAATAAAGGTCATTTGAATTAGGCTGTTGCTGTAACTGGGGAACAACTTGATTCATTAGAATTTCAAGATACTTATCTCCTGTGACTGTTCCATCTAAAAATATTGGTCCTAAAACACCAAAACTTGAAATACCACCCCAAACATTGACACCAGGCTCATTTAGTTGTTGCTCTAATGTTAAATGCATGTTCTCATTATACCAGTAAACACAATTATGTCTGTTAATATGGCCGGATAATTTGAAAGAAGCTTCATGACTCCACATAATGTTATCTAAAATTACTGGATTTTCTTCAATTTCGTTAAGCATAATCTCACTAAATTGCAGCCGCCTGTCTGGATCATCCTCCAATAAACCATGAATTAGACATGGACGATCAGCTTTCCACCCAATTTCAGGATTCGCATGATAGAAGCTCGTGAAATTCCCAATTCCAAAGAGGCTCTTCTGGTGGACTTTTTTTTGACTCGGAACAAATGTTGATATATAAATATGTTACACCATGTTTGATAAATCTCCCCCTTCAGAACCTTATTACACTTTCTGTCCACCTACTTTTGGACCACCCTGTATAGACAGGTGTGTGCCTTTCCAAATGAAGTCCTATTAGATTAATTAAACACAGTTGGACTCCAATGAAGGCGTAGAACCATCTCAAGGAGAATCACAAGGAAATGGACAGCATGTGACTGAAATATGAGTGTCTGAGCAAAGGGTCTGAATACTTATGACCATGTGATATTTCAGTTTTCAAGATGGGGTGCAGAGTGTACTTTAATGAGAATAAAATGAACTTTTTAGAATTTACCAAATGGCTGCAATGAAACAAAGAGTGAAAAATTTAAAGGGGTCTGAATACTTTCCGTACCCACTGTATTTGCGGGACAAGTTGATGCTTTTATTGGTACCATTTTCTGGCACATGACATTTTTTTGATCGCTTTTTATTCCGATTTTTGGGAGACAGAATGAACAAAAAACAGCAATTCAGTTTTGTGGACACAGCTCCTGTGCCCTCATGTTCGCCATAACGTAAATTTACGTCATTTTGTGGGTCCCGTGAAGGGGTTAAAGAGTAACCTTCGTTTTAATTTTTATTCCATAAATCAATAGTACACATGAAAATAAGAAACTTTGTAATATATCTTATCAGATAAATTTGCTTCTTTCTCTGCCAGAATGGATCAGTCATTATCAAAATTCTCAATTCTTAAGTAAAAATCTGTATTTAGTGAAGACAGACTCTCCCATTACTGAGATAAGAGATGGCAGCTGCCACTGATGAGATTCTATGTAGATGGCAGGAGCGAGGAGCTAGAGGCAGAGCTCCTCCTGTCCCTCTTATCTAGATAGACACTCAATCAATCACACTCCAACCTTTCCATCATGGCCAAGACCAAAAAGCTGTCTAAGGATACCAGGGGCAAAATTGTATACCTACACAAGGCTGGGATGGGCTACAGGACAATAGGTAAGCAGCTTGGTGAGAAGGCAACAACTGTTGGCACAATTATTAGAAAATGGAAGAAACACGAGATGACTGTCAATCTTCCTTGGTCTGGGGCTCCATGCAAGATCTTGCCTCGTGAGGTAATGATAATTCTGAGAAAGGTCAGGAAACAGCCCAGAACTACACGGGAGGACCTGTTCAATGACCTGAAGAGAGCAGGGACCACAGTCTCAAACATTACCATTACTAACACCCTATGCCATCATGGATTAAAATCGTGAAGGACACGCAAGGTCCCCCTGCTCAGGCCAGCACATGTCCAGGCCAGTTTGAAGTTCACCAATGACCATCTGGATGACCCAGAGGAGCCATGGGAGAAGGTCATGTGGTCAGATGAGACCAAAATATAACTTTTTGGTATTGACTCCACTTGCCGTGTTTGGAGGAAGAAGAAGGATGAGTACAACCCCAAGAACACCGTCCCAACCGTGAAGCATGGTGGGGGAAATATCATACTTTGGGGGTGCTTTTCTGCAAAGGGGAGAGGACGACTGCACCGTATTGAAGGGAGGATGGATGGGGTCATGTATCGTGAGAATGTGGCCAACAACCTCCTTCCCTCAGAGCATTGAAGATGAGTCGAGGCTGGGTCTTCCAGCATGAGAATGACCCGAAACATACAGCCAGGGAAACTAAGGAGTGGCTCCGTAAAAAGCAATTCAAGGTCCTGGAGTGGCCTAGCCAGTCTCCAGACCTGAACCTAATATAAATCTTTGGAGGGAGCTGAAACTCAATGTTGTCCAGCAACAGCCCTGAAACCTGAAAGATCTGGAGAAGATTTGTATGGAAGAGGGGTCCAAAATCCCTGCTGCTGTGTGTGCAAACTTGGTCAAGAACTACAGGAAACGTCAGACCTATGTAATTGCAAACAAAGGTTTCTGCACTTAATATTAAGTTCTGTTTTTCTATTGTATCAAATAATAATTTCATGCAATAACATGCTAATTAATTATGTAAAAATCATGCAATGTGACTTTCTGTTTTTTATCTTTCGATTCTGTTTCTCACAGTTGAAGTGTACCTACGATAAAAATTACAGACCTCTCCATTCTTTGTAGGTGGGAAAACTTGCAAAATTGGCAGTGTATCATATACTTATTTTTCCAACTCTACAAAAAGGTATAACCACAAACGATAGAGGCTATAGCTCAAATTAAAATATCAATCTTTATTATAAGGTAGACAATTTCACGAGTACGACAAACAGCAGGAGGAGATAAAATTATATATAGATCAAAGAGTTTGTATGAATATGTATATACATGAAGAAATATACATATAAAAAGTTCATATCGGGCTAATTACTATAATAAAGTACATCGTGCAATGAATATAGAAAGTAGTAATCAATAAATATATCAATGTAATTTTTTTTAGATTACGGTAAGGGACCCTTAATACCAAAAAAAAGTTTTGTTTTTTTTTTTAAACACAAATTTTTTTTTAAAAAATAAAGCTTTTTGGTACTCACCGTAAAATCTATTTCTCGTAGTCTTCATTAAGGTACACAGGAACCATGGATTAGTCTGCAGGACGATCTGGGAGAGCCACGGTACGTCTGACAGGAGGTTGTTCACATCCGCATACCAGGATCTTCGAGGCCATTCCATAAAGAAGAGGATGACGGGAATCCCCTGTGCCCTAATCTTCTCGAGAAGCTTGGCTTGCAGGGAAGAAGTAGAAACATGTACGGTAGGGTGAACTGAGACCAAAGGATAGCTTATGCGTCAACCGCGACTGCCAGTATATCTTGAGACCTTGCCACAAACCTAAGCACCTTGCAGTTTAGCCTGGAAGCCATTAGATCAACATCTGGAGTGCTCCAACAGAGACAGATTTGGCTGAAGACCTCCAGATGAAGTGATCACTCTCCCGCAGATAACCCCTTTTGGCTTAAGAAAAACCACAACCCAATTATCCACTCGGGTTATGCGAATCGCTGAAATCAATAGTACTCTGTCTTCCACCAAATCCAAAATCCTTGCGGTCTTTGCCATAGCCAATTGACTCAGAATTCTGCCCTGATGGCTGATTTATGCCACCGCGGTGGCATTGCTGGACTAAATCCGTACATATAAACCCAAGAGCAGGTGCTGCCAATGAAGAAGTGTATTCACGGATCATACACATAAAATCACTATTTATTAGTATCCATTAAAACATTGCAAGAAACAAACAAAACACAATTCCCTCAAAAAATGTGACCATATCCAATATAAAGATAAAAATAAAAAATCCGGTAGTGCAAGAGTGGGGTGCAGTCACCCTAAAATGACCACTGACCTCGTCCCCACCTGACAGCAGAGGTTAGCACCCTCTTGGATGCAAATGGCGCCCCCCGCTCCACGGCGGCTCTCCCTAATAGTCCCTATAAGACCCTAGTCCAATGAGAAATCATGGAAAGTGGGAAATCTCAAAAACGGAGATAATTAGTAGCCAACCTCTTATTCTGGACATTGGTCCACAGCAGACTAGAAACCATATGATCACACCACTATATATCACCCAGTGTTTAGTCCAATAATACATTCATAATAAACTGAGTAGCCAGAAGGTATGAATTGTATATCTCAATGATGTATACTTATTCAGAAATCTATTCAATACTATTAATCTGACAGATTGTACTAAAGTAGCAATATACAGCCCATGTGAAAGTAGCTAGTGGCAAGATCCTTCTCCAGAAGTGATAGCATATATGAGAAAAGAGAACAAATGATACACCTCAAGGGTACATGTTTTTAGTATATCCTAAAAGTACCTCAAGTTATTTTTTTCATATGTCTGTTAAGTAAAACTTTTGCCTACCAGCAATAAAGCTGATTAACTGACAGATTTCAAAAGCTATATGGTATAACAGGCCTAAATGAGATACAATAAATACTAAGCTCAAAACTAGAGTGTACTCAAGAATATAATGTTCAATAGGCCCACATAAGATAGAAATTATGCTTAGCTCACAAAAAAGGGTACAAGAATGTGTAAAACTTAATAGCGCATTGCTAAGCGATATGGTATAATAGGTCCACATTGAATATAATAGATGCTATGCTCAAAAAATAGAGTGTACACTGATATATAATGTTCAATAGGCCCACATGAAATACAATTGATGCTAAGCTCATAAAAAAGTGTACAAAAGTTTGTAAAGCTAGAAGCGTTTCTCCTTAGGATAGGCTGATTAGGAGCACATATAATGTAAGTTCATAGAGCAACAAATATGAAAATGAATTGATCACTTAGCTTGTGAAGACAAAAATGGAATTCCTGTTAAAGTGCCCCGTGCAGTTTCTGGATACAGGGAGCAATGGCCTTGTGGATAAGAAGTCTCATGCAGGCTAAGGATACAATGTCCAAATCTGGGTGGAAGTCTTACCTAATGGCAACATAGAACTAGCCCCATCCATGTAGCAAGAAGTGCCAGGCACATAGCTCTGAGTTCCAATATGATGATTGGGAGAAGCCTCTCCAGTCTCTTCCAAGAGCTCTTGAATGGAGAAATGACAAAAGACTACTCTCCATTTGAGGAGATTGGCGTCTGTTGTCAGAACCTGCCACTGACTAGGGCAGAAGATGTGACACTGATATAACAAAGGTGAAGTTAACCACTATCTGAAATGGTAAGCCAAAGCGTCAATTCGGAGAATGAACTGTCCTTTCCAAAGAAGAGAAAAGGGTGTTCTGAAGGGGTCTTGAATGAAACTGCACAAATGACATCACCTCGAAAGCCACAACCATCTTGCCTAGGACTCTCATGCAGAACTGGAGGGGGCTGTTCCCTGGTCTCCTCAAAGTACCAGACTTCTTTGCCCTGTTGATAATTCACCTGAAGCGAGACAGGGTGTCCAAGACAATCTGTAGGCTCTCCAAGTTCTTCGAGTAAGGAGCCTTGATATGAATGTTGTCCAGGTAAGTTATCACCACAAATTATTGCCTATGGTCCGAAGCAGTGCAACAGCTGAAGCCAAGACCTTGGGTGGTGCGTCCAAGCCAAAGGGAAGGGAGACAAACTGAAAATGATCTTGGTAGGCCACAAAGCGGAGAAACCTCTTGTGAGAGGGAAAATAGAAATATGTAGGTAATCGCCCCGATTGTCAACCAAACACAGAAACTCCTCGGATTCCATGGAGGTGTTAATCCAGTGGAAAGACTCCACCCTGAAGTGACGCAGCCGGATCTTCTCATTCAGTAGCCTTAGGTCCAGGATAAGCCACACTGAGTTGTCCTTGGGTATGAAAAACAGATTTGAGTAGAATCCCTTGAAATATTCTAGGGGTGGTACAGGCGTAAAGACCCCTGCCTGAAGGAGAGACGATAAGGCCCGGTCGAAATTGGAGGTGGTCCTGGGGGGACAGGATATGAAGAATTCTATCCTATAACCGGAGGGGATGATCTCTCTGACCCAAATTTCGATCGCCCCCAGTCATGCAACCTGGAAGAAAAGAAACGACCACTCACCCAGAAGAAATCCCCGAGTAGAGAAAAGCAGTCACGCATTTTCCCCTCTGTAGCCTCTGGAAGTAGAAGCCTTGCTTTCATGACCATGCAATCGCCATGACGGTGTAGGCTTGAACGATGGTCTCCTTGTTCTTTGGAAAACCTGAGGTCTCACCTGATGGATGGTGTCACTTGCCAACTGACGAAAAGGATGAAATTAAAGAGACACGCATCTTCGCAATGGAGGGTTAGTCCTGGACTGAGGAAGAAGCGTGCTCCTACCTCCAGTGGCATCTGCAATGATCTCCGCCAACGTGGTTCCGAACAGATGAGAACCTTGAAAAGGCAGAGACCTGTAAGAGACATCTATCCACCAGGCTTTGAGCCACAATATTGTTCACAGTCTGAGCTGAGCAGTTAGCTGCGTCCAAGGATTCCGAACACAGATACTAGCCTGCTTGAGCGATCTGGTCTGATAGATCCGCTAAATTAGCCCCAAGAGAATTAGAAAGCATAAGCTGACGCAATTGCTTCACCGAGGCAGTCGTCATTTTAGACACCCAAGTAGCGGCAAAAACTTTCCGCCTCAAATGCGGACACGGCTGACATGGGGGGAGACACTGCACAAGGCAGACAATCAGGGACAGAGCAGCGACCAGCCCCTGAAACGAGCATCACTGATGACGCTTCGTTTCAGGCAGGGACTGTGTCAGTGACCGCAGCCTCTGCCCCCTAATGATGCACAAGGATACTCAAACAAATAGTCATCAGACGTTAAATAGAAAAGAAAAATGCTTTTCCCTCGGACCACCCCTTCAAACCCTTAACGACCTTGGATGTATGACTACGTCCAAGGTCGCCTCTCCCTCTTGTCCAACGTGCGCCGGAGTCCACACCTTTCTGGGCGCATGACAGTCGATCTGATCAGCTGACATGTGCCACTAGTAGCCGTGGGTGGAATCGCAATCCACCCGCGGCTGTTTACATGTTAAATGCCGCTGTCAAACTCCGACAGCAGCATTTAACATGGCTGCGCCAGAAGCGCATCACAAACCACACCAATCGGCACGCCCGTCACATGATTGAAGGCTGCCGATCGATTGACATGACAACCTGGGGTCTGCAGGAAACCCCTGTGGTTGTCATAGCCAAACTGCTGTGAGCGCAGCCCAATGGATGGCTCTCATAGCAGATGAGCATTTTTGTTACACATAGCAGGGCTGCAGCCCTGCTAAGTGTAACACCGGCAATCAGAAGATCGCAGCTTCTAGTCTCCCATGGAGTCTATTGAAGCAAGTGAAAAGTTTTTTTAAAAAAAAAAGGTTTTAAAAATATTAAAAAATAAAAAAATCTAAAAGTTCAAATCACCCCCCTTTCACCCTATTCAAAATAAAACAATTAAAAATCAATCAAAAATACACGTTTGGTATCGCCGCTTTCAGAATCACCTGATCCATCAAAATAAAAAAGGATTAATCCAATTGGTAAAAGTTGTAACAAGAAAAATAATCAAAACGCCAGAATTATGTTTTTTTTGGTCGCCGCAACACTGCATTAAAATGCAATAACGGGCGACCAAAACAATGTATCTACCCCAAATGGTATCAATAAAAACGTCAGCTCGATGAACAAAAAATAAGCCCTCACCCGGCCCCAGATCACGGAAAATGGAGACGCTATGGAGACAAACTTTGGAATTTTTTTTCACCGCTTAAATAAAAGGAACTTACACGTTTGGTATCTGTGAACTCGTAAAGACCTGAAGAATCACAATGGCCAGTTTTAGCATTTCGTGAACATGGTAAAAAAAAAAATAAAATTTGAGGAATTGCACTTTTTTTTGCAATTTCACTGCACTTGGAATTTTTTTGCTGTTTTCCAGTACATATGGTAAAATCAATGGCGTTGTTCAAAAGTACAACTCATCCCACAAAAAACAAGCCCTCACATGGCCATATTGACAGAAAAAAATATAAAAGTTATGGCTATGGAAAGGAGGAGAGCAAAAAACGAAAACGCAAAAACCCAACGTGGAGAAGGGGTTAACTTCCCCACCTGATAGTGGTCCAAACCTGACATAGACCAGGAATTACGTCTGACCTCAGTGGGAAGCATAACTCCTGTCTGTAACACCCTGGGGACTTTTACTGCTGCACAGTCAGACCCTCCAGCTATTCCACACCAGCAGGACTGATCACAGAAGCAATCCAAGCTGCCTCAGCTTAGCTCATAATCCAGGTCAACTTTGGTCTCTCTAGGAGGGGGATCATGGTCTCATTCTCCCTCTCAGGAGTTATGCTTCCCACTGAGGTCAGACCGTAATTCCAGCACGCCCTCTGCTGAGCAGTCACAGTGCATGCTGACGAGTCCGGAGCAGAGCAGAGGCAGCGAGGAGAGATGAGTATTTTTTTTTTAATGTATGGAGCATTATATGGGGCCCATCCAGCATAGAGCATTATATGGGGCCCATCCAGCATGGAGCATTATATGGGGCCCATCCTGCATGAAGCATTATATGGGGCCCATCCAGCATGGAGCATTATATGGGGCCCATCCAGCATGGAGCATTATATGGGGCCCATCCAGCATGGAGCATTATATGGGGCCCATCCAGCATGGAGCATTATATGGGGCCCATCCAGCATGGAGCATTATATGGGGCCCATCCAGCATGGAGCATTATATGGGGCCCATCCTGCATGAAGCATTATATGGGGCCCATCCAGCATGGAGCATTATATGGGGTTCATCCAGCATGGAGCATTATATGGGGCCCATCCAGCATGGAGCATTATATGGCGCCCATCCAGCATGGAGCATTATATGGGGCCCATCCAGCATGGAGCATTATATGGGGCTCATACAGCATGGAGCATTATATGGGGCTCATACAGCATGGAGCATTATATGGGGCTCATACAGCATGGAGCATTATATGGGGCTCATCCAGAATGGGGCATTATATGGGGCCCATCCAGCATGGAGCATTATATGGGGCCCATCCAGCATGGAGCACTTTATGGGGCCCATGCAGCATGGGGCATTATATGGGGCCCATCCAGCATGGAGCATTATATGGGGCCCATCCAGCATGGAGCACTATATGGGGCCCATCCAGCATGGAGCACTTTATGGGGCCCATGCAGCATGGAGCATTATATGGGGCCCATGCAGCATGGAGCACTTTATGGGGCCCATGCAGCATGGAGCATTATATGGGGCCCATCCAGCATGGAGCACTATATGGGGCCCATCCAGCATGGAGCACTATATGGGGCCCATCCAGCATGGAGCACTATATGGGGCCCATCCAGCATTTAGCACTATATGGGGCCCATACAGCATGGAGCATTATATGGGGCCCATACAACATGGAGCATTATATGGGGCTCATACAACATGGAGCATTATATGGGGCTCATACAGCATGGAGCATTATATGGGGATCATACAGCATGGAGCATTATATGGGGCTCATCCAGAATGGGGCATTATATGGGGCCCATCCAGAATGGGGCATTATATGGGGCCCATCCAGAATGGGGCATTATATGGGGCCCATCCAGCATGGAGCACTATATGTGGCCCATCCAGCATGGAGCACTTTATGGGGCCCATGCAGCATGGAGCATTATATGGGGCCCATCCAGCATGGAGCACTATATGGGGCCCATCCAGCATGGAGCACTATATGGGGCCCATCCAGCATGGAGCACTATATGGGGCCCATCCAACATGGAGCACTATATGGGGCCCATCCAGCATTTAGCACTATATGGGGCCCATCCAGCATGGAGCATTATATGGGGCTCATACAGCATGGAGCATTATATGGGGCTCATACAGCATGGAGCATTATATGGGGCCCATCCAGCATGGAGGATTATATGGGGCCCATCCAGCATGGAGGATTATATGGGGCCCATCCAGCATGGAGCATTATATGGGGCCCATCCAGCATGGAGCATTATATGGGGCCCATCCAGCATGGAGCATTATATGGGGCCCATCCAGCATGGAGCATTATATGGGGCCCATCCAGCATGGAGCATTATATGGGGCCCATCCAGCATGGAGCATTATATGGGGCCCATCCAGCATGGAGCATTATATGGGGCCCATCCAGCATGGAGCATTATATGGGGTCCATCCAGCATGGAGCATTATATGGGGCCCATCCAGCATGGAGCATTATATGGGGCCCATCCAGCATGGAGCATTATATGGGGCTCATACAGCATGGAGCATTATATGGGGCTCATACAGCATGGAGCATTATATGGGGCTCATACAGCATGGAGCATTATATGGGGCTCATACAGCATGGAGCATTATATGGGGCCCATTATGCATGGAGCATTATATGGGGCCCATTATGCATGGAGCATTATATGGGGCCCATTATGCATGGAGCATTATATGGGGCCCATTATGCATGGAGCATTATATGGGGCCCATTATGCATGGAGCATTATATGGGGCCCATTATGCATGGAGCATTATATGGGGCCCATTATGCATGGAGCATTATATGGGGCCCATCCTGTATGGAGCATTATATGGGGCTCCAATTTACCAGTAGCTGCTGCATTTCCCACCCTAGGCTTATACTCGATTCAATAAGTTTTCCCAGTTTTGTGTGGTAAAATTAGGGGCCTCGGCTTATATTCAGGTCGGCTTATACTCGTTTATATACGGTAGTTTTTTTGTTTCTTTTTTCAAAAAATGTTAGCATCTTGTTTTAGGATTCATAAAATCTGGTCAAAAAGAAATGTCCAGGTCTCTAACTGGTCAAAACTGTGCTTTTAATGGAAATACACAAATATAAGTGAAAAAGAAAAAAGTACTTACTCTCTTGTAAACACTTCTGTGGCCCTTCTTGTTATTGATGGATTCCTCGCTCTCGTTGTAGTTCTTACTGAATATTCCAATTTGGGAGCAATAACCAACATCTTTAGTTTCTTGTACTGCCTGTCCAACCCCAGAAAACTCAACCGTATAATTGTATTGTCTGGCAATTTTCATAGCCCTGGGGTAACAAAACACAAGTTAAGGTCCATTTAGGCAATGCCGATCTGGGAATGAACAGTCATAAAAATACTCATTTCCGACTATGTGCTCATCTAAATTTGCTGGCAATCACCCAATGACCAAGCAAAATGCTCGTTTGTCAGGTGCAATAATTTTTTAGCAGGCTTAAAGGGAAGCTGTCTCCAGATGCTATTAACCTGCAGATATAAAGCATTACAAATCTGTCCACTGACTGGTTGCATGTAACAGATCAGTGATCATTTCATGGCTGTGATCATGCCATCTAAACCAAGCATAACTCACGTTTCAGAAAGTGCTAAAAACAAGAAATGTTCTCTTTAGGCTGATTTCACACACAGGTTTTTGTTTGTTTTTTTAAACACCATTCAGTCTGGATGTATTTTTTTTTTAACCAAAGCCAGAAAAGGATACATCACATAGAAGAAGTACAAGTCCTTCCTTTATATTTCCCATTCATTTTGAATCCATTTCTGTCTTTTAGCCAAAAATCTGCACTGCTGAAGTGATGCTCTTCCAAAAAAAAGTATTTATACCAACCTTAAAAGGGTTTCCTATTCCCAGTTTTTTTCATTTCTTAAATCTACCGAGTTATGTATTGTGACAAAGTCACTGGCAAAGTACTTTAGAGTTGAAACTCAGGGCTTCAGGTCTTCATCTTTCATGTGGAACACAGGTCTGGGAAGCTGCACGGTAATGCAGATGTCCTGTTTAGACTTCTCGATTGGGTGACTGAAGGAGCCAAAACCTACGGCTTTGGGCAAAGGGGAGATATGTAGCACTGAGATTGTTAGCTCCAGTAATATAAACATAGGAAAATGATTCAGCACACAAAGTGCTGAGAGGGGTTAATCAGCCATGTTTAGTGCTAGGGTGATTAAACAGCTGCAGAGAGGGAGGAGTCCAAAGGATAAATTCACAGTCTTCTACAGCATTTGGTGTGGGGTGGGCCTGGAGGATCAAGCTCTGGAGCTGTATTGTCATGTGAAGGAAAGCTAAACCTTGGGTTGTTTGTTCCTGAAGCGAGCGGTTTCCCCAACAAGGACCCCCAAACTAGCACCAAAGACTGTGCCATACATTATGTTTTGTTTTTCCAGTTACGCTGTGTTTGTTTTGCGAATGTTGCTGTGGTTTATGCAGTACTCTTAATAAACCAGCGGAAGATTTAAAGAGAAAGTGTTCCTTTGTCTACCTCGATGATCAGTTGAGTGAAATAATCTACCACGGTATTAAAATAAGAAAAAGTTGATATTTTTAAAACTCCCCACCTAAATTTTTCTCGTTACCCTGCTTGTCTTTTTGTACACTGCTGCAGTGACATGACATGACAGTCAATCACAGGCCATTTAGGTGAAATGTCAATCTTGCCAACATCAACCATTGACAGGTGTGATCACATAGCAGAATGTGAAATCACTGCTGGAGTGGCAGAAACAAAGAGCAGAAAGGGACCAGAGGCCAGAAATGGAGCAGCACTGGGGAAATTGTTTTATCTTTTATACATGTTCGCTTGATTTACAATTGTTATGGGTCTGGAAAACCATCTTAAAAGCTTTCTATTTGAGCTGAATTCTTCTGATGGCGAGTGCTATGGGTTGGCTTCATTCAGTCTCCTTTGTGGCAGGTTTCCATTGATTTGGATGCGCAGAATGCAGCAAAAAGTTGAAACTTAACAGGTTCTAATAAGTCAGTGCCAGAATCTGTTATACTTCTGTATAAATTTACTACAAATGTAGCGGCGTGTATTATACCAGCCTGTCAGTGTTATACTGATGGGCACTCTGAAAGAGCCTGCCTGTAATATGCTCTTATAGAAAACAGTATATCGATGACTAGACGGCCATAGTTTTGTCTATCCTGGTATAAAGTTAATTATCTTTGCATACTCTATTGTTTTATGAGGAAAAACTGTATCTGATAGGCACACTCTTAAGTTAAACTTTGCAGTTGCAAGAGTTTTTCTTAAAGAGGATGCTTACACTTAACAATTCATTTTTGTTAAAATAGTCCTCAAATGGTAAGCTAGCCCCAGGACTTATGGCTATTAACTTAAAGGGAACCTGACAGCTTATCAACTAGCAGCGTATATCAGGCACTGGCTATATGATCTCTGCCATATATGTTTGACTCTGAAATTCTGTGGCATTTTAGAGAACAATACACTTTCAAAGTCGCCGGGGAGTGAGCCACATGGGAGACTAGTCAGAAAGGCGGGTCTCTGGCAACTTCTCCTCACCCACCCCCTACAGTGTCAGCCCTCTCCCTGCGTGCATGTATAGGGAGAGACATGTCAGTCACTGGCAGCGGGCAGGAGGAAGAAGACTGACACCGGCCTGTTCAACTAGTCTCCCATGTGGCTTTTCAAGTGTGTCTTTCTCTGAAACACAATAGCATTTCACAGCCAATCAGACCTAGCCGAAATCTTACTCCAAATGTCTGATTAATGCTGCCCATAGATCAGGCAGGATGTATCAGCAGTCAGGTTCCCTTTAATCCACAGGGAAACCTGGCAGCAAGTTTTTGTTCCACTAAAGCACCCCTATAGGAAACTATAGTGTGATGCATGGTCCAGCCCTGCGCTCCATAGAGGGAGAAACTCTGCAGCTTCTTTTGCTCTAATTTATGAAGAAAAAGCCCTTTTGTAACTCACAATTCCCAGTAAGATATCGGAAAATGTGTTTTATAAACCACAAAACCCCTTAATTTATTAAGAGTGAAATCTGACCAGCTCTGAAATTCTTTTCTGCTCCATTCAAACTTGTGGTCTGGATGTCTGAAGCGTGTTTTTTTAGAAAATAGGACATTAAATTCTACATTTGGAGTACTAATCACAGCAGCCTTAGGGGCCATAAAACCAAATAGTACATCTTGGAACTCTTCTAGGTCCTTCGTTTCCAGGTGTTCAATCCTTCAAAAACACAGATAAATGAGAGACCAGTTAGGAATTTTACTGATGATAAAATCAATAAAATTATATATTAGGAAGCACAAGTTCTCCAGATGACGGAGAAGCTCATGAATTGTTTAACTTTGCTATATAAAATATAAGGAAATTCTAATACAGATATGCTTCATTTTAGTAACAGATGTCTTCAGTACTAAGTCAACAGCTGAAGAATTTCAACCGCCCCACAGATGCAAGCGGGCTGCCTACTGCAGATGATGTATGTAGTTCATGATCTAGTCCCAGCTGCGGATCACCAAAAAAATCAGTCTCTGTAGTCAGAGTAGCAGAGTTTCCTTAGGATAGGTCATCAATATCAGATTGTGAGGGTGTCCAACATCCCCAGGAATCATCCCCATCGGCGGTGTCCAGATATAAACAAGTGCCGCTCTCTACAGTGTAGTGGCCGCAGCCAAGAACTGCAGGTCAGCTGATAACAGCTGATTGGTGTCTGACCTCCGCAATCTGATATTGATGACCTATCCTGAGGACAGGTCATCAATATTATATGCTCAGACAACCCCATTGACTTAGGATTTCCTACAAAATGTCATTGCAAGTAGTCTATCAAACTATGTATGCTCCCAACAGTTTTTTTTTTCTTGAGATGTACAAAGACAAAAGTCTCCTAAAGGACTATTACAAGTCAAGACCAGTAATAATGCATTAGAGAAATATTGAATAGAAGGTCAAATGTAGTGTATAATCATAACATGGACCACATCTCAGTTTCCTAATGTGCAACAGCCTATTGAGTAACATGGAGAATATTGATCCATGCCATACTGGCCTACAAGGCAGTAATATGATCGATGCTGATACCGCTCACTTTTAGAAGAAAGTATAGTTCAATGCTGGCACCACTAGCTTCAGTCTGTCAGTCCCTCAAGCAAATCCACTCCCTCCTGCTAATACAGAACCCACAATATCTTATGTACACAGCACATACAGCCAAGAATCAGGCGTCTGTACATACTTACAGCTCAATGCAAGTTATTAGGTCAAATCCAAGCAAGGCTGGATCCTTCTCAGCCACAGAACCATGATACAGGGTTACAGACAATGATCTTTCCAGTGGGTCCAAGTAATGGAATGGAAGAGGAGTTAAAGTATACCTGATGATAAAAGCATAGAAGATCAGATTTTCTACTATACAGCGGGTGAAATAAGCAATGAACACGTCACCAATTATCTAAGTAAATATATTTCTAAAAGTGTTATTGACATGAAATTCTCACCAGATGTCAGTAACAACCCATCCAATCCACAAAGGCAAATAAATCAAACTATAGAGATCCATTAATTAATTTATGTGTAATAATGAGAAATGACAGAGGTAAAAAGTATTGAACACATGAAGAAAGAGAAGCGCAAAAAGCCATGGAAAGTCATGACACCAGCTGAAATCTATCAGTACATAGAAAGCAATTCTGCCACTTAGCGAAAAATAATATCAGCTGGTTCAACTGAGGCCTATAAAAAGGTGTCTCATTATCAAGGTGCCACACAAGAAACATCTCATGATGGGTAAAACCAGTGAGCTGTCTCAAGACCTTTGTAACCTTATTGTTGCAAAACATACTGATGGCATTGGTTACAGAAGAATTTCTAAACTACTGAATATTCCAGTGAGCATGGTTGGGGCCATAATTCAGAAGTGGAAAGAAAGTAATTTTGCTTAAACTGGCCACGACCAGGTGCTCCCTGCAAGATTTCAGACAAAGGAGTGAAAAGAATTACCAGAAGAGTTGTCCAAGAGCCAAGGACCACCTGTGGAGAATTACAGAAATACCAGGAATCAGCAGGTACAATTGTTTCAAAGAAACTATAAGTAATGTACTCAACCTCCATGGCCTGTATGCACACTCACCACACAATGCTCCATTGCTGCACAAAAAGCATGTTCAAGCGCTTTTATTGTTTGCTCAACCACATTTAGACAAGTCTGTGAAATACTGGGAGAATACAGTCTGGTCAGATGAGACCAAAACTAAACTCTTTGGATGCCATAATACACACCATGGTTGGAGGGCAAAAAGAGCAGCATATCACCCTAAAACATCATACCAACAGTAAAGTTTGGAGGTATGAAAATCATTGTAAGGGGATAAGATGACAGGGTAGTTTCCGGCACAACCATACTGGTAAAAAAGTTTTTTATTGAGTCGATTAAAAAATGTTTAAAAACAGAAGCCTCAGAACCTGACGAGCTTCTGGCGAACTAAGACGCCCTTAATCATAGGATATCACACATACCATGATTGACACATATGTACTTTGTCATACAGCATGATAACACATGACAAAAAGAATTATATATATAGAACAAAACATAAGACACCCCTAATAAATGCAGAAAGGTAATTTTTTATAATTCATGTCGTTAGGGAATTTGGTGTTTAATGTTGAACAGCGTATAGCCCGCAATATAACAGCATTAAAAACATTATCCAAAGATACCTTCTCATCGTCAATCAATATAGAACTTTATACACTAACATTCAAGATGGATATAGACGTGTGGCAAAGAGAGGCTGCACATTAGGCAACATGTTGTCACCAAGGCTAATGTATCAGCCTCAATCATCCACTACATGGTTGTCAATCAAATGCTTCTACAAATGTGATGGAAACAGATGCAAAGTCTGCAGCTTTGCGGAGAACAAAATACTCTCACCTTTTTTCAAACATATTACCAAACACCATATCAAATCTTTCATCAGTTGCAAAGCCAATCATGCAGTTTACTGCATCAGGTGCCGAGCATGCAACATTTGCTACAAGAACACTGAAAAGAAGAATAGCTGAACATATAGCCAATATTAACGGCAACAACCGGGGTTACTCAAGAGCCGCAAAACATTTTATCATCACACACAAGGGAGATTTGTCCAGTTTTTCCTTTTTTTTGGAGTAGAAATGGTTACCTGCCCAATGACGGGTGGAAACTGCCAGAAGCAAGATGGCGTTGCGTGAGGCATTTTGGATTTTAACATTAAATACCAAATTCCGTAACGGCATGAATTATAAAAATTACCTTTTCTACATTTATTAGGGCTGTCTTATGTTTTGTTATACATATTGTAATGCAGCGGCTTGCGGCATTACTGTAATGGTCCACGGTGTGTTCTGGCTGACCATGTACCTCTCCCTCAGGTGACTGATCACATGACTGTGACATCAGCACAGGTCCTGTATGTGCTGGAGGATATATAAATCCTGGTGCTTTTGAAACAGTGTGAGAAAGGCGTGAGGCCTGTTCCCCGTGTGTGGGACACCGTTAGAGTGTGAGGCCTGGTGAGGCCTAGTGAAGCCAGGTGCAGCCTGAAAGGCAGAGGCTGGATCCTTGTGTGTAAGAGATGCCAGTAGCCTTGGAAGGTACGAGGGCTGGAGACCCCCACCTGGGAAGCCGTAAAGTCACAGCTGTGGCAGAACAAATCTGATGGAAACCGCTAGACCCGGCAAAAGGTAAAAGCGGTGCATTATATGGACATTGATATAGTTACTTTGCTGAAGGCTGTAACTGGAGCCAAGTGGGCTTGTCTGCCACTTGAAAGGCTCTTGGATGTTATGTGTGTAAACATGCCGGTGAGCCACTGAGATGGACTGTGTGATAAGCAGTTATGAAGTGTAATAAACTGCTGGATTGTAAAATACTGGAAAACGTGGCTGGTGTGCTTTAATTGACCAGGTGCAGCGAGTGTCCCCCAGCATGATGACTAGCGCTGCCTTACAATATATAATTCTTTTTGTCATGTGTTATCATGCTGTATGACAAAGCACATATTGTTATGATCTGCAACATGTACTAAGGAAAGATAGGGGAAAGCTGTCCCTACAGTAAGACTAAGCTGAATCCCTACGATGTAGCGGGCTGCTTGTTCCTAGTGAACAGACCCGCCTTAGTCCTTGGCTAGTCCGAAGGAAGACCTATAACATAAGGGGAGGGGTCCCTAAAAGAACTAAGGACTGGAACAAAAATGGGACACCTCCTAAACAGAGAAGTTTTTGCAGAACACAAAAAGACAAACAGACAAAAAGATACTAGAGGTCCCAGAAGGACCAAGCGAACTGACAGAGAAAGGTACCGAAGTACCTGGCTAGAAAAACAGTCAAACACTGAAGTCCAGCACAGCCAGGAGGGCGGAGCTGGAATATAAAGGCAGGTGGTCACGTGACCGCAAAACACAGGATGGAAAAAACAAACAGGAGGGTTCTACCACATATGTGTCAATCATGGTATGGTATATATCAGGGTGGATTTGATTTAAATCTAACTGATTTAAATCACGATTTAAATCACTAGTCAGTAAGGCTTGATTTAAATCAGTGATTTAAATCAAAGTTTCTACCTAAACTAGTTCTTGCTACTTTACTTTAACATGCAAGTAGATGAAGATTTTTAGAATCACTTTTTATATTACTTTTTTCTCCCCAGTTTAATGGGTTAATCATTCATATTTGGACACCACTGTTCTGTTGTACTTAGGAAGGAGAAAAATAATCCTGACCTTAATAACAATTTAAATAGATTTATTCAACTGAAACAATAACAACATTACAGCATAAGTTATTTGCTTAAACAAACATCCATGTTTGTTAACTAATTTGGCTAAACAAAATATATATATATTTTAAGAAACTTAGACTGTCAGCCCAGCCGACACATGAAAAACTTAAATACTACTGTCCCTGCTGTCCTCTGTAGCTCACTCGTCGTCATCTTCATCATCATCTTCTTCTTTGTTCCTATTCATAATCTGGAAAAGAAAAACAAGCTTTCCTGCTTTATTGGGTCCCAACAGATTTCTCAATTTAGAATGAATGAGTCCAAAGGAAGAGAATATTCTTTCAACGCCTGCAGAAGAAGCTACTGCTGTTAAAAGTGAAATCATTACTTGAACAGTCTCTAAATCCAAGCGCTTAAGTGACTTCCACCAGTTTACTGGTGTGACCTTCCTTAAAATATCTTCAGCAAACATATATTTCTTGAATGGTTCCCCCTTAGCTCTGAAGTTTATTATAGTTGGCATTAAAGATGGATGATTGCTGGATACCCATGTCATAGCTAACTCCTCTTCCTCAGCACTTAGGTTTTGACCCTGATATTGGATATTGACAATATTTGCCAAAAAATGAGCTGGAGTCAGTGCTTGTCCCATTCGTTTGTTTACTGCTTGTAATTTAATTCTGTCCATGTGTAGTTCTGTTTTTAAGTGTTCACTCAGTTCCTTCCAAATTTCAACAGCATCCGCAATAAAACAGCTATTTTTCTGTATTTTGTTTAAAGCTTGAGAGATGGGTTTCAGGAAGCTCAGCATATGTTCAACATTTCTCTTAAGCCCAATGTTGAGGATTTTGACCGTGACAGTGCCATCTATTTTATCTCGATTTTCTTCACAAAGTGTCATCAGAATAGGCCAGTTTTTGATATACTGCTCAAAACAGTCCACCACAGAGTTCCATCTAACATCTTGTGGGAGCGTTAGCTTGGTTCCACCCATCCTTTTCAGAGCTGCTGCAGCAAAATGATTATTACGGAAGTATTTAGCAATTTCAACAACATTAGCCTTTATTTCTGGAACACTTAAGTCTTTGGCTAAGAGGTGCAGCAAATGAGCACTGCAACCATATGTTATTAGCAGCTTTGTATTCCCTCCCTGCTCTTCTAAATTTCTTCTCATCTTGGATACGTTTGCAGCATTGTCAGTGACCAAACTGCGTACTAGACATTTGAATTTTTGTTCACATGTTGCTATAGCTTTTACTGCCACTTCTTGTAAGTATTCTGCTGTGTGTGCATTTCCTGACGTATCAGTTGTTTGTGCAAGGAAGACTTTACCTTCTTCTGTTGTTATACAAGCACATACAATAGGATCATTGTGGACATTACTCCACCCATCAATACTTAGGTTAACAATTTTACCCTCCAGAGCTGTTGCACATTGCTCCAT
This sequence comes from Phyllobates terribilis, assembly GCF_046119375.1. NCBI lineage: Eukaryota > Metazoa > Chordata > Amphibia > Anura > Dendrobatidae > Phyllobates > Phyllobates terribilis. Next base: position 29,729,970 of record NW_027362768.1, on the reverse strand, counting down.
TTCTCTGTCATACACTTGATCCAGCAGTTTCCCTGCAACATCAGCTCTGCTGGGTGGACTGTATCCTGGTCTCAGTGACTGAACCATATTAATGAAAAGTGGGTTCTCAGTCAGACGGAAAGAAGAGTTCGTTGCATAAATAAACTGGGCAATTTTTTCATCAATCAACTCTTTTTCTAATCTGCTAGTTCTTATCACAAACCTATCTATGGTGGTTCCAGGAGGTAAAGGTTTTTTCTTCCTTTTGGGTGATGGTGATATGTGGCTGTGGGTGTCTGATGATGATGCTGCTGCTAATGAAGCACTATCCTGGATGGATAACTCTGAAACTGTAGAACAGGATGATGGTGATCTTGGAGGTGGATAGTTTCCAGAATCCATGAATTCCCCTAAACAAAAAAAGTCAATGCTGTTATTTTATTGTTTATACAATTTCTGCTTATTGTACACAACACATCACTGCCCCTGCCCCAAAAGGAATATTTGTTTTTCTTCATAACTGTACCAAATGACAGTAACATGCAGTAATAATAACAAATATAATTTTTCTCACACATGACAGTTCAGTCTTTAGAAACAGGATTCAATAAAAATGTTTACCAATAGATCCTGCCTGTTCAGAAGTGTTTCTTTGGTCATCTTCATCACCGCACTTCTCATGATGTTGCCTCATTCGCGCCACCAGGCCTTGCATCTCTTTGTTGCATCGTTTGCATTTTGAACGCATGCCTGCCTTACCGATAGGCGAAGGAGCTTCATTAAAATATTCCCAAACTGGGTCTCTTTTACGGCCTGCTGCCATTATAAGGAACGAATGTAATAAACCTCAGATCGTACACAAACAGATCCAGACTTGTCTGTCTGTGGCTATGCTGCAGTATTGTGCTCAAAGTTTCACTTTCATTTTCTTGTCTGCTTGCCCTTCCTCCTCCTCACACTTAGATTCACATTCTTCTTGTGTTGTGCAGATCTATTCCACTCCAAACAATCAAACATATTGTCTAACTTCTTGGACTTGGCACTGAAGGGGTTGATTCTGTATTCATAGGTTTGTAGAACAATAGGATTAAGGTCTTTTTCTCAACTCTGTTCATGTTGTAACATTTTTGCCGTGAAGAAGAGGCTGGGACCTCTGTGGAGTCAAATTCAGTTTTGAGAACTGCGTAAGTAAAGCGAGCGTCTGTGATAATATAGGAGAGAAACTGCCCACTAATCCTACAGAAACCTCTGGAAGAGCATGGCATTGTGAATGTTACACATATACAGCCTTTATTCTACTGAGTTAAACAACTCAGCTTTATCTCATGATGGAAGAACCTTTGGATGGTAAAATATTTTCCTCAAAAAGCAGTTTATTGAAAAAAATCCGATTTAAATAAAAAAAATCCGATTTAAATCAAAAAAATCTGATTTTTTTGATTTTTTTAAAAAAAACATTGATTTTTATCCACCCTGGTATATATGCATTTTGCTTTGATATGAGGTTTCCCCCTAACGAACACAGCTGATGTTTTGCCAATGCAATTTGATTAGTTGTGATTGGTTCCTTGTTCATATATACTGTATGTATATCAACCAACTTACCTCATGTGATAGCCTATGATAAAGGGCATCTTAGTATGTTAGAAACGCGTCAGGCTCTGAGGTTTCTGTTTTTAAAAGACTCAATAAAAAAACATTTTTTACCAGTATGGTTGTACCGGAAACTACCCTTTCGTCTTCTCCATGTTAGCTGAAATCACCAGCAGGTACGGCACTGACCGGTTTATATCCACTGCAACGGATCTACACATATTTCCAGTGTGATCAGCTCCAACCTCCCCCCTCCCCTTACCTTCGTACATGGTGGGGAGCTGTTTTTTAGAATACAGCACTGACTAACTTCATATGATTGAAGGAAGGATGAATGGACAAATGCACCGAGACATTCCTGATAAAAAATCTACTGCTAATTATCAGGATGATGAAAATGAAACGAGGGTGGACATTTCAGCAAAACAATGATCCCAAATACACAGCCAAGGAAACTCTTATTTGGTTTCAGAGAAAGAAAATAAAGCTGCTAGAATGGCCCTGCCAATCACCGGGCCTGAATCCAAGAGAACATTAATGGAAGGAACTAAAGCTCAGAACTCAAAGAAGAAGCCCACGGACGCATGAGCCAAAATCACCCCTGAGCAATGCATGCGACTAGTTTCTCCACACAGGAGGCATCTTGAAGCGGTCATCACCAACAAAGGCTTTTGTACAAAGTACGAATTCAATTTCAGTTAGCGTGTTCAATACTTTTTCCCTGTGTCATTTCTCATTATTACACAGAACTTAATTTATGGACATCTACGGTTTGATTTCCTTGCCTGTGTGGATTAGATGGGTTGTTACCGACATCTGGCGAGCATTTCAGGTCAATAGAAATAGATTTACTTAGAATATTGGTGAAGTGGTCAACACTTAGTTCACCTGCTGCATATGTTAATAGTTATGTATGAATTAGTAAAGCAACATCGCTAAGCAGAACAAGAGTGTGCCCCCAAGGGGTAAATAAACCTGATATTATAGGACACATGTATATACTCTTATGTGAGGGAAGATCAGACATTTCCAGATGCATCTTATTTTATTTATCTTTAAATGTATAACAAACCATTGTAAATGAAAACTATAAGTTACATTGTTGTCCCCGCTGCCTTTATGTGTCGATATATGGGCAGCACATTGGCTCAGTCATTAGCACTGCAGCCTTGCAGCGCTGGGGTCCTGGGTTCAAATCCCACCAAGGACAACATCTGCAAGGAGTTTGTATGTTCTCCCCGTGTTTGTGTGGGTTTCCTCCGGGTTCTCCAGTTTCCTCTGACACTCCAAAGACAAACTGATAGGGAATGTAGATTGTGAGCCCCAATGGGGACAGTACCCATTGTCTGTAACTTGTCTGAATTGTAAAGCGCTGCAGAATATGATGGCGCTATATAAATAAATTTATTTATTATTTATATATGGACCAGGGAAGTCCTGCTGGGTTGAATAGGAGCAGCAACAGTGGGGCATACTAAAGGGATATGTGACTTAACACTAGTAAGATGTAGCAAATACCAACAGTTTTGTTTGGCTCCATGCTATTGCAATAGTGTAGACCACCTCCCTTACATATAAAATGCACCTTGCAAATGGCGCAGTGCCCTGAATGTCTAAAATGTTTCCAAATACAGAGTATCATGGACATTAGTTCAATATACATCTATACAACTATGTGTGAATTGAAATTGGAAATTATAAGGTTATGTTCACTCAGACTTTTCATGGCTCCGATACCCCTGATGACTTCTAGAGTAATGTGTGACATCACTCTAAAGAATTCATTTTAATCTAAAACTCTCTTGCACTCATCCATTTAATGCTTTTTTGACAATACTTTTCCCTAATCACAGAACAGTTACTTACCCTTTCCTTCTCAATATCTCCTCATCAATGTCCACACCAACAAGCTCCTCAATGCAGTCCTGAAACTTCAGCTTGTGTAAAAGTGTACATTCTGAGCAACCCAAATCTGCTACCTGCAGAATAAAACGCAAACCAGCCTGGTTACTGACTGGCTGCCGAGCAGCCAGATTCACACACAGCACTTATAGGCAGTTTTTAATACTAAAATCAGGAATGGATCTTTAACAAATGAAAAGAATAAAGGATATGCAAATTGCCTCTTCAGAGAAAAAGAGGACTTGAACTCTATAGCGCCATCTATTGGAAGCAGCAATCCTACAAGTCACAATCAACCCTTTAATGAGTCGTGCAATATGATTTAGGATAAAAGCCAAATCAGAATCTCAATTTGCAGACACAATGTTTCGGGCTGTTGGCCCTCGTCAGTGCAAAGTATGAGAACTGATTTGGCTAGGTGAGAGGCTCTGGACTGATTTAGGCTGGTCACCCTTGCAGCAGTTGATGCATGGCTAGCACGCAATGGCTTTATAAAAGTCTCAGCAGATGTCAGTTATAATATATAATATTAGAAAATAATTGATGATTGTTTGCTTCTTGTTATGCCCGTCAAAGACCTCAGCCTCACACTTAGAACCAATGATTAAACGGGTTATCCAGAATTTTTAATATTTTTGCATCTGGGGCTAAGAACTAAAAAGCAAGTAATTGCTAAGTAGCGGTTTGTTCTGCCCGAGGACAATCTCTGCCAGCTCAGCCGGCAATTCCCCCAATTCACCCCTCATTCACAGAGCAGCTTTTTCTCTTGTGGGCTGCTCTGTCGACAGGCTGTCCCTGCAAACAGCTTGCTGATTGATAGCTGGCTGCCTGCAGTTAAACAGCGGGGAACAAGCTGTCAATCAGCCTGACATCCGCAGTGACGCCCCGTCACCAGAGCAGAGCGAAAGAAGAAGCTGCACTCTCAACGTGACATCAGCGGAGGCCGCAGAATCATTGGCAGGAGCGGTCTGTAACCACTCTGAGTTGGCAGAGATCTGCGCCAACAGAACAGGCAGGTAGCTAGCTAGCAACTACCTGAATGTTAGTTCTTAACCCCATACACAGAAATATTAAAATTCCCAGATAAGCCCTTTAGTAACAGCAACAAGCAAACATGCAGCATCAGTCTATAGTATAAATACAAATACCAAAAAAGAGCCAAATGTAAAGGGTATGTCCAGAAAGTATAGGAATCGAAAAATCAGTGGAAGAAAAAACAACTACTGTATTTTTCGGACTATAAGACGCACTTTTTTCCTCCAAAATTTTGGAGGAAAATGGGGGGTGCGTCTTATAGTCCGAATGTTGGGGGGGGGGGGGTATATATATGTGGGGTGTGGGAGGAGCAGTAGCGGTGGAGGAGCGGGGCACAGGAGGCAGCAGAAGCCCGCTGCAGCCTACACTGTCCCCGCTGCTAAAGAAAATTAATATTCACTGCTCCCCACGCCCATGGGGCGTGGGGAGCACTGAATATTCATGCTCCTTAATAGCGGCAAACAGTGTAGCTGCGTTGCGGCTCCTGCTGCTGCCGGAATCGCCTGTGCCCGCTGTTAAAGGGCATGAATATTCAACCTCTTTCCACGCCCATGGGCGTGGGGAGGGGTGAATATTCATACCCTTTAATAAGCGGGCACACGCGATAGCCGGCAGCAGCAGGAGCCGCAGCGCAGGTACGCTGTGTGCCGGCTATGAAGGAGAGTGAAGTCACTGCTCCCCGCGCACATAGTCCCGGCGTGGGGAGCAGTGACTTCCGGCAGCTGATCTCTCCTTGTGAGCCGCGCATGGTAGTGACGCCATGCACGGCTCACATGGAGAGATCAGTGCAGGCAGACAGGAAGCAGCACTGGAGGAGAGAAGAAAGGTGAGTAGGAGTGTTTATTTTATTTTTTTTACGCGCAGCATTATGGGGATTAGGGGTGCCATGCATACCAGGATAGGGATTAGGGGTGCCATGCATACCAGGATAGGGATTAGGGGTGCCATACATACAAGGACGGGGATGAGGGGTGCCATGCATACCAGGACGGGGATGAGGGGTGCCATGCATACCAGGACAGGGATGAGGGGTGCCATTCATACCGGGATGAGGGGTGCCATGCACACCAGGACCGGGATGAGGGGTGTCATGCACACCAGGATAGGGATGAGGGGTGCCATGCATACCAGGATGGAGGGATGCCAGGCATACCAGGATGAAGGGATGCCAGGCATACCAGGATGGAGGGATGCCAGGCATACCAGGATGGGAACCACGTATAATAGGAGGGGGGGGGCATATATACTAGGATGGGGGATATTGTCAGAATTGGGGGACATTACCCCTATACCAGTGTCAGCAGAAGACCCCCTTCCCCTTAAAAGTGCATCATGACAACATTTTTTGCTTACATTTTTTTTTTATTATTTTCCTCCTCTAAAACTAGGTGCGTCTTATAGTCCGAAAAATACGGTAAATTAAATCAACAATCATGATAAAATAAGAGTAAAAGAAAGGGGGAAATATATGACACAGAGACCCCACCTATCCAGGTTGCAGGCATACAAAAGTTAATGAGGTAACAAGCAGTCCTAATAAGGTGTAAAGGACTCAGAACTACTGAAAGTATAAGAATACAAATAGGGCACAAGTACAGGCACAAAGACATCAATAATAGCCCACAGTGGGTGATACACAGTTTATATCACTGCAGTGTATGCATAAATGAAGATCGCATAGACAAGTAGCATAAAAATAAATGGAAGACTACGCGTCGAGGTTACAGTGTGCCTCACTTACTGACCAGGATGTCTCAAGGTATTGCAGGGAGACTATATGTTTTGCCATTATGTACACTATATAAGGTACTATATTAGATAGCTTCACTTTCTATTAGATTTGGCATCATATAAGGACATCTCTCTTAATACTTTGTGCAATTTCTAGGCTGTCATACCAATTGATATATATATGCACTAAAGCACGTTAATGCATTTGGTGATTCCTTGTGTCTGACATGCAGTGGACACACTTAAGTATTAGACACTCTGCATGTATCTAGTTATATTTCATTATTGGGTGTCCACTGTATTTGATGTACTTTATTATTTGTGAGGCATTAGTCTACTGTGTCTATAGGAGTTTACTTCTCTTTACCCTTCTGCTCCTTCTTCTTTGATCAGTGTCATACCTCAAAATACAATAGCAGTAGAGAGGCCTTTGAAAAATCGTTGATGGCACACACTTGCCATCCGTGTGAAATCCATGTGCTGTCCATTATTAACAATCAAATAAAAGAAAACTACTGCTGAAACATTGATGGTAAAAATGGACACACCGACCAAACACTGATGAAAAATGGTCTGGCATGTCAAAGAAAAAACAGTTTGAAGATCCGGCCAGGTTCCATAGCCCAGTGTGGCCTTCAGCCGGCTTCTCTCCAGTCTGCTCCCGTCTGGAGCGGTGCTGCGAGAAGCCGGCAGGTAGGTGGCGCCGCACTAGTCTTGAGTCTGTCTATATCAACAAACTATATCTGCTCTGAAATGCCACAGTATTTTAAAGAAAAATATACTTGGGGCCAATCATGCAGCCAGCCTCTGATCCATGCCGCCCACGGTTTGGGCAGCATGAATCGGCTGACCATTCTGTTTTTTTTTGCTATGCATCTTGAGACAAAGAGGATCAAGAAGCCAAACAGTCAAAAATTAGAAATTAAATCCAATTGCAAAAATTAATTTTAGGCAAAAATACACACTTAAGAGGACCTTTCACCAAACGTTTCACATTGAACTGGACACACTGTGTAATAGTGGCTCGAAAATCAGAATATATTTTTATTTCTCTCATCTCCACTGCTAATATTACTGCAATCAAAATATTTGGCACCTAATGAGTAAACTTTTTTTAAGTCCAAGTGGGTGTAATAAGATAGTTTTCACTTGCGTCATGTACTTCTCTCTGTATAATGCTGACTAATCATAAGGCAGTCTGTCATTATACATCTCACACACTGAGAAATCTGCTCTAAGCTATGGTGGGGGCGTGTTCTCCTTTCTCCTGTGTATTGCCGCCTGCTTATGATTGGTCAACATCACACAGCGAGAGAAGTACACGCCCCCAGTGAAAACTATCTGATGACACCCACTTTGACTTTAAAAAAGTTAAGTCATTAGGTTCCAAATACTTTGATTGCTAAGATCTCTGTAACAGAGATGAAATAAAAAATGCTCTATTCTGCTCTGCAGCCACTATTACATCCTGTGTTCAGTTCAATGTGAAAAATTTGGTGACAAGTCCTCTTTAAGTTAGAAAATGCCCCTGAAGATGTCATTTAAGTTTTGCTATGGGAATTTATGATTTCTGTCTAAACCCCAGGCTAGCTGCAATCGTTCTGTGCCATGTGCATACCCACAACACTAAGTACTGCAGATCATGCTGGGATATATCAGAAGGCCCATACTATGGTTCAGATGACCTTCCAATTCAGACTGATCTCCGGTTATATAGATAAAAACTGACCTTTTTGGGTTTGTGAGTCTCGATGTAAGCTTTCACAAATTCATATCGTTGTTCATACAGTGGTGGTATAAAACGTACTGGATCCATGTGTATTTAAGACAACGTCCCATTGACAGCTGAAATGTGAAACCACAGATTAAATCCAGAATGAACAAAGTCAATGCAGCAAATATCTGTAGGGGGTTTAAGACTTTCTTCTTACTGATATTCTGCTGCAAGAATGGAAACTACAATAGTGACAGAATGCTTTCAAATATCGCATCATTCTTAGCTTCTAATTAGCAAAAATAAAAAAAAGACATTTGATCTCTTCTTGGTGTAGAACATAGTAAAGCATCCTATATCGGATACAGGTGCATGGAGAGGGCTGGGGAACTAGGCGGGTGCCAGCAGCATTATACAGCTGGCATCTGCCTCTGATGACATGGCTTACTAAACACTTTTGTGGCTGTCATTTGTTTTCCTATGAAGCCCAGTCTGTACTTCATATGAAGAATGCTTATTTCACTATATAATGCAGTATATTTTTGCAGTATTTAGTACAAGCAAGTTTAAGTCTACTAGGAAAACTTAAAAAAATATATACCAGTATATATTTTTTTAAAGCATATCTGAATTTGCCACAACCATCAGACTGGACAATCCCTTTAACGTGGCAATTTAAGGCAATGTGTCAGCATGTGAATGATGAAACCCAAACACTGCAGCTTGTAGGAAATGCTGCCCTGGTAAGAAAAAAGGCACCTTTAGGCTATGTTCATACATGTTGTGGTTTTAGCATTTTTTCTGCAGATTTTGAAGCAAATTTTCAGCTGCGTTTTGCAGTACCAGCAAAGTCTATGAGAAACCAGCATTCTCTGTTCACACATCATGGTTTTTTTGTTGCGTATTTTGTGCCTTGGTTTGGTTTTTGGAAAATAGAGCATGTCACTTATTTCAGCAATTCTTTCACAATGGGTGGTGAAAAAAACGCTGAAAAAAATGCATAAAAAAAGGCACTAAAATTTGCATCAGCGTTTTTTCAGTGTTTTTGATGGCAAATAGAATGGGGTTCTTTTTTTTCACAGAACTTTATGTACACGCATAAATATAGAGACAGAAGGACAGTGAAAAAAACACTGAAAAAATGCAGCAAAACCTGCGTTTTTTGACCCCAGCTGATTTCCTGCCAGAGATCAGTTTTGCTGCAGATTTGTGACGTAAATAAAAAAAAAAAATGTGTGAACATAGCCTTAGTGTCCAGAATTGTCCCTTCGTCAAATATGCTAATGAGGTGCCATACAATATTAAATGACATGGACTCATAATTATCTAACATTTGTTATATTAAAATGTAAAAAAAAATATGAATTGTAACAAGGTAACACATTTCTCAGACCTTGTACTTCTATACTGGTAAAGAAAGTTCATTGTAAACCTGCTAATCTGATGACATCTTGAATATTACAGAGTAGTCAGGAAGGCCTGGTAACTATAACCGCAGCTTCAAGGATGTTTCTGCACTGGTTTTCAGATATAATCCAAACTGATAGAAATGACATATTAACATGGTAGCAAAAAAACAACAACACTCCAATGGGGGGTTTATTAACTCTTGTGCAAAGGAAAAATGTGCAAGAATGTTGTCCACAGCAATTTCATTGGATTACATGATGAACCACTCCTCTTTTCCTTTGCACAAGTTTTTTGATAAATTGCCAACCTGCAAGTCGCAAAACACTCCAAAAGCGATTACTTGACCCCAAAGTTTACACAATGCATTAGTTGGCTCACTATTAAATCTCTTTCACATGTCAGTATCTCCAGTATATGTGGTGACAATTTCCACACGTACCGGAGACACTGACGCACGCAGACCCATTAAAATCAATGGGTCTGTGCACGTGTCAGTGTGTTTCCAAGGACCGTGTGTCCATGTGCTCCACACAGAGACAAGTCCGTTTTTTTACGGATACACGGTCCGCAAAACGTACCACACGGATGACATCCGTGTGTCACCCGTGTGACATGTACCAGCGCCTGGGAATTGCTCTGTTCCGAAGTGCCGCTGCTGAACGCTGCCCTCATCATGGTTCCCTGCCGGCGCTGCGATCAGCACCAGCAGGGACAATGATGAGGGTAGTGGTAGTCGACTCCCGCAGTGTCCCTGTGTAAAAATAAGAATAAAATAATTAACCGGTTCAGGACCGCCCACTGTACATAAACGTCGGCGCTGCCCGGGCTCTGTGCAGCGCCGACGTTTAAAAACGGTGGGTGGTCCCGCAGCGCTCAGGACCCCCAGGGTCCTGCTAGCGCTGCGGTACCGGTTCAGAGCGATAGCTCTGACATGTGGCATCATGCGGACCTGAATGGATCAGGTCCCCATGACGTTAACCTGTTCCTATCTTCTAGATGCCGCGATCCATAGCGATCGCGGCATTTAAAAGATAGTAACAGCTGGTGGTCGGCGATCGGGACCCCCCACATACCTCAGGAGCGGCGGGGATCCCGGTGCTGTGACCTCTGACATCATCGAGACCTGATTGGCTCAGGTCTCGATGATGTCAGCGTCACACCAGCCAATCAGAGAGATCACCAGGGAAGTTTGTTTTAGCAACAAACTTTCCCGGGCGATCTGCCTGATAAATACACTGTTTCTCCTCCGATCTCAGTGAGAGAGCAGAGGAGAAACAGTGTGACAAGAGCTGTGTCAGCCTTGCCACTGTGAAAGTAAAAAAAAAAAATAAAAAAGAAAGTAAGAGTTAGGGTTAGTCAGTCCTGTCAGATCTATCAGTAAGTCAGTCCTGTCAGATCTATCAGTAAGTCAGTCCTGTCAGATCAGTCAGTCAGTCAGTCCTGTCAGATCAGTCAGTCAGTCCTGTCAGATCTGTCAGTCAGTCAGTCCTGTCAGATCTGTCAGTCAGTCAGTCCTGTCAGATCAGTCAGTCCTGTCAGATCAGTCAGTCCTGTCAGGTCAGTCAGTCCTGTCAGATCAGTCCGGTCAGTCCAGTCCGGTCAGTCCGGTCCGTTCAGTCCAGTCAAAAAATCTAAAAATAAAATGGCCCGTCAGACTTATACCGCAGAAGAGGTGTATGCCCTGCTGTGTTCTGACCCTGATGACAGCGCAATCTCAGATGGAGATGTGGATTTTGAGGGCTTTAGTAGTGGCGACACTGAGAGCTCAGAAATGAGCAGTGATTCTGTTCCATCCTCAAGCCCAAGGACCAGTACAGCAATAGGTGCAAATAGCGCTACTGGAGAAACGTCTCCAAATCAGGGAACACTGCCCAGTACAAGCGCTGTCCCTGCTACTAGTGAATTGGTGCACCCCAGTGTACAAGGGGCTTTGCCACATGATCTAGCATTTCCCAGATGGGAGGCTTCGGATTCGGCTGCTCCATTCAGCCCTGATTTCAACGCCACTCCTGGTATAAATGTGGAGGTGGAAGATTTTGGACCAATTCATTTTTTTAATTTGTTTTTTACAGACAGCTTGCTAGAGCATATTGTCGTGCAAACAAATTTATATGCATCCCAATTCATAAGCCAGAATCCCCGATCTTACTATGCTAGGGCAAATTTATGGACACCAACTAATGTCCCGGAAATAAAAAAAATTTTAGGACTTACATTTGCCATGGGGCTTGTTAAAAAACCGAGCATTCGATCCTACTGGTCCAACCACCCTGTTCAAGCCACCCCTATGTTTTCAGTCATTCTGCCTAGGACCCGTTATGAAATGCTCATGCGGTTTTGGCATTTTAACGACAATAGTCAATGCCTGCCCAGAAATGCCCCAGAACATGACAGGTTATATAAAATTAGACCCATCATTGAAAATTTGTCAGAAAAATTCTTAAGCCTCTACACCCCAACACAAAATATTTCTATAGATGAGTCCCTTGTAAAATTCAAAGGAAGACTGCACCTCAAGCAATTTATCCCATCTAAAAGGGCAAGGTTTGGAATAAAGATCTATAAAGAAAGTTCAACCGGATACACATCCGCTTTCCGCATATATGAGGGGAAAGATAGCCAGCTAAACCCACCAGGATGCCCTACTTATCTGGGGACATCTGCAAAAATTGTTTGGGAACTGATAAGTCCATTTTTTCAAAAAGGCTACAATCTATATGTGGACAATTATTACACCAGCATACCCCTATTTAAAAGTCTGGTTGAACACAACATCGGGGCTTGTGGGACCATCCGTAAAAACCGTCAGGGGTTTCCACAACCATTGGTCAACAAAAAGTTCCAAAAGGGGCAGTCAGGGGCTGTACGCAACGGAGAGCTGCTTGCCCTGAAATATAGGGATAAGAGGGATATTTTTGTCCTCAGCTCGATCCACACAGATGCCACAAGGGCCACTGTAGAACTAGGATCCACCACTCCGAAGCAAAAACCTGTGTCAGTCATTGACTACAACAAACACATGGGGGGTGTGGACCTTGCAGACCAGGTTCTACAGCCATACCAGGTATCAAGAAAGTCCTATACCTGGTATAAAAAGTTGGTTATTTATTTGTTTCAGGTGGCCACATACAATTCTTTTGTGTTGTACAAAAAAGCAGGAAATTCAGATCCTTTTCTTGATTATCAAGAAAAGGTAATTGAAAATCTTGTCTTTCAAAGTGTTAGCCCCGCTCATCCATTAGAATCTGAGGATGTGAAAAGACTCACTGAGCGACATTTTATTGTACTTATTCCAGCAACGGAAACAAGAAGGAACCCCCAGAAAAGATGTTGTGTATGTACTAAGAGAGGAATGAGGCGTGATACCCGCTACTATTGCCCACAATGCCCATCATTGCCAGCCTTATGCGTCACTGACTGCTTTAAAATCTACCACACAGAACCACATTTTTAAACTGTAAAAATGTATCCCAATTTGTCATTCAAACATTTGGTTCATTTAGTGAATGACATATTCGAGTAGAGCTCACTTAATTTCCAGGGGGGGTTCTCCAGAATCTAAACCTTCCATTGCGTGCTTGTTTCTGGAAATCATCCATCGAGTTAAAATGGTCACTAAACCCATAGATGAATTCCCAGAGGGGTGTCATTTCCAAAATGGGGTCACTTCAGGGGGGATTCTTTAGCTCTGGTACTCTGAAAAGTGCCAGAACAGCATAATCCCCCCTGAAGTGACCCCATTATGGAAATGACACCTCTGTGGGAATTCATCTATGGGTTTAGTGACCATTTACCTATCTACTTATTTTCCCACCACTAGATTAATTTATACAGAGGAGTAGATTGTAAAATTTGGTCACTTGTTGTGGGTTTCCTCTGTTTAGGCACCTCAGGGGCTCTCCAAATGCAACATGGCGTCCGCTATCCATTCCAGTCAAATTTCCATTCCAAAAGTCAAATGGCGCTCCTTACCTTCCGAGCCATGCCGTGCGCCCAAACAGTGGCTTTGCACCACATATGGGGTATCAGCGTGCTCAGGAGAAATTGCACAACACATTTTGGGGTCCATTTTTTCTGGCTGCCCTTGTGAAAATTAAAAATTTGAGGCTAAAGTAGCAGTTTTGTGTTAAAAATTTGTTTTTTTTATTTTCACCCTTCAACATTATAAAATTCTGTGAAGCCCCTGGGGGTTCAAGGTGCTCACCACACATCTAGATAAGTTCCTTGAGGGGTCTAGTTTCCAAAATGGGGTGACTTGTTGGGGGTTTCCTCTGTTTAGGCACCTCAGGGGCTCTCCAAATGCAACATGGCGTCCGCTATCGATTCCAGTCAAATTTCCATTCCAAAAGTCAAATGGCGCTCCTTACCTTCCGAGCCATGCCGTGCGCCCAAACAGTGGCTTTGCACCACATATGGGGTATCAGCGTGCTCAGGAGAAATTGCACAACACATTTTGGGGTCCATTTTTTCTGGCTGCCCTTGTGAAAATTAAAAATTTGAGGCTAAAGTAGCAGTTTTGTGTTAAAAATGTGTTTTTTTATTTTCACCCTTCAACATTATAAAATTCTGTGAAGCCCCTGGGGGTTCAAGGTGCTCACCACACATCTAGATAAGTTCCTTGAGGGGTCTAGTTTCCAAAATGGGGTGACTTGTTGGGGGTTTCCTCTGTTTAGGCACCTCAGGGGCTCTCCAAATGCAACATGGCGTCCGCTATCGATTCCAGTCAAATTTCCATTCCAAAAGTCAAATGGCGCTCCTTACCTTCCGAGCCATGCCGGGCGCCCAAACAGTGGCTTTGCACCACATATGGGGTATCAGCGTGCTCAGGAGAAATTGCACAACACATTTTGGGGTCCATTTTTTCTGGCTGCCCTTGTGAAAATTAAAAATTTGAGGCTAAAGTAGCAGTTTTGTGATAAAAATGTGTTTTTTTATTTTCACCCTTCAACATTATAAAATTCTGTGAAGCCCCTGGGGGTTCAAGGTGCTCATCACACATCTAGATAAGTTCCTTGAGGGGTCTAGTTTCCAAAATGGGGTGACTTGTTGGGGGTTTCCTCTGTTTAGGCACCTCAGGGGCTCTCCAAATGCAACATGGCGTCCGCTATCGATTCCAGTCAAATTTCCATTCCAAAAGTCAAATGGCGCTCCTTACCTTCCGAGCCATGCCGTGCGCCCAAACAGTGGCTTTGCACCACATATGGGGTATCAGCGTGCTCAGGAGAAATTGCACAACACATTTTGGGGTCCATTTTTTCTGGCTGCCCTTGTGAAAATTAAAAATTTGAGGCTAAAGTAGCAGTTTTGTGATAAAAATGTGTTTTTTTATTTTCACCCTTCAACATTATAAAATTCTGTGAAGCCCCTGGGGGTTCAAGGTGCTCACCACACATCTAGATAAGTTCCTTGAGGGGTCTAGTTTCCAAAATGGGGTGACTTGTTGGGGGTTTCCTCTGTTTAGGCACCTCAGGGGCTCTCCAAATGCAACATGGCGTCCGCTATCGATTCCAGTCAAATTTCCATTCCAAAAGTCAAATGGCGCTCCTTACCTTCCGAGCCATGCCGTGCGCCCAAACAGTGGCTTTGCACCACATATGGGGTATCAGCGTGCTCAGGAGAAATTGCACAACACATTTTGGGGTCCATTTTTTTCTGGCTGCCCTTGTGAAAATTAAAAATTTGAGGCTAAAGTAGCAGTTTTGTGAAAAAAAGTTAAATGTTCATTGTTTTCTTCCACATTCCAAAAATTCCTGTGAAGCACCTGAAGGGTTAATAAACTTCTTGAATGTGGTTTTGAGCACCTTGAGGGGTGCAGTTTTTAGAATGGTATCACTTTTGGGTATTTTCTGTCATAAAGGCTCCTCAAAGTCACTTCAAATAAGATGTGGTCCCTAAAAAAATGTTTTTGTAAATTTTGTTGTAAAAATGAGAAATCGCTGGTCAACTTTTAACCCTTATAGCTTCCTAACAGAAAAAAATTTTGGTTCCAAAATTGTGCTGATGTGAAGTAGACATGTGGGAAATGTTATTCATTAACTATTTTGTGTGATATATCTCTCTGATTAAAGGGCATGAAAATTCAAAGTTTGAAAATTGCAAAATTTTCAAAATTTTTGCCAAATTTCCGATTTTTTTCACAAATAAACGCAAGTGATATCGAAGAAATTTTACCACTATCATGAAGTACAATATGTCACAAAAAAACAATCTCAGAATCAGGGGGATCCGTTGAAGAGTTCCAGAGTAATTACCTCATAAAGTGACAGTGGTCAGAATTGAAAAAATTGGCCCGGTCACGAAGGCAAAAACAGGCTCTGGCGCGAAGTGGTTAAATCCGTACTCTCCTGTCCGGAGATGTCCCTCGCTGTAATCCATGAGAACGATCAGCAATGAGCCGTTCCGGAGCTGCGCTCAGGGAGCGACAGGACACCGCTCCTGAGCCACTCATTCTCCCCTGCTGCTCTGTAGCAGCGCTCGCATGGATTACAGTGGGGGACACCTAGGAGAGGTGAGTATATGGATTTTATTATTTTATTCTTATTTTTAAACAGGGACACTGTGGGAGCAGGCTACCACTACCCTCATGATCATCCCTGCTGGTGCTGATCACAGCGCCGGCAGGGAACCATGATGAGGGCAGCATTCAGCACCCGGAGCTTGGGAACAGCGCTAACTCTAGTGCTGATTCCCAGGAGCCGGTCCGTGTGATCCTGATGCAGCACACGGTTGCCACACGTGTGACACACTCGGACACATATCTCCGGTACTGGTTTTACCGGTATCGGAGATATACAGACTTGTGAAACCAGCCTTAGAGGAGAGTTTATAAAGACCGGCATTTTGTACACCAGTCTTGAAACTATAGCCAACTTGAATAGGGTGGATCTCAATAACATGGGGCATCTTTCAGGTTGTCAATGAGCCAGAAAATAAACTCTACCCCAGCCACGAGCAAGCGTAGAGTTCAGCTACAATGCATGCCAGATTTCTGCTGTACATTATAGTAGAGAATAGTATTGGTATGCTGGTTTTTGTCATGCCCCCACTTTTTGGAAATATGCTAAAGATGATGCAAAGGGAGCAAGAAAGTTGTAAAAGTTTGCACAAAATACCACTGGTGACAAATTTTGTGACTTTTTGATACAAGTCTTCTGTCATAGAGCGGAAGGTAAATTCTTTTTTTTTTTTTTTAAAAGTGGTGCAAATCTTTAAAAGTACCCATCACCAGTCTGCGGGTCACAGTTTATTTAGCAATGATTTTTCTAAATATAACTTAGAAGTGTTCCTAATTCCCCCCTAAAGAAAGCACTTAACTTTCCAGCAAAAGTCATGTCCAAACTTCCAGGTTATGGGATCTTGACATGTGGTGTGAGATCCCACATCCCTGTGCAGTCTTCCTTGCAGTGATATAACAAGATCTTGGGCTTTGCACTGACCCAGCGCTGCTGTGCTCTTTACTAAGCAGTCACTGAAGGGTGACCACACTAATGATGTTACATATCAGTAACTGTCTAGTAAACGACACAGCGGCGCTTTGTAAGTGAAAAGCGCGAGATATTGTGATAACACATGAAATCTCATAATAAAACTGTGGGGGACCAAGGATGGTTGTGGGATCTCGCTCTGCATGCTGGAATCCATATGGCCTTAATGTTAGGACCTGACTGTTACTAGAGAGAGGAACATAAAGGACACGTCTGCACACTTTTGATGTGTTCATCAGTCTGTGGCTGCTCCTTGATTTCTTAAATATTAAAGGCAGCCACAGACTGGAGATGGGGACTCTTAGACCACGGCCCCACTCAGTATTTGGTCAGTATTTTTTCTCAGGAGTGGGAGCCAAAACCAGGAGTGTGTGATAAATGCAGAATTGGTGACTTGTTTCTATTATACCTTTTCTCTGATTGTTCCTAACCTGGTTTTGGCTCCCACTCCTGAGAAAAAATACTGACCCAATACTGATCAAATACTGATAGTGGGGCCATGGCCTTAAAAAGTTTTCCCAACATGAAACTTCAGGAGCGTAGTGCTCCCTGCTCTGCTGGAGGCCGTTGCTGCGCCCCCGAAAATGGTCAGCTCAGGACAGCAGTATGGTGGCGCTACTGGCCAGAACTGTGGGCTCCCTTCCAGGCTGCTAACAAAGGGCGGGAGAAGCGCAGGGACGCAGAGGTGGATGGATCCAGACAGTGCCGTATGCTCCTGGTCTAGGTAACCAGCCATGATGAAGCTTCAGTCTCACCTGCTTTTCTAGACACTTTATAAGAGTCTACTGCGGTGCAGAAAGGGTCAAACTCCTATAATAGAAGTTGTGTACGTCACAAATCCTATCTCTCTAACCGCTCCTTCTCTGTGTCTTTTGCCGGCTCCTCCTCCTCTCTCCTTCCCCTTACTGTCAGGGTTCCTCACGGATCAGTCCTAGGCCCCCTTCTTTTCTCCTTATACACTGCTCCTATTGGACAAACTATCAGTAGATTCGGTTTTCAGTACCATCTCTATGCTGATGACACCCAATTATACACCTCTGCTCCGGACATCACCCCTGCATTATTACAAAAGACCAGTGATTGTCTTTCTGCCGTGTCTAATATTATGTCCTCCCTCTACCTAAAACTGAATCTGTCAAAAACTGAACTACTCATCTTTCCTCCCTCCACTAACCTACCTGTGCCCGATATTGCCATTTCCGTTTGTGGCTCAACCATTTCTCCCCAGCAACGAGCCTGCTGTCTTGAGGTCATTTTTGATTCAGATCTTTCTTTCACTCCTCACATCAAATCACTCGCTCGTTCATGTCATCTAGACCTCAAAAACATCTCAAGAATCAGGACTTTTCTCACCTTTGACTCAGCAAAAACTTACTGTAGCTCTTATTCATTCTCGTCTTGACTATTGCAACTCTCTACTTATCGGTCTCCCTCTTACTAAACTCTCCCCTCTCCAATCCGTCTTTAACGCAGCAGCAAGGATCATATTCCTCGCCAACCGCTACACCCATGCCTCTTCCCTGTGCCAGTCATTGCATTGGTTACCCATCCAATATAGAGTTCAATTTAAACTTATCACGCTTACCCACAAAGCGCTCCATGCTTCAGTATCCCCCTACATCTCCTCCCTTGTCTCAGTCTACCACCCTACACGTGCCCTCCGTTCTGCAAATGACTTAAAACTAAAATCCTCCATAATCCAAACTTCCCACTCCCGTCTCCAAGATTTCTCGCGTGCTGCGCCAATTCTTTGGAATGCACTACCCAGGACAGTTCGATTAATTTCCAATACCCACAGTTTCAAGCGGACCCAAAAAAACCATTTCTTTAGACTGGCGTATCGCCTCCACACACTATCTGTCCATCCCAGTTTTCCCCCATATTAAAATCTTCTTCAATTTCAGGTTCATACCAACCATGCACATAATAGCCTCGGTCAGGACTGTACGCATACTGGCAGGCGACCGGTCCATGTATTATTATTTATCCTATTTAGTAGATGAAGGCTGCATTATACAATATATGTACTTTTTACCTTTTGTGTCTCCCCCACTTCCTCATAGACTGTAAGCTCGCGAGCAGGGCCCTCACTCCTTTTGATATGAGATATGCTTATTCTGTACTGTCTGTATATGTCTCCCCTAAAATTTGTAAAGTGCTGCGGAATATGTTAGTTTTTATAGCGCCATTATTATTATTATTCTAAACCCGCCTCAGACAGGTTTTTGGATTTAGGACATTTTTTCAGCTTTCATTGGATTCATGCAGCAGATCGGAGGCGTCTCCCACACCCCAACCAGACGCCAGGAGGATTAGGTTTTATTTTATAGCTAATAGTAAAGTATATTGGGAGGATTCTGGAAGCAGAATCAAAGCTAAAATCAAGATAAAAAAACCCTTAGTTAATATAACGTAATCACAAAACAGTCATTTTACCCCCGAAAATAGGTGAAAAAAAACACACAAGGGAAAAAATGTATTTTTCCATTGACTTTTAGGCCGAAACAAAGCAACACACAAATCAGCGCGGGTGAGCCAAGCAACAAAGCTGCCTCCATCCCTCACACTGCTGCTTAGGAGTTTCATAACCGCATACCCCGGAGATAAACCGCAGCGGGAGCCGGAGTCACCGGGATAAACGGGAGTTTTAGCTCAGTTATTAAACTCCAGGGACGGGCAGACGGCCATTTACGTCTCTTCTGACTCACGACTTACAATGTTCACTGTTCGCTGGGGTGGTTGAAATAAAGTTTCGAATCGCCAAAATGAAATAAAAAAACAAGCGGGTGAAGGTTTTTCGTTCTGATTGGTTACTCCATGGCTACGAGACACAAGTTTGTTGATTGGGCGCCTGGCACAAGCGTTCTCATTTGTCCGCATATTCAAGCAAGTTGATTGGTTCTCTCAGCCGGTCTGTTCTGCCGCCTTTCTTCCTCCTTTCCACTACGTGACGTCACTTCCTGCTGTCCGGTGAGGCAGCCGCCATATTTTCTCCGGTTAGAAATGGCGAATAACAACGCGGTGGCCCTCGGGGGGACCCCGCAACCCACTCAGACAGGTGGTGGTGGGAACAAATCTGCGCCCTCTGGGAAGCCTGGGAATGTACTGCCGCTGTGGGGCAATGAAAAGACTATGAATCTGAACCCTATGATTCTGACCAACATCTTGTCCTCTCCATATTTCAAGGTGCAGCTGTATGAGCTGAAGACCTACCACGAGGTGGTGGACGAAATCTATTTTAAGGTACGTGGAGCGGGGCATTGGGTGCGGGCCAGGCTGACGGGAGTCCTCCATGTGTCTGAGCTCCTAGGACACGTGATCTGTGCTGGCAGTATCCATGGTCTCCAGGCTGTGAGCCCCTCTCCCTGATCACATCTATCGGGACGGGGTGTCTCCGGGCTATGAGCCCTCCTCCCTGATCACATCTATCGGGGGTCTCCGGGCTATGAGCCCCTCTCCCTGATCACATCTATCGGGGGGGGGGGGTCTCCGGGCTATGAGCCCCTCTCCCTGATCACATCTATCGGGGGTCTCCGGGCTGTGAGCCCCTCTCCCTGATCACATCTATCGGGACAGGGGGTCTCTGGGCTATGAGCCCCTCTCCCTGATCACATCTATCGGGGGTCTCCGGGCTGTGAGCCCCTCTCCCTGATCACATCTATCAGGGGGGGGGTCTCCGGGGTATGAGCCCCTCTCCCTGATCACATCTATCGGGGGTCTCCGGGCTATGAGCCCTCCTCCCTGATCACATCTATCGGGGGTCTCCGGGCTATGAGCCCCTCTCCCTGATCACATCTATCGGGATGGGGTGTCTCCGGGCTATGAGCCCCTCTCCCTGATCATGTCTATCGGGGGGGTCTCCGGGCTATGTGCCCCTCTCCCCGATTACATCTAATGATTATCTGAACATCCAAAAATGTTTAAGAACTACTTAAAATGCTGAAAAATTCTAAAGTTTCCCTCACCGCTTCCAGTGCCCACCAGCATTCTCTGCTCTTCCTTCTCTATTATTAATGTATGGATATGGACATGTGACCGCTGCAGCCAGTGATTGGCTACAGTGGTCATATGTCTATAAGCCAGTGGGAGGCGGTTGGTAAGGTATTACTACTTTTACTATTGCATTCTAAGGCCTTGATTCACTAAAGAGGTGGTCTGATACCTAAAAAGCCCTTTATAAAAATCTATTTTCAACCCCTAGCCACTTTTGTGATTTGCTTTATTGTAAAATACTTTACTGCTCTCCTTATACAGCCAATAACCGTACCTGTTTTTTCTTTTATTTGGGGGTTTTGCTTTTTTTTTTCTGTGACTTTTGTTTACTGGTATACGTCATCAGGAGGATAGCTCTGCAGTCACTTCTCCCTCCGGTCCACCTGGCTAGGAACAGGACGTCATCAGGGGGCAGCACAGCGATCTCCTACCACAGCTGGTTTCATCGCCGCCCTCTGATGCTGTCCACAATGAATAGCGCTGATAAAAGCTGTGGGAGAGGTGACCACAGCACTGGCGCACGTCTTCTCTCGCCGCTGGCCCGCAGCTTGTTTCTCTGAAGGGGGCGGTGATAGATGTGAGTGATGTCCTCTCTCCCACAGCTTCTATCAATAGTAATGATTGATTTTAAAGCACCACACCAGCATTTTTTTTTTATTGCACCACTGGAGTGATGCTTTAAATGTAAGTCCCCTATTTGATACTCACCCTCCGGTGTTTTCATCGGTTTTTGCCGCCGCTCCTGTTGGTCTCCGGCGAAAAGTGACCTGCTTGCAGCTCCAGTGTTTCATGGAGCTGCACGGAGGTCACTATTCAATACATCGCTATGAGAGCCTCGTTCCGGCTCTCATAGACTTGTATTGAGAGCTTGTGACTTAATTTCTGACTTCGGCCACTCAGGTACTGTCAAAAGATAGTGCTGAAAAACGGGGGAGAAGCCGAAGGGTGAGTATAAGAACGGGGGCTTACATTTAAAGCGCCCCTCCAGCGCTAAAAAAAAACCCAGCTGAAGTGGTGCTTTAATGGTGTTGTCTGGACTTGGAACAAAAGTCTGCAGTCGCTCTTTGTTTACTCTGTACACAGAAAGCTGCCAATCAGCAGGTGATAATAGATTGGCAGCTTTCTGCCTATGCACAGTATACACACATCTGGCAATCAGCGGGTTTATTCAAAACTCATGAATATGGAGGTCTACATGGAATCAGGTTTGCTAGTCCTCTAGTGATAATCTGCTGATGATAGAACAGTAATTGTATAAAAACAACAGCAATCAGCCCAGTAAGTGACACATTGCTGGAATCCGTCTCTCTTCCTACATTATGCTGTTATCAGTTAAAGACCCCATAGACATTGGATTAAAGGATGTTGCTGGTTGAACAATCGTAATCAGCCTCCTCTGTACCCACATTACTCCATATTTTTATTAAAGTCATTCTCCTTGGCTACACGTGTTCTGTGACACCAAGTGACGAACAAACAATCCCTCTGGGGATATTCTCATCAAAAGTGTCGTTTTACTCTGCAGAAAGGCTACTCTAGTACCCTCCTGGGGAAGCATTTCTAGCGTGGCTCACAGGGGCACATGCCACTTAAAAGTGCCAAATTCATTAAGTGGTTCGCTTCTTAATGAATGTGGAGCCTTGTACTGAAGGAAGACAGGCATAGCACATTGCGGAAGGCTTGATGTATCTGCCCCATTGAGTTCTTACAATTTATCCCATGTAAACGCTAGAGCTGCACGTACCCCACAAGATAATTGTGTATGGGTGTTCTTAAACACGCTCGTTTAATGATTATCTTGTGAAGTAAACGCTCGTCCATCAGGTGAAATCGTTCTCGACCGTGCATCGTCTTGTGTAAATGGGACTTGTGCTGCTGAGGAAAATGGCAGCCTATGTGCATGAGCAATCTGATCGACCGGTGCTCATCGGTTACTTTGGTCTGCCAGTGTAAACAGGATATTACACAACCGCCGTTCTTATCGTGCTGCCGGTCTGGCTGTGTAAATGGACCCTTAGATGGAGTAGTACGATGGTGTACGAATACCCTGGAAGGTGTATGTCCTAGGCAGTGCACCGCTGTATAATCCCTAAGCACATTGTTTCTGAGCATAAAAACACAGCGATTTGTGTTACTCTCTGGATTGTATTAATTTTTCCATGTTTTTGGATGTAGAAAAGATGGGGTCCTAGAGAATTATTCAGCCTGTTATATTCAAGTGGTGATGATGCCTGGGCATATTCATGTATACACGTGAATCTATGCGTGTGTTTTTATTTTTTTCGAACTGTATATTTTGGTGCGTACCTTTTTTAATATCCATTCAATATTGTTTTACTTTAAATGTCTTCATGTGCTCTCTACCTGAAGTACAGGGAGTTGGCAACAGCAGATTTAAAAGGGATGTCCAGGCATCCAAATATTTATTACCCGTTTTTAGGAGAAGTCATCATTATATCAATATCAGATCCTGGCACCCCCATTATCAGAAGTGATTAGTAGGAGTGAACAGATCCGTGGATGTTCTGGTTCATCAAGTTCAACTGAACCTTGGTCCAAAGTTCGGGTACCAGAACCTGAGCCTGAACTCCATAGAAATTAACGGGGACTTGAACTTTGGAGCTGGAAAGTCTCTCCCCGAACTGTAAAACAGACCTGGAGAAGTCCGTGTTCGGAGTTCAGCACTGGTCTTTCGGTGTCCGGTACCAACCCCAAACTTTACAGTTCGGTTTCACTCATCCCTAGTGATTAGCTCTGGCTGAGCAGCACAGCTCCGATCAATAGATCGCAGCCGCTACTGAGCTGCAGATCAGTTCCTGTTGTTTTGAATAGGAGCGAATGTGCAGTTCTCAGCAATGGCCTCTACACATTGTACTAAGCTGTGGGGTAATGTCTAATCAAAGTTTCCATCTGTCCGGAGCTAATGACATCCGATCAGTGTGGTGCCAGGTGTCCAATCCCCACTGATTCATCATTGATGACCTATCCTAATTACTTGTTAGATGTCCAGAGAATAAAAACCATCTAATGTATGAGGAAAAAAAGTCCCAGAAATGTTAGTATTGTTTCTCTAGTTGCCTACTGTGAAGTGTTTCTTACTGGCCACCTCTATATTTAATAGGTTGTTGTTATACAGACCATTAGTTGCGTGAAAACAGGATCTTTTTCCATTGCTGATTTTGGCAGTGGAGTCGCTGCATGTACATCTTGTTTTTCTGGTTATGAAGAACACATTGTCATCTGCTTGTCGTGGGAGGCATAAGAAATACTGTACATCTGTGTCAGTGGTTCAGCAGCTACTAGGCCTACCAGTGTACTAGTGATACCAGAAAAACCTGGAAAAGAAATGTGAATATAAAAAAACTAAAATCATTTTTACATCAGTTGAAAAAACACCTATTTCCATCAAGTTCAAATTCTCTCCACCCATTATGCATTTTGTCACTAAATATTTATATTTTATGTCTATTAGATACTATGTGCCTTACATGGAAACTTATATAGAGTAGCTGAAGTCCCCACACCAAATTATTTTAAGCTAAATGTATCCTGTATACAAAATCCCTATCTGTCTATAATTTATACAAGCGGAAGGAAAGAGCAAGATGGGGACAGGCTATGGAACATTTGGATTTCATTAATTGTTCCAATAGCAACAGTATATAGGACTGAAATATATATACAGAGGTAGAAGTCCGCATCTCAGGAGATACCTGGTACCTCTGGCACATAGCTGAATTTGCAGTTGCAACTCAAAGTTTTGTCTTCAAGAACTGGAGCTGTTCCTGCAAAGATAATAGACTGGATTCCTTAGCTGGGATCCAATATCCTTTATGGCATTTGTATGCCCCTTTCAGGCATGTGGAGAGGGGAGACAACCCTGTAAGGGTACAACCCTTTGTGGAAAAGGCTGGGAGGCCCTTGGTGACTGCCCTAAATCTGCTAATCCTGTGTTACATAGTTCTGATGATCCCTATAACTGGGCCCTGAAATAGTTTTTCTTCCAAGATATTGACATCCCTTTATTGTCTGCTTTGTTAGGATTTCTCAGTAGATAGTAGCGGAGTTGTATCTACATGTAAGACGTTGTAATAATCCCACTCATTCACTCTTCTAGGTAAATCATGTTGAGCCTTGGGAGAAAGGAAGTCGGAAAACTGCTGGACAAACCGGGATGTGCGGGGGGGTAAGTACAAGTACGTGCCTTCCCATTCTTGGTGTTTTCCACTGAGGTATATAAGAAATTTTCACCCCACAACATAGGTTTTTGCATTTATTCATTTGATCAAAACCTTTCTTTTTATTGGAATGGAATTATTTTTAGGGAGAAGAATAAAATATTGTTGCTCAAGATCTGGTAAATGTGCCTTTCGGTGTACAAACCAGGGCTGTGGAGTCGGTTTAAAATGGACCGACTCCCAACTCCTAAAATATAGAATAAATTGGGTACAGTAGTTCAATGCAGTTTGTGGGGAATATTTTTTTCATAAGAATTTGGGAAAGTTATGAAATGTCCTATTCCTGATCTAAGGGTCTAGACTTTTAGCTGAGATGAATCTGTGCAACAGTAAATGTATCACTTACACATGAGCCATGTATGAGGGAGTCGTGGAGTTGGTGTCATGGAAATTGAGGAGTCGGAGGTTTGGCTGACTGATTCCACAGCCCTGGTACAAACTCATGTTCACTATTTATCTGATCAAAGAAGTTAGGCGTACACCTTCTGTACAGCAGGGTGACTCTCATGGGGCTCCTCGCCTCTGCTCCAGGACTCGTGATATTGCGGTTTACTTCACATACATGGAGAGATGTGACTTACAGAAACCTTCTGTTGTCTCGGCAGGTACGTGGTGTTGGCACAGGCGGCATTGTATCAACGGCATTCTGTCTCCTCTATAAACTGTTCACCCTGAAGCTGACAAGAAAGCAAGTAATGGGGCTTATCACACACACAGACTCCCCGTACATTAGGGCACTTGGGTTCATGTATATAAGGTAAGTGAGTTTTTTTTTTTTTTATGAAAATGTTATTTTTATTACAGAATACTATAAAATAGTTGAGCATTCAGGGGAGATGGTGATCATGTTTTTGCAGTATATTTCACTATTGCATAGACTTTATTCTGTGGGATATGACACTGCTGAGAATAACTATCAAAGACACATTGATGGTACATTTCTATAAATCCCACTGCATATATGAAATCTGTGGTGTGTATGCAGGGCTGTGGAGTCGGTATAAAATGGACCAACTCCTAAAATATATAACAAATTGGGTACAGTAGTTCAATGAAGTTTGCTGGGAATATTCTTTTCATAAGAATTTGGGAAAGTTATGAAATGTCCTATAAATGTCTGCCCTATTCCTGATCTAAGGGTCTAGACTTTTAGCTGAGATGAATCTGTGCTGCAGTAAATTTATCACTTAACCATGAGCCATGTATGAGGGAGTCTGTGTCGGAGGTTTGGCTTACCGACTCCACAGCCCTGTGTGTGCGCACGCACGTACGTACGTATTTTTGATTCAGGTTTTTAAAGCATCCATTATTATGTTTGTTTCTGTTGGATGAATATTGTCTTTCCATTTCCCAGGTACACACAACCCCCTACCGACTTATGGGACTGGTATGAAGACTTTCTTGATGACGAAGAGGTATGTCAACAAGGGTAATTCAATTTTCATTTGTACAGCTTTCAATTGTGCATGCTGATGCAGAAACAGGCTGTTGTTGGCACCATATATCGTTCATAGGTCTCTGGCGTTTAGATTGTGATACAGTATTTTTCCTTAATGAATTTTCCCAGCCTTAAATTATTGATGACCTCTTCGTAGGGCAGATCATCAATTTCAGATCCATGGTGGTCTTACACCCTGCACACCCCCACCAATCTACTGTTTGGAGTAATGTGATGGCAGATGTGGAGTGATTCTTTAATATTTTTGTTGAATCAGCTATTGTTTGACTAAAAAATGAAATAATTTGGCAGAATGTAGAAGAGTGTTTGTTTTTTGTTTTTTTTTTTAAATCTGCACTGTATTTTCACAAGAACATGTGCAGTATGTGTGACGCACGCAGCAGGATGCATGCTCAACCACCTCCCCATTCAGGTTCATCGATAATTTGGGGAATAGATAAGACGCCTACATCCAGATGAGAAGACACCACACGGCACAACACTCTCCATGTCTGTAGGTTACTTACAGACGATCACTTCTGATCTTTTGCTATTAGAATTGTGAATTCATTTTACTTTAAACATTTTGTGGTAGGGATTGTTTGCATTTTTGATCATAAAAATAATTATATATAAAATATATGAAGTCTGTTGCTCCTTTAGTGCAAAGTTTTGCTAATTGTTAGAGTTTTCTGAGCTGACAGGTTTGCTATATCTTCAAATGTTGGGATAATCTGCAGGCAAATAGCGTTACAATGCTGTCTGACCATCTTACTGAAATTGCAGCTATCGAGTGAAAAGGATTTTTTTTTCCTCCTGGGACAAGCTCCCGCTATGCCCCTATGACTGAAAGCCATCGGCTCCCAGCAGGAAATAAGTTAATTTTCACCAGTTAGCCACACTTTGAGTAAGACAGCTATTTACCTGCCGATTAGCCCTGTATATGAGTAGCCAGACGGCTTTGCAGACGTCGTTTTATAGGACACTGTTACTTTACACATGACAATGTCTCTAAGATGGTTCAGTGTAGTTGCTTCTTTGGAAGATTTCTCCTGTTTCTGCTATGAAGAACTTTCCATGCCCCAAATTGGTTTACAATATGGCATATCTGATTTACTTCTGCTAACCTGCTCTTTTTTCCTCTAGATCTTTGTGCTGCACCAATTGTATGGGGCGAAATTAAACTGAACACATGCATGTGTGTGAGTGCCAGAAGTTTTACCTGAAGATTCGCCTTTAAATATGCTCAGGGCTCACATGAAATGAAAGTGAGGGAAATTTGGGGATAAATTGATATGTCCACACCTGTCTTATAATGCCCTCAGAATGCATGTGGAACTTCACAGTTATGTGTATTTAATATTAGTCGTATTCATCTCTACACACTTTATAGGCTTGTGTAAAGTTGAAAGTCCAAATCTTAGAAAGTGGACCTGTTTTTGTTAGCGCCTGTGTTCTTATGTAATAGAGGAATCCAGCCCAGCTATTATCTTGTAGGAAATCTAGAAAAATGAGTGCTAGTAGTGCACCGCTCCATGTGCTATTAGGATCACTAACACACATGGATGCATCCAAGACTAGATACCTCCAGTATGAACTTATGGCTTTGTGACTTTTTCATATATGCAAGATGCTGTTTTACAAGATTCTTCCCCTTTGCCTTTTTGTTCCGCTAATTTTTCAGGACTTGGATGTGAAAGCTGGCGGAGGCTGTATAATGACAATAGGAGAGATGTTACGTTCATTCCTTACAAAGCTGGAGTGGTTCTCTACGCTGTTTCCAAGGATCCCTGTTCCAGTGCAAAAGCACATAGACCAACAAATCAAAACCAGACCGAGAAAGGTCAAGAAAGAGAGTGCTGAGGAAGCAGAAGACGTTCAGCGACACGTTGAGAGGAGACGGTCAAGGTGACTTTCAAAATAAACCCTTCCACTAACTCCCCTAGCTTTATCACACCTAGTATAAATGTCTTTAGCAGTTAAAATATCTGCCTTTCCATCTTTCCATTTTTTATAAATATAATGAAAATATTAGATCTAAACTGTTTTGCTTAGCAACAAGTACTTACAAGCAATGAAGGTTTTTAGCGCATAAATTGGCCAATTCATGTGTGCCCATCAACCATTACGACATGTTAAGACATATCTTGGAGTGCTGCTGCAGTCTTTTGATATATTTTATAGTTACGGCAGCTGGCACCAGTTCACACTAGGAGGTGCTGGTCAGGTTTTTCTGATTTTATATATATATATATATATATATATATATATATATATATAATGAGCATCACTTGCGATATTGGGCTTCATGTATATGATGAAGGGGTACCCTTTAACATATCGAAGACTGATCCTCAAAGGACATTACATTTTGCTTTGTAATATATATATATATTTTTAATTCAACTAACTTATATTTGCATTTGTATAGGTCTCCGAAAAGGTCCGCAAGTCCACGAAGGTCTCCTAGGAGATCAAGGAGTAGAAGCCATCACAGGGAACATCATGGAACATCAAGTTTCGATAGGGAACTAGAGAGAGAGCGAGAACGGCAGCGGGTAGAACGTGAGTCCAAAGACAAACGGAGATCACGAAGCAATGAGCGTAGGAGAAGTAAAAGCAGAGAGAGGCACAGGACAAGGAGTCGTAGCAGAGACCGCAAGACAGACCGGAGAGACAAGGACAGAGAAAAAGAAAATGAGAGGAGCAGAAAGAGGGAACACGATAAAAAGGGCAATGGCAGGGAAAAGGATACGGATAGACCCCGAGAGCGTTCAAAAGAGCGCAAGAGGAGTGAGGAGAGGAAGGACAGAGAGGACAGACGGCACAGGGAAGACAGAGAATTGCGTAAGGAAAGACGACACAGCAGAAGTAGGAGCAAAGACCGTAAACAGAGAAAGAGCCGGAGCCCTAGCAGAAATGCTCGAGGGAGAAGCCGAAGCAAAGAAAAGTCAAACAGACAAAAAGAGAAGTCAAACAAACATAGCAGAAGCAGTAGTCGTGGGCGGACAGACAGTGCTGAAAAGTCCCGAAAGAGAGA
The DNA here is from genome assembly GCF_046119375.1 of Phyllobates terribilis. Taxonomy (NCBI): domain Eukaryota; kingdom Metazoa; phylum Chordata; class Amphibia; order Anura; family Dendrobatidae; genus Phyllobates; species Phyllobates terribilis. The sequence continues at coordinate 29,700,413 of NW_027362768.1, read as the reverse complement.
GCGCAGCTCAAGCAGGGAGAGGCCGCGGAAGAGAAGCCGGAGTAAAGACCGAGGCCATAAGCGTGAGCACGAGAGCAAGGACCATGACCGCCACAGTTCTGACAATGAAGAAAAGCAAAGAGTCAAAGATGATAGTCTGTAATATTTCAACAAATGGATCACATTGAATCCTTTTTTTTTTTCTCCCTTTCTCCTATTTCAAAGTCCCACCTGGTTCTTTAGCACTCATGTTTTTTTTTTATTTCTTCTGTACGAAAAGAGTTGCAATATCACTTGTATGTAGGGAAGTGCCTTTTGGGAACCTCGTGTATTTTGGACAATACTGCAACTTTCCCTACATATGCCCAAGCTGTCTGCTCTCATGCAGTTACTGTTGCGTTTTTATCAGTTCAGTGTTCCTGAAACGTTCAGGCTGTATTTGGCAATGCCCTGATGTTTTAATTATTTTTCTGGCATAATAATCCTGCTGGTCCAGTTTGTAAGTGACATTAAACATGTCACTCTTCTCATCCCAGCACTCGTGAGGTTGTGGTTTACCTCCTGACGCTACGTGCATGGCTTAGCTGACATTTCGGTAGAATGGCTCTTTTTGTGGGGTTTTTTTTCTAAAATGATATGAATGCAAATACAACATTTAATTTTGTGTCATTGTCTAATTGTAAACAGTTTTTAAGAAAATACATTTTGATCTATGATTCGATTGCTTTTTATTGGTCTGCCTCTGCTTTGAATATAATTTACCTTATGCGGGAAGATATTCACTCCTACCTTCCCCAATCACAAAAACAGAACTGTTAAACAAATGCAAATAGTTTATTGTAAAATTATAGTTTGAAAAACTAAATGAAGAGAAGCCATCCTACACAACCAGGAAATTGGAGCCCAAGCTCAGGGTCGACCAGTTTGTGCAAACTTAGAAACCATTTGAAGGGGTCAGCAAGAAGAAAAACTCCCTTAATAGGTGACATGACTGCCTATAAAATGGAATGCAGATTGCTAATTCCAGACCGTGGATTTAGTATGGAAACACTAAGGTCTTCAGTTTTTGTGAATATTCACGATGAAATTGCTAGGCGCTTCAAAAGTGTCATTTATGTACGATTTAGGCTGGCTCTACACGTCACCGGAGGCCACGTCACAACCAAAGTCGCCATGTATTCAGCCTTCAGGAAAGCTAGCCTGGAGTAAAATGACAGAGGAGCAATCTGTGTATGGGGGAAATTCAGAAGGGATACGTGTCGCTATTATGGAAAGGGAGGCTGTTTCACAACCAGAGACAAATCCCTCCTGACTGGTGGGGATAAACAAGGGGGGTAGGAGATGTGCTGATCAGCTGTGAAAAATTTGGAATATGCTTTTTACATTAAAGGGAACCTGTCACTTTATTCTTGCTGTCTAAACCATCGTAGGATGAATCAGAGCCTGGTTGCACGATTGCAGTCAGGTGTATTTTTCTATAAAACTCTCCGGCGTTTCAGAGGAAAAATTGTTTCAAGAGTCAGCTGGGCACTATAAGGAGAGACAATACGGGTCCAGTGCCGCGCCAGGTGATGGGTGTCTTCATATGGAAGTGTGGATAAAAGCTGTCCGGTGATGGTGCCAGACTAGTATGGTCTTTCCTTTATAGTCCCCAGCCGGCACTTCAAACTGCTTCCTCTGGAACGCCGGAGAGTTTCAGAGAAAAATACAACTGGTTGCAATCGGGTAGCCGGGCTCTGACTCATTGCGCGATGGTTTGGGAAGAATGAATTGAGTGACAGGTTCCCTTTTTAATTAGGTCCAAACACATGGAGCAGCTCCTTCATAGGTCAACATTGCATGGAGTATGAGGCTCCAGCCCCTTCTGCAAGCAGCAATGAAAGCTTTAGTCTTTCAAGTCTGAATCAAGAAGAGAAAATTTGTAAGTAAATAGAACCAAAGAATTACTGAAAAGCTCAGGAAGAAACTTTTTAGATTTTATTTAGTAGAAGTGCATAATAGTAACAAAAATGATTGTGCTCAGCAGGGCTGTGGAGTCTGTATAACATGGATTGACTCCTAAAATATATAATAAATTGGGTACAGTAATTCAATGCAGTTTGTGGGGAATATTTTTTTTCATAAGAATTTGGGAAAGTTATGACATGTCCTATTCCTGATCTAAGGGTCTAGACTTTTAGCTGAGATGAATCTGTGCTACAGTAAATGTATCACTTACACATGAGCCATGTATGAAGGAGTCGTGGAGTTGGTGTCATGGAAATTGAGGAGTGGGAGCTTTGGCTTGCCGATTCCACAGCCCTGGTGCTTACAGCAACGCTGAATATTTAATTAGGAATGTGGGTGGAGTTGGTGTTTCTTGGTTTATTATGAATGTAGTCATTATAAAAGCAAATATTTTAAGGTGTGAAGGTAAGGGAATGGAACAGAAGAATAAAAATAACCTTACAGATTGCAAAGGAAATGAAAGCCAGAAGTGTACCACAAACGTACAAGCAAGAGTCTAATGTATCAATACAGTTTCTTGTTGGGAAATTAGAAAGTCATAAAGTAGTAAGGTAACAATCTAGGAAGTCTAAATGAAAGTAAGAATCCCTATTATGCAACCAAGGTAATCATTTTTCGCACAAAAATGGTAAAGCATGTGGTTAAATGAAATAGAATACCTAAATGGAAAATGTAGAATTCTTACCTACATGTGATAGCACGTGTTTATCATGTATGTGTACCACGGCGTTTTCTGGAGGAGAGAAGAGAAAAAAGGAATAATTCAGTCAAAGTGCAAAAATGAAATAAAATCTAAATGCCAACTATGAATCCCACTATTTAGGTTTTCGTAGTCCACAGCTTCCAATAGTTTAGGCTGTAGCAGCTTCATGAAAAGTGGATTTGATCTGGAAAGACCTTTTGAGATTTGAACATTGAATACTGTGATCGGTGTCTAAGAGAACAGTAGCTTGAGTTGGGAGAGGGGTGGTGGGTGATCTGAGTGTTGAGGCCGTGGTCTTATGCTGCTGCTGAAATATCACTGCTCAGCACAGGCTGCAGCTAGACAGGCCGGAAGGGTGGAGACTACTTTTAGCACATGATTACTCTTCAGGTCTCACTTTTCAGCTGGACTTGTAAAAAGAAAATAAAAGCGTTGTACAGCCATTCTAACATGAGTTTTGAAAATAAGTACACTAACCAAAAAAAAGGTCCAAGATCTTTTTAAAATAACTTATGCCGTTTGTGTTATGAAATTTAGTGGCAAACCTCGGCATTTTTCAGTTGAAATGTGTGGAGCAAGGGTATAAAGTCTGCGTTTATTTTGCTAGATTATGGTGAACTATACCTTTGGTACAACCAATATTTGCAATTGATCTTAATTTAGGAATCTGGTCTGGGATCTGAATTAATTCAGTGGTCTAAAGTCATTATGAGATCTTCCTCCTCATTTTCTGCCATACCTGTATGCTGCATGCCATGTGCGAGTGTATAGAGCAGTCTCAGGAGCTGAGCCCGCACCATATCTAGCAGATACTGGCTGTTATACAGCTGGCAGTCTTCCTGTAACAGCAGCTAACTACAAATTGTTGCTAACTTCTTAAATGTCTATCAATCTGACATTTACAGTGTATGGTCCTGGGAGCATGCAATTTCAAGCACCTATCACCCCACTGCTGCAATGTGATTGTGAGGTGCAGATTGGTTGCCTGACCTGCTTAAATGGATTGTCTGCTCCAAAATAACTCTGCTGCCACTGTGTGACCGGCGAATCCCTGCAGCACACAGTGCCTACACTGGGGGGATTCATAAGTCTGCAGTCACACAGAGTGTCAGCAGACTTGTCATTTTGGACTGGACAACCCCTTTTAAGGTCTCCACAACTGTGTTTCATAGGAGACATTTTAACTATATATTGCAATAAGTAAGATTTTACCTGTAGGGTGTCCACCATAAATAAAACACAAACGCCAGAATTGTCTTTTGGTCTCCGCACCTCTACAAAACGAGCAAAAAGTGATCAAAACATGGTATTTACCCCAAATGGTATTAATATCACCAGCTTGCAATGCAAAAAATAAGCCCTCCACACAAGTTCAGATGACAGGGAAATAAATTTCTCAGAAAAAAGGCAATTCATTTTTTTTTTTTTTTTTTTTAATAAACCAAAAGCTGTATGGCCCAATCGCACTGACCTGAAGAATCGTGTTACCAGATAATTTTTTCCATATAATGTATGCCGTAAAAACAAAACCACTAAACATGTAGAAATCTCCTCTTTATAATTTTTTCACTTTTTCCAGTTCATTGTTTAGTAAAATACATATAATTCAAAGGTAGAACTCATCCCTCAAAAAACAATCTCTCATACAATTAATCAATGGGAAAGATAAGTTTGGTTCTTGGAGGAAGAGGAAAAAAAAAATTAAAATTGGTTGTGATGGTCAGTGATTAATTGTGGGATCTGTGCTGAGGTCTAAATGAATTCATGGGTATTTTCTGGGGTCGTAATTCGAGTGGTGAGTACAATGTCTTTTTTTTCTCTTTCTCCACCACATCACTTTCTTGCTCCAATACGGTGTCTTTGAGTTTATTCTGGGGCTTCAATTAATTTTGGGATCAGACTTTTAGTCTAAATTGTTGTTGAACAATATTTTATTGTAAATAATCAATATGAAAGTCCCCCCCCCCCCCATGATTTAAAATAGCATTTAGGGCTTGATTCATCACGACTGGCATTTTGTACACAATCTTTATAAATTGTGCCTCTTGTGTAAGATGTGCTTACAGTAATTCATTAGGAGGCATTTTAATGAATTTGGCGCATCTTTCAGCTGCTGTGTGCCACTGCCAGAAATGTTACTACAGTCAGTCTTGAATACATTTCTGCCATAATTTATGCTACTTTAGTCATATACATTGTTATGAATTAATCGGGTGTGCTAGCTCACATTCTGCCCCTACCATAGCTCAACCCATTTTTCTAAAAGGCGGCTAGAACTGGTGTAAAACTGCTAAAAGGTGCACAAAAATGTTTCAACATTTCAAGGTATTTTATGTCAGAAATCTGGCAAAAAATTCCCTGATGAATCGGACCCTAAATGCTAGATCAACTGATGGAGGAATTCTTTATTTTATATAAATCATAACCTCAACTTGTTTAGTGTAATAAAGTTGGCAAGGGTAAGGAGGGAATGTGGAAGCCTAGGGAGGGTCTTGGATATGAAGAACGAGGATTTAGTTTGTTCTCTTACCAAACAAGTTACCCAGATATTTCTAATAACTCAGTCCATAGATGCCAAGTGGGATAGATAGGTGTGTGCCATGTTTGTTTTCAGAAAGTTTTCAGCTCTCATGTCATGAAGAGGGTTTACCCATTGAGAACGAATGGTGGCACTAGAAGTTTCCTACAATCCAGAGATGGCGAGACACGTAGCATTTATGAAAGAGCATACCCCGAAAATAAGTCATAGCATGGATTTTTAGAGTATGTTTGCATATAAGCCCTACTCCAAAAATACCCCAGAATTCAGTCAGGACAGTCGTTGAGGGGTGGGGCAACCTGGTCAATTACCCAGGGCCCCCACTCTCTTAGGGACACCAGCATTTCTATTCTGAGGTTGAAACTACTTAAGGACCTTTGGTGACATCACGCTCATATGACCATGTCACCAAAGGTCCTTTTAACTATAGGAGTCTAAAGGAAGTAAAGAGACAGGTTGGTATGCAGGGCTGGCGTTAGGAGTAAAGGAGGGAAAACAGCAATAAGTCAAGGCCCCCACATTCTTAGGGGCACCCAGCATTTCTATTGAGGTTAAGACTGCTTAAGGACCTTTGGTGACATCATGGTCACCAAAAGTCCTTTAACTGCAGGAGTCTAGACTCGAACTGAAGAGGAGACAGGCTGGTATGTGCAGAGTGTCTGTATATGCATGTGTGTGTGTGTGGTGACATGATTATATTTGAATAAATATGGATTGTTCATGGAGGGGGGGGGGCATCCCCCTCAAAATGAGCCCTACCTCATTGTACTAAGCAAAAAATAATGTAAGACCCTGTCTTATTTCGGAGAAACACGGTAGTTGGTTTATGAGAGCTGCATGTGAGCATGAAGAACAGTTCTATCTCTGAGGAATAGTCAATGTATTTATTACATGTAGTTCAGGAAGGATATAACTTAATCCCATCTGGCTTTCAGTGTGGGACCGCTCTACTATGAATGGATCATGGCTCCTACAGATTCTTCTCATATGATTAGATACCTCTGGAAAGAATTTTGCAGTGTTCTGTAATTTCTCTTGAAGTCTGCTGGAGATAACGAATGAGAAAGAGGAAAGTCTTTATTCTGTTTCACTGAGGAAAACTCTGCCCACCTCCCTTTCCCATACAAGTAGGATCTTGTTCCGTGCAACAGCCCATAAAGAAAGGAAATAGTATGCATGGTGTCATCGTCTGGAGTGCACAATTTTTTCCAAAATTTTTGGGCAAACGAGCTTGATAGCTTCCAATAGTCCTACTAAAGCTTCCCTACGTACACTGGTAGAAAAATCACTTAGGATTCTCAATCATCTGTGAATAAATCCTCTTTTACTGAACGCTTTCATCTACCCGTAGAAAGTTTTGATTTATATTTGCATATTGGGACCAGAGGATTAGAGTAGAATGCCAGGGAATGGTGATAAGTTTAGGGGTTCTCCGTTTCGGTCCAGGAATCCTAAATCTCAGAGCAAACCAAGTTATAATAAGATCAGTGTAATTTCTTTAACCCTTTCGCAACCTTGGGTTTTTTCTTTTTTGCATTTTTGTTTTTTGCTCCCCTTGTTCCCAGAGCCATAGCGTTTTTATTTTTTGGTCAATATGGCCATGTGAGGGCTTATTTTTTGCGGGACGAGTTGTACTTTTCAACGCCATTACTAGTTTTACCATATCGTGTACGGGAAAAAAATTCCAAGTGCGGTGAAATTGCAAAAAAAGTGCAATACCACAGTTGTTTTTTATTGATTTTTTTTACCACGTTCACTGAATGCTAAAACTAACCTGCCATTCTTATTCTCCAGGTCATTACGAGTTCATAGACACCAAACATGTATAGGTTCTTTTTTATTTAAGTGAAAAAAAAATCCAAAATTTAGTAAAAAAAAAGAATAAAATAGCGCCATTTTCTAAGACCTGTAGCGTCTCCATTTTTCGGGATCTGGGGCTGGGTGAGGGCTTATTTTTTGCGTGCCGGACTGACGTTTTTATTGATACCATTTTGGGGTAGATCCGATGTTTTGATCGCCCGTTATTGCATTTTATTGCAATTTTGCAGCGACCAAAAACCGTAATTCTGGCGTTTTAGAATTTTTTTCTCGTTACACCGTTTACCGATCGGATTAATTATTTTTTTATATTGATCGGGCGATTCTGAACGCGGCGATACCAAATATGTCTATGTAGGGCTTTTTTTTTTAAAATATTTTATTTTGAATGGGGCGAAAGGGGGGTGATTTAAACTTTTATTTTTTTTATATCTTTAAAAACTTTTTTTTTTTCCACTTTTTGCATGCTTCTATAGTCTCCATAGCAGATCAGCAGATCCCCTATATGCAGCAGAAATGGTCCTGTGCTATGAGCGCCGACCACTAGGTGGCGCTCATAGCGACCAGCTCATGACAACCGCAGGCGCCTGCTGCAGACCCTGGGTTGTCATGCCTACCCATCGGTGACCCGCGATCACGTGACGGGGGTCGCCGATGGGCGGGGCTTAGGACGCGCTTCCCGGAAGCGCGTGTTAAATGCTGCTGTCAGAGATTGACAGCGGCATTTAACATGCTAACAGCCACGCGTGGATCGCGATTCCACCCGCGGCTGTTGCGGGCACATGTCAGCTGTAATAATCAGCTGACATGTGCTCGGTTCAGTGCGGGCTCACTGCCGGAGCCCTCACTGAACCGGGGGATTACAGCCTGTGCATACGAATGCGTCACATGCTGTAAAGGGGTTAAAACTTGTGCCATAAACAATGGCACTGTACCACATCAACCCATAGTGATGGAGTAATGCAAGAGGTAACACATATGGAGGGCACTATCAAAATGTTGGGGATCTACATGCAGCATGCTATATGCAGCCTATACGTGTCCAAAATGAGAAAGAAGGCATGCTTATAAGCAGTGATCACCCCATATGATCAAAAGTCAATTGTATAGAAAATTCAACAATTTATTTATTATAGGAGCATGCACAACATATCAAATATATTAAAACACAAGTAAAAAATCTTTGACTTACCACATGATGAGAAACACCTTTCAAGACCTTCTGGAGCTTCTGCAGTAAAGCGAAGATCCTTGATCTTGTCACAGATTCACTGGTAGACTCCCCTCACAGGCTACACCATTATTTTCCATGTTCCCAGCGATACAAATCTTTTTCAATAACGTGCAGGGAAATTCACAGCTTAAAATTGGACTCACATAACAACTTGATCCGTGAAGAGAGGAATGCACTTATGAAATTAACAACAAATCAAGATTTCATTATTCGTGAGGCAGATAAAGGCGGCAATATTGTTTTGTGGCCAAATGCACTGTGTATCAGGAAAGCCAATCGGCAGTTATTAAACACCACCTGTTACCATGTATTGCCATCTGACCCTACTTCCTTTTTTAAAAACAAGTTGGACACACTAATTCGGAAGGCTGGTCACAATAACATTCTAAATAAAAAAGAGATGGAATTCCTCGTCACTCCCCATCCGATTGTGCCGACTTTTTACTTGCTACCTAAAGTGCATAAGTCTCTGGTGGAACCACCAGGAAGGCCAATCGTTTCGGGCATTGGTGGGCTTTTTGAACGCCCATGTATATACGTAGACCATTTCCTACAGCCACTGGCCCTGTCCCTTAAGTCATATGTTAGGGACTCTTCCCATCTTATCCAACATCTTAATGGGTTGACCATCCCTGAAAACACCATCATTGTGTCACTGGACGTAGAATCCTTATACACGAGTATTTCAAATGACTTTGGTATGAGAGTGGTCACTTATTTCTTGGATCATCACTCTACGGGAGATCACAGACATGATTCCTTCATCTTGGACTTGTTGCATTTTGTTTTGGGCAAAAATTATTTGGTCTTTGACAGGAAATTTTATCGACATATAGCAGGCACCGCGATGGGCGCACGGTGTGCGCCCTCGTATGCGAATTTATACCTGGGGTGGTGGGAGGAGACTGTGGTCCATGGACATGAGGCCTTTCAGAACGTCTTCACATGGTTCAGGTTTATAGATGACGTTCTTTTGCTATGGTCAGGTACCCAAACGGACTGTGAGGCCTTTATTGGTGGCCTAAATAATAATACCTTTAATCCCTTTAAAGACCAAGACGTACTAATACGTATCTGCGCCTTGGACTTTAAGAGCCTGATACTTATTAGTACGTCTTGGCGATCGCACCCGCACACAGGCTGTGCGGGCGCGATTGCCGCCGAGTGTCAGCTGATTGTCACAGCTTACACCCGGTGCTATGTGCAGGGAGCGGTCCCGCACCGCTCCCAGAACATTAACCCCCACAATTCTGCGAACTAAGTCGATCGCAGCATTGCGTTGGCAAGGGGAGGTGATCGCGATACTCACCTCTTCTGCCGGAGTCCAGCGATGTCTGCCGCGGCTTCCCGGATGATGCCATGACGACCTGATGTCGTCATGACAACATCCTGGTCACCAGACAGCAGGAAGATATTTTTGGTCATGCGCAGTGCATGACCAAAGTATCTTCTTATACATCTGCAGCTCTGACAGCCTGTATAGCACAGGGATGGTGCTCCATCCCTATGCTATACTGGTGATCAGAATAAAAAAGTGAAAGTCCCAGAGAGGGACAAAGAATAAAAGTGAAAAAAAAAATGTAAAAATATAAAAAAAAATTAAAAAAATAATCCACCAAAAATAAAATTTAATGTACCCATCAATAAATAATATTATGGAAAAAAAAAAAACAATAAAGTACACATATTTGGTATCGCCGCGTCCCGAACGACCTGACCTATAAAACTGTCCCACTAGTTAACCCCTTTAGTGAACACGGTAAAAAAAAAAAAAAAAACGAAGCAAAAAGCAATGCTTTATCATATCGCCAAACAAAAAATGGAATAACACGTGATCAAAAAGACAAATATAAATAAAAACGGTACCATTGAAAACGTCATCTTGTCCCGCAAAAAACAAGCCGCCATACAGCTCCATCAGCCGAAAAATAAAAGTTATAGCTCTCAGAATAAAGCTATGCTAAAAAATTAATTTTTCTATAAAATAGTTTTTATTGTGTAAAAGCGCCAAAACATAGAAAAACAATAAAAATGTGGTACCGCTGTAAACGTACTGACCCGAAGAATAAAGCTGCCTTATCAATTTTACGACACACGGAACAGAAAAAAAAATTAAAAAATTCCTGAATTGTTGGTTTTTGTTTATTCTGCCTCCCAAAAATCGGAATAGAAAGCGATCAAAAAAGTCACGTGCCTGAAAATGGCACCAATAAAAACATCAACTCATCCCGCAAAAAAAAAGCCATCACATGACTCTGTCGGCCAAAATATGGAAAAAAATTATAGCTCTCAAAATATGGCGATGCAAAAACTAGATTTTACAAAAAAATTCATTTTTTAGTGTGTGACAGCTGTCAGTCATAAAAACCCAGTATGAATCTGGTATCGCTGTAATCGCACCGACCCGAAGAATAAAGTCGTCTAAACACTTATATCGCACGACGAACGGTGTAAAAAATAAACTCTAGGGTTAGGGTTATGCTAGGGTTGGGGTTAGGTTGGGGCTAGGGTTAGGGTTGGGTTGGGGTTAGGGTAGGGTTAGGGTTGGGCTAGGGTAAGGGTTGGGATTTTTTTCAAAAGGAAAAAAAAAAGATGATATGGCGACTAGTGTTGAGCGCAAGTGCTCGCTACGTGAGTTTGCATCGGGTGCTCGTGTATGCACTGAGAATCGCGGGTGCTCAAGTGACATGCTCGAGTCTCCGCCCCATATGCTTCGCTGCCAAAAAAAACTTGCGGGGATTGCCTGCCATGCACGAGCGATCCCCGCATGGTTTTTTTGGGTGTCTAATAACTGTGAAACATGTGGGCGGAGACTCGAGCATGTCACTCGAGCACCCGCGATACATGGTGCATACCGGAGTACCCGATGCAAACTCAAGTAGCGAGCACTTGCACTCAAGACTAATGACAACTTATTCAATATGATGACCTAATGTTATCAAATTCTGTGTCGTACCTCTGGGTTCAAAATGTTCACTATACCTCTTGATAAAATCCTTGAGGAGTGTAGTTTCCAAAATGGGGTCACTTGTGGGGGGTTTCCACTATTTAGGCACATCAGGGGCTCTCCATACGCAACATGGCATCCGCTCTCGATTCCAGCCAATTTTGCTTTCAAAAAGTCATACAGTGCTCCTTCCCTTCTGAACTCTGCCGTGCGCCCAAACACTGTATTTTCCCCACATATGGGGTATTGGCGTACTCAGGAGAAATTGCACAAAAGTTTTTGGGGTCCATTTTCTCCTCTTACCCTTGTGAAAATAAAAAAAATTGTAGCTAAAACATCATTTTTGTGGAAAAAGTTTGATTTTTTTTTTTTTTTTAACAGCTACATGTTATAAACTTCTGTAAAGCACTTGGGGGTTCAGGGTGCTCACCACACATCTAGATAAGTTTCCTGAGGGGTCTAGTTTCCAAAATGGTGTCCCTTGTGGGGGGTTTCCACTGTTTAGGCACATCAGGGGCTCCCCAAACGCAACATGGCGTCCGCTAATTATTCAAGCAAATTTTACATTCAAAAAGTCAAATGGTGCTCCTTCGCTTCCGAACCCTGCCGTATGCCCAAGCAGTGGTTTTCCCCCACATATGGGGTATCTGCTTACTCAGGAGAAATTGCACAACAAACTGCATGGTGCAATTTCTCCTGTTACCCTTATGAAAATGCAAAAATGGGGTCTGAAAAACATTTTTGTGGGAAAAATTGGAAAATTTTATTTTTAAGGCTCAATGTTATAAACTTCTGTGAAGCACCTGGGGGTTCAAGGTGCTCACCACACATCTAGATAAGTTCCCTGAGGGGTCTAGTTTCCACGATGGTGTCACTTGTGGGGGGTTTCCACTGTTTAGGCACATCAGGGGCTCCCCAAACGCAACATGACGTCCACTAATTATTCGGGCAAATTTTACATTCAAAAAGTCAAATGGCTGTCCTTCCCTTCCGAACCCTGCCGTGATCCCAAACAGTGTTTTTCCCCACATATGGGGTATCTGCGTGCCCAGGGGAAATTGCACAACAAATTTTGGGGTCCATTTTTTCCTGTTACCCCTGAGAAAATAAAAACAATTGGGTCTAAATAATATTTTTGTGAAAAAAGTTAAATGTTCATTTTTTTCTTCCACATTCCAAAAATTCCTGTGACGCACCTGAAGGGTTAATAAAGTTCTTGAATGTGGTTTTGAGTACCTTGAGGGGTGCAGTTTTTAGAATGGTGTCACTTTTGGGTATTTTCTGTCATAAAGACTCCTCAAAGTGACTTCAAATGTGATGTGGTCCCTAAAGAAATGGTTTTGTAAATTTTGTTGGAAAAATTAGAAATCGCTGGTCAACTTTTAACCCTTATAGCTCCCTAATAAAAAAAAATTTGGTTCCAAAATTGTGCTGATGTAAAGTAGACATGTGGCAAATTTTATTTATAAACTATTTTGTGTGACATATCTCTCTGATTTAAGGGCATAAAAATTAAAATTTTGAAAATTACAAAATTTTCAAAATTTTTGCCAAATTTCCGTTTTTTTCACAAATAAGCGCAAGCACAGATTTCCACTGGCCTAATGTCCATTCCTTGTGTTCTTTAACCCAAACAAGTCTCTTCTGCTTGTTGCCTGTCCTTAACAGTGGTTTCCTAGCAGCCATTTTACCATGAAGGCCTGCTGCACAAAGTCTCTTCTTAACAGTTGTTGAAGAGATGTGTCTGCTGCTAGAACTTTGTGTGGCATTGACCTGGTCTCTAATCTGAGCAGCTGTTAACCTGCGATTTCTGAGGCTGGTGACTCGGATAAACTTATCCTCACAAGCAGAGGTGACTCGTGGTCTTCCTTTCCTGGGGCGGTCCTCATGTGAGCCAGTTTCTTTGTAGCGCTTGATGGTTTTTGCAACTGCACTTGGGGACGCTTTCAAAGTTTTCCAAATTTTTTGGACTGACTGACCTTCATTTCTTAAAGTAATGATGGCCACTCGTTTTTCTTTACTTAGCTGCTTTTTTCTTGCCATAATACAAATTCTAACAGTCTATTTAGTAGGACTATCAGCTGTATATCCACCTGACTTCTGCACAATACAACTGATGTTCCCAACCCCATTTATAAGGCAAGAAATCCCACTTATTAAACCTGACACCTGTGGAGTGAAAACCATTTCCGGTGACTACTTCTTGAAGCTCATCAAGAGAATGCCAAGAGTGTGCAAAGCAGTCATCAAAGCAAAAGGTGGCTACTTTGAAGAACCTAGAATATAAGACATTTTCAGTTGTTTCACACTTTTTAGGTAAGTATATAATTCCACATGTGTTAATTCATAGTTTTGATGCCTTCAATGTGAATGTACAATTTTCATAGTCATAAAAATACAGAAAAATCTTTAAAGGAGAAGGTGTGTCCAAATTTTTGGTCTGTACTGTATGTGTATTAGGGTTGTAGGCTGAAATTATTGTGACACTGATTTTAGAGTCAGGGATTTCTGAGAGGCTGATTTTTTTTTTTTTTTATTCAGTAATAGATCTGATCGAGGTATCTCTTTAACTTATTTTTTTGGGGGTTCTTCAATAGTTGTGGATCGTATCCCTTGTTTAGGAATTTTTTTAGTCAGGAGTTCAGCCTCTTTGTCATATTCATGTGGTTTGGAGCAATTTCTATGTAGTCTCATGTACTGGCTTCGTGGCACATTAAGTAGCTAACTTGGGAGATGGCAACTATCCATATGGATATAACTGTTGGTGTCTGTGGGTTTAAAGAAAGTGCGAGTGCATAATTTCCCTGGTTGGATATAGATGTTAAGGTCTAAAAAATGTACTTGGTCACTGCTGGTGGTATGGGTAAAATTGAGGTAAAATTCATTTTTATTCAAACCTCAGGTACCTACCACCTATACACATTACTATAGGTACTTACTTGAGCATTATCTGATACCTCTATCTGTTCCCTTTCTCCTTAGGGGACCACTCCACCTCTCAGTCATCCTTTATCCATTGGGACTACTACAGCATCTTCAATCAAAAATTATCCCATTATCTATTCTATTTTAATACCATATTTTAATATTAAGTTTCAGATTCTTCTTCTTGATATCACCAACCATTCCCATTTAATTTAGGTGTATCCATATAAATGGCCCACCCTGTATTTTAATACCATATTTTAATATCAAGTTTCACATTCTTGAATAAAGGCTACTGTTTTAAATATACAAATCTTTTTGTATTTATCACCGTCAATTGATCCCCACTGTGACCAGCGCAGATAACACGACTACCCGAATCTTTTGGAGTTGTTACTCAATCCATGAATATTTCAAGAAACAAAATCAATCATAGTACCTGTAGCATCGGCGTCTCTGCCTCCTGCTAGACAGAGACGCCGTCCCTCTCACCTTCCTGTTCAGCGCGCGGCGTCCTCCTGCGCTCCTTCCCTTGCTGCTGCCGGTGCGCGCTCCTTCCCGGGCACTGTGCTTAGGGCGCGCGCGCGTTCCCCCTCTCTTAAAGGGGCCGCGCGCGACGTCCTAAGGAGTCCCCGGCCAATTGCCGGAGGACTTCCCATATATAAGGCACCTCCTCCAAAATGGAGGTGCCCGAGCAAAGTTGTTTGCACTGTGTCTCACCTGTGCTTCAGCCCTCAGGTTCCGCTGCTAGCCTGACTCCTCGTCCTGCCTGCCAGCCTGTTACTTGCCTTGTGTGTCTGACCGCTCACCTGGGAGCGTCCACCAGTTACCTGATTGTTACCTGCCTCGTCGGTCAGACCGCTCACCTGGGAGCGTCCACCAGTTACCTGCCTGTTACCTGCCTCGTCTGTCTGCCCGCTCACCTGGGAGCGCCCACCAGTTACCCGCCTCGTCTGTCTGCCCGCTCACCTGGGAGCACCTGTCTGTTTCCCGCCAGCCTGCCTGGAGATCCTGCCGTCACTTGTTGTGACCATCTTCCTGGTAAAACCTATAGACTGCTACCTGCCCTGCTTTCTCGAACTGTGTCCACCTGCCAGCTACCAGAGACTTCTGCCTGCTTGCCGTGTCCTTCCGCCATACCGGTCAGTCCCAGCCATCTGACCCGTGGGAGCCACCTGCTCTCTTACAAGGTCGTCCCCAGATTAGCACCTGGTCCCTCAGCCCAGATCCTCCCTGGTCACGGTGTCGTTAGCTGCCTTACGACCAGGGTCGGTTCGGGTGGATACTTAGTCACGCCCCTCTGGGTCCCTCCTTGCACCTCGGCACAGAGGTTCCACCACCCGGCCCCGTAACAGTACCCATCTTTAAGAACACACATGAATCAAGATGATCCTTGTGAGTTAACCGTTCTCTTGGCTCTTAAATGTATCCACATTTTTATGTAGAAGCATTTCCCCCACCCATCTAACCCAACTGTGAAACTATAAACCACCCCCCCCCCATTTTTGTTGTAAACTTGCCCTTACCAGTAAGGGACGGGGCACAAACAAACCTTTAACCATTAGGTGCACCTGTAGAGGAAGAAACACAATAAACAATATACCATGCTATTAGTGTTTTGATGGAGGACCCGCTGCACTAATGTAGAAATTAAAGTAAATAATACAGAAGTTTGGAGCTTAAATATCTGCCACAATAGTACTAATGACACATAGTAACATTAAATGAGGCCTCTGTCCTGCAGGGGAGATAATAACGGGTGGTGAGAAGAAGGGACTTTCAGCATCAGCGTGCGTTAAGGCTGTCTCCAGCTCTTCTGGCCCCTCCAGCCTCCTGCTGGATTTGTTGCTCATGAATGTTCAACCATCTGTGTGTCTTTTGAGGACTCAAAGAATGTGGTATTACCAAGGGTGACCACCCTAAGCTTGGTGGGGTAAATCGAGTATTGCAGGCCCAGCGCCCCCATCCTCCTTTTATAGGCCAGAAACTGAGACCTTTTGCCCTGGACCTCCATTGAGAAGTCTGAGAAAAAGGAGAATTTATGTCCACTGAGCTTAATGTCCTGTTTCTCTTTTGCTTTCCTTAATAAGATATCTCAGTCCTTGTAGTGCAGGATTTTGATCAGTATAGGCCTGGGGGGGGTCGGTCCACTGGGCCCGGGCTCGTGGGGACCCTGTGAGATCTGTCCACAGCAAACAAAAGAGTGGGGTTTCTTTGCCAAAGGTATCCGGTAACCATCTTTCAAAAAAATCATCCGGGTCTAATATTATTGCGTCTCTGGCGATATTCCAGGATGTCAGCTTTAGCCATCAGTGCTGCGATTGCCTGTGTGTGACTCAGAATATCTCTGCGGACTGGCGGGAGAGCGTCTTCCAACTCACTAACCCTGCTTTCCACTTGCTGTGGTGCGTTCTGCCCCTTCCTGCACACCATAACGTATTACAGAAATAGATTATTGTATAGTGGCTTGCGCAAGTATTCACCCCCTTGGCTTTTTACCTATTTTGATACCTTACAAGCTGTGTTTAAATGTTTTTGTAATCCAATTTGTGTGTGATGCACTGGCACTAAATAGTCTAAGTTTGTGAAGTGAAAAAAAATATAGGTATAAATTCGATTTATGGGATCAAATAATTAAACCGGCATGTGCAAATGTATCCACCCCTTTTGCTATGAAGCCCCTAAAAATTTGTGGTGCAAGCAATTACCTTCATAAGTTACATGCTTAGTGAAAGGAAGTCCACCTGTGTGCAATCTAAGTGTCACATGGTCTGTCAGTATATACACACCTTTTCTGAAAGGCCACAGAGGCTGCAACACCATTAAGCAAGAGGCACCACTAACCAAACAACACCATGAAGACCAAGGAGATCTCCAAACAAGTCAAGGACAAAGTTGTTCAGAAGTACAAGTCATGGTTGTGTTTTAAAAAAAATTATCCCAATCTCTGATGATCCCCCCCGGAGCACCATCAAATCTATTATCATCAAATGGAAATAACATGATACCATAACAAACCTGCCAAGAGAGGGCTGTCCACCAAAGTTCTCAGCCTGAGCAAGGAGGGCACTAATCAGAGAGGCAGCACAGATACCAAAATTAACCCTGAATGAGCTACAGAGTTCCCAAGCAGAGACTGGTATATCTGTTCATGGAAGAATGGGCAGAAAAAAGCATTTACTTACACTCAAAAATTGTAAGGCTCGTTTTGAGTTTGCCAAAACATATGGGAGACTCTCCAAATGTATGGAGGAAGGTGCTGTGGTCAGATGAGAACAAAATTGAATTTTTTGGCCATCAAGGTAAACGCTATGTCTGGTGCCAAACCAACTCAGCTCATCACCCCAAGAACATCATCCCCACAGTGAAACATGGTGGTGGCAGCATGAGGCTGTGGGGATGTTTTTCAAGAGCAGGGACAGGGGAAATAGTCCTAGTCGAGGGGAAGATGGATAGTGCAAAATACAGGGATGTTCTTGAGCAAAACCTGTTTCTGTCTGTCAGTGATTTGAGACTAGGACTAAGGTTCACCTTCTAACAAGACAATGACCCAAAGCATACTGCTAAAGCAACACTCGAGTGGTTAAAGGGGATACGTGTAAATGTTTTGGGGTGGCCTAGTCAAAGCCCATATCTTAATCCGATTGAGAATCTGGTGATTGTTCCTGGGTAGAAAAATGTGGAGGAAAGAGAGCGCTACCTGAGCGTAGTAAGTAGAAACTAAAAATTTTAAAAGAATAACAAATCTTTTATGCTCACCTGAACAAGTTTTGCTCATAGGTGCAACTCTATTTGAGGAATTTCTCTGTTATTAGGGTTCTCAGACCACGGTTTGCAGCTCTTCCATAGACGGTGGTGGTATATTTGTCCTACCCGACAGACAGCCACCACGTGAACAAATTGAGACAAATGGATTCTGGAGGCGCTCCTGTGGAAAAAAGAGTAACCAAAAAATTGTTGAATCTTTCAAATGTGGTTCAATCACATGGAGGATATTCCACAAGGGATTAATATTTGTGGGTTTATTAAAAAATCATAAGACCGTTTATACACATAAGGGACATGGATGTACAAAACAGGGAAGGGAGAAGGGGGTCTTTAAAAAGGATCACACAACGCGTTTCTGCTCATATAGCCTTCATCAGGTGTGTATGAGACCTTAGCTTCGACTGAACTCTTATACCCAGCATCTTTACTTGTGGGTGGGGTCACCCTCAGAGGTAACACCCAACTCAAATCTACTCTCTCTCTGTTGTGGAGTCTGGAGTCTAATTGATGAATATAGGTGGACTTTTGTATACATATATTTCTTACAAACAGTATCATTGCTCAAATTTTAAAAATCATCACCTAAATGTGAGCTGGAAGCCTATGTTAACCAAATGACTATTTTGTCAAAATCTATAATTATCTACTGTGTGGAGTTCCTACAAGAAAGCTAAAAATTGGTTTATGGAGGCATTGGATTGATGTGATGGGTAGCAAAAATAAATAAATAAATAAATAAATAAATAAATTCTGAGAAAAACAAACCATTTTTCGGGGGGAAAAAAGCAAAAAACATCCCAGGCAATTTTGGATCTATATTGATTAAAATATATGTATGTGCTGGTGATGAATTGAATGTAAATGGGTAAATTGTAGGGGGGGATAAAAACTAATAATCCTTGTATTGATGTTACTTGCCACAACAACGATAATGTTAATTCTCAGATGGAATGATTTGCACATATGAACAGATTATATGAGAAAGAGATCAATTGAGACAAACTAGTCAAAGACATATGCTGTATTGGAGAGATATCGGGGATTGCCAGATAGATGCCCCAGGTCCCTAGTTCTGATACGGGACTTTACTAAAAGTATCATGTTGTTAATTGCCATGGAAAAAGTGGTGTTATTCAGCTAGCTACATATCTCTTATACTGTCTCAACTGTCTCATTTAATCCATCTGGATACAGACTGCTCAGTCTATAGATCCAGTAGGACTCTTTCGCACTGAGGGCTGATTTTCTGTTCTTGATGAGTGGTGAAATTTGCTCTACAGGTGTCACTGTTAAGGAGTCAAAGTTCTTGTTGTACACAAGAGTGATGTGTTTGGAAAGGCTCTGTTTGAGAAACCATTCATACGGCTTCGTAGTGTCTGGGTGATCCGTCCTACATAATGTAACTCACAACTACATGTTACTACATAGATGACAAAATACGAGCTGCATGTGAGCTCTTGGGTGGGTTTGAAGGTGATCTTGGGATTCTTAGTGTGGATACTCTTCCTCATATCCCAATTGATAATCTTACAACAGTGACATCTTATATTTCCACATTTAAATAGTCCCATTTTTTCTTTTTTCTGATGTTTAACATTTCTGTCGTACACCCCTCTCAGATCCACGATTTCTCTAGGACCACACCATCCACACCAACAGGCTCTGGGACTCTATCCCCCATCAATCTCAGTAATATATCAATCTATGGGTCTCCCGACACATCTCTACAGACTACAGTAGTCCAAGCTCTAGCTACTACATCTCATTTGTACAAGGAGTCATCGTCCTCCATCACATCCCTTGCCAGCACCATATTTGATATTTCTTTTTTAGAGTTGGGACCCACACGTCCCCCACCACCTCCAGTACTCATTCACCCCTCCCATCCTCCTTACCGACCCTCTTCCCACCCAATAACAAAGTACTTTCTTCCTATAGAGACACCAATCACCAGAAAAAGAAAAGGAATCCCAGAGGCAAACGAGGAGGAAAAAGAAAATCCTCTCGAAAATCAAACCCCCTCCAATAAAATTCCCAGACAGTAAAAATCTTCTGGATGAGTTCCAACTATTTCTTGACTTGAACAGATTTTTTAGAAAACTCACTTTAGATAGACACTACCAAATTCAAAAGTACGAAGGTGACCCCCCACCTATGGTTAATGATGCATATGTACATCAAGCTGTGGAACCAAAATCCGATTTCAATCCACTACACCATAGAGGGCATCATTTAGGCACTTTCTATTCTTTAGTAATGGAAGAGTTTGAAAATATCAATAAATATAGGGTGGGTAAAAATAACCTCCAGAGAAGGGAATTTTCAGCTTTGAAACGGTTACAGAGTAACAACAACATTGTTATCCGACAAGCTGACAAGGGGGGAGGGGTGGTCATACAGGATAAAGAAGAATACATAAAAGAAGCCTATAATATACTGTCTGACACCAAATATTACAAACCAATTACATCTGACCCCATCGATGTCTTTGAAAAAGAATATAATATGATGATGCATGAAGCCTATCAAGCCAAGATATTGAATAAAAGAGAAAAGCGTTTTTTAACAAATAATAGCCCAAATCAAGCTTTCTTTTACCACCTACCAAAAATACACAAAGAATCCCCCCGGAAGACCCATCATATCAGGGATAGGCTCTCTCACTAGCTCTCTATCCCAATTTAATGATCTTTTTCTCCAGACTTATGTCCTTAAATTACCACCCTTTCTAAGAGACTCATCCCAACTCATTCTAGAAACAAAGGATCTACAATGGGGAGAAAACTATGTTTCTCACGCTAGATGTATGTGCCCTATATTCCAACATAGAACACAGTTTTGGTCTTGATGCAGTAGACCACTTTCTATCAGGGGACAAAAATATACCATTGGAACAAAAAACATTCCTGTTGAAAGGTCTAAGATTAATTTTGGAGCATAACCTTTTCTCCTTTCAAGATAAGATGTACCTCCAGCAGTTCGGAACCGCGATGGGGACTCGGGTCGCACACAGTTTTGCAAATCTTTTTATGGGGCGATTCAAGTCCCTATCGCCTATTACATCTCCAAAATATACCGAACATATATACGTTATTATCGTCGATATATCGATGACTTATTCCTCATATGGAAAGGTACAGAAGAGGAAGCGTCTTCCTTCGTCCAGGAACTAAATGAAAACAACTGGAGAATCTCCTTCACAAGCAATATGTCCAGAGAAAGAATTATTTTTCTGGACATGGAATTATTTGCTAAAGATCAAACCATTCAGAGCAAAGCCCATTTTAAACCAGTTGACACCAATGGTTATTTAGATTTCTCCAGTACTCATTACCCCAAATGGAAATGTAACATTCCATCCAGGCCATTTTGCCGGATCAGGCGTACCTGCACTTCCACAATAGATTATATGGAACAATCTAAAATCTTAATATCCAGATTCGAAGAGAAAGGTTATCCAAAAGAATTAATCCAGTCCTCCTACCGAAAAAAACTGACACTCACACAAAATGTTTGCTTAGAAAAATCCCAAAAAGATTCGGTAAAGGATATATTAAATTGGAGGTACAGTTTTATCACTGCCTTTAACAGGGGTAATTCAAACATCCGTAGAATACTAAACAAGTACAAGTAGCTTTTTTCTTGCCATAATACAAATTCTAACAGTCTATTCAGTAGGACTATCAGCGGTGTATCCACCAGACTTCTGCACAACACAACTGATGGTCCCAACCCCATTTATAAGGCAAGAAATCCCACTTATTAAACCTGACAGGGCACACCTGTGAAGTGAAAACCATTTCCGGTGACTACCTCTTGAAGCTCATCAAGAGAATGCCAAGAGTGTGCAAAGCAGTCATCAAAGCAAAAGGTGGCTACTTTGAAGAACCTAGAATATAAGACATATTTTCAGTTGTTTCACACTTTTTTGTTAAGTATATAATTCAACATGTGTTAATTCATAGTTTTGATGCCTTCAGTGTGAATGTACAATTTTCATAGTAATGAAAATACAGAAAAATCTTTAAATGAGAAGGTGTGTCCAAACTTTTGGTCAGTACTGTGTATATATATATATATATATATATATATATATATATATATATATATATATATATATATATATATATATATATATATAGGGAAAAACCCAAAGAAAAAATCTAAGCAATTTGACACATCAAACTACAATTTGCATCACAATAACACTCACCGTTCCGTCGACTGCAGCGGAGGGATGAGACTCCATGAGTGAGCATACATCTATGTGTCTGGGATGTTTGTTTTTTTTCCGAAAAATGTTTTGTTTTTGTTTTTTTTTCTCAGAATTTTTTTTACATTTTTTTTTTTTGTTGTTGTTTTTTTTTGTTGTTGCTACCCATCACATCAATCCAATGCCTCCCTAAATCGTATTTAGATTTCCTGTAGGAACGCCACACAGTAGATAATTCTAGATTTTGATAATTATAGATTAAGTGGTTCAACACTTAATGTGATTGATAAAGGGTTTTTGGAAAAACTTAAATTGAAATCCAAACCTTTGTCATCACCTATTTCTGTGATTGCAATTGATAACACTCCTTTGAAATGTATTACTCACAAGACTGCTGCATTTCCCCTCACTATCAATGGCATTCACCAAGAAATTTTGGACTTGGTTGTATTAAATAATTTACCCTCTCTGGTCGTTCTAGGATTGCCTTGGTTAAAACTGCACAATCCTTTACTGGACTGGTCTACTAATATGATAAAGTCTTGGAGTCCGAAGTGCTATGATAAATGTTGTAATGGTCACATTGCGGCTGTGGAAAAAGGGGAATTACCTGTACCTATTCAAGATATTTGGAGGGTATTTTCAGAGGAGGAGCCGCAAGTTTAACCTCCTCATAGGGATTATGATTGCGCCATTGAGTTTGTTCCGGGAGCTACTCTTCCTAAGAGTCGCTTATTTAATCTGACTATCCCTGAAAGAAAGGCCTTGGAGGAGTACATACAGACTAGCCTGGCTGCTGGTCACATTAGACCTTCTAAGTCGCCTGTGGCAGTCGGATTTTTCTTTGTTACAAAAAAAGGACGGGGGTTTACGTCCATGTCTGGATTTTCGTGAAATTAATAAGATTACCGTACGCAATTCCTACCCATTGCCGTTAATTCCTGACTTGTTTAACCAGTTGGTGGGGGCCAAGCGGTTCTCTAAGATTGATCTCCGGGTGGCATGCAATTTGTTACGAGTGAAGGAGGGTGATGAATGGAGAACTGCTTTTAACACTCCGGTAGGTCATTTTGAGAATCTGGTGATACCTTTTGGTCTTACCAATGCACCTGCATTTTTTCAGAACCTTATTCATGACATCCTGAGACCTTTGATTGGTAAGAATGTAGTTGTGTATTTGGATGACATTTTGATTTATTCACCAGATCTGGAGTCCCATTGGCAGAGTGTACGTGAAGTTTTGCAGTTATTGAGTGATAATTCACTCTTTACTTAGCTGGAGAAATGTGAGTTCGCTGTGCAGAAAATTAGTTTTTTGGGCTACATTGTCTCCAGTGAGGGCTTTGAGATGGACCTGGTGAAGGTTCAGGCTGTTCAGGAATGGCCTAGGCCTGTTGGTTTGAAATATATACAGAGATTTTTGGGTTTTGCCAATTATTACAGGAAATTCATTAAGAATTTTTCTGTAATTGTTAAGCTTCTAACCAATCTCACCAGGAAAGGTGCGAATACGGTCCAGTGGACTACTGAGGCCATTGAAGCGTTTAAGTATTTCAAAGAGAGGTTCAGTTCTGCCCCTATGCTTATGCAGCCTGATGAGACCAAGCCGTTTTTGGTCGAGGTCGATGCTTCATCGGTGGGGGTCGGAGCAGTTTTGTCTCAGGAGAACAGGGATGGAGTACATCCTTGTGCCTTCATTTTTAAAAAAATTTCGGAAACAGAACTGAATTATGATGTTGGAAATCGGAAGGTGCTGGCTATTAAACTCGCGTTTGAACATTGGCGTCATTTTTTGGAAGGCGCTAGATTTCCTATTCAGGTTTTCACAGATCATAAGAATTTGATGTATCTGGATGCTGCCAAGCGCTTGAATGCCCTTCAAGCTAGGTGGGCACTTTTTTTTTCTCGGTTTCATTTTTCTGTTACCTATATCCCTGGTACTAAGAATGTTAAAGCCGATGCTTTATCTTGCAGCTTCTCTCCTATGGTCGGTGCCGAGGATGAGGAGAGCATTTTACAGAAAGGAGTTGTGGTGGCGGCATTTTACTCCGTTTTGGAGAATGGGATTCTGAAAGCTCAAGATGATGCTCCATCTAACACTCCACATGGGAGGTTGTTCATGCCTAGAACCTTTAGGAGAGATTTGTTTGTAGAGTGTCATGAGTCTCGGTTGGCACGTTATCCAGGAATTTCAGAGACTAAGAGACTTATCAGTCGCAGTTTTTGGTGGCCTGGATGGCAGAAAGAAGTCATCAAGTGGGTGCGTCATTGTACTGTGGGTGCTAGGTCAAAGGCTTCACATACTCCTGCTGCGGGGTTGCTTTGCCCTCTGGAGGTTCCTAGTGTGCCTTGGACGCATCTCACAATGGATTTTATTACTGATCTGCCTTTGTCCGAGGGTTTTACTGTCATCTGGGTAGTCGTTGTCCGTTTTAGTAAGATGTGTCATTTGGTTTCATTCATTAAGTTGCCCTGCGCCAAGACTCTCGCTAAGGCGTTTGTTAAGGAGATTGTCAAGCTTCATGGCGTTCCCACGGATATTGTTTCTGATAGAAGACCTCATTTTGTGGATCGCTTTTGGCGTGCTTTTTGTGACAGGTTGGGAGTCCATTTGTCATTTTCGTCTGGGTATCATCTTGAGTCTAATGGACAGACTGAAAGAAAGAACCAGGATGTAGAACAGTTTTTGCGTTGTTTTGTGGCGGACAATCAAGAGATGTGGTCTGAGTTTCTGCCTCTCGCAGAATTTGCTCTTAACAATCATACATCCTCCTCAGCTGGGTGTTCTCCTTTTTTTTGTTGTACTGGGAGACATCCGTCTTTTGGTTCGTTCTCCAAATTGGGGTCGGCGGTGATGGAGGAGGAAAATTTTTCCGGTGATTTGGAGAGAGTTTGGACTAATGTAAGTTGCAACCTTCAAGAGGCTAACAAGAAGTATTTTGACAGGAAACGTAAGGAGTGACACTGTGGGTGACATGGTTTGGTTTTCCTCAAGGAACTTGCGGTTGAGGATTCCCTCTAAAAAACTGGGTCCTAAGTTTGTGGGTCCATTTAAAGTGCTTCAGGTTATTAACCCGTCTGCGGTTAGGTTGGATGTCCCTACTAGAGATGAGCGTTGTTCTACTCGAACTGTTCGCCAATCTCAAATTCGAGCTGTTTTGGGCGGTGTTCGAGCCGTTCGGCGAACACGAACAATTTGAGAAAAATTCGGCTGTTCGAGGTTATGTTCGATAACTGTTCGTGCACCAAAATCATAACTGGATTTTTTCTCAGTAATGATGAAAATTAATGTTAATACGCAGTTTGAGTGTACAGCGGGGTGGGGGGAGGGGCAGGGGATGGATCTCTGCAGGAACAATGAAGATCTCCATTTTTTTTTCTCTTTCCCGCATTTGCAGTGGGGAGGTGCAATCTGTCAGCCTATCAGCAGCGCACACACGGAGCGAAGTGCTTTTTTTCAACAAGCAAGGGCATGTGTCATTGGCAGTGTATGTCACATGTCCTTGCCCTATAAGACCAAGCCATTTTCCCCGTCGCCACCATTTTCTCACTGCTGCAGCTGCGTGTTAGACGGCACCGCTGTTGCTGTGTGCGCTATACCTTGTTAATTTCAAGCCAATTTTCGCACAAATATACAGATAGCTTGGGAGTAGGGAATAGTTGTGATTGCAGTCCTTTTAAGGACTAGGTTACAGCATTTCCTACGACTTTTATCAGGGAGGTCTGTGCTCTTAAATAGATAGGTTGTGGGAGTAAAGACTAATTGTAATTGGAGTCCTTTTCAGGACTAGGTTACATGAGTTCCTATCAGTTTTTGCCAGGCAGGTCTGTGCCAGTGCTGTGCAAGTTTTTTTCACAGCATTTGGCTGAATCTAGCAAAGCTAATCCTTTTTGGCCTATTGCAGAGTGTGTTAGTCAGTGGAGTAGCCTATCTGTGTTGCAAGATATAACACCTGTGTATAGAATACCAATTTTTTTACTGCACCTAGTGAAGTAAAATCTTTTGGGCATAGCATCATTCTATTAGTCCATCTATACTGACCTCCATCAGGTTGCAAACTGAATATAATTTTTTTCTGCATCTAGCTCTGAAAAAATATTTGGGCTTCTAGCAGTGTGTGGGACTTGGTCTATTAGTCCATCTATACTGACCTCCATCAGGTTGCAAATTAAAAATAATTTTTTTCTTCATTTAGCTCTGAAAAAATATTTGGGCTTCTAGCAGTGTGTGGGACTTGTTCTATTAGTCCTTCTATACTGACCTCCAGCAGGTTGCAAATTGAATATAATTTTTTTCTGCATCTAGCTCTGAAAAAATAGTTGGGCTTCTAGCGGTGTGTGGGACTTGGTCTATTAGTCCATCTATACTGACCTCCATCAGGTTGCAAATTAAAAATAATTTTTTTCTGCATCTAGCTCTGAAAAAATATTTGGGCTTCTAGCAGTGTGTGGGACTTGGTCTATTAGTCCATCTATACTGACCTCCATCAGGTTGCAAATTAAAAATATTTTTTTTCTGCATCTAGCTCTGAAAAAATATTTGGGCTTCTAGCAGTGTGTGGGACTTGGTCTATTAGTCCATCTATACTGACCTCCATCAGGTTGCAAATTCAAAATAATTTTTTTCTGCATCTAACCCAGCCAATAGTTTTGGCCTAATACCACAGTTTGGCCACTCAGCTCTGCTCGGTTACCATCCATTGTTTTTTTGTGCAAACAACTCCAGAGTTGTGAATTAGTTAACCACCAAAATGAGTGGAAAAAGGCCTGCTGCTGGTGGAAAGGGGAATAGGCGTGTTGGGAAGGGGAAAAAAGGTTGTGTCCGTGGGGTAGGTGTTAAAGCAACAGTAACATCTGCAGAAGAAAGACCATCTTCCAGCCAAACTAAAATGTCTACTTCTTTTAGCGGACAATGTGATAAGATCCCTTTCTTACGGCCACGCCAATCGCTACAAATTCCAGATGAGGCACAAAAACAGCAGGTGCTTCAACGGATATCAAGTGCTCCTTTAAGTGGGCTCTCCTCCACATCAACTTCAACATCACAAATACTCCAGTCCTCAAAGGTGTCACCCAAATCGCACTTGCTTCCTCACAGCTCCCAAATCTCCAGCTGCCCGTCTGAGTATGAGGTAGAACAGATGGTTGAGTCTGCAGAGCTGTTTACTCATACTATAGCCTGGGAATCAGAGGTCGACTCCAGCGCTTCTGTGAATCCAGACGAGGAAATGATCTGCACTGATGCCCAGAATCTTTATGAGTCGGATCCAGGACCAGACGCAGAAGGTTCTGACCATAATGTAGACCCTCATTCCCAAACTGTAACTCCTGTTGGTGGAGACAATGAGGAAGACGATGATAAGACTCAAATACCTGATTGGAGCGACAACTTTAGTTTTTTGTCAGGGCAGGAACAGGTTGGCTCTGAGGACGACGGGTGTGATAACGCACAGGGTGATGATGATGAGGTCGGAGATCCCACTTACTGTCAACCCACAGTCAGCCAAGAGATGAGGTCAGCAGAGGAGGTGGAGGAAGATGCTAGTGACGACAAGGTCAGGTTGCGCCTTCCTGGACAGAGACGTAGTACTGGAAGCACGTCAACAACTGCATCCTCAAACACAACTCTGCCTCTCACCACAAGTCGTGGTGGCTCTTCAGGTCGCATGGGTGCTAAGCCTTGCATAGCCTGGGCATTTTTTCAGATCGATAAAGATGACCCAACTCGTGTTATCTGTAACATTTGTCAGCAAAAGCTAAGTAGAGGCCAAAAAATACATAGTTTGAGTACTTCATGCATGAACCGGCACATGGACATGAAGCATAAGTTGCAGTGGGAAGCTCAGTGTGCTACAATGCGGCCTAGCCGGCCGGGCCAATCACCGTCTGCCATATCTTGTGCGTCCGCGGCCTCTTCATCCTCTGTGACTGGGGGGACAGCAGTCACACCTGTTTTGGGGCGCAGACCTGCCACCTCTTTACCCGCAACAGCCAGCGTGATTGGCAGGTCATCATTTTCTTTGGAGGTGGTAACACCAGCTGGTGTTGAGCGCTGTCCGACATCGATAGCACCACCTTTGGATCAAGGCAACCTAACATGTCCGCCTGCATCTTCCTCACAGACCGGCAGTTTGCCGGGGACACCCTTATCAACCCCGTCTAAGCACAATAGCCAGCCCTCGGTCCCTCAGATGTGGACAAGTAAAAGACCATTTCCTCCTAGCCATGAGAAAGCTAAGAGGTTGAATTTCACCATCTGCAAGCTCTTGGCTACAGAAATGCTGCCTTTCCGCCTGGTGGACACAGAGGATTTTCGAGACCTTATGTCCGTCGCAGTGCCCCAGTACCAGATGCCCAGTCGGCACTACTTCTCAAAGAAAGGTGTGCCTGCGCTCCACCAGCATGTCGCACACAACATCACCGCTTCTTTGAGAAACTCTGTGTGTGACAGGGTGCATTTCACCACAGACACTTGGACGAGTAGGCATGGACAGGGGCGTTACATGTCGCTGACTGGGCACTGGGTAACTATGGTGACAGCAGGACAAGGGGCTGCTGTCCAAGTCTTGCCGTCCCCACGAGTTGTGCGTCAATCCTCTTTATGTCAAAGTTCCTCCACTGCTTCTGCCTCCTCAACCTCCTCTCGGTCTTCCACCTGCACCCAAAGCCTGTCTGGTCATGCCACAAGCTTTCTAACTGCGCAGAAGGGATCCTGCACACCTCCTTACTATGCTGGCAGTAGGGCTCAACGTCATCAGGCGGTTTTTACATTGAAATGTCTGGGAAATGTGAGTCACACAGCTGAGGAGTTGTGGTCAGCTCTGGAGAACCAATTTCATGAATGGTTGTCTCCACTGGACCTGAAACCAGGGAAGGCCGTGTGCGACAATGCTGCAAACCTGGGTGCGGCCCTTCGCCGGGGCAATGTCACACACGTGCCTTGTATGGCTCACGTGTTGAACCTGGTTGTCCAGCAATTTTTAGCCCACTATCCCAGACTAGATGGCCTTCTGCAGAGGGCACGGTCGCTGTGTGCTCACTTCCGCCGTTCGCATCCCGCAACTCAGCGACTTACATCTCTACAGAAGTCGTTGGGCCTGCCACTTCACCGGCTAAAATGCGATGTGCCTACCCGGTGGAATTCAACTCTGCACATGTTGCAGCGACTGTGGCAGCACCGACAAGCCCTGGTGCAATACGTTCTGACGTATAGCCTGGGCCAACGAGATTCAGAGGTGGGGCAAATCACGCTGGAGGAGTGGTCTCAGATCAGGGACCTATGCACCCTTCTGCACAGTTTTGAAATGGCGACGAAGATGTTTAGTGCTGACGATGCCATTATCAGCATGACTATTCCGGTGATTTACATGCTGGAGCACATGTTAAACAGAATTCGGAGTCAGGTGGTGGCACAAGAGGAGGTGGAGGAAGTAGAGGAGGAGGAGTTGTATGCGGAAGGGCTAACATCTGCAAGGTCCAGACGGTCGGCAGCACCAAGGCGGCAGGCATGTGAGGGTGGGGGAGATGGTTTTACCAGGGCGCATGGTAGCAGCCAAACTAGTGAGGAAGGTGCAGGAGCCCAGGAAGAAGTGGAGGACGAACTGATGGAAGACTCATCAGATGAGGGAGACCTTGATCACATTTCTGTTGTGCGAGGTTGGGGGGAGAGGACAGAGGAAGGAAGCATGATTGTTACCTCGCCACCAACACAACAGGGACTTGGTGCTCCTGGATGCGCAACACACATGAGTGCCTTCTTGCTGCACTACCTGCAACATGACCCTCGAATTGTGAGAATTAGAAATAATCCTGACTACTGGGTTGCCACACTGTTAGATCCCCGGTACAAAAGTAAATTTGCAGAAATTATTCCTGCCATAGAAAGGGATGCACGCATGCAGGAGTATCAGCAGAGACTGTTGCAGAATCTTACATGTGCTTTTCCACAAAACACCAGTGGTGCA
Source organism: Phyllobates terribilis (assembly GCF_046119375.1). NCBI lineage: Eukaryota > Metazoa > Chordata > Amphibia > Anura > Dendrobatidae > Phyllobates > Phyllobates terribilis. The sequence goes on along the minus strand of NW_027362768.1, from coordinate 29,670,316 downwards.
CGTAGTGAATCTCACAGTTCCAACTTGCCAACCGTGGGACCGTCAAGTGTTCAGCACTCAAACCGTAACAGAACCACAGTATCTGCTGGTAACATCAATTTTGCGGAATCATTTCACCACTTTTTTAGCCCATCCTTTGCAAGGCCACAGGAGACAAGAAGTCTGACACATAGTCAACGCCTAGAGACGATGGTACAGGAGTATCTCCAAGTAAACATTGAAGCCACGACTGTGTCACTGGACCCTTGCTCTTTTTGGGCTTCCAATCTGGATAAATGGCCGGAGCTAGCCACTTACGCCTTGGAGATCTTGTCATGCCCCGCAGCCAGCGTTCTGTCTGAACGTGTGTTCAGCGCTGCTGGTGGTGTGCTGACAGATAAGCGCACGCGGCTCTCCACTGATAATGTAGACAGACTCACGTTCATAAAGATGAACAAATCATGGATCCGAAACGACTTTTCTACCCCTGTGTCATCCTGGGGAGAGTAAAAGCTTGATGATTGGTTAAAATCACCCTACCAACCGTTTTAAGCTTTCAAATTACTAATCATGTTTATCTGTATCTTGACTGGAAAATAATTTGGGCTTTGTAGCAGTGTGCAGCACTGATCCTATTAGGCCATCTATACTAAAGCTTCAGCAGATTTAAAATTAAAAATAATTTTTAGCTGCATCTAGCCCGGAAAATAATTTTGGGGCTCCGAGATGCGCAAGGCACATAAGTGCCTTCTTGCTGCACTACCTGCAGCATGACCCTCATATTGTCAGAATTCGAAGTAATCATGACTACTGGGTTGCCACACTCTTAGATCCCCCAAACTTTTCGATCAACCTTTTCATTTTAATAAAGACCAAAAAAATGGTCATTTTTGAAATTATAAGCATTAGCAGGTTGTTAGAAACTGAAATCAAACAGTTTTCAACTCAAAACTATTCTAGGTGATGTTACATTTTCACATAGGACCCCTTGTTCGAAAGGAGCTTCTGAACTCTCTCGTCCATTGAATTTGTCAGGTTTTGGATGGTTTCTGCTTCAATTGTTTTGCATGAGGACAGAATACCCTCCCAGAGCTGTTGCTTAGATGTGAACTGCCTCCCGCCATCATAGACACTCCTTTTAATGATGCTCCAAAGGTTCTGAATGGGGTAGAGGTCAGGGGAGCATGGGGGTAACACCATAAGTTTGTCCCCTTTTATGCCCATATCAGCCAGAGATGCAGATGTTTTATGTGCAGCATGAGATGGTGCATTATCATGCAGAAAAATGATCTTGCTGTGAAATACACGGTTCTTCTTCTTGAACCATGGCAGGAAGTGCTGTTTGAGAAAATCCACATACATTATGGAGTTCATCTTTAGCGCCTTCAGGGATCCTAAAGGGGCCGACAATCTCTCTCCCCATGATTCCAGCCCAAAACATTACTCCACCTCCTCTTTGTTGGCGCTGTAGCCGTGTTTGCGTGGGGTGTCCATCAACCAGCCATCCTCCACTCCATCCATCTGGACCATCGAGCGCTGCACGGCACTCATCCGTGAACAAAACAGTTTTGAAATCCGTCTTCATGTAATGTTTGGCCCACTGGAGCCGTTTCTGCTTGTGTGAAGTGGATAGAGGAGGTCGACAGGATGGCGCATGCACAGCTGCAAACCTCTGAAGGACCCTGCATCTTGTTGTTCGGGGGACGTTGGAGGCACAAGCAGCTTCAAAAACTTGTCTGCTGCTATGACAAGGCTTTTTTGCCGCTGCTCTTTCAACCTGACGTAATTGCCTGTAGGAAAGAGTCCTCAATTTGCCCTTATCAGCACGCACACGTGTGTACTGTGAATCAGCTACATACTTCTTGATTGCCAAGACACTTCATCCTGATCATCGCACAATGTTGATTGTAGTCATGCCTTGACCTAAACACTCCACAATTTGTTGCTTCTCAGCAGCCGACACATCCTTTTTCTTTCCCATTTTGGCAGAAAATGTAGGCTGCTTAATAATGTGAGAGAGCCTTCTTAAGTAGTCTTGCCTTTCATTGGACACACCTGCCAAACTAATTAGCACAGGTGTCTGCAATTGCTTACAGTGATATAAAGAGCCCTGACACACATCACCATCAATGAGTTTAACTGACAAACAAACAAATTCTTCCCTTATCACTCCTAAACACTTTTTGTATAATAATTTGGAACGCAGTGTACATGTGCTTTTCCACAAAACACCAGTGGTTCACGTAGTGAATCTTACAGTTCTAACTTGCCAACCGTGGTCTGTATGGAGTTGTTCAATAAAGGGCCCAAAATTAAGATAACATAGATGGGAGAGGTCTCTATGAATAGGAATTCCTAAGCATTTGATACCCTGTGAGGGCCAGGCAAAGGGAAAGTTGGACTGGATGGAATCCTATATGGATTTGGGGAGGGAGACATCGAGGGCCTCAGACTTCGCTGCATTGATTTTAAAATTTTACCATGTAACAAAGTGATCTATTTCAGCCATAACAGCATGGATGGATATATGTGATTGAGTGATATATACTAGGACATCATCAGCAAATAGAGAGCACTTGTACTCGGTGCCTCCCACCTCAATCCACCTAATATTGGGGTTATGGCGAATTGATGAGAGCAGGTGCTCCGTCACTAGGATGTATAAGAGAGGGGACAGAGGACATCACTGCCTTGTCCCATTGGTGATTGTGAAAGGTGATGAAAATGTTCTGACGCACCCCCTGGGCCTTGGGACACCCGGAGCCGGACCCTTTTTGGTGGATGCTGGTGGTTGTAGTCTTCGTGGCGGCGACCCAGTTCCGTGGCTCAGGGCGGTCAAACCAGTGGCGGAACTATTTATGTGGTTTTCATGTTTAAATGTCCGACTACGCCACCCGTGGATTGCGGTCAGAGTGAACCGCCGCTACAGGGCAGACCACTGAGGCTGGTGTTGTGGGTGCAGCAGAGCGTAGCATAACTCCCCACGGGAGGAGTATAGCCTCAGGGCAGTGTATGCGGAGGATGGGGGTGATGGTGCAGGGCAGCAGCAGTAACGACATGGAGTCAGTGATGCAGTTCAGGGCCTTTACTCACAGTTCTTATTATCCAGACCACGTCTGCAGGTAACGGCTGCCCACGTCGTACTGTGCTCACCAGGTGAGGGGCTCAGACAACTCCCAGATAACTTTGGAGCACTTCACAGGACCCCCTTTGTGTGTCCTTTGTCTGGCCTTTCTTACCAACACTTCTGTCCGGCTGCCTCGGGCCTCCTCTTGGTAAACTTGGCGCCAGTTTCCCTGACCCTATGTGGTGCCTTCCTAGCGGGTGTAGCGAGGGGCTGCGCCACATAAAATGTCAGAGCCTCCGGTTTCTAGCTGAGGGTCGTTTCCTGCCTCCACTAGTTCGGGGACCGGTCTCCCCCTTTGGCCTGACCCCTCCACGCAGGTGGATTCGGGCGTGCGGTGGCGACTCGCCCGTCCGCACCCCTGGGATCCCTTCATTCCTCGTTCCTGGAGCCTTCTCCGCTCCTCTTCCTTCCTTCTCCCTCTTCCAGGCCTGGGCCTCTGTTACTAGGCCCGCCTCCGGAGCAGAGCTCATGCAGAGCCCCTGCTCCCTGCCACTTCTGCTCAGACTTCTCTGCACTGAACTAAGATGGTGCCCACCTTTTATACTCCCTTCTCAATGCACCCAGGAACTGCTTCCTCCCTGCTCCTGCACTACAGGGTTCCCCTTCCTCAGTGTTCCCTCCCCCCACTCCAGCCAGGGACAGGGACTGTCGTGCCCATCTCAGGGGCATATTGGTCGCCCTGCCCCACGGCAATGTGGTGTAATGCATGCAGGTGTCGGGTCCTGATCCACACTCCATCCTTACCTGAGAGTGAGATATCACACCTCTGGGTGAGGTGCAATACGTCTGTAGCAACCGAGCCCTCAGGGTGCTACAGTTCCATTTATCTTCAGCCTAGGTGACGTATTGCGATACAGGGCCGTGATTTTGGCTATAAAAGGGTCCCCTAGACCCCTACCCCAAGCTTTTTAAGAGAATCATATATGGCGTGCCAGGAGACTCTATGGAATGCTTTCTCAGCATCCAACGAGAGTATCTAATTACAAATTTTTAACTGCATCTAGCCCAGGAAATACTTTGTGCCTAGTAGCAGTGTCTGCTAGTGAGCGGATTATCCCGGCTGTTAAGCAAGCTGCACCACCTGTAGTTTAGACACTTAATTTTTTCAAAGGAAATGCTTCGGGACCATGGGATACTTAGTGAAGAGCATCAGGAGGCACCCCAAGGCATAGGGGCTGGGACTGGCAGTAGGATGCCTTGCGGTGGACAGCCGAGCTCGATCCTTATAAAAGCTTTTTAACTGCAGCAGCTTTAGTGGACGCTACTGGAGCTGGAATTACCGCGGCTGCTGGCATGAGACTTGCCCTCCAATAGATCCTTGTAAATGGATTTAAAGTGTATTCATTCAAATTAGAGAGACAATTTAAATTAAAAAGCTTAGAGCTGCCTCCACCACAGGGGGGCTCGCTCGACCCACCAGCGGACAGGCACCAGTATTGGGAGAGGGGGGCTGGCCGTCAGGGTTCACCGCGGCTCTGGCACAAACCCGGCGACACGGAGGTGGCACGGGCAGGAGCGGACTGGCCGTGTCGGCTTCTCACTTTTTGGATTTTAGAAGGGCATGACATGCCTATATCTGTGTCTCCCCCTCCTTTTACTCCTCCACCTCTTTTATTTTCGCATGACTATATGTACTTGTCACTTTTCCATGTGTTAGTTATGTCTTCTGAGCAGTTTGTCAGCTTTTGGACACCTTTGAAGGTGTTTTCTATGTGTTTCTATGTGTTTTTGTTTGCCTGCCATTGGTTTTAACGGTGTTCGAAGGTGTTCGACGAACAGTTCGACGAACAGTTCGGCGAACACACGGGTGTTCGACGAACCGAACCGAACTCGAACACTACGGGGGTGGCTCAACACTAGTCCCTACTTCCTGGAATATTAATCCTGTGTTTCATGTTTCCTTGTTGAAAAAAGCTGATGTATCAGATAGGGATGACACTGTCACAGTTCCTCCTGTGGTGGAAGACGGCGAATATGAAATTTCTCTTATCTTGAATTCTAGATGGCATAGAGGGAGATTACAGTATCTCGTCTCCTGGAAGGGTTTCGGTCCCGAAGATAACTCCTGGGTAAGGGCGAATGATGTCTCTGCTCCTAGGCTTGTTAGAGCTTTCCACAAGAGGTTTCCGGATAGGCCTGGGCGATCTGGAGGATCCTCATAAAAGAGGGGGTACTGTTAGAACCCTCCTGTTTGTTTTTTTCCATCTTGTGTTTTGCGGTCACATGACCATCTGCCTTTATATTCCAGCTATGCCCTTTTGGCTGTGCTGGACTTCAGTGTTGTTTGACTGTTTTGCTAGACAGGTGCTTCTGTGCCTTTCTCTGTCAGTTCGCTTGGTCCTTCTGGGACCTCTAGTACCCTTTTGTCAGTTTATCTTTTTGTGTTCTGCAACAACTTCTCTGTTTAGGAGGTGTCCCATTTTTGTTCCAGTCCTTAGTTCTTTTAGGGACCCCTCCCCTTTATGCTTATGCTTTAGGTCTTCGTTCAGACTAGCCAAGGACTAAGGCGGGTCTGTTCGCAAGGAACAGGCAGCCCGCTACATCGTAGGGATTCAGCTTAGTCTTACTGTAGGGATAGCTTTCCCCTTTCTTTCCTTAGTACTTGTTACAGATCATAACAGCACAATCCTGCTGACAGGTGCACTTTAACTATAGATGCTGATACTGTGCTTTGTTAAAAATAATGTGATTGTGTGAATAACCCTTTTACATAATTAAAATATTCCACTGCACTCTAATCTCAACTAACATTGATTAAGCATTAGCAATTACTAAAATCAAAGTCGTCAGGGCTGTGGAGTTGGAGTCGTGGAGTCGGAGCCCATTTTGGTGGAGTCGGTATAAAATGGACCGACTCTGACTCCTAAAATTTATAATTAATTGGGTACAGTAGTTCAATGCAATTTGTGGGGAATATTTTTTCCTAAGAATTTGGGAAAGTTATGAAATGTCCTATAAATGTCTGTCCTATTCCTGATCTAAGGGTCTAGACTTTTAGCTTAGATCAATCTGTGCTACAGTAAATTTATCACTTAAACATGAGCCATGTATGAGGGAGTCAGAGTCGTGGAGTCGGAGTCGGTGGCAAGAAAATTGAGGAGTCGGAGGTTTGGCTTACCGACTCCACAGCCCCGGAAGTCAGGGTGAGGAAGCTCGCTCAGAGCTATTCTCAATAATAAACGTATTTCCTAGAGTGCACATTGCTGGGAAGACGAATCTCCATAAAGAACAGCAGATTTATTTCAAAATAAGTATAATCATTAGGTATTGAAGAATTAATTGAAGAAGAATGATTTAGACTCACCTCCAATACAGTCTCTCTATCATATTTAGATGTGGTGTTCTGAGACGACTTTACTTCCACTATGTAATAACATAATTAAGAATATTAATGCTCCCATTTGCTTACAAACTCGTTGAGCAACATGTTCACGCTAAACTTTCCTCCCATCTCTCATCTAATTTGCTCTTTGACAACCTACAATCTGGTTTCCGTCCCCATCGTTCCACTTCAACTGACCTGACCAAAATTACTAATGACCTACATACAGGAAAAGCTAATAGACCATTTTCTATACTTCTCCTTCTAGACCTGTCCTCTGCCTTTGACACAGTTGACCAGTGCCTCCTACTACAGATCCTCTCTTCCTTTGGCGTCAAAGACCTTGCCCTATCCTGGATCTCCTCATACCTTTCCAACCGCACAATTAGCGTCTCCCACTCCCACACTACCTCCTCATCCCGTCATCTCTCTGTTGGAGTCCCTAAAGGCTCTGTCCTAGGACCCTTACTCTTCTCAATCTATACCCTTGGCCTGGGACTACTCATAAATTCCCATGGCTGCCAGTATCAACTATACGCTGATGACACTCCGATCTACCTCTCTGGCCCAGACGTCACCTCTTTGCTTTCCAGAGTCCCAGAGTGTCTATAAGCCATATCCTCCTTCTTCTCCTCTCGCTTCCTCAAGCTCAATGTGGACAAAACTGAACTTATCATCTTTGCTGCATCTCACGTATCTTCCCTACTTTATCTATCTATCACAATAAACGACATCACGCTTTCCCCTGTACCGGACATCCGCTGCCTCGGAGTAATCCTTGACTCTGCCCTGTCCTTCAAACCCCACATCCAAGCTCTTTCCACCTCCAGCTCAAAAATATTTCCAGAATCCGTCCCTTCCTTAATCCTCAATCTACTCAAATGCTTGTGCTCATCATCTCCCGCATGGACTACTACAGCATCCTCCTCTGTGGCCTACCTGCTAATACTCTCGCACCTCTCCAATCTGTTCTTAACTCTGCTGCCCGACTAATTCATCTCTATCTTCATTACTCCTCCGCTTTCCCCCTCTGCAAATCCCTTCACTGGCTCCCATTTCCCCAAACTATCCAAATCAAACTACTAACACTGACCCTACAAAGCCATCCATAACCTTTCTCCTCCGTACATCTCAGAACTAATATCCATATATTTAACCTCATGTAATCTCTGGTCCTCCCATGACCTCCTTCTCTCCTCCACACTTATTAATTCCTCACCCAATCGCCTCCAAGATTTCTCCCGAATATCCCCCATCCTCTGGAATTCTGTGGTCCAACATGTCCGACTTTCCACCACACTCGGATCCTTCAGACAGAACCTGAAAACCCATCTCTTCAAGAAAGCCTACAGCCTGCCATGACCCAGCTGCCTCCTCAACACCACTGGAGCTGCTGCCTTACCAACACCAGACCTGAACCTCACCAACACTGGAGCTGCTGCAACCCCCACCTACTGTCTCCTTTCGCACCACCCTGTAGAATGTAAGTAACTCGCCCAGGGGGATATGGGGGAAACTCGGTACCCGGGCCTTTACTTTCTTGGGATGTCACGGCGGTCGGCTCCTGGGCCCGTACCCTGGGGTCACTCTTTAAAAGGGGGGTTTGTTACTTGAAGGGATGAATAACAGTTTTGTCTCGTGACACCACCTGTGGTTCCTGGTAATGAGTACCAGTGCTGCTGCAGACCTCTGGAGCAGATGTTAGGGCAGCTGGGTTGGTGCGGCTCTCCACAGCAGAGCACAGCTCCAGGGCAGTGTAGGTGCAGATGGTGATGCTGGGCGTTGTAGTGCAGGAGCGATAGCATGGTAGAAATAACTGGCAGAAACAGTGGGCTGCATTCATCCGAGTTTACTCACAGTTATTTAGGTTCTTCAGGTGGCACTATATAGGTGACCGTCTCCCACGTCGCGCTGCGTTTACCAGGCAGGGGTTCAGCACTCCCTCAAGTATCTCAAGAGCACTTAACGGAACCCCTCTCTGTATGTTCCTTTCTTAGCCGACTTCCGGCGCTGGGTCTCTCCCTCCTGCCCAGCGCCCCGCCACACAAAGTCCCGATCGGGTACCTTGAGATCCCTCTGGGCAACTTGAAGTTCTTGGACCTGGCTTGGTGCCCTTTTCGGCGGCTTAGGTGGGAATGTGGCAACTGCACCCTGAAAGTGCAGAAGCCTCCGGTTTTCCAGCCGAGACTTGAAGTAACTCGGCTAGTCCAGGGACCGGTTCCCTTCTTGCGGCCTGATCCCTCTGATGCCTGGCAGATTTGGGCGTACGGGTGCCGTCCTGCACTCACCGCACCCCCTGGGATCCCTTCAGTTCCTGGAGCCTTCCTCCCTTGTTCCCACTCCTCTCTCAGCCTGAGGCATGACAGGCCGAGCCTGCCTCCCGAGCAGAGCTCCTGCAGAGCCCCTGCTCCTTTCACTTCTCCTCCGACTCACTTTAAGATGGCTCCCTATATATATATATATACAGTTATATGAAAAAGTTTGGGCACCCCTATTAATCTTAAGCTTAATGTTTTATAAAAATTGGTGTTTTTGCAACAGCTATTTCAGTTTGATATATGTAATAACTGTTGGACACAGTAATGTTTCTGCTTTGAAATGAGGCTTATTGTACTAACAGAAAATGTGCTATCTGCATTCAAACAAAATTTGACAGGTGCATAAGTATGGGCACCCTTATCATTTTCTTGTTTTAAATACTCCTACCTACTTTTTACTGACTTACTAAAGCACTTTTTTTGGTTTTGTAACCTCATTGAGCTTTGAACTTCATAGCCAGGTGTATGCAATCATGAGAAAAGCTACTTAAAGTGGCCACTTGCAAGTTGTTCTCCTGTTTTAATCTCCTCTGAAGAGTGGCATCATCGGCTCCTCAAAACAACTGTCAAATGATCTGAAAACAAAGATTATTCAACATGGTTGTTCAGGGGAAGGATACAAAAAGCTGTCTCAGAGATTTAACCTGTCAGTTTCCACTGTGAGGAACATAGTAAGGAAATGGAAGAACACAGGGACAGTTCTTGTTAAGGCCAGAAGTGGCAGGCCAAGAAAAACATCAGAAAGGCAGAGAAGAAGAATGGTGAGATCAGTCAAGGACAATCCTCAGACCACCTCCAGAGAGCTGCGGCATCAACTTGCTGCAGATGGTGTCACTGTGCATCGGTCAACTATACAACGCACTTTGCACAAGGAGAAGCTGTATGGGAGAGTGATGCGAAAGAAGCCGTTTCTGTAAGCACGCCACAAACAGAGTCGGCTGAGGTATGCAAAAGCACATTTGGAGAAGCCAATTTCTTTTTGGAAGAAGGTCCTGTGGACTGATGAAACCAAGATTGAGTTGTTTGGTCATACAAAAAGGCATTATGCATGGCGGCAAAAAAACACAGCATTCCAAGAAAAACACTTGCTACCCACAGTAAAATTTGGTGGAGGTTCCATCATGCTTTGGGGCTGTGTGGCCAATGCTGGCACCGGGAATCTTGTTAAAGTTGAGGGACGCATGGATTCCACTCAGTATTGTAACATACCTGGCGGCGTCCTTGCATAGTGGTCCATCTCCCACTGTGCAAGAGCGCGCACTTGATCTCCAGTCCAGAATGTCTCTTTGGCTTCCCTCCATGCTGTCTGTTTGCCTCTGTGTCTGCTGCTTAAGGGCGGCGCCCGATCACTTCCTGCTTTTTGTACCTGCTGCAGGCACACCCCTTGTGCGTCCTCAGCCTATTGCTGTCTGTCACCTGGTATTTAAACCAGCTGCTCCAATTAACCCATGCCTGAGCATCTTGCCCTGTCAGTTGGCTTTTGTCTCTGACATGCCAGGTCCTGTCTATGTTACCTGTCTTGCAGTATCTGTTCCCATGTCTGTACTGTGTCCTATCTGTGTACCTTAACCTGCAGTCTGTACTCGTTACTTGCCTGTTCGTTCCGCCTTCCTGGAGGCTGTATTTCCAGGCCAGTCTGAACACGCTCCTTGCCTGTTCGTCCCGCCTCTCTGGGGGCCGTATTCCCAGACCCGCTCCTGTATCCCGCTGCAGTGTCGGTCTCTCCGTACACTCAGTTCCAGTCTGTACTCTCTCCTATCTTTTACCTGTTTTTTCTCTTTGTCCGTTCCTTTCCTTTTTCTGCAGAGTCTGAACTCGTACCTAACTCCTGCTCGTTGTCACTGTACTTCCGTTTGTGAGTTGTGGTCCACTCGCTACTTCTCTGCAAGTACCCTGTGGGTATCTGGTTCTGCCTTTCCCTTCTAGTCTGTTCCGTGTGAACAGAGCCCTGTTCCCGCCGCGTCTGTGGTTTTCGCTTTGCTCAGCTCTGTCCACCGCGTCTGCGGTTTTCGCTTTGCTCAGCTCTGTCCACCGCGTCTGCGGTTTTCGCTTTGCTCAGCTCTGTCCGCCGCGTCTGCGGTTTTCGCTTTGCTCAGCTCTGTCCGCCGCGTCTGCGGTTTTCGCTTTGCTCAGCTCTGTCCACCGCGTCTGCGCTTTTCGCTTTGCTCAGCTCTGTCCGCCGCGTCTGCGGTTTTCGCTTTGCTCAGCTCTGTCCGCCGCGTCTGCGGTTTTCGCTTTGCTCAGCTCTGTCCGCCGCGTCTGCGGTTTTCGCTTTGCTCAGCTGTGTCCGCCGCGTCTGCGGTTTTTCGCTTTGCTCAGCTCTGTCCGCCGCGTCTGCGGTTTTCGCTTTGCTCAGCTCTGTCCGCCGCGTCTGCGGTTTTCACTTTGCTCAGCTGTCCGCCGCGTCTGCGGTTTTCGCTTTGCTCAGCTCTGTCCGCCGCGTCTGCGGTTTTCGCTTTGCTCAGCTCTGTCCACCGCGTCTGCGGTTTCGCTTTGCTCGGCCCTGTCCACCGCGTCTGTGGTTTCGAATTTGTCTCCCAGTCTGTACTGGACCCTACCCAGCCTGCGCTCTAGTCTGCCTGTTCCTGTATTCCCCGGTGTGGGTCAACAGCCGTGTCCGGAGTCTGACCTGGAGTAGACCCTGGTTCCTCTGCTCGGTTCCTCCCTGGTGCACTGGCGTCGTATGCCATCGTGCGACCTTGGTCGGATCGGGCAGATACTTAGTTACGCCCCTCCAGGCACTCTCCGGTTCATGGCACAGTGGAATCACTACATAAACACGCATACGCCAGTCAGTTCGGGCGTGTGCATTACAAGTATCAGCAGATTCTTGACAATAATGTTCAAGAATCAGTGATAAAGTTGAAGTTACGCAGGGGATGGATCTTTCAGCAAGACAATGATCCAAAACACCGCTCCAAATCTACTCAGGCATTCATGCAGAGGAACAATTACAATGTTCTGGAATGGCCATTCCAGTCCCCAGACCTGAATATCATTGAACATCTGTGGGATCATTTGAAGAGGGCTGTCCATGCTCGGCGACCATCAAACTTAACTGAACAGGAATTGTTTTGTAAAGAGGAATGGTCAAAAATACCTTCATTCGGGATCCAGGAAATCATTAAAAGCTACAGGAAGCGACTAAAGGCTGTTATTTTTGCAAAAGGAGGATCTACTAAATATTAATGTCACTTTTCTGGTGAGGTGCCCATACTTATGCACCTGTCAAATTTTGTTTGAATGCAGATTGCACATTTTCTGTTAGTACAATAAACCTCATTTCAAGGCAGAAACATTACTGTGTCCAACGGTTATTACATATATCAAACACCAATTTTTATAAAACATTAAGCTTAAGATTAATAGGGGTGCCCAAACTTTTTCATATAACTGTGTATATATATATATCTTCAAGTGCTCCCCTGTCCTGCGTCCTCCACCCACACCCACTACTGGTTTCCCCTCACTTTTGGTCCCCCCTCCCCACTCCAGCCAGGGACGGGGCAGCAAAAGAAGTGCATAATGCCCTTCCAGCCGGCCTGGAGTAGTGTAGTGTTGAGTGCAGGTGTTAGGGTCCCGGGCAGTACTCCATCCTTACCTGAGAGAAGGAGATGCCACACCTCTGGTTGAGGTGTAGTACCTCTGTGGCGACTGAACCCTCAGGGGCGCCACATTCCCCCCCCCGGTAAAACACAGCACGTCCACGGGCTGGAACAGAGCAAAAACACGGTATATTACAGACATGCAATTTTTAGATGCATCACATATAAGATTACAAACAAACGCTTTCTTCCCTTTATGAGAGGCACTTTTTCTTAAACGTTACTGGTTACTTTTATAAAAACATTATAAAACTTTCTTCAAATATAGAAAACATTTTTCATATAAGACATTCTTCTTAAAGTTACAGTGAGTCCCCTAACCAGGTGTCCATCTCACTGGTGAAGGTGCAACATGAGCAGCATGAGGGACCCGTCTGAAAACCCTCAACGTAGGCCCTGGGCGTGGCTACAGGGCATAAGTGATCCAGGTGTTGGACCATGTCGTCGGCCACGCCAAACGGGTTTTTGTTCACTGGTCTTTTGATATAAAACCAATAGGGGGCACTTTAATAAGTGCAACTATTTACAATGGACAGTTCTCGGCTGCTCACAGTCCTCAGCCTGCAAGTCTCTATACCCTCACGGGTAACTAAAGGCACACATTATTTTCCAGTTCACACAAAAACAAATTTTCCTACTGTACCCTTACGGGTAACTATTTTACAATGTTCAGTCCCACTTACTGTTACCTAGTAGTGGTTTCCCCGCCGGGGGTATGCTTGGTTTTTACAGGCTGACCCAGCCAGGTCAGCCGCCACTGACTGCGGGGGTATGTCCTCTTCCTCCTCAACTACGCTGTACACCTGGAGGTCATACCACCCGCGTTCCCTGTGGTGTCTGGTGTAAGTGACACGGTCACCAGGGTAAAGGTTCCTGTCAGGATGGCCCTGCTCGAGGTGGGGCCCGACATCTCGCCGATTGCCGAAAATATCCCGATTGAATTGTGGATCCCGGATAAAGCCCCATCCGGCCTCCAGGTCAAATTTAACTATTAGTCCCTCCACACGGGGACTGGGCCGGACGGATTCTGACTGGCGGACTTGAGCTTTGGCGGCCTTGTTCCGGGCCTCCATTTGCTCCCAGCACACCCGCCGGGTGCGCCGTTCCTTCGCCAGCTGCAGGAGTTCTTGTTTGCAGAATTCCTCCCTCTGAAAAGTTTGGGCCTGGGTCTCCTGCGGGAACCCCATGAGGTCCCCCTCCCGGTTGTCACACCTAAATTCTTCTCCTTCTTGGTGGGCAGCCGGGGGTGCTGGTGCAGGGATTAGAGGGGGTTCTTGCTGGTCCTCATATTTGGCGGACCAGTCAAAGGAGGGGGCTCCGTACACCCACTCGGGTGTCGGGGCTGGTGGTTCTGGGAGGGAGCCGAGCAGCAGGTCCGCGGAGTCGGCGCCCGGGGTTGGGGGTTCCGGGCTCAGAAGCTGCTCTAGTGCATACGCGCCCGAGGACGGAGGGTTCTGCAGGAGGCCCAGGAGCAGGTCAGCACTTTCAGCGCCTGGGACAGGGGAGCCTCTCCTACCTGCTCCTGTGCTGCACGTGGCCTCCTGGCGCTCATCAGGCTCCGCCGGGGCTGGGGTGCTGCTAGTGACACGCAGCACTGGCTGCCGCCGGGCTGCGGTCTTCGCCAGCAGCTCCTCTTTCCACCTGGCCACTGCTGGCTGCACAGTGGCGGTGACCCGGTCCGTGACCCAGGGCAGTCATTCAAAAGGGAGGATATTTACAGGGGATTTATGTACAAAGTTTGTGACGCCACCTGTGGTATGCGGCTAAAGGTAGCCGCCGCTGCGGAGCAGGTCCTCTGGAGCTGATGTTAGTGCAGCAAAGCTGGTGTGGCTCTCCACCGGTAGAGCTTAGCTCCAGGGCAGTGTAGATGTTTATCGGTTGTGCTGGGCGTTGTAGTGCAGGGGTGATGGCGCAGACAATAATCACAGAGATAGTGGGGTGCAGTCTTCCGAGTTTGCTCACAGTTGTTAAGTTCCTCAGGTTGCACTGTCCAGCTTACAGCCTCCCACGTCGCGCTGCGTTCACCAAGCAGGGGTTCAGCAATCCCCCAGATAATTCAGGAGCACTTAACGGGACCCCCTTCTGTGTGCCTTTCTCAGACGTTTTCCTGCGCTGGCTCTCACCCTCCTGCCCTGCGCATCGCAACCAGTGTCCCAGTCCGGTAGCCTCGGGTCTTGTCGGGCGACCTGCAGTCCCCTGGACCCTCTGTGGCCACCTTCTCGGCGATATAGTTGCGGATGTGGCCACTGCACCCTGAAAGTACAGCAGCCTCCGGTTCCTAGCTGAGCCTTGTAGTTCTCCACTAGTTAAGTGGCCGGTCCCCTCTGCAGCTCGATCCCTCCACCACCTGGCAGATTCGAGCGTACAGGTGGCCTCCAGCACTGCCCGTACCCCTGGGATCCCTTCTGTTCCTGGAGCCTTTCTCCTGCTCCCTTTCCTCTTCTCTCTCTCCTTCTGACTTGGGCCTCACAGGCTGGGCCCGCCTCTGGAGCAGAGCTCCTGCAGAGCCTCTGCTCCCCTCACTTTTCTCCTCTGACTGGCTTGTCTTTCTAAGATGGCTCCTTCTTTTATACAGCTACTGAAGTGCTCCCCTGATCTACGTCCTCCACCCACACCCACTACATGGTTACCCCTCACTTGGTTCCCCTCCACTCCAGCCAGGGACACGGGACTGTTCTCTCCCTTAGGAGCAATCTCGCCCTGCCCTACTGAAGTGGATGTGTTGGATGCAGGTGTTAGGGTCCCAGGCAGCACTCTATCCTTACCTGAGAGTGGGATACCACACCTCTGGGTGAGATGCAGTACCTCTGTGGCAACTGAACCCGCAGGGGCGCCACACTGGCTGCGGGGTGCGGTCTGTCTAGACTGGTTAAGACCACACCCTGTCTCCACTGCTTTTCTCCTCCTCCTCTCCCCTTTCGTGGGCGGTTCCATGGCAGCCTGTTGTCGGTCACTCCTAGGAGTGGCAACCCCACTTTGATAGACACATCTACATACATGGTCACTGTTGCTTGGGGCGGGCCTCGCTTTTGTCGCCATTCTGGGACCCGGCCCACGATGGGAGGTGATTCCTTGTTGTCTTAGAGTACGCACATAATGGCGCCCGTTCTTCTGGGGCGGGCGCCAAATTCAGTGAAGAAAAACAGTCTCTAGGCGCACAATACCCGATGATAACGGGTTTGTTTGAATCCTGTTCGTGACTCCAGGAAGAGATGACTCGCCCAGGGGGATATGGGGGAAACTCGGTACCCGGGCCTTTACTTTCTTGGGATGTCACGGCGGTCGGCTCCCGGGCCCGTACCCTGGGGTCACTCTTTAAAAGGGGGGTTTGTTTCTTGAAGGGATGAATAACAGTTTTGTCTCGTGACACCACCTGTGGTTCCTGGTAATGAGTACCAGCGCTGCTGCAGACCTCTGGAGCAGATGTTAGGGCAGCTGGGTTGGTGCGGCTCTCCACAGGCAGAGCACAGCTCCAGGGCAGTGTAGGTGCAGATGGTGATGTTGGGCGTTGTAGTGCAGGAGCGATAGCGTGGTAGAAATAACTGGCAGAAACAGTGGGGTGCAGTCATCCGAGTTTACTCACAGTTATTTAGGTTCTTCAGGTGGCACTGTACAGGTGACCATCTCCCACGTCGTGCTGCTTTTACCAGGCAGTGGTTCAGCACTCCCTCAAGTATCTCAAGAGCACTTAACGGAACCCCTATCTGTATGTTCCTTTCTTAGCCGATTTCCTGCGCTGGGTCTCTCCCTCCTGCCCGGTGTCCCGCCACACAAAGTCCCGATCGGGTACCTTGAGATCCCTCTGGGCAACTTGAAGTTCCCAGACCCTTTTCGGTGGCTTAGGTACGAATGTGGCAACTGCACCCTGAAAGTGCAGAAGCCTTCGGTTTTCCAGCCGAGACTTGAAGTAACTTGGCTAGTCCAGGGACCGGTTCCCTTCTTGCGGCCTGATCCCTCTGATGCCTGGCAGGTTCGGGCATACGGGTGCCATCCTGCACTCACCATACTCCCTGGGATCCCTTCAGTTCCTGGAGCCTTCGTCCCTTGCTCCCACTCCTCTCTCAGCCTGGGGCATGACAGGCCAAGCCTGCCTCCCGAGCAGAGCTCCTGCAGAGCCCCTGCTCCTTTCACTTCTCCTCCTCCGACTCACCGACTCACTTTAAGATGGCTCCCTATATATATATATATATATATATATATATATCTTCAAGTGCTCCCCTGTTCTGCGTCCTCCACCCACTCCCACTACTGGTTCCCCCTCACTTTTGGTTCCCCCCACTCCAGCCAGGGACGGGGCAGCAAAAGAAGTGCATAATGCCCTTCCAGCCGGCCTGAAGTAGTGTAGTGTTGAGTGCAGGTGTTAGGGTCCAGGGCAGTACTCCATCCTTACCTGAGAGAAGGAGATGCCACACCTCTGGGTGAAGTGCAGTACCTCTGTGGCGACTGAACCCTCAGGGGCGCCACATAAGCCCGCAAGGGCAGGGTCCTCCTCCCTCTGTCTGTCATTGTTTGCTACTCTAAGTGATATCTTTATTTTGTATGTAACCCCTTCTCATGTACAGCACCATGGAATCAATGGTGCTATATAAATAAATAATAATATAACTGGATTAGCATATTCAAGGACAAGTATCTGAACAGTCTTGATCTAAAAATCTTTTAATAGTTAGATCTATTCATAACTATAAATATCATATTTTGCAGACATCAAGACGCACTGGACCATGCGACGCACCCCAATATTTGGGGATGAAAATAGGAAAAAAAATATTTTAAATAAAATGGTGGTGCATCTTATAGTTCGATTTTACTGTAGTTTACCGGGGGGTGGCTAGGGTGGAGCGGGGTCCCAGGAGGCAGGGTCGTTGCTGCAGGAGGCTGGCAGTGGCAGGAGTGGGGCGATGCTGTGGGCCCCGGGCCCTGCCTTTTCATAAGAATGTCAGCATTGAGCAGAGTCCCCTTCCCATTGATTTCCCTGCTGTGGGCTTTCAGAAAATGGCTGCCGGAGACAGATCTCGGGAGATGAAATCACGCCTCGAGATGTCGTCTCCCGATATCTCAATCCGCGCATGCGCAGCCTCAGGCAGACATCGCAGGGAAATCAATGGAAAGGGGACTCCGCTCACTGCAGACATATTATGAAAGGTCAGGCCCTGCAGCCTCGCATCGCTGGCATACCCCCTCCTCCCAACCTGGGGCTCATAGCATCTCCCCATTCCTGCCACCGCAGGCCTTCTGCAGCAGCGACCCTGCCTCCTGGGACCCCACACCACTGCAGCCGCCCCACCCGGTAAGCTATTTTTGGATTATAAGACACACTCCCATTTTCCTCCCAAATGTGGGGGAAAGAAAGTGCGTCTTATAATATTAAAAATATGCTAATACTCTTTCCATAGTTCCCAATTGAGGGTAATGGATACGTATTATTATTTGTCACCCAAGAATGCTTAATATATTTTCCTTTAGGCAAAAATAAATTAGGAAAAAAGAGGACTGTCTCAAAAGTAGGCAAGAGGAAAAATGAGGGTCTAAAGATGTGTGTGCAGAAAAAAAAGGGTCTAACAGTTGACTATAATGAATAAAGGGGTTGTCTGGTCTTTTTGATAAGTCTGCAGTCACTCTATGTATTGCCAGCAAGAGCTGGTGGTCACGTGACTGCAATTATGCGATTTGCATACTTCCGGCCACATTCCTACTAGACAGGCTTGGTTTCTTTCAATATTAGTCAATTAAGAGAAGTTGGGCACATCTGGTCAGCACTTGACTGCATGTGCAGTGGATATAAAAATTCTACACACCTCTGTTAAAATGCCAGATTTCTGTCATGTAAAAAAAATTATACCAAGAAGAACTTTTTCCACCTTTTAATGTCAAATCCATTGAGAAAAACTGAAATCATTTTGAGAGGGATATAAAAAAAAACTAAAATGTGGTTGTATAACTTTGAACACACTTTAAGGCTACGTTCTCATAATGAGCTTTTGGTGAGTTTTTGATGTTGCAGAATTTCTGTACCATTTCTGCACCTATTATGTAAATTAGGTTACTTGCGTTTTTTCATTGGGTTTTTGAGTGCGTTTTTTTAACATGCGTTTTTATCGTGTTTTTGACGCTGCGTTTTTTCTTTTTTTTTTTGGTGTGTCATGTTTTAAACAAAGCTGAATTGTTTCTGATACTTCATGTTTTTTTACTGTGACAAAACTTTATTGCTATAATTGGATGCGGATTACATGCATTTCCACCATGGAAATGCACTAAAAACGCTTGTGCGTTTTTTTCTGCGGATTTTCCGCACCTAATCAAAGAGAAACTGACATGCTGTGAATTTGAAAAGCGCACCACATATCAATTTACACAGCGTAAATAGGAAGCACAGTGGGCATAAGATTTCTATAAATCCCTTCCACTTTGCTGTAGCGGTAAGATGCAGGGAAAACACGCAGCATCATAAAAGCTCATCGTGGGAACGTAGCCTTCTAATAGAGTATCTGCTTATGTCTAGAATTAGCCAATCATATTTAAACTCATGTTAAATAGTAGTCAGTATACAGCTTCCATCAAATAATTCTGATTAACCCCATATAAAGTTTAGCTGTTCTAATAGGGGTTTCCTGACGTTTTCTTAGTTGCATTTTACAGCAAAAGCCATGGTTCGTAAACAGCTTACAACACAACAAAGGGATCACATCGTTGAAAGTTATTAGTCAGGAGAAGGGTACGTCAAAATTTCTAGATGCACTTGTAATCTGACAGATATGGAGCTACTGCAAGAAAGAATAGACAAAGATTGCCAACTCTAGATATGTAATGCTGATAGACTCCTACCTAAAAAGACTGAATGCTGTCATAAATTTAAAGGGTACTTCAACAAAGTATTTAAGGGTGTGTATATTTATGCAGCCACATTATTTTAGTGCTTTCTTTTTACACCCAAAAAGATTTCAATTCATTTTTTAATGGGTTTGTACAGATTATGAGTGACATTAAAGGTGGAAAAAGTTTTGAAATTATTCTTTAAGGTATTATTTTTTCTTATAGGAGTGTGATCAGGCAAGTTGGAATTTAAGTCACGTGCCGAAAGGGAGTACTGGAGTGATGCTGGAAACCAGGGAAGATGGCAATCTGTACGTATGTTAATGTATCTATACTACTTTACATAGATAGTTTGACAGGTTTAGGAAAAAGATAACTTAGGAGTCCAGGCTTTTCACAGAAGTTTGCAGTCACTCTATGTGACTTCTGGCTTATGAATCCTCATATTGTGCTCTGTGGGGATTTTCCAGTGCCGAAGGTGAGACCATGTAACCGTAAGTATGCAATGTGCAAACTCCCAGCCTCATTCCAACTAGTATTGAGCGAGGCTGCGCACATCTAGTCGAAATGTGTCCGAAACTCCTTTGAACATTTGCAGTTGCTGGTAAAGCAAATCATCACTGATGACGAGAGCAAGTGACAGCTGGAGCCCTGCATGTCAATGCACCTGCACCAAGCATCCAACAAACTGCAATATATCTAATAGATATCTAACAGGCAGCAGAATACACACCCAGATATGCACAAAGCAATTATGGGACATGTTTGTTCATAATCGTTATTATGCAGGACACATGACATAATATTCAGCCTGGTCAAGGATGAAGTGGGGAGGGTGGGTAGAAAGCTACAGGGTGTAGGTTGAGGATACTTGCATGATGGAAGAAGTTTTGGGAGGATAAAGGCAGCACCTAGAGATTGACCTGCTAGGAGATATAGTGGGTGGGTACAGAGCGGGCTGTGATGCCAGCACAATGCATGTGAAGTGTGGTTTCTGCTATTCTGACTTGTCCTGGAAGCGAGTGTGCCGCATGTAATAAACTGTGTGCGCGCCACATTGAGTCTACAAACAAAGAACAAACAAAATACAAAAAACAGGACATATTTAGGTTTGTTTTAATTTATAACACAGATTTAGAGCAAGCTGGAGTTTTTCCAGTCCTGGACAACCCATTTAATGTAATGGAGTCTTATTTTACATAAAATCTACCATTTGCCTTGAATAAAAAGATTTATTGAATTTTTTTAAACATTATAAGATTGAAACACTTGGAAAATGATAATCCAAAAGTAGCCCTGATTTCACAATAGTGTAATTATCTGCTTCATAGCAACAGTAAAGAGAAGATTCCAGTAGAGTCCATTTTCTTGGCTTCGAAATTACAAATTGATCACTTAATTATAACCTGTTACCAAAAAAAAATAATCTGTTAGTATTTTATTGTAAAGAGCACAAATCATTTTACAATTAGGATTCATAGAATTATTTAAGGTAAACAATTTCTTTGTCACACCGAGATACTCTACAGCTTTTTTTAAGACTTGTATAGCAAGCCAAGAATTGAGCAGGTTTTTTTTTATAAGAGTTTTTTGTAGTTTTCTTTATTTTTAACACACTAACTTTTAAATGATGCATTTTTATCCTATGAGAAGCCTCAGCCCTCATTCAGACGTCAATATTTTCCACATATGTGAAAAAAGGACCAATTATTCTGATCAGACTTTGATCAGAGTGGCATCAGTTTTTCTGGTACGTGGAGACAAAAAGAAACAATGTTTCTCCACCTTTTCCTTTCTGACAGTCATTGAAATTCAGACCGTACTCAGATGTCATCCGAGTGTGCTGCAATTTTTTCATGAACCCATAGACTTGCATTGCTGATTTTGATCAGACTCTTCAATCAAAAGCAGATATGTGTACGTTATTTTCCGCTGATCACTTGGTCTGAGGAAAAAAAAAAATTGGACATGTGCACAGCCCCGTAGAATATCATAGGTACGAGTGCTATTCGTGAATAAAACGGATAACACTCGTACGAGAAAATTGCACGTGTGCAAGATCCCTAAGTAAAAGCACATAAAAACATTACACCTACAATATGCTGCATTTGGGAAAAAAATAATGGGATGACCCCAAACATGCACCAAAAGTGTGAAAAAAATACCAAGTGTTTTAAAAGAGGAAAGGCGAAGCAGCTGGCAGACTCCGCTTACCTTACTGAGAAATAAAAGGCTCAAATATCTGAATTCATACTGTCCCATACATCTCTCCGTCAACATCATGGGTTGGGGGAGGGCCAGAAGCCCCCATACATATTAGATGGTGAGCCGGACATGCCAACTACCGTATAATGCGTATAGGGGCCTTCATTCTTATTTCTTCCCAGGTAAAGGGAGTTATGGTGAGATATGGTTATCACAGTACATGTGGAAAGAGAACTATAACTACTACTTGTCTTCCAGGTAAAATATGTTCAAATCCAACATGCACCTCATAGACCCCTCTGGAGGCCCCTATACACTGGGAGGTTAGTAGCAATTCAGCACAACACCTATAATCCTCCAGGTGAAGGAATTGACCCGAGTAATGGCTGTAGCACTGCCTATGACACAGAAACTTGCCCACCAGTACTCCCTGTGTTTGGCTCTCCATTCACTGCATCTGCTGTTTTCAGACTAGCCTCTACATTTTTTCATTGGGCTTGTTGTGTTCCCGGGTCTCTTGCCCCCCATCTGTTTCCGCATTTTTATTCCATTGCACACGTTTGTTGTTTACTTGTATTAATATACTATATATATTTAATAAAGATATATTTTTTTACTCCTAAACCTTAAACTCCGTTTCTCCATGGTCTTTGGGGTGGTTTCTCAGCGGTGGCACACACACGTTTGTACGTGCTGATGTGCCGACCAACATTATGTATTTGGGATTCTGTTTATTAATTTATGTTACCTGAAAGGTCCGCCGGAGGGCTTTGTCCTGATGGATTAACAGCAATGACTTGAAATGCGCTAGAAGTCAACGGGACCTGACAGGAAAGTCCTGGTGTTGTGCAAATGATGTTGCTGTTTTCCGTCGTTACCACTCTGTACTCGTCAGCGTATGGAGTTTCGTCCCATGAAATCAAGAGTTTTCCATCCTTTATTTCAATTGGTTTCACTTGGGGAGTGCAAGGAGCTGTGGAATGAAATCAGCACAAGCTCAGCGTCACTACGAGTAATGGACCATTCACTCACCTGCGCCAGGAATTCCATCTACAATGTAGGATATTTCGGCTGTGTTCCCATGATGAGCTTTTGGGGAGTTTTAGACACGGAGTATTTTTGCTGCACCAGAAACACTGAATCTTACAGTTCCAGCAAAGTGGATGGATTTATAGAAATCTCCTGCCCGCTGTGCTTTATTTTAACGCAGCATAAACTGACCTGCAGTGCGGGTTTCAAATCCGCAACATGGCAATTACTCTTGTGAGTACTGGAGTTTTCTGTGCGGATTTTCCATATAGACTGGCATTAGTTGCCCAAAACTCACAGGTACAAAACACATGTAATCCGCACATGACTGTATCAATAAAAAGTTTTCTCAAAGCCAAATGCCAGGAAGTATCAAAAACAAAGCAGCTTTATTTAAAACATGACAGACAAAAAAAGAGACAAAAAACATAGCGTCAAAAACACACACACAAAGCACAACTAACCTAATTTAGCTAAAAGGTGCAGAAATACCGCAGAAAAGCTGCAACATCAAAAAGTCACCAAATACTCATTGTGGGAATGTGTCTTAGGCTATGTGCCCACGATGCAGAAAATTTCTGCAGCGTTTCTGCATCTCGCTTGCCAGAAAAAACGCATGCAGATTGTGCATGTGTTTTTCCTGCAGAATACATGCGTATTCACATGCGGATTCACATGCGTTAACGCATGCGTTTCCGCATGTGGACTGACAAGCACTTTCCAGGCGATAGCATCACTTGGAAAGTGCTTGACAACTAGGTCACACTATATAAATCCATGCAAACAGCATGATTTATATAGTGTGACCGTAAAAATAAAAAAAATAAAGCTATACTTACCTCCGATGCCCCGGCGTGTGCTGCAGCGCTCGTCCTGGCTTCTTCCGGATTGCCGGGCTCTCGCGAGACAGCCTGCGGTCACATGACCGCGACGTCATCTCAGGTCCTGGAAGGAGAAGCGCTGCAGGGGCCGCCGGACAGGTGAATATAAACTTTATTTATTATTTTATTCTTTTTTTTTATACGTACAATGGTACCCAGGTCTGGATGAGAGTCTTCTCTCCTCCAGAACAGGGTACCATCCGCACATTGAAACGCATATAATCCGCGTGTACAAATGTACAGACACGGATTATATGCGTCTCAATGCAAGTCAATGGCGGCAATTCCGCTGCGCTTCCACAAAATTAATGAACATGGTGCGGATTTATGAGCGCTGCAGAAACGCTGCAGAAAAATCCGCAGCATGTGCATTGACATTGCGGAATGCCATTTGGGACCATGGGGTGCGGATTACCAAGCGTTTTTGATGCGTTTCCGCTGCGGAAATTCCGCAGCGGAAACGCATGAAAAACGCATCGTGGGCACGCAGCCTTATAGGGAGTTCATGAGCGGAAAATGATTGACCAGGACAAGTGCGCACCAAGTGCCTTGTTTGGACAAACAGTCCCACCTACATGTTTTCTATCTTCCACTGAACTTCCCTGACTCCTGTAATGTCAGAGCCGTCAATCCAGCAAAGGGGAATGAAAATAGATGCAAAACAAGTAGGTGGGGAGGTGCACGGCACTGTTCAGACTGAGCACATGTGCTTGGCTTGAACAGCCATTTTACGCTGACAGACTCCCTTTATAAAGGGACATATTGAACCTTTTATAGAAATAGCACCACCCCTACAGGTCGTTTGTGTAATTGCAGATTAGCTCTAGTCAAGTGGATGGGGCCATGATACATCCACAGACAACCTGCAGACAGTTGCATTGTGTTTGGAGAAATCAGCCATGTTTTTTAAAATAAAGAAAATCCTTCATAGAAAAACTCTTCATGTGTCTGTATCCCCAGCAGCAGTGTGGAGCAGGGATCCAACTTTGTAAAATCTCAGTGCAACATTGTCATTTATTAGACCCAAAAAAGGTTTATTGGGTGGATCAGTGCTTTGCAGATTTTAGAAAGACATCTCCTTAAAATGCACAAAGGAGTGTGACTTTCCATACATACAGGCAAATAGTATTTTCAGGGGATTATTGAATATCTATTTCTTTACTCAGTGATACACACCATAAATGAAACACGTAAGCTCCCGTACACCTCGCCATACAGACCTGTGTAGCCGACTATGGGACTGCTTGGATCACTGGGTCCTGACGGGTTCCGGGCAGTTACTGTAACATTATACACTGAACTACATGGCACAGGGATGTAAAAGTCCATGTATGAAGTCCAGTAAGAATTGAGAACAAACGTAGATTCTGGATCCTTTCCAATCTGTCCTTGGATTGTGGCCATATAATCGGAGCCACAGTGACTCCCATTCCAGGTTATCTCCACTTCCTGAGGTTTTACACTACCACGGTATATTAACGTCTCCACTTCACTTGGAGAGCAAGGGACTATAGACAAATAATAAAAATACATGGAAGCATGTTAATAAAGGGGGATTCTACTGAATAATTGGTAAATAATGCTTATGGTGTACCTAGAATAATATCAATTATTATAGTGCACAGGTATCATATTTCTATACTGATTTTTCTTTGAATAGCAGATAAACTTTGCAATATGCCTTGTTTCGAGACTGAGACTGCTATGGACATTTTTCTAATTTCTGGATATATATCTGCTTCCATTTCCAGAAGTCAGTGGTGTATAATGTGATGTGACTATACAGCCCTCGGTTTCCTAATGGACATCGCAGCCAGCTTGTGCTGCTATTCAGAGTACGATAGGTAGTGAAATTCATTTAGAAAGAGGAATATTGTGCACACTTCTGAATCACTTTTACTGTATAGTTAGAGGTCAGATCCTCAACAAAGACCGTATTCACAGGTATTGTATGGAGAACTGCTGCAGATTTGCTTGGTAGCATGTGCCACTTGGCTTCAGGGTGCCAGTTAGAACATGTAGAAGGTCGAAGAGACATCACAGTAACACAACAGATCTCAAACATTCCTGATGAACCTCTTCTGCCAACCTTAATGGTCCCCAGGATACCAAGATAACGTCAGTGGCTTCACCTTCAGGTAGCACAATTATTGCATCTCCTATGGATCGCCTGCAAGATCTGCTGCCTAAAATATTGATGCAATGCAACCATTAAAGAAACAAAAATCTAGAAATGAATGATAAAAGGTAAAGATGAAATATAGTTATCCTCACTGCTTCAGTTGGCATGAGTCTCTGCATGATCCTGAAACTAACAACCTTGTAGAAATCCTGCAGAGAACATGGGTGAATCTCATGCCGATCTATTTTAGACTGGTAACTCTTTCAGTGGGCAGGGTTTAACCAACAGGGTGGGGCTTAGCAATGTTTTGTGCTGCTGCATTTAGGGCAGGGAGTGGAGAGTTCGGCTGCAGCCAGTTGTCCTACTGCCAGACACAAGACATTGAGGAGAAGGAAGGAGGACATGGCTGAGCTGATGTCACACACAGAGAAGATCTCTAAATATAATACTCAGTTTTAATTGTTATATGAGACAGAGTAGGATCAAAGAAAAGAAAAAGATTTAGGGAAACAGCTGGGATATTTTTTTTCTACCTTTTCTTATTAATTCTTCCTTTAAATATACATGAAACTTACCTGCACCAAAGCCAATGGGTGTAGTATACGAGCTGTTACATTCCATATCCTTAGCCAGCACTGAGAAGGAGTAAGATGCCCCACAGGTTAGGTCTGACACAACACAGCTTGTAGTTTCGGTGGCACAGGAGTACACCACGTCCTCACCATATTTCACCGTGGCAACATAGTCCAATGCACCTCTGCTTGCCTCCCATGATAACACGGCAGAGTCGTTTTCACAGACTATATGCACAGCAGTGTTGTTTGGTAGACAAGGGGCTACAAAAATGATAACCTCATCAGGAGATGATCACTGCTTTTCAGAGCGATAAACCATAGATAACACGAAGAAGTAATCTCAGACTGGAACAGTAAAAGATGCATTTAGAAAATCCTGTTATTAAATGACACCAGTCACAATCATACCACATTGCCTGGAAAGAGAACAGAGCCAAATGTGTTACAGAAAGTCTCTCACAACGTCATCTCCAATGCGGACTCCAATATTCAGAGATCAGGTAAATATCTAGGATTCACGAGTGCCACATTGATGGCCGCCGCCCCCTTGTTTATTTCTTATGGTTTTGTATTCGACTGCACTCCTTCACACTATATACAGGATGTTACCAGTGAAACAGTGTACAGGGGATGGATAAATAATTGCCCTCGCAAGCTATAAAACTGAATGCTGCGTCTTCTGCGCCTGCACAACCCTTCCCAAAGACCGTGCTGTGCAGAACATTTACATGGATAGAAGTGTAGTATTTAGGGTCTTGATAAATCTACAAACATACCCTGCAACTTCAGGAGCCATATCGCACGCAGCTGTTAGGTAGGGTGGTATAAAAATAAAAATTTGTGTTTCAGGTCTCATCATGGTTTACTAAAGAGGGTTTCCACTACTATGATACTGGTGAACTATTCATAGTAAAGGTAATGAATGTCAGATCATTGGGGGTCCGACACCCACCATGTTCAGCTCATCTGTTACCAGGTTCAACAGTGGCCAGATATAAACAGTTTACAAACCAAATACTACAGCTCCATCACACTGTTTTACCGCCACTCTAGAGCATGGCATATCCATATCAGCCCCTATTCATCTGAATGGGAACTGATCTGCCATACCTGGGAGTGGCCACTAATCAGTGTGACGGAGCTGTGCTGATCCCCTCCATACACTGTGGACTGCTGGAGGCTCTACAGCTAATCAGCTGGAGTGTTGGGAGTCAGATCACCCACTGATCTGATATGGATGACTTTTCTAAAAATATTATAGTAGTGGACAACCATTTTAAAATGAATGTGTCATCAGAAAATTACCTATTGTTTAAATAAAGTTTTTGGGTTAAAGGAAATCTTTCAGTAGAATCAACCCTCCTAAGCCGTTTATATGGGCATGTAGATCATAGGAAGCTAAATACCATGATACCTTGATATCTGTGATCCAATGTCTTATTCTTGATGAATCCATGTTTTTCTTGTAAGTAAATGAGCTGATAAGATCTATGGACCGGACACTGATCTCCCTGAGAATCGGTCTCTATAACTTAGTTTAAATAACAGAAGGAGTAACCAGTGTGACACATGTAACTAACACAATACAGTAGAAAATTAGCTGCAGCTCTCACAGCTAATATTGTACTGTATTGTGTTAGTTACATGTGTCACACTGGTTACTCCTTCTGTATTGTAACAATATTGCAGTCCTGTCTGCCTGTGAGATGGAGGCAGAAGCTGAGAGGAACCTGCAGATGTGTCAGGTATAATCACACACAGCTCTGCTGTATTGTAACAATATTGCAGTCCTGTCTGCCTGTGAGATGGAGGCTGAAGCTGAGATGAACCTGCAGATGTGTCAGGTATAATCACACACAGCTCTGCTGTATTGTAACAATATTGCAGTCCTGTCTGCCTGAGATGGAAGCTGAAGCTGAGAGGAACCTGCAGATGTGTCAGGTATAATCACACACAGCTCTGCTGTATTGTAACAATATTGCAGCCCTGTCTGCCTGTGAGATGGAAGCTGAAGCTGAGAGGAACCTGCAGATGTGTCAGGTATAATCACACACAGCTCCGCTGTATTGTAACAATATTGCAGTCCTGTCTGCCTGAGATGGAAGCTGAAGCTGAGAGGAACCTGCAGATGTGTCAGGTATAATCACACACAGCTCCGCTGTATTGTAACAATATTGCAGTCCTGTCTGCCTGTGAGATGGAGGCTGAAGCTGGGAGGAACCTGCAGATGTGTCAGGTATAATCACACACAGCTCTGCTGTAGTGTAACAATATTGCAGTCCTGTCTGCCTGTGAGATGGAGGCTGAAGCTGAGATGAACCTGCAGATGTGTCAGGTATAATCACACACAGCTCTGCTGTATTGTAACAATATTGCAGTCCTGTCTGCCTGAGATGGAAGCTGAAGCTGAGAGGAACCTGCAGATGTGTCAGGTATAATCACACACAGCTCCGCTGTATTGTAACAATATTGCAGTCCTGTCTGCCTGTGAGATGGAGGCTGAAGCTGGGAGGAACCTGCAGATGTGTCAGGTATAATCACACACAACTCTGCAGTGAGATCAGGAGAGCAGAGAGCGGCCATTGCACATCACACCTGTAATGCCTCCTCCTATTTATAATAATCTCTGGAAGCAGATCTCATACAGATCAGTGTCCGCCCCATAGATCTTATCTCATTTACATATAAGAAAAGCTAAATTTCTCTGTAATAAAACATCAGATTACAGATATCAATGTATCATTATATTCAGCTTCCTATGACTTACATGCCCATAGAGACGGCTTAGGAGGGGATATCCTACTGACAGATTCCCTTTAACTGTATTTTTAAAAACTATTAGCAATATTTTTTTTTGCTAAACCACAATCTATATTAAAAATAAAAATGAGAAATCCTGCAATTTTCACACTGACCATTTTCACACTATTCTGGATTCATACTTCCTGGGTTTTCAGGAAATCCTCATGTACATTAGCAGCAATAGACTGATTCTGGCCCTATCTTTTGTATTGAAGCATCTAATGCGCATGTGAAAACGTCACTGTGAAGAGAGGGAGAGCAGGGTCAGCAGTGTATAGAGATGTTATCTGTAATCCTGCCGGTCATATGAGACTTCCAAAAGAACAGGAAGTATGACTGCTCCAGTGGCCATTGGGAAACGAAATGAACGCAAAAATCTGATTTAAATAATAAGTCATTATCTGACTTAATATTCCCTTTTAAAGAACACCGGTAAAAATGACAATAATGAGATCGTTTAAGAAAAGAAAAAAGTATTTATAACTTATGGGGTTCTAGCTAGAAATTAGATTGATAATGAACGTATAGAGTAAAGTAAACTTGTTTCGGTAAAATATGGGCAGTGTGCTGTTCCCACAGAAATGGTTGCTGTTCGGCTGTTTGTTTTGCATATATTGGGAAATGAGTTCTGAATGTGTTATCTGCTAAATGTTTTATCGCTGCGTCGTCATCTGCTGGCCAGTATTTGTTCACCGCTCACTCTCGTTCGTTCCAATTAAGTTGGTTCAAACTGGGCGTGGCTTCGCATGGCAGTTGGTGGGTCACTTGCTCTTGGCAGCCATTTTATCGCCAGAGTTGCTGTGAGGCAGGAACCACTTATTGGGCTAAAGAAGTCATCAATTTCTGACCAGCAGCAACCGACGTCAGCGGCTTCAGAGAAAGCGACAGTATTGTACCATCAAGGATTATTCTGCATCCGGTTTTCAATAAACCAAGTCTTGAATTGCACCTCGCTGTGGTTCTACATTCAAGTCTACGGACGCTGAGCCTGCGCCGGTCCTGTCTGCTCCCCATTTTGGATATGGCGGTAAGGAAAACAAAATCGCACAGCATCTTACCTCTCAGCTGCACCTCCATTCCCTTATGTGGAGACACAACAGGCAGAAAGAGGTTGTTTGAATAGTAGAGAACAATACAGGGGTTTTCTCTGTTTTTTTCAGTATGTGGTAAAAGGAAAGAGACAGGGAAAGGATCAGGGGCGGACATATCATTGGTGCAACCTGTGCGGCCGTAAAGGGTAAAGGGGCCCATTTCTACCTCCAGAGCAGGTGCAATTTTGCATTTTTAGGAGCTCTTGGGCTGCAAAGGGCCCATGTATTGTTCTTGCACCGGGGCCTTTTCTGTCTGTGTCCGCCAGTGGAAAGGATTGTATTAGTAATAATAGAACAGTAACTGAAAACCTGACTACATTATCAATAGACATAACAGGAGGTAATGAAAACAAAGGGGTGAAGTCAGCAAAGTCAGGCATGGGCCCCCGAATTATTGAGAAGAAACTGAGCTATATTAGTGTTAGCAGCGTGTATTTAGGTCTATAATGTGCTATTAAGCCTAGCCCAGAGACAAGGGTGGAACTTCTAGTTGCAAGATGCACAAATCTGATTGCAGTTAGAAGCTGCATTGGAGTAACTAGAGTCCAATGGGCCCTCTGCAAAATTTGGACCTGGACCCCCCGCCCCACATGTTGGTCAAATATATGGGCCTTGTAGCGTTCTAAATCCTATAAGGACATACGTGTTGCACCCCCCTCCTCCATTATGTACTAATGTCCTTCATCGTGGGCACCTTCCTGGTATAAATGTCCCCCATCCTGGGCCCATCCTAGTATAAATGTCTTCCATCCTGGCCTCATCCTGGTATATGTGACCTCCATCCTGGTATAACTGTTCCCCATCCTGGGCCCCCTATTGTAATATATGTTCCCCGTCCTGGTATATATGTCCCCCATCCTGGTATATATGTCCCGCATCCTGGTATATAAATATATATATACACATATATATATGTCCCCCATCCTGGTATATAAATATATATATACATATATATATATGTCCCCCATCCTGGTATATATGTCCCGCATCCTAGTATATATATATGTCCCCCATCCTAAGCACATCCTGGGAAATATGTTATCCATCCTGGTATGTATGTTGCTTATCCTGGGCCACATCCTGAAGTTGAAGTTTGCATTGGCGTCAGCAGGCCCCCTACTTGCTCAGGCCCGATCACGACCTCTGCAATCATTACGCCCCTGACAAGCTGGGTGGTATTGAGCCATATTTGAAATGATTTTGGATCATATCTGTCACAAAATGCTCATACTCACTGTGTTGTAGGACTTCTTTGTTATATGTCAATTTCCCTTGCTCTAAAATGCGTTGGCCCAATTCATTTTCAGTGCATCTTATTAGTGGTGCACTTCTCCATGCACCTCTCCAGAAATGTTACTCCAATCAGGGACTGGAGTATAATTTCTGGAATAAGAGACGATGGCAATATTGATGCCCTTACTACCCTGGCTGCTCCCCAGCTTTGCCTATTTTGCAGGACTTGCTTCAAACTGGCGTGAAAACTCCAAAAGTAGCAAATTTTTTGCGCAACTCCATGTTATTTTCAAAGTCTTTCACGCTAGTTTTTTGGCAAAAACAATGAAAAATTGCCCCGATTGTTTATGGCCAGGGTAGCGAATTATTCATTAGCTGTTTATATGGTGTCAAGAAACAATTAATGAGACAGATGATTACTGGATAGCGGATCTTACCTGTCTTTAGGAGCAATGAAGAGCTGGTGTTACTACTGCACTTCTGTCCTACAGCTTCCACTTTTACATCATATGACAATCCACAGCTTAAACCCATTAGCGAACAGTCGGTGTTGGGGCTATGACAATATATCTCCAACCCTCCAGTCTCAGTGGTGGTTACATTATACATAATAGCTCCAGCACTTGGGGACCACGTCACTGAAGTCATCGAAGTTGGGCAATTTCTTGTATGTGAGACATTGAGTGGAGCACAGGGAGCTGGGAAAACAATAAAAATGATTAAACAATTGAATGTGACCCAAATATATTTATAATGTTATTATAGAATAGTGGTATTTTCCATCTAGTCCCTTATAACTACTAATACTGCAGACCAATGTCATGCATTTAAACGCTGAAGACAATTACCAGTGATTTCATAAACAGTAAGACTTTTCGAGCTGTTGCATGTTCCACCAATTGCCAGAACAGAAAACCCATAAGTCTGACTACAAGCTAGTACGTTGGAGTTAAAGAAGGTACTCGTTGTGGTATATGAAGATACAGCGCCATTGATGCCTTCAATCGTTATAGTATAAATCCGGGCTCCATCGCTCTCTACCCAGACCATGGATGCAGTTTGGCTACTACAGTCAAGATCGATACTCAACCCTTGCGGCTGACATGGAGCTGGGAATAAAGCAAAAACGTTTTTTTTTGTTATTTTTAGCCATTTAACTGTGATCCCCTACTGTAATGTCTGTATACTCTTTTGCTTCCTCCCCTGCCCAGGAGATGTGGTATGATCAGACCATGTTCCTGTACAGTCAGACACAGCTATTACACAGTACACAGCAGGGGCACATTTATAAGATTATCTCAGCACATGAACATTTTATTTAAGCACATCCAATTGTGGAAATTATTATCATTCCAAGATCTATTGATTAAAAAAATACTTTTATTCGTTGTAAAACCCCTTTATTTCAGACAATCCCTTTAATACACATCATATCATAATTACCTGTTTGGAATGAGCTTACAGCAGAGAGTGCACTGTCACACACATCATTTACTGCCATTACGGACACATTGTAGGACTGTCCACATTGTAAGCTCGGGTATGAGCACTGTGTAGTGGTAGTATTGCATGCGGAGATCTTCCCGTTTCCAGACAGCGTGGCCAGGTAGTAGAGGGCTCCTTTGCTGTCTGTCCATGATATTAAGGCATCATTGTTTTCACATTGCACATTTGTAATGATATCTCTTGGTTGACATGGGGCTGTGATAAGAGAATAATAATAACCATTGGTGCATTTAGGGCAAGACTTTGGAAAAGGCAAAATAGGAGTGTGCATGGCTTAGTGGGTAATAATCTTGGGAGGCCACAGAAATAAATGAGAAAAGCCAGAATAATTATAGTATGTTCTGGAATATAACTGTAGGAATAATAATGTCATCTGTAATTATCGCAGTATATAATGACTTCAGCTTGATCAATCTCCACACAAAAAAATAACAGTGCAGCTAAGAACTCCTATGTAATGCATAAATCATCACTTTCTGCTGAAGAACCTATATTAGCAACAGATAAAATAGATCACTAGCCCTTGTCATCTCCATTACCTCCATATGTCTTGCTAAAGGATGTAGAAAGGGGTTGTCAAGAAAGGATGTGTCCTAACACTAACAAGGCAGGGGATAAAGGCATGACTGGTAAGGGTCCTACACCGTTCCTAAGAACAGAGGTTAAAAAAGTCCAGTGTGAGCCGAACGGTAGCCCTCATGCATGATAACCATTCCATTCACTTCTATGAGTCTATGGGAGCGGTAGTACATGTGAAACCATTTCTCCCACTGACAGTGAATGGAGCGGTAGTCACACATGCACTATAGAGCTTAATTTATATGGGGAATATGGAGCCCCCATTTCTGTGATCACTGGGGTCCCAAAAGTCAGTTTCCCACAACTTATATATTTAGCAGATATGCTGTGGATGAGTGGTGAATGTTGTTGGTGGGATAACAACTTAAGGCCACGGCCCTATTATCAGTATTCGGTCAGTATTCAGTCAGTATTTTTTCTCAGGAGTAGGAGCCAAAACCAGGTGAGGAACAATCAGAGAAAAGGTATAATAGAAACAAGTCACCAATTCTGCATTTATCACCCAGTTTTGGCTCCCACTCCTGAGAAAAAATACTGACCGAATACTGACCAAATACTGATAGTGGGGCTGTGGCCTTAAGGTGTGAATAATTAACTCCATGAACCTAAAAAGATTCTGCACTGCAGACCAATGTCCATAATTTTAGTTTTCTAGTGCCACACTTGGCATGCCATGTAAACTGAGGGTTATTCTAGGCCCAAACCTGCTGTTATGTGCTTTGCAGAGGGACCCAGCAAGACTGGCACCAAACCAGCAAAGGCGCAGCCACAGGCATACTTGGCACAAGCTGCCCAGCTAGGTGAACCCTTGAGGGCTGGCAATACTCTTCACCCAGCTCCCAGTAAATGGAAGGGGGACTATAGCAGAGCCCTTTCCAGGCCCACTGTCGCCAGAGAGCTGGCCTCTGGTGATGTGGCTAGTGCCTAGTCAAGCACCTGGTGAGTACCTCTGCAAGAACCCCAGAAAGTGTAACCAGAGGAGAAAATGAGAAAACCCCTGAAAAGATAGCAACACTAATGCTAGCACCACTCACCACCAAGCACAAAGGAACTGAAATAGGCTGAGTTTACACGATGCGTTTTTCATGCGTTTCCACTGCGTTTTTGCAGTTGCGTAAACGCCGCGGAAACGCATGAAAAACGCATGGTAGAAGGGCAGCAATGTTCCCCAATGGAAATCCGCATGTGCTGTGCCCATGATGCGGATTTTTCCGCAGCGTAAACGCTGCGGTCAAAAATCCGCAGCATGTCAATTAATTTTGCGGAAACGCTGCTCTTTTGCCGCCATTGACTTGCATTAGACCGCATGGAATCCGCATCACTGTATATGTTGATGCGCTTTTCATGCGGTCTAATGTGCGGATGGTACCCGGGTGTGGATGAGAGGACTCTCATCCAGACCCAGGTACCATTAAAAAAAAAAGAATAAAATAAAAAATATATATATTCTCACCTTCTGACGGCCCGCGCTGCGTCCTGCCGGCTTCCCGCGCACTTCGCGGTTGAATGAAGGACCTTCGCTGACGTCAGAGTCATGTGACGGGTCACGTGACGCTGACGTCGGAAGGTCCTACAGTCTTCACTGCCGGCAGCCGGGACCGATGAAGCAAGACACCGGGGGCCATCAGATGGTAACGTATAGATTTATTTTTTATTTTTTGACATCACACACTATATAAATCCATGCCGGTTGCATGGATTTATATAGTGTGAAGTTGACAAGCACTTTCCAAGTGATGCTAAAATCGCTTGGGAAGCGCTTGTCAACCCGCATGCGGAAATGAAAGTGAAGACCGCTTCATTTCCGCATGTCCCTGGCAGGAAACCGCATGTACAATCCGCATGCGTTTTTTCCTGCCAGAGAGATGCAGAAACGCTCAGGAAAAAATCCTGAGCATTTCTGCATCGTGTGCACATACCCATAAACAGCAAAGAATCGAGCAGGGAGCAGGATTATATAGCCCGCCTAATGACCAGGTGTTGAATACCTCCCAATCATCCCCAGACAGCCACTCCCTGCTAGCTTCCACAGCAGAATGAACATAATTCCACCACTGCTTAGTGCCAGACAAAGCAGCGTCCTGCATTGCCTGACAACCGGGGAAATCAGTGAGAGACACGGCATCCCGTG
Source organism: Phyllobates terribilis (assembly GCF_046119375.1). NCBI lineage: Eukaryota > Metazoa > Chordata > Amphibia > Anura > Dendrobatidae > Phyllobates > Phyllobates terribilis. The sequence goes on along the minus strand of NW_027362768.1, from coordinate 29,634,998 downwards.
TCCTCACACATCCTACAACGCTAGAGAGTGATTCTCCATAAGATTGGGACAGTCTCCGTGATTGCGTAGTAGCTCTGCCTCCAGGGTCAGGACATTGGCGGCACCTGAGACCGTATCACCGGACCTGCTCCATTCCCACGTGGGAGCACGGAATCACAATTCCTAACACCTGCCTTCCAAAAATAGATCTGTCTGCACATGTTATTAACAATATTTTAAAATTGTCTCCATAAGTACTGACCTGTCCAGGATTTGTGGACTGCGCTGTTTAATGACTTGCACTGATGGTTAGAAGAATAAACATGAAAGCTGTACTCCGATCCACACTCAAAACCCGACATTTGACAAGAGGTGTCAAAGCCATCACAGGAAAGCTCATTTCCCAAGGGATCAATGGCGACTGCTGTATGATAGGTCGGGTACATGTTGTTTTCATGCCAGGATACCAGAGCTTCATATTTCAAACAGTCAATGTTCACCTCCACCACATCTGGAGTACATGGAACTGCATATAAAGAAGACACATTCAATACTGAAAAGGTCATAGAGGCTAGGTTATACGCGGAAGCTTTAAAACTGATCTATTCATTTATATTGATTGAGTCAGTGTTATTAGGACTTCCAACAGGGGAATAACAATTGTGACCTCGATGGGGCTAGGGAGGTAGAGGAGCCACTCTACTGTAGGAGCCATCCACAGGGGCAGCAGCACTACCTGGCCTCGCTTCACAATCAGGCACAATCAGACCCAGCATTCAAGTGAAGCGCCTGTTCAGAGAGGCAGGACATGCACATTGTCTCAGCAGACACAATGCAGCCCACAAAAGCAGACTTTCCTTTCTTCCCGGCCCTATGCATGGCACTGCACTCTGATTGCCACAAGGGCACTGTGCCTGTGAGTCAGTGGCATCTCCAGCTGGGAGATGATTAGTGTATTATGTGCACAGATCAGGAGTGATGACTGTGGGTGCCCGATGGGGTGATAAGCATTGTCATGCCATGCTGCAGATGGAGGGGACTGTGCTCTGGGATCCATATTAATCTAACCACTGACTTCCAACTACATATGTTTGGTGCAAGAAGAGCCAAAACACTAAAAATTCACCGCGGTGATAGTGTTCAATGCTGATCACTACATCAGTCAGTTCACATGTCTCCATTCCCATGTTCTCAACCCTCAATGCAATCCTGCCATATGGGCTGATATGCAGTAAACCCCATTGGTTATTCAATACAAGTTATCTTATATCCATTTGTCATAAATTTGCTGGAGTAAAGATCTGATACAAGTTGACTTAGATTAGATAAACTCGTCAGGGTGGAGCCTGTGGTTTCCATCCATGGTGATGTGAGTATGTGGATATATGTATTCTATATCTTTCTCCATGATTTTAGCAGTAATGATTCAGTGGCCCATTGTGAGTTTAGCAGTCTGACACCAGTTAGAATAGTTGGGATACTGTGAACACCGGCATGACTGTACCCAATTGTGTTAGTATGTGCACAGACCCCAGTATAGAGGCAGGGGCATTTTCCTGTGTTGTCATTGAATAAGGGCTTATCCAGACGTCAGTATTTTCCACGTACAAATAAAATGGACAGATTATTTTGATCACACTTTGATCAGAGTGTGATCTGAGTGTCATCAATTTTTCTCATATGTAGAGAAAAAAAAGTTTCTCCACCTTCTCCATTCTGACACTGTAAGAAAATCGGATTGTACTCGAATGTCACCTGAGTGCAGTCCAATTTTTTCCATGGACTCACAGACTTGCGTTGCCGTTTTTGATCAGACCGTCGGATCAAAATTGGACACGTGTCAGGTTTTTTACACGGAACACTCGGACCGATGAAATTGGACATGTGAACAGCCCCATAGGCTATCATAGGTATGAGTGCTATCCGTGAAAAACATAGATAGCACTCGTCCGAGAATAAGGGATGTCTGAATGAGGCCTAAGCAATAATTAGAAGTTAGATATCTGATCAGCCTGTAATTGCATTAGCTCAGATGGTATTTGATGTGATCACCTGTCGCAATAGTAACTTCGGTGGCTGCATCACTACCGCACTGTGCGTTCCAGGATGTAACCAACACTGAATAATTATATCCACAGCGAACCCCTTCGATAGCACACATATTTGTGGTTGTGTTACATGACAGAGTGTGTCCATTATTCCCTTTGGCCACCACTGCATAGGATACTGCCCCTCTGCCAGGAGACCAGGTAACATTCACAAGGTCCAGTGCTGAGCAGTCCATGTTGGTTTGAACGTTGGTGGGCATGCACGGTGCTGTGAATGAGGCAAGAATAGTATAGCAGCAACAAAAGCATCTGAAATATCACATGTTATTTACAATATACAGTACAGACCAAAAGATTGGACACACCTTCTCATTTAAAGATTTTTCTGTATTTTCATGACTTTGAAAATTGTACATTCACACTGAAGGCATAAAAACTATGAATTAACACATGTGGAATTATATACCTAACAAAAAAGTGTGAAACAACTGAAAATATGTCTTATATTCTAGGTTCTTCAAAGTAGCCACCTTTTGTTTTGATGACTGCTTTGCACACTCTTGGAATTCTCTTGATGAGCTTCAAGAGGTAGTCACCGGAAATGGTCTTCCAACAATCTTGAAGGAGTTCCCAGAGATGCTTAGCACTTGTTGGCCCTTTTGCCTTCACTCTGCGGTCCAGCTCACCCCAAACCATCTCGATTGGGTTCAGATCTGGTGACTGTGGAGGCCAGGTCATCTGGCGTAGCACCATATCACTCTCCCTCTTGGTCAAATAGCCCTTACACAGCCTGGAGGTGTGTTTAGGGTCATTGTACTGTTGAAAAATAAATGATGGTCCAACTAAACGCAAACCGGATGGAATAGCATGCCGCTGCAAGATGCTGGGGTAGCCATGCTGGTTCAGTATGCCTTCAATTTTGAATAAATCCCCAACAGTGTCACCAGCAAAGCACCCCCACACCATCACACCTCCTCCTCCATGCTTCACTGTGGGAACCAGGCATGTAGAGTCCATCCGTTCACCTTTTCTGCATTGCCCAAAGACACGGTGGTTGGAACCAAAGATCTCAAATTTGGACTCATCAGACCAAAGCACCGATTTCCACTGGTCTAATGTCCATTCCTTGTGTTCTTTAGCCCAAACAAGTCTCTTCTGCTTGTTGCCTGTCCTTAGCAGTGGTTTCCTAGCAGCTATTTCACCATGAAGGCCTGCTGCACAAAGTCTCCTCTTAACAGTTGTTGTAGAGATGTGTCTGCTGCTAGAACTGTGTGTGGCATTGACCTGGTCTCTAATCTGAGCTGCTGTTAACCTGCGATTTCTGAGGCTGGTGACTCGGATAAACTTAACCTCAGAAGCAGAGGTGACTCTTGGTCTTCCTTTCCTGGGGCTGTCCTCATGTGAGCCAGTTTCTTTGTAGCGCTTGATGGTTTTTGCAACTGCACTTGGGGACACTTTCAAAGTTTTCCCAATTTTTCGCACTGACTGACCTTCGTTTCTTAAAGTAATGATGGCCACTCGTTTTTCTTTACTTAGCTGCTTTTTTCTTGTCATAATACAAATTCTAACAGTCTATTCAGTAGGACTATCAGCTGTGTATCCACCTGACTTCCGCACAACACAACTGATGGTCCCAACCCCATTTATAAGGCAAGAAATCCCACTTATTAAACCTGGCAGGGCACACCTGTGAAGTGAAAACCATTTCCGGTGACTAGCACTTGAAGCTCATCAAGAGAAGGCCAAGAGTGTGCAAAGCAGCCATCAAAGCAAAAGGTGGCTACTTTGAAGAACCTAGAACATAAGACATATTTTTAGTTGTTAAGTATATAATTCCACATGTGTTAATTCATAGTTTTGATGCCTTCAGTGTGAATGTACAATTTTCATAGTCATGAAAATACAGAAAAATATTTAAATGAGGTGTGTCCAAACTTTTGGTCTGTACTGTATATATATTTACATACATTCACACCCTATACGTAGTTTTGTAATCTATTAGAAAGCATTTTCATCTAGGGCCATGAATAAAAGGCTGGTATTTCTAAGCTGCGGTGTAAGGATATGACTACTGCAGTGATTAGAAAGGTGGAATAACATCAGTATTTTGTCCCCATGACTTAGCAGTTCCTAGGGTTGCAGCGGTTTCATGGGTCACTTCAATCCATAGTATCCATTTGATCGGCATGTGTAAGCGGGCATACTGTAGGTCCTGTGCTCTCTGCTCAGTTTCACAAGGGTAATGATGTCAGGCTTTTTGATTTCCATCCCTCACACTCTACTGGCAAATTGCACCAGTACCAATGCTATATGCAATTTGGTAAAACAGAATAAAAGTGCAAACATAAGTCAAGGACCCTGATTGGTCAAAGTGTTTACCTCAGAAATTGTGAATAAAACTCTCTAAAAAGTTGCACTTTTTTGTACAATGCGAGGTTGCGCTAAAAATGTAGCGACTTTTGGTGTTTTCCCACTAGTTTTGGCCAAAATGTGCTGAGCTAGGGCGGGTTGTGGCAAGACGACACCCGCTCATCTAATTCATGACAAGTTGTGGCATATCTTATGCCATACATCTTACTCCAGTCGCTGACTGTGCTAAGATTAGTGGTGTGGCGCACACAGAGGCGCTCACCACTTTCCAGATGAGCCTCATTCATTAATAAGCATCGGCCTCTTAATGATCTTAATGAATCAGGCGCCTCTGACTCCAGCGCGCCTCCTCATCAACACCGCTGTGAACAATGCCAGTCTTGATGAACCGGGGCCACAGTGTCATCTGTTAGTCAGTGCTTCAAATGGATTATAGAGAGGGAACATTACACCCATTAGATGGGAATACAGTTTTCTATCTACCATCAAGCAGTGATTGGAACAAGTCCATGCTGTTGCGTGTTTTGCATTGACCCATGGTTTTACATATGTTACATGGAGCTATATGGTATTATTTCAGTTGAAATGCTTCAAAAACCTAAAAAATGTCTTTAAGAAATTGGGTTCTAAGGAGTTAGGTTTATCCTTGTGGAGAGTGACATGCCAGGTCTGGCACGCCAGTATGAGGAGACTTAAACGCCTTGCATGCTTCTTTGGGAAATTAAATATGCATGTCACTCTTCACAGGGAGAAACCTCACCCCTTAGATCCCAGTCTTAGCCTCTCACCCAGCCAAATCAGATTTCATACTTTGTACTGACGAGGGGCAATACCCCGAAACAATGTGTCTGCAAATTGAGATTCTGATTTGTCTTTTATAAGTCATATGGCAAGGCTCGTAAAAGGGTCCTTAATAATGACTTGTAGGATCACTACTTCCAACAGGTCCCACTATAGCGTTCAAGTCCTCTTCCTCTCTGAAGAGACAATTAAGAAATTGTACACTTTCATGCTTGTCTATAGCCGTATCTTAGACACACTGACCTGTTGTAACTGTTGTGGCATTAGTTGTAATGCTGTGGCAGCTGCCATCCATTGCTGTGACAGTGACATTGTAGAGCTGTCCGCACTCTAAATTAGACACTGAGCATGAGGTGGTTGATGAAACACAAGAAGCTTCACTGCCATCAGGCCCATGGAATACCGCCATATACAACACTGCCCCAGCACTCGGCTCCCACCGGACTGACGCTCCGTTTACACCACAATCCGGTGCCGCAGTGAGGTACATCGGGCTGCATGGGGCTGTAAGATTCAGGTAAAGCACGTTATCCTAACCATTCCAGTCAAATTAGTATATATAATTACATAGTTATTTAATATAAGAGATCCAACTACCTCTCATACATGTTACCTGGCCCAGTCAGGTCCCCACATGAGGTAGATAAACCCAAAAGATCAACATGTGGGGGGAATGGTGTCAGAACTATCAGCTCTTTAAATTGCCTCACGCTGAATCTCCTGCAGCTGTGACACACTTACCATGCGGAGTCACTGGAGGTGACCGGAGGACAGCCATACTAGCATGTACATGTCAGCAGGTGTCATCTCAATGCAAGTGCCTGCCATTGTTAGCAATAGTGTTGTCACAATACCCAGGAAGAAGGAAGCAAAATGGTAAGGGGATATAGCAGCTACTGGGGCAGGGCAAGGGAGAGAAATTCTGGAGAGGGTTCCCTCCTTTCTCTGAGTGAGGTGCACAGATTGTGACACTACATCTACTCCACCATGTCTACAGAACGCTTCAATTCCCGTGTAATGTAGGACAGAAGGACGACTCCTTGTGTCTTGTATATAAATCACAATCCGCAGATCGGCTGCACATGATGTGGACCTGTCCAGACTTGGATATTTTTTGGAAGCGAGTGACAGATATAATTAACAATGTCTATTCTGTAAATGTGTCTCTCTAACCATTGGAGTGTATATTGGTGTAGGTGGGAGATTACGGAAAGATTACTGTAGCAAGCATGCTCTATATGGCACTGGATAGATGAAAATGTATTGAGAAGTTAACGTAGTATTCCCATCTCCAAGATCCTATCCCAATATTATATAACAACAATTGCCCTTTTTTCCCCAAAAAATAGCCCTAGATATCTGGGCAGCACTTCTCATCAATATACATTTTTACATAAGAATTCACCAGGTATGTAGTTTCCAGGCAAAAACTAGAAGTGACAAAAAAAATTAATCATAAAATCAATTTTTTATTTGAAAATTATATTTAAAACCTGACAGGAAGTGGTGGAGGCGGAGCCTGCCGTGTGCTGCAAGAGTTGTGCTGTGTGTGGAGAGAGCTCCTGGGAAGGGAGGAGAGCTAGGCGGAGGTGACCGAGCGGACCGGGAGGACCAGTAGGAGGCGACCGGAGGGACGAGCGCAAGAGAGCGCTGTGGCAGCGTGCAGTGCCGGCCAGCGGAGGGTGCCAGGTGGTGGTGACCAGGAGGTGATCAGGAGGACCGGTAAGAGGCGACCGGAGGGACAAGCGCGCTGTGATAGCGTGCAGCGTCCCTAGAGGAGGTGAGTGAGGGGCAGGAGGCCGCGATAAGCGGCCCTACTGAACCCAAGTGTGTACTGTACTGTATTGTATTTGTATCTGTATTGTAATTGTATTGTATTCCCTAGTCCATATTTAATTGATTACCCCCCCGTCCATATTTAATTGATCACCCCCGTCCATATTTAAATTGATTCCCCTGAACACCCCCGTCCATATTTAACTGATCCCTCTGACCACATTAAATTGACCCCCCGTCCTCATTTAATTGATCCCCGACCACCCCCCGTCCATATTAAAGTGATCCCCCTGACCACATTTAAATGATTGACCCCCCCAGCCCATAATTGATTGATCCCCCTTGTCCTATTTAATAGATTCCCCTTGTCCACTTTTACTCATCCCCAGTCCCTATCTATTTGCCTTATCCCCCACCATATTTAATTAACCCCTGTCCATAATTAATTGATTGATTCCCCAGACCACAATTAATTATTTCCCCAGTCCATATTTATTAATATTATTGATACTTATTGATCCCCAGTCCTTAGTTAATTGACCCACCGTCCATACCTATTTATTTGCTTTACCCCCATCCTATTTAATTAAACCCCCTGTCCATAATTAATTGATTGATTCCCTAGTCCACAATTAATTATTTCCCCAGTCCATACTTATTGATCCCAGTCCATAGTTAATTGACACACCGTCCATACTTAATTAATCCACCTGACCCACTCAGCTGATCCCCGTCCATACTTAATTGATACTTAATTGATCCCCCGTCCATACTTAACTGATCCCGCGCCGATATCTAATCGATACACTTGCACATCCCTAATTGATCCCCGTCCATACACCTATATATAAATAATTGTGTTTTGTACTTGTACATATATACTGACTGTATCCCCATATTTAGAATGACGTCCATGTTGGCCGGAGCCGTGCAGTGTACATCTTGCGCAATGTATGCATTCCCTGAGCTACCGCTCAGGGATCCATACTGCTGCGAGAGATGTGAGCATATCGTGCACTTGGAAGCCCAAATCCTGGATCTAAGTGCTCAGATAGCGGTACTGAGTAGCATCGACAACATGGAACGGAGTTTGCTGCTCACTGAGCAGACACTCAATGGGTCAACACTGGGGGTGGAGCTTAGTGGGGAAGCGCAGGCTGAACAGGCAGGGAGCTGGGTAACAGTTAGAAGGGATAGAGGGAAGAAGTATAGGAAGGCTGGTTCAGAACCGGCATTATTGGAGCACGACAGATCCTCTGACCGCCGGGGGAGTGTATGCTCCAGTAATGAGGGGGAGGGGGGAAGTGTAGGGCAGGCTAGACAGGTCCTGGTAGTGGGTGACTCTATTATTAGGGGGACAGACAGGGCAATCTGTCACAAAGACCGGGATCGCCGAACGGTGTGCTGCCTCCCTGGCGCTCGAGTCCGGCACATCGCGGATCGGGTTGACAGGTTACTGGGTGGGGCTGGCAAAGACCCAGCGGTCATGGTCCACATTGGCACCAATGACAAAGTGAGTGGTAGATGGAGGGTCCTTAAAAATGATTTCAGGGATCTAGGTAGGAAGCTTAGGGCAAGGACCTCCAAGGTAGTTTTCTCAGAAATACTACCAATCCCGCGAGCCACACAGGAGCGCCAACGGGAGGTTAGGGAGGTGAATAAGTGGCTAAAGAGTTGGTGCAAGGCAGAAGGGTTTGGGTTCATGGAGAACTGGGCCGACTTCGCTGTCGGCTACAGGCTCTACCGTAGGGACGGGCTGCACCTCAATGGGGAGGGTGCAGCGGTGCTGGGGAAGAAGATGGCTAATAGGTTGGAGGAGTTTTTAAACTAGAGACGGGGGGGGGGGAAACCAAGGAAATAGGTGGGATGTGAGGCAAGCAAGGGGGAAGGGGAGAAGTGAATATAATGAGGGTGGAGAGGGGGGTGGGGATAGTACAGTTAGATCGTTAGAGAAGAATAGGATGCTAAATAACCCCAAAGTTTTATCTTGCATGCTGACCAACGCAAGAAGCCTGACCAATAAGGCGGATGAGCTGCGGGCGCTTATATCGGAGGAGAGGTATGACATCGTAGGTATAACAGAGACTTGGCTAGACGATAGCTACGACTGGGCGGTAAATTTAACAGATTATAGTTTATTTAGAAGGGACCGGAAACAGGGGAAGGGCGGAGGAGTCTGCTTATATGTAAGGTCACGTCTAAAGCCCAGACTAAGGGAAGATATAGGAGAGGGAGAAGAGGGGGTCGAGTCCATGTGGGTAGAGATAGAGGGGGCAAAAAATAAAAATAAAATATTACTGGGGGTCTGCTATAAGCCACCTAATATAACAGAGGAGAATGAGAAACTGCTATTAGGACAAATAGACAAAGTAGCAAAACATAATGAGGTGATTGTAATGGGGGACTTCAACTACCCGGATATTGACTGGGAAACAGAAACCTGTAGATCGCAGAAAGGAAAAAGGTTCTTGACAAATATCAAGGATAATTATCTCTCCCAACTAGTGCAGGAACCAACGAGAGGGAAGGCAGTGTTGGACTTAATATTGACTAATAGGCCTGATAGAATAACTGAGGTACAGATAGGGGGGCACCTAGGTAATAGCGATCATAATATTATCAATTTCAAAATGCCCTTCAGTAGGGTTATCAATAAGGGAATAACTAAAACATTAAACTTTAGGAGGGCGAAGTTTGATCAGCTGAAAGAAAACCTTCAGCTTATAGACTGGGACAAAGTTCTTAATCAAAGGAATACGAATAGTAAATGGGAAACCTTCAAAAGAATTCTGAATACTCAGTGCGAGAGGTATATACCGTATGGGAATAAAAGGGCCAGAAATAAGAGGAAACCAATATGGTTGAATAAGAACGTAAAAGGGGCGTTAAATAGCAAAAAAGAGGCATTCAATAGATTAAAACAGGAAAACAGCAAGGAGGCACTAATGTGTTACAAGGAAAAAACGAGAACCTGTAAAAAACAAATAAAAATAGCAAAGGAGGAAACAGAGAAACGTATTGCTAGGGAAAGTAGATCAAATCCCAAACTGTTCTTTACGTATATAAATAGTAAAAGGATTAAATCGGATAATATTGGACCGATAAAAAGTGAGGAAGGCAAAATCATAGAGAAAGATGAGGATAAAGCTAATCTATTAAATAATTTTTTTTCGTCAACTTTCACAAAGGAAAAAGAACTAACAGGCGAAATGAGAAGTGACAAGCTTAATCCTCCACTAAGTATGACAAATCTAACCCAAGCTGGGGTACAGAAACGCCTCAGTAACATTAAAATAAACAAATCACCAGGACCTGATGGCATACACCCACGGGTACTAAAGGAACTAAGTAATGTGATAGACAGACCGTTATATCTTATTTTTAAGGACTCTGTTGAGACTGGGTCTGTGCCACTTGATTGGCGACAGGTGAATGTAGTGCCAATATTCAAAAAGGGAGCGAAAAGTGACGCCGGAAACTATCGGCCGGTGAGTCTGACGTCCGTTGTGGGTAAAATTTTTGAAGGCTTTATTAATGAGGCAATCATGGAGCATCTTGACGCTAATAATCTATTAACCCCGAACCAACATGGATTCATGAGGAATCGCTCCTGCCAAACAAACCTGATTGACTTCTACGAGGAGGTTAGCTCTCGAGTAGATCAGGGGGAACCAGTGGATGTCATGTATCTCGACTTCTCAAAAGCGTTCGATAGCGTGCCACATAATAGGTTGGTATACAAAATGAGAATGATGGGGCTGGGGGAAAATGTCTGCAAGTGGGTAGCTAACTGGCTAAAGGATAGAAGGCAGAGGGTGGTTATAAATGGAATATACTCAGATTGGGTAAGCGTCACTAGTGGGGTACCACAGGGGCCTGTACTAGGCCCAATGTTATTTAATATCTTTATTAACGACATAGTCAACGGGATAAATAGTAAAATATCAATATTTGCAGATGACACAAAGTTATGTAAAACAATTAATACAAAAGAGGACAGTGCAGACCTACAGAGGGATTTGGATAAGCTGGGTAGGTGGAGCATTAAATGGCAAATGAGGTTTAACGAGGAGAAATGTAAGGTCATACATATGGGAAGGAAAAATGGAAGTCACCAGTACTCACTGAATGGGAAATCATTGGGGAATTCAGAGATGGAGAAGGACTTGGGCATCTTGATTGATAGCAAACTAAATTGGAGTGCCCAAAGTCAGGCCGCTGCTGTAAGGGCAAACAGGGTAATGGGATGTATCAGAAGAGGTATAGCTGCAAAGGATGAGAACATTGTTCTTCCACTGTACAAAGCACTGGTCAGACCACACTTGGAATACTGTGCTCAGTTATGGGCCCCAATATATAGAAAGGATATAAATGAGCTTGAAAAGGTACAAAGGAGGGCAACAAAATTAATAAGGGGAATGGAGGGACTGCAATACCCAGAGAGGTTGGCAAAACTAGGACTATTCAGCCTGGAAAAGAGAAGGTTGAGGGGGGACATAATAAATGTGTACAAATATGTTAGGGGACAGTATAGAGATCTTGCCCGGGATTTGTTCAAAAGGAGGGATATTACGGTAACAAGAGGGCATTCACTAAGACTGGAAGAGAAAAGGTTTCAGCACCAGCATAGGAAGGGGTTCTTTACGGTAAGAGCAGTGAGAATATGGAATTCACTGAGTGAGGAGACGGTAATGTCGGATTCACTACACCAGTTCAAGCGGGGACTGGATGCATTTCTAGATACCAGGCAGATTTCTGCATATACTTAAAAATAGAATAAAATAGTAGGTTGATACAGGGATTTATTCTGACTGCTGGTTTCAGAGTCGGGAGGGAATTTTTCCTCAGGTGAAGATTGGCTAAATCATTTGGGGTTTTTGCCCTCCTCTGGATCAACTTTAGCAATTACAGAACTAACAGGTCGAACTTGATGGACGCAAGTCTTTATTCGGCTTTACTAACTATATGTAATTAAAATCAGGAATAGGTGCTAGAGAAGAATGAAGGACTAGAGCTCCAAATAATGGTAATAGCAATATAGGCAGGTAAACTCATGGGTTTGTTAATTATAAACGGCTAAGCAGATAGCTAATGATTTTCACATGTGAGGATGTACCCCAATAATATTGACCTCTATATAAGGCACTCAGAATTTTCAGGGCTAATATTATGTTAGAAGCTATGCATTCAAATAGGCAATAAGACAAGTACAATTGTCAGGCACTGATGCACCTTAAGACACCTGTTTAATTTAGGATATGTTACCATGCTGATTATAGTGGTTTTCAAATAGTTGTACCTTATGTGTTATCTGCTTAATGCACTTTATAGCTATAATGTCTAAATTTGACAAATGGTATTGATATAATTGTACTATTCTGAGTGCTTTATATATAGAGGTGAATATTATTGTGACATTTTGCACTTTAATCAGTTTATTATAAGCATGTGCACTTTATACTTGGAGAGGTCAAGTGCCATCTGCAGGCCATTTTGAATAATTACAATGTATTACTTCTAGTTCTCGGTGAGCATTTTCAAGCAGCAATAAATAAGCATAACATATTATGAGTATATTGCTCAATTAAATTTTCTATTGATATTTATCTAATTGCCAGATTTTAAATAGTTTCTTCACTGGCAGAAGTAGGGGAACATCCTCACATATGAAAATCATTAGCTATCTGCTTTAGCCGTGTATAATAAGATTAACAAACCCATGAATTTACCTGCCTATATTGCTATTACCATTATTTGGAGCTCTAGTCCTTCATTCTTCTCTAGCACCTATTCCTGATTTTAATTATGTTTTAAATATAATTTTCAAATAAAAAATTGATTTTATGATTCATTTATTTGGTCACTTCTAGTTTTTGCCTGGAAACTACATACCTGGTGAATTCATGTTTAAAAATCCTATCCCAATATGTAGTAGGTGTAATAATAATAATATTAATAATTAATTAATTAATAATAATATTAGAAAATACCTCCAATTAGAAATGTAATATAGTTCTTATTCATGTGCAGGACATTGCAGGACCTTAGGTATCCATGGTTACCACCACTCAAAGTGACAGTCAGTTAGTTGTTAGTGGTCATCACCATGGACCTGAGCTACTGCAATGCCCTGCACGTGGGGAAAACGACCTAGCGAATCAGAAGAACTATACTACATGTCTAATTGGAGGTATATGCTAATATTATTATTATTATTATTATTATTATTACAAACCGGGGCTCGATTTCAAAATTTGAAAAAAGTTATCAGTGTGGATAGATACGTCAGGAATGGCATCTAGAGAATTTACCAGATTTCAATTTGGGCTGATAACAGTGTAAAGATGTCTGGTAACCCAGTACCCATGTCCACTATATGAAATTATAATGATTTTCATTAGTCCCACTATGTGCTCATGTGAAGTAACTATGAGGCTGTTTCACATCTATCACATGCAACTGAAGTACATATTGGGAGCAGTTCCTGACATATACGATGTGCCCACCATTGACAATGCATAGCCATAATGTTCATTATTTGGACTCCATTTTCCTTATTGACGTCAATGGATACATCTGGGGACATGGTTGAATCCAGTTTTCGGGTATAAACACAAAGCACAAACCTCCCACCCATTTGACGGAGTGACCTCACAAATATCATCCTTTTCATTGCCCACTTACCGGATTTGGCTTCCACGGTGGCGCTCTGTGCACTCTTACATTCATCATGCATGGCCAGAATAGTCAAGCTGTATACCTCCCCACATAGAAGAGGGGACAACTGACAGGTGCTGTCCGAGACGTCTGCAGTGATAACATCCCCCTGTCTTCCCACAGCTGTAGCCGAATAGCCAGTAGCTCCAGGACTGATATCCCAAAACACGTTAAGGGCATTTTCCTGGCACAAAGTTGTAGTGTTTATGTTCTGAGGAACACATGGCACTAAAATCGCAAAGAGTTTGGGAGACTTTATTCTTTCATAAGAATAGTAATGTAAAAAAAAATTGTAATTCAAGACTCCTTCATATTATACTGTATGTATATCTTCCGCAAAACAAGTTCAAGGATATTCTGATTTCAATAAAGGTGACTGATTACAGGAGTTGTGGCATGATCATCGTATGACAGTGACAACTGGGAGGAAATACTGAACTTATCCAGATAGCAAGCAATGAAATTAAAAGAAAAAACACAAGGAAAATATATTGGAAATTTGTATAACCTTTCATAATACAAAGATTTTTTTTTTGCTGAAACCTCTATACCAGTTTATTTCATCATGACTATTACAAGTGCTTCTCACTAAATTAGAATATCATCAAAAAGTTAATTTATTTCAGTTCTTCAAAACAAAACGTGAAACACATGTATTATATAGAGTCATTACAAACAGAGTGATCTATTTCAAGTGTTTATTTCTGTTAATGTTGATGATTATGGCTTACAGCCAATGAAAACACAAAAGTCATTATCTCAGTAAATTAGAATAATGAACAAAAAACACCTGCAAAGGCTTCCTAAGCGTTTAAAAAGGTCCCTTAGTCTGTTTCAGTAGGCTCCAAAATCATGGGGAAGACTGCTGACTTGACAGATGTTCAGAAGGCAGTTATTGACACACTCCACAAGGAGGGTAAGCCACAAAAGGTCATTGCTAAAGAAGCTGGCTGTTCAGAGTGCTGTATCCAAGCATATTAATGGAAAGTTGACTGGATGGAAAAAGTGTGGTAGAAAAAGGTGCACAAGCAACCGGGGTAACCACAGCCTTGAAAGGATTGTTAAGAAAAGGCCATTCAACAATTTGGGGGAGATTCACAAGGAGTGGACTGCTGTCCTTATTCTGTCATGATTTGTGTCATTTGATATAATGTATGGAATGGCATGTAGCGCTGTTCTTGCTGTCTTATCTTATGGAATTGCCCTCCAACACTAATGTACTGTACTTTTATATATTTTTTTATACTGCTTGCACAGCTAAGAGAGAACACAGCACCAGCAACTGGCTGCGTAGATTTAGAGAGAACACTGAGCATATATTATACTCACTTTACCTACATAAGACATGTATATACAGTAGAGTGGTCTAGGGGTAGTGATTGCATTCCTAGTAATAGTGGTTAAAGGGTTACTCCCATCTTCAAAGATGGATATTGTCAGATCGTGCAAGCGATTTGGCAATTTACTGCTCATTATTAACATTTACATCTGATCTTCACATATTAGTAATTTTCTTTTATTTACAGCTCATTGCCTTGGAGACTGACCACTGCTGTCGTCTAGCTTGTAAGCACTGCACTGAAGCAGGCCTGGATTAGGAGGTAACAGTGATGTCCAGTGACCCTGGTCAGCTTCAGTGCTTACAAGCTCAATATAAAAGAATTTCTAAGAACTGTGCATATTTCTCATGTCTAACAGCGATGGTCGGTCTTCAAGGCAGCGAGCTGTAAATAAAAGTGTTAATAACTCAAGAATGGCTGAAAATTTTAATAAGTAGTAAATTGAAAAAAGATTTGAATTAAGTAGCACTATCCGACAATACCATTTATGAAGATGGGAATAACCCCTTAAGAAGGGCTCAGGGGTAAATATCTGATATCTCTGGTTAGCAAAGTGATCAACAAGCCCATTCTCGGGGCTTTAGGATGGTGAAAGAGAGTTCATTTCATACAATCTAGAATGTATGTGTTGATTCATTTCATCATTGTGTGGATTGATACCTGTGCCAGGTTTGCCAACAAATGTTCATCTAGTAAATGGCATCATGCATCATTCTGGACACTGACCTGTTTTAAATGATCTTTTCGTACTATTCTGACCCATGCATGTTCCATCCTCAGCCCAAACGGTGACTGTGTAATTCCGTCCACATTCTAGTTCGGGGGTCTCGCACCTAGTGTTAGTTGTGTTGCAAGCCAAGGTATTAACTCCTTCCACTACAGCCGAATATGACCTTGCATTGCGACTAATCTCCCATTGTATGAACCCTGAATTATTATCACATAATGCATAGGCTTCTAGAATCTGGGGAGGACAAGGAACTAGAAAAACCAAAACAATGAAAAAATAAAATATGAAATATTGTTCATCTACAATAAAAAAAAAAAACAGTTTTGGTCCTTTAAGACTTACTTGTCCAAAGGTGGATGGAATTATTCCCGTTGCTGATGCAATCTGCAGATTCACTGACCAAGATGATGTCATACTCCATGTCACATAAGAGGTCATGAAGTTCATAGTGGGTATTTGTGGTTGTGATGGAGGTCTCATTCTGCCTTGCACGAGCTGTCACTGTGTATGCAGTGGCTCCAGGAGCCCCATCCCATGATAAAGATATGGAATAAGTCTCACAGGTCACAGATTTCACAAAATTAGTAGGAACACACGGAGCTAAAATGAAATAATAATAATACATTTTCACTGAATCTCAGCTGAGATATTAATATATTAATACTCAGACCTCTCATCTTTTTACAATACTTTTTACATACTATGTTAACATTTATTCCATCTCTTAATAATAAAATACATTCTCTTTTTAAGATTTAAAGGGATTGCCCAGTGCGGGGGTGGGCAATTCATTTTACAGTTGAGCCACATGAGAGACTGTGACTGTTGTAGAGGGCCGAAACAATGAACCAAATTGAATTCTGTTCAATATAAATATTAACATTTTATTATTTTATCTTAATTTTGTTGCTTAATATTGAGCAAAATTAAAAGTCTGTTGACTCGCTGCTTCAACTAATAGAAGTTACAATACAGCTTATTGTATGTACTCTTACCAGTAGCAGCTAATCAAACCTATATAATTTACTGCTTATTATAAAGTTTATAGCAACCAGTAAATCATATTGCTCCTCTTATTCAGCCCTTGTAGCATGATCAGCAGCTCCCCCACACAAAGATTGATGTCCCAGAGTCCCTAATACAGAATGATGATCTCAGAGATTCCCCACACAGTATGCTGAACCCAACTGCCTCCCCACACACAGTATGATGCCCCCACACACAATATGATGCCCCACACGATATAATTCCCAACAGCCCCTCAACACAGCATGATGGCCCACAGTGGCCCCCCAAACAATATGATCTCCACAGTCCTCACACAGTTATTATGATGACTCCCATATCTCCTTAAAAGTGTGATCCCACACACACAGTACGGTGGCCTCTGCACAGTATGATTATCCCCACAGTTCCCCTCCCACCAACACATTATATAAGAGCTGTGTTGCCCACCAACACATTATAATTCCCCACAGCCCCTCAACACAGCACAGTACAGCTACCCAAAAAGTATTATCCCACATACAGAATGATGGTCTAAACACATTATGATTTCCCCCACAGCCCCCTATACACATTATAATCCCCCACAGCCCCCCCACACCGTATGAGCCTCTGCAGCTCCCAAACCCAATAAAACAGAAAGCACAGCCCCTAAACAGTATGATCCCCTACAGTTCCCCACACACAATATTTACACCGTTGACCCTTATTTTTCAAGACTTCTGAAATTTGTGCTGGCATACTGTATACCAGCTTTCTGGGCCAAATCCTGATGACAACCCATTTTTGTCTATTCAGTGATTGGAGATTATCGCAATTTCTGTGTTTTTATTTGCAGAAGTCTTGAAAATTAAGGGTCAACTCTGTGAATATTGAGTCTTTGCATAAATTTGTTGTATTTGTCAATAAAAGTATAAAACCTTATGAAATGCTGATAATTGTACTTACTGTACCTCTTTCTCCATAGACTTAATTGTAAAAGCAACTTCCAGATCACACATAAAATCCAGTGTGATCTGGAGAGTCAGAATAGAAGTCACATGAGAAGAGGACCAGACAGATGCTGAAAACCGGGCAAGACTGCAATTGGTGAGTATATTAACGCACTTACACTACATTACATACACATGTAGATAGGTTTACAGAATAAAAAATTTCATGGGAGTGTTTTGTTAATTCATCAGCCTGGAATGTAGCTATTTTGTATACTCAGCCAGGTTCTAGTTGTCGGTCTCCTTGGCAACAAGCTGTACACTATGTAAGATAAAAGCTCTCATAACAGGAGAATGACAGCAGAGAAAAATGCAAGTCAGTTACAAACTTGCTTATTCTCATGCTATTGAACTTACTATATGAACTTCATAACATTGGCATAATCCTTTAAATCCATGTATAGCTGGGGACATGGAGCTCTTGTATCAGATAAACGGAGCTCCAAACACAATGAAAGTGTATTAATGAGGTTTTCCACCCGTGATTAAAAAACAAAAATAAAACATGAATGAGGCACTAAAAAGTAAAACAAAAAATCCTCCTCACCTTACTGATTACTTGCGCTCCCGTGGACATCCTGCGCTGATTGTGTTAACATGACTGATATCACTTCCAAAGAAGCAATCTTGGTATGGCGATACATGGGGGTAGCATTCCCCACCTGACTAAGTATGGATGCACACCCTCTTAATCATTCCTGGATTGGAACTCCGTATTGAGAATGTGGTAACTGCAAACATCTTTTTCTGTGTCTGCTATTTTGTGGAGTACAGTTTTATTTACTGCATCATTAATGCATTTTTTCATCCTTGTGTTGCATCCATTCATTTATACTGTGAGTGGAGGTCCATTGCCAAACCTGGGGCTGGGACTGTGACCTTTATGTTTTCTGATGGTTTTTCTTTTTAGATATGTTTTGTATCTAGTAGGTATATATGTCTATAAAGTACCCCCTTTTTATATTGGATGTGCTGCTCTTTATGTGTATGTTTCTTTATCCCTTACATGGTTTATTGGTTTATTGTTCCTTGTCCATACACCTGCTGGCACTCCTGGGATTTACCTGTATTTTATTATGTAGTACCAACTTAGCATGATAAACCTTGTGGACGAGTATGTGCAATGATGGCAACAGATCTTGATTAACATACCCTGAATGAAATAGTTACCTGTAACAATGGAGACAGAAGAACTGTTGTCACTGCGACACTGGTCATTATACGCTGCCGTTGTCACAGTGTGAGTCTTGCCACACTCAATGCCACTAATGTCACATCTCAGATCTGTAGTATTACATGTCAGTGTCTTCCCACTTTGATCTATTAATGTTCCTGTGTAATAATCGGCTCCTGCGGCAGCGCTCCATAACAGTGTTAGAAAGTCCGAGGCGCATGAAGGCTTGGTGTCCAGTTGTTGAGGCACACAGGGACCTAATGATGGAGCAGGTATATTGGGAAAGAACATTAGAGAACACTATAAATAAAATAAAAAACATATATAGTTATTTTTTGTGTGTACTTTTTTGCAATAGAGCTCGATTCATTATTGCATTTGTGCCTATTTTGTATCTAGTTTTGCCTTTTTTAAGGCTGTCTTTTGTTTTGTGCCGAATTCTTCTTGTAAGGCCACGGCCCCATTATCAGTATTTGGTCAGTATTCAGTATTTTCTCTCAGGAGTGGGAGCCAAAACCAAATGAGGAACAATCAGAGAAAAGGTAGAATAGAAACAAGTCACCAATTCTGCATTTATCACCCACTCCTGATTTCGGCTCCCACTCCTGAGATGAAATACTGATCGAATACTGACCAAATACTGACAGTGGGGCCGTGGCCTTAGATGAAGTCTACTTTGTCAATGCATATCAGCTTTTTGTCTGTTCACCATTATGGCAGTTTTTGGAATCCAGATGTTTGAAGTTAATTCATTATTTGTGACTTTTTTAAAAGTTATACAGTTTTTGCGCAGATGTGCTCCAGTCTCCCCCTGGAATGATTTTTTTTTGTATACTCGAAATTTTTGTGCAAGTGTTTTAGTTAGAGTGTTCTTTTTTACCATATATATATATTTTTTAGTGTTTTCTTTTACCATATAAGTAAAATAAAATAAGGCTACGCTCCCACAATGAGCTTTTAGTGAGTTGAGTTTTTGGTGCTGTGTATTTCACTGGGTCATAAACGCAGCCTCTTACAGCTCCAGCAATGTGGATGGGATCTATAGAGATCTCCTGCCCGCTGTGCTTTTTTTTACACTGTGTAAACTGACCTGCGGTGCGTGTTTCTCATCCACAACATGTCAGTTTCTCTTGTGGGTATCCTGAGTTTTATGTGCGGATTTTCCCCACAGACTTACATTACATGCGGAAAATCCACAGGTAAAAAACACACATGCGGTTTTAGTGCGTTTCAGCAGCGGAAACGCATCACAAACGCACGTAATCCGCACCTAAGTATATCAATAAAGTTTAGTCAAAGCCAAATACCAGGAAGTTTCAAAAACAAAGCAGCTTTATTTAAAGCATGACACAAAAAGAGAAAAAACATAATGTCAAAAATGCGATAAAAGCTCATCGCGGGAACGTAGCCTAAGGCCGCGTGCACATATAGAGTATTTGGTCAGTATTTTACCTCAGTATTTGTAAGCCAAAACCAGGAGTGGAACGATCAGAGGAAAAGTATAATAGAATCACGTCAGCACTTCTGTATTTATCACCCACTCCTGGTTTTGGCTTACAAATACTGAGGTAAAAAACTGACCAAATACTGAATGTGTGCACGCGGCCTGACAGTGTATGAAAATGGCAAGTAAGATAAAAAGACATTAGATAGACCATTCACATCACCTACTAAATGTAAATGAAATTACACGTTATTGATCATATAGTTAGAGAGCTAAAATAAACCTGAAAAAAGAAACAATGTGGTAATTATGGCAGGAAACCCCAATAACATCGCAGCTATGTAGATCTATTTGAAGCACTTCTGCCATGTGACTATAATCAGAGTACTTAATGTAGGGCTATGTTCACACTGAGCTGTTTGAAGTCTTTAAAAACCATGAGTTTTCCAAGCAGAAATCACTTCAGGAAAGTCATGTCTTCTGTGGAGATATTGCTGTTGCCTTTCTTTCCCTGGTTTTGAAGAGGTTTTGAACAGTTTTGCCTGCGATGTTCTTTGCAATGTTTTGCTTAGACAGTGCCTACTTTTGTCAGGACTCCTCCAGGAGTTGAAGTCATCTATACTTTTTTTTTCACTTACAGTTTTTCAAAACCTCTTCAGGAAAAAAAAGCTCAAAAACTCTTCCTATGAACAGCAAAATGGATTTCCATAGAGATTAAATGGAAGTGTTTTCATAGAGGTTTTGAAGCAGTTTTTGAGGATGATTTTGGTAAGGATCTGCTCCAAAAACTCAGTATGTAGATAGCCCAAATTTATGAGTTTTTTTTGCTGGGTTTTTCGGAGTAGAAACTCTCCAAAAACCAAGAATTTTGATTGCAGAGATTATGTGGACATGACATCTTTTAGACGCCGGTGCAGCTGCTGGAGTTATCACTCACAAAACCACTTCTGGAAAAGCAGGCAGCTTTATCCTAAAGCAGCTCCGATCAGCAAATTCACTATCATTTCTGCAGCAACTCGGTCATCGAGAACTTTTTACTATATCTTCCATGTAGAGAGTGAGCAGCTTTTGAGGGTGAGCCTTCCGAAGAATGAACACAGTCCTTATTTTAACTGCTCCGTGGTTTCCGAACCCTGAATAGTTAAAAAAAAGTAACAAAATCTGAACATAGGTACAGCAATGAACTTTTTCCATAGACATCCATAAGTTCATTCTTATGAATTTTTTTTTTCGGGTTTCCAGGTGGTTTCTGCAGTGGAAGCCTCCTGAAAAAATATTGTGTGCATGTAGCTAAGGGTATGTGCATACGGTCAGGAGCCGTTGCGGGTTTGAAGATGCGTGTCATGCAACGTCAAACCCGCAGCATCTAAATGTTACAGCATAACGGATGGGATTTCTAGAAATCCCTTGTCCACTATGCGTCTGCGGCTCACCCGCGGAAAATGACATGCAGTGCGTCTTCCCAGACCACAGCATGTCAATTTCTCTTGCGGGTCGGCATGCGGGCTTTCCCCATAGACCTAACCTCTATGAGGAAAGTCCGCAGGTGAAAAAAAAATGGCGTCGCTCATTTGCATAAAACGACCAGAAGCTGCCGGCGGCTATTCCGCTGTGTCGGGGCCGCAGGCGACTCCGGACAGTGTGTGACGCGCCCCCTGGGCTGTGGGGTACTTGGTAGCCGGGCCAGTCGATGCTGGGGGATGTCACGGTGGCAGTGACCCGGTCCGTGACCCAGGGCGGTCAATTAAAGATTAAAGAAAAGGGGAATAAAGTTTTTAGAGATAATGTTCGTGACGCCACCTGTGGTATGCGGCTACATGGGAGCCGCCGCTGCGGTGCAGATCCTCTGGAGCTGATGGTGACGCAGCAGAGTTGGTTCAGCTCTCCACAGGCAGAGCTTAACTCCAGGGCAGTAGATGGTGATTTTATGAGGTAGATGTTGTTGGTGCGGTGTAAGGCAGGTTATGGCACTGATAATGAGTCAAGGACACAGTGGGGTGCAGTCTTCAGGCTTTACTCACAGTTCAAAGCAGTTCCAAGTCACCGCTGCAGCGGGGAATGACCGCCCACGTCGTTCTGTGTCCTCCAGGGTAGGGGTCCAGCAATCTCTCAAGTACCTCAGAAGCACTTAAACGGGACCTATGTACCTTTCCCGGTCATCTTACTGCGCTGGCTCTCACCCTCCTGCCCCTCACGATCAGTGTCCCAAGCCAGTGGCCTCGTGTGTTGTCGGGCGACTTGCAATCCCCTGGACCCTATGTGGCCACCTTTTCAGCGATATAATTGTGGGTTTTGGCTGCGACTCCTTGAAAATGCTGCAACCTCCGGTTGGCTAGCTGAGCCTGGTTGTTCTCCACTAGTTTTGGGGCTGGTCCCCTTCTGCGGCCTGATCCCTCCACGTCCATGTGAACTCGGGCATACTGGTGGCTTCCTGCACTCACCATGCCCCTGGGATCCCCTCTGTCTCTGGAGCCTTCCCTCTGCTCCCGTCCTCTCTCACTCGCTCCTCCTGGGCCTCTCTGACTGGACCCGACTCCTCTCTCTCAACTCAACTCCTGCTCCAAGCACTGGAGACAGGAGCCTGGACCCTCCTACACTGCTCTCCTGAGTAGGACTCGACCCTTCTAGATGGTTCCCCTTCTTCTTATACTCTTTCTGCCTGTGCTCCCCTGATCTACTTCCTCCACGCACCTCCTCTAACTAGCAATCTCGCCCTTCCCTACCGAAGTGGAGTGTATTGGATGTGGGTGTGTGGGTCCCGGGTAGTACCCCCTCCTTACCTGAGAGTGGGGTACCACACCTCTGGGTGAGATGCAGTACCTCTGTGGCAACTGGACCCGCAGGGGCGCCACATGTGCACATACCCTAATAATGGAAACTTTCTGCTACAAAAGCTGAGCAAAAAAACCTCAGTGTGGACACACCCTAAGCTAATGTGTACATATCATCATTTAAACGTCGGTGTACCTGCTGAGTTTTTCAAAGGCAAGACACTTCTGGAAAACGCAGGCGGTGTTTCTCCTGAAGCATCTTCACTGGCTTTTTTCATCATTTCCTAGTGGTCCTGACTCACCCAGGGGGGATATATGGGGGAGACTCGGTACCCGGGCCTTTACCTCCTTGGGATGTCACGGCAGTCGGCTCCCGGGCCTGTCCTCTGTGTCACTCTTTAAAAGTGGTTTTAGTGTTTTTGTTAACAGTTTGTCTCGTGACACCACCTGTGGTTTCTGGTAATAGTTACCAGCGCTGCTGCAGACCTCAGGGGGTGATGGGATGGCAGCTGGGATGTTTCTGCTCCCCACAGGCGGAGCGGGCCCCCGGGGCAGGGTTGATGGATGGGATGCAGGTGAGAGATGGCCCGGTCGGGTCAGGAGGAATGACGGACACGCACACAGGGGATTCGCTTCAGTACCTTTACTGGCAGGTATGGTCCAGGGTACTTGCTAGGAAGGGTGCACTTCTGGACTTCTCCCCAGTGAGCGGGTATAAGGCCTACTGATCCGTGTCTTCCTCTCTCTAAGCTTCTGGCCAGCCTGGAACTTAGCCTAGCTTCTGCGTTGTGTTGCTCTCTCACCTGACAGCTTGGTAGTAGGACTTTTCTTTGGCAATCACTATCCCTGGACGACGGGGCCTTCGTTTTTCCTAGTCCTGTATTTGATGGTAGCTTCAGGATGACCAGGGGTCTGGAAGCCTCCTGGTATACCGGTATTCCCTACTGGGTATAGAGTCCCTGTAGGCGCAGACCCGGTGTCCGGATTGTGTCTTGGGGTGAGCCTGTGATGCTCCTCTGCCCCCTTAACTCCTCTCTCCTCTCTCCTTGCCTCGGCCACACTCGGGGCCCTCAGAACACAGCAGCTCACGTGCTGCTTCTTCACTGGTCTAAGTGCCAGCACACTGTCTTCAGACTACTCTCTGACTGAACTCACTGACTACCTAACTCCACCCTCCATATATATATCCCTAACAGGGCTCCCTCTGATGGTATGAGGTGGAAGGGTGGAGGTGTTTGTAATGTAATGAGGGCCTCTTGTGGAGAAGTCCGTCCATGCACCCTTTTGGGTCCTGTGGTACCTGTAGTAGCAGGGTGCCAATTCAGTACTCCTGGACTGAAGCATTTTAGACAGGTAACAACAGTAACAATAATAATTACAACAACAATGACAATGTTACAGTAAGTCCCGTCACCAGGTGTCCATTTCACTGATGAAGGTGTAACAACAGGAGCATGAGGGACCTGTCTGAAAACCCTCAACGTAGGCCTTGGGCGTGGCTACAGGTCATAAGTGATCCAGGAGTTGGACCACGTCTTCGGCCACGCCAAACGGGTTTTTGTTCTGTGGTCTTTTTAATATGAAATAAATAAGGGGGGCACTTTGGTAAGTGCAACTATTTACATGGGAAAGTTTTTGGCTGCTCACAGTCCTCACGGGTAACTAAAGGCACATATTATTTTCAGTTTACACAATAAATAACAGTAGGTAATACCCAACTGGGTAACTATTTACAATGTAGGCACTTTGTACTTATTCCCTATATCTGGCAGGGATTTGGCCTTGTGTGCTGCGTGTGGACATTCGTAGCACTGGGGTGATACTGGTGTCTGTGCATGCACTCTCTGTTAACCTGTCAGATCTACGTGCTGGTAGATTATAAAACTGCCTCAATCTCTCTATGGGACTCGCAAGTACACTGTTTACTGGGCCTTCAGGCTCTGCCTCAACGGGTGATCCTCCTCTTACTGGGGACTCTTCCTGTTCCTGAGCAAGTTCTTCTTGTGGTGGAGGCTCGTCTGGTGGTTGACAGAAGTGTATTACTGGTATAATAACTGCTCCATCAAGTTGAGGCCAGTCCGCAGGGAAGTCTCCTAGAACTGTATGAAGTACATCTTCCTTGGGTTTCTCCGGTATTACAAGAGGTGCTTCTTCCTCTTGTGTCTTCAGTAGACCTGGGCACAACTTCAAGTGGTCTCTCGAGACTGTTGCGGTCGTCTTACCTCCATCTTTGCTGATCAGGCAGGTTTTGGTGTTGTCGAATTTGGAATTTAACACTGTGTAGGGCTCTCTTTCCCACTGGTCATCGAGCTTGTGACCTCTTCTTTTCCGCTTTAGCACTATTTCTCCTGGTGCCAAGGGTTCTGCTGGTGCATGTTTGTTATATTGGTCTTCTTGTCTTTCCCTCACCTTGTTTAGACTGTCTTCGACACAGGCGTGTACTTTCCTGTACTGCTCTTGCCGACTTGTATCCCAATCTTCAGTTGACTTATCTGTAGCACGTTCTATCACTCCGAGCTCCAGGTCCATGGGCAATTTTCCAGGTCTTGTTCTCATGAGGTACGCTGGGGTACAGTTAGTAGAACTCACGGGTATGTGGTTATACAGGTCCACTAGGTCAGGTAGTTTGTCTGGCCACTGGTTCCTCTCTTCCAAAGGTAGGGTTTTTAACAGGTCTATAACGATGTTATTCATTTTCTCGCACATACCGTTGGTTTGCGGGTGATGTGGCGTAGTCCGGATCTTCTTGCATCTATACAGGTGACAGAATTCCTTGAATAGCTCAGCTTCAAAAGCAGGGCCTTGATCTGTTAGCACCTTGTCCGGAAATCCATGGGGTCTGCAGAAGTAGGCTTGGAACGTTCTTGCTGCAGTTTCTGCTGTCAGATCCTTGACAGGGGCTACCACCAGGAACTGGGAATAGTGATCCACCATGGTCAGGGCATAGGAATAGCCTTATCTGCTGGGCGACAGTTTGACGTGATCCAGAGCGACAATCTCCAGGGGTTGAGTTGTTTTGATGGACTGCAAGGGTGCTTTCTGGCTGCCGCAGTCTTTCCTTCTGAGGCTACAGGGCCCATAATTCCGGCACCACCTTTCTATGGAACTCCGCATTCCAACCCAATAGAATCGGTCCTTCAGCAGGGTTTCCAGCTTCTTCCAACTAAAATGACCTGCTTGGTCATGGTAGGCCTCTAGCACCATCTGGATATCCGTCCTGGGTACAACAATCTGCCACACCACTTCATGGGTTCTGGGGTTGACATACCTTCTGCACAGCTTTTCTCTGTAGATGAACAGTCGGCTTCTCTCATTCCACAGGTGTTTGACTTGTGGAGGAGCATCCTTCTCCAGGTGAGAACCTTCTTGGGTTATCAGTTCTTTGATGAGGCTGACAACCGGGTCACTGTCCTGGGTCTCCTTCCAACTGTGATGAGGTAAAGGGTTTAGCGTCTTACCATGAAGTCTTCTGGAGGCGTGTTGCTCGTGGACCACTCAGCTTCTGTGGAAAGCAGGTAATTCAATTTCTTCTAGGTCATCCACTTCATCCTCGGTGTCCGACTGGTGGGGCATTCTTGATAGGGCATCAGCATTGGTGTTCTTGTGACCTGCCCGGTACTTGATTGTGAACTGATAATTCGACAGTCTGGCCACCCAACGCTGTTCCATGGCTCCCAACCTGGCTGTCTCCAGGTGTGTCAAGGGATTATTGTCGGTAAAGGCTGTGAATTTGGTTGAGGCTAGGTAATGCTTGAATCTTTAAGTGATAGCCCAGACCAAGGCCAGGAACTCCAGCTTGAAGGAACTGTAATTCTCCGGATTCCTCTCAGTAGGGCGAAGCTTCCTACTGGCATAGGCAATTACATTTTCTCTGCCGTTTTGCTTCTGGGACAACAGAGCTCCCAGTCCCTCGTTGCTGGCGTCGGTGTACAACAGGAAAGGTTGGCTGTAGTCGGGGTAAGCCAGGATTTCCTCACCGGTTAGGACTTCCTTCATTGATGCAAAGGACTCAGTCTGCTCTTTGCCCCACTGTAATGGGGGACTTTTACCTCTTTTGGACTGTCCTACCAGGAGATTTTGTAGAGGTGCTACCTTTTTGGTGTAGTCCTTAATGAACCTCCTGTAGTACCCGACCAGTCCCAGAAATTGACGTACCTCTTTGATGTTCCTTGGTTCAGGCCACTTCTGGATTGCAGTGACCTTCTCCGGGTCTGGTGCTACTTCCTCTGAGCTGACCACCTGTCCCAGGTACTGAACCTTCTGTTTGAGCAGGTGGCACTTGGAAGGTTTTAGTTTCATCCAATACTGGGACAATGCCTCAAATACCTCCGCCAGGTGCTTTAGATGGTCTTCATACGTCCTCGAGTACACTATCAAGTCATCCAGGTATAGCAGCACTGTCTCAAAGTTCCGGTGTCCCAAGCAACACTCCATCAACCTCTGGAACGTTCTGGGTGTGTTGCAGAGTCTAAATGGCATGCTGTTGAACTCGCATAATCCAATCGGGGTGGTGAAGGCTGTCTTCTCCCGGTCTTCCTCAGCAAAAGAGACTTGCCAGTACCCGCTAGTGAGATCCAATGTAGAGAAATAATTGGCAGATTTTAGTGCAGCCAGGGATTCCTCTATACGGGGCAAAGGGTATGCATCTATATGTGTTATTCGATTAATTTGTCTATAATCTACACACATCCTCATGCTACCATCATTCTTTCTGACCAGGACCAGGGGAGCTGCCCTGGGACTACAGCTATCCCTTACTACCCCTGCCTTTTTCATGTCATGCAACATTTCTTTGGCTTTTTGGTAATGTGCTGGTGGTATGGGTCTGTAACGCTCCTTAATGGGTGGATGGTTACCGGTGGGTATGTGGTGTTGTACCCCTTTAACCCTTCCAAAATCAAGTGGGTGTTTACTAAACACCTGTTCATA
The DNA here is from genome assembly GCF_046119375.1 of Phyllobates terribilis. Lineage (NCBI taxonomy): Eukaryota > Metazoa > Chordata > Amphibia > Anura > Dendrobatidae > Phyllobates > Phyllobates terribilis. Next base: position 29,606,922 of record NW_027362768.1, on the reverse strand, counting down.
TTCCCGAACCACTCTGTAGACACCATGTTTCTGATGGACAGGAGTGGCGTCAGTCCCAACATGGAGCTGTTGACACCATTCCTCCAGCTGAGCTTCGGAGTCATTGTCCTCCACTGTATCTGGTGGGGTCAAGGATTCCACTGTGTGTATGGCATCATCATTCACAGTATACAGTCTGGCAACAGTGGCGTATCGTGGCAATTTAACTTCCTCCTCCCCACAATTTAGGAGATGTACGGGTACCCTCCCATTGCGTACATCAACTTCCCCTCTAGCAGTTAGGAGTGTAGGTCTGTGCTCTGAGTTAACGGGCTCTACTATCACCTGGTAGTTCTGTACCTTGAGACCTATTGCTGCCCTACACCAAATCAGCATTTCACTCATTGGAGGAATCACAATGGGTATCGGGTCTGTCACCCGTACATTACCAATCTCACCACCTGTTAGTTTTACCTGTTGCTGGTACAGGAGGGCGCGAATTTCCTTCTGGAGCACCTTCCTCTGCCCTGGTTTGGCAGTGTCAGCAATCTGTTGGAGTAAAAACAACACATCTCCCAAACAGTTACCAACAACAGTTGCACCAAGTATCATATATGGATTGGTATCACCAGGGTTAGACTCTATTACAATCAGTCCTTGGACCTTTAGTTCCACTCTCCCCACTTTCACTGTCACGTCCTTAACCCCTACTAGGTTAAGAGGGAGGCCATTGGAGGCATACACAGAGAGATTTATGGCTGGCAGGTGGAGTTCATCCATGGACCAGTACCTTTTGTAGAGGACATCAGGTATGATGGTTATGTGACGCTCACAGCCCTCACCCTGGGAAGTGGGGTTTTATTTGGAGCCGGGTCAGTGTAGGTGTCTCGGGGGTTGCAGTCGCAGCCCGGATCCGGTCCGTGCCCAGGGCGGTCACAATAAAAGATGTTTAATGGGCTTTCAGGGTTGAGTGGTAATTTTCCAACTACGCCACCTACGGTTCCCGGTGATGGACACCAGCGCTGTTTCAGTCCACTGAGGCCGATGTTGCAGACAGCTAAGATGGGACGGCTCCCCGCAGGCGGAGCGGGCCTCAGGGCAGTGTGAGGAAGGATGGTGGGTGCTGTGCTGCGCAGGAAATAACAGGCTGAAGCGGGGTGTGAAGTCATCCAGGGTATTTTACTTACTTGATGAAGTTTCAGCCGCAAAGCTTCCCTCTGCTCCTCACGGCGTGCTGCGGCCACCAGGAAGGGCGTCCAGCACTTTCCAGATAGATCAGGAGCACCTGTCGAGACCCCTCTGGTGTGTGTGTTCCTCTCCTAGGTGAGTTCTCCCACTAAGTCTTCACTTGACTGTTTGTGTGGTTAGAACTAGGTGCAAGGCCGGGTCCCACTGGATGAACGCAGGTAGAGAGGTACACGTGGCGTATACCGCTCCGTCCGTATCCCTCCTGGGATCCACTAAGCCTCCGGGCTTTTCTGACTCAGACGTGAAGTAACAAAGTCAGATATCGGGGGCCGGTCACCCCTCTTGCAGTAGGAATCCCTCTGACTAGGCCAGAGTAAGAAATACAGGTGGCGTGTGCCGCTCCGTCTGTATCCCCCTGGGATCCTTTTGCCCGTGGAGCTTGTCTCCTCTGCTCCCCTCCAGGCCTTCTTAGGTAGGGACCTTGACCGGGTAGAGGCAGTGGTTAACTCTGACCCGCTCCACGTCTCAAGGCCAGAGAACGAGGACCGTGTATCTTCAATAGGCTGCAGGTTCTTAGCCGAAAGCCACATTCAGCGATGAAGATCACAATCAAAAGACCTTGAACTTAAGATGGCTGAAGATTAAATATGAATGGGTAAGTGTAACCTAAAAATGTGTTCTCCACCCTCACCCATTACATGGTTCCCCCTATCTTTTGGTCCCCCCCCTTCTCCTATATCCCGGGCCGGGGCAGCACCCTGGTGCATTTAGGCCCCCTTCAGGACAGGAGTGGTGTAGTGTTGAATGGTGACGTGGTGTCCTGAGAGATGCTCCATCCATACCTGGAAGAGGAGATACCATACCTCTACTGAGGTGCAGTACCCCTGTGGCGACTGAACCCTCAGGGGCGCCACAATTACCTGTGAGCCGGTGTCCAGTAGTGCAGGTGTTGCTATGCCGTCCAGCACGATGGACAGGAAAGGCCTTCCTCCTACAAACCGTTCGTACCAGCTTGATGGGCCTGGTTGATCTACTCCTGGGTGTCGGCCCTTGGCCCCAGGGTTTGCCCGTTTAAAGGACAGATCCGCGTGGTGTGGCCTGCCTTGTGGCAACGGTAGCAGATGAGTTCTCCTGGAGGGCGACGTTGGTCGTTGGTCCTCCCATGGGGTTGCATTGTCCTCCTTCTTCTCCTCATCCAGGGGACATCCTCAGGACTGTTGGCGAGTAGGATCCTTCCCTCCGGCTCGGGCTCCGTCTGTAGCTGCAGGGCGCTCAGGACAGTGGTCAGGGTTTTACTTAGCTGACGCACTTCAGAGCGCAGGCTGTCCAGCTCGCTAGGGGGCGCTGTTCGCACTTTCGTCTCAGCCTCTAATGAAGGGGTAGTGAGTGCTGTGGCCATTGGGGTGGCCCCACCTTGGTAACGCTGGATAGCAGTACTTGATGTTTCCAGGGGCTGAAGGCCTTTAATAGCCATGTCCTTCAGGGTGTCAAGGGTGGCATTTGGATGATCTAAGGCCCACCACCGTACAGTTCTGCTTTCCTCCTGGGACCTTAACCCCCGGATGAATTGTTCTGTCAGCATTTTGTTCTAATCATGTATGCTGTCTGGACTAACCTGTTTCAGGGCTCGCAGTGCCTCTTGTAGTCGCCAGGCATAGTCCCGGATACTGTCCTCAGGTTTCTGGGTACAGTGATAGAACCTCATCCGAAGATCTGTCTCAATGCGGTTTTCAAAGACAGTTTGCAATCTCTTAAATATAATGGATACTGATTTCTGGTCTGCGGCTGGCCAGGTCTCAACTTCCCGCTCTGCGGCACCAGTCAATTGTCCCAGCACAACAGCGGCTCTCTGTTTACCAGTCATTGAGTACATGTCCAGTACACCGCACATTTTCCTTTTGAATCCAGACAGGGTGTCTGGTTTGCCGTCATACTGGGGAAGCCATTTCGCTCCGGGGATATACGGCAGGGCCATGGGTATCAATGGGGTCACGACCCCTGCTGGTGGGGCGGCCGCTCCGGCCTGAGCAGCGCCAGGCGCGAGTTGAGCATCGAGAGCGTTATCCGGTGCTCCGGCGTCTTGCCGGTCGTCAGCCATGGTTGCGCCCCCCTAGTAAACCGTAGCCTACCTTCTTTTCCTTTTTCGGGTAGGCCGCAGCTCCGCAGACGACGGTCTCCTTTCAGGACCTGACGCTTCCTGGTGCTGCGTCAGAGCGCGAGGCGGGGCTTGAGCTTCGCGCGCTTCCAACAGCCACGCCTCTCTGATTCCCGTGGTTACGCCCCTCATCTTCCCGCACGGCGACGCGGTAATGGCGGCGATGTTCACCACAGTACAAACACAGTTCAATTACGGCACACAGTACCCGGTGGCAACGGGCACGAAATTCTGTTCGTGACGCCAAGAAGAGTGTGACTCGCCCAGGGGGGACATATGGGGGAGACTCGGTACCCGGGCCTTTACCTCCTTGGCATGTCACGGCAGTCGGCTCCTCTGGGTCACTCTTTAAAAGTGGTTTTAGTGTTTTTGTTAACAGTTTGTCTCGTGACGCCACCTGTGGTTTCTGGTAATAGTTACCAGCGCTGCTGCTGACCTCCGGGGGTGATGGGATGGCAGCTGGGATGTTTCTGCTCCCCACAGGCGGAGCGGGCCCCCGGGGCAGGGTTGATGGAAGGGATGCAGGTGAGAGATGGCCCAGTCGGGTCAGGGGGAATGACGGACACGCACACAGGGGATTCGCTTCAGTACCTTTACTGGTGTAATGGCAGGTATGGTCCAGGGTACTTGCTAGGAAGGGTGCACTTCTGGACTTCTCCCCAGTGAGCGGGTATAAGGCCTCCTTATCCGAGTCTTCCTCTCTCTAAGCTTCTGGCCAGCCGTGAACTTAGCCTAGCTTCTGTGTTGTGCTGCTCTCTCACCTGACAGCTTGGTAGTAGGACTTTTCTTTGGCAACCACTATCCCTGGACGCTGGGGCCTTCGTGGTTCCTAGTCCTGTATTTGATGGTAGCTGCAAGATGACCAGGGGTCTGGAAGGCTCCTGGTATGCCGGTATTCCCTACTGGGTATAGAGGACCCTGTAGGCGCGGACCCGGTGTCCGGATTGTGTCTTGGGGTGAGCCTGTGATGCTCCTCTGCCCCCTTAACTCCTCTCTCCTCTCTCCTTGCCTCGGCCACACTCGGGGCCCTCAGAACACAGCAGCTCACGTGCTGCTTCTTCACTGGTCTAAGTGCCAGCACACTGTCTTCAGACTACTTTCTGACTGAACTCACTGACTACCTAACTCCACCCTCCATATATATCCCTAACAGGGCTCCCTCTGGTGGTATGAGGTGGAAGGGTGGAGGTGTTTGTAATGTAATGAGGGCCTCTTGTGGAGAAGTCCGTCCATGCACCCTTTTGAGTCCTGTGGTACCTGTAGTAGCAGGGTGCCACAGTCCCACCTCTGGCATCTTTTTTAAGTAATTTAAACTTTAAATAGCGAGCATCTTCCTAGTGGAAGCCTCCAGAAGAATGAACTGGTCACTTCTTTTAGCCACTTCATTGTTTTCAAAGCCTGAAGCAGTTAAAATAAGTGTTGAAAGAAAGAACATATTCATTGCAAGTCATTCATTCTTTTTGGCTTTTCTTTAGCGCTTTTTCAGGGGGAGTTCCAGGCAGAAAATGACGTCATGTGCACATACGCTAAGGATGTACAATTAAGGATACAGAAATAATAACAAAAAGTGCTGACTATGGAAGTGCGCAGGTTAAAATAAATAACAGATCCAAAACCAGGTGAACAACTGGACAAATTCCCAGTGGATCTATAGCGGTAGCTGTGGTGTGAATACAGCCAATGTCACAGAATTGAGAATGCTGAAACAGAATTAAATATGAAATTGTGTCTTCAGAGAGGAAGAGGACTTGAACTCTATAGTGCCACCTATAGGAAGTAGCAATCCTACAAGTCACAATCAACCCTTTAATGAGTCGTGCAATATGACTTAGGATAAAAGCTTTTATCGGGTCCTCTTCCTCTCTGAAGAGACAATTTGCATATTTAATTTCCCAGAGGAGCATGCAAGGAGTTTAAGTCTCCTCACACTGGCATGTCAGACCTGGCATGTCACGCTCCATAAGGAGAAAACGTACGCCTTAGAAACAGAATTATCATTTCTACCTTCTCTTGAGGATGTCTGACCCAGAGCCAGGCACCAACCCATCCTACAAGATGTGATGTGTATTCATTACCCTTTAGAATAAGAGCCCCTTGATAACCACTGTGATAAGGCATACTAATCATCATTAAGAGTTTCTGCAGATTCACTATGACAACACTCCAGTTCCTTTTTGATGTCCTATATGTAGCAGGTGCTACCACTTTGTCCTAAGGCGAGTTGTGTATATTTCCAATGTTTTTTCATGAGCATAGGCATAGGGCCTCTTTCCTTAGGTAAATTACTGCAGTAAATGTAATGAAGCCATAGAAGTTGTCCTACCTGTATGGAGCGGGACAGCTGTGCTCTCACTTGTACATTGCCCCCCGGAGGCAGTGACGATGACTTGGTAGTTTTGCCCACAGTCCAGACTGTCAATGCTGCATGTTGTGCTCAGTGTGGTGCACCAGTGTGCAGCGCCGCCATCCCCTCTGACTGCTGCAGTATAGTTCCAGGCTCCTGGCGTCACATCCCATGACACTTTAGTTGTTCTTACATCACACACAATTGTTGGTCTCACATTTTGTGGAACACAAGGCGCTAGAAAATAATAAAACGAAGCAGATATGATTCACAAAATTAGTTTAATATTGTACATTTCTGAGAGCTTCTAAGACAGATAGTTGTATGCTGAACTCCTACTCGAATTTTACATGACAGGTCGGAGTAAATCTGTTATTTTTCTAACCATGTCCGTCAGCTGAAGCTGCTGTCCTTCCTCTACCTCTCCAAGGACCAGTCCATAAATACATTATTTGTTATCATTTCTACAGGATATAGTCTGGGCTTGTAGTGTTGGGAGAAGGATGGGGTGTAAATACTTTGTGGGATGTACTTTGGTACTTGAAGGAGCTGGGCTGCTGTGTGATCTACTAGTATAGCTGTGACCACTAGGCTGTCAGCCAGGATACCTTTCTCCTGAATGCTCAGCGTGCGGGTGGACCTTTATCAGAATTTTGCACCTCCCTATATTACCAGGGGATCAGCTTCATCTTACTGGGGTTTGGTAATTTATCCTGCCCTTTATAACAGTAAGAATGGCCCCTTTATACAGTATAACCTAATCCAGAAAAGGAGATTTTTCATCAGATCACTAATCCCACAGGTAGTTTGGTAGTGGTTCTGTATGCAGTGCATAGACAAACTGCAGGCCCGCTCCTGGGCGAGCATATGGAAACCAGTGTGTAGAAAGTGACCCAGCATCCATCCATCCAGGTAGTAAAAACAGCACAATTATTGAAAAATACTTAAAATTAGAGTGAATTTAAAAACAACAAATATGTATGAGACACCGGGTCTTCGCGTTTCGAAGCCGTATAAGGCTCTTAATCATGACACTACATGATATAGAAAGACAACATTTGCAACAGGTTTGAAACGCGAGGACCCAGTGTCTCGTACATATTTGATGTTTTTAAATTGACTCTCAGTTCAATTTTTTTTAAGAATTGTCCAGTTTTTACTACTTGAATCTACGAATTCTGGGTCATTTTCTACACACTGGTTCCCTTTATACAGAGAAAAAACCAACAGGAGATTAGACCCCTAAAATATAACTTTTATTTAAATATACTAAAAAGGACTCAATAATCACCACAACAACAAACAAGAAACAAAATGCGAGGGATCAGGGGTAAGTCACACATCAGTCAGGAAGGATTACGGGCTCTGTCTGTCCCTATTTTGTCCCTAAATTCTCTCCCTTCCTGACAGCGGAGGTTGGCACCCTAATTTTTGCTCCATGGCGCCCCCACTCCACGTCGGTGTCCCTAATATCCCTGGTGAATATCTATCTTTATAATTAAAAAACCACAATCGTGAAAAAAAAAGATTGAGAAAAGTGAACATTGTTGCATGTTGTGCAATATACAGACTTGGGTTTCTTTAATGTATATTTATGATGAATTGTCGGCCTCTTAATCTTTACGTTCACTTTTTTCTATCTTTTTTTCACGATTGTGTTTTTTTAATTATAAAGATAGATATTCACCAGGGATATTAGGGACACCGACAAGGAGAGGGGGCGCCACCAAGCAAAAATTAGGGTGCCAACCTCCGCTGTCAGGAAGGGAGAGAATTTAGGGACAAAATAGAGACAGACAGAGCCCGTAATCCTTCGTGACTGATGTGTGACTTACCCCTGATCCCTGGCAGTTCATTTCTTGTTTGTTGTTGTGGTGATTATTGAGTCCTTTTTAGTATATTTAAATAAAAGTTATATTTTAAGGGTCTAATTTCCTGTTGGTTGTTTAGCTTTATAATTGGGCCCCGCTTATATATTTTTTGTTCAGGTGTTGGATCCCTTTATATAGTGCCATAGAGTCATTTTGGTCCAATTTTTGGAACTTGCAGTCATAAATGTTTTACAGAATCAGCACTTGAGAAAGACTCATGTTCCATAATGTGTATATTTTATTACTTGGATGTCGGGGAATCTCTTCTCTTTTGGGGTAACTACTCTGGATTGCCAATCCCAGATTGTTTGCCCAAGCATCCAAGCACAGATGAGCATTGATGTTGATTTTGGTGCGGTCATAAGCTTCTTTTTCTGCTTGTAGCAGTAGTGATATGGTTATAGGGGCTTGTTCACCAATAAAAATTATATCTATTGTGAACGATCTAATGTACCAGTCATGAGGAATCTAGTGTAGAAGTCATATGCAACTCAGACTGAATGTGCCCTGGGGGTGTGTCAGCGCATGTGGACTGTGTCTTGAAAAGTGCACTGACACACCCCCAGTGCACCTCCAGCCTGATTTGCATATTGCTTCTATGCTAGATTTCTCTTGACTGGCACATCAGATCTCTACAAATGAGGTATCATTTTTAGTGGGGGAGAAGTGACTATACAGTAATACTACTAATTCCATAGGTTCCCAATAACAACAATCTTTACAATTCCACCAAAAATTAAACCTGCTTCAGCAATCAGTTGATCATTGCTGATCTCACCAGAGAAATATAAGGGCTACCACACATTTCCCCAGCAAAAAGGTGGTAATACACCTCTCCAATCAAATTTACGGGTGACTATGTGATGGCCATACTGACTGCTTAACACCCCAATGACGGATATATATTGTTTTTTCAGCAGTTGTGATAGGTACTTCTGAAGTGCAACCTTTTATCACTGCTTATATAAAAGAAGGTTGCGGCATTTTGCGCTGTTTTATACAAATTGTATTATTTATTATTATTTAACCCCTTTGCTCCCTCTGACACCCCATCAGACCCAAGTATCTAATTATTAGGACATGCTGGAGGCATATAAAGACATAATTTGTTATCTCATTGGGGATTTCATGCTTTTGTTTGAGCTATTACCCAATTATTGAACAATATTGCCCCATAGACCCTTCTAAATAATTGCAAGGACCTTCCTATTAGTGTTTCCTGGTAAATGCACTCTAATATAGCACTATTTTACCTGTGTAAATATCCAAGGTACTAGGTATGCTATTGCAATGTGCATTTGATGCGGTGAGGGTGGCACTGTACGCCTGCCCACACTGGAGGCCACTGATGTCACAAGATGTGTTTCCCGAGCTGCACGATTCACTGAAGCCATTTGTTCCAGTCACGAGCAGAGAATATGTTGTCGCTCCTTGTGCCGGATCCCACAGTACAGTGGCAGAACTTTTCCCACAATGTAGTTCTGCCATTAGGTTAGCAGGAAGGCATGGCGCTAAGACAGGAGATAAAACAGGTGAGTATCTGTAGGATGAACATTTTCAAAACTGTGCATATTAATGCTGTAATGAAAGCATGGAGTAGCAGAGAAGAAGAACGTCAAGGGAGCCTGGGATGGAAATGCAGCACGACCTAGGCTTAGTCAGGTACGAGTCAAGTCCTAAGACTACACAGGCGCTCAAGCATGTCGTCTACTGGGATGTGTAACTGCTGCATGTCCATATCACATCCGACACACTGGGCACAGCAATGAGCACCACACAAAGCAGCCTCAAAGCCACTTAATGGGCACCACACAAAGCAGCCTCAAAGCCACTTAATGGGCACCACACAAAACAGCCCCAAAGCCACTTAATGGGTACCACACAAAGCAGCCCCAAAGCCACTTAATGGGCACCACACAAAGCAGCCTCAAAGCCACTTAATGGGCACCACACAAAGCTGCCCCAAAGCCACTTAATGGGCACCACACAAAGCAGCCTCAAAGCCACTTAATGGGCACCACACAAAGCAGCCCCAAAGCCACTGAATGGGCACCACACAAAGCAGCCTCAAAGCCACTTAATGGGCACCACACAAAGCAGCCTCAAAACCACTTAATGGGCACCACACAAAGCAGCCTCAAAGCCACTTAATGGGCACCACACAAAGCAGCCCCAAAGCCACTTAATGGGCACCACACAAAGCAGCCTCAAAGCCACTTAATGGGCACCACACAAGGCAGCCCCAAAGCCACTTAATGGGCACCACACAAAGCAGCCTCAAAGCCACTTAATGGGCACCACACAAAGCAGCCTCAAAGCCACTTAATGGGCACCACACAAAGCAGCCTCAAAGCCACTTAATGGGCACCACACAAAGCAGCCCCAAAGACACTTAATGGGCACCACACAAAGCAGCCCCAAAGCCACTGTTGGGAAAGTGTGACGTAGTTGGTAACAACTCAAAAGACAATGACAATTTTCTCTAAAATTCTGCTTTAGGTGGTGAATCTACCATATTTTGGTTTCCAAAGATGAAGCCACTAATCTGGTGCCTGAATACCAGCAGAAAGGTGACTTAACCAAAGAATACACACTTGGACCAATGTTATTCAATGGGGCAGTGCAGATAAATCATTTTATTTCACTGACCAAATCAATGTGTGAAAAAAAGCAACATGCACGATTTTCCTCCGGAAATTGGATGAGAGTCACCCATTCACGTCTATGGGTGCGAGTAAAAAATCGGATGCCACAGTACAGCATACGGGTTTTACAGAAACATTGCAATTCTGTAACATAGGAAACTGTAAATGTTTTTGTAAATGATTAATAGCTGCTGAGTAAAAAAAAAAGAATATATGCGGATGACAAGTGAGAAAAACATCGTCCTACTTTACTGCATGCAACTCTGACTGATTTCTATAGTGTGGTGATCCTAGCCTTACACCGAGTACAGAACACAGATGGAAATTAGGAATGTTATGAAACCTCTGTACCAATAACTGCCTTCTATATTATGCATCCAGAGCGTGTAAGTTGTCCATTAATACAATAAACCAGTTTATTATAAGTACTGTTTAGATGCTTATAACGTGCAGGACAGGAGGTGGAGCATGACACAACTAATACCTGCAAATCGTAATATTAATAAGTGTGTAAAATAATCACAGCCTCCATTATCTTCCATTTTATATATATATATATATTTATTTTTTTTTGTTTTATTTTTTTAAGCAATTTTACTTTTTTCTTGAGCCTGTAAATTTGATATATTAAACAACAGTGGCAGATATGATGACATCATAAAGTACACGACATCACAGACATCCCATGACATCACAATTGGTATAGAAAGTACAAAGTGCTACATCTGAGCCATCTTGTGTCATTAGAGCCTGACAGCTTGAATGACATTCATATGCTCTAATAAAGCGTATGGACAGGGGTCCATTTTTGGATAGTTTGGCCATTAATCTGGACAAAACCTACCATTTTTGTAACATATCTATTTGTAAAATGCTTTAATTCTCTATAGTTAGTTCTCTTGGTTGTATTAGGCAGTGACATGGAACTTGTAGTTTATTGCAGTCAGGAATTGGAGTATATGGAGTGCAGTATGTTCCCTTAATTTATATAGCAGTAGGTGTAGAGTAAAGGGGTTTTCCAATCTTTAGAAGTTATCGCCTATCCATGGGATAAGTCTGTGGGGGTCCCAGTAGTTGGGCCTGAGAACCACATCCTAATGGAGGGCTGGCCGATCATGTGCACCACAGCTCCATTCATTTTCTATGGGACTGCCAGGAAAAGCCAGACGCTGTACTCAGTGCTGTATCTCTGGCAGACCCATAGCGAAAGAATGGAGCAGGGGTGCACATGGCCCCCAACAGCTCCATTCAGATGGAGCTCTGCAAAGCCCCAGTTTTAGGATCGGTGGAGGTATCAGCAGTCAGACCCTCACCTTCAGCAAATTACAACTTATACCATAGATAGCTGATAACTTCTAAAGATTGGAATAATCATTTAACATTTAAGAATAAAAGGGTTCATTTAAATGTGTGTTACAAAATAAAAAAATAATGGTGGGGATTATTTGCAGTCTGTGACTTTTTGTTTAATAAATGTAACTCTAGCCTAATGTTATATTCTTGATACATAAACCAGCAGTGACAGTTATGATGACATCACAGGGCACATGATATCATAGACATCACATGACATCACAGTTGTTATGGAATATACAAAGTTCTCACCCTGAACCATTTTGTGTCACTAGAGTCTGACAGTTTGAGGAGGACGAGTCCAGATAAGTAGCTGTAGATGTAATAGCGAGGCCCCCATTCATACATTGAGGGTGTTTGTGCTGAAGTCTGGGACTGTGCCGCTTATCCCTAAAATAACAGTGAACATCTCTGTGTGATGTGTTCCTTACTGTGAATAAAGATGATTCCTTAAAGAGTACATATCACTATTTTTTTAAAATGAAAGGTACTAAAATGTGCAGTAGATCTGTGGGGGTCCAGGTCCTGAGACCACCAACTATTATTCGAAAAGTTTCTCTGCAGAGTGCTGCTCGGTAGGCAGAAGATCTGAGCTTGTGCCTGAGCTCAATAGAAAGTCAATGAATCCCATAATCCACCCTTTTTACAGACACGTAGACTTGCACCATTGCATCATTTAAACAAAACAAAATCGTAGGTACTTTTCATCCCTTTAATGTCACATACATTTTTTGTTTTTGCACTTTCGTCCCCCTCACTTTTTCTAAGAACCATAACTTTTTCCCTTGACATAGATCTATTAGGGCTTGTTGTTTTTTACTGTACAAGCTACAGTTTTGAATGACACCATTCACTTTTCCATATACTGTACTGAAAAACAAGAAGAAATTTCCAAACACGGTGCGGTGCAATGGTGAAAAAATTAAATTCCATAATTGTTTTTTGGGTTTTGCTTTTACATTCTCCATTGTGATATTGACCTTGGAACCTAATTTTCCAGGTCGGTACAATTACAAAGATACCTTAAACTAGATGTTTTTTATTATTATTTTAGTGGTACTATTAAAAAAATTTGTTTCTGTCGACATTTTCTGAGACTTGTAACGGTTTATTTTTTCCTCAATGGAGCTGTGTGAGGGTTTGTTTTTTGCACTTTTTATTGATACCATTTTGGGGTACAAGCAACAACTTGATAGCTCCTTCTTGTATTTTGTAGGGTAGAAAAACGGCAATACTGAAGTCTCCCCTTTGTTTTCTTTTCAGCATTTAATATAACTTTTGATCAGTTTAGATATTTTTTAATTTCTTTATTTTTCAATAGGTTTATTTTTAAATGGTTTTTTAAACATTTTTTTACTTTATTTTATATGCTCTTGAGGTTCTTGAATCTGTGACTGTTTGATCACATACTATATACTGCAGTACTACAATATTTCAGTATATAGTGTAACTCCAGTTCACCTATGAAGCTCAGCCTCTAGCTGAGCTTCACACTAGGACAAAAATGGCAGCCTCGGTAAACCATCAGCTCTCCGCAATCAACCAGGCAATTTAAATGCCGCTGTTACTAACTGACTGTAACATCTAAATAAATAGATAACAGCAGCGATCGGAGATAGTTCCAGACGGTGCTGTGACCGGCAGCTGCCGCCTATGTAACACAGCCGTCATCTCCCAGGTATGAAGTGAGCTCCGCTCCTGAGCGCACTCCTTACAGTCCACAGTAACCTGTAACAAAAATGTAAGTTACAGGTCCTTGAGGAGGTAAATGAGACATATTCCTCAAAGGAGTTGTCTCTCTTCAAATATTATCAGCCCATACCATTGCAGATTTTAAAAATATACTGAGCTCTTACTCACCTTCCCTGGATCCAGAAATGTCTCTCTGTTGATACTGCAGTCTTTGTTGCTAGGCTGTAGCAATAACGTCACATCGTCAGCGCTGCAGTCAATCACTAGGCTCAGTGGTTCAGTAGATGTACAGTCTTGGCCAAAAGTGTAGGCACCCTTGAAGTTGTTCCAGGAAATGAAGCATTTCTCCCAGAAAATTATTGCAATTACACGTTTTGTTATACACATGTTTATTTTCTTTGCGTATTGGAACAACACAAAAAACTCAGAAAAAAAAGCCAAATTGGACATATTTTCACACAAAACCCCAAAAATGTGCTGGACTAAATTATTGGCACCTTTCCAAAATTGAGGGTAAACAACTTTGTTTCAAGCATATGATGCTCGTTAACACTCACCTGTGGCAAGTAACAGGTGTGGGCAATATGAAAAGCAGCCCCAATCACGTTCCAAAGAAATTCAGGCTGTCTTCAGGGAACGTAAACTATCCGTCAACATTTGAATGAAATTAAATGCTATAGCAGGAGACCCAGGAGGACCTCACTGCTGACAAAGAGACATAAAAAAGCTAGACTGCAGTTTGTCAAAATGTACGTGAGTAAGCCAAAATTCTTCTGGGTACAGATTTTTGATAAACCACATCATTCTACTGTTTACTGAAAATGTAATGAGGCCTACAAAGACAATAACACAGTACCTGCAGTCAAATATGGTGGAGGTTCAAAGATGTTTTGGGGCTTCTGGCACTAGGTGCCTTGACTGTGTGCAAGGCATCATGAAATCTTCAGATTACCAAAGGATTTTGGGTTACAATATAGTGCAAAGTGTCAGAAAGCTGAGTTTGCGTCCTACGTCATGGATCTCCCAGCAAGACAATGACCCCAAAAATACTTCAAGAAACACCCAGAAATGTGTTGGAGAGTTCTGAAGTGACCAGCAATGAGTGCAGATCTAAATCCCATTGAACACCGGTGGAAATATTTTAAAATTGCTGTTGGTAGAAGGCGCCTTCAAATATGACAGACCTGGAGCAGTTTGCAAAAGAAGAGTGGTCCAAAATTCCAGTTGAGAGGTGTAAGAAGCTTGTTGATGGATATAGGAAACAATTCATTGCAGTTATTTATTCCAAAGGCTGTGCAAGCAAATAAGAAGTTAAGGGTGCCAACAATTTTGTCTGGTTCATTTTTGGGGTTTTGTGTGAAATTGTGTCCAATTTGCCATTTTTTCCAGGTTTTTTTTGTGTTGTTCAAATACACACAAAGATAATAAACATATGTATAACAAAACGTGTGTAATTGCAATAATTTTCATGGAGAAATTCTTCAATTTCTGGAACAATTCCAAGGATGCCAACACTTTTGGCCATGACTGTAGATGGCAGGAGCAAATGAACCCAAAGATTGATTGCAGCGCTGTCGACATGACGTCATCGTTGCACACAATATTCGGAAGCTGCAGACAAGCATCACTGGAGTCAGGCAGGCTGAGTAAGAACTCAGTTTGTTATTTTTTAAATCTGCGCTCATATGGGCTGATAATATTTGAAACAGGGCTGGGGCAGGTAGCGGCCTCACCAGGACATGTGCGGTATTACATGATGTTCTTTTAAATTAGTGGGTTGCCATGTAATACATGGTATCACGGAGTCTTCTAGGACAAGATATTGGAAGACAGGTTCATTACATTCCAGCCATTTTGTCTGATGTCACTCACTAGTCCTCATACATTTTTGGCTGATTTCACATCTTCTTTGGAAGCTCTTACTACGAACCTCCATAGAAGATTTCATCGCATATGACAGAAAAAAATAGCGCTACATGTAACGCTAATTTCCCCATCAAAATAGCGACCGGATCCACCGGCCAAATAAAGTTGGGGTCAGGAAGAATAGCTGTCGGCCAAATGAGCGCTTGCTGACATCTATTTGGGTTTTGTTCACACAACGTGAGCTTGTGTTGACATACAACTTCTGGAGGATCACCAGCTGTATACTTGCCCTGGAAGATGGTAATATATTCTACTGTGCTGTCATAGAGTGGATTATGCATCTAATGGTCTTACTTACTGGATACCTTTCTATTGAACAGTGTACATGTTGTTTCATACTGTAAAAAAGGGATATACGAATGTAAAATGGTCAAAATGTGAGTGCTTTGTGCTCTTTCCGATTAAATGAACCCTATAGACACGTATAGTATATATGTCAGACGCTTTTCTAGGTCATATGTAAAATGCAGGCTCCTATCATAATATGAACAGTGGCACAGGTTTATGTAAGATTTAGCAGCAGAATATTTATTGTATATTACAATGTAAGATCCTAGGAGCAGGGTGTAAATTAGATTGTAAGCTCCTAGGAGCAGGTGTATATTAGATTGTAAGCTCCTAGGAGCAGAGTGTATATTAGATTGTAAACTCCTAGGAGTAGGGTGTATATTAGATTGTAAGCTCCTAGGAGCAGGGTGTATATTAGATTGTAAGCTCCTAGGAGCAGGGTGTATATTAGATTGTAAGCTCCTAGGAGCAGGCTGTATATTAGATTGTAAGCTCCTAGGAGCAGGGTGTATATTAGATTGTAAGCTCCTAGGAGCAAGGTGTATATTAGATTGTAAGCTCCTAGGAGCAGGGTGTATATTAGATTGTAAGCTCCTAGGAGCAGGGTGTATATTAGATTGTAAGCTCCTAGAAGCAGGATGTATATTAGATTGTAAGCTCCTAGGAGCAGGGTGTATATTAGATTGTAAGCTCCTAGGAGCAGGGTGTATATTAGATTGTAAGCTCCTAGGAGCAAGGTGTATATTAGATTGTAAGCTCCTAGGAGCAGGGTGTATAGTAGTTTGGAAGCTCTTAGGAGCAGGGTGTATATTAGAGAGTAAGCTCCTAGGAGCAAGGTGTATATTAGATTGTAAGCTCCTAGGAGCAGGGTGTATAGTAGATTGTAAGCTCCTAGGAGCAGGGTGTATAGTGGATTGTAAGCTCCTAGGAGCAGGTTGTATATTAGATTGTAAGCTCCTAGGACTAGGGTGTATACTAGATTGTAAGCTCCTAGGAGCAGGGTGTATATTATATTGTAAGCTCTTAGGAGCAGGGTGTATATTAGAGTGAAAGCTCCTAGGAGCAAGGTGTATATTAGATTGTAAGCTCCTAGGAGCAGGGTGTATATTAGATTGTAAGCTCCAAGCAGCAGGGTGTATATTAGAGTGAAAGCTCCGAGGAGCAAGGTGTATATTAGATTGTAAGCTCCTAGGAGCAGGTTGTATATTAGATTGTAAGCTCCTAGGACTAGGGTGTATACTAGATTGTAAGCTCCTAGGAGCAGGGTGTATATTAGATTGTAAGCTCCGAGGAGCAGGGTGTATATTAGATTGTAAGCTCTTAGGAGCAGGGTGTATAGTAGATTGTAAGCTCCAAGCAGCAGGGTGTATAGTAGATTGTAAGCTCCAAGCAGCAGGGTGTATATTAGAGTGAAAGCTCCTAGGAGCAAGGTGTATATTAGATTGTAAGCTCCTAGGAGCAGGGTGTATATTAGATTGTAAGCTCCTAGGAGCAGGGTGTATAGTAGATTGTAAGCTCCTAGGAGCAGGGCGTATAGTAGATTGTAAGCTCCTAGGAGCTTGGTGTATATTAGATTGTAAGCTCCTAGGAGCAGGGTGTATATTAGATTGTAAGCTCTTAGGAGCAGGGTGTATAGTAGATTGTAAGCTCCAAGCAGCAGGGTGTATATTAGAGTGAAAGCTCCTAGGAGCAAGGTGTATATTAGATTGTAAGCTCCTAGGAGCAGGGTGTATATTAGATTGTAAGCTCCTAGGAGCAGGGTGTATAGTAGATTGTAAGCTCCTAGGAGCAGGGTGTATAATAGATTGTAAGCTCCTAGGAGCAAGGTGTATATTAGATTGTAAGCTCCTAGGAGCAGGGTGTATAGTAGATTGTAAGCTCCTAGGAGCAGGGTGTATATTATATTGTAAGCTCTTAGGAGCAGGGTGTATATTAGAGTGAAAGCTCCTAGGAGCAAGGTGTATATTAGATTGTAAGCTCCTAGGAGCAGGGTGTATATTAGATTGTAAGCTCCAAGCAGCAGGGTGTATATTAGAGTGAAAGCTCCGAGGAGCAAGGTGTATATTAGATTGTAAGCTCCTAGGAGCAGGTTGTATATTAGATTGTAAGCTCCTAGGACTAGGGTGTATACTAGATTGTAAGCTCCTAGGAGCAGGGTGTATATTAGATTGTAAGCTCCGAGGAGCAGGGTGTATATTAGATTGTAAGCTCTTAGGAGCAGGGTGTATAGTAGATTGTAAGCTCCAAGCAGCAGGGTGTATAGTAGATTGTAAGCTCCAAGCAGCAGGGTGTATATTAGAGTGAAAGCTCCTAGGAGCAAGGTGTATATTAGATTGTAAGCTCCTAGGAGCAGGGTGTATATTAGATTGTAAGCTCCTAGGAGCAGGGTGTATAGTAGATTGTAAGCTCCTAGGAGCAGGGCGTATAGTAGATTGTAAGCTCCTAGGAGCTTGGTGTATATTAGATTGTAAGCTCCTAGGAGCAGGGTGTATATTAGATTGTAAGCTCTTAGGAGCAGGGTGTATAGTAGATTGTAAGCTCCAAGCAGCAGGGTGTATATTAGAGTGAAAGCTCCTAGGAGCAAGGTGTATATTAGATTGTAAGCTCCTAGGAGCAGGGTGTATATTAGATTGTAAGCTCCTAGGAGCAGGGTGTATAGTAGATTGTAAGCTCCTAGGAGCAGGGTGTATAATAGATTGTAAGCTCCTAGGAGCAAGGTGTATATTAGATTGTAAGCTCCTAGGAGCAGGGTGTATAGTAGATTGTAAGCTCCTAGGAGCAGGGTGTATAGTGGATTGTAAGCTCCTAGGAGCAGGTTGTATATTAGATTGTAAGCTCCTAGGACTAGGGTGTATACTAGATTGTAAGCTCCTAGGAGCAGGGTGTATATTATATTGTAAGCTCTTAGGAGCAGGGTGTATAGTAGATTGTAAGCTCCAAGCAGCAGGGTGTATATTAGAGTGAAAGCTCCTAGGAACAAGGTGTATATTAGATTGTAAGCTCCTAGGAGCAGGGTGTATATTAGATTGTAAGCTCCTAGGAGCAGGGTGTATAGTACATTTTAAGCTCCTAGGAGCAGGGTGTATATTAGAGTGAAAGGACCTAGGAGCAAGGTGTATACTAGATTGTTAGCTCCTAGGAGCAGGGTGTATATTAGATTGTAAGCTCCTAGGAGCAGGGTGTATAGTAGATTGTAAACTCCTAGGAGCAGGGTGTATATTAGAGTGAAAGGACCTAGGAGCAAGGTGTATACTAGATTGTTAGCTCCTAGGAGCAGGGTGTATATTAGATTTTAAGCTCCAAGGAGCAGGGTGTATAGTAGATTGTAAGCTCCTAGGAGCAGGTGTATATTAGATTGTAAGCTCCTAGGAGCAGAGTGTATATTAGATTGTAAACTCCTAGGAGTAGGGTGTATATTAGATTGTAAGCTCCTAGTAGCAGGGTGTATATTAGATTGTAAGCTCCTAGGAGCAGGGTGTATATTAGATTGTAAGCTCCTAGGAGCAGGCTGTATATTAGATTGTAAGCTCCTAGGAGCAAGGTGTATATTAGATTGTAAGCTCCTAGGAGCAGGGTGTATATTAGATTGTAAGCTCCTAGGAGCAGGGTGTATATTAGATTGTAAGCTCCTAGAAGCAGGATGTATATTAGATTGTAAGCTCCTAGGAGCAGGGTGTATATTAGATTGTAAGCTCCTAGGAGCAGGGTGTATATTAGATTGTAAGCTCCTAGGAGCAAGGTGTATATTAGATTGTAAGCTCCTAGGAGCAGGGTGTATAGTAGTTTGGAAGCTCTTATGAGCAGGGTGTATATTAGAGAGTAAGCTCCTAGGAGCAAGGTGTATATTAGATTGTAAGCTCCTAGGAGCAGGGCGTATAGTAGATTGTAAGCTCCTAGGAGCTTGGTGTATATTAGATTGTAAGCTCCTAGGAGCAGGGTGTATATTAGATTGTAAGCTCTTAGGAGCAGGGTGTATAGTAGATTGTAAGCTCCAAGCAGCAGGGTGTATATTAGAGTGAAAGCTCCTAGGAGCAAGGTGTATATTAGATTGTAAGCTCCTAGGAGCAGGGTGTATATTAGATTGTAAGCTCCTAGGAGCAGGGTGTATAGTAGATTGTAAGCTCCTAGGAGCAGGGTGTATAATAGATTGTAAGCTCCTAGGAGCAAGGTGTATATTAGATTGTAAGCTCCTAGGAGCAGGGTGTATAGTAGATTGTAAGCTCCTAGGAGCAGGGTGTATATTATATTGTAAGCTCTTAGGAGCAGGGTGTATATTAGAGTGAAAGCTCCTAGGAGCAAGGTGTATATTAGATTGTAAGCTCCTAGGAGCAGGGTGTATATTAGATTGTAAGCTCCAAGCAGCAGGGTGTATATTAGAGTGAAAGCTCCGAGGAGCAAGGTGTATATTAGATTGTAAGCTCCTAGGAGCAGGTTGTATATTAGATTGTAAGCTCCTAGGACTAGGGTGTATACTAGATTGTAAGCTCCTAGGAGCAGGGTGTATATTAGATTGTAAGCTCCGAGGAGCAGGGTGTATATTAGATTGTAAGCTCTTAGGAGCAGGGTGTATAGTAGATTGTAAGCTCCAAGCAGCAGGGTGTATAGTAGATTGTAAGCTCCAAGCAGCAGGGTGTATATTAGAGTGAAAGCTCCTAGGAGCAAGGTGTATATTAGATTGTAAGCTCCTAGGAGCAGGGTGTATATTAGATTGTAAGCTCCTAGGAGCAGGGTGTATAGTAGATTGTAAGCTCCTAGGAGCAGGGCGTATAGTAGATTGTAAGCTCCTAGGAGCTTGGTGTATATTAGATTGTAAGCTCCTAGGAGCAGGGTGTATATTAGATTGTAAGCTCTTAGGAGCAGGGTGTATAGTAGATTGTAAGCTCCAAGCAGCAGGGTGTATATTAGAGTGAAAGCTCCTAGGAGCAAGGTGTATATTAGATTGTAAGCTCCTAGGAGCAGGGTGTATATTAGATTGTAAGCTCCTAGGAGCAGGGTGTATAGTAGATTGTAAGCTCCTAGGAGCAGGGTGTATAATAGATTGTAAGCTCCTAGGAGCAAGGTGTATATTAGATTGTAAGCTCCTAGGAGCAGGGTGTATAGTAGATTGTAAGCTCCTAGGAGCAGGGTGTATAGTGGATTGTAAGCTCCTAGGAGCAGGTTGTATATTAGATTGTAAGCTCCTAGGACTAGGGTGTATACTAGATTGTAAGCTCCTAGGAGCAGGGTGTATATTATATTGTAAGCTCTTAGGAGCAGGGTGTATAGTAGATTGTAAGCTCCAAGCAGCAGGGTGTATATTAGAGTGAAAGCTCCTAGGAACAAGGTGTATATTAGATTGTAAGCTCCTAGGAGCAGGGTGTATATTAGATTGTAAGCTCCTAGGAGCAGGGTGTATAGTACATTTTAAGCTCCTAGGAGCAGGGTGTATATTAGAGTGAAAGGACCTAGGAGCAAGGTGTATACTAGATTGTTAGCTCCTAGGAGCAGGGTGTATATTAGATTGTAAGCTCCTAGGAGCAGGGTGTATAGTAGATTGTAAACTCCTAGGAGCAGGGTGTATATTAGAGTGAAAGGACCTAGGAGCAAGGTGTATACTAGATTGTTAGCTCCTAGGAGCAGGGTGTATATTAGATTTTAAGCTCCAAGGAGCAGGGTGTATAGTAGATTGTAAGCTCCTAGGAGCAGGTGTATATTAGATTGTAAGCTCCTAGGAGCAGAGTGTATATTAGATTGTAAACTCCTAGGAGTAGGGTGTATATTAGATTGTAAGCTCCTAGTAGCAGGGTGTATATTAGATTGTAAGCTCCTAGGAGCAGGGTGTATATTAGATTGTAAGCTCCTAGGAGCAGGCTGTATATTAGATTGTAAGCTCCTAGGAGCAAGGTGTATATTAGATTGTAAGCTCCTAGGAGCAGGGTGTATATTAGATTGTAAGCTCCTAGGAGCAGGGTGTATATTAGATTGTAAGCTCCTAGAAGCAGGATGTATATTAGATTGTAAGCTCCTAGGAGCAGGGTGTATATTAGATTGTAAGCTCCTAGGAGCAGGGTGTATATTAGATTGTAAGCTCCTAGGAGCAAGGTGTATATTAGATTGTAAGCTCCTAGGAGCAGGGTGTATAGTAGTTTGGAAGCTCTTATGAGCAGGGTGTATATTAGAGAGTAAGCTCCTAGGAGCAAGGTGTATATTAGATTGTAAGCTCCTAGGAGCAGGGTGTATAGTAGATTGTAAGCTCCTAGGAGCAGGGTGTATAGTGGATTGTAAGCTCCTAGGAGCAAGGTGTATATTAGATTGTAAGCTCCTAGGAGCAGGGTGTATAGTAGATTGTAAGCTCCTAGAAGCAGGATGTATATTAGATTGTAAGCTCCTAGGAGCAGGGTGTATATTAGATTGTAAGCCCCTAGGAGCAGGGTGTATATTAGATTGTAAGCTCCTAGGAGCAAGGTGTATATTAGATTGTAAGCTCCTAGGAGCAGGGTGTATAGTAGTTTGGAAGCTCTTAGGAGCAGGGTGTATATTAGAGAGTAAGCTCCTAGGAGCAAGGTGTATATTAGATTGTAAGCTCCTAGGAGCAGGGTGTATAGTAGATTGTAAGCTCCTAGGAGCAGGGTGTATAGTGGATTGTAAGCTCCTAGGAGCAGGTTGTATATTAGATTGTAAGCTCCTAGGACTAGGGTGTATACTAGATTGTAAGCTCCTAGGAGCAGGGTGTATATCATATTGTAAGCTCTTAGGAGCAGGGTGTATAGTAGATTGTAAGCAAGCTCCAAGCAGCAGGGTGTATATTAGAGTGAAAGCTCCTAGGAGCAAGGTGTATATTAGATTGTAAGCTCCTAGGAGCAGGGTGTATATTAGATTGTAAGCTCCAAGCAGCAGGGTGTATATTAGAGTGAAAGATCCGAGGAGCAAGGTGTATATTAGATTGTAAGCTCCTAGGAGCAGGTTGTATATTAGATTGTAAGCTCCTAGGACTAGGGTGTATACTAGATTGTAAGCTCCTAGGAGCAGGGTGTATAATAGATTGTAAGCTCCGAGGAGCAGGGTGTATATTAGATTGTAAGCTCTTAGGAGCAGGGTGCATAGTAGATTGTAAGCTCCAAGCAGCAGGGTGTATATTAGAGTGAAAGCTCCTAGGAGCAAGGTGTATATTAGATTGTAAGCTCCTAGGAGCAGGGTGTATATTAGATTGTAAGCTCCTAGGAGCAGGGTGTATAGTAGATTGTAAGCTCCTAGGAGCAGGGTGTATAGTAGATTGTAAGCTCCTAGGAGCTTGGTGTATATTAGATTGTAAGCTCCTAGGAGCAGGGTGTATATTAGATTGTAAGCTCTTAGGAGCAGGGTGTATAGTAGATTGTAAGCTCCAAGCAGCAGGGTGTATATTAGAGTGAAACCTCCTAGGAGCAAGGTGTATATTAGATTGTAAGCTCCTAGGAGCAGGGTGTATATTAGATTGTAAGCTCCTAGGAGCAGGGTGTATAGTAGATTGTAAGCTCCTAGGAGCAGGGTGTATAATAGATTGTAAGCTCCTAGGAGCAAGGTGTATATTAGATTGTAAGCTCCTAGGAGCAGGGTGTATAGTAGATTGTAAGCTCCTAGGAGCAGGTTATATATTAGATTGTAAGCTCCTAGGACTAGGGTGTATAGTAGATTGTAAGCTCCTAGGAGCAGGGTGTATATTAGATTGTAAGCTCTTAGGAGCAGGGTGTATAGTAGATTGTAAGCTCCTAGAAGCAGGATGTATATTAGATTGTAAGCTCCTAGGAGCAGGGTGTATATTAGATTGTAAGCCCCTAGGAGCAGGGTGTATATTAGATTGTAAGCTCCTAGGAGCAAGGTGTATATTAGATTGTAAGCTCCTAGGAGCAGGGTGTATAGTAGTTTGGAAGCTCTTAGGAGCAGGGTGTATATTAGAGAGTAAGCTCCTAGGAGCAAGGTGTATATTAGATTGTAAGCTCCTAGGAGCAGGGTGTATAGTAGATTGTAAGCTCCTAGGAGCAGGGTGTATAGTGGATTGTAAGCTCCTAGGAGCAGGTTGTATATTAGATTGTAAGCTCCTAGGACTAGGGTGTATACTAGATTGTAAGCTCCTAGGAGCAGGGTGTATATCATATTGTAAGCTCTTAGGAGCAGGGTGTATAGTAGATTGTAAGCAAGCTCCAAGCAGCAGGGTGTATATTAGAGTGAAAGCTCCTAGGAGCAAGGTGTATATTAGATTGTAAGCTCCTAGGAGCAGGGTGTATATTAGATTGTAAGCTCCAAGCAGCAGGGTGTATATTAGAGTGAAAGATCCGAGGAGCAAGGTGTATATTAGATTGTAAGCTCCTAGGAGCAGGTTGTATATTAGATTGTAAGCTCCTAGGACTAGGGTGTATACTAGATTGTAAGCTCCTAGGAGCAGGGTGTATAATAGATTGTAAGCTCCGAGGAGCAGGGTGTATATTAGATTGTAAGCTCTTAGGAGCAGGGTGCATAGTAGATTGTAAGCTCCAAGCAGCAGGGTGTATATTAGAGTGAAAGCTCCTAGGAGCAAGGTGTATATTAGATTGTAAGCTCCTAGGAGCAGGGTGTATATTAGATTGTAAGCTCCTAGGAGCAGGGTGTATAGTAGATTGTAAGCTCCTAGGAGCAGGGTGTATAGTAGATTGTAAGCTCCTAGGAGCTTGGTGTATATTAGATTGTAAGCTCCTAGGAGCAGGGTGTATATTAGATTGTAAGCTCTTAGGAGCAGGGTGTATAGTAGATTGTAAGCTCCAAGCAGCAGGGTGTATATTAGAGTGAAACCTCCTAGGAGCAAGGTGTATATTAGATTGTAAGCTCCTAGGAGCAGGGTGTATATTAGATTGTAAGCTCCTAGGAGCAGGGTGTATAGTAGATTGTAAGCTCCTAGGAGCAGGGTGTATAATAGATTGTAAGCTCCTAGGAGCAAGGTGTATATTAGATTGTAAGCTCCTAGGAGCAGGGTGTATAGTAGATTGTAAGCTCCTAGGAGCAGGTTATATATTAGATTGTAAGCTCCTAGGACTAGGGTGTATAGTAGATTGTAAGCTCCTAGGAGCAGGGTGTATATTAGATTGTAAGCTCTTAGGAGCAGGGTGTATAGTAGATTGTAAGCTCCTAGGAGCAGGGTGTATATTAGATTGTAAGCTCTTAGGAGCAGGGTGTATATTAGAGTGAAAGCTCCTAGGAGCAAGGTGTATATTAGATTGTAAGCTCCTAGGAGCAGGGTGTATATTAGATTGTAAGCTCCTAGGAGCAGGGTGTATAGTAGATTTTAAGCTCCTAGGAGCAGGGTGTATATTAGAGTGAAAGGACCTAGGAGCAAGGTGTATACTAGATTGTTAGCTCCTAGGAGCAGGGTGTATATTAGATTGTAAGCTCCTAGGAGCAGGGTGTATAGTAGATTGTAAACTCCTAGGAGCAGGGTGTATATTAGAGTGAAAGGAGCTAGGAGCAAGGTGTATACTAGATTGTTAGCTCCTAGGAGCAGGGTGTATATTAGATTTTAAGCTCCAAGGAGCAGGGTGTATAGTAGATTGTAAGCTCCTAGGAGCAGGGTGTATATTAGATTGTAAGCTCCTAGGAGCAGGGTGTATAGTAGATTGTAAGCACCTAGGAGCAGGGTGTATATTAGATTGTAAGCTCCTAGGAGCAGGGTGTATAGTAGATTGTAAGCTCCTAGGAGCAGAGTATATATTAGACTGTAAGTTCCTAGGAGCAGGGTGTATATTAGAGTGTAAGCTCCTTGGAGCAGGGTGTATATTAGAGTTTAAGCTCCTAGGAGCAGGATATATATTAGATTGTAAGCACCTAGGAGCAGGGTGTATAGTAAATTGTAAGCTCCTAGGAGCAGGGTGTATATTAGATTGTAAGCTTCTAGGAACAGGGTGTATATTAGATTGTAAGCTCCTAGCAGCAGGGTGTATATTAGATTGTAAGCTCCTAGGAGCAGGGTGTATATTAGATTGTAAGCTCCTAGTAGCAGGGTGTATATTAGATTGTAAGCTCCTATCAGCAGGGTGTATATTAGATTGTAAGCTCCTAGGAGCAGGGTGTATATTAGATTGTAAGCTCCTAAGAGCAGGGTGTATACTAGATTGTAAGCTCCTAGGAGCAGGGTGTATAGTAGATTATAAGGTCCTAGGAGCAGGGTGTATATTAGATTGTAAGCTCCTAGGAGCAGAGTGTATATTAGATTGTAAGCTCCTAGGAGGAGGGTGTATAGTAGATTATAAGCTCCTAGGAGCAGGGTGTATATTAGATTGTAAGCTCCTAGGAGCAGGGTGTATATTAGATTGTAAGCTCCTAGGAGCAGGGTGTATATTAGATTGTAAGCTCCTTGGAGCAGGGTGTATATTAGA
Organism: Phyllobates terribilis; assembly: GCF_046119375.1. Taxonomy (NCBI): domain Eukaryota; kingdom Metazoa; phylum Chordata; class Amphibia; order Anura; family Dendrobatidae; genus Phyllobates; species Phyllobates terribilis. Next base: position 29,581,123 of record NW_027362768.1, on the reverse strand, counting down.
TTGTAAGCTCCTAGGAGCAGGGTGTATATTAGATTGTAAGCTCCTAGGAGCAGGGTGTATAGTAGATTGTAAGCTCCTATGAGCAGGGTGTATAGTAGATTGTAAGCTCCTAGCAGCAGGGTGTATATTAGATTTTAAGCTCCTAGGAGCAGAGTGTAAATTAGATTGTAAGCTCCTAGGAGCAGGGTGTATAGTAGATTGTAAGATCCTAGCAGCAGGGTGTATATTAGATTGTAAGCTCCTAGGAGCAGGGTGTATATTAGATTGTAAGCTCCTAGGAGCAGGGTGTATAGTAGATTGTAAGCTCCTAGCAGCAGGGTGTATATTAGATTGTAAGCTCCTAGGAGCAGAGTGTATATTAGATTGTAAGCTCCTAGGAGCAGGGTGTATATTAGATTGTAAACTCCCAGCAGTAGGGTGTATATTAGATTGTAAGCTCCTAGTAGCAGGGTGTATAGTAGATTGTAAGCTCCTAGGAGCAGGGTGTATATTAGATTGTAAGCTCCTAGGAGCAGGGTGTATATTAGATTGTAAGCTCCTAGAAGCAGGGTGTATATTAGATCGTAAACTCATAGCAGCAGTGTGTATATTAGATTGTAAGCTCCTAGGAGAAGGGTGTATATCATATTGTAAGCTCCTAGGAGCAGGGTGTATAGTAGATTGTAAGCTCCTAGAACCAGTATATATTAGAGTGTAAGCTCCCAGGAGCAGGGTGTATATTAGATTGTAAGCTCCTAGCAGCAGGGTGTATATTAGATTGTAAACTCCTAGGAGCAGGGTGTATATTAGATTGTAAGCTCCTAGGAGCAGGGTGTATATTATATTGTAAGCTCCTAGGAGCAAGGTGTATATTAGATTGTAAGCTCCTAGGAGCAGGGTGTATATTACATTGTAAGCTCCTAGGAGCAGGGTGTATATTAGATTGTAAGCTCCTAGGAGTACGGTGTATATTAGATTGTAAGCTCCTTGGAGCAGGGTGTACATTAGATTGTAAGCTCCTAGGAGCAGGCTGTATTTTTGATTGTAAGCTCCTAGGAGCAGGGTGTATATTAAATTGTAAGCTCCTAGGAGCAGGGTGTATATTCGATTGTAAGCTCCTAGGAGTAAGGTGTATATTAGATTGTAAGCTCCTAGGAGCAGGGTGTATATTAGATTTTAAGCTCCAAGGAGCAGGGTGTATAGTAGATTGTAAGCTCCTAGGAGCAGGGTGTATATTAGATTGTAAGCTCCTAGGAGCAGGGTGTATAGTAGATTGTAAGCACCTAGGAGCAGGGTGTATATTAGATTGTAAGCTCCTAGGAGCAGGGTGTATAGTAGATTGTAAGCTCCTAGGAGCAGAGTATATATTAGACTGTAAGTTCCTAGGAGCAGGGTGTATATTAGAGTGTAAGCTCCTTGGAGCAGGGTGTATATTAGAGTTTAAGCTCCTAGGAGCAGGATATATATTAGATTGTAAGCACCTAGGAGCAGGGTGTATAGTAAATTGTAAGCTCCTAGGAGCAGGGTGTATATTAGATTGTAAGCTTCTAGGAACAGGGTGTATATTAGATTGTAAGCTCCTAGCAGCAGGGTGTATATTAGATTGTAAGCTCCTAGGAGCAGGGTGTATAGTAGATTATAAGGTCCTAGGAGCAGGGTGTATATTAGATTGTAAGCTCCTAGGAGCAGAGTGTATATTAGATTGTAAGCTCCTAGGAGGAGGGTGTATAGTAGATTATAAGCTCCTAGGAGCAGGGTGTATATTAGATTGTAAGCTCCTAGGAGCAGGGTGTATATTAGATTGTAAGCTCCTAGGAGCAGGGTGTATATTAGATTGTAAGCTCCTTGGAGCAGGGTGTATATTAGATTGTAAGCTCCTAGGAGCAGGGTGTATATTAGATTGTAAGCTCCTAGGAGCAGGGTGTATAGTAGATTGTAAGCTCCTATGAGCAGGGTGTATAGTAGATTGTAAGCTCCTAGCAGCAGGGTGTATATTAGATTTTAAGCTCCTAGGAGCAGAGTGTAAATTAGATTGTAAGCTCCTAGGAGCAGGGTGTATAGTAGATTGTAAGCTCCTAGCAGCAGGGTGTATATTAGATTGTAAGCTCCTAGGAGCAGGGTGTATATTAGATTGTAAGCTCCTAGGAGCAGGGTGTATAGTAGATTGTAAGCTCCTAGCAGCAGGGTGTATATTAGATTGTAAGCTCCTAGGAGCAGAGTGTATATTAGATTGTAAGCTCCTAGGAGCAGGGTGTATATTAGATTGTAAACTCCCAGCAGTAGGGTGTATATTAGATTGTAAGCTCCTAGTAGCAGGGTGTATAGTAGATTGTAAGCTCCTAGGAGCAGGGTGTATATTAGATTGTAAGCTCCTAGGAGCAGGGTGTATATTAGATTGTAAGCTCCTAGAAGCAGGGTGTATATTAGATCGTAAACTCATAGCAGCAGTGTGTATATTAGATTGTAAGCTCCTAGGAGAAGGGTGTATATCATATTGTAAGCTCCTAGGAGCAGGGTGTATAGTAGATTGTAAGCTCCTAGAACCAGTATATATTAGAGTGTAAGCTCCCAGGAGCAGGGTGTATATTAGATTGTAAGCTCCTAGCAGCAGGGTGTATATTAGATTGTAAACTCCTAGGAGCAGGGTGTATATTAGATTGTAAGCTCCTAGGAGCAGGGTGTATATTATATTGTAAGCTCCTAGGAGCAAGGTGTATATTAGATTGTAAGCTCCTAGGAGCAGGGTGTATATTACATTGTAAGCTCCTAGGAGCAGGGTGTATATTAGATTGTAAGCTCCTAGGAGTACGGTGTATATTAGATTGTAAGCTCCTTGGAGCAGGGTGTACATTAGATTGTAAGCTCCTAGGAGCAGGCTGTATTTTTGATTGTAAGCTCCTAGGAGCAGGGTGTATATTAAATTGTAAGCTCCTAGGAGCAGGGTGTATATTCGATTGTAAGCTCCTAGGAGTAAGGTGTATATTAGATTGTAAGCTCCTAGGAGCAGGGTGTATATTAGATTGTAAGCTCATAGGAGCACAGTGTATATTAGATTGTAAGCTTCTAGGAGCAGGGTGTATATTAGATTGTAAGCTCCTAGAAGCAGGGTGTATATTAGATTGTAAGCTCCTAGGAACAAGGTGTATATTAGATTGTAAGCTCCTAGGGGCAGGGTGTATAGTAGATTGTAAGCTCCTAGGAGCAGGGTGTATATTAGAGTGAAAGCTCCTAGGAGCAAGGTGTATTTTAGATTGTAAGCTCCTAGGAGCAGGGTGTATAGTAGATTGTAAGCTCCTAGGAGCAAGGTGTATATTAGATTGTAAGCTCCTAGGAGCAGGGTGTATATTACATTGTTCCTAGGATCAGGGTGTATATTAGAGTGTAAGCTACTAGGAGCAGAGAGTAGATTAGATTGTAAGCTCCTTGGAGCAGGGTGTATATTACATTGTAAGCTCCTAGGAGCAGAGTGTATATTAGATTGTAAGCTCCTTGGAGCAGGGTGTATATTAGATTCTAAGCTCCTAGGAGCAGGCTGTATATTTGATTGTAAGATCCTAGGAGCAGGGTGTATATTAGATTGTAAGCTCCTAGGAGCAGGGTGTATATTATATTGTAAGCTCCTAGGAGCAGGGTGTATATTAGATTGTAAGCTCCTAGGAGCAGGGTGTATATTATATTGTAAGCTCCTAGGAGCAAGGTGTATATTAGATTGTAAGCTCCTAGGAGCAGGCTGTATATTAGATTGTAAGCTCCTAGGAGCAGGGTGTATATTAGATTGTAAGCTCCTAGGAGCAGGGTGTGTATTAGATTGGAAGCTCCTAGGAGCAGGGTGTATATTAGATTGTAAGCTCCTAGGAGCAGGGTGTATAGTAGATTGTAAGCTCCTAGGAGCAGGGTGTATATTAGATTGTAAGCTCCTATGAGCAGGGTGTATATTAGATTGTTACCTCTTAAGAGCAGAGTGTATATTAGACTGTAAGCTCCTAGGAGCAGGGTGTACATTAGATTGTAAGCTCCTAGGAGCTGTGTGTACATTAGATTGTAAGTTCCTTGGAGCAGGGTGTATATTAGATTGTAAGCTCCTAGGAGCCGGGTGTATATTAGATTGTAAGCTCCTAGGAGCCGGGTGTATATTAGATTGTAAGCTCCTAGGAGCAGGGTGTATAGTAGATTGTAAGCTCCTAGGAGCAGAGTGTATATTAGATTGTAAGCTCCAAGGAGCAGGGTGTATATTAGACTGTAAACTCCTAGCAGCAGGAAGTATATTAGATTATAAGCTCCTAGGAACAGGTTGTATTTTAGATTGTAAGCTCCTAGGAGCAGAGTGTATATTAGATTGTAAGCTCCTAGGAGCAGGGTGTATATTAGATTGTAAGCTCCTAGGAGCAGGGTGTATATTAGATTGTGAGCTCCTAGGAGCAGGGTGTATAGTAGATTGTAAGCTCCCAGGAGCAGGGTGTATAGTAGATTGTAAGCTCCTAGGAGCAGGGTGTATATTAGATTGTAAGCTCTTTAGAGCAGGGTGTATATTAGATTGTAAGCTCCTAGGAGCAGGGTGCGTATTACATTGTAAGCTCCTAGGAGCCGGGTGTATATTAGATTGTAAGCTCCTAGGAGCAGGGTGTATATTAGATTGTAAGCTCTTAGGAGCAGGGTGTATATTAGAGTGTAAGCTCCTAGGAGCAGGGTGTATAGTAGATTGTAAGCTCCTAGGAGCAGGGTGTATATTAGATTGTGAGCTCCTAGGAGCAGGGTGTATAGTAGATTGTAAGCTCCCAGGAGCAGGGTGTATAGTAGATTGTAAGCTCCTAGGAGCAGGGTGTATATTAGATTGTAAGCTCTTTAGAGCAGGGTGTATATTAGATTGTAAGCTCCTAGGAGCAGGGTGCGTATTACATTGTAAGCTCCTAGGAGCCGGGTGTATATTAGATTGTAAGCTCCTAGGAGCAGGGTGTATATTAGATTGTAAGCTCTTAGGAGCAGGGTGTATATTAGAGTGTAAGCTCCTAGGAGCAGGGTGTATAGTAGATTGTAAGCTCCTAGGAGCAGAGTGTATATTAGAGTGTAAGCTCCTTGGAGCAGGGTGTATATTAGATTGTAAGCTCCTAGGAGCAGGCTGTATAGTAGATTGCAAGGTCCTAGGAGCAGAGTGTATATTAGATTGTAAGCTCCTAGGAGCAGGGTGTATATTAGACTGTAAGATCCTAGCAGCAGGGAGTATATTAGATTATAAGCTTCTAGGAGCAGGGTGTATAGTAGATTGTAAGCTTCTAGGAGCAAAGTGTATATTAGAGTGTAAGCTCCTTGGAGAAGGGTGTATATTAGATTATAAGCTCCTAGGAGCAGGGTGTATATTCGATTGTAAGCTTCTAGGAGCAGGGTGTATATTAGATTGTTAGCTCCTAGGAGCAGGGTGTATATTAGATTGTAAGCTCCTAGGAGCAGTGTGTATATTAGATTGTAGGCTGCTAGGAGCAGGGAGTATATTAGATTGTAAACTCTTAAGAGCAGACTGTATATTAGATTGTAAGCTCCTAGGAGCAGGGTGTATATTAGATTGTAAGCTCCTAGGAGCAGGGTGTATATTAGATTGTAAGTTCCTTGGAGCAGGGTGTATATTAGATTGTAAGCTCCTAGGAGCCGGGTGTATATTAGATTGTAAACTCCTAGGAGCCGGGTGTATATTAGATTGTAAGCTCCTAGGAGCAGGGTGTATAGTAGATTGTAAGCTCCTAGGAGCAGAGTGTATATTAGATTGTAAGCTCCTAGGAGCAGGGTGCATATTAGACTGTAAGCTCATAGCAGCAGGAAGTATATTAGATTATAAGCTCCTAGGAGCAGGGTGTATATTAGATTGTAAGCTCCTAGGAGCAGAGTGTATATTAGATTGTAAGCTCTTAGGAGCAGGGTGTATATTAGATTGTAAGCTCCTAGGAGCAGGGTGTATATTAGATTGTAAGCTCCTAGGAGCAGGGTGTATATTAGATTGTAAGCTCCGAGGAGCAAGGTGTATATTAGAGTGTAAACTCCTTGGAGCAGGGTGTATATTAGATTGTAAGCTCCTAGGAGCAGGGTGTATATTAGAGTGTAAGCTCCTAGGAGCAGGGTGTATATTATATTGTAAGCTCCTAGGAGCAGGGTGTATAGTAGATTGTAAACTACTAGGATCAGAGAGTATAGTAGATTGTAAGCTCCTAGGAGTAGGGTGTATATTATATTGTAAGCTACTAGGAGCAGGGTGTATAGTAGATTGTAAGCTCCTAGCAGCAGGGTGTATATTAGATTGTAAGCTCCTAGGAGCAGGGTGTATATTAGATTGTAAGCTCCTAGGAGCAGGGTGTATGTTAGATTGTAAGCTCCTAGGAGCAGGGTGTATAGTAGATTGTAAGCTCCTAGCAGCAGGGTGTATATTAGATTGTAAGCTCCTAGGAGCAGGGTGTATATTAGATTGTAAGCTCCTAGGAGCAGGGTGTATGTTAGATTGTAAGCTCCTAGGAGCAGGGTGTATAGTAGATTGTAAGCTCCTAGGAGCAGGGTGCATATTAGATTGTAAGCTCCAAGGAGCAGGGTGTATATTAGATTGTAAGCTCTTAAGAGCAGGGTGTATGTTAGATTGTAAGCTCCTAGGAGCAGGGTGTATATTAGATTGTAAGCTCCTAGGAGCAGGGTGTATATTAGATTGTAAGCTCCTAGGAGCAGGGTGTACATTAGATTGTTAGCTCCTAGGAGCAGGGTGTATATTAGACTGTAAACTCCTAGCAGCAGGAAGTATATTAGATTATAAGCTCCTAGGAGCAGGGTGTATATTAGATTGTAAGCTCCTAGGAGCAGAGTGTATATTAGATTGTAAGCTCCTAGGAGCAGGGTGTATATTAGATTGTAAGCTCCTAGGAGCAGGGTGTATATTAGATTGTAAGCTCCTAGGAGCAGGGTGTATATTAGATTGTAAGCTCCTAGGAGCAAGGTGTATATTAGAGTGTAAACTCCTTGGAGCAGGGTGTATATTAGATTGTAAGCTCCTAGGAGCAGAGTGTATATTAGAGTGTAAGCTCCTAGGAGCAGGGTGTATATTATATTGTAAGCTACTAGGAGCAGGGTGTATAGTAGATTCTAAGCTTTTAGGAGCAAGGTGTATATTAGAGTGTAAGCTCCTTGGAGAAGGGTGTATATTAGATTATAAGCTCCTAGGAGCAGGGTGTATATTAGATTGTAAGATCCTAGCAGCAGGGTGTATATTAGATTGTAAACTCCTAGGAGCAGCGTGTATATTAGAGTGTAAGCTCCTAGGAGCAGGGTGTATAGTAGATTGTAAGCTCCTAGGAGCAGGGTGTATATTAGATTGTAAGCTCCTAGGAGCAGGGTGTATATTAGATTGTAAGCTCCTAGGAGCAAGGTGTATATTAGAGTGTAAACTCCTTGGAGCAGGGTGTATATTAGATTGTAAGCTCCTAGGAGCAGAGTGTATATTAGAGTGTAAGCTCCTAGGAGCAGGGTGTATATTATATTGTAAGCTACTAGGAGCAGGGTGTATAGTAGATTTTAAGCTTTTAGGAGCAAGGTGTATATTAGAGTGTAAGCTCCTTGGAGAAGGGTGTATATTAGATTATAAGCTCCTAGGAGCAGGGTGTATATTAGATTGTAAGATCCTAGCAGCAGGGTGTATATTAGATTGTAAACTCCTAGGAGCAGCGTGTATATTAGAGTGTAAGCTCCTAGGAGCAGGGTGTATATTAGATTGTAAGCTCCTAGGAGCGAGGTGTATATTAGAGTGTAAACTCCTAGGAGCAGGGTGTATATTAGATTGTAAGCTCCTAGGAGCAGAGTGTATATTAGATTGTAAGCTCCTAGGAGCAGGGTGTATATTAGATTGTAAGCTCCTAGGAGCAGGGTGTATATTAGATTGTAAGCTCCTAGAAGCAGGGTGTATATTAGATTGTAAGCTCCTAGGAGCAAGGTGTATATTAGAGTGTAAACTCCTTGGAGCAGGGTGTATATTAGATTGTAAGCTCCTAGGAGCAGAGTGTATATTAGAGTGTAAGCTCCTAGGAGCAGGGTGTATATTATATTGTAAGCTACTAGGAGCAGGGTGTATAGTAGATTCTAAGCTTTTAGGAGCAAGGTGTATATTAGAGTGTAAGCTCCTTGGAGAAGGATGTATATTAGATTATAAGCTCCTAGGAGCAGGGTGTATATTAGATTGTAAGATCCTAGCAGCAGGGTGTATATTAGATTGTAAACTCCTAGGAGCAGCGTGTATATTAGAGTGTAAGCTCCTAGGAGCAGGGTGTATAGTAGATTGTAAGCTCCTAGGAGCAAAGTGTATATTTGTTTGTAAGCTCCTAGGAGCAGGGTGTATATTAGATTGTAAGCTCCTAGGAGCAAGGTGTATATTAGAGGGTAAGCTCCTAGGAGCAGGGTGTATATTAGATTGTAAGCTCCTAGGAGCAGGGTGTATATTAGAGTGTAAGTGTAGCACCCCGAGGGCTCGGCTGCTACAGGGGTATTGCACCTCGAACCAGAGGTGTGGTATTCCACTCCCGGGTAAGGATGGATTGTGGACCAGGGCTCGGTAGGCTGCATGCACCACACACACCCCATTTCCGAGGAACAGCTCAACGGTGCTCCCACTAGACAGAAGTGCAGGCACGACAGCATCTGTTCCTGGCCGGAGTGGGGAGGGGGGTGGAATACCCAGTGGTGTAGGAGCAGATAGGGGTGGGTCTCTGGGCATAGGTAGGAGCCCATTGGTTGCTAGTCACCTGGGCTCGGGTATCAGAAGGAGGTATATAAGGTGGGCACCATCTTAGAACGAGGTCCAGTCCAGTTCAGTTCAGTGTAGACAGTCTGAGGAGAAGACAGGAAGCAGAGCCCCTGCATGGGCTCTGCTCTGCAGGCAGGCCTTGTCAGGAGGCTGGAGCCTGAGAGAGGGAGAGAGAAGAAGGAACAGAAAGGAAAGTAGGAAAGGAACTGGAAAAGAGGAGAAAGGAAGCAAGGAACACAGAGAAAGGCCCAGAGACACGAAGGCAGAAGGAACCCCATATGCCCAGGAGATACAGGGTGAAGGGTTGGCAGAGCAGGGTACCGGAACCCGAATTGGTGGAGGCGACTAATCCTCAGCCAAAACCGGAGGTTGTGACCACATCTTGGTGCGACCCCTCACTACATCCTCCAGAAAGGCATACCGTATAGGGTCAGGGAAACCGGAGAGAGGTTTCGCCAACAGAAGGCCCGAGGAAGCTGGACAAAGGTGGGTCCCTGGTGGGGACGGCCAGTAGAAAGGAAGAGAGGGGAGCTCTGAACCACACTCTGGAATTGTCTGGGAGTTGACCGAGTCCCTTGCCTGGTGAACGCAGCACGGCTCAGGCGGTCCCTCATGTGCACAAGTGACCAGAATAACAACCGTGAGTAAAGCTTTGAAAACTGCAACTGCACGTCTCTGTGATTGCTCGCCGCACCGGCACCATTGGGACTGGGACGCTCGCGCCATCACTCCCATTATCTCTCACATTAGCTGCCCTGAGGCAATACTCCTCCCGTGGGGAGTTATCCCATACTCGGCTGCGCAACCAACATCAGCCTCAGCGGTCGGCAGCGCAGCGGCGGTCCCCACTGACCGCAATCCACGGGTGGCGTAGTCGGACACTTATTACAACATTTAGACTGCCACTGGTTTGACCACCCTGGGCACGGACCGGGTCACCGCCACGGAGAACTACAACCCCCAGCGATCCGGCTCCGGGTATTCCCCCTGCACAGCAGCAGCAACACAGGCCTAGGGGGCGCGTCAACTTTGGCGTAGTCGGAAGGATCATTACCAACCCGCCACAAGCGGGTATTGCGTGCCTGAAGAAAACTGCACATGTACCTTAAAAAGAAGTCTCCCGCCATTTCCAGAAGTTTCCCGCTGTCCGGAGCCGATTCCCGCCATCCGGAGCCGATTCCCGCCATCAGACGCCATTTTGGACCGTTTCCCGCCATCTTCATCCGTTTTTCCCGCCCTGGCAGAGCGGACGCCATTATGTGCGCACCAAAGGACAGCAGGAAGCCACCTCCCATCGTGGGCCAGGTCCCAGAGTGGAGCCAAAGAGGGAGCCCGCCCCCACCAGCCATGAATGCAGCAATGGAGATGTCCATCAACGTGGGGGGGCTGCCCCTGAAGGTGATTGTCAGCAGATGCCCCCAAGACCAACCCTCATGGGGGCGGATAGGAAAGAAAACTGTGGGGCTGGGCACGGCCTGGATCAGTCTGGACCTGCTGCACCCGGAGATGGAGGGAGCAGAAAACTCCACCAGCACCCTGGCCCGCAGCCTGCTGCAAGCGGAGCCACCCTGCAGCCTGACAGAACTGCTGGCCCAACTGCCTAGAGACCCGGATCGTGCGCGCGCAGCGCTGGAAGATCTGAATAGAAGAATGGTCCGGGCGCAGCGGGATGTGTTTCCCGGGTGGAGAGAGGAGATGGCCCGGCAGCACGGAGGTGACCAGCAGAGGACCCCGCCAGAACCGGGCAGCGCGCTTACCACTGGGCGCGGAGAAGAGGGACCGGCAGCTGCAGATGACGCCGCGGAGGAGGCCACGGAGACCGAGGCAGGTAATGGGGACACCACCACCCCAAGCCCGGGGAACACCAGCCTGCCCTCACCCTCTGTTGCGGGACCCGAAGCCCCGGGGACCGTACCTGACACCACGCCTCCACCGCCACCAGCTAGGCCTCAGGCAGCAAGCACCGTCGTCACGCCCCGCCCCGCGCTGTGCCCTCTGAACCCTGGCGCCGTACAGCGTGAGACGTCACGGGCCAGGACGCAAGACCCAGCACACCCGGGCGCCGCTGCCTCACCAGCGCCCCCTACCTTGGCGGTGCCACCCCCAGGCGCGACCAACAAGCGACCACCGGCCTGGTCGCAAGGCCGAGTGCCCCCGGGCGCTGCCACCCGTCCGAAGCCCACAGTGCCACCCTTGGGCGCGGACCTGTATGCCCAATATACCAGCCCGGACGGGCTACCCTTTGAATGGCCGCCGGAGTTCGCCAACCCCCGTCTCCGGAAAGAGCGACCCCTGAGTGAGCCTTTGATCCCGGCCCCGGAGCCCGCCAACATCGCTCCACCCCTGCCGGAGGATGCCCAGTTTGCATGGGACCCCACTGGCGAGAACCTCATGGGTTTCACCCAGGAGACCCGGGCGGAAGAAGCCCAGCGCCTGGAGTGCTGCCGTCAGCAGCTAGCCACCTATGAAAGAGAGCGGCGGCAGAGGCGCATCAGGGAGCAGCGACTCCAGGCCAGGAGCGCGGAGCAAAAGAGGAGGGCCCGACAAGACATCCACGCCATCTGCGGACCCAGAGCCACCGGGACCGTAGTCAAGTTCCAGCTGGAGCATGGCAGGGGCTTCGTCAGAGACCCGGAGGCTGACACCGACGTCTTCGTCACTAGAAGGGACGTTGAAAGCCACCTGCCAGAGGGACATCACGGACGTGACCTGTACCCCGGTGACGTGGTCACCTACACCCGGCACAAGGGCGCAAAGGGACTGTACGCCCTCCACGTTCACCGGCTCACAGAGGAGGAACTGCAGTACCGCCCAGACACGGAATACACTGAGGATCCGGACGGACCAGAAGATTACCCGGAAGAGCGAGAAGGACACCGTTACCAGTAAACGGTAAGATGGAACTGTATATAGTTACCCGTCAGGGTACAAGAACTGTTGCTGAGTGAAGTGTGGTCCCCGTTGGGACTCGTGTGGAATAGTTAAAGAACTGTTACTTGTGTGCCCCTAATCCCTAACCAGGCTGAGGACTGTGAGCAGCCACTCCCTTATCCCCACTGGCCGAGGACTGAGAGCGGCCAATCCCTTGTAAATAGTTGCGCTTCTTAAAGCGCCCGCTACTGGTCTTATACAAAAAACGCAACGCCTACCTCAAGACGGATTAAATGGACTGTTGCAGCTTTACCTGGTCGCAAGTTGCACAGCGGCCAGAACTCAAGAATCTGTCTTGAAAATGTTTTATATTGAAAAGTTTTATATGCTGCTAGAATAATAATACAAATGTTTTATGTGATGTTTTATATGCTAAAAGAGTTCCAGTGGCATTAGCAAGATGTTTTATGAAAAGGAGTACCAGTAACGTTAAAAAGAGAAGAATACCTCCCATAAAGGGATGAGTGAAAAGTTATTGTCTTATATACGAATGCATTCTAAAAACTTGTATGTTTAAATTGTCTTTGCTCTTTTCCAGCCCGAGGACGTGCTGTGATTTACCAGGGGGGAATGTAGCACCCCGAGGGCTCGGCTGCTACAGGGGTATTGCACCTCGAACCAGAGGTGTGGTATTCCACTCCCGGGTAAGGATGGATTGTGGACCAGGGCTCGGTAGGCTGCATGCACCACACACACCCCATTTCCGAGGAACAGCTCAACGGTGCTCCCACTAGACAGAAGTGCAGGCACGACAGCATCTGTTCCTGGCCGGAGTGGGGAGGGGGGTGGAATACCCAGTGGTGTAGGAGCAGATAGGGGTGGGTCTCTGGGCATAGGTAGGAGCCCATTGGTTGCTAGTCACCTGGGCTCGGGTGTCAGAAGGAGGTATATAAGGTGGGCACCATCTTAGAACGAGGTCCAGTCCAGTTCAGTTCAGTGGAGACAGTCTGAGGAGAAGACAGGAAGCAGAGCCCCTGCATGGGCTCTGCTCTGCAGGCAGGCCTTGTCAGGAGGCTGGAGCCTGAGAGAGGGAGAGAGAAGAAGGAACAGAAAGGAAAGTAGGAAAGGAACTGGAACAGAGGAGAAAGGAAGCAAGGAACACAGAGAAAGGCCCAGAGACACGAAGGCAGAAGGAACCCCATATGCCCAGGAGATACAGGGTGAAGGGTTGGCAGAGCAGGGTATCGGAACCCGAATTGGTGGAGGCGACTAATCCTCAGCCAAAACCGGAGGTTGTGACCACATCTTGGTGCAACCCCTCACTACAGCCACCAGAAAGGCATACCGTATAGGGTCAGGGAAACCGGAGAGAGGTTTCGCCAACAGAAGGCCCGAGGAAGCTGGACAAAGGTGGGTCCCTGGTGGGGACGGCCAGTAGAAAGGAAGAGAGGGGAGCTCTGAACCACACTCTGGAATTGCCTGGGAGTTGACCGAGTCCCTTGCCTGGTGAGCGCAGCACAGCTCAGGCGGTCCCTCATGTGCACAAGTGACCAGAATAACAACCGTGAGTAAAGCTTTGAAAACTGCAACTGCACGTCTCTGTGATTGCTCGCCGCACCGGCACCATTGGGACTGGGACGCTCGCACCATCACTCCCATCATCTCTCACATTAGCTGCCCTGAGGCAATACTCCTCCCGTGGGGAGTTATCCCATACTCGGCTGCGCAACCAACATCAGCCTCAGCGGTCGGCAGCGCAGCGGCGGTCCCCACTGACTGCAATCCACGCGTGGCGTAGTCGGACACTTATTACAACATTTAGACTGCCACTGGTTTGACCACCCTGGGCACGGACCGGGTCACCGCCACGGAGAACTACAACCCCCAGCGATCCGGCTCCGGGTATTCCCCCTGCACAGCAGCAGCAACACAGGCCCAGGGGGCGCGTCATAAGCTCCTAGGAGCAGGGTGTATATTATATTGTAAGCTCCTAGGAGCAGGGTGTATAGTAGATTGTAAGCTACTAGGATCAGAGTGTATAGTAGATTGTAAGCTCCTAGGAGCAGGGTGTATATTATATTGTAAGCTACTAGGAGCAGGGTGTACAGTAGATTGTAAGCTTCTAGGAGCAAAGTGTATATTAGATTGTAAGCTTCTAGGAGCAGGGTGTATAGTAGATTGTAAGCTTCTAGGAGCAAAGTGTATATTAGATTGTAAGCTTCTAGGAGCAGGGTGTATATTAGATTGTTAGCTCCTAGGAGCAGGGTGTATATTAGATTGTAAGCTCCTAGGAGCAGGGTGTATATTAGATTGTAAGCTGCTAGGAGCAGGGTGTATATTAGATTGTAAGCTCCTAGGAGCAGGGTGTATATTAGACTGTAAGCTCCAAGCAGCAGGAAGTATATTAGATTATAAGCTCCTAGGAGCAGGGTGTATATTAGATTGTAAATTCCTTGGAGCAGGGTGTATATTAGATTGTAAGCTCCTAGGAGCCGGGTGTATATTAGATTGTAAACTCCTAGGAGCCGGGTGTATATTAGATTGTAAGCTCCTAGGAGCAGGGTGTATAGTAGATTGTAAACTCCTAGGAGCAGAGTGTATATTAGATTGTAAGCTCCTAGGAGCAGGGTGTATATTAGACTGTAAGCTCCTAGCAGCAGGAAGTATATTGGATTATAAGCTCCTAGGAGCAGGGTGTATATTAGATTGTAAGCTCCTAGGAGCAGAGTGTATATTAGATTGTAAGCTCTTAGGAGCAGGGTGTATATTAGATTGTAAGCTCCTAGGAGCAGGGTGTATATTAGATTGTAAGCTCCTAGGAGCAGGGTGTATATTAGATTGTAAACTCCGAGGATCAAGGTGTATATTAGAGTGTAAACTCCTTGGAGCAGGGTGTATATTAGATTGTAAGCTCCTAGGAGCAGGGTGTATATTAGAGTGTAAGCTCCTAGGAGCAGGGTGTATATTATATTGCAAGCTCCTAGGAGCAGGGTGTATAGTAGATTGTAAACTACTAGGATCAGAGAGTATAGTAGATTGTAAGCTCCTAGGAGTAGGGTGTATATTATATTGTAAGCTACTAGGAGCAGGGTGTATAGTAGATTCTAAGCTTTTAGGAGCAAGGTGTATATTAGAGTGTAAACTCCTTGGAGAAGGGTGTATATTAGATTATAAGATCCTAGGAGCAGGGTGTATGTTAGATTATAAGATCCTAGCAGCAGGGTGTATATTAGATTGTAAGCTCCTAGGAGCAGGGTGTATAGCAGATTTTAAGCTCCTAGGAGCAGGGCGTACAGTAGATTGTAAGCTCCTAGGAGCAGGGTGTATATTAGATTGTAAGCTCTTAAGAGCAGGGTGTATAGTAGATTGTAAGCTCCTAGGAGCAGGGTGTACAGTAGATTGTAAGCTCCTAGGAGCAGGGTGTATATTAGATTGTAAGCTCTTAAGAGCAGGGTGTATAGTAGATTGCAAGCTCCTAGGAGCAGGGTGTACAGTAGATTGTAAGCTCCTATGAGCAGAGTGTATATTAGATTGTAAGCTCCTAGGAGCAGGGTGTATATTAGATTGTAAGCTTCTAGCAGCAGGGTGAATATTAGATTGTAAGCTCCTAGGAGCAGGGTGTATATTAGATTGTAAGCTCCTAGCAGCAGGGTGTATATTAGATTGTAAGCTCCTAGGAGCAGGGTGTATATTAGATTGTAAGCTCCTAGGAGCAGGGTGTATGTTAGATTGTAAGCTCCTAGGAGCAGGGTGTATAGTAGATTGTAAGCTCCTAGGAGCAGGGTGTATATTAGACTGTAAGCTCCTAGCAGCAGGAAGTATATTAGATTATAAGCTCCTAGGAGCAGGGTGTATATTAGATTGTAAGCTCCTAGGAGCAGAGTGTATATTAGATTGTAAGCTCTTAGGAGCAGGGTGTATATTAGATTGTAAGCTCCTAGGAGCAGGGTGTATATTAGATTGTAAGCTCCTAGGAGCAGGGTGTATATTAGATTGTAAACTCCGAGGATCAAGGTGTATATTAGAGTGTAAACTCCTTGGAGCAGGGTGTATATTAGATTGTAAGCTCCTAGGAGCAGGGTGTATATTAGAGTGTAAGCTCCTAGGAGCAGGGTGTATATTATATTGCAAGCTCCTAGGAGCAGGGTGTATAGTAGATTGTAAACTACTAGGATCAGAGAGTATAGTAGATTGTAAGCTCCTAGGAGTAGGTTGTATATTATATTGTAAGCTACTAGGAGCAGGGTGTATAGTAGATTCTAAGCTTTTAGGAGCAAGGTGTATATTAGAGTGTAAACTCCTTGGAGAAGGGTGTATATTAGATTATAAGCTCCTAGGAGCAGGGTGTATGTTAGATTATAAGATCCTAGCAGCAGGGTGTATATTAGATTGTAAGCTCCTAGGAGCAGGGTGTATAGCAGATTTTAAGCTCCTAGGAGCAGGGCGTACAGTAGATTGTAAGCTCCTAGGAGCAGGGTGTATATTAGATTGTAAGCTCTTAAGAGCAGGGTGTATAGTAGATTGTAAGCTCCTAGGAGCAGGGTGTAAATTAGATTGCAAGCTCCTAGGAGCAGGGTGTACAGTAGATTGTAAGCTCCTATGAGCAGAGTGTATATTAGATTGTAAGCTCCTAGGAGCAGGGTGTATATTAGATTGTAAGCTTCTAGCAGCAGGGTGAATATTAGATTGTAAGCTCCTAGGAGCAGGGTGTATATTAGATTGTAAGCTCCTAGCAGCAGGGTGTATATTAGATTGTAAGCTCCTAGGAGCAGGGTGTATATTAGATTGTAAGCTCCTAGGAGCAGGGTGTATGTTAGATTGTAAGCTCCTAGGAGCAGGGTGTATAGTAGATTGTAAGCTCCTAGGAGCAGGGTGTATATTAGATTGTAAGCTCCAAGAAGCAGGGTGTATATTAGATTGTAAGCTCTTAAGAGCAGAGTGTATATTAGATTGTAAGCTCCTAGGAGCAGGGTGTACATTAGGTTGTAAGTTCCTTGGAGCAGGGTGTACATTCGATTGTAAGCTCCTAGGAGCCGGGTGTATAGTAGATTGTAAACTCCTAGGAGCCGGGTGTATATTAGATTGTAAGCTTCTAGGAGCAGGGTGTATAGTAGATTGTAAGCTCCTAGGAGCAGAGTGTATATTAGATTGTAAGCTCCTAGGAGCAGGGTGTATATTAGATTGTAAGCTCCTAGGAGCAGGGTGTATATTAGAGTGTAAGCTCCTAGGAGCAGGGTGTATATTATATTGCAAGCTCCTAGGAGCAGGGTGTATATTAGATTGTAAGCTCCTAGGAGCAGGGTGTATAGTAGATTGTAAGCTCCTAGGAGCAGGGTGTATAGTAGATTGTAAGCTCCTAGGAGCAAGGTGTATATTAGATTGTAAGCTCCTAGGAGCAGGGTGTATATTAGATTGTAAGCTCCTAGGAGCAGGGTGTATATTAGATTGTAAGCTCCTAGAAGCAGGGTGTATATTAGATTGTAAGCTCCTAGGAGCAGAGTGTATAGTGGATTGTAAGCTCCTAGGAGCAGGGTGTATAGTAGATTGTAAGCTCCTAGGAGCAGGGTGTATATTAGATTGTAAACTCTTTAGAGCAGGGTATATATTAGATTGTAATCTCCTAGGAGCAGGGTGTGTATTACATTGTAAGCTCCTAGGAGCCGGGTGTATATTAGATTGTAAACTCCTAGGAGCAGGGTGTATATTAGAGTGTAAGCTCCTAGGAGCAGGGTGTATAGTAGATTGTAAGCTCCTATGAGCAAGGTGTATATTAGAGTGTAAGCTCCTAGTAGCAGAGTGTATATTAGATTGTAAGCTCCTAGGAGCAGGGTGTATAGTAGATTATAAGCTCCTAGGAGCAGGGTGTATATTAGATTGTAAGCTTATAGCAGCAGTGTGTATATTAGATTGTAAGCTCCTAGGAGCAGGGTGTATATTAGATCGTAAGCTCATAGCAGCAGTGTGTATATTAGATTGTAAGCTCCTAGGAGAAGGGCGTATATTATATTGTAAGCTCCTAGGAGCAAGGTGTATATTAGATTGTAAGCTCCTAGGAGTAGTGTGTATATTAGATTGTAAGCTCCTTGGAGCAGGGTGTACATTAGATTGTAAGCTCCTAGGAGCAGGCTGTATATTTGATTGTAAGCTCCTAGGAGCAGGCTGTATATTTGATTGTAAGCTCCTAGGAGCAGGCTGTATATTAGATTGTAAGCTCCTATGAGCAGGGTGTATATTAGATTGTAAGCTCCTAGGAGCAAGGTGTATATTAGATTGTAAGCTCCTAGGAGCAGGGTGTATAGTAGTTTGTAAGCTCCTAGGAGCAGGGTGTATATTAGATTGTAAGCTCCTAGGAGCAAGGTGTATATTAGATTGTAAGCTCCTAGGAGCAGGGTGTATAGTAGATTGTAAGCTCCTAGGGGCAGGGTGTATAGTAGATTGTAAGCTCCTAGGAGCAGGGTGTATATTACAGTGAAAGCTCCTAGGAGCAAGGTGTATTTTAGATTGTAAGCTCCTAGGAGCAGGGTGTATAGTAGATTGTAAGCTCCTAGGAGCAGTGTGTATATTAGATTGTAAACTCCTAGGAGCAGGGTGTATAGTAGATTGTAAACTCCTAGGAGCAGGGTGTATAGTAGATTGTAAGCTCCTAGGAGCAAGGTGTATATTAGATTGTAAGCTCCTAGGAGCAGGGTGTATATTAGAGTGTAAGCTACTAGGAGCAGAGTGTATATTAGATTGTAAGCTCCTTGGAGCAGGGTGTATATTAGATTGTAAGCTCCTAGGAGCAGAGTGTATATTAGATTGTAAGCTCCTAGGAGCAGGGTGAATATTAGATTGTAAGCTCCTAGGAGCAGGGTGTATATTAGATTGTAAGCTCCTTGGAGCAGGGTGTATATTAGATTGTAAGCTCCTAGGAGCAGGGTGTATATTAGATTGTAAGCTCCTAGGAGCAGGGTGAATATTAGATTGTAAGCTCCTAGGAGCAGGGTGTATATTAGATTGTAAGCTCCTAGGAGCAGGGTGTATATTAGAGTGTAAGATCCTAGGAGCAGGGTGTATATTAGATTGTAAGCTCCTTGGAGCAGGGTGTATATTAGATTGTAAGCTCCTAGGAGCAGGATGTATATTAGATTGTAAGCTCCTAGGAGCAGGATGTATATTAGATTGTAAACTCCTAGGAGCAGGGTGTATATTAGATTATAAGCTCCTAGGAGCAAGGTGTATATTAGATTGTAAGCTCCTAGCAGCAGGGTGTATATTAGATTTAAAGCTCCTAGGAGCAAGGTGTATATTAGATTGTAAGCTCCTAGGAGCAGGGTGTATATTAGAGTGTAAGCTCCTAGGAGCAGGGTGTATATTACATTGTAAGCTCCTAGGAGCAGGGTGTATAGTAGATTATAAGCTCCTAGGACCAGGGTGTATAGTAGATTGTAAGCTCCTAGCAGCAGGGTGTATATTAGATTTAAAGCTCCTAGGAGCAAGGTGTATATTAGATTGTAAGCTCCTAGGAGCAGGGTGTATAGTAGATTGTAAACTCCTAAGAGCAGGGTGTATATTAGATTGTAAACTCTTTAGAGCAGGGTGTATATTAGATTGTAATCTCCTAGGAGCAGGGTGTGTATTACATTGTAAGCTCCTAGGAGCAGGGTGTATATTAGATTGTAAGCTCCTAGCAGCAGGGTGTATATTAGAGTGAAATCTCCTAGGAGCAAGGTGTATATTAGATTGTAAGCTCCTAGGAGCAGGGTGTATATTAGATTGTAAGCTCGTAGGAGCAGGGTGTATAGTAGATTGCAAGCTCCTAGGAGCTGGGTGTACAGTAGATTGTAAGCTCCTAGGAGCAGGGTGTATATTAGAGTGAAAGCACCTAGGAGCAAGGTGTATACTAGATTGTTAGCTCCTAGGAGCAGGGTGTATATTAGATTTTAAGCTCCTAGTAGCAGGGTGTATAGTAGATTGTAAGCTCCTAGGAGCAGGGTGTATAGTAGATTGTAAGCTCCTAGGAGCAGGGTGTATAGTAGATTGTAAGCTCCTAGGAGCAGGGTGTATAGTAGATTGTAAGCTCCTAGGAGCAGGGTGTATAGTAGATTGTAAGCTCCTAGGAGCAGAGTGTATATTAGAGTGTAAGCTCCTAGGAGCAGGGTGTATATTAGATTGTAAGCTCCTAGGAGCAGAGTGTATATTAGATTGTAAGCTCCTAGGAGCAGGGTGTATATTAGATTGTAAGCTCCTAGGAGCAGGGTGTATATGAGATTGTAAGCTCCTAGCAGCAGGGTGTATATTAGATTGTAAGCTCCTAGAAGCAGGATGTATATTAAATTGTAAGCTCCTAGGATCAGTGTGTATATTAGATTGTAAGCTCCTAGGAGCAGGGTGTATATTAGATTGTAAGCTCCTAGGAGCAGGGTGTATATTAGATTGTAAGCTCCTAGGAGCAGGGTGTATATTAGCTTGTAAGCTCCTAGGAGCAGGGTGTATATTAGATTGTAAGCTCCTAGGAGCAGGGTGTATATTAGAGTGTAAGCTCCTAGGAGCAGGGTGTATATTACATTGTAAGCTCCTAGGAGCAGGGTGTATAGTAGATTATAAGCTCCTAGGAGCAAGGTGTATATTAGATTGTAAGCTCCTAGGATCAGGGTGTATATTAGATTGTTAGCTCCTAGGAGCAGGGTGTATATTAAATTGTAAGCTCCTAGGAGCAGGGTGTATAGTAGATTGTAAGCTCCTAGCAGCAGGGTGTATATTAGATTGCAAGCTCCTAGGAGCAGGGTGGATATTAGATTGTAAGCTCCTAGGAGCAGGGTATATAGTAGATTGTAAGCACCTAGGAGCAGGGTGTATATTAGATTGTAAGCTCCTAGGAGCAGGGTGTATATTAGATTGTAAGCTCCTAGGAGCAGGGTGGATATTAGATTGTAAACTCTTTAGAGGAGGGTGTATATTAGATTGTAAGATCCTAGGACCAGGGTGTATATTAGATTGTAAGCTCCTAGGAGCAGGGTGTATATTAGATTGTAAGCTCCTAGGAGCAGGGTGTATATTAGATTGTAAACTCTTTAGAGGAGGGTGTATATTAGATTGTAAGATCCTAGGAGCAGGATGTATATTAGATTGTAAGCTCCTAGGAGCAGGGAGTATATTAGATTGTAAGCTCCTAGGAGCAGGGAGTATATTAGATTGTAAGCTCCTAGGAGCAGGGTGTATATTAGATTGTAAGCTCCTAGGAGCAGGGTGTATATTAGATTGTAAGCTCCTAGGAGAAGGGTGTATATTAGATTGTAAGCTCCTTGGAGCAGGGAGTATATTAGATTGTAAGCTCCTAGGAGCAGGGTGTATATTAGATTGTAAGCTCCTAGGAGCAGGGTGTATATTAGATTGTAAGATCCTAGGAGCAGGGTGTATATTAGATTGTAAGATCCTAGGAGCAGAGTGTATATTAGATTGTAAGCTCATAGGAGCAGGGTGTATATTACATTGTAAGCTCCTAGGAGCAGGGTGTATATTAGATCGTAAGCTCATAGCAGCAGTGTGTATATTAGATTGTAAGCTCCTAGGAGAAGGGTGTATATTATATTGTAAGCTCCTAGGAGCAGGGTGTATATTATATTGCAAGCTCCTAGGAGCAAGGTGTATATTAGATTGTAAGCTCCTAGGAGCAGGGTGTATATTACATTGTAAGCTCCTAGGAGCAGGGTGTATATTAGATTGTAAGCTCCTAGGAGTAGGGTGTATATAAGATTGTAAGTTCCTTGGAGCAGGGTGTACATTAGATTGTAAGCTCCTAGGAGCAGGCTGTATATTTCATTGTAAGCTCCTAGGAGCAAGGTGTATATTAGATTGTAAGCTCCTAGGAGCAGGGTGTATAATAGATTGTAAGCTCCTAGGAGCAAGGTGTATATTAGATTGTAAGCTCCTAGGAGCAGGGTGTATATTAGATTGTAAGCTCCTAGGAGCAGGGTGTATATTAGATTGTAAGCTCCTAGAAGCAGGGTGTATATTAGATTGTAAGCTCCTAGGAGCAGAGTGTATAGTAGATTGTAAGCTCCTAGGAGCAGGGTGTATAGTAGATTGTAAGCTCCTAGGAGCAGGGTGTATATTAGATTGTAAACTCTTTAGAGCAGGGTGTATATTAGATTGTAATCTCCTAGGAGCAGGGTGTGTATTACATTGTAAGCTCCTAGGAGCCGGGTGTATATTAGATTGTAAACTCCTAGGAGCAGGGTGTATATTAGAGTGTAAGCTCCTAGGAGCAGGGTGTATAGTAGATTGTAAGCTCCTATGAGCAAGGTGTATATTAGAGTGTAAGCTCCTAGTAGCAGAGTGTATATTAGATTGTAAGCTCCTAGGAGCAGGGTGTATAGTAGATTATAAGCTCCTAGGAGCAGGGTGTATATTAGATTGTAAGCTTATAGCAGCAGTGTGTATATTAGATTGTAAGCTCCTAGGAGCAGGGTGTATATTAGATCGTAAGCTCATAGCAGCAGTGTGTATATTAGATTGTAAGCTCCTAGGAGAAGGGCGTATATTATATTGTAAGCTCCTAGGAGCAAGGTGTATATTAGATTGTAAGCTCCTAGGAGTAGGGTGTATATTAGATTGTAAGCTCCTTGGAGCAGGGTGTACATTAGATTGTAAGCTCCTAGGAGCAGGCTGTATATTTGATTGTAAGCTCCTAGGAGCAGGCTGTATATTAGATTGTAAGCTCCTATGAGCAGGGTGTATATTAGATTGTAAGCTCCTAGGAGCAAGGTGTATATTAGATTGTAAGCTCCTAGGAGCAGGGTGTATAGTAGTTTGTAAGCTCCTAGGAGCAGGGTGTATATTAGATTGTAAGCTCCTAGGAGCAAGGTGTATATTAGATTGTAAGCTCCTAGGAGCAGGGTGTATAGTAGATTGTAAGCTCCTAGGGGCAGGGTGTATAGTAGATTGTAAGCTCCTAGGAGCAGGCTGTATATTACAGTGAAAGCTCCTAGGAGCAAGGTGTATTTTAGATTGTAAGCTCCTAGGAGCAGGGTGTATAGTAGATTGTAAGCTCCTAGGAGCAGTGTGTATATTAGATTGTAAACTCCTAGGAGCAGGGTGTATAGTAGATTGTAAACTCCTAGGAGCAGGGTGTATAGTAGATTGTAAGCTCCTAGGAGCAAGGTGTATATTAGATTGTAAGCTCCTAGGAGCAGAGTGTATATTAGAGTGTAAGCTACTAGGAGCAGAGTGTATATTAGATTGTAAGCTCCTTGGAGCAGGGTGTATATTAGATTGTAAGCTCCTAGGAGCAGAGTGTATATTAGATTGTAAGCTCCTAGGAGCAGGGTGAATATTAGATTGTAAGCTCCTAGGAGCAGGGTGTATATTAGATTGTAAGCTCCTTGGAGCAGGGTGTATATTAGATTGTAAGCTCCTAGGAGCAGGGTGTATATTAGATTGTAAGCTCCTAGGAGCAGGGTGAATATTAGATTGTAAGCTCCTAGGAGCAGGGTGTATATTAGATTGTAAGCTCCTAGGAGCAGGGTGTATATTAGAGTGTAAGATCCTAGGAGCAGGGTGTATATTAGATTGTAAGCTCCTTGGAGCAGGGTGTATATTAGATTGTAAGCTCCTAGGAGCAGGATGTATATTAGATTGTAAGCTCCTAGGAGCAGGATGTATATTAGATTGTAAACTCCTAGGAGCAGGGTGTATATTAGATTATAAGCTCCTAGGAGCAAGGTGTATATTAGATTGTAAGCTCCTAGCAGCAGGGTGTATATTAGATTTAAAGCTCCTAGGAGCAAGGTGTATATTAGATTGTAAGCTCCTAGGAGCAGGGTGTATATTAGAGTGTAAGCTCCTAGGAGCAGGGTGTATATTACATTGTAAGCTCCTAGGAGCAGGGTGTATAGTAGATTATAAGCTCCTAGGACCAGGGTGTATAGTAGATTGTAAGCTCCTAGCAGCAGGGTGTATATTAGATTTAAAGCTCCTAGGAGCAAGGTGTATATTAGATTGTAAGCTCCTAGGAGCAGGGTGTATAGTAGATTGTAAACTCCTAAGAGCAGGGTGTATATTAGATTGTAAACTCTTTAGAGCAGGGTGTATATTAGATTGTAATCTCCTAGGAGCAGGGTGTGTATTACATTGTAAGCTCCTAGGAGCAGGGTGTATATTAGATTGTAAGCTCCTAGCAGCAGGGTGTATATTAGAGTGAAATCTCCTAGGAGCAAGGTGTATATTAGATTGTAAGCTCCTAGGAGCAGGGTGTATATTAGATTGTAAGCTCGTAGGAGCAGGGTGTATAGTAGATTGCAAGCTCCTAGGAGCTGGGTGTACAGTAGATTGTAAGCTCCTAGGAGCAGGGTGTATATTAGAGTGAAAGCACCTAGGAGCAAGGTGTATACTAGATTGTTAGCTCCTAGGAGCAGGGTGTATATTAGATTTTAAGCTCCTAGTAGCAGGGTGTATAGTAGATTGTAAGCTCCTAGGAGCAGGGTGTATAGTAGATTGTAAGCTCCTAGGAGCAGGGTGTATAGTAGATTGTAAGCTCCTAGGAGCAGGGTGTATAGTAGATTGTAAGCTCCTAGGAGCAGGGTGTATAGTAGATTGTAAGCTCCTAGGAGCAGAGTGTATATTAGAGTGTAAGCTCCTAGGAGCAGGGTGTATATTAGATTGTAAGCTCCTAGGAGCAGAGTGTATATTAGATTGTAAGCTCCTAGGAGCAGGGTGTATATTAGATTGTAAGCTCCTAGGAGCAGGGTGTATATGAGATTGTAAGCTCCTAGCAGCAGGGTGTATATTAGATTGTAAGCTCCTAGAAGCAGGATGTATATTAAATTGTAAGCTCCTAGGATCAGTGTGTATATTAGATTGTAAGCTCCTAGGAGCAGGGTGTATATTAGATTGTAAGCTCCTAGGAGCAGGGTGTATATTAGATTGTAAGCTCCTAGGAGCAGGGTGTATATTAGCTTGTAAGCTCCTAGGAGCAGGGTGTATATTAGATTGTAAGCTCCTAGGAGCAGGGTGTATATTAGAGTGTAAGCTCCTAGGAGCAGGGTGTATATTACATTGTAAGCTCCTAGGAGCAGGGTGTATAGTAGATTATAAGCTCCTAGGAGCAAGGTGTATATTAGATTGTAAGCTCCTAGGATCAGGGTGTATATTAGATTGTTAGCTCCTAGGAGCAGGGTGTATATTAAATTGTAAGCTCCTAGGAGCAGGGTGTATAGTAGATTGTAAGCTCCTAGCAGCAGGGTGTATATTAGATTGCAAGCTCCTAGGAGCAGGGTGGATATTAGATTGTAAGCTCCTAGGAGCAGGGTATATAGTAGATTGTAAGCACCTAGGAGCAGGGTGTATATTAGATTGTAAGCTCCTAGGAGCAGGGTGTATATTAGATTGTAAGCTCCTAGGAGCAGGGTGGATATTAGATTGTAAACTCTTTAGAGGAGGGTGTATATTAGATTGTAAGATCCTCGGACCAGGGTGTATATTAGATTGTAAGCTCCTAGGAGCAGGGTGTATATTAGATTGTAAGCTCCTAGGAGCAGGGTGTATATTAGATTGTAAACTCTTTAGAGGAGGGTGTATATTAGATTGTAAGATCCTAGGAGCAGGATGTATATTAGATTGTAAGCTCCTAGGAGCAGGGAGTATATTAGATTGTAAGCTCCTAGGAGCAGGGAGTATATTAGATTGTAAGCTCCTAGGAGCAGGGTGTATATTAGATTGTAAGCTCCTAGGAGCAGGGTGTATATTAGATTGTAAGCTCCTAGGAGAAGGGTGTATATTAGATTGTAAGCTCCTTGGAGCAGGGAGTATATTAGATTGTAAGCTCCTAGGAGCAGGGTGTATATTAGATTGTAAGCTCCTAGGAGCAGGGTGTATATTAGATTGTAAGATCCTAGGAGCAGGGTGTATATTAGATTGTAAGATCCTAGGAGCAGAGTGTATATTAGATTGTAAGCTCATAGGAGCAGGGTGTATATTACATTGTAAGCTCCTAGGAGCAGGGTGTATATTAGATCGTAAGCTCATAGCAGCAGTGTGTATATTAGATTGTAAGCTCCTAGGAGAAGGGTGTATATTATATTGTAAGCTCCTAGGAGCAGGGTGTATATTATATTGCAAGCTCCTAGGAGCAAGGTGTATATTAGATTGTAAGCTCCTAGGAGCAGGGTGTATATTACATTGTAAGCTCCTAGGAGCAGGGTGTATATTAGATTGTAAGCTCCTAGGAGTAGGGTGTATATTAGATTGTAAGTTCCTTGGAGCAGGGTGTACATTAGATTGTAAGCTCCTAGGAGCAGGCTGTATATTTCATTGTAAGCTCCTAGGAGCAAGGTGTATATTAGATTGTAAGCTCCTAGGAGCAGGGTGTATAATAGATTGTAAGCTCCTAGGAGCAAGGTGTATATTAGATTGTAAGCTCCTAGGAGCAGGGTGTATAGTAGTTTGTAAACTCCTAGGAGCAGGGTGTATATTAGATTGTAAGCTCCTAGGAGCAAGGTGTATATTAGATTGTAAGCTCCTAGGAGCAGGGTGTATAGTAGATTGTAAGCTCCTAGGGGCAGGGTGTACAGTAGATTGTATGCTCCAGGGAGCAGGGTGTATATTAGAGTGAAAGCTCCTAGGAGCAAGGTGTATTTTAGATTGTAAGCTCCTAGGAGCAGGGTGTATAGTAGATTGTAAGCTCCAAGGAGCAGTGTGTATATTAGATTGTAAGCTCCTAGGAGCAGGGTGTATAGTAGATTGTAAGCTCCTAGGAGCAGGGTGTATAGTAGATTGTAAGCTCCTAGGAGCAAAGTGTATATTAGATTGTAAGCTCCTAGGAGCAGGGTGTATATTAGATTGTAAGCTCCTAGGAGCAGGGTGTATATTAGATTGTAAGCTCCTAGGAGCAGGGTGGATATTAGATTGTAAACTCTTTAGAGGAGGGTGTATATTAGATTGTAAGATCCTAGGACCAGGGTGTATATTAGATTGTAAGCTCCTAGGAGCAGGGTGTATATTAGATTGTAAGCTCCTAGGAGCAGGGTGTATATTAGATTGTAAACTCTTTAGAGGAGGGTGTATATTAGATTGTAAGATCCTAGGAGCAGGGTGTATATTAGATTGTAAGCTCCTAGGAGCAGGGAGTATATTAGATTGTAAGCTCCTAGGAGCAGGGAGTATATTAGATTGTAAGCTCCTAGGAGCAGGGTGTATATTAGATTGTAAGCTCCTAGGAGCAGGGTGTATATTAGATTGTAAGCTCCTAGGAGAAGGGTGTATATTAGATTGTAAGCTCCTTGGAGCAGGGAGTATATTAGATTGTAAGCTCCTAGGAGCAGGGTGTATATTAGATTGTAAGCTCCTAGGAGCAGGGTGTATATTAGATTGTAAGATCCTAGGAGCAGGGTGTATATTAGATTGTAAGATCCTAGGAGCAGAGTGTATATTAGATTGTAAGCTCCTAGGAGCAGGGTGTATATTACATTGTAAGCTCCTAGGAGCAGGGTGTATATTAGAGTGTAAGCTCCTAGGAGCAGGGTGTATATTAGATCGTAAGCTCATAGCAGCAGTGTGTATATTAGATTGTAAGCTCCAAGGAGAAGGGTGTATATTATATTGTAAGCTCCTAGGAGCAGGGTGTATATTATATTGCAAGCTCCTAGGAGCAAGGTGTATATTAGATTGTAAGCTCCTAGGAGCAGGGTGTATATTACATTGTAAGCTCCTAGGAGCAGGGTGTATATTAGATTGTAAGCTCCTAGGAGTAGGGTGTATATTAGATTGTAAGCTCCTTGGAGCAGGGTGTACATTAGATTGTAAGCTCCTAGGAGCAGGCTGTATATTTCATTGTAAGATCCTAGGAGCAAGGTGTATATTAGATTGTAAGCTCCTAGGAGCAGGGTGTATAATAGATTGTAAGCTCCTAGGAGCAAGGTGTATATTAGATTGTAAGCTCCTAGGAGCAGGGTGTATAGTAGTTTGTAAACTCCTAGGAGCAGGGTGTATATTAGATTGTAAGCTCCTAGGAGCAAGGTGTATATTAGATTGTAAGCTCCTAGGAGCAGGGTGTATAGTAGATTGTAAGCTCCTAGGGGCAGGGTGTACAGTAGATTGTAAGCTCCAGGGAGCAGGGTGTATATTAGAGTGAAAGCTCCTAGGAGCAAGGTGTATTTTAGATTGTAAGCTCCTAGGAGCAGGGTGTATAGTAGATTGTAAACTCCAAGGAGCAGTGTGTATATTAGATTGTAAGCTCCTAGGAGCAGGGTGTATAGTAGATTGTAAGCTCCTAGGAGCAGGGTGTATAGTAGATTGTAAGCTCCTAGGAGCAAAGTGTATATTAGATTGTAAGCTCCTAGGAGCAGGGTGTATATTAGATTGTAAGCTCCTAGGAACAGAGTGTATATTAGATTGTAAGATCCTAGGAGCAGGGTGTATATTAGATTGTAAGCTCCTAGGAGCAGGGTGTATATTAGATTGTAAACTGCTAGGAGCAAAGTGTATATTAGATTGTAAGCTACTAGGAGCAGAGTGTATATTAGATTGTAAGCTCCTTTGAGCAGGGTGTATATTACATTGTAAGCTCCTTGGAGCAGGGTGTATATTAGATTGTAAGCTCCTAGGAGCAGGCTGTATATTTGATTGTAAGCGCCTAGGAGTAAGGTGTATATTAGATTGTAAGCTCCTAGGAGAAGGGTGTATAGTAGTTTGTAAGCTTCTAGGAGCAGGGTGTATATTAGATTGTAAGCTCCTAGGAGCAGGGTGTATATTAGATTGTAAGCTCCTAGGAGCAGGGTATATATTAGAGTGTAAGCTCCTAGGAGCAGGGTGTATATTAGATCGTAAGCTCATAGCAGCAGTGTGTATATTAGATTGTAAGCTCCTAGGAGCAGGGTGTATATTATATTGTAAGCTCCTAGGAGCAAGGTGTATATTAGATTGTAAG
The DNA here is from genome assembly GCF_046119375.1 of Phyllobates terribilis. Taxonomy (NCBI): domain Eukaryota; kingdom Metazoa; phylum Chordata; class Amphibia; order Anura; family Dendrobatidae; genus Phyllobates; species Phyllobates terribilis. The sequence continues at coordinate 29,552,609 of NW_027362768.1, read as the reverse complement.
CTCCTAGGAGCAGGGTGTATATTACATTGTAAGCTCCTAGGAGCACGGTGTATATTAGAGTGTAAGCTCCTAGGAGCAGAGTGTATATTAGATTGTAAGCTCCTAGGAGCAGGGTGTATATTAGATTGTAAGCTCCTAGGAGCAGGGTGTATAGTAGTTTGTAAGCTCCTAGGAGCAGGGTATATATTAGATTGTAAGCTCCTAGGAGCAGGGTGTATATTAGAGTGTAAGCTCCTAGGAGCAGGGTGTATAATATATTGTAAGCTCCTAGGAGCAGGGTGTATATTAGAGTGTAAGCTCCTAGGAGCAGGGTGTATATTATATTGTAAGCTCCTAGGAGCAGGGTGTATAGTAGATTGTAAGCTACTAGGATCAGAGTGTATAGTAGATTGTAAGCTCCTAGGAGCAGGGTGTATATTATATTGTAAGCTACTAGGAGCAGGGTGTATAGTAGATTGTAAGCTTCTAGGAGCAAAGTGTATATTAGAGTGTAAACTCCTTGGAGAAGGGTGTATATTAGATTATAAGCTCCTAGGAGCAGGGTGTATATTAGATTGTAAGCTCCTAGCAGCAGGGTGTATATTAGATTGTAAGCTCCTAGGAGCAGGGTGTATATTAGATTGTTAGCTCCTAGGAGCAGGGTGTATATTATATTGTAAGCTACTAGGAGCAGGGTGTATAGTAGATTCTAAGCTATTAGGAACAAGGTGTATATTAGAGTGTAAGCTCCTTGGAGAAGGGTGTATATTAGATTATAAGCTCCTAGGAGCAGGGTGTATATTAGATTGTAAGCTCCTAGGAGCAGGGTGTATATTAGATTGTAAGCTCCTAGGAGCAGGGTGTATAGCAGATTTTAAGCTCCTAGGAGCAGGGCGTACAGTAGATTGTAAGCTCCTAGGAGCAGGGTGTATATTAGATTGTAAGCTCCTAGGAGCAGGGTGTATATTAGATTGTAAGCTCCTAGGAGCAGGGTGTATAGCAGATTTTAAGCTCCTAGGAGCAGGGTGTATAGTAGATTGTAAGCTCCTAGGAGCAGGGTGTAAATTAGATTGCAAGCTCCTAGGAGCAGGGTGTACAGTAGATTGTAAGCTCCTAGGAGCAGAGTGTATATTAGATTGTAAGCTCCTAGGAGCAGGATGTATATTAGATTGTAAGCTTCTAGCAGCAGGTTGAATATTAGATTATAAGCTCCTAGGAGCAGGGTGTATATTAGATTGTAAGCTCCTAGCAGCAGGGTGTATATTAGATTGTAAGCTCCTAGGAGCAGGGTGTATATTAGATTGTAAGCTCCTAGGAGCAGGGTGTATGTTAGATTGTAAGCTCCTAGGAGCAGGGTGTATAGTAGATTGTAAGCTCCTAGGAGCAGGGTGTATATTAGATTGTAAGCTCCAAGGAGCAGGGTGTATATTAGATTGTAAGCTCTTAAGAGCAGAGTGTATATTAGATTGTAAGCTCCTAGGAGCAGGGTGTATATTAGATTGTAAGCTCCTAGGAGCAGGGTGTACATTAGATTGTAAGTTCCTTGGAGCAGGGTGTACATTAGATTGTAAGCTCCTAGGAGCCGGGTGTATAGTAGATTGTAAACTCCTAGGAGCCCGGTGTATATTAGATTGTAAGCTCCTAGGAGCAGGGTGTATAGTAGATTGTAGCTCCTAGGAGCAGAGTGTATATTAGATTGTAAGCTCCTAGGAGCAGGGTGTATATTAGACTGTAAGCTCCTAGCAGCAGGAAGTATATTAGATTATAAGCTCCTAGGAGCAGGTTGTATATTAGATTGTAAGCTTCTAGGAGCAGAGTGTATATTAGATTGTTAGCTCCTAGGAGCAGGGTGTATAGTAGATTGTAAGCTCCTAGGAGCAGGGTGTATAGTAGATTGTAAGCTCCTAGGAGCAGGGTGTATATTAGATTGTAAACTCTTTAGAGCAGGGTGTATATTAGATTGTAAGCTCCTAGGAGCAGGGTGTATAATAGATTGTAAGCTCCTAGGAGCAGGGTGTATATTAGATTGTAAGCTCCTAGAAGCAGGGTGTATATTAGATTGTAAGCTCCTAGGAGCAGGGTGTATAGTATATTGTAAGCTCCTAGGAGCAGGGTGTATAGTAGATTGTAAGCTCCTAGGAGCAGGGTGTATATTAGATTGTAAACTCTTTAGAGCAGGGTGTATATTAGATTGTAATCTCCTAGGAGCAGGGTGTGTATTACATTGTAAGCTCCTAGGAGCCGGGTGTATATTAGATTGTAAACTCCTAGGAGCAGGGTGTATATTAGATTGTAAGTTCTTAGAAGCAGGGTGTATATTAGAGTGTAAGCTCCTAGGAGCAGGGTGTATAGTAGATTGTAAGCTACTAGGATCAGAGTGTACAGTAGATTGTAAGCTCCTAGGAGCAGGGTGTATATTATATTGTAAGCTACTAGGATCAGGGTGTATAGTAGATTGTAAGCTTCTAGGAGCAAAGTGTATATTAGAGTGTAAGCTCCTTGGAGAAGGGTGTATATTAGATTATAAGCTCCTAGGAGCAGGGTGTATATTAGATTGTAAGCTACTAGCAGCAGGGTGTGTATTAGATTGTAAGCTCCTAGGAGCAGGGTGTATATTAGATTGTTAGCTACTAGGAGCAGGGTGTATATTAGATTGTAAGCTCCTAGGAGCAGGGTGTATATTAGATTGTAAGCTGCTAGGAGCAGGGAGTATATTAGATTGTAAGCTCTTAAGAGCAGAGTGTATATTAGATTGTAAGCTCCTAGGAGCAGGGTGTATATTAGATTGTAAGTTCCTTGGAGCAGGGTGTATATTAGATTGTAAGCTCCTAGGAGCAGGGTGTATATTAGATTGTAAGCTCCTAGGAGCCGGGTGTATATTAGATTGTAAGCTCCTAGCAGCCGGGTGTATATTAGATTGTAAACTCCTAGGAGCCGGGTGTATATTAGATTGTAAGCTCCTAGGAGCAGAGTGTATATTAGATTGTAAGCTCCTAGGAGCAGGGTGTATATTAGATTGTAAGCTCCTAGGAGCAGGGTGTATAGTAGTTTGTAAGGTCCTAGGAGCAGGGTGTATATTAGATTGTAAGCTCCTAGGAGCAGGGTGTATATTAGAGTGTAAGCTCCTAGGAGCAGGGTGTATAATATATTGTAAGCTCCTAGGAGCAGGGTGTATATTAGAGTGTAAGCTCCTAGGAGCAGGGTGTATATTATATTGTAAGCTCCTAGGAGCAGGGTGTATAGTAGATTGTAAGCTACTAGGATCAGAGTGTATAGTAGATTGTAAGCTCCTAGGAGCAGGGTGTATATTATATTGTAAGCTACTAGGAGCAGGGTGTATAGTAGATTGTAAGCTTCTAGGAGCAAAGTGTATATTAGAGTGTAAACTCCTTGGAGAAGGGTGTATATTAGATTATAAGCTCCTAGGAGCAGGGTGTATATTAGATTGTAAGCTCCTAGCAGCAGGGTGTATATTAGATTGTAAGCTCCTAGGAGCAGGGTGTATATTAGATTGTTAGCTCCTAGGAGCAGGGTGTATATTATATTGTAAGCTACTAGGAGCAGGGTGTATAGTAGATTCTAAGCTATTAGGAACAAGGTGTATATTAGAGTGTAAGCTCCTTGGAGAAGGGTGTATATTAGATTATAAGCTCCTAGGAGCAGGGTGTATATTAGATTGTAAGCTCTTAGGAGCAGGGTGTATATTAGATTGTAAGCTCCTAGGAGCAGGGTGTATAGCAGATTTTAAGCTCCTAGGAGCAGGGCGTACAGTAGATTGTAAGCTCCTAGGAGCAGGGTGTATATTAGATTGTAAGCTCTTAAGAGTAGGGTGTATAGTAGATTGTAAGCTCCTAGGAGCAGGGTGTATATTAGATTGTAAGCTCCTAGGAGCAGGGTGTATATTAGATTGTAAGCTCCTAGGAGCAGGGTGTATAGTAGTTTGTAAGGTCCTAGGAGCAGGGTGTATATTAGATTGTAAGCTCCTAGGAGCAGGGTGTATATTAGAGTGTAAGCTCCTAGGAGCAGGGTGTATAATATATTGTAAGCTCCTAGGAGCAGGGTGTATATTAGAGTGTAAGCTCCTAGGAGCAGGGTGTATATTATATTGTAAGCTCCTAGGAGCAGGGTGTATAGTAGATTGTAAGCTACTAGGATCAGAGTGTATAGTAGATTGTAAGCTCCTAGGAGCAGGGTGTATATTATATTGTAAGCTACTAGGAGCAGGGTGTATAGTAGATTGTAAGCTTCTAGGAGCAAAGTGTATATTAGAGTGTAAACTCCTTGGAGAAGGGTGTATATTAGATTATAAGCTCCTAGGAGCAGGGTGTATATTAGATTGTAAGCTCCTAGCAGCAGGGTGTATATTAGATTGTAAGCTCCTAGGAGCAGGGTGTATATTAGATTGTTAGCTCCTAGGAGCAGGGTGTATATTATATTGTAAGCTACTAGGAGCAGGGTGTATAGTAGATTCTAAGCTATTAGGAACAAGGTGTATATTAGAGTGTAAGCTCCTTGGAGAAGGGTGTATATTAGATTATAAGCTCCTAGGAGCAGGGTGTATATTAGATTGTAAGCTCCTAGGAGCAGGGTGTATATTAGATTGTAAGCTCCTAGGAGCAGGGTGTATAGCAGATTTTAAGCTCCTAGGAGCAGGGCGTACAGTAGATTGTAAGCTCCTAGGAGCAGGGTGTATATTAGATTGTAAGCTCTTAAGAGTAGGGTGTATAGTAGATTGTAAGCTCCTAGGAGCAGGGTGTAAATTAGATTGCAAGCTCCTAGGAGCAGGGTGTACAGTAGATTGTAAGCTCCTAGGAGCAGAGTGTATATTAGATTGTAAGCTCCTAGGAGCAGGATGTATATTAGATTGTAAGCTTCTAGCAGCAGGTTGAATATTAGATTATAAGCTCCTAGGAGCAGGGTGTATATTAGATTGTAAGCTCCTAGCAGCAGGGTGTATATTAGATTGTAAGCTCCTAGGAGCAGGGTGTATATTAGATTGTAAGCTCCTAGGAGCAGGGTGTATGTTAGATTGTAAGCTCCTAGGAGCAGGGTGTATAGTAGATTGTAAGCTCCTAGGAGCAGGGTGTATATTAGATTGTAAGCTCCAAGGAGCAGGGTGTATATTAGATTGTAAGCTCTTAAGAGCAGAGTGTATATTAGATTGTAAGCTCCTAGGAGCAGGGTGTATATTAGATTGTAAGCTCCTAGGAGCAGGGTGTACATTAGATTGTAAGTTCCTTGGAGCAGGGTGTACATTAGATTGTAAGCTCCTAGGAGCCGGGTGTATAGTAGATTGTAAACTCCTAGGAGCCCGGTGTATATTAGATTGTAAGCTCCTAGGAGCAGGGTGTATAGTAGATTGTAAGCTCCTAGGAGCAGAGTGTATATTAGATTGTAAGCTCCTAGGAGCAGGGTGTATATTAGACTGTAAGCTCCTAGCAGCAGGAAGTATATTAGATTATAAGCTCCTAGGAGCAGGTTGTATATTAGATTGTAAGCTTCTAGGAGCAGAGTGTATATTAGATTGTTAGCTCCTAGGAGCAGGGTGTATAGTAGATTGTAAGCTCCTAGGAGCAGGGTGTATAGTAGATTGTAAGCTCCTAGGAGCAGGGTGTATATTAGATTGTAAACTCTTTAGAGCAGGGTGTATATTAGATTGTAAGCTCCTAGGAGCAGGGTGTATATTAGATTGTAAGCTCCTAGGAGCAGGGTGTATATTAGATTGTAAGCTCCTAGAAGCAGGGTGTATATTAGATTGTAAGCTCCTAGGAGCAGGGTGTATAGTATATTGTAAGCTCCTAGGAGCAGGGTGTATAGTAGATTGTAAGCTCCTAGGAGCAGGGTGTATATTAGATTGTAAACTCTTTAGAGCAGGGTGTATATTAGATTGTAATCTCCTAGGAGCAGGGTGTGTATTACATTGTAAGCTCCTAGGAGCCGGGTGTATATTAGATTGTAAACTCCTAGGAGCAGGGTGTATATTAGATTGTAAGTTCTTAGAAGCAGGGTGTATATTAGAGTGTAAGCGCCTAGGAGCAGGGTGTATAGTAGATTGTAAGCTACTAGGATCAGAGTGTACAGTAGATTGTAAGCTCCTAGGAGCAGGGTGTATATTATATTGTAAGCTACTAGGAGCAGGGTGTATAGTAGATTGTAAGCTTCTAGGAGCAAAGTGTATATTAGATTATAAGCTCCTAGGAGCAGGGTGTATATTAGATTGTAAGCTACTAGCAGCAGGGTGTGTATTAGATTGTAAGCTCCTAGGAGCAGGGTGTATATTAGATTGTTAGCTACTAGGAGCAGGGTGTATATTAGATTGTAAGCTCCTAGGAGCAGGGTGTATATTAGATTGTAAGCTGCTAGGAGCAGGGAGTATATTAGATTGTAAGCTCTTAAGAGCAGAGTGTATATTAGATTGTAAGCTCCTAGGAGCAGGGTGTATATTAGATTGTAAGTTCCTTGGAGCAGGGTGTATATTAGATTGTAAGCTCCTAGGAGCAGGGTGTATATTAGATTGTAAGCTCCTAGGAGCCGGGTGTATATTAGATTGTAAGCTCCTAGCAGCCGGGTGTATATTAGATTGTAAACTCCTAGGAGCCGGGTGTATATTAGATTGTAAGCTCCTAGGAGCAGAGTGTATATTAGATTGTAAGCTCCTAGGAGCAGGGTGTATATTAGACTGTAAGCTCCTAGCAGCAGGAAGTATATTAGATTATAAACTCCTAGGAGCAGGGTGTATATTAGATTGTAAGCTCCTAGGAGCAGAGTGTATATTAGATTGTAAGCTCTTAGGAGCAGGGTGTATATTAGATTGTAAGCTCCTAGGAGCAGGGTGTATATTAGATTGTAAGCTCCTAGGAGCAGGGTGTATATTAGATTGTAAGCTCCGAGGAGCAAGGTGTATATTAGAGTGTAAACTCCTTGGAGCAGGGTGTATATTAGATTGTAAACTCCTAGGAGCAGGGTGTATATTAGAGTGTAAGCTCCTTGGAGTAGGGTGTATATTAGATTATAAGCTCCTAGGAGCAGGGTGTATATTAGATTGTAAGATCCTAGCAGCAGGGTGTATATTAGATTGTAAGCTCCTAGGAGCAGGATGTATATTAGATTGTAAGCTTCTAGCAGCAGGGTGAATATTAGATTATAAGCTCCTAGGAGCAGGGTGTATATTAGATTGTAAGCTCCTAGCAGCAGGGTGTATATTAGATTGTAAGCTCCTAGGAGCAGGGTGTATATTAGATTGTAAGCTCCTAGGAGCAGGGTGTATGTTAGATTGTAAGCTCCTAGGAGCAGGGTGTATAGTAGATTGTAAGCTCCTAGGAGCAGGGTGTATATTAGATTGTAAGCTCCAAGGAGCAGGGTGTATATTAGATTGTAAGCTCCAAGGAGCAGGGTGTATATTAGATTGTAAGCTCTTAAGAGCAGAGTGTATATTAGATTGTAAGCTCCTAGGAGCAGGGTGTATATTAGATTGTAAGCTCCTAGGAGCAGGGTGTACATTAGATTGTAAGTTCCTTGGAGCAGGGTGTACATTAGATTGTAAGCTCCTAGGAGCCGGGTGTATAGTAGATTGTAAACTCCTAGGAGCCGGGTGTATATTAGATTGTAAGCTCCTAGGAGCAGGGTGTATAGTAGATTGTAAGCTCCTGGGAGCAGAGTGTATATTAGATTGTAAGCTCCTAGGAGCAGGGTGTATATTAGACTGTAAGCTCCTAGCAGCAGGAAGTATATTAGATTATAAGCTCCTAGGAGCAGGTTGTATATTAGATTGTAAGCTTCTAGGAGCAGAGTGTATATTAGATTGTAAGCTCCTAGGAGCAGGGTGTATAGTAGATTGTAAGCTCCTAGGAGCAGGGTGTATAGTAGATTGTAAGCTCCTAGGAGCAGGGTGTATATTAGATTGTAAACTCTTTAGAGCAGGGTGTATATTAGATTGTAAGCTCCTAGGAGCAGGGTGTATATTAGATTGTAAGCTCCTAGGAGCAGGGTGTATATTAGATTGTAAGCTCCTAGAAGCAGGGTGTATATTAGATTGTAAGCTCCTAGGAGCAGGGTGTATAGTAGATTGTAAGCTCCTAGGAGCAGGGTGTATAGTAGATTGTAAGCTCCTAGGAGCAGGGTGTATATTAGATTGTAAACTCTTTAGAGCAGGGTGTATATTAGATTGTAATCTCCTAGGAGCAGGGTGTGTATTACATTGTAAGCTCCTAGGAGCCGGGTGTATATTAGATTGTAAACTCCTAGGAGCAGGGTGTATATTAGATTGTAAGTTCTTAGAAGCAGGGTGTATATTAGAGTGTAAGCTCCTAGGAGCAGGGTGTATAGTAGATTGTAAGCTCCTAGGAGCAAGGTGTATATTAGAGTGTAAGCTCCTAGGAGCAGAGTGTATATTAGATTGTAAGCTCCTAGGAGCAGGGTGTATAGTAGATTATAAGCTCCTAGGAGCAGGGTGTATATTAGATTGTAAGCTCATAGCAGCAGTGTGTATATTAGATTGTAAGCTCCTAGGAGTAGGGTGTATATTACATTGTAATCTCCTAGGAGCAGGGTGTATATTAGATCGTAAGCTCATAGCAGCAGTGTGTATATTAGATTGTAAGCTCCTAGGAGCAGGGTGTATATTATATTGTAAGCTCCTAGGAGCAAGGTGTATATTAGATTGTAAGCTCCTAGGAGCAGGATGTATATTACATTGTAAGCTCCTAGAAGCATGGAGTATATTAGAGTGTAAGCTCCTAGGAGCAGAGTGTATATTAGATTGTAAGCTCCTAGGAGTAGGGTGTATATTAGATTGTAAGCTCCTTGGAACAGGGTGTACATTAGATTGTAATCTCCTAGGAGCAGGCTGTATATTTGTTTGTAAGCTCCTAGGAGCAGGGTGTATATTAGATTGTAAGCTCCTAGGAGCAGGGTGTATATTAGATTATAAGCTCCTAGGAGCAGGGTGTATATTAGATTGTAAGCTCCTAGGAGCAAGGTGTATATTAGATTGTAAGCTCCTAGGAGCAAGGTGTATATTAGATTGTAAGCTCCTAGGAGCAGGATGTATATTACATTGTAAGCTCCTAGAAGCATGGAGTATATTAGAGTGTAAGCTCCTAGGAGCAGAGTGTATATTAGATTGTAAGCTCCTAGGAGTAGGGTGTATATTAGATTGTAAGCTCCTTGGAACAGGGTGTACATTAGATTGTAATCTCCTAGGAGCAGGCTGTATATTTGTTTGTAAGCTCCTAGGAGCAGGGTGTATATTAGATTGTAAGCTCCTAGGAGCAGGGTGTATATTAGATTATAAGCTCCTAGGAGCAGGGTGTATATTAGATTGTAAGCTCCTAGGAGCAAGGTGTATATTAGATTGTAAGCTCCTAGGAGCAGGGTGTATATTAGATTGTAAGCTCCTAGGAGCAGGGTGTATGGTAGATTGTAAGCTCCTAGGGGCAGGGTGTATAGTAGATTGTAAGCTCCTAGGAGCAGGGTGTATATTAGAGTGAAAGCTCCTAGGAGCAAGGTGTATTTTAGATTGTAAACTCCTAGAAGCAGGGTGTATAGTAGATTGTAAGCTCCTAGGAGCAGTGTGTATATTAGATTGTAAGCTCCTAGGAGCAGGGTGTATAGTAGATTGTAAGCTCCTAGGAGCAGGGTGTATAGTAGATTGTAAGCTCCTAGGAGCAAGGTGTATATTAGATTGTAAGCTCCTAGGAGCAGGTTGTATATTAGAGTGTAAGCTACTAGGAGCAGAGTGTATATTAGATTGTAAGCTCCTTGGAGCAAGGTGTATAATACATTGTAAGCTCCTAGGAGCAGAGTGTATATTAGATTGTAAGCTCCTTGGAGCAGGGTGTATATTAGATTGTAAGCTCCTAGGAGCAGGCTGTATATTTGATTGTAAGCTCCTAGGAGCAGGGTGTATATTAGATTGTAAGCTCCTAGGAGCAGGGTGTATATTAGATTGTAAGCTCCTAGGAGTAAGGTGTATATTAGATTGTAAGCTCCTAGCAGAAGGGTGTATAGTAGTTTGTAAGCTCCTAGGAGCAGGGTGTATATTAGATTGTAAGCTCCTAGGAGCAGGGTGTATATTAGATTGTAAGCTCCTAGGAGCAGGGTGTATAGTAGATCGTAAGCTCCTAGGAGCAGGGTGTATAGTAGATTGTAAGCTCCTAGGAGCAGGGTGTATATTAGATTTAAAGCTCCTAGGAGCAAGGAGTATATTAGATTGTAAGCTCCTAGGAGCAGGGTGTATAGTAGATTGTAAGCTCCTAGGAGCAGGTTGTATATTAGATTGTAAGCTCCCAGGAGCAGGTTGTATAGTAGATTGTAAGCTCCTAAGAGCAGGGTGTATATTAGATTGTAAGCTCCTAGGAGCAGGGTGTATAGTAGATTATAAGCTCCTACGAGCAGAGTGTATATTAGATTGTAAGCTCCTAGGAGCAGGGTGTATATTAGATTGTAAGCTCCTAGCAGCAGGGTGTATATTAGAGTGAAATCTCCTAGGAGCCAGGTGTATATTAGATTGTAAGCTCCTAGGAGCAGGGTGTATAGTAGATTGTAAGCTCGTAGGAGCAGGGTGTATAGTAGATTGCAAGCTACTAGGAGCAGGGTGTACAGTAGATTGTAAGCTCGTAGGAGCAGGGTGTATAGTAGATTGCAAGCTCCTAGGAGCAGGGTGTACAGTAGATTGTATGCTCCTAGGAGCAGAGTGTATAATAGAGTAAAAGCACCTAGGAGCAAGGTGTATATTACATTTTAAGCTCCTAGTAGCAGGGTGTATAGTAGATTGTAAGCTCCTAGGAGCAGGGTGTATAGTAGATTGTAAGCTCCTAGGAGCAGGGTGTATAGTAGATTGTAAGCTCCTAGGAGCAGAGTGTATATTAGAGTGTAAGCTCCTAGGAGCAGGGTGTATATTAGATTGTAAGCTCCTAGGAGCAGGGTGTATATTAGATTGTAAGCTCCTAGGAGCAGGGTGTATAGGAGATTGTAAGCTCCTAGCAGCAGGGTGTATATTAGATTGTAAGCTCCTAGAATCAGGATGTATATTAAATTGTAAGCTCCTAGGAGCAGTGTGTATATTAGATTGTAAGCTCCTAGGAGCAGGGTGTATATTAGATTGTAAGCTCCTAGGAGCAGGGTGTATATTAGATTGTAAGCTCCTAGGAGCAGGGTGTATATTAGATTGTAAGCTCCTAGGAGCAGGGTGTATATTAGATTGTAAGCTCCTAGGACCAGAGAGTATATGACAATGTAAGTTCCTAGGAGCAGGGTGTAAATTAGATTGTAAGCTCCTAGGAGCAGGGTGTATATTAGATTGTAAGCTCCTAGGATCAGGGTGAATATTAGATTGTAAGCTCCTAGGAGCAGGGTGTATATTAGATTGTAAGCTCCTAGGAGCAGGGTGTATATTAGAGTGTAAGCTCCTAGGAGCAGGGTGTAAATTACATTGTAAGCTCCTAGGAGCAGGGTGTATAGTAGATTATAAGCTCCTAGGAGCAAGGTGTATATTAGATTGTAAGCTCCTAGGAGCAGGGTGTATAGTAGATTGTAAGCTCCTAGCAGCAGGGTGTATATTAGATTTAAAGCTCCTACGAGCAAGGTGTATATTAGATTGTAAGCTCCTAGGATCAGGGTGTATAGTAGATTGTAAGCTCCTAGGAGCAGCGTGTATATTAGATTGTAAGCTCCTAGGAGCAGGGTGTATATTAGATTGTAAGCTCCTAGAAGCAGGGTGTATAGTAGATTGTAAGCTCCTAGGAGCAGAGTGTATATTAGATTGTAAGCTCCTAGGAGCAGGGTGTATATTAGATTGTAAGCTCCTAGCAGCAGGGTGTATATTAGAGTGAAATCTCCTAGGAGCTAGGTGTATATTAGATAGTAAGCTCCTAAGAGCAGGGTGTATATTAGATTGTAAGCTCTTAGGAGCAGGGTGTACAGTAGATTGTAAGCTCCTAGGAGCAGGGTGTATATTAGAGTGAAAGCACCTACGAGCAAGGTGTATACTAGATTGTTAGCTCCTAGGAGCAGGGTGTATATTAGATTTTAAGCTCCTAGTAGCAGGGTGTATAGTAGATTGTAAGCTCCTAGGAGCAGGGTGTATAGTAGATTGTAAGCTCCTAGGAGCAGGGTGTATAGTAGATTGTAAGCTCCTAGGAGCAGGGTGTATATGAGATTGTAAGCTCCTAGGAGCAGGGTGTATAGTAGATTGTAAGCTCCTAGGAGCAAGGTGTATATTAGATTGTAAGCTCCTAGGAGCAGGTTGTATATTAGAGTGTAAGATACTAGGAGCAGAGTGTATATTAGATTGTAAGCTCCTTGGAGCAAGGTGTATAATACATTGTAAGCTCCTAGGAGCAGAGTGTATATTAGATTGTAAGCTCCTTGGAGCAGGGTGTATATTAGATTGTAAGCTCCTAGGAGCAGGCTGTATATTTGATTGTAAGCTCCTAGGAGGAGGGTGTATATTAGATTGTAAGCTCCTAGGAGAAGGGTGTATATTAGATTGTAAGCTCCTAGGAGCAGGGTGTATAGTAGTTTGTAAGCTCCTAGGAGCAGGGTGTATATTAGATTGTAAGCTCCTAGGAGCAGGGTGTATATTAGATTGTAAGCTCCTAGGAGCAGGGTGTATAGTAGATTGTAAGCTCCTAGGAGCAGGGTGTATAGTAGATTGTAAGCTCCTAGGAGCAGGGTGTATATTAGATTTAAAGCTCCTAGGAGCAAGGAGTATATTAGATTGTAAGCTCCTAGGAGCAGGGTGTATAGTAGATTGTAAGCTCCTAGGAGCAGGTTGTATATTAGATTGTAAGCTCCCAGGAGCAGGTTGTATAGTAGATTGTAAGCTCCTAAGAGCAGGGTGTATATTAGATTGTAAGCTCCTAGGAGCAGGGTGTATAGTAGATTGTAAGCTCCTAGGAGCAGAGTGTATATTAGATTGTAAGCTCCTAGGAGCAGGGTGTATATTAGATTGTAAGCTCCTAGCAGCAGGGTGTATATTAGAGTGAAATCTCCTAGGAGCCAGGTGTATATTAGATTGTAAGCTCCTAGGAGCAGGGTGTATAGTAGATTGTAAGCTCGTAGGAGCAGGGTGTATAGTAGATTGCAAGCTCCTAGGAGCAGGGTGTACATTAGATTGTATGCTCGTAGGAGCAGGGTGTATAGTAGATTGCAAGCTCCTAGGAGCAGGGTGTACAGTAGATTGTAAGCTCCTAGGAGCAGAGTGTATAATAGAGTAAAAGCACCTAGGAGCAAGGTGTATACTAGATTGTTAGCTCCTAGGAGCAGGGTGTATATTACATTTTAAGCTCCTAGTAGCAGGGTGTATAGTAGATTGTAAGCTCCTAGGAGCAGGGTGTATAGTAGATTATAAGCTCCTAGGAGCAGGGTGTATAGTAGATTGTAAGCTCCTAGGAGCAGGGTGTATATTAGAGTAAAAGCACCTAGGAGCAAGGTGTATACTAGATTGTTAGCTCCTAGGAGCAGGGTGTATATTACATTTTAAGCTCCTAGTAGCAGGGTGTATAGTAGATTGTAAGCTCCTAGGAGCAGGGTGTATAGTAGATTGTAAGCTCCTAGGAGCAGGGTGTATAGTAGATTGTAAGCTCCTAGGAGCAGGGTGTATCGTAGATTGTAAGCTCCTAGGAGCAGAGTGTATATTAGATTGTAAGCTCCTAGGAGCAGAGTGTATAGTAGATTGTAAGCTCCTAGGAGCAGGGTGTATAGTAGATTGTAAGCTCCTAGGAGCAGGGTGTATATTAGAGTAAAAGCACCTAGGAGCAAGGTGTATACTAGATTGTTAGCTCCTAGGAGCAGGGTGTATATTACATTTTAAGCTCCTAGTAGCAGGGTGTATAGTAGATTGTAAGCTCCTAGGAGCAGGGTGTATAGTAGATTGTAAGCTCCTAGGAGCAGGGTGTATAGTAGATTGTAAGCTCCTAGGAGCAGGGTGTATATTAGATTGTAAGCTCCTAGGAGCAATGTGTATAGGAGATTGTAAGCTCCTAGCAGCAGGGTGTATATTAGATTGTAAGCTCCTAGAATCAGGATGTATATTAAATTGTAAGCTCCTAGGAGCAGTGTGTATATTAGATTGTAAGCTCCTAGGAGCAGGGTGCATATTAGATTGTAAGCTCCTAGGAGCAGGGTGTATATTAGATTGTAAGCTCCTAGGAGCAGGGTGTATATTAGATTGTAAGCTCCTAGGAGCAGGGTGTATATTAGATTGTAAGCTCCTAGGACCAGAGAGTATATGACAATGTAAGTTCCTAGGAGCAGGGTGTAAATTAGATTGTAAGCTCCTAGGAGCAGGGTGTATATTAGATTGTAAGCTCCTAGGATCAGGGTGAATATTAGATTGTAAGCTCCTAGGAGCAGGGTGTATATTAGATTGTAAGCTCCTAGGAGCAGGGTGTATATTAGAGTGTAAGCTCCTAGGAGCAGGGTGTAAATTACATTGTAAGCTCCTAGGAGCAGGGTGTATAGTAGATTGTAAGCTCCTAGCAGCAGGGTGTATATTAGATTTAAAGCTCCTACGAGCAAGGTGTATATTAGATTGTAAGCTCCTAGGATCAGGGTGTATAGTAGATTGTAAGCTCCTAGGAGCAGCGTGTATATTAGATTGTAAGCTCCTAGGAGCAGGGTGTATAGTAGATTGTAAGCTCCTAAGAGCAGGGTGTATATTAGATTGTAAGCTCCTAGAAGCAGGGTGTATAGTAGATTGTAAGCTCCTAGGAGCAGAGTGTATATTAGATTGTAAGCTCCTAGGAGCAGGGTGTATATTAGATTGTAAGCTCCTAGCAGCAGGGTGTATATTAGAGTGAAATCTCCTAGGAGCTAGGTGTATATTAGATTGTAAGCTCTTAGGAGCAGGGTGTACAGTAGATTGTAAGCTCCTAGGAGCAGGGTGTATATTAGAGTGAAAGCACCTAGGAGCAAGGTGTATACTAGATTGTTAGCTCCTAGGAGCAGGGTGTATATTAGATTTTAAGCTCCTAGTAGCAGGGTGTATAGTAGATTGTAAGCTCCTAGGAGCAGGGTGTATAGTAGATTGTAAGCTCCTAGGAGCAGGGTGTATAGTAGATTGTAAGCTCCTAGGAGCAGGGTGTATATGAGATTGTAAGCTCCTAGCAGCAGGGTGTATATTAGATTGTAAGCTCCTAGAAGCAGGATGTATATTAAATTGTAAGCTCCTAGGAGCAGTGTGTATATTAGATTGTAAGCTCCTAGGAGCAGGGTGTATATTAGATTGTAAGCTCCTAGGAGCAGGGTGTATATTAGATTGTAAACTCCTAGGAGCAGGGTGTATATTAGATTGTAAGCTCCTAGGAGCAGAGAGTATATGACAATGTAAGTTCCTAGGAGCAGGGTGTAATTTAGATTGTAAGCTCCTAGGAGCAGGGTGTATATTAGATTGTAAGCTCCTAGGAGCAGGGTGAATATTAGATTGTAAGCTCCTAGGAGCAGGGTCTATATTAGATTGTAAGCTCCTAGTAGCAGGGTGTATATTAGAGTGTAAGCTCCTAGGAGCAGGGTGTATATTACATTGTAAGCTCCTAGGAGCAGGGTGTATAGTAGATTATAAGCTCCTAGGAGCAAGGTGTATATTAGATTGTAAGCTCCTAGGATCAGGGTGTATATTAGATTGTTAGCTCCTAGGAGCAGGGTGTATATTAGATTGTAAGCTCCTTGGAGCAGGGAGTATATTAGATTGTAAGCTCCTAGGAGCAGGGTGTATATTAGATTGTAAGCTCCTAGGAGCAGGGTGTATATTAGATTGTAAACTCTTTAGAGCAGGGTGTATATTAGATTGTAAGCTCATAGGAGCAGGGTGTATATTAGATTGTAAGCTCCTAGGAGCAGGGTGTACATTAGATTGTAAGCACCTAGGAGCAGGGTGTATAGTAGATTGTAAGCACCTAGGAGCAGGGTGTATAGTAGATTGTAAGCTCTTAGGAGCAGGGTGTACAGTAGATTGTAAGCTCCTAGGAGCAGGGTGTATATTAGAGTGAAAGCACCTAGGAGCAAGGTGTATACTAGATTGTTAGCTCCTAGGAGCAGGGTGTATATTAGATTTTAAGCTCCTAGTAGCAGGGTGTATAGTAGATTGTAAGCTCCTAGGAGCAGGGTGTATAGTAGATTGTAAGCTCCTAGGAGCAGGGTGTATAGTAGATTGTAAGCTCCTAGGAGCAGGGTGTATATGAGATTGTAAGCTCCTAGCAGCAGGGTGTATATTAGATTGTAAGCTCCTAGAAGCAGGATGTATATTAAATTGTAAGCTCCTAGGAGCAGTGTGTATATTAGATTGTAAGCTCCTAGGAGCAGGGTGTATATTAGATTGTAAGCTCCTAGGAGCAGGGTGTATATTAGATTGTAAGCTCCTAGGAGCAGGGTGGATATTAGATTGTAAACTCCTAGGAGCAGGGTGTATATTAGATTGTAAGCTCCTAGGAGCAGAGAGTATATGACAATGTAAGTTCCTAGGAGCAGGGTGTAATTTAGATTGTAAGCTCCTAGGAGCAGGGTGTATATTAGATTGTAAGCTCCTAGGAGCAGGGTGTATATTAGATTGTAAGCTCCTAGTAGCAGGGTGTATATTAGATTGTAAGCTCCTAGGAGCAGGGTGTATATTACATTGTAAGCTCCTAGGAGCAGGGTGTATAGTAGATTATAAGCTCCTAGGAGCAAGGTGTATATTAGATTGTAAGCTCCTAGGATCAGGGTGTATATTAGATTGTTAGCTCCTAGGAGCAGGGTGTATATTAGATTGTAAGCTCCTTGGAGCAGGGAGTATATTAGATTGTAAGCTCCTAGGAGCAGGGTGTATATTAGATTGTAAGCTCCTAGGAGCAGGGTGTATATTAGATTGTAAACTCTTTAGAGCAGGGTGTATATTAGATTGTAAGCTCATAGGAGCAGGGTGTATATTAGATTGTAAGCTCCTAGGAGCAGGGTGTACATTAGATTGTAAGCACCTAGGAGCAGGGTGTATAGTAGATTGTAAGCTCCTAGGAGCAGGGTGTATAGTAGATTGTAAGCTCCTCGGAGCAGGGTGTATATTAGATTGTAAACTCTTTAGAGCAGGGTGTATATTAGATTGTAATCTCCTAGCAGCAGGTTGTGTATTACATTGTAAGCTCCTAGGAGCCGGGTGTATATTAGATTGTAAGCTCCTAGGAGCAGGGTGTATATTAGATTGTAAGATCTTAGAAGCAGGGTGTATATTAGAGTGTAAGCTGCTAGGAGCAGGGTGTATAGTAGATTGTAAGCTCCTAGGAGCAGAGTGTATATTAGATTGTAAGCTCCAAGGAGCAGAGTGTATAGTAGATTGTAAGCTCCTAGGAGCAAGGTGTATATTAGAGTGTAAGCTCCTAGGAGCAGAGTGTATATTAGATTGTAAGCTCCTAGGAGCAGGGTGTATATTATATTGTAAGTGACGCGCCCCTGGGCCTGTGTCGCGCAGCGTTGCGCACGCGGGAGCTTACCCGGAGCCGGATCTGTTGAGGGTTGTAGTCTCGTGGCGGTGATCCGGTCCGTGCCCAGGGAGTCAGACTAAGTGGCGCTGTATCAGCGGTAGATGTTGGACGACTACGCCACCCGTTGAGTACAGCTAAGGAGCTGCTGCTGCAGGGCAGACCGCTGAGGCCGGTGGTAAGATTGTGCAGCGTGATAGTATAACCCCCAACGGGAGGGGTATGGCCTCAGGGCAGCCGACGTGGATGATGGGGGTAGCAGGAACCACTCGGAGACGGTACGGTGTAGTTCAGGGTCTTTTACTGGTGACAAAGATAGACCCTCCCGGAGTACTGGCTAGCGATTGGGGCCTGGTCAGTCCTTGAGCAGATGGGATCTCCCCTGGCCAGGCGGAGTTGTAGGCCTCCCAAACTAACGATACTCTTCTGGCTACCTTGCTAGAGGCGGGTATAAGTAGCCCACGTCCCTGAGTGTACCGTGTGGTACTCACCCGTATGGCCGGTGACTCGGGGCCTTCTAGTAGCTTTCGCTCCACGACGGTGGTGCTGGTCCCACGCGTGTGACCGTGCCTTCGGGTTTCTGGGCCAGAGGACCTGCAATCCCCTGCCGGTCGGTTTCTGCTGCTGGATAGGAGTTAATCCCCACAGCCTCGGACTCCGGGTCCGGTGATAACTTCTCAGTCAGGGCGAGCTCTGCAGCTGCCAGCCCCTGACTCCTTGTAGCACTGCTGCCACAGAGCTCCTGTTGTTTCTTCCTATGCTGCTTCTCTTCTCTACTTCTTCTCTACTCACTCACCCTGCCTCAGCCCTAGGTTTATATAGGGGAAGTTCTTCCCCTCCCAGGACGGGGCAGGAGGTGTGGCATGCATAGGATCCCTGACCAAGAGACCTCCCACCTGCTCTCAGACGTAATATCTCTATCACTGTGGCAACCAGACCCCTGGGGTGTCACATTCCCCCCTAGTGAAATTTAGTACTCCGGGACTAACATATTTTTAGAAAAACATAACAAGGTATAAACAATAATAATACAATAAGAAAAACATATAAAGATGGTTACGGCGTGTCCGCAACCGGGTGCAGTTTTGAAGAAAACAAAGGTGTCCATTTCACCAAAACAGGGAGACGTAACCAGGTAGGGGTCTGTCCTGCCCCGAGTCCTTAACAGTCTGTTAGGGGAAGAGGGATGGCTGCTCTCAGTCCTCAGCCAGGTTACTTAGGGGATAGGGCATAACGTTCACACAGTCCTATATCAGTCCCAACGGGGACCACATGCAATTTGAAACAGTCCCACACAGTTCCTTTTGCACCCTTACGGGTAACTACTTACAGTGCCACTTGACCGTTCACTGGTAACGGTGTCTTCGTGACGCTCCTTCTTCCTCCTCATATGGTTCTTCAGACCCGTCCAGGTCCTCTTGGCTCTCCTCACAGCCGTAGTGCTGCTGTTCCTCCTCGGCAAGCCGATGGACATGGAGGGCGTACGGTCCTTTGGCGCCTGGGGAGTTCAGGCCTTGCGACCGGGCCTGGAGAGGGCCGCTGTTGATGCCCGGGATCAGAGGGTGCGACTTTGGGCCTGGGCGCGGGCTGGTGGTGGCAGCGCCCAGGGCTGGAGTGCTCGGCAGCAGGGCTTGTTGCGGGGTCTGGAGCAGGTCGATGTTTGCAGCGCCCGGGATCGGCGGCTCCACCAGGGGGCCCGGGAACAGGCTGACGCTGGCAGCATCCGGGACAGGGAGACTCCTCTTACCTGCTCCCGCGACCGCTCCTGCATCACGCGTCTTCTCCTGGTGCTGGTCGGGGCCCGCGACGGCTGGGGCACTGCCGATGCTGGGCAGCTTGGTCTGCTGCCGGACCGCCATCTTGCTCTCCGTTCCTGGTGTCCTCCTCCCCCTGGTGGACCGTGGCCTACCTTGCGATGATCCTCTTCCGTAGGCCGCGGCTCCGCAGTGGATCGTCAGGGTTGAGGACCTTCCGTCGCGCTCCTGTGACGTCGGCGTCTGCTGGGCTCCTTCCAGGACCTTACGCAACGTCCGGACGTGAGGCGGGGCTTCAGTTCTCGCGCGCTTTCGGAGTCCACGCCCCCTCTTCTTCCCGCGCGGCGTCCTCAAGATGGCGTCCAATGGCGGGAAAACTCCACGTGTGGCGGGAAGAAGGCTGAAGATGGCGCCGGATGGCGGGAAAACTCCACCGATGGCGGGAAGGAAGCGGAAGATGGCGCCGGATGGCGGGAATCTTCACCACAGGTAAGTTTGAACAGTCTTTTTCAGGCACGCAGTACCCGGTGGTTGCGGGCACGTGATCCTGCCGACTACGCCAAAAGTTGACGCGCCCGTGGGCCTGTGTCGCGCAGCGTTGCGCACGCGGGAGCTTACCCGGAGCCGGATCTGTTGAGGGTTGTAGTCTCGTGGCGGTGATCCGGTCCGTGCCCAGGGAGTCAGACTAAGTGGCGCTGTATCAGCGGTAGATGTTGGACGACTACGCCACCCGTTGAGTACAGCTAAGGAGCTGCTGCTGCAGGGCAGACCGCTGAGGCCGGTGGTAGGATTGTGCAGCGTGATAGTATAACCCCCAACGGGAGGGGTATGGCCTCAGGGCAGCCGACGTGGATGATGGGGGTAGCAGGAACCACTCGGAGACGGTACGGTGTAGTTCAGGGTCTTTTACTGGTGACAAAGATAGACCCTCCCGGAGTACTGGCTAGCGATTGGGGCCTGGTCAGTCCTTGAGCAGATGGGATCTCCCCTGGCCAGGCGGAGTTGTAGGCCTCCCAAACTAACGATACTCTTCTGGCTACCTTGCTAGAGGCGGGTATAAGTAGCCCACGTCCCTGAGTGTACCGTGTGGTGCTCACCCGTATGGCCGGTGACTCGGGGCCTTCTAGTAGCTTTCGCTCCACGATGGTGGTGCTGGTCCCACGCGTGTGACCGTGCCTTCGGGTTTCTGGGCCAGAGGACCTGCAATCCCCTGCCGGTCGGTTTCTGCTGCTGGATAGGAGTTAATCCCCACAGCCTCGGACTCCGGGTCCGGTGATAACTTCTCAGTCAGGGCGAGCTCTGCAGCTGCCAGCCCCTGACTCCTTGTAGCACTGCTCCCACAGAGCTCCTGTTGTTTCTTCCTATGCTGCTCCTCTTCTCTACTTCTTCTCTACTCACTCACCCTGCCTCAGCCCTAGGTTTATATAGGGGAAGTTCTTCCCCTCCCAGGACGGGGCAGGAGGTGTGGCATGCATAGGATCCCTGACCAAGAGACCTCCCACCTGCTCTCAGACGTAATATCTCTATCACTGTGGCAACCAGACCCCTGGGGTGTCACATAAGCTCCTAGGAGCAGGTTGTATATTAGATCGTAAGCTCATAGCAGCAGTGTGTATATTAGATTGGAAGCTCCTAGGAGAAGGGTGTATATTATATTGTAAGCTCCTAGGAGCAGGGTGTATAGTAGATTGTAAGCTCCTAGAACCAGGGTATATATTAGAGTGTAAGCTCCTAGGAGCAGGGTGTATATTAGATCGTAAGCTCATAGCAGCAGTGTGTATATTAGATTGTAAGCTCCTAGGAGCAGGGTGTATATTACATTGCAAGCTCCTAGGAGGAAGGTGTATATTAGATTGTAAGCTCTTAGGAGCAGGGTGTATATTACATTGTAAGCTCCTAGGAGCAGGGCGTATATTAGAGTGTAAGCTCCTAGGAGCAGAGTGTATATTAGATTGAAAGCTCCTAGGAGTAGGGTGTATATTAGATTGTAAGCTCCTTGGAGCAGGGTGTACATTAGATTGTAAGCTCCTAGGAGCAGGGTGTATATTTGATTGTAAGCTCCTAGGAGCAGAGTGTATATTAGATTGTAAGCTCCTAGGAGTAGGGTATATAGTAGATTGTAAGATCCTAGGAGCAGGGTGTATATTAGATTGTAAGCTCCTAGGAGCAGGGTGTATAATAGATTGTAAGCTCCTAGGAGCAAGGTGTATATTAGATTGTAAGCTCCTAGGAGCAGGGTGTATAGTAGTTTGTAAGCTCCTAGGAGCAGGGTGTATATTAGATTGTAAGCTCCTAGGAGCAAGGTGTATATTAGATTGTAAGCTCCTAGGAGCAGGGTGTATAGCAGATTGTAAGCTCCTAGGGGCAGGGTGTATAGTAGATTGTAAGCTCCTAGGAGCAGGGTGTATATTAGAGTGAAAGCTCCTAGGAGCAAGGTGTATTTTAGATTGTAAGCTCCTAGGAGCAGGGTGTATAGTAGATTGTAAGCTCCTAGGAGCAGTGTGTATATTAGATTGTAAGCTCCAAGGAGCAGGGTGTATAGTAGATTGTAAGCTCCTAGGAGCAGGGTGTATAGTAGATTGTAAGCTCCTAGGAGCAAGGTGTATATTAGATTGTAAGCTCCTAGGAGCAGGGTGTATATTAGATTTTAAGCTCCTAGGAGCAGAGTGTATATTAGATTGTAAGCTCCTAGGAGCAGGGTGTATATTAGATTGTAAGCTCCTAGGAGCAGGGTGTATATTAGATTGTAAGCTGCTAGGAGCAGGGTGTATATTAGAGTGTAAGCTACTAGGAGCAGAGTGTATATTAGATTGTAAGCTCCTTGGAGCAGGGTGTATATTAGATTGTAAGCTCCTATGAGCAGGGTGTATATTAGATTGTAAGCTCCTAGGAGCAGGGTGTATATTAGATTGTAAGATCCTAGGAGCAGGATATATATTAGAGTGTAAGCTCCTAGGAGCAGGGTGTATATTAGATTGTAAACTCATAGCAGCAGTGTGTATATTAGATTGTAAGCTCCTAGGAGCAGGGTGTATATTATATTGTAAGCTCCTAGGAGCAAGGTGTATATTAGATTGTAAGCTCCTAGGAGCAGGGTGTATATTCAATTGTAAGCTCCTAGGAGCAGGGTGTATATTAGAGTGAAAGCTCCTAGGAGCAGAGTGTATATTAGATTGTAAGCTCCTAGGAGTAGGGTGTATATTAGATTGTAAGCTCCTAGGAGCAGGCTGTATATTTGATTGTAAGCTCCTAGGAGCAGGGTGTATATTACATTGTAAGCTCCTAGGAGCAAGGTGTATATTAGATTGTAAACTCCTAGGAGCAGGGTGTATAGTAGTTTGTAAGCTCCTAGGAGCAGGGTGTATATTAGATTGTAAGCTCCTAGGAGCAAGGTGTATATTAGATTGTAAGCTCCTAGGAGCAGGGTGTATAGTAGATTGTAAGCTCCCAGGGGCAGGGTGTATAGTAGATTGTAAGCTCCTAGGAGCAGGGTGTATAATAGAGTGAAAGCTCCTAGGAGCAAGGTGTATTTTAGATTGTAAGCTCCTAGGAGCAGGGTGTATAGTAGATTGTAAGCTCCTAGGAGCAGTGTGTATATTAGATTGTAAGCTCCTAGGAGCAGGGTGTATAGTAGATTGTAAGCTCCTAGGAGCAGGGTGTATAGTAGATTGTAAGCTCCTAGGAGCAAGGTGTATATTAGATTGTAAGCTCCTAGGAGAAGGGTGTATATTAGAGTGTAAGCTACTAGGAGCAGAGTGTATATTAGATTGTAAGCTCCTTGGAGCAGGGTGTATATTACATTGTAAGCTCCTAGGAGCAGGGTGTATAGTAGATTGTAAGCTCCTAGGAGCAAGGTGTATATTAGATTGCAAGCTCCTAGGAGCAGGGTGTATATTAGAGTATAAGCTACTAGGAGCAGAGTGTATATTAGATTGTAAGCTCCTTGGAGCAGGGTGTATATTAGATTGTAAGCTCCTTGGAGCAGGGTGTATATTAGATTGTAAGCTCCTAGGAGCAGGCTGTATATTTGATTGTAAGCTCCTAGGAGCAGGGTGTATATTAGATTGTAAGCTCCTAGGAGCAGGGTGTATATTAGATTGTAAGCTCCTAGGAGTAAGGTGTATATTAGATTGTAAGCTCCTAGGAGCAGGGTGTATATTAGAGTGTAAGCTACTAGGAGCAGAGTGTATATTAGATTGTAAGCTCCTTGGAGCAGGGTGTACATTAGATTGTAAGCTCCTAGGAGCAGGCTGTATATTTGATTGTAAGCTCCTAGGAGCAGGGTGTATAGTAGATTGTAAGCTCCTAGGAGCAAGGTGTATATTAGATTGTAAGCTCCTAGGAGCAGGGTGTATATTAGAGTGTAAGCTACTAGGAGCAGAGTGTATATTAGATTGTAAGCTCCTTGGAGCAGGGTGTATATTAGATTGTAAGCTCCTTGGAGCAGGGTGTATATTAGATTGTAAGCTCCTAGGAGCAGGCTGTATATTTGATTGTAAGCTCCTAGGAGCAGGGTGTATAGTAGATTGTAAGCTCCTAGGAGCAAGGTGTATATTAGATTGTAAGCTCCTAGGAGCAGTGTGTATATTAGATTGTAAGCTCCAAGGAGCAGGGTGTATAGTAGATTGTAAGCTCCTAGGAGCAGGGTGTATAGTAGATTGTAAGCTCCTAGGAGCAAGGTGTATATTAGATTGTAAGCTCCTAGGAGCAGGGTGTATATTAGATTGTAAGCTCCTAGGAGCAGAGTGTATATTAGATTGTAAGCTCCTAGGAGCAGGGTGTATATTAGATTGTAAGCTCCTAGGAGCAGGGTGTATATTAGATTGTAAGCTGCTAGGAGCAGGGTGTATATTAGAGTGTAAGCTACTAGGAGCAGAGTGTATATTAGATTGTAAGCTCCTTGGAGCAGGGTGTATATTAGATTGTAAGCTCCTAGGAGCAGGGTGTATATTACATTGTAAGCTCCTAGGAGCAGAGTGTATGTTAGATTGTAAGCTCCTTGGAGCAGGGTGTATATTAGATTGTAAGCTCCTAGGAGCAGGCTGTATATTTGATTGTAAGCTCCTAGGAGCAGGGTGTATATTAGATTGTAAGCTCCTAGGAGCAGGGTGTATATTAGATTGTAAGCTCCTAGGAGTAAGGTGTATATTAGATTGTAAGCTCCTAGGAGAAGGGTGTATAGTAGTTTGTAAGCTCCTAGGAGCAGGGTGTATATTAGATTGTAAGCTCCTAGGAGCAGGGTGTATATTAGATTGTAAGATCCTAGGAGCAGTATATATATTAGAGTGTAAGCTCCTTGGAGCAGGGTGTATATTAGATTGTAAACTCATAGCAGCAGTGTGTATATTAGATTGTAAGATCCTAGGAGCAGGGTGTATATTATATTGTAAGTTCCTAGGAGCAGGGTGTATATTAGATTGTAAGCTCCTAGGAGCAGGGTGTATATTACATTGTAAGCTCCTAGGAGCAAGGTGTATATTAGAGTGTAAGCTCCTAGGAGCAGAGTGTATATTAGATTGTAAGCTCCTAGGAGTAGGGTGTATATTAGATTGTAAGCTCCTAGGACCAGGCTGTATATTTGATTGTAAGCTCCTAGGAGCAGGGTGTATATTACATTGTAAGCTCCTAGGAGCAAGGTGTATATTAGATTGTAAGCTCCTAGGAGCAGGGTGTATAGTAGTTTGTAAGCTCCTAGGAGCAGGGTGTATAGTAGATTGTAAGCTCCTAGGAGCAAGGTGTATATTAGATTGCAAGCTCCTAGGAGCAGGGTGTATATTAGAGCAGGGTGTATAGTAGATTGTAAGCTCCTAGGAGAAAGGTGTATATTAGATTGTAAGCTCCTAGGAGCAGGGTGTATATTAGAGTATAAGCTACTAGGAGCAGAGTGTATATTAGATTGTAAGCTCCTTGGAGCAGGGTGTATATTAGATTGTAAGCTCCTAGGAGCAGGCTGTATATTTGATTGTAAGCTCCTAGGAGCAGGGTGTATATTAGATTGTAAGCTCCTAGGAGCAGGGTGTATATTAGATTGTAAGCTCCTAGGAGTAAGGTGTATATTAGATTGTAAGCTCCTAGGAGCAGGGTGTATATTAGAGTGTAAGCTACTAGGAGCAGAGTGTATATTAGATTGTAAGCTCCTTGGAGCAGGCTGTATATTTGATTGTAAGCTCCTAGGAGCAGGGTGTATATTAGATTGTAAGCTCCTAGGAGCAGGGTGTATATTAGATTGTAAGCTCCTAGGCAATTACTTGGGGGGTTGGCCGAGTCCAGGACCTGGTGGACGCAGCACGGCTCGGGTGGTCGCTTCAGGCCAGAGTGACCATAAGAACACCCGTAAGTAAAAACCCCTGAACTACACAGCCCGACTCTGAGTCTTCTTGCTTAGCTCTCCTGCACCTGCACAACCACCATCCTCTACATCTGACCCCCTGAGGCTATACCCCTCCCGTTGGGGGTTATACTACCACAGCTGCACACATACCACCAGCCTCAGCGGACCCTTCTGCAGCGGCGGCCTTTTGACCGCAAATCAACGGGTGGCGTAGTCGACACCAAGAACATCAATAACATCTGTAAAGACTGCCACACACTGAGTTTGACACCCTGGGCACGGACCGGGTCGTCGCCACTCGGAGACTACAACCCCCATCTGATCCGGCTCCGGGTAATCCCCAAACAGCACTGGCCCAGGGGGCGCGTCAACTTTGGCGTAGTCGGCAGGATTTCGTGCCCGCAACCACCGGGTACTGCGTGCCTGAAGAAAAGTTCAAATTTACCTCAAGAAGAAGTCTCCCGCCGGTTCCAGAGGGTCCCCGCCATGGGACGCCATCACGGATCGTTTCCCGCCGGTTGCCCGCCATCTGCAGCTTTTTCCCGCCATCCACGGAGTTTCCCGCCACTGGGAGACGATTCCCGCCATTTCCAGAAGATTTCCCGCCTTGGAAGAGCGGACGCCATTATGGGCGTGCCAGAGGGTGGCAAGAGGTCACCTCCCATCGTGGGCCAGGTCAAGGAATGGCGCCAAAAGCGGAAACCGCCCCCACCAACAGAGACTGTGATGCTGGAGATGTCCATCAGCGTGAGAGAACTGCCCCTGGAACTGACAATCACAAAGTTGCCCCGGGACCACCTTCAATGTGGGCGGAGGCAGAACAAGAGAGCGAAGATGGGTGCAGCCTGGAGGAGTCTGGAGAGAGCGCACCCGGAGACAAGAAGTCTGGAGAGGACTCCGGAGAAGTCGTACCCGGAGATGGAAGGAGAGTCAGGCAGCACCGACCCTGTGGTCAGGATCCTGCTGCAAGCAACAACCCCACTAGGCTTAGTGGAGATCCTGGCACAGCTCCCCCGAGACCGGGAGTGTGCACAGACCGCGCTGGAGCGCCTCGCATGGAGGATGGCCCAGGTGCAGCGAGAGACGCTGACGGAGTGGAGCCGAGAGATGGCCCTGCAGGCAAGAACCCGCCAGCGAAGCACGCCGCCCGAGACGAGGAGACAGACCGCCTCTGAGGATGGTGCAGGAGGAGTGAAGGCCGGAGACGGCGCCGAAGAGGGAGCTGAACAGATGGAGGCAAGTAAAGGGGACGTCACTACCCCGAGCCGAGAAGCCGCGTGCCTGCCCCAGCTCCCCGTCGCAGAGCCCGAAATTCCCCCTGCCGTGCCCGTCGCTGCATCGTCACCGCTCCAGACAAGGCCTCAAGCAGAAGCCGCGGCCGCGACCCCTGTGACGTCACGCGCCTCAACCCTGAGCGCGGCAAAGCAGGAAACACCACCGGCCTGGTCGCAAGGTCTAGTACCCCCGGGCGCCGCAGTTCCAACAGCGCCCTCTACCTCCACTGAGCCACCGGCCTGGTCGCTGGGCCAAGTTACCCCGGGCGCCGCCGTCTTCACGGTGCCCTTTACCTTCAGGGTGCCCCAAGCCTGGTCGCAAGGCCTAGTGAACCCGGGCGCCGCTACCACCACCGCGCCCTCAACGTCCACCGTGCCGCACCTGGGTGAAGACTTGTTTGCCCAGCACACGTGCCCGGATGGGCAGCCCTTTGTGTGGCCACTGGAGTTCCACCATCCCCGACTCCGGAAAGAAAGACCCCTAGATGAGCCCCTGATTCCGGTTCCGAAGCCCGTTAAGATCACCCCACTCTCGTTAGAGGAAGCGCAGTTTGCGTGGGATCCCACCGGAGGAGACCTCATGGGATTCACCCAAGAGACTCGGGCAGCCGCAGCTGAGCGTGCGGAGTGCTGCCGGCAGCAGTTAGAGGTCTTTGACCGCGAGCGAAGAGAGAGGCGGGTCCAAGAGCAGCGGCTGCAGGAACAGAGTGCAGAGCAGAAGAGCCGGACCAGGAGGAACCCCCGTGCAGCCCACGGTCCCCGTGCCACCGGGACTGTAATTAAATTCCAACTGCAGCACGGTTGGGGTTTCATCAGGGATCATCACACCCCCGGCGACGTCTTTGTCACCCGCAGAGACGTGGAGTCCCATCTGCCGGAGGGACACAGAGGTCGTGACCTCTATGTAGGGGACGAGGTCACGTTCACCCGGCACAAGTGTGCCAAAGGACCCTACGCTCTCCATGTACACCGGCTGACGGAAGAGGAGCTACGGTGTGAAGAGGAGCAAGAGGATCCGGACGGGTCCGAAGGAGGAGCAGGAGTACGCCGTCATTAAAGTACGGTAAAGAGACTGTACATAGTTACCCGTCAGGGTATATGCCATGCTGCTAACTTAGAATAAGGTCCCCGTTGGGACAAGTGTGAACTGTTCCAGTGTGTCCCATCTCCCCACAGGCTGAGGACTGTGAGCAGCCATCCCTTTTCCCCACTGGTCGAGGACTGAGAGCGGCCACCTTCCCTTGTATATAGTTGCGCTTTCTAAGGCGCCCCCTACCGGTTTTATAGGAAACTGTTGTTTTTACTACAAGAGACTGTCGCACTTTACCCGGTCACAAGTTGCACCGTGGCCGGAGGAACAAGAGTGTTATTTATGAAAAGCTTTATATGAAAAGTTTATGCTGATAATATATGATGTTTTATATGTTTATGTTTTATGAAAAAAAAATGTATGTTTATGGATGTTTATTCTCTTACAGCCCGAGGATGTGCTGTGGTTTACCAGGGGGGAATGTAGCACCCTGAGGATTCGGCTGCTACAGGGGTATTACACCTCAAGCCAGAGGTGTGGTATTCCACTCCCGGGTAAGGATGGAGTGTGGAACTGAGCTCAGATAGCTGCATACACTACATACATCCCATTTCCGGGGGACAGATCGACGGTACTCCCACCAATATATGTGCAGGTACGATAGTGTCTGTCCCTGGCTGGAGTGGGAGGGGGGTGGAACATCCCAGTAGTGTAGGGGCAGATAGGGGGAGCAGTCTGGGTAAGGCTAGGAGCTCATTGGGTGCTGGTCACCTGAGCTCACACATAGAGGGAGTATATAAGGTGGGCACCATCTTAGATCAGGGTCAGTCTTTTGTAGAGTGAGTCAGCCTTTGTAGAGTCAGAGGAGCAGAGCAGAGAAGCTCAGCCAGAAGGGCTGACAGGGAGTTGTGGTTCCGGCTGGGCCCAGCTCCAAGGCCAAGTCTGAGAGAGAGAGAGAGGAGTCAGAAGGACCCAGAGAGAAGAAGAAGGAACCCCAAGACCCCAGAATACAAACAGCAGGGTGAAGGGTTGGCACCCAGGGTACCGGATCCCAAGCTGGTGGAGGCCACTAATCCTCAGCCAGAGACCGGAGGTCGTGGGCAGGATCTGCCACGACCCTCACTAAATCCAGTAGGAAGGCATACCAAGTATAGGGTCAGGGAACCCAGAAGAGGTGTACCCACCAAGAGACCCGAGGGAGCCGGACATAAGTGGATCCCTAGTGAGAACGGCCAGAAGAGAGGGAAAGTCAGACCGGAGCTCAGGACCACGCACCAGAATTACTTGGGGGGTTGGCCGAGTCCAGGACCTGGTGGACGCAGCACGGCTCGGGTGGTCGCTTCAGGCCAGAGTGACCATAAGAACACCCGTAAGTAAAAACCCCTGAACTACACAGCCCGACTCTGAGTCTTCTTGCTTAGCTCTCCTGCACCTGCACAACCACCATCCTCTACATCTGACCCCCTGAGGCTATACCCCTCCCGTTGGGGGTTATACTACCACAGCTGCACACATACCACCAGCCTCAGCGGACCCTTCTGCAGCGGCGGCCTTTTGACCGCAAATCAACGGGTGGCGTAGTCGACACTAAGAACATCAATAACATCTGTAAAGACTGCCACACACTGAGTTTGACACCCTGGGCACGGACCGGGTCGCCGCCACTCGGAGACTACAACCCCCATCTGATCCGGCTCCGGGTAATCCCCAAACAGCACTGGCCCAGGGGGCGCGTCATAAGCTCCTAGGAGTAAGGTGTATATTAGATTGTAAGCTCCTAGGAAGCAGGGTGTATATTAGAGTGTAAGCTACTAGGAGCAGAGTGTATATTAGATTGTAAGCTCCTTGGAGCAGGGTGTACATTAGATTGTAAGCTCCTAGGAGCAGGCTGTATATTTGATTGTAAGCTCCTAGGAGCAGGGTGTATAGTAGATTGTAAGCTCCTAGGAGCAAGGTGTATATTAGATTGTAAGCTCCTAGGAGCAGTGTGTATATTAGATTGTAAGCTCCAAGGAGCAGGGTGTATAGTAGATTGTAAGCTCCTAGGAGCAGGGTGTATAGTAGATTGTAAGCTCCTAGGAGCAAGGTGTATATTAGATTGTAAGCTCCTAGGAGCAGGGTGTATATTAGATTGTAAGCTCCTAGGAGCAGAGTGTATATTAGATTGTAAGCTCCTAGGAGCAGGGTGTATATTAGATTGTAAGCTCCTAGGAGCAGGGTGTATATTAGATTGTAAGCTGCTAGGAGCAGGGTGTATATTAGAGTGTAAGCTACTAGGAGCAGAGTGTATATTAGATTGTAAGCTCCTTGGAGCAGGGTGTATATTACATTGTAAGCTCCTAGGAGCAGGGTGTATATTACATTGTAAGCTCCTAGGAGCAGAGTGTATATTAGATTGTAAGCTCCTTGGAGCAGGGTGTATATTAGATTGTAAGCTCCTAGGAGCAGGGTGTATATTAGATTGTAAGCTCCTAGGAGTAAGGTGTATATTAGATTGTAAGCTCCTAGGAGAAGGGTGTATAGTAGTTTGTAAGCTCCTAGGAGCAGGGTGTATATTAGATTGTAAGCTCCTAGGAGCAGGGTGTATATTAGATTGTAAGATCCTAGGAGCAGTATATATATTAGAGTGTAAGCTCCTTGGAGCAGGGTGTATATTAGATTGTAAACTCATAGCAGCTGTGTGTATATTAGATTGTAAGCTCCTAGGAGCAGGGTGTATATTAGATTGTAAACTCCTAGGAGCAGGGTGTATATTACATTGTAAGCTCCTAGGAGCAGGGTGTATATTAGAGTGTAAGCTCCTAGGAGCAGAGTGTATATTAGATTGTAAGCTCCTAGGAGTAGGGTGTATATTAGATTGTAAGCTCCTAGGACCAGGCTGTATATTTGATTGTAAGCTCCTAGGAGCAGGGTGTATATTACATTGTAAGCTCCTAGGAGCAAGGTGTATATTAGATTGTAAGCTCCTAGGAGCAGGGTGTATAGTAGTTTGTAAGCTCCTAGGAGCAGGGTGTATATTAGATTGTAAGCTCCTAGGAGCAAGGTGTATATTAGATTGTAAGCTCCTAGGAGCAGGGTGTATAGTAGATTGTAAGCTCCTAGGGGCAGGGTGTATAGTAGATTGTAAGCTCCTAGGAGCAGGGTGTATATTAGAGTGAAAGCTCCTAGGAGCAAGGTGTATTTTAGATTGTAAGCTCCTAGGAGCAGGGTGTATAGTAGATTGTAAGCTCCTAGGAGCAGTGTGTATATTAGATTGTAAGCTCCTAGGAGCAGGGTGTATAGTAGATTGTAAGCTCCTAGGAGCAGGGTGTATAGTAGATTGTAAGCTCCTAGGAGCAAGGTGTATATTAGATTGTAAGCTCCTAGGAGAAGGGTGTATATTAGAGTGTAAGCTACTAGGAGCAGAGTGTATATTAGATTGTAAGCTCCTTGGAGCAGGGTGTATATTACATTGTAAGCTCCTAGGAGCAGGGTGTATAGTAGATTGTAAGCTCCTAGGAGAAAGGTGTATATTAGATTGTAAAATCCTAGGAGCAGGGTGTATATTAGAGTGTAAGCTACTAGGAGCAGAGTGTATATTAGATTGTAAGCTCCTTGGAGCAGGGTGTACATTAGATTGTAAGCTCCTGGGAGCAGGCTGTATATTTGATTGTAAGCTCCTAGGAGCAGGGTGTATAGTAGATTGTAAGCTCCTAGGAGCAAGGTGTATATTAGATTGTAAGCTCCTAGGAGCAGGGTGTATATTAGAGTATAAGCTACTAGGAGCAGAGTGTATATTAGATTGTAAGCTCCTTGGAGCAGGGTGTATATTAGATTGTAAGCTCCTTGGAGCAGGGTGTATATTAGATTGTAAGCTCCTAGGAGCAGGCTGTATATTTGATTGTAAGCTCCTAGGAGCAGGGTGTATATTAGATTGTAAGCTCCTAGGAGCAGGGTGTATATTAGAGTGTAAGCTACTAGGAGCAGAGTGTATATTAGATTGTAAGCTCCTTGGAGCAGGGTGTACATTAGATTGTAAGCTCCTAGGAGCAGGCTGTATATTTGATTGTAAGCTCCTAGGAGCAGGGTGTATAGTAGATTGTAAGCTCCTAGGAGCAAGGTGTATATTAGATTGTAAGCTCCTAGGAGCAGGGTGTATATTAGAGTGTAAGCTACTAGGAGCAGAGTGTATATTAGATTGTAAGCTCCTTGGAGCAGGGTGTATATTAGATTGTAAGCTCCTTGGAGCAGGGTGTATATTAGATTGTAAGCTCCTAGGAGCAGGCTGTATATTTCATTGTAAGCTCTTAGGAGCAGGGTGTATATTAGATTGTAAGCTCCTAGGAGCAGGGTGTATATTAGAGTGTAAGCTACTAGGAGCAGGGTGTATATTAGATTGTAAGCTCCTTGGAGCAGGGTGTATATTAGATTGTAAGCTCCTAGGAGCAGGTTGTATATTAGATTGTAAGCTCCTAGGAGTAAGGTGTATATTAGATTGTAAGCTCCTAGGAGTAAGGTGTATATTAGATTGTAAGCTCCTAGGAAGCAGGGTGTATATTAGAGTGTAAGCTACTAGGAGCAGAGTGTATATTAGATTGTAAGCTCCTAGGAGCAGGGTGTATATTATATTGTAAGCTCCTAGGAGCAGTGTGTATATTAGATCGTAAGCTCATAGCAGCAGTGTGTATATTAGATTGGAAGCTCCTAGGAGAAGGGTGTATATTATATTGTAAGCTCCTAGGAGCAGGGTGTATAGTAGATTGTAAGCTCCTAGAACCAGGGTATATATTAGAGTGTAAGCTCCTAGGAGCAGGGTGTATATTAGATCGTAAGCTCATAGCAGCAGTGTGTATATTAGATTGTAAGCTCCTAGGAGCAGGGTGTATATTAGAGTGTAAGCTACTAGGAGCAGAGTGTATATTAGATTGTAAGCTCCTTGGAGTAGGGTGTACATTAGATTGTAAGCTCCTAGGAGCAGGCTGTATATTTGATTGTAAGCTCCTAGGAGCAGGATGTATAGTAGATTGTAAGCTCCTAGGAGCAAGGTGTATATTAGATTGTAAGCTCCTAGGAGCAGGGTGTATATTAGAGTATAAGCTACTAGGAGCAGAGTGTATATTAGATTGTAAGCTCCTTGGAGCAGGGTGTATATTAGATTGTAAGCTCCTTGGAGCAGGGTGTATATTAGATTGTAAGCTCCTAGGAGCAGGCTGTATATTTGATTGTAAGCTCCTAGGAGCAGGGTGTATATTAGATTGTAAGCTCCTAGGAGCAGGGTGTATATTAGAGTGTAAGCTACTAGGAGCAGAGTGTATATTAGAATGTAAGCTCCTTGGAGCAGGGTGTACATTAGATTGTAAGCTCCTAGGAGCAGGCTGTATATTTGATTGTAAGCTCCTAGGAACAGGGTGTATAGTAGATTGTAAGCTCCTAGGAGCAAGGTGTATATTAGATTGTAAGCTCCTAGGAGCAGGGTGTATATTAGAGTGTAAGCTACTAGGAGCAGAGTGTATATTAGATTGTAAGCTCCTTGGAGCAGGGTGTATATTAGATTGTAAGCTCCTTGGAGCAGGGTGTATATTAGATTGTAAGCTCCTAGGAGCAGGCTGTATATTTCATTGTAAGCTCTTAGGAGCAGGGTGTATATTAGATTGTAAGCTCCTAGGAGCAGGGTGTATATTAGAGTGTAAGCTACTAGGAGCAGAGTGTATATTAGATTGTAAGCTCCTTGGAGCAGGGTGTACATTAGACTGTAAGCTCCTAGGAGCAGGCTGTATATTTGAATGTAAGCTCCTAGGAGCAGGGTGTATAGTAGATTGTAAGCTCCTAGGAGCAAGGTGTATATTAGATTGTAAGTTCCTAGGAGCAGGGTGTATATTAGAGTGTAAGCTACTAGGAGCAGAGTGTATATTAGAGTGTAAGCTACTAGGAGCAGGGTGTATATTAGATTGTAAGCTCCTTGGAGCAGGGTGTATATTAGATTGTAAGCTCCTAGGAGCAGGGTGTATATTAGATTGTAAGCTCCTAGGAGCAGGGTGTATATTAGATTGTAAGCTCCTAGGAGTAAGGTGTATATTAGATTGTAAGCTCCTAGGAGTAAGGTGTATATTAGATTGTAAGCTCCTAGGAGTAAGGTGTATATTAGATTGTAAGCTCCTAGGAAGCAGGGTGTATATTAGAGTGTAAGCTACTAGGAGCAGAGTGTATATTAGATTGTAAGCTCCTAGGAGCAGGGTGTATATTATATTGTAAGCTCCTAGGAGCAGGGTGTATAGTAGATTGTAAGCTCCTAGAACCAGGGTATATATTAGACTGTAAGCTCCTAGGAGCAGGGTGTATATTAGATCGTAAGCTCATAGCAGCAGTGTGTATATTAGATTGTAAGCTCCTAGGAGCAGGGTGTATATTAGAGTGTAAGCTACTAGGAGCAGAGTGTATATTAGATTGTAAGCTCCTTGGAGTAGGGTGTACATTAGATTGTAAGCTCCTAGGAGCAGGCTGTATATTTGATTGTAAGCTCCTAGGAGCAGGATGTATAGTAGATTGTAAGCTCCTAGGAGCAAGGTGTATATTAGATTGTAAGCTCCTAGGAGCAGGGTGTATATTAGAGTATAAGCTACTAGGAGCAGAGTGTATATTAGATTGTAAGCTCCTTGGAGCAGGGTGTATATTAGATTGTAAGCTCCTTGGAGCAGGGTGTATATTAGATTGTAAGCTCCTAGGAGCAGGCTGTATATTTGATTGTAAGCTCCTAGGAGCAGGGTGTATATTAGATTGTAAGCTCCTAGGAGCAGGGTGTATATAAGAGTGTAAGCTACTAGGAGCAGAGTGTATATTAGATTGTAAGCTCCTTGGAGCAGGGTGTACATTAGATTGTAAGCTCCTAGGAGCAGGCTGTATATTTGATTGTAAGCTCCTAGGAACAGGGTGTATAGTAGATTGTAAGCTCCTAGGAGCAAGGTGTATATTAGATTGTAAGCTCCTAGGAGCAGGGTGTATATTAGAGTGTAAGCTACTAGGAGCAGAGTGTATATTAGATTGTAAGCTCCTTGGAGCAGGGTGTATATTAGATTGTAAGCTCCTTGGAGCAGGGTGTATATTAGATTGTAAGCTCCTAGGAGCAGGCTGTATATTTCATTGTAAGCTCTTAGGAGCAGGGTGTATATTAGATTGTAAGCTCCTAGGAGCAGGGTGTATATTAGAGTGTAAGCTACTAGGAGCAGAGTGTATATTAGATTGTAAGCTCCTTGGAGCAGGGTGTACATTAGACTGTAAGCTCCTAGGAGCAGGCTGTATATTTGATTGTAAGCTCCTAGGAGCAGGGTGTATAGTAGATTGTAAGCTCCTAGGAGCAAGGTGAATATTAGATTGTAAGTTCCTAGGAGCAGGGTGTATATTAGAGTGTAAGCTACTAGGAGCAGAGTGTATATTAGAGTGTAAGCTACTAGGAGCAGGGTGTATATTAGATTGTAAGCTCCTTGGAGCAGGGTGTATATTAGATTGTAAGCTCCTAGGAGCAGGGTGTATATTAGATTGTAAGCTCCTAGGAGCAGGGTGTATATTAGATTGTAAGCTCCTAGGAGTAAGGTGTATATTAGATTGTAAGCTCCTAGGAAGCAGGGTGTATATTAGAGTGTAAGCTACTAGGAGCAGAGTGTATATTAGATTGTAAGCTCCTTGGAGCAGGGTGTACATTAGATTGTAAGCTCCTAGGAGCAGGGTGTATATTATATTGTAAGCTCCTAGGAGCAGGGTGTATATTAGATCGTAAGCTCATAGCAGCAGTGTGTATATTAGATTGGAAGCTCCTAGGAGAAGGGTGTATATTATATTGTAAGCTCCTAGGAGCAGGGTGTATAGTAGATTGTAAGCTCCTAGAACCAGGATATATATTAGAGTGTAAGCTCCTAGGAGCAGGGTGTATATTAGATCGTAAGCTCATAGCAGCAGTGTGTATATTAGATTGTAAGCTCCTAGGAGCAGGGTGTATATTACATTGCAAGCTCCTAGGAGGAAGGTGTATATTAGATTGTAAGCTCTTAGGAGCAGGGTGTATATTACATTGTAAGCTCCTAGGAGCAGGGCGTATATTAGAGTGTAAGCTCCTAGGAGCAGAGTGTATATTAGATTGAAAGCTCCTAGGAGTAGGGTGTATATTAGATTGTAAGCTCCTTGGAGCAGGGTGTACATTAGATTGTAAGCTCCTAGGAGCAGGGTGTATATTTGATTGTAAGCTCCTAGGAGCAGAGTGTATATTAGATTGTAAGCTCCTAGGAGTAGGGTGTATATTAGATTGTAAGCTCCTTGGAGCAGGGTATATAGTAGATTGTAAGATCCTAGGAGCAGGGTGTATATTAGATTGTAAGCTCCTAGGAGCAGGGTGTATAATAGATTGTAAGCTCCTAGGAGCAAGGTGTATATTAGATTGTAAGCTCCTAGGAGCAGGGTGTATAGTAGTTTGTAAGCTCCTAGGAGCAGGGTGTATATTAGATTGTAAGCTCCTAGGAGCAAGGTGTATATTAGATTGTAAGCTCCTAGGAGCAGGGTGTATAGCAGATTGTAAGCTCCTAGGGGCAGGGTGTATAGTAGATTGTAAGCTCCTAGGAGCAGGGTGTATATTAGAGTGAAAGCTCCTAGGAGCAAGGTGTATTTTAGATTGTAAGCTCCTAGGAGCAGGGTGTATAGTAGATTGTAAGCTCCTAGGAGCAGTGTGTATATTAGATTGTAAGCTCCAAGGAGCAGGGTGTATAGTAGATTGTAAGCTCCTAGGAGCAGGGTGTATAGTAGATTGTAAGCTCCTAGGAGCAAGGTGTATATTAGATTGTAAGCTCCTAGGAGCAGGGTGTATATTAGATTGTAAGCTCCTAGGAGCAGAGTGTATATTAGATTGTAAGCTCCTAGGAGCAGGGTGTATATTAGATTGTAAGCTCCTAGGAGCAGGGTGTATATTAGATTGTAAGCTGCTAGGAGCAGGGTGTATATTATAGTGTAAGCTACTAGGAGCAGAGTGTATATTAGATTGTAAGCTCCTTGGAGCAGGGTGTATATTAGATTGTAAGCTCCTAGGAGCAGGGTGTATATTACATTGTAAGCTCCTAGGAGCAGAGTGTATATTAGATTGTAAGCTCCTTGGAGCAGGGTGTATATTAGATTGTAAGCTCCTAGGAGCAGGCTGTATATTTGATTGTAAGCTCCTAGGAGCAGGGTGTATATTAGATTGTAAGCTCCTAGGAGCAGGGTGTATATTACATTGCAAGCTCCTAGGAGGAAGGTGTATATTAGATTGTAAGCTCTTAGGAGCAGGGTGTATATTACATTGTAAGCTCCTAGGAGCAGGGCGTATATTAGAGTGTAAGCTCCTAGGAGCAGAGTGTATATTAGATTGAAAGCTCCTAGGAGTAGGGTGTATATTAGATTGTAAGCTCCTTGGAGCAGGGTGTACATTAGATTGTAAGCTCCTAGGAGCAGGGTGTATATTTGATTGTAAGCTCCTAGGAGCAGAGTGTATATTAGATTGTAAGCTCCTAGGAGTAGGGTGTATATTAGATTGTAAGCTCCTTGGAGCAGGGTATATAGTAGATTGTAAGATCCTAGGAGCAGGGTGTATATTAGATTGTAAGCTCCTATGAGCAGGGTGTATAATAGATTGTAAGCTCCTAGGAGCAAGGTGTATATTAGATTGTAAGCTCCTAGGAGCAGGGTGTATAGTAGTTTGTAAGCTCCTAGGAGCAGGGTGTATATTAGATTGTAAGCTCCTAGGAGCAAGGTGTATATTAGATTGTAAGCTCCTAGGAGCAGGGTGTATAGCAGATTGTAAGCTCCTAGGGGCAGGGTGTATAGTAGATTGTAAGCTCCTAGGAGCAGTGTGTATATTAGATTGTAAGCTCCAAGGAGCAGAGTGTATATTAGATTGTAAGCTCCTAGGAGCAGGGTGTATATTAGATTGTAAGCTCCTAGGAGCAGGGTGTATATTAGATTGTAAGCTGCTAGGAGCAGGGTGTATATTAGATTGTAAGCTGCTAGGAGCAGGGTGTATATTATAGTGTAAGCTACTAGGAGCAGAGTGTATTTTAGATTGTAAGCTCCTTGGAGCAGGGTGTATATTAGATTGTAAGCTCCTAGGAGCAGGGTGTATATTAGATTGTAAGCTGCTAGGAGCAGGGTGTATATTATAGTGTAAGCTACTAGGAGCAGAGTGTATATTAGATTGTAAGCTCCTTGGAGCAGGGTGTATATTAGATTGTAAGCTCCTAGGAGCAGGGTGTATATTACATTGTAAGCTCCTAGGAGCAGAGTGTATATTAGATTGTAAGCTCCTTGGAGCAGGGTGTATATTAGATTGTAAGCTCCTAGGAGCAGGCTGTATATTTGATTGTAAGCTCCTAGGAGCAGGGTGTATATTAGATTGTAAGCTCCTAGGAGCAGGGTGTATATTAGATTGTAAGCTCCTAGGAGCAGGGTGTATATTAGATTGTAAGCTGCTAGGAGCAGGGTGTATATTATAGTGTAAGCTACTAGGAGCAGAGTGTATATTAGATTGTAAGCTCCTTGGAGCAGGGTGTATAGTAGATTGTAAGCTCCTAGGAGCAGGGTGTATAGTAGATTGTAAGCTCCTAGGAGCAAGGTGTATATTAGATTGTAAGCTCCTAGGAGCAGGGTGTATATTAGATTGTAAGCTCCTAGGAGCAGAGTGTATATTAGATTGTAAGCTCCTAGGAGCAGGGTGTATATTAGATTGTAAGCTCCTAGGAGCAGGGTGTATATTAGATTGTAAGCTGCTAGGAGCAGGGTGTATATTATAGTGTAAGCTACTAGGAGCAGAGTGTATATTAGATTGTAAGCTCCTTGGAGCAGGGTGTATATTAGATTGTAAGCTCCTAGGAGCAGGGTGTATATTACATTGTAAGCTCCTAGGAGCAGAGTGTATATTAGATTGTAAGCTCCTTGGAGCAGGGTGTATATTAGATTGTAAGCTCCTAGGAGCAGGCTGTATATTTGATTGTAAGCTCCTAGGAGCAGGGTGTATATTAGATTGTAAGCTCCTAGGAGCAGGGTGTATATTAGATTGTAAGCTCCTAGGAGTAAGGTGTATATTAGATTGTAAGCTCCTAGGAGAAGGGTGTATAGTAGTTTGTAAGCTCCTAGGAGCAGGGTGTATATTAGATTGTAAGCTCCTAGGAGCAGGGTGTATATTAGATTGTAAGATCCTAGGAGCAGGGTATATATTAGAGTGTAAGCTCCTAGGAGCAGGGTGTATATTAGATTGTAAACTCCTAGGAGCAGGGTGTATATTATATTGTAAGCTCCTAGGAGCAGGGTGTATATTAGAGTGAAAGCTCCTAGGAGAAAGGTGTATTTTAGATTGTAAGCTCCTAGGAGAAGGGTGTATAGTAGATTGTAAGCTCCTAGGAGCAGTGTGTATATTAGATTGTAAGCTCCTAGGAGCAGGGTGTATAGTAGATTGTAAGCTCCTAGGAGCAGGGTGTATAGTAGATTGTAAGCTCCTAGGAGCAAGGTGTATATTAGATTGTAAGCTCCTAGGAGAAGGGTGTATATTAGAGTGTAAGCTACTAGGAGCAGAGTGTATATTAGATTGTAAGCTCCTTGGAGCAGGGTGTATATTACATTGTAAGCTCCTAGGAGCAGGGTGTATAGTAGATTGTAAGCTCCTAGGAGAAAGGTGTATATTAGATTGTAAGCTCCTAGGAGCAGGGTGTATATTAGAGTGTAAGCTACTAGGAGCAGAGTGTATATTAGATTGTAAGCTCCTTGGAGCAGGGTGTACATTAGATTGTAAGCTCCTAGGAGCAGGCTGTATATTTGATTGTAAGCTCCTAGAAGCAGGGTGTATAGTAGATTGTAAGCTCCTAGGAGCAAGGTGTATATTAGATTGTAAGCTCCTAGGAGCAGGGTGTATATTAGAGTATAAGCTACTAGGAGCAGAGTGTATATTAGATTGTAAGCTCCTTGGAGCAGGGTGTATATTAGATTGTAAGCTCCTTGGAGCAGGGTGTATATTAGATTGTAAGCTCCTAGGAGTAGGCTGTATATTTGATTGTAAGCTCCTAGGAGCAGGGTGTATATTAGATTGTAAGCTCCTAGGAGCAGGGTGTATATTAGATTGTAAGCTCCTAGGAGTAAGGTGTATATTAGATTGTAAGCTCCTAGGAGCAGGGTGTATATTAGAGTGTAAGCTACTAGGAGCAGAGTGTATATTAGATTGTAAGCTCCTTGGAGCAGGGTGTACATTAGATTGTAAGCTCCTAGGAGCAGGCTGTATATTTGATTGTAAGCTCCTAGGAGCAGGGTGTATAGTAGATTGTAAGCTCCTAGGAGCAAGGTGTATATTAGATTGTAAGCTCCTAGGAGCAGGGTGTATATTAGAGTGTAAGCTACTAGGAGCAGAGTGTATATTAGATTGTAAGCTCCTTGGAGCAGGGTGTATATTAGATTGTAAGCTCCTTGGAGCAGGGTGTATATTAGATTGTAAGCTCCTAGGAGCAGGCTGTATATTTGATTGTAAGCTCTTAGGAGCAGGGTGTATATTAGATTGTAAGCTCCTAGGAGCAGGGTGTATATTAGAGTGTAAGCTACTAGGAGCAGAGTGTATATTAGATTGTAAGCTCCTTGGAGCAGGGTGTACATTAGATTGTAAGCTCCTAGGAGCAGGCTGTATATTTGATTGTAAGCTCCTAGGAGCAGGGTGTATAGTAGATTGTAAGCTCCTAGGAGCAAGGTGTATATTAGATTGTAAGCTCCTAGGAGCAGGGTGTATATTAGAGTGTAAGCTACTAGGAGCAGAGTGTATATTAGATTGTAAGCTCCTTGGAGCAGGGTGTATATTAGATTGTAAGCTCCTTGGAGCAGGGTGTATATTGGATTGTAAGCTCTTGGAGCAGGGTGTATATTAGATTGTAAGCTCCCAGGCGTAAGGTGTATATTAGATTGTAAGCTTCTAGGAAGCAGGGTGTATAATAGAGTGTAAGCTACTAGGAGCAGAGTGTATATTAGATTGTAAGCTCCTTGGAGCAGGGTGTACATTAGATTGTAAGCTCCTAGGAGCAGGCTGTATATTTGATTGTAAGCTCCTAGGAGCAGGGTGTATAGTAGATTGTAAGCTCCTAGGAGCAAGGTGTATATTAGATTGTAAGCTCCTAGGAGCAGTGTGTATATTAGATTGTAAGCTCCAAGGAGCAGGGTGTATAGTAAATTGTAAGCTCCTAGGAGCAGGGTGTATAGTAGATTGTAAGCTCCTAGGAGCAAGGTGTATATTAGATTGTAAGTTCCTAGGAGCAGGGTGTATATTAGAGTGTAAGCTACTAGGAGCAGAGTGTATATTAGATTGTAAGCTCCTTGGAGCAGGGTGTATATTAGATTGTAAGCTCCTTGGAGCAGGGAGTATATTGGATTGTAAGCTCCTAGGAGCAGGGTGTATATTAGATTGTAAGCTCCCAGGAGTAAGGTGTATATTAGATTGTAAGCTCCTAGGAAGCAGGGTGTATAATAGAGTGTAAGCTACTAGGAGCAGAGTGTATATTAGATTGTAAGCTCCTTGGAGCAGGGTGTACATTAGATTGTAAGCTCCTAGGAGCAGGCTGTATATTTGATTGTAAGCTCCTAGGAGCAGGGTGTATAGTAGATTGTAAGCTCCTAGGAGCAAGGTGTATATTAGATTGTAAGCTCCTAGGAGCAGTGTGTATATTAGATTGTAAGCTCCAAGGAGCAGGGTGTATAGTAAATTGTAAGCTCCTAGGAGCAGGGTGTATAGTAGATTGTAAGCTCCTAGGAGCAAGGTGTATATTAGATTGTAAGTTCCTAGGAGCAGGGTGTATATTAGAGTGTAAGCTACTAGGAGCAGAGTGTATATTAGATTGTAAGCTCCTTGGAGCAGGGTGTATATTAGATTGTAAGCTCCTTGGAGCAGGGAGTATATTGGATTGTAAGCTCCTAGGAGCAGGGTGTTTAATAGATTGTAAGCTCCCAGGAGTAAGGTGTATATTAGATTGTAAGCTCCTAGGAAGCAGGGTGTATAATAGAGTGTAAGCTACTAGGAGCAGAGTGTATATTAGATTGTAAGCTCCTTGGAGCAGGGTGTACATTAGATTGTAAGCTCCTAGGAGCAGGCTGTATATTTGATTGTAAGCTCCTAGGAGCAGGGTGTATAGTAGATTGTAAGCTCCTAGGAGCAAGGTGTATATTAGATTGTAAGCTCCTAGGAGCAGTGTGTATATTAGATTGTAAGCTCCAAGGACCAGGGTGTATAGTAAATTGTAAGCTCCTAGGAGCAGGGTGTATAGTAGATTGTAAGCTCCTAGGAGCAGGGTGTATATTATATTGTAAGCTCCTAGGAGCAGAGTGTATATTAGATTGTAAGCTCCTAGGAGCAGGGTGTATATTAGATTGTAAGCTCCTAGGAGCAGGGTGTATATTAGATTGTAAGCTGCTAGGAGCAGGGTGTATATTAGAGTGTAAGCTACTAGGAGCAGAGTGTATATTAGATTGTAAGCTCCTTGGAGCAGGGTGTATATTAGATTGTAAGCTCCTAGGAGCAGGGTGTATATTACATTGTAAGCTCCTAGGAGCAGAGTGTATATTAGATTGTAAGCTCCTTGGAGCAGGGTGTATATTAGATTGTAAGCTCCTAGGAGCAGGCTGTATATTTCATTGTAAGCTCCTAGGAGCAGGGTGTATATTAGATTGTAAGCTCCTAGGAGCAGGGTGTATATTAGATTGTAAGCTACTAGGAGTAAGGTGTATATTAGATTGTAAGCTCCTAGGAGAAGGGTGTATAGTAGTTTGTAATCTCTTAGGAGCAGGGTGTATATTAGATTGTAAGCTCCTAGGAGCAAGGTGTATATTAGATTGTAAGCTCCTAGGAGCAGTGTGTATATTAGATTGTAAGCTCCAAGGAGCAGGGTGTATAGTAAATTGTAAGCTCCTAGGAGCAGGGTGTATAGTAGATTGTAAGCTCCTAGGAGCAAGGTGTATATTAGATTGTAAGTTCCTAGGAGCAGGGTGTATATTAGAGTGTAAGCTACTAGGAGCAGAGTGTATATTAGATTGTAAGCTCCTTGGAGCAGGGTGTATATTAGATTGTAAGCTCCTTGGAGCAGGGAGTATATTGGATTGTAAGCTCCTAGGAGCAGGGTGTTTAATAGATTGTAAGCTCCCAGGAGTAAGGTGTATATTAGATTGTAAGCTCCTAGGAAGCAGGGTGTATAATAGAGTGTAAGCTACTAGGAGCAGAGTGTATATTAGATTGTAAGCTCCTTGGAGCAGGGTGTACATTAGATTGTAAGCTCCTAGGAGCAGGCTGTATATTTGATTGTAAGCTCCTAGGAGCAGGGTGTATAGTAGATTGTAAGCTCCTAGGAGCAAGGTGTATATTAGATTGTAAGCTCCTAGGAGCAGTGTGTATATTAGATTGTAAGCTCCAAGGACCAGGGTGTATAGTAAATTGTAAGCTCCTAGGAGCAGGGTGTATAGTAGATTGTAAGCTCCTAGGAGCAGGGTGTATATTATATTGTAAGCTCCTAGGAGCAGAGTGTATATTAGATTGTAAGCTCCTAGGAGCAGGGTGTATATTAGATTGTAAGCTCCTAGGAGCAGGGTGTATATTAGATTGTAAGCTGCTAGGAGCAGGGTGTATATTAGAGTGTAAGCTACTAGGAGCAGAGTGTATATTAGATTGTAAGCTC
Organism: Phyllobates terribilis; assembly: GCF_046119375.1. NCBI lineage: Eukaryota > Metazoa > Chordata > Amphibia > Anura > Dendrobatidae > Phyllobates > Phyllobates terribilis. The sequence goes on along the minus strand of NW_027362768.1, from coordinate 29,509,114 downwards.
CTTGGAGCAGGGTGTATATTAGATTGTAAGCTCCTAGGAGCAGGGTGTATATTACATTGTAAGCTCCTAGGAGCAGAGTGTATATTAGATTGTAAGCTCCTTGGAGCAGGGTGTATATTAGATTGTAAGCTCCTAGGAGCAGGCTGTATATTTCATTGTAAGCTCCTAGGAGCAGGGTGTATATTAGATTGTAAGCTCCTAGGAGCAGGGTGTATATTAGATTGTAAGCTACTAGGAGTAAGGTGTATATTAGATTGTAAGCTCCTAGGAGAAGGGTGTATAGTAGCTTGTAATCTCTTAGGAGCAGGGTGTATATTAGATTGTAAGCTCCTAGGAGCAGGGTGTATATTAGATTGTAAGATCCTAGGAGCAGTATATATATTAGAGTGTAAGCTCCTAGGAGCAGGGTGTATATTAGATTGTAAACTCATAGCAGCAGTGTGTGTATTAGATTGTAAGCTCCTAGGAGCAGGGTGTATATTATATTGTAAGCTCCTAGGAGCAAGGTGTATATTAGATTGTAAGCTCCTCGGAGCAGGGTGTATATTACATTGTAAGCTCCTAGGAGCAGGGTGTATATTAGAGTGTAAGCTCCTAGGAGCAGAGTGTATATTAGATTGTAAGCTCCTAGGAGTAGGGTGTATATTAGATTGTAAGCTCCTAGGACCAGGCTGTATATTTGATTGTAAGCTCCTAGGAGCAGGGTGTATATTACATTGTAAGCTCCTAGGAGCAAGGTGTATATTAGATTGTAAGCTCCTAGGAGCAGGGTGTATAGTAGTTTGTAAGCTCCTAGGAGCAGGGTGTATATTAGATTGTAAGCTCCTAGGAGCAAGGTGTATATTAGATTGTAAGCTCCTAGGAGCAGGGTGTATAGTAGATTGTAAGCTCCTAGGAGCAGGGTGTATGTTAGAGTGAAAGCTCCTAGGAGCAAGGTGTATTTTAGATTGTAAGCTCCTAGGAGCAGGGTGTATAGTAGATTGTAAGCTCCTAGGAGCAGTGTGTATATTAGATTGTAAGCTCCTAGGAGCAGGGTGTATAGTAGATTGTAAGCTCCTAGGAGCAGGGTGTATAGTAGATTGTAAGCTCCTAGGAGCAAGGTGTATATTAGATTGTAAGCTCCTAGGAGAAGGGTGTATATTAGAGTGTAAGCTACTAGGAGCAGGGTGTATAGTAGATTGTAAGCTCCTAGGAGCAAGGTGTATATTAGATTGTAAGCTCCTAGGAGCAGTGTGTATATTAGATTGTAAGCTCCAAGGAGCAGGGTGTATAGTAAATTGTAAGCTCCTTGGAGCAGGGTGTACATTAGATTGTAAGCTCCTAGGAGCAGGCTGTATATTTGATTGTAAGCTCCTAGGAGCAGGGTGTATAGTAGATTGTAAGCTCCTAGGAGCAAGGTGTATATTAGATTGTAAGCTCCTAGGAGCAGTGTGTATATTAGATTGTAAGCTCCAAGGAGCAGGGTGTATAGTAAATTGTAAGCTCCTAGGAGCAGGGTGTATAGTAGATTGTAAGCTCCTAGGAGCAAGGTGTATATTAGATTGTAAGCTCCTAGGAGCAGGGTGTATATTAGATTGTAAGCTCCTAGGAGCAGAGTGTATATTAGATTGTAAGCTCCTAGGAGCAGGGTGTATATTAGATTGTAAGCTCCTAGGAGCAGGGTGTATATTAGATTGTAAGCTGCTAGGAGCACAGTGTATATTAGAGTGTAAGCTACTAGGAGCAGAGTGTATATTAGATTGTAAGCTCCTTGGAGCAGGGTGTATATTAGATTGTAAGCTCCTAGGAGCAGGGTGTATATTACATTGTAAGCTCCTAGGAGCAGAGTGTATATTAGATTGTAAGCTCCTTGGAGCAGGGTGTATATTAGATTGTAAGCTCCTAGGAGCAGGCTGTATATTTCATTGTAAGCTCCTAGGAGCAGGGTGTATATTAGATTGTAAGCTCCTAGGAGCAGGGTGTATATTAGATTGTAAGCTACTAGGAGTAAGGTGTATATTAGATTGTAAGCTCCTAGGAGAAGGGTGTATAGTAGTTTGTAAGCTCTTAGGAGCAGGGTGTATATTAGATTGTAAGCTCCTAGGAGCAGGGTGTATATTAGATTGTAAGATCCTAGGAGCAGTATATATATTAGAGTGTAAGCTCCTAGGAGCAGGGTGTATATTAGATTGTAAACTCATAGCAGCAGTGTGTATATTAGATTGTAAGCTCCTAGGAGCAGGGTGTATATTATATTGTAAGCTCCTAGGAGCAAGGTGTATATTACATTGTAAGCTCCTAGGAGCAGGGTGTATATTACATTGTAAGCTCCTAGGAGCAGGGTGTATATTAGAGTGTAAGCTCCTAGGAGCAGAGTGTATATTAGATTGTAAGCTCCTAGGAGTAGGGTGTATATTAGATTGTAAGCTCCTAGGACCAGGCTGTATATTTGATTGTAAGCTCCTAGGAGCAGGGTGTATATTACATTGTAAGCTCCTAGGAGCAAGGTGTATATTAGATTGTAAGCTCCTAGGAGCAGGGTGTATAGTAGTTTGTAAGCTCCTAGGAGCAGGGTGTATATTAGATTGTAAGCTCCTAGGAGCAAGGTGTATATTAGATTGTAAGCTCCTAGGAGCAGGGTGTATAGTAGATTGTAAGCTCCTAGGGGCAGGGTGTATAGTAGATTGTAAGCTCCTAGGAGCAGGGTGTATGTTAGAGTGAAAGCTCCTAGGAGCAAGGTGTATTTTAGATTGTAAGCTCCTAGGAGCAGGGTGTATAGTAGATTGTAAGCTCCTAGGAGCAGTGTGTATATTAGATTGTAAGCTCCTAGGAGCAGGGTGTATAGTAGATTGTAAGCTCCTAGGAGCAGGGTGTATAGTAGATTGTAAGCTCCTAGGAGCAAGGTGTATATTAGATTGTAAGCTCCTAGGAGAAGGGTGTATATTAGAGTGTAAGCTACTAGGAGCAGAGTGCATATTAGATTGTAAGCTCCTTGGAGCAGGGTGTACATTAGATTGTAAGCTCCTAGGAGCAGGCTGTATATTTGATTGTAAGCTCCTAGGAGCAGGGTGTATAGTAGTTTGTAAGCTCCTAGGAGCAAGGTGTATATTAGATTGTAAGCTCCTTGGAGCAGGGTGTATATTAGAGTATAAGCTACTAGGAGCAGAGTGTATATTAGATTGTAAGCTCCTTGGAGCAGGGTGTATATTAGATTGTAAGCTCCTTGGAACAGGGTGTATATTAGATTGTAAGCTCCTAGGAGCAGGCTGTATATTTGATTGTAAGCTCCTAGGAGCAGGGTGTATATTAGATTGTAAGCTCCTAGGAGCAGGGTGTATATTAGAGTGTAAGCTACTAGGAGCAGAGTGTATATTAGATTGTAAGCTCCTTGGAGCAGGGTGTACATTAGATTTTAAGCTCCTAGGAGCAGGCTGTATATTTGATTGTAAGCTCCTAGGAGCAGGGTGTATAGTAGATTGTAAGCTCCTAGGAGCAAGGTGTATATTAGATTGTAAGCTCCTAGGAGCAGGGTGTATATTAGAGTGTAAGCTACTAGGAGCAGAGTGTATATTAGATTGTAAGCTCCTTGGAGCAGGGTGTATATTAGATTGTAAGCTCCTTGGAGCAGGGTGTATATTAGATTGTAAGCTCCTAGGAGTAAGGTGTATATTAGATTGTAAGCTCCTAGGAGCAGGGTGTATATTAGAGTGTAAGCTACTAGGAGCAGAGTGTATATTAGATTGTAAGCTCCTTGGAGCAGAGTGTACATTAGATTGTAAGCTCCTAGGAGCAGGCTGTATATTTGATTGTAAGCACCTAGGAGCAGGGTGTATAGTAGATTGTAAGCTCCTAGGAGCAAGGTGTATATTAGATTGTAAGCTCCTAGGAGCAGTGTGTATATTAGAGTGTAAGCTACTAGGAGCAGAGTGTATATTAGATTGTAAGCTCCTTGGAGCAGGGTGTATATTAGATTGTAAGCTCCTTTGAGCAGGGTGTATATTAGATTGTAAGCTCCTAGGAGCAGGCTGTATATTTGATTGTAAGCTCTTAGGAGCAGCGTGTTTATTAGATTGTAAGCTCCTAGCAGCAGGGTGTATATTAGAGTGTAATCTACTAGGAGCAGAGTGTATATTAGATTGTAAGCTCCTTGGAGCAGGGTGTACATTAGATTGTAAGCTCCTAGGAGCAGGCAGTATATTTGATTGTAAGCTCCTAGGAGCAGGGTGTATAGTAGATTGTAAGCTCCTAGTAGCAAGGTGTATATTAGATTGTAAGTTCCTAGGAGCAGGGTGTATATTAGATTGTAAGCTCCTTGGAGCAGAGTGTATATTAGATTGTAAGCTCCTTGGAGCAGGGTGTACATTAGATTGTAAGCTCCTAGGAGCAGGCTGTATATTTGATTGCAAGCTCCTAGGAGCAGGGTGTATAGTAGATTGTAAGCTCCTAGGAGCAAGGTGTATATTAGATTGTAAGCTCCTAGGAGCAGTGTGTATATTAGATTGTAAGCTCCAAGGAGCAGGGTGTATAGTAGATTGTAAGCTCCTAGGAGCAAGGTGTATATTAGATTGTAAGCTCCTAGGAGCAGGGTGTATATTAGATTGTAAGCTCCTAGGAGCAGAGTGTATATTAGATTGTAAGCTTCTAGGAGCAGGGTGTATATTAGATTGTAAGCTCCTAGGAGCAGGGTGTATATTAGATTGTAAGCTGCTAGGAGCAGGGTGTATATTAGAGTGTAAGCTACTAGGAGCAGAGTGTATATTAGATTGTAAGCTCCTTGGAGCAGGGTGTATATTAGATTGTAAGCTCCTAGGAGCAGGGTGTATATTACATTGTAAGCTCCTAGGAGCAGAGTGTATATTAGATTGTAAGCTCCTTGGAGCAGGGTGTATATTAGATTGTAAGCTCCTAGGAGCAGGCTGTATATTTGATTGTAAGCTCCTAGGAGCAGGGTGTATAGTAGTTTGTAAGCTCCTAGGAGCAGGGTGTATATTAGATTGTAAGCTCCTAGGAGCAGGGTGTATATTAGATTGTAAGATCCTAGGAGCAGTATATATATTAGAGTGTAAGCTCCTAGGAGCAGGGTGTATATTAGATTGTAAACTCATAGCAGCAGTGTGTATATTAGATTGTAAGCTCCTAGGAGCAGGGTGTATATTATATTGTAAGCTCCTAGGAGCAAGGTGTATATTAGATTGTAAGCTCCTAGGAGCAGGGTGTATATTACATTGTAAGCTCCTAGGAGCAGGGTGTATATTAGAGTGTAAGCTCCTAGGAGCAGAGTGTATATTAGATTGTAAGCTCCTAGGAGTAGGGTGTATATTAGATTGTAAGCTCCTAGGACCAGGCTGTATATTTGATTGTAAGCTCCTAGGAGCAGGGTGTATATTACATTGTAAGCTCCTAGGAGCAAGGTGTATATTAGATTGTAAGCTCCTAGGAGCAGGGTGTATAGTAGTTTGTAAGCTCCTAGGAGCAGGGTGTATATTAGATTGTAAGCTCCTAGGAGCAAGGTGTATATTAGATTGTAAGCTCCTAGGAGCAGGGTGTATAGTAGATTGTAAGCTCCTAGGAGCAGGGTGTATATTAGAGTGAAAGCTCCTAGGAGCAAGGTGTATTTTAGATTGTAAGCTCCTAGGAGCAGGGTGTATAGTAGATTGTAAGCTCCTAGGAGCAGTGTGTATATTAGATTGTAAGCTCCTAGGAGCAGGGTGTATAGTAGATTGTAAGCTCCTAGGAGCAGGGTGTATAGTAGATTGTAAGCTCCTAGGAGCAAGGTGTATATTAGATTGTAAGCTCCTAGGAGAAGGGTGTATATTAGAGTGTAAGCTACTAGGAGCAGAGTGTATATTAGATTGTAAGCTCCTTGGAGCAGGGTGTATATTACATTGTAAGCTCCTAGGAGCAGGGTGTATAGTAGATTGTAAGCTCCTAGGAGAAAGGTGTATATTAGATTGTAAGCTCCTAGGAGCAGGGTGTATATTAGAGTGTAAGCTACTAGGAACAGAGTGTATATTAGATTGTAAGCTCCTTGGAGCAGGGTGTACATTAGATTGTAAGCTCCTAGGAGCAGGCTGTATATTTGATTGTAAGCTCCTAGGAGCAGGGTGTATAGTAGATTGTAAGCTCCTAGGAGCAAGGTGTATATTAGATTGTAAGCTCCTAGGAGCAGGGTGTATATTAGAGTATAAGCTACTAGGAGCAGAGTGTATATTAGATTGTAAGCTCCTTGGAGCAGGGTGTATATTAGATTGTAAGCTCCTTGGAGCAGGGTGTATATTAGATTGTAAGCTCCTAGGAGCAGGCTGTATATTTGATTGTAAGCTCCTAGGAGCAGGGTGTATATTAGATTGTAAGCTCCTAGGAGCAGGGTGTATATTAGAGTGTAAGCTACTAGGAGCAGAGTGTATATTAGATTGTAAGCTCCTTGGAGCAGGGTGTACATTAGATTGTAAGCTCCTAGGAGCAGGCTGTATATTTGATTGTAAGCTCCTAGGAGCAGGATGTATAGTAGATTGTAAGCTCCTAGGAGCAAGGTGTATATTAGATTGTAAGCTCCTAAGAGCAGGGTGTATATTAGAGTGTAAGCTACTAGGAGCAGAGTGTATATTAGATTGTAAGCTCCTTGGAGCAGGGTGTATATTAGATTGTAAGCTCCTTGGAGCAGGGTGTATATTAGATTGTAAGCTCCTAGGAGCAGGCTGTATATTTCATTGTAAGCTCTTAGGAGCAGGGTGTATATTAGATTGTAAGCTCCTTGGAGCAGGGTGTACATTAGCTTGTAAGCTCTTAGGAGCAGGCTGTATATTTGATTGTAAGCTCCTAGGAGCAGGGTGTATAGTAGATTGTAAGCTCCTAGGAGCAAGGTGTATATTAGATTGTAAGCTCCTAGGAGCAGGGTGTATATTAGAGTGTAAGCTACTAGGAGTAGAGTGTATATTAGATTGTAAGCTCCTTGGAGCAGGGTGTACATTAGATTGTAAGCTCCTAGGAGCAGGCTGTATATTTGATTGTAAGCTCCTAGGAGCAGGGTGTATAGTAGATTGTAAGCTCCTAGGAGCAAGGTGTATATTAGATTGTAAGTTCCTAGGAGCAGGGTGTATATTAGAGTGTAAGCTACTAGGAGCAGAGTGTATATTAGAGTGTAAGCTACTAGGAGCAGGGTGTATATTAGATTGTAAGCTCCTTGGAGCAGGGTGTATATTAGATTGTAAGCTCCTAGGAGCAGGCTGTATATTTGATTGTAAGCTCCTAGGAGCAGGGTGTATATTAGATTGTAAGCTCCTAGGAGCAGGGTGTATATTAGATTGTAAGCTCCTAGGAGTAAGGTGTATATTAGATTGTAAGCTCCTAGGAAGCAGGGTGTATATTAGAGTGTAAGCTACTAGGAGCAGAGTGTATATTAGATTGTAAGCTCCTTGGAGCAGGGTGTACATTAGCTTGTAAGCTCTTAGGAGCAGGCTGTATATTTGATTGTAAGCTCCTAGGAGCAGGGTGTATAGTAGATTGTAAGCTCCTAGGAGCAAGGTGTATATTAGATTGTAAGCTCCTAGGAGCAGGGTGTATATTAGAGTGTAAGCTACTAGGAGCAGAGTGTATATTAGATTGTAAGCTCCTTGGAGCAGGGTGTATATTAGATTGTAAGCTCCTTGGAGCAGGGTGTATATTAGATTGTAAGCTCCTAGGAGCAGGCTGTATATTTGATTGTAAGCTCCTAGGAGCAGGGTGTATATTAGATTGTAAGCTCCTAGGAGCAGGGTGTATATTAGATTGTAAGCTCCTAGGAGTAAGGTGTATATTAGATTGTAAGCTCCTAGGAGAAGGGTGTATAGTAGTTTGTAAGCTCCTAGGAGCAGGGTGTATATTAGATTGTAAGCTCCTAGGAGCAGGGTGTATAGTAGATTGTAAGCTCCTAGGAGCAGGGTGTATAGTAGATTGTAAGCTCCTAGAAGCAGGGTGTATATTAGATTGTAAGCTCCCAGGAGCAGGGTGTATAGTAGATTGTAAGCTCCTAAGAGCAGGGTGTATATTAGATTGTAAGCTCCTTGGAGCAGGGTGTATATTAGATTGTAAGCTCCTAGGAGCAGGCTGTATTTTTGATTGTAAGCTCCTAGGAGCAGGGTGTATATTAGATTGTAAGCTCCTAGGAGCAGGGTGTATATTAGATTGTAAGCTCCTAGGAGTAAGGTGTATATTAGATTGTAAGCTCCTAGGAGCAGGGTGTATATTAGAGTGTAAGCTACTAGGAGCAGAGTGTATATTAGATTGTAAGCTCCTTGGAGCAGGGTGTACATTAGATTGTAAGCTCCTAGGAGCAGGCTGTATATTTGATTGTAAGCTCCTAGGAGCAGGGTGTATAGTAGATTGTAAGCTCCTAGGAGCAAGGTGTATATTAGATTGTAAGCTCCTAGGAGCAGGGTGTATAGTAGATTGTAAGCTCCTAGGAGAAAGGTGTATATTAGATTGTAAGCTCCTAGGAGCAGGGTGTATATTAGAGTGTAAGCTACTAGGAGCAGAGTGTATATTAGATTGTAAGCTCCTTGGAGCAGGGTGTACATTAGATTGTAAGCTCCTAGGAGCAGGCTGTATATTTGTTTGTAAGCTCCTAGGAGCAGGGTGTATAGTAGATTGTAAGCTCCTAGGAGCAAGTTGTATATTAGATTGTAAGCTCCTAGGAGCAGGGTGTATATTAGAGTGTAAGCTACTAGGAGCAGAGTGTATATTAGATTGTAAGCTCCTTGGAGCAGGGTGTATATTAGATTGTAAGCTCCTTGGAGCAGGGTGTATATTAGACTGTAAGCTCCTAGGAGCAGGCTGTATATTTGAATGTAAGCTCCTAGGAGCAGGGTGTATATTAGATTGTAAGCTCCTCGGAGCAGGGTGTATATTAGATTGTAAGCTCCTAGGAGTAAGGTGTATATTACATTGTAAGCTCCTAGGAGAAGGGTGTATAGTAGTTTGTAAGCTCCTAGGAGCAGGGTGTATATTAGATTGTAAGCTCCTAGGAGCAGGGTGTATATTAGATTGTAAGCTCCTAGGAGCAGGGTGTATAGTAGATTGTAAGCTCCTAGGAGCAGAGTGTATAATAGATTGTAAGCTCCTAGGATCAGGGTGTATATTAGATTTAAAGCTCCTAGGAGCAAGGTGTATATTAGATTGTAAGCTCCTAGGAGCAGGGTGTATAGTAGATTGTAAGCTCCTAGGAGCAGGGTGTATATTAGATTGTAAGCTCCTAGGAACAGGGTGTATAGTAGATTGTAAGCTCCTAAGAGCAGGGTGTATATTAGATTGTAAGCTCCTAGGAGCAGGGTGTATAGTAGATTGTAAGCTCCTAGGAGCAGAGTGTATATTAGATTGTAAGCTCCTAGGAGCAGGGTGTATATTAGATTGTAAGCTCCTTGGAGCAGGGTGTATATTAGATTGTAAGCTCCTAGGAGCAGGGTGTATATTAGATTTTAAGCTCCTAGGAGCAGGGTGTATAGTAGATTGTAAGCTCCTAGGAGCAGGGTGTATAGTAGATTGTAAACTCCTAGGAGCAGGGTGTATAGTAGATTGTAAGCTCCTAGGAGCAGGGTGTATAGTAGATTGTAAGCTCCTAGGAGCAGAGTGTATATTAGAGTGTAAGCTCCTAGAAGCAGGGTGTATATTAGATTGTTAGCTCCTAGGAGCAGAGTGTATATTAGATTGTAAGCTCCTAGGAGCAGGGTGTATATTAGATTGTAAGCTCCTAGGAGCAGGGTGTATAGGAGATTGTAAGCTCCTAGCAGCAGGGTGTATATTAGATTGTAAGATCCTAGAAGCAGGATGTATATTAAATTGTAAGCTCCTAGGAGCAGTGTGTATATTAGATTGTAAGCTCCTAGGAGCAGGGTGTATATTAGATTGTAAGCTCCTAGGAGCAGGGTGTATATTAGATTGTAAGCTCCTAGGAGCAGGGTTTATATTAGATTGTAAGCTCCTAGGAGCAGAGAGTATATGACAATGTAAGTTCCAAGGAGCAGGTTGTAAATTAGATTGTAAGCTCCTAGGAGCAGGGTGTATATTAGATTGTAAGCTCCTAGGAGCAGGGTGAATATTAGATTGTAAGCTCCTAGGAGCAGGGTGTATATTAGATTGTAAGCTCCTAGGAGCAGGGTGTATATTAGAGTGTAAGCTCCTAGGAGCAGAGTGTATAATAGATTGTAAGCTCCTAGGAGCAGGGTGTATATTACATTGTAAGCTCCTAGGAGCAGGGTGTATATTACATTGTAAGCTCCTAGAAGCAGGGTGTATAGTAGATTATAAGCTCCTAGGAGCAAGGTGTATATTAGATTGTAAGCTCCTAGGATCAGGGTCTATATTAGATTGTTAGCTCCTAGGAGCAGGGTGTATAGTATATTGTAAGCTCCTAGCAGCAGGGTGTATATTAGATTTAAAGCTCCTAGGAGCAAGGTGTATATTAGATTGTAAGCTCCTAGGAGCAGGGAGTATAGTAGATTGTAAGCTCCTAGGAGCAGGGTGTATATTAGATTGTAAGCTCCTAAGAGCAGGGTGTATATTAGATTGTAAGCTCCTAGGAGCAGGGTGTATAGTAGATTGTAAGCTCCTAGGAGCAGAGTGTATATTAGATTGTAAGCTCCTAGGAGCAGGGTGTATATTAGATTGTAAGCTCCTAGCAGCAGGGTGTATATTAGAGTGAAATCTCCTAGAAGCAAGGTGTATATTAGATTGTAAGCTCCTAGGAGCAGGGTGTATATTAGATTGTAAGCTCGTAGGAGAAGGGTGTATAGTAGATTGCAAGCTCCTAGGAGCAGGGTGTACAGTAGATTGTAAGCTCCTAGGAGCAGGGTGTATATTAGAGTGAAAGCACCTAGGAGCAACGTGTATACTAGATTGTTAGCTCCTAGGATCAGGGTGTATAGTAGATTGTAAGCTCCTAGGAGCAGAGAGTATATGACAATGTAAGTTCCTAGGAGCAGGTTGTAAATTAGATTGTAAGCTCCTAGGAGCAGGGTGTATATTAGATTGTAAGCTCCTAGGAGCAGGGTGAATATTAGATTGTAAGCTCCTAGGAGCAGGGTGTATATTAGATTGTAAGCTCCTAGGAGCAGGGTGTATATTAGAGTGTAAGCTCCTAGGAGCAGGGTGTATATTACATTGTAAGCTCCTAGGAGCAGGGTGTATAGTAGATTATAAGCTCCTAGGAGCAAGGTGTATATTAGATTGTAAGCTCCTAGGATCAGGGTCTATATTAGATTGTTAGCTCCTAGGAGCAGGGTGTATAGTATATTGTAAGCTCCTAGCAGCAGGGTGTATATTAGATTGTAATCTCCTAAGAGCAGGGTGTATATTAGATTGTAAACTCCTAGGAGCAGGGTGTATAGTAGATTGTAAGCTCCTAGGAGCAGGGTGTATATTAGATTGTAATCTCCTAAAAGCAGGGTGTATATTAGATTTAAAGCTCCTAGGAGCAAGGTGTATATTAGATTGTAAGCTCCTAGGAGCAGGGTGTATAGTAGATTGTAAGCTCCTAGGAGCAGGGTGTATATTAGATTGTAATCTCCTAAGAGCAGGGTGTATATTAGATTGTAAACTCCTAGGAGCAGGGTGTATAGTAGATTGTAAGCTCCTAGGAGCAGAGTGTATATTAGATTGTAAGCTCCTAGGAGCAGGGTGTATATTAGATTGTAAGCTCCTAGGAGCAGGGTGTATATTAGATTGTAAACTCGTAGGAGCAGGGTGTATAGTAGATTGCAAGCTCCTAGGAGCAGGGTGTACAGTAGATTGTAAGCTCCTAGGAGCAGGGTGTATATTAGAGTGAAAGCACCTAGGAGCAAGGTGTATACTAGATTGTTAGCTCCTAGGAGCAGGGTGTATATTAGATTTTAAGCTCCTAGTAGCAGGGTGTATAGTAGATTGTAAGCTCCTAGGAGCAGAGAGTATATGACAATGTAAGTTCCTAGGAGCAGGTTGTAAATTAGATTGTAAGATCCTAGGAGCAGGGTGTATATTAGATTGTAAGCTCCTAGGAGCAGGGTGAATATTAGATTGTAAGCTCCTAGGAGCAGGGTGTATATTAGATTGTAAGCTCCTAGGAGCAGGGTGTATATTAGAGTGTAAGCTCCTAGGAGCAGGGTGTATATTACATTGTAAGCTCCTAGGAGCAGGGTGTATAGTAGATTATAAGCTCCTAGGAGCAAGGTGTATATTAGATTGTAAGCTCCTAGGATCAGGGTCTATATTAGATTGTTAGCTCCTAGGAGCAGGGTGTATAGTATATTGTAAGCTCCTAGCAGCAGGGTGTATATTAGATTTAAAGCTCCTAGGAGCAAGGTGTATATTAGATTGTAAGCTCCTAGGAGCAGGGTGTATAGTAGATTGGAAGCTCCTAGGAGCAGGGTGTATATTAGATTGTAATCTCCTAAGAGCAGGGTGTATATTAGATTGTAAACTCCTAGGAGCAGGGTGTATAGTAGATTGTAAACTCGTAGGAGCAGGGTGTATAGTAGATTGCAAGCTCCTAGGAGCAGAGTGTATATTAGATTGTAAGCTCCTAGGAGCAGGGTGTATATTAGATTGTAAGCTCCTAGGAGCAGGGTGTATATTAGATTGTAAACTCGTAGGAGCAGGGTGTATAGTAGATTGCAAGCTCCTAGGAGCAGGGTGTACAGTAGATTGTAAGCTCCTAGGAGCAGGGTGTATATTAGATTTTAAGCTCCTAGTAGCAGGGTGTATAGTAGATTGTAAGCTCCTAGGAGCAGAGTGTATATTAGAGTGTAAGCTCCTAGAAGCAGGGTGTATATTAGATTGTTAGCTCCTAGGAGCAGAGTGTATATTAGATTGTAAGCTCCTAGGAGCAGGGTGTATATTAGATTGTAAGCTCCTAGGAGCAGGGTGTATAGGAGATTGTAAGCTCCTAGCAGCAGGGTGTATATTAGATTGTAAGCTCCTAGAAGCAGGATGTATATTAAATTGTAAGCTCCTAGGAGCAGTGTGTATATTAGATTGTAAGCTCCTAGGAGCAGGGTGTATATTAGATTGTAAGCTCCTAGGAGCAGGGTGTATATTAGATTGTAAGCTCCTAGGAGCAGGGTGTATATTAGATTGTAAGCTCCTAGGAGCAGGGTTTATATTAGATTGTAAGCTCCTAGGAGCAGAGAGTATATGACAATGTAAGTTCCAAGGAGCAGGTTGTAAATTATATTGTAAGCTCCTAGGAGCAGGGTGTATATTAGATTGTAAGCTACTAGGAGCAGGGTGAATATTAGATTGTAAGCTCCTAGGAGCAGGGTGTATATTAGATTGTAAGCTCCTAGGAGCAGGGTGTATATTAGAGTGTAAGCTCCTAGGAGCAGGGTGTATATTACATTGTAAGCTCCTAGGAGCAGGGTGTATATTACATTGTAAGCTCCTAGGAGCAGGGTGTATATTACATTGTAAGCTCCTAGAAGCAGGGTGTATAGTAGATTATAAGCTCCTAGGAGCAAGGTGTATATTAGATTGTAAGCTCCTAGGATCAGGGTCTATATTAGATTGTTAGCTCCTAGGAGCAGGGTGTATAGTATATTGTAAGCTCCTAGCAGCAGGGTGTATATTAGATTGTAAGCTCCTAAGAGCAGGGTGTATATTAGATTGTAAGCTCCTAGGAGCAGGGTGTATAGTAGATTGTAAGCTCCTAGGAGCAGAGTGTATATTAGATTGTAACCTCCTAGGAGCAGGGTGTATATTAGATTGTAAGCTCCTAGCAGCAGGGTGTATATTAGAGTGAAATCTCCTAGGAGCAAGGTGTATATTAGATTGTAAGCTCCTAGGAGCAGGGTGTATATTAGATTGTAAGCTCGTAGGAGCAGGGTGTATAGTAGATTGCAAGCTCCTAGGAGCAGGGGTACAGTAGATTGTAAGCTCCTAGGAGCAGGGTGTATATTAGAGTGAAAGCACCTAGGAGCAAGGTGTATACTAGATTGTTAGCTCCTAGGAGCAGGGTGTATAGTAGATTGTAAGCTCCTAGGAGCAGAGAGTATATGACAATGTAAGTTCCTAGGAGCAGGTTGTAAATTAGATTGTAAGCTCCTAGGAGCAGGGTGTATATTAGATTGTAAGCTCCTAGGAGCAGGGTGAATATTAGATTGTAAGCTCCTAGGAGCAGGGTGTATATTAGATTGTAAGCTCCTAGGAGCAGGGTGTATATTAGAGTGTAAGCTCCTAGGAGCAGGGTGTATATTACATTGTAAGCTCCTAGGATCAGGGTCTATATTAGATTGTTAGCTCCTAGGAGCAGGGTGTATAGTATATTGTAACCTCCTAGCAGCAGGGTGTATATTAGATTTAAAGCTCCTAGGAGCAAGGTGTATATTAGATTGTAAGCTCCTAGGAGCAGGGTGTATAGTAGATTGTAAGCTCCTAGGAGCAGGGTGTATATTAGATTGTAATCTCCTAAGAGCAGGATGTATATTAGATTGTAAACTCCTAGGAGCAGGGTGTATAGTAGATTGTAAGCTCCTAGGAGAAGAGTGTATATTAGATTGTAAGCTCCTAGGAGCAGGGTGTATATTAGATTGTAAGCTCCTAGGAGCAGGGTGTATATTAGATTGTAAACTCGTAGGAGCAGGGTGTATAGTAGATTGCAAGCTCCTAGGAGCAGGGTGTACAGTAGATTGTAAGCTCCTAGGAGCAGGGTGTATATTAGATTTAAAGCTCCTAGGAGCAAGGTGTATATTAGATTGTAAGCTCCTAGGAGCAGGGTGTATAGTAGATTGTAAGCTCCTAGGAGCAGGGTGTATATTAGATTGTAATCTCCTAAGAGCAGGGTGTATATTAGATTGTAAACTCCTAGGAGCAGGGTGTATAGTAGATTGTAAGCTCCTAGGAGCAGAGTGTATATTAGATTGTAAGCTCCTAGGAGCAGGGTGTATATTAGATTGTAAGCTCCTAGGAGCAGGGTGTATATTAGATTGTAAACTCGTAGGAGCAGGGTGTATAGTAGATTGTAAGCTCCTAGGAGCAGGGTGTACAGTGGATTGTAAGCTCCTAGGAGCAGGGTGTATATTAGAGTGAAAGCACCTAGGAGCAAGGTGTATACTAGATTGTTAGCTCCTAGGAGCAGGGTGTATATTAGAGTGAAAGGACCTAGGAGCAAGGTGTATACTTGATTGTTAGCTCCTAGGAGCAGGGTGTATATTAAATTTTAAGCTCCTAGTAGCAGGGTGTATAGTAGATTGTAAGCTCCTAGTAGCAGAGTGTATATTAGATTGTAAACTCGTAAGAGCAGGGTGTATAGTAGATTGCAAGCTCCTAGGAGCAGGGTGTACAGTAGATTGTAAGCTCCTAGGAGCAGGGTGTATATTAGAGTGAAAGCACCTAGGAGCAAGGTGTATACTAGATTGTTAGCTCCTAGGAGCAGGGTGTATATTAGATTTTAAGCTCCTAGTAGCAGGGTGTATAGTAGATTGTAAGCTCCTAGGAGCAGAGAGTATATGACAATGTAAGTTCCTAGGAGCAGGTTGTAAATTAGATTGTAAGCTCCTAGGAGCAGGGTGTATATTAGATTGTAAGCTCCTAGGAGCAGGGTGAATATTAGATTGTAAGCTCCTAGGAGCAGGGTGTATATTAGATTGTAAGCTCCTAGGAGCAGGGTGTATATTAGAGTGTAAGCTCCTAGGAGCAGGGTGTATATTACATTGTAAGCTCCTAGGAGCAGGGTGTATAGTAGATTATAAGCTCCTAGGACCAGGGTGTATAGTAGATTGTAAGCTCCTAGCAGCAGGGTGTATATTAGATTGTAAGCTCCTAGGATCAGGGTCTATATTAGATTGTTAGCTCCTAGGAGCAGGGTGTATATTAGATTTAAAGCTCCTAGGAGCAAGGTGTATATTAGATTGTAAGCTCCTAGGAGCAGGGTGTATAGTAGATTGTAAGCTCCTAGGAGCAGGGTGTATATTAGATTGTAATCTCCTAAGAGCAGGGTGTATATTAGATTGTAAACTCCTAGGAGCAGGGTGTATAGTAGATTGTAAGCTCCTAGGAGCAGAGTGTATATTAGATTGTAAGCTCCTAGGAGCAGGGTGTATATTAGATTGTAAGCTCCTAGGAGCAGGGTGTATATTAGATTGTAAACTCGTAGGAGCAGGGTGTATAGTAGATTGCAAGCTCCTAGGAGCAGGGTGTACAGTAGATTGTAAGCTCCTAGGAGCAGGGTGTATATTAGAGTGAAATCACCTAGGAGCAAGGTGTATACTAGATTGTTAGCTCCTAGGAGCAGGGTGTATATTAGATTTTAAGCTCCTAGTAGCAGGGTGTATAGTAGATTGTAAGCTCCTAGGAGCAGGGTGTATAGTAGATTGTAAGCTCCTAGGAGCAGGGTGTATAGTAGATTGTAAGCTCCTAGGGGCAGTGTGTATCGTAGATTGTAAGCTCCTAGGAGCAGAGTGTATATTAGAGTGTAAGCTCCTAGGAGCAGGGTGTATATTACATTGTAAGCTCCTAGGAGCAGGGTGTATAGTAGATTATAAGCTCCTAGGAGCAAGGTGTATATTAGATTGTAAGCTCCTAGGATCAGGGTCTATATTAGATTGTTAGCTCCTAGGAGCAGGGTGTATAGTATATTGTAAGCTCCTAGCAGCAGGGTGTATATTAGATTTAAAGCTCCTAGGAGCAAGGTGTATATTAGATTGTAAACTCCTAGGAGCAGGGTGTATAGTAGATTGTAAGCTCCTAGGAGCAGGGTGTATATTAGATTGTAATCTCCTAAGAGCAGGGTGTATATTAGATTGTAAACTCCTAGGAGCAGGGTGTATAGTAGATTGTAAGCTCCTAGGAGCAGAGTGTATATTAGATTGTAAGCTCCTAGGAGCAGGGTGTATATTAGATTGTAAGCTCCTAGGAGCAGGGTGTATATTAGATTGTAAACTCGTAGGAGCAGGGTGTATAGTAGATTGCAAGCTCCTAGGAGCAGGGTGTACAGTAGATTGTAAGCTCCTAGGAGCAGGGTGTATATTAGAGTGAAAGCACCTAGGAGCAAGGTGTATACTAGATTGTTAGCTCCTAGGAGCAGGGTGTATATTAGATTTTAAGCTCCTAGTAGCAGGGTGTATAGTAGATTGTAAGCTCCTAGGAGCAGAGTGTATATTAGAGTGTAAGCTCCTAGAAGCAGGGTGTATATTAGATTGTTAGCTCCTAGGAGCAGAGTGTATATTAGATTGTAAGCTCCTAGGAGCAGGGTGTATATTAGATTGTAAGCTCCTAGGAGCAGGGTGTATAGGAGATTGTAAGCTCCTAGCAGCAGGGTGTATATTAGATTGTAAGCTCCTAGGAGCAGTGTGTATATTAGATTGTAAGCTCCTAGGAGCAGGGTGTATATTAGATTGTAAGCTCCTAGGAGCAGGGTGTATATTAGATTGTAAGCTCCTAGGAGCAGGGTGTATATTAGATTGTAAGCTCCTAGGAGCAGGGTTTATATTAGATTGTAAGCTCCTAGGAGCAGAGAGTATATGACAATGTAAGTTCCAAGGAGCAGGTTGTAAATTAGATTGTAAGCTCCTAGGAGCAGGGTGTATATTAGATTGTAAGCTCCTAGGAGCAGGGTGAATATTAGATTGTAAGCTCCTAGGAGCAGGGTGTATATTAGATTGTAAGCTCCTAGGAGCAGGGTGTATATTAGAGTGTAAGCTCCTAGGAGCAGGGTGTATATTACATTGTAAGCTCCTAGAAGCAGGGTGTATAGTAGATTATAAGCTCCTAGGAGCAAGGTGTATATTAGATTGTAAGCTCCTAGGATCAGGGTCTATATTAGATTGTTAGCTCCTAGGAGCAGGGTGTATAGTATATTGTAAGCTCCTAGCAGCAGGGTGTATATTAGATTTAAAGCTCCTAGGAGCAAGGTGTATATTAGATTGTAAGCTCCTAGGAGCAGGGTGTATACTAGATTGTAAGCTCCTAGGAGCAGGGTGTATATTAGATTGTAAGCTCCTAAGAGCAGGGTGTATATTAGATTGTAAGCTCCTAGGAGCAGGGTGTATAGTAGATTGTAAGCTCCTAGGAGCAGAGTGTATATTAGATTGTAAGCTCCTAGGAGCAGGGTGTATATTAGATTGTAAGCTCCTAGCAGCAGGGTGTATATTAGAGTGAAATCTCCTAGGAGCAAGGTGTATATTAGATTGTAAGCTCCTAGGAGCAGGGTGTATATTAGATTGTAAGCTCGTAGGAGCAGGGTGTATAGTAGATTGCAAGCTCCTAGGAGCAGGGTGTACAGTAGATTGTAAGCTCCTAGGAGCAGGGTGTATATTAGAGTGAAAGCACCTAGGAGCAAGGTGTATACTAGATTGTTAGCTCCTAGGAGCAGGGTGTATAGTAGATTGTAAGCTCCTAGGAGCAGAGAGTATATGACAATGTAAGTTCCTAGGAGCAGGTTGTAAATTAGATTGTAAGCTCCTAGGAGCAGGGTGTATATTAGATTGTAAGCTCCTAGGAGCAGGGTGAATATTAGATTGTAAGCTCCTAGGAGCAGGGTGTATATTAGATTGTAAGCTCCTAGGAGCAGGGTGTATATTAGAGTGTAAGCTCCTAGGAGCTGGGTGTATATTACATTGTAAGCTCCTAGGATCAGGGTCTATATTAGATTGTTAGCTCCTAGGAGCAGGGTGTATATTAGATTGTAAGCTCCTAGGAGCAGGGTGTATATTAGATTTAAAGCTCCTAGGAGCAAGGTGTATATTAGATTGTAAGCTCCTAGGAGCAGGGTGTATAGTAGATTGTAAGCTCCTAGGAGCAGGGTGTATATTAGATTGTAAGCTCCTAGGAGCAGTGTGTATATTAGATTGTAAGTTCATTGGAGCAGGGTGTATATTAGATTGTAAGCTCCTAGAAGCCGGGTGTATATTAGATTGTAAGCTAATAGGAGCAGGGTGTATAGTAGATTGTAAGTAACAAGGAGCAGGGTGTATAGTAGATTGTAAGCTCCTAGGAGCAGGGTGTATATTAGATTGTAAGCTGCTAGGAGCAGGGTGTATATTAGATTGTAAGCTCTTAAGAGCAGAGTGTATATTAGATTGTAAGCTCCTAGGAGCAGGGTGTATATTATATTGTAAGCTCCTAGGAGCAGTGTGTATATTAGATTGTAAGTTCATTGGAGCAGGGTGTATATTAGATTGTAAGCTCCTAGAAGCCGGGTGTATATTAGATTGTAAACTCCTAGGAGCCGGGTGTATATTAGATTGTAAGCTCCTAGGAGCAGGGTGTATAGTAGATTGTAAGCTCCTAGGAGCAGAGTGTATATTAGATTGTAAGCTCCTAGGAGCAGGGTGTATATTAGACTGTAAACTCCTAGAAGCAGGAAGTATATTAGATTATAAGCCCCTAGGAGCAGGGTGTATATTAGATTGTAAGCTCCTAGGAGCAGAGTGTATATTAGATTGTAAGCTCCTAGGAGCAGGGTGTATATTAGATTGTAAGCTCCTAGGAGCAGGGTGTATATTAGATTGTAAGCTCCTAGGAGCAGGGTGTATATTAGATTGTAAGCTCCTAGGAGCAAGATGTATATTAGAGTGTAAACTCCTAGGAGCAGGGTGTATAGTAGATTGTAAGCTCCTAGGAGCTGGGCGTATAGCAGATTGTAAGCTCCTAGGAGCAGGGTGTATATTAGATTGTAAGCTCCTAGGAGCAGGGTGTATATTAGAGTGTAAGCTCCTAGGAACAGGGTGTATATTATATTGTAAGCTCCTAGGAGCAGGGTGTATAGTAGATTGTAAGCTACTAGGATCAGAGAGTATAGTAGATTGTAAGCTCCTAGTAGCAGGGTGTATATTATATTGTAAGCTACTAGGAGCAGGGTGTATAGTAGATTCTAAGCTTTTAGGAGCAAGGTGTATATTAGAGTGTAAGCTCCTTGGAGAAGGGTGTATATTAGATTATAAGCTCCTAGGAGCAGGGTGTATATTAGACTGTAAGATCCTAGCAGCAGGGTGTACATTAGATTGTAAGCTACTAGAGCAGGGTGTATATTAGATTGTAAGCTCTTAAGAGCAGGGTGTATAGTAGATTTTAAGCTCCTAGGAGCAGGGCGTACCGTAGATTGTAAGCTCCTAGGAGCAGGGTGTATATTAGATTGTAAGCTCTTAAGAGCAGGGTGTATAGTAGATTGTAAGCTCATAGGAGCAGGGTGTAAATTAGATTGCAAGCTGCTAGGAGCAGGGTGTATATTAGATTGTAAGCTCTTAAGAGCAGGGTGTATAGTAGATTGTAAGCTCCTAGGAGCAGAGTGTATATTAGATTGTAAGCTCCTAGGAGCAGGGTGTATATTAGATTGTAAGCTTCTAGCAGCAGGGTGAATATTAGATTATAAACTCCTAGGAGCAGGGTGTATATTAGATTGTAAGCTCCTAGCAGCAGGGTTTATATTAGATTGTAAGCTCCTAGGAGCAGGGTGTATATTAGATTGTAAGCTTGTAGTAGCAGAGTGTATATTAGATTGTAAGCTCCTAGCAGCAGGGTGTATATTAGATTGTAAGCTCCTAGGAGCAGAATGTATATTAGATTGTAAGCTCCTAGGAGCAGGGTGAATCTTGGATTGTAAGCTCCTAGCAGCAGGGTGTATATTAGATTGTAAGCTCCTTGGAGCAGGGTGTATATTAGATTGTAAGCTCCAAGGAGCAGGATGAATAGTAGATCGTAAGCTCCTAGGAGCAGGGTGTATAGTAGATTGTAAATTCCTAGGAGCAGGGTGTATATTAGATTGTAAGCTCATAGGACCAGGGTGTATATTAGATTGTAAGCTCCAAGGAACAGAGTGTATATTAGATTGTAAGCTCCTAGGAGCAGGGTGTATGTTATATTGTAAGCTCCTAGGAGCAGGGTGTATAGTAGATTGTAAGCTCCTAGGAGCAGGGTGTATATTAGATTGTAAGCTCCAAGGATCAGGGTGTATATTACATTGTAAGCTCTTAAGAGCAGAGTGTATATTAGATTGTAAGCTCCTAGGAGCAGGGTGTATATTAGATTGTAAGCTCCTAGGAGCAAGGTGTACATTAGATTGTAAGTTCCTTGGAGCAGGGTGTATATTAGATTGTAAGCTCCTAGGAGCCGGGTGTATATTAGATTGTAAACTCCTAGGAGCCGGGTTTATATTAGATTGTAAGCTCCTAGGAGCAGGGTGTATAGTAGATTGTAAGCTCCTAGGAGCAGAGTGTATATTAGATTGTAAGCTCCAAGGAGCAGGGTGTATGTTAGACTGTAAGCTCCTAGCAGCAGGAAGTATATTAGATTATAAGCTCCTAGGAGCAGGTTGTATATTAGATTGTAAGCTCCTAGGAGCAGGGTGTATATTAGATTGTAAACTCTTTAGAGCAGGGTGTATATTAGATTGTAAGCTCCTAGGAGCAGGGTGTATATTAGATTGTAAGTTCCTAGGAACAGGGTGTATATTAGATTGTAAGCTCCTAGAAGCAGGGTGTATATTAGATTGTAAGCTCCTAGGAGCAGGGTGTATAGTAGATTGTAAGCTCCTAGGAGCAGGGTGTATATTAGATTGTAAACTCTTTAGAGCAGGGTGTATAGTAGATTGTAAGATCCTAGGAGTAGGGTGTATATTAGATTGTAAGCTCCTAGGAGCAGGGTGTATATTAGATTGTAAGCTCCTAGGAGCAGGGTGTGTATTACATTGTAAGCTCCTAGGAGCAGGGTGTATATTAGATTGTAAACTCTTTAGAGCAGGGTGTATATTAGATTGTAAGCTTCTAAGAGTAGGGTGTATTTTAGATAGTAATCTCCTAGGAGCAGTGTGTATATTAGATTGTAAGCTCCTAGCAGCAGGGTGTATATTGGATTGTAAGCTCCTAGCAGCAGGGTGTATATTAGATTGTAAGCTCCTAGGAACAGGGTGTGTATTAGATTGTAAGCTCCTAGTAGCAGGGTGTATATTAGACTGTAAGCTCCTAGGAGCAGGGTGTATAGTAGATTGTAAGTTCCTAGGAGCAGGGAGTATAGTAGATTGTAAGCTCCTAGGAACAGGGTGCATATTAGATTGTAAGCTCCTAGGAGCAGGGTGTATATTAGATTGTAAGCTCCTAGGAGCAGGGTGTATAGTAGATTGTAAGCTCCTAGGAGCAGGGTGTATATTAGATTGTAAGCTCCTTGGAGCAGGGTGTATATTAGATTGTAAGCTTCTAGTAGCAGGGTGTATATTAGATTGTAAGCTTGTAGTAGCAGAGTGTATATTAGATTGTAAGCTCCTAGCAGCAGGGTGTATATTAGATTGTAAGCTCCTAGGAGCAGAATGTATATTAGATTGTAAGCTCCTAGGAGCAGGGTGAATCTTGGATTGTAAGCTCCTAGCAGCAGGGTGTATATTAGATTGTAAGCTCCTTGGAGCAGGGTGTATATTAGATTGTAAGCTCCAAGGAGCAGGATGTATAGTAGATCGTAAGCTCCTAGGAGCAGGGTGTATAGTAGATTGTAAATTCCTAGGAGCAGGGTGTATATTAGATTGTAAGCTCATAGGACCAGGGTGTATAGTAGATTGCAAGCTCCTAGGACCAGGGTGTATATTAGATTGTAAGCTCCAAGGAGCAGGGTGTATATTAGATTGTAAGCTCCTAGCAGCAGGGTGTATAGTAGATTGTAAGCTCCTAGAAGCAAGGTGTATATTAGATTGTAAGCTCCTAGGAGCAGGGTGTATGTTAGATTGTAAGCTCCTAGGAGCAGGGTGTATAGTAGATTGTAAGATCCTAGGAGCAGGGTGTATATTAGATTGTAAGCTCCAAGGACCAGGGTGTATATTAGATTGTAAGCTCTTAAGAGCAGAGTGTATATTAGATTGTAAGCTCCTAGGAGCAGGGTGTATATTAGATTGTAAGCTCCTAGGAGCAGGGTGTACATTAGATTTTAAGTTCCTTGGAGCAGGGTGTATATTAGATTGTAAGCTCCTAGGAGCCGGGTGTATATTAGATTGTAAACTCCTAGGAGCCGGGTGTATATTAGATTGTAAGCTCCTAGGAGCAGGGTGTATAGTAGATTGTAAGCTCCTAGGAGCAGAGTGTATATTAGATTGTAAGCTCCAAGGAGCAGGGTGTATGTTAGACTGTAAGCTCCTAGCAGCAGGAAGTATATTAGATTATAAGCTCCTAGGAGCAGGTTGTATGTTAGATTGTAAGCTCCTAGGAGCAGAGTGTATATTAGATTCTAAGCTCCTAGGAGCAGGGTGTATAGTAGATTGTAAGCTCCTAGGAGCAGGGTGTATATTAGATCGTAAACTCTTTAGAGCAGGGTGTATATTAGATTGTAAGCTCTTAGGAGCAGGGTGTATATTAGATTGTAAGCTCCTAGGAGCAGGGTGTATAGTAGATTGTAAGCTCCTAGGAGCAGGGTGTATAGTAGATTGTAAGCTCCTAGCAGCAGGGTGTATATTAAATTGTAAGCTTCTAGTAGCAGGGTGTATATTAGATTGTAAGCTTGTAGTAGCAGAGTGTATATTAGATTGTAAGCTCCAAGGAGCAGGATGTATAGTAGATCGTAAGCTCCTAGGAGCAGGGTGTATAGTAGATTGTAAATTCCTAGGAGCAGGGTGTATATTTGATTGTAAGCTCATAGGACCAGGGTGTATAGTAGATTGCAAGCTCCTAGGACCAGGGTGTATATTAGATTGTAAGCTCCAAGGAGCAGGGTGTATATTAGATTGTAAGCTCCTAGCAGCAGGGTGTATAGTAGATTGTAAGCTCCTAGAAGCAAGGTGTATATTAGATTGTAAGCTCCTAGGAGCAGGGTGTATGTTAGATTGTAAGCTCCTAGGAGCAGGGTGTATAGTAGATTGTAAGATCCTAGGAGCAGGGTGTATATTAGATTGTAAGCTCAAAGGAGCAGGGTGTATATTAGATTGTAAGCTCTTAAGAGCAGAGTGTATATTAGATTGTAAGCTCCTAGGAGCAGGGTGTATATTAGATTGTAAGCTCCTAGGAGCAGGGTGTACATTAGATTTTAAGTTCCTTGGAGCAGGGTGTATATTAGATTGTAAGCTCCTAGGAGCCGGGTGTATATTAGATTGTAAACTCCTAGGATCCGGGTGTATATTAGATTGTAAGCTCCTAGGAGCAGGGTGTATAGTAGATTGTAAGCTCCTAGGAGCAGAGTGTATATTAGATTGTAAGCTCCAAGGAGCAGGGTGTATGTTAGACTGTAAGCTCCTAGCAGCAGGAAGTATATTAGATTATAAGCTCCTAGGAGCAGGTTGTATGTTAGATTGTAAGCTCCTAGGAGCAGAGTGTATATTAGATTGTAAGCTCCTAGGAGCAGGGTGTATAGTAGATTGTAAGCTCCTAGGAGCAGGGTGTATATTAGATCGTAAACTCTTTAGAGCAGGGTGTATATTAGATTGTAAGCTCCTAGGAGCAGGGTGTATATTAGATTGTAAGCTCCTAGGAGCAGGGTGTATATTAGATTGTAAGCTCCTGGGAGCAGGGTGTATATTAGATTGTAAGCTCCTAGGAGCAGGGTGTATAGTAGATTGTAAGCTCCTAGGAGCAGGGTGTATAGTAGATTGTAAGCTCCTAGGAGCAGGGTGTATATTAGATTGTAAACTCTTTAGAGCAGGGTGTATATTAGATTGTAAGCTCCTAGGAGCAGGGTGTGTATTACATTGTAAGCTCCTAGGAGCCGGGTGTATATTAGATTGTAAGCTCCTAGGAGCAGGGTGTATAAAAGATTGTAAGCTCTTAGAAGCAGGGTGTATATTAGAGTGTAAGCTCCTAGGAGCAGGGTGTATAGTTGATTGTAAGCTCCTAGGAGCAGAGTGTATATTAGATTGTAAGCTCCAAGGAGCAGAGTGTATAGTAGATTGTAAGCTCCTAGGACCAAGGTGTATATTAGAGTGTAAGCTCCTAGGAGCAGAGTGTATATTAGATTGTAAGCTCCTAGGAGCAAGGTGTATAGTAGATTATAAGCTCCTAGGAGCACGGTGTATATTAGACTGTAAGCTCATAGCAGCAGTGTGTATATTAGATTGTAAGCTCCTAGGAGCAGGGTGTATATTATATTGTAAGCTCCTAGGAGCAGGATGTATATTAGATCGTAAGCTCATAGCAGCAGTGTGTATATTAGATTGTAAGCTCCTAGGAGAAGGGTGTATATTATATTGTAAGCTCCTAGGAGCAGGGTGTATAGTAGATTGTAAGCTCCTAGAACCAGGGTATATATTAGAGTGTAAGCTCCTAGGAGCAGTGTGTATATTAGATCGTAAGCTCATAGCAGCAGTGTGTATATTAGATTGTAAGCTCCTAGGAGCAGGGTGTATATTATATTGTAAGCTCCTAGGAGCAAGGTGTATATTAGATTGTAAACTCCTAGGAGCAGGGTGTATATTATATTGTAAGCTCCTAGGAGCAGGGTGTATAGTAGATTGTAAGCTCCTAGGAGCAGGGTGTATATTAGATTGTAAGTTCCTAGGAGCAGGGTGTATATTAGATTGTAAGCTCCTCGGAGCAGGGTGTATATTAGATTGTAAGCTCTTAGCAGCAGGTTGTATATTAGATTGTAAGCTCCTAGGAGCAAGTTGTATATTAGATTGTAAGCTCCTAGGAGCAGGGTGTATAGTAGATTGTAAGCTCCTAGCAGCACGGTGTATATTAAATTGTAAGCTTCTAGTAGCAGGGTGTATATTAGATTGTAAGTGTAGCGCCGGCGTCCCTGCCCTCTGCTAGGCAGGGACGCTGTTCCCCTCACCCCTCTGCTCCGAGCCCGGCGTCCTCCTCCCGCTCTGCTGGCAGCGCGCGCTCCTTCCCGGTCAATGTGCTTAGGGCGCGCGCGCGCTCCCTCCCTCTTAAAGGGGCCGCGCGCGCCGTCCCAAGGAGTCCCCGGCCAATGGCCGGAGGACTTCACCATATATAAGGCACCTCCTCCAAAATGGAGGTGCCCGAGCAATGTTGTTGCACTGTTCACTACTCTGCTTCAGCCCTCAGGTCCCGTTGCCAGTTACCTGCCAGATTCCTGCCAGTTTGCTGTCTGATTCCTGCCTGATATTCTGCTTACCTGCCTGCTAGCCTGAGGTCCGACGGTCTGCCTACCGACTCCTGTCAGTCTGTCTAAGGACCAGCTTGCCCGCTCACCTGGGAGCGCTCCTCTGCTACATGCCTGCTAGCCTGAGGTCCGACGGTCTGCCCTCCAACTCCTGTCAGTCTGTCTATGGACCAGCTTGCCCGCTCACCTGGGAGCGCACACCTGTTACCTGCCTGCTAGCCTACCTGGAGGCTCCGCCGTCACGTGCTGTGACCACCTGCCATTCCAGAGACTCCTGCCCGCTCACCTGGGAGCGCACACCTGTTACCTGCCTGCTAGCCTACCTGGAGGCTCCGCCGTCACGTGCTGTGACCACCTGCCATTCCAGAGACTCCTGCCCGCTCACCTGGGAGCGCACACCTGTTACCTGCCTGCTAGCCTACCTGGAGGCTCCGCCGTCACGTGCTGTGACCACCTGCCATTCCAGAGACTCTCGCTTGCTCACCTGGGAGCACACATCAACCATCTGCCTGCTAGCCTACCTGGAGGCTCTGCCATCACAGGTTGTACCTACCCTTTACCCAGAGACTGCCCCGGTCACTTGCCGTGACCTCCTGCCCGTTCATCCAGAGACTGCCCCGGTCACTTGCCGTGATCTCCTGCCCGTTCATCCAGAGACTGTCCCGGTCACTTGCCGTGACCTCCAGCCCGTTCACTCAGAGACTGTCCCGGTCACCTGCTGTGACTGTCTGCCCGTCTTCCCTGGTTGCCACCCGCTCCCTTACAAGGACCGCCCCCTTGTATAGTAGCTCAGAGGTTCCGCCTCCCAGACCCGTTACAGTTTGCTCGGGCCATGGAACCCGGTGGCACCCAAGCTCCCTCACTCTCGGACCTGTGTCATGAAATGTCCCGTCAGAGGTCCCAACAGGAGTCCATCCTGGGTCACCTGCGGAATGTCAATACTCGCCTGGACACTCTGACTGCTCCACCAGCAACCAGAGCCATGATTCGCAATCCGGCAGCTCCGCTGCCCACCAATACTATGGTATCCTACCCCGGACCCCGGCTTTCCGCACCTCCTCGCTTCGGAGGCGACTCCGCTCAGGCTCGGGGCTTTATAAATCAGTGCACCCTGCACTTTGAACTCCTGTCCCACCAGTTTAACTCCGACCGGGCCAAAATTGCCTTCATCATGTCCCATCTCACCGGGGAGGCCCTGGCCTGGCTAAATCCTCTATGGGAGAGAGGAGACCCCCTGGTGTCCGACTTGCCTGCCTTTCTCACGGCTTTCCGGAAAGTCTTCGACGAACCTGGACGGAAGACCTCATCCGCATCATCTCTACTACGCCTCCGTCAGGGAAGTCTCACCGTGGGCCAATATGCCATACGGTTCCGTACCCTTGCCTCGGAGCTGGCCTGGGATAACGACGCTCTGGTATCTGTCTTCTGGGAGGGTCTGTCCGGCCGTATTAAAGATGAACTTGCCGGTCGAGACATTCCTACCACTCTCGATGACCTAATAACTCTTGCCACCCGGATTGACCTACGGTTCCAGGAGCGTGCCAAAGAAGTCACCCGTGAGAGGAGGTTTCCACGTCTAGCTCCTACTTTTCAGAAATCCGTCACTCCCTCCGTTTCTCCCCAGGTACACTCTCCTGAGCCTATGCAGGTCGACCAGACCAAGATGGTCAAAACCCGTCAGGACTTACGCCGTGCCGAGGGGAGCTGCTTCTACTGTGGCAGTAAGGAGCACCGGATCCGTACCTGCCCGGAGAGGTCGGGAAACGCCTGTGTCTAGGTTCGCTCAGAGAGGTCGACCTAGACAAGAATAAATCCTCTCCATCTCTGCTGCTGTCAGTCTCAATTATCTGCGGGGAGAATCGTTATTTCGAACTAGCCCAACTTGACTCTGGAGCGGCCGGGAATCTTATTTCACAGGCCCTGGTAGAAAAATACCGCATTCCCACCAAGCCTCTGGCTATACCATTATCTGTCGCTGCTGTGGATGGGGGCCTCTTACCACGTCCCATCCAACTCATCACCGAATCCGTAACTCTGCAGGTGGGAATGCTGCATTCTGAGAGCATCTCTTTTCATGTTCTGCCTGGACTCTCTCACGCCCTCTTACTAGGTCTACCTTGGCTCCAGAGACATGCACCCGTGCTTGACTGGCAGACCGGAGAAGTCCTTCGCTGGGGACAGGACTGTCATAAGACTTGTTTGGTTCCTGTTCATCCCGCCCGTCCTTCTCCTACCCCAACTAATCTACCTGGACTTCCGATTCCCTATTGGTCATTTGCTGATGTCTTTAATAAAAAGGAGGCAGAGACATTACCCCCTCATAGACCATACGACTGTCCTATCGACCTGTTACCCGGTACTACGCCTCCCCGTGGGCGTATTTACCCATTGTCCGCTGCTGAGACCCGGTCGATGTCCGAATATATTGAGGAGAATTTGGCCAGGGGATTCATCCGGAAATCTACCTCCCCGGCGGGAGCAGGCTTCTTTTTCGTAAAAAAGAAGGACGGCTCTCTCCGTCCCTGTATAGACTATAGAGGCCTTAACCAGATCACGGTGAAGAATAAGTACCCCCTTCCGCTCATTCCAGAATTATTTGATCGTCTGAGGGGGGCTAGAATCTTCACCAAACTGGACCTCCGTGGGGCGTACAACCTGGTCCGTATCCGTCAAGGGGATGAATGGAAGACTGCATTCAACACCCGGGACGGCCACTATGAATATCTGGTAATGCCCTTTGGTCTCTGTAACGCTCCAGCCGTCTTTCAAGAGTTGGTCAATGACATCTTCCGGGACCTTCTCTACTCCTGCGTAGTGGTGTACCTGGACGACATCTTGGTCTTCTCTCCGGATCTCCAGACTCACCGGAGAGACGTTCGTCAGGTCCTGCTCAGGCTCAGGCAGAATCACCTCTTCGCTAAATATGAGAAGTGCCTCTTTGAGCAGACCTCGCTTCCGTTTTTGGGCTACATTATTTCTCAGACCGGCCTTCGAATGGATCCAGAGAAACTGTCTGCCATCGAGAAATGGCCCCGACCGGAGGGGTTGAAGGCCATTCAGCGGTTCCTGGGCTTCGCCAACTACTACCGCCTCTTCATTCCGCACTTCTCTTCCCGGACTGCCCCAATTTCCGCGCTCACCCGTAAGGGCACTAATCCCAGAGAGTGGCCGCCCGAAGCAGAGGAGGCCTTTCTTTCCTTAAAACAGGCCTTCTCTTCCGCCCCGGTGCTGCATCGCCCAGATGGCAACAAGCAGTTCTTCCTGGAGGTTGACGCCTCCTCCTCTGGAGCCGGAGCGGTACTTACCCAAAAATCATCTTCCGGGAGAATGGTAACTTGTGGCTTCTTCTCCAAACTCTTCTCCTCTTCTGAGCGCAACTATTCCATAGGAGATCGAGAGTTATTGGCCATCAAGCTGGCATTGGAGGAGTGGCGTTACCTGCTCGAAGGGGCTCTTCACCCGGTAATAATTTACACTGACCACAAGAACTTGGCTTACCTCCAGCATGCCCAGAGACTTAACCCGCGCCAAGCTCGGTGGTCCTTGTTTTTTGCTCGCTTTGATTTTATTCTTCATTTTCGTCCGGCTGACAAAAACATCAAGGCGGACGCCTTGTCCCGATCCTTTCTGGTGTCTGATCTCGAGGAGGAACCGAAACACATCATCGATCCCGCCAGAGTAATGCAGGTGGCTCCCGTGAGTCTAAATCGTCTCCCTCCCGGTAAGACGTTCGTATCAGTACCTGATCGGGAGAAGATCCTACACTGGGGTCACTCGTCTAAACTAGCTGGCCACGCAGGTCAGAAAAAGACCCTCCAGCTTATTACCCGGCACTACTGGTGGCCTACCCTGCACAAGGACGTAATAGACTTTGTTTCTGCCTGTGTGTCCTGCGCCCGCAACAAGGTTCCGAGACATCTGCCAGCCGGTCGCCTCCTTCCGCTCCCAGTACCTGCTGCCCCCTGGCAGCATATAGCAATGGACTTTATAACTGATCTTCCCGTCTCTGCCGGTTGTACGGTCATTTGGGTGGTCGCTGACCGCTTTTCCAAGATGGCTCATTTCGTTCCCCTGCCAGGCCTCCCGTCTGCACCCGAGCTGGCTAAAGACTTTATCCGCCACATTTTCCGTCTTCATGGCCTGCCCCTCCACATCGTGTCGGATCGTGGGGTACAGTTCACTTCACGCTTCTGGAGAGCCACTTGTAAACTGCTAGACGTCACCCTGGACTTCTCCTCTGCTTACCACCCACAGTCTAATGGTCAAGTGGAGCGGATCAATCAGAACCTGACCAGTTACCTCCGGCACTTCGTTAATGCCCACCATTCAGACTGGGTGGATCTCCTGCCATGGGCCGAATTTTCTTACAACAATCACGAGAGCGAATCTTCCTCCAATCTTCCCGTTTTTTGTTGTCTTCGGTCAGCATCCTCGGATCCCATTTCCCTTCTCCACCTCGGTGGACAATCCGGCTGCGGAATCTCTTGTTAACAAATTTTCCTCCATATGGGAGAGTACCCGATCCGCACTCCTTCTGTCATCCGAGCGTATGAAAAGACATGCTGACAAAAAAACGTCTGGATCCTCCTCAATTCCGTCCAGGGGATAAGGTCTGGCTCTCGTCCAAGTATGTCCGGCTCAAGATTCCTTCCTATAAGTTAGGGCCTCGGTTCATCGGTCCTCTGGAGGTCATCAGTCAGATCAACCCGGTGGCCTATAAATTGAAACTCCCGGCCAACTTGCGGATCCCTAACTCCTTCCATGTATCTCTCCTCAAACCTGTGGTACTTAACTCTTTTTCCAAGTCTACAGGTACGCCTCCTGCTCCAGTTTCCGCTGAAAACGAATTTGAGGTAGAGAACATTCTGGCCACCAAAAGGGTAAGAGGGAAGACCTTTTTTCTAGTAGATTGGAAGGGGTTTGGTCCTGAAGAGAGAACGTGGGAGCCCCGGGAGAACATCCATGCCCCTCTCATCCTAGCTAAATTTCTCTCTGGCCTAAAAAAGGGGGGGCCTAAAGGGGGGGGTACTGTAGCGCCGGCGTCCCTGCCCTCTGCTAGGCAGGGACGCTGTTCCCCTCACCCCTCTGCTCCGAGCCCGGCATCCTCCTCCCGCTCTGCTGGCAGCGCATGCTCCTTCCCGGCCACTGTGCTTAGGGCGCGCGCGCGCTCCCTCCCTCTTAAAGGGGCCGCGCGCGCCGTCCTAAGGAGTCCCCGGCCAATGGCCGGAGGACTTCACCATATATAAGGCACCTCCTCCAAAATGGAGGTGCCCGAGCAATGTTGTTGCACTGTTCACTACTCTGCTTCAGCCCTCAGGTCCCGTTGCCAGTTACCTGCCAGATTCCTGCCAATTTGCTGTCTGATTCCTGCCTGATATTCTGCTTACCTGCCTGCTAGCCTGAGGTCCGACGGTCTGCCTACCGACTCCTGTCAGTCTGTCTAAGGACCAGCTTGCCCGCTCACCTGGGAGCGCTCCTCTGCTATCTGCCTGCTAGCCTGAGGTCCGACGGTCTGCCCTCCAACTCCTGTCAGTCTGTCTATGGACCAGCTTGCCCGCTCACCTGGGAGCACACACCTGTTACCTGCCTGCTAGCCTACCTGGAGGCTCCGCCGTCACGTGCTGTGACCACCTGCCATTCCAGAGACTCCTGCCCGCTCACCTGGGAGCGCACACCTGTTACCTGCCTGCTAGCCTACCTGGAGGCTCCGCCGTCACGTGCTGTGACCACCTGCCATTCCAGAGACTCTCGCTTGCTCACCTGGGAGCACACATCAACCATCTGCCTGCTAGCCTACCTGGAGGCTCTGCCATCACAGGTCGTACCTACCCTTTACCCAGAGACTGCCCCGGTCACTTGCCGTGACCTCCTGCCCGTTCATCCAGAGACTGCCCCGGTCACTTGCCGTGATCTCCTGCCCGTTCATCCAGAGACTGTCCCGGTCACTTGCCGTGACCTCCAGCCCGTTCACTCAGAGACTGTCCCGGTCACCTGCTGTGACTGCCTGCCCGTCTTCCCTGGTCGCCACCCGCTCCCTTACAAGGACCGCCCCCTTGTATAGTAGCTCAGAGGTTCCGCCTCCCAGACCCGTTACAGTAAGCTTGTAGGAGCAGAGTGTATATTAGATTGTAAGCTTCTAGCAGCAGGGTGTATATTAGATTGTAAGCTCCTAGGAGCAGGGTGAATCTTGGATTGTAAGCTCCTAGCAGCAGCGTGTATATTAGATTGTAAGCTCCTTGGAGCAGGGTGTATATTAGATTGTAAGCTCCAAGGAGCAGGGTGTATAGTAGATTGTAAATTCCTAGGAGCAGGGTGTATATTAGATTGTAAGCTCATAGGACCAGGGTGTATAGTAGATTGTAAGCTCCTAGGACCAGGGTGTATAGTAGATTGTAAGCTCCAAGGAGCAGGGTGTATAGTAGATTGTAAGCTCCTAGAAGCAAGGTGTATATTAGATTGTAAGCTCTTTGGAGCAGAGTGTATATTAGATTGTAAGCTCCTAGCAGCAGGGTGTATATTACATTGTAAGCTCCTAGGAGCAGGGTGTATATTAGATGGTAAGCTCCTAGGAGCAGAGTGTATATTAGATTGTAAGCTCCTAGGAGCAGGGTGTATATTAGATGGTAAGTTCCTAGGAGCATGGTGTATATTAGATTACAAGCTCCTAGGAGCAGGGTGTATAGTAGATTGTAAGCTCCTAGGAGTAGGGTGTATATTAGATAGTAAGCTCCTAGGAGCAAGGTGTACATTAGATTGTAAGCTCCTAGGAGCAGGGTGTATAGTAGATTGTAAACTCCTAGGAGCAGGGTGTGTATTAGATTGTAAGCTCCTAGGAGCAGTGTGTATAGTATATTGTAAGCTCCTAGGACCAGGGTGTATATTAGACTGTAAGTTCCTAGGAGCAGGGTGTATATTAGATTGTAAGCTCCTAGGAGCAGAGTCTATATTAGATAGTAAGCTCCTAGCAGCAGGGTGTATATTAGATTGTAAGCTCCTAGTAACAGGGTGTATAGTAGATTGTAAGCACGTAGCAGAAGAGTGTATATTAGATTGTAAGCTTCTAGGAGTAGGGTGTATATTAGAGTGTAAGCTCCTTGGAGCAGGGTGTATATTAGACTATAAGTTCCTAGGAGAAGGGTGTATATTAGATTGTAAGCTCCTAGGAGCAGGGTGTATAGTAGATTGTAAGCTCCTAGGTGCAGGGTGTATAGTAGATCGTAAGCTCCTAGGAGCAGGATGTATATTAGATTGTAAGCTCCAAGGTGCAGGGTGTATATTAGATTGTAAGCTCCTAGGAGCAGGGTGTAAATTAGATTGTAAGCTCCTAGGAGCAAGGTGTGTAGTAGATTGTAAGCTCCTAGGAGCAGGGTGTATATTAGATTGTAAGCTCCTAGAAGCCGGGTGTATAGTAGATTGTAAGCTCGCAGCAGCAGGGTGTATATTAGATTGTAAGCTCCTATCAGCAGGGTGTATATTAGATTGTAAGCTCCTAGGAGCAGGGTGTATATTAGATTGTAAGATGTTAGGAGCAGAGAGTATATTAGATTGTAAGCTCCTAGCAGCAGGGTGTATATTTGATTGTAAGCTCCTAGGAGCAGGGTGTATATTAGATTGTAAGCTCATAGGAGCAGGGTGTATATTAGATTGTAAGATCCTAGCAGCAGGGTGTATATTAGATTGTAAGCTCCTAGCAGCAGGATGTATATCAGATTGCAAGCTCCTAGGAGCAGGGTGTATATTAGATTGTAAGCTCCTAGCAGCAGGGTGTATATTAGATTGTAAGCTTCTAGGAGCAGGGAGTATATTAGATTGTAAGCTCCTAGCAGCAGGGCGTATAGTAGATTGTAAGCTCCTAGGAGAAGTGTGTATAGTAGATTGTAAGCTCCTAGGAGCAGGGTGTATAGTAGATTGTAAGTTCCTAGGAGCAGGGAGAATATTAGAGTGTAAGCTCATTGGAGCAGGGTGTATAGTAGATTGTAAGCTCCTAGGAGCAGGGTGTTTATTAGATTGTAAGCTCCTAGGAGCAGGGCGTACAGTAGATTCTAAGCTCCTAGCAGCAGGGTTTATATTAGATTGTAAGCTCCTAGCAGCAGGGTGTATATTAAATTGTAAACTCCTAGGAGCAGGGTGTATATTAGATTGTAAGCTCCTAGGAGCAGGGTGTATATTAGATTGTAAGCTCTTAGGAGCAGAGTGTATATTAGATTGTAAACTCCTAGCAGCAGGGTATATATTAGATTGTAAGCTCCTAGCAGCAGGGTCTATATTAGATTGTAAGCTCCTAGGAGCAGGGTGTATATTAGATTGTAAGCTCTTAGGAGCAGGGTGTATATTAGATTGTAAGCTCCTAGGAGCAGGGTGTATAGTAGATTGTAAGCTCCTAGGAGCAGGGTGTATATTAGTTTCTAAGCTCCTTGGAGCAGGGTGCATATTAGACTGTAAATTCCTAGGAACAGGGTGTATATTAGATTGTAAGCTCCTAGGAGCAGGGTGTATAGTAGATTGTAAGCTCCTAGGAGCAGGGTGTATATAAGATTGTAAGCTCCTATGAGCAGGGTGTACAGTAGATTGTAAGCTCCTAGCAGCAGGGTTTATATTAGATTGTAAGCTCCTAGCAGCAGGGTTTATATTAGATTGTAAGCTCCTAGGAGGAGGGTGTATATTAGATTGTAAGCTCTTAGGAGCAGAGTGTATATTAGATTGTAAGCTCCTAGGAGCAAAGTGTATATTAGATTGTAAGCTCCTAGCAGCAGGGTGTATATTAGATTGTAAGCTCCTATGAGCAGGGTGTATATTAGATTGTAAGCTCCTAGGAGCAGAGTGTATATTAGATTGTAAGCTCCTAGGAGCAGGGTGTATATTAGAGTGTAAGCTCCTTGGAGCAGGGTGTATATTAGATTGTAAGTTCCTAGGAGCAGGGAGTATATTAGAGTGTAAGCCCATTGGAGCAGGGTGTATGGTAGATTGTAAGCTCCTAGGAGCAGGGTGTATATTAGAGTGTAAGCTCCTTGGAGCAGGGTGTATAGTAGATTGTAAGTTCCTAGGAGCAGGGAGTATATTAGAGTGTAAGCCCATTGGAGCAGGGTGTATGGTAGATTGTAAGCTCCTAGGAGCAGGGTGTATATTAGATTGTAAGCTCCTAGGAGCAGGGTGTACAGTAGATTGTAAGCTCCTAGGAGCAGGGTGTATAGTAGATTGTCAGCTCCTAGCAGCAGAGTTTACATTAGATTGTAAGCTCCTAGGAGCAGGGTGTATAATAGACTGTAAACTACTAGGAGCAGGGTGCATATTAGATTGTAAGCTCCTAGGAGCAGGGTGTATATTAGATTGTAAGCTCCTAGGAGCAGAGTGTATAATAGATTGTAAGCTCCTAGCAGCAGGGTGTATATTAGATTGTAAGATCCTAGTAGCAGGGTGTATATTAGATTGTAAGCTCCTAGGAGCAGGGTGCATATTAGATTGTAAGCTCTTAGGAGCAGAGTGTATATTAGATTGTAAGCTCCTAGCAGCAGGGTGTATATTAGATTGTAAGCTCCTAGCAGCCGGGTGTA
The DNA here is from genome assembly GCF_046119375.1 of Phyllobates terribilis. Lineage (NCBI taxonomy): Eukaryota > Metazoa > Chordata > Amphibia > Anura > Dendrobatidae > Phyllobates > Phyllobates terribilis. The sequence goes on along the minus strand of NW_027362768.1, from coordinate 29,473,613 downwards.
TATTAGATTGTAAGCTCCTAGGAGCAGGGTGTATATTAGATTGTAAGCTCCTAGGAGCAGGGTGTATATTAGATTGTAAGCTCCTAGGAGCAGGGTGTATATTAGATTGTAAGCTCCTAGGAGCAGGGTGTATAGTAGATTGTAAGCTCCTAGGAGAAGGGTTTATATTAGATTGTAAGCTCCTTGGAGCAGGGTGCATATTAGACTGTAAATTCCTAGGAACAGGGTGTATATTAGATTGTAAGCTCCAAGGAGCAGGGTGTATAGTAGATTGTAAGCTCCTAGGAGCAGGGTGTATATTAGATTGTAAGTTCCAAGGAGCAGGGTGTATATTAGAGTGTAAACTCATTGGAGCAGGGTGTATAGTATATTGTAAGCTCCTAGGAGCAGGGTGTATATAAGATTGTAAGCTCCTATGAGCAGGGTGTACAGTAGATTGTAAGCTCCTAGCAGCAGGGTTTATATTAGATTGTAAGCTCCTAGCAGCAGGGTGTATATTAGATTGTAAGCTCCTAGGAGCAGGGTGTATATTACATTGTAAGCTCTTAGGAGCAGAGTGTATATTAGATTGTAAGCTCCTAGGAGCAAAGTGTATATTAGATTGTAAGCTGCTAGCAGCAGGGTGTATATTAGATTGTAAGCTCCTAGGAGCAGGGTGTATATTAGATTGTAAGCTCCTAGGAGCAGGGTGTATAGTAGATTGTAAGCTCCTAGGAGCAGGGTGTATAGTAGATTGTAAGCTCCTAGGAGCAGGGTGTATAGTAGATTGTAAGCTCCTAGAAGCAGAGTGTATATTAGATTGTAAGCTCCTAGGAGCAGGGTGTATAGTAGATTGTAAGTTCCTAGGAGCAGGGAGTATATTAGAGTGTAAGCCCATTGGAGCAGGGTGTATGGTATATTGTAAGCTCCTAGGATCAGGGTGTATATTAGATTGTAAGCTCCTAGGAGCAGGGTGTATATTAGATTGTAAGCTCTTAGGAGCAGGGTGTATATTAGATTGTAAACTCCTAGCAGCAGGGTATATATTAGATTGTAAGATCCTAGCAGCAGGGTCTATATTAGATTGTAAGCTCCTAGGAGCAGGGTGTATATTAGATTGTAAGCTCCTAGGAGCAGGGTGTATATTAGATTCTAAGCTCCTAGGAGCAGGGTGTATATTAGATTGTAAGCTCCTAGGAGCAGGGTGTATATTAGTTTCTAAGCTCCTTGGAGCAGGGTGTATAGTAGATTGTAAGCTCCTAGGAGCAGGGTGTATAGTAGATTGTAAGCTCCTAGGAGCAGGGTGTATATAAGATTGTAAGCTCCTATGAGCAGGGTGTACAGTAGATTGTAAGCTCCTAGGAGCAGGGTGTATATAAGATTGTAAGCTCCTAAGAGCAGGGTTTATATTAGATTGTAAGCTCCTAGCAGCAGGGTGTATATTAGATTGTAAGCTCCTAGGAGGAGGGTGTATATTAGATTGTAAGCTCTTAGGAGCAGAGTGTATATTAGATTGTAAGCTCCTAGGAGCAAAGTGTATATTAGATTGTAAGCTCCTAACAGCAGGGTGTATATTAGATTGTAAGCTCCTAGGAGCAGGGTGTATATTACATTGTAAGCTCCTAGGAGCAGAGTGTATATTAGATTGTAAGCTCCTAGCAGCAGGGTGTATATTAGATTGTAAGCTCCTAGGAGCAGGGTGTATATTAGATTGTAAGCTCCTAGGAGCAGGGTGTATATTAGAGTGTAAGCTCCTTGGAGCAGGGTGTATATTAGATTTTAAGTTCCTAGGAGCAGGGAGTATATTAGAGTGTAAGCCCATTGGAGCAGGGTGTATGGTAGATTATAAGCTCCTAGGAGCAGGGTGTATATTAGAGTGTAAGCTCCTTGGAGCAGGGTGTATAGTAGATTGTAAATTCCTAGGAGCAGGGAGTATATTAGAGTGTAAGCCCATTGGAGCAGGGTGTATGGTAGATTATAAGCTCCTAGGAGCAGGGTGTATATTAGAGTGTAAGCTCCTTGGAGCAGGGTGTATAGTAGATTGTAAGCTCCTAGGAGCAGGGTGTATATTAGATTGTAAGCTCCTAGGAGCAGGGTGTACAGTAGATTGTAAGCTCCTAGGAGCAGGGTGTATAGTAGATTGTCAGCTCCTAGCAGCAGAGTTTACATTAGATTGTAAGCTCCTAGCAGCAGGGTGTATAATAGACTGTAAACTACTAGGAGCAGGGTGCATATTAGATTGTAAGCTCCTAGGAGCAGGGTGTATATTAGATTGTAAGCTCCTAGGAGCAGAGTGTATAATAGATAGTAAGCTCCTAGGAGAAGGGTTTATATTAGATTGTAAGCTCCTTGGAGCAGGGTGTATATTAGATTGTAAGCTCCAAGGAGCAGGGTGTATAGTAGATTGTAAGCTCCTAGGAGCAGAGTGTATAGTAGATTGTAAGCTCCTAGGAGCAGGGTGTATATTAGATTGTAAGTTCCAAGGAGCAGGGTGTATAGTAGATTGTAAGCTCCAAGGAGCAGGGTGTATAGTAGATTGTAAGCTCCTAGGAGCAGGGTGTATATTAGATTGTAAGTTCCAAGGAGCAGGGTGTATATTAGAGTGTAAACTCATTGGAGCAGGGTGTATAGTATATTGTAAGCTCCTAGGAGCAGGGTGTATATAAGATTGTAAGCTCCTATGAGCAGGGTGTACAGTAGATTGTAAGCTCCTAGCAGCAGGGTTTATATTAGATTGTAAGCTCCTAGCAGCAGGGTGTATATTAGATTGTAAGCTCCTAGGAGCAGGGTGTATATTAGATTGTAAGCTCCTAGGAGCAGGGTGTATAGTAGATTGTAAGCTCCTAGGAGCAGGGTGTATAGTAGATTGTAAGCTCCTAGGAGCAGGGTGTATAGTAGATTGTAAGCTCCTAGAAGCAGAGTGTATATTAGATTGTAAGCTCCTAGGAGCAGGGTGTATAGTAGATTGTAAGTTCCTAGGAGCAGGGAGTATATTAGAGTGTAAGCCCATTGGAGCAGGGTGTATGGTATATTGTAAGCTCCTAGGATCAGGGTGTATATTAGATTGTAAGCTCCTAGGAGCAGGGTGTATATTAGATTGTAAGCTCTTAGGAGCAGGGTGTATATTAGATTGTAAACTCCTAGCAGCAGGGTATATATTAGATTGTAAGATCCTAGCAGCAGGGTCTATATTAGATTGTAAGCTCCTAGGAGCAGGGTGTATATTAGATTGTAAGCTCCTAGGAGCAGGGTGTATATTAGATTCTAAGCTCCTAGGAGCAGGGTGTATATTAGATTGTAAGCTCCTAGGAGCAGGGTGTATATTAGTTTCTAAGCTCCTTGGAGCAGGGTGTATAGTAGATTGTAAGCTCCTAGGAGCAGGGTGTATAGTAGATTGTAAGCTCCTAGGAGCAGGGTGTATATAAGATTGTAAGCTGCTATGAGCAGGGTGTACAGTAGATTCTAAGCTCCTAGCAGCAGGGTTTATATTAGATTGTAAGCTCCTAGGAGCAGGGTGTATATTAGTTTCTAAGCTCCTTGGAGCAGGGTGTATATTAGATTGTAAGCTCCTAGGAGCAGGGTGTATATTAGATTGTAAGCTCTTAGGAGCAGAGTGTATATTAGATTGTAAACTCCTAGCAGCAGGGTATATATTAGATTGTAAGCTCCTAGCAGCAGGGTCTATATTAGATTGTAAGCTCCTAGGAGCAGGGTGTATATTAGATTGTAAGCTCTTAGGAGCAGGGTGTATATTAGATTGTAAGCTCCTAGGAGCAGGGTGTATAGTAGATTGTAAGCTCCTAGGAGCAGGGTGTATATTAGTTTCTAAGCTCCTTGGAGCAGGGTGCATATTAGACTGTAAATTCCTAGGAACAGGGTGTATATTAGATTGTAAGCTCCTAGGAGCAGGGTGTATAGTAGATTGTAAGCTCCTAGGAGCAGGGTGTATATAAGATTGTAAGCTCCTATGAGCAGGGTGTACAGTAGATTGTAAGCTCCTAGCAGCAGGGTTTATATTAGATTGTAAGCTCCTAGCAGCAGGGTTTATATTAGATTGTAAGCTCCTAGGAGGAGGGTGTATATTAGATTGTAAGCTCTTAGGAGCAGAGTGTATATTAGATTGTAAGCTCCTAGGAGCAAAGTGTATATTAGATTGTAAGCTCCTAGCAGCAGGGTGTATATTAGATTGTAAGCTCCTATGAGCAGGGTGTATATTAGATTGTAAGCTCCTAGGAGCAGAGTGTATATTAGATTGTAAGCTCCTAGGAGCAGGGTGTATATTAGAGTGTAAGCTCCTTGGAGCAGGGTGTATATTAGATTGTAAGTTCCTAGGAGCAGGGAGTATATTAGAGTGTAAGCCCATTGGAGCAGGGTGTATGGTAGATTGTAAGCTCCTAGGAGCAGGGTGTATATTAGAGTGTAAGCTCCTTGGAGCAGGGTGTATAGTAGATTGTAAGTTCCTAGGAGCAGGGAGTATATTAGAGTGTAAGCCCATTGGAGCAGGGTGTATGGTAGATTGTAAGCTCCTAGGAGCAGGGTGTATATTAGATTGTAAGCTCCTAGGAGCAGGGTGTACAGTAGATTGTAAGCTCCTAGGAGCAGGGTGTATAGTAGATTGTCAGCTCCTAGCAGCAGAGTTTACATTAGATTGTAAGCTCCTAGGAGCAGGGTGTATAATAGACTGTAAACTACTAGGAGCAGGGTGCATATTAGATTGTAAGCTCCTAGGAGCAGGGTGTATATTAGATTGTAAGCTCCTAGGAGCAGAGTGTATAATAGATTGTAAGCTCCTAGCAGCAGGGTGTATATTAGATTGTAAGATCCTAGTAGCAGGGTGTATATTAGATTGTAAGCTCCTAGGAGCAGGGTGCATATTAGATTGTAAGCTCTTAGGAGCAGAGTGTATATTAGATTGTAAGCTCCTAGCAGCAGGGTGTATATTAGATTGTAAGCTCCTAGCAGCCGGGTGTATATTAGATTGTAAGCTCCTAGGAGCAGGGTGTATATTAGATTGTAAGCTCCTAGGAGCAGGGTGTATATTAGATTGTAAGCTCCTAGGAGCAGGGTGTATATTAGATTGTAAGCTCCTAGGAGCAGGGTGTATAGTAGATTGTAAGCTCCTAGGAGAAGGGTTTATATTAGATTGTAAGCTCCTTGGAGCAGGGTGCATATTAGACTGTAAATTCCTAGGAACAGGGTGTATATTAGATTGTAAGCTCCAAGGAGCAGGGTGTATAGTAGATTGTAAGCTCCTAGGAGCAGGGTGTATATTAGATTGTAAGTTCCAAGGAGCAGGGTGTATATTAGAGTGTAAACTCATTGGAGCAGGGTGTATAGTATATTGTAAGCTCCTAGGAGCAGGGTGTATATAAGATTGTAAGCTCCTATGAGCAGGGTGTACAGTAGATTGTAAGCTCCTAGCAGCAGGGTTTATATTAGATTGTAAGCTCCTAGCAGCAGGGTGTATATTAGATTGTAAGCTCCTAGGAGCAGGGTGTATATTACATTGTAAGCTCTTAGGAGCAGAGTGTATATTAGATTGTAAGCTCCTAGGAGCAAAGTGTATATTAGATTGTAAGCTGCTAGCAGCAGGGTGTATATTAGATTGTAAGCTCCTAGGAGCAGGGTGTATATTAGATTGTAAGCTCCTAGGAGCAGGGTGTATAGTAGATTGTAAGCTCCTAGGAGCAGGGTGTATAGTAGATTGTAAGCTCCTAGGAGCAGGGTGTATAGTAGATTGTAAGCTCCTAGAAGCAGAGTGTATATTAGATTGTAAGCTCCTAGGAGCAGGGTGTATAGTAGATTGTAAGTTCCTAGGAGCAGGGAGTATATTAGAGTGTAAGCCCATTGGAGCAGGGTGTATGGTATATTGTAAGCTCCTAGGATCAGGGTGTATATTAGATTGTAAGCTCCTAGGAGCAGGGTGTATATTAGATTGTAAGCTCTTAGGAGCAGGGTGTATATTAGATTGTAAACTCCTAGCAGCAGGGTATATATTAGATTGTAAGATCCTAGCAGCAGGGTCTATATTAGATTGTAAGCTCCTAGGAGCAGGGTGTATATTAGATTGTAAGCTCCTAGGAGCAGGGTGTATATTAGATTCTAAGCTCCTAGGAGCAGGGTGTATATTAGATTGTAAGCTCCTAGGAGCAGGGTGTATATTAGTTTCTAAGCTCCTTGGAGCAGGGTGTATAGTAGATTGTAAGCTCCTAGGAGCAGGGTGTATAGTAGATTGTAAGCTCCTAGGAGCAGGGTGTATATAAGATTGTAAGCTCCTATGAGCAGGGTGTACAGTAGATTGTAAGCTCCTAGGAGCAGGGTGTATATAAGATTGTAAGCTCCTAAGAGCAGGGTTTATATTAGATTGTAAGCTCCTAGCAGCAGGGTGTATATTAGATTGTAAGCTCCTAGGAGGAGGGTGTATATTAGATTGTAAGCTCTTAGGAGCAGAGTGTATATTAGATTGTAAGCTCCTAGGAGCAAAGTGTATATTAGATTGTAAGCTCCTAACAGCAGGGTGTATATTAGATTGTAAGCTCCTAGGAGCAGGGTGTATATTACATTGTAAGCTCCTAGGAGCAGAGTGTATATTAGATTGTAAGCTCCTAGCAGCAGGGTGTATATTAGATTGTAAGCTCCTAGGAGCAGGGTGTATATTAGATTGTAAGCTCCTAGGAGCAGGGTGTATATTAGAGTGTAAGCTCCTTGGAGCAGGGTGTATATTAGATTTTAAGTTCCTAGGAGCAGGGAGTATATTAGAGTGTAAGCCCATTGGAGCAGGGTGTATGGTAGATTATAAGCTCCTAGGAGCAGGGTGTATATTAGAGTGTAAGCTCCTTGGAGCAGGGTGTATAGTAGATTGTAAATTCCTAGGAGCAGGGAGTATATTAGAGTGTAAGCCCATTGGAGCAGGGTGTATGGTAGATTATAAGCTCCTAGGAGCAGGGTGTATATTAGAGTGTAAGCTCCTTGGAGCAGGGTGTATAGTAGATTGTAAGCTCCTAGGAGCAGGGTGTATATTAGATTGTAAGCTCCTAGGAGCAGGGTGTACAGTAGATTGTAAGCTCCTAGGAGCAGGGTGTATAGTAGATTGTCAGCTCCTAGCAGCAGAGTTTACATTAGATTGTAAGCTCCTAGCAGCAGGGTGTATAATAGACTGTAAACTACTAGGAGCAGGGTGCATATTAGATTGTAAGCTCCTAGGAGCAGGGTGTATATTAGATTGTAAGCTCCTAGGAGCAGAGTGTATAATAGATAGTAAGCTCCTAGGAGAAGGGTTTATATTAGATTGTAAGCTCCTTGGAGCAGGGTGTATATTAGATTGTAAGCTCCAAGGAGCAGGGTGTATAGTAGATTGTAAGCTCCTAGGAGCAGAGTGTATAGTAGATTGTAAGCTCCTAGGAGCAGGGTGTATATTAGATTGTAAGTTCCAAGGAGCAGGGTGTATAGTAGATTGTAAGCTCCAAGGAGCAGGGTGTATAGTAGATTGTAAGCTCCTAGGAGCAGGGTGTATATTAGATTGTAAGTTCCAAGGAGCAGGGTGTATATTAGAGTGTAAACTCATTGGAGCAGGGTGTATAGTATATTGTAAGCTCCTAGGAGCAGGGTGTATATAAGATTGTAAGCTCCTATGAGCAGGGTGTACAGTAGATTGTAAGCTCCTAGCAGCAGGGTTTATATTAGATTGTAAGCTCCTAGCAGCAGGGTGTATATTAGATTGTAAGCTCCTAGGAGCAGGGTGTATATTAGATTGTAAGCTCCTAGGAGCAGGGTGTATAGTAGATTGTAAGCTCCTAGGAGCAGGGTGTATAGTAGATTGTAAGCTCCTAGGAGCAGGGTGTATAGTAGATTGTAAGCTCCTAGAAGCAGAGTGTATATTAGATTGTAAGCTCCTAGGAGCAGGGTGTATAGTAGATTGTAAGTTCCTAGGAGCAGGGAGTATATTAGAGTGTAAGCCCATTGGAGCAGGGTGTATGGTATATTGTAAGCTCCTAGGATCAGGGTGTATATTAGATTGTAAGCTCCTAGGAGCAGGGTGTATATTAGATTGTAAGCTCTTAGGAGCAGGGTGTATATTAGATTGTAAACTCCTAGCAGCAGGGTATATATTAGATTGTAAGATCCTAGCAGCAGGGTCTATATTAGATTGTAAGCTCCTAGGAGCAGGGTGTATATTAGATTGTAAGCTCCTAGGAGCAGGGTGTATATTAGATTCTAAGCTCCTAGGAGCAGGGTGTATATTAGATTGTAAGCTCCTAGGAGCAGGGTGTATATTAGTTTCTAAGCTCCTTGGAGCAGGGTGTATAGTAGATTGTAAGCTCCTAGGAGCAGGGTGTATAGTAGATTGTAAGCTCCTAGGAGCAGGGTGTATATAAGATTGTAAGCTGCTATGAGCAGGGTGTACAGTAGATTGTAAGCTCCTAGCAGCAGGGTTTATATTAGATTGTAAGCTCCTAGCAGCAGGGTGTATATTAGATTGTAAGCTCCTAGGAGGAGGGTGTATATTAGATTGTAAGCTCTTAGGAGCAGAGTGTATATTAGATTGTAAGCTCCTAGGAGCAAAGTGTATATTAGATTGTAAGCTCCTAGCAGCAGGGTGTATATTAGATTGTAAGCTCCTAGGAGCAGGGTGTATATTACATTGTAAGCTCCTAGGAGCAGAGTGTATATTAGATTGTAAGCTCCTAGCAGCAGGGTGTATATTAGATTGTAAGCTCCTAGGAGCAGGGTGTATATTAGATTGTAAGCTCCTAGGAGCAGGGTGTATATTAGAGTGTAAGCTCCTTGGAGCAGGGTGTATATTAGATTGTAAGTTCCTAGGAGCAGGGAGTATATTAGAGTGTAAGCCCATTGGAGCAGGGTGTATGGTAGATTATAAGCTCCTAGGAGCAGGGTGTATATTAGAGTGTAAGCTCCTTGGAGCAGGGTGTATAGTAGATTGTAAGTTCCTAGGAGCAGGGAGTATATTAGAGTGTAAGCCCATTGGAGCAGGGTGTATGGTAGATTGTAAGCTCCTAGGAGCAGGGTGTATATTAGATTGTAAGCTCCTAGGAGCAGGGTGTACAGTAGATTGTAAGCTCCTAGGAGCAGGGTGTATAGTAGATTGTCAGCTCCTAGCAGCAGAGTTTACATTAGATTGTAAGCTCCTAGCAGCAGGGTGTATAATAGACTGTAAACTACTAGGAGCAGGGTGCATATTAGATTGTAAGCTCCTAGGAGCAGGGTGTTTATTAGATTGTAAGCTCCTAGGAGCAGAGTGTATAATAGATAGTAAGCTCCTAGGAGAAGGGTTTATATTAGATTGTAAGCTCCTTGGAGCAGGGTGCATATTAGACTGTAAATTCCTTGGAACAGGGTGTATAGTAGATTGTAAGCTCCAAGGAGCAGGGTGTATAGTAGATTGTAAGCTCCTAGGAGCAGGGTGTATGTTAGATTGTAAGTTCCAAGGAGCAGGGTGTATATTAGAGTGTAAACTCATTGGAGCAGGGTGTATAGTATATTGTAAGCTCCTAGGAGCAGGGTGTATATAAGATTGTAAGCTCCTATGAGCAGGGTGTACAGTAGATTGTAAGCTCCTAGCAGCAGGGTTTATATTAGATTGTAAGCTCCTAGCAGCAGGGTGTATATTAGATTGTAAGCTCCTAGGAGCAGGGTGTATATTACATTGTAAGCTCTTAGGAGCAGAGTGTATATTAGATTGTAAGCTCCTAGGAGCAAAGTGTATATTAGATTGTAAGCTGCTAGCAGCAGGGTGTATATTAGATTGTAAGCTCCTAGGAGCAGGGTGTATATTAGATTGTAAGCTCCTAGGAGCAGGGTGTATAGTAGATTGTAAGCTCCTAGGAGCAGGGTGTATAGTAGATTGTAAGCTCCTAGGAGCAGGGTGTATAGTAGATTGTAAGCTCCTAGAAGCAGAGTGTATATTAGATTGTAAGCTCCTAGGAGCAGGGTGTATAGTAGATTGTAAGTTCCTAGGAGCAGGGAGTATATTAGAGTGTAAGCCCATTGGAGCAGGGTGTATGGTATATTGTAAGCTCCTAGGATCAGGGTGTATATTAGATTGTAAGCTCCTAGGAGCAGGGTGTATATTAGATTGTAAGCTCTTAGGAGCAGGGTGTATATTAGATTGTAAACTCCTAGCAGCAGGGTATATATTAGATTGTAAGATCCTAGCAGCAGGGTCTATATTAGATTGTAAGCTCCTAGGAGCAGGGTGTATATTAGATTGTAAGCTCCTAGGAGCAGGGTGTATATTAGATTCTAAGCTCCTAGGAGCAGGGTGTATATTAGATTGTAAGCTCCTTGGAGCAGGGTGCATATTAGACTGTAAATTCCTAGGAACAGGGTGTATATTAGATTGTAAGCTCCTAGGAGCAGGGTGTATAGTAGATTGTAAGCTCCTAGGAGCAGGGTGTATATAAGATTGTAAGCTCCTATGAGCAGGGTGTACAGTAGATTGTAAGCTCCTAGGAGCAGGGTGTATATTAGTTTCTAAGCTCCTTGGAGCAGGGTGCATATTAGACTGTAAATTCCTAGGAGCAGGGTGTATATTAGATTGTAAGCTCCTAGGAGCAGGGTGTATAGTAGATTGTAAGCTCCTAGGAGCAGGGTGTATATAAGATTGTAAGCTCCTATGAGCAGGGTGTACAGTAGATTGTAAGCTCCTAGCAGCAGGGTTTATATTAGATTGTAAGCTCCTAGCAGCAGGGTGTATATTAGATTGTAAGCTCCTAGGAGGAGGGTGTATATTAGATTGTAAGCTCTTAGGAGCAGAGTGTATATTAGATTGTAAGCTCCTAGGAGCAAAGTGTATATTAGATTGTAAGCTCCTAGCAGCAGGGTGTATATTAGATTGTAAGCTCCTAGGAGCAGGGTGTATATTACATTGTAAGCTCCTAGGAGCAGAGTGTATATTAGATTGTAAGCTCCTAGCAGCAGGGTGTATATTAGATTGTAAGCTCCTAGGAGCAGGGTGTATATTAGATTGTAAGCTCCTAGGAGCAGGGTGTATATTAGAGTGTAAGCTCCTTGGAGCAGGGTGTATATTAGATTGTAAGTTCCTAGGAGCAGGGAGTATATTAGAGTGTAAGCCCATTGGAGCAGGGTGTATGGTAGATTATAAGCTCCTAGGAGCAGGGTGTATATTAGAGTGTAAGCTCCTTGGAGCAGGGTGTATAGTAGATTGTAAGTTCCTAGGAGCAGGGAGTATATTAGAGTGTAAGCCCATTGGAGCAGGGTGTATGGTAGATTGTAAGCTCCTAGGAGCAGGGTGTATATTAGATTGTAAGCTCCTAGGAGCAGGGTGTACAGTAGATTGTAAGCTCCTAGGAGCAGGGTGTATAGTAGATTGTCAGCTCCTAGCAGCAGGGTGTATAATAGACTGTAAACTACTAGGAGCAGGGTGCATATTAGATTGTAAGCTCCAAGGAGCAGGGTGTATATTAGATTGTAAGCTCCTAGGAGCAGAGTGTATAATAGATAGTAAGCTCCTAGCAGCAGGGTGTATATTAGATTGTAAGCTCCTAGTAGCAGGGTGTATATTAGATTGTAAGCTCCTAGGAGCAGGGTGTATATTAGATTGTAAGCTCCTAGGAGCAGGGTGTATAGTAGATTGTAAGCTCCTAGGAGAAGGGTTTATATTAGATTGTAAGCTTCTTGGAGCAGGGTGCATATTAGACTGTAAATTCCTAGGAACAGGGTGTATATTAGATTGTAAGCTCCAAGGAGCAGGGTGTATAGTAGATTGTAAGCTCCTATGAGCAGGGTGTATATTAGATTGTAAGTTCCAAGGAGCAGGGTGTATATTAGAGTGTAAGCTCACTGGAGCAGGGTGTATAGTAGATTGTAAGCTCCTAGGAGCAGGGTGTATATAAGATTGTAAGCTCCTATGAGCAGGGTGTACAGTAGATTGTAAGCTCCTAGCAGCAGGGTTTATATTAGATTGTAAGCTCCTAGCAGCAGGGTGTATATTAGATTGTAAGCTCCTAGGAGCAGGGTGTATATTACATTGTAAGCTCTTAGGAGCAGAGTGTATATTAGATTGTAAGCTCCTAGGAACAAAGTGTATATTAGATTGTAAGCTCCTAGCAGCAGGGTGTATATTAGATTGTAAGCTCCTAGGAGCAGGGTGTATATTAGATTGTAAGCTCCTAGGAGCAGGGTGTATAGTAGATTGTAAGCTCCTAGGAGCAGGGTGTATAGTAGATTGTAAGCTCCTAGGAGCAGGGTGTATAATAGATTGTAAGCTCCTAGGAGCAGGGTGTATATTAGATTGTAAGCTCCTAGGAGCAGGGTGTATAATAGATTGTAAGCTCCTAGGAGCAGGGTGTATAGTAGATTGTAAATTCCTAGGAGCAGGGTGTGTATTAGATTGTAAGCACGTAGCTGCAGAGTGTATATTAGATTGTAAGCTCCTAGGAGCAGGGTGTATATTAGACTATAAGTTCCTAGCAGCAGGGTGTATATTAGATTGTAAGCTCCTAGGAGCAGGGTGTGTATTAGATTGTAAGCTCCTAGGAGCAGGGTGTATATTAGATTTTAAGCTCCTAGGAGCAGGGTGGATTTATTGATTGTAAGCTTCTAGGAGCAGGTTGCATAGTAGATTGTAAGCTCCTAGGAGCAGGGTGTATAGTAGATTCTAATCTTCTAGGAGCAGGGTGTATATTAGATTGTAATCTCCTAGGAGCAGAGTGTATATTACACTGTAAGCTTCTAGGAGCAGGGTGTATATTAGATTGTAAGCTCCTAGGAGCAGAGTGTATGTTAGATTGTAAACTCCTAGGAGCAGGGTGTATATTAGATTGTAAGCTCCTAGGAGCAGGGCGTATAGTAGATTGTAAGCTCCTGGGAGCAGGGTGTATGTTAGAGTGTAAGTTCCTAGGAGCAGGGTGTATATTAAAGTGTAAGCTCATTGGAGCAGGGTGTATATTAGACTGTAAGTTCCTAGGAGCAGAGTGTATATTAGAATGTAAGCTCCTAAGAGCAGGGTGTATATTAGATTGTAAGCTCCTATGAGCAGGGTGTATATTAGATTGTAAGCTCCTATGAGCAGGGTGTATATTAGATTGTAAGCTCCTATGAGCAGGGTGTATAGTAGATTGTAAGCTCTTAGGAGCAGGGTGTATATTAGATTGTAAGCTCCTAGGAGCAGGGTATATAGTAGATTGTAAGCTCCTAGGGGCAGGGTGTATAGTAGATTGTAAGCTCCTAGGAGCAGGGTGTATATTAGATTTTAAGCTCCTAGGAGCAGGGTGTATATTAGTCTGTAAGCTCCTAAGAGCAGGGTGTATATTAGATTGTAAGCTCCTAGGAGCAGGGTGTATATTAGATTGTAAGCTCCTAGGAGCAGGGTGTATATTAGATTGTAAGCTCCTATGAGCAGGGTGTATATTAGATTGTAAGATCCTAGGAGCAGGGTGTATAGTAGATTGTAAGCTCTTAGGAGCAGGGTGTATATTAGATTGTAAGCTCCTAGGAGCAGGGTATATAGTAGATTGTAAGCTCCTAGGAGCAGGGTGTATATTAGATTGTAAGCTCCTAGGAGCAGGGTGTATATTAGATTGTAAGCTCCTAGGAGCAGGGTGTATATTAAATTGTAAGCTCCTATGAGCAGGGTGTATATTAGATTGTAAGCTCCAAGGAGCAGGGTGTAAATTAGATTGTAAGCTCCTAGGACCAGAGTGTATATTAGATTGTAAGCTCCTAGGAGCAAGGTGTATATTCGATTGTAAGCTCCTAGGAGCAGGGTGTATATTAGATTGTAAGCTCCTAGGAGCAGGGTGTATATTAGATTGTAAGCTCCTAGGTGCAGGGTGTATAGTAGATCGTAAGCTCCTAGGAGCAGGATGTATATTAGATTGTAAGCTCCTAGGAGCAGGGTGTATATTAGATTGCAAGCTCCTAGAGCAGGGTGTATATTAGATTGTAAGCTCCTAGGAGCAGGGTGTGTAGTAGATTGTAAGCTCCTAGGAGCAGGGTGTATATTAGATTGTAAGCTCCTAGAAGCCGGGTGTATAGTAGATTGTAAGCTCGCAGCAGCAGGGTGTATATTAGATTGTAAGCTCCTATCAGCAGGGTGTATATTAGATTGTAAGCTCCTAGGAGCAGGGTGTATATATTATTGTAAGCTCCTAGGAGCAGGGTGTATAGTAGATTGTAAGCTCCTAGGAGCAGGGTGTATATTAGATTGTAAGCTCCTAGGAGCAGGGTGTATAGTAGATTGTAAGCTCCTAGGAGCAGGGTGTATATTAGATTGTAAGCTCCTCGGAGCAGGGTGTATATTAGATTGTAACTCTTAGCAGCAGGTTGTATATTAGATTGTAAGCTCCTAGGAACAAGGTGTATATTAGATTGTAAGCTCCTAGGAGCAGGGTGTATATTAGATTGTAAGCTCCTAGCAGCAGGGTGTATATTAGATTGTAAGCTTCTAGGAGCAGGGAGTATATTAGATTGTAAGCTCCTAGCAGCAGGGTGCATAGTAGATTGTAAGCTCCTAGGAGCAGGGTGTATAGTAGATTGTAAGTTCCTAGGAGCAGGGAGAATATTAGAGTGTAAGCTCATTGGAGCAGGGTGTATAGTAGATTCTAAGCTCCTAGCAGCAGGGTTTATATTAGATTGTAAGCTCCCAGCAGCACGGTGTATATTGAATTGTAAACTCCTAGGAGCAGGGTGTATATTAGATTGTAAGCTCCTAGGAGCAGGGTGTATATTAGATTGTAAGCTCTTAGGAGCAGGGTGTATATTAGATTGTAAGCTCCTAGGAGCAGGGTGTATATTACATTGTAAGCTCTTAGGAGCAGAGTGTATATTAGATTGTAAGCTCCTAGGAACAAAGTGTATATTAGATTGTAAGCTCCTAGCAGCAGGGTGTATATTAGATTGTAAGCTCCTAGGAGCAGGGTGTATATTAGATTGTAAGCTCCTAGGAGCAGGGTGTATAGTAGATTGTAAGCTCCTAGGAGCAGGGTGTATAGTAGATTGTAAGCTCCTAGGAGCAGGGTGTATAATAGATTGTAAGCTCCTAGGAGCAGGGTGTATATTAGATTGTAAGCTCCTAGGAGCAGGGTGTATAATAGATTGTAAGCTCCTAGGAGCAGGGTGTATAGTAGATTGTAAATTCCTAGGAGCAGGGTGTGTATTAGATTGTAAGCACGTAGCAGCAGAGTGTACATTAGATTGTAAGCTCCTAGGAGCAGGGTGTATATTAGACTATAAGTTCCTTGGAGCAGGGTGTATATTAGACTATAAGTTCCTAGCAGCAGGGTGTATATTAGATTGTAAGCTCCTAGGAGCAGGGTGTGTATTAGATTGTAAGCTCCTAGGAGCAGGGTGTATATTAGATTGTAAGCTCCTAGGAGCAGGGTGTATAGTAGATTCTAAGCTTCTAGGAGCAGGGTGTATATTAGATTGTAATCTCCTAGGAGCAGAGTGTATATTACACTGTAAGCTCCTAGGAGCAGGGTGTATATTAGATTGTAAGCTCCTAGGAGCAGAGTGTATGTTAGATTGTAAACTCCTAGGAGCAGGGTGTATATTAGATTGTAAGCTCCTAGGAGCAGGGCGTATAGTAGATTGTAAGCTCCTGGGAGCAGGGTGTATGTTAGAGTGTAAGTTCCTAGGAGCAGGGTGTATATTAAAGTGTAAGCTCATTGGAGCAGGGTGTATATTAGACTGTAAGTTCCTAGGAGCAGAGTGTATATTAGAATGTAAGCTCCTAGGAGCAGGGTGTATATTAGATTGTAAGCTCCTATGAGCAGGGTGTATATTAGATTGTAAGCTCCTATGAGCAGGGTGTATATTAGATTGTAAGCTCCTTTGAGCAGGGTGTATAGTAGATTGTAAGCTCTTAGGAGCAGGGTGTATATTAGATTGTAAGCTCCTAGTAGCAGGGTATATAGTAGATTGTAAGCTCCTAGGGGCAGGGTGTATAGTAGATTGTAAGCTCCTAGGAGCAGGGTGTATATTAGATTTTAAGCTCCTAGGAGCAGGGTGTATATTAGTCTGTAAGCTCCTAAGAGCAGGGTGTATATTAGATTGTAAGCTCCTAGGAGCAGGGTGTATATTAGATTGTAAGCTCCTAGGAGCAGGGTGTATATTAGATTGTAAGCTCCTAGGAGCAGGGTGTATATTAGATTGTAAGCTCCTAGGAGCAGGGTGTATATTAGATTGTAAGATCCTAGGAGCAGGGTGTATAGTAGATTGTAAGCTCCTAGGAGCAGGGTGTATAGTAGATTGTAAGCTCTTAGGAGCAGGGTGTATATTAGATTGTAAGCTCCTAGGAGCAGGGTATATAGTAGATTGTAAGCTCCTAGGAGCAGGGTGTATCTTAGATTGTAAGCTCCTAGGAGCAGGGTGTATATTAGATTGTAAGCTCCTAGGAGCAGGGTGTATATTAAATTGTAAGCTCCTATGAGCAGGGTGTATATTAGATTGTAAGCTCCAAGGAGCAGGGTGTAAATTAGATTGTAAGCTCCTAGGACCAGAGTGTATATTAGATTGTAAGCTCCTAGGAGCAATGTGTATATTCGATTGTAAGCTCTTAGGAGCAGGATGTATATTAGACTGTAAGCTCCTAGGAGCAGGGTGTATATTAGATTGTAAGCTCCTAGGTGCAGGGTGTATAGTAGATCGTAAGCTCCTAGGAGCAGGATGTATATTAGATTGTAAGCTCCTAGGAGCAGGGTGTATATTAGATTGCAAGCTCCTAGAGCAGGGTGTATATTAGATTGTAAGCTCCTAGGAGCAGGGTGTGTAGTAGATTGTAAGCTCCTAGGAACAGGGTGTATATTAGATTGTAAGCTCCTAGAAGCCGGGTGTATAGTAGATTGTAAGCTCGCAGCAGCAGGGTGTATATTAGATTGTAAGCTCCTATCAGCAGGGTGTATATTAGATTGTAAGCTCCTAGGAGCAGGGTGTATATATTATTGTAAGCTCCTAGGAGCAGGGTGTATAGTAGATTGTAAGCTCCTAGGAGCAGGGTGTATATTAGATTGTAAGCTCCTAGGAGCAGGGTGTATAGTAGATTGTAAGCTCCTAGGAGCAGGGTGTATATTAGATTGTAAGCTCCTCGGAGCAGGGTTTATATTAGATTGTAAGCTCTTAGCAGCAGGTTGTATATTAGATTGTAAGCTCCTAGGAGCAAGGTGTATATTAGATTGTAAGCTTCTAGGAGCAGGGTGTATATTAGATTGTAAGCTCCTAGCAGCAGGGTGTATATTAGATTGTAAGCTTCTAGGAGCAGGGAGTATATTAGATTGTAAGCTCCTAGCAGCAGGGTGCATAGTAGATTGTAAGCTCCTAGGAGCAGGGTGTATAGTAGATTGTAAGTTCCTAGGAGCAGGGAGAATATTAGAGTGTAAGCTCATTGGAGCAGGGTGTATAGTAGATTCTAAGCTCCTAGGAGCAAGGTGTATATTAGATTGTAAGCTCCTAGGAGCAGGGTGTATATTAAATTGTAAACTCCTAGGAGCAGGGTGTATATTAGATTGTAAGCTCCTAGGAGCAGGGTGTATATTAGATTGTAAGCTCTTAGGAGCAGAGTGTATATTAGATTGTAAGCTCCTAGCAGCAGGGTGTATATTAGATTGTAAGCTCCTAGCAGCAGGGTCTATATTAGATTGTTAGCTCCTAGGAGCAGGGTGTATATTAGATTGTAAGCTCCTAGGAGCAGAGTGTATATTTGACTGTAAGTTCCTAAGAGCAGGGTGTATATTAGAGTGTAAGCTCCTTGGAGCAGGGTGTATATTAGATTGTAATCTCCTATGAGCATTGTGTATAGTAGATTGTAAGTTCCTAGAAGCAGGGTGTATATTAGAGTGTAAGCTCATTGGAGCAGGGTGTTTAGTAGATTGTAAGCTCCTAGGAGCAGGGTGTATATTAGATTGTAAGCTCCTAGAAGCCGGGTGTATAGTAGATTGTAAGCTCCCAGCAGCAGGGTGTATATTAGATTGTAAGCTCCTATCAGCAGGGTGTATATTAGATTGTAAGCTCCTAGGAGCATTGTGTATAGTAGATTGTAAGCTCCTAGGAGCAGGGTGTATATTAGATTGTAAGCTCCTAGGAGCCGGGTGTATAGTAGATTGTTAGCTCCCAGCAGCAGGGTGTATATTAGATTGTAAGCTCCTAGGAGCAGGGTGTATATAAGATTGTAAGCTCCTATGAGCAGGGTGTACAGTAGATTGTAAGCTCCTAGCAGCAGGGTTTATATTAGATTGTAAGCTCCTAGCAGCAGGGTGTATATTAGATTGTAAGCTCCTAGGAGCAGGGTGTATATTAGATTGTAAGCTCCTAGGAGCAGGGTGTATATTAGATTGCAAGCTCCCAGTAGCAGAGTGTATAGTAGATTGTAAGCTCCTAGGAGCAGGGTATATATTAGATTGTAAGCTACTAGTAGCAGAGTGTATAGTCGATTGTAAGCTCCTAGCAGCAGGGTGTATATTAGATTGTAAGCTTCTAGTAGCAGGGTGTATTTTAGATTGTAAGCTCCTAGGAGCAGGGTGCATATTAGATTGTAAGCTCTTAGGAGCAGAGTGTATATTAGATTGTAAGCTCCTAGCAGCAGGGTGTATATTAGATTGTAAGCTCCTAGGAGCAGGGTGTATATTAGATTGTAAGCTCCTAGGAGCAGGGTGTATATTAGATTGTAAGCTCCTAGGAGCAGGGTGTATAGTAGATTGTAAGCTCCTAGGAGAAGGGTTTATATTAGATTGTAAGCTCCTTGGAGCAGGGTGCATATTAGACTGTAAATTCCTAGGAACAGGGTGTATATTAGATTGTAAGCTCCAAGGAGCAGGGTGTATAGTAGATTGTAAGCTCCTAGGAGCAGGGTGCATACTAGATTGTAAGCTCTTAGGAGCAGAGTGTATATTAGATTGTAAGCTCCTAGCAGCAGGGTGTATATTAGATTGTAAGCTCCTAGGAGCAGGGTGTATATTAGATTGTAAGCTCCTAGGAGCAGGGTGTATATTAGATTGTAAGCTCCTAGGAGCAGGGTGTATAGTAGATTGTAAGCTCCTAGGAGAAGGGTTTATATTAGATTGTAAGCTCCTTGGAGCAGGGTGCATATTAGACTGTAAATTCCTAGGAACAGGGTGTATATTAGATTGTAAGCTCCAAGGAGCAGGGTGTATAGTAGATTGTAAGCTCCTAGGAGCAGGGTGTATAGCAGATTGTAAGTTCCAAGGAGCAGGGTGTATATTAGAGTGTAAGCTCATTGGAGCAGGGTGTATAGTAGATTGTAAGCTCCTAGGAGCAGGGTGTATATAAGATTGTAAGCTCCTATGAGCAGGGTGTACAGTAGATTGTAAGCTCCTAGCAGCAGGGTTTATATTAGATTGTAAGCTCCTAGCAGCAGGGTGTATATTAGATTGTAAGCTCCTAGGAGCAGGGTGTATATTATATTGTAAGCTCTTAGGAGCAGAGTGTATATTAGATTGTAAGCTCCTAGGAACAAAGTGTATATTAGATTGTAAGCTCCTAGCAGCAGGGTGTATATTAGATTGTAAGCTCCTAGGAGCAGGGTGTATATTAGATTGTAAGCTCCTAGGAGCAGGGTGTATAGTAGATTGTAAGCTCCTAGGAGCAGGGTGTATAGTAGATTGTAAGCTCCTAGGAGCAGAATGTATAATAGATTGTAAGCTCCTAGGAGCAGGGTGTATATTAGATTGTAAGCTCCTAGGAGCAGGGTGTATAATAGATTGTAAGCTCCTAGGAGCAGGGTGTATAGTAGATTGTAAATTCCTAGGAGCAGGGTGTGTATTAGATTGTAAGCACGTAGCAGCAGAGTGTATATTAGATTGTAAGCTCCTAGGAGCAGGGTGTATATTAGACTATAAGTTCCTTGGAGCAGGGTGTATATTAGACTATAAGTTCCTAGCAGCAGGGTGTATATTAGATTGTAAGCTCCTAGGAGCAGGGTGTGTATTAGATTGTAAGCTCCTAGGAGCAGGGTGTATATTAGATTTTAAGCTCCTAGGAGCAGGGTGGATTTATTGATTGTAAGCTTCTAGGAGCAGGTTGCATAGTAGATTGTAAGCTCCTAGGAGCAGGGTGTATAGTAGATTCTAAGCTTCTAGGAGCAGGGTGTATATTAGATTGTAATCTCCTAGGAGTAGAGTGTATATTACACTGTAAGCTCCTAGGAGCAGGGTGTATATTAGATTGTAAGCTCCTAGGAGCAGAGTGTATGTTAGATTGTAAACTCCTAGGAGCAGGGCGTATAGTAGATTGTAAGCTCCTGGGAGCAGGGTGTATGTTAGAGTGTAAGTTCCTAGGAGCAGGGTGTATATTAAAGTGTAAGCTCATTGGAGCAGGGTGTATATTAGACTGTAAGTTCCTAGGAGCAGAGTGTATATTAGAATGTAAGCTCCTAGGAGCAGGGTGTATATTAGATTGTAAGCTCCTAGGAGCAGGGTGTATATTAGATTGAAAGCTCCTATGAGCAGGGTGTATATTAGATTGTAAGCTCCTATGAGCAGGGTGTATATTAGATTGAAAGCTCCTATGAGCAGGGTGTATATTAGATTGTAAGCTCCTATGAGCAGGGTGTATAGTAGATTGTAAGCTCTTAGGAGCAGGGTGTATATTAGATTGTAAGCTCCTAGGAGCAGGGTATATAGTAGATTGTAAGCTCCTAGGAGCAGGGTATATAGTAGATTGTAAGCTCCTAGGAGCAGGGTGTATATTAGATTTTAAGCTCCTAGGAGCAGTGTGGATTTATTGATTGTAAGCTTCTAGGAGCATTGTGCATAGTAGATTGTAAGCTCCTAGGAGCAGGGTGTATATTAGACTATAAGTTCCTAGCAGCAGGGTGTATATTAGATTGTAAGCTCCTAGGAGCAGGGTGTGTATTAGATTGTAAGCTCCTAGGAGCAGGGTGTATATTAGATTTTAAGCTCCTAGGAGCAGGGTGGATTTATTGATTGTAAGCTTCTAGGAGCAGGTTGCATAGTAGATTGTAAGCTCCTAGGAGCAGGGTGTATAGTAGATTCTAAGCTTCTAGGAGCAGGGTGTATATTAGATTGTAATCTCCTAGGAGCAGAGTGTATATTACACTGTAAGCTCCTAGGAGCAGGGTGTATATTAGATTGTAAGCTCCTAGGAGCAGAGTGTATGTTAGATTGTAAACTCCTAGGAGCAGGGCGTATAGTAGATTGTAAGCTCCTGGGAGCAGGGTGTATGTTAGAGTGTAAGTTCCTAGAAGCAGGGTGTATATTAAAGTATAAGCTCATTGGAGCAGGGTGTATATTAGACTGTAAGTTCCTAGGAGCAGAGTGTATATTAGAATGTAAGCTCCTAGGAGCAGGGTGTATATTAGATTGTAAGCTCCTAGGAGCAGGGTGTATATTAGATTGAAAGCTCCTATGAGCAGGGTGTATATTAGATTGAAAGCTCCTATGAGCAGGGTGTATATTAGATTGTAAGCTCCTATGAGCAGGGTGTATAGTAGATTGTAAGCTCTTAGGAGCAGGGTGTATATTAGATTGTAAGCTCCTAGGAGCAGGGTATATAGTAGATTGTAAGCTCCTAGGAGCAGGGTATATAGTAGATTGTAAGCTCCTAGGGGCAGGGTGTATAGTAGATTGTAAGCTCTTAGGAGCAGGGTGTATATTAGATTGTAAGCTCCTAGGAGCAGGGTATATAGTAGATTGTAAGCTCCTAGGGGCAGGGTGTATAGTAGATTGTAAGCTCCTAGGAGCAGGGTGTATATTAGATTTTAAGCTCCTAGGAGCAGGGTGTATATTAGTCTGTAAGCTCCTAAGAGCAGGGTGTATATTAGATTGTAAGCTCCTAGGAGCAGGGTGTATATTAGATTGTAAGCTCCTAGGAGCAGGGTGTATATTAGATTGTAAGCTCCTATGAGCAGGGTGTATATTAGATTGTAAGATCCTAGGAGCAGGGTGTATAGTAGATTGTAAGCTCCTAGGAGCAGGGTGTATAGTAGATTGTAAGCTCTTAGGAGCAGGGTGTATATTAGATTGTAAGCTCCTAGGAGCAGGGTATATAGTAGATTGTAAGCTCCTAGGAGCAGGGTGTATATTAGATTGTAAGCTCCTAGGAGCAGGGTGTATATTAGATTGTAAGCTCCTAGGAGCAGGGTGTATATTAAATTGTAAGCTCCTATGAGCAGGGTGTATATTAGATTGTAAGCTCCAAGGAGCAGGGTGTAAATTAGATTGTAAGCTCCTAGGACCAGAGTGTATATTAGATTGTAAGCTCCTAGGAGCAGGGTGTATATTCGATTGTAAGCTCCTAGGAGCAGGGTGTATATTAGATTGTAAGCTCCTAGGAGCAGGGTGTATATTAGATTGTAAGCTCCTAGGTGCAGGGTGTATAGTAGATCGTAAGCTCCTAGGAGCAGGATGTATATTATATTGTAAGCTCCTAGGAGCAGGGTGTATATTAGATTGCAAGCTCCTAGGAGCAGGGTGTATATTAGTCTGTAAGCTCCTAAGAGCAAGGTGTATATTAGATTGTAAGCTCCTAGGAGCAGGGTGTATATTAGATTGTAAGCTCCTAGGAGCAGGGTGTATATTAGATTGTAAGCTCCTATGAGCAGGGTGTATATTAGATTGTAAGATCCTAGGAGCAGGGTGTATAGTAGATTGTAAGCTCCTAGGAGCAGGGTGTATAGTAGATTGTAAGCTCTTAGGAGCAGGGTGTATATTAGATTGTAAGCTCCTAGGAGCAGGGTATATAGTAGATTGTAAGCTCCTAGGAGCAGGGTGTATATTAGATTGTAAGCTCCCAGGAGCAGGGTGTATATTAGATTGTAAGCTCCTAGGAGCAGGGTGTATATTAAATTGTAAGCTCCTATGAGCAGGGTGTATATTAGATTGTAAGCTCCAAGGAGCAGGGTGTAAATTAGATTGTAAGCTCCTAGGACCAGAGTGTATATTAGATTGAAAGCTCCTATGAGCAGGGTGTATATTAGATTGTAAGCTCCTATGAGCAGGGTGTATATTAGATTGTAAGATCCTAGGAGCAGGGTGTATAGTAGATTGTAAGCTCCTAGGAGCAGGGTGTATAGTAGATTGTAAGCTCTTAGGAGCAGGGTGTATATTAGATTGTAAGCTCCTAGGAGCAGGGTATATAGTAGATTGTAAGCTCCTAGGAGCAGGGTGTATATTAGATTGTAAGCTCCTAGGAGCAGGGTGTATATTAGATTGTAAGCTCCTAGGAGCAGGGTGTATATTAAATTGTAAGCTCCTATGAGCAGGGTGTATATTAGATTGTAAGCTCCAAGGAGCAGGGTGTAAATTAGATTGTAAGCTCCTAGGACCAGAGTGTATATTAGATTGTAAGCTCCTAGGAGCAGGGTGTATATTCGATTGTAAGCTCCTAGGAACAGGGTGTATATTAGATTGTAAGCTCCTAGGAGCAGGGTGTATATTAGATTGTAAGCTCCTAGGTGCAGGGTGTATAGTAGATCGTAAGCTCCTAGGAGCAGGATGTATATTATATTGTAAGCTCCTAGGAGCAGGGTGTATATTAGATTGCAAGCTCCTAGAGCAGGGTGTATATTAGATTGTAAGCTCCTAGGAGCAGGGTGTGTAGTAGATTGTAAGCTCCTAGGAGCAGGGTGTATATTAGATTGTAAGCTCCTAGAAGCCGGGTGTATAGTAGATTGTAAGCTCGCAGCAGCAGGGTTTATATTAGATTGTAAGCTCCTATCAGCAGGGTGTATATTAGATTGTAAGCTCCTAGGAGCAGGGTGTATATATTATTGTAAGTGACGCGCCCCCTGGGCCATATTCTTTAGGGGGAATATCCGGAGCCGGATCAGATGGGGGTTGTAGTCTTCCGAGTGGCTGTGACCCGGTCCGTGCCCAGGGTGTCAAACTCAGTTGTATGTGGCAGTCCTACAGATGTTATTAAGTTCTTAATGTCGACTATGCCACCCGTTGTATTGCGGTCACTATGGCCGCCGCTGCAGCAGGGTCCGCTGAGGCTGATGGTGTAGGTGCAGCTTTTGATGGTATAACCCCCAACGGGTGGGGTATAGCCTCAGGGGGTCAGGTGCAGAGGATGGGGGTTGTGGTGGTGCAGCATAGGTGTTAAATGAAGACAGAGTCGGGTTATGCAGTTTAGGGTATTTACTCACTGCTGATGTTCCGGTCACTCCAGCTTCAAGTGACCTCCCGAGCCGTGCTGCATCCACCAGGTCCTGGATCCAGCCAACCCCCAAGCAAGTCCGGAGCGTGACCCTGAGCTCTCCTTCTGTCCTTTCTCTGGCCGTCCCCACTAGTGATCCACCCAGGTCCAGCTCCCTCGGGCCTTCTGTTGGGAGACCCTTGGCCTTGGGTTCCCTGACCCTCCACGTGGTATGCCTTCGTGGTGGATGTGGTGGGTGGCCGTGGCAGACGCTGCCCACGGCCTCCGGTCTCTGGCTGGGGTGTGTTTTTGCCCCCACCAGCTTGGGTTCCGGTACCCTGATGCCGACTCTTCACCCGTGGATTGGATTTGGGGTCTCAGAGCCCTCTCTCTCACCCCCTCTGGGTCTTTCTCTCTTTTCTCCTCTCTCACTCTGGGTCTCTCTTCTCCTCTCTCACTCTGGGTCTCTCTTCTCCTCTGCTTGCTGACTTGTTCTCTGCATCTGACTGACTGACTGACTCCTCTGCAAAGACTGACCCTGATCTTTGATGGTGCCCACCTTAAATACTCCCTCTATGTGTGAGCTCAGGTGACCAGCACCCAATGAGCTCCTAACTTTACCCAGGCTGCTCCCCCTATCTGCCCTACACTACTTGGGATGTACCACCCCCCTCCCACTCCAGCCAGGAACAGACTCGGTCGTACCTGCACATTTCTAAGTGGGAGTACCGTTGGTCTGTTCCCCGGAAATGGGATGTGTGTAGTGCATGCAGCCTACCGAGCTCAGTTCCACTCTCCATCCTTATCCGGGAGTGGAATATCACACCTCTGGGTTGAGGTGCAATACCCCTGTAGCAGCCGAATCCTCAGGGTGCTACATAAGCTCCTAGGAGCAGGGTGTATAGTAGATTGTAAGCTCCTAGGAGCAGGGTGTATATTAGATTGTAAGCTCCTAGGAGCAGGGTGTATAGTAGATTGTAAGCTCCTAGGAGCAGGGTGTATATTAGATTGTAAGCTCCTCGGAGCAGGGTGTATATTAGATTGTAACTCTTAGCAGCAGGTTGTATATTAGATTGTAAGCTCCTAGGAGCAAGGTGTATATTAGATTGTAAGCTCCTAGGAGCAGGGTGTATATTAGATTGTATGCTCCTAGCAGCAGGGTGTATATTAGATTGTAAGCTTCTAGGAGCAGGGAGTATATTAGATTGTAAGCTCCTAGCAGCAGGGTGCATAGTAGATTGTAAGCTCCTAGGAGCAGGGTGTATAGTAGATTGTAAGTTCCTAGGAGCAGGGAGAATATTAGAGTGTAAGCTCATTGGAGCAGGGTGTATAGTAGATTCTAAGCTCCTAGCAGCAGGGTTTATATTAGATTGTAAGCTCCCAGCAGCACGGTGTATATTAAATTGTAAACTCCTAGGAGCAGGGTGTATATTAGATTGTAAGCTCCTAGGAGCAGGGTGTATATTAGATTGTAAGCTCTTAGGAGCAGGGTGTATATTAGATTGTAAGCTCCTAGGAGCAGGGTGTATATTACATTGTAAGCTCTTAGGAGCAGAGTGTATATTAGATTGTAAGCTCCTAGGAACAAAGTGTATATTAGATTGTAAGCTCCTAGCAGCAGGGTGTATATTAGATTGTAAGCTCCTAGGAGCAGGGTGTATATTAGATTGTAAGCTCCTAGGAGCAGGGTGTATAGTAGATTGTAAGCTCCTAGGAGCAGGGTGTATAGTAGATTGTAAGCTCCTAGGAGCAGGGTGTATAATAGATTGTAAGCTCCTAGGAGCAGGGTGTATATTAGATTGTAAGCTCCTAGGTGCAGGGTGTATAGTAGATCGTAAGCTCCTAGGAGCAGGATGTATATTATATTGTAAGCTCCTAGGAGCAGGGTGTATATTAGATTGCAAGCTCCTAGAGCAGGGTGTATATTAGATTGTAAGCTCCTAGGAGCAGGGTGTGTAGTAGATTGTAAGCTCCTAGGAGCAGGGTGTATATTAGATTGTAAGCTCCTAGAAGCCGGGTGTATAGTAGATTGTAAGCTCGCAGCAGCAGGGTTTATATTAGATTGTAAGCTCCTATCAGCAGGGTGTATATTAGATTGTAAGCTCCTAGGAGCAGGGTGTATATATTATTGTAAGTGACGCGCCCCCTGGGCCATATTCTTTAGGGGGAATATCCGGAGCCGGATCAGATGGGGGTTGTAGTCTTCCGAGTGGCTGTGACCCGGTCCGTGCCCAGGGTGTCAAACTCAGTTGTATGTGGCAGTCCTACAGATGTTATTAAGTTCTTAATGTCGACTACGCCACCCGTTGTATTGCGGTCACTATGGCCGCCGCTGCAGCAGGGTCCGCTGAGGCTGATGGTGTAGGTGCAGCTTTTGATGGTATAACCCCCAACGGGTGGGGTATAGCCTCAGGGGGTCAGGTGCAGAGGATGGGGGTTGTGGTGGTGCAGCATAGGTGTTAAATGAAGACAGAGTCGGGTTATGCAGTTTAGGGTATTTACTCACTGCTGATGTTCCGGTCACTCCAGCTTCAAGTGACCTCCCGAGCCGTGCTGCATCCACCAGGTCCTGGATCCAGCCAACCCCCAAGCAAGTCCGGAGCGTGACCCTGAGCTCTCCTTCTGTCCTTTCTCTGGCCGTCCCCACTAGTGATCCACCCAGGTCCAGCTCCCTCGGGCCTTCTGTTGGGAGACCCTTGGCCTTGGGTTCCCTGACCCTCCACGTGGTATGCCTTCGTGGTGGATGTGGTGGGTGGCCGTGGCAGACGCTGCCCACGGCCTCCGGTCTCTGGCTGGGGTGTGTTTTTGCCCCCACCAGCTTGGGTTCCGGTACCCTGATGCCGACTCTTCACCCGTGGATTGGATTTGGGGTCTCAGAGCCCTCTCTCTCACCCCCTCTGGGTCTTTCTCTCTTTTCTCCTCTCTCACTCTGGGTCTCTCTTCTCCTCTCTCACTCTGGGTCTCTCTTCTCCTCTGCTTGCTGACTTGTTCTCTGCATCTGACTGACTGACTGACTCCTCTGCAAAGACTGACCCTGATCTTTGATGGTGCCCACCTTAAATACTCCCTCTATGTGTGAGCTCAGGTGACCAGCACCCAATGAGCTCCTAACTTTACCCAGGCTGCTCCCCCTATCTGCCCTACACTACTTGGGATGTACCACCCCCCTCCCACTCCAGCCAGGAACAGACTCGGTCGTACCTGCACATTTCTAAGTGGGAGTACCGTTGGTCTGTTCCCCGGAAATGGGATGTGTGTAGTGCATGCAGCCTACCGAGCTCAGTTCCACTCTCCATCCTTATCCGGGAGTGGAATATCACACCTCTGGGTTGAGGTGCAATACCCCTGTAGCAGCCGAATCCTCAGGGTGCTACATAAGCTCCTAGGAGCAGGGTGTATAGTAGATTGTAAGCTCCTAGGAGCAGGGTGTATATTAGATTGTAAGCTCCTAGGAGCAGGGTGTATAGTAGATTGTAAGCTCCTAGGAGCAGGGTGTATATTAGATTGTAAGCTCCTCGGAGCAGGGTGTATATTAGATTGTAACTCTTAGCAGCAGGTTGTATATTAGATTGTAAGCTCCTAGGAGCAAGGTGTATATTAGATTGTAAGCTCCTAGGAGCAGGGTGTATATTAGATTGTATGCTCCTAGCAGCAGGGTGTATATTAGATTGTAAGCTTCTAGGAGCAGGGAGTATATTAGATTGTAAGCTCCTAGCAGCAGGGTGCATAGTAGATTGTAAGCTCCTAGGAGCAGGGTGTATAGTAGATTGTAAGTTCCTAGGAGCAGGGAGAATATTAGAGTGTAAGCTCATTGGAGCAGGGTGTATAGTAGATTCTAAGCTCCTAGCAGCAGGGTTTATATTAGATTGTAAGCTCCCAGCAGCACGGTGTATATTAAATTGTAAACTCCTAGGAGCAGGGTGTATATTAGATTGTAAGCTCCTAGGAGCAGGGTGTATATTAGATTGTAAGCTCTTAGGAGCAGGGTGTATATTAGATTGTAAGCTCCTAGGAGCAGGGTGTATATTACATTGTAAGCTCTTAGGAGCAGAGTGTATATTAGATTGTAAGCTCCTAGGAACAAAGTGTATATTAGATTGTAAGCTCCTAGCAGCAGGGTGTATATTAGATTGTAAGCTCCTAGGAGCAGGGTGTATATTAGATTGTAAGCTCCTAGGAGCAGGGTGTATAGTAGATTGTAAGCTCCTAGGAGCAGGGTGTATAGTAGATTGTAAGCTCCTAGGAGCAGGGTGTATAATAGATTGTAAGCTCCTAGGAGCAGGGTGTATATTAGATTGTAAGTGACGCGCCCCTGGGCCTGTGTCACGCTGCGGTGCGCACGCGGGAGCTTACCCGGAGCCGGATCCGTGGAGGGTTGTAATCTCGTGGCGGTGACCCGGTCCGTGCCCAGGGAGTCAAACTAGACGGCAGTCTATTATTAGTAAATAGTTGATGACTACGCCACCCGTTGAGTGCAGCCAGGAAGCTGCTGCTGCAGGGCAGACCGCTGAGGCCGGTGGTAGGATTGTGCAGCGTGATAGTATAACCCCCAACGGGAGGGGTATGGCCTCAGGGCAGCCGACGTGGATGATGGGGGTAGCAGGAACCACTCAGAGACGGTACGGTGTAGTTCAGGGTCTTTACTGGTAACAACGACAGACCCTCCCGGAGTACTTGCTAGCAAACGGGGCCTGGTCAGTCTTTGAGCAGATGGGATCTCCCCTGGCCAGGCGTAGTTGTAGGCCTCCCAAACTGACTGTACTCTTCTGGCTACCTTGCTAGAAGCTGATGTAAGTAGCCCACGTCCCTGAGTGTACCGTGTGGTGCTCACCCGTATGGCCGGTGACTCGGGGCCTTCTAATGGCTTCCGCTCCACGATGGCGGTGCTGGTCCCACGCGTGTGACCGTGCCTTCAGGCTTCTGGGCCAGAGGACCTGAAATCCCCTGCCCGACGGATTCTGCTGCTGGGTAGGAGTTAGTCCCCACAGCCTCGGACTCCGGGTCCGGTAAAGAATCTTCTTAGTCAGGGCGAGCTCTGTAGCTGCCAGCCCCTGACTCCTTGTAACTCTGCTGTTTCCTATGCTGCTTCTCTTCTCCACTCTCCTTGTCTGACTCACCCTGCCTCAGCCCCGGGTTTATACAGGGGAAGTTCTTCCCCTCCCAAGACTGGGCAGGAGGTGTGGCATGCACAGGATCCCTGACCAAAGGACCTCCCACCTGCTCTCAGACATAATATCTCTATCACTGTGGCAACCAGACCCCTGGGGTGTCACATTCCCCCCTAGTGAAATTTAGTACTCCGGGACTAAACACATTTAGAAAAACATAACAAAGTATAACAATAACAATACTATAAGAAAAACACATAAGATGGTTACGGCGTGTCCGCAACCGGATGCAGTCTTTGAAGAAAAGCAAAGGTGTCCATTTCACCAACACAGGGAGACGTAACCAGGTAGGGGTCTGTCCCACCCCGAGTCCCTAACAGTCTCTAGTCCATCCTGGGTTACGCTCCAACTATATACAAGGATTCCCGGTAAATCCACCAAGGTTTCCTAAAAATAACTAGAAACACAAAATTATACACAAGCAACAAGACACAGAAAAACATAGATAAAACAATTTATACACTTTAAATTCTCCAGCGTGCGGGTAACTGGCCTCTAGTGGCCCGAGTGGACCTACGGAGCTGACTGTCTGGCCCTGAACTACAGGGTGTAGGAGCTGTCAAGGGTAAACTGGGTAGCTGTCTACCGGCTCTTTGTCTCACTAGGGGTACGGCAGGCTCACTATAAGCAGAGGGTTGATTCTCCTGTTCTGCTTGTGTGGAGTCTTCTGCCTCCTGGACCGGCTGTTCTTCCAGCTCTACCCGTTGCTCCGTAGGTTCTTGGGATGATGGTTGGAGGAAGGTGAGTACGGGTACCACAACTGCACCATTGACTTGAGTCCAAGACTGAGGAAAGTCCCCGAGCACGGTACTAACCATATCTTCCCTTTCTTCCACGGGTCGATGGTCTTCTTGTTCCTCTTCAGGGTTCCTCAGTTGTTCGGGACACTTCTTCAGGTGGTCCCGGGATACAATGGCTGTGGTTTCCCCTCCGTCTTTACTGATGGTACAGACCTTCGGGTTCTCGTGGCTTGAGGGCAGTACGGTGTACGGGTCCTTCTCCCACTGGTCGTCCAACTTGTGGAGCCGTCTCTTCCTCTTCAAGACCTGCTCTCCGGGTACCAGGGGAACAGCGGGAGCATACTGGTTGTAAGTTTTCTCTTGTCTTTCCATAGCCTGACAGAGACTTCGCTCCACGCTCTCCTGTACTCTCCGGTACTGCTGCTGCCTCTCTGTGTCCCAGTCTGTTTCTGGTGAAGTGTCCTCGGGGGTCAGGACTCCCATTTCCAGGTCAACAGGTAACTTACCAGGTCTTGCCCTCATTAGGTAAGCCGGGGTACAGTTGGTGGAACCTACCGGGATGTGGTTGTATAGGTCCACCAGATCGGGCAACTTTTCAGGCCACAGACTGCGTTCTTCCAGGGGCAACGTTTTTAGAAGATCCATTACCACCTGGTTCATTTTTTCACAAAGTCCATTAGTCTGCGGATGGTAGGGTGTCGTCCTTATCTTCCGGCAGCCATACAGATTGCAGAATTCCTGAAAGACCTCCGCTTCAAAGGCAGGTCCCTGGTCCGTCAGCACTTGGTCCGGGTACCCGTGTGGACGGCAGAAGTGCTGCTGGAAGGCTCTAGCTGCTGTTTGAGCCGTTAAGTCCTTGACGGGGACGACAACCAAGAACCGGGAGTAATGATCCACGATGGTTAACGCGTAGACATAGCCACTTCTGCTTGGGGTCAGTTTTACATGATCCAAGGCTACCAGTTCCAACGGTTGCCGGGTGACGATGGACTGCAGGGGAGTCTTCTGGCTGGCTCGGTCCTTCCTTCTCAGGTTGCACGGGCCACAATCTCTGCACCACTTCTCGATGGTTCCCCTCATGCCTACCCAGTGGAACCGCTCGCGCAGCAGGAACTCCAGCTTTTTCCACCCAAAGTGTCCAGCTCCGTCGTGGTATGCCTCCATCACCATGGCTGCGTCTCTTCGTGGCACCACTACTTGCCAGAGTAATTCATGCGTCCGGGAGTTAACCATTCTGCGGCACAACTTCCCTTTGTAAAGGAACAGTCGACTCTTCTCTGCCCATAGTTGTTTGGCTTCCTCCGGAGCGTCTGGTTCAAGGCGAGCCTCCGGCCGAGTCAGCATCTCCTTCACCAGTCGGACGGCAGGGTCGCTGTCTTGCGTTTCCGCCCAGTTGTAGTGGGGTAAGGGGTTCAACGTAGCAGCCTGCTTACTCCTTACCCGGTGGGAATACTGAATAGTCCCATGACGGTGGAACGCAGGGAGTTCAACTTCTTCCAGTCCCTCCGGATCTTCTCCTCCGTCCGGCAGGTTGGGCATCCTGGACAGGGCGTCCGCGTTGGTATTGGAGCGTCCTGCCCGGTATTTAATTGTGAACTCGTAGTTGGACAGACGGGCCATCCACCTCTGCTCCAGGGCACCGAGTCTTGCCGTGTCCAGGTGTGTCAGCGGGTTGTTATCCGTGTACACGGTGAACCGGGAAGAAGCGAGGTAATGCTTAAAGCGCTCAGTGATTGCCCATACTACGGCCAGGAACTCTAACTTAAATGAGCTGTAATTCTCGGGGTTCCTTTCGGTGGGTCGCAGTTTTCGGCTGGCGTAGGCGATTACTCGTTCCTTCCCCTGCTGGATCTGGGACAGTACGGCTCCTAGCCCGATGTTACTGGCGTCGGTGTAGAGGATAAAGGGCTGGCTATAATCCGGGTACGCCAGGATTTCGTCCCCCGTGAGGGCCATCTTCAGCTGGCGGAAGGACTCTTCTTCCAGCTCTTCCCATTTGAAGGGCGGCTTCTGGTTCTTGGCCTTCCGGGACTGGCCTATCAGGAGGTCCTGCATAGGTGCTGCCTTTTTGGTGAAACCGGGAATAAACCTTCGGTAGTAGCCTACCAACCCGAGGAACTGCCGCACTTCTTTTACGCTGGAGGGGCTTGGCCATCCCTTAATTGCGGTGATCTTATCGGGGTCGGGAGCCACTCCGTCAGCGCTCACCACGTGTCCCAGGTACTGCACCTTTGGTTTCAGGAGGTGACACTTGGAGGGTTTCACCTTTAGGCCGTAACTCGCCAGAGCCTCGAACACTTCCGCCAGGTGTTTCAGGTGGTCCTCATACGTCTTGGAATATACGATGACATCGTCCAGGTACAATAGGACCGTCTCGAAGTTTCTGTGGCCCAGACAACACTCCATTAGGCGTTGGAAGGTTCCTGGTGCGTTGCAGAGTCCGAACGGCATGCAGGTGAACTCGCTAAGTCCCATCGGGGTGGTGAATGCGGTCTTCTCCCGGTCCGCCTCTGCTACAGGAACCTGCCAGTACCCGCTAGTGAGATCCAAGGTAGAGAAGAAGTTAGCAGATCTTAAAGCAGCCAATGACTCCTCTATCCTTGGTAAGGGGTACGCATCCTTGTGTGTGATACGGTTGATTTTCCGGTAATCTACACACATCCTCATGGTGTTGTCTTTCTTTTTGACTAAAACTAATGGGGCTGCCCAGGGGCTACAACTATCCCGGATTACCCCAGCCTCCTTCATATCTCTAAGCATCCCCTTGGCGTGTTGGTAATGTGCAGGGGGTACGGGTCGATACCTCTCTTTTATGGGAGGATGATCTCCCGTGGGGATGCGATGTTCTACCCCCTTGACTCGCCCGAAGTCTAACGGGTGTTTACTAAACACTCTCTCATACTCTTGAACCACCCGATAGACTCCTTGTTTCTGATGTGAGGGAGTGGAGTCAGTACCCAAATGTAGTTGCTGACACCAGTCCTCCATGTCTTTCTTAGAGCCGTTACCTTCCTCCGGGTGAGATGGAGGCAAGGGTTCCACAGATTGTATAGAACTTTGATTAGTGGTATATAATTTGGCTAGCGTGGCATACCGGGGCAGGTACACTTCCCTCTCCCCGATATTTATTATGCGAATGGGCACCCTCCCATGGCGTACATTGACCACCCCCCGTGCTGTCAAAATGGTGGGCCTACTGTCTGAGTAAACTGGTTCTACCATTGCCTGGTAATCTCTACCTCTCAGACCAATAGCTGCCCGGCACCAAATCATCATTTCACTTTTTGGGGGCATGGCAATAGGAAAAGGGTCACACATTCTTACGCTACCAATCTCACCGCCGGAGAGTTCCACTTGTTGCCGTTGCATCAGTGCCCGGATCTCTTTCTGGAGCACCCGCTGCTCGCCGGAGCTGGCATTCTTGGCAACCTGCTGTAAAAGGAAAATCACCTCTGCAAGACAATTTTCAATTACATTAGTTCCTAGAGTTATTTTTGGGTGACTCTCATGTTTATCGATATCTACAATGATCAGTCCCTGTGCGGCCAGTTCGACTCTACCAATTTTGATGGTCACCTCTTTAAATCCGATCTGTGGCACGGGCTGACCATTGCTGGCGATGATACTCAAGTCGTCGTCGGGGTAGCGGGTAATATCCGAGTCATTCCAGTACTGCTTGAAGAGCACGTACGGGATGGTGGTGACCTGTGACCCGGTGTCCAGTAGGGCACTCATGGGAATGCCATCCAGTACCACAGGCAAGACTGGACGTCCTCCCACATATCTGTCGCGCCAGTTCGATGGGCCTGGTGATCTTTTTCCTGGGGGTTGGCCCTCTACCCCAGGTTGTGCCCGTTTAAAGAACAGTACCTTGCCATATGTCCGGGTTGATTGCAGCGGCGGCAGATGGGTCGTCCGTCCTCACTGTATCGGTCACTGGGTCTTCCTCTGGCCGGTGGGGTCCTCCTTGGTCGACGCCACGGGATGTCCTCCGGTCCGGATGCCAGCTGGATCTTCCCTGGGGTGGAAACCTGTAAAGACTGCACAGTTCGGGTTAGCGCAGCAACGCTCTTAGCTAGCTCTTGGACCTGATGGTGTAGGTCTGGAGCCGGGTCATTGTCCAAAGCCTGCGCATCAGCTCCCACAGGCCCTGCTGACAAGGGCGCCGCCTCCTGGTAGTAAGTGGTAGTGGGGCGTCTGTGGGTCACAACGCCACCTGGTGCCAGTTCTCGGAGCACCCGGATGGCTCTGTCCTTGAACTGTGCAAAGTCCAGATGGGGATCCTGTAAGGCCATTGCCCGCAACTGGGTTCGGTGGGCATTGCAATATAAACCCTCTATAAATTGTTCAGTCAACAGCCTGTCCTCGTTTCCCACCCCATCAGGGTCGGTCTGCTTTATGGCCCTCAGGGCCTCTTGTAGGTTTAGTGCATAGTCCCTTATACTCTCATGCGCTCGCTGCTTGCACCCGTAGAATCTAAGCTTAATCTCGGCTGAGGTGCGGGTATCAAAGGTGTCCTTCAGCCGGGTTAGTATCCCTGCGACAGTCTTCCTCCCAGGTGGCCAGGATTTTACTTCCCTTTTGGCTGCCCCGGTTAGTTGGGCCACCAGGATGCTCACTTTTTGCTCTTCTGTGAGGGGGTACACCTGGAAGAGGCTATCCAGCTTTTCTCTAAAGTCATGCAGGGTATGTGACTCCCCTGAGTACTGGGGTAGCCAAGCTGCTCCCGGGATATAGGGCATGGTGAAGGGCATAACTGCAGCAGCGGTAGCGCTGGCGGGGGTTGAGGCAGTGAAGCTCTCCTCCGTATCCGACATCTTCCTCCCCCCTAGTGGACCGTGGCCTACCTTGCGATGATCCTCTTCCGTAGGCCGCGGCTCCGCAGTGGATCGTCAGGGTTGAGGACCTTCCGTCGCGCTCCTGTGACGTCGGCGTCTGCTGGGCTCCTTCCAGGACCTTACGCAACGTCCGGACGTGAGGCGGGGCTTCAGTTCTCGCGCGCTTTCGGAGTCCACGCCCCTCTTCTTCCCGCGCGGCGTCCTCAAGATGGCGTCCAATGGCGGGAAAACTCCACGGATGGCGGGAAGAAGGTCGAAGATGGCGCCGGATGGCGGGAAAACTTCGCGGATGGCGGGAAGAAGGTAGAAGATGGCGCCGGATGGCGGGAAACCTTCACCACTGGTAAGTTTGAACAGTCTTTGCTTTTCAGGCACGCAGTACCCGGTGGTTGCGGGCACGAAATCCTGCCGACTACGCCAAAGTCGACGCGCCCCTGGGCCTGTGTCACGCTGCGGTGCGCACGCGGGAGCTTACCCGGAGCCGGATCCGTGGAGGGTTGTAATCTCGTGGCGGTGACCCGGTCCGTGCCCAGGGAGTCAAACTAGACGGCAGTCTATTATTAGTAAATAGTTGATGACTACGCCACCCGTTGAGTGCAGCCAGGAAGCTGCTGCTGCAGGGCAGACCGCTGAGGCCGGTGGTAGGATTGTGCAGCGTGATAGTATAACCCCCAACGGGAGGGGTATGGCCTCAGGGCAGCCGACGTGGATGATGGGGGTAGCAGGAACCACTCAGAGACGGTACGGTGTAGTTCAGGGTCTTTACTGGTAACAACGACAGACCCTCCCGGAGTACTTGCTAGCAAACGGGGCCTGGTCAGTCTTTGAGCAGATGGGATCTCCCCTGGCCAGGCGTAGTTGTAGGCCTCCCAAACTGACTGTACTCTTCTGGCTACCTTGCTAGAAGCTGATGTAAGTAGCCCACGTCCCTGAGTGTACCGTGTGGTGCTCACCCGTATGGCCGGTGACTCGGGGCCTTCTAATGGCTTCCGCTCCACGATGGCGGTGCTGGTCCCACGCGTGTGACCGTGCCTTCAGGCTTCTGGGCCAGAGGACCTGAAATCCCCTGCCCGACGGATTCTGCTGCTGGGTAGGAGTTAGTCCCCACAGCCTCGGACTCCGAATCTTCTTAGTCAGGGCGAGCTCTGTAGCTGCCAGCCCCTGACTCCTTGTAACTCTGCTGTTTCCTATGCTGCTTCTCTTCTCCACTCTCCTTGTCTGACTCACCCTGCCTCAGCCCCGGGTTTATACAGGGGAAGTTCTTCCCCTCCCAAGACTGGGCAGGAGGTGTGGCATGCACAGGATCCCTGACCAAAGGACCTCCCACCTGCTCTCAGACATAATATCTCTATCACTGTGGCAACCAGACCCCTGGGGTGTCACATAAGCTCCTAGGAGCAGGGTGTATAATAGATTGTAAGCTCCTAGGAGCAGGGTGTATAGTAGATTGTAAATTCCTAGGAGCAGGGTGTGTATTAGATTGTAAGCACGTAGCAGCAGAGTGTATATTAGATTGTAAGCTCCTAGGAGCAGGGTGTATATTAGACTATAAGTTCCTTGGAGCAGGGTGTATATTAGACTATAAGTTCCTAGCAGCAGGGTGTATATTAGATTGTAAGCTCCTAGGAGCAGGGTGTGTATTAGATTGTAAGCTCCTAGGAGCAGGGTGTATATTAGATTTTAAGCTCCTAGGAGCAGGGTAGATTTATTGATTGTAAGCTTCTAGGAGCAGGGTGTATAGCAGATTGTAAGCTCCTAGGAGCAGGGTGTATAGTAGATTGTAAGCTCCTAGGAGCAGGGTGTATATTAGATTGTAAGCTCCTAGGAGCAGGGTGTATATTAGATTGTAAGCTCCTAGGAGCAGGGTGTATATTAGATTGTAAGCTCCTTGGAGCAGGGTGTATGTTAGATTGTAAACTCCTAGGAGCAGGGTGTATATTAGATTGTAAGCTCCTAGGAGCAGGGCGTATAGTAGATTGTAAGCTCCTAAGAGTAGGGTGTATATTAGATGGTAAGATCCTAGGAGCAGGGTGTATATTAGATTGTAAACTCCTTGGAGCAGGGTGTATATTAGATTGTAAGCTACTAGGAGCAGAGTGTATATTAGACTGTAAGTTCCTAGGAGCAGGGTGTATAGTAGATTGTAAGCTCCTAGGAGCAGGGTGTATATTAGATTGTAAGCTCCTAGGAGCAGGGTGTATATTAGATTGTAAGCTCCTAGGAGCAGGGTGTATATTAGATTGTAAGCTCCTTGGAGCAGGGTATATATTAGATTGTAAGCTCCTAGGAGCCGGGTGTATATTAGATTGTAAGCTCCTAGGAGCCGGGTGTATATTAGATTGTAAACTCCTAGGAGCAGGGTGTATATTAGAGTGTAAGCTCCTAGGAGCAGGGTGTATAGTAGATTGCAAGCTCCTAGGAGCAGAGTGTATATTAGATTGTAAGCTCCAAGGATCAGGGTGTAGAGTAGATTGTAAGCTCCTAGGAGCAAGGTATATATTAGAATGTAAGCTCCTCGGAGCAGGGTGTATATTAGATTGTAAGCTCCTAGGAGCAGGGTGTATAGTAGATTGTAAGCTCCTAGGAGCAGGGTGTATATTAGATTGTAAGCTCCTAGGAGCAGGGTGTATAGTAGATTGTAAGCTCCTGGGAGCAGGGTGTATATTAGATTGTAAGCTCTTAGGAGCAGGGTGTATATTAGATTGTAAGCTCCTAGGCGGAGTCTGTATATTAGATTGTAAGCTCCTAGAAGCAGGGTGTATATTAAATCGTAAGGTCCTAGGAGCAGGGTGTATATTAGATTGTAAGCTACTAGGAGCAGGGTGTATATTAGATTGTAAGCTCCAAGGAGCAGGGTGTAGAGTAGATTGTAAGCTCCTAGGAGCAAGGTATATATTAGAGTGTAAGCTCCTAGGAGCAGGGTGTATATTAGATTGTAAGCTCCTAGGAGCAGGGTGCATAGTAGATTGTAAGCTCCTAGGAGCAGGGTGTATATTAGATTGTAAGCTCCTAGGAGCAGGGTGTATAGTAGATTGTAAGCTCCTGGGAACAAGGTGTATATTAGATTGTAAGCTCCTAGGATCAGGGTGTATATTCGATTGTAAGCTCCTAGCAGCAGGGTGTATATTAGATTGTAAACTCCTAGGAGCAGGGAGTATATTAGATTGTAGGCTCCTAGGAGGAGTCTGTTTATTAGATTGTAAGCTCCTAGGAGCAGGGTGTATATTAGATTGTAAGCTCCTAGAAGCAGGGTGTATATTAAATCGTAAGGTCCTAGGAGCAGGGTGTATATTAGATTGTAAGCTCCTAGGAGCAGGGTGTAACTTAGATTGTAAGCTCCTAGGAGCAGGGTGTATAGTAGATTGTAAGCTCCTAGGAGCAGGGTGTATATTAGATTGTAAGCTCCTAGGAGCAGGGTGTAACTTAGATTGTAAGCTACTAGGAGCAGGGTGTATATTAGATTGTAAGCTCCTAGGAGCAGGGTGTATATTAGATTGTAAGATCCTAGGAGCAGGGTGTATATTAGATTGTAAGCTCCTAGCAGCAGGGTGTATATTAGATTGTAAGCTCCTAGGAGCAGGGTGTATATTAGATTGTAAGCTCCTAGGAGCAGGGTGTATATTAGATTTTAAGCTCCTAAGAGCAGGGTGTATATTAGATGGTAAGATCCTAGGAGCAGGGTGTATATTAGATTGTAAACTCCTTGGAGCAGGGTGTGTATTAAATTGTAAACTCCTAGGAGCAGGGTGTATATTAGAGTGTAAGCTCCTATGAGCAGGGTGTATATTAGATTGTGAGCTCCTTGGAGCAGGGTATATATTAGATTGTAAGCTCCTAGGAGCCGGGTGTATATTAGATTGTAAGCCCCTAGGAGCCGGGTGTATATTAAATTGTAAACTCCTAGGAGCAGGGTGTATATTAGAGTGTAAGCTCCTATGAGCAGGGTGTATAGTAGACTGTAAGCTCCTAGGAGCAGAGTGTATATTAGATTGTAAGCTCCAAGGAGCAGGGTGTAGAGTAGATTGTAAGCTCCTAGGAGCAAGGTATATATTAGAGTGTAAGCTCCTAGGAGCAGGGTGCATATTAGATTGTAAGCTCCTAGGAGCAGGGTGTATAGTAGATTGTAAGCTCCTAGGAGCAGGGTGTATATTAGATTGTAAGCTCCTAGGAGCAGGGTGTATATCAGATTGTGAGCTCCTAGGATCAGGGTGTATATTCGATTGTAAGCTCCTAGCAGCAGGGTGTATATTAGATTGTAAGCTCCTAGGAGCAGGGTGTATATTAGATTGTAAGCTCCTAGTAGGAGTCTGTATATTAGATTGTAAGCTCCTAGGAGCAGGGTGTATATTAGATTGTAAGCTCCTAGAAGCAGGGTGTATATTAAATCGTAAGGTCCTAGGAGCAGGGTGTATATTAGATTGTAAGCTCCTAGGAGCAGTGTGTATATTAGATTGTAAGCTCCTAGGACCAGGGTGTATATTAGAGTGTAAGTGTGGTGCCCTGCTGTGCACAGGTACCACAGAACCCAAAAGGGTGCATGGACAGACTTCTCCACAAGAGGCCCTCACTAGATACAAACACCTCCACCCTTCCACCTCAGACCACCAGAGGGAGCCCTGTTAGAGATATATATACTGGAGGGTGGAGTTAGTTAGTCAGAGTGTGCTGACGCTAGGAGATCAGTGAAGATGCAGCACGCTGGCTGCTGTGCTTAGGCGAGCCAAGGCCTACAGCACGAGTAGAAGCCTGAGGGCCCCGAGTGTGGCCGGAGGCAAGATGCAGAGGAGAGAAGTGATAAGGGGGCAGAGGAGCACCACAGGCTCACCCCAGAACGTAAACCGGACACCGGGTCCGCGCCTACAGGGCCCTTTATAACCTGGAGGGATCACCGGCATACCAGGAGGACTACAAGTACCTGGCCGACCTGAAGCTAGACCCACACAGGACCAGGAACCACGAAGGCCCCGGTGCCCAGGGATAGTGGTTGCCAGAAAAAGGTCCTACTACCAAGCGACAGGTGAAGGAACAGTACGACACAAAAGGCAGGCCCAGTTGCAGGCTGGCCAGGAGCTTAGAGAGAGGGAGATACGGACCAGGAGGCCTTATACCCGCTCACTGGAGAGAAGTCCTGAAGTGCATCCTTCCTACCGAGTACCCTGGACCGTACCTGACATCCGCACCAGTAAAGGTATTGAAGCGAATCCCCTGTCTCTGTCAGTTACTCCTGCTGCGCCATCCCGACTGCACTACAAGCCCCAGCATCACCACCCACCGTCAAACTCTACACTGCCCTGAGGCCCGCTCCACCTGTGGGGAGCTGTTCCATCCTAGCTGCCTATCAACTGCCTCAGAGGTCTGCAGCAGCGCTGGTACAAATTACCAGAAACTACAGGTGGCGTCACGATCAAACTACAAATCCCATATAAACTATCCCCTTTTTGTTGACCGCCCTGGGCCACGGACCGGGCCAGCCACTGTGACATATTCCCCCCAGCATCCATAGGCCCGGACACCGAGTACCCCACTGCCCTGGGGGCGCGTCGTAAGCTCATAGCAGCAGGGTGTATAGTAGATTGTAAGCTCCTAGGAGCAGGGTGTATATTAGATTGTAAGCTCCTAGGAGCAGGGTGTATATTAGATTGTAAACTCCGAAGAGCAGGGTGTATATTAGATTGTAAGCTCCTAGAAGCAGGGTGTATATTAGATTGTAAGCTCTTAAGAACAGGGTGTATATTAGATTGTAAGCTCCTAGGAGCAGGGTGTATATTAGATTGTAAGCTCCTAGGAGCAGAGTGTATATTAGATTGTAAGCTCCTAGGAGCAGGGTGTATATTATTATTATTATATTATTATAGCGCCATTTATTCCATGTGATAGGGATATACATAGCAAAAACATTTACATAGTCTTAACAAAACGAGTCAGCGACTGGTACAGGAGGAGAGAGGACCCTGCCCGCGAGGTAAGCTCATAGGAGCAGGGTGTATAGTAGATTGTAAGCTCCTAGGAGCAGAGTGTATATTAGATTGTAAGCTCCTAGGAGCAGGGTGTATAGTAGATTGTAAGCTCCTAGGAGCAGGGTGTATAGTAGATTGTAAGCTCATAGGAGCAGGGTGTATAGTAGATTGTAAGCTCCTAGGAGCAGAGTGTATATTAGATTGTAAGCTCCTAGGAGCAGGGTGTATAGTAGATTGTAAGCTCCTAGGAGCAGGGTGTATATTATATTGTAAGCTCATAGGAGCAGGGTGTATATTAGATTGTAAGCTCCTAGGAGCAGGGTGTATATTAGATTGTAAGCTCCTAGGAGCAGGGTGTATAGTAGATTGTAAGCTCCTAGGAGCAGAGTGTATATTAGATTGTAAGCTCCAAGGAGCAGGGTGTATATTAGATTGTAAGCTTCTAGGAGCAGGGTGTATATTAGATTGTAAGCTCCTAGGAGCAGGGTGTATATTAGATTGTAAGCTCCTAGGAGCAGGGTGTATATTACATTGTAAGCTCCTAGCAGCAGGGTGTATATTAGATTGTAAGCTCCTAGGAGGAGGGTGTATATTAGATTGTTACCTCCTAGCAGCAGGGTGTATATTAGATTGTAAGCTCCTAGGAGCAGGGTGTATAGTAGATTTTTAGCTCCTAGGAGCATGGTGTATATTAGATTGTAAGCTCCTAGGAGCAGGGTGTATAGTAGATTGTAAGCTCCTAGGAGCAGAGTGTATATTAGATTGTAAGCTCCAAGGAGCAGGGTGTATATTAGATTGTAAGCTTCTAGGAGCAGGGTGTATATTAGATTGTAAGCTCCTAGGAGCAGGGTGTATATTAGATTGTAAGCTCCTAGGAGCAGGGTGTATATTAGATTGTAAGCTCCTAGGAGCAGGGTGTATATTAGATTGTAAGCTCCTAGGAGCAGGGTGTATATTAGATTGTTACCTCCTAGGAGCAGGGTGTATACTAGATTGTAAACTCCTAGCAGGGTGTATATTAGATTGTAAGCTCCTAGGAGCAGGATGTATAGTAGATTGTAAGCTCCTAGCAGCAGGGTGTATAGTAGATTGTAAGCTCCTAGGAGCAGGGTGTATATTAGATTGTAAGCTCCTAGGAGCAGGGTGTATATTAGATTGTAAGCTCCTAGGAGCAGGGTGTATATTAGATTGTTACCTCCTAGGAGGAGGGTGTATAGTAGATGGTAAGCTCCTAGGAGCAGGGTATATATTAGATTGTAAGCTCCTAGGAGCAGGGTGTATATTAGATTGTTAGCTCTTAGGAGCAGAGTGTATATTAGATTGTAAGCTCCTAGGAGCAGGGTGTATATTAGATTGTAAACTCCTAGGAGCAGGGTGTATATCAGATTTTAGCCCTGTATGAGCAGGTTATATTTGACATTTTCCTTGCAGGTTCGGCTTTCCTGAGTTTATAGTTACATATAGATATACAGCAATATGCAGCAGGACAGACGTGATCCAAGGAAATATCTGATGGTCAAATATGGTGTCAGGAAGGATTTTTTTCTCTGAGGCAGATCTCTCCGGGGGGTTTCTTCTCCTTCCTCTGGATCTTTTGGTTCAATGACTCTGGCTTGTTCTGTGGTATCCACCGTGTCGGACCTGGCAGTCACTGTGATCATTTTTTCATTTTGTAAAGGACCAGTAACATGTTCATTACAATATGTCTTATTGATATTTCAATATAAAGATATATAGAGCTTATATTGTTATTTGCAGTTTTTGTCTGGATTTCTCTGTATACAGTAATATTGATTGGAGTGATCACTACGGCCCTCATATTACAGAAATGTAGAGGAGCGTCTATACACAGAGAGTAGATCGTAAATATATCCACCAATTGTAATGTAATAATGTCAGCTCCTGACCCAAATTACATTACAAGTGTTATGGGGTTCAGTCTCTGTGATGGGGGCACCAACATTGTATGTGTCCTACACAACATATTACCTGAAATAAAACTGAAGACAGTGACACAGATGCCGAATACAGGAAACACAGGAATATGGTATAAACGAAAAAACATACTAGAGAGGAGCTGTTCACAGGGGTACAACAAGTAGCTATGGGACCCCAGGACAAAACTTGGCAGGAGGGAAGGAGACAATGGCCACTAATAGCAGTAATGGCCACACTTACTATAACTGGTACACTTACCTCATGCATCTTATGTTGAGCGGGAGAGATTTGTACCTAATTTATTAAAGTCGCAGTCTTCATAAATGTGACACATTTGGAATCATCCAACAACCACTGATTTACATCTCCTCCGTGGGCTTTTGTGACCACTAGGCCAATACCAGATTTCTTTCCTAACTACACACAGGTGCGTACATACAGACATGAATGCCCCAACCGGGGTACTGTTTCAGATCATCAGGTGGTCTACACTATTCGAGTCTTAGGGTACAGTATGTAAAAAAAGGGACCATCTGTGTAAGAGAACCATATACAGTACTTGCAACATGGAACAGCAGTAATGCAGTAACACAACATTAATATTATTTGCTGGCAGAGAGACCCACACACAGGGTCACTAATTATTGTCAGTACTTTGGCATTTGCATACTTCTTGTGATTACCTTTGGTAAATGTCTTCTCCTCTAGGCTGACATTTGACAGAAAATCATTGAATACCGTGACAGTGACATTGTAAGTCTCTCCACACTGAAGTCCTCCAATGCTGCAGGTGGTGTTTGTTGTGTTGCACATATAATTTCTTCCCTCTGATGATCTTACTTTGGCCGTATAATATACAGCCCCTGGGGCGGCCAACCACTGCAGCGAAACCTCATCAGAGTTACAGGGGGAAAATATAGACATATTTTGTGGAGCACAAGGACCTAAGAAGAGAGAACCTTTTACATAACACTGTATCAGATATTACAC
This sequence comes from Phyllobates terribilis, assembly GCF_046119375.1. Taxonomy (NCBI): domain Eukaryota; kingdom Metazoa; phylum Chordata; class Amphibia; order Anura; family Dendrobatidae; genus Phyllobates; species Phyllobates terribilis. Next base: position 29,429,913 of record NW_027362768.1, on the reverse strand, counting down.
GATTCATGTCATATTTCACATCTAGTCTGTTAGGACGACCTACATAAGATTTATCAGCAAGCTATAGAATATAAAGTATCTTACATGTCTCCAGCACGCCCGCTCTGTTTTCTACACTGCTACAGATGTTGTTCTGAGCCATCATTACTACAGTGTATTCTCCACCACAGGGGACACTTCTCATCCAGCATGACGTGGCCTGGCTGCTACAGTTGTACCTTTCTCCAACTGATCCATTAAGTGACGAAATATAATTTAATGCTCCCCGAGAATTACTCCATGAAATCAATGCTGAATTACTAATGCAGTCCAGGGCTGTGTTCACATTCATTGGGATACAAGGAGCTGTGGATTGCAAAATAAAGAGAAAAGTGAATAAACTTACAGCACAACTAAACTTGTGAACATTTTTTTTATGTTACAGTTCTTCCTCATTCGTGTCAGTCATGGTTATAAAACCCCACCAAGTACCCAAACCCTGATCTTATCTGGAAACGAGCACAGTGATGTATGAGCAATAAAAAATTCTATATGTCCATACACCACTCTGAATCGATCTAGAAGTGGGAAACAGAGCACACAGTAGCTGGAAACCCTATGGGGGGAGAGTAGGAGAGTGCTGGTTACGCTCACCTGGTAGAAATGTGACGGGCACAAGTCCTATGTAAACATGAAGAAAAACAGCTGCTGCTGCCCCATGGCTGGTGGATAAATCCAGAAGATATTGGATCCAGTTGGATGAATACATAGGTGGGCTGCGCTGCTGGAGTAGATCAGAAATGATGATGAGAATAAGGTTTTTTTATTCACAATGCGTTTCAATGCTGTACCTGCATCTTTATTAAGTGAAGAAAAAAAAACATACACTGTTGTAAAACGCGTTGTGATCAAAAAACCTCATTTTCATCATCATTTCTGAAGGATTGATTTACTTCAGCAGTTCAGCCCACGTACATGTTCATCCATACACCACTCTGCTCATACTCAAGGATAAAGATGAGTGCTTCTGCTTCTTGGTTTGAGTGATTGATCAGATGCTGAAGACACCATCAACTACTGATCAACAAGGAAGGTAAGATAAAAAAAAGTTTAAAAATGATTTTACTCTTTAATTTTATAGAACACAAGAAATTCCTCCAAGGAACATCACCAATACTCCATTTTTTAGTTTTAATATCCCTCTAATAAAAGGTCAAAGGGAGATGATTAAAGCTAAAGTAAAAGCCCCCATACACATTACAGAGCTGTCGGCTGAATGATCATTCACCCAACTTATATTTCACCTGACTCCTCCATATTCAGGAATAAATGTCTTGGCTGAGCACTCCTGTGTTCTCTATGAGAGACCCGCTCAAGAGTGGAGAAGAGAAGGATCCACTGCTGAAATTCAACAGGCCGGATCCTTGTCTCCCCCTGAAATCATCATTGGACTAAAGTCCCACAGACACATTGGATTGTCACCTCACAATATCAGTGGGTTCAGCTGACTTTAGTCTGATGTGTATGGCTGCCTTTAGTTAGTTCATATAACCATTTGTTACCAGAGAGGTATGCAGAAATGCACAACCAAATAAACAGCACATTAAATCTAGATATGAATATGGTTAGAAGAATACTTTAGGATACTTTCCAGGATAGGTTTTTCAGTATTGGAGCAGAAAACTAAAGCACCCCAATACCAATTAGATTAATGTTCTTCTGACAGTCTAATGTGTATGGGGACCCCCGGTCATCTGATTGCCGTGTGAGATGTTGATCACGCATGTCTGATTTTGGACTACCAATCGCTTTGTTCTCCCAGAGATGTCTGTCGATGACTTTCTAATGTTGGATGAATGAGAGATGGCTCAGATGGTTGGTGGCAGAATGAACGGCTGAAGCATTGTTCGGCTGACAGCCATCTCATGTGTTATGGGGGCCTTAAGACCATAATTAGCACAATCACCCAAACTACTATAAAGTCATACCCTTTTCTAAGGAACCTCAGTAAATGTTGTGGCAGGCAGAAGTTAGGATCAGTAATTTGTGTGTGTCAAACAATGCATGGAGGCCTCCTGCCCAGTGTCATTGGTTTAGAACACGTGCCCTTATGAAATGATATAGGTGGTGTTTGTTTAGCACACAGGCGCTGACCAGAGTATGTCTGCTGATCATATGGCCACTCTATCATCTAATGGTTCCATCAAGCAGAGCGACACACTACAAAGCACATGTTATGTCACGACAGGTCCATGAGCAGCAAATAGGGATGGTACCCAGTACCACCTACATAGGTCTGATTTACTCTAATGGTCTGAAAACATTATTTTATGCAGAACATGTGATTTGCACTCTATATTTACCAGTCTGAGCAGTCACATATGTGCTCCTTGGTCCACTACAGTGGCTGTTGGTGGCTGACACGGATGCCACAAATTCACTTCCACATGGCAGGTTATAGAAAGTGCAGTTGGCCTGTCCAGATGTACAAGTCATGTTCCCACTAGGTGTTGTTAAAATGGAGGTGAAGATGTCAGAACGGTTATTCTCCTTCCAGGTGATGACTAGAGCGTTTGTAGCACAGTCCGTCTCTGTATGGACCTGCTCCGGTGCACAGGGGGCTGCAGAAAGATAGAGTCAATATGAAGTAAAATGATACGTGCCCCTTACAAATGTTCCAGGGGAAAAAAGTAAAGGAAAAAACATAATATTCCAAGTCCTAAAATGAACATGAAATGTGCCACTATGTAGCTGCAGGCTATCAATTAACTATAAAAATGGAAAAAAAGCATCAGGCAAAGACTGGGTTACAGAGAAAAAATCTATAGTAAATGAGATGAATGTATAATGGATATGAATCAGGTCAGATTATAAATGACCTTCTCCCATACAGTGCAGGGACACTTCCAGAAGATACCTGTGATCAGTTCCACATCCGGGCTGCTTTCACCCTGACACTGGTCATTATATGCCGTTACGCTGACAGTATAAGTGACGCCACAGCTCAGACCGGTGATATTACAGGCAGTAGATGTGGTATGACAGGTGTGCACCTCGCCAGCTGATGTGGTCACCAGGGCAGTATAATTAATAGACCCCGGAGTGCTGCCCCATGATACAGCCGCAACGTTTGTCAGGCAGGCAACAGCGACGGAGACATTCTGAGGCACACAGGGTCCTGGAGACACAAGAAGAAGATTTACTAGCAATTATACTTTACAACATTGTGTATAATGCTGACATAGTAATATATCAAAGAGTAATGCTACTAAGTGACTAAGGCTACGTTCCCACGATGAGTATTGGGGAGATTTTAACGTTGCAGATTTCCTGCACCATTTCTGTATCTGGCAGCTAAAATGGGGTTACTTGGTTTTTTCTTAAAAATGAATAAGTCCAGCGCTATAAGTCCATAAAAAATCCATTCTTCATTTATTTCATAGCTTCAGATAGTATAAAATCCATTAAGTCACAGTCCAGACATTAAAAACATACGTGTTTTGACGCAAAGCAGCGCGTCTTAATCATTGACGTGGTTTTTTATTGTGTTTTTGGCTGCATTTTTTACATATGTTTTTATCACTATTTGTCTCTTTTTTGTATGTCATGTTTTAAATAAAGCTGCTTTGTTTTTGATACTTCCTGGTATTTGGCTTTGACAAATCTTTATTGATAAAGTCATGTGCAGATTACATGAGTTTCGTACCTGCGGATTTTCCACATCTATATTCTACAGGAAAAATCTGCACAGAAAACTGGACGTACCCGTAAAAGAAATTGACAAGTTGCAGATTTCAAACAGGCACCGCCGGCAGCGTTAAAGAACGTGGGCATGAGATTTTTAGCAATTTCATCCACTTTGCTGGAATTGTAGGACACTGTAATTTTTGCACATGAAAATAAACAGCATGAAAAACTGATCATGTGAACTTAACCTAAATGATCGTATGCCTATATTATGCCCACATTTCCCCACAAAAGGATAGGACAAGAGAGGGAAGTTATTTCATTATGCCACTTTTGGATTCTCATTGATACAATCAGAGGTTTCTTGACATATATTACTCTAATTAAAGGGAACCTATCACTTGATCCATGCTCCTTGATAAGAAAAGTATGTTTTACTCTGAAACACTGAAAACGAAGGCCAGTGACCACTAGTCCGCTGTCGGCTTAATCCCACCTGCTCATCTAGACTGACAGCAGCATGAATTACGCTGCAGGTTACCCTACAGGGAAATATTTGTTCTGATGTCTAATACAAAGCAGGTTTCTAACTTAGAGGAACCTATTTGCGCAACTAAGGGACTTCTCATCAAGAGTCTGTATGTATTACTTTTCCGTGCTCGCTACAGCATGTTCAGACATATGTAAGAAGTACCGTATATGAAACATATTTGATTTAAAATTCCACATAGCCATGGTTTTTCTTTTTCTATAAAGTTCCTATAGCTGAAGACAACATTTCCAACAATAACATCCAACCAGAAATTAGTTTCATTTATTGAAAGCGTATCTGTCACCACATTTCACAATATACACCGCAACAGCTTTAAAAAAACAAACAAATCAGAATGGCTGTAAAGTGAGCATGAAATGCTCATCATAAAGGGTCTGTACATTACTCAGACAACCCCTTCTCAATTGTTATATTCCATCTTATAAAATAACAACAGTCTATTCTCATCTCTGGTGCGGGTGCCATTCTAGTGATGTCGGCTCAGGCTTTCCCGGGGCTTGCATGACATTATGTCATGCAAGCCCTGCAACCAATTAGCGGCCACTTCACTCCCATTTCCTTCTGACATAACTGACATCTAGAGAAAGTCATAGAACAGCAGCAGATCTCACTTCTTTGGGGCCGCAGGGTTAGCATGATGAGCCCCGGGAGAGCCAGAGCCATTGTAGCTGTACCGGCGCCGGTACAGAAGGCGAGTATGAGCTGTTATTTTATAAGGAGGAAGCTAGCAATTGTGAAGGGGTTGTCCAAGTAGTGGACAACCTCTTTAATATCAGACAGAAAAACTTTTAAAAAATATTATTCAACCATTTTGACATGGAATTTGGTTCTCAGCATGGTCAAGTTAGACGCATCAAGTCTCACCAGATCACGCTGAAAATGCCTGCTTTGACCTTCTCTTCTCTGGGGACTTTTGCTTTGCCAATCATAAGAAGGCAGCGTCATAGAGTAGAAAATGTAAATGCTCCCAGAAAATAATCTCTTTTATGGTATGTACTCACGGTGTGTTTTTTATGCGTTTTTGCTGCGGCAAATCCGAGCGGATTTGGCCCCAAAAACGCATTGCAAACCTTATGCCAGCATTTTCTGTAGGATTTTGGAAGATCTGTCTGTGTATATGATCAGGAATTTTCCTGACAGGATTTCATGTGCAGAAAAAGAAGCAGCATGTCCATTCTTTGTGGGGATTTGCCTGCATTTTTCCTATACAATGCATTGGAAAAAAAAGCATGGCACATCCGCAGGCAAAAACGCACAAAAAACGCATGAAAGTACAAAAAAATGCGAGGAATTTCCGCAGCGTTTTTGATGCCAAGAGGTGCAGAACCTTGCAGAAACGCTGCAGAAACTTCTGCAAGCAATTCCTGATGGTATGCACATAGCCTTACAGTTTCTTCGGTGAAGGGGAAATTTGCATATTGTGGGCCCTAACTCAACAAAGCAATGGAGAAAAAAAATGTATTAATCGGCACTTCAGTCACTTTTTAATTAGCTATGCAGTTTAAAAATAAAAAAAAATTAATGAAACATCCACGATAATACACAACATTTTGTGGAAAAACACCACTACAATTTTTTATGTTGTTTCTTTGAGTCTAAGCCAGAAACATATGGAGCAAAGGTCCTTCCTTTCTATTCCCCATGCCTCTTAAATCCTGACAAATAAAAATGTCACTGACAGGTGAAGAAGTTTTTCCAAAACCATTGTGTATAACAACTCTAAGGCCACGGCCCCACTATCAGTATTTGGTCAGTATTCAGTCAGTATTTTTTCTCAGGAGTGGGAGACAAAACCAGGAGAGGAACAATCAGAGAAAAAGGTATAATACAAAACAAGTCACCAATTCTGCATTTATCACCCACTCCTGGTTTTTGCTTTCACTCCTGAGAAAAAATACTGACCGAATACTGACCAAATACTGATAGTGGGGCCGTGGCCTTATAGGAGATTTGTTGCAGAAGTTTTGTAGCTTAGAATTTGTTCCATTCATTGGTTCTTGCAGCATGTGCTTGACTTTCTGCAATCTCCACTAAGATGAATGGGACAGTTGTAGAAATGACTGCAAAAAATCTGCAGCATGTGAGTCTACCCTAATATTCACTGGGTTAGCCACACCAGAACTATATAAAAGAGAGAAGAGATACCTGTGTGTGTCAGTTGTGGAGAGAGGGCTCTGCTGCTGCACTCTGTCCCAATGGAGTCCACAGTCACAGAATAGACCTGTCCACACTGTATACCGCTAACAGTATGACGCGCCCCTGGGCCTGTGTCGCGCTGCGTTGCGCACGCGGGAGCTTACCCGGAGCCGGATCTGTTGAGGGTTGTAGTCTCGTGGCGGTGATCCGGTCCGTGCCCAGGGAGTCAGACTAAGTGGCGCTGTATTAGCAGTAGATGTTGGATGACTACGCCACCCGTTGAGTACAGCTAAGGAGCTGCTGCTGCAGGGCAGACCGCTGAGGCCGGTGGTAGGATTGTGCAGCGTGATAGTATAACCCCCAACGGGAGGGGTATGGCCTCAGGGCAGCCGACGTGGATGATGGGGGTAGCAGGAACCACTCGGAGACGGTACTGTGTAGTTCAGGGTCTTTACTGGTGACAAAGATAGACCCTCCCGGAGTACTGGCTAGCGATTGGGGCCTGGTCAGTCCTTGAGCAGATGGGATCTCCCCTGGCCAGGCGGAGTTGTAGGCCTCCCAAACTAACGATACTCTTCTGGCTACCTTGCTAGAGGCGGGTATAAGTAGCCCACGTCCCTGAGTGTACCGTGTGGTGCTCACCCGTATGGCCGGTGACTCGGGGCCTTCGGGTTTCTGGGCCAGAGGACCTGCAATCCCCTGCCGGTCGGTTTCTGCTGCTGGATAGGAGTTAGTCCCCACAGCCTCGGACTCCGGGTCCGGTGATAACTTCTCAGTCAGGGCGAGCTCTGCAGCTGCCAGCCCCTGACTCCTTGTAACACTGCTCCCACAGAGCTCCTGTTGTTTCTTCCTATATTTGCTTCTTTTTTCTGCTTCTTCTCTACTCACTCACCCTGCCTCAGCCCTAGGTTTATATAGGGGAAGTTCTTCCCCTCCCAGGACTGGGCAGGAGGTGTGGCATGCATAGGATCCCTGACCAAGAGACCTCCCACCTGCTCTCAGACATAACATTGCTGTTACTGTGGAAAACCAGACCCCTGGGGTGCCACATTCCCCCCTAGTGAAATTTAGTACTCCGGGACTAAACATATTTTAGAAAAACATAACAAGATATAACAATAACAATAAGGAAACACATAAAGGTGGTCACGGCATGTCCGTAACCGGGTGCAGTCTTTGAAGAAAGCAAGGTGTCCATTTCACCAAAACAGGGAGACGTAACCAGGTAGGGGTCTGTCCTGCCCCGAGTCCTTAACAGTCTTTAGTCCGTCCTGGGTTACGCTCCAACTATGTACAAAGGATTCCCGGTAAATCCACCAAGGACTCCTAAAAATAACTAGAAACACATAATTATACACAAGCAACAATAAACAGGTAACCACAAATAAAACAATTTATACACTTCAAATCCTCCAACGTGCGGGTAACTGGCCCCTAGTGGCCCTAGTGGACCTACGGAGCTGACTGTCTGGCCCTGAACTACAGGGTGTAGGAGCTGTTAAGGGTAAACTGGGCAGCGGTCTACGGGCCCTTTGGCTCACTAGGGATATGGCAGGCTCACTGCAAGCAGAGGGTTGATCCTCCTGGTCTGCTGGTGTGGGGTCTTCTGCCTCCTGGACCGGCTGTTCTTCCAGCTCTACCTGTTGCTCCGTAGGTGCTTGGGATGCTGGTTGGAGGAAGGTGAGTACGGGTACCACAACTGCACCATTGACTTGAGTCCAAGACCGAGGGAAGTCTCCGAGCACAGTATTAACCATGTCTTCCCTTTCTTCTACGGGTCGAGGGTCTTCTTGTTCCTCTTCAGGGTTCCGTAGCTGTTCGGGACACTTCTTCAGGTGATCCCGGGATACAATGGTTGTGGTTTCCCCTCCGTCTTTACTGATGGTACAGACCTTTGGGTTGTCGTGGCTTGAGGGCAGTACGGTGTACGGGTCCTTCTCCCACTGGTCGTCCAACTTGTGGAGCCGTCTTTTTCTCTTCAAGACCTGCTCTCCGGGTACCAGGGGAACAGCGGGAGCATACTGGTTGTAAGTTTTCTCTTGTCTTTCCCTAGCCTGACAGAGACTTCGCTCCACGCTCTCCTGTACTCTCCGGTACTGCTGCTGCCTCTCTGTGTCCCAGTCTGCTTCTGGTGAAGTGTCCTCAGGTGTCAGGACTCCCATTTCCAGGTCAACAGGTAACTTACCAGGTCTCGCCCTCATTAGGTAAGCCGGGGTACAGTTGGTGGAACCTACCGGGATGTGGTTGTATAGGTCCACCAGATCGGGCAGCTTCTCAGGCCACAGACTGCGTTCTTCCAGGGGCAACGTTTTCAGAAGATCCATTACCACCTGGTTCATTTTCTCACAAAGTCCATTAGTTTGCGGATGATAGGGTGTCGTCCTTATCTTCCGGCAGCCATACAGAGTGCAGAATTCTTGGAAGACCTCCGCTTCAAAGGCAGGTCCCTGGTCTGTCAACACTTGGTCCGGGTACCCGTGTGGACGGCAGAAATGCTGCTGGAAGGCTCTCGCTGCTGTTCGAGCTGTTAAGTCCTTGACGGGGACGACAACCAAGAACCGGGAGTAGTGATCCACGATGGTTAGTGCGTAGACGTAGCCACTTCTGCTTGGGGTCAGTTTTACATGATCCAAGGCTACCAGTTCCAACGGCTGCCGGGTGACGATGGACTGCAGGGGAGTCTTCTGGCTGGCACGGTCCTTCCTTCTTAGGTTGCACGGGCCACAGTCTCTGCACCACCTCTCGATGGTTCCCCTCATGCCTACCCAGTGGAACCGCTCGCGCAGCAGGAACTCCAGCTTCTTCCATCCGAAGTGTCCAACCCCGTCGTGGTATGCCTCCATCACCATGGCTGCGTCTCTTCGTGGCACCACTACTTGCCAGATTAGTTCATGCGTCCGGGAGTTAACCATTCTGCGGCACAACTTCCCCTTATAAAGGAACAGTCGACTCTTCTCAGCCCACAGTTGCTTGGCTTCCTCCGGAGCGTCTGGGTCAAGGCGAGCCTCTGGCCGAGTCAGCATCTCCTTCACCAGTCGGACGGCAGGGTCACTGTCTTGCGTTTCCTCCCAGTTGTAGTGAGGCAAGGGGTTAAACGTAGCGGCTTGCTTACTCCTTACCCGGTGGGAATACTGGATAGTCCCATGCCGGTGGAACGCAGGGAGTTCGACTTCTTCCAGTCCCTCTGGATCTTCTCCTACGTCCGGTAGGTTTGGCATCCTGGACAGGGCGTCCGCGTTGGTATTGGAGCGTCCTGCCCGGTATTTGATTGTGAACTCGTAGTTGGACAGACGGGCCATCCATCTCTGCTCTAGGGCACCGAGTCTTGCTGTGTCCAGGTGTGTCAACGGGTTGTTATCCGTGTACACGACGAACCGGGAAGAAGCGAGGTAGTGCTTAAAGCGTTCGGTGACTGCCCACACCACTGCCAGGAACTCTAGCTTAAATGAGCTGTAATTCTCAGGGTTTCTCTCGGTGGGTCGCAGTTTTCGGCTGGCGTAAGCGATTACTCGTTCTTTCCCCTGCTGGATCTGGGACAGCACGGCTCCTAGCCCGATGTTACTTGCGTCGGTGTAGAGGATAAAGGGCTGGCTGTAATCCGGGTACGCCAGGATTTCATCCCCCGTGAGGGCCATCTTCAGCTGGCGGAAGGACTCCTCTTCCAACTTCTCCCATCTGAAGGGCGGCTTCTGGTTCTTGGCCTTCCGGGACTGGCCTATCAGGAGGTCCTGCATAGGAGCTGCCTTTTTGGTGAAACCGGGGATGAACCTGCGGTAGTAGCCTACCAACCCGAGGAACTGCCGCACTTCCTTTACACTGGAGGGACTTGGCCATTCCTTAATTGCGGTGATCTTATCAGGGTCGGGAGCCACTCCGTCAGCGCTCACCACGTGTCCCAGGTACTGCACCTTTGGTTTCAGGAGGTGACACTTGGAGGGTTTCACCTTTAGGCCGTAGCTTGCCAGAGCTTCGAACACTTCCGCCAGGTGTTTCAGGTGGTCCTCATAAGTCTTAGAATATACGATGACATCGTCCAGGTACAACAGGACCGTCTCGAAGTTTCTATGGCCCAGACAGCACTCCATTAATCGTTGGAAGGTTCCTGGTGCGTTGCAGAGTCCGAACGGCATGCAGGTAAACTCGCTAAGTCCCATCGGGGTGGTGAATGTGGTCTGCTCCCGGTCCGCCTCTGCTACAGGAACCTGCCAGTACCCACTAGTGAGATCCAAGGTAGAGAAGAAGTTAGCAGATCTTAAAGCAGCCAAAGACTCCTCTATCCTTGGTAAGGGGTACGCATCCTTGTGTGTGATACGGTTGATTTTCCGGTAATCTACACACATCCTCATGGTGTTGTCTTTCTTTTTGACTAAGACTAGTGGAGCTGCCCAGGGGCTACAGCTATCCCTGATCACCCCAGCCTCCTTCATGTCTCTAAGCATCCCCTTGGCGTGTTGGTAGTGTGCAGGGGGTACGGGTCGATACCTCTCTTTTATGGGAGGATGGTCTCCCGTGGGGATGTGGTGTTCTACCCCCTTGACTCGCCCGAAGTCTAACGGGTGTTTACTAAACACTCTCTCGTACTCTTGAACCACCCGATAGACTCCCTGTTTCTGATGTGAGGGAGTGGAGTCAGTACCCAAATGTAGTTGCTGACACCAGTCCTCCATTGTTTTCTTAGAGCCGTTACCTTCCTCCGGGTGAGATGGAGGCAAGGGTTCCACAGATTGTATAGCATTTTGGTTAATGGTATATAATTTGGTTAGCGTGGCATACCGGGGCAGGTACACTTCCCTCTTCCCGATATTGATTATGCGAACGGGCACCCTCCCATGGCGTACATTAACCACCCCCCGTGCTGTCAAGATGGTGGGCCTACTGTCTGAGTAAACTGGTTCTACCATTGCCTGGTAATCTCTACCTCTCAGACCAATAGCTGCCCGGCACCAAATCATCATTTCACTTTTTGGGGGCATGGCAATAGGGAAAGGGTCACACATTCTCACGCTACCAATCTCACCGCCGGAGAGTTCCACCTGTTGCCGTCGCATCAGTGCCCGGATCTCTTTTTGGAGCACTCGCTGCTCGCCGGAGCTGGCGTTCTTGGCAACCTGCTGTAAAAGGAAAATCACCTCTGCAAGACAATTTTCAATTACATTAGTTCCTAGAGTTATCTTTGGGTGACTCTCGTGTTTGTCAATGTCTACAATGATCAGTCCCTGTGCTGCCAGTTCAACTCTACCAATTTTAATGGTCACCTCTTTAAATCCGATCTGTGGCACGGGCTGACCATTGCTGGCGATGATACTCAAGTCGTCGTCAGGGTAGCGGGTAATATCCGAGTCATTCCAGTACTGCTTGAAGAGCACGTACGGGATGGTGGTGACCTGTGACCCGGTGTCCAGTAGGGCACTCATAGGAATGCCATCCAGTACCACAGGCAAGACTGGACGTCCTCCCACATATTTGTCGCGCCAGTTTGATGGGCCTGATGATCTTTTTCCTAGGGGTTGGCCCTCTACCCTAGGTTGTGCCAGTTTAAAGGACAGTACCTTGCCATATGTCCGGGTTGATTACAGCGGCGGCAGATGGGTCGTCCGTCCTCGTTGTATCGGTCGCTGGGTCTTCCTCTGGCCGGTGGGGTCCTCCTTGGTCGACGCCACGGGATGTCCTCCGGTCCGGATGCCAGCTGGATCTTCCCTGGAGTGGAAACCTGTAAAGACTGCACAGTTCGGGTTAGCGCAGCAACGCTTTTAGCTAGCTCTTGGACCTGATGGTGCAGGTCTGGAGCCGAGTCATTGTTCAAAGCCTGCGCATCAGCTCCCACAGGCCCTGCCGACAAGGGCGCCGCCTCCTGGTGGTAGGTGGTAGTGGGGCGTCTGTGGGTCACAACGCCACCTGGTGCCGGTTCTCGGAGCACCCGGATGGCTCTGTCCTTGAACTGTGCAAATCCCAGATGAGGGTCCTGTAAGGCCATTGCCCGCAACTGGGTTCGGTGGGCATTGCAATATAAACCCTCTATAAATTGTTCAGTTAACAGCCTGTCCTCGTCTCCCACGCCGTCAGGGTCGGTCTGCTTAATGGCTCTCAGGGCCTCTTGTAGGTTCAGGGCATAGTCCCTTATACTCTCATGTGCCCGCTGTTTGCACCCGTAGAATCTAAGCTTGATCTCGGCTGAGGTGCGGGTATCAAAGGTGTCCCTCAGCCGGGTTAGTATCCCTGCGACAGTCCTCCCCCCAGGTGGCCAGGACTTTACCTCCCTTTGGGCTGCCCCGGTTAATTGGGCCACCAGGATGCTTACTTTTTGCTCTTCTGTGAGGGGGTACACCTGGAAGAGGCTATCCAGTTTTTCTCTAAAGTCCTGCAGGGTATGTGACTCCCCTAAGTACTGGGGTAGCCAGGCTGCCCCCGGGATATAGGGCATGGTGAAAGGCATGACCGCAACAGCGGTGGCGCTGGCGGGGGTTGGAGCGGTGAAGCTCTCCTCCGTATCCGACATCCTTCTCCCCCCTAGTGGACCGTGGCCTACCTTGCGATGATCCTCTTCCGTAGGCCGCGGCTCCGCAGTGGATCGTCAGGGTTGAGTACCTTCCGTCGCGCTCCTGTGACGTCGGCGTCTGCTGGGCTCCTTCCAGGACCTTACGCAACGTCCGGACGTGAGGCGGGGCTTCAGTTCTCGCGCGTTTTCGGAGTCCACGCCCCTCTTCTTCCCGCGCGGCGTCCTCAAGATGGCGTCCAATGGCGGGAAAACTCCACGGATGGCGGGAAGAAGGCCGAAGATGGCGCCGGATGGCGGGAAAACTCCACCGATGGCGGGAAGAAAGCGGAAGATGGCGCCGGATGGCGGGAATCTTCACCACGGGTAAGTTTTCACAGTCTTTTTCAGGCACGCAGTACCCGGTGGTTGCGGGCACGAGATCCTGCCGACTACGCCAAAAGTTGACGCGCCCCTGGGCCTGTGTCGCGCTGCGTTGCGCACGCGGGAGCTTACCCGGAGCTGGATCTGTTGAGGGTTGTAGTCTCGTGGCGGTGATCCGGTCCGTGCCCAGGTAGTCAGACTAAGTGGCGCTGTATTAGCAGTAGATGTTGGATGACTACGCCACCCGTTGAGTACAGCTAAGGAGCTGCTGCTGCAGGGCAGACCGCTGAGGCCGGTGGTAGGATTGTGCAGCGTGATAGTATAACCCCCAACGGGAGGGGTATGGCCTCAGGGCAGCCGACGTGGATGATGGGGGTAGCAGGAACCACTCGGAGACGGTACTGTGTAGTTCAGGGTCTTTACTGGTGACAAAGATAGACCCTCCCGGAGTACTGGCTAGCGATTGGGGCCTGGTCAGTCCTTGAGCAGATGGGATCTCCCCTGGCCAGGCGGAGTTGTAGGCCTCCCAAACTAACGATACTCTTCTGGCTACCTTGCTAGAGGCGGGTATAAGTAGCCCACGTCCCTGAGTGTACCGTGTGGTGCTCACCCGTATGGCCGGTGACTCGGGGCCTTCGGGTTTCTGGGCCAGAGGACCTGCAATCCCCTGCCGGTCGGTTTCTGCTGCTGGATAGGAGTTAGTCCCCACAGCCTCGGACTCCGGGTCCGGTGATAACTTCTCAGTCAGGGCGAGCTCTGCAGCTGCCAGCCCCTGACTCCTTGTAACACTGCTCCCACAGAGCTCCTGTTGTTTCTTCTTATATTTGCTTCTTTTTTCTGCTTCTTCTCTACTCACTCACCCTGCCTCAGCCCTAGGTTTATATAGGGGAAGTTCTTCCCCTCCCAGGACTGGGCAGGAGGTGTGGCATGCATAGGATCCCTGACCAAGAGACCTCCCACCTGCTCTCAGACATAACATTGCTGTTACTGTGGAAAACCAGACCCCTGAGGTGCCACAAGTACATCTGGTGTCTGCTGCGCTACAGTAACCTACATCCCCATTCAGGGCACTGACGGAGGCTGTATAATTCACTCCACCAGGGGCTGCAGCCCAGGACACCACCGCGTGATCTGCCCCACAATGATACTGTAAATTTATATTACTTGCAACACATGGCACTGTGAAAAGAAAGGAAAAGTCAGACAAATGTAAAAAGTACAGTTGTGTCAGGTCTCTATCAATAACTACAATAAAAACTTCTTTAAAATAAAGCACAAGTTCACTTTTAGACTAATTACGATTGATGTCAATAAACTATAAAACTATATTACTTTGTGATATATCCCTATTTTCGTATCTTACTGCTGTGCTGGAAATAGCCTGCTGGGAGGTGACACCAAACCAGTCTTGTCTTTAGGGCTCGATCACACCAGCATATACATCGGACAAGTGCTATCTAGTGATGGGTGAGCACTAAAACGCTCGGGTGCTCGATGCTCGGGTCGAGCACATTGGAATACTCGGGTGCTCGACCCGAGCAATGAGCTCAACGTAAGTCTATGGGAAACTCGAGTATTTTTCAGGCGGCTCCCCCCGGCGGTCTGCAGAGGGCCTAAAACTTGCCCAAATCGATGGGAGCAATGTTCAAATGACATGGGAACAGCATGAGGAAGACCCCTGGAAGCATTTCTGACCCCAGGTCACTTCTGTCAACAACGTTGTCAGAGGTATTACGCCACTTTTACGGACTCACAATAAAACATACAAAAGCGAAACCAAAATGGATTTTCCTGGGAAATATGTTAAGGAACATCCTTTCCAGGGTAATGACTTGTATATAAAGCAAAATAAATAACCAAAAGCAAAAATACTCCTCCACACCTTGGGCCATGTTCACACTTAGCGTTTTTGATGCATTTTTACACTTTTGCATTGCTTTCAACCGTGACAAATGCATTCATCAGGAAATGTCATTTTAACATTTTACAACCTTATCTGGCCATGTGGTGTGTGAGATATCATCAGACACATCGTGGTTCATTTATGAAGGAGGGAATCTGAAAGTCACAAAGCCTATTTTTATAGGGCCATCAGACGGCCTTTACTATTCTTAAAGGGCCAGCAGTCGGCCCTCACTATTCTTAGAGAGCCATCAGCCGGCTATGTTTTATTGTTCCCATTACTAAAGAGTGGGTTTCCTATACTGTTATTGCGTATGCACTGAGTGGCAGGGCTGCCCAAAATTTGGACGCACCCCAATACCACTTTGAAAATTTGGACGCACCCCAATACCCCCTTGAAGAGACTTAGTGGAGGGCCTCCTGAAAACAATGTTCCCATTATTAGGAAATAGGTCTCCCATTGTGATTGCCTATGCAGTGAATGCAAGGGTTGGCAAAAATTTGGAGACACTCCAATGCCCCTTGGAAGAGACATGGAGGTCAGAGGGCCTCCTGAAAACAATGTTCCCATTATTAGGAAGTGGATCTCCCATTGTGTTTGTCTATGCAGTGAATGCAAGGGTTGCCAAAAATTTAGAGGCACTCTAATACCCCTTGGAAGAGATGTGGAGGTCAGAGGGCCTCCTGAAAACAATGTTCCCATTATTAGGAAGTTGGTCTCCCATTATGTTTGCATATGCAGTGTATGCAAAGGTTGCCAAAAATTTGGAGGCACTCCAATGCCCCTTGGAAGAGACGTAGAGGAGGGCCTCCTGAAAAATATTCCTATTATTAGGAAGTGGGTCTCCCATTGTGTTTGCCTATGCAAGGGCTGCCAAAAATTGGGAGGCACTCCAATGCTCCTTGGAAGAGACGTGGAGGAGGGCCTCATAAAAAATGTTCCCATTAGAAAGGAGCGGGACTCCTATACTTGTAATGCCCATGCACTTGTGGCACCCCAGGGGTCTGGTTTCCACAGTAACGGCAATGTTATGTCTGAGAGCAGGTGGGAGGTCTCTTGGTCAGGAATCCTATGCATGCCACACCTCCTGCCCAGTCCTGGGAGGGGAAGAACTTCCCCTGTATAAACCTGGGGCTGAGGCAGGGTTAGAGAGTTCAGAGGGAGAGTGCAGCCAGGAGGGCTGACAGGGAGCTGTGGCTCCGGCTGGGCCCAGCTCCTGGGCCATGCCAGAAGTAGAGAAGAGAAGCAGCATAGGAAGAAACAACAGGAGCTCTGTGGGAGCAGTGTTACAAGGAGTCAGGGGCTGGCAGCTGCAGAGCTCGCCCTGACTGAGAAGATTTCTTACCGGACCCGGAGTCCGAGGCTGTGGGGACTAACTCCTACCCAGCAGCAGAATCCGTCAGGCAGGGGATTTCAGGTCCTCTGGCCAAGAAACCCGAAGGCACGGTCACACGCATGGGACCAGCACCGCCGTCGTGGAGCGGAAGCTACTAGAAGGCCCCGAGTCACCGGCCATACGGGTGAGCACCACACGGTACACTCAGGGACGTGGGCTACTTATACTCGCTTCTAGCAAGGTAGCCAGAAGAGTACAGTCAGTTTGGGAGGCCTACAACTCCGCCTGGCCAGGGGAGATCCCATCTGCTCAAGGACTGACCAGGCCCCAATCGCTAGCCAGTACTCCGGGAGGGTCTATCTTTGTCACCAGTAAAGACCCTGAACTACACCGCATCGTCTCTGAGTGGTTCCTGCTACCCCCATCATCCACGTCGGCTGCCCTGAGGCCATACCCCTCCCGTTGGGGGTTATACCATCTACGCTGCACTATCCTACCACCGGCCTCAGCGGTCTGCCCTGCAGCGGCAGCTCCATAGCTGCATTCAACGGGTGGCGTAGTCGTCCATCATCTACCGCTGATACAGCGCCACTTAGTCTGACTCCCTGGGCACGGACCGGATCACCGCCACGAGACTACAACCCTCAAGAGATCCGGCTCCGGGTAAGCTCCCGCGTGCGCAACGCAGCGCGACACAGGCCCAGGGGCGCGTCACACTAAGTGTATGGGCTGACAAACATTTACCCCTGGGGTGTATACATGAACATACTGTATACAAATTTTTTTTTACGGGCACCATAAACACCCTTTAAAAAAATTATGTGGGTGTTGCATCACGGACCACGGTCTCCCTGGTGATATGGTGGTGGAGGATGAAGATGACGAGAAGGAGGAGGACAAGAGCAAATAGCCAAAATCAGGAAGTGTATACCCATGTGTGGGTGTGAAGAGGTGCATGGGAATAGACCTCCCAAAAAAAGACACTGGATTTGAGTTTATGTTACGCTGCTATCATTCGGTAGTGTTGAGAAGTCTGGCCCAATCCAGTCCTTGTTCATTTTTATAAGAGTCAGCCTGTCAGCATTTTCAGTTGACAGGAGGATGCGCTCATCAGTTATAATTCCACCAGCGGCACTAAAAACCCGCTCTGATAAAACGCTGGCGGCAGGGCAGGCCAGGACCTTCAAGGCGTAGGGAGCCAGTTCATTCCACGTATCCAGCTTGGATACCCAATAAGGCACAGAGGAATCACGGAGGACATTGGTATGGTCTGCAAGGTACTCCCTCAGCATCTTCCCAAACTTTGCACTCCTTGTGAGAGTACCCCGCGCCTCAGGGCTTGTGCAATGGGAGGGACTGAGAAAATTCTCCCAGAACTTTGACAGTGTCCCCCTGCCTCTGCTGGATTGGAGTTGTGTCTCTCTCGCCTGTAGTCCTTGGTTGTCCAATGAACTATGACCTCTGCCGCCAGCGTTTTCTGATGGGAATTTTTTTAATAGTTCCGCAACAAGGGCCTTCTTGTACTGCCCCATTTTTGTAGACCTGCCCACCTCAGGAATAAGAGATATAAAGTTCTCCTTGTAGCGTGGGTCTAGAAGTGTCACCAACCAGTAATGACTGTCACCCAAAATTTTGAGAATGCGAGGGTCATGGGAAAGGCAGCGTAACATAAACTCAGCCATGCGTGCCAGACTGCTTACAGGCAAGACTTCCATGTCCTCACCAAGAGGACGAGTGACCATGCTCTCCTCCTCCTTCTCCTCTCTGTCCTCAGGCCATCCACGCTGAACAGACGGTATGACAGTTGTGCAGGTAGTACCGTCTATAGCACATGAAACTAGCTCCTGTTATTCCTCCTCTTCCTCATTGTCACCCAATCCACGTTGGGATGAGATGAGGCTGGGCTGTGTGTAATCACCCTGTATGGTTACTTGCTCCATCTCATCGTGCTCCGCCTGCAATGCATCCTCTTTGATTGTGAGCAGAGAGCATTTCAGAAGACAGAGAAGCGGAATGGTGGAGTCCTCAAAGTTTTCGAGGATGGTACATATGTCTGACATCCATGTCCACTCTTGAGGTCTTATGTGTGGAGTCTGAACTGAACACTGACGGCCTTGTTGATGCCGGTACTCAACAACTGCCCTCTTCTGCTCACAAATGCTTCCCAACATCTGCAGTGTAGAGTTCCAACGCGTGGGTACACCACACACCAGTCTGTGAGCCGGAAGCTGTAAACGCTTTTGAAACACGGCAAGGGCAGCGGAAGATGTAGGTGACTTTCTAAAATGAGCACACAGGCGGCGTTCTTTAACAAGCAGATCTGGCAGCTCCGGTAGGATTTGAGAAACCGCTGAACCATGAGGTTAAGCACATGAGCCAGGCATGGTACGTGTGTGAGCTCGTCTCACCTCAGAGCCGCCACCAGGTTCCGGCCATTGTCACACATGACCATGCCTGGCTGTAGGTTCAGCGGTGTGAGCCACAGATCTGCCTGCTCTTTCAGAGCTGTCCACAACTCTTCAGCATTGTGCGGTTTGCCACCTAAGCATATTAGCTTCAGCACAGCCTGTTGCCGCTTGGCCGAGGCAGTGTTGCAGTGCTTCCAGCTTATGACTGATGTGGTCATTTCGGAGATGGAGGCTGAAGAGGAGGAGGAGGATGAGGTGCAGGAGCTGTAGACTGTGGGGGCAACCCTGATTGACCTAAGGCCCGCAATCCTTGGCGTCGAGAGGACTTGTTCCATCCCAAGGTCTGACTGGGTCCCGGCTTTCACTATGTTAACCCAGTGTGCCATCAGCGAGATGTACCGTCCCTGCCCACAAGCACTTGTCCACGTGTCTGTGCGCTGTTGAGGGCACGGCTAATGTTTTGGGACATGTGTAATGCAGGGCGGAGCACATAGAAAGAAATAGTGGCGGCTGGGGACCGAGTACCGAGGGATGGCCGCCGCCATAAGGTTACGGAATGCTTCCGTCTCCACGAGCCTAAAAGGCAAAATTTCGAGCACAAGCAGTCGTGAAATGTGGGAATTTAGTTGTGTGGCCTGTGGGGCATTGGCTGCGTATTTGCGCTTGTGTTCCAACAACTGGGGTATGGACAATTGAACGCTGCGCTGAGACAAGGACTTGGATGTGCTTCCTGATGTTGCTACTTGAGAGTGTGCAACGACAGGTGCAGGGCAGGAAGCATCTTCACATGCACCATGGACAGGGGATTGGCTTGCATGCACAACAGCGGAAGAAGCAGTGGTGCCACCCGCAGACACTGTTCCTGGACTCTGGGGTTCGGCCCACAAAGTCAGGTGCTTTGCTGCCATGTGCCTGATCATGCTGGTGGTCAGGCTGGTAGTTTTGCCACCCCTGCTGATGCTGGCCTGGCAGGTGGTGCAAATGGCCTTTTTGGGGTTATCTGCAGAGTCTTTAAAAAACAACCAGACTCGGGAAGACCTAACAGTTGTACTGGCAACTTCCTTCGTGTGGGTGTTACAAGGCACAGTTGCCTGCCTTCTGTCTGCGGCCACCACACTGTTTCTTCCTGCCTGTTGGGGTGCTCTGCCTCCCTCCCCCTGTGTGCTGCTGTCCTCGCTCTACATGTCCTCCTGCCAGGTTGGGTCAGTTACTTTATCATCCACCACCTCGTCTTCCACTTCCGCACCGTGATCCTCCTCCTGACTTTCTGGCAATTGTGTCTCATCATCGTCCACCTCTTGTGACACTTTCCCACCATCGCCTTTGTGTGACCGTGGCTGCTCAAATATTTGGGCATCGCTACATGCGATCTCCTCTTGCCCCGCTTCAAGTGGACCGGGCAAGAGGCCCAAATCTATAAATGGAAAAGTGAACAGCTCTTCGGAGTGTCCAAGTGTGGGATCAGTGGTCTCCGGGCACTCAGCATGGTGGGAGGAAGGAGGATCGGGGTGAGGAATATGCAGTCCAGACTCACAGCTACTGAGACTTAACCGTGTGGTGGTGCTGGTGGTGGAAAAGTGACTGGAAGCATTATCCGCTACCCAACCAACAACCTTTTGACATTGCTCTGGGTTCAATAGTGGTGTGCTGTGGTCCCCTAGGAATTGGGACAGGAAGGTCAGGCGAGAAGATGTGGATGTTTGTTGTGGCACAATTTCAGCTTGCCCACGGCCTCGGCCTCTGCATGCACCATCACCATCACATCCAGTTCCCCGTCCCTTGCCACATGCCTTGCCCATTTTAAATGGAGGACAATATCTTACACGCTCACTACAAATGGCTGAATTTGGAGCAAAGTTATATGTAATCCATGTGACGGAGAAACCACAGTTTTAAATACCTGGCCTGTAGGTAACTATTTTGAACAGCAAACCGGTGTCAAAAACTTTGCTGACACACTGAAAAAAAACATTTAATGTAGGCCAGAAATGGCAGTATTTTCTGAAAACGTATATGTGATCCGTGTGACGGAGAAAACACAGTTTTAAATAGCTGGATTTTTAGCGCTGTAATATGGAAAGGACCTGGCTATATTCTGCAGTGCCAACAAGCAAATGGCGCAGACAAACGGTGTTCTCTGGATTGCTTTTTAAGCAAATAATGAGGATTAAGATCCCAAAAAAAATATTCCTGGCCCCTGAGACCTGGGCCTATTTCTAGAAATATCTAACAGCAGCAGCAGACAAAACTGGAATGGAGAATCTCGTGCTATGTGCACTGCAGTCTGCTATATACCCTGCCTGCCTATATACACTGCCTTCCTGATATCTCTGCAGATGGATTATTCCTCAGAAGGACTGTTTGTTGAGATGGATATGTGTCTCCAATATAGTTTAGTACACCTACACTAACTAGAAACAAGCAAATCTCTCCCTAGCTCAGCAGCAGCACCTCTCCCTACACTGTCTGATTCCGGAGTGACTGTGACGAGCACGGCGGCGCCAGGTCTGATATAGACCTGATGACGCTGTGCGGCCAGCCAAACACTGTAATGCCACAACCAACATGGCTACAGCATTACAGTGAGTGGCAGGCAATCCCTGCATGTTCATTGGCTCTGTAAAGAGTGCCAAACATGCAGGGAGGAGACCCGAGCTTCCACGGAGCAACCCCAAAAATACTTGGCGAGCGCCGAGCATGTCGAGCAGTAGCGAGCATGCTCGCTCATCACTAGTGCTATCCAATGTTTATCGGATAGGACTCGACCAATGTTATTCAATGGGGCTAATGCACAATTTTTTCACTGACAGAATTTGTCTGTGAAAAAAATTGCAGCATGCTGAGATTTCACTCTGAAATCGGATGCCACTCACCCATTCAAGTCTATAGTTGTGTGAAAAACATCGGACTGCCCTCTGATAACATCTGAGAGCAGTCCAATTTCCGCGGACTCGCAGAATGGAAAAAGATGGAGAAATTCCAGGAGAATCGGATCACACT
The DNA here is from genome assembly GCF_046119375.1 of Phyllobates terribilis. Classification (NCBI taxonomy): domain Eukaryota; kingdom Metazoa; phylum Chordata; class Amphibia; order Anura; family Dendrobatidae; genus Phyllobates; species Phyllobates terribilis. The sequence goes on along the minus strand of NW_027362768.1, from coordinate 29,408,055 downwards.
CTCTCCAAAAAGATGGAGAAATTCCAAGAGAATCGGATCACACTCTCTCCAAAAAGATGGAGAAATTCCAAGAGAATCGGATCACACTCTCATCAGAGTTTGATCCGTGCCATTTGCATAATCAGCTTGATTCTCTCATTTGAAGTAAAGTATATGCTGTCTGGAATGCTGGATCGTTTTAGAAAAGAATATACCTGGCAATCATGCAGCCATTCTGATTCATGCTGCCCACAGTTTGGGCAGCATGAATCAGGTGACAGCTTTCCTTTAGGCTAAATTCACACAAGCGAACAAAAAAAAATGTCCAAGTTACATCCAGAAAACTCAAACAATATTTTTATAATTTATCTTAATGATAATAACTGTCTAACTCCATATCAACATGGATTCATGAGGGATCGCTCCTGCCAAACAAACCTGATCGCCTTCTACGAGGAGGTGAGCTCACAGCTGGACCGGGGAGAGTCAGTGGATGTTGTATACCTTGACTTCTCCAAAGCGTTTGATACCGTGCTACACAAAAGGTTGGTATATAAAATGAGAATGCTTGGTCTGGGGGATAATGTGTGCAAGTGGGTAAATAGCTGGCTGAGTGATAGAAAGCAGAGGGTGGTTATCAATGGAGTAAGCTCAGGGTGTGTCAGGGTTACTAGCGGGGTGCCTCAAGGGTCTGTCTTGGGCCCTATATTATTTAATATATTTATTAATGATCTAGTGGAAGGGTTGCATAGTAAAATAGCAATATTTGCAGATGATACTAAACTTTGTAAAGTAGTTAATACAGATGAGGATAGGGCACAGCTACAGGAGGATTTAGATAAATTGGGGAGTTGGGCCAAAAAATGGCAAATGGGGTTCAATGCCGATAAATGTAAGGTCATGCACATGGGAAAGAAAAACAGCAGTCACCCATACATATTAAATGGGAAACCGTTGGGGAAATTTGACATGGAGAAGGACCTGGGCGTCTTGGTTAACAGCAAATTAAATTGGAGTGCCCAGTGTCAGGCAGCAGCTGCGAAGGCAAATAGAGTCATGGCATGCATCAGAAGAGGAATAGGGGCATATGATGAGAACATTGTTCTTCCTCTGTATAAAGCGCTGGTAAGGCCGCACTTAGAATATTGTGCACAGTTCTGGGCTCCGGTGCTCAGGAAAGACATATTGGAGCTAGAGAGGCTACAAAGGAGGGCGACTAAGGTAATAAAGGGAATGGAGGGACTAGAATACCCAGAGAGGTTGTCAAAATTAGGCCTATTTACATTGGAAAAGAGAAGGCTTAGGGGAGACCTCATAAACATGTATAAATACATCAGGGGGCAGTACAGAGATCTCTCCCATGACCTGTTTATACCAAGGATGGTGACAAAGACGAGGGGGCACACTATGCGTCTGAAGGAAAGGAGGTTCCTGCACCAGCATAGAAGGGGATTCTTTACGGTCAGAGCCGTGAGACTCTGGAACTCTCTGGGAGAGGAAGTGGTGATGTCCAACTCACTTAAAGAGTTCAAGAGAGGCCTGGACGCCTTTCTTGAGAACAATAAAATTACATTTTATGCTTAGTTAATTAATCCAGGGATTTAATCTGACTGCCAGATTGGTGGCGGGAAGTGAATTTTTCCTCAATGATGTAAATTGGCCTATACCGCATGGTTTTTTGTTGCCTTCCCCTGGATCAACGCTGCGGAATAGCTGCAGTGCACAAGAAATAGGCTGAACTGGATGGACGCTTGTCTTTTTTCGGCCTTATAAACTATGTAACTATGTAATTATGTAATCCATTTGCAATCTGTTTTTATACAGCAATAGTCATTAAAAATAATTATTAAACAAATAGTTTCCTGGGTTAAAAAATTGCAATGTATCCATAAAAGTCAGATGCTATTTGGTGGCTCTATGTGAAATCTGATTTTTTTTTGCGCACCCATAGACTTGAATGGGCGAGTCTCTTCCAACACCTGGATGTGCATGCTGCAATTTTTTTTATGCACAGGTTGGGTCCGTGAAAAAAAAAATTGCGCATCTGAACTGCCCCATTAAATAATATAGGTCTGAGTGCTGTCTGTTTTTTTCACGAAGATACGGTCATGTGAACTTGGTCTTAAGGTGAGGAGTCGGACAGATAATCAGCTTTTGTTTTAGTTTTCTGAGGCAGTTTTGAAGCCAAATAGTTTCACAGTTCTAGGCTTCATTCAGACATCTGTGAGTTTTTATTAGTGTTTTTCACATATAAGGAAATAGATGATAAATTATGACGTGAATCACAGACAGAACGAGGACTTCACACTGATGCCATCCGTGTGCTGTATGTGATTTTCATGGACCCATAGACTTGTGTTGGAACTTTTCATCCGTGATGCGGATAAAAAATTGTCATGTCTCCGTGATTTTAGCCCAGACACGCGATCTGCAAAAACTCATGGACATGTGAACATCCCCATAGATTAAAATGGGTATGTATTCTATCTATGAAAACCACTGATAAAACACGTACTGGAAAACCGGACGTCTGAGTGAGGTCTTAAAGGAGTCTGTAAGCGCAAATTTTTGTTTAAACCAAGCACAGCACTTTGTAGGAGACATAGCCCTAATAAAAATCATACCTTTTAGTATCCAAATTTGTTGCTACATGTCCCAGTGATAACTCCCATGACTCCTCAGCGCCACCTTACTCTCTGTGGTTACTGCACTGCCTCTCTTCCTGTCAGGCCGGCTTGCTGAGTTTGTCTCTTGCAGCACTCCTCAGCACTGCTGAATCTGTATGCTGTCAGCTCATGGCTATAGGAGAGCGCTGCCAGAGCCTGCAGGAATTTTACCCTGCTGTGTCCTACAGAGTATGGATTCCCCAGCCAATCACTGACCATCAGGTGCAATATTAGGCAGCGCCGCCCTCCACACTTTGCCTGAGTTTAAGGTCCAGTTGCTGTTAGCATCGACTTTCTGTCAAGGTATTTTGTTGTTTATCCCTCCCGTTACTGACCCAGCTTGTCGTCTTATCCTGTCTGATCTCTCTGCTCCTGACCTCGGCTACATATCCTAAACCTGTGCTGCCTACCCCGACCTCGGAACACACCTAGGGTGACCTGAGCAGTTTCATAATATACTTGAATAAAGAACGATTTCCTGCAAACACAGCAATGGATTTGGTATGGTTTTTATTAGGGCTATGTCCCCTACAAGGTGCTATGCTGATGGACTTCCTTTAAAGTTGAAGGTAGACATAAGGCCATTAATTTCAACCTATAACCCAACATGTTGATCCAGAGGAAGGCAAAAACTCCATGAGGCAGATGCTAATTGCCCCATACTAGGGGAAAATATCTTCCCGACTCCACATACGGCAATCAGACTAGTTCCTTGGACAATCGGTTTGCCATGACAACCTAAATGTGTGAACTTGAGACTTATGTAATGACAGGCTAGCCTCTGAGACCCAATCACACTGAACACAAACTATTTCACAATGTTTAACTGGACATTAGAAGCACAATGTTTAATTGAACATTTACATGAAAACACAACTGTTTTTGCCACTTTACTATCTGCACCAAAACTTATAGTATTTACAGTCGTGCCCAAAAGTTTTGAGACTGACATAAATTTTGTTTTTCACAGTTTGATGCTACATTGTTTTTAGATCTATTATTCGGATGTTTCTATGGTTAGTGAAGTACAATTGCCAGTATTTCATACGTTTTTATACTATTATTGACAAATACATAATGTTTATGCAAAGACTCAATATTTACATGGATGATCCTTGTGAAGACCCGAGGTCTTCCGTGGGCATAATACTACTCAGACAACACAGGGCTTATGGTAACACAGCGTGGTAATATTTTATTGAACCACAAAGCAGACAATAAACAGACAGAACAGTCCCAGCAAATACCCAAGATGGTGCAAAATTACACAGTCTCACCCTTCTGCTGGCCCGCCGAGAATAGAGCAGCTGCGACTTCGGGACTTTCAGAGCCAACTACCTCAACCAGTGGCCCCCCTTCCCCCACAGACAGGAGGTAGCGGCAAGCTTAGGAAGCAGGCAGTCCATCGAGATACAAAGTCAGGAGACCAGAGGGTCCCAGCCTGGCTTCTCCGAACATCTCCATGGATTCCAGGTGACCGGAGGGTCCCAACTGGCAACCCCAAACAACAAACCATGGCGTCAGGTGACCTCATTGTCCCAACCTGGTTTCCCAAAATGTATTCATGGCTTCTATGATGGTCAATGGAGCAGATCTGTATCCTTCCAGCCAGGGCCGTGTACCCTTAGGCTGGAATCCTGTGTAATCTAAATCTGTGTCTCTCTGGATGTAGCCATGCTACCAAACTACTGTCCTGAAGAGTCTTTCTGATTCTCTGCTTTTCTGATTCTCCTCACAGCACAATAGAAATCCCTTTTTATATTTTTCTGTGACTTAGGTCATCATTCACAGATCAAGGGGAAAGTGCAGGACTCAGGTCTCATTGTTTGAGCATCTAATCAATTTGCATAGTTGGTATCTCACTGCTCTTGTAAATAAACAATTAGCTGGCTTAGTACAAAGTGTAATTAGCAAATTAACAAAAACTATTGTTTCCAGACCAAGAGAAGTCAAAATTTAGGTTTATACAAATACTAGTATGTACTTCTTGACCAGCCAAAATAAAACACATACATTCAAAAGTCAACACAAACACAATAGTATATTTCTCTTGGTCTAACAAATCTAGACGTTTAGCTAATTAAGATTAGAAGCTGTGTCATCACAATCCTTACTTTTCAATCCTTCCACGCTATGACCTGGCATGCTGGATCACAGAAATTGTGATATACTCCAAGCACTGATTAGACAAGAATGGGTTCTTATCAGTCAGGATTTGGCCCAGAAGATGATATCCAGCATGTCATGGCGAATTACAGAATTTTTGAAAAATGAAGGTTGACAGTAGTGTTGAGCGAGCACTAAAATGCTCAGGTGCTCGAAGCTCGGGCCAAGCTCGCCGTGATACTCGGGTGCTCGACCCGAGCAACGAGCCCAATGCTCGACCCGAGCATTTTTGCGGCGGCACCCCTGGCAGTCTTTTAAAAGCCTAACAAGTGCCCAAAACGATAGTGACAGTGCTCAAATGACATGGGGACAGCATGGGGATCACCCCAGGAAGCATTTCTGACCCCCAGGTCACTGCTGTCAACAACGTGGTCAGAGGTATTAAGCCACTTTTAAGGGCTCACAATAAAAAGTTCAAAAATGAAACTGAAACTGCTTTCCTGTGAAATATGTTAAGGAAGTTCCTTTCCAGGGTAAAGACTTGTGTATAAGGTAAAATAAATAACAAAAAAAAAAAATACACCTCCACACCTTGGGCTATGTTCACAAGTAGCATTTTTTATGCATTTTTGCACTTTTGTATTGCTTTCAACCGTGACAAATGCATTCACCGGGAAATGTCATTTTAACATTTTACAACCTTATCTGGCCATGTGCTGTGTGACACATGCATACAGTGCTGAAAAGACATGGGAACAGCATGGGGAAGACCCCTGGAAGCATCTCTGACACCCAGGTCACTGCCTAAAAGTGTGCCCATCAGAAGATGCAGACTTGCAACTATCCCCGTGCAAGTCCTTCTCCCAGAGCAGTGTTCAATTGTACCTCTCCCATTCCTTGCAATGCAAGCGCAAGTATGGAGCCTGCCACCCACCCACCCCCAGGCTGAAATAGCATACTGCTTGCTTGCACTTTAAATTGGGCCTTTTAGGCATGTGGAGGCGGAATCTGGCCACCACGTCATGGCTGCGTTGGCGGCCTGGTATCCATACTCCGTCCCCAGCCGCCCGGCGGCCGGGTGTCCACACTCGGTCCCCAGCCGCCAGGGGGCAGCCGGGTGTCCACACACGGTCCCCAGCCGCCTGGGGGCGGCAGAGTGTCCATAAACGGTCCCCAGCCACCCATATTTCTCCTGTCAACTTCCCCCCACACACTTTTCTTAGCCCGGCCTGCTTAGAGCAGCATTGGACGAGGCCACCAGAGAACCAGACTCCTCCGGTAGGCCCTAGCTTCTCCATCAGGGGAGTTGAGAGTGCCAAGGTGAGGAGCATGATGATGATGATTGAAGTTAGCATCTGCTTTGTTTTCTTGGAATGCAAGCGTAAGTATGCAGCCTGCCACCCACCCACCCCCAGGCTGCAATACCATACTGCTAGCTTGCACTTGAAATGGGGCCTTTTAGTTTGGAGGAGGCCGAAGCTGGCCACTACCTCATGGCTGCTTCGGCAGCGAGGTATCCATACTCAGTCCCCAGCCGCCCCTCGGCTGGGTGTCCATGCACGGTCCCCAGCCGCCAGGGGGCGGCCGGGTGTCCATCAACGGTCCTCAGCCGCCCCTATTTCTCCTGTCACCTTCCCACACACTTTTCTTAGCCTGGCCTGCTTTAGGGCAGCATTGGACGAGCCCACCAGAGAACCAGACTCCTCCGGTAGGCCCTGGCTTCTCCATCAGGGGAGTTGAGAGTGCCAAGGTGAGGAGCATGATGATGATGATAGAAGTTAGCATCTGCTTTGTTTTCTTGGAATGCAAGCGTAAGTGTGCAGCCTGCCACCCACCCACCCCCAGGCTGCAATACCATACTGCTAGCTTGCACTTGAAATGGGGCCTTTTAGTTTGGAGGAGGCCGAGGCTGGCCACTACCTCATGGCTGCTTCGGCAGCGAGGTATCCATACTCAGTCCCCAGCCGCCCGGTGGCCGGGTGTCCACGCTCGGTTCCCAGCCGCCAGGGAGCGGCCGGGTGTCCATACTCGATCCCCAGCCGCCCCACGGCCGGGTGTCCACACACGGTCCCCAGCCGCCTGGGGGCGGCCGGGTGTCCATAAACGGTATCCAGCCGCCCCTATTTCTCCTGTCACCTTCCCACACACTTTTCTTAGTCTGGCCTGCTTTAGGACAGCATTGGACGAGCCCACCAGAGAACCAGACTCCTCCGGTAGACCCTGGTTCTCCATCAGGGTAGTTGAGAGTGCCAAGGTGAGGAGCATGATGATGATGATAGAAGTTAGCATCTGCTTTGTTTTCTTGGAATGCAAGCGCATGTATGTAGTAGCGGCTAGGCCTGAGGTGGTCAGCATTTTGGCGCATATCCTACCTCCTCCGAGGATTGCTGGATGTTTTCCTGCTACTATCCCAGTTCTATGACTCCCATTAAAACAAAGCTTCAGGTGATAAATGATGGATGAGGTGGTGTCAAAGGAGAAAAAGCAGGAGGAACAGGGACCATTCACATCAATATCAGGCCAGTCAACCACATATGTCTTGTAGGATATGTTTCTGTAACAAAAGGAGCGGTTCGGCTACACAGTTATAGGGCATACAGTGAGTGCAATGCCTACCAAAAATTTTGAGGCACTCCAATGCCCCTTGGAAATTACATGGAGGTCAGAGGGCCTTAACTAAACCGTTTTTTCCATTTATAGCAACTGGGTCTCCTGTACACTGTTGGCCTAAGCAGTGAATGGAAGGCTTTCCAAAAATTATGAGGAACTGCAATGCCACTAGAAACAGACATGGATTACAGCGTACTAAAAACCTTCTTCCCATTATTGGGGAGTGGGTCTCCCTTAGTTTTCGCCTTTGCATTGAAAAGCAAAAGCTGACTAAAATTAGGAGGAAATGCAATGCCCATTGGAAGAGTCGTGGAGGTTAGAGGTAATTAAAAACAACATTTCAATGCCCCTTGGAAGAGCTGTGGAGTTCAGAGTAGCTTAAGAAGACACTTTTAATGCCCCTTTGAAGAGAAGTGGAGGTCACAGTAGCTTAACAAGACGGTTTTAATGCCCCTCGGAAGAGACGTGCAGCTCCCAGTAGCTTAACAAGACGGTTTTAATGCCCCTTGAAAAAGTGGTGGAGGTCACACTAGCTTAACAAGACGCTTTTAATGCCCCTCGGAAGAGACGTGGAGGTCCCAGTAGCTTAACAAGAAGGTTTTAATGCCCCTTGGAGAAGTGGTGGAGGTCCCAGTAGCTTAACAAGACGGTTTTAATGCCTCTTGGAAAAGTGGTGGAGGTCACAGTAGCTTAACAAGACGGTTTTAATGCCCCTTTCAAGAGCCATACAGTACAGCATCTTAAAAATATTATTCCCATTACTGGGGAGTGGGTCTCCCATAGTCTTTGCTTATGCCTTCCAAGCAAAAGCTGCCAAAAATTAGGACGGAGGAACTTGCAATGCCCCTTACAAGAGCCATGCAGTACAGCATATTACAAACATTATTCCCATTATTGGAAAGTGGGTCTCCCATAGTCTTTGCTTATGCCTTCCAAGCAAAAGCTGCCAAAAATTAGGACGGAGGAACTTGCAATGCCCCTTACAAGAGCCATGCAGTACAGCATATTACAAACATTATTCCCATTATTGGGGAGTCGGTCTCCCATAGTCTTTGCTTATGCCTTCCAAGCAAAAGCTGCCAAAAATTAGGAGGAAATGCAATGCCCGTTTGAAGAGTCGTGGTGGTTAGAGTTAATTAAAAACAACATTTCAATGCCCCTTGGAAGAGCTGTGGAGTTCAGAGTGGTTTAACAAGACGCTTTAATGCCCCTCAGAAGAGACGTGGAGGTCCCAGTAGCTTAACAAGACGGTTTTAATACCCCTTGGAAAAGTGGTGGAGGTCACAGTAGCTTAACAAGTTGGTTTTAATGCCCCTCGGAAGAGACGTGGAGGTCCCAGTAGCTTAACAAGACGGTTTTAATGCCCCTTGGAAAAGTGGTGGAGGTCACAGTAGCTTAACAAGACGCTTTTAAGGCCCCTTGGAAGAGACGTGGAGGTCACAGTAGCTTAACAAGATGGTTTTAATGCCCCTTGGAAAAGTGGTGGAGGTCACAGTAGCTTAACAAGACGGTTTGAATGCCCCTTGGTAAATTGGTGGAGGTCGCAGTAGCTTAACAAGACGGTTTTAATGCCCCTTGGAAAAGTGGTGGAGGTCACAGTAGCTTAACAAGACGGTTTTAATGCCCCTTACAAGAGCCATACAGTACAGCATCTTAAAAATATTATTCCCATTATTGGGGAGTGGGTCTCCCACAGTCTTCGCTTATGCCTTCTGTAACATACCTGGCGGCGTCCTTGCATAGTGGTCCATCTCCCACTGTGCAAGAGCGCGCACTTGATCTCCAGTCCAGTCTGCTAGCCTGGCTTCCCTCCATGCTGTTTGCTTGCCTCTGTTTCTGCTGCTTAAGGGCGGCGCCCGATTACTTCCTGTTTCTTGCACCTGCTGCGGGCACACACCAGATAGATAGATAGATAGATAGATAACATTACATTACAATATATTTTGTAAAAGCAAAGCACATATACTAAATGAGAACAGAAACTACACTTGATGTTAGCCAAAAGGCCGAGAAGCGATAACCTGAATTGGTTTTGGCCTATGACTGCACCCTGGCTTCAAGAAGGCACCCATTGTAGGGATAGGGACAAAGACTCACCTTAGGATGACATGTTGTTCATCAATAGACAACTTAAAACCCACAACTTTACTGCTTGTTGCAGCTGCAGCCCACGCATGCATTTTTAATCTGCATGAGTCTGCCTATTTTCAAACATTCTCCCCTCCCCCCCAATGTCCCATGCACCTGCAGACAAGGGGATGGGGAGAGGATAACTAATTAGTGAACAAACAAGCAGCGGTCCAACCTTCTTCTTAGTCTGCAGGCTCCCTGCAGACTGTAGCTGACTGCAACAGCACAGCCAGATAAAGGCCAGGAGCCCATTATGACACGTGCAATGATGTTCCATTCTTCCATTCTTGCATTATTCCATTGTTCCATTGTACCATTCTCTTGCATTATTCCATTGTTCCATTCACTCATTACATCTATTGCAAGCAATCTATCTGCCTGGGTGAAAACCAATAGGATGCTCTGACTGACAGACATAGGTAGCACTTTAAAACAACATCTCAGACCAAACTTTTTTTTATCTTTTTTTCATCCACAGATAGAAAATTAAAGAAGTCAGTGCTCCACCAGAGGGAGCCAGCATTTCACTAAAGAAATCGTAACGGCCCCCACATTTTTTTTTAAATGCGTGGTACTCAGCAACACCCAACTGATGGGACAGTGGAATTAAAAGAGTAGCAGCTGATAACAAGGCCACTGACTAGGTATATGGTGTTTGTGCAACGGTGTAGCAAAGGACAAATGCATTATTGCAGCTTATCTCAGGAAGGAAGGAATAGATAGATAGAAAACATCACAATACAATATATTGGTAAAAGCAAAGCACATATATTAAATGAGAACAGATACTACACTTGATGTTAGCCAAAAGGCCGAGAAGCGATAACCTGAATTGCTTTTGGCCTATGACTGCACCCTGGCTTCAAGAAGGCACCCATTGAAGGGATAGGGACAAAGACTCCCCTTAAGAGGACATGTTGTTCATCAATAGACACCTTAAAACCCACAACTTTACTGCTTGTTGCAGCTGCAGCCCACGCATGCATTTTTAATCTGCATGAGTCTGCCTATTTTCAAACATTCTCCCCTCCCCCCAATGTCCCATGCACCTGCAGACAAGGGGATGGGGAGTGGATAACTAATTAGTGAACAAACAACCAGCGGTGCACCTTCTTCCTAGTCTGCAGGCTCCCTGAAGACAGTAGCTGACTGCAGCAGCACAGCCAGATAAAGGCCAGGAGCCCATTATGACATGTGCAATGATGTTCCATTCTTGCATTATTCCATTGTTCCATTGTTCCATTCTCTTGCATTATTCCATTGTTCCATTCACTCATTACATCTATTGCAAGCAATCTATCTGCCGGGGTGAAAACCAATAGGATGCGCTGATTGACAGACATAGGTAGCACTTTAAAACAACATCTCAGACCAAACTTTTTTTTATCTTTTTTTCATCCACAGATAGAAAATTAAAGATGTCAGTGCTCCACCAGAGGGAGCCAGCATTTCACTAAATAAATCGCAATGGCCCCCACATTTTTTTTAAATGAGTGGTACTCAGCAAAACCCAACTGATGGGACAGTTGAATTAAAAGAGTAGCAGCTGATAACAAGGCCACTGACTAGGTATATGGTGTATGTGCAATGGTGTAGCAAAGGACAAATGCATCATTGCAGCTTATCCCAGGAAGGAAGGGATAGATAGATAGATAGATAGATAGATAGATAGATAGATAGATAGATAGATAGATAGATAGATAGATAACATTACAATACAATATATTGATAAAAGCAAAGCACATATACTAAATGAGAACAGATACTACACTTGATGTTAGCCAAAAGGCCGAGAAGCGATAACCTGAATTGGTTTTGGCCTATGACTGCACCCTGGCTTCAAGAAGGCATTCATTGTAGGGATAGGGACAAAGACTCCTCCCATGACCTCCTTCTCTCCTCCGCACTTATTAATTCCTCACCCAATCGCCTCCAAGATTTCTCCCGAATATCCCTCATCCTCTGGAATTCTGTGCTCCAACATGTCCAACTATCCACCACACTCTGATCCTTCAGATAGAACCTGAAAACCCATCTCTTCAAGAAAGCCTACAGCCTGCCATGACCCAGCTGCCTCCTCAACACCACTGGAGCTGCTGCCTTACCAACACCGGACCTGCGCCTCACCAACATCGGAGCTGCTGCAACCCCCACCTACTGTCTCCTTCCCCACCACCCTGTAGAATGTAAGCCCTCAAGGGCAGGGTCCTCCTCCCTCTGTCTGTCATTGTTTATTTGTTACTGTAAGTGATATCTTTATTTTGTATGTAACCCCTTCTCATGTACAGCACCATGGAATCAATGGTGCTATATAAATAAATAATAATAATATAACTGGATTAGCATATTCGAGGACAAGTATCTGAACAGTCTTGATCTAAAAATCTTTTAATAGTTAGATCTATTTGAGGCGCCCTGCTGCGCACTGGTGCCACAGATCCCAGAGGGATGCATGGATGGAATTGACGCGCCCCCTGGGCCATGTTCAAGGGATTACCCGGAGCTGGATCTGGATAGGGGTAGTAGTCCTTGTGGCGGTGACCCGGTCCGTGCCCAGGGTGTCAAACTAAGCGGCAGTCTATGGCAGTAGATGTTAGAATATGTGTCGACTACGCCACCCGTTGAGTGCGGCTTTGAAGCCGCCGCTGCAGAACAGTCCACTGAGGCCAGGTGTATAAGGATGTGCAGCGTGGTGGTATAACCCCCAACGGGAGGGGTATGGCCTCAGGGCAGCAGGTGAAGATGAGGGGGGTTGTGACGGTGCAGTAAGAAGAGTCAGAGTCAGGAGATGCAGTTTCAGGGGTTTTACTCACAAGTGTTCTCTCAGTCACTCTGGCCTTGAGTGACCACCCGAGCCGGGCTGCGTCCACCAGGTCCTGGACTCGGCCAACCCCCAGGCAGTTCTGGAGCGTGGTCCTGAGCTCCCTTCTCCCTCTCTGTCTCTGGCCATTCCCACCAGGGATCCACCTTTGGCCGGCTCCCTCGGGTCTCTTAGTGGTCAAACCTCCTCTGGGTTCCCTGACCCTATGCTTGGTGTGCCTTTCTGGTGGATTTGGTGAGGGTCGTGGCAAATCTTGACCACGACCTCCGGTTCCTGGCTGAGGATAAGTGGCCTCCACCAGTTCGGGTTCCGGTACCCGTGTCTGCCAACCCTTCACCCTTTTTGGTCTGATTCTGGGTTCTTAGGGTTCCCTCTGGTCTTCCACTCTGGGCCTTTCTTTCTCCTCTCTCCTCTGCAGGCTTGGCTCTGGAGCTGGGCCCAACTGGAGCCACAGCTCCCAGTCAGCCCTCCTGGCTGAGCTCCCCTGCTCAAAAGACCCTGTCCTAAGATGGTGCCCACCATATATACTCCCTCTATGTGTGAGCCCAGGTGACTAGCACCCAATGAGCTCCTAGCTTTACCCAGAGTACTCCCCCTATCTGCCCCTACACTACTGGGATGTTCCACCCCCCTCCCACTCCAGCCAGGGACAGACGCTGTCGTACCTGCACATATACTTGGTGGGAGTACCGTAGTTCTGTCCCCCGGAAATGGGATGTATGTAGTGCATGCAGCCTACTGAGCTCAGTCCCACACTCCATCCTTACCCGGGAGTGGAATACCACACCTCTGGAGTGAGGTGCAATACCCCTGTAGCAGCCGAGTCCTCAGGGTGCTACATTCCCCCCTGGTAAATAACAGCACGTCCTCGGGCTGTAAAAGAATAAAATATCCAAAAACATACAATTTTTTTTCCAAAACATACAAGAACATATCAAACATTAAACATTATCAATCTAGCAATAAAACTTCTTCATATAAATATTCTTGAGCTTCTGGCCACTGGGCACTTGTGACCAGGTAAAAGTGCAACAGTCAGTTCAAGAACAACAGTTTCCTATAAAACCAGTAGGGGGCGCCTTAGAAAGCGCAACTATATACAAGGGGAGGTGGCCGCTCTCAGTCCTCGGCCAGTGGGGAAAAGGAATGGCTGTTCACAGTCCTCAGCCTGGTAAGGGATAGGGACACACGGGTAACAGTTCGCTGGTCCCAACGGGGACTATATTTAAATTAGCAGCAGTTCTCATACCCTTACGGATAACTATGTACAGTTTTTTTTTTTTTTTACCGTACTCTAATAACGGCGTCCTCCTGATGCTTCCTCCCTGTATTCTTCAGACCCGTCCGGGTCCTCTTGCTCCTCCTGACACCTCAGCTCTTCCTCTGTCAACCGGTGTACATGAAGGGCATAGGGTCCTTTGGCACATTGGTGCCGGGTAAAGGTGACCTCGTCACCCAGGTATAGGTCACGACCTCTGTGTCCCTCCGGCAGGTGGGACTCGACATCTCTGCGGGTCACGAAGACGTCGCCTGGCGTGTGGTGATCCCGGATGAAGCCCCAACCGTGCTGCAGTTGGAATTTGATTACAGTCCCGGTGGCACGGGGACCGTGAGCTGCACGGGGGTTCCGTCGGGTCCGGCTCTTCTGCTCTGCACTCTTCACTTGCAGCCGCTCCTCGCGGACCCGCTTCTCTCGCCGTTCCCGGTCGAAAACCTCTAACTGCTGCCGGCAGCACTCTGCACGCTCAGCTGCAGCCGCCCGGGTTTCTTGAGTGAACCCGATGAGGTCTCCTCCAGTGGGATCCCACGCAAACTGCGCTTCCTCCAGCGAGAGTGGGGTGATCTTAGCGGGCGCCGGAGCCCGGATCAGGGGCTCATCCAGGGGCCTTTCCTTCCGGAGTCGGGGATGGTAGTACTCCGGTGGCCACTCAAAAGGCTGCCCATCCGGGCAAATATGCTGGGTTACCAAGTCTTCACCCAGGTGCGGCACTGTGGAGGTTGAGGGCGCGGTGGTGGCAGCGGCACCCGGGATCACTAGGCCTTGCGACCAGGCTTGGGGTACCCTGAAGGTAAAGGGCACCGTGAAGACGGCGGCGCCCGGGGGTACTTGACTTTGCGACCAGGCCGGTGGCTCAGTAGAGGGCGCTGTTGGTACTGCGGCGCCCGGGGGCACTCGGCCCTGCGACCAGGCCGGTGGCGTCTCCTGCTTGGCCGCGCTCAGGGTTGAGGCGCGTGACGTCACAAGGGGCGTGGTCGCGGCTCCTGCTTGGGGCCTAGTCTGGAGCGGTAGCGGTGCGGCAACGGGCACGATCGGTGGGATTTCGGGCTCTGCGACGGGGAGCGGGGGTAGGCTTACGGTGGCTGGGCTTGGGGTAGTAACGTCCCCTTTACTTGCCTCCGTCTCTTCAGCTCCCTCTGCGGCGTCGTCTCCGGCCTCCGTCCCTTCTGCATCCTCTTCAGGGGCAGGCGTGCTCCTCGTTGCGGGTGGTGTGCTCCGCTGGCGGGTTCCAGCCTGCTGGGCCATCTCCCTGCTCCATTCCGTCAGCGTTTCTCGCTGCACCTGGGCCATCCTCCGTGCGAGGCCCTCCAGCGCGGTCTGTGCACGCTCCCGGTCTCGGGGGAGCTGTGCCAGGATCTCCACCAGGTCTTGTGGGGTGGTTGCTTGCATCAGGCTCCTGACCACAGGGTCGGTGCTGCCTGCCTCTCCCTCCATCTCCGGGTACGGCTCCTCCAGACTCCTCCAGGCTGCACCCATCTTCGCTCTTTTGTTCTGTCTCCGCCCCCACTCAGGGCGGTCCTGGGGCAACTTGGTGATTGTCAGTTCCAGGGGCAGACCCCCCACGCTGATGGACATCTCAATCATTGCAGTCTCTGCTGGTGGGGGCGGTCTTCGTTTTTGGCGCCATTCTTGGTCCTGGCCCACGATGGGAGGTGGCCTCTTGCCACCCTCTGGCACGCCCATAATGGAGTCCGCTCTGCCAGGGCGGGAAACTGTCCAAGATGGCGGGAATCGTCTCCCAGTGGCGGGAAACTCTGTGGATGGCGGGAAAAAGCTGCAGATGGCGGGCAACCGGTGGGAAACGACCCGTGATGGCGTCCGATGGCGGGGACCCTCCGGAATTGGCGGGAGACTTCTTTTTGAGGTAAATGTGAACTTTTCTTCAGGCACGCAGTACCCGGTGGTTGCGGGCACGTTATCCTGCCGACTACGCCAAAGTTGACGCGCCCCCTGGGCCATGTTCAAGGGATTACCCGGAGCCGGATCTGGATAGGGGTAGTAGTCCTTGTGGCGGTGACCCGGTCCGTGCCCAGGGTGTCAAACTAAGCGGCAGTCTATGGCAGTAGATGTTAGAATATGTGTCGACTACGCCACCCGTTGAGTGCGGCTTTGAAGCCGCCGCTGCAGAACAGTCCACTGAGGCCAGGTGTATAAGGATGTGCAGCGTGGTGGTATAACCCCCAACGGGAGGGGTATGGCCTCAGGGCAGCAGGTGAAGATGAGGGGGGTTGTGACGGTGCAGTAAGAAGAGTCAGAGTCAGGAGATGCAGTTTCAGGGGTTTTACTCACAAGTGTTCTCTCAGTCACTCTGGCCTTGAGTGACCACCCGAGCCGGGCTGCGTCCACCAGGTCCTGGACTCGGCCAACCCCCAGGCAGTTCTGGAGCGTGGTCCTGAGCTCCCTTCTCCCTCTCTGTCTCTGGCCATTCCCACCAGGGATCCACCTTTGGCCGGCTCCCTCGGGTCTCTTAGTGGTCAAACCTCCTCTGGGTTCCCTGACCCTATGCTTGATGTGCCTTTCTGGTGGATTTGGTGAGGGTCGTGGCAAATTTTGACCACGACCTCCGGTTCCTGGCTGAGGATAAGTGGCCTCCACCAGTTCGGATTCCGGTACCCGTGTCCGCCAACCCTTCACCCTTTTTGGTCTGATTCTGGGTTCTTAGGGTTCCCTCTGGTCTTCCACTCTGGGCCTTTCTTTCTCCTCTCTCCTCTGCAGGCTTGGCTCTGGAGCTGGGCCCAACTGGAGCCACAGCTCCCAGTCAGCCCTCCTGGCTGAGCTCCCCTGCTCAAAAGACCCTGTCCTAAGATGGTGCCCACCATATATACTCCCTCTATGTGTGAGCCCAGGTGACTAGCACCCAATGAGCTCCTAGCTTTACCCAGAGTACTCCCCCTATCTGCCCCTACACTACTGGGATGTTCCACCCCCTCCCACTCCAGCCAGGGACAGACGCTGTCGTACCTGCACATATACTTGGTGGGAGTACCGTAGTTCTGTCCCCCGGAAATTTGGATGTATGTAGTGCATGCAGCCTACTGAGCTCAGTCCCACACTCCATCCTTACCCGGGAGTGGAATACCACACCTCTGGAGTGAGGTGCAATACCCCTGTAGCAGCCGAGTCCTCAGGGTGCTACAGAATTCTCCCCAGTGGCCTCAATACATACAGACACCTCCATCCAAGTCCACTAGATGGATCCCTGTCAGGTATATAAATACTGAGGGGTGGAGTTCGGGAAGTCAGTCAGTGGGAAGCAGACAGTGTGACACCATGCTACAGCTCCAAACAAGCTGAAGTCTGTGTGGCTGAAGGCCAGGCTAGGCCCAAGCTGCGGGATAGTCTGGCCAGTGAGAGCCTGGAGCGGGCTAGAAGGCAAGTGAGAGTTCCTGTCAGGCACAGACAGGGACAGAACTCAGAGAGTCTGCTCAGGGAGTATGCATGAGAGAGTCTGCAGACTGAGGAGAAGAAGGAGAAACGCATAGGGGGCAGAGGAGCATAACAGGCTCACCCCGAACCATATACCAGACACCGGGTCCGCGCCTACAGGGATCTTTATGACCAGTAGGAACAACCGGAATCCCTGGAGAACTACAAGTCCCATGTTAACCAACCGCTGACCACAGCAACAGGGTTAGGTACCACTAAGGCTCCAGCGACCAGGAATAGTGGGAACCAGGAGAAAACCCTACCGCCAGGTCAGTAGGTACAAGAAGGAAGCAGTAAGCAAGCCAGGCCTAGCTCCAGGCAGGCCCGAAGCTTAGAGAGTAAAAGACACAGATCAGGAGGCCTTACACCCGCTCACTGGGGAGAGTCCAGAAATGTACCCTGAGTGCCCTGGACTGTACCTGCATCACCACCAGTAAAGGTATTGAAGTTTACCCTTGTGTGTGTGCCTGTACTTCCCCTGGGACCGTCCTGCCGTCTCCCTCCTGCTTCCACCATCTTTCTACACCTCCACACTGCCCTGAGGCCTGCTCCACCTGTGGGGAGCCGTCCCATCATAGCTGCCCATAACATCAGCCTCAGTGGACTGTCGCAGCGCTGGTAACCTCTTACCAGAATCCACAGGTGGCGTCATGACAATTTCCCCCAACCATTAATTTCCCTTTTCAGTGACCGCCCTGGGCCACGGACCGGGCCAGCCGCCGTGACATCCCCCGCAAGCAGCCACAAGGCCCGGATGCCGAGTACCCCACGGCCCTGGGGGCGAGTCATCTTCATAACTATAAATATCATATTTTGCGGACTACAAGACGCACTGGACCATGCGACGCACCCAAATTTTGGGGATGAAAATAGGAAAAAAATGTTTTAAATAAAATGGTGGTACATCTTATAGTGCGATTTTTCTGTAATTTACCGGGGGGTGGTTACGGTGGAGCGGGGTCCCAGGAGGCAGGGTCGTTGCTGCAGGAGGCCGGCAGTGGCAGGAGTGGGGCGATGCTGTGGGCCCCGGGCCCTGCCTTTTCATAAGATGTCAGCGTTGAGCAGAGTCCCCTTCCCATTGATTTCCCTGCTGTGGACTTTGGGAAAATGCTCGCCGGAGACAGCTCTCGGGAGATGAAATCACACCTCGAGATCTCGTCTCCCGATATCTCAATCCGCGCATGCGCAGCCTCAGGCAGACATCGCAGGGAAATCAATGGGAAGGGGACTCCGCTCACTGCAGACATATTATGAAAGGTCAGGCCCTGCAGCCTCGCATCGACTGGCATACCCCCTCCTCCCAACCTGGGGTCCATAGCATCTCCCCATTCCTGCCACCGCAGGCCTTCTGCAGCAGCGACCCTGCCTCCTGGGACCCCACACCACTGCAGCCACCCCACCCGGTAAGCTATTTTTGGATTATAAGACACACTCCCATTTTCCTCCCAAATTTGGGGGAAAGAAAGTGCGTCTTATAACACGAAAAATACGCTAATACTCTTTCCATGGTTCCCAATTGAGGGTAATGGATGCGTATTATTATTTGTCACCCAAGAATGTTTAATATATTTTCCTTTAGGCAAAAATAAATTAGGAAAAAAGAGGACTGTCTCAAAAGTAGGCAAGAGGAAAAATGAGGGTCTAAAGATGTGTGTGCAGAAAAAAAGGGTCTAACAGTTGACTATAATGAATAAAGGGGTTGTCTGGTCTTTTTGATAAGTCTGCAGGCACTCTCTGTATTGCCAGCAAGAGCTGGTGGTCACGTGACTGCAATTATGCGATTTGCATACTTCCGGCCACATTCCAACTAGACATGCTTGGTTTCTTTCAATATTAGTCAATTAAGAGAAGTTGGGCACATCTAGTCAGCACTTGACATGTGCAGTGGATATAAAAATTCTACACACCCCTGTTAAAATGCCAGAATTCTGTCATGTAAAAAAAAATTATACCGGCGGCCGCGACCAATCAGCGAATTGTATTAGTGAGGACCGGGGAGCGGCGCTGCCTGTGCGGGTACTTCCGCTGCGAGCAGCCGGGAGATGACCGGCTGCTCGCAGCAGAAGTATCCTGACTGGCGGCGCCGCTACCCGGTCCTCCCTTCACACTTGCCGTTGGGAGATCAGCGGCCCTAGCCGCTGATCTCCCGGCGGTAGCCGCATGGAAGTCAGCGGCGCTGCCTGTCGGGGTACTTCTGCTGCGAGGTCATCTCCCGGCTGCATCGCCGCTGACCTCCGTGCGGCAGATGAGCCGCTAACGGCCGCCATCTTTTTCTGAAATCCAGCATCGCTGATTGGCCGCGGCCGGACCAATCAGCGATGCGGGATTTCCTGGACAGAAGGACAGACAGATGGGATAAGACGATTATATATATTAGATTAGCCAATCATATTTAAACTCGTGTTAAATAGTAGTCAGTATACAGCTTCCATCAAATAATTCTGATTAACCCCATATAAAGTTTAGCTGTTCTAATAGGGGTTTCCTGACGTTTTCTTTGTTGCATTTTACAGCAAAAGCCATGGTTCGTAAACAGCTTACAACACAACAAAGGGATCACATCGTTGAAAGTTATTAGTCAGGAGAAGGGTACGTCAAAATTTCTAGATGCCCTTGTAATCTGACAGATATGGAGCTACTGCAAGAAAGAATAGACAAAGATTGCCAACTCTAGATATGTAATGCTGATAGACTCCTACCTAAAAAGACTGAATGCTGTCATAAATTTAAAGGGTACTTCAACAAAGTATTTAAGGGTGTGTATATTTATGCAGCCACATTATTTTAGTGCTTTATTTTTCTTTTTACGCCAAAAAAGATTTCAATTCATTTTTTAATGGGTTTGTACAGATTATGAGTGACATTAAAGGTGGAAAAAGTTTTGAAATTATTCTTTAAGGTATTATTTTTTCTTATAGGAGTGTGATCAGGCAAGTTGGAATTTAAGTCACGTGCCGAAAGGGAGTACTGGAGTGATGCTGGAAACCAGGGAAGATGGCAATCTGTACGTATGTTAATGTATCTATACTACTTTACATAGATAGTTTGACAGGTTTAGGAAAAAGATAACTTAGGAGTCCAGGCTTTTCACAGAAGTTTGCAGTCACTCTATGTGACTTCTGGCTTATGAATCCTCATATTGTGCTCTGTGGGGATTTTCCAGTGCCGAAGGTGAGACCATGTAACCGTAAGTATGCAATGTGCAAACTCCCAGCCTCATTCCAACTAGTATTGAGCGAGGCT
This sequence comes from Phyllobates terribilis, assembly GCF_046119375.1. Taxonomy (NCBI): domain Eukaryota; kingdom Metazoa; phylum Chordata; class Amphibia; order Anura; family Dendrobatidae; genus Phyllobates; species Phyllobates terribilis. The sequence goes on along the minus strand of NW_027362768.1, from coordinate 29,387,795 downwards.
GCGCACATCTAGTCGAAATGTGTCCGAAACTCCTTTGAACATTTGCAGTTGCTGGTAAAGCAAATCATCACTGATGACGAGAGCAAGTGACAGCTGGAGCCCTGCATGTCAATGCACCTGCACCAAGCATCCAACAAACTGCAATATATCTAATAGATATCTAACAGGCAGCAGAATACACACCCAGATATGCACAAAGCAATTATGGGACATGTTTGTTCATAATCGTTATTATGCAGGACACATGACATAATATTCAGCCTGGTCAAGGATGAAGTGGGGAGGGTGGGTAGAAAGCTACAGGGTGTAGGTTGAGGATACTTGCATGATGGAAGAAGTTTTGGGAGGATAAAGGCAGCACCTAGAGATTGACCTGCTAGGAGATATAGTGGGTGGGTACAGAGCGGGCTGTGATGCCAGCACAATGCATGTGAAGTGTGGTTTCTGCTATTCTGACTTGTCCTGGAAGCGAGTGTGCCGCATGTAATAAACTGTGTGCGCGCCACATTGAGTCTACAAACAAAGAACAAACAAAATACAAAAAACAGGACATATTTAGGTTTGTTTTAATTTATAACACAGATTTAGAGCAAGCTGGAGTTTTTCCAGTCCTGGACAACCCATTTAATGTAATGGAGTCTTATTTTACATAAAATCTACCATTTGCCTTGAATAAAAAGATTTATTGAATTTTTTTAAACATTATAAGATTGAAACACTTGGAAAATGATAATCCAAAAGTAGCCCTGATTTCACAATAGTGTAATTATCTGCTTCATAGCAACAGTAAAGAGAAGATTCCAGTAGAGTCCATTTTCTTGGCTTCGAAATTACAAATTGATCACTTAATTATAACCTGTTACCAAAAAAAAATAATCTGTTAGTATTTTATTGTAAAGAGCACAAATCATTTTACAATTAGGATTCATAGAATTATTTAAGGTAAACAATTTCTTTGTCACACCGAGATACTTTACAGCTTTTTTTAAGACTTGTATAGCAAGCCAAGAATTGAGCAGGTTTTTTTTTATAAGAGTTTTTTGTAGTTTTCTTTATTTTTAACACACTAACTTTTAAATGATGCATTTTTATCCTATGAGAAGCCTCAGCCCTCATTCAGACGTCAATATTTTCCACATATGTGAAAAAAGGACCAATTATTCTGATCAGACTTTGATCAGAGTGGCATCAGTTTTTCTGGTACGTGGAGACAAAAAGAAACAATGTTTCTCCACCTTTTCCTTTCTGACAGGCATTGAAATTCAGACCGTACTCAGATGTCATCCGAGTGTGCTGCAATTTTTTCATGAACCCATAGACTTGCATTGCTGATTTTGATCAGACTCTTCAATCAAAAGCAGATATGTGTACGTTATTTTCCGCTGATCACTTGGTCTGAGGAAAAAAAAAAATTGGACATGTGCACAGCCCCGTAGAATATCATAGGTACGAGTGCTATTCGTGAATAAAACGGATAACACTCGTACGAGAAAATTGCACGTGTGCAAGATCCCTAAGTAAAAGCACATAAAAACATTACACCTACAATATGCTGCATTTGGGAAAAAAATAATGGGATGACCCCAAACATGCACCAAAAGTGTGAAAAAAATACCAAGTGTTTTAAAAGAGTTAAGGCGAAGCAGCTGGCAGACTCCGCTTACCTTACTGAGAAATAAAAGGCTCAAATATCTGAATTCATACTGTCCCATACATCTCTCCGTCAACATCATGGGTTGGGGGAGGGCCAGAAGCCCCCATACATATTAGATGGTGAGCCGGACATGCCAACTACCGTATAATGCGTATAGGGGCCTTCATTCTTATTTCTTCCCAGGTAAAGGGAGTTATGGTGAGATATGGTTATCACAGTACATGTGGAAAGAGAACTATAACTACTACTTGTCTTCCAGGTAAAATATGTTCAAATCCAACATGCACCTCATAGACCCCTCTGGAGGCCCCTATACACTGGGAGGTTAGTAGCAATTCAGCACAACACCTATAATCCTCCAGGTGAAGGAATTGACCCGAGTAATGGCCGTAGCACTGCCTATGACACAGAAACTTGCCCACCAGTACTCCCTGTGTTTGGCTCTCCATTCACTGCATCTGCTGTTTTCAGACTAGCCTCTACATTTTTTCATTGGGCTTGTTGTGTTCCCGGGTCTCTTGCCCCCCATCTGTTTCCGCATTTTTATTCCATTGCGCACGCTTGTTGTTTATTAAATATATATAGTATATTAATACAAGTAAAGATATATTTTTTTACTCCTAAACCTTAAACTCCGTTTCTCCATGGTCTTTGGGGTGGTTTCTCAGCGGTGGCACACACACGTTTGTACGTGCTGATGTGCCGACCAACATTATGTATTTGGGATTCTGTTTATTAATTTATGTTACCTGAAAGGTCCGCCGGAGGGCTTTGTCCTGATGGATTAACAGCAATGACTTGAAATGCGCTAGAAGTCAACGGGACCTGACAGGAAAGTCCTGGTGTTGTGCAAATGATGTTGCTGTTTTCCGTCGTTACCACTCTGTACTCGTCAGCGTATGGAGTTTCGTCCCATGAAATCAAGAGTTTTCCATCCTTTATTTCAATTGGTTTCACTTGGGGAGTGCAAGGAGCTGTGGAATGAAATCAGCACAAGCTCAGCGTCACTACGAGTAATGGACCATTCACTCACCTGCGCCAGGAATTCCATCTACAATGTAGGATATTTCGGCTGTGTTCCCATGATGAGCTTTTGGGGAGTTTTAGACACGGAGTATTTTTGCTGCACCAGAAACACTGAATCTTACAGTTCCAGCAAAGTGGATGGATTTATAGAAATCTCCTGCCCGCTGTGCTTTATTTTAACGCAGCATAAACTGACCTGCAGTGCGGGTTTCAAATCCGCAACATGGCAATTACTCTTGTGAGTACTGGAGTTTTCTGTGCGGATTTTCCATATAGACTGGCATTAGTTGCCCAAAACTCACAGGTACAAAACACATGTAATCCGCACATGACTGTATCAATAAAAAGTTTTCTCAAAGCCAAATGCCAGGAAGTATCAAAAACAAAGCAGCTTTATTTAAAACATGACAGACAAAAAAAGAGACAAAAAACATAGCGTCAAAAACACACACACAAAGCACAACTAACCTAATTTAGCTAAAAGGTGCAGAAATACCGCAACATCAAAAAGTCACCAAATACTCATTGTGGGAATGTGTCTTAGGCTATGTGCCCACGATGCAGAAAATTTCTGCAGCGTTTCTGCATCTCGCTTGCCAGAAAAAACGCATGCAGATTGTGCATGTGTTTTTCCTGCAGAATACATGCGTATTCACATGCGGATTCACATGCGTTAACGCATGCGTTTCCGCATGTGGACTGACAAGCACTTTCCAGGCGATAGCATCACTTGGAAAGTGCTTGACAACTAGGTCACACTATATAAATCCATGCAAACAGCATGATTTATATAGTGTGACCGTAAAAATAAAAAAAATAAAGCTATACTTACCTCCGATGCCCCGGCGTGTGCTGCAGCGCTCGTCCTGGCTTCTTCCGGATTGCCGGGCTCTCGCGAGACAGCCTGCGGTCACATGACCGCGACGTCATCTCAGGTCCTGGAAGGAGAAGCGCTGCAGGGGCCGCCGGACAGGTGAATATAAACTTTATTTATTATTTTATTCTTTTTTTTTATACGTACAATGGTACCCAGGTCTGGATGAGAGTCTTCTCTCCTCCAGAACAGGGTACCATCCGCACATTGAAACGCATATAATCCGCGTGTACAAATGTACAGACACGGATTATATGCGTCTCAATGCAAGTCAATGGCGGCAATTCCGCTGCGCTTCCACAAAATTAATGAACATGGTGCGGATTTATGAGCGCTGCAGAAACGCTGCAGAAAAATCCGCAGCATGTGCATTGACATTGCGGAATGCCATTTGGGACCATGGGGTGCGGATTACCAAGCGTTTTTGATGCGTTTCCGCTGCGGAAATTCCGCAGCGGAAACGCATGAAAAACGCATCGTGGGCACGCAGCCTTATAGGGAGTTCATGAGCGGAAAATGATTGACCAGGACAAGTGCGCACCAAGTGCCTTGTTTGGACAAACAGTCCCACCTACATGTTTTCTATCTTCCACTGAACTTCCCTGACTCCTGTAATGTCAGAGCCGTCAATCCAGCAAAGGGGAATGAAAATAGATGCAAAACAAGTAGGTGGGGAGGTGCACGGCACTGTTCAGACTGAGCACATGTGCTTGGCTTGAACAGCCATTTTACGCTGACAGACTCCCTTTATAAAGGGACATATTGAACCTTTTATAGAAATAGCACCACCCCTACAGGTCGTTTGTGTAATTGCAGATTAGCTCTAGTCAAGTGGATGGGGCCATGATACATCCACAGACAACCTGCAGACAGTTGCATTGTGTTTGGAGAAATCAGCCATGTTTTTTAAAATAAAGAAAATCCTTCATAGAAAAACTCTTCATGTGTCTGTATCCCCAGCAGCAGTGTGGAGCAGGGATCCAACTTTGTAAAATCTCAGTGCAACATTGTCATTTATTAGACCCAAAAAAGGTTTATTGGGTGGATCAGTGCTTTGCAGATTTTAGAAAGACATCTCCTTAAAATGCACAAAGGAGTGTGACTTTCCATACATACAGGCAAATAGTATTTTCAGGGGATTATTGAATATCTATTTCTTTACTCAGTGATACACACCATAAATGAAACACGTAAGCTCCCGTACACCTCGCCATACAGACCTGTGTAGCCGACTATGGGACTGCTTGGATCACTGGGTCCTGACGGGTTCCGGGCAGTTACTGTAACATTATACACTGAACTACATGGCACAGGGATGTAAAAGTCCATGTATGAAGTCCAGTAAGAATTGAGAACAAACGTAGATTCTGGATCCTTTCCAATCTGTCCTTGGATTGTGGCCATATAATCGGAGCCACAGTGACTCCCATTCCAGGTTATCTCCACTTCCTGAGGTTTTACACTACCACGGTATATTAACGTCTCCACTTCACTTGGAGAGCAAGGGACTATAGACAAATAATAAAAATACATGGAAGCATGTTAATAAAGGGGGATTCTACTGAATAATTGGTAAATAATGCTTATGGTGTACCTAGAATAATATCAATTATTATAGTGCACAGGTATCATATTTCTATACTGATTTTTCTTTGAATAGCAGATAAACTTTGCAATATGCCTTGTTTCGAGACTGAGACTGCTATGGACATTTTTCTAATTTCTGGATATATATCTGCTTCCATTTCTAGAAGTCAGTGGTGTATAATGTGATGTGACTATACAGCCCTCGGTTTCCTAATGGACATCGCAGCCAGCTTGTGCTGCTATTCAGAGTACGATAGGTAGTGAAATTCATTTAGAAAGAGGAATATTGTGCACACTTCTGAATCACTTTTACTGTATAGTTAGAGGTCAGATCCTCAACAAAGACCGTATTCACAGGTATTGTATGGAGAACTGCTGCAGATTTGCTTGGTAGCATGTGCCACTTGGCTTCAGGGTGCCAGTTAGAACATGTAGAAGGTCGAAGAGACATCACAGTAACACAACAGATCTCAAACATTCCTGATGAACCTCTTCTGCCAACCTTAATGGTCCCCAGGATACCAAGATAACGTCAGTGGCTTCACCTTCAGGTAGCACAATTATTGCATCTCCTATGGATCGCCTGCAAGATCTGCTGCCTAAAATATTGATGCAATGCAACCATTAAAGAAACAAAAATCTAGAAATGAATGATAAAAGGTAAAGATGAAATATAGTTATCCTCACTGCTTCAGTTGGCATGAGTCTCTGCATGATCCTGAAACTAACAACCTTGTAGAAATCCTGCAGAGAACATGGGTGAATCTCATGCCGATCTATTTTAGACTGGTAACTCTTTCAGTGGGCAGGGTTTAACCAACAGGGTGGGGCTTAGCAATGTTTTGTGCTGCTGCATTTAGGGCAGGGAGTGGAGAGTTCGGCTGCAGCCAGTTGTCCTACTGCCAGACACAAGACATTGAGGAGAAGGAAGGAGGACATGGCTGAGCTGATGTCACACACAGAGAAGATCTCTAAATATAATACTCAGTTTTAATTGTTATATGAGACAGAGTAGGATCAAAGAAAAGAAAAAGATTTAGGGAAACAGCTGGGATATTTTTTTTCTACCTTTTCTTATTAATTCTTCCTTTAAATATACATGAAACTTACCTGCACCAAAGCCAATGGGTGTAGTATACGAGCTGTTACATTCCATATCCTTAGCCAGCACTGAGAAGGAGTAAGATGCCCCACAGGTTAGGTCTGACACAACACAGCTTGTAGTTTCGGTGGCACAGGAGTACACCACGTCCTCACCATATTTCACCGTGGCAACATAGTCCAATGCACCTCTGCTTGCCTCCCATGATAACACGGCAGAGTCGTTTTCACAGACTATATGCACAGCAGTGTTGTTTGGTAGACAAGGGGCTACAAAAATGATAACCTCATCAGGAGATGATCACTGCTTTTCAGAGCGATAAACCATAGATAACACGAAGAAGTAATCTCAGACTGGAACAGTAAAAGATGCATTTAGAAAATCCTGTTATTAAATGACACCAGTCACAATCATACCACATTGCCTGGAAAGAGAACAGAGCCAAATGTGTTACAGAAAGTCTCTCACAACGTCATCTCCAATGCGGACTCCAATATTCAGAGATCAGGTAAATATCTAGGATTCACGAGTGCCACATTGATGGCCGCCGCCCCCTTGTTTATTTCTTATGGTTTTGTATTCGACTGCACTCCTTCACACTATATACAGGATGTTACCAGTGAAACAGTGTACAGGGGATGGATAAATAATTGCCCTCGCAAGCTATAAAACTGAATGCTGCGTCTTCTGCGCCTGCACAACCCTTCCCAAAGACCGTGCTGTGCAGAACATTTACATGGATAGAAGTGTAGTATTTAGGGTCTTGATAAATCTACAAACATACCCTGCAACTTCAGGAGCCATATCGCACGCAGCTGTTAGGTAGGGTGGTATAAAAATAAAAATTTGTGTTTCAGGTCTCATCATGGTTTACTAAAGAGGGTTTCCACTACTATGATACTGGTGAACTATTCATAGTAAAGGTAATGAATGTCAGATCATTGGGGGTCCGACACCCACCATGTTCAGCTCATCTGTTACCAGGTTCAACAGTGGCCAGATATAAACAGTTTACAAACCAAATACTACAGCTCCATCACACTGTTTTACCGCCACTCTAGAGCATGGCATATCCATATCAGCCCCTATTCATCTGAATGGGAACTGATCTGCCATACCTGGGAGTGGCCACTAATCAGTGTGACGGAGCTGTGCTGATCCCCTCCATACACTGTGGACTGCTGGAGGCTCTACAGCTAATCAGCTGGAGTGTTGGGAGTCAGATCACCCACTGATCTGATATGGATGACTTTTCTAAAAATATTATAGTAGTGGACAACCATTTTAAAATGAATGTGTCATCAGAAAATTACCTATTGTTTAAATAAAGTTTTTGGGTTAAAGGAAATCTTTCAGTAGAATCAACCCTCCTAAGCCGTTTATATGGGCATGTAGATCATAGGAAGCTAAATACCATGATACCTTGATATCTGTGATCCAATGTCTTATTCTTGATGAATCCATGTTTTTCTTGTAAGTAAATGAGCTGATAAGATCTATGGACCGGACACTGATCTCCCTGAGAATCGGTCTCTATAACTTAGTTTAAATAACAGAAGGAGTAACCAGTGTGACACATGTAACTAACACAATACAGTAGAAAATTAGCTGCAGCTCTCACAGCTAATATTGTACTGTATTGTGTTAGTTACATGTGTCACACTGGTTACTCCTTCTGTATTGTAACAATATTGCAGTCCTGTCTGCCTGTGAGATGGAGGCAGAAGCTGAGAGGAACCTGCAGATGTGTCAGGTATAATCACACACAGCTCTGCTGTATTGTAACAATATTGCAGTCCTGTCTGCCTGTGAGATGGAGGCTGAAGCTGAGATGAACCTGCAGATGTGTCAGGTATAATCACACACAGCTCTGCTGTAGTGTAACAATATTGCAGTCCTGTCTGCCTGTGAGATGGAAGCTGAAGCTGAGAGGAACCTGCAGATGTGTCAGGTATAATCACACACAGCTCTGCTGTAGTGTAACAATATTGCAGTCCTGTCTGCCTGAGATGGAAGCTGAAGCTGAGAGGAACCTGCAGATGTGTCAGGTATAATCACACACAGCTCTGCTGTATTGTAACAATATTGCAGTCCTGTCTGCCTGTGAGATGGAGGCTGAAGCTGGGAGGAACCTGCAGATGTGTCAGGTATAATCACACACAGCTCTGCTGTAGTGTAACAATATTGCAGTCCTGTCTGCCTGTGAGATGGAGGCTGAAGCTGAGAGGAACCTGCAGATGTGTCAGGTATAATCACACACAGCTCTGCTGTAGTGTAACAATATTGCAGTCCTGTCTGCCTGTGAGATGGAGGCTGAAGCTGAGAGGAACCTGCAGATGTGTCAGGTATAATCACACACAACTCTGCAGTGAGATCAGGAGAGCAGAGAGCGGCCATTGCACATCACACCTGTAATGCCTCCTCCTATTTATAATAATCTCTGGAAGCAGATCTCATACAGATCAGTGTCCGCCCCATAGATCTTATCTCATTTACATATAAGAAAAGCTAAATTTCTCTGTAATAAAACATCAGATTACAGATATTAATGTATCATTATATTCAGCTTCCTATGACTTACATGCCCATAGAGACGGCTTAGGAGGGGATATCCTACTGACAGATTCCCTTTAACTGTATTTTTAAAAACTATTAGCAATATTTTTTTTTGCTAAACCACAATCTATATTAAAAATAAAAATGAGAAATCCTGCAATTTTCACACTGACCATTTTCACACTATTCTGGATTCATACTTCCTGGGTTTTCAGGAAATCCTCATGTACATTAGCAGCAATAGACTGATTCTGGCCCTATCTTTTGTATTGAAGCATCTAATGCGCATGTGAAAACGTCACTGTGAAGAGAGGGAGAGCAGGGTCAGCAGTGTATAGAGATGTTATCTGTAATCCTGCCGGTCATATGAGACTTCCAAAAGAACAGGAAGTATGACTGCTCCAGTGGCCATTGGGAAACGAAATGAACGCAAAAATCTGATTTAAATAATAAGTCATTATCTGACATAATATTCCCTTTTAAAGAACACCGGTAAAAATGACAATAATGAGATCGTTTAAGAAAAGAAAAAAGTATTTATAACTTATGGGGTTCTAGCTAGAAATTAGATTGATAATGAACGTATAGAGTAAAGTAAACTTGTTTCGGTAAAATATGGGCAGTGTGCTGTTCCCACAGAAATGGTTGCTGTTCGGCTGTTTGTTTTGCATATATTGGGAAATGAGTTCTGAATGTGTTATCTGCTAAATGTTTTATCGCTGCGTCGTCATCTGCTGGCCAGTATTTGTTCACCGCTCACTCTCGTTCGTTCCAATTAAGTTGGTTCAAACTGGGCGTGGCTTCGCATGGCAGTTGGTGCGTCACTTGCTCTTGGCAGCCATTTTATCGCCAGAGTTGCTGTGAGGCAGGAACCACTTATTGGGCTAAAGAAGTCATCAATTTCTGACCAGCAGCAACCGACGTCAGCGGCTTCAGAGAAAGCGACAGTATTGTACCATCAAGGATTATTCTGCATCCGGTTTTCAATAAACCAAGTCTTGAATTGCACCTCGCTGTGGTTCTACATTCAAGTCTACGGACGCTGAGCCTGCGCCGGTCCTGTCTGCTCCCCATTTTGGATATGGCGGTAAGGAAAACAAAATCGCACAGCATCTTACCTCTCAGCTGCACCTCCATTCCCTTATGTGGAGACACAACAGGCAGAAAGAGGTTGTTTGAATAGTAGAGAACAATACAGGGGTTTTCTCTGTTTTTTTCAGTATGTGGTAAAAGGAAAGAGACAGGGAAAGGATCAGGGGCGGACATATCATTGGTGCAACCTGTGCGGCCGTAAAGGGTAAAGGGGCCCATTTCTACCTCCAGAGCAGGTGCAATTTTGCATTTTTAGGAGCTCTTGGGCTGCAAAGGGCCCATGTATTGTTCTTGCACCGGGGCCTTTTCTGTCTGTGTCCGCCAGTGGAAAGGATTGTATTAGTAATAATAGAACAGTAACTGAAAACCTGACTACATTATCAATAGACATAACAGGAGGTAATGAAAACAAAGGGGTGAAGTCAGCAAAGTCAGGCATGGGCCCCCGAATTATTGAGAAGAAACTGAGCTATATTAGTGTTAGCAGCGTGTATTTAGGTCTATAATGTGCTATTAAGCCTAGCCCAGAGACAAGGGTGGAACTTCTAGTTGCAAGATGCACAAATCTGATTGCAGTTAGAAGCTGCATTGGAGTAACTAGAGTCCAATGGGCCCTCTGCAAAATTTGGACCTGGACCCCCCGCCCCACATGTTGGTCAGATATATGGGCCCTTGTAGCGTTCTAAATCCTATAAGGACATACGTGTTGCACCCCCCTCCTCCATTATGTACTAATGTCCTTCATCGTGGGCACCTTCCTGGTATAAATGTCCCCCATCCTGGGCCCATCCTAGTATAAATGTCTTCCATCCTGGCCTCATCCTGGTATATGTGACCTCCATCCTGGTATAACTGTTCCCCATCCTGGGCCCCCTATTGTAATATATGTTCCCCGTCCTGGTATATATGTCCCCCATCCTGGTATATATGTCCCGCATCCTAGTATATATATATGTCCCCCATCCTAAGCACATCCTGGGAAATATGTTATCCATCCTGGTATGTATGTTGCTTATCCTGGGCCACATCCTGAAGTTGAAGTTTGCATTGGCGTCAGCAGGCCCCCTACTTGCTCAGGCCCGATCACGACCTCTGCAATCATTACGCCCCTGACAAGCTGGGTGGTATTGAGCCATATTTGAAATGATTTTGGATCATATCTGTCACAAAATGCTCATACTCACTGTGTTGTAGGACTTCTTTGTTATATGTCAATTTCCCTTGCTCTAAAATGCGTTGGCCCAATTCATTTTCAGTGCATCTTATTAGTGGTGCACTTCTCCATGCACCTCTCCAGAAATGTTACTCCAATCAGGGACTGGAGTATAATTTCTGGAATAAGAGACGATGGCAATATTGATGCCCTTACTACCCTGGCTGCTCCCCAGCTTTGCCTATTTTGCAGGACTTGCTTCAAACTGGCGTGAAAACTCCAAAAGTAGCAAATTTTTTGCGCAACTCCATGTTATTTTCAAAGTCTTTCACGCTAGTTTTTTGGCAAAAACAATGAAAAATTGCCCCGATTGTTTATGGCCAGGGTAGCGAATTATTCATTAGCTGTTTATCTGGTGTCAAGAAACAATTAATGAGACAGATGATTACTGGATAGCGGATCTTACCTGTCTTTAGGAGCAATGAAGAGCTGGTGTTACTACTGCACTTCTGTCCTACAGCTTCCACTTTTACATCATATGACAATCCACAGCTTAAACCCATTAGCGAACAGTCGGTTTTGGGGCTATGACAATATATCTCCAACCCTCCCGTCTCAGTGGCGGTTACATTATACATAATAGCTCCAGCACTTGGGGACCACGTCACTGAAGCCATCGAAGTTGGGCAATTTCTTGTATGTGAGACATTGAGTGGAGCACAGGGAGCTGGGAAAACAATAAAAATGATTAAACAATTGAATGTGACCCAAATATATTTTTAATGTTATTATAGAATAGTGGTATTTTCCATCTAGTCCCTTATAACTACTAATACTGCAGACCAATGTCATGCATTTAAACGCTGAAGACAATTACCAGTGATTTCATAAACAGTAAGACTTTTCGAGCTGTTGCATGTTCCACCAATTGCCAGAACAGAAAACCCATAAGTCTGACTACAAGCTAGTACGTTGGAGTTAAAGAAGGTACTCGTTGTGGTATATGAAGATACAGCGCCATTGATGCCTTCAATCGTTATAGTATAAATCCGGGCTCCATCGCTCTCTACCCAGACCATGGATGCAGTTTGGCTACTACAGTCAAGATCGATACTCAACCCTTGCGGCTGACATGGAGCTGGGAATAAAGCAAAAACGTTTTTTTTTTGTTATTTTTAGCCATTTAACTATGAAAAAAATCAGCAATATATTATAATTATACAATATCTGCTAACAAATAAAACATTTCTGAAGTAGACCTTGAAAATAAAAATGTGACAATGGTAATAAGAATGAATCTGCACAGCGACTCACAGTGCAATGAATTCTAAATGTAATGCTAGCCGTCTGCAATAATGTAATAGTACAGTAGGGCAGCACGGGGGCTCAGTGGTTAGCAGTGTCACCATGCAAATCTTCTGCAAGAAGTTTGTAAGTTTTCAGTGGTTTTCCTCCAGGTGCTGGATCTTCTTCCACACTCCAAAGATATAAGCACCAGTTTTCTCGCCGGTATTGATGAGGTGACGTGTTGGAGCACATGCTCTGGATTCATTAAGAGGTGCCCACCTTTTAATAAATCAGGCAAGGCATGTGGTGGCATGTGCTTTGTTACAAATCTTACTCAAGTCCCTGCTCGTCATGAATTTGATGAATAGGGGTCACCACGCCCCTTTCTGCCGTAGCTCCACCCACTTTGTTGGAGTTGGGCAAAAATAGCATAAAATTGCCAAAAGCCACAATTTTTTTGGTGCAAAAAAGTTGCAACTTTTCAAAGCTTTTTTGGCAGAAATCTGGTGAAAAAGCTTTGATGAATCTCCCCAATCTGGTAGGAAATTTAGATTATAAGCTCCAATGGGTGATGATAATGTCTGTAAAGAGCTGCAGAATATGGAATTATAGAAGTAAACACAATAAATTATATATAGTATGGGTAATGGGCAAAATGACCAAATGAATGGGTTTGGAAAATCCGCAATGCTGAGAAATTTTCTGAACTCGTTGCAGATATTCAAATGGTCATTCCTATACTGCAAATACAGCTTCAATTATTCTGCTACGATGGTGAAAAATAATCCCTGTTACTTGTCATAAAGGAAGTTTTCTCGTAGAACTACCTATCCCAGGAGAATAACATTGTAAAGAATAGTTAGCTGCTCACAAGACCATAAAGCTAATGAATGATGATAATGTCCATCTTGTTGGCTTCAGAAAACCCGCGTTTATTGGAAGGGTCCTCTTGACAATAAGATGATCCATGGGTGGACATAACATTGCTGCAATCTATGTAGCCGCACAGGGGCCCAAGATAAAAGAGGGCCACGACCACCTCCAAAGCATGTGGAATTGTGCATTATGATGAGCTATTTGGCTACACAAGGCCCATATATCGTTCTTGGACAGGGGCCCTCCTCTGTCTGCGTCCGCCCCAGAGATAATCCCAATGTACGGTGCTAGAGGTTATAAATGAGTGTACTCCCACTATTAGCTTAAAGGGGTTTTCCCATGAACAACAGTTCATTTTAATCAATAGATCTTGGAATAATAATAAGTTCCACAATTGCATGTGTTTAAATAAAATGTTCCTGAGCTGAGATAATCTTATAAATGTGCCCCTGCTGTGTACTGTGTAATGGCTGTGTCTGACTGTACAGGAACATGGTCTGATCATACCACAGCTCCTGGGCAGGGGAGGATGCAAGAGAGTATAAAGACAGGACAGCAGGGGATCACAGCTGAGTCTTACTGTGAGCTAAAATATTTTCCTGCCTGTTTTTAAACAATGTTTTACTTCAAAGAAAGAATCAACTGTGATCCCCTGCTGTCCTGTCTGTATACTCTTTTGCTTCCTCCCCTGCCCAGGAGATGTGGTATGATCAGACCATGTTCCTGTACAGTCAGACACAGCTATTACACAGTACACAGCAGGGGCACATTTATAAGATTATCTCAGCACATGAACATTTTATTTAAGCACATCCAATTGTGGAAATTATTATCATTCCAAGATCTATTGATTAAAAAAAATACTTTTATTCGTGGGAAAACCCCTTTATTTCAGACAATCCCTTTAATACACATCATATCATAATTACCTGTTTGGAATGAGCTTACAGCAGAGAGTGCACTGTCACACACATCATTTACTGCCATTACGGACACATTGTAGGACTGTCCACATTGTAAGCTCGGGTATGAGCACTGTGTAGTGGTAGTATTGCATGCGGAGATCTTCCCGTTTCCAGACAGCGTGGCCAGGTAGTAGAGGGCTCCTTTGCTGTCTGTCCATGATATTAAGGCATCATTGTTTTCACATTGCACATTTGTAATGATATCTCTTGGTTGACATGGGGCTGTGATAAGAGAATAATAATAACCATTGGTGCATTTAGGGCAAGACTTTGGAAAAGGCAAAATAGGAGTGTGCATGGCTTAGTGGGTAATAATCTTGGGAGGCCACAGAAATAAATGAGAAAAGCCAGAATAATTATAGTATGTTCTGGAATATAACTGTAGGAATAATAATGTCATCTGTAATTATCGCAGTATATAATGACTTCAGCTTGATCAATCTCCACACAAAAAAATAACAGTGCAGCTAAGAACTCCTATGTAATGCATAAATCATCACTTTCTGCTGAAGAACCTATATTAGCAACAGATAAAATAGATCACTAGCCCTTGTCATCTCCATTGCCTCCATATGTCTTGCTAAAGGATGTGGAAAGGGGTTGTCAAGAAAGAATGTGTCCTAACACTAACAAGGCAGGGGATAAAGGCATGACTGGTAAGGGTCCTACACCGTTCCTAAGAACAGAGGTTAAAAAAGTCCAGTGTGAGCCGAACGGTAGCCCTCATGCATGATAACCATTCCATTCACTTCTATGAGTCTATGGGAGCGGTAGTACATGTGAAACCATTTCTCCCACTGACAGTGAATGGAGCGGTAGTCACACATGCACTATAGAGCTTAATTTATATGGGGAATATGGAGCCCCCATTTCTGTGATCACTGGGGTCCCAAAAGTCAGTTTCCCACAACTTATATATTTAGCAGATATGCTGTGGATGAGTGGTGAATGTTGTTGGTGGGATAACAACTTAAGGCCACGGCCCTATTATCAGTATTCGGTCAGTATTCGGTCAGTATTTTTTCTCAGGAGTAGGAGCCAAAACCAGGTGAGGAACAATCAGAGAAAAGGTATAATAGAAACAAGTCACCAATTCTGCATTTATCACCCAGTTTTGGCTCCCACTCCTGAGAAAAAATACTGACCGAATACTGACCAAATACTGATAGTGGGGCTGTGGCCTTAAGGTGTGAATAATTAACTCCATGAACCTAAAAAGATTCTGCACTGCAGACCAATGTCCATAATTTTAGTTTTCTAGTGCCACACTTGGCATGCCATGTAAACTGAGGGTTATTCTAGGCCCAAACCTGCTGTTATGTGCTTTGCAGAGGGACGCAGCAAGACTGGCACCAAACCAGCAAAGGCGCAGCCACAGGCATACTTGGCACAAGCTGCCCAGCTAGGTGAACCCTTGAGGGCTGGCAATACTCTTCACCCAGCTCCCAGTAAATGGAAGGGGGACTATAGCAGAGCCCTTTCCAGGCCCACTGTCGCCAGAGAGCTGGCCTCTGGTGATGTGGCTAGTGCCTAGTCAAGCACCTGGTGAGTACCTCTGCAAGAACCCCAGAAAGTGTAACCAGAGGAGAAAATGAGAAAACCCCTGAAAAGATAGCAACACTAATGCTAGCACCACTCACCACCAAGCACAAAGGAACTGAAATAGGCTGAGTTCACACGATGCGTTTTTCATGCGTTTCCGCGGCGTTTTTGCAGTTGCGTAAACGCCGCGGAAACGCATGAAAAACGTATGGTAGAAGGGCAGCAATGTTCCCCAATGGAAATCCGCATGTGCTGTGCCCATGATGCGGATTTTTCCGCAGCGTAAACGCTGCGGTCAAAAATCCGCAGCATGTCAATTAATTTTGCGGAAACGCTGCTCTTTTGCCGCCATTGACTTGCATTAGACCGCATGGAATCCGCATCACTGTATATGTTGATGCGCTTTTCATGCGGTCTAATGTGCGGATGGTACCCGGGTGTGGATGAGAGGACTCTCATCCAGACCCAGGTACCATTAAAAAAAAAAGAATAAAATAAAAAATATATATATTCTCACCTTCTGACGGCCCGCGCTGCGTCCTGCCGGCTTCCCGCGCACTTCGCGGTTGAATGAAGGACCTTCGCTGACGTCAGAGTCATGTGACGGGTCACGTGACGCTGACGTCGGAAGGTCCTACAGTCTTCACTGCCGGCAGCCGGGACCGATGAAGCAGGACACCGGGGGCCATCAGATGGTAACGTATAGATTTATTTTTTATTTTTTGACATCACACACTATATAAATCCATGCCGGTTGCATGGATTTATATAGTGTGAAGTTGACAAGCACTTTCCAAGTGATGCTAAAATCGCTTGGGAAGCGCTTGTCAACCCGCATGCGGAAATGAAAGTGAAGACCGCTTCATTTCCGCATGTCCCTGGCAGGAAACCGCATGTACAATCCGCATGCGTTTTTTCCTGCCAGAGAGATGCAGAAACGCTCAGGAAAAAATCCTGAGCATTTCTGCATCGTGTGCACATACCCATAAACAGCAAAGAATCGAGCAGGGAGCAGGATTATATAGCCCGCCTAATGACCAGGTGTTGAATACCTCCCAATCATCCCCAGACAGCCACTCCCTGCTAGCTTCCACAGCAGAATGAACATAATTCCACCACTGCTTAGTGCCAGACAAAGCAGCGTCCTGCATTGCCTGACAACCGGGGAAATCAGTGAGAGACACGGCATCCCGTGTCCTCACACATCCTACAACGCTAGAGAGTGATTCTCCATAAGATTGGGACAGTCTCCGTGATTGCGTAGTAGCTCTGCCTCCAGGGTCAGGACATTGGCGGCACCTGAGACCGTATCACCGGACTTGCTCCATTCCCACGTGGGAGCACGGAATCACAATTCCTAACACCTGCCTTCCAAAAATAGATCTGTCTGCACATGTTATTAACAATATTTTAAAATTGTCTCCATAAGTACTGACCTGTCCAGGATTTGTGGACTGCGCTGTTTAATGACTTGCACTGATGGTTAGAAGAATAAACATGAAAGCTGTACTCCGATCCACACTCAAAACCCGACATTTGACAAGAGGTGTCAAAGCCATCACAGGAAAGCTCATTTCCCAAGGGATCAATGGCGACTGCTGTATGATAGGTCGGGTACATGTTGTTTTCATGCCAGGATACCAGAGCTTCATATTTCAAACAGTCAATGTTCACCTCCACCACATCTGGAGTACATGGAACTGCATATAAAGAAGACACATTCAATACTGAAAAGGTCATAGAGGCTAGGTTATACGCGGAAGCTTTAAAACTGATCTATTCATTTATATTGATTGAGTCAGTGTTATTAGGACTTCCAACAGGGGAATAACAATTGTGACCTCGATGGGGCTAGGGAGGTAGAGGAGCCACTCTACTGTAGAGCCATCCACAGGGGCAGCAGCACTACCTGGCCTCGCTTCACAATCAGGCACAATCAGACCCAGCATTCAAGTGAAGCGCCTGTTCAGAGAGGCAGGACATGCACATTGTCTCAGCAGACACAATGCAGCCCACAAAAGCAGACTTTCCTTTCTTCCCGGCCCTATGCATGGCACTGCACTCTGATTGCCACAAGGGCACTGTGCCTGTGAGTCAGTGGCATCTCCAGCTGGGAGATGATTAGTGTATTATGTGCACAGATCAGGAGTGATGACTGTGGGTGCCCGATGGGGTGATAAGCATTGTCATGCCATGCTGCAGATGGAGGGGACTGTGCTCTGGGATCCATATTAATCTAACCACTGACTTCCAACTACATATGTTTGGTGCAAGAAGAGCCAAAACACTAAAAATTCACCGCGGTGATAGTGTTCAATGCTGATCACTACATCAGTCAGTTCACATGTCTCCATTCCCATGTTCTCAACCCTCAATGCAATCCTGCCATATGGGCTGATATGCAGTAAACCCCATTGGTTATTCAATACAAGTTATCTTATATCCATTTGTCATAAATTTGCTGGAGTAAAGATCTGATACAAGTTGACTTAGATTAGATAAACTCGTCAGGGTGGAGCCTGTGGTTTCCATCCATGGTGATGTGAGTATGTGGATATATGTATTCTATATCTTTCTCCATGATTTTAGCAGTAATGATTCAGTGGCCCATTGTGAGTTTAGCAGTCTGACACCAGTTAGAATAGTTGGGATACTGTGAACACCGGCATGACTGTACCCAATTGTGTTAGTATGTGCACAGACCCCAGTATAGAGGCAGGGGCATTTTCCTGTGTTGTCATTGAATAAGGGCTTATCCAGACGTCAGTATTTTCCACGTACAAATAAAATGGACAGATTATTTTGATCACACTTTGATCAGTGTGATCTGAGTGTCATCAATTTTTCTCATATGTAGAGAAAAAAAAGTTTCTCCACCTTCTCCATTCTGACACTGTAAGAAAATCGGATTGTACTCGAATGTCACCTGAGTGCAGTCCAATTTTTTCCATGGACTCACAGACTTGCGTTGCCGTTTTTGATTAGACCGTCGGATCAAAATTGGACACGTGTCAGGTTTTTTACACGGAACACTCGGACCGATGAAATTGGACATGTGAACAGCCCCATAGGCTATCATAGGTATGAGTGCTATCCGTGAAAAACATAGATAGCACTCGTCCGAGAATAAGGGATGTCTGAATGAGGCCTAAGCAATAATTAGAAGTTAGATATCTGATCAGCCTGTAATTGCATTAGCTCAGATGGTATTTGATGTGATCACCTGTCGCAATAGTAACTTCGGTGGCTGCATCACTACCGCACTGTGTGTTCCAGGATGTAACCAACACTGAATAATTATATCCACAGCGAACCCCTTCGATAGCACACATATTTGTGGTTGTGTTACATGACAGAGTGTGTCCATTATTCCCTTTGGCCACCACTGCATAGGATACTGCCCCTCTGCCAGGAGACCAGGTAACATTCACAAGGTCCAGTGCTGAGCAGTCCATGTTGGTTTGAACGTTGGTGGGCATGCACGGTGCTGTGAATGAGGCAAGAATAGTATAGCAGCAACAAAAGCATCTGAAATATCACATGTTATTTACAATATACAGTACAGACCAAAAGATTGGACACACCTTCTCATTTAAAGATTTTTCTGTATTTTCATGACTTTGAAAATTGTACATTCACACTGAAGGCATAAAAACTATGAATTAACACATGTGGAATTATATACCTAACAAAAAAGTGTGAAACAACTGAAAATATGTCTTATATTCTAGGTTCTTCAAAGTAGCCACCTTTTGTTTTGATGACTGCTTTGCACACTCTTGGAATTCTCTTGATGAGCTTCAAGAGGTAGTCACCGGAAATGGTCTTCCAACAATCTTGAAGGAGATCCCAGAGATGTTTAGCACTTGTTGGCCCTTTTGCCTTCACTCTGCGGTCCAGCTCACCCCAAACCATCTCGATTGGGTTCAGATCTGGTGACTGTGGAGGCCGGGTCATCTGGCGTAGCACCATATCACTCTCCCTCTTGGTCAAATAGCCCTTACACAGCCTGGAGGTGTGTTTAGGGTCATTGTACTGTTGAAAAATAAATGATGGTCCAACTAAACGCAAACCGGATGGAATAGCATGCCGCTGCAAGATGCTGGGGTAGCCATGCTGGTTCAGTATGCCTTCAATTTTGAATAAATCCCCAACAGTGTCACCAGCAAAGCACCCCCACACCATCACACCTCCTCCTCCATGCTTCACTGTGGGAACCAGGCATGTAGAGTCCATCCGTTCACCTTTTCTGCATTGCCCAAAGACACGGTGGTTGGAACCAAAGATCTCAAATTTGGACTCATCAGACCAAAGCACAGATTTCCACTGGTCTAATGTCCATTCCTTGTGTTCTTTAGCCCAAACAAGTCTCTTCTGCTTGTTGCCTGTCCTTAGCAGTGGTTTCCTAGCAGCTATTTCACCATGAAGGCCTGCTGCACAAAGTCTCCTCTTAACAGTTGTTGTAGAGATGTGTCTGCTGCTAGAACTGTGTGTGGCATTGACCTGGTCTCTAATCTGAGCTGCTGTTAACCTGCGATTTCTGAGGCTGGTGACTCGGATAAACTTAACCTCAGAAGCAGAGGTGACTCTTGGTCTTCCTTTCCTGGGGCTGTCCTCATGTGAGCCAGTTTCTTTGTAGCGCTTGATGGTTTTTGCAACTGCACTTGGGGACACTTTCAAAGTTTTCCCAATTTTTCGCACTGACTGACCTTCGTTTCTTAAAGTAATGATGGCCACTCGTTTTTCTTTACTTAGCTGCTTTTTTCTTGCCATAATACAAATTCTAACAGTCTATTCAGTAGGACTATCAGCTGTGTATCCACCTGACTTCCGCACAACACAACTGATGGTCCCAACCCCATTTATAAGGCAAGAAATCCCACTTATTAAACCTGGCAGGGCACACCTGTGAAGTGAAAACCATTTCCGGTGACTAGCACTTGAAGCTCATCAAGAGAAGGCCAAGAGTGTGCAAAGCAGTCATCAAAGCAAAAGGTGGCTACTTTGAAGAACCTAGAACATAAGACATATTTTTAGTTGTTAAGTATATAATTCCACATGTGTTAATTCATAGTTTTGATGCCTTCAGTGTGAATGTACAATTTTCATAGTCATGAAAATACAGAAAAATATTTAAATGAGGCGTGTCCAAACTTTTGGTCTGTACTGTATATATATTTACATACATTCACACCCTATACGTAGTTTTGTAATCTATTAGAAAGCATTTTCATCTAGGGCCATGAATAAAAGGCTGGTATTTCTAAGCTGCGGTGTAAGGATATGACTACTGCAGTGATTAGAAAGGTGGAATAACATCAGCATTTTGTCCCCATGACTTAGCAGTTCCTAGGGTTGCAGCGGTTTCATGGGTCACTTCAATCCATAGTATCCATTTGATCGGCATGTGTAAGCGGGCATACTGTAGGTCCTGTGCTCTCTGCTCAGTTTCACAAGGGTAATGATGTCAGGCTTTTTGATTTCCATCCCTCACACTCTACTGGCAAATTGCACCAGTACCAATGCTATATGCAATTTGGTAAAACAGAATAAAAGTGCAAACATAAGTCAAGGACCCTGATTGGTCAAAGTGTTTACCTCAGAAATTGTGAATAAAACTCTCTAAAAAGTTGCACTTTTTTGTACAATGCGAGGTTGCGCTAAAAATGTAGCGACTTTTGGTGTTTTCCCACTAGTTTTGGCCAAAATGTGCTGAGCTAGGGCGGGTTGTGGCAAGACGACACCCGCTCATCTAATTCATGACAAGTTGTGGCATATCTTATGCCATACATCTTACTCCAGTCGCTGACTGTGCTAAGATTAGTGGTGTGGCGCACACAGAGGCGCTCACCACTTTCCAGATGAGCCTCATTCATTAATAAGCATCGGCCTCTTAATGATCTTAATGAATCAGGCGCCTCTGACTCCAGCGCGCCTCCTCATCAACACCGCTGTGAACAATGCCAGTCTTGATGAACCGGGGCCACAGTGTCATCTGTTAGTCAGTGCTTCAAATGGATTATAGAGAGGGAACATTACACCCATTAGATGGGAATACAGTTTTCTATCTACCATCAAGCAGTGATTGGAACAAGTCCATGCTGTTGCGTGTTTTGCATTGACCCATGGTTTTACATATGTTACATGGAGCTATATGGTATTATTTCAGTTGAAATGCTTCAAAAACCTAAAAAATGTCTTTAAGAAATTGGGTTCTAAGGAGTTAGGTTTATCCTTGTGGAGAGTGACATGCCAGGTCTGGCACGCCAGTATGAGGAGACTTAAACGCCTTGCATGCTTCTTTGGGAAATTAAATATACATGTCACTCTTCACAGGGAGAAACCTCACCCCTTAGATCCCAGTCTTAGCCTCTCACCCAGCCAAATCAGATTTCATACTTTGTACTGACGAGGGGCAATACCCCGAAACAATGTGTCTGCAAATTGAGATTCTGATTTGTCTTTTATAAGTCATATGGCAAGGCTCGTAAAAGGGTCCTTAATAATGACTTGTAGGATCACTACTTCCAACAGGTCCCACTATAGCGTTCAAGTCCTCTTCCTCTCTGAAGAGACAATTAAGAAATTGTACACTTTCATGCTTGTCTATAGCCGTATCTTAGACACACTGACCTGTTGTAACTGTTGTGGCATTAGTTGTAATGCTGTGGCAGCTGCCATCCATTGCTGTGACAGTGACATTGTAGAGCTGTCCGCACTCTAAATTAGACACTGAGCATGAGGTGGTTGATGAAACACAAGAAGCTTCACTGCCATCAGGCCCATGGAATACCGCCATATACGACACTGCCCCAGCACTCGGCTCCCACCGGACTGACGCTCCGTTTACACCACAATCCGGTGCTGCAGTGAGGTACATCGGGCTGCATGGGGCTGTAAGATTCAGGTAAAGCACGTTATCCTAACCATTCCAGTCAAATTAGTATATATAATTACATAGTTATTTAATATAAGAGATCCAACTACCTCTCATACATGTTACCTGGCCCAGTCAGGTCCCCACATGAGGTAGATAAACCCAAAAGATCAACATGTGGGGGGAATGGTGTCAGAACTATCAGCTCTTTAAATTGCCTCACGCTGAATCTCCTGCAGCTGTGACACACTTACCATGCGGAGTCACTGGAGGTGACCGGAGGACAGCCATACTAGCATGTACATGTCAGCAGGTGTCATCTCAATGCAAGTGCCTGCCATTGTTAGCAATAGTGTTGTCACAATACCCAGGAAGAAGGAAGCAAAATGGTAAGGGGATATAGCAGCTACTGGGGCAGGGCAAGGGAGAGAAATTCTGGAGAGGCTTCCCTCCTTTCTCTGAGTGAGGTGCACAGATTGTGACACTACATCTACTCCACCATGTCTACAGAACGCTTCAATTCCCGTGTAATGTAGGACAGAAGGACGACTCCTTGTGTCTTGTATATAAATCACAATCCGCAGATCGGCTGCACATGATGTGGACCTGTCCAGACTTGGATATTTTTTGGAAGCGAGTGACAGATATAATTAACAATGTCTATTCTGTAAATGTGTCTCTCTAACCATTGGAGTGTATATTGGTGTAGGTGGGAGATTACGGAAAGATTACTGTAGCAAGCATGCTCTATATGGCACTGGATAGATGAAAATGTATTGAGAAGTTAACGTAGTATTCCCATCTCCAAGATCCTATCCCAATATTATATAACAACAATTGCCCTTTTTTCCCCAAAAAATAGCCCTAGATATCTGGGCAGCACTTCTCATCAATATACATTTTTACATAAGAATTCACCAGGTATGTAGTTTCCAGGCAAAAACTAGAAGTGACAAAAAAAATTAATCATAAAATCAATTTTTTATTTGAAAATTATATTTAAAACCTGACAGGAAGTGGTGGAGGCGGAGCCTGCCGTGTGCTGCAAGAGTTGTGCTGTGTGTGGAGAGAGCTCCTGGGAAGGGAGGAGAGCTAGGCGGAGGTGACCGAGCGGACCGGGAGGACCAGTAGGAGGCGACCGGAGGGACGAGCGCAAGAGAGCGCTGTGGCAGCGTGCAGTGCCGGCCAGCGGAGGGTGCCAGGTGGTGGTGACCAGGAGGTGATCAGGAGGACCGGTAAGAGGCGACCGGAGGGACAAGCGCGCTGTGATAGCGTGCAGCGTCCCTAGAGGAGGTGAGTGAGGGGCAGGAGGCCGCGATAAGCGGCCCTACTGAACCCAAGTGTGTACTGTACTGTATTGTATTTGTATCTGTATTGTAATTGTATTGTATTCCCTAGTCCATATTTAATTGATTACCCCCCCGTCCATATTTAATTGATCACCCCCGTCCATATTTAAATTGATTCCCCTGAACACCCCCGTCCATATTTAACTGATCCCTCTGACCACATTAAATTGACCCCCCCGTCCTCATTTAATTGATCCCCGACCACCCCCCGTCCATATTAAAGTGATCCCCCTGACCACATTTAAATGATTGACCCCCCCAGCCCATAATTGATTGATCCCCCTTGTCCTATTTAATAGATTCCCCTTGTCCACTTTTACTCATCCCCAGTCCCTATCTATTTGCCTTATCCCCCACCATATTTAATTAACCCCTGTCCATAATTAATTGATTGATTCCCCAGACCACAATTAATTATTTCCCCAGTCCATATTTATTGATATTATTGATACTTATTGATCCCCAGTCCTTAGTTAATTGACCCACCGTCCATACCTATTTATTTGCTTTACCCCCCATCCTATTTAATTAAACCCCCTGTCCATAATTAATTGATTGATTCCCTAGTCCACAATTAATTATTTCCCCAGTCCATACTTATTGATCCCAGTCCATAGTTAATTGACACACCGTCCATACTTAATTAATCCACCTGACCCACTCAGCTGATCCCCGTCCATACTTAATTGATACTTAATTGATCCCCCGTCCATACTTAACTGATCCCGCGCCGATATCTAATCGATACACTTGCACATCCCTAATTGATCCCCGTCCATACACCTATATATAAATAATTGTGTTTTGTACTTGTACATATATACTGACTGTATCCCCATATTTAGAATGACGTCCATGTTGGCCGGAGCCGTGCAGTGTACATCTTGCGCAATGTATGCATTCCCTGAGCTACCGCTCAGGGATCCATACTGCTGCGAGAGATGTGAGCATATCGTGCACTTGGAAGCCCAAATCCTGGATCTAAGTGCTCAGATAGCGGTACTGAGGAGCATCGACAACATGGAACGGAGTTTGCTGCTCACTGAGCAGACACTCAATGGGTCAACACTGGGGGTGGAGCTTAGTGGGGAAGCGCAGGCTGAACAGGCAGGGAGCTGGGTAACAGTTAGAAGGGATAGAGGGAAGAAGTATAGGAAGGCTGGTTCAGAACCGGCATTATTGGAGCACGACAGATCCTCTGACCGCCGGGGGAGTGTATGCTCCAGTAATGAGGGGGAGGGGGGAAGTGTAGGGCAGGCTAGACAGGTCCTGGTAGTGGGTGACTCTATTATTAGGGGGACAGACAGGGCAATCTGTCACAAAGACCGGGATCGCCGAACGGTGTGCTGCCTCCCTGGCGCTCGAGTCCGGCACATCGCGGATCGGGTTGACAGGTTACTGGGTGGGGCTGGCAAAGACCCAGCGGTCATGGTCCACATTGGCACCAATGACAAAGTGAGTGGTAGATGGAGGGTCCTTAAAAATGATTTCAGGGATCTAGGTAGGAAGCTTAGGGCAAGGACCTCCAAGGTAGTTTTCTCAGAAATACTACCAATCCCGCGAGCCACACAGGAGCGCCAACGGGAGGTTAGGGAGGTGAATAAGTGGCTAAAGAGTTGGTGCAAGGCAGAAGGGTTTGGGTTCATGGAGAACTGGGCCGACTTCGCTGTCGGCTACAGGCTCTACCGTAGGGACGGGCTGCACCTCAATGGGGAGGGTGCAGCGGTGCTGGGGAAGAAGATGGCTAATAGGTTGGAGGAGTTTTTAAACTAGAGACGGGGGGGGAAACCAAGGAAATAGGTGGGATGTGAGGCAAGCAAGGGGGAAGGGGAGAAGTGAATATAATGAGGGTGGAGAGGGGGGTGGGGATAGTACAGTTAGATCGTTAAAGAAGAATAGGATGCTAAATAACCCCAAAGTTTTATCTTGCATGCTGACCAACGCAAGAAGCCTGACCAATAAGGCGGATGAGCTGCGGGCGCTTATATCGGAGGAGAGGTATGACATCGTAGGTATAACAGAGACTTGGCTAGACGATAGCTACGACTGGGCGGTAAATTTAACAGATTATAGTTTATTTAGAAGGGACCGGAAACAGGGGAAGGGCGGAGGAGTCTGCTTATATGTAAGGTCACGTCTAAAGCCCAGACTAAGGGAAGATATAGGAGAGGGAGAAGAGGGGGTCGAGTCCATGTGGGTAGAGATAGAGGGGGCAAAAAATAAAAATAAAATATTACTGGGGGTCTGCTATAAGCCACCTAATATAACAGAGGAGAATGAGAAACTGCTATTAGGACAAATAGACAAAGTAGCAAAACATAATGAGGTGATTGTAATGGGGGACTTCAACTACCCGGATATTGACTGGGAAACAGAAACCTGTAGATCGCAGAAAGGAAAAAGGTTCTTGACAAATATCAAGGATAATTATCTCTCCCAACTAGTGCAGGAACCAACGAGAGGGAAGGCAGTGTTGGACTTAATATTGACTAATAGGCCTGATAGAATAACTGAGGTACAGATAGGGGGGCACCTAGGTAATAGCGATCATAATATTATCAATTTCAAAATGCCCTTCAGTAGGGTTATCAATAAGGGAATAACTAAAACATTAAACTTTAGGAGGGCGAAGTTTGATCAGCTGAAAGAAAACCTTCAGCTTATAGACTGGGACAAAGTTCTTAATCAAAGGAATACGAATAGTAAATGGGAAACCTTCAAAAGAATTCTGAATACTCAGTGCGAGAGGTATATACCGTATGGGAATAAAAGGGCCAGAAATAAGAGGAAACCAATATGGTTGAATAAGAACGTAAAAGGGGCGTTAAATAGCAAAAAAGAGGCATTCAAGAGATTAAAACAGGAAAACAGCAAGGAGGCACTAATGTGTTACAAGGAAAAAACGAGAACCTGCAAAAAACAAATAAAAATAGCAAAGGAGGAAACAGAGAGACGTATTGCTAGGGAAAGTAGATCAAATCCCAAACTGTTCTTTACGTATATAAATAGTAAAAGGATTAAATCGGATAATATTGGACCGATAAAAAGTGAGGAAGGCAAAATCATAGAGAAAGATGAGGATAAAGCTAATCTATTAAATAATTTTTTTTCGTCAACTTTCACAAAGGAAAAAGAACTAACAGGCGAAATGAGAAGTGACAAGCTTAATCCTCCACTAAGTATGACAAATCTAACCCAAGCTGGGGTACAGAAACGCCTCAGTAACATTAAAATAAACAAATCACCAGGACCTGATGGCATACACCCACGGGTACTAAGGGAACTAAGTAATGTGATAGACAGACCGTTATATCTTATATTTAAGGACTCTGTTGAGACTGGGTCTGTACCACTTGATTGGCGACAGGCGAATGTAGTGCCAGTATTCAAAAAGGGAGCGAAAAGTGACGCCGGAAACTATCGGCTGGTGAGTCTGACGTCCGTTGTGGGTAAAATTTTTGAAAGCTTCATTAAAGAGGCAATCATGGAGCATCTTGATGCTAATAATCTATTAACCCCGAACCAACATGGATTCATGAGGAATCGCTCCTGCCAAACAAACCTGATTGACTTCTACGAGGAGGTTAGCTCTCGAGTAGATCAGGGGGAACCAGTGGATGTCATGTATCTCGACTTCTCAAAAGCGTTCGATAGCGTGCCACATAATAGGTTGGTATACAAAATGAGAATGATGGGGCTGGGGGAAAATGTCTGCAAGTGGGTAGCTAACTGGCTAAAGGATAGAAGGCAGAGGGTGGTTATAAATGGAATATACTCAGATTGGGTAAGCGTCACTAGTGGGGTACCACAGGGGCCTGTACTAGGCCCAATGTTATTTAATATCTTTATTAACGACATAGTCAACGGGATAAATAGTAAAATATCAATATTTGCAGATGACACAAAGTTATGTAAAACAATTAATACAAAAGAGGACAGTGCAGACCTACAGAGGGATTTGGATAAGCTGGGTATGTGGAGCATTAAATGGCAAATGAGGTTTAACGAGGAGAAATGTAAGGTCATACATATGGGAAGGAAAAATGGAAGTCACCAGTACTCACTGAATGGGAAATCATTGGGGAATTCAGAGATGGAGAAGGACTTGGGCATCTTGATTGATAGCAAACTAAATTGGAGTGCCCAAAGTCAGGCCGCTGCTGTAAGGGCAAACAGGGTAATGGGATGTATCAGAAGAGGTATAGCTGCAAAGGATGAGAACATTGTTCTTCCACTGTACAAAGCACTGGTCAGACCACACTTGGAATACTGTGCTCAGTTATGGGCCCCAATATATAGAAAGGATATAAATGAGCTTGAAAAGGTACAAAGGAGGGCAACAAAATTAATAAGGGGAATGGAGGGACTGCAATACCCAGAGAGGTTGGCAAAACTAGGACTATTCAGCCTGGAAAAGAGAAGGTTGAGGGGGGACATAATAAATGTGTACAAATATGTTAGGGGACAGTATAGAGACCTTGCCCGGGATTTGTTCAAAAGGAGGGATATTACGGTAACAAGAGGGCACTCACTAAGACTGGAAGAGAAAAGGTTTCAGCACCAGCATAGGAAGGGGTTCTTTACGGTAAGAGCAGTGAGAATATGGAATTCACTGAGTGAGGAGACGGTAATGTCGGATTCACTACACCAGTTCAAGCGGGGACTGGATGCTTTTCTAGATACCAGGCAGATTTCAGCGTATACTTAAAAATAGAATAAAATAGTAGGTTGATACAGGGATTTATTCTGACTGCTGGTTTCAGAGTCGGGAGGGAATTTTTCCTCAGGTGAAGATTGGCTAAATCATTTGGGGTTTTTGCCCTCCTCTGGATCAACTTTAGCAATTACAGAACTAACAGGTCGAACTTGATGGACGCAAGTCTTTATTCGGCTTTACTAACAATATGTAATTAAAATCAGGAATAGGTGCTAGAGAAGAATGAAGGACTAGAGCTCCAAATAATGGTAATAGCAATATAGGCAGGTAAACTCATGGGTTTGTTAATTATAAACGGCTAAGCAGATAGCTAATGATTTTCACATGTGAGGATGTACCCCAATAATATTGACCTCTATATAAGGCACTCAGAATTTTCAGGGCTAATATTATGTTAGAAGCTATGCATTCAAATAGGCAATAAGACAAGTACAATTGTCAGGCACTGATGCACCTTAAGACACCTGTTTAATTTAGGATATGTTACCATGCTGATTATAGTGGTTTTCAAATAGTTGTACCTTATGTGTTATCTGCTTAATGCACTTTATAGCTATAATGTCTAAATTTGACAAATGGTATTGATATAATTGTACTATTCTGAGTGCTTTATATATAGAGGTGAATATTATTGTGACATTTTGCACTTTAATCAGTTTATTATAAGCATGTGCACTTTATACTTGGAGAGGTCAAGTGCCATCTGCAGGCCATTTTGAATAATTACAATGTATTACTTCTAGTTCTCGGTGAGCATTTTCAAGCAGCAATAAATAAGCATAACATATTATGAGTATATTGCTCAATTAAATTTTCTATTGATATTTATCTAATTGCCAGATTTTAAATAGTTTCTTCACTGGCAGAAGTAGGGGAACATCCTCACATATGAAAATCATTAGCTATCTGCTTTAGCCGTGTATAATAAGATTAACAAACCCATGAGTTTACCTGCCTATATTGCTATTACCATTATTTGGAGCTCTAGTCCTTCATTCTTCTCTAGCACCTATTCCTGATTTTAATTATGTTTTAAATATAATTTTCAAATAAAAAATTGATTTTATGATTCATTTATTTGGTCACTTCTAGTTTTTGCCTGGAAACTACATACCTGGTGAATTCATGTTTAAAAATCCTATCCCAATATGTAGTAGGTGTAATAATAATAATATTAATAATTAATTAATTAATAATAATATTAGAAAATACCTCCAATTAGAAATGTAATATAGTTCTTATTCATGTGCAGGACATTGCAGGACCTTAGGTATCCATGGTTACCACCACTCAAAGTGACAGTCAGTTAGTTGTTAGTGGTCATCACCATGGACCTGAGCTACTGCAATGCCCTGCACGTGGGGAAAACGACCTAGCGAATCAGAAGAACTATACTACATGTCTAATTGGAGGTATATGCTAATATTATTATTATTATTATTATTATTACAAACCGGGGCTCGATTTCAAAATTTGAAAAAAGTTATCAGTGTGGATAGATACGTCAGGAATGGCATCTAGAGAATTTACCAGATTTCAATTTGGGCTGATAACAGTGTAAAGATGTCTGGTAACCCAGTACCCATGTCCACTATATGAAATTATAATGATTTTCATTAGTCCCACTATGTGCTCATGTGAAGTAACTATGAGGCTGTTTCACATCTATCACATGCAACTGAAGTACATATTGGGAGCAGTTCCTGACATATACGATGTGCCCACCATTGACAATGCATAGCCATAATGTTCATTATTTGGACTCCATTTTCCTTATTGACGTCAATGGATACATCTGGGGACATGGTTGAATCCAGTTTTCGGGTATAAACACAAAGCACAAACCTCCCACCCATTTGACGGAGTGACCTCACAAATATCATCCTTTTCATTGCCCACTTACCGGATTTGGCTTCCACGGTGGCGCTCTGTGCACTCTTACATTCATCATGCATGGCCAGAATAGTCAAGCTGTATACCTCCCCACATAGAAGAGGGGACAACTGACAGGTGCTGTCCGAGACGTCTGCAGTGATAACATCCCCCTGTCTTCCCACAGCTGTAGCCGAATAGCCAGTAGCTCCAGGACTGATATCCCAAAACACGTTAAGGGTATTTTCCTGGCACAAAGTTGTAGTGTTTATGTTCTGAGGAACACATGGCACTAAAATCGCAAAGAGTTTGGGAGACTTTATTCTTTCATAAGAATAGTAATGTAAAAAAAAATTGTAATTCAAGACTCCTTCATATTATACTGTATGTATATCTTCCGCAAAACAAGTTCAAGGATATTCTGATTTCAATAAAGGTGACTGATTACAGGAGTTGTGGCATGATCATCGTATGACAGTGACAACTGGGAGGAAATACTGAACTTATCCAGATAGCAAGCAATGAAATTAAAAGAAAAAACACAAGGAAAATATATTGGAAATTTGTATAACCTTTCATAATACAAAGATTTTTTTTTTTTGCTGAAACCTCTATACCAGTTTATTTCATCATGACTATTACAAGTGCTTCTCACTAAATTAGAATATCATCAAAAAGGTAATTTATTTCAGTTCTTCAAAGCAAAACGTGAAACACATGTATTATATAGAGTCATTACAAACAGAGTGATCTATTTCAAGTGTTTATTTCTGTTAATGTTGATGATTATGGCTTACAGCCAATGAAAACACAAAAGTCATTATCTCAGTAAATTAGAATAATGAACAAAAAACACCTGCAAAGGCTTCCTAAGCGTTTAAAAAGGTCCCTTAGTCTGTTTCAGTAGGCTCCAAAATCATGGGGAAGACTGCTGACTTGACAGATGTTCAGAAGGCAATTATTGACACACTCCACAAGGAGGGTAAGCCACAAAAGGTCATTGCTAAAGAAGCTGGCTGTTCAGAGTGCTGTATCCAAGCATATTAATGGAAAGTTGACTGGATGGAAAAAGTGTGGTAGAAAAAGGTGCACAAGCAACCGGGGTAACCACAGCCTTGAAAGGATTGTTAAGAAAAGGCCATTCAACAATTTGGGGGAGATTCACAAGGAGTGGACTGCTGTCCTTATTCTGTCATGATTTGTGTCATTTGATATAATGTATGGAATGGCATGTAGCGCTGTTCTTGCTGTCTTATCTTATGGAATTGCCCTCCAACACTAATGTACTGTACTTTTATATATTTTTTTATACTGCTTGCACAGCTAAGAGAGAACACAGCACCAGCAACTGGCTGCGTAGATTTAGAGAGAACACTGAGCATATATTATACTCACTTTACCTACATAAGACATGTATATACAGTAGAGTGGTCTAGGGGTAGTGATTGCATTCCTAGTAATAGTGGTTAAAGGGTTACTCCCATCTTCAAAGATGGATATTGTCAGATCGTGCAAGCGATTTGGCAATTTACTGCTCATTATTAACATTTACATCTGATCTTCACATATTAGTAATTTTCTTTTATTTACAGCTCATTGCCTTGGAGACTGACCACTGCTGTCGTCTAGCTTGTAAGCACTGCACTGAAGCAGGCCTGGATTAGGAGGTAACAGTGATGTCCAGTGAACCTGGTCAGCTTCAGTGCTTACAAGCTCAATATAAAAGAATTTCTAAGAACTGTGCATATTTCTCATGTCTAGCAGCGATGGTCGGTCTTCAAGGCAGCGAGCTGTAAATAAAAGTGTTAATAACTCAAGAATGGCTGAAAATTTTAATAAGTAGTAAATTGAAAAAAGATTTGAATTAAGTAGCACTATCCGACAATACCATTTATGAAGATGGGAATAACCCCTTAAGAAGGGCTCAGGGGTAAATATCTGATATCTCTGGTTAGCAAAGTGATCAACAAGCCCATTCTCGGGGCTTTAGGATGGTGAAAGAGAGTTCATTTCATACAATCTAGAATGTATGTGTTGATTCATTTCATCATTGTGTGGATTGATACCTGTGCCAGGTTTGCCAACAAATGTTCATCTAGTAAATGGCATCATGCATCATTCTGGACACTGACCTGTTTTAAATGATCTTTTCGTACTATTCTGACCCATGCATGTTCCATCCTCAGCCCAAACGGTGACTGTGTAATTCCGTCCACATTCTAGTTCGGGGGTCTCGCACCTAGTGTTAGTTGTGTTGCAAGCCAAGGTATTAACTCCTTCCACTACAGCCGAATATGACCTTGCATTGCGACTAATCTCCCATTGTATGAACCCTGAATTATTATCACATAATGCATAGGCTTCTAGAATCTGGGGAGGACAAGGAACTAGAAAAACCAAAACAATGAAAAAATAAAATATGAAATATTGTTCATCTACAATAAAAAAAAAAAACAGTTTTGGTCCTTTAAGACTTACTTGTCCAAAGGTGGATGGAATTATTCCCGTTGCTGATGCAATCTGCAGATTCACTGACCAAGATGATGTCATACTCCATGTCACATAAGAGGTCATGAAGTTCATAGTGGGTATTTGTGGTTGTGATGGAGGTCTCATTCTGCCCTGCACGAGCTGTCACTGTGTATGCAGTGGCTCCAGGAGCCCCATCCCATGATAAAGATATGGAATAAGTCTCACAGGTCACAGATTTCACAAAATTAGTAGGAACACACGGAGCTAAAATGAAATAATAATAATACATTTTCACTGAATCTCAGCTGAGATATTAATATATTAATACTCAGACCTCTCATCTTTTTACAATACTTTTTACATACTATGTTAACATTTATTCCATCTCTTAATAATAAAATACATTCTCTTTTTAAGATTTAAAGGGATTGTCCAGTGCGGGGGTGGGCAATTCATTTTACAGTTGAGCCACATGAGAGACTGTGACTGTTGTAGAGGGCCGAAACAATGAACCAAATTGAATTCTGTTCAATATAAATATTAACATTTTATTATTTTATCTTAATTTTGTTGCTTAATATTGAGCAAAATTAAAAGTCTGTTGACTCGCTGCTTCAACTAATAGAAGTTACAATACAGCTTATTGTATGTACTCTTACCAGTAGCAGCTAATCAAACCTATATAATTTACTGCTTATTATAAAGTTTATAGCAACCAGTAAATCATATTGCTCCTCTTATTCAGCCCTTGTAGCATGATCAGCAGCTCCCCCACACAAAGATTGATGCCCCAGAGTCCCTAATACAGAATGATGATCTCAGAGATTCCCCACACAGTATGCTGAACCCAACTGCCTCCCCACACACAGTATGATGTCCCCACACACAATATGATGCCCCACACGATATAATTCCCAACAGCCCCTCAACACAGCATGATGGTCAACAGTGGCCCCCCAAACAATATGATCTCCACAGTCCCCACACAGTTATTATGATGACTCCCATATCTCCTTAAAAGTATGATCCCACACACACAGTACGGTGGCCTCTGCACAGTATGATTATCCCCACAGTTCCCCTCCCACCAACACATTATATAAGAGCTGTGTTGCCCACCAACACATTATAATTCCCCACAGCTCCTCAACACAGCACAGTACAGCTACCCAAAAAGTATTATCCCACATACAGAATGATGGTCTAAACACATTATGATTTCCCCCACAGCCCCCTATACACATTATAATCCCCCACAGCCCCCCCACACCGTATGAGCCTCTGCAGCTCCCAAACCCAATAAAACAGAAAGCACAGCCCCTAAACAGTATGATCCCCTACAGTTCCCCACACACAATATTTACACCGTTGACCCTTATTTTTCAAGACTTCTGAAATTTGTGCTGGCATACTGTATACCAGCTTTCTGGGCCAAATCCTGATGACAACCCATTTTTGTCTATTCAGTGATTGGAGATTATCGCAATTTCTGTGTTTTTATTTGCAGAAGTCTTGAAAATTAAGGGTCAACTCTGTGAATATTGAGTCTTTGCATAAATTTGTTGTATTTGTCAATAAAAGTATAAAACCTTATGAAATGCTGATAATTGTACTTACTGTACCTCTTTCTCCATAGACTTAATTGTAAAAGCAACTTCCAGATCACACATAAAATCCAGTGTGATCTGGAGAGTCAGAATAGAAGTCACATGAGTGAGAAGAGGACCAGACAGATGCTGAAAACCGGGCAAGACTGCAATTGGTGAGTATATTAACGCACTTACACTACATTACATACACATGTAGATAGGTTTACAGAATAAAAAATTTCATGGGAGTGTTTTGTTAATTCATCAGCCTGGAATGTAGCTATTTTGTATACTCAGCCAGGTTCTAGTTGTCGGTCTCCTTGGCAACAAGCTGTACACTATGTAAGATAAAAGCTCTCATAACAGGAGAATGACAGCAGAGAAAAATGCAAGTCAGTTACAAACTTGCTTATTCTCATGCTATTGAACTTACTATATGAACTTCATAACATTGGCATAATCCTTTAAATCCATGTATAGCTGGGGACATGGAGCTCTTGTATCAGATAAACGGAGCTCCAAACACAATGAAAGTGTATTAATGAGGTTTTCCACCCGTGATTAAAAAACAAAAATAAAACATGAATGAGGCACTAAAAAGTAAAACAAAAAATCCTCCTCACCTTACTGATTACTTGCGCTCCCGTGGACATCCTGCGCTGATTGTGTTAACATGACTGATATCACTTCCAAAGAAGCAATCTTGGTATGGCGATACATGGGGGTAGCATTCCCCACCTGACTAAGTATGGATGCACACCCTCTTAATCATTCCTGGATTGGAACTCCGTATTGAGAATGTGGTAACTGCAAACATCTTTTTCTGTGTCTGCTATTTTGTGGAGTACAGTTTTATTTACTGCATCATTAATGCATTTTTTCATCCTTGTGTTGCATCCATTCATTTATACTGTGAGTGGAGGTCCATTGCCAAACCTGGGGCTGGGACTGTGACCTTTATGTTTTCTGATGGTTTTTCTTTTTAGATATGTTTTGTATCTAGTAGGTATATATGTCTATAAAGTACCCCCTTTTTATATTGGATGTGCTGCTCTTTATGTGTATGTTTCTTTATCCCTTACATGGTTTATTGGTTTATTGTTCCTTGTCCATACACCTGCTGGCACTCCTGGGATTTACCTGTATTTTATTATGTAGTACCAACTTAGCATGATAAACCTTGTGGACGAGTATGTGCAATGATGGCAACAGATCTTGATTAACATACCCTGAATGAAATAGTTACCTGTAACAATGGAGACAGAAGAACTGTTGTCACTGCGACACTGGTCATTATACGCTGCCGTTGTCACAGTGTAAGTCTTGCCACACTCAATGCCACTAATGTCACATCTCAGATCTGTAGTATTACATGTCAGTGTCTTCCCACTTTGATCTATTAATGTTCCTGTGTAATAATCGGCTCCTGCGGCAGCGCTCCATAACAGTGTTAGAAAGTCCGAGGCGCATGAAGGCTTGGTGTCCAGTTGTTGAGGCACACAGGGACCTAATGATGGAGCAGGTATATTGGGAAAGAACATTAGAGAACACTATAAATAAAATAAAAAACATATATAGTTATTTTTTGTGTGTACTTTTTTGCAATAGAGCTCGATTCATTATTGCATTTGTGCCTATTTTGTATCTAGTTTTGCCTTTTTTAAGGCTGTCTTTTGTTTTGTGCCGAATTCTTCTTGTAAGGCCACGGCCCCATTATCAGTATTTGGTCAGTATTCAGTATTTTCTCTCAGGAGTGGGAGCCAAAACCAAATGAGGAACAATCAGAGAAAAGGTAGAATAGAAACAAGTCACCAATTCTGCATTTATCACCCACTCCTGATTTCGGCTCCCACTCCTGAGATGAAATACTGATCGAATACTGACCAAATACTGACAGTGGGGCCGTGGCCTTAGATGAAGTCTACTTTGTCAATGCATATCAGCTTTTTGTCTGTTCACCATTATGGCAGTTTTTGGAATCCAGATGTTTGAAGTTAATTCATTATTTGTGACTTTTTTAAAAGTTATACAGTTTTTGCGCAGATGTGCTCCAGTCTCCCCCTGGAATGATTTTTTTTTGTATACTCGAAATTTTTGTGCAAGTGTTTTAGTTAGAGTGTTCTTTTTTACCATATATATATATTTTTTAGTGTTTTCTTTTACCATATAAGTAAAATAAAATAAGGCTACGCTCCCACAATGAGCTTTTAGTGAGTTGAGTTTTTGGTGCTGTGTATTTCACTGGGTCATAAACGCAGCCTCTTACAGCTCCAGCAATGTGGATGGGATCTATAGAGATCTCCTGCCCGCTGTGCTTTTTTTTACACTGTGTAAACTGACCTGCGGTGCGTGTTTCTCATCCACAACATGTCAGTTTCTCTTGTGGGTATCCTGAGTTTTATGTGCGGATTTTCCCCACAGACTTACATTACATGCGGAAAATCCACAGGTAAAAAACACACATGCGGTTTTAGTGCGTTTCAGCAGCGGAAACGCATCACAAACGCACGTAATCCGCACCTAAGTATATCAATAAAGTTTAGTCAAAGCCAAATACCAGGAAGTTTCAAAAACAAAGCAGCTTTATTTAAAGCATGACACAAAAAGAGAAAAAACATAATGTCAAAAATGCGATAAAAGCTCATCGCGGGAACGTAGCCTAAGGCCGCGTGCACATATAGAGTATTTGGTCAGTATTTTACCTCAGTATTTGTAAGCCAAAACCAGGAGTGGAACGATCAGAGGAAAAGTATAATAGAATCACGTCAGCACTTCTGTATTTATCACCCACTCCTGGTTTTGGCTTACAAATACTGAGGTAAAAAACTGACCAAATACTGAATGTGTGCACGCGGCCTGACAGTGTATGAAAATGGCAAGTAAGATAAAAAGACATTAGATAGACCATTCACATCACCTACTAAATGTAAATGAAATTACACGTTATTGATCATATAGTTAGAGAGCTAAAATAAACCTGAAAAAAGAAACAATGTGGTAATTATGGCAGGAAACCCCAATAACATCGCAGCTATGTAGATCTATTTGAAGCACTTCTGCCATGTGACTATAATCAGAGTACTTAATGTAGGGCTATGTTCACACTGAGCTGTTTGAAGTCTTTAAAAACCATGAGTTTTCCAAGCAGAAATCACTTCAGGAAAGTCATGTCTTCTGTGGAGATATTGCTGTTGCCTTTCTTTCCCTGGTTTTGAAGAGGTTTTGAACAGTTTTGCCTGCGATGTTCTTTGCAATGTTTTGCTTAGACAGTGCCTACTTTTGTCAGGACTCCTCCAGGAGTTGAAGTCATCTGTACTTTTTTTTTCACTTACAGTTTTTCAAAACCTCTTCAGGAAAAAAAAGCTCAAAAACTCTTCCTATGAACAGCAAAATGGATTTCCATAGAGATTAAATGGAAGTGTTTTCATAGAGGTTTTGAAGCAGTTTTTGAGGATGATTTTGGTAAGGATCTGCTCCAAAAACTCAGTATGTAGATAGCCCAAATTTATGAGTTTTTTTTGCTGGGTTTTTCGGAGTAGAAACTCTCCAAAAACCAAGAATTTTGATTGCAGAGATTATGTGGACATGACATCTTTTAGACGCCGGTGCAGCTGCTGGAGTTATCACTCACAAAACCACTTCTGGAAAAGCAGGCAGCTTTATCCTAAAGCAGCTCCGATCAGCAAATTCACTATCATTTCTGCAGCAACTCGGTCATCGAGAACTTTTTACTATATCTTCCATGTAGAGAGTGAGCGGCTTTTGAGGGTGAGCCTTCCGAAGAATGAACACAGTCCTTATTTTAATTGCTCCGTGGTTTCCGAACCCTGAATAGTTAAAAAAAAGTAACAAAATCTGAACATAGGTACAGCAATGAACTTTTTCCATAGACATCCATAAGTTCATTCTTATGAATTTTTTTTTTCGGGTTTCCAGGTGGTTTCTGCAGTGGAAGCCTCCTGAAAAAATATTGTGTGCATGTAGCTAAGGGTATGTGCATACGGTCAGGAGCCGTTGCGGGTTTGAAGATGCGTGTCATGCAACGTCAAACCCGCAGCATCTAAATGTTACAGCATAACGGATGGGATTTCTAGAAATCCCTTGTCCACTATGCGTCTGCGGCTCACCCACGGAAAATGACATGCAGTGCGTCTTCCCAGACCACAGCATGTCAATTTCTCTTGCGGGTCGGCATGCGGGCTTTCCCCATAGACCTAACCTCTATGAGGAAAGTCCGCAGGTGAAAAAAAAATGGCGTCGCTCATTTGCATAAAACGACCAGAAGCTGCCGGCGGCTATTCCGCTGTGTCGGGGCCGCAGGCGACTCCGGACAGTGTGTGACGCGCCCCCTGGGCTGTGGGGTACTTGGTAGCCGGGCCAGTCGATGCTGGGGGATGTCACGGTGGCAGTGACCCGGTCCGTGACCCAGGGCGGTCAATTAAAGATTAAAGAAAAGGGGAATAAAGTTTTTAGAGATAATGTTCGTGACGCCACCTGTGGTATGCGGCTACATGGGAGCCGCCGCTGCGGTGCAGATCCTCTGGAGCTGATGGTGACGCAGCAGAGTTGGTTCAGCTCTCCACAGGCAGAGCTTAACTCCAGGGCAGTAGATGATGATTTTATGAGGTAGATGTTGTTGGTGCGGTGTAAGGCAGGTTATGGCACTGATAATGAGTCAAGGACACAGTGGGGTGCAGTCTTCAGGCTTTACTCACAGTTCAAAGCAGTTCCAAGTCACCGCTGCAGAGGGGAATGACCGCCCACGTCGTTCTGTGTCCTCCAGGGTAGGGGTCCAGCAATCTCTCAAGTACCTCAGAAGCACTTAAACGGGACCTATGTACCTTTCCCGGTCATCTTACTGCGCTGGCTCTCACCCTCCTGCCCTGCCCCTCACAATCAGTGTCCCAAGCCAGTGGCCTCGTGTGTTGTCGGGCGACTTGCAATCCCCTGGACCCTATGTGGCCACCTTTTCAGCGATATAATTGTGGGTTTTGGCTGCGACTCCTTGAAAATGCTGCAACCTCCGGTTGGCTAGCTGAGCCTGGTTGTTCTCCACTAGTTTTGGGGCTGGTCCCCTTCTGCGGCCTGATCCCTCCACGTCCATGTGAACTCGGGCACACTGGTGGCTTCCTGCACTCACCATGCCCCTGGGATCCCCTCTGTCTCTGGAGCCTTCCCTCTGCTCCCGTCCTCTCTCACTCGCTCCTCCTGGGCCTCTCTGACTGGACCCGACTCCTCTCTCTCAACTCAACTCCTGCTCCAAGCACTGGAGACAGGAGCCTGGACCCTCCTACACTGCTCTCCTGAGCAGGACTCGACCCTTCTAGATGGTTCCCCTTCTTCTTATACTCTTTCTGCCTGTGCTCCCCTGATCTACTTCCTCCACGCACCTCCTCTAACTAGCAATCTCGCCCTTCCC
Source organism: Phyllobates terribilis (assembly GCF_046119375.1). Classification (NCBI taxonomy): domain Eukaryota; kingdom Metazoa; phylum Chordata; class Amphibia; order Anura; family Dendrobatidae; genus Phyllobates; species Phyllobates terribilis. The sequence goes on along the minus strand of NW_027362768.1, from coordinate 29,347,786 downwards.
TACCGAAGTGGAGTGTATTGGATGTGGGTGTGTGGGTCCCGGGTAGTACCCCCTCCTTACCTGAGAGTGGGGTACCACACCTCTGGGTGAGATGCAGTACCTCTGTGGCAACTGGACCCGCAGGGGCGCCACATGTGCACATACCCTAATAATGGAAACTTTCTGCTACAAAAAGAAAAACCTCAGTGTGGACACACCCTAAGCTAATGTGTACATATCATCATTTAAACGTCGGTGTACCTGCTGAGTTTTTCAAAGGCAAGACACTTCTGGAAAACGCAGGCGGTGTTTCTCCTGAAGCATCTTCACTGGCTTTTTTCATCATTTCCTAGTGGTCCTGACTCACCCAGGGGGGATATATGGGGGAGACTCGGTACCCGGGCCTTTACCTCCTTGGGATGTCACGGCAGTCGGCTCCCGGGCCTGTCCTCTGTGTCACTCTTTAAAAGTGGTTTTAGTGTTTTTGTTAACAGTTTGTCTCGTGACGCCACCTGTGGTTTCTGGTAATAGTTACCAGCGCTGCTGCAGACCTCCGGGGGTGATGGGATGGCAGCTGGGATGTTTCTGCTCCCCACAGGCGGAGCGGGCCCCCGGGGCAGGGTTGATGGATGGGATGCAGGTGAGAGATGGCCCGGTCGGGTCAGGAGGAATGACGGACACGCACACAGGGGATTCGCTTCAGTACCTTTACTGGCAGGTATGGTCCAGGGTACTTGCTAGGAAGGGTGCACTTCTGGACTTCTCCCCAGTGAGCGGGTATAAGGCCTACTGATCCGTGTCTTCCTCTCTCTAAGCTTCTGGCCAGCCTGGAACTTAGCCTAGCTTCTGCGTTGTGTTGCTCTCTCACCTGACAGCTTGGTAGTAGGACTTTTCTTTGGCAATCACTATCCCTGGACGACGGGGCCTTCGTTTTTCCTAGTCCTGTATTTGATGGTAGCTTCAGGATGACCAGGGGTCTGGAAGCCTCCTGGTATACCGGTATTCCCTACTGGGTATAGAGGACCCTGTAGGCGCAGACCCGGTGTCCGGATTGTGTCTTGGGGTGAGCCTGTGATGCTCCTCTGCCCCCTTAACTCCTCTCTCCTCTCTCCTTGCCTCGGCCACACTCGGGGCCCTCAGAACACAGCAGCTCACGTGCTGCTTCTTCACTGGTCTAAGTGCCAGCACACTGTCTTCAGACTACTCTCTGACTGAACTCACTGACTACCTAACTCCACCCTCCATATATATATCCCTAACAGGGCTCCCTCTGATGGTATGAGGTGGAAGGGTGGAGGTGTTTGTAATGTAATGAGGGCCTCTTGTGGAGAAGTCCGTCCATGCACCCTTTTGGGTCCTGTGGTACCTGTAGTAGCAGGGTGCCAATTCAGTACTCCTGGACTGAAGCATTTTAGACAGGTAACAACAGTAACAATAATAATTACAACAACAATGACAATGTTACAGTAAGTCCCGTCACCAGGTGTCCATTTCACTGATGAAGGTGTAACAACAGGAGCATGAGGGACCTGTCTGAAAACCCTCAACGTAGGCCTTGGGCGTGGCTACAGGTCATAAGTGATCCAGGAGTTGGACCACGTCTTCGGCCACGCCAAACGGGTTTTTGTTCTGTGGTCTTTTTAATATGAAATAAATAAGGGGGGCACTTTGGTAAGTGCAACTATTTACATGGGAAAGTTTTTGGCTGCTCACAGTCCTCACGGGTAACTAAAGGCACATATTATTTTCAGTTCACACAATAAATAACAGTAGGTAATACCCAACTGGGTAACTATTTACAATGTAGGCACTTTGTACTTATTCCCTATATCTGGCAGAGATTTGGCCTTGTGTGCTGCGTGTGGACATTCGTAGCACTGGGGTGATACTGGTGTCTGTGCATGCACTCTCTGTTAACCTGTCAGATCTACGTGCTGGTAGATTATAAAACTGCCTCAATCTCTCTATGGGACTCGCAAGTACACTGTTTACTGGGCCTTCAGGCTCTGCCTCAACGGGTGATCCTCCTCTTACTGGGGACTCTTCCTGTTCCTGAGCAAGTTCTTCTTGTGGTGGAGGCTCGTCTGGTGGTTGACAGAAGTGTATTACTGGTATAATAACTGCTCCATCAAGTTGAGGCCAGTCCGCAGGGAAGTCTCCTAGAACTGTATGAAGTACATCTTCCTTGGGTTTCTCCGGTATTACAAGAGGTGCTTCTTCCTCTTGTGTCTTCAGTAGACCTGGGCACAACTTCAAGTGGTCTCTCGAGACTGTTGCGGTCGTCTTACCTCCATCTTTGCTGATCAGGCAGGTTTTGGTGTTGTCGAATTTGGAATTTAACACTGTGTAGGGCTCTCTTTCCCACTGGTCATCGAGCTTGTGACCTCTTCTTTTCCGCTTTAGCACTATTTCTCCTGGTGCCAAGGGTTCTGCTGGTGCATGTTTGTTATATTGGTCTTCTTGTCTTTCCCTCACCTTGTTTAGACTGTCTTCGACACAGGCCTGTACTTTCCTGTACTGCTCTTGCCGACTTGTATCCCAATCTTCAGTTGACTTATCTGTAGCACGTTCTACCACTCCGAGCTCCAGGTCCATGGGCAATTTTCCAGGTCTTGTTCTCATGAGGTACGCTGGGGTACAGTTAGTAGAACTCACGGGTATGTGGTTATACAGGTCCACTAGGTCAGGTAGTTTGTCTGGCCACTGGTTCCTCTCTTCCAAAGGTAGGGTTTTTAACAGGTCTATAACGATGTTATTCATTTTCTCGCACATACCGTTGGTTTGCGGGTGATGTGGCGTAGTCCGGATCTTCTTGCATCTATACAGGTGACAGAATTCCTTGAATAGCTCAGCTTCAAAAGCAGGGCCTTGATCTGTTAGCACCTTGTCCGGAAATCCATGGGGTCTGCAGAAGTAGGCTTGGAACGTTCTTGCTGCAGTTTCTGCTGTCAGATCCTTGACAGGGGCTACCACCAGGAACTGGGAATAGTGATCCACCATGGTCAGGGCATAGGAATAGCCTTATCTGCTGGGCGACAGTTTGACGTGATCCAGAGCGACAATCTCCAGGGGTTGAGTTGTTTTGATGGACTGCAAGGGTGCTTTCTGGCTGCCGCAGTCTTTCCTTCTGAGGCTACAGGGCCCATAATTCCGGCACCACCTTTCTATGGAACTCCGCATTCCAACCCAATAGAATCGGTCCTTCAGCAGGGTTTCCAGCTTCTTCCAACTAAAATGACCTGCTTGGTCATGGTAGGCCTCTAGCACCATCTGGATATCCGTCCTGGGTGCAACAATCTGCCACACCACTTCATGGGTTCTGGGGTTGACATACCTTCTGCACAGCTTTTCTCTGTAGATGAACAGTCGGCTTCTCTCATTCCACAGGTGTTTGACTTGTGGAGGAGCATCCTTCTCCAGGTGAGAACCTTCTTGGGTTATCAGTTCTTTGATGAGGCTGACAACCGGGTCACTGTCCTGGGTCTCCTTCCAACTGTGATGAGGTAAAGGGTTTAGCGTCTTACCATGAAGTCTTCTGGAGGCGTGTTGCTCGTGGACCACTCAGCTTCTGTGGAAAGCAGGTAATTCAATTTCTTCTAGGTCATCCACTTCATCCTCGGTGTCCGACTGGTGGGGCATTCTTGATAGGGCATCAGCATTGGTGTTCTTGTGACCTGCCCGGTACTTGATTGTGAACTGATAATTCGACAGTCTGGCCACCCAACGCTGTTCCATGGCTCCCAACCTGGCTGTCTCCAGGTGTGTCAAGGGATTATTGTCGGTAAAGGCTGTGAATTTGGTTGAGGCTAGGTAATGCTTGAATCTTTAAGTGATAGCCCAGACCAAGGCCAGGAACTCCAGCTTGAAGGAACTGTAATTCTCCGGATTCCTCTCAGTAGGGCGAAGCTTCCTACTGGCATAGGCGATTACATTTTCTCTGCCGTTTTGCTTCTGGGACAACAGAGCTCCCAGTCCCTCGTTGCTGGCGTCGGTGTACAACAGGAAAGGTTGGCTGTAGTCGGGGTAAGCCAGGATTTCCTCACCGGTTAGGACTTCCTTCATTGATGCAAAGGACTCAGTCTGCTCTTTGCCCCACTGTAATGGGGGACTTTTACCTCTTTTGGACTGTCCTACCAGGAGATTTTGTAGAGGTGCTACCTTTTTGGTGTAGTCCTTAATGAACCTCCTGTAGTACCCGACCAGTCCCAGAAATTGACGTACCTCTTTGATGTTCCTTGGTTCAGGCCACTTCTGGATTGCAGTGACCTTCTCCGGGTCTGGTGCTACTTCCTCTGAGCTGACCACCTGTCCCAGGTACTGAACCTTCTGTTTGAGCAGGTGGCACTTGGAAGGTTTTAGTTTCATCCAATACTGGGACAATGCCTCAAATACCTCCGCCAGGTGCTTTAGATGGTCTTCATACGTCCTCGAGTACACTATAAAGTCATCCAGGTATAGCAGCACTGTCTCAAAGTTCCGGTGTCCCAAGCAACACTCCATCAACCTCTGGAACGTTCTGGGTGTGTTGCAGAGTCTAAATGGCATGCTGTTGAACTCGCATAATCCGATCGGGGTGGTGAAGGCTGTCTTCTCCCGGTCTTCCTCAGCAAAAGAGACTTGCCAGTACCCACTAGTGAGATCCAATGTAGAGAAATAATTGGCAGATTTTAGTGCAGCCAGGGATTCCTCTATACGGGGCAAAGGGTATGCATCTATATGTGTTATTCGATTAATTTGTCTATAATCTACACACATCCTCATGCTACCATCATTCTTTCTGACCAGGACCAGGGGAGCTGCCCTGGGGCTACAGCTATCCCTTACTACCCCTGCCTTTTTCATGTCATGCAACATTTCTTTGGCTTTTTGGTAATGTGCTGGTGGTATGGGTCTGTAACGCTCCTTAATGGGTGGATGGTTACCGGTGGGTATGTGGTGTTGTACCCCTTTAACCCTTCCAAAATCAAGTGGGTGTTTACTAAACACCTGTTCATATTCCCGAACCACTCTGTAGACACCATGTTTCTGATGGACAGGAGTGGCGTCAGTCCCAACATGGAGCTGTTGACACCATTCCTCCAGCTGAGCTTCGGAGTCATTGTCCTCCACTGTATCTGGTGGGGTCAAGGATTCCACTGTGTGTATGGCATCATCATTCACAGTATACAGTCTGGCAACAGTGGCGTATCGTGGCAATTTAACTTCCTCCTCCCCACAATTTAGGAGATGTACGGGTACCCTCCCATTGCGTACATCAACTTCCCCTCTAGCAGTTAGGAGTGTAGGTCTGTGCTCTGAGTTAACGGGCTCTACTATCACCTGGTAGTTCTGTACCTTGAGACCTATTGCTGCCCTACACCAAATCAGCATTTCACTCATTGGAGGAATCACAATGGGTATCGGGTCTGTCACCCGTACATTACCAATCTCACCACCTGTTAGTTTTACCTGTTGCTGGTACAGGAGGGCGCAAATTTCCTTCTGGAGCACCTTCCTCTGCCCTGGTTTGGCAGTGTCAGCAATCTGTTGGAGTAAAAACAACACATCTCCCAAACAGTTACCAACAATAGTTGCACCAAGTATCATATATGGATTGGTATCACCAGGGTTAGACTCTATTACAATCAGTCCTTGGACCTTTAGTTCCACTCTCCCCACTTTCACTGTCACGTCCTTAACCCCTACTAGGTTAAGAGGGAGGCCATTGGAGGCATACACAGAGAGATTTATGGCTGGCGGGTGGAGTTCATCCATGGACCAGTACCTTTTGTAGAGGACATCAGGTATGATGGTTATGTGACGCTCACAGCCCTCACCCTGGGAAGTGGGGTTTTATTTGGAGCCGGGTCAGTGTAGGTGTCTCGGGGGTTGCAGTCGCAGCCCGGATCCGGTCCGTGCCCAGGGCGGTCACAATAAAAGATGTTTAATGGGCTTTCAGGGTTGAGTGGTAATTTTCCAACTACGCCACCTACGGTTCCCGGTGATGGACACCAGCGCTGTTTCAGTCCACTGAGGCCGATGTTGCAGACAGCTAAGATGGGACGGCTCCCCGCAGGCGGAGCGGGCCTCAGGGCAGTGTGAGGAAGGATGGTGGGTGCTGTGCTGCGCAGGAAATAACAGGCTGAAGCGGGGTGTGAAGTCATCCAGGGTATTTTACTTACTTGATGAAGTTTCAGCCGCAAAGCTTCCCTCTGCTCCTCACGGCGTGCTGCGGCCACCAGGAAGGGCGTCCAGCCTTTCCAGATAGATCAGGAGCACCTGTCGAGACCCCTCTGGTGTGTGTGTTCCTCTCCTAGGTGAGTTCTCCCACTAAGTCTTCATTTGACTGTTTGTGTGGTTAGAACTAGGTGCAAGGCCGGGTCCCACTGGATGAACGCAGGTAGAGAGGTACACGTGGCGTATACCGCTCCGTCCGTATCCCTCCTGGGATCCACTAAGCCTCCGGGCTTTTCTGACTGAGACGTGAAGTAACAAAGTCAGATATCGGGGGCCGGTCACCCCTCTTGAAGTAGGAATCCCTCTGACTAGGCCAGAGTAAGAAATACAGGTGGCGTGTGCCGCTCCGTCTGTATCCCCCTGGGATCCTTTTGCCCGTGGAGCTTGTCTCCTCTGCTCCCCTCCAGGCCTTCTTAGGTAGGGACCTTGACCGGGTAGAGGCAGTGGTTAACTCTGACCCGCTCCACGTCTCAAGGCCAGAGAACGAGGACCGTGTATCTTCAATAGGCTGCAGGTTCTTAGCCGAAAGCCACATTCAGCGATGAAGATCACAATCAAAAGATCTTGAACTTAAGATGGCTGAAGATTAAATATGAATGGGTAAGTGTAACCTAAAAATGTGTTCTCCACCCTCACCCATTACATGGTTCCCCCTATCTTTTGGTCCCCCCCCTTCTCCTATATCCCGGGCCGGGGCAGCACCCTGGTGCATTTAGGCCCCCTTCAGGACAGGAGTGGTGTAGTGTTGAATGGTGAAGTGGTGTCCTGAGAGATGCTCCATCCATACCTGGAAGAGGAGATACCATACCTCTACTGAGGTGCAGTACCCCTGTGGCGACTGAACCCTCAGGGGCGCCACAATTACCTGTGAGCCGGTGTCCAGTAGTGCAGGTGTTGCTATGCCGTCCAGCACGATGGACAGGAAAGGCCTTCCTCCTACAAACCGTTCGTACCAGCTTGATGGGCCTGGTTGATCTACTCCTGGGTGTCGGCCCTTGGCCCCAGGGTTTGCCCGTTTAAAGGACAGATCCGCGCGGTGTGGCCTGCCTTGTGGCAACGGTAGCAGATGAGTTCTCCTGGAGGGCGACGTTGGTCGTTGGTCCTCCCATGGGGTTGCGTTGTCCTCCTTCTTCTCCTCATCCAGGGGACATCCTCAGGACTGTTGGCGAGTAGGATCCTTCCCTCCGGCTCGGGCTCCGTCTGTAGCTGCAGGGCGCTCAGGACAGTGGTCAGGGTTTTACTTAGCTGACGCACTTCAGAGCGCAGGCTGTCCAGCTCGCTAGGGGGCGCTGTTCGCACTTTCGTCTCAGCCGCTAATGAAGGGGTAGTGAGTGCTGTGGCCATTGGGGTGGCCCCACCTTGGTAACGCTGGATAGCAGTACTTGATGTTTCCAGGGGCTGAAGGCCTTTAATAGCCATGTCCTTCAGGGTGTCAAGGGTGGCATTTGGATGATCTAAGGCCCACCACCGTACAGTTCTGCTTTCCTCCTGGGACCTTAACCCCCGGATGAATTGTTCTGTCAGCATTTTGTTCTAATCATGTATGCTGTCTGGACTAACCTGTTTCAGGGCCCGCAGTGCCTCTTGTAGTCGCCAGGCATAGTCCCGGATACTGTCCTCAGGTTTCTGGGTACAGTGATAGAACCTCATCCGAAGATCTGTCTCAGTGCGGTTTTCAAAGACAGTTTGCAATCTCTTAAATATAATGGATACTGATTTCTGGTCTGCGGCTGGCCAGGTCTCAACTTCCCGCTCTGCGGCACCAGTCAATTGTCCCAGCACAACAGCGGCTCTCTGTTTACCAGTCATTGAGTACATGTCCAGTACACCGCACATTTTCCTTTTGAATCCAGACAGGGTGTCTGGTTTGCCGTCATACTGGGGAAGCCATTTCGCTCCGGGGATATACGGCAGGGCCATGGGTATCAATGGGGTCACGACCCCTGCTGGTGGGGCGGCCGCTCCGGCCTGAGCAGCGCCAGGCGCGAGTTGAGCATCGAGAGCGTTATCCGGTGCTCCGGCGTCTTGCTGGTAGTCAGCCATGGTTGCGCCCCCCTAGTAAACCGTAGCCTACCTTCTTTTCCTTTTTCGGGTAGGCCGCAGCTCCGCAGACGACGGTCTCCTTTCAGGACCTGACGCTTCCTGGTGCTGCGTCAGAGCGCGAGGCGGGGCTTGAGCTTCGCGCGCTTCCAACAGTCACGCCTCTCTGATTCCCGCAGTTACGCCCCTCTTCTTCCCGCACGGCGACGCGGTAATGGCGGCGATGTTCACCACAGTACAAACACAGTTCAATTACGGCACACAGTACCCGGTGGCAACGGGCACGAAATTCTGTTCGTGACGCCAAGAAGAGTGTGACTCGCCCAGGGGGGACATATGGGGGAGACTCGGTACCCGGGCCTTTACCTCCTTGGGATGTCACGGCAGTCGGCTCCCGGGCCCGTCCTCTGGGTCACTCTTTAAAAGTGGTTTTAGTGTTTTTGTTAACAGTTTGTCTCGTGACGCCACCTGTGGTTTCTGGTAATAGTTACCAGCGCTGCTGCTGACCTCCGGGGGTGATGGGATGGCAGCTGGGATGTTTCTGCTCCCCACAGGCGGAGCGGGCCCCCGGGGCAGGGTTGATGGAAGGGATGCAGGTGAGAGATGGCCCAGTCGGGTCAGGGGGAATGACGGACACGCACACAGGGGATTCGCTTCAGTACCTTTACTGGTGTAATGGCAGGTATGGTCCAGGGTACTTGCTAGGAAGGGTGCACTTCTGGACTTCTCCCCAGTGAGCGGGTATAAGGCCTCCTTATCCGAGTCTTCCTCTCTCTAAGCTTCTGGCCAGCCAGGAACTTAGCCTAGCTTCTGTGTTGTGCTGCTCTCTCACCTGACAGCTTGGTAGTAGGACTTTTCTTTGGCAACCACTATCCCTGGACGCTGGGGCCTTCGTGGTTCCTAGTCCTGTATTTGATGGTAGCTGCAGGATGACCAGGGGTCTGGAAGGCTCCTGGTATGCCGGTATTCCCTACTGGGTATGAGGACCCTGTAGGCGCGGACCCGGTGTCCGGATTGTGTCTTGGGGTGAGCCTGTGATGCTCCTCTGCCCCCTTAACTCCTCTCTCCTTGCCTCGGCCACACTCGGGGCCCTCAGAACACAGCAGCTCACGTGCTGCTTCTTCACTGGTCTAAGTGCCAGCACACTGTCTTCAGACTACTCTCTGACTGAACTCACTGACTACCTAACTCCACCCTCCATATATATATCCCTAACAGGGCTCCCTCTGATGGTATGAGGTGGAAGGGTGGAGGTGTTTGTAATGTAATGAGGGCCTCTTGTGGAGAAGTCCGTCCATGCACCCTTTTGAGTCCTGTGGTACCTGTAGTAGCAGGGTGCACAGTCCCACCTCTGGCATCTTTTTTAAGTAATTTAAACTTTAAATAGCGAGCATCTTCCTAGTGGAAGCCTCCAGAAGAATGAACTGGTCACTTCTTTTAGCCACTTCATTGTTTTCAAAGCCTGAAGCAGTTAAAATAAGTGTTGAAAGAAAGAACATATTCATTGCAAGTCATTCATTCTTTTTGGCTTTTCTTTAGCGCTTTTTCAGGGGGAGTTCCAGGCAGAAAATGACGTCATGTGCACATACGCTAAGGATGTACAATTAAGGATACAGAAATAATAACAAAAAGTGCTGACTATGGAAGTGCGCAGGTTAAAATAAATAACAGATCCAAAACCAGGTGAACAACTGGACAAATTCCCAGTGGATCTATAGCGGTAGCTGTGGTGTGAATACAGCCAATGTCACAGAATTGAGAATGCTGAAACAGAATTAAATATGCAAATTGTGTCTTCAGAGAGGAAGAGGACTTGAACTCTATAGTGCCACCTATAGGAAGTAGCAATCCTACAAGTCACAATCAACCCTTTAATGAGTCGTGCAATATGACTTAGGATAAAAGCTTTTATCGGGTCCTCTTCCTCTCTGAAGAGACAATTTGCATATTTAATTTCCCAGAGGAGCATGCAAGGAGTTTAAGTCTCCTCACACTGGCATGTCAGACCTGGCATGTCACGCTCCATAAGGAGAAAACGTACGCCTTAGAAACAGAATTATCATTTCTACCTTCTCTTGAGGATGTCTGACCCAGAGCCAGGCACCAACCCATCCTACAAGATGTGATGTGTATTCATTACCCTTTAGAATAAGAGCCCCTTGATAACCACTGTGATAAGGCATACTAATCATCATTAAGAGTTTCTGCAGATTCACTATGACAACACTCCAGTTCCTTTTTGATGTCCTATATGTAGCAGGTGCTACCACTTTGTCCTAAGGCGAGTTGTGTATATTTCCAATGTTTTTTCATGAGCATAGGCATAGGGCCTCTTTCCTTAGGTAAATTACTGCAGTAAATGTAATGAAGCCATAGAAGTTGTCCTACCTGTATGGAGCGGGACAGCTGTGCTCTCACTTGTACATTGCCCCCCGGAGGCAGTGACGATGACTTGGTAGTTTTGCCCACAGTCCAGACTGTCAATGCTGCATGTTGTGCCCAGTGTGGTGCACCAGTGTGCAGCGCCGCCATCCCCTCTGACTGCTGCAGTATAGTTCCAGGCTCCTGGCGTCACATTCCATGACACTTTAGTTGTTCTTACATCACACACAATTGTTGGTCTCACATTTTGTGGAACACAAGGCGCTAGAAAATAATAAAACGAAGCAGATATGATTCACAAAATTAGTTTAATATTGTACATTTCTGAGAGCTTCTAAGACAGATAGTTGTATGCTGAACTCCTACTCGAATTTTACATGACAGGTCGGAGTAAATCTGTTATTTTTCTAACCATGTCCGTCAGCTGAAGCTGCTGTCCTTCCTCTACCTCTCCAAGGACCAGTCCATAAATACATTATTTGTTATCATTTCTACAGGATATAGTCTGGGCTTGTAGTGTTGGGAGAAGGATGGGGTGTAAATACTTTGTGGGATGTACTTTGGTACTTGAAGGAGCTGGGCTGCTGTGTGATCTACTAGTATAGCTGTGACCACTAGGCTGTCAGCCAGGATACCTTTCTCCTGAATGCTCAGCGTGCGGGTGGACCTTTATCAGAATTTTGCACCTCCCTATATTACCAGGGGATCAGCTTCATCTTACTGGGGTTTGGTAATTTATCCTGCCCTTTATAACAGTAAGAATGGCCCCTTTATACAGTATAACCTAATCCAGAAAAGGAGATTTTTCATCAGATCACTAATCCCACAGGTAGTTTGGTAGTGGTTCTGTATGCGGTGCATAGACAAACTGCAGGCCCGCTCCTGGGCGAGCATATGGAAACCAGTGTGTAGAAAGTGACCCAGCATCCATCCATCCAGGTAGTAAAAACAGCACAATTATTGAAAAATACTTAAAATTAGAGTGAATTTAAAAACAACAAATATGTATGAGACACCGGGTCTTCGCGTTTTGAAGCCGTATAAGGCTCTTAATCATGACACTACATGATATAGAAAGACAACATTTGCAACAGGTTTGAAACGCGAGGACCCAGTGTCTCGTACATATTTGATGTTTTTAAATTGACTCTCAGTTCAATTTTTTTTAAGAATTGTCCAGTTTTTACTACTTGAATCTACGAATTCTGGGTCATTTTCTACACACTGGTTCCCTTTATACAGAGAAAAAACCAACAGGAGATTAGACCCCTAAAATATAACTTTTATTTAAATATACTAAAAAGGACTCAATAATCACCACAACAACAAACAAGAAACAAAATGCGAGGGATCAGGGGTAAGTCACACATCAGTCAGGAAGGATTACGGGCTCTGTCTGTCCCTATTTTGTCCCTAAATTCTCTCCCTTCCTGACAGCGGAGGTTGGCACCCTAATTTTTGCTCCATGGCGCCCCCACTCCACGTCGGTGTCCCTAATATCCCTGGTGAATATCTATCTTTATAATTAAAAAACCACAATCGTGAAAAAAAAAGATTGAGAAAAGTGAACATTGTTGCATGTTGTGCAATATACAGACTTGGGTTTCTTTAATGTATATTTATGATGAATTGTCGGCCTCTTAATCTTTACGTTCACTTTTTTCTATCTTTTTTTCACGATTGTGTTTTTTTAATTATAAAGATAGATATTCACCAGGGATATTAGGGACACCGACAAGGAGAGGGGGCGCCACCAAGCAAAAATTAGGGTGCCAACCTCCGCTGTCAGGAAGGGAGAGAATTTAGGGACAAAATAGAGACAGACAGAGCCCGTAATCCTTCGTGACTGATGTGTGACTTACCCCTGATCCCTGGCAGTTCATTTCTTGTTTGTTGTTGTGGTGATTATTGAGTCCTTTTTAGTATATTTAAATAAAAGTTATATTTTAAGGGTCTAATTTCCTGTTGGTTGTTTAGCTTTATAATTGGGCCCCGCTTATATATTTTTTGTTCAGGTGTTGGATCCCTTTATATAGTGCCATAGAGTCATTTTGGTCCAATTTTTGGAACTTGCAGTCATAAATGTTTTACAGAATCAGCACTTGAGAAAGACTCATGTTCCATAATGTGTATATTTTATTACTTGGATGTCGGGGAATCTCTTCTCTTTTGGGGTAACTACTCTGGATTGCCAATCCCAGATTGTTTGCCCAAGCATCCAAGCACAGATGAGCATTGATGTTGATTTTGGTGCGGTCATAAGCTTCTTTTTCTGCTTGTAGCAGTAGTGATATGGTTATAGGGGCTTGTTCACCAATAAAAATTATATCTATTGTGAACGATCTAATGTACCAGTCATGAGGAATCTAGTGTAGAAGTCATATGCAACTCAGACTGAATGTGCCCTGGGGGTGTGTCAGCGCATGTGGACTGTGTCTTGAAAAGTGCACTGACACACCCCCAGTGCACCTCCAGCCTGATTTGCATATTGCTTCTATGCTAGATTTCTCTTGACTGGCACATCAGATCTCTACAAATGAGGTATCATTTTTAGTGGGGGAGAAGTGACTATACAGTAATACTACTAATTCCATAGGTTCCCAATAACAACAATCTTTACAATTCCACCAAAAATTAAACCTGCTTCAGCAATCAGTTGATCATTGCTGATCTCACCAGAGAAATATAAGGGCTACCACACATTTCCCCAGCAAAAAGGTGGTAATACACCTCTCCAATCAAATTTACGGGTGACTATGTGATGGCCATACTGACTGCTTAACACCCCAATGACGGATATATATTGTTTTTTCAGCAGTTGTGATAGGTACTTCTGAAGTGCAACCTTTTATCACTGCTTATATAAAAGAAGGTTGCGGCATTTTGCGCTGTTTTATACAAATTGTATTATTTATTATTATTTAACCCCTTTGCTCCCTCTGACACCCCATCAGACCCAAGTATCTAATTATTAGGACATGCTGGAGGCATATAAAGACATAATTTGTTATCTCATTGGGGATTTCATGCTTTTGTTTGAGCTATTACCCAATTATTGAACAATATTGCCCCATAGACCCTTCTAAATAATTGCAAGGACCTTCCTATTAGTGTTTCCTGGTAAATGCACTCTAATATAGCACTATTTTACCTGTGTAAATATCCAAGGTACTAGGTATGCTATTGCAATGTGCATTTGATGCGGTGAGGGTGGCACTGTACGCCTGCCCACACTGGAGGCCACTGATGTCACAAGATGTGTTTCCCGAGCTGCACGATTCACTGAAGCCATTTGTTCCAGTCACGAGCAGAGAATATGTTGTCGCTCCTTGTGCCGGATCCCACAGTACAGTGGCAGAACTTTTCCCACAATGTAGTTCTGCCATTAGGTTAGCAGGAAGGCATGGCGCTAAGACAGGAGATAAAACAGGTGAGTATCTGTAGGATGAACATTTTCAAAACTGTGCATATTAATGCTGTAATGAAAGCATGGAGTAGCAGAGAAGAAGAACGTCAAGGGAGCCTGGGATGGAAATGCAGCACGACCTAGGCTTAGTCAGGTACGAGTCAAGTCCTAAGACTACACAGGCGCTCAAGCATGTCGTCTACTGGGATGTGTAACTGCTGCATGTCCATATCACATCCGACACACTGGGCACAGTAATGAGCACCACACAAAGCAGCCTCAAAGCCACTTAATGGGCACCACACAAAGCAGCCTCAAAGCCACTTAATGGGCACCACACAAAACAGCCCCAAAGCCACTTAATGGGTACCACACAAAGCAGCCCCAAAGCCACTTAATGGGCACCACACAAAGCAGCCTCAAAGCCACTTAATGGGCACCACACAAAGCTGCCCCAAAGCCACTTAATGGGCACCACACAAAGCAGCCTCAAAGCCACTTAATGGGCACCACACAAAGCAGCCCCAAAGCCACTGAATGGGCACCACACAAAGCAGCCTCAAAGCCACTTAATGGGCACCACACAAAGCAGCCTCAAAACCACTTAATGGGCACCACACAAAGCAGCCTCAAAGCCACTTAATGGGCACCACACAAAGCAGCCCCAAAGCCACTTAATGGGCACCACACAAAGCAGCCTCAAAGCCACTTAATGGGCACCACACAAGGCAGCCCCAAAGCCACTTAATGGGCACCACACAAAGCAGCCTCAAAGCCACTTAATGGGCACCACACAAAGCAGCCTCAAAGCCACTTAATGGGCACCACACAAAGCAGCCTCAAAGCCACTTAATGGGCACCACACAAAGCAGCCCCAAAGACACTTAATGGGCACCACACAAAGCAGCCCCAAAGCCACTGTTGGGAAAGTGTGACGTAGTTGGTAACAACTCAAAAGACAATGACAATTTTCTCTAAAATTCTGCTTTAGGTGGTGAATCTACCATATTTTGGTTTCCAAAGATGAAGCCACTAATCTGGTGCCTGAATACCAGCAGAAAGGTGACTTAACCAAAGAATACACACTTGGACCAATGTTATTCAATGGGGCAGTGCAGATAAATCATTTTATTTCACTGACCAAATCAATGTGTGAAAAAAAGCAACATGCACGATTTTCCTCCGGAAATTGGATGAGAGTCACCCATTCACGTCTATGGGTGCGAGTAAAAAATCGGATGCCACAGTACAGCATACGGGTTTTACAGAAACATTGCAATTCTGTAACATAGGAAACTGTAAATGTTTTTGTAAATGATTAATAGCTGCTGAGTAAAAAAAAAAGAATATATGCGGATGACAAGTGAGAAAAACATCGTCCTACTTTACTGCATGCAACTCTGACTGATTTCTATAGTGTGGTGATCCTAGCCTTACACCGAGTACAGAACACAGATGGAAATTAGGAATGTTATGAAACCTCTGTACCAATAACTGCCTTCTATATTATGCATCCAGAGCGTGTAAGTTGTCCATTAATACAATAAACCAGTTTATTATAAGTACTGTTTAGATGCTTATAACGTGCAGGACAGGAGGTGGAGCATGACACAACTAATACCTGCAAATCGTAATATTAATAAGTGTGTAAAATAATCACAGCCTCCATTATCTTCCATTTTATATATATATATATATTTATTTTTTTTTGTTTTATTTTTTTAAGCAATTTTACTTTTTTCTTGAGCCTGTAAATTTGATATATTAAACAACAGTGGCAGATATGATGACATCATAAAGTACACGACATCACAGACATCCCATGACATCACAATTGGTATAGAAAGTACAAAGTGCTACATCTGAGCCATCTTGTGTCATTAGAGCCTGACAGCTTGAATGACATTCATATGCTCTAATAAAGCGTATGGACAGGGGTCCATTTTTGGATAGTTTGGCCATTAATCTGGACAAAACCTACCATTTTTGTAACATATCTATTTGTAAAATGCTTTAATTCTCTATAGTTAGTTCTCTTGGTTGTATTAGGCAGTGACATGGAACTTGTAGTTTATTGCAGTCAGGAATTGGAGTATATGGAGTGCAGTATGTTCCCTTAATTTATATAGCAGTAGGTGTAGAGTAAAGGGGTTTTCCAATCTTTAGAAGTTATCGCCTATCCATGGGATAAGTCTGTGGGGGTCCCAGTAGTTGGGCCTGAGAACCACATCCTAATGGAGGGCTGGCCAATCATGTGCACCACAGCTCCATTCATTTTCTATGGGACTGCCAGGAAAAGCCAGACGCTGTACTCAGTGCTGTATCTCTGGCAGACCCATAGTGAAAGAATGGAGCAGGGGTGCACATGGCCCCCAACAGCTCCATTCAGATGGAGCTCTGCAAAGCCCCAGTTTTAGGATCGGTGGAGGTATCAGCAGTCAGACCCTCACCTTCAGCAAATTACAACTTATACCATAGATAGCTGATAACTTCTAAAGATTGGAATAATCATTTAACATTTAAGAATAAAAGGGTTCATTTAAATGTGTGTTACAAAATAAAAAAATAATGGTGGGGATTATTTGCAGTCTGTGACTTTTTGTTTAATAAATGTAACTCTAGCCTAATGTTATATTCTTGATACATAAACCAGCAGTGACAGTTATGATGACATCACAGGGCACATGATATCATAGACATCACATGACATCACAGTTGTTATGGAATATACAAAGTTCTCACCCTGAACCATTTTGTGTCACTAGAGTCTGACAGTTTGAGGAGGACGAGTCCAGATAAGTAGCTGTAGATGTAATAGCGAGGTCCCCATTCATACATTGAGGGTGTTTGTGCTGAAGTCTGGGACTGTGCCGCTTATCCCTAAAATAACAGTGAACATCTCTGTGTGATGTGTTCCTTACTGTGAATAAAGATGATTCCTTAAAGAGTACATATCACTATTTTTTTAAAATGAAAGGTACTAAAATGTGCAGTAGATCGGTGGGGGTCCAGGTCCTGAGACCACCAACTATTATTCGAAAAGTTTCTCTGCAGAGTGCTGCTCGGTAGGCAGAAGATCTGAGCTTGTGCCTGAGCTCAATAGAAAGTCAATGAATCCCATAATCCACCCTTTTTACAGACACGTAGACTTGCACCATTGCATCATTTAAACAAAACAAAATCGTAGGTACTTTTCATCCCTTTAATGTCACATACATTTTTTGTTTTTGCACTTTCGTCCCCCTCACTTTTTCTAAGAACCATAACTTTTTCCCTTGACATAGATCTATTAGGGCTTGTTGTTTTTTACTGTACAAGCTACAGTTTTGAATGACACCATTCACTTTTCCATATACTGTGCTGAAAAACAAGAAGAAATTTCCAAATACGGTGCGGTGCAATGGTGAAAAAATTAAATTCCATAATTGTTTTTTGGGTTTTGCTTTTACATTCTCCATTGTGATATTGACCTTGGAACCTAATTTTCCAGGTCGGTACAATTACAAAGATACCTTAAACTAGATGTTTTTTATTATTATTTTAGTGGTACTATTAAAAAAAATTGTTTCTGTCGACATTTTCTGAGACTTGTAACGGTTTATTTTTTCCTCAATGGAGCTGTGTGAGGGTTTGTTTTTTGCACTTTTTATTGATACCATTTTGGGGTACAAGCAACAACTTGATAGCTCCTTCTTGTATTTTGTAGGGTAGAAAAACGGCAATACTGAAGTCTCCCCTTTGTTTTCTTTTCAGCATTTAATATAACTTTTGATCAGTTTAGATATTTTTTAGTTTCTTTATTTTTCAATAGGTTTATTTTTAAATGGTTTTTTAAACATTTTTTTACTTTATTTTATATGCTCTTGAGGTTCTTGAATCTGTGACTGTTTGATCACATACTATATACTGCAGTACTACAATATTTCAGTATATAGTGTAACTCCAGCTCACCTATGAAGCTCAGCCTCTAGCTGAGCTTCACACTAGGACAAAAATGGCAGCCTCGGTAAACCATCAGCTCTCCGCAATCAACCAGGCAATTTAAATGCCGCTGTTACTAACTGACTGTAACATCTAAATAAATAGATAACAGCAGTAGTGTTGAGCCACCCCCGTAGTGTTCGAGTTCGGTTCGGTTCGTCGAACACCCGTGTGTTCGCCGAACTGTTCGTCGAACACCTTCGAACACCGTTAAAACCAATGGCAGGCAAACAAAAACACATAGAAACACATAGAAAACACCTTCAAAGGTGTCCAAAAGCTGACAAACTGCTCAGAAGACACAACTAACACATGGAAAAGTGACAAGTACATATAGTCATGCGAAAATAAAAGAGGTGGAGGAGTAAAAGGAGGGGGAGACACAGATATAGGCATGTCATGCCCTTCTAAAATCCAAAAAGTGAGAAGCCGACACGGCCAGTCCGCTCCTGCCCGTGCCACCTCCGTGTCGCCGGGTTTGTGCCAGAGCCGCGGTGAACCCTGACGGCCAGCCCCCCTCTCCCAATACTGGTGCCTGTCCGCTGGTGGGTCGAGCGAGCCCCCCTGTGGTGGAGGCAGCTCTAAGCTTTTTAATTTAAATTGTCTCTCTAATTTGAATGAATACACTTTAAATCCATTTACAAGGATCTATTGGAGGGCAAGTCTCATGCCAGCAGCCGCGTAATTCCAGCTCCAGTAGCGTCCACTAAAGCTGCTGCAGTTAAAAAGCTTTTATAAGGATCGAGCTCGGCTGTCCACCGCAAGGCATCCTACTGCCAGTCCCAACCCCTATGCCTTGGGGTGCCTCCTGATGCTCTTCACTGAGTATCCCATGGTCCCGAAGCATTTCCTTTGAAAAAATTAAGTGTCTAAACTACAGGTGGTGTAGCTTGCTTAACAGCCGGGATAATCCGCTGACTAGCAGACACTGCTACTAGGCACAAAGTATTTCCTGGGCTAGATGCAGTTAAAAATTTGTAATTAGATACTCTCGTTGGATGCTGAGAAAGCATTCCATAGAGTCTCCTGGCACGCCATATATGATTCTCTTAAAAAGCTTGGGGTAGGGGTCTAGGGGACCCTTTTATAGCCAAAATCACGGCCCTGTATCGCAATACGTCACCTAGGCTGAAGATAAATGGAACTGTAGCACCCTGAGGGCTCGGTTGCTACAGACGTATTGCACCTCACCCAGAGGTGTGATATCTCACTCTCAGGTAAGGATGGAGTGTGGATCAGGACCCGACACCTGCATGCATTACACCACATTGCCGTGGGGCAGGGCGACCAATATGCCCCTGAGATGGGCACGACAGTCCCTGTCCCTGGCTGGAGTGGGGGGAGGGAACACTGAGGAAGGGGAACCCTGTAGTGCAGGAGCAGGGAGGAAGCAGTTCCTGGGTGCATTGAGAAGGGAGTATAAAAGGTGGGCACCATCTTAGTTCAGTGCAGAGAAGTCTGAGCAGAAGTGGCAGGGAGCAGGGGCTCTGCATGAGCTCTGCTCCGGAGGCGGGCCTAGTAACAGAGGCCCAGGCCTGGAAGAGGGAGAAGGAAGGAAGAGGAGCGGAGAAGGCTCCAGGAACGAGGAATGAAGGGATCCCAGGGGTGCGGACGGGCGAGTCGCCACTGCACGCCCGAATCCACCTGCGTGGAGGGGTCAGGCCAAAGGGGGAGACCGGTCCCCGAACTAGTGGAGGCAGGAAACGACCATCAGCTACAAACCGGAGGCTCTGACATTTTATGTGGCGCAGCCCCTCGCTACACCCGCTAGGAAGGCACCACATAGGGTCAGGGAAACTGGCGCCAAGTTTACCAAGAGGAGGCCCGAGGCAGCCGGACAGAAGTGTTGGTAAGAAAGGCCAGACAAAGGACACACAAAGGGGGTCTTGTGAAGTGCTCCAAAGTTATCTGGGAGTTGTCTGAGCCCCTCACCTGGTGAGCACAGTACGACGTGAGCAGCCGTTACCTGCAGACGTGGTCTGGATAATAAGAACTGTGAGTAAAGGCCCTGGACTGCATCACTGACTCCGTGTCGTTACTGCTGCTGCCTGCACCATCACCCCCATCCTCCGCATACACTGCCCTGAGGCTATACTCCTCCCGTGGGGAGTTATGCTACGCTCTGCTGCACCCACAACACCAGCCTCAGCGGTCTGCCCTGTAGCGGCGGTTCACTCTGACCGCAATCCACGGGTGGCGTAGTCGGACATTTAAACATCAAAACCACATAAATAGTTCCGCCACTGGTTTGACCGCCCTGAGCCACGGAACCGGGTCGCCGTCACGAAGACTACAACCACCAGCATCCACCAAAAAGGGTCCGGCTCCGGGTGTCCCAAGGCCCAGGGGGTGCGTCAGAACATTTTCATCACCTTTCACAATCACCAATGGGACAAGGCAGGGATGTCCTCTGTCCCCTCTCTTATACATCCTAGTGACGGAGCACCTGCTCTCATCAATTCGCCATAACCCCAATATTAGGTGGATTGAGGTGGGAGGCACCGAGTACAAGTGCTCTCTATTTGCTGATGATGTCCTAGTATATATCACTCAATCACATATATCCATCCATGCTGTTATGGCTGAAATAGATCACTTTGTTACATGGTAAAATTTTAAAATCAATGCAGCGAAGTCTGAGGCCCTCGATGTCTCCCTCCCCAAATCCATATAGGATTCCATCCAGTCCAACTTTCCCTTTGCCTGGCCCTCACAGGGTATCAAATACTTAGGAATTCCTATTCATAGAGACCTCTCCCATCTATGTTATCTTAATTTTGGGCCCTTTATTGAACAATTCCATACAGACCACGGTTGGCAAGTTAGAACTGTAAGATTCACTACGTGAACCGCTGGTGTTTTGTGGAAAAGCACATGTACACCGCGTTCCAAATTATTATGCAAAAAGTGTTTAGGAGTGATAAGGGAAGAATTTGTTTGTTTGTCAGTTAAACTCATTGATGGTGATGTGTGTCAGGGCTCTTTATATCACTGTAAGCAATTGCAGACACCTGTGCTAATTAGTTTGGCAGGTGTGTCCAATGAAAGGCAAGACTACTTAAGAAGGCTCTCTCACATTATTAAGCAGCCTACATTTTCTGCCAAAATGGGAAAGAAAAAGGATGTGTCGGCTGCTGAGAAGCAACAAATTGTGGAGTGTTTAGGTCAAGGCATGACTACAATCAACATTGTGCGATGATCAGGATGAAGTGTCTTGGCAATCAAGAAGTATGTAGCTGATTCACAGTACACACGTGTGCGTGCTCATAAGGGCAAATTGAGGACTCTTTCCTACAGGCAATTACGTCAGGTTGAAAGAGCAGCGGCAAAAAAGCCTTGTCATAGCAGCAGACAAGTTTTTGAAGCTGCTTGTGCCTCCAACGTCCCCCGAACAACAAGATGCAGGGTCCTTCAGAGGTTTGCAACTGTGCATACGCCATCCTGTCGACCTCCTCTATCCACTTCACACAAGCAGAAACGGCTCCAGTGGGCCAAACATTACATGAAGACTGATTTCAAAACTGTTTTGTTCACGGATGAGTGCCGTGCAGCGCTCGATGGTCCAGATGGATGGAGTGGAGGAAGGCTGGTTGATGGACACCCCACGCAAACACGGCTACAGCGCCAACAAGGAGGAGGTGGAGTAATGTTTTGGGCTGGAATCATGGGGAGAGAGATTGTCGGCCCCTTTAGGATCCCTGAAGGCGCTAAAGATGAACTCCATAATGTATGTGGATTTTCTCAAACAGCACTTCCTGCCATGGTTCAAGAAGAAGAACCGTGTATTTCACAGCAAGATCATTTTTCTGCATGATAATGCACCATCTCATGCTGCACATAAAACATCTGCATCTCTGGCTGATATGGGCATAAAAGGGGACAAACTTATGGTGTGACCCCCATGCTCCCCTGACCTCTACCCCATTCAGAACCTTTGGAGCATCATTAAAAGGAGTGTCTATGATGGCGGGAGGCAGTTCACATCTAAGCAACAGCTCTGGGAGGGTATTCTGTCCTCATGCAAAACAATTGAAGCAGAAACCATCCAAAACCTGACAAATTCAATGGACGAGAGAGTTCAGAAGCTCCTTTCGAACAAGGGGTCCTATGTGAAAATGTAACATCACCTAGAATAAAGTTTTGAGTTGAAAACTGTTTGATTTCAGTTTCTAACAACCTGCTAATGCTTATAATTTCAAAAATGACCATTTTTTTGGTCTTTATTAAAATGAAAAGGTTGATCGAAAAGTTTGGGGGATCTAAGAGTGTGGCAACCCAGTAGTCATGATTACTTCGAATTCTGACAATATGAGGGTCATGCTGCAGGTAGTGCAGCAAGAAGGCACTTATGTGTCTTGCGCATCTCGGAGCCCCAAAATTATTTTCCGGGCTAGATGCAGCTAAAAATTATTTTTAATTTTAAATCTGGTGGAGCTTATTATAGATGGCCTAATAGGATCAGTGCTGCACACTGCTACAAAGCCCAAATTATTTTCCAGTCAAGATACAGATAAACATGATTAGTAATTTGAAAGCTTAAAACGTTTGGTAGGGTGATTTTAACCAATCATCAAGCTTTTACTCTCCCCAGGATGACACAGGGGTAGAAAAGTCGTTTCGGATCCATGATTTGTTCATCTTTATGAACGTGAGTCTGTCTACATTATCAGTGGAGAGCCACGTGCGCTTATCTGTCAGCACACCACCAGCAGCGCTGAACACACGTTCAGACAGAACGCTGGCTGCGGGGCATGACAAGATCTCCAAGGCGTAAGTGGCTAGCTCCGGCCATTTATCCAGATTGGAAGCCCAAAAAGAGCAAGGGTCCAGTGACACAGTCGTGGCTTCAATGTTTACTTGGAGATACTCCTGTACCATCGTC
Organism: Phyllobates terribilis; assembly: GCF_046119375.1. Classification (NCBI taxonomy): domain Eukaryota; kingdom Metazoa; phylum Chordata; class Amphibia; order Anura; family Dendrobatidae; genus Phyllobates; species Phyllobates terribilis. The sequence goes on along the minus strand of NW_027362768.1, from coordinate 29,324,900 downwards.
TCTAGGCGTTGACTATGTGTCAGACTTCTTGTCTCCTGTGGCCTTGCAAAGGATGGGCTAAAAAAGTGGTGAAATGATTCCGCAAAATTGATGTTACCAGCAGATACTGTGGTTCTGTTACGGTTTGAGTGCTGAACACTTGACGGTCCCACGGTTGGCAAGTTGGAACTGTGAGATTCACTACGTGCACCACTGGTATTTTGTGGAAAAGCACATGTAAGATTCTGCAACAGTCTCTGCTGATACTCCTGCATGCGTGCATCCCTTTCTATGGCAGGAATAATTTCTGCAAATTTACTTTTGTACCGGGGATCTAACAGTGTGGCAACCCAGTAGTCAGGATTATTTCTAATTCTCACAATTCGAGGGTCATGTTGCAGGTAGTGCAGCAAGAAGGCACTCATGTGTGTTGCGCATCCAGGAGCACCAAGTCCCTGTTGTGTTGGTGGCGAGGTAACAATCATGCTTCCTTCCTCTGTCCTCTCCCCCCAACCTCGCACAACAGAAATGTGATCAAGGTCTCCCTCATCTGATGAGTCTTCCATCAGTTCGTCCTCCACTTCTTCCTGGGCTCCTGCACCTTCCTCACTAGTTTGGCTGCTACCATGCGCCCTGGTAAAACCATCTCCCCCACCCTCACATGCCTGCCGCCTTGGTGCTGCCGACCTTCTGGACCTTGCAGATGTTAGCCCTTCCGCATACAACTCCTCCTCCTCTACTTCCTCCACCTCCTCTTGTGCCACCACCTGACTCCGAATTCTGTTTAACATGTGCTCCAGCATGTAAATCACCGGAATAGTCATGCTGATAATGGCATCGTCAGCACTAAACATCTTCGTCGCCATTTCAAAACTGTGCAGAAGGGTGCATAGGTCCCTGATCTGAGACCACTCCTCCAGCGTGATTTGCCCCACCTCTGAATCTCGTTGGCCCAGGCTATACGTCAGAACGTATTGCACCAGGGCTTGTCGGTGCTGCCACAGTCGCTGCAACATGTGCAGAGTTGAATTCCACCGGGTAGGCACATCGCATTTTAGCCGGTGAAGTGGCAGGCCCAACGACTTCTGTAGAGATGTAAGTCGCTGAGCTGCGGGATGCGAACGGCGGAAGTGAGCACACAGCGACCGTGCCCTCTGCAGAAGGCCATCTAGTCTGGGATAGTGGGCTAAAAATTGCTGGACAACCAGGTTCAACACGTGAGCCATACAAGGCACGTGTGTGACATTGCCCCGGCGAAGGGCCGCACCCAGGTTTGCAGCATTGTCGCACACGGCCTTCCCTGGTTTCAGGTCCAGTGGAGACAACCATTCATGAAATTGGTTCTCCAGAGCTGACCACAACTCCTCAGCTGTGTGACTCACATTTCCCAGACATTTCAATGTAAAAACCGCCTGATGACGTTGAGCCCTACTGCCAGCATAGTAAGGAGGTGTGCAGGATCCCTTCTGCGCAGTTAGAAAGCTTGTGGCATGACCAGACAGGCTTTGGGTGCAGGTGGAAGACCGAGAGGAGGTTGAGGAGGCAGAAGCAGTGGAGGAACTTTGACATAAAGAGGATTGACGCACAACTCGTGGGGACGGCAAGACTTGGACAGCAGCCCCTTGTCCTGCTGTCACCATAGTTACCCAGTGCCCAGTCAGCGACATGTAACGCCCCTGTCCATGCCTACTCATCCAAGTGTCTGTGGTGAAATGCACCCTGTCACACACAGAGTTTCTCAAAGAAGCGGTGATGTTGTGTGCGACATGCTGGTGGAGCGCAGGCACACCTTTCTTTGAGAAGTAGTGCCGACTGGGCATCTGGTACTGGGGCACTGCGACGGACATAAGGTCTCGAAAATCCTCTGTGTCCACCAGGCGGAAAGGCAGCATTTCTGTAGCCAAGAGCTTGCAGATGGTGAAATTCAACCTCTTAGCTTTCTCATGGCTAGGAGGAAATGGTCTTTTACTTGTCCACATCTGAGGGACCGAGGGCTGGCTATTGTGCTTAGACGGGGTTGATAAGGGTGTCCCCGGCAAACTGCCGGTCTGTGAGGAAGATGCAGGCGGACATGTTAGGTTGCCTTCATCCAAAGGTGGTGCTATCGATGTCGGACAGCGCTCAACACCAGCTGGTGTTACCACCTCCAAAGAAAATGATGACCTGCCAATCACGCTGGCTGTTGCGGGTAAAGAGGTGGCAGGTCTGCGCCCCAAAACAGGTGTGACTGCTGTCCCCCCAGTCACAGAGGATGAAGAGGCCGCGGATGCACAAGATATGGCAGACGGTGGTTGGCCCGGCCGGCTAGGCCGCATTGTAGCACACTGAGCTTCCCACTGCAACTTATGCTTCATGTCCATGTGCCGGTTCATGCATGAAGTACTCAAACTATGTATTTTTTGGCCTCTACTTAGCTTTTGCTGACAAATGTTACAGATAACACGAGTTGGGTCATCTTTATCGATCTGAAAAAATGCCCAGGCTATGCAAGGCTTAGCACCCATGCGACCTGAAGAGCCACCACGACTTGTGGTGAGAGGCAGAGTTGTGTTTGAGGATGCAGTTGTTGACGTGCTTCCAGTACTACGTCTCTGTCCAGGAAGGCGCAACCTGACCTCGTCGTCACTAGCATCTTCCTCCACCTCCTCTGCTGACCTCATCTCTTGGCTGACTGTGGGTTGACAGTAAGTGGGATCTCCGACCTCATCATCATCACCCTGTGCGTTATCACACCCGTCGTCCTCAGAGCCAACCTGTTCCTGCCCTGACAAAAAACTAAAGTTGTCGCTCCAATCAGGTATTTGAGTCTTATCATCGTCTTCCTCATTGTCTCCACCAACAGGAGTTACAGTTTGGGAATGAGGGTCTACATTATGGTCAGAACCTTCTGCGTCTGGTCCTGGATCCGACTCATAAAGATTCTGGGCATCAGTGCAGATCATTTCCTCGTCTGGATTCACAGAAGCGCTGGAGTCGACCTCTGATTCCCAGGCTATAGTATGAGTAAACAGCTCTGCAGACTCAACCATCTGTTCTACCTCATACTCAGACGGGCAGCTGGAGATTTGGGAGCTGTGAGGAAGCAAGTGCGATTTGGGTGACACCTTTGAGGACTGGAGTATTTGTGATGTTGAAGTTGATGTGGAGGAGAGCCCACTTAAAGGAGCACTTGATATCCGTTGAAGCACCTGCTGTTTTTGTGCCTCATCTGGAATTTGTAGCGATTGGCGTGGCCGTAAGAAAGGGATCTTATCACATTGTCCGCTAAAAGAAGTAGACATTTTAGTTTGGCTGGAAGATGGTCTTTCTTCTGCAGATGTTACTGTTGCTTTAACACCTACCCCACGGACACAACCTTTTTTCCCCTTCCCAACACGCCTATTCCCCTTTCCACCAGCAGCAGGCCTTTTTCCACTCATTTTGGTGGTTAACTAATTCACAACTCTGGAGTTGTTTGCACAAAAAAACAATGGATGGTAACCGAGCAGAGCTGAGTGGCCAAACTGTGGTATTAGGCCAAAACTATTGGCTGGGTTAGATGCAGAAAAAAATTATTTTGAATTTGCAACCTGATGGAGGTCAGTATAGATGGACTAATAGAGAAAGTCCGACACACTACTAGAAGGCCAAATATTTTTTCAGAGGTAGATGCAGAAAAAAATATATTCAGTTTGCAACCTGATGGAGGTCAGTATAGATGGACTAATACAACAAGTCCCGCACACAGCTAGAAGCCCAAATATTTTTTCAGAGGTACTGTAGATGCAGATAAAAATTATTTTTAATTTGCAACCTGATGGAGGTCAGTATAGATGGACTAATAGAGAAAGTCCGACACACTACTAGAAGGCCAAATATTTTTTCAGAGGTAGATGCAGAAAAAAATATATTCAGTTTGCAACCTGATGGAGGTCAGTATAGATGGATTAATAGAACAAGACCCACACACAGCTAGAAGCCCAATATTTTTTCAGAGGTAGATGCAGAAAAAACTATATTCAGTTTGCAACCTGATGGAGGTCAGTATAGATGGACTAATAGAACAAGTCCCACACACTGCTAGAAGCCCAAATATTTTTTCAGAGGTACTGTAGATGCAGATAAAAATTAGTTTTAATTTGCAACCTGATGGAGGTCAGTATAGATGGACTAATAGAGAAAGTCCGACACACTACTAGAAGGCCAAATATTTTTTCAGAGGTAGATGCAGAAAAAAATATATTCAGTTTGCAACCTGATGGAGGTCAGTATAGATGGATTAATAGAACAAGACCCACACACAGCTAGAAGCCCAATATTTTTTCAGAGGTAGATGCAGAAAAAAATATATTCAGTTTGCAACCTGATGGAGGTCAGTATAGATGGACTAATAGAACAAGTCCCACACACTGCTAGAAGCCCAAATATTTTTTCAGAGGTACTGTAGATGCAGATAAAAATTAGTTTTAATTTGCAACCTGATGGAGGTCAGTATAGATGGACTAATAGAGAAAGTCCGACACACTACTAGAAGGCCAAATATTTTTTCAGAGGTAGATGCAGAAAAAAATATATTCAGTTTGCAACCTGATGGAGGTCAGTATAGATGGATTAATAGAACAAGACCCACACACAGCTAGAAGCCCAATATTTTTTCAGAGGTAGATGCAGAAAAAAATATATTCAGTTTGCAACCTGATGGAGGTCAGTATAGATGGACTAATAGAACAAGTCCCACACACTGCTAGAAGCCCAAATATTTTTTCAGAGGTACTGTAGATGCAGATAAAAATTAGTTTTAATTTGCAACCTGATGGAGGTCAGTATAGATGGACTAATAGAGAAAGTCCGACACACTACTAGAAGGCCAAATATTTTTTCAGAGCTAGATGCAGAAAAAAATTATATTCAGTTTGCAACCTGATGGAGGTCAGTATAGATGGACTAATAGAGAAAGTCCGACACACTACTAGAAGCCCAAATATTTTTTCAGAGGTACTGTAGATGCAGATAAAAATTAGTTTTAATTTGCAACCTGATGGAGGTCAGTATAGATGGACTAATAGAGAAAGTCCGACACACTACTAGAAGGCCAAATATTTTTTCAGAGGTAGATGCAGAAAAAAATATATTCAGTTTGCAACCTGATGGAGGTCAGTATAGATGGACTAATAGAACAAGTCCCACACACTGCTAGAAGCCCAAATATTTTTTCAGAGGTACTGTAGATGCAGATAAAAATTATTTTTAATTTGCAACCTGATGGAGGTCAGTATAGATGGACTAATAGAGAAAGTCCGACACACTACTAGAAGGCCAAATATTTTTTCAGAGCTAGATGCAGAAAAAAATATATTCAGTTTGCAACCTGATGGAGGTCAGTATAGATGGACTAATACAACAAGTCCCGCACACAGCTAGAAGCCCAAATATTTTTTCAGAGGTACTGTAGATGCAGATAAAAATTATTTTTAATTTGCAACCTGATGGAGGTCAGTATAGATGGACTAATAGAGAAAGTCCGACACACTACTAGAAGGCCAAATATTTTTTCAGAGCTAGATGCAGAAAAAAATTATATTCAGTTTCCAACCTGACGGAGGTTAGTATAGATGGATTAATAGAACAAGACCCACACACAGCTAGAAGCCCAATATTTTTTCAGAGGTAGATGCAGAAAAAAATATATTCAGTTTGCAACCTGATGGAGGTCAGTATAGATGGACTAATAGAACAAGTCCCACACACTGCTAGAAGCCCAAATATTTTTTCAGAGGTACTGTAGATGCAGATAAAAATTAGTTTTAATTTGCAACCTGATGGAGGTCAGTATAGATGGACTAATAGAATGAAGCTATGCCCAAAAGATTTTACTTCACTAGGTGCAGTAAAAAAAATTGGTATTCTATACACAGGTGGTATATCTTGCAACACAGATAGGCTACTCCACTGACTAACACACTCTGCAATAGGCCAAAAAGGATTAGCTTTGCTAGATTCAGCCAAATGCTGTGAAAAAAACTTGCACAGCACTGGCACAGACCTGCCTGGCAAAAACTGATAGGAACTCATGTAACCTAGTCCTGAAAAGGACTCCAATTACAATTAGTCTTTACTCCCACAACCTATCTATTTAAGAGCACAGACCTCCCTGATAAAAGTTGTAGGAAATGCTGTAACCTAGTCCTTAAAAGGACTGCAATCACAACTATTCCCTACTCCCAAGCTATCTGTAGATTTGTGCGAAAATTGGCTTGAAATTAACAAGGTATAGCGCACACAGCAACAGCGGTGCCATCTAACACGCAGCTGCAGCAGTGAGAAAATGGTGGCGACGGGGAAAATGGCTTGGTCTTATAGGGCAAGGACATGTGACATACACTGCCAATGACACATGCCCTTGCTTGTGTGAAAAAAAGCACTTCGCTCCGTGTGTGCGCTGCTGATAGGCTGACAGATTGCACCTCCCCACTGCAAATGCGGGAAAGAGAAAAAAAAATGGAGATCTTCATTGTTCCTGCAGAGATCCATCCCCTGCCCCTCCCCCAACCCCGCTGTACACTCAAACTGCGTATTAACATTAATTTTCATCATTACTGAGAAAAAATCCAGTTATGATTTTGGTGCACGAACAGTTATCGAACATAACCTCGAACAGCCGAATTTTTCTCAAATTGTTCGTGTTCGCCGAACGGCTCGAACACCGCCCAAAACAGCTCGAATTTGAGATTGGCGAACAGTTCGAGTAGAACAACGCTCATCTCTAAACAGCAGCGATCGGAGATAGTTCCAGACGGTGCTGTGACCGGCAGCTGCCGCCTATGTAACACAGCCGTCATCTCCCAGGTATGAAGTGAGCTCCGCTCCTGAGCGCACTCCTTACAGTCCACAGTAACCTGTAACAAAAATGTAAGTTACAGGTCCTTGAGGAGGTAAATGAGACATATTCCTCAAAGGAGTTGTCTCTCTTCAAATATTATCAGCCCATACCATTGCAGATTTTAAAAATATACTGAGCTCTTACTCACCTTCCCTGGATCCAGAAATGTCTCTCTGTTGATACTGCAGTCTTTGTTGCTAGGCTGTAGCAATAACGTCACATCGTCAGCGCTGCAGTCAATCACTAGGCTCAGTGGTTCAGTAGATGTACAGTCTTGGCCAAAAGTGTTGGCACCCTTGAAGTTGTTCCAGGAAATGAAGCATTTCTCCCAGAAAATTATTGCAATTACACGTTTTGTTATACACATGTTTATTTTCTTTGCGTATTGGAACAACACAAAAAACTCAGAAAAAAAAGCCAAATTGGACATATTTTCACACAAAACCCCAAAAATGTGCTGGACTAAATTATTGGCACCTTTCCAAAATTGAGGGTAAACAACTTTTGTTTCAAGCATATGATGCTCGTTAACACTCACCTGTGGCAAGTAACAGGTGTGGGCAATATGAAAAGCAGCCCCAATCACGTTCCAAAGAAATTCAGGCTGTCTTCAGGGAACGCAAACTATCCGTCAACATTTGAATGAAATTAAATGCTATAGCAGGAGACCCAGGAGGACCTCACTGCTGACAAAGAGACATAAAAAAGCTAGACTGCAGTTTGTCAAAATGTAAGTGAGTAAGCCAAAATTCTTCTGGGTACAGATTTTTGATAAACCACATCATTCTACTGTTTACTGAAAATGTAATGAGGCCTACAAAGACAATAACACAGTACCTGCAGTCAAATATGGTGGAGGTTCAAAGATGTTTTGGGGCTTCTGGCACTAGGTGCCTTGACTGTGTGCAAGGCATCATGAAATCTTCAGATTACCAAAGGATTTTGGGTTACAATATAGTGCAAAGTGTCAGAAAGCTGAGTTTGCGTCCTACGTCATGGATCTCCCAGCAAGACAATGACCCCAAAAATACTTCAAGAAACACCCAGAAATGTGCTGGAGAGTTCTGAAGTGACCAGCAATGAGTGCAGATCTAAATCCCATTGAACACCGGTGGAAATATTTTAAAATTGCTGTTGGTAGAAGGCGCCTTCAAATATGACAAACCTGGAGCAGTTTGCAAAAGAAGAGTGGTCCAAAATTCCAGTTGAGAGGTGTAAGAAGCTTGTTGATGGATATAGGAAACAATTCATTGCAGTTATTTATTCCAAAGGCTGTGCAAGCAAATAAGAAGTTAAGGGTGCCAACAATTTTGTCTGGTTCATTTTTGGGGTTTTGTGTGAAATTGTGTCCAATTTGCCATTTTTTCCAGTTTTTTTTGTGTTGTTCAAATACACACAAAGATAATAAACATATGTATAACAAAACGTGTGTAATTGCAATAATTTTCATGGAGAAATTCTTCAATTTCTGGAACAATTCCAAGGATGCCAACACTTTTGGCCATGACTGTAGATGGCAGGAGCAAATGAACCCAAAGATTGATTGCAGCGCTGTCGACATGACGTCATCGTTGCACACAATATTCGGAAGCTGCAGACAAGCATCGCTGGAGTCAGGCAGGCTGAGTAAGAACTCAGTTTGTTATTTTTTAAATCTGCGCTCATATGGGCTGATAATATTTGAAACAGGGCTGGGGCAGGTAGCGGCCTCACCAGGACATGTGCGGTATTACATGATGTTCTTTTAAATTAGTGGGTTGCCATGTAATACATGGTATCACGGAGTCTTCTAGGACAAGATATTGGAAGACAGGTTCATTACATTCCAGCCATTTTGTCTGATGTCACTCACTAGTCCTCATACATTTTTGGCTGATTTCACATCTTCTTTGGAAGCTCTTACTACGAACCTCCATAGAAGATTTCATCGAATATGACAGAAAAAAATAGCGCTACATGTAACGCTAATTTCCCCATCAAAATAGCGACCGGATCCACCGGCCAAATAAAGTTGGGGTCAGGAAGAATAGCTGTCGGCCAAATGAGCGCTTGCTGACATCTATTTGGGTTTTGTTCACACAACGTGAGCTTGTGTTGACATACAACTTCTGCAGGATCACCAGCTGTATACTTGCCCGGGAAGATGGTAATATATTCCACTGTGCAGTCATAGAGTGGATTATGCATCTAATGGTCTTACTTACTGGATACCTTTCTATTGAACAGTGTACATGTTGTTTCATACTGTAAAAAAGGGATATACGAATGTAAAATGGTCAAAATGTGAGTGCTTTGTGCTCTTTCCGATTAAATGAACCCTATAGACACGTATAGTATATATGTCAGACGCTTTTCTAGGTCATATGTAAAATGCAGGCTCCTATCATAATATGAACAGTGGCATAGGTTTATGTAAGATTTAGCAGCAGAATATTTATTGTATATTACAATGTAAGATCCTAGGAGCAGGGTGTAAATTAGATTGTAAGCTCCTAGGAGCAGGTGTATATTAGATTGTAAGCTCCTAGGAGCAGAGTGTATATTAGATTGTAAACTCCTAGGAGTAGGGTGTATATTAGATTGTAAACTCCTAGGAGCAGGGTGTATATTAGATTGTAAGCTCCTAGAAGCAGGATGTATATTAGATTGTAAGCTCCTAGGAGCAGGGTGTATATTAGATTGTAAGCTCCTAGGAGCAAGGTGTATATTAGATTGTAAGCTCCTAGGAGCAGGGTGTATAGTAGTTTGGAAGCTCTTAGGAGCAGGGTGTATATTAGAGAGTAAGCTCCTAGGAGCAAGGTGTATATTAGATTGTAAGCTCCTAGGAGCAGGGTGTATAGTAGATTGTAAGCTCCTAGGAGCAGGGTGTATAGTGGACTGTAAGCTCCTAGGAGCAGGTTGTATATTAGATTGTAAGCTCCTAGGAGCAGGGTGTATACTAGATTGTAAGCTCCTAGGAGCAGGGTGTATATTATATTGTAAGCTCTTAGGAGCAGGGTGTATAGTAGATTGTAAGCTCCAAGCAGCAGGGTGTATATTAGAGTGAAAGCTCCTAGGAGCAAGGTGTATATTAGATTGTAAGCTCCTAAGAGCAGGGTGTATATTAGATTGTAAGCTCCAAGCAGCAGGGTGTATATTAGAGTGAAAGCTCCGAGGAGCAAGGTGTATATTAGATTGTAAGCTCCTAGGAGCAGGTTGTATATTAGATTGTAAGCTCCTAGGACTAGGGTGTATACTAGATTGTAAGCTCCTAGGAGCAGGGTGTATATTAGATTGTAAGCTCCGAGGAGCAGGGTGTATATTAGATTGTAAGCTCTTAGGAGCAGGGTGTATAGTAGATTGTAAGCTCCAAGCAGCAGGGTGTATATTAGAGTGAAAGCTCCTAGGAGCAAGGTGTATATTAGATTGTAAGCTCCTAGGAGCAGGGTGTATATTAGATTGTAAGCTCCTAGGAGCAGGGTGTATAGTAGATTGTAAGCTCCTAGGAGCAGGGTGTATAGTAGATTGTAAGCTCCTAGGAGCTTGGTGTATATTAGATTGTAAGCTCCTAGGAGCAGAGTGTATATTAGATTGTAAGCTCTTAGGAGCAGGGTGTATAGTAGATTGTAAGCTCCAAGCAGCAGGGTGTATATTAGAGTGAAAGCTCCTAGGAGCAAGGTGTATATTAGATTGTAAGCTCCTAGGAGCAGGGTGTATATTAGATTGTAAGCTCCTAGGAGCAGGGTGTATAGTAGATTGTAAGCTCCTAGGAGCAGGGTGTATAATAGATTGTAAGCTCCTAGGAGCAAGGTGTATATTAGATTGTAAGCTCCTAGGAGCAGGGTGTATAGTAGATTGTAAGCTCCTAGGAGCAGGTTATATATTAGATTGTAAGCTCCTAGGACTAGGGTGTATAGTAGATTGTAAGCTCCTAGGAGCAGGGTGTATATTAGATTGTAAGCTCTTAGGAGCAGGGTGTATAGTAGATTGTAAGCTCCTAGCAGCAGAGTGTATGTTAGAGTGAAAGCTCCTAGGAGCAAGGTGTATATTAGATTGTAAGCTCCTAGGAGCAGGGTGTATATTAGATTGTAAGCTCCTAGGAGCAGGGTGTATAGTAGATTTTAAGCTCCTAGGAGCAGGGTGTATATTAGAGTGAAAGGACCTAGGAGCAAGGTGTATACTAGATTGTTAGCTCCTAGGAGCAGGGTGTATAGTAGATTGTAAACTCCTAGGAGCAGGGTGTATATTAGAGTGAAAGGACTTAGGAGCAAGGTGTATACTAGATTGTTAGCTCCTAGGAGCAGGGTGTATATTAGATTTTAAGCTCCAAGGAGCAGGGTGTATAGTAGATTGTAAGCTCCTAGGAGCAGGGTGTATATTAGATTGTAAGCTCCTAGGAGCAGGGTGTATATTAGATTGTAAGCACCTAGGAGCATGGTGTATATTAGATTGTAAGCTCCTAGGAGCAGGGTGTATAGTAGATTGTAAGCTCCTAGGAGCAGAGTGTATATTAGACTGTAAGTTCCTAGGAGCAGGGTGTATATTAGAGTGTAAGCTCCTTGGAGCAGGGTGTATATTAGAGTTTAAGCTCCTAGGAGCAGGATATATATTAGATTGTAAGCACCTAGGAGCAGGGTGTATAGTAAATTGTAAGCTCCTAGGAGCAGGGTGTATATTAGATTGTAAGCTTCTAGGAGCAGGGTGTATATTAGATTGTAAGCTCCTAGCAGCAGGGTGTATATTAGATTGTAAGCTCCTAGGAGCAGGGTGTATATTAGATTGTAAGCTCCTAGTAGCAGGGTGTATATTAGATTGTAAGCTCCTATCAGCAGGGTGTATATTAGATTGTAAGATCCTAGGAGCAGGGTGTAAATTAGATTGTAAGCTCCTAGGAGCAGGTGTATATTAGATTGTAAGCTCCTAGGAGCAGAGTGTATATTAGATTGTAAACTCCTAGGAGTAGGGTGTATATTAGATTGTAAGCTCCTAGGAGCAGGGTGTATATTAGATTGTAAGCTCCTAGGAGCAGGGTGTATATTAGATTGTAAGCTCCTAGGAGCAGGCTGTATATTAGATTGTAAGCTCCTAGGAGCAAGGTGTATATTAGATTGTAAGCTCCTAGCAGCAGGGTGTATATTAGATTGTAAGCTCCTAGGAGCAGGGTGTATATTAGATTGTAAGCTCCTAGAAGCAGGATGTATATTAGATTGTAAGCTCCTAGGAGCAGGGTGTATATTAGATTGTAAACTCCTAGGAGCAGGGTGTATATTAGATTGTAAGCTTCTAGGAGCAATGTGTATATTAGATTGTAAGCTCCTAGGAGCAGGGTGTATAGTAGTTTGGAAGCTCTTAGGAGCAGGGTGTATATTCGAGAGTAAGCTCCTAGGAGCAAGGTGTATATTAGATTGTAAGCTCCTAGGAGCAGGGTGTATAGTAGATTGTAAGCTCCTAGGAGCAGGGTGTATAGTGGATTGTAAGCTCCTAGGAGCAGGGTGTATAGTAGATTGTAAGCTCCTAGGAGCTTGGTGTATATTAGATTGTAAGCTCCTAGGAGCAGGGTGTATATTAGATTGTAAGCTCTTAGGAGCAGGGTGTATAGTAGATTGTAAGCTCCAAGCAGCAGGGTGTATATTAGAGTGAAAGCTCCTAGGAGCAGGGTGTATATTAGATTGTAAGCTCCTAGGAGCAGGGTGTATATTAGATTGTAAGCTCCTAGGAGCAGGGTGTATAGTAGATTGTAAGCTCCTAGGAGCAGGGTGTATAATAGATTGTAAGCTCCTAGGAGCAAGGTGTATATTAGATTGTAAGCTCCTAGGAGCAGGGTGTATAGTAGATTGTAAGCTCCTAGGAGCAGGTTATATATTAGATTGTAAGCTCCTAGGACTAGGGTGTATAGTAGATTGTAAGCTCCTAGGAGCAGGGTGTATATTAGATTGTAAGCTCTTAGGAGCAGGGTGTATAGTAGATTGTAAGCTCCTAGCAGCAGAGTGTATATTAGAGTGAAAGCTCCTAGGAGCAAGGTGTATATTAGATTGTAAGCTCCTAGGAGCAGGGTGTATATTAGATTGTAAGCTCCTAGGAGCAGGGTGTATAGTAGATTTTAAGCTCCTAGGAGCAGGGTGTATATTAGAGTGAAAGGACCTAGGAGCAAGGTGTATACTAGATTGTTAGCTCCTAGGAGCAGGGTGTATAGTAGATTGTAAACTCCTAGGAGCAGGGTGTATATTAGAGTGAAAGGACCTAGGAGCAAGGTGTATACTAGATTGTTAGCTCCTAGGAGCAGGGTGTATATTAGATTTTAAGCTCCAAGGAGCAGGGTGTATAGTAGATTGTAAGCTCATAGGAGCAGGGTGTATATTAGATTGTAAGCTCCTAGGAGCAGGGTGTATAGTAGATTGTAAGCACCTAGGAGCATGGTGTATATTAGATTGTAAGCTCCTAGGAGCAGGGTGTATAGTAGATTGTAAGCTCCTAGGAGCAGAGTGTATATTAGACTGTAAGTTCCTAGGAGCAGGGTGTATATTAGAGTGTAAGCTCCTTGGAGCAGGGTGTATATTAGAGTTTAAGCTCCTAGGAGCAGGATATATATTAGATTGTAAGCACCTAGGAGCAGGGTGTATAGTAAATTGTAAGCTCCTAGGAGCAGGGTGTATATTAGATTGTAAGCTTCTAGGAGCAGGGTGTATATTAGATTGTAAGCTCCTAGCAGCAGGGTGTATATTAGATTGTAAGCTCCTAGGAGCAGGGTGTATATTAGATTGTAAGCTCCTAGTAGCAGGGTGTATATTAGATTGTAAGCTCCTATCAGCAGGGTGTATATTAGATTGTAAGATCCTAGGAGCAGGGTGTAAATTAGATTGTAAGCTCCTAGGAGCAGGTGTATATTAGATTGTAAGCTCCTAGGAGCAGAGTGTATATTAGATTGTAAACTCCTAGGAGTAGGGTGTATATTAGATTGTAAGCTCCTAGGAGCAGGGTGTATATTAGATTGTAAGCTCCTAGGAGCAGGGTGTATATTAGATTGTAAGCTCCTAGGAGCAAGGTGTATATTAGATTGTAAGCTCCTAGGAGCAGGGTGTATATTAGATTGTAAGCTCCTAGAAGCAGGGTGTATATTAGATTGTAAGCTCCTAGAAGCAGGATGTATATTAGATTGTAAGCTCCTAGGAGCAGGGTGTATATTAGATTGTAAACTCCTAGGAGCAGGGTGTATATTAGATTGTAAGCTCCTAGGAGCAAGGTGTATATTAGATTGTAAACTCCTAGGAGCAGGGTGTATAGTAGTTTGGAAGCTCTTAGGAGCAGGGTGTATATTAGAGAGTAAGCTCCTAGGAGCAAGGTGTATATTAGATTGTAAGCTCCTAGGAGCAGGGTGTATAGTAGATTGTAAGCTCCTAGGAGCAGGGTGTATAGTGGATTGTAAGCTCCTAGGAGCAGGGTGTATAGTAGATTGTAAGCTCCTAGGAGCTTGGTGTATATTAGATTGTAAGCTCCTAGGAGCAGGGTGTATATTAGATTGTAAGCTCCTAGGACCAGGGTGTATAGTAGATTGTAAGCTCCAAGCAGCAGGGTGTATATTAGAGTGAAAGCTCCTAGGAGCAAGGTGTATATTAGATTGTAAGCTCCTAGGAGCAGGGTGTATATTAGATTGTAAGCTCCTAGGAGCAGGGTGTATAGTAGATTGTAAGCTCCTAGGAGCAGGGTGTATATTAGAGTGAAAGGACGTAGGAGCAAGGTGTATAGTAGATTGTTAGCTCCTAGGAGCAGGGTGTATAGTAGATTGTAAACTCCTAGGAGCAGGGTGTATATTAGAGTGAAAGGACCTAGGAGCAAGGTGTATACTAGATTGTTAGCTCCTAGGAGCAGGGTGTATATTAGATTTTAAGCTCCAAGGAGCAGGGTGTATAGTAGATTGTAAGCTCCTAGGAGCAGGGTGTATATTAGATTGTAAGCTCCTAGGAGCAGGGTGTATATTAGATTGTAAGCTCCTAGGAGCAGGGTGTATAGTAGATTGTAAGCACCTAGGAGCATGGTGTATATTAGATTGTAAGCTCCTAGGAGCAGGGTGTATAGTAGATTGTAAGCTCCTAGGAGCAGAGTGTATATTAGACTGTAAGTTCCTAGGAGCAGGGTGTATATTAGAGTGTAAGCTCCTTGGAGCAGGGTGTATATTAGAGTTTAAGCTCCTAGGAGCAGGATATATATTAGATTGTAAGCACCTAGGAGCAGGGTGTATAGTAAATTGTAAGCTCCTAGGAGCAGGGTGTATATTAGATTGTAAGCTTCTAGGAGCAGGGTGTATATTAGATTGTAAGCTCCTAGCAGCAGGGTGTATATTAGATTGTAAGCTCCTAGGAGCAGGGTGTATATTAGATTGTAAGCTCCTAGTAGCAGGGTGTATATTAGATTGTAAGCTCCTATCAGCAGGGTGTATATTAGATTGTAAGATCCTAGGAGCAGGGTGTAAATTAGATTGTAAGCTCCTAGGAGCAGGTGTATATTAGATTGTAAGCTCCTAGGATCAGAGTGTATATTAGATTGTAAACTCCTAGGAGTAGGGTGTATATTAGATTGTAAGCTCCTAGGAGCAGGGTGTATATTAGATTGTAAGCTCCTAGGAGCAGGGTGTATATTAG
The DNA here is from genome assembly GCF_046119375.1 of Phyllobates terribilis. Lineage (NCBI taxonomy): Eukaryota > Metazoa > Chordata > Amphibia > Anura > Dendrobatidae > Phyllobates > Phyllobates terribilis. The sequence goes on along the minus strand of NW_027362768.1, from coordinate 29,309,447 downwards.
ATTGTAAGCTCCTAGGAGCAGGCTGTATATTAGATTGTAAGCTCCTAGGAGCAAGGTGTATATTAGATTGTAAGCTCCTAGGAGCAGGGTGTATATTAGATTGTAAGCTCCTAGAAGCAGGATGTATATTAGATTGTAAGCTCCTAGGAGCAGGGTGTATATTAGATTGTAAACTCCTAGAAGCAGGGTGTATATTAGATTGTAAACTCCTAGGAGCAGGGTGTATATTAGATTGTAAGCTCCTAGGAGCAAGGTGTATATTAGATTGTAAGCTCCTAGGAGCAGGGTGTATAGTAGTTTGGAAGCTCTTAGGAGCAGGGTGTATATTAGAGAGTAAGCTCCTAGGAGCAAGGTGTATATTAGATTGTAAGCTCCTAGGAGCAGGGTGTATAGTAGATTGTAAGCTCCTAGGAGCAGGGTGTATAGTGGATTGTAAGCTCCTAGGAGCAGGTTGTATATTAGATTGTAAGCTCCTAGGACTAGGGTGTATACTAGATTGTAAGCTCCTAGGAGCAGGGTGTATATTATATTGTAAGCTCTTAGGAGCAGGGTGTATAGTAGATTGTAAGCTCCAAGCAGCAGGGTGTATATTAGAGTGAAAGCTCCTAGGAGCAAGGTGTATATTAGATTGTAAGCTCCTAGGAGCAGGGTGTATATTAGATTGTAAGCTCCAAGCAGCAGGGTGTATATTAGAGTGAAAGCTCCGAGGAGCAAGGTGTATATTAGATTGTAAGCTCCTAGGAGCAGGTTGTATATTAGATTGTAAGCTCCTAGGACTAGGGTGTATACTAGATTGTAAGCTCCTAGGAGCAGGGTGTATATTAGATTGTAAGCTCCGAGGAGCAGGGTGTATATTAGATTGTAAGCTCTTAGGAGCAGGGTGTATAGTAGATTGTAAGCTCCTAGGAGCAGGGTGTATAGTAGATTGTAAGCTCCTAGGAGCAAGGTGTATATTAGAGTGTAAGCTCCTTGGAGCAGGGTGTATAGTAGATTGTAAACTCTTAGGAGCAGGGTGTATATTAGATTGTAAGCTCCTAGGAGCAGGGTGCATAGTAGATTGTAAACTCCTAGGAGCAGGGTGTATATTAGAGTGAAAGGACCTAGGAGCAAGGTGTATACTAGATTGTTAGCTCCTAGGAGCAGGGTGTATATTAGATTGTAAGCTCCTAGGAGCAGGGTGTATAGTAGATTGTAAACTCCTAGGAGCAGGGTGTATATTAGAGTGAAAGGACCTAGGAGCAAGGTGTATACTAGATTGTTAGCTCCTAGGAGCAGGGTGTATATTAGATTTTAAGCTCCAAGGAGCAGGGTGTATAGTAGATTGTAAGCTCCTAGGAGCAGGGTGTATATTAGATTGTAAGCTCCTAGGAGCAGGGTGTATAGTAGATTGTAAGCACCTAGGAGCAGGGTGTATATTAGATTGTAAGCTCCTAGGAGCAGGGTGCATAGTAGATTGTAAGCTCCTAGGAGCAGGGTGCATAGTAGATTGTAAGCTCCTAGGAGCAGAGTGTAAATTAGACTGTAAGTTCCTAGGAGCAGGGTGTATATTAGAGTGTAAGCTCCTTGGAGCAGGGTGTATATTAGAGTTTAAGCTCCTAGGAGCAGGATATATATTAGATTGTAAGCACCTAGGAGCAGGGTGTATAGTAAATTGTAAGCTCCTAGGAGCAGGGTGTATATTAGATTGTAAGCTTCTAGGAGCAGGGTGTATATTAGATTGTAAGCTCCTAGCAGCAGGGTGTATATTAGATTGTAAGCTCCTAGGAGCAGGGTGTATATTAGATTGTAAGCTCCTAGTAGCAGGGTGTATATTAGATTGTAAGCTCCTATCAGCAGGGTGTATATTAGATTGTAAGCTCCTAGGAGCAGGGTGTATATTAGATTGTAAGCTCCTAGGAGCAGGGTGTATACTAGATTGTAAGCTCCTAGGAGCAGGGTGTATAGTAGATTATAAGGTCCTAGGAGCAGGGTTTATATTAGATTGTAAGCTCCTAGGAGCAGAGTGTATATTAGATTGTAAGCTCCTAGGAGGAGGGTGTATAGTAGATTGTAAACTCCTAGCAGCAGGGTGTATATTAGATTGTAAGCTCCTAGAAGCAGGGTGTAAATTAGATTGTAAGCTCCTAGGAGCAGAGTGTATATTAGATTGTAAGCTCCTAGGAGCAGGGTGTATATTAGATTGTAAACTCCCAGCAGTAGGGTGTATATTAGATTGTAAGCTCCTAGTAGCAGGGTGTATAGTAGATTGTAAGCTCCTAGGAGCAGGGTGTATATTAGATTGTAAGCTCCTAGGAGCAGGGTGTATATTAGATTGTAAGCTCCTAGAAGCAGGGTGTATATTAGATCGTAAACTCATAGCAGCAGTGTGTATATTAGATTGTAAGCTCCTAGGAGAAGGGTGTATATCATATTGTAAGCTCCTAGGAGCAGGGTGTATAGTAGATTGTAAGCTCCTAGGAGCAGGGTGTATATTAGATTGTAAGCTCCTAGGAGCAAGGTGTATATTAGATTGTAAGCTCCTAGGAGCAGGGTGTATATTACATTGTAAGCTCCTAGGAGCAGGGTGTATATTAGATTGTAAGCTCCTAGGAGTACGGTGTATATTAGATTGTAAGCTCCTTGGAGCAGGGTGTACATTAGATTGTAAGCTCCTAGGAGCAGGCTGTATTTTTGATTGTAAGCTCCTAGGAGCAGGGTGTATATTAAATTGTAAGCTCCTAGGAGCAGGGTGTATATTAGATTGTAAGCTCCTAGGAGCAAGGTGTATATTAGATTGTAAGCTCCTAGGAGCAGGGTGTATATTAGATTGTAAGCTCATAGGAGCACAGTGTATATTAGATTGTAAGCTCATAGGAGCACAGTGTATATTAGATTGTAAGCTTCTAGGAGCAGGGTGTATATTAGATTGTAAGCTCCTAGAAGCAGGGTGTATATTAGATTGTAAGCTCCTAGGAACAAGGTGTATATTAGATTGTAAGCTCCTAGGAGCAGGGTGTATATTAGAGTGAAAGCTCCTAGGAGCAAGGTGTATTTTAGATTGTAAGCTCCTAGGAGCAGGGTGTATAGTAGATTGTAAGCTCCTAGGAGCAGTGTGTATATTAGATTGTAAGCTCCTAGGAGCAGGGTGTATAGTAGATTGTAAGCTCCTAGGAGCAGGGTGTATAGTAGATTGTAAGCTCCTAGGAGCAAGGTGTATATTAGATTGTAAGCTCCTAGGAGCAGGGTATATATTACATTGTTCCTAGGAGCAGGGTGTATATTAGAGTGTAAGCTACTAGGAGCAGAGAGTAGATTAGATTGTAAGCTCCTTGGAGCAGGGTGTATATTACATTGTAAGCTCCTAGGAGCAGAGTGTATATTAGATTGTAAGCTCCTTGGAGCAGGGTGTATATTAGATTCTAAGCTCCTCGGAGCAGGCTGTATATTTGATTGTAAGCTCCTAGGAGCAGGGTGTATATTAGATTGTAAGCTCCTAGGAGCATGGTGTATATTAGATTGTAAGCTCCTAGGAGCAGGGTGTATATTAGATTGTAAGCTCCTAGGAGCAGGGTGTATATTATATTGTAAGCTCCTAGGAGCAAGGTGTATATTAGATTGTAAGCTCCTAGGAGCAGGCTGTATATTAGATTGTAAGCTCCTAGGAGCAGGGTGTATATTAGATTGTAAGCTCCTAGGAGCAGGGTGTGTATTAGATTGGAAGCTCCTAGGAGCAGGGTGTATATTAGATTGTAAGCTCCTAGGAGCAGGGTGTATAGTAGATTGTAAGCTCCTAGGAGCAGGGTGTATATTAGATTGTAAGCTCCTATGAGCAGGGTGTATATTAGATTGTTAGCTCTTAAGAGCAGAGTGTATATTAGACTGTAAGCTCCTAGGAGCAGGGTGTATATTAGATTGTAAGCTCCTAGGAGCAGTGTGTACATTAGATTGTAAGTTCCTTGGAGCAGGGTGTATATTAGATTGTAAGCTCCTAGGAGCCGGGTGTATATCAGATTGTAAGCTCCTAGGAGCCGGGTGTATATTAGATTGTAAGCTCCTAGGAGCCGGGTGTATATCAGATTGTAAGCTCCAAGGAGCAGGGTGTATATTAGACTGTAAGCTCCTAGCAGCAGGAAGTATATTAGATTATAAGCTCCTAGGAACAGGTTGTATTTTAGATTGTAAACTCCTAGGAGCAGAGTGTATATTAGATTGTAAGCTCCTAGGAGCAGGGTGTATATTAGATTGTAAGCTCCTAGGAGCAGGGTGTATATTAGATTGTGAGCTCCTAGGAGTAGGGTGTATAGTAGATTGTAAGCTCCCAGGAGCAGGGTGTATAGTAGATTGTAAGCTCCTAGGAGCAGGGTGTATATTAGATTGTAAGCTCTTTAGAGCAGGGTGTATATTAGATTGTAAGCTCCTAGGAGCAGGGTGCGTATTACATTGTAAGCTCCTAGGAGCCGGGTGTATATTAGATTGTAAGCTCCTAGGAGCAGGGTGTATATTAGATTGTAAGCTCTTAGGAGCAGGGTGTATATTAGAGTGTAAGCTCCTAGGAGCAGGGTGTATAGTAGATTGTAAGCTCCTAGGAGCAGAGTGTATATTAGAGTGTAAGCTCCTTGGAGCAGGGTGTATATTAGATTGTAAGCTCCTAGGAGCAGGCTGTATAGTAGATTGCAAGGTCCTAGGAGCAGAGTGTATATTAGATTGTAAGCTCCTAGGAGCAGGGTGTATATTAGACTGTAAGATCCTAGCAGCAGGGAGTATATTAGATTATAAGCTTCTAGGAGCAGGGTGTATAGTAGATTGTAAGCTTCTAGGAGCAAAGTGTATATTAGAGTGTAAGCTCCTTGGAGAAGGGTGTATATTAGATTATAAGCTCCTAGGAGCAGGGTGTATATTAGATTGTAAGCTTCTAGGAGCAGGGTGTATATTAGATTGTTAGCTCCTAGGAGCAGGGTGTATATTAGATTGTAAGCTCCTAGGAGCAGTGTGTATATTAGATTGTAGGCAGCTAGGAGCAGGGAGTATATTAGATTGTAAGCTCTTAAGAGCAGACTGTATATTAGATTGTAAGCTCCTAGGAGCAGAGTGTATATTAGATTGTAAGCTCCTAGGAGCAGGGTGTATATTATATTGTAAGCTCCTAGGAGCAAGGTGTATATTAGATTGTAAGTTCCTTGGAGCAGGGTGTATATTAGATTGTAAGCTCCTAGGAGCCGGGTGTATATTAGATTGTAAACTCCTAGGAGCCGGGTGTATATTAGATTGTAAGCTCCTAGGAGCAGGGTGTATAGTAGATTGTAAGCTCCTAGGAGCAGAGTGTATATTAGATTGTAAGCTCCTAGGAGCAGGGTGCATATTAGACTGTAAGCTCATAGCAGCAGGAAGTATATTAGATTATAAGCTCCTAGGAGCAGGGTGTATATTAGATTGTAAGCTCCTAGGAGCAGAGTGTATATTAGATTGTAAGCTCTTAGGAGCAGGGTGTATATTAGATTGTAAGCTCCTAGGAGCAGGGTGTATATTAGATTTTAAGCTCCTAGGAGCAGGGTGTATATTAGATTGTAAGCTCCGAGGAGCAAGGTGTATATTAGAGTGTAAACTCCTTGGAGCAGGGTGTATATTAGATTGTAAGCTCCTAGGAGCAGGGTGTATATTAGAGTGTAAGCTCCTAGGAGCAGGGTGTATATGATATTGTAAGCTCCTAGGAGCAGGGTGTATAGTAGATTGTAAACTACTAGGATCAGAGAGTATAGTAGATTGTAAGCTCCTAGGAGTAGGGTGTATATTATATTGTAAGCTACTAGGAGCAGGGTGTATAGTAGATTGTAAGCTCCTAGCAGCAGGGTGTATATTAGATTGTAAGCTCCTAGGAGCAGGGTGTATAGTAGATTGTAAGCTCCTAGGAGCAGGGTGTATAGTAGATTGTAAGCTCCTAGGAGCAAGGTGTATATTAGATTGTAAGCTCCTAGGAGCAGGGTATATATTACATTGTTCCTAGGAGCAGGGTGTATATTAGAGTGTAAGCTACTAGGAGCAGAGAGTAGATTAGATTGTAAGCTCCTTGGAGCAGGGTGTATATTACATTGTAAGCTCCTAGGAGCAGAGTGTATATTAGATTGTAAGCTCCTTGGAGCAGGGTGTATATTAGATTCTAAGCTCCTCGGAGCAGGCTGTATATTTGATTGTAAGCTCCTAGGAGCAGGGTGTATATTAGATTGTAAGCTCCTAGGAGCATGGTGTATATTAGATTGTAAGCTCCTAGGAGCAGGGTGTATATTAGATTGTAAGCTCCTAGGAGCAGGGTGTATATTATATTGTAAGCTCCTAGGAGCAAGGTGTATATTAGATTGTAAGCTCCTAGGAGCAGGCTGTATATTTGATTGTAAGCTCCTAGGAGCAGGGTGTATATTAGATTGTAAGCTCCTAGGAGCAGGGTGTATATTAGATTGTAAGCTCCTAGGAGCAGGGTGTGTATTAGATTGGAAGCTCCTAGGAGCAGGGTGTATATTAGATTGTAAGCTCCTAGGAGCAGGGTGTATAGTAGATTGTAAGCTCCTAGGAGCAGGGTGTATATTAGATTGTAAGCTCCTATGAGCAGGGTGTATATTAGATTGTTAGCTTTTAAGAGCAGAGTGTATATTAGACTGTAAGCTCCTAGGAGCAGGGTGTATATTAGATTGTAAGCTCCTAGGAGCAGTGTGTACATTAGATTGTAAGTTCCTTGGAGCAGGGTGTATATTAGATTGTAAGCTCCTAGGAGCCGGGTGTATATCAGATTGTAAGCTCCTAGGAGCCGGGTGTATATTAGATTGTAAGCTCCTAGGAGCAGGGTGTATAGTAGATTGTAAGCTCCTAGGAGCAGAGTGTATATTAGATTGTAAGCTCCAAGGAGCAGGGTGTATATTAGACTGTAAGCTCCTAGCAGCAGGAAGTATATTAGATTATAAGCTCCTAGGAACAGGTTGTATTTTAGATTGTAAACTCCTAGGAGCAGAGTGTATATTAGATTGTAAGCTCCTAGGAGCAGGGTGTATATTAGATTGTAAGCTCCTAGGAGCAGGGTGTATATTAGATTGTGAGCTCCTAGGAGCAGGGTGTATAGTAGATTGTAAGCTCCCAGGAGCAGGGTGTATAGTAGATTGTAAGCTCCTAGGAGCAGGGTGTATATTAGATTGTAAGCTCTTTAGAGCAGGGTGTATATTAGATTGTAAGCTCCTAGGAGCAGGGTGCGTATTACATTGTAAGCTCCTAGGAGCCGGGTGTATATTAGATTGTAAGCTCCTAGGAGCAGGGTGTATATTAGATTGTAAGCTCTTAGGAGCAGGGTGTATATTAGAGTGTAAGCTCCTAGGAGCAGGGTGTATAGTAGATTGTAAGCTCCTAGGAGCAGAGTGTATATTAGAGTGTAAGCTCCTTGGAGCAGGGTGTATATTAGATTGTAAGCTCCTAGGAGCAGGCTGTATAGTAGATTGCAAGGTCCTAGGAGCAGAGTGTATATTAGATTGTAAGCTCCTAGGAGCAGGGTGTATATTAGACTGTAAGATCCTAGCAGCAGGGAGTATATTAGATTATAAGCTTCTAGGAGCAGGGTGTATAGTAGATTGTAAGCTTCTAGGAGCAAAGTGTATATTAGAGTGTAAGCTCCTTGGAGAAGGGTGTATATTAGATTATAAGCTCCTAGGAGCAGGGTGTATATTAGATTGTAAGCTTCTAGGAGCAGGGTGTATATTAGATTGTTAGCTCCTAGGAGCAGGGTGTATATTAGATTGTAAGCTCCTAGGAGCAGTGTGTATATTAGATTGTAGGCTGCTAGGAGCAGGGAGTATATTAGATTGTAAGCTCTTAAGAGCAGACTGTATATTAGATTGTAAGCTCCTAGGAGCAGAGTGTATATTAGATTGTAAGCTCCTAGGAGCAGGGTGTATATTATATTGTAAGCTCCTAGGAGCAAGGTGTATATTAGATTGTAAGTTCCTTGGAGCAGGGTGTATATTAGATTGTAAGCTCCTAGGAGCCAGGTGTATATTAGATTGTAAACTCCTAGGAGCCGGGTGTATATTAGATTGTAAGCTCCTAGGAGCAGGGTGTATAGTAGATTGTAAGCTCCTAGGAGCAGAGTGTATATTAGATTGTAAGCTCCTAGGAGCAGGGTGCATATTAGACTGTAAGCTCATAGCAGCAGGAAGTATATTAGATTATAAGCTCCTAGGAGCAGGGTGTATATTAGATTGTAAGCTCCTAGGAGCAGGGTGTATATTAGATTGTAAGCTCCTAGGAGCAGGGTGTATATTAGATTTTAAGCTCCTAGGAGCAGGGTGTATATTAGATTGTAAGCTCCGAGGAGCAAGGTGTATATTAGAGTGTAAACTCCTTGGAGCAGGGTGTATATTAGATTGTAAGCTCCTAGGAGCAGGGTGTATATTAGAGTGTAAGCTCCTAGGAGCAGGGTGTATATGATATTGTAAGCTCCTAGGAGCAGGGTGTATAGTAGATTGTAAACTACTAGGATCAGAGAGTATAGTAGATTGTAAGCTCCTAGGAGTAGGGTGTATATTATATTGTAAGCTACTAGGAGCAGGGTGTATAGTAGATTGTAAGCTCCTAGCAGCAGGGTGTATATTAGATTGTAAGCTCCTAGGAGCAGGGTGTATATTAGATTGTAAGCTCCTAGGAACAGGGTGTATAGTAGATTGTAAGCTCCTAGGAGCAGGGTGCATATTAGATTGTAAGCTCCAAGGAGCAGGGTGTATATTAGATTGTAAGCTCTTAAGAGCAGGGTGTATGTTAGATTGTAAGCTCCTAGGAGCAGGGTGTATATTAGATTGTAAGCTCCTAGGAGCAGGGTGTATATTAGATTGTAAGCTCCTAGGAGCAGGGTGTACATTAGATTGTAAGCTCCTAGGAGCAGGGTGTATATTAGACTGTAAGCTCCTAGCAGCAGGAAGTATATTAGATTATAAGCTCCTAGGAGCAGGGTGTATATTAGATTGTAAGCTCCTAGGAGCAGAGTGTATATTAGATTGTAAGCTCCTAGGAGCAGGGTGTATATTAGATTGTAAGCTCCTAGGAGCAGGGTGTATATTAGATTGTAAGCTCCTAGGAGCAGGGTGTATATTAGATTGTAAGCTCCTAGGAGCAAGGTGTATATTAGAGTGTAAACTCCTTGGAGCAGGGTGTATATTAGATTGTAAGCTCCTAGGAGCAGAGTGTATATTAGAGTGTAAGCTCCTAGGAGCAGGGTGTATATTATATTGTAAGCTCCTAGGATCAGGGTGTATAGTAGATTGTAAACTACTAGGATCACAGAGTATAGTAGATTGTAAGCTCCTAGGAGCAGGGTGTATATTATATTGTAAGCTACTAGGAGCAGGGTGTATAGTAGATTCTAAGCTTTTAGGAGCAAGGTGTATATTAGAGTGTAAGCTCCTTGGAGAAGGGTGTATATTAGATTATAAGCTCCTAGGAGCAGGGTGTATATTAGATTGTAAGATCCTAGCAGCAGGGTGTATATTAGATTGTAAACTCCTAGGAGCAGCGTGTATATTAGAGTGTAAGCTCCTAGGAGCAGGGTGTATAGTAGATTGTAAGCTCCTAGGAGCAGAGTGTATATTTGATTGTAAGCTCCAAGGAGCAGGGTGTATAGTAGATTGTAAGCTCCTAGGAGCAAGGTGTATATTAGAGGGTAAGCTCCTAGGAGCAGGGTGTATATTAGATTGTAAGCTCCTAGGAGCAGGGTGTATATTAGAGTGTAAGTGTAGCACCCCGAGGGCTCGGCTGCTACAGGGGTATTGCACCTCGAACCAGAGGTGTGGTATTCCACTCCCGGGTAAGGATGGATTGTGGACCAGGGCTCGGTAGGCTGCATGCACCACACACACCCCATTTCCGAGGAACAGCTCAACGGTGCTCCCACTAGACAGAAGTGCAGGCACGACAGCATCTGTTCCTGGCCGGAGTGGGGAGGGGGGTGGAATACCCAGTGGTGTAGGAGCAGATAGGGGTGGGTCTCTGGGCATAGGTAGGAGCCCATTGGTTGCTAGTCACCTGGGCTCGGGTGTCAGAAGGAGGTATATAAGGTGGGCACCATCTTAGAACGAGGTCCAGTCCAGTTCAGTTCAGTGTAGACAGTCTGAGGAGAAGACAGGAAGCAGAGCCCCTGCATGGGCTCTGCTCTGCAGGCAGGCCTTGTCAGGAGGCTGGAGCCTGAGAGAGGGAGAGAGAAGAAGGAACAGAAAGGAAAGTAGGAAAGGAACTGGAACAGAGGAGAAAGGAAGCAAGGAACACAGAGAAAGGCCCAGAGACACGAAGGCAGAAGGAACCCCATATGCCCAGGAGATACAGGGTGAAGGGTTGGCAGAGCAGGGTACCGGAACCCGAATTGGTGGAGGCGACTAATCCTCAGCCAAAACCGGAGGTTGTGACCACATCTTGGTGCGACCCCTCACTACATCCTCCAGAAAGGCATACCGTATAGGGTCAGGGAAACCGGAGAGAGGTTTCGCCAACAGAAGGCCCGAGGAAGCTGGACAAAGGTGGGTCCCTGGTGGGGACGGCCAGTAGAAAGGAAGAGAGGGGAGCTCTGAACCACACTCTGGAATTGCCTGGGAGTTGACCGAGTCCCTTGCCTGGTGAACGCAGCACGGCTCAGGCGGTCCCTCATGTGCACAAGTGACCAGAATAACAACCGTGAGTAAAGCTTTGAAAACTGCAACTGCACGTCTCTGTGTTTGCTCGCCGCACCGGCACCATTGGGACTGGGACGCTCGCGCCATCACTCCCATCATCTCTCACATTAGCTGCCCTGAGGCAATACTCCTCCCGTGGGGAGTTATCCCATACTCGGCTGCGCAACCAACATCAGCCTCAGCGGTCGGCAGCGGAGCGGCGGTTCCCACTGACCGCAATCCACGGGTGGCGTAGTCGGACACTTATTACAACATTTAGACTGCCACTGGTTTGACCACCCTGGGCACGGACCGGGTCACCGCCACGGAGAACTACAACCCCCAGCGATCCGGCTCCGGGTATTCCCCCTGCACAGCAGCAGCAACACAGGCCTAGGGGACGCGTCAACTTTGGCGTAGTCGGAAGGATCATTACCAACCCGTCACAAGCGGGTATTGCGTGCCTGAAGAAAACTGCACATGTACCTTAAAAAGAAGTCTCCCGCCATTTCCAGAAGTTTCCCGCTGTCCGGAGCCGATTCCCGCCATCCGGAGCCGATTCCCGCCATCAGACGCCATTTTGGACCGTTTCCCGCCATCTTCATCCGTTTTTCCCGCCCTGGCAGAGCGGACGCCATTATGTGCGCACCAAAGGACAGCAGGAAGCCACCTCCCATCGTGGGCCAGGTCCCAGAGTGGCGCCAAAGAGGGAGCCCGCCCCCACCAGCCATGAATGCAGCAATGGAGATGTCCATCAACGTGGGGGGGCTGCCCCTGAAGGTGATTGTCAGCAGATGCCCCCAAGACCAACCCCCATGGGGGCGGATAGGAAAGAAAACTGTGGGGCCGGGCACGGCCTGGATCAGTCTGGACCTGCTGCACCCGCAGATGGAGGGAGCAGAAAACTCCACCAGCACCCTGGCCCGCAGCCTGCTGCAAGCGGAGCCACCCTGCAGCCTGACAGAACTGCTGGCCCAACTGCCTAGAGACCCGGATCGTGCGCGCGCAGCGCTGGAAGATCTGAATAGAAGAATGGTCCGGGCGCAGCGGGATGTGTTTCCCGGGTGGAGAGAGGAGATGGCCCGGCAGCACGGAGGTGACCAGCAGAGGACCCCGCCAGAACCGGGCAGCGCGCTTACCACTGGGCGCGGAGAAGAGGGACCGGCAGCTGCAGATGACGCCGCGGAGGAGGCCACGGAGACCGAGGCAGGTAATGGGGACACCACCACCCCAAGCCCGGGGAACACCAGCCTGCCCTCACCCTCTGTTGCGGGACCCGAAGCCCCGGGGACCGTACCTGACACCACGCCTCCACCGCCACCAGCTAGGCCTCAGGCAGCAAGCACCGTCGTCACGCCCCGCCCCGCGCTGTGCCCTCTGAACCCTGGCGCCGTACAGCGTGAGACGTCACGGGCCAGGACGCAAGACCCAGCACACCCGGGCGCCGCTGCCTCACCAGCGCCCCCTACCTTGGCGGTGCCACCCCCAGGCGCGACCAACAAGCGACCACCGGCCTGGTCGCAAGGCCGAGTGCCCCCGGGCGCTGCCACCCGTCCGAAGCCCACAGTGCCACCCTTGGGCGCGGACCTGTATGCCCAATATACCCGCCCGGACGGGCTACCCTTTGAATGGCTGCCGGAGTTCGCCAACCCCCGTCTCCGGAAAGAGCGACCCCTGAGTGAGCCTTTGATCCCGGCCCCGGAGCCCGCCAACATCGCTCCACCCCTGCCGGAGGATGCCCAGTTTGCATGGGACCCCACTGGCGAGAACCTCATGGGCTTCACCCAGGAGACCCGGGCGGAAGAAGCCCAGCGCCTGGAGTGCTGCCGTCAGCAGCTAGCCACCTATGAAAGAGAGCGGCGGCAGAGGCGCATCAGGGAGCAGCGACTCCAGGCCAGGAGCGCGGAGCAAAAGAGGAGGGCCCGACAAGACATCCACGCCATCTGCGGACCCAGAGCCACCGGGACCGTAGTCAAGTTCCAGCTGGAGCATGGCAGGGGCTTCGTCAGAGACCCGGAGGCTGACACCGACGTCTTCGTCACTAGAAGGGACGTTGAAAGCCACCTGCCAGAGGGACATCACGGACGTGACCTGTACCCCGGCGACGTGGTCACCTACACCCGACACAATGGCGCAAAGGGACTGTACACCCTCCACGTTCACCGGCTCACAGAGGAGGAACTGCAGTACCGCCCAGACACGGAATACACTGAGGATCCGGACGGACCAGAAGATTACCCGGAAGAGCGAGAAGGACACCGTTACCAGTAAACGGTAAGATGGAACTGTATATAGTTACCCGTCAGGGTACAAGAACTGTTGCTGAGTGAAGTGTGGTCCCCGTTGGGACTCGTGTGGAATAGTTAAAGAACTGTTACTTGTGTGCCCCTAATCCCTAACCAGGCTGAGGACTGTGAGCAGCCACTCCCTTATCCCCACTGGCCGAGGACTGAGAGCGGCCAATCCCTTGTAAATAGTTGCGCTTCTTAAAGCGCCCGCTACTGGTTTTATACAAAAAACGCAACGCCTACCTCAAGACGGATTAAATGGACTGTTGCACCTTTACCTGGTCGCAAGTTGCACAGCGGCCAGAACTCAAGAATCTGTCTTGAAAATGTTTTATATTGAAAAGTTTTATATGCTGCTAGAATAATAATACAAATGTTTTATGTGATGTTTTATATGCTAAAAGAGTTCCAGTGGCATTAGCAAGATGTTTTATGAAAAGGAGTACCAGTAACGTTAAAAAGAGAAGAATACCTCCCATAAAGGGATGAGTGAAAAGTTATTGTCTTATATACGAATGCATTCTAAAAACTTGTATGTTTAAATTGTCTTTGCTCTTTTCCAGCCCTAGGACGTGCTGTGATTTACCAGGGGGGAATGTAGCACCCCGAGGGCTCGGCTGCTACAGGGGTATTGCACCTCGAACCAGAGGTGTGGTATTCCACTCCCGGGTAAGGATGGATTGTGGACCAGGGCTCGGTAGGCTGCATGCACTACACACACCCCATTTCCGAGGAACAGCTCAACGGTGCTCCCACTAGACAGAAGTGCAGGCACGACAGCATCTGTTCCTGGCCGGAGTGGGGAGGGGGGTGGAATACCCAGTGGTGTAGGAGCAGATAGGGGTGGGTCTCTGGGCATAGGTAGGAGCCCATTGGTTGCTAGTCACCTGGGCTCGGGTGTCAGAAGGAGGTATATAAGGTGGGCACCATCTTAGAACGAGGTCCAGTCCAGTTCAGTTCAGTGGAGACAGTCTGAGGAGAAGACAGGAAGCAGAGCCCCTGCATGGGCTCTGCTCTGCAGGCAGGCCTTGTCAGGAGGCTGGAGCCTGAGAGAGGGAGAGAGAAGAAGGAACAGAAAGGAAAGTAGGAAAGGAACTGGAACAGAGGAGAAAGGAAGCAAGGAACACAGAGAAAGGCCCAGAGACACGAAGGCAGAAGGAACCCCATATGCCCAGGAGATACAAGGTGAAGGGTTGGCAGAGCAGGGTACCGGAACCCGAATTGGTGGAGGCGACTAATCCTCAGCCAAAACCGGAGGTTGTGACCACATCTTGGTGCGACCCCTCTCTACATCCACCAGAAAGGCATACCGTATAGGGTCAGGGAAACCGGAGAGAGGTTTCGCCAACAGAAGGCCCGAGGAAGCTGGACAAAGGTGGGTCCCTGGTGGGGACGGCCAGTAGAAAGGAAGAGAGGGGAGCTCTGAACCACACTCTGGAATTGCCTGGGAGTTGACCGAGTCCCTTGCCTGGTGAGCGCAGCACAGCTCAGGCGGTCCCTCATGTGCACAAGTGACCAGAATAACAACCGTGAGTAAAGCTTTGAAAACTGCAACTGCACGTCTCTGTGATTCCTCGCCGCACCGGCACCATTGGGACTGGGACGCTCGTGCCATCACTCCCATCATCTCTCACATTAGCTGCCCTGAGGCAATACTCCTCCCGTGGGGAGTTATCCCATTCTCGGCTGCGCAACCAACATCAGCCTCAGCGGTCGGCAGCGCAGCGGCGGTCCCCACTGACTGCAATCCACGGGTGGCGTAGTCGGACACTTATTACAACATTTAGACTGCCACTGGTTTGACCACCCTGGGCACGGACCGGGTCACCGCCACGGAGAACTACAACCCCCAGCGATCCGGCTCTGGGTATTCCCCCTGCACAGCAGCAGCAACACAGGCCCAGGGGGCGCGTCATAAGCTCCTAGGAGCAGGGTGTATATTATATTGTAAGCTCCTAGGAGCAGGGTGTATAGTAGATTGTAAGCTACTAGGATCAGAGTGTATAGTAGATTGTAAGCTCCTAGGAGCAGGGTGTATATTATATTGTAAGCTCCTAGGAGCAGGTTGTATAGTAGATTGTAAGCTCCTAGGAGCAGGTTGTATAGTAGATTGTAAGCTCCTAGGAGCAGGGTGTATATTATATTGTAAGCTACTAGGAGCAGGGTGTACAGTAGATTGTAAGCTTCTAGGAGCAAAGTGTATATTAGATTGTAAGCTTCTAGGAGCAGGGTGTATATTAGATTGTTAGCTCCTAGGAGCAGGGTGTATATTATATTGTAAGCTACTAGGAGCAGGGTGTATAGCAGATTGTAAGCTTCTAGGAGCAAAGTGTATATTAGATTGTAAGCTTCTAGGAGCAGGGTGTATATTAGATTGTTAGCTCCTAGGAGCAGGGTGTATATTAGATTGTAAGCTCCTAGGAGCAGGGTGTATATTAGATTGTAAGCTGCTAGGAGCAGGGTGTATATTAGATTGTAAGCTTCTAGGAGCAGGGTGTATAGTAGATTGTAAGCTCCTAGGAGCAGGGTGTATATTATATTGTAAGCTACTAGGAGCAGGGTGTATAGCAGATTGTAAGCTTCTAGGAGCAAAGTGTATATTAGATTGTAAGCTTCTAGGAGCAGGGTGTATATTAGATTGTTAGCTCCTAGGAGCAGGGTGTATATTAGATTGTAAGCTCCTAGGAGCAGGGTGTATATTAGATTGTAAGCTGCTAGGAGCAGGGTGTATATTAGATTGTAAGCTCCTAGGAGCAGGGTGTATATTAGACTGTAAGCTCCAAGCAGCAGGAAGTATATTAGATTATAAGCTCCTAGGAGCAGGGTGTATATTAGATTGTAAATTCCTTGGAGCAGGGTGTATATTAGATTGTAAGCTCCTAGGAGCAGGGTGTATATTAGATTGTAAGCTCCTAGCAGCAGGGTGTATATTAGATTGTAAGCTCCTAGGAGCCGGGTGTATATTAGATTGTAAACTCCTAGGAGCCGGGTGTATATTAGATTGTAAGCTCCTAGGAGCAGGGTATATAGTAGATTGTAAGCTCCTAGGAGCAGAGTGTATATTAGATTGTAAGCTCCTAGGAGCAGGGTGTATATTAGACTGTAAGCTCCTAGCAGCAGGAAGTATATTAGATTATAAGCTCCTAGGAGCAGGGTGTATATTAGATTGTAAGCTCCTAGGAGCAGAGTGTATATTAGATTGTAAGCTCTTAGGAGCAGGGTCTATATTAGATTGTAAGCTCCTAGGAGCAGGGTGTATATTAGATTGTAAGCTCCTAGGAGCAGGGTGTATATTAGATTGTAAGCTCCGAGGATCAAGGTGTATATTAGAGTGTAAACTCCTTGGAGCAGGGTGTATATTAGATTGTAAGCTCCTAGGAGCAGGGTGTATATTAGAGTGTAAGCTCCTAGGAGTAGGGTGTATATTATATTGTAAGCTACTAGGAGCAGGGTGTATAGTAGATTCTAAGCTTTTAGGAGCAAGGTGTATATTAGAGTGTAAGCTCCTTGGAGAAGGGTGTATATTAGATTATAAGCTCCTAGCAGCAGGGTGTATATTAGATTGTAAGCTCCTAGGAGCAGGGTGTATATTAGATTGTAAGCTCCTAGGAGCAGGGTGTATAGTAGATTGTAAGCTCCTAGGAGCAGGGTGTATATTAGATTGTAAGCTCCAAGAAGCAGGGTGTATATTAGATTGTAAGCTCTTAAGAGCAGAGTGTATATTAGATTGTAAGCTCCTAGGAGCAGGGTGTATATTAGATTGTAAACTCCTAGGAGCAGGGTGTACATTAGATTGTAAGCTCCTAGGAGCCGGGTGTATAGTAGATTGTAAACTCCTAGGAGCCGGGTGTATATTAGATTGTAAGCTCCTAGGAGCAGGGTGTATAGTAGATTGTAAGCTCCTAGGAGCAAGCAGAGTGTATATTAGATTGTAAGCTCCTAGGAGCAGGGTGTATATTAGACTGTAAGCTCCTAGCAGCAGGAAGTATATTAGATTATAAGCTCCTAGGAGCAGGTTGTATATTAGATTGTAAGCTCCTAGGAGCAGAGTGTATATTAGATTGTAAGCTCCTAGGAGCAGGGTGTATAGTAGATTGTAAGCTCCTAGGAGCAGGGTGTATAGTAGATTGTAAGCTCCTAGGAGCAGGGTGTATATTAGATTGTAAGCTCCTAGGAGCAGGGTGTATATTAGATTGTAAGCTCCTAGAAGCAGGGTGTATATTAGATTGTAAGCTCCTAGGAGCAGAGTGTATAGTAGATTGTAAGCTCCTAGGAGCAGGGTGTATAGTAGATTGTAAGCTCCTAGGAGCAGGGTGTATATTAGATTGTAAACTCTTTAGAGCAGGGTGTATATTAGATTGTAATCTCCTAGGAGCAGGGTGTATATTAGACTGTAAGCTCCTAGCAGCAGGAAGTATATTAGATTATAAGCTCCTAGGTGCAGGGTGTATATTAGATTGTAAGCTCCTAGGAGCAGAGTGTATATTAGATTGTAAACTCTTAGGAGCAGGGTCTATATTAGATTGTAAGCTCCTAGGAGCAGGGTGTATATTAGATTGTAAGCTCCTAGGAGCAGGGTGTATATTAGATTGTAAGCTCCGAGGATCAAGGTGTATATTAGAGTGTAAACTCCTTGGAGCAGGGTGTATATTAGATTGTAAGCTCCTAGGAGCAGGGTGTATATTAGAGTGTAAGCTCCTAGGAGCAGGGTGTATATTATATTGCAAGCTCCTAGGAGCAGGGTGTATAGTAGATTGTAAACTACTAGGATCAGAGAG
Organism: Phyllobates terribilis; assembly: GCF_046119375.1. Taxonomy (NCBI): domain Eukaryota; kingdom Metazoa; phylum Chordata; class Amphibia; order Anura; family Dendrobatidae; genus Phyllobates; species Phyllobates terribilis. The sequence goes on along the minus strand of NW_027362768.1, from coordinate 29,291,735 downwards.
TATAGTAGATTGTAAGCTCCTAGGAGTAGGGTGTATATTATATTGTAAGCTACTAGGAGCAGGGTGTATAGTAGATTCTAAGCTTTTAGGAGCAAGGTGTATATTAGAGTGTAAGCTCCTTGGAGAAGGGTGTATATTAGATTATAAGCTCCTAGGAGCAGGGTGTATGTTAGATTATAAGATCCTAGCAGCAGGGTGTATATTAGATTGTAAGCTCCTAGGAGCAGGGTGTATAGCAGATTTTAAGCTCCTAGGAGCAGGGCGTACAGTAGATTGTAAGCTCCTAGGAGCAGGGTGTATATTAGATTGTAAGCTCTTAAGAGCAGGGTGTATAGTAGATTGTAAGCTCCTAGGAGCAGGGTGTAAATTAGATTGCAAGCTCCTAGGAGCAGGGTGTACAGTAGATTGTAAGCTCCTATGAGCAGAGTGTATATTAGATTGTAAGCTCCTAGGAGCAGGGTGTATATTAGATTGTAAGCTTCTAGCAGCAGGGTGAATATTAGCTTGTAAGCTCCTAGGAGCAGGGTGTAAATTAGATTGCAAGCTCCTAGGAGCAGGGTGTACAGTAGATTGTAAGCTCGTATGAGCAGAGTGTATATTAGATTGTAAACTCCTAGGAGCAGGGTGTATATTAAATTGTAAGCTCCTAGGAGCAGGGTGTATATTAGATTGTAAGCTCCTAGGAGCAGGGTGTATATTAGATTGTAAGCTCCTAGGAGCAGGGTGTATATTAGATTGTAAGGTCCAAGAAGCAGGGTGTATATTAGATTGTAAGCTCTTAAGAGCAGAGTGTATATTAGATTGTAAGCTCCTAGGAGCAGGGTGTATATTAGATTGTAAGCTCCTAGGAGCAGGGTGTACATTAGATTGTAAGTTCCTTGGAGCAGGGTGTACATTAGATTGTAAGCTCCTAGGAGCCGGGTGTATAGTAGATTGTAAACTCCTAGGAGCCGGGTGTATATTAGATTGTAAGCTCCTAGGAGCAGGGTGTATAGTAGATTGTAAGCTCCTAGGAGCAAGCAGAGTGTATATTAGATTGTAAGCTCCTAGGAGCAGGGTGTATATTAGACTGTAAGCTCCTAGCAGCAGGAAGTATATTAGATTATAAGCTCCTAGGAGCAGGTTGTATATTAGATTGTAAGCTCCTAGGAGCAGAGTGTATATTAGATTGTAAGCTCTTAGGAGCAGGGTCTATATTAGATTGTAAGCTCCTAGGAGCAGGGTGTATATTAGATTGTAAGCTCCTAGGAGCAGGGTGTATATTAGATTGTAAGCTCCGAGGATCAAGGTGTATATTAGAGTGTAAACTCCTTGGAGCAGGGTGTATATTAGATTGTAAGCTCCTAGGAGCAGGGTGTATATTAGAGTGTAAGCTCCTAGGAGTAGGGTGTATATTATATTGTAAGCTACTAGGAGCAGGGTGTATAGTAGATTCTAAGCTTTTAGGAGCAAGGTGTATATTAGAGTGTAAGCTCCTTGGAGAAGGGTGTATATTAGATTATAAGCTCCTAGCAGCAGGGTGTATATTAGATTGTAAGCTCCTAGGAGCAGGGTGTATATTAGATTGTAAGCTCCTAGGAGCAGGGTGTATAGTAGATTGTAAGCTCCTAGGAGCAGGGTGTATATTAGATTGTAAGCTCCAAGAAGCAGGGTGTATATTAGATTGTAAGCTCTTAAGAGCAGAGTGTATATTAGATTGTAAGCTCCTAGGAGCAGGGTGTATATTAGATTGTAAACTCCTAGGAGCAGGGTGTACATTAGATTGTAAGCTCCTAGGAGCCGGGTGTATAGTAGATTGTAAACTCCTAGGAGCCGGGTGTATATTAGATTGTAAGCTCCTAGGAGCAGGGTGTATAGTAGATTGTAAGCTCCTAGGAGCAAGCAGAGTGTATATTAGATTGTAAGCTCCTAGGAGCAGGGTGTATATTAGACTGTAAGCTCCTAGCAGCAGGAAGTATATTAGATTATAAGCTCCTAGGAGCAGGTTGTATATTAGATTGTAAGCTCCTAGGAGCAGAGTGTATATTAGATTGTAAGCTCCTAGGAGCAGGGTGTATAGTAGATTGTAAGCTCCTAGGAGCAGGGTGTATAGTAGATTGTAAGCTCCTAGGAGCAGGGTGTATATTAGATTGTAAGCTCCTAGGAGCAGGGTGTATATTAGATTGTAAGCTCCTAGAAGCAGGGTGTATATTAGATTGTAAGCTCCTAGGAGCAGAGTGTATAGTAGATTGTAAGCTCCTAGGAGCAGGGTGTATAGTAGATTGTAAGCTCCTAGGAGCAGGGTGTATATTAGATTGTAAACTCTTTAGAGCAGGGTGTATATTAGATTGTAATCTCCTAGGAGCAGGGTGTATATTAGACTGTAAGCTCCTAGCAGCAGGAAGTATATTAGATTATAAGCTCCTAGGTGCAGGGTGTATATTAGATTGTAAGCTCCTAGGAGCAGAGTGTATATTAGATTGTAAACTCTTAGGAGCAGGGTCTATATTAGATTGTAAGCTCCTAGGAGCAGGGTGTATATTAGATTGTAAGCTCCTAGGAGCAGGGTGTATATTAGATTGTAAGCTCCGAGGATCAAGGTGTATATTAGAGTGTAAACTCCTTGGAGCAGGGTGTATATTAGATTGTAAGCTCCTAGGAGCAGGGTGTATATTAGAGTGTAAGCTCCTAGGAGCAGGGTGTATATTATATTGCAAGCTCCTAGGAGCAGGGTGTATAGTAGATTGTAAACTACTAGGATCAGAGAGTATAGTAGATTGTAAGCTCCTAGGAGTAGGGTGTATATTATATTGTAAGCTACTAGGAGCAGGGTGTATAGTAGATTCTAAGCTTTTAGGAGCAAGGTGTATATTAGAGTGTAAGCTCCTTGGAGAAGGGTGTATATTAGATTATAAGCTCCTAGGAGCAGGGTGTATGTTAGATTATAAGATCCTAGCAGCAGGGTGTATATTAGATTGTAAGCTCCTAGGAGCAGGGTGTATAGCAGATTTTAAGCTCCTAGGAGCAGGGCGTACAGTAGATTGTAAGCTCCTAGGAGCAGGGTGTATATTAGATTGTAAGCTCTTAAGAGCAGGGTGTATAGTAGATTGTAAGCTCCTAGGAGCAGGGTGTAAATTAGATGGCAAGCTCCTAGGAGCAGGGTGTACAGTAGATTGTAAGCTCCTATGAGCAGAGTGTATATTAGATTGTAAGCTCCTAGGAGCAGGGTGTATATTAGATTGTAAGCTTCTAGCAGCAGGGTGAATATTAGCTTGTAAGCTCCTAGGAGCAGGGTGTAAATTAGATTGCAAGCTCCTAGGAGCAGGGTGTACAGTAGATTGTAAGCTCGTATGAGCAGAGTGTATATTAGATTGTAAACTCCTAGGAGCAGGGTGTATATTAAATTGTAAGCTCCTAGGAGCAGGGTGTATATTAGATTGTAAGCTCCTAGGAGCAGGGTGTATATTAGATTGTAAGCTCCTAGGAGCAGGGTGTATATTAGATTGTAAGGTCCAAGAAGCAGGGTGTATATTAGATTGTAAGCTCTTAAGAGCAGAGTGTATATTAGATTGTAAGCTCCTAGGAGCAGGGTGTATATTAGATTGTAAGCTCCTAGGAGCAGGGTGTACATTAGATTGTAAGTTCCTTGGAGCAGGGTGTACATTAGATTGTAAGCTCCTAGGAGCCGGGTGTATAGTAGATTGTAAACTCCTAGGAGCCGGGTGTATATTAGATTGTAAGCTCCTAGGAGCAGGGTGTATAGTAGATTGTAAGCTCCTAGGAGCAAGCAGAGTGTATATTAGATTGTAAGCTCCTAGGAGCAGGGTGTATATTAGACTGTAAGCTCCTAGCAGCAGGAAGTATATTAGATTATAAGCTCCTAGGAGCAGGTTGTATATTAGATTGTAAGCTCCTAGGAGCAGAGTGTATATTAGATTGTAAGCTCCTAGGAGCAGGGTGTATAGTAGATTGTAAGCTCCTAGGAGCAGGGTGTATGTATAGTAGATTGTAAGCTCCTAGGAGCAGGGTGTATATTAGATTGTAAGCTCCTAGGAGCAGGGTGTATATTAGATTGTAAGCTCCTAGAAGCAGGGTGTATATTAGATTGTAAGCTCCTAGGAGCAGAGTGTATAGTAGATTGTAAGCTCCTAGGAGCAGGGTGTATAGTAGATTGTAAGCTCCTAGGAGCAGGGTGTATATTAGATTGTAAACTCTTTAGAGCAGGGTGTATATTAGATTGTAATCTCCTAGGAGCAGGGTGTGTATTACATTGTAAGCTCCTAGGAGCCGGGTGTATATTAGATTGTAAACTCCTAGGAGCAGGGTGTATATTAGAGTGTAAGCTCCTAGGAGCAGGGTGTATAGTAGATTGTAAGCTCCTAGGAGCAGGGTGTACATTAGATTGTAAGTTCCTTGGAGCAGGGTGTACATTAGATTGTAAGCTCCTAGGAGCCGGGTGTATAGTAGATTGTAAACTCCTAGGAGGCGGGTGTATATTAGATTGTAAGCTCCTAGGAGCAGGGTGTATAGTAGATTGTAAGCTCCTAGGAGCAAGCAGAGTGTATATTAGATTGTAAGCTCCTAGGAGCAGGGTGTATATTAGACTGTAAGCTCCTAGCAGCAGGAAGTATATTAGATTATAAGCTCCTAGGAGCAGGTTGTATATTAGATTGTAAGCTCCTAGGAGCAGAGTGTATATTAGATTGTAAGCTCCTAGGAGCAGGGTGTATAGTAGATTGTAAGCTCCTAGGAGCAGGGTGTATAGTAGATTGTAAGCTCCTAGGAGCAGGGTGTATATTAGATTGTAAGCTCCTAGGAGCAGGGTGTATATTAGATTGTAAGCTCCTAGAAGCAGGGTGTATATTAGATTGTAAGCTCCTAGGAGCAGAGTGTATAGTAGATTGTAAGCTCCTAGGAGCAGGGTGTATAGTAGATTGTAAGCTCCTAGGAGCAGGGTGTATATTAGATTGTAAACTCTTTAGAGCAGGGTGTATATTAGATTGTAATCTCCTAGGAGCAGGGTGTGTATTACATTGTAAGCTCCTAGGAGCCGGGTGTATATTAGATTGTAAACTCCTAGGAGCAGGGTGTATATTAGAGTGTAAGCTCCTAGGAGCAGGGTGTATAGTAGATTGTAAGCTCCTATGAGCAAGGTGTATATTAGAGTGTAAGCTCCTAGGAGCAGAGTGTATATTAGAGTGTAAGCTCCTAGGAGCAGAGTGTATATTAGATTGTAAGCTCCTAGGAGCAGGGTGTATAGTAGATTATAAGCTCCTAGGAGCAGGGTGTATATTAGATTGTAAGCTCATAGCAGCAGTGTGTATATTAGATTGTAAGCTCCTAGGAGCAGGGTGTATATTAGATCGTAAGCTCATAGCAGCAGTGTGTATATTAGATTGTAAGCTCCTAGGAGTAGGGTGTATATTAGATTGTAAGCTCCTTGGAGCAGGGTGTACATTAGATTGTAAGCTCCTAGGAGCAGGCTGTATATTTGATTGTAAGCTCCTAGGAGCAGGCTGTATATTAGATTGTAAGCTCCTAGGAGCAGGGTGTATATTAGATTGTAAGCTCCTAGGAGCAAGGTGTATATTAGATTGTAAGCTCCTAGGAGCAGGGTGTATAGTAGTTTGTAAGCTCCTAGGAGCAGGGTGTATATTAGATTGTAAGCTCCTAGGAGCAAGGTGTATATTAGATTGTAAACTCCTAGGAGCAGGGTGTATATTAGATTGTAAGCTCCTAGGAGCAAGGTGTATATTAGATTGTAAGCTCCTAGGAGCAGGATGTATAGTAGATTGTAAGCTCCTAGGGGCAGGGTGTATAGTAGATTGTAAGCTCCTAGGAGCAGGGTGTATATTACAGTGAAAGCTCCTAGGAGCAAGGTGTATTTTAGATTGTAAGCTCCTAGGAGCAGGGTGTATAGTAGATTGTAAGCTCCTAGGAGCAGTGTGTATATTAGATTGTAAACTCCTAGGAGCAGGGTGTATAGTAGATTGTAAGCTCCTAGGAGCAGGGTGTATAGTAGATTGTAAGCTCCTAGGAGCAAGGTGTATATTAGATTGTAAGCTCCTAGGAGCAGGGTGTATATTAGAGTGTAAGCTACTAGGAGCAGAGTGTATATTAGATTGTAAGCTCCTTGGAGCAGGGTGTATATTAGATTGTAAGCTCCTAGGAGCAGAGTGTATATTAGATTGTAAGCTCCTAGGAGCAGGGTGAATATTAGATTGTAAGCTCCTAGGAGCAGGGTGTATATTAGATTGTAAGCTCCTTGGAGCAGGGTGTATATTAGATTGTAAGCTCCTAGGAGCAGGGTGTATATTAGATTGTAAGCTCCTAGGAGCAGGGTGAATATTAGATTGTAAGCTCCTAGGAGCAGGGTGTATATTAGATTGTAAGCTCCTAGGAGCAGGGTGTATATTAGAGTGTAAGCTCCTAGGAGCAGGGTGTATATTAGATTGTAAGCTCCTTGGAGAAGGGTGTATATTAGATTGTAAGCTCCTAGGAGCAGGATGTATATTAGATTGTAAGCTCCTAGGAGCAGGATGTATATTAGATTGTAAACTCCTAGGAGCAGGGTGTATAGTAGATTATAAGCTCCTAGGAGCAAGGTGTATATTAGATTGTAAGCTCCTAGCAGCAGGGTTTATATTAGATTTAAAGCTCCTAGGAGCAAGGTGTATATTAGATTGTAAGCTCCTAGGAGCAGGGTGTATATTAGATTGTAAGCTCCTAGGAGCAAGGTGTATATTAGATTGTAAACTCCTAGGAGCAGGGTGTATATTAGAGTGTAAGCTCCTAGGAGCAGGGTGTATAGTAGATTATAAGCTCCTAGGACCAGGGTGTATAGTAGATTGTAAGCTCCTAGCAGCAGGGTGTATATTAGATTTAAAGCTCCTAGGAGCAAGGTGTATATTAGATTGTAAGCTCCTAGGAGCAGGGTGTATAGTAGATTGTAAACTCCTAAGAGCAGGGTGTATATTAGATTGTAAGCTCCTAGGAGCAGGGTGTATATTAGATTGTAAGCTCCTAGCAGCAGGGTGTATATTAGAGTGAAATCTCCTAGGAGCAAGGTGTATATTAGATTGTAAGCTCCTAGGAGCAGGGTGTATATTAGATTGTAAGCTCCTAGGAGCAAGGTGTATATTAGATTGTAAGCTCCTAGGAGCAGGGTGTATAGTAGTTTGTAAGCTCCTAGGAGCAGGGTGTATATTAGATTGTAAGCTCCTAGGAGCAAGGTGTATATTAGATTGTAAACTCCTAGGAGCAGGGTGTATATTAGATTGTAAGCTCCTAGGAGCAAGGTGTATATTAGATTGTAAGCTCCTAGGAGCAGGATGTATAGTAGATTGTAAGCTCCTAGGGGCAGGGTGTATAGTAGATTGTAAGCTCCTAGGAGCAGGGTGTATATTACAGTGAAAGCTCCTAGGAGCAAGGTGTATTTTAGATTGTAAGCTCCTAGGAGCAGGGTGTATAGTAGATTGTAAGCTCCTAGGAGCAGTGTGTATATTAGATTGTAAACTCCTAGGAGCAGGGTGTATAGTAGATTGTAAGCTCCTAGGAGCAGGGTGTATAGTAGATTGTAAGCTCCTAGGAGCAAGGTGTATATTAGATTGTAAGCTCCTAGGAGCAGGGTGTATATTAGAGTGTAAGCTACTAGGAGCAGAGTGTATATTAGATTGTAAGCTCCTTGGAGCAGGGTGTATATTAGATTGTAAGCTCCTAGGAGCAGAGTGTATATTAGATTGTAAGCTCCTAGGAGCAGGGTGAATATTAGATTGTAAGCTCCTAGGAGCAGGGTGTATATTAGATTGTAAGCTCCTTGGAGCAGGGTGTATATTAGATTGTAAGCTCCTAGGAGCAGGGTGTATATTAGATTGTAAGCTCCTAGGAGCAGGGTGAATATTAGATTGTAAGCTCCTAGGAGCAGGGTGTATATTAGATTGTAAGCTCCTAGGAGCAGGGTGTATATTAGAGTGTAAGCTCCTAGGAGCAGGGTGTATATTAGATTGTAAGCTCCTTGGAGAAGGGTGTATATTAGATTGTAAGCTCCTAGGAGCAGGATGTATATTAGATTGTAAGCTCCTAGGAGCAGGATGTATATTAGATTGTAAACTCCTAGGAGCAGGGTGTATAGTAGATTATAAGCTCCTAGGAGCAAGGTGTATATTAGATTGTAAGCTCCTAGCAGCAGGGTTTATATTAGATTTAAAGCTCCTAGGAGCAAGGTGTATATTAGATTGTAAGCTCCTAGGAGCAGGGTGTATATTAGATTGTAAGCTCCTAGGAGCAAGGTGTATATTAGATTGTAAACTCCTAGGAGCAGGGTGTATATTAGAGTGTAAGCTCCTAGGAGCAGGGTGTATAGTAGATTATAAGCTCCTAGGACCAGGGTGTATAGTAGATTGTAAGCTCCTAGCAGCAGGGTGTATATTAGATTTAAAGCTCCTAGGAGCAAGGTGTATATTAGATTGTAAGCTCCTAGGAGCAGGGTGTATAGTAGATTGTAAACTCCTAAGAGCAGGGTGTATATTAGATTGTAAGCTCCTAGGAGCAGGGTGTATATTAGATTGTAAGCTCCTAGCAGCAGGGTGTATATTAGAGTGAAATCTCCTAGGAGCAAGGTGTATATTAGATTGTAAGCTCCTAGGAGCAGGGTGTATATTAGATTGTAAGCTCGTAGGAGCAGGGTGTATAGTAGATTGCAAGCTCCTAGGAGCAGGGTGTATATTAGATTGTAAGCTCCTAGGAGCAGGGTGTATATTAGAGTGTAAGCTCCTAGGAGCAGGGTGTATATTAGATTGTAAGCTCCTTGGAGCAGGGCGTACAGTAGATTGTAAGCTCCTAGGAGCAGGGTGTATATTAGATTGTAAGCTCTTAAGAGCAGGGTGTATAGTAGATTGTAAGCTCCTAGGAGCAGGGTGTAAATTAGATTGCAAGCTCCTAGGAGCAGGGTGTACAGTAGATTGTAAGCTCCTATGAGCAGAGTGTATATTAGATTGTAAGCTCCTAGGAGCAGGGTGTATATTAGATTGTAAGCTTCTAGCAGCAGGGTGAATATTAGATTGTAAGCTCCTAGGAGCAGGGTGTAAATTAGATTGCAAGCTCCTAGGAGCAGGGTGTACAGTAGATTGTAAGCTCCTATGAGCAGAGTGTATATTAGATTGTAAGCTCCTAGGAGCAGGGTGTATATTAGATTGTAAGCTCCTAGCAGCAGGGTGTATATTAGATTGTAAGCTCCTAGGAGCAGGGTGTATATTAGATTGTAAGCTCCTAGGAGCAGGGTGTATATTAGATTGTAAGCTCCTAGGAGCAGGGTGTATAGTAGATTGTAAGCTCCTAGGAGCAGGGTGTATATTAGATTGTAAGCTCCAAGAAGCAGGGTGTATATTAGATTGTAAGCTCTTAAGAGCAGAGTGTATATTAGATTGTAAGCTCCTAGGAGCAGGGTGTATATTAGATTGTAAGCTCCTAGGAGCAGGGTGTACATTAGATTGTAAGTTCCTTGGAGCAGGGTGTACATTAGATTGTAAGCTCCTAGGAGCCGGGTGTATAGTAGATTGTAAACTCCTAGGAGCCGGGTGTATATTAGATTGTAAGCTCCTAGGAGCAGGGTGTATAGTAGATTGTAAGCTCCTAGGAGCAAGCAGAGTGTATATTAGATTGTAAGCTCCTAGGAGCAGGGTGTATATTAGACTGTAAGCTCCTAGCAGCAGGAAGTATATTAGATTATAAGCTCCTAGGAGCAGGTTGTATATTAGATTGTAAGCTCCTAGGAGCAGAGTGTATATTAGATTGTAAGCTCCTAGGAGCAGGGTGTATAGTAGATTGTAAGCTCCTAGGAGCAGGGTGTATAGTAGATTGTAAGCTCCTAGGAGCAGGGTGTATATTAGATTGTAAGCTCCTAGGAGCAGGGTGTATATTAGATTGTAAGCTCCTAGAAGCAGGATGTATATTAGATTGTAAGCTCCTAGGAGCAGAGTGTATAGTAGATTGTAAGCTACTAGGAGCAGGGTGTATAGTAGATTGTAAGCTCCTAGGAGCAGGGTGTATATTAGATTGTAAACTCTTTAGAGCAGGGTGTATATTAGAGTGTAAGCTCCTAGGAGCAGGGTGTATAGTAGATTGTAAGCTCCTATGAGCAAGGTGTATATTAGAGTGTAAGCTCCTAGGAGCAGAGTGTATATTAGATTGTAAGCTCCTAGGAGCAGGGTGTATAGTAGATTATAAGCTCCTAGGAGCAGGGTGTATATTAGATTGTAAGCTCATAGCAGCAGTGTGTATATTAGATTGTAAGCTCCTAGGAGCAGGGTGTATATTAGATCGTAAGCTCATAGCAGCAGTGTGTATATTAGATTGTAAGCTCCTAGGAGAAGGGTGTATATTATATTGTAAGCTCCTAGGAGCAAGGTGTATATTAGATTGTAAGCTCCTAGGAGTAGGGTGTATATTAGATTGTAAGCTCCTTGGAGCAGGGTGTACATTAGAGTGTAAGCTCCTAGGAGCAGGCTGTATATTTGATTGTAAGCTCCTAGGAGCAGGCTGTATATTAGATTGTAAGCTCCTAGGAGCAGGGTGTATATTAGATTGTAAGCTCCTAGGAGCAAGGTGTATATTAGATTGTAAGCTCCTAGGAGCAGGGTGTATAGTAGTTTGTAAGCTCCTAGGAGCAAGGTGTATATTAGATTGTAAGCTCCTAGGAGCAGGGTGTATAGTAGATTGTAAGCTCCTAGGGGCAGGGTGTATAGTAGATTGTAAGCTCCTAGGAGCAGGGTGTATATTACAGTGAAAGCTCCTAGGAGCAAGGTGTATTTTAGATTGTAAGCTCCTAGGAGCAGGGTGTATAGTAGATTGTAAGCTCCTAGGAGCAGTGTGTATATTAGATTGTAAACTCCTAGGAGCAGGGTGTATAGTAGATTGTAAGCTCCTAGGAGCAGGGTGTATAGTAGATTGTAAGCTCCTAGGAGCAAGGTGTATATTAGATTGTAAGCTCCTAGGAGCAGGGTGTATATTAGAGTGTAAGCTACTAGGAGCAGAGTGTATATTAGATTGTAAGCTCCTTGGAGCAGGGTGTATATTAGATTGTAAGCTCCTAGGAGCAGAGTGTATATTAGATTGTAAGCTCCTAGGAGCAGGGTGAATATTAGATTGTAAGCTCCTAGGAGCAGGGTGTATATTAGATTGTAAGCTCCTTGGAGCAGGGTGTATATTAGATTGTAAGCTCCTAGGAGCAGGGTGTATATTAGATTGTAAGCTCCTAGGAGCAGGGTGAATATTAGATTGTAAGCTCCTAGGAGCAGGGTGTATATTAGATTGTGAGCTCCTAGGAGCAGGGTGTATATTAGAGTGTAAGCTCCTAGGAGCAGGGTGTATATTAGATTGTAAGCTCCTTGGAGCAGGGTGTATATTAGATTGTAAGCTCCTAGGAGCAGGATGTATATTAGATTGTAAGCTCCTAGGAGCAGGATGTATATTAGATTGTAAACTCCTAGGAGCAGGGTGTATAGTAGATTATAAGCTCCTAGGAGCAAGGTGTATATTAGATTGTAAGCTCCTAGCAGCAGGGTTTATATTAGATTTAAAGCTCCTAGGAGCAAGGTGTATATTAGATTGTAAGCTCCTAGGAGCAGGGTGTATATTAGATTGTAAGCTCCTAGGAGCAGGGTGTATATTAGAGTGTAAGCTCCTAGGAGCAAGGTGTATATTAGATTGTAAGCTCCTAGGAGCAGGGTGTATATTAGAGTGTAAGCTCCTAGGAGCAGGGTGTATAGTAGATTATAAACTCCTAGGACCAGGGTGTATAGTAGATTGTAAGCTCCTAGCAGCAGGGTGTATATTAGATTTAAAGCTCCTAGGAGCAAGGTGTATATTAGATTGTAAGCTCCTAGGAGCAGGGTGTATAGTAGATTGTAAACTCCTAAGAGCAGGGTGTATATTAGATTGTAAGCTCCTAGGAGCAGGGTGTATAGTAGATTGTAAGCTCCTAGGAGCAGAGTGTATATTAGATTGTAAGCTCCTAGGAGCAGGGTGTATATTAGATTGTAAGCTCCTAGCAGCAGGGTGTATATTAGAGTGAAATCTCCTAGGAGCAAGGTGTATATTAGATTGTAAGCTCCTAGGAGCAGGGTGTATATTAGATTGTAAGCTCGTAGGAGCAGGGTGTATAGTAGATTGCAAGCTCCTAGGAGCAGGGTGTATATTAGATTGTAAGCTCCTAGGAGCAGGGTGTATATTAGAGTGTAAGCTCCTAGGAGCAGGGTGTATATTAGATTGTAAGCTCCTTGGAGCAGGGTGTATATTAGATTGTAAGCTCCTATGAGCAGGATGTATATTAGATTGTAAGCTCCTAGGAGCAGGATGTATATTAGATTGTAAACTCCTAGGAGCAGGGTGTATAGTAGATTATAAGCTCCTAGGAGCAAGGTGTATATTAGATTGTAAGCTCCTAGCAGCAGGGTGTATATTAGATTTAAAGCTCCTAGGAGCAAGGTGTATATTAGATTGTAAGCTCCTAGGAGCAGGGTGTATATTAGAGTGTAAGCTCCTAGGAGCATGGTGTATATTACATTGTAAGCTCCTAGGAGCAGGGTGTATAGTAGATTATAAGCTCCTAGGACCAGGGTGTATAGTAGATTGTAAGCTCCTAGCAGCAGGGTGTATATTAGATTTAAAGCTCCTAGGAGCAAGGTGTATATTAGATTGTAAGCTCCTAGGAGCAGGGTGTATAGTAGATTGTAAACTCCTAAGAGCAGGGTGTATATTAGATTGTAAGCTCCTAGGAACAGGGTGTATATTAGATTGTAAGCTCCTAGGAGCAGGGTGTATATTAGATTGTAAGCTCCTAGCAGCAGGGTGTATATTAGAGTGAAATCTCCTAGGAGCAAGGTGTATATTAGATTGTAAGCTCCTAGGAGCAGGGTATATATTAGATTGTAAGCTCGTAGGAGCAGGGTGTATATGAGATTGTAAGCTCCTAGGAGCAGGGTGTATATGAGATTGCAAGCTTCTAGCAGCAGGGTGTATATTAGATTGTAAGCTCCTAGAAGCAGGATGTATATTAAATTGTAAGCTCCTAGGAGCAGTGTGTATATTAGATTGTAAGCTCCTAGGAGCAGGGTGTATATTAGATTGTAAGCTCCTAGGAGCAGGGTGTATATTAGATTGTAAGCTCCTAGGAGCAGGGTGTATATTAGCTTGTAAGCTCCTAGGAGCAGGGTGTATATTAGATTGTAAGCTCCTAGGAGCAGGGTTTATATTAGATTGTAAGCTCCTAGGAGCAGAGAGTATATGACAATGTAAGTTCCTAGGAGCAGGGTGTAAATTAGATTGTAAGATCCTAGGAGCAGGGTTTATATTAGATTGTAAGCTCCTAGGAGCAGGGTGAATATTAGATTGTAAGCTCCTAGGAGCAGGGTGTATATTAGATTGTAAGCTCCTAGGAGGAGGGTGTATATTAGAGTGTAAGCTCCTAGGAGCAGGGTGTATATTACATTGTAAGCTCCTAGGAGCAGGGTGTATAGTAGATTATAATCTCCTAGGAGCAAGGTGTATATTAGATTGTAAGCTCCTAGGATCAGGGTGTATATTAGATTGTTAGCTCCTAGGAGCAGGGTGTATATTAAATTGTAAGCTCCTAGGAGCAGGGTGTATAGTAGATTGTAAGCTCCTAGCAGCAGGGTGTATATTAGATTGCAAGCTCCTAGGAGCAGGGTGGATATTAGATTGTAAGCTCCTAGGAGCAGGGTATATAGTAGATTGTAAGCTCCTAGGAGCAGGGTGTATATTAGATTGTAAGCTCCTAGGAGCAGGGTGTATATTAGATTGTAAGCTCCTAGGAGCAAGGTGTATATTAGATTGTAAACTCTTTAGAGGAGGGTGTATATTAGATTGTAAGATCCTAGGAGCAGGGTGTATATTAGATTGTAAGCTCCTAGGAGCAGGGAGTATATTAGATTGTAAGCTCCTAGGAGCAGGGAGTATATTAGATTGTAAGCTCCTAGGAGCAGGGTGTATATTAGATTGTAAGCTCCTAGGAGCAGGGTGTATATTAGATTGTAAGTTCCTAGGAGCAGAGTGTATATTAGATTGTAAGCTCCTTGGAGCAGGGAGTATATTAGATTGTAAGCTCCTAGGAGCAGGGTGTATATTAGATTGCAAGCTCCTAGGAGCAGGGTGTATATTAGATTGTAAGATCCTAGGAGCAGGGTGTATATTAGATTGTAAGATCCTAGGAGCAGAGTGTATATTAGATTGTAAGCTCCTTGGAGCAGGGAGTATATTAGATTGTAAGCTCCTAGGAGCAGGGTGTATATTAGATTGTAAGCTCCTAGGAGCAGGGTGTATATTAGATTGTAAGCTCCTAGGAGCAGGGTGTATATGAGATTGTAAGCTCCTAGCAGCAGGGTGTATATTAGATTGTAAGCTCCTAGAAGCAGGATGTATATTAAATTGTAAGCTCCTAGGAGCAGTGTGTATATTAGATTGTAAGCTCCTAGGAGCAGGGTGTATATTAGATTGTAAGCTCCTAGGAGCAGGGTGTATATTAGATTGTAAGCTCCTAGGAGCAGGGTGTATATTAGCTTGTAAGCTCCTAGGAGCAGGGTGTATATTAGATTGTAAGCTCCTAGGAGCAGAGAGTATATGACAATGTAAGTTCCTAGGAGCAGGGTGTAAATTAGATTGTAAGCTCCTAGGAGCAGGGTGTATATTAGATTGTAAGCTCCTAGGAGCAGGGTGTATATTAGATTGTAAGCTAATAGGAACAGGGTGTATATTAGAGTGTAAGCTCCTAGGAGCAGGGTGTATATTACATTGTAAGCTCCTAGGAGCAGGGTGTATAGTAGATTATAAGCTCCTAGGAGCAGGGTGTATATTAGATTGTAAGCTCCTAGGATCAGGGTGTATATTAGATTGTTAGCTCCTAGGAGCAGGGTGTATATTAAATTGTAAGCTCCTAGGAGCAGGGTGTATAGTAGATTGTAAGCTCATAGCAGCAGGGTGTATATTAGATTGCAAGCTCCTAGGAGCAGGGTGGATATTAGATTGTAAGCTCCTAGGAGCAGGGTATATAGTAGATTGTAAGCTCCTAGGAGCAGGGTGTATATTAGATTGTAAGCTCCTAGGAGCAGGGTGTATATTAGATTGTAAACTCTTTAGAGGAGGGTGTATATTAGATTGTAAGATCCTAGGAGCAGGGTGTATATTAGATTGTAAACTCCTAGGAGCAGGGAGTATATTAGATTGTAAGCTCCTAGGAGCAGGGAGTATATTAGATTGTAAGCTCCTAGGAGCAGGGTGTATATTAGATTGTAAGCTCCTAGGAGCAAGGTGTATATTAGATTGTAAGATCCTAGGAGCAGAGTGTATATTAGATTGTAAGCTCCTTGGAGCAGGGAGTATATTAGATTGTAAGCTCCTAGGAGCAGGGTGTATATTAGATTGTAAGCTCCTAGGAGCAGGGTGTATATTAGATTGTAAGATCCTAGGAGCAGGGTGTATATTAGATTGTAAGATCCTAGGAGCAGAGTGTATATTAGATTGTAAGCTCCTTGGAGCAGGGAGTATATTAGATTGTAAGCTCCTAGGAGCAGGGTGTATATTAGATTGTAAGTCCTAGGAGCAGGGTGTATATTAGATTGTAAGCTCCTAGGAGCAGGGTGTATATTAGATTGTAAACTCTTTAGAGGAGGGTGTATATTAGATTGTAAGATCCTAGGAGCAGGGTGTATATTAGATTGTAAGCTCCTAGGAGCAGGGTGTATATTAGATTGTAAGCTCCTAGAAGCAGGGTGTATATTAGATTGTAAGCTCCTAGGAGCCGGGTGTATAGTAGATTGTAAGCTCCTAGGAGCAGGGTGTATATTAGATTGTAAACTCTTTAGAGGAGGGTGTATATTAGATTGTAAGCTCCTAGGAGCAGGGTGTATATTAGATTGTAAGCTCCTAGGAGCAGGGAGTATATTAGATTGTAAGCTCCTAGGAGCAGGGAGTATATTAGATTGTAAGCTCCTAGGAGCAGGGTGTATATTAGATTGTAAGCTCCTAGGAGCAGGGTGTATATTAGATTGTAAGATCCTAGGAGCAGAGTGTATATTAGATTGTAAGCTCCTTGGAGCAGGGAGTATATTAGATTGTAAGCTCCTAGGAGCAGGGTGTATATTAGATTGTAAGCTCCTAGGAGCAGGGTGTATATTAGATTGTAAGATCCTAGGAGCAGGGTGTATATTAGATTGTAAGATCCTAGGAGCAGAGTGTATATTAGATTGTAAGCTCCTTGGAGCAGGGAGTATATTAGATTGTAAGCTCCTAGGAGCAGGATGTATATTAGATTGTAAGCTCCTAGGAGCAGGGTGTATATTAGATTGTAAGCTCCTAGGAGCAGGGTGTATATGAGATTGTAAGCTCCTAGCAGCAGGGTGTATATTAGATTGTAAGCTCCCAGAAGCAGGATGTATATTAAATTGTAAGCTCCTAGGAGCAGTGTGTATATTAGATTGTAAGCTCCTAGGAGCAGGGTGTATATTAGATTGTAAGCTCCTAGGAGCAGGGTGTATATTAGATTGTAAGCTCCTAGGAGCAGGGTGTATATTAGCTTGTAAGCTCCTAGGAGCAGGGTGTATATTAGATTGTAAGCTCCTAGGAGCAGAGAGTATATGACAATGTAAGTTCCTAGGAGCAGGGTGTAAATTAGATTGTAAGCTCCTAGGAGCAGGGTGTATATTAGATTGTAAGCTCCTAGGAGCAGGGTGAATATTAGATTGTAAGCTCCTAGGAACAGGGTGTATATTAGAGTGTAAGCTCCTAGGAGCAGGGTGTATATTACATTGTAAGCTCCTAGGAGCAGGGTGTATAGTAGATTATAAGCTCCTAGGAGCAGGGTGTATATTAGATTGTAAGCTCCTAGGATCAGGGTGTATATTAGATTGTTAGCTCCTAGGAGCATGGTGTATATTAAATTGTAAGCTCCTAGGAGCAGGGTGTATAGTAGATTGTAAGCTCCTAGCAGCAGGGTGTATATTAGATTGCAAGCTCCTAGGAGCAGGGTGGATATTAGATTGTAAGCTCCTAGGAGCAGGGTATATAGTAGATTGTAAGCTCCTAGGAGCAGGGTGTATATTAGATTGTAAGCTCCTAGGAGCAGGGTGTATATTAGATTGTAAGATGTTAGGAGCAGAGAGTATATTAGATCGTAAGCTCCTAGCAGCAGGGTGTATATTTGATTGTAAGCTCCTAGGAACAGGGTGTATATTAGATTGTAAGCTCATAGGAGCAGGGTGTATATTAGATTGTAAGATCCTAGCAGCAGGGTGTATATTAGATTGTAAGCTACTAGCAGCAGGGTGTATATTAGATTGTAAGCTCCTAGCAGCAGGATGTATATCAGATTGCAAGCTCCTAGGAGCAGGGTGTATATTAGATTGTAAGCTCCTAGCAGCAGGGTGTATATTAGATTGTAAGCTTCTAGGAGCAGGGAGTATATTAGATTGTAAGCTCCTAGCAGCAGGGTGCATAGTAGATTGCAAGCTCCTAGGAGCAGGGTGTATATTAGATTGTAAGCTCCTAGGAGAAGTGTGTATAGTAGATCGTAAGCTCCTAGGAGCAGGGTGTATAGTAGATTGTAAGTTCCTAGGAGCAGGGAGAATATTAGAGTGTAAGCTCATTGGAGCAGGGTGTGTAGTAGATTGTAAGCTCCTAGGAGCAGGGTGTTTATTAGATTGTAAGCTCCTAGGAGCAGGGTGTATATTCGATTGTAAGCTCTGAGGAGCAGAGTGTATATTAGATTGTAAACTCCTAGCAGCAGGGTATATATTAGATTGTAAGCTCCTAGCAGCAGGGTCTATATTAGATTGTAAGCTCCTAGGAGCAGGGTGTATATTAGATTGTAAGCTCCTAGGAGCAGGGTGTATATTAGATTGTAAGCTCCTAGGAGCAGGGTGTATATTAGATTGTAAGCTCCTAGGAGCAGGGTGTATAGTAGATTGTAAGCTCCTAGGAGCAGGGTGTATATTAGTTTCTAAGCTCCTTGGAGCAGGGTGCATATTAGACTGTAAATTCCTAGGAACAGGGTGTATGTTAGATTGTAAGCTCCTAGGAGCAGGGTGTATAGTAGATTGTAAGCTCCTAGGAGCAGGGTGTATATAAGATTGTAAGCTCCTATGAGCAGGGTGTACAGTAGATTGTAAGCTCCTAGCAGCAGGGTGTATATTAGATTGTAAGCTCCTAGGAGCAGGGTGTATATAAGATTGTAAGCTCCTAGGAGCAGAGTGTATATTAGATTGTAAGCTCCTAGCAGCAGGGTGTATATTAGATTGTAAGCTCCTAGGAGCAGGGTGTATATTAGATTGTAAGCTCCTAGGAGCAGGGTGTATATTAGAGTGTAAGCTCCTTGGAGCAGGGTGTATATTAGATTGTAAGTTCCTAGGAGCAGGGAGTATATTAGAGTGTAAACCCATTGGAGCAGGGTGTATGGTAGATTGTAAGCTCCTAGGAGCAGGGTGTATATTAGAGTGTAAGCTCCTTGGAGCAGGGTGTATAGTAGATTGTAAGTTCCTAGGAGCAGGGAGTATATTAGAGTGTAAGCCCATTGGAGCAGGGTGTATATTAGATTGTCAGCTCCTAGCAGCAGAGTTTACATTAGATTGTAAGCTCCTAGCAGCAGGGTGTATAATAGACTGTAAACTACTAGGAGCAGGGTGCATATTAGATTGTAAGCTCCTAGGAGCAGGGTGTATATTAGATTGTAAGCTCCTAGGAGCAGAGTGTATAATAGATTGTAAGCTCCTAGCAGCAGGGTGTATATTAGATTGTAAGCTCCTAGTAGCAGGGTGTATATTAGATTGTAAGCTCCTAGGAGCAGGGTGCATATTAGATTGTAAGCTCTTAGGAGCAGAGTGTATATTAGATTGTAAGCTCCTAGCAGCAGGGTGTATATTAGATTGTAAGCTCCTAGCAGCCGGGTGTATAGTAGATTGTAAGCTCCTAGGAGCAGGGTGTATATTAGATTGTAAACTCCTAGGAGCAGGGTGTATATTAGATTGTAAGCTCCAAGGAGCAGGGTGTATAGTAGATTGTAAGCTCCTAGGAGCAGGGTGTATATTAGATTGTAAGTTCCAAGGAGCAGGGTGTATATTAGACTGTAAGCTCCTAGGAGCAGGGTGTATATTAGATTGTAAGTTCCAAGGAGCAGGGTGTATATTAGACTGTAAGCTCCTAGGAGCAGGGTGTATATTAGATTGTAAGCTCCTAGGAGCAGAGTGTATATTAGATTGTAAGCTCCTAGCAGCAGGGTGTATATTAGATTGTAAGCTCCTAGGAGCAGGGTGTATATTAGATTGTAAGCTCCTAGCAGCAGGGTGTATATTAGATTGTAAGCTCCTTGGAGCAGGGTGTATATTAGATTGTAAGTTCCTAGGAGCAGGGAGTATATTAGAGTGTAAGTTCCTAGGAGCAGGGAGTATATTAGAGTGTAAGCCCATTGCAGCAGGGTGTATGGTAGATTGTAAGCTCCTAGGAGCAGGGTGTATATTAGATTGTAAGCTCCTAGGAGCAGGGTGTACAGTAGATTGTAAGCTCCTAGGAGCAGGGTGTATAGTAGATTGTCAGCTCCTAGCAGCAGAGTTTACATTAGATTGTAAGCTCCTAGCAGCAGGGTGTATAATAGACTGTAAACTACTAGGAGCAGGGTGCATATTAGATTGTAAGCTCCTAGGAGCAGGGTGTATATTAGATTGTAAGCTCCTAGGAGCAGAGTGTATAATAGATTGTAAGCTCCTAGCAGCAGGGTGTATATTAGATTGTAAGCTCCTAGTAGCAGGGTGTATATTAGATTGTAAGCTCCTAGGAGCAGGGTGCATATTAGATTGTAAGCTCTTAGGAGCAGAGTGTATATTAGATTGTAAGCTCCTAGCAGCAGGGTGTATATTAGATTGTAAGCTCCTAGGAGCAGGGTGTATATTAGATTGTAAGCTCCTAGGAGCAGGGTGTATAGTAGATTGTAAGCTCATAGGAGAAGGGTTTATATTAAATTGTAAGCTCCTTGGAGCAGGGTGCATATTAGACTGTAAATTCCTAGGAACAGGGTGTATATTAGATTGTAAGCTCCAAGGAGCAGGGTGTATGGTAGATTGTAAGCTCCTAGGAGCAGGGTGTATATTAGATTGTAAGTTCCAAGGAGCAGGGTGTATATTAGAGTGTAAGCTCATTGGAGCAGGGTGTATAGTAGATTGTAAGCTCCTAGGAGCAGGGTGTATATAAGATTGTAAGCTCCTATGAGCAGGGTGTACAGTAGATTGTAAGCTCCTAGCAGCAGGGTTTATATTAGATTGTAAGCTCCTAGCAGCAGGGTGTATATTAGATTGTAAGCTCCTAGGAGCAGGGTGTATATTACATTGTAAGCTCTTAGGAGCAGAGTGTATATTAGATTGTAAGCTCCTAGGAACAAAGTGTATATTAGATTGTAAGCTCCTAGCAGCAGGGTGTATATTAGATTGTAAGCTCCTAGGAGCAGGGTGTATATTAGATTGTAAGCTCCTAGGAGCAGGGTGTATAGTAGATTGTAAGCTCCTAGGAGCAGGGTGTATAGTAGATTGTAAGCTCCTAGGAGCAGGGTGTATAGTAGATTGTAAGCTCCTAGGAGCAGGGTGTATAATAGATTGTAAGCTCCTAGGAGCAGGGTGTATATTAGATTGTAAGCTCCTAGGAGCAGGGTGTATAATATATTGTAAGCTCCTAGGAGCAGGGTGTATAGTAGATTGTAAATTCCTAGGAGCAGGGTGTATATTAGATTGTAAGCTCCTAGGAGCAGGGAGTATATTAGACTATAAGTTCCTAGCAGCAGAGTGTATATTAGATTGTAAGCTCCTAGGAGCAGGGTGTGTATTAGATTGTAAGCTCCTAGGAGCAGGGTGTATATCAGATTTTAAGCTCCTAGGAGCAGGGTGGATTTATTGATTGTAAGCTTCTAGGAGCAGGTTGCATAGTAGATTGTAAGCTCCTAGGAGCAGGGTGTATAGTAGATTCTAAGCTTCTAGGAGCAGAGTGTATATTAGATTGTAATCTCCTAGGAGCAGAGTGTATATTACACTGTAAGCTCCTAGGAGCAGGGTGTATATCAGATTGTAAGCTCCTAGGAGCAGAGTGTATGTTAGATTGTAAACTCCTAGGAGCAGGGTGTATATTAGATTTTAAGCTCCTAGGAGCAGGGTGTATATTAGTCTGTAAGCTCCTAAGAGCAGGGTGTATATTAGATTGTAAGCTCCTAGGAGCAGGGTGTATATTAGATTGTAAGCTCCTAGGAGCAGGGTGTATATTAGATTGTAAGCTCCTAGGAGCAGGGTGTATATTAGATTGTAAGCTCCTATGAGCAGGGTGTATATTAGATTGTAAGATCCTAGGAGCAGGGTGTATAGTAGATTGTAAGCTCCTAGGAGCAGGGTGTATAGTAGATTGTAAGCTCTTAGGAGCAGGGTGTATATTAGATTGTAAGCTCCTAGGAGCAGGGTATATAGTAGATTGTAAGCTCCTAGGAGCAGGGTGTATATTACATTGTAAGCTCTTAGGAGCAGGGTGTATATTAGATTGTAAGCTCCTAGGAGCAGGGTGTATATTAAATTGTAAGCTCCTATGAGCAGGGTGTATATTAGATTGTAAGCTCCAAGGAGCAGGGTGTAAATTAGATTGTAAGCTCCTAGGACCAGAGTGTATATTAGATTGTAAGCTCCTAGGAGCAAGGTGTATATTCGATTGTAAGCTCCTAGGAGCAGGGTGTATATTAGATTGTAAGCTCCTAGGAGCAGGGTGTATATTAGATTGTAAGCTCCTAGGTGCAGGGTGTATAGTAGATCGTAAGCTCCTAGGAGCAGGATGTATATTAGATTGTAAGCTCCTAGGAGCAGGGTGTATATTAGATTGTAAGCTCCTAGGAGCAGGGTGTATAGTAGATTGTAAGCTCCTAGGAGCAGGGTGTATATTAGATTGTAAGCTCCTCGGAGCAGGGTGTATATTAGATTGTAAGCTCTTAGCAGCAGGTTGTATATTAGATTGTAAGCTCCTAGGAGCAAGGTGTATATTAGATTGTAAGCTCCTAGGAGCAGGGTGTATAGTAGATTGTAAGCTCCTAGCAGCAGGGTGTATATTAGATTGTAAGCTCCTAGCAGCAGGATGTATATTAGATTGCAAGCTCCTAGGAGCAGGGTGTATATTAGATTGTAAGCTCCTAGCAGCAGGGTGTATATTAGATTGTAAGCTTCTAGGAGCAGGGAGTATATTAGATTGTAAGCTCCTAGCAGCAGGGTGCATAGTAGATTGTAAGCTCCTAGGAGCAGGGTGTATATTAGATTGTAAGCTTCTAGGAGCAGGGAGTATATTAGATTGTAAGCTCCTAGCAGCAGGGTGCATAGTAGATTGTAAGTTCCTAGGAGCAGGGAGAATATTAGAGTGTAAGCTCATTGGAGCAGGGTGTATAGTAGATTCTAAGCTCCTAGCAGCAGGGTTTATATTAGATTGTAAGCTCCTAGCAGCACGGTGTATATTAAATTGTAAACTCCTAGGAGCAGGGTGTATATTAGATTGTAAGCTCCTAGGAGCAGGGTGTATATTAGATTGTAAGCTCTTAGGAGCAGAGTGTATATTAGATTGTAAGCTCCTAGCAGCAGGGTGTATATTAGATTGTAAGCTCCTAGCAGCAGGGTCTATATTAGATTGTAAGCTCCTAGGAGCAGAGTGTATATTTGACTGTAAGTTCCTAAGAGCAGGGCGTATATTAGAGTGTAAGCTCATTGGAGCAGGGTGTATAGTAGATTGTAAGCTCCTAGGAGCAGGGTGTATATTAGATTGTAAGCTCCTAGAAGCCGGGTGTATAGTAGATTGTAAGCTCCCAGCAGCAGGGTGTATATTAGATTGTAAGCTCCTATCAGCAGGGTGTATATTAGATTGTAAGCTCCTAGGAGCATTGTGTATAGTAGACTGTAAGCTCCTAGGAGCAGGGTGTATATTAGATTGTAAGCTCCTAGGAGCCGGGTGTATAGTAGATTGTTAGCTCCCAGCAGCAGGGTGTATATTAGATTGTAAGGTCCTATCAGCAGGGTGTATATTAGATTGTAAGCTCCTAGGAGCAGGGTGTATATTAGATTCTAAGCTCCTAGGGGCAGGGTGTACAGTAGATTGTAAGCTCCTAGGAGCAGGGTTTATATTAGATTGTAAGCTCCTAGCAGCAGGGTGTATATTAGATTGCAAGCTCCTAGTAGCAGAGTGTATAGTAGATTGTAAGCTCCTAGGAGCAGGGTGTATATTAGATTGTAAGCTACTAGTAGCAGAGTGTATAGTCGATTGTAAGCTCCTAGCAGCAGGGTGTATATTAGATTGTAAGCTTCTAGTAGCAGGGTGTATTTTAGATTGTAAGCTCCTAGGAGCAGGGTGTATATTAGATTGTAAGCTCTTAGGAGCAGAGTGTATATTAGATTGTAAGCTCCTAGCAGCAGGGTGTATATTAGATTGTAAGCTCCTAGGAGCAGGGTGTGTATTAGATTGTAAGCTCCTAGGAGCAGGGTGTATATTAGATTGTAAGCTCCTAGGAGCAGGGTGTATAGTAGATTGTAAGCTCCTAGGAGAAGGGTTTATATTAGATTGTAAGCTCCTTGGAGCAGGGTGCATATTAGACTGTAAATTCCTAGGAACAGGGTGTATATTAGATTGTAAGCTCCAAGGAGCAGGGTGTATAGTAGATTGTAAGCTCCTAGGAGCAGGGTGTATATTAGATTGTTAGTTCCAAGGAGCAGGGTGTATATTAGAGTGTAAGCTCATTGGAGCAGGGTGTATAGTAGATTGTAAGCTCCTAGGAGCAGGGTGTATATAAGATTGTAAGCTCCTATGAGCAGGGTGTACAGTAGATTGTAAGCTCCTAGCAGCAGGGTTTATATTAGATTGTAAGCTCCTAGCAGCAGGGTGTATATTAGATTGTAAGCTCCTAGGAGCAGGGTGTATATTACATTGTAAGCTCTTAGGAGCAGAGTGTATATTAGATTGTAAGCTCCTAGGAACAAAGTGTATATTAGATTGTAATCTCCTAGCAGCAGGGTGTATATTAGATTGTAAGCTCCTAGGAGCAGGGTGTATATTAGATTGTAAGCTCCTAGGAGCAGGGTGTATAGTAGATTGTAAGCTCCTAGGAGCAGGGTGTATAGTAGATTGTAAGCTCCTAGGAGCAGGGTGTATAATAGATTGTAAGCTCCTAGGAGCAGGGTGTATATTAGATTGTAAGCTCCTAGGAGCAGGGTGTATAATAGATTGTAAGCTCCTAGGAGCAGGGTGTATAGTAGATTGTAAATTCCTAGGAGCAGGGTGTGTATTAGATTGTAAGCTCCTAGGAGCAGGGTGTATATTAGACTATAAGTTCCTTGGAGCAAGGTGTATATTAGACTATAAATTCCTAGCAGCAGGGTGTATATTAGATTGTAAGCTCCTAGGAGCAGGGTGTGTATTAGATTGTAAGCTCCTAGGAGCAGGGTGTATATTAGATTTTAAGCTCCTAGGAGCAGGGTGGATTTATTGATTGTAAGCTTCTAGGAGCAGGTTACATAGTAGATTGTAAGCTCCTAGGAGCAGGGTGTATAGTAGATTCTAAGCTTCTAGGAGCAGGGTGTATATTAGATTGTAATCTCCTAGGAGCAGAGTGTATATTACACTGTAAGCTCCTAGGAGCAGGGTGTATATTAGATTGTAAGCTCCTAGGAGCAGGGTGTATGTTAGATTGTAAGCTCCTAGGAGCAGGGCGTATAGTAGATTGTAAGCTCCTGGGAGCAGGGTGTATGTTAGAGTGTAAGTTCCTAGGAGCAGGGTGTATATTAAAGTGTAAGCTCATTGGAGCAGGGTGTATATTAGACTGTAAGTTCCTAGGAGCAGAGTGTATATTAGAATGTAAGCTCCTAGGAGCAGGGTGTATATTAGATTGTAAGCTCCTATGAGCAGGGTGTATATTAGATTGTAAGATCCTAGGAGCAGGGTGTATAGTAGATTGTAAGCTCCTATGAGCAGGGTGTATAGTAGATTGTAAGCTCTTAGGAGCAGGGTGTATATTAGATTGTAAGCTCCTAGGAGCAGGGTATATAGTAGATTGTAAGCTCCTAGGGGCAGGGTGTATAGTAGATTGTAAGCTCCTAGGAGCAGGGTGTATATTAGTCTGTAAGCTCCTAAGAGCAGGGTGTATATTAGATTGTAAGCTCCTAGGAGCAGGGTGTATATTAGATTGTAAGCTCCTAGGAGCAGGGTGTATATTAGATTGTAAGCTCCTAGGAGCAGGGTGTATATTAGATTGTAAGCTCCTATGAGCAGGGTGTATATTAGATTGTAAGATCCTAGGAGCAGGGTGTATAGTAGATTGTAAGCTCCTAGGAGCAGGGTGTATAGTAGATTGTAAGCTCTTAGGAGCAGGGTGTATATTAGATTGTAAGCTCCTAGGAGCAGGGTATATAGTAGATTGTAAGCTCCTAGGAGCAGGGTGTATATTAGATTGTAAACTCCTAGGAGCAGGGTGTATATTAGATTGTAAGCTCCTAGGAGCAGGGTGTATATTAAATTGTAAGCTCCTATGAGCAGGGTGTATATTAGATTGTAAGCTCCAAGGAGCAGGGTGTAAATTAGATTGTAAGCTCCTAGGACCAGAGTGTATATTAGATTGTAAGCTCCTAGGAGCAAGGTGTATATTCGATTGTAAACTCCTAGGAGCAGGGTGTATATTAGATTGTAAGCTCCTAGGAGCAGGGTGTATATTAGATTGTAAGCTCCTAGGTGCAGGGTGTATAGTAGATCGTAAGCTCCTAGGAGCAGGATGTATATTAGATTGTAAGCTCCTAGGAGCAGGGTGTATATTAGATTGTAAGCTCCTAGAAGCCGGGTGTATAGTAGATTGTAAGCTCGCAGCAGCAGGGTGTATATTAGATTGTAAGCTCCTATCAGCAGGGTGTATATTAGATTGTAAGCTCCTAGGAGCAGGGTGTATATATTATTGTAAGCTCCTAGGAGCAGGGTGTATAGTAGATTGTAAGCTCCTAGGAGCAGGGTGTATATTAGATTGTAAGCTCCTAGGAGCAGGGTGTATAGTAGATTGTAAGCTCCTCGGAGCAGGGTGTATATTAGATTGTAAGCTCTTAGCAGCAGGTTGTATATTAGAGTGTAAGCTCATTGGAGCAGGGTGTATAGTAGATTCTAAGCTCCTAGCAGCAGGGTTTATATTAGATTGTAAGCTCCTAGCAGCACGGTGTATATTAAATTGTAAACTCCTAGGAGCAGGGTGTATATTAGATTGTAAGCTCCTAGGAGCAGGCTGTATATTAGATTGTAAGCTCTTAGGAGCAGAGTGTATATTAGATTGTAAGCTCCTAGCAGCAGGGTGTATATTAGATTGTAAGCTCCTAGCAGCAGGGTCTATATTAGATTGTAAGCTCCTAGGAGCAGGGTGTATATTAGATTGTAAGCTCCTAGGAGCAGGGTGTATATTAGATTGTAAGCTCCTAGGAGCAGGGTGTATAGTAGATTGTAAGCTCCCTAGTAGCAGGGTGTATATTAGATTGTAAGCTCCTAGGAGCAGAGTGTATATTTGACTGTAAGTTCCTAAGAGCAGGGTGTATATTAGAGTGTAAGCTCCTTTGAGCAGGGTGTATATTAGATTGTAAACTCCTATGAGCATTGTGTATAGTAGATTGTAAGTTCCTAGAAGCAGGGTGTATATTAGAGTGTAAGCTCCTAGGAGCAGGGTGTATATTAGATTGTAAGCTCCTAGAAGCCGGGTGTATAGTAGATTGTAAGCTCCCTAGTAGCAGGGTGTATATTAGATTGTAAGCTCCTAGGAGCAGAGTGTATATTTGACTGTAAGTTCCTAAGAGCAGGGTGTATATTA
The DNA here is from genome assembly GCF_046119375.1 of Phyllobates terribilis. Taxonomy (NCBI): domain Eukaryota; kingdom Metazoa; phylum Chordata; class Amphibia; order Anura; family Dendrobatidae; genus Phyllobates; species Phyllobates terribilis. The sequence goes on along the minus strand of NW_027362768.1, from coordinate 29,264,872 downwards.
GAGTGTAAGCTCCTTTGAGCAGGGTGTATATTAGATTGTAAGCTCCTATCAGCAGGGTGTATATTAGATTGTAAGCTCCTATCAGCAGGGTGTATAGTAGATTGTAAGCTCCTATGAGCAGGTGTATAGTAGATTGTAAGCTCTTAGGAGCAGGGTGTATATTAGATTGTAAGCTCCTAGGAGCAGGGTATATAGTAGGTTGTAAGCTCCTAGGGGCAGGGTGTATAGCAGATTGTAAGCTCCTAGGAGCAGGGTGTATATTAGATTTTAAGCTCCTAGGAGCAGGGTGTATATTAGTCTGTAAGCTCCTAAGAGCAGGGTGTATATTAGATTGTAAGCTCCTAGGAGCAGGGTGTATATTAGATTGTAAGCTCCTAGGAGCAGGGTGTATATTAGATTGTAAGATCCTAGGAGCAGGGTGTATAGTAGATTGTAAGCTCCTAGGAGCAGGGTGTATAGTAGATTGTAAGCTCTTAGGAGCAGGGTGTATATTAGATTGTAAGCTCCTAGGAGCAGGGTATATAGTAGATTGTAAGCTCCTAGGAGCAGGGTGTATATTAGATTGTAAGCTCCTAGGAGCAGGGTGTATATTAGATTGTAAGCTCCTAGGAGCAGGGTGTATATTAAATTGTAAGCTCCTATGAGCAGGGTGTATATTAGATTGTAAGCTCCAAGGAGCAGGGTGTAAATTAGATTGTAAGCTCCTAGGACCAGAGTGTATATTAGATTGTAAGCTCCTAGGAGCAAGGTGTATATTCGATTGTAAGCTCCTAGGAGCAGGGTGTATATTAGATTGTAAGCTCCTAGGAGCAGGGTGTAAATTAGATTGTAAGCTCCTAGGTGCAGGGTGTATAGTAGATCGTAAGCTCCTAGGAGAAGGATGTATATTAGATTGTAAGCTCCTAGGAGCAGGGTGTATATTAGATTACAAGCTCCTAGAGCAGGGTGTATATTAGATTGTAAGCTCCTAGGAGCAGGTTGTGTAGTAGATTGTAAGCTCCTAGGAGCAGGGTGTATATTAGATTGTAAGCTCCTAGAAGCCGGGTGTATAGTAGATTGTAAGCTCGCAGCAGCAGGGTGTATATTAGATTGTAAGCTCCTATCAGCAGGGTGTATATTAGATTGTAAGCTCCTAGGAGCAGGGTGTATATATTATTGTAAGCTCCTAGGAGCAGGGTGTATAGTAGATTGTAAGTGACGCGCCCCCTGGGACATATTCCTTTTTGAGGGGAATACCCGGCACCGGATCAGATGGGGGGTTGTAGTCTCCGAGCGGCTGTGACCCGGTCCCGTGCCCAGGGCGTCAAGCTCAGTGTGATGTGGCAGTTCTATAGATGTTGCTAAAGTTCTTTTGTGTCGACTACGCCACCCGTTGTGATGCGGTCACTGTGGCCGCCGCTGCTGCAGGGTCCGCTGAGGCTGATGGTGGGTGCGCAGCTTGGTGAGATAACCCCCAACGGGAGGGGTATAGCCTCAGAGGGGACAGGCGCAGAGGATGGGGGTTGTGATGGTGCGGTGCAGCCGGCAATGAAGACAGACTCGGGTTGTGCAGTTAAGGGTGTTTACTTACTGCTGATGTTGTACTGGTCACTCCAGCTGCTAGTGACCACCCGAGCCGTGCTGCGTCCACCAGGTCCTGGATCCGGTCAACCCCCAAACAAGTCCAGAGCGTGGCCCTGAGCTCTCCCTCTGTCCTTTCTTCAGCCGTCCCCACCAGTGATTCACCTAGGTCCAGCTCCCTCGGGCCTTCTTTTGGGACACCCTTGGCCCTGGGTTCCCTGACCCTCCATGTGGTGTGCCTTCGGGGTGAATGTGGTGGGTGACCGTGACAGACACTGCCCACGGTCTCCGGTCTCTGGCTGGGGAATGTCTTTGCCCCCACCAGCTTGGGTTCCGGTACCCTCTTGCTGACTCCTCACCCGGTGCTCTAATTTGGGTTCTTGGGTCCCTTCAGTCTTCCCCCTCTGGGTCTTTCTCTTTCTTTCTCCTCTCTCTCTCTCCAGGGCTGCTGTTTCCTTCTCTCTCCTCTCCAACTGACTTGTTCTCAGCGTCTGACCCTGATCTAAGTTGGTGCCCTCCTTATATATCCCTCTATGTGTGAGCTCAGGTGACCAGCACCCAATGAGCTCCTATCACTACCCAGACTGCTCCCCCTATCTGCCCCTACACTACATGGGATGTACCACCCCCCTCCCACTCCAGCCAGGAACAGGCTCGGTTGTACCTGCACATTTCTAAGTGGGAGTACCGTCGGCCTGCTCCTCTGGAATGGGATGTATGTAGTGCATGCAGTCTATCTGAGCTCAGTTCCACACTCCTTCCTTACCCGGGAGTGGAATATCACACCTCTGGGTTGAGGTGCAATACCCCTGTAGCAGCCGAATCCTCAGGGTGCTACATAAGCTCCTAGGAGCAGGGTGTATATTAGATTGTAAGCTCCTAGGAGCAGGGTGTATAGTAGATTGTAAGCTCCTAGGAGCAGGGTGTATATTAGATTGTAAGCTCCTCGGAGCAGGGTGTATATTAGATTGTAAGCTCTTAGCAGCAGGTTGTATATTAGATTGTAAGCTCCTAGGAGCAAGGTGTATATTAGATTGTAAGCTCCTAGGAGCAGGGTGTATAGTAGATTGTAAGCTCCTAGCAGCAGGGTGTATTTTAGATTGTAAGCTCCTAGCAGCAGGATGTATATTAGATTGCAAGCTCCTAGGAGCAGGGTGTATATTAGATTGTAAGCTCCTAGCAGCAGGGAGTATGTTAAATTGTAAGCTTCTAGGAGCAGGGAGTATATTAGATTGTAAGCTCCTAGCAGCAGGGTGCATAGTAGATTGTAAGCTCCTAGGAGCAGGGTGTATAGTAGATTGTAAGTTCCTAGGAGCAGGGAGAATATTAGAGTGTAAGCTCATTGGAGCAGGGTGTATAGTAGATTCTAAGCTCCTAGCAGCAGGGTTTATATTAGATTGTAAGCTCCTAGCAGCACGGTGTATATTAAATTGTAAACTCCTAGGAGCAGGGTGTATATTAGATTGTAAGCTCCTAGGAGCAGGGTGTATATTAGATTGTAAGCTCTTAGGAGCAGAGTGTATATTAGATTGTAAGCTCCTAGCAGCAGGGTGTATATTAGATTGTAAGCTCCTAGCAGCAGGGTCTATATTAGATTGTAAGCTCCTAGGAGCAGGGTGTATATTAGATTGTAAGCTCCTAGGAGCAGGGTGTATATTAGATTGTAAGCTCCTAGGAGCAGGGTGTATAGTAGATTGTAAGCTCCCAGTAGCAGGGTGTATATTAGATTGTAAGCTCCTAGGAGCAGAGTGTATATTAGATTGTAAGCTCCTAGGAGCAGGGTGTATATTAGATTGTAAGCTCCTAGGAGCAGGGTGTATAGTAGATTGTAAGCTCCCAGTAGCAGGGTGTATATTAGATTGTAAGCTCCTAGGAGCAGGGTGTATATTAGATTGTAAGCTCTTAGGAGCAGAGTGTATATTAGATTGTAAGCTCCTAGCAGCAGGGTGTATATTAGATTGTAAGCTCCTAGCAGCAGGGTCTATATTAGATTGTTAGCTCCTAGGAGCAGGGTGTATATTAGATTGTAAGCTCCTAGGAGCAGAGTGTATATTTGACTGTAAGTTCCTAAGAGCAGGGTGTATATTAGAGTGTAAGCTCCTTGGAGCAGGGTGTATATTAGATTGTAAACTCCTATGAGCATTGTGTATAGTAGATTGTAAGTTCCTAGAAGCAGGGTGTATATTAGAGTGTAAGCTCATTGGAGCAGGGTGTATAGTAGATTGTAAGCTCCTAGGAGCAGGGTGTATATTAGATTGTAAGCTCCTAGAAGCCGGGTGTATAGTAGATTGTAAGCTCCCAGCAGCAGGGTGTATATTAGATTGTAAGCTCCTATCAGCAGGGTGTATATTAGATTGTAAGCTCCTAGGAGCATTGTGTATAGTAGATTGTAAGCTCCTAGGAGCAGGGTGTATATTAGATTGTAAGCTCCTAGGAGCCGGGTGTATAGTAGATTGTTAGCTCCCAGCAGCAGGGTGTATATTAGATAGTAAGGTCCTATCAGCAGGGTGTATATTAGATTGTAAGCTCCTAGGAGCAGGGTGTATATTAGATTCTAAGCTCCTAGGGGCAGGGTGTACAGTAGATTGTAAGCTCCTAGCAGCAGGGTTTATATTAGATTGTAAGCTCCTAGCAGCAGGGTGTATATTAGATTGTAAGCTCCTAGGAGCAGGGTGTATATTAGATTGTAAGCTCCTAGGAGCAGGGTGTATATTAGATTGCAAGCTCCTAGTAGCAGAGTGTATAGTAGATTGTAAGCTCCTAGGAGCAGGGTGTATATTAGATTGTAAGCTACTAGTAGCAGAGTGTATAGTCGATTGTAAGCTCCTAGCAGCAGGGTGTATATTAGATTGTAAGCTTCTAGTAGCAGGGTGTATTTTAGATTGTAAGCTCCTAGGAGCAGGGTGTATATTAGATTGTAAACTCTTAGGAGCAGGGTGTATATTAGATTGTAAGCTCCTAGGAGCAGGGTGAATATTAGATTGTAAGCTCCTAGGAGCAGGGTGTATAGTAGATTGTAAATTCCTAGGAACAGGGTGTGTATTAGATTGTAAGCACGTAGCAGCAGAGTGTATATTAGATTGTAAGCTCCTAGGAGCAGGGTGTATATTAGACTATAAGTTCCTTGGAGCAGGGTGTATATTAGACTATAAGTTCCTAGCAGCAGGGTGTATATTAGATTGTAAGCTCCTAGGAGCAGGGTGTGTATTAGATTGTAAGCTCCTAGGAGCAGGGTGTATATTAGATTTTAAGCTCCTAGGATCAGGGTGGATTTATTGATTGTAAGCTTCTAGGAGCAGGTTGCATAGTAGATTGTAAGCTCCTAGGAGCAGGGTGTATAGTAGATTCTAAGCTTCTAGGAGCAGGGTGTATATTAGATTGTAATCTCCTAGGAGCAGAGTGCATATTACACTGTAAGCTCCCAGGAGCAGGGTGTATATTAGATTGTAAGCTCCTAGGAGCAGGGCGTATAGTAGATTGTAAGCTCCTGGGAGCAGGGTGTATGTTAGAGTGTAAGTTCCTAGGAGCAGGGTGTATATTAAAGTGTAAGCTCATTGGAGCAGGGTGTATATTAGACTGTAAGTTCCTAGGAGCAGAGTGTATATTAGAATGTAAGCTCCTAGGAGCAGGGTGTATATTAGATTGTAAGCTCCTATGAGCAGGGTGTATATTAGATTGTAAGATCCTAGGAGCAGGGTGTATATTAGATTGTAAGCTCCTATGAGCAGGGTGTATAGTAGATTGTAAGCTCTTAGGAGCAGGGTGTATATTAGATTGTAAGCTCCTAGGAGCAGGGTATATAGTAGATTGTAAGCTCCTAGGGGCAGGGTGTATAGTAGATTGTAAGCTCCTAGGAGCAGGGTGTATATTAGATTTTAAGCTCCTAGGAGCAGGGTGTATATTAGTCTGTAAGCTCCTAAGAGCAGGGTGTATATTAGATTGTAAGCTCCTAGGAGCAGGGTGTATATTAGATTGTAAGCTCCTAGGAGCAGGGTGTATATTAGATTGTAAGCTCCTAGGAGCAGGTTGTATATTAGATTGTAAGCTCCTAGGAGCAGGGTGTATAGTAGATTGTAAGCTCCTAGGAGCAGGGTGTATAGTAGATTGTAAGCTCTTAGGAGCAGGGTGTATATTAGATTGTAAGCTCCTAGGAGCAGGGTATATAGTAGATTGTAAGCTCCTAGGAGCAGGGTGTATATTAGATTGTAAGCTCCTAGGAGCAGGGTGTATATTAGATTGTAAGCTCCTAGGAGCAGGGTGTATATTAAATTGTAAGCTCCTATGAGCAGGGTGTATATTAGATTGTAAGCTCCAAGGAGCAGGGTGTAAATTAGATTGTAAGCTCCTAGGACCAGAGTGTATATTAGATTGTAAGCTCCTTGGAGCAAGGTGTATATTCGATTGTAAGCTCCTAGGAGCAGGGTGTATATTAGATTGTAAGCTCCTAGGAGCAGGGTGTATATTAGATTGTAAGCTCCTAGGTGCAGGGTGTATAGTAGATCGTAAGCTCCTAGGAGCAGGATGTATATTAGATTGTAAGCTCCTAGGAGCAGGGTGTATATTAGATTGCAAGCTCCTAGGAGCAGGGTGTGTAGTAGATTGTAAGCTCCTAGGAGCAGGGTGTATATTAGATTGTAAGCTCCTAGAAGCCGGGTGTATAGTAGATTGTAAGCTCGCAGCAGCAGGGTGTATATTAGATTGTAAGCTCCTATCAGCAGGGTGTATATTAGATTGTAAGCTCCTAGGAGCAGAGTGTATATATTATTGTAAGCTCCTAGGAGCAGGGTGTATAGTAGATTGTAAGCTCCTAGGAGCAGGATGTATATTAGATTGTAAGCTCATCGGAGCAGGGTGTATAGTAGATTGTAAGCTCCTAGAAGCCGGGTGTATATTAGATTGTAAGCTCTTAGCAGCAGGTTGTATATTAGATTGTAAGCTCCTAGGAGCAAGGTGTATATTAGATTGTAAGCTCCTAGGAGCAGGGTGTATAGTAGATTGTAAGCTCCTAGCAGCAGGGTGTATATTAGATTGTAAATTCCTAGCAGCAGGATGTATATTAGATTGCAAGCTCCTAGGAGCAGGGTGTATATTAGATTGTAAGCTCCTAGCAGCAGGGTGCATTGTAGATTGTAAGCTCCTAGGAGCAGGGTGTATAGTAGATTGTAAGTTCCTAGGAGCAGGGAGAATATTAGAGTGTAAGCTCATTGGAGCAGGGTGTATAGTAGATTCTAAGCTCCTAGCAGCAGGGTTTATATTAGATTGTAAGCTCCTAGCAGCACGGTGTATATTAAATTGTAAACTCCTAGGAGCAGGGTGTATATTAGATTGTAAGCTCCTAGGAGCAGGGTGTATATTAGATTGTAAGCTCTTAGGAGCAGAGTGTATATTAGATTGTAAGCTCCTAGCAGCAGGGTGTATATTAGATTGTAAGCTCCTAGCAGCAGGGTCTATATTAGATTGTAAGCTCCTCGGAGCAGGGTGAATATTAGATTGTAAGCTCCTAGGAGCAGGGTGTATATTAGATTGTAAGCTCCTAGGAGCAGGGTGTATAGTAGATTGTAAGCTCCCAGTAGCAGGGTGTATATTAGATTGTAAGCTCCTAGGAGCAGAGTGTATATTTGACTGCAAGTTCCTAAGAGCAAGGTGTATATTAGAGTGTAAGCTCCTTGGAGCAGGGTGTATATTATATTGTAAGGTCCTATCAGCAGGGTGTATATTAGATTCTAAGCTCCTAGGAGCAGGGTGTATATTAGATTCTAAGCTCCTAGGGGCAGGGTGTACAGTAGATTGTAAGCTCCTAGCAGCAGGGTTTATATTAGATTATAAGCTCCTAGCAGCAGGGTGTATATTAGATTGTAAGCTCCTAGGAGCAGGGTGTATATTAGATTGTAAGCTGCTAGGAGCAGGGTGTATATTAGATTGCAAGCTCCTAGTAGCAGAGTGTATAGTAGATTGTAAGCTCCTAGGAGCAGGGTGTATATTAGATTGTAAGCTACTAGTAGCAGAATGTATAGTCGATTGTAAGCTCCTAGCAGCAGGGTGTATATTAGATTGTAAGCTTCTAGTAGCAGGGTGTATTTTAGATTGTAAGCTCCTAGGAGCAGGGTGTATATTAGATTGTAAGCTGCTAGGAGCAGAGTGTATATTAGATTGTAAGCTCCTAGGAGCAGGGTGTATATTAGATTGTAAGCTTCTAGTAGCAGAGTGTATATTAGATTGTAAGCTCCTAGCAGCAGGGTGTATATTAGATTGTAAGCTCCTCGGAGCAGGGTGTATATTAGATTGTAAGCTCCTAGGAGCACTTTGTATAGTATATTGTAAGCTCCTAGCAGCCGGGTGTATTTTAGATTGTAAGCTCCTAGGAGCAGGGTGTATATTAGATTGTAAGCTCCTAGGAGCACTTTGTATAGTATATTGTAAGCTCCTAGCAGCCGGGTGTATTTTAGATTGTAAGCTCCTAGCAGCCGGGTGTATTTTAGATTGGAAGCTTCTAGTAGCAGGGTGTATTTTAGATTGTAAGCTCCTAGGATCAGGGTGTATATTAGATTGTAAACTCTTAGGAGCAGGGTGTATATTAGATTGTAAGCTTCTAGTAGCAGAGTGTATATTAGATTGTAAGCTCCTAGCAGCAGGGTGTATATTAGATTGTAAGCTCCTAGAAGCCGGGTGTATAGTAGATTGTAAGCTCCCAGCAGCAGGGTGTATATTAGATTGTAAGCTCCTAGGAGCATTGTGTATAGTAGATTGTAAACTCCTAGGAGCATTGTGTATAGTAGATTGTAAGCTCCTAGGAGCAGGGTGTATATTAGATTGTAAGCTCCTAGGAGCCGGGTGTATAGTAGATTGTTAGCTCCCAGCAGCAGGGTGTATATTAGATTATAAGGTCCTATCAGCAGGGTGTATATTAGATTGTAAGCTCCTAGGAGCAGGGTGTATATTAGATTCTAAGCTCCTAGGGGCAGGGTGTACAGTAGATTGTAAGCTCCTAGCAGCAGGGTTTATATTAGATTGTAAGCTCCTAGCAGCCGGGTGTATTTTAGATTGTAAGCTCGTAGGAGCAGGGTGTATATTAGATTGTAAGCTCCTAGGAGCACTTTGTATAGTATATTGTAAGCTCCTAGCAGCCGGGTGTATTTTAGATTGTAAGCTCCTAGCAGCCGGGTGTATTTTAGATTGTAAGCTTCTAGTAGCAGGGTGTATTTTAGATTGTAAGCTCCTAGGAGCAGGGTGTATATTAGATTGTAAGCTTCTAGTAGCAGAGTGTATATTAGATTGTAAGCTCCTAGCAGCAGGGTGTATATTAGATTGTAAGCTCCTCGGAGCAGGGTGTATATTAGATTGTAAGCTCCTAGCAGCAGGGTGTATAATAGATTGTAAGATCCTAGGAGCAGGGTGTATATTAGATTGTAAGCTCCTAGGAGCAGAGTGTAGATTAGATTGTAAGCTCATAGCAGGAGGGTGTATATTAGATTGTAAGCTCCTAGGAGCAGAGTGTATATTAGATTGTAAGCTCCTTGGAACAGGGTGTATAGTAGATTGTAAGCTCCTAGCCGCAGGGTGTATATTGGATTCTAAGCTCCTAGGAGCAGGGTGTATAGTAGATTGTAAATTCCTAGGAGCAGGGTGTGTATTAGATTGTAAGCTCTGAGGAGCAGGGTGTATATTAGATTGTAAGCTCCTAGGAGCAGGGTGTATATTAGATTTTAAGCTCCTAGGAGCAGGGTGTATATTAGATTGTAAGATCCTAGAAGCAGGGTTTATAGTAGATTGTAAGCTCCTAAGAGCAGTGTGTATATTAGATTGTAAACTCCTAGCTGCAGGGTGTATATTAGATTGTAAGATCCTAGGAGCAGGGTGTATATTAGATTGTAAGCTCCTATGAGCAGGGTGTATATTAGATTGTAAGCTCTTAGGAGCAGGGTGTATAGTAGATTGTAAGCTCCTAGCAGCAGGGTGTATATTAGATTGTAAGCTCCTAGCAGCAGGATGTATATTAGATTGCAAGCTCCTAGGAGCAGGGTGTATATTAGATTGTAAGCTCCTAGCAGCAGGGTGTATATTAGATTGTAAGCTTCTAGGAGCAGGGTGTATATTAGATTTTAAGCTCCTAAGAGCAGAGTGTATATTAGATTGTAAGCTCCTAAGAGCAGGGTGTATATTAGATTGTAAGCTCCTAGGAGCAGGGTGTATATTAGATTGTAAGCTCCTAGGAGCAGGGTGTATATTACATTGTTAGCTTCTAGGAGCAGGGTGTATAGTAGATTGTAAGCTCCCAGCAGCAGGGTGTATATTAGATTGTAAGCTCCTATCAGCAGGGTGTATATTAGATTGTAAGCTCCTAGGAGCAGAGTGTATATTAGATTGTAAGCTCTTAGGAGCGGAGAGTATATTAGATCGTAAGCTCCTAGCAGCAGGGTGTATATTAGATTGTAAGCTCCTAGCAGCAGGGTGTATATTAGATTGTAAGCTCCTAGGAGCAGGGTGTATATTAGATTGTAAGCTCCTAGGAGCAGAGTGTATAATAGATTGTAAACTCCTAGGAGCAGGGTGTGTATTAGATTGTAAGCACGTAGCAGATGGGTGTATATTAGATTGTAAGCTCCTAGGAGCAGGGTGTATATTACATTGTAAGCTCCTAGGAGCAGAGTGTATGTTAGACTGTAAGTTCCTAGGAGCAGGGTGTATATCAGAGTGTAAGCTCATTGGAGCAGGGTGTATATTAGACTGTAAGTTACTAGGAGAAGGGTGTATATTAGATTGTAAGCTCATTGGAGCAGGGTGTATATTAGATTGCAAGCTTCTAGGAGCAGGGTGTATATTAGATTGTAAGCTCCTAGGAGCAGGGTGTATATTAGATTGTAGGCTCCTAGGAGCAGGGTGTATAGTAGATTGTAAGCTCCTAGGAGCAGGGTGTATATTAGATCGTAAGCTCCTAGGAGCAGGCTGTATATTAGATTGTAAGCTCCTAGGAGCAGGGTGTATAGTACATTGTAAGCTCCTAGGAGCAGGTTTTATATTAGATTGTAAGCTCCTAGGAGCAGGTTGTATATTAGATTGTTAGCTCCTAGCAGCAGGGTGTATAGTAGATTGTAAGCTCCCAGCAGCAGTGTGTATATTAGATAGTAAGCTCCTAGGAGCAGAGTGTATATTAGATTGTAAGCTCTTAGGAGCGGAGAGTATATTAGATCGTAAGCTCCTAGCAGCAGGGTGTATATTAGATTGTAAGCTCCTAGCAGCAGGGTGTATATTAGATTGTAAGCTCCTAGCAGCAGGGTGTATATTAGATTGTAAGCTCCTAGGAGCAGAGTGTATAATAGATTGTAAACTCCTAGGAGCAGGGTGTGTATTAGATTGTAAGCACGTAGCAGATGGGTGTATGTTAGACTGTAAGTTCCTAGGAGCAGGGTGTATATTAGAGTGTAAGCTCATTGGAGCAGGGTGTATATTAGACTGTAAGTTACTAGAGAAGGGTGTATATTAGATTGTAAGCTCCTTAAAGCAGGGTGTATATTAGATTGCAAGCTCCTAGGAGCAGGGTGTAACTTAGATTGTAAGCTACAGGGAGCAGGGTGTATATTAGATTGTAAGCTCCTTGGAGCAGGGTGTATATTAGATTGTAAGATCCTAGGAGCAGGGTGTATATTAGATTGTAAGCTCCTAGCAGCAGGGTGTAACTTAGATTGTAAGCTACAGGGAGCAGGGTGTATATTAGATTGTAAGCTCCTTTGAGCAGGGTGTATATTAGATTGTAAGCTCCTAGGAGCAGGGTGTATATTAGATTGTAAGATCCTAGGAGCAGGGTGTATATTAGATTGTAAGCTCCTAGCAGCAGGGTGTAACTTAGATTGTAAGCTACAGGGAGCAGGGTGTATATTAGATTGTAAGCTCCTTTGAGCAGGGTGTATATTAGATTGTAAGCTCCTAGGAGCAGGGTGTATATTAGATTGTAAGCTCCTAGGAGCAGGGTGTATATTAGATTGTAAGCTCCTAAGAGTAGGGTGTATATTAGATGGTAAGATCCTAGGAGCAGGGTGTATATTAGATTGTAAACTCCTTGGAGCAGGGTGTATATTAGATTGTAAGCTACTAGGAGCAGAGTGAGTGTATATTAGACTGTAAGTTCCTAGGAGCAGGGTGTATAGTAGATTGTAAGCTCCTAGGAGCAGGGTGTATATTAGATTGTAAGCTCCTAGGAGCAGGGTGTATATTAGATTGTAAGCTCCTAGGAGCAGGGTGTATATTAGATTGTAAGCTCCTTGGAGTAGGGTATATATTAGATTGTAAGCTCCTAGGAGCCGGGTGTATATTAGATTGTAAGCTCCTAGGAGCCGGGTGTATATTAGATTGTAAACTCCTAGGAGCAGGGTGTATATTAGAGTGTAAGCTCCTAGGAGCAGGGTGTATAGTAGATTGCAAGCTCCTAGGAGCAGAGTGTATATTAGATTGTAAGCTCCAAGGATCAGGGTGTAGAGTAGATTGTAAGCTCCTAGGAGCAAGGTATGTATTAGAGTGTAAGCTCCTAGGAGCAGGGTGTATATTAGATTGTAAGCTCCTAGGAGCAGGGTGTATAGTAGATTGTAAGCTCCTAGGAGCAGGGTGTATATTAGATTGTAAGCTCCTAGGAGCAGGGTGTATAGTAGATTGTAAGCTCCTGGGAGCAGGGTGTATATTAGATTGTAAGCTCCTAGGAGCAGGGTGTATATTAGATTGTAAGCTCCTAGGATCAGGGTGTATATTCGATTGTAAGCTCCTAGCAGCAGGGTGTATATTAGATTGTAAGCTCCTAGGAGCAGGGTGTATATTAGATTGTAAGCTCCTAGGAGGAGTCTGTATATTAGATTGTAAGCTCCTAGAAGCAGGGTGTATATTAAATCGTAAGGTCCTAGGAGCAGGGTGTATATTAGATTGTAAGCTCCTAGGAGCAGGGTGTTACTTAGATTGTAAGCTCCTAGGAGCAGGGTGTATAGTAGATTGTAAGCTCCTAGGAGCAGGGTGTATATTAGATTGTAAGCTCCTAGGAGCAGGGTGTAACTTAGATTGTAAGCTACTAGGATCAGGGTGTATATTAGATTGTAAGCTCCTAGGAGCAGGGTGTATATTAGATTGTAAACTCCTAGGAGCAGGGTGTATATTAGAGTGTAAGCTCCTAGGAGCAGGGTGTATAGTAGATTGCAAGCTCCTAGGAGCAGAGTGTATATTAGATTGTAAGCTCCAAGGAGCAGGGTGTAGAGTAGATTGTAAGCTCCTAGGAGCAAGGTATATATTAGAGTGTAAGCTCCTAGGAGCAGGGTGTATATTAGATTGTAAGCTCCTAGGAGCAGGGTGCATAGTAGATTGTAAGCTCCTAGGAGCAGGGTGTATAGTAGATTGTAAGCTCCTGGGAGCAGGGTGTATATTAGATTGTAAGCTCCTAGGATCAGGGTGTATATTCGATTGTAAGCTCCTAGCAGCAGGGTGTATATTAGATTGTAAGCTCCTAGGAGCAGGGAGTATATTAGATTGTAGGCTCCTAGGAGGAGTCTGTATATTAGATTGTAAGCTCCTAGGAGCAGGGTGTATATTAGATTGTAAGCTCCTAGAAGCAGGGTGTATATTAAATCGTAAGGTCCTAGGAGCAGGGTGTATATTAGATTGTAAGCTCCTAGGAGCAGGGTGTAACTTAGATTGTAAGCTCCGAGGAGCAGGGTGTATAATAGATTGTAAGCTCCTAGGAGCAGGGTGTATATTAGATTGTAAGCTCCTAGGAGCAGGGTGTAACTTAGATTGTAAGCTACTAGGAGCAGGGTGTATATTAGATTGTAAGCTCCTAGGAGCAGGGTGTATATTAGATTGTAAGATCCTAGGAGCAGGGTGTATATTAGATTGTAAGCTCCTAGCAGCAGGGTGTCTATTAGATTGTAAGCTCCTAGGAGCAGGGTGTATATTAGATTGTAAGCTCCTAGGAGCAGGGTGTATATAAGATTTTAAGCTCCTAAGAGCAGGGTGTATATTAGATGGTAAGATCCTAGGAGCAGGGTGTATATTAGATTGTAAACTCCTTGGAGCAGGGTGTGTATTAGATTGTAAGCTACTAGGAGCAGAGTGTATATTAGACTGTAAGTTCCAAGGAGCAGGGTGTATAGTAGATTGTAAGCTCCTAGGAGCAGGGTGTATAGTATATTGTAAGCTCCTAGGAGCAGAGTGTATATTAGATTGTAAGCTCCTAGGAGCCGGGTGTATATTAGATTGTAAGCCCCTAGGAGCCGGGTGTATATTAAATTGTAAACTCCTAGGAGCAGGGTGTATATTAGAGTGTAAGCTCCTATGAGCAGGGTGTATAGTAGACTGTAAGCTCCTAGGAGCAGAGTGTATATTAGATTGTAAGCTCCAAGGAGCAGGGTGTAGAGTAGATTGTAAGCTCCTAGGAGCAAGGTATATATTAGAGTGTAAGCTCCTAGGAGCAGGGTGCATATTAGATTGTAAGCTCCTAGGAGCAGGGTGTATATTAGATTGTAAGCTCCTAGGAGCAGGGTGGATATCAGATTGTAAGCTCCTAGGATCAGGGTGTATATTCGATTGTAAGCTCCTAGCAGTAGGGTGTATATTAGATTGTAAGCTCCTAGGAGCAGGGTGTATATTAGATTGTAAGCTCCTAGAAGCAGGGTGTATATTAAATCGTAAGGTCCTAGGAGCAGGGTGTATATTAGATTGTAAGCTCCTAGGAGCAGCGTGTATATTAGATTGTAAGCTCCTAGGACCAGGGTGTATATTAGAGTGTAAGTGTGGTGCCCTGCTGTGCACAGGTACCACAGAACCCAAAAGGGTGCATGGACGGACTTCTCCACAAGAGGCCCTCACTAGATACAAACACCTCCACCCTTCCACCTCAGACCACCAGAGGGAGCCCTGTTAGAGATATATATACTGGAGGGTGGAGTTAGTTAGTCAGAGTGTGCTGACGCTAGGAGATCAGTGAAGATGCAGCACGCTGGCTGCTGTGCTTAGGCGAGCCAAGGCCTACAGCACGAGTAGAAGCCTGAGGGCCCCGAGTGTGGCCGGAGGCAAGATGCAGAGGAGAGAAGTGATAAGGGGGCAGAGGAGCACCACAGGCTCACCCCAGAACGTAAACCGGACACCGGGTCCGCGCCTACAGGGCCCTTTATAACCTGGAGGGATCACCGGCATACCAGGAGGACTACAAGTACCTGGCCGACCTGAAGCTAGACCCACACAGGACCAGGAACCACGAAGGCCCCGGTGCCCAGGGATAGTGGTTGCCAGAAAAAGGTCCTACTACCAAGCGACAGGTGAAGGAACAGTACGACACAAAAGGCAGGCCCAGTTGCAGGCTGGCCAGGAGCTTAGAGAGAGGGAGATACGGACCAGGAGGCCTTATACCCGCTCACTGGAGAGAAGTCCTGAAGTGCATCCTTCCTACCGAGTACCCTGGACCGTACCTGACATCCGCACCAGTAAAGGTATTGAAGCGAATCCCCTGTCTCTGTCAGTTACTCCTGCTGCGCCATCCCGACTGCACTACAAGCCCCAGCATCACCACCCACCGTCAAACTCTACACTGCCCTGAGGCCCGCTCCACCTGTGGGGAGCTGTTCCATCCTAGCTGCCTATCAACTGCCTCAGAGGTCTGCAGCAGCGCTGGTACAAATTACCAGAAACTACAGGTGGCGTCACGATCAAACTACAAATCCCATATAAACTATCCCCTTTTTGTTGACCGCCCTGGGCCACGGACCGGGCCAGCCACTGTGACATATTCCCCCCAGCATCCATAGGCCCGGACACCGAGTACCCCACTGCCCTGGGGGCGCGTCGTAAGCTCATAGCAGCAGGGTGTATAGTAGATTGTAAGCTCCTAGGAGCAGGGTGTATATTAGATTGTTAGCTCCTAGAAGCAGGGTGTATATTAGATTGTAAGCTCTTAAGAACAGGGTGTATATTAGATTGTAAGCTCCTAGGAGCAGGGTGTATATTAGATTGTAAGCTCCTAGGAGCAGAGTGTATATTATTATTATTATTATTATATTATTATAGCGCCATTTATTCCATGTGATAGGGATATACATAGCAAAAACATTTACATAGTCTTAACAAAACGAGTCAGCGACTGGTACAGGAGGAGAGAGGACCCTGCACGCGAGGTAAGCTCATAGGAGCAGGGTGTATAGTAGATTGTAAGCTCCTAGGAGCAGAGTGTATATTAGATTGTAAGCTCCTAGGAGCAGGGTGTATATTAGATTGTAAGCTCCTAGGAGCAGGGTGTATATTAGATTGTAAGCTCCTAGGAGCAGGGTGTATAGTAGATTGTAAGCTCCTAGGAGCAGAGTGTATATTAGATTGTAAGCTCCAAGGAGCAGGGTGTATATTAGATTGTAAGCTTCTAGGAGCAGGGTGTATATTAGATTGCAAGCTCCTAGGAGCAGGGTGTATATTAGATTGTAAGCTCCTAGGAGCAGGGTGTATATTAGATTGTAAGCTCCTAGGAGCAGGGTGTATATAAGATTGTAAGCTCCTATGAGCAGGGTGTACAGTAGTTTGTAAGCTCCTAGCAGCAGGGTTTATATTAGATTGTAAGCTCCTAGCAGCAGGGTGTATATTAGATTGTAAGCTCCTAGGAGCAGGGTGTATATTACATTGTAAGCTCTTAGGAGCAGAGTGTATATTAGATTGTAAGCTCCTAGGAACAAAGTGTATATTAGATTGTAAGCTCCTAGCAGCAGGGTGTATATTAGATTGTAACCTCCTAGGAGCCGGGTGTATAGTAGATTGTAAGCTCCTAGGAGCAGGGTGTATATTAGATTGTAAGCTCCTAGGAGCAGGGTGTATATTAGATTGTAAGCTCCTAGGAGCAGGGTGTATAGTAGATTGTAAGCTCCTAGGAGCAGGGTGTATAATAGATTGTAAGCTCCTAGGAGCAGGGTGTATATTAGATTGTAAGCTCCTAGGAGCAGGGTGTATAATAGATTGTAAGCTCCTAGGAGCAGGGTGTATAGTAGATTGTAAGCTCCTAGGGGCAGGGTGTATAGTAGATTGCAAATTCCTAGGAGCAGGGTGTGTATTAGATTGTAAGCACGTAGCAGCAGAGTGTATATTAGATTGTAAGCTCCTAGGAGCAGAGTGTATATTAGACTATAAGTTCCTTGGAGCAGGGTGTATATTAGACTATAAGTTCCTAGCAGCAGGGTGTATATTAGATTGTAAGCTCCTAGGAGCAGGGTGTGTATTAGATTGTAAGCTCCTAGGAGCAGGGTGTATATTAGATTTTAAGCTCCTAGGATCAGGGTGGATTTATTGATTGTAAGCTTCTAGGAGCAGGTTGCATAGTAGATTGTAAGCTCCTAGGAGCAGGATGTATAGTAGATTCTAAGCTTCTAGGAGCAGGGTGTATATTAGATTGTAATCTCCTAGGAGCAGAGTGCATATTACACTGTAAGCTCCTAGGAGCAGGGTGTATATTAGATTGTAAGCTCCTAGGAGCAGGGCGTATAGTAGATTGTAAGCTCCTGGGAGCAGGGTGTATGTTAGAGTGTAAGTTCCTAGGAGCAGGGTGTATATTAAAGTGTAAGCTCATTGGAGCAGGGTGTATATTAGACTGTAAGTTCCTAGGAGCAGAGTGTATATTAGAATGTAAGCTCCTAGGAGCAGGGTGTATATTAGATTGTAAGCTCCTATGAGCAGGGTGTATATTAGATTGTAAGATCCTAGGAGCAGGGTGTATAGTAGATTGTAAGCTCCTATGAGCAGGGTGTATAGTAGATTGTAAGCTCTTAGGAGCAGGGTGTATATTAGATTGTAAGCTCCTAGGAGCAGGGTATATAGTAGATTGTAAGCTCCTAGGGGCAGGGTGTATAGTAGATTGTAAGCTCCTAGGAGCAGGGTGTATATTAGATTTTAAGCTCCTAGGAGCAGGGTGTATATTAGTCTGTAAGCTCCTAAGAGCAGGGTGTATATTAGATTGTAAGCTCCTAGGAGCAGGGTGTATATTAGATTGTAAGCTCTTAGGAGCAGGGTGTATATTAGATTGTAAGCTCCTAGGAGCAGGGTGTATATTAGATTGTAAGCTCCTATGAGCAGGGTGTATATTAGATTGTAAGATCCTAGGAGCAGGGTGTATAGTAGATTGTAAGCTCCTAGGAGCAGGGTGTATAGTAGATTGTAAGCTCTTAGGAGCAGGGTGTATATTAGATTGTAAGCTCCTAGGAGCAGGGTATATAGTAGATTGTAAGCTCCTAGGAGCAGGGTGTATATTAGATTGTAAGCTCCTAGGAGCAGGGTGTATATTAGATTGTAAGCTCCTAGGAGCAGGGTGTATATTAGATTGTAAGCTCCTAGGAGCAGGGTGTATATTAAATTGTAAGCTCCTAGGAGCAGGGTGTATATTAGATTGTAAGCTCCAAGGAGCAGGGTGTAAATTAGATTGTAAGCTCCTAGGACCAGAGTGTATATTAGATTGTAAGCTCCTAGGAGCAAGGTGTATATTCGATTGTAAGCTCCTAGGAGCAGGGTGTATATTAGATTGTAAGCTCCTAGGAGCAGGGTGTATATTAGATTGTAAGCTCCTAGGTGCAGGGTGTATAGTAGATCGTAAGCTCCTAGGAGCAGGATGTATATTAGATTGTAAGCTCCTAGGAGCAGGGTGTATATTAGATTGCAAGCTCCTAGAGCAGGGTGTATATTAGATTGTAAGCTCCTAGGAGCAGGGTGTGTAGTAGATTGTAAGCTCCTAGAAGCCGGGTGTATAGTAGATTGTAAGCTCGCAGCAGCAGGGTGTATATTAGATTGTAAGCTCCTATCAGCAGGGTGTATATTAGATTGTAAGCTCCTAGGAGCAGGGTGTATATATTATTGTAAGCTCCTAGGAGCAGTGTGTATAGTAGATTGTAAGCTCCTAGGAGCAGGGTGTATATTAGATTGTAAGCTCCTAGGAGCAGGGTGTATAGTAGATTGTAAGCTCCTAGGAGCAGGGTGTATATTAGATTGTAAGCTCATCGGAGCAGGGTGTATATTAGATTGTAAGCTCTTAGCAGCAGCTTGTATATTAGATTGTAAGCTCCTAGGAGCAAGGTGTATATTAGATTGTAAGCTCCTAGGAGCAGGGTGTATAGTAGATTGTAAGCTCCTAGCAGCAGGGTGTATATTAGATTGTAAACTCCTAGCATCAGGATGTATATTAGATTGCAAGCTCCTAGGAGCAGGGTGTATATTAGATTGTTACCTCCTAGGAGCAGGGTGTATAGTAGATTGTAAGCTCCTAGGAGCAGGGTGTATATAAGATTGTAAGCTCCTATGAGCAGGGTGTACAGTAGATTGTAAGCTCCTAGCAGCAGGGTTTATATTAGATTGTAAGCTCCTAGCAGCAGGGTGTATATTAGATTGTAAGCTCCTAGGAGCAGGGTGTATATTACATTGTAAGCTCTTAGGAGCAGAGTGTATATTAGATTGTAAGCTCCTAGGAACAAAGTGTATATTAGATTGTAAGCTCCTAGCAGCAGGGTGTATATTAGATTGTAACCTCCTAGGAGCAGGGTGTATATTAGATTGTAAGCTCCTAGGAGCAGGGTGTATAGTAGATTGTAAGCTCCTAGGAGCAGGGTGTATAGTAGATTGTAAGCTCCTAGGAGCAGGGTGTATAATAGATTGTAAGCTCCTAGGAGCAGGGTGTATATTAGATTGTAAGCTCCTAGGAGCAGGGTGTATAATAGATTGTAAGCTCCTAGGAGCAGGGTGTATAGTAGATTGTAAATTCCTAGGAGCAGGGTGTGTATTAGATTGTAAGCACGTAGCAGCAGAGTGTATATTAGATTGTAAGTTCCTTGGAGCAGGGTGTATATTAGACTATAAGTTCCTAGCAGCAGGGTGTAAATTAGATTGTAAGCTCCTAGGACCAGAGTGTATATTAGATTGTAAGCTCCTAGGAGCAAGGTGTATATTCTATTGTAAGCTCCTAGGAGCAGGGTGTATATTAGATTGTAAGCTCCTAGGAGCAGGGTGTATATTAGATTGTAAGCTCCTAGGTGCAGGGTGTATAGTAGATCGTAAGCTCCTAGGAGCAGGATGTATATTAGATTGTAAGCTCCTAGGAGCAGGGTGTATATTAGATTGCAAGCTCCTAGAGCAGGGTGTATATTAGATTGTAAGCTCCTAGGAGCAGGGTGTGTAGTAGATTGTAAGCTCCTAGGAGCAGGGTGTATATTAGATTGTAAGCTCCTAGAAGCCGGGTGTATAGTAGATTGTAAGCTCGCAGCAGCAGGGTGTATATTAGATTGTAAGCTCCTATCAGCAGGGTGTATATTAGATTGTAAGCTCCTAGGAGCAGGGTGTATATATTATTGTAAGCTCCTAGGAGCAGGGTGTATAGTAGATTGTAAGCTCCTAGGAGAAGGGTGTATATTAGATTGTAAGCTCCTAGGAGCAGGGTGTATAGTAGATTGTAAGCTCCTAGGAGCAGGGTGTATATTAGATTGTAAGCTCATCGGAGCAGGGTGTATATTAGATTGTAAGCTCTTAGCAGCAGGTTGTATATTAGATTGTAAGCTCCTAGGAGCAAGGTGTATATTAGATTGTAAGCTCCTAGGAGCAGGGTGTATAGTAGATTGTAAGCTCCTAGCAGCAGGGTGTATATTAGATTGTAAACTCCTAGCAGCAGGATGTATATTAGATTGCAAGCTCCTAGGAGCAGGGTGTATATTAGATTGTAAGCTCCTAGCAGCAGGGTGTATATTAGATTGTAAGCTTCTAGGAGCAGGGAGTATATTAGATTGTAAGCTCCTAGCAGCAGGGTGCATTGTAGATTGTAAGCTCCTAGGAGCAGGGTGTATAGTAGATTGTAAGTTCCTAGGAGCAGGGAGAATATTAGAGTGTAAGCTCATTGGAGCAGGGTGTATAGTAGATTCTAAGCTCCTAGCAGCAGGGTTTATATTAGATTGTAAGCTCCTAGCAGCACGGTGTATATTAAATTGTAAACTCCTAGGAGCAGGGTGTATATTAGATTGTAAGCTCCTAGGAGCAGGGTGTATATTAGATTGTAAGCTCCTAGCAGCAGGGTGTATATTAGATTGTAAGCTCCTAGCAGCAGGGTCTATATTAGATTGTAAGCTCCTCGGAGCAGGGTGTATATTAGATTGTAAGCTCCTAGGAGCAGGGTGTATATTAGATTGTAAGCTCCTAGGAGCAGGGTGTATAGTAGATTGTAAGCTCCCAGTAGCAGGGTGTATATTAGATTGTAAGCTCCTAGGAGCAGAGTGTATATTTGACTGTAAGTTCCTAAGAGCAGGGTGTATATTAGAGTGTAAGCTCCTTGGAGCAGGGTGTATGTTAGATTGTAAACTCCTATGAGCATTGTGTATAGTAGATTGTAAGTTCCTAGAACCAGGGTGTATATTAGAGTGTAAGCTCATTGGAGCAGGGTGTATAGTAGATTCTAAGCTCCTAGGAGCAGGGTGTATATTAGATTGTAAGCTCCTAGAAGCCGGGTGTATAGTAGATTGTAAGCTCCCAGCAGCAAGGTGTATATTAGATTGTAAGCTCCTATCAGCAGGGTGTATATTAGATTGTAAGCTCCTAGGAGCATTGTGTATAGTAGATTGTAAGCTCCTAGGAGCAGGGTGTATATTAGATTGTAAGCTCCTAGGAGCCGGGTGTATAGTAGATTGTTAGCTCCCAGCAGCAGGGTGTATATTAGATTGTAAGGTCCTAGGATCAGGGTGTATATTAGATTCTAAGCTCCTAGGGGCAGGGTGTACAGTAGATTGTAAGCTCCTAGCAGCAGGGTTTATATTAGATTATAAGCTCCTAGCAGCAGGGTGTATATTAGATTGTAAGCTCCTAGGAGCAGGGTGTATATTAGATTGTAAGCTCCTAGTAGCAGAGTGTATAGTAGATTGTAAGCTCCTAGGAGCAGGGTGTATATTAGATTGCAAGCTCCTAGTAGCAGAGTGTATAGTAGATTGTAAGCTCCTAGGAGCAGGGTGTATATTAGATTGCAAGCTCCTAGTAGCAGAGTGTATAGTAGATTGTAAGCTCCTAGGAGCAGGGTGTATATTAGATTGTAAGCTACTAGTAGCAGAGTGTATAGTCGATTGTAAGCTCCTAGCAGCAGGGTGTATATTAGATTGTAAGCTTCTAGTAGCAGGGTGTATTTTAGATTGTAAGCTCCTAGTAGCAGAGTGTATATTAGATTGTAAGCTCCTAGGAGCAGGGTGTATATTAGATTGCAAGCTCCTAGTAGCAGAGTGTATAGTAGATTGTAAGCTCCTAGGAGCAGGGTGTATATTAGATTGTAAGCTACTAGTAGCAGAGTGTATAGTCGATTGTAAGCTCCTAGCAGCAGGGTGTATATTAGATTGTAAGCTTCTAGTAGCAGGGTGTATTTTAGATTGTAAGCTCCTAGGAGCAGGGTGTATATTAGATTGTAAACTCTTAGGAGCAGGGTGGATATTAGATTGTAAGCTTCTAGTAGCAGAGTGTATATTAGATTGTAAGCTCCTAGCAGGAGGGTGTATATTGGATTGTAAGCTCCTCGGAGCAGGGTGTATATTAGATTGTAAGCTCCTAGCAGCCGGGTGTATTTTAGATTGTAAGCTCCTAGGAGCAGGGTGTATATTAGATTGTAAGCTCCTAGGAGCACTTTGTATAGTATATTGTAAGCTCCTAGCAGCCGGGTGTATTTTAGATTGTAAGCTCCTAGCAGCCGGGTGTATTTTAGATTGTAAGCTTCTAGTAGCAGGGTGTATTTTAGATTGTAAGCTCCTAGGATCAGGGTGTATATTAGATTGTAAGCTTCTAGTAGCAGAGTGTATATTAGATTGTAAGCTCCTAGCAGCAGGGTGTATATTAGATTGTAAGCTCCTAGAAGCCGGGTGTATAGTAGATTGTAAGCTCCCAGCAGCAGGGTGTATATTAGATTGTAAGCTCCTAGGAGCATTGTGTATAGTAGATTGTAAGCTCCTAGGAGCATTGTGTATAGTAGATTGTAAGCTCCTAGGAGCAGGGTGTATATTAGATTGTAAGCTCCTAGGAGCCGGGTGTATAGTAGATTGTTAGCTCCCAGCAGCAGGGTGTATATTAGATTATAAGGTCCTATCAGCAGGGTGTATATTAGATTGTAAGCTCCTAGGAGCAGGGTGTATATTAGATTCTAAGCTCCTAGGGGCAGGGTGTACAGTAGATTGTAAGCTCCTAGCAGCAGGGTTTATATTAGATTGTAAGCTCCTAGCAGCAGGGTGTATATTAGATTGTAAGCTCCTAGCAGCCGGGTGTATTTTAGATTGTAAGCTCCTAGGAGCAGGGTGTATATTAGATTGTAAGCTCCTAGGAGCACTTTGTATAGTATATTGTAAGCTCCTAGCAGCCGGGTGTATTTTAGATTGTAAGCTCCTAGCAGCCGGGTGTATTTTAGATTGTAAGCTTCTAGTAGCAGGGTGTATTTTAGATTGTAAGCTTCTAGTAGCAGAGTGTATATTAGATTGTAAGCTCCTAGCAGCAGGGTGTATATTAGATTGTAAGCTCCTCGGAGCAGGGTGTATATTAGATTGTAAGCTCCTAGCAGCAGGGTGTATAATAGATTGTAAGATCCTAGGAGCAGGGTGTATATTAGATTGTAAGCTCCTAGGAGCAGAGTGTAGATTAGATTGTAAGCTCATAGCAGGAGGGTGTATATTAGATTGTAAGCTCCTAGGAGCAGAGTGTATATTAGATTGTAAGCTCCTTGGAACAGGGTGTATAGTAGATTGTAAGCTCCTAGCCGCAGGGTGTATATTGGATTGTAAGCTCCTAGGAGCAGGGTGTATAGTAGATTGTAAATTCCTAGGAGCAGGGTTTATAGTAGATTGTAAGCTCCTAAGAGCAGTGTGTATATTAGATTGTAAACTCCTAGCTGCAGGGTGTATATTATATTGTAAGATCCTAGGAGCAGGGTGTATATTAGATTGTAAGCTCCTATGAGCAGGGTGTATATTAGATTGTAAGCTCTTAGGAGCAGGGTGTATAGTAGATTGTAAGCTCCTAGCAGCAGGATGTATATTAGATTGCAAGCTCCTAGGAGCAGGGTGTATATTAGATTGTAAGCTCCTAGAAGCAGGGTGTATATTAGATTGTAAGCTTCTAGGAGCAGAGTGTATATTAGATTTTAAGCTCCTAAGAGCAGAGTGTATATTAGATTGTAAGCTCCTAAGAGCAGGGTGTATATTAGATTGTAAGCTTCTAGGAGCAGGGTGTATATTAGATTGTAAGCTCCTAGGAGCAGGGTGTATATTAGATTGTAGGCTCCTAGGAGCAGGGTGTATAGTAGATTGTAAGCTCCCAGCAGCAGGGTGTATATTAGATTGTAAGCTCCTATCAGCAGGGTGTATATTAGATTGTAAGCTCCTAGGAGCAGAGTGTATATTAGATTGTAAGCTCTTAGGAGCGGAGAGTATATTAGATCGTAAGCTCCTAGCAGCAGGGTGTATATTAGATTGTAAGCTCCTAGCAGCAGGGTGTATATTAGATTGTAAGCTCCTAGCAGCAGGGTGTATATTAGATTGTAACCTCCTAGGAGCAGGGTGTATATTAGATTGTAAGCTCCTAGGAGCAGAGTGTATAATAGATTGTAAACTCCTAGGAGCAGGGTGTGTATTAGATTGTAAGCACGTAGCAGATGGGTGTATATTAGATTGTAAGCTCCTAGGAGCAGGGTGTATATTACATTGTAAGCTCCTAGGAGCAGAGTGTATGTTAGACTGTAAGTTCCTAGGAGCAGGGTGTATATTAGAGTGTAAGCTCATTGGAGCAGGGTGTATATTAGACTGTAAGTTACTAGAGAAGGGTGTATATTAGATTGTAAGCTCCTTGAAGCAGGGTGTATATTAGATTGCAAGCTCCTAGGAGCAGGGTGTATATTAGATTGTAAGCTCCTTGGAGCAGGGTGTATATTAGATTGTAAGATCCTAGGAGCAGGGTGTATATTAGATTGTAAGCTCCTAGCAGCAGGGTGTATATTAGATTGTAAGCTCCTAAGAGTAGGGTGTATATTAGATGGTAAGATCCTAGGAGCAGGGTGTATATTAGATTGTAAACTCCTTGGAGCAGGGTGTATATTAGATTGTAAGCTACTAGGAGCAGAGTGTATATTAGACTGTAAGTTCCTAGGAGCAGGGTGTATAGTAGATTGTAAGCTCCTAGGAGCAGGGTGTATATTAGATTGTAAGCTCCTAGGAGCAGGGTGTATATTACATTGTAAGCTCCTAGGAGCAGGGTGTATATTAGATTGTAAGCTCCTTGGAGCAGGGTATATATTAGATTGTAAGCTCCTAGGAGCCGGGTGTATATTAGATTGTAAGCTCCTAGGAGCCGGGTGTATATTAGATTGTAAACTCCTAGGAGCAGGGTGTATATTAGAGTGTAAGCTCCTAGGAGCAGGGTGTATAGTAGATTGCAAGCTCCTAGGAGCAGAGTGTATATTAGATTGTAAGCTCCAAGGATCAGGGTGTAGAGTAGATTGTAAGCTCCTAGGAGCAAGGTATGTATTAGAGTGTAAGCTCCTAGGAGCAGGGTGTATATTAGATTGTAAGCTCCTAGGAGCAGGGTGTATATTAGATTGTAAGCTCCTAGGAGCAGGGTGTATAGTAGATTGTAAGCTCCTGGGAGCAGGGTGTATATTAGATTGTAAGCTCCTAGGAGCAGGGTGTATATTAGATTGTAAGCTCCTAGGATCAGGGTGTATATTAGATTGTAAGCTCCTAGAAGCAGGGTGTATATTAAATCGTAAGCTCCTAGGAGCAGGGTGTATATTAGATTGTAAGCTCCTAGGAGGAGTCTGTATATTAGATTGTAAGCTCCTAGAAGCAGGGTGTATATTAAATCGTAAGCTCCTAGGAGCAGGGTGTATATTAGATTGTAAGCTCCTAGGAGCAGGGTGTAACTTAGATTGTAAGCTACTAGGAGCAGGGTGTATATTAGATTGTAAGCTCCTAGGAGCAGGGTGTATATTAGATTGTAAACTCCTAGGAGCAGGGTGTATATTAGAGTGTAAGCTCCTAGGAGCAGGGTGTATAGTAGATTGCAAGCTCCTAGGAGCAGAGTGTATATTAGATTGTAAGCTCCAAGGAGCAGGGTGTAGAGTAGATTGTAAGCTCCTAGGAGCAAGCTATATATTAGAGTGTAAGCTCCTAGGAGCAGGGTGTATATTAGATTGTAAGCTCCTAGGAGCAGGGTGCATAGTAGATTGTAAGCTCCTAGGAGCAGGGTGTATATTAGATTGTAAGCTCCTGGGAGCAGGGTGTATATTAGATTGTAAGCTCCTGGGAGCAGGGTGTATATTAGATTGTAAGCTCCTGGGAGCAGGGTGTATAGTAGATTGTAAGCTCCTGGGAGCAGGGTGTATATTAGATTGTAAGCTCCTAGGATCAGGGTGTATATTCGATTGTAAGCTCCTAGTAGCAGGGTGTATAGTAGATTGTAAGCTCCTGGGAGCAGGGTGTATAGTAGATTGTAGGCTCCTAGGAGGAGTCTGTATATTAGATTGTAAGCTCCTAGGAGCAGGGTGTATATTAGATTGTAAGCTCCTAGAAGCAGGGTGTATATTAAATCGTAAGGTCCTAGGAGCAGGGTGTATATTAGATTGTAAGCTCCTAGGAGCAGGGTGTAACTTAGATTGTAAGCTCCTAGGAGCAGGGTGTATAATAGATTGTAAGCTCCTAGGAGCAGGGTGTATATTAGATTGTAAGCTCCTAGGAGCAGGGTGTAACTTAGATTGTAAGCTACTAGGAGCAGGGTGTATATTAGATTGTAAGCTCCTAGGAGCAGGGTGTATATTAGATTGTAAGATCCTAGGAGCAGGGTGTATATTAGATTGTAAGCTCCTAGCAGCAGGGTGTATATTAGATTGTAAGCTCCTAGGAGCAGGGTGTATATTAGATTGTAAGCTCCTAGGAGCAGGGTGTATAGTAGATTGTAAGCTCCTGGGAGCAGGGTGTATATTAGATTGTAAGCTCCTAGGATCAGGGTGTATATTCGATTGTAAGCTCCTAGCAGCAGGGTGTATATTAGATTGTAAGCTCCTAGGAGCAGGGAGTATATTAGATTGTAGGCTCCTAGGAGGAGTCTGTATATTAGATTGTAAGCTCCTAGGAGCAGGGTGTATATTAGATTGTAAGCTCCTAGAAGCAGGGTGTATATTAAATCGTAAGGTCCTAGGAGCAGGGTGTAACTTAGATTGTAAGCTCCTAGGAGCAGGGTGTATAATAGATTGTAAGCTCCTAGGAGCAGGGTGTATATTAGATTGTAAGCTCCTAGGAGCAGGGTGTAACTTAGATTGTAAGCTACTAGGAGCAGGGTGTATATTAGATTGTAAGCTCCTAGGAGCAGGGTGTATATTAGATTGTAAGATCCTAGGAGCAGGGTGTATATTAGATTGTAAGCTCCTAGCAGCAGGGTGTATATTAGATTGTAAGCTCCTAGGAGCAGGGTGTATATTAGATTGTAAGCTCCTAGAAGCAGGGTGTATATTAGATTTTAAGCTCCTAAGAGCAGGGTGTATATTAGATGGTAAGATCCTAGGAGCAGGGTGTATATTAGATTGTAAACTCCTTGGAGCAGGGTGTGTATTAGATTGTAAGCTACTAGGAGCAGAGTGTATATTAGACTGTAAATTCCAAGGAGCAGGGTGTATAGTAGATTGTAAGCTCCTAGGAGCAGGGTGTATAGTATATTGTAAGCTCCTAGGAGCAGAGTGTATATTAGATTGTAAGCTCCTAGGAGCAGGGTGTATATTAGATTGTGAGCTCCTTGGAGCAGGGTATATATTAGATTGTAAGCTCCTAGGAGCCGGGTGTATATTAGATTGTAAGCCCCTAGGAGCCGGGTGTATATTAAATTGTAAACTCCTAGGAGCAGGGTGTATATTAGAGTGTAAGCTCCTATGAGCAGGGTGTATAGTAGACTGTAAGCTCCTAGGAGCAGAGTGTATATTAGATTGTAAGCTCCAAGGAGCAGGGTGTAGAGTAGATTGTAAGCTCCTAGGAGCAAGGTATATATTAGAGTGTAAGCTCCTAGGAGCAGGGTGCATATTAGATTGTAAGCTCCTAGGAGCAGGGTGTATAGTAGATTGTAAGCTCCTAGGAGCAGGGTGTATATTAGATTGTAAGCTCCTAGGAGCAGGGTGTATATCAGATTGTAAGCTCCTAGGATCAGGGTGTATATTCGATTGTAAGCTCCTAGCAGCAGGGTGTATATTAGATTGTAAGCTCCTAGGAGCAGGGTGTATATTAGATTGTAAGCTCCTAGTAGGAGTCTGTATATTAGATTGTAAGCTCCTAGGAGCAGGGTGTATATTAGATTGTAAGCTCCTAGAAGCAGGGTGTATATTAAATCGTAAGGTCCTAGGAGCAGGGTGTATATTAGATTGTAAGCTCCTAGGAGCAGCGTGTATATTAGATTGTAAGCTCCTAGGACCATGGTGTATATTAGAGTGTAAGTGTGGTGCCCTGCTGTGCACAGGTACCACAGAACCCAAAAGGGTGCATGGACGGACTTCTCCACAAGAGGCCCTCACTAGATACAAACACCTCCACCCTTCCACCTCAGACCACCAGAGGGAGCCCTGTTAGAGATATATATACTGGAGGGTGGAGTTAGTTAGTCAGAGTGTGCTGACGCTAGGAGATCAGTGAAGATGCAGCACGCTGGCTGCTGTGCTTAGGCGAGCCAAGGCCTACAGCACGAGTAGAAGCCTGAGGGCCCCGAGTGTGGCCGGAGGCAAGATGCAGAGGAGAGAAGTGATAAGGGGGCAGAGGAGCACCACAGGCTCACCCCAGAACGTAAACCGGACACCGGGTCCGCGCCTACAGGGCCCTTTATAACCTGGAGGGATCACCGGCATACCAGGAGGACTACAAGTACCTGGCCGACCTGAAGCTAGACCCACACAGGACCAGGAACCACGAAGGCCCCGGTGCCCAGGGATAGTGGTTGCCAGAAAAAGGTCCTACTACCAAGCGACAGGTGAAGGAACAGTACGACACAAAAGGCAGGCCCAGTTGCAGGCTGGCCAGGAGCTTAGAGAGAGGGAGATACGGACCAGGAGGCCTTATACCCGCTCACTGGAGAGAAGTCCTGAAGTGCATCCTTCCTACCGAGTACCCTGGACCGTACCTGACATCCGCACCAGTAAAGGTATTGAAGCGAATCCCCTGTCTCTGTCAGTTACTCCTGCTGCGCCATCCCGACTGCACTACAAGCCCCAGCATCACCACCCACCGTCAAACTCTACACTGCCCTGAGGCCCGCTCCACCTGTGGGGAGCTGTTCCATCCTAGCTGCCTATCAACTGCCTCAGAGGTCTGCAGCAGCGCTGGTACAAATTACCAGAAACTACAGGTGGCGTCACGATCAAACTACAAATCCCATATAAACTATCCCCTTTTTGTTGACCGCCCTGGGCCACGGACCGGGCCAGCCACTGTGACATATTCCCCCCAGCATCCATAGGCCCGGACACCGAGTACCCCACTGCCCTGGGGGCGCGTCGTAAGCTCATAGCAGCAGGGTGTATAGTAGATTGTAAGCTCCTAGGAGCAGGGTGTATATTAGATTGTTAGCTCCTAGAAGCAGGGTGTATATTAGATTGTAAGCTCTTAAGAACAGGGTGTATATTAGATTGTAAGCTCCTAGGAGCAGGGTGTATATTAGATTGTAAGCTCCTAGGAGCAGAGTGTATATTAGATTGTAAGCTCCTAGGAGCAGGGTGTATATTATTATTATTATTATTATTATATTATTATAGCGCCATTTATTCCATGTGATAGGGATATACATAGCAAAAACATTTACATAGTCTTAACAAAACGAGTCAGCGACTGGTACAGGAGGAGAGAGGACCCTGCACGCGAGGTAAGCTCATAGGAGCAGGGTGTATAGTAGATTGTAAGCTCCTAGGAGCAGAGTGTATATTAGATTGTAAGCTCCTAGGAGCAGGGTGTATAGTAGATTGTAAGCTCCTAGGAGCAGGGTGTATATTAGATTGTAAGCTCATAGGAGCAGGGTGTATATTAGATTGTAAGCTCATAGGAGCAGGGTGTATATTAGATTGTAAGCTCCTAGGAGCAGGGTGTATAGTAGATTGTAAGCTCCTAGGAGCAGAGTGTATATTAGATTGTAAGCTCCAAGGAGCAGGGTGTATATTAGATTGTAAGCTTCTAGGAGCAGGGTGTATATTAGATTGTAAGCTCCTAGGAGCAGGGTGTATATTAGATTGTAAGCTCCTAGGAGCAGGGTGTATATTAGATTGTAAGCTCCTAGGAGTAGGGTGTATATTAGATTGTTACCTCCTAGGAGCAGGGTGTATATTAGATTGTAAGCTCCTAGGAGGAGGGTGTATATTAGATTGTTACCTCCTAGCAGCAGGGTGTATATTAGATTGTAAGCTCCTAGGAGCAGGATGTATAGTAGATTGTAAGCTCCTAGCAGCAGGGTGTATAGTAGATTGTAAGCTCCTAGGAGCAGGGTGTATATTAGATTGTAAGCTCCTAGGAGCAGGGTGTATATTAGATTGTAAGCTCCTAGGATCAAGGTGTATATTAGATTGTTACCTCCTAGGAGGAGGGTGTATAGTAGATGGTAAGCTCCTAGGAGCAGGGTATATATTAGATTGTTAGCTCCTAGGAGCAGGGTGTATATTAGATTGTTAGCTCTTAGGAGCAGAGTGTATATTAGATTGTAAGCTCCTAGGAGCAGGGTGTATATTAGATTGTAAGCTCCTAGGAGCAGGGTGTATATTAGATTGTAAACTCCTAGGAGCAGGGTGTATATCAGATTTTAGCCCTGTATGAGCAGGTTATATTTGACATTTTCCTTGCAGGTTCGGCTTTCCTGAGTTTATAGTTACATATAGATATACAGCAATATGCAGCAGGACAGACGTGATCCTAGGAAATATCTGATGGTCAAATATGGTGTCAGGAAGGATTTTTTTCTCTGAGGCAGATCTCTCCGGGGGGTTTCTTCTCCTTCCTCTGGATCTTTTGGTTCAATGACTCTGGCTTGTTCTGTGGTATCCACCGTGTCGGACCTGGCAGTCACTGTGATCATTTTTTCATTTTGTAAAGGACCAGTAACATGTTCATTACAATATGTCTTATTGATATTTCAATATAAAGATATATAGAGCTTATATTGTTATTTGCAGTTTTTGTCTGGATTTCTCTGTATACAGTAATATTGATTGGAGTGATCACTACGGCCCTCATATTACAGAAATGTAGAGGAGCGTCTATACACAGAGAGTAGATCGTAAATATATCCACCAATTGTAATGTAATAATGTCAGCTCCTGACCCAAATTACATTACAAGTGTTATGGGGTTCAGTCTCTGTGATGGGGGCACCAACATTGTATGTGTCCTACACAACATATTACCTGATATAAAACTGAAGACAGTGACACAGATGCCGAATACAGGAAACACAGGAATATGGTATAAACGAAAAAACATACTAGAGAGGAGCTGTTCACAGGGGTACAACAAGTAGCTATGGGACCCCAGGACAAAACTTGGCAGGAGGGAAGGAGACAATGGCCACTAATAGCAGTAATGGCCACACTTACTATAACTGGTACACTTACCTCATGCATCTTATGTTGAGCGGGAGAGATTTGTACCTAATTTATTAAAGTCGCAGTCTTCATAAATGTGACACATTTGGAATCATCCAACAACCACTGATTTACATCTCCTCCGTGGGCTTTTGTGACCACTAGGCCAATACCAGATATCTTTCCTAACTACACACAGGTGCGTACATACAGACATGAATGCCCCAACCGGGGTACTGTTTCAGATCATCAGGTGGTCTACACTATTCGAGTCTTAGGGTACAGTATGTAAAAAAAAGGGACCATCTGTGTAAGAGAACCATATACAGTACTTGCAACATGGAACAGCAGTAATGCAGTAACACAACATTAATATTATTTGCTGGCAGAGAGACCCACACACAGGGTCACTAATTATTGTCAGTACTTTGGCATTTGCATACTTCTTGTGATTACCTTTGGTAAATGTCTTCTCCTCTAGGCTGACATTTGCCAGAAAATCATTGAATACCGTGACAGTGACATTGTAAGTCTCTCCACACTGAAGTCCTCCAATGCTGCAGGTGGTGTTTGTTGTGTTGCACATATAATTTCTTCCCTCTGATGATCTTACTTTGGCCGTATAATATACAGCCCCTGGGGCGGCCAACCACTGCAGCGAAACCTCATCAGAGTTACAGGGGGAAAATATAGACATATTTTGTGGAGCACAAGGACCTAAGAAGAGAGAACCTTTTAGATAACACTGTATCAGATATTACACGATTCATGTCATATTTCACATCTAGTCTGTTAGGACGACCTACATAAGATTTATCAGCAAGCTATAGAATATAAAGTATCTTACATGTCTCCAGCACGCCCGCTCTGTTTTCTACACTGCTACAGATGTTGTTCTGAGCCATCATTACTACAGTGTATTCTCCACCACAGGGGACACTTCTCATCCAGCATGACGTGGCCTGGCTGCTACAGTTGTACCTTTCTCCAACTGATCCATTAAGTGACGAAATATAATTTAATGCTCCCCGAGAATTACTCCATGAAATCAATGCTGAATTACTAATGCAGTCCAGGGCTGTGTTCACATTCATTGGGATACAAGGAGCTGTGGATTGCAAAATAAAGAGAAAAGTGAATAAACTTACAGCACAACTAAACTTGTGAACATTTTTTTTATGTTACAGTTCTTCCTCATTCGTGTCAGTCATGGTTATAAAACCCCACCAAGTACCCAAACCCTGATCTTATCTGGAAACGAGCACAGTGATGTATGAGCAATAAAAAATTCTATATGTCCATACACCACTCTGAATCGATCTAGAAGTGGGAAACAGAGCACACAGTAGCTGGAAACCCTATGGGGGGAGAGTAGGAGAGTGCTGGTTACGCTCACCTGGTAGAAATGTGACGGGCACAAGTCCTATGAAAACATGAAGAAAAACAGCTGCTGCTGCCCCATGGCTGGTGGATAAATCCAGGAGATATTGGATCCAGTTGGATGAATACATAGGTGGGCTGCGCTGCTGGAGTAGATCAGAAATGATGATGAGAATAAGGTTTTTTTATTCACAATGCGTTTCAATGCTGTACCTGCATCTTTATTAAGTGAAGAAAAAAAAACATACACTGTTGTAAAACGCGTTGTGATCAAAAAACCTCATTTTCATCATCATTTCTGAAGGATTGATTTACTTCAGCAGTTCAGCCCACGTACATGTTCATCCATACACCACTCTGCTCATACTCAAGGATAAAGATGAGTGCTTCTGCTTCTTGGTTTGAGTGATTGATCAGATGCTGAAGACACCATCAACTACTGATCAACAAGGAAGGTAAGATAAAAAAAGTTTAAAAATGATTTTACTCTTTAATTTTATAGAACACAAGAAATTCCTCCAAGGAACATCACCAATACTCCGTTTTTTAGTTTTAATATCCCTCTAATAAAAGGTCAAAGGGAGATGATTAAAGCTAAAGTAAAAGCCCCCATACACATTACAGAGCTGTCGGCTGAATGATCATTCACCCAACTTATATTTCACCTGACTCCTCCATATTCAGGAATAAATGTCTTGGCTGAGCACTCCTGTGTTCTCTATGAGAGACCCGCTCAAGAGTGGAGAAGAGAAGGATCCACTGCTGAAATTCAACAGGCCGGATCCTTGTCTCCCCCTGAAATCATCATTGGACTAAAGTCCCACAGACACATTGGATTGTCACCTCACAATATCAGTGGGTTCAGCTGACTTTAGTCTGATGTGTATGGCTGCCTTTAGTTAGTTCATATAACCATTTGTTACCAGAGAGGTATGCAGAAATGCACAACCAAATAAACAGCACATTAAATCTAGATATGAATATGGTTAGAAGAATACTTTAGGATACTTTCCAGGATAGGTTTTTCAGTATTGGAGCAGAAAACTAAAGCACCCCAATACCTATTAGATTAATGTTCTTCTGACAGTCTAATGTGTATGGGGACCCCCGGTCATCTGATTGCCGTGTGAGATGTTGATCACGCATGTCTGATTTTGGACTACCAATCGCTTTGTTCTCCCAGAGATGTCTGTCGATGACTTTCTAATGTTGGATGAATGAGAGATGGCTCAGATGGTTGGTGGCAGAATGAACGGCTGAAGCATTGTTCGGCTGACAGCCATCTCATGTGTTATGGGGGCCTTAAGACCATAATTAGCACAATCACCCAAACTACTATAAAGTCATACCCTTTTCTAAGGAACCTCAGTAAATGTTGTGGCAGGCAGAAGTTAGGATCAGCAATTTGTGTGTGTCAAACAATGCATGGAGGCCTCCTGCCCAGTGTCATTGGTTTAGAACACGTGCCCTTATGAAATGATATAGGTGGTGTTTGTTTAGCACACAGGCGCTGACCAGAGTATGTCTGCTGATCATATGGCCACTCTATCATCTAATGGTTCCATCAAGCAGAGCGACACACTACAAAGCACATGTTATGTCACGACAGGTCCATGAGCAGCAAATAGGGATGGTACCCAGTACCACCTACATAGGTCTGATTTACTCTAATGGTCTGAAAACATTATTTTATGCAGAACATGTGATTTGCACTCTATATTTACCAGTCTGAGCAGTCACATATGTGCTCCTTGGTCCGCTACAGTGGCTGTTGGTGGCTGACACGGATGCCACAAATTCACTTCCACATGGCAGGTTATAGAAAGTGCAGTTGGCCTGTCCAGATGTACAAGTCATGTTCCCACTAGGTGTTGTTAAAATGGAGGTGAAGATGTCAGAACGGTTATTCTCCTTCCAGGTGATGACTAGAGCGTTTGTAGCACAGTCCGTCTCTGTATGGACCTGCTCCGGTGCACAGGGGGCTGCAGAAAGATAGAGTCAATATGAAGTAAAATGATACGTGCCCCTTACAAATGTTCCAGGGGAAAAAAGTAAAGGAAAAAACATAATATTCCAAGTCCTAAAATGAACATGAAATGTGCCACTATGTAGCTGCAGGCTATCAATTAACTATAAAAATGGAAAAAAAGCATCAGGCAAAGACTGGGTTACAGAGAAAAAATCTATAGTAAATGAGATGAATGTATAATGGATATGAATCAGGTCAGATTATAAATGACCTTCTCCCATACAGTGCAGGGACACTTCCAGAAGATACCTGTGATCAGTTCCACATCCGGGCTGCTTTCACCCTGACACTGGTCATTATATGCCGTTACGCTGACAGTATAAGTGACGCCACAGCTCAGACCGGTGATATTACAGGCAGTAGATGTGGTATGACAGGTGTGCACCTCGCCAGCTGATGTGGTCACCAGGGCAGTATAATTAATAGACCCCGGAGTGCTGCCCCATGATACAGCCGCAACGTTTGTCAGGCAGGCAACAGCGATGGAGACATTCTGAGGCACACAGGGTCCTGGAGACACAAGAAGAAGATTTACTAGCAATTATACTTTACAACATTGTGTATAATGCTGACATAGTAATATATCAAAGAGTAATGCTACTAAGTGACTAAGGCTACGTTCCCACGATGAGTATTGGGGAGATTTTAACGTTGCAGATTTCCTGCACCATTTCTGTATCTGGCAGCTAAAATGGGGTTACTTGGTTTTTTCATAAAAATGAATAAGTCCAGCGCTATAAGTCCATAAAAAATCCATTCTTCATTTATTTCATAGCTTCAGATAGTATAAAATCCATTAAGTCACAGTCCAGACATTAAAAACATACGTGTTTTGACGCAAAGCAGCGCGTCTTAATCATTGACGTGGTTTTTTATTGTGTTTTTGGCTGCATTTTTTACATATGTTTTTATCACTATTTGTCTCTTTTTTGTATGTCATGTTTTAAATAAAGCTGCTTTGTTTTTGATACTTCCTGGTATTTGGCTTTGACAAATCTTTATTGATACAGTCATGTGCAGATTACATGAGTTTCGTACCTGCGGATTTTCCACATCTATATTCTACAGGAAAAATCTGCACAGAAAACTGGACGTACCCGTAAAAGAAATTGACAAGTTGCAGATTTCAAACAGGCACCGCCGGCAGCGTTAAAGAACGTGGGCATGAGATTTTTAGCAATTTCATCCACTTTGCTGGAATTGTAGGACACTGTAATTTTTGCACATGAAAATAAACAGCATGAAAAACTGATCATGTGAACTTAACCTAAATGATCGTATGCCTATATTATGCCCACATTTCCCCACAAAAGGATAGGACAAGAGAGGGAAGTTATTTCATTATGCCACTTTTGGATTCTCATTGATACAATCAGAGGTTTCTTGACATATATTACTCTAATTAAAGGGAACCTATCACTTGATCCATGCTCCTTGATAAGAAAAGTATGTTTTACTCTGAAACACTGAAAACGAAGGCCAGTGACCACTAGTCCGCTGTCGGCTTAATCCCACCTGCTCATCTAGACTGACAGCAGCATGAATTACGCTGCAGGTTACCCTACAGGGAAATATTTGTTCTGATGTCTAATACAAAGCAGGTTTCTAACTTAGAGGAACCTATTTGCGCAACTAAGGGACTTCTCATCAAGAGTCTGTATGTATTACTTTTCCGTGCTCGCTACAGCATTTTCAGACATATGTAAGAAGTACCGTATATGAAACATATTTGATTTAAAATTCCACATAGCCATGGTTTTTCTTTTTCTATAAAGTTCCTATAGCTGAAGACAACATTTCCAACAATAACATCCAACCAGAAATTAGTTTCATTTATTGAAAGCGTATCTGTCACCACATTTCACAATATACACCGCAACAGCTTTAAAAAAACAAACAAATCAGAATGGCTGTATAATCCTAATACTAAAGTGAGCATGAAATGCTCATCATAAAGGGTCTGTACATTACTCAGACAACCCCTTCTCAATTGTTATATTCCATCTTATAAAATAACAACAGTCTATTCTCATCTCTGGTGCGGGTGCCATTCTAGTGATGTCGGCTCAGGCTTTCCCGGGGCTTGCATGACATTATGTCATGCAAGCCCTGCAACCAATTAGCGGCCACTTCACTCCCATTTCCTTCTGACATAACTGACATCTAGAGAAAGTCATAGAACAGCAGCAGATCTCACTTCTTTGGGGCCGCAGGGTTAGCATGATGAGCCCCGGGAGAGCCAGAGCCATTGTAGCTGTACCGGCGCCGGTACAGAAGGCGAGTATGAGCTGTTATTTTATAAGGAGGAAGCTAGCAATTGTGAAGGGGTTGTCCAAGTAGTGGACAACCTCTTTAATATCAGACAGAAAAACTTTTAAAAAATATTATTCAACCATTTTGACATGGAATTTGGTTCTCAGCATGGTCAAGTTAGACGCATCAAGTCTCACCAGATCACGCTGAAAATGCCTGCTTTGACCTTCTCTTCTCTGGGGACTTTTGCTTTGCCAATCATAAGAAGGCAGCGTCATAGAGTAGAAAATGTAAATGCTCCCAGAAAATAATCTCTTTTATGGTATGTACTCACGGTGTGTTTTTTATGCGT
Source organism: Phyllobates terribilis (assembly GCF_046119375.1). Taxonomy (NCBI): domain Eukaryota; kingdom Metazoa; phylum Chordata; class Amphibia; order Anura; family Dendrobatidae; genus Phyllobates; species Phyllobates terribilis. The sequence continues at coordinate 29,227,732 of NW_027362768.1, read as the reverse complement.
TTTTGCTGCGGCAAATCCGAGCGGATTTGGCCCCAAAAACGCATTGCAAACCTTATGCCAGCATTTTCTGTAGGATTTTGGAAGATCTGTATATATGATCAGGAATTTTCCTGACAGGATTTCATGTGCAGAAAAAGAAGCAGCATGTCCATTCTTTGTGGGGATTTGCCTGCATTTTTCCTATACAATGCATTGGAAAAAAAAGCATGGCACATCCGCAGGCAAAAACGCACAAAAAACGCATGAAAGTACAAAAAAATGCGAGGAATTTCCGCAGCGTTTTTGATGCCAAGAGGTGCAGAACCTTGCAGAAACGCTGCAGAAACTTCTGCAAGCAATTCCTGATGGTATGCACATAGCCTTACAGTTTCTTGGGTGAAGGGGAAATTTGCATATTGTGGGCCCTAACTCAACAAAGCAATGGAGAAAAAAAATGTATTAATCGGCACTTCAGTCACTTTTTAATTAGCTATGCAGTTTAAAAATAAAAAAAAATTAATGAAACATCCACGATAATACACAACATTTTGTGGAAAAACACCACTACAATTTTTTATGTTGTTTCTTTGAGTCTAAGCCAGAAACATATGGAGCAAAGGTCCTTCCTTTCTATTCCCCATGCCTCTTAAATCCTGACAAATAAAAATGTCACTGACAGTTGAAGAAGTTTTTTCCAAAACCATTGTGTATAACAACTCTAAGGCCACGGCCCCACTATCAGTATTTGGTCAGTATTCGGTCAGTATTTTTTCTCAGGAGTGGGAGACAAAACCAGGAGAGGAACAATCAGAGAAAAAGGTATAATAGAAACAAGTCACCAATTCTGCATTTATCACCCACTCCTGGTTTTGGCTTTCACTCCTGAGAAAAAATACTGACCGAATACTGACCAAATACTGATAGTGGGGCCGTGGCCTTATAGGAGATTTGTTGCAGAAGTTTTGTAGCTTAGAATTTGTTCCATTCATTGGTTCTTGCAGCATGTGCTTGACTTTCTGCAATCTCCACTAAGATGAATGGGACAGTTGTAGAAATGACTGCAAAAAATCTGCAGCATGTGAGTCTACCCTAATATTCACTGGGTTAGCCACACCAGAACTATATAAAAGAGAGAAGAGATACCTGTGTGTGTCAGTTGTGGAGAGAGGGCTCTGCTGCTGCACTCTGTCCCAATGGAGTCCACAGTCACAGAATAGACCTGTCCACACTGTATACCGCTAACAGTACATCTGGTGTCTGCTGCGCTACAGTAACCTACATCCCCATTCAGGGCACTGACGGAGGCTGTATAATTCACTCCACCAGGGGCTGCAGCCCAGGACACCACCGCGTGATCTGCCCCACAATGATACTGTAAATCTATATTACTTGCAACACATGGCACTGTGAAAAGAAAGGAAAAGTCAGACAAATGTAAAAAGTACAGTTGTGTCAGATCTCTATCAATAACTACAATAAAAACTTCTTTAAAATAAAGCACAAGTTCACTTTTAGACTAATTACGATTGATGTCAATAAACTATAAAACTATATTACTTTGTGATATATCCCTATTTTCGTATCTTACTGCTGTGCTGGAAATAGCCTCCTGGGAGGTGACACCAAACCAGTCTTGTCTTTAGGGCTCGATCACACCATCATATACATCGGACAAGTGCTATCTAGTGATGGGCGAGCACTAAAACGCTCGGGTGCTAGATGCTCGGGTCGAGCACATTGGAATACTCGGGTGCTCGACCCGAGCAACGAGCTCAACGTAAGTCTATGGGAAACTCGAGCATTTTTCAGGCGGCTCCCCCCGGCGGTCTGCAGAGGGCCTAAAACTTGCCCAAATCGATGGGAGCAATGTTCAAATGACATGGGAACAGCATGAGGAAGACCCCTGGAAGCATTTCTGACCCCAGGTCACTTCTGTCAACAACGTTGTCAGAGGTATTACGCCACTTTTACGGACTCACAATAAAACATACAAAAGCGAAACCAAAATGGATTTTCCTGGGAAATATGTTAAGGAACATCCTTTCCAGGGTAATGACTTGTATATAAAGCAAAATAAATAACCAAAAGCAAAAATACTCCTCCACACCTTGGGCCATGTTCACACTTAGCGTTTTTGATGCATTTTTACACTTTTGCATTGCTTTCAACCGTGACAAATGCATTCATCAGGAAATGTCATTTTAACATTTTACAACCTTATCTGGCCATGTGGTGTGTGAGATATCATCAGACACATCGTGGTTCATTTATGAAGGAGGGAATCTGAAAGTCACAAAGCCTATTTTTATAGGGCCATCAGACGGCCTTTACTATTCTTAAAGGGCCAGCAGTCGGCCCTCACTATTCTTAGAGAGCCATCAGCCGGCTATGTTTTATTGTTCCCATTACTAAAGAGTGGGTTTCCTATACTGTTATTGCGTATGCACTGAGTGGCAGGGCTGCCCAAAATTTGGACGCACCCCAATACCCCCTTGAAGAGACTTAGTGGAGGGCCTCCTGAAAACAATGTTCCCATTATTAGGAAATAGGTCTCCCATTGTGATTGCCTATGCAGTGAATGCAAGGGTTGGCAAAAATTTGGAGACACTCCAATGCCCCTTGGAAGAGACATGGAGGTCAGAGGGCCTCCTGAAAACAATGTTCCCATTATTAGGAAGTGGATCTCCCATTGTGTTTGTCTATGCAGTGAATGCAAGGGTTGCCAAAAATTTAGAGGCACTCTAATACCCCTTGGAAGAGATGTGGAGGTCAGAGGGCCTCCTGAAAACAATGTTCCCATTATTAGGAAGTTGGTCTCCCATTATGTTTGCATATGCAGTGTATGCAAAGGTTGCCAAAAATTTGGAGGCACTCCAATGCCCCTTGGAAGAGACGTAGAGGAGGGCCTCCTGAAAAATATTCCTATTATTAGGAAGTGGGTCTCCCATTGTGTTTGCCTATGCAAGGGCTGCCAAAAATTGGGAGGCACTCCAATGCTCCTTGGAAGAGACGTGGAGGAGGGCCTCATAAAAAATGTTCCCATTAGAAAGGAGCGGGACTCCTATACTTGTAATGCCCATGCACTAAGTGTATGGGCTGACAAACATTTACCCCTGGGGTGTATACATGAACATACTGTATACAAATTTTTTTTTACGGGCACCATAAACACCCTTTAAAAAAATTATGTGGGTGTTGCATCACGGACCACGGTCTCCCTGGTGATATGGTGGTGGAGGATGAGGATGACGAGAAGGAGGAGGACAAGAGCAAATAGCCAAAATCAGGAAGTGTATACCCATGTGTGGGTGTGAAGAGGTGCATGGGAATAGACCTCCCAAAAAAAGACACTGGATTTGAGTTTATGTTACGCTGCTATCATTCGGTAGTGTTGAGAAGTCTGGCCCAATCCAGTCCTTGTTCATTTTTATAAGAGTCAGCCTGTCAGCATTTTCAGTTGACAGGAGGATGCGCTCATCAGTTATAATTCCACCAGCGGCACTAAAAACCCGCTCTGATAAAACGCTGGTGGCAGGGCAGGCCAGGACCTTCAAGGCGTAGGGAGCCAGTTCATTCCACGTATCCAGCTTGGATACCCAATAAGGCACAGAGGAATCACGGAGGACATTGGTATGGTCTGCAAGGTACTCCCTCAGCATCTTCCCAAACTTTGCACTCCTTGTGAGAGTACCCCGCGCCTCAGGGCTTGTGCAATGGGAGGGACTGAGAAAATTCTCCCAGAACTTTGACAGTGTCCCCCTGCCTCTGCTGGATTGGAGTTGTGTCTCTCTCGCCTGTAGTCCTTGGTTGTCCAATGAACTATGACCTCTGCCGCCAGCGTTTTCCGATGGGAATTTTTTTAATAGTTCCGCAACAAGGGCCTTCTTGTACTGCCCCATTTTTGTAGACCTGCCCACCTCAGGAATAAGAGATATAAAGTTCTCCTTGTAGCGTGGGTCTAGAAGTGTCACCAACCAGTAATGACTGTCACCCAAAATTTTGAGAATGCGAGGGTCATGGGAAAGGCAGCGTAACATAAACTCAGCCATGCGTGCCAGACTGCTTACAGGCAAGACTTCCATGTCCTCACCAAGAGGACGAGTGACCATGCTCTCCTCCTCCTTCTCCTCTCTGTCCTCAGGCCATCCACGCTGAACAGACGGTATGACAGTTGTGCAGGTAGTACCGTCTATAGCACATGAAACTAGCTCCTGTTATTCCTCCTCTTCCTCATTGTCACCCAATCCACGTTGGGATGAGATGAGGCTGGGCTGTGTGTAATCACCCTGTATGGTTACTTGCTCCATCTCATCGTGCTCCGCCTGCAATGCATCCTCTTTGATTGTGAGCAGAGAGCATTTTAGAAGACAGAGAAGCGGAATGGTGGAGTCCTCAAAGTTTTCGAGGATGGTACATATGTCTGACATCCATGTCCACTCTTGAGGTCTTATGTGTGGAGTCTGAACTGAACACTGACGGCCTTGTTGATGCCGGTACTCAACAACTGCCCTCTTCTGCTCACAAATGCTTCCCAACATCTGCAGTGTAGAGTTCCAACGCGTGGGTACACCACACACCAGTCTGTGAGCCGGAAGCTGTAAACGCTTTTGAAACACGGCAAGGGCAGCGGAAGATGTAGGTGACTTTCTAAAATGAGCACACAGGTGGCGTTCTTTAACAAGCAGATCTGGCAGCTCCGGTAGGATTTGAGAAACCGCTGAACCATGAGGTTAAGCACATGAGCCAGGCATGGTACGTGTGTGAGCTCGTCTCACCTCAGAGCCGCCACCAGGTTCCGGCCATTGTCACACATGACCATGCCTGGCTGTAGGTTCAGCGGTGTGAGCCACAGATCTGCCTGCTCTTTCAGAGCTGTCCACAACTCTTCAGCATTGTGCGGTTTGCCACCTAAGCATATTAGCTTCAGCACAGCCTGTTGCCGCTTGGCCGAGGCAGTGTTGCAGTGCTTCCAGCTTATGACTGATGTGGTCATTTCGGAGATGGAGGCTAAAGAGGAGGAGGAGGATGAGGTGCAGGAGCTGTAGACTGTGGGGGCAACCCTGATTGACCTAAGGCCCGCAATCCTTGGCGTCGAGAGGACTTGTTCCATCCCAAGGTCTGACTGGGTCCCGGCTTTCACTATGTTAACCCAGTGTGCCATCAGCGAGATGTACCGTCCCTGCCCACAAGCACTTGTCCACGTGTCTGTGCGCTGTTGAGGGCACGGCTAATGTTTTGGGACACGTGCTTGTGTAATGCAGGGCGCAGCACATAGAAAGAAATAGTGGCGGCTGGGGACCGAGTACCGAGGGATGGCCGCCGCCATCAGGTTACGGAATGCTTCCGTCTCCACGAGCCTAAAAGGCAAAATTTCGAGCACAAGCAGTCGTGAAATGTGGGAATTTAGTTGTGTGGCCTGTGGGGCATTGGCTGCGTATTTGCGCTTGTGTTCCAACAACTGGGGTATGGACAATTGAACGCTGCGCTGAGACAAGGACTTGGATGTGCTTCCTGATGTTGCTACTTGAGAGTGTGCAACGACAGGTGCAGGGCAGGAGGCATCTTCACATGCACCATGGATAGGGGATTGGCTTGCATGCACAACAGCGGAAGAAGCAGTGGTGCCACCCGCAGACACTGTTCCTGGACTCTGGGGTTCGGCCCACAAAGTCAGGTGCTTTGCTGCCATGTGCCTGATCATGCTGGTGGTCAGGCTGGTAGTTTTGCCACCCCTGCTGATGCTGGCCTGGCAGGTGGTGCAAATGGCCTTTTTGGGGTTATCTGCAGAGTCTTTAAAAAACAACCAGACTCGGGAAGACCTAACAGTTGTACTGGCAACTTCCTTCGTGTGGGTGTTACAGGGCACAGTTGCCTGCCTTCTGTCTGCGGCCACCACACTGTTTCTTCCTGCCTGTTGGGGTGCTCTGCCTCCCTCCCCCTGTGTGCTGCTGTCCTCGCTCTACATGTCCTCCTGCCAGGTTGGGTCAGTTACTTTATCATCCACCACCTCGTCTTCCACTTCCGCACCGTGATCCTCCTCCTGACTTTCTGGCAATTGTGTCTCATCATCGTCCACCTCTTGTGACACTTTCCCACCATCGCCTTTGTGTGACCGTGGCTGCTCAAATATTTGGGCATCGCTACATGCGATCTCCTCTTGCCCCGCTTCAAGTGGACCGGGCAAGAGGCCCAAATCTATAAATGGAAAAGTGAACAGCTCTTCGGAGTGTCCAAGTGTGGGATCAGTGGTCTCCGGGCACTCAGCATGGTGGGAGGAAGGAGGATCGGGGTGAGGAATATGCAGTCCAGACTCACAGCTACTGAGACTTAACCGTGTGATGGTGCTGGTGGTGGAAAAGTGACTGGAAGCATTATCCGCTACCCAACCAACAACCTTTTGACATTGCTCTGGGTTCAATAGTGGTGTGCTGTGGTCCCCTAGGAATTGGGACAGGAAGGTCAGGCGAGAAGATGTGGATGTTTGTTGTGGCACAATTTCAGCTTGCCCACGGCCTCGGCCTCTGCATGCACCATCACCATCACATCCAGTTCCCCGTCCCTTGCCACATGCCTTGCCCATTTTAAATGGAGGACAATATCTTACACGCTCACTACAAATGGCTGAATTTGGAGCAAAGTTATATGTAATCCATGTGACGGAGAAACCACAGTTTTAAATACCTGGCCTGTAGGTAACTATTTTGAACAGCAAACCGGTGTCAAAAACTTTGCTGACACACTGAAAAAAAACATTTAATGTAGGCCAGAAATGGCAGTATTTTCTGAAAACGTATATGTGATCCGTGTGATGGAGAAAACACAGTTTTAAATAGCTGGATTTTTAGCGCTGTAATATGGAAAGGACCTGGCTATATTCTGCAGTGCCAACAAGCAAATGGCGCAGACAAACGGTGTTCTCTGGATTGCTTTTTAAGCAAATAATGAGGATTAAGATCCCAAAAAAAATATTCCTGGCCCCTGAGACCTGGGCCTATTTCTAGAAATATCTAACAGCAGCAGCAGACAAAACTGGAATGGAGAATCTCGTGCTATGTGCACTGCAGTCTGCTATATACCCTGCCTGCCTATATACACTGCCTTCCTGATATCTCTGCAGATGGATTATTCCTCAGAAGGACTGTTTGTTGAGATGGATATGTGTCTCCAATATAGTTTAGTACACCTACACTAACTAGAAACAAGCAAATCTCTCCCTAGCTCAGCAGCAGCACCTCTCCCTACACTGTCTGATTCCGGAGTGACTGTGACGAGCACGGCGGCGCCAGGTCTGATATAGACCTGATGACGCTGTGCGGCCAGCCAAACACTGTAATGCCACAACCAACATGGCTACAGCATTACAGTGAGTGGCAGGCAATCCCTGCATGTTCATTGGCTCTGTAAAGAGTGCCAAACATGCAGGGAGGAGACCCGAGCTTCCACGGAGCAACCCCAAAAATACTTGGCGAGCGCCGAGCATGTCGAGCAGTAGCGAGCATGCTCGCTCATCACTAGTGCTATCCAATGTTTATCGGATAGGACTCGACCAATGTTATTCAATGGGGCTAATGCACAATTTTTTCACTGACAGAATTTGTCTGTGAAAAAAATTGCAGCATGCTGAGATTTCACTCTGAAATCGGATGCCACTCACCCATTCAAGTCTATAGTTGTGTGAAAAACATCGGACTGCCCTCTGATAACATCTGAGTGCAGTCCAATTTCCGCGGACTCGCAGAATGGAAAAAGATGGAGAAATTCCAGGAGAATCGGATCACACTCTCTCCAAAAAGATGGAGAAATTCCAAGAGAATCGGATCACACTCTCTCCAAAAAGATGGAGAAATTCCAAGAGAATCGGATCACACTCTCATCAGAGTTTGATCCGTGCCATTTGCATAATCAGCTTGATTCTCTCATTTGAAGTAAAGTATATGCTGTCTGAAATGCTGGATCGTTTTAGAAAAGAATATACCTGGCAATCATGCAGCCATTCTGATTCATGCTGCCCACAGTTTGGGCAGCATGAATCAGGTGACAGCTTTCCTTTAGGCTAAATTCACACAAGCGAACAAAAAAAAATGTCCAAGTTACATCCAGAAAACTCAAACAATATTTTTATCATTTATCTTAATGATAATAACTGTCTAACTCCATATCAACATGGATTCATGAGGGATCGCTCCTGCCAAACAAACCTGATCGCCTTCTACGAGGAGGTGAGCTCACAGCTGGACCGGGGAGAGTCAGTGGATGTTGTATACCTTGACTTCTCCAAAGCGTTTGATACCGTGCTACACAAAAGGTTGGTATATAAAATGAGAATGCTTGGTCTGGGGGATAATGTGTGCAAGTGGGTAAATAGCTGGCTGAGTGATAGAAAGCAGAGGGTGGTTATCAATGGAGTAAGCTCAGGGTGTGTCAGGGTTACTAGCGGGGTGCCTCAAGGGTCTGTCTTGGGCCCTATATTATTTAATATATTTATTAATGATCTAGTGGAAGGGTTGCATAGTAAAATAGCAATATTTGCAGATGATACTAAACTTTGTAAAGTAGTTAATACAGATGAGGATATGGCACAGCTACAGGAGGATTTAGATAAATTGGGGAGTTGGGCCAAAAAATGGCAAATGGGGTTCAATGCCAATAAATGTAAGGTCATGCACATGGGAAAGAAAAACAGCAGTCACCCATACATATTAAATGGGAAACCGTTGGGGAAATCTGACATGGAGAAGGACCTGGGCGTCTTGGTTAACAGCAAATTAAATTGGAGTGCCCAGTGTCAGGCAGCAGCTGCGAAGGCAAATAGAGTCATGGCATGCATCAGAAGAGGAATAGGGGCATATGATGAGAACATTGTTCTTCCTCTGTATAAAGCGCTGGTAAGGCCGCACTTAGAATATTGTGCACAGTTCTGGGCTCCGGTGCTCAGGAAAGACATATTGGAGCTAGAGAGGCTACAAAGGAGGGCGACTAAGGTAATAAAGGGAATGGAGGGACTAGAATACCCAGAGAGGTTGTCAAAATTAGGCCTATTTACATTGGAAAAGAGAAGGCTTAGGGGAGACCTCATAAACATGTATAAATACATCAGGGGGCAGTACAGAGATCTCTCCCATGACCTGTTTATACCAAGGATGGTGACAAAGACGAGGGGGCACACTATGCGTCTGGAGGAAAGGAGGTTCCTGCACCAGCATAGAAGGGGATTCTTTACGGTCAGAGCCGTGAGACTCTGGAACTCTCTGGGAGAGGAAGTGGTGATGTCCAACTCACTTAAAGAGTTCAAGAGAGGCCTGGACGCCTTTCTTGAGAACAATAAAATTACATCTTATGCTTAGTTAATTAATCCAGGGATTTAATCTGACTGCCAGATTGGTGGTGGGAAGTGAATTTTTCCTCAATGATGTAAATTGGCCTATACCGCATGGTTTTTTGTTGCCTTCCCCTGGATCAACGCTGCGGAATAGCTGCAGTGCACAAGAAATAGGCTGAACTGGATGGACGCTTGTCTTTTTTCGGCCTTATAAACTATGTAACTATGTAACTATGTAATCCATTTGCAATCTGTTTTTATACAGCAATAGTCATTAAAAATAATTATTAAACAAATAGTTTCCTGGGTTAAAAAATTGCAATGTATCCATAAAAGTCAGATGCTATTTGGTGGCTCTATGTGAAATCTGATTTTTTTTTGCGCACCCATAGACTTGAATGGGCGAGTCTCTTCCAACACCTGGATGTGCATGCTGCAATTTTTTTTATGCACAGGTTGGGTCCGTGAAAAAAAAAATTGCGCATCTGAACTGCCCCATTAAATAATATAGGTCTGAGTGCTGTCTGTTTTTTTCACGAAGATACGGTCATGTGAACTTGGTCTTAAGGTGAGGAGTCGGACAGATAATCAGCTTTTGTTTTAGTTTTCTGAGGCAGTTTTGAAGCCAAATAGTTTCACAGTTCTAGGCTTCATTCAGACATCTGTGAGTTTTTATTAGTGTTTTTCACATATAAGGAAATAGATGATAAATTATGACGTGAATCACAGACAGAACGAGGACTTCACACTGATGCCATCCGTGTGCTGTATGTGATTTTCATGGACCCATAGACTTGTGTTGGAACTTTTCATCCGTGATGCGGATAAAAAATTGTCATGTCTCCGTGATTTTAGCCCAGACACGCGATCTGCAAAAACTCATGGACATGTGAACATCCCCATAGATTAAAATGGGTATGTATTCTATCTATGAAAACCACTGATAAAACACGTACTGGAAAACCGGACGTCTGAGTGAGGTCTTAAAGGAGTCTGTAAGCGCAAATTTTTGTTTAAACCAAGCACAGCACTTTGTAGGAGACATAGCCCTAATAAAAATCATACCTTTTAGTATCCAAATTTGTTGCTACATGTCCCAGTGATAACTCCCATGACTCCTCAGCGCCACCTTACTCTCTGTGGTTACTGCACTGCCTCTCTTCCTGTCAGGCCGGCTTGCTGAGTTTGTCTCTTGCAGCACTCCTCAGCACTGCTGAATCTGTATGCTGTCAGCTCATGGCTATAGGAGAGCGCTGCCAGAGCCTGCAGGAATTTTACCCTGCTGTGTCCTACAGAGTATGGATTCCCCAGCCAATCACTGACCATCAGGTGCAATATTAGGCAGCGCCGCCCTCCACACTTTGCCTGAGTTTAAGGTCCAGTTGCTGTTAGCATCGACTTTCTGTCAAGGTATTTTGTTGTTTATCCCTCCCGTTACTGACCCAGCTTGTCGTCTTATCCTGTCTGATCTCTCTGCTCCTGACCTCGGCTACATATCCTAAACCTGTGCTGCCTACCCCAACCTCGGAACACACCTAGGGTGACCTGAGCAGTTTCATAATATACTTGAATAAAGAACGATTTCCTGCAAACACAGCAATGGATTTGGTATGGTTTTTATTAGGGCTATGTCCCCTACAAGGTGCTATGCTGATGGACTTCCTTTAAAGTTGAAGGTAGACATAAGGCCATTAATTTCAACCTATAACCCAACATGTTGATCCAGAGGAAGGCAAAAACCCCATGAGGCAGATGCTAATTGCCCCATACTAGGGGAAAATATCTTCCCGACTCCACATACGGCAATCAGACTAGTTCCTTGGACAATCGGTTTGCCATGACAACCTAAATGTGTGAACTTGAGACTTATGTAATGACAGGCTAGCCTCTGAGACCCAATCACACTGAACACAAACTATTTCACAATGTTTAACTGGACATTAGAAGCACAATGTTTAATTGAACATTTACATGAAAACACAACTGTTTTTGCCACTTTACTATCTGCACCAAAACTTATAGTATTTACAGTCGTGCCCAAAAGTTTTGAGACTGACATAAATTTTGTTTTTCACAGTTTGATGCTACATTGTTTTTAGATCTATTATTCGGATGTTTCTATGGTTAGTGAAGTACAATTGCCAGTATTTCATACGTTTTTATACTATTATTGACAAATACATAATGTTTATGCAAAGACTCAATATTTACATGGATGATCCTTGTGAAGACCCGAGGTCTTCCGTGGGCATAATACTACTCAGACAACACAGGGTGATGGTAACACAGCGTGGTAATATTTTATTGAACCACAAAGCAGACAATAAACAGACAGAACAGTCCCAGCAAATACCCAAGATGGTGCAAAATTACACAGTCTCACCCTTCTGCTGGCCCGCCGAGAATAGAGCAGCTGCGACTTCGGGACTTTCAGAGCCAACTACCTCAACCAGTGGCCCCCCTTCCCCCACAGACAGGAGGTAGCGGCAAGCTTAGGAAGCAGGCAGTCCATCGAGATACAAAGTCAGGAGACCAGAGGGTCCCAGCCTGGCTTCTCCGAACATCTCCATGGATTCCAGGTGACCGGAGGGTCCCAACTGGCAACCCCAAACAACAAACCATGGCGTCAGGTGACCTCATTGTCCCAACCTGGTTTCCCAAAATGTATTCATGGCTTCTATGATGGTCAATGGAGCAGATCTGTATCCTTCCAGCCAGGGCCGTGTACCCTTAGGCTGGAATCCTGTGTAATCTAAATCTGTGTCTCTCTGGATGTAGCCATGCTACCAAACTACTGTCCTGAAGAGTCTTTCTGATTCTCTGCTTTTCTGATTCTCCTCACAGCACGATAGAAATCCCTTTTTATATTTTTCTGTGACTTAGGTCATCATTCACAGATCAAGGGGAAAGTGCAGGGCTCAGGTCTCATTGTTTGAGCATCTAATCAATTTGCATAGTTGGTATCTCACTGCTCTTGTAAATAAACAATTAGCTGGCTTAGTACAAAGTGTAATTAGCAAATTAACAAAAACTATTGTTTCCAGACCAAGAGAAGTCAAAATTTAGGTTTATACAAATACTAGTATGTACTTCTTGACCAGCCAAAATAAAACACATACATTCAAAAGTCAACACAAACACAATAGTATATTTCTCTTGGTCTAACAAATCTAGACGTTTAGCTAATTAAGATTAGAAGCTGTAACGGGTCCGGGAGGCGGAACCTCTGAGCTACTATACAAGGGGGCGGCCCTTGTAAGGGAGCGGGTGGCAGTCTCTGGGTGAACGGACAGGGAGTTACGGCAAGTGATCAGGGCAGTCTCTGGGTAAGGGGTAGGTACGACCTGTGATGGCAGAGCCTCCGGGTAGGCTAGCAGGCAGATGGTAGATGTGTGCTCCCAGGTGAGCAAGCGAGAGTCTCTGGAATAGCAGGTGGTCACGGCACGTGACAGCGGAACCTCCGGGCTGGCAGGCAGGTAGGTAACGGAGAAGCGCTCCCAGGTGAGCGGGCAAGAGTCTCTGGAATAGCTGGTGGTCACCGCACGTGACAACGGGACCTCCGGGCTGGCAAGCAGGCAGGTAACGGAGATGCGCTCCCAGGTGAGCGGGCAAGAGTCTCTGAGATAGCTGGTGGTCACAGCACGTGACAACGGAGCCTCCGGGCTGGCAAGCAGGCAGATAACGGAGAAGCGCTCCCAGGTGAGCGGGCAAGCTGGTCCATAGACAGACTGACCGGAGTAGTAAGGCAGACCGTCGGACCTCAGGCAAGCAGGCAGGTAGCTGATATGCGCTCCCAGGTGAGCGGGCAGGCTGGTCCTTTAGACAGACTGACAGGAGTAGTAAGGCAGACCGTCGGACCTCAGGCTGGCAGACAGGTAACAAGTATTCAGGCAGGAATCAAGCAGGTAACTAGCAGGAAACTGGCAGGAAACTGGCAGGTAACTGGCAGGTAACTGGCAACGGGACCTGAGGGCTGAAGCACAGGTGAGACACAGGTGCAAACAACATTGCTCGGGCACCTCCATTTTGGAGGAGGTGCCTTAAATATGATGAAGTCCTCCGGCCATTGGCCGGGGACTCCTTAGGACGGCGCGCGCGGCCCCTTTAAGAGGAGGGGAGCGCGCGCGCGCGCGCCCTAAGCACAGGGGCCGGGAAGGAGCGCGCGCTGAGAGCAGAGCGGGAGGAGGACGCCGGGAAGGAGCGCGCGCTGACAGCAGAGCGGGGAGAGGACGCCGGGCACGGAGAAGAGAGGTGAGGGGAGCAGCGTCCCTGCCTAGCAGAGGGCAGGGACGCCAGCGCTACAGTACCCCCCCCTTTAGGCCCCCCCTTTTTTAGGCCAGACAGAAATTTAGCTAGGATGAGAGGGGCATGGATGTTCTCCCAGGGCTCCCACGTTCTCTCCTCAGGACCAAACCCCTTCCAATCTACCAGAAAAAAGGTCTTTCCTCTTACCCTTTTGGTGGCAAGAATGTTCTCTACCTCAAACTCGTCCTCAGCAGAAACCGGAGCAGGAGGCGTACCTGTAGACTTGGAAAAAGAGTTAAGCACCACAGGTTTGAGGAGAGACACATGGAAGGAGTTAGGGATCCGTAAGTTGGCCGGGAGTTTCAATTTATAGGCCACCGGGTTGATCTGACTGATGACCTCCAGTGGGCCGATGAACCGAGGCCCTAACTTATAGGAAGGGATCTTGAGCCGGACATATTTGGACGAGAGCCAGACTTTATCCCCAGGGCGGAATTGAGGAGGGTCCAGACGTTTTTTGTCAGCGTGTCTTTTCATACGCTCGGATGACAGAAGGAGTGCGGACCGGGTACTCTCCCATATGGAGGAAAATTTGTTAACAAGAGATTCCGCAGCCGGATTGTCCGCCGAGGTGGAGACGGGAAACGGGATCCGAGGATGCTGACCGTAGACTACAAAAAACGGGGATTTGGAGGAAGACTCGCTCTCGTGATTGTTGTACGAGAATTCGGCCCATGGCAGGAGATCCACCCAGTCAGAATGGTGGACATTAACGAAGTGCCGAAGGTAACTGGTCAGGTTCTGATTGATCCGCTCCACTTGACCATTAGACTGTGGGTGGTAAGCGGAGGAGAAGTCCAGGGTGACGTCCAGCAATTTACAAGTGGCTCTCCAGAAACGGGAAGTGAACTGTACCCCACGATCCGACACGATGTGACGGGGCAGGCCATGAAGACGGAAGATGTGGCGGATAAAGTCTTTAGCCAGCTCGGGTGCAGACGGAAGACCTGGCAGTGGAATGAAGTGAGCCATCTTGGAGAAGCGGTCAGCGACCACCCAAATGACCGTACAACCGGCAGAGACGGGTAGATCAGTAATGAAGTCCATCGCTATATGCTGCCAGAGGGCAGCAGGTACTGGCAGAGGTAGGAGGCGGCCGGCCGGCAGGTGTCTCGGAACTTTGTTGCGGGCGCAGGACACACAGGCAGAAACAAAGTCTATTACATCCTTGTGCAGGTTAGGCCACCAGTAGTGCCGGGTAATAAGCTGGAGGGTCTTTTTCTGACCGGCGTGGCCAGCTAGTTTAGAAGAATGACCCCAGTGTAGGATCTTCTCCCGATCAGGTACTGGTACGAACGTCTTACCAGGAGGAAGACGATTTAGACTCACGGGAGCCACCTGCATTACTCTGGCGGGATCGATGATATGTTTCGGATCCTCCTCGAGATCAGACACCAGAAAGGACCGAGACAAGGCGTCCGCCTTGACGTTTTTGTCAGCCGGGCGAAAATGAAGGACAAAATCAAAACGAGCAAAAAACAAGGACCACCGGGCTTGGCGCGGGTTAAGTCTCTGGGCATGCTGGAGGTAAGCCAAGTTCTTGTGGTCAGTGTAAATTATTACCGGGTGAAGAGCCCCCTCGAGCAGGTAACGCCACTCCTCCAATGCCAGTTTGATGGCCAATAACTCTCGGTCTCCTATGGAATAGTTGCGCTCAGAGGAGGAGAAGAGTTTAGAGAAGAAGCCACAAGTTACCATCCTCCCGGAAGATGATTTTTGAGTAAGTACCGCTCCGGCTCCAGAGGAGGAGGCGTCAACTTCCAGGAAGAACTGTTTGTTGCCATCTGGGCGATGCAGCACCGGGGCGGAAGAGAAGGCCTGTTTAAGGGAAAGAAAGGCCTCCTCTGCTTCGGGTGGCCACTCTTTGGGATTAGTACCTTTACGGGTGAGCGCAGAAATTGGGGCCGTCCGGGAAGAGAAGTGTGGTATGAAGAGGCGGTAGTAGTTGGCGAAGCCCAGGAATCGCTGAATGGCCTTCAACCCCTCCGGTCGGGGCCATTTCTCGATGGCAGACAGTTTCTCAGGATCCATTTGTAGGCCGGTCTGAGAGATAATGTAGCCCAGAAACGGAAGCGAGGTCTGCTCAAAGAGGCACTTCTCAAATTTAGCGTAGAGATGGTTCTGCCTTAGCCTGAGCAGGACCTGACGAACGTCCCTCCGGTGAGTCTGGAGATCCGGAGAGAAGACCAAGATGTCGTCCAGGTACACCACTACGCAGGAGTAGAGAAGGTCCCGGAAGATGTCATTGACCAACTCTTGAAAGACGGCAGGAGCGTTACAGAGACCAAAGGGCATTACCAGGTATTCATAGTGGCCGTCCCGGGTGTTGAATGCCGTCTTCCATTCATCCCCCTGACGAATACGAACCAGGTTGTACGCCCCACGAAGGTCCAGTTTGGTGAAGATCCTAGCCCCCCTCAGGCGATCAAATAATTCTGGAATGAGCGGAAGGGGGTACTTATTCTTCACCGTGATCAGGTTTAGGCCTCTATAGTCTATACAGGGACGGAGAGAGCCGTCCTTCTTTTTGACGAAAAAGAAGCCTGCTCCCGCCGGGGAGGTAGATTTCCGGATGAATCCTCTGGCCAGATTCTCCTCAATATATTCGGACATTGACCGGGTCTCAGCAGCGGATAAAGGATAGATACGCCCACGGGGAGGAGTAGTACCGGGTAGCAGATCGATGGGACAGTCGTATGGTCTATGTGGTGGTAATGTCTCTGCCTCCTTTTTATTAAAGACATCTGCATAAGACCAATAAGGAATCGGAAGTCCAGGTAGATTAGCTGGGGTAGGAGAGGGACGGACGGGATGGACGGGAACCAGGCAGGTTTTATGACAGTCTTGTCCCCAGCGAAGGACCTCTCCGGTTTGCCAGTCTAGCACGGGTGCATGTCTCTGGAGCCAGGGCAGACCTAGCAAGAGGGCGTGAGAGAGTCCAGGTAGAACATGAAAGGAGATACTTTCAGAATGCAGCATTCCCACCTGCAGGGTAATGGATTCGGTGATGAGTTGAATGGGGCGAGGTAAGAGGCCCCCATCCACGGCAGCGACAGACAAGGGTACAGCCAGAGGTTTGGTGGGGATGCGGTATTTCTCAACCAGGGACTGTGAAATAAGGTTCCCGGCTGCTCCAGAGTCAAGTTGGGCTAGTTCGAAATAACGGTTCTCCCCGTAGATGATCGAAACTGACAACAGCAGGGATGGAGAGGATTTATTTTTGTCTAGGTGGACCTCTCTGAGCGAACCTAGACACAGGCGTTTCCCGACCTCTCCGGGCAGGCACGGATCCGGTGCTCCTTACTGCCACAGTAGAAGCAGCTCCCCTCGGCACGGCGTGAGTCCTGACGGGTTTTGACCATCTTGGTCTGGTCGACCTGCATAGGCTCAGGAGAGTGTACCTGGGGAGAGATGGAGGGAATGACGGGTTTCTGGAAAGTAGGAGCTAAACGTGGAATCCTTCTCTCACGGGTGACCTCTTTGGCACGCTCCTGGAACCGTAGGTCAATCCGGGTGGCAAGGGTTATTAGATCATCGAGAGAGGTAGGAATGTCCCGACCAGCAAGTTCATCTTTAATACGACCGGACAGACCCTCCCAGAAGACGGATACCAGAGCGTCGTTATCCCAGGCCAGCTCCGAGGCAAGGGTGCGGAACCGTATGGCATATTGGCCCACGGTGAGACCCTCCTGACGGAGGCGTAGCAGAGAGGATGCGGATGAGGTCTTCCGTCCGGGTTCGTCGAAGACTTTCCGGAAAGCCGAGAGAAAAGCAGGCAAGTTGGACACCAGGGGGTCTCCTCTCTCCCATAGAGGATTTAGCCAGGCCAGGGCCTCCCCGGTGAGATGGGACATAATAAAGGCAATTTTGGCCCGGTCGGAATTAAACTGATGGGACAAAAGTTCAAAGTGCAGGGTGCACTGATTTATGAAGCCCCGAGCCTGGACGGGGTCGCCTCCGAAGCGAGGAGGTGCAGAAAGCCGGGGTCCGGGGTAGGATACCATAGTATTAGTGGGCAGCGGAGCTGCCGGATTGCAAGATATGGCACTGGCGGAGGTTGTTGGTGGATCTGACAGAGTGTTCAGGCGAGTATTAACATTCCGCAGGTGACCCAGGATGGCCTCCTGTTGGGACCTCTGACGGGACAGTTCAAGACAGAGGTCCGAGAGCGAGGGAGCTTGGGTGCCACCGGGTTCCATGGCCCGAGCAAACTGTACTGTAGCGCTGGCGTCCCTGCCCTCTGCTAGGCAGGGACGCTGCTCCCCTCACCTCTCTTCTCCGTGCCCGGCGTCCTCTCCCCGCTCTGCTGTCAGCGCGCGCTCCTTCCCGGCGTCCTCCTCCCGCTCTGCTCTCAGCGCGCGCTCCTTCCCGGCCCCTGTGCTTAGGGCGCGCGCGCGCGCGCTCCCCTCCTCTTAAAGGGGCCGCGCGCGCCGTCCTAAGGAGTCCCCGGCCAATGGCCGGAGGACTTCATCATATTTAAGGCACCTCCTCCAAAATGGAGGGGCCCGAGCAAACTGTAACGGGTCCGGGAGGCGGAACCTCTGAGCTACTATACAAGGGGGCGGCCCTTGTAAGGGAGCGGGTGGCAGTCTCTGGGTGAACGGACAGGGAGTTACGGCAAGTGATCAGGGCAGTCTCTGGGTAAGGGGTAGGTACGACCTGTGATGGCAGAGCCTCCGGGTAGGCTAGCAGGCAGATGGTAGATGTGTGCTCCCAGGTGAGCAAGCGAGAGTCTCTGGAATAGCAGGTGGTCACGGCACGTGACAGCGGAACCTCCGGGCTGGCAGGCAGGTAGGTAACGGAGAAGCGCTCCCAGGTGAGCGGGCAAGAGTCTCTGGAATAGCTGGTGGTCACCGCACGTGACAACGGGACCTCCGGGCTGGCAAGCAGGCAGGTAACGGAGATGCGCTCCCAGGTGAGCGGGCAAGAGTCTCTGAGATAGCTGGTGGTCACAGCACGTGACAACGGAGCCTCCGGGCTGGCAAGCAGGCAGATAACGGAGAAGCGCTCCCAGGTGAGCGGGCAAGCTGGTCCATAGACAGACTGACCGGAGTAGTAAGGCAGACCGTCGGACCTCAGGCAAGCAGGCAGGTAGCTGATATGCGCTCCCAGGTGAGCGGGCAGGCTGGTCCTTTAGACAGACTGACAGGAGTAGTAAGGCAGACCGTCGGACCTCAGGCTGGCAGACAGGTAACAAGTATTCAGGCAGGAATCAAGCAGGTAACTAGCAGGAAACTGGCAGGAAACTGGCAGGTAACTGGCAGGTAACTGGCAACGGGACCTGAGGGCTGAAGCACAGGTGAGACACAGGTGCAAACAACATTGCTCGGGCACCTCCATTTTGGAGGAGGTGCCTTAAATATGATGAAGTCCTCCGGCCATTGGCCGGGGACTCCTTAGGACGGCGCGCGCGGCCCCTTTAAGAGGAGGGGAGCGCGCGCGCGCGCGCCCTAAGCACAGGGGCCGGGAAGGAGCGCGCGCTGAGAGCAGAGCGGGAGGAGGACGCCGGGAAGGAGCGCGCGCTGACAGCAGAGCGGGGAGAGGACGCCGGGCACGGAGAAGAGAGGTGAGGGGAGCAGCGTCCCTGCCTAGCAGAGGGCAGGGACGCCAGCGCTACAGAAGCTGTGTCATCACAATCCTTACTTTTCAATCCTTCCACGCTACGACCTGGCATGCTGGATCACAGAAATTGTGATATACTCCAAGCACTGATTAGACAAGAATGGGTTCTTATCAGTCAGGATTTGGCCCAGAAGATGATATCCAGCATGTCAGGGCGAATTACAGAATTTTTGAAAAATGAAGGTTGACAGTAGTGTTGAGCGAGCACTAAAATGCTCAGGTGCTCGAAGCTCGGGCCAAGCTCGCCGTGATACTCGGGTGCTCGACCCGAGCAACGAGCCCAATGCTCGACCCGAGCATTTTTGCGGCGGCACCCCTGGCAGTCTTTTAAAAGCCTAACAAGTGCCCAAAACGATAGTGACAGTGCTCAAATGACATGGGGACAGCATGGGGATCACCCCAGGAAGCATTTCTGACCCCCAGGTCACTGCTGTCAACAACGTGGTCAGAGGTATTAAGCCACTTTTAAGGGCTCACAATAAAAAGTTCAAAAATGAAACTGAAACTGCTTTCCTGTGAAATATGTTAAGGAAGTTCCTTTCCAGGGTAAAGACTTGTGTATAAGGTAAAATAAATAACAAAAAAAAAAAATACACCTCCACACCTTGGGCTATGTTCACAAGTAGCATTTTTTATGCATTTTTGCACTTTTGTATTGCTTTCAACCGTGACAAATGCATTCACCGGGAAATGTCATTTTAACATTTTACAACCTTATCTGGCCATGTGCTGTGTGACACATGCATACAGTGCTGAAAAGACATGGGAACAGCATGGGGAAGACCCCTGGAAGCATCTCTGACACCCAGGTCACTGCCTAAAAGTGTGCCCATCAGAAGATGCAGACTTGCAACTATCCCCGTGCAAGTCCTTCTCCCAGAGCAGTGTTCAATTGTACCTCTCCCATTCCTTGCAATGCAAGCGCAAGTATGCAGCCTGCCACCCACCCACCCCCAGGCTGAAATAGCATACTGCTTGCTTGCACTTGAAATTGGGCCTTTTAGGCATGTGGAGGCGGAATCTGGCCACCACGTCATGGCTGCGTTGGCGGCCTGGTATCCATACTCCGTCCCCAGCCGCCCGGCGGCCGGGTGTCCACACTCGGTCCCCAGCCGCCAGGGGGCAGCCGGGTGTCCACACACGGTCCCCAGCCGCCTGGGGGCGGCAGAGTGTCCATAAACGGTCCCCAGCCACCCCTATTTCTCCTGTCAACTTCCCCCCACACACTTTTCTTAGCCCGGCCTGCTTAGAGCAGCATTGGACGAGGCCACCAGAGAACCAGACTCCTCCGGTAGGCCCTAGCTTCTCCATCAGGGGAGTTGAGAGTGCCAAGGTGAGGAGCATGATGATGATGATAGAAGTTAGCATCTGCTTTGTTTTCTTGGAATGCAAGCGTAAGTGTGCAGCCTGCCACCCACCCACCCCCAGGCTGCAATACCATACTGCTAGCTTGCACTTGAAATGGGGCCTTTTAGTTTGGAGGAGGCCGAGGCTGGCCACTACCTCATGGCTGCTTCGGCAGCGAGGTATCCATACTCAGTCCCCAGCCGCCCGGTGGCCGGGTGTCCACGCTCGGTCCCCAGCCGCCAGGGAGCGGCCGGGTGTCCATACTCGATCCCCAGCCGCCCCACGGCCGGGTGTCCACACACGGTCCCCAGCCGCCTGGGGGCGGCCGGGTGTCCATAAACGGTATCCAGCCGCCCCTATTTCTCCTGTCACCTTCCCACACACTTTTCTTAGTCTGGCCTGCTTTAGGACAGCATTGGACGAGCCCACCAGAGAACCAGACTCCTCCGGTAGACTCTGGTTCTCCATCAGGGTAGTTGAGAGTGCCAAGGTGAGGAGCATGATGATGATGATAGAAGTTAGCATCTGCTTTGTTTTCTTGGAATGCAAGCGCATGTATGTAGTAGCGGCTAGGCCTGAGGTGGTCAGCATTTTGGCGCATATCCTACCTCCTCCAAGGATTGCTGGATGTTTTCCTGCTACTATCCCAGTTCTATGACTCCCATTAAAACAAAGCTTCAGGTGATAAATGATGGATGAGGTGGTGTCAAAGGAGAAAAAGCAGGAGGAACAGGGACCATTCACATCAATATCAGGCCAGTCAACCACATATGTCTTGTAGGATATGTTTCTGTAACAAAAGGAGCGGTTCGGCTACACAGTTATAGGGCATACAGTGAGTGCAATGCCTACCAAAAATTTTGAGGCACTCCAATGCCCCTTGGAAATTACATGGAGGTCAGAGGGCCTTAACTAAACCGTTTTTTCCATTTATAGCAACTGGGTCTCCTGTACACTGTTGGCCTAAGCAGTGAATGGAAGGCTTTCCAAAAATTATGAGGAACTGCAATGCCACTAGAAACAGACATGGATTACAGCGTACTAAAAACCTTCTACCCATTATTGGGGAGTGGGTCTCCCTTAGTTTTCGCCTTTGCATTGAAAAGCAAAAGCTGACTAAAATTAGGAGGAAATGCAATGCCCGTTGGAAGAGTCGTGGAGGTTAGAGGTAATTAAAAACAACATTTCAATGCCCCTTGGAAGAGCTGTGGAGTTCAGAGTAGCTTAAGAAGACACTTTTAATGCCCCTTTGAAGAGAAGTGGAGGTCACAGTAGCTTAACAAGACGGTTTTAATGCCCCTCGGAAGAGACGTGGAGGTCACAGTAGCTTAACAAGACGGTTTGAATGCCCCTTGGTAAATTGGTGGAGGTCGCAGTAGCTTAACAAGACGGTTTTAATGCCCCTTGGAAAAGTGGTGGAGGTCACAGTAGCTTAACAAGACGGTTTTAATGCCCCTTACAAGAGCCATACAGTACAGCATCTTAAAAATATTATTCCCATTATTGGGGAGTGGGTCTCCCACAGTCTTCGCTTATGCCTTCTGTAACATACCTGGCGGCGTCCTTGCATAGTGGTCCATCTCCCACTGTGCAAGAGCGCGCACTTGATCTCCAGTCCAGTCTGCTAGCCTGGCTTCCCTCCATGCTGTTTGCTTGCCTCTGTTTCTGCTGCTTAAGGGCGGCGCCCGATCACTTCCTGTTTCTTGCACCTGCTGCGGGCACACACCTGATGCGTCCTCAGCCTATTGCTGTCTGTCACCTGGTATTTAACCCAGCTCCTCCCAAGAAACCCTGCCTGAGCATTGTGTTTCATTCAGTGTGCTCTTTCACTCTGAATGTGCCAGGTCAGTTTCTGTGTTTGCTTGCCTGCCTTTCCTGGAGGCTGTATTTCCAGGCCTGTCTGAACTCGCTCCTTGCCTGTTCGTTCCGCCTTCTAGAGGACACATACCTAGACCGGCTCCTGTATCTTGTCTGTCCTGTCTGAACACGCTCCTAGCCTGTTCCTTTCGCCTTCTAGGGGCTGCATACCTAGACCCGCTCCTGTATCTTGACTGTCCTGTCTGAACACGATCCTAGCCTGTTCCTTCCGCCTTCTAGGGGCTGCATACCTAGACCAGCTCCTGTATCTTGCTACTGTGTCTGTTCTTGTCTGAATACTCTTCTAGCCTGTTTCCTGTTTTTCTCTATGTCCGTACCTTTCCTTTTTCTGCAGAGTCTGAACTCGTACCTAACTCCTGTTCGTTGTCACTGTACTTCCGTTTGTGAGTTTGTGGTCCACTCGCTACTTCACTGCAAGTACCCTGTGGGTATCTGGCTCTGTCTTTCCCGTCCTGTCTGTTCCGTGTGAACAGAGCCCTGTCCCTTCTGCGCTGCCTCGCTCTCTGCTCTGGCAGTCTCGCTCTGCTTTGACCCTTTGCTCGCTACTCCGGCAGTCTCGCTCTGCTCTGACCCTTTGCTCGCTGCTCCAGCAGTCTCGCTCTGCTCTGACCCTTTGCTCGCTGCTCCGGCAGTCTCGCTCTGCTCTGACCCTTTGCTCGCTGCTCCGGCAGTCTCGCTCTGCTCTGACCCTTTGCTCGCTGCTCCGGCAGTCTCGCTCTGCTCTGACCCTTTGCTCGCTGCTCCGGCAGTCTCGCTCTGCTCTGACCCTTTTCCGGCAGTCTCGCTCTGCTCTGACCCTTTGCTCGCTGCTCCGGCAGTCTCGCTCTGCTCTGACCCTTTGCTCGCTGCTCCGGCAGTCTCGCTCTGCTCTGACCCTTTGCTCGCTGCTCCGGCAGTCTCGCTTTGCTCTGACCCTTTGCTCGCTGCTCCGGCAGTCTCGCTCTGCTCTGACCCTTTGCTCGCTGCTCCGGCAGTCTCGTCCTGCTCTACTCTTGCTCACCGCTCCAGGCGGCCTTGTCCTGCTCTACTCTTGCTCACCGCTCCAGGCGGCCTCGTCCTGCTCTACTCTTGCTCACCGCTCCAGGCGGCCTCGTCCTTCTCTACTCTCGCTCACTGCTCCAGGCGGCCTCGTCCTGCTCTACTCTCGCTCACCGCTCCAGGCGGCCTCGTCCTGCTCTACTCTCGCTCACCGCTCCAGGCGGCCTCGTCCTGCTATACTCTCGCTCACCGCTCTAGGCGGCCTCGTCCTGCTCTACTCTCGCTCACCGCTCCAGGCGGCCTCGTCCTGCTCTACCCTCGCTCACCGCTCTAGGCGGCCTCGTCTTGCCCTGCTCTCGCTCACCGCTCTAGGCGGTCTCGTCTTGCCCTGCTCTCGCTCACCACTCTGGGCGGCCTCACTCTGCTGTGTTTGTCCGCCACATGTGTGGTTCTGTTTCTGAGTCCCAGTGTGTACTGGGTCCTATCCCGCCTGTGTTCCTACCTGCTAGTGCCTCCCTGTCTGCACTCTAGCCGTGCTTGCCTGTACCCCCCTGCCAGCATACCCGCCTGCCTGCATACCAGTCATGCTCGCCAGCATCCACCCATCAGTATTCCAGCCGTGTCTGCCTATACCCACCAGTCGGTGTGCCAGCCTAACCTGCCTGTTCCAGTATTCCCCTGTGTGGGTCAACAGCCGTGTCCGGGGTCTGACCTGGAGTAGCACCTGGTCCCTCTGCCCGATTCCTCCCTGGTGCACTGGCGTCGTATGCCGTTGTGCGAACTTGGTCGGATCGGGCAGATACTTAGTTACGCCCCTCCAGGCACTCTCCGGTTCATGGCACAGTGGAATCACTACATATACACGCACACGATGCTCAGCCCGGGTGTGTGCATTACACCTTCCAAGCAAAAGCTGCCAAAAATAAGGACGGAGGAACTTTCAATAATTGCAACACAGCCCACGGTCACCCTGGTGGTATAGTGGTGGTGGAAGCTGAGGATAATGAGAAGAGCATAAAACAGCCGAAATGAGGAAGCGTATACCCATGTGTGGGTGTGAAGCGGTGCATGTGAATACACCTCCCGAAATAACACAGTGGATTTGACTTTATGTTACTCTGCTGTCATTTGGTGGTGATGAGAAATCTGGCCCAATCCAGTCCTTGTTCATTTTGATAAGGGTCAGCTTGTCAGCATTGTCAGTTGACAGGCAAGTGCGCTTATCAGTTATAATTCCCCCAGCGGCACTAAAAACACGCTCCGATAACACACTAGTGGCAGGGCAGGCCAGGACCTCCAAGGCGTACAGAGCGAGTTCATTCCAAGTGTCCAGCTTGGATACCCAATAATTAAAAGGCACAGAGGAATCACGGAGGACGCTGGTACGGTCGGCAAGGTACTCCCTCACCATCTTTTGAAACTTTCCACTCCTTGTGAGAGTACCCCGCGCCTCAGGGTCTGTCCGAAGGGAGGGTCTGAGAAAACTGTCCCAGAACGTTGACAGTGTTCCCCTGCCTCTGCTGGATTGGAGTTGCGTCTCTCTCGCATGTACGCCTTGGTTGGGCAACGAACTGTGACCTCTGCCGCTAGCGTGTTCAGATGGGAATTTTTTTAACAGTTCTGCAGGAAGGGCCTTCTGGTACTGCCCCATTTTTGTAGACCTCTCCACCTCAGGAATAAGAGAGTGAAAGTTCTCCTTGTAGCGGGGGTCTAAAAGTGTCACCAACCAGTAATGACTGTCACCCAACATTTTGACAACGCGAGGGTCACGGTTAAGGCAGCGTAACATAAAGTCAGCCATGTGTGCCAGACTGGTAACGGGCAAGACTTCCGTGTCCTCACCAAGATGACGACTGACCATGCTCTCCTTCTCCTCCTCCTCCTCCTCCCCCCTGTCCTCAGGCCACCCACGCTGAACCGACGGTATGACAGTTGTACAGGTACTACCGTCTACAGCGCATGATACAAGCTCCTGTTCTTCCTCCTCCTCCTCCTCCTCTCCCTCATTGTCCCCCAATGCACGTT
Source organism: Phyllobates terribilis (assembly GCF_046119375.1). Taxonomy (NCBI): domain Eukaryota; kingdom Metazoa; phylum Chordata; class Amphibia; order Anura; family Dendrobatidae; genus Phyllobates; species Phyllobates terribilis. The sequence continues at coordinate 29,202,279 of NW_027362768.1, read as the reverse complement.
GGGATGAGATGAGGCTGGGCTGTGTGTAATCGACCGCTACGGCTTCTTGATCCATCTCATCATACTCTGGCTGCAATGCCTCCTCTTTAATTCTCTGCAGAGAGCGTTGCAAAAGACAGGCAAGTGGAATGCTGACGCTAATCATGGGGTCATCGCCACTCACCATCTTGGTGGACTCCTCAAAGTTTGTCAAGATGGTACATATGTCAGACATCCAGGTCCACTCCAGAGGTCTTATGTGTGGAGTCTGACCTGAATATCGATGGCCTTGTTGTAGCTGGTACTCCACAACTGCTCTCTTCTGCTCACAAATCCTTTGCAACATGTGGAGGGTAGAGTTCCAACATGTGGGGACATCACACACCAGTCGGTGTGACAGAAGCAGCAAACGCTACTGCAACACAGCAAGGGCGGCAGAAACTGTAGCCGACTTGCGAAAATGAGCTGACAGGCGGCGTACTTTGACGAGCAGATCTGGCAACTCGGGGTACGATTTAAGAAACCGCTGAACCACGAGGTTAAGCACATGAGCCAGGCATGGTACGTGTGTGATCTCGCCTCGCATCAGAGCCACCACCAGGTTACGGCCATTGTGACACACGACCATGCCTGGATATAGGTTCAGCGGTCTCAGCCACAGATCTGCCTGCTCTTTCACAGCTGTCCACAACTCACAAGCAGTGTGAGGTTTCTCACCTAAGCTTATGAGTTTCAGCACAGCCTGTTGCCTCTTGGCGGAGGCAGTACTGCAGTGCTTCCAGCTTGTAACTGATGTGGTGATATCTGAGATGGAGGCTGAACATGAAGAGGAGGAGGAGTAGGATGCGCAGGAGCTGTACACTGTGGGGGCAACTCTGACTGACATAGGGCCCGCAATCCTCAGTGTGGGGAGGATGTGTTCCGTCCCAAGGTCCGACTGGGTCCCCGTTTATACTATGTTTACCCAGTGTGCCAGTGAAGGATTCCGTCTCCACCAGCCTAAAAGGCAGCATTTCCAACGCAAGCAGTCATGAAATGTGCGAATTTAGAACTGTGGCCTGTGGGGCGTCGGCTGCGAATTTCCGCTTTCGTTCAAAGGTCTGGGATATGGACAATTGAAAGCTGCGGTGGGACGTGGACGTTGATGCTGTTTCTTGAGAAACTGGCAGAACAAGTGAAGACTGAGAGGAGGGGGCATCTTTGCATGCAGTATGGACAGGGGATTGCCTTGCACACACAACAGGGGGTTCTATTGCACGCACAACAGCGGAAGAAGCAGTGGTGACACCCGCTGACACTAATCGTGGACCCTGGGGTTCACCCCACAAAGTCGGGTGCTTTGCTGCCACGTGCCTGATCATGCTGGTGGTGGTCAGGCTGGTAGTTTTGTCACCCCTGCTGATGCTGGCATGGCAGGTGGTACAAATGGCCTTTTTGATGTTATCCGCAGAGTCTTTAAAAAAATTCCAGACTCTGGAAGACCTAAAGGTTGTACTGGCAACGTCCCTCGTGTTGGTGTTATGGGGAACTGTTGCCTGCCTTCTGTGTGCGGCCACCACACTGCTTCTTCCTGCCTGTTGGGGTACTCTGCCTCCCTCACCCTGTGTGCTGCTGGCCTCGCTCTGCATGTCCTCCTGCCACGTTGGGTCAGTTACTAGATTATCCACCACCTCCTCCTCTTCCACTTGCGCACCACGATCCTCCTCCTCACTTCCTGGCAATTGTGTCTCGTCATCATCCAGCTCTTGTGACAAATTGCCAGCGTCGACTTCCTGTGGCCGTGGCTGTTTAAATATTTGGGCATCGCTACATGGGATCTCCTCTTCCACCACTTCAAGCGGAGCAGGCGAGGGGCACAAATCTGGAAATGGACCAGTGAACAGCTCTTCAGAGTGTCCAAGTGTGGGATCAGTTGCTGTCTGATGACACTCGGCATGGTGGGAGGAAGGGGCATCAGGGTGAGGAGGAGTATGCGGTCGAGACTCACGGCTACTAAGAGTTGACCATGTGGAAGACAGACCGGAGGTGGTGGTGCCCAGGTAACTGGAAGTATTATCTGCTATCCAATTAATAACCTGTTCACACTGATCAGTTCGCAATACTGGTGTTGTTCTGTGCTTCTCTAGTAATTTGGTCAAGAAGTGGGAGCGAGAAGATGTGGCTGTTGGCTGTGGCACATTTTCACCTTGGCCACGGCCCCGTCCTCTGCACACACCATCACCAGAACGTCCAGTTCCACGTCCCTTGCCACGCGCCTTGCCCATTGTAAAGGAAGTAAAATAGCTTACACTCGCACTATCAATGGAAAAAGGGTAACAAAAAGGAGATTAGAACCGTGGAAGAGGAAAACTACAGTTCTATTTCTCTGGCCTACACCCGACTCTTTTAAACAATCTGAACAATCAGGGAGAAACTATTACTGTTTTTCTTTACGGAAAAAATGTGAAAAGCAGGATAATACAGAGATTTGACCCGTGGAACTGCAAAACCACACTTCTATTTCTCGGGCCTACACCAGACTATTTTCAACAGATATATTTGTGTCTGAAAAATCAGGGAGACACTATTAGTTTTTCTTTATGGCAAAAAATGCCAAAAGCAGGATAATACAGAGATTTGACCCGTGGAACTGCAAAACCACACTTCTATTTCTCTGGCCTACACTAGACTATTTTCAACAGATATATTTGTGTCTGAAAAATCAGGGAGACGCTATTAGGTTTTTTTTATGGCAAAAAATGCCAAAAGCAGGATAATAGAGATTTTTTACCGAGGAACAGCGAAACCACAGTTAGAATTTACTGGTGTATACCAGACTTTTTTAAATATATATATTTGCGGCTGAACAGTGAGCGACACACTCAAACTGTTTTTTTTTAGATACAAATGGCCCAAAAGTGGATAATACATTGGTTTGAACCGTGGAACTGCAAAACCACACTTCTGTTTCTCTAGCCTACACCAGACTATTTTCAACAGATATATTTGTGTCTGAAAAATCAGAGACACACTTTTTTTTTGGGGGGGGGGGACACCAAAAGGTTAATAAGACGGGTATTTGTACAGTGTGAAGCCAGCCTGCCTGCCTGCCTGATATCTGGGATGGATATTAGTCCTGAGAAGGACTGTTTGTTTGATCGGGCAGCCTTTACAGACCCTACACTAACTATTTCGCAGTATATATATCTCTCCCTAAATCAGCAGCGCTGTCCCTACACTGTCTGATCCTAGCCGACTGTGTCCACGATGGCGGCGCCCGGTTTTAAATACTCGAGGTGACGCTGTGCGGCCAGCCAATCACTGTAATGCCCACAAACAACATGGCTGCGGCATTACAGTGACTGGCTGGCAATCCCTGCATGTTCATTGGCTCTGTAAAGAGCGGCAAACATGCAGGGCGGAGACCCGAGCTCCCGCCCGAGTAACCCGGAAATGATCGGTGCTCGCCGAACATCCTGAGTAGCGTGATGCTCCGGCGAGAACCGAGCAGAGTCGAGCATGCTCGCTCAACACTAGTTAACAGTGTAAATACTGAGTCTTTGCTTAAATTGATGTATTTATCAATAAAAGTTTGAAAATATATTAAATGCTTTTCATTTTACTTCAATAACCATAGATGCATCCGACTAAAAGATCTAAAAGCAGTGAAGCAGAAAACTGTGAAAACCAAAATTTGTGTCAGTCTCAAAACCTTTGTCCATGACTGTAGATGCTGCCTAGTATAGAAAGTGGTTTCAGTCTGGCATTTAATATATATGACTCTGACATTATTAGCTCCAAGACTCCAACCAAGCACTGTGTAGTAAATAAGTATTGAGAATAGGGTTGCTAAAAAATTTGATTCCTGGATGTAAATCAAAGACATGTAGTTGAGTTTATACCTTATAAATGCCCCATACAATCCATATAAAGATTGAATGACATCCCACATACCTGTGTGAAAGGTAATGGCCGAGCTTACAGTACTGCTGCATAACTTTCCAGCTGCAAGAATAGTTGCCTGATATACAAGCCCACATGACAATTGGGTAAAGTTACAAGACGAGTTGATTGTGTTGCAGTAATATTGCTCCATCTGAGGCCCGGTGATCACTGCAGTGTAATTTTCAGCTCCAGCTACAATAGTCCAAGATACGATTGCAAAATCAGATTCGCAGTCAACCTTAGCTTGTAGCTCAGTCGGCACACAAGGTACTAAAAAAAAGAGAATAATCAGTAGATTTGTAGTCATAAGTAGAATTATACATTTTACCAATTCTGCCAGGAAACCAAACAATTTGCATGGTGCCCCACATTATCAAGGTTCCTACTCTGGACAGTATTCTTGTGAGACGAGAAAATAGATTGGATGTTTGATCGGGAAGCATGAGGAATATCTGCAACATGAAAGAACTGGACATGGCAGCGGTTACCTCATTGATGTCTGTGGAACTAAATAGCCAAGTTATTAAGCTATACAACTCCATTGATTGAGTGTGATCACCTGCATAGAGCCGAGCTGGGGAGCTGGGTGCACTCTGACATTCACTGCTGAAAGCTGTCACCGTCACGTTGTAGCTCCATCCACACTGCAAACCCGTGATTTCACAGACCGTATCTGTACTATTACACTCAAAGCGTTCTTCTCCAACTGACATCAAACTGGATACATATCTCAGGGCCCCAGGGGCTTCATCCCAGGTTACAAGGGTTGAGTGATTTAAGCAATTGAAGTTGGAGACCACATTCTGCGGTTGGCAAGGACCTATAATAATGGATATTCATAGGATATATAAAATGGATTATCCATGGTAAAAGTCATCATTAAAAGGAATCTAACACAAGGTTTCTGCCACCTAATCTTAGGTCAGGATAATTCAGAGGCAGAGACCTAGTGATGTGTTACTTACTGGGCTGCTTGCTGTAGTTTTGATAAAATCACAGTTTTATCAGCAGGAGATTATCACTTTAAGGCCATGGCCCCACTATCAGTATTTGGTCAGTATTCAGTCAGTATTTTTTCACAGGAGTGGGAGCCAAAACCAGGTGAGGAACAATCAGAGAAAAGGTATAATAGAAACAAGTCACCAATTCTGCATTTATCACCCACTCCTGGTTTTGGCTCCCACTCCTGAGAAAAAATACTGACTGAAAACTGACCAAATACTGATAGTGGGGCCATGGCCTAAGACTATAAAACCTGCAGCCATTTAGTCCTCCATATTCATGTGCCCTGTATAACCCCACCACCACCACTGATTTGCAGATTTCTGCCTATGCACAGTGTACACAGAAAGCTGCCAATCAGTGGTGTGGGCGGGGTTATACAGAACTCAACATTCAGAGAACTGCTAGATCTGCAGCAGAGAAAACAGTGGTGTTATCAAATCTACTACAAGCAGCCCAGTAACTGATACATCGCTGGAATCAGGGTTTCTTCCCCTACAATATACCAATCTCAGATGGGGAGCAAAAACCTGGTGACAGATTCCCTTTAAAAACATAGCTTATTCAGTGTTACCAGATGTCAGTGTAACCGGGGCAGATGGCAGACCACTGCACTGCTTGCTGATGGCAGTCACCGTCGCACTGTATGTCTGACCACATTTTAACTCATTGATTACACATGCAGTATCTTCTGTTTGACAGGAATAAAAGTCTTTTTGACCAGTCACATTGGCGACATATCTGATGGCACCAGATGTTTGACTCCAGGACAGGGCAACAGAATTGTTGTAGCAGATGAGTTTGGGCACTTCTTGTACTGGAACACAGGGAGCTGAAAAAGAGAACAATATGATATGTATTTAGTATCCAAATAATACTCTCCTATAGAAGAGCTGTCAGCCCTCCAGACGTGTCTGCTATATAAAATACAAGCATTCCCCATAACATAAACAATATGAAAGTATCTGCAGTGTGCCGTTTCTCTGTCACTCCTCATGTAAATGTATGAATGAATTGATAATTAGGGATAACCGTTCCCCTTATCAGTGGGGTGTGTCCCTACACGATAAGCACGAAGCTTACCAGCTCCGGTACATTGGCTGTGAAGATCCTCGGCACAGAAAGTAGGACCCTGCTTGGCTCGAGATGCAGACAAAGCAAAGAAAGGTTTAGCCATTCAGATATAAAACGTCACCAATTTATTAGTACAGCATAAAAGCAGCTTAAAAATATTGCATCAAGGCAAAAACCGACGCATTTCGGACATAGAACTGTTCTTAGTTAGGGTAAGGACAGTTCTGTGTCCGAATCACATCAGATTTTGCCTTGATACAATATTTTTTATGTGCCTGGAACTTTTTATGCTGTGCTAATAAATCGGTGAAGTTTTATATCCGACTGGATACCTTCATTTGCTGCATCCCTACACCCCTCAAGCAATGCAGACAATAAGGACCCACTCTACTGACAAAGAAAAATTGTAAGACGACAGATACTTTTGAACCCCTTTCCACCGAAGACTGATTTTATCTTCCTGACAGAGCCCCATTTTTAAATCTGACATGTGTCCCTTATCAAAACAACAGCAAGCAACCAGGGAAGTGACACATCACTGGAATCAGGGTCTCTGCCTCTACATTATTCTGGTGACAGTTAAAAATCACTTGTGATTTCCCTGCTTACAAAGTAACAATGATTAATTAGTTAATACTAAACTATTGAGAACTTACCAGTTGCAAATTCAACAGGTGCACTGGGCTTACTACTGCTGGCCTCATTGTTTGCCGTAACGGTAACCAGGTATAATTCTCCACATGTCAAGTCAGAAAAGTCACAGGATGTATTTGTGGAGTTACACACAGATTTTTCTCCATTTGTCCCAATTGCTTCAGATTGGTAACTGTCGGCACCCGAACTTATGTTCCATGAAACAGTGACTACATTACTTGTACAATCCAGCGCTGTGACTACATTCTGGAGAGAGCAAGGAGCTGAAAGAAGAACAGAATACATTAGTAATGTAATGATACGTTTAAAGAGTGTTCCCTAATACTGTCAGGTCCGACATATACATAAGAAGATTAACAACATGTAGGTGTTTAAGTGTCGTATTCCAGACTTGTCCTTAAGGCCACGGCCCCACTATCAGTATTCAGTCAGTATTCGGTCAGTATTTTTTCTCAGGAGTGGGAGCCAAAACCAGGAGTGGGTGATAAATGCAGAATTGGTGACTTGTTTCTATTATACGTTTTCTCTGATTGTTCTTCACCTGGATTTGGCTCCCACTCCTGGGAAAAAATACTGACCGAATACTGACCAAATACTGATAGTGGGGCCGTGGCCAAATACTGATAGTGGGGCCGTGCCCTAATACTAGAAGTTGAAAGCAGGCGCCACCTGAAAACGAATTAAAGGGAGCCTGAAAGCAGGAACCCCCATAATGTGCTGTATCAGCCTCCTAATAACGGCTGTTTTCGTGTCTTTATTATGAATAAGTATTTAAGTCAGGGGCATTTATAGGCACTTAGATCTGGGGCCTGTGCCACTGATCAGAAGTGCACTGCCCCGAATCTCAGGCTTTTTTTTCAATAAACTTTATTTGTAAAAAGAGCCATGCACACATGCAGGATGTGCCTAAGGGCTCGTTCACACTGGCGTATATTCTCTCATGCAAGAGAATTGAGCCGATTCTGCTAATGACATTCAGCTCAAACTCTGTCAGAATTTGAGCCGAGTGTCATCTTAGTGTGATCTGATTCTCTTCCATGAGACAATCACAGCACAGGTGCAGAGAAGATGGAGAACTTCATTTCTCCATCTTCTCCATTGTCTGTACATTGGACTGCACTTGGATGACATCTGAGTGCAGACTGATGATTCACACACAACCATAATCTTGTATAGGAGTGTGTGATCCAGATATTGGAGCAACTTACAGCATGCTGAATTGGCATGAGAAAATAAAAGCAGATCTGCACAGCCCTATAGAATAACACGGCTGAGTGCTTTCGGATAAAATACTGCATAGCACTCAGCCGTGGTGGTATACGCTCGTGTGAGCGAGCCCTAAGGCCATGTGCACACGTTCAGTATTTGCTCAGTATTTTACCTCAGTATTTATAAGCCAAAACCAGGAGAGGAACAGTCGGAGGTAAAGCATAATAGAAACACGTCACCACTTCTGTATCTATCACCCACTCCTGGTTTTGGCTTACAGATACTGATATCAAATACTGACCAATTCCTCACTGTGGCCCAGCCCCGCGGGTGCGTGCATATGATTAGCTGTGTATCCTCCTGCCCGCTCCCTGCTCCTCCTCTTCGGCGCCAGTTACAAGAGAAATGTCCCCGTCTAGTTGCAGAGCGAGTGCCTGTGTCACCAAGGGGTAAAGGGAAGAGGTGAGCGGGGCCAGGTATGTAAGCGTGCTGAGGAGAGGGGAAACACCACTGAGAAGATGGGAGACGGGAGAAACCACTGAGAAGAGGGGAGATATACGTCAGTCATGAGGAGAGCGGAGTGGCCTAACATTACGGAGGAGAGGGGAGAAACCTTACAGCAATTTCCCCTCTGTGGATACTATTCACACACAAGAGCCCTCTCACTCCTGTAATGTTCCCAGTAGCTCAGCAGTCCGAACAGGGGAAGTGTGCAGGGCTGACAGGAGGGCTCCTCAGGCTGCTGATGCCTAAGTACACAATCCTATGATGAAGAAAAGAGTGATTATGTGTGTGTATATGTATGTATATATATTATATATATACACTACCGTTCAAAAGTTTGGGTCACCCAGACAATTTTGTGTTTTCCATGAAAACTCATACTTTTATTTATCAAATGAGTTGCAAAATGAATAGAAAATATAGTCCAGACAGTGACAAGGTTAGAAATAATGATTTTTATTAGAATAATTTTCTCCTTCAAACTTTGCTTTCGTCACAGAATGCTCCTTTGCAGCAATTCCAGCATTGCAGATCTTTTGCATTCTAGCTGTTAATTTGCTGAGGTAATCTTGAGAAATTTCACCCCATCTTCATGAAGACCCTCCCACAAGTTGGGTTGGCTTGATGGGCACTTTTTGCGTACCATAGGGTCAATCTGCTCCCACAACAGCTCAATGGGGTTGAGATCTGGTGACTGTGCTGGCCACTCCATTACAGATAGAATACCAGCTGCCTGCTTCTTCCCTAAATAGTTCATGCATAATTTGGAGGTGTGCTTTGGGTCATTCTCCTCTTGTAGGATGAAATTGGCTCCAATCAAGCGCTGTCCACAGGGTATGGCATGGCGTTGCAAAATGGAGTGATAGCCTTCCTTATTCAAAATCCCATTTACCTTGTACAAATCTCCCACTTTACCAGCACCAAAGCAACCCCAGACCATCACATTACCTCCACCATGCTTGACAGATGGCGTCAGGCACTCTTCCAGCATCTTTTCAGCTGTTCTGCGTCTCACAAATGTTCTTCTGTGTGATCCAAACACCTCAAACTTTGATTCGTCTGTCCATAAAACTTTTTTCCAATCTTCCTCTGTCCAATGTCTGTGTTCTTTTGCCCATATTAATCTTTTCCTTTTATTAGCCAGTCTCAGATATGGCTTTTTCTTTGCCACTTTGCCCTGAAGGCCAGCATCCCGGAGTCGCCTCTTCACTGTAGACGTTGACTCTGGCGTTTTGCGTGTACTATTTAACGAAGCTGCCAGTTGAGGAGCTGTGAGGCGTCGATTTCTCAAACTAGAGACTCTAATGTACTTGTCTTGCTGCTCAGTTGTGCAGCGGGGCCTCCCACTTCTCTTTCTACTCTGGTTAGAGCCTGTTTGTGCTCTCCTCTGAAGGGAGTAGAACACACCGTTGTAGGAAATCTTCAGTTTCTTGGCAATTTCTCGCATGGAATAGCCTTCATTTCTAAGAACAAGAATAGACTGTTGAGTTTCACATGCAAGTTCTCTTTTTCTGGCCATTTTGAGAGTTTCATAGAACAAACAAATGTAATGCTCCAGATTCTCAACTAGCTCAAAGGAAGGTCAATTTTATAGCTTCTCAAATCAGCCAAACCGTTTTCAGCTGGGCTAACATACTTGTGCAAGGGTTTTCTAGGGTTTTCTAAACATCCATTAGCCTTCTTACACAGTTAGCAAACACAATGTACCATTAAAACATTGGAGTGGTGGTTGTTGGAAATGGGCCCCTATACACCTATGTATATATTGAAAAAAAAAACAAGACATTTGCAGCTAGAATAGTAATTTAATACATTAACAATGTATAGAGTGTATTTCTGATTCATTTAATGTTAGCTTCATTGAAAAAAAATGTGCTTTTCTTTCAAAAATAATGAAATTCCTAAATGACCCCAAACTTTTGAACGGTAGTGTGTATATATATATATATATATATATATATATATATATATATATATAAATATTTTTTTTTTAATATATATATATATACTGTACATATATATGCGTATATATACATATACACTGTGACAAAGTCGCTGGCAATGTACTGGAGGGGAGATATGTATCACTGAGGTTGTTAGCTTCAGTGATATGAACCTAGAAAAATGCCCCAGCACACTAAGTGATGAGAGGGGTTAATTGGCCATGTTTAGGGCTAGGTTGATTGAACAGCTGGAGAGAGGGTGGGAGGCTGTTCAACATATCTCCTCCCCTGGGGGGAGTTCAGAGGATAAATGCACAGCCTTCTGGCTGATTGATTGGTGGGTGTGCCTGGAGATGTGAGCTCCAGAGTTGTATGTTTGTGTTAAGGAAAGCTGAACCTTTATTTCCTGAGCGGGCGGATCCTAGCAGTAACATGGACTGTGCCATATGTTATGTTTTGCTTTCTCGTTAGGCCTTATTTTGCTAATCCTGCACTGCACATAATAAATCTGTGGAAGATTTAAAGAGACAGCATTGCTGTGGCTACCTCTATGTGTAGCTGAGTGAGTGGATCTGTAGCGCCCCGAGGGCTCGGCCGCTACAGGGGTATTGCACCTCTGCCAGAGGTGTGATATTCCACTCCCGGGTAAGGATGGAGTATGGACCAGGGCTCGGGTAGCTGCATACATCACACACACCCCATTTCCGGGGGACAGTTCAACGGTGCTCCCATTAGGCAGTAATGCAGGCATGACAGACCATGTCCCTGGCTGGAGTGGGGAGGGGGGAGGAAAACCCGGTGATGTAGGAGCAAGAGGGGACGGTTCCTGAGCGTAGGTAGGAGCCCATTGGTTGCTGGTCACCTGGGCTCATGTTCTAGAGGGAGTTATAAAAGGTGGGCACCATCTTAGATCAGAGTCAGTTCAGTCAGAGGGAGTTCAGTCAGAGAAGACAGGGAGCAGAGGCTCTGTAGGAGCTCTGCTCAGAGGCAGGCCTAGAGAAAAGGCCGGGGCCTGAGAAGAGAAGGAACAGGAAAGAAGGAGAAGAGAGAGAGAGAAACAGAAGGGCTCAGAAACAAGAATGTGGAAGGGACCCTAAGAACCCATGAGAATACCGGGTGAAGGGTCAGGCAGATTAAGGGTACCGGATCCCAAGTTGGTGGAGGAGAAACTACCCTCAGCCAAAGACCGGACGTCGTGATCATTTATTGGTGCGACACCTCATCAAACCTGCTAGGAAAGCACCATAAAGGACAGCGGGGAACTGGGCCCACGTTTACCCGCGCAGATCCGCGGCAGCTGGACAAAAGTTGGTCACTGGTGAGGCAGGCCAGAGAAAGGATAAAAGGGGGTCCTGTGCCACGCTCCTGAATTGCCTGGGGGTTGACCGAGCCCCTCACCTGGTGGACGCAGCACGGCTTGGGCGGTCATTGCCTGTACAGAAGTGACCCGGAGTATATGAACTGTGAGTAAAAGGCATTGGACTGCAGTACGTTGTCTGTGTGTGCCTTGCTCCTCCAGCACTAACGGTACCGGGACTCTCCTCACCATCACTCTCACCATCCCCTGCACTGCCCTGGGGCTACACTCTTCCCGTGGGGAGTTATACAATCTCAGCTGCACACACCACCAGCCTCAGGGGATTACCTTGCAGCGGCGGTTCGTAATAGCCGCAGTCCACGGGTGGACATCACTTAAAACCTATAAAGGGACTACCACTGGTCTGACCACCCTGAGCCACGGACCGGGTTGCCACTACTACCCCCATCGTCTCCCTATTGCCCGGCTCCGAGTGCCCCGCGGCCCAGGGGGCGAGTCAGATCTACCACAATACATATATATATATATACAGTGGCTTTCAAAAGTATTCACCTCCCCACCTTGGTTTTTTACCTATTTTGTTACATTACAACCTGTGTTTACATATTTTTGTAATCCGATTTGTGTGTGATGCATCAGCACTAAATAGTCTTAGTTGGTGAAGTGAGAAAAATATAGGCATAAATTAAATTTATGGGATCAAATAACTAAAAATTGGCATGTGCATATGTGTTCACCCTTTTTGTGATGAAGCCCCTAAAAAATTCTGGTGCAAGCAATTACCTTCATAAGTCACATGCTTAGTGACAGGATGTCCACCTGTGTGCAATCTAAGTGTCACATAGTCTGTCAGTATATACACACCTTTTCTGAAAGGCCACAGAGGCTGCAACACCATTAAGCAAGAGGCACCACTACCAAACAACACCATGAAGACCAAGGAGATCTCCAAACAAGTCAGGGACAAAGTTGTTGAGCAGTACAAGTCAGGGTTGGGTAATAAAAAAATATCCCAATCTCCGATGATCCCCCGGAGCACCATCAAATCCATTATCATCAAATGGAAAGAACATGGTAGCACAACAAACCTGCCAAGAGAGGGCACCCACCGAAACTCTGAGCCCGGGCAAGAAGGGCATTAATCAGAGAGGCAGCACAGAGACTAAAGATAACCCTGAAGGAACTGCAGAGTTCCCAAGCAGAGACTGGAGTATCTGTCCATACGACCACAATTAGCTTGTACACTCCATAAAAGTGGCCTTTATGGAAGAGGGGTCAGAAAAAAGTCTTTATTTACACACAAAAATTGTAAGGCTCATTTTGAGTTTGCCAAAAGACATGTGGGAGACTCCCCAAATGTATGGAGCAAGGTGCTGTAGTCAGATGAGACCAAAGTTGAAATTTTTGCCTACCAAGGTAAATACTATGTCTGGCGCCAAATCAACACAGCTTATCACCCCAAGAACACCTTCCCCACAGTGAAACATGGTGGTGGCAGCATCATGTGGTAGGGATGTGGCAAAACATATGTCTCTGGGTTAGGTCCCCTGATCATCTGTGACCCTACCAACGCCCCTGATTTAAGCAATTACAGCAAAATCTCAGCATAATCTCAGTTCTGAGGCTGCTGTGGTCACAGGACTTAAGTGGGATTCTAGCCCATAATGTGTTAGGAGTGCAGTATCATGTTTGTAATGGCTTTATTATAAATAAGTGTTTATGTTATTGACTCGCCCTCCCTGAGCGATGGGGTTACTCAGAGCCGGGTCAGTGTAGGTGTTGCGGGGATGCAGTCGTGGCCTAGACCCGTTCCGTGCCCAGGAATGTCACATTAAAATAATGGGCTTTTTGGATGAGTGGTTGTTCAACTACGCCACCTGTGGTTTCCGGTGAAGGCCACCAGCGCTGCAACAGTCCTCTGAGGCTGGTGTTCTGGCAGCTTGGTTGGTACTACTCCCCACAGGCGGAGTAGGCCTCAGGGCAGTGTTTGGTGAAACTGTATGGTGGGTGCAGTGCCGCGCGGGAATAAACAAGCAGAGGCAGTGAATGAAGTCATCCGGGTCTTTACTCACTGTAGATGAACTTTCAGCCGCAAAGCTTCTCACTGCTACACACGGCGTACTGCAGCCACCGGGAAGGGGGTCCTGCACTTCCCAGGTAGATCAGGAGCACCTGTCGAGACCCCGCTGGTGTGTGTGTTCCTCTCCTTGGTAAGTTCTCCCACTGAGTCTTCTCCTGACTGTGTGTGGAATGAATGTGGTGTAAGGCCGGGTCCCACTGGGTAAACGCAGTTTAAGAGATACAGGTGGCGACTCCGCTCCGTCCGTATCTCCCTGGGATCCACTAAGCCTCCGGGCTTTTCTGACTGAGACGTGAAGTGACAAAGCCAGATATCGGGTGCCGGTTACCCCTTTTGCAGCAGGAATCCCTCTGACTAGGCCAGAGTGAAGAATACAGGTGGCGACTCCGCTCTGTCCGTATCCCCCTGGGATCCTTTTGCCTGTGGAGCCTATCTCCTCCGTTCCCCTCCAGGGCCTTCTTAGAACAGGACCCTGACCGGGTAGAGACAGTGGTTAACTCTGACCCGCTCCTCGTCTCAAGGCCAGAGTACGAGGACCGCAAATCTTCAGCCAGCTACAGACTCTTGCTGGACCCTGGCAGAAGACCCTCAGTCAAAGACCTTGAACTTAAGATGGCCGTAGATTATATATCAATTAATAAGTGCTTCCTAAAAGTGTGTCCTCCACCCTCACCCACTACATGGTTCCCCCTATCTTTGGTTCCCCCCATCTCCTCTATCCCAGGCCGGGGCAGCACCCTGGTACATTTAGGCCCCCTACAGGACAGGATTGGTGTAGTGTTGAGTGTGAAGTGGGGTCCTGAGTGATGCTCCATCCTTACCTGGAAGAGGAGATACCACACCTCTATCTGAGGTGCAGTACCCCTGTGGCGACTGAACCCTCAGGGGCGCCACATTATGTAATGTAATTACAGGAAAACTAAGTTTAATCTTGGTGTGCATTTACCCAGACGAGTCTGGGAGTGCCATCACTCATCACTGCACATCACTGTTATCATGCCTAAAGCAGTGTGCAGTGTGATTGACAAAGCGGTGTGTGTAGGGAGGAGGAGAAGAGGGATGACTTGTTCTTCTCCTCCATGCTCTTCCTGCACATGCTGGTTAGCCAATCACCCCGTTGTGGATGTGATGCCAGTGAAGTGCATGGATACTGTAAGTGACGGTGCTCCTGGACTAGCCTGGGTGCAGACGAACTGACACTAAACTTCAGTTTTGCAGTAACTACATAAACACTTAATTATAATAAAGACATGATAACAAACATGATACAGAACTCCCATAACATAATGGGGTAGATCTTGCTGTCTTGTGATCACAGCAGCCTCAGCACTGTTTCATGCAGTGTGAGAAGTGCTTGACCACAGGAGTGAACTAACAAGGGAAAGGGAAAAGTGAAGAGTGCCAATTATAATGTGAGCTAGCAGGTTTGTAGAAAATGTATCTGTACCATTGCAGACAAATATAATCTCCCACAGTGAATTAGGAATAAGAAGAGGTCTGCAGTCCAAACAGCTGAACTTTGGAGAGAAAAGCTTCATAAAAGTACTTTACATTGAGCGTCGTGTGAACAATATATTTTTCATTGGACATATACTTTAATAATCAAAGTGTCAATATTACAAGTTAACACCTATGCATAGGACACAGAATAACTGTTAATTTGCAGATTGGTGGGGTTCAACTGCTAGGATCCCACCAATCCAGAGAACATAGATATGAATTGGTCTTTCGGAATACAGTGGTGATTGTTCATACTCTCCTCTACTCTAATCAGGCCCATAGATAATGAATGGAGCAATGGCGGGCATGTGCGACCATCACTTTATTCCGGCGGGGCATTTCAGAGTCCCGTTTTCGCTGGATGTACCAAAGGTCAAAACACCACTGATCCGCAAGTTATCAGCTATCCTGTGTCCTGTGGATAGGTGTTAACTTGCAATGTTGGGAATAACCCACCATAAAATATACTGTATAGGCGATGACGTGACATAAAAATCATAGACAGAAAAAAAACAATATTTTAATATAATGTCACAGTAACTGATGAATAGTAAAATATTCCTAAATGGCTGATACATTGTGATGTTGTAACTTGAGAGCTTCAGTCTGTGTTACTAAACTGTGACCCAAATATTTAGGCAGTTTAACAAATGTATTAAAAAAAAATACTGGAGTGGAATGTTTTTGACGATTCCATTTGAACAGTTACAAAATTCTAGGTAATATTTATAACTCCAGTGAATTATAAAGATATCTTAATGTATCTTTTTTACCTGTTTGAAATAAATAGCTGCCACTGACTTTACTGCAATAGGGTCCAATAGCTCTTACTGACATAGAGTATTGACTGCCACAAGCGAGGTCCTTCATTTCACATGAGGAATTGGATGAATGACAAATGTATATTTCTCCATTAGTGCCTGCTACTTGTACGGTGTAATTCACAGCACCTTGTGCTTCTCCCCAGGCCAGGACAACCAACTCAGAAGTAATATTAGCTTGTAAATTCACTGGAGAACATGGACCTGAAAGATGAGTAAACGTATGATTTATTAATCCAGATTTTATACAACAAAATCTAATGTAACGCAATGTAAATTGATAATGAGGTTTGAATTAGGGTTCATTCATAAAAATTAGGGCTCATTCAGACTTCATTTTTTCTCATACACGTTCTACTCTTGTTTTTCAAGAACTTGTACCTATTATAGTCTATTGGGCTGATCACAACTCCATGTATGTTCACATGTCCCAGTAGTCTGCACAATTTCACAAAGACTTATCTGATATTGATTAGCTTCTCGGATCAAAATTGCCAGTACAAGTCTATTGGCCCTTAAAAAAAAATCACACAGCACTTGGATGCCATCCCTGTGCTTTCTGTTTTTCACAGACTGTTTGATATTAGAAGCTTGAAAAACCTCCATCACATGTTTTTTATCTGAGAAAAAGTGATGAAACTCTGCCCAAACTCTCATAGTATAAACTGATCAAACTCTGATCACACTCTGCTCAAATCCACTGATGACACTCAGACTGGTTTTTGTGTACAAGAAACATCATTGCCATCTGAATGAAGCTTTAGTTATATTCCTTGCAAAACAGCCAATGGCTTTTATTTTCCATGGATTAAAGTTTTCTTGACTGATCTGCTCATGTAGGTTGTTTTTGAAGACTAAAAGAAAATCTGATATTCCTAGTAGGGACTATATTTAACAAAACATTTGTGAAACATAGGTAAAACTTTATAAAAGAACAAAGAAATAAACGAAATATTGCTAAAGACTCTAACCACAACCTCCTTTATCTTTGCCAAATCACAGTCCAAAGGGTAATACAAATAAAGCAATGCACATTATTTGTCATAGGAGACATCTGTTTTACTTCTCTCTTACCCCTCCAGTGCTAGAAAATGTGCAAAAATGAAATCTAGGGTTTGGACTGACTCGGGATCCGTTCAGTCTTTATGCTGTCCGTGTGCCAAACACACAGACTAATGTAAGTGAATAGGGTAGTGCAGATGAACAGTTCTACACATGGTCCGATGATCTACAAGTAAAAAAGTCACAGCATGTACAACTCTCATCCACTTTTTTTATCAGACTCGCAAATATAATTGAATGTCATAGAGACACAGCATAGAAAACTGTATTTGGCCTTGGGAAATTTTTTAATTCATGTATAAAAACGGAAATTATATGGATGTCAAAAATGGACATGCGGGTTGAGATTTGGAGGCCATACGGGATGGCAATATGGATATTATTATTCATAACGTGGTCTAAACCCAGCCTTAGGCCTCATTCAGATCTTTGTTTTGTTTTTGTACATGAAAAAAACTGATCCATTCTCATCCGTGTTTGGTCAGTGTCATCATTAGAAAATAAGGACTGGAAAGACACAAAGCACTAAATAGGGTCTTATCTGGGTAACAATGTTAAAAGAATTGCATAATGGTGCTTGTGGCACCCCAGGGGTCCGGTTGCCAAAGTGGCATTACCTCCCTCACAAGGGGTGATGCCATGCCTGGAAGCAAGAAGGGGTCCCCTAATCAGGTTTATTAGCATACAACACTTTCCTGGCTCCAGACCAGAAAGGGGAGCTCCTCCCCTTAACAACTGGAATCTGGAGGCGGGGTTAATAAGAATGAGTGGAGAGTAGTTGGAGACGTGAGAGCGTCGAGGAAGGACCTGGGGAAGGAAGCTGTGGACAAGCTCACCCCAGAGAGAAGCTCAAAGGAGCTGGACACCATGGAGTCCGTGGTTGCAGGGCACTGAAGGTCCAGCCGCTAAATCCATAGGGCACTAGACTGCAGGTCTCCTGGCCCCATCAGACACCCAGCGGCTCAGCAGCATCGTATTGCCCAGCACCGCCACGTAGGAGCGACACTTGAGGAAGGCCCGAGCAGCCTGCCATACGGGTGAGGAAAAAGACGTTTTACTCAGGGACGAGGGCCGCAGCATAGATTCAAGCAGCAGGGCCAAAGAGAATAGCGCAGAGGGAAGGCCTCCAACTCCACCTGGCGAGGTGGATCCCCAACTTGCTTCCAGGCCTCCAGGGTCTCCACTACCAGCTAGTACCCGTGCCCCGATCTGCTCTAACAAAAGTAAAAATAGAGGAAACCGCCATTAATTCGTTGTCTGGTCATTATCTGCGCCCTCAGCCCTGCATTACACCGCACCAACAACATATACCTCCACAATTCTTCATATACTGCCCTGGAGCTAAGCTCTGCCAGTGGAGAGCTGAACCAACTCGGCTGCGTCACCATCGGCTCGAATGGATCAGCACCGCAGCGGCGGCCCCATATAGCCGCATACCACAGGTGGCGTCACGAACATTATCTCTAAAAACTTTATTCCCTTTTACTTTTCCTTTAATTGACCGCCCTGGGTCACGGACCGGGTCACTGCCACCGTGACATCCCCATCACCGACTAGCCCGGCTACCGAGTACCCCACGGCCCAGGGGGCGCGTCATGCTCACCTAGCCGGATTGTGTGCACACAACCACTAATGATGCTTAAGGCTGCTGCAGACCCAAGAGTTGATGAAAGTGCAGGTAATGTAGAAACAAATGGGTTAATTCTACGTTAGTATATAAACTTCTTCCTCAGCTATCATGGCTGTCCTGAGGAAGAAGTTTATATACTTTGAAACGTGTTGACAAATAAACCACTTATACTTGGATTGGCATCCATCATCCTTCCACACGTCAGCGCAGAATTAACCCATTTGTTTCTCCATTACCTGCAATTTTACCATCAGTGATTCATCAGTTTTTCTCACATGCCTAAAAAACCAAACCATGGAGGTTTCTCAATCTTCTCCAAGCAAACAGTCCGGGAAAATAGACATCACTAGTATGTGACTAAGGCTATGTTCACATAGCATTTTCCACTACATCCATTTGCTCCGTCGGGGCTTAAGTCGAAACCCCGCAAAACGGGATCTGGCAGTATGCTCTGATGGGGCCTCTGACTATAATGATGCAGATGAAGTCACAGTGTGCTCTGTCGTGCATCATTTTGGGTTGTATACGCCTTTACTTGAGGCGGGCAGCCAGGCGTAGTGTGTGACGTGTCTGTGGAAATACTCGGTGGGTGAAGCTCCTATCAAACACGTCTATGGCATTTGCACACATTTACACTGTGTTGTTACATTTTACAGCACTATAAGTTTTCTTCAGTAACCAGAAACTATTTTTTGCATAAGGAATTAAAACCCAATTTAAAAATAATAATGTAATCTCACCTGTTAGAAGCTGAGTGGCACGGCTTTCTTCACTGCTGCAAACCTCATTGTGTGCGCTGACGGCTACAGCGTAGCTCTCCCCACATGCCAGATCCTGTACCCAACACCTCGTGTCCTCACTTCTGCAATGTCTGTTTCCATATGAGCTGTTCATTGACAAGGTATAATTGGAGGCTCCAGGTGAAACACCCCAAGATACCAGAGCTGAGTTATCTGTACAGTTTAGGGAGGGATGTACATCCACAGGAGCACAAGGGGCTGTAGATTAGAATTGACATCATGTGAGTAAAGGAATAACTCCTGACTCCTGTTGTTATTAAGTGATAGGAGCAATGTCCAGTGAAGTGTCCACTAAGAAAACTAAAAGTAAATACATGAAGCAGTGGTGTAACGTGGGGGGGGCACAGGGTAGCAAGTGTCAAAAATCTGTGACAGTGCACATGCCTATGACTTCCAGAAAATGCAATTTTTAGCTGTATCAGCATAAATATGTTATTGATACAGTTGGAACCTAGGGCAGAGCAGGCAGCTTTAGAGTTATGTCCTACAAGATGTCAGTGTCCCATTGCAGTGAGCGCAATGATGCAGTTGCATTGCACCTCCTGTGCTGGTTTGCTCTGTGTGCAGAGGGGAAGAGAACACAATTGCTTGGATCATGTGTGTATAAACTTTGGGGATGATTCATCAAAACTTTTACACCAGAAAACTGGTGTAAAAGTTTTGAAAAATTGCAACATTTTTGCACAAAGGGGAGTTGCACAAATATGTTGCAACTTCTGGAGTTTTCATGCCAGTTTGAATCAGCTCCACCTAACTGGGCGAAGCTGAGGCGTGGCCATGCCTTCTGTCAAATTCTTCTCAAAAATTGCTGAAATTTTGTACAACAGAAATGTTACTCCAGTCGGGGAATGGAATAGCATTTCTGGTGCAGTGCTCGGAAGCGCACGCTACACAGAAGATGCGCTGAATTCATTAAGCGGCGTGTGGCTCTCAATGAATTTGGCACCGTATATCCAGCAATATTGGAGTGTGCACTACGCCAGTCTTGAAGAATTGGCCTCTTTTTGGGGGGATGTGTGGAGGGTCACAAAGATGGAATTATTACTTTTAGAGAGGGCACTCATCTAGACTTCACTATTTTATAAGGGGGCTGTCACAAACCGATCGGAGCCACGTGCCCCTGATCCTTCCTTAAAATTTCCGTGAGTTCCGGGTTTAGGATAATGTGAAAGGTCTCTGGACACGGCAGGAAGGGTGCTGTCATGGGTCCAGGGCGGTTCCTTGGGTCTTTCAGCACATCTGTAGCAACAGGTGACCCTCAACAGAAGACGCCTCCTCTCTCACAGAGGGACACATTTATACGTAACTTGGGCAGGGCAGAAAATGGGCGATTTACATGTAATCTCCTCTTCCCTTCTATCAGACATTTCATAATCCATTTCCCAGCAATATTCTCATTGTAAGGTGCGCATGGTAATTGATCTAACACAGGAGCTTCCCCTGACTTCAGAGGTAATTCAATTAGCTATTCCTCATTGCCATGATTCAATTAGCTCCCCCATACTCTTGTCAGGAATAGGCGTTTGCACTACAAAGGTATATATCCTAGCTGACCTGTATTCAATTCTCTCCTGGCTTGTCACCCTGGGCAATAGCATCCTTTTGGAGCCGGCATAGTAACGTAATGGTAATTAAGTCATATCCTGACTGTGGGGAATACACCATTTCCCCTGGGGTCCTTTGAAGTCAGACAGACTAGCATTCCTGCTGAGACCTTCATAACTGGGAATATGAATTTCCAGTCCCTGGCCTCACCACAGGGGCATTGATACTTTCTAAAGGAGGAACTTCGAGGCATTATTATGTGTCATTGTTTATTATCTACTGTCATTATTGATACTAGATGACGGACTGCAATACTTTCCTTGCGCCGGGCACTGGCAATCCACGCAATGCCACTGACATGAAGACTTTTCATTTATGCAGATTTTCTAGCATAAATTAAAATTTTGCATATTATAGATTGGGCAACTAAATATCAGATCTAATACAAATAGTTTTGCAAAGAACAACAGCATAATAACTAAATGGGGACCTATGGTAACAGGTTTTGAGGGTCCATCAAAACTTCACAAATAGATATTTGCCATACTGTACATATGAGGCTTGTAGAAGTCATATAGAAGTTTGGTGAATGTATGAAAAGACAGGAATGTCACGTAGTGCTCACACTGGTCATTGAGACTTACGTCTAGAATAGTCACACAATGCAGTAACATCTATTGTTTTGTATTATTGAATTGTATTGCATTTTTTTTCATGAATCCAATATTGACTACAGTAAATATCTATGCACAAAAACAGTTTTGTTAGATTCATTGAGCTCCGCTGCCTTACCGGAGTGGATCGTGACATTCTGACTTATCGGCCCATCGCAGTATTGGTTTGTGGCATACACAGACGCCGCGTATTCTTGTCCACAGGGCAGACTGGGGAAGGTGCAATTCGCTTCTGTGGATTTGCATGTTCTATTAACTCCATCAGAGCCCATCAAATTAGAGGTGAAATTTCCAATATTGGCCATTACATTCCATGACAGAAGCAGCGATCCAGTATGACAATGCATTTGTGTCACGACAAGACCAGGAGCACACGGAGCTTGCAAAGACAAATATGGACATTCTTAAAAATGGTTTCATTGTAAAAAGTTAGATTTATACTTGCACATATACATCTCCACATATTGTCATTCCTCATTCACCTAACCACGGTCGGCCTTCACCTTGCTGCAGATTATATGTTGTTTGTACCTGTGACAAGTTGTGTGACGATGCTGCTTTCACCTTGGCATTGTGCATTTGATGCTGTGACAATAAAGTCATATGTGAGTCCACAGTTTAGATGATCAATGTTACAGGTAGTGGATGTGGAGTTACAGGTAGGACCATCTACTTCTGGTCCTATGATCGATGCTAAGTAACGGGCAGCCCCAGATGTCCGGCTCCAGAATAGAGCTGCTCGGTTGGTCAGGCAGTCAACCTCTGCGGTGACATTCTGTGGCTTGCAGGGTGCTATAAAGAAAAGGTAAATTAAAGAAATTACTGCTAAAATAGTTATGTATGAACATCTTGGTCAAACCTCCGTATTCAGTCATATAATATACATATAGTATATATGATTTTTCTTAAAGGGGTATTCTCATGTTATTAAATTCCATTAATTAGTTAGATAGCAGGTTTGCAATTGATCTGCTGTCTTTATCCAGTAATGAGAGCATTTATCTTTCAGAATATACAGCTGGCTTCCATGGAGCTCGGCTAGTTGTGCCTGCCCAGAACCTGGCCAAGTGTGACCAGTAGGTACATTCCAGGCTAGAAGTTAACTTCTAATATCCCAGCCATCTCTATCCAGTCTATTGATTTTATGCAGCAATTATCTGCTCACCTCCCTCCCCCTCCATCTCAGCTCCTGATAAGCTACTGTTATATATCTTGCAAAATCACCAGGCTTCTCAGCTTTCAGAGCAGTGCTCCTAATGATCGATTGTATGGATTTCATGTCCAGAGCTGTATGGTTGTTCAAATCCCTTGTTATCTGTATAAGTAAATACAGTGATATAAGGGGCTTCATCAAAGAAAATAACTTTGCAGAAAGCAAAGCGATTGGACTGCAGAAGACTGGGGAAAAGTTATTTTCTCTGATGGCGCCCCCTTATAACTGTTTGGATTATCTAGAAGAATAATTGACCAGAGAAGAAATGGTGAGCACTACCATGAGTCCTGTGTCATGCCAACAGTAAAGCATCCTGAGGCCATTCATGTGTGGGAGCTTTTCATCCATGGAGGTGCTCACTCACAATTTTTCCAAAGAACACTATCATGGATAAAGAATAGGATCTAAACCTCCTCCAAGAGCAACTTCTCCCAACAATCCAGGAGCAATTTGGTGTTGAACAATGCTTTTCCTGGTAAGATGGACACCATGTCACAAGGCAAAAGTGATAACCAAATGGCTAGGTGAACAAAAGATTGAAATTTGGGGTCCATGACCAGGAAACTTCTCAGATCTCTATCCCATTGAAAACCTGGGGTCAGTCCTCAAAAAGCAAGAGACAAAACAGAAATTATGATGAACTCCAAGCACTGATTAGACGAGAATGGGTAGTCATCAGTCAGAGTGAAGGGCAGAAGTGTTGGAAAATAAAGGTCAGCACTGGAAATATTGAGTCTTTACATAAACTTAATGTGATTATCAACAAAAGGAAAAACTTATCAAATGTTGATAACTGTAATTCAGTAATCACAGAAACATCTGACTAAAAGATCTAAAAACATTGAAGCAGTAAACTACTGTATGTGAAAACCAAAATTTGGGTCAGTCCCAAAACTTTTGGCTACGACTGTATAAAATGAATAGAGAAGGGAAAATGACAGGTTTAAGAGTGGACGCAGTGGTACAGAATAATATAGCATTCAGGCAATCCGTGGAATCTACATCGTCATCATTTATGTGATCAGAGATGAAATCACCTGTAAAGATATAGTCGGTGGCGTTGACTCTGCTGCTACAACTTGGCCCAAATGTTTCCACCATAACTGCATATTGCTGACCACATTTTAAGCCATAGGCTACACAGCTGGCATCTGAAGTGTTGCATATACTCCTCGCTCCGTCCTCAGTGCTGAGCGCAGCTGTGTAGGTGACTCCTCCTGCGGCTGCCTCCCAGGTGACATCTGCATAGTCGCTACCACATTGGTGCAGCGCATTAATGTTTCTTACTGCACAGGGGACTAAAAATATATAAAACAATTATTTCCACACTTAAAAAACACTCCTAGCAAAGATTGTATTCCCTAACTCCTTAATAATATATATGTAGTGCAGTGTGGATGTGTGTCAATACTTACCGATCACTCACTTATCCAGTTCCCAGCAAAGTTCTGATCCTCTTCTGAACCACGCGACTGCAATTCAGCTTAGCCGGTTCACAAAATATCTCAATCTAAGCTTATTAGAGTCACTTTGAGGCTCTCAAAGACAGACATTGAGAAAGTAACTGCCAATCCGTACCAAAGAAGCTTTTTATTCGGCTCATCTGATTTGTGGTCACGTGGTTCAGAAGAGGATCGGAACGATGCTGGGAACAGACAGGATGGTGATCATTAAGTATAAAACACATCCAAATTTCACTACATACATATTGATAAGGGATTAGAGAATAACAATTTAGTTGCGAGTACTTCTTTAAAAACCTAATTTTCTTGGACAAACAGCATCTTGTGGTTTTTTGGAACTGCCTACAAAGTATATGGTTTAATGAAAATATTTAGGGGAGTAGTTATAATGAGTGCAGAGATATCACTTGAACCTAAAGGGGGTCCAAAGACCTCCCTGTGACATAAAAAGACACTACTATTATATACACTGCTCAAAAAAATAAAGGGAACACTCAAATAACACATCCTAGATCGGAATGAATGAAATATTCTCATTGAATACTTTGTTCTGTACAAAGTTGAATGTGCTGACAACAAAATCACACAAAAATCATCAATGGAAATCAAATTTATTAACCAATGGAGGCCTGGATTTGGAGTCACCCCCAAAATTAAAGTGGAAAAACACACTACAGGCTGATCCAACTTTGATGTAATGTCCTTAAAACAAGTCAAAATGAGGCTCAGTATTGTGTGTGGCCTCCACGTGCCTGTATGACCTCCCTACAACGCCTGGGCATGCTTCTGATGAGGTTGCAGATGGTCTCCTGTGGGATCTCCTCCCAGACCTGGACTAAAGCATCCGCCAACTCCTGGACAGCCTGTGGTGCAACGTGATGTTGGTGGATGGAGCGAGACATGATGTCCCAGATGTGCTCAATCGGATTCAGGTCTGGGGAACGGGCGGGCCAGTCCATAGCTTCAATGCCTTCATCTTGCAGGAACTGCTGACACACTCCAGCCACATGAAGTCTGGCATTGTCCTGCATTAGGAGGAACCCAGGGCCAACCGCACCAGCATATGGTCTCACAAGGGGTCTGAGGATCTCATCTCGGTACCTAATGGCAGTCAGGCTACCTCTGGCGAGCACATGGAGGGCTGGGCGGCCCTCCAAAGAAATGCCACCCCACACCATTACTGACCCACTGCCAAACCGGTCATGCTGAAGGATGTTGCAGGCAGCAGATCGCTCTCCACGGCGTCTCCAGACTCTGTCACATGTGCTCAGTGTGAACCTGCTTTCATCTGTGAAGAGCACAGGGCGCAAGTGGCGACTTTGCCAATCCTGGTGTTCTGTGGCAAATGCCAAGCGTCCTGCACGGTGTTGGGCTGTGAGCACAACCCCCATCTGTGGACGTCGGGCCCTCATACCACCCTCATGGAGTCGGTTTCTAATCGTTTGTGCAGACACATGCACATTTGTGGCCTGCTGGAGGTCATTTTGCAGGGCTCTGGCAGTGCTCCTCCTGTTCCTCCTTACGCAAAGGCGGAAGTAGCGGTCCTGCTGCTGGGTTGTTGCCCTACTACGGCCCCCTCCACGTCTCCTGGTGTACTGGCCTGTCTCCTAGTAGCGCCTCCAGCCTCTGGACACTATGCTGACAGACACAGCAAACCTTCTTGCCACAGCTCGCATTGATGTGCCATCCTGGATGAGCTGCACTACCTGAGCAACTTCTGTGGGTTGTAGAGTCCGTCTCATACTACCACGAGTGTGAAAGCACAACCAACATTCAAAAGTGACCAAAACATCAGCCAGAAAGCATTGGTACTGAGATGTGGTCTGTGGTCCCCACCTGCAGAACCATTCCTTTATTGAGGGTGTCTTGATAATTACCAATAATTTCCATCTATTATCTATTCCATTTGCTCCACAGCATGTGAAACTGATTGTCAATCAGTGTTGCTTCCTAAGTGGACAGTTTGATTTACTTGGGAGTTATATTCTGTTAAGTGTTCCCTTTACTTTTTTGAGCAGTGTATATATATATATATATGTGTGTATATATATATATATATATATATATATATATATATATATAGTGGCATGTAAAAGTTTGGGCACCCCTGGTCAAAATCACTGTTATTATGAACACTTAAGTAAGTTGAAGATGAAATGATCTCTAAAAGACCTAAAGTTAAAGATGACACATTTCCTTTGCATTTTAGGCAAAATATATATATATTCATCTTTTATATTTAAAAAATGACAAAAGGTAAAAAGGGCCAATGCACATGTTTAGGCACCCTGTATGGTTATTACCTAGTAGTACCCCCTTTTGAAAGTATCACAGCTTGTAAATGATTTTTGGAGCTAGGCAAGAGTCTTTCTATTCTTGTTTAAGGGATTTTCATCCATTCTTCCTTGGAAAATTCTTCCAGTTTGGTGATATTACTGGGCTGTCTTGCATGTACTGCTATTTTGAGGTCTAGCCACTGATTTCCAGTGATGTTCAGATCAGAGGACCGTGAGGGCCATTGTAAAAGCTTCAGCTTGAGCCTTTTGAGGTAGTCTATTATGGATTTTGACGTGTGTTTAGGATCATTGTCCATTTGTAGAAGCCATCCTTTGTTAAACTTCAGATTTTTTACAGATGGTGTTATGTTTGTGACGCGCCCCCTGGGCCATGTTGTTAGGGATACCCGGAGCCGGATCAGATGGGGGTTGTAGTCTCCGAGTGGCTGTGACCCGGTCCGTGCCCAGGGTGTCAAACTCAGTGTGCGGCAGTCCTTGCAGATGTTCTTAGTGTCGACTACGCCACCCGTTGATTTGCGGTCAAAAGGCCGCCGCTGCAGGATGGTCCGCTGAGGCTGGTGGTGTGTGTGCAGCTGTGGTAGTATAACCCCCAACGGGAGGGGTATAGCCTCAGGGGGTCAGACGTGGAGGATGGTGGTTGTGAAGGTGCAGCAAGGAGACTCAGAGGCATGAAATGCAGTTTCAGGGTTTTTACTCACTGGTGTTGCTCGGGTCACTCTGTACAGCAGTGACCACCCAAGCCGTGCTGCGTCCACCAGGTGCGGGACTCGGTCAACTCCCGGGCAATTCCTGAGTATGGTCCTGAGCTCCCTTCTTCTCTCTCTCTCTGGCCGTTCTCACCAGGGATCCACCTATGTCCGGCTCCCTCGGGTCTCTTGGTGGTTGAACCTTCTCTGGCTTCCCTGACCCTATGCTCGGTGTGCCATTCTGGTGGATTTGGTGAGGGTCGTGGCAAATCTTGACCACGACCTCCGGTTCCTGGCTAAGGTTTGCTTTGGCCTCCGCCAGCTTGGGATCCGGTACCCTTTTGCCGACCCTTCACCCTTTTGTCCTTATTCTGGGATCTTGGGGTCCCCTCTCGTCCTGCGCCTCTGAGTCCCTCTTCCTTCTCCTCTCCTGGAGTTACTGCTGACTCACTGACTGACTGACTGACCCTGTCCTAAGATGGTGCCCACCTTATATACTCCCTCTATGTGTGAGCTCAGATGACCAGCACCCAATGAGCTCCTATCTTTACCCAGACTACTCCCCCTATCTGCCCCTACACTACTGGGATGTTCCACCCCCCTCCCACTCCAGCCAGGGACAGACGCTGTCGTACCTGCACATAAACTGGTGGGAGTACCGTTGATCTGTCCCCCGGAAATGGGATGTATGTAGTGCATGCAGCCTTCTAGCTCAGTTCCATACTCCATCCTTACCCGGGAGTGGAATACCACACCTGTGGCTTGAGGTGTAATACCCCTGTAGCAGCCGAATCCTCAGGGTGCTACATTTGCATCAAGAATTTTTTTAAATTTCATTGAATCCATTCTTCTCTCTACCCGTGAAATGTTCCCTGTGCCATTAGCTGCAACGCAACCCCAAAGCGTGATTGATCCACCCTCATGCTTAATGGTTGGCGAGATGTTCTTTTCCTGAAATTCTGTGCTCTTTTTTTCTCCACACATACCTTTGATCATTGTGTTCTATTTTAACCTCATCGGTCCGCAGGACTTGTTTCCAAAATGCATCAGGCTTGTTTAGATGTTCTTTTGCATACTTCTGACACTAAAATAATTATATGGTGAGGACACAGGAGAGGTTTTCTTCTGATGACTCTTCCATGAAGGCCATATTCGCGCAGGTGTCTCTGAACAGTAGAACAATGTACCACAACTCCAGAGTCTGCTAAATCTTTCTGAAGGTCTTCTGCAGTCAAGTTGGGGTTCTGATTTGCCTCTCTAGCAATCCTACAAGCAGCTCTCACTGAAATTTTGCTTTCTCTTCCAGACCTTATCTTGACCTTCACTGTTCCTGTTAACTGTCATTTCTTAACTATATTTTGAACTGAGGAAAAGGCAACTTGAAAACACTTTGCAATCGTCTTATAACCTTTTCCTACTTTTTGGGGCTCCACCATTTTCATTTTCAGAGTGCTAGGCAGCTGCTTAGACAAACCCATGGCTGCTGTTTTTTGGCACAAGGTTACAGGAGGCTGGGTTTTTATAAACCTTGGAAATTTGCATCACCTGGCCTTTCCTAACGGTGATAGTGAACAAGCCATAACCCTAACAGGCTAATTAAGGACTGAAACCTTGGTCAAAGTTACCTGAGCACACAAATCTCCAAAGGTGCCCAGACATTTGCATCGGCCCATTTTCCTTTTTGTAATTTTTAAAAAGAAAAATTACAATGTTTATTTTTTTTCCCTAAAATACAAAGGAAATGTGTCATCTTTAACTTTAGGCCTTTTAGAGACCATTTCATCTTGAACTTGCTTAACTGTTCACAATAACAGTAATTTTGACCAGGGGTCCCCAAACTTTTACATGCCACTGTACATAATTTTTATCGTAGGTACACTTCAAAAGTGAGAGACAGAATCAAAAAATAAAAATCCAATCCAGAAAATCGCATGGTATGATTTTTACATAATTAATTTGCATTTTATTGCATGAAATAAGAATTTGATACTATAGAAAAACAGAACTTAATATTTGGTCCAGAAACCTTTGTTTGCAATTACAGAGGTCAGGCATTTCCTGTAGTTCTTGACCAAGTTTGCACACACAGCAGCAGGGATTTTGTCCCACTCCTCCATTCAGATATTCTCCAGATCTTTCAGGTTTCGGGGCTGTCGATGGGTAACAATGAGTTTCAGCTCATCTGACCACAGCACCGTCTCCCAATATCTCACAGAATCATCCTTTTGTTCATTGGCAAACTTCAGACGGGCCTGCACATGTGCCTTCTTGAGCAGGGGGACCTTGTGGGCACTGCAGGATTTTAAACCTCTAAGGCCTAAGGTATTACCAATGGTTTTCTTGGTGACTGTGGTCCCAGCTGCCTTGAGATGATTAACAAGTTTCCCCCGTATAGTTTTAGGCTGATCTCTCATCTTCCTCAAGATCAAGGATACCCCACGAGGTGAGATTTTGCATGGTGCCCCAGATCAATGTCGATTGACAATCATTTTGTATTTCTTCCATTTTCTTACTATTGCACCAACAGTTGTCTCCTTCTCGCCCAGCGTCTTACTTATGGTTTTGTAGCCCATTCCAGCTTTGTGCAGGTCTATGATCTTGTCCCTAACATCATTAGAAAGCTCTTTGGTCTTGCCCATGTTGTAGAGGTTAGAGTCCGACTGATTAATTGAGTCTGTGGACAGGAGTCTTTTATACAGGTGACTATGTAAGACAGCTGTCTTTAATGCCGGTAACGAGTTAATTAGGAACGTCTAACTGGTCTGTAGGAGCCAGAACTCATAATGGTTTGTAAGGGATCAAATACTTATTTCTCACTGCAAAATGCAAAAAAAATATCTAATTTATACAATGTGATTTTCTTGATTTTTTTTGGGATATTCTATCTCTCAATGTTAAAATTAACCTACCCTTAAAATTATAGACTGTTCATGTCTTTGTCAGTGGGCAAACTTACAAAAACAGAAAGGGATCAAATACTTATTTCCCCCACTGTGTATATACTCCTGTTTTTAATTTCATATACTCCTGGACAGTGCGCTGGCATTTTTTTTATTACTTGAATGTATAAAATAGCAGTGGCATAATGTTTTTTTTTCATATGAATCAAATAAAAAAATTGGTCCATGTTGCACAATATGTAGTGTTAAGATGCTATTCTCCCCTAGAAACACTGCAGCTATAGGTGTGCCAGAGAGGCACCATATGGGGGAACACAGTGCTTATAGCTTCCATCATGCCCATGTGCTTATAGCTTCCATCATGCACATGGATCAGGAATTTTTGATCATTTTTGGAAACCAGGTCTGATATGATGTGAATGCCCAAGTGCATCTTTGGCTATAACTGTTCATGGGCACAATTCAGACTTAGAAGTAGGGCATTTGTAGAAAAACAATGAAATTGCAATTTGGAAATGGAATTATAATATAAATCTCCATTCTGAGAACAAACCTGTATGAAAAGGTACAGATCCACTGAAATCACTTGTGCAAGTGTTTCCCACTGCAGCTACGGAGGCCTCCAACCTTAGACCACAGGAGAGTTGTGTGAGGCTGCAGGACGTGTCGCTGGACTGGCAATGGTGCCGCTCTCCCTGAGGTCCAGTGGCGACTGTGGTGTAATTCACGGCTGCCGCCGTCTTAGCCCAGGACACAGTTACTACATTGGACTCACAATTTATATCAGCTTGAACTTGACTTGGCACACAGGGAACTGAACGACAGAAAGTCTGATATTACAGGTTTCTATTCAACAATTCCATATACATTAGACATAAAATACTTCATTCAGTTTCCTAAACTTGTCACCACCTTCCCCATTGTTTTTAGAAGACAGTCAATCTAATGTGCCTTAGAAGAGCAATCTTTGCAATTCCCTGTTACAAGCATGTATTAAGCACGAATTCCAAGGAAAAGTTCTAATGGTCCACGATGATGTCCCACTGACGGAATTATTGCCATTATAAACAGGGCCCTTCTTCTACTCCAATTACTATTAGCATCTATTCTTGATACTTTGAGAAAACTATATCTGTAGGGAAGGCATATCTGGAGAATGATGATATTTCTTACAGCAGTGGCACAACAGTGTATTGAGCAGTCCTTAACCCCTTCACCCCCCAAAGCCTGTTTTCCCCTTCCTGATCAGGCCAATTTTTTGAGTTCTGACCACTGTCACTTTTTGAGGTAATATCTCTGGAACGCCTCAACAGATACAAGCGATTCTGAGATTGTTCTTTTTGTGACATTTTGTACTTCGTGTTAATGGTAAATTTAGGATGATATTCTTTGCGGTTACATTATTCGTGAAAATATTGGAAATTTGTTGAAAATATTACAATTTTCAAAATTATATTTTTATGCCCTTAAACCAGAGAGCTATGTCACACAAAATAGTTAATAAATAACATTTACCATATGTCTACTTTACATCAGCATCAACATAATTTTTTTTTGTTTGTAAGTTAGAAGGGTTAAAAGTTTATCACCAATTTCTATTTTTTCCAACAAAATGTACAAAACCAATATTTTTATGGACCACATCACATTTGAAGTGACTTTGAGGGGCCTATGTGACAGAAAATGCCCAAAAGTGACACCATTCTAAAAACTGCACCCCTCAAACTGCTCAAAACCAGATTCAAGAAGTTTTTAACCCTTCAGTTGCTTCACAGGAACTAAAGAAATGTGGAAGGAAAAAAATTTAAATTTTTCTTTTGCGCAATTTCTCCTAAATACATTGATACCCCATATGTGGTAGAAAACTACTATTTGGATGCATGGCAGGGCTCAGAAGGGAAGGAGCACCAATTGACTTTTGGAACGCAAAATTGGCTGGAATCGATAGCGGACGCCATCTCACGTTTGGAGAGCCCCTGATGTGCCTAACAGTGGAAACCCCAAACAAGTGACCCCATTTTGGAAACTACACCCCTCAAGGAATTTATCTAGATGTGTTATGAGCACCTTGCACCTCCAGGTGCTTCACAGAATTTTATAACATCGAGCCGTGAGAATAAAAAGTCACATTTTTCCCGCAATATGTTATTTAAGCCTCAATTTTTAATTTTCATAATGGTAACAGGAGAAAATGGATGATACAATTTGTTGTGCAATTTCTCTTGACTACGCAGATAACCCATATGTGGTGAAAAACTGCTGTTTAGTCGCACGGCAGGGCTTGGAAGGCAAGAAGCACCATTTGACTTTTGGAACACAAAATTGTCTGGAACTCATTGCAGATGCCATGTGGTGGGCACCGGCCTCAGGGCAGGTTTCACAATGGTAAATTGTGTCCATTCGTATTCCCCTCTTGGAGCATACTCTGCGTCTTGTTTGTGTTCTCTCCTTCCTTGCAGTTTGAGGAATCTCACTAGGAAAATGTTGACCTGGTGCAATACGGGCACCATCAGTTTCAGAACTACTGGGAGGGGGGCCTGGAACTGTGATTTGGGAACTGCTGAACTGCTGTTGCTGCTGTGATCACAGATCGGTTACACGGCAGCCAGCACTGCACTGGATCGCAGGAGACACAGGAGATCACAGGGGGGGGTCTACAACCGCTCTGCACGCCGGGTCTGAGGAAAAGATGGCGTGCAGAGCAGCGATCGCTATTTTAAATCAGTAATTATTGTTCAGCCAATCGGCGCCAAAATGTTAATAAACAGGTGATATCGTAATCACCCCATCCATTTTGACTGCATTGATTGGTGCTGTCTCAGACAGCTTGCCTCATTGAATTTTTTTTTTTCACTTTATTGTCAAATTGCTGTGATTGGCTGGTCAGAATTGCCTGGCCAATCACAGCGATTGCTGACGGTACAGCCCCCCGGGGCAACGTGCAGGGATGGTTTGCTGTCAGAGACAGCAGTCATCTTAACTCGTTTGCCGTGTGATGAAGCGCGGTGACTGGAACTAGCCATGAAAGGGTTTAAAGGAATCTGTCAGCAGGATTTTGCTATGTAACCTGAGATTACCATGATGAAGGGGCAGAGAGCCGGATTCCAGTTATGTTTCACTTACTGGGCCTTGTTTTGCTGTTTTAATAAAATCAGTGTTTCATCAGCAGGAGATTGTCACTAAAGGACTAGCTGCCTTGTGCTTCCTAGTCAACTGCTCTGTATAACCTCACCCCCACTACTGATTAGCATCTTTCTGTCAATGTACAGTGCACACAGTAAGCTGCCAATCAGAGTAGTGGGCGGGGATATACAGAGCTTAGCAGTCTGAGCACTGCTGGATCTGCAGCAGAGAAAACTGTGATTGTATCACAACTGCTGCACCCAGTAAACTAAGTGCTGCATCACTGAAATCAGGGTCTCTGCCCCTACATTATGCTGCTGTCAGATTACATAGAAAAATCCTGGTGACAGATTCCCTTTCACTAGGGGTCAGGGACCATGAAATGCTCCAACAGGGCCATTGTGATCTTGGGTTGTGCACAAATTAACTGTCCACATCGGACTGTGCTGCTATGAATCTTTGGGAGGCTGCTGGCTCCCTATGGAGCTTGATGTGGAGTTGCACCAGACACTTTACCAGACACTCTGCTATGGCTCTCTATCGTTTAATGGCTCAACTCTCTGGCTCAATATTCAGTGTCAGTGCTCAGGCTTACTCCACTCAGACACTTTGAGCAAGCATTCCTGGCACCCTACGTGGTCACATCGCACACTCCATGACTCGAGCCAAAATGTTGTCTTTTATAGAACAGCTCCTACCAGCCAACATTACACAACGCTCCTCAATACACCAGCATCAGGCTCTACCTGGCCATGATTTGATAATGGCACCTTCTCCTGCAAGTTGGTAAGATACAATTTTATTTCCTGGTGCCCAGTGACTGAGTGATTGGGGGCATTGCAGATCTTAGCTGCCGGCCAGCCCTACACCACTCTTGGCTAACAGGTGCACAAAGTGGGGACACGTACATAGCAACACGAATGTGGTACTAATAACCTTTTCTTAAAGTAACATACACCCAATTCCCCACAAAAGAGGGGAATTTGCGGCTTTCCCCCTCTTACATGTCCACTAGATTACATTAGCATTTCCAAAACTATTGCACCCCCCCCCCCATAGATGGCTATATTCTGTAGTTCCCTTTTAACAGCTGTTTTTCATGACCATGGTGAATATTGCAAAGAAGATTCATGTTAAAAAAAACTTTCTATATCTGGAAATGAGGCCACTTACGATGCAATCAGAAGTCACTTTAAATACATTATTTAAAGGGCTTGTCCGCTACTACCCAACCCCTTTTGAATGACTCCAGTGTAATGAATAAAATAAGAAAAAAATCATACTTACTTCCCAGAACGGCAAGAAAAAAGCCAACTTGTCTCCTGTACTGGCACCACTCCCCCGGCAATCATGTGATATTGTTTATTTCATATGAGCGCTGCAGCCAATCAGTGGCTGCTGATGAGCTGAAGCCTTAACAATTCCCCCAGCCAGAGCAGGTACAACCATATCTAGTCATCATCCTTATCTAGTATTATATTTATTTGAATAATTTGCAGCCAATATTTGAAGTCAGAGATTCCAATATACCTGTGTACAACGCAGATGGAGGGCTGGGTGCACTCTCACACCGGTCATTGACTGCTGTCACTGTCACATCATAGGCCTGTCCACATGGAAGATCACGGATCTCACACCCCAGCTCAGTATTGTTACACAGAAGATACTGGTTTTCTGGTGTCCTCAGCACTGAATAATAACTCTGAGCTCCGAGGGATTCGTCCCAACTCAACCTGATCACTGAGCTGGAGCAATTTATATCTGCAGTTACATTGTGAGGTTGACAGGGAGCTGAAATTACACAGCAAATCAAAGTCATCAGTTTCATAAATACGGAATATTCACAATGTTCAATAATCATTGAAATGCATGTGACAAACTCTTATCACTGGTGAAAGAACACAAGCTACTTACCAGTGGTGACTGTCAGTGGAATGGCTGCCGGACCCGTGCAATGCTGATTGATGGCGGCAACGGTCGCGTGATATATCTGACCGCACTGTAGCTGATTGATGATGCAGCCCGTGGCTGTTGTCTGGCAGGAAAGCATTTC
Source organism: Phyllobates terribilis (assembly GCF_046119375.1). Classification (NCBI taxonomy): domain Eukaryota; kingdom Metazoa; phylum Chordata; class Amphibia; order Anura; family Dendrobatidae; genus Phyllobates; species Phyllobates terribilis. The sequence continues at coordinate 29,166,825 of NW_027362768.1, read as the reverse complement.
TGCTCCTGGACTGGACATATTGGCAACGTAACTGATGGCGCCAGAAGTCTGACTCCAAGACATTAAAGCTGAGTTGTTGTAACAGTTGAGCTGCGGTGTCCCCATGATTGTGACACATGGAGCTGAAAAACACAATGGATACAATTTATCATTTGCAGGGGGGGTGGTGGTGGGTTTAAGTCATTTTTTTATTTTTTTGTCTTGTGGTATTCAATGCTGATTTTATGGCAAATTCTTCAAAATGGTGCATACAATTCATAAAGTTTACGCAAAGGTCAACAATTTGAAACATTTTTATTTCTTCAATTCTTCAACTTTTTTTTTAGGACTGTCCATGAGCAAAAAATCACACGATTCGCAAAATGTTGCAAAAAATGCACAAAACATTTCTAGCCTCCATAAAATCACTATGGGGACACTGGAGTACAGTAGCAACAAATTTTGCGACTTTTTGAAAAATTGTAAATTATGAATCTGAGAAAAATATCTGGAAACCCTAAACTCCGACCACAATGGTGAACATACAAAAAAACAAAAAAACAAGCAAGTACGTATACAAAAGGCTGTAAAAAAAAGTCCTAAGTTAAATGAAGAATTAGACGCAAATGAAAAACAGATGAATAAAAAAGCAAAAACAAGCAAATATAGCGTAAGTGCAATAATGAGTCGGGCCCATCATTTTATGATTTCTCTAAATCATTATAAGAAGAAAATCGGTCTGGGTATGCTAATTAGACTTTGATCAGAGTTTGATCAAAGTGGGATCCGATTTTCTCGGAGGTGGAGAGAAAAAGAAAAAAAGTTTCTCCTTCTTCTTCATTAAGTCAGTCCGTGAAACCACAGAAAAATGCTAAGAAAAAAAGCAGATAATATAGTTTAAACAATAGGTGCTGAAATTCTGCAACATCAAAAACTCACCAAATGCTCATCGTAAGAACATAGCCTTAGTCTGTATTTCTTATCCTCATGGCTGCCATTCCTGTAGGTCCTCTCATATAGAACTTTACGTTACTTACATATCCAAATAATCGTAAGACTAAATGCCCTTACCTGTGTACAGATCTATGGGCTGGCTCTCTTTACTGCTACTATCCTTACTGGCCGCTGAGACAGTTACTAGGTATTTCTGTCCGCACATTAACCCAGCAATGTCACAGGAGGTTGTAGAAGAATGGCAGACATAATTTTCCCCATCAGGAGCAATTGCTAAAGCAGTGTAATTTTCTCCTCCTGGGCTGGGGTCCCATCCAATAGTTGCAATATTCGTCACACAATCCACGTTTGCAGTCACATTTTGTGAAGTACAAGGAGCTGAAGACAAAACACACAGATGATGAGAAAAAGGTATTTCTACCGTAAGATGTGCTATAGAATTATCTACCTGCATTTAAATGACATTTGACACCAAATATAGAGTTTTCCAACAACAGACATGTATCAGATATAAAAAAGACATTGAAAAACTGGAGCAAGTTTAGAGAAGAGCTACCAGGATGGTGAACGGACTGCAAACTACAGGTACTTCTCACAAAATTAGAATATCATCAAAAAGTTAATTTATTTCAGTTCTTTAATACAAAAAGTGAAACTCATATTATATACAGTCATTACAAACAGAGTGATCTATTTCAAGGGTTTATTTCTGTTAATGTTGAGGATTATGGCTTACAGCCAATGAAAACACAAAAGTCATTATCTCAATAAATTAGAATACTTTATAACAACAGCTTTAAAAATCCAAAATGTTGGCCTCCTGAAATGCACTCAATACTTGGTCAGGGCTCCTTTTGCATCAATTACAGCATCAATGCGGCGTGGCATGGACGCGATCAGCCTGTGGCACTGCTGAGGTGTTATGGAAGCCCAGGTTGCTTTGATAGCAGCTCGTCTGCATTGTTGGGTCTGGTGTCTCTCATCTTCCTCTTGACAATACCCCATTCATGGGGTTAAGGTCAGGTGAGTTTGCTGGCCAATCCAACACAGTGATACTGTTGTTTTTAAACCAGGTACTGGTACTCTTGGCAATGAGGACAGGTGCCAAGTCCTGATGGAGAATAAAATTTCCATCTCCAAAAAGCTTGTCAGCAGAGGGAAGTGACTCGCCCCCAGGGCCGTGGGGTAATTGGCAGCCGGGCCTTATGGCTGCTTTTTTGTGGAGATCACGGTGGCTAGCCCGGTCCGTGACCAAGGTCGGTCAGTGCAAAAAGGGGGATATTTATCGGGGATTTGTCGTGACTCCACCTGTGGTGTCTGGTGAGGATCACCAGGGCTGCTACAGTCCTCTGAGGCAGATTGTAACATCCCTGGCGGCGTGCTTGCATAGTGCACCACCTCCCACTATGCAAGACCGCAATCTTACCTGTCAGTCCAGCCTGCAAACCTTGCTCCAGTTCATGCTATGTGCATGTCTCTTGACTGACTACTTAGGGCGGCGGCCCGGTTACTTCCTGATTCTTATAGCTGCTGTTGGCGCACCCCTAATGCGTCTCCAGCCTATTGCTGTGAGTCACTGGATATTTAAACCCCCTCCACCCAGATGGAGGTGCCTGAGCAACACCTTCACTCAGCTAGTCTTTGCTACTGAATTGCCAGGTCCTGTCCTGTTTCTAGTCTGTTTCCGCAACTCTGGGGGCTGCATACCCAGACCTGTTATCTCTGACTTCTAGTCTGTTTCCGCCACTCTGGGGGCTTCATACCCAGACCTGTTATCTCTGACTTCTAGTCTGTTTCCGCCACTCTGGGGTCTGTATACCCAGGCTCGTTCTTGTATCTCATTGCAGTAGCAGCTCCTGTCTGAACTGTATCCTAGCCTGTTACCTGTTTTTCTCTATGTCCGTACCTTCCCTTTTCCTGCAGTATCTGAACTTGCACCTAACTCCAACTCGTTGTCTCTGTACTTCTGTTTGTGAGTTTTGTGTCCACTCGCTACTTCATAGGAAGTACCTTGTGTGTATCTGGTTCTGCTTGTCCCTTTTCCCTTCCTCCGTATCTTCCTCCTGTGTTCTAGCCATCCTCCTGTATTTTCCAGTCTGTTCCATGTGAACAGAGCCCTGTCCTCTCTGCCTGCACCTTCAGCCGTGTTTGGCTCTGCTTGCTCACTGCGCCAGCGGTTTCTCTCTACTCTGACTTGCCCACCGCTCTGGCGGCTTCCCTTTGCTCTGCCTTACCCACCGCTCCAGCGATTTCTCTCTGCTCTGACTTGCCCACCACTCCGGTGGCTTCCCTCTGCTCTGCCTTACTCACCGCTCCGGCGGCTTCTCTCTGCTCTGCCTTGCCCACCACACCGGCGGCTCCGCTCTGCTCTGCCTTGTCCACCGCACCTGCAGTTTCGCTCTGCTCTGCCTTGTTCACCGCTCCGGCGGTTCCGCTCTGCTCTGCCTTGCCCACCGCACCTGCGGTTTTCGCTCCACTCTGCTTGCTCACCGCACCAGCAGTTCCTCTCTGCTCTGCCTTGTCCTCCGCTCCGGCGGTTTCGCTTTACTCTGCTTGACTACCGCATCTGCGGCTCTGAACCTGTCTCCCAGTCTGTACTGGACCCTATCCAGCCTGCGCTCCAACCTGCTAGTATCTCCCTGTCTGCATACCAGCCGTGCTTGCCAGTGCCCACCTGTCTGCATACCAGCCGTGCTTGCCTGTGCCCACCTGTCTGCATACCAGCCATGCTTGCCAGTGCTCACCTGTCTGCATACCAGCCGTACTTGCCAGTACCCACCTGTCTGCATACCAGCCGTCCACCTGCCCGTAAGCCAGTCTAACCTGCCTGTTCCTGCATTCCCCGGTGTGGGTCAACAACTGTGACCGGGGTCTGACCTTGTCCCTTTTCCCTTCCTCCGTATCTTCCTCCTGTGTTCTAGCCATCCTCCTGTATTTTCCAGTCTGTTCCATGTGAACAGAGCCCTGTCCTCTCTGCCAGCACCTTCAGCCCTGTTCGGCTCTGCTTGCTCACCGCGCCAGCGGTTTCTCTCTACTCTGACTTGCCCACCGCTCCGGCGGCTTCCCTTTGCTCTGCCTTACCCACCGCTCCAGCGGTTTCTCTCTGCTCTGACTTGCCCTCCGCTCCGGCGGCTTCCCTCTGCTCTGCCTTACCCACCGCTCTGGCGGTTTCTCTCTGCTCTAACTTGCCCACCGCTCCGGCGGCTTCCCTCTGCTCTGCCTTACTCACCGCTCCGGCGGCTTCTCTCTGCTCTGCCTTGCCCACCGCTCCGGCGGTTCTGCTCTGCTCTGCCTTGTCCACTGCACCTGCGATTTCGCTCTGCTCTGCCTTGTCCACCGCTCCGGCGGTTCCTCTCTGTTCTTCCCCGTTCACCGCTCCGGCGGTTCCACTATGCTCTGCCTTGCCCACCACACCTGCGGTTTTCGTTCCGCTCTGCATGCTCACCGCACCAGCAGTTCCTCTCTGCTCTGCCTTGTCCTCCGCTCCGGCGGTTTCACTTTACTCTGCTTGACTACCGCATCTGCGGCTCTGAACCTGTCTCCCAGTCTGTACTGGACCCTATCCAGCCTGTGCTCCAACCTGCTAGTATCTCCCTGTCTGCATACCAGCCGTGCTTGCCAGTGCCCACCTGTCTGCATACCAGCCGTACTTGCCTGTGTCCACCTGTCTGCATACCAGCCGTGCTTGCCAGTGCTCACCTGTCTGCATACCAGCCGTACTTGCCAGTACCCACCTGTCTGCATACCAGCCGTCCACCTGCCCGTATGCCAGTCTAACCTGCCTGTTCCTGCATTCCCCGGTGTGGGTCAGCAACTGTGACCGGGGTCTGACCTGGAGTCGCACCTGGTCCCTCTGCTCTGTTCCTCCTTGGTCCACGGAGTCGACTAAGCCGCCGTGCGACCTTGGTCGGATCGGGTTGATACTTAGTTACGCCCCTCCAGGCACTCCTCGGTTCATGGTACAGTGGGATCACTAATCATGCTCACGCCAGTGAGTCCAGGCGCGAGCGTAACACAGATGTTAGGGCAGCTTGAGATGGAACGGCTCCCCACAGGTGGAGCAGGCCTCAGGGCAGTGTAGATAAATGGAGGTGCGCTGGGCGTTGTAGTACAGGGAGGGAAATGGCGCCGGCGAAAGAAAGTGACAGAGGCAGTACAGTGCTGTCATCCAAGATTTACTCACAGTTCTTAGACAGTCCACAGGTGCACTGTACTGGTGCAAACCTCCCGCGTCGCACTGCGTTCACCAGGCAGGGGTCCAGTCCTTCCTCAGGCAGATCGGGTGTACCTGGCAGGACCCCACTTTCTTATGTGCCTTTCTAGACCGACTTCACGCTGGGTCTTACTTCCTCCTGCCCTGCGCTTCCCACTGTGAATCCTGTTCGGGTGCTGCGAGTTCCCCCCTGTCTGTCAGAGTTGCACAGACCTGCTTGACCTTACTTGGATTGAAGTGGGGGGTTTTGGCTTCTGGCTATAGAAGTCAGAAGCCTCCGGTTTTTCCAGCCGAGGCCTGAAGCTGCACGACTGGGCCAGGGGCCGGTCCCCTTCTTGCGGCCTAGATCCTCCTGACACTTGGCAGGTTCGGGGTGTATGGGTGCCGCCTGCACTCGCCGTACTCCCCTAGGATCCCTTCTGCAGAACGGAGCTTGCTCCCTGCTCCTCTTCTGGGCCTCTGTCCTAGGCCCTTGTAGTGGAGCAGAGCTCCTACAGAGCCTCTGCTCCCAGACTGTTCCTCTGAACTGTCCCTACTCAACCACCAACCACTAACTAACTCTCCTTTTAAGATGTCTACCTTTTATATCTACTGTATGAGTGGTCCCCTAAACTACTTCCTCCACCCACGCCCACTACTGGTTCCCCCTACCTTTGGGTTCCCCCCACCCCAGCCAGGGTCAGGGCTCAGCAGAAAACTACATGGCATCTTGCCCCTCCGGCTGGCCTGGGGTAGTGTAGTGTTGGATGTAGGTGTTGGGGTCCCGTGCAGCACTCCCTCCTTACCTGAGAGAAGGGAGACACCACACCTCTGGGTGAGGTGCGTACCTCTGTGGCGACCGAACCCTCAGGGGCGCCACAGAAGCATAAAGTGCTCTAAAATTTCCTGGTAGACGGCTGTGCTGACTTTGGTCTTGATAAAACACAGTGGACCTACATCAGCAAATGACATGGCTCCTCAAACCATCACTGATTGTGGAAACTTCACACTAGACCTCAAGCAGCTTGGATTGTGTGCCTCTCCACTCTTCCTCCAGACTCTGGGACTTTGATTTCCAAATGAAATGCTAAATTTACTTTCACCTGAAAACAACACCTTGGACCACTGAGCAACAGTCCAGGTCTTTTTCTCCTTGGCCCAGGTAAGACACTTCTGATGTTGTCTATTGGTCATGAGTGGCTTGACACAAGGAATGCGACACTTGTAGCCCATGTCCTGGATACGTCTGTGTGTGGTGGCTCTTGAAGCAATGACTCCAGCAGCAGTCCACTCCTTGTGAATCTCCCCCAAATTTTTGAGTGGCCTTTTTTTAACAATCCTTTCAAGGCTGCGGTTATCCCGGTTGCTTGTGCACCTTTTTCTACCACACTTTTTCCTACCACTCAACTTTCCATTAATATGCTTGGATACAGCACTCTGTGAACAGCCAGCTTCTTTAGCAATGACCTTTTGTGGCTTACCCACCTTATGGAGTGTGTCAATGACAGCCTTCTGGACATCTGTCAAGTCAGCAGTCTTCCCCATGATTGTGGAGCCTACTGAAACAGACTAAGTGACTGTTTTAAACGCTTCGGAAGCCTTTGCAGGTGTTTTTTGTTAATTATTCTAATTTACTGAGATAATGACTTTTGTGTTTTCATTGGCTGTAAGCCATAATCATCAACATTAACAGAAATAAACACTTGAAATAGATCACTCTGTTTGTATTCTAATTTTGTGAGAAGCACCTGTATGTCCTACGAGGAACGGTTAAAGGATCTGGGAATCCGACTAGCACTCATCCCCCCATTCCCTATCCAGGGCCAAGCGCTAGGGAAATACAGGGATAGATTCCTGTGCGGTGATTGGTGAGGAACCAATATAGGTACGTTAGGGGGAGACAGGGTGATTGCAGATCAGCCTAAGAGGTATAACCTTCCCCCTTTCCCTAGTGTCTGGGCTCCCTTCCCTTCATCCCTTCATGTCATCCCTTCAGTGTCTTTCCTACACTGTGCGTGACATCATCATTTATTCCCTATCAGTATGTCTTTGGAGTGTGGGAGGAAAACGGAGAACCCGGAGGAAACCCACGCAAACACGGGGAGAATATAAAAACTGCTTGCAGTTGTTGTCCTTAGTGGGATGTTGACTCAGGAACCCAGCTTGCAAAAAAGAAGGCTAAGAGGAGACTTAATAGCTGTCTACAAATTTCTGAAGTGTAGACGGATCCTCCTTATTCTCATTTGCACATGGAAACACGAGAAGAAATGGAATTAAACTGAAAGGGAGAAGATACAGATTAGATATTAGAAAAACTTTTTGACAGTGAGGGTGATCAATGAGTGGATCAGGCTGCCACGAGAGGTGGTGAGTTCTCCTTCAATGGAAGTCTTCAAACAGAGGCTGGACAGAGGCTGGACAGACAGCTGTCTGAGAAGGTTTAGTGACTCCTGCATTGAGTAGGGGGTTGACACGATGATCCCAGAGGCCCCTTCCAACTCTAACATTCTATGATTTTATGATTCCTTGTATTAGCAATGTGATCAATAACGCAAAATTATAGCCAACAGGTTAAATGTATGCATATTCACCTTACACCCAGTGATATGGATTGATATTTACATATTATTTATTTTACTAAATTTTATAGCGCCATTAATTACACAGCGCTTTACATACATCATTATCACTGTCCCCATTGAGGCTCACCTGTCACGGGTGTGTCAGATGTGACAGTCGCCCTGCAGTTGGTTGCAGGAGATCCCTTCGTTTGACATTACAAACATCTTAGCTGTCTCACTCTAGGACTCAGCGGCTACCTCTCTCCTGCGTTAATTGACAATCAGGCTTGGGTGTTTAAATACTTCCTGGTTGCTACACAGAGGTGCTGGTGATATTCACATGACCCCTTGTGAAGGCTTGGATTAAGTGCAGTTCTTACTTCCTCTATGGTGCTAAGAGGACATGTGTGCCATCTCTCTGAAGTCTACTCAAGCTATTCTACTTCCCTCATGTCTGTCTCCCTTGCTGTCCTTAGTTGTCAGTGGGGATCGACTAGCACTCACCACCCCCCTTCCCTATCCAGGGCCAAGCGCTAGGGAAATACAGGGATAGATTCCTGTGCGGTGATTGGTGAGGAACCAATATAGGTACATTAGGGGGAGACAGGGTGATTGCAGATCAGCCTAGGAGGTATAAACTGCTCCCTTCCCTTCATCCCTTCATGTCATCCCTTCAGTGTCTCTCCTACACTGTGCGAGACATCATCATTTATTCCCTATCAGTATGTCTTTGGAGTGTGGGAGGAAAACGGAGAACCCGGAGGAAACCCACGCAAACACGGGGAGAACATAAAAACTGCTTGCAGTTGTTGTCCTTAGTGGGATGTTGACTCAGGACCCCTGCGCTGTAAAGCAACAATGCTAACGTCAGAGCCAGGTGCGGAAATACCGTTGGTGCAATCTGTGCAGTCACACAGGGACCCAAGAGGAAAGGGGGCCCTACCTCCATCTACAAAGCAGGTGGAATCTGCATTATCATGAGCTATTGGACAGAAAAGGGCCAAGATATTATACTTGCACCTGAGGAAATCTTCTGTCTTTGTCCGCTCCTGCGCTGGGCCACTATGCTGTTATAACTTGATAATATAAAATGTATAATGTACTCACCTGTTTGGAAGCTGTGAGTGTGGCTGCTGTTACTGCTGCAGTAGGCGCCATTCGCTGTCACAGTCATACTATACTGGGAGCCGCACATCAGATCTGTCATCGAGCAGCTTGTGTTTGAAGTGCGACATTCATATTTATCTCCACCATCTTTTATTATGAGAGTTGTGTAATTAACCGCTCCAATCGAGCCCAACCAAGACACATTCACAACTTCAGCCCCAACTAGGGATATCAAGCTAGTGGGGGTGCAGGGTGCTGGGAAAATAGCAAAAGCAATCAGTCACAATCTGATCACACTGTACACTACACACAGTTGTGCTTATACAACTTTACATTGTTATGTTCTTAGACTTAAAGGGAACCTGTCAGGTCCCCCGTGCCCCCAGAACCACCAGCAGTTGTGTCTGCCTATCTACATTTCCTGCCTTTATTACGTTAAACACATAAACAATCTTTAGAAAAAGTATTTCTAAAGTCCATTTATGATATGTAAATGAAGCCTTTGACTAGTCGATGGGGCGTTAGTGTCCTCAGACTAGTCAGCATGTTATTACGCCTCTGTGGTCGTGATAACATGACTTACAAGCACCGATGCGCACGGCTGGCGTCATCGCCAGCGCTATACATACCTCACGCATGCGCACAGCCGGCGTCATCGCCAGCACTATACATACCTCACGCATGCGCACGGCCGGCATCATTGCCAGCGCTATACATACCTCACGGCTGCGCACGGCCAGCGTCATCGCCAGCGCTATACATACCTCACGCATGCGCACAGCCGGCGTCATCGCCAGCGCTATACATACCTCACGCATGCGCACGGCCGGCGTCATCGCCAGCGCTATATGACTCGCCCCCTGGGCCGTGGGGTACTCGGAACCGGGCCTTCTAGTGTACGGTGCTGATGGGGGTAGTAGTGGCAACCTGGTCCCGTGGCTCAGGGTGGTCAGACCAATGGCAGTCCTCTGTATGTTTTGCAATGTCCGACTACACCACCCGTGGATTGCGGTCAGAGTGAACCGCCGCTGCAGAGCAGACCGCTGAGGCTGGTGTTGTGGGTGCAGCAGGGAATAGTACAACTCCCCACGGGAGGAGTGTAGCCTCAGGGCAGTGAGCGTAGATGGTGGGGGTTGTAGTGCAGGGCGTCCCAGTACCGTTAGTGCTGGCGTGGTAAGAAACACAACGACAACGTGTTGCAGTCCAGGGTCTTTTACTCACAGTTCGTATACTCCAAGCCACTTCTGTACAGGTAATGACTGCCCAAGCCATGCTGCGTCCACCAGGTGAGGGGCTCGGTCAACCCCCAGGCAATTCAGGAGTATGGCACAGAACTCCCTTCTATCCTTCCTCTGGCCGTGCCCCACCAGTGACCAAACTTCTGTCCGGCTGCCACGGGCCTTCTCTGGGAGAACTTGGAGCCAGCTTCCCTGGCCCTATGTGGTGCCTTCCTGGTAGGTTTAGCGAGGGGTCGCACCAATAAATGATCACGACCTCCGGTTCTTGGCTGAGGATTAGCCAACTTGGGATCCGGTACCCTTTTCTTGCCTGACCCGTCACCCGTAATCTCCTGGGTCCTTAGGGTCTCTTCTACCTTTGTGTTCCTGGGCCTTTCTGTTCTGTTCCTTTCTCTTTCCATTCTGTTCCTTTTCCTTCTCTGTTCCGTTCCTTTTCCTTCTCTCCCTCTTGCCCTGCCCGTGTCCCTAGGCCTGGCTCCGGAGCAGAACTCCAGCGGAGCCTCTGCTCCCCTTCTCCTCCACTCTCACTTTCTCCTCACAGACTGAACACTGTTCTAAGATGGTGCCCACCTTTTATACCTCCTCCTCCGTGTCTGAGCTCAGGTGACCTGCATCCAATGAGCTCCTTCCTATGCCCAGAAACCAGCCCCTATCTGCTCCCACATCACTAGGGTTCCCCCCCTCCCCACTCCAGTCAGGGACATAGTCAGTCGTGCCTGCATACTAATGGGAGCACCGTAGAGCTGTCCCCCGGAAATGAGGAGTGTATATGTGTGCAGCTAACTGAGCTCTGGTCCATACTCCATCCTTACCCGGGAGTGGAATACCACACCTCTGGTTGAGGTGCAATACCCCTGTAGCGGCCGAACCCTCGGGGCGCTACATTCCCCCCTGGTAAACCACAGCACGTCCTCGGGCTGGAAAAGAGTAAAGACATTTGATTACAAGACATGCAAAACTTTTTTCAAAATTTTTCATATTAGAAAACGGACGACATTGTTCAATTCCCTTCATGGGAAACACTTTTCTCTTTTTCAACATTTTTCTTTCACTAGATATTGTTAATACTACCGGAACTCTTTTGTCATATAAAGCATTCTCATTATCATGTAGCAGCATATAAAACTCTTCATATAAAACATTTTTAAGTAAAACATATTCTTGGGTACTGGCCGCGGTGCAACTTGCGACCAGGTGTTCATTCTTCTTAAAGGTGCAACTCTAGCAAACTTGTCTTGAGGTAGACGTTGCAGTTCTTTTATAAAACCAATAGGGGGCGCTTTAGGAAGCGCAACTATTTTCAAGGACGGCCGCTCTCAGTCCTCGGCCAGGTAGGGAAGGGGATGGCTGCTCTCAGTCCTCAGCCAGATTGGGAGAGGGGAGTGGCTGCTCTCAGTCCTCAGCCAGGTAAGGAAAGGGGGCAATTTTTAACAGTTCCATATCAGTCCCAACGGGGACAACGCTCTAATCTGGAAACAGTCCCAAAACAGTTTCTGTACCCTGACGGGTAACTATGTACACTGGCGCTTCTCCACTTTACTGTAAATGCTGACCTCCATATGCGCCTTGCTCCTGGTAATCTTCAGGCCCGTCCGGGCCCTCTTGATATTCTTGGGCAGAGTGGCGCTGTTCCTCCTCTTCTACCACCCTGTGGATGTGTAGGGCGTACCACCCCTTGACGCCTTGGTGTCTGGTGTAGGTCACCACGTCCCCAGGATACAGGTCCCGCCCTCGGTGACCCTCCAGCAGCTGGCTCTCAACATCCCTCCGGGTAACGAACACGTCGCTGATGGAGCTCGGGTCTCTGTTGAAACCCCAGCCGTGCTCCATTTGAAATTTCACGACAGTCCCGGTGGCTCGGGGACCGCGGGCAGCTCGTGGGTCTCGCCGGGTTCGCATTTTCTGCTCTGCACTTTGGACTTGCAATTTCTCCTGCTTTACGCGTCGCTCTCGCTGTTCCCTCTCGAATAGCGCCAACTGCTGGCGGTAGGACTCCCGTCAGCGGGCTGCGTCCGCCCGTGTCTCCTGGGTGAACCCCATTAAATTTTCTCCGGTCGGGACCCACTCAAACTGGGCGTCTTCGATCGGGGGCTGGGAGACTTCCATGGGCTCCGGAGCAAGTATCAGGGGTTCAGGTGGGACTCCGGCCTCCGCGGACAGGCCTCTCCGTAGGCGGGGGTTAACATATCTGGGGGACCAGATGAAAGGGAGCCCATCCGGACCGGTGTGCTGGGCGAACAGATCCGTGCCCAGGGGTGGTACAGCAGAGGAAGGGGGGCGCTGACGGGGCAACGGCGCCCGGGGGCACTAGGCTTTGCGACCAGGCCTGCGGTGGTCGTCTTCTGGTCGCACCCGGGGGTGGCACAACGGAGGCAGGGGGCGCTGGCGGGGCAGCAGCGCCCGGGGGCACTAGGCCTTGCGACCAGGCCTGCGGTGGTTGTCTTCCGGTCGCGCCCGGGGTCAGAGGGCGCGGGGCGGGGCTCAACGGCGGCATCTACGGCCTGAGGCCCAGTTGGTAGCGGGGGAGGTGTGATGGCAGCTACAGCTCCCGGGGCTTCGGGTGCCGTGATGGGAGACAGGGACAGGGTTGCGGCCCTTGGACTCGGGGTAAGGACTTCCCCGTTACCTGCCTCTGCGGCTATGGCCTCCTCCGTGGCGTCGTCCTCGGCCTCCGATCCACTCTCACCTCCCTCGGAGGCAGGCGTGCTGCTGGGTGGTGGCAGTGCCTCCTGCTGCTTGGTCACGGTCCACCGGGCCATCTCTTCCTTCCACCCGGCAAACACGTCCCGCTGCGCCTGGACCATCCTCCGGTCCAACTCCTCCAGCGCAGCCCGCACATACTCCGGGTCTTCCTTGGGGAGTTGTGCTAGCAGCTCCGGGAAGCTGCATGGTGGTTCGGCCTGCAGCAGGCCCCTCGCCAGAGTGCTGGAGCTGGCTCCTCTCTCCATCTCTGGGTGTGGTCCGGTGAGACTGATCCAAACCACACCCGGCCCTACAGTTTTCTTCTCTTTCCGCCCTCATTGGGGGTGGTCTTGGGGCAATCTGCTGACAATCACTTTCAGGGGCAGCCCCCCCACCTTGATGGACATCTCCACAGCCGCACTCATGGCTGTTGGGGGTGGGCTCCTTCTTTGGCGCCATTCTGGGACCTGGCCCACGATGGGAGGCGGCTTCCTGTTATCTTTTGGCGCGCACATTATGGCGTACGTTCTTCTGGGGCGGGCGCCATCTTTAATACAGTGAAACAGTCTCTTTTCAGGCACGCAATACCCATTTGTGGCGGGTTGGTCACTATCTTGCCGACTACGCCAAAGCTGACTCGCCCCCTGGGCCGTGGGGTACTCGGAACCGGGCCTTCTAGTGTACTGTGCTGATGAGGGTAGTAGTGGCAACCCGGTCCCGTGGCTCAGGGTGGTCAGACCAATGGCAGTCCTCTGTATGTTTTGCAATGTTTCAACTACCTTGAAAATCATTAAGGAAGGTGAAGAGTTCTTAGACAGAGCAGAATTATCTCTTCATGATTCAGAAAGAGAAGAAATTCGAACTGCACCTGACGAAACAGAGGAATGGAAGCATGTGACCCACAGAAGCAGGAGGATCGAGAGGCAGTCAGCACCCATACTGCTCAGGAACCAGTACCAGGCTCTCACGCAGGAGAACCATGAAGAAATACAGCAAAATAAGACTTTGCCAGCAATGAATAACCTTGTAAGCCCTCAGAATCCTCCTGGATGGAGAAAGAAGAATGTTGTGAAGAAAAAACGGAGAGTGGTGGTCATGGGGGATTCCCTGTTAAGAGGAACAGAGGCCGCTATCTGCAGACCAGACATAACCTCAAGAGAAATGTGCTGTCTTCCAGGAGCAAAAATTAAAGATGTGTCTGACAGGATATCAAGACTCTTCAGACCTACAGATCACTACCCATTCCTGCTAATACATGTGGGGACAAATGACACCGCAAGAAAGGACCTGGAAACCATCTGCAGTGACTTTGAAGACTTAGGCAAGAAAGGGAAAGAATTGGGAGCGCAGGTGGTCTTCTCATCCATCCTCCCAGTGGATGGCCATGGAACAATGAGGTGGAATAAGATTCTACAGGTGAACAACTGGCTACGTCGATGGTGCCGTCAACAAGGATTTGGATTTCTGGATCACGGAATGAATTACCTATACGATGGACTACTTGCTAGAGATGGGGTGCACCTTACGAAGACTGGAAAACATGTATTTGGAAGTCGCCTTGCTACACTCATCAGAAGAGCTTTAAACTAGAACAATGTGGGAAGGGAAACAAAAGGCCAGAAAAAGCCATACAGCTGACAAATACTATTGAGATCTCTGCTACTGGAAGTGGAAAGAAAGAACAAAGACAAAAAAATCTAAATAATAAAAATATGGGAGGAAGAGAAACCAATCACAAACTAAAATGTTTTTATACAAATGCACAAAGCATGGGCAACAAACAAGGAGAATTGGAACTACTAATGCAGGAAAAGGAATATGATGTCATTGGAATCACTGAAACTTGGTGGGACGATACACATGATTGGAATAAAAGGCTAAAAGGATACAACTTATTTGCAAGAAACAGACTTGATAAACGAGGAGGAGGTGTTGCATTGTATGTTAGAAAAGCGTATATCTGCACAGAGATTGAAGCTTCAGAGACTGGGAGTTCTGTGGAAACTGTTTGGGTAAGAATACAAGGAGAGAACAACGGAAAGGACACCATTGTAGGCATTTACTACAGGCCACCTGGGCAAGCTGAAGATATGGATGAACTCTTTATATATCAAATGACCAAGTTCTCCAAAAAATATGACGTAGTGGTCATGGGAGATTTCAACTATCCAGACATTTGTTGGGAATCTCTCTCAAGTAAAACTAACAGGTCAAGCAAATTCTTATCCTCTCTTGCTGACAACTTTATCTTCCAAAAGGTAGGGGAGAAAACAAGGGGATCTGCTACTTTGGATCTAATCCTTATAAACAGGGAGGAAATGGTTGAGGAGGTAAAAGTGGCTGGGACCCTAGGAGGCAGCGACCATGCTATTATAGAATTTTGGATAACTAGAGGAGGAAGACATGTGAAGACTCAAACTTCAAGGTTAGATTTTAGAAAGGCAGATTTTAAGAGACTCAGAAAGAGAATAGGAGGGATCCAATGGCTGGATGTCCTTAAGGACAAAAATGTCCAGGGAGGATGGGAAATTTTTAAAAATGAGATTCTCAAAGCACAATCGTTAACAATCCCGAAAAGTAGAAAGAATGGGAAGCATTTAAGGAAACCAGGATGGATGAACACAGAACTTAAACACATGCTAAAAAGAAAGAAAGAAATGTTTATTAAATGGAAAGAGGGAGGCATATCTAAAAAAGATTATAATGCAGTCTGCAGATCCTGCAGGGCACGTATCAGGTTAGCTAAAGCTGACAATGAATTAAGGCTTGCAAGAGATGTCAAAAGCAATAGAAAAGGATTTTGGGGGTATGTCAAAAGTAAAAGAAAAGTCAAAGATGCTATAGGATTTTTACAGGATGAAAATGGAGAAATGGTAAGAGAGGATGTTGAGAAGGCCGAACTTTTTAATTCCTATTTTGCATCTGTTTTCTCTCAGAAAGAAAATGTAACATCAACTGATCTTCACTGTCCTTTTAAAGGAATAGAGGAATCCAAGTTATCTGTAAACAGAAAGATTGTGAGGGAATATTTAGCTAACATAAATGAGTTCAAGTCTCCAGGTCCAGATGAATTACACCCCAGAGTACTGAAGGAGATCGTAGAAGAAATTTTAGAACCACTCTCCATAATCTTTGAAAATTCTTGGAGAACAGGAGAAGTCCCAGAAGACTGGAGAAGAGCAAATGTTGTTCCTATCTTCAAAAAGGGGAAGAAGGTGGACCCAGGGAACTATAGGCCGGTGAGTCTGACTTCTATACCAGGAAAGATCTTTGAACAAATTATTAAACAACATGCATGTAAGTACATGGATAAGAATGAAGTGATTAACCAGAGTCAGCATGGGTTTGTAACTAACAAGTCATGTCAGACTAACTTAATTTTCTTCTATGACAGAATCACTGACTGGGTGGATCAGGGAAATGCTGTAGATATAGTATATCTTGACTTCAGCAAAGCATTTGACAAAGTATCTCACACCATCCTTATTGAAAAAATGACCAAGTATGCAATGGACCAGGCAACTGTTAGGTGGATTCATAACTGGCTTAGTGATCGGACTCAAAGAGTGGTTGTAAATGGCTTCACATCCAGCTGGATGAATGTCTCAAGTGGGGTACCACAGGGCTCCGTCCTGGGACCTGTATTGTTCAACATCTTTATCAATGATTTAGATGAAGGAATTGAGGGTAAACTGATTAAATTTGCTGATGACACAAAGCTAGGAGGGATAGCTAATACTAGAGAAGAGAGAGAGAGGATTCAAAAAGACCTAAATAAACTGGAGCAGTGGGCAGCAACCAACAGAATGGTTTTTAACAGGGAAAAATGCAAAGTACTACATCTGGGCAATAAAAATGAAAAAAGCATATACAGAATGGGAGGAATAGAGCTAAGCAACAGTACATGTGAAAAAGACTTAGGTATACTAATAGATCATAGACTGAACATGAGTCAACAGTGTGATGCAGCAGCAAAAAAGGCAAATACAATTCTGGGATGTATTAACAGAAGCATACAGTCTTGATCACGTGAAGTCATTATCGGTCTTTACTCCTCTTTGGTCAGACCTCATCTGGAATACTGTGTACAGTTTTGGGCACCACATTTTAAAAAAGACATAGACAAACTGGAGCAAGTTCAGAGAAGAGCGACCAGAATGGTGACTGGTCTGCAAACCATGTCCTATGAGGAACGGTTGCAGGATTTGGGAATGTTTAGCTTGCAAAAAAGAAGACTGAGAGGAGACTTAATAGCTGTCTACAAATATGTCAAGGGCTGTCACATTGTAGAAGGATCATCTTTATTCTCATTTGCACAAGGAAAGACTAGAAGCAATGGGATGAAACTAAATGGGAGGAGACACAGATTAGATATTAGAAAAAACTTTTTGACAGTTAGGGTGATTAATGAGTGGGACAGGCTGCCACGAGAGGTGGTGAGTTCCCCTTCAATGGACGTCTTCAAACAGAGGCTGGACAGACATCTGTCTGAGATGATCTAGTGAATCCTGCTTTGAGCAGGGGGTTGGACCAGATGACCCAGGAGGTCCCTTCCAACTCTACCATTCTATGATTCTATGATTCTATGATACGCCACCCGTGGATTGCGGTCAGAGTGAACCGCCGCTGCAGAGCAGACCGCTGAGGCTGGTGTTCTGGGTGCAGCAGGGAATAGTACAACTCCCCACGGGAGGAGTGTAGCCTCAGGGCAGTGAGCATAGATGGTGGGGGTTGTAGTGCAGGGCGTCCCAGTAGCGTTAGTGCTGGCGTGGTAAGAAACACAACGACAACGTGTTGCAGTCCAGGGTCTTTTACTCACAGTTCGTATACTCCAAGCCACTTCTGTACAGGTAGTGACTGCCCAAGCCGTGCTGCGTCCACCAGGTGAGGGGCTCGGTCAACCCCCAGGCAATTCAGGAGTATGGCACAGAACTCCCTTCTATCCTTCCTCTGGCCATGCCCCACCAGTGACCAAACTTCTGTCCGGCTGCCTCGGGCCTTCTCTGGGAGAACTTGGCGCCAGCTTCCCTGGCCCTATGTGGTGCCTTCCTAGTAGGTTTAGCGAGGGGTCGCACCAATAAATGATCACGACCTCCGGTTCTTGGCTGAGGATTATTTGCCTCCACCAACTTGGGATCCGGTACCCTTTTCTTGCCTGACCCGTCACCCGTAATCTCCTGGGTCCTTAGGGTCCCTTCTACCTTCGTGTTCCTGGGCCTTTCGGTTCTGTTCATTTCTCTTTCTATTCTGTTCCTTTTCCTTCTCTGTTCCATTCCTTTTCCTTCTCTCCCTCTCGCCCTGCCCGTGTCCCTAGGCCTGGCTCCGGAGCAGAACTCCAGCGGAGCCTCTGCTCCCCTTCTCCTCCTCTCTCACTTTCTCCTCACAGACTGAACACTGTTCTAAGATGGTGCCCACCTTTTATGCCTCCTCCTCCATGTCTGAGCTCAGGTGACCTGCATCCAATGAGCTCCTTCCTATGCCCAGAAACCAGCCCCTATCTTCTCCCACATCACTAGGGTTCCCCCCCTCCCCACTCCAGCCAGGGACATAGTCATTCGTGCCTGCATACTAATGGGAGCACCGTAGAGCTGTCCCCCGGAAATGAGGAGTGTATATGTGTGCAGCTAACTGAGCCCTGGTCCATACTCCATCCTTACACGGGAGTGGAATACCACACCTCTGGTTGAGGTGCAATACCCCTGTAGCGGCCGAACCCTCGGGGTGCTACATATACATACCTCACGCATGCGCACAGCCGGCGTCATCGCCAGCGCTATACATACCTCACGCATGCGCACGGCCGGCGTCATCGCCAGCGCTATACATACCTCACGCATGCGCACAGCCGGTGTCATCGCCAGCGCTATACATACCTCACGCATGCGCACAGCCAGCGTCATCGCCAGCGCTACACATACCTCACGCATGCGCACAGCTTCTTTGCCTCACTACATTGAGCCTCTGAAGCCGGGTGTACACGTCCTGGCTACAGAGAGGTGCACTGCGCATGACCGGAAGTGCAGAAGACTTGTATCTTTGTTTTTTTCCTATCTTCTAGAGCAGAGGTCCCCAACCGCCGGTCCGCGGACCAGGACCGGGCCGTTGGGGTTTTTCAGCCGGTCCGCGGCGCCGCTGACAGCTAGCTCTGCGGCCCTGCACCTGGTCAGAGCTCGCTCTGTGTGGATTTATAATGTTTTCTGCCATAGCCGTGACAGCTCGCAGCTCCTGGCAGAGAACATTATGCAGGACGGGGTGGGGCGTCGGGCGGGTCTCCTGCACAGCATGGTGTGTTCCTGACGGGGTGGGGCGGCAGGCTCTCCTCACTGACACGCCCCCGGCAGAACATGTTATGTGGGGCGTGCTGGGGCAGCAGACTGGCTTCAGTGACGCGGCTCCCGGTACCGGTGTTCAGTGTGTAGCGCTGCTAAGCAGCAGCGCTGTATACACTGACGCTCAATGTACAATGCTGCTACTTAGCAGCGCTGTACATCGAGGTCCCGCCAGCATCCTCCCCATACAGCTCCACCCCTCCATAACCCCACCCCCATATGACCAAAGCCCCGCCCCCACCGGGCCATGGAAAACTGGTCTTGCTTAAAGCCGGTCCCTGGTGCAAAAAAGGTTGGGGACCTCTGTTCTAGAGCAGTAATACAATTCTAACTTCATAGATTTCATGTTTACATGCTATAGTGTTATAGAGTGCAACTACATTTGTTAGTTACAGGCACTCACCAGTTAGCAGTTCTACGACCGAGCTCGCCTTACTATCGCTGTAGTTATTGGCTGCTGAGACAGTTATCACAATCTTCTGACCACACGTTAATCCTACAATGTCACAGTATGTTGTAGTGGAATTGCACACGTAAAGTCCACCATCTGGCGTAATGGCTAAAGCGTTGTAATTGTCTGCTCCCAAGCTCTTATCCCAGGATACAGCCACAATATTTGTTACACAATCCACTTCAGCAGTCACATTCTGTGGACTACATGGCGCTGTAGATCAAACACACACATAGAATATATGGATTTTTAGTATCACAGGTGCAAAAACTGTATAACATTCTAAGTCTTTTTTTTCAGAATCATGATCAATAAAAAATATCAATGATTATAATATTAGTACTAGAGATGAGCGAATCGCTTCTCGCAACCCCAGTCCATGGTCCTGGTCGGTGGTCTCTGGCAACAGACAGGAGCTACGTGAATTTTCTTATCCTCCAGGATACGAGGCTCAGAGTATGATTAGCCAGGCTGGCAAGATGTCACCTGTGCACTGCACACTGTACAGATAACGTCACGCCAGGCCTGCAAATCAAATGCCATGTAATCCGGAAGCTCAGGAAATTCATGCAGCTGCTGTCCATAGCCAAAAAGCACTGACATGGACCATGGACCTGGGTTGTGCAAAGCTATCCGCTCATAGTAGTATTAATAAACTTTGTATTACTAAACGTATTTCCAAAAATTCAGGTTGCAACTAATTTATTCATATTTTCATTCATTAGTGCACTGAAAGTAATAGAAATTCTTACTGGCCATAAAAGCAAAGCATCATACATTTTGTGGGGAGGAGATAATAGCCACTAGCTGCTACAGTGTAGAAACTATACTGTAAAAGTGAACACAGAAAGTTCACAATGAACAAATAACAGTAAAACATGATGTAGTTACTGATGGACAATACACCCCACTTTGCAGCGTGATATAACATTTTTATCTCTGTTATTGATTGAGGATATTAAAGTTCTCACCTGTTTGAAAGGTTTGAGTGTAACTCCTGTTACTGCTGCAGTACTGGCCATAGGCTGTGACAGCCATACTGTACTGGGAGCCACACATCAGATCTGTCACCGAGCAGCTCATGTTTGGAGTGTGACATTCATATTTGACTTCTCCATCTCCTGTTATGAGACTGGTGTAATTGACAGCTCCAATGGAGCCTGACCAGGAAATGCCCACAACCTCAGCACCAACCAGGGATTCCAAGTTAGAAGGTGTGCAGGGTACTGAGAACAAAGCCAAAAAGTTACTGAGATTGTGATATTATACTTAAATCCACAAATAAAAAGTAAAGAATACTGTCTGATACTACAGTCTGATAGTCAGGCGTTGCACTAGTTTAAAAGTTTGGAGCAATGGACATTAAGTGAATGTCTGATCATCAAGTCAAAGATGAAGAGATATGTTTGTCAGACTGCTCCATAGAAAGGCTGTAGAGTCATCATGGAGTGTTCCACTAATTGTTTCTATCTTTATTGCCATGATTATTCCCAATAGATGAATGGACTTCTCCTTCTCAAGGATTGTGACAGTTATAAGGTGCGTCATAGAGATTGTTTTGTCTTCCACGAGTCACTGCTAAGGCTTCAAAAACTGCAAGCAAAATGGCAATTTGTCTCAGATCGAAGCTTGGGTTGAGCTAGTTAAAGATCCCATTAAGTAACATTATCAAGGTCTTGTTGCTCAAAAAGTGACATCTTTTACAAAATGTAAAAAAAAAAAGATGTGACTTTTGAATGTCAAGCTTAAAACCACAACAGGGGTGACTGGAATAGAGTTGCTCCAAATTTGCAACGTTTTAAAAAGTCACAATTGATGAATCAGCCGAAAAACATCTGGAATCTTTAAACTCAGCCCACAAAGTGGAAAACCCAAAAAATACAGGCAAGCACATATTAAATAGACTTCGAAAAATAGAATAATGACTTGAGTGCAAACAAAAAAAGGAACAAAAAACACAAAACTAGACACAAAACAGGTGTAAAGGCAATGATGGACTGGGGTCAGCGTCTTTTACACCCAATACTGTCCCTTGAGAGAATAAAATAGGGAAACTTTGGAATTAGCGAATTTGATCCTTTATTTGCAGCGATCCATTATTTTCTCTCAACTAAGCCTTCCTTGTGGTTTGAAGTTGTAAAGTTTGTCATTTTCTGTTAGCAATAGATTTCATAAAGTTTCTTATTTAAGAACTGAGCAGTCACATCCTTTCAGCTCCTTAAGATAAAATTTCAAAACTTTTATTTTAACATGGTTATAATTAGTGATGAGCAAGCACTAAAATGCTTGGGTACTCGTTGCTCGGGTCGAGCAAATTGGAATACTCGGGTGCTTGACCCGAGCAACGAACCCAGAGTAAGACTATGGGAAACTCGAGCATTTTTCAGGCTGCTCCCCCTGGTGGTCTGCAGAGGGCCTAAAAATTGCCCAAATCGATGGGAACAGTGCTCAAATGACATGGGGACAGCATGGGGAAGACCCCTCGAAGCATCTCTGACTCCCAGATCACTGTTGTTAGCAATGTGGTCAGAGTATTACACCACTTTTACGGACTCACAATAAAACATACAAAAACGAAACCAAAATGGATTTTCCTGGGAAATATGTTAAGGAACATCCTTTCCAGGGTAATGACTTGTATATAAGGCAAAATAAATAACCAAAAACTAAAATACTCCTCCACAACTTGGGCTATGTTCACACGTAGCGTTTTTGATGCGTTTTTGCACTTTTGAATTGCTTTCAACCAAGACAAATGCATTCACCAGGAAATGTAATTTTAACATTTTACAACTTTATCTGGCCATGTGGTGTGTGACACGTCATCAGACTCATGCATACAGTGCTGAAAAGTCATGGGAACAGCATGGGGAAGACCTCTGGAAGCATCTCTGACTCCCAGGTCACTGCCTAAAAGTGTGCCCATCGTAAGTGATCCTTGGCGCATGCGAAGATGGCTCCCGCCATGCACCTGTCGTTGCAGACTTGCAACAATCACCGTCCACGTCCTTGTCCCACTGCAGCATTCAGTTGTCCCTACCCCATTCCTTGGAATGCAAGCGCAAGTATGCAGGCAGCCACCCACCCACAGGCTGCAATACTATACTGCCAGATTTTTGACAGCTGCTTGCACTTGAAATTTGGCCTTTTAGGCTCGTGGAGGCGAAAGCTTTTCACAACCTCATGTGAATGTGGCCAGGGACGGTACGGAGTCAGTCCACAACTTTTTTTGCTGAGAGTTGTATTTAGCTTGGTGAAAGGACTGGCATAGAGGGAAACCGTATGTACCCTGCGTGTCATTTCTCCCAGGAAGTCCTGTAATTGAGCTTGTTGCAGAAGCAATGGCAGCCCGTCCAACATCAACTCGCACTTGTCGGTGGTGCTTTGACACACACACACATCTTTCTTTGCGCATTTAATTTCTTGAATACAGAGTTGGACAATGGCCTGACAAATAATGCGTTTTGAGAAATAACATGCATAAGCATGGCTAATCCACATAAAAAAAGCAGCCATAGAGTGTCCGGGAACCTTCCCCCACACTTTTCTTAGCCAGGACTGCTTTTCGGCAGGGTTGGACGGGCCCACCAGAAAACCAGAGACTCCTCCGGCGGGCCTTGGCTTCTCCTTCAAGAGAGTTCATAGTGTTGAGTTGAGGACATGATGATGATAGAGGCCACCATCTGCTTAGTTTTCTGTTACTTGGAATGCACGTGCAAGTATTCAGCCAGCTACCCACCCACCCACAGGCCGCAATACTAAACTGCCAGATTTCTGGGCAGCTCTTTGCACTTGAAATATGGCCTTTTAAGCTCGTGAAGGTGGAAACTTTTCACAACCTCATGCCGGCGGCGGCCGGGTGTCCATACTCGGTCCCCAGGCGCCACTATATTTCCCGGTATTGCCTCCGCGTTCCACAAGCACGGGTCCCACAACATTATTCGTGCCCTCCCCAGTGCACTTACTGGGAAGGACCGCCTAACCACAAACACGTGGACAGGTGAATGTGGCCAGGGACGGTACAGAGCCAGTCCGCAACTTTTTTTGCTGAGAGTTGTATTTAGCTTGGTGAAAGGAATGGCATATAGGGAAACCGTATTTACCCTGCATGTCATTTCTCCCAGGAAGTCCTCTAAAGCTGCTTGCACTTGAAATGTGGCCTGAACTTTACTGCTGGTACTTTTCTGTGGGAATGTGCTTGCCTCCTACCAGCCTGGAATATTTCCAGCAAACTATGGTACGACGCCATGGTATTAGCACTACCCCCAGTACCAGTAGCGAAGCCATCCCCAATTTCCTTCTCAGGAATTTTATTTGGTAGACTGAGTGGCTGCCCAAATAATTTTCTCACAAAGGAGCTGAAGAGAGAGTGGCAGTAGGTGCAAGTTTCTCCAGCCTGTTAGATATTAGAGGGTGAACGGCAGCACATTGGATCAGTGGTTAGCACTGAACCCTTGCAGCGCTGGGATCCTGGGTTCAAATCCCAGCAGGGACTTTGTATGTTCTCCCCGTGTTTGCGTGTGTTTTCTCCTCAGTAAAAAAAGCAGCCATAGAGTGTCCGGTAACCTTCCCACACACTTTTCTTAGCCAGGACTGCTTCTCGGCAGGGTTGGACGGTCCCACCAGAGAATCCTCTGGTGTGCCTTGGCTTCTACCTCAGGAGAGTTCATGATAGCGCTAAATTTGCAGCTGCTATGGGGCTCTTGAGCGGGTGAGAAAGGTTAGCCCTCAGAATCAAATCCTCTGGTGGGCACAATGTTTTTCAATCTGAAACAGCTTCTCAGTGGGAGTTGTATTTCACCACAGCCATATTCTTTAGCTCGGTGAAAGGACTGGCATAGAGGGAAACCGTATCTACCCCAGCTGTCATTTCTCCGTCACCAGGTTTCGCCCATTGTCACACACGACCATGCCTGGCTGTATATTCAGCGGTAAGAGCCACAGATCAGGCTGCAGTGTTACAGCTTTCAACAACTCTGCAGCGGTTTGTCAATTAAGCATGTTATCTTCAGCACAGCCTGTTGCCGCTTGGCCAAGGCAGTGCTGCAGTGCTGTCAGCTTGTGACTGATGTGATCATTTCGGAGATGGAGAAGGAGGTGCATGAGCTGAACAATGTGATTACATTGAGGTTAAATTGGTAACGCTGTTTTTTATACTAAAGAAAGATCCTATTGAGTTTTTTTTTACGTTATTTTTTAAGACAAATGCATTCACCGGGAAATGTCATTTTAACATTTTACAACCTTATCTGGCAATGTGGTGTATGACACATCATCAGACACATCCTTTTTTATTTATGATGGAGGGACTCTGAAAGTCATGAAGCCTATTTTTACAGGGACATCATTATTCTTAAAAGGCCAGCAGTCGGCCGTAGCTATTGTTAGAGAGCCATCAGCCGGCTATGCTTTGTTGTTCCCATTATTAACAAGTGGGTCTCCTATACTGTTATTGCATATCCAGTGACTGCAAGGGCTGCCCAAAATTTGGATGCAACCCAATACCCCTTTGAAGAGACATAGAGGAGGGTCTCAGTAAAAAAATGTTCCCATTATAAAGGAGCGGGTCTCCTATAATGGTAATGCCCATGCTGTGACTGCAAGGGCTGCCAAAATTTGGGAAAAACCCCACTAAGAATTTAAAGACACACAGAGCAGGGCCACAGTAACAGGTACGACATGTTCCCATTAGAAAGGAGAGGGTCTGCTACACAGTTATAGGGTATGCAGTGAGTCCAACGGCTGACCAATTTTAGGAAAAAGCCCACTAAGAATTTAAAGACACATAGAGCAGGGCCACAGTAACAAGGTACGACATGTTCCCATTAGAAAGGAGACGGTCTGCTATACAGTTATAGGGTATGCAGTGAGTCCAACGGCTGACCAATTTTAGGAAAAAACCCACTAAGAATTTAAAGACACATGGAGCAGGGCCACAGTAACAAGGTACGACATGTTCCCATTAGAAAGGAGAGAGTCTGCTACACAGTTATAGGGTATGCAGTGAGTCCAACGGCTGACCAATTTTAGGAAAAACCCCACTAAGAATTTAAAGACACACGGAGCAGGGCCACAGTAATAAGGTACGACATGTTCCCATTAGAAAGGAGAGGGTCTGCTATACAGTTATAGGGTATGCAGTGAGTCCAACGGCTGACCAAATTTAGGAAAAATCCCACTAATAATTTAAAGACACATAGAGCAGAGCCACAGTAACGAGTACGACATGTTCCCATTAGAAAGGATAGAGTCTGCTACACAGTTATAGGGTATGCAGTGAGTCCAACGGCTGACCAATTTTAGGAAAAAACCCACTAAGAATTTAAAGACACACAGAGCAGGGCCACAGTAACAAGTACGACATGTTCCCATTAGAAAGGAGAGAGTCTGCTATACAGTTATAGGGTATGCAGTGAGTCCAACGGCTGACCAATTTTATGAAAACCCCACTAAGAATTTAAAGATACACAGAGCAGGGCCCCAGTATCGACAAATTCCCATTAGAAAGGAGAGTCTCCCATAGTGTTGGCCTATGCAGTGAATGCAAGGGCTGCCAAAAATTTGGAGGCACTTCAATGCCCCTTGGAAGAGACGTGGAGGAGGGCCTCATAAAAAAATGTTCCCATTAGAAAGGAGCGGGCCTCCTATACTTGTAATGCCCATGCACTAAGTGTATGGGCTGACAAACATTTACCCCTGGGGGGTATACATGAACATACTGTATAAAAAAAAAAATTCACGGGCATCATAAACACCCTTTAAAAAAATTATGTGGGTGTTGCATCACGGATGACGGTCACCCTGGTGATATGGTGGTGGAGGATGAGAAGAAGGAGGAGAACAAGAGCAAATAGACAAAATCAGGAAGCGTATACCCATGTGTGGGTGTGAAAAGGTGCATGGGAATACACCTCCCAAGAAAAGACACTGGATTTGAGTTTATGTTACGCTGCTATCATTCGGTGGTGTTGAGAAGTCTGGCCCATTCCAGCCCTTGCTCATTTTTATAAGAGTCAGCCTGTCAGCATTTTCAGTTGACAGGCGGATGCGCTTATCAGTTATAATTCCACCAGCGGCACTAGAAACCCGCTCTGATAAAACGCTGGCGGCAGGGCAGGCCAGGACCTCCAAGGCATAGAGAGCCAGTTCATTCTACGTATCCAGCTTGGATACCCAATAATTATAAGGCACAGAGGAATCACGGAGGACATTGGTACGGTCAGCAAGGTACTCCCTCAGCATCTTCCCAAACTTTGCACTCCTTGTGAGAGTACCCCGCGCCTCAGGGCCAATGCGATGGGACGGTCTGAGAAAACTCTCCCAGAACTTTGACAGTGTTCCCTTGCCTCTGCTGGATTGAAGTTGTGTCTCTCTCGCCTGTATTCCTTGGTTGTCCAACGAAGTGTGCCCTCTGCCACCAGCGTTTTCAGATGGGAATTTTTTTAATAGTTCAGCAACAAGGGCCTTCTGGCACTGCCCCATTTTTGTAGACATGTCCGCCACAGGAATAAGAGATTTAAAGTTTTCCTTGTAGCGTGGGTCTAGAAGTGTCACCAACCAGTAATGAGTGTCACCCAAAATTTTGAGACTGCGAGGGTCATGGGAAAGGCAGCGTAACATAAACTCAGCCATGCGTGCCAGACTGCTAACAGGCAAGACTTCCATGTCCTCACCAAGAGGACGAGTGACCATGCTCTCCTCCTCCTCCTCCTCCTCCTCTCTGTCCTCAGGCCATCCATGCTGAACAGACGGTATGACAGCTGTGCAGGTAGTACCGTCTATAGTGCATGAAACTAGCTCCTGTCCTTCCTCCTCCTCCTCCTCTTCCTCATTGTCACCCAATCCACGTTGGGATGAGATGAAGCTTGGCTGTGTGTAATCACCCTGTATGGTTCCTTGCTCCATCTCATTGTGCTCCGCCTGCAATGCATCCTCTTTGATTGTGAGCAGAGAGCGTTTCAGAAGACAGAGAAGCGGGATGGTGACACTAATTATGGCATCATCGCCGCTCACCATCTTGGTGGAGTCCTCAAAGTTTTGGAGGATGGTACATATGTCTGACATCCATGTCCACTCCTGAGGTCTTATGTGTGGAGTCTGAACTGAATACTGATGGCCTTGTTGATGCTGGTACTCAACAGCTGCCCTCTTCTGCTCACAAATCCTTCCCAACATCTGCAGTGTAGAGTTCCAACGCATGGGGACATCACACACCAGTCTGTGAGCCGGAAGCTGCAAATGCTGCTGAAACACTGCAAGGGCGGCGGAAGCTGTAGCTGACTTTCTAAAATGGGCACACAGGCGGCGTACTTTAACAAGCAGATCCGGTAGCTCCGGGTAGGATTTGAGAAACCGCTGAACCACGTGGTTAAGCACATGGGCCAGGCATGGTACATGTGTGAGCTCGCCTCGCCTCAGAGCCGCCACCAGATTCCGGCCATTGTCACACACGACCATGCCTGGCTGTAGGTTCAGCGATGTCAGCCACAGATCTGCCTGCTCTTTCAGAGCTGTCCACAACTCTTCAGCATTGTGCGGTTTTTCACCTAAGCATATTAGCTTCAGCACAGCCTGTTGCCGCTTGGCCAAGGCAGTGCTGCAGTGCTTCCAGCTTGTGACTGATGTGGTCATTTCGAAGATGGAGGCTGAAAAGGAGGAGGAGGCTGAGGAGGATGAGGTGCAGGAGCTGTAGACCATGGGGGCAACCCTGATTGACCTAGGGCCCGCAATCCTTGGAGTCAGGAAGACGTGTTCCGTCCCAAGGTCCAACTGGGTCCCAGCTTCCACTATGTTAACCCAGTGTGCCGTCAGCGAGATGTACCGTCCCTGCCCACAAGCACTTGTCCACGTGTCCGTGGTTAGGTGAACTTTACCGGTAACTGCGTTGTTGAGAGCACGGCTTATGTTTTGGGACACGTGTTTGTGTAATGCGGGGACGGCACACCGGGAGAAATAATGCCGGCTGGGGACTGAGTACCGTGGGATGGCCGCCGTCATCAGGTTGCACAATGCTTCCATCTCCACAAGCCTAAAAGGCAACATTTCGAGCGCAAGCAGTAGTGAAATGTGAGAATTTAGTGTGGCCTGTGGGGCGTTAGCTGCATATTTGCGCTTGCGTTCCAAGGACTGGGGTATGGACAACTGAAAGCTGCGCTGGGACAAGGACATGGACGTGCTTCCTGACGCTGCTACTTGAGAGTGAGCAACGACGGTGCAGGGCAAGAGGCGTCTTCGCATGCACCATGGACAGGGGATTGGCTTGCATGCACAACAGCCGAAGAAGCAATGGTGCCACCCGCAGACACTGTTCCTGAACCCTGGGGTTCTGCCCACAAAGTCGGGTGCTTTGCAGCCATGTGCCTGATCATGCTGGTGGTGGTCAGGCAGTTAGTTTTGCCACCCCTGCTGATGCTGGCCTGGCAGGTGGTGCAAATGGCATTTTTGGGGTTATCGGCAGAGTCTTTAAGAAACAACCAGACTCAGGAAGACCTAACAGTTGTACTGGCAACTTCCTTCGTGTTGGTGTTACGGGGAACAGTTGCCTGCCTTCTGTCTGCGGCCACCATATTGCTTCTTCCTGCCTGTTGGGGTGCTCTGCCTCCCTCCCCCTGTGTGCTGCTGTCCTCGCTCTGCATGTCCTCGTGACAGGTTGGGTCAGTTACTATATCATCCACCACCTCGTCTTCCACTTCCGCACCCTGGTCCTCCTCCTGAATTTCTGGCAATTGTGTCTCATCATCGTCCACCTCTTGTGACACTTTCCCACCGTCGCCTTCGTGTGACCGTGGCTGCTCAAATATTTGGGCATCGCTACACGAGATCTCCTCTTGCCCCGCTTCAAGTGGACCAGGCGAGAGGCCCGAATCTATAAATGGAAAAGTGAACAGCTCTTTAGAGTGTCCATGTGTGGGATCAGTTGTCTCTGGGTACTCGGCATGGTGGGAGGAAGGAGGATCAGGGTGAGGAATATGCGGTCCAGACTCATGGCTACTGAGACTTGACCGTGTGGAAGACAGGGTGGTGGTGGTGGCTAAGTGACTGGAAGCATTATGCTATCCAACCAACAACCTTTTGACACTACTCTGGGTTCAATAGTGGTGTGCTGCGGTCCCCTACATATTGGGACAGGAAGGTCAGGCGAGAAGATGTGGGTGTTTGTTGTGGCACAATTTTGGCTTGCCCACGGCCATTTCCTCGGCCTCTTCATGCACCATTAACATCACGTCCAGTTCCCCGTCCCTTGCTACACGCCTTGCCCATTTTAAATGGAGGACAGCATCTTCCACGCTCACTACAAATGACTGGGTTTGGAGCGAACGTATATGTGATCCGTGTGATAGAGAAAACAGAGTTTTAAATACCTGGCCTGTAGGTAAGTAGTTTGAACAGCAGACTGCTGTGAATTGCTTCAATGACACACTAAAGGAAATTTTTAATGGAGGCCAGAAATGGCAGCATTTTCTGACAACGTATATGTGATCCGTTTGACGGAGAAAACAAAGTTTTAAATAGCCGGATTTCTAGCGCTCTAATATGGAAAGGACCTGGCTATATTCTGCAGTGCCAACAAGCAAATGGCGCAGAAAAAATGGTGTTCTCTGGAATGCTTTTTAAGCAAATAATGAGGATTAAGATCCAAAGAAAAGTATTCCTTGCCCCTGAGACCCCCGGCCTTTGTATAGAAATATCTAACAGCAGCAGAAGGCAGAATTGGAATGGAGCCTCTTGTGCTATATGCACTGCAGTCTGCTATATACACCCTCCTGCCTATACACCGTGCCTGCCTGATATCTCTGCAGATAGATTAGTCCTCAGAAGGACTGTTTGTTAAGATGGATATGTGTAATGTACGGTTTTTCTCCCTACACTACCTAATACAAAAGCAAATCTGTCCCTGACGCAGCAGCACCTCTCCCAAAACAAGCAAATGGCGCAGAAAAACGGTGTTCTCTGGATTGCTTTTTAAGCAAATAATGAGGATTAAGATCCAAAGAAAAGTATTCCTGGCCCCTGAGACCTGGGCCTTTGTATAGAAATATCTAAAAGCAGCAGAAGGCAGAATTGGAATGGAGCCTCTTGTGCTATATGCACTGCAATCTGCTATATACACCGCCTGCCTATACACCCTGCCTGCCTGATGTCTCTGCAGATGGATTAGTCCTCAGAAGGACTGTTTGTTAAGATGGATATGTGTAATGTACTGTTTTTCTCCCTACACTACCTAATACATGATCAAATCTCTCCCTGACGCAGCAGCTACACTGTCTGATCCGGAGTGACTGTGACGAGCATGGCGGCGCCAGGTCTGATATAGACCTGATGACGCTGTGCGGCCAGCCAATCACTGTAATGCCCACAACCAACATGGCTACGGCATTACAGTGCATGGCAGGCAATCCCTGCATGTTCATTGGCTCTCTAAAGAGCGCCAAGCATGCAGGGAGGGGACCCGAGTTCCCGCCCGAGCAACCCGGAAATACTCGCCGAGCATCTCGCTCATCACTAGTTATAATTCCATGGCACTCAAAAAAATTAAAGAACGGTGAAAAAGAAAAAGCAACGTACTTCAATCAGACTCCTGCGATCTTAATCGGAGCTAAAGTTTTTAAAATGTTATTCAATCTTAAGGAGCTGGAACAAATCTTTTTTCCTTTTAGTTTTTGTTACATGCGTTTGATCAGAACAGAGTGCGGAACCTGAAGCAATTTGGATATTTTTGGTGAGCAGCTAATTGCTTTTTTGAATAAACACATCCTTTGCATACTAGCAATATCAGATTTAGTTTAAGTTTACTCAAGCTAAAAATTGTACCAATATATTAAATGAATGTCACTGATATGGTTGATGATACCTGGTTCCACTGAAAATTCACTGGACAGCGTCTGACAATTGCTACTAACTGCTGTTACTGTTGCTTTGTACACCTCGCCACATTTAGTGCCCTCGATCACACAAGTTTCAGTTGTAGACTGGCACATAAGTTGCGTTGGACCACCAATGCTTTGCATTTCAGCCACATACGTATCTACACCTATTCCATAGCTATTTGTCCACAATATCTTCGTGCTTCCATCAGCACAGATACTTTTAGCAGACACATCTGTTGGTTTGCAAGGCGCTGTAAATCAGAAAGAGAAAAGTATTGTTGGGAGAAGTATGTACATTATGTAGGCAATTATTACAAAACTTTTTGAAACAGTTCACTTTAGTGGCACTTTTACTAGACACAACATGAAATGCAGATAATTGTGTGTCCATCTTCTAGAATTTCTATAAGTCTGAAAAAAAAATTGCTTACTCTTCATCATAGTCATCATGTGAAAGATATAGTGACAGTAAAATACTTTTTTCATAAATCAATATTTCATGTGAAGATATTTTATCCGAGAAATATGATTCTTTCTCTACTTATAGGTCTGCGTTCACAGAATGCATCCATTCTGTGATTTTTACTTGTGGGATAACCATAGCGTTTTTGCCACAATTTCATAACTACAACATTTGAACGAATCCTATATCATTGTTTGTCTCCTGCATTGATCATTCAGTCTCCAAAATTGCTTAAATCTATCAACAAATCTGTCACTAGTTTTATGTTGTGCAAACCACGGGCAGCATGAATCAGAAAACCACAGGCAGCATGAATCAGAAAACCACAGGCATCATGAATCAGAAAACCACGGGCAGCATGAATCAGAAAACCACGTGCAGCATGAATCAGAAAACCACGGGCAGCATGAATCAGAAAACCACGGGCAGCATGAATCAGAAAACCACAGGCAGCATGAATCAGAAAACCACAGGCATCATGAATCAGAAAACCACGGGCAGCATGAATCAGAAAACCACGTGCAGCATGAATCAGAAAACCACGGGCAGCATGAATCAGAAAACCACGGGCAGCATGAATCAGAAAACCACGTGCAGCATGAATCAGAAAACCACGGGCAGCATGAATTAAAAAAACACAGGCAGCATGAATCAGAAAACCACAGGCAGTATCAATCAGAAAACCACGGGCAGCATCAATCAGAAAACCACAGGCAGCATCAATCAGAAAACCACGGGCAGCATGAATCAGAAAACCACAGGCAACATCAATCAGAAAACCAGAGGCAGCATGAATCAGAAAACCACAGGCAGCATGAATCAGAAAACCACAGGCGGCATCAATCAGAAAACCACGGGCAGCATGAATCAGAAAACCACAGGCAGCATGAATCAGAAAACCACAGACAGCATCAATCAGAAAACCACGGGCAGCATCAATCAGAAAACCACAGGCAGCATGAATCAGAAAACCACGGGCAGCATGAATCAAAAAACCATAGGCAGCATGAATTAAAAAAACACAGGCAGCATGAATCAGAAAACCACAGGCAGCATGAATCAGAAAACCACGGGAAGCATCAATCAGAAAACCACAGGCAGCATGAATCAGAAAACCACAGGCAGCATGAATCAGAAAACCACGGACAGCATCAATCAGAAAACCAAGGGCAGCATCAATCAGAAAACCACAGGCAGCATGAATCAGAAAATCACAGGTAGCATGAATCAGAAAACCACAGGCAGCATGAATCAGAAAGCCACAGGTAGCATCAATCAGAAAACCACAGGAGGCATGAATCAGAAAACCACAGGCAGCATCAAGCAGAAAACCACAGGCAGTATCAAGCAAAAAAAAAAAACAAGAAGAAGCATAAATCAGAAAACCACAGGCAGC
This sequence comes from Phyllobates terribilis, assembly GCF_046119375.1. Lineage (NCBI taxonomy): Eukaryota > Metazoa > Chordata > Amphibia > Anura > Dendrobatidae > Phyllobates > Phyllobates terribilis. The sequence continues at coordinate 29,133,606 of NW_027362768.1, read as the reverse complement.
ATGAACCAGAAAACCACGAGCAGCATGAATCAGAAAACCATGGGTAGCATGAATCAGAAAACCACAGGCAGCATCAAATAGAAAACCACAGGCAGCATCAAGCAGAAAACCACAGGCAGCATCAATCAGAAAACCACAGGCAGCATCAATCAGAGCCTGACTACATGTTTTCAGCCAAGTATGTTTTCCTCTAAAATGCCCCAGCATTTCAGAGAAAACATAGTTTGAAGAGCTGGGGACCATAGGGAGAGATTAAACTAACCCGGTGCCACCCCTGGTTGGCTTCTCCCTGCTCCGATCTAGTTGATTGACAGGTCTCTCCTATTCACCCATGTGGGTACGTATGGAGAGACCTGTCAATCACCTGGAGTGGAGCTGAGAAAAACCAGCTGAGGGCTGCGCTGGAATAGTCACATCTCTCCGTGAAGTCTCCGGTCGGCTCTACAAACTACATGTTCTCTCTGAAATGCTGGAGTGTCTCAGAGAAAAAACATATCTGGATGCAATCGTGCATCCAGGATCTGATTCATGTAGCTTGTGGTTTGGGCAGCATGAACTGAGTCACAGTTTACTTTTAACACTACAGATCTTGAAAGTGTTCAGGAGAAATCATGCAGAGCAAATGTTTAAAGCAGACATGGCATATACAGTACATTTGAGTCCCATAGCAGGCTATGGGTTTCAAATCACAGATCCATACAACACTAAGGGCACAACTGCTGCCATACGCAGTCATACCGGCTTCTATTTAGGTCCGCAGTCTCCGGTGAGGGGGGGTTACATGCACCAATACCTGCACACACAATAGTGACACCAGTACCAATGGCTGAGCACGAAGACTGTAGATAGACAACATACAAGCCAAAAATGCCATGCTCTTCCTCTACTGTACCTCATATGCTCTAGAAGTAGAGTAACAGCACTGCCAAATCTGCGAGAAGCTGAAAGCCTATCACATGGACATGCTCCGCCATCTCCTCTCACAGTATGGCCTATTGCCATGTAGGGACGTTTCTCTCTTTATACCACTGCTACCTTCTGTGCAGCCATTATAACATCTCGTGTTATGATAATCAAGATATCTGCTATGGGGTCTGATAATTTAGGTACCTGGTCTTGGGTCTGATAATTTTGGGGTAACATAACATCCTAAACCATTAGAGAGGGCCATACACCTTTAATAGTTCTTTCACCCAACAGCTATTCCTCCTGATTCTCACATACACATCACATATACATGTGTTCTCAATGGGTGAAGGGCAGTAGGCTTCTTACAGTCATCTCGGCTGGCTAATCTCCAGCAAAGGAATTGAGCTTGATGAAATTTAACAAGGCCAAAACTGCCGTTGGGGACGAAAAGGGATACTCCTATACCAGGAGTGAACACAGACAGAAGAGGGCCCCTGTGGGAGAAGACTGTAATGGCCCTTTGCGGTCTAATAGCTCCTAATAATGCACAATTCCTCCTGCTTTGGAGGTGGTAATGACCTCCTTACCTCAAGAGCCCCTGTGTAGCTGCACAGGTTACACCAATGGTATGTCTGCCCCGTCCCATACACATCAGATGGTTGACCATTCACCTAATGTGGCAGCTTAGTTGTAATTTTCAAAACCATAGTTATGGGGATAAATGGGCACATTCAAATGTTTGCTATGGGGCTCAGCCTTGTCTAGTTACACCACTGCGTAGCCCTGTGTGCGCGAGGCTTTAGAAAAGCGGACTTGTCATGGTTCAAATCATTTCTAAAATAATTTAAAAACATGTAGAAGAAATTAACTTTACCTGAATTTAATGGTGCACTCAGATTGGAAGAAGAGACACACTGGCCGTTAGTGGCATCAACAGAAACAGAGAACAGTTGTCCACAGCTAATATTGCTGATTTCACATTGATATTCTAGGGTTGTGCAGTTGTAATGGTCGGAGCCACCCCATGCAGAAGCTGTGAATGTTAAATTTCCAGTGTCCTCCTTCCAGGTGACAAATATTGTGTTTTGTTGGCAAATTAATTCAGTACTGACAATCTGTGGGACACAGGGAACTGCAAATACAAAAAAAAATAACATTTTATTTTGCTTACAAACTGGAAGGAAGAAACTGTTGCTGTGTTAGGATGGAATGAGAAGGCTGCTGTAAATCAGCAGTCACTGATTGTCTGCAGTGGTCATGTGATGCTCCACACTAGGTGTTGATGCCAGTAGACAGGCAGAGGACACAGAAGTGAGTGGGGAGGAGTACGGAACAGGTGAGTATAGCTTTTTTTTCCTTAAACTACCCTGGGCCCATTAAGTATGACCCATTTAACTTTAAGCCTTTTTATTGTGCATACAAAAAATTGGAGGTGTTTCATCTGACAAAATATTAAAAAATGTTTCTAAAAAAAAGAAAACCTAAAAGGAACATGTACCTACAGTCCAATCTATGGACAGCATGGTATAAGGAAAGAGAAGCTGAGATTCTCTGAAGTACTGAGATTCAGAGATTGTATTTTATTCACTGAAATCCCTGGTGCTTGTATGCATGAGTCCAGTGGGCGGTCCTACTAGTGATTGGCCGCTCTCTCTGCATGAACCGTCATATAGGCAAGGCTGTTAATCATTGAATAGGACCGTCCAATGGACTCAGAGGCATACAAGCACCAGGGATTTCAATGAATAAAATACAAGTTTTAATGAAACTTCTCCCACAAAACTGTATATTAATCTGATCAGATCCTCCGGCTTTATAACATCCTGCCTGCAGGTCAGATACCATTTGCGATATGACATAAATTTACAAAGTATTTTTTTTCTAAGGAAAACTCCTGCATTCATCTTAATTGCTCCATTACAAATCCTAGTTAAAGAGCTGTCTCATGAAGACAAATCCTACATCGATTATGGCATAAGAAATCAAAAGTGAGAGAGCCCATGTCTACGAGCCAGGATGGGTGCTGGTGACAAAGAGCGGATCCTGTGCAGGCAGCTATGGTCAATCCAGTCACAGTGTCCCCAGAGGGATAACAGCTGTTTATAGCAGGTTTATGGAGGAGGACTCATCAACAGGCAAGGTCATTTTAATAAATAGATGACTAATCAAGACTACAAGTTAGGCCTCATTCAGACGTGAGTGATTTTTCTTGTCCGTAAAAAAAAAAGAGTCTGATTTTCATCTGTGTTTTTGATTTTTGATCTGATTTTCATCAGTGTTTGGTCAGTGTGTTTCTCATATGAAAAAAATCCACAAATAAATGGCAAAGCTTCTCCTACCTGTTACGCTCACGCCCGGACTGACTGGCGTGAGCGTGATTAGTGATCCCACTGTACCATGAACCGAGGAGTGCCTGGAGGGGCGTAACGAAGTATCAACTCGGTCCGATCAAGGTCACACGGCGGCTCAGTCCACTCCGTTAACCAGGGAGGAACCGAGCCGAGGGACCAGGTGCTACTCCAGGTCAGACCCCGGTCACAGCTGTTGACCCACACCGGGGAATGCAGGAACAGGCAGGTTAGGCTGGTATACAGACAGGTGGGTACTGGCTGGCACGGCTGGTATGAAGACAGGTGGGTATTGGCAGGCACGGTTGGTATGCAGACAGGAGTGGACTGGCAGGCTCGGCTGGCATGCAGACTGGTGGGCACTGGCAGGCACGGCTGGTATGCAGACATGCGGGTACTGGCAGGTAGGAACGCAGGTAGGATAGAGACCAGTTCAGACTGGGACACAGGAATGGAGCCGCAGGTGCAGAGCAGAACCGCCGGAGCGGTGAGCAAACAGAGCAGGGCGAAACCGCAGATGCGGTAAGCAAGCAGAGCGTAGCAAAACCGCAGGTGCGGTGAGCAAGCAGAGCGGAGCAAAACCGCAGGCGCGGTGAACAAGCAGAGCGGAGCAAAACCGCAGGTGCGGTGAACAAGCAGAGCGGAGCAAAATTGCAGGTGCGGCGAACAAGCAGAGTGGAGCAAAACTGCAGGCGGGGTGAACAAGCAGAGCGGAGCAAAACCGCCGGAGCGGTGAACAAGCAGAGCGGAGCAGAACCGCAGGTGCGGTAAACAAGCGAAGCAGAGCGGAACCGCCGGAGCGGTGAACAAGCAGAGCGGAGCAAAACCGCAGGCGCAGTGAACAAGCAGAGCGGAGCAAAACCGCAGGCGCGGTGAACAAGCAGAGCGGAGCAAAACCGCAGGCGCGGTGAACAAGCAGAGCGGAGCAAAGCTGCCGGAGCGGTGAACAAGCAGAGCGGAACAAAACTGCAGGTGCGGTAAACAAGCGAAGCAGAGTGGAACCGCCGGAGCGGTGAAGAAGCAGAGCAGAATAGAACCGCAGGTGTGGTAAACAAGCCGAGCAGAGTGGAACCACCCGAGCGGTGAACAAACAGAGCAGAACAGAGCAGAAGGTGAAGGCTGACAGGACAGGGCTCTGTTCACATGGAACAGACTGGAAAATACAGGAAGATGGTTAGAACACAGGAGGTAGATATGGAGGCAGGGAAAGGGGACAAGCAGAACCAGATACACACAAGGTACTTACAATGAAGTAGCGAGTGGACACAAAACTCACAAACAGAAGTACAGAGACAACGAGTTGGAGTTAGGTGCAGGTTCCGACACTGCAGGCAAAGGGAAGGTACGGACATAGAGAGAAACAAGTAACGGGCTAGGACACTGTTCAGACAGGAACTGAACTGGGAGCAAGATACAGGAACGAGCCTGGGATCTCAGCCCCCAGGGTGGCGGAAACAGACTAGAAGTCAGAGATACTGGTAGCGGCCCTGGGTACTCGGCCCCCAGGGTGGCGGAAACAGACTAGAAGTCACAGGTACAGGAAAAGGCCCTGGGTACTCAGTCCCCAGGGTGGCAGACAGACTAGAGTCAGGACAGGACCTGGCAACTAACAGTTGCACAGAACACAGACTGTAAGAAAGTGTTGCTCAGGCACCTCCTACTGGGTGGAGGGGGTTTAAGTATCCAGTGACTCACAGCAATATGCTGGGGATGCATTAGGACTGTGCACACAGTAGCTATAAGAAACAAGCAGAAAGCCGCGCCGACGCCCTAAGCAATCAGACAAGAGACATGGACAGAGCAGGTACTGGAGCAAAGAGTGCAACATGGACTGACAGGTAAGATTGCGGTCTTGCATGGTGGGAGGTGGTGCACCATGCAAGTGTAGCACCCTGAGGATTCGGCTGCTACAGGGGTATTGCACCTCAACCCAGAGGTGTGATATTCCACTCCCGGGTAAGGATGGAGTGTGGGACTGAGCTCAGTTAGCTGCATGCACTACACACATCCCATTTCCGAGGAGCAGACCAACGGTACTCCCACTTAGAAATGTGCAGGTACGACCGAGTCTGTTCCTGGCTGGAGTGGGAGGGGGGTGGTACATCCCAGTAGTGTAGGGGCAGATAGGGGGAGCAGCCTGGGTAAAGATAGGAGCTCATTGGGTGCTGGTCACCTGAGCTCACACATAGAGGGAGTATATAAGGTGGGCACCATCTAAGATCAGGGTCAGTCAGTCAGCCACAGTCAGTCAGTCAGGCTGTGAGAAGTAAATCTTTGCAGAGCAGTGGAAGAGAGCAGAAGAGCAGAGCAGCCCCAGAGCAAGAGTGAGAGAGGAGAACGAAAGACCCAGAGGGGGAGAAAGAAGGAACTCTGAGACCCCAAATACAACCACAGGGTGAAGAGTTGGCAACAGGGTACCGGATCCCAAACTGGTGGGGGCTACAGCATACCTCAGCCAGAGACCGGAGGCCGTGGGCAGCATCTGCCACGGCCACCCACCATATCCACCCGGAAGGCAGACCACGCATAGGGTCAGGGAACCCAGAGGCAAGGGTTCGCCAACAGAAGGCCCGAGGGAGCCGGACTTAGGTGGATCCCTGGTGGGGAAGGCCAGAGACGAGGACAGGACAGAACGGGAGCTCAGAACCACGCTCCAGAACTACTTGGGGGTTGGCCGAGTCCAGGACCTGGTGGACGCAGCACGGCTCGGGTGGTCACTCAAGGCCGGAGTGACCGGAACATCTGCAGTAAGTAAAGAACCCTGAACTGCACAACCCGACTCTGACTCTCATTACCATCATCCCTGCACTTCCACAACCACCATCCTCTGCACCTGACCCCCTGAGGCTATACCCCTCCCGTTGGGGGTTATACTACCTAAGCTGCACAAACACCATCAGCCTCAGCGGACCCTGCTGCAGCGGCGGCCGTAGTGACCGCAATTCAACGGGTGGCGTAGTCGACATAAAGAACTTTAGTAACATCAGTAAGGACTGCCACACACTGAGCTTGACACCCTGGGCACGGACCGGGTCACAGCCACTCGGAGACTACAACCCCCATCTGATCCGGCTCCGGGTATTCCCCTAAAGAATATGGCCCAGGGGGCGCGTCACAAGCACGCCACCAGGGATGTTACACTACCCGATTACAACGATAAAAGCGGAGAGCACACGGACTGCACACAAATAACAGAGAGTACTGTCAGTCATTTCTCTAGGACTTATTGATTTGTATGGTAATTATGACGCTCAGTTTACAAAAAAAAACGGGCATGTGGACAACCCCATTGAATATAATAAGTACATATTATAACCATGAAAGAGATGGATAAAACAAGTATGGGAAAAACAGATGTCTGAATTCTGCCTTATCCAGACTCCCTTTTAACTTGCTTATACTTGCAATACATTACCATTGCTTCATGGTTTTAGCAATGAACGCTCACCTGCTTTGACCTCCACAGTCGGACGGTAGGGGCTCATGCACTGGTAGTTGTCGGCAACGACATATACATTATAGGTCTGGCTGCACGGCAATTCAGATAAATTACAGCTTTGATCAAAGGATTCACAGGAATATTCTGAGCCATCACTTGCTTTCGCATATGCAATGTAACGAACTGCCCCATCACTGTAGTCCCATTGAACAAGCGTAGATCGGGTTTGGCAATCAGTAAGGGCAAAAATGTTCTCAGGTGCACAAGGAACTGTAATGCAAACACGTGAGAATGATGTTATCCATGACTCTCCATTTTTTTAGGACATTTTAAGTTTGTTGCTATGCTTTAACTTAAATTGCCCTCATTGTAAAGTATATCAAAGAGATATATTATATAAGAAATAGAAAAGAAACAAAGCTCACCACTTTCGCTGATATTGCAGCTGGATCAGGATAAATAACTTTGGGTGCCTTGAATTCCACCGGTGAAGCGCAGCAAGTCCATAGAAAAAGTTTTAAGAATTTGACACATTTATCCGTAGGTCATAAAACAGATTGATATTTATTAGAAGTCCATTAAAAACATGAACAGACTTCCGATTCCAGCGCGCGCATGGAAGGAGGCAAGTGAGAGTAGCTCCGTGCCCAGCTTCTCCCCACGGGGTTCCCGGGACTGTAAAACTTACGTGACAGGATAGAAAACCTGCCGTAAATCCTAGAATCATCTATGATCCATGATCAGAGGCAACAAAGTCTTATTATTCAGTGATTACTCAATAGAGGTCGCAAAAAAAAAGGAGACCTTTCAGCGAAATCTGCACAGAACTAGAAAATCAGATTTGCTTTACAATTTCCAGCTATCCTAAAGATATTCCCCCCTAACGGTGGCACAGAATCCTTCTCAGGACCAGGTCAGGCTAGAGACTTTATTAAAAGGACACTGCAAAAAGATTCTGGAAGGAATAAAAACACAGAATCCCCCTGAAGGAGAAGGGAGGAAGGAAAATAAAGAAAAAGTGGAGGAATTCAATTTCGTTTACCGCAAAAGAAGAGAAGAGGAAAAGAGGAGGAAGAAATGAAGGAGAGTAGAACACTGGCCAAATCATAAACTACCCCCTCCCCCTTTTTTTTTTTCTTCTATCTTTTAATACAGATGAAAGAAACGCTGGTCTCCCTACTCATCATACGTCGTTCTTGAAGAAGAATCGGAGGAGCAGGGCCCAAGGTGGCTGTGGACTCAATTCTGAACCATAAAAGGTAGACTAGGTAGTAATTTTATGGGACTACAGAGTTCCCATTGCTACATGTGCGAAAATAGTGAAGTCTAAAAATGTGTTAAAATCTCTGAAAGAGTATAAATTGGTTTAGGAGGGATTAAAGAGTTGGGGAACTGCTGGGATATTAATATAGTAAGTGGCACACTGGGTTAGGGTGGATTCGAAAGTTGGGGAACTGGTGGGCTCGTTAATTGTATTATCACTTTTCATATTTAGACACTATACCCTTTCTATCATAACAAAATGAAAATAATAACACGGAATATAAAAGGTCTTCAATCACTACATAAAAGAATGATGATACTGATACTTCTTAAAAAATCAAAGCAGATATTGCATTATTGCAAGAAACACATCTAGCATAAAATGGATAAAATGTGGTTAGGTAAAGTTCATGGGTCCCCGGCAATAGCAAAAATGTTAATAAATAAACATGCAAACCGCAAAGTAATTTCACACAATAGGGATAATGAAGGGAGGATGGTTAGTTTGTTAATGGATAGCCCAATAGGGAAATTTTGACTATATAACGTTTATGCTCCAAATGACAATAACAAACCTTTTTTCAAAGAGTTAGTGAAGCTTATACTAGAAGACGAGGAAAAATAGTAATTCTAGGGGGAGATTTAAATACAGTTCTGAATGTAATGGAAGATAGATCAGGGTCAAAAGGAAAAACAGTAGAGAAAGAACTCATGACAAAACACTAGCCCCTTTTGTAGAATCAACTAGCTTATTGGATGTATGGCGGAATGCACACCCAGCGGATAGGGAATTCACTCACTTCCCGCAAGTCCATAACACTTGGTCAAGAATAGAGTATCTCTTAGTTTCACATGATTTGCTGAACAGAGTAGAAATGTAAATATTCATGATCTAATTATATCAGACCATGTGCCGGTCTCTCTTTTTTTGTATGATACTGTGGCGCCCCTGAGGGTTCAGTCGCCACAGAGGTACTGCACCTCACCCAGAGGTGTGGTGTCTCCTTCTCTCAGGTAAGGAGGGAGTGCTGCCCGGAACCCCAACACCTGCATCCAACACTACACTGCTCCAGGCCGGCTGGAAGGGCAGGATGTAATGTATGTTTCTGCTGAGCCCTGACCCTGGCTGGAGTGGGGGGAACCCAAAGGTAGGGGGAACCAGTAGTGGGTGTGGGTGGAGGAAGTAGTTATGGGGAGCACTTTGGTAGGAGTATAAATAGGGAAGCCATCTTAGGGTGACAGTTCGGTCAGATAGTGGAGTAGTGAGAGGACAGTTCAGAAGAACAGTCCGGGAGCAGAGTCTCAGTAGGAGCTCTGCTCCACAACTAGGGCCTAGTGTCAGAGGCCCAGGAGGGGAGCAGGGAGTAGGCTCCGTTCTGTTGAAGGGATCCTAGGGGGTACGGCGAGTGCAGGACGGCACCCGTACACCCCGAATCTGTCAGAAGACAGAAGGATCGTAGGCTGCAAGAAGGAGACCGGCCCCTGGTCCAGCCGTGTTACTCCAGGTCTCGGCTGGGAAAACCGGAGGCTTCTGGCTTCTATAGCCAGTTGCTGAAGCCTCATTATAATCCCCGTGAGGGTCAAGCAGGTCTGTGAACTCCGACGGACAGGAGGGACTTCAGAGCACCCGAGCAGGATTCAGAGTGGGGAAGCGCAGGGCAGGAGGGAGAAAGACCCAGCGTCTAGCGTTCTAGCTAGGAACACGAGAAAGTGGGGTTCTGTCAGGTACGCCTAACCTGCCTGAGGAAGAACTGAACCCCTGCCTGGTGAATGCAGCGTGACGTGGGAGGCTAGCACTCGTACCGTGCACCAGTGGAACTGTCATAATAACTGTGAGTAAAAACTCGGATGACTGCACCGCACTGCCTCCGTCCATTCTTTAATCTGCGCCATCGCTTCCTCTCTGCACTACAACGCCCAGCGCAACTACCATTTTCCTACACTGCCCTGGAGCTAGCTGTACCTGTGGAGAGCCACACCATCCCTGCTGCCGTAACACCAGCTCCAGAGGACTGCTCCGCAGCGGCGGCACCCCTTAGCCGCATTCCACAGGTGGCGTCACGAACAATCCCAAAAACCCCATATAAAAGTACCCCCTTTTGCACTGACCGCCCTGGGTCACGGACCGGGCCAGCCACCGTGATACTCCCCTACCGGCATACACAGAGGCCCGGCTGCCGAGTACCCCACGGCCCTCGGGGCGCGTCAATACTTTCCCAAAAGGAACAGATATTTTGTGGAGTTTTCCGACCTATCTAACTAACGATGAAAACTTTCAGAAGATCAAAAAAGAATGGTGGGTGGATTTTAGCATTGATAATAGGGAGCATGAGAAATCAGTTCATCTATATTGGGACACAGCAAAGGCTGTATTAAAGGGAAGAATCATTGGGTATGTAAGATCAATAAAAAAGAAAACATTAATAGCATATTACGAAGCGAGCAAAGATACGAGGAAAAACTATACAGCCTATCTAAACTGTCCAACTGCTGACAACAGGAAGAGGTGGGTGAAGTCCAAGTCAGATTTTGATCTTTGGTTGGATAGATCAGAACGGTTAAATGGACAAAAAAACTCAGCGGAATATTTTAGATTTGGGAACAAATCTGGCTCGCTACTGGCAAAAATAGCAAGAGGAAAAAGACCCATGACATTCATAAATAATCTGAGAGACTTGGAAGGAAACTTACAAAACAATCCAAAATAAACCTGATATTCTTAGAAAATATTATGCAGCTCTTTATGAACAGGTAGCATCAAATGTTGAAGAGGGAAAACGCTTCCTTAGTTCTATAAAACTTCCCATGATAAGTGATTCAGACAGAGATTTATTGAATGGTCCAATAAGAGAAGAGGAAATTATCAAAACAATAAAAAGCCTAAATAACAATAAAGCCCCTGGACCGGACGGATTACCAGGAGAATTTTATAAGATATTGAACAATGAAGTAACCCCAACATTGGCAAAAATATTTATTCTCACACTACAAAATAAAAGACTCTTAAAATCAGGAAATATGGCTTATATTAAAGTCCTTCAGAAACAAGGGAAAGGCATAAAAGAACCAGGGACTTATAGGCCCATCTCCTTAATAAATCAGGACATAAAAATAATGTCAAAAATACTTGCTGACTGACTAGCAGAAATTTTGCCCAATATCGTAGGGAACCATCAGGTGGGGTTTATTAAAAATAGAGCAGCAGTCTTTAATATCAGAACCGTTCTGGCGGTACAAGAGGCGAGATGGGATAATTAGTGGAAATCCAGCTCTGCTGGCATTAGACGCCGAGAAGGCATTTGATAATATACAGTGGAAATGGTTGGAAAATGTCTTAGACAAATTTGGGATAAGGTACATTCAGAAATTACTTAAAAGCCCTTTACGCTAATCCACAAGCTAAAATTGTTACACCTGGCTTTTTATCAGAAACACTGCAGCTACAAAAAGGAACAAGGCAAGGGTGCCCACTTTCGCCTCTCCTCTTTGACCTGGCTATAGAACCACTGGCCCAATATTTAATGGGAACAGAATGTTTCACAGCCATAAAAGCGTGGGGTAAAGAGATAAAACTAACTTGCTTTGCTGACGATATGTTACTTTTCTTATCCAACCCAGATGGTCATTTGCAACAAATAATGGATAAACTAAACTATTTCAGATCTTCCTCGGGCTACAAAATCAATGCTAGCAAATGCCAACTTCTGTACTTGAATGGACCAGGTAACAGGTCGAATGGAAGGGTTAAAGTGTCAATAGCCTCACAATACTTCACATACTTGGGAACTCAAATAGGTAGAGATTCTGGATCTCTCTATAGACCTAATTATCCTCCCCTTATAGAAAAAATCCTGAAGGAGCTTGAAAGATGGCAGAAACTAACCTTGACACTGTTCGGAAGATTACATCAGTAGTAAGAGTTACATCTCATAAAAATTATCAGTTTCTCTCTTCTGTTATATCCAATGCAGACCATCCCTTTATTGTTGAAACACTAAGAAATTACAGTCAACATTTGTGAAGTTTATATGGCAAGGAAAGAGACCAAGAATCTCTTACAACAAACTAGCCTTAAGGAAAGAAGAGGGAGGAGCCCAGATGCCCCTAATCAGAATTTATAATCGTGCAGCCCTAACTAGACATATAAAGGATTGGATTCACGGAACATCACATTTTTCTAATGTAAATTTGGAAAGGGAATTAGTAAGCCCGTTAGACCTTAGAACAATCTTACATATGATCTGGGGAGCCTTCCGCTTTATGTTAAGTCGAGCAGAGACATGGTTGGGGCATGGAGAACGATTAAAGGATTACATAAACTCCCATTTCGAATTTCTAAATATATATCAATATGGAAAGACCCAACTTTCGTACAGGAAAAACAAAATAAACTATTTGGAGTATGAAAGGAGTCAAATGTCTAGGTGCCTTATTGAAGTCAGATGAGGGGAGGTTCCTAAATTGGGCAGAGCTGTCATCTAAATTTAATCTGAAAAATAAGCAATATCTACAATTCCTTCAAGTAGTCAATCATTATAAGTCATCTATAACAAATCTGGGAAAAGTGGAAAAAAGAAACAATTTTGACACCTTGATGGGGGAGAAAGCAAACCATGATTCGTTATCTACCATTTACAGCCAAATTCGGGCACACATGCAGATGACTTGGAAGTTAAATATTTTTGACACTTGGGGAAAAATATTGGCAAATGAAGAATTATATGACAAAATAATAACGGGATGGTCAAAGGTTAGAAAAATAATAATAAACGAACAATGGAGAGCGATGCACTTTAAATTGATTCATTGCGCGATCTATGCCTTTGGATTCTCGTATCGGAATGCACCAGCTCATTTCATTACTAGCTGCCCAAAATGCAATGTGCAAATCTATTACATAGTATCTGGGAATGGCCACGCATACGGGAAGTTTGGGAGGATGTACCGTACTTCTATATATTTATAGAGTCTGGAAGGTAAAGACTCCTAAAACTCCGCAAGCATGCTTGTTTCACTTAATTGCTCCTGAGAAAGAAACAAAAAAAAGCAACAACCTCATCCCTGATATAGTGCATCTGGTATTGCTGGTAACAAAGAAATGCCTTCTTAGACATTGCTTGGAAAAACAAACCCCTAGAATGACAGAAATAATTGATACACTGAAATCACTATTATTGTTTGATAAAATAGACACAGAAAAACAAAAACAAAAAACATTTATTGAAAAGAGTTACACCCAATCAGAAATTTCAAAATTGATGATTACGTTCAGGGGGACATCGTGACCTGGGAGGGTACTTGGGAAAACTGAAAGTTTAATGTTAGCATTTTGTTATTATTAATTGGAAAAGTTAAAAATGTATACAATTTTGTATATTTAGCACATGTTTATCAAATTGAAGTATTGTTGTGACACTTTAAATGTTTAAAAATGATGAGACAGAAATTCTACTGTTTAATCTCTTGTGAGATTTGTCTACCTGTTTTCTCATAAAAAAAAAATAGTTAAAAAAAAAAATAAAACATTAACAAGTTCTAGTGAGACATTAAAATCTGACACGTTTCTGGCAACCGTCCCAGGTTTTTAATGGACTTCTAATAAAGAACAATCTGTTTTATTACCTCTGGATGGATGTGCCGAATTCTTAAAACTTTTTCTATATAAGAAATAGGTCTCTGGTCTGCAGCCAGGAGGTGACACCACATTGTTGACATGTTGCCAGCTGCTGAACCTGAAAATGAGTTACCGGCATAGATATCTGCCACCCTTGTTTTCTAAATTGCTCTCCTTACCAGCATTAGGCTGGTTTCACACACAGGGTTTTATTAAAAAATACCACTGCAGTTTTTGATACAGTTTTTTGAGTCAAAGATAGGAATGGATCCAGCAAGGAGAAGTATAAGGGTTCGCTCACGTCTGCGTATATAAAGTAGCTAAAATTCTCCGCCAGAAAAGTTGGAGAGTGTCAGGCGAGTGTTATGCGTTTTTTCCTCACCCAGCATCCGCATGCCATGCGAGTGTTCAATTTTTCTTCACCTAGCATCCGTATGACATGGGTATGCAGTCCGTATGCAATGCGTTTTTAAATATCTCACACAGCAAGCGCTGACGCCAGTAAGGTGGCCGCAGTTCATCAGCTATAAACATTGGTCACCTTACTGACATCACGGCTCATCACTGCAGTCGCGTTCTCACGCTACTATCAGTGTGTTCCAGCTGACGTGCTGAACAGTGGCATCATGTCACCGCTCAATACACCATCGAAATATAGCAGAGCTATCATTATGGATTATCTGAGGACAGGTGAGGATAATTAGTTCAAATAAAGGACTTTTCTCTGTGCTTGATGTCAGCGGACATAAAACAGCTGACATCAACCCCAAAACCATTAATCCCCTTGCCAACGCACCAGGGCAAGTGGGAAGAGCTGAGGCTAAGCGCCAGAATTGGCACATCTAATGGATGCGCCATTTCTTGGGTGGCTGAGGGCTGATGTTATTAGTCTGGGAGGGGGCCAATATCCATGGACCATTCCCAACCTATTATCAGCCTACAGCTGTCTGCTTAGCCTTTGCTGGTTATTAAAAATAGGGGGGACCTCACATCATTATTTTTTGGGGTCCACCCTTGTTAATATCCAGTAATAGCTAAGTTGACAGCTGTGAGCTGATATTATTAGCCTGGGAAGCTCCATGTTTATTACCCCCTTCCCAGACTGTAAACAACAGCGCCCAGCTGTCAGCTTTCCCTCAGCTGGTTAAGAAAAATAAGGAGGATCCCACGCCATTTTTTTCTTTTATTTATTTATTGGCTAAATACATGTACAGTAAGCTACACATGCACTGCACTAATTATATATCTAGCTATTCTATGTATATATCTATTCCATCTATTCTATTCTCACAGTTCACGCTGTGAATTTACTGTACACGGCTGATAAAATGTCAAGTTTCCTATAAGATGGAGGCGTAAACATGCATGGTCCATGTGTCGTGCGATTTTTTTCTCGCACCAATTGACTTGCATTGGTGAGTACTGGCCGTTTTACGTGGCTATACGCAGCATGCTGTGAATTTTTTCTCACCCCAATTCCAGGTTAGGAAAAACTTGCAGATAAACACTGCCTAATTGAATAACATTGTGGCGAGTGCAATGCGATTTTTTCTCACATTGCACTCGCTGAGTTTATATGCAGATGTGAGCGTATCCTTATGCTGTGTGTACACAATGTGTTACCAATGTGTTTTTTGCTGTGATTTTTTAAACTAAAGCTGTAAAAACTTTGCGTTTTTACCACATTTCTATAAAATAGTAGCAAAAACTGCGTTGCAAATGCATGGTATGAAAATGGCATTAGACACTCATTGATTTTTATTGTTTCCATTTCTGTTTTAGGCCTGAAAATACATAAAATACTGCCCCAAAACTTTTTTTTCCGGAGATATGAACCTTTTTTCTTAGTGCTAATTTGTATGGTCTTTTCCAAGGACGCATAGCTCACAGGGCAGAGAATAATGCAGAGAATCCTAAAGACACATCCCCTTGTAAAGACCAGAAAAACAGCACTAAATAAAAAGGTCCATCTCTGGAACCCTATGGCAGATTTAACTAAAAAACAAAACAGAATACTCAGGGGAAAGTGGGAATAAAATAAGAGTAAAAAATGGGCATTTTGACCTTGTGGAAGGTCCTCTTTAAGCCCCCTTTTCCCAAGTAGTAGAAAAAATAAAGTACACCAGACCAACGAGAGCAGGCCCGGCACCATTGTCCCACCTGTTGCCAATAACAAACAGTTTCTAGGGATCGTTGTATGAACCGAAGCCCTGGGATCCCGGGGTGCTCACCAAAGAAAAAAGCAACTCAATAATCTTCCACATAAGAAAAAGGTGGCACTCACCGGTCCATAAGAAAAAAACCTTTATTTGATTACAGTAAAACGTAGATGCAGGGGGGTCAGAACACATGTCGAACGACGGCGGTTTCGTACCACTTGTACTTCAACGGGTCCTGTGATGTGACATCACAGGACCCGTTGAAGTGCAAATGGCGCCAAACGGCCATCATCCGACATGTGTTTGTGGCACCCCAGGGGTCTGGTTCCCACAGTAATAGCAATATTACGTCTGTGAGCAGGTGGGAGGTTTCCTGGTCAGACATCCTATGCATGCCACACCTCCTGCCCAGTCCTGGGAGGGAAAGAACTTCCCCTATATAAAGCTGGGGCTGAGGCAGGGTTAGAGAGAAAGAGCAGAGAACACAGACAGAGACACAGTCTGGTCTGGAGAGGAGCAGCTATAGGAAAGAAAGATCAGGAGCTCAGTGGGAGCAGTGCTAAAAGAGGTCAGGGCTGGAAGCTGTAGAGCTCGCCCTGATTGAAGAATTCTTACCGGACCCGGAGTCCGAGGCTGTGGGGACTAATCCTTACCCAGCAGCAGAAACCGCCCGGCAGGGGATTTCAGGTCCTCTGGCCAAGAAACCCGAAGGCACGGTCACGCGCAAGGGACCAGCACCGCGACGTGGAGCGGAAGCTACCAAAAGGCCCCGAGTCACCGGCCATACGGGTGAGCACCACACGGTACACTCAGGGACGTGGGCTACTTTTACCAGCCTCTAGCAAGGTAGCCAGAAGAGTACGATTAGTTGGGGAGGCCTACAACTCCGCCTGGCCAGGGGAGATTCCATCTGCTCACGGACTGACCAGGCCCCGATCGCTAGCCAGTACTCCGGGAGGGTCTACCTTTGCCACCAGTAAAGACCCTGAACTACACCGCACCGTCTCTGAGTGTTTCATCATCCACGTCCGCTGCCCTGAGGCCATACCCCTCCCGTTGGGGGTTATACCATCCCCGCTGCACAATCGTATCACCGGCCTCAGCGGTCTGCCCTGCAGCGGCGGTCTCATGACCGCATTCAACGGGTGGCGTAGTCGAACATTCTAACATCTACTGCTAAAGACTGCCACTCAGCTTGACTCCCTGGGCACGGACCGGGTCACCGCCACGAGACTACTACCCCTATCAGATCCGGCTCCGGGTAGGCCCCCGCGTGCGCAACGCTACTCAGCACAGGCCCAGGGGCGCGTCAACTTTGGCGTAGTCGGCAGGATTTCGTGCCCGCAACCACCGGGTACTGCGTGCCTGAAAAAGACTGATAAACTTACCTGTGGTGAAGATTCCCGCCATCCGACGCCATCTTTTGCCTTCTTCCCGCCATCCGTGGAGTTTTCCCGCCATCCGACGCCATCTTTTGCCTTCTTCCCGCCATCCGTGGAGTTTTCCCGCCGTTGGACGCCATCTCGAGGACGCCGCGCGGGAAGAAGAGGGGCGTGGACTCCGAAAGCGCGCGAGAACTGAAGCCCCGCCTCACGTCCGGACGTTGCGTAAGGTCCTGGAAGGAGCCCAGCAGACGCCGACGTCACAGGAGCGCGACGGAAGGTCCTCAACCCTGACGATCTACTGCGGAGCCGCGGCCTACGGAAGAGGATCATCGCAAGGTAGGCCACGGTCCACTAGGGGGAGGAAGATGTCGGATACGGAGGAGAGCTTCACTGCCGCAGCCACCGCCAGCGCCACCGCTGCTGCGGTCATGCCTTTCACTATGCCCTATATCCCGGGGGCAGCCTGGCTACCCCAGTACTCAGGGGAGTCACATACCCTGAATGACTTTAGAGAAAAGCTGGATAGCCTCTTCCAGGTGTACCCCCTCACAGAAGAGCAAAAAGTGAGCATCCTGGTGGCCCAACTAACTGGGGCAGCCCAAAGGGAGGTAAAGTCCTGGCCACCTGGGAGGAGGACTGTAGCAGGGATATTAACCCGGCTGAAGGACACCTTTGATACCCGCACCTCAGCCGAGATTAAGCTTAGATTCTACGGGTGCAAACAGTGAGCACATGAGAGTATAAGAGACTATGCTTTAAACCTACAAGAGGCCCTGAGAGCCATTAAGCAGACCGACCCTGACGGCGTGGGAAACGAGGACAGGCTGTTGACCGAACAATTTATAGAGGGACTATATTGCAATGCCCACCGAACCCAGTTACGGGCAATGGCCTTACAGGATCCTCATCTGGACTTTGCACAGTTCAAGGACAGAGCCATCCGGGTGCTCCGAGAACCGGCACCGGGTGGCGTTGTGACCCACAGGCGCCCTACTACCGCTTACCACCAGGAGGCGGCGCCCTTGTCGGCAGGGCCTGTGGGGGCTGATGCGCAGGCTTTGAACAATGACCCGGCTCCAGACCTGCACCATCAGGTCCACGAGCTAGCTAGAAGCGTAGCTGCGCTAACCCGAACTGTGCAGTCGTTACAGGTTTCTGCTCCAGGGAAGATCCAGCTGGCATCCAGACCGGAGGACATCCCGTGGCATCGACCAAGGAGGACCCCACCGGCCAGAGGAAGACCCAGCGACCGATACAACGAGGACGGACAACCCATCTGCCGCCGCTGCAATCAACCCGGACATATGGCAAGGTACTGTCCTTTAAACTGGCACAACCTGGGGTAGAGGGCCGACCCCTAGGAATAAGATCACCAGGCCCATCGAACTGGCGTGACAAATACGTGGGAGGACGTCCAGTCTTGCCTGTAGTACTGGATGGCATTCCTATGAGTGCCCTACTTGACACCGGGTCACAGGTCACCACCATCCCGTACGTGCTCTTCAAGCAGTACTGGAATGACTCGGATATAACCCGCTACCCTGACGACGACTTGAGTATCATCGCCAGCAATGGTCAACCCGTGCCACAGATCGGATTCAAAGAGATGACCATTAAAATCGGTAGAGTCGAACTGGCAGCACAGGGACTGATCATTGTAGACATTGACAAGCGCGAGAGTCACCCAAAGATAACGCTAGGAACTAATGTGATTGAAAATTGTCTTGCAGAGGTGATTTTCATTTTACAGCAGGTTGCCAAGAACGCCAGCTCCGGCCAGCAGCGAGTGCTCCAAAAAGAGATCCGGGCACTGATGCGACGGCAACAGGTGGAACTCTCCGGTGGTGAGATTGGAAGCGTGAGAATGTGTGACCCTTTCCCTATTGCCATGCCCCCAAAAAGTGAAATGATGATTTGGTGCCGGGCAGCTATTGGTCTAAGAGGTAGAGACTACCAAGCAATGGTAGAACCCGTCTACTCAGACAGTAGGCCCACCATTTTGACAGCACGGGGGGTGGTTGATGTACGCCATGGGAGGGTGCCCGTTCGCATAATAAACATCGGGAAGAGAGAAGTACACCTGCCCCGGTATGCCACGCTAGCTAAATTGTTCACCATAAACCAGAATTCTGTACAGGCCGTGGAACCCTTGCCTCCATCTCAACCAGAGGAAGGTAACGGCTCTAAGAAAACAATAGAGGACTGGTGTCAGCAACTACATTTGGGTACTGACTCCACTCCCTCACACCAGAAACAGGGAGTCTATCGGGTGGTTCAAGAGTACGAGAGAGTGTTTAGTAAACACCCGTTAGACTTCGGGCGAGTAAAGGGGGTAGAACACCACATCCCCACGGGAGACCATCCTCCCATAAAGGAGAGATACCGACCCGTACCCCCTGCACACTACCAACACGCCAAGCGGATGCTTAGAGACATGAAGGAGGCTGGGGTAATCAGGGATAGCTGTAGCCCCTGGGCAGCTCCACTAGTCTTGGTTAAAAAGAAAGACAACACCATGAGAATGTGTGTAGATTACCGGAAAATCAACCGTATCACACACAAAGATGCGTACCCCTTACCAAGGATAGAGGAGTCTTTGGCTGCTTTAAAATCTGCTAACTTCTTCTCTACTTTGGATCTCACTAGCGGGTACTGGCAGGTTCCTGTAGCAGAGGCGGACCGGGAGAAGACCGCATTCACCACCCCGATGGGACTTAGCGAGTTTACCTGCATGCCGTTCGGACTCTGCAACGCACCAGGAACCTTCCAACGGTTGATGGAATGCTGTCTGGGACATCGAAACTTCGAGACGTTCCTGTTATACCTGGACGATGTCATCGTCTACTCCAAGACCTACGAGGACCACCTGAAACACCTGGCAGAAGTGTTCGAAGCCCTGGCAAACTACGGCCTAAAGGTGAAACCCTCCAAGTGTCACCTCCTGAAACCAAAGGTGCAGTACCTGGGACACGTGGTGAGTGCTGACGAAGTGGCTCCCGACCCTGATAAGATCACCGCAATTAAGGAATGGCCAAGCCCCTCCAGCGTAAAGGAAGTGCGGCAGTTCCTCGGGTTGGTAGGCTACTACCGAAGATTCATTCCCGGTTTCACCAAAAAGGCAGCTCCTATGCAGGACCTCCTGATAGGCCAGTCCAGGAAGGCCAAGAACCAGAAGCCGCCCTTCAGATGGGAGAAGCTGGAAGAAGAGTCCTTCCGCCAGCTTAAGATGGCCCTCACGGGGGATGAAATCCTGGTGTACCCGGATTACAACCAGCCCTTTATCCTCTACACCGACGCAAGTAACATCGGGCTAGGAGCCGTACTGTCCCAGATCCAGCAGGGGAAGGAACGGGTAATTGCTTACGCCAGCCGAAAACTGCGACCCACCGAAAGAAACCCTGAGAATTACAGCTCATTCAAGTTAGAATTCCTGGCAGTGGTGTGGGCAGTCACCGAACGCTTTAAGCACTACCTCGCCTCTTCCCGGTTCACCGTGTACACGGATAACAACCCGTTGACACACCTGGATACGGCAAGACTCGGTGCCCTGGAGCAGAGATGGATGGCCCGCCTGTCCAACTTTGAGTTCACAATCAAATACCGGGCAGGACGCTCCAATACCAACGCGGATGCCTTGTCCAGAATGCCAAACCTACCGGACGTGGGGGAAGATCCAGAGGAACTGGAGGAGGTTGAACTTCCCGCGTTCCACCGGCATGGGACTATCCAGTATTCCCACCGTGTAAGGAGTAAGCAATCCGCTACGTTCAACCCTTTACCTCATTACAACTGGGCGGAAACGCAAGACAGTGACCCTGCCGTCCGACTGGTGAAGGAGATGCTGACTCAGCCAGATGCCCGCCTTGACCCAGACGCTCCGGAGGAGGCCAAGCAACTGTGGATTGAGAAGAGTCGACTGTTCCTTTACAAGGGGAAGTTGTGCCGCAGAATGGTTAACTCCCGGACGCATGAACTGATCTGGCAAGTAGTGGTGCCAAGAAGAGACGCGGCTATGGTACTGGAGGCATACCACGACGGAGCTGGGAACTTCGGGTGGAAGAAGCTGGAGTTCCTGCTGCGTGGGCGGTTCCACTGGGTAGGCATGAGGGGAACCATCGAGAGGTGGTGCAGAGACTGTGGACCGTGCCACCTAAGAAGGAAGGACCGTGCCAGCCAGAAGACTCCCTTGCAGCCCATCATCACCCGACAGCCACTGGAACTGGTAGCCCTGGACCATGTGAAACTGGCTCCAAGCAGATCTGGGTATTTCTACGCCCTCACAATCGTAGATCATTACTCCCGGTTCCTGGTGGTGGTCCCGGTCAAGGACTTAACGGCTCAAACAGCAGCTAGAGCCTTCCAGCAGCACTTCTGCCGTCCACACGGATACCCGGAGCAGGTGCTGACGGACCAGGGACCTGCCTTTGAAGCGGAAGTCTTCCAGGAGTTCTGTACTCTGTATGGCTGCCGGAAGATAAGAACAACACCCTATCATCCGCAAACCAATGGGCTCTGCGAGAAAATGAACCAGGTGGTGATAGATCTTCTGAAAACATTGCCCCTGGAGGAACGCAGTCTGTGGCCTGAGAAACTGCCTGATCTGGTGGACCTATACAACCACATCCCGGTAGGTTCTACCAACTGTACCCCGGCTTACCTAATGAGAGCAAGACCTGGTAAGCTTCCTGTTGATCTGGAGATGGGAGTCCTGACACCCGAGGACACTTCACCAGAAGCAGACTGGGACACAGAAAGACAGCAGCAGTACCGGAAAGTACAGGAGAGCGTGGAGCGAAGTCTCTGTCAAGCTAGAGAAAGACAGGAGAAGACTTACAACCAGTATGCTCCCGCTGTTCCCCTGGTACCTGGAGAGCAGGTCTTGAAGAGGAAGAGACGCCTCCACAAGTTGGACGACCAGTGGGAGAAGGACCCGTACACCGTACTGCCCTCAAGCCATGAGAACCCGAAAGTCTGCATAATCAGTAAGGACGGAGGAGAAACCACAGCCATTGTATCCCGAGATCATCTGAAGAAGTGTCCCGAGCAGTTACGAAACCCTGAAGAAGATCAAGAAAATCCTCAACCCGTAGAGAAAAGGGAGGAGATGGTTAGTACTGTACTCGGAGACTTCCCTCGGTCTTGGACTCAAGTCAATGGCGCAGTTGTGGTACCCGTCCTCACCTTCCTCCAACCAGCATCTCAAGTACCTACGGAGAAACAGGTAGAGCTGGAAGAGCAGCCGGTCCAGGAGGCAGAAGACCCCACACAAGCAGACCAGGAGGATCAACCCTCTGCTTATAGTGAGCCTGCCATACCCCTAGTGAGCCAAAGAGCCCGTAGACAGCTGCCCAGTTTACCTTTGACAGCTCCTACACCTGGTAGCTCAGGACCAGTCAGTCAGCTCCGTAGGTCCACTAGAGCCACTAGAGGCCAGTTACCCGTACGTTGGAGGATCTAAGTGTTTAGACTGTTTATTTGTATTTACCTGTTTATTGTTGCCTGTAAATAATTGTGTATTTTTAGTTATTTTATAGGTGTCGTTTAAGGATTATCCGGAATCCTTTGTACATATGTTTGGAGCGTAACCCAGGAAAGGACTAAGACTGTTAAAGACTCGGGGTAGGGCAGACCCCTACCTGGTTACGGCTCCCGGTCTCTTGGTGAAATGGACACCTTTGTTTTCTTCAAAGACTGCACCCGGTTGCGGACATGCCGTGACCATCCTAATGTGTTTTTCTTTATTGTACTGTTTCTGTTTTTACTTGTTATGTTTTACAAAAATATGTTTAGTCCCGGAGTACTAAATTTCACTAGGGGGGAATGTGGCACCCCAGGGGTCTGGTTCCCACAGTAATAGCAATATTACGTCTGTGAGCAGGTGGGAGGTTTCCTGGTCAGACATCCTATGCATGCCACACCTCCTGCCCAGTCCTGGGAGGGAAAGAACTTCCCCTATATAAAGCTGGGGCTGAGGCAGGGTTAGAGAGAAAGAGCAGAAAACACAGACAGAGACACAGTCTGGTCTGGAGAGGAGCAGCTATAGGAAAGAAAGATCAGGAGCTCAGTGGGAGCAGTGCTAAAAGAGGTCAGGGCTGGAAGCTGTAGAGCTCGCCCTGATTGAAGAATTCTTACCGGACCCGGAGTCCGAGGCTGTGGGGACTAATCCTTACCCAGCAGCAGAAACCGCCCGGCAGGGGATTTCAGGTCCTCTGGCCAAGAAACCCGAAGGCACGGTCACACGCAAGGGACCAGCACCGTGACGTGGAGCGGAAGCTACCAAAAGGCCCCGAGTCACCGGCCATACGGGTGAGCACCACACGGTACACTCAGGGACGTGGGCTACTTTTACCAGCCTCTAGCAAGGTAGCCAGAAGAGTACGATTAGTTGGGGAGGCCTACAACTCCGCCTGGCCAGGGGAGATTCCATCTGCTCACGGACTGATCAGGCCCCGATCGCTAGCCAGTACTCCGGGAGGGTCTACCTTTGCCACCAGTAAAGACCCTGAACTACACCGCACCGTCTCTGAGTGTTTCATCATCCACGTCCGCTGCCCTGAGGCCATACCCCTCCCGTTGGGGGTTATACCATCCCCGCTGCACAATCGTATCACCGGCCTCAGCGGTCTGCCCTGCAGCGGCGGTCTCATGACCACATTCAACGGGTGGCGTAGTCGAACATTCTAACATCTACTGCTAAAGACTGCCACTCAGCTTGACTCCCTGGGCACGGACCGGGTCACCGCCACGAGACTACTACCCCTATCAGATCCGGCTCCGGGTAGGCCCCCGCGTGCGCAACGCTACTCAGCACAGGCCCAGGGGCGCGTCATGTTCAACTGACTCCCCTGCATCTACTTTTTACTGTAATCAAATAAATGTCTTTTCTTATGGACCGGTGAGTGCCACCTTTTTCTTATATGAAAAAATAAAATATGAACACTTAAAGCACCTGTAATTTGCTACTCAAAGGAGGAAAGTTCTGATGGCCATGTCCTCCCTTTACTCTATTGACACAATACATGCACTGGAGATTGAGCCAAGGTTTCCAACCTTTCAGAAATTTGATGTATCTGTCATTTTTTTTTAGTTAGAGGAGTTTATACAGATTATTAGGATTGGAATTATCATCATTCAGTGAAGTACTGCAAATAGCAGCATACCACTCTACTGCTATAGGGCCTGTGAGTTTCAGCTAGAAGCCTCAGCAGAGTGGGCTTCATGACTTCACTATATCGCACCTGCTGTGCGGAGCTTCAGACCACATGCTGCAGAGATTGAAGCAGCGGTAGAATGGGAACAGTTGAGTAGTTTTCTCTTTTTTATTGATTAGAATGAGGCTGCTGTATTGTATGCGAGGGATATATTGTGGGGCCATCATAAAGTGTGGGGAGCTCTGGAGGGTAATAGTTCTATGTGAGGGGACTATTGGGGTGACAAAACTGTTTGGGGGGCTGTATGGGGGGCATTATACTGTTTGGAGGCCTGTATGTGAGCCATTTTACTGTGGGAGGGCTTTGTGGGGGCAATTATACTGTGTGGAGGGCTATATGGGGCACCCTATACTACATAGAGGGCTGTGTGGGGGCCATTATACCGTGTGGTGGGCCATCATACTGTGTTGTGGAACTGTGGGTGTGGCACCCTGCTGCGCACAGGTACCACAGGACCCAGGGTGCATGGACGGACTTCTCCACAAGAGGCCCTCATTACATACAAACACCTCCACCCTTGCAGCTCATACCACCAGAGGGAGCCCGTTAGGGATATATATATGGAGGGTGGAGCCAGGCAGTTCAGTCAGTTAGTTGTTAGTAGTCAGACTGAGAGAGAGTCTGAGAGCGTGCTGGCGCTGAGACCAGTGAAGACGCAGCAAGTCTGCTGCCGAGTTCTGAGGGCCCCGAGTGTGGCCAACAGCAAGAGGAGAAAGGAGAGAGGAGTTGAGGGGGCAGAGGAGCATCATAGGCTCACCCCGATATACAAACCGGACACCGGGTCCACGCCTACAGGGTCCCTTTATACCCAGTAGGGATAACCGGCATCCCGGGAGAACTACAAGTCCCTGGCTGACCTGAAGCTAGACCCACACAGGACCAGGAACCACGAAGGCCCCAGCGTTACCAGGGATAGTGGTTGCCAGCAGAAGGTCCTACTACCAAGCGACAGGTGAAGGAACAGTACGACACAGAAGCTAGGCCCAGATGCAGGCTGGCCAGGAGCTTAGAGAGAGGGAGACACGGACCAGGAGGCCTTATACCCGCTCACTGGGGAGAAGTCCTGAAGTGCACCCATCCTACTGAGTACCCTGGACCATACCTGACATCCGCACCAGTAAAGGTATTGAAGCAAATCCCCTGTCTCTGTCAGTTACTCCTGCTGCGCCATCCCACCTGCACTACAAGTCCCAGCATCACCACCCACCAAACTCCACACTGCCCCGGGGGCCCGCTCCCGCTGTGGGGAGCAGAAACACCTCAGCTGCCATCCCATCACCCCCTGGAGGTCTGCAGCAGCGCTGGTAAACCTTACCAGGTACCACAGGTGGCGTCATAAACTATTTACTTTATTTTTATTTTTCTATCCAAGTTATAATCCCCTTTTTGGTTGACCGCCCTGGGCCACGGACCGGGCCAGCCACCGTGATATCCCCCACCAGCATCCATAGGCCCGGTTGCTGAGTGCCCCATTGCCCCGGGGGCGCATCATGGGCACCATTATACTGTGTTTTGTGACTGTGTGGGCCATAATACTGTATTTTGGGACTGTGGCGGATATCATACTGTTTTGTGGGACTGTGGAGGACACCTTAATGTTAGGTGGGACTGTGGGGGCCATCATACTGTGTTGTGGCACTGTTGAGACCATGATACTGTGTTGGTGTGAATGTGGGGGCCTCATAATGTGTGTGGGGAGATCTCTGTGTTTGGGGCACTATGGGAGCATCATACTGTGTTGGGCTCATTATGAGAGCATAATAATGTGCTTGTGGAGGAATTCACAGTGGGTGCATCATACATCAATACATGTCCCTCTCTCTGTCTTTAAAAGTTGGGAGATACGCCTTCTGTGACTGTGCCTATGCACCGTGACCCGGCCACTAAATATTTTTTCTCTTTTTTGGGGGGGGAGGGGAGTGGTGGTGGTGGTGGTGGGGGGTTTGCAATTAGGACTTCTTTTCTGCTATGAAGCCCGATTATACATATGTATGCCCCTGTCATTATTATACAATTACCAGTAAAATCTCAAGTTGATATTTGATATCAGTGTTCTGAGCTTTAAGGCTCATACCTATATGTGTGAAAAAAAACGGTCCGATTTCTGTACTGAAAATCCCCCCAAACCTAATGTCTCCTTCCCAATTCCTGTAGAATGTAAGCCCACAATGGCAGGGTCCTCTTCCCTCTTCCCATCATTGTTAGTTTTGTTGAGTTTAAGTGATATCTATATTCTGTATGTAACCCCTTCTTATGTACAGCACCATGGAATCAATGGCGCTATATAAATAAATAATAATAATAACAAAGGACGAGTGCCATGCAAGTGTCATGCGATTTTCACACCTAGCATCTGTATGACATCCGTATGAAATCCATATACAATGCGTTTTTTTTCTCTGCAGCTATTATTCTACAATCATTTACAGGACCATTTACAGTGCTCTATGCTACAGAATGGTAATGTATCCGTAAAAATCAGATGCCATACGGATGGTCCATGTGTCGTCCATTTTTTTTTCTCGCACACTTGCATTGGCGAGTCTTGTCCGATATACTCGGCATGCTGCGATTTTTTTTCTCACCCAGATTCCTGCTGAGAAAAAAATTGCAGCTAAGATGTAACTCACAGATTAACATTGGTCAGAGTGCAATCCGATTTTTTATCTGATTGCACTAGTCCGTTTTTCATGCAGATGAGTATGAGCCCTTATCTGTATGATTCCTCATCTTCGTTATTTATTATGGTCTGATTTTGGGATTAAATGTCCAGAAAAAAAGGTAGACCACCCTGGAGAGAGTCCATATTCTGTTGATATTGTTAGAAAGTACAACATTGGGGAAGATACATTTCCTAAAGCTGCTCACCCTACAACTCACATAACTCTTGTGAACAAAAGCAGAGCTGGGGAAATAGGATTAAATCATTTTTTGATTTTGCTTACTAATAATTGCTATACATATACCTTTATTACTTCTCTGAGTATTTGTCACTTTTCTATCCATGTATATACTAACTGGTTTTATTCATGTGAAACTGTTTCTCCCAATATTTCACTTTTTGTTAGATTCCACCAAATCCTTTCGGCTTTGGCCAATATTTAAATACCTGTTACTACCGTCTCCGGAGCACTACTCATACTTTGACAATCTTCATCATAGGCAATCACTGTAATGGACAGGCTTTCTCCACATTGTAGCCCTTTGATCTTACAGCTGGCATTAACCGAGGAACAGTTGTAGGAAATGTCACTGCTTCCTAAGGCTGATGCGGTATAGAAGACTGCCCCGAGCGATGGGCTCCATGACACCTCCAATGTATTGTCTGCGCACTGAGTAATGGCTGCAACATTCTGCGGGTCACAAGGCGCTGAATTGTAAAGAGATAAATAATGTGTAAGTGTGAACCATACAATAGCAATATTATACATATCGCCTACATTATAAGTGAACTGAAGAGTTCCAAGTCCCTTCTCCTCACCTGTCCTTACTTTAATCCCTTGGCTCTTAGAACCATTTACTTTGCCATTGAAAGCAAATACGCTCAGTTCATACTCCGTCCCACATAGCAGGTTCATGAAGAAGCAGGAGGTATACCTGTTCACACATTCTTCTTTGCTGCCATCTGGAGCGAAGGCATTTGCGGTGTACTTAATGGCATTAATTACAGGGTTCCAGTAAAGGCTGACAGTGTTTATCTGGCATTCACGGATTACTGACACATTCTGCGGAGCACACGGAGCTATAAATTATAAAAAAAATTCCAGTTACACATAAAGTATCTAAAAAGACCTCTACTATTTATGTAAGAAACCTATATAGATCAGGGAGTTAGCTGATATTACAGCAAATAAAAACTGCTGTAAAATAATCTGATCAGGAATATGAAGTACATATGTCTACCAGAGATGGAATGGGACTAAAATTCAGCGCTGGCATTTGAAAGCACACAGGCCCATGCCGGCTCCGTCCCCTTCCCCAGACTGGGGTTTCTATTACTGAAATGACCCTTGTTTCCTGCCGGCAGGAAATCAAAATTTACTACTACCTATATTTCCAGTAACACCGCTATAAAAATGTAATAATAATAATAATATTGCAATATAACACACAAATAACACCAGCATATACAGTAGTGATAATACCACCATACTGGTTAGTAAAGAAGCACTCCCATCTAGATTTTTTATTAAATATATTGTGACAGAGTCACTAGTGTTATATGCGAGAGGAGGTATGTGTCACTCCAGCTGCTAGCCTGTGTGAACTGAAACCTACAAACTTTCCTCCAGCATGTTAGATGTTGGAGGTTAATTCACCTAAATGGTGTGGTTTTATGTGAATGGCAAAGAGGGTGGGAAGTAATTCACCCTACCTCCTCTCAGGGTGTGGCTGAGCAAGTTTAAATGCTCAGTCACTATTTTTTTTTTCTGTTGTTGTGTTTGGAGAGGCAATGTCTCCAGACTGGAAAAGCCAAAGCTCAGGAAGGAGCTGAAGGCTGGGCTACAACCTGTGTGGGCGAACCCCACAGTCCTATGGACTGTGCTATCGTTTATCTTTTGTTTTGTTGTTTTTCCAGTAAGGCCGTGTTTATTTTGCTGGAGCTGCAGGGCTTTATGCCATTCAATAAAGCCGGCAGAGAAAACCCAGTTCCTGAGACTACTTCCGAAAGCAGCCGAGTGAGTCGTCTTACCACAATATGTATACAGTGGTGGTCAAAAGTATTGGCACCCCTGCAATTCTGTCAGATAATACTCAGTTTATTCCTGAAAATGATTGCAATCACAAATTCTTTGGTATTATTATCTTCATTTCATTTGCTTGCAAGGAAAAAACACAAAAGAGAATGAAGCAAAAATCAAATCATTGATCATTTCACACAAAACTCCAAAAATGGGCCAGACAAAAGTATTGGCACCCTCAGCCTAATACTTGGTTGCACAACCTTTAGCCAAAATAACTGCGAACAACCACTTCCGGTAACCATCAATGAGTTTCTTACAATGCTCTGCTGGAATTGTAGACCATTCTTCTTTGGCAAACTGCTCCAGGTCCCTGATATTTGAAGGGTGCCTTCTCCAAACTGCCATTTTGAGATCTCTCCACAGTTGTTCTATGGGATTCAGGTCTGGACTCATTGCTAGCCACCTTAGAAGTCTCCAGTGCTTTCTCTCAAACCATTTTATAGTGCTTTTGGAAGTGTGTTTTGGGTCATTGTCCTGCTGGAAGACCCATGACCTCTGAGGGAGTCCCAGCTTTCTCACACTGGGCCCTACATTATGCTGCAAAATTTGTTGGTAGTCTTCAGACTTCATAATGCCATGCACACGGTCAAGCAGTCCAGTGCCAGAGGCAGCAAAGCAACCCCAAAACATCAGGGAACCTCCGCCATGTTTGACTGTAGGGACCGTGTTCTTTTCTTTGAATGCCTCTTTTTTTTCCTGTACACTCTATGTTGATGCTTTTTC
The DNA here is from genome assembly GCF_046119375.1 of Phyllobates terribilis. Lineage (NCBI taxonomy): Eukaryota > Metazoa > Chordata > Amphibia > Anura > Dendrobatidae > Phyllobates > Phyllobates terribilis. The sequence continues at coordinate 29,103,810 of NW_027362768.1, read as the reverse complement.
CCAAAAAGCTCTACTTTTGTCTCATCTGACCAGAGAACATTCTTCCAAAACGCTTTAGGCTTTCTCAGGTAAGTTTTGGCAAACTCCAGCCTGGCTTTTTTATGTCTCGGGGTAAGAAGTGGGGTCTTCCTGGGTATCCTACCTTACAGTCCCTTTTCATTTAGACGCCGACGGATAGTACGGGTTGACACTGTTGTACCCTCGCACTGCAGGGCAGCTTGAACTTGTTTGGATGTTAGTCGAGGTTCTTTATCCACCATCCGCACAATCTTGCGTTGAAATCTCTCGTCAATTTTTCTTTTCCGTCCACATCTAGGGAGGTTAGCCACAGTGCCATGGGCTTTAAACTTCTTGATGACACTGCGCACGGAAGACACAGGAACATTCAGGTCTTTGGAGATGGACTTGTAGCCTTGAGATTGCTCATGCTTCCTCACAATTTGGTTTCTCAAGTCCTCAGACAGTTCTTTGGTCTTCTTTCTTTTCTCCATGCTCAATGTGGTACACACAAGGACACAGGACAGAGGTTGAGTCAACTTTAATCCATGTTAACTGGCTGCAAGTGTGATTTAGTTATTGCCAACACCTGTTAGGTGCCACAGGTAAGTTACAGGTGCTGTTAATTACACGAATTAGAGATGCATCACATGATTTTTCAAACAGTGCCAATACTTTTGTCCACTCCCTTTTTAGGTTTGGTGTGGAATTATATCCAATTTGGCTTTAGGACAATTCTTTTTGTGTTTTTTCATTGAAGACAAATTAAATGAAGATAATAATACCAAAGATTTTGAGATTGCAATCATTGTCAGTATTATCTGACAGAATTGCAAGGGTGCCAATACTTTTGGCCACCACTGTATATGCACATAGTGTAGTGTGAGTGTATTAATGTACTCACCTACTGCCGACTTCTCAAGGATCCTGCACCGTTCTTCTCCGCTTCTCAGTGACGTTATCGCAATTTCCAATTTGCCGGCACACTCTGTGTTGGCCTTCAGGCCACGGCCCCACTACCAGTATTTGGTCATTATTCGGTCAGTATTTTTTCTCAGGAGTGGGAGACAAAACCACTAGTGGGTGATAAATGCAGAATTGGTGCACTTGTTTCTATTATACCTTTTCTCTGATTGTTCCTCACCTGGTTTTGGCTCCCACTCCAGAGAAAATACTGACTGAATACTGACCAAATATTGATAGTGGGGCCGTGGCATTACAATGTAATTCCAAGGAGCGTCAAAACTAGGCTCCATTGGCTTATTTTGTAAAAGCCACTTCGGGAAAGCTAGCTAGTACATAACATCACTGAGAAGCAGAGCAGAGAACCCCAGGGAATCTCAGGGAAAGTGGCAGTAGGTGAGTATATTAATACACTCACACTACACACCATACACATATTTAATAAAAAGCAATATAGAATGGAATGCTTCTTGAACTAAATCCTCTGTATTAGGACTGATATTACCACCATACACCGACCATACAATGGTAATATCAGTCCTAAAGCAGTGCTCTGCAGACAATATACAGGTACTACTCACAAAATTAGAATGCCATCAAAAAGTTAATTTATTTCAGTTCTTCAATCCAAAAAGTGAAACTAATATATTATATAAAGTCATTACAAACAGAGTGATCTATTTCAAGTGTTTATTTCTGTTAATGTTGATGATTATGGCTTACAGCCAATGAAAACACAAAAATCATTATCTCAGTATATTAGAATAATTAACAAAAAACACCTGCAAAGGCTTTCGAAGTGCTTAAAAAGGTCCCTTAGTCTATTTCAGTAGGTTCCACAATCATGAGGAAGACAGCTGAATTGACAGATGTCCAGAAGGCAGTCATTGACACACTCACATATAATCCAAGCTGCTTGAGGTCTAGTGTGAAGTTTCCACAATCAGTGATGGTTTGGGGAGCCATGTCATCTACTGGTGTAGGTCCACTGTGTTTTATCAAGACCAAAGTCAGCGCAGCCGTCTACCAGGAAATTTTAGAGCACTTCATGCTTCCCTCTGCCGGCAAGCTTTTTGGAGATGGAAATTTCATTCTCCAGCAGGACTTGGCACCTGTCCACACTGCCAAAAGTACCAATACCTGGTTTACAAACAACGGTATCCCTGTGCTTGATTGGCCAGCAAACTCGTCTGACCTTAACCCCATAGAGAATCTATGGGGTATTGTCAAGAGAAAGATGAGAGACAACAAACTCAACAATGCTGACGAGCTGAAGGCTACTATCAAAGCAACCTGGGCTTCCATAACACCTCAGCAGTGCCACAGGCTGATCGCCTCTATGCCACACCGCATTGATGCAGTAATTGATGCAAACGGAGCCCCGACCAAGTACTGAGTGCATTTACTGACCATACATTTTAGTAGGACAACATTTTGGATTTTAAAATCATTCTTCAAGCTATAAAGTATTCTAATTTACTGAGATAATGACTTTTGTGTTTTCATTGGCTGTAAGCCATAATCATCAACATTAACAGAAATAAACACTTGAAATAAATCACTCTGTTTGTCATGACTCTATATAATATATGAGTTTCACTTTTTGTATTGAAGAACTGAAATAAATTAACTTTGTGATGATATTCTAATTTTGTGAGAAGCAGCTGTATGTATGTGAGTACTGTGCAGGTTCTCACCAGTGATGTTCTTGCTGATTGTTGTCATTCATTTTCTCTTTCATTTTTCATTTGGCCCAGACCACCGTGACCTCTTCTTCTATCCATAACTCGTCCCTGAAAAGACATATTTGGCTTCCTGCTTTTCTAGCCCCATCCTCACATTCCCCACCTCTATACAAACCATATAACCTTATAACCAGTGCCCTAGACAGTAATAATGCCCCCTTTGCAGTAGTAATCTCTTTTTGTGACCCACACAATAACTATGCCCTTCTGTGTCCCTACACAGTAATAATGTTCCATCTGTACTTCATCATTGTAAAAATGCTCACCTGTGCCTCATTACAGTTATACAGCATCCTATAGAAATAATGTTCTCCTGTGCCTCCTTATAATAATAATAACTTGCCCTGTGCCTCCTTATAATAATAATCCCCCTTGACCCTTTATAATAATGACCACGAACCTTCTAATAATAAAAACTCCCAGATGCATTATTATAATAATAATGATGCCTTATGTGCTTTCCCTATAATGATTACCCATTGTGCCTCTTTATAATAATATCCCTGAGCAGGGTTTTACATTCAGGAACCCTTTGCAAAAGTACTATCGCGGCACATGAGCGCAGTCACAGGTCATGCCTTCAAACTTTTAAGACTTGGAGATGGATGTGTTGCTGAACTTACACATTTTTTCGCCCCTACTGAAGCTCCTTATTGTTCTCACCCACTTTGATACCCATTCCATAGAACATGGTGCCCCAAAAAATGCCCCTATACCGAATGATATGCCAACATTCTTCCACCTACACAGCATGATTGCCCCACAAACCTCACACAATAAGATAATGACTCCAGCCCCCCACTTAGCATGATGATCAACACAGCCCCCATACATTGTGATTGTCACCACTGACCCCCACACAGTATAATGTTCACCAAAGCTCCACACACAGTATGATGGTTCCTCCAAAGCAAAATGGCATCCTCAGCCCCCCACACAGTATGATGGTTCACATACAATCTCCCACATAATATATTGGTTACCCCACAGCTGCCCCACACAGTATAATTGCCCCCAACAGCCCTAATATCATATGATGGTCCCCCCACATCCCTCTACAGAGTATGATGATGGCCCCAGCTCCAATACAGTATGATTATCCCTCCACATATTGATAGTCACCACTGCCCCCCACACAGTATGATGGTCCGCCCACAGCGTGATGGTCTCCACATAGTATGATGTTTCCCCTAAACAGGATGATGGTCCCACCACAGTCCCCCACACAGTATGATGGTCTCCACAGCCCCCCACACAGTATGATGGTTCTCCCATATAGGATGTTGGTTCCACCACAGCCTCCCATATAGTACGATGGTTCCCCCACACAGTATTATGGTTCCAAAAAAGTATGATGGTCCCCCCCACAGCATGATGGTCTCCACAGCCTTCCAGTGTGATGGTTCCACTACAGTCCCCTACACTGCATAATGGTCACCACAGCCCCCCACACAGTATTATGGTTCTCCCACATTTCCCCACACAGTACGATGGTCCTTACAGCTTCAATATAGTATGATCATCCCACCACAGCTCCAATACAGTGTGAGGGTCCAACCACACTCCCCCATAAAATATCATGGTCACCCATAGCCCCAATACAGTATGATTGTACCCCTCCAGCCTTCCAAATAGTATGATAGTCCTCCACACCCCTCATATTGTATGATGTTCCACAACAGTCCCCATATAGTATGATTATACCCCTCAAAGCCCTAATGTAGTATGATGGTCCCTCACAGTTCCAATACAGTATGATGGTCCCTCACAGCCCCATATAGTATGAGGGTCCCCCTCACACCTCCCAATACAGTATGATTGTCCCCCACAGACTAAATACAATATGATGGTTCCCCTTACAGTCCCAATACAGTATGATTGACCTCCACAGCCCTAATATAGTATGAGGGACACCCTCACAGTCCCAATACAATATGATGGCCCACTCACAGCTCCAAAAAAATATGATGGTCCCCTACAGCCCCCATATAATATAATGATCCCCTTTACAACCCCAATACAGTATGATGGTCCCCCTCACAGCCGCAATACTGTATGATGGTCCACTCACAGCCCCAATAATGTCTGATGGTTCCCCTTTTCAGCCCCAATACTGTATGATGGTCCCCCTCGCAACCCAAATACTATGTGTCGGTCCTTTTGCTGCCCCAAAAAGTATTATGGTCCCATACAGCCCCCATATAATATGATGAACCTCTTTACAGTCCAAATACAGTATGATGGTCCCCCTCACAGCCCCAATACTGTATTATGGTCCACTCGCAGCCCCAATGCTATATGATGGTCCCTCTCGTAGCCCCAATACTTTATGATGGTCCACCTTGCAGCTCCAATACTTTATAATGGTCCACTGACAGCCCCAATGCTGTATGATGATCCACTCACAGCCCCAATGCTGTATGATGGTTCCTCTCGCAGTCCCAATACTGTATGACGGTCCCACTTACAGCCCCAATGCTGTATGATGATCCTTCTTGCCACCCCCAATACTGTATGATGATCCCTCTTGTAGCCCCAATACTGTATGATGCCCCCCACAGTATTATGGGCATCACAGCACACAAAAAAAATAAAAAATGTTATACTCACCTTATCCAGCCTCTGATTCCACAGCTGCAGCTTCCTGTCCTATTGGGTCTTGCCGCTGATGCTGTCGGCGCTATGCAGTGACCTCATCTGCGTGGCGCCAACCTCCAATAAACTGTGGGCCAAAAGTATCCTATGGCCTGCCATGCTTTGCCACAGCTGTTTACAGTACCGGCATCCTGAGGACACCTATACCGTTAACAGAGTCGCAACTGATGCAGGCCATGACCTAATGGGCACATTTGGCATTTGCCATAATGCCAGTCTGGCCTTTACCCTTTAAAGGGAACCTGTCACCAGGTTTGACCAATATAAGATACGTTTGCCGCCTTTCAGCCCTCATATACAACATTCTCTAATGCTGTATATAAGCCCCCGATCCAACCTGCAAGACCAGAAAAAGAGGTTTTTTTATACTCACCTGGGGGGCGGTCCAGTCTGAGGGGCATCGCTGGTCTTGGTCTGGCGCCTCCTTTCTTCTTTCGATGCTGTCCTCCTTCTTGCTTCGTATGGATGACATGTCCTTATGTCATCCACACAGTCTCCCCGACATCACGCTTCTGCTCAGACATACTTCTCTGCACTGACGAGAGCAGAGCAAACCACTGCAGTCGCTGGGAAAGGTCAAAGAGCCCCAGTGCATGCCCTCTGCAGTACTTTACTCTGCCCTAGCCAGGGCAGAGAAGTACGCCTGCACAGGAGCACGTTGCTAGGGAGACTGTGTGATTGAAATAGGGACGCGTCATCCACATGAAGCAAGAAGGAGGACAGCATTGAAAGAAGAAGGGAGGCGCCGGACCAAGACCAGCAACACCCCTTGGACCGGGTCATGAGCATTATAGAATGCTGTATATGAGGGCTGAAAGGTGGTGACCGTATCTCATATCAGTCAACCCTGGTGACAGGTTTGCTTTATTCTTCCACGTACAACAATACAAGTGCAATGGCAAAAACTCGAGTCCACCATGTTTAATAATGGCACAACATTGGGTACGAGCCAGACATCCAGCTACAGGTGTTCCATTAACCTCACGCTCTCAGAGGCTATTATGGTTCAGGGCAAGACGGTAATGGAGGCTGGAATAAAGGTCTTTTCTATTCAGCTATGAGTCCCGCTTTTGTCTTGGAGACATTGATATCCTCAGATTGGTCTGGAGACCAAGTGGGTAATGCCATGAACAAGCCTTCACAACATAACATTTTTCAACATGACAACACCAGACAGTATGTTGCTACTGTGAGCAGCCTATGAGGCTTAACCCCTTAACCCCCGAGGGTGGTTTGCACGTTAATGACCAGGCCAATTTTTACAATTCTGACCACTGTCACTTTATGAGGTAATTACTCTGGAACGCTTCAACGGATCCCCCTGATTCTGTGACATATTGTACTTCATGATTGTGGTAAAATTTCTTCGATATCACTTGCGTTTATTTGTGAAAAAAACGGAAATTTGGCAAAAATTTTGAAAATTTTGCAATTTTCAAAATTTAAATTTTTATGCCCTTAAATCAGAGAGATATGTCACACAAAAGAGTTAATAAATAACATTTCCCACATGTCTACTTTACATCAGCACAATTTTGGAACCAAAATTTTTTTTTGTTAGGGAGCTATAAGGGTTAAAAGTTGACCAGCGATTTCTCATTTTTCCAACAAAATTTACAAAACCATTTTTTTAGGGACCACATCACATTTGAAGTCACTTTGAGAGGTCTTTATGACAGAAAATACCCAAAAGTGACACCATTCTAAAAACTGCACCCCTCAAGGTGCTCAAAACCACATTCAAGAACTTTATTAACCCTTCAGGTGCTTCACAGGAATTTTTGGAATGTGGAAGAAAAAAATTAATATTTAACTTTTTTCACAAAAATGTTACTTTAGACCCAATTTTTTTTTATTTTCACAGGGATGACAAGAAAAAATGGACCACAAAATTTGTTGTGCAATTTCCCCTGGGCACGCAGATACCCCATATGTGGGGAAAAAACACTGTTTGGGCGCACGGCAGGGCTCGGAAGGGAAGGAGCGCCATTTGACTTTTTGATTGTAAAATTTGCTTGAATAATTAGCGGACGCCATGTTGCATTTGGAGAGCCCCTGTGTGCCCAAATATTGGAGCTCCCCCACAAGTGACCCCATTTTGGAAACTAGACCCCCCAAGGCACCTATCTAGATGCATAGTGAGCACTTGGAACCCCTAGGTGCTTCACAAATTGATTCGTAAAAATGAAAAAGTGTTTTTTTTTTCACTTTTTCATTTTTACGAATCAATTTGTGAAGCACCTAGGGGTTCCAAGTGCTCACTATGCATCTAGATAGGTGCCTTGGGGGGTCTAGTTTCCAAAATGGGGTCACTTGTGGGGGAGCTCCAATGTTTGGGCACACAGGGACTCTCCAAAAGCAACATGGTATCCGCTAACAAATTGAATGGAAAATCGGCTCAAATTGTTAGCGGATACCATGTTGCGTTTGGAGAGCCCCTGTGTGCCCAAACATTGGAGCTCCCCCACAAGTGACCTTATTTTGGAAACTAGACCCCCAAAGGCACCTATCTAGATGCATAATGAGCACTTGGAACCCCCAGGTGCTTCACAAATTGATTCATAAAAATGAAAAAGTGTTTTTTTTTTCACTTTTTCATTTTTACGAATCAATTTGTGAAGCACCTGGGGGTTCCAAGTGCTCACTATGCATCTAGATAGGTGCCTTGGGGGGTCTAGTTTCCAAAATGGGGTCACTTGTGGGGGAGCTCCAATGTTTAGGCACGCAGGGGCTCTCCAAACGCAACATGGCGTCCGCTAACAATTTGAGCCGATTTTCCATTCAATTTGTTAGCAGACACCATGTCGCGTTTGGAGAGCCCCTGATGTGCCTAAACAGTGGAGCTCCCCCACAAGTGACCCCATTTTGGAAACTATACCCCTCAAGGATTTTATTAAGGTGTATAGTGAACATTTTGAACCCAGAGGTACGACACAGAATTTGATAACATTAGGTCATCATATTGAATAAGTTGTCATTAGTCTTGAGCGCAAGTGCTCGCTACTTGAGTTTGCATCGGGTACTCAGGTATGCACCATGTACAGCGTGTGCTTGAGTGACATGCTCGAGTCCCTGCTCCGCATGTTTCACGGTTATTAGACACCCAAAAAAAAACATGCGGGTATCGCTCGTGCATGGCAGGCAATTTTTTTTGGCCGCGAAGCATATGGGGCGGAGACTCGAGCATGTCACTCAAATACCCACGATACTCAATGCATACCAGAGCACCCGATGCAAACTCAAGTAGCGAGCACTTGCACTCAACACTAGTCGCCATATCGTCATCTTTTTTTCTTACTTTTGAAAAAAATTCCAACCCCATCACAACCCTAACCCCAAACCCAGCCCTAACCCTATCCCAACCCTAACCCGAGAGTTTATTTTTTATGCCGTTCCTCGTGCGGTATAAGTGATTAGACGACTTTATTCTTCGGGTCGGTGTGATTACAGCGATACCAGAATCATATGGGGTTTTTATGACTGACAGCTGTCACACACTAAAAGACGCATTTTTTGTAAAATCTAGTTTTTGCATTGCCATATTTTGAGAGCTATAATTTTTCCAGATTTTGGCAGACAGTCATGTGACGGCTCGTTTTTTGCGGGATGAGTTGACGTTGTTATTGGTGCCATTTTCAGGCACGTGACATTTTTTGATCGCTTTCTATTCCGATTTTTGGGAGGCAGAATAAACAAAAACCAACAATTCAGGAATTGTTTTTTTTGTTTTTTTTATTCTGTTCCGTGTGTGGTAAAATTGATAAGGCAGCTTTATTCTTCGGGTCAGTACGTTTACAGCGGTACCACATTTATATAGTTTTTCTATGTTTTGCACTTTTACATAATAAAAGCAATTTTATAGAAAAAAATATTTTTTAGCATAGCTTTATTCTGAGAGCTATAACTTTTTTATTTTTCGGCTGATGGAGCTGTATGGCAGCTTGTTTTTGCGGGACGAGATGACATTTTCAGTGGTACCATTTTTATTTATATTTGTCTTTTTGATCGCGTGTTATTCCATTTTTTGTTTGGCGGTATGGTGATAAAGCATTGTTTTTTGCTTCGGTTTTTTTTTGTTTGTTTTTTACCGTGTTCACTGAAGGGGTTAACTAGTGGGACAGTTTGATAGGTCAGGTTGTTTCGGACGCGGCGATACCAAATATGTGTACTTTTATTGCTTTTTTTTTTATAATAATATTTATTGATGGGTACATTATATTTTTATTTTTGGTGGATTATTTTTTTAATTTTTTTTTAAATATTTTTGCAATTTTTTTTTTTTTCACTTTCTAATAGTTTTTATACTTTATTACTTTGTCCCACTATGGGACTTTCACTTTTTTTTCTCTGATCACCTGCATGGCACAGGAATGCAGCACCATCCCTGTGCCATGCAGGCTGTCAGCGCTGGACAGGGAGAAGATTGTTTGGAGATGCACTGTGCATGTCCAAAAAATCTTCCTGCTGTCTGGTGACCCGGATGTTGTCATGACGACATCGGGTCGTCATGGCAACATCCTGGAAGCCACGGCAGACAGCGCTGGAAGCCGGAAGAGGAGGTGAGTATCTGCGATCACTTCCCCTTGCCACCGCAATGCTGCGATCGACTTCGATCGCAGCATCGCGGGGGTTAATGTGCTGGGAGCGGTGCGTGACCGCTCCCTGCACATAGTACCGGGTGTTAGCTGTGACAATCAGCTGACACCTGGCGGTGATCTCGCCCTCACAGCCTGTGTGCGCGCGCGAACGCCATGACGTACTAATACGGGTCTGGCTCTTAAGTCCCAGGGCACAGACGCGTATTAGTACGTCAAATGTTGTTAAGGGGTTAAAGGTGCTACCATTTTCTGCAGCATCTCCAGACTTGTCTCCCATAGTGCACATCTGGAACCTCGTTGGTTGGAAATTACAAAGAGAGCTTCCAGCAGTGGATCTTAATGATTTGCCCAAGTGCATTCAGCGTTTGAGAACATTACTCAGACAACAATTAATAACCTTACTGATAGCAGCCAAGGTATGTAAGTGTGGGGATTTCTACGTGTTGCACTTATACTCAATACTGAATAAATCGAGATGCAGTGAAAAAATTGTTCAGCTTTTTCATCATTTGCATATCATTAACATGTCTATCCATCATGTGATTTCCATAATTTCACAGCTTTTCCTTCTTGATACTTCATTTTCAATGTTTAGGAATGTGCAACAAAAAATATACAGTACTTGTATGTTACTAATAAGTTCTGGGAGGTAATGGCCCCTTTAGATTGGTGGTCATTTAATGGCTAGGATCAACCTATCGGTGATATGCAAGCTGATTGGCGCTCGTTTACAGGCCTGTTCAGGCAGGCCAATTATTCTATGCGCACCAAATTATTGTAATAGAATATCACATTATAGAATGTAGAATGTCCATCAGCCTGTCTAAAAAGATCAGTAAATATATACTGAGCAGTGGTCTTTTAATGGTCTGGATCTACCCATTTAAAAGGCACATTATAAAATCATAGCATCCAAACAACAAGTGTATTGCTCATTTGTCGGATGATTTCCTGCCTGTTTAGATGGACACCTATTTGTTTAGTTGTTTACCTATTATTGGCTTGTCTAAATGGGCCATAAGACCTTCATCCTGTGAGCTCTCCTGTCAAGTAAGGCTGTGTGCCCACGTAGCGTTTTTCAAGCGTATATGCTGCGGAATTTCCGCAGCGTAAATGCTTGAAAAACGCATGTATATCCGCACCCCATGGTCCCCAATGGCATTCCGCAATGTCAATGCCCATGCTGCGGATTTTTCCGCAGCGTATATGCTGCGGTCAAAAATCCGCAGCATGTTCATTAATTTTGCGGAAGCGCAGCGGAATCAATGTGCGGATGATACCCAAGTCTGGATGAGAGGAGACTCTCATCCAGACCTGGGTACCAAAGAACCTGTAAAAAAAAGAATAAAATAAAGTTTATACTTATCTTCTGATGTTTTCCCTCCGTCGCGCTGTTGTCTGAAGGACCTGCCACGTCATTGAGTCATGTGACCCACCACATGACTCAATGACGTCACCGCAGGTCCTGCACACAACAGCGTGAGCCGCTCAAGCCTCCGGACGGGGCAGAGAATGCATCAGAAGGTGAGTATAAAGTTTATTTTTTTTTTACCATTCTGAACAAGTTGTCAAGCACTTTTCCAAGTGATGCTTGGAGAAGTGCTTGATAACCCGCATGCGGAAATGCATGCAAAGACGCCTCACAAACGCTTCTACCTGGCGGGAAAACCGCATGTAATATCCGCATGCGATTTTCCCGCCAGGGAGAAGCGTAAAAAATATGCTTCAGGTCCACAACGTGGGCACATAGCCTAAGGGTGCATTCACATTATTGACATCAGGCCTTTGGAGCAACCTGTGCAGGGAATGATGAGAGACATGACCTAAAAATCAAATTGGCTTGGGCATGTCATGCCCAAACCTATTATTTTTACTCCACTCCTCCAGCTTTCATTTCTAGAATCATCTATGACAGTCTGTCTGATTGACTAACTACTTTTTGCTATAAAGTGCTGTAAACATCTTCTAACATTTTAGCTTATATACAACGTATGCCACTGTATGGTTTCTGTCGAAGGTGTATGTTGGGGCATGTACCTGACATATACCGCAGCTCAAAACCTCAGATGCAGTCTGCACAGAGTTTAAAGCCCCCACACACCTTAACCCCTTTACCGCCGAAGGCTGTTTGCACGTTATGACTAGAGATGAGCGTTGTTCTACTCGAACTGTTCGCCAATCTCAAATTCGAGCTGTTTTGGGCGGTGTTCGAGCCGGTCGGCGAACACGAACAATTTGAGAAAAATTCGGCTGTTCGAGGTTATGTTCGATAACTGTTCGTGCACCAAAATCATAACTGGATTTTTTCTCAGTAATGATGAAAATTAATGTTAATACGCAGTTTGAGTGTACAGCGGGGCGGGGGGAGGGGCAGGGGATGGATCTCTGCAGGAACAATGAAGATCTCCATTTTTTTTTCTCTTTCCCGCATTTGCAGTGGGGAGGTGCAATCTGTCAGCCTATCAGCAGCGCACACACGGAGCGAAGTGCTTTTTTTCACACAAGCAAGGGCATGTGTGATTGGCAGTGTATGTCACATGTCCTTGCCCTATAAGACCAAGCCATTTTCCCCGTCGCCACCATTTTCTCACTGCTGCAGCTGCGTGTTAGACGGCACCGCTGTTGCTGTGTGCGCTATACCTTGTTAATTTCAAGCCAATTTTCGCACAAATCTACAGATAGCTTGGGAGTAGGGAATAGTTGTGATTGCAGTCCTTTTAAGGACTAGGTTACAGCATTTCCTACGACTTTTATCAGGCAGGTCTGTGCTCTTAAATAGATAGATTGTGGGAGTAAAGACTAATTGTAATTGGAGTCCTTTTCAGGACTAGGTTACATCAGTTCCTATCAGTTTTTGCCAGGCAGGTCTGTGCCAGTGCTGTGCAAGTTTTTTTCACAGCATTTGGCTGAATCTAGCAAAGCTAATCCTTTTTGGCCTATTGCAGAGTGTGTTAGTCAGTGGAGTAGCCTATCTGTGTTGCAAGATATACCACCTGTGTATAGAATACCAATTTTTTTACTGCACCTAGTGAAGTAAAATCTTTTGGGCATAGCATCATTCTATTAGTCCATCTATACTGACCTCCATCAGGTTGCAAACTGAATATAATTTTTTTCTGCATCTAGCTCTGAAAAAATATTTGGGCTTCTAGCAGTGTGTGGGACTTGGTCTATTAGTCCATCTATACTGACCTCCATCAGGTTGCAAATTAAAAATAATTTTTTTCTTCATTTATCTCTGAAAAAATATTTGGGCTTCTAGCAGCGTGTGGGACTTGTTCTATTAGTCCATCTATACTGACCTCCATCAGGTTGCAAATTAAAAATAATTTTTTTCTGCATCTAGCTCTGAAAAAATATTTGGGCTTCTAGCAGTGTGTGGGACTTGGTCTATTAGTCCATCTATACTGACCTCCATCAGGTTGCAAATTAAAAATAATTTTTTTCTTCATTTAGCTCTGAAAAAATATTTGGGCTTCTAGCAGTGTGTGGGACTTGTTCTATTAGTCCTTCTATACTGACCTCCAGCAGGTTGCAAATTGAATATAATTTTTTTCTGCATCTAGCTCTGAAAAAATATTTGGACTTCTAGCGGTGTGTGGGACTTGGTCTATTAGTCCATCTATACTGACCTCCATCAGGTTGCAAATTAAAAATAATTTTTTTCTGCATCTAGCTCTGAAAAAATATTTGGGCTTCTAGCAGTGTGTGGGACTTGGTCTATTAGTCCATCTATACTGACCTCCATCAGGTTGCAAATTAAAAATAATTTTTTTCTTCATTTATCTCTGAAAAAATATTTGGGCTTCTAGCAGCGTGTGGGACTTGTTCTATTAGTCCATCTATACTGACCTCCATCAGGTTGCAAATTAAAAATAATTTTTTTCTGCATCTAGCTCTGAAAAAATATTTGGGCTTCTAGCAGTGTGTGGGACTTGGTCTATTAGTCCATCTATACTGACCTCCATCAGGTTGCAAATTAAAAATAATTTTTTTCTGCATCTAGCTCTGAAAAAATATTTGGGCTTCTAGCAGTGTGTGGGACTTGGTCTATTAGTCCATCTATACTGACCTCCATCAGGTTGCAAATTGAATAAAAAAAATTTCTGCATCTAGCTCTGAAAAAATATTTGGGCTTCTAGCGGTGTGTGGGACTTGGTCTATTAGTCCATCTATACTGACCTCCATCAGGTTGCAAATTAAAAATAATTTTTTTCTGCATCTAGCTCTGAAAAAAATATTTGGGCTTCTAGCAGTGTGTGGGACTTGGTCTATTAGTCCATCTATACTGACCTCCATCAGGTTGCAAATTAAAAATAATTTTTTTCTTCATTTAGCTCTGAAAAAATATTTGGGCTTCTAGCAGTGTGTGGGACTTGTTCTATTAGTCCTTCTATACTGACGTCCAGCAGGTTGCAAATTGAATATAATTTTTTTCTGCATCTAGCTCTGAAAAAATATTTGGGCTTCTAGCGGTGTGTGGGACTTGGTCTATTAGTCCATCTATACTGACCTCCATCAGGTTGCAAATTAAAAATAATTTTTTTCTGCATCTAGCTCTGAAAAAAATATTTGGGCTTCTAGCAGTGTGTGGGACTTGTTCTATTAGTCCTTCTATACTGACGTCCAGCAGGTTGCAAATTGAATATAATTTTTTTCTGCATCTAGCTCTGAAAAAATATTTGGGCTTCTAGCGGTGTGTGGGACTTGGTCTATTAGTCCATCTATACTGACCTCCATCAGGTTGCAAATTAAAAATAATTTTTTTCTGCATCTAGCTCTGAAAAAAATATTTGGGCTTCTAGCAGTGTGTGGGACTTGTTCTATTAGTCCTTCTATACTGACGTCCAGCAGGTTGCAAATTGAATATAATTTTTTTCTGCATCTAGCTCTGAAAAAATATTTGGGCTTCTAGCGGTGTGTGGGACTTGGTCTATTAGTCCATCTATACTGACCTCCATCAGGTTGCAAATTAAAAATAATTTTTTTCTGCATCTAGCTCTGAAAAAAATATTTGGGCTTCTAGCAGTGTGTGGGACTTGGTCTATTAGTCCATCTATACTGACCTCCATCAGGTTGCAAATTAAAAATAATTTTTTTCTTCATTTAGCTCTGAAAAAATATTTGGGCTTCTAGCAGTGTGTGGGACTTGTTCTATTAGTCCTTCTATACTGACGTCCAGCAGGTTGCAAATTGAATATAATTTTTTTCTGCATCTAGCTCTGAAAAAATATTTGGGCTTCTAGCGGTGTGTGGGACTTGGTCTATTAGTCCATCTATACTGACCTCCATCAGGTTGCAAATTAAAAATAATTTTTTTCTGCATCTAGCTCTGAAAAAATATTTGGGCTTCTAGCGGTGTGTGGGACTTGGTCTATTAGTCCATCTATACTGACCTCCATCAGGTTGCAAATTAAAAATAATTTTTTTCTGCATCTAACCCAGCCAATAGTTTTGGCCTAATACCACAGTTTGGCCACTCAGCTCTGCTCGGTTACCATCCATTGTTTTTTTGTGCAAACAACTCCAGAGTTGTGAATTAGTTAACCACCAAAATGAGTGGAAAAAGGCCTGCTGCTGGTGGAAAGGGGAATAGGCGTGTTGGGAAGGGGAAAAAAGGTTGTGTCCGTGGGGTAGGTGCAGAAGAAAGACCATCTTCCAGCCAAACTAAAATGTCTACTTCTTTTAGCGGACAATGTGATAAGATCCCTTTCTTACGGCCACGCCAATCGCTACAAATTCCAGATGAGGCACAAAAACAGCAGGTGCTTCAACGGATATCAAGTGCTCCTTTAAGTGGGCTCTCCTCCACATCAACTTCAACATCACAAATACTCCAGTCCTCAAAGGTGTCACCCAAATCGCACTTGCTTCCTCACAGCTCCCAAATCTCCAGCTGCCCGTCTGAGTATGAGGTAGAACAGATGGTTGAGTCTGCAGAGCTGTTTACTCATACTATAGCCTGGGAATCAGAGGTCGACTCCAGCGCTTCTGTGAATCCAGACGAGGAAATGATCTGCACTGATGCCCAGAATCTTTATGAGTCGGATCCAGGACCAGACGCAGAAGGTTCTGACCATAATGTAGACCCTCATTCCCAAACTGTAACTCCTGTTGGTGGAGACAATGAGGAAGACGATGATAAGACTCAAATACCTGATTAGAGCGACAACTTTAGTTTTTTGTCAGGGCAGGAACAGGTTGGCTCTGAGGACGACGGGTGTGATAACGCACAGGGTGATGATGATGAGGTCGGAGATCCCACTTACTGTCAACCCACAGTCAGCCAAGAGATGAGGTCAGCAGAGGAGGTGGAGGAAGATGCTAGTGACGACGAGGTCAGGTTGCGCCTTCCTGGACAGAGACGTAGTACTGGAAGCACGTCAACAACTGCATCCTCAAACACAACTCTGCCTCTCACCACAAGTCGTGGTGGCTCTTCAGGTCGCATGGGTGCTAAGCCTTGCATAGCCTGGGCATTTTTTCAGATCGATAAAGATGACCCAACTCGTGTTATCTGTAACATTTGTCAGCAAAAGCTAAGTAGAGGCCAAAAAATACATAGTTTGAGTACTTCATGCATGAACCGGCACATGGACATGAAGCATAAGTTGCAGTGGGAAGCTCAGTGTGCTACAATGCGGTCTAGCCGGCCGGGCCAACCACCGTCTGC
Source organism: Phyllobates terribilis (assembly GCF_046119375.1). Lineage (NCBI taxonomy): Eukaryota > Metazoa > Chordata > Amphibia > Anura > Dendrobatidae > Phyllobates > Phyllobates terribilis. Next base: position 29,087,179 of record NW_027362768.1, on the reverse strand, counting down.
CATATCTTGTGCATCCGCGGCCTCTTCATCCTCTGTGACTGGGGGGACAGCAGTCACACCTGTTTTGGGGCGCAGACCTGCCACCTCTTTACCCGCAACAGCCAGCGTGATTGGCAGGTCATCATTTTCTTTGGAGGTGGTAACACCAGCTGGTCTTGAGCGCTGTCCGACATCGATAGCACCACCTTTGGATCAAGGCAACCTAACATGTCCGCCTGCATCTTCCTCACAGACCGGCAGTTTGCCGGGGACACCCTTATCAACCCCGTCTAAGCACAATAGCCAGCCCTCGGTCCCTCAGATGTGGACAAGTAAAAGACCATTTCCTCCTAGCCATGAGAAAGCTAAGAGGTTGAATTTCACCATCTGCAAGCTCTTGGCTACAGAAATGCTGCCTTTCCGCCTGGTGGACACAGAGGATTTTCGAGACCTTATGTCCGTCGCAGTGCCCCAGTACCAGATGCCCAGTCGGCACTACTTCTCAAAGAAAGGTGTGCCTGCGCTCCACCAGCATGTCGCACACAACATCACCGCTTCTTTGAGAAACTCTGTGTGTGACAGGGTGCATTTCACCACAGACACTTGGACGAGTAGGCATGGACAGGGGCGTTACATGTCGCTGACTGGGCACTGGGTAACTATGGTGACAGCAGGACAAGGGGCTGCTGTCCAAGTCTTGCCGTCCCCACGAGTTGTGCGTCAATCCTCTTTATGTCATTTTTCCTCCACTGCTTCTGCCTCCTCAACCTCCTCTCGGTCTTCCACCTGCACCCAAAGCCTGTCTGGTCATGCCACAAGCTTTCTAACTGCGCAGAAGGGATCCTGCACACCTCCTTACTATGCTGGCAGTAGGGCTCAACGTAATCAGGCGGTTTTTACATTGAAATGTCTGGGAAATGTGAGTCACACAGCTGAGGAGTTGTGGTCAGCTCTGGAGAACCAATTTCATGAATGGTTGTCTCCAATGGACCTGAAACCAGGGAAGGCCGTGTGCGACAATGCTGCAAACCTGGGTGCGGCCCTTCGCCGGGGCAATGTCACACACGTGCCTTGTATGGCTCACGTGTTGAACCTGGTTGTCCAGCAATTTTTAGCCCACTATCCCAGACTAGATGGCCTTCTGCAGAGGGCACGGTCGCTGTGTGCTCACTTCCGCCGTTCGCATCCCGCAGCTCAGCGACTTACATCTCTACAGAAGTCGTTGGGCCTGCCACTTCACCGGCTAAAATGCGATGTGCCTACCCGGTGGAATTCAACTCTGCACATGTTGCAGCGACTGTGGCAGCACCGACAAGCCCTGGTGCAATACGTTCTGACGTATAGCCTGGGCCAACGAGATTCAGAGGTGGGGCAAATCACGCTGGAGGAGTGGTCTCAGATCAGGGACCTATGCACCCTTCTGCACAGTTTTGAAATGGCGACGAAGATGTTTAGTGCTGACGATGCCATTATCAGCATGACTATTCCGGTGATTTACATGCTGGAGCACATGTTAAACAGAATTCGGAGTCAGGTGGTGGCACAAGAGGAGGTGGAGGAAGTAGAGGAGGAGGAGTTGTATGCGGAAGGGCTAACATCTGCAAGGTCCAGACGGTCGGCAGCACCAGGGCGGCAGGCATGTGAGGGTGGGGGAGATGATTTTACCAGGGCGCATGGTAGCAGCCAAACTAGTGAGGAAGGTGCAGGAGCCCAGGAAGAAGTGGAGGACGAACTGATGGAAGACTCATCAGATGAGGGAGACCTTGATCACATTTCTGTTGTGCGAGGTTGGGGGGAGAGGACAGAGGAAGGAAGCATGATTGTTACCTCGCCACCAACACAACAGGGACTTGGTGCTCCTGGATGCGCAACACACATGAGTGCCTTCTTGCTGCACTACCTGCAACATGACCCTCGAATTGTGAGAATTAGAAATAATCCTGACTACTGGGTTGCCACACTGTTAGATCCCCGGTACAAAAGTAAATTTGCAGAAATTATTCCTGCCATAGAAAGGGATGCACGCATGCAGGAGTATCAGCAGAGACTGTTGCAGAATCTTACATGTGCTTTTCCACAAAATACCAGTGGTGCACGTAGTGAATCTCACAGTTCCAACTTGCCAACCGTGGGACCGTCAAGTGTTCAGCACTCAAACCGTAACAGAACCACAGTATCTGCTGGTAACATCAATTTTGCGGAATCATTTCACCACTTTTTTAGCCCATCCTTTGCAAGGCCACAGGAGACAAGAAGTCTGACACATAGTCAACGCCTAGAGACGATGGTACAGGAGTATCTCCAAGTAAACATTGAAGCCACGACTGTGTCACTGGACCCTTGCTCTTTTTGGGCTTCCAATCTGGATAAATGGCCGGAGCTAGCCACTTACGCCTTGGAGATCTTGTCATGCCCCGCAGCCAGCGTTCTGTCTGAACGTGTGTTCAGTGCTGCTGGTGGTGTGCTGACAGATAAGCGCACGCGGCTCTCCACTGATAATGTAGACAGACTCACGTTCATAAAGATGAACAAATCATGGATCCGAAACGACTTTTCTACCCCTGTGTCATCCTGGGGAGAGTAAAAGCTTGATGATTGGTTAAAATCACCCTACCAACCGTTTTAAGCTTTCAAATTACTAATCATGTTTATCTGTATCTTGACTGGAAAATAATTTGGGCTTTGTAGCAGTGTGCAGCACTGATCCTATTAGGCCATCTATAATAAGCTTCACCAGATTTAAAATTAAAAATAATTTTTAGCTGCATCTAGCCCGGAAAATAATTTTGGGGCTCCGAGATGCGCAAGACACATAAGTGCCTTCTTGCTGCACTACCTGCAGCATGACCCTCATATTGTCAGAATTCGAAGTAATCATGACTACTGGGTTGCCACACTCTTAGATCCCCCAAACTTTTCGATCAACCTTTTCATTTTAATAAAGACCAAAAAAATGGTCATTTTTGAAATTATAAGCATTAGCAGGTTGTTAGAAACTGAAATCAAACAGTTTTCAACTCAAAACTTTATTCTAGGTGATGTTACATTTTCACATAGGACCCCTTGTTCGAAAGGAGCTTCTGAACTCTCTCGTCCATTGAATTTGTCAGGTTTTGGATGGTTTCTGCTTCAATTGTTTTGCATGAGGACAGAATACCCTCCCAGAGCTGTTGCTTAGATGTGAACTGCCTCCCGCCATCATAGACACTCCTTTTAATGATGCTCCAAAGGTTCTGAATGGGGTAGAGGTCAGGGGAGCATGGGGGTCACACCATAAGTTTGTCCCCTTTTATGCCCATATCAGCCAGAGATGCAGATGTTTTATGTGCAGCATGAGATGGTGCATTATCATGCAGAAAAATGATCTTGCTGTGAAATACACGGTTCTTCTTCTTGAACCATGGCAGGAAGTGCTGTTTGAGAAAATCCACATACATTATGGAGTTCATCTTTAGCGCCTTCAGGGATCCTAAAGGGGCCGACAATCTCTCTCCCCATGATTCCAGCCCAAAACATTACTCCACCTCCTCCTTGTTGGCGCTGTAGCCGTGTTTGCGTGGGGTGTCCATCAACCAGCCATCCTCCACTCCATTCATCTGGACCATTGAGCGCTGCACGGCACTCATCCGTGAACAAAACAGTTTTGAAATCAGTCTTCATGTAATGTTTGGCCCACTGGAGCCGTTTCTGCTTGTGTGAAGTGGATAGAGGAGGTCGACAGGATGGCGTATGCACAGCTGCAAACCTCTGAAGGACCCTGCATCTTGTTGTTCGGGGGACGTTGGAGGCACAAGCAGCTTCAAAAACTTGTCTGCTGCTATGACAAGGCTTTTTTGCCGCTGCTCTTTCAACCTGACGTAATTGCCTTTAGGAAAGAGTCCTCAATTTGCCCTTATCAGCACGCACACGTGTGTACTGTGAATCAGCTACATACTTCTTGATTGCCAAGACACTTCATCCTGATCATCGCACAATGTTGATTGTAGTCATGCCTTGACCTAAACACTCCACAATTTGTTGCTTCTCAGCAGCCGACACATCCTTTTTCTTTCCCATTTTGGCAGAAAATGTAGGCTGCTTAATAATGTGAGAGAGCCTTCTTAAGTAGTCTTGCCTTTCATTGGACACACCTGCCAAACTAATTAGCACAGGTGTCTGCAATTGCTTACAGTGATATAAAGAGCCCTGACACACATCACCATCAATGAGTTTAACTGACAAACAAACAAATTCTTCCCTTATCACTCATAAACACTTTTTGCATAATAATTTGGAACGCGGTGTACATGTGCTTTTCCACAAAACACCAGTGGTTCACGTAGTGAATCTTACAGTTCTAACTTGCCAACCGTGGTCTGTATGGAGTTGTTCAATAAAGGGCCCAAAATTAAGATAACATAGATGGGAGAGGTCTCTATGAATAGGAATTCCTAAGTATTTGATACCCTGTGAGGGCCAGGCAAAGGGAAAGTTGGACTGGATGGAATCCTATATGGATTTAGGGACGGAGACATCGAGGGCCTCAGACTTCGCTGCATTGATTTTAAAATTTTACCATGTAACAAAGTGATCTATTTCAGCCATAACAGCAGGGATGGATATATGTGATTGAGTGATATATACTAGGACATCATCAGCAAATAGAGAGCACTTGTACTCGGTGCCTCCCACCTCAATCCACCTAATATTGGGGTTATGGCGAATTGATGAGAGCAGGTGCTCCGTCACTAGGATGTATAAGAGAGGGGACAGAGGACATCCCTGCCTTGTCCCATTGGTGATTGTGAAAGGTGATGAAAATGTTCTGACGCACCCCCTGGGCCTTGGGACACCCGGAGCCGGACCCTTTTTGGTGGATGCTGGTGGTTGTAGTCTTCGTGGCGGCGATCCGGTTCCGTGGCTCAGGGCGGTCAAACCAGTGGCGGAACTATTTATGTGGTTTTGATGTTTAAATGTCCGACTACGCCACCCGTGGATTGCGGTCAGAGTGAACCGCCGCTACAGGGCAGACCGCTAAGGCTGGTGTTGTGGGTGCAGCAGAGCGTAGCATAACTCCCCACGGGAGGAGTATAGCCTCAGGGCAGTGTATGCGGAGGATGGGGGTGATGGTGCAGGGCAGCAGCAGTAACGACACGGAGTCAGTGATGCAGTTCAGGGCCTTTACTCACAGTTCTTATTATCCAGACCACGTCTGCAGGTAACAGCTGCCCACGTCGTACTGTGCTCACCAGGTGAGGGGCTCAGACAACTCCCAGATAACTTTGGAGCGCTTCACAGGACCCCCTTTGTGTGTCCTTTGTCTGGCCTTTCTTACCAACACTTCTGTCCGGCTGCCTCGGGCCTCCTCTTGGTAAACTTGGCGCCAGTTTCCCTGACCCTATGTGGTGCCTTCCTAGCGGGTGGAGCAAGGGGCTGCGCCACATAAAATGTCAGAGCCTCCGGTTTCTAGCTGAGGGTCGTTTCCTGCCTCCACTAGTTCGGGGACCGGTCTCCCCCTTTGGCCTGACCCCTCCACGCAGGTGGATTCGGGCGTGCGGTGGCGACTCGCCCGTCCGCACCCCTGGGATCCCTTCATTCCTCGTTCCTGGAGCCTTCTCCGCTCCTCTTCCTTCCTTCTCCCTCTTGCAGGCCTGGGCCTCTGTTACTAGGCCCGCCTCCGGAGCAGAGCTCATGCAGAGCCCCTGCTCCCTGCCACTTCTGCTCAGACTTCTCTGCACTGAACTAAGATGGTGCCCACCTTTTATACTCCCTTCTCAATGCACCCAGGAACTGCTTCCTCCCTGCTCCTGCACTGCAGGGTTCCCCTTCCTCAGTGTTCCCTCCCCCCACTCCAGCCAGGGACAGGGACTGTCGTGCCCATCTCAGGGGCATATTGGTCGCCCTGCCCCACGGCAATGTGGTGTAATGCATGCAGGTGTCGGGTCCTGATCCACACTCCATCCTTATCTGAGAGTGAGATATCACACCTCTGGGTGAGGTGCAATACGTCTGTAGCAACCGAGCCCTCGGTGCTACAGTTCCATTTATCTTCAGCCTAGGTGACATATTGTGATACAGGGCCGTGATTTTGGCTATAAAAGGGTCCCCTAGACCCCTACCCCAAGCTTTTTAAGAGAATCATATATGGCGTGCCAGGAGACTCTATGGAATGTTTTCTCAGCATCCAACGAGAGTATCTACTTACAAATTTTTAACTGTATCTAGCCCAGGAAATACTTTGTGCCTAGTAGCAGTGTCTGCTAGTCAGCGGATTATCCCGGCTGTTAAGCAAGCTACACCACCTGTAGTTTGGACACTTAATTTTTTCAAAGGAAATGCTTCGGGACCACGGGATACTTAGTGAAGAGCATCAGGAGGCACCCCAAGGCATAGGGGCTGGGACTGGCACTAGGATGCCTTGCGGTGGACAGCCGAGCTCGATCCTTATAAAAGCTTTTTAACTGCAGCAGCTTTAGTGGACGCTACTGGAGCTGGAATTACGCGGCTGCTGGCATGAGACTTGCCCTCCAATAGATCCTTGTAAATGGATTTAAAGTGTATTCATTCAAATTAGAGGGACAATTTAAATTAAAAAGCTTAGAGCTGCCTCCACCACAGGGGGGCTCTCTCGACCCACCAGCGGACAGGCACCAGTATTGGGAGAGGGGGGCTGGCCGTCAGGGTTCACCGCGGCTCTGGCACAAACCCGGCGACACGGAGGTGGCACGGGCAGGAGCGGACTGGCCGTCTCGGCTTCTCACTTTTTGGATTTTAGAAGGGCATGACATGCCTATATCTGTGTCTCCCCCTCCTTTTACTCCTCCACCTCTTTTCTTTTCGCATGACTATATGTACTTGTCACTTTTCCATGTGTTAGTTGTGTCTTCTGAGCAGTTTGTCAGCTTTTGGACACCTTTGAAGGTGTTTTCTATGTGTTTCTATGTGTTTTTGTTTGCCTGCCATTGGTTTTAACGGTGTTCGAAGGTGTTCGACGAACAGTTCGACGAACAGTTCGGCGAACACACGGGTGTTCGACGAACCGAACCGAACTCGAACACTACGGGGGTGGCTCAACACTAGTTATGACCAGGCCAATTTTTACAATTCTGACCAGTGTCACTTTATGAGGTAATACCTCTGGAATGCTTCAATGGATCCCACTGATTCTGAGTTTGTTTTTTCGTGACATATTGTGCTTGATGATTTGTGGTAAAATTTATTTGATTTGACTGGCGTTACTTTGTGAAAAAATCAAAACTATGGTGAAAATTTTGAAAATTTCACAATTTTCAAACTTTGAATTTTCATGCCCTTAAATCAGAAAAAATAATTAATAAATAACGTGTGTACTTTACATCAGCACAATTTTGGAACCAAAATGTTTTTTTGTTAGGAAGTTATAAGGGTTAAAAGCTGACCAGCGATTTCTAATTTTTCCAACAAAATTTACAAAATCATTTTTTAGGGATCACATCACATTTGAAGTGGCTTTGAGGGACATTTATGACAGAAAATACCCCCAAATTACACCATTCTAGAAACTGCACCCCTCAAGGTGCTCAAAACCAAGAAGTTTATTAACCCTTCAGGTGCTTCACATGAATTTTTGGAATGTGGAAGAAAGCAATAAACATTTAACTTATTTTCACAAAAATTTTACTTTAGACCCAAATTTGTTTTATTTTTGCAAGGGTAACTGGAGAAAATGGACCCCAAAATTTGTTTTTGAATTTCTCCTGAGCACGCCAATACCCCATATGTGGGGTAAAACCACAGTTTGGACATGCGGCATGGTTTGGAAGGAAAGGAGCGCCATTTGACTTTTTGAATGTAAAATTTGCTTGAATAATTAGCGAATTTTTGTCACGTTTGGAGAGCCCCTGATGTGCCTAAACAGTGGAAACCCCCCACAAGTGACAACATTTTGGAAACCAGAACCCCTAGGGGAACTTATCTAGATGTGTGGCGAGCACCTTGAACCCCCAGGTGCTTCACAGAAGTTTATAACATTGAGCCGTAAAAAATAAAATTTTCAAGTTTTTCCCACAAAAATGTTTTTCAGACCCAAATTTTATGTTTTCATAAGGGTAACAGGAGAAACTGCACCAAACCATTTGTTGTGCAATTTCTCCTGAGTAAGCTGATACCCCATATGTGGGGGAAAATCACTGTTTGGGCGCACGGCAAGGCTAGGAAGGGAAGGAGTGCCATTTGACTTTTCGAATGTAAAATTTGCTTGAATAATTAGTGGACACCATGTCACATTTGGGGAGCCCCTGATGTGCCTAAACAGTGGAAACCCCCCACAACTGACACCATTTTGGAAACTGGACCCATCAGGGAACTTATCTAGATGTGTGGTGAACACCTTCAACCCCCAGGTGCTTCACAGAAGTTTATAATATTGAGCCATAAAAATAAAAATTTTCACATTTTTCTCACAAAAATGTTTTTCAGCCCCAAATTTTGCATTTTCATAAAGGTAACAGGAGAAATTGCACCAAACCATGTGTTGTGTAATTTCTCCTGAGTACGACGATTCCCTATATTTGGGGGAAAATTGCTGGGCAGGGCTCGGAAGGGAAGGAGTGCCATTTGACTCTTTGAATGTAAAATTTGCTTGAATAATTAGCGGATGCCATGTTGTGTTTGGAGAGACCCTGATGTGCCTAAACAGTGGAAACCCCCACAAGTGACACTATTTTGGAAACTAGACCCCTCAGGGAACTTACCTAGATGTGTGGTAAGCACCTTGAACTCCAAAGTGCTTCACAAAAGTTTATAACGTGGAGTCGTGAAAATATAAAAAAATCTTATTTTTCCCATGAAAATGTTTTTTAGCCCCAAATTTTTCATTTTCAAAGGGGTAACAGGAGAAAATGGACCCCAAATTTTTTTGTGCAATTTCTCCTGAGCATGCAGATACCCCATATGTGTGGGAAAACTATTGTTTGGGCGCACAGTAGGGGTCAGAAAGGAAGGAGTGACATTCTGGAACACAGACTTTGATGGAATGGTCTGCGGGTGTCATATCGCATTTGGAGAGCCCCTGATGTGCCTAAACAGTGGAAACCCCCCACAAGTAGAAACTAGACCCCTCAAGAAATTTATTTAGATGTGTGGTGAGCACCTTGAACCCACAGGTGCTTCATAGAATTTTACAACGTGGATCTGTAAAAATGAAAAAAATATATTTTTCCCACAAAAATGTTGTTTTAGCCCCCAATATTTTCATTTTAACAAGGATAACAGGAGAAAATGGACCCCAAAATTTTTTGTGCAATTTCTCCTGAGTACTCCGATACCCCATATATATACATACACATATGTGGTCAAAAACTACTTTTGAGGCACAGTGCAAAGCTCAGAAGGGAAGAAGCTCCATATTGGAGTTCATATTTTGCTGGGCTGGTTTGATGGTGTCATGTCACATTGGCAGAGCTTCTAAGATGCCAAAACAGCAGAACTCCCCATAAGAGACCCAATTTTACAAACTAAACCTCTCAATGAATTCATCTAGGGGTGCAGTGAGCATGTTGACACCACATGTGCCTCACTGAATTTTACACCATTGGGCGGTGAAGAAAGAATAATTACATTTTTCCCACCAAAGTTTTAGCCCCAGATTTTACATTTTCACACTGGGAAATGATAAAAATGGCACCAAAATTTGTCACATTATTTTTGCTGAATGTAGAAAAATCCCATATGTGGCTGTACAGTACGGCTTAGCCACACGGCGAGACACGGGAGGGACGGAGCGCTATTTGCCTCCTGGAGTGTACATTTTCCTAGAATAGTATGCAGATGTGTCACCCCAGGCCTGGATGCCACAAATATTAAAGGCTGTCTCTGAGAGCAGGAGGGAGGTTCCCTGGTCAGGGACAATTAGCATACAGCACCTCCTGTCCCAGGCCAGTAGGGGGAGCTGGCTGCCCTTATAAAAGCTGGTACTGGGGGCAGGGTTAGAGAGAACTGGACGACCTAGCTCAGGACTGAGACTAGTCCCAGAGAAGGAGGGACAGTTCAGCTGTAGCCAAGGAGTCCGTGAGGCAGTGGGGAAGCTGCAGGCCAGGGACAGAGGTGACGAGAGCCGGTCCTGGCTGAGAGAATCACCACCAGACATTGGGGTCCGAGGCTGTCAGGGTTGCAAGCCCTGCAGCAGATAACCAACCCGCAAGGGATTTCAGGTCCCTTGGCCTAAGAAGCCTGGAGGCTCCGCCACACAGAGGGACCAGTACAGCACGGAGAAGTAACAGGTACCTAAGGCCCGAGTCGCAAGCCATACAGGCGAAGTACACGGCCAGCTCAGGGACGTGGGCTATCATACCACGAAAAGGGGGATAGTCAGCAAGGGCAGAGAGAGAACGGTAGGCCTTCACACTCACCCTGACCAGTGGGGCTCGCCCGAATGTTCTCACACACCCAGGCCCATTCCTACCCAGTACTCCTGTTGGGTCATTAGAAATACCTGCAATAAAGACCCTGGACTGTTTGAAGCGGTCTCTGAACTCTGATTATTGAGGCCTACACCATCACCCCCAGCATCCACCTACATTGCCCTGAGGCTACACTCTTCCCGTGGGGAGTTATCCTATCCCTGTGCTGCACACCAACACCAGCCTCAGCGGTCTGCCTTGCAGCGGCGGTCATCCCTGACTGCAATCCACGGGTGGCGTAGTCGGACATTCATAACTCTACAAATAGACTGCCACAGCATTTGGTCTGACCACCCTGAGCCACGGGATCGGGTTGCCACTACTACCCCCATCATCGCACTGAAGCCCGGTTCCGGGTGCCCCACGGCCCAGGGGGCGAGTCACAGACTCCATATACAGAGACTAGAAGAGCAGAATCCCCCCTCAAGTGACCCCATTTTGGAAATAATACCCTTTTGGGAATTTATCTACAGGTGTGGTGAGGATTTTAACTACATGGGTGTTTTCCAGAAACAAGCAACAGTGGATGTTGCTGAGTGAAAATTGCAAACTGCCGTTTAAGTGACCTGTACATTATGCCCAGCTTGTGCTTCTGGAGACATGCACCCGTAAATTAGGCGGGCTCTCATTGCTACAGAAATGCCAAACATGTGGATGCTAACTGCGGTTTAGGCACACTGTGAGGCTCAAAAGGAAGTTGGGCATTTGAATTTGGGAGCACAGAATTAGCTAAATTTCTTTTGGGAGGCAAGGGCCATTTCGGTTTTCCGGAGCCTTTGTGCTACTAGTAACGAGGAGACCCCTTATATTTCCGTTAACAGATGGTGGACCTCAGTGGGAATTTGTTTTTTTTTGTGGATTGAGTTGAAGCTTTTATTGTGATCCAAAATGTTATGTAAAATGTTCCCATTTATTCTGAGCACTGATACCGGGCTTTCCATTTAAATCTATGAATTACGTAATTCATATGAAACCCCGAGGGATCCATTCACTATAATGAGGCAGTAGTTACTCTGGACTCTGTCTGGCCTCTGTTTAGCGGTGTCCTTTTTATCAGAGGCTCACAAAACTGTGGCCGACGGCACTTTTATGCACGCCTAATAAAAAGACGGACATCGTGGGATCACAGGCCAGACGGCGCCCACGGGGCCTCAATCTGCCTCATTACAGGGAATCTTCCGCCGGGGGTTCCGTCTGAATCACGTATTTCAGAGATTTACATGGAAACCCCAGTGTAAGCGTTCAGCGCAGAGCGCAGGATACATGTGAACCAAACCATACTGCGATCTTTGGGAGGCAGAATGAACAAATCAGCAGCAGGTTAAGAATTGGTTTTATTTTTTTTTACGCCATTCTTCGTGCGGTATAAGTAATTAGACTACTTTATTCTTCGGGTCGGTGAGATTACAGCGATACCAGATTTATATCGTGTTTTTATGTTAGGCTGCTGTCACACGCTAAAAAATGGGGTTTTTTTCGGCAAAAACTAGTTTTTGCAATGCCATATTATGAGAGATATAATTTTTCCATATTTCGGCAGACAGAGTCATGCAAGGGCTTGTTTTTTGCGGGACAAGTTGACGTTTTTATTGGTACCATTTTCGGGCATGTGACATTTTTTGATCACTTTCTTTTACGATTTTTGGGAGACAGAATAAACAAAAACCAACAATTCAGGAATTTGTTTTTTATTTATTTTTTTACCGTGTTCAGTAAAGGGGTTAACTAGTGGGATAGTTTTATAGGACTGGTCCCACTATACCAAATATGTGTACTTTTATTGTTTGTTTTTTTTATAATAATATTTATTTATGGGTACAATATATATATATATATATATATATATATATATATATACACATACATACAGTACAGACCAAAAGTTTTGACACACCTTCTCATTTAAAGATTTTTCTGTATTTTCATGACTATGAAAATTGTACATTCACACTGAAGGCATCAAAACTATGAATTAACACATGTGGAATTATATACTTAACAAAAAAGTGTGAAACAACTGAAATTCTGTCTTATATTCTAGGTTCTTCAAAGTAGCCAGCTTTTGCTTTGTTGACTGCTTTGCACACTCTTGGCATTCTCTTGATGAGCTTCAAGAGGTAGTCACCGGAAATGGTTTTCACTTCACAGGTGTGCCCTGTCAGGTTTAATAAGTGGGATTTCTTGGCTTATAAATGTGGTTGGGACCATCAGTTGTGTTATGCAGAAGTCTGGTGGATACACAGCTGATAGTCCTACTGAATAGACTGTTAGAATTTGTACTATGGCAAGAAAAAAGCAGCTAGGTAAAGAAAAACGAGTGGCCATCATTACTTGAAATGAAGGTCAGTCAGTCCAAAAAATTAGGAAAACTTTGAAAGTGTCCCCAAGTGTAGTTGCAAAAGCCATCAAGCGCTACAAAGAAACTGGCTCACATGAGGACCGCCCCAGGAAAGGAAGACCAAGAGTCACCTCTGCTTCTGAGGATAAGTTTATCCGAGTCACCAGCCTCAGAAATCGCAGGTTAACAGCAGTTCAGATTAGAGACCAGGTCAATGCCACACAGAGTTCTAGCAGCAGACACATCTCTTCAACAACTGTTAAGAGGAGACTTTGTGCAGCAGGCCTTCATGGTAAAATAGCTGCTAGGAAATCACTGCTAAGAACAGGCAACAAGCAGAAGAGACTTGTTTGGGCTAAAGAACACAAGGAATGGACATTAGACCAGTGGAAATCTGTGCTTTGGTCTGATGAGTCCAAATTTGAGATCTTTGGTTCCAACCACCGTGTCTTTGTGAGACGCAGAAAAGGTGAATGGATGGACTCTACATGCCTGGTTCCCACCATGAAGCATGGAGGAGGGGGTGTGATGGTGTGGGGGTGCTTTGCTGGTGACTCTGTTGGGGATTTATTCAAAATTGAAGGCATACTGAACCAGCATGGCTACCACAGCATCTTGCAGTGGCATGCTATTCCATCCGGTTTGCGTTTAGTTGGACCATCATTTATTTTTCAACAGGACAATGACCTCAAACACACCTCCAGGCTGTGTAAGGGCTATTTGACCAAGAAGGTGAGTGATGGGGTGCTATGCCAGATGACCTGGCCTCCACAGTCACCAGACCTGAACCATATCGAGATGGTTTGGGGTGAGCTGGACCGCAGAGTGAAGGCAAAAGGGCCAACAAGTGCTAAGCATCTCTGGGAACTCCTTCAAGATTGTTGGAAGACCATTTCCGGTGACTACCTCTTGAAGCTCATCAAGAGAATGCCAAGAGTGTGCAAAGCAGTCATCAAAGCAAAAGGTGGCTACTTTGAAGAACCTAGAATATAAGACATATTTTCAGTTGTTTCACACTTTTTTGTTAAGTATATAATTCCACATGTGTTAATTCATGGTTTTGATGCCTTCAGTGTGAATGTACAATTTTCATAGTCATGAAAATACAGAAAAATCTTTAAATGAGAAGGTGTGTCCAAACTTTTGGTCTGTACTGTATATTATTTTGAGATTTTTTAAAAAATATTTTTAGAACTTTTTTTTTTTTTTTCACTTTCTTTTTACTTTTTTACTTAGTCTCACTCTGGGACTTTCACTATCTGCAGCGTGATTGCTGCTGTAAGGAATAGCAGTGCAGGATCACTGTTATACCTTATAGCTGTCAGCCTGCAGACACAAGATAGTTAGATCATGCAGTGCGCATGATCAAACTATCTTGCTAGTGCCTGGTGACCTGGCAACGATCGGGACCCCGCGATGACGTCGCGGGGTCTCCGATCTAAGAGCAGAGGGGCTTTTGTCCCTGTGCTCTTTCGCTAAATGCTGCGATCGCATTATTTGGGGGTTAAAGTGCCGGAAGCAGTGTGGGCACTGCTTCTAGCACTAAGTGCCAGGTGTCAGCTGTCAGAATCAGCTGACACCCAGCGACTATCGCGCCCGCACATCCTCTGTGCAGGTGTGATCTCCGAGACGTATCTATACGTACCTGGTCATTAAGACCCAGGCCACAGGGACGTATAGATATGTCTTGCGTCAAAAAGGGGTTAAATAGTTGTCAGCTGAACTATGGTTTGGCCGACAGCTAACTCACCTGACTCTCTCATAGACAAGAACGTTTGTTCTGCCGTGCTCTCTTGTGTTCTCTATGAGAGAGTCGCTGCTAGACATCTCTGGCAGCGAATTGTATCAGGGAGAACAAAAGGATCAGCAGTCGAAATCGGACATACCTCTTGCGGACAATCGTCTCTACACTTTGTCTGATATGTGCGGTGCCCCTCCGCCCATTAGGTGCAGTACATGAAACCCATGGATCATCCCATGGATGCAAATACAATAGAAGTCAAAACTGAAGTCTGAGACACAAAAGCACCAGTCAAAAGTTTCAAGGAACATGCCACTGATGGCTGAGCCTAGCGAAGTCACTGCTGAATACATTATAATATATAGATTTCATGCAATCATCATCTCCTATAGTGACATTACCTGTTTCCAGAATCAACGTTTCACTGCTGTTGCTGATGCAGCCATTAATGAGAGCTATGATGTTCACTTTATATGTCTGTTCACACTGCAGGTTCTGGATGTCACAACTGTTAGAAGTAGATGTACACAATATCTCAGGTCCAATGGATTTTGCAGAAGCCAGATATGAAGTAGCTCCGACACTTAATTTCCAGGATAATAGAGCACTCCCCAGATTGCTGTTATACTGAATGGTGACATCTTGAGGAGAATCCAGCCCTGGTCAAGAATAGATATATTATTTTTTATTAACTTGTAAGAAGTCATAAAAGTTAAATCATCCTAGCAATGCACTGAGAAGCTCATGGTGGTATTAATAGTGCTTATTATCATGCCGCACCTCCAAATGGGTACAGAAATGGTGATCAACTTTGTAATATTGAACAGCAGCTGGTTGGTGCAGAAACCTGATCTAAGGGCCCATCTCCTATTTTAGTCCAAGTGTTAATATTTTCAGTGACCAGTCTATGATAGGTAATAGTTTTATAGAAGGTCCTATCAGGTAAGAGCTGATTTAGCACATTGTGCATTTTGTTCTTTTTACACATATTTGTTTTTATATTATTACTGACAACCATGATAATAGACATAACAGAATGGAAATGGACTTACTGCCAGTTTCCTGAAATATCTGCTTCTCTTCCCCAGCTGTATAAAACCAATTATAAGATGTAAGACCAAAAATATACTTAGTGCATGGAAGGAGATTATCCAACAAGATAGTGGTGGAAGTGGTTTTCCTGATAAAGGCCAATTGAGCGGTTGGTCCATCTTCATACACAAAAATGCCATACATTAGAGACTTCTCAACACTTGTCCAAGATAACGTTACGGAGTAACTTGAGAGTGAAGTGACCGTGACATCCATTGGTGGTGGAGTTACTAAAAAATGCAAAATATTACATAAAACATAATGACACATATAAAATGTTGATGAAGCATCACTTCCATTATATACACAGGCTGTATCACTCTGCTAAGTACCGGGTACAATGGACTTGTGAACAAGAAGCAACACTGTAGAGTTAGTTTATTCACTACTATGTCATAGCATTCTACATAAAATAGGCTTCAGTCCCAAACATACAAATTGTCTCTTCAGAGAGGAAGAGAACTAGAACTGTAGTTCCACCTACAGGAAGTAGCAATCTTAAAAGTCAATATCGACCCCTTAATGAGCCTCGGTAAAGGGTCGATATTGACTTTTAGGATTGCTACTTCCTATAGGTGGTGATGCGCCCCCTGGGCCATGATGTACTCGGTAGCCGGGCCGGTCGATGCAGGGGCAGTCAATTAAGGGGAAAGTTAAAAGGAGAATAACGTTTTTATAGATAATGTTCATGACGCCACCTGTGGTATGCGGCTATATGGGGCCGCCGCTGCGGTGCAGGTCCTCTGGAGCTGATGGTGACGCAGGAGAGTTGGTTCAGCTCTCCACAGGCAGAGCTTAGCTCCAGGGCAGTAAATGAGGATTTTATGAGGTAGATGTTTGTTGGTGCAGTGTAGTGCAGGGCTGGTGATGGCGCAGCAATTATTCAAGGACACAGTGGGGTGCAGTCTTCAGATTTTACTCACACTTGTTAAGTTCCTCAGGTGACACTTTCCAGATTATTACCGCTCACGTCGTCCTGTGTCCTCCGGGGTAGTGGTCCAGCAAACTCTCAAGTATTTCAGGAGCACTTGCACGGGACCCTGTTCTATGTACCTTTGCCGGTCGTCTCACTGCGCTGGCTCTCACCCTCCTGCCCTGCGCCTCACTATCAGTGTCCCAAGCCAGTGACCTCGGGTCTTGTCGGGCGACTTGCAATCCCCTGAACCCTATGTGGCCACCTTTTCGGCGATATAATTGTGAGTTTTGGCTACAACACCATGCAAATGCTGCAGCCTCTGGTTGGCTAGCTGAGCCTGGTTGTTCTCCACTAGTTTAGAGGCCGGTCCCCTCTCTGCAGTCTGATCCCTCCACGTCAGAATGGATTCGGGCGCACGGGTGGCCTCTGCACTCACCGTGCCCCTGGGATCCCCTCTGTTCCTCCTGGAGCCCTCCTCACTAATCCTCTCTTCTCTGCTTCCTTCTCCTGGGCCTCTCTCACTGGGTCCTGCTCATTTCTCCACTCCTCCCTTCCCTACTGAAGTGGAGTGTATTGGATGTGGGTGTGTGGGTCCCGGGTAGTACTCCCTCCTTACCTGAGAGTGGGGTACCACTCCTCTGGGTGAAATGCAGTACCTCTGTGGCACCTGGACCCGCAGGGGTGCCACAGTGGCACTAGAGTTCTAGTTCTCTTCCTCTCTGAAGAGACAATTTGCATATTTCCCAAAGGAGAATTGTGGCTTAAAAGTCTCCTCACCTTGATACGCTTAACATGTCACTCTCTGCAAGGAGAAACGTTACCCCTTGGATGTAACATACCTGGCGGCGCCCTTGCATGGTGGTCCATCTCCCACTGTGCAAGAGCGCGCACTTGATCTCCAGTCCAGAATGTCTCTCTGGCTTCCCTCCATGCTGTCTGTTTGTGTCTGTTTCTGCTGCTTAAGGGCGGCGCCCGATCACTTCCTGCTTTTTGTACCTGTTGTGGGTCATACCCCTTGTGCGTCCTCAGCCTATTGCTGTCTGTCAACTGGTATATAACCCAGCTGCTCCAATCAATCCCTGCCTGAGCATTGTGTTTCATTCAGTGTGTGCTTGCACTCTGAAGGTGCCAGGTCCCATTCTGTGTTCTCTTGTCTGCCTATCCTGGAGGCTGTATTTCCAGGCCTGTCTGAACACGCTCCTAGCCTGTTCCTCCCGCCTTCTAGGGGCCGATTACCTAGACCCGCTCCTGTATCTTGTCTGTCCTGTCTGAACTCGCTCCTAGCCTGTTCCTCCCGCCTTCTAGGGGCCGATTACCTAGACCCGCTCCTGTATCTTGTCTGTCCTGTCTGAACACGCTCCTTGCCTGTTCGTCCCGCCTCTCTGGGGGCCGTATTCCCAGACCCGCTCCTGTATCCCGCTGCAGTGTCGGTCTCTTCCGTACACTCAGTTCCAGTCTGAACTCTCTCCTATCCTTTACCTGTTTTGCCTCTATGTCCGTTCCTTTCCTTTTTCTGCAGTCTGAACTCGTACCTAACTCCTGCTTGTTGTCTCTGTACTCCCGTTTGTGAGTTTGTGGTCCACTCGCTACTTCACTGCAAGTACCCTGTGGGTATCTGGCTCTGCCTTTCCCTTCCTGTCTGTTCCGTGTGAACAGAGCCCTGTCCCCCCTGCTCTGCCTTGCTCACCGCTCCGGCGGTTCTAGCCTGCTCTGACCCTTTTGCTCGCTGCTCCGGCAGCCTTGCTCCGCTCTGACCCTTTTGCTCGCTGCTCCGGCAGCCTTGCTCCGCTCTTACCCTTTTGCTCGCTGCTCCGGCAGCCCTGCTCTGCTCTTGCTCACCGCTCCAGGCGGTCTCGTCCTGCTCTGCTCTTGCTCACCGCTCCAGGCGGTCTCGTCCTGCTCTGCTCTTGCTCACCGCTCCAGGCGGTCTCGTCCTGCTATGCTCTTGCTCACCGCTCCAGGCGGTCTCGTCCTGCTCTGCTCTTGCTCACCGCTCCAGGCGGTCTCGTCCTGCTCTGCTCTTGCTCACCGCTCCAGGCGGTCTCGTCCTGCTCTGCTCTTGCTCACCGCTCCAGGCGGTCTCGTCCTGCTCTGCTCTTGCTCACCGCTCCAGGCGGTCTCGTCCTGCTCTGCTCTTGCTCACCGCTCCAGGCGGTCTCGTCCTGCTCTGCTCTTGCTCACCGCTCCGGGCGGTCTCGTCCTGCTCTGCTCTTGCTCACCGCTCCGGGCGGTCTCGTCCTGCTCTGCTCTTGCTCACCGCTCCGGGCGGTCTCGTCCTGCCCTGCTCTTGCTCACCGCTCCGGGCGGTCTCGTCCTGCCCTGCTCTTGCTCACCGCTCCGGGCGGTCTCGTCCTGCCCTGCTCTCGCTCACCTCTCTGGGCGGCCTCACTCTGCTGTGTTTGTCCGCCACATCTGTGGTTCTGTTCCAGAGTCCCAGTGTGTACTGGGTCCTATCCCGCCTGTGTTCCTACCTGCTAGTGCCTTCATGTCTGCACTCTAGCCGTGCTTGCCTGTACCCCCCTGCCTGCATACCCGCCTGCCTGCATACCAGTCGTGCCTGCCTATTCCCACCAGTCTGTGTGCCAGCCTAACCAGTCTGTTCCTGTATTCCCCTGTGTGGGTCAACAGCCGTGTCCGGGGTCTGTCCTGGAGTAGCACCTGGTCCCTCTGCTCGGTTCCTCCTTGGTGCACTGGCGTCGTATGCCGTCGTGCGACCCTGGTCGGATCGGGTGAATACCTAGTTACGCCCCTCCAGGCATTCACTCTCCGGCACGGTCCAGTGGAATCACACGCACACGCCGCTCAGCCCGGGCGTGTGCATTACAGCATGCTCAGGCCATGGTTCCCGTTGAGCCCCACGGCCTTCGCTCTCTGAGACGTTTTCCAGCGAATACATGCATTAAAAATAAATAAATACAATTTTTTTTTTCTCTAGTTGAGTTCCTGGCTAATTACGCACCCGTCCAGATGGATCTATCTGCTCTCGTTCCTGCGGATCCGCCACGTTACTATGAGGATCCAAGACAAAGTCGTGCATTTGTGGAGCAATGCATGCTACACTTCAAGTTCTACCCTCTATGTTTTCCCACCGATCGGGTTAAGGTGGCATTCATTATGTCTAACCTAGCGGGTGATGCCTTGGAATGGATCAACCCCCTATGGGAAACACAGGATCCTATCGTCCTGGACATAATGGCCTTCCTGGTGGCCTTTCTAATGGTCTTCGATGATCCCAACCCAGAGGCTCCTGCTGAAGCTTCACTTCCCAATATCCCGGAGCAGCCCCGATGGGTAATGTGTGTGGGTAGCGCAATAGTCCTCCAGCCCAATGAGACTACTGCCCACCCAGAATCCTCACAGGGTGACTACGCTCTCCGGAATACTTCTCCCAACCTCAAGAGGCAGTCCAGACGTGCTAGACGTAGAGGCAAGCCGTCACGCCAGGGTCTGTCCTCCCTGAGACCTCCTGACCCCAACCTTGAAGTCCCTACTGAAGCTTCATCTCCCTGTATCCCGGAGAAGCCCCAACGGGTAATGTGCGTGGGTAGTGCACCAGTTCTCCTGCCCGAAGAGACTACTGCCCATCCAGACTCCACACAGGAGAATTTCTTGCACCCGGCATCAGATGCTTCACCCACTTTAACCGGTGTGCATGTCCAAGGATGCTCCGAAGCTGTGATTACCTCAGAGTCTGTGCACCTCTACTACCTGGCAGAGGACCCTCAGTTGCCTCCTGAATCTTCCAGGATACCACTCGATGACAAATGGAGAGAGACTTCTCTACACCTGGTACTCGATACTTTGTCCGCTCCGTCCTGTGAGCCTGACAATGGGTACCCCAAAGTGGTAGTTACCCCCGAGTTTCTACACCCCTCCGACCAGGCGGAGGACCTCCAGTTGTCTCCAGAACCCTTCGGGGTGCTACCTGGTAGCGAAAGGACAGAGACTCTCCTATACTCTGTACCTGATACCTCGCTCGCTTCGTCCAGTGAGTCCAACCTAGTGTACTCTGAAGCAGAGGTTACCCATGAGTCTCTACACCCCTCCGACCAGGCGGAGGACCTCCAGTTGTCTCCAGAACCCTTCGTGGTGCTACCTGGTAGCGAAAGGACAGAGACTCTCCTATACTCTGTACCTGATACCTCGCTCGCTTCGTCCAGTGAGTCCAACCTAGTGTACTCTGAAGCAGAGGTTACCCATGAGTCTCTACACCCCTCTGACCAGGTGGAGGACCTCCAGTTGTCTCCAGAACCCTTCGGGGTGCTACCTGGTAGCGAAAGGACAGAGACTCTCCTATACTCTGTACCTGATGCCTCGCTCGCTTCGTCCAGTAAGTCCAACCTAGTGTACTCCGAAGCAGAGGTTACTCACGAGTCTCTACACCCCTCCGACCGGGCGGAGGACCTCCAGTTGTCTCCGGAACCCTTCGGGGTGCCACCTGGTAGCGAAAGGACAGAGACTTTCCTATACTCGGTACCCGATACCTCGCCTGATTCGTCCAGTGAGTCCGACCTAGTGTACTCTGAAGCAGATGTTTTCTCCGAGCCTCTGCACTCTTCTGACCCGGCGGAGGACCTCCAGTTGTTTCCTGAATCCTCCGGGGTACCACCAGACAACAAAGAGACAGTGACTTTTCCTCATCCTGTACCTGATAACCCGTCTATTTCTTCCTGTGAGCTTGACAAGATGTACCTCGAAGCAGAGTTTACCCCCAAGTCTCTGCTCCCCTCCAACCCGGTGGAGGACTTCCAGTTGTCTCCTGTACCCTCTGGGGTGTCACCTGAAAATATGTGGAGAGAGACTTCCTTGTGTGCTGTTCCTGGTACTCCACCCGTTTCATCTGTTGCTGAGGATGGCTGGATAGGAGGTAGCATCCTAGCTAACCAGATGAGACCAGTTTTTCCTGTGGACAGTGGGAGTGATCTCCTTGAAGTGAAGGATTGGCCCTCGAATTCCCTGCGGAAGATTCTGGCAGGCCTGAAGAAGAGGAGGCGTAAGGGGGGGGTACTGTAACATACCTGGTGGCGCCCTTGCATGGTGGTCCATCTCCCACTGTGCAAGAGCACGCACTTGATCTCCAGTCCAGAATGTCTCTCTGGCTTCCCTCCATGCTGTCTGTTTGTGTCTGTTTCTGCTGCTTAAGGGCGGCGCCCGATCACTTCCTGCTTTTTGTACCTGCTGTGGGTCACACCCCTTGTGCGTCCTCAGCCTATTGCTGTCTGTCACCTGGTATATAACCCAGCTGCTCCAATCAATCCCTGCCTGAGCATTGTGTTTCATTCAGTGTGTGCTTGCACTCTGAAGGTGCCAGGTCCCGTTCTGTGTTCTCTTGTCTGCCTATCCTGGAGGCTGTATTTCCAGGCCTGTCTGAACACGCTCCTAGCCTGTTCCTCCCGCCTTCTAGGGGCCGATTACCTAGACCCGCTCCTGTATCTTGTCTGTCCTGTCTGAACTCGCTTCTAGCCTGTTCCTCCCGCCTTCTAGGGGCCGATTACCTAGACCCGCTCCTGTATCTTGTCTGTCCTGTCTGAACACGCTCCTTGCCTGTTCGTCCCGCCTCTCTGGGGGCCGTATTCCCAGACCCGCTCCTGTATCCCGCTGCAGTGTCGGTCTCTTCTGTACACTCAGTTCCAGTCTGAACTCTCTCCTATCCTTTACCTGTTTTGCCTCTATGTCCGTTCCTTTCCTTTTTCTGCAGAGTCTGAACTCGTACCTAACTCCTGCTTGTTGTCTCTGTACTCCCGTTTGTGAGTTTGTGGTCCACTCGCTACTTCACTGCAAGTACCCTGTGGGTATCTGGCTCTGCCTTTCCCTTCCTGTCTGTTCCGTGTGAACAGAGCCCTGTCCCCCCTGCTCTGCCTTGCTCACCGCTCCGGCGGTTCTAGCCTGCTCTGACCCTTTTGCTCGCTGCTCCGGCAGCCTTGCTCCGCTCTGACCCTTTTGCTCGCTGCTCCGGCAGCCTTGCTCCGCTCTGACCCTTTTGCTCGCTGCTCCGGCAGCCCTGCTCTGCTCTTGCTCACCGCTCCAGGCGGTCTCGTCCTGCTCTGCTCTTGCTCACCGCTCCAGGCGGTCTCGTCCTGCTTTGCTCTTGCTCACCGCTCCAGGCGGTCTCGTCCTGCTCTGCTCTTGCTCACCGCTCCAGGCGGTCTCGTCCTGCTCTGCTCTTGCTCACCGCTCCGGGCGGTCTCGTCCTGCCCTGCTCTTGCTCACCGCTCCAGGCGGTCTCGTCCTGCCCTGCTCTTGCTCACCGCTCCGGGCGGTCTCGTCCTGCCCTGCTCTCGCTCACCTCTCTGGGCGGCCTCACTCTGCTGTGTTTGTCCGCCACATCTGTGGTTCTGTTCCAGAGTCCCAGTGTGTACTGGGTCCTATCCCGCCTGTGTTCCTACCTGCTAGTGCCTTCCTGTCTGCACTCTAGCCGTGCTTGCCTGTACCCCCCTGCCTGCATACCCGCCTGCCTGCATACCAGTCGTGCCTGCCTATTCCCACCAGTCTGTGTGCCAGCCTAACCAGTCTGTTCCTGTATTCCCCTGTGTGGGTCAACAGCCGTGTCCGGGGTCTGTCCTGGAGTAGCACCTGGTCCCTCTGCTCGGTTCCTCCTTGGTGCACTGGCGTCGTATGCCGTCGTGCGACCCTGGTCGGATCGGGTGAATACCTAGTTACGCCCCTCCAGGCATTCACTCTCCGGCACGGTCCAGTGGAATCACACGCACACGCCGCTCAGCCCGGGCGTGTGCATTACATTGGATATCAGTCCCAAACATAGAAATTTCTCTTCGTGCTCATTCAGACGTCAGTGATTTTTCTCTTATGTAAAAAACGGAGTGATTTTCATCCGAGTTTTACATCAGATTTTCATCAGTGTCTGGTCAGTGTTCCATATTTTACTATCATAGATTCATCATTTCTTTTTTGGTATATGAAACGTTTTCTCAAACAATCATGAAAATCAGACAGCACACAGATAGCATCCGAATGCTGACAGATTTTTTTCAAGGTCCCCTAGACCTGAATTGGCGAATTTGATCCACGACTTGGATTATATTTGAACATGTCTCCATGTTTTGATGCAGACCACTCGGTCCACAAAAACACATAGATATGTGAACAACCACCTACATTATAGCAGGTACGAGTTCTGTCAGTGAAAATCAAAAGTGACGTCTGAACAAGCTCTTAGCACAATGCATGTGTTACTGTTCAGTAATCTAATGCAAAAATAGAAATGTTCCTCCACATTAGGGCTCATTCAGACATTCATTATTTCACGTATGAGTTCTATCAGTATTTTTCACATATAGCACTCGTAACTAATATAGTCTATGGGGTAGTTCACACATCTGATTCTTTTGTTGCCTGATCCTTGCAAAATTGTGTAGACATGTCCAATATTGATCTGAGTATCCGATCGAAATCACCAGTACAAGTCTATGAGTCTGGGAAAAAATCTGACAATTTTTTATAGATTACAGATAGGAGGAGATACAAAAACGCTTTTTTTTTGTCATCCTGGAAAAAGTAAGGAAACTTGAGCCAAACTTGGATGATACTCTGATGAAAATCAGATAAAACTCTGAACAAAATCACTGATGAAACTACGTCGCACATGAAAAAATGGATATCTGAATGAGCCCTTAAAGATAAGTTCTAAAAGTGATCAGTGAAAGAAGGCAGCGTACTCTCAGAATTAGTCATTTACTATTTGGATCATTGTGATGTGTACACTTATATCATTTCTACATGTATAAATTATGCTTAAAGTTACTGGTCTACAATATTCATAAATGTGCATGCACCATCCAGTAAAAAAAAATTACAATTTTGTTTTCAGCCCAAATCATATGAGAGGAATATAAAAAATATGACTAAGTCAAAAACAGTATAAAGATTTAAGAAAAATAAATGAAAGAAAAAAAAACATTTTATGTTGGAATACATAGACACTTACAGGTAAGAACAGTAATACGCTTGCTTGCTGCACTGGGTCCAGCAGAATTAGCAGCAAATAATGTGAGACTGTAGAGGGACGATGGCTGAAGTCCAGCAATGCTACAGTTCAAGCTTACGAATGTCCGGTTAATATTTTCCGTACCAAGTGTCACCATCAGAAAGAAGTAATCTACCCCAATTTGAGATGACCATCCCACTGTGATCTCAGTGCTGGATATTCCATTTGACGTTGCAATCTGTGGAGTTGCAGGTACTTAAAATGGGAAAAAACATAGTTTAATAGAAGTATTGGATATATACTCTACAAGATAACATGGTTCAATGATAACAAACCAGCTAAGATCTAAGCTCATATACGTTTCTAAATATACAATGCTCTTCTTTTCTGACAGCAGATCTGTCACCAGATTTCAAAATGCAAACAGCATAAAGTATTAAATAGATATCTTAAACCAGGTGATGCAATGTTAATGAATGCAGAGGCTCAATGAAATCGTTACATGTAAGGAGTGTGATAGAGGGAAATTTCTCCCTCTGACACTCCACTGGCACCACGCGGCACAATTGCAGGGTGCTGATGGCTGCTATAGTAAACGGTGGCCTAATAATGGCCTCCAAGGCTCCCATCGATCGAAGTGTAATAGACTGTGCCGAAGTAATGCACGATTAGGCTGCCTGTCAGTATAAGACTACAGGCTAGATAATGTCCTGCACTAGTTAAGTAGTGCAGTGCATTACCAATGTGATCAAGTGATCATTTGTTTAAGACCTCTCGAAGGACAATTAAATAATGTAAAAAAAATGTTTTTAAGCATTTAAAAATGAAGAAAAAAAATATAATTTTTCCAAATAAAAAATTGTTTAACATAAAGAAAAATCAATGCATCATAACAACCAATACAATAGAAATACAGATGATTCAAAAATAATTGGGCAAAATTAAAGACCTGTAGTTAAAGTAGCATCAGTGGTGAATGGGCGATGACTGACAAATCAAAGCGACCTATGTGAGCATATTATAAAGTTGGCTCTTGAAAACTGAAACTGTGTAGTGATTGGCTGGTCTGGGCAAATAAGCCAGTTTTTCTTTGATTTTCAGTCATTGGCCATTTACCACCATCCTTTTTTATTTACCCTGTACAGTGGGTACACTCTGCACCCCATCTTGACTGAAAAAAAAAAACAGAAATGTAGAAATTTTTTCAAATTTATTAAAAAAGAAAAACTGAAATATCACATGGTCATAAGTATTCAGACCCTTTGCTCAGACACTCATATTAAAGTCACATGCTGTCCATTTCCTTGTGATCCTCCTTGAGATGGTTCTACTCCTTCATTGGAGTCCAGCTGTGTTTAATTAAACTGATTGGAAAGGCACACATCTGTCTATATAGGACCTCACAGCTCACAGTGCATGTCAGATCAAATGAGAATCATGAGCTCAAAGGAACTGCCCAAGGAGCTCAGAGACAGAATTGTGGCAAGGCTAAGGTTACAAAAGAATTTCTGCAGTACTCAAGGTTCCTAAGAGCACAGTGACCTCCATAATCCTTAAATGGAAGTTTGGGACCACCAGAAGTCTTCCTAGACCTGTCCGTCCAGCCAAACTGAGCAATCGTGGGAGAAGAGCCTTGGTGAGAGAGGTAAAGAAGAACCCCAAGATCGCTGTGGCTGAGCTCCAGAGATGCAGTAGGAAGATGGGAGAAAGTTCCACAAAGTCAACTATCACTGCAGCCCTCCACCAGTCGGGCCTTTATGGCAGAGTGGCCCGACGGAAGCCTCTCCTCTGTCCAAGACATATGAAAGCCCGCAGAGAGTTTGCTCAAAAACACATGAAAGACTCCCAGACTATGAGAAATAAGATTCTGTGGTCTGATGAGACGAAGATAGAACTTTTTGGTGAAAATTCTAAGCGGTATGTGTGGAGAAAACCAGGCACTGCTCATCACCTGCCCAATACAATCCCAATAGTGAAACATGGTGGTGGCAGCATCATGCTATGGGGGTGATTTCAGCTGCAGGGACAGGACGACTGGTTGCAATTGAAGGAAACATGAATACGGCCAAGTACAGAGATATCCTGGATGAAAACCTCTTCCAGAGTGCTCTGGACCTCAGACTTGGCCGAAGGTTCAACTTCCAACAACACAATGACCCTAAGCACACAGCTAAAATAACAAAGGAGTGGCTTCAGAACAACTCTGTGACCATTCTTGACTGGCCCAGCCAGAGCCCTGACCTAAACCCAATTGAGCATCTCTGGAGAGACCTGAAAATGTCTGTCCACCAATGTTCACCATCCAACCTGACGGAACTGGAGAGGATCTGAAAGGAAGAATGGCAGAGGATCCCCAAATCCAGATGTGAGAAACTTGTTGCATCATTCCCAAGAAGACTCATGGCTGTACTAGCTCAAAAGAGTGCTTCTACTCAATACTGAGCAAAGGGTCTGAATACTTATGACCATGTGATATTTCAGTTTTTCTTTTTTAATAAATTTGCAAAAATTTCTACATTTCTGTTTTTTTTTCAGTCAAGATGGTGTGCAGAGTGTACATTAATGAGAAAATAAATGAACTTTTTAGAATTTACCAAATGGCTGCAATGAAACAAAGAGTGAAAAATTTAAAGGAGTCTAAATACTTTCCGTACCCACTGTACATCATTATTTTTCAGCATGGTGAATGCTGCAAAAAAATAATATATAGTAGAAACGTTATTTTTTTTTACATTTATTTTGCCTCACATAAAATGAAATAAAAAATGATCAAAATGTTGTATGTATACCAAAATGATACCTATAGAAACAATGCAAAAAACATGCCCTCATAAAGCGGAGTAGTCCGAAAAATGAAACAGTTTTGACTCAGAATCTTATGTAAAATATTATTATTTATTATTATAGCGCCATTTATGCCATTGTGCTTTATAAGTGAAAAGAGGTATAACATAATAAAAAACAAGTACAGCAATAATGATCAATACAAGTCACCGAAGGCTCACAGTCTACAAGGAATGGGTGAGGATACAGTAGGTGAGGGTAGGGTTGGTTGTGCAGCGGTATGCTGGAGCGGTGGTTACTGTAGGTTGTAGGCTTGTCATAGAGAGACTTTTAAAAAAAGTTATTTTCTTGGGCAAAAGTAGTAGAACATAAAACAAAAACTTTACACATTGAGTATAAGAATAACTGTATCAACCCATACTATAAAACTGTATCTTTATTTATTCTGTATGGAGAACACCAAAAAATACTAAAAACAATGTTAGAAATCAATTTGTTGTTCATCATCACCTCCCAAAAAGAAATGAATACAAAGTGATTAAAAAGTTACATGTACCCAAAAATAGTATCTTTAGGACTTGTGTGAAAATCTAATATAGTTTTAGGTCAAATTTATGCAGATCTGTGAAAATATTTTGAAGAGTTTACAAACTTTCAAGCACCACTATAACGTAAAATAAAAAGTAAATTATAAATAAACATAAGGTAATAAAACATAAATCAACAGCAGAATTGGTGTTATTTTTTCTATTTCTTCCAATAAAAAGTTCATAAAAAAGTTAGATATTAGGTTGTACAGGTAACCAAAAATGGTTCCTCTGGCAAATGTAACTCATCCTGCGAAAAAAACAAGTTTTCACACAGCTATGTAGACAAAATAAAGTTATGACTGCTGGAATGTGACAATGAAAAAAACGCAAAAAATGTGTTGACATACAGGTCAAATTAGTCCTGGTCCTAAGTGGGTTAAATTAAATTATAGACTGCCATGAAATTGCAGGTGTCAGTAAAATTACTTGACAAGATTCTATCACACCTATTTAGTAATTGAAGGATATTTATGTGTGTTGGCATATCTAACAGATTAGGACTTATTATAAGTGAAAGGAGGACTTTATACTAACCAGACAGCAGATGGCGATAGTGTATAAAGTTATATGCTTGCTGTAATGAGGGGAGAAAAGCTCTCAATTGTTGGTTGTTCTTACTTCCTGTGTTTTTCCTTTCTTTCCTGAATGTGTTATGTCAGCAGCACACGGACTGTGTGACACTGAATTGTATCTCATGTTTAACCAGTATGAAGTAAATACTGTTTACTCAAGATATCTTGCTGATTGAAGCTCTCGTAAGTACAGTGGTGACTGTAAGAAGATGCACTCTGCGACAGGTTATGGGCCCAGGCCGGAACCCAGACACTAAAGCCCAGACACTACAGGCCCGCACTACAAGAGGATCCTGGTTTATAACCCCAGATAATGGAGCACACAGATAAGCTCTTTAAACAGAAGGAAATAAATCCAGATACAGAATGACAGAGGAATTCATGATCCCAGGAGCTGGATATAATTACAGAGAATTCAACACAGGCAGGACATACAGGAACTAACAGCAAGAAAAAACAGGAGAATATCTTCAGTACAACTCTCTAAACAAGTAAGACTATATAAAGATGATGAGTAACACAGAACTGAAATTCACAGTAGCTAAACTGAATAGTGAAAATTATCAGTTATGGAAATTCAAAGTAGAGATGTTGTTATCTAAGGATGATTTATGGGAAGTAATTGTTACAGAAAGACCAGATCAAGATAATCAGACATGGGATAATAAGAATAGACAAGCGAGAGCCACCATTAGCTTATTAGTGGATGATGCTCAATTAATACATATAAGAAATGAAGAAACAGCTAAAGGAATGTGGGAAGAATTAAGAAAACTGTATGAAAGACCTAGCTTGAATCACAAGTTATTTTTATTAAGAAAGCTTTACAGTATGAGATTGAGTGCAAATGACGACATGCAGAAGCACATATTCTCAATGATGGAAGTGATATCACAGCTAAGATCTATTGGTGAAGACATTAAAGAAAGTCATGTAGCAGCTATATTATTGTGCAGTTTACCAGATTCGTATACAGCCTTGATAAATGCCCTTGAGACGAGACCAGAAACTGACATTACATTAGATTTTGTGAAAACAAGACTAATAGATGAATATCAGAGAAGAAAAGAACAAAGAAATGATTCTTCTACTGAAAAGGACAGTGAAAACGCTCTTAAAGCTACAGAATTTAAAAAACCCTATAATAAAGAGACAAGAGAATGCTTCAGATGTAAGAAAAAAGGTCATTTAAAGAAAGACTGTACCATATGGAAAGCAGAACAACAAAAATTACAACATAAAAAGCATACACAGAAAGTAAAAAACACAATTTCCGATTCATGTGAGAATAATTGGAATGGCACATTTAAAGTAACAGACAAGAAATCATCACTTGGTTGGTTTATTGATTCAGGAGCAACAAGTCATATGACAAGTGACAAAAATTTCTTTACTGATCTTGATTTAGATAAGAAAGAATCCATTTATCTTGCAGATGGAAGCAAAATAACCGCAGAAGGTATCGGACAAGGTATGCTAAATTGTTCAAACAAGTTCGGACAAGATTCAAAGATACTTGTACAGGATGTGTTGTATGTTCCAAAATTGGAAGGCGGATTATTATCTGTGAAACGTTTAACAGCAAAAGGACTTACAGTAAAATTCAAAGACAATGAGGGTGCAATTATTGCAGGAAACAAGGTGATCACCAAAGTCAAGGCAGATGAACAATTATATCATTTTGACGCACCAAAGGAACAGATGAAGGTATGTACACATGATCACAAAAACTGTATTCACATGTGACATAGACGTCTAGGACATAGATGTCTAGGACATAGACACCCTGACAGTATAAGGGAACTACAGAGAAAAGAATTGACAAAAGATTTAAAGATATCAGATTGCTCAACTACCGTAAGATGTGAATGTTGTATAAAATCCAAAGCCACAAGGATATCTATTCCAAAAGAAAGTGAGATGAAAAGCGAAAGACCACTTGATTTGGTGCATACTGACGTATGTGGACTCATGAAAGTGACTACATCAGGAGGCAATAGATACATGTTGACTTTTATAGACGACTACTCAAGATACACAGTCACATACTTAATTAAGAACAAAAGTGAAGTTTTTGATAAACTTGTAGACTATGTAACAAGATCAAGTAACAAATTTCAAAGGAAGCCAATTGTCATCAGAAGTGATAATGGAGGTGAATTTACAAGTCACAGAATAGAAGACTACTTAAGACAAAATGGAATAGAACACCAGAAAACTGTTCCATACACACCTGAACAAAATGGAGTAGCAGAAAGGAAAAACAGAACTCTAACAGAAATGATAAGATGTATGCTGACGGATTCAAAACTACCAGAGAAATATTGGGGTGAGGAAGCAATGACAGCTACATATCTACAGAACCGACTTTTTTCCAGAAAACTGACGAAAACTCCATATGAACTGTGGCAAGGTATGAAACCAAGTGTCAATCATTTAAAAGTTTTTGGATGTAAAGTTTTTCTATTTATTCCAACAGAAAAACGTTCCAAACTTCAAAACAGATCCATGGAAGGAATATTTGTTGGATATAGTGAAAATTGCAAAGGATATAGAATCCTAGATCCCAAAACAGACAGAGTTACGGTGAGTAACAGTGTGACATTCATTGAAGATTTAAATGAAGACATTATGATTTCAGTTGAAACAAAAAATGAGAAAAACAATAGTGACATAACTGAAGAAATATCTGATGACAAAGAAGTAGAAATCAATGAAGAACAAAATACTGAAAGTGAAGAATCACAACTACAAACAGACACAGAACCAAGACGTTCAATGAGAGAGAACAAAGGAAAACCACCAAAACGTCTCTCATACAAGACAAGCATAAGAAAAATCTATGAGCCTACCTCTTGGGAAGACATATCTAAACTTCCTGAAGAAGAAGCTAATAAATGGATAGAAGCAACAGAAACAGAATTAAATCCATACATGATTCAAATACATGGACACTAACAGAGTTGCCAGAAGGAAGAAAAGCCATAGGATGTAAATGGATTTTTAATGTAAAATACCAAACAGATGGCACAGCTGAAAGATACCGAGCAAGACTCGTAGCTAAAGGGTATTCTCAAAAATATGGAGAAGACTATGATGAGACATTTGCTCCAGTTGTCAAACACACTACAATAAGAACTTTACTTACAGTTGCAGCAATGAAACAGATGGAACTGAGACATCTGGATGCAAAGACAGCTTTTCTGAATGGAGATTTAACAGAAGACATTTACATGGAACAACCTCCAGGATTCACAGATGAAAGAAATCCAAACAAAGTTTGCAAACTACAGAAAAGCATATATGGTTTAAAGCAAGCAGCTAAAGCGTGGAATGACAAAATCACAGAAGTACTTACAAATGAAAAATTTCAAAGAAGCAAAACTGATCCATGCTTGTACACAAAAAGACTGATTAATAGATGGATTTATGTACTCATATATGTAGACGACATTTTGATTTGTTTTAAACAAGAAAGGGATAAAGAAAACATTCTAAAAAACCTGAAGCAACATTTCGAAATCAAAGACTTGGGAAATGTGAAACAGTACCTAGGAATACAGGTAGAAAGAGAAGATGGAAGTTTCCTACTGAATCAAAATCACATGATTCAAGACATAACAGAAAAATTTGGATTAAAGGATGCCAAAACAGTAAAGTCTCCAATGGAAACTAATTATCTCAAAGAGATGAACAGTGAAAAAAATATGCTACCAAATAATGAAGAATACAGAACAGCAATAGGAAAACTACTGTATCTAGAGTCCGTTACAAGACCAGACATCGCAGCAGTAGGAATCCTGAGTAGAAAGGTATCAAAACCAAATAAAGAAGATTGGAATGCCGTGAAGAGAGTAATGCGTTATTTGAAAGGAACTAGTAATGTTAAGCTGAAATTACCCACAGGTGATAATTGCATTTTAACAGGATATGTTGATGCAGATTGGGCTGGAGATCCAACTGACAGAAGATCTACCAGTGGACATATTTTTTTTCTCTCAGGTGGACCAATAACTTGGACAAGTAAGAAACAGCCTATTGTGACACTGTCTTCAACAGAAGCAGAATATGTTGCCGCAGCACATGCGAGTCAAGAAGTACTGTGGTTAAGACAATTGTTGACAGAATTAGGACAACCACAGTTGGAACCAACAAAACTGAAAGAGGACAATCAAGGATGTCTTGTTCTTGCTCAGATGGAAAGAGTCAATCCAAGAACCAAGCATATTGATGTGAAATATCATTTCTTGAGAGATCATCAGGAACAAGGAGTCTTGAAGTTAGAGTATTGTCCTACTGAAGAAATGACAGCAGACATCTTCACAAAGGCGTTGAATGCTGATAAACACAAGAGACTAATAAAAAAGTTGGGTTTGATTGAATAAGTCCTTACTGTTGATAAAGGGTGTTGGCATATACAACAGCTTAGGACTTATTATAAGTGAAAGGAGGACTTTATACTAACCAGACAGCAGATGGCGATAGTGTATAAAGTTATATGCTTGCTGTAATGAGGGGAGAAAAGCTCTTAATTGTTGGTTGTTCTTACTTCCTGTGTTTTTCCTTTCTTTCCTGAATGTTATGTCAGCAGCACATGGACTGTGTGACACTGAATTGTATCTCATGTTTAACCAGTATGAAGTAAATACTGTTTACTCAAGATATCTTGCTGATTGAAGCTCTCGTAAGTACAGTGGTGACTGTAAGAAGATGCACTCTGCGACAATGTGAACCATACACCAATACAATATTTGTGTTGTTAACATTTATGTGAACCGAAAAATAAGAAAATTCTTATTCACAGTTATAATCTAGGTATTGTTACTTACCGTACTTGGCCTGTAGCATTCGTCTGCGTCTCCTCCCCTGCCCATCTGACCAACAAACTGTAATCGTTTCTCAAATAAAATGTATACTGACCTGTCTGTGACTGTACCCAGGAGGTTTCGAGCAATACTCCATTAGATTGATATGATCTCAGTGTTACATTATAAAATGTCCCTGCTCGTAGGCCTTGCATTAACCTGGATCGAGTAGAAACACTGGTAACAGCAGTGATGGGAGCGATTGTTGCATTGTTTACCACTCGAAGATCAAGCATAAAGTATGACACTGAGGTGGAGCTGGAGTTCCATGAGACCAGGAGTTGAGCAGAAGTCGGACTTTTAACATTAGTAATCTGCAAATCTACATGAAATAAAGTGTTCACATAAGTTGTTATTTTACCTATAGTTTATACAGTATATACACTGTACATATATATATATATATATATATATATATATATATATATATACAGTATGTGCAATATACAGTCATGGCTAAATGTGTTGGCACCCTTGAAATTGTTCCAAAAAATGAAGTATTTCTCCCAGAACATTATTGCAGATACACATGTTTTCTTATACACATGTTCATTTCCTTTGTGTGTATTGCAACAGCAAAGAAAAAAACAGAGAAAAAAAAGGCAAATTGGACATAATTTCACACAGAACCCCAAAAATGGGCCGGACAAAATTGTTGGCACCTTTCCAAAATTGTGGGTAAAAAACTTTGTTTCAAGCATGTGATGCTCGTTCATACTCACCTGTGGCAAGCAGCAGGTGTGGGCAATATGAAAATCACACCTGAAACCTAATAAAAAGGAGAGAAGTTGACTCAATCTTTCCATTGTGTGTCCGTGTGTGCCTCACTAAGCATGGAGAACAGAAAGAGGAGAAGAAAACTGTCTGAGGTCTTCAAAACCAAAATTGTTGAACAATATCAACAATCTCAAGGTTACAAGTCCAGATGTTCCTTTGTCCATGGTGTGCAACATAATTAAAAAGTTTACAACCCATGGCACTATAGCTAATCTCCCTGGACATGGACGGCAGAGAAAAATTGATGAAAGGTTGCAATGCAGGATACTCCGGATGGTGGGTAAGCAGTCCCAATCAAGTTCCAAAGAAATTCAAGCTGTCCTGCAGGCTAAGGGTGCATCAGTGTTAGCTCAAACTATACGTCGACATTTGAATGAAATTAAACGCTATGGCATGAGACCCAGGAGGATCCCTTTGCTGACACAGAGACATAAAAATGTAGACTGCATTTTGTCAAAATGTACGTAAATAAGCCAAAATCCTTCTGGGAAAGCGTCTTCTAGACAGATGAGACCAAGATAGAGCGTTTTAGTAAAGAACACCATTCTACTGTTTACCAAAAACGGAATGAGGTCTACAAAGAAAAGCTTTTAGCTTGACATGTTTTACTGAGTTAGTACATACTCTTGATTTGTTTATAATTTGATTAACATGTCAATTCTTTCCATGAGTTATTATTACTACAAAGAAAAGAACACAGTACCTACAGTCAAATATGGTGGAGGTTCAAAGATATTTTGGGGTTGTTTTGCTGCCTCTGGCACTGGGTGCCTTAAATGTGTGCAAGGCAACATGAAATCTGGAGATTACCAACAGATTTTGGGTCGCAATATAGTGCCCAGTGTCTGAAAGATGGGTTTGCATCCTAGGTCATGGGTCTTCCAGCATGACAATGACCCCAAATATACATCAAGAAGTACCCAGAAATGGATGGAAACAAAGCGCTGGAGAGTTCTGGAACAATTTCAAGGGTGCCAACATTTTTGGCCATGACTATATATATAAAATATGGATAGGATATGTATATCTAAAAATATGTGCGCGTATGTATATATATATATCTATGTCTATATAGATATATAGACATATATCTATATAGACATATATATATATATATATATATATATATATATACAGTACAGACCAAAAGTTTAGACACAACTCATTTAAAGATTTTTCTGTATTTTCATGACTTTGAAAATTGTACATTCACACTGAAGGCATCAAAACTATGAATTAACACATGTGGAATTATATAGTTAACAAAAAAGTGTGAAACAACTGAAAATATGTCTTATATTCTAGGTTCTTCAAAGTAGCCACCTTTTGCTTTGATGACTGCTTTGCACACTCTTGGCATTCTCTTGATGAGCTTCAAGAGGTAGTCACTGGAAATGGTTTTCACTTCACAGGTGTGCCATGTCAGGTTTAATAAGTGGGATTTCTTGGCTTATAAATGGGGTTGGAACCATCAGTTGTGTTGTGCAGAAGTCAGGTGCCTACTGAATAGACTGTTAGAATTTGTATTATGGCAAGAAAAAAGCAGCTAAGTAAAGAAAAACGAGTGGCCATCATTACTTTAAAAAATGAAGGTCAGTCAGTGCGAAAAACTGGGAAAACTTTGAAAGTGTCCCCAAGTGCAGTTGCAAAAACCATCAAGCGCTACAAAGAAACTGGCTCATATGAGGACCGCCCCAGGAAAGGAAAACCAAGAGTCACCTCTACTTCTGAGGATAAGTTTATCCGAGTCACCAGCCTCAGAAATTGCAGGTTAACAGCAGCTCAGATTAGAGACCAGGTCAATGCCACACAGAGTTCTAGCAGCAGACACATCTCTTCAACAACTGTTAAGAGGAGACTTTGTGCAGCAGGCCTTCATGGTAAAATAGCTGCTAGGAAACCACTGCTAAGGACAGGCAACAAGCAGAAGAGACTTGTTTGGGCTAAAGAACACAAGGAATGGACATTAGACCAGTGGAAATCTGTGCTTTGGTCTGATGAGTCCAAATTTGAGATCTTTGGTTCCAACCACCGTGTCTGTGTCTTTGTGCAACGCAGAAAAGGTGAACGAATGGACTCTACATGCCTGGTTCCCACCGTGAAGCATGGAGGAGGAGGTGTGATGGTGTGGGGGTGCTTTGCTGGTGACACTGTTGGGGATTTATTCAAAATTGAAGGCATACTGAACCAGCATGGCTACCACAGCATCTTGCAGCGGCATGCTATTCCATGCGGTTTGCGTTTAGTTGGACCATCATTTATTTTTCAACAGGACAATGACCCCAAATACACCTCCAGGCTGTGCAAGGGCTATTTGACCAAGAAGGAGAGTGATGGGGTGCTACGCCAGATGACCTGGCCTCCACAGTCACCAGACCTGAACCCAATTGAGATAGTTTGGGGTGAGCTGGACCGCAGAGTGAAGGCAAAAGGGCCAACAAGTGCTAAGCATCTCTGGGAACTTCTTCAAGATTGTTGGAAGACCATTTCCGGTGACTACCTCTTGAAGCTCATCAAGAGAATGCCAAGAGTGTGCAAAGAAGTCATCAAAGCAAAAGGTGGCTACTTTGAAGAACCTAGAATATAAGACATATTTTCAGTTGTTTCACACTTTTTTGTTAAGTATATAATTCCACATGTGTTAATTCATAGCTTTGATGCCTTCAGTGTGAATGTACAATTTTCATAGTCATGAAAATACAGAAAAATCTTTAAATGAGAAGGTGTGTCCAAACTTTTGGTCTGTACTGTATATGTATATATATATATATATATATATATATACAGTATATATCAAAAATATAAACAAAATTGTTTTTGCTCCCATTTTTCATGAGCTGAACTCATGAATATTGTTATGTGAATATTGTTCACAAATTTGTCTGAATCTGTGTTAGTGAGAACTTCTCCATTGCCGAGATAATTCATCCAGCATGATTATTGTACAGGTGTGCCTCAGGCTGGCAGCAATAAAAGATCACTCTAAAATGTGTGGTTTTACAGTATTGGGGGGTCAGTAAACCAGTCAGTGTCTGGTGTGATCAACATTTGCCTCACATAGTAAAAGACATCTCCATCGCATAGAGTAGATCTGGTTGGTGATTGTGGCCTGTGGAATGTTGGTCCACTCCTCTTCAATGGCTGTGTGAAGTTGCTGGATATTGGCAGAAACTTGAACACACTGTACATGCTCAATGGGTGACATGTCCGGTGCAGTGAGTATGCTGGCATACAAGAACTTTGCACAGCCATTGAAGAGGAGTGGACCAATATTCCTCAAACCACAATCACCAACCTGATCAAATCTATGCGAAGGAGATGTGTTGCACTGTGTGAGGCAAATGCTCGTCACACCAGTTACTGACTGATTTTCTGTTCCCCCATTAGTTCAGCTCATGGAAAATGGGAGCAAAAACAAAAGTGTTGTATTTATATTTTTCTTCATTTTATATATACAATATACACAGGTAGTACATACAGTACATTGTGTAAAAATGCATTCTACCATGATCACATCACATATTTTACAGTCTCAAATATATAGGCAATACATAATCTACCTATTTTGTAGAGAGAAATATTTTAAAGCAGTTCTATTGTTAAATAATAATGTAGAGGTTTATGTGTATACTCGTTTTACTGGAATATCTATTTCAGGGTTGTCTGTCATTTTGATTCATTTTACCCTATAACATAGTTCCCTCTTGCCTATCTAATGGCAGCAGTGATAGATCTGTTGCATAAAACTGCTGTTACCTGAATCACACTGCAGATTCTCAGTGTATCCCGTGTGGTGCAGGTTTATACTGCAGTGTCAGTGTATCCTATGTGATGTATCTTCATATTACGGTCTCAGTGTATCCTGTGTGGTGCAGCTTTATACTGCAGTGTCAGTTTATCCTGTGTGATGTATCTTCATATTACAGTCTCAGCGTATCCTGTGTAATGCAGCTTCATCCTGAACTGTCAGTGTATCCTGTGTGATGTATCTTCATTTTAGTCTCAGTGTATCCCGTGTGATGCAGCTTTATACTGCAGTGTCAGTGTATCCTGTGTGATGTATCTTCATATTAAAGTCTCAGTGTATCCTGTGTAATGCAGCTTTATACTGCAGTGTAAGTGTATCCTGTGTGATGTATCTTCATATTACAGTCTCAGTGTATCCCGTGTGATGCAGCTTTACGCTGCAGTGTCAGTGTATCCTATGTGATGTATCTTCATATTACAGTCTCAGTTTATCTCGTGTGATGCAGCTTTATACTGCAGTGAAAGTGTATCCTGTGTGATGTATCTTCATATTACAGTCTCAGTGTATCCTGTGTGATGCAGCTTTATACTGCAGTGTCAGTGTATCCTGTGTGATGTATCTTCATATTACAGTCTCAGTGTATCCCGTGTGATGCAGCTTTATGCTGCAGTGTCAGTGTATCTTGTGTGATGTATCTTCATATTACAGTCTCAGTGTATCCCGTGTGATGCAGCTTTATACTGCAGTGTAAGTGTATCCAGTGTGATGTATCTTCATATTACAGTCTCAGTGTATCCTGTGTAATGCAGCTTCATACTGAACTGTCAGTGTATCCTGTGTGATGTATCTACATTTTAGTCTCAGTGTATCCCATGTGATGCAGCTTTATACTGCAGTGTCAGTGTATCCTGTGTAATGCAGCTTTATACTGCAGTGTAAGTGTATCCTATGTGATGTATCTTCATATTACAGTCTCAGTGTATCATGTGTGATGCAGCTTTATACTGAACTGTCAGTGTATCCTGTGTGATGTATCTTAATATTACAGTCTCAGTGTATCCCGTGTGATGCAGCTTTATACTGCAGTGTCAGTGTATCTTGTGTGATGTATCTTCATATTACAGTCTCAGTGTATCCTGTGTGATACAGCTTTATACTGCAGTGTCAGTGTATCCTGTGTGATGTATCTTCATGATACAGTCTCAGTGTATCCTGTGTGATGCAGCTTTATACTGCAGTGTCAGTGTATCCTATGTGATGTATCTTTATATTACAGTCTCAGTGTATACCGTGTGATGCAGCTTTATATTGCAGTGTCAGTGTATCCTATGTGATGTATCTTCATATTACAGTCTCAGTGTATCCTGTGTGATGCAGCTTTATACTGCAGTGTCAGTGTATCCTGTGTGATGTATCTTCATATTACAGTCTCAGTGTATCCCGTGTGATGCAGCTTTATACTGCAGTGTTAGTGTATCCTGTGTGATGTATCTTCATATTACAGTCTCAGTGTATCCTGTGAGATGCAGCTTCATACTGAACTGTCAGCGTATCCTATGTGATGTATCTTCATATTACAGTCTCAGTGTATCCTGTGAGATGCAGCTTTATACTGCAGTGTCAGTGTATCCTGTGTGATGTATCTTCATATTACAGTCTCAGTGTATCCCGTGAGATGCAGCTTTATGCTGCAGTGTCAGTGTATCCTGTGTGATGTATCTTCATATTACAGTCTCAGTGTATCCTGTGTGATGTATCTTCATATTACAGTCTCAGTATATCCTGTGTGATACAGCTTCATACTGAACTGTCAGTGTATCCTATGTGATGTATCTTCATATTACAGTTTCAGTGTATCCTGTGTGGTGCAGCTTTATACTGCAGTGTCAGTCTATCCTGTGTGATGTATCTTAATATTACAGTCTCAGTGTATCCCTTGTGATGCAGCTTTAAACTGCAGTGTCAGTGTATCCTGTGTAATGTATTTTCATATCACAGTCTCAGTGTGTCCCGTGTGATGCAGCTTTATACTGCAGATTCCCAGTGTATCCCGTGTGATGCAGCTTTATACTGCAGTATCAGTGTATCCTGTGTGATGTATCTTCATATTACAGTCTGAGTGTATCCCGTGTGATGCAGCTTTATACTGCTGTGTCAGTGTATCCTGTGTGATGTATCTTCATATTACAGTCTGAGTGTATCCTGTGTAATGTATTTTCATATCACAGTCTCAGTGTGTCCCGTGTGATGCAGCTTTATACTGCAGATTCCCAGTGTATCCCGTGTGATGCAGCTTTATACTGCAGTGTCAGTGTATCCTGTGTGATGTATCTTCATATTACAGTCTCAGTATATCCTGTGTGATACAGCTTTATACTGCAGTGTCAGTGTATCCTATGTGATGTATCTTCATATTACAGTCTCAGTGTATCCTGTGTGATGCAGCTTTATACTGCAGTGTCAGTGTGTTCTGTGTGATATATCTTCATATTACAGTCTCAGTGTATCCCATGTGATGCAGCTTTATACTGCAGTGTCAGTGTATCTTGTGTGATGTATCTTCATATTACAGTCTCAATGTATACTGTGTGATGCAGCTTTATACTGCAGTGTCAGTGTATCCTATGTGATGTATCTTTATATTACAGTCTCAGTGTATCCTGTGTGATGCAGCTTTATACTGCAGTGTCAGTGTATCCTTTGTGATGTATCTTCATATTACAGTCTCAGTGTATCCCGTGTGATGCAGCTTTATACTGCAGTGTCAGTGTATCCTGTGTGATGTATGCTGATATTACAGTCTCAGTGTATCCTGTGTGATGCAGCTTTATACTGCAGTGTCAGTGTGTCCTCTGTGATGTATCTTTATATTACAGTCTCAGTGTATACCGTGTGATGCAGCTTTATACTGCAGTGTCAGTGTATTCTATGTGATGTATCTTTATATTACAGTCTCAGTGTATCCTGTGTGATACAGCTTTATACTGCAGTGTCAGTGTATCCTATGTGATGTATCTTCATATTACAGTCTCAGTGTATCCCGTATGATGCAGCTTTATACTGCAGTGTCAGTGTATCCTGTGTAATGTATTTTCATATCACAGTCTCAGTGTGTCCCGTGTGATGCAGCTTTATACAGCAGATTCCCAGTGTATCCCGTGTGATGCAGCTTTATACTGCAGTGTCAGTGTATCCTGTGTGATGTATCTTCATATTAAAGTCTCAGTGTATCCCGTGTGGTGCAGCTTTATACTGCAGTGTCAGTGTATCCTATGTGATGTATCTTCATATTACAGTCTCAGTGTATCCTGCGTGATGCAGCTTTATACTGCAGTGTCAGTGTATCCTATGTGATGTATCTTCATATTACAGTCTCAGTGTATCCCGTATGATGCAGCTTTATACTGCAGTGTCAGTGTATCCTGTGTAATGTATTTTCATATCACAGTCTCAGTGTGTCCCGTGTGATGCAGCTTTATACAGCAGATTCCCAGTGTATCCCATGTGATGCAGCTTTATACTGCAGTGTCAGTGTATCCTATGTGATGTATCTTCATATTACAGTCTCAGTGTATCCTGTGTGATCTGTCTTCATATAGAAGAGTCTCAGTGTTCTCTATGTAATGTATCTTCATACTTCAGTCTCAGTGTCTACTATGCAATGCAGCTTTATACTGCAGTCTTCCTGGGATTCTCCCCATTTTGATGCTGATGACCTTTCTATAGGATACACTAAGATTCTGTAGTGGGAATCAGAAACCAGCAGTTTTATGCCACTGATCCTTAGGATAGGTCATTAACATTAGACAAAGTGGATGGGCCCCACATCAGCATTCACAATGATCAGCTGTACACAACCTCTCACTGTTTAGTGGCCGTTGGGTATTGCAGATCTTCTATTATATTTGAGAAGTTATAGTACTACCTTGGCCCTGCTGACTGTGAGAAGCCACAAGGCTCCTCTACTACGCAACAAGGCATCAATTTTATAATTAGGATATGATAAGTGGCACCAGTATACTTTAGTTGCACATGTTGAACATGCAGTCTCTCTTCTGTATATTAGAAGGTTGCTCCTATACCTTTATATCAATGACTTATCCTGAGTATAGGTCATCAATATCAGATTGTGGGGGTTCGACACACAGTACCCCTCTGATCAGCTGTTCTTGATGCCAGCAGTGGACCGATGTTAGGAATTGTGGAGCTGAACAGTACACCTTCATCAACTATGCTATGGTCGCAGCCATGCAATGCACATAGGAATGACTGCCCAATCCTGAGAAGAGGGCTCTGAAGTCCTCCGTTAAAATAGAGTGATGGTCATGCATGCTTTACTCCCCAACTCATTGTCTCTGAGAGTGACAAAAATCGCTGAGTTTAACTGACAAGCTTTTATGATGAGCCAACACTATTCATCAATATTGTTTACACAAAAAAAAAGAAAATACAAGTACAGCAAATATCAATATATAAATTTTATTACCTCGTCCAGATGAGAACTAGAAAAGAAGAAGACAGAATTTATTAGAAAAATTACCACTCACCCAATATAATAAACTGGTAGTAGACCTTTTTTCATGTTGCATCATAATGCATTAAAGCAGGCTTGGACTAGCCCACAGGAGAACCGGAGAATCCTCTGGTGGGCCCCTGTGCAGGAGTGGGCCACCACCCTCTTATATGACATTTCTGATTTTAAAAACATTTTTCAAGCTGTTGTTATAAAGTACTGTAATTTACTGAGATAATGACTTTTGTGTTTTCATTGGCTGTAAGCCATAATCATCAACATTAACAGAAATAAACAATTGAAATAGATCAAAAAGCTTGTTGGCAGAGGGAAGCATGACGTGCTCTAAAATTTCCTGGTAGACGGCTGCGCTGAATTTGGTCTTGATAAAACACAGTGGACCTACAACAGCAGATGACATGGCTCCCCAAACCATCACTGATTGTGGAAACTTCACACTAGACCTCAGGCAGCTTGGATTGTGGCCTCTCTACTCTTCCTCCAGACTCTGGGGCCTTGATTTCCAAATGAA
The DNA here is from genome assembly GCF_046119375.1 of Phyllobates terribilis. Classification (NCBI taxonomy): domain Eukaryota; kingdom Metazoa; phylum Chordata; class Amphibia; order Anura; family Dendrobatidae; genus Phyllobates; species Phyllobates terribilis. The sequence goes on along the minus strand of NW_027362768.1, from coordinate 29,044,369 downwards.
AATTGGAACTCTGGGACCTTGTGGAGTGTGTCAATGACTGCCTTCTGGACATCTGTCAAGTCAGCAGTCTTCCCCATGATTGTGGAGCCTACTGAAACAGACTAAGGGACCTTTTAAACGCTTAGGAAGCCTTTGCAGATGTTTTTTGTAAATTATTTTAATTTACTGAGATAATGACTTTTGTGTTTTCATTGGCTGTAAGCCATAATCATCAACATTAATAGAAATAAACACTTGAAATAGATCACTCTGCTTGTAATGACTCTACGTAATATATGAGTTCCACTTTTTGTATTGAAGAACTGAAATAAATGAACTTTTTGATGATATTCTAATTTAGTGAGATGCACCTGTATGTATACATAGAGTAGATACATACAGACACATGTAAGCACAAAACGCGTACATACAGACATATGAATATACAGAGCACATACATATAGAAATATTTCATAGAGGACAGGACTTTCCAGTACGTCTCCTCTTCTTCAGTTCTACACTCTCGCAGGGCATATGACCTTTGGTGACTTCGTGGTAACATGACCGTGATGTCACCAAAGGTCTGATACACTCTCAACATCAAAACTACACTGATAATGCAGAACTGCGATTATCAATGTAGTTTCTGCTGGAAATGCCTGGCCCCCCAAAGGGAGTGGGGGCCTGTAATTTTCCACCCACCTTTTCCCCCCTAACACCAGCCCTGGATCATCATTATGAAATTATTTCTTATGCAATGAGCTTTTTTGCACCACAGTAATCAGGAAGTAGAGGCAACTGCAGTACTGACAAGTGTCCCTCATACTTTAAAGGGGTTGTTCCCTTTCAGAAAACCTTGGTCTCCATTATTTATCTTCCCTGGGTCCATCACCGAGTCTCCACCACTGCTCCTGGTTTCTGATATTGGCTGCAGCGCTGACATTATGTTGATAGCATGGCAGCCTATCCGTGAGCTCAGCAAATCTGAGGAGCATTCACAAGGGCAGATCTGCTAGGCTCTTATTGGCTGCAGTGCTGTCGACTGTGATGTCAGCACTGCAGCCAATATTAGACACACAGAGCAGTGGCGGAGACTTACTGTAGCAGTGGACCAGGGGAAGATGAATAAAGTCCGTTTTTTTATATATATAACAAATGGCACCCAGGAAATGGAGACTTTCTAAAATGGGACAAACCCTTTATTTCACTGCAGTATTTTGCACACATTTTGATCTATAGAGAGTATAACAACAGTCACTTCTAAACATTCACATTCATTTGTAAAATACACACTAAACATACGACGCAGACCTCATGGAATAAAAATAATATAAAATAATATCCTTAGAGACCAGGGATGAGAGGGTGGCTTATGCCACTTTGCCCACCTTCACACATCAGTATTTTGTCAGTATTTAACATCAGTATTTGAAAGACAAAATCAGGAGTCAAACAAACAGAAAAATTATACACGTCACCACTTCTGTATTTTTGACCCACTCCTGGTTTGGGCTTAAAAGTACTGATGTGAAATACTGACCAAAACACTGACATATGAATGTGGCCTTACAGAGATGATACACACATAGAGGGCGATTCATCAGAGCTTTTTCTCCAGATTTCTAAGCAGAGTTGCGCAAAAAATGTGACTTCTGGCGTTTTTACGCCATTCTCGCCCCAGCTCCGACCAAGTGGACCAGAGCTGGGATGGGACGGGGACATGATATGGCGTGGTGATCCCTACTTGTCAAATTCACGTTCGCCATGCCACAAATCTTACTCCAGCAGAGGCTGGAGTAAGATTTGTGGTGAAGCGCACATAGCGGTGCGCCCCACTACGTGCCTCGCCCGACTCATTAAGTCGCCCCCTCATCGAGAGCGGTGAGACAATCTGAATATGTACATACAGCGAAACACTTTCTGAATAATATTCAGGTAAAAGAATCGATGTAAATACTTGTATGCCAAAAATGACAAAAATATTCTTGGGGTGATACCTTTATTGGCTAACCAGAAAAAATATATATATGCAAGCTTTCAGAGCACAGAGGCTCCTTCTTCAGGCAAGATTACAAATGAATTCATAAGACAAAAGGCACAACATTTGAGAGATGTTACAACAAGACATTTGTTCATGAGGTGTAAGTTGTGATGCCTCCTACAGATAAGTTAGGGAGAGCAAATTAGTTTTTTTTGTTGCAAAATGAGAAGCCTTGAATTTGTTCATCTATTACCAGCGGATGGTATCCTTGTTGTAGGTAATCCGCTGGTAATAGATGAACAAATTCACAGAGCTACAAGGATACCAAGAAGTAGCCTCCTGGATTACAGACAAAGGGAGGACAACAACAGGGTACCTCTTGTGGTCACATAGAAGCCCCACATGAACATCCTAAGGAAAATTGGTGCTGATCTCCAACCCATATTCCACAGAGACCACAAACTGAAATAAATATTCCCAGAACTACCACTTCTCTCCTTCCACCAGCCCCCTAACTTAAGGAATCTCCTTGTGAGAAGTGTCCTGTCATCACCATCAGTGACGGGCACATTCCCATGTAAAAACAAAAAATGCAAAACTTGTACCCACATATTACCATCAAATGCAGTCTGCATACCTAACACAAATCAGGACTACAAACTCATGGATATCTTTTCATGTAAATCCTCCAATGTGGTGTACATGATACAATGTACAAGGTGCCCGGAAGGAGTTTATATTAGAGAAACTATGCAAAGGCTGCAAACGAGAATGAATTTACACAGAGACACAATTAAGAATGAACTGGACATACCTGTGGGAAAACATTTCTCTGGCCGGGGACACTGTATGAAAGATCTAAAAGTTTTAATACTAAAAGGTCACTTCAAGGGCAACAGAGAAAGAAAAATTTGGGAATTCAAATTGATAAGGATGTTCAATTCACTGACAACAGGACTAAATATAACACCTGGCTTTATGACTCACTACATGGACACAATTCATACCTCCAGATAATTAAACATTCCCAAGGCCTCTCATTTTGCAACAAAAAAAACTAATTTGCTCTCCCTAACTTATCTGTAGGCATTATAACTTACACCTCATGAACAAATGTCTTGTTGTAACATCTCTCAAATGCTGTGCCTTTTGTCTTATTAATTCATTTGTAATCTTGCCTGAAGAAGGAGCCTCTGTGCTCTGAAAGCTTGCATATATATATATATTTTCTGGTTAGCCAATAAAGGTATCACCCCAAGAATACTTTTGTCATTTTTGGCATAAAAGTATTTACATCGATTTTTCTGGCTAACATGGTACCACAATATAACTTTGTATTGTACATCAGGTAAAAGATTGAAACAGTCGTAGATACAGTATTCTGCTAAAAAACAGATACCATTTCTTATGTGTAATGTTAGAACAGGGGTGCACAACCTTTTTTGTTCCAAGGGCCACATTATCATAGTCAACCAATCCCAAGGGCCGCAATGAAATTTAAAGGGGGTGTTATTTTGTGACAGTTACGGTACATCAAACATATATACCATAAATGTTTGATGGGGGAAATTATATTTATAGGAATCCTAACTCCACCAATTGGCATTCTAATGGTAAATAAATAACAATAATAATCTTTTTATTTATATAGCGCCAACATATTCCGCAGCGCTTTACAATTCAGACAATTTACAGACATTATCTGCACTGCCCCCATTGGGGCTCACAATCTATATTCCCTATCTGTATGTCTTTGCAGTGTGGGAGGAAACCAGAGAACCTGGAGGAAACCCACGCAAACACAGATGTTGTCCTTGGTGGGATTTGAACCCAGGACCCCAGCGCTGCAGACACATTTATTTTTTTTGCTTTTTGTTTTACAGGTTTTACAAATAGAAATAGATTCTGCTACAAAATTCACATAAAAAAACACTTTACATTTTTGAATAAGCTTCCAATTGATTTTAATGGGAAAAAGATCTTGTGGTGCACACAGTGCCGTTATTTTCACATTATTTTGAGCATTTACCATTAAAATCAGCAGGAAACTCAATAGAAATCAATTTTTTACATATATTTTGTAGTAAAGTCCACTTCCTGTGTGAACATACCCGAATACGGGAAAAGGTCATGACGGCACATGACTTTTATTAGGGGTTTTGTGCTAACTGTCTAACAGTCTTATATCTCCCATAAACTACAGTGCAGAGTCACAGGCATGGTGCCTGTCCAGCTCTCTAGAAAGGAGTATGTGAATTAAATGGGCTGAGACCCCTTTTTCCCTGATGCATGAGGCATGCAGAGATGTCTACACAGTCCACCATTAGTCCTTGCCGGTCCCTGCTCCTCAGCTGCTGACACCACTCTTCTGTCTGTGGCTGCTCACATATAGTTAATCTATCAGATAAGCTTTTTTCGGGCCATGTGGTTGGGGGCCGCACAGAATGTCATCGCGGGCCGAAAATGGTCCCCGGGCCACAGGTTGTGCACCCTTGTGTTAGAACTATACGTAATTACTTCAGTGTTCAATTTTGCATGAGATTCATTCCCTACAATGGCTGAACATGCGGTGTACTTTTCTTCCAGTAGTCTAGAAATGTAGAAATAAATATCTGCTCCTATATCATACTAAGTAATAAATTATCTTGAGTTTCATTGTAACAATAAGGAAGAAAAGACCCTGTTCTACCATTTATATTAAATATCCATAGTGAATTAAATTCATTTCTAAGTTAAAAAAAAAGATCCGATGCTGTAAGATTTAACCCATTAATGTCTGGAACCACCTTTAACTAAATATTTATTTGGCTATAAAGTAACTAAAATAATCAATATAGTTTCACGCAAAAGAACTGATATGAAACATCCCTCATGAATCTGTGATAGAAATAATAAACGTGTTTCATATTCATAATCTTGAATATTGAGAAAGATCTCTACTCATTAAAATACAACTTCCAAATACTGACATCAACATACCTGACATAAAGCAGAAAGCAGGACCAAAGTGCACAGAATCCCCAAGTTAGTCATTTCATGTATTCTTCAAATGTTACTTGAAGGTCCTCAAGTAACGCATTAGTAGCTGTTTTCAGACCAAAGGAAAGTGTTATGTTTATTGGTTGATATGGGCCAGTCCTAAATGATAGGACACTGTAAGAAGATATCGGGTGGAGGACACTATCCCTCCCAATAATGAAAATCTATCTGACTTTTTGTTTCCAGAGAAAACAAAGTCATAAGAGTTAGTAGAATTCTCATTGTCCGCAGGGGTATTGTAATGCGAGGAGTATAATAGTTATCAACAGTCATACACAAAAAGACATTGAAGAATAGGGGAGAAATTCCCGAGTGCAGTTACAAGAGGACAGAGGTTACAGAAGAAGAGCAGATTCCCAGCGGTGGTAAACACTGTACAACAGCAGGAAGTGAAATAAAAACTTTTTGTTTTGAGATGTTGACGGATGTAATTTTTACAGAGTTATGATGAGAATGACGAGGGTAATTTACAGCATGTGGGACATGATCTGATTTTTTTCCATTTAATCCTATTTAAATGAATATCATTATTGTATGACAATCGGAGTACATGAAATATATAGCTTTTAATTTTTTGCTCTATTGATACATTTAAGGATTTCTTTTCTTTTTTTATGAAATGTAATGTGTTTCTTATTGTAACATAGGAAAACGGAGATGAGCAACATGTGCCCAGGAAATGCTCTACTTATTTTACTCATGATTGCCTCTGCCCTACACTCAAGAAGCAAAGGAGTTCCTGGACAAAGATACAAGATCATTTTCTCCTCTGCTCACAGCTCATTAAGCATAAAGGGGACAATTTAAAGGGAACCTGACAGCAGGTACAGTAGTGTTCAAAATAATACCAGTGTGTTCAAAAACATGAGTTAAGCACAAAATCTTTATACTGGTTTTTATTTCCATGCATTGGGAACATTGCACACTGTTTTCTAATTCAAAGCATGAAGAGAAATGTATATAATTTTTAACTACTTTACAGAAAATAGCAAAAAATTAACATCGGGCTGTTCTACACAATAACAGTGTCTGCATTTGTCTTTACAAACTCACAATATGTACTCTTTTCTTAGAATTTAGCATTCCTTTAAATCACTAACCTAATACTTAAGAAAAAGAATGGAGGCAGCACTCAAACTGATGATGAAAAAATGGTCTTTTAATAGCCCATGTGGCTGTGCAACGTTTCGGTCCCAAGATATGGACCTTTTTCAAGCAATGTGAAAGTGCAATGTGCAAAGCATTTAATCCTGCTTAATCACACACATTGATTAGCAGTAATTAATGTGACATATGTTTTAAACATGATACAAATACAATCAATATATTATTTATCATGATTCATACAATCTATATTGTATATAAAGTGCAAAAGTGCTGAAGAGACAAAAAAGATTCAAAGCATCATTGTTATAATGAGCACTATAGTGCTGTGTTCCCCATGTATAATGTGTATTAGGCGTTTTGTGCTTTAATGCAGCAAGATGTGGGCGTGCTGCCCTTAATTAACATGGTTGACCAAGCCTTGAGTCTGTTTGTGACCGCATAGTGGGACGTGTCTGCGCCTTTTCACGCATGCGCAGTCAGTCTTATTAGGTTTCCTGTCACGGCGCCGCCCTTTCCGGTCTTTGGAACGCAAGTGCGTTCCAGAATCATCATATTCCTTCCGGACATGTGCAATAGAGATAGCGGGGACGCCGAGATTTCGGCGTTTCTCATGTTTATATTATGGGGTGTGTCATATATAAATATATACAGCTGGTGATTATGATCAATTATTAACACAAGTGGTCTTTATAATGATGCTTTGAATCTTTTTTTGTCTCTTCAGCACTTTTGCACTTTATATACTGTATAGATTGTATGAATCATGATAAATAATATATTGATTGTATTTGTATCATGTTTAAAACATATATGTCACATTAATTACTGCTAATCAATGTGTGTGATTAAGCAGGCTTAAATACTTTGCACATTGCACTTTCACATTGGTTGAAAAAGGTCCATATCTTGGGACATGGGCTATTAAAAGACAATTTTTTCATCATCAGTTTGAGTGCTGCCTCCATTCTTTTTCTTGGATATTCAAAGGACTGGTGTGTACCTGGGGGGCTTTGCACCTTTTTTCAAAAATATCTTTTTCTTGTGCTGCTTTGGATCTATTTTTTTAACTTGACACTTAGTTGTATACCCACAGTATTTTAGAACTGCTTCACATCCATGTTGCATAGAGTCAACCAACTTCTGGCACCTGTGTCAAATGTTATTCCAGCCCATGATTATTTGACTACATCTCACAGCTTTTCTGGCATTTGTTGGCTTTGCCTCAGACACAGCATTTTTGATGTCACCTCACAAGTGTTCTATCGGATTAAGGTCCGGGGATTGGGCTGGCCACTCCATAACCTCAATTTTGTTGGACTGGAACCAAGATTTTGTTAATTTACTGGTGTGTTTAGGGTCGTTGTCTTGTTGAAACACCCATTTCAAGGGCATATCCTCTTCAGCGTAAGGCAACATGACCTCTTCAAGTATTTGAATATATGCAAACTGGTCCATGATCCCTGGTATGCGATAAATAGTTCCAACACCATAGTAAGAGAAACATGCCAATATCATGATGCTTGCACCACCATGCTTCACTGTCTTCAGCGTGTACTGTGGCTTGAATGCAGGGTTTGGGGGTCGTCTGATGAACTGTCTGTGGCCCGTGGACCCAAAAAGAACAATTTTACTTTCATCAGTAAAAAAATGTTTTTCCATGTATCTTTAGGCTAGTTTATGTGTTCTTTTGCAAATTGTATTCTCTTCAGTACATGTTTTTTTTTAACAGTGGGACTTTGCGGGGACTTCTTGCTAAGAGATTAGCTTCACACAGGCGTCTTCTAACTGTCACAGGTAACTTGAGACTGTCTTTGATCATCCTGGAGCTGATCATTGGCTGAGCCTTTGCCATTCTGGCTATTCTTCGATCCATTCGAATGGTAGTCTTCCATTTTCTTCCACGTCTCTCTAGTTTTGCTTTCCATTTTAAAGCATTGGAGATCATTTTAGCTGAACAACCTATTATTATCTGGACTTCTTTATAAGTTTTACCCTCTCCAATCAAATTTTTAATCAAAGTACGCTGTTCTTCTGAACAATGTCTCGAAGGACCCATATTTCTCAGGCTTTCAAGGAGAAATGCATGTACAACATGTGCTGGCTTCACCCTTAAATAAGGGACACCTGATTCACCCCTGTTTTTTTCACAGAATGATTGACCTCACTAATTGAACTCTACACTGCTATTATTTTGAACACACCCCCTTACAATTAATTATTCAAACACACAGGCTCAAAAACATGCAGATCATGAATGCTGAGTCTGTTGGTTTTCTTAGAATCTATTGCACCAACTGGTAAATTGTTTGACATGTGGTAATATAATTTATACCAAAAACAGTGATTAATATGGTTAGTCATATTGGACTGCATTATTTTGAATACTACTGTATATCCTGCCTGATCCACAGGCAGGATGTATCAGACAGGTACGTTTGACTTCTGAAACAACGCGGCTTTTCAGAGAAACACATATATTAACCCCTTCCTGACATGGCTATTTCTGTTGTTGTGTTTTCGTTTCTTTCCCTCTACTTCTTCCAAGTGCCATAACTTTTTTATTTTTCCATCAAGATAGCTGTATGCAGGCTTGTTCTTTGTGGAATTAGTTGTACTTTTGAATTATACCATTTATTTTATCATGTTATGTACTGTAAAGAGGGAAAAACAGGGGAATTTCCTGTAGACTCAGGAAGACGATTATTCACTGCGAGCTCAACTAAGGGTAAATAAGAAACCCAATCCTCCTGATTTTCGGAAACAAAACACCTCATATATGTCTCAAGATTCTGATTCACACGTTCAGTCAGCCCATTAGACTGTGAATAAAAGGCGGACGAAAATGAGAGATGAATCCCTAAACAAGCACAAAATGCCTTCCAAAACTTTGATATAAATTGGGTCTCACGATCAGAAGGAATATCCGGGGGGAGCCCATGAAGTTTCACAATGTCATTAATGAAAACTTGTGCCAAAGTTTTAGCATTCGGAAGTTCGGCTAACGCAATAAAATGAGCCAGTGCTAAATCTATACACAACAACTTATATTAACATTTTACCTGCGGACACGGGCAGATCAGTGATAAAATCCACCAAAAGGTAAGTCCATGGTCTATAAGGAATGGCCAAAGGTTGCAAAACCCCGGACGGACAAGTATGGGGGGCTTTCGAATGCGCACAATTATTGCAAGACGAGATATAATTCCAACATCCGGGTGTAACTTTGGCCACCAAAAACGACGAGAGAGTAGATCAGTGGTCATTTTACTACCACGATGTCCAGCTAGAACCGAATCATGATGTTCACTTAATATTCTAAGTCGGAGGTTCAATGGAATAAACAGTTTACCTGGAGGACAAGCATCAGGGGCATCCCCCTGGCAGTCTACGACCTCTTTCTCCAGGTCCAAACATATTGCCGAAATGATGACTCCTTTCTGCAAAATGGGAAAAGGCTCACCATCACTACCTTCCCCTGGAAAACAATGGGACAATGCATCACCTTTGACGTTTATAACTCCCAGACGATAAGTCACAAAAAAGGTAAACCTAGTGAAAAACAAAGTCCACCTTGCCTATCAAGGAGTAAGTCATTTAGCCAATTTTGAATATAGTAAATTTTTATGATCGGTGATGACCATGATGTACTGCCCCTTCCAAAAAATGCCGCCATTCCTCAAAAGCCAACTTTATTGCCAAGAGTTATCTATTTCCGATATCATAATTCCTTTCAGTGGGTGACATTTTTTTAGAAAAAAAGGCACACAGACACCATTAATTTGGGGACGAACTCTGTGACAATACAGCCCCTACCTCCAATGCATCTACTTCCAGAATGAACAGTTGGGTAGCGTCAGGCTGTAGGCTGTATGAGGACTGGAACAAAAACAAATCTTTTCTTTTATGCGATTTAAATAAGCATTTTAAAGTAAACGCTTCATGGGTCGGCTTAGACAGTCTCAAAAGTCTGTCCATTTCATGGTTATATCCGTTAGTGGTTTATCCACTACCAAAAAGTTCTTAATGAACCTGCGATAATAGTTGGCGAAACCAAGAAACTGCTGTAAAGCCTTAAAATTTTCAGGACAATCTCAATCCAGAACTTTCGCAGGACCCATAAGAAAACCGGTGGAGGATAATAGATACCGCAGAAATGGAATCTCCTGAACGGCGAACATACATTTCTCTGAGTTGACATAGAGTTTATTATTCCTGAGTACCTGTGAAACCTGCCTCACATGTACCTGATGTGACTCTAGATTAGGCGAATAGATTAATATGTTATTCAAATAGACTACCACAAACCTACCCGCTAGATGAAAATATCATTTACAGAATGTTGGAAAATGGCGAGGGCATTGGTCAACCCAAATGGTATGACAAGGTTTTCATAATGCCCCTCAGAGGTATTGAAGGCCGTTTTCCACTCATCCCCCTCCCTAATATGGATAAGATTGTAGGTCCCCCTAAGATCCAGTTTGGTAAACCACTTAGCCCCTGACTACCTGATTAAAGAGATCTGGCATGAGAGGGAGAGGGTACAGTGATGCGATTAAGTTTGTGGAAGTATAAGCAGGAGCACAGCCCCCCCATCTCTTTTGTTAATAAAGAAAAACCTGCTGCCACTGGAGATGATGAGGGTCTGATATGCCTATTTACTAGGCTCTCCGTAATATAATCATGGCCTACCTCTCAGGAACTGAAATATTATATAGTTTGCTCTTTGGCAACTTGGACCCTGAAATTAAATTGATTGAGCAAACATAAGGATGGTGGAGTGGCCACTCCTGGCACCCTTGATCTTAAAAAAAATCTATAGTGATTATTGGAATAGGCTTATGCAACTTATGAGGCGCAAGGCCTTGGGTCCAGTAGAACCGGGCGTCAACAAGATTAAATCTCACCCCACTATCCAAAAGGGTGAAAATAAAAGTTGTGACCTACCAATGGAGGAGATATGTACACCCAGGTTGCTAACCTCCAAACAACCTGGGCTCTTTAGTTCTTCCGGCAGCTGTTTGCGGTTACGTATTAAGGGTCAGATACCAAAAATATGATCCTTACGACCACAAAAAAAAATAAACGCCCGTTTTGCACAGAATCACTGGTGGATCGGTACAATGAGTTGCCCCTACCCAAGTGCATGGGTTCCTCAGTGGGTTCCAACCTAGGTTTATTAAGCGCAAGTCCCCCAGTAGATAACGGTGTTTCCCTAGATCTTTTTCGGAGACAACGATCCACATGGATAGCTAAGGACATGGTGGCCTCTAAGGAAACAGGGGTCTTGTACAGGACAAAGGAGTCCTTCATTTACAATGCCAGAAAGACTCTGATAAGAATTTCTCCGGAGGGCAGGGTCATTTCACCTGGTGACCATGGACCATCTGCGGAGCCGAGAGCAGAACTTCCCAGCTGGCCGGTCTCCCTGATGTAGCTGACAAAGTTTGTATTCAGCCAGGGAGACACGGCCGGGATTGTCATAAATGAGCCTCAGAACACTAAAAAAATGTTCAAACTTCCGGAGCAACTGAGAACCGGACAGAAGGGAAAAAGCCCAGGCTTGGGGTTCCTCCTGAAGAAGAGAGATAACTATCCCGACTCGCTGCTCCTCGGTACCCGAGGAGTGTGGTCAAAGTCTAAAGTACAGTTTGCAGGTCTCCCTAAAAACCACAAACTTAGCCCGACCTTCAGAGAATCTAGCTAGCAAAGCCAACTAGGCTCAGACAGGAATGGCACAGGATCAGAGGCCACTAAACCTGGGGTCTGTGGTGGGTTCTGTAATATCACAGAATGCAGGTCTGCCACCTTCCATGACAGATTGTGCAGTTGCTCCACCAGAGCAGCAACAGGGTCCATCATAGACCCGGATAAGATAAGGCAGGGATAATGTCACGCTCCACTAAGGATCCAGAGTGTACGGCGAGATGGATGGGAAGGGAAGCACTGCAACTAGAGAAAGATTAGAGGGACACCCCTGAATCTTGCACTGCACAATCGTGAGCTCCCTGACGTACCTAGATGGGTTCTTTCACCCCAAGTGGCTATCACATTCCTAATCCCTCTCTTGCCCTAAGCACGGCCCTGCTCTATAATACAGATACAAAGGGAAACAGACAAGGGTAAAAAAAAAAAACAGCAATCACTCTTAGCGCACCCAGACTAAGGAATGGTATATAAAGGGAGAGGAAGGGTGAGGCAAACCAAAAAGGGAGATAAGAAGAAGGAAGACACCAGACAAACTTCCAAACAGCAATCTCTGGAGACGACTCATAAATGGCTTCTCTTTCCACTAGTGATGGGCGAGCACTAAAATGCTCGGGTGCTCGATGCTCGGTTCGAGCACATTAGAATACTCGGGTGCTCGACCCAAGCAACGAGCCCAATGTAAGTCTATGGGAAACTCGAGCATTTTTCAGGAGGTTTCCCCCGGCGGTCTGCAGAGGGCCTAAAAATTGCCCAAATCGATGGGAACAGTGCTCAAATGACATGGGAACAGCATGGGGAAGACCCCTGGAAGCATTTCTGACTCCCAGGTCACTTCTGTCAATAACGTTGTCAGAGGTATTACGCCACTTTTACGGACTCACAATAAAACATACAAAAATGAAACCAAAATGGATTTTCCTGGGAAATATGTTAAAGAACATCCTTTCCAGGGTAATGACTTGTATATAAAGCAAAATAAATAACCAAAACCAAAAAATACTCCTCCACACCTTCAGCTATGTTCGCACTTAGCGTTTTTGATGCATTTTTGCACTTTTGCATTGCTTTCAACCGTGACAAATGCATTCACCAGGAAATGTCATTTTAACATTTTACAACCTTATATGGCCATGTGGTGTGTGAGATATCATCAGACACATCGTGGTTCATTTATGAAGAAGGGACTCAGAAAGTGACAAAGCCTATTTTTATAGGGCCATCAGGCGGACTTTACTATTCTTAAAGGGCCAGCAGTCGGCCCTCACTATTCTTAGAGAGCCATCAGCCGGCTATGTTTTATTGTTTCCATTACTAAAGAGTGGGTCTCCTATACTGTTATTGCGTATGCAGTGAGTGGCAGGGCTGCCCAAAATTTGGAAGCACCCCAATACCACTTTGAAAATTTGGATGCACCTCAATACCCCTTTGAAGAGACTTAGAGGAGGTCCTCCTGAAAACAATGTTCCCATTATTAGGAAGTAGGTCTCCCATTGTGTTTGCCTATACAGTGAATGCAAGGGTTGCCAAAAATTTGGAGGCACTCCAATGCCCCTTGGAAGAGACGTAGAGGAGGGCCTCCTGAAAAAAAATGTTTCCATTATTAGGAAGTGGGTCTCCCATTGTGTTTGCCTATGCAGTGAATGCAAGGGCTGCCAAAAATTGGGAGGCACTCCAATGCCCCTTGGAAGAGACATGGAGGTCAGAGGGCCTCCTGAAAACAATATTCCCATTATTAGGAAGTGGGTCTCCCATTGTGTTTGCCTATGCAGTGAATGCAAGGGTTGCCAAAAATTTGGAGGCACTCCAATGCCCCTTGGAAGAGACGTGGAGGAGGGCCTCATAAAAAATGTTCCCATTAGAATGGAGCGGGTCTCCTATACTTGTGATGCCCATGCACTAAGTGTATGGGCTGACAAACATTTACCCCTGGGGGTATACATGAACATACATATGTGGGTGTTGCATCACGGACCACGGTCACCTGGTGATATGGTGGTGGAGGATGAGGATAAGGAGGAGGACAAGAGCAAATAGCCAAAATCAGGAAGCGTATACCCATGTGTGGGTGTGAAGAGGTGCATGGGAATACACCTCCCAAAAAAGACACTGGATTTGAGATTATGTTACTCTGCTATCATTCGGTGGTGTTGAGAAGTCTGGCCCAATCCAGACCTTGTTCATTTTTATAAGAGTCAGCCTGTCAGCATTTTCAGTTGACAGACAGATGCGCTTATCAGTTATAACTCCACCAGCGACACTAAAAACCCACTCTGATAAAATGCGATCTCCAAGGCGTAGAGAGCCAGTTCATTCCACGTATCCAGCTTGGATACCCAATAATTATAAGGCACAGAGGAATCACGGAGGACATTGGTACGGTCGGCAAGGTACTCCCTCAGCATCTTCCCAAACTTTGCACTCCTTGTGAGAGTACCCCGCGCCTCAGGGCCTGTGCGATGGGAGGGGCTGAGAAAATTCTCCCAGAACTTTGACAGTGTTCCCCTGCCTCTGCTGGATTGAAGTTGTGTCTCTCTCACCTGTACTCCTTGGTTGTCCAACAAACTGTGACCTCTGCCGTCAGTGTTTTCAGATGGGAATTTTTTTAATAGTTCCACAACAAGGGCCTACTGGTACTGCCCCGTTTTTGTAGACCTGTCCGCCTCAGGAATAAGAGATATAAAGTTCTCCTTGTAGCGTGGGTCTAGAAGTGTCACCAACCAGTAATGACTGTCATCCAAAATTTTGAGAACACGAGGGTCATGGGAAAGGCAGTGTAACATAAACTCAGCCATGCGTGCCAGACTACTAACAGGCAATACTTCCGTGTCCTCACCAAAGGATGACTGACCATGCTCTACTCCTCTCTGTCCTCTGGCCATCCACACTGAACAGAAGGTATGACAGTTGTGCAGGTAGTACCGTCTATAGCGCATGAAACTAGCTCCTGTTCTTCCTCCTCCTCCTCATTGTCACCCAATCCACGTTGGGATGAGATGAGGCTGGGCTGTGTGTATTCACCCTGTATGGTTCCTTGCTCCATCTCATCGTGCTCTGCCTGCAATGCATCCTCTTTAATTATGAGTAGAGAGCATTTCAGAAGACAGAGAAGCGGGATGGTGACGGTAATTATGGCGTCATCGCCGCTCACTATATTGGTGGAGTCCTCAAAGTTTTGGAGGATGGTACATATGTCTGACATCCATGTCCACTCCTGAGGTCTTATGTGTGGAGTCTGAACTGAATACCGATGGCCTTGTTGATGCTGGTACTCAACAACTGCCCTTTTCTGCTCACAAATCCTTCCCAACATCTGCAGTGTAGAGTTCTAACTCGTGGGGACATCACACACCAGTCTGTGAGCCGGAAGCTAAAAACGCTGCTGAAACACAGCAAGGGCGGTGTAAGCGTAAAACTGCTTTTTCTGCTGCAATGTCACACAGTCCATGAACAAGAGTGGCGCTACTTCCAGGAAAAAAGTTGAGCTTTCTTTTACTCCTACATAGGTGTAGGTGTCCCTGCCCACAAACACTTGTCCACGTGTCCGTGGTTAGGTGGACTTTCCCGGTAACTACGTTGTTGAGGGCACGGCTAATGTTTTGGGACACGTGCTTGTGTAATGCGGGGATGGCACACCGGGAGAAATAGTGGCGGCTGGGGACCGAGTACCGAGGCATGGCCGCCGCCGTCAGGTTGCGGAATGCTTCCGTCTCCACGAGCCTAAAAGGCAACATTTCGAGCGCAAGCAGTCGTGAAATGTGGGAATTTAGTAGTGTGGCCTGTGGGGCGTTGGCTGCGTATTTGCGCTTGCGTTCCAAGGACTGGGGTACGGACAACTGAACGCTGCGCTGGGACAAGGAAGTGGACGTGCTTCCTGATGCTGCTACTTGAGAGTGTGCAACGACAGGTGCAGGGCAGGAGGCATCTTCGCGTGCACCATGGACAGGGGATTGGCTTGCATGCACAACAGAGGAAGAAGCAGTGGTGCCACCCACAGACACTGTTCCTGGACCCTGGGGTTCGGCCCACAAAGTCGGGTGTTTTGCTGCCATGTGCCTGATCATGCTGGTGGTGGTCAGGCTGTTAGTTTTGCCACCCCTGCTGATGCTGGCCTGGCAGGTGGTGCAAATGGCCTTTTTGGGGTTATCGGCAGAGTCTTTAAAAAACAACCAGACTCGGGAAGACCTAACAGTTGTACTGGCAACTTCCTTCGTGTTGGTGTTATGGGGAACAGTTGCCTGCCTTCTGTCTGCGGCCACCTCACTGCTTCTTCCTGCCTGTTGGGGTGCTCTGCCTCCTTCCCCCTGTGTGCTGCTGTCCTCGCTCTGCATGTCCTCCTGTCAGGTTGAGTCAGTTACTATATCATCCACACCTCGTCTTCCACTTCCGCACCCTGGTCCTCCTCATGACTTTCTGGCAATTGTGTCTCATCATCGTCCACCTCTTGTGACACTTTCCCACCGTCGCCTTCGTGTGACCGTGGCTGCCAAACTTTTGCCAAACTTCAAGTGGACAGGGCAAGAGGCCCGAATCTATAAATGGAAAAGTGAACAGCTATTCAGAGTGTCCAACTGTGGGATCAGATGTCTCCGGGCACTCGGCATGGTGGGAGGAAGGAGGATCAGGGTGAGGAATATGCAGTCCAGACTCACAGCTACTGAGACTTGACTGTGTGGAAGACAGGGTGGTGGTGGGAAAGTGACTGGAAGCATTATCTGCTATCCAACCAACAACCTTTTGACACTGCTCTGGGTTCAATAGTGGTGTGCTGCGGTCCCCTAGGAAGTGGGACAGGAAGGTTGGGCGAGAAGATGTGGGTGTTTGTTGTGGCACAATTTCAGCTTGCCCACGGCCTTGGCCTCTGCATGCACCATCACCATCACCATCACGTCCAGTTCCCCGTCCGTTGCCACGCGCCTTGCCCATTTTAAATGGAGGACAATATCTTCCACGCTCACTACAAATGGCTGAATTTGGAGTGAAGTTATATGTAATCCGTGTGACGGAGAAACCACAGTTTTAAATACCTGGCCTGTAGGTAACTATTTTGAACAGCAAACTGGTGTCAAAAACTTTGCTGACACACTGAAAAAATTTTTTAATGGAGGCCAGAAATGGCAGTATTTTCTGAAAATATATATGTGATCCGTGTGACAGACAAAACACAGTTTTGAATACCTGGCCTGTAGGTAACTATTTTGAACAGCAAACTGGTGTCAATTGCTTCACTGACACACTGAAACAAATTTTTAATGAATGCCAGAAATGGCAGTATTTTCAGCGCAATTATATGTGATCTGTGTGACAGACAAACCACAGTTTAAATAGCTGGATTTTTAGCGCTGTAATATGGAAAGGACCTGGCTGTATTCTGCAGTGCCAACAAGCAAATGGCGCAGAACAATGGTGTTCTCTGGATTGCTTTTTTAAGCAAATAATGAGAATTAAGATCCAAAAAAAAAATTATTCCTGGCCCCTGAGACCTGGGCCTATTTCTAGAAACATCTAACAGCAGCAGCAGACAAAACTGGAATGGGGAATCTCGTGCTATGTGCACTGCGGTCTGCTATATACCCTGCCTGCCTATATACACTGCCTGCCTGATATCTCTTCAGATGGATTAGTCCTCAGAAGGACTGTTTGTTGAGATGGATATGTGTCTCTAATATAGTTTGGTACACCTACACTAACTAGAAACAAGCAAATCTCTCCCTAGCTCAGCAGCACCTCTCCCTACACTGTCTGATTCCGGAGTGACTGTGACGAGCGTGGCGGCGCCAGGTCTGATATACACCTGATGATGCTGTGCGGCCAGCCAATCACTGTAATGCCACAACCAACATGGCTACGGCATTACAGTGAGTGGCAGGCAATCCCTGCATGTTCATTGGCTCTGTAAAGAGCGCAAAACATGCAGGGAGGGGACCTGAGCTCGCGCCGAGCAACCCCGAAAATACTCGGCGAGTTACGAGCATCTCGAGTAGTGAGATGCTCGGGCAAGCACCAAGCAGTAGCGAGCATGCTCGCTCATCACTACTTTCCACAGCTCTAGGAAAACTCCAATGTATAGCTAGCTATCACTGGCAACTACCCAAGCTAAGAGGTGAGTACTTATAGCAGAGGGGAGTGGAAAAAATCAGAACAGCTGAGATAACTCAAAACGGAAGGTTTTAAGAGACAAGCAGGAGAGTTTAACCTTTGCAACCAATGAACAAGGGAAATCTGCATAGCTACCTGGAAAGCAAAGCAGATCCAACCAGAGCAGGCATGCGTGTAGCCAAATGCTGCAATCTTCTGACCCCTGAAATAGAGGGAGCCATTCTCTGTCGCGGTACCCGAGACACTCACGACTGCCGCATTCTCCAGGATAAAGCACCATTTTGCTCCTCTTCTCAGTGACGTCACAGCTCTGCAGACTCTCCGGGTCACTGAGTGACTTGGAAGTGGCTTTTACAATGTAAGTCCATTAAGTAACAGAACGAGGCTCCATATGCCTACATTGTAAAAGAGACTTCCGGCTCATGCATAGTCCATAGAGTGCCCGGAGAGTCTGAAGAGTGGTAACATGACTGAGAAGAGGAGCAGAACGGTGCTCAACCCTGGAGAAGGTGGTGGTAGGCGAGTATATTAATACACATTGCACACCATACACATATACACAGATTTACTTAAAAAATCTTCATGGGAGTGATTCTTTAATTTGCATTGAGGGTTAAATCATTTGGTTGCCACTGTATAATGATGGCTATAATAGGGAGTCTGTCAGCCCAAAATAACTGTTCAAACACATTGCATGGAGCTACTCAGCGTTGCTCCATTCTTGAGCAACAGCGACCTGCAGAATTTCTTCTTTTTACTGATGCAATGTTTAGTGGCAGCAGCCTCTATACATTGAATGAAGCTGTGCTCAACATCACCATTCAATGTGTTTACATCCGGTAGTGACCTATGGCTAAGTCATCAACAATTTATGCCTGGACAAAATCTTTAAGAGCGAATTACATAATACTGTGCCCTTCACAATACGTAAATATAGAATAATTCCAATATAACGTGACATTAGTAATTACAATTAATTTTACTCCATGTACAAATATTCTGGTAAAGTAAAGGGAACCTTTGTGAAGAATTTGGCTATGGAGATGTGGCACCCTGCTACCACAGTTACCACAGGACCCAAAAGGGTGCATGAACGGACTCCTCCACAAGAGGCCCTCATTACATTGCAAAAACCTCCACCCTTCCACCTCATACCACCAGAGGGATCCCTGTTAGGGATATATATATGGAGGGTGGAGTCAGGCAGTTAGTTTTAGTCAGTAAGTGCAGTCAGAGAGCAGTGAAGACGCAGCATGTCTGCTGCTGTTCTGAGGGCCCCGAGTGTGGCCGAGGCAAGGAGAGAGGAGAAAGGAGTTAAGGGGGCAGAGGAGCATCATAGGCTCACCCCAAGACACAATTTGGACACCGGGTCCGCGCCTACAGGGTCCTCTATACCCAGTAGGGAATACCGGCATACCAGGACGCTTCCAGACCCCTGGTCACCCTGAAGCAACCATCAAATACAGGACTAGGAACCACAAAGGCCCCGGCGTCCAAGGATAGTGGTTGCCAAAGGAAAGTCCTACTACCAAGCGGTCAGGCAAGAGAGCAACACAACACAGAAGCTAGGCTAAGTTCCAGGCTGGCCAGAAGCTTAGAGAGAGGAAGACATGGATCAGGAGGCCTTATACCCGCTCACTAGGGAAAAGTCCAGAAGTGCACCCTTCCTAGCAAGTAACCTGGACCATACCTGCCGTTACATCAGTAAAGGTACTGAAGCGAATCCCCTGTGTGCGTGTCCGTCATTTCCCCTGACCCGACCGGGCCATCTCTCACCTGCATCCCTTCCATCAACCCTGCCCTGGGGGCCCGCTCCACCTGTGGGGAGCAGAAACATCCCAGCTGCCATCCCATCACCCCCGGAGGTCTGCAGCAGCGCCTGTATTCATTACCGGGAACCACAGGTGGCGTCACGAGACAAACTGTTAACAAAAACCCCCTTTTAAAGAGTGACCCTAGGGTACGGGCCCGGGAGCCGACTGCCGTGACATCCCACAGAAGGTCAAGGCCCAGGTACCGAGTCTCCCCCATATAACCCCCTGGGCGAGTCAGCTCTTCCTGGCGTCACGTACAGGATTTCGTGCCCATTGCCACCGGGTACTGTGTGCCGTATTGAACTGTGTTTTAACTGTGGTGAACATCGCCGCCATTACTGCGTCGCCGCGCGGGAAGAAGAGGGGCATAACCGCGGGAACCAGAGAGGCGTGACCGTTGGAAACGCGCGAAGCTTAAGCTCCGTCTCGCGCTCTGATGCAGCACCAGGAAGCGTCAGGTCCTGGAAGGAGACCGTCGTCTGCGGAGCTGCGGCCTACCCGAAAAAGAAAGAGAAGGTAGGCTACGGTTTACTAGGGAGGCGCAACCATGAGCAACGACCAGCAAGACGCCGGAGCACCGGTTAACGCTCACGATGCTCAACTTGCACCCGGCACTGCTCAGGCCGGAGCGGCTGCCCCACCAGCAGGGGTCGTCACTCCATTGATACCCATGGCCCTGCCTTATATCCCCGGAGCGAAATGGCTTCCTCAGTATGACGGCAGACCAGACACCCTGTCTGGATTCCAAAGGAAAATATGCAGTGTACTGGATATGTACTCAATGACTGGTAAACAGAGAGCCGCTGTTGTGTTGGGACAATTGACTGGTGCCGCAGAGCGGGAAGTTGAAACCTGGCCAGCCGCAGACCAGGAATCAGTATCCATTATATTTAAGAGACTGCAAACTGTCTTTGAAAACTGCACTGAGACAGATCTTCGTATGAGGTTCTACCACTGTACCCAGAAACCTGAGGACAGTATCCGGGACTATACCTGCCGTTTAATAGAGGCACTGTGCGCCCTGAAACAGGTTAGTCCGGCCAGCATACATGATGAGAACAAAATTCTGACAGAACAATTCATCCGGGGATTTAGGTCACAGGAGGAGAGCAGAACTGTACGGTGGTGGGCCTTAGATCATCCAAATGCCCCCATTGACACCGTGAAGGACATGGCTATTAAGGGCCTTCAGCCCCTGGAAACATCAGATACTGCTATCCAGCGTTACCAGGGTGGGGCCACCCCAATGGCCACAGCACTCACTGCCCCTTCATTAGCGGCTGAGACAAAAGTGCAAACAGCGCCCCCTAGTCAGCTGGACAGCCTGCGCTCTGAAGTGCGTCAGCTAGGTAAAACCCTGACCACTGTCCTGAGTGCCCTGCAGCTACAGATGGAGCCCGAGCCGGATGGAAGGATCTTACTCACCGACAGTCCTGAGGAGGTCCCCTGGATGAGGAGAAGAAGGAGGACAATGCCACCCCGTGGGAGGACCAACGACCAACGTCGCCCTCCAGGAGAACTCATCTGCTACCGTTGCCACAAGGCAGGCCACACCGCACGGATCTGTCCTTTAAACGGGCAAACCCTGGAGCCAGAGGCCGACACCCAGGAGTAGATCAACCAGGCCCATCAAGCTGGTACGACCGGTTTGTAGGGGGAAGGCCTTTCCTGTCTATCGTGCTGGACGGCATAGCAACACCTGCACTACTGGACACCGGCTCACAGGTAACGATCATACCCGATGTCCTCTACAAAAGGTACTGGTCCATAGATGAACTCCACCCGCCAGCCCCGAACCTCTCTGTGTATGCCTCTAATGGCCTCCCTCTTAACCTAGTCGGGGTTAAGGACGTGACAGTGAAGGTGGGGAGAGTGGAACTAAAGGACCAAGGACTGATTGTCATAGAATCTAACCCTGGTGATATAAATCCATATATAATACTTGGTACAAATGTTGTTGGTAACTGATTGGGAGAAGTGTTGTTTTTACTCCAACAGATTGCTGACACTGCCAAACCAGGGCAGAGGAAGGTGCTCCAGAAGGAAATTCGCGCCCTCCTGTACCAGCAACAGGTAAAGCTAACAGGTGGTGAGATTGGTAATGTACGGGTGACAGACCCGATACCCATTGTGATTCCCCCAATGAGTGAAATGCTGATTTGGTGTAGGGCAGCAATAGGTCTCAAGAGACAGAACTACCAGGCGATAGTAGAGCCCATCAACTCAGAGCACAGACCTACACTCCTGACTGCTAGAGGGGTAGTTGTACGCAATGGATGGGTACCCGTACGTCTCCTAAATTGTGGGGAGGAGGAAGTTAAATTGCTACGATACGCCACTCTTGCCAGACTGTATACTGTGAATAATGATGCCATACACACAGTGGAATCCTTGACCCCACCAGATACAGTGGAGGACAATGACTCCGAAGCTCAGCTGGAGGAATGGTGTCAACAGCTCCATGTTGGGACTGACGCCACTCCTGTCCATCAGAAACACGGTGTTTACAGGGTGGTTTAGGAATATGAGCAGGTGTTTAGTAAACATCCACTTGATTTTGGAAGGGTTAAAGGGGTACAACACCACATACCCACCGGTAACCATCCACCCATTAAGGAGCGTTACAGACCCATACCACCAGCACATTACCAAAAAGCCAAAGAAATGTTGCACGACATGAAAAAGGCAGGGGTAGTAAGGGATAGCTGTAGCCCCTGGGCTGCTCCCCTGGTCCTGGTCAGAAAGAAGGACGGTAGCATGAGGATGTGTGTAGATTATAGACAAATTAATCGAATAACACATAAAGATGCATACCCTTTGCCCCGTATAGAGGAATCCCTGGCTGCACTAAAATCTGCCAATTATTTCTCTACATTGGATCTCACTAGTGGGTACTGGCAAGTCTCTGTTGCTGAGGAAGACCGGGAGAAGACAGCCTTCACCACCCCGATGGGATTATGCGAGTTCAACAGCATGCCATTTGGACTCTGCAACGCACCCGGAATGTTCCAGAGGTTGATGGAGTGTTGCTTGAGACACCGGAACTTTGAGACAGTGCTGATATACCTAGATGACGTTATCGTGTACTCGAGGACGTATGAAGACCATCTGAAGAACCTGGCGGAGGTATTTGAGGCATTGTCCCGGTATGGGATGAAACTAAAACCTTCTAAGTGCCACCTGCTCAAGCAGAAGGTTCAGTACCTGGGACACGTGGTCAGCTCAGAGGGAGAAGCACCAGACCCGGAGAAGGTCACTGCCATCCAGAAGTGGCCTGAACCAAGGAACATCAAAGAAGTACGTCAATTCCTGGGACTGGTCGGGTACTACAGGAGGTTTATTAACGACTATACCAAAAAGGCAGTACCTCTACAAGATCTCCTGGTAGGATAGTCCAAAAGAGGAAAAAGTCCCCCTTTCCAGTGGGGCAAAGAGCAGACTGAGTCCTTTGCATCAATGAAGGAAGTCCTAACTGGTGAGGAAATCCTGGCTTACCTACAGCCAACCTTTCCTGTTGTACACCGACACCGGCAACGAGGGACTGGGAGCTGTGTTGTCCAAGAAGCAAAACAGCAGAGAAAAGGTAAATGCCTAAGCCTGTAGGAATCTTCGCCCTACTGAGAGGAACCCGGAGAATTACAATTCCTTCAAACTGGAGTTCCTGGCCTTGGTCTGGGCTATCACTGAAAGATTCAAGCATTACCTAGCCTCAACCAAATTCACAGCCTTTACCGACAATAATCCCTTGACACACCTGGAGACAGCCAGGTTGGGAGCAATACAACAGCGTTGGGTGGCCAGACTGTCGAATTATCAGTTCACAATCAAGTACCGAGCAGGTCACAAGAACACCAATGCTGATGCTCTGTCAAGAATGCCCCACCAGTCAGACACCGAGGATGAAGTGGATGACCTAGAAGAAGTTGAATTTCCTGCTTTCCACAGAAGCGGAGTGGTCCACGAGCAACACGCCTCCTGAAGACGTCATGGTAGGACGCTGAATCCTTTACCTCATCACAGTTGGAAGGAGACCCAGGACAGTGACCTGGTTGTCAGCCTCATCAAAGGACTGATAACCCAAGAAGGTTCTCACCTGGAGAAGGATGCTCCTCCACAAGCCAAACACCTGTGGAATGAGAGAAGCCGGCTGTTCATCTACAGAGAAAAGCTGTGCAGAAGGTATGTCAACCCCAGAACCCATGAAATGGTGTGGCAGATTGTTGTACCCAGGACGGATATACAGATGGTGTTAGAGGCCTACCACGACCAAGCAGGTCACTTTGGCTGGAAGAAGCTGGAAACCCTGCTGAAGGACCGATTCTATTGGGTTGGAATGTGGACTTCCATAGAAAGGTGGTGCCGGAATTGTGGGCCCTGTAGCCTCAGAAGGAAAGACTACGGCAGTCAGAAAGCACCCTTGCAGTCCATCAAAACAATCCAACCCCTGGAGATTGTCGCTCTGGATCACGTCAAACTGTCGCCCAGCAGATCAGGCTATTCCTATGCCCTGACCATGGTGGATCACTATTCCCGGTTCCTGGTGGTAGCCCCTGTCAAGGACCTGAAAGCAGAAACTGCAGCAAGAACGTTTCAAGCCTACTTCTGCAGACCCCATGGATATCCGAACAAGGTGCTAACAGATCAAGGCCCTGCTTTTCAAGCTGAGCTATTCAAGGAATTCTGTCACCTGTATGGATGCAAGAAGATCCGGACTACGCCATATCATCCGCATAGCAACGGTATGTGCGAGAAAATGAATAACATCATTATAGACCTGCTAAAAACCCTACCTTTGGAAGAGAGGAACCACTGGCCAGACAAGCTACCTGACCTAGTGGACCTGTATAACCACATACCTGTGAGTTCTACTAATTGTACCCCAGCGTACCTCATGAGAGCAAGACCTGGAAAATTGCCCATGGACCTGGAGCTCGGAGTGGTGGAACCTGCTGCAGATACGTCCACTGAAGATTGTGACATAAGTCGGCAAGAGCAGTACAGGAAAGTACACGCCTGTGTCGAAGACAGTCTAAACAAGATGAGGGAAAGACAAGAAGAGCAGTATAACAAACATGCACCAGCAGAACCCTTGGCACCAGGAGAAATAGTGCTCAAGCGGAAAAGAAGAGGTTACAAGGTCGATGACCAGTGGGAAAGAGAGCCCTACACAGTGTTGAATTCTAAATTTGACAACACCAAAACCTGCCTGATCAGCAAGGATGGAGGTAAAACAACAGCAACAGTCTCAAGAGACCACTTGAAATTGTGCCAGGTCTACTGAAGACACAGGAGGAAGAAGCACCTCTTGTAATACCAGAGAAACCCAAGGAAGATGTACTTCATACAGTTCTAGGAGACTTCCCTGCGGACTGGCCTCAACTTGATGGAGCAGTTATTATACTAGTAATACACTTGTGTCAACCACAAGAAGAACCTGTGAGCGCCCTAGAAGAACCTGCTCAGGAACAGGAAGAGTCCCCAGTAGGAGGAGGATCACCCGTTGAGGCAGAGCCTGAAGGCCCAGTAATCAGTGCACTTGCCAGTCCCATAGAGAGATTGAGGCACTTTTATAATCTACCAGCACGTACACCTGATAGGTTAACAGGGAATGCATGCACAGACACCAGTATCACCCCAGTGCTACGAAGGTCCACACGCAGCACACAAGGCCAAATCCCTGCCATGTATAGGTAACAAATACAAGACGCCTACCGTGTAAATAGTTACCCAGTTGGGTATTGCCTACTGTTATAATGTGTTCAATTAGTTACCCATAAGGGTATAAAGACTGTAGGTTATGAATGGTGAATAACCGAAAAACTTTCCTTTGTAAATAGTTGCACTTATCAAAGTGCCCCCTTATTTATTTCATATTAAAAAAAGACCACAGAACAAAAACCCGTTTGGCGTGGCCGAAGACGTGGTTCAAGACCTGGATCACTTATGCCCTGTAGCCACGCCCAGGGCCTACGTTGAGGGTTTTCAGGCGGGTCCCTCATGCTTCCTCTTCTTACACCTTCATCAGTGGAATGGACACCTGGTGACGGGACTTACTGTAACATCGTTATTGTTATTACTATTGTTACTTTTTGTTACCTGTTTAAAATGCTTCAGTCCAGGAGTACTGAATTGTACTAGAGGGGAATGTGGCACCCTGCTACCACAGGTACCACAGGACCCAAAAGGGTGCATGAACGGACTCCTCCACAAGAGGCCCTCATTACATTACAAACACCTCCAACCTTCCACCTCATACCACGAGAGGGAGCCCTGTTAGGGATATATTTATTGAGGGTGGAGTCAGGCATTTAGTTTTAGTCAGTAAGTGCAGTCAGAGAGCAGTGAAGACGCAGCAGATCTGCTGCTGTTCTGAGGGCCCCGAGTGTGGCCGAGGCAAGGAGAGAGGAGAAAGGAGTTAAGGGGGCAGTGGCGCATCACAGGCTCACCCCAAGACACAATCCGGACACCGGGTCCGCACCTACAGGGTCCTCTATGCCCAGTAGGGAATACCGGTATACCAGGAGGCTTCCAGACCCCTAGTCATCCTGAAGCTACCATCAAATATAGGACTAGGAACCACGAAGGCCCCGGCGTCCAAGGATAGTGGTTGCCAAAGAAAAGTCCTACTACCAAGCGGTCAGGCGAGAGAGCAACACAACACAGAAGCTAGGCTAAGTTCCAGGTTGGCTAGAAGCTTAGAGAGAGGAAGACACGGATCAGGAGGCCTTATACCCGCTCACTGGGGAAAAGTCCAGAAGTGCACCCTACCTAGCAAGTACCCTGGACCATACCTGCCGTTACACCTGTAAAGGTACTGAAGCGAATCCCCTGTGTGCGTGTCCGTCATTCCCCCGGATCCAACCGGGCCACCTCTCACCTGCATCCCTTCCATCAACCCTTCCCCGGGGGCCCGCTCCGCCTGTGGGGAGCAGAAACATCCCAGCTGCCATCCCATCACCCCCGGAGGTCTGCAGCAGCGCCGGTATTCATTACCAGGAACCACAGGTGGCGTCACGAGACAAACTGTTAACAAAAACCCCCTTTTAAAGAGTGACTCCAGGGTACGGGCCTGGGAGCCGACTGCCGTGACATCCCACAGAGGTCAAGGCCCAGGTACCGAGTCTCCCCCATATATCCTCCTGGGCGAGTCAGAGACATCTACAAAATAAGAAATGTTATATTACCAGTATCATGTCTGCAGCAAAAGTTATAGTGTCAACCATGGAACCAGAAACACAAGATCATTTCACAACATGACCACAATGTCAATCATTACTGTCCTGACAGTGTCATAGGAGGAGCAGTGGGGGTGCAAATGTGGCACCCCAGGGGTCTCGTTGCCACAGTGGTAGAAATACCATGTCTGAAAGCGAGCATGGGTTTTCCAGGTCAGGAGCAATATTGCATGCCACACCTCCTGCCCCAGTCCAGGGAAGGGAGGAACCTGCCCTTTATAAACTGGATCTGGGGCGGGGTGAGTCAAGCTAGTTCCAGAGAGAGGGACAGAGCAGCAGCAAGGAGCTCTGTAGGAGCCAGGAGCTGAAGGCCAGGGACTGGAAGCTAGCAGAGCTCATCCTGGCAGAAGACGCAGAGAACCGGACACCGGAGTCCGAGGCTGTGAGGATATTCACATCCAGCAGCAGAAACCACCTGGCAGGGGATTTTGGGTCCTCTGGCCATAGAAAGCCCGAAGGCTCAGTCACACGCAAGGGACCAGCACCGCCATCGAGGAGCGGATGGAACCAAAGGTCCCAAGTCACCAGCCATACGGGTGAGCACCACACGGTACACTCAGGGACGTGGGCTACTACACGACTACAGCAAGGTAGCCAGGAAGAGTGCAGTCAGACGGGAAGGCCTGCACCTCCACCTGGCCAGGGGGACTCTTGTTCGCTCACAGACTGACCAGGCCTCTAATGTTAGCCAGTACTCCCGGCAGGGTCTCCTTTATTACCAACAGTAAAGACCCTGAACTGCACTGCACGGTCTTTGAGTCATTTCTGCTGCGCCTATGCACCACAACCCTCACCATCTACACATGCTGCCCTGAGGCTATACTCCTCCCGTGGGGAGTTATACTACCCTCTGCTGCGCACATAACATCAGCCTCAGCGGTCTGCCCCGCAGCGGCGGTTCTCAGTGATCGCAATCCACAGGTGGCGTAGTCGGACATTTAAACATTACAAAATCAAGTAAACAGATCGGACACTGGTTTGACCACCCTGAGCCATGGGACCGGGTCGCCGCCACGGAGACTACAACCCCCAGCATTACACAGAGACCCGGCTCCGGGTATTCCCTCACACACGGCCCAGGGGGCGCGTCACAGACATGCCACATATATTATATATTAGCACTGTATAGTCAGTGCCTGAAGGGCATAAGCAAATAGTATACACACAGGGGCAGCGTTAGGGGAGAGTTCTGAGCAATTACTTAGGGCCCCCTTCCCCAAAATGGCCCCCACCAGTAGTGTAGCTATTATGAAGGCAGTTGAGGCATCCATCTTGGACTCACTAACAGACTGTGGGTTCTGGGAGATGTGGGGACCATCATACTGTAAGGGGGGCCATTATACTATGTGTGTGATGCTATGGGTGCCATTATTTTGCGCGGAGGGCTGTAAAGGGCTATCCCACAGAGTGGGGACTGTAGGAGTCGTCATACTGTGTGGAAGTCTGTGGAGGGATCACTATATTGTGTGGGGAATTGTGGGGATCATTATATTGAGTGGGGGCTATCATACTGTGTGAGGGACTATGGAGCCATCATATTTTATTGGGTGCGGTGAGGGCCATCATATCATGTTGAGACCATCAAATTGTGTGGGGGCTGTCATATTGTGTGGTGCTGTGGGGACCATCATATTTTGTGGGGGCTGTGTGGACCATCATACTGTGAGGGCCATCATTCTGTGTGTGTGTGGGGAAGTGAGTTGTTATAGGACTATCATACTGTGTGTAGGGTGCTGTGGAGTACACCATACTGTGGGAGCCATCATCCTATGTGGGGGGGCTGCGAGTTCCATCATCCTGTGAGGACATCAAACTGTGTGGAGGTCTATGGGGGACATCATATTGTGTGTGGGGAGGCTGTAGGGAGCAATGATACTGTGTGGGGAGCTGTGGGATCATCATACTGCATAGAGGGCTGTGTGTGCCATCATGCTGTTTGGTTGGGGGTTGTTTTTTCCTGATGAAGGAGTTTGTTCAACTCTAAAACGCATAGATTAATAAAACTGCTCTTTGATCAACACCATCATCTCCATTGGATATCTTCTTGACGAACAGTGCAGCAGAATTGCCGTATCCATATATCCCTTTCTACTAATGTATTTACTGCTGGTTTTATGCCAACAAACAGAGCAGCAGCTTTAATCTACATCATCATAGGAGTTGTGCCTGACACAACCCAGCCAGGTAAACAATATCATACTATGTACAAGGTTTATTGCCCGGGTGCTGCCCTATTGTGCACTTTTTTGTCTCTTTTTATCTTAACCATGCTTTTGTAGAACGACTTGCATGCTTTGGGTTGTCTGACTACCTGACTTACATTCTCTCAAGATTCAACTTGATATCCTTACATTTTCCTTTAGAATTTGCTGGTATAATTCAGAATTCCTTGGTCTATCAATTATGGCAAGATGTCCTGGTCCAGATGCAGAAAAAAACAGGCCAAAAAACATGATACTACCATGGCAGTACAGATGGTGTGAGGGTTTTGTGCTCTAATGCAGTGTTTTTCTTTCTCCAAATATAATGCTTCTCATTTAAACTAAAAAGCTTAATTTTTGTCTCATGCGTAACAAAGCATTGCTCCAATAGCCTTCTGTCTTGTCCAGGTGATCTTTAGCAAACTGCAGATGGCATCAATATTCTTTTTTGGAAAGTAATGGTTTTCTCTTTGTAATCCTGCCATGCACACCATTGTTGTTCATTGTCCTCCTAATGACAGACTTTTAAGACAGTGGAAGAGTGATCTCAGCACCCCCTGAACTACCGTAATCTATTGCTAGCTGCAGGAGTTTGGGGTAACAAAAAGTTAGCAATTAGTGGGAAGCTCAGGAAGGGGCTTCAGCCAGGGGTGTGCATAGGAATCATGGGGCCCCATTGCAGAAGTTCTAATTGGGCCCCCCCCCAAAAAATGTAAATAATTGTTGGTGTCACAGAAGAGCATATCTTACAACTTTCCAGCCTTTACATAGTACTTTTCCTCCTGCTGAAGTCCTAGATTCCTTTTTCATTGCTCCCATAAAGTATGATGCCAACAAAAGTGCCCCCCCAAACACAGTATGATATCCTCATGGTGAATTCCTCCACATGCACAGTATAATGACCGTACTTTACCCCACCTCAAGTCCCAAGGCAAAGTATCGTGACCCCAACACAGTATGATCCCCCAACTGTGACCCCCATATAGCCCTCCATACAGTATAATGGCCCTACATACAGTATAATGGCCCCACAACGCTACACACTCCACAGAGTATAATGCACTCGCCATGGTCCTCCACAGAGTATAATGCACTCGCCATGGTCCTCCACAGAGTATAAGACACTTGCCACGGTCTTCCACACAGTATAAGACATTCACCATGGTCCTCCACACAGTATAAGACACTCGCCATGGTCCTCCACACAGTATAATGCACACGCCATGGTCCTTCACACAATATAATGCACTTGCCATGATCCGCCACACAGTATAAGACACTCGCCATGGTCCTCCACACAGTATAAGACACTCGCCATGGTCCTCCACACAGTATAAGACACTCCCCATGGTCCTCCACACAGTATAATGCACTCCCCATGGTCCTCCATACAATATAATGCACTCCCCATGGTCCTCCATGCAGTATAATGAACTCACCATGGTCCTCCACACAGTATAATGCACCCCCCATAGTCCTCCACACAGTATAATGCACTCCCCATGGTCCTCCACACAGTATAATACATTCCCATGGTCCTCCACTCAGTTTAATTCACTCCCCATAGTCCTCCACACATCATAATGCACTCCCCATGGTCCTCAACACAGTATAATGCACCCCATGGTCCTGTACGCAGTATAATGCAGCCCCCATAGGGTAAAATGCGGCCCCCACCATAGGGTAAAATGCAGCCCCAGTCCTCTAGTATTATCAGTACTCACTGATTTAAAAAATAAATAAATACATACTTACTGCTCCTCGTTCCCCGCTGCTTCAGTCTCTGCGGCGCGTCTCTGTCATCACCTCAGCAGCTGCCAACTCCACTGTCTGACACAGCGTGGTGCGTCATCACGCCACTGCGTCAGACACAGAGGAGAAATGATGGGAAAGGGAGTGTCACATGATGCTTCCTCCTCCATCATTGATTTCAACCAGGGCCGGCTGCAGGTTTTCGTGGGCCCCGGGCGAAAGAGTCTCAGTGGGCCCCGTTAGCACATAGCACCATTCATGATGCACAGATACGGCAGAGAAATATCGGTATAGTACACAGGTCCCAGGCTGTCCCCTCGTCCTTCACATATGCAAACATGCACACACAGTACGCAGACATGCACACACACACAGTACGCAGACATGCACACACACACAGTACGCAGACATGCACACACACAGAATGCAGACATGCGCGCACACACACAGTACACAGACATGGACACACACAGAACGCAGACATGTACGTGCACACACACTGTATGAAGATATGCACGCACACACAAAGTATGCAGACATGCACGCACACACACAGTATGCAGACACGCACACACACACACAGTATGTAGACATGCGCGCACACAGTATGCAGACATGCGCGCACGCACACAGTATGCAGACATGCGCGCACACGGTACGCAGATGTACGATCACACACACACGGTACGCAGACATGCGATCACACACAGTACGCAGACATGCAATCATGCACAGTACGCATACATGCGATCACACACACAGTACACAGGCAGGCACACACACACGGTACGCAGACATGTGATCACACACACACGGTATGCAGACATGCCATCACAAACACGGTACGCAGACATGTGATCACACACGGTTAGCAGACATGTGATCACACACAAACAGTACGCAAACATGCTATCACACACACGTGGTATGCAGACATGCGATCACACACACGGTACGCAGACATGCCATCACACACACACGGTATGCAGACATGCGATCACACACACACGGTACACAGACATGCAATCGCATACACAGTACACAGACATGCGATCACAGATGCAGTACGCTGCTATGCACGCGCACACACAGTACACAGACATGCACGTGACGCGCCCCCTGGGCCGTAGGGTAGTCGGCAGCCAGGACTCTGGTTGCTGAGGGATATCATGGTAGCTGGCCCGGTCCGTGACCCAGGGCGGTCAGTAAAAAGGGGAATTTAAAGGAGATTTGGAAAAGTTTGTGACGCCACCTGTGGAATGCGGCCAAGGGGTGCCGCCGCTGCGGAGCAGTCCTCTGGAGCTGGTGTTACGGCAGCAGGGATGGTGTGGCTCTCCACAGGTAGAGCTAGCTCCAGGGCAGCGTGGGGTGTAATGGATGGTGGTGCAGGGGAGGGATGGCAGGACCAGAGCAAAGACGGACACTCACATGGGGGTAAGCTTCAGTACCTTTACTGGTGATGTTGCAGGCACGGTCCAGGGTACTCCAGGTGAAGGGCACACTTTTGGACTCTCCCCAGTGAGCAGGTATAGGGCCTCCTGATCCGTTGCTTTATTCTCTAAGCTTCTGACCTGCCTGGAGCTAGGCCTAGCTTGGTTACTGTCTCTCTTTGCACCTGCTGACCTGGTGGGAGGGCCTTCTTCTCTTTGGAAATCACTCTCCCTGGACGCTGGGACCTCCGTGACTCCTAGCCCTGGTACTGCAATCAGAGTTTGGTGAACCTGGGACCTGTAGTCCTCCAGGGGTTCCGGTGGTTCCTACTGGGTATAAAGGGTCCCTGTAGGCGCAGACGCAGTGTCTGGTATATATGTCGGGGTGAGCCTGGTATGCTCCTCTGCCCTCTCGCTACTTCTTCCAGCTCCTCTCACCTCCGGCCCACTCAAGGCCCTCACTAGGCCTTCACACGTGCTGTAGGCCTTGACTCGCCTAAGCGCAGCAGCCAGCTTGCTGCCTCTTTGCTGCTCTCTGAGCGTTGAGCGTCAGCACGCTCTCTGCTCAACTCTGAGCTCTGTCCCTCTCTGTCTCTAAGCTGGAACTATTCTCAGCTGCCTGGCTCCACCCTCCCTATATATATCCCTAACGGGCTCCCTCTGCTGGTCTGAGGTGGTAGGGTGGAGGTGTGTGAATGTGTGAGGGCCTCTTGTGGAGAAGTCCATCCATGCACCCTTCTGGGTTCTGTGGCACCAATGCGCAGCAGGGCGCCACACACGCACACACAGTACGCAGACATGCACACACACAAACACATACACAGATATGTACACATACAGACATACACACATATTTGAACACATTCTTAAAAGCACATAAAACAGACATAAATATATATACACAGTCATGCACACACACAAGACACATTAGAAATATATTTAAAATGGGGATTGGGGAATCTGGCGACAAGCCTCACTTATCTGCCCCCTGCCTGTCTCCCGTTCAGCTGTGCAGGGCCGTCGGCATGTCTGATGGCCATCACAGACATGGCCCTGGACCATCAGGGGGGCTCTTTCGCTGTCGGGACCCTGGACCATCAGGGGGGCCTCCTCACCGTCGGGTCCCCTGGACCATCAGGGGGGCCCCCTCACCGTTGAGGCCCTGAACCATCAGGGGGGCCCCCTCACTGTTGGGGCCCTGGACCATCAGGGTGGTCCCCTCACTGTCAAGGCCCTGGATCATCAGGGGGGTCCCCTCACCGTCTGGGTCCAGGCCACTCCCCCAGCATCTGTACAGCCAGGACCTCACTCCGGTGCTGCAGCTTGTCTGCCGGCACTTCCCCAGACATAGCCGCGCTGTGTGTGGCTGTGTCTGCTAGTAATGACACGGCAGGGGCGACATACAAGCACAATTAAAGGTGCAGTGTCGCCCCTGCGTGTCATTACTACCATACACAGCCGCATAGCGCGCAGCTATGTCTGAGGAAGTGCCGGCAATCTAGATGCAGCATGCAGCGCCGGCGGATGAGGGGGGCAGGAGCAGGGGGGGGCCCGATGCAAGGGTGGCGGGAACCTCGATGCAGGTACACGGTGCAGGCGACTGCCATGGGGCCCCCCGGCTCACGGGCCCCATAGTAGTCGCGTAGCCTGCCGCCATTGGCGGTACGCCACTGGCTTCAGCTATATAATGGGCTGTTGAGACCTAATACATCAGAGTGCCTGTAGTTACAGAAAAGTGAACACCAGTCAGACAGAAAACAGATTTTATTAGAACAGGAATCCAGCAAGAGTGGCAGAAGCATTATCCTGGAAGTGAGTACAGCTTAGTGAGAAGCTGGGAGATGCCCTAACGGGATCATAGTTGGGAACCATGGAGGAGTAGAGCTATTAGCATAGCTACCAAATGACCCGGATTAAGCGGGATTGTCCCACTTTGAGGGTCTCTCCTCATGTCAGAGCTTTTGTCCCAGCTTTTGATACTCACCTCTCTCTGACATCTTCATTGCTCCTTAGCTCTTCCTCCTCGGGGGCAGGGACGCTTCGCTCTGCTCAGTGCATAAATTAAATTATATATGCACTGTTTCTTCTCCTGTGATCGAGTCTCACACTATCATTTTCGTGTTCGCAAGCTGAAGCTCTACTAATGAGCCTCAGTTCATAATGATACACATTGGAGAATTTGGTAATCTTGACCTCTATTGCAGGCAGTTAACCCAGAAGCAGGTTATACATGTCCATAGAGATACATTGGATACATAACAATGTATTTCTATGGTCCCTGTATACTGAGGTGAAGAAAATGATGTTTTCTATAAAAGTAGTAAAAATAATAAGAAGAGCTTACAAAAATATAATTTCTCTATTTTTGGGAGTCTCCCCAGGTCTGAAACCCACAGAACCCACAAACTTAACATAACAGGCAAGAATTTAAAGAAGTTGTCCCACCACAAAATTCCATTTTTTTAAAGCTAATCTGTGCTGCATTGTAATATACAACACCCCTATAAACTTTGTTTCTGGCTTTTGTTCCTCCTGAATTTTACTTCATTTCCTGCACCCATTTTGTTTACCTGCCGCTCTACCAAACTTAACAGCTCCCTGTGCTGTATTATCTAACCTCACAGCCAGAGCTGGCACAGCCCGGCCTCAGTATACAGCACCTCCCTCTGCCTGACCACTGCACACTCATTCCAGTATTGGAAATAACAGAGCAGTGGCCTCATCTATGGAAAGCAGCACAATCACTGCACTCCACATACAGGTGCATCTCACTAAATTAGAATATCAACAAAAAGTTAATTTATTTCAGTTCTTCAATACAAAAAGTGAAACTCATATATTATATAGAGTCATTACAAACAGAGTGATCTATTTCAAGTGCTTATTTCTATTAATGTTGATGATTATGGCTTACAGCCAATGAAAACACAAAAGTCACTATCTCAGTAAATTAAAATAATTAACAAAAAACACCTGCAAAGGCTTCTGATGCGTTTAAAAAGGTTCCTTAGTCTGTTTCAGTAGGCTCCACAATCAAGGGGAAGACTGCCGACTTGACAGATGTCCAGAGGGCAGTCATTGACACACTCCACAAGGTCCCAGAGTTCCAATTTTCATTTGGAAATCAAGTTCCCAGAGTCTGGAGGAAGAGTGGAGGAAGAGTGGATAGGCCACAATCCAAGCTGCTTGAGGTCTAGTGTGAAGTTTCCCCAATCAGTGATGGTTTGGGGAATCATGTCATCTGCTGGTGTAGGTCCACTGTGTTTTACCAAGACCAAAGTCACCTCAGCCGTCTACCAGGAAATTTTAGAGCACTTCATGCTTCCCTCTGCCGACAAGCTTTTTGGAGATGGAAATGTCATTCTCCAGCAGGACTTGGCACCTGTCCACACTGCCAAAACTACCAATACCTGGTTTAAAAACAACAGTATCACTGTGCTTGATTGGCCAGCAAACTCACCTGACCTTAACCCCATAGAGAATCTATGGGGTATTGTCAAGAGCAAGATGAGAGACACCAGACACAACAATGCAGACGAGCTGAAGGCTGCTATCAAAGCACCCTGGGCTTCCATAACACTTCAGCAGTGCCACAGGCTGATCGCCTCAATGCCACGCCGCATTGATGCAGTAATTGATGCAGAAGGAGCCCCGACCAAGTATTGAGTGCATTTACTGAACATACATTTCAGATTTTAAAAACATTTTTCAAGCTGTTGTTATAAAGTATTCTAATTTACTGAGATAATGACTTTTGTGTTTTCATTGGCTGTAAGCCATAATCATCAACATTAACAGAAATAAACACTTGAAATAGATCACTCTGTTTGTAATGACTCTATATAATATATGAGTTCCACTTTTTGTATTGAAGAACTGAAATAAATTAACTTTTTGATGATATTCTAATTTTGTGAGATGCCACATAATACACTTCAGCTGCTGCAGAACCTCAGTCTATGGTGATGTATCTATCTATCTATATATATATATATATATATATATATATATATATATACAGTACAGAGCAAAAGTTTGGACACACCTTCTCATTTAAAGATTTTTCTATATTTTCATGACTATGAACATTGTACATTCACACTGAAGGCATCAAAACTATGAATTACCACATGTGGAATTATAAACTTAACAAAAAAGTGTGAAACAACTGAAAATATGTCTTATATTCCAGGTTCTTCAAAGTAGCCACCTTTTGCTTTGATAACTGCTTTGCACACTCTTGGCATTCTCTTGATGAGCTTCAAGAGGTAGTCACCGGAAATGGTCTTCCAACAATCTTGAAGGAGTTCCCAGAGATGCTTAGCACTTGTTGGCCCTTTTGCCTTCACTCTGCGGTCCAGCTCACCCCAAACCATATCGATTGGGTTCAGGTCTGGTGACTGTGGAGGCCAGGTCATCTGGCGTAGCACCCCATCTCTCTCCTCCTTGGTCAAATAGCCCTTACACAGCCTGGAGGTGTGTTTGGGGTCATTGTCCTGTTGAAAAATAAATGATGGTCCAACTAAACGCAAACCGGATGGAATAGCATGCTGCTGCAAGATGCTGTGGTAGCCATGCTGGTTCAGTATGCCTTCAATTTTGAATAAATCCCCAACAGTGTCAACAGCAAAGCACCCACACACCATCACACCTCCTCCTCCATGCTTCACGGTGGGAACCAGGCATGTGGAGTCCAACCGTTCACCTTTTCGCCGTCGCACAAAGACACGGTGGTTGGAACCAAAGATCTCAAATTTGGACTCATCAGACCAAAGCACAGATTTCCACTGGTCTAATGTCCATTCCTTGTGTTCTTTAACCCAAACAAGTCTCTTCTGCTTGTTGCCTGTCCTTAGCAGTGGTTTCCTAGCAGCTATTTTACCATGAAGACCTGCTGCACAAAGTCTCCTCTTAACAGTTGTTGAAGACATGTGTCTGCTGCTAGAACTCTGTGTGGCATTGACCTGGTCTCTAATCTGAGCTGCTGTTAACCTGCGATTTCTGAGGCTGATGACTCGGATAAACTTATCCTCAGAAGCAGAGGTGACTCTTGGTCTTCCTTTCCTGGGGCGGTCCTCATGTGAGCCAGTTTCTTTGTAGCGCTTGATGGTTTTTGCAACTGCACTTGGGGACACTTTCAAAGTTTTCCCAATTTTTCGCACTGACTGACCTTCATTTCTTAAAGTAATGATGGCCACTCGTTTTTCTTTACTTAGCTGCTTTTTTCTTGCCATAATACAAATTCTAACAGTCTATTCAGTAGGACTATCAGCTGTGTATCCACCAGACTTCTGCACAACACAACTGATGGTCCCAACCCCATTTATAAGGCAAGAAATCCCACTTATTAAACCTGACAGGGAACACCTGTGAAGTGAAAACCATTTCTCGTGACTACCTCTTGAAGCTCATCAAGAGAATGCCAAGAGTGTGCAAAGCCGTCATCAAAGAAAAAGGTGGCTACTTTGAAGAACCTAGAATATAAGACATATTTTCAGTTGTTTCACACTTTTTTGTTAAGTATATAATTCCACATGTGTTAATTCATAGTTTTGATGCCTTCAGTGTGAATGTACAATTTTCATGGTCAAGAAAATATAGAAAAATCTTTAAATGAGAAGGTGTGTCCAAACTTTTGGTCTGTACTTTATATACCACATAATACACCACAGCTGCTGCAGAACCTCAGTCTATAGTGATGTGTATATGGATGTATGAGAGAGGGAGGGATGGGTGGATGGATGAGGGAGGGAGGGATGGATGAGGGAGGGGTGGATGGACGCATACAGCACATTATACTCACCCAGCCTTTTCCTTCTTGGTTCCTCTGATCAGCTGAGTCATTCCCCTGCTGCCTTGCACTATGTACTGCACTGGGAGGCTGGGGCAGAAGGCAGGGGGAGTGTCTGGCAGAGACTGGGGGTGTCTGTTGTGACATCACCGACTAGTCTCTGTCAGACAGGAAAACACTAGTCTGGGAATGAGCAGCTCCTCCAGAATCAGGAGAGAGCTGCTCACATGATTAGGTGTGCTATCTAGGACACCATGGAGAATGCTGACAGGGAGTATATTACAAACTGTCAGCATTTTGCAGCCTAGATACCCACACAAATTATACAAAGAGCGCAGACAATCCCTTTAAGCTACTGAGCCACAAGTTCTGGTGATGTAATAGGGAGAATTTTGTGTACTTGATCTGTACTGCAGGCTCTGATTCCACATGCAGATTATACTGATACATTGTACAAAACAGAATATATTTTTATTGTAGAGGGATAATAAGAGATTTTTTTATCCTATAAAATTATAAAAAAATAATAATGAAAAACACTTTATAGTGAAAAAAATAATGTAATTTTAATGCGTTTTTTTTTTAAATAATAAACTTCAAAAACACTTATTTGGTGTCCCTGTAATAATAACGACCCACACAATACAGCGATCAGACAGATTATTTACGGAGATCGGTAAATGGTGTAAAAAAAATGGCGTAATTGATATTTTTTCTCTATAAAAGTCATAAAAAATATAATAAAAGTGTAATGCTGAGGCCGTCTTCACACATAGCGTAAATGCTGTGCTCTTTCTGCTGTTTTTTTCTGCAGATGTGCTCACCAAACAACTCAATAACAATCTTCTCTGATTTTTTGCTTGTTTGCTGCGCTTCTTTTATGCATTTTCCCCTTATTTGATGCAATTTCGGTGCAGATATGAAGCAGAGTTTTTAATGCTTGTTTAATAGTACATAAAAGCTTTGATTCTGTGCTTAAAAATGCAACCGCGTTTTTTTTCATGATTTTTCTTCAGACGCAGCCTATAGAGAAACAAAGCATCAAATCCACAGAGGTCAGCAGTGTCTTTAGGCGAACACAGGGTGGAGATTTCATGGAATCACATTTGCTTAAAAATTTAGACCTTGTTCACATGCACCGTAAATGTTGCATATTTTCTGCTGCTTTTTTGCCCAGAAATTCTGCTGTTTAACTGTCCAAGCAAAGTGGATGTGATTTCATGACAACTGTGCCCTCTGTGGTCTAAAAACTCTGCTTAACTGGGCGGTTTTGATGCTTTTTTTCTCTATAGGCTGCGTCTGAAAAAAAATGTGGTTGCATTTTAAGGGCATAATCAAAGCTTTTCTGTACTATTAATACTGAACTGCACACTGGACCTGAGTCCCGTGAACCGATCCACTCATCTCTACTTTCAACTGTCCCAGATACAGCGGACAGTCCCAGATTTGGGTCTACACCCTGGAGACTCGGGTGTCTGCTGAATCTCCCTCACTGCCACCTTTGACATCTCCTCCTGCCAGGGGAGAAAGAAATAGTAAATGGGCTGGGCTGTAGCCAGGAGCGTGGCCAAGATTTGCCACGACGCGAGACACATGATTTGTCCCTCTTTCTGTTCTTCAAAAGTTGGGAGGTATGTATTAGTAGTCCTAAGACTGCTGTGGGCTAAACATGGTCGCCTTGATACAGTGGTGGATTACAAGTTGCCAACCTAGTGTGGAAGATTTAGAGAAGGCTTTCTATTTCTTGCCTCTGGAAAGGTGGCTGCTACTAGTGTAAGTAGAAAAGAAGGATTTTGCTAATATGGAACTATATGATTGAGAAATCAGGACTACAAGATCCCAGGTACTTTCAGCTGTATCACATCTAATGTAGTGTACTTAATTATATGCACCAAATGTCCATCTGGGGGTCTGTATGTAGGGGAGACAGAGTAAAAACTTAGGACAAGGATGAATCATCATTGCCACACAATAAAATAAAAAAGAATAGATCTACCTGTGGCCAAGCATTTTGTTTCCCTGATCACTGTATCACAGACATGAAATTATTGGTATTAAAAGGTAATTTCAAATCTCAGAGAGACAGAAAAGTTTGGGAATATAAACTCATGGTGAAGTTTGATACCTTCAGAGCAGGAATGAATGTGTCACATGGATTTATATCATTCTACATCAACTAAGGAATGTGCTCCTCAAACTTGTGGGGTCATCACAACCCTGGACCAGACCTCAATCACCGGATAATAAAACTTACACACTCCTTATCTATGAACTAATCCAATACTTACAGCCGGAACTGTTTATCTCTCTCCCGCAGTAATAGCTCTGCTTTACGTCACCTGTCTCATCTATTGCATTATTTCTGTGTCCTATTGTGTATAAATATGTGACTCTTCAGATTTTGTGCTATACTATGGCTAATGAAGAGGCTTTAGTAGTCTCAAAAGCTTGCAACTTGTTACCATCTTTTCAGGTAGCCATTAAAAGGTATCAACCACTGAGGACTCTCAAATCTAAATATTTTTCTATCTACTGGCTAACACGGTACAAAGATATATATTTTCCCCGAAATCATGTTGAAAATCTTGGAACGCTTGGGCCACTTTCTTTTAATCTGCTATCTCTCAAATAACTCCCTTCTTGACCCTTTACAACTGGTTTCCCCTCTATTCATCTACTGAAACTGCCGTTACCAAAGTCTCTAACAATCTACTAACAGCTAAATCTAATGGCCACTATTCCCTGCTGATTCTCCTGGATCTCTGCAGCATTTCACACTGTGGTTCACCAGCTCCTCCTCACTGTGCTCCGTTCTATCAGCCTGAAAGATACTCTCATGGTTCATTGCCTACCTTTCTGACTGTTCCTAATTTTCTGCTATTTCTAACATTTTACCTTAAAATGTTCTGCTAATACTCACTCACAATCATGCGATATTGGATAATGCAGTTTTAGAACAAATTTATGAAGAAACATGGAAAATTCTTAAGGTTTCACTTTCAAGCACCACTATACATATCTATATACTTGTAAGAACATAATTTATTAATTAACCCCTTCACGACCTTAGACGTACCCATATGTCATGTTCGGATAGGGGTTACTGCCTTTGACGTATGGGTACACCATGGCGATCGTGCACGGCTCAATCATCGTCAGGATCTTGGCTTACGTGATAGCTGAGCCCCGGCTGTCACTGCCAGCCCTTCTCTGTTTAGTCCCCTAAATGCCTTGATCACAGCACTTGGAACACCAGGAGAGGAAGGGGTTTCGCTCTCCCGTCTGATCAGCGCCCCCGCGATGTCATCACGAGGACCCGATCGTTGTCATTGTAACCCGAGTTCGTCATGACGACCTCTGGGTCAGCCAGCTATGGCAAGCCTGTTAGACCATGCCAGGAGCATGGTCTAAGAGGCTTCTGTAAGTGCAGCACTGACAGGTATAATGCATTGCAGTGCTGGTGCATTGCAATGCATTATATCAGCGATCAGACTGCTAAAAGTTAAACTCCCAAAGAGGGACTAAGTAAAAATTTTAAAACAAAATATAAAAAAATATTTTTTAAAAATCACAAAATAAAACAACTG
This sequence comes from Phyllobates terribilis, assembly GCF_046119375.1. Taxonomy (NCBI): domain Eukaryota; kingdom Metazoa; phylum Chordata; class Amphibia; order Anura; family Dendrobatidae; genus Phyllobates; species Phyllobates terribilis. The sequence continues at coordinate 29,002,651 of NW_027362768.1, read as the reverse complement.
AACATAATATTAAACCAATAAATAGGTATATTTATGTAAAAACAAAAATAAACAAAAGAAAGTACACATATTTGGTATCGCCGTGTCCAGAACGACCTGGCTTATGAAACTATCATACTGCTTAACCCTCTTCAGTGAACAAAGTAAAAAAAAAGGGACTGCGGGGTTGATAGCGTTTACTCTTCAAATCATCCTATAACAGGTATTAACCAACTTCTAAGTAATGGAAGGCTTGAATTGCACATGTCTCTAGTAGCAATTTATTAGTTGAAGGGATGCACGGTCACCTTAGATATACAGCTTGAGTCTGCTAGCACATATTGCACATGAAGCACCTTACTATAGCCATTATTGATTTTTATACCTGTGTTTTGGAATTATGTATCTACTTATACTTGTATGGGACCTAATTAGGTACCCTGGTTACTAAATTGTCGCTATTCTGAGCCCTTAGCTTTTACTTCATGGTATGCACGCTTACATATTCTATGGTACTGTCCGAATTAATTGTTTCAATAAAGATTTTTTGTTTAGTAAAATATCTCGGTTTGTTTAAACTTAATGGTCTGGACGAACATAATGTTATATTTAGCTGTTTGAGTATTCTATATAATGAATTTCCAGGTGGGAATATTGGCGTAAAGTAAAAAAAAAGTGGCAAAAAAACTATGCTTTTTCATCATACTGATGGACAAAAAGAGGAATAATATATGATAAAACAATCGAATGGAAATAAAAATGGTACCGCTGAAAATGTCATCTTCTACCGCAAAAAATAAGTTCCATCAGCTGAGAAATAAAAAGCTATAGCTTTCAGAATATAGAGATGCAAATACAATTCTTTTTTCTATAAAATTCTTTTTATTGTGTAAAAGTGGCAAAACATAAAAAATTATATTAATGTGGTATCGATGTGATCGTACTGATCTAAAGAATATAGCGGCCTTATCACTTTTACCATATGGTAAAAAAAAAATTCCTGAATTCCTGTTTTTTGTTCATTTTGCCTCACAAAAATCAGAATAAAAAGCGACCAAAAAATGTTATGTGCCCGAAATTGGTACCAAAAAAAATATCAACTCGTCTCGCAATAAACAAGCCTTCATATAACTCTGTAGGCCAAAATATGATAAAATTATAGCTCTCAAAATATGGCGATGCAAAAACTAATTTTTGAAAAAAAAGTCTTTTAGTGTGTGACAGCAGCCAAACAGAAAAAAACTATATAAATCTGGTATCACTGTAATCGCACTGACCCGAAGAATGAAGTTGTCTAATCACTTATACCGCACAAGGAACGGTGTAAAAAATAAATAAAACCAATTCTTCTCCTGCTGTAGATTTGTTTATTCTGCCTCTCAAAGATGGCAGTATGGCTCAGCTCACACTTATCCTGCGCTCTGTGCTGATCGCTTACACCGGGGTTTCCGTGTAAATCTCTGAAATACGTGATTCAGATGGAATCCATGACAGAAGATTCTCTATAATGAGGCAGATGGAGGCACTGTGGGCGCCGTCTGGCCTGTGATCAAGCGTTGTCCGTCTTTCTAAGCTTGTATAAAAGCGCGGTCGGCCACAGTTTTGTGCACTTCGGAAAAGAAGGGCACAGCTGAACAGAAGTCAGACAGAGTCCAGAGTAACTCTGTGGCCTCATTATAGTGAATGGATCCCTCAGGGTTTTCCTCTAAACCACATCATTTGGACATTTAGTTGGAACGCCGATGCAAGTGCTCAGCGTAGAGAGCAAGATAAATGTGATCCCAAATATTATGTAAAATGTTTCCAATAAAAGCTTCAACTAAAAAGCAAAAACAGTCCCCACTCAGGTCTGTCATCTGTCAATGGAAATATAGGGGGCTTCCACGTTACTGGTAGCACAAAGGATCTGTAAAAGCAAAATGGCTCCTCACCCCCCAAAGGAAATCCAGCGAATTCTGCACTCCCAAACCCAAATGCCCCCTCCCTTCTGAGCCCCAGTGTGCCTAAACAACTTTTATCGTCCACATGTTTGGGATTTCTGTAGCGATGAGAGCCCGCTTAATTTAAGGGTGCGTGTCCCCAGATGCACGTGCTGGGCAGAACGTATTGGTCACTACAATGTACTGGGAACTACAATGGCAGATTTGCAATTTTCACTCAGCAATATCCACGTCTGCTTTTTTCTGGAAAACACCCAGTCACTACACCTGTAGAGAAATTCCCGCAAACTATTCTACAATAATTTGTTCTCCGAGAGTCATATAGCGCTCCGGACCTTCCGAGTCTCGCCATGTGGCTAAGCAGTACTGTACAGCCACATATGGGGTATTGCCACGTTCAGCAGAAATTGTGTGACAAATTTTAGTGCCATTTTTACCCATTTCCTCTTGTGAAAATGTAAAATATGGGGCTACAACAAAATTTTTGTGGACAAAATGTAATTATTTTTACTTCACTGCCCAATAGTATAAACTTCTGTGACACACCTGTCTTGCCAATATGATCACTGCACCCTTAGATGAATTTGTTGAGCCATAAAAGTTTGTAAAATGGGGTCTCTTATGGGGGGTTCTGCTGTTCTGGCACCTCAGGGGCTCTGCCAATGTGACATGGCATCCTCAAACCATCCCAGCAAAATCTGAACTCCAAAATGGCGCTGCTACCCTTCTGAGCTTTGCACTGTGCCTCAATAGTTGTTTTTGACCACATATGTGTTTTTGGCGTATTCAGGAAAAATTGCGTAACAAATTATATGGTCCATTTTCTCCTATTATCCCTTTTGAAAATTGAAAACTTGGGTCTATTTTATATACTGTTTGATCGCCTTTTTTCTGCTGCGTGGGGGAGGTTAACAATTCCAGATGTTTTCTTCTGATTCATTTGGCACACCTACACTCTAGTCACGCCCTGGTGTATTCTTGAGCATGCCCAAATTATGGAAAAATTTTTGCACCATTCTGCGAAATAAGCGACTTTTGGTCCCTAGAGTTACAAAAACAGTTCAAGACAAAAAAAGACCATTTTGACTTTCCACCAAATTCATGATTTGTGTGTGTCATTTTGAAGAATTTAGGGCCAAAAATGTCAGCTAATACCACAAGTCAATGGAGTAAAGTGACAAATTAAAAAAAGCACAAATGATATGATGAATTGTGGCCCATATTTATAAAACCGAGGTACATAGATCACAATTGTGTGAGCCCATCTGTCAATGACATGCGCGGTTGTATTTATTTGATTGCATGCTATAGTGCGGCAGTCACTACAGCCTGCATTAATATATTTATTTCATATTGCTACGAGGTGAATGTTAATTTTTTTTTTTTTTCATGTACATTATTTCTCTTTTGCTTCAGTAAAGTGAGCCTTTTATCCATGCCGACTTTAATCGTGAGAGGATATCAGAATACTATTGGGAAATAACTAAAGCTTGTGTTATATGGGAAATCACCGCAGGTGCTTCCTGTACTTTGAGCATAGATAGAATCATACCATTGTTAGAAGTGTTAGAAATAACAAATTATTACTTTTGTGTCCTATATATTAAATGGCGAACTTCCCAGAAATGTCCCTTCCTTTAGAAAACAAATGTAAATGGAGCAGCAATACAAAAAGCACCTGAAACAAGATATTCCACATCTCTTTCCCTACTACTTTGTATAATATCTGGTATTTGCTTCAAAATCCCCAATGTTCAATACAAGGACAAAGTCAACACAAATGTGACATCATGCAACTAGGTTTATTTCTACAAACTACAAAATATTTCTAAAAATTTCCAATACAGCTCTGAACAGACTTGACGAGACTTTAATTGATTCTTCATGGTTTGTTAAGTGATAAATTAAGTGTAAATGTGCATTAACAGCATATAAAAACATAGCTTTCCGGTAATAAAACAGAGTGGGGTCAAGGTCAAATGATACACTTAGATTAGAATCAATGGCCAAGGCTGTAGTCATCTCCAGGTTTAGTGAGCCTTAAAGGGAATGTCATCTGGAAATGACCTAATCAATCAAGTTTGTATGTTAAATGGTTTTTTTTTGTACATTTTTGATCATGTTTTCTTTTATTTTCTATATCACAATCTACAGTGCACCCCCTTTTTGTCATGTAAAAATACATACAAAGAAAAATAGTTTCAGAACTTTTTCCACCTGTCATCTATAATCTGTACAAATCAATTGAAAAACATAAACTGAAAAAGAAAAATAAAGACCTAAAATAAAGTGGTTGCATTAATATGCACACCCTTAAACTAATAGTTTTTGAAGTACCCTATGAATTTATAACAACATTCTGTCCTTTTGGGTAGGAGTGTATCAGCATGGCACATCTAGAATTGGCAATCTTTGCCCCATTCTTCTTTGCAATAGCACTCCAAATCTGTCAGGTTGTGAGGGCATCTCCTGTCTACACCAGTCTTCAGGTCAATCCTCAGATTTTTAAGTGGACTCACGGCTGGGCTCTGCCTCATTAAAATAAAATCCTGAAGTCTCTTTTATTTTCACTCTGGACACAAAGCCCAACATTAAACTCCTACGTCTTGTTCTGTACAGATCAATTTTCAGTAATCTCATTATGAGTACAGGCAAGATGACTGTGAAAAGTAACAATTCTATATAGATAGCACAGGATCCACCATTCCTGGTAAGTGATGGTCACATCTCACCTCCCCCCTCCCTGCGCAGTGACCTCTGCACAGCTCATGCCTAAAAAGCTCATTTATACAGTACAGACCAAAAGTTTGGACACACATTCTCATTTAAAGATTTTTCTGTATTTTCATGACTATGAAAATTGTACATTCACACTGAAGGCATCAAAACTATGAATTAACACATGTGGAATTATATACTTAACAAAAAAGTGTGAAACAACTGAAATTCTGTCTTATATTCTAGGTTCTTCAAAGTAGCCACCTTTTGCTTTGATGGCTGCTTTGCACACTCTTGGCATTCTCTTGATGAGCTTCAAGAGGTAGTCACCAGAAATGGTTTTCACTTCACAGGTGTGCCCTGTCAGGTTTAATAAGTGGGATTTCTTGCCTTATAAATGGGGTTGGGACCATCAGTTGTGTTGTGCAGAAGTCTGGTGGATACACAGCTGATAGTCCTACTGAATAGACTGTTAGAATTTGTATTATGGCAAGAAAAAAGCAGCTAAGTAAAGAAAAACGAGTGGCCATCATTACTTTAAGAAATGAAGGTCAGTCAGTCCGAAAAATTGGGCAAACTTTGAAAGTGTCCCCAAGTGCAGTTGCAAAAACCATCAAGCGCTACAAAGAAACTGGCTCACATGAGGACCGCCCCAGGAAAGGAAGACCAAGAGTCACCTCTGCTTCTGAGGATAAGTTTATCCGAGTCACCAGACTCAGAAATTGGAGGTTAACAGCAGCTCAGATTAGAGACCAGGTCAATGCCACACAGAGTTCTAGCAGCAGACACATCTCTTCAACAACTGTTAAGAGGAGACTTTGTGGAGCAGGCCTTCATGGTAAAATAGCTGTTAGGAAACCACTGCTAAGGACAGGCAACAAGCAGAAGAGACTTGTTTGGGCTAAAGAACACAAGGAATGGACATTAGACCAGTGGAAATCTGTGCTTTGGTCTGATGAGTCCAAATTTGAGATCTTTGGTTCCAACCACCGTGTATTTGTGCGACGCAGAAAAGATGAACGGATGGACTCTACATGCCTGGTTCCCACTGTGAAGCATGGAGGAGGAGGTATGATGGTGTGGGGGTGCTTTGCTGGTGACGCTGTTGGGGATTTATTCCAAATTGAAGGAATACTGAACCAGCATGGCTGCCACAGCATCTTGCAGCGGCATGCTATTCCATCCGGTTTGCGTTTAGTTGGACCATCATTTATTTTTCAACAGGACAATGACCCCAAACACACCTCCAGGCTGTGTAAGGGCTATTTGACCAAGGAGGAGAGAGATGGGGTGCTACGCCAGATGACCTGGCCTCCACAGTCACCAGACCTGAACCCAATCCAGATGGTTTGGGGTGAGCTGGACCGCAGAGTGTAGGCAAAAGGGCAACAAGTGCTAAGCATCTCTGGGAACTCCTTCAAGATTGTTGGAAGACTATTTCCGGTGACTACCTCTTGAAGCTCATCAAGAGAATGCCAAGAGTGTGCAAAGCAGTCATCAAAGCAAAAGGTGGCTACTTTGAAGAACCTAGAATATAAGACATATTTTCAGTTGTTTCACAATTTTTTGTTAAGTATATAATTTCACATGTGTTAATTCATAGTTTTGATGCCTTCAGTGTGAATGTACAATTTTCATAGTCATGAAAATACAGAAAAATCTTTAAATGAGAAGGTGTGTCCAAACTTTTGGTCTGTACTGTATAAGTTAAGTTGATATTTCAGAACCTGTCTATTGATGACTATGGTCTAGGTGACTGTTTTAAAGCATATATCTAAATGCTGATAGCAGCTAAGATATGATGGCTGCCTAATCTTCATGTATTCATGTTTAAAAAAATAAAATGAAAATATTTTCAATTATAAAATAAAAAAAACAGATTAGAAAAAACGAATGTGTATAATTTTTTGACTCCTATTATTAAAATATCATGGGTAATACATTTCCTTTAAGTCCTACTGCCAGAAACACCTAATGGATTAGGCTCCAGATACATATTTTGCATTGTGTCTGTGATGGCTTTAGTTAGGAATATACAAGCAGATTAAGACTCTTCTATGACGGTAACTTTATTGGCATGTGTGATCCATAAGATCCAATATTTATAGTGGTCAATATCCTACACTGAATTTGAAACCATCTACAATTACATAAACATCAAGGCCAATATAATGTAGCACCAAACGGTTTTTGAACATGTTGCTGCTGTGCCATCTCTGCACATTTATCCATACTGTTGTGTATATGTTTTGGTTTTGCCGTGTCCAGCTTTGCTCGTTTTATATTGGAAATAACATAACGATCTGGAAAAAAGAAAAGAATGTCAGCAAATCGATCACATTTACAGTTTCATATAATAAAACCATCAAGAAGAATGCACTGTCCTCCCATCATTTCATGCTGCACAACAGCTTTTTCATATTATTCCACTTTTATCAGTTTTAGTGGAACTATTGTCAATGTTAATTGTAAAAATGACACAACCAATCTAGGCATAATATCAAACGCTAGAGATGGTGTGAATCTGTCGCAGGACCCAGTCCAGCAGCCGCGTCACTGATCTGTTGCCATCAGATGGGAACCAGGTGAATCGCCTATACCTGATGGCCTAGCGTAATTGTCATCGTTATGGTGTAATGCACATGCAAAGTCACGCCTGGCAGGTTATTTAAAATAAAAGCCACTGATGCTGGTAGGTAAGGAGCAGTTTGCAGAGCGGGCGACACTCGCCTGGTAAAGTACATTATGGGAGATATGTTACTCTGGGCTGGAGATGATGTCCTCTTTGAGAACGGTGATATCCATTTCAGGGGCTGAGCTGGTCTCTGTTCTCACTGCTTGCCGCGTTCTCTCCTTTACAATGCGCACTGACAATGTGCTCTCTTGACGGCTAGCCGCTTTTCTTTACACCCGGAAAGGAAGTGCAATGTCAATGCGCATTCAAAGGCATACCATGCGGGAAGTGTATACTGACCATACGTCGGAACTGACAACTGGGTCATTCCCAGTAGACCAGGGACTAGACCAGCCACTGAAAAGGAGGTCAACGATGACGCTTGGTTTCACGGTGGATACAGCAGATGCAGCAGTAACTGCAGCGCCAGCTCTCTGATGATGTTCCATTTGAGAATCCCCAGTGCATGCTAGGATACTCAAACAAAACATCACGAAATGTGAAAAAAAAAACAGACAGGAAGTAGGCTAGAGAGGGAATGGTATGGAATTTTTAATTGAGGTACTTCAGAAAAATGGTTAAATTAATAAATTGGTGTGGTATTGCATGGTTTTTACATTTCTGATTCACAAAAATTGTAATGACTACCACCAAATATAATGTAGTCGGCATGTGATCTACTTACCTAGATGGAGAATGTCCATTATTTTATGTGATGCTTCTCTTTCCTCTATAGATCACTGATAAAAATCATGAACAATATGATTATTAAGTAATAATGATACAATTATATACACACAATACGCAGGGGTGGATTAAGAGTAGCAAGGGCCCCGGGCAGTTTAGAAGGCGCGGGCCTCCCCCCCACACACACACCTGATGTATCACATGTCACATGATCCCCTGTGATAGATCATGTGATAGTTCACGTGAAATTAATTTGGCACAATATTAATATATTAATTATAATAATTTTTTTTAGGCTGTGTGCCCACTATGCGTTTTTAAGCGTTTCCGCAGCGGCAATTCCGCCATTGACTTGCATTGGAAAGTATAATATCCGCATCACTACATCTGCAGATGCGGATATCATGCGGTTCAATGTGCGGATGGTACCCGGGTCTGGAGAAGAGGAGACTCTCCTCCAGACCGGGGTACCATAGTACCTGTAAAAAAATAAAATAAAAAATAAATATTACACTTACTTTCTGATGGCCCCCTGTGTCTTTTTCCAATGCGTCCTGGCTTGCTGGCAGCTTGCGGTATAATAAAGGACCTGTGGTGACGTCATTTAGTCATGTGACGGGTCACGCGACTGCTGACGTCAGCAGGCCATTAGAAGGTAAGTATATATTTATTTTTTATTTTTTACCATTCTTTTACGGTCACACTATATACTGTAAATCCATGCCGGTTGCATAGATTTATATAGTGTGACCAAGTTGTCAAGCACTTTCCAAGTGATGCTAAAATCGCTTGAAAAGCGATAGACAACCCGCATGCGAAAATGCATGTGAAGAACGCTTGTCCCTGGCAGGAAAAACGCATGTAAAATCCGCATGCGTTTTTTCTGCCAGGGAGATGCAGAATTGCTCAAAAAAATCTGGAGCATTTCTGCATCGTGGGCACATAGCCTTACATTAATTGTATGACTTAATATTGAGCACACGTAGCCATCTATACACAGCAGGAGGCTGCACGTAGCCATCTATACACAGCAGGAGGCCGCACGTAGCCATCTATACACAGCAGGAGGCTGCACGTAGCCATCTATACACAGCAGGGGACCGCACGGTGCCATCTATACACAGCAGGAGGCTGCACGTAGCCATCTATACACAGCAGGAGGCCGCACGTAGCCATCTATACACAGCAGGAGGCTACACGCAGCCATCTATACACAGCAGGAGGCTGCACGTAGCCATCTATACACAGCAGGAGGCTGCACGTAGCCATCTATACACATCGGGAGGCCGCACGTAGCCATCTATACACAGCGGGAGGCCGCACGTAGCCATCTATACACAGCAGGAGGCCGCACGTGGCCATCTATACACAGCGGGATGCCGCACATAGCCATCTATACACAGCAGGAGGCCGCACGTAGCCATCTATACACAGCAGGAGGCCGCACGTAGCCATCTATACACAGCGGGAGGCCACACGTAGCCATCTATACACAGCAGGAGGCCGCACGAAGCCATCTATACACAGCAGGAGGCCGCACGTAGCCATGTATACACAGCAGGAGGCCGCACGGTGCCATCTATACAAAGCGGGAGGCCGCACGTAGTCTTCTATATACATCGGGATGCCGCACGGTGCCATCTATACACAGCGGGAGGCCGCACGGTGCCATCTATACACAGCAGGAGGCCACACGGCGACATCTATACACAGCAGGGGGCCGCACGGTGCCATCTATACACAGCAGGAGGCCGCATGGTGCCATCTATACACAGCAGGAGGCCACACGTAGTGTTCTATACACAGCGGGAGGCCACACGTAGCCATCTATACACAGCGGGTTGCCGCACGTAGCCATCTATACACAGCGGGAGGCCGCACATAGCCATCTATACACAGCGAGAAGTCGCACGTAGCCATCTATACACAGCTGGAGGCCGCACGTAGCCATCTATACACAGCAGGAGGCCGCACGTAGCCATCTATACACAGCAGGAGGCCGCACGTAGCCATCTATACAAAGCGGGAGGCCGTACGTAGCCATCTATACACAGCTGGTGGCCGCAAGTAGCCATCTATACACAACGGGAGGCCACATGGCGCCCCGCAGATACAGCGGTAGGCCGCACGGCGCCATCTATACACAGCGGGAGGCCGCATGGTGCCATCTATACACAGCAGGAGGCCGCACGTAGCCATCTATACACAGCAGGAGGCCACACGTAGCCATCTATACACAGCAGGAGGCCGCACGTAGCCATCTATACACAGCAGGAAGCCGCATGTAGCCATCTATACACAGCAGGAGGCCGCACGGTGCCATCTATACAAAGCGGGAGGCCGCACGTAGTCTTCTATACACAGCGGGAGGCCGCACGGTGCCATCTATACACAGCGGGAGGCCGCATGGTGCCATCTATACACAGCAGGAGGCCACACGGCGACATCTATACACAGCAGGGGGCCGCACGGTGCCATCTATACACAGCAGGAGGCCGCACTGTGCCATCTATACACAGCAGGAGGCCGCACGGTGCCATCTATACACAGCAGGAGGCCGCACGGTGCCATCTATACACAGCAGGGGGCCGCACGGTGCCATCTATACAAAGCAGGAGGCCGCACGGTGCCATCTATACACAGCAGGAGGCCACACGTAGCCATCTATACACAGCAAGAGGCCGCACGTAGCCATCTATACACAGCGGGAGGCCACACGTAGCCATCTATACACAGCAGGATGCCGCATGGCGCCATCTATACACAGCAGGAGGCCACACATAGTGTTCTATACACAGCAGGAGGCCGCACGTAGCCATCTATACACAGCGGGATGCCGCACGTAGCCATCTATACACAGCGGGAGGCCGCACATAGCCATCTATACACAGCGAGAGGTCGCACGTAGCCATCTATACACAGCTGGAGGCCGCACGTAGTCATCTATACACAGCAAGAGGCCGCACGTAGCCATCTATACACAGCAGGAGGCCGCACGTAGCCATCTATACACAGCGGGAGGCCGCACGTAGCCATCTATACACAGCAGGAGGCCGTACGTAGCCATCTATACACAGCTGGAGGCCGCACGTAGCCATCTATACACAACGGGAGGCCGCACATAGCCATCTATACACAGCGAGAGGCCACACGGCGCCCCCCAGATACAGCGGGAGGCCACACGGCGCCATCTATACACAGCAAGGGGCCGCACGGTGCCATCTATACACAGCGGGAGGCCGCATGGTGCCATCTATACACAGCAGGAGGCCGCACGTAGCCATCTATACACAGCAGGAGGCCACACGTAGCCATCTATACACAGCAGGAGGCCGCACGTAGCCATCTATACACAGCAGGAAGCCGCATGTAGCCATCTATACACAGCAGGAGGCCGCACGGTGCCATCTATACAAAGCGGGAGGCCGCACGTAGTCTTCTATACACAGCGGGAGGCCGCACGGTGCCATCTATACACAGCGGGAGGCCGCATGGTGCCATCTATACACAGCAGGAGGCCACACGGCGACATCTATACACAGCAGGGGGCCGCACGGTGCCATCTATACACAGCAGGAGGCCGCACTGTGCCATCTATACACAGCAGGAGGCCGCACGGTGCCATCTATACACAGCAGGAGGCCGCACGGTGCCATCTATACACAGCAGGGGGCCGCACGGTGCCATCTATACAAAGCAGGAGGCCGCACGGTGCCATCTATACACAGCAGGAGGCCACACGTAGCCATCTATACACAGCAAGAGGCCGCACGTAGCCATCTATACACAGCGGGAGGCCACACGTAGCCATCTATACACAGCAGGATGCCGCATGGCGCCATCTATACACAGCAGGAGGCCACACATAGTGTTCTATACACAGCAGGAGGCCGCACGTAGCCATCTATACACAGCGGGATGCCGCACGTAGCCATCTATACACAGCGGGAGGCCGCACATAGCCATCTATACACAGCGAGAGGTCGCACGTAGCCATCTATACACAGCTGGAGGCCGCACGTAGTCATCTATACACAGCAAGAGGCCGCACGTAGCCATCTATACACAGCAGGAGGCCGCACGTAGCCATCTATACACAGCGGGAGGCCGCACGTAGCCATCTATACACAGCAGGAGGCCGTACGTAGCCATCTATACACAGCTGGAGGCCGCACGTAGCCATCTATACACAACGGGAGGCCGCACATAGCCATCTATACACAGCGAGAGGCCACACGGCGCCCCCCAGATACAGCGGGAGGCCACACGGCGCCATCTATACACAGCAAGGGGCCGCACGGTGCCATCTATACACAGCAGGAGGCCGCACGGTGCCATCGATACACAGCAGGAGGCCACACGTAGCCATCTATACACAGCAAGAGGCCACAAGAAGCCATCTATACACAGCAGGATGCCGCACGGCGCCATCTATACACAGCAGGAGGCCACACGTAGTGTTCTATACACAGCGGGAGGCCGCACATAGCCATCTATACACAGCGGGAGGCCGCACGTAGCCATCTATACACAGTTGGAGGCCGCACGTAGCCATTTATACACAGCAGGAGGCCGCACGTAGCCATCTATACACAGCGGGAGGCTGCACATAGCCATCTATACACAGCAGGAGGCCGTACGTAGCCATCTATACACAGCTGGAGGCCGCACGTAGCCATCTATACACAATGGGAGGCCGCACATAGCCATCTATACACAGCGGGAGGCCACACGGCGCCCCCCAGATACAGCGGGAGGCCGCACAGCGCCATCTATACACAGCGGGAGGCCGCATGGTGCCATCTATACACAGCAGGGGGGCGCACGGTGCCATCTATACACAGCAGGAGGCCGCACGGTGCCATCTATACACAGCAGGAGGCCGTATGGTGCCATCTATACACAGCAGGGGGCCGCACGGTGCCATCTATACACAGCGGGAGGCCGCATGGTGCCATCTATACACAGCAGGAGGCCACACGTAGCCATCTATACACAGCAAGAGGCCGCACGTAGCCATCTATACACAGCGGGAGGCCACACGTAGCCATCTATACACAGCAGGATGCCGCACGGTGCCAGATATACACAGCAGGAGGCCACAAGTAGTGATCTATACACAGCAGGAGGCCACACGTAGCCATCTATACACAGCGGGAGGCCGCACATAGCCATCTATACACAGCGAGAGGTCGCACGTAGCCATCTATACACAGCTGGAGGCCGCACGTAGCCATCTATACACAGCAGGATGCCGCACGTAGCCTTCTATACACAGCAGGAGGCCGCACGTAGCCATCTATACACAGCGGGAGGCCGCACGCAGCAATCTATACACAGCAGGAGGCCGCACGTAGCCATCTATACACAGCGGGAGGCCGCATGGCGCCTCCCCCAGATACAGCGGGAGGCCGCACGCAGTCACGCACACACAGAAACATATACAGACATATACATACACGCATAAACACATTTGAAACACAAAAATACCTATAAACAGACATCACACAATGATATCTGCCTGCACACACACACACACTCACTCAATCACACACACACACACACACTTACACACTCACACACACACTTACACACTCACACACACACTTACACACTCACACACACACCCACACACTCACACACACACCCACACACTCACACACACACACACTCACACACACACTTAGACACACACACACTCACTCACACACACACACACTCACCATCCCCCGGCTCAGCTCCAGTCGTCCAGCTTCTCTCCGGTGCAGCAGTGCAGGCCGGGCGCGCACTGCGTGACGTCACACTAGCAGACACGGCCACGCACAGGGCCGTGTCTCCTAGCTGTGACGCGCCCGGGCCAGCAAACAGGGAAGTTAACAGGTGCAGTGCTGGCCCAGCCGAAGAAGAAGCAGCGGCTGTGCACCGCTGCTGGGGGAGCAGTCCGGGGGCCCCCCCGCCACTCTCTGCCGGTATGTGCCGCGGCGCCGCACATATTATAATGAGGGCAATCTGGACATGGACCACCCGGAGCCCTGGGCGGTACCCCAGATTGCCCTCATTATAATCCGCCTATGAAAATACAAACAGACAAGAAATTGGCTTGCAGTGGCCAATTTTCATTTTTGCCATTTTGTGTTCTCCACCCCTCCTTCCAAGAGTTATGACTTTATTAGTTTTACATCAGCATAGCCTAGCAAGGGTTTTTAATGGGAGATGAGTTGTACTTTTGAACTACGCCAATCATTTTTATCATGCAATGTAATGAAAAACAAAAAAATTGCAGCAAAATACTGAAAAAAATGCAATTCCGCCTCCATGATTCTCCATGTCAGTACAATTACAGCAATACCAAACATGTATAATTTTTTATTATTTAAGTGGTAAAACAAATTTAGAACTTCATAAGAAAAATAAAATTCAAATATTGTGTCACCATTATCTGAGATCCTTCATTTTTCATTTTTCCATCAATAGAGCTGTTCGAGGGCTTTTTTATTTATATTTTTGAGTGGTGAGCTGTCTTTTTTATGGGTACCATTTTGGAGTTAACACTATTTTTGATTGCATGTTTGGGGAGGAAGTTTGATGATGAAAAAATGCAATCCTGGGGTTTCGATATTTTTTTCTTTATGATGTTTATCCTATCAGATAAATAATTTTCTACGCTGATTGATCAGACTTTTTGTGAACATGGCAATACAAAATATGTTTATTTCTTTTCATTTCTTTATTTTTAGCTGGAAAAAGTGGTGTGATTTGATTTTTTTATGTTTTCTTTTTTTTATTTTTTTTTAACATTTTTTGTAACTTTACACTTTATTTTTTAGTCCCATAGAAAACTTGAAGCTGTGTCTGGGATTCTCAAGAATATCAAGATGGTGGCCATAGGGGCCATCAGCATGTCCCATGCCGCCATGGCATCTCATTCGCACCCAGCGATCAAGGGGGTGGTAGGTCTCGGGATCCCTGTTTAGGTACCTGAGTGCCACTGTCAGAGACTGACTGTGGCATTTAAGTGGTTAAACAATGATCAATACTAACTTAGATCACTGCTGTTAGAAGCAGGTGCTTCCTGTATAACACAGCCAACTCCTGCCATGTGTGGAGCAGGCTCAGCAACTGAGCCTGCTCAATACACCCATATCACTCATGTCGGAAAGGGATTAAATAAAGCACGGCAGGCCTCCTACTGTATGTTTAAATGGACATATTTTTTACATACTAATTTCTGTGACTGTTCCTGAAATCTGAATGGGGATTTTAAAATTATAGACATGCAGTACAAAACACTTCATTCATATGTATGGAACTGATTTTCAGCTGTGGAAACTGAAGCAGAATACAGTTTGTGACGACACAGCTTCTAATCTTAATAAGCCAGACGTCTAGATTTGTTGGGCCAAGAGAAATACACTATTGTGTTTGTGTTGACTTTTAAATGTATGTGTTTTTATTTGGCTGGTAATGGGGGATATACTAGTATTTGTAAAAACCTGAATGTCGACTTCTCTTGGTCTGGAAACAATAATGTTTGTTAATATGCTAATTACATATTGTACTAAGCCAGCTAGTTGTTGATTTAAAGAGCAGGGGGATACCAACTATGCAAATTGATTAAATGCTCAAACTGTTATGATCTGCAACATAGGCTAAGGAAAGAAGGAGAGCTGTCCCTACAGATAGACTAAGCTGAGCCCCTACGTTGTAGCGGGCTACCTGTTCCTTGTGAACAGACCCGCCTTCATCCTCGGCCAGTCTGAACGAAGACCTATAGAGAAAGGGAGGGGTCCCTAAAGGAACTAAGGACTGGGACAAAAATGGGACACCTCCTAACAGAAGTTACTGCAGAGCAAAAGATAAACTGACAAAAAGAACTAGAGGTCCCAGAGGACCAAGCAAACTAGAGATAGATAGGCACAAAAGCAGCTGGCTAGAGAGACAGTCAAAACAACACTGAAGTCCAGCAAAGCCAGAAGGGCGGAGCTGGAATATATAGGAAGATGGTCACGTGACCGCAAAACACAAGATAGAAACAAAAGCAAACAGGAGGGTTCTAACACAAACAATGAGACCTGAGCCCTGCACCTTTCTGTTATGATCTGCAACATGTACTAAGGAAAGATAAGGGAAAACTGTCCCTACAGTAAAACTAAGCTGAATCCGTATGATGTAGCGGGCTGCCTGTTCCTAGCGAACAGACCCGCCTTAGTCCTCGGCTAGTCTGAACGAAGACCTATAGCATAAGGGGAGGGGTCCCTAAAAGAACTAAGGACTGGGACAAAAATGGGACACCTCCTAAACAGGGAAGTTGTTGCAGAACACAAAAAGACAAACTGACAAAAAAGTACTAGAGATCCCAGAAGGACAAAACGAACTGACAGAGAAAGGCACAGAAGCACCTGGCTAGAGAAAAAGTCAAACACTGAAGTCCAGCACAGCCAAAAGGTTGGAGCTGGAATATAAAGGCAGATGGTCACCTGACCGCAAAACACAAGATGGAAAAAACAAACAGGAGGGTTCTAACAGTACCCCCTCTTTGATGAGGATCCTCCAGGCCCAGGCCTATCCGGAAACCTCTTGTGGAAACCTTTAACAAGCCTAGGAGCAGAGACATCATCCGTCCTTACCCAGGAGTTGTCTTCGGGACCGAAACCCTTCCAGGAGACAAGATACTGTAATCTCCCTCTATGCCATCTAGAATTCAAGATACGAGAAATTTCATATTCGCCGTCTTCCACCACAGGAGGAACTGAGACAGTGGCATCCCTATCTGATACATCAGCCTTTTTCAACAAGGAAACATGAAACACAGGATTAATCTTCCAGGAAGTAGGGACATCCAACCTAACCGCAGATGGGTTAACAACCTGAAGCACTTTAAATGGACCCACAAACTTAGGACCCAGTTTTTTAGAGGGAATCCTCAACCGCAGGTTCTTTGAGGACAACCAAACCCTGTCACCCACAGTAAACAAAACCTCTTTACGTTTCCTGTCAAAATACTTCTTGGACTTCTTGTTAGCCTCTTGTAGGTTGCAATGTACATTAGTCCAAACTCTCTCCAAATCACCGGAAAAATTCTCACCCCAATTTGGAGAATGAACCAAAAGACGGATGTCTCCCAGTACAACAAAAAAAAGGAGAACACCCAGCAGAGGAGGATGTATAATTGTTAAGAGCAAATTCTGCGAGAGGCAGAAACTCAGACCACACCTCTTGATTGTCCGCCACAAAACAACGCAAAAACTGTTCAACATCCTGGTTCTTTCTTTCAGTCTGTCCATTAGATTCAGAATGATACCCAGACGAAAATGACAAATGGACTCCCAACCTGTCACAAAAAGCGCACCAAAAGCGAGCCACAAACTGAGGTCCTCTATCAGAAACAATATCCGTGGGAACGTCATGGAGCTTGACAATCTCCTTAACAAACGCCTTAGCGAGTGTCTTGGTGCAGGGCAACTTAATGAATGGAACCAAATGACACATCTTACTAAAATTGTCCACGACCACCCAGATGACAGTAAAACCCTCGGACACAGGAAGATCAGTAATAAAATCCATTGTGAGATGCGTCCAAAGCACAATAGGAACCTGCAGAGGGCAAAGCAATCCCGCAGCAGGAGTATGTGAAGCCTTTGACCTAGCACACACAGTACATTGACGCACCCACTTGATGACTTCCTTCTGCCATCCAGGCCACCAAAAACTACGACTGATAAGTCTCTTAGTCTCCGAAATTCCTGGATGACCTGCTAACCGAGACTCATTACACTCCACAAACAAATCTCTCCTAAAGGCTCTAGGCACGAACAACCTCCAATGGGGAGTGTTAGATGGAGCATCATCTTGAGCTTTCAGAATCCCATTCTCCAAAACGGAGTCCAATGCCGCCATCATAACTCCTTTCTGTAAAATGCTCTCCTCCTTCTCGGCACCGACCATAGGAGAGAAGCTGCGAGATAAAGCATCGGCTTTAACATTCTTAGTACCAGGGATATAGGTAACAGAAAAATGAAACCGAGAAAAAAAAAGTGCCCACCTAGCTTGATGGGCATTCAAGCGCTTGGTAGCATCCAGATAGATCAAATTCTTATGATCTGTGAAAGCCTGAATAGGAAATCTAGCACCTTCCAAAAAATGACGCCAATGTTCAAACGCGTGTTTAATAGCCAGCAATTCCCGATTTCCAACATCATAATTCAGTTCGGTTTCCGAATTTTTTTTCGAAAAGAAGGCACAAGGATGTACTCCATCCTTGTTCTCCTGAAACAAAACTGCTCTGACCCCCACCGATGAAGCATCGACCTCGAACAAAAAAGGCTTGGTCTCATCAGGCTGCATAAGGATAGGGGCAGAACTGAACCTCTCTTTGAGATACTCAAACGCTTCAATGGCCTCAGTAGTCCACTGGACCGTATTCGCACCTTTCCTGGTGAGATCGGTCAGAGGCTTAACAATTACAGAAAAATTCTTAATGAATTTCCTGTAATAATTGGCAAAACCCCAAAATCTCTTTATAGATTTCAAACCAATAGGCCTAGGCCATTCCTGCACAGCCTGAACCTTCACAGGGTCCATCTCAAAGCCCTCGCTGGAGATAATGTAGCCCAAAAAACTAATTTTCTGCACAGCAAACTCACATTTCTTCAGCTTAGCAAAGAGTGAATTATCACTCAATAACTGCAAAACTTCACGTACACTCTGCCAATGGGACTCTAGATCTGGTGAATAAATCAAAATGTCATCCAAATACACAACTACATTCTTACCAATCAAAGGTCTCAGGATGTCATTAATAAGGTTCTGAAAAATGCAGGTGCATTGGTAAGACCAAAAGGTATCACCAGATTCTCAAAATGACCTACCGGAGTGTTAAAAGCAGTTTTCCATTCATCACCCTCCTTCACTCGTAACAAATTGTATGCCCCCCAGAGATCAATTTTAGAGAACCACTTGGCCCCCACCAACTGGTTAAACAAGTCAGGAATTAACGGCAATGGGTAGGAATTGCGTACGATAATCTTATTAATTTCACGACAATCCAGACATGGACGTAAACCCCAGTTCTTTTTTTTAACAAAGAAAAATCCAACTGCCACAGGCGACTTAGAAGGTCTAATGTGACCAGCAGCCAGGCTAGTCTGTATGCACTCCTCCAAGGCCTTTCTTTCGGGGATAGTTAGATTAAACAAGCGACTCTTGGGAAGAGTAGCTCCCGCAATAAACTCAATGGCGCAATCATAATCTCTATGAGGAGGTAAAACTTGCGACTCCTCTGAAAAAACCCTCCAAAAATCTTGAATAGGTACAGGTAATTCCCCTTTTTCCACAGCCGCAATGCGACCATTACAACATTTATCATACACTTCGGACTACAAGACTTAATAACATTAGTAGACCAGTCCAGCAAAGGATTGTGCAGTTTTAACCAAGGCAATCCTAGAACGACTGGAGAGGGTAAATTATCTAATACAACCAAGTCCAAAATAGCTTGATAGTGAGGGGAAATGCAGCAACATTGTGAGTAATACATTTCAAGGGAGTGTTATCTATTACAATCACAGAAATAGGTGATGACAAAGGTTTGGATTTCAAGTTAAGGTTTTCCAAAAACCCTTTATCAATCACATTAAGTGTTGAACCACGATCCACAAATACCTGAAATTCAATCAAATTTTCCTGCAAAGTAGTACTCCCAGAAAGAAATACTCCTGCAGAACGTAAACAAGCTATACGGGCGTAACTGACCATTTTTTTTCTTAATCAAATGGTCAGCTTTACCACAATAAAGACACAATCCCTCGGCGAACCTCCGGTCTCTTTCCTGAGAGGGGAGCGACTTCGCCCCAACCTCCATCGGTTCTCCGCCGTCAGAGCAGACTTTCTGGGGACTAGGACCTGGCATTACAGGAGTCTTTACCTCATTCTGTCTAAATCTCACTTTCGTATCCACACGAACAGCTAATTGCATGGCATCCTGCAGAGTCTCAGGTGCGGGGAATGCAATTAGCAAATCCTTAACCCTTTCACTCAGACCAGCAAGAAATAGACATTTCAGAGCTGGATCATTCCATTTAACTTCTGAGGCCCATCTTCTGAAGTGTGTGCCTTAGTCCTCGGCTAGTCTTAACGAAGACCTATAGCATAAGGGGAGGGGTCCCCAAAAGAACTAAGGACTGGGACAAAAATGGGACACCTCCTAAACAGAGAAGTTGTTGCAGAACACAAAAAGACAAACAGACAAAAAAGTACTAGAGGTCCCAGAAGGACAAAACTAACTGACAGAGAAAGGCACAGAAGCACCTGGCTAGAGAAACAGTCAAACACTGAAGTCCAGCACAGCAAATAGGTTGGAGCTGGAATATAAAGGCAGATGGTCACGTGACCGCAAAACACAAGATGGAAAAAACAAACAGGAGGGTTCTAACACTTTCCCCCTAACCTGTGAATGATGACCTTAGCCACAGATGTAAATATAAAAACAGTTTTCTATCCTGCTGCAAAAAAATGAGAATCAGAGAGCCATGCTACCAAACTAATGTCCTGAAAAAAAAAAAAAAAGGTAAGGTTTTAATATTAGAGTTAGGACTGTCCCATAAGGGTTGCCGTGACGTGGCGGGATGGCTTTTACATTATTTTGATCAAAATTTCTGTTAACTAAATACCCTTTATTATTTATCACTATTTCTATGAACTGTGCGATTTATCCATTTACTTTTAGGTATTAGTGTATTTAGCTTTTGTCTTTGTTTTTTTTTCTGTCTAATGGCCTTATGTGAACATGCATTTACATTTTGCATGCTAATGTGCAGTAGTGCATATAAGGGTGTGGCCGCCCTTTGTCTGAGCTGAAAAGTTCATTCTGCCTCTCAGGTCCATTCTTCTACTAAGGGTTCAGTCTCTCTGCCCTTATCCATATGTATGTCACTTGACAAATGGTAAGGTTTTAATATTAGAGTTAGGACTGTCCCATAAGGGTTGCCGTGATGTGGCGGGATGGCTTTTACATTATTTTAATCAAAATTTATGTTAACTAAATAGCCTTTATTATTTATCATTATTTCTATGTACTGTGCGATTTATCCATTTACTTTTAGGTATTAGTGTATTTAGCTTTTGTCTTTGTTTTTTTTTTAAAACTACTGTCCTGAAGAGTCTCTCTGAATCTCTGAACTTTGATTCTTCTTGATTCTCTTTGCAGCTGGATAGAAAACCCTTTTTATATTTCCAACTGTGGCTCAGGTTATCATTCACAGGTCAGGGGGAAAGGTGCAAGGCTCAGGTCTCATTGTTTGAGCATTTAATCAATTTGAATAGTTGGTATCTCCCTGCTCTTGTAAATCAACAACTAGCTGGCTTAGTACAATATGTAATTAGCATATTAACAAATATTATTGTTTCCAGACCAAGAGAAGTCAACATTCAGGTTTATATAAATACTAGTATGTCCTTCTTGACCAGCCAAAGAAAAACATACATTAAAAAGTCAACACAAATACAATAGTGTATTTCTCTCGGCCTAACAATTCTAAACATCTGGCTAATTAAGATTAGAAGCTGTGACGTCTCCAGCTGCTCAGCTGATGATCCATTTCTTTCATGCTGTACAGAATAACTGAATAAAAAGGCATCTTACCCATTCCAAGAGAGCTGCCCGAGCATGTAACTGAAATATAATAAGGGAAACATTAATAAATGCTATAAAATTTCTATCTAAATGTGTATAAATATATTTAGTATGCATCTCAGCTGCCTTATAGATAGTATGTAAGGATTCCCATTACTAACCATAATTGGCACTATTAAAGTAAGTGACACATTGCTAGAATCAGGGTCTCTGCCCCTACATTATGAGGCTCTTAGATGGGGTAGCAAAAGCCTAGTGACACATTTGTTTTAAAGATATTTGCTACAAAACCATAAAAGGAGATTTTCTGGCTATAAAAACTATTGACTATCCACTTAGCTGAACCCACTGATAATGATTGGTTTGGCCAACAGCCTAATGGTTATGGTAGCCTAGGATAATTAATTGTCAGGAGAGTTAAGGATCCAGCATGTCCAATTTCAGACTGCCGATCCTTTTGTTCTCCCTGAGACAAGCCCCCGTCAGACAAGTATGGCAGCAGCTCTCATAGAGAACACAGGAGCGAGTTCTCGCTTTGGGAGAGATTGCTGAGATGGCTGACGGCTGAGAGATCGGCCGAACCATCGTTTGGCCAAAAGCTATCTGATATGTATGGGAAGCTTATGTTACTTAGAACAGAATTTACATTTGCTCACTTCCGTAGCCCACCCAGTAGCCCATATCAGTAGCTCGGCAATACCAAACCTTTGTCCTACTGTGTTCTTCATTATTTAAATAGACCAGACTGGGACATTTCTGTGACAGGGTAAATTTACTAAAACATATGCACTCATAATATTACCAGAATATATTTTTTGGGGACAGAATAAAATTTGGTTGTTTTCATCACTGATAGGGGAAACCACCAGAGTGTATACATCTCCACAAGGTATTTCGGTGACGTCACAGTAACTGAAGCTGCTGTTCGGACTACAGCTAAAATTTCCTTTTGTTCCATAGATGTTGACTGTGTAGTTATCCGGAGAGGCTGATGCTCTCCAAGTGACTCGGATGCCAGTGTTAGACAGTCTGTACAGCTTCACTCCTGATGGGCAGCAAGCACCTGTGGAATACAAAGAAGCAGGTGTACGGCTTGTCAGCAATCTCTTATAGCAATTCATCTGTCTTATCAAATACTACAGCAATTAGATATTATACTACCACTCAATAAACACATTATGCATTATATAACCATGGCATCTGATAATTCGCTGGATAAAAAATATTTGTGATTCTGGCAAAAAACAAACAAATAGTATCATGAAAAAAGTATTCCGTTTACAAGAAGTTACCACCTATTCGCAAGATAAATAATAGCTTCTACATCAGTGAGATCTGACTGCTGAGACCCCCACCAATCTCCAGAATAGGGCACTTTTGTCCTGTCTGAATGGAGTGGCAGTGCCCTTGTGCGAGTACGACTCTATTCGTTCTCTATGGGACTGCTGGAGAAAGCCATGCGTTCTACGCACCTATTTCCTCAATGGAGTGGTGGTCAACCTCACTGCTGCTCAATGGAACTGAATTTGTGGTGGAATGGAAAAAAAAAACAGCAATTCTGTTGTTTTTTTCATTTAATTTTTATGACTTTTACTGTGTGTGGTATGACCCCTCACTCGGCCACTTCTGGAAGTAGATTCAGGAACCGTGTTTTCTCTGCAGGCTTTATTATGTGGTATAAAGCTCTGCACTCCAGCAAAAATAAACACAGCCTTACTGGCAAAACAGCAAAACAAAAAGATAAATGATAGCACAGTCCATAGTAGTATGGGATTAGCCACACAGGTTGTAGTCCCAGCTTTCAGCTCCTCTCTGAGCTGTGGCCTTCCAGTCTGGAGTCCTTGCCACTCCAAACTCAACAACAGAAAAAAAATGGTGACTGAGCATTTAAATCTTGCTCAGTCACACCCTGAGACGGAGGTATGGGGTATGACTTCCCTCCCATCTCTACGTCATTCCCATAAAACCACAACCTTTAAAAGAGTTAACCTCCAGCATATAACATGCTGGCAGAAAGTCTATTGGTTTCAGTTCACACAGGCCAGCAACCTGCGTGACACATACCTCCCCTCATATACCATACCAGTGACTCTGTCACATGTGCAATAACATTGACATATTAACTTTATTCTGTGAAATTCCCCCTAAACTTAAATTTATATCGTTTTATATTTTCCTACTTTTTTTAAATAAAAAACTTTGCATTGACTTATCCTGAGACCAATAATATTCTTATTTTCTCACAAAGGAGCTATGTGAGGGCTTGATTTTTGCTGGATCATATTTAATTTTTATTAAACAATATGTCATTTTTGTTTCTATTTGTTTTTTTTTCCGAAGGCACAGTGACCAAAAAGCAGCAATTCTGGCATTTTTATTTCTATTTATTTTTGCATGTGGGATAAATAATATTTATAATATAGATAATGTGTCATATTTTAATTGTTACAGAAACAGCAATACCAAATATATTTTTTAACTGTAAATGTAACAAATAGGAAACGAGAAATTATTTAAACTCTTGCCTTTTTTGGGGATTTTTTAGATATTTTTTTAAAAAAACAGGGTACTTGAACATGATCCTTTGATCATTGATGCAGTACTCAGTATTGTGTTATCCTGGCAGCTGTTTCCTGTTAGTCCTTCCAGAACTTAATAATATTAATAAGGTGGCATGCTTGAGGACCTTCATATGATCTTGCCTGCCATACAACCCATCAGCACCCTGTGATCACGTGGTGTGGGAACAATGGGGTGACATTGTGTAACCGCTTAGATGCCACAGCCATTATAGAATGCAGCTTCTTCAGGAGTTAAGCTGTCAGTATCAGGGTCATTGCAGACTCTAGCACTATGCTTCCCGGCACAAAGTCCTGAAAACTGATGGACACCGTCATTAATAGGACCAATCGTTAATCAAAGCAAAATGTTATAAAACTGGAGCTCTAGGAAAGGAATAGAAATGGGCTGACTTACTGGATGAGTAGCCATGATAAGTACACTGTGACACACGGCCTGTCTCGCTCACTGCTTCCAGGGATACAGAGTAGCTGGTCCCACATGTGATACATCCCAGCAGGCAGTGCTCCTCTAGGGTGTGGCACTTGGCCTGTCCTCTTGGTGACTCCAGCCTCGTGGTGTATGTCTGGGCTCCTGGGGCTCTGGACCAGCTGACATTGGTCACAGACTGGGTGACTTGGACAACACTAAGATTTGTAGGACAGCAGGGAGCTTCAAGAGAAATAGATGAGCTTCGTAAGAACGGCAGATCAAACACTGACGCGATAAATGCTACCCTGCCAGTATAAAGAGCCACAATGCAGTGCCATGTAGCACAAAGCATTACCTGTCTCCAGAGGCACGCTGTAACTGGGCAGGCTGGTTCCTTCAGCTGTAATGGCCACTGCACTGACCATATACATGGAGCCACATGGAAGGCTTTCCAGAGCACAAGATGTGCCTCCGCTGGTGCAGCTCCAGGATTTACTCTCCCCCCTGACAGACACCGAGTACACCGCATTATAGTTAGTGGAATCCCAGTGTATCCTATATGTGCTCGCGTCAGTTGTGATATTTATGATTTCAGGACTGCATGGAGCTGGAAGTAGACAAAACGTTAGCCGGCTTGTTATACCAGATGAAGTCTAAGTTATAACAGACTTAGGCTATGTTCACACTTGTTGGATTTTTCAGCGTTTTTTGCTGCAGATTTTTATGCAAATTTTCAGCTGCGTTTTGCAGTACCAGCAAAGTCTATGAGAAACCAGAATTCTCTGTTCACACATGATGTTTTTTTTTTTTGCTGCGTGTTTTGTGCCTTGGTTGGGTTTTTGGAAAATAGAGCATGTCACTTCTTTCAGCGTTTTTCAGCGTTTTTTCACACATAGGATGTAATGGGTGGTGAAAAAAATGCACCAAAACGCACCAAAATTTGCATCAGCGTTTTAGTCAGTGTTTTTTCAGCACTTTTGATGCCAAAATAGAATGGGGTTCTTTTTTTCACAGAACTTTATGTACATGTATAAATAGAGACAGAAGGACAGTGAAAAAAACCCTGAAGAAATGCAGAAAAAAACACATCAACAAATGTAGCAAAACCTCTGTTTTTGACGCAGCTGATTTCCTGCCAGAGATTAGGTTTTGCTGCAGATTTGTGACGCTGAAAAACCCAACATGTGTGAATATAGCCTAAGTGCAGAAAAAATGCAGCATTTTACAGTGACAGCACATTGACTGAGTTAGCTAAAATCTTATTCACACAGTGTGTTTTTACCCTTGCATTTTTTTACTTGTGTTTTGCTCCTAAAGGGAATCTGCCAGCAGGTTTCTGCTACAATATCTGAGAACAACATGATGCAGTTATGTGTCACTTACTGGACTGTTTTCTGTTGTTTTGGTAAAATCATAGTTTTCTCTGCTGTAGAGCTACCAGTTCTCTGAATGCTGAGCTCTGTATAACCCCGGCTTCATCATTGATTCTTAGATTTCTGCATACACTGTGCATAGGCATAAAGCTGCCAATCAGTGTTGGGGGCAGGGTTATACAGAGCTCATTAATATGGAGGACTACATGACAGGAGGCTTACTAGTCCTCTAGAGATCATCTCCAGCTGATAAAACAGGGATTTTCTGAAAACTACAGCAAGCAGCAAAGTAAGGGACATATTACTGGAATCAGGGTCTCTATCTCTACATTATGCTGCACTACAATTAGGTGGCAAAAAACTGGTGACAGGTCCCATTTAACTTAGCACCAAAAAGACATTTAGAAAATGACATCAAAAACAAATAAAAAGTGTAACTTTTGCTGTGGTTTCCTTGGACTAGCATACAGAAAAGAAATGCATCAAAAATGCGAAATGTGAACATGCACAACTAAGATACAAAATACATGATTTTTTAATATAATAAAACAAGAATAATATACAATGAATGCAGACATCCACAACATTCCTCAGTGGGATCAATACAAATACACGTCACAATTTTCAGATTTATATTTTTAAAATATTTAGGAAACAATGTATCATTTCCTGTACACTTCACAAATCCCTGCTACCAGGGTTTGGCATATCATATAAAATCCAAATAAAATACAGTTAAGTTTGTGGGTGCAATGTGTAATATGGATGTTTGTGGAAAAATGTGTAAAAGTTCACGGGGTATGAACTTTTTCAAGGCACTTTATATGTCTACACACAACAAACTAAGTTAGAAATGTGCCACCGACTGTAGACAAAAATTCAATATGAAAGGGGCGTTTCTATTGTAGAAACTTCAGATAAAGACTCATGGAGGGCTCATCTCCATAATGAAGGCTTTATTAGTCAAAGCAGAGACCCTCTAGCGATAGATATATCATTTGGCATCTACTTACCAGTCGTCATATACTTTGATGAACAGGAGGTGTTACTGCCTCTATTCTCACTGTAGGAATACACGGTGACATTGTACTGGGTGTTACACTGCAGGCCGGACAGTGCACACACTGTCGCTGTGTCGTTACACAGGATTACGTTGCTCCCATCATCGGCCTTGGTCTCGTACATTTCTGCAGCTCGTACGGCAGACCAGACAATCTCTAGCGTATCACTCGACACATATGCTGTGCTGAAGTCGCTGGGGCAGCAGGGTGCTGGAGACAAAACCATCAACAAGGAGAAATAGTCCAATACGTCATTGTGGAGATATCAGAGTATTGAGAAGAGTGCAATGGATTAAAGGTCAGAACATAAGTCATCTATGCGTAGCTTAGAAATTATATATTTGTTTAATCTTCACTTTAAAGAATCACTATGAGCAAATCTACAAAACCTAAGGGTATGTGCACATGTGGAGTTTTTCCTGTGTTCATCCCCATGCAGTGTTTGACAGTACCTGCAAAGTGAATGAGGTTTCTGAAATCTAATGCACATGCTGCTTATTTTTTCCTCAGTTTCAAACCTTCAGCATGTCAATTCTTTCGGCGTTTTGCAGAATTTTCACCCATTGTAATGAATGGAGAAAAAAATGCATCATAAATGCACATATTTTTAGTCATTGGTTTTCCTTCAAAGAGTCGTGGTTTTTTTTTGGAGAATTATCTGCAGCAAATACTTTTCATCTGCACATACCCTAAGGTTATTTACACAGAGAGAGATTTTGCCCAGGGTTTCCCTCACCCTAGAAGTTGTAGCAGGCTCCTCTTGGGCAACATGTATACAAGAACTTTTCCCAAATGAAGATAGTCCTGCACAATTTATCAATCTACCAGAATAATATCATGCACTGTTTGCAATTTTTTTGCACAAAGATAAAAATAAATACACACATTAGCCAAAAAAAATAAATTAGAATATTTTTGACTAAGAAGTTTTTTTTTAAGCCTATGGCTGAAAAGTGACTATACTTTTCTATATAAGGTCACACTAGCTGGTGTCTTCGTTTTCCTCCGGCTTCCTGCTCTGCTCAGAAAGACGTTCCCTTCCTCGTGCTTTAGGCTGCGTGCCCACGTAGCGTTTTTCATGCGTATATGCTGCGGAATTTCCGCAGCGTAAACGCTTGTGAAACGCTAGGTAATCCGCTCCCCATGGTCCCCAAGGGCATTCCGCAAGTTCTATGCACATGCTGCGGATTTTTCCGCAGCGTTTATGCTGCGCTCAAAAATCCGAAGCATGTCCATTAATTTTGCGTTTCCGCAAGCGGAATTGCCTTGTGCAATGCATTAAAAAACGCAAGGTAATTCCGCATGTGGAAAACGCGCGATAAACGCACGAAAAACGCGCAATAATCGCGTGAAATTTTCTGCTTCATTTCTGCAACGTGGGCACATAGCTTTAGAGTTAGACAGTCACCGTGGCATGAGACTGCAGTGATAAGTCTCAATCACTCCTCCCCTGCCGTTCCTATCCTACAACACGGGAAAGGAAGGGATGCCATGGTTTAGGTTTTCCATTTTCCTCCCCATGTCACTGTGGTGCCATCTTGGAAGCACTACGATGTAAGTGTGGCGCCCCTGAGGGTTCAGTCGCCACAGGGGTACTGCACCTCAGTAGAGGTGTGGTATCTCCTCTTCCAGGTAAGGATGGAGCATTTCTCAGGACCCTACTTCACCACTCAACATTACACCACTCCTGTCCTGTAGGGGGCCTAAATGCACCAGGGTGCTGTCCCGGGCCGGGATAGAGGAGATGGGGGGAACCAAAGATAGGGGGAACCATGTAGTGGGTGAGGGTGGAGGACACACTTTTAGGATGCACTAATAGCATCATATTTAACCAACGGCCATCTTAGGTTCAAGGTCTTTGATTGTGCTTTTCATCACTGAACGTGGCTTTCTGTTAGAACCTGCAGCTGATTGGAGATACACGGTCCTCGTGCTTTGGCCTTGAGACGAGGAGCGGGCTAGAGTTAACCACTGCCTCTACCCGGTCAAGGTCCTGACATAAGAAGGCCTGGAGGGGAGTAGAGGAGACAAGCTCCACAGGCAAAAGGATCCCTGGGGGATACGGACGGAGCGGCATACGCCACCTGTATTTCTTCTCTCTGGCCAAGCCAGAGGGATTCCTGCTGCAAGAGGGGTGACCGGCCCCCGATATCTGACTGTGTACTTCACGTCACTGTTGGAAAGCCCGGCGGCTTGGTGGATCCCGGAGGGGGACACAAGCGGGAGGAGAAGGAGAAAGAGAGGGAGAAGGAGAGCAACACACCAACGGGGTCTTGACAGGTGCTCCTGATTTACCTGGGAAGTGCTGAACCCCCTTCCTGGTGGCCGCAGCATGCCACGAGAAGCAGAGGAAGCTTTGCGGCTAAAGTTCATCTTAATGTGAGTAAAAACCCTGGATGACTTCACACCCCGCTTTAGCCTGTTATTTACTGCGCGGCACTGCACCCACCATCCTTCCTCACACTGCCCTGAGGTCTGCTCCGCCTGCGGGGAGCCGTCCCATCTTAGCTGTCAGCAACACCGGCCTCAGTGGACTGAGACAGCGCTGGTGTCCATCACCGGAAACCGTAGGTGGCGTAGTCGGAAAATTACCACTCAACCCTGAAAGCCCATTAAATCTTTTATGTGACCGCCCTGGGCACGGACCGGGTCCGGGCCACGACTGCAACCCACCCACCCCCAACATCTGACCCGGCTCCGAGTAACCCCACTTCCCAGGGTGAGGGCTGTGAGCGTCACAACTTGGCGTAGTCGGCAGGATTGCGTGCCCGCAGCAACGGAAAAGAAAATCCCCATTGCTACCGGGTACTGTGTGCCTTTTCACTGAAAGACTGTCGTTTCACATTCCATGTGGCGCCCGCCCAAGAAGAACGGACGCCATTATGTGCCAAAACAACAGCAACCAAAAGTACTCCCATAGTGGGCCTGGCTCCCCAATGGCGCCAAAAATGCGGACCGCCCCTTCCAGCAGTGACTGTCCGCATAGTTGTGTCCATCAAAGCGGATGGGATGTCCCTGGGAGTGCCCGTCAGCCAGCCGCCCTGGAGCCACCCCGAAAAGAGGAGGAGACAAAAGCAACAACAAGGTGTGGCCGCAACAATCCGAGACACACCACACCCGGCAGCGAGAATGGATGCAGCGCAGGAGAAACCCTCCTATGCTGGCCCACGAGCTGCTACCTTCCATGGCTTGGGAGGAATGTACCTAACCCCGGAGGAGGCAGAGTTCCTCCGTGGAGAGACACAGGACCTGACCCGGAGGGTTGAAGAGGCACAGCGATCGGTGTCCGCGGCATGGCGGGAAGAAATGGTGCAGAAGATCCGGTCCTGCCGCCAAGGTGCTGCAAGTCAGTCTAGTGGAGCAGTAACCCAGGAGGAGGAAACCCCGGAGGCCGCGTGCAGCCCAGGCTCGGGTAAGCTACAAGCCCCTGTCCCGGGCGCGAGGCGCACGGAGGCCCTCGTGGATCTGATGCCAGCGCCCCTGCCCCCGGGCACCGTTGTATGGGAGCAGCCTTACACTCCGGAGTTGGAGGCCCAAGTGACGGTCACCGCCGGAGGCCTGCACTGCCTCCCGACTCCCGGTCCGGAGGAGCCTGTGCCTGCTGGGGATTCCACTAACCCCAACCCGGACTGGTCCGCGTCACCTGAGGACCTGCAGCAACCCCTGCTGTCGCCACTGCCAGCGCCTCCGGTCACCTGCCCAGCAGCGGAGGAGATGGCTTGGGACAACCAGGGAGGGGGGACTGATGGGCTTCCCCAGGAGACCCGGGCTGAAGCGCGGAGGCGGAAGGACTTCTGTCGCAGGGAGCTCCTCCAGCTGGATAAAGAGCGGCGGGAGAGGCGAGTCCGCTGCGAGCGTCTGGAGGTGCGCTCCAAAGCTGCAAAGCCAAGGGCCCGCCAGGAGGAGGCCACCCGTCCAAGCCCCAGGGAGGAAGGGCTGATAGTCCGCTTCCACCAGGAGACGGGATGGGGCTTCATACGGGGTCCCCAGTTTGAACAGGACGTCTTCGTCAGCCGGCGGGACGTCAAGCCACAATTGAAGAAGGGACACCCTGGTCGGAACCTCTACCCGGGTGATCGGGTGACATACACCCGCCACCACGGGGTGCATGGTTGGTACGCCCTGGACGTCCACAGGGTGTTTAAGGGCGAGACCCCCACGCGCCTGCCACAACAGGACCGGTCAGGCTCCGTAGGGAAAAACAAGCCTTTTCCCAAGTGGGGATACCTGGACTGAACAGCCCCGGAGGTTGCACCTCTATGTTTAACATGTTGTCAGTTTTGTTAAATATGTTATTTTTCCCTCCCGGTATAAAGAGACATTCGTCCCTGCGGACTGGCAGTAGACAGACTCTTCTACTTCTTGTATATAGTTTATGCATCTATTTAGGTGCTCCCTATTGGTTTTATACAAAACCGCATCTACTACTACCTCAGACCTCAGAAGCAAAACCTGTCGGGAGTGGCTCTACTGGAGGTCCAACTCCGGATCTCCATGCCCTGCAGCCACCCCAGGGCCTACGTTGAGGGTTTGGGACAGGTCCCTCATGCTGCTGAACTGACACTTTCTGCTGTATTTTGTACTGATCTGTCTACATGCATAATGTCTCTTTACTGTTTTTCTACATTTATACAATATATATTTATCATGCAACGTTTAAAGTGTCCTTACCTCCCATAAAGGGAAGATTGTTATTGTTATACAAAAATTTGAAATGTCTGTACCACTTTTTACTCTTTTGCAGCCCGCGGACGTGCTGAGTTTCACCAGGGGGGAATGTGGCGCCCCTGAGGGTTCAGTCGCCACAGGGGTACTGCACCTCAGTAGAGGTGTGGTATCTCCTCTTCCAGGTAAGGATGGAGCATTTCTCAGGACCCTACTTCACCACTCAACATTACACCACTCCTGTCCTGTAGGGGGCCTAAATGCATCAGGGTGCTGCCACGGGCCGGGATAGAGGAGATGGGGGGAACCAAAGATAGGGGGAACCATGTAGTGGGTGAGGGTGGAGGACACACTTTTAGGATACACTAATAGCATCATATTTAACCAATGGCCATCTTAGGTTCAAGGTCTTTGATTGTGATCTTCATCACTGAACGTGGCTTTCTGTTAGAACCTGCAGCTGATTGGAGATACACGGTCCTCGTGCTCTGGCCTTGAGACGAGGAGCGGGCTAGAGTTAACCACTGCCTCTACCCGGTCAAGGTCCTGACCTAAGAAGGCCTGGAGGGGAGTAGAGGAGACAAGCTCCACAGGCAAAAGGATCCCTGGGGGATACGGACGGAGCGGCATACGCCACCTGTATTTCTTCACTCTGGCCAAGCCAGAGGGACTCCTGCTGCAAGAGGGGTGACCGGCCCCCGATATCTGACTGTGTACTTCACGTCACTGTTGGAAAGCCCGGTGGCTTGGTGGATCCCGGAGGGGGACACAAGCGGAAGGAGAAGGAGAAAGAAAGGGAGAAGGAGAGGAACACACCAACGGGGCCTTGACAGGTGCTCCTGATCTATCTGGAAGGTGCTGGACCCCCTTCCTGGTGGCCGCAGCATGCCGCGAGGAGCAGAGGGAAGCTTTGCGGCTAAAGTTCATCTTAATGTGAGTAAAAACCCTGGATGACTTCACACCCCGCTTCAGCCTGTTATTTACTGCGCGGCACTGCACCCACCATCTTTCCTCACACTGCCCTGAGGCCTGCTCCGCCTGCGGGGAGCTGTCCCATCTTAGCTGTCAGCAACACCGGCCTCAGTGGACTGAGACAGCGCTGGTGTCCATCACCGGAAACCGTAGGTGGCGTAGTCGGAAAATTACCACTCAACCCTGAAAGCCCATTAAATCTTTTATGTGACCGCCCTGGGCACGGACCGGGTCCGGGCCACGACTGCAACCCACCCCCCCCCCAACATCTGACCCGGCTCCGAGTAACCCCACTTCCCAGGGTGAGGGCTGTGAGCGTCACATAAGCAGAACACCAGGGAGGTTGACTATGCATGAGAAATGTATAGCTATTTTTTAGTCCTAGGATGGATGCTCACTTCTAGCTCACAATGTGTAGACAAATCTACTGCAACAATAGCAATTCATTTAAAGATTTATGACTCCTTATAGACAACATCCACTGTATAGGTGATAACAGATCCCACTGCTGTGACCCCACCAATCACCAAAACTAGTGACTTCTGTCCCTTGTTCTTCCCTGGCTGTAAGTCCAATGCCAGGAGATGGAGAATGAGGTGCAAGCTGTGCATGCACCCTTCTACTACATTCGAGTCTATGGCAGTGACGAAGATAAAAGGAGGCAGCACAGCACTCTGTTCGGAGATAAGCGCTGGGACAGATCCAATCATCTGAACAGAAGACATCTTGCCCCATTCCCTTCTGGATACAATGTCTCAGCCTGGAAGAAATAAATGGAGCAGCAAGTAGTGCATGCGCCCTGCTGATCTATCCGAGTCTATCATGAAGTTAGCCGAGTGCAGCGCTCAACTATATTTGTATATTCAGCACCATAGACTTTAATTAGTGCAGCAGGACACAGTGGGGCCACAACGATCTAACAGCTAGAATCTACCCAGCGGATGGGTGATTCCTTGCTTAAACCAGTATACCTCTTCAATTATATTTCGCTATCAGATCTGGGAATCATTTGACGTGATGTCTATGTTGGCGTCAATTACCTGTGGTGTAGTTAAGAAGCTCAACCAGAGGGCTTTGTCCTGCCTTATTATACGCAAAGACACTCATGAAGTAGATGAATCCACACTCGGCTGGGAAGTAGCATGGTGACTGGGTTGTGTTGCAGTGAACCTCAAAGCCGTCATCACTTTTCACAAATGCAACATAATACTCAGAGAGGTTTCCACCAGACCACGAAACTGTGAGGTTGCCAGGGTTTTCTTCCACAAAAGAGATTCCACTCGGGGCACAGGGAACTAAATGGAAAGATCAGATGCCATAATCACATATTTGCAACAAAGCCCAACAGTAAGATTAAGGTCAAATTGGTTACATGCAAGATATGTTTAGAAAGATTATGATCATTGGGGAAAATTTACAAAGACTGCTGTTTTAGACGCCAGTCTTATAATGATTCTCACAGGAGTAAGATGTACCAAAACTGTTAAGAGGTGCAAGCCTTATAAAGGGAACCTGACAGCTGATCCATTCTGTCCTAACCACGGACAGCATGAATCTGACACTGGATCTATCACGTCAGCCAGATACACTATGCTTTACTCTGAAACAGAGAAAACAAACATTTATAAAAGTCAGCTGGTGACCATGCCGCTCGGGTGACTAGTCCAAGATGCTGGTTTCCGATGGCTTTCTCCCACCCACTCTCCTTGAGAGACAGGTCGTTCCCTATATGTGTGCATAGGGAGAGACCTGTCAGTTATGGGGAGCGGTGCAGGTGAAACCACTGGGTACTGGCCTCTTGGACTAGTGGCAATGTACCTGGCTGCAGCATTTCAGAATGAAACATTTCTGGATAAAATGATGGAGCCAGACTTGGATTCATGCAGTCTGTGATTTGGGTAGCATGAATCTGCTGTCAGGTTCCCTATAATAAATTTAGTGCAGCTTGAACAGTTCTTATGAAAAAAACACAATCGTATCCAGGATATATATATATATACATATATATATATATATATATATATATACACATATATATATTGTAATGCAGCGGTTGCGGCATTACTGTAATGGTCCAGGGTGTGTTTTGGCCGACCATGTATCTCCCTCAGGTGTCTGGTCACATGACTGTGACATCGCACAGGTCCTGTGCACACAGAAGGTCTGATCACATGACTGTGACATCAGCACAGGTCCTGTGTGGGCATTAGAAGATATATAAATCCTGGTAGTTTTGAGACAGGTGTGTAAGGCATGAGGCCTGTTCCCTGTGTGGGACACCATTAGTGTGAGGCCTGGTGAGGCCTGGTGAAGCCTTGGAGGGCCAGAGGCTTGGAAGATAAGAGTCCTGGAGGGCAAGAGGCTGGATCCTTGTGTGTGAGAGATGCTAGCAGCCTTGGACGCCAAAAGGGCTGGAGACCACGATTGGTAAGCCTTAGAGCCACAGTGGTGGCAGAACAAAGCGGACTGAAGCAGCTACGACCCGACAAAGGTAAAAACACTGCGTTGATGTGGACATTCATATAAGTGACTTTGCTGAGGGATGTAACTGGAGCCAAGAGGGCCTGTCTGCCATTTGAAAGGCTCCCGAATGTTATGTGTGTAATATGCCGGTGAGCCACTAAGATGGACTGTATGATAAGCAGTTATGAAGTGCAATAAACTGCTGGATGGTGAAAACTTGAAAAACGTGGCTGGCATGCTTTAATTGCCCTGGTGCAGCGAGTATCCCCCAACATTATGACTGGCGCTGCCTTACAATATATATATATATATATATATATATATATATATATATATATATATATATATATATATATACATACACACAGTACAGACTAAAAGTTTGGACACACCTTCTCATTTAAAGATTTTTCTGTATTTTCATGACTATGAAAATTGTACATTCACACTGAAGGCATCAAAGCTATGAATTAACACATGTGGAATTATATACTTAACAAAAAAGTGTGAATGTTAGAACCTTGCTGTTAGGTTTTTTTTCCTTTGCTGGTCACATGACCTTGTTGGCCTATTTAATCCTGCTCCGCCCTTCTGGCTTTGCTGGACTTCATTGTATATCTACTTTCTAGCTAGCCTGTGCTCTGTATCTAACTCTGTTAGTTTGCTTGGTCTACGGACCTCTATGTTCTATCTATTTTGTTTGTTCGTCTGTCTGCTACTATTTCTGTTAGGAGGTGTCCCATATTCCTCCCAGTCCTTAGTACTTGTAGGGATTCCCTCCTCACATCTATAGGTCTCCGTACAGACTAGATTAGGACTTTAGCAGGTCTGATCGCAGGATCAGGTTCCCTGTTACATCGTAGGGATTCAGCTGAGTCTTATAGTAGGGACAGATCTCCTCTCTTTCCTTAGCTTTGGTAGCAGAACATAACAGTGAAACAACTGAAAATATGTCTTATATTCTAGGTTCTTCAAAGTAGCCACCTTTTGCTTTGATGACTGCTTTGCACACTCTTGGCTTTCTCTTGATGAGCTTCAAGAGGTAGTCACCGGAAATGGTTTTCACTTCACAGGTGTGCCCTGTCAGGTTTAAGAAGTGGGATTTCTTGCCTTAGAAATGGGGTTGGGACCATCAGTTGTGTTGTGCAGCAGTCAGGTGGATACACAGCTGATAGTCCTACTGAATAGACTGTTAGAATTTGTATTATGGCAAGAAAAAAGCAGCTAAGTAAAGAAAAACGAGTGGCCATCATTACTTTGAGAAATGAAGGTCAGTCAGTCCGAAAAATTGGGAAAACTTTGAAAGTGTCCCCAAATGCAGTTGCAAAAACCATCAAGCGCTACAAAGAAACTGGCTCACATGAGGACCGCCCCAGGAAAGGAAGACCAAGAGTCACCTCTGCTTCTGAGGATAAGTTTATCCGAGTCACCAGCCTCAGAAATCGCAGGTTAACAGCAGCTCAGATTAGAGACCAGGTCAAAGCCACACAGAGTTCTAGCAGCAGACACATCTCTACAGCTAAAGAAGACAAGGAATGGACATTAGACCAGTGGAAATCTGTGATTTGGTCTGATGAGTCCAAATTTGAGATCTTTGGTTCCAACCATCGTGTCTTTGTGAGACGCAGAAAAGGTGAACGGATGGACTCTACATGCCTGGTTCCCACCGTGAAGCATGGAGCAGAAGGTGTGATGGTGTGGGGGTGCTATGCTGGTGACACTGTTGGGGATTTATTCAAAATTGAAGGCATACTGAACCAGCATGGCTACCACAGCATCTTGCAGTGGCATGCTATTCCATCCGGTTTGCGTTTAGTTGGACCATCATTTATTTTTCAACAGGACAATGACCACAAACACACCTCCAGGCTGTGTAAGGGCTATTTGACCAAGAAGGAGAGTGATGGGGTGCTACGCCAGATGACCTGGCCTCCACAGTCACCAGACCTGAACCCAATCGAGATGGTTTGGGGTGAGCAGGACCGCAAAGTGAAGGCAAAAGGGCCAACAAGTGCTAAGCATCTCTGGAAATTCCTTCAAGATTGTTGGAAAACCATTTCCGGTGACTACCTCTTGAAGCTCATCAAGAGAATGCCAAGAGTGTGCAAAGCAGTCATCAAAGCAAAAGGTGGCTACTTTGAAGAACCTAGAATATAAGACATATTTTCAGTTGTTTCACACTTTTGTGTTAAGTATATAATTCCACATGTGTTAATTCATAGTTTTGATGCCTTCAGTGTGAATGTACAATTTTCATAGTCATGAAAATACAGAAAAATCTTTAAATGAGAAGGTGTGTCCAAACTTTTGGTCTGTACTGTATGTATGCCTGTCATGAGCAGACATAGATATGAAGTATATTTTGCATCAATGCCAAATCCAGAATTGTTGTCCTTGCCCACTTTTTTCACCATTTTTGAAAAGTGGCATGAAGGGAAAAATTTTCAAATTTTAGCCCAAATATGGTGTGGGACAAAATGTATAATTCTCTGAACTAGTAAAGGTGGTATTAAATCTCCCCCAATACTTTGAGGTTCATAGTGTGTAATGATGTCTCCAGGATAGCTTGTATGACCTGTATTCTGGAAACAAATATATACCTGACATGAGATTCCAGGTTTTTGCAGATGGAGTAGATCCAGCTTCATTGCTTGCTACCAAAGACACTGTATATTCTATGCCACAAAGCAGAGAGGAGATTGTACAGGGAGACACTGACATTGTGCAGGTGACACTGGCCTCAGTGGTGGCTCCACTGGAAAGAAGCACGGTGTAGTTGGTCGTGGCTTCAGCTCCGGGTACAGAGAATGTGGCTTCCAAAGATCCACTGTTGAATGTAATCTGAATATCAGATGGAGCAAGCGGACCTAAAAAAAAAACCATAGAAACATAACCTCGAAATACAAAATACATTATTTGCAAAGATGAGGCTTGCAGTGTTACTTATATGCAATGGGAGGGCGGCAGGTTAGAAACTAAAGACATACCGGGCACACCTAATGTCTAGAAATAAGTTGGACTGACAAACAGTATGTGGATCACTCTTACTATAAGAAAAATAAATTAAGATGGATAAGTTACCCAGAATAAAAATGTCATTGATATTGTCCTTACGTGTTATTTGGTTGTAGGTGACATCATCTCCTGGAATCCCTCTGACATCCCACGCATGAACTTTAATTGTATATATGGTGCCTGGATCCAAAGAGGTGAAGTTGAGGGACAGCGCTGTGGAGTTTTGGTTCCATCGGCTGCCAGATCCGTCTGATCTCATCACAGACAGTGAATACAAAACAGCAGAAGACACTGGAAGCCAGCTCACACCGATCGAGTCACTGCCGGAAGATTCCACGGTGACAGATGGAGCCGCCAGCACTAGATCATAGGAAAAACAGTCATATAAATGGGATTTTTTTACAAGTATCACACAAACATGGCCACCAAAATAGCTAAAGAAGTGCATGACTAGCAGGTGCAGACTACAATATTACAGATGTCGCCTGGGTGTTACGACAGTACAGTGTCACAGCACAACCGGTGATGCTTTACTTACACGACATACATACTGTGATATATGTATTATAGCTTTCTTAGCTATAATTTAGAGACCGCCTGTGACCAAAAAGGGCAGATAAGCCCTTTTCACTGTACGGACACCACTAAAAAATACTTCTGTTCCTGTAGTCCTACACAATGTCACAGGAATAATGAGGCATTGGTTATACATGACTTATACACAGCTATAATTTCAGGCTATAAAGGGACGTTATCATCAGAAAATGCCCTGAACTGAACTTTAAGAAACAGTTCAGGTAGAGTACCTGAACCCAAACTTCCATGTGTTTGCTCATCCATAGTCTTAACCACAATTTGGTAACAATCAGTAATATACTGTAAATGTGCATCGGGTAACATGAATATTTATTGGGAAAGATCTGATCACAAACCATCCCCCCTGGTAAATCCCATAGTGATCAACATTACAGGAGAAATGAAGCATTCCACATAGCACAAGTCAGTGCCCAAGTCACAGGTTTGCCTGTGTAATGAAGGAACAGACTTGATATCTGTAATCTGATGTTTTATTCCAAAGAAATCAAAGTATTTCTTAATATGTAAATGAGCTGTTAAGATCTATGGGCCAGACACCGATCTCCCTGAGAATCTTCCTCCAGAGCTTATTTTAAAGAAAAGGGGGCATTACCAATGTGAGACATGTAATGACTGACAGTTTGATCTCCCGATCTCACTGCAGAGCTCTGCATGATTACAACTTACTCAGTACAGCAGAGCTGAAATTTGTCTCCTTACAAACACATTTGCAGTTGTAGGCTTCCTCTCACAGTGCAGTGAGCTCTAATGTACTTCCCTCCCCCACACTGACTGCATGTGAAATGGAAGTTGAAGAACAAATGTGTTTGTAATGCTGTGCTGTATCTATCTATATAATAGTCTTATCCCGTCTGTCTGTCTGTCCAGGAAATCCCGCGTCGCTGATTGGTCCGGCCGCGGCCAATCAGCGACGCGGCATTCACAAAAAGATGGCGGCCATTAGCGGCTGATCTGCCGCACGGAGGTGAGCGGCGATGCAGCCGGGAGATGAAGCCGGCTGTTCGCAGCATACGTCCCCCGACCGGAGGCGCCGCTGACCCCCATGCGGCTACTGTCGGGAGATCAGCGGCTACGGCCGCTTATCTCCGGACGGTAAAAGTTACGCCCCTCCCCTCCTCTACTCTCTCCTCTCCTCCCCTCCTCTCCTCCTGTCCCTCCCCCCGCTCGCTCAGGACCCCGGCACCCGGCGCCATACTTACCCCACCCCTCTCCTCCTCTCCCCTCCCCTCTCCTCCTCTCCCCCCCCCCGCTCGCTCAGGACCCCGGCACCCGGCGCCATACTTACCCCTCCCCGTTCCTGCGCAGCAGCTCCTGTGTCTTCCGCTGCTGCTGTGTGACGTGTCAGGTCAGAGAGCGCGGTGACATCTTTACACCGCGCTCTCTCCTGACCGGTCACAGCGCACAGCGGGAACATGCGGGCTACGCTGGAGTCCAGAGGAGCAGCTGACAAGTGAGGTGAGTATTGGATATTTTTTTTATTGTATGGGGCCATAGGGCATTAAATGGTGGGGTGGGGAAGTGTGACATCGTGGAGGGGCCATTATAAGGGAAGGGGGATGTGACATCCTCCATGGGGCACTATGGGGGGGATGTGACATCCTGCATGGGGTATTATATAGGGGGGATGTGACATCCTGTATGGGGCACTATAGTGGGATGTGACTTCCTGCATGGGGTATTATATAGGGGGGATGTGACATCCTGCATGGGGCATTATAAGGGAGGGGGGATGTCACATCCTGCATGGGGCACTATGGGGGGGATGTGACATCCTGCATGGGGTATTATAAGGGAGGGGGGGATGTCACATCCAGCATGGGGCATTATAACGGACGGGGGATGTGACATCCTGCATGGCGCATTATATGGGGGGGGGGAGTCACATCCTGCATAGGGCATATTCTAGTATACCCGATGCGTTAGAATGCGGCAACCATCTAGTTAGTTATAACACATAGAGCTCTGCAGTGGGATCAGGAAAGTAGACTGTCAGTCATTACATGTCCTGCACTGCTAACACCCCCTTTCATTTAAAACAAGCTCTGGAGGCAGATTCTCATGCAGATCAGGGTCCGGCCTATAGATCTTAATAGCTCATTTACATATTAAAAAGTGGATTTCTGTGGAATAAGATATCGGCTTGCAGACATCAAGGTATCATTTTATTCAGCTTCCTATGACCTGCATGACCTTATACGTTGCTTAGGAGGGTTGTTCCTACTGACAGATTCCATTTAAAAGTCAATTTCCTCTATTAAAGCACCAGTCCTTTAAGGATCCTGAAATTTTAGCCAGAGTTGAAAGCATGCAACAGGCATCTCTCACTTTAGAAGTCTGTTCCTTCATTACACAGGCTAACCCGTGACTTAGGTACTGACGTGTGCTATGTGGAATGCTTCATTTCTGCTGTAATGTTGATCACTATGGGATTTACTAGGGGGAATGGTTTGTGATCAGATCTTTCCCAATAAATAGTCATGTTAACCGATGCACATTTATGTAAGGTGCCCCAGCAAGGTAGTAGTGGGCGAGTTGTGGCCCCTGCTCGCTTTGGCACCTTACAGACAATTCGTGTCCTCCCTCTGATGTGTGGCTGTGCATGTGACATTCTTCACTTACTTCACACCATCCGATCGCGGTTGTCTCCAGACATTTCTCTTCTGTGACCAGGGCAGTAATAATTTCAGAGGACACAAAGTTATTAACCATAACTGCGGTTTTACTTGGGGGAAAGGAGTAATTACAATATTTACAGTCTGGTAGATTGGATAAGGCCCAACAGGTTATTTTCTCCCATACAGGTGCTAAAATCATCTTCAGCCCTGGTGCCCTCTTTAGGTGAAGCATCTCTCTGTTTCTATTCTTTAGCCTAAGAGATGGTTCCTCACCAGCAACAGTGTGCCAGATCCTTTATCACCCTCACAGATTATCCTGGAGTCCTATTTTCCTCTGCTACCTTCAAACTAGAAGTGCCCCGGGTCCTCAATACCTCCGTTGAGTTTCTCCGGCCGGCTAATGGGACTCCTGCGTGAGGAGACATTCACACTACGGATTCACTGTCTGAGGGTAGAGAGCCCCCATCTACCCTAGGAGCCAATTTCCCTGGACGTCCGCACGTAAGAGTTCCTGTCACGTCCCTGACAGGGCTTCAACTGAACTCAAAAATAACGGCTGCAGATATTTTTAGCACACCCAGAGGCTCCACCCACTAAGCCATCTGCTTAGCAACTGCCTTGCCTCTCACTGACAACTGTGCCCAGCAGTGGCATCTTGTGGCTGATAAAAAGCACTGCAGCCCCACAAGGAATTATATCTAACCTCTAGACATGCCCAATGTCTATCCCTGTCACTACGTTTCCCCCTTACTCCACTGACTGTGCCACTGAAATTAACCCCGTAACTTGACCTAATAGCAGTTCAGAGAGTGCCTAACTATGGGGATATGTAATTCTAACTACTTCAGTCCCAGGGGAAGATTACACCCTTCCTCACAATTACATTTATATTATTGATTGTTATTAAATTGTGGTTAAGACTAGGGATCAGTAGACCGGTAGAAATTCGGATTCTGGTACCCTACCTGAACTGTTTTTTTAAAGTTCAATTCTGGTACCAGAACTGTACCCGAACATTGCAACGGACTTCTGGGAGAACAATGGACACTAACTGTCCGGTATAAATGTAGCACCCCGAGGGCTCGGCTGCTACAGGGGTATTGCACCTCAAACCAGAGGTGTGATATTCCACTCCCGGGTAAGGATGGAGTGTGGACCAGGACTCAGTAAGCTGCATGCACCACACACACCCAATTTCCGAGGGACAGCTCAACGGTGCTCCCACTAGACAGAAGTGCAGGCACGACAGCATCTGTCCCCGGCTGGAGTGGGAAGGGGAAGGAAAACCCAGTGGTGTAGGAGCAGATAGGGGTGGGTCTCTGGGAATAGGTAGGAGCCCATTGGTTGCTAGACACCTGGGCTCACACAGAGAGGGAGGTATATAAGGTGGGCACCATCTTAGAAGTTCAGACAAGACAGTCAGAGGAGAGGAGTGAGAGAAGGAGTTCAGCAAGAGAGGGCTGACAGGGAGCTGTGGCTCAGTCTGGGCCCAGCTCCATGAGACAGGCCTGGAGTGGAGGCCAGAAACAGCAGAGAGAACAGGAACAGAAGAGAAAGGAAACAAGGAACAGAACATTAAGAGAGGCCCAGAGACACGAGAGAAGAAGGAACCCCATAGGCCCAGGAGATTGCGGGTGACGGGTTGGCAGAACAGGGTACCGGATCCCAAATTGGTGGAGGCGACTAATCCTCAGCCAAAGACCGGCGGTCGTGACTATATCTCGGTGCGACCCCTCACTACACCTACCAGGAAGGCACACCACATAGGGTCAGGGACGCAGAAATCAGCATACCAAGAGAAGGCCCGAGGCAGCCGGACAAACGTAGAGTCACTGGTGGGGCACGGCAAGAGAAGGGAAGAGAAGGGAGCCCTGTGCCACGCTCTGGAATTGCCTGGGAGTTGGTCGAGCCCCTTGCCTGGTGGACACAGCACGGCTTGGGCAGTCGCCGCCGGTGCCGAGGTGACTAGGACCAGTAAAGAACTGTGAGTAAAGCATTGGAAACTGCAACCACACGTCTCTGTGCTTCTTCGCCGCACCAGCACCACCAGTGCTGGGACGCTCATGCACCATCACTCCCATCATCCGCACTAACTGCCCTGAGGCTATACTTCTCCCGTGGGGAGTCATCCCATACTTGGCTGCGCATACAACATCAGCCTCAGTGGGCTGCATCGCAGCGGC
The DNA here is from genome assembly GCF_046119375.1 of Phyllobates terribilis. Taxonomy (NCBI): domain Eukaryota; kingdom Metazoa; phylum Chordata; class Amphibia; order Anura; family Dendrobatidae; genus Phyllobates; species Phyllobates terribilis. Next base: position 28,959,088 of record NW_027362768.1, on the reverse strand, counting down.
GGTCCCCACTGACCGCAATCCACGGGTGGCGTAGTCGGACAATTATAATACTACTAAGTCAGCCACTGGTTTGACCACCATGGGCACGGACCGGCTCATCGCCACGGAGACTACAACCCCCAGCGATCCGGCTCCGGGTATTCCCCGCATACACGTGCACGCACAACACAGGCCCAGGGGGCGAGTCATAAACACCCAACTTTCAGGGTCGGGTTTGATCATTTCTAGTTAAGACACAATCTGTTTGTTTTTTTTGTAACAGTATTAGTAGTACTTTGTCCTTACAGTCATGAATTACCTGTAGTTGCTCACTTAGGATCAGAACATCAAGAATTACCTGTAGTTGCCCACTTAGGATGAGAACATCATGAAATACCTGTAGTTGCTCATTTAGTATGAGAACATCATGAATTACCTGTAGTTGCTCACTTAGGATGAGAACGTCATGAATTACCTGTAGTTGCCCACTTAGGAGGAGAAGGTTGACTCTTTCCAGCTGAGTTGATGGATCTCACGATGATTTTGTAGGATGTAGCAGCTTGTAAAGCAGTGACTGTTCCTGGGGAACTGCTGACAAATGACTCAAGGAACACCTGTCCAGCCTGAGCGATGACCTGGTATCCAGTAGCCCCAGACACCTCTGCCCATTCCACTGTGATACTATTACTTAGCTTAGAATACGCTTGTTCAATAATAGGGACGTCTGGAGCTGCAAGAAATGGGAACCAGAAACAGTTACAGGTAATCAAGTCAATACATAGAAGCTTCAGAGGAAGAAAACTGGAAAGTTACTAACCTGTAAGCTGTAGAGTCTGAGCGTGAGCGAGAGTATTGCCATCATTGTCCATGGCTTCTACAATTACTGTATAATTAGTGTTAGGAAGCAAGGTGTTTACAGTTCCCATAATAGTTGTGGGATTGAATACAGCAAATGCAGACTGTGATGCTGACATCACAGGGGATGCAGTAATGCCATATGATGTGGCACCAGCAACTTTCGTCCATTTAACATATATACTTCTCGATGTGACGTCATACGTGGATATTGAAAAGTCTGCAAAATAAATGAAGATGAAGAAGACATGGTGGGTATGGTGAAGGAGAATCTGAATAGAGAGGAAAAGGTCTAGTTTCAGTAGCTGCCAGGAAGGTTTGTGATAGGACACCATGAGCTGAATGGACCTCAGAAATCTCAAAGGGCAAATGTTTTCTTTCTACTGTATAGCTTACAAAACTCATCATTTTTGAATATCCACTTGTTTTCACTGACTGAAAACTGGTTACACTCAAAGGCTAAAAACCTTGTACTGACTTGGCTCTATTCACAAATTTGCAGTTTTTTACAATGAATCAATGGAGGTAAAAAGAAAAACATATATACAAGTTGTCATTTTTCTTTTGCAAAAAAAAATACACGATATTTAAGTAATGTGTGCAAATTGCACAAAAACGCTGTATAGGGAATGTATTTTCAGTGTATAACTGTCCTGATTTAGGCATCAATCAGACATCTGTTTTTTCTCAAAAGTGAAAAAAAGATGAACCGATTTTCATCAGTGGGCTGGATCACATTTTCATCATTTTTTATCATTAGTAATTCTCTTGCATACGAAAAAAAAATTGCAAAGCTTCTCTTACCTACCACAAAGTTAAAATATGGACACCACACACATGAATGACATCCATGTACTGTCCATGAGGTTCACACACCCATAGACTTCCATGGGAAATTTTGATAAGTGACTTAGATAAGAAACGGTCCTGTCTCCAAGACATGGAGTTAGGCCCTGATTCATCAAAGCAAATGCACCAGAATTCTGACATAAACTGCTTTGAAAAGGAGCGAAAAATTTGCACAACTCTAAGTTGTGCACATTTTTTGCGACTTTTGGTTTTTTTTAAACCCGTTTCTCCCAACTCCATCAAAATGGGTGATTTCTCCATCAGAAATCTCCCTCCAGTGGCACATGGAGGCATATGCAACGTGTCACAACTTCCTATAGTGCTCAGCGATCTCCTACTTGTAATACACTGGAATATAGCAAAATCAGTGTTTTTAAATGCTATAAATACAAATAAATATAATAAGCTGAAATGGGTGCAATATGCTAACTATTGTAGCAAAGCCAGGTAGGATAGGGTTAAGTCCTAGCACTTCAGGTCTTGATTAGCTGGACCTGCCTAGTTTTGACTAAGAAACAGGTCCTGGGTTCACTAGGTGTATCAGTCTGCTGGATGTTGAGCAGAGTTGAGTGTGCTGCTGGTGAGTGAGCAGCCAAAATGTGAGCTATGGCTGGGAGAGACACATGCCAGGGTCTCTCTCTGAACGGAGACTGCATGAGTCTGCTAGGAAAGTTGAGCAGTCTGTGTATTGGAGCTGCAGAGAACCATGTGGAAGCTGCAGCCTGTTCAGTGTGAACTATGCCCAGAGTTAAACACTTCTGTTTGGCACTGGAAGCTGCTGGAGCTTGGGCTGAAAGGGATACTGAGACTGGTGGGATTGTGCCTCTTCTGTGTATGAAGTTTGGTCCGAGAGAAAGGATCCTAATTTGTTCAAGTGAGCCTGCACTAACATATGTGCCCTGCTAAATGAATTATCTATTTGCTGTGATACCTTTGTGCCCAGAAGAGGCTATTTTTGGTTTTGAATCCCTTGGAGTTTTATGAAAGCAATAACTGCAGCTGTTTGGACCAAACCACATTGCCTGTATAAACACTACCTAATGCCTATCTGAGAGAGTGAATCGGTACACTATATCATACCACATAGAAAGAAAGAAAGATAGACAGACAGATAGATAGATTTACCTGTGCTCAAAGAAGCCATCTGGAAAAAAAATAATATAAAACAATCAGTAGACCATATTCAGAATGCCAAGTGTATTGACAGTAAGCTGAGCTGTCATATTATATATACTTCATCTTTACACTGTACTTGCTAACAAGCAGGATATTAAACAACTCATTTTGGATTTTACACAATATGAAGTTAAAGAGGCTGTCTCACCTTCTATCTTCAGGAGCACACCTCAACCCAGACTTTTGGCTTCTTCCATGCCAGGAGTGATGCACTCCTGATGATTGACAATTTGGAGCAGCAGCATGACTGCTTCACTAGCTCGTATTGTGCACTCTCCCATGCTACAGCAAAAGACAGAGGCAATGATGCCAGCTATCCGGCCAGCTTCAGAGCAGCGTTTAAAGAAGATGTCTCACCTTTTATCTTCAGGAGCACACCTCACCCCAGCCACTCAACTTCCTTCTTGCCAGGGGCAAAGCACTGCTGATGATTGACAGTTTGGAACAGCAGCATGGCTGTGTTGCTGTCCGGTATTGTGCACTATCCCTTGCTGCAGCAGAATACAGGGGCACTGATGCCAGAAATCCGGACAGCCTCAGAGCAGCGCTTACAAGCTCTATAAAAAAATACCTTGCCTGGGAGGCAGGCCGCATAGGATAGACTCCAGAGTTGGCTGGTAACTTAGTGTTATGCGCGTACCACACTCACACATGAGTAAAGGGAGTAAGGAAGACTATAGAAAGAAGTCATACCCACACCCAAATGGTCCCTGTACAGACTAGTCAATCCCTAGCCACCCAAATAAAGACACCACCTAGGACCTGACTCCCTAAAAGGCTGTTAAGTGTTTCTCGTGCCTCCTGCGGAACCAGAGGGGAGGCCGCAACACACTTCCAACAAAGGGAGAGGAAGGTGTGCAGGTGGACACAAAGACGCAGGGTGAGGAACTTAAAGCATGTTCATAAAAAGGGAGAGAGGAAATTGTAAGGAGAACCAAAAAATAAATGAAACTAGAATAACCTCCTAGAAACCTAAAAGCCATAAAAGGAAAAGATGCTGGGAAGGTAAACAAGCAGACACACTGTAAAAATATAAGCGGTGTACGTCTAACAGGGAAAATCCCTTAGTTAAAGGGCTGGAACTCCTAAGCACAAATCCACCTTGAAGTATAGCCAGCAAGAAAATGCAGTGAAGAGATAATATATAAAGCCCCACCTAGAACGTGATAGTACAAACCAAAATGGGAAAATGGAAAACACCTGGAAAGGAGCAAACCTAGAAGACAGCATAAAGACAATAGGAACAATCAGCATTTGGACAGGGAAGGAAAAGAGCAAAAGCTCAACAGACAGAAGAACCGACCACAAAGCAACAGGTCACCGGATTGAATCCCCAAACTGAGCCATGACACCTAGACAACAAGCAGTAAACTATAGAAATAAAAATCCCTCCATTCTTGAGTACAGATAGGATTTTTAATAAGAGGTAAATTGCAAAGTTGCTTGTTTTGCTAAGCTCTTTGCAATTTTACTCATTTAAGAAAATGAGAGAACCCCTTTAATAGTAAAACAAAAATAATAGCTATGATTATCTTTTTAAAAATTCACAATTACCACGCAAGCTGAACAACCTTAGATGGATTTTTCCAGAATTTTCATATCTATTCTTAGAATATGTCATCAATATAGCCTGGAGTCCACATAGGAGATGAGCTGCAGTACTTGCATATGACCACTACACAGTGAATGGAGCTGTGATGTTCCCTCAATTAACTGTGTACACGCTGCCCTGCAGCTGAAAATTGCTGATCGGAAGGGGTGCGGAGTGTCTGAACCCCAATGATCTGATATTGATGACCTATCTTGTAAGCCTAGTAAACCCCATTAAAATAAACATGGTAATAATACTGATATAGAGGAGGCAGTTGTACCCTATTAAACAGCTTCATATGTGGCTGGTTAGAGGTTTTGGGAAATACTTTTTTGCACCTGCTCAGTCTTTCAGCAGAGTCTAGTTGTAAAGGGCTGAGTTGTCTGGGCTCATTCTGTTCAATGACAGGCACATTGGGGATCATTTGATCTGCAATTTAATACCATTGAAATATTTTGATTCCTAATCCATTTTTTATCTCTCTGCAAAAAAAAAACAGATATGCTTAGATTATGCTAGCTAGTTTTATTATGGCTTTTTATTATTTTTAAGCTAAAATAATAATTATACTAGTGTGTATGTGTATAATCTACATTACCATATCCTGCTAGACATGCAACTGTGTGATAGCAGTAATACTGCCAGGAATGGTAAATCTCGTCTACCTGACTAAGATGTAGACAAGGTATTGAATAAATATTTCCGCTGCATAGTCACTTTCTGAATCTGCTCATTCATAAAAATGAGAAAGTTCCTATCTGGTGACAGAGCAGATAATGCAGATTTGGCTCAGTATTAACAAATGACCTTTCCACCTTCCTACTGTAATTTGTAACAAACGAAGCCTTGATATCCACTAATACTTTCACTAATGCAGGTGAAGGTATAACAGGGCTCGGCATCTCTCTCCTCCACATATACGTATATACAGAAATAGATTTCTTGTACGGAATTGTCTGTTCGGTATATCACATTGGCTGGAGACCTTTACAGTGCTTTTCATTTTTCCATCTCTTGGGAAGCACAGATAACATTTCTCTTAGGATAACTCAAATTCCTGGCAAATCTTTCTCCACTTTATTCGTTCAGCAAATTTGGCATTAATGAAATTCTGCCAACAAATGAGACACCTAAATGGATAATATTGTAGTTATTCTGATTCTTTGATAGCTTTATGTATACAGCGTCTTTGACATTCACATGAACTCTATTTAAACCATTTTTTTTCTAGCTAGGCAACAGCATAAAACATAGGCTTTATTGAAGGAGTTGTTCAAAATATGTAAAATGCTCCAAATAAGCAGCAGGAGCAGTAAAGCAATGACATAATACATACTCACTCTCTGTTCCAATCACTAGCATCAGCGGTATACAATCTGATAACTATACTGCAATTCATCTGATAGCTATCTTATGTGTATGGCCCGTTTAACTGCTTGTGGACCACCCAACAACTTAAAATGTTAGGCTGTCCTACCTATAACTCTGCAGTGACATTCTAAAATGTCACTGCAGAGTCACCAGCTGCAGGGGCGGGAGTCGGCTGTCAGAGACACAATGAATTCCCACACAGAAAGCAGAGGTGGTTATTTACAATCTCTGCCTTCCTAAATGTTGTATACTCAGAACTAAACATACTCTGTGCATACAGTATAGGAAGCACTAACAGCGCTACTTTCTCCTATCCATTGATCATGTGATTGCCAGATGCCTGAAGGGAGCAGAAGCTGCTGGGTCTTGGCAAACCCAGGTCAGCTCAGCAGTGTACTCAATAGGCTGAATTAGAACTGTAACTTGCGGTAAAATGCTATCCCCTGTTAAAAAGATAAGCAATAATCAAAATATATTTAAATGCTCAAGTACCCCCACCCCAAAGGTCTTTTAAGATGACCCTATGGGGACACTATGTGTGACCTAAATGGAAAAGAAAAATCTGAATAACTGCTTTTGCCCCACCCCTTTTGGAAGAGATTACTTGGCCGATCTATAAAAAAAATTCTACAGAAAGGGGAACACAATTGTAAATGTATTTTAGTGGTCCTTTGTAGTCGTGAAAAAAAAAGAAAGAAAACATGTGAAAAATAGACACATACTTCCTTTTTTTCTCTTTACAGTTTCACCGCTATCGTAAAAAAGAAGAATATAGAAATGATTTAAAAATTATGCCCCACCTATCACAGGAAAAAAAAATCAGAGCTTTTGAAATGGCAAGTTCGAAAAAAATCCTGAAAATGCTGGAATTGTTTCCTGCACAGTGCCGCTACTTTCCAGGTACAAATGCAGGTTCAGCATGAAAGCAGCACTGCAGATCTCAGCAACTGGTGGTATGAACATAGCAATATCCCATCATAGGTTAATATGGAAAAATATCATTAATGATTGACCATGGAAAAGTGTCTCCTAGTTTTTGAGAAATTTCAGTGAAATTGCTGGTTCCTATAATAACACCAATGGCATTTATACCCTACCTGCTCCATCGGACCAGCTTTTAATGTTGTTTCTATAATTCTACCAATATTATTTTAACAAAAAATATGTGTGTGGATTTCAATTAAAGAAAAACACTGCCTGAGAATTCCTAGTACCAGCAGATGTTACTCGTGAGGCTGGGTCTACATGGTCACTTTGGCCGTGACATAGGTCGAGTGGCAAAAGTTTGCTCCGTGTTGTTGCTACATTGCAGCACAATACAAGTAAATGGAGTCAAATAGCAAACCCGAGGGTACTGCGGCCACAACAAGCAAGCCGCTCAGCTATCTCCTGCTGTCCCAACACAGAGCCATGTTCTTGGGATCATGAGGGCTCATAGCGATCACAACGCCAGTGATCAGCAAGTTATCCGTTATATTATTAATAGGTGATATCTTTAAAACATGGAATGAACCATTTCAATAGTTTAACTTCACATCATCTTTGAAGTATAAGTTTTTATATATTTCATTTTTTCAAATTTTTCCATGTTTGTACTGTCATAAAAAATCATATATTAATCTTTATGACAAAAGTTTAGCAAAATGCCACCAATCCAAAAATTTAACTCCAATAGAGACAAAAGGACAATTTGGGAGACGACAATAAGTAAGAAAAGGTAGGTTCACAAGAGCGCATAAAAAATTGTTCAGAGTTTCATTAAGGCTATCTGCCCACGTTGCGGAAATGAAGCGGAAAATTTGCGCTTCATTTCCGCATGTCCTTTGCCGGAAAAACGCATGCGGAATTTCGCAAGCGTTTATCGCGTGTTTTCGACATGCGGAATTGCCTTGCGTTTTTTATTGCATTGAAACGGCAATTCCGCATGTGGAAACGCAAAATTAATTGATATGCTGCGGATTTTTGTGCGCATCAAAAACGCTGCGGAAAAATCCGCAGCATGGGCATAGAACTTGCGGATTCTCATTGGGGACCATGGGGTGCGGATTACCAAGCTTTTTACAAGCGTTTCCGCTGCGGAACTTCCGCATCAAATACGCTTGTAAAACGCTACGTGGGGACATACCCTTAGTAAAGTGGGACGATTTTTTTCTCACTTGTCATCCGTGTGCAATCCGTTTTTTACAGAAGCAGCTATTAATCATTTATAAGACCATTTACAGTTTCCTATGTTACAGAATTGCTATATATCTGTAAAAAACGGATGCTGTGCTGTATCTTCATCTGGGATCTGAATTTTCTTTTCACACTCATAGACTTGAATGGGTGAGTTTCATCCGATTTATGGAAGAAACTAGTGCTTGCTGCAATTTTCACTGAGATTCAGTCAGTGAAAAAAAAATCGCTCCTCGGCACAGCCCCATTGAATAACGTTGTTTTGAGTGAAATCCGTTTTTTTGGCAGACAGCTCTTGGACCAAAAATACGGTTGTGTTAACGAGCCCTTATTGTAAAAAACATTGGCACTGATGTTAGAATGTAAATCGAGAATACCGCACACCTCGACAAGCTAAGCCACTAGCCCACTAGCCTCGGGTGTAAGTTTTGCACTGATGTCCTGTCTTGGGAAAACCCGTACAGGGAAATCTGAAACTGTGTGTTCCATACACAAAATATTTTTTTTCTAGATAAAACAGATTATTGCTGGATCATGCTCATAGATTTATGTCTGATCCAAGAATCATTTAAGAAATGATATTTTACTAAGGATATTAAATCAATGGGAGATTAATACTTTCAGATGCTCAACATAATACGGAAGGTGTAACAGGTTGTATAAGAAGAAACAAAAAAAAGTTGGAATACGATGTCCAAAGTTAATAGAACAAAGTCTTTGTAATATTTCTAGATATCATTACTTATTCTCACTTGCAGAACAAACCACACTACAATTATAAAAAGATAGAATGGGGCTATATATACTTGCTTTATAGAATCTCATGCCTGCACTCATGTAATCTTCACCTATTGAGTTATTACATATTGCACATAGTATATATTCAAGGTGAGTAATTCTTCTTTTCCTATGTGTTATGACAATTTTGCAGACTTTCAATGTGCAGCTGCAATATTTTGTAGTAAATGTAACGTTATAATAAATCTTACTGTAAGAGAAAAATGAAGGGAATTACTTACCGCTGTAGATATATGTAGCAGAAGATGAAGGAGGGCGAGATAAGGTGAGGTTCTTGTTACCATTTTCATCTCTTCCCTCATAAATCACCGCTCACAGCTGCTATAAAGAATGCTCTCCAAGTCTCAGATCCTGCTCTAAGGTTGTTGATAGAATGTGGGTGGAGGCAGAAAAGGTATATACTGTGGGATACTGTATCCTAAGGGGAACAAACCTCTTTTGACGAGAAAATCAAGCTATTGTGTGAGCAAAAAAGGCACTATAGCAAATGTCCACGTTCAAGTGATCAACATCATGCACATAAAAGTCATACATTGTAGACAAATCTGAATATAATTCCAATAAAACCAGTCCTGACAACGTTGTTGCTTATATTGGCTGTGATGATTTTTCATTATTTTATTTTACTTTTTTTACAATTGTTCCTTTCTCACACAAATTGTTGGAAAGTGTTATTGATATTTGCATCAATGTTATGACAGATATATTTGCATATGCACGTCCCACATTAGGCCAGTCTGTGTAGTTGTATCCCTCAATATGTGTATGTGCACAATCCTGTGTACTAGACAAAGGGGTTGGACAATAGAAACAGGTTGTCTCATGAAGACCTTTTACCATATGTATTAATGACATCATAAAGAGGTTCTCACTCTCGGGACCTTGGATCCATCCAAAAAAGTTTATGGTACGTCATGAATTCGCATGGTCAGCATGTGATATCAATTTCTCTATTGCTGCAGGAGAAATATAAGGCCAGTAGCATATCATGTCATGAATATGTTGGTGCTATATAAATAAAAAGATTAGATTATTATATTTTACCAACAACAACCAATGAGCTCCGGGGGTTTCTGACATCAGACCCCCATAGATCAGCTGGCTACAAAGGGGGCTGCTAGGTTAAGTTCCCACATTGAGTTTTTGATGCTGCATATTTTCATTGCACAAAAAAATGTAGCGTTTTACAGTCCCTGAAAGGGAAATGGGATATATAGAAATCTCATGCCCTATGAGCTTTTTTTCTTATGCTGCGTAAACCGACCTACGTTTTTTAATTCTACAACATGTCAAATTCTCTTGCAGTAAATATATGTTTTATTTGTGCATATTCCCCGTAGAATTGAATGAAATTAGGAAAATCCAAAGGAAAAATATCATATATGCTCTTAGTACATTTCTTTAGCGTAAATGCACTAAAAATGCATGTAATCTACACATGAATTTGTCAATAAAGTTTTATCAAAGCTAAGAAACAGATAGTATCTAAAACAAAGCAGCTAAAATATGACATACCAAAAGGAGAAAAAAAGTACAGCAGAAATAAACATGATAAAATACATGTAAAAAACACTCAATAAACGCAATAACTTAATTTAGCTAATAGGTGCAGAAAAGTTGCAAAATCAAAATCTCTCCAAATACTCATTGTGGGAACGTAGCTTAATGGTGACAAAACTCTTGGAAGGTTGACAACTGAGATGTTGTCTAAAGTTTCTTGTATGAGAATAAATTCTCAGCTATGAACATGTCTTGTATTTTCTATCAGAAACATCTAGCAATTCTCTAAGATACTTTAAGGGGATTTTCACAGCACAGCCCTATCCTCATGATTTAAGCTACAGTATAATGCAATTCCTTGCAAAGTGTGTTACCAGGAGGGTTTTTGTGGAGGGAAAAACTGTGGAGGGGCTGTATATTGCTAAACTGACACAGCAAACTATCTATTGCCAGGATCATTTTCTCTGATGACACCTGCTTCAGATTGCTTGAGACTCCTAGAACAATGATTGTCTGAAGAATAAAAGGTGGGCGCTACCATGAGTCCTGTGTCATGCCAATAGTAAGACATCCTGGGACCAATCATGTGTGGGGGGTTTTCATCTAAGGAGGGGGCTTGCTCACAAATTTGCCTAAAAATACTGCCAGGAATAAAGAACTGTATCTAAACATTTTCCAAAAGCAACTTCTACCAACGATCCAGGGGCAATTTGTGGATGAACAATGCTTTTTACAGCATGATAGAGACCACGTCACAAGGCAAAAGTGATAACCAAGTGGCTCAGTGAACAAATCATTGACATTTTCGATCCACGGCAAGGAAACTGCCAAAATCTTAATCCCATTGAGAACTAGCGGTCAATCCTCCAAAAGCCTGTGGACAAACAAAACACAGAAACTGAGATAAACTCCAAGCACTGATCAGACAAAATGTGCTGTCATCAGTCAGGATTTGGCCCAGAAGCTGATATCCAGCAGCCACGAAGAAGGGCAGAAATCATGGACAATAAGGGTCAACACTGTAAATATTGAGTCCTTGCATAAACTTGATGTATTTGTCAAAAAGTGTAAAAACTTATGAAATGCTGATAATTGTACTGTAGTAACCATAGAAATATTGAACTAAAAGATCAAAAAACACTGAAGCATCAAACTGTAACAACCAAAATTCATGTCAGTCTCAAAACTTTTGGCCACGACTATATTGTCTTGATTCCACCACTCACGGTGTCCTAAAGATGATGTGAATGACAGCTCTGCCACCCTATGGGATCGAGGGCTGGCTGAGCTGTCAGGATTGTGAGTGACAGCTCTACCGCCCAATCTGAGGCACAGGTGTGAGTATTGTAAATGACAGCTCAGCCCTCCTATCTGGCTGTGTCTGTGGGATCTCCTCCAGGTGTCATATGATCTCGATGATTACAGGGCTATTTAGCACTCTGACAATTGTCAGATCATTGCCAATTGTAGCATTGCTCAAGTGGTGTGTTTGCTCTGCACTCTGAGTTGTATTCTGATCTCTGTTGCCCATCTTGACTTTACCTTTTTGACCATCCGTTTGACTTACCCCTTTGTGTTGATCCGCTACCTTTCTGATATTCTGACCTCGGACTGTTACCGGACTACCCTTTCGTCTTTCCCCTTTGTCTACAAGCCCTCTTGGTACTGACCCCGGACCTCTTGACTATCCTGCCTCAGGGTAAGTCCGTGAGTAGTGACTAGCATCACATGTATACTGCCTAATGAATTGATACTGTACTGGGCTAACCATTTATTGGGTGCATTGAACTGGTCACAGTTTCTCAGTAGACAGCTTGGTACATTCATGAAATCCCTTCAAAGCATAAAATCCCTCAACTGCTCATAATATCCTGGTTTAGATGTACACTGATTTCTCATGTGAAACTGAGATTTGCATATCATGCTTACTTGTAAACTTTTAACAGCATATAGGGTAACCAGAATTTGCGCTAAAGACTTTACTTGCATTTACAAAGGATTATCCACTTCTAAAAATTATATTGATGTATTTGTAATGTGATTATACTAAAGCTACTAATATAATCAGATTTCCAAATTTTTCCCAATCTTCAGTTATCAGTTCAGTTGTTTGTCCCAGCATTTGATTACATATTGCTCGGCCCTTATTCACATTTACGTCATTTGATATATGGTAAGGTTTTAATACTAGAGGATAGGACTGTCCCGAATATGGTTACCTTGATGTGGTGACATGGCTTTTAAGTTTTTTTTAATCAAAATAATGTTAACTAAATACCCTATGTTATTTTGGAGGACTATGTAGAGTCCATTATTCTGTATGAAGGACTATGTGGGGCCCATTATTCTGTATGGAGGACTATGTGGGGCCCATTATTCTGTATGGAGGACTATGTGGAGGCCATTATACTGTATGGAGGACTATGTAGGGCTCCTTATTCTGCATGAAGGACTATGTGGGGCCATTATTCTGTATGGAGGACTATGTGGTGCCCATTATTCTGTATGGAGGACTATGTGGGGCCTATTATACTGTATGGAGGACTATGTGGGGCCATTATAGTGTATGGAGGGCTATATGGGGCCCATTATACTATATGGAGGACAATGTGGGCCCATTATACTTTATAGCGGACTATGTGGGGCCACTATACTTAATGGAGGACTATGTAGGGCCATTATACTGTATGGAGGACTATGTTGGGCCCATTATTCTGTATGGAGGACTGTATAGGGAACATTATTCTGTATGGAGGGCTATATGGGGCTATTACACTGTATGGAGAACTATGTGTGGTCCATTATTCTGTATGGAGCACTATGTGGCCAAATGCTTTTTACTGCTCTTACATAACACATTGTCACGGGTGTATCAGAGGTGACAGACAGTTGCCCTGCAGTTGGTTGCAGGAGATCTCTACGTTTGCCATTACAGACATCTTCTTAGATGAGAGGCTCTAGGACCTAGCGGCTACCTCCCTCTGGGTAATTAGCTCTCTGGTCTGGGTGTATAAATACCTGGTGTGTCTGAGAGGGAGGTTCCGGCGATATTCATTACTACTTTTGAAGGCTTAGAAAGAGCTGTACTTCGTCCTCTCTGGAGCTTGAGGCCGTGTGCACATTTGTCTGGAGTTCGTCTAAAGCTAAGCAATATCCCCCTGTTTGTCTACACTTGTTGTCTATAGAGTTTAGTGAGATCGACTAGTGCTCATCTCCTCCCGTCCCTAGCCTTAGCCATACGCCAGGGAAAGTCAGGGCGGAGCACACATGTGGCGATTGGCGAGGAGCCAATATTGGAACGGTAGTTGAGACAGGGTGACACTAGACCAGACTAGGAGGTCTCCACTCCCCCCTTTCCCTAGTGTCTGGGCTTCCTTTCCCTTTTCCCTCTGTGTTCACTAAGTTTTTCTCACACCTGGCATGACACACTTTATATTCCTGTATGCCCCATTTGTGATTATGTGTTTATTTTATTCAAAGATCTATTAATTAAAATGTACTGTGTTTGTGGGATAACTCCTTTACATTTGTTTGTTTCCATATGAAAAGGTTCATCGTTTGATAAGGAAAAACTTCCTCAATTGTAGACTTGTTTTTAATAAATATCAAGGTTGGTGAAAGACTTTGTCCAAGGTTTTAATTTTGGCTCCCTGTGTATTTGAGTTTGACATCCCTGAGCTCAGAGACATGTATATTGAGCTCAGTGTCCGAACAGGAAAAAGAAAACTGCTAGACATTACCATCTTCCTCCTATAAATGCACTATTATATACACAGGTATACTCCATACACATAGCTGCTGTGATAATCAGCGGTGCTCTGTCATTATACAAAAAGTCACTGAAAGCCGTAAGTAGAAAAAGTGAAGATAACGGCACTCACCACATCATGGAAAAATCTTCTTTATTATTGCATAGCAACGTAAAAATCAGGTGGTGAGAGTACAGGCAAACAACAGGAGGCTATGAAGGTGTTGTGTCTACTGGCGCATGGTGGGTACCTGATGAGTTTGTTACTTTAAGTAGTTTACACACTTTGGGGACCACTTTATTGAAAATTTACTTCCTTTTTATGTTACCAGATATCGCATTTTAAGGCATGATGCATATCGATGCAACTTATATGACTTTCAAAGTGTGACGGTAAAGTAGGTAATCTTATGCAAATTGTGCCATCACTCATTTATCTATATGTTCTTATCTCTAACCTGCCACATTTCTATAATGCTTTATTTGCTACCTTTTAGGGGGTCTAAGATGGCAGCTGAACAGGTCTTGGACAGGAACTATGTGTCCCCAAGGTGCCAGGCTCTAGCACACATAGTGCTGGGAGGAGTTTAATGGGCCCGGATTATGGGTTCGGGTTTTACGAGCATCTGAAAGAGCTGGGTGGGATCGGCTGCTCACTTACCTCAAGTCCAGGTTTTGGGATGGCCTATTTAAGGCAGCTGGTGCTGTCTCACTTAGTCTGTGTGTGTGCAAGGTAAGGAGGCCTTGTATGTGCTGCTCAGACCCGGCTGGAGTCTGAAAGTGAAGGTTTAACATTTAAATAACTGAGCCTATGCTTTATATGGACTGGTTATTTTCCATTTTGGTTCTGTTATACCTTTTTGTTCCCAGAAAAGACTGTTTTATTTTGTTAAACCAGACGGTTTATGCACATTTAATAAACTGCCCGTTTGTTTGCTCCGACGAACTGAATCCTTGTGTGAACCAGAGTCTACCATAGAGCCGATCCCTCATATCGGGAATCTTATTTATTAGTATTTACAAGTAGTCACTATTATAGAAATCTGGGCCCTATGTGTATTATTCATGAACGCCTCTTATTATGCTATGTACAGTGCTGCTCACCATTATTGGTACCCCTTTATTTTTTTCACAGTCTGTACAATATCTCCAGAAATAAATGGAATTGTACCAAAGTTATATCATCAGGATTTTTTAATTAGTGGTCCAAAGTAATACAACAATAAAACATTGTTTTTCAACTTCCATGTTGCAATTTCAAAGAAGAAACAGAATGAACAGCATGTGCACCTAATTAATACTTGGTTGTACACCCTTTAGCATTGAGGACAGCCTCCAAACGTTTCTTGTAGCCATCTATAAGCTTCTTGCACTTCTCAGCTGGAATTTTCTCCCACTCTTCCTTTGCAGTTTGTTCAAGCTCTTGAATGTTTGCAGTGTTCTTTTTCCCAATGGCAGATTTCAGCTCACCCCAAAGATTTTCAATGAGATTGAGGTCAGGACTCATTGCTGGCCATTTTAAAATGTTTAAAAAGTGTGTGCTATGGGGTACAATTTTTTCTTTTTCAACCATTCCTGTGTACTTTTGGATGTGTGCTTTGGTTCATTGTCTTGCTGGAGAACTCATGATCTTCGACTCAAACCAAGTGTTCTTACAATGGGTAGGACATTTCGCTCTAAAATATCTTGATAATTCTCTGATTTCATGATTCCTGTGATATGGTCAAGGCCTCCAGTACCGGATGCAGCAAAGCAACCCCACAGCATTATGGATCATCCACCATGATTAACTGTTGGTAAAGTGTTCTTTTCCTTATAAGTTTCATTACACCATCTGTAAACAAACTGTTGCTTTGCATTGCCATTTTTGTTTCATCTGTCCACAGAACATTTTCCCAGAAGGATTGTGGTTTGTCAAGGTACTCTTTTGCAAAGATCAGTAATTCCTTTTTATGTCATTTCTTCAGAAATGGTTTCTTCCTTGACCTTTTCCCATAAATCTCTGCTTGGTTTAGTGTGCGGCGTATGGTATTTGTTGAAACCTTGACCCCAGACTGTTCCAGGTTGGCCTTCACGTCTTTAGATGTTGACGTGGTGTTTTTTCTACCATTCGCACCAACCTTCGAAGACATCTCTTGTCGATTTTCCTCTCTCCCCCATGTCCAGGGAGGTTTTTGATGGTTCCATGCTTGGCAAACTTCTTAATAATGTTGCGCACTGTTGGAACTGGGATACCAAGGTCTTTGGAGATGGCCTTATACCCTTCGGAAGTCTGGTGTTTGCTAATAATAGCAGTCCTGATGTCCTCAGACAGCTCCTTTGTCTTCATCACTATGACAAAGGAACAAGGCCTACCATGTGACTTTTTAAAACACTGAAGTCATCATTCATTGGCTAATTCATGTCACATGGGCACCGACAATTAATCACAGGTGAATCTCTTTTGTGATTTACCACAAGCGAGTCAAAATGTGTTTCCATACTAAATTAATGTAAAGGGTGCCAATACCAGTGACACAGCAAGCTTTAGGTTTTTCTATTTTTCCCTCCCATAGTTTTTTGCTTTAAATTATTGTTTATCATTTGCTGTTTTGTATTTAAAATGAGTGCTCTATACAAAAACCTGTTTCACTTGATTCATTTTTTTCAGGCGATATTCCACATTATGTACTTCAACTTCATGGCTGCCAATAACGATGAGCAGGACTGTATAAATATTGTATGTTTGATTGTCTAAATCTCATAAGGATATCAATCTACTGAAAATTGAATAATGTACTAATATCATCTCCTTCCCTTCCTTTCTCCAAGTGCCCAAGGGCCACTACCTATAGTTGTTTTCAAAAAGCTTGAGGAACACTTTGTGTTCTTCAGGCTTGATAATACTTTTACATTTAGCCCAAACTGGCTTATACACAGCTCCCCCTCTGTTTTTTTGTCTGTTTGTCCATTTATGTAGTTAACTTCTTAAATGTCTTTCAAATCCTTGCTCTCAACCCTTGAATTGATCTCTCATAATGTTCAAGGTTTAAACTCTTTGCAAAAGCAAAAAAAAGCATTTCAATTTTATAAGTCAGTAAATGCTGATATTTATTGTTTGCAATGGGCAGAGAATAGAGCTGGAGTGACATAGGATTCAGATCTACAAATAGATTTCGAAACGCGTAAGGTCTGCCTTACATATGGCGCTTTTTTAATGGAACTAATAAAATGGACGTTTTAACTTTACATTTCTTGTGATGGATTCGGAGAAGGTGCTGGAGTTTTTCTCATCTACTTCCTACTGCTTCTCATCCCTGGATTTGCTACCAAGGATTTCCGTGCACCAGTGGACCCTTATGGCATATGCATGGTAGGCTGAAATTTTTCCTTTTTTTCCTTATACACTTAAAATTATAGACTGTTCATATCTTTGTCAGTGGGCAAACTTACAAAAACAGCAAGAGCGCAAATATTTATTTCCCCCACTGTAGATGCCACATTAGTCATAGTGGTGGTCAGAAATTGTGGGTCATAGCCCTTTTTCAATAATTTTTTGGTTAAGGCGTCCGATTCCTGTTTGAAGTCCTGATCCTTAGAACAGTTGCGATGCAATCTTAAATATTGGCTGCGAAGTACATTCAAGACCCAACTAGGGAAGTGGCAGCTCTCGATGGAAATACAGCTATTTGAATTTGACCATTTTTAATATAGACATTCAGATCAAGGAAATTAATGGACGTAGTACTAGTGGTAGAAGTAAAGTTTAGATAAAAGGTGTTATTATTTACGTCATTAAGGAACTCTTGATGTGACAGTAGGTCTCCTGACCAGATAAACAGGATGTCATCGATGAACAGATGCCATTCTACCAAGTTCGCGCAGCAACCCGCCCGAGTGGATGGTGGTCTCTTCCCACCTACCCACATATAGGTTGGCGTAACTGGGCGCAAACCTGGTCCCCATGGCAGTGCTCCACTGCTGGGAGTAGTAGTCCTCTTCATATTTGAAAAAGTTATGTGTTAATGTTAGAACCTTGCTGTTAGGTTTTTTTTCCTTTGCTGGTCACATGACCTTGTTGGCCTATTTAATCCTGCTCCGCCCTTCTGGCTTTGCTGGACTTCATTGTATATCTACTTTCTAGCTAGCCTGTGCTCTGTATCTAACTCTGTTAGTTTGCTTGGTCTACGGACCTCTATGTTCTATCTATTTTGTTTGTTCGTCTGTCTGCTACTATTTCTGTTAGGAGGTGTCCCATATTCCTCCCAGTCCTTAGTACTTGTAGGGATTCCCTCCCCACATCTATAGGTCTCCGTACAGACTAGATTAGGACTTTAGCAGGTCTGATCGCAGGATCAGGTTCCCTGTTACATCGTAGGGATTCAGCTGAGTCCTATAGTAGGGACAGATCTCCTCTCTTTCCTTAGCTTTGGTAGCAGAACATAACAGTAAGTCCAGCCTGCAAATTCTCTAAGGAAAGATTTTTTTTTTTTTTGTTCCATCATGGTGTCGGTTCAGGATTTGGCTAAACACCTGCAGGGACTCTCTCTGGAAGTGGCCGAGCTCCGTCAGCACGTGAGTAACTGTCCTGGAGCATATTTCTTGGAGCCTAAGGTATGTTTGCCGGATTTATTTTTTGGTGAACATCGAGAATTTTTTTCATTTAAAAATGCTTGCTTATTGTATTTTCGTTTGAGACCCAAGTCCTCTGGGGATGAATCCCAGCGCGTAGGGTTCATAATGTCACTTTTGCGCAAAGAGCCTCAGGAGTGGGCCTTTTCTTTGCAACCTAGTGATACATGCTTCAGATCAGTGGATAGTTTTTTTTCTGCTTTAGGACTATTATATGATGATCCTGACCGTGTGGCATCAGCTGAGACTGAGTTGAGACGTTTAAAACAAGGATCAGGTAATGTCGAAAAATATTGTACTCATTTTCGTCGTTGGTCCACTCAAACAGGGTGGAACGATTCTGCTCTGAAAAGTCTATTTCTTGCTGGGCTCAGTGAAAGGGTTAAAGACCTGCTAATTGCTTATCCTACACCTGAGGATTTGCAACAGGCTATGCAATTAGCTATACGGGTGGATAGAAGACTGCGTGCTAGGGTTAATGAGAGCAAATCCTCTGCTATGTCAGTTTCTGGTTATGATAATGTGTGTACTAACAGTGGTGAACCGATGGAGATTGGATCGGTGGCACCTCGCTCTCAAGAAAAAGACCGTCGTTTTTCGGAAGGCTTGTGTTTCTATTGCGGAAAATCTGGTCATTTGATTAAAGGCTGTGAGCTTCGTATGAAGAAAGAAAAAAAAATGGTCAGTCACGCCCGTATTGCCTGTTTAAATTCCAAGGGTATATTTTTAGCTGCTTCCACGATTGCTCAGGAAAAATTAATGGAATTTCGGGTGTTTGTTGATTGCGGGTCTACACTGAATGTAATTGATGGGGGATTCGTGGAAAAACTCAATTTAAAACCTGAACCTTTATCATCCCCCATTGCTGTGGTTTCTGTGGATGGCTCCCCTTTGAAGAATATTACTCTCAAGGTCAGTGAATTTCCTCTCACTATTAATGGTGTTCACCATGAGAAATTGGATTTGGTAGTGTTGAATAACTTGCCTTCTCCAGTAATATTGGGTTTGCCCTGGTTAAAATTTCACAATCCTGTACTGGATTGGTCTACCAGTGAAATTAAATCCTGGAGCCATAAATGTTATGACAAGTGTTGTAACGGGCGTATTGCAGCTTTGGATAGGGGAGAATTGCCTGTTCCTATTCAGGATTTTTGGAGAGTTTTTTCTGAGAAGGAATCGCAGGTTTTGCCTCCCCATAGAGACTATGATTGTTCTATTGAATTTGTCCCTGGAGCGACTCTTCCTAAAAGTCGTTTATTTAACCTTACTATTCCTGAGAGGAAGGCTTTGGAGGAATACATACAGACAAGTTTGGCCGCCGGTCACATTAGGCCCTCTAAGTCTCCTGTGGCGGTTGGATTTTTTTTTGTAAAAAAAAAGGACGGCGGTTTACGTCCTTGTCTGGATTTTCGTGAGATTAACAAAATTACGGTACGCAATCCTTACCCACTGCCATTGATTCCTGATCTGTTTAACCAGTTATTGGGGGCCAAGTGGTTCTCTAAAATTGACCTTAAGGGGGCATACAATCTGTTGCGCATGAAGGAGGGTGATGAATGGAAGACTGCTTTTAACACTCCTGTGGGTCATTTTGAGAATCTGGTTATGCCTTTTGGTCTTACTAATGCTCCTGCATTTTTTCAGAATCTGATTAATGACATCCTTAGACCTTTGATCGGTAAAAATGTGGTTGTGTATTTGGATGACATTTTGATTTATTCGCCAGATCTGGAGTCTCATTGGCGGAGCGTGCGTGAGGTATTACAGTTATTAATGGACAATTCGCTTTTTGCTAAGCTGGAGAAATGTGAGTTCGCTGTACAGAGAATTAGTTTTTTGGGCTACATTATCTCCAGCAAAGGTTTTGAGATGGATCCGGTTAAGGTTCAGGCTGTGCAGGAATGGCCTAGGCCTATTGGTTTGAAATCGATACAGAGGTTTTTGGGTTTCGCCAATTACTACAGAAAATTCATAAAAAATTTTTCTAGTATTGTCAAACCTCTGACTGATCTCACCAGGAAAGGTGCTGATGCGGTTCAGTGGTCTTCTGAGGCCATTGAAGCTTTTGTGTATCTCAAGGAGAGGTTCACCTCTGCTCCCATCCTTATGCAGCCTGATGTTACTAGGCCGTTTTTGGTTGAGGTTGATGCTTCCTCTGTGGGGGTTGGCGCAGTATTGTCTCAGGATAACGGGGATGGATTACATCCCTGTGCCTTTTTTTCAAAAAAATTTTCGGAGACTGAACTGAATTACGATATTGGTAATCGGGAATTATTGGCTATTAAACTCGCATTTGAACACTGGCGCCACTTCTTGGAAGGTGCGGAATTTCCCGTTCAGGTTCTTACGGATCATAAAAATCTGATATATCTTGATGCTGCCAAGCGCCTGAATGCCCGTCAGGCTAGGTGGGCACTGTTTTTCTCGCGGTTTAATTTCTCCGTTACTTACATCCCTGGTACTAAGAATGTTAAGGCGGATGCCTTGTCTCGCAGTTTTTCTCCCATAGTCGGTGCTGAGAAAGAGGAAAACATTTTACAAGAAGGTGTTGTGATAGCTGCTTTAGACTCCGTTTTGGAAGATGAGATTCTTAAAGCTCAGGAGAATGCCCCATCTAACACTCCTCATGGGAGGTTGTTTGTGCCTGGGACCTTTAGGAGAGATTTGTTTGTTGAGTGTCACGAATCTCGGTTGGCAGGTCATCCCGGAATCTCTGAGACTAAGAGACTGGTGGGTCGCAGTTTTTGGTGGCCTGGATGGCAGAAGGAAGTCATTAAGTGGGTGCGCCAATGTACTATATGTGCTAGATCTAAGTCCTCACATACTCCTGCTGCGGGGTTGCTTTGTCCTTTGGAGGTCCCCAGTGCTCCTTGGACACATTTGGCTATGGACTTTATAACTGACCTTCCCCCCTCTGAGGGTTTTACTGTCATCTGGGTGGTCGTGGACCGTTTTAGCAAGATGTGTCACTTGGTTCCCTTCGTCAAACTGCCCTGCGCTAAAACTCTCGCTAAGGCCTTTGTCAAGGAAATTGTCAGACTTCATGGCGTTCCTACTGACATTGTTTCTGATAGGGGTCCTCAGTTCGTGGCTCGTTTTTGGCGTGCCTTTTGTGACAGGTTGGGAATTCATTTGTCGTTTTCATCCGGATATCATCCTGAATCTAATGGCCAGACAGAAAGGAAAAACCAGGATGTTGAGCAGTTCTTGCGTTGTTTTGTGGCAGACAATCAAGAGGGGTGGTCTGAGTTTCTGCCACTTGCCGAATTTGCTCTGAACAATCATACATCTTCTTCTGCTGGTTGTTCGCCTTTTTTTTGTTGTTCTGGGAGACATCCGTCGTTTGGGTCGTTCTCCAAGTTGGGATCTGCCGTGCCTGAGGAGGAGAATTTTTCCGGTGATTTGGAAAGAGTTTGGACGGATGTGCGTGGTAATCTTCAGGAGGCCAACAGAAAATCTAAAGACTACTTTGATAGGAAACGACAGGAGGTTTTGTTCGCTGTTGGTGACATGGTTTGGTTGTCCTCTAGGAATCTGCGGTTGAGGATTCCTTCTAAGAAATTGGGTCCCAAGTTTGTAGGGCCCTTTAAGGTGCTTCAGGTTGTCAACCAATCTGCTGTTAGGTTGGAGGTTCCTACCTCCTGGAGAATTAATCCGGTCTTTCATGTCTCTCTGTTAAAAAAAGCTGTTGTGTCGGATGGTGACGCCTCTGCCTCTGTTCCTCCGGTGGTGGAGGACGGGGAATATGAAATTTCTCGCATCCTTGACTCTAGACGGTATAGAGGTAGTTTGCAGTATCTTGTGGCCTGGAAAGGTTTCGGACCCGAGGATAACTCTTGGGTGAGGTCAGATGATGTTTCCGCGTCCAGACTTATCAGAGCGTTTCACAGGAGATTTCCTGATAAGCCTGGTCCTAGGGGATCCGGAGGATCCTCTTAGAAGGGGGGGTACTGTTAGAACCTTGCTGTTAGGTTTTTTTTCCTTTGCTGGTCACATGACCTTGTTGGCCTATTTAATCCTGCTCCGCCCTTCTGGCTTTGCTGGACTTCATTGTATATCTACTTTCTAGCTAGCCTGTGCTCTGTATCTAACTCTGTTAGTTTGCTTGGTCTACGGACCTCTATGTTCTATCTATTTTGTTTGTTCGTCTGTCTGCTACTATTTCTGTTAGGAGGTGTCCCATATTCCTCCCAGTCCTTAGTACTTGTAGGGATTCCCTCCCCACATCTATAGGTCTCCGTACAGACTAGATTAGGACTTTAGCAGGTCTGATCGCAGGATCAGGTTCCCTGTTACATCGTAGGGATTCAGCTGAGTCCTATAGTAGGGACAGATCTCCTCTCTTTCCTTAGCTTTGGTAGCAGAACATAACAGTTAAGATGAAGACCATGCATTCTTGGATAAAGTTAATCTGCTCGGCGGGCATATTTTGTTGTTGGAAGAAATGGGTAGACACTTCACAGCCTTTGTCATGTCGAATCATAGTAGAGTACAGACCAAAAGTTTGGACACACCTCATTTAAAGATTTTTCTGTATTTTCATGACTTTGAAAATTGTACATTCACACTGAAGGCATCAAAACTATGAATTAACACATGTGGAATTATATACTTAACAAAAAAGTGTGAAACAACTGAAAATATGTCTTATATTCTAGGTTCTTCAAAGAAGCCACCTTTTGCTTTGATGACTGCTTTGCACACTCTTGGCATTCTCTTGATGAGCTTCAAGAGGTAGTCACCGGAAATGGTCTTCCAGCAATCTTGAAGGAGTTCCCAGAGATGCTTAGCACTTGTTGGCCCTTTTGCCTTCACTCTGCGGTCCAGCTCACCCCAAACCATCTCGATTGGGTTCAGGTCTGGTGACTGTGGAGGCCAGGTCATCTGGCGTAACACCCCATCACTCTCCGTCTTGGTCAAATAGCCCTTACACAGCCTGGAGGTGTGTTTGGGTTCATTGTCCTGTTGAAAAATAAATGATGGTCCAACTAAACGCAAACCGGGTGGAATAACATGCCGCTGCAAGATGCTGTGGTAGCCATGCTGGTTCAGTATGCTTTCAATTTTGAATAAATCCCCAACAGTGTCACCAGCAAAGCACTCCCACACCATCACACCTCCTCCTCCATGCTTCACGGTGGGAACCAGGCATGTAGAGTCCATCCGTTCACCTTTTCTGCGTCGCACAAAGACACGGTGGTTGGAACCAAAGATCTCAAATTTGGACTCATCAGACCAAAGCACAGATTTCCACTGGTCTAATGTCCATTCCTTGTGTTCTTTAGCCCAAACAAGTCTCTTCTGCTTGTTGCCTATCCTTAGCAGTGGTTTCCTAGCAGCTATTTTACCATGAAGGCCTGCTGCACAAAGTCTCCTCTTAACAGTTGTTGTAGAGATGTGTCTGCTGCTAGAACTCTGTGTGGCATTGACCTGGTCTCTAATCTGAGCTGCTGTTAACCTGCGATTTCTGAGGCTGGTGACTCGGATAAACTTATCATCAGAAGCAGAGGTGACTCTTGGTCTTCCTTTCCTGGGGCGGACCTCATGCGAGCCAGTTTCTTTGTAGCACTTGATGGTTTTTGCAACTGCACTTGGGGACACATTCAAAGTTTGCCCAATTTTTCGGACTGACTAACCTTCATTTCTTAAAGTAATGATGGCCACTCGTTTTTCTTTACTTAGCTGCTTTTTTCTTGCCATAATACATATTCTAACAGTCTATTCAGTAGGACTATCAGCTGTGTATCCACCAGACTTCTGCACAACACAACTGATGGTCCCAACCCTATTTATAAGGCAAGAAATCCCACTTATTAAACCTGACAGGGCACACCTGTGAAGTGAAAACCATTTCCGGTGACTACCTCTTGAAGCTCATCAAGAGAATGCCAAGAGAGTGCAAAGCAGTCATCAAAGCAAAAGGTGGCTACTTTGAAGAACCTAGAATATAAGACATATTTTCAGTTGTTTCACACTTTTTTGTTAAGTATATAATTCCACATGTGTTAATGCATAGTTTTGATGCCTTCAGTGTGAATGTACAATTTTCAAAGTCATGAAAATACAGAAAAATCTTTAAAAGAGAAGGTGTGTCCAAACTTTTGGTCTGTACTGTATATAAGGAGATGATATCCATAGTACTCAAGATATAATGGTCCCGCCAAGGGACTTTATTCAATATTTGTATGGCATGCTTGCAATCCTTTAGGTGGGAGGGTAGTACATGCACTAAGTCCTGTAGTTGATGATCCACAAATCTAGATAAATTAGCAGTGAGACATTGGATTCCTGAAATGATCGGTCTCCCTGGGGGAGGTGTAGTACCTCTGTCTATTTGGCGGGGTAAAGTTGGTTGGTCAAATTGATTCCCTGGTGTTTCATCAATGGTATTTAGTGGTTTGAATCTATTTTGGGTAGTGATTGGAGTATGGTCAAAATTCTCAAAGTTAAAAGAGGTAGAGGTGCGAGGAGTGGACGGCCCTTGGTTGATGGGCGTGTGGGTGGATGGATTGTGAATTAGGGTAAGTTCGCCATCCGGAGTGGGGTATACTGAAAACCTATCCTCTGAGAGTGTGGAGGCCGAGAGACTGCCTACCACTTCCTCCAAAGAAGGGAGATTGTTGATTACAATGATGTTGATCTGGTAGTGGGACAGCGTCTCTACCAAATTTACTTAGTTTCTTTTCGAATATTTCTTGTTCTTTTTGGTTGATTCTGTTTCTGATACTTTTTGAGAGACAAATGACTTCTGGATGGTTCTGGTAAGGCTTAATATCATTAAAGAGTTTGGTGATTTTTGTTTTATTTTCCAGAAGTTGTTTCTTTCTTTTGTCTATTATAAAATTGACGGCTTGTTTGGAGAATGTTTTGAACATGAGGTCCCACTCTGCTAGAGTGGCTGGATCGCCGATGTCTCCTGATAGGGACTTTGAGGCTATAAGACCAGCAGGGATACTATTGAAAGCTAGATAATGTTCTAGGGTGGCGACCTCCCATAGGTCCCTCATTTCTTTCAGGAGTTGTTCCAGAATTTTAAGAGATTCTTTAATGCCATTGATTTTTTCCTGATTAGGTTTGGACGTTTTTTGATGTGAAGTGTGGAAGAATTGATGAATATTTTCAATACCGTATTTTTCGGACTATAAGACGCACTTTTTTCCTCCACAAGTTTGGAGGAAAATGGGGGGTGCGTCTTATAGTCCGAATGTTGGGGGGGGGGTGTATATATATGTGGGGTGTGGGGGGAGTAGTAGCGGTGGAGGAGCGGGGCACAGGAGGCAGCAGCCGCCCGCTGCAGCCTACACTGTCCCCGCTGCTAAAGAAAATGAATATTCAGTGCTCCCCACGCCCATTGGGCATGGGGAGCACTGAATATTCATGCTCCTTAATAGCGGCACACAGTGTAGCCGCGCTGCGGCTCCTGCTGCTGCCGGAATCGCCTGTGCCCGCTGTTAAAGGGCATGAATAGTCAACCTCTCTCCACGCCCATGGGCGTGGGGAGGGGGTGAATATTCATGCCCTTTAATAAGCGGGTACACGAGATAGCCGGCAGCAGCAGGAGCCGCAGCGCGGCTCCGCTGTGTGCCGGCTATGAAGGAGAGTGAAGTCACTGCTCCCCGCGCACACAGTCTCTGCATGGGGAGCAGTGACTTCCGGCAGCTGATCACTCCTTGTGAGCCATGCATGGCAGTGACGTCATGCGCGGCTCACATGGAGAGATCAGTGCAGGCAGACAGGACGCAGCGCTGGAGGAGAGAAGAGAGGTGAGTAGGAGTGTTTATTTTTTTATGTGCAGCATGATGGGGATTAGGGGGACCATGCATATTAGGATAAGGATGAGGGAGCCATACATACCAGGGTAAGGATGAAGGGGCCATACATACCAGGATAGGGATTAGGGGTGCCATGCATACCAGGACAGGGATGAGGGGTGCCATGCATACCAGGACAGGGATGAGGGGTGCCATGCATACCAGGATATGGATGAGAGGTGCCATGTATACTAGAATAAGGATGAGGGGTGCCATGCATACCAGGATGGAGGGGTTCCATGCATACCAGGATGGAGGAATGCAAGGCATACCAGGATGGGGATGGGGACCACGTATAAAAGGAAGGGGGACATATATACCAGGATGGGGGATATTGTCAGAATTGGGGGACATTACCCCTATACCAGTGTCAGCAGAAGACCCCCTCCCCCTTAAAAGTGCATCATGACCACATTTTTTGCTTAAATTTTTATTTTTATTTTCCTCCATTAAAACCTAGGTGCGTCTTATAGTCCGGTGCGTCGTATAGTCCGAAAAATACGGAACGTTGCTTCCTATCCTGCCAAAGATCTCCCATATTGATTTAAATGCCCGGAGATGGGGAGAACAAAAAATGAAAATATAATAGAGCCTACTGGAGCTGCCGCTGTATGTGTTATAAGATAGTAAATTAAAATAGGATATAGTGAGGCTGGTAGGCTAGGAATACAAACTCTCTACCTGTGGCCATGATCGAGTCTACCCCAGGATCCCTTTCGACACCATTTTATTATTTATCAATTTAGTGACTATTCTAAATCCATCAATAAATTCTTATTCATTTTAGCCACTTCCTAATCTCTTTTATTTGTGTCTACCAGACCAGCGCGAATTATACACTGCTCAAAAAAATAAAGGGAACGCTCAAATAACACATCCTAGATCTGAATGAATGAATGAAATATTCTCATTGAATACTTTGTTCTGTACAAAGTTGAATGTACTGACAACAAAATCACACAAAAATCATCAATGGAAATCAAATTTATTAACCAATGGAGTCCTGGATTTGGAGTCACCCCCAAAATTAAAGTGGAAAAACACACTACAGGCTGATCCAACTTTGATGTAATGTCCTTAAAACAAGTCAAAATGAGGCTCAGTATTGTGTGTGGCCTCCACGTGCCTGTATGACCTCCCTACAATGCCTGGGCATGCTCCTGATGAGGTTGCGGATGGTCTCCTGTGGGATCTCCTCCCAGACCTGAACTAAAGCATACGCCAACTCCTGGACAGTCTGTGGTGTGGTGGTTGGTGGATGGAGAGAGACATGTCCCAGATGTGCTCAATCGAATTCAGGTCTGAGGAACAGGCGGACAAGTCCATAGCTTCAATGCCTTCATCTTGCAGGAACTGCTGACACACTCCAGCCACAAGAGGTCAGGCATTGTCCTGCATTAGGAGGAACCCAGGGCCAACCGCACCAGCATATGGTCTCACAAGGGGTCTGAGGATCTCCTCTCAGTACCTAATGGCAGTCAGGCTACCTCTGGCGAGCACATGGAGGGCTGTGTGGCCCTTCAAAGAAATGCCACCCCACACCATTACTGACCCACTGCCAAACTGGTCATGCTGAAGGATGTTGCAGGCAGCAGATCGCTCTCCACAGCGTCTCCAGACTTTGTCACATGTGCTCAGTGTGAACCTGCTTTCATCTGTGAAGAGCACAGGGCGCCAGTAGCGACTTTGCCAATCCTGGTGTTCTGTGGCAAATGCCAAGCGTCCTGCATGGTGTTGGACTGTTGAGCACAATCCCCATCTGTGGACGTTGGGCCCTCATACCACCCTCATGGAGTTGGTTTCTAACCGTTTGTGCAAGACACATGCACATTTGTGGCCTGCTGGAGGTCATTTTGCAGGGCTCTGGCAGTGCTCCTCCTTGCACAAAGGCGGAGGTAGCGGTTCTGCTGCTGGGTTGTTGCCCTCCTACGGCCCCCTCCACATCTCCTGGTGTACTGGCCTGTCTCCTGGTAGCGCCTCCAGCCTCTGGACACTACATTGACAGACACAGCAAACCTTCTTGCCACAGCTCGCATTGATGTGCCATCCTGGATGAGCTGCACTACCTGAGCAACTTCTGCGGGTTGTAGAGTCTGTCTCATGCTACCACGAGTGTGAAAGCACAACCAACATTCAAAAGTGACCAAAATATCAGCCAGAAAGCATTGGTACTGAGATGTGGTCTGTGGTCCCCACCTGCAGAACCACTCCTTTATTGGGTGTGTCTTGATAATTGCCAATAATTTCCATCTATTGTCTATTCCATTTGCACAACAGCATGTGAAATTGATTGTCAATCAGTGTTGCTTCCTAAGTGGACAGTTCGATTTCACAGAAGTTTGATTTACTTGGAGTTAAATTCTGTTGTTTAAGTGTTTCCTTTATTTTTTTGAGCAGTGTATTTTACTGTTTATATTTTTTTTCTGACACCTTGTGGTAATTGTCAAAATTTGCAGCAGGTCTAATTGACTAGCCTACCAGCGCCACTATACCCTATTTTAATCATTTTAGAAAAATATATTTATTTTAGGATGTTAAAAGGCTTAGGGCTTGTGCACATGTTGCAGATTTGGTGCATTTTTGCCATGCAGATTTGCTAGCAAAACCTGATGCAATCCTGATACCAGCAAAGGGAATGAAAAACCTGAAGTGTCATGCACACGTGGAGTATTTTTGACATGCAGATTTGGTGCAGAAAATAATCGGCAGCATCAATTCTCTGTGCGTTTTTCACCACTGACGTCACTCAAATCAGTCAGAAACAAAACGCATCAAAAACGTGCGTTTTTGCAGCTGCATTTTTCCTGCCCAGAGATGCAGAAATTTTACTCAACATGTGGACAAAGCCTTATATGGAATCTGTCAGCAGCATGATGCAGGGGCAGAGACTAATTCCAGTGTTAGGTCTAAGGCCACGGCCCCACTATCAGTATTTGGTCAGTATTCGATCAGTATTTTTTCTCAGGAGTGGGAGCCGAAACCAGGTGAGGAACAATCAGAGAAAAGGTATAATAGAAACAAGTCACCAATTCTGCATTTATCACCCACTCCTGGTTTTGACCAAAAAATACTGAGATCAAATACTGACCGTGTGAATGTGGCTCAAACTGTTTAAAAACATAAAAACCTCAACATGTGAAACCTTGGATTGTTTTACCCCAGTTCCCCTCAGGAGGATTTATGTCCCCATTC
Organism: Phyllobates terribilis; assembly: GCF_046119375.1. NCBI lineage: Eukaryota > Metazoa > Chordata > Amphibia > Anura > Dendrobatidae > Phyllobates > Phyllobates terribilis. Next base: position 28,929,432 of record NW_027362768.1, on the reverse strand, counting down.
TCTAGGCCATTGGGCAGTGAAATGAATGTTGTCAATCAAACCTACAACTCATCAAAACATAAACGCTGGTGCGGCTATAGAAATGGAAAAATAAGAAAAGTCCTGGTTCTTGGAAGAAGGGGAGGAAAGTAAGAATGTCCTGGTCATACAGGAGTCAGCGCTTCCCTCTGCACGTCCTGCTGGCTGTATACACCGATGTGTCACCACGTTATGCGGCCGTCACACAGCAGACCGCCTGCACAGCTCCTGGCCCCGGCCCCGGCCCTGCATCAGGCTGACGTGTGGGCGGGAACTCGCGGACGCCATTTTGTTGGAGTCCTCATTTACAGACAGTACTGAGGAGCCGGGCCGTGACGTATCCGCCCGTCACTTCTGTTCCTTCCCGCAGGCCCAAGAGTGACTCCAGATAGGAGTCCGGTGCCAGTGACGGGTGTTCTGGCAGCGAGTATGGCGGCTGATATGGGGCTGAAATCCACAGTGTGGCAAAGTGAGTATATGGTCCGTGTCCTGAGCGCGGAGACACCACAGGACGTCGCTGACGCATCTCCGCATATACAGCTAGTGTGAAACAGCGGTGACGTAGGGAGGACACGGGTCCCTGTGTAGCTCTGCATAGTCCAGTGTACCAGTGACGTGACCGTGTGCAGCCTGCCCTCCAGTGTGTGCTATGGGCACAGTACAGGGGCACCACGGTATACAGTGTGTGCTATGGGCACAGTACAGGGGCACCACGGTATACAGTGTGTGCTATGGGCACAGTACAGGGGTAGCACGGTACACAGTGTGCGCTATGGGGTATACAGTGTGTGCTATGGGCACAGTACAGGGGCACCACGGTATACAGTGTGTGCTATGGGGTATACAGTGTGTGCTATGGGCACAGTACAGGGGTAGCACGGTACACAGTGTGCGCTATGGGGTATACAGTGTGTGCTATGGGCACAGTACAGGGGCACCACGGTATACAGTGTGTGCTATGGGCACAGTACAGGGGTAGCACGGTACACAGTGTGCGCTATGGAGTATACAGTGTGTGCTATGGGCACAGTACAGGGGCACCACGGTATACAGTGTGCGCTATGGGGTATACAGTGTATGCTATGGGCACAGTACAGGGGCACCACGGTATACAGTGTGTGCTATGGGGTATACAGTGTGTGCTATGGGCACAGTACAGGGGCACCACGGTACACAGTGTGCGCTATGGGGTATACAGTGTGTGCTATGGGCACAGTACAGGGGTAGCACGGTACACAGTGTGCGCTATGGGCACAGTACAGGGGCACCACGGTATACAGTGTGCGCTATGGGGTATACAGTGTGTGCTATGGGCACAGTACAGGGGCACCACGGTATACAGTGTGTGCTATGGGCACAGTACAGGGGTAGCACGGTATACAGTGTGCGCTATGGGGTATACAGTGTGTGCTATGGGCACAGTACAGGGGTAGCACGGTACACAGTGTGCGCTATGGAGTATACAGTGTGTGCTATGGGCACAGTACAGGGGTAGCACGGTACACAGTGTGCGCTATGGAGTATACAGTGTGTGCTATGGGCACAGTACAGGGGCACCACGGTATACAGTGTGTGCTATGGGGTATACAGTGTGTGCTGTGGGCACAGTACAGGGGTAGCACGGTACACAGTGTGCGCTATGGGGTATACAGTGTGTGCTATGGGCACAGTACAGGGGCACCACGGTATACAGTGTGTGCTATGGGCACAGTACAGGGGCACCACGGTATACAGTGTGCGCTATGGGGTATACAGTGTGTGCTATGGGCACAGTACAGGGGCACCACGGTATACAGTGTGTGCTATGGGCACAGTACAGGGGTAGCACGGTATACAGTGTGTGCTATGGGCACAGTACAGGGGCAGCACGGTATACAGTGTGCGCTATGGGGTATACAGTGTGTGCTATGGGCACAGTACAGGGGCACCACGGTATACAGTGTGCGCTATGGGGTATACAGTGTGTGCTATGGGCACAGTACAGGGGCAGCGCGGTATACAGTGTGCGCTATGGGGTATACAGTGTGTGCTATGGGCACAGTACAGGGGCACCACGGTATACAGTGTGTGCTATGGGCACAGTACAGGGGCACCACGGTATACAGTGTGCGCTATGGGGTATACAGTGTGTGCTATGGGCACAGTACAGGGGCAGCGCGGTATACAGTGTGTGCTATGGGCACAGTACAGGGGTAGCACGGTACACAGTGTGCGCTATGGGGTATACAGTGTGTGCTATGGGCACAGTACAGGGGCAGCACGGTATACAGTGTGCGCTATGGGGTATACAGTGTGTGCTATGGGCACAGTACAGGGGCAGCACGGTATACAGTGTGTGCTATGGGGTATACAGTGTGTGCTATGGGCACAGTACAGGGGCAGCGCGGTATACAGTGTGCGCTATGGGGTATACAGTGTGTGCTATGGGCGCAGTACAGGGATAGCATGGTACACAGTGTGTGCTATGGGCACAGTACAGGGGCACCACGGTATACAGTGTGTGCTATGGGGTATACAGTGTGTGCTATGGGCACAGTACAGGGGCATCACGGTACACAGTGTGTGCTATGGGGTATACAGTGTGTGCTACGGGCACATCATGTACAGCCCTATATGACACATAGGGGCAGAGCACAGTATACAGTGAGCAGTATGGACACAGTCATGTACAGCCCTATATAAGCTCCCCCTCCTCCCATCTACATAGGAGATGGCAGCTGATAATTCTATCTCAGTAATGGTAGTCGGTCTTCACTGAATACTAATTTTACCTCCGAATTGAGAATTTTGAGAATGACTGATCCATTCTGGCAGAGAAAGAAGCAGATTTCTCCAATAAGATATATTACAGTGTTGCTTATTTTAGTTTGTACTATTGATTTATGGAATAAAAATTAAAACGTCACTTACACTTTAAGGCAATAAAATAATAAATAAACAAAATTTCATAATAATGTAAAAAATACACAAACAGGAAGTCAAAGGAAAGTAAAGAAGGTGGGTGGGGACAAGGAAAGTGAAAAGACAGGAGCCAGGTATTGATGTACAATAGGACTGACTGGTACGAGGCAAACCACCTTCGGGGGTAAAGGGGTTAAGGATTTTTTGGTGTGGAAAAGGTTAATCGCCTTGCTTTGAACGTAGACAGGGTGAAATCATTGCTAGCCCGAGAGGCAGGGCCGGCTCCAGGTTTTCGTAGCCCCCAGGCTAAAGAGTCTCAGTGGGCCCCTTTAACACATACCACATTCATGATGCAGAGAAAAAAATAAATAAATAATAATGAAAAAAAAAAAAAAAAAAAAATATATATATATATATATATATATATATATATTAGTACAATGCCAGAGATTTCACTTCTTACATTACATGAGTGATATCTATTGTAAATTCCACAATACCATACAGCAGAGAGGATACAGGTGATCGAGAGTCCACCGGTTTCACTACCTGTAGAATTAGAGGTAAACGGGATATTAATAAAAGTACCCTACCAGTAGAAACTGTCCTCAGCAGTGAACCCTTTACAAAAGTCATTTTCCTCCTATATAGTCAGCCGTACAGTATTATGGGCACCACGCAGTGCTCCATGCAGTATTATGGGCTCCAGGCGGCGTCGTGGGCCCCACGCGGTGCTCCATACATTAAAAATGAATAAACAAATGCTTACCTCTCCCCGTTCCCTCGCTGCTCCGGTCGCCTCAGCTTCTTCTAACCATCTGCACTGCTTGGCACGGCAGACACGCTGTAGTGACGTCATCGGGCCCTCTGCGCTGGTACAACACAGAGCTCAGACGCAGAGGTGGAATGATAAGAGAAGGAGCATCAGCGAACAGCTCCCTCTCACATCCTTGTTTTCAACTCTTTCAACAATTGAAAGTACAATGCTGAGGGGGGCCTGACTCACAGACCGCTTGGTCCGTTGCCATTGTTGATACGCCTCTGAGTGGGCCCCCCATTTGTCCATGGTCCCGGAACTTGCCCAGGTGTGCCAGATGATGACGCCGGCCCTGCCGACAGTGCACTCTCTTGAATAGAACAAACCTAAAAGTGGATGGCCATGGAAAACTTCCTCCAGAGTTGATCACATTTAAAGAAAAAGTCAGTATTTGATGTCCATAAAAGTGCTGTACAGATTTACCACAAAATAAACGAAGAATATGGGGTTAAAGTGAGTCGCCAAACTGTGGTGCGATGGCTAAGAGCAGTAGAGTTGAATGCACGAGTTCCAGTCAAGAAGCCTTTCATCTCTGCAAAGAACCAGAAAATCCGACTTGAGTTTGCCAAAGAACACTGATAATGGAAAAGATAGTTTGGTCTAAGGTGTTGTGGTCGGATGAATCCAAGTTCAATCTGTTTGGTAGTGATGGCAAGCACTATATATACCACCCAATTGGAAAACATAATGATATAAGATACCAAACACCTACAGTGAAACATGGTGGAGGCAATGTCCTGATTTGGGGCTGCTTTTCTGTATCTGCCATTGGCCCTTCGTAGAATTGATGGAAATACACTGCTCAAAAAAATAAAGGGAACTCTTAAACAACACAATGTAACTCCAAGTCAATAACATTTCTCTGAAATCTACCTGTCCAGTTATGAAGCAACACTGATTGTGAATCAATTTCTCCTGCTGTTGTGCAAATGGAACAGACAACTGGTAGAAATGATGGGCAATTAGCAAGATACCCCCTCTAAAGGAGTGGTTCTGCAGGTGGTGACCACAGACCATTTCTCTGTTCTCATCCTTTTTGGCTATTGTTTTGGTCACTTTTTCATTTTGCCATTGCTCTCACCCCTAGAGGTACAGTAGCATGAGGCGGTGTCTACAGTACAACCCACAGAAGTTGCTCAGGTAGTGCAGTTCATCCAGGATGGCACATCAGTGCGAGCTGTGGCAATAAGGGTAGCTGTGTCTGTCAGCACAGTGCCCAGAGCATGGAGCATATACCAGGAGATGTGGAGGGAGCCATAGGAGGGCAATAGCCCAGCAGCAGGACCATTACCTCCTCCTTTGTGCAAGGAGGAGCACTGCCAGAGCCCTGCAAAATGACCTCCAGCAGGCCACAAATGTGCATGTGTCTGCACAAACGGTTAGAAACCGACTCCATGAGGGTGGTATGAGGGCCCGACGTCCACAGATGGGGGTTGTGCTCACAGCCCAACACCGTGCAGGAAGTTTGGCATTTGCCACAGAACACCAGGATTGGCAAAGTCGCCACTGGCGCCCTGTGCTCTTCGCAGATGAAAGCAGGTTCCCACTTAGCACACGTGACAGACGTGACAGAGTCTGGAGACGCCGTGGAGAGTGAGTCAGTAATGGTGTCGGGTGGCATTTCTTTGGAGGGCCGCACAGCCCTCCATGTGCTCGCCAGAGGTAGCCTGACTGCCATTAGGTACCGAGATGAGATCCTCAGACCCCTTGTGAGACCATATGCTGGTGCGGTTGGCCCTGGGATCCTCCTAATGCAGGACAATGCCAGACGTCATGTGGCTGGAGTGTGTCAGCAGTTCCTGCAAGATGAAGGCATTGAAGCTATGGACTGACCCGCCCATTCCCCAGACCTGAATCCGATTGAGCACATCTGGGACATCATATCTCGCTCCATCCATCAACGTCACGTTGCACCACAGACTGTCCAGGAGTTGGCGGATGCTTTAGTCCAGGTCTGGGAGGAGATCCCACAGGAGACCATCCGTAAGCTCATCAGGAACATGCCCAGGCATTGTAGGGAGGTCATACAGGCACGTGGAGGCCAAACACAATACTGAGTCTCATTTTGACTTGTTTTAAAGGACATTACATCAAAGTTGGATCAGCCTGTAGTGTGTTTTTCCACTTTAATTTTGGGGGTGACTTCAAATCCAGGCCTCCATTGGTTAATAAATTTGATTTCCATTGATGATTTTTGTGTGATTTATTTTTTTTGTCAGCACATTCAACTTTGTACAGAACAAAGTATTCAATGAGAATATTTCATTCATTCATTCAGATCAAGGATGTGTTATTTGAGTGTTCCCTTTATTTTTTTGAGCAGTGTATGAATGCTGCAATGTACAAGGATATGCTGGAGAATGTAATGCTGCTGTGGCGCCCAGGGGATGGGGACTACTCGGCGCCCGGGCCTTGATGCCTGGTCTTGGGGGATGTTGCGGTGGTCGGCTAATGGGCCCGTACCCTGGGGTCTCTCTTTAAAAAAAAAAAAAAAGGGGGGAAATGAAATGTCAAAGTTCGTGACACCACCTGTGGTGTCTGGTGAGGGTCACCAGCGCTGCGGCAGTCCACTGAGGCCGGTGTTGTGGCAGCTTAGATGGTATCGCTCCCCGCAGGTGGAGCAGGGCCTCAGGGCAGCGTAGGAGGGGGGATGCAGGACAGAGGGGACCCAGCCGGGTCAGAGCAAGAATGGGAGCACACAAGAAAGTCACTTCTGTACCTTTACTGGAATTAGTTCAGGGACGCCCCGGAGCACTGTAGGGTGAGGGGTGCACGTCCGGATTCTCCCCAGTGAGCGGGTGTACTGCCTCCTGTTTCTTGCCTCTCTGTAGTAAGTTTCTGACCTGCCTGGAGCTAGGCCTAACTTGGTTTCTGCCCTGCACCGGCTGACCTTGTTGTAGGGCCTTCTTTTGGAGAGCACTCTCCCAGCTTGCGGGGCCTGCGTGAATCCTGGCTCTGTTACGTATCAGCTCTTGGGTGATCCTGGGACCTGAAGTCTTCCAGGGGTCTCCGGCTGTCTCTACAGGGGGTTATACAGCCCTGTAGACACGGACCCGGTGTCCGGTAGATGCTTTCTTGGGTGAGCTGGTAAAGCTCCTCTGCCCCCAATTCTATTCACTCATCTAGCCTACTCGGGCCCTCACTAGGCTATACACACTGGCAGTTAGCTGTCTGCCGCTCTCTGAGCGTCTGCAACGCTCCTGGCTCACTAACCTGAGCTGCTTGAGTCTAGACTAGCAGGAGCCTCGTGCTCCGCTGCTGAACCTTTAGCTGTGTTCTCTAGACTGCAAACTGAAACTAGACTGAGCTCCACAGCAGACTGACCTGTTTCTGTGTCTCACTTTGCAGGAACTGAACTGCCTAACTCCACCCTCCGTATTTATATCCCTATCCGGGCTCCCTCTGGTGGTCTGAGGTAGGGTGGAGGTGTGTGTATGCTTTGAGCGGCCTCTTGTGGAGAAATCCTTTAATGCACCCCTCTAGGATCTGTGGCACTATTGCACAGCAGGGAGCCACACTGCCACATGGTAAAACCAAAGTAGGCAGGGGATGGAAATTCCAGCAAGACAATGGTCATAAGCACATATCCAATTTAGTCAAAAATTGGTTAGCAAAGAAAAATGTTCACCTGTTGCAATGGCCAAGCCGATCACCTGATTTATACCCTATAGAGCACCTTTGGGGTGAGTTAGGGTGACGTGTTAGCGTCCATACCCATAGCAATAAAGATGAATTGTTTGCAGATTTGCAAATGGAATGGAGCAAGATCCCGCAAGATGTCTTGAATACCCGAGTGGCTTCAATGACCCATCGGTGGGTTGCAGTAATTAAAGCAAGAGATTATGCTATTATGCAAAACTTTTGTTAGTTTTCTTTAATTAAATGACCAGACCTATATTCAAAAGCATTCTGGTTAAAATGAACGTCTTGCATGATGACAACTTCATGCACTTTCAATTCATCACCAGGGAAATGTAATCACACTTTAAAAAAATGCAAAACTTTTGGTCGCCAATAGTCGGGTAGGAGAAGCGCAACTGAGTTTTGTTTTTTTGCTTTGTTTTTTTTATTAACTTCACTAATGTGAAAAAAATGAAAGACTGATGAAAATCTGATCCAAAGCAGTAATATGCAACATATGTTTTTATTTTCGATAAGTCATGGACATCTGAAGGGAGTCAAGTTGTTTTCATTTTGTTTGGTTTTTCTGGATAACGATCAAACTCTCAAGTTTTTTTTTTATTTGTATCTCTTTATTCTAGAGATCAAAACAGAAGTCCTGGATGACTCTAGGAAGGAAGGTGAATGGAAGGTAAGTTGGTGTGCTTCCTATATATATACAGTGAAGGAAATAATTATTTGATCCCTTTGCTGTTTTTGTAAGTTTGCCCACTGAATATCCCCCTAAAAATCAAGAAAATCACATTGTATAAGTTAGATAATTTTTTTTGCATTTTGCGGTGAGAAAGAAGTATTTGATCCCTCTGGCAAATAACACTTAATACTTGGTGGCAAAACCCTTGTTGGCAAGCACAGCAGTCAGATGTTTTTTGTAGTTGATGATGAGAGTTGCACACATGTCAGGAGGAATTTTGGTCCACTCCTTTTTGCAGATCGTCTCTAAATCATTAAAGAAGTGGTTCACAACTTTTTATTACCTCCCCCCCAATGTATTTCCCCGGGGCCCCTGAGGGATTTTGTAATTACCTTGTGTTGCAGATAATGCCTGTGAGCATGACGCGCCACTGATGTGACGCGTGACATCAGTGACGCAGTCCCTGCTGGGTTGTGGGAGGGGTCCCCCCCCCCCCCCCCGCATCACACCCAGCATCCACCGCACGCTTTCCCAATGAATGGGAAGAGGGAGAGCGCACGGTGCATGCCAGGTGTGACCCGCGGGGTAACCCCGCCCTCAACCCAGCATCCACCGGTGGAACACAAAATTAAGTAACCCCTGACTGCATCCGGAATCGTGACGTGACATGAGCGGATGTCAGAGCCGGCTGCAGCTGTGAGCGGCCAGTGATAGCGTCACTCACTGCACCACAAGGTAATTCCAAAACCACTTAGGGGCCCCGGGAGAATACATTGGGGGGGTAATAAAATGTAGTGAACAACCCCTTTAAGATTTTGAGGCTGTCTCTTGGCAACTCGGAGCTTCAACTCCCTCCATAAGTTTTCTATGGTATTAAGGTCTGGAGACTGGCTAGGCCATTCCATGACCTTACTGTGCTTCTTTTTGAGCCACTCCTTTGTTGCCTTGGCTGTATGTTTTGGGTCATTGTCTTGCTGGAAGACCCAACCACGACCCATTTTCAATGTCCTGGCGGAGGGAAGGAGGTTATCACTCAGGATTTTACGGTACATGGCTCCATCCATTCTCCCATTGATGCGGTGAGGTAGTCCTGTGCCCTTAGCAGAGAAACACTCCCAAAACATAATGTTTCCACCTCTATGCTTGACAGTGGGGATGGTGTTCTTTGGGGCATAGGCAGCATTTCTCTTCCTCCAAACACGGCGAGTTGAGCTAATGCCAAAGAGCTCAATTTTTGTCTCATCTGACCACAGAACCTTCTCCAAATAACTCACAGAATCATCCAGGTGTTGATTGGCAAACTTAAGACGAGCCTGTACATGTGCCTTCTTAAGCAGGGGGACCTTGCTGGCACTGCAGGATTTTAAACCTTTAAGGGGTAATGTGTTACCAATCATTTTCTTGGTGACTGTGGTCCCGGCTGCCTTGAGATCATTAACAAGTTCCCCCCGTGTAGTTTTAGGCTGATCTCTCACTTTCCTCATGATCAAGGATACCCCACGAGGTGAAGTTTTGCATGGACCCCAGATCGATGTCGATTGACAGTCATTTTGTATTTCTTCCTTTTTGTTACTATTGCACCAACAGTTGTCTCCTTCTCACCCAGCGTCTTACTTATGGTTTTGTAGCCCATTCCAGCTTTGTGCAGGTCTATGATCTTGTCCCTAACATCCTTAGAAAGCTCTTTGGTCTTGCCCATGTTGTAGAGGTTAGAGTCTGACTGATTAATTGAGTCTGTGGACAGGAGTCTTTTATACATGTGACTATGTAAGACATCAGTCTTTAATGCAGGTAATGAGTTTATTAGGAGCGTCTAACTGGTCTGTAGAAGCCAGAACTCATAAGGGTATGTGTAGACGTATCTCCCAGCCTGAGGAGCTTCGTGCAGATATGCAGATGAGCTCCGCCTTTTTTTTTCTTTTTTATTACCTACGGACTTTCCCCATAGAGATTAGGGCTATGGGGAAAGCCCGCATGCGGACCTGCAGGAGAAATTTACATGCTGCAGTCTGGAAAGACGAGCTGCATGTCAGTTTCCGCGGGTGCACGGAGACGCATAGTGGACATGGGATTTGTACAAAAATTATAGATTGTTCATGTCTTTGTCAGCAAGGGATCAAATAATTATTTCCTTCTCTAATTAATAAATATATATATACATATACACACACACACACATATACACACTAATGCAGCGGCTTGCTGCATTACTAAAATGTCCAGGGGGTGTGTTCTGGCTGACCACGTACCCTCCCCTCTAGGTGACTGATCACATGACTGTGACATCATCACAGGTCCTGTGCGCACAGATGGATATATAAATCCTGGTGGTTTTGAAACAGTGGAGAGGCAAGAGGCCTGGTCCCTGTGTCTGGGTCACCATTAGCCTTGGAAGGCAAGAGGCCTGGTCCCTGTGTCTGGGACACCATTAGCCTTGGAAGGCAAGAGGCCTGATCCCTGTGTCTGGGACATCATTAGCCCTGGAAGTCACGTGGCCTGCAGACCACGTCTGGTGAGCCTTAAACCACAGCTGTGGCGGAACAGAGCTGATAGAAGCAGCTAAGACCCGGCAAAGGTAAAAACGGTGCTTTATAAGGACATTGTTGTTGTTGTTACCTTGCTGAAGTCTGTATTTGAAGCTAAACAGGCATAGCTGCCACTGAAAAGGCTCTAGGATATTACGAGTGTAACATTCCTGCTAGCCACCGAGATGGACTATGTTCTAAGCAGTTTATGATGTGTAATAAACTGCTGGTCTTCATATTACCGGAAAACGTTGCATGTGTGCTTTGATTGACCCTGTGAAGTGAGTGCCCCTCACTGAATATGACTTTCATCCTGTCATCCACAGTCCACGATTGCTTTTCCTTAGCCCATTGTAACACTGTTTTTTTTTCCGTTTAGGTGTTAATGATGGCTTATGTTTAGCTTTTCTGTATGTAAATCCCATTTCCTTTAGGCGGTTTCTTACAGTTCAGTCACAGACATTGACTCCAGTTTCCTCCCATTCGTTCTTCATTTGTTTTGTTGTGCATTTCCTGTTTTGGAGACATATTGCTTTAAGTTTCCGGTCTTGACGCTTTGATGTCTTCCTTGGTCTACCAGTATGTTTGCCTTTAAGAACCTTCCCATGTTGTTTGTATTTGGTCCAGATTTTAGACACAGCTGACTGTGAACAACCAACATCTTTTGCAAAATTGCGTGATGATTTACCTTCTTTTAAGAGTTTGATAATCCTCTCCTTTGTTTCAATTGACATCTCTCGTGTTGGAGCCATGATTCATGTCCGTCCACTTGGTGCAACAGCTCTCCAAGGTGTGATCACTCCTTTTTAGATGCAGACTAATGAGCAGATCTAATTTGATGCAGCTGTTAGTTTTGGAAATGAAAATTTACAGGGTGATTCCATCATTTATTTCCCTCTGCTTGGTCTGAAAAAAAGTACCCTTACAGAGTACCACATTTTTAATCTCGATTTCTTCTATTGTTTCTTAAAGCCCTAAAGTTTCTATTTGAAATGACTTTAGTTTTGTGCCATGTCTGTGATTTTTTTTTTTTTCAGCAACATTAAACAACTGAATGAACATCCTCCGAGCCCGGTGATTACATAATTTTTGCCAGGGGTTGTATATATCATACATACATATACCTATTATTATTTTTTCTTTTCAAAACTCGTTATCAGAGACATAAAAATTGCATGAGAATAAAATGTACACACGTTTTGCCTCAGGCTTCCACCCCTTTGCCACAAGTTTCCCTGTATTCTGAATGGGCACTTGTAAACAATATGTGTGTAGTGTAAAAATAATGGAATGGATGGAAAAATGGTAGCTGAATGTTATGTGACATGGTGTCGGTATTATCTACTGAATTCTAGATCAGCAGCACAACAGTCAGTAACACCATACATCAAGAAAGATTAGTCTTGCCCCACCCAATTGTATATGCAATTGACATTTTGTGTATATTAGATCCCCATTGGGGCTCACAATAAATTCCCTATCAGTATGTCTTTGGAGTGTGGGAGGAAACCGGAGAACATACAAACTCCTTGCAGATGTTGTCCTTGGTGGGATTTGAACCCGGATCCCCAGCGCTGCAAAGCTGCAGTGCTAACCACTGGGCCACTTTGTCATTTACCAGATGGAGACCAAAAAATGTGTACTTTTGACCTCTATCTGGCTTGTATGTGTTTGTGACGCGCCCCCTGGGCCGTGTGTGGGGGAATACCCAGAGCCGGGTCTCTGTGTAATGTCAGGGGTTGTAGTCTCCGTGGCGGCGACCCGGTCCCGTGGGTCAGGGTGGTCAAGCCAGTGGCGGATCTGTTTATTTGGTTTTTAATCTTTAAATGTCTGACTACGCCACCCGTGGATTGAGGTCACTGAGAACCGCTGCTGTGGGGCAGACCGCTGAGGCTGATGTTGGGTGCTCAAAAGAGGGTAGTATAACTCCCCACGGGAGGAGTATAGCCTCAGGGCAGCGTGTGTAGATGGTGAGGTTTGTGGTGCATGGGCGCAGCAGAAATGACTCAGAGTCCGTGCAGTGCAGTTCAGGGTCTTTACTGTTGGTAATGAAGACTGCCCTGCCGGGAGTACTGGCTAACATTAGAGGCCTGGTCAGTCTGTGAGCGAACAAGAGTCCCCCTGGCCAGGTGGAGGTGTAGGCCTTCCCGTCTGACTGCACTCTTCCTGGCTACCCTGCTGTAGTCGTGTAGTAGCCCACGTCCTTGAGTGTACCGTGTGGTGCTCACCCGTATGGCTGGTGACTTGGGGCCTTTGGTACCTTCCGCTCCTCGATGGCGGTTCCGGTCCCTTGCGTGTGACTGAGCCTCCGGGCTTTCTATGGCCAGAGGACCTGAAATCCCCTGCCAGGTGGTTTCTGCTGCTGGATGTGGATATCCTCACAGCCTTGGACTCCGGTGTCCGGTTCTCTGCGTCTTCGGCCAGGACGAGCTCTGCTAGCTCCAGTCTCTGGCCTTCAGCTCCTGTCTCCTACAGAGCTCCTTGCTGCTCCTCTGTCCCTTCCTCTGGACTAGAACTCGACTCTACTCAACTCTGCTCTGCTCTGCTAACCCCGCCCCAGATCCAGTTTATAAAGGGCAGGTTCCTCCCCTCCCTGGACTGGGGCAGGAGGCGTTGCATGCAATAGTGCTCCTGACCAGGAAAACCCATGCTCGCTCTCAGACAAGGTTTTTCTACCACTGTGGCAACCAGACCCCTGGGGTGCCACATTTGAATACCATTTATTTAAATGTACAGGAAAGGGCAACCAACTTTACTTTTCTATTTATTGCAAGTACAGTATATTATTATTATTTTTTTTTTTTTCCAGTGGCTCTTTATGGTTCATGGGTGCATTGACATACATCCAGACTGAGGCCATTGTCCACCTATACGTCCTCAGTAGTGTTGAGCGAGTATGTTCTATATTAACCCTTTCGCCGAGTATGCTTGGGCCGAGCTCCGAGTATTTACAGCTGCTCGGTGATAAGGTTAAATCGCTCCCGTGTGCATGATTTGCAACTGTTTGACAGCTTTATTACATGTGAGGAATGTCTATTTCTTACACATTCCTCCCATGTAATAAAGCTGTCAAACAGTTGCAAATCATGCACACGGGAGCGATTTAACCTCATCACCGAGCAGCTATAAATACTCGGAGCACGGCCCGAGCATACTCGGACAGAACATACTCGCTCAACCCTAGTCCTCAGCATATGTACTCAATAATGGGCCCAAACCTAAGACTAGCAGGTCATAGGGTCTTCCTTTCTGACATCCCAGGAACAAGGTTTAATCTGTGGATTAACTGGGCAGCAATTGAAATCCGTGGTATAAATTAATGCTATTAGCCTTCTTTAATCTGATGCAGGCTGATATTGTGTAAGAGGGATCTCTCATAATTTAAAGGAGTTGTCCGATCTAAAACTACAAGTTTGCAGACTGACTGCAGACTTGTGAATCCTCACAGTGCACGCACTGTGTGTGGTGAGGATTCTGCAGTGTCAGCACGCAGATTTCTCCGGCCTAGTGCAATTCACTTGCATTGAGCGTGCTGGAAACAGTATAGTCAGATTCTGGCCAGGGGTATGCATATCACATACTTGCGGTTACGTGACTGCCGCTGACATCGGCGAATACTCACTGCTTGCAGTTCATGCTCTGTGAGAAATCACAAGTCTGTAGTCACATACAGTGACTGCAGACTTGTAGTTTTAGACCAGACAACCCCTTTAACTCCTTATGCTGACAGACTTATCCTTATGGCTTTTTATTGTGTGTTTGTGTGTATATATGAGCTGTTTAGCAGCTCCATGTGATCACTGATATCTGATTAGGACAATTATTAAACAGAAGTCTCTTCTCTTCAGAGACCCTGATTCCTATGATGTGTCACTTAATGGGTTACGTAGTGCAGTTTTGATAGAACCCCTGTTCTCTCTGCTGTAGATGTAGCACTGCTCAGAATGCTGAGCTGTGTATAGCCCCTCAGACACCTCTTATTGTACAGTGTACACAAAAGCTGCCCTTTTTCACATGTAAAGCGCCATGGAATAAATGGGGCTTTAATAATAATAATAATTAATTATTATTATTAGGGTCTGGATTACACAGACTAGCTGGACTGCCTTGCATGCACTGATAATCTCTTGCTGATAAAACACTGGTTGTATTGAAACTACAGCAAGTGAAATCACAGGAATCAGGCTCTCAGTCTTTCAGCCTTTGCAAGTATGCTGCTTTGAGATTCCCTTTAAAGAGATGTTCACAATTTTCTTTTGATTTCTATTTAAAATGGAAAGCACAAAGTGTTGCTGGGTTTGGTCTTCCTTTATGATATCAGTAGAAATACCTCTGAATACAGAGCTGTACATTAATTAAAGAATCTATGGTGGACTCTCCCACCAGGTGTGAATAGTGCCTGACACAAGTTTGGAAGGTGCATAGACTTAGTACTGTACGCTGAGTTATTTAAATCAGGGCTGTGGAGTCAGAGTCATAGAGTTGGTATAAAATGGACCGACTCCAACTCCTAAAATATATAATAAATTGGGTACAGTAGTTCAATGCAGTTTGTGGGGAATATTTTTTCATAAGAATTTGGGAAAGTTATGAAATGTCCTATAAATGTCTGTCCTATTCCTGATCTAAGGGTCTAGACTTTTAGCTGAGATAAATCTGTGCTACAGTAAATTTATCACTCAACCTCTTCCCGACCGCCCACTGTACATAAACGTCGGCACTGTTTATGAACGGTCGGTGGTCCCGCAGCCCTCAGGACCCCCAGGGTCCTGCAAGCTCTGCGGATGCAGTTCAGAGCGACAGCTCTGACAGGGGACATCATCGGGACCTGATTGGATCAGGTCCCAATGATGGTAATCCTTTTCTATCTTCTATATGCCGCGATCTATAGTGATCGCGGCATTTAGGAGATAGTGAGAGGAGAGGGGGGAGGTCACATGACCGCCTCCGGATCTGCCATTTATGGTGTCCTGCTAGGCTCAGCCTACAGCTGAAGTCTAGCAGGAGACAGACAGTGTAAAACTGTCAGCAGAGCTCTCATGGAATGCAATACATGTCTATTGCATTGCATGAGAACAGTGATTAGAAAAATAAAAATTAATGTCCCATACAGGGGCTAAGTAAAAATGTAAAAAAAAGTCTAAAAAATGTTTTCAAACTGTTAAAAAAAATCACAAAATAAATAAAAATAAAGTATTAAACCAATAAATCCGTATATTTATACAAAAACAAAAGAAGTACACATATTTGGTATCACCGCGTCCGAAACAACCCAATCTATAAAACTGTCACACTAATTAACTCCTTCTGTGCACACCGTAATAAAATAAATAAAAAACGGAGCAAAAAACTATGCTTTTTCATCATATCGCCAAACAAAAAGTGGAAAAAAATGCGATCAAAGAGCAAAATGGAAATAAAAATGGTACCGCTGAAGACGTCATCTTGTTCCGCAAAAAAAAAAGCCGCCATACAGCTCCATCAGCCAAAAAATAAAAAAGTTATAGTTCTCAGAATAAAGCGATGCAAAAAAATTTTTTTCTATAAAATTGTTTTATTGTGTAAAAGCGCTAAAACATAAAAAAATATACAATAAGTGTAGTATCGCTGTAAACGTACTGACCCGAAGAATAACGCTGCCTTATCACTTTTACCACACGCAGAACGGCATAAATAAAACCTCAAAAAACAATTCCTGAATTGTTGGTTTTTGTTAATTTTACCTCCCAAAAAAACCCGATATAAATCTGGTATCTCTGTAATCGCACCGACACGAAGAATAAAGTAATCTCATCACTGATACCGCACGAGGAATGGCGTAAAAAATAAATAAAACCAATTCTTCACCTGCTACTGATTTGTTTATTATGTCTCCCAAAGATCGCAGTAAGGCGCTGCTCACATTTATCCTGCGCTCTGCGCTGAGCACTTATGCCAGAGTTTCCATGTAAATCTCTGAAATACGTGATTCAGACGGATCCCCTGACAGAAGATTCCCTGTAATGAGGCAGATATAGGCCACTGTGGATGCCATCTGGACTGTGATCCCACAGTGTCGGTTTTTTTAGGCGTGCATAAAAGTGCTTTTGGCCACAGTTTTGTGCACTTCTGAAAAAAAGGACACCGCTAAACAGAGGCCAGATGGAGTCCAGAGTAACTCTGCTGCCTCATTATAGTGAATGGATCCCGCAGGGGTTTCATCTGAATTACATCACTTGGAAATTTAGATGGGAACCCCGATGTAAGTGCTCAGCATAGAGCGCCGGATAAACAATATGTAAAATGTTCTCAATAAAAGCTTCAACTCGGTCCTCAAAAAAAGCTAGTCCTCACTCAGGTCCGTTATCTGTTAAAAATATAAGGGACTTCCAAGTTACTGGTAGCAGAAAGGCTCTGGAAAAGCGAAATGGCCCTTGCCCCCCAAAAGAAATTCAGAAAATTTTGTGCTCCCAAATCCAAATGCCTATTCTACAAAAATTTGTTCTCCAATTGTCAAATAGCGCTCCGTCCCTCCCAGATCTCGCCATATGGCTAAGCGGTACAATACTGCCACATGTGGAGTATTGCCACTTTTAGAAGAAATTGCGTGACACATTTCGGCACCATTTTTACCCATTGCCCTGTGTGAAAATGTAAAATCTGAGGGTAAAACATTTTTTTGTGGTAAAAATATAATTGTTTTTTTCACTGCCCAATGGTATAAATTTAAAAATACTCACTACTTCCCTAGATGAATTCCTTGAGAGGTGTAGTTTACAAAATGGGGTCACTTGTGGGGGTTTCTGCTGTTTCGGCATGTCAGCGACTCTTCAAATGTGACATGGTGTCTGCAACCTATCCCAGCCAACATAGCGCTCCTTTCTCTTCCGAACCCTACCGTACAGCAAAGCAGTGGTTTTCCCCCCACATATGGGGTTTCGGCGTACTCAGGAGAAATTGCACAACAAATTTCATGGTGCAATTTCTCCTATTACCCTTATGATAATGCAAAATTAAGGGAATTAAGGGATGAAAAACGTTTTTGTGGGAAAAATGTGAAAATTTTAATTTTTATGGCTCAATATTATAAACTTCTGTGAAGCACCTGGGGGTGCAAGGTGCTTACCACACATCTAGATAAGTTCCCTAAGGGGTCTAGTTTCCAAAATGGTGTCACTTGTGGGGGTTTTTCACTGTTTAGGCACATCAGGGGCTCCCCAAATGCAACATGGCGTCCGCAATTATTCAAGCAAATTTTACATTCAAAAAGTCAAATGGCGCTCCTTCCCTTCCAAACCCTGCCGTGCGCCCAAACAGTGGTTTTTCTCCACATATGGGGTATCAGCGTCTTCAGGAGAAATTGCACAACAAATTTCATGGTGCAATTTCTCCTGTTATCCCTATGATAATGCAAAATTAAGGGATGAAAAACATTTTTGTGGGAAAAATGTGAAAATTTTATTTTTACAGCTCAATATTATAAACTTCTGTGAAGTATAAAGCACCTTGGGGTTCAAGGTGCTCACCACACATCTAGATAAGTTCCCAAAGGGGTCTAGTTTCCAAAATGGTGTCACTTGTGGGGAGTTCCCACTGTTTAGGCACATCAGGAGCTCTCCAAACGTAGCATGGCGTCCGCTAATTATTCAAACAAATTTTACATTCAAAAAGTCTAATGGCGCTCCTTCCCTTCTGAACCCTGCAGTGCGCCCAAACAGTGGTTTTCCCTCACATATGGGGTATCAGCGCGCTCAAGAGAAATTGCACTACAAATATGTAGTCCATTTTTTCCTGTTACTCTTGTGAAAATGAAGAAATTGGGTCTAAAGTAACATTTTTGTGAAAAGTTAAATGTTCGTTGTTTTCTTCCACATTCCAAAAATTCCGTGAAACACCTGAAGGGTTAATAAACTTCTTGAATGTGGTTTTGAGCACCTTGAGGGGTGCAGTTTTTAGAATGGTGTCACTTTTGGGTATTTTCTGTCATAAAGGCCCCTCAAAGTCACTTCAAATAATAAGATGTGGTCCCAAAAAAAATGTTTTTGTAAATTTTGTTGGAAAAATGAGAAATCGCTGGTCAACTTTTAACCCTTATAGCTTCCTAACAAAAAAAAAAATTTTGGTTCCAAAATTGTGCTGATGTAAAGTAGACATGTGGGAAATGTTATTTATTAACTATTTTGTGTGACATATCTCTCTGATTTAAGGGCATGACGATTCAAAGTTTGAAAATTGCAAAATTTTCAAAATTTTCGCCAAATTTCCGTTTTTTTTTCACAAATAAACGCAAGTGATATCAAAGAAATTTTACCACTATCATGAAGTACAATATGTCACGAAAAAACAGTCTCAGAATCAGGGGAATACGTTGAAGCCTTCCAGAGTAATTACCTCATAAAGTAACAGTGGTCAGAATTGAAAAAATTGGCCTGGTCACGAAGGCGAAAACAGGCTCTGGTGCGAAGTGGTTAAACATGAGCCATGTATGAGGGAGTCGGAGGTTTGGCTTACCGACTCCACAGCCCTGATTGAAATTGATATTTTCCGGTTCATCCTCACATCTGATGCCTTCTCACTCTTGTGTAAAGACCAAAGGCACAATGTTAACAGGCTTTATATTACAAAATGAATTTCTTGTGCGCTCAGTCTTGCAGATATTTGACACTACAATATAAGAAAACAGGTTTGAGCATCTTTTTTTTTTCAATCAGCCTGATGGCACAAATGGTTTATTACTATCAATTTTTAATCAGATTATTAAATCTTTGAATTTTGTGCTTCCCTTTCAGATTTTACTTCTGGACAAGTTTACTACTAAGCTGCTTACATCATGCTGCAAAATGACAGATCTACTCCAGGAGGGTATTACAGGTAACATTAAAAACATACATGACTTTTATTGCTTTCATTTTATTATAATTATAATGAATATGCTACAATAAATGATTTTAGATTGAACACATCAGTTTATTAAAGGGAATCTGTCACCAGGTTTTTGATGCCTCATTTGAGAGCATTTGGGGTGACGTGCCCAGCTGCCAGCTGTCTATCCAGGTAATCATTGTCTCTTGTATACCCTCCATGTGTCAGGTGCACTTTCAGAATATTGTTCTATTGTACATCAGTCTTTGGCTATTTAAACCTGGAAGACAATATCAGTGATTTAATGTGGGGGGCCAATTTCATGATATACAGTACAGACCAAAAGTTTGGACACACCTTCTCATTTAAAGATTTTTCTGTATTTTCATGACTTTGAAAATTGTACATTCACACTGAAGGCATCAAAACTATGAATTAACACATGTGGAATTATATACTTAACAAAAAAGTGTGAAACAACTGAAAATATGTCTTGTATTCTAGGTTCTTCAAAGTAGCCACCTTTTGCTTTGATGACTGCTTTGCACACTCTTGGCATTCTCTTGATGATCTTCAAGAGGTAGTCACCGGAAATAGTTTTCACTTCACAGGTGAGCCCTGTCAGGTTTAATAAGTGGGATTTCTTGCCTGATAAATGGGGTTGGGACCATCAGTTGTGTTGTGCAGAAGTCTGGTGGATACACAGCTGGTAGTCCTACTGAATAGACTGTTAGCTGCTTTTTTCTTGCCCTAATACAAATTCTAAGTAAAGAAAAACGAGTGGCCATCATTACTTTA
Organism: Phyllobates terribilis; assembly: GCF_046119375.1. Taxonomy (NCBI): domain Eukaryota; kingdom Metazoa; phylum Chordata; class Amphibia; order Anura; family Dendrobatidae; genus Phyllobates; species Phyllobates terribilis. The sequence goes on along the minus strand of NW_027362768.1, from coordinate 28,909,217 downwards.
AGAAATGAAGGTCAGTCAGTCTGAAAAATTGGGAAAACTTTGAAAGTGTCCCCAAGTGCAGTTGCAAAAACAATCAAGCGCTACAAAGAAACTGGCTCACATGAGGACCGCCCCAGGAAAGGAAGACCAAGAGTCACCTCTGCTTCTGAGGATAAGTTTATCCGAGTCACCAGCCTCAGAAATCACAGGTTAACAGCAGCTCAGATTAGAGACCAGGTCAATGCCACACAGAGTTCTAGCAGCAGACACATCTCTTCAACAACTGTTAAGAGGAGACTTTGTGCAGCAGGCCTTCATGGTAAAATAGCTGCTAGGAAACCACTGCTAAGGACAGGCAACAAGCAGAAGAGACTTGTTTGGGCTAAAGAACACAAGGAATGGACATTAGACCAGTGGAAATCTGTGCTTTGGTCTGATGAGTCCAAATTTGAGATCTTTGGTTCCAACCACCATGTCTTTGTGCGACGCAGAAAAGGTGAACGGATGGACTCTACATGCCTGGTTCCCACCGTGAAGCATGGAGGAGGAGGTGTGATGGTGTGGGGGTGCTTTGCTGGTGACACTGTTGGGGATTTATTCAAAATTGAAGGCATACTGACCCAGCATGGCTACCACAGCATCTTGCAGCGGCATGCTATTCCATCCGGTTTGCGTTTAGTTGGACCATCATTTATTTTTCAACAGGACAATGACCCCAAACACACCTCCAGGCTGTGTAAGGGCTATTTGATGAAGAGGGAGAGTGATGGGGTGCTACACCAGATGACCTGGCCTCCACAGTCACCAGACCTGAACCCAATCGAGATGGTTTGGGGTGAGCTGGACCGCAGAGTGAAGGCAAAAGGGCCAACAAGTGCTAAACATCTCTGGGAACTCCTTCAAGATTGTTGGAAGACCATTTCCATGACTACCTCTTGAAGCTCATCAAGAGAATGCCAAGAGTGTGCAAAGCAGTCATCAAAGCAAAAGGTGGCTACTTTGAAGAACCTAGAATATAAGACATATTTTCAGTTGTTTCACACTTTTTTGTTAAGTATATAATTCCACATGTGTTAATTCATAGTTTTGATGCCTTCAGTGTGAATGTACAATTTTCAAAGTCATGAAAATACAGAAAAATCTTTAAATGAGAAGGTGTGTCCAAACTCTTGGTCTGTACTGTATATGGGAGTGTTTTATATTTACAGTAAGAATATGTAGAATAAGGATATTAAAAAAAAACAAACTCCTTTTTTCTTTCATAAATATTCTGTACCCCGCTGCTGTTTCTGATGTTTTTAAAGCTACATTGTATTATTGTCCTCACTATTGAGTCCCTTTGTTCTGTATTGAGTCCCCAGTACTCAATTGAGATCAGCAGAATGTAGAAAAAGAGACCCTGATTCCAAGGATGTGTCACTTAGTTTATTGGGGGCAACAGTTGTGACACAATTAGAGTTTTTAGCTGTAGCAGAGCTCAGAATGCTGCCCACACCTTAGCTTTCTGTGTATATTGCCTATTGACAGTGAGCTGCTTATCACAGAAGGGGCATGGTTGGACCACAGCTTGAGTGCACTTTAGTCCAGCAGTGATAATGTTTTGGTGATAAAACACTCATTGTATGGAAATAACAGCACACTGGCTAATAAGTGTCAAATCACTGAAATCAGTGTCTCAGCCCCTACCTCATTCTGTTCTCAGATTACATAGCAAAAACCTGCTGACAAATTCCATTTAATAAAGTAAACTAGAGCTAAAAATTCGGTAGCCCTTGACCCAGATATCCAGGTTGCCTTTTGGTATCCATGAAAAACAGTCCAAATTTCTTTAAAGTGTTTTCCTGAGCATGGAAATACCTTCCACAGTTATCTCCCATCCATAATAATTGATGAGCCATTGTCTTGATAAAAATAAGTGTGTTCATGATACATAGAAAAACTGTCTCTGGATGGTGGTGAGTAAATGAATGTTATATCGTCACAGTTGATTAAGGCTTTCTGTTAAACTACATGAATTACAGCCAAGCTCTTCCAATGTTTTCCTTTTCTCTAGTTGTAGAAGACCTCTATAAGGCAAGGCAACCAGTGGAGGATTTAAAGGCTATATACTTCATATCACCAAGTGAAAAGGTTTGTAGTCGCTCATCTTAAAAATGTTGTCTCTCATTGTTTGCCTTCATGTGAACGTATATCACGTAATTTACATAGCTTAGAGGGGTTCTCCCCTTGTACCTGCTTTTTTGAAGCACTCAGCATTTGAGCTTACCATAGGCAGTATAATGATCTCAACAGATACCTTTTTATTGATTGTTATAGTGACATATGTCAGTCGTAGGGTTTCATTAAACGAAAACAAAACGTTTTGTATACCACATGGTATATGTTTTAGCCATGACCTAGCATGGCCATCCCGATGGAGGCTGAATGATTTCATATTTTGGATCTGTCTGGTAAATGGAGCCCTATGGATATGTTTAATTTATTCTGTGGGCCTTCCCGTAGGAGCAGCTTGTGCAAAGTACACCTAAGCCATATGTTCAGAGTAGAATAGGAGATGAGGTGCAGTTTTAGATAGTGGCCACTAACCCCTGTAAGGAGCGGCGGTGCTTTGCCCCCTACATCGCTTTCAACTGATCTGTGTCGGACCCTCACCAATGTTCATTAATGATATCGTTGTTAATTCCAGACTAAATGACAGATTTCTATTTTAAACTAATAGTAATTTCTCAATCTAATTGGTGCAGATGAAACTTTCTTGTTAATACACTGCTTATTTCAGTCTGTAGACTGCATCGTGATGGACTTAAAGGACAAATCTTCTTGCAAGTATAAATCTGCCTACATCTACTTCAGTGATGGTGAGTATAGAAGGCAACGTTTTATTAGTGGGTTATATGGATTTCTACCTGTATGTTGCATATTTCACAAGTTATGCAGTTTTCTGATATATGTTCTGTGTCATTCTGCACCCGGTTTTACATGTTCTCTGCTTGTAGTCATTCAGTAGGAACCCTCATGGATTAACATTTTCCCAACATGACATACATGGTCGGCGTGGTGATTCTGCGGGCACAGACCTGTACCCAGCATGATAACCATAGGAGCAGGGCTTAATGGACAGTCAAATTTTCACAGCATAAGCCAGTATTTGGGCCATCACAGATACAGGCTTTTTAACCCTTTTTGCTCTTTCGTTTGACTGTAAGGTGCTTATGGTGGCTATGGCAACTAGAGTCCAAACAATGGCCTCCAGATCAGCCAGCGATGGGGATGTTACTAGTGTAAAGCTGAAGGGTGTAATTCACTGCAGTGCACAGGTAGTGGGTGTATTATACTAGCCCTCCTGTAAGTGGAGAACTGTGTGTTACTTTGTGATTATTTTGTCTGTACATGTCCCCGCTTAATTGTAAAGTGCTGTAGAATATTGTTTCATGAATGAAAACACAAGCTGAGAGGTATACGTGTTACACCTGTATTGACAACGGCCGTTTTGCGCAAATATGCTTGTCTGACCCGTCAAAGCGCATTTGCGCTAAACGGCCGTGGTCAATACAGGTGTAACACATATACCTCTAGCTTGTGTTTTTATTCATGAAACATAGAAGTTTAGCACCCGATCTTAGGCGATAGGTGCTTAGTCCTGTTTAACGGAGAATATATATAGTATAGTATGCACTGGTGCTGGTGTTCTAATTGACTTGCTGCAGAATATGTTGGCGCTATAGAAATAAGACTATCGTTATTGTACCAGCAATCTGCCTGTTGAATATTCAAGTTCCATAGCGGGAGAAGCAAAAAAAGTCACAAAAAAGTGTTATCTTTTTAAAACTGCTATTTTTATATAATAGTAATCGGTATCACCATTTTGCCTCGTAAATAATTAGAATCAAAAGCAATCAAAGAACATTATGTACCCCAAAATGGTACCCAGCAAATATTCTGTTCATCGTGCAAAGATAAAGTTGTTGCTGTCAGAATATGGCGTTACAATAAACATTGTTTAAAAAGTGTTTTTGCAGTCTGAAAGTAGTGAAACGTAAAAGATGATATTAACATTGATATCACCGCACTGACTCACAGAATAAAGATACCATGTCATTTATGGAAGTGGTAAAACAAATACACCAGAATTGCTGTTTTTTGTTTATCCGATCCACAAAAATTGAAAAAAAATTCAATGCGGACAAATAAAAAGTTATTGATCTCACTATGACCATGGCAATTCCAAATTGATATGTTTTACTATTTTCATAGTTGCCACTTGTAGTTTCACAGAAATAACCGGGCCAACATTTCAGTGCACATCAGACCTTGTTTACAACCTATAAAATATACATAAATGTAAAATAATGACCGAACTAACAAAAGAAAATTACATTTATATTCATGATATATCATTTTATTATACAACATTCATGTAGATGTCATTTTCCTTTGTTAGTTTAGTAATTATTTTAGGTTTCTGTAGATTTTATGTGCTGTATACAAGGTCCGAAGTGGACCAAAATGTTGTCCTATTTATTTCTGTGAAAATACTTATGCTGATTCTCATAAAATAAAGGCTAAACATTTATTCTTATTTGGAGTGTCTTGGTTTCTCTTATACTAGATGGGATTCTTTCTACCATAGAGAACGCAATTCTCAAAACCTGCAAGTGCCAACCATATTATATTACAAATTACTACACAGTCAACACTATATATTTTTATTTTATTAAGTTTCGTCTTTACAATGTTTTTGACTTGTTTGTTTTGGATCTTTCTCTCAAAAACTTTCTGAGCTGTGATCGCACGGGCGCCGGCACATGTAGGGCATTATGGAAAAACTATCTCCAGATCAATTTGTAGTATTTTGGGGAAGCATTTAAAAGGTGAATCTGATTTCTACACAGAATGTTTGTATTTTCTTGTAGAAATGTCTTGTCACACTTGGAAGGCGTTACAATATTATATGTAATATATACAATTTGTTTGGCTTTCAGCTTGTCCGAATGACCTTTTTAAAAAGCTAAAATCATGCCAGCCTAAAACGATAAAAAAATGCAAGGAGATCAATATTTCGTTTTTCCCTAAAGAGTCTCAGGTAATAAACACAAATATGTCCAATTCTCATTTTAACCGTCCTGATTATTATTTTTTTTAATAAATGTATTGTATGTTGTCCATTTCTCTGAGTTCTTGGTCTCTGCAGGTGTTTCTGTTGAATGTCCCTGATGCTTTTCACCTGCTGTATAGTCCAGATAAGTCGGTGGATAGAGAGTCTGCGGTGGAAGCCATTGCTCAGCAGATAGTAACGCTCTGTGCAACCTTGGACGAGAACCCTGGCGTGCGCTTTAAGAGGTGACTTCCAGAAAGCCTTTCCTGTCTGATAACTTTGTATGAGCACTTTCTTGTATGGTAATACAAATTACATTTTATTCATCACTATGATGCATCTGTATAGGGATCCCCTAGATAATGCTGAAGATTTAGCCAACTTGGTGGAAGAAAAGCTTGTGGAGTTTTACAAGACGGATGAAAGAAATCAGTGTAAGGTAATGTGAATCTAAGTCAGATAAGTGGAACTATTAGCAATTCATAATTCAGCTTGTCCATGTAATCTACAGAGAAAGTAGAGTTTGGTCCTTGTCAGTTTTTACTATCAGTTTGGTCAGAGTTTCATTAGTTTTTTCTCAAGGTCTAAGTGCTGTCAGATTTTTTTGACAAATCCATAAACTTGCTTTGGTGAGTTTGAGCTGACTCTTGGGTTAGTATTGGACAAGTTTCTGCACTTTTGTGCCGACCACTCAGTCCTATGGGAAAAGTAGGACATGTGAACTACCCCATAGACTATCATAGGTACGAGTGCTATCCATGAAAACCACAGATGGCACTCGTAGGAAAAAAACTGACAGCTGAATGAGCCTTTATGGATACTGCAGAATGTAAAAAACATGTATGTCTCAGATATGCAGTAGCCAAACACCACCGAGTCTACCCTTTATTATTATTATTATTATAGCGCCATTTATTCCATGGCGCCTTACATGTGAAAAGGGGTATACATAGCAATAACAATTACAATAATCTTGAACAAAACGTGACGGCGACTGGTACAGGAGGAGCGAGGACCCTGCCCACGAGGGCTCACAGTCTACAAGAGATGGGTGAGGATACAGTAGGTGAGGGTAGGGCTGGTCATGCAGCGGTATGGTGGAGCGAGGGTTACTGCAGGTTGTAGGCTTGTCGGAAGAGGTGGATCTTCAGGATCCTTTTGTCATTCATTGCTCCTTCCGGCCCAGTTAAGGCTTTAATGAACTGGGTAATATTAGCTCTGCCTATTGCCATGCCCACGATTTTAGCAAGAGGCTTGTGCAGTATGTAGGTACACAGAGGCTATACAGATAGCGGCTAGCAGGGCCTACATAGAAGATTAGCTGGCCCCACATTGACTTGGGCAGTAAACTCAAATCCAGTATGATATTATGAGGAAACTTCACTTAAACCATAGTTGTCTTCATGATGTCACCATTGAGTTAAGCCCTTCATGTTGACAAACATATAGTATATGGTGATATTTCACACTAAAAATGCTTGTTGGAAAATTGGCTTCTTTTTTTCTTTTCCCCTCATGCAGGAGAAGTCTCAGTCTCAATTACTTATAATAGACCGAGGATTTGATCCGATGTCTACAGTGCTGCATGAGCTGACTTTCCAAGCCATGATTTATGATGTTTTGCCTATTGAGGATGATGTTTACAAGTAAGTGCTTCACTACCATTCACCCAGTAGAGGATCGCTAAACCTAGAAAGATCTAAGTAAACTGTAGAGGATCTTGTCCACAGCATATTAGAAATTCCTGATACCTTCCACCTTTAGCTAAGGGCACAGTGCTTTGTATTCTTTACCTTCTACTGAAAGAAGAGCAGAGCGAGGGAGACTCCTCCTGCAGCCCTTGTTCTTGCAGCCGGACACACAGCGGCAATTCTCCTGCAACACCTCAAACAACCTTTTTTATATACTGACCTGCCAATATGATTTCCCAGGTCATTAAGAGTTCGCAGATACCAAACATATATAGGTTCTTTTCTATTTAAGTGGTGAAAAAAAATTCAAAGTTTGTTTTAAAAAAAAAAAATCGCCATTTTCCGAGACCCGTAGCATCTCCACTTTTCGTGATCTGGGACTGGGTGAGGGCTTATTTTTGCACGCCATGCTGACGTTTTTTGATACCATTTTGGGATAGATACAATGTTTTGATCGTCCGTTATTGCATTTTATTGCAATGTTGCAGCGACCGAAAAAAGGTTATTCTGGCGTTTTTTATTTTTTGTCTCATTACGCCGTTTACTGATCAGATTAATTCTTTTTACTCTGTCGCCTCATTGGGGGACACAGGACCTTGGGTTATGCTGCTGTCCACTAGGAGGCGACACTATGCTTATCTGAAAAAAAGATAAAGCATGGCTCCTCCCCTGCAGTATACACCCCTGGGCGGCATTAGCCTGCTCCAGTTTTTGCTTAGTGTCAGCAGGAGGCACACCTTTAGACCTTCACTCGTCCCTCGCTCCAGCACGGGATTACAGATGAAGAAAAGAGGGCCTCTCTTAAGAGACCCCCGACATGGCTCCTTCCTTTGCCCCCGTCTGCGGTGCACGGTTGAAGTCGAGATTGCGCTGCCACCATGCTGCTCCTTCGCCGGCCCTTGGGTCAGGTCCGAAGTTGAGAACCCCCCTCCTTCCCCAATTCTTTACGTCTTGGTCCGAAGTTGAGGAGAGGATAAAGCCCCCTGAAGGTGACAGCGGCACCCTCCCTAATCCCCCCCTGGGGGGTATTAGGTTGAGACACAGTCAGGTAGGGATCGGATGGCAGCAGCTGCAACCTCTTCCAGCAGCACATACAGGAGCCACAGTTTCCACTGAGGGCTTCTGTACAAGCTCTGCACCTGCGGCAGCTTCATTCCACAGATCCCAAAGGGGACCCTCTTCAGAGCCCCCCTTTTCATCAGTTCCCCACCGCCATCCTGGCTTCAGAACTGGGGGGGGTCCGGTGCTCATCCGACACCCCCCCCCCCCCTCCCGGTCCACCGCGCCGTCCTGGAGCCCTTTTCGGGCACTATTTTAAATTTAGGCCGCGGCTCCGGCCTAGCCGAAGCCGCCGCCCACTCACCGCCCCCCGGAGACACTTCTGACGCTACCCGATGTCATAAAAAAGGGCGGAGCTGTGCTGCAGGGCACGCATCCCCATGGAAACTGGCGCCCTCGCAACGCTACGCCCCCCTTCTTCACTCTGACGGCGGCCATTATCGCTGCAAACAGGACACAGGCCAGCCAGGTCTCCGGGGAGGCACAGGACCAGGTTTATATCGGCGCTATCACAGGGGCACATTAAAGGTGGGGTAAGTTCACAGCCTGAGTTAACCCTCAGCTGTGAAGCTCTATATACTCTATATCCTCCTCTGCACAGATAGCCCCACTGCATAGCCACTCCAGGTGCACTATGCCGGGCTCAAAGTCTAAGAAAACCAGGCAGGACAGCTTCTCCGCTTTCTGTACAGCCTGTGGCATTGCTCTTCCCAACGGCAGCACGTATCCGCATTGCAGGGGTTGTACGCAGACTACTGTGCCAGAGTCCCAAGCAGCCCCTACCATATCAGAGTCTTTTGCCATGCCGGAATGGGTCACTCAAATGTCACAATCTATGTTACAGTCTATGAAGTCCATGGATAACATGACTGACAAACTGCTTCAGGCTATGCAAAGTCATATTTCTTCTATGAATCCTACACAACAAAGGAAAAGTCTCTCCCATCCATACTCTGACCCAGGCACTTCCAGGTCAGGGTCAGGACGCAAGAGTACCCACAGGTCATGCTCATCTGCGTCTTCACACAGCACACGGTCATCCCTGTCCAGAGACAGAGACCGTAGTCCCAAATCATCTAGACAGTCCCCTAACAGGAACAGGAACTATATTTCTCCTAACCATTCACCAGCCAGAGAAATACCCCATCCTGATTCGCCTAGCAGACACAACAGGTCTTTTTGTTTTTTTATTCATACCATTTGATCGATTGCTTTTTATTCCATTTTTGAGAAGTGCAGCGATCGAAAATTCAATTATTTTGATTTTAATTTTTTTAAACGGTTTACAATTTGGGTTCTTTATATTTTCATAGAATGGAGTTTTACGGATTCGATTTACCAATTTTTCTTTTTATTTTTTTTTTAATTTCTTTATTTATTAATAGGGAAAAGCGAGACAAATGAAAATTATGGGTTTTAGTTTATTATTTCAGAAGCCATTTGTGACTCCGACTCAGACAAGGAGACTGACGAATCTCTAACCCCATCACCAACTAGCAATGCAGCACTAGTTGAGGACATAATCTCGTCCATACATCGGGTACTGAACATTTCTGATCCGACCCCTGATGTACCTCAAGATAAAATTTCATTTGAAGGACCACCAAAACCGGCTAAGTTTTTCTTAGATCACTCAGAATTCAAATCTATTCTTGCAAATCAATTTTTACAGCCTAACAAAAAACTTGCCACTCGCAAGCTTGTGGAAACCAGATACCCTTTTTCTCAGGAAACCTTCAAAGAGTGGACAGATCCTCCAGCAGTGGACCCACCAGTATCCAGGCTGGCAGCACAGACACTTCTTTCACTGCCAGATAGCTCAACCCTCAGAGATGCAGCAGACCGGCAGGTAGAAAGTTTGGCACATTCAGCTTACGAAATCATAGGAGCCTCCCTAGCTCCCGAGTTCGCTTCGGTTTGGGCATTTAAAGCCCTAATAGCTTGGGCTAGAAATTTACAAACTAGTCTTCAAGCCTCTGCCCCTGAACTGTCTCAACAAGCAGTTCAAATAGCAGTTGTGGCGGATTACTTAATTCATGCAGCTCTTGATTCCGCAAGATGCGCAGCGGTAGCATTATCACATGACGTCACTATTCGACGTATTCTCTGGTTACGTGAATGGAAAGCAGATGCAACCTCAAAGAAGTCTCTCACACAGCTTCCATATTTCAGAGGTCGACTGTTTGGCGAAAAGTTGGACACAATGATATCCAACGCCACCGGGGGTAAGAGTACCTCTCTCCCCCAACTGAAGCCCAAACGCAACTTTAATAAACGTAACCAAACGAGATTCCGGTCCTTTCGGAACTCTTCCGGCTGGTCCGTCTCTCGGCCAGCACAAACTAACAGCCGCTTCTCACGCAAGGAAGACTCCAGATCGACCCAAAAGTCGGACAAGCCCTGGCAGTCAAAGTCAGGCCAATCAAAGTCTCACAGAGGAAAATCAAAGAATTTCTCCTCATCTTGACTCACCGACTCCACCCGTAGGCGGCCGACTTTCACTCTTTCACCAAGTCTGGCTACCTATTACAAAAGACAGGTGGGTCAGGGAGCTAGTATCTTCAGGATACAAAATAGAGTTCACCTCCATCCCACCAAACAGATTCCTTATATCTGTTCCCCCAAAGCCGCCAGAAAAGGCGCGGGCTTTTCACCTGGCGGTCTCCTCGCTCCTTCAAGCACGAGTCATAATACCTGTCCCAACAGCCGAGCGCTTTCAGGGTTTCTACTCCAATCTATTTATAGTCCCCAAGAAAGGAGGCGGAGCAAGGCCCATACTAGATCTCAAACATCTCAACAAGTATGTAAGAGTACGTCACTTTCGAATGGAATCTCTTTGTTCCATCATAGCATCCATGGAAAAAGGAGAATTCCTCGCCTCCATAGATATACAAGATGCATACTTGCACATACCGATTGCGCCTGCTCATCAGAGATTTCTCAGGTTCACAATCAATCAGGACCACTACCAGTTCGTGGCTCTCCCATTCGGACTCGCCACAGCTCCCAGAGTGTTTACCAAAGTCATGGCAACCACCATGCACGTCCTACACTCCAGAGGCATAGTGGTCCTTCCATACCCACACAATCTCCTTGTCAAGGCTCCCACCTTCAAGGACTGCGAGATCAGTGTCTCAATCACGATCGACACCCTGAGTCGCCTAGGCTGGTTAGTCAACTTACAAAAGTCGTCACCAAGCCCAACCCAGGCCTTGACATTTCTGGGAATGCTATTCAATACCTCCAACGGTCTGATACTTCTTCCCAGAGACAAGGCACGACCTCTGCGCTCAGGAGTCCGCTGCCTTCTCAACAGATCCTCCCGATCTCTCCGATTTGCAATGAGAGTCCTTGGCAGGATGGTGGCGGCAATAGAAGCGGTTTCATTTGCTCAGCTTCACCTCATACCTCTCCAACTAGACATTCTCAGGTCATGGGACAGGAACCCTTCTTCCCTCGACAGAAAATTCCAACTGAAGTTGTCAGCCAGGAAGTCCCTTCACTGGTGGCTCAACCGGTCCTCTCTGACAAAAGGAAAATCCTTTCTCCCAGGTCAATGGAAGATCCTGACCACAGACGCAAGCTTGACGGGTTGGGGTGCGGTACATCTACACCATAGGGCACAAGGCAAGTGGTCTCCAGCGGAAGCAACCTTGCCCATCAACATCCTGGCATCCTGGAAATTCGTGCCATTCTCCTGGCGTTGAGAGCATTCCAGCACTTACTGGCAGCCTCCCACATCAGAGTCCAGTCGGACAATGCCACGGCCGTAGCATATGTCAATCACCAAGGGGGGGACCCGCAGTGCCCGAGCGATGCGAGAAGTAACACACATTCTCCACTGGGCAGAGAAAGCGGACTCTATTATCTCCGCAGTCCACATTCCGGGTGTAGACAACTGGGAAGCAGACTTCCTCAGCCGGCAAGGAATAGACTCGGGAGAATAGGCTCTCCATCCCGAAGTCTTTCAACAGATCTGCCATCGTTGGGGCACTCCAGACGTGGACCTAATGGCGTCTCACCTCAATGCCAAAGTCTCCAACTTCATAGCCAGGTCACGCGATCCGCGAGCGCTGGCGGCGAATGCCCTGGTTCAGGATTGGACCCAGTTCCAGCTCCTATATATTTTTCCACCTCTCCCTCTGATTCCCAGACTGGTGAGAAAGATCAAACAGGAGGGAGTTCCAACCATCCTAGTCGCTCCGGACTGGCCCAGACGTCCATGGTACGCCGACATCGTACGACTCATTGCAGACTTTCCTTGGCGTCTTCCCGACCGCCCGGATCTTCTGTCACAAGGCCCGTTCTACCACCAGAACTTAGAGGCCCTCCGTTTGACGGCGTGGCCATTGAAACCTGGGTGCTAACACAGGCAGGTTTTCCGCCAGATGTCATTGCAACCATGATCAGAGCACGAAAACCAACTTCTGCCAAGATCTACTACCGTACCTGGAAAGCCTTCTTTACCTGGTGCGATTCTTGTAAACAAGCCCCACTACTCTACTCCTTACCTAGGGTACTCGGTTTTCTTCAATCGGGCCTGGAAGCCAGACTATCTCTGGCCTCCCTTAAAAGCCAGGTATCAGCTCTGTCTGTACTTTTTCAAAAAACATTGCTCACAGACCGCAAGTCAGAACTTTTCTCCAGGGGGTTTCACGATTGGTTCCCCCCTACAAACGACCACTAGAAACGTGGGACCTTAACCTGGTGCTCACAGTACTACAGGAAGGACCCTTTGAACCCCTTAAGGAGGTTCCACTCCGTCTTCTATCCCAGAAGGTAGTTTTTCTCGTGGCAATCACCTCACTACTCAGAGTGTCTGAACTCACGGCACTCTCCTGTAGACAGCCATTCCTGAATTTTTTCCAGAATAAGGTAGTTCTCCGTACTGTTCCATCCTTTCTCCCGAAGGTTGTGTCAAACTTCCATCTCAACTAAGAGATTTCCTTACCGTCCCTCTGTCCGACTCCGGTTCATAGAGTGGAAAAGGCTTTGCATACGCTTGACCTTGTTAGGGCATTGCGTATCTATGTGTCTAGGACTGCGCCCTTCAGAAAATCTGATTCTCTTTTCCTCCTTCTGGAAGGTGGTCGCAAGGGTCTGCCAGCCTCTAAGGCTACCCTTGCCAGGTGGATTAAATCCACCATACAAGAGGCTTACCGCCTCAAAAATTCTCCTCTTCCAGCAGGTATTAAGGCACCTTCTACATGTGAGGTAGGGGCCTCCTGGGCCATTTGCCACCAGGCCTCGGCACAACAAGTGTGTAAGGCAGCCACCTGGACCAGCCTACACACGTTTACTAAGCACTACAGCGTTCATACCCAGTCCTCAGCAGATGCGAGCCTGGGCAGACGTGTCTTACAGGCGGCGGTATCCCAATCCTAGGGAACCGTCTACATAATATTCGTCCATTGCTTCCCACCCAGGGACTGCTTTAGGACGTCCCAAGGTCCTGTGTCCCCCAATGAGGCGACAGAGTAAAGGAGATTTTTGTGTACTCACCGTAAAATCTTTCTCTTAGCCTCTAATTGGGGGACACTGCACCCACCCTGTTGCCCTTCAGGGCCGTTTAAGTTGAGTTCTCATATTGCTTTTCCTTTGAGTTCCAACATAGTTGCCTTTTTTTGTAGGCATGGTTATGTTATATATGTTACGTTTCTCCTACTGCTTTTGCACAAAACTGGAGCAGGCTAATGCCGCCTGGGGGTGTATACTGCAGGGGAGGAGCCATGCTTTATCTTTTTTTCAGATAAGCATAGTGTCGCCTCCTAGTGGACAGCAGCATAACCCAAGGTCCTGTGTCCCCCAATTATAGGCTAAGAGAAAGAGATTTTACGGTGAGTACACAAAAATCTCCTTTTTTTATAATAATCTGGCGATTCTGAATATATATATATAACAAAAATGCTCATCTGCTATGAACGCAAACCGCTGGGCGGCGCTCATAGCAGATGGCTATGACCACCACAAAGGGGTCTCCTGCAGACCCCGGATTGTAATGCCAACCCATCGGTGACCCGCGATCATGTGACAGGCGCGCCGATGGGTGGGTCTTCTGGCGCGGCCATGTTAAATGCTGCTGTCGGGGTTTGACAGTGGCATTTAACATGTTAACAGCCGCAGGTGGATCGCAATTCCACCCGCAGCTCTTAGGGGCACATGGCAGCAGATCAAATCAGCTGTCATGTGCCTGAAAACATGCGGGCTCAGCGCCGGAGCCCGCATGGAGTGCAGGGACGCAACCTATGACGTATGGCTGCGACATAGTTCGTAAAGTGGTTAATAACCAGGCCAAATTTTTTAAATCTGAACATTGTCACTTTATGTTGTAATAACTCTGTAATAGTTCAACGGATCTCTCTGATTGAGATTTGTTTTTTCTCATGAAATATTGTACTTTGTTAGTGATACAATTTGGTTGATATGATTTGCGTTTATTTATGAAAATTTGACAAATTTCGCAATTTTCAAACTTTTCATTTTTATATCCTTAAACTAGTTAGTTATTTCACACAAAATAGTTAATAAGTAACATTTCCCACATGTCTACTTTACATCAGCACAATTTTTCTAACATAATTTTTATTTGTTAGGAAGTTAGAAGGGTTCAAAGTTGACCAGCTATTTCTAATTTTTCCAACAAAATTTACAAATCCATTTTTTTAGAAACCAGATCACATTTGAAGTGACTTTGTGAGGCCTATATGACATAAAATACCCAAAATTGACACCATTCTCAAAACCACATTCAAGAAGTTTATTAACCCTTCAGGTACTTTATAATTTTTATTGGTATTTTCGTAAAACGTAAGAAGAAACGAGATTAAGGACGATAATAAGATACCCGTACGCAGACTGGGTATATAATGACATTGCTCATAGGATTGACTGGTAATACAAACAATACAAGAATTAAGAATCATGTAACTTTATAACTTACATCAACTAAGCTGACATACAGTACAGACCAAAAGTTTGGACACACCTTCTCATTTAAAGATTTTTCTGTATTTTCATGACTATGAAAATTGTACATTCACACTGAAGGCATCAAAACTATGAATTAACACATGTGGAATTATATACGTAACAAAAAAGTGTGAAACAACTGAAAATATGTCTTATATTCTAGGTTCTTCAAAGTAGCCACCTTTTGCTTTGATGACTGCTTTGCACACTCTTGAGGAGCTCCAAGAGATAGTCACCAGAAATGGTTTTCACTTCACAGGTGTGCCCTATCAGGTTTAATACGTGGGATTTCTTGCCTTATAAATGGGGTTGGGACCATCAGTTGTGTTGTGCAGAAGTCTGGTGGATACACAGCTGATAGTCCTACTGAATAGACTGAATGAAGGTCAGTCAGAGCGAAAAATTGGGAAAACCTTGAAAGTGTCCCCAAGTGCAGTTGCAAAAAACCATCAAGCCCTTCTATATTCATACTATAAACCCTTACCTAATGATTTCTCTACCCTGCTCTTTCTCCCCTTTCTTTAATTTAAGCTTAGTGGTCCGAGGCTATTTTTAAGATCCTCCAATATATACCAAGCTGTAGAAGTGAAGGGTTCCACCATTTTCTTTTTTTTCATTTAATGAGCAAGAGTTCACAATAAACTGCTTCCATTCAATAAACTGCTTCCATTTTGGAAGAAATTTGTCAGCTTGCATTTCCTTATTACTAAGGGCGTCTTGTTGCTCCACTCCCATAAAATGTTTCATTTGAGCTGTCAATTCTGCAATGGGGGAGTGTTGGGTGGGCCTCCTATCTTCCCACCAGGGTTCTCTGTGTTACTCCAGAAGTGCAACAAGGCTAGATATGGAGAGAGAGTATATCCTGGACCTTAAATGGTGTTAATCATATCTGATACCTGTCCCCAATATGATACTGACACAGGGCATGACCAAAGGAAGGTGGTATTTAGGACATGTGCGTTGCCTATTTGATAGTGGATCTTTTTTAGATATGTTAAAGGCATAAATGGCTCCATGTATAATTTTATACTGAGTCTCTCTCCACTCTTCATTTATAATGTGTTTTCTTAATAAATTCCAACCTGTCCTGATCTTATCGGAAATCTCCACATCCTCCAACTGTTGCCTCCAATATTTAAAAAAATGTCCGGGTGCACCCCTAGTAGATTAGACCTCATTACAGTATAAAGAACAGATATTGAAGGGGTACCCATTGGAGATAGCAAAATGACATCCAACTCGTTTTGGGAAACCTCAAAGGTAACGTCTTTTAAATTGGCCATAATGGACAGTCTGATTTGTTCATATTGGAAATAATGTTGGGGAGGTAGGTTATATCTTTCCGAACACTCTGTACAAGTCAACCATCTCTGCTCAGTTGGATGGAGAAGATGAGATACGCGGTCTACACCTGCCTGCTGCCATTTCAAAAATAGTTTATTTTCACTACCCTGGGGGATTTCTGGGTTCTGCCATATCGAAAGGTACTTTGAGATTCTGAAGGAAAGGCCATATTTTTTCCTGACTGCCTTCCATGCGGAAATAGTGTCCCTAAGGATCGTCGACTTTTTAACTGTCAGGGGTAAAGATGTAATTTGAGAATGAAGGAGGGCAGTTAAGTTAAAGGGGTATGCATAGTCGGACTCCAACGTGTAGTCAGAATACGTATGTCTCTTGTGGAACCAGTCTATTATGTAACGAAAAAGGCAGGCAAGATTGTAATCTCTGATGCTTGGAAAATTAATGCCTCTGTCATCTTTGGAAGCCATAAGTTTGTTCAGACAAATCCTAGGACGTTTTCCCCTCCAGATAAAATAACTGAAGGCCCTATTGAGTATAGTTATGTCAGAGTGTTTCAGGAGTAGTTAAGGTTTGTAATTGATGCATAATCCTGGCTGTACTAATCATTTTTATCAAATGTGCCCTACCCATAAAAAATAAGGGCAAATCTTGCCATGACTTTAATTGGCTAATGATTTTTTGTATAAGAGCGGTATAATTTAAGGTGTATATAGATGAAAGTGAGCAACCTATTTTAATTCCCAGGTAGGTGATATACGAGGGTGCTAAGGATATACTGTTTAAAGACCCATTTGGGCAGACTTTTATTCCCTTCTCATTCCCTTCTCGAGGGGAAAGGAAGTGGAGAAGAAACCCGGGGTGTATACCTGAGCCTTTAGTGACGAATATAAATTGAGTACCTAATTAAAGAAGGGGCCTGTTAATGACATTTTTGCTAATACCTTGTTATCAAAGGCGTTTATGTTATCAATTTATGTTATCAAAGGCGTTTTCCGCATCCAATGAAACAATCGCTGGGGAGCCTTTTGAGTTATGACTTTTACTTTTTTTCACAAAAAGTTTACTTTAGCCCCAAATTTTTTATTTTTACGAGGGTAACAGAAGAAAATGGACCATAAAATTTGTTGTACAATTTCTCCTAAGTACGCCAGTACCCCATATGTGAGAGAAAACTACTGTTTGAGCGCTCAGCAGGGTTCAGAAGGGAAGGGTGCTTTTTTACTTTTTTGAGCCAAACAGTGGAAACCTCCCAAAAGTGACCCCATTTTGGAAACTACACCCCTCAAGGATTTTATCCAGGGGGTATAGTGAGCTTTTTGAACCCACAGGTACGGCACAGAATTTGATAACATTAGGCCATCATATTGAAAAATTGGATATTTTCGTACTCTAGCAGTCGCTACAGCCTTATTCCTGATCACCATTTTAAAATGGCAATGAGGGAATAAGGCCCCTTAACAGCCGCCGTTTTAATGCGTATCGGCAGTCGTTAAGAGAATGTATTTTTATTATGCGATAATGTCATCTTTTTTTTCTTATATTTTGACATAACATTCACAAGGATATTAAATCACAACTAGTAAATACCAATTTTTATGTCCTATTGCCTAATAATTGGCCCCTTCACAACCTTTGACATACCTCATACGTCATTGTAGGATAGGGGTTCCCAGCTCATAACGTATAGGTACATCATGGCGATTGTGCACAGCACTGGAGCCCACGTGATCACCTTTGAGAGCTCTGCTTACATGATGGCCGAAATCTGCATCTCACAGCCAAGAGCGAAGCCCGCTCCACTCCCGGCTTTTAAACTCCCTAAACACTGTGATTGATTGATATCGATCATAACATTTACGAGGCTGGGAGGGGGCTCCTTCTCCCATCCAATTGGTGCCGCTATGACGTCATTGCGAGGGCCCGATTGTCATCAAGACAACCCCTGGGACTGCCAGCTACTGCAAGAATGTTAGACCATGCAGAGAGCATAGTCAAAGAGGCTTCTCTTGGTGTAAGGCCACTATCAGTATTCGGTCAGTATTTTGTCTCAGGAGTGGGAGCCAAAACCAGTTGAGGAACAATCCGAGAAAAGGTATAATAGAAACAAGTCACCAATTCTGCATTTATCACCCACTCCTGGTTTTGACTCCCACTCCTGAGAAATAATACTGACCGAATACTGATCAAATACTGATAGTGGGGCCGTGGCCTAATACTGACCGGTATAAAGAATTTTAATGCTGGTGCATTGCAATGCATTATACCAGCAATCAAAGTGATAAAAGTAAAGTGACGAAGTAAAAAGGTAAAAAAAAAAATCGCAAAATGATGCCCAGAAGTATGTATTTTTATGTAAAAACAAAATTAAGCAACACAAAGTATACACATTTGGAATCGCCACTTCTGGAATGACCTGATCTATAAAACTGTCACACTAATTAACCCCTTCAGTTAACACCATAAAAAAAGGCAAAAAACAGCTTTTTCATAAAACCGCTAAACAAAAAGTGGAATTAAACACTATCAAAAACACGAATGTAAATAAAAATGGTATCACTAGAAACGTCATCTTGTCCCACAAAAAAACAAGTCGCCATACAACTGAGTCAGCGGAGAAATAAAAAATTATAAAATAATTCAATTCTTTTTTGTTTTAAATAGTTTTTATAGTGTAAAAGCGGCAAAACATTATCATTCTGGCTCCCAAAAATCGGAATAGAAAGAGATCAAAAAAATATCTGTCCCAAAATGGTACCAATTAAAATGTCAACTCGTCCCACAAAAAACAAACCATCACATGACTGTCAGCCGACATATAGAAAAATTCTAGCTCTTAAAATATGGCGATGCAAAAACAAAAAGCGTCTTTTAGTGTGGGACAGCAGCCAAACATAAAAAAACTCAATATAAATCTGGTATCGCTGTAATCTCATTGACCCGAAGAATAAAGTCGTCTAATCACTTTTATCGCATGAGGAACGGTGTAAAAAATAAATAGGACAAATTCTTGACCTGCTGTTGATTTTGTTCACTTTGTCTCCCAAAGATCGGGAAAAGGCTCAGCGCACATTTATCCTGCGCTGAGCGCTTACATCGGGGTTTCTGTGTAAATCTCTGAAATACTTGATTCGAACGGAACCCCCGGCGGAAGATTCTGTATAATGAGGCAGATAGAGGTCCTATGGACACCGTCTGACCTGTGATCTGGCGGTGTTCATCTTTTTAAACGTTGATAAAAGTGCGGTCGGCCACAGTTTTGTGCACCTCTGAAAAGGACAACGCTGAACAGAGGCCAGACGGAGTCCAGAGTAACTCTGCTGCCTCATTATTCGAGTGGTTTAAGGGTAAACGTTTAAATGTTTTGGAGTGGTCTAGTCAAAGCCCAGACCTTAATCCAATGAAGAATCTATGGTGTAATGCAGCAGCTTGCTAGCATTACTGTAAATGGTCCAGGATGTGTTTTACCTGACCATGTACCTTCCCCTTTAACTGACTTGTCACATGACTGTGACATCGCACAGGTCCTGTATGCACAGTAAAGGTCTGTACACATGACTGGGACAGCACACAGGACCTATACACACAGCTGACTGATCACATGACTGTGACATCAGCAAGGTCCTGTCAGTATGTGGGTGTCTGTGCACAGGATATATAAACCCTGGTGATTTGAGACAGGTGTGTTCGGTGTGAGGCGTGAGGCCTGTGCTCTGTGTGTGTGGGACACCGTTTGTGAGAGGCCTAGTGAGGCCGAGAGTGAAGCCTGGCAGCCTGAAAGGCCGAGCCTGGATCCTGTGCGTGGATGTCAGTGGCCTTTGAGGAAGAGCCGGCTTGGTGAAGAACCCTGAAAGGCGCAGGCTGGATGTCAAGTGTGGAAGACATACCAGTAGCCTACGAGGGGACGACGGCTAGAGACCCCCACCTGGGAAAGCCGCAAAGCCACAGTGGTGGCGGAATAAACGGACTGCAGCAACTAAACCCGGCAAAGGTAATACACTTTGTTACATGGACTGTGTTATGGACATTGATAATTTATTACCTTGCCGTAGGCTGTAACCTGGAGCAAGTGGCCTGTGTGCCGCTTGGCTCATGAATTGTGATGTGTGTAATATGCCGATCTGCCACTTGAGAAGCTCCCGGAGGTGATAGGTGTAAACGTGCCGGGCGTATACTAAGATGGACTGTGTGATTAGCCTCTTGAGAAAGCCCACATCTATAGTGGCGAAACGCGCTTCGAGGTTTCTTCTTGGCCAGATGGCGACCTGATCTTGCTGTTTTCCTCTAGTCTACCTGCTTTTCCCTCCTGACGTCCCCCTGTGTAACTGACCGGTAAGCAGAACCTTGCAGTGAATATGATTTCACCCTATCTGCACACAGGTGCGGATAGTATTGTGTGGTAGCTTTACCGTAGGTGCTATATAGTTTACCAGGGTTTACACTGTGTGCTAGTCAGCTGGGTCCTCATCACCCACATTTAGATTGTATTTCACCATGTGCTGTTTTCTATAACTTATATTGTGACACCACCTTTGTGGATTACATTTTAATAATATTTAATAAAGATATTTGTTTTATATTCTTTACATGAACTGATGCAAACCTTTAAAAATAAAAAAATGAAATTCCAGGTTGCGAGGTAGCAAAACACAAAAAATGCCAAGGGTGTGAAAATATAAAATCTGGGGTTAAAACTAAATTTTTGTTAAAAAAAATGTACTTCTTTTTTCTTCACTGCCCAATGGTGTAAATTCTGTGACACATCCGTGGGGTCAATATCATTACTGCACCTTTTAGATGATTTCATTAAGAGGTGTAGTTTGTAAAATGGGGTCACTTATGGGGGGATATTCTGCTTTTTTGACACCTCAGGGGCTCTCTCAGTGGGTCATGCACCCACAAATCATAACCGTAAAATCTGCACTACAATATGGAGCTCCTGCCCGTCTGAGCTTTGCACTGTGCCTGAAAAGTATTTCCCGATGTAGCATATTGGCACACTGAGGAGAAATTGCACAACAAACTGTGAGGTCCATTTTTTTTCTATTTAGCCCTTTATAAAAATTAAAAATTTGGGGCTAAAACAACATTTTAGTGGTAAAAATGTAATTATTCTTTCTTTACCTCCCAATGGTATAAAATTCTGTGAGGCACATATGGTGCTGAACTCCTAGAAGGCACTTCTTCCCTTCTGAGCTTTGCACTGTGCCTCAAAAGTAGTTTTTGACCACATATGGGGTATTGGCGTACTCAGGAGAAATTGCATGACAAATTGTACATGTCAATTTTTCCTATTATCTCTTTTGAAAATTAAAAACTTGAGGCCAAAGCAACATTTTAGTGGAAATAGTAACTTTGCATTGACTCAGCCCAATGTTATACAATTCTGTGAATCGCCTAAGGCTTAAAAATGCTCAATACACCATTAGCTGAATTCCTCAAGAGGTGTAGTTTCCAAAATGGGGTCACTTATGGAGGTTTCTGCTATTTTGGCATGTCAGGGGCTCTTCAATTGTGACATTACGTCCGCAATCTATTCCAGCCAATATTGCGCTCCAGACTTCAATTGGCTCCTTCCGAGCCCTGCCATGTGTCCAAACAGAAGTTTTAAGCCATATATGAGGTATTGGCATACTCCGGAGCAATTGCACAGCAAATTGTATGGTCCATTTTCTTCTGTTATCCTTTTGAAAATGAAACATTTAGGGCTGAAGCAACATTCTTGCCGGAAAAAATGAATTTTTCATTTTCACAGCTCAACGTTCTAAAATTCTGTGCGTTCAATGTGCTCACAGCTCTAAATAAATTCCTCGAGTGGAAATGAGGTCACTTGTGGGGAGTTTCCATTGTTTAGACATAATCAGGGGCTCTGCAAACAACATGGCATATCGATTCCTGCCAATTTTGCACTCCAAAAGTCAAATGGCGCTCCTTACCTTCCGAGCCCTACCGTGCGCCCAAATAGTAGTTTTCCCCCACATATGGGATATCGGCGTCCTTGGGAGAAATTACACAACAAATTGCATGGTCCATTTTCTCAAGTTACCCTTCTGAAAATGCCAAATTTTGAGGCTAATGCAACACTTTTGTGGGAAAAAGTAAAATTTTAATTTTTTCCAGTACGTCCCCATGACAGCACCATAGGAGTAGTAATCCCATATCCTGTGTAGGGACAGGAAGCACAAGAGGTTAAAAGCTCTCCCCCCAACCTCATCAGTGTTTTTCCTGTCCCTACACAGGACAAGGGAGTACAGGAGGAGTGCTGGTGCAGGAGCACTGGTGCAAAGATGATATCCCTCAGGGGAGATCAGAGGGGCCATGGCTCTCTCCTTCCCGCCACCAAGCGGGTCCTGGACCGACACTCCCTGTCGGGAGTCCCTCAGCCCTCCGGTGTGCTGGAGCCTCCGGGTGCCGCTTCCCCATCGCCAGGGCTGTCGGCGTCCTGCTCTGGGCGGGTCCGGCTTCTCCTGGCTCCAGGACTGCCCAGCGTCAAAACCGTAAGTTTGGGATGACAACTTCCGGTGGCGGTCGCGCAGGAAATTCAAACCGCGGTTCAGCCAGGCACCAGGGAGGAGGAGAAAATGACAGGTAAGGTATAAGAAGGGGGGCTGGGGAGCATCAAAGGCAGGCTTACAGCTTGGGCACCCCTGACAGCAAAATGGCAGAAATGTCTCACGCTGGTACCCTCCCTGGATCGCCCCACAGTCATGTACGTGTACCATTACCTCCTTTATATGGTTAAAGGAGCTTACTCTTACCAGGCCCTCCATATTTTTTATAGGATATATCTGGGCAGTTACCACCTCCTTCTGTGAAAAAGAAGGATACAGGGAAAAAGGCCACAGTAATATCCAAGAGGTGTCTGGATTGTAACATCAGAGTTCCCGACTCATATACAAAACGTCTATGTGCTGAATGTAGAGCCTCCATGCTAAAGGAGGAGCACGGGGCTTTATTAAACGAGATGCGTAGTATAATCAAAGAAGAGGTTCAGGCTTCTATTACATCTCTGCAGCCCCCCAGGTTCAGGAGTCCAGGATGTCCAGGGACCCAAAAGACCCAGTGAAGATATAGCACCATTTTTTTAGGGTGAAATCGACCCATCTGGCGACTCTGACAGTGAGACCATTAGTCTACTTCAGGGCGGGGAACGGAAAAGATATATGTTCCACTCAGATGGTATGGATATTATTCTACGAGCAGACCGAAACACTATGCCGGTAGAGGAAACGGAGAAGAGCAGATGTTTTGTGGTCTTAGAACCCAGAGATCCATTGTTTTTCCTGTTCATGCTCATGTGAAGGACATGATACTAGAGGAATGGGAGGATGCAGAGAAGAGACTCTCTGTACCACGAGACTTTCGCGCACGACTATCTTTTGACCCAGAGGACACCAATGTGTGGGACACTATTCCTAAAATTGACGTCCCGGTGGCTAAGGTGGTCAAGAAAACCTCTATCCCCTTTGAAGACTCGTCAGGACTTAAAGATCCTATGGATAAATTGAGACAAATGGATTCTGGAGCCGCTCCCGTGGAAGAAAGCGTAACCAAAAAATTTTTGAATCTTCCAAATATGGTGCAATCACATGGAGGATATTCCACAAGGTATTAATAATTATTATTAAGCAATGTCTGAAAAGCAATGTCTAAAGCATTCCAAATGTTATGTTATCATATGTGTCATGTTCGAGATCTGTGTTCTGCTGCTGTGATACCGCAGTTTCCTCCGGGATAAATAAAGTATATCTTATCTTATCTTATCTTATTTGTAGGTTTATTAAACAATCATAAAACCGTGAATACACATGAGGGACATGGATGTACAAAAAAGAGAAGGGGGTCTTTAAAAAGGATCACACAACGCGTTTCTGCTCATAGAGCCTTCATCAGGTGTGATCACCTGTTGTGTGATCCTTTTTAAAGACCCCCTTCTCCCTCCCTTCACGAACAACATTGGGGCCATTACTCCTCTCTGTTTTCAATGAAGAAACCTTCAGGGGAGTTCCGTACGATTATCAACCTGAAACCCCTAAACCGATGGGTCCGCTACAAAAAATTCCGCATGGAATCAGTAAGATCTGCCATCCCTCTAATAGACGCGGATGTGGTAATATGCACCCGGGACCTCAGGGATGCATACTACCACCTGCTAATACATTCCTCAAGTCAGCAATATCTGAGGTTTGCACTACCATCAGGCAGCCAGATTCTACACTACCAGTTCCGATGTCTTCCCTTTGGACTGTCATCTGCTCCCAGAATCTTTATAAAGATCATGGCAGAGGTGGTGGCCTATATCCAACTCAGGGATATTACCATCATTCCGTACTTGGACGACTTCCTGTTGGTGGCAGGATCTCCTCTTGGTATGACGCAACATCTGGAATTTGTCCTACGGACATTAACCAGCCTGTGTTTGATTGTGAACAAAGAAAAATCCAATCTTGTCCCAAGTACATCGCACATCTTCCTGGGAGTCCATCTCAACTCCCGAATACGAATGGCTTGTCTCCCGGAAGACAAGATACTCAGGCAGATGGAGCCAGTTCTATTCCAGGCCTCTACAGAAATACATCCTGGAAGTGACAGACGGACATCAGAATTGGCTAGACAGGAAGATGTCTTTGTCCAGAGACGCCCAGGACTCTCTACACTAGTGGCTCGACAAGAAG
Source organism: Phyllobates terribilis (assembly GCF_046119375.1). NCBI lineage: Eukaryota > Metazoa > Chordata > Amphibia > Anura > Dendrobatidae > Phyllobates > Phyllobates terribilis. The sequence continues at coordinate 28,884,450 of NW_027362768.1, read as the reverse complement.
AATCTACAGAAGGGAGTGCAGTGGATTCTGGAACCTTGTCTTTTAGTGAGAGTGGGAGATTCTTATCTCCAAGGAACATGGTCCACAGAGATTCAGACCCGATCATCGAATTTTCGGAAACTACAGGCAATCTGGGAAGCCCTATAGAGAAGCCGGGCGGTCTTAAAAGACAGACATGTAAAAATTTTGTCAGACAACATCACGGCAGTCTCTTTCATCAGACATCAGGGCGGACCCAGACATCCACTTCTCCAGTCCCTGGCCAACAGCATATTCTTGGGTATAGAGAAGATAGTGAGCTCCATTTCAGCAGTTCACCTTCGGGGATCTGACAATTAGGAGGCAGATTACCTCAGCAGGTGACAGATGAAGGCTTCAGAATGGGAACTGAAGGAAGAGGTGTTACAGCAATTAACTCGCAGATGGGGTCAGCCTCACCTAGACCTTTTTGCATCCAGAACAAATGCAAAGACGACATCTTTCTTCTCTCTCGACCCAGGAGATCATCCTCTGGCAGTGGACGCACTCTCACAATATTGGGGAGAGGGCCTAACATATGCCTTCCCACCTGCTCCTCTAATTCTGAGAATGCTGCGGAAAATTCAGGAAGATCGGGCGACAGTCATAGCAATTGTCCCGTTCTGGCCAAGGAGAAGTTGGTTCTCCCTTCTACGTCATCTAGCGTTGGAAGACCCAATCATTTTACCATTTCAGAAAGATCTTCTGACGCAAGGTCCACTGTTGCATCAGAATCTTCAACAGCTCCAGCTCTCAGCTTGGCTTCTGAAGGGGAGATCCTGAAAAAAAGGGCTTATCCGCCAGAGCGATCCAGACTATGCAGGCTAATAGAAAATCTGTAGCCCAGGCCATGTATATAAAAAAAGTCTGGAGGACCTTTTGTCATTGCCACAGGACGGTAAACACCTCTCAGCCAGACATCCCTGCGATCCTTGATTTCTTGCAGGCAGGATTTGACGCAGGTCTTAGACCAAGTACACTCCCTGACAGAAGTTATGTCGCTTATCCATGTTATGTAAATAAAAGCTTATAACCTGATGATAAATTCATCCATTGGTTTTATAAATCACTCTTTTGAAAACTGAAACCCTCCCAAATTTGGTTTAGGTTAAGAAAATAAATTGGCATCAATGCTGAAATATTGATCATTTAATGAACACAGAATGGTCAGATTTTGGCAAGACAAAAGTTTTGTCGCCTGGTCATATAATGCACCCAATCCTAGTTTACATCCTCACCAGTGCTCAGTAAATGATCGATTTAATTAGTGGATGTGTATAAAAAGAAACCCAGCACCCCAGACCTTCACTTGAACTGCAACTTGAGCTCTGACAAGATGCCAAAAATCCACCCTGCGACCAAAGCCTTGATTATCAAGAGGCTGAAGACCAGATCCACTGCAGAGGTGGCTGGCGCCTTTAATGTGTCTCAGCGCTTAGTACAAAGAATTAAAAAAAGATTTGAAAAGACTGGAGATGTGTTTGACAAGCCCAGGTCTGGCAGACCACTCAAGACAACTGCTCAGGAGGGATGTTTGTTGGTTAGAAAATCCAAAGCAATCCCCTCTTCCACTGCAGCAGAGCTCCAACAGGCCTGGTCACCTCAAGTCCCTGTGTCAACTAGAACAGTTTGTAGGATTCTGTCTCGAAATGGCCTTCATGGTTGAATCAGTGCCCAGAAACCAGCACTAAACAAAAAGCAAATAAAAAACAGTGTGGCATTTGCAAAGTCCCACAGCCTGCTAAACAGATGGATGCTGGCAAAGTGGCAGAAGGTGGATTTATCTAATGAATCCTCAGTAGAATTACACCACAGCCGCCGCAAATACTGCAGGAGACCTACTGGAGCCCTTATGGATCCAAAATACACCCAGAAAACCGTTACATTTGGTGGTGGAAAGATCATGGTCTGGGGTTACATTCAGTATGGGGGTGTGTGAAATATCTGCAAGGTGGAAGGCAATATCAATAGCCTAAAATATCAAGCAGTATTAGCTACCTCTTACATTCCAAATCATAAAAGGGGTCAAACTCTGCAGCAGGATGGTTCTCCATCTCATACATCCATCTCTACAACAAAGTTCCTCCAGGCAAAAAAGATCAAGGTGCTCAAGGACTGGCGAGCCCAGTCACCAGACATGAACATCATTGAGCATGTTTGGGGTAGGATGAAAGAGGAAGCTTGGAAGACAAAACCAAAGAATCTAGATGAACTCTGGAAGGCATGTAAGACTGCATTCTTTGTTATTCCTGATGACTTCATTAATAAATTGTATAAATCATTGTTGAACCGCATGGATGCAGTCCTTTAAGCTCATGGAAGTCACACAAAATATTAAATATGACTCTAATAGCACCACAACTTCATTCACCAATGTTATGCAACATATATTTGTATTTTAAGATAATTATTTGTTTAAATATCACATTACTTTCTGTGGGCGACAAAACTTTTGTCTTGCCAAAATCTGACCATTCTGTGTTCATTAAATGATCAATATTTCAGCATTGATGCCAATTTATTTTCTTAACCGAAACCAAATTTGGGAGGCTTTCTGCTTTCAAAAGAGTAATTTATAAAACCAATGGATGAATTTAACGTCAGGTTATAAGCTTTTATTTACATAACATGGATAAGCGACATAACTTCTGTCAGGGAGTGTACCCTGAAGGTGCAGATTGCAGCACTAGGTGCTTTCTTTGACACATCATTGTCCTCGCATCCCTGGATAATCAGGTTTGTCAAGGCAATCCAGAGACTTAGGCCTACACAGAGAATTTCTTCCCCTCCGTGGGATCTGAATCTTGTCCTTAGAGTCCTTTGCAAACCTGCCTTCTGCCCGGTTAATGAATTAGAAATAAAGAGCTGAACTCTGAAAACAGTCTTCTTGGTGGCAATCACCACGGCTAAACGGTTGGGTGAAATCCAGGCTCTATCGGTTGTTGAGCCATGTATGCAGATTCTGGATGATTGCATCATTCTCAAACTGGATCCAAGTTTCTCCCCGAAGGTGGTGTCATTAATGACCTTAAACCAAGAAGTGGTTCTCCCATCATTCTGCGAAAATCCTAGGAATCAGAGGGAGGAAGAGTTCCACCAGCTTGATGTCCGCAGAGCAGTATTGTCCTATTTGGAAGCCACTCGGAACTGGAGATTAGACTCTAATCTTTTTATACAGTTTGGGGGAAAAAATAGAGGCAGAAAAGCTTCAAAACCATCCTTAGCTAGATGGGTCACATCCATGATTAATCTAGCATACCTTTCAGAAGGACATCCTCCCCCTGAAATTATCAAAGCCTATTCTACCAGAGCAGTTTCCACCTCATGGGCAAGTAGAGCAGGGGCTACCATTGAACAAATATGTACCTCAGCCACATGGTCAGGACATACTACTTTCTGCAAAAACACTACAAACTAGTTGTTCTCTCACAGCAGAGATCTGCATTTGGTAGCAACTTACTTCAGGCAGTTATCCCACCCTAAGCTATGAGTTCTTGGGTATACTCCTATGGTGCTGTCATGGGGACGTACTGGAAAACCGGAATTAGTCTTACCGGTAATGATGTTTCCAGGAGTCCACATGACAGCACCCTTATTTTCCTCCCTATATTGCTACTGTATGTGACTAACATATGTCTAAGCAGTTGAAAATAACATTTTGTTGTACCCAGCCAATGTGGTTGTTGGAAAATCACTGAGGAGGTTGGGGGTGGGAGAGCTTTTAACCTCTTGTGCTTCCTGTTCCTACACAGGATATTGGATTACTCCTCCTATGTTGCTGTCATGTGGACTCCTGGAAACATCATTACCGGTAAGACTAATTCCGTTTTTTCTTTCACTTTGCTTTAATTTTTGTGAAGCACCTGAAGGGATAAAAAATACTTGTTTAATTTGTTTTTGAGCACTTTGAGGGTTGCAATATTTAAAATGCTGTAACCTCTGGGTATTTTCTGCCATATAGGCCACTCAGTCACTTCAACTAAGATGTAGTCCCTAAAAAAGAAAAAATTGGTGTTGTAAAAATTAGAAATTGCTGGTCAAATTTTAACCCTTCTAACTTCATACCAAAAAAACATGATTCAAAAATGATGCGGATGTAAAGAAGACACATGGGAAATGTTATTTATTCACTAATTTGTGTGGTGTAACTATTTTGGGTTGAGGGCATAAAAATTAAAAATGTGAATATTGCTACATTTTCTCACAAATTCTGGCATATTCACAAATTAAATGCAAAAAATATCTACCTTGATTTACCATTACCGTAAAGTACAAAGTGTCACGAAAAAAACAATCTCAGAATCACATAGATCCGTTGAACTGTTCCATAGTTACTACCACGTAAAGTGACACTGGTCAGAATTGTAAAATTTGACCTGGTCAGAAAGGTGAAAACAGGCTTGAATGGGGATTAAGGGGTTAATGTAGGCTCATAAGTACGTGCTACACCCACCTAAAGTGAGTCCTCTGATGAATTGCTGAAAGGTATAAATCTGACTCATACTGAGCCCCTTTAGGCTTCTGCTCCTCCCAGACATGAGCAGAACAGTGTTTGGACTACTTTCTCTAGCTCCTTAGTGAGCACTAATGCACATTTTTCATTTACATGAGATATAAGAAAACATCATGTGCTTACAGATAAAAGTGCGGTGGCTGGCACATTGACATTACATTATAGTTGACATTGCTGCAGCAGCCGCGATCGGTTTTGGCACTAGTCATGACCGTTTAACCCCCTATATGCTGCTGTCAATAGTGGCAGCGGCATCTAGATGGTTAACAGAGGGTGTGGGGGGCTCCCTCTTTAACCCCATTGGCACCCTGAGATTGCGATTGTGGTGTCCTGATGGTTTCCATGGCATTTCAAGTATAAGTAATGGCCTTAGAGTCTGCCGGCTATAGTGGCCTGTTAAGATGTTAGCAGCATATTAGTGGTAAAAAAATATAATTTTTCATTCATGGCTTTCCATACACTTTGCACTAATTCCTGAAAAGCACCTGAAGGGTTAAACAAACCAACTGACAGCAGTGATGAAAATGTTGAGGGGCGCTGCATATTTCTAAATTTCCTTGACAAAATGAAAAATTGCTGCTAAATTTTTATATCTTCTAACATCCTAACAAAAGGACAATAGACAAACTGTGCTGATTAGTGTTGAGCGAGTATGTTGCATTAACTCTTTCGGCAAGCATACTCAGGTGCTCGCCAAGTATTTTGGCGTGCTCGGCATTTTTTTTTACTGTCACCACAGCTGCAAGTGTCACGGCTGTTAGACAGGTGTGACACATGCAGGGATAGTTTCATCATGTAATGCAGACATGAGGGAAATGTTATTTATTAACTGTTTTGTGTGGTGTGACTATCAAGATTATAGGCATAACACTTTGAAAATTTTCATAAATAAATGCAAAACATATCAACCTAAATTTACCAATATCATAAAGTTATAATGTATCATGAATAAGCAGTCTCCGAGTCAGTGCGATATCTTGACAGAGTTATTTCCACATAATATGACACCGGTCAGCTTTGGCATATTCGTCCTAGTCACTAAGGGGATAATCCAGAACACTACTATCCCCACATAGTACATCCCCACAGGAGAGTGGAATTGAGAAGTGACCCAAGGGCACAGCGTTCAGGTTACTGTGTGCCTGTGGGATGCTCAGGGTGTCTCATCACACAGATCCTCACCAATCCTAACTTATTACATGGCACTGTGTCCAGCCAGATGTTTTCTGAAGCTAAAAGGTTTCTTACACAGATTGCTATTGTTTAATCATTAAAATCGTCAACATAAAATAAATGTTAGATTTTTGACAATTAATATTAATTACTAAAAAGAATAAACAAGCAGGAGATCGGGCAAATGTCATATACCGTACCAGTGATATTAGGTTGTTTTGTCGTTCAGTTCTGCAGGATCTGATTTGGCCAGATATATCATGCAATTCTAGTGTATGCTCTATATACTGTGCTTATGGTGTTTTTTTTCTGACATTTTTCCTTAGGCTTTCTTTGTCGTTCCCTGGCATTTTTAAAATGGTACAAATTGTGAAATGAATTGCTTTCTGTTTTCTGATAGGTATAAGCCAGACAGCACTGCATCGAAAGAGAAGGAAGGTCGTTTAGATGAGTCTGATGAAGTCTGGGCAAAAATCCGTCACAGGCACATTGCTGTCGTCTTGGAGTAAGTACCATGGTATAAGCTCTCTACCTAATCTGCCTCTAAAACAAAAACTATTTTGTTACAGATATAATTTTTTTTTTTGTTATCCTTCCACACATGGATTACCTCTTGATACCTTAGATTGGTCGTCTATTTGTCGGACATAGCATCAGCAGATGTACCCTTATTGATCCTAAGAATTACAAAAGTCAGCTCCTTCCTTGCACACTACACCCACCTACATAGAACTAAGCCAATTTAGCTTAGTGTCACATTAGAGGCAGACACAAGTCTGGGATCCAGACCTGCTTCTACCTATTTTTTTTCCTGCATTATTCTTATTTCTCTCTCTTGTCTACTTGGGTAGGGAAACAACGGAATGGCCCACTGTTATCCCGCTGTTCTCTAAGTGAGCAGTGTTGGTCACACAGTGTTCTCTCTTTTTTGGTTGGCAAGACCATATTTCCAAATGTAGTATGCAATCAGGTGCCCCGTCGGATGGTCCTTGTCTTTTGACTCTTGCTTGCCAGCCCCTCACAGCGTGACGTGTTGCATGGAGTGAAGATGGACCCAGGGCTCTGAGGACCCCAAGACCAGATCTCTTTAGGACAACTGAGTATACCTTCCAGTGGTCCTGCTTTGTTCTGGCTCCTTTCCCAGTTGCCTGCATTCCCCGTACTTTGATACATGCACATTCTTTCCCTGCTGACCCACATCAGTCTGCACGCCACTCTTCCCTCCAGCACCTGCTCTGGGCTCCTGCGTCACTACAGCTCCTGCCTCCCCCATCAGAGCTCCTGGACTTGCGGGGGGGGGGCAAGGAGCAGTAGGACTCTAATTTGGTCCACTGCTGCAGCCTAGCTGGCTCCCGACAGGCTACACCTCCTTTCCATCAGCCAACAAGACTCTCTCATCTAGCTTGTCCCCACCTATGCCTTTCCCTCTAGGCACCGACATCCCCCCCCCCCAACCCCTCTACATGGCTGACATAGGAAGTAACCCCTGCCAGACAATAGACAAGTTAGTCTCCCTACATTCCAGGACAGGGCAGGCATGTTTGTCTACTCACAGACCAACAGTAGTCGAGCCCCCAGCAGCACTTGCCCCCTCATGTTGCCAGCTATATCTTTGTCTCTTCTCTCTGTCTATTTCATATTAGACTCCAGGGAAAACTGCACACCAGCCTTCCTGGTTTTATCCACTTTGCCTGCACCTCACATAAGTGTATATTTCTAGCGGGCCCACCAGTTGTGACATTTGCTGCTTGTGCCCTTCCCCTCCAGTGCCACCTGCTGAGGAGCTTTTTGTGGCCTGTTACAAAAGCACATCTTTCCTCTTACTCTCTCCATGCTTGTATTTAGCGCAACTAGAATGTCCCAGTCCTTGGTTGCTGTCATTGAGTGTTTGTCTATCTCATCTGCTATCCCTGGTACGCTGACCACTTTTTAGGGTGAGTCAGACCCACCAGCAGAGATATCTATACGTTCTGTAACGCGCAAGTGATCTAGATGGTGCTTTGACCACTTACCAGGGTGAGACAGACCAGAAAGTACTTTGACCACTTTTCAAAATGACTCCGAACATGAAATTGAGAACTCCAAGTGTACTTTATGATGTAAGTCATTAGCAGAGGTATTTCAGTATGATGACATGCTCAAGCAAACCAGACGGTACTCTGACCACTTTCAAGGAGGCATCAGACCAACAAGCAGAGATCTCCCAGCATGGCATAACACGCAAGTGAATTAGTTGATCACTGATCACATCCACAGTGAGTCAAAATGACAAGCAGAGACTTCTTAGTGTGGTGTATTGCACAGGCGAGCTGGTACTCTGACTACTTGCTGAAGTGAGTCATACCTACCAATAGAGGCATCTCAGTTTAGCAAATCCAGCAAGCATACTAGAGTGATTCTCCATCAGCTAGAGACCATTCCTCCGATAGAGATGTCTCAGTTTGGCAGAGCCCTCAAGCAGTCCAGGTAGCCTTGATCCAGCTTTTCTAATGGTGGAAGATACCTTCCTTTTGGCTTCCACTTCCCCGACCTTAGCAGGGACCATTCCCCTAATCAAGGAAAATTGGTTGACTGACTCACTCAGCCATTCATTTTTCCTTTCATTTGATGGGTGCTGAAGTGTAACAAACACCCAGAGGCTTCTACAGTCCTCAAGAGTCGTGTGGGGTTTTTTGTGCTTACAACATAGACCTTAAGACAGAGGTTTTTTGTGCTTACAACATAGACCTTAAGACAGACGTTCCTAGATGCCCCATTGTTAGGTCACCTCATATCCTTCTGTCCTGCTAGCTTTCTATATCTTATACTTCCTCTCTTGATAGATCTTCTTCCTTTGCGGACACTGCGTCCCCTATTTTTTAGGCTCAACTTGCAGATGCATTGTTTTTCTGACGAAGCCTCCCCCTTGAGGTGGTTGGCTCAGTTCTTACATTCAGCCTTCATGCTATCTCAGTCTGTAAGGCAGTCTTCACCTTATCCTAACCTTTTCTTCCTTGAGTTCTGGATGTCTGGGTTAGAGAATACTAGCAGCATTCTCCACAGTCTCAATTTCTTTGTTTGGTGTTCTTCCAGAGGGTGTCTACTTCATTTGGGGCCTGGATCATTTTTCTCCAGTTCTCCTTCTGAGCAAGCATTGGCTCTCTGGACCATCTGACAGTCACTCCTCCAAAGTATGTTACAATGCTAGGTGATCCATTTTACTTCCAGTCAAGCATTGTTTAGGTAGCGATATGATATAGGTGGAGCTCTCAACAAGCCATCCATCGAAAAATTCTCCCACACCATTCGCTGGGTGGAGAATCCATCTCCTGTGTTTTTTGTTTTCTTTCTTTTCTATAGTTTATTTTCAGGAATAGGCAATTAGTCTGCTCTGCTGTCTGTCAGAAAATAATGCCTGCTCAGAGGAGAGTGGTACTATCCCTGGAAGTGGATCTCAGGCTGAAAGTATGTCAAACATGGGACACCCTGGCCATTGATCTGGACATCCAGGGCATGTCTCATGATTCCACAGTTTGGCACCAGGACTCTCCTTATTCATTGCAGATGTCCCCTGTAGCATCCAGATGTACCTTCCTTTTGGGGGGTGTGTGTGTGTGTGTGTGTGTGTGTGTGTTTGTTTTTTTTGGTTTTGTTTTAAATTGTCATTGCTATGTTACTGTTGTTCAAATACCCTTCTGACAATCATAGAGGCTTCTCGATGAATACCTGGAGATGTAGCCTTCCTCGTCATGGTCCTGCCCATAAGAAGGGCCTCTGAACTGGCAGCTGTCTCGGCTTCTCTCCCTTCTATATGACAAAATGGCTTTTTCCAGTGACTTTCCATTTTTTCTAAAGGGGTTATTCCCGCTCTCTCTCCTTTTTATTTCAGGGAATAATAGCTCTGCAGCCTGACATTCTCAGTCTGCTGCTTTTTGTTCATCCACATATCCTTATAGATCTTACAAAATTCTCTTGTTTTGCCTCTGCAGATAGCATGTTATAGGTAGCTGTGGGTCAACCTGCTATGTCCTGGCCTGCCTTTTCTCTTTATTTCCCATCCAAGAGAACTGATTTATTACATCCCATTCTTCCTGTGTTCCCTAATGAAGCAACAGAGAAAAAGAGTCTTTTAGTATTCGCTGTAAAATCTTTCTCATTGCCTTCCTTGGGGGACATAATTTATGGCCCTGGCAGGATGTTTGTGATCCTTGTTTCCATTGTGGCCTAATGTGTCTTCTCTTTGTTGTACACTTATCCTGCTGCTTTCCCACTAGCTGGTTTAGGGCTCACACCCATATGCGAGAAAAAAAACGTTCCAATATCTGGACCGATTTTTTTTCATGCGAGTGCTATGCGTTTTTTTGTTTTGTTTTTTTTTTTCACCTAGCATCCAATTTACATCCAACTGCCATGCGTATGCAATCTGATTTTATATATAGATAGATAGATACACAAATTCAGAAATATATATACATAAAGATAGATATAAATGTGTGTGAGATATGTATTCTGTGTTTTGCATGTGTTGCTTACTGTACATGTATTTTTTTTTTTAAATTAAAGATATATATATATATATATATATATATATATATATATATATATATATATATATACAGTACAGACCAAAAGTTTGGACACACCTTCTCATTTAAAGATTTTTTTGCATTTTCATGACAATGAAAATTGTACATTCACACTGAAGGCATCAAAACTATGCATTAACACATGTGGAATTACATACTTAACAAAAAAAGTGTGAAACAACTGAAAATATGTCTTATATTCTAGGTTCTTCAAAGTAGCCACCTTTCGCTTCGATGACTTCTTTGCACTCTCTTGGCATTCTCTTGATGAGCTTCAAGGGGTAGTCACCGGAAATGGTCTTCCAACAATCTTGAAGGAGTTCCCAGAGATGCTTAGCACTTGTTGGCCCTTTTGCCTTCACTCTGCGGTCCAGCTCATCTCAAGCCATCTCGATTGGGTTCAGGTCTGGTGACTGTGGAGGCCAGGTCATCTGGCGTAGCACCCCATCACTCTCCCTCTTGGTCAAATAGCCCTTACACACCCTGGAGGTGTGTTTGGGGTCTTTGTCCTGTTGAAAAATAAATGATGATCCAACTAAACGCAAACCAGATGGAATAGCATGCCGCTGCAAGATGCTGTGGTAGCCATGCTGGTTCATTATGCCTTAAATTTTGAATAAATCCCCAACAGTGTCACCAGCAAAGCACTCCTACACCATCACACCTCATCCTCCATGCTTCACGGTGGGAACCAGGCATGTAGAGTCCATCCGTTCACCATTTCTGCATCGCACAAAGACACAGTGGTTGGAACCAAAGATCTCAAATTTGGACTCATCAGACCAAAGCACAGATTTACACTGGTCTAATGTCCATTCCTTGTGTTCTTTAGCCCAAACAAGTCTCTTCTGCTTGATGCCTGTCCTTAGCTGTGGTTTCCTAGCAGCTATTTTACCATGAAGGCCTGCTGCCCAAAGTCTCCTCTTAACAGTTGTTGAAGAGATGTCTGCTGCTAGAACTCTGTGTGCCATTGACTTGGTCTCTAATCTGAGCTGCTGTTAACCTGCGATTTCTGAGGCTGGTGACTCGGATAAACTTATCCTCAGAAGCAGAGGTGACTCTTGGTCTTCCTTTCCTGGGGCGGTCCTCATGTGAGCCAGTTTCTTTGTAGCGCTTGATGGTTTTTGCAACTGCATTTGGGGACACTTTCAAAGTTTTCCCAATTTTTCGGACTGACTGACCTTCATTTCTCAAAGTAATAATGGCCACTCGTTTTTCTTTACTTAGCTGCTTTTTTCTTGCCATAATACAAATTCTAACAGTCTATTCAGTAGGACTATCAGCTGTGTATCCACCTGACTTCTGCACAACACAACTGATGGTCCCAACCCCATTTATAAGGCAAGAAATCCCACTTATTAAACCTGACAGGGCACACCTGTGAAGTGAAAACCATTTCCGGTGACTACCTCAAGAAGCTCATCAAGAGAATGCCAAGAGTGTGAAAAGCAGTCATCAAAGCAAAAGGACCTTGAAGAACCTAGAATATAAGACATATTTTCAGTTGTTTCACACTTTTTTGTTAAGTATATAATTCCACATGTGTTAATTCATAGTTTTGATGCCTTCAGTGTGAATGTACAATTTTCATAGTCATGAAAATACAGAAAAATCTTTAAATGAGAAGGTGTGTCCAAACTTTTGGTCTGTACTGTATGTATATGTATATGTGTGTGAATATATATATATATATATATATATATATATATATATATATATATTTTTTAAATGGCGTGGGGTCCCCCGTAATTGTATTTTCTAGCAGAGGGTAAGCTGGGGCAGATGTTTGAAGCCTGGGAAGGGGATACCCACGGAGCTTCCCAGGTTACTAATTTCAGCCCCTAGCTGTATACTTAGCCTTTACTGGCTATTAAAATGGGAGACCCCCCCCCCCCAAAAAAAATTTACGTGGGGTTCCCCTATTTTAAAAGCCAGCAAAAGCTATGCAGACAGCTGAGACCTTATATTAATAGCCTACGAAGGGGCCATGAATATTGAAGCTAGAAACAGCAGCCCTCAGCCGCCCCAGAAATGGTGCATCCATAGGATGCGCCAATTCTGTCACTTAGCCTCGCTCTGCCCACTGCCCTGTAGCGGTGGCAAGTGGGGTTATATGGCTATGGTTGATGTCAGCTTATAATGCCAGCTGACATCAAGCCCAGGTTAGGAATGGAGAGGTGTCTATAAGACGCCCCCGTTACTAACCCCATAGTCAAAGTGAAATGTTAAAAAAAAAACAAAAAAAAACACCCAGAATGAAGTACTTTATTTGAAATAACCACACAGACATTTTTAATCTTTTAAATGAAACACTACTTACCATTACGCCCATTCCTCTGAATCCCATGTCATCTGTAATAAAAAATAAAATAATAAACCAACCTCATCCTGAAGTAGGAAGAACAGACTCCATTTGTCCCGCGATGGGTCCAGCTCTGCTACATCTAGATGGGCTGGCTGCATAGTAGCTTGATGCGACTATCCAGCCTGCCATCATACAGAGACATTGAGGAGCGCATGTGTCAGCACGAGCGTGCTAAAATTTTTGTACTTGCGGTGCCGGCAAATGATGTCAGCGCATGCACGGTGAGAACTTCCCCACGCTCGCGCTGACGTCAATGAGGTGAACGGAGTTCATATGACATGAACCCCGCTCAACTTAATGACTGCACTGCAAGTCACTGAGGTGCGCCAGTATGCGCTCTTCAGTGTCTCTGCAGGACAGCAGGCTGGATAGTCGCATCAAGCTACTATGCAGCCTGCCATCTCTGGATGTAGCCGAGCTGGACCCGTCGTGGGACACATGGATTATGTTCTTTACGTCAGAGAGTGAGGATGAAGTCGATTTTATTATTTTATTTTTATTACAGGTGATAAATTGTCGGGTTTCAAGGAGATGGGTGCGTGAAAATTGGACGGCACTCACGTGGCTAGAGTGCCGTGTGATTTTTTAATTTTTTTTTCCCTCCTCGCATGCATTGGCGAGTCTCGTCCGAGATAAGTTTCAATACGCAGCATGCTGCAATTTTTTTTTCTCAGTCCGATTTCAGCTGAGAAAAAAATCGCAGATGAGATGTGCCTCATAGAATAACATTGGTCAGTGTAATCAGATTTTTTATCGGATTGCACTTTTCCGTTTTCCTCGTATATGAGTATGAGCCCTTAGGCCAGAGTCTGCAGGTGGGTGTAGTCTGCAGAAGAGGAATGCCTTACATTTCCAGCAAACAGGATGGGATTTATAGAAATCTCATGCCCATTGTATTTTTATTTTTTGTTTTTGTTTTTTAAATTCAGTGTAAACTGACCCGCGGTGCGTGTTTCAAATCCGCAACATGTCAATTTCTCTTGCGGGTACGCAGAGTTTTCTGTGTGGATTTTCCCCATTGACTTGCATTAGATGCAGAAAACCTGCAGTTAAAAAATTCTTATGCATTTTTTTTTAGTTTGTTTTCGCAGCAGAAATGCATCATAAAACGCATGTAATCCGCACCTATGTGTATCAATAAAGTTTTGTCAAACCCAAATACCAGGAAGTATCAAAAACAAAGCAGCTTTATTTAAAGCATGACGCAACAAAAAGAGACAAAAAACGCAGCGTCAAAAACGCATTAAAATCATTTGAAATATACTAGTTTTGTGCGCTTTGAAACCTCTATTTTAGAGGGAATTGTTTTGTTTGGTGGTGGGCTTTGGGTGGGTAGCGCTGTGCTCTTCTTTTTGGTTTTATATGTGTATATTGTTTTGGAAAATTCAATAAAAATTCAGATTCTAATTTAAAAAAAAATAAATAAATAAATTTAAATAATGGGTGCAGAAATTCTGCAGCTTCAAAAATTCACCAAAAACTCATCGTTCATAGGAACATAGCCTTAGTGTCAGCCTCCTGACAGCACCATACTTCACACATGGTTCCAATGTACTCAAATGAAGGCTAGAATAAAGAGAATTTTTGGTGAATACTGAAAATTAACTTTTTCACACTGCGTATTCAGCAGTGTGAGCAGCCTCATCTTACCTCAGCACTCCTGGTATCTCCAGTATCAGATCAGTTATATAGGGTGGACACTACAGCAGTGTGATCAGCCTCATCTTACCTCAGCACTCATGGTATCTCCAGGATCAGATCAGTTATATAGGGTGGACACTACAGCAGTGTGATCAGCCTCATCTTACCTCAGCACTCATGGTATCTCCAGGATCAGATCAGTTATATAGGGTGGACACTACAGCAGTGTGATCAGCCTCATCTTACCTCAGCACTCATGGTATCTCCAGGATCAGATCAGTTATATAGGGTGGACACTACAGCAGTGTGATCAGCCTCATCTTACCTCAGCACTCATGGTATCTCCAGTATCAGATCAGTTATATAGGGTGGACACTACAGCAGTGTGATCAGCCTCATCTTACCTCAGCACTCATGGTATCTCCAGGATCAGATCAGTTATATAGGGTGGACACTACAGCAGTGTGATCAGCCTCATCTTACCTCAGCACTCATGGTATCTCCAGGATCAGATCAGTTATATAGGGTGGACACTACAGCAGTGTGATCAGCCTCATCTTACCTCAGCACTCATGGTATCTCCTGTATCAGATCAGTTATATAGGGTGGACACTACAGCAGTGTGATCAGCCTCATCTTACCTCAGCACTCATGGTATCTCCAGGATCAGATCAGTTATATAGGGTGGACACTACAGCAGTGTGATCAGCCTCTTCTTACCTCAGCACTCATGGTATCTCCAGGATCAGATCAGTTATATAGGGTGGACACTACAGCAGTGTGATCAGCCTCTTCTTACCTCAGCACTCATGGTATCTCCAGGATCAGATCAGTTATATAGGGTGGACACTACAGCAGTGTGATCAGCCTCTTCTTACCTCAGCACTCATGGTATCTCCAGGATCAGATCAGTTATATAGGGTGGACACTACAGCAGTGTGATCAGCCTCATCTTACCTCAGCACTCATGGTATCTCCAGGATCAGATCAGTTGTATAGGGTGGACACTACAGCAGTGTGATCAGCCTCTTCTTACCTCAGCACTCATGGTATCTCCAGGATCAGATCAGTTATATAGGGTGGACACTACAGCAGTGTGATCAGCCTCTTCTTACCTCAGCACTCATGGTATCTCCAGGATCAGATCAGTTATATAGGGTGGACACTACAGCAGTGTGATCAGCCTCTTCTTACCTCAGCACTCATGGTATCTCCAGGATCAGATCAGTTATATAGGGTGGACACTACAGCAGTGTGATCAGCCTCTTCTTACCTCAGCACTCATGGTATCTCCAGGATCAGATCAGTTATATAGGGTGGACACTACAGCAGTGTGATCAGCCTCATCTTACCTCAGCACTCATGGTATCTCCAGGATCAGATCAGTTGTATAGGGTGGACACTACAGCAGTGTGATCAGCCTCTTCTTACCTCAGCACTCATGGTATCTCCAGGATCAGATCAGTTGTATAGGGTGGACACTACAGCAGTGTGATCAGCCTCTTCTTACCTCAGCACTCATGGTATCTCCAGGATCAGATCAGTTATATAGGGTGGACACTACAGCAGTGTGAGCAGCCTCTTCTTACCTCAGCACTCATGGTATCTCCAGGATCAGATCAGTTATATAGGGTGGACACTACAGCAGTGTGATCAGCCTCTTCTTACCTCAGCACTCATGGTATCTCCAGGATCAGATCAGTTATATAGGGTGGACACTACAGCAGTGTGATCAGCCTCATCTTACCTCAGCACTCATGGTATCTCCAGGATCAGATCAGTTGTATAGGGTGGACACTACAGCAGTGTGATCAGCCTCTTCTTACCTCAGCACTCATGGTATCTCCAGGATCAGATCAGTTGTATAGGGTGGACACTACAGCAGTGTGATCAGCCTCTTCTTACCTCAGCACTCATGGTATCTCCAGGATCAGATCAGTTATATAGGGTGGACACTACAGCAGTGTGAGCAGCCTCTTCTTACCTCAGCACTCATGTTCTCTGAAGTGTTGGATCAGAATATCCACTGTGAACACGTCTTCCTACACATGAAGTGATGGTATAAAGCTTCGTACTGCACATGCTCCGAGTCTCCTGTCCTATTAACATTCCTAGATTGGTTTCTGTCAGTGTAACAAGACATCTCCGATTTTATTGTGCTACAGTGACCACTTCTCTTGACAACAAGTGTGATTTACAAATTAAGGGTATTTAGGATTTTATTTAACATGACATTTTTGTAACTTTTCTTCTATTCCTGGAGAACCCCTCTTTAACCCCTTTCCAACCTTGACGTACATCCAAGGTCGTATCCCTTCACTCATCCCTGGAGCCCGCATGTTTTCAGGCACATAACAGCTCATCTGTACAGCTGTGATGTGCCCCTAACAGCCGCGGGTGAAATCGCAATCCACCTGCAGCTGTTAACATGTTAAGCGCTGCTGTCAAACTCTTGACAGCGGCATTTAACATGCACGTGCCGGAAGCACGTCACTAGCTGCACCCATCGGCGCCTGTGTCACCTGACCGTCGCCGATGGGTTGGCACGACAACTCTGGGTCTGCAGGAGACCCTTCTGGTTGTCATTGCCGGGATGCTATGAGCGCATAGCTGAAGCCCAGCTGTGTGTAGCTGAGGTGATCAGATGTTCGCAGCTTCTAGATTTAAGCAAGTGAAAAGTAAAAAAAACAAAAAAAAAATGTTTTTGAAAATAAAAAAAAAGTTCAAATCACGCCCCTTTCGCCCCATTCAAAATGAAGCAAAAAAAATAAAAATAATCAAAAATACACATATTTGGTATCGCAGCAGTCAGAATCACCCAATTTATCAATGTATAAAAATAATCGGATCGGTAAACTGCGTAACGAGAAAAAAAATCAAAACGCCAGAATTACGGTTTTATGGTCGCCGCAACATTGCAATGAAATGCAATAATGCACAATCAAAAGATTGTCTCTAGCCCCAAAAAACAATTGTGGAATTGCACTTTTTTTTGCAATTTCACTGCACTTTTTTTCCCCGTTTTCTAGTACACAACATGGTAAAGCCAATGGTATTGTTCAAAAGTACAACTCGTCCCAAAAAACAAGCCATCATACGGCCATATTGACCCATAAGTAAAAAACTTATGTGTCTGGCAAGAAGAGGAGCAAAAAATGGAAGTGGAAAAACCCAAGGTGGTAAAGGGGTTAAGATATTTTATAGTTTCAGCTGAGATGAGCAGCAGCCGGTCTTTATGTGAATTCTAATATACTATATTTATTTATTTTTACAGAGAAATTCCTAAACTTCTTAAAGAAATCTCTTCCAGTAAAAAAGAAACAGAAGGAAAGGTAATAAATATTGTGACTGTCCAGAACTGTATTAGGCTGAGTTCACACGATGCGTTTTTCATGCGTTTCCGCGGCGTTTTTGCAGTTGCGTAAACGCCGCGGAAACGCATGAAAAACGCATGGTAGAAGGGCAGCAATGTTCCCCAATGGAAATCCGCATGTGCTGTGCCCATGATGCGGATTTTTCCGCAGCGTAAACGCTGCGGTCAAAAATCCGCAGCATGTCAATTAATTTTGCGGAAACGCTGCTCTTTTGCCGCCATTGACTTGCATTAGACCGCATGGAATCCGCATCACTGTATATGTTGATGCGCTTTTCATGCGGTCTAATGTGCGGATGGTACCCGGGTGTGGAGGAGAGGACTCTCATCCAGACCCAGGTACCATTAAAAAAAAAAGAATAAAATAAAAAATATATATATTCTCACCTTCTGACGGCCCGCGCTGCGTCCTGCCGGCTTCCCGGGCACTTCGCGGTTGAATGAAGAAGGACCTTCGCTGACGTCAGAGTCATGTGACGGGTCACGTGACGCTGACGTCGGAAGGTCCTAAAGTCTTCACTGCCGGCAGCCGGGACCGATGAAGCAGAACACCGGGGGCCATCAGAGGGTAAAGTATAGATTTATTTTTTATTTTTTGACATTCACACACTATATAAATCCATGCCGGTTGCATGGATTTATATAGTGTGAAGTTGACAAGCACTTTCCAAGTGATGCTAAAATCGCTTGGGAAGCGCTTGTCAACCCGCATGCGGAAATGAAAGTGAAGACCGCTTCATTTCCGCATGTCCCTGGCAGGAAACCGCATGTACAATCCGCATGTACAATCCGCATGCTTTTTTTCCTGCCAGAGAGATGCAGAAACGCTCAGGAAAAAATCCTGAGCATTTCTGCATCGTGTGCACATACCCTTACAGTGTTTTACTTATGAAATATCAGGACTATTGATGTTCTGCTGTTTTATATTTGTTAAAACTTTCACCTACACTAACTTCTACTTGAGCCTTACTTTTTTGCACCCCTGTGTAATTTCTTCTGTCTTTAAATTCTTTTATACAGCTAAGCATCAGCAATTTATCCAGTTTGATGAAAAAAATGCCTCATATCCGAAAACAAATCGGCAAGGTAAGAAGCTAATTCTTTGCTTGGTACAGCTCTCATCTGCTTGTTGCTTTGGTGGTGGCAGCAGGTCGCTGAGGTTCTCCAGGTACATTATATGGCTAACAGTATGGGATTGTCATTTCTATGTGATTGTTTAAGATTCAATTACCGTATTTACTCGAGTATAAGCCGAGACAGCTAATTTTACCTAAAAAGAACTGGGAACACTTATTGACTTGAGTATAAGCCGAGGGTGGGAAATGCAGCAGCTACTGGTAAATTTCCCCAATCCAGGTATGCATGGCCCCCTCATCCCCAATCCTGGTATGCATGGCACCCCTCATCCCCAATCCTGGTATGCATGGTACCCTTCACCCTCCAATCCTGGTGTGCGTGGTACCCCTCACCCCCCAATCCTGGTATGCATGGTCCCCTCACCCCCCCCAATCCTGGTATGCATGGCACCCTCATCCCCAATCCTGGTATGCATGGCACCCCTCATCTCAATCCTGTTATGCATGGCCCCCTCATCCCAATCCTGGTATGCATGGCCCCCTCATCCCCAATCCAGGCATGCATGGCCCCCTCATCCCCAATCCTGGTATGCATGGCCTCCTCATCCCCAATCCAGGTATGCGTGGCCCCCTCATCCCCAACCCTGGTATGCGTGGTACCCCTCACCCCCCAATCCTGGTATGCATGGTCCCCTCACCCCCCCCCAATCCTGGTATGCATGGTCCCCTCACCCCCCCCCCCCAATCCTGGTATGCATGGTCCCCTCACCCCCCCCAAATCCTGGTATGCATGGCACCCCTCATCCCAATCCTGGTATGCATGGCACCCTTCATCCCAATCCTGGTATGCATGGCACCCCTCATCCCAATCCTGGTATGCATGGCACCCCTCATCCCCAATCCTGGTATGCATGGCACCCCTCATCCCCAATCCTGGTATGCATGGCACCCCTCATCTCCAATCCTGGTATGCATGGCACCCCTCATCTCCAATCCTGGTATGCATGGCACCCCTCATCTCCAATCCTGGTATGCATGGCACCCCTCATCTCCAATCCTGGTATGCATGGCACCCCTCATCTCCAATCCTGGTATGCATGGCCCCCTCATCCCAATCCTGGTATGCATGGCCCCCTCATCCCCAATCCAGGCATGCATGGCCCCCTCATCCCCAATCCTGGTATGCATGGCCTCCTCATCCCCAATCCAGGTATGCGTGGCCCCCTCATCCCCAACCCTGGTATGCGTGGTACCCCTCACCCCCCAATCCTGGTATGCATGGTCCCCTCACCCCCCCCCCAATCCTGGTATGCATGGTCCCCTCACCCCCCCCCCCCCAATCCTGGTATGCATGGTCCCCTCACCCCCCCCAAATCCTGGTATGCATGGCACCCCTCATCCCAATCCTGGTATGCATGGCACCCTTCATCCCAATCCTGGTATGCATGGCACCCCTCATCCCAATCCTGGTATGCATGGCACCCCTCATCCCCAATCCTGGTATGCATGGCACCCCTCATCCCCAATCCTGGTATGCATGGCACCCCTCATCTCCAATCCTGGTATGCATGGCACCCCTCATCTCCAATCCTGGTATGCATGGCACCCCTCATCTCCAATCCTGGTATGCATGGCACCCCTCATCTCCAATCCTGGTATGCATGGCACCCCTCATCTCCAATCCTGGTATGCATGGCACCCCTCATCTCCAATCCTGGTATGCATGGCACCCCTCATCTCCAATCCTGGTATGCATGGCACCCCTCATCTCTAATCCTGGTATGCATGGCACCCCTCATCTCCAATCCTGGTATGCATGGCACCCCATCACTGCATGCATGAAAAAAATAAACACTCCTACTCACCTTCCTTCCCTCTGCTCCAGTGCTGCTTCCTGTCTGCCAGCAGCTGATCTCAGCATCTGAGCAGCGCATGACGTCACTGTCATGCGCCCCCTGACGCCGATGTGAGCTGTGGGGATATTCACTCTTCTCCACTCCGGGACTATGGGCGTGGACAGGAGTGAATAGTCATTCTCCTTAACAGCGCACACAGCAGCGGCCGCACTCCTGCTGCTGCTCAGCGATCCTGTGTGCCCGCTACTAAAGAGAACGAATATTCACTCTTCCCACGCCCATGGGAGTGGAGAAGAGTGAATATTCATTTTCTTTAGCAGGG
This sequence comes from Phyllobates terribilis, assembly GCF_046119375.1. Classification (NCBI taxonomy): domain Eukaryota; kingdom Metazoa; phylum Chordata; class Amphibia; order Anura; family Dendrobatidae; genus Phyllobates; species Phyllobates terribilis. The sequence continues at coordinate 28,863,548 of NW_027362768.1, read as the reverse complement.
GGCATATGTGGTATCCGAGTATAAACCGAGGGGGTTTTTTTTCAGCGGAAAAAAATTAGCTGAAAAAGTCTGCTTATACTCGAGTATATACGGTATGTTATATGTTCCATTATGAAGTGCGTTATACTGTGAAAGGTGTGTATCAGTGTCTTCTGAAGGGAAGGGCTGTTCAATATTCATGTATTTTCCAGACCATACATTTTATCATATGGATTGATCTGTAGTAAGGGATTTAGGTTGTATAGGTTTATTGTAACTGCTCCCATTGCCTGCCTTTGTGCATTTTTTTGCACTTTTTAATTATTTTTAGGTTAAATAAAAAAAACAGTTATATTCTGTTTTGTGTAAGCATCTTTTTCTTTGCCAAATCTCGTAGCGTGTAAAGATCACCTATTCTCAGTTGAATCAGTCACTATAGAGTTTCAGACAGAACATGTGCAGGTATCACACCCAGGGGCTGTGTCCAGCTCCTTGACATGTGGTTTCATGGTCATACGGCTACAGGAAAACCTAAGATCATCATGCACACAATGCAAAGCATTGGCTGGAGTGGTGTAAAGCTGACGGACACTGGACAATGGAGTAGTGTAAATGTATTTCCTGGAGTGAAGAATCGCATCTCACTCTCTGGCGCTATGATGTATGGATCTGGGTTTGGTTTAATCCCAATGAGAGCTACATATTGGAAAACTTAGTGCCTTCTGTAAGAGACTAAAGGCTACCATAGACATTAGATTAATGTTGGCCGAACACCCTAATTGGTGTGCCACATGCTGCTCTGATAAAACAGTGATTTATCACTGAGAGGACAAGAAAACCTGCAGCAATGTATCCCTAGATATTCTTGAGCTCTTATATTGCTCCTGCCACTGATTTAGTATATTTCTGCCTATGAACAGTGTACACAGACAGCAGTCAATCAATGATGTGTGGGATTATACACAGCCCATCATGGAGAGAACTGCAGCAGATAAACAGGGATTATACAGGTGCATCTCACTAAATTAGAATATCATTAAAAAGTTAATTCATTTCAGTTCTTCAATACAAAAAGTGAAACTCGTATATTATATAGAGTCATTACAAACAGAGTGATCTATTTCAAGTGTTTATTTCTGTTTAAGTTGATGATTATGGCTTACAGCCAATGAAAACACAAAAGTCATTATCTCAGTAAATTAGAATACTTTATAACAAAAAAACACCTGCAAAGGCTTCCTACGTGTTTAAAAAGGCCCCTTAGTATGTTACAGTAGGCTCCACAATCATGGGGAAGACTGCTGACTTGACAGATGTCCAGAAGGCAGTCATTGACACACTCCACAAGGTCCCAGAGTCTGGAGGAAGAGTGGAGAGGCCACAATCCAAGCTGCTTGAGGTCTAGTGTGAAGTTTCCACAATCAGTGATGGTTTGGGGAGCCATGTCATCTGCTGGTGTAGGTCCACTGTGTTTTATCAAGACCAAAGTCAGCGCAGCCGTCTACCAGGAAACTTTAGAGCACTTCATGCTTCCCTCTGCCGACAAGCTTTTTGGAGATAGAAATTTCATTCTCCAGCAGGACTTGGCACCTGTCCACACTGCCAAAAGTACCAATACCTGGTGTAAAAACAACAGTATCACTGTGCTTGATTGGCCAGAAAACTCGCCTGACCTTAACCGCATAGAGAATCTATGGGGTATTGTCAAGAGGAAGATGAGACACCAGACCCAACAATGCAGACGAGCTGAAGGCTGCTATCAAAGCAACCTGGGCTTCCATAACACCTCAGCAGTGCCACAGGCTGATCGCCTCCATGCCACGCTGCATTGATGCAGTAATTGATGCAGAAGGAACCTCGACCAAGTATTGAGAGCATTTACTGAACATACATTTCAGTAGGCCAACATTTCTGATTTTAAAAAACATTTTTCAGGCTGTTGTTATAAAGTATTCTAATTTACTGAGATAATGACTTTTGTGTTTTCATTGGCTGTAAGCCATAATCATCAACATTAACAGAAATAAACACTTGAAATAGATCACTCTGTTTGTAATGACGCTATATAATATATGAGTTTCACTTTTTGTATTGAAGAACTGAAATAAATTAACTTTTTGATGATATTCTAATTTTGTGAGATGCACCTGTATAAAATGTACAGTATAACAAGGAGCCCAGTAAGTAATACATCGCTAGAATCAGTGTCTCCTTTCCTATATTATGCTGATCTCCGATAGGGCAGCTAAAACCTGGTAGCATGATATAGCTGATACTTTTAGACATACAGTTATATGAAAAAGTTTGGGCACCCCTATTAATCTTAAGCTTAATGTTTTATAAAAATTGGTGTTTTTGCAACAGCTATTTCAGTTTGATATATGTAATAACTGTTGGACACAGTAATGTTTCTGCCTTGAAATGAGGTTTATTGTACTAACAGAAAATGTGCAATCTGCATTCAAACAACATTTGACAGGTGCATAAGTATGGGCACCTCACCAGAAAAGTGACATTAATATTTAGTAGATCCTCCTTTTGCAAAAATAACAGCCTGTAGTCGCTTCCTGTAGCTTTTAATGAGTTCCTGGATCCTGGATGAAGGTATTTTTGACCATTCCTCTTTACATAACAATTCCAGTTCAGTTAAGTTTGATGGTCGCCGAGCATGGACAGCCCTCTTCAAATGATCCCACAGATGTTCAATGATATTCAGGACTGGGGACTGGGATGGCCATTCCAGAACATTGTAATTGTTCCTCTGCATGAATGCCTGAGTAGATTTGGAGCGGTGTTTTTGATCATTGTCTTGCTGAAAGATCCATCCCCTGCATAACTTCAACTTTGTCACTGATTCTTGAACATTATTGTCAAGAATCTGCTGATACTGAGTGGAATCCATGCGTCCCTCAACTTTAACAAGATTCCCGGTGCCGGCATTGGCCACACAGCCCCAAAGCATGATGGAACCTCCACCAAATTTTACTGTGGGTAGCAAGTGTTTTTCTTGGAATGCTGTGTTTTTTTGCCGCCATGCATATAACGCCTTTTTGTATGACCAAACAACTCAATCTTGGTTTCATCAGTCCACAGGACCTTCTTCCAAAAAGAAATTGGCTTCTCCAAATGTGCTTTTGCATACCTCAGCCGACTCTGTTTGTGGCGTGCTTGCAGAAACGGCTTCTTTCGCATCACTCTCCCATACAGCTTCTCCTTGTGCAAAGTGCGTTGTATAGTTGACTGATGCACAGTGACACCATCTGCAGCAAGTTGATGCTGCAGCTCTCTGGAGGTGGTCTGAGGATTGTCCTTGACTGATCTCACCATTCTTCTTCTCTGCCTTTCTGATGTTTTTCTTGGCCTGCCACTTCTGGCCTTAACAAGAACTGTCCATGTGTTCTTCCATTTCCTTACTATGTTCCTCACAGTGGAAACTGACAGGTTAAAACTCTGAGACAGCTTTTTGTATCCTTCCCCTGAACAACTATGTTGAATAATCTTTGTTTTCAGATCATTTGACAGTTGTTTTGAGGAGCCCATGATGCCACTCTTCAGAGGAGATTCAAACAGGAGAACAACTTGCAAGTGGCCACTTTAAGTAGCTTTTCTCATGATTGCATACACCTGGCTATGAAGTTCAAAGCTCAATGAGGTTACAAAACCAAAAAAAGTGCTTTTAAGTCAGTAAAAAGTAGGTAGGAGTATTTAAAACAAGAAAATGATAAGGGTGCCCATACTTATGCACCTGTCAAATTTTGTTTGAATGCAGATTGCACATTATCTGTTAGTACAATAAACCTCATTTCAAGGCAGAAACATTACTGTGTCCTACAGTTATTACATATATCAAACTGAAATAGCTGTTGCAAAAACACCAATTTTTATAAAACATTAAGCTTAAGATTAATAGGGGTGCCCAAACTTTTTCATATGACTGTAATATTGCATTTGCATCAGAATTCTGGTATAGTTTATGCTATAAATACCTATCTTCATGCTGGTGTTGATGAAGGGGGCGTGCTGGAGTCAGATACTTCTTTATGAATCAGAAGCGTCAGACAAGCGGTGTACACCTATGTGTGCGCCTCACCACAAATCTTACTCCAGCCCCAGCTGGCGTAAGATTTGTGGCTTAGTGAACGCCTCCACTAGTCATGAATTTGACTTGCTGTGGTAGCTGTGCCCTCGTCCTGCCCCAGCTCTACCCATTTCAACACCAAAAGTCGCAAAACTTGACGTTGCACCCACATTTTGCGACTTTTCAAAGCTTTTTACACCAGAATTTTGGTGTAAATGCTTCGCTGAATCGGGCCCGAAGTTTGCACCGTCTAGGAATTGGAATGGGACAGATTTATCAATACTGTCTGTGTTTTAGAAAACAGTTCTGTACTGAAGCATTCTCAAGTATTTTGCTGCTGATTTCAGAAGTAGTAATTGTTAGTAGATGACTTGGACTGTGCCCTTTTTTCATTTTGTTTTGTTTTCCAGCAAGCATTACATCTTAGTCTTGCAGAGGATTGTATGAAGAAGTTCAGAGGAAACTTGGAGAAGCTTTGCAAAGTTGAACAAGTAAGCAAAACGTTAGTGTATGTGATGCTGACCGAATCACATGTGCAGCTTACCTAACACCTTACACTGCACTGTACATTTAAGGGTGTAAAATGAGAGGAATGTAGATATGCCTGAGATGTAATCTACAGCTGACGACAACATGCCGCAACACTTAGAATGTCTACCACAAAAACACTATTTCTCGTGGTGCCATCTTTCTGACTATTTGACATTGCAGCCGGAAGTGTAACAGACACCTCAATCCATTGCAATGTGCTCTTTAGGCCCTGCCTCAGAATAATACATTGCAGTACAAGAGTATGTCATGATATTGCACTACAAATAAATAAAAATAATACATTTTAAATCTAGTAAAGTTTATTAAAAAAAAATAAAAAAAAAAGTGCTGTCGCTGCAAAAAAAAGGTTATAACTCTCAAAATGTGGTGATGCAGGACCCTTTTTTTTATGTGCTTTAACCCCAATATGTGTATGGGCATAACTGTATGTCTTGCGTTGTGGTCTCCAAGTGTTGATGCTATATATGCCGGGTGTGCTACATAGCCAGCATCCATCTCTAAAAGCAATGGCTACAGCTGAGCTTCAATTGTTGCTCTTAACCATTTAGATGCTGCTGTCACTCTCTGGCAGTCCTAGCCGGTGCACTCACACTTGCTCCCATCAACGTTGCTTAGTAAAGGTGGAAATCTGTCTGCTTATGATGAAGTAATGCAAAACTAGATTACTTGAATTGGTTGTTCTTTGCTGTATTGTCTCCTATAAGTATTGTGTGCTGGTTTATAGTATGCTGCGAATTCATGCTGGAACTATATTTTTAGGATCTTGCACTGGGGACAGATGTAGACGGGCAGAAGGTGAGGGAACACATGCGTGTCCTGCTGCCAGTATTGCTAAATAAGGACTTGGACAATTATGATAAAATCAGGGCCATTCTTCTGTACATCTTTGTAGAAAATGGTAAGTGAAAGTGTGGGTCACTCAATGAATGTGATCTGTCTGTCATAAGTAGCTCAGAGATTCAGAAAAGGCAAAGCTAAAGCTCAGAGGGAGGCCCAGGACACCACACTGCAGCGGCAGGGTCTTTGCTTTATTGGTTGGTGGGTTTCGGGTTCATAGACTCCCACTGATACAAGCGCTGTCTTTGACATTACTAAAGGTAGCTCAGCTGTCCAGTTTGTAAGGGTCACACAGATGTGAAGACATTGGATGTACTGCTGTAATGCATAGGTGTAAATTAGAATGCGAAGGGATATCCCAATCTCAGTCATTCATTGCATATCCACAAGATACGGCACAAATGCAGCGGCCACTTCTGGGACCAAACTAAAGCTGCATTTACACTGACAGATATTTGTGAATGCATGTTCTTGAGAACACTCTTTTCACGATATCTTCCAGTGTAAACAGGCTGATGACCACAAGATGAGCAAGCAAAATGCCCATTCATCAGCTGAAATGATCTATTGCACAGGGCAAAACATCACAGTTCTCAGCGGTGCATCGTTCTGTGTAAACAGGTCTCTTCGCTGAGAACCATGGCTGCCTATGTTCACTGAGCGATATATTACTGATGGCTCAGGGCACAGTGTTTAATGCCATCTGCCTTTGTAAACAGGCTATTAAATGACTGCCAATTGGTAAAGAGGTTTGCCAATCTGCAGTTGCTTGATGCCACCAATCAATGTATGTAAACGGACCCTTATTTGGAGAACTGTGACCCTTGTTTAGACACTTGGCCTCCGCACTCTCTGTACATTCTGTCAGGTCTCTATAAAACTCCATGTGAGTTGCAGAATGAGACATTTTATCTACAATAATATATACCATACAATATTTATGTCTGGGACACCTGGTGATCCAAGTCACTGCAGTTATTTTATTGTTTTTATGAGGCTTTAAATCCGGTATTAAGTAAAATATCCCATGTTTCATTTGTCTTTTTTTGGGAGTGTGGGGGGGGTTTTGTTCTTTTGTTTACTAAATTTTTTCTCCATCTAAAGGAACAACTCAGGAGAACTTAGACCGACTCATTCAACATGCCAAGATTGAGAGCGATGGCGATGTACTGAAAAACTGGAAATATATTGGAGTGCCAATAGTCCCCAAGGTAAGAGATTAGTGTGGTAACTCCAATAACTACTCTGCTTTGTTACTCAATAGAGAATAACAGCAGATGACATCCAAAGCTGCAGCTTGTGCTCGGTAATGACAGCTGTACTCTTTGTATCTGTCCTTATATTAGTCGAGCAACCTATTTGTCTTCCATGAACTAATGTAACTCCCACATGATTAGTAATGCCAGTAATTCAGAGATGAAGCCTCATATGCCACAGTTAAATGACCATCTCTATCTGTGCATCCGAAAAACGAATTGATGGAAGCCAACTTGTTTCATGTGCCATCTGTTTTTAATGGGGCCTCATACACTTAAAGGGGTTGTGCCACCATAAAGAGTACATTTAACCAAGCAGAAAAGGTGGAAATAAATGGTTTTGTAATTTACATTTATTAAAAATTATTCTCCATTCAATAAATACCGAGCTTTTATCTTCTGAAGTATGCTCCCTGGCTTTACTCCATTCCATCCTCCCAGTGGCAATCAGCTGGCTGAGTTTGCGCAGTTCCTTGTCATCATAAGAGGTTTGACTCTCCCCAACTCACCACCCCCAGTGTGCACAACATATTCTCCCTCACAGGTTTGACAGCGCAGGGAGCCGATTCCTGAAAGCATGGAAGCATGTCAGCCTCCCCCTACCCCCTGACCTCTGGGTGAGATCGTTCTGCTTCAGGGTATGTGCGCACTTTCAGGATTTGATTGCAGAAATTTCTGCAAGGTTTCTGCATCTCTTGGCAGCAAAAACACATTTTGATGCATTTACAGCAATGAATGCTTTTTGGACCTAAATAAAGATATTTGAAAAATGACACATGGAACATCGCTTTAACCCTTGAATTGCTGTCGGATCTGGGGTGAGTATATTGGTTAATTTAAATGTTTAATGTGTCTGTTGTATTTCAAATAAAGTGTTTTACACTCAGTGTTATACTCTTTACTTTCAGGTTTGTTTAGTAATGAGGGTGTCTGGATGATACCTCTTCATCACTAAACAAAGGGCTTGGTGTCAGGGACACCTAATCCCATAAACCCTAATCCCATTAACCCTAATTCCCATTCGTGTAATTTGTGGGGCAGCTGAGAGCTTCTATTTCTAGTCTAGGAAGGGGAAATTATGCCAACATGTTCCCTGGCTATTAATAACAGCTCACAGCTGTTTGGTTAGCCGCTAAATCTCCGCGATCAACTAGCAGTGCTTTGGACGCAGCATATTTTCGCTGCTTCCAAAACGCTGTGTTCTAATGCCGCACTTGTTTTATCAGTACATGTGGATCCACCGCATAGAATGACATTTCAGTCAATCAAAATCTACAGAAATTGACATGCTACGGGTGAGTTTGAGTATGTGCCCATGATCAGGAAATACTGCAGGTTTGACACTGCGGGTTTATGCAGCGTCAAACCTTCAGCGGCCAGATGTTACAGCATAGTGGATGAGATTTCTAGAAATCCCATGTCCACTATGCATCCATTTGAGGCTGCGGATCACCCGCAGACACTGACATGCGGCACGTCTTTAAGGACCGCAGCATGTCAAATTTACTTGCAGAGTCGCTAGTGTCCGCAACACAAATTTGACCACTAGAATATATTGAATGCGGTAAATCCACATGCTGCTACGTCCGGATCGTGGGCACATAGCCTAAAATTTTAAAAAATGGCCTGGGCTCCCGCGTCATTTTCAGAAATAGAGGGAAAGCCAACCACTGGGGGTTGATATTAGTAGCCGGGGAAAGGGCCATTAGCCAAAAAAGTTCCCTGGCTATTAATAATAGCCCACAGCTGTTTGCTTAGCCTTTACTGGGTAGATTACAGGGGACCCCAGAAAAAAATTGATGTAGGGTCCCCCTGTAAAATCTAACCAGCAAAGGCTATGTAGACAGCTGTTGGCTGATATTAATAGCCAGAGAAGGGGCCATAGATCTTGGCCCCTTCAAGGGGCAGATAATATGAGCCCTCAGCGGCCCTAGAACTGGTGCATCCATAAGATACGCCAATTCTGGCGCTTAGCCTCCGCTCTTCCCTCTTGCCTTGGTGCGGTGGCAAGAGGGGTAATAGGGTTGGGGTTCATGTCAGCCTTGTATTTGCAGCTGACATGAAGTCCAGGTTAGTAATGGAAGGCGTCTATAAGACGCCCCCATTACTGACCCCATAGTAAAGATTTTGAAATAAAGACACGGCCAGAATAAAGTCTTTTATTTTAAATAAAATTACTTAAGGTTTTAATCATTTATTTAAAAATAAAAAACACTGTATACTCACCCAACTCCCATTACATTTGAAGCCATTGTCACCTGTAAGAAACCAAAAATAAAAAACAACCATTTCCCTCACCTGTCCGCCGTGATGACATAATCCAGTGTCCCATGACAATCTGGGTCACTTCTACAGCAGTCACACCAGCAATCACTGAGGTGACTGTTGTAGAGGACAGCACTGTATACATTGACAGGAGTGTAATCACTCCTGTCAGTGTATAGCGCTGAGTTGCCGGGACTGAGGTCACTTGAGTTCATCAGCTGAGAGCTCCAGTGACCTCACTTACTGCATGAGCGTTGCGTGAGAAAATTCTTACGCAGCAACGGTGCCGTAAGTGAGGTTACTGGAGCTCTCAGCTGATCTACTCAAGTGACCTCAGTCCCGGCAACTCAGCGCTATACACTACCGGGAGCGATCGCACTCCTGTCAGTGTATAGAGTGCTGCCGGTTGATCTGATCGCTGTGGAACATTGGGATTACAGCGGACAGGTGAGTATAAAGTGTTTTTTTTGTTATTTTTATTTTAATATCTATTTATTTATTTTAACTTTTTCTTTTTTTTTTTTACACTGTGCACAGGCGCCAGCTGAGGAGACTACTTCTTCCCTCAGCCGCGCCTGCTCTCACTATTATCAGCAGGAGCAGCCGTAGGCTGATGGGAGGAGTAGTCTCCCGTCTGCAATTCTTTGTACATTTTTGACTCATTGACTTGAATTGAGTCCGTGAAATATGAAGCAAACATCTGCAGCAAATCCACAAATATATATTTATACCTGTGTTTTTGCTGCGGATTTGACTGACTCAATTGAAGTCAATGGGTGAAAAAACGCTGCAAAATGCACAAAGAATTGACATGCTGCAGATTTAAATGCAATGAAAATCCTGACGGGAGAATTCCTCATCATGTGCACAGCACATCAGGATTGTCATTGCATTAGCTAGCACACGGATTACCTAGCGTTTTTGGCCCATTTCCACATGGAAAAAATGCACCGTGTGCACATAGCCTCACAGAGCTGTGTGTGTGAGCGGGAAGCGCCTGTCTGTGGAGCAGATGATCTCACCCAGAGGGGGAGGGAGGAAGACTCACTGACACCTTCCTCAGCAGTATGCTCCCTGTGCTGTGTGTCTTGTGCGAGAATACTTTGTGCTCACTGGAGGTGATGACAGGAACTGCACAAACTCGGCCAGCTGATCAGCCACTGTGAGACCGGAATGGAATAACGCCAGGGTGCGCCAGGGAGCATACTTCAGAAGATAAAAGCTTGGTATTGAATGAAGCATGATTTTTAAGAACTAAGTTATAAAACCATTTATTTGCACCTTTTCTGCTTGATTAAAAGTATTCTTTATGGTGGCACAACCCCTTTAAATGGCCTAGTCATGCACAGAGTGTAATAGGATGGGCACTAGGATCTGTTTAACCCCTTAAGCACCTTCCTTTTTTCTTCATGCTGCTGGTCTTTCCTTCCATTTTTTCCAAGTGAGATGAAACAGAAATAAAAACACAATCCCCCTCTGATCTTTAGGGTTTTGTTTTTATAACTTTCATCATGTTGTTAAAATGAGTCTGAATTATTATGCTTCTTTGCATCAGTATGATTATGGCAATACCAAACTTACAATATATTTTATTTAAGTAGAGATAAAAAATTTCGAAATGTGTTAAAAGTAAAGTCACCGTTTTTTTCCTTCTGTCGATTGAGCTGTGATAGAGCTTGTTTTTTGCGTAATGAGCTGATGTTTTACCATTTTGCGGTAAATAATGGCGTTTTGATCAGTTTTATTTATTTATTTTTTTAGGGAGGAGTGGTGAATGAAAAACAAAATTCTACTATTTTGATTTTTTTTCTGATTTACCGCATTTACCAGTCATCAGGTTAATTAACTTTATATTATATATCGAGTCTGTAGAAGGCTATCAAAATATAAAGTACCCCTTAAGGGACTTAGATTTGAACCTACGATCATCTAATCGCTTATGCTATATATGAATTTTGGTTTCATGTGAAGTTCAACCTCAGACTGACCTTCATAGGAGTACCAAGATGGCAGCAATAGGGGCTTTCAGCAGGCCCCTGGCTGCAATGGTAACCCATCAGTGTCTGACCATCTTGTCACTGGGGCCGATGCGATGCAGCGAGTGCAAGCCGCGGTGTGCGTTCCATTTAAACCTTGTTGTCAGTGATGGACCGTGGCTTTTAAATGGTTATCGGCAGCGATAGGCGCTCAGCTGTTAGACACAGATATAGCTGGCATCTACCGTATGTGCAGGGAGCTCGGCTCCAGAGTCCTCTCACATGCTGTCATTCCCAGAATCGCATACATGTACATCATTTTGCATTAAGAGACTAAAAAAATGAATGTGTGAATAGTTGCAAAAATGGATAATACTCAGCTCCATATAATTTTTTGCAATGGAGAGCACATGGAAGAGAAATGCTTCTGCATACACCCTAAATCTGGGCAACTTCTTTAAAGCCTGCTATTGCTTCCTACTCTGTTTTTGCCTATCTCTTTCAACTAATCCTTTTTCTTCATTTTAAGACTGTCTGTTCTGGGATTGCAGGTCAGTTAAATATAATGTATGTTCCACTGTTTTTATTTGTTGATACCATCTTTCATACATTAATGGTTGGGTGCAGTGAACTTGTAAGGATGTTCTCACAAAGCTCTGGGCATATGGCCACCAACATATAGACTATTTTATAACCATCATATCCCTGGTTATTTACACTGTTATTCTGGGCCACAGAACTGTGTACAAGGATGATTCTACACTGCAATTGGGGTATAAGATTGCGATCTGGTTTGCCTTTTGGGAAAGCACATCCCGTACCCTGGATCTCCCTAACTTTTGTGCAGTGATCCTTGCTAACTCACCTGATGAAGGGTGTTATACCCAAAACATTGTGCCACTTATTTCTGTACTTACTGCGGTGTGATTTGTGGAAGTCAGATACTCCTAATTAATCCTATTAATTAAAGCATTTCTCCATGCCTTTGTTGTAAAGCTCCTTCAGTAGTTGGCTCCAAAGGAACTAGCACCCTATACAATGTACACCATTTCCTAATGGTCGCTTATCCTATTGATCGCATATCTCCAGTTGGAGTTGCATGTCTGATATCGCCTACTGTAGTCTGCAGTTGTGAATAACACATTTTCATTACCATTTTGTATTATGTTGATATTATTCAAGCTTTGCATTGCCTTGTTTTATTTTACACGATGTAAGAATTGACAAGTCTGCATTCACATAGTGGCTGCAGACTTTAGCCCCAAGCCTGGACAACCCCTTTACTCTCAATCTCATCCACAAGGTCATTAATAAAGTGTCAGTCTTTGCTGATGACAACATTTTTTTTTGTAGGATAATAAGAACTGAGCTAGGCTGTATAATATTACAGAGCGATCTAGATAAGATGTCAGCATGGGCAAACACATGGCAGATAAATGTAGAGTAATGCACCACAGCCGGAGTAATCATATTGGTGTGTATACATTAGATGGAAATATACTCTGGACGACAGAACAGGAAAAGGACTTGGGTATTCTGGTTACAAATAAGCTAAGCAGCAGTACTCAGTGTCAAGCAGCAGCTGCAAAAGCAAACAAGATTTTAGGGTGTATAAAAAGAGCTAAAAACCCACGATCCCAATGTATTACTTCTCTATAATTCTCTTGTAAGCCAACCCACCTTCACCATACCTCCTGAACTCAACATCCAGTCTTAAACAGCTTAAAACCTTGGTTAAAGCATAATGGATTGCTTGCACACTGAGGTGTCATGATATAGCTTCTGTTATACTCTATGGAAGTGAGGGAGGTGGAGTGAAGAGCTGAATGAGAAAAGATGCAGAGGACACCTAAACAGGCAGATGATGAAGCAGTTACTGAGGGATTTATCTCACCCCAGAGCTGGATTCACAGCCTCACAGCTCATTACTGCTGTATAATGTTCTGTGCTGCTGCTGAATATGTGCCAGACACAGAAGGAAGCAGGACTCCCACTGTACGGTGTATAAGGCTGTGTGCCCACGATGTGTTTTTTTAAGCGTTTCTGCGGCGGGAAAAACTCTGCGGAAACGCTTAAAAAAACGCATGGTAGAAGGCCTGCCATGTTCCCCAATGATAATCCTCATGTGCTGTCCAGTAATTTTGCGTAAGCGCTACGTTTTCGCCGCCATTGACTTGCATTGGAACGCATGGATTCCGCATCACTGCATATGTAGATGCGCATTCCATGCGTTCCAATGGGCAGATGGTACCCGGCCGTGGAGGACAGGAGACTCTCCTCCGGACCCGGGTACCATAGAACCTGTGAAAAAAAGAATAAAATTAAAAATAAATATTCTATTTACCTTCTGATGGCCCCCACTGCGCTCGTCCTCCCATGCCGGCAGATCGCGGTGGACTGAAGGACCTGCGCTGACGTCATAGTCATGTTACGGCAGGTCCTTCATTGTACCGCGATCTGCCCGCAGCCAGGACAGAGCGAAGCAAGACTCCGGGGGCCATCGGAAGGTAAGTATAGATTTATTTTTTTATTTTTAACCATTCTTTGGGGTCACACTATATAAATCCATGCCGGTTGCATGGATTTATATAGTGTAACCAAGTTGTCAAGCACTTTCCAAGTGATGCTAAAATCGCTTGGAAAGCGCTTGTCAACCCGCATGCGGAAATGCATGTGAAGAACGCTTCACTTCCGCTTGTCCCTGGCAGGAAAAACGCATGGACAATCCGCATGTACAATCCGCATGAACAATCCGCATGCGTTTTTACTGCCAGGGAGATGCAGAAACGCTCAGGAAAAAATCCGGAGCATTTCTGCATTGTGGACACATAGCCTAAGAGACATTAAAGCAGCTAGTCTCCTCCAACTGGTTCAGAGAGAACTAAAAATTATGGCCTGCTGAAGGGAAAACTGATTATTAAAGAATCAGGATACAAGTCATACCAATCACAATAAACAAGACAGTTTATTCTGAAAAGTTACCTGAAATAACAGGTACTCCTTAGGCTGTACTTTGCCTTATAATATTAAATATTAAAACTATAATCACCTAAGATTACAAAATTGCATCTGTGGAGAGAAGAGGAGGTAACCCTTGACCGATCTGTTAGATGTATTTTGTCTAATATGATGATGATTTTCTTCTCCTTACAAGGGAAAGCCGTATAAAACCAGCATTTCTCTTCCAGTCTTCACAACGTAAACCATCCAGAAGGGACCGATCAAGGGAAGAAACCTTTCAACTCTCGAGATGGACACCTATAATAAAAGATATCATTGAGGTGAGAGAAAAAGCGGTCATATTCGTCAAGTTATGAGTCAGTGGTACACATCGAGCTTTTCATGGGTATTTTGGATTGTTGAGTTACAATTATCGTGTACAGTATAAGGTCTCCTTTTTCCAGGGGTTGGTGAAGGGTGTATGACCAGCAGTTTAGTTAGTGCACTATTTTCCTTATACAGAATACAATCATATATTCCCTATGCATGGTTCTCCAGGATCAGGGGATTTGGACTGATGGGCATGTGTCAAGGAGTTTGATAACTGTAGTGGGGAGGAAACACTGTTGAAAAACACTCTTTTAAACGAAATGGTTCAAAAATCCTGTTCTTATAGATGTCTTTAAAGTGGAGCTTTAACTGTTTTTTAATTTTATTTATTTTAATGGAGTACTTAATGCAATTGGTACTGCTCCACTGATAATGGAACATGTTGTTGTGTTTTGTTTTTTTTTCTTATTTACCCCTCCGTTTCAAAATTAGGCCTCCGCCTCCCACTTTCTTGGTTATCTTGGAGCAAATTTTCCATTTAACCAACCGGGCGTATATCACCAAACTTCTCTGTGCGCGTGGCAGTGTTTTGATTGGCAAACATAAAAGGAGAAAAATCAAAAGTCCACAGAGAAGTTCTATGGTATGCCCCCACTTGGTCGAAGAGGAAATTAGCATCTTTAATTTGGAGGGGGGTGACGACATAACTTTGGAACAAAGAGACACAGAATAAAAAGATAAACCGCTCCAGAATCAATGGAGCAGTGCCTATTGAAGAGGTACTCAGTTTAAAAAAATCCAGTTAAAATTCCTCTTTAACCCTTTTACGACATAGGGCGTATTAGTACGTATCTGTGCTCTGGGCCTTATGGACCAGATACGTATTAATACGCCCTGGCGATTTCGCCCGCACACAGGCTGTGCGGGCGCGATCGCTGCCGGGTGTCAGCTGATTGTCACAGCTGACACCCGGGGCTATGTGCAGGGAGCTGTCCCGCACCGCTCCCGGTACATTAACCCCCGCAATGCTGCGATCGAAGTCGATCGCAGCATTGCGGTGGCTAAGGGGAGGTGATCGGTGTTCTCACTTCCTCTTCCGGCCTCCAGCGCTGTCTGCCGCGGCTTCCTGGATGTTGCCATGACGACCCAATGTCGTCATGACAACATCCGGGTCACCAGACAGCAGGAAGATTTTTTGGACATTCGCAGTGCATTTCCAAACTATCTTCTCCCTGTCCAGCTCTGACAGCCTGCATGGCACAGGGATGGTGCTCCATTTGAATGGAAAATCGTCTCAAATTGTTAGCGGTCACCATGTTGCGTTTGGAGAGCCCCTGTGTGCCTAAACATTGGAGCTCCCCCACAAGTGACCCCACTTTGGAAACTAGACCACCCAAGGCACCTATCTAGATGCATAGTGAGCACTTGGAACCCCCAGGTGCTTCACAAATTGATTCATAAAAATGAAAAAGTGGAAAAAAAATACTTTTTCATTTTTACAGATTAATTTGTGAAGCACTTGGGGGATCAAAGTGCTCACTATGCATATAGATAGGTGCCTTGGGGGTCTAGTTTCCAAAATGGGGTCACTTGTGGGGAGTTTCCACTGTTTAGGCACATCAGGGGCTCTCATAACGCAACATGGCATCCGCTAATTATTCAAGCAAATTTTACAATCAAAAAGTCAAATGGCACTCCTTCCTTTCCGAGCCCTGGCGTGCGCACAAACAGTGGTTTTTCCCCACATATGGGGTATCTGCGTGCCCAGGGGAAATTGCACAACAAATTTTGGGGTCCATTTTTTTCTTGTTACCCCTGCGAAAATAAAAAAAAATTGGGTCTAAAGTAACATTTTTGTGAAAAAAGTTAAATCTTCATTTTTTTCTTCCACATTCCAAAAATTCCTGTGAAGCACCTGAAGGGTTAATAAAGTTCATGAATGTGGTTTTGAGCACCTTGAGGGGTGCAGTTTTTAGAATGGTGTCACTTTTGGGTATTTTCTGTCATAAAGACCCCTCAAAGTGACTTCAAATGTGATGTGGTCCCTAAAAAAATGGTTTTGTAAATTTTGTTGGAAAAATGAGAAATCGCTGGTCAACTTTTAACCCTTATAGCTCCCTAACAAAAAAAAATTTGGTTCCAAAATTGTGTTGATGTAAAGTAGACATGTGGGAAATGTTATTTATTAAGTATTTTGTGTGACATATCTCTCTGATTTAAGGACATAAAAATTAAAATTTTGAAAATTGCAAAATTTTCGCCAAATTTCCGTTTTTTTCACAAATAAACGCAAGTGATATCGAAGAAATTTTACCACAATCATGAAGTACAATATGTCACGAAAAAACAATCTCAGAATCAGGGGGATCCGTTGAAGCGTTCCAGAGTAATTACCTCATAAAGTGACAGTGGTCAGTATTGTAAAAATTGGCCTGGTCATTAACGTGCAAACCACCCTCGGGGGTAAAGAGGTTAAAACCCCTTCCCGACATGGTTGGGAAGGTGTTCCCACATCATGTTGTACAAGTACATCTAGGTGATTGTGCGCTCCTTGGGCAGCACGGTGGCTCAGTAGTTAGCACTGCAGCCTTGCAGCGCTGGCGTCCTGGGTTCAAATCCCACCAAGGACAATATCTGCAAGGAGTTGCAGCACGGTGGCTCAGTGGTTAGCACTGCAGCCTTGCAGCGCTGGGGTCCTGGGTTCAAATCCCACCAAGGACAATATCTGCAAGGAGTTTGTATGTTCTCCCCGTGTTTGCGTGGGTTTCCTCCGGGTTCTCTGGTTTCCTCCCACACTCCAAAGACATACCGATAGGGAATGTAGATTGTGAGTCCTAGTCTCCCATTACATACCCGCACGCAACCTCCGATCCTCACAAGATTTCCTTCTCTACTCCCCTCTTATCTCCTCCTCCCACAATCGCATACAAGATTTCTCTCGTGCTTCCCCCCTACTCTGGATCTCTCTACCCCAACGTATCAGACTCTCGCCTACCGTGGAAACCTTCAAAAGGAACCTGAAGACCCACCTCTTCCGACAAGCCTACAACCTGCAGTAACCACCGCTCCACCATACCGCTGCACGACCAGCTCTAACCCCACATACTGTATCCTCACCCATGCCTTGTAGATTGTGAGCCCTCACGGGCAGGGTCCTCGCTCCTCCTGTACCAGTCGCTGTCACATTGTGTTCAAGATTATTGTAATTGTTCTTGCATTATACCCCTTTTTTACATGTAAAGCGCCATGGAATAAATGGCGCTATAATAATAAATAATAATAATAGCAAATCAGAAAAACTGTACTACATTTCTAATTGGAGGAATTTGATAATATTATTATTATTACACCTACTACATATTGGGATAGGATCTTGGAGATGGGAATAGCGCTTTAAAGTGTCCCCGGTTGGCTTCTCCTTGTGCCTCTCCAGGTGATTGACAGGCCTCTTCCTCCTATGTACATAGATAGAGAACGGTCAATCTATGTACATAGGAGGAAGAGGCCTGTCAATCACCTGGAGCGACGCTCTTCAAAGTGTATTCTCTATGAAACGTCGCATCGTTTGAGAGAATAATATACTTGGCTTCAATCGTGCAGCCAGGCTGTGAATTATGCTACCTGTGGGTGGCCTGACAGGTTCCTCTTAATTTCCACCAAAAACTGTTGTACATGCAGTGCTTTACTTTTTATGTGTTTACACTCTTTTCCTGACTTGCTCGACAAAGGTTATGAGTTGCTGGAAAAAGGGCATGGTCTAAACTGACACCATGCATCACCATTGTGCTGAAACCTTTTTTTGCAAATTACTAGCCAATAGTAAGCCAACTAATAAGTATATAAGGCTGATTGATTAGTCTAGACTTACACTAGCTAAAGATTAGACTGGATTAGTAAATCTACTCCAATGTTTATACATGAAAGTAGATATCACAGTATGCAAAAACGAGAACTTTTCTGACTTTCGGTTTGTTAAAATTACCCTGGATTCTTCTGTTGATTTTACAATTTTATTTTTTAATTTTTACAGCCCATTTCCTAGAAGACAAGCTGCCGCCCCTGTCTTGGAGTGGTGGCCATACATATGCAGTGCTTATAAGCTCTTTTCTTTTGCTGGACTGAAAGTGGCGCGTCCAGATAGTTCCTGGTTACTTTCAGGGCCACTTTCCAACGCTGCTGAGGCTAAGCTGCTTCACATAGCAGCATGGGGTGCAAGTCATGTCGGCAGCATACCGCTGCTGCTGGTCCGAGCTGCCAATCAGGAAGTCTGTTAGGGGAGTGATGCCATCCTGAATAGACAAGATGGGACCAACCATTCAATGTCAAGCTGTTCTAAATATTTAAAGAAAATCTGTGAAAGAAATAAAGCAGACTATTCCACAAAAATACAAAACCATTCATCTTTAAAGGATCATAAACAAACAATATCCAGAAAATTAAACAATCAGTGACACAGAAATAAGGTCCTATAGTGAACGTTTGCTAGGTGGAAATACTATTTACCGGAGTCCTACCTCCACCAGTCCGCATTCTAATGGTACATTCACACAGGGTTTTTTTTTGTTTGTTTTACAGGTGGTTTTAGAAATAGATTCTGGTACAAAATTCACATAAGCAATACTTTAAATACTCTTTTGAATAAGCTTCCAATTGATTTTAATGGGGAAAAAGATCTTTTGATGCACACAGTGCTGTTTTTTAACATTATTTTGAACATTTACCCTTAATATCAGTAGGGAACTCAACAGAAATCAAGTTTTTACTTATATTTTGTAGTAAAGTCCACTTCCTGTGTGAACATACCCGAATGCGGGACAAGGTCATGGCTTTTGTTAGGGGTTTTGTGCTAACTGTCTAACAGTCTTATATCTCCCAAAAACTACAGTGCAGAGAGTCACAGGCATGGTGCCTGTCTAGCTCTCTAGAAAGGAGTATGTGAATTAAATGGGTTAAGAGACCCCCTTTGTCAGTTGAGCCTTTGTTTCAGTAGGTTCATGTGAAAGGGAGTTTGATATTCCTTCCTTGCATAGTAATGCTGATTTAATCATTTTCTGGTTACTTGAAGGACAATATAGAAAATAAACTGGACTCTCGGGAGTGGCCGTACTGCTCGGAGTGTCCGGCTGCATGGAATGGTTCTGGGGCTGTCAGGTATGTGAAAGAAATGTGATAGCCCCTAAGATTGGCACGTATGCGTTTATTTATAGCCTATATTTCCTGCCTTGTACCATGTTTTTGTTAAATATATAAAATGTGAAAGCGAGCGCGAGCAACCCACTTAGTTTCTTCTGACCCCCATGGATGTGCATTTACTTGGATAGATTGGTATTCCAGTTGTCAGAGAACTGTGTGAACTGAACCTTACTGCAGTTGATGTATTACCTGAATATTAATGCATGCTTTGCTTTCAGTGCCCGACAAAAGCAAAATACAATGACCCGGGAGGATCGGAAATCTGTTTCCAAACTAATCATTTTTATAACCGGTGGAATGACGTACTCTGAAATACGTTGTGCTTATGAAGTGACACAAGCCAACAAGTTTGTCCAGGTTATTATTGGTAAGTATTACAGAGCTTCAGTAAGTGTTCTTCTTAGTTGAATGACCTCTGCGGTCAATAGGCATCCAAGGAATCCAGAGTCGTGTGATAATGCCTGACAATGTGTCAGGAAGAGCCACGTGGTAATGACGGACCTAGCTTTATCTGGAGATGCTGTTATTGCCCAGCACGGGCTGTATCCTAGGGCCATTTTATTGTAAAATAGGGTCTTGCCTTTTCTTGAGGGCTGTTTTTAAAAATCCACATTTGTTAACTATTGTAAATGGTTTAATACAGTGAAACAATCATGTCATTAAAAATATTACCTGAAAACAAAAAATCTCTAACTATTGTAGATGATGGCAGATTGTTAATGGGAATCATGACCAAAAACGTCATTCAACCTGCAGATACAGGGTTAAGCTGCGGTTACATACCCTGCCTAGCTGCCTTACTGGAAGAGCGGCTGCAGGGAGAATATGAGGTTGTATCCTCCCCATAGCCGCTGGCTTCCAGTCATTGCTGCAGGGAGCGGTGACAGTCGCCACTATGCAGTGAGCACGCTGTCATCACTCCCCAGCACTCTGCAGTGTCTAGAGAAGGCCGTGAGTCACACACACTGCACAGCAGGCTGTCAATCAGGGAGTGATTACAGCGTGGTGACTAGAGATGAGCGGTGTTCGACTAGAACTGTTTGCCAATCTCAAATTCGAGCTGTTTTGGGCGGTGTTCGAGTTGTTCGACGAACCCGAACGATTTGCAAAAAATTCGGCTGTTCGAGGTTATGTTCGATAACTGTTCGTGCACCAAAAGCGTGTCCTGCATGTCTGGCGCTATTTAGAGCACCAATCATGCAGGGATTGTCTGCCACTCACTGTAATGCCACAGCCATGGTGGTTGTGGCATTACAGTGATTGCCCAAATCGATGGGAACAGTGCCAACAGTGAAACATGAAAAGCCGGCAATTCAGCAGCGGCATACACCTGTACCCGACAATTTAGAACCGAAAGAATAGAGCTTCACACATAGATTAGATAGATCTAAACATGTCAGCCACATATATACGAAGTACAGTGAAAGTGCTGCTTACTGTACTTGTCATTTAGCGTAAAGGATTTATCAAAAAAAATATTAGTGTTTTCATGCACCGTCTCTTTAAAAAAGCCGGCCGGCAATTCAGCAGCGGTACCTGACAATTTATAACAGACAGAATAGAGCTTCACACATAGATTAGATAGATAGAAACATGTCAGTCACATATATATGAAGTACAGTGATAGTGTTGGTTACTGTACTTGTCATTTAGTATTAAAATAAAGGATTTATTATTAAAAAAATTGGCGTGGGGTTCCCCTTAATTTTAGGCTCTAGCGGAGGTTAAGCAGACGGCTGGGGCAGATGTTTGAAGCCTGGGAAGGGGGTAATACCCACGGAGCTTCCCAGGCTACTAATATCAGCCCCCAGCTGAATACATAGCCTTTACTAGCTATTAAAATGGGGGACCCCCCCAAAAAAATGACGTTGGGTCCCCCCTAATTTAATAGCTAGCAAAGGCTAGGCAGACAGCTGGGGGCTGATATTAATAGCCCAGGAAGGGAGCCATGAATATTGGCCCCCTCCCAGGCTAGAAACACCAGCCGTCAGCCGCCCCAGAAATGGCGCATTCATAGGATGCGCCAATTCTGGCACTTAGCCTTGCTCTTCCACGCTGCCCTGGTGCGGTGGCAGGGGGTAATAGGGTTGGGGTTGATGTCAGCTTATAATGCCAGCTGACATCAAGCCCAGGTTAGTAATGGAGAGGCGTCTATAAGACACCCCCATTACTAACCCCATAGTCAAAGTTAAAAAAAACACAAACACCCAGAATAAAGTCCTTTAATTGAAATAAAGACACAATCCTTTATTGTTCTAAATTAAACCATACTTACCGTCACGCCCATTCCAGCTGAAGCCAACGATCTCCTGCAATAAAAGAAAAATAATAAAGCAACCTCATCCTTACCTTTCCATGGTTCCCACGACAGCTTCAGCTCTGCTACATCGAGATGACAGGCTGGACCGCAGCAGAACGCTGCCATCCAGCCTCTCATCCCGCAGACACTGAGAAGCGCAGGCTTGCTTGCGCTGCTCAGCGTCTCTCTGTGACGACATCCAGATGAGCCGAGTTCATGTCCAATGAACTTGGCTCACCTCATGCACGTCACTGACAGCGTGGGAAAATTCTCACGCTGAAGCGGTGAGTGCAGGAGAATTCTCCCACGCTGTCAGTGACGTGCATAAGGTGAGCTCATGTCCAATGAACTCAGCTCACCTCCTGCACGTCACTGACCGCGTGGGAGAATTCTCCTGCACTCAGCGCTTCAGCGTGAGAATTCTCCCACGCTGAAGCGCTGAGTGCAGGAGAATTTTCCCACGCTGTCAGTGACGTGCATAAGGTGAGCTCATGTCCAATGAACTCAGCTCACCTCCTGCACGTCACTGACAGCGTGGGAGAATTCTCCTGCACTCAGCGCTTCAGTGTGAGAATTCTCCCACGCTGAAGCGCTGAGTGCAGGAGAATTTTCCCACGCTGTCAGTGACGTGCATGAGGTGAGCCGAGTTCATTGGACATTAACTCGGCTCATCTGGATGCCCTCACAGAGAGACACTGTGGAGCGCAAGCAAGCCTGCGCTTCTCAGTGTCTGCGGGATGACAGGTTGGATGGCAGCGTTCTGCTGCGGTCCAGCCTGTCATCTCGATGTAGCAGAGCTGAAGCTGTCATGGGAACCATGGAAAGGTAAGGATGATGTTGCTTTATTATTTTTCTTTTATTTCAGGAGATCGTTGGCTTCAGCTGGAATGGGCGTGATGGTAAGTATGGTTTAATTTAGAACAATAAAGAATTGTGTGTTTATTTCAATTAAAGGACTTTTTTCTGGGTGTTGTGTTTTTTTTAAATACTTTACTAGAAATTCATGGTGGTCATGTCTAATATTGGCGTGACCCCATGAATTTCGGGCTTAGGGCCAGCTGATAATGCCAAGCTGGCCCTAACCC
The DNA here is from genome assembly GCF_046119375.1 of Phyllobates terribilis. Lineage (NCBI taxonomy): Eukaryota > Metazoa > Chordata > Amphibia > Anura > Dendrobatidae > Phyllobates > Phyllobates terribilis. Next base: position 28,840,758 of record NW_027362768.1, on the reverse strand, counting down.
CTTTATTACCCAGTGAGCCACCGCATCAGGGCCCTGGATGAGTTGGGTACAGCGCCAGAAGATGGCGCTTCTATGAACGCGCCATTTTCCGGGGTGGCTGCGGACTGCAATTTGCAGCGGGGGTGGCCCAGAAAGCTTGGGCCTCCCTGCGCTGCGGATTCCAGCCCCCAGCTGCCTAGTTGTACCTGGCTGGACACAAAAACAGGGCGAAGCCCCACGTCAATTTTCTTTAAATTATTTCATGAAATAATTAAGAAAAAATGGGCTTCCCTATATTGTTGTGTCCGGCCAGGTACAAATAGGCAGCTGGTGGTTGGGGGCAGCCCGTTCCTGCCTGCTGTACCTGGCTGGACACAAATATAGTGCGAAGCCCCACGTCAATTTTTTTTTAATTATTTCATGAATTTCCTGAAATAATTTAAAAAAATTGACGTGGGGCTTCGCACTATATTTGTGTCCAGCCAGGTACAGCAGGCAGGAACGGGCTGCCCCCAACCACCAGCTGCCTATTTGTACCTGGCCGGACACAACAATATAGGGAAGGCCTTTTTTTCTTAATTATTTCATGAATTTCATGAAATAATTGAAAAAAAAGTACGTGGGGCTTCGCCCTATTTTTGTGTCCAGCCAGGTACAACTAGGCAGCTGGGGGCTGGAATCTGCAGCGCAGGGAGGCCCAAGCTTTCTGGGCCCCCCCCCCGCTACAAATTGCAGTCCGCAGCCACCCCGGAAAATGGCGCGTTCATAGAAGCGCCATCTTCTGGCGCTGTACCCAACTCATCCAGGGCCCTGGTGCGGTGGCTCACTGGGTAATAAAGGGGTTAGGGCCAGCTTGGTATTATCAGCTGGCCCCAAGCCCAAAATTCATGGGGTCACGCCAGTATTAGACATGACCGCCATGAATTTCTAGTAAAGTATTTAAAAAAAACACAACACCCAGAATAAAGTCCTTTAATTGAAATAAAGACACAATTCTTTATTGTTCTAAATTAAACCATACTTACCATCACACCCATTCCAGCTGAAGCCAACGATCTCCTGCAATAAAAGAAAAATAATAAACCAACCTCATCCTTACCTTTCCATGGTTCCCACGACAGCTTCAGCTCTGCTACATCGAGATGACTGGCTGGACCGCAGCAGAACGCTGCCATCCAGTCTGTCATCCCGCAGACACTGAGAAGCGCAGGCATGCTTGCGCTCCTCACTGTCTCGCTGTGACGGCATCCAGATGAGCCGAGGTCATGTCCAATGAACTCGGCTCACCTCATGCACGTCACTGACAGCGTGGGAAAATTCTCACGCTGAAGTGCTGAGTGCAGGAGAATTCTCCCACGCTGTCAGTGATGTGCATGAGGTGAGCTCATGTCCAATGAACTCAGCTCACCTCCTGCACGTCACTGACAGCGTGGGAAAATTCTCCTGCAATCAGCGCTTCAGCGTGAGAATTTTCCCACGCGTCAGTGACGTGCATGAGGTGAGCCGAGTTCATTGGACATGAACTCGGCTCATCTGGATGTCGTCACAGAGAGACGCTGAGCAGCGCAAGCAAGCCTGCGCTTCTCAGTGTCTGCGGGATGACAGGCTGGATGGCAGCGTTCTGCTGCGGTCCAGCCTGTCATCTCGATGTAGCAGAGCTGAAGCTGTCGTGGGAACCATGGAAAGGTAAGGATGAGGTTGCTTTATTATTTTTCTTTTATTGCAGGAGATCGTTGGCTTCAGCTGGAATGGGCGTGATGGTAAGTATGGTTTAATTTAGAACAATAAAGGATTGTGTCTTTATTTCAATTAAAGGACTTTATTCTGGGTGTTTGTGTTTTTTTTAACTTTGACTATGGGGTTAGTAATGGGGGTGTCTTATAGACGCCTCTCCATTACTAACCTGGGCTTGATGTCAGCTGGCATTATAAGCTGACATCAACCCCAACCCTATTACCCCACTGCCACCGCACCAGGGCAGCGTGGAAGAGCGAGGCTAAGTGCCAGAATTGGCGCATCCTATGAATGCGCCATTTCTGGGGCGGCTGACGGCTGGTGTTTCTAGCCTGGGAGGGGGCCAATATTCATGGCTCCCTTCCTGGGCTATTAATATCAGCCCCCAGCTGTCTGCCTAGCCTTTGCTAGCTATTAAATTAGGGGGGACCCCACGTCATTTTTTTGGGGGGGTCCCCCATTTTAATAGCTAGTAAAGGCTATGTATTCAGCTGGGGGCTGATATTAGTAGCCTGGGAAGCTCCGTGGGTATTACCCCCTTCCCAGGCTTCAAACATCTGCCCCAGCCGTCTGCTTAACCTCCGCTAGAGCCTAAAATTAAGGGGAACCCCACGCCAATTTTTTTAATAATAAATCCTTTATTTTAATACTAAATGACAAGTACAGTAACCAACACTATCACTGTACTTCATATATATGTGACTGACATGTTTCTATCTATCTAATCTATGTGTGAAGCTCTATTCTTTCTGTTCTAAATTGTCGGGTACAGATGCTGAATTGCCGGCCGGCTTTTTTAAAGAGACGGTGCATGAAAACACTAATATTTTTTTTAATAAATCCTTTACACTAAATGACAAGTGCAGTAACTAACACTGTCACTGTGCTTCTTATATGTGTGACTGACCTGTTTCTATCTATCTAATCTATGTGTGATGCTCTATTCCTTCTTGTCTAAATTGTCGGGTACCGGTGTATGCCGCTGCTGAATTTGCCGGCCGGCTTTTTTAAAGAGAGTGTCTTCTGAGCAGTTTGTCAGCTTTTGGACACCTTTGCAGGTGTTTTCTATGTGTTTCTATGTGTTTTTGTTTGCCTGCCATTGGTTTTAACGGTGTTCGACGGTGTTCTAAGGTGTTCGACGAACAGTTCGACGAACAGTTCCTCGAACATCCCGGTGTTCGACGAACCGAACCCGAACACTACGGGGGTGGCTCAACACTAGTGGTGACTCTCACTGCTCCTTCCCCTGTGACTGTAAGCAAGCGGCTCTAAGGAGGATATACGTTTTTTTTTCTTCCTGCAAGAGCATAGTCAGACGACTATATAAAGATAGGACTGCAATGTACGGACTGGCCGGCTGCTCTCCTGAGCGTGACTGCTTCATATACTTCTATGCAGCTGTAACGCTCGAGTAAGAAGAGCCGTGGTTAGTCCCAGTACTGTGGTCCAGTTTATATGGCCGGTTGACTGCGCCCCAAGTAAACTAGGCAGGGGTTTAACTCTATTTACTTGCCGATTAACCCTATATCTGCAGGTAAATGGCATTTTTGGACAGGATCTGTGTTCTCTTTTATAGAATGTAGTCTATGGGAAAAAATATTTTCGATGGGGGAATGTCTTTTTACAGACTTGATTGTGCTTCAGAATTTCCTCTGTTGATCCATAGGAATATACTGTAAATGTATGACTGTTATCCTCTGACCACTTAGACCCCCATTACCGGGAAAATGGATATCTTGTCCAGCATTGCTAATGCATTAGTGTTTGTATATCAATCCCAGGAGTGGAACTTGCAGAGAAAAACTATAATTGAAAGATTGACACATGTTCTGTGTTTTGGAGACACACCTGGTTTTGGCATACAAATACTAATGCAAAAATCCTGACGCGTGAATGAGGTCTAACCCAAAAGTTGGACCGTCGTTCGGTCATACAAGTGCATAGCAATCCTTAAATACTGATGGACAATGTATTCTGACTGGTCACTCTTGGCAATGAGGCAGTGGAGGTAGCGAGTCCTGTCACTCTTTTTTTACTTTGCTTAGCAGGGTTTATTGTGGATTGGAGAAAATCAATCTTTGTCTTCTTCTGTATAATGAAACCATGAGTATCCAACACCTGTAGCTATCTGGGATATTCACATTCTTCACACTTTTTAATTGTTTTGTTTTTTTAGCTTTCAAGTTTTCCGGTTTTCATGTCTCAATAATCCAGTTCAAGACCAGGCAATTTTTTTCATTCCTAGTTATGCACATTTTGTTTTTTCTTTCTGTCATACATGTGATTTAACCCCTTCACGACATATGACTTAAACTTGCATCATATGTCGTGTCCTGCCTTTGATGCCCGCATCTTCCCCTGCACATAATGACTGATTTAATCAGCCATCATCTGCCTTGAACAGTCGTGGGTGGAGTGGAGCTCTGTCTGTGGCTGTTAACCTGTTACATCTCACTGTCAATCTCTGACAGCGGCATTTAACATGCGTAGGCAGGAGGGTGCATCGTTTCACGCTCTCATTGGCACGCCCGCATGGCATGATCTGCTGATGATACCCGTGACTGTCATTACAGTCCTCCTGTGAAAGCCAGCCTGTAGCTGGCGTACATAGGAGATCGTGATTTTTACTATACATAGCAATGCTGTAGCACTGCTATGTATAGCACAAGCAATTGCATGATCACAGCTTCAAGTCCCCTAAGGGGACTATTACATACATTACAGCAAAAAGTGAAGAAAAAAACATTTTTAAAGATACATGAAAAAACAAGTTCATATCACCTCTATTTTGCCTAAGTAAAAATAAAACCATTAACGAAAATAAATCCACATATTTGATATCGCTGCATTCATAAACATCCAATTTATCAAAATATAAAACAAATGAATCCAATTGGTAAACAACGTAATAATAAAAAAAAATCAATGCCAAAATTACGTTTTTTTTGCAGCCGCAACATTGCAATAACATACGGTCAAAATATTGTATCTACCCCAAAATGTTTTTGGTAAAAACATCAGCTCAGTGCGCAAAAAAATAAGCCATCACACGGTCCCAGATCCCAAAAAATGAAAACATTACTGGTCTCGGGAAAATGGCAGCAAAAGCAAACCTTTTTTTTTTTTTTTTTTTTTTTTAGATATTTGTAAAAAAGAAAAAAAAGTCACCACTTACCAAAACATGTATAGTTTTTTTTGTTTTTTTTCTATTTGCATATTCGTACTGACCTGGAGACTTACTCTTATAGTGAACATGGTAAATAAAGTCCTCAAAAAAACATTGTGAAATTGCACTTTTTTTCCAATTTTTCAGTACACTATCTGGTAGAAAGAATGGTGTCATTCAAAAGTATAATTCATCCTACAGGAAACAAGCTCTCATAAGACTACGGTATATTGACGGAAAAATAAAGTTATGGGTCTTGGAAGTAGTGGAGGAAAAAACGAAAGAGCAAAATCGCAAGGTGGTGAAGGGGATTAAGGGAGTCTGCACAAATGACTGATGAAACTAACCAAGGGGTTAAAAAGCTGTGAAATGTTTTTTGTTTTTTTTGTTCAGATATTAAAATTTGTACAGCTTTTTTTATGATACACGGGAACTAACCTTTCTTATTCTTCTTTATTTTTGCTGCCTTTTATTTAGTTTTTTTCATTTATTTTGCACACTGTTCCCCCTGTAAGATATTAAAGACTTTTTAAATGCCACAATGCCAGGCATCAGCACTTTCAACTGTATCAGCATCCTGGATGTTGATACAGTTGAAAGCAATTATTGAGGAGAGAGCATCAGCTAATGCTCCCTATGCCATCATTCTCCCTCTGCGTCTGATGTCTAAGCACAGCAAGCGCGATGACATCACTACAACGCGCCCGCTGTGCCGAGCCATGCAGAGGGTCAGAAGATGTGCTGCCGAGACCCGAGCAGTGGTGAAATGACGAGAGGTGAGTATTTAAAACAAATAATGTGGGGCCCATTATTCTGTATGGAGGACTATATGGTGCCATTGTACTGTATAGAGAACTATGTGGGGCACTTGTCCTGTATGGAGCCCTGTGAGGTGAAATTGTACTGTATGAAGCCCTGTGTGGGGCAATTATACTTTATGGGGCCCATTATACTGTATGAAGCACTATGTGGAGCCATTGTTACTGTATGGAAGGCAATGCAAGACCCATCTAATATATATAATCGTCTTATCCCGTCTGTCTGTCTGTCTGTCCTTCTGTCCAGGAAATCCCGCGTCGCTGATTGGTCCGGCCGCGGCCAATCAGCGACGCGAGTTTCAGAAAAAGATGGCGGCCGTTAGCGGCTCATCTGCCGCACGGAGGTCAGCGGCGATGCAGCCAGGAGATGACCGGCGCTAGCCAGTCATCTCCCGGCTGTTCGCAGCAGAAGTACCCCGACCAGCGGCGCCGCTGACCTCCATGCGGCTACCGTCGGGAGATCAGCGGCTAGGGCCGCTTGATCTTCCGACGGCAAGTGTGAAGGGAGGACCGTGGAGCGGCGCCGCCGGTCGGGATACTTCTGCTGCGAGCAGCCGGTCATCTCCCGGCTCTCCGGTCCTCACTAACAGGGTTCGCTTATTGGTCGTGGCCGGCGGCCGCGACCAATCAGCGATATTGGCGCCAAATTTAAACACCGCTCTGCTGATTTGCGCCCGGTCGGCCGCATACATATTCTAGAATACCCGATATGTTAGAATCGGGCCACCATCTAGTTATACTATATGGAGGACTATGTGGGGCCCATTATACTGTATGGAGGACTGTGTGAGGTCTGTTATGCTGTGTAGGCATTAGAGTTAGAGAATCATACTGTGATGGGGTCACTGTACTTTACCTGGGTGGTTGAGGGGGAAGGGGTATAGTAGGGTCCTCATACTCTTCGTGTGGAGGAATTCACTGTGGTGGTATCATACTATTGGGCCATATGCTTTTTACTGCTCTCACATAACATATTATATCATTCCAATATTTTATTCTAAAATCTATTAATTAAGATGTACTTTGTTCATGAGACAACTCCATATGAAAGGGTTCATCTTTATATTTGATGATCAGCAAAAACGTTGTGAATTGTAGACATTTTTTTAATAAATATCAAGGTTGGCCCAAGACTTTGTCCACGCTTTTAATTCTGGCCATCTGTGTATTTGAGTTTGACATCCCTGCCTTAGAGGGAGGGCATTTTAATATATTAATACATTCTTTTATTGCTGAAAAATGAAAATGCAAAAACTGAAACTGGCCGCGCCTGAAGGGGGTTAATGACTAACATTTGTTATATCTTCTTTCTTTCTAGGTTCCACTCATATTATTACTCCAAGAAAAATGCTGGATGATGTGAAGAACCTCACAAAACCTCAAGTCACAAAAGAAGTTTTTACCATAATGGAATAAAAACTTTGTTCAGACCATTTCATACAGGAAAACCTGTCTGTACATTGAGTTATAAGTATGTATAGATGAAGGGTTTCCTGTAGCAACTTTGCCTTATTATTAAATAATTATTAGTGTTGAGCGAGTATGTTCTGTTAACCCTTTCGCAGAGTATGCTCGGTCCGAGCTCCGAGTATTTACAGCTGCTCGGTGATATGTGTGAATCGCTCCCGCATGATTTGCGACTGTTTGACAGCTTTAATACATGTGAGGAATGTCTATTTCTTACACATTCCTCACATGTAATAAAGCTGTCAAACAGTGGCAAATCATACACACGGGAGCGATTTAACCTTATCACCGAGCAGCTGTAACTACTCGGAGCTCGGCCCGAGCATACTCGGACAGAACATACTCGCTCAACACTAATAATTATACTTACAAACTGGAAGAAAATAAAACCTAAAATACATTCTCTCTATTAAATAACCACTCATGCTCTCACCACGGCACTGGAGTGTATCCTTGTACAGTTCAGGTTTTAATACATTGAGATTTGCCTCTAATATATACTGTTCATGTGTGAATGTCTTTTCTGAGATTTATAAATATACTGTAATTCCATGTTTTCAAGACTGAAGTGTGATGGCATAGGTCTGAATTGCCTAAAAATATTGTGTAGCTAAGTATTGTAATTTTTTTTTAATTTTGCAGTTGGTGTAGCCCTTCCTCCCAGTGTGCCCCACTTCTGGCGGCACTACATCTGTGCCCCACTTCTGGCGGCACTACATCTGTGCCCCACTTCTGGCGGCACTACATCTGTGCCCCACTTCTGGCGGCACTACATCTGTGCCCCACTTCTGGCGGCACTACATCTGTGCCCCACTTCTGGCGGCGCTACATCTGTGCCCCACTTCTGGCAGCGCTACATCTGTGCCCCACTTCTGGCGGCGCTACATCTGTGCCCCACTTCTGGCGGCACTACATCTGTGCTCCACTTCTGGCGTCACTACATCTGTGCTCCACTTCTGGCGGCACTACATCTGTGCTCCACTTCTGGCGTCACTACATCTGTGCTCCACTTCTGGCGGCACTACATCTGTGCTCCACTCATCACAACTTTCGCCTTTGCTTAGCAGTGTTCACTTTTGCCATGCAGAAGACTTGTAATATAATCTAAAGAGGGTGCGTTCATTTTATTTTCAACAGTTATTTTATGTTTAACCAGGCACTAATGAAAAAAGGGAACACATCACTGTATTTAGTGAAATAAACATGGTTTATTAAAGACAAATATAATATTAAATATGAAATAAAGATCTTTTAACTGTAGAAGTCTTCAGTTTGTGATAGCCTATTTTTCACATTTTCATGTCATTTCAAGTATTTTCTGTAAAGTGCAGCAGTGTTGTGGTTGGGAAAACAAAGATGAGGTATCTGCGCTGGTCTAGGTGATTTAAAATCGCTAATAAAATTGACTGTGGACAGATATTTAAAATGTAGATATTTATTGATTCATAGTTAAAAATGTATAAGTACAAGACATAAAAACTTATATTGTTTTAGGTAAAACTGTGGGGGTGGCTGGCTACTTAAAAACAATTTAAGAACACAGTGAAAGATGATGCTTAGGAATAGTTGGTGAGGATCTTGCTTGGAGTTGGCTTCAGGGATAGATAAAGTTAGTGGCTGGAAGTAAATAATAGAAACCTAGGAGGGAAGGAGAGGGAAAGGGTTAAAAGTAGGCCTGTTCCTAAGAGTAAAGTACCCTTGCTGGGATAGGGGAAGGACTAGTTACCTTATATGGCATAGACGTGGACGTGGCGTTTATAAACCTCAAAGGGTCCGTCTGGAGTACAGATCTGTGAAAACAAATTGGTGTTTGAGGGGGAGGATAAAAAGTGCTGACAGACTGCCAGTGATGGGAGAATTACCTTAGTTTTAAGGTGTAAAAAGAAGCTGGTAAAGTGAGATCTAGATAAATAAATAAAATAAAATAGATCTCACTAGATTAATCTATACCTATACCCTATTGACATATTCCATATATTGCCTAACCAGGTAGGACAGCTAACAGCCACGTGACCCTTGCCGGACCCTTTCCCTCTCCTTCCCTCCTAGGTTTCTATTATTTACTTCCAGCCACTAACTTTATCTATCCCTGAAGCCAACTCCAAGCAAGATCCTCACCAACTATTCCTAAGCATCATCTTTCACTGTGTTCTTAAATTGTTTTTAAGTAGCCAGCCACCCCCACAGTTTTACCTAAAACAATATAAGTTTTTATGTCTTGTACTTATACCTTTTTAACTATGAATCAATAAATATCTACATTTTAAATATCTGTCCACAGTCAATTTTATTAGCGATTTTAAATCACCTAGACCAGCGCAGATACCTCATCTTTGTTTTTGTTTACCTAGGCAGCCTTTTTGGTTCACTGTAAGTATCAGCTGCAGGTCAAGGTTAATAGTTCACTAGCGCCCCCTATTAGTGCTTTATTTATTTAGTGTTGTGGTTGGGGAAGCAATTACTATACTGACAATGGTAGCTCTACTCCTGGCTTTCTCTAAAATAAAAGGGCTAGCAGGCCATCCCTGTAACAGATTCCATTTGTGCCAGGCTTTCTTTTGCAGGTTTTCAGCCTGTATATGAGAACCCAGCAGTACAATGTACCTGAACCTGGAAGCTGACGGCATTCAACATGACACTAGTACTTAATCGGGCTGCAAGGTATATTAGCCACAAGAGTATAGCTGTAACTACCTGCATTTCTGATCTGCCTACTATGGACATTAATACCAATATTGGGCAAAAGTTCCGTATACATCCATAAGGAGTGATATATAAAGCAGACTCTCTTGAGTGATCAACAGTGAAGGAGGTATTAAGTGTAAGCCAAGTTTGAAGTATGCAGAATTATCTGCAAGTCCGTTACCCTTGGCATCATAGCCAGTTTTGGTCTTTTATGATTCGTTCCAGGAGTTACAGCTTTTTTTTTTTCGAGATTACTTTTTAGTGGCTTTTTGTGGTACATATAAATCATTTACTCTCAATATCAATGAATATAAATATAACCGCAGTTTTGCCAGTTTCTTTGCAATCTATATTTTATGCTGTTTCCCATGTTGCAGAAATAAAGGGTAATATTTTGTAGGTCAGCAAGATTATAGCAGTGAAAAATTTCTATGGTTTTTATTTTATTTTTGTACAATAAATACACTTGGGGAAAAAAATGTTAAACTTATGTCTCTCAGGATCTTTCATTCTGTGGAGCTGTATTAGGGTTTTTTTACATGACGAGCTGTAGTTTTCATTGGTCCTCTTTAGGCTATGCTCACATGTTGCTTTTTTTGCAGCAAAAACCCAATCTCTTGGCAGTAAAAAGTTGCAGCCAAAAAAGCAGTGTTTGCTGCTTTTCCTACTGCTTTTTTCAGGATCCCAAAGTTTAGCTTTGCTTCCACCATACAAGCATGAACAGTGCAAGAAATATGTGAAACTGTAAAACATTTTAGGAAAATAGGGCAAATTGATCAAATTATGTAGTGGAAAAAGATGTTTATGTCCGAAAACATAGTGACTATTCTAAACAAAAAAAGTTCATGGAAAATTACATAATTACAAATATAACAGCTGTGGGGAGTTGAATTGGTCTGAAATAGTTTACCTAAGACATTGGCAGTGCATTTTGTAGGGCGGACACTGTCTACTTTTCACACATTGGTCAGGGCCTTTGGGTTGGTCAGGCATTGTTCAATTTCACACATTGGTAAGGTTTAGTTTTATGCATTGGTCAGCCATTGAATTGCTCAGGCTATTGTTTACTTCTAACACATCACTAATTTAATTAAATTGTACTAATCCTAACTGCCATTCTCAGGTGAGGAGCTAGACATTTTGGTTTAGACGTGAGAAAATCACAAAAATAAATGAGTTTCACATCCTGCTGTACCTGTTTTTTTCCACTAAAACGCAGCAAAGACTGATGGCAACATTTTTTGCACTTACTCATTGCTTTCTATGGGTGAAAAAACGCTGAAAGAAGTGACCTGCTGCAGTTTTCAAAAAAGCTGCAGTTTTCCAATTCAGTCAGGAAAAAAAAACAATGTGGGTGTGTGCATGAGATTTCTGAAATCTCATAACTTTTGTTGGTAAAAAGACGCTTTTAATTTGCAAACAAGCAATTCTAGATTGTATTTGCTTAATCATTCACTAATGGGTATATTTGACAATTATTTGCAGGTCGATATGATCATACCAAATTTATAAAGGTTTTTACTTTTTAGTACTTTTTTACAAGTAATGAGCGACATCTTTGCTCATATGAACATAACTGTATGTCCTGCATTAAGGTGACAATGTGCAGAGGGGGCTCAGCATCCCAGCTCCATCCACACTTGTCTGATGTCAGATAAGTTACATAGTCGGCATCTGTGTCTACAGCCGCTGCTGAAGCCGAGTTCTGGCCACGGCTGTTAATCACTTAGAGGCCGCGCTCAATTTCTGACATAATATAAATGTCTCTGGCAAAGACTGAGGCTGAGTTCACACGATGCATATTTAATGCGTTTCCGCGGCGTTTTTGCAGTTGCGTAAACGCCGCGGAAACGCATGAAAAACGCATGGTAGAAGGGCAGCAATGTTCCCCAATTGAAATCCGCATGTGCTGTGCCCATGATGCGGATTTTTCCGCAGCGTAAACGCTGCGCTCAAAAATCCGCAGCATGTCAATTAATTTTGCGTAAACGCAGCGTTTTCACCGCCATTGACTTGCATTAGAACGCGCCAATTCCGCAAGACTGCATCTGTACTTGCGTTATTGGCGCGTTCTAATGTGCGGATGGTACCCGAGTGTGGAGAAGAGGAGACTCTCCTCCACACCCAGGTACCATTAAAAAAGCTGTAAAACAAGAATAAAATAAAAAATATATATATACTTACCATGTGTCGGCCCGCGCAGCGCTCCTTCTTGGTTCCCGGCACTTGCAGTGAGGAAGGACCTGCGCTGACGTCAGAGTCATGTGACTGGTCACGTGACGCTGACGTCGGCAGGTCTTTCAATTCAAAGTTGCCGGGAGAACGGAGTGTAAAGCTGGACAGCGCGGGCCATCGGAGGTAAGTATATACACTCTCTCTCGGGTCACACTATATAAATCCATGCTGTTTGCATGGATTTATATAGTGTGACCTAGTTGTCAAGCACTTTCCAGGTGATGCTAAAATCGCTTGGAAAGCGCTTGTCAATCTGCATGCGGAAACGCATGTGAATCTGCATGTGGATCCGCATATATTCTGCAGGAAAAACGCATGCACACTCTGCATGCGTTTTTTCTGCCAGGGAGATGCAGAAATTATGCAGAAATTTTCTGCTTCATTTCTGCATCGTGTGCACATACCCTGAGCGTGCTCCAGCTCCTATCAGATTTTTAAAGAAAACCATGATTTACACTACAAACTGCAATAGTATAATATAAGAAAGGGTCACATTTAAGAGTTTAAAAAAATATATATATAAAAATTCAAATCACCCAATTTTTTTACCCTATATAAATTAAGAAATTAAAAAAATAAATATATTTGATATAGCTGTGTCCTTAAAATCCAATCAAAACATGGAAATTTACCCAATGGCTCGCAGAATGTACATTAAAAGCAAAAAAATGGGCACCAGAAATGTATTAATAAATTACACTGTATGAATCAGAGTACTTCTCTATTTACCAAAGAAAAAGAGGGTAGCAAAGAGTCACTATGCCCCAGTAGAATAGGGGGTGACAAAGAGGTATTGAGGTACACAGGAAACCCATGTATGTATACTATTATTCTACGATATACAATAAAAGGGCCTTAGTAGTTCTTACATGGGAGGACGCACGGAGGCCCAAGAGGTTAGGAGGCCCATTTCTACCTCCCAGAGCCGGTGCAATTTTGCATTTTTAGGAGCTCTTGGGCTGCAAAAGTGCCCATATATTGTTCTTGCACAGGGACCCTTTTCTGTCTGTGTCCGCCAGTGAGTCCCTATATACATAGGTAATCCCTGTATCTTTCACTACCTGGCCGCAGAGGTTGGCACCTTAATAAAAGTAAAAAGGTGTCAATGCTCAACGTGGGCTGACCCTATTAGCCTAGTTTACCCTAAAACATTACATAGTAGTAAATGATCCGAATAAGATAGAAATAAGTGTAACACCTCATAAGTGAATATAATAAATTAGACAAACATGCCCCAAATACAATTATTAAAATATATATATATATATACACACACACCCACACACAGTGCTGCTCACCATTATTGGCACCCCTCATTATTTTCATAAACTGTACAATATCTTCAGAAATAAATGGAAATGTATCAAAGTTATATCATCAGGATTTTTTAATTAGTGGTCCAAAGTAATACAACAATAAACATTGTTTTTCAACTTCCATGTTGCAATTTCAAAAAAGAAACGGAATAAACAGCATGTGATAAAGGCACCCCTAATTAATACTTGGTTGCACACCCTTTGGCATTGCTGACAGCCTCCAAACATTTCTTGTAGCCATCTATAAGCTTCTTGCACTTCTCAGCTGGAATTTTCTCTCCCTCTTCGTTTGCAGTTTGTTCAAGCTCTTGAATGTTTGCAGGGTTCTTTTTCCCAATGGCAGATTTCAGTTCACCCCCATTTTAAAACCGTCCATTCTTTCTTTTTCAACCATTCCTGTGTACTTTTGGATGTGTACTTTGGGTCATTGTCTTGCTGGAGGACCCATGATCTTCGACTCAAACCAAGTTTTCTTACACTGGGTAGGACATTTCTCTCTAAAATCTCTTGATGATAATTTGATTTCATGATTCCTGTGATACGGTCAAGGCCTCCAGTACCCGATGCAGCAAAGCATTCCCACAGCATTATGGATCCTTCACCATACTCAACTCTGTAATGTGTTATTTTCCTTATAAGCTTCATTGTGCCGTCTATAAACAAACTCTTGCTTTGCATTGCCAATAAGCTTTATTTTTGTTTCCTCTGTCCAGAGAACATTTCCCCAGAAGGAGTGTGGTTTGTCAAGGTACTCTTTGGCAAAGATCAGTCGTTTCTTTTTATGACCTTTCTTCAGAAATGGTTTCTTCCTTGACCTTCACTCATAAAACTCTGCTTGGTTTAGTGTGTGGCATATGGTAGTTGTTGAAACCATGATCCCAAACTGTTCCAGGTTGGCCTTCAGGTCTTTGGATGTTTGACGTGGTGTTTTTTCAACCATTAACACCAACCTTCGAAGACCTCTCTTGTCAATTTTCCTCTTTCCCCCATGACCAGGGAGGATCTTGATGCTTCCATGCTTGGCAAACTTCTTAATAACGTAATGCACTGTTGAAACTGGGATACCAGGCCTTTGGAGATGGTCTTATACCGTTTGGGAGTCTTGTGTTTGCTAATAATAGCAGTTCTGATGTCTTCAAACAGCTCCCTTGTCTTCACCATTGTGACAAAGGAACAGGGCCTACCATGTGGATTTTTAAAACAGTGAAGTCATCATTCATTGGCTAATTCATGTCACATGGGTACCGACAATTAATCACAGGTGAATCTCTTTTGTGATTTACCACAGGCGAGTCAAAATATGTTTCCATACTAAATGTAAAGGGTGCCAATACCAGTGCACAGCAAGCTTTAGGTTTTTCTATTTTTCCCTTCCATTATTTTTTGTTTTAAACTGTTTATTATTTGCTCTTTTGTATTTAAAATGAGTGCTCTACACAAAAAACTGTTTCACTTCATTCATTTTTTTCAGGAGACATTCCACATTATGTACTCAAACTTCATGGGTGCAAAATAACGATGAGCAGGACTGTATGTCAGGGATAACTCGTAGATAATGAGAAAATATCCCTAAGTGCACTTATTAACTTCGTTTAAATCCATGCATCCTTATTTCGATGTGTTTTTTCTTAATACACGGAAAGTTCCTCCGGGGCTTTTAGTGGGGTCTTGTCAAAAGAACAATCCAAAGAGCCTTTTAGTCAGTCTGCTCTTAATAGATCCCACCAAAAGCGTGTGTTAAGAACATACAGGTGCTTCTCACTAAATTAGAATATCATCAAAAAGTTAATTTATTTCAGTTCTTCAATACAAAAAGTGAAACTCATATACTGTATTATATAGTCATTACAAACAGTGATCTCTTTCAAGTGTTTATTTCTGTTAATGTTGATGATTATGGCTTACAGCCAATGAAAACACAAGTCATTATCTCAGTAAATTAGAATACTTTATAACAACAGCTTGAAAAATGTTTTTAAAATCAGAAATGTTGGCCTACTGAAATGTATGTCCAATAAATGCACTCAATACTTGGTCGGGGCTCCTTTTGTATCAATTACTGCATCAATGCGGCGTGGCATGGAGGCGATCAGCCTGTGGCACTGCTGAGGTGTTATGGAAGCCCAGGTTGCTTTGATAGCAGCCTTCAGCTCGTCTGCATTGTTGGGTCTGGTGTCTCTCATCTTCCTCTTGACAATACCCATAGAGATCTATGGGGTTAAGGTCAGGCGAGTTTCCTGGCCAATCAAGCACAGTGATGCTGTTGTTTTTAAACCAGGTATTGGTACTTTTGGCAGTGTGGACAGGTGCTAAGTCCTGCTGGAGAATGAAATTTCCATCTCCAAAAAGCTTGTCGGCAGAGGGAAGCATGAAGTGCTCTAAAATTTCCTGGTAGACGGCTGCGCTGACTTTGGTCTTGATAAAACACAGTGGACCTACACCAGCAGATGACATGGCTCCCCAAACCATCACTGATTGTGGAAACTTCACACTAGACCTCAAGCAGCTTGGATTGTGGCCTCTCCACTCTTCCTCCAGACTCTGAGACCTTGATTTCCAAATGAAATGCTAAATTTACTTTCATCTGGAAACAACACCTTGGACCACTGAGCAACAGTCCAGGTCTTTTTCTCCTTGGCCCAGGTAAGATGCTTCTGGTGTTGTCTATTGGTCATGAGTGGCTTGACACAAGGAATGTGACACTTGTAGCCCATATCCTGGATACGTCTGTGTGTGGTGGCTCTTGAAGCAATGACTCCAGCAGCCGTCCACTCCTTGTGAATCTCCCTCAAATTTTTGAATGGCCTTTTCATAACAATCCTTTCAAGGCTGCAGTTATCTCGGTTGCTTGTGCACCTTTTTCTACCACACTTTTTCCTTTCGCTCAACTTTCCATTAATATGCTTGGATACAGCACTATGTGAACAGCCAGCTTCTTTAGCAATGACCTTTTGTGGCTTACCCACCTTATGGAGTGTGTCAATGACAGCCTTCTGGACATCTGTCAAGTCAGCAGTCTTCCCCATGATTGTGGAGCCAACTGAAACAGACTAAGGGATATTTTTAAACGCTTAGGAAGCCTTTGCAGGTGTTTTTTTTTTTTTTTAATTATTCTAATTTACTGAGATAATGACTTTTGTGTTTTCATTGGCTGTAAGCCATAATCATCAACATTAACAGAAATAAACACTTGATATAGATCTCTCTGTAATGACTCTATATAATACACTGCTCAAAAAATAAAGGGAACACTCAAATAACACATCCTAGATCTGAATGAATTAAATATTCTCATTGAATACTTTGTTCTGTACAAAGTTGAATGTGCTGACAACAAAATCACACAAAAATCATCAATGGAAATCAAATTTATTAACCAGTGGAGGCCTGGATTTGGAGTCACCCCCAAAATTAAAGTGGAAAAACACACTACAGGCTGATCCAACTTTGATGTAATGTCCTTAAAACAAGTCAAAATGAGGCTCAGTATTGTGTGTGGCCTCCCCTTGCCTGTATGACCTCCCTACAACGCCTGGGCATGCTCCTGATGAGGTTGCAGATGGTCTCCTGTGGGATCTCCTCCCAGACCTGGACTAAAGCATCCGCCAACTCCTGGACCGTCTGTGGTGCAACGTGACGTTGGATGGAGCGAGACATGATGTCCCAGATGTGCTCAATCGGATTCAGGTCTGGGGAACGGGCGGGCCAGTCCATAGCTTCAATGCCTTCATCTTGCAGGAACTGCTGACACACTCCAGCCACATGAAGTCTGGCATTGTCCTGCATTAGGAGGGACCCAGGGCCAACCGCACCAGCATATGGTCTCACAAGGGGTCTGAGGATCTCCTCTCCGTACCTAATGACAGTCAGGCTACCTCTGGCGAGCACATGGAGGGCTGTGCTTCCCTCCAAAGAAATGCCACCACACACCATTACCGACCTACTGCCAAACCGGTCATGCTGAAGGATATTGCAGGCAGCAGATCGCTCTCCACGGCGTCTCCAGACTCTGTCACGTCTGTCACATGTGCTCAGTGTGAACCTGCTTTCATCTGTGAAGAGCACAGGGCGCCAGTGGCGACTTTGCATTTGCCATAGAACACCAGGATTGGCAAAGCGTCCTGCATGGTGTTGGGCTGCGAGCACAACCACCATCTGTGGACGTCGGGCCCTTATACCACCCTCATGGAGTTGGTTTCTAACCGTTTGTGCAGACACATGCACATTTGTGGCCAGCTAGAGGTCATTTTGCAGGGCTCTGGCAGTGCTCCTCCTGCTCCTCCTTGCACAAAAGCGGAGGTAGCGGTCCTGCTGCTGAATTGTTGCCCTGCTACGGCCCCCTCCACGTCTCCTGGTGTACTGGCCTGTCTCCTGGTAGCGCCTCCAGCCTCTGGACGCTACGCTGACAGACACAGCAAACCTTCTTGCCACAGCTCGCATTGATGTGCCATCCTAGATGAGCTGCACTACCTGAGCAACTTCTGTGGGTTGTAGAGTCCGTCTCATGCTACCACAAGTGTGAAAGCACAACCAACATTCAAAAGTGACCAAAACATCAGCCAGAAAGCATTGGTACTGAGATGTGGTCTGTGGTCCCCACCTGCAGAACCACTCCTTTATTGAGTGTGTCTTGATAATTGCCAATAATTTCCATCTATTGTCTATTCCATTTGCACAACAGCATGTGAAATTGATTGTCAATCAGTGTTGCTTCCTAAGTGGACCGTTTGATTTCACAGAATTTTGATTTACTTGGAGTTATATTCTGTTGTTTAAGTGTTCCCTTTATTTTTTTGAGCAGTGTATGAGTTTCACTTTTTGTGTTGAAGAACTGAAATAAATTAACTTTTGATGATATTCTAATTTAGTGAGAAGTACCTGTACTTCTGGCCTCAGGCTAAATTCCTCTGAATGGCGTGCGGTCAAGCCGCAATTCGCATAGCCGATTATAGTAATAACACAGGAAATTACATAACGCGTACCTGTGTGTTTCAACCAATATCACATGTCTACGTGCGTTCCAGCCATCACGCGCATACCCAGACTAAAGAGATACCTGGAAATGTTCCAGCATGTCGATGACTGGCTATTATTAACCATTGCTTTGCTGTTACATAGCGCTAAGTATGTGGGTAGCACTTGAAGAAAAGTGTCAGTAGAAATTGTTCCTTCTTTCCAACGTGTTGTGACCAGGCACGAGATTCTAATGTTCTTTGTACATTTGGGGATGTGGACTTTCTGTCTGTTTTATCCCTGCCTGTGGAAATTTAATCCGGCCCAGGTCCTTCTCGACTCCTGTCTATTTTGCAGGCACTTAGCAAGGTGAATTAATAGCATTAGGGACCATCTTTATTGAGTATACCTTGTCACAGTGGGATGGTTTTTATGCTTTTTTGATTTAAAAAAAATCAGCTAAGTACCCTATGGTTTGTTTTTGTTTTTTTTTTACATGTGTAACTATTATTTACTCAGACTCTCACATGTAGATTTTCTGAAACAGTAGACACTATGGGCCAAATTCATCAATTGGGTTTTTGTTTTGTTTCGTTTATGATATTTGGATGTTCGCAAAAATAAAATTCTGTACGCCAGTAGAATAGTGGACTACATATGCTCAAAATTTTTGTGACCTTTCGAGATGCCACTTGTTGAATTAGAGAAAAATGTCTGGATAAGGAAAAGCTACACCTGCTGTGTACAATGTATAATACCATATCATGCCTAATATATAGGCAGAGGTGCATGACATTGAGTCTCCTGCCACAATGATATTTATGAACCCCCCTATGTGAAGCACGTATTAGAGATGATCGATTCAATGCAAATTTCAAGCAGTTTGTGATTCGACTTGCTAGAAAATGATTGCATCCTTTTCACACGTTGCAGAAGATTGCATAAGTTCCAAAAGGGCTGACCTGACCACATAATGTCTTGCAGCTTTCCCATAATGCCTTGCAGCTGTCGCATCACATGGTATAGCGCAGCCAATCAGAAGGGATTATCATATCCTGTATAAAAGCCAAGGCAGGGAATGTAGCAGTCATTTTAGGGTGATTTTAGGATAGTGAGTAGTGTTGAGCGAGCACTAAAATGCTCGGGTGCTCGAAGCTCGGGCCGAGCTCGCCGTGATACTCGGGTGCTCGACTCGAGCAACGAGCCCAATGTTAGTCTATGGGAGACTCAAGCATTTTTGCGGTGGCACCCCCGGCAGTCTTTTAAAAGCCTAACAAGTGCCCAAAACGATAGTGACAGTGCTCAAATGACATGGGGACAGCATGGGGATCGCCCCAGGAAGCATTTCTGACCCCCAGGTCACTGCTGTCAACAACGTGGTCAGAGGTATTAAGCCACTTTTACAGGCTCACAATAAAACGTTCAAAAACGAAAGTGAAACTTTTTTCCTGTGAAATATGTTAAGGAACATCCTTTCCAGGGTAAAGACTTGTGTATAAGTTAAAATAAATGACCAAAAACAAAAATACTCCTCCACACCTTCGGCTATGTTCACAAGTAGCATTTTTTATGCGTTTTTGCACTTTTGTATTGCTTTCAACTATGACAAATGCATTCACCGTGAAATGTCATTTTAACATTTTACAACCTTATCTGGCCATGTGCTGTGTGACACATGCATAAAGTGCTGAAAAGACAAGGGAACAGCATTGGGAAGACCCCTGGAAGCATCTCTGACACCCAGGTCACTGTCTAAAAGTGTGCCCATCATAATTGATCCTTACCGCATGAGAAGATGCAGACTTGCAACTATCCCCATGCAAGTTCTAGTCCCAGGGCAGTGTTCAATTGTACCTCCCCCATTCCTTGCAATACAAGCTCAAGTATGCAGCCTGCCACCCACCCACCCCCAGGCTGCAATACCATACTGCTTGCTTGCTTGAACTTGAAATTGGGCCTTTTAGGCATGTGGAGGCGGAATCTGGCCACCACGTCATGGCTGTGTTGGCGGCCTGGAATCCATACTCAGTCCCCAGCCGCCCGGCGGCCGGGTGTCCACACACGGTCCCCAGCCGCCTGGGGGGCTGCCGGGTGTCCACACACGGTCCCCAGCCACCCCTATTTCTCCTTGGAACATCCCCCCACACACTTTTCTTAGCCCGGCCTGCTTTAGGCAGCATTGGACGAGCCCACCAGAGAACCAGACTCCTCCGGTGGGCCCTGACTTCTCCATCGGTGGAGTTGAGAGTGCCAAGGTGAGGAGCATGATGATGATGACAGAAGTTAGCATCTGCTATGTTTTCTTTTAATGCAAGTGTAAGTGTGCAGCCTGCGACCCACCCACCCCCAGACTGCAATTCCATGCTGCTAGCTTGCACTTGAAATGGGGCCTTTTAGTTTGGAGGAGGCCGAAGCTGGCCACTACCTCATGGCTGCTTTGGCAGCGAGGTATCCATACTCAGTCCTCAGCCGCCCATATTTGTCCTGGTGTGCCTTATACATAAGATTAAGCGCGTATACCAAACATTACCTGTGCCCTCCCCAGTGCATTTAGTGGGAAGGAGAGCCTATTCCGCTGTAGTGTGTGCATGCCAAACCCCTGTTCATGGTACATGCGAAGATGCCTCCCACCTTGCACCTGTCGTTGCAGACTTGCAACTATCCCCATTCAAGTCCTTGTCCCAGGGCAGTGTTCAATTGTACCTCTCCCATTCCTTGCAATGCAAGCGCAAGTATGCAGCCTGCCACCCACCCACCCCCAGGCTGCAATACCATACTGCTTGCTTGCTTGCACTTTAAATTGGGCCTTTTAGGCATGTGGAGGCGGAATCTGGCCACCACGCCATGGCTGTGTCGGCGGCCTGGTATCCATACTCAGTCCCCAGCCGCCTGGTGGCCGGGTGTCCCCGCTCGCTCCCCAGCCTCCAGGGGGTGGCCGGGTGTCCATACTCGGTCCCCAGCCACCCTTATTTGTCCCGGTAACCTTTCCCACACTTTTCTTAGCCTGGCCTGCTTTAGGGCAGCATTGGCCGAGCCTACCGGACTATCAGACTCCTCCGGTGGGCCCTGGCTTCTCCATCAGGGGAGTTGAGAGTGCCAAGGTGAGGAGCATGATGAGGATGATAGAAGTTAGCATCTGCTTTGTTTTGTTGTAATGCAAGCGCATGTATGTAGTAGCGGCTAGGCCTGAGGTGGTCAGCGTTTTGGCGCATATCCTACCTCCTCCGAGGATTGCTGGATGTTTTCCTGCTACTATCCAAGTTCTATGACTCCCGTTAAAACAAAGCTTCAGGTGATAAATGATGGATGAGGTAGTGGCAAAGGAGAAAGAGCAGGAGGAACAGGGACCATTCACATCAATATCAGGCCAGTCAACCAGATATGTCTTGTAGGATATATTTCTGTAACAAAAGGAGCGGTTCGGCTACACAGTTATAGGGCATACAGTGAGTGCAATGCCTACCAAAAATTTCGAGCCACTCCAATGCCCCTTGGAAATGACATGGAGGTCAGAGGGCGTTAACTAAACCTTTTTTTCCATTTATAGCAACTGGGTCTCCTGTGCACTGTTGGCCTAAGCAGTGAATGGAAGGCTTTCCAAAAATTATGAGGAACTGCAATGCCCCTTACAAGAGCCATGTGTGGCACCCCAGGGGTCTGGTCACCACAGTAATAGAGATATTACGTCGGAGAGCAAGTGGGAGGTTTCCTGGTCAGGATCCCTTAAACATGCAACATCCTCCTGCCCCAATCCTGGGAGGGGAGAATTCTGCCATTATAAACTGGATCTGGGGCGGGGTTGAGTGAGTCAGAGAACAGTCAGAGTCACAGTGAGAGCAAGGGAAAGTAACAGCAAGGAGCTCTGTAGGAGCTAGGAGCTAAAGACCAGGGGCTGGAAGCTGAGCAGAGCTCACCCTGGCAGAAGACAATAGGAACCGGACACAGGAGTCCGAAGCTGTGAGGACTTATATATCCAGCAGCAGAAACCAGCCGGCAGGGAATTTCAGGTCCTCTGGCCATAGAAGCCCGGAGGCTCAGTCACAAGCAAGGGACCAGCACCGCCGTCGTGGAGCGGAGGCTAACAGAAGGCCCCAAGTCACCAGCCATACGGGTGAGCACTACACTGTACACTCAGGGACGTGGGCTACTTCTACCCGCTTACAGCAAGGTAGCCAGGAAGAGTGCAGACAGACGGGGAGGCCTACAACTCCACCTGGCCAGGGGAACTCCTGCTTGCTCACAGACTGACCAGGCCTCTTATGCTAGCCAGTACTCCCGGGAGGGTCTACCTTATAATCATCAGTAAAGACCCTGAACTGCACTGCAAAGACTCTGAGTCATTCCTGCTGCGCTCGTGCACCATCACCCCCATCATCCACACTCACTGCCCTGAGGCTATACTCCTCCCGAGGGGAGTTATCCCATTCTATGCTGCGCACACAACACCAGCCTCAGCGGTCTACCTCGCAGCGGTGGTACTCCCTGACCACAATCCACGGGTGGCGCAGTCGGACAATTAACCTCAAAACCTAAGAAAGACTGCCACTGGTTTGACCAGCCTGAGCCACGGGACCGGGTCACCGCCACGGAGACTACAGACCCCAGAGACCCGGCACCGGGTATCCCACACACGTGTACACACGGCCCAGGGGGCACATGCAGTACAGCATATTACAAACATAAGTCCCATTATTGGGGAGTGGGTGTCCCATGGTATTTGCTTATGCTTTCCAAGCAAAAGCTGCCAAAAATTAGGACGGAGCAACTTGCAATGCCCCTTACAAGAGCCATGCAGTACAGCATATTACAAACATAAGTCCCATTATTGGGGAGTGGGTGTCCCATAGTATTTGCTTATGCTTTCCCAGCAAAAGCTACCAAAAATTAGGACGGAGCAACTTGCAATGCCCCTTACAAGAGCCATGCAGTACAGCATATTACAAACATAAGTCCTATTATTGGGGAGTGGGTGTCCCATGGTATTTGCTTATGCTTTCCCAGCAAAAGCTGCCAAAAATTAGGACGGAGCAACTTGCAATGCCCCTTACAAGAGCCATGCAGTACAGCATATTACAAACATAAGTCCCATTATTGGGGAGTGGGTGTCCCATAGTATTTGCTTATGCTTTCCAAGTAAAAGCTGCCAAAAATTAGGACGGAGCAACTTGCAATGCCCTTTACAAGAGCCATGCAGTACAGCATATTACAAACATAAGTCCTATTATTGGGGAGTGGGTGTCCCATGGTATTTGCTTATGCTTTCCCAGCAAAAGCTGCCAAAAATTAGGACGGAGCAACTTGCAATGCCCCTTACAAGAGCCATGCAGTACAGCATATTACAAACATAAGTCCCATTATTGGGGAGTGGGTGTCCCATAGTATTTGCTTATGCTTTCCAAGTAAAAGCTGCCAAAAATAAGGACGGAGGAACTTGCAATGCTGGCACCCTGGTGGTATAGTGGTGGTGGAGGCTGAGGATAAGGAGAAGAAGATTAAACAGCCGAAACGAGGAAGCGTATACCCATGTGTGGGTGTGAAGCGGTGCATGTGAATGCACCACCCGAAATAACACAGTGGATTTGACTTTATGTTACTCTGCTGTCATTTGGTGGTGATGAGAAGTCTGGCCCAATCCAGCCCTTGTTCATTTTGATAAGGGTCAGCTTGTCAGCATTGTCAGTTGACAGGCGAGTGCGCTTATCAGTTATAATTCCCCCAGCGGCACTAAAAACATGCTCCGATAACACGCTAGCGGCAGGGCAGGCCAGGACCTCCAAGGCGTACAGAACGAGTTCATTCCAAGTGTCCAGCTTGGATACCCAATAATTAAAAGGCACAGAGGAATCACGGAGGACGCTGGTACGATCGGCAAGGTACTCCCTCACCATCTTTTGAAACTTTCCACTCCTTGTGAGAGTACCCCGCGCCTCAGGGCCTGTAAGCTGGGCGGGTGTCAGAAAACTGTCCCAGAACGTTGACAGTGTTCCCCTGCCTCTGCTGGATTGGAGTTGCATCTCTCTCGCCTGTACGCCTTGGTTGGGCAACGAACTGTGACCTCTGCCGCTAGCGTGTTCAGATGGGAATTTTTTTAAGAGTTCTGCAGCAAGGGCCTTCTGGTATTGCCCCATTTTTGTAGACCTCTCCACCTCAGGAATAAGAGAGTGAAAGTTCTCCTTGTAGCGGGGGTCTACAAGTGTCACCAACCAGTAATGACTGTCACCCAACATTTTGACAACGCGAGGGTCACGGTTAAGGCAGCGTAACATAAAGTCAGCCATGCGTGCCAGACTGGTAACGGGCAAGATTTCCGTGTCCTCACCAAGATGACGACTGACCATGCTCTCCTCCTACTCCTCTTCCTCCTCCCCCCTGTCCTCAGGCCACCCACGCTGAACCGACGGTATGACACTTGTACAGGTACTACCGTCTACAATGCATGATAGCAGCTCCTGTTCTTCCTCCTCCTCCTCCTCATCCTCCTCTCCCTCATTGTCCCCCAATGCACGTTGGGATGAGATGAGGCTGGGCTGTGTGTAATCGCCCGCTACGGCTTCTTGATCCATCTCATCATACTCTGGCTGCAATGCCTCCTCTTTAATTCTCTGCAGAGAGCGTTGCAAAAGACAGACAAGTGGGATGCTGACACTAATGATGGCGTCATCGTCACTCACCATCTTGGTGGCCTCCTCAAAGTTTGTCAGGATGGTACATATGTCAGACATCCAGGTCCACTCCTGAGGACTTATGTGTGGAGTCTGACCTGAATATCGACGGCCTTGTTGCAGCTGGTACTCCACAACTGCTCTCTTCTGCTCACAAATCCTTTGCAACATGTGGAGGGTAGAGTTCCAACGTGTGGGGACATCACACACCAGTCGGTGTGCCGGAAGCTGCAAACGCTGCTGCAACACAGCAAGGGCGGCGGAAGCTGTAGCCGACTTGCGAAAATGAGCTGACAGGCGGCGTACTTTCATGAGCAGATCTGGCAACTCGGGGTACGATTTAAGAAACCGCTGAACCACAAGGTTAAGCACATGAGCCAGGCATTGTACGTGTGTGATCTCACCTCGCCTCAGAGCCGCCACCAGGTTACAGCCATTGTCACACACGACCATGCCGGGAAGTAGGTTCAGCGGTCTCAGCCACAGATCTGCCTGCTCTTTCACAGCTGTCCACAACTCACAAGCAGTGTGAGGTTTATCACCTAAGCTTATGAGTTTCAGCACAGCCTGTTGCCGCTTGGCGGAGGCAGTACTGCAATGCTTCCAGCTTTTAACTGATGTGGTGATATCTGAGATGGAGGCTGAACATGAGGAGGAGGAGGAGGAGGATGCGCAGGAGCTGTACACTGTGGGGGCAACTCTGACTGACATAGGGCCCGCAATCCTCGGTGTTGGGAGGATGTGTTCCGTCCCAAGGTCCGACTGGGTCCCGGCTTCCACTATGTTTACCCAGTGTGCCGTCAGAGAGATGTACCGTCCCTGGCTACAAGCACTTGTCCACGTGTCCGTTGTCAGGTGGACTCTCCCAGTAACTGCATTGTTGAGGGCACGGCAGATGCATTGGGACACGTGCTTGTGTAGTGCGGGGATGGCACACCGGGCAAAATAGTGTCGGCTGGGGACCGAGTACCGAGGGACGGCCACCGCCATAAGATTGCGGAAGGATTCAGTCTCCACCAGCCTAAAAGGCAGCATTTCCAATGCAAGCAGTCGTGAAATGTGCGAATTTAGGACTGTGGCCTGTGGGGCGTTAGCTGCGAATTTCTGCTTTCGTTCAAAGGTCTGGGATATGGACAATTGAACGCTGCGGTGGGACGTGGACGTGGACGTTGATGCTGTTTCTTGAGAAACTGCCATAACAAGTGAAGACTGAGAGGAGGGGGCATCTTCACATGCAGTATGGACAGGGGATTGCCTTGCACACACAACAGGGGGTTCTATTGCACGCACAACAGTGGAAGAAGCAGTGGTGACACCCGCTGACACTGGTCGTGGACCCTGGGTTTCGCCCCACAAAGTCGGGTGCTTTGCTGCCATGTGCCTGATCATGCTGGTGGTGGTCAGGCTGGTAGTTTTGTCACCCCTGCTGATGCTGGCATGGCAGGTGGAACATATGGCCTTTTTGGGGTTATCAGCAGAGTCTTTAAAAAAATTCCAGACTCTGGAAGACCTACCGCTTGTACTGGCAACGTCCCTCGTGTTGGTGTTACGGGAAACGGTTGCCTGCCTTCTGTCTGCGGCCACCACACTGCTTCTTCCTGCCTGTTGGGGTACTCTGCCTCCCTCCCCCTGTGTGCTGCTGGCCTCACTCTGCATGTCCTCCTTCCACGTTGGGTCAGTTACTAGATCATCCACCACCTCCTCCTCTTCCACTTGCGCACCACGATCCTCCTCCTCACTTCCTGGCAATTGTGTCTCGTCATCTTCCACCTCTTGTGACAGATTGCCAACGTCGACTTCCTGTGGCCGTGGCTGTTAAAATATTTGGGCATCGAAACATGGGATCTCCTCTTCCACCACTTCAAGCGTATCAGGCGAGGGGCCCAAATATGGAAATGGACCAGTGAACAGCTCTTCAGAGTGTCCAAGTGTGGGATCACTTGCTGTTTGACGACACTCGGCATGGTGGGAGGAAGGAGCATCAGGGTGAGGAGGAGTATGCGGTCGAGACTCACGGCTACTAAGAGTTGACCGTGTGGAAGACAGACCTGAGGTGGTGGTGCCCAGGTAACTGGAAGTATTATCTGCTATCCAATTAATAACCTGTTCACACTGATCAGTTCTCAATACTGGTGTTCTGTGCTTCCCTAGTAATTCGGTCAAGAAGTGGGAGCGAGAAGATGTGGCTGTTGGTTGTGGCACATTTTCACCTTGGCCACGGCCCCGTCCTCTGCACGAACCATCACCAGAACGTCCACTTCCACGTCCCTTGCCACGCGCCTTGCCCATTGTAAATGAAGTAAAATAGCTTACACTTGCACTATCAATGGAAAAAGGGTAAGAAAGAGTAGATTAGAACCGTGGAAGAGGAAAACCACAGTTATTGTTTACTATACCACAAAAGGTCACAAACTTATATGCTTCCAATAAATATATCACCATCAAAGAAACCTAGGCCATATGCGCCTTGGTTTAAATGGAAGAAAAATAGAAAGACACATAAAATTAATTATTATTTATTTTAACAGTTTAAAATAGAAACAGGATTAAAAAACAAGTGCCCTCAGAATACATAACAAACATATTCCCTTAGCTAAACAAATACAGTGGTGGGGGGCCCTATATCAAAAAGGGTCAAAAAGGTATATTACAACTGTAATAAATATTGTGCACAATTCCTATAAAAAGGGGGCTAATAATGATATAATAATTTGATAATTTAATATCGGTAAATAGTACAACCTGCAGATAAGTAAAGTGCAAATGTGCCTGTTTCTATTTTAAACTGTTGAAATAAATAATAATTAATTTTATGTGTCTTTCTATTTTTCTTCCATTTAAACCAAGGCGCATATGGCCTAGGTTTCTTTGATGGTGAGTTATTGTTTACTGGGGTATACCACACTTTTTTAAATAGAGATATTTGCGGCTGAACAGTGAGCGACACACTCAAACTGCTTTTTTTTAAGATACCAAAGGCCCAAAACTGGATAGTACAGCGATTTGACCCGTGGAACTGCGAAACCACACTGGGATGTCGGGCCTACACAAGACTATTTTCAACAGATATATTTTTGTGTCACAACAGTCAGGAGACACTACTGTTTTTCTTTACGGAAAAAACTACCAAAAGCTGAATAATAGAGATTTTTTACCGTGGGATGGCAAAACCACAGTTATTGTTTACTGGGGTATACCACACTTTTTTAAATAGAGATATTAGCGGCTGAACAGTGAGCGACACACTCAAACTGGTTTTTTTTTAGATACAAATGGCCCAAAATGGATAATACAGAGGTTTGAACCGTGGAAGTGCAAAACAACACTTCTGTTTCTCTAGCCTACACCAGACTATTTTCAACAGTTATATTTGTGTCTGAAAAATCAGAGACACGCTTTTTTTTGGGGGGGGGGACACACCAAAAGGTTAATAAGACCGGTATTTGTACAGTGTGAAGGAGGAAAAAAAAAGGAGGATTTAGATGAAAAAAAAAGGATTTTTTTCTGGCCCCCGACACCTGGTGCTAAGTCCAGCAATTTCAGCAACAGGAGCACACAGGACTGTAATGCAGCGTTTGCTGGTATAACCACTGTGTCTCCTATACAGCCTGCCTGCCTGGTATCTGGGATGGATATTAGTCCTGAAAAGGACTGTTTGTTTGTTCTGGCAGCCTTTACAGACCCTACACTAACTATTTTGCAGTTTATATCTCTCCCTAAATCAGCAGCGCTGTCCCTACACTGTCTAATCCGGAGCGACTGTGTCCAAGATGGCGGCGCCTGGTTTTAAATACTCGAGGTGACGCTGTGCGGCCAGCCAATCACTGTAATGCCCACAACCAACATGGCTGCAGCATTACAGTGACTGGCTGGCAATCCCTGCATGTTCATTGGCTCTGTAAAGAGTGCCAAACATGCAGGGCGGAGACCCGAGCTCCCGCCCGAGTAACCCGGAAATGCTCGGTGCTCGCCGAACATCCCAAGTAGCGTGATGCTCGGGCGAGTACCGAGCAGTGTCGAGCATGTTCGCTCAACACTAATAGTGAGAGCTCACAGTTCAGCGATAGAGATAGGAAGCGAAAGCCCTAAAGCATTGGCCAAATGCTCCAGATTGTATTGTACAACTACAGTACTGAATAAGAAGAGAGTAGTAGTCTGGGAATAATACAGTGATTCAATTGATAGAGGCTGAAAGAGAGATAGGTGAGGTGCCAACAGCAGTGCCAAACTCGTATGATTGATCAGTGATATGGTGTAGCTGGCATCTGTCCTACTGCATTTGAGTTACAATTATACTTTTTTTCTCTTTCTTGCTGCTGCTGCCTTCTAGTGCATTATGGCAGCACAATAGTTTTTACATGGAAAAAAAAAATTCTGGAATCCGTGTTAGACGGTGTTTTTCATTTTTGGGAAGGGAATTGAATTTAGTTAAGCACAGTTATTAGCACTCTTTTTTTTTTATATATATATATCTGTTTTTTTGCGCACCCGTATTACTACTTTAATTTGACAACAGTACAGGCGACACCTATACTGTGTTCGGCCACCACATTTTGCTTTCTATATATGTACCTACCTAACATTTCTTACTACAACCTTTTTGGCAAGTGTTTAATAATTGGAGTTGAAAATATTTGTTAAAAGTTAATTATAGTGTTGGACAAAACTTATGATGATAATAAAAGTGGCAATGAAAAAAAAACCTTATACCATACCAAGAATGTGGGAGCATCTAGCAGTAGTACTACAAAATGCAGATGTCAATTGGCCTTCTTTGCCTCTGGCAACTGTATTAGTGGAGAGGAAACAGAGTGCATTGGGAATATATAGGACATCGCTTGTCTCAGTCACAACAGAATGATGTTACCTTTAACAGAGACACCATTAGTTTGAGTCAGTGTTCTGCATAGAGCGCTCTGCCTGATCTCAAATAACTAAGGGATAATTTTTGGACCATTTTTAAACTGTAAAAAAAACATTCAAAGTCTGCCAGTGCACAATGTTACTAAATTGACTCTTTGTTACTACAGAGATAACATCTGTTTCTATAGTGAGGTCATTTTAACATTACTAAGGAAATGTTTACATTAAACGGGTTGGACACAATCTTACGAGGCCTGAGTATTACTTGTATATTATCAGGGCAATTGGAGAGTCTGTGAATCAAGATTTGGAGGAAAAATTCACTTAGCGAATTTAAATTTCAAAAGATTCGATCATTTCTAGCATTTGCCCACTTACCATTCCGTATAGACATACATGATGGAAGCTTGGCTGCTTTGATAGATCCTATGTAACAACAAAAATAGAGTGGTGCTTCCCTAACTTTTTAGGTCCTATTAATGGGGTATAATAATCAACTTAAAAGGAATTTGTCACTTCAAAAACACGCTATTGACTTGCAGATATATTGGTAGTCTGCAGGTAAATAGCATTACAATCATACCTGGCAGGCTCTACACAATTTGAAGTTTTGGTGCCGATGATCATCGTGTTTTTGAAATGCTGACAGAGGACCGTAGTATATATCCCAAAATTCTGAAATGTTTATTGTGACAATGCATTGAGAAAGTGAACTGCTACCTATCAGGCCATACTAATCTCTCATTTACATATAAATATTAGACTAAGAAAATGGGACATGAACAACTATAAAGCAACCTGTCATCACCATCCTAATAGTAACTGTGCTCAATTATGGTTTTCAACCATTGATTTGAACCGATTGTTATCAAACTATATTGGTTATGATAGGCTGATTTATAGTTGTTGCCATGTCTCACTTTCTTGGGCTGACATTTATATATCTTTTAATATGAAATCACTGTTTTATGCAGTATGACAGTACCAAATAATTGTGGGTTAAAATCAAGTTATTCATTATAGCATTCTAGCAGGCTTCTGGAATATACCTACCATATATTTTTTAAATAAACAAACAAGATTAGGAAGTTTAAGCCATATCAAATCAACAAAATAACTTATTTATATATAAAAAATCAACAACCTTTAAAAACATAGCAAAAGATGCAGAGAAACCTGCACACACTGGGAGTATCAAAGCTTTTGCCAAGGTAAGGAGGATTTTTTGGTTCAATAATTCAATACTCTAAGAGGGATAGTTATTCATAATAATCATACGCCAAAAGAAAGCCGCAAATATAAACAGTAAAGCGGACAATTAGTCCTGCAAGGTATGAATAGTGGCACAAACGAGTATAAATACCATGTCATAAATCCTTAATACACTAATCTGCCAAAAGGAGTACATATGTGGGCTAATACCCAGGTATTAAATCCATAAAGTGCTTGTGCAAAGAAAAAAGTGCTAAGGCATAGTGCAAAACATGGATAGCCAGTAAGCTGCAGTTACGAAATACAAAACAGCCATATACACAAAGGCAGACAGTGAAAGGCATAGATGGCATACAACCTGGTGGTGTAGGTTATGACCCCAACTCTTGATTCGCGTTAGCTTCTTTCTGGGGGGGGAATATCCCAACCCCCCCCAGAAAGAAGCTAACGTGAAACACGCATTGGGGTCGTACCCTACACCACCAGGTTGTATGTCATCTATGCAACGTGACGTTGGTGGATGAAGCGAGACATGATGTCCCAGATGTGCTCAATCTGATTCAGGTCTGGGGAATGGGCGGGCCAGTCCATAGCTTCAATGCCTTCATCTTGCAGGAACTGCTGACACACTCCAGCCACATGAGGTCTGGCATTGTCCTGCATTAGGAGGAACCCAGGGCCAACCGCACCAGCCTATGGTCACACAAGGGGTCTGAGGATCTCATCTCGGTACCTAATGGCAGTCAGGCTACCTCTGGCGAGCACATGGAGGGCTGTGCGGCCCTCCAAAGAAATGCCATCCCACACCATTACTGACCCACTGCCAAACCGGTCATGCTGAATGATGTTGCAGGCAGCAGATCGCTCTCCACGACGTCTCCAGACTCTCACGTCTGTCACAAGTGCTCAGTGTGAACCTGCTTTCATCTGTGAAGAGCACAGGGCGCCAGTGGCGACTTTGCCAATCCTTGTGTTCTGTGGCAAATACCAAGCGTCCTGCACGGTGTTTGGCTGTGAGCACAACCCCCATCTGTGGACCTCGGGCTCTCATACCACCCTCATGAAGTCGGTTTCTAACCATTTATGCAGACACATGCACATTTGTGGCCTGCTGGAGGTCATTTTGTAGGGCTCTGGCAGTGCTCCTGCTGTTCCTCCTTGCACAAAGGTGGAGGTAACGGTCCTGCTGCTGGGTTGTTACCCTCCTATCGCTCCCTCGACATCTCCTGGTATCTGCTCCATGCTCTGGACACTGTGCTGACACTTATTTGCTCTCCCCCAGTCTCAATACATCATCATTTACTCCCCCCACCCTCAATTCATCATTATTTGTTCTCCCCACCATTAATTTATCATTATTTGCTCTTTTCATCCATGCCTTCAATTCATCAATTGCTGTCCCTGTCCCCCACCCTCAATTCATCAATTGCTGTCCCCTGCCCCCCACCCTCAATTCATTAATTGCTGTCCCCGTCCCCCACCCTCAATTCATCAATTGCTGTCCCCATCCCCCACCCTCAATTCATCATTTGCTCTCCCCCACCCCAATTCATAATTTGCTGTCCCCATCCCCCACCCTCAATTCATCAATTGCTGTCCCTGTCCCCCACCCTCAATTCATCATTATTTGCTCTCCCCACCATCAATTCATCATTATTTGCCCTCCCACCCCATGCCTCCAGTTCATCAATTGCTGTCCCTGTCCCCCACCTTCAATTCACTAATTGCTGTCCTTGTCCCCCACCCTCAGTTCATCAATTGCTTTCCCTGTCCCCCACCCTTAATTCATCAATTGCTGTCCCCGTTCCCCACCTTCAATTCATCATTTGCTGTCCCATTCCCCACCCTCAATTCATCATTTGATGTCCCCCGTCCACCACCCTCAATTCATTAATTGCTGTCCCCGTCCTCCAACCTCAATTCATCAATTGCTGTCCCCAGCCCCCACCCTCAATTCATCATTTCCTCTCTCCCACCCTCAATTCAGAATTTGCTCTCCCCATCCCCCACCCTCAATTCATCAATTGCTGTCCCCACCCTCAATTCATCAATTGCTGTCCCTGACCCCCACCCTCAATTCATCATTTGCTGTCCCCACCCACCCATCCTCAATTCATCATTATTTGCTCTCCCTACCATCAATTCATCATTATTTGCCCTCCCAACCCCCACCGTCAATTCATCAATTGCCGTCCCTTTCCCCCACCGTCAATTCATCAATTGCTGTCCCCATCCCCCACTCTCAATTCATCATTTGCTCTACCCCACCCACCTACTTTCAATACATCATCATTTGCTCTCCACACCCATTTAATTAATTTTATTTAAAAAAAAAAGTTTTTCATATTTACCTACTTACCTCCCATAACCTGCAGCTCCACTTCAGATAATAGAGACTGTGCCACATTTCATATCATGTACCTGATTAAATACACACTCTGTTAGGAGATTCACGGTTGGAAGTGACATCATGCGTTCCATGGACTGGAAGCACTCCACCGGCTGTGACATTTTTGCATTCCAAATACCAGAAGCAGCGTCAAAAGAGGAGAGGAATTAGTCGGAGGCATTCAGATATCAATAATTAGCATGGGATCTGGTGAGCAGAAGCAAAGAGAGGGGCCTGGTTCACCGGTGAGCAGAGGCAATGTGGGGTCCAGGCCCCCTGCTCTTTGCTTCTGCTCACCGGGCCCCATACACCAGTAAGGGTGGTAATGCCCTGATGGCAGCTGTGTGTGTGTATATATGTATGTGTGTGTATATATATATATATATATATATATGTGTATACACACTTTCCTCAACATTGAATTTGCATTACCAAGAAGAAAAAGTCATAGGCTCATGGAAATTCCAGGATTGATAGACATAAATTCATTCAGTATCGAGTGTGAGCACCACACGCAGAAACTTCCCCATTTACACACTCTGCCCGCTATCAGTGAAGTTATTATTAGTTGTTAGAGTGATGTTCTTCCACATTGAATGCACCTAGGCAAACAAATTGTCAAGATTCGCTGCTGGAAGCTCCCTTTGCTATTGTTGATCAATGCTGTACTATGTACTTGATGGGAGACCAGTCAGGAGACCCTGCAAGCCATAATGGCATGTTTGGACCATGCATACTGCTCACAGCATGAGCAAGTCTCGTGTTGTATTTTAAAAAAGCAAGACGTCTCCTAGGACTCTTGAAGAATGGCCATAGCACTGGTTCCACAATGGATGCATTCTGTACTATCAGTGAAATTGGACATCACATACCAAGCTTAAGGGGTCAAACGGTCTACATTTTATATACAAATGTACGCAGATGGAATAAAGTATATAAGCACTAAGTGACTGATATCCAGCAGGGCTTAACATTAGAGTCCCCAACAGTAGTGCAGAACTGTTTGCTGGCTAGGTCAGTAGAAACCTGATAGATGGTAACATGGGTAGCCCTTGCTCTGCTGCCCACAGTTCCTTGGAGAAGCGCTAGTGTTTTAACTGGACTCCAAAAAAGATACAATTTCCAACATTTGGCGAGTGTCACATTGTGTAAATGTAGGACTAAAAAGATAATGGAGAATATGTGAAATGTACATATTTTGTGGGGTTTCTTGTTAGCTAATCTCTACTACTTTGAGAACTCGCAGAGTATTATGTGTCATTCTACTTCGTTATTTCTTTACAGTGTCTATTTGTGGTATTTCTAAAGTTGGTATGTGCTATTGTCACATCCATGCAACTCAAGATGCTTGTAAGTATTTCTGTAACCTCATCAGCAGCTATTGTATGAAATAATAAAGACATTTAGTGTACATCCTTCATGTGCAGCTCAGCTCCAGAGTTACAGCTTCCAGAAAAAAGATTTGTTACCTCTTACAGGATCTTCATCTATCGTATAACAGGGTGGAGTGACTGGGCAGCTATAGCTTTCTGGTATCTTTGTTTACTAGACAAGTACATGTCGAGAATGTTCTGTAATAAGTATGTGACTAGTGTCAGGACAAGGGGTAGGTGACAGTAGGCAGCAGTCTTTGGTGCCATCCAATTTTGAATGTAAAGGTATGGGCACACAATGTCTTTTTCAGACGGATACAGCCTGGAAACTGTGTGAAAAAGCGCCACAAAAGATTAACATAATGCACAGCGATGTCTAAACGACAGTGTTGTGCACACAACGTCTTTTAAGCTCATGTGAACTTGCCAAGTTTTCAAGCAGAAGATGTTTAAGGAAACTCTGGTATTTTTCTTTTCCTGAAGCGTCTTTTGTGTACGTTTTTTCAGTTGTTTATTGAACATTTGTTTGTCTGATTTGCCCACCAGTGTTTTTTCGGAGGATTTTCCATTGGTTTTTGTGACTTACTTTTTTTTACAGTCATTTTTCAATTGTTTTTTTTTTCACTCCATTGAATAATGCAGAAATAGCTAGAGGTTTTTAAAGCAAAATCTATGGCAAAATGCTCCAAAAGACATCTGAGCATTTTATAGAGCATTTTCTGAGCGGAAAAAACCTGAAGAATGAACAGGTCACTTCATTTAACCAGTTGGCGTTTTTAGAAACCTGAAGTGGTTAAAGACTTTCAAAAGCCTGAACATATGCACAAAAAGTCATTTCCGCATAGAAATGCATATGATCATTCCTTTGCGCGTTTTCTGGTTTTAGGTTTTTCAGGCAGTTTCTGTGGCAGAATCTGCCTGAAAAAAAAAAAGACGTTATATGCATATACCCTTATATCACTTCTTTTAACCACTTCCTGGTTTGGAAAACTTGAAACAGTGAAAAAGAAAAGTAACATGGTCCTTCTTCAGGCAACTTTGTTTGGGAGCCACCCACTCTACAAAGGGGAAAATAAACATTTGATACACTGCTCATTTTGCAAGTTTTCCCACCTACAAAGAATGGAGAGGTCTATAATTTTTATCGTAGGTACACTTCAACTGTGAAAAACAGAATCTAAAAAAATACAGAGAATCACATTGTATGATTTTTACATAATTAATTTTAATTTTATTGCCTGAAATAAGTATTTGATACAATAGAAAAACAGAACTTAATATTTGGTACAGAAACCTCTGTTTGCAATTACAGAGGTCTGACGTTTCCTGTAATTCTTGACCAAGTTTGCACACGCTGCAGCAGGGATTTTGGCCCACTCTTCCATACAGATCTTTCAGGTTTCGGAGCTGTCGCTGGGCAACATTGAGTTTCAGCTCCCTCCAAAGATTTTCTATTGGGTTCTAGTCTGGAGACTGGCTAGGCCACTCCAGAGCCTTGAAATGCTTCTTATGGTGCCATTCCTTAGTTGCCCTGGCTGTCTGTTTCTGGTCATTGTCATGCTGGAAGACCCAGCCATCTTCAATGCTCTTACTGAGGGATGGAGGTTGTTGGCCAAAATCTCGCAATACATGACCCCATCCGTCCTCCCTTCAATACGGTGCAGTCGTCCTGTTCCCTTTGCAGAAAAGCACCCCAAAAGTATGTTTCCCCCACTATGCTTCACAGTTGGGACGGTGTTCTTGGGGTGGTACTCATCCCTTTTCTTCATCCAAACACGGCGAGTGGAGTTGATACCAAAAGGTTATATTTTTGTCTCATCTGACCACTTGAACTTCTCCCATGCCCCCTCAGAATCATCCAGATGGTCATTGGTGAACTTCAAACGGGACTGGATATGTGCTGGTGTGAGCAGGGAGACCTTGTGTGTCCTGCAGGATTTTATCCATGACGGTGTAGTGTGTTACTAACGGTAATGTTTGAGACTGTGGTCCCAGCTCTCTTCAGGTCTTTGACCAGGTCTTCCCATGTAGTTCTAGGCTGATTCCTCACCTTTCTCAGAATCATCCTTACCCCATGAGGTGAGATCTTGCGTGGAGCCCCAGACCAAGGAATATTGACAATCATCTTGTGTTTCTTCCATTTTCTAATAATTGTGCCCCAACAGTTGTTGCCTTCTCACCAAGCTGCTTGCCAATTGTCCTGTAGGCCATACCAGCCTTGTGCAGGTCTACAATTTTGTCCCTCTAGTCCTTAGACAGCTCTTTGGTCTTGGCCATGGTGGAGAGGTTGGAGTGTGGTTTATTGTGTGGACAGGTGTCTTTTATACAGGTAATGAGTTCAAACAGGTGCAATTAATACAGGTAATGAGTGCAGAGTAGGAGGGATTGTTAACCCCTTACTGGCCTGGGGCGTATTAGTATGCCCCAGGCCATCACCCCCGGTTCAGTGAGGGCTCCGGTGGTGAGCCCACACTGAACCGGGCACATGTCAGCTGATTATTACAGCTGACATGTGCCCGCAACAGCCGCGGGTGGAATCGCGATCCACCCGCGGCTGTTGATATGTTAAATGCCGCTGTCAATCTCTGACAGCGGCATTTAACATCGCCCCACCCATCGGTGACCCCATCATGTGATCGCGGGTCACCGATGGGTGGTCATGACAACCCTG
Organism: Phyllobates terribilis; assembly: GCF_046119375.1. Classification (NCBI taxonomy): domain Eukaryota; kingdom Metazoa; phylum Chordata; class Amphibia; order Anura; family Dendrobatidae; genus Phyllobates; species Phyllobates terribilis. The sequence goes on along the minus strand of NW_027362768.1, from coordinate 28,803,235 downwards.
GGTCTGCAGCAGACTCCAGTGGTTGTCCTGTAAAGATTACTATGAGCGCCAACTAGTGGTCGGCGCTCAAAGTACAGGAGCATTTCTGCTACATAGAGGTGATCTGCTCATCACCTCTATGTAGCAGAGGCGATCAGACAGTTGCTGCTTCTAGTCTCCTATGGAGACTATAGAAGCAAGCAAAAAGTTTAAAAAAATGTTTTTAAAAATATTAAAAAAAAATAAAAATATATAAAAGTGTAAATCACCCCCCTTTTGCCCCATTCAAAATAAAATAATAAAAAATAAACCCCACATACACATATTTGGTATCGCCACGTTCAGAATCGCCCGATATATCAATATAAAAAAAATTAATCCAATCGGTAAATGGCATAACAAGAAAAAAATTCCAAACGCCAGAATTGCGTTTTTTTTGGTCGCCGCAACATTGCAATAAAATGCAACAACGGGCGATCAAAACATTGTATCTACCCCAAAATGGTATAATAAAAACATCAGCCCGGCGTGCAAAAAATAAGCCCTCACCCGGCCCCAGATCCCGAAAAATGGAGACGCTACGGGTCTCGGAAAATGGCGCCATTTTTTTTTATTTTTTTTTAGAAAAATTTAGATTTTTTTTTCACCACTTAAATAAAAAGAACCTATACATGTTTGGTGTCTACAAACTCGTAATGACCTGGAGAATAATAATGGCAGGTCAGTTTTAGCATCCAGTGAACGTGGAAAGAAAAAAAAAAAAAAAAAAACTGAGGAATTGCATTTTTTTTGCAATTTCACCGCGCTTGGAATTTTTTTCCCGTTTTCCAGTACATGATATGGTAAAACTAGTAATGGCATTTAAAACTACAACTCGTCCCGCAAAAAATAAGCCCTCACATGGCCATATTGACCAAAAAATAAAAACGCTATGGCTCTGGGAACAAGGGGAGCAAAAAACGAAAATGCAAAAACGGAAAATCCTAAGGGGTTAAAGAAAAACTAAGAGGTCTCTGAGAGCCAGAATTCTTGCTGGTTGGTAGGTGATCAAATACTTTTTTTATGAAATAAAATGCAATTTAATTATTTAAAAATCATACAATGTGATTTTCTGTTTTTTATTTTTAGATTCTGTCTCTCACAGTTGAAGTTTACCTACGATAAAAATTACAGACCTCTCCATTCTTTGTAGGTGTGAAAACTTGCAAAATCGGCAGTGTATCAAATACTTATTTTCCCCACTGTATATATTTTAAATTAAAAAAAAAAATTAAAAGACGTCATGCACATACCTTGTAATGGAACATGTGCGCAACAATATCATTCTGCCAATTATTTACCTATTGTAGCCCCTTTGTGTTCTCACCAGCAATACCCTTTTATGGCCATTATAGAGTTTGATGCTTCCAAAATTGCCCCAACAACACACACACTTAGTAAACTCACAGTTTCACCTCACAGTGAAGTATAATGACTCCATACTGCCTCAACCAAAGTATGATGTCCCCATAGCATGATGCCCCTAAAGTGTTCCCCTTAGTTCCCCCGCCACGGTATGATGCCCTGCCAGTATGATGGCCCCCACAAACCCCTACTCAGTATGAGAGCTGTCACACAGATTGAAGGCCTCCACAGCCCCCCACTCAATATGATGGCCTCCACAGCCGCTCACACAGTATAAAACCTATTTAAGCTCATCAAGAGAATGCCAAGAGTGTGCAAAGCAGTCATCAAAGCAAAAGGTGGCTACTTTGAAGAACCTAGAATATAAGACATATTTTCAGTTGTTTCACACTTTTTTGTTAAGTATATAATTCCACATGTGTTAATTCATAGTTTTGATGCCTTCAGTGTGAATGTACAATTTTCATAGTCATGAAAATACAGAAAAATCTTTAAATGAGAAGGTGTGTCCAAACTTTTGGTCTGTACTGTATATATATACAGCTCTGGCAAAAATTAAGAGACCACTGCAAAGTTTTCATTTTCTCTGATTTTTCTCTTTATAGGTATATTTTTGAGTAAAATGCACATTGTTGTTTTATTCTATAAACTACTGACAACATGTGCTACGAAATTCAAAGGTAAAAATTTTGTATTTATTTGCAGTAAATGAGAAATCGTCAAAATAATAAAAAAGAAACAGTGCTTTCAGACCTCAAATAATGCAAAGAAAACAAGTTCTTATTCATTTAGAAACAACAATACTCATGTTTTAACTCAGGAAGAGTTCAGAAATCAATATTTGGTGGATAAATCATGATTTTTAATCACAGCTTTCATGCGTCTTGGCTGCTTTCCATCAGTCTTTCACGCTGCTTTTGGGTGCCCTTATGCCACTCCTGACACAAAAATTTAAGCAGTTCTTCTTTGTTTGATGGCTTGTGACTATCCATCTTCTTCTTGATTACATTCCAGAGGTTTTCAATGGGGTTCAGGTCTGGAGATTGGGCTGGCCATGACAGGGTCTTGATGTGGTGCTCCTTCATCCACACATCGATTGACCTAGGTGTATGGCATGGGGCATTGTCCTGCTGGAAAAAAACAGTCCTCAGAGTTGGGGAACATTTCCTGAGCAGAAGGAAGAAAGTGTTTTTCAAGGATAACCTTGTATGCGGCTTGATTCATACGTCCTTCACAAAGATTAACCTGCCCAATTCCAGCCTTGCTGAAGCATCCCCAGATCATCACCGATCCTCCACCAAATTTCACAGTGGGTGCAAGACACTGTGGCTTGAATGCCTCTCCAGGTGTCCGTCTAACCATTAGACAACCAGGTGTTGGGCAAAGCTGAAAATTAGACTCATCAGAGAAGATTACCTTACTCCAGTCCTCTATGGTTCAATCCTTATGGTCTTTGGCAAACTTCAGCCTGGCTCTCCTTTGCTTCTCATTGATGTAAGGCTTTTTTCTAGCTTTACATGACTTGAGGCCTCTGGGAGCCAGTTACGAACTGTTCTTGCTGTGCACTTCACCCCAGCTGCCATTTTCCATTCCTTTTGTAGGTCACTTGATGTCATCCTGCGGTTGCTGAGTGACATTCGAATAAGATGACGGTCATCCCGGTCAGTGGAGAGTTGCTTTCGCCCTCTGCCGGTCTGTAGCTTTGTTGTCCCCAATGTCTGCTGCTTGACCTTGTTGTAATGGATTGTCGTCTTCGAAATTTTAAGGATGGAGGCAACATGACGCTCACTGTATCCCTCTGCTAGTAAGGACAGAATTGAGCCCTTCTTTTCCTCACTCAAGACTTTTCCTTTCAACTCCTTTGGCATGGTTAAAAGTTATTTTTTCATTCAAATTACTTTTGGGCTATTCCTAGCACTTGTTTTGCCATCCAGCTTGTCCTATTGCAAGAGGATTGTGAAGACCACAGCAGTGTTTTTTATACTTTCCCTCGTTACATAAGATTTGGTTCAGGTGATCACCTAATCAGAGGCACATTAAGTAGAATGACGTGGACTTTGGTTGGAATTCAACTGACACTGGAATGGAATGGCTGTCAGACATGTAGAGATGGGGATTTTTAGAAAACTGTGCAGTGGTCTCTTAATTTTTGCCAGAGCTGTATATATATATATATATATATATATATATATATGTTTGTATATTGGCCACAACGTATTTATCCCCTTCATGTAATACTAAAGGTGTGGGGACTCTATTGTTGTTTTGTACTATGTGGCTGCAGTCTATTATATAATGAAAACAAATTTGGCAGGTACATCATGTGATCCACCAATTCAGGCCATAGTAAACCAGAAAAGAAAAGAAACAAAGTCACCCCTCAAAATAATGAAAAAAAAATGTTTATTTATATATCAAAATAGAGGTTAAAACGAATATAAAATATAAAGAAAGACAGATAGGTAATAGGATAACAAGAGAAAACTATTGAATCAATTAAATGTTTATACACAGCGGGAGAAAATGAATGTAATGGACACTATGGTCCTCATCTTCACACAGTACAATCCAAAGACAGTCAAATATAAATCAGAATAAATATGCCAAGTTGTTACCCATTGTGCATATAGAAGAGGCTCAAATAATCCCATGCAGAGTCCCCAATGCGTGTTTCGCTTTTTACTATCATAGCATTTACAAGGGGAAATAGATGGTGAGAATACCATGCAAGACCTTTTGAACCCATGACCCCGGTCATGTGACCTGTGGTCAACCAATGAGATCGGAGGAGTCGGCGCATGCATGAATCGCTGCGTGCACCAACCAAACACCCCCAGCCGTCAAGCAGGCAGTGCGCATGTCCGGGAGTGAGGAGGCGTAACCATGGCTCCTGGACATGCGCAGACAGCATCAAGATGCTGGGAAGTGGATGGAGGCACGGGACAGCAAAATGAGCATGCGTACACCGATCGCATCAGTGAGTTAATGACAGACAATATGGATAATATTATATATGTGCATAAGAAAATAATATCATGCTCCAATGAATATGAATTGAGAATTAGTAGCACAAATGACCAGATCCAAATTCCACTGGGTATGCAGTTGATCCAACAAAAACGTCCAGGAACATTTCAAGCTTTCCAATGAAAATACTTTGGAAAGATTAGCGCAATAGAGGTAGATAATTTATCTGATGAGGTACTGCAGGAAAACAGAATAAAGGTATCAATAAGACATATAATATAAAGAAAATATTAAAGTAAAACCTGAAAATGAAGATAGATGGGTGGCAAGAAAATGTGCTTCAATTTAACCAGAGAGGCCAAAGTACCCAGAGAAACAATCCACCTGGCTTCTCATTGAGCAAGGATTCCCCTTATGCCACTATGGAGTGTATCAATGCAATGTACCATATGAATTTTAAGTTAAAAGAGTGGAGGGGAATTGTTTCTAGATCAGTAATATCCTCCACTGTTCTGGTCGCACCAATTTCCCTCACATGTTTCCCTTCTCTGACCCTCAATTCCCTTGAAGTGAGTCCCACATAAATTTTAAGGCAACCACCTGTTGCATAATATATTAGGTTGGTACTACTACAGGCTAAATATTGGTTAATGGAAAAATGGCCTAACCCATAAGCAGAGTCAAAGGTGGTGCTGCGAAGGACATTGGTGCAGGCAAGACAGTGGCCACAAGGAAAACAACAATGATTGGGGCCCATAGTCCCAAAACAGCTCACTGCCCGTGGTGTATAGTGGCTTTTAAAAAGAATATCCTTGAAATTCTTGGAGCATTTTGATGTCATGAGTGAGTGATAGGTAAACAAGATCTCAAGGATGGTTCAATCTCGAGTACTAGCCAATGTTTGAGAATCAATCTCATATTGTGACATTCATGATTAAAGGTAACAATAAACTGAACCCTCCCATCTTATTTCCGATATATATGTATCACCCCGAGGGCTCGGCTGCTACAGGGGTATTGCACCTCAAACCAGAGGTGTGATATTCCACTCCCGGGTAAGGATGGAGTGTGGACCAGGACTCGTTTAGCTGCATGCACCACACACACCCCACTTCCGAGGGACAGGTCAACGGTGCTCCCACTAGACAGAAGTGCAGGCACGACAGCATCTGTCCCTGGCTGGAGTGGGGCGGGGGGTGGAATACCCAGTGGTGTAGGAGCAGATAGGGGTGGGTTTCTGGGCATAGGTAGGAGCCCATTGGTTGCTAGTCACCTGGGCTCGGGTGTTAGAAGGAGGTATATAAGGTGGGCACCATCTTAGGACAGTGTTCAGTTCAGAGAGGGCTAACAGGGAGCTGTGGCTCAGTCTGGGCCCAGCTCCAGAGACAGTAAGAGTGAGAGGAGAAGACAGGAAGCAGAGCTTCTGCATGGGCTCTGCTCCGCAGGCAGGCCTTGTCAGAAGGCTGGAGCCTGAGAGAGAGTAGAAAGAACAGAAAGGAAAGTAAGAAAGGAACTGGAACAGAGGAGAAAGGAAGCAAGGAACACAGAGAAAGGCCCAGAGACACGAGGACAGAAGGAACCCCATATGCCCAGAGGAGATACAGGGTGAAGGGTTGGCAGAACAGGGTACCGGAACCCAAATTGGTGGAGGCAACAGATTCCTCAGCCAAAGACCGGAGGTTGTTACCACATCTTGGTGCGACCCCTCACTACATCCACCAGGAAAGCATACCGCATAGGGTCAGGGAAACCGGAGATAGGTTTCGCCAAGAGAAGGCCCGAGGGAGCTGGACAAAGGTGGGTCACTGGTGGGGACGGCCAGAGAAAGGAAAGGAAGGGAGCCCTGTGCCACGCTCTGGAATTGCCTGGGAGTTGGTCGAGCCCCTTGCCTGGTGAACGCAGCACGGCTCAGGCGGTCCCTCATGTGCACAAGTGACCAGAATAACAACTGTGAGTAAAGCATTGGAAACTGCAATTACAAATCTCTGTGTTTCATCGCCGCACCAGCACCATCAGTACTGGGACGCTCACACCATCACTCCCAACATTCACTCTAGCTGCCCTGAGGCAATACTTCTCCCGTGGGGAGTCATTCCATTCCTGGCTGCGCATATAACATCAGCCTCAGCGGTCTGCAGCGCAGCGGCGGTCCCCCACTGACCGCAATCCACGGGTGGCGTAGTCGGACAATTACAATACCAATAGACTGCCACTGGTTTGACCACCCTGGACACGGACCGGGTCACCGCCACACGGAGACTACAACCCCCAGCATCTTACAGAAGGCCCGGCTCCGGGTATCCCCTGCGCAGCACAGGCCCAGGGGGCGCGTCATATAGAGGACGGATGTAAAAGAGAGTTGCGTGGAGTTGACTTCGCCCTTCTATATCCATTTTTAATGCACCTCTGACTGTAACCCCTTTCTTCAAATCTCGATCTCAGGTCTCTAGCCTGAATTTCATATTTCTCATCAGAGGAGCATATCCGCCTCCTCCGGAGGAACTGCCCAACTGGGGCAGCTCTAAGACTATGTGCCCACGATGCAGAAATGCTCCGGATTTTTTCCTGAGCGTTTCTGCATCTCCCTGGCAGAAAAAAAACGCATGAGGATTGTACATGCGAATTGTACATGCGTTTTTCCTGCCAGGGACATGCGGATGTGAAGCGTTCTTCACTTGCATTTCCGCATGCGGGTTGACAAGCGCTTTCCAAACGATTTTAGCATCACTTGGAAAGTGCTTGTCAACTTGGTCACACTATATAAATCCATGCAAACAGCATGGATTTATATACTGTGACCGAAAGAATGGTAAAAAATAAAAAAATAAATATATACTTACCTTCCGATGGCCCCAGGAGTCTTGCTTCGCGCTCCGTCCTGGCTGCCGGGAGCGGTACACTGAAGGACCTGCCGACGTCAGCGTCGCGTGACCCGTCACATGACTATGACGTCAGCGCAGGTCCTTCAGTCCATCGCTAGCTGCTGGCATGAAAGGACGAGTGCAGCGGGGGCCATCAGAAGGTAAATATAATCTTTATTTTTTATTTTATTCTTTTTTTCACAGTTTCTATGGTACCCGGGTCCGGAGGAGAGTCTCCTCTCCTCTAGACCTGGGTACCATCCGCACATTGGAACGCGTGCATTCCACATGTCCTTATCTAGTGAAGCGGAATGCATGGGTTCTAATGCAAGTCAATGGTGGCGAAAACGCAGCGCTTCCGCAAAATAATTGGTAGTGCTGCATTTTTTTCCGCAATGATAATCTGCAGCGGAAATTTCCGCAGCATGTGCACAGCACATGCGGATTATCATTGGGGAACATGGCAGGCCTTCTACCATGCGTTTTTTAAGCGTTTCTGCAGCGTTTTTGCCGCTGCGGAAACGCTTAAAAACGCATCGTGGGCACACAGCCTAATAGTAGCAGCATTGTGGGCGAATGTAGCATGGAATAGACAATTGACCAACATAGATTTCCTGAAAATGTCAGTCTGTACACAAGAATCACTATCCACCTCAATGCTAATATCTAGGAAGTCTAACCTTTTGGTGTCATATTTATAAGTCAACTTAATATTGAATATGTAAACATTTAGTTGATTTATGAAAAGTTCGAGCTGCTTCCCCGTTACCCAGCCAAAAAATCAGTAATTCATCTATATATCTCAGCCAGCACTGCATGCGGTCCATGGCCTGCGCCTCTTCACTGCCAAAGAGACTCCTCTCCCAGTAGCCTAGGAAAAGGTTGGCGTACGAAGGCGCACAAGCCGCGCCTATCGCAGTGCTGCACCTCTGTAAATAGAACAAATTTTTAAACACAAAAAAAATGCGTCATCTGTGAACACACTTTGTAGCTGCAGGTGTGTAGGCCCTTTTTTATCAAAAAATGTTATCGAAGTACCTCATTTTTTTATGCAGTAGTGTTCAAAATAATAGCAGTCCAATATGACTTACCAGATTAATCACTGTTTTTGGTATAAATTATCACCACAGGTAAAACAATTTACCAGTTGGTGCAGTAGATTCTAAGAAAACCAACAGACTCAGCATTCATGATCTGCAGGTTTTTAAGTCTGTGTATTTGAATAATTAATTGAAAGATGGTGTGTTCAAAATAATAGCAGTGTGGAGTTCAATTAGTGAGGTCAATCATTCTGTGAAGAAACAGGTGTGAATCAGGTGGCCCTTATTTAAGGATGAAGTCTGCACATGTTGTACATGCATTTCTCCTTGAAAGCCTGAGAAATATAGGTCATTTGAGACATTGTTCAGAAGAACAGCGTACTTTAATTAAACAGTTAATTGGAGAGGGTAAAACTTATAAAGAAGTGCAGACAATGATGGGCTGTTCAGTTAAAACAATCTCTAATGCTTTAAAATAGAAAGCAAAACCAGAGAGATGTGGAAGAAAACGGAAGACTACCATTCGAATGGATCGAAGAATAGCCAGAATGGCAAAGGCTCAGCCAATGATCAGCTCCAGGATGATCAAAGACAGTCTCAAGTTACCTGTGAGTACTGGGACAGTTAGAAGATGCCTGTGTGAAGCTAATCTCTTAGCAAGAAGTCCCCGCAAAGTCCAATTGTTAAAAAAAACACATGTACTGAAGAGGATACAATTTGCCAAAGAACACATCAACTGGACTAAAGAGAAATCGAGAAACATTTTGTGGACTGATGAAAGTAAAATTGTTCTTTTTAGGTCCAAGGGCCACAGACAGTTTGTCAGACGACCCCCAAACTCTGCATTCAAGCCACAGTACACTCTGAAGACAGTGAAGCATGGTGGTGCAAGCGTCATGATATGGGCATGTTTCTCTTACTATGGTACCAGAGCTATTTACCGCATACCAGGGATCATGGACCAGTTTGCATATATTAAAATACTTGAAGAGGTCATGTTGCCTTATGCTGAAGAGGATATGCCCTTGACATGGGTGTGTCAGCAAGATAACGACCCTAAACACACAAGTAAACGAGCAAAAATCTCCAGTCCAACAAAATTGAGGTTATGGAATGGCCAGCCCAATCTCCGGACCTTAATCCGATAGAACACTTGTGGGGTGACATCAAAAATGCCGTTTCTGAGACAAAGCCAAGAAATGCCAAAAAATTGTGGGATGTAGTCAAAGCATCGTGGGCCGGAATAACAGTTGACAGGTGCCAGAAGTTGGTTGACTCTATGTAACATAGATGTGAAGCAGTTCTAAAAAAACTGTGGGTATATATTGATGGTTGACCGTACAATACAAGCAATTGTTACCATCCACCTTTCGTGTCTCCCCTATTTCCTCATAGATTGTAAGCTTGCGAGCAGGGCCCTCACTTCTCCTGGTATCTGTTGAGGTATGTGATTATTGTTATTCTGTAATGTATTTTATTGTCTGTACAAGTCCCCTTTAAAATGTAAAGTGCTGTGGAATATGTTGGCGCTATAGAAATAAAAATTATTATTATTATAACTAAATATTAGGTTAGTGAATCACAGGAATGTGAAATCCTCAAAAAAGAGCACATATTGTGGGTTTGTAAAGACAAATGCAGACACTGCTGTTTTTTAGAACAGCCCAATGTTCACTTTTTGTTATTTTCTGTAAAGTAGTTAAAAATGATAAACATTTCTCTTCATATTTTGAATTAGAAAACAGCGTGCAATGTTCCCAATACATGGAAATAAAAACTATTATAAAGATTTTGTGAGGGCCCTAGTTTTGTTTTGTTTTGTACTCTGTAGTGGCAGTCTATTATACAAGGACAAGAGTCCAAAAGTCTCCCTTCTGTTTCTGAATCGTTGTTGCCCTCTGCTGCCCACATGGGTACATTACAATGTACAACTATTTCCCACTAAATTAAAGGAATTATGCAGGACTTTTTTTTTAGTGCCTAAAAACTTATAGGTAAGTAGTTGCTAACTACCTGCCTGTTGTGCCCAGCGCCGATCTCTGCTGGCACAGAGTGGTCACCAACCGTTCCTGCCAGCGATTCTGCGGCTTTTGTTGACGTCACGTTGACAGAGTAGCTTCTTTTCTACTGCTCTGTCTACCGGGACATCACTGCCGATGTCATCCTGATTAACAGCCAAATCCCTGCTGCATAACAGCCTAACTGCAAAGAGCCAGCTGACAAACAGCATGTCGTCGGCAGTAAAGCCCCGTCAACACAGCAACCCGGAAAAGGAAGGATCATAGTCCATACCTAGGCTGCAAAAAAAGGATGTGTGAATCAGGCCTAATTTTGCTTGGTAAATTCAGACTCAATAGAATTTTTTCGATAGACTTGACTTTAACTCCTTCACGATATCCACAGTACATGTACAGCGCCGTGGTAGGTGCGTTCCCGCAAACCACCATAAATGTACAGCAGGACGATCGCGTCGGCTCACTTGAAGCAGAAACGCCCACAATGTGTGCTAGCGCCATTCGCGGGCCTTTAACCCCTCTGAAGCTGCTGTTAATAGTGACGGTGACCTTTAATCAGCATAGCAGAGGAAGGGAGCGCCCTCTCTGCCCTGATCGGCACAACGCGATTGCGATCCCGCTGTGCCGATGGTCTCCATAGTGACCCCAGGTCAGACAGATGGCCACTGGGTCATGCAGTTCCGGTGGCCTGTAAGTTCCTGCACAGAGCAGAAGCTGACACGCCTGCTGCCTGTGTGCGATACACTGATCTAATGCCCTGCAATGCAAAGGCATTGCAGAGTATTAGATCAGCGATCAGGGCAGTGAAACTTTATGTCCCATGGAGGGACAAGATAAAAAAGTAAAGATAAAGTTTTTAAAAAATTGTAAAAATATTTTTTAAAAAATCATAAAATAAAGAACTAAAAAAAAAGGAACACATTTTTACACCAATAAATACATATATTTAATGTAAAAACAAAAATACCCAAACAAAGTAAACATATTTCGTGTCGCCACCTTCCCTAACTACTCGATCTATGAATCTGTCCCACTAATTAACCCCTTCAGTGAACATGATAAAAAATAAAAACATGTAAAAAAACAATGCTTTTCCATCATACTGCCAAACAAACAGTTGAATAATACGCGATTAAAAAGTCAAATGTAAATAAAAATCTTACCGCTAAAAACCTCATTTTGTCCCACAATAAACAAGCCATCATACAGCTCTATAAGCGGAGAAATAAAAAAACTATAGCTTTAACGCTCAGAATATAATGATGCAAAAACAATTTTTTTTTCTAAAAAATTGTTTGTCTAGAAGCAGCAAAACATAAAAAAAAGTACACATATTTGGAATCACCGCGTCCAGAATGACCCGATCTATAAATCTATCCCAACTACTTAACCCCTTCAGTGCATACTGTAAAAAAGTACAGCCAATCAAAAAGTAGAATAAAATGCGCTGAAAAAGTTAAATGTAAATAATAATGGTATCGCTGAAAACATCATCTTGACCTGCAAAAACAAGCCGCCATACAGCTCCATCAGTGGAGAAATAAAAAAGCTATAGCTCTCAGAATATAGCGATGCAAAAACAATTCTTTTTATTTATAAAATTGTTTTTATTGCGTAAAAGCAACAAAACATAAAAACAAGACATAAATCTGGTATCGCTGTAATTGTACTGACCCAAAGAATAAAGTCCTCTAATCATTTATGCAGCACAAGAAACAGCGTAATAAAACCAATTCTTCACCTGCTGTTGATTTTTTCATTCTGCCTCGCAAAGATGGCAGTAAGGCTGCGCTCTACGCTGAGCGCTTACACAGGGGTTTCCATGTAAATCCCTGAAATACGTGATTCAGACAGAACCCCCGGCGAAAGATTCCCTATAATGAGGCAGATGGAGACACTCTGGGTGCCGTCTGGCCTGTGATGCGGTGGTGTCCGTCTTTTTATTAGGTGTGCATAAAAGCGTGGTTGGCCACATTTTTGTGCACCTCTGGAAAAAAAAAAAAGAACACCGCTGAACAAGGGCTAAATGGGGTCAAGAGTAACTCTGCTGCCTCATTATAGTAAATGGATTCCTCAGGGGTGTCATCTGAATCACATCATTCGGAGATTGATCCACAAAAAAAACCCTACTCAGGTTTGTCATCTGTTAACAGAAATATAGGGGCTTCCATGTTACTGATAACACAAAGGCTCTGGATAAGTGAAATAGCTCCTCAATCCCCAAAGGAAATCCAGCAAATTCTGCACTCCCAAATCCAAATGCCCCCTCCGTTCTGAGCCCCACAGTGTTCCTAAACAACATTTAGCATCCACATGTTTGGCATTTCTGTAGCGATGAGAGACCACTTAATTTACGGGGTGCGTGTCTCCAGAAGCATGAGCTGGGTACAATGTATGGGCACTACAATGTACTGGGCTCTACAACATACAGGCACTACAATAGCAAATTTGAACTTTTCACTGAGCAAGATCTATTGCTGTTTGTTTCTGGAAAACACCCATGGAGTCAAAATCGTCACTACACCAGTAGATAAATTCCCAGCAGACTGTAATTTCTAAAATAGGGTCACTTGAAGGAGGATTCCTCTCTTCTGGCATTTAGGGGCTGTGTATATGAAGTCCGCAAACTATTCTAGGAAAATCTGTTCTCCAAGAGTCAAATAGCATTGCTTCCCTCCCGAGTCTCGCCATGTGGCTAAGCAGTATTGTACAGACACATATGAGGTCTTACCATGTTCAGCAGAAATTATGTAACAAATTTTGGTGCCATTTTTATCAATTTACCCATGTGAAAATTTACAATCTCGGGCTAAAACAAAATTGTGGTAATAATGTAATTGTTTTTTCTACACCACCCTATCGTATAAAGTTCTATGACACACCTGTATTGTCAATATGATCATTGCATTCTTAGATGAATTCATTGAGGAATGTAATTTACAAAATGGGGTCACTTTTGGGAGGATTATGCTGTTCTGGCACCTCAAAGGCTCTGCCAATGTAACATAAAACCATAACAGCAAAATCTGCACTATAATATGGCGCTCCTTCACTTCTGAGATTTGAACTGTGCCTCAAAAGTAGTTTTTGACCAGATATGGGATGCTGACCTACACAGGAGAAATTGTGCAACAAAAGTGTACCATTCATTTTCTCCTGTTACTCTTGTAAAAGTAAAAAATTTAGGGTGAAAGCAACATTTTTGTGGGAAAATGTAATTTTTTTTATTTTCAAACTCAACATTATAAAATTCTGTGAAGCACTCAGCACACAGGTGCTCACCACATCTCTAAATAAATTATTTAAAATTATTTGCGGAATGTAGTTTCCAAAATGGGGTCATATGTCGGGGGTTTCCACTGTTTAGGCACATCAGGGGCTCTCCAAACACAACATGGCGCCCACAGACCATTCTATTGAAGTAAGTGCTCAAAAACGTTGCTCTTTCCTTTCGGAGCTCGAAGTTATGCCCAAACAGTTGTTTCCCACCACACATGAGGTATCAGCGTACTCAAGAGAAATTGCACAGCAAATTTTGCTCACAACACCTCTAGATAAATTCCTTGAGGAGTGTAGTTTCAAAGATGGCCTCACTTGTGCCGGGTTTCCACTGTCTAGGCACATCAGGGGCTCTGCTAACGCAACATGGCGTCTGCTGACTGTTCCAGCCAATTTTGAATTTTAAAAATCAAATGGTGCTCCTTCCCTTCTGAGCCCTACCGTGCACCCAAACAGTGGTTTTCCACCACATATGGGGTATCTGTGTACTCAGGAGGAATTGTACAACAAATTTGCTATCCATTTTCTCTTGTTACCCTTGTGAAAATGAAAAATTTGGGACTAAAGCAACATTTTTGTGGGAAAATTTAATTTTTTTTTTTAAGCACCTGAAAGGTTAATAAACTTCTTGAATGTGGTTTTGAGCACTTTGAGGGGTGTAGTTTTTAAAATAGTGGCACTTTTGGGGATTTTCTGTCACACAGGCCCCTTAAAGTTATTTCAAACAGGATGTGGTCCCTTAAAAAATGGTTTTGTAAATTTTGTTGGAAAAATTACAAATTGGTGATAAACTTCTAACCCTTCTAAAGGAAATATGTAGGAAATGTTATTTATTAACTATTTTGTGTGATAGAACTCTCTGGTTTAAGGGCATAAAAATTAAAAGTTTGAAAATTGCAAACTTTTTGCCAAATTTATGATATTTTCACATATAAACACAAAAAACATCATCCTAAATTTACCACTACCATAAAGTACAATGAGTCATGAAAAAACAAACAATCTCTGAATTAGTGGAATCCGTTGAAAAGTTCAAGAGTTCCAGAGTTATTACCTCATAAAGTGTCACTGGTCAGAATTGGAAAATTCGGCCTGGTCAGGAAAGTGAAAACAGGCTGGGGGGGGAGTGAAGGGGTTAGGCAAGGCTATATTTGCAAGTTGAAGATAAAATGATCTCTAAATGGGCTAAAGATGACACCTTTCCTTTGTATTTTAGGCAAAAAAATATATATATTTTCATCTTTAACATTTTAAAAATTCCAAAAAGGAAAATGGGCTGATGCATGAAAACAGATGAGAACAGGGCCGGTGGTGAAGGGGTTAATGCCACTTGTCAGTTATGTACTATGACAACATATCGGCCTGGATTCATCAAGACTGGCATTTTTCACACCAGTCTAGATGAAGGGTGCGGTGGAATAAGATGCACCATATGTACACAGGACAATGTGTTGCTGAGAATGAAGATATATAAAGAGTCTTTCACCCACAAAATGCCAATTATTCTGCATACACATTTATATAGGGGACAAAGCCCAGGCATGCACAGTTTTGACTTAACTTATTTTATTTTTTTAGATGCAAATGAGGGCGCTACTATTCCCCCATTGGCATGACCTTTGCCTTGGTGCCCCGTTACACACTCCTGCTTGCATTTTAAAGCCATTCATTCATTATAAATCAGAGGTCCTTGGGTGAGAGTATGTGCTCTCTAAAATAACTTTGCATTTCTGCGCTTGTGCTCTGGCACTAGAGGAGCACAGTAGCGCTTCGAGTGTCAGTGTGAACACGCACACAATGTGACTGCAGGCGCGTTCTGATGCCTGGTTGCTGCCTGCTTTTGTCTGTGGACTCAATGAGAATGAAGGGCGTTGAAGTGAGCAGACCACACATCACAACGCCTTGTCCCCTCCTCACTGAAGCCACATTGTGTGCACACCCACACTGACACTTGGAGTGATTGCTGTGCTCCTCCAGTGTCTGTGCGCAAGCGCAGACAAGTGAACTGATGTTGGACTGTGCTCATTCTTACCAACAGATCACTATCAATACACAAAACTGGCTTTAAAGGGGACCTGTCACCAGGTTTTCCCCATATAAAGTATGGCCAGCACCTATAAGTCCTGTGTTACAGCATTCTGGTATGCTGTTTATATGTCCCCAACATCCTGTGCACGGCACAAAAAATTGTTTTTATTATACCCACAGATGGCGTGGTGCGATGGCTCTCTTTGGTCTTGATCGAAAACCTCCTCTCTTCTTACATTTGCTTTCCTCCTTCCCTGCTTCATGTGGATGAAGCATCCTACGTCATCATCATGGTGTCCGCCATCGCGCTCCTGCACATGCACAATTCTCTCTGCCCTGCCGAGAGCAAAGCAAGGTTCGGTAGTGCGCATGCGCTGGCTTTACCTACGTGTCATCAGTGCTCTTTTGCCTTTCCTGGCTCATGCGCACTACAGTACTTTGCTCTGCCCTCGGCAGGTCAGAGAGCGGTGCGCCTGCGCAGGAGCGAGATTGAGGCACTCCGTGATGTTGACGTTAGACGCGTCATCCATATGAAGCAGGGAAGGAGGACAATGATTGTAAGAAGAGAGGAGACGCCGAATCAAGACCAGAGGTGTCCATCGAACCGGACTGCTCCATCTGTGGGTATAATAAAAGATTTTGCATAGAGGATTGGGGACATACAGAAAGCCTACAAGAATGCTGTAATTGAGGGCTTATAGGTGCTGGCCGTACTTTACATGGGGAAAACCTGGTGACAGGTTCCCTGTAATTTTCAAATGTTAGGTAATAACGGTGCACCAAGGCTTAGGCCATGCCAAGGGTGGACAGAAGGGTCTTCGTGTGCATATTAAATAAATGTTGCTTTTTCAGCAAATATTACGCTAATGGCTCACTCTCACTTGCGATTAAATCGGACAAATACAATCAGATAAAAAATTGGATTACATTTGTACCAATTAATCCTATGATCATATGACGCTCAGTGGCGTTTTTTTTTCAGCTCCGACATCGGTTCGCGATCGGACTGAATAAAAATCACATGCTGCAATTGCATGCTGGATTCGGATAGCACACACTCATATAACTCTATGGGTGCATGTGAAGCATCGCACTGCACTCGGATATCATCCGAGTGCAGTGCGATTCCCGCCGATGCCAGCAACAGAGGAGATAATAATAATAATAATAATAATGGAGAAATCCTCTCTGTATGAGAGGATCGGAGCACAGAGCAGTGACACTCGGCTCCCCCTCGCAGCAGAGCAGGAGCCGAGTGTCATTAGCATATCGCATCTAATGCTGTACGCTAGTGGGACCCCGGCCTAAACTTTATATGCCTGGTATTATTTTAGCAGGGCTACGTCCCCTATGTAAATCTTTATGTAGTCTCTTTGTCATTTTGGGGTGACAGACTCCCCTTCAGTAAGCTTAAAATTCATTTCACCCAACGAATGAACGTTTTGCTCGTGCATCGGGGGATTGACAGCCTGTTTGCATAGATTGATAATCAGTTTCAGTGTCAAGGGGGTTGTTTGGTCTAAAACTACAAATCTGCAGTCACTCTGCAGTCACTTCTTGCTGTGAGGATTCTCCGGTGTCAACGTTGGGAACAGCAGTCTTGTGATTTGCATATTCCCGGCCACAATCCGACTATGCAAGTAAATTGAGCAAGGCCGTGTCTATCTAGTCGGATTGTGGCTGTGAGTATGTAAATCACATGACCACTGTTCCCGACGCTAACACCGGAGAATCCTCACAGCAAGCAGTGCGTGATGTGAGGATTCAAAACTCTGCAGTCACATCGAGTGACTGCAGATTTGTAATTTTAGGCCACAACCCCACTATCAGTATTTGGTCAGTATTCGGTCAGTATTTTTTATATGGAGTGGGAGTCAAAACAGGGGCAGACATACCGTCGGTGCAGCTGCACGGGGGCCTGGAGATGGAGGGGAACACTTGCAGGGCGGCTAATACTGAGGGCAATCTGGCCTGTTTCTCAGAGCCCGAGGCTCCGGGGGGCCCATGGCCAGATTGCTCTCATCACATGCGGCGGGCAGGGAGCGATGCCTCCAGCTCCGCTGCTGACAGGGGGAAAATGGCAGTGGAGCTGAGGGATCCATCCTCTGCTTCCTGCCCGGCGCTTTCTCCCTAACACAGGCTCGCACGACTTGATGACATCATCATGCAGCGCGGGCCTGTGTCAGGGAGAAAGTTGCTGGCAATGATGATGCTGCGGGGGAACGGGCAGAGAGGTGAGTGTTGTTTTTTTTTTTTTTTACTAATACACTGGGGAGAGGTCCAGGACAATGAGGGGTTGTGGGTGAGACAATGATGCAGGGGGGTAGACAATGATGGGGATAGAGGAGACAATGATGGGGATGGGGATGGGGGGGGCAATGATAGGGATGCGGGAGACAATGATGGGGATGAGGGAGAACAATGATGATGGAGGTGGGGTAGACAATGATGGAGGTGGGGTAGACAATAATGGAGATTGGGGAGATAACAATGATGGGGATGGGGGAGATGACAATGATGGGGATGGGGAGAACAATGAAGAAGGTGGGGGAAAACAATGATGTAGGTGGGGGAGAGCAATGATGGGGATGAGGAAAGCAATGATGGAGGTGGGGGGAGAGCAATGATGGAGATGGGAGAGAGCAATGATGGAGGATGGGGAGAACAATGATGGAGGTGGGCGAGAGCAATGATGGGGAGAACAATGATGAGGTGGGGGAGAGCAATGATGGAGGTGGGGAGTGCAATGATGGGAATGGGGAAAACAATGATGGAGGTGGGGGAGAGCAATGATGGGGATGGGGAGAACAATGATGGGGGAACAATGAAGGAGGTGAGGGAGAGCAATGATGGGGATGGCGACATCAATGATGGAGGTGGGGGAGAGCAATGATGGGATGGGGAGAGCAATGATGGGGATGGGGGAGAGAAATGATGGAGGAGGTGGGCGAGAGCAATGATGGAGTTGGGGGAGAGCAATGATGGAGAGAACAATGATGGGGAGAACAATGATGGAGGTGGGGGAGAGCAATGATGGAGGTGGGGGAGAGCAAAGATGGAGGTGGGGGAGAGCAATGGTGGAGGTGGGGAGAACAATGATGGAGGTGGGGGAGAGCAATGATGAAGGTGGGAGAATGCAATGATGGGGAGAACAATGATGGGATGTGGGAGAACAATGATGGAGGTGGGGGAGAGCAATGATGGGGATGGGGTGAACAATGATGGAGGTGGGGGAGATAACAATGATGGATGTGGGAGAAAGGACAATAATGGAGGTGGGGGAGATGACAGTGATGGAGGTGGGGGAGATTACAATGATGGAGGTGGGGGAGATGACAATGATGGAGGTGGGGAAGATGACAATGATGGATATATTTTGATTATTGCGTGGCTAATAGTATATTAATGGTGGGATACATATCTGTATTCAGGGGCGCGGTGCAGGGGAGACACATGTATGTATACCTTGTTATTTTTACGGCTGTGGTGATAATCATGACAAGACGAGTCATGGCTGGGATATGTCGACATGAAGGTCTGACCAGATGGAGAAGAAGCAGCAGAAACCAACTCTAATCAGATGAGACGTCAGCGGTAAGTTCCTGGATGTAAATTTTATTCTGTATCTGCACTGTACGACTTGGAGTGATAATGTTACATGTAAAATCCCTTAGGCTGCATTCTCACATTTGTGTGAAATGTCCGTGAGCTGCCAGATTTTTTTATTGGACAGCACACGGACTCGTAGAGTTTCCCGGGTCTATTCACACATCGTGAAAATCACAGATCTGAGAATGAGATCCGTGAGGGTCAGAGAATGTCCTCATCTGATCCGATTTTGAGGATCAGAATAGGACATGCTCAATGCGTCTGTAAAAGCGGGCAGCACACCGACACTGCACACAGATACAGGAATGCAGCCTTATTATGTATAGCATAGTCACTTAGTATATAGTGTACTCACTTATTATGTGTAGCGCCATCCTTAGTTTACATAGTTTCATCTTTTATTATGTATAACACCCTCGGTTATTACGTACCATCCTCTCTAGTTACAGTCATATGAAAAAGTTTGGGCACCCCTATTAATCTTAAGCTTAATGTTTTATAAAAATTGGTGTTTTTGCAACAGCTATTTCAGTTTGATATATGTAATAACTGTTGGATACAGTAATGTTTCTGCCTTGAAATGAGGTTTATTGTACTAACAGAAAATGTGCAATCTGCATTCAAACAAAATTTGACAGGTGCATAAGTATGGGCACCTCACCAGAAAAGTGACATTAATATTTAGTAGATCCTCCTTTTGCAAAAATAACAGCCTCTAGTCGCTTCCTGTAGCTTTTAATGAGTTCCTGGATCCTGGATGAAGGTATTTTTGACCATTCCTCTTTACAAAACAATTCCAGTTCAGTTAAGTTTGATGGTCGCCGAGCATGGACAGCCTCTTCAAATGATCCCACAGATGTTCAATGATATTCAGGTCTGGGGACTGGGATGGCCATTCCAGAACATTGTAATTGTTCCTCTGCATGAATGCCTGAGTAGATTTGGAGCGGTGTTTTGGATCATTGTCTTGCTGAAAGATCCATCCACTGCGTAACTTCAACTTTATCACTGATTCTTGAACACTATTGCCAAGAATCTGCTGATACTGAGTGGAATCCATGCGTCCCTCAACTTTAACAAGATTCCCAGTGCCGGCATTGACCACACAGCCCCAAAGCATGATGGAACCTCCACCAAATTTTACTGTGGGTAGCAAGTGTTTTTCTTGGAATGCTGTGTTTTTTTGCCACCATGCATAACGCCTTTTTGTATGACCAAACAACTCAATCTTGGTTTCATCAGTCCACAGGACCTTCTTCCAAAAAGAAATTGGCTTCTCCAAATGTGCTTTTGCATACCTCAGCCGACTCTGTTTGTGCGTACTTGCAGAAACGGCTTCTTTCGCATCACTCTCCCATACAGCTTCTCCTTGTGCAAAGTGCGTTGTATAGTTGACCGATGCACAGTGACACCATCTGCAGCAAGTTGATGCTGCAGCTCTCTGGAGGTGGTCTGAGGATTGTCCTTGACTGATCTCACCATTCTTCTTCTCTGCCTTTCTGATGTTTTTCTTGTCCTGACACTTCTGGCCTTAACAAGAACTGTCCCTATGTTCTTCCATTTCCTTACTATGTTCCTCACAGTGGAAACTGACAGGTTAAATCTCTGAGACAGCTTTTTGTATCCTTCCCCTGAACAACTATGTTGAATAATCTTTGTTTTCAGATCATTTGACAGTTGTTTTGAGGAGCCCATGATGCCACTCTTCAGAGGAGATTCAAACAGGTAAACAACTTGCAAGTGGCCACTTTAAGTAGCTTTTCTCATGATTGCATACACCTGGCTATAAAGTTCAAAGCTCAATGAGGTTACAAAACCAAAAAAAGTGCTTTAGTAAGTCAGTAAAAAGTAGGCAGGAGTATTTAAAACAAGAAAATGATAAGGGTGCCCATACTTATGCACCGGTCAAATTTTGTTTGAATGCAGATTGCACATTTTCTGTTAGCACAATAAACCTCATTTCAAGGCAGAAACATTACTGTGTCCAACAGTTATTACATATATCAAACTGAAATAGCTGTTGCAAAAACACCAATTTTTATAAAACATTAAGCTTAAGATTAATAGGGGTGCCCAAACTTTTTCATATAACTGTATATATGGTACCGTCTCTTATTATACAGCTTCCTCTGCTGTTATGTACAGTGCTGTCCCTTACATAGTGTATTCTTGTTATTTTTGTCAGGCACAGCGCCCTCTTGTACTACATAGACGTCTCTTGTTAGATATAAAATGACTGGTGATGGAGGAGCTGGTGAGACACCATCTGACCAGAAGACCAGTCCATCAGCTCCTCTGTCAGAAAATAAGCTTTCCCCTGCTCCATCAGCCGTCATTGCATTATATATCTAACAAGAGAGGACGCTATGTAATAAAAAACAGGGCGCTATATTATCTGATATGTAAGGGACGGTCCTGTACATAACAAGAGAGGGCACTGTTGTAATAAGGGACGGCAATATACATAATAAAGGAGACTCTGCAAGATATATAGATATATATATAGTTAACAAGTGCATAGATAACAAGTGCAGTGTGCAGAGTTGCACTTGTTCCTTGCTTGAGAAAAGTCTGCAGTTTGGTACCGAAACGTCGCCATAGCCACATGGGCTATTCAATAAATATATTTTTTCACTTTATGCTTGAGTGCTGCCTCCATTTTTTGGGATATTCTAAGGTCTGGTATGTACCTGGGGGGGGCTTTTTGCACCTGAATATATATTTTTTGTGCTGCTTTTGGATTTTCTCACTTGTGGCTAATTATATATATCATATATACTGTATATATCTTTGTCGCCATAAAAGGAGACACATTTCTTGCACAGGGGCCCCAAGCTGTCAGTGTCCGCACCTGAACCAAAACCAGGAGTGGGTGATAAATGCAGAATTGGTGACTTGTTTCTATTATACCCTTTCTCTGATTGTTCCTCTCCTGGTTTTGTCTCCCACTCCTGAGAAAAAGTACTAACCAAATACTGATCAAATACTGATAGTGGGCCGTGGCCTTAGACCGACAACCTTAAAGGGGTTGTTTCAAGCTGAAAAGTTATTCCCTATCCGCATGTGGTTGGACTAACAATGTTTCTGAAAACTGGAGCAGAGGTCGATCATAAGCAATACCGCTTCATTCATTCTTAATGGGAGTGCCGGAGATTACTGAGCGCAGCGCTCTTCTGATCTTTGGCATTCCCATTAGAATGAATGGAGCAGTAGTGCGGATGCCTCTCCTCCATTCAACTGGGGCTGTTCAGGTCCCCGGTTCCCAGGATCAGCAGGAACCACGGCAGTTGGACTCGCAGTGATCGGAAAATAATTCCCTATCGCGTGGATAGGGAACTTTCAAACTTAAGATGTCCGCTTTAAAGAGTATCTAAACTTTTGGAATATTTCTTTATGTTTTATGTCCATTCTGAGCAGATAGGTGGGTCACCCAATTCTGAGGCCCACACCAATCGCTAAACAAAGATCTCCTAGAAGTCCGCAGCTCAGGAAACAGGAGAGCATGCACATAGTGCAGAGTGGATCCAGTGAGTAGAAAGTCATAGTCCTGTCTCCTGAGCTGTGCACTTCTAAGAGGTCTTTTGAGCAAATTGGTGGGGGTCTCAGGTCCCATCCCTTGATGCCCCTTCTCCATACTGAGTCAACTTCAGACTCACACCAATCTGCTGAGAATTAATGGATCTAACACATAAAAGATATTTTCCAACAGTTAAGTTACTCTTGAAATGTTTAATAAAGCTTCTGCCAAGCAGTACTGTGGTACCGGTATAGTCCGCAGTCTGATGATGGCTGGTAACAACAACTCCCAGCATCTCCTTACTATTGTTAAGGGCATACTGGGAGTTGTAGGTTAATGCGATACAATTGTATTTAGGTCATTCCACATCAAATGGACCAGTTTTAAAAATCGTCCCCAATCGACCTTCTCCGATTTTGTTGAAAATTTATAAGGATGTACATGTATGTTTGAAAAGAGGTTCTGTAAATTTTTAGGGCCAGATCTCAAATACATTGGGCACTGTTGACCTTTCACTGGACGTTCCACCAAGCCTGCGGCCTCAGCTAAGAGGATTTTGCAAACTTTGGCACATAGCCATTAGAGTTCTATACTGGCTATGATGCTGAAATTTGGCATACTAGCTCAACTTTTGCTGCTAAACACGATAAAATTATTACTGGCTATGACAAACCAATATTTCGGCCGCAATTTTGTGTCAAAGTAGCTTGTAAAACGCGTCGCATAAAATGTATGCCAAACTTTGCCCATATATAACTCAAGACCAAAAACCAATAGTAACTGGTGCTTTGCCCTGTACACTAAACATCTACATGACTTTGCATTGCTGCAACATCACGGTCAAACCATATGTATTTGTGGGAATATTCACACCCACATATGATGAAAAACTTAAAAAAAATGAATTTTACCTATTTTTAGGTCAAATTTCTCAAAAAGGGTACCCCTAAAATATATTAATTCTGATATCATTAGAAAGAGCACATTTTTCTCTACAATGATCATTGTTTTTTTTTTTGGAGTCTCTCAGTTTAAGAAAAGAAAAATGCCACTGAACATGGTGTTATTTATGCGCGTAATGCATTGATTTTGTGTTTGATTTGCAGATTCTTATCACATGTTACAGAGTTGTATTGTTGCTAGCAATGTCTATTATAATCAAAAACCTAGAAACCTTTTTATTTATGAAAAGTTATTGACTATTGTTACATTTTAATGCATATATTATTTATTTTTTAGCGATGGAGAATGAAATTGATGAAGAATCGGCCCAGTGCTCTATCGGCCTTGTGAACAATTCGAAGTACCACCTTAAGACATTCACCCATAGCAAGGATGAGTTGAAATTGTTTACAAGCTTTGGATTGGATGAACAGAAATTGCTGCGTCGACGAGTGGGACTAAATTTTGACGAACATTCACAAATCTGTTTACACCATGAAGCTTCATTCTTGACCAAATATGAGCATTTGCAAAAATCGTGTTGCAATCCTTTTGGGAAGAAAGGTCATAACACCAAAAAGAATTTGCGAGCTATCAATTTGTTAGCAGCTGACCAGTTGAACGAATTTACAAAGAATGATGTGAAGCCTGGCCAGAAGATGTGTGCATCATGTCGAAAAGAATTTGCTAACAGGAAAAAATCAGCTGATCCAGTTTCCTCTGAATCAGATCCAGATGGAATGGAATGTTCTCCTGAAAGTCTAAATTCAAGCTTAACATCCATTGGCATCTCTCCTCTGAAATATCCGCGGGTAAGCCAGCGGGATTCACTTGGATTTGCAAGGAGAAAGATAAGCCAGGTACAAAATGCATTTTCTAGCAAGATTGCTTCAATTGGAGGGCTTGAGCCGAAAGACATTGAGCAAACAAAAACAGCACAGTGCAAAATGTGTCTGGATTACAATCACCTTTTGGCAGATTTGAAGCAAAAGCTGCAGGTGTCCAGTCGGGCAGAAAAGGTCCAAATCTTGACATTGGCACCTAAAAGTTGGTCCATTAAGGCTATATCAGATGAATTCGGTGTCTCTGAACGAATGGTCAAACAAGCTCGAAAGCTTAAATGTGAACATGGGATCTTAGCCTTACCTAGAATCAAGTGTGGCAAGAAAGTTTCTGAGGAAGTGAAGAAAAAGGTGCAGGCATTTTTTGAGGATGATGAATTCAGTCGAATGTGCCCTGGTAAAAAAGACTATGTATCAGTGCGAATAGCAGGAGAAAAAAAGCAGAAGCAAAAGCGACTATTACTGAGCAATATGAGGGAAATGTTTGTTGCCTATCGGGATCGGAATGGCCCTGAAATTGGATTTTCCAAGTTTTGTGAGCTTCGGCCAAAGTGGTGCGTAACCGTTGGATCTGCTGGAACACATTCCGTTTGTGTGTGTACCATTCACCAAAATGTCAAACTAATGCTTGCAGCATGCCCAATCAATGATGACTACAAAGAGCTCATATGCAAAATGGTCTGTAGAATTGAATCCAAGGACTGTATGCTTGGCCGTTGTGATAAATGCCCGGGTCCTGAAGTTTTAAAAGAATTTCTAGTCAATGTGTTTGTCAACAGTGACCCTGAAGATATTATTGAGTTCAAACAATGGATTCACACTGATCGAGACACGTTTGATACCAAACAACTGACTATAGAAGATTTCATTGAAGAATTGGTTTTGAAAATTTCTAAACTTTGTAGCCATCACTACATCGCCAAGCATCAAAGTAGCTATTTGAAATCGTTGAAGGAAAATCTGAGACCTGGAGAGCTTGTGATCCTTATGGACTTTGCTGAAAATTACTCATTTATTGTTCAAGATGCCATTCAAGGTTTCCACTGGGAAAATAGTCAAGCTACAGTACACCCATTTGTAATTTACTTCAAGGAGTTAAATGGTGAAGTTGCGCAGAACATCAGGTTGTGCATAATCAGTGATTGCTCACGACATGACACAGTTGCAGTCCACACTTTCTTAACAGTAATTGTGGAGTATCTCAAGACTCTCATCTATGGGATTCGTCATATCCACTACTTCAGCGATGGATCTGCAGCCCAGTACAAAAATTTCAAAAATGTTCTCAACTTGTGCCACCACAATGCTGATTTCAATATCAGCGCTGAATGGAATTTTTTTGGTACCAGTCATGGAAAGTTGCCCTGTGATGGGATTGGAGGGACAGCAAAGAGGTTGGCAGCTCGTGCCAGTCTTCAACGCCCAACTGAAAACCAAATACTGACCCCGGTGGATTTATTCAACTTTTGCAACGAGCAACTGCATGAAATCAAAAAATTGACGAAATACGGGTAGTTCAAGAGGAAAGGTTCAAAGATGGACATACAATTGCTGGAACAAGAGAAAATCACCAGTTTGTGCCAATTGATGACAAAAAGATTTGCATTTCAAGGGTGTCAAATGACCCATCATCTTTCATTGCCCATGTAGATAGATCTGTCAGATCAGAAATGCCTTTTGTGCCAATTGCAAACCTCCAGCCAGGGCAATACATTGCCTGCATTTACGATAGGAACTGGTGGATTGGAAATATTTCTGAAATTTCAGTCGTCGACCATGATGCATTAATAAATTGTATGCATCCTCATGGACCAGCTAGCTTCTTTCACTGGCCTGTGAGAAATGATACATGCTGGATTCCCGAGCAGTCAATCATTGCAATAATTCCAGCACCAGCTGCAACAGCAATGGGCCGACAATACAGCTTCTCTGAACCGATTATGTTGCAAATTCAGCAACAATTCCAGACCACTTAGACTGAACATTATGGCTTGGGAACAAACAAAAGATACCCAATATTAGGCTTGGGATCCTAGGCAAAGACACCCACCCTCAGGCTTCGGAACCTGCGATAAAGAGACCGCCCGCGGCTGGCCTTGCAAGGCTATCGGCCATGGCTCCTAGGCGATGGGGCTGCCAATTCTCGAAAGACAGCATTATTACAATTCTTAATAGGATTATAATACCAATTCTTAGGGAATTGGTTGTGGTATAACCACCATGGACCAACGCAAGGGTTTGAATAGTGCAGTTACCATTCATTGCTTATTAATAAATAACACCATGTTCAGTGGCATTTTTCTTTTCTTAAACTGAGAGACTCCAAAAAAAAAACAATGATCCGTGTAGAGAAAAATGTGCTCTTTCTAATGATATCAGAATTAATATATTTTAGGGGTACCCTTTTTGAGAAATTTGACCTAAAAATAGGTAAAATTGTTTTTTTTTAAGTTTTTCATCATATGTGGGTGTGAATATTTCCACAAATACATATGGTTTGTCCGTGATATTGCAGCAATGCAAAGTCATGTAGATGTTTGGTATACAGGGCAAAGCACCAGTTACTATTGGTTTTTGGTCTTGAGTTATATATAGGCAAAAATTTGGCATAAATTTTATGCGACACGTTTAACAAGCTACTTTGACACAAAATTGCGGCCGAAATATTGTTTTGTCATAGCCGGTAATAATTTTATCGTGTTTAGCAGCAAAAGTTGAGCTAGTATGCCAAATTTCAGCATCATAGCCAGTATAGAACTCTAATGGCTATGTGCCAAAGTTTGCAAAATCCTCTTAGCTGAAGCCGCAGGCTTGGTGGAACCTCCAGTGAAAGGTCAACAGTGCCCAATGTATTTGAGATCTGGCCCTAAAAATTTACAGAACCTCTTTTCAAACATACATGTACATCCTTATAAATTTTCAGCAAAATCAGAAAAGGTTGAGTGGGGACCACTGGTCCACTTGACATGGAATGACTCATTTGGGGCTGACCTGACACTACAATTGATTGCTGTACTCAGCTTGGCAATGTATTAATGTGCTGATGGGGGTTCTGGTGATATATTACTGCACTGACGGTGGTTCTGGTGATGTATTACTGTGGTTCTAGTGATGTATTACTGCACTGACAGAGGTTCTAGTGATTTTTATTGCACGGACTGTGGTCCTGGCGATGTATTACTGTATTGACTGTTGTTCTGGTGATGTGGTCATGTAGATGTTGTAATCTTTAATTTATAAGACTTGATACTAAAACAGTGTGCTGGACTAAAAATACTACTCTCTGAATGTTTGTCAGCTGAACACGAAATTGACTAAAGCCCCCATACACTATAGACAGCTGTCCGATCATTCGGCTGGCAGCTATCTTGCCCGGCTCTCCCATACACAGGATTGCTCACTCTGCCGAGCATTCCTGTGTTCTCTGAGTGTCGCTGTTAGACATCTCTGGCAGCAACTTATCACTTAAAGAACAAAAAGATCTACAGTCCGAAATCGGACATGCTGACTCATCAGTCAGAGGCCCCAATACACATTGGACTGTCAGCGGAATCTGTTGGCTTCAGCGGGTTTGGCCAAATTGAATGTTTATGGGGGTCTTAACTAGTATCTGAAGGGTAGGGCAGCACAGTGGTTCAGTGGTTAGCACTGCAGCCTTGCAGCGCTGGGGTCCTGGGTTCAAATCCCACCAAGGACAACATCTGCAAGGAGTTTGTATGTTCTCCCCATGCTTGTGTGGGTTTCCTTTGGGTACTCCAGTTTCCTCCCACACTCCAAAGACATACTGATAGGAAATGAAAATTGTGAGCCCCAATGGGGATAGGGCTGATAATGACTGTAACTTGTCTGAATTGTAAAGCACTGCAGAATATGTTAGCACTAGATAAATAAAAAGATTATTATGGCCACTGTCAGGATATGTGCACTTGACTTCTTTTAGACTTTTGTGAATCCGTGGAGTATTTCAGACGCAAGACGCTTCAAGACACATAGTCATCATTTTGTCCCAAAGTAACTTTTTTTGCAACTTTTAAGTCTTCTTTTCTGACAACTTTTAGCCATCGGTATTTTTTTTAAATGGACCAGTCACTTCTTTTAGCCGCTTCAAGTCTTGGAAAACCTGAAGTGGTTAAAAAAACTTCAAAAGACTGAACATATGAACAGCGAGTCATCTTTACATTGCAGTGTATGAGTTAATTGTTTTTAGCATATATTTAGAATTTTCAGGCGGGTTACAGGAGTGGATCTGCCAGAAAAAAAAGCTGTGTGCACATACCCTTAGGGCTCGCTCTCACTTGCGACGCAATCAGACGAGTGCAATCCGATAAAAAATCGGATTGCACTCACTCCAATGTTACCCTATGGTGTAGCTCACATCTGCGATTATTTTCTCATGCTGATTCGGCATGCAAAAACAATTGCAGCAAGCTGTGATTACATCCTCAAATCGGATTGCACGCACCCATATAATCTATGGGTGCGTGTGAAACATTGCACTGCACTCGGATAGCACCCGAGTGCAGTGCGATACCCACCGATGCCAGCAGCAGAGGAGATGGAGAAATTGATTTCTCCATCCCCTCCGCAGCTGTGCTGCGATCCTTTTTGTGCGAGAGGATCGTAGCACGGAGCACTGACATTCGGCTCCCGCTCGCAGCAGAACAGGAGCCGAATGTCATTAGCATATCGCATCGGATGCCATACGCTAGTGGAACCCCGGCCTTGTCTGACTGATCAGTAGGGGGCGTACCACTTAAAGTGCCTAGGGCAGCATGAATGCCAAATATGGTCCTGTCATTAGTCGTAGTTCAGACTATTCATGACTTATTTTTTTAAATGAAACGTTTAGGCAGCAGGACAAGCTAACAGACGCTAATACAAAGAGTCTTTCAATCCCTATTTACCGCTCATTACAGAGCATTCTTTTACATGGCACAGGAGCTGCGATAAGATGTAGGGTTAGCCAAATCTGAAGCCAATCTTTGCACCATCCTCTCGGTCGTTTTCTGCATGTTCTTGGCTGTTCTCAATGCATTATCCAAAACATAATGCAAGATCTGCACATAAACAGAATTATGAGAGAGCGTAATTAATATTTTTATGTATTTATTGACCCTGTAGTGTAGGATTAAACCAAATATACATACTTCATAATTCTCTGTGTAAACCCTTATCCATATGCTCTACTAGGGCAGAACTATGTGCTGGAATGCAGAGCTCCCCCATAAGAGAAGCTCCCACTATGCTGGACCATGCCCATCTAGTTATTTGAGCTGCTGGAATATTAAGCCTTATTTCCATAGCATCAGCCACTGCAGGAAAGTGTAGCTAAAATAACAGGACTAATGTTAAAAAAGAAGGCGTCGTCTTTATACACCAAATTTAAACCCAACCGCATGGTTTGTTACACATCATAAAAAGTGTTTCCAGAAGTGCTGTCACCAGATTTCACAATACAAATGCATACATACTGAATGGATTGCTAAGACCTGATGAGGCTGATGTGCTAACTTTGAAAATTGATAACAGAATGTCTGTCTTTTTATTAAAATTAGCATTTTATATATTCAGCTATGGAATAAAAATAGTTCATGAGTCCAAGTGTATTCAGTCACTTTGTACCCTCTGCACCTGCCTGTCAGCTGCTGGGGAAAAGGGGCACTTAGGAACTGTCAATTAGGCTGAGTGGGCACAGATTTATTTTGCTGTTACAAATAGGACTATATTCTGACATTGAGTCTCTCTCAATTAAGCACACCAACCTCATCGGGTCAAAGAGGTCTACAGTGGATATAAAAAGTTTATACACCCCGGTTAAAATGGCAGGTTTCTGTTAAGGAAAAAAAACATACCAAGAAGAGTCATTCCAGTACTTTGTACACCTTCTGTGTCACCCATAATCTGTACTAATCCATTGAGAAACAAACTGAAATCATTTTGAGGTGGGAAATAAAACTAAAACTAAAATAATATAGTTAGATGAGTGTGAACACCCTCTTATAATTTAGCATGCTGGCTGTGTTCAGAATTAGCCAATCACATTTAAACTGTTGTTACATAGTAATCAGTACACAGGTGACATCATCTACAGTGATTCTGATTAACCCCATATAAAGTTTAGCTGTCCTAGTAGGATTTTCCTGACATTTCCTTAGTTGCATTTACAGCAAAAGCCATGGTCTGTAAACAGCTTACAGCACAGCAAAAGGATCTCATTGATGAAAGGGTATAAAAAATGTCCGAGAAATTAGTTATACCATTGAACACTGTGAAGACAGTCATCAAGAAGTGGCTTAAACTTGGCACTACAACAATGTCTGGTATTCTTCATATGTCTGGCCTGGGGGTAGGGTGGCAAAATGGAAACCCTTTCTTACAAAGATAAAGCATCCAATCCTGGCTATGTTTTGCCAAATCCTACATATAGTCTGCCATATCATGCAAGAAAATGTGTTGTGGCTTTGACAAGACCAAGATTGAACATTTTGGCCATAATTCCAGAAGGTATGTTTCGCACAAAGTCAACACTGCGCATCACCAAAATAACTACATACCCTCAGTGAAACATGGTGAAGGCAACATTATGTTTTGAGGCTTGTTTTTGGCATCTGTAACTAGGGCTTTAGTCAAGGTGGAGGGAATTATGAGCAGTTCCAAATATCAGTCAATTTTGCAACAAAAGCTTCAGGCCTCTCCTAAAAAGTTGAAGATGAAGAGGAATTTTACCTTTCAACACAACAACAACTCAAAACATACCTCCAAATCAATAAAAGAATGTCTACACTAGAAGAAGATTAAAGATTTCAAATGGCCCAGACTCGGATCTAACTGAAAATATATGGGTGACCTGAAGAGGGAGCTGTACACAGGCGATGTCATCGCAATCTGTCAGATTTGAAGTGCTACTGTAAGGAAGATTGGGCAACGATTGCCAATTCTAGATGTGCCATGCCAATAGACTACTACCCAAAAAGACTGAATGCGATCATAAATTCAAAGGGTATTTCAACAATCTTAGATTAAGGGTGTTCATATTTATGCAACCATAATATTTCAGCTCTTCAATGGATTTGTACAGATTATAGGTGACATTAAAGAAGTTGCCCACTACTTGGACAACTCCTTGCAATACCTCACGCTTGACCCCGATAAAATAAAAAAGCTTATAGTCACCTCTCATGCTGGCGCCGTTCCAGCAGTGTCGGCACTCGCTGTCCTAGGCTCCCGTGTGGTTGTTGTGACACGTGAGCCGGGCGCCCAATCAACGCTGGCATCACTGTCCCCGCCTTCGGAAAAATTGAACATGAAGATGAAGTCAGAGATCAGCTGCAGCCCGGACTTCCTCTTCATGTTCAATTCGAGAGAAGGCGGAGACAGTGACACCGACACTGATGGGGCTTCCGTGTGGTTGTTGTGACATGTGAGCCAGGCGCCCAAGGACCGCGAGTGCCGACACAGCTGGAACGTCACCGGCATGGGAGAGGAGTATAAGCTTTTTTTACTTTTTGGGGGCCATTCATGAGGTATGAGAAGGGGTTGTCCTAGTAGTGGACAACCCCCTTAAAGATGGAAAAAGTTATGAAATGATTCTTCTACGTGACAAAAACCAGGCATTTTAACATGAGTCTGTAACATTTTTATATCCCATGTATTTAAAGACAATGCCTGTTAGATATAATTTATAATAAGTGATCTGTGCCGAAACTACTACAAACCGTTTCCATTGTTAGATGTCAAGTTATATGGCCAGAATAGAGACTTTTACCTTGCTATCTATGTATTCTAGATTACTTGGTGTTACATTCCTCCATCTTTTTCTCTGTACTGCGGATATAGTGGAGTTTGTCAACTGGGAGTGCTGGAAAACAGAAGATTTCCCACTGGATCTGAAAAACATGGAATATAATGTATATGGATGAATCCTACTGTAGCACAAACACTGTATAATGTAACATGATCAAAGTTGCATGTAGCCCTGGCATTAGCATTACAAAAATGATAGTTGATGGATTAGATATTAACCCCTTTATCCCCTAGGGTGGGTTGCACGTTAATGACCAGGCCAATTTTTTCAATTCTGACCACTGTCACTTTATGAGGTAATTACTCTGGAACACTTCAACGGATCCCACTGATTCTGAGACTGTTTTTCGTGACATATTGCACTTCATGATTGTGGTAAAATTTCTTTGATATCACTTGCATTTATTTGTGAAAAAAATGGAAATTTGGCGAAAATTTTGAAAATTTTGCAATTGTCAAACTTTGAATTTTCATGCCCTTAAATCAGAGAGATATGTCACACAAAATAGTTAATAAATAACATTTCCCACATGTCTACTTTACATCACAATTTTGGAACCAATGTTTTTTTTATTAGGGAGCTACAAGGGTTAAAATTTGATCAGCAATTTCTCATTTTTCCAACAAAATTTACAAAACCATTTTTTTAGGGACCAGATCGCATTTGAAGTGACTTTGAGGGGCCTTTATGACAGAAAGTACCCAAAAGTGACACCATTCTAAAAATGGCACCCCTCAAGGTGCTCAAAACCACATTCAAGAAGTTTATTAAGCCGTCACGTGCTTCACAGCAATTGATTGAATGTGAAAGGAAAAAATTAACATTTAACTTCTTTTCACTAAAATTTTACTTTAGACCCCAATTTTTTATTTTATGAGGGTAACAGGAGAAAATGGACCCCGAATGTTGTTGTGCAATTTCTCCTGAGTACGCTGATACCCCATATGTAGGTGAAAGCCATTGTTTGGGCACACAGCAGGGCTCGGAAGGGAAGGAGCGTCATTTGACGTTTTCAATGCAAAACTCGTTGGAATTGACAGCGGACCCCCATGTCACGTTTGGAGAGCCCCTGATGTGCCTAAACAGTGAAAAAAAAACACAAGTGACACCATTTTTTTTCCCACAAAAATGATCTGGGGAAAGCCATTGTTTGGGCACACGACAGGGCTCGGAAGGGAAGGAGTGATGCTTTGGAATGCAGACTTTGATGGAATGGTCTGCGAGCGTCATGTCACGTTTTCAGAGCTCCTGAGGTGCCTAAACAATGGAAATGCCCAACAAGTGCCCCCTTTTTGGAAACTAGACCCCTAATGAATTTTTCTAGATGTGTGCTGAGCACCTTGATCCCCCAAGTGCTTCACAGAAAATTATAACGTTGACTTTTGAAAAATAAAAAAAAACATTTTTTCCACAAAAATGTTAAAAAAAAATATTTTCACAAGGGTAACAGGAGAAAGTGGGCCTCAGAATCTGTTGTGCAATTTCTCCTGAGTACGCTGATACCCCATGTGTGGGAGAAAACTACTGTTTTGGCGCATGTCAGGACTCGGAAGGGAAGGAGTGACGCTTTGGAATGCAGACTTTGATGGAACGGTCTGTGGGCGTCATGTCACGTTCTCAGAGCCCCTGATGTGCCTAAACAGTGGAAATGCCCAACAAGTGCCCCCTTTTTGGAACTGATACCTGATTTGTGAAGTTTATAATGTAGCGTCATACGTCAGTTGTGTAGGACAACCTGGCGAACACTACAGAACTAACGTATGACAACCTGACGAATACTACGTCAGCTGTGTAGTGTTCGTCAGGTTGTCATACGTCAGAAATTAATTTAGTAGTGCATGGAAGTATGGTACCTTCTGAAGCATTCTTTCGTGCGCAGGCCAGATTTGTTTGGGCAGGTGTCACATTGGTAAATGGTGTCATTGCGTATTCCCCTTTTATAACACACTCGGCACCTCTTTTGTGACTTACCTTTTTTTCCGCTGTGAGGGACCTCCCCCGGGAAATGCTGGCCTGGTACAATTTGAGGTCCTTCAGTTCTGGAAGTACTGGGTCCTGCTCCATCACCACTGACAAATATCAGGGCCTTGATCACTACCTCCTGGAACTGAAGGTATGACGTAGAAGTCTGCCCTGCACAACAGAAGGAAAGTGTTGTGCATTGTCATCTGTACAAGGTGCACGGCCAACTTCTTGTACTACACCCTGGCCTTTCTCAAAGCACTGTACAGTTGGAGGACTTGATCAGAGAGATCAACTCCCACCATGTACTTGTTGTACCCCACTACACAGTCTGGTTTGACGACCTGTGTAGTGGAACCTTGTACAGTGCTGAGGGTGCTGCCATCACCATGTATGGTGGTGAAGAAAAGGACATCCCTCTTGTCCTTGTACTTGACCACCAGAAGGTGGTCGCTATATTGGGCTCTGCTCTCTCCCCTTCTGAGCAGCTGCCCAATTAGCGTCTTTGGGAGGCCTCTCTGATTTTTGCGGACAGTACCACAGGCTGCAGTACCTCGCGCAGAGAGGGACTTGAAGAGAGGGACACTGGTATAAAAGTTATCCACGTACAGGTGATAACCTTTATCCAGCAGTGGGTGCACCAAATCCCACACAATTTTCCCAACTCACTCCCAGAACAGGGGGTCATTCAGGGGGTTCAATCCGGGAATCCTTCCTTTTGTAAACCCTAAACTTGTGAGTGTACCCTGAGGTACTCTCACAAAGTTTATACAGCTTGATTCCATACCTGGCCCTTTTACTGGGCAGGCACTACCATAATCCGAGCAGCCTCTTAAAAGCGATTAAGGACTCATCCAAGCAGATGTCCCTTTGGGGCACGTACACTTCAGCAAACTTGTTGTTGAAGTGCTCGATGACCGGCCGAACTTTGAAAAGAAGATCAAAGTTTGGGTCATCGCGTGCAGGACACCTTGCATTATCGTTGTAATGCAAGAACTTGTGGATGGCCTCAAAACGTGTCCGGGTCATGACCATTCGGAATACTGGAGTGTTATACAAAACGTCAACACTCCAGTATTGCCGAACTTCTGGCTTCTTCAGGATCCCCATATGAAGGACCAGGCCCCAAAACTTCATCATTTCTACTGCATCTACAGGAGAGGGGTTTTGTTCCAAAAATTGATGTGTGTACAAATTAGTTTGGCCCACCATGAGGTTTACAAAATCCTCAGAGAAAAAGACTTTGAAAAAGTCTGTTTCTGTGAGGCCGGTGGTGTCAAACTTGATTCCTGATTCCGCCACGAAATCAGGAATCAGTGGCTCATAAATTTCAGGAGGCGAGGTCCATACGGGGTCAGTAGTGGGGGAGCGCTTGATACATCTTCTCTCCTGGGACGACTGCGTGTCGGTCCAGCAGCACCAGAGGAGGAAGATGAGGAGGAAGAGGAGGAGGAGGAAGACGACGAGGAATCGGAAAAATAAACAAATGTGGGATCCTCTCCCTCGCTGTCAGTGTCGAAGTCAAGGAAAGCATATGACTTCTCCACTGAATAGCGAGTTTGGGATGAGCAGGACATTTGTTTTCTTATGTATGTGGTGCGTGTGTATCAGTACTTTATTTAGAGTGTGTGTGTCAGTGTGTTGGTGTAAACTTTTTTTTTTCTGAAAAAACGATAAAAAAAAGGAACAACCATAGGTGGTGCAAACAGCGAGCAAGAGTGCGGATCGGTAAACTATGTCACCGACCAACGCTCGACAGCTGCTGGATGTGCGCACGAATGTGGTGCAAAGGTGGGGGGAGTTTAAAACACCGAGCACAAGTGCGGATCCATGCTCTGTGGTCACTGATCAGCGCTCGGCCGCTGCAGGAAGCACGAAAACAAAAACGGACAAAAGTCAAGCAATCAAGTACTGATCAAGTAATGAGCAGCACTTGGTGGCAGATAGGGGGATGGGAAGGGGGGAAGAGGAGAGGGGGGATTAGGGTGGATAAGAAGGGATCAAAAAATCCTACTTACAGTTGTCTTCTGTCAGATGTCTTCTAACAGCCGCAGGAGCGGCGAATGTGGTGTCACAGGCTTCTGTGGCACTGCAAGGCCCAGCACGGCGCACGATCGGACAGCGCCACCGCCCTTTACAAAAGAAAAAAGGTTAGTGGAAAAAAATGTGTAAAGTAGTGAGCGCGAGTGCTGATCGGTGATTTGTCTCACCGATCAAAACTCGGAGGCTGCAGGATTCACACACGGAGGTGGTGCAAAGTTGGGGGGGGGGGGAATGGACAGGGACAAAAAAAAAGTCCAGGAAAGCAGCAAACACCGACGATGATCAGTGACGGGGGAAGGGGGATTGGGGTGGATGATGGGAGATCAGAGATGGACTTACCAAAGTCTTCTCTGTTCTTCTTTCAGCAGCAGGATCACCAGCAGGAGCAGGCTCTGGAGCAGGATCACAAGCAGGAGCAGGTTCTGGAGCAGGATCAGCAGCAGGGTCAGGCTCTGGAGCAGGATCAGCAGCTGGAGCCGAGCAGCAGCATGAGACTGGAGCAGGAGACAAGCGACAGCAGCAGGAGACTGGAGCAGCAGATCCAGCAGGAGCAGCGACCGGAGCAGGTAAGAGAAGGTCTTGTGGTGTTACAGAGGCTTCTGTGGCACTACAAGGCCCAATACAGAAGTGTGACCACTCTGTAGAAAGCCTCACCAAGTGTGAGGAGCTCCAGGGCGGTCACAGGGGGGTGATAGGGTGGTGACAGGCAGGTCAAAGGGGGGTGATAGGGTGATGACAGGCAGGTCACAGGCCGGTCATCACCCGGTCACCTCCCGGCCAGGGACTCTGATTGGTGCGATTGATGTCATCATCGATCGCTCCAATCAGAGCTGGCTAGGGCCTGGGCACACATCACTGGGGGTCATAGAGCAGTGACAGGCAGGTCACAAGCCGATCACCGCCCCATGACCGCCCGGTCACCTCCCAGCCAGGCACTCTGATTAGTGCGATCAATGTCATCATCGATCGCTCCAATCAGAGCTGGCTGGGGCCTGTGCCGACATCACAGGGGGTCATGGAGCGGTGACAGGCAGGTCACAGGCCGGTCACCGCCCTTGTATCAGCCCAGTCACCGCACGGTCGACGCTCTGATTGGTGCCATCGATGGAATTGGCGATCGCACCAACCAGAGTGGGTTGGGGCCAGAGCTGGGGTTACTAGGCAACAGCCTAGCATCGGTGCTCTTAGGGACACCGATCCTAATCTGCACATCACTGTTTCAGGCAATCTGAAATGCTGTGATTGGCTGTTCAGAATTGAACAGCCAATCACAGCGATCGTGGTTGCGGCGGGGCGGCGACACACCCCAGGATGACGAAGCTATCTACTGTAAGGTAAGATGGCGCCGGAAATTTAATGCGATCACCACAACCGAAGTCACGGTGCCGCATTAAAGCTAGGGTGTACTAATACGCATCTTATCCATAAGGTCCAGGGCGCAGATACGTATTAGTACGGCCTATGTCACAAAGGGGTTAAAAGGGGTTGTCTCGCCCCTGCACTCCTCTGGTGCTTCAGAGGAATACTGCATCTTTTAAGAGTACGGCAGCATTTAAAAGAGTGTATAATACAGACTACCAACGTGACGATGCTACTGGTCTGATCTGTCAATCTTCAGGAGTGCACCACACCCTCGGCAAGCAAGAAACCAGAAGGCAGAGGAGCAATGTACTCCTGATTAAAGAAGAGGAGTCCACACTTTTAAGTAACATACTATGATGGCCATAAGAGGAATATAGGACAATATATGCATAAATATGGCAGGTTTTATGAATTTCACACCTGAACATATACAGTGGTGGCCAAAAGTATTGGCACCCCTGCAATTCTGTCAGATAATACTCAGTTTCTTCCTGAAAATGATTGCAATCACAAATTCTTTGGTATTATTATCTTCATTTAATTTGTCTTCAATGAAAAAACACAAAAAGAATTGTCCTAAAGCCAAATTGGATACAATTCCACACCAAACCTAAAAAAGGGGGTGGACAAAAGTATTGGCACTGTTTGAAAAATCATGTAATGCTTCTCTAATTCGTGTAATTAACAGCACCTGTAACTTACCTGTGGCACCTAACAGGTGTTGGCAATAACTAAATCACACTTGCAGCCAGTTAACATGGATTAAAGTTGACTCAACCTCTGTCTTGTGTCCTTGTGTGTACCACATTGAGCATGGAGAAAAGAAAGAAGACCAAAGAAGTGTCTGAGGACTTGAGAAACCAAATTGTGAGGAAGCATGAGCAATCTCAAGGGTACAAGTCCATCTCCAAAGACCTGAATGTTCCTGTGTCTTCCGTGCGCAGTGTCATCAAGAAGTTTAAAGCCCATGGCACTGTGGCTAACCTCCCTAGATGTGGACGGAAAAGAAAAATTGACGTGAGATTTCAACGCAAGATTGTGCAGATGGTGGATAAAGAACCTCGACTAACATCCAAACAAGTTCAAGCTGCCCTGCAGTCCGAGGGTACAACAGTGTCAACCCGTACTATCCGTCGGCGTCTGAATGAAAAGGGACTGTATGGTAGGATACCCAGGAAGACCCCACTTCTTAGCCCGAGACATAAAAAAGCCAGGCTGGAGTTTGCCAAAACTTACCTGAGAAAGCCTAAAATGTTTTGGAAGAATGTTCTCTGGTCACATGAGACAAAAGTAGAGCTTTTTGGGAAAAAGCATCAACATAGAGTATACAGGAAAAAAAAAAAGAGGCATTCAAAGAAAAGAACACGGTCCCTACAGTCAAACATGGTTCCCTGATGTTTTGGGGTTGCTTTGCTGCCTCTGGCACTGGACTGCTTGACCGTGTGCATGGCATTATGAAGTCTGAAGACTACCAACAAATTTTGCAGCATAATGTAGGGCCCAGTGTGAGAAAGCTGGGTCTCCCTCAGAGGTCATGGGTCTTCCAGCAGGACAATGACCCAAAACACACTTCCAAAAGCACTATAAGATGGTTTGAGAGAAAGCACTGGAGACTTCTAAGGTGGCCAGCAATGAGTCCAGACCTGAATCCCATAGAACACCTGTGGAGAGATCTCAAAATGGCAGTTTGGAGAAGGCACCCTTCAAATATGAGGGACCTGGAGCAGTTTGCCAAAGAAGAATGGTCTACAATTCCAGCAGAGCATTGTAAAAAACTCATTGATGGTTACCGGAAGCGGTTGTTCTCAGTTATTTTGGCTAAAGGTTGTGCAACCAAGTATTAGGCTGAGGGTGCCAATACTTTTTGTCTGGCCCATTTTTGGAGTTTTGTGCGAAATGATCAATGATTTGATTTTTGCTTCATTCTCTTTTGTGTTTTTTCCTTGCAAGCAAATTAAATGAAGATAATAATACCAAATAATTTGTGATTGCAATCATTTTCAGGAAGAAATTGAGTATTATCTGACAGAATTGCAGGGGTGCCAATACTTTTGGCCACCACTGTAGATTATCTAAAGATCTATGGAGAAAACTCACCTGCTGGATGTCATGTAGTGGCTGACGTTGCTGCGGATGTGATACAGTCTATTAGACAGTCTTCTCTGATTCTGTACACATAGTGGAAATGTAGAAGGCCACAATGACTTCTGTTTAGGATATTCTGGGTACAAATAAACATCTGTTCAGATTTTATACAAATGAAATAAAAAAATAAAATCACCAGAAGTAAGAACATGCAAAAAATTACCCTTCACTGTAGTTTCAGGGTGCAGTAATTTACAAAGTCTTTCCGTAGGAGGCACTCTTCTATTGCTAGATTTCTTACATGATGACAATGAAGATGATGACGATGACAATGCTGAAAGAATGGAAGTTCTTCAATAAATTCAAATTTCAAAATTGTTTTTAGAAGTGAATATTATTTCTCCCTATATCTCATGCACGATCTACCTTAAGGCTATATGCCCACGATGAAGAAATGCTCAGGATTTTTTCCTGAGTGTTTCTGCATCTCCCTGGCAGAAAAAAACGCATGCGGATTGTACATGTGGATTGTACATGCGTTTTCCTGCCAGGGACATGCGGAAGTGAAGCGTTCTTCACATGAATTTCCGTATGCGGGTTGACAAGCACTTTCCAGGCGATTTTAGCATCACTTGGAAAGTGCTTGTCAACTTGGTCACACTATATAAATCCATGCAAACAGCATGGATTTATATAGTGTGACCGAGAGAATGTCAAAAAATAAAAAAATAAAAATATACTTACCCTCCCATGGCCCGCGCTGTCTTGCTTCGCTCGGTCCCGGCTGCCGGCAGCGGTAGAGTAAAGGACCTGCCGACGTCAGCGTCACGTGACCCGTCACATGACTCTGACGTCAGCGCAGGTCCTTCATTCCATCGCGAAGTGCATATACAAGTCAGTCCTGTCATTTACGGGGCTCTTTGATCTGTACTGAAACAAACCAGAATGTGAAGACACCAACAACTCAGAAGTCAGAAAGTCTTGGGTCCCATAACCTAGATCAGAACAAAAGAGGCAAACTACAATTATATTTATATACAGGCAGAATGACATGGCTCAGATAGTTCAGATAAATGGTCACATGTAATATGTAGATGGCTAAATGGCCTCCATTCTGTCTGAAGAAGGGATCCCAAACTACGACTGCCATATGTCCTAATAGGGCTTATGGTGGTTGTGTCTTCATGGGAAAACCTCTATCATCTCCATTATGGCATAAACCTTATCCAAAGGGATCAAATAGCCTCTCAATTTGGGAACACTTACTCCACAGGACAAGCTTCAGAGATCTATCTACACCTAAATAACGGACACTCCTATGGTGGCTTTATATAACTGAACGTAGAAAATAACACCTAAGTAACTGACCATGGATGGCCAGAGATGTGACCAACACCAAGACTTCTACCCTAATGCCCCGATTCTTCATAGATTGGCACCTTTTTTCTGGAATAAAAGGGCTCTAGTACGGACTACATTATTATGTTCATGCCTTATTCTTTAATTTGAACCTGTTTAAGTTACCTTTACTTGGTTTTATCTGTTTTTTTGTTTTGTTTGAGGGTTTCCTTATCTAGATGTTTTAGTCTAATTTGCAAATTTTCGAAATATCTCATAATTTTTGTCCAATTGTACCCATGTGGAGTACGAAATTTTGTTTAATTTTTTTAATCTTGCCAAATGCTGGACTAACATGCAACATTTTAAAGAATCCTGTTGCTTTAAAAAGGTGCAAAAAAGTAACAAGAAAAAAAATCATGTTTGATTTTGCACAAAATTCATCAACCCCCTTGTAACATTAGTGCAAAAAAGGTTAAAGAAAAAGATGCAAAGGTTGAAATGGAGCCTAACTGTATATTAATAATCACCAACATTGCTCTGATGGGACAACCCCTTAAAAGCGTTTTTTGGTTTTAGGAAATCCCTGTTTCCAGCTGCAGTTTGCTTTAAACAAACTAACTGCGTTTTACTCAACCTCCCTGGGTCCAGCGCTGAGTCTCTGCCGCTGCTCTTGATATACATTGTTTTCTGCAGTGCTGACATCACATTGACTGCACTGCAGCCAGTAACTGACCTCAGTGGCTCTTCCCGGGTGGACGTCATGAGCCGCTAAGCTCACTGATTGCCTGCCAAGATGATGTCAGCACTGCAGACAATAGACAATAACAAACATTGGGAACATCGGCGATCAGTGAGCTCAGCAGCTCATGATGTCTACTGAAGCAGAGCCACTGTGCTCAGTTATTGGCTGCAGTACTGTCAATGTGACATCAGTACTACAGACAATAATGGACATAGGGGGCATCGGCAGAGACTAAGCGCTGAACCAAGGGAGGGTGATAAAAGTACAGAAACAAACTACAGCTGGGGAGGTCAAAAGTTTTTTGAAACAGTAAAACTCCTTTAAGCCGAGCTTAAGTGGTCACAACTTCTCTGTTTTTTTTTTAATTCAGCTAAACTAATGGGTAAGTTGAGTGCATTCCAAGGGTATGTTCACATCTATTTTTTTTCTACTGTTTTTTTTTTTTTTTTAGCAGAAACGCTCAAAAAACACAATTCTTGATTGGAGAGTTCTACAATTTCTGCTAGGAAAAATCAACAAAAAAAAAAAAAAACTGAACACACCCTAAAGCCTTTTCCTCGACTCACCTCTGCTCCAGGTATAGGTTACACTATGTGAATAACTTCCATGATCTGTAAGGTTTTGCTCTACAATCAATGTTATTTATTGACTAGATATTTGACCACGGCCCTTTATCAACAAACTACCTTTTATCAATGAAGTTACTGGCAATTTAAAGTAAGGCGACCTTTGCTATGTACCGTGTTTCCCCGAAAGTAAGACAGTGTCTTACTTTCTTTTTATCCCCAAAAGCCCCACTATGTCTTACTTTCGGGGTATGTCTTATATTGGAAAAAAATTGTCAAATTTTTTGTTTTAACCATAAAATTAACATTTATTAACAACCTGAACAGTATTGTATTCACCACAAAACAGTTTTATAAAAGGAAGTGCCAAGAATGTCTTGTTACAACATTGCATAACATGTAAAACAATGAAAAATGGTAAGAACGAACAGTGGAATACTGGAAGATAAAACAGATTTATTCCATGACAACCATGTCATCATCCTCAGGAATATCATCATAAACATCCACACTCTTAGGTTCCTGTGGATTTTCTTGGGACTCTCGGGACGACATTTCTTGCCGAATCATTGGCCCATATTTCTCATGGGTAGCAACGGCACTGTCCTGAAATGAGCAGGCTTTGTCCAGGTAGCCAGCTCGCAGTGCATTTGCAACGCAGGTGTTAGTGATCTTATTCCAAGAATTCTTCACCCAGTTAACAATCTCTGACAGTCTGGGCTTCACAAAGTTCCCACGTACATTTCTCTCCATTCGGTTTTCAATGTAGTCATTGATTTCTACACGCAGATAGTCCTTGAACGGCTTGTTAATGGCGATATCGAGAGTCTGAAGATAAGCCGTCATCCCTGCAGGAATCATGATTTGGTCGATTCTCCGCTCATGAAGGAAGTTTTTCATGGTTTTGGCGCGGTGTGTGCTGGCTGCATCCCAGATCAGCATCCCTCTTTTGTTCCCGCGCATTACAAGCGGCAGCATTAAATCAAGCCACTTTCTTATAACATCTTGTGTGGCCCAGGCTTTTTCAGTTTCCAGCACATAAATGCCAGAAACCCGCTCAATCTTCTCCTTTTTGCCCTTTGCAATGAGTAGCGGTGTTGCTTTAGTGCCATCCAGACGAATCGTTAAAATGCAGGTGACACGTGCACTTTCATAAGCGGTGGAGGGAACGTACACTGAGGAGGCACCTCGTTGATCAATGGTGGTTTGAGCTGCTTGGCCCATGAACACGGCAGTTTCGTCCATGGCGATCATGTTGCAAAGACTGTATTTAGAGAAGTCAATGTCATCCACAAATTTCTTGTAGGCTAATGCACGTTTAACAATCTCAGCATCTTCCAACCTAAAGAGGGTTGTGGATCTTCTCAAAGACAGGTCATTGCGTTCAAGAAAGTTATCCACCCAGTGCTGTGATGCCTTGAATTGTTCAGGGGAAATGTCAAACTGTGGCGACACTGCAAGGGCATATTCCTGAATCTGAGCCCTGGTCACCACCAATGTCTTTGCTCTCCTGTCTGCAACCCACTCAGAGACTAGGCTTTCCAGCTCTGTATACATTGGTTGCCGACCACATCCAATCTTGCGCTTTTTAGCCATTCCGCTCTCCACTTTTTCACTCAGGTTAGTGTATTCTGCACGCCATTTTTGGACCAGTCGGTGATCCAGCATTTTCTCCTTGCAGAACTGCACTACATTTTTGCCCCAAGATTCTTCGACAATCGCTTTTTTATACTCCACGGTGTAACTCTTCCTTTTACCACTGGAACCGGAAGCGCTCATGTCTAGGGCCTAAAATATAGCATACGGTATAAGCACTGCTTGTATCACAGTCTCCCATAGGGTTACAGCCCCATACAGTATCCCACACCGCCTTCCATAGGGTTACAGCCCCATACAGTATCCCACACCGCCTTCCATAGGGTTACAGCCCCATACAGTATAACACACAGCCTTCCATAGGGTTACAGCTCCATACAGTATCCCACACAGCGTGTTTTTGTATGTTGTCCTGATGGACCACGGAAAACATTACTGCTGCTCCCGCGGCCTCCACATCCCTCCGCTCATCCCGCTCTAACCGTCCGCATCCCGCAGTTAAAGGGGCACTGACAGCTAAAAAAACTGTGTAAAATGTGTTTTTTTAGTGTATATGCATTTTACCTTCTGTGACGGGCGGGGGGGGGGGTTTCTTTGGAGTAGGGACGTGCCCGAGTAAATTTGCATAGGCGCGTCCTAAGCCGTCAAACAGCTCATGTGGGCACAGCAAAGTGCAAACCTGTACCTATACCTGTATCTAACCCAGTGTGATACAGTACCACCTGCTGTATTTAATCCAGTGTGACACCTGCTGATACCCACTGGGTTACATACAGCAGATGATACCCCAGTATGCCAGTGTGTATGTTTTACTGATGTAATACTGTGTGCATTACCGTATTTTACGCAGGAGGCGGCAGTGACAAGTGCAGGGGACGGCGCGGTGACGTATGGAGAGGGGGACGGCGCAGGCGTGGGTCAGACGGAGGCGGCAGACGCGGTGACGTATGAAGGGGGGGGGCGGCGCGTAAGTGGGCA
The DNA here is from genome assembly GCF_046119375.1 of Phyllobates terribilis. Lineage (NCBI taxonomy): Eukaryota > Metazoa > Chordata > Amphibia > Anura > Dendrobatidae > Phyllobates > Phyllobates terribilis. The sequence goes on along the minus strand of NW_027362768.1, from coordinate 28,758,273 downwards.
GGAGGCGGCGCGCAGCTAGATGAGAGGGAGACGGCCGTGTTTCCCCGAAAGTAAGACATATGTCTTACTTTCGGGGTACGGCTTATATTAGCCGAGCCCCCCTGAAACCCCCGATACGTCTTACAATCGGGGGTGTCTTACTTTCGGGGAAACACGGTAGGATGACCCTTGCACTATACATTTCCCACACAATGTCTTTAGCAGGTGACATAATACAGGCCAGGGATGTAATGTCATTCTGATGCCAAATGTCATGGTTAAAAGAAAAAAGGGTTTGGTACCGTGTTAGTCAGTTGGAAAAAAGATTGCTCTCAGTGGGAAAAACAAGATAATCTTGTAGTTATGATACCTTTTAATGGCTAACAAAAATAAAATAAATGACATTACAAAGCAAGCTTTCAAGACTTCTCAGAACTGAGCAAATGATCAAAGAAGTGATATAGAAGGGTTAATGTTTTTTTCCTCCCTGTTGTACATTGCTATATTTCTCTATTCTTGTTTTCTGTTTTAACATTCTTGTTTAGAATTATCCAGCCTCATAGTCAAGGATTTTATGCTTCTTATCTCATATGCAATATTCTTATGATTTCTGCAAAAACATGTTATGGGGACAGGGTGAATAAAGTCATCATGACCTGGGTAAACAGGGGGGCTACATGGGATACATTGAGTTGCATTGCTTGTAAATGGTATAAGAGATAGTATTCTTTGTGTGAATAAACAGAAATTGATTTGCTCACGACCTGTGTGCAGTCCTTTCTCCAAGCGCTCGTTATATTGGAGCATCTAATCTCTTAATTTGGCCTCACTGGTGATCCAGCATATCTGATTTTGGGTCAGAACAAAATCAGCTACAACAGAAGTCTCGAAAGCTTGCTTTGTAACATCATTTATTTTTTTTGTTAGCTATTAAAAGGTAGGATAACTACAAGATTATCTTCTTTTTTCCAAATATCATGGTAACATGGTATATGACTGACACAGCTGGAGCTGTCACATCAAAGTTACAGGATTCATGGGGACGTTTCATTCAGTCTTCTAATCATGATAACAATTTCTGTTATAAAATATATAATATACAATACAATGTAAAACCTCAGGTGATTTCTGCCCATTCTGAGAACTGACTGACTCTATAACAAGTCAACTGACACTTTACGCTGGCCCATGCCTATGGGGACTGAACCATCATTATCATGATCTTGTGGTCCTCATACAGTTTTCAGAATGTTTACACTGACAGATGTGCAACCAATAAAGATTATTATTAGGCCACATAAAAAATGCAATTAGCTAACAACCGATCATCACTGCCATGTTTACACGGTTCAATAATTGCTAATTCGACTGACTATCAACCCATGTAAAAGAGCCTTACATTATGTGCAGAAGGAATTTTTTGAAGGTAGTCAAAAGCAATGGTCCTGATTCACTAAGACTGCTGTTTTGCAAGCCAATGTTAACTAACAGTACCGCTGGAGTAAGGTGCCACTTAATGAATTAAGCCGGGGTCACATGGCCGTTGATTCTCTCACGCAAGAGAATCGGGGACGATTATGTAAATACTCTCGGATCAAACTCTGTCAGAGTCTGATCCGAGTGTCAGTGCACTGTGCTCCAATCCCCTCACATGAGAGAATCAGAGCACATGTGCGGAGGAGACGGAGAAAGTAATTTCTCCACTTTCTGCATAGCTTGTGTCCGCGGTAATCGCACTGCACTCAGATGACATAGACTTGTATGGTTGCGTGTGAGCTAAGTCTCGCAGCCACTTGCAGCATGCTGCGATTGTTTTCTAATGCCGAATCGGATCGCAGATCTGCACTGCCTCATAGAATAACACTGGTCAGAGTGCTATCCGATAAGACATCGCACAGCACTCAGCCATGTTATACGCTTCTGTGAGTGCCAACAAAGGGTTTTCAACCAAGTACTAGAAATGAACATTTTATTTACAATTATTTAATCTGTCCAATTACTTTTGGTCCCTTTAAAAACAGGGTGGCACATGTTAAGGAGCTGAAACTCCTAAACCCTTCATCCAATTTTAATGTGGATACCCTCAAATGAAAGTTGAAAGTCAGAACTTCAACTGCATCTGAATTGTTTTGTTTAAAAATCATTGTGGTAATGTCTAGAACCAAAATTAGAAAAATGTTGTCTCTGTCCAAATATATATGGACTTAACTGTATATTACAAAACCTTTCTGGATGACCTACTCCCCACTTTAACACCCCTGTTTAATTCCTTCCTAAAAGGATCTGTGATCCCTGGTTCTATGCTACACTCATTCATAACCTTAATCTTAAACCAGGTAAAGATAGATTGGATTATAAGAACTATAGACCAATGGCCCTTCTTAACTCGAATGATAAAATATTTACTAAATAAATTGCAATCCGGATTGCAATCTTACTCTCCTTGATCCATACGGTTCAAGTTGTCCCATACAGACAAGGTGGTGACAACACCAGAAAGGCAATTGATCTTATAGATACAGTGGCATGTAAAAGTTTGGGCACCTCTGGTCAAAATTACTGTTATTGTGAACAGTTAAGCAAGTTGAAGATGAAATGATTTCTAAAAGGCCTAAAATTAAAAAATAACACATTTCCTTTGTATTTTAGGCAAAAAAAATATATATTTTTTTCATTTTAAAAATTACAAAAAGGAAATTGGGCCAATGAAAAAGTTTGGGCACCCTGCAAGGTTAGTACCTAGTAGGACCCCCTTTTGAAAGCATCACAGCTTGTAAATGCTTTTTGTAGCCAGACAAGAGTCTTTCAATTCTTGTTTGAGGGATTTTCATCCATTCTTCCTTGGAAAATTCTTCCAGTTCTGTGAGATTCCTGGGTCTTCTTGCATGCACCACATTTTTGAGGTCTAGCCACAGATTTGCAATGATGTTCAGATCTGAGGACTGTGAGGGCCATGGTCTCTCTTTGCCTATGACATTCTTTTAACACTCACCATACCTTAGGTCTCTCTCCCCAACCTATACTACATTCTACTAGAATTTGGTGTTTTGTCAGGCTACAAAACAAACACAACCAAAACAGAGGCCCTTCCACTAAATATACCCGATTTCCAACTAAACCTTCTTCGTAATAACTTTAAATATCATTGGAGGGACACTCCTCAAAAATATAGGAATCAACCATACATCCTCATTTTATACTCTTTATGTGAATAACTTTCCTCCACTTAATAAAGAAATTTCATTTCTGTTGACGAAATGGATGTTTCTCCCCCTATTCTTATGGGGTTGTATTTGAGAAAAAAAAATAATACCATTCTCCCATAATTATTATATTTGTTTGAAACCTTGCCCATACCTATTCCGCCCAGAGATTTATAATCACTCCAGGCAGCTACTAAATACAGGAGGGCCAGCAGCTCCTCATTTTGTCCATTACTACTGGGCAACACAGCAGAAGAATCCCAGCCTAGTCATCTAAACCTGTCTTAATGAAATGGATGGAAATTGAAAAATTATGGCTGGCTCCGGCACATCCTAACTCTCTGATCTGGAATGGTTATTATAACCAATGGTCCTCACTAGAAACGTATGGAGGATGTTTTTGTGTCACCCAAACTGTTTAACTCTGCAAATATAACCAACTACAAAATTAGCATTTTGTACTCCTCTGATTAGTGGAAATCGAAGATATCTGTCTATACGTTTCCCTTATTTCACTACATTGAGATTAGACACTTTGCTTCAACCAAATTTCATAGTTTACAAGTTCCATCCCAACACCCTTCAAAAGACTCTGTAGAAATGGCCCATCAACCAGAGAATTAATGTCAGATATCCATAATATTATACAAAACCTTGATGCAAACTCCTTGACTAGGAACTCCTATATGCTTAACCTCTTCAGCCCTGGGCCATTTTCCTTTTTTTTTCTTTTTTTCCTCCCTTTCTTCCAAGAGCCATAACTTTTAATTTTTCCATCAATATAGCCATATGAGGGATTGTTTTTTTTGTGGGACGAATTGTACTTTGGAATGACACCATTGGTTTTATCATATAGTGTACTGAACAGGAAAAAAATTCCACGTGCAGTGAAATTGTAAAAAAGTGCAATTCCACAATTATTTTTGGCCTTTTTTATTTACCATGTTTTCTATATGGTAAACACTGATCTGGCAATATGATTCTCCAGGTCAGTAGGAGCACGCAGATACCAAACATCTATACTTTTTTTTTATTTAAGTGGTGAAAATTTTTTGGGAAGTTTGCATAAAAAAATACATTTTAATGCAGTGTTGCTGCAGCCAAAAAAACACAATTTTGGAGTTTCTATTTTTTGGTCGTTATGCTGTTTACTGATGAGATTAATTTATTTTATATTTTGATAGATCTGACATTTCTGAACGAAGTGATATCAAATGGGGTATTAGTGTGCAATTTAAACTTTTGTGTTTATTTTTTTTTACTTTATGTAATAGTCCCCTTAAGAGACTGGAAGAGCCCTGCTATGTATAACAGAAATCACGATCTCCTATGAACACCAGCCACGAGCCTGTGTTCACAGGAGTATCATAATGACAGGCACAGGGGTCATTAGCAGACCCCGGCTGTCATGACAACCCATTGGCATCCCGTGATCACATGACAAGGGCGACAATGGGCGTGTTATATCCCGCTATCAGTGATTGACAGTGGGATTTAACTGGTCAACAGTCACGGGTGGAGCACCACTCTGTCTGTGGCTATTAAAGGCACATGATGACTGATTAAATTAGTCATCATGTGCAGGGAAAGTTGCGAGCTCAGCGTGTGATCCCACGTCAAAGTCAGGGACACGATATATGACATAAATATATGTCATATGTCATGAAGGGGTTAAATGGGAAGAATATTTGGGCAGAACTTTAAGTGACGCTGAATGGAGATTTGTTTGGTCTAGAGCAGCCATCTCGGCATCACGCATTACAAATAAAGAGAACCACTATAAAATTCTCCACTTCTGGTACCATACTCCAGAGATTTTTACATAAACTAGACCCATCTATTTCACCTCTTTGCTGGAGATGTGCCTTATCAGGAGGGGCCATTGTTCATTTATATGGGGATTTTTCCCTGATTAGACATTTTGGATAAATGTATAAACTTTGGTTAAGCAGGTCTTCGATCTGGATGTTTCCCTAGAGCCTCAGCTTTTTTTAAATAAATATTTTACCACAGAAAATTTCTAAGAAAACCATCAAACTACTCTTTGCATATATTGATGGCTGCACGCTGCTTAATAGCCTATCATTGGAAACAAACCTCTCTATCCATACATGATCTATATACTAGGATTAAATTGTTCTGCCTTGAGCAAAAACACTGTTGAGAGATCTAATCTTGTTTGGTCCCTCTGGGATACCTTTTGGGCCCTATTCTCACTATTTAAAGGGAATGTGTCACCCCTCTGGGCGATATCAGACCTCTACTATGGCCATACAGTGTATAGAAAAGTACATCTATACTTACCTGTATGCCTCATAGCAGAGGTCTGATTGCAGAGAAAAGCACTTTAATCAATTCTTTCGGCAGGCGCAGGAAAGTGACAGTGACCAGCAAATTGGTTCTGTAGTACAAATAAATAGGAAGAGCCTTTTAAGCATTTTGCAAGTGATTTTTCAGGGTTTTTTTTTCAAACACCTAAAAAAGTCTATGTGCATATAATAATAAAGCTATCCAGATATCAGTGACTGATGTAACAATTTGTTATGTTCACGATAACAAGTGATATAGGGGATTAGGTGTGGTCTACTATTAATGAAAACAACACCACCTGTCTGTGGGCAGTGCTTGTTATTGTAGCTCATCTTTATTGAAAGATAACTTGTCAGCACGATTTTATAAAGTAAAGCCATTGCTGTAATGCCACTGTAACACTGATTACATTGTTACTTTTGGTGAAGAAATCCGCTTTGTGGTTCTTCTTTAATCACTATTTGAAGTTTTCTGCTCATCAGATTTCGGTGCTTTTCTCCCTGTCTGTGATTCCGCGGCCCCTCCACCTGCCTCCAGTCTGTGGATGACAGATCACTGCTGAGATTTCAAACAAAGGAGGCAGGTCATTCATAGACTGGAGGCAGCAGAGGGGCGGGGGACCACAGACAGGGAGGAGAAGACCCAGTGCACAGTCCAGCCCCTGTGCACTGAAATCTGATGAGCAGAAAACTTCAAATGGTGACTAAAGAAGAACCACAAAGCAGATTTCATCACCAAAGGTATCAATCTGTGTTACAGCGCCATTACAGCCATGTCTTTACATTACAAAATACTGCAGACAGGTTCTCTTTAAGTCAGTAGGGTTAATTGTAGGATACTTCTAGCAGATCCTTTTTCCTAACTGTAAATAACCCCTTTTACAAAAACCTGTGTTATAAAAATTACTATATTGAACTTGTATTTATTGTTCTTTTTTATTGATATTTTGTAATGGTTCTTTGTTATGGGGTTTGTTAATAATTCAACATAAAGCACAAAATGAAACAGACTGGTCACTCAATCTGTGATTAAATGTGTTCAAAAGGGTATTTATTCCTAGCAAAAAAAAATTGATAATTATCTTATTGATGGAAGCTGATTAATCACTTGATGACGGGATCTTTTATACTTACCCCTACCTCTCGATTACCCTCCCTTTTGCCTCTACACTCCAATAGTGGCATCCATCCCTTACGATGTTTCTCTTTTCCCAATCTCCTACTTTAATATACTTTCTTTTTATATTATCCTAATATAGCTCAGACTTTATATGTAACTTTATTGTCAAGCAAAATACTAATCTAGGAATGTACACACTCCTGATATATTTTTGGTGATAATGTACTTTAATACAGTAAATGACTTAAATCCAATAATCTGGCAATGAGCATTTATATTATAGCGACCCTCATTCCTGACTATCGTCTGTCTAAACAAGCCAGCAATTAACCAGTGAATGAGCAAAACAAACAAGCAAAAATGATAATTCTCGGCAGCACATTGTCTTGTGTAAACAGATGTGCTGCCGATAATTTTGATGTGCTATGCCCACAGTGCGATGGTATCCTTCTTTGCACATAGAATTCTGGACGGACTGTCTAAACAGGCCACTAAGCGACCACCAATAACTTGCATGTAAACCAATTGGCAACCATTGTAATGCAGCGATTGTGCAGCCTATACCCAGCACTATTTTGCCATTAGTTTGCTGCAGTTGTACCCTGAGTTAAATTTATCCTATTGTATTGTTTTATTTTATGTTGTTACTGTTATTTAAATTTTTTTTTTGGGGGGAGGGGGAGTTAAATGAACGTTTGTTGAAAGTTAATAAAAGAAAGTGAAGTTGTTAAAAAAAAAATGAAATTGTTATAGAACCCAAATAACGTCTTTCATTTCAGATCAAAATTGGACATATGTGGAAATTCTTGGAATGGTGAAAATAGACGTCTAAAGAGAATAAAAATTGTAGTGACATAATAAACTGGCACACAATATAACAAGCTATTTCTATACTACTGTATATAAACTGTACATGCTTTCTTTCCCGCATATTTTCTGAATTGTACACTTATTTTGTTTGTTTGTGCCTCCATACAATGCCATTGGTTTGGTACATTTTATACATTTCTTTTTTAAATATCTACATGTATGGGTAACATATTAGAAACAGAAAAAGAAACAGGCAGCATTCTGAAAAAAGAATGCAAAAAACTGGCAGAACTTTATTGACCCATTTCAGTGCGACTTTTCATATCCAGAACAACAACAGCACTCTAACAGCACAAATCATCATTTATGGTTTTTTTTTTAAGTCACTTTTCTTTTAATGCCTTATGGTTTTCACGAAATTTATCAAATTGGCGCACGATGTTCATGAATTTTGCACAAAAGTAAAAATGCTCTTTATTTCTGTCTTTAACCTTTTAGAGTGAAAAGTTGCAAGAGTCTCAAAATTTGCACAAAATGTTTCTGGTGTACATAAAATCACTAAGAGGGTTGGGCACTATAGTACTTTTACATGAAAAAGTTGTGACTTTTACAAAACGTGCAATTGATCAATCAACCGAAAACATCTGAAAACCCTAAACCTCACACATTATGGCGAAAATTAAGAAAAAAAGGTGAACACATTAAATAAATTAATAAATTAAAAGAAGAATAAGGTGCAAATGAAAAACAGGCGAAAACCATCAACAACTAGACAAAAAGAGGCGCAAATATAATAATGTGATTTACAATGCAAATAGACAGCGTGTCTGAAACTCTTTTTTAACACGTCAGGATGACAATCAGAATGTCAGATATTCAAAGTAAAACATCACTGTCGTTTTTGTGCTAACCAGTATAATAAAAAAAAAAATGTTCTTCTTCTCCTGGGATTTAGAACCTCAAAGCTCCACGCTATGAGGCTGAAGCTTTACCATTCATCCATGGGGTCAAATAATAGTGGCTGGTGGTTTTTCTTGGCTTATGGGATCAACGATGAAAATACTCAGGGTGTCTAAAAGTCATTGTGATCCTGATATTTGAAGAAAGTCAGATATCAGAGTCACATATCAACGTCACACATCATTTGAATTTGACTTGGAGGAGGTCTGTGTGAAAGTCCCAATGAGTTTCAGACAGGTTTGCACTGAAAACCACATAACCAAATAGATTGCCTACATTTCTTCAACTGAGAGTATAACTCAATGGTAAGAGTACTGGCTTCTAGACATAGAGTTTAGGGTTCAAGTCCCAGCAGCGTACAGTGAACTTTTTATTATTATTAGTTGTCAGTCAGTTCTCAAAGTGACTTATCAAAGTCAGATGTCAAAATCACATATCAAAGTCATATGTCAAAATCACTTATCAAGGTCACATATCAAAGTCATATGTCAAAATCACTTATCAAGGTCACATATCAAAGTCAGATGTCAAAGTAACTTATCAAAGTCAGTTCTCAGACAGGGTATTTAGCCTCAAACTGACATTATTCTGATGTTTGACTTTGATATCTGATCATGTCCTAAAATGGACACTGTACTAAGTATATCATATCAGTCATCACAACTTACAATTTGCCAAATCCAGATTTACAGCCTTTTCCTGGACAAAAATGGAAGTATTTCTTGGCTTCCTGAACTTCCTTTCAGTTTTTCTCATTTCACCTGCCGGATATCTATAGTACATGAAACACAGTAAAATCTCATACAATGTCACAAAAATGTACTGTATACAGCTGCTACACACTACTGAGGAACAATCTACACTAATACCAAAGTCCTTGTCCAATATGTGTTACATTATCATCACTGCTGTCACTCACCTCCCCCAAAAAGCATCATGGTCCCAAAAATATTATTGCCCAGTATTTATAGTGCAGCTATGCAAGGATGCCATCATGAGACACAAGTGGTGGCAGTGAGTCATTTGCCTTCTCAAGGTGGCTATGAACTAGCTAAGATATTTCTCCAGTTTTTAAAGTGAATGTCTATCATTGGGGGTCATTTAAAGGGAACCTGTCACCTCGGAAAATACTCTTAATCTGCAGATATAGGGTTAATCTGCAGGTAAATAGTGTTACAATGCAGCCCGTCCACCTTACTGAAACCATACCACCCAACCGTCCCGTATTCTGCAGGACTGTCCCTATTTCAGGGCTCAGTCCCGCTTCCCGTCACAGTTCAGTTGTTCTCCCGGGTTCTATTTATACTCACCTCTCCAATGTCGCTCCGTAGCTCCTCCTCCTCGGGGGGGGGCGGGGCTGCTCACTGGTCAGTGAATAAATTAAATTATATTACACTCACCTCTTCTTTCTCCTGTGATCGCACCTGCCCGGAACTCAAACTGGGATTTAGTTAACTTGACTCAACAACGCTGACAATGCATTGTAGAGTCAAGATGCACAGACATTGTGTATAGCAATGTATTTTTATGGTGCCTGTATACTGAATGTATTTTTATGGTGCCTGTATACTGAGCTGAAGAAAATGATTTTTTGATCCTATAAGTAAAAGTAGTAAATTTGTGAACAATTACAAAATATATATATATTTTTCTGTGAGTCTTGAACCCACAACCTTAAAAACAATACTGACACAGCAGACACTTATCCTGCTGACCCACCAGCTCTAGTGCAGTCACTGTAAGAATTCTGTCTTCTTGACCCGTACTGCAGCCTTTAACTACAGGTTAATTGTGCTAGTCTAAATACTCTGCTGGGTACTATATATGTAATTTTATTTTACAGGGAGTATAAGAGATTTTTCCAGACTAAAAAAATTGCTAAAAAAATAATAAAGAAAAACATTTGATAATGAAAAAAATATTGTCATTTTTAATGCATTTTGTAAAAAATAATGAACATCACAAATCAGCAAACAACATGGACATATTTGGTGTCCCTTGTAATTGTAACGACCCGCACAACACAGCGATCAGATTATGTACGGGGATCGGTAAATGGCATAAAAAAATGGCGTGATAGATATTTTTTCTTTATTAAACCAATAAAAAATATAATAAAACTGTAATGCTGAGGCCGTGTTCACACGTAGTGTAAATGCTGCGTTCTTTTTGCTGCATTTTTTCTGCAGGTGTTTGCACCAGGCAATGCAGTAACAATCTTCTCTGACTATTGTGTGTTTACTGAGTTTCTTTTATCGTTTTCCTGCTTATTTAATGTGATTTTGGTGCAGATATGAAGCATAGTTTTTAATAGTACAGAAAAACTTTGATTCTGCACTTAAAAATGCAGTAGCGTTTTTTTCTCCAAGCGTTTTTTTTTTCAGAAGAAGCCTATAGAGAAAAAATGCACCAAAACTGCAGAGTAGTGATGAGCGAGCGTGTATTGTTAACCCTTTTGGTGCGCACGCTCGGGTGTTTTCGGCGTGCTCAGAATCTATGTTTGAGCCGCCGCGGCTGCATGTGTCGCGGCTGTTAGACAGCTGTGACACATGCAGGATGCCGTAACACATGCAGCCGTGGCGGCACTATCATAAATGCTGAGCATGCTTGCCGAAAGGGTTAACAACACATGCTCACTCATCACTACCGCAGAGTTCAGCCGCGTCTTCAGACGCTTCTATGTGGAGCCTAAAAAAATGCAGATACTTCATTAAGTGCAAAATCAAAGCTTTTCTGTACTATAAAAAGCACCTTACATCTGCACCAGAAATGCATCAAATAACGGGGAGAAGATTGTTATTGTGGAGTTTGGTGCGGACAGCTGCAGAAAACAAAGAACACAGTAAGTCTGCAATATGTGAACATGGCCTTACAGACACAAAAAAGCCAGATGTCGCATAGTGAAGCTACATAATGATGAGAAAGTTCTGGCGGCTCCAACTGTGAATGAGGAACAACAAATAATCTACAGGTCCCAACTAGAGATGAGCAGGACGCACAGATGAAGTCACGCTGCCCTGAAAGATAAGAGATTGGCGGCCTCGCTCCAGCCGCCAGGTACCACTGACCCGGACGCTGGACCAGAGACCCGGGAATCCATCCGCTCATCTCTAGTCCCAACTGTCCCGGATACAGCGGACAGTCCTGGATTTGGGTCTACAACCTGCAGTCTTGGCCGTCTGCTGAATTTCCCTCACTACCAGCGCCCCTCTGACAACTCCTCCTGCCAGGGGAGAAAGATAGTGATAAATGGGCATGGATTGGGGTGTGGCCAGGGCGTGGCAAACAATTTGCCACAGCACACTACACATGCCGCATAATTTGTCCCTCTTTCTGTTCTTCAAAAGTTGGCAGGTATGCTGAAACTGCGGTTACCAGGAGAAAATGAACTTGGAGAGGTGTACACAGAGCAGCAGCAGTCACTACTTACAGCACTGAGGCTCTAAAGCATGTCCTGACACTTTGATTAACAGCCGGCTCTGCTATGCATCTTTGCAGAACGAGCTGTCAGTCAAAGTAGAGGTGTATCTAGATTTTCCAGCACCCGGGCAAGAATTCAGTTTAGTGCCCCCTCCCTCCTCCATCCCAAGCCCATATGAGATTTGCACACTTAGTCACGTGCCGACGATTTGCGCTTCCTAATTCTCTCAATGTTCAGTGAAAAACTGAGAGAAGCAGGAAGAGAAACTCATTGTCATGTGACTGTAAGGCCAGGGTCACACCAGTGTATAATATCTGATGCGATATGTTAATGACACTCGGCTCCTGCTCTGTTGTGAGCGTGAGCCAAGTGTCAGTGCTCTGTGCTCCAATCCTCTCGTATCAGAGGATTGCAGCACAGCTGCGGAGGAAACAGAGAAAGTAATTTCTCCATCTTCTCTGTTGCTGGCGTTGGCGGGAATTGCACTGCACTCGGGTGATATCCAAGTGCAATGCGATATTTCACTCACACCCATAGGCTTATATGAGTGCGTGTGATCCGATTTGCGGATGCAAACACAGCATGCTGCAATTGTTTTCGTATGCCGAATCGGTATGAGTAAATAATCGCAGATGTGAGCTACACTATAGGGTAACATTGGGGAGATTGCAATCCGATTTTTTATCGGATTGCACTTGTCCGATTGTATCGCAAGTGAGAGTGAGCCCTCAATTGCATATGAGTCAAGTGGCCATGTGATGACTGCTGGAATCTGCAAGCAGAGCTGAATCCTGACATTGAGTATATTACACACTGTTAGGATTGGCATGCTACAGGACTTCATTTTATTATTAAAGGTCTAGGTTTAAGATGAAAGTCTGCAATCACTCTAGATGACTGCAGGCTTCTGAATTCTCAACTCGCATTCACTGCACACTTTTAGAATTCTCCCTTGCCAGTGGCAAGAGTGGACGGTCATATCAGCACAAGTATGCGATTTGTATACTTTTGGCAACATTCCAACTAGACGTGTCCAGCCTCACTCAAATACTTTTCATTGAGTAAGGCCATGCATGTCTAGTCGGTATGTGACCGCATGCATGCAAATTGCCAGCACCAGAGAATCCTGATGACGTGCAGTGCACACTGTGAGAATTCAGAAGTCTGCAGTCACATAGAATGACTGCAGACTCATCACAAACTTGGGCAACTCCTTTAATGCTTCTAACATAAATAAAAATATGAGAATTAGTCAGCATCACAAAAAAACATTTACATCCAGTTTCCTTATAGATGGCATTGTCTCTGATTGAGGTGGTTCTCTTTCTTTTCTTCATCTTGTTCAAACGCCATAATGACTTTTCACAGTCACAGCTCGTCTCTACAGACTGCCATCTTCTCTGGTCTTCTGCATCACATCCTCACATGATACCCTTAAAAATAGCAGTGTCATTATAATGCTCCTGAATAAAAATATCTGCCCTGTGCTCAGCCCCTGAATAAAATAATTGCCCCTTACTATATTCTCTGCACAAAATATGACCCACACACTGTGCCTCTTATGGTACATGCCCAGTAGTGCCCAGTTAGTCATCTAACACTGGGTCCCCCCTAGAGAGCCCAGTCTCTATACTTCTCCTCCCTCCCTTGCTACTCATATTTTGTCCGCACCCATCCCCTACTCACCATACTGTGTCTGCAACCATCCCCCATACATGCCCCCCATCTACTCCCTTGCTGTCTATACTGTCTTCAAATTCCTCCCGCTCCCCATATTGTGTCTGTGTTATGCACTTTGCAGAGGGACCCAGCAAGACTGGCACCAAACCAGCAAAGGAGCAGTGACAGGCGCACTTGGCACAAGCTGCCCAGCTAGGTGAGCCCTTGAGGGCCAGGAATATTCTTCACCCAGCCCCTAGTAAATGGAAGGGGGACTTTTGCAGAGCACTTCCCAGGCCCACTGTCGTCGGACAGCTGGCGTCTGGTGACGAGGCTGGTGCCTAGTCAAGAACCAGGTGTGTACCTCTGCAAGAACCCCAGGAAGTGCAACCAGAAGAGAAAATGAGAAAACCCCTGAAAAGATAGCAACACTAATGCTAGCACCACTCACCACCTAGGTAACTAGTAACTGCAATAAACAGCACAAGACTGAACAGGAAGAAAGATTATATAGCCAGTCTAAAGATCAGGTGTTGACTACCTCCCAATCATCCCAAGACAGCCACTCCCTGCTAGCTTGCACAGCAGAATGAACAAAATTCCACCACTGCTTAGTGCCAGACAGAGCAGTGTCCTGTGTTGCTTGGCAACCAGAGAAATCAGTGAGAGACATGTGACTCGCCCCCTGGGCCGTGGGGTACTCGGTAGCCGGGCCGGTCGTTGGGGCTGAGGATGTTACAGTGGCAGTGACCCGCTCTGTGACCCAGGGCAGTCAATGAAAAGAGGAATAATTTAATAAAGGGGATTTAAAGTTCTTTTAATGTTCGTGACGCCACCTGTGGTATGCAGCTAAAGGGAGCCGCCGCTGCGGAGCAGGTCGTCTGGAGCTGTTGTTAATGCAGCAGAGTTGGTTTAGCTCTCCACAGGTAGAGCTTAGCTCCAGGGCAGTGTAGATGTTGTATGATGTAGATGTTGCTGTGCAGTATGGTGCAGGGGGATGATGGCTCAGTGGCAGTGGGGTGCAGTCTTCAGGGTTTACGCACAGTTGTGAAGTTCCTCAGGTTACACTTTCCGGATTATAACCACCCCCGTCGTCCTGTGCTTACTCAGGGAAGGGTTCAGCAAACCCTCAGGTACCTCCGGAGTACGTAATGGGATCCCCTTCTATGTGTTCCTTCTGGCCGTCTCCCTGCACCTCACACCCAGTGTCCCAAGCCAGTGACCGCGGACCTTGTCGGGCGACGTTTTCTCTGTCCCCTGGGTCCTCTATGGCCACCTTTTTGGTGAGTTAGATGTGGTTGTTGGCTGCAGCACCTGTAATGCTGCACCCTCCGGTTACCTAGTTGAACGTTGCAATTCTCACTAGTTAGGGGCCGATCCTCTCTGCGGCCTGATCCCTCCACGTCCTGGTAGATTCGGGTGTACAGGTGGCCTCCAGCACTTCCTGTACCCCTAGGATCCCCTCTTTCCTTCTGGAGCCTTCCTTCCTGCTCCTCTTCTCTCTTCAGTCAGTCTCACCTCCTGGGCCTCTCTCACTAGGCCCGCTCCGCCTGAGCGGAGCTCCTGCAGAGCTCCTGCTCCCACTCACTGTTCTCCTCTGACTGGAACCCTTGTAGATGGTTCCATCCCTTTTTATACACTTGCCGAAGTGCTCCCCTAAACTCTTCCTCAGCCCACACCCACTACATGGTTCCTGTTAGAACCCTCCTGTTAGTTTTTTCTATCTTGTGTTTTGCGGTCACGTGACCATCTGCCTTTATATTCCAGCTCCGCCCTTCTGGCTGTGCTGGACTTCAGTGTTGTTTGACTGTTTTGCTAGCCTGGTGCTTCGGTTCCTATCTCTGTCAGTTCGCTTGGTCCTCTGGGACCTCTAGTACTTTTTGTCAGTTTGTCTTTGTGTTCTGCAACAACTTCTGTTTAGGAGGTGTCCCATTTTTGTTCCAGTCCTTAGTTCTTTTAGGGACCCCTCCCTTAATTCTATAGGTCTTCGTTCAGACTAGCTGAGGACTAAGGTGGGTCTGTTCACTAGGAACAGGCTGCCCGCTACATCGTAGGGATTCAGCCTTGTCTTACAGTAGGGACAGCTTTCCCCTATCTTTCCTTAGTACATGTTGCAGATCATAACAGTTCCCCCTCTCTTGGTTCCCCCACTCCAGCCAGGGACAGGGCTCAGCAGAGGAGCAGCGCATCTTGCCCCTCCTGCTGGTCTGGAGTAGTGTAGTGTTGGATGCAGGTGTTTGGGTTCCGGGCAGTACTCCATCCTTACCTGAGAGTGAGATACCACACCTCTGGGTGAGATGCAGTACCTCTGTGGCGACTGAACCCGCAGGGGCGCCACACTAGCGTCCCACGCCCCCACACATCCTACATCACCAGAACGCGATTGTCCCAATCTTATGAAGCGTCTTCGTGCACGCATAGTAGCTCCACCTCCAGGGCCAGGACAACGACGGCACCCACGACCAGAGCAGCACAACACCAGACCTGCTCCATTCCCAGCACAGAACCACGATACCTAACAGTCTGCACCTGTCCCTTCCTTGCTCCCCAAACTGTGTACTCAAATCGCCAGTTACACTTAATCTTCCCCACCCCGTTACACTAAAGCGTTCCCAAATACCCATCCCTGTTACACTAAAGCTTCCCAAACCACCCACCCCCGTTACACTAAATCTTCTCCACCCCCATTACACTAAATCTTCCCGACCCTGTTACACTAAGGCTGCGTGCCCACTATGCGTTTTTCAAGCGTTTTTGCCGCGAAATTTCCACAGACCTGACTACACTGCCGTCGCCCTGACCCGGCGGTCAGAGCTTCCATTGTACTCGCATCTGAAAGACGTGAGTATAATTGATCACTGCGAGCCAATGGTGCACCTTCTCTGAGCTGGCTGTTAGATTGACAGCTGGCTCAGAGAACGGCTTACAGCCACCGTTCACAGTATAGTGAGCCACTGCCACTGTGAGCAACTTTCGTGGCTCTTTGTACGCCCCCATGACTGAAAGGCTGCGGCTTCCGGCAGGATATTGTCATAGATGTAATGGTAAAATCTATAAAGCCATCTCTTGAAAGTGGACATGTCACCCTCATATTGAACATTGAAGCATGGCTTAATTATGACTTGGGAATGGAACTAGAACTAGTACTCTAAGAATACTACATCTGACTCCTGTTCAGCTATGTCCTACTGCTGTGAACAGGTAATTGAAGTAGGTTATCTGCTGGAGAACAGACAGAAGGTCTGGACCCAGTGTATACCAGAGGCTGGGAGGCAACAAATTTATCACTCTTCTGGTCTTCAAAGGAATTATATCAGACAATCTGGCACCAAAGTCCAGTTAAGAATATTGTTTTTTTTGTGACAGGCACTGGTCCTACAGTTATGGGAGACATATTTTCGGCATTGTGACAAAGTGGCGGACATAACGCATTAACTTAAATCTCTGGGCAGCCTGCGTGTCAGTCCCAAAGTAATATCGGACAGATATATAAGCCACGTTTCCTATCTATAGAAAGCTAAAATCATGATAGGAAATATGGCATTAATATCTCCCTAGCCACGTCTCATTGACCAGCCCCCCTATGAGCTCCCCAAGGAGAGGCATGTGGGAGTGGCTTATCTAATAAATACAGATTCTAAATTCTAGTCATTGTCAGTCCTGGAAGATACTGTTCTCTGTAGTTCTGTACCGTTTTCAAAGGAGTGCTTCCCTCTGCTCAGATCTGTGCCATTTCCGTGACATCAGGTCTAGTACTCTTCTTTTGTTATCCCTTTTTATTTTATGTAATTGTATGTACTGTACTGTTTTGTCCCCTTTAGTAACATCTTTTGTATATTTTTATAAACACTGTCTGCTCTTCGGCTTAAATATATAAAATTTAATAGCTTAGTTCCTCTTGCTCTGTAAATTGCATTCCTATAGCCATATGCTACCCGTAACGGGTGTCCAATCAGCCTCTATAAATAATTGGTGGTGGCAGCTAGTTTTCTTGTGTTATTGCTGAGGTTGGCAGTTACCGTACTGGAGAATATATATATTCTATGCGTTGGAATCGGATGTGTATATACTGTACGTTCACTGTGAGTTCCCCAATCACCAGACTAGTAGCGAAAGTAGCTGTCCATCAATCGTCAGTCAATTGTGTAACTGTACTGATGATTGGAGGCAGCAGAGTGCGGTTCGTGACAATTGGTGGCAGCAGGGGGATGTCAGCGTGATTTTCCCGGCTGTTGTCCTGACAGCTATAAATTCATTTTCTTTTTTTCTTTCTTTTTTATGATTTGGAAAACAGAGTGGACATCATACCAGGAAAAGGTCCAGGATGGGGGTCATTATATCAGAATGGGGTCCATTATGGGGGTCATTATATCAGAAAGGGGCTCAGGATGGGGGTCATTATACCAGAATGGCATCCAGGATGGGGGTAATTATACCAGGAAGGGGCCCAAGATGATGGACATTATTATAGGATGGGGGTTATTATACAAGGAAGGGGTCCAGGATGGGGGTCGTTATACCAGAATGGGGGTCATTATACCAGGAAGGGGCCCAGGATGGTGGACAATATTATATGATAGGGGACATTATACCAAGGAGAGGTCCATGATCGGGGACATTATACTAGGATGGGGGAAATTGTTACAGGAAAATACCTGAGATGTTGAGGACTCTTTTCAATATCGTTCTTTAGTTTTGTTGTAATTTGTCTTATTTCAGCAAATCCTGAATGTTTCGCAGTTATGCAGTCTTCAGGACACTCCTCCTGAGAAAAAGAATCTAAAAAATGTGTGTTAAAGTTAATAAAGGGATACAAAAAGTATGTTTTTATACATTTTAGTTTTCCAAAGATTGTATATGCTTAAAATGTGTTCTGGACAACAGTAAACTATTGCATTTCATGAACTTATAAACCTTTTTTCATAAATGGAGGATTTACTAAAAAAAAACTAAATTGTATCCGCAAGAGTTTTTCTGAGAGGTTGTTTAAGTTACTGAAAAGTTTTGAAATGCGAATAAAAAAGCTATAATCATCTGATTTATTCTTCCTTGCGCCAGTGCCTGCTTCTCCGCAGCTGTCTGCCTGCGCAGGAAGCCATTCTTCAGTTACCTGACTGCTGAGTTCTGTCCTGACTAGGACATCATGAGAAGTCTGTCAGGGGACATCCCATTTAAGTAACCTGACTATTGCCGCTAATAACAAACCTGGGTGAAATAAACCCCTGCTCTGGAGCCAGGGGTGTTAGAGCAGGGGAGTAGAGCTTCTTTTATTATATTGTAACTTTCCTGAATTTTGCTAACTTGGACAACCCCTAAACTGACCCAAAATGTAAAACTAATAAACTTTCTGTCATACTACTTTGTTCAATTTTGCTAAGCTCTAAACTGGTCTCTAGTAGAAACTATGAGCAAAAAAAGTGCAGATAGGGTCTTATCTGGGAATAACAATTATGCAAATAAAAGGATATGCTAACCTGATAAGGTTGTGTGACACACAACTATGAATACGCATGAAAACAGCTGCTGCAGAACCATGGGTCTTCCGACCAGGAAAGAGAAAAAAAAGGAGCCAAATGTGGTCTATCTACACTGCTGGTAGGCAATGAAGATCCAAAAGGAATTATAATAAAAGATTTTTTATTTCAGGTTCTTTAGTCAACGTGTTTCACAGTCATTCCAGATTTCTTCCTCAGGACACAAACAGCAGCGCGGATAAACCACATTTGGCTCCTTTTTTTATCTCTAAACTGGTCTCTGCAACTTCTTGTTTCGAAAAGCATGAGGCCATCATATTCCTAGTGACATCATTTCATATGTGTACAGTTGCCAACATTTCTGCAGATGTTTAAGTTCTCCTAGCGAACCTTCTTCAGCTGCTTTCAGGGGATTTAAGTATATCAGCATGCACCAGGAATTCTGGCACAGTTGGCTGCTATGTACAGTGGGGAAAATAAGTATTTGATACACTGCCTATTTTGCAAGTTTTCCCACCTACAAAGAATGGAGAGGTCTGTAATTTCATGCAATAAAATGCTATTTAATTATGTGATTTTCTGTTTTTTATTTTTAGATTCTGTCTCTCACAGTTGAAGTTTACCTACGATAAAAATTACAGACCTCTCCATTCTTTGTAGGTGGGAAAACTTGCAAAATCGGCAGTGTATCAAATACTTACTTTCCCCATGTTGGCAGTGAATGCACTCACCTGTAACACACCATTGCTCAAGCGTGACAGCTTCATATATTTCTGTGAGGCAGTCATTTTCAGGTTGGGAGACCTGTTGCCTGTCTGTGCATTGCGGTCCGAGATCAGACCGAAATCCACTGACATCTGAATGAGCCTTAAGGATTGTTTCTGCATCATAATGGCAAATATTTCTGCAACAAATCTGCCACATGTGAACTTGCTTTAAATCTTTTTATTATATGTATTGCAACATCAGAAATGTTCACTATCCCTAAAAGTGAAATATTTTATCAACTTACTTTGAACTTTCAGTTTACAGGATTGAGGAACAGCATCAGTAGAGACTACAGTATCGTCCTTTCGGGCCAGCTGATTGGCACTGAAAACAATAATTCTAAATAAAGTATATAGATATAAATAACCATATACAGCTGATTTATTTCATTTATACAAACAGATTTTGTTAGATTTTCATTATAGGACAAACAACATTTTTTTTAAGTCATGTGCACTATATGCCACTGTGATAGGATGCCACATGTCAGTTTTTAAAAAGTTTTTAAAAACTCTGACCTACTGCAGTCTGCTCTGGCGACGGATGTCACAACTAATCTCCTATTGCTTATCTAAACTAAATACTGGGTTCCCATTCTCAGATATGTGGATGTATATATCTGATGAAGGTCGGTGACACCAAAACGTCTGCATTTGTTTATGTACAATTCTTTGAGTGAATAAATCGCAATTAATAGAGTGCCGGATTCCATTCTTTTCCTATACAACCCCTGGCAAAAATTATGGGCTCGGAGGATGTTCATTCAGTTGTTTAATGTTGTTGAAAAAAAGCAGATCACAGACATGGCACAAAGCTAAAGTTATTTCAAATGGCAACTTTAGGGCTTTAAGAAACACTAAAAGAAATCAAGATTAAAAATGTGGTACTCAGTAAGGGTAATTTTTTTCAGACCAAGCAGAGGGAAAAAAATATGGAATCACTCAATTCTGAGGAAAAAAATATGGAATCATGAAAAACAAACACACAAAAGAATACTCCAATACATCACTAGTATTTTGTTGCACCACCTCTAGCTTTAATAACAGCTTGCAGTCTCTGAGGCATGGACTTAATGAGTGACAAACAGTACTCTTCATCAATCTGGCTCCAACTTTCTCTGATTGCTGTTGCCAGATCAGCTTTGCAAGTTGGAGCCTTGTCATGGACCATTTTCTTCAACTTCCACCAAAGATTTTCAATTGGATTAAGATCCAGACTATTTGCAGGCCATGACATTGACCTTATGTGTCTTCATTCAAGCAATGTTTTCACAGTTTTTGCTCTATGGCAAGATGCATTATCGTCTTGAAAAATTATGAAATCATCCCCAAACATCCTTTCAATTGATGGGATAAGAAAACTGTTCAAAATATCAATGTAAACTTGGGCATTTATTGAAGATGTAATGACAGCCATCTCCCCAGTGCCTTTGCCTGACATGTAGCCCCATATCATCAATGACTGTGGAAATTTGCATGTTCTCTTCATGCAGATATATTTCTAAATCTAATTGGAACGGCACCAAACAAAAGTTCCAGCATCATCACCTTGCCCAATGCAGATTCGCCATTCATCACTGAATATGACTTTCATCCAGTCATCCACAGTCCACGATTGCTTTTCCTTAGCCCATTGTAACCTTGTTTTTTTCTGTTTAGGTGTTAATGATGGCTTATGTTTAGCTTTTCTGTATGTAAATCCCATTTCTTTTAGGCGGTTTCTTACAGTTCAGTAACAGACATTGACTCCAGTTTCCTCCCATTCGCTTCTCGTTTGTTTTGTTGTGCATTTCCTGTTTTGGAGACATATTGCTTTAAGTTTCCGGTCTTGACGCTTTGATGTTTTCCTTGGTCTACCAGTATGTTTGTCTTTAACAACCTTCCCATGTTTTTGTATTTGGTCCAGAATTTAGACACAGCTAACTGTGAACAACCAACATCTTTTGCAAAATTGCATGATGATGTACCTTCTTTTAAGAGTTTGATAATCCTCTCCTTTGTTTCAATTGACATCTCTCGTGTTGGAGCCATGATTCATGTCAGTCCACTTGGTGCAACAGCTCTCCAAGGTGTGATCACTCCTTTTTAGATGCAGACTAACAAGCAGATCTAATTTGATGCAGGTGTTAGTTTTGGAAATGAGAATTTACCGGGTGATTCCATAATTTATTCCTCAGAATTGAGTGATTCCATAATTTTTTCCCTCTGCTTAGTCTGAAAAAAATTACCCTTACTTAGTACCACATTTTTAATCTTGATTTTTTTTAGTGTTTCTTAAAGACCTAAAGTTGCCATTTGAAATGACTTTAGTTTTGTGCCATGTCTGTGATCTGCTTTTTTTCAACAACATTAAACAACTGAATGAACATCCTCCGAGCCCGGTGATTCCAAAATTTTTGCCAGGGGTTGTATTAGATAAGGGTTGGAACCCTATCTGTGCACCTACCAATTCTGGAGTACCGTACTTCCTCCTATTTTCTTAGATAATAGTGGCAATTTAGGGGCCTTGGGGGACCTGACAGGTCCCAGCTTGGACACATAAACAGTATATTCCATAAATTTCTGACACATGTGGGGATTCCATTTCTGAAACTTCTACTGGAGAATGGTGGTTCCCAACTACCCAAGTTGGCACTCAGAGAAATAGAGTCATAAGCATGGCTATCTCCATCTTATAAGTGTTACTGAAACAGCCAAGCGCAGGCCAGATGTGGCCCCTGGGCTGCAGGTTGTGCATACCCGCGCTAAATAATTCCAAACTGCTTCCTTACGTGACATCAGCATAAAAACTGTGAGTCGTTTTAGAAAATGAGTTTCCTTGGTGGAGCAGAAGGATTTATGTTATTATTCAGCAAGTAATGACATATTAGATGAACATATGACATCAACTTTCTGCAACCTTGGGATTGTGGTATGGGGCTGTGTTTCAGGGTTTCAACAAATCCCTTTATTTCTAGTGAAGGATAATGTTAATTCTACAGCATGGAATACGATTTTGGAGAATTGTATGCTTCCAACTATGTGGTACTGTAAGGAATGACTCAAGACATGACTGTGCCCGGTGCACACAGCAAGGTCCATGAAGAAATTGGTTGAAATTGATCTGGTGGGACCTGAGTGGCCGGCACAGTGCTCTGACCTGCACTCGGTTTAACATTTTGGGAATGAATTTGATTGCATTTCAAGTCAGACCTTCTTATCTAACATCAATGCCTGGCCTCACAAATATTGTTTTGGCGGAATGGGCACAAATTTCCACAGGCATGCTTCACATCTCCTTTAAAGCTTTCCAGGAAGAATGGGGTCTATTATACAGAAACTGAAAAGAGGAAACAAATCTATGTTAATGTCCTTGGTTTTAGAATGGGATGTCCAATAAGCTCATGAAGGTGTAATGTTAATTGTTCATAAACTTTTGGGTATCTGGTGTCTCATCTAAATAGTTATCTATCTAGGCCATCTAGTCTAGGAGTTTATAGAAACATCTATACCACAGACCAGGCATTGGTTAAGTTTCACTGACAGCTGCTCCTCAGCAACAGACTGCTACTGTACCTTTTTTCATAGGGTTGATCTTCTCCTCAGCTTCTCCCTACACTGCTCAAATTGATTGCAGGTCTCTGACTATGTATACACATGGGGGAGACCTGTCAATCAACTAGAGCAGTGTGGGGAGAAGCCAGTCAGCTCTCCAAACTATGTTTTCTCTGAAACGCTGGCGTGTTTCAGAGAGGAGCATACCTGGCTGCAATAGTGCAGGCAGGCTCTGATTCGTGCTGCCCGTGGTTTGGGCAACATTAATGTACTTACAGGTTCTCTTTAAAGGGTCTAAAACACACATGTCAAACTCCGGCCCGTGGGCCAAATCTGGCCCGCAGGGTGGTTTTATTTGGCCCTTGACACCAGAACCCCTATGTGGGGCCATTATTCTGTATGGAGGACTATGTGGGGCCCATTATACTGTATGGAGGACTATGTGGGGCCCATTATACTGTATGGAAGACCATGTGGGGCCCATTATACTGTATGGAGAACTATGTGAGGCCCATTATTCTGTATGGAGGACTATGTGGGTCCCTTATACTTTATGGAGGACTATGTGGGGCCATTATTAAGTATGGAGGACTAGGTGGGGCCCATTATACTGTATGGAGGACTATGTGGGTCCCTTATACTGTATGGAGGACTATGTGGGCCCATTATTCTGTATGGAGGACTATGTGGGGCTCATTATACTGTATGGAGGACTATGTGGGACCCATCATTCTGTATGAAGGATTATGTGGGACCCATCATTCTGTATGGAGGACTATGTGAGGCCATTATTCTGTATAAAGGACAATGCGGGGCTCATTATTCTGTATGGAGGACTATGGGAAGCCCATTATTTTGTATGGAAGACTTTGTGGGGTCCATTATACTGTACACTGGTTGGCCCGCAACTTTGTCCAAGTTTTTAATTTTGGCCCTCTGTGTGTTGAGTTTGACATCCCTGGTCTAAAACATATTTTCTACAGTACATTCATTGTAGCAGTTCTACTAGATAGTGTATCCTTACTACTATCTTTTCTTTTATTGTACTAATATATTTTTCAGACAGCATAATCATCTACCAGATGTCGTCAATTGTTTTATTTCACATCCATTATCCTTCACGTAGTGTAAAAGTGTCTTTCCTAAAAAGTCAGTAAAATCAACTCCCCAAACCACACATATGGGCTCAAGTGTCTTTGAAATGTATATCCACAAATACCTTTATATCTTCTATTTGTTGCTGCATTCCAATGAAATTAGGGTTTTCATTCAGATGCAAATCAGGTATTAATTGCTCTGGACCTGATAGAGCACCTAACATGCCCCTCCTCCAGAGGTTGCTATCCCACCGAGCACCATTCTGCTCGACAACTCACAGGCATTGAGCTATCATTCAAGCTAAAGAGGCTAGTACAAGGAGGAGAAACAAGCTGGGGAGCAGAGGCATGTTAGGTGCTCTGTCAGGTCCAGATCATGTAATACATTATGTGCATGTAAATTAAAACACTAATTACTCTGAACAGGAAGAGGATATGAAGGTTTCAATGGATTTACATTTGTTAGACCTGCATGCTCATATATGCAGTTTGGGGGTGATCTTACTGACAGACTTCAAAGTAGCTTTAAAGTAGCTTACCTGTTTACAGCACTGTGATCACTGAGTACTGAGTCTACCCCTGTGTCTGGTAACACCGTTGAAATATCCGGATACAAGCACTAAAAATATAAAGACGTAAAAGCATGAAAAAATTAGTTTTATTTTCACCTGCCATAAATATATAATTTATTACCTGGTGTAGAAGATGCTCTTCTGAATTTGGCGTAGTTTCTTTTCTGTTCCTCTTTGTACCTGAGACATGGACCCTATTCCTTATATGTAAATCTAGCCTTTTAATGCTATATCTATCATAACATGGCGAGAACAGCCAGCTGCTACCACAATCCTTACGTTCGGACATCATCTCCTTCTCCCTCTTCCAATCACCAAATTCAAAAAGTCGCAACGAAATATTCACAGCAACAACTTTTTTGGAAACTTAGTGCATACCAAAAAGCAGGATTCAATATATCACTGCCCATGTGGATGATATTGTTCACAAAAATGTGATAAAAATATTTTTTTATTCCAACAAAAATATAAAATATAATGTCCTGAATTCATCATTGCCATTTCTTCACTTTTATAGAGTAATTTGATCTTTTCTAGTTGCTTCAGTATTTGGGCCTTATTCTTTATACGTTTTGTGCCACTATTTAAGTAGTCTTTTTTTAAAACTCTTTTTTTCCCTAGACATCTGTGCTTATCCAGATGATTTAGACAAATTCAGGAAATGCACCTTTTATCAAATGACGCATTTTTTTGGCTCATCTTGCACTAGTCCCTACTTGGAGTAAAGTTTCTTGTGGAATTTTCAATTTGGGCAATTTTGGGACTTTTTAAAAGATTTGCGAATAGTGGCGCTAAAAAAGTCACAAAAATTGTTTAAAAACAAAACCCTTTATTATTTTGCACCAAATTCATGAACTGCATGCATAATTTTGAAGGATTTGGCGCAAAAAAAAGTTATCAAATACCATAAGAAAGAAAAAAAAGTGACATCAATAAACCGCGAATGATGAATTGACCCAATCTGTTTATTTTTTTCTTTTCGCAAAATACTTGTATTATACTTGTACATAATCCATATGATATGGACAAAAAGCATATAGTAGAGCAAATGAAGCTGTGCAAAAACATGCTCATCCCTTCAGTGAGGCATCCAGACGGCTATAATAGGCACATGGAGACACTGCCGAGGCAAATCTAGCGTAGAGTCACACTTGCAGTGTTTTGGGGACATGCCAGAGGATGAATGGGGAAATAAAGTTTGGAAGATTACCGAGAGAAAGATCAAAGAAAAAAGATTAAGATAATATATTATTTGTGGGAAGACGTACAGTGCTGGTCACCATTATTGGCACCCCTTCATTTTTGTACAATATCTTCAGAAATAAATGGAAATGTACCAAAGTTATATCCTCAGGACTTTTTAATTAGTGGTCCAAAGTAATACAACAATAAACATTGTTTTTCAACTTCCATGTAGCAATTTCAAAGAAGAAACAGAATAAACAGCATGTGAAGCAATAAAGGCAACCCTAACAAATACTTGGTTGCACACCCTTTGGTATTTCTGACAGCCTCCAAATGTTTCTTGCAGCCATCTATAAGCTTCATGCACTTCTCAGCTGGAATTTTTTCCCACTGTCCCTCTACAGTTTGTTCAAGTTTGTTCAAGTTGGGCAGCAACCAACAGAATGGTTTTTAACAGGGAAAAATGCAAAGTACTACATCTGGGCAATAAAAATGAAAAAAGCATATACAGAATGGGAGGAATAGAGCTAAGCAACAGTACATGTGAAAAAGACTTAGGTATACTAATAGATCATAGACTGAACATGAGTCAACAGTGTGATGCAGCAGCAAAAAAGGCAAATACAATTCTGGGATGTATTAACAGAAGCATACAGTCTAGATCACGTGAAGTCATTATCGGTCTTTACTCCTCTTTGGTCAGACCTCATCTGGAATACTGTGTACAGTTTTGGGCACCACATTTTAAAAAAGACATAGACAAACTGGAGCAAGTTCAGAGAAGAGCGACCAGAATGGTGACTGGTCTGCAAACCATGTCCTATGAGGAACGGTTGCAGGATTTGGGAATGTTTAGCTTGCAAAAAAGAAGACTGAGAGGAGACTTAATAGCTGTCTACAAATATGTCAAGGGCTGTCACATTGTAGAAGGATCATCTTTATTCTCATTTGCACAAGGAAAGACTAGAAGCAATGGGATGAAACTAAATGGGAGGAGACACAGATTAGATATTAGAAAAAACTTTTTGACAGTTAGGGTGATTAATGAGTGGAACAGGCTGCCACGAGAGGTGGTGAGTTCCCCTTCAATGGACGTCTTCAAACAGAGGCTGGACAGACATCTGTCTGAGATGATCTAGTGAATCCTGCTTTGAGCAGGGGGTTGGACCAGATGACCCAGGAGGTCCCTTCCAACTCTACCATTCTATGATTCTATGATTCTATGATAATGTTTGCAGGGTTCCCAATTGCAGATTTCAGCTCACCCCAAAGATTTTCAATGGGATTGAGGGCAGGACTCATTGATGGTCATTTTAAAACAGTCCATTTTTTCTTTTTCAACCATTCCTATGTACTTTTGGATGTGTGCTCTGGGTCATTGTCTTGCTGGAAGACCCATGATCTTTGAATCAAACCAAGTTTTCTTACACTGGGTAGGACATGTTGCTCTAAAATTTCTTGATAATTCTCTGATTTCATGATTCCTGTGATGCGGTCAAGGCCTGCAGTACTTGACGCAGCAGAGCAACCCCACAGCATTATGTATCCCCCACAATGCTTTACTGTTGGTAAGATGTTCTTTTCCTTATAAGCTTCATTGCGCCGTATGTAAACAAACTGCTGCTTTGCATTGCCAAAAAGCTCTATTTTTGTTTCATCTGTCCACAGAACATTTTCCCAGAAGGATTGTGGTTTGTCAAGGTACTCTTTGGCAAAGATCAGTCGTTCCTTTTTATGTCTTTTCTTCAGGAATGGTTTCTTCCTTGGCCTTCGATCATAAAGCTCTGCTTGGTTTAATGTGCGGCGTATGGTACTTGTTGAAACCATGACCCGAGACTGTTCCAGGTTGGTCTTCAGGTCTTTGGATGATTGATATGGTGTTTTTTCCACCATTCGCACCAACCTTCGAATACATCTCTTGTCAAGTTTCCTCTTTTCCCCATGTCCAGGGAGGTTCTTGACGGTTCCATGCTTGGCAAACTTCTTAATAACATTGCGCACTGTTGAAACTGGGATACCATGGTCTTTGGAGAAGGCCTTATACCCTTGGAAGTCTTGTGTTTGCTAATAATAGCAGTTCTGATGTCCTCAGACAGCTCCTTTGTCTTCACCATTGTGACAAAGGAACAGGGGCTATCATGTGGATTTTTAAAACATTGAAGTCATCATTCATTGGCTAATTCATGTCACACGGGCACAACAATTAATTACAGGATATTCTGTTTTGTGATTTACCACAGGCGAGTCAAAATGTGTTTCCATACTAAATTAATGTAAAGGGTGCCAATACCAGTGACACAGCAAGCTTTAGGTTTTGCTATTTTTCCCTCCCATTGTTTTTGGTTTTAAATTATTGTTTATCATTTGCTCTTTTGTATTTAATACGAGTGCTCTATCCAAAAAAACTGTTTCACTTGATTCATTTTTTTCAGGAGATTTTCCACATTATGGATTTAAACTTCATGGGTGCCAATAACGATGAGCAGGACTGTATATTGGACAAGCCAGCACGTCTGTGAAAATACATATAAATTATCATAAATCGGCCATATGGAGTTTTGAACAAAAATGAAGGATATACAGTACAGACCAAAAGTTTGGACACACCTTCTCATTTAAAGATTTTTCTGTATTTTCATGACTATGAAAATTGTACATTCACACTGAAGGCATCAAAACTATGAATTAACACATGTGGAATTATATACTTTACAAAAAAGTGTGAAACAACTGAAAATATGTCTTATATTCTAGGTTATTCAAAGTAGCCACCTTTTGCTTTGATGACTGCTTTGCACACTCTTGGCATTCTCTTGATGAGCTTCAAGAGGTAGTCACCGGAAATGGTCTTCCAACAATCTTGAAGGAGTTCCCAGAGATGCTTAGCACTTGTTGGCCCTTTTGCCTTCACTCTGCGGTCCAGCTCACCCCAAACCATCTCAATTGGGTTCAGGTCTGGTGACTGTGGAGGCCAGGTCATCTGGCGTAGCACTCCATCACTCTCCTTCTTGATCAAATAGCCCTTACACAGCCTGGAGGTGTGTTTGGGGTCATTGCCCTGTTGAAAAATAAATGATGGTCCAACTAAACGTAAACCGGATGGAATAGCATGCCGCTCCAAGATGCTGTGGTAGCCATGCTAGTTCAGTATGCCTTCAATTTTGAATAAATTCCCAACAGTGTCACCAGCAAAGCACCCCCACACCATCACACCTCCTCCTCCATGCTTCACGGTGGGAACCAGGCATGTAGAGTCCATCCGTTTACCTTTTCTGCGTCGCACAAAGACACGGTGGTTGGAACCAAAGATCTCAAATTTGGACTCATCAGACCAAAGCACAGATTTCCACCGGTCTAATGTCCATTCCTTGTGTTCTTTAGCCCAAACAAGTCTCCTCTGCTTGTTGCCTGTCCTTAGCAGTGGTTTCCTAGCAGCAATTTTACCATGAAGGCCTGCTGCACAAAGTCTCCTCCTAACAGTTGTTGTAGAGATGTGTCTGCTGCTAGAACTCTGTGTGGCATGGACCTGGTCTCTAATCTGAGCGGCTGTTAACCTGCGATTTCTGAGGCTGGTGACTCGGATAAACTTATCCTCAGAAGCAGAGGTGACTCTTGGTCTTCCTTTCCTGGGGCGGTCCTCATGTGAGCCAGTTTCTTTGTAGCGCTTGATAGTTTTTGCAACTGCACTTGGGGACACTTTCAAAGTTTGCCCAATTTTTCGGACTGACTGACCTTCATTTCTTAAAGTAATGATGGCCACTCGTTTTTCTTTACTTAGCTGCTTTTTTCTTGCCATAATACAAATTCTAACAGTCTATTCAGTAGGACTATCAGCTGTGTATCCACCTGACTTCTGCACAACACAACTGATGGTCCCAACCCCATTTATAAGGCAAGAAATCCCACTTATTAAACCTGACAGGGCACACCTGTGAAGTGAAACCATTTCTGGTGACTACCTCTTGAAGCTCATCAAGAGAATGCCAAGAGTGTGCAAAGCAGTCATCAAAGCAAAAGGTGGCTACTTTGAAGAACCTAGAACATAAGACATATTTTCAGTTGTTTCACACTTTTTTGTTAAGTATATAATTCCACATGTGTTAATTCATAGTTTTGATGCCTTCAGTGTGAATGTCCAATTTTTATAGTCATGAAAATACAGAAAAATCTTTAAATGAGGTGTGTCCAAACTTTTGGTCTGTACTGTATATAAAAGGAAAAAGCAATAAAAGACAATGACAATAGGTTTGGTGAGACAATGATCGCCCGACATTTCATTGAAAGTGGACATAGGGTCACTGAGTTAAGGTGGCTCGTTTTGGAAGAGGTGGATGGGGTTGACATTAATCATTAATGTTATGTGCATCTATTTGTGCTCATGAATATTTATTGAAGTGTTAATAAGGTCCATTAATGATAGCTTTTTGAGGTCACGTCATGATGGGTATTTATTTAACCAGCCTTGTGAGAACTCATGTTTGAGAAAGGGGCACACTCCGAAAATGTGGCAAGCATGACTCCATGCTAGTTTGCTTCAGAAATGTCTCCTTGTGCTTTATTGCCATCTGAATGCCTTGTGGAAACAAGTAAATATATTTTTGCTTTGCTCCATTTTCTGTCCTACATGCTGTGTGTCCTTATAATATGGATTATATACAAGTATTTAGCATAAAGGTATTGTGAATATTTCCTTGTCAGTTTTGAATTTGGTAATCTAGTCTTTTTATCCAACTAGGAGTGATCCTCATCTCTCTCTGTAGGGGCCTTCTTGAAGACCACAACCAATTGGCTAAAAAAAATACATTTACATACAGGAAAGAGGGAACCATATCTCAAGGAGAAGCAAAGGAACAAAAAAAAGATTCAGGAACACAGCGACTTTTACACCAGGTTAAAATATATATATATATATATACTTTTTGACAAGTGACAGGTCTTTTTTAAGATATACCCTTGTATGTCGGTCACATACAGTTTATACTTTCTTTAACTGTTTTCTCAATACATTTCTATATAATGTTGTAAAGTTCTAAAAAGAAATTGGTAGCGGGTGACATTTCTGCTACAAATACTCTAAGGAGGACTCTTCTAATGTGAGCACTATGATGTCATTAGATTTGATCATTTACATTTAGCAATCCTATTGTACCGAAAATATAAGTCCAGTCTAATTTACTGTTTTAATTATTTACTGCAACAAAATGATCTTTTATTACTTATACCAATTAGACTGAATGGAGAAATACATCTGCATGTTGAAATGTATCAGTGTAAGGAAGAAAATACCTGTTTCATTGAGTTTTATTACACATAATTACCAGTGAATGTAGACTGTCAATTGCTTCTTTTACCATCGGTAACTCTTGCTGTATCTGAGGCTTTGACACTCTGGTCCTATTTGGAAACCTAAAAATACATTTTTGTAACTTCTCTAATATTCGAAACATGTAAGAGCTACAGAAAATATGTGCACTAGTGCAACCATGTGAGGCATTGATCTTAGAGGGACTCTGTCAGCACAAATTGATTGTGTAAGCCAAGCACAAGCGCTCGGTGCACAATTGGCATGACTGAACAGTTCAATACACCTTCTCACCTAATTGTTTCCCATTTATTTCCACCCTCTTCTGTTTTGTGTAAAGTCAGACCGGTCAATCAAGAAAAAGGGGTGTAGAGATAGATGGAAAACAAGTAAGAGAACACTGCACTGAACGGCTCTACCATGACAAGGGTGCACTAAGTGGTTGTGCTTCATTGGAACAGTCATTTTGTACTGACAGACTTATCCGGAGTCCAGTTTTTGCACATACACCATATTCACTAAAATACTGCCTATACCACGTGCCATGCCAGAGAAGCAGCAGGAGATAGGGGAGGTGAATAAATGGCTCAGGAATTGGTGTAGGAAGGAGGGTTTGGGCTTTCTGGAGAACTGGGCTGACTTCTCTATTGGCTACAGGCTCTATGCTAGGGATAGGCTGCACCTCAATGGGGAGGGTGCAGCTGTGCTGGGGGAAAAAATGGGTAAAAGGTTGGATGAGTGTTTACACTAGGGAATGGGGCGGGGAGTGGGCAATTACTGTACATCTGGGCAAGATAGTGCAGATAATGATCTGGGCATAAGTAATGAAATTGTGGTTGGCATAGGGGGAGGGGTTAGGACAATCCATACACTAAGCAGGAATAACGATACAGAGAAATACAGTACATAAAGTGCATGTACACTAATGCCAGAAACCTCGCCAATAAGATGGGGAAATAGAATTAATAATATTGGCAAATGGAAATGTAGAGTCCCTGTGGGTGGAGCTAAGGAAGAAAGAATAATAAAATACTGACAGCGGTTTGTTATAATTCTCCACATATAATGGAAGAGGCAGAAAATATCCGCATAAAGCAAATAGATAAGGCAGCGAATCAGGGAAAAGTCATTATTATGGGGGAATATAACTACCCTGATATACTGTATAGAGTAGAGCCGCAGATTAATATCATTATGAAGGTGCCCGGCTGCTGTACTGAAAGTGCGGCACCCAGGAGAAAATTTACTTTATTTCTCCTAGGAGCCACCGGCTTTCAGTCATACAGGTGTGCTGACCCAGGCAGCTGCTGCTAAGGAAAAAAACATGGGATGCGTTAAAAGAGGTATATATGCTCATGACAAGAGCGTAGTTTTGCCTCTATACAAGTTACTAGTGCGGCCACACTTAGAATACTGTTTATAATTTTGGGCTCCAGTGTATAAGAAGAACATAGCTGAACTAGAGCGGGTGCAGAGAAGAGCAACCAAGGTAATTAACCCCTTGATGACCAAGCGCCATAACCTTTTTTGTTTTTCCATCCACATAACCATTTGAGGGCTTTTGCAGGACTCGTTGTACTTTTGAATGACACCATTCATTTTTTCATGTGATGTACTGGAAAGCGGGAAAAAAATTCCAAGTGAGTTGAAGTTTAAAAAAAAAGTGTAATTCCACAATTGTTCTTTGAGTTTATTTAACATTTTACCATGTTCACTATACGGTAAAACTGACCTGGCAATATGGTTCTCCAGGTCAGTGCAATTACGTAGATATCAAAGGTGTATTTTTTTTGCATTTAAGTGGTGAAAACAATTTGTGAACAATAAACTAAAAATTTTTTGCTTGTGTTACAGTTTTCCTAGACCCATAATGTTTTCAATTTTCGGGATATGGGACTGTGTAAGGGCTTAATTTTTGCACGCCAAGCTGACGTTTTTAATTATACCATTTTGGGGTAGATATGATGTTTTGACCGCCTTTTATTCCATTTTATTGCAAGTAATTCTGGCGTTTAGATTTTTTTCTTGGTACACCATTTACCAATCAGATTTATTTATTTTATATTTTGATAGATTGGACTTTTACGAAGGCAGCAATACCAAATATGTGTATTTTTTTTTATTTATTTTTAATGGAGCAAAAAAGCGGGGTGATATAAACTTTAGTATTGTATTTTTTTATTTTTGAACTTTAACTTTTTTTTTTAACTTTTTACTGTATTTAATAGTTTGAAATTGCGATTGTCTGATTGCTTCTCTTATACATAGCAGTGCATTAGCTGTTAAAGGCACATGATGGCTGATTTAATCAGCTATCATCTCCCGATAAAGATGGGGGCTCAGTCAGGGACATGGCATATCATGTAAATGTACATCATATGTCGTTAAGGGAATGGATGGATGCAATAGCAAGACAGATTATCAAACTTCTGGTTATTCAGTTTGTAAAAATGAAGGCTTAGGGGCAATCTTATTACAATGTATAAATATATGAGGGGACAGTACAGAGATCTTTCTAATAATCTTTTTACACTTAGGCCTGCAATAGGGCCTCTACATCTAGAAGAAAGAAGGTTTAATCATAATCACAGACGCGGATTCTTTACTGTAAGAGCAGTGAGACTATGGAACTCTCTGCCACATGATGCTATAATGGATGATTCACTACAAAAGTGCAAGCAGGCCTGGATGCTTTCTTGAAAAATATAATATTACAGGTTATGGACACTAGATTCTGTGATGGGACATTCATCCAGGGAACTAGTCTGATTGAAGAAATTTTTCCCCTAATATGGAGGAATTAGCATCTGCCTCATGGGTTTTTTGCCTTTCTCTGGATCAACATGTTAGGTTATAGGTTGAAGTCAATGGACTTCTGTCTACCTTTAACTATGAAACAAAATACATTCTAAAAACGTCATCTTAACACAATGATTTTAGTGAGTCTGGCCAACCATCTAACATGTATAGGGGCCTCCTGACTCTCCCTGACAAATGGTGTTAGGAATAGGAAAGGATTAGGCAAATTGAATTAGAATAGTCAATTCTTTCATTTTCCTTGAATGATTACTTGGCGAAACACGTGTCTGGCAAAGGTTTTTTTGCCCTCATCTCTTTGAAAACACATGAATAGTTGCCCGAACTTTCAAGAGTCAAATAAGTTACCGATATGTAAGATGAGTGGACGCCTTAATAGGGATAGTTGCATACAATTGCATTTCCTAATTCCAAGTAATAAATGCTGTAACCAATGATGAAATACTGTATATATCACCACTAAAACTCCCTACACAATCGGTCTCCTTAAAAAGAATCTATCGCCAGGTTTTCGCTGCAAGGCTACAGTGCTAACCCCTGAGCCTCCATGCTATTCATTTCTACAGTTGTGTTTTTTGTCTGTTTGGGATTTTTTTGTAAAAAATTGTCACAAAGTTTACATATTCCAGGTTTTCAAACTGTACAGAAACAAAACATATATAGTGGGGAAAAGAAGTATTTAATCAGCCACCAATTGTGCAAGTTCTCCCACTTAAAAAGATGAGAGAGGCCTGTAATTGACATCATAGGTAGACCTCAACTATGAGAGACAAAATGAGAAAACAAATCCTGAAAATCACATTGTTTGATTTGGAAAGAAATTTTTTTCAAATTTTGGTGGAAAATAAGTATTTGGTCAATTACAAACAAGCAAGATTTCTGGCTCTCACAGACCTGTAACTTCTTCTTTAAGAGGCTCCTCTGTCGTCCACTCATTACCTGTAGTACTGGCACCTGTTTGAACTTGTTATCAGTATAAAAGACACGTGTCCGCAACCTCAAACAGTCAATCTCCAAACTCCACTATGGTGAAGACCAAAGAGCTGTCGAAGAACAACAGAAACAAAATTGTAGCCCTGCACCAGGCTGGGAAGACTGAATCTGTAATAGACAAGCAGCTTGGTGTGAAGAAATCAACTGTGGGAGCAAAAATTAGAAAATGGAAGACATACAAGACCACTGATAATCTCCCTCGATCGATCTGGGGCTCCACACAAGATCTCACCCCGTGGGGTCAAAACGATCTCAAGAACAGTGAGTAAAAATCCCAGAGCCACACGGTGGGAACTAGTGAATGACCTGCAGAGAGCTGCGACCAACGTCACACAGGCTACCATCAGTAGTACACTACGCCGCCAGGGAATCAGATCCTGCAGTGCCAGACGTGTCCCCCTGCTTAAGCCATTACATGTCTGGGCCCATCCGAAGTTTGCTAGAGAGCATTTGGATGATCCAGAAGAGTTTTGGGAGAATGTCATATGGTCAGATGAAACCAAAGTACAACTGTTTGGTAGAAACACAACTCGTCATGTTTGGAGGAGAAAGAATGCTGAGTTGCATCCAAAGAACACCGCCTACTGTGAAGCATGGGGTGGCAACATCATGCTTTGGGGCTGTTTCTCAGCCAAGGGACCAGGACAACTGATCCGTGTACATGAAAGAATGAATGGGGCCATGTATCGTGAGATTTTGAGTGTAAATCTCCTTCCATCAGCAAGGGCATTTAATATGAAACGTGGCTGGTCTTTTAGCATGACAATTATCCCAAGCACACCGCCAGGGCAACGAAGGAGTGGCTTTGTAAGAAGCATTTCAAGGTCCTGGAGTGGCTTAGCCAGTCTACAGATCTTAACCCTATAGAAAACCTTTGGAGGGAGTTGAAAGTCCGTGTTGCCCAGCAACAGCCCAAAAACATCACTGCTCTAGAGGAGATCTGCATGGAGGAATGGGCCAAAATACCAGCAACAGTGTGTGCCAACCTTGTGAAGACTTACAGAAAACGTTTGACCTTTGCCAACAAAGGATATATAACAAAGTATTGAGATGAACTTTTGTAATTGACCAAATACTTATTTTCCACAAAATTTTTAAAAAAATTCTTTCCAAATCAGAGAATGTGATTTTCAGGATTTGTTTTCTCATTTTGTCTCTCATAGTTGAGGTCTACCTATGATGTTAATTACAGGCCTCTCTCATCTTTTTAAGTGGGAGAACTTGCACAATTGGTGGCTGACTAAATACTTTTTTTCCCCACTGTATTGTCTGTATATCAAGATCTGCATGCGCACTCACCGTGTGTCTGCTTTGTCAGTGTTGTTGCCTGTTGCTGGGTTGCTAACACCCTCAGCCTCCTTCACAAAAGAACACAACCCTTAGTTAGGATTTTTAGCATAGCTTCATTACTACATGATTCTCTAAATACACATGCCATTACTGATATTAGGAAAGTAATGAGAAATTAGTATTGTTATTTTTCACAGAGCTCAAAAATAGATAATGATTTGTGACAGATGGCAAGAGAGTGCAAGGTAACTTGTGCTCTCATCCAGTAATGTGCCAACCGGCTAGAGATCTGCCACCTTCATTTCTACCTACTAGATGCCTGCTTGTCTCAGAAGAGAAGAAAGAATAATGCAAGGTCATTCAGAGGTAACCAAAGTTTTCTCATAATGTGTGGAGTTTGGAACAGCCTAAATCTGGGCTGCTCATCCTCCAGACTATGGGGGATGAAGAAACCAATCTTATAAACCTGGTCACATACACAAAGATTTTGTTAGTAGATTGTGATAAAGAAAATAACCAATATAATCTCTGTAGACTATAAGCCCCTGAGGGCAGGATCCTCTCCCCCTCTGTACCAGTCTGTCACTGTTAGTCTGTCATTGTAATTTATATATGTAGTTTGTATGTAAACCCTCTTCACATGTCCAGCACCATGGAAACAACAGTGCTTTAAATATAAATAATAAGTTGCCAATATGTTGCCAATGTATTATATTACATGATATATAACATTTATATATCAGCTTTATAAAATCATGCTTTGTTTCAGCTAAAAAAACAAGGCTAAGACTGCAAGTACTGTTAGAAAGACACCCCCGCAGCACTAAGCAGAGGGGAACATTACTTTGGGAGGGGTGGACCTTTAACTCTTGCAGCTTTGTTTGTATAGATGTGTAGACTTTAAGCAAGAGTGATTCTGTTTTAAGATGAAAGAGCACATTACGTCTGTGCCTGCTGTCTTACTGTGAGGAGGGTGGGGTTTATAAAGAGGATGTTACTCTCTGTCTTATCTCTCTCCCTCCCTCTCTGTTCTAATCACAACTCTTTATTTAACCATGACTTGTACAGTGTTGAATGCCTTTTTGTACTTGGTAAATTAGCCTTTGTATATCTTGTTCCATGTCCATTTCTATAATGGCTATAAAGAGGTAACCCTACCATTAACTTTCTAAGCCCAAGGGAAGGGCAATCCTTCAGCCATGGTTCCCTAGAGGTTTCGTCCACAGGGTTTTTTTCCTCTCCTGAGGGCTTTAGGGTGACTCTTTGTCTGTCAGAGGTTTGACAAGCTAGGTCCTCTATTTAATGCTTTTTCAGGGGTATCTACTTTATAGGTTTACCAAACTGAAATAGATGTTTAAATTATACAAAAAGGCTAAAAAGTGTCATTTGTTGCTTGGAATGATGGACGTAAAACCTCATGGTGGTGAACAGGCCCAGCTTGTGGTAATGGTTATGTCAATCAGGGGCGAAGCCTTTTGCAATTGTTGAAAATAAATAATTGTTTATGCTTTGCTTATGCAATGTTTAATTATTAAAGATGTTCAACTTTTTTTGGTCTGGGCACGCATAGAACATTCATAGCTGTGAGCCAAAATTCTGACTTAAATGCAGGTTGGACCCTTTCTCATATTCATAGGGGTCTTCATATGCATCTTTTTTATGTATTATCTTTATTTACCCCTCTTTGATTGTTATTTGTATTCTAAATAAATTTCCTTTTTATTCAAGTCACATGTAAAGATCAGATCTTTGCTGCAAAATACAGATTTTTCCCTATCAATTGAAACAATATAATGCCTTTTTGGAGTGTGGATTTATTTACCTGTCCAATCCTTAGGAGAGATATGAAGAGGTAACGAGCAATGACCCTTTCCTATCAGTACACTTAGCCATAAAGTCCATAAAATTTTTCACTAATTCTTGACAAGAGAATACTACAGAAGGCTAAGGAGCATAAATGAACAAGATATTTGTTGTTTCATTATAATGACAAACCTAAATGCAACATTTTTTTTCAAATGGAATTTTTTAATTGATTTATGGACAATCAATTTCTTTACCTGAGTGGGAGACAATACGTATGATCTGCTCGAAGCAGGCAGAGATGCAGACTCAGCTTCAGTGTCATCACTTTTACTCATTTGCTCTTGTATATCTTCCAATAAAATTCCTAGTCTGAATATCTGTCCTTCCACGTCTCTAGAACAAACCCAACAGAGTACATAAACCATAGTTTATTTCAAACTTCCCAACAAATGCATCCACCAATGTGACGGGTAAAGTCCATAAGACATCACAGGTGTGTCCCTTCTATTCAAAATAGTATGAAGCACGCCAAATTTGAAACCTTTTAATTCTAAACTCCCATAAAAATGGGATGTTTGGGTTGCATGGTTAAAAAAAAATAAATAAATAATAATAATAATAAAAATAAACTTCTAAAAACATTTCTAGATCCTCTTTAGGATGACTACTGCACTATATGAATCAGGTAAATATGTAGATCAGACATGTTAGCGACCCCCTTAATGGTATGTGAACATAAATTAATTTTCAGGCAGCCAAAAACATCCGTTTTACAAGCAGATGTTCCAGGAAACTATCCTTTTCTCTGGCATTTTGTAAACCTGAAGTTTCTTATTTTCTCATTACCTAAGCAATTTTCTGATGTTTTTTTGCCAGCTGGGGGAATTTTTGAGCATTTTTCCAACATTTGTGGGACATCTTTTTTAACTTCATTCAACAATGAGCAAACTGTTTTTTTTGAAGCAAATGTGACGTCTCTTCTCGGAAGCCCTTTTCTTTACCCTGAGAGATGGGGGACTCGGAGTCGGGTCCAAAGATGGAGAGATGGGGTGCAGCCGTGGCCCGGACCCGACCCGTGCCCAGGGCCGTCACAATTAAAAAAGGATGGTGTGGGCTTATCCGGGTTGAGTGGCTGATTACGACTACGCCACCTGTGGCACCTGGTGAAGGCCACCAGCGCTGCCGCAGTCCGCTGAGGCCTGGTGTTAGGGCAGCCGACGATGTTACTACTCCCCACAGGCGGAGCAAGGCCTCAGGGCAGAGGGACAGGATGGAGGGGGTAGTAGTAGAGGAGACCGGTTGCTGCGTCGTGCGGTGTAGCGCAGAATAAAGAGTCCGGAGGCCATAGGGGTGAACTTCCAAGGCTTTACTCACATAAGAGACGACAGAAGGAAGGCGACTCCCTGCTCCCCGCGGGGTTCTGCGGTCACCAGGAACGGGGGTCCGACAACCTCCGAGTAAGTCCAGCATTAAATCAGGACCCCGCACCAGAGTGTTCCTGAACTACAGACCATATCCTTTCCTGTCTGTGTGTGTAGATAGGCCGGGTCTCCCTCTGAACTCCTCTCAGAAAAAGGGCACGGGTGGCAGCTCTGCTCCTTCCGATACCCGGTGGGATCCTCAGGGCCTACCGGGCTTTCCCGACTAGGACGTGGAGTAGCAAGGTTGGGTGTCAGGGGCCGGTACCCCTCTTGCAGCCGGAATCCCTCTGAATATATCAGGTCGGCGAGGACAGGAGGCATACACCGCTCTGTCTGCATCCTCCCTGGGACCCATTTGCGGTGGAGCTACACTCTTAAGCTTCGGGCCTTCTTGATCATGATCCTTGACCGGGTTGAGACATTCATTATCTGCAACCTGCCCCTTGACCCAAGGCCAAAGTACGAGGGCTGTGTCTCCATCCGCTGCAGGTCCACACAGGATCCACGTTCAGGGTGGGAGATCACAGTGCCAGAGAACAAACAAAAGACTCTAAACCAAAAATGGCTTTTTATTAAATATGAAATTTAAAGTGTCACTAAAATGTGAGTCCTCCACCCTTGCCCACTAAATGGTTCCCCTAACTCTTGGTTCCCCAGTCTCCCTGTAACCAGGAGGGCAGCACCTAGTGCATTCTAGCCCCTTCTGGTGGAGAAAGTGTGGTGTTGGATGTGGAGGTGGAGTCCTGATCATCACACTGTTCTTACCTCAGAGGAGGAACACTACACTCCATTAAAGAAGTGCAGCATCCCTGTGGCGGTCGAACCCTCAGGAGCGCCACACAAACATTTTGACAAAACTATCCAAAAGATGTCAAGGAGTCTTCTGAGCTTTCCAGTAACTTGTATTATACACTACAGAGTGTCTTCAGAGCAGAAGTCACCTGAAGAATAGTTAGGTCACTTCTTTTAACCACTTGGAGTCTTTGGAAAGCTGAATGGATTAAAAGGTGCTTAAAATACTGGAATATGCAAAGCAAGTCGTTTTACATAGAAATGCTTATGTTCATTCTTATAAGTGTCTTGTTAGGTGCTTTTTAATAAAGAAAAAAAACGTACAAGACATTATTTCCTTAAATTAGTGTTTCTTAAACTGTGGAACGAAGCCCAGATACAGGGAGGCAGATTTGGCAGAAATTATTATATTCTGCTCAAGCCTTTCTCTGACTCCTTCAGTCTCTTTCTCTGCAACATAACTGACTCAATTTGTGCCTATTTCAAGGTAAAACTGGGTGCAGGAGACCAATAAAAGATTTCTGAAAACTTTTTTTGAAGGGAACTGTACTAGTCTACAAATAGAATGATGTCAGAAAATATTACTTGTTTTTATAAGGAGGTAGGAGAAAGTTGGATATGTTAACCCCTTCACCACCGTGCGATTTTCCGTTTTTGCTTTTCGTTTTTTACTCCCTTTCTTCCCAGAGCCACAACTTTTTATTTATATTTTTTTCCAGGACAAATTGTACTTTTGAATGACACCATTGATTTTATCATGTGATGCACTGTAAAACGGTAAAAAAAATTCAACTGCAGAGAAATTGCAAAAAAAGTGCAATTCCACAATTGGTTTTATTTTTTATTTACCATGTTCACTAAATGCCAAAACTGACCTGCCAATATTATTCTCCAGGTCATTACGAGTACGCAGATGCCAAACATGTGTAGTTTTTTTTTATTTAAGTGGTGAAAAAAAATCTGAAATTTGTAAGAAAAAAAAATGACGCCATTTTCAGAGACCCGTAGTGTCTTCATTTTTCAGGATCTGGGGCTGAGTGAGGGCGTATTCTTTGCACCCTTAGTTGACGTTTTTATTGATACCATATAGGGGAAGATACAATGTTCTGATCACCTCTTATTGCATTTTATTGTACAATGTTGCGACTATCAAAAAAACCTAATTCTGGTATTTTTATTTTTTTTCTCATTAAGCCGTTTACCGATCGGATTAATTTACTTTATATTTTGATAGATCGGATATTTCTAAACACAGCAATACCAAATATATGCATTTTTTTATTATTGTTTAATTTTGAATGAGGCAAAAAGGGGGTAATTTGAATTGTTATGCTTTCTTTTAAAAAAATTTAAATATATATATATATTTTTAATTTTTTACTTGCTTTAATAGTCTCCATAGGAGACTTGAAGCTGCGATCATCCGATCGCCTGTGCTACACATAGTAGAGCTTCAGCACTGCTATTTGTAGCATAAATCATCATCTCTTACGAAGACAAGCCACAGGCCGGCATTCATAGAATATTTACAGACCCCCAGCTGTCATGACAACCCATGATCACGAGACAGGGCCACCGATGGGCAGGCCTTGTGACGGGATTCTGCCTGCCGTGTGTTAAATGCTGCTTTCTTAGATTGACAGCAGCATTTAACTTGTTAACAGCCGCGGGTGGATCTCGGATCCACCCGTGGCTGTTAGAGGCACATGACAGCTGATCAGATCAACTGTCATGAGCAGGGAGAGATGCAGGCTCAGCACCGGAGCCCGCATCAAATGCAGGAACACGACCTTGGACGTACCTATACATCCATGGTCCAGTGAAAAAAAAAAAAAAAAAACATATACTCACCTCTCACACCGATGCCGTTCTAGTGATGTCAGTGCTTCGTTTTCTGGCGCTCGCATAACACTGGCTGCAGCACTGACATGACATAACAATCAGCGGTCACTAATGGGCTACAGCGCTCATACCTCCCTTGGACATCCGAGTTTTGTCCATGGAAAGTGTAAGTGAAGCAGCTCAATAGTGGCCACTCGTGATGAGCGAGCGTGCTCGTTTAACCCTTTCACCGAGCATGATCGGGTGCTTACCGAGTGGCTTCAGCGTGCTCGTATATTATGTTCCAGTCCCTGCGTCTGCATGATTTACAGCTGTAAGACAGCCTCAACACATGTGAGGATTCCTTAACAAACAGGCAATCCCTGCATGTGTTGAGGCTGTCTAACAGCCATAAATCATGCAGATGCAGGGACTGGAACATAATATACGAGCACGCCAGAGATACTTGGGTAAGCACCCGAGCATGCTCGGTGAAAGGGTTAAACAAGCACGCTCACTCATCACTAGTGGCCACTGATTGGCTGCAGTGCTCACATGAAACCCCTCCCCCACCACTCCCACCGCATATAGGCAACATCATACTGTATATAGAGAGCTGTGGTGCTTCCATACTGCATATAAGGAGCTGTGGTGACATAATACTGTATTATAGGGAGTTGTTGGGTCCCCATACTGCATATAGCAAAGTTGTGGGGACATCGAATTGCATATAGGGGGCTTTTTTTCCCATATACTGTATATACGAGAGCTGTGGGGACATCATACTGTATATAAGGAGTTGTGGAAACATATTGTATACAAGGATTTGAGGGGACATAATACTGTATATAAGGATGTGTTTGCGTGACCATACTGCATATAGGAAGATGTGGGAACATCATTCTGTATATAGGGAGCTGTGGGAACATCATATTGTATATAGGGAGCTGTGGGGACACCATACTGTATATCGGAAGCTAGGGCAAACATCA
Source organism: Phyllobates terribilis (assembly GCF_046119375.1). Classification (NCBI taxonomy): domain Eukaryota; kingdom Metazoa; phylum Chordata; class Amphibia; order Anura; family Dendrobatidae; genus Phyllobates; species Phyllobates terribilis. The sequence goes on along the minus strand of NW_027362768.1, from coordinate 28,714,949 downwards.
TACTGTACTGTATATAGGGAGTAAAACATCATTTAAAGGGAATCTATCAGCAGATTTTTGCTATTTAATATGAGAGCAGCATAATATAGGGGCAGAGGGCCTGATTACAGTGATGTGTCACTTGCTCAGCAGCTTGCTGTACTGTAGTTTCAATACACTGTGTTTTATCATTAGGAGATTATCACTGCAGCACTAGGTGTCTCATGTTAGGTAGTCCAGCTAATCTATGTATAACCGTCCCCACCACTCCCACTGCATATAGGGGAGCTCTGGGGACATCTTACTATATATAGGGCGCTGTCGTGCCCTGATACTTCATATCTGAGAGCTGTGTTGACATCATACTGTATATAAGGATCTGTGGTGCTCCCATACTGCATATAGGACAGCTGTGGTGATCTAATACTGTATATAGGGGATCACTGAGGATATTAGACTGCATATAGGGGGCTTTATTCTCCCATCCTGAATATATGGAGCTGTGGGGGCCATCACAATGTATATAGGGGATCTGTGCAGGCAACATACTGCATATAGGTGAGCTGTGAGCTCTCATACTACATATAGGGAGCTGTGGGGGCATCATACTATATATAAGGCGCTCCGGGAGACATCATACTGTATTTAGAAAGCTGTTAGACCATCATACTGCATGTCGAGAGCTGTGGGTGTCATACTGTGTGATAGGGTCACTCTGGGGTCATCATATTGTGCTCATATTGGGGCATTAGCTGTGGGGATATCATACTGTATGTAAAGGGGGGAGTATTTTGGGGGCATACTACTTAAACACTAAGGGCCTTTGCTCGGTAAATGACATTAAGGACTTCTTAATGAGAGCACAGTCTGACTAACATGCAGACTTTTTAATAGGCCTTCAGACTGGCACCTATTATTTAATTAGACAGCCCACACAACATATAACATCATTATGCCATTTTGGTAGCTATGATAGATTTATTAGATCCATTAGGTCTAATCACAGGTACAATTAGTGAACATTGGGAGATTAGTGTGGGTGTCTATATATGTGGGAGATGTTCCCATTTCTTCATATGCAGCACTGACTGAGCGTCTGGAGAGAAGGATTGATGGCCTCTCCAGTTCCCCTGATGAACCCTGGAGAGTACCAGGGAGAAACGCGTTGGGACGAGATATGAGGGATCACCAATGATAAGTGTTGCTCCCTATCTACTTATATGATATCAGACTGTTTATGCATTTGGGACATGATATGAGGGACTATCTATGATAAGTGCTAAGTCCCTGTATTCTCTGACATAGGATATTAGGAATCACTAATGATTTGTGTTATTTCTTTGATATCTATGAGATGTGACATAATGCATTACCAATGATAAATGCTATTTCTTACTAAATGATATTGAGATTGTTATAATGCATTTAGAATTGGTCATTTGTTTTGCTTGTATGTGTTACAGTCTCTATCACATTCTGGCTCTGACAACTTAGAACGACATAGAGCAGGATGCACATGTGATACCAGTCTGTGGGCATTACTTCTGGGGATTATTCTGATATATAACAGAACCAGCTTTATTAGCTGTGGTTATTTAGTATATGCTGGTTTGTGTATGAATGTAATAAGCCAGCTATCTTGAGACAAATCTTACCTTCTAAAAATTCCCAGGGCTATTATTACTGTCGCAACATACAGACTTGGGTTTCCTTAAATGCATATGTGTCACCCCATGCCTGGATGCCACAAATAATAAAGGCTGTGTCTGAGAGCAGGAGGGACGTTCCCTGGTTAGGGACAATTAGCATACAGCACCTCCTGTCCCAGGCCAGTAGGGGGAGCAGGCTGCCCCTATAAAAGCTGGAACTGGGGGCAGGGTTAGAGAGAACTGGACCACCTAGCTCAGGACTGAGACTAGTCCCAGAGAAGGAGGGACAGTTCAGCTGTAGCTGAGGAGTCCGTGAGGCAGAGGAGAAACTGCAAGCCAGGGACAGAGGCGACGAGAGCCGGTCCTGGCTGAGAGAACCAATCTACCGGACATTGGGGTCCGAGGCAGTCAGGGTTGCAAGCCCAGCAGCAGAGAACCAACCCGCAAGGGATTTCAGGTCCCTTGGCCTAAGAAGCCTGGAGGCTCCGCCACACAGAGGGACCAGTACAGCACGGCGAAGTAACAGGTACCTAAGGCCCGAGTCGCAAGCCATACAGGCGAAGTACACGGCCAGCTCAGGGACGTGGGCTATTACACCACGAAGAGGGGGGATAGCCAGAAAAGGGCATAGAGAGAACGGTAGGCCTTCACACTCACCCTGACCAGTGAGGCTCGCCCGAATGTTCTCAGATACCCAGGCCCATTCCTAACCAGTACTCCTGTTGGGTCAGTAATAACATCTGCAATAAAGACCCAGAACTGTTTGAAACGGGCTCTGAACTTTTACTATTGTGGCCGGCACTATCACCCCCAGCATCCACCTACTCTGCCCTGAGGCTACACTCTTCCCGTGGGGAGTTATCCTACCCCTGTGCTGCACACCAACACCAGCCTCAGCGGTCTGCCTTGCAGGGGCGGTCATCCCTGACCGCAATCCACGGGTGGCGTAGTTGGACATTCAAAACACTGATAAATAGACTGCCACAATTTGGTCTGACCACCCTGAGCCACGGGATCGGGTTGCCACTACTACCCCCATCAGCACCGTACACCAGAAGGCCCGGTTCCGGGTACCCCACGGCCCAGGGGGCGAGTCACATATCTATGATGAATTGTCGGCCTCTTAATCTGTACGTTCACTTTTTTCTATCTTTTATTCACGATTGTGTTTTTTTAAATATTAAGATAGATATTTACCAGGGATATTAGGGACACCGACATGGAGAGGGGGCGCCACCAAGCAAAAATTAGGGTGCCAACCTCCGCTGTCAGGAAGGGAGAGAATTTAGGGACAAAATAGAGACAGACAGAGCCCGTAATCCTTCCTGACTGATGTGTGACTTACCCCTGATCCCTGGCATTTTGTTTCTTGTTTGTTGTTGTGGTGATTATTGAGTCCTTTTTTGTATATTTAAATAAAAGTTATATTTTAAGGGTCTAATTTCCTGTTGGTTGTTTAGTTTTATAATTGGGCCCCGCTTATATATTCTTTGTTCAGGTGTTTAAGCACAGTCTGACTAACATGCAGACTTTTTAATAGGCCTTCAGACTGGCACCTATTATTTAAGTAGACAGCCCACACAACATATAACATCATTATGCCATTTTGGTAGCTATGATAGATTTATTAGATTCAATTAGATTTAATACTAAATAAAAGTCATACACATGATTCATAATACAGAACTATTTGTGATATATAATTTTTTCTTTCTTTGCTGTCTTATCAATATCCTCAATAATATTGTTATGATAAGTGTTTTTTTATTGACAGCTCTACCCTCTAGTGCAGTAATCTGGCAGAGAGTGGAGCTGTTAATCAAGCAATAGATGGGAGTAATGAAGACTGATGCACTTGCTGTGCATTGACCTGCCCTGGATACGGCTCTAGCCTCATTAGCATATACATTCATAGCAGGATTTCTCCGCACTGGGGCAGTGCTTATGGGACATACCATTATCTAGTAACTTGTATTTTCAAGACCTTCATAGCCATGGATTCTGTTGAGGAGGGTATAGGGTTTTTTTTCTAAAGTTTTTGACAGATTCTATTTTCGATCATACAGTACCTCTCTATATCAAACTCTCCTACTGTTTGGCTTCCTGTCCTGTATATTTGAAGCTGCTGGTCACGATGGTTCTCTTTTGTAGACAGGTAATCTATTTCCAACATCTCTATGCATGATTTGAAGTTTTGGAAAACCTACACCAAAGAAAAAAAGGTTAAAAAAAAAGTCTAAATACGGTTACAAAATGATCTTATGATGTTTATTATGTTTAGGTTTTTTAAATTAGGTTTCATGCAGATTTCTTTGAAAGTTATGAGGCTATTTTAGCATTACAGATTCAATAGCTCCATCGATCCCCATTAATATCTATGCATTGATTCAGCCAAACTGCAGGAAGTCCAAAAGTTGTGACCGTAATGTGGACCCTATGTGGACCCTAAAATGTATCCATATTACAGCCATCTAAAAGAGATGCCATGGCTGTACTATAGCTTCTTGTTGTGCTGTGCTGAATAAGAGAACAAATGGAGAAACATACAATATGCGGTACGTGATTTTATACAGTCATACTGAGGTTAGTACGTGCTGTTTTACAGGGCTATTCTTCCCTAAAAGCTTTTGGGAGAAACACTGTACTGCACATTGTTGCTGAGCATGCATGTTTATAATGGATCATATTTTTTTACATTTTTTTTAAAGAGGTGTCTCAAATGGAGTCAGCAGAAAGAGCACTGCGTCTTAGAATCATGGCCCATTTATACGAGCCAATGATTGCCAAATGTGCATTTATAGCAACGATCAGATTATTGGTCAGTCTAAACAGGCCAGGATTCACCCCATGAATGAGCAAAATGCTCATAAGTCAGGTGCAATGATTTTTAGCCATGAATAAAAATCATTGTTTTTTTGTCCCATGTAACGGTGCAATCAGACGGCTGTAAAAATAGGAACGAGATCTGAAGGGAGTGCATGGACGGCTTCATGTATTTGTATGCAGCTGTCACATTCGGGTCGGGAGAGCTGCCACCCAATCCTCCGAGCATTGCGATCCAATATCTGTCTGATTTTTGTTGTCATCTGACTGCACCTTAAAGAACATCAATATTCGATAGGTAAGTACGGCATGCCAAGATTTGTAGGGTGCTCGGATAGGGTCCAACAACGTAACAATTGTAGAAAAGAATCCGGCACTCCAAATGCAAAGAAAAAATGTGATTTATTATGTACAGTCCAGTAATGTGAAAAGAATCTTGTGACGTTTCGGTCAATGCGATCTTTCTCAAACATGAACAGAGTTGCTGGGACTCAGGGTGTGAAGTATTTTGCAAGGGCATTCTAGAAATGCTACCATCTTTGCTGTAGAGAAGGCGCTTTCTCTGTGTTGCCAATAACATGATACCATATAGGGACAAAGCGATCAATCCTATTAGTGATCATTCATTCTGTCTCCACCACTGTTTTCTCAGGTCAGTAAACGACCAACGATCAGCTTGTACAACCCCTGGCAAAAATTATGGAATCACCAGGCACGGAGGATGTTCATTCAGTTGTTTAATGTTGTTGAAAAAAAAGCAGATCACAGACATGGCACAAAACTAAAGTCATTTAAAATAGCAACTTTAGAGCTTTAAGAAACACTAAAAGAAATCAAGATTAAAAATGTGGCACTCAGTAAGGGTAATTTTTTTCAGACCAAGCAGAGGGGAAAAAATATGGAATCACTCAATTCTGAGGAAAAAATTATGGAATCATGAAAAACAAACACACAAAAGAACACCCCAATACATCACTAGAATTTTGTTGCACCACCTCTGGCTTTAATAACAGCTTGCAGTCTCTGATGCATGGACTTAATGAGTGACAAACAGTACTCTTCATCAATCCGGCTCCAACTTTCTCTGATTGCTGTTGCCAGATCAGCTTTGCAGGTTGGAGTCTTGTAATGAACCATTTTCTTCAACTTCCACCAAAGATTTTCAATTGGATTGAGATCCAGACTATTTGCAGGCCATGACATTGACCTTATGTGTCTTCTTTCAAGGAATGTTTTCACAGTTTTTGCTCTATGGCAGGATGCATTATCATCCTGAAAAATTATGTCATCATCCCCAAACATCCTTTCAATTGATGGGATAAGAAAACTGTCCAAAATATCAATGTAAACTTGGGCATTTATTGAAGATGTAATGACAGCCATCTCCCCAGTGCCTTTACCTGACATGCAGCCCCATATCATCAATGACTGTGGAAATTTGCATGTTCTCTTCATTCAGATATCTTTATAAATCTCATTGGCAAGGCACCAAACAAAAGTTCCAGCATCATCACCTTGCCCAAAGCAGATTCGCCATTCATCAATGAATATGACTTTCATCCAGTCATCCACAGTCCACGATTGCTTTTCCTTAGCCCATTGTAACCTTGTTTTTTTCTGTTTAGGTGTTAATGATGGCTTATGTTTAGCTTTTCTGTATGTAAATCCCATTTCCTTTAGGCAGTTTCTTACAGTTCGGTCACAGACATTGACTCCAGTTTCCTCCCATTCATTTCTCATTTGTTTTGTTGTGCATTTCCTGTTTTGGAGACATATTGCTTTAAGTTTCCGGTCTTGACGCTTTGATGTCTTCCTTGGTCTACCAGTATGTTTACCTTTAACAACCTTCCCATGTTGTTTGTATTTGGTCCAGATTTTAGACACAGCTGACTGTGAACAACCAACATCTTTTGCAACATTGCATGATGATTTACCTTCTTTTAAGAGTTTGATAATCCTCTCCTTTGTTTCAATTGAGATCTCTCATGTTGGAGCCATGATTCATGTCAGTCCACTTGGTGCAACAGCTCTCCAAGGTGTGATCACTCCCTTTTAGATGCAGACTAACGAGCAGATCTAATTTGATGCAGGTGTTAGTTTTGGAAATGAAAATTTACAGGGTGATTCCATAATTTTTTCCCTCTGCTTGGTCTGAAAAAAATTACCCTTAATGAGTACCACATTTTTAATCTTGATTTCTTTTAGTGTTTCTTAAATCCCTAAAGTTGCCATTTGAAATGACTTTAGTTTTGTGCCATGTCTGTGATCTGCTTTTTTTCAACAACATTAAACAACTGAATGAACATCCTCCGAGCCCGGTGATTCCATAATTTTTCCAGGGATTGTATATAGCTGACAGGCAGATGTTTAATGGTCTGGCTTGGCCTGTCTAAATGGGTCATCACTGTACTATTCTGCACTTACATGCTTCAAAATAAATAAATTCATAAATTAAGAAAACATTAATGACATTAAGAAAAGAAATAAAAAATTAGAGCAGGACATCAGCCAACATCTGACTGCGGAATCAGGAGTGTTTCATCTATTTATATGAATTAACAAGATCTATATTTGACCTGTAACTACAAACAACTGACTACACATAGATGCCAACAGGAAACAGTCCAAAAGAATAAATGTAACTTTTTCCATAGCGGACGTTGTGGAAATACACAAGAAAACACTGCTGGATATTCAGGCCACTAATTACAGTATATATACAACTTTGTAGCCAAAAGTGTTGCATAATGATAGAGAGATCCTGAAGAGGACATTGCATCAATTACTTTGAAAAAAAGAAATAAGAGAAATAAATTACAGAGCAAGTGTAGAAAGCAGACCATAGATATGGCATCCCACTCTTCTAGAATTATCGGCGTCTTTTGGAACCACATTTGCAATATCCAGTTTCAGTATCTTCCCACAAGTTGTAGCACTGCTGCTTTTGCACTTTATTATAATTTATAGATTGACGAGCCAAGAGTTAGAAGTGCGACCAGAAGTCAAAAAATATTTGAAAAGTTCTTGACTCCTTGGGTCAGTATTCCACATGAGAGCGCACTTAGACCGGCTAGGAGAGGCTGGTGGAGACTACCCAACATCTCGCTTTACCTCCATTTTATCTGTTCTATGTTTCTTTAGTTAGAGTTAAAATAAAGAAAATTTTTCATATGCAATGCTACACATAAACAATGTATCAATACACATTGTGTTATTAAAAGGTTTTGACTGATCACACAACACCATCATATAAGATCGTTGGGTGTTCGATACCCGTTATTGCCATCGATCAGCTGAAAACATCTGTGGCATTGGGTGGAAGTCAAAATGTGTAACCGAGCTGCAACTCTTTTCAAAGTGTAGTGGCTGCTGCTGGTTACTACAGAACAGCTTCTACTGCTTTGTATATGAACTGTACTGGAGTAACCAGCAGCGACCTCTACACACAGAATAGAGCTGTGCTCTGCAGCTCCGATCTACAGTATGAGTTTACATCTGGCCACCACTAGAGCAAATAACAGCTGATGTGGTGACATGTGTCGGACCCCCATTAATCTGACACGGATAGGTCATCATTATGGTGTGACAGGACAACCTTCTTAATCACCATGACTTCTTTATTCTCTTTCTGCACAGGAGACATAACTATTGTTTACTGCTATCTAATAGAAGTCTTTCCATAGGTAAAGAGGCTTTATTTTACTAGTTTCCCTAAGGGCTCATGCAGATGACCATATTTTCGGTACAATGTATGCCCGAGTTTTATCCGATATTCAGATCACACTCGGGCATGCAAGTCAATGAGTCCATGAAAAACATCTGAGTGCGGTCCGATTTCCACGGACTGACAGAATGGAGAAGATAGAGAAATTATTTTTTCCATCTTCTCATCTGAGAGCATCGACGCACACTGTGATCACACTCTGATCAAATGGAGAGCATGTGGAAGGGTGGTGAACTGGACTGTCGCGTTTCTACCCCTGTGTATTATGTCTTGCGTCTTTTGTGTATATTGTGTATGTGAAGTATAATATATAGAGTGTGATAAGTAATGTAAGATAATGCATAATGTTAGTAGAGTGCAATATAGGATGTATAGTTTAGATAGTGATGTTAGGGTAAGGTAGGATAGAGTTAATGTTTGGGACAAGCCCTAAGTGGGAGTAGCTTAGTGTTAGGGCAGGTGACTGCTTCCTATAGATAGTGAGATAGGGTTGAGTTCACCTGTGAGTAGGAAGTGTAATGTGAGCGTTACATGCAGCAAAGGTGTGTGCTGGCACCGTCCACAGATACTCGCTTTAATGCAGGGGATAAGCAGGGAACCAGACGTTGCAGGAACACGGGTGCGTGTAAAAAAGCATGAGCAGCATTGCATGAAAAAATAGAGGAAAAATCGCACTCACCGTCCTTTAAGGCGTTTTTTCTTTATTAGAAAATTAAAACATAGGGCTTGAAGGGGAGAAAGGATGGTGAGTGCGATTTTTCCTCTATTTTTTCATGCAATGGTGTTGTGTGAGCAGTGCTGCAGTAGGGGTGAATCAGAAGAAAAGGAGACTAAGGGACAGGGGAAGAGCGAGATTTTGAAGTGACCAACGAGACAGAGTGGCCTTCCAGCAAAGGGTACATGGATAGTGCAATGAGTCACGAGAAACCCTGAGCTGGCTAAACGCCGAAGGTAATGGGCCTAAACAGGACTGAGTTCATGGCACTAGTGAGAGTCCCGAGCAGTAGATCCAGGGCGCCAGTGGTGGAAGAACCAGGACGCGGAACCGCTGAGCAAGTAGTGACACTTGTTGATCAGGATTGTGGCGACAATCTAGGTTGTGATGAAGTAGGATGAAACAATGTGCTTCACCGGCCCTGGAGTAGACTACACAGGAAAAATACTGTGTGTATGAAAATGCTTTATACCTCAAAGGAAATGTCCATAAGACTTTGTACTTGCTATCCCTTGTACATAACCCTTACAAAGTTATCGTTCAGTAAAACTGTGTTTTTTTAATGGGAGTCTCCTTTATTGAACTGTGGAATCTATGGTCCTGGCCAGCCAACAACACTGGCTACAGGTGGCCTGTACAGGCGCAAGGCCCTCACAACACAAGTACAAACACCCAGCCAGGACCTATATTTTCATGTAGCGCAATGGGGCGTAAATTGAGGAGACAAGTGCCTTGCCTGCGTCTATCACCCAGCGCCACGCTACACATGAACCAGAGCCTGGCTGTGCGATTGCAATCAAGTATGGTTTACACATTGTGTATATAGGCATGTACATAGAGACACCTGCCAATCAACTGGAGTGGGGTGGAGAGAAGCCACCCGGGGAAATAATTGAACTAGTCATGTCTTCTTATAGTTCTCGGCTGGCTATTTCAAACGATGTTTTCTCTGAAACGCCGCAGCGTATCTGACTGCCTTCACACAACGGGACTCTAGTCTTATGACTGGTTATCTTGATCTGATAAAACAGATCACACTAGTGCATAATGCAATTTTACCCGTGGACCATCCTTGATGGAAGTAAATATTTAGCAGACATTGCAAGAGATGTTGGGTAAAATGTGGAAATAAAGTAGATTCTCTCAATGGCATATAAGTTTAGACACACGCCACAATAAACTGAATAACACAACACAGAGCACAACCACTGCAAACCAAAGCATCACAACTTTTACCAGGAGCTGTTTCTTTCTAGACAAAACCTTCTTACAAAGACAATCAGAGAAGCTTTCCATCTGTAAAAGAACAATCATTTTGTGTTGGTATATTCAGTGATGGGCTAAAATATTATTTTTGTGATCACACCAACAGATTACATAATACATTTACCGAGAACTAGCCAGCAAAAAAGCAACAGTATTTACCTGTCTCTATGGTGGTAATTTATAGCTAACTACCATTATAAACAAGTGCAACTGTATAAGTGGAAGTGAGGCACATGCACCAGAGGAGTGATTACAGTGCGCTCACTCCGGCTTTGCTTTAGTTTCTTGTACTTGATATATTTGAGGTGTGCTCCCTCCTTTCCTCTTTTGGCCTGTGCCCCTTGTCTGTTTAGCTTTACAAATGCAGTTGTAAAACAGGCTCAGGTCCTTCTCGGTCCCCATCTATTTAGAAGTCTGCTAGCACATAGTGATGTGAGATATTAAAGCTAGGGACTATCCCGATTGGGTACACCATGTCGCGGTGGGATGGGTTTTACGCTTTTTTGATTAAAAAAATGACAACTAAGTACTCTGTTATTTTCATGCTTTACTACTATTTATTACTTACTGCAGGGTATTGCTTTTATGTTAGGTTATATTTGTCTATTAGTGGCCATAGTGTGAATGTGCACCTACACATTACACTTCTACCAACAGGTGTGCTGGCCCATGTTTTAGTTTTTTTTTCACTGTATACTGAGCGCTGACTGATCACTGCCCCTACACCACCCCAGTGACAGAAACCGATCAGCTGCAGGGAGAATATAACTTATTATCTTCCAGCAGCCACGCTTACAATTAGACTGCTGCATATGGTTTAACCCCTTATGTCATATGATGTACAGTTACATCATATGTTGGGTCAGCAGATGATGGCTGATTTATTCTATCTCTGAAAGCGGCATTTAACATGCCATCATGCGGGCGCATCATTCCATGCGCCTATCTGTGCTTGTCCTGATGATTCTCCTGTGAAAGCCAGCATTTAGCTGATATTCATAGGAGACTGATTGAGAAAAGAAAATGTTTTTTTTTAACTATGGAAAAAATAAAACAATACAAAATGTTCAAATCAACTCAAGACAAATAAAAATTGAAAAAAAAAAGAAAATACAAATATTTGGTATCGCTAAATTTGTAAAAGTCTGATCTATCAAAACATAAAATAGATTAATCTGATCGGTAAATGGCGCAATGAGAAAAAAATCAAAATGGCAGAATTTCAGTTTTTTTGGCCGCCGCAACATTGCAATAAAATGCAATAGGAGGCGATCAAAACAGCGTATCTACACCAAAATTATCAGTAAAACGTCAGCTAAGGGCACAAAAAATAAGCCGTCACAATGCCCCGTATCCCGGAAATTGAAAGCGTTAGCGATCTCGAAAAATGGTAACACATACAAAATGTTTTTTTTTTTTTTTTTACAAATTTGCAAAAAAAAAATTTCACCACTTAAATTTTTTTAAAAAAACCTATGCATGTTTGGTATTTCGTAATTGTACTGACCTGGAGAATCATATTGCCAGATCAGTTTTACGTATACTGAACATGGTAAACAAAAAACAACTGCAGAATTGCACTTTTTTTGCAATTTCAACACACTTGGAATTTTCTTCCCGCTTTCCAGTACATCACATGATAAAATGAATGGTGTCATTCAAAAGTACAACTTGTCCCACAAAAAACAAGCCCTCATGTGTCTATGGAGAAGGAAAAAGAAAGAAGTTATGGCTTTTGGAAGAAGGGGAGGAAATAGCGAAAATGAAAAAGAAAAAAAAGCCCCATCATGCGGCCTGGACGAGGGAGCGCCATAACCATCCCGCTCTACTATGGTAAAAGACACTATAAGAAACCTCAGACCACGACTCTGGAGTCACCCCTCAAGAGGAAGCTGATCCGAAACACGCGTCAGGGGTGGTCCTGGGTGCACCTTCACATTGCTATGCTTTCCCCTATGCTCTCTATACACTGATTTTATACGTCCACCTTGCAGTTTGTTCATACCAGTATATATATTTTTTCCTTTCATTGTCTAGCTACCTATCCACCCAGTGTTGTGCTGTGGAATAGTTTATCATTGAGTACTTTGTGTCTCTATATGATATATACTATATATGATATTAGCTCCACACATAGGCGGATTATAATGAGGGCAATCCGGGCGACCGCCTGGGGCCCCGAGCCTGCAGAGGGCCCGCGGCTCCGGGCGGGGTGCTAATGCCGGATTGCCCTCATTATATGTGCGGGCCGCCGCGGCACATACCGGTAGCAGTGGCGGGAGGGGGGGCCCCGTACCGCTCCCCCAGCAGCAGCCGCCGCTACTTCTTCATCGGCCGGGCCAGCACTGCAGCAGTTAACTTCCCTGTGCTGGCCCGGCCGCGTCACTGCTAGGAGACACGGCCCTGTGCGCGGCTCTGTCTCCTAGCTGTGACGTCACGCAGTGCGCGCCCGGCCTGCACTGCTACTTACCACGGGAGAGGAGCAGGAGCCAGGAGGACTGGAGCCGAGCCAGGGGATGGTGAGTGTGTGTGTGTGTGTGTGTTTGTGTGTGTGTGTGTGTGTGTGTGTATGTATGTATGTATGTATGTGTGTGTGTGTATGTGTGTGTGTGGGCAGATGTCATTGTGTGATGTGTATGTGTGTGTGTGTGTATGTCTGTGTGTGTGTGTGTGGGCAGATGTCATTGTGTGATGTGTATGTGTGTGTGTGTGTGGGCAGATGTCATTGTGTGATGTGTATGTGTGTGTGTAGGCAGATGTCATAGTGTGATGTCTGTTTGTGTGTGGGGGGGGTAGATGTCATTGTGTGATGTCTGTTTGTGTGTGTGGGCAGATGTCATTGTGTGATGTGTGTGTGTGTGGGCAGATGTCATTGTGTGATGTCTGTTTGTGTGATGTCTGTGTGTGTGGGCAGATGTCATTGTGTGATGTCTGTTTGTGTGTGTGTGTGTGTGTGTGTGTGTAGGCAGATGTCATTGTGTGATGTCTGTTTGTGTGTGTGTGTAGGCAGATGTCATTGTGTTATGTCTGTGTGTGTGTGTGGGCAGATGTCATTGTGTGATGTCTGTGTGTGTGTGTGTGTGTGTGTGGGCAGATGTCATTGTGTGATGTCTGTGTGTGTGTGTGGGCAGATGTCATTGTGTGATGTCTGTTTGTGTGTGTGTGGGCAGATGTCATTGTGTGATGTCTGTTTGTATGTGTGTGTGTGTGGGCAGATGTCATTGTGTGATGTCTGTTTGTGTGTGTGTGTGGGCAGATGTCATTGTGTGATGTCTGTTTGTGTGTGTGTGTGTAGGCAGATGTCATTGTGTGATGTCTGTTTGTGTGTGTGTAGGCAGATGTCATTGTGTGATGTCTGTTTGTGTGTGTGTGTGTGTGTGTAGGCAGATGTCATTGTGTGATGTCTGTTTGTGTGTGTGTGTGTGTAGGCAGATGTCATTGTGTGATGTCTGTTTGTGTGTGTATGTGTGTATGTGTGTGTGTGTGTGTAGGCAGATGTCATTGTGTGATGTCTGTTTGTGTGTGTGTGGGCAGATGTCATTGTGTGATGTCTGTTTGTATGTGTGTGTGTGTGGGCAGATATCATTGTGTCATGTCTGTTTATATGTATTTTTGTGCTTCAAATGTGTTTATGCGTGTATGTATATGTCTGTATATGTTTGTGTGTGTGCGTGACTGCGTGCGGCCTCCTGCTGAGTATAGTTGGCGCCGTGCGGCCTCCTGCTGTATCTGGGGGGGGCGCCGTGCGGCCCCCCGCTGTGTACAGATGGCTACGTGCGGCCCCCCGCTGTGTACAGATGGCTACGTGCGGCCCCCCGCTGTGTATAGATGGCTACGTCTACGTGTGGCCCCCCGCTGTGTATAGATGGCTACGTGCGGCCCCCCGCTATGTATAGATGGCGCCGTGCGCCCCCCCGCCGTGTATTGATGGCGCCGTGCGGCCCCCTGCTGTGTAGAGATGGCTACGTGCGGCCTCCCGCTGAGTATAGATGGCGCTGTGCGGCCTCCTGCTGTCTCTGGGGGGGGCGCCGTGCGGCCTCCCGCTGTGTATAGATGGCTACGTGCGGCCTCCCGCTGAGTATAGATTGCGCTGTGCGGCCTCCTGCTGTCTCTGGGGGGGGTGCCGTGCAGCCTCCCGCTGTGTATAGATGGCTATGTGCGGCCTCCCGCTGAGTATAGATGGCGCTGTGCGGCCTCCTGCTGTCTCTGGGGGGGGCGCCGTGCGGCCTCCCGCTGTGTATAGATGGCTACGTGCGGCCTCCCGCTGAGTATAGATTGCGCTGTGCGGCCTCCTGCTGTCCCTGGGGAGGGTGCCGTGCGGCCTCCCGCTGTGTATAGATGGCTATGTGCGGCCTCCCGCTGAGTATAGATGGCGCTGTGCGGCCTCCTGCTGTCTCTGGGGGGGGCGCCGTGCGGCCTCCTGCTGTGTATAGATGGCTACGTGCGGTCTCCCGCTGAGTATAGATGGCGCTGTGCGGCCTCCTGCTGTCTCTGGGGGGAGCGCCGTGCGGCATCTATACTCAGCAGGAGGCCGCTCGTAGCCATCTATACACGTATACTCAGCAGGAGGCCGCACGTAGCCATCTATACACAGCGGGAGGCCGCACGGCGCCATCTATACACAGCGGAGGGCGCACGACGCCATCTATACACAGCGGGCGGCCGCACGGCGCCATCTATACACAGCGGGAGGCCGCACGGCGCCTTCTATACACAGCGGGAGGCCGCATGGCGCCATCTATGCACAGCGGGAGTCTCAGTGCTTTGCAAGAGCAGTCAATAAATTCTGCTTGACTAATTCTGAGCACCATAAAGTCTGGTTTGCTTCTAACCTGCTGTCTTCATTTTCAGCTTGCTGAATTCTAACTCATTTACTGTCATTCGAGACGATGCCTTTGCTGGTCTCTTTCACCTTGAATACCTGTAAGTGCTCCACTTAATGTCATATTTTTTATTCTGTTCTTCTTCATCTTTTGGCATGTGAAATTGTATGAGCAAGTATTCATATGAATTTATGACCTACTTAAACCTTCGAGGACCTTAAATTTTATTCAATCAAATTTTTTTCCAGTTTAAAACTATGGGACATATATGTGCCTTGGTCCTCAAAGGGTTTTTAAAGGGGCTGCAAACATAAATACGAAAAAAATAATTCAATTAGTGCTTTTTGTGTTCATTTAATTTTTATTTGAAGTCCATTTTTTTTTATATACCTTAAAATTAAGCCCTACCCCATGGAATGAAGCCCTACCTACACGACATCTGAGAGCTACATGGATCCCGCTTGTGAGGTGCCTGTCCGTCACTACTATTCAGTTTAAAGGTCCACTCACTAAGCCATATATTCTCTCATGCAAGAGAATAGGGCCAATTATGCTAATGACACTCGGCTCAAACTCAGAGCTTCAACTGAGTGTGATCCGATTCTCTCGCAGCACAGATATGGAGAAGATGGAAAACTTACTTTCTCCATCTTCTCCATAGTCTCTGTGAGTGTTCATCGGACTGCACTTGGATGACATCCGAGTGCAGTCTAATGTTTTACGTGCACCCATAGACTTGTATGGGTGCACATGGTCCGAATATCGAATGAGATTATTTTCTCATGCCAATAATCGCACTGTCCCATAGTATAACATAGGGCCGAGTCCTATCCGATAAAACATCACATAGCATTCAGCCGTGTTATACGACAGTGTGAGCGAGCCCTTAGAGTCAAGGAATATTTACATGCAGATGATGATATTACTCTCCAAGTGCATATTTTTTTAGGCGAGTTCATAGTAAATGCTTTGCCTTTTTGACATGTGATCAACTAAAGAACAAGAACGATTTAGGACCTCCCCTATAGAGAAATGGAAAATAGTTTGGAGGACTTGCATGTCCTTTTTTATTTATTATGAGAAAATCATAAAAGATCCCGTTTTTTCACCATGCTGTGACTTTCTGCTGAGGGAGAGGGAGAGAGCTGCCCTATTCAGAGTCTGTAATAAGACCTGCTGACAAAAGTGTTGAAGATACAGTCTAATGTGAATTATCAATGAAAAAAAGTTAATTTCACAAATGGCTTGTATTTTTTTTAATACAAACCTTTTTGTGTTTACAGCTCCTTTAAAGGGAATCTGTCATCAGGTTTTTGCCACCTAATCTGAGAGCAGCATAATGTAGGGTTAGAGGCACTGATTCCAGTAATGTGTCACTTACTGGGCTGCTTAGTGTTGTTTTGATAAAATCATTGATTTGTCAGAAGGTAATTATCACTAGATGACTAGTAAGTTCTGTAGGACCCCACCCCCATCACTGATCAGTAGATTTCTGTGTACACTGAGCATGGGCAGAAAGCTGCCAATCAGTGGTGTGGGCGGGGCTATACAGAGCGCAGCATTCAGAGAGCTGCTAGATCTGCAGCAGATGAAACGGTGATTTTCTCAAAATGACAACAAGCAGCTGAAAAAGTGACACCGCTGGAATCAGGGTATTTGCCCCAATGTTGTGCTGCTCTCAGATGAGGCAGCACAATTAATATTGTGTCAAATTAATTTCCCGTGAACTATCACATGATCTATCACAGGGGATCACGTGACATGTCACGTGATAAATCAGGTGGGGGGGGGGGCCCGCGCCTTCTAAACTGCCCGGGGCCCTTGCTACTCTTAATCCACCCCTGGCTCCACACTGGTTTTTGAAAGTCTATATATTTTCTGTGATTTTTATAATTACATCCATCCTGGTGTAGCAATCTGCCATCCACTTGGTATCAGATGGTAATCTGCTGGTGGCTATCTAGTGTGTACACATTGTCATTTGTTTTTCTATTATAGTATAGGGGTATGAGACGGCTATTTAGCTGACATATATATTAATCCTCCAGCTACTGATGTGCCAGGGCACCTCCTGCTTGTATATTCACCTTTTACTTGTTTTTATGTCTATGTTTGTGTATATTTAATTCATTTAATAAAGGATTGAATGTTATTTATGGCATATTTCTCCTGAGTTTTTGTAGGATTTTTTTTTTCACCAAAATTCCTGCAGGTAAATACTGGTATTTATTTCATGTAGAGGGAATTTCATTAATTATTGTATTCTAGTGAAGTTATTGTCGTGGAAAAGATGAGTAAAATATATCATGTCCTCTGGCTTCTTAGCATACAGTATGTTACATGGAGCTCTGTTCTTTGGTCACTGAGACCTTTGATTGGCTGCAGCTGACAGAAGAATGGGACATCATTAATCCCTTTCATAGTGTAGACCACCGGAGCAATGTGGAATCAGAGCAGCAGATATCCATTTATTTATTATTTGTTTGCCATTATATGCCTCAATAGACAATTTTTTAAATCCACATCTGCACTTTTGCATGTTAAAGGCCCTGATACACATTAAATCATAAAAGAAATCAGGAAGGGGGCAAACACTTTTTCACACCACTGTACATCTGAATATGTCCTCAGCAATCCCATGACCAAGAATGATCTATCTTCCCTTGGGGTACCATACAGTGGTACAAAGAAAGAAAAATGGAAGTTTCCGCATTTGCAGTAGAAAAACGATTAAAAATAAATTTTATTAGACAACCCCTAAAAATGTTCAATCAAAACTTAGTGGATGAATTCTTGAGTCCTAAGTCAGATGGTCTACGCGTTTCAAACTTAGAGGTTCTTAGTCAGGACCACACAATGGCGCAACTAAAAAAAAATCCCACAAAAATCAAGCCTTCAGAAAGCAATGTCAACGAAAGAACAAAAAAGTTATGGTTCTCGCTAGGCAGGGATGAGAGAAAGAAAGAAATAATATCATAATATATTTTTTACATAGGAAAAATCCTTCTATTATTTACAGTATATAGATTTTTCTTTCTATAGACAGGGTCAGATTAAAAGGAGGCCAAAAAGAGAACAGGTCCAGGGTAACTACTTAGAGGCCTTTACCAACTTTCTGCTAGTCCTGAAAGGTGCTGACCTGCCATACACCAACATTCATATGAAAGCAGACAGAACTTATGAGATATTTCATAATTACTTTATTTGTCAGCGTTTGGGCTTGTTCCATCAACAGTCCAGTCATCTTTTCTCCCTCTGTTGGTACCCGTGCACACTCCATGTTCTGTGGCTCCTCAATGGCTGCTTCTTCCAAACCAGATAGTTCAGGGTTACTTTCTACTGAGAATACACAATAATTATACCATCTCTATACTAATAAAATATAACCAGTGTTTTATATATAAAGTAGGTAGTTACATTTAGATTTTTGCTATAGGTTTCTCAAAATAGTATTCTAAACCACAGATTTACATCTATCACGGCAACAAAATACCATTTAACAGGACATTAGTATGCTAATGATATAGGGGCAGAGACCTTGATTGCAGTGTTGTGTCACCTACTGGGCTGCTAGCTGCAGCAAATAGTATTCTAAACCACAGATTTACATCTATCACGGCAACAAAATACCATTTAACAGGACATTAGTATGCTAATGATATAGGGGCAGAGACCTTGATTGCAGTGTTGTGTCACCTACTGGGCTGCTAGCTGCAGATTTTAAAAATTTTAGTTTTATGTGCTGCAGATCTATCAGTCCTCAGAATGCTGAGTTCTGTATAACCCCGCCCACACCACTGATTGGCAGCTTTCTGTGTACACTGTGCATAGTCAGAAAGCAGCCAATCAGTGGTGGGGGGTGTAGTCGGACTACATGGCAGTATGTTTATTAGTCCTCTAGTGATAATCTCCTGCTGATAAAACAGTGATTTTATAAAAACTTCAGCAAGCAGTCCAGTTAGTGACACATCGCTGGATTCAGGGCCTCTCTCTCTACATCATGCTACTCTCAGATTAAAAGGCAAAAAGCTGGTGACAGATTCCTTTAAGAGAGGAATCCGGGAGTAATGTGACATTAAAAAACTATTAGCACATTTTTTATTCTCTGTCTAAATAAACGAATCCATTTAGATGGACTATTGTATTACGCGTACCGTTGCGTTTATATTGTGCTGCTTCCAGCCTTTCTATTTCTAATTGTCTACATCAATAAATAAATAATAAATGATTAGCCAATTTCACATGAACATAATTTATGCACCAGAACTGACTGCAAAGCAATCACCCGAACCAGCGGCATCTTAAGGATCTATTGAATGTGCTCATATCACATTCATGTGCAATTGGTCTAAGTAGAAGAAAGCACTATACCTCGATATCCAAGGTAAAAAGTGTCCCTTTGGTTCTGTTCATGTAGAAGACTAGAAGGAAACCATTCCAAAGCTGGTGGAGATACAGCGCTACCTTCATAATTTAAATCAGAATTAACTAAAACCTTAAAGAAAAGAAAAAACATATGATGGATAAAAGCGAAGTATGATTTATACACACAGGAAAATGACTTTCATCAGACATCGAATGAGCAAAAGATCTCCAGTCTCACATTACAGAGCGTCTGTCATCAGCTTCTATTAAATTTTTTCAGCCAGTCCAAATGATGGCTAACTGGGCCTCCCGTGTTTAAAGCTTGGTGAAGATGTGATATTTCAGCTCTTTCCTTTCATTTGACAGGACAAGATGGGTTATCAATCAGCCTTTACACAGATAATTTGCCCACAATTTAAGTTGATTGATGCTCCTTTACTTTCACATATGACAATGACCGGAAGGGGTATTCATACAAAAGATTGGGTGATTACCTGTTCCCTCTTTTGTCATACACATTGCCTCATTGCCAACAGCGCATTCTATTGGTTAATGTGCCGCCAACCAACAATAATTTTTATGCCTTCATAAAAAAACACAAACAACCCACGAGCACTTTTTAGTTTATTGTTCAATAACCAGACTGGTTTACACTGAGCAATGAATGGACATGAGCATTTAGTCAGAGGATCATTGACCTGTAGGTCCTTATCACTCTTCAGGAGGATCTGGAGGAGAACAATCTGTAAGGAGATGGACATATTGCCCGTGTTTCTCCCTTGAAGAGTATTGTTATATCGTGTAAGGTGAATTGTGCTATGCATTAATGGTGTTGATAATGTATGCTGTTTGACAGTAGGGAAAGTAAGAGTTAATTGTTGGGACTAGCCTAGAGTTGGAGGGGCTAAACTGAAGGGACAAGAGACAGTTTCTGTCAGAACGTCAGATAGGGTTGAAAGAAGACCTAGCTTGAGCAGCGCTGCATGACGTGGGTGTCCCTAATGTGAGAGGAGACAGAGAGAAAGAGATAGCAAGATCTTAGCGGAAAGTGGAAGAGAAGTGACCAAAACAACAGAGTGGCCAATTGGAGATGGGTCCCAGGTCAGGGCGCCTAGCAGTACTGCCCAGAGTTTATAACTCACAGAGGTAACAGGCCAAAACAAGACAGAGTACATAAGACAAAGAGAGTGCCCCTGGTGGGAGTTCCAGAGGGTCAGAGACAGAGAAGACAAGTACCAGCCATACTGGCAATATAGTTCCCTAGAGGAGAAAGAATACGTGGAAGCGCAGGTTGAGAATAGGACTCTTGTAGACTGGACTGTAGTACTAAGCTGGGCTGTGGTGAAGTAGAGAGGAACGTTGAAGATAGTAAAGAGGAAGGAATTGAAACTGTGTGTGGAAAATGATCCGTATTGTAAAGGAAACATTCATCAAGTTGTGTACCTTCTATCTACTGTATATAATCCCCTACCCCAAGTTATCATTGAGTAAAAAGCTTAATTTTTGACTGGTGGTCTCCCTCATTAAGATGTCCAACACCTGGTCCTGGTCAACCCAAGGACCAGGTTACAATTGCAGTTACATGTGGCCTGCAAGGGCATAGCAACCCCACAGCACAAGTCCACACACCTAGCCAGGACCCACAACTTCATGTAACGTGCCAGGGAATAAGAGACGAGTACTTTGCCCACAGCTACCGCCCCATGCCATGTTAAACATGAATGTAACTTTATTAGAACATCCTGTAGATGAGTTACTTTATAGAGATTGTCTCCTGATCTTCGGCAGTAGTGCAAAGCTCCCCAACCTCCCGGCTTCTTGCCTGCTATGTGGAGGTGCACTCAGACCACTAACATGAACTGCAAGTTGTCGATCATGTGACAGCTGTGCCTTTGTGGCATCGGTGAGCAGCAGCATTGCAGCTAGCCGGGTTTGAGAGTTAACAACTCGCTCCAGCGATCCTAGAGGGCTTTACAGTGGCACATATAAGCTATATTGGACAGACTAATGCAGTGGCCAGCAATCTATGCAATGAGCTATGAACGATAAAACGAAAACAAAGAGAATTTTTAATAACTTGTAAATTGTAAAATTGATTTTTTTATTAAATTGCAAAGTTGCTTATACAGTGCAGACCAAAAGTTTGGACACACCTCATTTAAAGATTTTTCTGTATTTTCATGACTATAAAAATTGTACATTCACACTGAAGGCATCAAAACTATGAATTAACACATGTGGAATTATATACTTAACAAAAAAGTGTGAAACAACTGAAAATATGTCTTATATTCTAGGTTCTTCAAACTAGCCACCTTTTGCTTTGATGACTGCTTTGCACACTCTTGGCATTCTCTTGATGAACTTCAAGAGGTAGTAACTGTAAATGGTTTTCACTTCACAGGTGTGCCTTGTCAGGTTTAATAAGTGGGATTTCTTGCCTTATAAATGGGGTTGGGACCATCAGTTGTGTTGTGCAGAAGTCAGGTGGATACACAGCTGATAATCCTACTGAATAGACTGTTAGAATTTGTATTATGGCAAGAAAAAAGCAGCTAAGTAAAGAAAAAAGAGTGGCCATCATTACTTTAAGAAATGAAGGTCAGTCAGTCCGAAAAATTGGGAAAACTTTGAAAGTGTCCCCAAGTGCAGTTGCCAAAACCATCAAGCGCTACAAAGAAACTGGCTCACATGAGGACCGCCCCAGGAAAGGAAGACCAAGAGTCACCTCTGCTTCTGAGGATAAGTTTATCCGAGTCACCAGCCTCAGAAATCGCAGGTTAACAGCAGCTCAGAATAGAGACCAGGTCAATGCCACACAGAGTTCTAGCAGCAGACACATCTCTTCAACAACTGTTAAGACGAGACTTTGTGCAGCAGGCCTTCATGGTAAAATAGCTGCTAGGAAACCACTGCTAAGGACAGGCAACAAGCAGAAGAGACTTGTTTGGGCTAAAGAACACAAGGAATGGACATTAGACCAGTGGAAATCTGTGCTTTGGTCTGATGAGTCCAAATTTGAGATCTTTGGTTCCAACCACCGTGTCTTTGTGCGACACAGAAAAGGTGAACGGATGGACTCTACATGCCTGGTTCCCACCGTGAAGCATGGAGGAGGAGGTGTGATGGTGTGGGGGTGCTTTGCTGGTGACACTGTTGGGCATTTATTCAAAACTGAAGGCATACTGAACCAGCATGGCTACCACAGCATCTTGCAGCGGCATGCTATTCCATCTGGTTTGCGTTTAGTTGGACCATCATTTATTTTTCAACAGGACAATGACCCCAAACACACCTCCAGGCTGTGTAAGGGCTATTTGACCAAGAAGGAGAGTGATGGGGTGCTACGCCAGATGACCTGGACTCCACAGTCACCAGACCTGAACCCAATCAAGATGGTTTGGGGTGAGCTGGACCACAGAGTGAAGGCAAAAGGGCCAACAAGTGCTAAGCATCTCTGGGAACTCCTTCAAGATTGTTGGAAGACCATTTCCGGTGACTACCTCTTGAAGCTCATCAAGAGAATGCCAAGAGTGTGCAAAGCAGTCATCAAAGCAAAAGGTGGCTACTTTGAAGAACCTAGAATATAAGACATATTTTCAGTTGTTTCACACTTTTTTGTTAAGTATATAATTCCACATGTGTTAATTCATAGTTCTGATGCCTTCAGTGTGAATGTACAATTTTCATAGTCATTAAAATATAGAAAAATCTTTAAATGAGAAGGTGTGTCTAAACTTTTAGTCTGTACTGTATTTATAATCACTTAGCAATTTTTCCAATATAAAAACATTAGAATATGGAATAACTATGTGTAGAAACTTTGGATCCTTTAAAGAGTTCTATTGTAATGACAGATCTCCCTTAATTATGAAATCATTTTGATACTGTCATTACATTTTCCTGATTATCACATTACAACAGTTATCGTAGAACTAAACTCGCAGCTTGGTCATTCCATTATGGTTACTGCACCCTCACCTGGTGGTCTTTCTTTATTTCGCCTGGCTTCATAACAGGTTGCATGGAATCAAGGATATCTTGAATTAGAAATGATTGTCCAATTAAATTGGTAGAAGTTGCGGCTTTCTTTATCGTATGACTTTGTTTAGGATTCCTGTTGTCACATTTGGGAATCTTTACTTTTGGAGGAACTTTTGAAAAGTCTGGAAGTTTGTAATGAACCTGTCCTTGTCCATATTTCATCTCATATGAAGGTCGTCTGTATGGTTCATAAGTCGGCTGCTTGCTTTCTTTATCCCCATCCTCTTCCACATTTTCCTGAACAGACTCGCATTCATCTTCTTCATTGTTTCCTTTTGTAGAACTCTTACCTATATCAGAATTTGCTTCATTCGTCATGTCATCTTGGATAATAGTATTTTCTTTTCCATGCATTTCCAAGTATTCCTCTTTAAAATCCTCTTGTTCTTCATTATAAGGCGACTCCGGAAGCTTTGCATGACTTTTTCTTCTGACCGCTGTTTCATCGCTGCTTTCAACAATGGATATTTCTGGCATAGTCTCATAATCAATAAATTCAGAAGGATTGACGAGATTGCCTTCAGTAATGTGTCTTAGAAGAACATCTGGGATTATTGTTGAAATGGTCAATAATTTATCACTTTCCTCCACTATGTCATCATTGGCCTGAGGATTGGAAACTGCCTCAGAAAGGCTAAACAAGTCACTGCTATCCAATGAGTAAAGTGCTTCATCATTAGTAGTTTCAGTCTGTACTGGACTATAAGGAGGTTGATTTTCCTCCGCACTGAGCGGGGCCTGATGTGAATTAACGGGCGTGCTGGTCGTGGCTACATTATCATGCTGTACACTTGGAACTAGATAGCACTCAAGGATTCCATCATAAGGCAAGTCTTCCTGCTCGTCATCAGTGGTGTCATTGGTGGGGTGATCCTGTGAATCTCTGTGCTCTACTGATGGCTTTTGTAAAAAATTCTTATCATCTGAAGAATACTCCATGTAGTTGGTTTAGAGCAGGGTGCACTTGTGTTTGGTTGCACTCTGAAAAACATAATATTACTTATACATCAAGCCAAATGAAAGTTCTCCGTTCTATATGATAGGCTTTACAGAACATTGAAATAAGTTTGCTGTAACCCTGAAAAGCCTGCAAAAATTCCAAACTGCTATTTAAGGGGGACCTTTCATCAGTTTTAGCAAGTTAAACTGGCCACATCATGGAAGAGCGGCTGCACAGCTGAGTAAAATGTAGTTTTTATTTTTGAATTTATCATCTCAGCTGATATCAGCTTGTAAAGTTTACACTCCAGTTTCTCCTTCAACCAGGCAGAGATTGTTCTGTGAGGGTGAGAGG
This sequence comes from Phyllobates terribilis, assembly GCF_046119375.1. Taxonomy (NCBI): domain Eukaryota; kingdom Metazoa; phylum Chordata; class Amphibia; order Anura; family Dendrobatidae; genus Phyllobates; species Phyllobates terribilis. The sequence goes on along the minus strand of NW_027362768.1, from coordinate 28,690,267 downwards.
GTGGCATTCCACCCCCCTGACAACTCCCAATTGCTGAATATGTATGTAAATGTAATGTGTTTTGTATTATCCTCCTATAGGCTGTAGTTCCTGCAGTCAGGTGTGACAAGAGCTAACTGTAGGGTCAGCCCAGGTTGAGCAGGAGGATGTGGGGGATCTCTGGGTAATGTGAGATATAGGAAGTTAGTTAAAGAAGAGTTGGAGAGGTGAAAGGGAGAGCACAGGTGGGCCAGTAGTGGAATATAGAAGGCTCAGCATGAAGAGGGACTAGTTACAGAGGCGGCAGGACAACATAGGCAAGTGGGAACCCCCCGCAAGGAAAAGGCTTACAAGTCCGGAAATTGTACTGTCCAGCGGAAAGAGGACCTTAAAGATGTTGTCCAATACTTTTACATTGATGGCCTATCCTCAGGATAGGTCATAAATGTCTGATCGGACGGGTTCGACACCCGGCACCCCCGTCGATCCGCTATTATTGGACATCAGCGGCCACAGCCGGCTGGAAGTACTTACTTGCAGAGCTGGGCGTCTACTTGTAGTGGCTGGGGCTTGGAACTGCACATCCACCTCCTATTCAAATCAATATGAGGCGGATGTGCAGTACCCTGTGGTACTTTTAGCCAGCGGCTGCCACCGATAACAGCTGATCGGCGGAGGTGCCGATGACCTATCCTAAGGATGGTCTGGGTAGAAATTGATACAAAGTTTTTATTCAGAAAATAGCAAACAATGAAATTTGTGGTGAAAATTGCGACAAAAATGTAACGACGTTTCAACCCTACCAGGGTCTTTATCATAGTGTCGCTGCAAAGTAAAAGAACAAGTATGAGAACAGAGTCACATGATTGACAAAACATGAATATCCTGGGTGGTATAAACAAAAATACTGTTGTGCTATACAAAATATCTACAAAATCAAAAAACACAAATATATACATATTTACAATCATACAATCTGACTGCAAGCTGGAGAACAATCTGTTGGCAGGGTTAGGTTAGGTGCTACAATGCTGGCAAAGTGCCAGTGTCTGTGGTATTGCATAGGTATAATAGATACCTAATGTAGATAAGGGATTGTGCATCTGGAGAGGACAGCTATAAAAATTGTAGTACTCGCAGAGTAGAGACATTGGAATAAATTCAGAAAGTTCAGTGATCCATGCTTACTTGTTAGTGAAGAGTAAAGGGAACCCTTTCAATGGGAAGTCGCAAGATGTGAGAGAAAACACTGCTGCAGAGAGGAAGACAAACAGTAGTTGTAAATGTATGACACAATGTAACAGTGTGACCCCAATCAGTGTCAGACTGGAGAAGATTGGGCCCACCAGAGGATTTGATTCTGAGGGCCCACCTTTCTCCCCCACTCAAGAGCCCCATAGCAGCTGCAAGGTTTGCATTATGAACTCTCCTGAAGGAGAAGCCAGGGCCCACCGGAGAATCGGGTGGGTCAGTCCAACCCTGACCCCAATGAATAATGATTAGTTACCTGCGTTGGCTAGTTGCTTAGAGGCGCGGTCATGCCTATGTATCGTGCGTGCAGTGGCTGTGTGTGGGAGAAGGCAGATTTTAAATAGCGGCGTGCGGGGCTGAACCGGACATGGGGAGGGCGGGTACCGTCAACCGGAAGCAGCATCATACTGGCTTAGAATGTCAGGCGGCCGTATGTGTGTGATGCGCCGTTGTCATGGGAACGGAGACACTCGCCTGAATAGGAGGTGCTGGCTGCGCCTGCATTCAAATACAAACAACTATGAGGTTGTGGATGGGATACATACGATGGAACTGGGTTGGTGGTTCTGGATGGGGACAACTACAGTGCCTACAAGTAGTATTCAACCCCCTGCAGATTTAGCTGGTTTGATAAGATGCAAATAAGTTAGAGCCTTCAAACTGCAAACGAGAGTAGGTTTTATGAACAGAAGCATAAATCTTACAAACCAAAAAGTTATGTTGCTCAGTTGAATTTTATTACATTTTAAACATAAAAGTGTGGGTCAATTATTATACAACCCCTATGTTTAATATTTTGTGGAATAACCCTTGTTTGCAATTACAGCTAATAATCGTCTTTTATAAGACCTGATCAGGCCGGCACAGGTCTGTGGAGTTATCTTGGCCCACTCCTCCATGCAGATCTTCTCCAAGTTATCTAGGTTCTTTGGGTGTCTCATGTGGACTTTATTCTTGAGCTCCTTCCACAAGTTTTCAATTGGGTTAAGGTCAGGAGACAGACTAGGCCACTCCAACACCTTGACTTTTTCCCTCTTGAACCAGGCCTTGGTTTTCTTGGCTGTGTGCTTTGGGTCGTTGTCTTGTTGGAAGATGAAATTACGACCCATCTTAAGATCCTTGATGGAGGAGCGGAGGTTCTTGGCCAAAATCTCCAGGTAAGCCGTGCTATCCATCTTCCCATGGATGCGGACCAGATGGCCAGGCCCCTTGGCTGAGAAACAGCCCCACAGCATGATGCTGCCACCACCATGCTTGACTGTAGGGATGGTATTCTTGGGGTCGTATGCAGTGCCATCCAGTCTCCAAACGTCACGTGTGTGGTTGGCACCAAAGATCTCGATCTTGGTCTCATCAGACCATAGAACCTTGAACCAGTCTGTCTCAGAGTCCTCCAAGTGATCATGAGCAAACTGTAGATGAGCCTTGACATGACGCTTTGAAAGTAAAGGTACCATACAGGCTCGTCTGGAACGGAGACCATTGCGGTGGAGTACGTTACTTATGGTATTGACTGAAACCAATGTCCCCACTGCCATGAGATCTTCCCGGAGCTCCTTCCTTGTTGTCCTTGGGTTAGCCTTGACTCTTCGGACAAGCCTGGCCTCGGCACGGGAGGACACTTTCAAAGGCTGTCCAGGCCGTGGAAGGCTAACAGTAGTTCCATAAGCCTTCCACTTACGGATGATGCTCCCAACAGTGGAGACAGGTAGGCCCAACTCCTTGGAAAGGGTTTTGTACCCCTTGCCTGCCTTGTGACCCTCCACGATCTTGTCTCTGGTGGCCTTGGAATGCTCCTTTGTCTTTCCCATGTTGACCATGTCTGAGTGCTGTTCACAAGTTTGGGGAGGGTCTTAAATAGTCAGAAAAGGCTGGCAAAAGAGATCTTTAATCCACACATGTGAAGCTCATTATTCTTGGTGCCTGAACTACTTCTTAATACTTTAGGGGGACCAAACAGAATTCTTGTGGTTTGAGGGGTTGAATAATAAATGACACTCTGAATTAACTTTTAACGTTTTTTTAAAAAAAAAAAAAAATTTGCTGCAGTGCATTTCCCACTTCCAGGCTGATCTACAGTACAAATGTCACAATGCCAAGTTAATTCCGCATGTGTCAACCAGCTAAATCTGCAGGGGGTTGAATACTACTTGTAGGCACTGTACATAGGTTTTGTACGGTAAGATTTGGCAGAATGAGGTAGGTGTGACAGGGATGAAAATAGTGAATGGGAGAAGAGTGTAATGTGTCAAACAGCTATTCAGGTATGGGAGCTAGAAGTGTGTGATGGCAGGAAAATGACTGCTGTGAGTTGGGCACTTACGTAATGTGTGGTAATTGGACACATGAATGATATATGGGGGATCTGAGAAAACCTCCAGTGATGACCTGTAGCTACTAAGTTATGCGGTCTGCCATGTGTGGTGACGGGAAGTAGATTGTTGGAACGCTGGCACTTACCTAGTGTGTGGTTTATTGGGATAAGTCAGCGTGTCTGTGAAGAGAAAAAAATCAAAATATATATTAAATAAGCCAATCCAATTCCCTATTAAGACCCTTCGAGGCCAGAGTCAGTAATGTGTGTATCCAGAAGGTTTCTCTATGCTTGAGAAGCTGGATGTGATTGCCACCTCGTCTTGGTTGAGGGACTTGTTCGATGACCTGGAACTGTAATTGAGAAACACAGTGTCTGGCTTAGCTGAAGTGGTCTTGTAGGGGTAACCTTGTTTTGCCACATCAGATGGTCGACTTATGGCTGGCTATATGGTCCCTGATGTGCTGTGTGGTCTCACCTACATAGAGAAGGCCACAAGGGCATTTGATGACGTAGACGATGAAATTCAAGTTACATGTGTAGTAACTCTTGATTGCGTATGATTCGCCTGTTCTGGGGACTGTGATGTTCTCTGATTTTGTGATGTTGGAGCAGGCTGTGCAATTAAGACAGGGATAGTGCCACGTCTGCTGGTGCTAAGGAAGTACTGAGTGGGTAATTTTCGGCTACTCCCTATGTCAGCTCCTACTAGTTTGTCTCGAATATTGCTGAGGTTCTTGGTGCTTATGATGGCAGGTGTTTTGAATGCCCCAATGTTGTAGTAAGCCTTTGGTAAGAGTGGTCAGCGTTTCCTGATGATGGTATAGATTTTCGGCATCATGGGGTGATAGACGTGTACGAAGGGTATTCTTTCTTGTTGGACAGTAGGTGGAGAGGGAGAGTTCGGGGAAAGGGCCCTCTGTTTTTCTTTTTCCAGCAGTGTAGTTGGATAGCTTCTGTCTATGAATTTGAGGGACATTTCATCCAGTCTGGTGGGTAGGGTATTCCTGTCCGTCACGATGAAGGAGACCCTCTGGAATTGGGAACAAGGGAGGCTATTTTTTTGGTGTATTTGGGATGACAGCTAGAGTAGTGAAGTAGGTTATTACAGTCAGTTGGTTTTGAAAATAGGTCGGTTGAAAGGGTCACTGTGTTGTTTTGATCATCATTGTGTCCAAGAATGAAATGGAACTCTCAATCAAGACAAGTGCCATTTCCCATTGAAAGGGTTCCCTTTACTCTTCACCAACAAGTAAGTATGGATCACTGAGCTTTCTGTATTTCTTACAATGTCTCTACTCTGATATTACTACAATTTTTATTGATATCCTATTCAGACGAGTAATCCCTTGTCTACATTAGGTATTGTGACAAAATCACTGACAGAGTGCTGAAGGGGAGATATGTTTCACTGAGGCTATTAGCTTTAGTGATGTGAAATCTGGAAGTCTTCTCCTGCAAGTTATGTTCTGAGAGGGTTAATCACCCATTTTTAATGGGCCAGTTTGTATGTGAACAGCTGTAGAGCGGTTGGGAGGCTGTTCACCATATCTCCACACTGGGGTGTGGTCTGGGATATAAATAGAAGGCCTGCTGAGGTATTCAGTTGATATGGAGAAGCCCGCTCCAGAGACAGGAGCTTGTGTTTGTTTTCCTGAACCGTGTATGATGTGCGGGCGGATATCCACAGGCCTCTGGACTGTGTCATCAATTTTTCTTTTGTTTACCCCTTTATGCCAAAAAAGGCTTGCTTGTTTGGTTGGACTTGACAGTAGTTTGTGCCGTGCCTTGATAAGCCACTGAGAAACTTAAAGCAACAGCGTTCTTGTTTCTACCTCCGTGTGCAGCTAACTGATCCTTTACCACAGGTGGTGGAGAATGCAGGCAATATCCCCATAAGGCACGTGTAGCGGCTGAGGAAAAACCGCATGTCCTGGGTAAAGGCAGCCATACGCCAGGAAACGACGACAGACAGTATGAAGGACCTGATTAAGCATTTGGTGCTAGGCCAGCAGGAGACAAGCAAGCGGCTTATGTAACAGATCCATCAACAGCAGCTGCAGCAACAAGACCAGCTCCGACAGCAGCAGATGGAGTTGCTCGCAGAGGCGGTTCGTGGGAGGCTGGCAGCCCCTCCCCCAACTCCTGGTGATGACTCCTATCTCCGGAAGGCGGTAAGCCGAGCCATACAGAAAATTACCCCAGGTGATGATGTTGAGTAATTTTTGACTGTTCAAGTCAGCGAGGTTAATTATAAACTCCACCAGTCTGGCTGAAGAAAGCCGCACCAAATATACCATGTGAACTTGCTCAAGCCGTGGCGGGACCGGGAACCTATGAAAATTCTTTGCCTGGGAGCCGCTCCCAAAGTCAAGGTGGAGGAGGGCACTATTGCAGAGACTCTATCGCCGGCCCAGAAGCAACAGTGTCGAGAACTACTACAGCGGAATCGGGAGCTGTTCTCAGAGTTTCCGGGGCATACTCAGGTGGTAGAGCATGACGTGCTAACATAGCCACATGTAAGAGTGAATCGGAAGCCGTACCGGTTTCCAGAAGCGCGCTGGGAGGTGATCTCGGTCAAGGTGAAGAGGATCTTAAACCTCGGGGTGATAGAGGAGTCAAAGAGTGGGTGGTCGAACCCAATCGTCCTCGTGCCAAAACCCAACGGAGAGTGGAGGTTTTGTAATGACTACCGCCGGCTGAATGAGGTGTCCAAATGTGACGCGTACCCGATGCCCCGCGTCCACGAACTAATCGAGAGGCTTGGACCAGCAAGGTACATCACCACTCTTGACCCGATGAAGGGCTGCAGGTGTTAGAACCCTCCTGTTTGTTTTTTCCATCTTGTGTTTTGCGGTCACGTGACCATCTGCCTTTATATTCCAGCTCCGCCTTTTTGGCTGTGCTGGACTTCAGTGTTGTTTGACTGTTTTGCTAGCCAGGTGCTTCTGTGCCTATCTCTGTCAGTTCGCTTGGTCCTTTTGGGACCTCTAGTACCTTTTTGTCAGTTTATATTTTTGTGTTCTGCAACAACTTTCTCTGTTCAGGAGGTGTCCCATTTTTGTTCCAGTCCTTAGTTCTTTTAGGGACCCCTTCCCTTTATTCTATAGGTCTTTGTTTAGACTAGCGTAGGACTATGGCGGGTCCATTCACTAGGAACAGGCAGCCCGCTACATCGTAGGGATTCAGCTTAGTCTTATTGTAGGGAAAGCTTTCTCCTTCTTTCCTTAGTACTTGTTGCAGATCATAACAGTAAATCCAGCCTTAAAAATATTTATACGGGGATCAGTATGGCTTCCATCCAGGATTTGGCTCAACGCTTGCAGGGGTTGACTCTGGAGGTGGCCGAGCTCCAGCAACACGTGAGTAGCTGTTCCGCATTTTGTGGAACCCAAGGTAGGACTGCCGGATGTTTTTTTATGGTAAACAGCAAGATTTTTTTTCCTTTAAAAATGCTTGTTTGTTATATTTTCGTTTGAGACCAAGGTCCTCTGGGAATGATTCACAGCGCATTGGTTTTATTATGTCACTTTTGCGCAATGAACCACAAGGGTGGGCCTTTTCTCTTCAACCTAATGATCCATGCTTGAAGTCGGTAGAAGAGTGTTTTTCTGCTATGGGTCTATTATATGACAAGCCTGATCGAATCTCATCTGCTGAGCCAGAACTCAGGCGTTTGAATCAGGGGTCAGATGATGCTGAGATTTATTGCACACACTTTAGAAGGTGGGCTTCTGAAGTCAGATGGAATGATCCTGCTCTGAAATGTCTATTTCTTGCTGGTCTGAGTGAAAGGGTTAAGGATTTGCTAATTGCATTCCCCGCACCTGAGACTCTGCAGGATGCCATGCAATTAGCTGTTCGTGTGGATAGGAGGCTGAGATCTAGGCAGAGTGAGGTAAAGACTCCTGTAATGCCAGGTACTAGTCCCCAGAAAATCTGCTCAGACGGCGGAGAACCGATGGAGGTTGGGGTGATATCGCTCCGCTCTCAGGAAAGAGACCGGAGGTTCGCCAAGGGATTGTGTCTTTATTGTGGTAAAGCTGACCATTTGATTAAGTATTGTGAGCTTCGTTTAAGTAAAGTGAAAATAAAAGGTCAGGTACGCCCGTATAACTTGTTTACGCTCTGCAGGAGTATTTCTTTCAGGGAGTACTACTTTGCAGGAAAATTTGATTGAATTTCAGGTATTTGTGGATTGTGGTTCAACACTTAATGTGATTGATAAAGGGTTTTTGGAAAAACTTAAATTTAAATCTAAACCTTTGTCATCACCTATTTCTGTGATTGCAATTGATAACACTCCCTTGAAATGTATTACTCACAAGGTTGCTGCATTTCCCCTCACTATCAATGGACTTCACCAAGAAATCTTGGACTTGGTTGTATTAGATAATTTACTCTCTCCGGTCGTTCTAGGATTGCCTTGGTTAATACTGCACAATCCTTTGCTGGACTGGTCTACTAATATGATAAAGTCATGGAGTCCGAAATGCTATGATAAATGCTGTAATGGTCGCATTGCGGCTGTTGGAAAAGGGGAATTACCTGTACCTATTCAAGATTTTTGGAAGTTTTTTCGGAGGAGGAGTCACAAGTTTTACCTCCTCATAGGGATTATGATTGCGCCATTGAGTTTATTCCGGGAGCTACTCTTCCCAAGAGTCGCTTGTTTAATCTAACTATCCCTGAAAGAAAGGCCTTGGAGGAGTACATACAGACTAGCCTGGCTGTTGGTCACATTAGACCTTCTAAGTCGTCTGTGACCGATGGATTTTTGTTTGTTAAAAAAAAGGACGAGGGTTTACGTCCATGTTTGGATTTTCGTGAAATTAATAAGATTACCGTACGCAATTCCTACCCATTGCCATTAATTCCTGACTTGTTTAACCAGTTAGCGGGGGCCAAGTGGTTCTCTAAGATTAATCTCCGGAGGGCATACAATTTGTTACGAGTGAAGGAGGGTGATGAATGGAAAACTGCTTTTAACACTCCTTTAGGTCATTTTGAGAATCTGGTGATGCCTTTTGGTCTTACCAATGCACCTGCAGTTTTTCAGAACCTTATTAATGACATCCTGAGACCTTTAATTGGTAAGAATGTGGTTGTGTATTTGGATGACATTTTGATTTATTCGCCAGATCTGGAGTCCCACTGGCAGAGTGTACGTGAAGTTTTCCAGTTATTGAGTGATAATTCACTCTTTGCTAAGCTGGACAAATGTGAGTTCGCTGTGCAGAAAATTAGTTTTTTGGGCTACATTGTCTCCAGCGAGGGCTTTGAGATGGACCCAGTGAAGGTTCAGGCTGTGCAGAAATGGCCTAGGCCTATTGGTTTGAAATCTATACAGAGATTTTTGGGTTTTGCCAATTATTACAGGAAATTCATTAAGAATTTTTCGGTGACTGTTAAGCCTCTAACCGATCTCACCAGGAAAGGTGCGAATACGGTCCAATGGACTACTGAGGCCACTGAAGCGTTTAAGTATCTCAAAGAGAGGTTCAGTTCAGCCCCTGTAACATCCCTGGTGGCGTGCTTGCTTAGTGCACCACCTCCCACTATGCAAGACCGCAACCTTACCTGTCAGTCCAGCCTGCAAATCTTGCTCCAGTTCATGCTGTGTGCACGTCTCTTGACTGACTGCTTAGGGCAGGGGCCTGGTTACTTCCTGATTCTTATAGCTGCTGTGGGCGCACCCCTAATGCGTCTCCAGCCTATTGCTGTGAGTCACTGGATATTTAAACCCCCTCCACCCAGTAGGAGGTGCCTGAGCCACACTAACATTCAGTGTGCTCCTTGACTCTGAAGTTGCCAGGTCCAGTCCTGCTTCTTGTCTGTTTCCGCCATCTCTGGGGGCTGCATACCCAGACCTGTTATCTGTGACTTCTTGTCCGTTTCCGCCATCTCTGGGGGCTGTATACCCAGGCTCGTTCTTGTATCTCATTGCAGTAGCAGTTCCTGTCTGAACTGAATCCTAGCCTGTTACCTGTTTGTCTCTATGTCCGTACCTTCCCTTTTCCTGCAGTATCTGAACCTGCACCTAACTCCAACTCGTTGTCTCTGTACTTCTGTTTGTGAGTTTTGTGTCCACTCGCTACTTCATAGGAAGTACCTTGTGTGTATCTGGTTCTGCTTGTCCCTTTTCCCTTCCTCCGTATCTTCTTGTATTTTCCAGTCTGTTCCATGTGAACAGAGCCCTGTCCTCTCTGCCTTGTCCACCGCACCTGCGGTTTCGCTCCGCTCTGTCTTGCCCACCGCTCCGGCGGTTTCTCTCTGCTCTGACTTGCCCACCGCTCCGGTGGTTTCCCTCTGCTCTGCCTTACCCACCGCTTCGGCGGCTTCTCTCTGCTCTGACTGGCCCACCGCTCCGTCGGCTTCCCTCTGCTCTGCCTTACCCACCGCTCCGGCGGCTTCTCTCTGCTCTGACTTGCCCACCGCTCCGGCGGCTTCTCTCTGCTCTGCCTTGCTCACCGCACCAGCGGTTTCTCTCTGCTCTGACTTGCCCACCGCTCCGGGGGCTTCTCTCTGCTCTGCCTTGCTCAGCGCACCAGCGGTTTCTCTCTGCTCCGACTTGCCCACCGCTCCGGCGGCTTCTCTCTGCTCTGCCTTGCCCACCGCTCTGGCGGCTTCTCTGTGCTCTGCCTTGCCCACCGGTCCGGCGGTTCCGCTCTGTTCTGCTTTGTCCACCGCACCTGTGGTTTCTCTCTGTTCTGCCTTGTCCACCTCTCCTGCGGTTCCGCTCTGCTCTGCCTTGCCCTCACCTGCGGTTTTCGCTCCGCTCTGCTTGCTCACCACACCAGCAGTTCCTCTCTGCTCTGCCTTGTCCTCCACTCCGGCGGTTTCGCTTTACTCTGCTTGTCTACCGCATCTGCAGCTCTGTACCTGTCTCCCAGTCTGTACTGGACCCTATCCAGCCAGCGCTCCAACCTGCTAGTACCTCCCGGTCTGCACTCCAGCCGTGCTTGCCAGTATCTCCCTGTCTGCATACCAGCAGTGCTTGCCAGTGCCCACCAGTCTGCATACCAGCCGTGCTTGCCAGTGCCCACCTGTCTGCGTACCAGCCGTGCTTGCCAGTGCCCACCTGTCTGCATACCAGCCGTACTTGCCAATACCCACTTGCCTGTATGCCAGTCTAACCTGCCTGTTCCTGCATTCCCCAGTGTGGGTCAACAACTGTGATCGCGGTCTGACCTGGAGTCGCACCTGGTCCCTCTGCTCGGTTCCTCCTTGGTCCACGGAGTCGACTAAGCCGCCGTGCGACCTTGGTTAGATCGGGTTGATACTTAGTTACGCCCCTCCAGGCACTCCTCGGTTCATGGTACAGTGGGATCACTAATCACGCTCACGCCAGTCAGTCCGGGCGCGAGCGTAACAGCCCCTATCCTTATGCAGCCTGATGGTCGAGGTTGATGCTTCATCGGTGTGGGTCGGAGCAGTTTTGTCTCAGGAGAACAGGGATGGAGTACATCCTTGTGCCTTCTTTTCGAAAAAAAATTTCGGAAACCGAATTGAATTATGATGTTGGAAATCGGGAGTTGCTGACTATTAAACTCGCGTTTGAACAATGGCGTCATTTTTTGGAAGGCGCTAGATTTCCTATTCAGGTTTTCACAGATAATAAGAATTTGATCTGTCTGGATGCTGCCAAGCATTTGAATGTTCGTCAAGCTAGGTAGGCACTTTTTTTTCTCGGTTTAATTTTTCTGTTACCTATATCCCTGGTACTAAGAATGTTAAAGCTGATGCTTTATCTCGCAGCTTCTCTCCTGCGGTCAGTGCCGAGGAGGAGGAGAGCATTTTACAGAAAGGAATGGTGGTGGCGGCATTGGACTCCGTCTAAAAGCTCAAGATGATGCTCCATCTAACACTTCCTATGGGAGGTTGTTCGTGCCTAGTACCTTTAGGAGAGACTTGTTTGTGGAGTGTCATGAGTCTCGGTTGGCAGGTCATCCAGGAATTTCTGAGACTAAGAGACTTATCAGTCGCAGTTTTAGGTGGCCTGGATGGCAGAAAGAAGTCATCAAGTGGGTGCGTCAATGTACTGTGTGTGCTAGGTCAAAGGCTTCACCTACTCCTGCTGCGGGGTTGCTTTGCCCTCTGGAGGTTCCTAGTGCGCCTTGGACGCATCTCACAATGGATTTTATTACTGATCTGCCCGTGTCCGAGGGTTTTACTGATATCTGGGAGGTCGTGGACCGTTTTAGTAAGATGTGTCATTTGGTTCCATTCATTAAGTTGCCCTGCGCCAAGACACTTGCTAAGGCGTTTGTTAAGGAGATTGTCAAGCTTCATGGCGTTCCCACGGATATTGTTCTGATAGAGGACCTCAGTTTGTGACTCGCTTTTGGCGTGCTTTTTGTGAAAGGTTGGGAGTCCATTTGTCATTTTCGTCTGGGTATCATCCTGAGTCTAATGGACAGACTGAAAGAAAGAACCAGGATGTAAAACAGTTTTTGTGATGTTTTGTGGCGGACAATCAAGAGGGGTGGTCTGAGTTTCTGCCTCTCGCAGAATTTGCTCTTAACAATCATACATCCTCCTCAGCTGTTTTTTTTTTTTTTGTTGTACTGGGAGACATCCATCTTTTGGTTTGTTCTCCAAATTGGGGTCGGTGGTGCCAGAGGAGGAGAATTTTTCCGGTGATTTGGAGACAGTTTTGACTAATGTACGTTGCAACCTTCAAGAGGCTAACAAGAAGTCCAAGAAGTATTTTGATAGGAAACGTAAGGAGGTTTTGTTTACTGTGGGTGACATGGTTTGGTTGTCCTCAAGGAATCTGCGGTGGAGGATTCCCTCTAAAAACCTGGGTCCTAAGTTTGTGGGTCCATTTAAAGTGCTTCAGGTTGTTAACCCATCTGCGGTTAGGTTGGATGTCCCTACTTCCTGGAAGATTAATCCTGTGTTTCATGTTTCCTTGTTGAAAAAGGCGGATGTATCTGATAGGGATGCCACTGTCACAGTTTCTCCTGTGGTGGAAGATGGCGAATATGAAATTTCTCGTATCTTGAATTCTAGATGCCATAGAGGGAGATTACAGTATCTCGTCTCTTGGAAGGGTTTCGGTCCCCAAGATAACTCCTGGGTAAGGGCGGATGATGTCTCTTCTCCTAGGCTTGTTAGAGCTTTCCACAAGAGGTTTCCGGATAGGCTTGGGCCTGGAGGATGGGGAGGATCCTCTTAAAAGAGGGGGTACTGTTAGAACCCTCCTGTTTGTTTTTTCCATCCTGTGTTTTGCGGTCACGTGACCATCTGCCTTTATATTCCAGCTCCGCCTTTTTGGCTGTGCTGGACTTCAGTGTTGTTTGACTGTTTTGCTAGCCAGGTGCTTTTGTGCCTATCTCTGTCAGTTCGCTTGGTCCTTTTGGGACCTCTAGTACCTTTTTGTCAGTTTATCTTTTTGTGTTCTGCAACAACTTTCTCTATTCAGGAGGTGTCCCATTTTTGTTCCAGTCCTTAGTTCTTTTAGGGACCCCTTCCCGTTATTCTATAGGTCTTCGTTCAGACAAGCCTGGGACTATGGCGGGTCCGTTCACTAGGAACAGGCAGCCCGCTACATCGTAGGGATTCAGCTTAGTCTTACTGTAGGGAAAGCTTTCCCCTTCTTTCCTTAGCACTTGTTGCAGATCATAACAACTGGCACATCCCCATGTCCCAGACGTGCCATCGGAAAAGAGGAGGCCAAGTACTTAGGCTATTTCATCGGGAGAGGCGAAATAAAAATGCAAGTTAATAAAATGGAGGCAATCCAGACCTGGCCGCAACCGCTCTCCAAGAAGCAAGTAAGAGCGTTCCTGGGAATGGTGGGATATTACCGGCGGTTTATCCCAAATTTTGCCATGATGGCCACGCCACTGACGGATCCCCTAAAAGGCACCAAATCAACCATGGTGAAGTGGACGGAGGAAACAGAGACCGCGTTTCAACAGTTGAAGCTAGCACTGTGTAAGCAGTCGGTCCTGGTCGCACCAGACTTTAAGAAAGAGTTTGTGGTCCAGACAGACGCTTCAGAGGTTGGTCTAGGAGCCGAGCTCTTTCTAGAGATAAATGGAGAAGAACATCCAATTCTCTATCTGAGCCAGAAGCTTTCGTCCTGCGAGAAGAATTACGCAATAGTAGAAAAAGAGTGTTTAGCCATAAAGTGGGCCGTAGATACTCTGAGATATTACCTACTAGACCGGAAATTTAAGTTGGTTTCAGACCATGCCCCTTTATGATGGTTGAGGGAAAAGAGGGGTAAAAATGCCAGGGTAACTAGATGGTTCCTAGGTCTTCAGGACTTTAACTTTCACGTGGAGCATAGGCCCGGGAAGTTACATGGGAATGCTTATGCCCTCTCTAGGATTCCCTGTGTGGTATCGGAAGGTGCCCAAACCTCCGGCTTTGGGCAGAGGGGGGGAATATGTGACAGAGTCACTGGTATGATATACAAGGGGATGTATGTGTCACTCAGGTTGCTCTCCTGTGTGAACTGAAACCTACTAAATTTCTGCCAGCATTTATATGCTGGGGCCTGTTTACTTTTATGGGACGCTGCTGGAGTTTATGCCACATAATAAACCCGCAGGAAGTTTTACCCGGACCATGTGTCCAGTGTCTACCTCCGGAGGGCCGAGCAAGTCGCTTTACCACACCACCTGCAGTGTGGACTATCAGCCCGGTGACGGGCCGCAGGCATGCCCCGTGACCATAAATAGGGTACTGGTATCGGGACTTTTGGATTCGAGGAGTTTGGTGACTCTGGTAAGGGCCACACTCCCCCACAAGTTGATCCCAGGGAAACATGTGGGAGTCTGCTGTATCCACGGGGATGCAAAGGACTACCCCGTCACCCGAGTGACTATAAAAATGAACCGTGGCACTGAGTCCCATGAGGTCGGGGTAGTCAGAGACTTGCTACACCCAGTGATAATCGGGCAGGACTTCAGGCTGTTCTGCGACTTGTGGGGTAAGGCAGGGGTGTCCACTAACTCAGACCAGAGCCGGTTTGTCCAAGAAGAATCCCCATTGCAGTCGGAGGCAGATGAGTTTCCCCTGTTTGTCCTTGCTGGAGACGAGGACAAGACAGGGACTCATGAGAATGAGATTCCTGAATTGGGGGTTTCTGGGGGGAATTTTGGTACTGCGCAAATGCAGGATCTTACATTGAAAGCTGCATTTGATAATGTGACTGTAATAAATGGGGTTGCTCAAGAGCCGGGATCTGACACCAGGTTCCCCTATTTCACATTAAATGAGGAGCTGCTTTATCGGGTCACTAAACCAAGAGGGGAAGTGATAGAGCAGTTGTTGATACCGGGTCCCTGTAGGCGTAGGGTATTAGATTCAGGGCTGTAGAGTCGGAGCCGTGGAGTCGCAGTCGGTGCCCATTTTGGTTGAGTCGGAGTTGGAGTCGGTGTATAATGGACCGACTTCGACTCCTAAAATATATAATAAATTGCGTACAGTAGTTCAATGCAGTTTGTGAGGAATATTTTTTCATAAGAATTTGGGAAAGTTATGAAATGTCCTATAAATGTCTGTCCTATTCCCGATCTAAGGGTCTAGACTTTTAGCTGAGAAAAATGTGTCCTACCGTAAATTTATCACTTAAACATGAGCCATGTATGAGGGAGTCGGAGTTGGTGTCATGGAAAATGAGGAGTCGGAGTTGGAGTCGAAGGTTTGGCATACCAACTCTACAGCCGTGTCTGATGTGCTAACCCAGTGCGGGCGGATCCCCACAGGCCTCTGGACTGTGCTATCTATTTTTCTTTTGCGTACCCCTTTATGCCAAAAAAGGCCTATTTGTTTTGCTGGACTTGACAGTGGTTTATGCTGTGCCTTAATAAACCACTGACAAATTTAAAGCAACAGCGTTCCTGTGTCTACCTCCGTGTGCAGCTGAGTGGGCGATCTTCCACAGTACCTACTATATCTATGCCATACCACAGACACTGGCACAATTTGCCAGCATTCTAGCGCCTAACCTAACCCTGTCAACAGATTGTACTCCAATTTGCATGTTTGTAAATATGTATATATTTGTGTTTTTTTATTTTGTATATATTTTGTATAGCACAACAGTATTTTTGTCTATACCACCCAGGATATTCTTGTTTTGTCAATCATGTGATACTGTTCTCATACTTGTTATTTTCTTTTGCAGTGACACTATGATAAAGGCCCTGATAGGGTCGAAACATTGTTGCATTTGTCACAATTTTTACCACAAATTTCCTTGTTTGCCATTTTATGAAGAAAAAATTAGCATCACTTCCTACCCAGAGTGTGCGGTGAAATTTCTCTCGCCTTGGTCTAGGGGTCATGTACCCCATTCCACCAGCACCCCGCTGAATGACCGAGTGCACGCCAATCTTCTTATATCTATCGTACGGATAGACCATGAATGTAAAAATAGTGGACAACCTCTTTAAGGGAAAGGGTAACGCTCTGCTGTGGGTTACAGGGAGCGGCTCCTACGACTAAGTGAAGTAACAGGGTAAGAGTGTCACAGCGACACACCTAGAACTGTTGGACCACACCGTGGAAAATGCAGGAAACAGAATAATATCTGTAACTCTAGGGAAGGAGCCGGTATATTGTAAAGAAGGTGATGGAAAATGCATAACTGTAGCGTCGGCGTCCCTGCCTCCTGCTAGGCAGGGACGCTATTCCCCTCACCTCTCCGCTCCGTGCCCGGCGTCCTCCTCCCGCTCTGCTGGCAGCGCGCGCTGCTTCCCGGCCACTGTGCTTAGGGCGCGCGCGCGCTCCCCCTCTCTTAAAGGGGCCGCGCGCGCCGTCCTAAGGAGACCCCGGCCAATGGCCGGAGGACCTCTCCATATATAAGGCACCTCCTCCAAAATGGAAGTGCCCGAGCAATGTTGTTGCATAGTCTATCACTCTGCTTCAGCCCTCAGGTCCCGTTACCAGTTACCTGCCAGTTACCTGCCAGATTCCTGCTTGATACCTGCCTGATACTTGTCTATCTACTTGCATTCCTGCGGTCCGACAGTCTGCCTACCAGCCCTGCCAGTCTGTCTATGGATCTGATTGCCCGCTCACCTGGGAGTGCTCATCTGCTACCTGCCTGCTAGCCTACCTGGAGGCTCTGCCGTCACGTGCTCTGACCACCTGCCTGCTCAGAGACTCTTACCTGCTCACCTGGGAGCGTCCGCCTCCTACCTGCCTGCTAGCCTACCTGGAGGCTCTGCCGTCACGTGCTGTGACCACCTGCCTGTCCAGAGACTCTTACCCGCTCACCTGGGAGCGTCCGCCTGCTACCTGCCTGCTAGCCTACCTGGAGGCTCTGCCGTCACCTGCTGTGACCACCTGCCTGTCCAGAGACTCTTGCCTGCTCACCTGGGAGCGTCCGCCTGCTACCTGCCTGCTAGCCTACCTGGAGGCCCTGCCGTCACTTGCTGTGACCACCTGCCTGTCCAGAGACTCTTGCCCGCTCACCTGGGAGCGTCCACCTGCTACCCGCCTGCTAGCCTATCTGGAGGCTTCGCCGTCACTTGCCGTGACCACCCGCCTGTCAAGAGACTGTTCCCGTCACTTGCCGTGACCTCCTGCCCCCCTACCCAGAGACTGTCCCCGTCACTTGCCGTGACCTCCTGCCCTTCTACCCAGAGACTGTCCCCGTCACTTGCCGTGACCTCCTGCCCTTCTACCCAGAGACTGTCCCCGTCACTTGCCGTGACTACCTGCCCGCCTACCCTGGGAGCCACCCGCTTCCTTACAAGGACTGCTCCTTTGTATCGTAGCTCAGAGGTTCCACCTCCCAGACCCATTACAGTTTGCTCGGGCCATGGAACCCGGTGGCACCCAAGCTCCCTCGCTCTCGGACCTATGTGATGAACTGTCCCGTCAGAGGTCCCAACAGGAGTCCATCCTGAGTCATCTGCGGAATGTCAACTCTCGCCTGGACACTCTGACTGCTCCACCAGCAACCACCGCTAGTGTCATGACTCGCAGCCCGGCAGCGCCGCTGCCCACCAATACCATGGCATCCTGCCCCAGACCCCGGCTTTCTGCACCTCCTCGCTTCGGAGGTGACCCCGCTCAAGCTTGGGGCTTCATAAACCAGTGCACCCTGCACTTTGAACTCCTGTCCCACCAGTTTATCTCCGACCGGGCCAAAGTAGCCTTCATCATGTCCCATCTCACTGGGGAGGCACTGGCTTGGCTAAATCCTCTATGGGAGAGAGGAGACCCCCTGGTGTCCAACCTGCCAGCCTTTCTCACGGCTTTCCGGAAAGTCTTCGACGAACCCGGACGGAAGACCTCATCCGCATCATCTCTGCTACGCCTCCATCAAGGAAATCTCACCGTGGGCCAATATGCCATACGGTTCCGTACCCTTGCTTCAGAGCTGGCCTGGGATAACGACGCACTGGTGTCTGTCTTTTGGGAGGGTCTGTCCGGCCGTATTAAAGATGAACTCGCCGGTCGGGACATTCCTACTACTCTCGACGACTTAATAACTCTTGCCACCCGGATTGACATCCGGTTCCAGGAACGCGCCAAAGAGGTCACCCGTGAGAGGAGGTTTCCACGTCTAGCCCCTACTTTTCAGAAATCCGTCACTTCTCCCGCTACTCCCCAGGCGTACTCACCCGAGCCTATGCAGGTCGACCAGACCAAGATGGTCAAGACCCGTCAAGAGTTACGCCGAGCCGAGGGGAGCTGCTTCTACTGTGGCAGTAAGGAGCACCGGATCCGTTCCTGCCCGGAGAGGTCGGGAAACGCCTGTGTCTAGGATCGCTCAGAGAGGTCATCCTAGACAAGAGTAAACCCTCTCCATCTCTGTTGCTGTCGGTCTCTATCATCTGCGGGGAGAACCGTTATTTTGAACTAGCCCAACTTGACTCTGGAGCAGCCGGAAATCTCATTTCTCAGTCCCTGGTAGAGAAATACCGCATTCCCACCAAACCTCTGGCTGTACCCTTATCTGTCGCTGCCATGGATGGGGGCCTCTTACCACATCCCATCCAACTCATCACCGAATCCATAACCCTGCAGGTGGGAATGCTGCACTCTGAGAGCATCTTCTTTCATGTTCTGCCTGGACTCTCTCACGCCCTCTTGCTAGGCCTACCTTGGCTTCAGAAACATGCACCCGTGCTTGATTGGCAGACCGGAGAAGTCCTTCGCTGGGGACAGGACTGCCATAAGACTTGTTTAGTTCCCGTCCATCCTGTCCGTCCTTCTCCTACCCCAGCCAATCTACCTGGTCTTCCGGTTCCCTATTGGTCTTATGTGGACGTCTTTAATAAAAAGGAGGCAGAGACATTACCCCCTCATAGACCATACGACTGCCCAATCGACCTGATGCCCGGCGCTACTCCTCCCCGTGGGCGTATTTACCCTTTGTCCGCTGCTGAGACCCGGTCCATGTCTGAATATATTGAGGAGAATCTGGCCCGGGGATTTATCCGGAAATCGACCTCCACGGCGGGAGCAGGCTTCTTCTTCGTCAAAAAGAAAGACGGCTCACTCCGTCCCTGTATAGACTATAGAGGCCTTAACCAGATCACGGTGAAGAATAAATACCCCCTTCCGCTCATTCCGGAATTATTTGACCGTCTGAGGGGGGCTAGAATCTTCACCAAGCTGGACCTCCGTGGGGCGTATAACCTGGTCCGTATCCGTCAGGGGGATGAATGGAAGACGGCATTCAACACCCGGGACGGCCACTATGAATATCTGGTAATGCCTTTCGGTCTCTGTAACGCTCCCGCCGTCTTTCAAGAGTTGGTCAATGACATCTTCCGGGACCTTCTCTACTCCTGCGTAGTGGTGTACCTGGACGACATCTTGGTCTTCTCTCCGGATCTTCTCACTCACCGGAGGGATGTTCGTCAGGTCCTGCTCAGGCTCAGGCAGAACCACCTCTACGCTAAATATGAGAAGTGCCTCTTTGAGCAGACCTCGCTTCCGTTCTTGGGCTACATAATCTCTCAGACCGGCCTACGAATGGATCCTGAGAAACTGTCTGCCATCCAGAAGTGGCCCCGACCAGAGGGGTTGAAGGCTATTCAGCGGTTCCTGGGCTTCGCCAACTACTACCGCCTCTTCATTCCGCACTTTTCTTCCCGGACTGCTCCAATCTCTGCGCTCACCCGTAAGGGCACTAATCCCAGAGAATGGTCGCCCGAAGCAGAGGAAGCCTTTCTTTCCTTAAAACAGGCTTTCTCTTCCGCCCCGGTGCTGCATCGTCCGGACGGCAACAAACAATTCTTCCTGGAAGAGGACACCTCCTCCTCTGGAGCCAGAGCGGTACTTTCCCAAAAGTCGTCTTCCGGAAGAATGGTAACTTGCGGCTTCTTCTCCAAACTCTTCTCCTCTTCTGAGCGCAATTATTCTATAGGAGACCGAGAGTTATTGGCCATTAAGCTGGCAATGGAGGAGTGGCGTTACCTGCTCGACGGGGCTCTTCACCCGGTAATTATTTACACGGACCACAAGAGCTTGGCTTACCTCCAGAGCGCCCAGAGACTTAACCCGCGCCAAGCCCTGTGGTCCTTGTATTTTGCCCGCTTTGATTTCGTTCTTCATTTTCGCCCGGCAGACGAAAAGATCAAAGCTGACGCCTTGTCCCGATCCTTCCTGGTGTCTGATCTAGAGGAGGAGACTAAGCACATCATTGATCCCGCCAGAGTAATGCAGGTGGCCCCCATGAATCTAAATCGTCTCCCTCCCGGTAAGACGTTCGTAACAGTACCTGATCGGAAAAAGATCCTACACTGGGGTCACTCGTCTAAGCTAGCTGGCCACGCCGGTCAGAAAAAGACCCTCCAGCTTATTACCCGGCATTACTGGTGGCCTACCCTGCAAAAGGACGTAATAGACTTTGTTTCAGCCTGAGTGTCCTGCGCCCGCAACAAGGTTCCGAGACATCTGCCAGCCGGTCGCCTCTTTCCTCTTCCAGTACCTGCTGCCCCGTGGCAGCATATAGCTATGGACTTTATAACGGATCTCCCTGTCTCTGCCGGTTGTACGGTCATTTGGGTGGTCGCTGACCGCTTTTCCAAGATGGCTCACTTCATTCCCCTGCCGGGCCTCCCGTCTGCACCCGAGCTGGCTAAAGACTTTATCCGCCACATCTTCCGTCTCCATGGCCTGCCCCTCCACATCGTGTCGGATCGTGGGGTTCAGTTCACCTCACGCTTCTGGAGAGCCACATGTAAGCTGCTGGACGTCACCCAGGACTTCTCCTCCGCTTACCACCCACAGTCCAATGGTCAAGTGGAGCGGATCAATCAGATCCTGACCAGTTACCTCTGGCACTTCGTTAATGCCCACCATTCGGACTGGGTGGATCTCCTACCATGGGCCGAGTTCTCTTACAATAATCACGAGAGCGAATCTTCCTCCAAATCCCCGTTTTTTGTAGTCTTCGGTCAGCATCCTCGGATCCCATTTCCCGTCTCCACCTCGGTGGACAATCCGGCTGCGGAATCTCTCGTTAGCGAATTCTCCTCCATTTGGGAGAGTGCCCGATCCGCACTCCTTCAGTCGTCCGAGCGGATGAAAAGACACGCTGACAAAAAACGCCTGGATCCTCCACAATTCCGTCCTGGAGATAAAGTCTGGTTCTCGTCCAAGTATGTCCGGCTCAAGATTCCTTCCTACAAGTTAGGGCCTCGGTTCATCGGCCCACTGGAAGTTATCAAACAAATCAACCCAGTGGCCTATAAATTGAAACTCCCGGCCAACTTGCGGATCCCTAACTCCTTCCATGTATCTCTCCTCAAACCCGTGGTACTTAACTCTTTATCCAAGTCTACAGGTACGCCTCCTGCTCCGGTTTCCGCTGAAAACGAGTTTGAGGTAGAGAACATTCTAGCCACCAAAAGGGTAAGAGGAAAGACCTTTTTTCTAGTGGATTGGAAGGGGTTTGGTCCTGAGGAGAGAACGTGGGAGCCCCGGGAGAACATCCATGCCCCTCTCATCCTTGATAAATTTCTGTCTGGCCTAAAAAAGGGGGGGCCTAAAGGGGGGGGTACTGTAGCGTCGGCGTCCCTGCCTCCTGCTAGGCAGGGACGCTGTTCCCCTCACCTCTCCGCTCCGTGCCCGGCGTCCTCCTCCCGCTCTGCTGGCAGCGCGCGCTGCTTCCCGGCCACTGTGCTTAGGGCGCGCGCGCGCTCCCCCTCTCTTAAAGGGGCCGTGCGCGCCGTCCTAAGGAGTCCCCGGCCAATGGCCGGAGGACCTCTCCATATATAAGGCACCTCCTCCAAAATGGAAGTGCCCGAGCAATGTTGTTGCATAGTCTATCACTCTGCTTCAGCCCTCAGGTCCCGTTACCAGTTACCTGCCAGATTCCTGCTTGATACTTGTCTATCTACTTGCATTCCTGCGGTCCGACAGTCTGCCTACCAGCCCTGCCAGTCTGTCTATGGATCTGATTGCCCGCTCACCTGGGAGCGCTCATCTGCTACCTGCCTGCTAGCCTACCTGGAGGCTCTGCCGTCACGTGCTGTGACCACCTGCCTGCCCAGAGACTCTTACCCGCTCACCTGGGAGCGTCCGCCTGCTACCTGCCTCCTAGCCTACCTGGAGGCTCTGCCGTCACGTGCTGTGACCACCTGCCTGTCCAGAGACTCTTACCCGCTCACCTGGGAGCGTCCGCCTGCTACCTGCCTGCTAGCCTACCTGGAGGCTCTGCCGTCACCTGCTGTGACCACCTGCCTGTCCAGAGACTCTTGCCTGCTCACCTGGGAGCGTCCGCCTGCTACCTGCCTGCTAGCCTACCTGGAGGCCCTGCCGTCACTTGCTGTGACCACCTGCCTGTCCAGAGACTCTTGCCTGCTCACCTGGGAGCGTCCACCTGCTACCCGCCTGTTAGCCTATCTGGAGGCTTCGCCGTCACTTGCCGTGACCACCCGCCTGTCAAGAGACTGTTCCCGTCACTTGCCGTGACCTCCTGCCCCCCTACCCAGAGACTGTCCCCGTCACTTGCCGTGACCTCCTGCCCTTCTACCCAGAGACTGTCCCCGTCACTTGCCGTGACCTCCTGCCCTTCTACCCAGAGACTGTCCCCGTCACTTGCCGTGACTACCTGCCCGCCTACCCTGGGAGCCACCCGCTTCCTTACAAGGACTGCTCCTTTGTATCGTAGCTCAGAGGTTCCACCTCCCAGACCCGTTACAATAACCTGTTACTCCCATTGTAAAAGTTTGTTTGGCTTCCTGATTGAAATGGTTAAAACGGAACGGTACTGCACCAAGTGTATCAGAATGGACGGTGGAGGTATCAGATTCTGAAGTAATGTCACACTTGCACGTTCATAACATTCAATTTTTTGTAACCGGCCCAGGAGTGGAAGATGGGGCCTCTCCCACGGCTACCGCTCGGGGTCTGGTTACACTTCTTTGGAGCATTTTATCCCAGCATGAAGTTGAACAATCATTACCAGAATAGAAAAAAAGAAACCACACTTAGAGAATGTCAGACCTGTAAAGAATTACAGCTGATCTCACAGCTGACATATACAATGATTAAAACTGGGAGGAGAGCAGAATGGTGTGTCATTACAAACACTTCCATATGTGCAGCTCGAATCTCATGTCAGTCAGTGAGGGGGAGTAGAGCAGAGCTAGCAGTGCCATTGGATGAGAGCTGCAGATGCAGAGGTGTTTGTAATGACACACAGCTCTGCTCTACCCCCCTTTCCTACTTGTAATCACAGTAGATGCCAGCAGTGAGATCAGTAAGAAGAGGAGGGCTGGGCATTACATGTCTCACACAAAGATCTGACATTCACTGGGGGTGTTTTTTCCCTTACATGATGCCTCCAGCTTATTATTGATCAACATCATGTTGAGAAAAAAGTAACTGACCCCAGAGAAGAATCGCTCCTAACGCTCCCTTGGTTGAAGGGGAACTTTGAATCTAAACTTTACAAGGTAATATCACCGCAACAGAGGTGAGAAAAAAAACAAACTACTTTTATTCAGCTTTGCAGCAACTAGTCCACAATGTGTCCAGTTTAGCATGAAGACTGGTGGAAGGTCCTCTTTAAAGAGATCCTGTCACCACTCGTGATATGTATTCTAGTAATACGTGTATACCCCATAAAATAGCAGTTCTTGATTATCTTTTCTTTACATTGTGCCTTTCTTTGCTTATTTCTCCTAGGAATTTATGAATAAATTGACAGCTAGGTGTTACCATTTCCTTGGTCAAAGTGGTGTGTCTCTACGCTGTCTGGCACTGTCAGCACTGTAACTGGACACAGTTGTCAAGTTATTCATAAATTTCTAGTAGAAATATAAAAAAACAGCACAATGCAGAATTCTAAAAAAAAATCAACATGATCCAGAGTTGTTATTTCATAGAGAATACAAAAGAAAACACGTAATTAGAGCTGACAGGTGATCTTAAAAGAGAATGTCTACTTTGGAAAATTTACTGCCAAATACTGTAATGGGGAATAATTGAGTTTGGGTCTATCCTCTATTAGCCAGAGCAGAGAGCAGCTACAAAGAGGACAGGCAGCACTTTGGCTGCTGTGATATATTTTTAACTTTTTACCATATTAATCCTGCAGTTTATATACTGTATCTTCACTGGAACGCCATGCAAGGGACACCCTATAATCAGCATATTATCCATTGACCTATTGAAAGCTGATAACTAGTGTTGAGCATTCCGATACTGAAATATCGGGTATCGGCTGATATTCGCGGTATCGGAATTCCGATACTTAATTCCGATACTTTTGCAATATCGTATACCGGAATCGGAAGTTCCCATAATGCAATGAGCCAGTTTCATTTTATTCAGCCAATGAGGATCCTAAGAAGTGTGGGCACATCCTGTTAGGCATGTAGGCATCTTAACTAATGGCATGGCTGTGATTGGCTGCTGAAATGATGTCATGATGCACTATAAAAGCCGCCGCCGCCATTTTGAGCTCACTCTGCTGTGAATTCAGTTAGGGATAGGACGCTGTTATTCTGAGGGACAGTTTTAGCTACCTATTTGGTCTATTCTGCTTTACCCAAGCTACTTTATAAATCGCTGTGCCTTGCAGTGCTAGTGCACAGTTCTCTGTGCTGTTCACCGCTGTCTGCAAGGTCTCTGTGTGTGAGTGCAGCTCACCCTGTAGTGTGTGCTTCAGCCACGTCTGGTTGTAGTGCACTCAGTGTGTGTCACTGCCTCATACATTGTCCTTTTTTGCCAATTCATAATTTTTCCTGATTTCTCCTATTAGTGTGGTGGTTCCATCCGTATTCAGCTACATTGGTTCCAAACACACTATATAGGAGTAGTTAGAGGAGCCTTTCTGCAGCATTGTGCCCTGCAGCCCCAGCCAGATTAGTATTAGCCTATTTTTTGTAGCCTCATCTATTGCATTGTAGGTTACCTTCCTACATTGTAATAGCTACAAAAAGTTTGTGATACTATCGGTATTACATCTTTGGGCACATCCAGTGTCTTTTTGTGACAAAAAAACACCTAAATAAAGTTCACCAAACACTCCACTTTACAGTTGTGTAGGCCACATTAGCTCATATTAAAGTCTAGTCCACACTTTATAAAATTAGTGTTTCTTATACCTGTTAGCAGCTGTTCAGGAATAAGCACACTAAGCCCTTAGTACTTTTCTGCCTATCTTTATCAGTCTACCAAGATGAAGAAGGCAGGGAGTAAGGCATGTGGTCGTGGTCGTGGGCGTGGAGTTTCTGCAGGGAGAGGACGTGAGGATTCTGTGCCTGCAGGGAGAGGACGTGGGGATTCTGTGCCTGCTGCGGGCACCAGTGACTCAGCATCCCCCAGTTTTACCAGGGAACAGTCCTTTATGCGCAGCTTTGTAGGAGCTAGCCGTACCCCACTGCTGCGGGAGGACCAAATTGAAGCCGTTGTCGGATGGATGGCAGCTAACGCATCGACTTCAATTAGTTTCAGATCCTCTCAGGTCCTGAGCACTGAAGAGCACCCATCTGTCTCTTCACCACCTGCCAAATTGCCCAGGCAGTCAGAGAGCCCTGGACAGGAGCCATCTCTACTTCTGTTCTCTGAATCTCTTGGCTTGGAAAGAGGGGGCCAGCCAAGCAGAATTAGAGAATTTGAAGAAGAGGTAGTATGCAGTGATGCGCAACCGTTTTGTCTCTCTGAATCTGAAGAGGTGGGTGGGCCAGTGCCTATGGTCAGCAGCACACCTCAGTACGCATCTGATGATGAGACTCAGGTGCCACTTTCTGGTGCGTACTGTGCTGTCAAGACTACCCAGGAGAAGCAGTTGTTTGAAGAGGGTGGTGTAGATGGTGAGGTCCTTGACCCATCATGGCGTGAGGGACAGGAAGGTGGTGGGAGCAGCTCTGAGGAAGAGATTCCCCGAACAGCCCAAAAAGGAGGGAGAGGGAGGGGGCAGACTTGGTTGCCTGTAGCCTCCACTTCGGCACCCATTAGGAGCATGGCTCTTCCAAAATCCAAAGTGGGCGCTCCAAAGACTTGCAGTGCCTGGTCCTTTTTTGACACAGTTGCAGATGACATTTGCTTTGTCAAATGCAAGCTGTGTAATCAGAAGGTGAAAAGAGGGAAAAGTGTCAGCAACCTCAATACCACAAATATGTGGAAACATGTGCGGACCAAGCACGTGGTGGAGTTACAAAAACACACTGAAGACCTAGGCCAACCTAAAGCGCCACATACCACCTCTTCAGCTCGTGTTGTAGCCTCTTCCTCCAGCTCACACACAGCTGGTTCGGCTTCCTCACAGGATCGCCATGGAAGAATCTCTGGCACTGTTGTACAGAGACAGAGTGTAATTCCACCCACAGCACCACTTTCCCAGTCATCCTCACACTCCCAGGCCAGTCTACAGCCATCGTTAGCACAGGCATGGGAGAAAAGGCGCCCATACTCGGCAAACCACCCCCGAGCACAGGCTCTGAATGCTGGCATTGCTAAACTACTGGCCCTTGAAATGCTATCATTCAGGCTGGTGGAGACTGACACCTTCCGTAACTTTATGGCATTGGCAGTCCCACAATACAACGTGCCCAGCCGCTTTTATTTCAGCAGGCAAGCCGTCCCTGCCCTGCAACATCATGTGGAGGGAAAAATTAAACATGCGCTACAAAACGCCGTCAGTAGCAAGGTCCACCTGACCACCGATGCGTGGACCAGTAAGCATGGACAGGGACGATACCTTTCCCTCACTGCCCATTGGGTAAATGTTGTGGAGCCGGGTACAGATCTTGAGAGTGGCGCTGTACGTGTTCTGCCAACTCCAAGGATTGCAGGAATCCAGTCTGTACACATTGACTACTCCTCATACTCCAGTTCCTCTGAATCAGCGCTGCAGGAGCCGTCACGGTCTACCTCCACATCGACCCGTGAACGGTTACCTGTTATGATGACCGATATGAGCACAGCCGTGGCCAAACGTCAACAGGCCGTATTAAAATTAATTTCTTTGGGGAATCGAAGCCACACAGCGCAGGAGCTCTGGAATACCATCAAGCAGCAGAGCGACGTGTGGTTTGTGCCAGCGAATCTCCAGCCAGGCATGGTAGTGTGTGACAATGGCCGAAATCTGGTGGCAGCTCTGGGCCTAGGCAACCGCACTCACATCCCATGTCTGGCACATGTGCTCAACTTGGTCGTGCAGAGTTTTTTGAGGGACTATCCGGATCTTGATGCACTGCTTCACAAGGTCCGCATAGAGTGCGCTCACTTGCGGCGTTCCAGCAACGCAAGAACACGCATTGCAGCTCTGCAGCGCCGATTACGTCTTCCGGAACATCGCATCATATGTGACCTACCCACCAGGTGGAATTCAACGTTACATATGTTGGAGAGGTTGTGTGAGCAGCATGCAGCAGTAATGGAGTAAAAGCTGCAGCAGGCGCAAACAAGTCGCAGTGCGCGCCGTTCACACTTCACCACCACTGAGTGGGCCTCTATGAAGGACATTTGCCATGTTTTGCGCGCCTTCGATTATTCCACGCGGATGGCGAGTGCAGATGATGCACTAGTCAGCATGACTATCCCCCTTATCTGCCTGCTTGAAAAAACACTGCAAGCACTAAGGGACGAGGTTTTGGAAGAGGTGGAGGATGAGGAGTCACAAATGCCATCTGCTTCTCTACAGTCTGCGCAACGTGGTTCCTCACAAAGGCCTAGGCAGGGGACACTTTGTGAGGAGGATGAGGAGGAGTCAATGGATGAGGAAGACATCTGTCCAGAGGAGGGAGGTACACAATGCTCTAGTAGTCAGTATCTAGAGCGATGGTGGGGTGATGCAGAGCAGGCAGAGATCACACCTCAAGCAGGGGACAGCGTTTCTTGGCCAGTTGGCAGTCTGCAGCACATGGTTGATTTCATGCTGCAGTGCCTGAGAAACGACCGCCGCATCGCCCACATTCTCAACACGGCTGATTATTGGGTGTCCACCCTCCTAGATCCTCGCTACCGGGACAACTTACAAAGCCTCATAACACCGTTGAACCGGGAGCGTAAAATGCGGGAGTACAAAGACGCACTGGTGCATTCCATCATGTTCTCCATTCCAACCGAGAGCAGTGCTGCTAGTGCTTTACAAAGCAGCTCAGTGCGTCGAGGCAGTGGAGGAAGCTCTGCACAAAGAGGGAGCAGAAGCAGCGCCTCAGCACAAGGCAAGACCAGTATGGCCGAAATGTGGCAAAGTTTTGTGTCCCCGCCGCCACAAATGTCTACACCATCACAGACGGCTCCAGTCAGCAGGAGGCAACGTTTCCGTCAGATGGTGACAGACTACATGTCTTGCCCTCTTAGTGTACTCCCAGACGGCTCTTCTCCCTTCAAGTTTTGGGTCTGTAAGCTGGATACATGGCCAGAGCTTAGTCAGTATGCATTGGAGGTGCTAGCTTGCCCTGCTGCTAGTGTATTATCGGAACGCGTCTTTAGTGCCGCAGGTGGTGTACTAACAGACCGCTGCATGCGACTATCCTCCGATAACGTTGACCGGCTTACTTTTCTCAAAATGAACAAGGCCTGGATCTCTCATGAATTTGCCAGTCCTCTTCCAGAATAAATAATTGGTTGGCAACAGTATCCAGGTCTCCTGTTGTGTTCATGTTTCTACCACCTGAACTGTAATCCCTGAGCTCCAACACCGCCAGTTGGCGCTCGGAAGTGCCGTCTGCACAGTCAACACTTGCTGCCGTGTTATTGGGGTTCAGTGACGTCAGCTGTTCCCCTGCTGTGTGTCCGACAAATTCTCCTGCTTTGTCCACATCCACTGTACTACTGATTTAAAACTTGCTCCAATTACACCTCTGGCTCCTCTGTTTTTAGTATTTACCCTGGGCTCCAATACCGCTAGTTGCTGCTCGGAAGTGCCGTTTGCACAGTCAACACTTGCTGCCGTGTTTTTGGGGTTCAGTAACGTCAGCTGTTCCCCTGCTGTGTGTCCGGCAAATTCTCCTGCTTTGTCCACATCCACTGTACTACTGATTTAAAACTTGCTCCAATTACACCTCTGGCTCCTCTGTTTTCAGTATTTACCCTGGGCTCCAATACCGCTAGTTGCTGCTCAGAAGTGCCGTCTGCACAGTCAATGCTTGCTCCAGTGTTATTGGGGTTCAGTAACGTCAGCTGATCCCCAGCTGTGTGTCCGGCAAATTCTCCTGCTCTGTCCACATTCACACTACTACAGATTTTAAAGTTGCTCCAATTACGCCTCTGGCTCCACTCTGTTTTCAGTATTTACGCTGGGTTCCAGCACCGCCAGCTGTTTCCCAGCAGTGTCTTTGGCACGGGTACTCCCTCCTGCCCAGCCTGGTTCCAGCACGCAGCTGTTTCCGGGTAGTGTCAACGTCACTTTGCCTCCAATGCGTTGTCCTGTCGTGTTGCGGTCGGGTTAGCCGACTCTATGGTGCCTGCAGTTTAGGTGACTCCTATGTGGGCTGCGGGATCTGGCAATGAAGACTGGTTCCATAGTGCCAATAGGACAAGCACCCCCTGTAGGACTGTGGGTTTTGGTAACTGCGGCCGGCTCGCGGCCTTGAAACTTTTTTTTACATGGGTACCTTCTGCTACCCATCTGGGTTCCAGTACCGTCAGCTGGTTCTCGGCAGTGCCTTTGGATTAGGTGCCTCCTTCTCGGTATCCAAGTTCCACCAACGTCTGCTGGTCCTTGGTAATGCTTTCTGGCACAGGTACCTCCTGCTTAGTAACCGAGTTCCAGTACCGTCAGCTGGTCTTCGGTAGTTCCATTTGCTCTTGTACCTTCTGCTACCCATCCGGGTTCCAGTACCGTCAGCTGGTCCTCGGTAGTTCCATTTGCTCTTGTACCTTCTACTACCCATCCGGGTTCCAGTACCGTCAGCTGGTTCTCGGCAGTGTCTTTGGCACGGGTACTCCCTCCTGCCCAGCCTGGTTCCAGCACGCCAGCTGTTTCCGGGTAGTGTCAACGTCACTTTGCCTCCAATGCATTGTCCTGTCGTGTTGCGGTCGGGTTAGCCGACTCTATGGTGCCTGCAGTTTAGGTGACTCCTATGTGGGCTGCGGGATCTGGCAATGAAGGCTGGTTCCATAGTGCCAATAGGACAAGCACCCCCTGTAGGACTGTGGGTTTTAGTAACTGCGGCCGGCTCGCGGCCTTGAAACTTTTTTTTACATGGGTACCTTCTGCTACCCATCCGGGTTCCAGTACCGTCAGCTGGTTCTCGGCAGTGCCTTTAGATTAGGTGCCTCCTTCTCGGTATCCAAGTTCCACCAACGTCTGCTGGTCCTTGGTAGTGCTTTCTGGCACAGGTACCTCCTGCTTAGTAACCGAGTTCCAGTACCGTCAGCTGGTCCTCGGTAGTTCCATTGGCTCTTCTACCTTCTGCTACCCATCCGGGTTCCAGTACCGTCAGCTGGTTCTCGGCAGTGCCTTTGGATTAGGTGCCTCCTTCTCGGTATCCAAGTTCCACCAAAGTCTGCTGGTCCTTGGTAGTGCTTTCTGGCACAGGTACCTCCTGCTTAGTAACCGAGTTCCAGTACCGTCAGCTGGTCCTCGGTAGTTCCATTGGCTCTTCTACCTTCTGCTACCCATCCGGGTTCCAGTACCGTCAGCTGGTTCTCGGCAGTGCCTTTGGATTAGGTGCCTCCTTCTCGGTATCCAAGTTCCACCAACGTCTGCTGGTCCTTGGTAGTGCATTCTGGCACAGGTACCTCCTGCTTAGTAACCGAGTTCCAGTACCGTCAGCTGGTCCTCGGTAGTTCCATTGGCTCTTGTACCTTCTGCTACCCATCCGGGTTCCAGTACCGTCAGCTGGTCCTCGGTAGTTCCTCAGCCTTCTTGTACCTTCTGCTACATTTCCAAGTTCAAGCTTTTTGAAATGGTTCTTGGTAATCACTCTGGATCTCCCTGACGAGGACCCTGAAGACGAGGACCCTGAAGACCACCCCGAAGAAGATGAGGACCCGAAGACGACGACCCTGAAGACGAGGACCCTGAAGACCACCCCGAAGAAGACGAGGACCCTGAAGACCACCCCAAAGAAGATGAGGACCTTGAAGATGAGGACCTTGAAGACGAGGACCCTGAAGACGAGGACCCTGAAGACCAACCCGAAGAAGACGAGGACCCCGAAGACGAGGATCCCGAAGACGACGACCCTGAAGACGAGGACCCTGAAGACGACGACCCTGAAGACCACCCCAAAGAAGACCAAGAAGATGACCCTGAAGAAGTTGACAAAGAGGACAAAGAAGAGAAGACAACCACCAAGATACAGAAGAACAAGAGACAGAAAACCAAGAAGCAGAAGTACAAGAAGCTGCAAAACAAAAAGCTGCAGAACATTAAGCATAAGACTAAAAATCAGAGCAAAAGATAATATCTAAATTATAAGCAGAAGATGACTAAGCAGTGTATGGGGGTGAGTCCGTTCCTCCTCGTGGTGCCCCTGGAAAAGACCTGCTGCTGCAGGCCAAACTGAACAAGGACAAATCCTGTTGTAAATCTTTTGTGACGGGCAGAATGAAAGGTGTAATGTTCAAACTTTTAGAGTTAACAACTACAGGAATGCCTGTCACAAATAAGAATATGATGAAGAAGAAGAATATGAAGAAGATGAAGAAGTACAATATGAAGAATAATAATAGTTGAATAAGAAGAATATGAAGAATGTAAAAAAAAAAGAATAATACGAAGAAGGTGAAGAAGAAGAAGATGAAGAAGGTGAAGAAGAAGTGGATGAAAAAGATACTGATGCTGACGATGATGAAGGAGAAAGTGTGGGAGAAGTAAAAAAGAAGGTGAAGAGCATGGAAGTAGTGAAACATAAATATCTGACAAAATATAAAAATACTTAACATAGTCAATATTTCAGTAACTCAGAACGTCTTAAAAAAAATATTAATTCCTGCTATTCCATTTGATTGGGCTAAACCTCTATGCCTTTATTGTCTCCCCCACCTCCCCCAATACATTCTACATTATTCTTAGTTGTTTTCCTTCATGTAGAATTAACCTACAAGGAAAGAAAGGGTTTATTTTCATTCCAATATTTCTGTCACATTGACTTGCATTGGTTTCCGGTATCGGAATCGGCGATATCCGATACTTTTGGGGTATCGGTCCGATCCAATCCGATCCGATATTTGCCGGTATCGGAAGGTATCGCTCAACACTACTGATGACCCATTTAAAGCAGATTCAGGGAGTTACAAAAAGGGCAGCTGGAAGGGAATTTTAACTAACAAAGGTTTCCATAGTATACATAAAAATGCTACTCCTTGTAGAGGACATAATCTCAAAATATATTACAGTAAACTCAGTCAGACCAGATCAGTTTTATTCAACCCTTATATATACATTTCATACACACATAACATTGACCATTTGTACCATCTAGTAAGTAGGCTTGTACTACTGTGCAGTAGTAATTGTGTGGTCAGAAGAATGATGTATATGCTCAATATATAAAAATAGAACACTTCGGTACTGAATGTCGAAAAATTCCAGAATGCTGAAAACTGATACTTTATTCAAACCGACAGATGGTCACAGACATAAAGTTTCAACATTTCAACTATTTGGTCTTTATCAAGGATATCTGTATATAGATAACAATAGACAGCGAATAAACAAAAGTAGACATATAAGCTGTGCATTACACCCAGATAAGTATTTACATATATACAAAAACTTTTTAACGATCATTCATACTTCCTAATGTATTGTCATAACCCAAACGATGTGCCACTGATGATACCATCATGAGAAACCAGGTAAGGTATATGTTCCTAGAAACACCCTGTAGGAAGAAGTACTGGATAAATATGGAGGATAACATTGATATGGGATTCAAAATCCAGATTCATAATGCCCATAAGGAGTAGAGAGCAAGGTGGGTAATTAACAAGATAAGTAAATCACACTCTCCTTGTTCTCTACTTTTTCTGGGCAGCATGTATCGTGATGCTGACACTGGTACCAATCATGTTGTGTGGATAGTGTGATTTACTGACATTGTTTGGGTTATGATGTCATTGACCTTCAGAGTTTTACATTTGAATAAACTACCATTTATGCTCATTTGTGTTTATTTTGAGTTTCTACTGATATTATTATTATTTACACATCTGTTTATCAAAGTTCAGATCTTTGTATTAGGCATACATTTTACTATATACTAATGAGAGAAAGACCCGAACAAAACTGGTCATAAAACAAGAAAGTGAAAAACTCAAAATATAAAAAAAACACCTTTATTTAAGATCAAACGGGTAACAGTGGCACTGTAAACAAGAGTGCACACAGACGAGATTAAAATACTTAAAACAGTAAAGAGTGCAGAAATAGTATTCAGTAGGTCACACCATGACACCTAAGGAAAATAGAAATATATATAATCAAAATTGTCCCAACCTATTATCTCCAAGTCCTGATATAAAGAGTAAAGTATATAGTGAGAACCTATGACAAAAGTATACAATTGGTGGGAATTGGTGTATATATACGCATTTGAATCCTCACAAAATCGCAATAGAACATGGACAGAATTATTGGGCATATAGTGCTAAAGGTCCATAACTAAATACTCACAGAGTAAAAGACAGTTTAGGATGTACAAGACAATAAATCCAGAACAGGGGAGAGGGAGGAGAGTGCCTAATATATCATAATCACTGAGGGGAAATATAAACAATGTAATTACCTGGTGGTCTGTGGTTCCATGTGCTGCATGCCGACCCAGACGCGCGTTTCGGTCATGTCCCGCGTGTCGGGGTCGGCGTGCAGCACACAGCACCACAGACCACCAGGTAATTACATTGTGGTGTTTTATTTATATTTTGAGTCTTTCACTTTCTTGTTTTATGACCAGTTTTGTTAGGGTCTTTCTCTCATTGGTATTCTGTTTAATCCGAATGGTCAGCCATATTTTTGTGTGTCCTAGGCTTATATATGTCATATTGAACTACCTTTTATCTGAGATAACCATCACTAATTCTATGACATATTATATTAGCTGAGTCCAGTGTTCTATTTATAAATTTTACTATAAAGTATTATATACTTGTCTCAAATATGAAAGGCAATACATTAAGGAAGGATGATTGATCATTAAAAAGTTTTTGTATATATGTAAATACTTATCTGGGTGTAATGCACAGCTTATATGTCTACTTTTGTTTATTGACCACTTGTATACATGTTGTACACACATAACAAATATCAAAAGACTGACCGTCACTTCCAAACAGAAAACAGGTGTGTACATGTGCTTACTAAACAATAGCTATCTCCATATATAACTAAGAAATAAAATAGCACTCTGTAGTGCCATAAATTGGCAAATTCATGTGTCCCCGGCAGCCTCGGTTAGGCGATTCTCTCTGATGGGACCTATCCTAATGTGAATCCTCTCCTAGGCTAAAGCCTACATTTATATGGGAAGGTAGGATCCTGCTGTGATTAAAACCGCCATACGCTGATGGGTGGAATGCTGTCAGAGAGCCTATGTATACAAATATTAAAAGATTGACCGCCACTTCCATTACCTTCAATACATTGACCACTTGTATACATGTCGTACACAAATAACATGTGTACGACATCAAGCTAAGTACACAACATCACACTTAGCTGACTGTTTGTCACGGTTTGGTGGCATTTCTCTTTCTTTGCTTAGTGCAGTTCCTTATGTCCATATGTTAGAAGGTAAGAAATATTAAAATGATAATGAAATGATCAAATGTGTAAAGCTGGCAGCGATCACTTACCAGGTACATTCAGCCCCTCTGTTTCGTCTTCTTTCCCCTTCTCATTTACTAGAGGAGGCATCTCAGGGCTCACGCTCCTCCTAGGACAATGTCTGCATCAGGTTACATGTATTGTAAGCCAGGAGGCACTCTCCATCTCATCTGGCTTGTCGGAGCCTCTCTGGTGGTAACCATACACCCTGTCATTTAGCATTCTCTTTCTAAGTTGTTATCCTACACATTGCCAGGACGCTGTAACACAGCAACCAGCTGGGGAATCCTAGAACCAGCAGTAATGGAGCAGGGGGCAGAGAGCTCCTGCAAAGTGCTCAGTCCTGCTGCACAGTATGCTGAAGAAGTCTCATTATTATAGCCAAGTGCCGCACCATATTCTTGCTTAGGCCACAGTCACACGTTCAGTATTTGGTCAGTATTTTACCTCAGTATTTGTAAGTCAAAACCAGGAGAGGAACAATTGGAGGAAAAGTATAATAGAAACACGTCACCACTTCTGTATTTATCACCCACTCCTGGTTTTGGCTTACAAATACTGAGGTAAAATACTGACCAAATACTGACCGTGTGAACTGAGTATTTGGTCAGTATTTTACATCAATATTTGGTCAGTATTTTACCTCAGTATTTGTAAGCCAAAAGCAGGGTTGGGTGATATATACAGAAGTGCTGACGTGTTTCTATTATACTTTTCCTCTGATTGTTCCTCTCCTGGTTTAGGCTTATAAACACTAAGGTAAAATATGTTTAGTATGGGCTTTTTGAGCCGGCTTTGGAGCAGATCTGTCTGAAAAAAGTGTGCTCAAACCCTCAGGCCACACTGACACTTTCAGTATTTGTAAGCCAAAACCAGGAGTGGGAGAAAATTGCAGAAGTGGTGACGAGTTTCTATTAGGGTATGCACCCACGGTCAGGAGCCGCTGCGGCCCCAACACTACTGAATGGCCGCACGGCTTCCGCCCTCATTATATGCAAATGAGTGGCGCAATTTTTTTATTTTTACATGCAGACTTTCATCATTGATGTTAGTCTATGGGGATAGCCCACATGCGGACCAGTAAGAGAAATTGACATGCTGCGGTCCTGAAAGACATGGGTGATCCGCAGGCGCACAGAAACACATAGTGGACATGGGATTTCTAGAAATCCATCCACTATGCTGTAACATCTGGACACTGCAGGTTTGAAGCTGCATGACACGCAAACCCGCAGCGGCTCCTGACCATGGGCACATACCCTTATACTTTTCCTCTGATTTTGGCTTACAAATACTGACTCAATGGATGAACATGGCCTAATGGATTAGGCAATGCTTTGCAATGAACACAGATGGTAAAAACTGACACACTGACCAAACACTGATGCAACTTGCATTCAAAACACTAATGAAAATCGGACAAATTTTTGCATTCAAGAAAAATCACTGATGTCTGAATGAGGCCTTAAAGGGGTTGTCCAAGCTTTTTAATCAATAGATCATGGAATAATAATAAGTTCCTTCGGAGGTAACACAGGAGTGAGTGTTTATGCCACATCTCCTGCCCTCTGAGTTCATCATAAATCAAGTCAGGTACGTAGGAGCACGAGCAGTTGCTGAGATTAAATGTCACTCACTTGATTTATGATGAGCTCAGAGGGCTAGTGACACAGCAGAAACACTCCTGTGATAAAACAGGCAGGGAAATGTGTTACATAACATGTTTTTTACTGGAAACCGTTGTATGGAACATATTAGTCTACTATGCTGTCCCATGCCTTTTGTGTGGTATAAACTGTTTTGGCTACTGTCAGCCTAATGGAGCTCTATGGACACACTTCACTTGTATGTATGGAGCTTTTCCCAATGTAAATGTTAAGCAAATACCAAAAAATGTGATGCAAACTCTGCTTCCCTCAGTGATAGGCTGGGGTTATGTGGCGACTTTGGCTTTGACACCTGAAGCATGACCAACGTTCACTAGGTGCCGCTGCTACGTTGCAGCGCGATGCAAGTGAATGGGGTCATATTGCTACCCAGAATGTACTACAACCAAGACAAGCAAGTCACAAAAATTCTGATGCAGTTGAATTTCTTGCACCTTGCTTGCCGTGGCCGCAGTACCCTTTGGGTAGCAATGTGACCCCATTCACTTGTAGCAACAATACCTAAACTTGTGTTGCGGCCAAAGTTACAGCATAGCACCAGCACCTGGGCAGCACTGAAAGAGAAGCAGTGAGGATCAATTCCTTACATTATTTCCTTTTTTTTTTTCATACAATTTTTTAGGGGTAGACAACCCCTTCTCATACATCACGCTTGGCCCCTATAAAATAAAAAAGCCTATACTCTCCTCCCGTGCCGGCGCTGTTCCAGCTGTATTATTACTCGAGGTCCCGGGGCTCCCGTGCTGTTGTTGTAACACGTGAGCCCGGCGCCCAATCTGCGCTGGCGTCTCTATCCCGCCTTCTGTCGAATTTAACATGAAGTCCAGGCTGCAGCTGATCTCTGACTTCCTCTACAAGTTCGATTTGTCTGAAGGTGGGGACAGAGACACCAGCGCTGATTGGGTGCCGGTTCACGTGTCACAACAACCACACGGGAGCCGCGGGACAACGAGTGCCGGCACGGGAGTATAAGCTTTTTTATTTCATGGGTGCCAGGCCTGGGGTATGACAAGGAGGTGTCCAAGTAGTGGACAACTTCTTTAAGCCCAACCTTAATAACAGATGCGTTAAGGTGAAGAATGAGATGGTTCTTCAGACTCCACACCTCACTTTAGTTTGTGCCGGATCAGTTGCAGTAGAAAACCTGACAGCTGATACATGCTGCTCATGGACCCTATTTTCATTGCCATCAATGTTTCATCTGTATTTTGGGCAGCATGTATCAGGCACTGGCGGTATGATCTCTGCCATGTACAGGCGCATCTCAATTAGAATATCCTCAAAAAGTTAATTTATTTCAGTTCTTCAATACAAAAAGTGAAAGTCATATATTATATAGAGTCATTACAAACAGAGTTATCTATTTCAAGTGTTTATTTCTGTTCATGTGGATGATTATGGCTTACAGCCAATGAAAACACAAAAGTCATTATCTCAGTAAATTAAAATAATTAATGAAAACCACCTGCACAGGCTTCTCAAGTGTTTAAAATCGTCCCTTAGTCTGTTTCAGTAGGCTCCACAATCATGGGGAAGACTGCTGATTTGACAGATGTCCACAAGGCAGTCATTGACACACTCCACAAGGTCCCAGAGTTGCAATTTTCACTTGGAAATCAAGGTCCAAGAGTCTGGAGGAAGAGTGGAGAGGCCACAATCCAAGCTGCTTGAGGTCTAGTGTGAAGTTTCCACAATCAGTGATGGTTTGGGGAGCCATGTCATCTGCTGGCGTAGGTCCACTGTGTTTTATCAAGACCAAAGTCGGCCCCTGGAAGAAGTGAGGCGAAATGGCGTCGTCGGGGTGCAGCACCAGGATTATTGGGGTCACCTCTCTCTCCTTGTGGGATGTAAGTACTGGGCATGAGGTTATGATCAGTGGGGTTGATACTGTCTGGGTCCTAGCATTATATGAATGCCTCTTAGGTACACTTTCATAGGGCTATAAGCCGTGGCTGCTAGCACATGACACTTTATATTGGCACTCTAAATACCCCTGATCTTTGTTTAACCATTAGCATAAGTGCCCAGTCTAGCATCTAACATTCTATTGGCACTTTAGATGTATCCTTGATGTCTGTATAACAGATAGGGCAATATGCCCGGGCGGGGTGATAGCGTTTGGGTCCTAGCAATATTGAATGCCTTTAGGTACATTTTCATTAGGGCTATAAAGCCTTGGCTGCTAGCACGTGACACCTTATATTGGCACTTTGTATACCCTTGATATCTATTTAAACATCAGGATAATTGCCCAGGCTAGCATTTGACACCTTATATACACTCTTGTTGTTTACATAACTACTAGGGCAATGTGCCCAGGCTGCTTGCATTCGACACCTTATGGGGCATTTGCACTTTATATCTTTGGACTGAAAAACAAAAAATGTAACTTGTTTTGTATAACTGAATCTTTATAGCTATATATTTTGTAAAGTGTATGAAATTTCTTGCCTTACCTTACATATATTATTGGATTGAGCCCCATATATATAATCCTGGATTGCTAAAAATTTTCCTGCTTAACTTTTAAATTATTGTTGTGTGAAATTTTTTTTTTTTTTTTTTAAATGAACTAATAAATAATAAAAAAATATTTTTTTGAATAGTCTGATGGTGTCTATACTCTATTATACCCTCTACTATTGCCTGTACCTGTATATTTGACTCTCAATTGCTGCAGTATTTCAGAGAAAAACATACCTTAAAAGCTGCTGGGGACCGAGGCGCACGGGAGACTAGTCAGAAAGGCGGGTCCCCGATGTCTTCTCCCCACCCGCTCCCTACACAGGCATGAAGGGAGAGACCCGTCCATCACTGGCAGTGTTTCAGTCGATCATACCTGCCTGAGACCAGACAGCCAGTGCCTGATGCTGCCTGATCTATGAACAGCATGTATGTATCACCTGGCAGCCTCCTTTTAATTGGTGGGAGAAGCTTAGAAATTTTTTTATGTGTATATGAAAACAAACTGATGAAATATTGATGGTAAAAACAGACGTATGAACCAAAAATGGATGAAAATTGGATCCACAAACAGCATGTAGCAGCTGTCAGGTTCTCTTTAAACTGTTAAGAATGACATCTGACTAGTATGCATTTTTGTTCATCAATATGAAAAAATGGACAAATCTATGTGTTTTTTTTAGCGCAATTAGTGATAAAAAAAAAACAAAACAAAAAAGGATTTCTCAACAGCTTTTTATACTAATACATGGATAAAACAAGTGTGTCACATGAGGCCTAAGGCCACGTTCACTCATTTAGTATTTGGTCAGTATTTTACCCCAGTATTTGTAAGCCAAAACCAGGAGTTATTGTGTGTGTGTGTATGTGTATGTATGTATGTATATATATATATATATATATATATATATATATATATATATATATATATATATATACACAGTACAGACCAAAAGTTTGGACACACCTTCTCATTTAAAGATTTTTCTGTATTTTCTTGACTATGAAAATTGCACATTAACAATGAAGGCATCAAAACTATGAATTAACACATGTGGAATTATATAGTTAACAAAAATGTGTGAAACAACTGAAAATATGTCTTATATTCTAGGTTCTTCAAAGTAGCCACCTTTTGCTTTGATGACTCCTTTACATACTCTTGGCATTCTCTTGATGAGCTTCAAGAGGTAGTCATTGGAAATGGTCTTCCAACAATCTTGAAGGAGTTCCCAGAGATGCTTAGCACTTGTTGGCCCTTTTGCCTTCACTCTGCGGTCCAGCTCACCCCAAACCATCTCGATTGGGTTCAGATCTGGTGACTGTGGAGGCCAGGTCATCTGGCGTAGCACCTCATCACTCTCCTTCTTGGTCAAATAGCCCTTACACAGCCTGGAGGTGTGTTTGGGGTCATTGTCCTGTTGAAAAATAAATGATGGTCCAACTAAACGCAAACCAGATGGAATAGCATGCCGCTGCAAGATGCTGTGGTAGCCATGCTGGTTCAGTATGCCTTCAATTGTGAATAAATCCCCAACAGTGTCACCAGCAAAGCACCCCCACACCATCACACCTCCTCCTCCATGCTTCACAGTGGGAACCAGGCATGTAGAGTCCATCCGTTCACCTTTTCCGCGTCGCACAAACACACGGTGGTTGGAACCAAAGATCTCAAATTTGGACTCATCAGACCAAAGCACAGATTTCCACTGGTCTAATGTCCATTCCTTGTGTTCTTTAGCCCAAACAAGTCCCTTCTGCTTGTTGGCTGTCCTTAGCAGTGGTTTCCTAGCAGCTATTTTACCATGAAGGCCTGCTGCACAAAGTCTCCTCTTAACAGATGTTGTAGAGATGTGTCTGCTGCTAGAACTCTGTGTGGCATTGACCTGGTCTCTAATCTGAGCTGCTGTTAACCTGCGATTTCTGAGGCTGGTGACTCGGATAAACTTATCCTCAGAAGCAGAGGTAACTCTTGGTCTTCCTTTCCTGGGGCGGTCCTCATGTGAGCCAGTTTCTTTGTAGCACTTGATGGTTTTTGCAACTGCACTTGGGGACAGTTTCAAAGTTTGCCCAATTTTTCGCACTGACTGACCTTCATTTCTTAAAGTAATGATGGCCACTCATTTTTTTTTACTTAGTTGCTTTTTTCTTGCCATAATACAAGTTCAAACAGACTATTCAGTAGGACTATCAGCTGTGTATCCACCAAAATTCTGCACAACACAACTGATGGTCCCAATCCCATTTATAAGGCAAGAAATCCCACTTATTAAACCTGACAGGGCACACCTGTGAAGTGAAAACCATTTCCGGTGACTACCTCTTGAAGCTCATCAAGAGAATGCCAAGAGTGTGCAAAGCAGTCATCAAAGCAAAAGGTGGCTACTTTGAAGAACCTAGAATATAAGACATATTTTCAGTTGTTTCACACTTTTTTGTTAAGTATATAATTCCACATGTGTTAATTCACAGTTTTGATGCCTTCAGTGTGAATGTACAATTTTTATAGTCATGAAAATACAGAAAAATCTTTAAATGAGGTGTGTCCAAACTTTTGGTCTGTACTGTATATATATATACAAACACACAGTACAGACCAAAAGTTTGGACACACCTTCTCATTTAAAGATTTTTCTGTATTTTCATGACTATGAAAATTGTACATTCACACTGAAGGCATCAAAACTATGAATTAACACATGTGGAATTATATACTTAACAAAAAAGTGTGAAACAACTGAAAATATGTTTTATATTCTTGGTTCTTCAAAGTAGCCACCTTTTGCTTTGATGACTGCTTTGCACACTCTTGGCATTCTCTTGATGAGCTTCAAGAGGTAGTCACCGGAAATGCATACCAGGATTGGGGGGTGAGTGGATCATGCATAGCAGGATTGGGGGGTTGAGGGGACCATGCATACCAGGATTGGGGGGTGAGGGGACCACAGCAAAATGGCGCCGGACAGTGCGGTATGGGCACGCGCGTACTCCGGTGCCACACCCTTCCCCCCGGCCTCTGGCAGAACAGGACACAGCAGCGCTGGAGCACAGGGAAGAAAGGTGAGTAAGTGTTTATTTTTTTGTATGTGTGTGCAGATGAAAGGGATTAGGGGTGCCATACATACCAGGATTGGGGGGTGAGGGGGCCACACATACCATGATTGGGGGGTGAGGGGGCCACGCATACCAGGATTGGGGGGTGAGGGGGTCACGCATACCAGGATGGAGGAGTACCATGCATACCAGGATTGGAGGGTGAGGGGACCATACATACCAGGATTGTGGGTTGAGGAGATCATGCATACCAGGATTGTGGGGTGAGGGGATCATGCATACCAGGATGAGAGGTACCACACATACCAGGATTGGGGGATGAGGGGACCATGCAAACCAGGATTGGGGGGTGAGGGGACCATGCATACCAGGATTTGGGGATGAGGGGTGCCATGCATACCAGGATTAGGGGATGAGGGGTGCCGTGCATACCAGGATTAGGGGACCATGCATACAATGATTGGGTAGTGAGGGAACCATGCATACCAGGATTGGGGGGTGAGGGGACCATGCATACCAGGATTGGTGGGTGAGGGGTACCACACATACCAGGATTGGGGGGTGAGGGGACCATGCATAACAAGATGAGGGGTACCACACATACCATTATTGGGGGGTAAGGGGACCATGCATACCAGGATTGGGGGGTGAGTGGATCATGCATACCAGGATTGGGGGGGTGAGGGGACCATGCATACCAGGATTGGCGGGGTGAGGGGACCATGCATACCAGGATGAGGGGTGCCACTCATACCAGGATTTGGGGGTGAGGGGACCATGCATACCAGGATTATGGGGTGAGGGGACCATGCATACCAGAATTGGGGGATGAGGGGTGCCATGCATACCAGAATTGGGGGTGAGGGGCCATGCATACCAAGATTGGGGGGTGAGGGGACCATGCATACCATGATTGGGGGGTGACGGGACCATGCATACCAGGATTGGGGGGTGAGGGGACCATGCATACCAGGATTGGGGGGTGAGGGGTACCACACATACCAGGATTGGGGGGTGAGGGGACCATGTATACCAGGATTGGGGGGTGAGGGGTACCACACATACCAGGATTGGGGGGGTGAGGGAACCATGCATACCAGGATGAGGGGTACCACACATACCATTATTGGGGGGTAAGGGGACCATGCATACCAGGATTGGGGGGTGAGGGGACCAAGCATACCAGGATGAGTGGTACCACACATACCAGGATTGGGGGGGGGGTGAGGGGTGCCATGCATACCAAAATAGGGATGAGGGGTACCATGCATACCAGGATGAGGGATGGGGTGCCATGCATACCAGGATGAGGGGTACCATGCATACCAGAATAGGGATGAGGGGTACCATGCATATCAGGATAAGGGATGGAGTGCCATGCATACCAGGATAGGGATGAGGGGTGCCATGCATACTAGGAAGAGGGATTGGGTGCCATGCATACCTGGATTGGGAGATGAGGAGGCCATACATACCAGGATTGGGGGATGAGTTGTGCCATGCATATCAGGATGAGGGATTGGGTACCATACATACCAGGATTGGGATGAGGGGTGCCATGTATACCAAATTTGGGATGAGGGAGCCATGCATACCAGGA
Source organism: Phyllobates terribilis (assembly GCF_046119375.1). Lineage (NCBI taxonomy): Eukaryota > Metazoa > Chordata > Amphibia > Anura > Dendrobatidae > Phyllobates > Phyllobates terribilis. Next base: position 28,646,780 of record NW_027362768.1, on the reverse strand, counting down.
TTGGGGATGAGGGGTGCCATGCATACCAGGATTGGGGATGAGGGGTGCCATGCATACCAGGATTGGGGATGAGGGGTGCCATGCATACCAAGATTGGGGATGAGGGGTGCCATGCATACCAGGATTGGGGATGAGGGGTGCCATGCATACCAGGATTGGGGATGAGGGGTGCCATGCATACCAGGATTGAGGATGAGGGGTGCCATGCATACCAGGATTGAGGATGAGGGGTGCCATGCATACCAGGATTGGGGATGAGGGGTGCCATGCATACCAGGATTGGGGATGAGGAGTGCCATGCATACCAGGATGGGGGTGAGGGGTGCCATGCATACCAGGATGAGGGATACAATACATACCAGGATAGGGATGAGTGATGGGGTACCATGCATACCAGGATAGGGATTAGGAGTACCACGCATACCAGGATTGGGGGTGAGGGGTGCCATGCATACCAGGATTGGGGATGAGGGGTGCCATGCATACCAGGATTGGGGATGAGGGGTGCCATGCATACCAGGATTGGGGATGAGGGGTGCCATGCATACCAGGATTGGGGATGAGGGGTGCCATGCATACCAGGATTGGGGATGAGGGGTGCCATGCATACCAGGATTGAGGATGAGGGGTGCCATGCATACCAGGATTGGGGATGAGGGGTGCCATGCATACCAGGATTGGGGATGAGGGGTGCCATGCATACCAGGATTGGGGATGAGGGGTGCCATGCATACCAGGATGGGGGTGAGGGGTGCCATGCATACCAGGATGAGGGATACAATACATACCAGGATAGGGATGAGTGATGGGGTACCATGCATACCAGGATAGGGATTAGGAGTACCACACATACCAGGATTGGGGGTGAGGGGTGCCATGCATACCAGGATTGGGGATGAGGGGTGCCATGCATATCAGGATTGAGGATGAGGGGTGCCATGCATTCCAGGATTGGGGATGAGGGGTGCCATGCATTCCAGGATTGGGGGTTAGCGGTGTCATGCATACCAGGATAGGGATGAGGGGTGCCATGCATACCAGGATAAGATGGTGGGGACAGGATGGGGGCAGCACACATACCAGGAGGGGGGCAGCACATACCAGCATGGGAGACCATATACCAATAAAAATGCTCGCCACCCGGGTGTAGAACGGGTTCAATAGCTAGTATGTACAGTTATATGAAAAAGTTTGGGCACCCCTATTGATCTTAAGCTTATTGTTTTATAAAAATTCGTGTTTTTGCAACAGCTATTTCAGTTTGATATATGTAATAACTGTTGGACACAGTAATGTTTCTGCCTTGAAATGAGGTTTATTGTACTAACAGAAAATGTGCAATCTGCATTTAAACAAAATTTGACAGGTGCATAAGTATGGGCACCTCACCAGAAAAGTGACATTAATATTTAGTAGATCCTCCTTTTGCAAAAATAACAGCCTCTAGTCGCTTCCTGTAGCTTTTAATGAGTTCCTGGATCCTGGATGAAGTTATTTTTGACCATTCCTCTTTACAAAACAATTCCAGCTCAGTTAAGTTTGATGGTCGCGGAGCGTGGACAGCCCTCTTCAAATGATCCCACAGATGTTCAATGATATTCAGGTCTGGGGACTGGGATGGCCATTCCAGAACATTGTAATTGTTCCTCTGCATGAATGCCTGAGTAGATTTGGAGCGGTGTTTTGGATCATTGTCTTGCTGAAAGATCCATCCCCTGCGTAACTTCAACTTTATCACTGATTCTTGAACATTATTGTCAAGAACCTGCTGATACTGAGTGGAATCCATTCGTCCCTCAACTTTAACAAGATTCCCGGTGCCGCATTGGCCACACAGCCCCAAAGCATGATGGAACCTCCACCAAATTTTACTGTGGGTAGCAAGTGTTTTTCTTGGAATGCTGTGTTTATTTGCCGCCATGCATAACGCCTTTTTGTATGACCAAACAACTCAATCTTGGTTTCATCAGTCCACAGGACCTTCGTCCAAAAAGAAATTGGCTTCTCCAAATGTGCTTTTGCATACCTCAGCCGACTCTGTTTGTGGCGTGCTTGCAGAAACGGCTTCTTTCGCATCACTCTCCCATACAGCTTCTCCTTGTGCAAAGTGCGTTGTATAGTTGACCGATGCACAGTGACACCATCTGCAGCAAGTTGATGCTGCAGCTCTCTGGAGGTGGTCTGAGGATTGTCCTTGACGGATCTCACCATTCTTCTTCTCTGCCTTTCTGATGTTTTTCTTGGCCTGCCACTTCTGGCCTTAACAAGAACTGTCCCTGTGTTCTTCCATTTCCTTACTATGTTCCTCACAGTGGAAACTGACAGGTTATATCGCTGAGACAGCTTTTTGTATCCTTCCCCTGCACAACTATGTTGAATAATCTTTGTTTTCAGATCATTTGACAGTTGTTTTGAGGAGCCGATGATGCCACTCTTCAGAGGAGATTCAAACAGGAGAACAACTTGCAAGTGGCCACTTTAAGTAGCTTTTCTCATGATTGCATACACCTGGCTATGAAGTTCAAAGCTCAATGAGGTTACAAAACCAAAAAAAGTGATTTAGTAAGTCAGTAAAAAGGAGCTAGGAGTATTTAAAACAAGAAAATGATAAGGGTGCCCATACTTATGCACCTGTCAAATTTTGTTTGAATGTGGATTGTACATTTTCTGTTAGTACAATAAACCTCATTTCAAGGCAGAAACATTACTGTGTCCAACAGTTATTACATATATCAAACTGAAATAGCTGTTGCAAAAACACCAATTTTTATAAAACATTAAGCTTAAGATAAATAAGGGTGCCCAAACTTTTTCATATAACTGTATATATATATATATATATATATATACACACATACACACACACACACTGGATGAAATATTATTGAATAAATTATGAGGAAGACAACTTTTTGTGCCGTTTTCTTTTTTGAGCGTCTTTTCCCTGCTACAAGTCACCAAATACTTCAAGCGGTGACAAGAAGAGACCTGTCCATTCTCCAGGCGCGTCTGCTCTGAATGTGCTCTATACTTTATAATAGGGTTTTATTTTGAACGTTTTTGCTTCAGAAAACGCTAGTGATTTCTTCATTGTTGAACAGAGTAAAAGAAAAAAATATCCAGAAAACATACGTGAAAAAGAATGTCAGGAAAATGTTTAAAAAAAATCTATTGGTGGCCAAATTGGAGAAAAAGCACTTAGGAAATGACCCCAAAAATGCTAAAAAGAGAGACTTCAGCATTACAGATGTCAGAGAAAAAGTGATTTCTCTTTGAAAATCTCGTAGGCTCGCCTATCAGAAAAAGACATTGTGCGCACAGTAATTGCCCTCACAATCTCATGGAAATGGCCAGTAATAAAATTATACTTGTCTCAAAATGTGCACAATAGTAAGCGAATGAGTCAGCATCAACAAAGAGGGACATGTCATTAATTGTGTTATACCAGTGCGGACACCATGAGCGCGGGGGAGTGCGCAGGACCCCAGGAGGCCTCCACCTGCTGTAATCACACAGCACCTGAATCAGGCGGTGCTCCCCTGCAGCACAGTATATGCCTCTATTCACACTGGCCTGAGGGGAGGTCATTGTGCGCAGGACTACTCACATGCATGGATGCTATTCAGCAGATGCTTGGGGCACAACTTTTTGGATACTTGGGAATATCAGGTGCTCAGGGAAGGAGATCTAGGCTATGTGCATACAGTGCATTTTTTATGCGATAAATCTGCCCGGATTTAGCCCCAAAAACGCATTGCAAACCTTGTCCAAGCATTTTCTATGAGATTTTGCAAGATCTGTGCACATGATCAGGATTTTTCCTTACAGAATTTCACGTTTGTTAAAAGAAACAGCATGTCCATTCTTTGTGCGTTTTTCCTATACAATGCATTGGAAAAAACGCATAGCAAATACACAGTCAAAAACGCTGCGGATTTTGCTGCCAAGAAGTGCAGAACCTTGTGAAACGCAGAAATTTCTGCAAGCAAATCCTGATTGTGCGCACATACCTTAGGGCTGTAACTGGTCATTTAAAGGGACGGTCAGCACAGAATAAGTGATCAAAGCAAATCCCGCTGCACGCTGCGTCACGGCGGGCCGATCACTTATACACACCTTCCCACCTGCTGGGTGAAATGTGCAGCAAATCCGCAATAAATTTACACAGCAGAAGAGTCCCAGGAATCCAGAACAGAAAACCGTGCCACTGTAATCTGCAGTACACTTGGGAATCAGCACCCGCCCCATGTAGATACCCGGAGGAGAGCTCACACTGAGGCTGATTCATCATGGTGATTACGCTGGAATGGTGGCATAAATTGCTTTAAAAAGTTGCAAAAATTTGCGGAGTAAAGTTGTGTAATCTTTTTGTGACTCTTGGTGTTCTCATGCCAGCTTCTCTCAGCTCTGCCAAAACGGAGGACAGAGGCGCACGCCACAGATTGTCTAATTCATAACGAGCCAGAAATCTTCCTCTAGTCTGTGACCGGAGTAAGATTTGTTCCGCACATCACTGGTCAGACGCTCCTGACCCATTAGGAGGCATGCAACTCTACATGAATCAGGAGCGCATGACTCTGCCCCGCATCATCACAGCCAGTGTGAGAATCACCAGTCTTGGGGATCAGGCCAGGAGGGTTTTTTAATGTTTGGCACTTCCTGTCTGAGCGGTGGATACCACAGACATGCATCCAGTGATGTTGTAAGCAGCACTTGACTATCCAGAGGACTGATGAAGGTCTTGTTTTGACCGAAACATCTCTTATTATTTTCTGGATTTTCCACAATAAATTAATTCATTCTGAACACGTCATAAGTGCCAAGAGTCTTTTGCAATTTAAACTACAGTAGGTTTTTTAATGAGATTTTAGAGCAGAAAACTTTCCAAAATCCTCAACACTTGAGAGTTTCTGCTCCACAAACCGAGCGCCTGGTTGTTTAGATCTACTATTAGGCCACGGCCTCACTATCAGTATTTGGTCAGTATTTTTTCTCAGGAGTGGGAGCCAAAACCTGGAGTGGGTGATAAATGCAGAATTGGTGACTTGTTTCTATTCTACCTTTTCTCTGATTGTTCTCACCTGGTTTTGGCTCCCACTCCTGAGAGAAAATACTGACCGAATACTGAGTGGGGCCGTGGCCTAAGGAGGGCACTATCAGGCTCCGCCGGCTCGCGTGCCATCATCTACCCACGGCTTTACCCCAGGTTTGTGGTGGGATGATGAATCTGCCCCAAAGAATTCCTTCACAGATTTACTTCGGAGTTTTAGTTCAGATTTAATCACGGAAAATCTATAATAGCCGCCACCATCAAAGTGATGAGATCTCAGCGCTGTGCACATTACCGTGCGGACATTCACTGACCCACTGACCGCAGAGAAGCTTACAGGATGCAGAAAGTCTGAAAACTGCAGCATAATGGGAACCTGGCGATGTTCAGACCATGCAGCTGTGTGCTGCCCAACCTCAGCACTACACCGCCAGCCGTGTTCACACCTAGCATTTACAATGCATGATGAGACACAAACTGGCTGGAAAACTGCACTTTCCGTTTTTGTAACGCTTTATTTTAAGTGGTAAGCTTTTTTTGATATGAAGTTAAAAATAAATTAACACTAATTTTTTCCAACCTGAAAAAAAAAAAACCGGGCAGAACACCTGCATCACAAACATTACATGTGCACAGGCTCCACGACTATGTGCGGTTCTCCTGCACAGGACTCATCTCTGGGCTCTGCAGATCAAAACAGTTGGACCGGAGGAGGCACTCATCCGCTCCCTTTATCAGCATGTGATTTGGGGGACGGGGACCCCCAGCACAGACACCGAATCACCGACCTCCCGAGCCACCTATCACAGTGCAGAGCTCCTCCCCACGCCCTGTGATTGGCTGGTACAAATGTCGCGCCCTCCTCTCCCTTTCTCTCTGTGAGGCGGCGGTTGCTGTTTAAATGCTGTGCTAAGGGGTGTGGCCTTCTCTGTGGGCGTGGCCTAGGCAGGGACGGTGGAGGGGGGCACAGTAAGGCAGCGGAGGGGAGCGTGCTGAGGCAACCGTGTGGTGAGGAGGGGACCGTGTGGTGAGCAGGCTACCAGGCTGACGGCACCGTGTGGTGAGGAGGTTACCGGGTGAAGCGGACCCTGCGGAGGTGAGTGCTGACTGCAGGGAGGAACTTTTCACAAAGTTTCAACTTGTTGTGTCTGACTCTTGTGCAGTGTGGGGGACGGGCGGTGTAACCCCCTCCATGCCAGGGACGAGGGGGAGCCGGCAGGGAGTATGTAGCTGCCGGCATGAGCCGTCCTCCCGTGCCCTGTGTCGGTGACAGCTGTGACTCCGCTGCTGACGTGGTTGTGCGGTCTGGACAATCAGGAGCGATCAGCCGCAGGCAGCGGTGACCTCCGTCCTCCATATGCCCCTTGTAGTATAGGGCTGTGTTCTCATAGAGCGGCATGCAGGAGCCTCTGCTGCGGATTTGTGTGCAGATGTTCCAGCACCTGCTTTGTGACTGACAGAATACAAAGTCCCATCCTGCAGAGGACAGTGCCCTCTACTTTCTGCAGCTTGTCATTTATGTGTCTGATGTCCCCCCCCTTCCAGTGTGTGTTTGCGGAGTCGTCGTCCCCCCCCCCCCCCCCTTCCAGTGTGTGTTTGCGGAGTCGTCGCCCCCCCCCCCCCTTCCAGTGTGTGTTTGCGGAGTCGTCGCCCCCCCCCCCCTTCCAGTGTGTGTTTGCGGAGTCGTCGTCCCCCCCCCCCCTTCCAGTTTGTGTTTGCGGAGTCGTCCGCCCCCCCCCCCCCTTCCAGTGTGTGTTTGCGGAGTCGTCCCCCCCCCCCTTCCAGTGTGTGTTTGCGGAGTCGTCGCCCCCCCCCCCTTCCAGTGTGTGTTTGCGGAGTCGTCGTTCCCCCCCCCCTTCCAGTGTGTGTTTGCGGAGTCGTCGTCCCCCCCCCCCTTCCAGTGTGTGTTTGCGGAGTCGTCCCCCGTCCCCCCCCCCTTCCAGTGTGTGTTTGCGGAGTCGTCCCCCGTCCCCCCTTCCAGTGTGTGTTTGCGGAGTCGTCCCCCCCCCCCCCCCTTCCAGTGTGTGTTTGCGGAGTCGTCGTCCCCCCCCCCCCCCTTCCAGTGTGTGTTTGCGGAGTCGTCCCCCCCCCCCCCCTTCCAGTGTGTGTTTGCGGAGTCGTCCCCCCCCCCCCCCCCTTCCAGTGTGTGTTTGCGGAGTCGTCCCCCCCCCCCCCCCTTCCAGTGTGTGTTTGCGGAGTCGTCCCCCCCCCCCCCCTTCCAGTGTGTGTTTGCGGAGTCGTCCCCCCCCCCCCCCTTCCAGTGTGTGTTTGCGGAGTCGTCCCCCCCCCCCCCTTCCAGTGTGTGTTTGCGGAGTCGTCGTCCCCCCCCCCCCTTCCAGTGTGTGTTTGCGGAGTCGTCCCCCCCCCCCCCCCTTCCAGTGTGTGTTTGCGGAGTCGTCGTCCCCCCCCTTCCAGTGTGTGTTTGCGGAGTCGTCGCCCCCCCCCCCCCTTCCAGTGTGTGTTTGCGGAGTCGTCCCCCCCCCCCCCCTTCCAGTTTGTGTTTGCGGAGTCGCCCCCCCCCCCCCTTCCAGTGTGTGTTTGCGGAGTCGCCCCCCCCCCCCTTCCAGTGTGTGTTTGCGGAGTCGCCCCCCCCCTTCCAGTGTGTGTTTGCGGAGTCGTCCCCCCCCCCCTTCCAGTGTGTGTTTGCGGAGTCGTCGTCCCCCCCCCCTTCCAGTGTGTGTTTGCGGAGTCGTCCCCGTCCCCCCCTTCCAGTGTGTGTTTGCGGAGTCGTCCCCCCCCCCCCCCTTCCAGTGTGTGTTTGCGGAGTCGTCGTCCCCCCCCCCCCTTCCAGTGTGTGTTTGCGGAGTCGTCGTCCCCCCCCCCCTTCCAGTGTGTGTTTGCGGAGTCGTCGTCCCCCCCCCCCCTTCCAGTGTGTGTTTGCGGAGTCGTCGTCCCCCCCCCCTTCCAGTGTGTGTTTGCGGAGTCGTCGTCCCCCCCCCCCTTCCAGTGTGTGTTTGCGGAGTCGTCGTCCGTCCCCCCCCCCCCCCCCTTCCAGTGTGTGTTTGCGGAGTCGTCGTCCCCCCCCCCTTCCAGTGTGTGTTTGCGGAGTCGTCGTCCCCCCCCCCCTTCCAGTGTGTGTGTTTGCGGAGTCGTCGTCCGTCCCCCCCCCCCCCCTTCCAGTGTGTGTTTGCGGAGTCGTCGTCCGTCCCCCCCCCCCCTTCCAGTGTGTGTTTGCGGAGTCGTCGTCCGTCCCCCCCCCCCCCCTTCCAGTGTGTGTTTGCGGAGTCGTCCTCCGTCCCCCCCCCCCCTTCCAGTGTGTGTTTGCGGAGTCGTCCTCCGCCCCCCCCCCCTTCCAGTGTGTGTTTGCGGAGTCGTCCTCCGTCCCCCCCCCCCTTCCAGTGTGTGTTTGCGGAGTCGTCCTCCGTCCCCCCCCCCCTTCCAGTGTGTGTTTGCGGAGTCGTCCTCCGTCCCCCCCCCCCTTCCAGTGTGTGTTTGCGGAGTCGTCCTCCGTCCCCCCCCCCCTTCCAGTGTGTGTTTGCGGAGTCGTCCCGTCCCCCCCCCCCCTTCCAGTGTGTGTTTGCGGAGTCGTCCCGTCCCCCCCCCCCTTCCAGTGTGTGTTTGCGGAGTTGTCCCGTCCCCCCCCCTTCCAGTGTGTGTTTGCGGAGTCGTCCCGTCCCCCCCCCCCCCTTCCAGTGTGTGTTTGCGGAGTCGTCCCGTCCCCCCGTCCCCCCCCCCCCCCCCTTCCAGTGTGTGTTTGCGGAGTCGTCCCGTCCCCCCCCCCCTTCCAGTGTGTGTTTGCGGAGTCGTCCCGTCCCCCCCACCCCTTCCAGTGTGTGTTTGCGGAGTCGTCGCCCCCCCCCTTCCAGTGTGTTTACGGAGTCGTCGTCCCCCCCCCTTCCAGTGTGTGTTTACGGAGTCTCTCCCCCCCCCCCCCTCCAGTGTGTGTGTGTTTGCGGAGTCCCCCCCCCCCCTCCAGTGTGTGTGTGTTTGCGGAGTCCCCCCCCCCCCTTCCAGTGTGTGTTTGCGGAGTCTCTCCCCCCCCCCCCCCTCCAGTGTGTGTGTGTTTGCGGAGTCTCTCCCCCCCCCCCCTCCAGTGTGTGTGTGTTTGCGGAGTCCCCCCCCCCCCTCCAGTGTGTGTGTGTGTGTGTGTTTGCGGAGTCCCCCCCCCCCCCGCCTCCAGTGTGTGTGTGTGTGTTTGCGGAGTCCCCCCCCCCGCCTCCAGTGTGTGTGTGTGTGTTTGCGGAGTCCCCCCTCCCCCTCCAGTGTGTGTGTGTGTGTGTGTGTGTTTGCGGAGTCCCCCCCCCCTCCAGTGTGTGTGTGTGTGTGTGTGTGTTTGCGGAGTCCCCCCCCCCCCCCCCCCCCAGTGTGTGTGTGTGTGTTTGCGGAGTCCCCCCCCCCCCCCCAGTGTGTGTGTGTGTGTTTGCGGAGTTCCCCCCCCCCCCCTCCAGTGTGTGTGTGTGTGTTTGCGGAGTCCCCCCTCCAGTGTGTGTGTGTGTGTTTGCGGAGTCCCCCCCCCCCCCCTCCAGTGTGTGTGTGTTTGCGGAGTCCCCCCCTCCAGTGTGTGTGTGTGTGTTTGCGGAGTCGTCCCCCCCCCTCCAGTGTGTGTGTGTGTTTGCGGAGTCCCGTCCCCCCCCCTCCAGTGTGTGTGTGTGTGCGCGGAGTCCCCCCCCCCTCCAGTGTGTGTGTGTGTGTGTGTGTTTGCGGAGTCGTCCCCCCCCCCCCCCTCCAGTGTGTGTGTGTGTGTGTTTGCGGAGTCGTCGTCCCCGTCCCCCCCCCCCCTCCAGTGTGTGTGTGTGTTTGCGGAGTCCCCCCCCCCCCCCCCTCCAGTGTGTGTGTGTGTTTGCGGAGTCGTCCCCCCCCCCCCCCCCCTCCAGTGTGTGTGTGTGTGTGTTTGCGGAGTCGTCTCCCCCCCCCCCCCCCTCCAGTGTGTGTGTGTGTTTGCGGAGTCGTCGTCCCCCCCCCCCTCCAGTGTGTGTGTGTGTGTGTGTTTGCGGAGTCGTCCCCCCCCCCTCCAGTGTGTGTGTGTGTGTTTGCGGAGTCCCCCCCCCCCCTCCAGTGTGTGTGTGTGTGCGCGGAGTCCCCCCCCCCCTCCAGTGTGTGTGTGTGTTTGCGGAGTCGTCCCCCCCCCCCCCCTCCAGTGTGTGTGTGTGTGTTTGCGGAGTCCCCCCCCCCCCCCCCTCCAGTGTGTGTGTGTGTGTGTGTGTGTGTGTGTTTGCGGAGTCCCCCCCCCTCCAGTGTGTGTGTGTGTTTGCGGAGTCGTCCCCCCCCCCCCCCTCCAGTGTGTGTGTGTGTTTGCGGAGTCGTCCCCCCCCCCCCCCTCCAGTGTGTGTGTGTGTTTGCGGAGTCCCCCCCCCCCCCCCCCTCCAGTGTGTGTGTGTGTTTGCGGAGTCCCCCCCCCCCCCCCCCTCCAGTGTGTGTGTTTGCGGAGTCCCCCCCCCCCTCCAGTGTGTGTGTGTGTGTGTGTGTGTTTGCGGAGTCCCCCTCCAGTGTGTGTGTGTTTGCGGAGTCCCCCCCCCCCCTCCAGTGTGTGTGTGTGTTTGCGGAGTCGTCCCCTCCAGTGTGTGTGTGTGTTTGCGGAGTCGCCCCCCCCCCCCTCCAGTGTGTGTGTGTTTGCGGAGTCCCCCCCCCCCCCTCCAGTGTGTGTGTGTGTGTGTGTTTGCGGAGTCCCCCCCCCCCCTCCAGTGTGTGTGTGTTTGCGGAGTCGTCCCCTCCAGTGTGTGTGTGTTTGCGGAGTCGCCCCCCCCCCCCCCTCCAGTGTGTGTGTGTTTGCGGAGTCCCCCCCCCCCCCCTCCAGTGTGTGTGTGTGTGTTTGCGGAGTCCCCCCCCCCCCCCCCTCCAGTGTGTGTGTGTTTGCGGAGTCCCCCCCTCCAGTGTGTGTGTGTTTGCGGAGTCGTCCCCCCCCCCCCCCTCCAGTGTGTGTGTGTGTGTGTGTGTTTGCGGAGTCGTCCCCCCCCCCCCCTCCAGTGTGTGTGTGTGTGTTTGCGGAGTCGTCTCCCCCCCCCCCTCCAGTGTGTGTGTGTGTTTGCGGAGTCGTCCCCCCCCCCCTCCAGTGTGTGTGTGTGTGTGTGTTTGCGGAGTCCCCCCCTCCCCCCTCCAGTGTGTGTGTGTGTGTTTGCGGAGTCCCCCCCCCCCCCCTCCAGTGTGTGTGTGTGTTTGCGGAGTTCCCCCCCCCCCCTCCAGTGTGTGTGTGTGTGTGTGTGTGTTTGCGGAGTTCCCCCCCCCCCCCCTCCAGTGTGTGTGTGTGTTTGCGGAGTCCCCCCCCCCCCTCCAGTGTGTGTGTGTGTGTTTGCGGAGTCCCCCCCCCCCCCTCCAGTGTGTGTTTGCGGAGTCCCCCTCCAGTGTGTGTGTGTGTGTTTGCGGAGTCCCCCCCCCCCCTCCAGTGTGTGTGTGTGTGTTTGCGGAGTCCCCCCCCCCCCCCCCTCCAGTGTGTGTGTGTGTGTGTGCGGAGTCGTCCCCCCCCCCCCCCTCCAGTGTGTGTGTGTGTGTTTGCGGAGTCGTTCCCCCCCCCCCCTCCAGTGTGTGTGTGTGTTTGCGGAGTCGTCTCTCCCCCCCCCTCCAGTGTGTGTGTGTGTTTGCGGAGTCGTCCCCCCCCCCCCCTCCAGTGTGTGTGTGTGTGTGTTTGCGGAGTCGTCCCCCCCCCCCCTCCAGTGTGTGTGTGTGTGTTTGCGGAGTCGTCCCCCCCCCCCCTCCAGTGTGTGTGTGTGTTTGCGGAGTCGTCGTCCCCACCCCCACCCCCCCCCCCCCCCCTCCAGTGTGTGTGTGTGTGTGTTTGCGGAGTCGTCGTCCCCCCCCCCCCTCCAGTGTGTGTGTGTGTGTTTGCGGAGTCCCCCCCCCCTCCAGTGTGTGTGTGTGTGTGTTTGCGGAGTCGTCGTCCCCCCCCCTCCAGTGTGTGTGTGTGTGTGTTTGCGGAGTCGTCTCCCCCCCCCTCCAGTGTGTGTGTGTGTGTTTGCGGAGTCGTCCCCCCCCTCCAGTGTGTGTGTGTGTGTGTGTGTGTGTGTGTGTGTTTGCGGAGTCGTCCCCCCCCCCCCCTCCAGTGTGTGTGTGTTTGCGGAGTCCCCCCCCCCCCCCCCCCCTCCAGTGTGTGTGTGTGTGTGCGCGGAGTCCCCCCCCCCCCCTCCAGTGTGTGTGTGTGTTTGCAGAGTCGTCCCCCCCCCCCCCCCCTCCAGTGTGTGTGTGTGTGTGTGTTTGCGGAGTCCCCCCCCCCCCTCCAGTGTGTGTGTGTGTGTGTGTGTGTTTGCGGAGTTCCCCCCCCCCCCCCTCCAGTGTGTGTGTGTGTTTGCGGAGTCCCCCCCCCCCCCCTCCAGTGTGTGTGTGTGTGTTTGCGGAGTCCCCCCCCCCCCCTCCAGTGTGTGTTTGCGGAGTCCCCCTCCAGTGTGTGTGTGTGTGTTTGCGGAGTCCCCCCCCCCCCTCCAGTGTGTGTGTGTGTGTTTGCGGAGTCCCCCCCCCCCCCCCCTCCAGTGTGTGTGTGTGTGTGCGGAGTCGTCCCCCCCCCCCCCCTCCAGTGTGTGTGTGTGTGTTTGCGGAGTCGTTCCCCCCCCCCCCTCCAGTGTGTGTGTGTGTTTGCGGAGTCGTCTCTCCCCCCCCCTCCAGTGTGTGTGTGTGTTTGCGGAGTCGTCCCCCCCCCCCCTCCAGTGTGTGTGTGTGTGTGTTTGCGGAGTCGTCCCCCCCCCCCCTCCAGTGTGTGTGTGTGTGTGTTTGCGGAGTCGTCCCCCCCCCCCCTCCAGTGTGTGTGTGTGTGTTTGCGGAGTCGTCGTCCCCACCCCCACCCCCCCCCCCCCCTCCAGTGTGTGTGTGTGTGTGTTTGCGGAGTCGTCGTCCCCCCCCCCCTCCAGTGTGTGTGTGTGTGTTTGCGGAGTCCCCCCCCCCTCCAGTGTGTGTGTGTGTGTGTTTGCGGAGTCGTCGTCCCCCCCCCCTCCAGTGTGTGTGTGTGTGTGTTTGCGGAGTCGTCTCCCCCCCCCTCCAGTGTGTGTGTGTGTGTTTGCGGAGTCGTCCCCCCCCTCCAGTGTGTGTGTGTGTGTGTGTGTGTGTGTGTGTGTTTGCGGAGTCGTCCCCCCCCCCCCCTCCAGTGTGTGTGTGTTTGCGGAGTCCCCCCCCCCCCCCCCCCCCTCCAGTGTGTGTGTGTGTGTGCGCGGAGTCCCCCCCCCCCCCCTCCAGTGTGTGTGTGTGTGTTTGCAGAGTCGTCCCCCCCCCCCCCCTCCAGTGTGTGTGTGTGTGTGTGTTTGCGGAGTCCCCCCCCCCCCTCCAGTGTGTGTGTGTGTGTGTGTTTGCGGAGTCCCCCCCCCCCCCCCCCTCCAGTGTGTGTGTGTTTGCGGAGTCCCCCCCCCCCCCCCTCCAGTGTGTGTGTGTTTGCGGAGTCCCCCCCCCCCCCCTCCAGTGTGTGTGTGTGTGTTTGCGGAGTCCCCCCCCCCCCCCTCCAGTGTGTGTGTTTGCGGAGTCCCCCCCCCCCCTCCAGTGTGTGTGTTTGCGGAGTCCCCCCCCCCCTCCAGTGTGTGTGTTTGCGGAGTCCCCCCCCCCCCCTCCAGTGTGTGTGTGTGTGTTTGCGGAGTCCCCCCCCCCCCCCCCTCCAGTGTGTGTGTGTGTTTGCGGAGTCCGTCCCCCCCCCCCTCCAGTGTGTGTGTGTGTGTGTTTGCGGAGTCCCGTCCCCCCCCCCCCTCCAGTGTGTGTGTGTGTTTGCGGAGTCCCCCCCCCCCCTCCAGTGTGTGTGTGTGTGTGTGTGTTTGCGGAGTCCCCCCTCCCCCTCCAGTGTGTGTGTGTGTTTGCGGAGTCCCCCCCCCCCCCCCCCCCCTCCAGTGTGTGTGTGTGTGTGTTTGCGGAGTCCCCCCCCCCCCCCCTCCAGTGTGTGTGTGTGTGTGTTTGCGGAGTTCCCCCCCCTCCATTGTGTGTTTGCGGAGTCCCCCTCCAGTGTGTGTGTGTTTGCGGAGTCCCCCCCCCCCCCCCTCCAGTGTGTGTGTGTGTGTTTGCGGAGTCGTCCCCTCCAGTGTGTGTGTGTGTGTGTGTGTTTGCGGAGTCGCCCCCCCCCCCCCTCCAGTGTGTGTGTGTTTGCGGAGTCCCCCCCCCCCCCCCCCTCCAGTGTGTGTGTGTTTGCGGAGTCCCCCTCCAGTGTGTGTGTGTGTTTGCGGAGTCCCCCCCCCCCCCCCTCCAGTGTGTGTGTGTGTGTGTTTGCGGAGTCGCCCCCCCCCCCCCCTCCAGTGTGTGTGTGTTTGCGGAGTCCCCCCCCCCCCCCCCCTCCAGTGTGTGTGTGTTTGCGGAGTCCCCCCCCCCCCCCTCCAGTGTGTGTGTGTGTGTTTGCGGAGTCCCCCCCCCCCCCTCCAGTGTGTGTGTGTGTGTTTGCGGAGTCCCCCCCCCCCCCTCCAGTGTGTGTGTGTGTGTTTGCGGAGTCCCCCCCCCCCCCTCCAGTGTGTGTGTGTGTGTTTGCGGAGTCCCCCCCCCCCCCCCCCCTCCAGTGTGTGTGTGTTTGCGGAGTCCCCCCCTCCAGTGTGTGTGTGTGTGTGTGTGTGTGTTTGCGGAGTCGTCCCCCCCCCTCCAGTGTGTGTGTGTGTTTGCGGAGTCGTCCCCCCCCCCCTCCAGTGTGTGTGTGTGTGTTTGCGGAGTCCCCCCCCCCCCCCCCCTCCAGTGTGTGTGTGTTTGCGGAGTCCCCCCCTCCAGTGTGTGTGTGTGTGTGTGTGTGTTTGCGGAGTCGTCCCCCCCCCTCCAGTGTGTGTGTGTGTTTGCGGAGTCGTCCCCCCCCCCCTCCAGTGTGTGTGTGTTTGCGGAGTCCCCCCCCCCCCCTCCAGTGTGTGTGTGTGTGTGCGCGGAGTCCCCCCCCCCCCCCCCCCCTCCAGTGTGTGTGTGTGTTTGCAGAGTCGCCCCCCCCCCCCCCCCCCTCCAGTGTGTGTGTGTGTTTGCGGAGTCGTCCCCCCCCCCCCCTCCAGTGTGTGTGTGTGTGTTTGCGGAGTCGTCCCCCCCCCCCCCCCCAGTGTGTGTGTGTGTGTTTGCGGAGTCCCCCCCCCCCCCCCCCCTCCAGTGTGTGTGTGTTTGCGGAGTCCCCCCCCCCCCCCCTCCAGTGTGTGTGTGTTTGCGGAGTCCCCCCCGTCCCCCCCCCTCCAGTGTGTGTGTGTTTGCGGAGTCCCCCCCGTCCCCCCCCCTCCAGTGTGTGTGTGTTTGCGGAGTCCCCCCCGTCCCCCCCCCTCCAGTGTGTGTGTGTTTGCGGAGTCCCCCCCCCCCCCCTCCAGTGTGTGTGTGTTTGCGGAGTCCCCCCCCCCCCCTCCAGTGTGTGTGTGTGTTTGCGGAGTCCCCCCCCCCCCCCTCCAGTGTGTGTGTTTGCGGAGCCCCCCCCCCCCCCCCTCCAGTGTGTGTGTTTGCGGAGTCCCCCCCCCCCCCCTCCAGTGTGTGTGTGTGTGTGTTTGCGGAGTCCCCCCCCCCCCTCCAGTGTGTGTGTGTGTGTGTGTGTGTGTGTTTGCGGAGTCCGTCCCCCCCCCCCTCCAGTGTGTGTGTGTGTGTGTGTGTTTGCGGAGTCCCCCCCCCCCTCCAGTGTGTGTGTGTGCGGAGTCCCCCCCCCCCCTCCAGTGTGTGTGTGTGTGTGTGTTTGTTTGCGGAGTCCCCCCTCCCCCTCCAGTGTGTGTGTGTGTGTGTGTTTGCGGAGTCCCCCCCCCCCCCCCCCTCCAGTGTGTGTGTGTGTGTGTTTGCGGAGTACCCCCCCCCCCTCCAGTGTGTGTGTGTGTGTTTGCGGAGTTCCCCCCCCCCTCCAGTGTGTGTTTGCGGAGTCCCCCTCCAGTGTGTGTGTGTTTGCGGAGTCCCCCCCCCCCCCCTCCAGTGTGTGTGTGTGTGTGTGTTTGCGGAGTCGTCCCCTCCAGTGTGTGTGTGTGTGTTTGCGGAGTCGCCCCCCCCCCCCCCTCCAGTGTGTGTGTGTTTGCGGAGTCCCCCCCCCCCCCCCCCCTCCAGTGTGTGTGTGTTTGCGGAGTCCCCCCCCCCCTCCAGTGTGTGTGTGTGTGTTTGCGGAGTCCCCCCCCCCCCCCCCTCCAGTGTGTGTGTGTTTGCGGAGTCCCCCCCTCCAGTGTGTGTGTGTGTGTGTTTGCGGAGTCGTCCCCCCCCCTCCAGTGTGTGTGTGTGTGTGTTTGCGGAGTCGTCCCCCCCCCCCCCCTCCAGTGTGTGTGTGTGTGTTTGCGGAGTCGTCCCCCCCCCCCCCCCTCCAGTGTGTGTGTGTGTGTGTGTGTTTTGCGGAGTCGTCTCCCCCCCCCTCCAGTGTGTGTGTGTGTGTGTGTGTTTGCGGAGTCGTCCCCCCCCCCCCCCTCCAGTGTGTGTGTGTGTGTGTTTGCGGAGTCCGTCCCCCCCCCCCTCCAGTGTGTGTGTGTGTGTGTTTGCGGAGTCCCCCCCCCCCCTCCAGTGTGTGTGTGTGTGTGTGTTTGCGGAGTCGTCCCCCCCCCCTCCAGTGTGTGTGTGTGTGTGTTTGCGGAGTCCCCCCCCCCCCCCTCCAGTGTGTGTGTGTGTGTGTTTGCGGAGTTCCCCCCCCCCCCCCCTCCAGTGTGTGTGTGTGTTTGCGGAGTTCCCCCCCCCCCCCTCCAGTGTGTGTGTGTGTGTTTGCGGAGTTCCCCCCCCCCCCTCCAGTGTGTGTGTGTGTGTGTGTTTGCGGAGTTCCCCCCCCCCCCCCCTCCAGTGTGTGTGTGTGTGTGTGTGTTTGCGGAGTCCCCCCCCCCCCCCTCCAGTGTGTGTGTGTGTGTGTGTGTGTTTGCGGAGTTCCCCCCCCCCCCCTCCAGTGTGTGTGTGTTTGCGGAGTCGTCCCCTCCAGTGTGTGTGTGTGTGTGTTTGCGGAGTCGCCCCCCCCCCCTCCAGTGTGTGTGTGTTTGCGGAGTCTCCCCCCCCCCCCTCCAGTGTGTGTGTGTGTGTGTGTGTGTGTGTGTTTGCGGAGTCCCCCCCCCCCCCTCCAGTGTGTGTGTGTGTGTTTGCGGAGTCCCCCCCTCCAGTGTGTGTGTGTGTGTTTGCGGAGTCGTCCCCCCCCCCCCTCCAGTGTGTGTGTGTGTGTGTGTGTGTTTGCGGAGTCGTCCCCCCCCCCCCTCCAGTGTGTGTGTGTGTGTGTGTTTGCGGAGTCGTCCCCCCCCCCCCCTCCAGTGTGTGTGTGTGTGTGTGTGTTTGCGGAGTCGTCCCCCCCCCCCCCCTCCAGTGTGTGTGTGTGTGTGTGTGTTTGCGGAGTCGTCTCCCCCCCCCCCCCTCCAGTGTGTGTGTGTGTTTGCGGAGTCGTCCCCCCCCCCCCTCCAGTGTGTGTGTGTGTGTGTGTGTGTTTGCGGAGTCTCCCCCCCCCCCCCCCCTCCAGTGTGTGTGTGTGTGTGTGTGTGTTTGCGGAGTCGTCCCCCCCCCCCCCCCTCCAGTGTGTGTGTGTGTGTGTGTGTGTGTGTGTGTGTGTGTGTTTGCGGAGTCGTCCCCCCCCCCCTCCAGTGTGTGTGTGTGTGTGTGCGCGGAGTCCCCCCCCCCCCCCCCCTCCAGTGTGTGTGTGTGTTTGCGGAGTCGTCCCCCCCCCCCTCCAGTGTGTGTGTGTTTGCGGAGTCCCCCCCCCCCCCTCCAGTGTGTGTGTGTGTGTTTGCGGAGTCCCCCCCCCCCCCCCCCCTCCAGTGTGTGTGTGTGTTTGCGGAGTCTCCCCCCCCCCCCCCCCCCTCCAGTGTGTGTGTGTGTGTGTGTGTTTGCGGAGTCGTCTCCCCCCCCCCCCTCCAGTGTGTGTGTGTGTGTGTGTTTGCGGAGTCGTCTCCCCCCCCCCCCCTCCAGTGTGTGTGTGTGTTTGCGGAGTCGTCCCCCCCCCCCCCCTCCAGTGTGTGTGTGTGTTTGCGGAGTCGTCCCCCCCCCCTCCAGTGTGTGTGTGTGTGTGTGTTTGCGGAGTCGTCGTCCCCCCCCCTCCAGTGTGTGTGTGTGTGTGTGTGTGTGTGTGTGTGTGTGTTTGCGGAGTCGTCCCCCCCCCCCCCCCTCCAGTGTGTGTGTGTGTGTGTTTGCGGAGTCCCCCCCCCCCCCCCCTCCAGTGTGTGTGTGTGTGTGTGTTTGCGGAGTCCCCCCCCCCCCCCTCCAGTGTGTGTGTGTGTTTGCGGAGTCCCCCCCCCCCTCCAGTGTGTGTGTGTGTTTGCGGAGTCCCCACCCCCCCTCCAGTGTGTGTGTGTTTGCGGAGTCCCCCGTCCCCCCCCCCCTCCAGTGTGTGTGTGTGTGTGTTTGCGGAGTCCCCCCCCCCCCCCCCCCACCCTCCAGTGTGTGTGTGTGTGTTTGTTTGCGGGCTGAGGCCCCCCCCTCCAGTTGTGCTTGGGGGCTATACAGTATATAACAGCCCACATTCTGGTGATCACCAAACCCAGCGGGGCGCAGAACTTTTTCCGCTGCAGACAGTGTGATTAATGATGTGCGTGCTGGTCCCCCACACAGTGACACTGTCATATAGAGCGCTCACAGGTCATCTCTGTTTGTCAATGGCCCTTTTTTGTTTTTAGTAGCCCGGGGTCACTACCTTTTGGTACTCTGGGCCCTTAGTAATTGTCATAGAAGAGCAGTGTCAAGGACAGGTGCAAATGGTCATAGCGTGAAATCTTACAGGGGTTTTCCCAAAATTGTAAATGATCCCATATACATAGGATAGAGGATGGATAAGTGTTTGAGGGTCCGACTCCTGGGATCTCAAATGACCCCAAGAATGGGGCTGTGCAGAGCTGTGTCCAGACAGTGGAGGTGCGCGTGCTCGGCCCCCCCGTCTTTTCTTTGTAGGACTGCGGAGAGAGTCCAGCTGTGGTTGGGAGATCACCAGACTCTACTACAAGTATGATAATGTAGGAGATAAGCCCCCTACACACCTATACAAGTGCATTAGTTAGTGTTTTTTTTTTTTGGGGGGGTGACAGACTAAACAATCTTGTACGACCCTGTGTTCGGTCTAGACGGTGGGGCTGTGTTGTGACATTACACATAGCGGCATCAATGCAGGTTTAGCTCCAGTGTGCAGCACATCCACTAGTGCTCCAGACGTGGTCCCTGATGTGTCCTCCGCTCCTGCAGTAAGGGCCACACAACCCCTCCTGAGTGACTGCGGTCATGGACTTATGGTTGAGCGCAGCGGCCATCACTCACGGGAGCAGAAGCAAGAAACTGTCAGGTTTCCCCATCACACACTGATGGCTGATCAGTGCTCTTATATATAACTGTGCTGTGGCCTGCGGTTGCTGACGGCATCTGATGCACTTGCGCCTTGGTCTGTTTTCTGGCTGTCCATTAGCGGTGTGGAGCCACCCTTGGAGTATATGACTGGTTCCATAGTCTGCAGGTTGTCCTCCCCCCATCAATAATCCGGCTGTGTACATTACATGCTGTATCATGCACTTCTGTCATGGCTGCTGGACGCCTCCTGGGTTGTTAGGCTTTGTGTGTTGTAATCTCCGTTTTTACAGGGAGTCTTTGAAGTCTACGTGTATTCTGTATGAGCTATGAGGACTGACGCAGACGTCTCTGAAAGGGGCGTTCCATGCTTATAATATTGATGACTTATCCTGATCAGATCAGTGGCCAGATGTAAATACTGAAGAGCTGAACGGCACAGATCTGTTCACTGTGTAGTGGCCATTCTGGATTCTGACGCTCCGTGAATAGGAACTGAACTGCGCCAATAATGAGAAATCTAACACAAAAGGTGCATGCAAATCAGGCTGGAAGTGCACTGGGGGTGTGTCAGTGCAGGTGAAAGGCTTATCTCTACAAAAAAGGTATTGGGGGACTAGAGCCTAAACTGCCTTATCACCACAGTTGCCCTTTAATATATGCTATGCAAGGAGGCACCGCTAGCTGTTCTTGTAATTCCTAAGAATATTATTCCTTTGTGTTTTATAGGTGATCCAGTAACCTTTTAATTTTAGGCTTTTCTGAATGAACATGAGATCATCTGTTATGTGACAATAGGCTGTAACCTATAAAAGTGTAGCTCTGCAGCGTCCTCATTGTGTCCTAATGCCACTCCTCACACAGTAGCGTGGTAGTGATTAGTGTGGAAGGGGAGATCTGCATAGTGCGGGCTGGTCAGTGAGCTCCATGGGCATGAGGAGTAAAGATGGGGACTTTGGCACCTTGTTTCACCACGTGTTCCACCTATTCAGAGAGTGAGACGCTGAAGAGCTCCGACTAAATGGGAGCAGGGGAAGCATGTGCGCATCCGCTCCATTCATTCATTCATGCTGGAGATAGCCACTGACTACACTCGGCTGTCTCCTGCACTCCCATAGAGGGTGAATGGAGTGGAGATGCACATGACCTACCCTCCATTCAGGCAGAGCTCTTCAGAGCCCCATTCTCTGGATTGGTGGGGGTCCTAGCGGACAGACACCCAGTGATCGGGAAGTTATCCTCTGCTCTATGCATCTGTCAACCGCCATTCTCCTCTGCTGCGAATGTATGCCAATGCTGCTGTAGATTTCTGTCATAATTTCTGCCACTTTTGTGGTGTAATTTATGATAAACTTGTGTGGCGTGCTTGGTAACATCCGGTATTCCGGCTCAATCCAATTCCTAAGTGGCTGGGACCGGAGTAACAGTAAAGTTGTAAAATGTGTGTGACTTTTTAATCCATTTGCACCAGATGAAAACTGCTAGATGAGTTGGGCCCGAAACAATTGGTTTTGTTCTAAATGATTGGAAGCCACTAGTCATGTTCCTGCTCACTTGGGCAGGAACATGACTACCTCTTGAAGTTCATCAAGAGAATGCCAAGAGTGTGCAAAGCAGTCATCAAAGCAAAAGGTGGCTACTTTGAAGAACCTAGAATATAAGACATATTTTCAGTTGTTTCACACTTTTTTGTTAAGTATATAATTCCACATGTGTTAATTCATTGTTTTGATTGCTTGAAAAAGGCTGTATTCAGCCGAAACGTTGCCACAGCTCTTGCTGAGCTAATAAATCATCTATTTTTGGAGTGCGGTTTCTACTATTTTTTTCATATATTTATAATAAACTTGGCTGTGCCCAGCCCACGACCCTGTGTAGATGCCATTACAGGCGTCAAGATGGTGATAAAATCTGACAATTAGCCCAACTAGTTGAGAGACAAATCCACCTGCCGTGAGCATGATGAGTGGTGGTGCAGTAAGCTGCCCCAGGTCCTCCTCCTCCTGTGTACATGGCTGCTCTCTTGGCATTGGTGCATAGTTCACACTCCTCACATATATTGGGATTCCTTGCTGCTCTGAGACGTCCCACGTCACGGTTGATTAGACTACATTGCTGTCTGTTTTTAGCATGTCTCATCATATTGCTATGTGGCCCATCCCTTAATGTGACTGCTGGAGCCTGCCATGCAGGGTGTGAGGCCCGTGCGACTGGTTTGAGGATGATGACTTGTGAATATCCAGTTTACAATCTTTTGTTGGTAAAGCACATATGACGCCATGAGATCGAGTCTGTCACAATGAAAATGCTGTTTAATCTACTGGAGCTGGAGGAGCTGAGGAAAGATTCATCGTGTAGGTAATGGGTAGAAAGCCCTGCTTCATCTGTGGTTATATGTCCCGGGGGCCGGTCCTAATTAGTGACTGACAGCTATTTCTGTATCATTTCAATCACTGATTAGGACCTCCCACTGGACGTATACACATAGAAAGAGCAGGGATTTCCAAGTCCAGAGGGCGGTCCTAATCAGTGATTGGAATTGTTGTCTAACACTAAGACTGCCCACCCGACTTGGAAATCCCTGCTCTGTATATGTGTATAAGAGCATGGTCTACATGTGTGGGGGTGGGAGGAAAGTAACTAACATTTGACAATTGTACTTGAACTCTAATATTCATTTATTTTTATTTTAGGGCTAGTCTACAATCTGAGGAGGAAGAGTCCTTCCGGGAAGTTGTGTAGCGCAGGTATGAAGCTGCCGTCAGTCCAGCACCTCTCATGTCTTCTCACATCAGTCTCGGTCCCCAAGGACTCGGCCCCTTATCTCCATCTCCGAATCACTGTCACCAATTCAATTGGAAGTCTTCTAATTTATCATTGTGAGTTTGTGAAGTGGTAGAGAAATAGAAAGGGGCACAAGTGAAAATCCACACAATGACCAGACTAACTCCATGCTAATATTGGCCAAAGACCTAACTGAGCCTCCAGACAATCCCGAAATGAAATGAGTGTAATAATGATGATCTGTTCCTACAGACCTCCATGTCAATCTGTGAATGTCCTCCTGCTGTCACATGCTATGTTCAGGTCAGACTACATAGCCAATGTAATGGGTCCCCTATAAGTGCAAGCCCTGATAGGATTGCTATGCTTTCCCCTGACTGACATTGGCTGTGGTCTACTGTTGCTTGCACATGTGTTTTGTAAGTGAAATTGGGCATGTGCACCTCTGCTCCACCGGCCTCCTGCAGTTTCATAGACAATGTATTGGCGTGTCGTCCCCCCCACCCCCACCCCAGATATCCTTAGAACCATTTTTGCTTTGAATTTGGTAAATCACAGCAGAACAATGCTTTCTTTTAATGATTGCTGCAAAAAAAAAAAACAATGCGACCTCATTATATGAACGTAGCCTATAGGGCTGTGGAGTCGGAGCCCAGTTTGATGGATTCTGAATCGGAGTTGGTATAAAATGGACCGACTCCAACTCCTAAAATATAGAATAAATTGGGTACAGTAGTTCAATGCAGTTTGTGGGGAATATTTTTTTCATAAGAATTTAGGAAAGTTATGACATGTCCTATAAATGTCTGCCCTATTCCTGATCTAAGGGTCTAGACTTTTAGCGGAGATGAATCTGTGCTGCAGTAAATTTATCACTTAACCATGAGCCATGTATGAGGGAGTCTGTGACGGAGGTTTGGCTTACTGACTCCACAGCCCTGGTAGCCTTAACAAAACAGCAAATGCGCAAGTGTCATCTTTTAAGTTTGATCACCTTACAGTCACCCTACAGTCTACTTTACATAGGTGCAGACCCTAAATAAGATGTAGAATCTCACAAAAAGGAAAAAATTGAAGTCATTTTTTTTTTTTACAGTGAAGGAGCCCCTAAAATAACATATACACACCCCCAGAACCTTGCAAAAGTGTTTACCCCCTTGGCTTTTTACCTATTTTATTACATTACAACCTGTGTTTAAATATTTTTGTAACCCAATTTGTGTGTGATGCACTGGCACTAAATAGTCTTAAGTTAGTGAAGTGAGAAAAATATAGGCATAAATTAAATATATGGGATCAAATAACTAAAAATTGGCATGTGCATATGTGTTCACCCTTTTTGTGATAAAGCATCTAAAAATTTCTGTTGCAAGCAATTCCCTTAATAAGCCAGTTGCTTATTGAAAGGAAGTCCACCTGTGTGCAATCTAAGTGTCACATGGTCTGTCAGTATATACACACCTTTTCTGAAAGGCCACAGAGGCTGCAACACCATTAAACAAGAGACCCCACTCACCAAACAACACCATGAAGACCAAGGAGATCTCCAAACAAGTCAGGGACAAAGTCAGGGCTGGGTTATAAAAAATATCCCAATCTCTGATGATACTCCGGAGCACCATCAAATCCATTAGCATCAAATGGAAAGGACATGGTACCACAACAAACCTGCCAAGAGGGGGCCGGGCAAGGAGGGCATTAATCAGAGAGGCAGCACAGAGGCCAAAAGTAACCCTGAAGGAGCTGCAGAGTTCCCAAGCAGAGACTGGAGTATCTGTCCATTCGACCACAATAAGCCGTACAGCTCCATAGAGGTGGCCTTCATGGAAGAATGGGGACAAAAAAGCCTTTACTTACAAAAATTGTAAGGCTCGTTTTGAGTTTGCCAAAAGATACGTGGGAGACTCCCAAAATGTATGGAGGAAGGTGCTGTGGTCAGATGAGACCAAAATTTTACTTTTTGGCCACCAAGGTAAATGCTATGTCTGGTGCCAAACCAACAGAGCCCATCACCCCAAGAACACAATCATGGTGGTGGCAGCATCATGCTGTGGGGATATTTTTCCGCAGCAGGGACAGTGAAAATGGCCCGAGTCGAGGGGAAGATGGATGGTGTGACATACAGGGATATTCTTGAGCAAAACCTGTTTGTCAGTGATTTGAGACTAGGATGGAGGTTCACCTTCCAACAAGATAATGGCCCAAAGCATACTGCTAAAGCAACACTCGAGTGGTTTAAGGGAAAACGTGTAACTGTGTTAGAGTGGCCTAGTCAAAGCCCAGACCTTAATCCAATTGAGAATCTGTGGTCAGACTTGAAGATTGCTGTTCACCAGAGGAAACCATCTAACGTGAAGGAGCTGAAGCAGTTTTGCCTTGAGGGAATGGGCAAAAATCCCAGTGGCAAAATGTGGAAAGCTCATAGAGACTTACCCAAAGTGACTTGCAGCTGTAATTGTCATAAAAGGAGGCTATACAAAGTACTGACCAAGTTACGATGCTGCAAATGCAGCATCAATAGTAAAAATAAAATAAATAAAAATGTTGAAAAATAATTTTAAAAAACCCCATTATACTCACCTTCCGAAGGCCCCCGGTCTCCGGCTCGCGGTTCTCTAAAAAGGACCTTCCATGACGTTATTTAGTCATGTGACAGGTCACGAGACCGCTGACGGCGGCGGTCGCGTGACCTGTCACATGACTAAATAACGTCACTGAAGGTCCTTTTACCACCGCCGGGAGCAGACGGGGCCATCAGAAGGTAAGTATATGTTTTGTTTTTATTTTAATTCTTTTTAACTACAGGTACTATGGTACCCGGGTGTGGAGGAGAGTCTCCTCTTCTCCTGACCCAGGTACCATCCGCGCATTGAATCGCTTAATATTCGCATGTGCACATGTAGTGATGCGGATGTTATGCGGTCCAATGCAAGTCAATGGCAGTGATTTTGCCGCAATTCCGCAAAATGGATGGTCATGCTGCGGATTTTTCCGCAATGATAATCCGCAGCGGAAATTTCCACAGCATGTCCACAGCACATGCGGATTATCATTGGGAAACATGGCAGACAACGTAACATGCGTTTTTAATGCGTTTTCGGGGTGGAAATGTAGCCATGGAAAAGCATTAAATCCGCATCGTGGGCACATAGCCTAACAGAGGCAATATATGACTAAGAGCACCTTCTAATATACAGATGTTGCAATGTCTGGGTGCTTTTCCCTCCAGAACTATTTGTGCTGGTTGCTTTGTCTTCTGGAGAGCATTAATAGCTCAGTACCAAAACTAAGGTCCCATACACAGTGCAATGGATGAACTCCATAAACCTAGTCCCTTATACATGAAGTGGTATATTACAGACATATAGGTGCTACATGTGGTGCCAGACGAGACTTAGGCGCCGGGGGTGGGCTAGAAGCAATGCCTATGTGATCTGGTATCTGATGAAACGCTGCATGATGTGTTATGACATGGCGGCCTATGGTGGGGCAGTATACACTTTGGGGGTGCTTTTGGCTTTAGCTGTTCTATAAGGAATATTTAATTTTTTCTACTGCTGTTCATGTATGTGAGACATTCTGCAAGAGTATGTGTATTTAAGAATTACAAGATGAGCCAATATCTAATGCAGAAGATAGAGGACATGTATCGCCATATACTTATAGCAACCAGTTTCCTTAGGAATGCCTAAGTGATGGTGGGGAGGTGTAGGGCGCAGGCTACAGTGTAAGGAAGGAGAAAATGCTCCATCTGCTCAGTCATTTGTGAAGCGCAGCACCGAGCAGTCACCGCTGTTCTTCCAATCATGCCCACTTCCAGGTGGCACATTCACGGGCTAGGCAGGATGTCCACCAGGAGAGTAGTGGGCAGGATTAGAAGAATGCAGCGCCTGCTCAGTGCTGTGCCCAGCTGGCAGGAACGGGGCACGGTGTGAATATAACATTATTTTCTCCGTCCTGCTGTTACTTCCTTAAGGCTGTGTGCCCACGTAGCATTTTTCAAGCGTATATGCTGCGGAATTTCCGCAGCGTAAACGCTTGAAAAACGCATGTATATCCGCACCCCATGTTCCCCAATGGGATTCCGCAAGTTCTATGCACATGCTGCGGATTTTTCCGCAGCGTTTATGCCACGTTCAAAAATCCGCAGCATGTCATTTAATTTTGCGTTTCCGCAAGCGGAATTGCCTTTGTCCAATGCATAAAAAACGCAAGGCAATTCCGCATGTGGAAAACGCGTGATAAGGCTATGTGCCCACGTTGCGGACCTGAAGCATATTTTTTACGCTTCTCCCTGGCGGGAAAATCGCATGCGGATATTACATGCGGTTTTCCCGCCAGGTAGAAGCGTTTGTGAGGCGTCTTTGCATGCATTTCCGCATGCGGGTTATCAAGCACTTCTCCAAGCATCACTTGGAAAAGTGCTTGACAACTTGTTCAGAATGGTAAAAAATAAAAAAATAAACTTTATACTCACCTTCTGATGCATTCTCTGCCCCGTCCGGAGGCTTGAGCGGCTCACGCTGTTGTGTGCAGGACCTGCGGTGACGTCATTGAGTCATGTGGTGGGTCACATGACTCAATGACGTGGCAGGTCCTTCAGACAACAGCGCGACGGAGGGAAAACATCATAAGATAAGTATAAACTTTATTTTATTCTTTTTTTTACAGGTTCTTTGGTACCCAGGTCTGGATGAGAGTCTCCTCTCATCCAGACTTGGGTACCATCCGCACATTGATTCCGCTGCGCTTCCGCAAAATTAATGAACATGCTGCGGATTTTTGACTGCAGCATATACGCTGCGGAAAAATCTGCAGCATGGGCATTGACATTGCGGAATGCCATTGGGGACCATGGGGTGCGGATCTACATGCGTTTTTCAAGCGTTTACGCTGCGGAAATTCCGCAGCATATACGCTTGAAAAACGCTACGTGGGCACACAGCCTTAACGCGTGCGGAATTCCGCATGCGTTTTTCCGGGAGAGGACTTGCATTTATGCAGCAGAATTTTTCTGCTTCATAAATGCAACGTGGGCACATAGCCTTAAACTACAACTTCTAGATGATTGATAATGTAACCTCAAACTCCTGGCTGCCCTAACAGCAATTCTAAGCAACAGGTTTCCTCTAGATAAGGATGAGTTCCTATACCAGATACAGCCCATAATGTGGAGCTACTCCTGCTGAAAAAATAACACCCTTTTTTTTTATGTGGGACACGTTTTATAACTTTTACTTGACCAATAACAAGGAGCCCTGTCCTCAAACCTTCTCCGATGTTGAATCCCCCATAGATCTGGACTCGGCGATGCAGCTTGGGCCACTATTCCACACACAGGCTTGTATGTGTCTGTGAATTATGTCATGTTTGTTATGTGACAGGTAGAAAAACCTGAACGATGGTTTAGTAGAAATTGTGAGCGTCCCTGTAACATTGTGCAGCAGACAGATGGCAGTCACTGACTCATAAAGCGCCTGTCCCAGCTCCTGATGAAGTTGCACATGATTCAGTGTTTTGACGGCTTTATGATCAGTCATTATAAAATGCTCACCCAACAAGCAGATTTGTACCGGGGACAGCCACAGAGAGCCCTGCGTCTTCCTTGTGCCTGCTTTGTAGGATTACACTGCTGCATTCAGGTGAATAGCCATGTATGTAATACAAGATCCAGGTCCCCGAGAACGCCAGGGACTATAATGGATCTGCTGCCTGTTCTAGCTCAGAGGGGTCCTAGGACTGGCATACATTCTATAATGGCATTCTTCCTAATGGGGCATTTGGACAGGGGCTGTTTTTAAACCTTTGCCCTTCTTAATGTTAATGTACTAAACTTTAACATTGGAATTAAAGGGGTTGTGCACTAACTGAACAATCACTTCTTAAACTAAATAGTCTACTTGCAAAATAAAAATAACATACTCCCTTCTCCCATCTATTCAGAGTCTCCCAGGACGTTGTTCTCCCATGGGAGTCCTGCAGCCAGTCCGCGGCTGTTATTGGACTGCTGCGCTCTCACTTCCTGAGATCAAGCCTTGGACAAGTGGAAGAAGTGAGAGCGCAGCAGCCCAATAACGGCCGCTGACTGGCTGCAGGGCTTATGTGATGTAACAATGTCACACGTGTCTTTGAGACGTGGCGCAGACATCACTGGAACGGGAGGGGAAAACGGTTATTTTTATTTTACAAGGAGGACCTCTTCTTTTATAAAGGTGTTCTGGTAGCGGATTTCCCCTTTAATACAATGATGGTTTTGTAATATGATATCTTTAATGTATAAAAGAATAA
This sequence comes from Phyllobates terribilis, assembly GCF_046119375.1. Taxonomy (NCBI): domain Eukaryota; kingdom Metazoa; phylum Chordata; class Amphibia; order Anura; family Dendrobatidae; genus Phyllobates; species Phyllobates terribilis. The sequence goes on along the minus strand of NW_027362768.1, from coordinate 28,618,627 downwards.
ATCTGCTTATTTCCTGACCGTTTATTTTGTGTGTGTGACTATACGCTTATCTCATACCAATCATTTTCATGTGGAAAATCTCCAATTGATCATCTTTTCTCCCCTGCACAAACAATATGGCAGGCTTGTGGCGTCTGCTCACTTCGGGTGCCAGTAATCTTCTTGCATGATGCTGGTCTGTCGCTTGAACACTTTCTGACATCACTGCTAATGATATAATCCACAGCTAAGGTGATTCCAAAGAGCTTTGATGCAATCCGATACCCCTTTAAAACTTGGCCAGCATGCTGCCTGCACCACAAGCGATTGCCTTCCGCCTCCCGTGCTTGCCTCAGTTACCATAGCTGCAGAGCGACTCCTGCCTCTAAGTCATTGACTGCTCCGTCAGCATGGATCACTTTGCTTTTTCCACCCTGTAAGTGCTGCTTTGGTCTGCTGATGGAAATACAAAAGTGAGACCTGAAGCAAAGCATCTTGTCTTCTCCTACAGAATGGTGGCCAAACGCATCCGGACAAGCTCCAGGGAGGAGGATCCCACCTGGGCAGTAGTGCGCCCATAAGCAAAAGAAGATTCGGTGCCTCTAAAGCAGACTTTCCTCTAATTTTTGGATATATTCCTCCCGTCGTGGAGACGTATATTTGTGGTGACCAGACATTTTCGAGGACTTTCTTTTGTTACTTTTTAATGTAATTGTGAGAATGCGTCTTGATGGAGGGGACTGATGTGTTGATAAGCATGCGCGAGGACCCTAGCTTTCATGTGCGCTACAGGTAAGACCACTGCTGTTCTGTTTCTAGTCGTAGTTCCCTAGATGCTGTCGTATGTACAGAGGCCACGTACATAGATGATTCCCACATCTGCTGTGACGTGTATTGGGACCCAGTGACCCGTGCTATTCTGTGCACTTTCCAACAGCTGTAAGAAAAATGTTTGATACTTATGGACTGGAAATGTCCAAAGCTCTTCTGTCGTCTTTACCAAGACCGGTCAATTACAGAAATATTCTGGATTACTGGGCTATGCCTCACAAATAGTCATTGTATGAAATATTCTGTATGCGCATACCTTTATATAATGGTCATTTCTCAAAGGAAAAAAATACTTTCGATCTATGTGGATTTTTCACGTTATTTTATGTCTATTATTTGCTTTAAAATAGTTAAAATTGGTTAGTATTTGATTGGCTGGAGAGTACACTACCATTCAGAGGCTCCATTTGCATTTCTGATATTTTTAATGAAGTCCACCTTCCGCTGACCCAATAAAAATGTATGACGTGCTCCCCAGGAGATGTTTTCCTGTCTGAAAATGAATCTTGCATGGCCACCGTGCCATGGTTTATAAATGGGACTAGGGTGAACCAAGTCTCTGGTAAATGATGGCTCGCAGGGCCCCTGTGCCAGGATACTACTACCCTGGAAGGCTTCTCTTACCATTATCTAGAAATGTCTCTTCTTCTTTCAGGATTTTGGATCTAATGAAATGGTATTTCATCTTGTATAGGTGAATAATCCTGTATGGGTGGACGCCTATGTAATGTCTGTGCAATAACTATGAACTTGTAAATGGAATAAATAGGGAAAGCTGGTGACAAATGATGTGGTCACATTCACATTAGTTACTGCAAGTGTGATCCCCCATCCTGAAGTGATCTGTGGGTATCATATCCTTATAGTGGGGGATTACGATTTAGGAACTGTCTCCTGTATAGCGGCTGTGCATGAGGCACAGGTCACTATATGTGGCTGATGGCGGCTTTCCTACACTGTATACAAGATGTCTACTGGTTCTGAAACGTTAGCAGACTTGATGGGGGTCTAGGCCCGAATACACACAAATCAAGCCTTTCTTTAACCTTCTCCATTTACTATGAATGTCATCGCCTGGACCTGTTTTACCACTTTAGCCAACTAAAAGGGGCTATCTCATACGATCTCCCCTTTCTATATGCCTTTTTAAGAAATCTGGAAGTCAGAGCGGGGCTTCTCTGTTTAGGGTGCGCTATAAACCAGAGCGGAGGGCTGTTCTTCAATAATTTGTATACTACTAAGGCCAGATTCACATGGTCTGTGTTCATGGATCTGGCTTGAATTGGAAGACCTGGCCCTACTGCTGGGTCTCCATCCTGAAATTTAAGGCTTCATATATGACAATGAAGCAGTTGGCTCAGGTGGGGAGACCCTGTGATTTAGCTAGGTCTTCTGATGTGTGAATGGTCTGTGTTTCACAGCCTTATTTTAGGGGCCTGAGAAAAGTAAGTTACCAGTCTTCATAGATGATGGGCAATCCTTTTGTGCTTTCCAATCATTACAATTAATGTGGTCTTCGAAAATAGATAAAAGTGCTGTTCCCTTTATGTCACACATGTTTAACTCTGGCATTCAGGGTGATTATGTTTGGCCCACAACCCCGGGGACTATGTGGAGGCCATTATACTGTTTGGATGACTATGTGGAGGCCATTATACTGTTTGGATGACTATGTGGAGGCCATTATACTGTTTGGATGACTATGTGGAGGCCATTATACTGTTTGGATGACTATGTGGAGGCCATTATACTGTTTGGATGACTATGTGGGACCCCCTTTATTCTGTATGGGGATCATTGTTGGGGCATCATACTGTGATGGGTCACCATACTTTGCTTGGAGGGTGGTGGGGGGTGGTACAGTAGGGTTATCATACCGTGTGTGTGGAGGGTACAGTGGAGGAATTCACTGTAGGGGTATCATACTGTGTTTGGGGGGCACTTGTTGGCAATTTCAATTTGTTTTTATCCTTTTGTTATTACTTATATAAATTAGGCCATTGGGTCATATGCTCTTGCATAACACATTATATTCCAGTATGCCCCATTTGTTATGTGCTAATTTTATCCTAAGTTCTATTAATTAAAATGTACTTTGTTCATGGGACAACCCCTTTTAAGTTTGTTTCCACAAAAAAAAAGTTTCATCAGTATATTTGATAAGGAAAAACTTTCTCAATTGTAGACTTTTTTTTAATATCAAGACTGGCCCGCAACGTTGTCCAAGCTTTCAGTTTTGGCTTTGTGTATGTGAAAGGGACATTCACTGTCTGGCTTAGGCCACAGGGCCAGAGCGCTATTACTTGTATTTAACTCTGCTGTAAGCCAACACTGTGTGAGTGAAGCACAGCGATGACCACTTCACCAGTGCATGAGACCTGTCTGAGCCGATTATGACTTGTAAAAAGCTTGTAGTGTCGCCTACAACCCACCGATTACCCCACATTGCTGTGTGCAGATACGGGGGTCAGCATCCTCGGCTTTCCAGCTGCCCGCAGAGCGAGTCACTCATCAGAAATAAGGGAAATTAATATTATTGATGCTAATTGGCCGTGTCACTTAACATGTGGTGGGCAGAGCAGCCGGCCTAGGAGGGGATTAGCTGAGATTACCCATCTAGTGTTTTTAATCTTAACCCAGTTCCCAATGGCACAGCATATATTGATGCATTCCCGTGCTTGCCTCGTACATGGGCACTAACATCTGCCGGATGGCGTTATATCCCTGCTGAAGACGTGCATCTGAAAGGGGCATGGATCATTTATTAGGATTCCTGGGCCCCCTCGGCATTTACGCTTCCAGAGAGACCTCCAGCTCGCCCTGCTGACCATGTCCATCATGACTTTCTGTTTAGGTTGCAGAAAGTCTCCAAGGTATTAAATGTTGGGTAGATTTTAGTTTTGTTTTTACTTTAACTTTTTTATCCATTGAGTCCATATTTTATGCCACCCCGTCCGATATAGAAAGTTCCTCCTGTGCTTGCAGTCAGGTGCCTGGTAGTGATGTAATATACGCTGGATGTCTCCTATACATGGAGGTGACAGCTTCTGATCTTCCTGTAGTCCCTTGCATGGTAAGGTTGCCGTATTCTTCCAAGCCCCGGTTTGCTATCAGCCCATGACATTAGTTCTGCACACATTGTGTGCGAGGCCTCTCCCGATCCTCTGTTCTACTTTTCAGAAGGTTGATTGCTGCTATTTATTAATTCATACACTGAGACCTTTGTAAGGGAAGATCCCGCTGTTTCACAGCTGAGACCTCATAAATCATTCAGATCCTTACACAAATCCAGTAGTCTACTGGCTTTAACCCATTTGTTGCTGCTGTTACTGAGCCTAATGGTGTACACGGTCCTATGCTTGTTTTCTATGCCTTCCTTCCCTTGGTCTCATAAAAACCACTATTCTGTCCTAAGAATGGAGGCGTCCTGTCTGGAGCTGGCCCTAGAAGGAGAGCGGTTGTGTAAAGCTGGTGACTGTCGAGCTGGCGTGTCCTTCTTCGAGGCAGCAGTGCAGGTGGGCACCGAAGATCTGAAAACTCTCAGTGCCATATACAGTCAGCTGGGCAATGCCTATTTTTACCTGCATGAATACAACAAGGCATTGGAATACCACCACCACGACCTAACCCTAGCAAGGTGAGCTGATGGCTAGCACTATGGGGCTGTTTACTTTGGGTTGGGCCAATGCTACTAAAAAAGTTATCACTTTTTAGGCTTCTTTTTGTTTGTTTTTTTTATCCAATATTTTTGTTTTTACACTGAATATATGGTTGGGAACAGATATGATGAAGCTGGCATTGTGTATTCTTATACATTTTGGCTTAAAGGGGACCGATCACTTGCGGAAAAAAAAAAAAAAGTAGTTAAATACCTTGTAAAAATCCCTGAGCTCCTTTCTGCCGTTCTTTTCTGTTTTGCGCTGCGTTGCTCGATTAGAGAGTCACATTTATTTGTTTTGCAGTGCAATATGGGAAATCTCTGAAGAAATGCCCAGTTGAACTATAAAACAGTCTTCCCTGGGGCTGTGACTTGTCACCATATTCTGAAACCCGTAACTTTTTCAATTTTTTGGTCGCCGAAACTGTGTGAGGGCTTGTTTTTTGCACCCTAACCCGACATTCTTATTGATACCAATTTTGGGTAGATATGATGTTTTGATCGCCCCTAATTTGCATTTTTTTTTTTGTTTGTTTTTAGTTTCTGCGGCCAAAAAAAACCCCAATGCAGTTCTGTTTTTTTTCTTTTTTTTTTCCCTTTTTTTTGTGGGGAGGTCATTACATAGTTTACAGATCGGGTTAATTAATTTCACATCTTTATAGATCAGACATTCATGGACACATGCATTTTTTTAACCTTTTTTTTTTTTCTTATTTTCAATGGGGGGAAGAATCTAGGTGATTTTGAACTATATAGGTTGTTTTTTTCTCCTCCACTCTTATTTGGTAGTTCCCTTAGGGGATTTGAGTCTGTGGTCATCTGATCGCTTGTACTGATAAACAGCAATACTACAATCCTGTGTGGATAGCACAAATCAGTCACCTATGAGGGGCTGGCGTTCACATATGACATGTCATGCACAGTCATGACCTGCAGACCGCCAGTCGTCCTGGCAAGCCCTCCGTGCCCCGTGATTGTGTCACCGAGGCGCCAATAGGCTGTGAGAACAGTGCACCCCCCTGCCGGCACTCTGTGGCTGCCGCTGTCAAAGATTCACAGCGGCATTTGACAGGTTTACAGCCACGGGTGGCGCTCCGCTCCATGTGCGGCTGTTAATCATGTGATTGCTGATTATCACAGCCATGATCTGCCGGGAAAGATGCGATTGTCATAAGTCAGGGAGCCGCAGTAGGACGTAACTGTATGCTGTAGTGTGGCAAGGGGTTAAGACACACCCAGATGGGGTGCTAAGCAGAGATTTCACACATTGCGCTCCATATGCATCAGGTGTGAATATCTATGCAATGAGGTGACGCAGCGCAAAATGGAAAACAGTAGTAGGGAGCTCAGGGATTTTTACTAGGTATTTAACTCCTTTTTTTTAAAGCAAGTTACTGGTCCTTTAAAAAAAAAGAAAAAAAAAAAAAAATTGCTGCGAGTATATGGATATCTGCAAGCCTCATTCATATCTATGGGATGTTTCTGCCTCCATGTGAATATGTCCCAGCAGAGCAGGCAATGGTCTATTTCTTCTGATAGTTCTTTTTCTGTTGTAACACAGGACTATTGGCGACCGTCTTGGAGAAGCGAAGGCTAGTGGGAATCTTGGTAATACGCTGAAAGTTTTGGGCAATTTTGATGAAGCCATTTTATGTTGTGAGCGACATTTGGAGATCTCTCGGGAGTTGTATGATAAGGTAAAATGACAGCATGTGAGATTACCCCCAGATCCGCTGGTTACTCTTAGTTTATCGCTGATGTCTGCTACCTGAATGCTCAGTGCTGTGATCAGATCAGATTACACTTGGTCTGCAGGATCCCACATGTCACAGGCTAGCCGTACTGTATACCCCAGGGCAATGACAAATACAGTCTGAAATGTCAGAATGATTTCCTGTACTCCGATAATAATCTATTACCTGCTGACTATTACAGATTATATCTCTATAGAAAACTAAACTAACCTGCACCACCTCTCTACACCATGGCTTTATAAGATGCGTATTGTCCTTCTCTCCATACAGGTTGGTGAGGCCAGAGCGCTGTATAACCTCGGCAATGTGTACCACTCCAAGGGGAAGAGCCTGGCATGTACCGGGACCAGGGACCCCGGAGAGTTTCCAGAGGAGGTGAAGGTCGCTTTACAGAAGGCCGTGGATTATTATGAGTAAGTAATCTATATTTTTCATTGTCCCAGATAAGCAATCTGCCTGCAGGTTTTTGCTATGTAATCTGTGAGCAGTATAGTATAGGGCAAGAGAGCCTGAATCTAGTGATGTCACTTGCTGGACTGCTTTCTGTAGTTTAAATACAATCCGTGTTTTATCATCCGGAGATTATCACTACAGGACAACTGGCCTCGTGCAGTGTAGTCCAGCCACCTCCCAGCACTGATTATCAGCTTGCTGATGAGCACAATGTACAGAGGATGCTGCCAATCAGGGGCGTGTGAGGGGCTATATACACAGCTCAGCATTCTGTGCACTGCTACGTCTACAGCAGGGAAAACCAGGGTTCTATCAAAACTGCACCAAGTAACCCAGTAGGTGACACATGGCTGGAATCAGGGTCTCAGGCCCTACAGTATGCTGCTTTCAGATAACATAGCTAAAACCTGTTGACAGATTCCCTTTTACACTGCATGTTGATTAGCTCTACAACTTTTTAATATACTTTAGCCCTTGATTCATGAATGTATTTGGTCTTTCCTTTTGTTTCATTTTTGTTGTTTTTCGTTTGCCTCTTGTTCTTTTAATTTGTGACTTTTTTTTAAAGTCTATCTTGTGTGCTTGACGTTTTTGTTCGTTAGTATGGGAGGGTTGGGGTTGTCTGATTCATCTGCTGCAACAATTTAAAAAGTCCTAAATCGTTCTTCAGTCTCCTCCTGGAGTAATTTTATGTGTGTCTGAAATGAAATGTTTGTTGTTTTTCCTCAAATTTAGTAACATTTTAGTACAATGTGACTTTACGCACTTAAGTCACTAAGTTTAGTCAAGAATAGAGAGCATTTTAGATTTTGTGCTCAATTCTTGAAACGCGTGCACCATTTTAAAAGAATTTGATGCAAAAAAGTCATGTAACACAAGACAAAAAAAGTGACTTTAAAAAAAAAGCCCTCATTATGAATCGGGCCCTTTGTCTTTTAATTCCTTACCTTTTTCAGGATCTCTTAAATATCATCCTTAGCAACATTGTTTTCATTCAATGAGAGCAAGCGGAGAACTAGATAATGAGTAATGTAAGGTTACAATACTTTTCTTAATATCAGTATTTTACGTTTTCTCTGCATAATATCAGGAATCTCCGGATGTCCTCGTCGGCTTCACAAGGCTTATGCTGCTGAAAAATAACCTGCACAAAGGATTATGTAAAATAACAATGCTCATTTGTTTTCTGTGTGAACAGGGCTAACTTGTTAATTGTAACAGAGCTGGGGGACAGAGCCGCTCAAGGACGTGCATATGGAAACCTGGGCAATACTCATTATTTACTTGGAAATTTTCGAAAAGCTGTCATGTCCCATGAGCAGGTACTCACTTATAAATGTTTCATCCTTGCTACTTTGAGACTATTAGGCTATGTTCACACACAACGTTTTTGTATTTTTTTTTTTTTTAATGCAAATTAATTCCGTTTCCATACAAGCAAAAGCTGAGTCCAGAAACCTCATGCACAAGCTTGTTTTTTTTTTTTCCTGACTGCATTTGAGAACTGCAGCACTATCAATACTTTTAGCGTTTTTGTAATGTTTTTTCACTGATTTTAGAAAGCAATGAAAAAGTGCAAAACCTGAAGTGTTTTTACGGTTTAAGAGAAACAGGTTTTGGCTGCAGGAAAAAAACACTGTGTGTGAACATAGCCAAAAGGGGAATTAGTACCCACACAAGCTTCTGAAATACATGGGAATTCCTACATTGCAAATAAGCCCATGTGCACTTGGAGTTTGTGTTTTTGCAAAAGGTTCACTCAGAAAAAAGTGCATGAAAGATTGTTACTATCTTTTCAATCTTTTGAGCATTTTTCTCTTCTTTCCCTTCACTTCAGTTTTTGAAAAGTGCCAGTCTCCTCTAAATGGCTCCTGATAGAATCTGCTCCCATCGAGTCACTGTCCAATCATAAGATTGCAAACGCTACTTCAGGAAAAAGCTCTGCAAAAATCTCTAAAAAATAATCCACAACACCTCCACGTGCACATACCCTCAGAGACGAGTCCACACTGAGCTTTGTGGTGGAAATGCCACAGAATTGACACCGGTTTCACCATTTGCACTGAAAAACAAATTCTTTGTGAAAACCTGTAGCATAAATTGACATATGAGGATATAAAAACCTCGTATTGGGCTATGTTACGATGTGATCTCTTTTCTGCAGTGTGTGAATCAGGTTTTCTCAAATCTCAGCCGCTGTACGGGTGGTGTAATGCGCTGAAGGATTTCCACAGACATTCTCGAGGTGGAAATTTGGCAGCCTATTTGCGGTGTAGGAACGTACCCCTAGGGCAGCTGCGGTAGATTTTTTTTATGACGTTTTGGTAACTGGCCCATGTATCTGGAGTTTACAGGAATCCGTGCATTTGTTACCTGAGCGACATCATCCAGGCTCAGAAATGTCCACAGACCTTTATGTGAGCTTGTCAGCCTAATTCATACACCATGAATTTAACTCATGGAGAGCCATGCCTGTGCTTGCCTGGGTTTCTCCAAAGACATAGTGTTAGGGAATTATGAAACCCAGTGAGCGATAGAATAGATCTAATCGCTCAGTGCCCAGGCTGCCATTGTTCAGGGCAGTGCGCCTGATGAGCGTTCTGCTGCTCTCCGGCAGTCCGCTTACACTGATTAGTAGTATTACTCCACGCTAGTTTGGTATCTGCGTTATGTTTGGAATTTTACACAAACTTCAGAATTTTTAACATGCCGGCTTTTAGTGCAATGGAAGCAAAGGACAGATCTGTTATCTGATGATTTAGAAGTGTCATTTTGCCATTGAAATGTGACCTGATAAAACCTTCAACAAAGCGGATGTGATTCCACAGATTACGTTATTACTATGATCATATAAACTTGAGACTCCCCATTTCACCTGTTGCCCGGAGGAGTAGCACTACTTCAGGCTGTTACATGACTTGATTTTGCTGTACTCTTAAATGTAGAGAAATGTTTCCTTTACCATCTTAAAGTGAATCTGCCACCTAATCTGTGAGCAGAGACAGAGACCCTGGTTCCTGCACTGGGTCAGTAAAGCCGCATTTACACTTACAGATTATCGTGAAATGAGTGTTATTATAAAGGCTGCTAATCAGTTCATGATCAAACAAACGCTTGTTCGTTGGGTGAAATTATATTTTGTGCAGCAAAAGATCATCATTATTCATTCTGTGAAAACCGGACTTGCACTGCTGAGACCAGTGTCGGCCAATGTGCTCTGAGCGGTGTATTACAGATCTGTGTGCATCCTGTACGGCAGTGTGCCTGTGTAAACAGGATATGAAACTACCTCCAATCAGCGGTCATTTAGTGCTGTTGGCCAGTCTGTGTAAACAGACCCTTAGGGTACGTGCACACGATAAGTATTTGCTGTGGATTGGACGCAGTGCACTTGTGCTGCGTCCAATCCGCAGCGGCCAGATTTTACAGCATAGTGGATGGGATTTGTAGACAGCCATGTCCACTATGCGTCTCTGTGCACCTGCGGAAACTGACATGCAGTGCGTCTTTCCAGACCACAGCATGTCAATTCCTCCTGCAGGTCCGCATGCGGGCTTTCTCCATAGACCTAACCTCTATGAGGAAAGTCCGCATGTGGGGAGAAAAAAGCTGCCACTCATTAGCATATTGAGCGGAAGCCGCCGGCGGCTTCTCCACGGCGTCGGGGCCGCAGCCGGTGAGACATCGTGTACTTGCACCCTTACTGGGCTGATTGCTGTAGTTTTGATAATCTGCTGATAAAACAGTGATTGAGCTCTGTGTAACCCCACCTCCAACATGATTGGCAGCTTTCTGCCTATGCACAGTGTACATGACTGCATTCAGAGAATTGGTAGATCTGCAGCAGATAAAACAGTAATTTTAACAACTGCAGCAAACAGCCCAGTAAATGATCTATCACTGGAATCAGTCTGTCCATGCATCATGCTGCTCTCAGGTGGAGTAGCAAAAACCTGGTGACAGTCTCTTTAAAAGGTTTTAATTTGTTATTGCACCTAGATAAAAAGGTGAAATGTATTGGATCTAATCAAAGTCAATATGGTCTGTTAGAATCCATTGTTCTTCTAATTTTATCTGTCAGACATTGTCCCATATCGCCTAGCCAAAGGATAGATGACAATTATATGCCAAGAACGGGGGTCCTGTAGTGAGCATGTGCAGCCACTGCTCCATTCACTGTAGTAGTGCATGTAGGCTGGCTCTTTATTCACACAGGGGACTTTAGGATCCCTGTTCTTGGGATCATTGGGATTCCAGTGTTCGGACCTCCAGAAATCATACACTTGTTAATGCTGTGGATGAGGGATAAATGTTATTTGAGACAATCCTTTTAAGAGTTGATCCAGTAAAGCCCAAAGCCTGGACTAAGGGTTAAAATACAACCACACACAATGTTCATGAAAAAACTCTGCGTTTTACAGTCTTAGTAAACGGCATGAGGTTTCTGACGTCTCATTCACACACCGCTTACTCTTTCCTTGCAGGTTTGAAGCAGTTTCGTATGTGCATCATGTACATTTCTGCAGTGTTTTTCAGCTTCCCACCCCCCCATTTTAACAAATGAAAAAAACACATATGAGAATTTAAAAAGCCATGGCAAAAGAGCACGTTTTCCCTGCCCAGAGACAAGTGTTTAATGCAGAAACATCTGTAGCAAATACTTAACATGTGCACGTACCCAAATGGGTATGGCAAGAAGCTACATGCAGTATTTATTAGGACAGGCTGCAAATCTGCTGGTGTGAATAGCACCAGTGTGTGTTCTCCAATTCCTTATGATTTGGTTCCCTGGTTAATTTTTCTTTTTAAGGAAGCCGGACACTAGATTTGTTGCCTGAATCGCTGGCAGCATGAATGTTACCCTGGCTGAGCCAGATATGTCTTACCATGACATGCACTAGCATTTCAGAGAAAGCATAGTTGGTAAAGCCAATGGGGACTATAGGGAGAGGGGTGACTCGTCCATGTGGCCCCCAGCTCTAGATTATTAACAGGTCTCCTAAGTACACAGAAATGATAGATTACTGTCAATCAACTGGAGAGGGGCCAGTAGAAGTTGGCTTGGGGCTACGCTGGACTCTTTGTCTCTTCTTATGGTCCCTGGTGGATTTTCACACTATTTCCTCTGAAACACTGGAGCATTTGAGTATGTTATATATGGCTGCCATTGTGCACCAGGCTCTGATCCATGCAGCACGTGGTTCGGGCACCATGAATCTGATGACATATTCCCTATGAAGTGCAGAATAGCTCCAGGACTGGTGTGTTTATTCCCTTGTAGGCTTTACAGTACCCGAGTAATGATAACTTCACTCTCCTTATCTTACAGCGGCTGCTAATTGCCCGGGAGTTTGGGGACAGATCTGCAGAAAGAAGAGCGTACAGTAATCTTGGAAATGCCTTTATCTTCCTGGGTGAATTTGAGATGGCAGCCGAGTACTATAAGTAAGAGTTTAGGGGTTTTATTTAAGACATGTGCCAAGACCTAGCTTTTTGCTACTTTTAATTGCTTACTTTTCATTTAAACCGGTTTGGTGTGTAATTGATAAATTATAATCAGTCTATGTAAACACTATTATGTCCAAAAAAGACAAAAGTATTTTAGGAGTGATACTTTTAGGCTACGTTCCCACAGTGAGTTTTTGCTGCTTCATAAACTCAGCCTTTTATAGTTCCAGCAAAGTGGATGGGATTTATAGAGATCTCCTGCCCGCTGTGCTTTTTTTTACACTGTGTAAACTGACCTGTGGTGCGTGTTTCTCATCCACAGCATGTCAATTTCTCATGCGGGTATCCTGAGGTTTCTGTGCAGAATTTCCCCACAGACCTGCATTAGGTGCGGAAATTCAGCAGGTGAAAAACACATACGTTGTTGCGGTGGAAACGCATGAAAAATACATGTAATCCACACCTAAACATATCAATAAAGTTTAGTCAAAGGCATATACCAGGAAGTATCAACAGGAAAGCCACTATATTTACAGCATGACGTACCAGACACCGACAAAAACCGCAGCCTCAAAAGCACAATAAAAACGCATGTTAAAAAAATGCACAAAAAACGCAAGTAACTTAATTTAACCCCTTTTAAAGCCTGGGGCGTATTAGTACACCCCAGGCCATCACCCCCGGTTCAGCGGAGGCTTCAGCGCTGAGCCCGCACTGAACCGAGCACATGTCAGCTGATTATTACAGCTGACATATGCCCGCAACAGCCGCGGGTGGAATCGCGATCCACCCGCGGCTGTTAACCAGTTAAAAGCCGCTGTCCATCTCTGACAGCGGCATTTAACAGCGCCGCACCGGAAGCGCAGCCTTAGCCCCACCCATCAGTGACCCCGTCACGTGATCGCAGGTCACTGATGGGTGGGCATGACAACCCCGGGGTCTGCAGCAGACCCTTGAGGTTGTCATGTCTCGCTAGCTATGAGCTCCACCTAGTGGTCGGCGCTCATAGCACAGGACCATTTCTCCTGCATACAGGCGATCTGCTCGTCGCCTGTATGCAGTATAAATGATCAGGAAACTGCTGCTTCTAGTCTCCTATGGAGACTATTGAAGCATGCAGAAAGTGTAAAAAAAAATGGTTTTAAAAATATAAAAAAATATAAAAGTTTAAATCACCCCCCTTTTGTCCCATTCAAAATAAAATAATTTAAAAAAAATTCCCACATACACATATTTGGTATCGCTGCATTCAGAATCGCCCGAACTATCAATATAAAAAAAAAAATTCATCCGATCGGTAAACTGCATAACGAGAAAAAAAATTCTATACGCCAGAACTACGTTTTTTTGGTCGTCGCAACATTGCAATAAAATACAACAACAGGCGATCAAAACATCGGATTTATCCCAAAATAAAAAAATAACTCCTCACCCGGCCTCAGATCACGAAAAATGGAGACGGTACGGGTCTCAGAAAATGCCGCCATTTTTTTAATTTTTTTTTTTTATTATTTTTTTTTATTTTTTAGCAAATTTTGGATTTTTTTTTCACCACTTAAATAAAAAAGAACCTATACATGTTTGGTGTCTACCAACTCATAATGACCTGGAGAATAATAATGGCAGGTCAGGTTTAGCATTCAGTGAACGTGGTAAAAAAAATAAATAAATAAATAAAAACTGTGGAATTGCATATTTTTATTTTTTTTTTGCAATTTCACCGCACTTGGAATTTTTTTCCCGTTTTCCAGTATACAATATGGTAAAACCAGTGATGGCATTTAAAAGTACAACTCGTCCCTCAGAAAATAAGGCCTTATATTGCCATATTGACTGAAAAATAAAATTGCTATGGCTCTGGCAACAAGGGGAGCAAAAAGCAAAAACAGAAAAACTCAAGGTCCTTAAGGGGTTAAATAATATGTGCAGAAATTCTGCAACGTCAATTTCTGAACAAAAGCTTATCATCGGAACTTGGCTTTATTGGCGAACCACAAAAAATATATGTGCAAGCTTCCAGAGCGCAGGGGCCCCTGTCTCTGCGCAGGGGCCCCCTTTCCTTCTCCACTCCTAGAATACCTTTGTCTCTTTTTGGGCATAAAAATATCACTGTACCACAATATAATTTTTTATTGGAAATAGATCTAACAGTCTATAATTATTGATCGTCTGTAGATTTATTCTTTTCTGATGTTTGTATTATTTAAGGGAATCTGTCACCCCCCCCTGGACCCTATCTGACCTCTACTATGGGCATACAGGTGATAGAAATGTAAATCTATACCTACCCGTATGCCTCATATTAGAGGTCTGGTTGCTGTGAAATGTCTTTTTATTCCTACAAGTTTCTGATGCCTTGCAGGCCGGGGCCCTGAAGAAATCCCCCACCTCCTGTGGTAATTATAATGTTTCCCCCCCTCCCCTGCATGTCACAGTGCCTGGATTTGGCTGCTGCAACTGCACATCACAGGACACTGTGTCATGCAGGGGAGTGGGGACACATTGTAATTACCACAGTAGGTGGGATTTCTTCCCATCCCCCGGCCTGCAAGGCATCAGAAACTTGTAGGAATAAAGAGACATTTCACAGCAACCAGACCTCTAATATGAGACATACAGGTAGGTATAGAAATGTAAATCTATCACCTGTATGCCCATATTAGAGGTCATATAAGTGCCAGGGGGTAACAGATTCTCTTTCAATAACCCTGACTTGTATACATTGACGTGTGAGAGAAGACCGCACCCCAGACAAATCCTCATTTATATGTATATACATACAGCACCTCCGCAAGTTACTAATACAGTTCAGATTTGCAAGGTTCCTTAGTGTGTGGCTACAGGTTGAGGTCTGAGTCGGACTCTTCTGAGGGGGAGAATCCCATGTCTGCATCTGATCTGTGCTGTGGTCAGTATCCAGCCCCCTTGCTTGTCAGTGGTTGCATCGATGAGAGAAGGTGGCAAAATTCAGGCTTGAATGAGCAGTCAGCCAGCCCCCTTCACAAATAAAAAGCCCGAATAATGTGCTACTTCTGGACAGGATTGGTTTAGCCTCTGACTGTAAACAATGAAATGGTGAGAAAACCCAGCCTCTGTAAAACGCTGATAACTTCTCAGCACCGTCCTGGAGTAATGTGTATTGTTTCCTGCAGACGGACCCTACAGCTGGCGCGGCAACTAAAGGATCGGGCAGTGGAGGCGCAGAGCTGCTATAGCTTGGGTAACACCTACACTCTGCTTCAGGACTATGAAAAGGCTATTGATTATCATCTCAAGCATCTCGTCATCGCAAAGGAACTTAATGACAGGTCACAGCTTGAATACATTTTTCCTTCTAACCTGTTTAGTGCAGCGTGTCACAGTGGGTTATTGGGGCAGCTGTGCATGGGCGGCTCCGCACTTCACAAGAAGCTCTTTCACAAATGTCTATTAGTCATCAGGTCATAATAAAACAGTTGTAGCACATGCGTGCTTGACAAAGTGTTTTATTAGGATCTGGAACAAATAAATGACACTTTATAATGATGTATTCCCTTTGAAATGGTGTTTCATGTATAGGGATGATTTATATGGACCGACTGGCAGCACTAAATGACCGCCAATCTGCCTAAGCACATAGACAGAGCGCTCTTGAGATACGCACAGTAAAGGCCTCATCACATAACGAGATTGCTAGCGA
The DNA here is from genome assembly GCF_046119375.1 of Phyllobates terribilis. Taxonomy (NCBI): domain Eukaryota; kingdom Metazoa; phylum Chordata; class Amphibia; order Anura; family Dendrobatidae; genus Phyllobates; species Phyllobates terribilis. The sequence continues at coordinate 28,602,825 of NW_027362768.1, read as the reverse complement.
GATCGTTATTACGTCACGGTTTTGGGATCGCTGGAGAGTCGTTTCGTGATCGCTGGGGAGCTGTCAAACATGCAGAACTTCCCAACGGTTTCGGCCGCCCCAGCGATCTAACTAACGATCTCGGCGGTTGTTGGGACGCTTTCACACAGCAGCTATTTCAACGATCCACACCTTGATAGGGACTGTACTGTGTCACAAAGGTGTGCATAAAATTATGCAAAATCAGGACTCAGTCGGTTGAACGGATATCAACAGCCCGGAGAATTCTGCTAGGATCTGCAATCCAGCACGAGGTCAGAAACAAAGGATGGAATCGCTATTCTGTTGCCTTGTTTATGCACGGCAGAAAATGAGAACGCTGTAGCGACCACCAATCGGGGGCGAGGGGCGCGGAAAAGTCCAATTTATGCACGCCTACGTGTCTCTGCTCTGAATCGCTAACGAGGTCGTTGATAAGGTGTCAAATACAGCGATGCACACTGCCCAGCGGGAGCGCAACGACCCAGGAATGGTTCAGGAAGCTTTGTAACGATCAGCGATCTCACAGCAGGGGCCTGATCGTTGCTACCTGTCAGACATAACGAGATCGCTAGCGGAATAGCTGTTGCGTCACAAAAACCGTGACGTATCAACGATCTTGCTAGCGATCTCGTTATGTGCGGCGGGGCCTTTAGAGATGGTTCAGTGACCTAGGCTGCCATTGTTCTCTGTAGCACAGGTCCTGTTTACACCAGAGCATGCACTGCCAAAAACTATTTTTAGGCGAGCTTAAAAATAATTTCCCCCAATTAGTGATGAGCGAGCCTGTATTGTTAACCCATTTGACGAGTAAGCCTGAGTCTTCACCGAGTATTTGCGGCGTGCTCGGCATCTATGTTAGTGCCGCCGCAGCTGCATGTGTCACGGCTGTTAGATACCTGTGACACAAGCAAGGATTGCCTAACAGGCAATCCCTGCATGTGTCACAGGTGTTTAACAGCCGTGACACATGCAGCTGCGGCGGCACAAACATAGATGCCGAGCACGCCGCAAATACTCGGTAAAGACCCGAGCGTGCTCGTCGAATGGGTTAACAATACAGGCTCGCTCATCACTACCTCCAATGAATAAACATTTTGCTAGTTCATTCGGTGACCAGTAGCAGCTTTTTTTTCTGAATTTTTTTCTGAATTTTTTTTTGTACAAATAAAACAAAATTGACATCAGTTACCTAAATATACAATTAGTACATTTGACCAGCAGCCTCTTTCCATGGAAAGTAAATCTTTTTTAGCGTTTTTAGGAGCGCTCCTTCATGATAATCCTTTAGTGTAAATTTACCTTAACCATTATAATGATCAAAGTCCAGTTAAAATTAAGCTGGGGGCCACAAAATTATCAAAACGTTCCTAGCCCTTGAGTTATGATAATCTGACTTATGTGACATAAGGTGTAAAAAAAACAACAACAAAAAAAATCCACCTAATGCTCTCCTCATTGCTCCACTGCCCACCGTCCAGTCTTCTTTCCACCTCTGCACACAAGGTCCCCGGCCTCTTCACTGCAGGCCAGGCCTTGGACGTTACTGTGTTTTAAGGGCATGACGGTGCTCTGTGAGCTCCGAGACCTGGATGCAGCCAGGAGTCCTGGCCATTAATTAAGAAGACAGACCTGCGTCATGTGACAGCAGAAATAGGAGGAGTGAGCAGCTGGAGAAGGTGAGCGATGAGGCGACTAGTAGATTTTTACCATTTGCCGGCCCTGCACCTGTTCCAGCTGGCATACAGAGCCTATCTAGTTTATACCCCAGGGACCGCCGGTATACTTGGATTCCAGCTAGCTGAAGAAATGTGGGTGGAAAGTAAATTGTAAAATGTCCCACATCTGCTATACAACATGGTCATAAGAATGCAGGCAGTAGTATTGCCAAGCAGTTGTACCCCCTGACTGAGAAGGGGGCTGTAGGGTTTCCTAGGCCGCTCTGCTCCTAGGTAACAGTATACAGGATTGGATATTGGGGATCTGAGGAGAAGCAATGAATGAATCCCTGATGGCATTATTATTGCTGTACATAATATGCAATATTCAGTGTATATCTCTGTGTTGTAGGGTGGGAGAGGGTCGGGCATGCTGGAGTTTGGGGAATGCTTACACTGCCTTAGGAAACCATGATCAAGCTGTGCACTTTGCAGAGAGGCATCTGGATATCTCGCGAGAGGTAAGAAAGGCTTGTGTGACAGTCCATGGCGATGCTTCTGTATTGTATGTGCAGGTGTCCAGCGTTGTTACCTGTCGTATCTATAACTAGAGGAACTCCCCTTACCGTGACACATGGATACATACGTGCTCAAAACAGCTCCAGCAAATGGAATTACTATACCTACCGGAATTCTAACATTCTGTTCCACCACTTTAACAAAGAACATTTTATTTATTTTTAATTCCCGTTGATTGCAAGTTCCATCAGTTATCCTCCCATTCTCTTGGGCTCCCATCGTTGTTGACAGGCAGGAAAGCCTAGGTCTTATTCTAACCCTAGAAGTCAATGGGAAATTATAATATTATGTTTAGCTGCCAAAAAAAATGTAAGCCTTGATGTCAGTGTGAACAGGGCCTTATCCACAACCTTCATTACATGGAGTACAAAGCATGACCTCCAGAGGCCCGCTTCCATTGTAAGCCAGCTGCCCTGCTGCATGTATTAGATTGTCACTACAGCTGCTGGTAAATATCATTTATATTTTATTATGACCGCTTCCCTTTAATGCTGTGATCATATATGTATACGCAGGCTTGCCATATAGAACACTTGATTCGTGATAACCTTATAGATCCCATTACAATAAAGTGACCTGTAACCCCTTGGCTTGATTTATCTACAATTTCTACACTCAAAACTAATCCGTTAATTGGGACCACTCTGACATGCTGCAGTAATCCCTTTGTTCTTTCATCAATTCCGCCTCTATATTCCTCTATGTACCCCATCTTGGGTAATCCACTTTTTACCCCTGGGAATAGAGGATGACATTTTTTGTTCCTGGTTAAACAATGGCAATTTCAGAGTGACACACTTCGGACATGGAAACTCATGGCCTTCAAAAGAACATCTTCAGGGTCTCTTAACTACTTCTCCCTTGGGACACTGGGAGAGATTGAAGAAAATGAGAAAGTTAGCGAATTCTCCACCTAGAGCCTTTTATAATAATGCTAAAACTATTTTTGAGGTGGAGTGTTAAAATACCGGCCCATTAAGACATGCTTTGTCATTCTCATATTCCCTACTGATTGAACCCCTGGACTAGTCTAAAACACACTTCCAATCTCACTGGGAGAGAGATCTGGGTTGCACCTTAAGGGATTAGTGGAGGCGTATCGTCACCTTGACACACAAATCATCCATCAGCTCGTGATTTCAGGAGGCCAGCTATAAACTACTTTCTCGGTGGTATAGGGTCCCAACTCTCCTTCACTCTATATATTCCCAGATGCTAGTCCCATGTGTTGGAGATGTGGAGAGGAGGAGGGTGACCTATATATTTTCTGGACCTGTAAACTCCTTTCTGGGGAAAAGTACAACTTGTGATTTGTAAATTCACTGATCTTATTTCAGACCTTGACCCGGCTCTCGTTCTTCATCACCGCAACATCCCTTTAAAAACATATAAAACTCGATACTGAGACACTTGACCACGTCTGCTAGAGCACGTATTCCCTTGCTATGGAAAAGTAACACTATGCCAGCAATCTCACTATGGTTCTATTAAATAAATGAGATTACGGTATGTTAATGGAGGAGCTCACCTCCACGATCAATAACTCCCATGATAAATTTTATAAAACATGGTTCTACTGGCTGGAGGTTAAATCTTCCGCTGATTACCTTGACCTTGTAGGGGAGAACGAAGTCTATGCTTCAGGAGCCTCTCTGACATTACCCTCACCCTCTTACCCATACATCCCTGCCCCTGCTTCCCTTAGTCTTTGTTTGTATTTGTGTTTTTGGTTTTAACTTTCCTTTTTTCTTTATTATCCCTCTTTGTTAATTTACATGAATGTCACCACGCCAGTATATTCTAAAACGCGTACAACCAGTGACTCTACCTTGGATTGTGTTTACTTCTGTCATTTTGTTTTCTAATGTTATGGAGATACTGTTGTTATGTGGTCTTGTTTGACCTACTACTTGTGGCACAACTAGTACCCGGTGTTTGCATTTTTATTTCCTTTTCAAAACTTAATCAAGATAAAAAAAAAGTGACCTATAAAACTTTATTCGATGTCTCCACAGTTGGGAGATCGTAATGGGGAGCTGACGGCACAACTGAACCTGTCGGACCTACAGATGGTGCTGGGCCTGAGTTATAGCACCAATACTTCGGTGCTGTCTGAGGTGCCAGATTCAGAAAGCAGTTTACTTGGTAAGGAAAACAAACAAACTACATCTCCTCTTTTTCTGGCCGTTGTTCATTTACAACTTATACATAATAGTAAAGAAGTTTTCACCTCCAGGATAACACTATGCAGAAGGAAATCCTTGCTTTCATAGCAAGATCTGCTGAAATGTAATGTCCAGGAGCTGCACGTCTCCTCATATCACTCATTGTGGGAAACAAGGATCCAAGTGGATTTTCCATTTCCACTTCTTCATTCCCTAAACTTCCTGGAGTTGAACAGCACAAGATGTGCCTGGGAGTTAGTACTCTCCCACCTCCAAGTGAGGGAACATGGACTCTTGCTCCTGCGTTTGTGCTTCTATATGTTGGCTAACGTCGTAAAATAAAAAATCCTTTTCTTAGTGGTTATTGTTTCCCTTCTTCATCCCAAGTAAAGATCATGGAAAAGATTCTCAGCCAGATCCGCAGGGAAGCTGGTGTCAGACCCTCAAATGTAGAAAGATCTATTAGTCTAATATCTTCTGTTCCCGGCATTGTTTGGCAGGTGCCCGACCACGATTAAGCAGACGTCACAGCATGGAGAACCTCGAGCTCGTCAAGCTAACACCAGATAAGGTGACTGCCCTGAATGTCTCTCACTTATGTGTCTTCTGCTGGCTGGAACTTTGCATTGTGGGAAAATATGCTGCCACATACTTGTTTTACAGGCAAGCAAAAGAAAGGACAGGGTGGTTGTCCTTTACATAGACAACCCCTTCTGAATCCCTATGTTTCCCACCAGTAAAATAATAACACCTATACTAGCCTCCGGTGCCGGCACCTTTCTAGCGGTGTCTGCACTGGCTCTTCCAGGGCCTGCATGATATTGTCGTCACGTGAGCTCTGCGGCCAAGCAGCGTTGACTTTATGGCCCCTCCTTTGGACAAATCAAGATATCCGGAGGAAATGAGAGATGTGGCTGCTTGTTCACCAACTCTGGATATCAATTACGTCCATACGAGGGGAGAGTGAAGCCAGCGCTGATTGGCCATATGAATTGCTTACCATAATGTTATGCGAGCCCCGGGAGAGCCAGTGCTAACACCGCTGGAACAGCACCGAAGGTGAGTGGTATTATTTTACTGGAAACATAGGGGTTGTCCGAGTAGTGGAGAACCCCTTTAACTGCACTGTAATACAGATATTACTTACACCAGTTCAGCACTTTGGTTACCTGCTTGTTATATCTTGTGCAGGCCTAAGATATTCATGACTGCTAATCATTACTGAAGTATGCATATCCTTCTCCAGTAACCACTCATCTCAAGGCACCTTCAGATGGAAGCTAAATGGTCACAAGGTTGACGTACAACTGCTATTAGGCTCCTAAAACTTGTGCACATAAGATCCGTAGATGATCAGATGATTGTTCTGGCTTTGAGCCCTGCACCTAAACTTCTCCACCTCTGTCTTCTGATTTCCAGTGGCTACTAGTACATGAGCACATAACCAGGTTCTATATTTGTCTTTAAATTGTTACCTTCAGGTACAGAACTGGAACAGTGAGATCCTCGTGAAGCCGAAATCTCTTCTGTCCAAACCGTCTGCCAAGCTCATGTTTGTCAATAGACTTAAGGGCAAGAAGTTTAAGAACAGCGCATCCAAAGTCCTGCAAGACGCCAGTAACTCTTCAGATGCCAACAGAAAGATGTCCAATTCCCAGCGGGTACGTTTTTTTTTTTTTTTTTTTTTTTAGTATTGATGATTGTTTCTGCTTCTAGCCATTTTTATTACTTTACATGGCAAGCTGTAGGGTAGGTGTAGCTGTAGTGAAGCACAGATATTGGCTACCACCTGGCCCTGACTTCAGGTGGTTCTTAAACCCTTTCAGGCATACAAAACCTCAGTTCTTCACGTGGGCAGCATGTTAGGACCACAATTTATCGTGCTCTGTTCACACCTGTTTTAACTGAAGACTTGTTATATGCCCATGGAGGCTGCTGGCGCACAGAGAATGTGTCTGTAGGCCCAGAAGTCTCTTTGGCATACGATGGGATACTATCGGTTATAAGCTTTCATGTACAGATAGAATATAATATTTGTACAGTCAAGTATGCAGTATACTTTCTTATACAGAGGGACACATTGAAGAACATAATGTCATGCATACACATCGTAGGCATGTCAGGGAAAGCTCTCTATAAATACCGCAGACCAAAGCAAGGAACAAGATGTGACGATGCCATACAGCTCGGAATATATTCTATTATGTCGTGGAATTTACTCATCCAGAAAGTCTGCTAGTCCAGCACACAATGGCAATACAACGTGGCCTTTCATAAAGATATCGATAAAGCAAAAATTATATAAAACGTAACCATTAATACAGATCAGTCTACACACCCAAACAGAAAGACTGTACAATGACAGATCATAACAATTTCTAGACAAGCTGGTGACACACAAGCCACCAGGGTAGTGATATGGAGGGAACCGGACAGCTGCTACATGCTGCCTGTCCCATGGGAAGTGTATGGCTGTATTATGTCAGCCAGCTGTGATGGACTCTGAAACACTGCAGAGGTTGAGAAAATTATACTTTAAAAGCTGCTGGGGACTGGGCCGCATGAGAGACTAGTTGGACAGGTGGGTCCCCGGCGGTTTCTCTCCACCCGCTGCCCTTGAGTGCCTCTCTGCCTATACACACACGTACATTTAAGAATTGTCTGCGCTGCTGGAACGTGTTTTGCTGCGGTTTTCTTTGAAGGTTCTTTATTACTGGCATCTTTATCAAGTGGAAAAAAAACAACATGATGAGCCTGCTGTTAGTCAGTGCGGGGAGTGAGGATACAGCTGCTGCTCTGTATATACAGAGCGGTGACTGAAACCGCGCCGGCGCCACCCTATGCCTGAAAGACCAAGCCTACCAGGAGGAATAAAATTAATTTCCTCCCGGCAGCAGGGCTCTCAGAGCGGCAGCTCCACGGTATCGGAAATCTATAATCCTACACATTAATCCCATATCTGCAGGTTAATAGTGTTCCCTTTAAGACTGGCAGAGTGCACACTGGTTAGTGAAGCGCTCGCTGGAGTACAAACACCTGACTCATTAAGTGGTGTGTGCTGCTTAATGAATTGGGCGCGTCTGGTGCCCAGTGTGCTCGTCTGCTAGAAATATACGCCAGCCAGGAGCAGTCCTACATTTCTGCAGTAAGTTATGTCACTTTCATGGCGTAACTTATGATAAATTTGATAGGCAGGATGGGGCATGGTCACACCTGCCCGTGTCCCCACCCATATTGGCGTAGCTGTCCAGGACTGGCATGTGAACACCAAATGTCACAAGATTTTTGCGCGGTTTCAGAGTTGCAAAAAAAATATTGCGACTTAAGTTTTTTACCTCCGATTTCTGGTCTAAGCACCTTAATGAATCGGCCCCTATAGGTGTAAGTGTTACACCGCAATAAAAGCTGGGCAGCAGGTCCCGATCACTATGGTGCTGTGGCCTTGTTCATAGACACAAATATAACAAGAGGCTATCCTATCAGGTCAGCCCCTGATCTTACTGCTGCTTGAGGCGAGCGGCATGTACGTGCGGGGGTATGTGTTACAAAATAGGTGGTGTCACATAATTTGCCCATTTGTCCACAGGGGGCGCTGCTCTTTCCTGCAGCTCTCTGCTCTGGCTAATAGCCATGTGTTGACGCATTGATTTACATTCGGCATGGAAAGTTAACATGTTTACACTCCATAGGTTAATCACCTGAAATTTAAATTACTAGTAAATGTTACCAAGTCCTGATTTGCAAATCTCCTTCGTAATGCAGAAATCTGTTCCTTAAAGGGAATCTGCACAAATGACAGGTGAGACAAACCAAGCATAGCACCTTGTGGGGGACATGGACATAACCTAATCGTACCTTTAGTGTGCTTGGTGCACACTGGGCGTAGCCGGGTAGTTCAGTGCACCTTCCCATCTACTTATTTTGCATCCGTTTCCGACCTTTCTTCCTTGATTGACAGCTCTGACTTTATTGGAGTTAGAGGAGGGTGAAGGTACATGGAAAACTCCCTTCCCACACTTGTACGCACTGATGGCGGCAGTGAGATCAGTGATGAGAGGGCTCTGTGTCATTACATGTCTCACACAGAGAAGACCTGTTATTTCCCCCTCCTACTCCCCTTGCATGACCCCTTTTTTGCTGATGATTGGATAATGTCATGCAGGGGAAAAGTACACCCCCCATAGATGACTTTCTTCTAACGCCCCCTTGGTTATAGTGGAAATTAGACTAAACTTCATAAGTGAATCTCTCTGTAACAGACATTAGAAATCACTTTAAAAAAAAAAAAGTTGTTTCTTCTGCTCTGCAGCATTTGTTCCATGGTGGGGCCAGATTCTCCTGCCCAACCTGGGGAAGGTCCTCTGCGTTGTGACCTTTCTGTTCCTCTGTAAACAGTTGGTGGCTAAAATGAATTCCTGCTTAATGGGCAGTTTGCTGGTTCAGTTTGATGGGTTCAGTGTATGTTGCACCTTTCCATAGATCGGTTTGTTTTGTACTAACTGCTCTTTATTTCCAGAAGTCTGCCGTTCCAGACAGTATTGGGGATGAAGGATTCTTTGATCTTTTGAGTCGATTTCAAAGCAATCGAATGGATGATCAGAGGTGCAGCTTGCAGGGCAGAAACCTCCTGAGTGTGCCCACCGCTTCATCAACACCTCCCAAATCCATGAGAAAATGTATGTTCATCATGAACTATCTGTAGCAGTAATATTGCATGTAAATGTCAGAATGTGTCTATTAGGACTTGTCCCTTTTTCTTTAACTTAAGGATCCGTCAGGTTCTGTTTTAATTCTTTTTCAGGCAGGAAGACCAAAAAATGTGGCAACAAAGTGTTGTAGCTGTATTGTTCTGACCCAAAGTCAGATTACAGGGTCTCCAGTGAAGCCAAATTGTGGAAATATTAACCCTTCTAAAAAGCCTAAAGCATTTGCCTCCAGCGAGAACCCACTATAAGCTGGCTGCTGTCAGCAGAGATGTTTCACTCTGTTTCTGTCTTGTAGCCAGTGCCAGAAGTGGAGCATAAAGGGAATGGGCAGATTCTACTTCTAAACCATACATGTCAAACTCTGACCCCCAGAGTGGTTAGATTTGGCCCGTGATACCAGTACTACCACCCCTATGTGGGGCTCATTATTCTGTATGGAGAACTGTGGGGTTTATTATTCTGTATGGGGGACCAGGCCGGCGCCCATTATTCTGTATGGGGGACCAGGCCGGCGCCCATTATTCTGTATGGGGGACCAGGCCGGCGCCCATTATTCTGTATGGGGGACCAGGCCGGCGCCCATTATTCTGTATGGGGGACCAGGCCGGCGCCCATTATTCTGTATGGGGGACCAGGCCGGCGCCCATTATTCTGTATGGGGGACCAGGCCGGCGCCCATTATTCTGTATGGGGGACCAGGCCGGCGCCCATTATTCTGTATGGGGGACCAGGCCGGCGCCCATTATTCTGTATGGGGGACCAGGCCGGCGCCCATTATTCTGTATGGGGGACCAGGCCGGCGCCCATTATTCTGTATGGGGGACCAGGCCGGCGCCCATTATTCTGTATGGGGGACCAGGCCGGCGCCCATTATTCTGTATGGGGGACCAGGCCGGCGCCCATTACTCTGTATGGGGGACCAGGCCGGCGCCCATTACTCTGTATGGGGGACCAGGCCGGCGCCCATTACTCTGTATGGGGGACCAGGCCGGCGCCCATTACTCTGTATACTGGTTGGCCCGTGACTTTGTCCAAGTTTTTCATTTTGGCGCTCTGTGTGTTTGAGTTCGACATCCCTGTTCTAAACCGTCTGGTCAGTGATTTGTGATTCATTTTCTCTGCAGCCTTATCTGCGTCTGCTGTATCCCCTCATACGGATGAGTTTCTGGACCTCCTAGCCAACTCCCAGAGTCGGAGGCTGGATGACCAGAGGGCCAGCTTCAGCAATCTACCTGGACTGAGAATCGGCCAACAGCACAGTAACTCCGTCCTAGGCCACCTGATGACCACTGAGAACAGAGAGCCAGATGACGATTTCTTTGACATGCTGGTCAAATGCCAGGTAAATAGATCATACAGAACTATGACACTTAACCTTGCAAGTCTTTTTTTTTTTTTTTTTTTGGTAAACTTCCTTTGGCTCAATCTCGATCCATGGTGACTTGATGGATGAACGATCTGTAGGAAGATCGATCTTGTGCAAGCCTAGATAGGTCCTCCAGGGTCCTCACCACTGTTATCTTGAAAGTATCAAGCCATCGGGTTGCTGGTCTTCCTCTTCATTGTTCCTTCTGATCTGCTAGCCTACATGATCACAAACTCCCTTTTAAGAACTATGTCTTATTCTTTTAACTGCTGAAGGTTGTCTGATTTTTGTTCATAGTGGGGGGGCGAAGTAATTTAGCTCAAGACCTGGAAATACGTGGCCGTATTACAAAACATCCACAAAGCGTCCTCGCATCAGTGAAGAGACATAATGAGGGAGAACACAACTTCATTAAGAAGTGCAAGCAGTTTTCTATATTGTCCATTTATGTGCTTTAATACCATTATACCTGGTTAATTTGTACTACACAAAAGAAAAAATGGGACCCACATACCTTTAGTATTAAATTAATGCAAAGGTGTGACCAATATACTAACACATACACGATGCGTTGGCACACTATTAATGAATATATAAACTCCAATGTTGCTGCATAAGGACGTAAGGTCCTTAGTTAGCGTTTTTGATTAAAAGAGCATAAAAGCCATGCAGCCATGTCAAGGTGACCTGTTAATATGGATGGTCCCTAAACACTAAATCTCCTACCTCTCCATGTGCCAAACCAGACTCGTATGAATGTGAAGTTAAAAGCAGACCAGACGTAGCTTGCAATTTAAAACCTTTGTGAGAAAGAAGGGTGGACAAGAGTGCTGAGCCCTCGAGGGGACCCACTCCTCCCCTGATATGTAGCACAAAAAAAGAAAAAATAAGATCTGCACATAGAGAGGCAACACATTTAGTGACAATACACATTAAAAGGTCACCTTGACATGGTTGGATGGCTTTTACACTCTTTGATCAAAAAACACTAAGTACCTTTAACGTTTTTAAAGTTTGCAGCAATATTAGAGTTCACATATTATTAGTCGCAGTGTGCTGACGCATTGTGAATGTACATGGTTAATTTGTAATCATTCCTAATATTTTTCTTACATTTTTTTTTCAAGGGATCACGATTAGATGACCAACGATGCGCTCCTCCACCTCCACCCAAAAAAGGTCCTACAGTCCCAGATGAAGACTTCTTCAGTCTTATTCTGCGTGCACAGGCCAAGCGCATGGATGAACAGAGGGTGACATTATCCTCACACCTAAAGAGACTGAACTCAAGCTAGGGAATACGCTTTCATACAGCGCTCTTTCCTGCAATCTGCTATTGTTGTGTTTTTTGTTTTTTTTTTAAATCTATCAACTAACAATCAGGGTTTTCATAGTACTGTAATGTGTATACTCTTCTGTAATATAGAACCATTGCAAAGTAATGTTTCTCCTTAGTGTGTTTGGGCATTTCCAGTATTCTAGTTCCCTCCAGTCATTACATGGCGCAATACTAACCCAAAATCTGAAACACTGCCATTGTATGATGCTTCGGACAGACTATGGCTAGCATCTCTATGTATGTACACCTAAAGGATCTGAGGCCCTGGTAGCCCAGACATTAAAGTGTCTCCTATGGTGCAGACAACCTCGCCTGCTCAGTACTGTACAGCTTTTCTGTGTGGAAGGTTGTATTTGTATGTCTGTATATATTTGTGTGTATTTTATTAATTGTTCTAAACTATGCCTTTACAAAATAAGGGGGTTTGGTTCAGTGGGGCGAAAGCCTGGCACAGTAAGCTTTTGTGCCAGACCATTGCACTTCTCGGAAAATCTAGACCAGGGGTCTCAAACTCGGCTAAGTATATGGGCCGCACATAGAAAAAATGTGAATTTGAAGGGCTGCATTCAGGATGATATGAAATTTTTAATGATACCATATTGTTTTTTCTATACACCTTTTGGATACATTTTTTAACATTTTTGGCTTTATTTTATTCTTTTACATGGCATTCATTTTATGGGCTATGGTAAAGTTTTATAGCGTTTACAGTTTCAGTTTTTACAATTTTATTTCCTTTTTGTGTCCTGTAATTGGCCACATACAGTGATTGATTTTTTTTTTTTCTTACAATTTACACCATATAGTAATTCTGACCAACTTCTTGTAGTAGTTTCCCCATCTCGTGGTAATATCCCCAACCTTGTCCGCATCTTGTAGTAATGTCCTCCATCTTGGTCCCCATCTTGTAGTAATGTGCCCATCCTGGTGGTCTCCATCTTGTAGTAATGGCCCATACTGGTCCCTAACTTGTAGAACATTCAACTGAAAAGAATCACTGACTTCGGCAGCCCTCAGGACCAGGCTGCAATCATTACAGGGGGGTCCAATGCCTGTGGGCCACATTAAGTAGTCTCAGGGGCCGCATGCGGTCCTCGGGACGCGAGTTTGAGACCCTGATCTAGACCATAAACTAAAGCACTAAAGACTATTATGTAAATATTCTTATCTGACGTTTAGAAGTAGTTTTAATCTTTTTTTTTTTTTTTAAATCTTTTATTTTTTTAATACCTGCTGTGCTCAGTGGGTTGCCCCCTCTAGGCAAAGCCATGGTACTGACTTTGGGATTTTGAAAACACAGCAGGAAACCTGTAAATTCATAGCGGTTAATATCCCACTCATTGGGCAGATCCATAGACAATGGCAACTAAATCTGTCTAATATGAAGGGACTCTATCAGTAGGATTCCCCATCCCCAAACTGTTTATATGTACATGTAGCTCTTCCAAAGACCAGTGTAGCAATACCTTTCCGTGGTTAGTCTGTTCCTCCATTGCTGAGAAATCCGTGTTTGGATGGATATGCCAATGAGGCTGAAGATCTGATAGATTCTCTGTAAGACATGTAGCAGTCCTACAAGTGTGGTGTGACCTCACACTGCGGGCAACGTAATTGTCTTCTATGTTGGAAAAAAAATATTGGGCAAAAGATCCATCCAGCTGTTTCTGTTCTTGATCCCCAGAAATCATGTCCTGTTCCTTGCACTCTTCCCCGCCTGCTGTGTGGCCCACATGTCCTAAATAACTGCACTCTGGGTTCATCCCTTTTACGAACAGGTATATTTTGTTCAGTAAAACCTCCTCTTTTATAGAATATTCACCTTTTTAAGAGCTGTTTTGCTTGGGGAAATGCCGGTACAGTTAGTGTTCTGCTGGTCCGGCATTTAAATTATGGTTGTGTAATGTTTTCATGCAATTTTGAGATGAAAGAGAAAAAAAAATGGAAAAACTTTGATTTTTCTTACACCACTAATTTGCTTTTTTTATGTACCTTTTTTAAATTATGTGGACCAGGAATAAAATCCTAGTTTATAGAACACTAATCCTGTGCAGACTTTTTATGGCGTGGTCTATTTATTTATTATATTGTCTAATTTATTCTCTCATAATGCTAAGTAATCACAAGAAAAAATCAGAACACTTCATGATGGAGAAAGAAGTAAGTTGTTTGGTGTTATGGCATTATAGGAGAGTGAAGATTCATTAAAGAAATGATCAGAAAATGCCCTAGTGCTTAACCCCTTCACCTCTAAGCCTGTCTTCACCTTGCGGACGAGGCCAAATTTTCCAATTCTGACCAGTGTCACATTATGTGGTAATGCTGGGTGGATTCAAAGCTATTTTCCTTGTGCTGCTGGCAGACTCACGCAGACTGACTCAGGAGATGAGGGCGTTAGAGAAAAAATTTTTTTATTTAAACTGTTAAAGTCAACGTGTTTTTGAAATTGTCCAACTTCTTCAGAACATAACCATACTGAAGATCCACAACAGACCATCAGGCTCCCTTGTTTCAGTTTGGCGTCGTTGTGAGGGCATGATCGGTGCCATGGCAACATGAGGTAGTCATTACGACCTCTGGGTCTGCCAGCTACAGCATGCCTGTTAGACCATGCACAGATCATGGTCTAAGAGGCTTCGGTCAGTGCAGCACTGGCAGGTATAATGCATTTTCGTGCTGGTGCATTGCAATGCATTATACCAGCGATCAGACTGCTAAAAGTTAAAGTCCTATATGGCAGGGTTCCCCAACTCCAGTCCTCAAGGCCCACCAACAGACTACGTTTTCAAGATTTCCTTAGTATTGCTCAGATGATAATTTCATCACCTGCACAGGCAATAATTCCATCACCTATGTAATGGTAAGGAAATCCTGAACACATGACCCGTTGGGGAAAACTGCCATAGAGGGACTAAGTGAATTTTTTAAAAAAAAATTGTAAAAATATTTTTAAATAGTCATACATTTTTATTTTTTTTTTAAGTATTAAACCAATAAATAAGTATATTTATGTAAAAATAAAAATTCACATATTTGGTATCGCTGCTCTTGGAACAACCCAAACTATAAAACTCACTATTTAACCCCTTAAATCACCATACAGCTTCATCAGTGGAAAAAATAAGCTATATCTCTTAGAATACAGTGACGCAAAAACAATTATTTTTTCTATAAAAGTTATTGTGTAAAAGCGGCAAAACATAAAATTATATAAATGTGGTATCTTTGTAATCGTACTGACCCGAAGGATAAAGCTGCCATCACTTTTTTTTTACCATATGATGAACTGCATAAAACAATTCCTGATTGTTGGTTTTTGTTCATTTTGCCTCCGAAAAATCGGAATAGAAAGATCAAAAAATATCATGTGCCTGAAAATTGTACTAATAAAAACGTCAGCTCGTCCCACAAAAAACAAGCCCTTACATGACTCTTGTTGGCAGAACTGTAGAAAAATTATAGCTCTCAAAATATGGTGATGCAAAAACTTTATTTTGCAAAAAAAAAGCGTTTTTTAGTGTGTGACAGCAGCCAAACATAACCAGATAAATCTGGTGTCGCTGTAATTGCGCCGACCCAAAGAATAAAGTCGTCTAATCACTTATAGCGCACGAGGAACGGTGTAAAAAATAAAACTAATTTTTCACTTGCTGTTGATTTGTACGTTTTGTCTCCCAAAGATCACAGTAAGGCTCTGCTCACATTTATTCTGTGCTCTGCACTGACACTGGGGTTTCTGTGTAAATCTCTGAAATACATCATTCAGACGGAACCCCTGGTGGAATATTCCATATAATGAGGCAGATGGAGGCACTGTGGATGCCGTCTGACCTGTGATCCAGCAGTTTCCATCTTTTTAAGCATGCATAAAAGTGTGGCTTGACCGTTTTGTGCACTTATGAAAAGGACGCCGCTGAACAGAGGCCAGACTGAGTCCAGGGTAACTGCTGCCTCATTATAGTGAATGGATCCCTTGGGGGTTTTATCTGAATCACATCATTCGGAGATTTAGATTGAAACCCCGATGTAAGTGCTCAGCGTAGAGCGCCGGATAAACGAGATCCAAAATGTTATGTAAAATGTTCCTATGAAAAGCTTCAAATCAATCCACAAAGAAAGCAAGTCCCCACTCAGGTCTGTTATCTGTTAACGTAACATAGTCTTCCTTCAACCTTAAAAACTATGTTACTATGTCCATCTAGTTCAACCCATAGCCTAACATGTTGATCCAGAGGAAAGCAAAAAAAAAACATGTGGCAAACACTAAGCTCCACATTGGGGAAAAAACTTCCTTCCTGACTCCATACGACAATCAGACTAGTTCCCTGGATCAACGCCCTATCAAGGAATCTAGTATTTATAGGGGCTTCCACGTTACTGGTAACAAAGGCTTTGGGAAAAGTGCTATTGCTCCTCACCCCCCCACAAGAGATCCAGCGAATTCTGCGCTTCCAAATATCCTCCTCCCTTCAGAGCCCCACAGTGTGCCTAAACCACATTTAGCGTTCACATGTTTGGCATTTCTATAGCGTTGAGAGCCAGAGTAATTTACGGAGTCCATGTCTCCAGAAGCACGAGCTGGGCATAATTTATGGGGCACTACAATGTACGGCGGTCACAACAATAGCAGATTTGCAATTTTAACTCGGCAATATCCACTGCTGCTTGTTTGTGGAAAACACCCATAGAGTCAAAATCGTAACTATACCTGTAGATAAATTCCTAGAATTGTGTAATCTCTAAAATGGGGTCATTAGAGAGGGGATTCTGCTCATCTGGCACTTAGGGGCTCTGTATATGGAGTCCACAAACTATTCTAGGAGTCAAATAGTGCTGCCACTCTCCAGAGTCTGGCCATGTGGTTAAGCTTCTGTTCTGGCACCTCAGGGGCTCTTCAAACGTGACATGGCATCTGCAATCTATTCCAGCCAATTTTGCACTCAAAGTCAAATGGTGCTTCTTCCCTTCCAAGCCTTTCTGTACACACAAACAGTAGTTTTCCACCACATATGGAGTATCTGTGAGCTCAGGAGAAATTGCACAACAAATTGTGGGGTCCAGTTTCTCATTACCCTTGTTAAAATGAAAAATGTGGGGCAAAACCAACAGTTTTGCTGGAAAAATTTATTTTTTCATGGCTCAACATTGTAAAATTCTGTGAAGCAGCAGTGGGTTCAAGGTGTCCACCACAACTCTAGATAAGTTCCTTTGAAGGATGTAGTTCTCAAAATGGGGTCACTTGGGGGGTGGGGAGGAGTTTCCACTCTGTAGGAACATCAGGGGCTCTGCAAATGCTACATGAATTCTGCTATCTATTCCAGCCAATTTTGTGTTCCAAAAGTCAAATGATGCTTCTTCCCTTCCGAGTGCCCAAACAGTAGTTTCCCACCACACATGGGGTATCTGTGTACTCAGGAGAAATTGCACAACAAATTATACTGTCTACTTTCTCCTGTTACATTGTGTTATTGCTAAATTAACCTTTTTGCTAGGAAAAAGTAACATTTTCATTTTTTCCTTCCACACTGCTTTTAATTCTTGTGAAGCAGCTTAAGGGTTAATAAACATACTGAATCTGGTTTTGAGCCCTTTGAGGGGTGATGTTTGAGGCGGGAAAGTATATTTAAATGATTGACTCCACTATGAATTACAACAGCACCTCTACTTGCTTTCAAGTCATTTTAAAAACCTGTCTTGGTATTAAAGTTCACTCATTCACTAGTGACATTGGTCACTTTTCTCTGCACCCTCCAGTTGTGGCCAAAAGTTTTGAAACTGACATTTTGTTTTTCTCTGTTTGCTGCTTAAGTTGTTTTTCATTTAGGGTATGTGCACATACAATCTTTCAGGCAGAATCTGCCTGAAAAAGCACACCATAAAATGAACATAGTGCACAGCAATATCAAAAAGTCATGTGCACGTTCTGTCTTATGTAGTGTTGAGCCACCCCCGTAGTGTTCGAGTTCGGTTCGGTTCGTCGAACACCCGTGTGTTCGCCGAACTGTTCGTCGAACACCTTCGAACACCGTTAAAACCAATGGCAGGCAAACAAAAACACATAGAAACACATAGAAAACACCTTCAAAGGTGTCCAAAAGCTGACAAACTGCTCAGAAGACACAACTAACACATGGAAAAGTGACAAGTACATATAGTCATGCGAAAAGAAAAGAGGTGGAGGAGTAAAAGGAGGGGGAGACACAGATATAGGCATGTCATGCCCTTCTAAAATCCAAAAAGTGAGAAGCCGAGACGGCCAATCCGCTCCTGCCCGTGCCACCTCCGTGTCGCCGGGTTTGTGCCAGAGCCGCGGTGAACCCTGACGGCCAGCCCCCCTCTCCCAATACTGGTGCCTGTCCGCTGGTGGGTCGAGAGAGCCCCCCTGTGGTGGAGGCAGCTCTAAGCTTTTTAATTTAAATTGTCCCTCCAATTTGAATGAATACACTTTAAATCCATTTACAAGGATCTATTGGAGGGCAAGTCTCATGCCAGCAGCCGCGTAATTCCAGCTCCAGTAGCGTCCACTAAAGCTGCTGCAGTTAAAAAGCTTTTATAAGGATCGAGCTCGGCTGTCCACCGCAAGGCATCCTACTGCCAGTCCCAGCCCCTATGCCTTGGGGTGCCTCCTGATGCTCTTCACTAAGTATCCCGTGGTCCCGAAGCATTTCCTTTGAAAAAATTAAGTGTCCAAACTACAGGTGGTGTAGCTTGCTTAACAGCCGGGATAATCCGCTGACTAGCAGACACTGCTACTAGGCACAAAGTATTTCCTGGGCTAGATGCAGTTAAAAATTTGTAAGTAGATACTCTCGTTGGATGCTGAGAAAGCATTCCATATATGATTCTCTTAAAAAGCTTGGGGTAGGGGTCTAGGGGACCCTTTTATAGCCAAAATCACGGCCCTGTATCACAATACGTCACCTAGGCTGAAGATAAATGGAACTGTAGCACCGAGGGCTCGGTTGCTACAGACGTATTGCACCTCACCCAGAGGTGTGATATCTCACTCTCAGATAAGGATGGAGTGTGGATCAGGACCCGACACCTGCATGCATTACACCACATTGCCATGGGGCAGGGCGACCAATATGCCCCTGAGATGGGCACGACAGTCCCTGTCCCTGGCTGGAGTGGGGGGAGGGAACACTGAGGAAGGGGAACCCTGCAGTGCAGGAGCAGGGAGGAAGCAGTTCCTGGGTGCATTGAGAAGGGAGTATAAAAGGTGGGCACCATCTTAGTTCAGTGCAGAGAAGTCTGAGCAGAAGTGGCAGGGAGCAGGGGCTCTGCATGAGCTCTGCTCCGGAGGCGGGCCTAGTAACAGAGGCCCGGGCCTGCAAGAGGGAGAAGGAAGGAAGAGGAGCGGAGAAGGCTCCAGGAACGAGGAATGAAGGGATCCCAGGGGTGCGGACGGGCGAGTCGCCACCGCACGCCCGAATCCACCTGCGTGGAGGGGTCAGGCCAAAGGGGGAGACCGGTCCCCGAACTAGTGGAGGCAGGAAACGACCCTCAGCTAGAAACCGGAGGCTCTGACATTTTATGTGGCGCAGCCCCTTGCTCCACCCGCTAGGAAGGCACCACATAGGGTCAGGGAAACTGGCGCCAAGTTTACCAATAGGAGGCCCGAGGCAGCCGGACAGAAGTGTTGGTAAGAAAGGCCAGACAAAGGACACACAAAGGGGGTCCTGTGAAGTGCTCCAAAGTTATCTGGGAGTTGTCTGAGCCCCTCACCTGGTGAGCACAGTACGACGTGGGCAGCCGTTACCTGCAGACGTGGTCTGGATAATAAGAACTGTGAGTAAAGGCCCTGAACTGCATCACTGACTCCGTGTCGTTACTGCTGCTGCCCTGCACCATCACCCCCATCCTCCGCATACACTGCCCTGAGGCTATACTCCTCCCGTGGGGAGTTATGCTACGCTCTGCTGCACCCACAACACCAGCCTTAGCGGTCTGCCCTGTAGCGGCGGTTCACTCTGACCGCAATCCACGGGTGGCGTAGTCGGACATTTAAACATCAAAACCACATAAATAGTTCCGCCACTGGTTTGACCGCCCTGAGCCACGGAACCGGATCGCCGCCACGAAGACTACAACCACCAGCATCCACCAAAAAGGGTCCGGCTCCGGGTGTCCCAAGGCCCAGGGGGTGCGTCAGAACATTTTCATCACCTTTCACAATCACCAATGGGACAAGGCAGGGATGTCCTCTGTCCCCTCTCTTATACATCCTAGTGACGGAGCACCTGCTCTCATCAATTCGCCATAACCCCAATATTAGGTGGATTGAGGTGGGAGGCACCGAGTACAAGTGCTCTCTATTTGCTGATGATGTCCTAGTATATATCACTCAATCACATATATCCATCCATGCTGTTATGGCTGAAATAGATCACTTTGTTACATGGTAAAATTTTAAAATCAATGCAGCGAAGTCTGAGGCCCTCGATGTCTCCCTCCCTAAATCCATATAGGATTCCATCCAGTCCAACTTTCCCTTTGCCTGGCCCTCACAGGGTATCAAATACTTAGGAATTCCTATTCATAGAGACCTCTCCCATCTATGTTATCTTAATTTTGGGCTCTTTATTGAACAATTCCATACAGACCACGGTTGGCAAGTTGGAACTGTGAGATTCACTACGTGCACCACTGGTATTTTGTGGAAAAGCACATGTAAGATTCTGCAACAGTCTCTGCTGATACTCCTGCATGCGTGCATCCCTTTCTATGGCAGGAATAATTTCTGCAAATTTACTTTTGTACCGGGGATCTAACAGTGTGGCAACCCAGTAGTCAGGATTATTTCTAATTCTCACAATTCGAGGGTCATGTTGCAGGTAGTGCAGCAAGAAGGCACTCATGTGTGTTGCGCATCCAGGAGCACCAAGTCCCTGTTGTGTTGGTGGCGAGGTAACAATCATGCTTCCTTCCTCTGTCCTCTCCCCCCAACCTCGCACAACAGAAATGTGATCAAGGTCTCCCTCATCTGATGAGTCTTCCATCAGTTCGTCCTCCACTTCTTCCTGGGCTCCTGCACCTTCCTCACTAGTTTGGCTGCTACCATGCGCCCTGGTAAAATCATCTCCCCCACCCTCACATGCCTGCCGCCCTGGTGCTGCCGACCGTCTGGACCTTGCAGATGTTAGCCCTTCCGCATACAACTCCTCCTCCTCTACTTCCTCCACCTCCTCTTGTGCCACCACCTGACTCCGAATTCTGTTTAACATGTGCTCCAGCATGTAAATCACCGGAATAGTCATGCTGATAATGGCATCGTCAGCACTAAACATCTTCGTCGCCATTTCAAAACTGTGCAGAAGGGTGCATAGGTCCCTGATCTGAGACCACTCCTCCAGCGTGATTTGCCCCACCTCTGAATCTCGTTGGCCCAGGCTATACGTCAGAACGTATTGCACCAGGGCTTGTCGGTGCTGCCACAGTCGCTGCAACATGTGCAGAGTTGAATTCCACCGGGTAGGCACATCGCATTTTAGCCGGTGAAGTGGCAGGCCCAACGACTTCTGTAGAGATGTAAGTCGCTGAGCTGCGGGATGCGAACGGCGGAAGTGAGCACACAACGACCGTGCCCTCTGCAGAAGGCCATCTAGTCTGGGATAGTGGGCTAAAAATTGCTGGACAACCAGGTTCAACACGTGAGCCATACAAGGCACGTGTGTGACATTGCCCCGGCGAAGGGCCGCACCCAGGTTTGCAGCATTGTCGCACACGGCCTTCCCTGGTTTCAGGTCCAGTGGAGACAACCATTCATGAAATTGGTTCTCCAGAGCTGACCACAACTCCTCAGCTGTGTGACTCACATTTCCCAGACATTTCAATGTAAAAACCGCCTGATGACGTTGAGCCCTACTGCCAGCATAGTAAGGAGGTGTGCAGGATCCCTTCTGCGCAGTTAGAAAGCTTGTGGCATGACCAGACAGGCTTTGGGTGCAGGTGGAAGACCGAGAGGAGGTTGAGGAGGCAGAAGCAGTGGAGGAAAAATGACATAAAGAGGATTGACGCACAACTCGTGGGGACGGCAAGACTTGGACAGCAGCCCCTTGTCCTGCTGTCACCATAGTTACCCAGTGCCCAGTCAGCGACATGTAACGCCCCTGTCCATGCCTACTCGTCCAAGTGTCTGTGGTGAAATGCACCCTGTCACACACAGAGTTTCTCAAAGAAGCGGTGATGTTGTGTGCGACATGCTGGTGGAGCGCAGGCACACCTTTCTTTGAGAAGTAGTGCCGACTGGGCATCTGGTACTGGGGCACTGCGACGGACATAAGGTCTCGAAAATCCTCTGTGTCCACCAGGCGGAAAGGCAGCATTTCTGTAGCCAAGAGCTTGCAGATGGTGAAATTCAACCTCTTAGCTTTCTCATGGCTAGGAGGAAATGGTCTTTTACTTGTCCACATCTGAGGGACCGAGGGCTGGCTATTGTGCTTAGACGGGGTTGATAAGGGTGTCCCCGGCAAACTGCCGGTCTGTGAGGAAGATGCAGGCGGACATGTTAGGTTGCCTTGATCCAAAGGTGGTGCTATCGATGTCGGACAGCGCTCAAGACCAGCTGGTGTTACCACCTCCAAAGAAAATGATGACCTGCCAATCACGCTGGCTGTTGCGGGTAAAGAGGTGGCAGGTCTGCGCCCCAAAACAGGTGTGACTGCTGTCCCCCCAGTCACAGAGGATGAAGAGGCCGTGGATGCACAAGATATGGCAGACGGTGGTTGGCCCGGCCGGCTAGACCGCATTGTAGCACACTGAGCTTCCCACTGCAACTTATGCTTCATGTCCATGTGCCGGTTCATGCATGAAGTACTCAAGCTATGTATTTTTTGGCCTCTACTTAGCTTTTGCTGACAAATGTTACAGATAACACGAGTTGGGTCATCTTTATCGATCTGAAAAAATGCCCAGGCTATGCAAGGCTTAGCACCCATGCGACCTGAAGAGCCACCACGACTTGTGGTGAGAGGCAGAGTTGTGTTTGAGGATGCAGTTGTTGACGTGCTTCCAGTACTACGTCTCTGTCCAGGAAGGCGCAACCTGACCTCGTCGTCACTAGCATCTTCCTCCACCTCCTCTGCTGACCTCATCTCTTGGCTGACTGTGGGTTGACAGTAAGTGGGATCTCCGACCTCATCATCATCACCCTGTGCGTTATCACACCCGTCGTCCTCAGAGCCAACCTGTTCCTGCCCTGACAAAAAACTAAAGTTGTCGCTCCAATCAGGTATTTGAGTCTTATCATCGTCTTCCTCATTGTCTCCACCAACAGGAGTTACAGTTTGGGAATGAGGGTCTACATTATGGTCAGAACCTTCTGCGTCTGGTCCTGGATCCGACTCATAAAGATTCTGGGCATCAGTGCAGATCATTTCCTCGTCTGGATTCACAGAAGCGCTGGAGTCGACCTCTGATTCCCAGGCTATAGTATGAGTAAACAGCTCTGCAGACTCAACCATCTGTTCTACCTCATACTCAGACGGGCAGCTGGAGATTTGGGAGCTGTGAGGAAGCAAGTGCGATTTGGGTGACACCTTTGAGGACTGGAGTATTTGTGATGTTGAAGTTGATGTGGAGGAGAGCCCACTTAAAGGAGCACTTGATATCCGTTGAAGCACCTGCTGTTTTTGTGCCTCATCTGGAATTTGTAGCGATTGGCGTGGCCGTAAGAAAGGGATCTTATCACATTGTCCGCTAAAAGAAGTAGACATTTTAGTTTGGCTGGAAGATGGTCTTTCTTCTGCACCTACCCCACGGACACAACCTTTTTTCCCCTTCCCAACACGCCTATTCCCCTTTCCACCAGCAGCAGGCCTTTTTCCACTCATTTTGGTGGTTAACTAATTCACAACTCTGGAGTTGTTTGCACAAAAAAACAATGGATGGTAACCGAGCAGAGCTGAGTGGCCAAACTGTGGTATTAGGCCAAAACTATTGGCTGGGTTAGATGCAGAAAAAAATTATTTTTAATTTGCAACCTGATGGAGGTCAGTATAGATGGACTAATAGACCAAGTCCCACACACCGCTAGAAGCCCAAATATTTTTTCAGAGCTAGATGCAGAAAATTTTTTTATTCAATTTGCAACCTGATGGAGGTCAGTATAGATGGACTAATAGACCAAGTCCCACACACTGCTAGAAGCCCAAATATTTTTTCAGAGCTAGATGCAGAAAAAAATTATATTCAGTTTGCAACCTGATGGAGGTCAGTATAGATGGACTAATAGAATGATGCTATGCCCAAAAGATTTTACTTCACTAGGTGCAGTAAAAAAATTGGTATTCTATACACAGGTGGTATATCTTGCAACACAGATAGGCTACTCCACTGACTAACACACTCTGCAATAGGCCAAAAAGGATTAGCTTTGCTAGATTCAGCCAAATGCTGTGAAAAAAACTTGCACAGCACTGGCACAGACCTGCCTGGCAAAAACTGATAGGAACTGATGTAACCTAGTCCTGAAAAGGACTCCAATTACAATTAGTCTTTACTCCCACAATCTATCTATTTAAGAGCACAGACCTGCCTGATAAAAGTCGTAGGAAATGCTGTAACCTAGTCCTTAAAAGGACTGCAATCACAACTATTCCCTACTCCCAAGCTATCTGTATATTTGTGCGAAAATTGGCTTGAAATTAACAAGGTATAGCGCACACAGCAACAGCGGTGCCGTCTAACACGCAGCTGCAGCAGTGAGAAAATGGTGGCGACGGGGAAAATGGCTTGGTCTTATAGGGCAAGGACATGTGACATACACTGCCAATCACACATGCCCTTGCTTGTGTGAAAAAAAGCACTTCGCTCCGTGTGTGCGCTGCTGATAGGCTGACAGATTGCACCTCCCCACTGCAAATGCGGGAAAGAGAAAAAAAAATGGAGATCTTCATTGCTCCTGCAGAGATCCATCCCCTGCCCCTCCCCCCGCCCCGCTGTACACTCAAACTGCGTATTAACATTAATTTTCATCATTACTGAGAAAAAATCCAGTTATGATTTTGGTGCACGAACAGTTATCGAACATAACCTCGAACAGCCGAATTTTTCTCAAATTGTTCGTGTTCGCCGACCGGCTCGAACACCGCCCAAAACAGCTCGAATTTGAGATTGGCGAACAGTTCGAGTAGAACAACGCTCATCTCTAGTCTTATGTCACTTGTTTTAATAGCTTCGGAAACCCTTAAGTTGTTGAATGAAGTGACATGCTCATTCTTCGTGTGGCTTGTGCCCACTCTCTATACTGTTAAGAGCCACTGCAAGAATAATCGCAAAGCCGCTTCAGGAAGATCACCACCAGCGGTCTCTTGAAGTGGCTTCACATGGGAAACCTCGGCGGCTGCTCCTGTGTCTGAAAGACATCGAGTGCACATAGCCTAAATCAGTAGTTTCTATGGTTACTTACAAGTGCTTCTCACAAAATTTTAAATATCATCAAAAAGTTAATTTATTTCAGTTCTTCAATACAAAAAGTGAAACTCATAATATATAGTCATTACAAACAGAGTGATCTATTTCAAGTGTTTATCTCTGTTAATGGTGATGATTATGGCTTACAGCCAATGAAAACACAAAAGTCAATTATTCTAATTTACTGAGATAACAAAAAACACCTGCAAAGGCTTCCTAAGCATTTAAAAGGGCCCTTAGTCTGTTTCAGTAGGCTCCACAATCATGGGGAAGACTGCCCTCTGTACATCTGTCAAGTCAGCAGTCACTGACACACTCCACAAGGACAGTAAGCCACAAAAGGTCATTGCTAAAGAAGCTGGCTGTTCAGAGTGCTGTGTCCAAGCATATTAATGGAAAGTTTAGTGGAAGGAAAAAGTGTGATAGAAAAAGGTGCACAAGCCAGAAGCATCTTACCTGAGCCAAGGAGAAAAGACCAGAACTGTTACTCAGTGGTCCAAGATGTTGTTTTCAGATGAAAGTAAATTTTGCATTTTATTTGGAAATCAAGGTCCCAGAGTCTGGAGGAAGAGTGGAGAGGCCACAATCCAAGCTGCTTGAGGTCTAGTGTGAAGTTTCCACAATCAGTGATGGTTTGGGGAGCCATGTCATCTGCTGGTGTAGTTATAACAAACACTGCACTTCCGGGTATACTTCAGTGCACAAGACCCCAATCCTTTAAACAGTGTAAGAAAGACTTGGCACTCTCTTCTTCACATAGACTGAAATATTTTATTGTTCATAGAAATTCCAGATGCAAGACGTTTTGGCCAGTAAGACCTTCATCAGTCATCTGGGAGTTGATTACACTGCAGCAGGCAGCACTGGAAAGGTGTCTGCAGTATCCACTGCTCAGACAAGTGGCCTTACTGACCGAAACGTCTTGAATCTGGAATTTCTATGAACAATAAAATATTTCAGTCTATGTGAAGAAGAGAGTGCCAAGTCTTTCTTACATCTGCTGGTGTAGGTCCAATGTGTTTTATCAAGACCAAAGTCAGCGCAGCCGTCTACCAGGAAATTTTAGAGCACTTCATGCTTCCCTCTGCCGACAAGCTTTTTGGAGATGGAAATGTCATTCTCCAGCAGGACTTGGCACCTGTCCACATTGACAAAAGTACCAATACCTGGTTTAAAAACAACAGTATCACTGTGCTTGATTGGCCAGCAAACTCGCCTGACCTTAACCCCATAGAGAATCTATGGGGTATTGTCAAGAGGAAGATGAGAGACACCAGACCCAACAATGCAGACGAGCTGAAGGCTTCTATCAAAGCAACCTGGGCTTCCATAACACCTCAGCAGTGCCACAGACTGATCGCCTCCATGCCACGCTGCATTGATGCAGTAATTGATGCAGAAGGAGCCCGACCAAGTATTGAGTGCATTTACTGAACATACATTTCAGAAGGCCAACATCTCGGATTTTAAAATCATTTTTCAAGCTGTTATAACATATTCTAATTTACTGAGATAATGACTTTTGTGTTTTCATTGGCTGTAAGCCATAATCATCAACATTAACAGAAATAAACACTTGAAATAGATCACTCTGTTTGTAATGACTCTATATAATACATGTTTCACATTTTGTATTGAAGAACTGAAATAAATTAACTTTTTGAGGATATTCTAATTTTGTGAGAAGCACATGTAAGTACAATTATCAGCATTTCAGAAGTTTTTAAATGTTTATTGATAAATATATCAAGTTTATGCTTAGACTCAATATTTACAGTGTTGACCCTTCTTTTTTTGAAGACTACGGCCTTTCGCCCTGGCTGCTGGATATCAGCTTCTGGGCCAAATCCTGACAACCCATTCTTGTCTAATCTGTACTTGGTGTTTATCACAATTTCTGTTTTCTTTGTCCCCCACTTTTTGAGGATTGACTACATGTTCTAAATAGGATTGAAATCTGGGGAGTTTCCTGGCCCTGGACCCAAAATTGTAATGTATTGTGCACCAAGCCATTTACTTTGCCTTCTAATATGATGTCCATCTTGCTTCAAGCATTATTCATCACCAAATTGCTCCTGGATTGTGGGGAGATGGTGGTCTTGGAGTATGTATAGATCCCATTCTTTATTTATGGAAAAATTGGGAATGAGCCCTCTACTGTGGTTGGCTTGACCAGTTTCTTGTTACGAGCAAGTGACTTATGAGCATTTATGCCTCTCAATGCATCCAATGATTTTATTTTCCTTGGCAGCAGCTGCCTGGGACTGGTTCAATTGCCATTTCTCACCCCAACTCTCCAGCTTCCTCAGGTGTTCCTTAATCGCACTGACCATCCAAAACTATAAGGTTGCTGTTCAAGGCAAGTACCGGCTGACTAACAGAGCCAGCGCCAGCCTTGTGAAGATGTGTAGGAGAAAGATTTATGAATGCATTTTACAATATAGGACATAATAGTAATTGAAGAACGTAGTTTAAAGGGAACCTATCATGTCCAATAACGCTATTAACCTGCAGAAATAGGGTAAATCTGGAGGATAATAGAGTTGTAAAAGGTGGCTGGCCACAGTGCTGAAAGTGTGGCACCTGGGAGAAATAAAGTTAAAGTGCGGAGCCCGGGAGAAAATTAAGGACTTCTTCTGAGCAGTTTCATAACACTATTAATCTGCAGATTTACCCTATTTCTAGGGGTACTGCTGCTCAGAATGTAGCTATTTATGTGAAACATATTAAATAACACACACTATAATGTATAAAACCTTAGCCCATATGATAGGTCAAGAGTAGCAAAACACCAAGGTTACTTACCAGTAGCCGTTTTTTCCAGAACCTATGACAGCACACCTGAGAGAGGATCCGCCTTTCAAGGACAGGAAACCATCTGAAATAAAAGGGCGGCACCTCTTCCCCGCTTCAGTTCGTTACACAGCATTGAGAGGACCTCCATAAAAAAAAGTTATATACAAAAATCCAACACCACATCAAATAACACCCAATAAACGTGCACACCCATATGGTGAGAAAGAAGGGGGGGGGGATATACTGGTGAGGTCATGGGTTCTGGAAAAACCGGCTACCGGTAAGTAACCTTTGTGTTTTCCCTTCACCCATGACAGCACACCTGAGAGAATTTTGGAGAAAGAAACACCTTAGGGAGGGACCACCGCTTGCAGCACCTTTCTACAAAAGGTAAAGTCAGATAGGCAGGATAGATCCAAACGGTAGTGTTTTGAAAAGGTAGACGGTGATAACCATGTAGCGGCCTTACAGATGTGATCTATCGATACCTCTGCCCAAGAGGTAGCCACGGCCCTGGTGGAGTGAGTATTGATGCAGTCAGGGATCGGGGTGTTACTACTCGAGTAGGCTAAGCAAATGGCCTCCCTAATCCACCTGGCTATAGTTGCTTTTGTCACCCCAAAACCCTTCCTACTCCCCTGGAAGGCTACAACCAGGGATTGGCTACGTCTCCACTGGCTAGTTACTTTTATGTATTGTAACAGAGCCCTTCTAACGTCAAGGTTATGAAACTTTTGCTCCCCTGGGGTCTTTGGGCTGTTACAAAAGGAGGGCAGAACAATTTCCTGAGATCTATGAAACTTGAGCACAACCTTAGGAAGGTAGGCTGGATCAGGCCTCAATACTATTCTATCCTCAAATATTTGTGTATATGGAGGATTTATTGATAGGGCCTGCAAATCACTTACCCTACGGGCGGATGTTAAAGCTAACAAAATAATTGTTTTGAGAGTAATGTATTTTGCAGACAACTCCGCAACTGGTTCAAAGGGTTCCATAGTTAGGGTGTCAAGTACTAAATTTAGGTTCCATGGAGGAACTTTGGGTATTGAGACTGGCCTAGATCTACCACAAGACTTAATGAACCTTGTATTCCATTTATTGGCTGCAAGGTTATGGTTATATAGCATACCCAAGGCAGAAACCTGGACCTTAAGTGTACTGGTAGCCAGACCTAACACAAACCTTTTCTGTAAGAACTCCAAGATGGAATTAATTGGAGGTTTTTGGCTTAATGGCTTTCCTGGGAAATCTACAAATTTTCTACATGTTCTACCATAGATTTTGGTGGTTATGGGCTTTCTACTTTTTAAGAGTAGACACTAAACCTGATGAAAAACCTTTACACCTCAATATTGCCCTCTCAAATTCCACGCTGCTAGGTGGAAACCTTTCACTTGAGAGTGGAATATTGGTCCCTGAACTAGAAGGTCCGGCGTCTCTGGTAGGATCCATGGGTCTGAACGTGACATCATCCTCAAAAGGGAGAACCATGGTCTCTTTGGCCAGAAGGGGGCTATGAGAATCACTCTCGCTTGATCCTTCCCGATCTTGCTCACTACCAGAGGTATCATAGTTATTGGAGGGAAGGCATAGGCCAACTTGAAGTTCCAAGGGATCTGGAGAGCATCTATTGCCAATGGGTTTCCCCTTGGGTCTAGTGAGCAGAACTTCTCCACTTTCCTGTTGTTTTTGTCGGCGAACAAATCTATCTCCGGTAGACCCCACAGCTGTACTATCTGATGGAATATTCTGGGATTCAGGGCCCATTCCCCTCGTCTCAACTTGTTGCAGCTTAGGAAGTCTGCTCTCGTGTTTTCTATGCCTCGTATATGTAGCGCCGTAAGAGATAGAAGATTTTGCTCCGCTATTTGAAAAAGCCTGCCTACTGCTTCCTGAAGAGAATGAAATCTTGTTCCTCCCTGGTGGTTTATGTAGGCCACAGTGGTTCTGTTGTCCAACATAACCCGAACAGGACGACCCTGGAGTAAAGGGAGGAAGCCTTCTAAAGCGTTCCTCGCTTTGAATTATGTGATTTTCTAGGTGTGCGCCCCACCCTGAATTGCTTGCGTCGGTCGTGACTACCCAGCGTGCCCCGCGCCAGAGGCGCTTGACTGCGCGTCACTTCCGGTCACATGGGCGGCAGGGGGAGGGCGGCGTGGTGGTGTACGGAAGCCCAGGACCTCCGCACCGCCTGCGCCCGCACGTGCAACAGGTCCCTGGGGAACCTGCGGACGGCGCTACCAGCACCTGAAGGCCGGCGCCACGGACAAAAAGCCCGCTCTTCCAGCGCTGGGACAAGCCTGGGTAAGTCTCTTCAGCCACCTGATTACTTCATGAGGATTCCCATCAAGGACAGGAAACCAACTGAAGCGGGGGAGAGGTGCCGCCCTTTTATTTCAGATGGTTTCCTGTCCTTGAAGGGCGGATCCTCTCTCAGGTGTGCTGTCATGGGTGAAGGGAAAAATGTAAGTGTTTTTTTCACTAAGTTTATTCTTACCATAGTCCACGTAAAGTGAAAAAAAGTTGCTAGTTGTACTGAGAACTAGGAACAAGTGAGATTAGGCCATAAATGTAGAAGACACTGCTATGGATTGTAGAAACACATCTTCACCTCTTTGGTCTAATGGAAGTTGCCAAATAAGGTAGGTTCTGCCAATGTGGGGGGATACTGTAGGGAGTTCAAAGGTGGTGATATATTTGTCCACAGGAGACTGTAATATTGCAGATTTGGCATCTTTGATGGCCACTACAAGAAACCAGTAATCCCGATCTGTAGCCGCTGTCTCTACCCCTTTGATGTGAAAATTGTTTTTTTCTTTCCAAGTATCTGTTACCTCTGTGCAGGCAGCCTTGGCTTCTGCGCCCTACATCCTCAGTGCCTACAGCGCTTACCAGCTTCTTTTCTGTGTCAGCCTGTATAGTTTGGTAAGGTATTTATTTAGTTGGGGCTCAACTCTACACTGTGTTCCAAATTATTATACAAAAAGTGTTTAGGAGTGATCAGGTAAGAATTTTTTTGTTTGTCAGTTAAACTCATTGATGGTGGTGTGTGTCAGGGCTCTTTATATCACTGTAAGCAATTGCAGACACCTGTGCTAATTAGTTTGGCAGGTGTGTCCAATGAAAGGCAAGACTACTTAAGAAGGCTGTCCCACATTATTAAGCAGCCTACATTTTCTGCCAAAATGGGAAAGAAAAAGGATGTGTCGGCTGCTGAGAAGCAACAAATTGTGGAGTGTTTAGGTCAAGGCATGACTACAATCAACATTGCCAAGACACTTCATCGTGAACATCGCACAATCAAGAAGTATGTAGCTGATTCACAGTACACATGTGTGCGTGCTGATAAGGGAAAATAGAGGACTCTTTCCTACAGGCATTTACGTCAGGTTAAAAGAGCAGCGGCAAAAAAGCCTTGTCATAGCAGCAGACAAGTTTTTGCGGCTGCTGGTGCCTCCAACGTCCCCCGAACAACAAGATGCAGGGTCCTTCAGAGGTTTGCAGCTGTGCGTAAGCCATCCTGTCGACCTCCTCTATCCACTGCACACAAGCAGAAACGGCACCAGTGGGCCAAACTATACATGAAGACTGACTTCAAAACTGTTTTGTTCACCAATGAGCGAAGTGCAACGCTCGATGGTCCAGATGGATGGAGTGGAGGATGGCTGGTTGATGGACACCCCATGCAAACACGGCTATGGCGCCAACAAGGAGGAGGTGGAGTAATGTTTTGGGCTGGAATCATGGGGAGAGAGATTGTCGGCCCCTTTAGGATCCCTGAAGGGGTAAAGATGAACTCCATAATGTATGTTGAGTTTCTCAAACAGCACTTCCTGCCATGGTTCAAGAAGAACCGTGCATTAAGCAGCAAGATCATTTTCATGCATCATAATGCACCGTCTCATGCTGCACATAACACATCTGCATCTCTGGCTGCTATGGGCATAAAAGGGGACAAACTTATGGTGTGGCCCCCATGCTCCCCTGACCTCAACCCCATTGAGAACCTCGGGAGCATCATCAAAAGGCGTGTCTATGATGGCGGGAGGCAGTTCACATCTAAGCAACAGCTCTGGGAGGGTATTCTGTCCTCATGCAAAACAATTAAAGCAGAAACCATCCAAAACCTGACAAATTCAATGGACAAGAGAGTTCAGAAGCTCCTTTCGAACAAGCGGTCCTATGTGCAAATGTAACATCACCTAGAATAAAGTTCTGAGTGTCAAACTGTTTGATTTCAGTTTGTAATAACCTGCTAATGCTTATAATTTCAAAAATGACCATTTTTTTGTTCTTTATTAAAATGAAAAGGTTGAAAACTCTGCTGTGCATAATAATTTGGAACATGCATTTTGAGTGTAGTTTGAGTGTTTTATTTTTTAAAAATATACTGTTATCATAGGCAGTTTGTACAAAAACCTTTCAATTGTACTCTAATAGTTATTTGACTGGAAAATTACAATGACTGCAATTCATATAGGTAATTTGGGAAAATCTGAGAAAATATTATTTGCAGAATAATTTGGAACACAGTGTATTACTTGCAAGATGACAGCATCACAAACTGGTTGTACCCTAAGAAGGTGAAAATAGAAAAAAAAAAGTCCTACAGCCACCATGAGGGGCTATCCTCTACTGATTACTTTGGTTATTGTAATATTACAAGTACATTTTGAGCACCTACCCTTTCCTGGCTTGCATAAAATGCATAAATACAAAAGAAAAAACAAGAAAATTGAGCTCGAGTTCAGTTGGTATACATGCAGCAAATAAACGCATGTTCACATTGGCCATTAAATAGACAGAAACAAAATGATCATAAACCATGTTGTAATTAATAAGTAAAAAAAACAAAAGGGCATTTAAACAACATAGGGTTCTTAGTAGATTTGTGCTATTTTGATCAAAAACAGTGTCTACTAAGAACCCTGTTATTTAAAAACACTTTTGCTTTTTTTTTTTTTTTTTTACTTTTTTAGTTACAGCAGGGTTTATGATCATTTTGTTTCTTGTAGCTTCTGTCATGGTTAGTACCTAGTAGGACCCCCTTTTGAAAGTATTGTGGCTTGTAAACGCTTTTTGTAGCCAGCCAAGAGTCTTTCAATTCTTGTTGAGAGATTTTCATCCATTCTTACTTGGAAAATTCTTCCAGTTCTGTGAAATTCCTGGGTCGTCTTGCATGCACTGCTATTTTGAGGTCTAGCCACAGATTTTCAATGATGTTCAGATCAGGGGACAGTGAACTACCTTCAGCTTGCACCTTTTGATGTGTTTAGGATCATTATCCAGTTGGAGAAGCCATCCTTTTTTCAACTTCTGCTGTTTTACACATGGTGTGTTTGCATCGAGAATTTGTTGAAATTTCATTGAATCCATTCTTCTCTCTACCCGTGAAATGTTCCCCGTGCCATTGGCTGCAACACAACCCTTGCTATATCCTCATGCTTAATGGTTGGCGAGATGTTCTTTTCCTGAAATTTTGTGCCCTTTTTTTTCCACACATACAGTACAGACCAAAAGTTTGGATACACCTTCTCATTTAAAGATTTTTCTGTATTTTCATGACTATGAAAATTGTACATTCACACTGAAGGCATCAAAACTATGAATTAACACATGTGGAATTATATACTTAACAAAAAAGTGTGAAACAACTGAAAATATGTCTTATATTCTAGGTTCTTCAAAGTAGCCACCTTTTGCTTTGATGACTGCTTTGCACACTCTTGGCATTCTCTTGATGAGCTTCAAGAGGTAGTCACCGGAAATGGTTTTCACTTCACAGGTGTGCCCTCTCAGGTTTAATAAGTGGGATTTCTTGCCTTATAAATGGGGTTGGGACCATCAGTTGTGTTGTGCAGAAGTCTGGTGGATACACAGCTGATAATCCTACTGAATAGACTGTTAGAATTTGTATTATGGCAAGAAAAATGCAGCTAAGTAAAGAAAAACGAGTGACCATCATTACTTTAAGAAATGAAGGACAGTCAGTCTGAAAAATTGGGAAAACTTTGAAAGTGTCCCCAGGTGCAAAAACCATCAAGCGCTACAAGAAACTGGCTCACATGAGGACCGCCCAGGAAAGGAAGACCAAGAGTCACCTCTGCTTCTGAGGATAAGTTAATCTGAGTCACCAGCCTCAGAAAACGCAGGTTAACAGAAGCTCAGATTAGACACCAGGTCAACGCCACACAGAGTTCTAGCAGCGGACACATCTCTTCAACAACTGTTAAGAGGAGACTTTGTGCAGCAGGCCTTCATGGTAAAATAGTTGCTAGGAAACCACTGCTAAGAACAGGCAACAAGCAGAAGAGACTTGTTTGGGCTAAAGAACACAAGGAATGGACATTAGACCAGTGGAAATCTGTGCTTTGGTCTGATGAGTCCAAATTTGAGATCTTTGGTTCCAACCACCGTGTCTTTGTGCGACGCAGAAAAGGTGAACGGATGGACTCTACATGCCTGGTTCCCACCGTGAAGCATGGAGGAGGAGGTGTGATGGTGTGGGGGTGCTTTGCTGGTGACACTGTTGGGGATTTATTCAAAACTGAAGGCATACTGAACCAGCATGGCTACCACAGCATCTTGCAGCGGCATGCTATTCCATCCGGTTTGCGTTTAGTTGAGACCATCATTTATTACCCCAAACACACCTCCAGGCTGTGCAAGGGCTATTTGACCAAGAAGGAGAGTGATGGGGTGCTACGCCAGATGACCTGGCCTCCACAGTCACCAGACCTGAACCCAATTGAGATGGTTTGGGGTGAGCTGGACCGCAGAGTGAAGGCAAAAGGGCCAACAAGTGCTAAGCATCTCTCGGAACTCCTTCAAGATTGCTAGAAGACCATTTCCGGTGACTACCTCTTGAAGCTCATCAAGGGAATGCCAAGAGTGTGCAAGGCAGTCATCAAAGCAAAAGGTGGCTACTTTGAAGAACCTAGAATATAAGACATATTTTCAGTTGTTTCACACTTTTTTTACGTATATAATTCCACATGTGTTAATTCATAGTTTTGATGCCTTCAGTGTGAATGTACAATTTTCATAGTCATGAAAATACAGAAAAATCTTTAAATGAGAAGGTGTGTCCAAACTTTTGGTCTGTACTGTACCTTTGATCATGGTCACCAAAGAGTTCTATTTTAACCTCAACGCTCCACAAGACTTGTTTCCAAAAAGCATCAGGCTTGTTTAGCTGTTCCTTTACATACTTCTGATGCTGAATTTTATGGGGAGGATGCAGGAGAGGTTTACTTCTGATGATTTTTCCATGAAAGCCGTATTTGTGCAGGTGTTTCTGAACAGTAGAACACTGTATCACCACGCCAGAGTCTGCTAAATCTTTCTGAAAGTCTTTTGCTGTCAAGCAGGGGTTACGATTTGCTTCTCTAGAAATCCTACGAGCAGCTCTCACTGAAATTTTTCTTGTGCTTGCAGACCTCATCTTAACCACTGCTCCTGGTAACTGCCATTAATTAATTACATTTTGAACTGAGGAAAGGGCAACTTGAAAACGCTTTGCCATCTTCTTATGGCCTTCTCCTGCTTTGTGGGC
This sequence comes from Phyllobates terribilis, assembly GCF_046119375.1. Classification (NCBI taxonomy): domain Eukaryota; kingdom Metazoa; phylum Chordata; class Amphibia; order Anura; family Dendrobatidae; genus Phyllobates; species Phyllobates terribilis. Next base: position 28,567,227 of record NW_027362768.1, on the reverse strand, counting down.
CTCCACCATTTTCAGAGTTCTAGGCTGCTGTTTTCTTTTTTAGAGGAGGCTGGGTTTTTAAATAGCTATGAGATTTGCATCACCTAATGATAGTGAACAAGCCATAACCCTAATAGGCTGATTAAGATTTGAAACCATGGTCAAAGTTATCTGAGCACACAAATTTCCAGGGGTGCCCAAATTTTTGCATCGACCCATTTTCCTTTTTGTAATTTTTAAAGTGAAAAAAAAAAAAAGACGATTTTTTTTTTTTGTTTAAAATGCAAAGGAAATATGTCATCTTTAACTTTAGGCCTTTTAGAAATAATTTCATCTTCAACTTTCTTAAAGGGATTTTCCACTACTTTTCACCCCCACTATATATCACAGCTCTTCAAATCAATACCTTTTGTAATATACTAGTATTAGATGCATAGCTTCTATGAGCGCATCTCAGCAGGGATCACATGGTACTGAATGGTCAGAGATTCTTCTTCCTCTTCTGTTTTCTCTGATACTTCCTTTTCCAGCACAGGAATCCTACAAAATGAAAGGAAGTTGTCACTGTGCTCCTGGTGGAGGGTGTAGACGTTTTGGATTGAATGACAGCTCGAGCATGCATCCTGAAGAGTGAGGAGGGAGGGAGGAGTTTGGGTGGAGAATGGAGAGGGGTGATAAGTGCTGGCTCACAGGCCACTGCAATGCATGATGGAACTTGTAGTATTAGAGCACAGTACGCCTGGAGACAGGAAGTGATCGCTGTAAACATCAGAGCAGCAGCTGGCGGACACCAAGTGATGCTATCTGCATGATAAAAGGTACAGGTATATATTACTATAATAAGTGTATGGATGCATTTACTGGCACATAATAGCAAGATTAATGAATAGAAAATGAAATGAGTTAGCGTAGTGGATGACTTTTTTAACTGTTCACAATAGCAGTAATTTTGACCAGGAGTGCCCAAACTCTTACATGCCACTGTAGATTGCTTTATACACAATGTGTCTTTAATGAAAAATACTCTCAACTGTTACAAAAGACAATAAAATCTCACTATTGGGGCTCATTCACACCAGGGCTGTGGAATCAGTCACCCAAACCTCCGACTCCTCAATTTCCACGACACAGACTCCCTCATACATGGCTCATGTGTAAGTGATACATTTACTGCAGCACAGATTCATCTCAGCTAAAAGTCTAGACCCTTAGATCAGGAATAGGGCAGACATTTATAGGACATTTCATAACTTTCCCAAATTCTTATGAAAAAAATATTCCACACAAACTGCATTGAACTACTGTACCCAATTTATTCTATATTTTAGGAGTTGGAGTCGGTCCATTTTATACCGACTCCACAGCCCTGATTCACACATCAGTATTTTTTCATATACGCAAAAGTTTCATGTTCCATCAGTGTTTTGACCAGTGCGTCTGCAGAGTTTGGTTGGTAAAACATCAGCATTTCATTTCATTTTTTCTCAGATGGAATAAGAAATACTGATGGCGATCTCTCTATCTTCTCCTATCAAACAGTTGGTGAAAAACGAACAGCACACAGATGGTATCCGAGTGCTGTCTAATTATTTTCATGGAGCCATAGACTTGCCTGGAGTTTACTTGGATTAATAGAGGACCACTCCGTGCGAGAAAAAAAAAAATCAGATATGTGAACTACCCCATGGGTTTTCATAGGTAAAAGTGCTATCCACTATAAAAGCATTCGTATGAGAAAAACTGCCATGTGAATTAGCCTTTAGAAAATGACATTACTCAGTTGCTGCTCTTCAAGACATGTTTCCTGTTAGTCTCATTGCCAATGACTCCTGTACAAAACAAATGTGCAATTAATATGGTGACATAAACCCCGACCAGCTATCCAACACTGAACGGCGGTGAGGAACAAGTATCCAAACTCTAAATATCCGGATAACACATGGAATAAACAAGGCGCTACATTTCACCTCTATGAAAGAGAAAAATTGCTGTAACACCAGACGAGAGAATTCAATATTATTTGTCACAGAGTTATGGAAGGACTGAGATGTCTTTCTCATTGACAGCACTGTCAGCGGTCATTATATACGGAGTATATTCCAAATTCACCAATATAAAATTGTTCCTTTGAATCTAAAGGGGTTGCAAATAGTAGAATACTAAAATGAATAAGAAACAGAAGTCTGTCAGCAGTCCGATTCCCCTCAATCACAGTGCAGCACCTTGTCCTTACAGGCCAGTAGTTGGTGATGGCTTTGCATCAAGTGTCCAGGAATGTGCCCGCCTTATACTCTGAGACAAGACTATGACGCCTCTGTGAGGAGACGCCTGGTTGGCGGTTCACAGCCCGCAGTCACTTCCTGCAAGAATAAGAGAATATAAGGATAAGATTACTTCCCATACCCATTATATGCAGTGACAGCTGCCTCTTTAAGAACATGCCAGTAGAAATAACAGAATAGACGACATGTAGAAAATACTTTTAAAAATAATTTTATATGCAATAAAGGCATAGAGTAGAAGTCCCCAACCTGGAGCTCGCGGGCATATGATGTGGGGCTCGGGGCTGTCTGCCAGCTAGACCGGGACTAGCAAGCAGCTATGAAGAGCAGCTCTCCAGATTGTGACTGTTGTGAGTAGCCCCTCACAGGAGAGCAGAACTGGATGTGTATATACGGACCGTAGGGGGTGACGATAGCGGATGACACTAAAAGTCAGAAAATGTGCTTTAAGCTGGAAGCAATAGTGCAGTGTGAGTATCTGATCCGAGAAAACTATTGGTGGGATGGTGGGAACATCTGGATATAAGCCTACTGCCCCTGTGTGATTTCTGGGGTGGAACTTTGGCTATCATTACACCGGTAATGGATGCTCTGGGTGTCACTATTGGTGGTTGGGAGCTGGATGTCACTACTTGGGAGGGTGTAGGGGAAGGAGCTGGATGTCACTACTCTGAAAGCACTGGATGTGGCTCATGACCATCTCTCAGTGCTGAACATGGCTCACACAAACATATAAATCAGACGAGTGCAATTCGAGACAACATCACATAGCACTCTGACAAATGTAGAAAAAACTCACAGATGACCATTGATTCATTTACTCAGCTCACATCGGACTGAGAAAAAAAATTGCAGCATGCTGCGATTGTGTGCTAGAATCCGATCGCATTTGCCAATGCAAATCAATGGGTGCGAGAAAAAAAAAATTCATGTCACACAGACAACGTGTGTGCCACTTGATTTTTGAGCACCAATCTCAAGGGAAACCCAACATTTCATCAGCCAAGTACAGTAAATTCACAGCCCGAACCATCAAAATAGAATAGATATATCTGTCAGTAATATATAAGTGCAGTGCGTGTGTAGTTTACTGTAAATGTATTTAGCTAATAAACATAAAAATAAATGAAAAAAAAAGGGTGTGGTGTCCCCACTTATTTTTAATAACCAGATGAGGGAAAGCAGACAGTGGGGGCTGGTGTTATTATTCTGGGAAGGAAGCAATAAACATGGAGCTTCCCGGGTTATTAATATCAGCTGACAGCTGTCTGCTTAGCCTTTACTAGTTATTAAAAAAAAAATGACGTGGGGTCCCCCCTATTTTTAATAACCAGCAAAGGCTAAGCAGACAGCTGCAGGCTGATATTAATTGGCTGGAAAGGGGCCATGGACCTCCCAGACTAATAACACTAGTCCTCAGCCATCCTAGAAATGGAGCATCCATTAGATGTGCCAATTCTGGTGCTTAGTCTCGGCTCTTCCAGATTGCCCTGATGCAGGGCAATAAGTTCACACGCTGCGAGCAGTGACGTCAGTAAGGTTACTGCAGTTCATTGGCTGTGAACCTGTGAACGGTGATAACCTTACTAACGTCACCGCTCTTCACAGCAGCCGGATTGACACGCTACTCTCAGTGTGTTCCGGCGGTCGTGTTGAGTAGTCACATTACTGATGTCACCCCTCAGCGCAGCCTTCAGATGTAGCAGAGTCAGGGATCTCGTCATGGGACCACCTTCTTATGGATTTACTCTAACACATTGAATACCATTAAAACATAAATAAAGAGGGTCTGCGAGAGCTTTTTACAATTAAAGGACTTTTCTGTGTTATTTCTTTTGACTACAGAGTTTAAAATGGGGGTGTCTTATAGAAACCGCCCCAATACTAACCCCTGGGTTTGATTTCAGTGGACATTACACAGCTGACATCTACCCCAACACCATCTCCCCAATTGCCAGCGCACAAGGGCACTCAGGAAGAGCCGAGGCTAAGCGCCAGAATTGATGCATCTAATTGATGCGCGATTTCTGTGGCTTGCCTAGGGCTGGTATTATTAGTCTGAGAGGGGGCCAATATCCATGGCCCCTTAACCTATTAATATCTGACGGCATATGTCTTCTTAGCCTTTGCTGGTTATTAAAAATAAGGGAGACCCCACAGCATTTTTTTTTTAGTCCCCCCTTTTAAGTAACCAGTAAAGGCTATGCAGACTGCTGTGAGCTGTTATTAATAGTTTAGGAAGATCCATTGATAGTGGCCCATTCCCAGAATAATAACACCAGCCCCAAGCTGTCCCTCAGCTATTTAGTAAAAATAAGGTGAACCCCACGCCATTTTTTTCCAATTAATTTTTTAATAGGTTTAATAAGGCTAAACACCCTTTAGTGCCACATGAAAGGCATTAAAGGGTGCTAGTTTGTTATATGTAGGGGGCTCGTGACATTAAATATTTACAGGACATCTATCCTATTTAGTCTATCTATTTGTATATAAGACGGCTTTATTAGTTTGTAAACTAGCTTTCAATATCAAAGAATTATTGTATGTAAAAGCTGATGTTAAAAATGCATTGCATACAGATGTCTTACTCGCATGACACTCGTCCTTCTTTTCTGGATCAACATCGGACAGATTTTTTTTTTTTATACGCTAGTGTGACTCCAGCCCTAAAGAAAGAAATGGTGTGGACCACTGGCGTAGCGACATAGACACCATCATTTCAATTTACGCCCACTTCAGGAAATAGTTTGCACTGTTGACAAATGAGTATTATAGTTGACTGAATATTACTCACTTCTTCTCCATCAGCGTTCTGATCTGAAGAATCCCCTTTCAAGATACCTTTAAAAAAAAAAAAAAGTCAAGCAGCAGATTAATCTTTTTGGGTCATTGCTTATTTAGAGCAGGCAGTGCTCCCTGACACTATGGTGGTCTCTCAGTCATAACTGAGATGAAGCTTTCACTTCCTCATCAAAAAGAAGTGCTGCATCAGCTGATGTACAAGTAGTAAAGTAATGGACCCACATAAATTAAAGTAGGTTACTGGATGGATGGTCTTACAATCAGACTGGCCATACATGTCCTTTGATATCAAATTTTCTGGGAACGTTCCTTCAGGATTGATTTTTCCTACACTAGTAACTGTATCTTTCTTATCCAGACAATGACTGAGTCATCAGTCTGAGAAATTATTGTTCATTGTTAAACTATTAACCAACGAGTGATCATTTTGGTTACGATTGTTTGCTTTGATCAATTTTAGACGAATGTGTATGGCCACCTTAATCCCTTTAGGACGCGTGTCGTAATAGTACAACACACGTCATAACCCCGTTTGGTGCGGGCTCCGGCGCTGAGCCCGCACCTTTCCGGGCACATGACAGCTGATATGTGCCCGCAACAGCCGCTGGGGGAATCGCGATCCACCCGCGGCTGTTAACCAGTTAAATGCTGTTGTCAATCTCTGACAGCGGCATTTAACTCGCGCTTGTGGGAAGCACATCATTGGCCCTGCCCATCAGCGACCCCGTCACATGATTGTGGGTCGCAGATGGGTTGGCATGACAACCCGGTGTCTGCAGGAGACACCCGTGTTTGTCACTGCCAGATTGCTATGAGCGCCGCCCAGTGGTCGGCCCTCATAGCAAGTGAGCAAATCTGCTACACATAGGCGATCTGATCATCTCCTATGTGTAGTACAGCAGATCAGACCAGTGCAGCTTCTAGTCTCCCATGGAGACTATTGAAGCATGCAAAAAGTAAAAAAAAATATAAAAAAGTTTAGATCACTCCCCTTTCTCACCATTCAAAATAAAACAATAAAAAAAAAAAAACACACACACATATTTGGTATCGCAGCATTCAGAATCGCCCGATCTATCAATATTTTTATGGTGTTCAATAGTCTCCTTAGGAAACTTGAAGCTGCAATCATCCGATCGCCTGTGCTATATATAGCAGGGTTTCAGCAATGCTATGTATAGCAAAAAATCACATCCTCCTAAGAACGACCACCATAGGCCGGAGTTCACAGGAGTATCGCGAGTCTTCTGACTTATGACAACCCATAGGGAAATTTGTCTTAGATGTGGTGATTTAGGTGCGGACTTTTGGCACCATATTTGGAGTTGTACAATCACACAACGATATTGAAATGCAGTGATCAGCACGTTATCAAAGATAATAGGAGCTCCAGAACTTGTGCTCTGGGAATTGAGGATGAAGAAGTGCAGCCCCAGTACGATAACATATTTCTCTGTCAAACTAGACTTCTAGCTACTAAGGCAATAGCACTAAGATGGATGGAGCGGGAGGCCTCCCACTATCACACAATAGAAAAAAATTAGTTAATGACATAGTATTATACGAATTCATAATACATACGAATAGAGGGTGCCCTAAAACATTCCGCAAAATTGGGTGAAAGTGGTGTGATTCACCTCTGTCAGCCAAAGCACTGTCCTCCTCAATCTCACGCTACATCCCCTGATGTGGTCCGGGAATCAAACTACATAGGATGGCAATTCTCACAAACTTTGCTTTGAGTAAATATATATTTAGATCTCTGCCACATTCATGTAATTCTGCTGTTTCAGTTGTGTGCAGTGCTCATTTTATATACAGTGGCTTGCGAATGTATTCACCCCCTGCCTTTTAACCTATTTTGCTAAATTATAACCTGTGTTTAAATATTTTTGCAATCCGATTTGTGTGTGGTGCATCAGGACTAAACAGTCTAAGTTGATGAAGTGAAGTGAGAAAAATATAGGCATAAATTGAACTTATGCGATCAAATAAATAAAAATTGGTATGTGCATATGTATTCACCCTTTTGCTATGAAGCCCCTCAAATTTCTGTTATAAAAAAAAATGTCCAAATCTCGGATGATCCCCCTGAGCACCATCAAATCCATTATCATTAAATGGAAAGAGCATGGCACCACAACAAACCAGCCAAGAGACTGCCGCCCATCAAAACTCTCAGTCCGGGCAAGAAGGGCATTAATCAGAGAGGCAGCACAGAGACCAAAGGTGACCCTGAAGGAACTGGAGAATTCCCAAGCAGAGACTGGAGTATTTGTCGTTATGACCACAATAAGCTGTACACTTCATAGAGGTGGCCTTTATGGAAGAGTGGGCAGAAAAAAGCCTTTACTTACACACAAAAATTACAAAGCTTGTTTTGAGTTTGCCAAAAGACATGTGGGAGACTCCCCAAATGTATGGAGGAAGGTGCTGTGGTCAGATGAGACCAAAATTTTACTTTTTGGCCACCAAGGTAAACACTGTCTGGCACCAAACCAACACAGCTCATCACCCCAAGAACACCATCCAAACAGTGAAACGTGGTGGCAGAATCATGCAGTGGGTATATTTTTCGGCAGCAGGGACAGGGAAAATGGCCCAAGTCGAGGTGAAGATGGAGGGTGCAAAATACAGGGATATTCTTGAACAAAACCTGTTTCAGTCTGTCAGTGATTTGAGACTGGGACAGAGTTTCACCTTCCAACAAGACAATGACCCAAAGCATGCTGCTAAAGCAACACTCGACTGGTTTAAGGATAAATGTTTTGTAGTGGCCTAGTCAAAGCCCAGACCTTAATCCAATTGAGAATCTGTAGTCAGACTTGAAGATTGCTGTTCACCAGAGGAAAACATCTAACTTGAAGGAGTTGGAGAAGTTTTGCCTTGAGAAATGGATAAAAAATGCCAGTGGCAAGATGTGGAAAGCTCATAGAGACTTATCCAAAGCGAATTGCAGCTGTAATTGCCTCAAAAAGGAGGCTCTAAAAAGTACTGACTTTAGGGGGGTGAATAGTTGCACATTGAAGTTTTCAGTTATTTTGGCCTATTTGTTTTCTTCACAATAAAGAGATTTTTATTTATTTAATTATTCATAGTTGTAGGCATGTTCTTTACATGAACTGATGCAAACCCTCAAAAAAACAGTGAAATTTCAGGTTGTTAGGTAGCAAAACACAAAAACTGTCAAGGGGGTGAATACTTTTGCAAACCACTGTATATCCTAATGTATTACAATTATTTTTTGCTAATTTGATGCTATATCATCTACATTACTGTATATGATGTATAATCTTATACACGTAAATCTGATCTTGATTGTTTTTTCTTCTTCTGTATGTTTGTAATGTTTATTATGAAGTATTCTTCAATAAATCGAGTTTACAAAAAGAAAAAGAAAAAAAGAATAAGAAGAAGATGGAAAACAGACAACACCACCAAAAACTAGACAAAAACAGGCGCAACTTCAATAATTATACACAAAAAGGCCTTCATATTTTATATAATCGTGGCAAAATGCCAATTGGAAAGTACATGGCTAATAGTTACCACAAGCCTACTCAACATTAGATATAATAATAGGAGAAGCCGAGTACATATAGGCATAAAAACAATATAACTTTATTAGATACCAGATATAAAAGTAGCCACTGGAAGTGGCAGCATAGAATAGATAATAGATTACCAAATACAGCACATAGTAATATGTATACAAAGTATATATACTAGACAAAATTCCCTCAAAGTGGAGGAAGGGGAGAAGGTAAGCACAAAAAATAGTAGAAATAGCAGACACCATACATATGCACAAGTCTGTACAGGTGCACAGGTAAGTATACTTCAATAATGAATCAGGAGTTTAGCTTCCCCCATCACAGTGTTCTCTCCCAACCCAGAGGCCGGATATCTCATAGTTGTAGCGTGACTTTACTTCTGCCTGTGGAGAGACTTCAGCCTCCCTTTCTTATATGGCTAGAGTATTTACAGTGCATTGTGAAAGTATTTGGCCTCCTTGAACTTTTCTACCTTTTGCCACATTTGTGGCTTCAAACAAAGATATAAAATTCTAATTTTTGGGGAAAGAATCAACAAAAAGTGGGACAATCGTGAAGTGGAACGAAATTTATTGGATATTTTAAACTTTTTTAACAAATTAAAAACTGAAAAGTGGGGCGTGCAATATTATTCGGCCCCTTTGAGTTAATAATTTGTAGCACCACCTTTTTCTGCGATTACAGCTGCAAGTCGCTTGGGTTATGTCTCTATAAGTTTTGCACATCGAGAGGCTGAAATTCTTGCCCATTCTTCCATGCTAAACAGCTCGAGCTCAGTGAGATTGGATGGAGGGCGTTTGTGAACAGCAGTTTTCAGCCCTTTCCATAGATTCTCGATTGGATTCAGGTCTGGACTTTGACTTGGCCATTCTAACACCTGGATACGTTTATTTTTGAACCATTCCATTGTAGATTTTGCTTTATGTTTGGGATCATTGTCTTGTTGGAACATAAATCTCTGTCCCAGTCTCAGGTCTTTTGCAGACTCCAACAGGTTTTCTTCCAGAATGGTCCTGTATTTGGCTCTGTCCATCTTCCCATCAATTTTAACCATCTTCCCTGTCCCTGCTGAAGAAAAGCAGGCCAAAACCATGATGCTGCCACCACCATGTTTGACAATGGGGATGGTGTTTTGAGGGTGATGAGCTGTGTTGCTTTTACGCCAAACATATCGTTTTGCATTGTGGCCAAAAAGTTTGATTTTGGTTTCATCTGACCAGAGCACCTTATTCCACATGTTTGGTGTGTCTCCCAGGTGGCTTGTGGTAAACTTCAAATGAGACTTTTTATGGATATCTTTGAGAAATGGCTTGGTTCTTGTCACTTCCATAAAGGCCAGATTTGTGCAGTGTACGACTGATTGTTGTCCTATGGACAGACTCTCCCACCTCAGCTGTAGATCTCAGCAGTTCATTCAGAGTGATCATGGGCCTTTTGGTTGCATCTCTGATCAGTCTTCTCCTTGTTCAAGATGAAAGTTTAGAGGGACGGCCGGGTCTTGGTAGATTTGTAGTGGTCTGATACTCCTTCCATTTCAATATGATCACTTGCACAGTGCTCCTTGAGATGTTTAAAACTTGGGAAATCTTTTTGTATCCAAATCCGGATTTAAACTTCGCCACAACAGTATCTCGGACCCGCCTGGTGTGTTCCTTGGTCTTCATGATGCTCTCTACACTTGAAACAGAACCCTGAGACTATCACAGAGCAGGTGCATTTATATGGAGACTTGATTACACACAGGTGGATTCTATTTATCATTACCAGTCATTTAGGACAACATTGAATCATTCATAGATCCTCACTGAACTTCTGGAGTGAGTTTGCTGCACTGAAAGTAAAGGGGCCAAATAATATTGCAAGCCCCACTTTTCAGTTTTTAATTTGTTAAAAAAAGTTTAAAATATCCAATAAATTTCGTTCCACTTCACGATTGTGTTCCACTTGTTGATTCTTCCCAAAAAAATTAGAATTTTATATCTTTATGTTTGAAGCCAGAAATGTGGCAAAAGGTAGAAAAGTTCAAGGGGGCCAAATACTTTCACAAGGCACTGTATATCTTAAATACAAAGAAAAGTCTTTAAAAAAATAATAAAAAAGATCTATAAATTAAACTCCATCTTGGTCACAGGAGGTGATAAATCTGAAGTTCTGAGTCTCTTTACCACCTATAAATATCATCTTCAGTAAGGTCCCCTGCAGATAGTTAGATAGTAATTGTACCATGGAGTCTGGCACAGGGAATAGAAATAGTTCATGGTTGTCTTCTCAGCTTTGTGGCATATTGCTGTGCTGCTGTAAAGGCTGCGGCGCTTCCCTGATGTGAAGGGGAGAAGCAATTTGCATAGGCAGCTGGTCAGTGATCAGAGGATCCCCACCCAAAGATCTGACACTGGGCAGAGTCACAGACCATGCACATCTGTCACTAATAAGGTCATGCACACCGATACACACTTTGAACACCAGGTGGAGCTATATTATATAAGTAAATATCACAACTCTTTACCTAATTATTTTTTTATTCTTAAAAAAGGTAAATGGTGGTCATTTTTAATATTTACTGGATGGACAACCCCTTTAAAGGACCAAGAAAATTATTTTTTTTATTTTTGCTTCCTCACATTTCATCAAAGATAATTTTTATTTCTAAAGGGTTAGTTCAGGCAAAAACTAAAAATCTGGCCTTTAGCCAAAGTCATGGAGCTATACAAGCTCCCAAAGTTTAATTCACTTTAATATTGCCATTACAGAGAACCCCAGCTGTCCCCCACTAGGCCGCCGCTGAATAACAGGGCAGAGCAGTCGTTAGATCATATACGATTACAATAATAAGCGTCCCCGCAGGATGCTAACAGTGATGATGAGGCTTGGATAATGGGAGATGTACAATTACCTCAGTCCTAGGTCAGGCTCCATGACGTAGCGGTGCTAACTGCCAGATTTACATTTCCGCCATTGTGGGGTGGGGTCTGCAGTGTCCATCCGCCACTGACATCTACATGGAGAGAGCCGAGTTATGGGGATGGCAGCCACTTCATGCTTCAGTGTGGAAGAAATGTAGTAACAGGAATAAAGAGGGGCACAAAACCCGAACAGTGTGTGAGTAGGAAAGAGTTTCAGCTTTGACCAGAGTCTTCCTTTATGGTCATGTAAATATTTTAGGCCTAATTGTGGGATGGCTTTCTGTATTTTTGAGCTTCATTTTGAGGTAAATATGTGGTAGTATTAGATTTATGATTTTTTTTAGAATAATAGATGAATTATTAATTATTTAGGTTGACATCATACGATTATCAACTTTAGCCCCACCCACTTTTACATCAGAAGAAGAGGATGGGCATACAAACACAACACTGGGGAAAGGAAAAGTGGAATCATCAATGACAACCAATCCCATTTCAGCTCTTATTTTTCAAAGCAATGACCTGATTCCACTTTTCCTCTGCACCAGTTTAGCTGCCTCGCCCTTAATATGCCTTATTAACAATCTTCACATCAGGCTGTTGGAGCAACAGCAGCTGGCGATATCTGAACTGTTGAAGTCCGCTAATGTGAACAGTCGTCTTGATTGTACCGTGTGACCACTTTGGTTTGTGCCTCTAAGTCTCTCCTCTAATCCTCCATGTTGGTGATGATACAAGATAATGGTTGCTGTATGTCTCAAGTAAAATAGTTAAAAGGGATTGTCCACTATTTGGACAGCCACTTCTAAATACTCTAATCTCCTGAGTAAAATAAATGAAACCTTATGCTCATCTCCCACACCTGTAATGTCAGCGCCTGTCCCACCTGCGCTGTTCCAGCAATGTCAGCGCCTGTCCCACCTGCGCTGTTCCAGCAATGTCAGCGCCTGTCCCACCTGCGCTGTTCCAGCAATGTCAGCGCCTGTCCCACCTGCGCTGTTCCAGCAATGTCAGCGCCTGTCCCACCTGCGCTGTTCCAGCAATGTCAGCGCCTGTCCCACCTGCGCTGTTCCAGCAATGTCAGCGCCTGTCCCACCTGCGCTGTTCCAGCAATGTCAGCGCCTGTCCCACCTGCGCTGTTCCAGCAATGTCAGCGCCTCTCATACCTGCGCTGTTCCAGCAATGTCAGCACCAGGTCTCCTGGTGCGTGACAGCAGCCAGTTTTGTCTAAGGTCATTGCGCATGAAGCAGTCCATCAGCAGCAGCTGACTGGCTGCAGAGCACATGTGGCATAACCATGTCACACAAGCACCAGGTGACTTGGCGCTGACATTGCTGGAACGGTGCCAGTGCGGAAAATGAGTATAAGGGTTTTTTTCATTTTACTTGAGGAGTTACAGCAAGTAATGAGTTGTCCAAGTAATGAAAAATCCCTTCAATTCTCCCACAAAGAGTGCTAAATGTTTCTGCTAAAAACTGAAATCTGCAACCCAGGTGAAGGAGAAATGACATCTTAGGTAAGTAGTCTGAGTCTTACTTGTTTGACGCCTACTATCAATCCATAATTCATGGATCACCTTTATTGTACAACATGGAAAGTGCTTCATGGGGCCAATTGTCATTCTGTTAATGCAAATTTAGCCAGGAATTTGCCCGCAGGTTTTCATATGTGACGTTGTGCTGGGACTGCTATACCTGAGCACAGTTCTGACACAGGATTGTACAAGAATAAAGCTAAATCACATGTCCTAGCTTAAAGGATATCGACGCCTTCAGGGATTTTTTTTTTATTAAATTCAGTTTCGTTGAAAATTTTATGTAGTTTGGCTTTTAAAGGCTCTTTGTTTCCCTGTAGAATGAGTTAACTGAGAATCCATTAGTGAGCTACTTCTGACTGAGAAGTTGTAACTCTTATCAGTCCTTTTCTGAACACCCCTGTATTTCATGAACACAGACCACATGAAAGTTAAATTGAATGTGGTCATAAATCAGCTGAGGAGCTCAACACAGATAATAGTGTTACAAATGATGAGACGGGAATGACGCCACCAGCAAAAGATCTCAGCAAGGGAGCAGGTCACAAAGAAGAGCGAACTCTCGGTCACTGACAGGGGGCTGGTACGAGGAGGACAAAGAGGGAGAGAGGCCAGAGAGCTGGAAGTGCAGTGCATTTGCAAGCTCATTTGCAGACCAATTTCTAGAAAATGGAAAACTGGACTTGTATAAGAGAGGTATGTATACCTTACATACACAGTGGTGAAATAAGTATTGAACCAGTCACTAATTTTCTAAGTACCGTAAATATATTTCTAAAGGTGGTATTAACATGAAATTCTCACCAGATGTCAGGAGTAACCCACCCAATCCACACAGGAAAAGAAATAGAACCAGAGATGTCCATAAATTAAGTTTTATGTAATAATGAGAAATGACAGGGAAAAAGTATTGAACACATGAAGCAAGAGAGGTGCAAAAAGCCATGGAAAGTCATCACACTAGCTGAAATCTATCAGAAATTACGAAGCAATCTTGCCAATTAGTGAAAAATAATATTAGCTGGTTCAACTGAGGCCTATAAAAAGGTATCTCATAACAAACACCTCATGATGGATAAAACCAGTGAGCTATCTCAAGACATTCACAACCTTATTGTTGCAAAACATACCGATGGCATTGGTTACTAAAGAATCTAAACTACTGAAGGTTTCAATCAGCACTGCTGCGGCCATAATTAGGAAGTTGAAAGAACATTATTTCACCATAAACCAGAAACTTTTCATTTTAGTTTTGAGTCTAAAAACCTGCTGACAGGTTCTCTGAGCAATTGTATATTCTAGCAGTATGTCAGCAATTACAGAGATGATAATACTCTTTAAAAACAGGTTACATTACTGGAATACCTTAATTTGTTATTTTTTTACCTTTCAGCTCCAAAGATTTGTCATGTGGAGTCCCTTCCTTCAATGCTGCTTCTCCATGAGATGTCTCCTCCACAGCTCTACTTTGTGGTTGACGAAAAGATGGATCCGGTTCAGTCTCTTCTCTGCTTTCATGTTCACCATAAGAATTGTGCTCCACAGTCTCCACTTCTGTGTGTTCTTGAACATCAGATCTCTCATGTGGAGGCTCAGTTTTACAATGCGTTGTAGTTTTTTTCTGTGTAGATTCAGGTTTCTTTTGATCAGCGACAGATTTCTGCTCCATCGGTTCTTCTTTACTTTGTAGCTGACCAACAAAACTTTCCGTTACTGGCTTCCCCCTTACCTGTGGACTATGAGATCGCTCCTTTGGCTGCTCTTCTTTTCGATGACGCTCTCCCGGAGAGCTCCGCTCTACTCCTGCATTTTCTTCCCTGCTCAGCTCTGTGAACTCTTCCCTTCTCCGTTCTTGTCCACCGTACTGATCTCTTACTGGAAAGTTCACGTCTGTAAACTACAAAATAGTATAAGGTTTCAAAACTACAAATCAGCCACCTATAAAAAGAGTACAAACTATATGACATTGCCTGATCTTATACTGGTATACACACTGGCACAGGGCCTTTATGCTTCCTTATTGCAGACAGTTTCTAGGGGAGAACACCACCACAGGAACAGATTACAGCCGACGATGCTGGCATTTTTTTTTCAGTTTTTCCAGCACAGATTACTGGGCCTACTGGAACAGTTGAACAGGCGTTCCTATGCTGTTTCATAGTAAAAGATGACCATTGTATCAGTCTGATATGTTCCCGTCAGGATCCAGTTTTTCAAATGAACAAATGAAGACCGAAGCATTTTTTTGTGTAGGTGAACAACTGGGACCTGACTTTTTTGCAGAATGCCTGTCCATAGAACCTCGAGGACCATGTTTTTTTTTTACAAGATAAAAAGCAAGAGGTAGCAACAGAATAAAAAATATGGTGTGAACCCGGTCTTATCAATACCCTGTTATGCTCTGTTCCCAAGACATTTCGCCTATATGGCAGACATATGCATTTATATACAATACATTTTCTGTAATATATTGATAGCTCTCTGAGGGGCAAACATAATGCACAATAGTAATATGTATTCCTCCATTTTTACAACACAAGTCAGGAAGCAGTAAGTCGCTGATCAGCCACATTTCATCTGAGCAGATTACCTGCAGTGTTCAAGGAGCATTTTGTATAAAATGATTCTAAATGTAAAAAATTGTTATGTTCTGTATGTCAGAGAAAATCAATATTTTTTATTTATGGGACAACCCCTTTATTACGAAGTACCTATTATCAGAGCACCTACATTGCACTAACGTTTTTTACAGGCCAGTGCTCTGCTGCATTTGTCAACGCCTATGGACACTGAATGAAGCAGCGTGGCACATGCTCAACTGCAGCTCCACTCAAGCTCCTCCGCACCGCTATTGTTCAAGGGCTTATGATCCCCATTATAGGGATTGGTCATAGCCCCTGTGGTGGGGCCCACAGAGATCAGACCATTTACTATGTTATTGTGCATAGCTGATAAATGTTGAAAAACACCTTTAATGAAGTATAAAATGTTGCTCAAAAGTGAGTTCCCCTTTAACCTTAGAATATGTACTCTTCCCATTAAACTTGAAAGACCCACATGTACAATTAATTTTCCACAAGTTTTGCAGTAAAACTTGGAGGTTTCAAAAGAAACATGAGAACATGTGACAAATCTTCTCTTGTGATTTTTGCTTTGATCTGATAAATGTTAAAACTTTTAAGAAAAAGTTTTGGTGGAGACTTAAAGGGGTATTCTCATCTCCAAGATCCTATCCCAACATGTAAGTAGAATAATAATAATAATAGCAAATACCTTCAATTAGAAACGTAGTATAGTTTTTCTGATTCGGTATCTTTCTTTCCTCATGTGCGGGCATTGCAGGATCTTAGGTATCCATGGTTACGACCACTGCCAACTAGCTAACTATATCAGTGGTCGTAACCATGGATATCTAAGGTCCTGCGATGCCTGCACATGAGGAAAGAAACAGTGAATCAGAAAAGCTATACTACATTTCTAATTGGAGGTATTTGCTAATATTATTATACCTACTACATATTAGGATTGGAACTTGGAGATGGGAATACCCCTTTAAGACCCCCGATACAACTTAGATGGCTGCCGTCCAAATGAGGGTTTGGACAATTGTTCGGCCAGCATCTGCTTCGGCCATCTCTCCCATACACAAAAGCGCTCTTTTGGCGGAATGCTCCTGTGTTCTCTATAAGAATGCTGTCAACTGTAAATATTTGAAAAACAGTTTAATATAAATAAATAAATAATGCTTTCGACTGATACCTCTGGAGGCGACTTCTCTCCAAAAGAGCAAAGCCATTGGCAGTCCAAAATCGGACAGGATCCTCCTCTCCTCAGCCATCACCTGTCCTGCTCTCCCACACACATTAGGTTGTATTAATCTAATGTGTATGGGGGCTGTAGCGGAGGCTAACCATATACAGATTATAGGAAAATTGAGAAAATTATTGGCACAAATTTACATCTGGTTAGAACAGCATAGAAAGATTTTTTGCAATCAGTGTTCCAAAATGTATTAAGACGCATGTGTCTTTTAGAAAATGTGGCGTAAATTTCTCCAACAAGCCTATCTCCTTTTACCATCATAACATACTCTAATAACATGCACACACTCTGTATCATAAAACATTATCTCGCACAATGCAGCAGAGTCGGAGATATTACTCTAAATAGCAGAAGTGCTAATAATAACTGTAAAAACTTACATTCTGTCTGCCATGTGAAATATCCATTGCTTGCAGGTTCTCTGGCCTCTGATTTGGGGAATAAGGTGAATTTTGTAGATAAACTGGTGGATATTGTGGTGCTATGTAGGGGGGCGGCGGATGCTGGAATTCAATATTATTTCCATAAGGAGGTCTCTGTGGTTCTGCTGGCGGCAGTCTTTGCTGCGGAGCTTCTCGATTGTTCCTGAGCATGAGGACCGGAACAATTGCTGGAATGGCCACATAACATGCAACCTGCAAGAAGACAAATGTCAGGAAAAATGAGCGTCCCTTTAATCAGTTTTCAACATTAGATGTAAACACTAGAGAAGTGTGTAACACCTATCCAAGCTGCACAAGAGGGGTTCGGCGGGACGGTTTCCATGCACCAATTTATAAGGATGACAATATTACTTGCTGTTAAGTTTGCAAATATTCACATTCAACTTATGGCTACATGTTAAGCCCCTTAAAGGGGTATTCCCATCTCCAAGATCCTATCCCAATATGTAGTAGGTGTAGTAATAGTAATATTAGCAAATATCTCCAATTAGAAATGTAGTATAATATTTTTGATTCACTATCTCTTTCCTCATGTGTAGGCATCGCAGGACCTTAGGTATCCATGGTTACGACCACTAGCTAACTAACTGTGACTTTATCAGTGGACGTAACCATGGATACCTAAGGTCCTGTGATGCCTACACATGAGGAAAGAGATAGTGAATCAAAAATATTATACTACATTTCTAATTGGAGGTATTTGCTAATATTATTATTACTACACTTACTACATATTGGGATAGGATCTTGGAGATGGGAAAACCCCTTGTTCAAATGGGTCTATCTTTTTTATTTTTTCATCGACATAACCGTATAAGGACTTGTTTTATGTGGGACAAGTTAGGTCACGTGCACACGTTCAGTACTTGGTGAGTTTTGTAAGCCAAAACCAGGAGTGGGACAATTGGAGGAAAAGTATAATAGAAACAGGTCACCACTTCTGTATTTATCACCCACTCCTGGTTTTGGCTTACAAATAATTAGGTAAAAAAACTCACCCAAACCTTAATATGTGCACATGGCCTTATAGTTTTGATTGACACCATTAATTTTACCATATCACTACACGGTAAAATAAACGGTGCCAATTAAACCTATGACTCGTCCCACATAAAACCAGCCCTCATATGGCTAGGTCAATGGAGAAACAGGAAAAACATACCAAGTACAGTGAAGTTGCAAAAAGAAAAAAAAAAAAAAAAAACACAACACCACCACACAATTCAGCCATTGTTTTTTATTTTTACAGCATTTATTGTTTGGTAAAATGAAAATGACTTGGCAATATGATTCTTCAGATCTGTAAGAAAATATTACAGCAATGCTAAAACTATATGTATTTATACAGTCATGGCAGAAAGTGTTGGCAGCCTTAAAATTGTTCCAGAAAATGATTGAAATTACACGTTTTATTATTCTCATTTATTTCCTTTGTGGGTATTTAACCCCTTAACAACATTTTACGCACTAATACGCGTCTGTGCCCTGGGACTTAAGAGCCAGACCCGTATTAGTACGTCATCGCGATCGCGCGCGCACACAGGCTGTGCGGGCGCGATCGCCGCCGGGTGTCAGCTGATTGTCACAGCTGACACCCGGTACTATGTGCAGGGAGCGGTCCTGCACCGCTCCCAGCACATTAACCCCCGCGATGCAGCAATCGAAGTCGATCGCAGCATTGCGGGGGCAAGGGGAGGTGATCGCAGATACTCACCTCCTCTTCCGGCTTCCAGCGCTGTCTGCAAAGGCTTCCCGGGTGTTGCCATGACGACCCGATGTCGTCATGACAACATCCGGGTCACTAGACAGCAGGAAGATTGTTTGGACATGTGCAGTGCATCTTGAAACAATCTTCTCACTGTGCAGCGCTGACAGCCTGCATGGCACAGGGATGGTGCTGCATTCCTGTGCCATGCAGGCGATCAGAGAAAAAAAAGTGAAAGTCCCAGAGTGGGACAAAGTAATAAAGTATATAAACTTTCAGAAAGTGAAAAAAAAAAAATAAAAATTGCAAAAATATAAAAAAAAAAAATAAAAAAAATAATTCACCAAAAATAAAAATATAATGTACCCATCAATAAATATTATTATAAAAAAAAAAACAATAAAAGTACACATTTGGTATCGCCGCATCTGGAATAACCTGACCTATAAAACTGTCCCACTAGTTAACCCCTTCAGTGAACACAGAAAAAAAAAACAAGCAAAAAACTATGCTTTATCACCATACCGCCAAACAAAAAATGGAATAACACGCGATCAAATAGACAAATATAAATAAAAATGGTACCGCTGAAAACGTCATCTTGTCCTGCAAAAAACAAGCCGCCATACAGCTCCATTCGCCGAAAAATAAAAAAGTTATAGCTCTCAGAATAAAGCTATGCTAAAAAATAATTTTTTCTATAAAATTGCTTTTATTATGTAAAAGTGCAAAACATAGAAAAACGATATAAATGTGGTACCGCTGTAAACGTACTGACCCGAAGAATAAAGCTACCTTATCAATTTTACCACATGCAGAACAGAATAAAAAAAAACAAAAAAACAATTCCTGAATTGTTGGTTTTTGTTTATTCTGCCTCCCAAAAATCGGAATAGAAAGTGATCAAAAAATGTCACGTGCCTGAAAATGGCACCAATAAAAACGTCAACTCATCCCGCAAAAAACAAGCCGTCACATGACTGTCTGCCAAAATCAGGAAAAATTATAGCTCTCAAAATATGGCGATGCAAAAACTAGATTTTACAAAAAATGTGTCTTTTAGTGTGAGACAGCTGTCAGTCATAAAAACCCCATATGATTCTGGTATTGCTGTAATCACACCGACCCGAAGAATAAAGTCGTCTAATCACTTATACCGCACGAGGAACGGCGTCAAAAATAAACTCTTGGGTTAGGATTGGGCTAGGGTTAGGGCTGGGTTTGGGGTTAGGGTTGTGCTAGGGTTAGGGTTGTGCTACGGTTAGGGTTGTGCTACGGTTAGGGTTGTGATGGGGTTGGGATTTTTTTCAAAAGTAAGAAAAAAAGATGACGATATGGCGACTAGTGTTGAGCGCAAGTGCTCGCTACTTGAGTTTGCATCGGGTGCTCTGGTATGCATTGGGTATCGTGGGTATTTGAGTGACATGCTTGAGTCTCTGCCCCATATGCTTCGCGGCCAAAAAAACTTTACGGGGATTGCCTGCCATGCACGAGCGATCCCCGCATGTTTTTTTTGGGTGTCTAATTACCGTGAAACATGTGGAGCAGGGACTCGAGCATGTCACTCGAGCACACGCTGTACATGGTGCATACCTGAGTACCCGATGCAAACTCAAGTAGCGAGCACTTGTGCTCAAGAGTAATGACAACTTATTCAATATGATGACCTAATGTAAACAAATTCTGTGTCGTACCTCTGGGTTTAAAATGTTCACTATACACCTTAATAAAATCCTTGAGGGGTCTACTTTCCAAAACGGGGTCACTTGTGGGGGAGCTCCAATGTTTGGGCACACAGGGGCTCTCCAAACGCAACATGGTGTCCGCTAACAATTTGAGCCGATTTTCCATTCAATTTGTTAGCGGATACCATGTTGCATTTGGAGAGTCCCTGTGTGCCCAAACATTGGAGCTCCCCCACAAGTGACCCCATTTTGGAAACTAGACCCCCCAAGGCACCTATCTAGATGCATAGTGAGCACTTGGAACCCCTAGGTGCTTCACAAATTGATTCGTAAAAGTGAAAAAAAAAAAACACTTTCATTTTTACGAATCAATTTGTGAAGCACCTGGGGGTTCCAAGTGCTCACTATGCATCTAGATAGGTGCCTTGGGGGGGTCTAGTTTCCAAAATGGGGTCACTTGTGGGGGAGCTCCAATGTTTGGGCACACAGGGGCTCTCCAAACACAACATGGCGTCCGCTAATTATTCAAGCAAATTTTACAATCAAAAAGTCAAATGGCGCTCCTTCCCTTCCGAGCCCTGCCGTGCGCCCAAACAGTGTTTTTTCCCCACATATTGGGTATCTGCGTGCCCAGGGGAAATTGCACAACAAATTTTGGGGTCCATTTTTTCTTGTTACCCCTGTGAAAATAAAAAAAATTGGGTCTAAAGTAACATTTTTGTGAAAAAAGTTAAATGTTCATTTTTTTCTTCCACATTCCAAAAATTCCTGTGAAGCACCTGAAGGGTTAATAAAGTTCCTGAATGTGGTTTTGAGCACCATGAGGGGTGCAGTTTTTAGAATGGTGTCACTTTTGGCTATTTTCTGTCAGAAAGACCTCTCAAAGTGACTTCAAATGTGATGTGGTCCCTAAAAAAATGGTTTTGTAAATTTTGTTGGAAAAATTAGAAATCGCTGGTCAACTTTTAACCCTTATAGCTCCCTAACAAAAAAAAATTTTGGTTCCAAAATTGTGCTGATGTAAAGTAGACATGTGGGAAATGTTATTTATTAAGTATTTTGTGTGACATATCTCTCTGATTTAAGGGCATAAAAATTAAAATTTTGAAAATTGCAAAATTTTCAAAATTTTCGCCAAATTTCCATTTTTTTCACAAATAAACGCAAGTGATATCGAAGAAATTTTACCACAATCATGAAGTACAATATGTCCCGAAAAAACAATCTCAGAATTAGGGGGATCCGTTGAAGCGTTCCAGAGTTATTACCTCATAAAGTGACAGTGGTCAGAATTGTAAAAATTGGCCTGGTCATTAACGTGCAAACCACCCTCGGGGCTTAAGGGGTTAAACAACGTTAAAAAAAAAAAAAAATATGCAAACTGGACATAATTTCACACAAAACCCCAAAAATGTGCCGGACAAAATTGTTGGCACCCTCAACTTAATATTTGCTTGCACATCCTTTGGAATAAATAACTGTAATCAATCGCTTCCTATAACCATCAACAAGCTTCTTAAATTGCTAAACTGGAATTTTGGACCACTCTTCCTTTTGCGAACTGCTCCAGGTTTCTCATATTTAAAGACGCCTTCTCCCAATTTTTAGATATCACTACAGGTGTTCAATGGTATTTAGATTCGGACGCCTTGCTTGACACTTCAGAACTCTAGCACTTTGTTTCCATCTATTTCTGGGTGCTTCCTGAAGTATGTTTGGGGTTATTATCCTGCTGGAAGATCCATGACCTAGGATGCAAACCCAGGTTTCTGACACTGGGCAAAAATTGCAACCCAAAATCCTTTGGTAATATTCAAATTTCATGATGCATTGCACACAGGCAAAGCACCCAGTGCCAGAGGCAGCGAAACAACTCCAAAACATTTTTGGTTCTCCACCTTATTTAACTATAGATACAGTGTTATTTTCTTTGTGGGTCTCATTCCATTTTCGGTAAACAGTAGAATGATGTGCTTTACCAAAAAGCTCTATCTTGGTCTCATCAGTCCATAAAAGATGCTTTCCCAGAAGGATTTTGGCTTACTCACGTACATTTTGGCAAACTGCAGTCTGGCTTTTTTATGTCTCTGTGTCAGCAGTGGAGTCATCCTGGGTCTCATGCCATACACTTTCATTTCATTCAAATGTTGATGATGGTACTCGCTGTCACTGATGCACTTTGAGCCTGCAGGATAGCTTGAATTTCTTTGGAATTTGATTGGGGCTGCTTATCCACCATCCAAACTATCATGCGTTGCAACCTTTCAGCAATTTTTCTCTGCCGTCCACGTCCAGGGAGAGTAGCTACAGTGCCATGGGTTATAAAATTCTGAAATATGTTGCGCACCATGGACAAAGGAACATTAAGATCTCTGGAGATGGACTTGTAACCTTGAGAGTGTTGATATTGTTCAACAATTTTGGTTTTCAAGTCCACAGACAGTTCTCTTCTCCTCTTTCTGTTCTCCATTCTCAGTGTGGCACACACAGACACACAATTCAAAGAGTCAGTCAACTTCTCCCCTTTTTATCTGGTTTCAGGTGTGATTTTCATATTGCCCACACCTGTTACTTGCTACAGGTGAGTTTGAACAAGCATCACATACTTGAAACAAAGCTGTTTACTCACAATTTTGGAAAGGTGCCAACAATTTTGAACAGTCCATTTTGGGGGTTTTGTGTGAAATTATGTCCAATTTGCCCCTTTTTCAGTTTTTTTGTGTTGTTCCAAAACGCATAAAGGAAATAAACGTATATAACAAAACATGTGTAATTGCAATAATTTTCTTGGAGAAATACTTCATTTTCTGTAACAATTTAAAGGGTGCCATGACTGTATAACAGGTTCAAGTCCCTAAAAAAATGAGGACACAAAAGTAATTTTTTTTTTAAACAAATTAAAAAATATATAAAGACTTATATGAAATATAACTAGCCTCTTACTTCAGCACCCTTAGAATCTTCAGTACTAGATCAGGACATGCAGGTGGACAGCAGTGTGAGCAGCCTCTTACCTCAGCACCCCTGGTATCTCCAGTATTAGATCAGAAAGACAAGGTGGACAGCATAATGTGCAGCCTCTTGTTACCTCAGCACCCCTGGTATCTCCACTATATCCAATTGAAGCACATCTTCTGCACATGAATTGGACAGAGATTTCTACTGCACATGCTCACAGGCACCTGTACTATTACATTCTGGCACAAGTTTCTGTCAATGTAACAAGACAGCTGCAATTTTAAGTCTGTAGCGAATACCTGCCTGTATAAAATGAGCATGACTTGCTTGCATAAATCAACTTAGGATTTTTTATATATAATCACATTTACTTATTTTTATCCCCATTTCTGAAGAACTTTTAGGCTATGTGTCCACGATGCAGAAATGCTCCGGATTTTTTCCTGAGTGTTTCTGCGTCTCCCTGGCAGAAAAAACACATGCGGATTGTACATGCGTTTTCCTGCCAGGGACATGTGGATGTGAAGCGTTCTTCATTGCATTTCCACATGCGGGTTGTCAAGCGCTTTCCAAGCGATGTTAGCATCACTTGGAAAGTGCTTGTTAACTTGGTCACACTATATAAATCCATGCAAAAGGCATGGATTTATATAGTGTGACCGTAAAGAATGTTAAAAAATAAAAAAATAAATCTATACTTACCTTCTGATAGCCCCTGGAGTCTTTATTCAATCAGTCCCGGCTTGTCAGCAGCTCGCGGTACACTGAAGGACCTGCCGACGTCAGCGTCGCGTGACCAGTCACATGACTAAATGACGTCAGCGCAGGTCCTTCAGTCCACCGCGACCTGCCGGCAAGAGAAGACAAGCACACCCCGGGCCATCAGAAGGTAAATATAATATATTTTTTTATTTTATTCTTTTTTTTTACAGGTTCTATGGTACCCGGGTCCGGAGGAGAGTCTCCTCTTCTCCAGGCCTGGGTACCATCCGCACATTGAACCGTGTGATATCCGCATGTGCAGATGCAGTGATGCGGATGTCACGCGGTCCAATGCAAGTCAATGGCGGCGATTACGCTGCGAGTCCGCAAAATTAATGGACATGCTGCGTATTTTTTAGATTCAGCACACACTTGCCACAGCCCAACAATTTGTGCAGCATCATGGTAGATCAGCTGGAGACTTGGTTACAATTAGTTCTAAACTGGGATCCTCAGCAGAGAGGTGGCGGTATGGATAACGACACTGGCAGGCCACACTGCTTTCTGTTAATGGACCACATTCTGAATCTAAAGATTGTCCACATTTTGAACATGACATCTGCAAAGATTTTGTCCTTCCTCCTGCCACCAGATGAAAGTCTGCACTCCCTGCAGTCTCGCATTGAGAAAGAGACTGGAACAACAACATGCAACCAAGAATTGTTGCTTGAGATGGGAAAATCTCTTGATCCCAGGAAGCCTGCTTCCCAATGTGTAATCAATGGAGTGCGAGGGTGGGACACCTATATGGTATATTTGTTTGACAAAAGTAAAAATGCGTATGAAGGCCCCTTTCAGCCGAGGCACCTATCGGACTATGTGAATTTTATTGTGCAGGATAGTAAAGCTCAGCTTCCCATGCTGCACCATCGTAAGATGTGGGCAGAAGCTGTCCATTATGTGTCCGGCTTGAAGGAGGACTACAGCCGTCTATTTCAAGGCCAAAGGGCAGCCATGCTTAGTTTGCTGCGGTATAATGCGTATTTTTCCGCAATGATAATCCGCAGCGGAAATTTCCGCAGCATGTGCACAGCACATGTGGATTATCATTGGGGACCATGGGGTACATATTACCAAGCGTTTTCGCTGCGGAAATTCCGCGGCAAAAACGCTTAAAAAACGCATAGTGGGCACGCAGCCTTAAGAGTAAAAGACATTTTCACCAGGCTGCCAATAAAGTTCACTCTTAGCCACTGAGTAGAGCTTAAAGGGCTTCTTGTGGAAAATGGAATTTTTTTATGCCCCCAAAACTTTTCTAAATTTTCTCCATAACACGTAGATGAGAATTTTTAAAACCTCATCCACATTTACTATATTGTTAATTCATATGCCTTTGTGGTGCAGGATCCTAAACGTCAACATGGCAGATCTGATGCACAAATTCCTGCGACTGTCCTATTCATCTTTACAAAGTTTCCAGAAATCTCTTCACAACCTACGGAAACAACCTATTCAGACGAATGGCCTGAATTTTCAGTTGTATGAATTTCTGAAACAAATCTGCTAAATACAATATAAATTCACCATGAAGGACTGATTCTTTACAACCTACTTAATGCCATCTCAATTTAGGTCACTAAACGAGGGTTGGAGCCAGTGGCATACCGCCAATGGCGGCAGGCCACGCCACAGCTATGGGGCCCGTGAGCGGAACGAGAAGGATAGGTGAGTATTGCATTTACGGGGGGGAGGGGGAAAGGTTGCGGCGGCGGAGGAGCGGTCACTGCTGCTACCACGTGTGCCCGCTGCTAAAGGTAAATGAATATTCACTCTTCTCCATGCCTATGAGCATGGAGAAGAATGAATATTCATTCTCTTTAGCAGCGGGCACGGAGGAGCGCTGAGCCACGGCTCCTGCTGACAGGGCCCGCTACTAAAGAGAATCCATATTCACTCTTCTCCATGCGTGGAGAGGAGCGATTATGCCAGAAGCTCACATGCGCGCTGCTCAGATGCTGACAAGAGCTGCTGGTAGACAGGACACAGCGCTGGAGCAGAGGTGAGGAAGGAAGGTGAGTTTATTTTTTTTTATGTGTGCGGTGATTGGGCCATGCATACCAGGATTGGGGGATGAGGGGGCCACACATACCAGGATTGGGGGATGAGAGGGACACGCATTCCAGGATTGGGGGATGAGGGGGCCACATATTCCAGGATTGGGGGATGAGGGGGCCACGCATACCAGGATTGGGGGGGGGGGGGTGAGGGGAGCCATCCGTACCAGGATGGGAAAATTTACCCTAGGCTTATAATAGAGTAAATATGTTTTGCCAGTTTTTTGTGGTAAAATTAGGGGCCTCGGCTTATACTCGGGTCGGTTTATTTAAAATATACGGTATTTTAAAATCAGTGAGTACGTGGTGCCCATAATACGGCAGGACTGTGGGGTTATTTATACTATATGGGGGCTGCATTTTACCCTATAGGGTGTGCAATATACTGTATGGAGGACTATGGGGAGTGCATTATATTCTATGGAGAACCATGGGAACTTCATTTTACTATATGGAGGATTATGGGGGGCGCATTATACTATATGGATAATTATACTATATGGAAAGCTATGTGGGGCCATTATAATATTTTGAGGTCTATGTGGGGGGTCATTATAGTGTTTGAAAGCAATTATACTGTGTGAAGGTTTGTGTGTGGTCCATCTTACTGTTTGGAGGACTAGTGCGGGCCATTATACTGTATGGAGGGCTGTATGGGAGTCACAGTTAGGGGATCATACTGTTTTGGGGTCACCATACTTTACCCTGGGAGTTGAGGTGGGGTACAGTAGGGACATTATACTGCGCATGTGGAGGAATGCACCATGGGGGTATCATACTGTGTTTGGGGGCACTTTTACTGGCATCATACTTTATGGGGGCAATGAAAGAGGAATATAGGACTTCAGCAGGAGGAAAATTACTATGTAAAGGCTGGAAAATTGTGAGATCTGCTTTTCTGTGGCACAGACAAATATTTATTTATTTTTTGTGGTGAAGGTGGGCCCAATTAGAGCTTCTGCTATGGGGCCCCATGATTTCTAGGTACGCCAAGTTGTCATTTCCTTTTAAAAATCAAAGATAAAAATTAAAAAACAGTAACACTCACCAAACAAATAGCTGCTATGAGAATAAGTACAAACAACTGATAGAAAACAGGCATCTCTGCCAGCAGGCCATTTAAAAATTCTCCAATTGCTTTCCCAATATGTTTTAAGGGTTCTGTTATGAAGTCTGTAAAAGTAAGAGCCAACGCCTGGGTAGGGAAGATAAAGCAGGAAACATATCAAACATGCAGTGTGAAAAATAGTGGCAAAAATCAAACTTGTTGCTCTCTAACCACCTTTGCAATTTCCCACGTTTTTTTTATGGTTTGTTTTTATTTTTTCTTTAATACATGTTCTGGATTTTACATTTTATACTATAAACATCCAGCTCTGTCTCCATCTTAAAGAGACTGTCACCTGCAACCGCATGAAACTACAGCACCATTCGCTTTGCTTGCATTTCCTTGCTGTGCGCTGCATGATTATGCACGGAGAAGTACTCTGTGGACTCATTCATTAGCAAGCATCAAATGGTCTGTTATTGAGTAGAAATGTAAAATTGACAAATCCTAAATCAGCGAATCAACGTGACAAATGGATGCCAGAATTAGTTGTAAGTCTAACCTTCAGAAAAAATGCAAATCAATTTGTGACCACTTAATGAAGACTAAGGCTATGTTCACACATTTCTTTTTTGATACTTTTTTTCTGCAACCAAAACCTGATCTCTTGGCAGTAAAAAACCTGCAGCCAAAACACAGGTTTTGCTGCCTTTTTGCTGCAGTTTTTAAGATACCAACGTTCAGTTTTGCTTCCACCTTGCAAGTATGAAAAATGCAAGGTGTTAGGCCACCAATGCAAGACCTATGTAACACCATAAAACACTTTTATGTAAAAACAGCAGGGGATAGGTGAATTGGTCGGGCATTGTTTACTGAAATTGTTAGGGCTCCGAGTTAGTCAGACATGGTTTACTGAAATTGTTAGGGCACCGAGTTGGTCAGTCATGGTTTACTGAAATTGTTAGGGCACCGAGTTGGTCAGTCATGGTTTACTGAAATTGTTAAGTCCCCGTCACACTAAGCGAGATCGCTGCTGAGTCACAAGTTTTGTGACGCAACAGCGACCTCAGTAGCGATCTCGCTACGTTTGACACTTAGCAGCGACCAGGCCCCTGCTGTGATCGGTGTGTTTGACACCTTACCAACGACCTTGTTGACGACTCAGACACAAACACATAGGCGTGCATCGGTATACAGATCGTTACGGATCATTGCATCGCTGCTGCGTCGTTGGGAAGATTTGACTGTTTGACATCTCACCAGCGACCACATAGCGATGCAGCAACGATCCGTGACAGGTCGTATCGTTGTCGGGATCACTGTAGCATCGCTTAGTGTGACGGGGCCTTTAGGGCACCGAGTTGGTCAGTCATTGTTTACTGACATTGTTAGGGCATTGAGTTGGTTGGGCATTGTTTACGGACATTGTTAAGGCATTGAGTTGGTTGGGCATTGTTTAATTTTCACACATCACTAATGCAATTAAACTATACTAATAAGAACATCCATGCTTATGTGAGGACACCAAGACATTATGGTTTAAACTTGGGAACATTACATAAATAAAATAATAGGCTCCACATTCTGACTTGCATTTTATTCCATCAAAAACTGATAGCAGCATTTTTGCTGCTTTTTTTCTTTCACTTACTCATTGCTTTCTATGGGTGAAACAACACTGCAAAAACACTGAAATAATTGACTTGCTGCAGTTTTCAAATAAGCAGCAGTTATCCAATTCAGTCAGGAAAAAAGCGTGCATGAGATTTCTGAAATCTCATAACTTTTGCTGGTACTATAAAAAGAAACTTATAATGTGCATAAAAACGCGGCAAAAATGCAACGTGTGAACGTAGCCTTAGACTATGGGTTTTCTGAATATTTCAGTAATACAGCATCGAAATAACATGCTGTAAAGTATAAGACCAACTCATAAACCCTCTACTATAAAAAAACATGTGAAAGCAAGTAAGTCAAATATATTTTGTTTGGGTAGTTGCTTCTGGTAATGTTGGTGAAGAGGAACATAATGTCAGAGACATCTATGGGAATACCCATATTATGAGGACAAAGCAATAGGATTTTGAGGATGGGAAAGGTTAGATTAGCAGGTGGATACACAGGTAAAAAATACAGAAAGTAAAGATGGTGTACAGAATTAGAAAAAAATATAGCTGTTTATGACGCGCCCCCTGGGCCGTGTGTGTGTGGGGATACCCGGAACCGGACCTTTTGTGGATGCTAGGGGTTGTAGTCTCCGTGGCGGCGACCCGGTCCGTGCCCAGGGCGGTCAAACCAAATGGCAGTCTATATGCTGAATGTCCGACTACGCCACCCGTGGATTGCGGTCAGAGTGAACCGCCGCTGCAGAGCAGACCGCTGAGGCTGGTGTTGTGGCTGCAGCAGAGGATAGTATAACTCCCCACGGGAGGAGTATAGCCCCAGGGCAGCGAGTGCGGATGTTGGGGGTGATGGTGCGCGGGAGCAGCAGTAACGACACAGAGTCCTGTAATGCAGTCCAGGGTATTTACTCACAGTTCTTTATCCACGTTACTACAGCTGGTCATAACGTCCCACGTCGCACTGTGTTCACCAGGTGAGGGGCTCGGCCTACTCCCAGATAACTTTGGAGCGTTTCACAGGACCCCTTTTGTGTGTCCTTTCTCAGGCCTGTCATACACCGCCAGTGACCTCGCTTCTGTCCGGCTGCGTTGGGCCTTCTCTGGTAAACCTTGGTGCCGTTTCCCTGACCCTATGTGGTGCCTTCCTAGCGGGTGTAGCGAGGGGCTGCGCCACATAAAATGTCACAGCCTCCGGTTTCTAGCTGAGGCTAGTTCGGGGACCGGTCTCCCCCTTTGGCCTGACCCTCCTAAGCAGGTAGATTCGGGCGTGCGGTGGCGACTCGTCGGTCCACACCCCTGGGGTCCCTTCGTTCCCTGTTCCTGGAGCCTCCTCCGCTCCTCTTCCTTCCTTCTCCTTCCTCCAGGCCCCGGCCGCTCTCTCAGGCCTGCCTGCGGAGCAGAGCTCGGCCTGAACCTCTGCTCCCTGTCTTCTCCTCTTACTAAAACTGACCACTGAACTAAGATGGTGCCCACCTTTTATACCTCCCTCTAAGTGCACCCAGGAACTGCCCTCTCCCTCCTATGCACTACAGGGTCCCCCCTTCCTCGGTGTTCCCTCCCCCCACTCCAGACAGGGACAGGGACTGTCATGCTCTACTTGGAGCATATCGGTCGCCCTGTCCCCCGGAAATGTGGTGTAATGCATGCAGGTGTCAGGGTCCTGATCCACACTCCATCCTTACCTGGAAGTGAGATATCGCACATCTGAGTGAGATGCAATACCTCTGTAGCGGCCGAACCCTCGGGGCGCTACATTTACTTCTAACAACAGTGTCATACATGTCTACAGATTACACGTATTATAGCAATTTAGACCCATTGACTTCAAAAAGGAAGAGAGTCATATTTTCAGCCACAACCAAAGGGGAAGTGTGGCACCATTATGATATATTTCATATTATACTTAGTGTAACAGGCTTTTATTAAACTTGCTGATAATATGTTACCTGCTTTTCTAATACTAGTAAACTAATAACTTACAGTAAAAGGGAATCAGTTAGTAAAGTCACCTCCTCTAAAAAAAAAAAAACCCACATATGTGAAATGTAATTCCATCAACACCTTTAAATCTTCTTTCTGTTGCTACACTCCTAAACAATCAGCATTTTCATTCATGTAGAAAGGAGGCATTGAGCCGTTAAGTGCTCTGGGCATGGTAGACAGAGCACTCCCCGGGCCTCTGCCTTCTGAGGCTGTTTCACTGCCCAGCACCAAATTGTTTAGCTTGAGACAGCAGACACCAGGCAAGGAACTCAGACAGTGTGTTGTCAGTCAAGTTAAAAATGCAGGTGCTGGGCGGTGAAACAAGTCGGCAAGTTGTGGCTAATTACTTGGTAATACCACAACAGATTGAAGATGTACAGGTGTTCATAACTTTACATTTGAAAGACCTGCATGCCTGTATATGAAGTATGGGGGGGGGGGTTGATCTTACTGAGAGATTCCCTTTAATGTCCATCATGAATTGTAATTAAATAAGCAATGGTCGGCCTCATACCTTTGCTCCTTCACAACTCACCTTTGTAGGTGGCACCATGAGTGCTGGATTTATCAAAAGAGTTTTATAATATTCTTCACAGGGATCATTTTGGAAAGTGGAAGCGTCCTTCCACCATGCTATCGCAAAAGAAATGAAAATTATATATGCAGAAATTTCAACTACAGTACAACAACTTACTTACAATTGTTACAAGCCTACACAATTTTCTTCTGAAAATAAAATAGTGAGAAAAGAAAGAAAGAAAGAAAGAAAGAAAGAAAGAAAGAAAGAAAGAAAGAAAGAAAGAAAGAAAGAAAGAAAGAAAGAAAGAAAGAAAGAAAGAAAGAAAGAAAGAAAGAAAAAAAAAACCTACAAAAGAAAGAAAACGAAAAAACAAAAAAAGTTATATAAAAAAAAAAAAAAAAAAAAATCTATATAAAGCAACATTACCTGAGTATGTAAACAGAAGCGCTTGGCGCCAAAATAACCTCATTTCTCAGTATAGGTAGATATCAATTATGATTTAACTCCTTTACTCCCCAAGGCTGGTTGCACCTTCATGACTAGGCCAAATTTTACAATTCTGACCACTGTCACTTTATGAGGTAATTACTCTAGAACGCTTCAATGGATCCCACTGATTGAGACGTTTTTTTTCGTGACATATGGTACTTCATGACAGTGGTAAAATTTCTTTGATATGTGTTTATTTGTGAAAAAAAATGGAAATTTGGCAAAAATGTTAAAAATGTTGCAATTTTCAAACTTTGAATTCTTATGTCCTTAAATCAGAGAGATATGTCACACAAAATAGTTAATAAATAACATTTCCCACATGTCATTATTACATCAGCATAACTTTGAAACAATTTTTTTTTTTTTGCTTGGAAGTAATTAGGGTTAAAAGTTGACCAGCGATTTCTCATTTTTCAAACAAAATTTACAAAAACATTTTTTTTTTTTAGAGACCACATCACATTTGAAATAACTTTGAGGGGTCTACATGACAGAAAATACCCAAAGTGACACCATTATAAAAACTGCAACCCTCCTCAAGGTGCTCAAACCACATTCCAGAAGTTTATTAACCCTTATTTAACTTTTTTTTCACAAAAATTTTACTTTAGACCCAATTTTTTTATTTTTTCCGCAAGGGTAACAGGAAAAAAAATTGTACCCCAAAATTTGTTGTGAAATTTCCCCTGAGCATACCGATACACCATATGTAGGGGAAAACCCCTGTTTGGGCGCACAGCAGAACTCGGAAGGGAAGGAGCTTCATTTGACTTTTTGAATGTAAAATTTGCTGGAATAATTAGAGGCTGCCATGTCACGTTTTGAGAGACCCTGATGTGCCTAAACAGTGGAGATCGCACACAAGTGACACTATTTTGGCAACAAGACTCCTCAGGGAACTTAACTAGATGTGTGGTGAGCACCTTGAACCCCCAGGTGCTTCACAGAAGTTTATAACATTGAGCCGTAAAATCAAAAATAAAAGAAAAAAAAAAATTTTCACACTAAAATGTTTTTAGCCCCAAATTTAGCATTTTTTAAGGGTAACAGAAGTTGCACCAATTTGTTGTGCAATTTGTTGTCCTGAGTACACAGATAGCCCATATGTGGACGAAAACTACTTTTGAAGCACAGTGCAAAGCTCAGAAGGGAAGAAGCGCCATATTGGAGTTTAGATTTTGTTGGAATGGTTTGAGGGGACCATTTCACATTGGCAGTGCCCCAGGTGGTAGAACATAAACCCCCCATATGTGACCTCATTTTACAAACTACATCCCCCAATGGGTGCAGTGATCATATTTACACCACATGTACCTCAGAATTTTATACCACTGGGCGGTGAAGAAAGAATAAGCTACATTTTTACCACCAAAATGTTGTTCTAGAAAAATTAAAAAACTTTGGGCTAAGGGATAATAGGAGAATTTTTTACAACAAACTGAGGTCCATTTATTCCCGAGTGTGCCAATACCGTACATGTAATCGGGAAATACTTTTCAGGCACAGTGCAAAGCAATACCAGATTTATATCGGTTTTTATGATTGGCAGTTGTCACACACTAAAAGACCCTTTTTTATTTCCAAAAACTAGTTTTTGCATCACCATATTTTGAGAGCTACAATTTTTCCATATTTCGGCCAACAGAGTCATTTGGCGGCTTGTTTTTTCTGGTACCATTTTCAGGCACATGACATTTTTTGCCTGCTTTCTATTCCGATTTTTGGTAGGCAAAATGGACAAAACCCAGCAATTCAGAAATGTTTTTTTTTTATGCAGTTCCGCGTGAGATAAAATTGATAAGGCAGCTTTATTCTTCGGGTCAGTGCGATTACAGCGATACCATGTTTCTTTTCTTATGTTTTGGCGCTTTTACACAATAAAAACTATTTTATAGAAAAATATTATTATTTTTGCATCACTTTATTTGGAGCTATAACTTTTTGATTTTTACGCTGATGGAGCTCTATGGCAGCTTGTGTAAACACACTACAGGCTGATCCAACTTTGATGTAATGTCCTTAAAACAAGTCAAAATGAGGCTCAGTATTGTGTGTGGCCTCCACGTGCCTGTATGACCTCCCTACAACGCCTGGGCATGCTCTTGATGAGGTTGCGGATGGTCTCCTGTGGGATCTCCTCCCAGACCTGGATTAAAGCATCCGCCAACTCCTGGACAGTCTGTGGTGCAACATGACGTTGGTGGATGGAGCGAGACATGATGTCTCAGATGTGCTCAATCGGATTCAGGTCTGGGGAACGGGCGGGCCAGTCCATAGCTTAAATGCCTTCATCTTGCAGGAACTGCTGACACACTCCAACCACATGAGGTCTGGCACTGTCCTGCATTAGGAGGAACCAAGGGCCAACCGCACCAGCATATGGTCACACAAGAGGTCTGAGGATCTCATCTCGGTATCTAATGGCAGTCAGGCTACCCTCTGACAAGCACATGGAGGGTTGTGCGGCCCTCCAAAGAAATGCCACACCATTACTGACCCACTACCAAACCGGTCATACTGAAGGATGTTGCAGGCAGCAGATCGCTCTCCACGGCGTCTCCAGACTCTGTCACATCTGTCACATGTGCTCAGTGTGAACCTGCTTTCATCTGTGAAGAGCACAGGGCGCCAGTGGCGACTTTGACAATCCTGGTGTTCTGTGGCAAATGCCAAGCATCCTGCACGGTGTTGGGCTGTCAGCACAATCCCCATCTGTGGACGTCAGGCCCTCATACCACCCTCATGGAGTCGGTTTCTAACCGTTTGTGCAGACATATGCACATTTGTGGCCTGCTGGAGGTCATTTTGCAGGGCTCTGGCAGTGCTCCCCCTGTTCCTCCTTGCACAAAGGCGGAGGTAGCGGTCCTGCTGCTGGGTTGTTGCCCTCCTACGGCCTCCTCCACGTCTCCAGGTGGCGCCTCCAGCCTCTGGACACTACGCTGACAGACACAGCAAACCTTCTTGCCACAGCTCACATTGATGTGCCATCCTGGATGAGCTGCACTACCTGAGCAACTTCTGTGGGTTGTAGAGTCCGTCTCATGCTACCTCGAGTGTGAAAGCACAACCAACATTCAAAAGTGACCAAAACATCAGCAATAAAGCATTGGTATTGAGATGTGGTCTGTGGTCCCCACCTGCAGAACCGCTCCTTTATTGAGGGTGTCTTGATAATTGCCAATCATTTCCATCTATTGTCTATTCCATTTGCACAACAGCATGTAAAATTGATTGTCAATCAGTGTTGCTTCCTAAGTGGACAGTTTGATTTCACAGAAGTTTGATGTACTTGGAGTTATATTCTGTTGTTTAAGTGTTCCCTTTATTTTTTTGAGCAGTGTATATATAAGCAATCGCATTTAAGGGGTAAAAGTACCGATCGCACTGAGTGCCGGGTGTTAGCTGTCAGAATCAGCAGACACCCGGCGGCGATCGCGCACGCACAGCCTGTGTGCACGCAAAACCACCTTGACGTTCTCAGTATGTCTGAGGTCGGTAAAGGGACCCAAAAATTTCTTATTATATAATTTCTTATTATAAACAAATATTACGATCATTCTTGATAAGGCTTTATGTCAAGGGACAATTGATGAAGATTTATATAAATACCTATTGAAAGAGAATCCGGTTACACCGGTTATATATGTCCTGTCCAAAATACATAAAACACTTTTGAATCCGTCAGGACGTTCCAATAATTTCTGTGAGTGACTCTTTGTTTAGTCACATTGGAACGTTCCTGGGTAAGATTTTGGGCCCCATGGTGAGAGAAGCTAAATCTTTTGTATTGGATACTACAGATTTTTTATGTAAATTGGGACAAGTCATGTTAAATGGTAAGGTCATTCTAGCATCTTTTGATGTAATATCTCTACATACATCTATTAACCATGAAGTGGGACTTGCGGCTGTGAACAAAAAACTCAGTGAGACTACTCATACACCTAAGGAATGTGATTTTATATCGAGTTTGCTTGAAACAGTCTTGAGGAATAACTACTTTCTATTTGGTGACAATTTTTATATGCGGAGTAGAGGGACAGCGATGGGTAACAGTGTGGTGCCCACCTATGCAAATTTAACAATGATGGCCATGGAGGAAGACTTCGTCTATATATCAAACCAATTTAAACACGTTTGTGGGTGGTGGAGATACATAGATGACGTCCTCCTCCTATGGTCTGGTTCAGTAGGAGAATTACTCGAATTCCATACATATCTAAATAATCTTGATAGTGAGATTGGATTTACCCTGGCACATTCTGAGAGGGAAATACAGTTCATGGATGTACTAATTAAATATGATAAATTAAGCACTGAATTATTTGTCAAACTAACTGACAAGAATAACCTATTAAGATACGATAGTCATCACCCAAGGAGGACGATAGAATCTTTGCCATATAGTCAGCTGCTACGGGTTAGGAGAATCGTAAGTGATGAATGTAAGTTAGACACAACCTTGGATTCTATGGTTGAAAAATTCAAGATGAGAAACTATCCCACAAAGCTTCTTGAAAAATGGAAGGATAAGGTGAGGGGAGTGGATCGTAGTACTCTACTAAATAAAACAGCTAGAAGACGCGAGGTTGTGGAAAGGAAACCAATGGCGACTACATTTTGTGAGGAAAGTAAGATGGTGACTAGTATTGTTAAATGACATTGGCCTATGCTAAATAAGTGTTTACTGGAAATTAATGAATTCAAGTATCCTCCTCTAATCTCATATAAACGTGCTAAAAACATCAAAGAGACTTATCCGGGCAGATATTGGTCCGCAGAAGGAGGTGATCCAAGATACATTGACAGAACAATGTAGAACAGGTTGTTTTCCATGTCTCAGTTGTATCAATTGTTCTTGTATGCTTCAGGCAAATAAGTTTCAACATCCTAGCAGTTGGGAGAGATTTGTTATTAACCATTATCTTACATGTTCATCAGTTTGTTGTTTATCTGTTACAATGCCCATGCAATCTTCTCTATGTTGGTGAGACCACACTTGATTTTAAAACTAGGTTTAATCAACATAGATACACGGTGAGGAAAAAGAGGCTTGACCTACCAGTTTCCAAACATTTTGTTGAGATGAGACATTTAGAGAAGGAGTTGAAGTATAGAATTATTGATCAGATACCACCACTTAGACTGGGTGGGGACAGAATGCGTCTATTGAAAATTCAGGAATTACAATAGCTTAGAAAACTTAATGTTATGCTCACGCCCGGACTGACTGGTATGAGCATGGTTAGTGGTCCCACTGGGCCACGAATCGAGGAGTGCCTGGAGGGGCGTGACTAGGGGCCTCGTCAGAACACAACACATGGCGGCTTAATCGACTCCGTGGTCTGAGGAGGGACGTGGGAGGTGGCCCAGGTGCTACTCCAGGTCAGACCCCGGTCACAGCTGTTGACCCACACCGGGGAATGCAGGAACGGGCAGGTCTGGCTGGTATGCAGACAGGCGGGTACTGGCAGGTAGGAAAACAGGCTAGATAGGGACCAGTACAGACTAGGATACAGGAGCAGAGCCGCAGAAGGTGCGGAGGACGAGCGGAGCAGAGCCGAGCCGCAGAAGGTGCGGAGGACGAGCGGAGCAGAGCCGAGCCGCAGAAGGTGCGGAGGACGAGCGGAGCAGAGCCGAGCCGCAAAAGGTGCGGAGGACGAGCGGAGCAGAGCCGAGCCGCAGAAGGTGCGGAGGACGAGCGGAGCAGAGC
Organism: Phyllobates terribilis; assembly: GCF_046119375.1. Lineage (NCBI taxonomy): Eukaryota > Metazoa > Chordata > Amphibia > Anura > Dendrobatidae > Phyllobates > Phyllobates terribilis. Next base: position 28,529,365 of record NW_027362768.1, on the reverse strand, counting down.
CGAGCCGCAGAAGGTGCGGAGGACGAGCGGAGCAGAGCCGAGCCGCAGAAGGTGCGGAGGACGAGCGGAGCAGAGCCGAGCCGCAGAAGGTGCGGAGGACGAGCGGAGCAGAGCCGAGCCGCAGAAGGTGCGGAGGACGAGCGGAGCAGAGCCGAGCCGCAGAAGGTGCGGAGGACGAGCGGAGCAGAGCCGAGCCGCAGAAGGTGCGGAGGACGAGCGGAGCAGAGCCGAGCCGCAGAAGGTGCGGAGGACGAGCGGAGCAGAGCCGAGCCGCAGAAGGTGCGGAGGACGAGCGGAGCAGAGCCGAGCCGCAGAAGGTGCGGAGGACGAGCGGAGCAGAGCCGAGCCGCAGAAGGTGCGGAGGACGAGCGGAGCAGAGCCGAGCCGCAGAAGGTGCGGAGGACAAGCGGAGCAGAGCCGAGCCGCAGAAGGTGCGGAGGACAAGCGGAGCAGAGCCGAGCCGCAGAAGGTGCGGAGGACAAGCGGAGCAGAGCCGAGCCGCAGAAGGTGCGGAGGACAAGCGGAGCAGAGCCGAGCCGCAGAAGGTGCGGAGGACAAGCGGAGCCGAGCCGCAGAAGGTGCGGAGGACAAGCGGAGCCGAGCCGCAGAAGGTGCGGAGGACAAGCGGAGCCGAGCCGCAGAAGGTGCGGAGGACAAGCGGAGCCGAGCCGCAGAAGGTGCGGAGGACAAGCGGAGCCGAGCCGCAGAAGGTGCGGAGGACAAGCGGAGCCGAGCCGCAGAAGGTGCGGAGGACAAGCGGAGCCGAGCCGCAGAAGGTGCGGAGGACAAGCGGAGCCGAGCCGCAGAAGGTGCGGAGGACAAGCGGAGCCGAGCCGCAGAAGGTGCGGAGGACAAGCGGAGCCGAGCCGCAGAAGGTGCGGAGGACAAGCGGAGCAGAGCCGCAGAAAGTGCGGAGGACAAGCGGAGCCGAGCCGCAGAAAGTGCGGAGGACAAGAGGAGCCGAGCCGCAGAAGGTGCGGAGGACAAGCGGAGCAGAGCCGCAGAAGGTGCGGAGGACAAGCGGAGCAGAGCCGCAGAAGGTGCGGAGGACAAGCGGAGCAGAGCCGCAGAAGGTGCGGAGGACAAGCGGAGCAGAGCCGCAGAAGGTGCGGAGGACAAGCGGAGCAGAGCCGCAGAAGGTGCGGAGGACAAGCGGAGCAGAGCCGCAGAAGGTGCGGAGGACAAGCGGAGCAGAGCCGCAGAAGGTGCGGAGGACAAGCGGAGCAGAGCCGCAGAAGGTGCGGAGGACAAGCGGAGCAGAGCCGCAGAAGGTGCGGAGGACAAGCGGAGCAGAGCCGCAGAAGGTGCGGAGGACAAGCGGAGCAGAGCCGCAGAAGGTGCGGAGGACAAGCGGAGCAGAGCCGCAGAAGGTGCGGAGGACAAGCGGAGCAGAGCCGCAGAAGGTGCGGAGGACAAGCTGAGCAGAGCCGCAGAAGGTGCGGAGGACAAGCTGAGCAGAGCCGCAGAAGGTGCGGAGGACAAGCTGAGCAGAGCCGCAGAAGGTGCGGAGGACAAGCTGAGCAGAGCCGCAGAAGGTGCGGAGGACAAGCTGAGCAGAGCCGCAGAAGGTGCGGAGGACAAGCTGAGCAGAGCCGCAGAAGGTGCGGAGGACAAGCTGAGCAGAGCCGCAGAAGGTGCGGAGGACACGCTGAGCAGAGCCGCAGAAGGTGCGGAGGACAAGCTGAGCAGAGCCGCAGAAGGTGCGGAGGACAAGCTGAGCAGAGCCGCAGAAGGTGCGGAGGACAAGCTGAGCAGAGCCGCAGAAGGTGCGGAGGACAAGCTGAGCAGAGCCGCAGAAGGTGCGGAGGACAAGCTGAGCAGAGCCGCAGAAGGTGCGGAGGACAAGCTGAGCAGAGCCGCAGAAGGTGCGGAGGACAAGCTGAGCAGAGCCGCAGAAGGTGCGGAGGACAAGCTGAGCAGAGCCGCAGAAGGTGCGGAGGACAAGCTGAGCAGAGCCGCAGAAGGTGCGGAGGACAAGCTGAGCAGAGCCGCAGAAGGTGCGGAGGACAAGCTGAGCAGAGCCGCAGAAGGTGCGGAGGACAAGCTGAGCAGAGCCGCAGAAGGTGCGGAGGACAAGCTGAGCAGAGCCGCAGAAGGTGCGGAGGACAAGCTGAGCAGAGCCGCAGAAGGTGCGGAGGACAAGCTGAGCAGAGCCGCAGAAGGTGCGGAGGACAAGCTGAGCAGAGCCGCAGAAGGTGCGGAGGACAAGCTGAGCAGAGCCGCAGAAGGTGCGGAGGACAAGCTGAGCAGAGCCGCAGAAGGTGCGGAGGACAAGCTGAGCAGAGCCGCAGAAGGTGCGGAGGACAAGCTGAGCAGAGCCGCAGAAGGTGCGGAGGACAAGCTGAGCAGAGCCGCAGAAGGTGCGGAGGACAAGCTGAGCAGAGCCGCAGAAGGTGCGGAGGACAAGCTGAGCAGAGCCGCAGGTGCGGAGGACAAGCGGAGCAGAGCCGCAGGTGCGGAGGACAAGCGGAGCAGAGCCGCAGGTGCGGAGGACAAGACAGGGCTCTGTTCACATGGAACAGACTGGGAAGCACAGGAAAATAGCTAGAACACAGGAGGTAGATACGGAGGCAGGGAAACGGGACAAGCAGAACTAGATACACACAAGGTACTTGCAATGAAGCAGCAAATGGACACAAAACTCACAAACAGAAGTACAGAGACAACGAGTAGGAGTTAGGTATTGGTTCAGACACTGCAGGAAAAGGGAAGGATCGGACACAGTTCAGACAGGAACTGACTCTGGAACGAGATACAGGAATGAGCCTGGGCATACAGCCCCCAGGGTGGCGGAAAGACTAGAAGTCACAGATACAGGTAACGGGCCTGGGTACTCAGCCCCCAGGGTTGCGGAAGGACTAGAAGTCACAGATACAGGTAATGGGCCTGGGTACTCAGCCCCCAGGGTGGCGGAAACAGACAAGATACAGGACAGGACCTGGCAACTCAGTTGCACAGAACACACTGAAGGATAGTGAACCAGGAACAAGATACAGGAACGAGCCTGGGAACTCAGCCCCCAGGGTGGCAGGCAGACTAGAGTCAGGACAGGACCTGGCAACTCACAGTTGCACAGAACAGACTGTAAGAAAGTGTTGCTCAGGCATCTCCTACTGGGTGAAGGGGGTTTAAGTATCCAGTGACTCACAGCAATAGGCTGGGGACTGCGCACACTGTAACTTTAAGAATCAGGAAGTAACAGCGCCGCCGCCCTAAGCAATCAGACAAGAGACATGCACACAAAGTAATGGAGTATAGTGTGCAGCCTGGATGGATAGGAAAGTTGGCGGTCTTGCATGGTGGGAGATGGCAAGTCATGCCAGCACGCCACCAGGGATGTTCCACTTAATACATTCAGACCATGTGGATTAAATGCGGATTACAAATTAAGTGTGACCCTTCACGAATGATTGTTTGCTCAATATTCTTGCTTGAAGAATTTTCTAGTCAACTATGGTGTATTTAGTAAGACAGAATTTTAATCACAATTTCTCTTTTTTTTTTTTTATTGAGCTATTTTTATAGAGCTATCCCCAAACAGCAGCAAGGCGTGGGAACGCCGCTCCTCACCAGCACATGGACTTCTAATCTAACTACACAAGCGCCTGGCTTCTCCTAATTGCAGATCCCCACAGGCAGACAACCTATGGAACCATAGTGAAGCTTTTCTATTGGGTCTCTTGCTATACCTTGGCACCTACCGAAATACCTGGAATATAGTTACATCTCATCAAAATAGAGAATTAATGAATAAGGCCTATGTTGTGGCCGAAAGGTCTACTGTCACCTTCACATATTGCCACCTTCACGCCCATGGTTTGGTCTATTATTTCTTAGCCTGTTAATAAATATACACTGCAACTAGTTTACGAATGTGCGATTAATTAATCTTCTGTATTGTCCGGGCACTACAGGCCCGTTCCATCAGCACCTCTCTATAGTGACAGAGTGCACGCTAATTATCCATTTACGGATATATTCCTTCTGGACATGCGCACTACCAATACCATAGACGCCGAGTTTGGGCGCAATATGTTTTTCTGATATGGGGCGAGTCATGTCATTAAACACACATAGTTGCTATTTATAATTAATTATGAGTGTATATGTATTATATTGTTCTAAATACAGACCTTATGAACTTTTTATGAACTTTGGCACTTTACACTGTTAATGCACTGCATCACTGATGAAATTTAATATTTATGATATGATGTGTAATATATATAACATTACTTTATGAATTGCTGCTAATTACTGTGATTAAGCTGCCTTAAATACTCTGCACATTGCACTTGTCTTTTGTTTGAGAAAGGTCCCCAATTTGGGACCGAAACGTCGCCACAGCCACATGGACTACCTTTTTTCACTTTACAACTAAGTGTTGCCTCCATTTTTTGGATATATTATGTATGTATGTATGTATGTATGCATGCATATACACACACACACACACACACACACACACACACATATATAGGGTGGACCATTTATATGGATACACCTAAATTAAATGGAAATGGTTGGTGATATCAACTTCCTGTTTGTGGCACATTAGTATATGGGAGGGGGAAAACTTTTCCAGATAGGTGGTGACCATGGAGGCCATTTTGGATCCAACTTTATTTTTTTTCAATGTGAAGATGGTCATGTGACACATTAAACTTAGAGAATTCCATAAGAAAAACAATGGTGTGCTTGGTTTTAACGTAACTTTATTCTTTCATGAGTTTTTTACAAGTTTTGACCACTTATAAAATGTATTCAAAGTGCTGCCTGTTAAGCACACGCCCGGGCAGACTGGCGTGAGCGTGATTAGTGATCCCACTGTACTATGAACCGAGGAGTACCTGGAGGGGCGTAACTAAGTATCAACCCGATCCAACCAAGGTCACACGGCGGCTCAGTGGACTCCGTGAACCAGGGAGGAACCGAGCAGAGGGACCAGGTGCTACTCCAGGTCAGACCCCGGTCACAGCTGTTGACCCACACAGGGGAATGCAGGAACAGGCAGGTTAAACTGGCATATTGACTAGTGGGTACTGGCAGGCACAGCTGGTATGCAGACAGGTGGGCACTGGCAGGCATGGCTAGCATGCAGACAGGTGGGCACAGGGAGGCACGGCTGACATGCCAACAGGCGGGTACTGGCAAGTAGAAACGTAGGCAGGATAGGGACCAGTACAGATTGGGATACAGGAACAGAGCCACAGGTGCGGTAGACAAGCAGAGTGGAGCAAAACCCGCAGATGAGGTGAACAAGCAAAGCAGAGCAAAACCTGCAGAAGCGGTGAACAAGCAAAGCAGAGCAAAACCACAGATGCGGTGAACAAGCAAAGCAGAGCAAAACCCGCAGATGCGGTGAACAAGCAAAGCAGAGCAAAAGCCACAGGTGCGGTAGACAAGCAGAGTGGAGCAAAACCCGCAGATGAGGTGAACAAGCAAAGCAGAGCAAAACCTGCAGAAGCGGTGAACAAGCAAAGCAGAGCAAAACCACAGATGCGGTGAACAAGCAAAGCAGAGCAAAACCCGCAGATGCGGTGAACAAGCAAAGCAGAGCAAAACCCGCAGATGCGGTGAACAAGCAAAGCAGAGCAAAACCCGCAGATGCGGTGAACAAGCAAAGCAGAGCAAAACCGGCAGATGCGGTGAACAAGCAAAGCAGAGCAAAACCCGCAGATGCGGTGAACAAGCAAAGCAGAGCAAAACCCGCAGTTGCGGTGAGCAAGCAGAGCAAAGCAAAACCCGCAGATGCAGTAGACAGGACAGGGCACTGTTCACATGGAACAGACTGGAAAACACAAGAAGATAGCTGGAACACAGGAGATAGATACAGAGGGAGGGAAACAGAACGAGCAGAACCAGATACACACAAGGTACTTACAATGAAGTAGCGAGTGGACACAAGACTCACAAACAGAAGTACAGAGACAATGAGTTGGAGTTAGGTGCAGGTTCAGATACTGCAGGAAAGAGGGAAGATACAGAAAGAGACAAACAAGTAAAGGACTAGGACACTGTTCAGACAGGATCTGAACCAGGAACAAGATACAGGAACGAGCCTGGGAACTCAGCCCCCAGGGTGGCAGGCAGACTAGAGTCAGGACAGGACCTGGCAACTCACAGTTGCACAGAACAGACTGTAAGAAAGTGTTGCTCAGGCACCTCCTACTGGGTGGAGGGGGAGTAAGTATCCAGTGACTCACAGCAATAGGCTGGGGACTTATTAGGACTGCGCACACTGTAGCTTTAAGAGTCAGAAAGCAACAGCACCGACGCCCTAAGCCAGCAGACAAGAGACATACAAACAGCAGGTACTGGAGCAAAAGTGTGCAGCCTGGCCTGAAAGGTAAGATTGCGGTCTTGCATGGTAGGAGATGGTAAGCCATGCAAGCACGCCGCCAGGGATGTTACACTGCCCATTGTGTTGGATTGTCAATGCAACCCTCTTCTCCCACTCTTGACACACTAATAGCAACACCACAGAAGAAATGCTAGCACAGGCTTCCAGTATCCGTCGTTTCCGAGAGAACCCTTACGTGCTTGCCTCCTAGTAGTGACTGACACCTCTGTAGGGACTCCCAAACTGCTCATAGCTCTCTGTAATTTGAGGACCGGTGTCTGATTTCTGAGACCAAGCCCCCTGTATGTATCTGCCCTCTACATGGGCCCCCCAACCCCACTTGCTTGCGTCCGTGGTAAGGGTAATATAAGGGGATTCTATCCACTGGACTCCTCTTCCCAGATTTAAAGGGGAAACCCACCAGGCTAGGGAGCTTTTTAAGACTGGAGCTAAGGGCATCTTTTTGTCCAGGCCTGACTGACGTTTGTCCCAAGCGGAGCTGATTTCCTTCTGAAGAACTCTGGAATGTGCCTGACACCACCTTACACAGGGAATGCACGATGTCATGGCCCCCAGAATACTCATAGCTTCCCTGACCGTTACTTCCCTCTTTCTACAAAAGGAACCAAATTTTTTTACTTTGTCCCGAGATTTATTTGGAGGGAGACTGGACAAGCCCTGGTGCAAATCTAATAGCACTCCCAAGAATATTTTCTGGTTGCTTGGAGCTAGGTCTGATTTCTCTAAATTTAGAACCCACCCCAAGTCTGACAATAGTCGCCTTACCCGACGAAGAATTAATTGCGCGTCTGAATCTGCTACTAGAAGGAAGTCGTCTAGGTAGGGAATTATTACTATGCCCTCTCTCCTTAGATGGGAGACTACTTCCGACATTATTTTGGTGAAGATACGGGGTGCCGATGACAGGCCGAACGGAAGACATTGGAACTGATAGTGGCTTACGCCACCTTTCCCTCTTGTTGCAAACCTGAGGTATCTCTGTCTTGAAGGGTGTATGGGAATATGATAATACGTCTGCTTCAAATCCAAGGTACACATCACCGCGTCTTTGGGTATCAGAGGTATCACCGATCTTATTGACTCCATCCTGAACTTCTTGTACTTTACCCACTGGTTCAGGGGTCTGAGATTTATAATTGTCCTGTACTCTCCCGATGGCTTTTTTATGGAGAACAGTCTGGAATAATGGCCCCTGTATCTCTCTGAACAAGGAACTGGTGCTATTGCTCCGTCCTGGAGGAGTTGCTTGATGTCTATTTCCAGCCTTTTGAAGGCCCCTGCTGAACTGGCTTCCGTGATCTGAAAACGTCGGGGGGGGGAACTGAGAAAACCCGTGTTCTATAAGCTGTAAAATCCACTGATTTTGGGTTATACTCTGCCAACTTCCTAGGAAATGCTGCAGCCTTCCCCCCACTGGTCCGGCGTCATTGACGCGTCTGCCTCTGACTAGGCCCGGGCAAGTCTCTGCGGCCTCTACCACCCTTCGGGTAGCTCCATCTACCCTCCTTCCCCTTCCCTCTATAACTCTGGGACTGGGTGGGGAGGCTCCTTCGAAAGGAAAAGGGGCGTCTAGGTCGTTCCTCCGGAAACCCCATCTTACTATCGGCCGCCTTTTGCAGAATGCTGTCTAGTACCGGCCCAAAAACCTGTAGGCCGGAAAAGGGGATAGCACAAAGTTTGTTTTTGGACTGCATATCGCCTGTCCAGGACCTCAGCCTGAGTGCCCTACGGGCTGAATTTGACAGCGCATCATTCCTTGACGCGAAAAGGACCGATTCTGCTGACGCATCCGCCATGAAATTTACTGCCATCCTGACCATGTATAACACCTTGGCTATATCTTCCCTGGAACCACTCTGTGCCAGTTTGGCTTACAGGTCCTCCAACCATAAACCTGCTGATCTGGCCACGGACGTGGCCGCAATATTGGTCTTGATGATTGCCGCTGAAGCCTCCCAGGCTTTTTTAAAGTAGACCTTCTACTTTTTTGTCCATCGGATCATTTAGACTCGCATCCTCAAAAGGGATTGTTGTCTTCTTGGAGACTCGGGCTACTGGTACGTCAATCTTTGGCACTTCCTCCCAAATTCTGGATTCCTCCGATTCGAAGGGAAGACAGGACCTAAACTCCCCCGGAACTGATAAACGCTTTTCCGCGTTCCTCCATTCCTCCAGAATCATGGATCTGATGTGCTTATTAACCGGAAAACATCTACTTTTCCTTGCCTGTAGCCCACTAAACATCTGATCCTGGATGGACTGAGCTACCTGCGGCTGTTCAATGTTCATAGTATTGAGTACTGCCTGCAATAGCTCCTCTGTGTCAGCCGAGGAGAAGAGGTATCTTATTTTCTTCCCGCTGACCACAAGGTAAATCAAAATCCAGCTCCCTGGACTGGTCTGAACCATAAGCTCCTTCTTCCTCTTCCGAAGAGACAATGATATCCTGCCTGGGTCATTTGCAGGGAGGTTCGCCTGTAGAGGCCGGTGCTGCTAACAGGGTGGACACTGAAGACTGCACTTCCTCTTTAATCATAGCCTTTACTTCGGCTCTAAATGTGGCCTGCTCCTCTGCCATAACTTTCGCTATACAGTCCTTGCACAGCTGTTTATTATGTGTGTCCGGCAGCCTGGTATTACAGGTTGGGCACTTAGCCCTCTTCTTAGAACCTGATCCCTTTGGGGTCCCTTTATCCTATGGACAATATTAGACACAGGCAGACTGTCAGGATAACTTACAAGAGCTCAGCGACAAAAGGGGCCTTATAGCTGCCTCACTTACGTGACCCAGGGAGGTGGCCGTGGAATCCATGTGTTGTGCGGGGCTAACCTCCATAGCTCAACCCAGGTGTAGTGCCTACACGACAAACACACATGGACAGTTTTTACCTGTCTGCCGTCATCGCCATCTTCTCCAGGCCTCTCCTTCCTGCTGACCTCCGAACCGGAAGTGCGTTCCAGGGTGGAACGCACGCCGCAGCCACGTCACCGGAAGTGCGCCGGCCGGCAGAGGCAGCGCACCCAGAGCCCTCTGAGGAGGGAAGCGGCGCCTTCCAGGAGCTCTGCTCCACTGGGCTGGCTGAGGGACCGGGACGGGTTTCAGCCGGCAGCCTGTCTTGACAGAGGGAGGAGATAGGTATGAGAACCCCTCCGTCCCCTGGGCTGCTCCTATAGTTTCCGCGCTGCTGCGCCTCTCATGTGCCTGTCCGACTAGGGACAGGAAAAACACTGGCGATGGAGGGTGGGGAGGGGCCTTTTAACCTCTCGTGTGTTCCTGCCCCTAGTCGGACATGAAGGACTACCTCCTGGTGTGCTGTCAGGAGGGACGTCCTGGAAAAGAAGGTTGTGACACATCCAAGTTAGTTAAAATTTTTACTTTAGGAGAGTCGTAACCCAAGTACAAAATTGGGACGAAACTTGAGGTGTGATAGTAGTGAAGGCAAATATTGCCATTCGGCAGAATCACAGGCTTTACATACACCCAAGGACATAACAAAATCGGGAAAGGGATCTTCACAGGCAGCTGCTATATTTAAGAATAACCGTTGAATGTTAATGTCTGTCAATTTACCTGGAATTAATCCAGTTTGGTCAGGATGTATTAATGCTGACCGTACTCAACTCAATCTTAAAGCAGGAATTTTAGCTAGAATTTTAATAAAAGGGGGGGGAAACGGGAGCGCTATCTAAGTGTAGTATTAAAAGCGTAACCTCAAAGTAGGATGCGAGCGATTAAACTCACCTCATGGAGTTGTTCAAGCAGGCACTACTCTGAAATGAACGCGTCTCCAATATGGATCCCTGATGGTGGATTGCTGCCAGCATGGTTGCTGTGGGCAATTCCTGGAATAGTTCCAACGTGGAAGGTAGAACAAAGAAACAGAGGACCAGGCTTATAAGGTGCTTCCACTCAGATGCATTGAGGATCCAATGTAAAAACCCAACAAAAGGTTGCTAGATAAAATATGACAAATGTTAAAAACGTAATAAAATGTAAACACAACGCGTTTTGGCTGACTAGCCTTCATCGGGTGTAGCACCTGATGAAGGCTAGTCAGCCGAAATGTGTTGTGTTAACATGTGTTTAAATTTGTCATATTTTATCTAGTAACCTTTTGTTAGGTTTTTAAAATTAAAAATCTTAAATCCATCTATACCTCTGGATCCTCAAAGCATCTGAGTGGAAGGGTCTTATAGCCTGGTTCTCTGTTTCTTTGTTCTAATTCTGTGTTAAGTAATGAAATAGGGTGATAAGAATCAGGAGACATGGGATCCTTCCCAGGCTTCAGTAAGACCACAACCAGTACCTCCCTAGTCAGGGAGAACCCCACGCTTAAAAATTGCCTCACAGAGTTCAAACAATGTTTAAACAAATCACAATTAGTCTTGTACCAATCCCCTACCAAACCATTGGTTCCAGGTGTTTGGTAGGGGATTAAGGTAGTGCTTTAATAGAATCTTCAATCTCCTCTTCACTAATCAGGGCATCTAGCGCCTCTGATTGCTTATGGTACAAGCACCAAAGGGGAAGACCTGATTTAAAAAAAAGAAAAGGAGAAAAAAAGAAAAAAAAAAGTCTACGACCTGGTCACATTTAGGAGTGTACAAATCTTGATAAAAATCCCAAAAAATCTCAATCACATGCGGGTCGCTACACAATTCCCTAATTGGATTCCTGATACACAGAACGGATACAGGAGGCAGCTCAGCATAAGCCAATAACATTCCATTTTTATCATCGACCTCAAAAATAGCAGCCTTCTTCTAAAGCATCTTCTTTTGGAGTCTGCTCCTTGGCCAGAACGCAATTCCCTCTGTAGCTGGGTCCACTGCCACTTACACGAGGGCTGGGAATTAGCAATATATGCCTGCTCAGCTCTTTGGTCCTCAGTAGTTGTTGCCTTGTGACTAACGGCTTTGGGTGATCAGTATTGTGAGCCCAGAAATCAACATGTGCAGTACAAACTGCCTCAGAACCCACCAGAGAATCTAGCCAGGCAGGATGCATACGCCAGATTTAAGAACTAATTAGGGGACCTATCCTCACTTTAACTATTAATGCGGAATGATTAGAAATTCCCCTTGGCACACAATTAATATCTTAAACTGAGGGTAAAAAAAAAAAAAAACAGGAGATGCATAGGCCAGATCTGTCCTGGAAAAGGACTTATGTACAGTTGAATAATAAGAAACCACCTGTTTTTCGGCATACTTCCAATGCCACAATTCTGTTAAAAGAAGAGCTGAACACCAGGCATTTAAGTGTAAAGAAGTCATGTCCCGACCACCTGTATGGTCTATAGTTGCATCAGGAACTGCATTAAAGTCACCCACAAATAATATAAGGCTGACCGGATAGGACGCAACCTATTGGGAGATGAATTCCAAAAAAGCCGAGTCAAAAGGTCGGGGTACATACAGTACAGACCAAAAGTTTGGACACACCTTCTCATTTAAAGATTTTTCTGTATTTTCATGACTTTGAAAATTGTACATTCACACTGAAGGCATCAAAACTATGAATTAACACATGTGGAATTATATACTTAACAAAAAAGTGTGAAACAACTGAAAATATGTCTTATATTTTAGGTTCTTCAAAGTAGCCACCTTTTGCTTTGATGACTGCTTTGCACACTCTTGGCATTCTCTTGATGAGCTTCAAGAGGTAGTCACTGGAAATGGTTTTCACTTCACAGGTGTGCCCTGTCAGGTTTAATAAGTGGGATTTCTTGCCTTATAAATGGGGTTGGGACCATCAGTTGTGTTGTGCAGAAGTCTGGTGGACACACAGCTGATAGTCCTATTGAATAGACTGTTAGAATTTGTATTATGGCAAGAAAAAAGCAGCTAAGTAAAGAAAAATGAGTGGCCATCATTACTTTAAGAAATGAAGGTCAGTCAGTCTGAAAAATTGGGCTAACTTTGAAAGTGTCCCCAAGTGCAGTTGCAAAAACCATCAAGCGCTACAAAGAAACTGGCTCACATGAGGACCGCCCCAGGAAAGGAAGACCAAGAGTCACCTCTGCTTCTGAGGATAAGTTTATCCGAGTCACCAGCCTCAGAAATCGCAGGTTAACAGCTGCTCAGATTAGAGACCAGGTCTATGCCACACAGAGTTCTAGCAGCAGACACATCTCTACAACAACTGTTAAGAGGAGACTTTGTACAGCAGGCCTTCATGGTAAAATAGCTGCTAGGAAACTACTGCTAAGGACAGGCAACAAGCAGAAGAGACTTGTTTGGGCTAAAGAACACAAGGAATGGACATTAGACCAGTGGAAATCTGTGCTTTGGTCTGATGAGTCCAAATTTGAGATCTTTGGTTCCAACCACCGTGTCTTTGTGCGACGCAGAAAAGGTGAACGGATGGACTCTACATGCCTGGTTCCCACCGTGAAGGATGGAGGAGGAGGTGTGATGGTGTGGGGGGGCTTTGCTGGTGACACTGTTGGGGATTTATTCAAAATTGAAGGCATACTGAACCAGCATGGCTACCACAGCATCTTGCAGCGGCATGCTATTCCATCCGGTTTGCTTTTAGTTGGACCATCATTTATTTTTCAACAGGACAATGACCCCAAACACACCTCCAGGCTGTGTAAGGGCTATTTGACCAAGGAGGAGAGTGATGGGGTGCTACGCCAGATGACCTGGCCTCCACAGTCACCAGACCTGAACCCAATCGAGATGGTTTGGGGTGAGCTGGACCGCAGAGTGAAGGCAAAAGGGCCAACAAGTGCTAAGCATCTCTGGGAACTCCTTCAAGATTGTTGGAAGACCATTTCCGGTGACTACCTCTTGAAGCTCATCAAGAGAATGCCAAGAGTGTGCAAAGCAGTCATCAAAGCAAAAGGTGGCTACTTTGAAGAACCTAGAATATAAGACATATTTTCAGTTGTTTCACACTTTTTTGTTAAGTATATAATTCCACATGTGTTAATTCATAGTTTTGATGCCTTCAGTGTGAATGTACAATTTTCAAAGACATGAAAATACAGAAAAATCTTTAAATGAGAAGGTGTGTCCAAACTTTTGGTCTGTACTGTAAATGTTAACCAGTAAAAAAAAAAAAAAAAGCAAAAATTACCTGGTGTGCAGTGTACCATAACATATCATCCAAAATGATCACATGCAACCCGTGTAATTTCAAGAGAGAAAGATTTAGTCACTAGAAGAGAGACACCCTGTGAATAGTTACAATAAGTTTCATGGTACCCTCTAGAAATCCAGACTCTTTTTAGGGCTAGAATCTTCTGGTCTGTGTAGGCAAATAATATGTGGTACTTGTTTATTAACAAAATACATTACAATGGCTCTTTTAAATTTGGAATTAAACCCCCTCACATTCCAGCTCAGCACATCTCAAAACATTGAAAAAGTGTCTGACCCAAACACTACCACAGTCTGAGTGCAGGAAAGTAGGAAAATTGGGAGAGGACCAGAGACCGAAGAAATCACCATACGCACAACCAACACACATCATACCATACAGAAAACCATGTGGAATTATCAGAAATAAAATTCTCCAACAAGTAACAGGGAATAACATTATTCCTGCTGTACCCTGTCTCACACTAAGTAGATTAGACCTAGACCCTAAACACTAACTAACTGAAGAACTAGAGTCTTTCAGCAAAACCTGAGAGCAAATATATATTGAAAGACCCAAATCTGTAACCCTAGACTAAAGGTAGATAACTGTTAAAGCAATAAGGATTTGGTTAGATAAACCTGATGAGTACACCCACTGGGGCTCTTTATAACACCCATGTGTCCATACAGCCATAGGTATAGAAGCCAAAATAGTGGGGTATGTTTCCCCCTCAGTCATTCTCATACTGAGTTCGAGGGGCAGCTTCAAACCACACCAGCGCATTGGCAGGAGAAGTGAATAAATGTGTAGATTTCTCATCTACTACTCTTAGCTTTGCAGGGAATAACAGTATTTATACCCTCTCTCTCGCAGCTTGGCGTGGACTTCAGCAAAATGAGTAAGTTGTTTTCTGACAACAACTGAGAAATCAGGGCAACAGTAGACCCGATTGTTGTTGTACAGCACCTCACCCTTAAAGGTGGATAGCCCTGAATATGGCATCTCTATCACAATAACGCAATAGTCGAGCCAGTAATGGCCAAGGAGGGATACCAGGAGGGCCGGGTCGTGTGGGAACTCTATGTGCTGTCTCGATGGTAAAAAAACGGCGAGAAGACTCCTGCACCCAACAGATCTTTCAACCAGTTTACAATAAAGGGTACAGTATCAATCCGTTTCTTTTGTTCCAGTAGGCCCACTATCCTTATATTATTCCTCCTGAACCGATTTTAAAGATCATCTGCTCTTTCACTAGAAGCATTGATTTGTTTCTTTAGTTCTGCAATGTGAGCTGGCACAGGCTTTTTAGCATCATCCACATCTGAAATTCTGCATTTGGTCTCTGATGTGTGCTCGCTAATTTTCTTCAAGTCGTGTTTTTAAAAATTACTAAGTCCTGCTGAAGTTGGCCCACTTTAGTTACCAACATGGCAGGACAGTTATTGATAGCTGACAGAATCTGGGCAAATTTCTAGTCTGTGTTTGCAGAAGAGCAAGGGGATCTTTGAGGAAAGTGCGGTTGGGAAGAAGTTAAGAATTCATCTTCCGCAGGCACAGAGAGCTGTGGAGCCTTGCAATGCATCTGGGATCCTGGAGTACTTCTCCCAATTTTTTTTTTAGGTGCAGCAGCTCTAATGTACAACAGTGAACTAGTTGAAGTGAAGGACTGCAGCAATAGTCACTTATTCAGGGGGATCCCCAGCATTAGAATCAATGTCTGATGAACATGGCTGGTCAGATTGGAGGACTTCTCCTTAGTTTTCTTCTTTGTACTAGTCATAGTAATGTCAACTGTCTCCCAGATTCAAAGGAGATCGAGCTGATAACCTTCTGATGGAAATGTTAAAATTACATGAACTGGTTGGTACTGGCGTGGAAGATTCTCAGTCCTTTCATTTCTTTCTGCAGCAAACTAGTCCCAGGCCCCCCCATTTCATATGATGTTGGCGTATAAAAAAAAAAAAATGGTGGAAGTCAAATGCTTCCAGTACCAACACACAGACGTTCAAGTCAGGGAAGACGATCATGTGAGTAAATCATGTGACCACCACCTTAAGAACATCATGGCAGAGGGGGAACAAGATAAGGTATATGGTAAGTAATTAACCCCTTAGCGACCATCAATACGACTTAAAACTGACCTGAGATATAAGTGAATAACATCATATGACAGGTCCACTATAGCTGACACCCTGCTGCATCAGCCATGATCAGTGGTGGCACAGACTTTGGCCGTTTAACCCCTTAGATGCTGCTACAATAATGACAACGACATCTAGATGGTTAACAGAGTGTGTGGGGGGCTCCCTCTTTAACCCCATGGGCACCCTTAGATCTTCATTGTAAGGTCCTGATAGTTGCCATGGCAATTCACAACCAAATGAACGGCCTTAGAGTCTGCCGGCTATAGCAGTCTGTTCCGACATTAACAACATTTAGGTGGTAAAAGTAACAGTTTTCTTTCCTGTTATGTCACTTTGCATTAATTCCTGAAAGTCGCCTGAAGGGTTAATAAACTACCTGACTGCAGTTTTGAATATGATGAGGGGCGCTATTTTTAAATTGGTATCACTTTGGGGGTTTTGCAATATATAGGTCCCCCCAAAGTCACTTCAAACTGAATAGGTCTTTAAAAAATAAGTTTTGTAAATTTCCTTGGAAAAAAAAATGAAAAATTACTACTACAATTTTAAAGCTTCTAACAAAATAAAAGAACATTTTACAGATGGTGCTGATGTAAAGTAAACATGGGGTAAATGGTATTAACTATTTTGTGTGGTATGACTATCTGGACTAAAGGGATAATCATTCAAAGTTTGAAAATTGCTAAGTTTTAGAATGCCAAATTTCTAATAGTTTTATAAATAAATGCAAAACATAACCTAAATTTACCATGATCATAAAATATAATGCTTCACGAAAAAAAGTGTCTGGTACATGTTGAAAAATATTAACATTTAAGAGTCCTCAGTGGTTGATATCTTTCAATGGCTAACTGAAAAGATGGTAAAAAATCAAATAGCAAGCTTTTAAGACTACGCTTCATCAGGCAACACAAAATCTGAAGAGTAACATATTTATACACAACAGGACATAGAATAGTGCAGTAAATAAGACAAGTGACATGAAGAAGAACTATCATTATGGGAGAGGGAGAAACAATTGTGGCAGTACACATTGGAGCAGTTCATACAGTGGGTACGGAAAGTATTCAGACCCCTTTGAATTTTTCACTCTTTGCTTCATTGCAGCCATTTGGTAAATTCCAAAAAGTTCATTTTTTTTTCTCATTAAAGTACACTCTGCACCCCATCTTCACTGAAAAAAACAGAAATGTAGAAATTTTTGCAAATTTATTAAAAAAGAAAAACTGAAATATAGCACGGTCATAAGTATTCAGACCCTTTGCTCAGTATTGAGTAGAAGCACCCTTTTGAGCTAGTACAGCCATGAGTCTTCTTGGGAATGATGCAACAAGGTTTTCACACTTGGATTTGGGGATCCTCTGCCATTCTTCCTTACAGATCCTCTCCAGTTCCGTCAGGTTGGATGGTGAACGTTGGTGGACAACCATTTTTAGGTCTCTCCAGAGATGCTCAATTGGGTTTAGGTCAGTGCTCTGGCTGGGTCAGTCAAGAATGGTCACCGAGTTGTTCTGAAGCCACTCCTTTGTTATTTTAGCTATGTGCTTAGAGTCATTGTCTTGTTGGAAGGTGAACCTTCGGCCAAGTCTGAGGTCCAGAGCACTCTGGAAGAGGTTTTCATCCAGGATATCTCTGTACTTGGCTGCATTCATGTTTCCTTCAGTCCCTGCTGCTGAAAAACACCCCCATAGCATGATGTTGCCACCACCATGTTTCACTGTTGGGATTATATTGGACAGGTGATGAGCAGTGTCTGGTTTTCTCCACACATACCACTTAGAATTATCACCAAAAAGTTCTATCTTCATCTCATCAGACCACAGAATCTTATTTCGCATAGTCTGGGAGTCCTTCATGTGTTTTTGAGCAAACTCTATGCGGGCTTTCCTATGTCTTGCACTGATGAGAGGCTTCCGTCGGGCCACTCTGCCATAAAGGCCCGACTGGTGGAGGGCTGCAGTGATAGTTGACTTTGTGGAACTTTCTCCTATCTCCCTACTGCATCTCTGGAGCTCAGCCACAGTAATCTTGGGGTTCTTCTTTACCTCTCTCACAAAGGCTCTTCTCCCACGATTGCCCAGTTTGGCTGGACAGCCAGGTATAGGAAGACTTCTGGTGGTCCCAAACTTCTTCCATTTAAGGATTATGGAGGCCACTGTGCTCTTAGGAACCTTGAGTAATGCAGAAATTCTTTTGTAACCTTGGCCAGATCTGAGCCTTGCCACAATTCTGTCTCTGAGCTCCTTGGGCAATTGCTTTGAGCTCATGATTCTCATTTGGTCTGACATGCACTATGAGCTGTGAGGTCTTATATAGACAGGTGTGTGCCTTCCCAAATCAAGTCCTATCAGTTTAATTAAACACAGCTAGACTCCAATGAAGAAGTAGAACCATCTCAAGGAGGATCACAAGGAAATGGACAGCATGTGACTTAAATATGAGTGTCTGAGCAAAGGGTCTGAATACTTATGACCATGTGATATTTCAGTTTTTATTTTTTAATAAATTTTAAAAAATTTCTACATTTCTGGGGGTTTTTTCAGTCAAGATGGGTTGCAGAGTGTACTTTAATGGGAAAAAATGAACTTTTTAGAATTTACCAAATGGCTGCAATGAAACAAAGAGTGAAAAATTTAAAGGGGTCTGAATACTTTCCGTACCCACTATAGATGAGGAGTGTGAAAGTTTTATTGTCCCCTGATTGAGGTCTGGTCCAGAGTTGTGTTGCCCCGAAATGGTCTGAGCAGCACATTCCTTAATTTATGAAGGCATAAATCCATGCGACACATTCATTCCTACTCTGAATGTGTCAAAGGTCATCATAAGTTTGTACTCCCAGACTCTTCTGTCTCTCTGGGGATTTGAAGTTACCTTTCTACCCTTCCCATATTGATAGTTCTGCTTCATGTCACTTGTCTTATTACTGCATTACCCCTCTGTCCTGTTGTGTATAAATATGTGACTCTTCAGATTTTGTGTTATACTATGCCTGATGAAGAGACCTGAGTAGTCTAGCAAGATTGCCATTTACTACCATCTTTTCAATTCGGTATTAAAATGCATCAACCATGGAGGACCCTCAAATTTTAATATTTTTCTATCTACTGGTTAACACGGTACAAAGTTTTATTTTTCCTGGGATATGTTAAAACATTCCAGAGTTATTACCATATAAAAAGACATATGTCAAATTTGAAAAACTGAAGCATTTCCTACTACTAGCAAAGTGAATGAGATTCTCATTCTTGTCTCTTTTTTCTTTCCAGATTTGAAGCAGTTTCAAATCTGCAGAAGTACAGAATGTCAATTATTTCAGTGTTTCTCATCCATTCTAACGACTGGGAAAAAAACGCATTAAAAAAAAAAAGAACTAAACATGGCAAAAACATGCGTTTTTATGGAGCATTTTCCCGGCCAAGAGACACGTTTTTGATGCAGATTTGTCTGCAGAAAATACTTAAAATGTACAGATACCCTTATAGCTTTATTTAGAAAATGGCCAACCTTTTTAAAATACTTTCACCCTACAAGTTGCCAATAAACAGCTTAAAGGGTGACTTCAGCCATTTATGCCTTTGCATAGGAGGCATGCATTGATAGAGGATGCCCATCTGCCAGCTGCAGCTCCTGCTATATCATCTAAACTTGTGAAGAAGCAGCATGCTCAACTGGAATAACCCTTTACTGACTTTCACATGGAAGTATCTATATATCATATGAACCCCTGTAAACCAGCAACTAAATTAAGGCTACGTTCACACTATCAGTATTTTACCTCAGTATTTGTAAGCCAAAGCCAGGAGAGGAACAATCAGAGTAAAAGTATAATAGAAACACGTCACCACTTCTGTATTTATCACCCACTCCTGGTTTTGGCTTACAAATACTGATGTAAAATACTGACCAAATACTCAACGTGTGGACATGGCCTATTCGAGAGACCAGTGTATCACTGAATTTACAGTATGCTGAAGAGCTTCCTTGCTGGCCATGTCCCAATGCTCAGGTTATTGTAGGAATCATATCTTATAAAATTCATTCTACCTAAAAACTACTAAGAAGCAGGTATATTACTGAAAAGGCATGCTACATGACATCCAGTGCTCAGTCACACATATTATTGCCTCACCAAAAAGACTTTCTGACCAGCTCATCTTCTCCCCACAGCTGCCATCAAACCTTTGCTGCTTTGCCAGTTCAGCCTGTTGTTCTGCAAATGCTACCTAAAAATGAAGATGAAACCTCACAATCAATAGGATCACTTGTTACACCTTGCTATAGCCTGGACATGTCACATGGTGGTACGTACATGCATGTATTAAAAATTGAAGACTTAATAGATACATTAGAGCGCTATTATAGCTCATACACACGGCAGGGCCTCCAGGTCTCCCAGGTTCTCTGTCGGATCCAGTGTACAGAGGGATTCTTCCATGTTTCCATACAAATGGGGAGTGTGCCAATACCTTCTACTGCCAGACCTCTACAGATCCATCAGTAATAACCTCAGCGTGTCAGAGGTATACAGCGGTATAGTGGGGAGCACAAACATTATAGCAGCCCTAATATAAGAGCAAGTTCCACAGAAAGTACAGACAAAATATTGCAGCATATTAAACTATTGTTTGGGTAAAATGTAGAACACCATGGCAAAACCCCAAAAGAACCCCAGTGGATTTGGTGCTGTTAATTTCATTGTTTTGCTCCTATGACAGAGCAGAACAACGGAGTTAAGGAATGCAAGTGTGAGTCTAGCCTAAAGGATGCACGCCATAACTTTTGAGCCTTGCAATGGTGAATAGACAGACAGCTTTGCACATTGCATCACTGGAATATGAACAAATTGTCTCTTCAGAGAGAATATGATCAGCACTTTTCTTACCAAGGGGAAAGGCTGTACTTTATTAAGGCAGAAGGAGATCTGTATATCAACTACAAAGCAGAAGGATTAAAGGGGTACTCCGGGGAAGATAAAGATATTTATGTAATGTCTCTGCCCTCAAGCTATAAAGATGAGATGTCCAGTGCAATTTTATTATCTTTATAACCCTTGTAATCCCGTGTGACAGGAGCTGCTCCTCACTGCTCCCCCCCTCCCATCTGGGACATTATGTCACACAGCAGTGTGCAGCTCCCTGCTGTGAGGAACAGCCAGCCTGAGAAGAGGGGGTGAGCCACGCCCTGCTCTCTGCAAAGAATCCACTATTATCAGGAGACTGGCTAATAACAGCAGGGAGCTGCACACTGCTGTAATATCCCAGACAGAGGGGTGAGCAGCTCCTGTCACACCAACACCCTGATAATGTCTTGTTACATGTATGTAATGAAAAGTATAATACTTTATATACTTTCATTTTTTGTACTACTTTTATTTTTGCATATGTTTTATACAGGTTTTTATTTTTTACATAATTTGTCTACCAAGAAATCACAAAAGAGCTCTAGGGAATATTTTCTTTTGTTTTTCCCCTACTATAACTGGGGCATCCATAGGGGCCCCAGGTATTAGGAGAAACGTCTCCCTACTGTGCTAATCACCACTTGTAGAGCACTTCTGCTATGCCGGCAGTGGCCCAGTAATAATGTGATCGCAAGGTCCTACAATAGCATCAGCAGGGTCAATGCTTCTGTTTGCTGCATAGCGCTTATGGAAAACAATGTAACCAGCAAAGAGAAGACAGAAGTGGTAATAAACAGCTTCTGTCTTCTGTGTCTGACAGACGGGGACCAGACCTTTTCCTGCTAGACTACAGAAACAAGAACTTCAAACCTGTGCCGTAAATATACAATGACACTGGGTTAAAGCCCAGGACCAATCACTGTAAATTTACAGCGCTTGGGTGTTATCTGGTTAAAGAAGTGCTCCCATTAATGTTTTTTTATTCACTGAATATGTGCATGTAGTGTAGCATGAGTGTATTAAGATACTCACCTACCGCCACTTTGTCCGGGATCCAGCGCAGTTTTACTCTATTCCTCAGTGACGTCACCCCTCAGCGTGACCCAGAAGTGGCTTTTACAACGTAAGCCTATGCAGAATCAGAACAAGGTTTCATAGGCTTATATTGTAAAATAGGCTTCCAGTCTCACACCTAGAGAATAGAGGGAACCGAAGAGCCTGAAGAATGGTGACGTCACTGAGAAGAGGAGCTGAACAACGCTGGATCCTGGAGAAGGAGGTGATAGGCGAGTATATTAATACACTCATATCACATTACATATACACTCATTTAAAGAAAAAAATATATATTTGGGAGCGCTTCTTTGATAAAAAACAAACATTCTGAAATATTGCAGTAATAGTTTGTTCTTAACTTCTAGAGGTATACACAGATTACATACAATTCATCTAAGTGGTGCACTTTCCTGCAGCGCCATCACAAGTAAAGTTAAGCATCACACAGTGCAAATTCCAACCAATAGACTGTGTGTGTAACTGCTTGGACAGAGTCTTTTTGTAACCACTCTTCTTCTTTCCAAGATATAAGGATTCTGCGCAAAAATCTATAATTCCTTAAAGGTCTATATGAAAATTAATATTGTACCAAGTTCCCAGGCTTTATGCTCTAGACGTTGCACAATAAAAAGGCTATATTATTTTCATTGCTGCACATATGCTCTTACCTTATATAAGTACATCCAGTTCCAAGCCACGCTGACAAAAAAGCTTAGAATACAGAGTCTCCGTAACTGTGTAAACCATCCGATGCGTGACCACAGCTCCGTCGCTATGATTGACACAAGGCACGTAATACACAGTAGAATCTGTAGAAAAGTAATATCACAATAGAGATCCAACACTTGATGCTAAACGTCCTGGTAGATTTGCTTAATTATGTGCAGTAAAATAAACAATACAAATGGTTAACACTTCCATCATTGCAGAATAATAACTATGCCAGTCTGCCATGTTCCTTCCCTGTATATTAGATGGAAGGGAGAACAGGATAACATACGGCCGGCTACTACCACAGATCATCTTATAAACCTTCAGATGAAGGTCTCTATGTGTCATGGAACAAAGATATGAAATATTAAAGAGAACCTGTCAGCCGACTCCTGCTTCCCTAACCACGGGCAGCATGGATAAGATATTGCATTATTGCTGGTGTCTAGGTTTAACTCCGAAATCATGACGCATTAATAGAATAGCCGGTCAGGGACTGTGCATCTTGAATGACTAGTCCTTCAGCTCTTCCATCCCACAGTCCTTGTGACTGACAGTCTCGTCCTATGCACACATGTAAGGAGAGACCTGTCAGTCTAGGGGAGAAGTTGCTTGAGGCCAGCATTCTTGGACTCGTGATAAGAGACACACGGTCTCTGGCCGAGATTTCTAAGTACATTCACTGTAAAACACTAGCATTTCAGAGTAAATCAAACATGCCTGCAGTAACGCACCCAGCCTCTGATTCAGGCTGCCTGCAGTTTGGTAACATAAATCAAATGACAGGTTCCCATTAGGTCTTTCCTCGGTTATATCCATTTTTGGAGCAGCCTATTATGAAAGGGTGTCAGTCAGTGTAAAACAAGCACAAAGTCTCGTAGAAGATATAGCCCCTATAAAAACTGCTCCTTTATAACCCCTTAGTGTCACAACCAGTTTTAACCTTTAAGACTGAAAGAAAAGTTTAACCAAATTTGCTAATAGGGGTGCTCAGTGCACCCTTGGAGTGACTAAGAGGCTCAGTGCCTGCTCAGCACACATCTTGCATCCCCAGCTTCTCTCACTAATGACTGACCGTGCTGGCTTGTCTAGGGCAGAGAATGTTCAGGTAGGTCTGCACAGTCAATCACCAGAGCAGGAAGCTGGGCACACTAAACCAGTGGGTGTAACAGTGCACTGAGCCTCTTAGCCACACCAACAGTGCACCGTGCAGCCTAATTAGCATGTTTGATTCAACTTCAGTTTCTGTAAAATAGAGGCAGTGATTAGAACTTCAAAGGATTTTTAAAGGGGCTACATCCCCTACAAGGCTACGTGCTTATGTTATACTGTCAGTTTGGTCTCACAAACTCCTTTTAAGTTGTCACCCAATTTTTATTTAAAATTTTAAATCAGTAACTGCTGGTAAATTAATGAAACAATGTTGTATTGCTTGACCCAATGTCGATTTCTATATTACAACATCAAGGACAGAACTACAGCATTTATAGATACAAGAAACACTTTGAGTGTAACATTCTTATTTTGGAGAAAAAAAAAAGGGGCATGTACAGACTTTGAAACCAAACTAGATAATCGCAGACTGTGAACTCAATGACAACCTTGATTTCTATTACAATCTATAAATTTGTCACATTAGGTTATGATGTTCATGATATATTTTGTATTACACAGTGCTATGTATTTTATCCCATTATTGTTACCTTAAAAGTGGTGCCAAGATCAATTCCAATATAGTCCTCAAAGATCACCGCCCACCATTCTTTCACATTGTGGAACCTAAACTGCACTAATGTCTTCATCAAAGCTTCTTCAAAAGCTCCAAGGTTCCAGTCGTCATCATCAATGAACTTCTGAATCTCAATAAGCATTTGTTTTGAAAGGACCATCTCCGCGTTATAATAGACTTCAGTACTGGAGTCTTCTGGCTGAGGAATAAAAGTCATTCAGTACAAGAACTGCCCAATGTTCAATCCAGTTTAAGGTTACATACTAGCTCTGCAATTACATTAATCTGTAAAACACAATCCTAGAGAATTTAAAGAGCAGAGAGCATTTTGAGAAATTATTAGCAGTATATTATGTTCAAAGAAATAATAAAAGTTTCATAATATTGCAACACAATATTAATGGGGCCCAACTACCAGGATCAAATGCTAAACAAGGACTGAAATTTAGGAGGAGGAACAAAGTGATGCACAATGTAGATTTTTTTGGTCATGCCTCATTTTTTTAAACTGTTAATTCCACAATTGTGTAAATGCATACTTATTGTTAATATACAGTCTAAGGCAATAAAACATTTCTTCCTTGTATCTTTGTGTCTTTTTGCATCTCTATCTGGCCCTCGATGAATACAGCTTTAAATAGCTGAATGGGTGGTCTTATTCCTACATAGCTTAAAAGTACATTTCCCAGAAGCACTTGCTTCACCTCAGTGCTGCACACCCCTCCCTCTCCTGTGTCCTCCTAACCACCCCAACTTTGAGTTATCATCAAGCTAATAAAAGTGCGGAATTCACCTTATGCTTCTGTGCACTCTCTGCTCCTGTACAGCACAATAGCAGATTTAATCTTCTGCCATCTACATCAGTAAAGCTGCCAGTGTACTTTTACATCATTGTTAGCTGGTTCCTCAAAGAGCTCAACTCTGAGGCACTCCTGTACACCAGAGCTTGTAATTACTGGGCATGGCAGGGCTGAGTTGCTTTTGTTGCCTGCTACTGAGACATCAGTGATGTGAAACTGCAAATGCTGCTCTGGATCTTCTGCCATATACATCAACAGAGCAGTATTTGCAGTTTCACATCACTGATCTGTCAGCAGAAGACCACAAACATAGCTCAGCTCTAGTTAGTAAGCAAGTTTCAGGTTGTTGGAAATATCAGAAATAAGGAAAAATGTAGGAAGTATAAAACTTAATTTTTACTTTTATAAGTAAAAAAAAAAAAAAAAAGGCACACACATAAACCTATATTGAAAATGACCCTATATAGGCAGTGTGCCAAGAGCAAAGCTCTTGACACTTAATACTATGTAAGGGTCAATCAGATGCATACTAAATAGAAAGTTCTCACCCATCTGATGTAGACTAGATCCTCTATCATCCAGTGGTACAGAACCTTAAAAACATCCCATTTGTCCTCTGGAGGTGCCAAGGAGTTACATCTGTAAGAGTGGAAGGGCTGTTCCTCTGGTTAAAACCCATACCCCCAAAGACTCTTATCCATCCACCTTGATATGTGAGGAAATATCCATTCCCGATGCGTTTTTCAAAAATGATATAACAGAGGAATCAACTAAAATATAAAGAGTAACTAATAGCCAGAGTGCTACTGGTCCAGCCTGTAGTCAGCACTCTATAAATTATCCCATATATTTTAACTCTCCTTAGCACCTCCAGAGGATGAATAGAGCCAATTTTAAGGTTCTATACCACTGGATGATAGAGGATCTAGTCTACATCAGATGGGCAAGAACCTTGCATTTAGTATGCATCAGATTGACCCTTACACAGTACTAATAAGTGCCTGAGCATGCCTCTGGGAACACCACCAATATAGGGTAATTTTAGATACGCTGTCTGTGTTTGTGAATGACTTTTTTTTTTTTTTTTTTTTTTTTTTTTAGAAAGAATAGTGAAAGTTACATTTCATACTTCCTACAGTATTTATTTTTTTCTGAGTCTCAACTGATGCGTCGTAAACCATTGATCCCTTCTATTTGGGACATTGGTTACTTCTAAAGCTTGCATAATTGATGTAAATATCAAGAACAATTCTTTTACTACTTACAAGCCCGAAACGTTTGGCCTCACTTAGCACCTTGCGCAGGTAGCGTCTGAAGACCGGGTTACTGTTGGTCTCTGGTAATTTTACATCTTCTTTGTCTTTCTCGGTCTGAAAGAAAACAATTGAACTGAGAACACACTGTCGATGGACATTCTGAGAACACACCATTAGAAGTCAAATAACTCAGGGGGTATAGCTAACCATGGAGCTGTGCAGAAGCACTAAACCTGAACTCCTCAGCCTAATAACAATATTGGCTGGCATAGGTTCATGATTTTGGTGCTGTACACCACCTATAACACTAGTGGGAACAAATTGAAGGAACTTGCAAAGGGCTTCCAGGCTGGATATGCTGGGATTGCGGCCTACTCATGCTGTAGAGCAGCCCAGACACACACCGGGAACTTTCCATCTGGCCTACCTCCGACTCAGGGGCCTAGTGAGAAATTGGATCAGCTACCAAAGTAGGTGTGACTCGTGTGGTGTTCCCAACCCTCCTTGCCTGAGCTTCAGCCTAGATAGGCAGACTTAAGATACCATTCCCTTGGATAGGTCCCTGTGACAGGAGCTCCGGTTAAACTGTGGTCTCGGTTTTGACTCTGACCCATTAGAGCACAAAAGGCACAAGGTTTGACTATCTGACTGTAAGGCTTAAATAATGCTGTAAGGAGGCTACTAGGCCTCAGTTGATCAACAATAGAACTGTATTACTACTAGCTTGTTTCTACATAATAAGAATACAATATAAATTATCATAATTTGTGAACTGCTAAAGCTTTACAGTTAAAATGTCAACATCTTGTCATCTGAAACTATTAGTTTCCCCTGTACATCAGGAAAACTAATATTGATTACTCTGATTAAGTCTAATTCTGGGCTCCTGTACCTCGAAAGCCTTCACCAAGCTGCCCAATAGCCAGACGCGCTCTGCCTCAAAAGGTATCATGAGCTTTTCTTAGTGAATGTCATACAGTTTCCGTGAGTCAAAATCATGCTAATATACAACCAAAAATTAATATATCTATTTCAGTTTTGCAGACATTATGAAATGCAACTCGCAGACATCAGCCGCCATTCAATTAAAAGCAGTTTGCCAAAGACAGTAGCTCAAAAACTCAAAACCTTGTCACCTCTCCTGCAGAGGTCTCTGATGATATGATCATATGATGGACGTCTCACAGGAACCAGAACCTACCTTGTGTTAAGTCTGAGAGAAGCTACTCTCCACTACAGATGTTTGCAAAACCTCTCACAGGAAAAATAGATGAAGGTAAAGTGGATTTGGATCTGCTATGGCACAACCTTCAAAAAGTGAGAGACTGGGTCAAAGAAGCCGAAATGCACATCTCCACCTTAAAAGACATACATAATCCAATACCGCATCAGCTGGTAAATCTAGAGAAAAATGTAGACCTATGGCACCAGAAATGCGAATCTGGAGAGCAGGCTTCACCAGACCAACGTCAGAATAATTGGATTACCAGAAAGAGCGGAGGACTCAAGCCGGGTGAATTTCATCGAGAAGTGGTTCAATAGAACATTCCCTGATGCAAAACTTCTCTTCAGTCTTTGTGGTGGAAAGAGTACATTGTGTCCCAACCAGAAAGCCTCCTCCAGGAGCTGCGCTAAGACCATTACCATTACGCTAAGACCACCGACGCCAGCAAAACCTTCAGCTGGATGTGTATCCGAGGACACACATCCAGCTGAAGTGTATTGTGGTGCGCGGGTCCGCACGCCACAATACATGCTGCTGGCCAATCAGAAGCCAGTAGCTGACGTTGATGAGCATGTGACGGGGCGCATTACAGTGACGTCACATGCTCCAGTCACACGCCGCAACTGCTGGCTTCACAAGAGAAAGAACGCAGCACGGGAGCGAAGAAACGGTGAGCATTTAGTTATTTTTTAAAAATCATTGGCCGGACTACTGTGGAGGTGCAATAGACTACTGTGGACGTCTGTGGGGGTGCAATAGACTACTATTGTTAACAAGGGGGTGCATTATACTTTATGGATGACTATGAGCTGTGCAGTGTATTATATGTAGGACTATGGGGAATGCATTTATACTTCTTCTATGTACGACCCTGGTGCCTGGTGAGTATAATAAAATTTATTCAGGATGGGGTGTGCACCAGGGCTCATCAGACTATAGTTATGCCACTGAAAAAATCATAACATGGGAAGCAACTCAGACAACAATAGACCCAGAGGGAAGATACATCTTTGTGCACGCTTATATTGATTGCATCCCTTAAATCATTCTGGAGATATACAATCCTCCCTCAGCGGGATTAAAGGGAAAACTTGTCATGTCATTTGTCCTATCTAAACTGGCCCTGTTGCGTTGTTAGTGATGCAATGTGCATCACTAACACACTTTTTTCATTAAAATCGGCGCTTTTATCCTTTGTAATAAGCATTTTGTATAGTGTAATGCAGCGGCTTGCTGCATTGCTAGAATGTCCAGGGGGTGTGCTCTAGCTGACCATTTACCTCCCCCTCAGGTGACTGATCACGTGACTGTGACATCATCACAGGTCCTGTGTGCACAAAAGGATATATAAACCCTGGTAGTTTTGAAACAGGTAGAGAAAGAGTGGCCTGGTGAGGCCTAGAAAGAGAGGCCTGGTGAAGCCAGGAAGGCAGAGGCTGGATCCCCCTGTGTTTAGGATACCAGTAGCCTTGGAGGGCGAGAGGCCTGGTCCCTGTGTGGGACTCCACTAGCCTGGAAGGCAGAGGCTGGATCCCCCTGTGTTTGAGATACCAGTAGCCTTTGAAGGTACATGGCCCAGAGGCCCCATCTGGGAAGCCTTAAAGCCACAGCTGTGGCAGAATCGAGCTGACTGAAGCAGCTACGACCCGACAAAGGTAAAAACGCTGCTTGATGTGGACATTGATATTGTTACCTTGCTGAAGGCTGTATCTGGAGCCAAGTGGGCATGTCTGTCACTAGAAAGGCTCTGGGATATTATGTGTAACATGTCGGCGAGCCACTGAGATGGACTATGTTATGAGCGGTTTATGATGTGTAATAAACTGCTGTACTGTGAAATCCCGGTAAAACGTTGCATGTGTGCTTTGATTGACCCGGTGAAGCGAGTGCCCCAGCGTGATGAATAGCGCTACCTTACAATAGTTATATCTTACCTGCTCGTTTAGTCATAGGGGTGTGCTTCATGGCGTTTAGTTAGGCTTGTCACCGCCCATGCCATTTGAATTTTTTCCCCTGGATTTGAGCCAACGTCACTATTTTCATTGTTTAAATCCCACACTTGTGCAGTCTGTATTGGCCAGCCGCGGCTACCCCACGAGTGCGCAGTGAAGCTGTGTGTAGTTTCAGGGACTATGAGCAGCTCATCACAGCGCATGTGCGGCTCCCAGATCGTCAATGCCCAATCGCGGCTGTCCAATACACAATGCGCAGGCGTGGCTCTCAATACAGACTTGTTTAAATCCTGCACTTGCGCAGTCTGTATAGGGAGCTGGGCTTGCGCAGTGTGTATTGCATGACGAGCTGCTCCCCGGGCAAGCACACAGTCAGTGAAGCTGTGGAACTACACACAGCTTCACTGCGCACGCGCGGGCAGCCTTGGCTGGCCAATACAAACTGCGCTGGCGTGGGATTTAAACAACGAAAATAGTGACGTTAATCAGGGTCTGCTGCTGCATACTGGATGGGAAAGCTGATGAGGCAACTATCCAGCCATCAGCTGATATCATGCCTGTCTCTTGTTGAGACTTCCCTGCCGGCAGGAGAGTTACCAAAGCAGCCGCCAACATCGGGCAGGTATGGTGCACACATCCTACTGTCATGAATAGGACACTTGCACAATAACTGCCAGGAGCCGGGCGGCTGCATAACACCTTCATAAAAGAAACTGCTGGGATTCATAAAATGTTGTGTGTATTTTCTTTCATTTATTACAATAAGGTAGAACAGTAGGAATTATTAGTGATCAAGCACATTACATTCCGGAAACATGTACATGACTTTATTCAAATACTGGGACAATTCTTACCACTGGTTTTGCGCTTTTTGTGTCCGTCACCTCTGCATTATTGTTACCCGGGCACGAGTCCTCTCCTTGCTCACAAACTGCTTCTGTTTTTACCTCCGTGCTGGGCTAAGAAAAGGAATAAATAACGTTTTGGTGGCGTTATTCATGTAAACCCCAAATATCAATACATTGCATTTAAGAGATTAAACAGTTGAAATCAGAGTTTTCACCTATGCCAGTCATTACAGTTGTGTCAGCAGTATAATATCATGGCAGCCACAGGTGGAAGTAAGCAGAACGGACGCCCTCATAATATGGTGGTTAGCAGGACTGGCCTGCTCACAGCAGTGAGTTATCCAGGATGTTTTTATTTTTCAAAAACATATTTACAGATTGACTTGCATAGAGCCGACTGCTCAGCCCATAGACAAGTGTGGCGGTTTTCCTGGGAAAGCAGGCGTGCTTCTGAAATGCTGCAGGAGAAAATATTGGTGACACTTTATCCAGCAACAGAGAATTGACGAGGGGTAGATAGGCCAATAATGATCAGCGGCCAGTACAGTCCTGCCTGAAGAATAGGTGAGAAGACTTTTCATTGTCGACATTACATTAAATTTTTCTTTAATTAAAAGGTGTTGTCCACTAACTAGACAACCCCTTTTATATAACGCTCTCCCCCTTATAAAATAAAACATATACTCACTTCCTATATTGGCGCCATTCCAGCGATGTCGGCATTCTTAGGCCATGTGAGCACCGCAGCCAATCACTACCACCTTCTGTTTGGACAAAAGGAAGTCACCGCACCGCTTCCTTATATTAGCCAATGACTGGCTGCAGGGCTCACATGTCATGAGAATGTCCCGGGTGACCCGGTGCCGACATCACTGGAACAGCGCCAGTATGGAAGGCGAGTACCTGTTATTTATACTTAATAAGGAGGGCTACTTTATTTAAAAAGAGGTTGCCCAGGTAGTGGCTGACAAACAGTAGCCACATGCTTTCTCAGAGAAGACCATTTACTATGGAAACATGGGGACAATGTACTGAGGTCAAGCAAAACAGAATTTCCACACCATTATATTTGCTACATTTCATAGACAAACACCTTATTAATAGAGTGTATGAACTGTGTACCTTGGGGTTAATCATTTTGCCAGTAGCTGCATCGTAATTAAACATGTCTGTAGGATCGGTCCAGTCTTCATTGTCATAGTGCGCCCCACAAAGTGCCACACACAGCGATAGAAGCAAGAACCGATACATTTTACAGACCTGAAAAAAAAAAATACAATATACGTTAAATGAGAAAGACTAATGAAATCCACTCTCATCGTAGAAAGAGAATATACTGCTGCTCCTTATAATGTGACTGAGGCATGGCTGGTCTGCAGGGGGCGCTCTCTCGTACCCCAAGCACAGGCAGGAGAGGCACTGAAGCTGTCTGGATCCAGCTAACTTCAGAGCGGTGTTTGCTAGCGCCCGCTTTCTGTCTAGGTAACCAGCAATTCTGAAGTGGCAGATAACCTAGGCAACAGTTAACTTTAGAATTAAAAATCCCTTCATTCTTGAAAATCAAGAGAATTTTTAATAAAAAAAAAATTACAAAGTAGCCTGCTTTTACAAATTATTGCCAATTTTAAACATTAAAAGAACACGAGAAAATACCACAGCTGGTCTAATTCAAGATGAGCTGCGGCATTCCCTA
Source organism: Phyllobates terribilis (assembly GCF_046119375.1). Lineage (NCBI taxonomy): Eukaryota > Metazoa > Chordata > Amphibia > Anura > Dendrobatidae > Phyllobates > Phyllobates terribilis. The sequence goes on along the minus strand of NW_027362768.1, from coordinate 28,497,591 downwards.
TGCCAGAAATCTCACTCCGGTACCTGACTGGAGTAGGATTTCTGGTGTAGAGCACGGAGGTGCACGTCACTCATCAGTCGCTCCAGATTCAGAAAGGGGCATGCAACTCTTCATAAATCACGGGCGTCTGACCCCAGCACATCCCCTCTTGATGAATTGACCCTCAGTCTTTTTATTTTCTTTCTGATCTTCTTTTGCCTTGCCTCAAACTGTAAAATATTAAAATGAGCCAATTGATATCAGCAGAGGAGCAGATCCGAGACACTGCAGTGAGTATTGTTAAGATAAATTTAAAATGAGATGTTTTTATGCTTACTATACAGTTCATGTATGTTGTTTACGGCTACACATTCTTATTTTTTTTTTTAAGTTTTGCTTAGAAATTCCACTATTACAGGCATTGTATACTTGGGACACTATCTGGGAGCTTCTACCATCAACTTACAGTATTGAACATTGAAATTACAACACTAAGGCGGCGGATATCACAGGATTTATAGACATGCTCATGATAGGCAAATTGTCAAAAAAATGTCATTAAAATTATCCAAACATCTTGCTTTTTTCACTGTCAAGTATGAGAACCATGTGCAGAAATCCCTGCACTTACACACATTGGCTGCTATCAATGAGGTTATTAATGGTTGTCTGAGAAATGTTCTGCAATGCAGCATGCATTTGGGCAAATCATCAAGATCCTCTGCTGGCAGCTCCCTTTGAAAGAAGCTGGCATTTGGCCAGCTATGCCAGAAACTTTGGCCAGTCCATGAAGGGACTTAATGAATTACGTGCCTCTGACTCCAGCATGACCCCTCATTAAGACCGTTGTGAACAATGCTGGTCTTGATGAATCTGAGCCAACAAGGCTAAGAAAGTGATGACAAACACACAGAAAAAGTGATTTTTATAATGGGGAGTTTTTTGTCTGTTTTTTTTTTTTAGAAAAAGTAGAAGCAAAAAAGCTAGATAAAAAATGTATTGTATATAAAAAATAATATAGAACTACAGGTGTTTTTGCTCATTACTACTACCAAAAAGAGTACTGTCTGGTGCTGTCAGGAGAGATATCCAGGTAAACACATTAAACACGCGGCTTCACATCTGCACCAAATGTGGGGGAGAAGATTGTTATTGCGTATTTCAGTGCAGACATCTGCAGAAAACATAAAGCACAGTATTTCTGCCACGTGTGAACACTGCCTTACAGACACAAAAAAGCCAGATGTCACACAGTGAAGCTACATAAAGATGAGAGAGTTCTGGCGGCTCAGACTGTGAATGAACAAAAAATGATCCTCAGGTCCCAACTATAGATGAGCAGGATGCACAGATGACATCGTGCTGCCCTGGGTGATCAAAAGCCGCCGGGGACGCCGGATGGTAAGAGATTCACGGACTCCTGTCTAGCCACCAGGTAACACTGATCTAGACCAGAGACCTGTGAATCAATCATCTCTAGTCCCAACTGTCCCAGATACAGCGTGACAGCCCCAGATTTGGGTCTACGCCCTGCAGTCTCCGGAGTCTGCTGAATGTCCCTCACTGCCAGCGCCCCTCTGACAACTCCTCCTGCCATGGTAGAAAAAAAAATGGTAAATGGGTGAGGATTACGGTGTGGTCAAAAATTTGCCCAGGCATGCTACACAAATTTCCCTCTTTCTGTTCTTGAAAAGTTGGGAGGTATGCATAAAGCAAAACTGAAAGCATAAGGTGATTCATTTCACTAGACAACACCTATGGAGAAATTCATGGTTTCAGTAAAGAAAGCTTAGGCCACGGCCCCACTATCAGTATTCAGTCAGGAACACTGGGAGCCAAAACCAAGTGAGGAACACTCAGAGAAAAGGTATAATAGAAACAAGTCACCAATTCTGCATTTATCATAATATAAATATATATATATATATATATATATATATATATATATATATATATATATATATATACACACACACACACATACACACACACTGTGTTCCAAATTATTATGCAAATAATATTTTCTCAGATTTTCCCAAATTACCTATATGAATTGCAGTCATTGTAATTTTCATGCATGATAATGCCCCGTCTCATGCTGCACATAACACATCTGCATCTCTGCCTGCTATGGGCATAAAAGGGGACAAACTTATGGTGTGGCACCCATGCTGCCCTGACCTCAACCCCATTGAGAACCTCTGGAGCATCATCAAAAGGAGTGTCTATGATGGCGGGAGGCAGTTCACATCTAAGCAACAGCTCTGGGAGGGTATTCTGTCCTCATGCAAAACAATTAAAGCAGAAACCATCCAAAACCTGACAAATTCAATGGACGAGAGAGTTCAGAAGCTCCTTTCGAACAAGCGGTCCTATGTGCAAATGTTACATCACCTAGAATAAAGTTTTGAGTTGAAAACTGTTTGATTTCAGTTTGTAATAACCTGCTAATGCTTATAATTTCAAAAATGACCATTTTTTTGTTCTTTATTAAAATGAAAAAGGTTGAAAACTCTGCTGTGCATAATAATTTGGAACATGCATTTTGAGTGCAGTTTGAGTTTTTTTTTTTTTTTTTTAAATATACTGTTATCATAGGCAGCTTCTACAAAAACCTTTCAATTGTACTCTAATAGTTATTTGACTGGAAATATATATATATATATATATATATATATATATATATATATATATATATATATATATATATATACATATACATATACATACACACACTGTATTTATCGGACCATAAGACGCACTTGTTTCCCACAAATTTGGGAGGAAGATAGGGGGTGCGTCTTATAGTCCGAATGTAACTTACCGGTGGTGGTGGAGCAGGATCGCAGGGCCCTCCATTCCCTCCCCCCATCAGGAAGGCGGCGGTGACAGCAGAAGAGATGAGGGGGGCCGGTATCTGGCTGGAGTCCGGGTACTGTGGCCGGTGTCTGGCTGTGAGGCAGAGCTGCGCAAGTGGCTTTCTGGTGGTCACGGCCATCTTCCTGAAGCTGTGATCTACAGGAAAATGGCTGCTGGAGCCGGCGCAAGCTCACTGCCACGTCAGTGGCCATTTTTCTGTACATCACAGCTTCAGGAAGATGGCTGCGGACACCGGAAGACGCTCTGCCACGCCACTCACAGCAAGACACCGGCCCCGGTACCAGGCCTCCAGCATCTCACCTCTTCTGCTGCAGCCGCCGGGTTCCTGAGGAAGGGAATGGAGGATCCAGGGTCCACAGCATTTCTCATCTTCCGTCAGCTTCCTGAAGGACCCTGCTTACTGTACCCCCAGGTGAGATACCTATTCAGACTATAAAACGGACCCGATCTTATAAAAATATTTTTTTTCCTATTTTCCACACCAAAATTTGGGGTGCGCCTTATAGTCAAAAAAATAAATTTATATATATATATATATATATACATACACACACACGTTTAATTAGTTAAGTTAATTTTTAAAATTTATGGGTCTCAGAATGCAACGATACAAAAATAAATTATTCACAGATTTAATGTACAGGAATGGAAAAAAAAAAAACTAAAGAAATCTAGTATTGCTGTAACTGGAGCGACCCCAGAATAATGTGAAGGAGCCGTCTATGCCATAAACACAGAAAATCCAAAAACACAAACAATCGTAGAATTGCTGTTTTACTTCTTTTAAAATTATTGCCTTCCGCCCCACATGGTACCAGGAACCTACATCTAGCCAGGAAAACAGGGACCCCCGTACCGTGCAGTGGTCGGGCATGAGGAGGTAAGTAGTATTTTGCTCAGTCCCGGCAGGTGCGGTGGCAGTACGGCCGTCTGATGCCCAAATAAGAGAACAAGAGATTATATATATAATATTGCAAAGGGTGAAATCCACAGTAAAATGCACAATTAACAGGAGTGAACCTTCAGCAGACTGTTGCCGTGGAGACCGACCACCGCAGCTAACCAGCGGAATATGCCATGCTTCACTTAGATGCGCTTTTCTCTAGTAAGCGCTATTCTGATGCTGGCCAGGGTCAATGTCTCTTATCCCCTAATCCTGGCCAGCTTCAGCACAGTCCTAACCTCATACAGCAGCAGTGGTCGGTCTCCTAGGCAAAAAGATGGAAACAAAAGAAAAGTGTCAGGATGTAATGAACGGCTGCAAACCTTAACAGGCAGCAAATGCAAAAGTGATGGTTTAGTCAGGTCCGTCCATGTATGGAGCCGGGAGTGGCCCTATAAGTGGATGTGGGAATGTAGCTACAATGTTCTCGTCAGCCGGTGCTCGGAGCGGACGGCACAGCTCGCACTCCTCCTGTGTGACCCGGCCAGACTGTGCGCCGGCTGCAGCTGATATCACCGTGTAATGTGCAGAGCACAGAGCAGATAATGCGATACTGCAGAAAAGCGGTACCGCTCCTCACCTGCAGCTCCGTGTGACAGTGTCAGCGCTCACTGCTAGAGGCTAGAGCCCATCCGGGATCACGTGTCATTACCACGTGTCCCAGCCGCCCGCCCATCAGAGGGGCAGGAGCCGGAAGTGAGAGGTGCACGCCGGGCCTGGGGCGACAGGCAAACACTGTGCTTGGTGCTGTGAGGAGCCGCTCCATAGCTCCTAACACTGAGGTGGGCGGTGGCGTGACCTGTCACATGACTAAATGACGGTATGGCAGGTCCTTTCACACCACCGCGACCCATACAACACACCGGACGCATCATACAGGAGACCAGGGGCCATCGGAAGGTAGGTATAATCTTTATTTTTTATTTTAAATTCTTTTTTTTAACAAGTTCTATGATACCCGAGTCTGGATGAGAATCTCCTCTTCTCCAGACCTTGGTACAATCCGCACATTGAACCGTATGATATCCGCTTGTGCAAATGTGTTCATGCGGATATTATGTGATTCAATGGCGGCAATCACGCTGCGTGTCCGCAAAAATAAAATGGACATGCTGCGGATTTTTCCGCAATAATAATCCGCAGCGGAAATTTCTGCAGCATGTGCACAGCACATGCGGATTATCATTGGGAACCATGGGGCGCGTATTACCAAGCGTTTTTTAAGCGTTTTCGCTGCGGAAATTCCTCTGCAAAAAATGCTTGAAAAACGCATAGTGGGCACACAGCCTCACAGGAGAGTATAGACAGCGGGGGCCAGGGAGGAGTGCCCTATACCCTATAGTGTCACAGGAGAGTATAGACAGCGGGGGCCAGGGAGGAGTGCCCTATACCCTATAGTGTCACAGGAGAGTATAGACAGCGGGGGCCAGGGAGGAGTGCCCTATACCCTATAGTGTCACAGGAGAGTATAGACAGCGGGGGCCAGGGAGGAATGCCCTATACACTATAGTGTCACAGGAGAGTATAGACAGCGGGGGCCAGGGAGGAGTGCCCTATACCCTATAGTGTCACAGGAGAGTATAGACAGCGGGGGCTAGGGAGGAGTGCCCTATACCCTATAGTGTCACAGGAGAGTATAGACAGCGGGGGCCAGGGAGGAGTGCCCTATACCCTATAGTGTCACAGGAGAGTATAGACAGCGGGGGCCAGGGAGGAGTGCCCTATACCCTATAGTGTCACAGGAGAGTATAGACAGCGGGGGCCAGGGAGGAGTGCCCTATACCCTATAGTGTCACAGGAGAGTATAGACAGCGGGGGCCAGGGAGGAGTGCCCTATACCCTATAGTGTCACAGGAGAGTATAGACAGCGGGGGCCAGGGAGGAGTGCCCTATACCCTATAGTGTCACAGGAGAGTATAGACAGCGGGGGCCAGGGAGGAGTGCCCTATACCCTATAGTGTCACAGGAGAGTATAGACAGCGGGGGCCAGGGAGGAGTGCCCTATACCCTATAGTGTCACAGGAGAGTATAGACAGCGGGGGCCAGGGAGGAGTGCCCTATACCCTATAGTGTCACAGGAGAGTATAGACAGCGGGGGCCAGGGAGGAGTGCCCTATACCCTATAGTGTCACAGGAGAGTATAGACAGCGGGGGCCAGGGAGGAGTGCCCTATACCCTATAGTGTCACAGGAGAGTATAGACAGCGGGGGCCAGGGAGGAGTGCCCTATACCCTATAGTGTCACAGGAGAGTATAGACAGCGGGGGCCAGGGAGGAGTACCTATAGTGCCACAGGAGAGTATAGACAGCGGGGGCCAGGGAGGAGTGCCCTATACCCTATAGTGACACAGGAGAGTATAGACAGCGGGGGCCAGGGAGGAGTACCCTATAGTGTCACAGGAGAGTATAGACAGCGGGGGCCAGGGAGGAGTGCCCTATACCCTATAGTGTCACAGGAGAGTATAGACAGCGGGGGCCAGGGAGGAGTGCCCTATACTGCCACAGGAGAGTCTAAACAGAGGGGGCCAGGGAGGAGTGCCCTATACCCTATAGTGTCACAGGAGAGTATAGACAGCGGGGGCCAGGGAGGAGTACTCTATAGTGCCACAGTAGAGTATAGACAGCGGGGGCCAGGGAGGAGTGTCCGATAGTGTCACAGGAGAGTATAGACAGCGGGGGCCAGGGAGAAGTGCCCTATACCCTATAGTGTCACAGGAGAGTATAGACAGCGGGGGCCAGGGAGGAGTGCCCTATACCCTATAATGTCACAGGAGAGTATAGACAGCGGGGGCCAGGGAGGAGTGCCCTATACCCTATAGTGCCACAGGAGAGTATAGACAGCGGGGGTCAGGGAGGAGTACCCTATACCCTATAGTGCCACAGGAGAGTATAGACAGCGGGGGTCAGGGAGGAGTGCCCTATACACTATAGTGCCACAGGAGAGTATAGACAGCGGGGGCCAGGGAGGAGTGCCCTATACCCTATAGTGTCACAGGAGAGTATAGACAGCGGGAGCCAGGGAGGAGTGCCCTATACCCTATAGTGTCACAGGAGAGTATAGACAGCGGGGGCCAGGGAGGAGTGCCCTATACACTATAGTGCCACATGAGAGTATAGACAGCGGGGGCCAGGGAGGAGTACCCTATAGTGCCACAGGAGAGTATAGACAGCGGGGGCCAGGGAGGAGTGCCCTATACCCTATAGTGACACAGGAGAGTATAGACAGCGGGGGCCAGGGAGGAGTGCCCTATAGTGTCACAGGAGAGTATAGACAGCGGGGGCCAGGGAGGAGTGCCCTATACCCTATAGTGTCACAGGAGAGTATAGACAGCGGGGGCCAGGGAGGAGTGCCCTATACCCTATAGTGTCACAGGAGAGTATAGACAGCGGGGGCCAGGGAGGAATGCCCTATACACTATAGTGTCACAGGAGAGTATAGACAGCGGGGGCCAGGGAGGAGTGCCCTATACCCTATAGTGTCACAGGAGAGTATAGACAGCGGGGGCTAGGGAGGAGTGCCCTATACCCTATAGTGTCACAGGAGAGTATAGACAGCGGGGGCCAGGGAGGAGTGCCCTATACCCTATAGTGTCACAGAAGAGTATAGACAGCGGGGGCCAGGGAGGAGTGCCCTATACCCTATAGTGTCACAGGAGAGTATAGACAGCGGGGGCCAGGGAGGAGTGCCCTATACCCTATAGTGTCACAGGAGAGTATAGACAGCGGGGGCCAGGGAGGAGTGCCCTATACCCTATAGTGTCACAGGAGAGTATAGACAGCGGGGGCCAGGGAGGAGTGCCCTATACCCTATAGTGTCACAGGAGAGTATAGACAGCGGGGGCCAGGGAGGAGTGCCCTATACCCTATAGTGTCACAGGAGAGTATAGACAGCGGGGGCCAGGGAGGAGTGCCCTATACCCTATAGTGTCACAGGAGAGTATAGACAGCGGGGGCCAGGGAGGAGTGCCCTATACCCTATAGTGTCACAGGAGAGTATAGACAGCGGGGGCCAGGGAGGAGTGCCCTATACCCTATAGTGTCACAGGAGAGTATAGACAGCGGGGGCCAGGGAGGAGTGCCCTATACCCTATAGTGTCACAGGAGAGTATAGACAGCGGGGGCCAGGGAGGAGTGCCCTATACCCTATAGTGTCACAGGAGAGTATAGACAGCGGGGGCCAGGGAGGAGTGCCCTATACCCTATAGTGTCACAGGAGAGTATAGACAGCGGGGGCCAGGGAGGAGTACCTATAGTGCCACAGGAGAGTATAGACAGCGGGGGCCAGGGAGGAGTGCCCTATACCCTATAGTGACACAGGAGAGTATAGACAGCGGGGGCCAGGGAGGAGTACCCTATAGTGTCACAGGAGAGTATAGACAGCGGGGGCCAGGGAGGAGTGCCCTATACCCTATAGTGTCACAGGAGAGTATAGACAGCGGGGGCCAGGGAGGAGTGCCCTATACTGCCACAGGAGAGTCTAAACAGAGGGGGCCAGGGAGGAGTGCCCTATACCCTATAGTGTCACAGGAGAGTATAGACAGCGGGGGCCAGGGAGGAGTACTCTATAGTGCCACAGTAGAGTATAGACAGCGGGGGCCAGGGAGGAGTGTCCGATAGTGTCACAGGAGAGTATAGACAGCGGGGGCCAGGGAGAAGTGCCCTATACCCTATAGTGTCACAGGAGAGTATAGACAGCGGGGGCCAGGGAGGAGTGCCCTATACCCTATAATGTCACAGGAGAGTATAGACAGCGGGGGCCAGGGAGGAGTGCCCTATACCCTATAGTGCCACAGGAGAGTATAGACAGCGGGGGTCAGGGAGGAGTACCCTATACCCTATAGTGCCACAGGAGAGTATAGACAGCGGGGGTCAGGGAGGAGTGCCCTATACACTATAGTGCCACAGGAGAGTATAGACAGCGGGGGCCAGGGAGGAGTGCCCTATACCCTATAGTGTCACAGGAGAGTATAGACAGCGGGAGCCAGGGAGGAGTGCCCTATACCCTATAGTGTCACAGGAGAGTATAGACAGCGGGGGCCAGGGAGGAGTGCCCTATACACTATAGTGCCACATGAGAGTATAGACAGCGGGGGCCAGGGAGGAGTACCCTATAGTGCCACAGGAGAGTATAGACAGCGGGGGCCAGGGAGGAGTGCCCTATACCCTATAGTGACACAGGAGAGTATAGACAGCGGGGGCCAGGGAGGAGTGCCCTATAGTGTCACAGGAGAGTATAGACAGCGGGGGCCAGGGAGGAGTGCCCTATACCCTATAGTGTCACAGGAAAGTATAGACAGCGGGGGCCAGGGAGGAGTGCCCTATACCCTATAGTGTCACAGGAGAGTGTAGACAGCGGGGGCCAGGGAGGAGTGCCCTATACCCTATAGTGCCACAGGAGAGTATAGACAGCGGGGGCCAGGGAGGAGTGCCCTATACACTATAGTGTCACAGGAGAGTATAGACAGCGGGGGCCAGGGAGGAGTACCCTATAGTGCCACAGGAGAGTATAGACAGCGGGGGCCAGGGAGGAGTGCCCTATACCCTATAGTGACACAGGAGAGTATAGACAGCGGGGGCCAGGGAGGAGTGCCCTATAGTGTCACAGGAGAGTATAGACAGCGGGGGCCAGGGAGGAGTGCCCTATACCCTATAGTGTCACAGGAAAGTATAGACAGCGGGGGCCAGGGAGGAGTGCCCTATACCCTATAGTGTCACAGGAGAGTATAGACAGCGGGGGCCAGGGAGGAGTACCCTATAGTGCCACAGGAGAGTCTAAACAGAGGGGGCCAGGGAGGAGTGCCCTATACCCTATAGTGTGACAGGAGAGTATAGACAGCGGGGGCCAGGGAGGAGTGCCCTAAAGTGTCACAGGAGAGTACAGACAGCGGAGGCCAGGGAGGAGTGCCCTATACACTATAGTGCCACAGGAGAGTATAGACAGCGGGGGCCAGGGAGGAATGCCCTATACCCTATAGTGTCACAGGAGAGTATAGACAGCGGGGGCCAGGGAGGAGTGCCCTATACCCTATAGTGCCACTGGAGAGTATAGACAGCGGGGGCCAGGGAGGAGTGCCCTATAGTGTCACAGGAGAGTGTAGACAGCGGGGGCCAGGGAGGAGTGCCCTATACCCTATAGTGCCACAGGAGAGTATAGACAGCGGGGGCCAGGGAGGAGTGCCCTATACCCTATAGTGTCACAGGAGAGTATAGACAGCGGGGGCCAGGGAGGAGTGCCCTATACACTATAGTGCCACAGGAGAGTATAGACAGCGGGGGTCAGGGAGGAGTGCCCTATACACTATAGTGTCACAGGAGAGTATAGACAGCGGGGGCCAGGGAGGAGTGCCCTATACACTATAGTGCCACATGAGAGTATAGACAGCGGGGGCCAGGGAGGAGTGCCCTATACCCTATAGTGCCACAGGAGAGTATAGACAGCGGGGGCCAGGGAGGAGTGCCCTATACACTATAGTGCCACAGGAGAGTATAGACAGTGGGGGCCAGGGAGTAGTGCCCTATACCCTATAGTGCCACAGGAGAGTATAGACAGCGGGGGCCAGGGAGGAGTGCCCTATACACTATAGTGCCACAGGAGAGTATAGACAGCGGGGGCCAGGGAGGAGTGCCCTATACACTATAGTGCCACAGGAGAGTATAGACACCGGGGGCCAGGGAGGAGTGCCCTATATCCTATAGTGCCACAGGAGAGTATAGACACCGGGGGTCAGGGAGGAGTGCCCTATATCCTATAGTGCCACAGGAGAGTATAGACAGCGGGGGCAAGGGAGGAGTGCCCTATACACTATAGTGTCACAGGAGAGTATAGACAGCGGGGGCCAGGGAGGAGTGCCCTATACACTATAGTGCCACAGGAGAGTATAGACACCGGGGGTCAGGGAGGAGTGCCCTATATCCTATAGTGCCACAGGAGAGTATAGACAGCGGGGGCCAGGAAGGAGTGCCCTATAGTGTCACAGGAGAGTTTTGACAGCGGGGGCCAGGGAGGAGTGCCCTATATCCTATAGTGTCACAGGAGAGTATAGACAGCGGGGGTCAGGGAGGAATGCCCTATACCCTATAGTGTCACAGGAGAGTATAGACAGCGGGGGCCAGGGAGGAGTGCCCTATACCCTATAGTGCCACAGGAGAGTATAGACAGCGGGGGCCAGGGAGGAGAGCCCTATGCCCTATAGTGCCACAGGAGAGTGTAGACAGCGGGGGCCAGGGAGGAGTGCCCTATACCCTATAGTGTCACAGGAGAGTGTAGACAGCGGGGGCCAGGGAGGAGTGCCCTATACACTATAGTGTCACAGGAGAGTATAGACAGCGGGGGCCAGGGAGGAGTGCCCTATACACTATAGTGCCACATGAGAGTATAGACAGCGGGGGCCAGGGAGGAGTACCCTATAGTGCCACAGGAGAGTATAGACAGCGGGGGCCAGGGAGGAGTGCCCTATACCCTATAGTGACACAGGAGAGTATAGACAGCGGGGGCCAGGGAGGAGTGCCCTATAGTGTCACAGGAGAGTATAGACAGCGGGGGCCAGGGAGGAGTGCCCTATACCCTATAGTGTCACAGGAAAGTATAGACAGCGGGGGCCAGGGAGGAGTGCCCTATACCCTATAGTGTCACAGGAGAGTGTAGACAGCGGGGGCCAGGGAGGAGTGCCCTATACCCTATAGTGCCACAGGAGAGTATAGACAGCGGGGGCCAGGGAGGAGTGCCCTATACACTATAGTGTCACAGGAGAGTATAGACAGCGGGGGCCAGGGAGGAGTACCCTATAGTGCCACAGGAGAGTATAGACAGCGGGGGCCAGGGAGGAGTGCCCTATACCCTATAGTGACACAGGAGAGTATAGACAGCGGGGGCCAGGGAGGAGTGCCCTATAGTGTCACAGGAGAGTATAGACAGCGGGGGCCAGGGAGGAGTGCCCTATACCCTATAGTGTCACAGGAAAGTATAGACAGCGGGGGCCAGGGAGGAGTGCCCTATACCCTATAGTGTCACAGGAGAGTATAGACAGCGGGGGCCAGGGAGGAGTACCCTATAGTGCCACAGGAGAGTCTAAACAGAGGGGGCCAGGGAGGAGTGCCCTATACCCTATAGTGTGACAGGAGAGTATAGACAGCGGGGGCCAGGGAGGAGTGCCCTAAAGTGTCACAGGAGAGTATAGACAGCGGAGGCCAGGGAGGAGTGCCCTATACACTATAGTGCCACAGGAGAGTATAGACAGCGGGGGCCAGGGAGGAATGCCCTATACCCTATAGTGTCACAGGAGAGTATAGACAGCGGGGGCCAGGGAGGAGTGCCCTATACCCTATAGTGCCACTGGAGAGTATAGACAGCGGGGGCCAGGGAGGAGTGCCCTATAGTGTCACAGGAGAGTGTAGACAGCGGGGGCCAGGGAGGAGTGCCCTATACCCTATAGTGCCACAGGAGAGTATAGACAGCGGGGGCCAGGGAGGAGTGCCCTATACCCTATAGTGTCACAGGAGAGTATAGACAGCGGGGGCCAGGGAGGAGTGCCCTATACACTATAGTGCCACAGGAGAGTATAGACAGCGGGGGTCAGGGAGGAGTGCCCTATACACTATAGTGTCACAGGAGAGTATAGACAGCGGGGGCCAGGGAGGAGTGCCCTATACACTATAGTGCCACATGAGAGTATAGACAGCGGGGGCCAGGGAGGAGTGCCCTATACCCTATAGTGCCACAGGAGAGTATAGACAGCGGGGGCCAGGGAGGAGTGCCCTATACACTATAGTGCCACAGGAGAGTATAGACAGTGGGGGCCAGGGAGTAGTGCCCTATACCCTATAGTGCCACAGGAGAGTATAGACAGCGGGGGCCAGGGAGGAGTGCCCTATACACTATAGTGCCACAGGAGAGTATAGACAGCGGGGGCCAGGGAGGAGTGCCCTATACACTATAGTGCCACAGGAGAGTATAGACACCGGGGGCCAGGGAGGAGTGCCCTATATCCTATAGTGCCACAGGAGAGTATAGACACCGGGGGTCAGGGAGGAGTGCCCTATATCCTATAGTGCCACAGGAGAGTATAGACAGCGGGGGCAAGGGAGGAGTGCCCTATACACTATAGTGTCACAGGAGAGTATAGACAGCGGGGGCCAGGGAGGAGTGCCCTATACACTATAGTGCCACAGGAGAGTATAGACACCGGGGGTCAGGGAGGAGTGCCCTATATCCTATAGTGCCACAGGAGAGTATAGACAGCGGGGGCCAGGAAGGAGTGCCCTATAGTGTCACAGGAGAGTTTTGACAGCGGGGGCCAGGGAGGAGTGCCCTATATCCTATAGTGTCACAGGAGAGTATAGACAGCGGGGGTCAGGGAGGAATGCCCTATACCCTATAGTGTCACAGGAGAGTATAGACAGCGGGGGCCAGGGAGGAGTGCCCTATACCCTATAGTGCCACAGGAGAGTATAGACAGCGGGGGCCAGGGAGGAGAGCCCTATGCCCTATAGTGCCACAGGAGAGTGTAGACAGCGGGGGCCAGGGAGGAGTGCCCTATACCCTATAGTGTCACAGGAGAGTGTAGACAGCGGGGGCCAGGGAGGAGTGCCCTATACACTATAGTGTCACAGGAGAGTATAGACAGCGGGGGCCAGGGAGGAGTGCCCTATACACTATAGTGCCACATGAGAGTATAGACAGCGGGGGCCAGGGAGGAGTACCCTATAGTGCCACAGGAGAGTATAGACAGCGGGGGCCAGGGAGGAGTGCCCTATACCCTATAGTGACACAGGAGAGTATAGACAGCGGGGGCCAGGGAGGAGTGCCCTATAGTGTCACAGGAGAGTATAGACAGCGGGGGCCAGGGAGGAGTGCCCTATACCCTATAGTGTCACAGGAAAGTATAGACAGCGGGGGCCAGGGAGGAGTGCCCTATACCCTATAGTGTCACAGGAGAGTGTAGACAGCGGGGGCCAGGGAGGAGTGCCCTATACCCTATAGTGCCACAGGAGAGTATAGACAGCGGGGGCCAGGGAGGAGTGCCCTATACACTATAGTGTCACAGGAGAGTATAGACAGCGGGGGCCAGGGAGGAGTACCCTATAGTGCCACAGGAGAGTATAGACAGCGGGGGCCAGGGAGGAGTGCCCTATACCCTATAGTGACACAGGAGAGTATAGACAGCGGGGGCCAGGGAGGAGTGCCCTATAGTGTCACAGGAGAGTATAGACAGCGGGGGCCAGGGAGGAGTGCCCTATACCCTATAGTGTCACAGGAAAGTATAGACAGCGGGGGCCAGGGAGGAGTGCCCTATACCCTATAGTGTCACAGGAGAGTATAGACAGCGGGGGCCAGGGAGGAGTACCCTATAGTGCCACAGGAGAGTCTAAACAGAGGGGGCCAGGGAGGAGTGCCCTATACCCTATAGTGTGACAGGAGAGTATAGACAGCGGGGGCCAGGGAGGAGTGCCCTAAAGTGTCACAGGAGAGTATAGACAGCGGAGGCCAGGGAGGAGTGCCCTATACACTATAGTGCCACAGGAGAGTATAGACAGCGGGGGCCAGGGAGGAATGCCCTATACCCTATAGTGTCACAGGAGAGTATAGACAGCGGGGGCCAGGGAGGAGTGCCCTATACCCTATAGTGCCACTGGAGAGTATAGACAGCGGGGGCCAGGGAGGAGTGCCCTATAGTGTCACAGGAGAGTGTAGACAGCGGGGGCCAGGGAGGAGTGCCCTATACCCTATAGTGCCACAGGAGAGTATAGACAGCGGGGGCCAGGGAGGAGTGCCCTATACCCTATAGTGTCACAGGAGAGTATAGACAGCGGGGGCCAGGGAGGAGTGCCCTATACACTATAGTGCCACAGGAGAGTATAGACAGCGGGGGTCAGGGAGGAGTGCCCTATACACTATAGTGTCACAGGAGAGTATAGACAGCGGGGGCCAGGGAGGAGTGCCCTATACACTATAGTGCCACATGAGAGTATAGACAGCGGGGGCCAGGGAGGAGTGCCCTATACCCTATAGTGCCACAGGAGAGTATAGACAGCGGGGGCCAGGGAGGAGTGCCCTATACACTATAGTGCCACAGGAGAGTATAGACAGTGGGGGCCAGGGAGTAGTGCCCTATACCCTATAGTGCCACAGGAGAGTATAGACAGCGGGGGCCAGGGAGGAGTGCCCTATACACTATAGTGCCACAGGAGAGTATAGACAGCGGGGGCCAGGGAGGAGTGCCCTATACACTATAGTGCCACAGGAGAGTATAGACACCGGGGGCCAGGGAGGAGTGCCCTATATCCTATAGTGCCACAGGAGAGTATAGACACCGGGGGTCAGGGAGGAGTGCCCTATATCCTATAGTGCCACAGGAGAGTATAGACAGCGGGGGCAAGGGAGGAGTGCCCTATACACTATAGTGTCACAGGAGAGTATAGACAGCGGGGGCCAGGGAGGAGTGCCCTATACACTATAGTGCCACAGGAGAGTATAGACAGCGGGGGCCAGGGAGGAGTGCCCTATACACTATAGTGCCACAGGAGAGTATAGACAGCGGGGGCCAGGGAGGAGTGCCCTATACACTATAGTGTCACAGGAGAGTATAGACAGCGGGGGTCAGGGAGGAATGCCCTATACTCTAAAGTGTCACAGGAGAGTATAGACAGCGGGGGCCAGGAAGGAGTGCCCTATAGTGTCACAGGAGAGTTTTGACAGCGGGGGCCAGGGAGGAGTGCCCTATATCCTATAGTGTCACAGGAGAGTATAGACAGCGGGGGTCAGGGAGGAATGCCCTATACCCTATAGTGTCACAGGAGAGTATAGACAGCGGGGGCCAGGGAGGAGTGCCCTATACCCTATAGTGCCACAGGAGAGTATAGACAGCGGGGGCCAGGGAGGAGAGCCCTATGCCCTATAGTGCCACAGGAGAGTGTAGACAGCGGGGGCCAGGGAGGAGTGCCCTATACCCTATAGTGTCACAGGAGAGTATAGACAGCGGGGGCCAGGGAGGAGTGCCCTATACACTATAGTGCCACATGAGAGTATAGACAGCGGGGGCCAGGGAGGAGTACCCTATAGTGCCACAGGAGAGTATAGACAGCGGGGGCCAGGGAGGAGTGCCCTATACCCTATAGTGACACAGGAGAGTATAGACAGCGGGGGCCAGGGAGGAGTGCCCTATAGTGTCACAGGAGAGTATAGGCAGCGGGGGCCAGGGAGGAGTGCCCTATACCCTATAGTGTCACAGGAAAGTATAGACAGCGGGGGCCAGGGAGGAGTGCCCTATACCCTATAGTGTCACAGGAGAGTGTAAACAGCGGGGGCCAGGGAGGAGTGCCCTATACCCTATAGTGCCACAGGAGAGTATAGACAGCGGGGGCCAGGGAGGAGTGCCCTATTCCCTATAGTGTCACAGGAGAGTATAGACAGCGGGGGCCAGGGAGGAGTACCCTATAGTGCCACAGGAGAGTATAGACAGCGGGGGCCAGGGAGGAGTGCCCTATACCCTATAGTGACACAGGAGAGTATAGACAGCGGGGGCCAGGGAGGAGTGCCCTATAGTGTCACAGGAGAGTATAGACAGCGGGGGCCAGGGAGGAGTACCCTATAGTGCCACAGTAGAGTATAGACAGCGGGGGCCAGGGAGGAGTGCCCTATAGTGTCACAGGAGAGTATAGACAGCGGGGGCCAGGGAGGAGTGCCCTATACCCTATAGTGTCACAGGAAAGTATAGACAGCGGGGGCCAGGGAGGAGTGCCCTATACCCTATAGCGTCACAGCAGAGTATAGACAGCGGGGGCCAGGGAGAAGTGCCCTATACCCTATAGTGTCACAGGAGAGTATAGACAGCGGGGGCCAGGGAGGAGTGCCCTATACCCTATAATGTCACAGGAGAGTATAGACAGTGGGGGCCAGGGAGGAGTGCCCTATACCCTATAGTGCCACAGGAGAGTATAGACAGCGGGGGTCAGGGAGGAGTGCCCTATACCCTATAGTGCCACAGGAGAGTATAGACAGCGGGGGTCAGGGAGGAGTGCCCTATACACTATAGTGTCACAGGAGAGTATAGACAGCGGGGGCCAGAGAGGAGTGCCCTATACCCTATAGTGTGACAGGAGAGTATAGACAGCGGGGGCCAGGGAGGAGTGCCCTAAAGTGTCACAGGAGAGTATAGACAGCGGGGGCCAGGGAGGAGTGCCCTATACACTATAGTGCCACAGGAGAGTATAGACAGCGGGGGCCAGGGAGGAATGCCCTATACCCTATAGTGTCACAGGAGAGTATAGACAGCGGGGGCCAGGGAGGAGTGCCCTATACCCTATAGTGCCACTGGAGAGTATAGACAGCGGGGGCCAGGGAGGAGTGCCCTATAGTGTCACAGGAGAGTGTAGACAGCGGGGGCCAGGGAGGAGTGCCCTATAGTGTCACAGGAGAGTGTAGACAGCGGGGGCCAGGGAGGAGTGCCCTATAGTGTCTCAGGAGAGTGTAGACAGCGGGGGCCAGGGAGGAGTGCCCTATACCCTATAGTGCCACAGGAGAGTATAGACAGCGGGGGCCAGGGAGGAGTGCCCTATACCCTATAATGTCACAGGAGAGTATAGACAGTGGGGGCCAGGGAGGAGTGCCCTATACCCTATAGTGCCACAGGAGAGTATAGACAGCGGGGGTCAGGGAGGAGTGCCCTATACCCTATAGTGCCACAGGAGAGTATAGACAGCGGGGGTCAGGGAGGAGTGCCCTATACACTATAGTGCCACAGGAGAGTATAGACAGCGGGGGCCAGGGAGGAGTGCCCTATAGTGTCTCAGGAGAGTGTAGACAGCGGGGGCCAGGGAGGAGTGCCCTATACCCTATAGTGCCACAGGAGAGTATAGACAGCGGGGGCCAGGGAGGAGTGCCCTATACACTATAGTGCCACAGGAGAGTATAGACAGTGGGGGCCAGGGAGTAGTGCCCTATACCCTATAGTGCCACAGGAGAGTATAGACAGCGTTGGCCAGGGAGGAGTGCCCTATACACTATAGTGCCACAGGAGAGTATAGACAGCGGGGGCCAGGGAGGAGTGCCCTATACACTATAGTGCCACAGGAGAGTATAGACAGCGGGGGCCAGGGAGGAGTGCCCTATACACTATAGTGCCACAGGAGAGTATAGACAGCGGGGGCCAGGGAGGAGTGCCCTATACACTATAGTGTCACAGGAGAGTATAGACAGCGGGGGTCAGGGAGGAATGCCCTATACCCTATAGTGTCACAGGAGAGTATAGACAGCGGGGGCCAGGGAGGAGTGCCCTATAGTGTCACAGGAGAGTATTGACAGCGGGGGCCAGGGAGGAGTGCCCTATATCCTATAGTGTCACAGGAGAGTATAGACAGCGGGGGTCAGGGAGGAATGCCCTATACCCTATAGTGTCACAGGAGAGTATAGACAGCGGGGGCCAGGGAGGAGTGCCCTATACCCTATAGTGCCACAGGAGAGTATAGACAGCGGGGGCCAGGGAGGAGAGCCCTATACCCTATAGTGCCACAGGAGAGTGTAGACAGCGGGGGCCAGGGAGGAGTGCCCTATACCCTATAGTGTCACAGGAGAGTGTAGACAGCGGGGGCCAGGGAGGAGTGCCCTATACACTATAGTGTCACAGGAGAGTATAGACAGCGGGGGCCAGGGAGGAGTGCCCTATACACTATAGTGCCACATGAGAGTATAGACAGCGGGGGCCAGGGAGTAGTGCCCTATACCCTATAGTGCCACAGGGGAGTATAGACAGCGGGGGCCAGGGAGGAGTGCCCTATACACTATAGTGTCACAGGAGAGTATAGACAGCGGGGGCCAGGGAGGAGTGCCCTATACCCTATAGTGTCACAGGAGAGTATAGACAGCGGGGGCCAGGGAGGAGTACCCTATACCCTATAGTGCCACAGGAGAGTATAAACATCGGGGGCCAGGGAGGAGTGCCCTATACCCTATAGTGCCACAGGAGAGTATAGACAGCGGGGGCCAGGGAGGAGTGCCCTATAGTGTCACAGGAGAGTATAGACAGCGGGGGCCAGGGAGGAGTGCCCTATAGTGTCACAGGAGAGTGTAGACAGCGGGGGCCAGGGAGGAGTGCCCTATACCCTGTAGTGTCACAGAAGAGTATAGACAGCGGGGGCCAGGGAGGAGTGCCCTATACCCTATAGTGTCACAGGAGAGTATAGACAGCGGGGGCCAGGGAGGAGTGCCCTATACCCTATAGTGTCACAGGAGAGTATAGACAGCGGGGGCCAGGGAGGAGTGCCCTATACACTATAGTGCCACAGGACAGTATAGACAGCGGGGGCCAGGGAGGAGTGCCCTATACACTATAGTGTCACAGGAGAGTATAGACAGCGGGGGCCAGGGAGGAGTACCCTATAGTGCCACAGGAGAGTATAGACAGCGGGGGCCAGGGAGGAGTGCCCTATACCCTATAGTGACACAGGAGAGTATAGACAGCGGGGGCCAGGGAGGAGTGCCCTATAGTGTCACAGGAGAGTATAGACAGCGGGGGCCAGGGAGGAGTACCCTATAGTGCCACAGTAGAGTATAGACAGCGGGGGCCAGGGAGGAGTGCCCTATAGTGTCACAGGAGAGTATAGACAGCGGGGGCCAGGGAGGAGTGCCCTATACCCTATAGTGTCACAGGAAAGTATAGACAGCGGGGGCCAGGGAGGAGTGCCCTATACCCTATAGCGTCACAGCAGAGTATAGACAGCGGGGGCCAGGGAGAAGTGCCCTATACCCTATAGTGTCACAGGAGAGTATAGACAGCGGGGGCCAGGGAGGAGTGCCCTATACCCTATAATGTCACAGGAGAGTATAGACAGTGGGGGCCAGGGAGGAGTGCCCTATACCCTATAGTGCCACAGGAGAGTATAGACAGCGGGGGTCAGGGAGGAGTGCCCTATACCCTATAGTGCCACAGGAGAGTATAGACAGCGGGGGTCAGGGAGGAGTGCCCTATACACTATAGTGCCACAGGAGAGTATAGACAGCGGGGGCCAGGGAGGAGTGCCCTATACACTATAGTGTCACAGGAGAGTATAGACAGCGGGGGCCAGGGAGGAGTACCCTATAGTGCCACAGGAGAGTCTAAACAGAGGGGGCCAGGGAGGAGTGCCCTATACCCTATAGTGTCACAGGAGAGTATAGACAGCGGGGGCCAGAGAGGAGTGCCCTATACCCTATAGTGTGACAGGAGAGTATAGACAGCGGGGGCCAGGGAGGAGTGCCCTAAAGTGTCACAGGAGAGTATAGACAGCGGGGGCCAGGGAGGAGTGCCCTATACACTATAGTGCCACAGGAGAGTATAGACAGCGGGGGCCAGGGAGGAATGCCCTATACCCTATAGTGTCACAGGAGAGTATAGACAGCGGGGGCCAGGGAGGAGTGCCCTATACCCTATAGTGCCACTGGAGAGTATAGACAGCGGGGGCCAGGGAGGAGTGCCCTATAGTGTCACAGGAGAGTGTAGACAGCGGGGGACAGGGAGGAGTGCCCTATAGTGTCACAGGAGAGTGTAGACAGCGGGGGCCAGGGAGGAGTGCCCTATAGTGTCTCAGGAGAGTGTAGACAGCGGGGGCCAGGGAGGAGTGCCCTATACCCTATAGTGCCACAGGAGAGTATAGACAGCGGGGGCCAGGGAGGAGTGCCCTATACCCTATAATGTCACAGGAGAGTATAGACAGTGGGGGCCAGGGAGGAGTGCCCTATACCCTATAGTGCCACAGGAGAGTATAGACAGCGGGGGTCAGGGAGGAGTGCCCTATACCCTATAGTGCCACAGGAGAGTATAGACAGCGGGGGTCAGGGAGGAGTGCCCTATACACTATAGTGCCACAGGAGAGTATAGACAGCGGGGGCCAGGGAGGAGTGCCCTATAGTGTCTCAGGAGAGTGTAGACAGCGGGGGCCAGGGAGGAGTGCCCTATACCCTATAGTGCCACAGGAGAGTATAGACAGCGGGGGCCAGGGAGGAGTGCCCTATACACTATAGTGCCACAGGAGAGTATAGACAGTGGGGGCCAGGGAGTAGTGCCCTATACCCTATAGTGCCACAGGAGAGTATAGACAGCGTTGGCCAGGGAGGAGTGCCCTATACACTATAGTGCCACAGGAGAGTATAGACAGCGGGGGCCAGGGAGGAGTGCCCTATACACTATAGTGCCACAGGAGAGTATAGACAGCGGGGGCCAGGGAGGAGTGCCCTATATCCTATAGTGCCACAGGAGAGTATAGACACCGGGGGCCAGGGAGGAGTGCCCTATATCCTATAGTGCCACAGGAGAGTATAGACAGCGGGGGCCAGGGAGGAGTGCCCTATACACTATAGTGTCACAGGAGAGTATAGACAGCGGGGGTCAGGGAGGAATGCCCTATACCCTAAAGTGTCACAGGAGAGTATAGACAGCGGGGGCCAGGGAGGAGTGCCCTATAGTGTCACAGGAGAGTATTGACAGCGGGGGCCAGGGAGGAGTGCCCTATATCCTATAGTGTCACAGGAGAGTATAGACAGCGGGGGTCAGGGAGGAATGCCCTATACCCTATAGTGTCACAGGAGAGTATAGACAGCGGGGGCCAGGGAGGAGTGCCCTATACCCTATAGTGCCACAGGAGAGTATAGACAGCGGGGGCCAGGGAGGAGAGCCCTATACCCTATAGTGCCACAGGAGAGTGTAGACAGCGGGGGCCAGGGAGGAGTGCCCTATACCCTATAGTGTCACAGGAGAGTGTAGACAGCGGGGGCCAGGGAGGAGTGCCCTATACACTATAGTGTCACAGGAGAGTATAGACAGCGGGGGCCAGGGAGGAGTGCCCTATACACTATAGTGCCACATGAGAGTATAGACAGCGGGGGCCAGGGAGTAGTGCCCTATACCCTATAGTGCCACAGGGGAGTATAGACAGCGGGGGCCAGGGAGGAGTGCCCTATACACTATAGTGTCACAGGAGAGTATAGACAGCGGGGGCCAGGGAGGAGTGCCCTATACCCTATAGTGTCACAGGAGAGTATAGACAGCGGGGGCCAGGGAGGAGTACCCTATACCCTATAGTGCCACAGGAGAGTATAAACATCGGGGGCCAGGGAGGAGTGCCCTATACCCTATAGTGCCACAGGAGAGTATAGACAGCGGGGGCCATGGAGGAGTGCCCTATAGTGTCACAGGAGAGTATAGACAGCGGGGGCCAGGGAGGAGTGCCCTATAGTGTCACAGGAGAGTGTAGACAGCGGGGGCCAGGGAGGAGTGCCCTATACCCTGTAGTGTCACAGAAGAGTATAGACAGCGGGGGCCAGGGAGGAGTGCCCTATACCCTATAGTGTCACAGGAGAGTATAGACAGCGGGGTCCAGGGAGGAGTGCCCTATACCCTATAGTGTCACAGGAGAGTATAGACAGCGGGGGCCAGGGAGGAGTGCCCTATACACTATAGTGCCACAGGAGAGTATAGACAGCGGGGACCAAGGAGGAGTGCCCTATACCCTATAGTGTCACAGGAGAGTATAGACAGCGGGGGCCAGGGAGGAGTGCCCTATACCCTATAGTGTCACAGGAGAGTATAGACAGCGGGGGCCAGGGAGGAGTGCCCTATACCCTATAGTGTCACAGGAGAGTATAGACAGCGGGGGCCAGGGAGGAGTGCCCTATACCCTATAGTGTCACAGGAGAGTATAGACAGCGGGGGCCAGGGAGGAGTGCCCTATACCCTATAGTGTCACAGGAGAGTATAGACAGCGGGGGCCAGGGAGGAGTGCCCTATACCCTATAGTGTCACAGGAGAGTATAGACAGCGGGGGCCAGGGAGGAGTGCCCTATACCCTATAGTGTCACAGGAGAGTATAGACAGCGGGGGCCAGGGAGGAGTGCCCTATACCCTATAGTGTCACAGGAGAGTATAGACCGCGGGGGCCAGGGAGCAGTGCCCTATACCCTATAGTGTCACAGGAGAGTATAGACAGCGGGGGCCAGGGAGGAGTACCCTATACCCTAGTGTGTCACAGGAGAGTATAGACAGCGGGGGCCAGGGAGGAGTGCCCTATACCCTATAGTGTCACATCACAGTATAGACAGCGGGGGCCAGGGAGGAGTGCCCTATACCCTATAGTGTCACATCAGAGTATAGACAGCGGGGGCCAGGGAGGAGTGCCCTATACCCTATAATGTCACAGGAGAGTATAGACAGCGGGGGCCAGGGAGGAGTGCCTCATACCCTATAGTGTCACAGGAGAGTATAGACAGCGGGGGCCAGGGAGGAGTGCCCTATACCCTGTAGTGTCACAGAAGAGTATAGACAGCGGGGGCCAGGAAGGAGTGCCCTATACCCTATAGTGTCACAGGAGAGTATAGACAGCGGTGGCCAGGGAGGAGTACCCTATAGTGTCACAGGAGCGTATAGACAGCGGGGGCCAGGGAGGAGTACCCTATACCCTATAGTGTCACAGGAGAGTATAGACAGCGGGGGCCAGGGAGGAGGGCCCTATACCCTATAGTGTCACAGGAGAGTATAGACAGCGGGGGCCAGGGAGGAGTGCCCTATACCCTGTAGTGTCACAGAAGAGTATAGACAGCGGGGGCCAGGGAGGAGTGCCCTATACCCTATAGTGTCACAGGAGAGTATAGACAGCGGGGGCCAGGGAGGAGTACCTATAGTGCCACAGGAGAGTATAGACAGCGGGGGCCAGGGAGGAGTGCCCTATACCCTATAGTGACACAGGAGAGTATAGACAGCGGGGGCCAGGGAGGAGTACCCTATAGTGTCACAGGAGAGTATAGACAGCGGGGGCCAGGGAGGAGTGCCCTATACCCTATAGTGTCACAGGAGAGTATAGACAGCGGGGGCCAGGGAGGAGTGCCCTATAGTGTCACAGGAGAGTATAGACAGCGGGGACCAGGGAGGAGTGCCCTATAGTGCCACAGTAGAGTATAGACAGCGGGGACCAGGGAGGAGTGCCCTATAGTGTCACAGGAGAGTATAGACAGCGGGGGCCAGGGAGGAGTGCCCTATACCCTATAGTGTCACAGGAGAGTATAGACAGCGGGGGCCAGGGAGAAGTGCCCTATACCCTATAGTGTCACAGGAGAGTATAGACAGCGGGGGCCAGGGAGGAGTGCCCTATACCCTATAATGTCACAGGAGAGTATAGACAGTGGGGGCCAGGGAGGAGTGCCCTATACCCTATAGTGCCACAGGAGAGTATAGACAGTGGGGGCCAGGGAGGAGTGCCCTATACCCTATAGTGCCACAGGAGAGTATAGACAGCGGGGGTCAGGGAGGAGTGCCCTATACCTTATAGTGCCACAGGAGAGTATAGACAGCGGGGGTCAGGGAGGAGTGCCCTATACACTATAGTGCCACAGGAGAGTATAGACAGCGGGGGCCAGGGAGGAGTGCCCTATACACTATAGTGTCACAGGAGAGTATAGACAGCAGGGGCCAGGGAGGAGTACCCTATAGTGCCACAGGAGAGTCTAAACAGAGGGGGCCAGGGAGGAGTGCCCTATACCCTATAGTGTCACAGGAGAGTATAGACAGCGGGGGCCAGAGAGGAGTGCCCTATACCCTATAGTGTGACAGGAGAGTATAGACAGCGGGGGCCAGGGAGGAGTGCCCTAAAGTGTCACAGGAGAGTATAGACAGCGGGGGCCAGGGAGGAGTGCCCTATACCCTATAGTGTCACAGGAGAGTATAGACAGCGGGGGCCAGGGAGGAGTGCCCTATACCCTATAGTGTCACAGGAGAGTATAGACAGCGGGGGCCAGGGAGGAGTGCGCTATACACTATAGTGTCACAGGAGAGTATAGACAGCGGGGGCCAGGGAGGAGTACCCTATAGTGCCACAGGAGAGTATAGACAGCGGGGGCCAGGGAGGAGTGCCCTATAGTGTCACAGGAGAGTATAGACAGCGGGGGCCAGGGAGGAGTGCCCTATACACTATAGTGCCACAGGAGAGTATAGACAGCGGGAGCCAGGGAGGAATGCCCTATACCCTATAGTGTCACAGGAGAGTATAGACAGCGGGGGCCAGGGAGGAGTGCCCTATACCCTATAGTGCCACTGGAGAGTATAGACAGCGGGGGCCAGGGAGGAGTGCCCTATAGTGTCACAGGAGAGTGTAGACAGCGGGGGCCAGGGAGGAGTGCCCTATACCCTATAGTGTCACAGGAGAGTATAGACAGCGGGGGCCAGGGAGGAGTGCCCTATACCCTATAATGCCACAGGAGAGTATAGACAGCGGGGGCCAGGGAGGAGTGCCCTATACACTATAGTGTCACAGGAGAGTATAGACAGCGGGGGCCAGGGAGGAGTACCCTATAGTGCCACAGGAGAGTATAGACAGCGGGGGCCAGGGAGGAGTGCCCTATACCCTATAGTGACACAGGAGAGTATAGACAGCGGGGGCCAGGGAGGAGTGCCCTATAGTGTCACAGGAGAGTATAGACAGCGGGGGCCAGGGAGGAGTGCCCTATACCCTATAGTGTCACAGGAGAGTATAGACAGCGGGGGCCAGGGAGGAGTGCCCTATACCCTATAGTGTCACAGGAGAGTATAGACAGCGGGGGCCAGGGAGGAGTACCCTATAGTGCCACAGTAGAGTATAGACAGCGGGGGCCAGGGAGGAGTGCCCTATAGTGTCACAGGAGAGTATAGACAGCGGGGGCCAGGGAGGAGTGCCCTATACCCTATAGTGTCACAGGAGAGTATAGACAGCGGGGGCCAGGGAGGAGTGCCCTATACCCTATAATGTCACAGGAGAGTATAGACAGTGGGGGCCAGGGAGGAGTGCCCTATACCCTATAGTGCCACAGGAGAGTATAGACAGCGGGGGTCAGGGAGGAGTGCCCTATACCCTATAGTGCCACAGGAGAGTATAGACAGCGGGGGTCAGGGAGGAGTGCCCTATACACTATAGTGCCACAGGAGAGTATAGACAGCGGGGGCCAGGGAGGAGTGCCCTATACACTATAGTGTCACAGGAGAGTATAGACAGCGGGGGCCAGAGAGGAGTGCCCTATACCCTATAGTGTGACAGGAGAGTATAGACAGCGGGGGCCAGGGAGGAGTGCCCTAAAGTGTCACAGGAGAGTATAGACAGCGGGGGCCAGGGAGGAGTGCCCTATACACTATAGTGCCACAGGAGAGTATAGACAGCGGGGGCCAGGGAGGAATGCCCTATACCCTATAGTGTCACAGGAGAGTATAGACAGCGGGGGCCAGGGAGGAGTGCCCTATACCCTATAGTGCCACTGGAGAGTATAGACAGCGGGGGCCAGGGAGGAGTGCCCTATAGTGTCACAGGAGAGTGTAGACAGCGGGGGCCAGGGAGGAGTGCCCTATACCCTATAGTGCCACAGGAGAGTATAGACAGCGGGGGCCAGGGAGGAGTGCCCTATACCCTATAGTGTCACAGGAGAGTGTAGACAGCGGGGGCCAGGGAGGAGTGCCCTATACACTATAGTGCCACAGGAGAGTATAGACAGCGGGGGTCAGGGAGGAGTGCCCTATACACTATAGTGTCACAGGAGAGTATAGACAGCGGGGGCCAGGGAGGAGTGCCCTATACACTATAGTGCCACATGAGAGTATAGACAGCGGGGGCCAGGGAGGAGTGCCCTATACCCTATAGTGCCACAGGAGAGTATAGACAGCGGGGGCCAGGGAGGAGTGCCCTATACCCTATAGTGCCACAGGAGAGTATAGACAGTGGGGGCCAGGGAGTAGTGCCCTATACCCTATAGTGCCACAGGAGAGTATAGACAGCGGGGGCCAGGGAGGAGTGCCCTATACACTATAGTGCCACAGGGGAGTATAGACAGCGGGGGCCAGGGAGGAGTGCCCTATACACTATAGTGCCACAGGAGAGTATAGACAGCGGGGGCCAGGGAGGAGTGCCCTATACACTATAGTGTCACAGGAGAGTATAGACAGCGCGGGTCAGGGAGGAATGCCCTATACCCTAAAGTGTCACAGGAGAGTATAGACAGCGGGGGCCAGGGAGGAGTGCCCTATAGTGTCACAGGAGAGTATTGACAGCAGGGGCCAGGGAGGAGTGCCCTATATCCTATTGTGTCACAGGAGAGTATAGACAGCGGGGGTCAGGGAGGAATGCCCTATACCCTATAGTGTCACAGGAGAATATAGACAGCGGGGGCCAGGGAGGAGTGCCCTATACCCTATAGTGCCACAGGAGAGTATAGACAGCGGGGGCCAGGGAGGAGAGCCCTATACCCTATAGTGCCACAGGAGAGTGTAGACAGCGGGGGCCAGGGAGGAGTGCCCTATACCCTATAGTGTCACAGGAGAGTATAGACAGCGGGGGCCAGGGAGGAGTGCCCTATACACTATAGTGTCACAGGAGAGTATAGACAGCGGGGGCCAGGGAGGAGTACCCTATAGTGCCACAGGAGAGTATAGACAGCGGGGGCCAGGGAGGAGTGCGCTATACCCTATAGTGACACAGGAGAGTATAGACAGCGGGGGCCAGGGAGGAGTGCCCTATAGTGTCACAGGAAAGTATAGACAGCGGGGGCCAGGGAGGAGTGCCCTATACCCTATAGTGCCACTGGAGAGTATAGACAGAGGGGGCCAGGGAGGAGAGCCCTATAGTGCCACTGGAGAGTATAGACAGCTGGGGCCAGGGAGGAGTGCCCTATACACTATAGTGTCACAGGAGAGTATAGACAGCGGGGGCCAGGGAGGAGTGCCCTATACACTATAGTGTCACAGGAGAGTATAGACAGCGGGGGCCAGGGAGGAGTACCCTATAGTGCCACAGTAGAGTATAGACAGCGGGGGCCAGGGAGGAGTGCCCTATAGTGTCACAGGAGAGTATAGACAGCGGGGGCCAGGGAGGAGTGCCCTATACCCTATAGTGTCATAGGAGAGTATAGACAGCGGGGGCCAGGGAGGAGTGCCCTATACCCTATAGTGTCACAGGAGAGTATAGACAGCGGGGGCCAGGGAGAAGTGCCCTATACCCTATAGTGTCACAGGAGAGTATAGACAGCGGGGGCCAGGGAGGAGTGCCCTATACCCTATAATGTCACAGGAGAGTATAGACAGTGGGGGCCAGGGAGGAGTGCCCTATACCCTATAGTGCCACAGGAGAGTATAGACAGCGGGGGTCAGGGAGGAGTGCCCTATACCCTATAGTGCCACAGGAGAGTATAGACAGCGGGGGTCAGGGAGGAGTGCCCTATACACTATAGTGCCACAGGAGAGTATAGACAGCGGGGGCCAGGGAGGAGTGCCCTATACACTATAGTGTCACAGGAGAGTATAGACAGCGGGGGCCAGGGAGGAGTGCCCTAAAGTGTCACAGGAGAGTCTAAACAAAGGGGGCCAGGGAGGAGTGCCCTATACACTATAGTGCCACAGGAGAGTATAGACAGCGGGGGCCAGGGAGGAATGCCCTATACCCTATAGTGTCACAGGAGAGTATAGACAGCGGGGGCCAGGGAGGAGTGCCCTATACCCTATAGTGCCACTGGAGAGTATAGACAGCGGGGGCCAGGGAGGAGTGCCCTATAGTGTCACAGGAGAGTGTAGACAGCGGGGGCCAGGGAGGAATGCCCTATAGTGCCACAGGAGAGTATAGACAGCGGGGGCCAGGGAGGAGTGCCCTATAGTGTCACAGGAGAGTGTAGACAGCGGGGGCCAGGGAGGAGTGCCCTATACACTATAGTGCCACAGGAGAGTATAGACAGCGGGGGTCAGGGAGGAGTGCCCTATACACTATAGTGTCACAGGAGAGTATAGACAGCGGGGGCCATGGAGGAGTGCCCTATACACTATAGTGCCACTTGAGAGTATAGACAGCGGGGGCCAGGGAGGACTGCCCTATAGTGCCACAGGAGAGTATAGACAGCGGGGGCCAGGGATGAGTGCCCTATACACTATAGTGCCACAGGAGAGTAAAGACAGTGGGGGCTAGGGAGTAGTGCCCTATACCCTATAGTGCCACAGGAGAGTATAGACAGCGGGGGCCAGGGAGGAGTGCCCTATACCCTATAGTGCCACAGGAGAGTATAGACAGCGGGGGCCAGGGAGGAATGCCCTATACACTATAGTGTCACAGGAGAGTATAGACAGCGGGGGCCAGGGAGGAGTGCCCTATATCCTATAGTGCCACAGGAGAGTATAGACAGCGGGGGCCAGGGAGGAGTGCCCTATACACTATAGTGCCACAGGAGAGTATAGACAGCGGGGGCCAGGGAGGAGTGCCCTATACACTATAGTGCCACAGGAGAGTATAGACAGCGGGGGCCAGGGAGGAGTGCCCTATAGTGTCACAGGAGAGTATTGACAGCGGGGGCCAGGGAGGAGTGCCCTATATCCTATAGTGTCACAGGAGAGTATAGACAGCGGGGGTCAGGGAGGAATGCCCTATACCCTATAGTGTCACAGGAGAGTATAGACAGCGGGGGCCAGGGAGGAGTGCCCTATACCCTATAGTGCCACAGGAGAGTATAGACAGCGGGGGCCAGGGAGGAGTGCCCTATACCCTATAGTGCCACAGGAGAGTATAGACAGCGGGGGCCAGGGAGGAGAGCCCTATACCCTATAGTGCCACAGGAGAGTATAGACAGCGGGGGCCAGGGAGGAGAGCCCTATACCCTATAGTGCCACAGGAGAGTGTAGACAGCGGGGGCCAGGGAGGAGTGCCCTATACCCTATAGTGTCACAGGAGAGTGTAGACAGTGGGGGCCAGGGAGGAGTGCCCTATACCCTATAGTGCCACAGGAAGTATAGACAGCGGGGGCCAGGGAGGAGTGCCCTATAGTGTCACAGGAGAGTATAGACAGCGGGGGCCAGGGAGGAGTGCCCTATAGTGTCACAGGAGAGTGTAGACAGCGGGGGCCAGGGAGGAGTGCCCTATACCCTGTAGTGTCACAGAAGAGTATAGACAGCGGGGGCCAGGGAGGAGTGCCCTATACCCTATAGTGTCACAGGAGAGTATAGACAGCGGGGGCCAGGGAGGAGTGCCCTATACACTATAGTGTCACAGGAGAGTATAGACAGCGGGGGCCAGGGAGGAGTGCCCTATACCCTATAGTGTCACAGGAGAGTATAGACATCGGGGGCCAGGGAGGAGTGCCCTATAGTGTCACAGGAGAGTATTGACAGCGGGGGCCAGGGAGGAGTGCCCTATATCCTATAGTGCCACAGGAAGTATAGACAGCGGGGGCCAGGGAGGAGTGCCCTATAGTGTCACAGGAGAGTATAGACAGCGGGGGCCAGGGAGGAGTGCCCTATAGTGTCACAGGAGAGTGTAGACAGCGGGGGCCAGGGAGGAGTGCCCTATACCCTATAGTGTCACAGGAGAGTATAGACAGCGGGGGCCAGGGAGGAGTGCCCTATACCCTATAGTGTCACAGGAGAGTATAGACAGCGGGGGCCAGGGAGGAGTGCCCTATACCCTATAGTGTCACAGGAGAGTATAGACAGCGGGGGCCAGGGAGGAGTGCCCTATACCCTATACCCTATAGTGTCACAGGAGAGTATAGACAGCGGGGGCCAGGGAGGAGTGCCCTATACCCTATAATGTCACAGGAGAGTATAGACAGTGGGGGCCAGGGAGGAGTGCCCTATACCCTATAATGTCACAGGAGAGTATAGACAGTGGGGGCCAGGGAGGAGTGCCCTATACCCTATAGTGCCACAGGAGAGTATAGACAGCGGGGGTCAGGGAGGAGTGCCCTATAGTGCCACAGGAGAGTATAGACAGCGGGGGCCAGGGAGGAGTGCCCTATACCCTATAGTGTCACAGGAGAGTATAGACAGCGGGGGCCAGAGAGGAGTGCCCTATACCCTATAGTGTGACAGGAGAGTATAGACAGCGGGGGCCAGGGAGGAGTGCCCTATAGTGTCACAGGAGAGTATAGACAGCGGGGGCCAGGGAGGAGTGCCCTATACCCTATAGTATCACAGGAGAGTATAGACAGCGGGGGCCAGGGAGGAGTGCCCTATACCCTATAGTGTCACAGGAGAGTATAGACAGCGGGGGCCAGGGAGGAGTGCGCTATACACTATAGTGTCACAGGAGAGTATAGACAGCGGGGGCCAGGGAGGAGTACCCTATAGTGCCACAGGAGAGTATAGACAGCGGGGGCCAGGGAGGAGTGCCCTATACCCTATAGTGTGACAGGAGAGTATAGACAGCGGGGGCCAGGGAAGAGTGCGCTTTACACTATAGTGCCACAGGAGAGTATAGACAGCGGGTGCCAGGGAGGCGTGCCCTATACACTATAGTGTCACAGGAGAGTATAGACAGCGGGGGCCAGGGAGGAGTGCCCTATATACTATAGTGTCACAGGAGAGTATAGACACCGGGGGCCAGGGAGGAGTGCCCTATACCCTATAGTGCCACAGGAGAGTATAGACAGCGGGGGCCAGGGAGGAGTGCCCTATACCCTATAGTGCCACAGGAGAGTATAGACAGCGGGGGCCAGGGAGGAGTTCCCTATACACTATAGTGTCACAGGAGAGTATAGACAGCGGGGGCCAGGGAGTAGTACCCTATAGTGCCACAGGAGAGTATAGACAGCGGGGGCCAGGGAGGAGTGCCCTATACCCTATAGTGTGACAGGAGAGTATAGACAGCGGGGGCCAGGGAGGAGTGCCCTATAGTGTCACAGGAGAGTATAGACAGCGGGGGCCAGAGAGGAGTGCCTTATACCCTATAGTGCCACAGGAGAGTATAGACAGCGGGGGCCAGGGAGGAGTGCCCTATACCCTATAGTGTCACAGGAGAGTATAGACAGCGGGGGCCAGGGAGGAGTACCCTATAGTGCCACAGGAGAGTATAGACAGCGGGGGCCAGGGAGGAGTGCCTTATACCCTATAGTGACACAGGAGAGTATAGACAGCGGGGGCCAGGGAGGAGTGCCCTATAGTGTCACAGGAGAGTATAGACAGCGGGGGCCAGGGAGGAGTGCCCTATACCCTATAGTGTCACAGGAGAGTATAGACAGCGGGGGCCAGGGAGGAGTGCCCTATACCCTATAGTGTCACAGGAGAGTATAGACAGCAGGGGCCAGGGAGGAGTGCCCTATACACTATAGTGCCACAGGAGAGTATAGACAGCGGGTGCCAGGGAGGAGTACCCTATAGTGCCACAGGAGAGTGTAGACTGCGGGGGCCAGGGAGGAGTGCCCTATACCCTATAGTGTCACAGGAGAGTATAGACAGCGGGGGCCAGGGAGGAGTGCCCTATACACTATAGTGCCACAGGAGAGTATAGACAGCGGGGGCCAGGGAGGAGTGCCCTATACCCTATAGTGCCACAGGAGAGTATAGACAGCGGGGGCCAGGGAGGAGTGCCCTATACCCTATAGTGCCACAGGAGAGTATAGACAGCAGGGGCCAGGGAGGAGTGCCCTATACACTATAGTGTCACAGGAGAGTATAGACAGCGGGGGCCAGGGAGGAGTACCCTATAGTGCCACAGGAGAGTATAGACAGCGGGGGCCAGGGAGGAGTGCCCTATACCCTATAGTGACACAGGAGAGTATAGACAGCGGGGGCCAGGGAGGAGTGCCCTATAGTGCCACAGGAAAGTATAGACAGCGGGGACCAGGGAGGAGTGCCCTATACCCTATAGTGTGACAGGAGAGTATAGACAGCGGGGGCCAGGGAAGAGTGCGCTTTACACTATAGTGCCACAGGAGAGTATAGACAGCAGGGGCCAGGGAGGAGTGCCCTATACACTATAGTGCCACAGGAGAGTATAGACAGCGGGGGCCAGGGAGGAGTGCCCTATAGTGCCACAGGAGAGTATAGACAGCGCGGGCCAGGGAGGAGTGCTCTATACCCTATAGTGCCACAGGAGAGTATAGACAGCGGGGGCCAGGGAGGAGTGCCCTATAGTGCCACAGGAGAGTATAGACAGCGGGGGCCAGGGAGGAGTGCCCTATACCCTATAGTGCCACAGGAGAGTATAGACAGCGGGGGCCAGGGAGGAGTGCCCTATACCCTATAGTGCCACAGGAGAGTATAGACAGCGGGGGCCAGGGAGGAGTGCCCTATATCCTATAGTGTCACAGGAGAGTATTGACAGCGGGGGCCAGGGAGGAGTGCCCTATAGTGTCACAGGAGAGTATAGACAGCGGGGGCCAGGGAGGAGTGCCCTATACCCTATAGTGTCACAGGAGAGTATAGACAGCGGGGGTCAGGGAGGAATGCCCTATACCCTATAGTGTCACAGGAGAGTATAGACAGCGGGGGCCAGGGAGGAGTGCCCTATACACTATAGTGCCACAGGAGAGTATAGACAGCGGGGGCCAGGGAGGAGTGCCCTATACCCTATAGTGCCACAGGAGAGTGTAGACTGCGGGGGCCAGGGAGGAGTGCCCTATACCCTATAGTGTCACAGGAGAGTATAGACAGCGGGGGCCAGGGAGGAGTGCCCTATACACTATAGTGCCACAGGAGAGTATAGACAGCGGGGGCCAGGGAGGAGTGCCCTATACCCTATAGTGCCACAGGAGAGTATAGACAGCGGGGGCCAGGGAGGAGTGCCCTATACCCTATAGTGCCACAGGAGAGTATAGACAGCGGGGGCCAGGGAGGAGTGCCCTATACCCTATAGTGCCACAGGAGAGTATAGACAGCGGGGGCCAGGGAGGAGTGCCCTATACCCTATAGTGTCACAGGAGAGTATAGACAGCGGGGGCCAGGGAGGAGTGCCCTATACCCTGTAGTGTCACAGAAGAGTATAGACAGCGGGGGCCAGGGAGGAGTGCCCTATACCCTATAGTGTCACAGGAGAGTATAGACAGCGGGGGCCAGGGAGGAGTGCCCTATACCCTATAGTGTCACAGGAGAGTATAGACAGCGGGGGCCAGGGAGGAGTGCCCTATACCCTATAGTGTCACAGGAGAGTATAGACAGCGGGGGCCAGGGAGGAGTGCCCTATACGCTATAGTGTCACAGGAGAGTATAGACAGCGGGGGCCAGGGAGGAGTGCCGTATACGCTATAGTTCCACAGGAGAGTATAGACAGCGGGGGCCAGGGAGGAGTACCCTATACATTATAGTGTCACAGGAGAGTATAGACAGCGGGGGCCAGGGAGGAGTGCCCTATAGTGTCACAGGAGAGTATAGACAGCGGGGGCCAGGGAGGAGTGCCCTATACGCTATAGTGTCACAGGAGAGTATAGACAGCGGGGGCCAGGGAGGAGTGCCCTATACCCTATAGTATCACAGGAGAGTATAGACAGCGGGGGCCAGGGAGGAGTGCCCTATACCCTATAGTGTCACAGAAGAGTATAGACAGCGGGGGCCAGGGAGGAGTGCGCTATACACTATAGTGTCACAGGAGAGTATAGACAGCGGGGGCCAGGGAGGAGTACCCTATAGTGCCACAAGAGAGTATAGACAGCGGGTGCCAGGGAGGAGTGCCTTATACCCTATAGTGACACAGGAGAGTATAGACAGCGGGGGCCAGGGAGGAGTGCCCTATAGTGTCACAGGAGAGTATAGACAGCGGGGGCCAGGGAGGAGTGCCCTATACCCTATAGTGTCACAGGAGAGTATAGACAGCGGGGGCCAGGGAGGAGTGCCCTATAGTGTCACAGGAGAGTATAGACAGCGGGGGCCAGGGAGGAGTGCCCTATACCCTATAGTGTCACAGGAGAGTATAGACAGCGGGGGCCAGGGAGGAGTGCCCTATACGCTATAGTGTCACAGGAGAGTATAGACAGCGGGGGCCAGGGAGGAGTGCCGTATACGCTATAGTTCCACAGGAGAGTATAGACAGCGGGGGCCAGGGAGGAGTACCCTATACATTATAGTGTCACAGGAGAGTATAGACAGCGGGGGCCAGGGAGGAGTACCCTATAGTGTCACAGGAGAGTATAGACAGCGGGGGCCAGGGAGGAGTGCCCTATACCCTATAGTGTCACAGGAGAGTATAGACAGCGGGGGCCAGGGAGGAGTGCCCTATACCCTATAGTGTCACAGGAGAGTATAGACAGCGGGGGCCAGGGAGGAGTGCCCTATACCCTATAGTGTCACAGGAGAGTATAGACAGCGGGGGCCAGGGAGGAGTGCCCTATACCCTATAATGTCACAGGAGAGTATAGACAGTGGGGGCCAGGGAGGAGTGTCCTATACCCTATAATGTCACAGGAGAGTATAGACAGTGGGGGCCAGGGAGGAGTGCCCTATACCCTATAGTGCCACAGGAGAGTATAGACAGCGGGGGTCAGGGAGGAGTGCCCTATACACTATAGTGCCACAGGAGAGTATAGACAGCGGGGGCCAGGGAGGAGTGCCCTATACACTATAGTGCCACAGGAGAGTATAGACAGCGGGGGCCAGGGAGGAGTACCCTATAGTGCCACAGGAGAGTCTAGACAGCGGGGGCCAGGGAGGAGTGCCCTATAGTGTCACAGGAGAGTATAGACAGCGGGGGCCAGTGAGGAGTGCCCTATACCCTATAGTATCACAGGAGAGTATAGACAGCGGGGGCCAGGGAGGAGTGCCCTATACCCTATAGTGTGACAGGAGAGTATAGATACCGGGGGCCAGGGAAGAGTGCGCTTTACACTATAGTGCCACAGGAGAGTATAGACAGCGGGTGCCAGGGAGGCGTGCCCTATACACTATAGTGTCACAGGAGAGTATAGACAGCGGGGGCCAGGGAGGAGTGCCCTATATACTATAGTGTCACAGGAGAGTATAGACACCGGGGGCCAGGGAGGAGTGCCCTATACCCTATAGTGCCACAGGAGAGTATAGACAGCGGGGGCCAGGGAGGAGTGCCCTATACCCTATAGTGCCACAGGAGAGTATAGACAGCGGGGGCCAGGGAGGAGTGCCCTATACCCTATAGTGCCACAGGAGAGTATAGACAGCGGGGGCCAGGGAGGAGTTCCCTATACACTATAGTGTCACAGGAGAGTATAGACAGCGGGGGCCAGGGAGGAGTGCCCTATAGTGTCACAGGAGAGTATAGACAGCGGGGGCCAGGGAGGAGTGCCCAATACCCTATAGTATCACAGGAGAGTATAGACAGCGGGGGCCAGGGAGGAGTGCCCTATACCCTATAGTGTCACAGGAGAGTATAGACAGCGGGGGCCAGGGAGGAGTACCCTATAGTGCCACAGGAGAGTATAGACAGCGGGGACCAGGGAGGAGTGCCCTATACCCTATAGTGACACAGGAGAGTATAGACAGCGGGGGCCAGGGAGGAGTGCCCTATAGTGTCACAGGAGAGTATAGACAGCGGGGGCCAGAGAGGAGTGCCTTATACCCTATAGTGTGACAGGAGAGTATAGACAGCGGGGGCCAGGGAGGAGTGCCCTATAGTGTCACAGGAGAGTATAGACAGCGGGGGCCAGGGAGGAGTGCCCTATACGCTATAGTGTCACAGGAGAGTATAGACAGCGGGGGCCAGGGAGGAGTGCCCTATACCCTATAGTATCACAGGAGAGTATAGACAGCGGGGGCCAGGGAGGAGTGCCCTATACCCTATAGTGTCACAGAAGAGTATAGACAGCGGGGGCCAGGGAGGAGTGCGCTATACACTATAGTGTCACAGGAGAGTATAGACAGCGGGGGCCAGGGAGGAGTACCCTATAGTGCCACAAGAGAGTATAGACAGCGGGTGCCAGGGAGGAGTGCCTTATACCCTATAGTGACACAGGAGAGTATAGACAGCGGGGGCCAGGGAGGAGTGCCCTATAGTGTCACAGGAGAGTATAGACAGCGGGGGCCAGGGAGGAGTGCCCTATACCCTATAGTGTCACAGGAGAGTATAGACAGCGGGGGCCAGGGAGGAGTGCCCTATACCCTATAGTGTCACAGGAGAGTATAGACAGCGGGGGCCAGGGAGGAGTACCCTATAGTGCCACAGGAGAGTATAG
This sequence comes from Phyllobates terribilis, assembly GCF_046119375.1. Taxonomy (NCBI): domain Eukaryota; kingdom Metazoa; phylum Chordata; class Amphibia; order Anura; family Dendrobatidae; genus Phyllobates; species Phyllobates terribilis. The sequence continues at coordinate 28,460,927 of NW_027362768.1, read as the reverse complement.
ACAGCGGGGGCCAGGGAGGAGTGCCTTATACCCTATAGTGACACAGGAGAGTATAGACAGCGGGGGCCAGGGAGGAGTGCCCTATAGTGTCACAGGAGAGTATAGACAGCGGGGGTCAGGGAGGAGTGCCCTATACCCTATAGTGTCACAGGAGAGTATAGACAGCAGGGGCCAGGGAGGAGTGCCCTATACACTATAGTGCCACAGGAGAGTATAGACAGCGGGGCCAGGGAGGAGTGTCCTATACACTATAGTGTCACAGGAGAGTATAGACAGCGGGGGCCAGGGAGGAGTACCCTATAGTGACACAGGAGAGTATAGACAGCGCGGGCCAGGGAGGAGTGCCCTATAGTGCCACAGGAGAGTATAGACAGCGCGGGCCAGGGAGGAGTGCTCTATACCCTATAGTGCCACAGGAGAGTATAGACAGCGGGGGCCAGGGAGGAGTGCCCTATAGTGCCACAGGAGAGTATAGACAGCGGGGGCCAGGGAGGAGTGCCCTATACCCTATAGTGCCACAGGAGAGTATAGACAGCGGGGGCCAGGGAGCAGTGCCCTATACCCTATAGTGCCACAGGAGAGTATAGACAGCGGGGGCCAGGGAGGAGTGCCCTATATCCTATAGTGTCACAGGAGAGTATTGACAGCGGGCGCCAGGGAGGAGTGCCCTATACCCTATAGTGCCACAGGAGCATATAGACAGCGGGGGCCAGGGAGGAGTGCCCTATACGCTATAGTGCCACAGGAGAGTATAGACAGCGGGGGCCAGGGAGGAGTGCCCTATACCCTATAGTGTCACAAAACCAGGTAATGTGAACTGAGGTCTAAGATGGTAGACATGCAAGAAATAGGAGCATGTTCACACTAGCAAAAAAGAAACAAAACCTACAAAAGACAAAAATATATCTCATACCCTACCATCATTATATATAAATGTAAAGCAAAGTTGCATAATAAATATAGGGTACTTAGTGAACTATTTTTGATCAAAAAAAGTATACAAGCCGTCCCACCAGCGGCAAGGTGACCCTAAATTGGGACGGTACCTATACTGCCTATATTAAAAACCTTACTGTATATCAAAGTTGAAGCAATGCATATAAAAGGGTAGACAAATAGGACCGGGTCCCAACTCCAGACCACCCAGGCCCGTGGTAAGCTACATATATACCAGTCAGCTCAACAAAGGGGATGCCACACCCTTAAATTGCACAGAATGCAAACAAGACAAAAAAACAGGTAATGTGAACTGAGGTCTAAGATGGTAGACATGCAAGAAATAGGAGCATGTTCACACTAGCAAAAAAGAAACAAAACCTACAAAAGACAAAAATATATCTCATACCCTACCATCATTATATATAAATGTAAAGCAAAGTTGCATAATAAATATAGGGTACTTAGTGAACTATTTTTGATCAGTGTCACAGGAGAGTGCCCTATACCCTATAGTGTCACAGGAGAGTATAGACAGCGGGGGTCAGGGAGGAGTGCCCTATACCCTATAGTGTCACAGGAGAGTATAGACAGCTGGGGCCAGGGAGGAGTGCCCTATACCCTGTAGTGTCACAGGAGAGTATAGACAGCTGGGGCCAGGGAGGAGTGCCCTATACACTATAGTGTCACAGGAGAGTATAGACAGCGGGGGTCAGGGAGGAGTGCCCTATACCCTATAGTGTCACAGGAGAGTATAGACAGCTGGGGCCAGGGAGGAGTGCCCTATACCCTGTAGTGTCACAGGAGAGTATAGACAGCGGGGGCCAGGGAGGAGTGCCCTATACCCTATAGTGCCACAGGAGAGTATAGACATCGGGGGTCAGGGAGGAGTGCCCTATACACTATAGTGCCACAGGAGAGTATAGACATCGGGGGCCAGGGAGGAGTGCCCTATACCCTATAGTGTCACAGGAGAGTATAGACAGCGGGAGCCAGGGAGTAGTGCCCTATACACTATAGTGTCACAGGAGAGTGTAGACAGCGGGGGCCAGGGAGGAATGCTCTATACCCTATGGTGCCACAGGAGAGTATAGACAGCTGGGGCCAGGGATTAGTACCCTATAGTGCCACAGGAGAGTATAGACAGCTGGGGCCAGGGAGGAGTGCCCTATACACTATAGTGCCACAGGAGAGTATAGACAGCGGGGGCCAGGGAAGAGTGCCCTATACACTATAGTGCCACAGGAGAGTATAGACAGCGGGGGTCAGGGAGGAGTGCCCTATACACTATAGTACCACAGGAGAGTATAGACAGCGGGGGCCAGGGAGGAGTGCCCTATACCCTATAGTGTCACAGGAGAGTATAGACAGCTGGGGTCAGGGAGGAGTGCCCTATACCCTATAGTGTGACAGGAGAGTATAGACAGCGGGGGCCAGGAAGGAGTGCCCTATACCCTATAGTGCCACAGGAGAGTATAGACAGCTGGGGCCAGGGAGGAGTGCTCTATACCCTATGGTGCCACAGGATAGTATAGACAGCGGGGGCCAGGGAGGAGTGCCCTATACCCTATAGTGCCACAGGAGAGTATAGACAGCGGGGGCCAGGGAGGAGTGTTCTATAGTGTCACAGGAGAGTATAGACAGCGGGGTCCAGGGAGGAGTGCCCTATACCCTATAGTGCCACAGGAGAGTATAGACAGCGGGGGTCAGGGAGGAGTGCCCTATACACTATAGTGCCACAGGAGAGTATAGACAGCGGGGGCCAGGGAGGAGTGCCCTATACCCTATAGTGCCACATGAGAGTATAGACAGCGGGGGCCAGGGAGGAGTGCCCTATACCCTATAGTGTCACAGGAGAGTATAGACAGCGGGAGCCAGGGAGGAGTGCCCTATACCCTATAGTGTCACAGGAGAGTATAGACAGCGGGGGCCAGGGAGGAGTGCCCTATACCCTATAGTGTCACAGGAGAGTATAGACAGCGGGGGCCAGGGAGGAGTGCCCTATACCCTATAGTGTCACAGGAGAGTATAGACAGCGGGAGCCAGGGAGGAGTGCCCTATACACTATAGTGCCACAGGAGAGTATAGACAGCGGGGGTCAGGGAGGAGTGCCCTATACACTATAGTGCCACAGGAGAGTATAGACAGCGGGGGCCAGGGAGGAGTGCCCTATACACTATAGTGCCACAGGAGAGTATAGACAGCGGGGGTCAGGGAGGAGTGCCCTATACACTATAGTGCCACAGGAGAGTATAGACAGCGGGGGTCAGGGAGGAGTGCCCTATACACTATAGTGCCACAGGAGAGTATAGACAGCGGGAGCCAGGGAGGAGTGCCCTATACACTATAGTGCCACAGGAGAGTATAGACAGCGGGGGTCAGGGAGGAATGCCCTATACCCTATAGTGCCACAGGAGAGTATAGACAGCGGGGGCCAGGGAGGAGTGCCCTATACCCTATAGTGTCACAGGAGAGTATAGACAGCGGGGGCCAGGAAGGAGTGCCCTATACCCTATAGTGTCACAGGAGAACATAGACAGCGTTGTTTACTGTCCGCAGGTACGTTACATTAACCCCCTGTTCTCCTCCTGCGGTGACACAGGCTGGGAGACAGATTAGCAGTATTCCATGTCTCACTTGGCAGTTCTACGGCTGACGCCTTACGTCGCACTGGTCGGAGTAGAAGAGTTGGTGCATGAGCATTCATAAAACGACTGCTTACCAATTATCAAGCCATGTACACATGGCGATGATTCCTGTAACGGCTACAATCAGTTTTCTCACCGATATCAGTAATTAACCTTTGATATGGTGCTGTTAACCCCTTCACTACATATTTACTTCATATGTGGTGTCCCTGACTTTGATGCGGGCTCACAAGCTGAACCTGCATTTTTCTCCGCACATGATGACTGACTTAATCAGTCATTATGTGCCTTTAGCAGCCACAGGTGGAATGGTGCTCTGCCCACAACTGTTAACCCCTTCATCCCCCAAGCCTACTTTCACCTTCATGACCAGGCCAAATTTTACAATTCTGACCACTGTCACTTTATGAAGTAATTACTCTGGAAGGCTTCAACGGATCCCAGTATTTCTGAGAATATTTTTTCGTGACATATTGTACTTTGATAGTGGTGAAATTTTTTTGATATGACTGGCGTTTGAGAAAAAATAAAAAATGTAGCAATTTTTTCAAACTTTTAATTTTTATGTCCTTAAATCAGAGATATGTTACATAAAATAATTAATAAATAACATTTCCCACATGTCTACTTTACGTCAACACAATTTATGGTGCAGATTTTACTGTTATGGTTTGCGGGTGCCTTGACGCTCTGGGAGAGCCCCTAAGATGCCAGAACAGCAGAATCCCCCCATAAGAGACCCCATTTTGCAAACCACACCTCTCAATGAATTCATCTAAGAGTTCAGTGATCATATTGACACCACAGGTGGGTCCCAGAATGTTATATCATTGGCAGTGAAGGAAATATAATTACGTTTTTACCACCAACATTTTGTTTTAGCCCCAGATTTTACATTTTCACACTGGGAAATGGGTAAAAATGGCACCAAAATTTGTCACACTATTTCTTCTGAACATAGAAATACCCCATATGTGGCTGTACAGTACTGCTTAGCCACACGGCAAGACTCGGGAGGGACGAAGCACAGATTTTCCTAGAATAGTTTGCAGACTCCATATACAGAGCCCCCTTAAGTGACCCCATTTTGGAAATTACACCCCTTTGGGAATTTATCTACAGGTGTAGAGACTATTTGGACTCCATGGGTGTTTTCCAGAAACAAGCAGAAGTGGATATCGCCGAGCAAAAATTGCAAATCTGCTATTGCAGTGACCAGTACGTTGTGCCCAGCTCTTCTTCTGGAGACATGCACTTGTAAACTAGGCGGGCTCTCATCACTACAGAAATGTCTATCATGGATGCTAAATGTGGTTTACACATACTGGAGCTTAGAAAGGAGGGGAGCATTTGGATTTGGGACTGCAGAATTTGCTGAATTTCTTTTGGGGGGCGAGGCGCCATTTTGCTTTTCCAGTGCCTTTGTACTACTAGTAACATGGAAGCCCCCTATAGTTCCGTTATCAGATGATGGACCTGAGTGAGGACTTTCTTTTTGAGGGAACATTTTACATAACGTTTGGGATCACATTTATCCTGCTCTCTCCCCTCAGCACTTACATCAGGGTTTCCATCCAAATCTCTGAGTGACGTGGTTCAGCTGAAACCCTCGAGGGATCCATTCACTATAATGAGGCAGCAGAGTTACTCTGGACTCCGTCTGGCCTCTGTTCAGCGATGTCCTTCTATGCACACCTAAAAAGACACTGTGGGATCACAGGCCAGACTGCATCCCTGATGCCTCCATCTGCCTCATTACAGGTAATCTTCTGCCGGGGATTCCCTCTGAATCACGTAGTTCAGAGATTTACATGGAAACCCCGGTGTAAGCGCTCAACGCAGAGTGCAGGATAAATGTGAGCCGAGTCATACTGCGATCTTTGGGAGGCAGAATGAACCAATCAGCAGCAGGTAAAGAATTGTTTTTTATCTTATACGCTGTTCCTCTTGCGGTATCAGTGATTAGACGACTTTATTCTTCGGGTCGGTTTGATTACAGCAATTCCAGATTCATACCAGGTTTTTATGATTAACAGCTGTCACACACTAAATGATGCCTTTTTTTTTTTTTTTTTTTTTTTTTTTGCAAAAACTAGTTTTTGCCTTGCCTTATTTTGAGAGCTATATTTTTTACATATTTCTGCCGACCGATTCATATGAGGGCTTGTTTTTCGTAGAACGAGTTGATGTTTTTATTGGTCACATTTTCGGGCACATGACATTTTTGATTTTTGGGAGGCAGAATGAACAAAAACCAGCAATTCAGGAATTGTTTCTTTTTTTTTATGCCGTTCTGCGTGTGGTAAAATTGAGTGATGTGGAAACATATATAGAAAGTTTTAGGAGAAACTCAAAGGGTTTCACACGTTTGCCAGTTCTGATCAAATTAGGAAGTCGATCGATCGGAGACGAGAGAAACACAACCAAATCTGTCTGTGTCCCAGACTCGTCTACACTCAGATGCCTAGTCACTAGTGTTGAGCATTCCGATACTGAAATATTGGGTATCGGCCGATATTCGCGGTATTGGAATTCCGATACTTTTACAATATCGAATACTAGAATCGGAAGTTCCCATAATGCCTGCTCTCTGCAGTGTCTCTGAAGGATGACAAGCTGGGTGGCAGCGCTCAGCTGAGATCCAGCCTGTCATCAGAATGCCATCCCAGCGTGGGAGAATTCTCCTGATTGTTTAAAAGCCGGCGGGCGGTAAAAAGCCGCCGGCTTTTAAACAATCACACGGCCCCATACTGCTTCCCGGCAGCCTCCCACCTCGATCCTCCGCTCCTCTCGCCACCTCCAATCCCAATCGTAAGTTAGGACCGGGCGGGGAGCGCAGCACCAAGGAGCGGGGAGCGAAGGACCCGGGCGGGGAAGCCGGCAGTGAAAAGACTTCACCGCCGGCTTTCCCGTTCTGTGCTGCGCTTTCCCGCCGGTTATTTAAAATGAACAGCTGAGGTATCAGGTGATGCCGATCAGCTGTTCATTTGAAGTAGCCGTGGTGCCCTCAGAGGGTTCATGTGAGTTCATGCTTGACTGCATTGCATGAACTCGCATGAACTTTCCCACGGCCACACAGGTCAGCCTCACCTCCCAGACCATCAGCCCGTCATGATTGGTGTGTGCGGGTGAGCGCGGTGTCTGTGCGCGGTGTCTGTGCGATGTGTGCGGGTGTGCGCGGTGTCTGTGCGATGTGTGCGCGGTGTCTGTGCGGTGTGTGCGGTGTCTGTGCGGGTGTGCGCGGTGTCTGTGCGATGTGTGCGGGTGTGCGCGGTGTCTGTGCGGGTGTGCGCTGTGTCTGTGCGGGTGTGTGCGTGCAGGCAGACATAGGCCGATGTGACACTACTACTCCCATCGGCCTATGTCTGTCCCCCGTCCACTCCTGCCAGCAGGATCAGCTCGATGGGAGCAGTAGTTCCCATCAGCCTGATCCTGCTATTTAAATTGCCCTACTGTGTCCCCAATAAATGTTAAATACATGTCATTGGTGGCCAGTGGTTACCTACAATAAATTAGTTCATACATTACCTGTCCCCGCCGATCGCCACCTAAAATAAAGTAAAAAATAAAAAACTACACCTATACTCACCTAGACACCTAATTCCCCGAAGCCATCGATCTCCTGTAATAAAATATAAAATAATAAACCACAACCTTATCCTTACCCCTCCGTAGTAGTCCACGAGTGTCCCACGATGATCTCCAGTTTAGAGCAGCCACATAGAATATGACCGCTCTGAACCGCTGCCGCCGCTAGAATGACGGGGCCGTAAAGCAGCCCCGTCATTGCATAAGCGGGTTCACCAGAGTTCAGGCAGCGCTGCACCGGTCAGCTCCTTTACGGCCCTGCTGTATCGTGAGAAATTCCCACGGTACAGCAGTGCCGTAAAGGAGGTCTCCGGAGCAGCGCTGACTGAATGCACTCCGGTGACCTCAGTCAGTGGCTCCCGCTGCCGGGAGCGGACGTGTTCCCGGCAGCGTGAGCTTACAGCAGCCATGCACAGCTGTCACCATCTCCAGATGTGACAGCTGTGCATGGGAGATCAGCGCAGGAACGTGGACAGGTAACTATTTTTTTTTTTTAGTAAACTAAGAAATAAAATGGTGTGTTTTATTTCAAATAAATTATTTTTTTCTGGGTGTAGTGTGTTTTTTCTTTTTAACACTTTGTAAGTTAGTAATGGGGGTGTCTTATAGACGCGCTCATTACTAACCTGGGCTTCATGGCAGCTGGCGCTGACATGAACCACAACCCTATTACCCCCTGCCACCGCACCAGGGCAGCGTGGAAGAGCGAGGCTAAGTGCCAGAATTGGCGCATCCTATGGATGCGCCATTTCTGGGGCGGCTGACGGCTGGTGTTTCTAGCCTGGGAGGGGGCCAATATTCATGGCACCCTTCCTGGGCTATTAATGTCAGCCCCCAGCTGTCTGCCTAGCCTTTGCTAGCTATTAAAATAGGGGGGACCCCACGTCATTTTTTTTGGGGGGGTCCCCCATTTTAATAGCTAGTAAAGGCTATGTATTCAGCTGGGGGCTGATATTAGTAGCCTGGGAAGCTCCGTGGGTATTACCCCCTTCCCAGGCTTCAAACATCTGCCCCAGCTGTCTGCTTAACCTCTGCTAGAGACTAAAATTATGGGGGATCCCACGCCAATTTTTTTTTTAAATAAATCCTTTATTTTAACACTAAATGACATTTGAGGAGCTAATAAAGATGCAGTCCCTAAATTATTATTTATTTTTTAATTAATTTTTCCCAAAAATTTTGACGTGGTCTTTGCTATATTTTTGTATGCCAGCCAGGTACAGCATCCAGCTTCTATGAACGCGCCATTTCCGGGGTGGCTGCGGACTGCAATTTGCAGCGGGGGGGGGGGGGCAGAAAGCTTGGGCCTCCCTGCGCTGCAGATTCCATCCCCCAGCTGCCTAGTTGTACCTGGCTGGACACAAAAATAGTGCGAAGCCCCACGTCAATTTTTTTTTAATTATTTCAGGAAATTCAGGAAATAATTAAAAAAAAATTGATGTGGGGCTTCGCCCTATATTTGTGTCCAGCCAGGTACAGCAGGCAGGAACGGACTGCCCCCAACCACCAGCTGCCTATTTGTACCTGGCCGGACACAACAATATAGGGAAGCCCTTTTTTTCTTAATTATTTCATGAAATAATTAAAAAAAAAATACGTGGAGCTTCGCCCTATTTTTGTGTCCAGCCAGGTACAACTAGGCAGCTGGGGGCTGGAATTTGCAGCGCAGGGAGACCCAAGCTTTCTGGGCCCCACCCGCTGCAAATTGCAGTCCACAGCCGCCCCGGAAAATGGCGCGTTCATAGAAGCGCCATCTTCTGGCGCTGTACCCAACTCATCCAGGGCCCTGGTGCGGTGGCTCACTGGGTAATAAAGGGGTTAAGGCCAGCTTGGCATTATCAGCTGGCCCTAAGCCCGAAATTCATGGGGCCAATATTAGACATGACCACCATGAATTTCTAGTAAAGTATTTAAAAAAAACACAAACACCCAGAAAAAAGTCCTTTAATTGAAATAAAGACACAATTCTTTATTGTTCTAAATTAAACTATACTTACCATCACGCCCATTCCAGCTGAAGCCAACGATCTCCTGCAATAAAAGAAAAATAATAAAGCAACATCATCCTTACCTTTCCATGGTTCCCACGACAGCTTCAGCTCTGCTACATCGAGATGACAGGCTGGACCGCAGCAGAATGCTGCCATCCAGCTTGTCATCCCGCAGACACTGAGAAGCGCAGGCATGCTTGCGCTCCTCAGTGTCTCTCTGTGACGGCATCCAGATGAGCCAAGGTCATGTCCAATGAACTCGGCTCACCTCATGCACGTCACTGACAGCGTGGGAAAATTCTCACGCTGAAGTGCTGAGTGCAGGAGAATTTTCCCACGCTGTCAGTGACGTGCATGAGGTGAGGTCATGTCCAATGAACTCGGCTCACCTCATGCACGTCACTGACAGCGTGGGAGAATTCTCCTGCACTCAGCGCTTCAGCGTGAGAATTCTCCCACGCTGTCAGTGACCTGCATGAGGTGAGCTGAGTTCATTGTCGGCTCATCTGGATGCCGTCACAGAGAGACACTGAGGAGCGCAAGCATGCCTGCGCTTCTCAGTGTCCGCGGGATGACAGGCTGGATGGCAGCGTTCTGCTGCGGTCCAGCCTGTCATCTCGATGTAGCAGAGCTGGAGCCATCGTGGGAACCATGGAAAGGTAAGGATGAGGTTGCTTTATTATTTTTCTTTTATTGCAGGAGATCGTTGGCTTCAGCTGGAATGGGCGTGACGGTAAGTATAGTTTAATTTAGAACAATAAAGAATTGTGTGTTTATTTCAATTAAAGGACTTTATTCTGGGTGTTTGTGTTTTTTTTTTAACTTTGACTATGGGGTTAGTAATGGGGGTGTCTTATAGACGCCTCTCCATTACTAACCTGGGCTTGATGTCAGCTGGCATTATAAGCTGACATCAACCCCAGCCCTATTACCCCCTGCCACCGCACCAGGGCAGCGTGGAAGAGCGAGGCTAAGTGCCAGAATTTCTGGGGCGGCTGACGGCTGGTGTTTCTAGCCTGGGAGGGGGCCAATATTCATGGCTCCCTTCCTGGGCTATTAATATCAGCCCCCAGCTGTCTGCCTAGCCTTTGCTAGCTATTAAATTAGGGGGGACCCCACGTCATTTTTTTGGGGGCGGTCCCCCATTTTAATAGCTAGTAAAGGCTATGTATTCAGCTGGGGGCTGATATTAGTAGCCTGGGAAGCTCCGTGGGTATTACCCCCTTCCCAGGCTTCAAACATCTGCCCCAGCTGTCTGCTTAACCTCCGCTAGAGACTAAAATTAAGGGGAACCCCACGCCAATTTTTTTTTAAATAAATCCTTTATTTTAACATTAAATGACAAGTACAGTAACCAACACTATCACTGTACTTCATATATATGTGACTGACATGTTTCTATCTATCTAATCTATGTATGATTCTCTATTCCTTCTATTCTAAATTGTCGGGTACAGATGCTGAATTGCCGGCCGGCTTTCTTAAAGAGACAGTGCATGAAAACACTAATATTTTTTTAAATAAATCCTTTACACTAAATGACAAGTACAGTAACCAACACTGTCACTGTACTTCATATATATGTGACTGACATGTTTCTATCTATCTAATCTATGTGTGAAGCTCTATTCTTTCTGTTGTAAATTGTCGGGTACCGGTGTATGCCGCTGATGAATTGCCGGCTTTTCGCATAATACATTCTACATTATTCTTAGTTGTTTTACTTCATGTAGAATTAACCTACAAGGAAAGAAAGGGTTTATTTTCATTCCGATATTAGTGTCCCATTGACTTGCATTGGTTTCCGGTATCGGAATCGGCGATATCCGATACTTTTTGAGTATCGGTCCGATCCAATCCGATACGATATTTCCTGATATCGGAAGGTATCGCTCAACACTACTAGTCACACGTTATTACTATCCACAAAGAAAAGGAAATTGGGAATGGCTTACATTTCCTTACCTAAAAAGGAATATTTAAGTTTGGAAAAACAAAGTCTTAATTTACCGTATGTCAAAATTCCTTAGAAACTGGCTATATCTAGTTTTACTATACTTTCAGAACAAAGAAAGGCTTTAATACAGAGACAGCTCTATTAGATACGCCTTATGTTCTTTGCTTTTACAAATAACACATATAAAGCTAATATTAAAATACAAAATTATAAAAGATATACAGTATGTATATATTTAATTGTCTAAATAATAATCAGGACAAAGTATAAGTATTTACCATAACATAAGGCAGCTTTATTCTTCAGGTCAGTACGATTACAGCAATACCACATTTATATAGATTTTTATGTTTTGGCACTTTTACACAAAACTATTTTATAGAAAAAATTTATTTTTGCATTGCTTTATTCTGAGAGCTATAACTTTTTGATTTTTCCACTGATTGAGTTGTATGGCGGCTTGTTTTTTGTGGGACAAGATGACGTTTTCAGCTATACCATTTTTATTTATATTCGTCTTTTGATTGTGTTTTATTCCACTTTTTGTTTGGCGATATGATGAAAAAGCATAATTGCCTCGTTTTTTACGGTGTTCACTGCATGGGCTAACTAGTGGGAGGTTTTGTTTTTTTTAATTATTTTGTCATTTTTTTATTTTAAATATTTTTATTTTTTTTATTTAGTCCCACTATGACAGCTCTGATCGCAGTTATAAAGCATAGCAATAGAGTAGCATTGCTTTGCTTTATAACTGTCAGTGTTGCACTGACACAAGTTAGTTAGATCATGCACTGCATATGATCTAACTTGCTAGCCCTAGTGATCTGGATGTTGTCATGATGACATCACGTCACCATGGCAACTATCGGGCCCTTGCGATTACATCGCGTGGGTGCTGATCAGAAGGCAGAGGGAGCCCCCTCCCTCATCCTGCCTTCCCAATGTTGCGATCATTATCAATCGCAGCATTTAGAGGTTTAAGGTGCTGGGAGCAGTGAGTCCACTGCTCCTGGCAGTGAGTGCCGGGTGTCTGCTGTCAGGTCAGCTGAACACGCGGTGGCGTTCACACAGCTCTTGTGTGCACAAAATCACCTGGATTTATTCATACGTCCATGGTCGGGAAGCATTTCCCAACCTGGACGAATGGATACATCTAAGGTCGCAAAGGGGATAACCAGTTAAATCCCGCTGTCACTTACAGTGGGATTTAACACGCGCTCGCCAGAGGCGTGTCATTAATTCTACCCATCGGTGTCCCTGTCATGTGATCGCAAGGCACCGATGGGTTGTCATGACAGACGGGAAAGTCTGCTGAAGACCCCGGTGCCTGTGAATGCCGGCTCATACATAGCAGTGCTGAAGCAACACTGATTGTGAACCAATTTCTCCTGCTGTTGTGCAAATAGAACAGACAACAGGTAGAAATGATAGGCAATCACTTTTGCATTTTGTCATTTCTCTTACCCCTAAAGGTACAGTAGCATGAGGCGGTGTCTACAGCACAACCCACAGAAGTTGCTCAGGTAGTGAAGCTCATCCAGGATAGCACATCAATGCGAGCTGTGGCAAGAAGGGTAGCTGTGTCTGTTAGCAGTGTCCAGAGCATAGAGCAGATATCAGGAGACAGTGCATGAGGAGACGTAGGAGGGCAACAACCCAGCATCAGGGCCGTTACATTCTCCTTTGTGCAAGGAGGAGCAGTGCCAGAACCCTGCAAAATGACCTCCAGCAAACCACTAACATCCATGTTAATTAGAAAAAGTTGGATATATAGATCCATAAATTATATACAAGGAGTTACCCAGATAAATCAGAAACATCTATTATATCTCCCTTCGTTATATCTATAGAAGTCACATAGAGTAGTCACATAAATTAGTTTAAATACTTTATTGAACACAGCACACAGAGAACTTTGTTATAAAATATCTTCATTCTGCCCCTAAAAACACCAATTAAAAATTCCGGGCAGTGTGGTTTACATATATCCTTAAGGCATATGGATAGTTATGGGTGCCAATATTTATCACTATATGCAGAGTAGATAATAATATATCCTTTCAAAAATACAGGGAGTAGCTACAAATCTCTCCAATCAGATATCAGTAAAGCATTTCATGAATGCATATAGTAATTGAATATATCATTATATGCAGGGTAGACAGCGGCATATTCTTTCAAGGATACAGAGAGTAAGTACACATCTCTCAATTAAGGTATTTGTCATTATATGCAAAGTAAATAATGATATATCCTTTCAAAAATACAAGGAGTAAATACAAGTCTCTCTAATCAACAATAAAGCATTTCATGAATGCATACAGTAATCCAATGTATATCATTGTATGCAGAGTAGACAGCAACATATTCTTTCAAAAATACAGAGTAGATGCACATCTCTCAAATCAGGTATTAATAAGACATTACATAAATGCATACAGCAATCAAATATCCCATGTTAATCCTGTATATATAAAAGGATCGCTATAGTTAGGCATCCAGATACAGACCATTAGCCATAGTGAAGGCCCCACACTGCCCAGCACCCCTACGCGCATTTCGCGTGTTTGCTTCCTCGGGGCGTACTGGGACAATCTGCAGGCTGATCATATATAGCAATACAGGTGGGCTGAGCAAAGAATGTAACCAATCGGCAACCTGTTCCACATCCAATTAGGTGATGCTTATTTTTATACAATAAACAGTGAAGGGGAGGTCATTCATACAAACCCTGTGCTATAGGTGTATAGCGGAGCGTCTATGCTGCCCATCCAGCGTTGCCAGCTGCGGTCGGCGTCCCGGAAGTCTGACCGCGCATGCGCGCGTATCAGGGCCTTAGATTGGACGCCGAGCATAGGAGGAGAGGTCAGGGTGACACAGCATAGACGCGCTCACACCGGAAGCCATCGGGCGCCATGATGCTAATGGGCAAGATTTTGCCCTTACCTATATTAAACAGAGAATACAGAGAAGGAGACTTAGTATAATCACAATTATGTATATTTTTCAATCTTTAGACAGTCTTGATGTAACTCCATTTTAGGATGATACTTGTCCTTTTATTTAAAAAGTTTTTTTGTATAAGTTTTATTTCCCCTTTTCCTCCTTTATATCATAAATATATGAAGCGTTTTCAAAACTGCCATTTGTATTCCTCCATATGTTGCTGATATATCAAGCATCATCCAAACTATGATCAAAGTAAACAGCTAATTAGAAAAAGGATACAAAGTCTCCATGTTACAGAGTATATTTACATACATTTATTATTGGGCCAAAGTATCCAGTAATTATTACATTAGTTATATCATAATCACATTGTAACCTTATAATTAGCGTCGGTTTTCGATTGTATTACAGTATCTCACATTATCATCATCGCTACATATATCAAGCTGCTTTTAAAATTAATAAAATATATATTATACATTCATATCATGTAGTCGGATATCCACCTACAGAAGTAGGTACCCCCAATGGCAGTGTCATGAGTTATGTCAAAAAGGGAGCAAAGCTTATCAGATCATTTAACCCCTTTGGCTTAACTGTTTCCAGGATAGTAATCCATTTAATTTCCCTTTGTTCAAGTGTTCTTTTTAAATTGCCGCCTCTTGCCCCAATATTAACCCTATCTATACCTCTGAAACGTAGTAATCTCCAATTGCAGTTATGATGTTCCCTAAAGTGTTTGGGTATATTTTTTAGTGCAGCGATTTCTTCAGGTTTTTGACATTTTTTTGCATTCTTTATATCTTTGACGTGTTCCAATATTCTAACCCTAAATTCACGTGATGTCAGTCCCACGTAAATTAATTCACATGGGCAAATTGCCCAGTAAATTATACCAGATGATCTGCAATTGATAAATTCAAAGATTTTAAATATTTTCTTTTTTGTTGAGTCAAAGAATTCTTTTGCTCTGTCAATATGGGGGCAAGCTCCACATGATCCACAGGAAAAACATCCCTGTCTTTGAGTGGTACCACCAGTGAGTATATTCTGTGCTTTTGGGGGGATGTAATGACTCCTTACCAAAATATCTGTCAATGTTTTTGATCGTTTAGGTGTTATAGAGGGCTTTTGTGAAATGAACTGATTTAAAACAGGATCAGAGCGGAGAATAGGCCAATCATCCTAAAATGGAGTTACATCAAGATTGACTGTCCAAAGATTGAAAACTATACATAATTGTGATTATACTATGTCTCCTTCTCTGTATTCTCTGTTTAATATAGGTAAGGGCAAAATCTTGCCCATTAGCATCATGGCGCCCGATGGCTTCCGGTGTGAGCGCGTCTATGCTGTGTCACCCTGACCTCTCCTCCTATGCTCGGCGTCCAATCTAAGGCCCTGATACGAGTGCATGCGCGGTCAGACTTCCGGGACGCCGACCGCAGCTGGCAACGCTGGATGGGCAGCATGGACGCGCCGCTATACACCTATAGCACAGGGTTTGTATGAATGACCTCCCCTTCACTGTTTATTGTATAAAAATAAGCAACACCTAATTGGATGTGGAACAGGTTGCCTATTGGTTACATTCTTTGCTCAACCCACCTGTATCGCTATATATGATCAGCCTGCAGATTGTCCCAGTACCCGCCGAGGAAGTAAACACGCGAAACGCGCGTAGTGGTGTTGGGCAGTGTGGGGCCTTCACTATGGCTAATGGTCTGTATCTGGATGCCTAACTATAGCGATCCTTTTATATATACAGGATTAACATGGGATATTTGATTGCTGTATGCATTTATGTAATGTCTTATTAATACCTGATTTGAGAGATGTGCATCTACTCTCTGTATTTTTGAAAGAATATGTTGCTGTCTACTCTGCATACAAGGATATACATTGAATTACTGTATGCATTCATGAAATGCTTTATTGTTGATTAGAGAGACTTGTATTTACTCCTTGTATTTTTGAAAGGATATATCATTATTTACTTTGCATATAATGACAAATACCTTAATTGAGAGATGTGTACTTACTCTCTGTATCCTTGAAAGAATATGCCGCTGTCTACCCTGCATATAATGATATATTCAATTACTATATGCATTCATGAAATGATTTACTGATATCTGATTGGAGAGATTTGTATCTACTCCCTGTATTTTTGAAAGGATATATTATTATCTACTCTGCATATAGTGATAAATATTGGCACCCATAACTATCCATATGCCTTAAGGATATATGTAAACCACACTGCCCGGAATTTTTAATTGGTGTTTTTAGGGGCAGAATGAAGATATTTTATAACAAAGTTCTCTGTGTGCTGTGTTCAATAAAGTATTTAAACTAATTTATGTGACTACTCTATGTGACTTCTATAGATGTCACTAACATCCATGTGTCTGCTCAAACTGTCAGAAACAGGCTCCATGAGGGTGGTATGAGGGCGATTGGAATTTGCCAGAGAACACCAAGATTGCCAGATTCCACATTGGCGCCCTGTGCTCTTCATGGGTGAGAGCAGGTTCACACTGAGCACATGTGACAGAGTCTGGAGATGCCGTGGAGAACGTTCTGCCTGTAACATCCTCCAGCATGACCAGTTTGGCAGTGGGTCAGTAATGGTGTGGGGTGGCATTTCTTTGGAGGGCCGCACAGCCCTCCATGTGCTAGCCAGAGGTACCCTGACTGCCATTAGGTACTGGGATGAGTTCCTCAGACCCATTATGAGACCACATGTAGGTGCAGTGGGCCCTGGATTCCTTCTGATGCATATCAATGCTAGGCCTCATTTAACTGAAGTGTTTCAGCAGTTCCTGTATGATGAAGGCATTGATGCTTTGGACTGGCCTGCCCATTCCCTAAACCTGAATCCAATCGAGCAGATCTGGCACATCATATCTTGTTCCATCTACCAACCACAGACAGTTACACCACAGACTGTCCAGGAGTTGGCGGATGCTTTAATCCAGGTCTGAGAGGAGATCCCACAGGAGACCATCCACAACCTCATCAGCAACATGCCCGGGAGAGAGGTCATACAGGCACGTGGAGGCCACACACACTGCTGAGCATCATTTCCTTGTCTTGAGGCATGTCCACTGAAGATGGATCAAACTGTAATTTGATTTTCCACTTGATTTTGAGTATCATTCCAAATCCAGACCTCCATGGGATATTAATTTTGATTAACATTGCTCATTCTTATATTTTATTGTTCTCAATGCATTCCACTATGTAATGAATAAAGATTTGCAACTGGAATATTTAATTCTAGGATGTGATATTTTAGTGTTCCCTTTATTTTTTTGAGTAGTGTGTATGATAGATAGATATATATACAGGGTGGGCCATTTATATGGATACACCTAAATAAAATGGGAATGGTTGGTGATACCAACTTCCTGTTTGTTGGCACATTAGTATATGGGAGGGGGAGAACTTTTCCAGATGGGTGGTGACCATGGCGGCCATTCATGAAATGAAAGAATAAAGTTATGTTAAAACCAAGCACACCATTGTTTTTCTTATGAAATTTTCAATAAGTTTGATGTGTCACATGACCCTCTTCCCATTGAAAAAAATAAAGTTGGATCCAAAATGGCTGACTTCAAAATGGCCGCCATGGTCACCACCCATCTGGAAAAGTTTTCCACCTCCCATATTCTAATGTGCCACAAACTGGATGTTGAGATCACCAACCATTCCCATTTTATTTAGGTGTATCCATATAAATGGCCCACCCTGTATATCTATCAGCATGGGGACCCCACTCCAAATCTTGCACCAGGGCCCATCAGACTCCTGTTACGCCACTGGCCACACCTGAGAGGTGGATGTATTATCTCGGCAAAGGAGAAGTGCTCTGCTCACTAACACAGATTTAGACAAATTTGTAAACATTATTTGAGGGAAAAGTGCCTTTTGTGTACATAGAAAAAGCCTTAGATCTTTGAGTTCAGCTCATGAAAAATGGGAGCAAAAACAAAAGTGTTGCGTTTATATTGTTGTTCAGTCTCTCTCTATCAACACACACACAAACACACACACGTGCTTCTCACAAAATTAGAATATCATCAAAAAGTTAATTTATTTCAGTTCTTCAATACAAAAAGTGAAACTCATATATAGTCATTACAAACAGAGTGATCTATTTCAAGTGTTTATTTCTGTTAATGTTGATGATTATGGCTTACAGCCAATGAAAACACAAAAGTCATTTATCTCAATAAATTAGAATAATTAACAAAAAAACACCTGCAAAGGCTTCCTAAACGTTTAAAAAGGCCCTTTAGTCTGTTTCAGTAGGCTCCACAATCATGGGGAAGACTGCTGACTTGACAAATGTCCCGAAGACAGTCAGTGACACACTCCACAAGGAGGGTAAGTCACAAAAGGTGATTGCTAAAGAAGCTGGCTCTTCAAAGAGGGCTATATCCAATCATATTAATGGAAAGTTGAGTGGAAGGAAAAAGTGTGGTAGAAAATGGTGCACAAGCAACCGGGATAACCGCAGCCTTGAAAGGATTGTTAAGAAAAGGCCATTCAAAAATTTGGGGGAGATTCACAAGGAGTGGACTGCTGCTGGAGTCATTGCTTCAAGAGCCACCACACAGATGTATCCAGGACATGGGCTACAAGTGTCGCATTCCTCATGTCAAGCCACTTATGACCAATTGACAATGTCAGAAGCGTCTTACCTGGGCCAAAGAGAAAAAGACCTGGACTGTTGCTCGGTGGTCCAAGGTGGTGTTTTCAGATGAAAGTAAATTTTGTATTTTATTTGGAAATCAAGGTCCCAGAGTCTGGAAGAAGAGTGGAGGAAGAGTAGAAAGGCCACAATCCAAGCTGCTTGAGGTCTAGTGTGAAGTTTCCACAATCAGTGATGGTTTGGGGAGCCATGTCATCTGCTGGTGTAGGTCCACTGTGTTTTATCAACACCAAAGTCAGCGCAGCCGTCTACCAGGAGATTTTAGAGCACTTCGTGCTTCCCTCTGCCGAAAAGCTATTTGGAGATGGAAATTTCATTCTCCAGCAGGACTTGGCCCTGACCAAGTATTTACTGAACATACATTTCAGTAGGCCAACAATTCGGATTTTAAAATCATTTTTCAAGCTGTTGTTATAAAGTATTCTAATTTACTGAGATAATGACTTTTGTGTTTTCATTGGCTATAAGCCATAATCATCAACATTAACAGAAATAAACACTTGAAATAGATCACTCTGTTTGTAATGACTAGTGATGAGCAAGCACTAAAATGCTCGGGTGTTCGATGCTCGGGTCAAGCACATTGGAATACTCGGGTGCTCGACCCGAGCAACGAGCCCAATGTAAGTCTATGGGAAACTCTAGCATTTTTCAGGCGGCTCCCCCCGGCTTTCTGCAGAGGGCCTAAAAATTGCCCAAATCAATGGGAACAGTGGTCAAATTACATGGGGACAGCATGGGGAAGACCCCTGGAAGCATTTCTGACTCCCAGGTCACTTCTGTCAACAATGTTGTCAGAGTATTACGCCACTTTTACGGACTCATAATAAAACATGCAAAAACGAAACCAAAATGGATTTTCTGGGAAATATGTTAAGGAACATCCTTTCCAGGGTAATGACTTGTATATAAAGCAAAATAAATAAACAAAAATGCTCCTCCACACCTTGGGCTATGTTCACACGTAGCGTTTTTGATGCGTTTTTTCACTGTTGCATTGCTTTCAACCGTGACAAATGCATTCACCAGGAAATGTCATTTTAACATTTTACAACCTTATCTGGCCATGTGGTGTGTGAGATATCATCAGACACATCCTGTTTCATTTATGAAGGAGGGACTCTGAAAGTCACAAAGCCTATTTTTATAGGGCCATCAGGCGGCCTTTACTATTCTTAAAGGACCAGCAGTCGGCCCTTACTATTCTTAGAGAGCCGTCAGCCTGCTATGTTTTATTCCCATAACTAAACAGTGGGTCTCCTATACTGTTATTGCGTATGCAGTGAGTGGCAGAGCTGCCCAAAATTTGGACGCACCCCAATACCACTTTGAAAATTTGGATGCACCCCAATACCCCTTTGAAGAGACTTAGAGGAGAGCCTCCTGAAAACAATGTTTCCATTATTAGGAAGTGGGTCTCCCATAGTGTTGGCCTATGCAGTGAATGCAAGGGTTGCCAAAAATTTGGAGGCACTCCAATGCCCCTAGGAAGAGACGTGGAGGAGGGCCTCATAAAAAAATATTCCCATTAAAAAGGAGCGGGCCTCTTATACTTGTAATGCCCATGCACTAAGTGTATGGGCTGACAAACATTTACCCCTGGGGGGTATACATGAACATACTGTATAAAAATAATTTTTACGGGCATCATAAACACCCTTTAAAAAAATTATGTGGGTGTTGCATCATGGACCACGGTCACCCTGGTGATGTGGAGGATGAGAAGAAGGAGTAGGACAAAAGCAAATAGCCAAAATCAGGAAGCGTATACCCATGTCTGGGTGTGAAAAGGTGCATGGGAATACACCTCCCAAGAAAAGACACTGGATTTGAGTTTATGTTACGCTGCTATCATTCAGTGGTGTTGAGAAGTGTGGCCCAATCCAGCCCTTGTTCATTTTTTACAAGAGTCAGCCTGTCAGCATTTTCAGTTGACAGGCGGATGCGCTTGTCCGTTATAATTCCACCAGTGGCACTAAAAACCCGCTCTGATAAAACGCTGGCGGCAGGGCAGGCCAGGACCTCCAAGGCATAGAGAGCCAGTTCATTCCACGTATCCAGCTTGGATACCCAATAATTATACGGCACAGAGGAATCACGGAGGACGTTGGTACGGTCGGCAAGGTACTCCCTCAGAATCTTCCCAAACTTTGCACTCCTTGTGAGAGTACCCCGCACCTCAGGGCCTGTGCGATGGGAGGGGCTGAGAAAACTCTCCCAGAACTTTGACAGTGTTCCCCTGCCTCTGCTGGATTGAAGTTGTGTCTCTCTTGCCTGTACTCCTTGTGCAGGAAGTACCGTCTATAGCGCATGAAACTAGCTCCTGTCATTCCTCCTCCTCTTCCTCATTGTCCCCCAATCCACGTTGGGATGAGATGAGGCTGGGCTGTGTGTAATCACCCTGTATGGTTCCTTGCTCAATCTCATTGTGCTCAGCCTGCAATGCATCCTCTTTGATTGTGAGCAGAGAGCGTTTCAGAAGACAGAGAAGCGGGATGGTGACGCTAATTATGGCGTCATCGCCGCTCACCATCTTGGTGGAGTCCTCAAAGTTTTGGAGGAAGGTACATATGTCTGACATCCATGTCCACTCCTGAGGTCTTATGTGTGGAGTCTGAACTGAACACCGACGGCCTTGTTGATGCTGGTACTCAACAACTGCCCTCTTCTGCTCACAAATCCTTCCCAACATCTGCAGTGTAGAGTTCCAACGCGTGGGAATATCACATACCAGTCTGTGAGCCGGAAGCTGCAAATGCTACTGAAACATGGCAAGGGCGGCTGAAGCTGTAGGTGACTTTGTAAAATGGGCACACAGGCGGCGTACTATAACAAGCAGATCCGGCAGCTCCGGGTAGGATTTGAGAAACCGCTGAACCACGAGGTTAAGCACATGGGCCAGGCATGGTACGTGTGTGAGTTCGCCTCGCCTCAGAGCCGCCACCAGGTTCCGGCCATTGTCACACACGACCATGCCTGGCTGTAGGTTCAGCGGTGTAAGCCACAGATCTGCCTGCTCTTTCAGAGCTGTCCACAACTCTTCAGCATTGTGCAGTTTGTCACTTAAGCATATTAGCTTCAGCACAGCCTGTTGCCGCTTGGCCGAGGCAGTGCTGCAGTGCTTCCAGCTTGTGACTGATGTGGTCATTTCAGAGATGGAGGCTGAAGAGGAGAAGGAGGCTGAGGTGCAAGAGCTGTCGACCATGGGGGCAACCCTGATTAACCTAGGGCCCGCAATCCTTGGCGTCGGGAGGACGACTGGGTCCCGGCTTCCACTATGTTAACCCAGTGTGCCGTCAGCGAGGTGTACCGTCCCTGCCCACAAGCACTTGTCCACGTGTCCGTGGTTAGGTGGACTTTCCCGGTAACTGCGTTGTTGAGGGCACGGCTAATGTTTTGGGACACTTGCTTGTGTAATGCGGGGACGGCACACCGGGAGAAATAGTGGCGGCTGGGGACCGAGTACCGAGGGACGGCCGCCGCCATCAGGTTGCGGAATGCTTCCATCTCCATGAGCCTAAAAAGCAACATTTTGAGCGCAAGCAGTGGTGAAATGTGAGAATTTAGTAGTGTGGCCTGTGGGGCATTGGCTGCATATTTGCGCTTGTGTTCCAAGGACTGGGGTATGGACAACTGAACGCTGCGCTGGGACAAGAACATGGACGTGCTTCCTGATGCTGCTACTTGAGAGTGTGCCCTGTCTGATTCCGGAGTGACTGTGACGAGCATGGCGGCGCCAGGTCTGATATACACCTGATGACGCTGTGCGGCCAGCCAATCACTGTAATGCCACAACCACCATGGCTGCGGCATTACAATGAGTGGCAGGCAATCCCTGCATGTTGATTGGAGCTCTAAAGAGAATGCCAAGAGTGTGCAAAGTAGTCATCAAAGCAAAAGGTGGCTACTTTGAAGAACCTAGAATATAAGACATATTTTCAGTTGTTTCACACTTTTTTGTTAAGTATATAATTCCACATGTGTTAATTCATAGCTTTGATGCCTTCAGTGTGAATGTACAATTTTCATAGTCATGAAAATACAGAAAACTCCTTAAATGAGAAGGTGTGTCCAAACTTTTGGTCTGTACTGTATATATATATATGTGTATATATATATATATATATATATATATATATATATATATATATATATATATATATATATATATATATATATATATATATTTTTTTTTTTTTTTTTTTTTAACAAAAAACTCCCAGAATTGCTGGGTTTTTCTCATCAAGCCTCATGAAAATTGAAAGTAAAATTTATTAAAAATTTTTTTAATGTACTCGAAAATGGCACCAGTGAAAAATGCAGCTCATTCAGACGACCGTTTTTCACATACTTGTTCTCAGTGGCGTACCGCCAATGGCGGCAGACCACGCCACTGCTATGGGGCCCATGGCCGTAGGGGGCCCGTGAGCCGGGAGGGCCCCAAGCAGCGAGGGAACGAGGAGGATAGGTGAGTAGGAGGTTGCGGTGGCAGAGGAGCGGGGCACACGCAGTAGCCCCTGCCGCAGCTATTACGTGTGCCCGCTGCTAAAGGGACATGAATATTCCCTCTTCTCCACTCCCATGGGCGTGGAGAAGAGGGAATATTCATTCTCTTCAGCAGCGGGCACGGAGGAGTGCTGAGCCGTGGCTCCTGTCAGTGCCCGCTGCTAAAGAGAAAGCATATTCACGCTTCTTCACGCCCATAGTCTCGGCGTGGAGAGGAGTGAATGTGCCGGCAGCAGCTCACCTCGGCTTCTGAGAGCACGCGCAGCTCAGATGCCGACATGAGCTGCTGCAGACAGGACTCAGCGCTGGAGCAGAGGTGAGGAAGGAAGGTGAGTATTAGTGTTTATTGTTTTGTGTGCAGTGATTGGGGGATGAGGGGGCCACACATGCAAGGATACTTGGATTCAGGAGGCCACACATACCAGGATTGGGGGATTGAGGAGGCCACACATACCAGGATTGTGGGATTGAGGAGGCCACACATACCAGGATTGGGGGATTGAGAAGGCCACACATAGCAGGATTGGGGGATTGAGAAGGCCACACATACCAGGATTGGGGGATTGAGAAAGCCACACATACCAGGATTGGGGGATTGAGGGGGGCCACACATACCAGGATTGGGAAATTTAGCTGCTGCTGCATTTCCCACCCTAGGCTTATACTCAAGTCAATAGGTTTTCCCATTTTTATGTGGTAAAATTAGGGGCCTCGGCTTATATTCGGGTCAGTTTATTTAAAATATACTGTATTTTAAAATCAGTGAGTACGTGGTGCCCATAATACTGCAGGACTGTGGCGTGCATTATACTATATGGGGGCTGCATTTTACCCTATGGGGTTTGTAATAAACTGTATGGAGGACTATGAGGAGTGCATTATATTCTATGGAGGACCATGGGAAGTTCATTATACTATATGGAGGATTATGGGGGGCGCATTATACTATACGGAGGATTATGGGGGCGCATTATACTATATGGAGGATTATGGGGGGAGCATTATACTATATGGAGGATTATGGGGGCTTATTATACTATATGGAAGATTATCGGTGGTGTATTATACTATATGGAAGGCTATGTTGGGCCATTATAATATTTGAGGGCTATGTGGGGGGCCATTATACTGTATGAAAGCAATTATACAGTGTGAAGGTTTGTGTGGGGTCCATTATACTGTTTGGAGGGCTGTGTGGGGGCCATTATACTGTTTGGAGGGCTGTGTGGGGGCCATGAGAGTGTATGGAGGGCTCTGTGGGGTTCACAGTTGGGGGATTATACTGCGTTAGGGTCACCATACTTTGCCGTGGGAGTTGAAGTGGGGTACAATAGGGTCATTATACTGTGCATGTGGAGGAATGCACCATAGGGCTATCATACTGTTTGGGGGGCACTTTTGTTGGTATCATACTTTATGGGAGCAATGAAAGAGGAATCTACGACTTCAGAAGGAGGAAAATGTCTATGTAAAGGCTGGAAAGTTATGAGATCTGCTCCTCTGTGACACAGACAAATATTTATTTTTTTGTGGGGGGGGGGGGCCCAATTAGAGCTTTTGCTATGGGGCCCCATGACTTCTATGTACGCCCCTGCTTGTTCTAACCGTGGTTACGACAGAACATGTACCTATTGTAGTCTATGGAGCTGTTCACATGTTTTTTTGTGGGCTATGTGTAGGCAAAAAAAATAAAAAATCATGGAAGACATGACTTTTTTTTTTATCAAATATCAAGGATGAATATCACCCATACCGGTCTATGGGTCCATAAAAATAACAAATAGCACTTGGATGTCATCAGTGCACAGTCCGTGTTCTGTATGTGATTAATGGAGAAAAGAAGTCTTTTGTCATTTTTTTTTTCATACATGAAAATCATTGATGGTAAAAACGGACACTGACCAAACACTGTTGAGACTTAGATCAAAAACACTGATCACACTCAGACTGTTATTTTGTGTAGGTCAAAAATCACTGACTGAATGAGGTCTAACGCTACAAAGAGATAAGCCCTAATACAACTGTATGGAAAAATAAAAACGTATGGGTCTTGGAATGTGGTATATTCTTCTTTCTTCTCTGCTAGATTCCTAAAACTTAATATGGATAAAACTGAATTCATCATCTTTCCAACATCTCGCTCAACCCCCCCCCCCATCTGAATTATCTATCAAAGTCAGTGGCTGCCCACTGTCTCACAAGCTCGCTGCCTCGGGGTAACCCTTGACTCTGATCTCTCTTTCAAACCTCATATCCAAGCCCATTCCACTTCCTGCCACACCCTCATCATCTCACGCCTCGACTACAGCAATCTCCTGCTCTGTGGCCTCCCTTCTACCACTCTCGCACCTCTCCAATCTATCCTAAACTCTGCTGCCCGACTAATCCACCTGTCCCCCCGCTATCCCCCGGTCTCCTCTCTGTCAATCCCTTCACTGGCTCCCTATTGCCCAGAGACTCCAGTTCAAAATCCTAATCATGGCATACAAAGCCATCCACAACCTGTCTCCTCCACACATCTGTGACCTAGTCTCCCAGTACTTAGCTGCATGCAGCCTCCGATCCTCAGAAGATCTCCTTCTCTTCTCCCCTCTAATCTCCTCTTCCCACAATCGCATACAAGATTTCTCCCATGCATCCCCCTACTCTGGAAATCTCTACCCCAACATATCAGACTCTCGCCTACTGTTGAAACTTTCAAAAGGATCCTGAAGACCCACCTCTTCCGACAAGCATATAACCTGAAGTAACCATCGGTCCACGATACAGCTGCACGACCAGCTCTGCCCTCACCTACTGTATCCTCACCCCTCCCTTGTAGATTGTGAGCCCTCGCGGGCAGGGTCTTCGCTCCTCCTGTACCAGTCGCTGACTCGTTTTTGTTCAAATTATTGTACTTGCTGTTTGCTATGTATACCCCTTTTAAACATGTAAAGCGCCATGGAATTAATGGCGGTATAATATTAATGATAATAATATTCACAAAATGTGGTTTAAAAAAAAATGGTAACAATAGCAAAACATAAAAAAAATATATGTCTGAATAGTGAACTGTATGTAAAAAATATTCAGAATTACTGTGTCAGATACATATCACTTCTCACAAACTATTAAAAAAATGGCAACACCGAAAACTAATTTTTATCATGCAAAATTTGTTAGAAAAGTGTGAAATGTATGGATCTCAGAATCTGAGGGACAAGAAAAAATTTTTTTTTTTATACAAAAGTCATAAAACAAATTTAGTGTTGCCATAATCAGTGTGACACAGAATAAAGTTAACACTTTATTTGTGCAGCACATCATTTGGCAAAAAATAAAACAAAACGGCACAATTGCGGTTTGTGTTTATTTTATATTTCTCTTCATAAAAAGGTGATCAGATATTGGGCAAATCTTTCCAGCCAGATGAATGGGTATATGCTTTATCAGCAACTTTTTCATGCAACATTTCAATTTTCCTTCATGAATCTTACTTTAAGTTAGTCTCCAGGTGGTATTACACTCCTTTAAGATTACTTTATATTAACCCTGACACTCTACCTAATTGTTGGAGAAATTGGGGGATGAATGGAGACCTTTTTCACATTTTTTGGAAGTGTCCAAAAATTAAACCCTTATGGATTCAAATATTCGATCTAATAAAAGTAATTTCTCATAATAAAGTAACTATATCTCCGCAGTTAGTTTTGCTTTCCATAGGAATAGAAAAAATCGAACCTTCGCTTAGATTTTTAATAATACATATCTGTTTGGTTGTAAAGAACGCTATTGCTTTACATTGGAAAAGCAACGAAACTCCTCTTTTCTCAGATATTCTAGAGAAAATCAATCTTCACCGAGCCTATGATTATAAATTTGCTATAGCAAATAACTGTTTTAACAGAAACACTAAAAAATGGGACCATTGGTTGGAAATATCCCAATAGTCAATTAATTAGTTTTATGTTTACTATATACTTTGCTATGTTAGGTTAATCTGACTACTGCACAACACAACTGATGGTCCCAACCCCATTTATAAGGCAAGATATCCCACTTATTAACCCCTTAAGCCCCGGAGCGTTTTCCGTTTTTGCATTTTCGTTTTTGCTCCCCTTGTTCCCAGAGCCATAGCGTTATTTTTTGGTCAATATGGCCGTGTGAGGGATTATTTTTTGCGGGACGAGTTGTACTTTTCAACGCCATTACTAGTTTTACCATATCCTGTACGGAAAAAAATTCCAAGTGCGGTAAAATTGCAAAAAAAGTGCAATACCACAGTTGTTTTTTATTTTTTTTTTTTATCACGTTCACTGAATGCTAAAACTGACCTGCCATTCTTATTCTACAGGTAATTACGAGTTCATAGACACCAAACATGTATAGGTTCTTTTATATTTAAGTGGTGAAAAAAAATTCCAAAATTGGGTAAAAAATAAAATAAAAAAATAGCGCCATTTTCTAAGACCCGTAGCGTCTCCATTTTTCGTGATCTGGGGCTGGTTGATGGCTTATTTTTTGCGCACTGGGCTGACATTTTTATTGATAACATTTGGGGTAGATCCGATGTTTTGATAGCCCGTTATTGCAATTTTGCGGCGACCAAAAAACGTAATTCTGGCGTTTAGAATTTTTTTCTCGTTACGTCGTTTACCGATCGGATTAATTTTTTTTTATATTGATAGATCGGGCGATTCTGAACGCGGCGATACCAAATATGTGTATGTGGGGTTTATTTTTTAGTATTTTATTTTGAATGGGGCAAAAGGGGGGTGATTTAAACTTTTATATTTTTTTATTTTTTTTTATATTTTTAAAAACTTTTTTTTTTTTACTTTT
This sequence comes from Phyllobates terribilis, assembly GCF_046119375.1. Classification (NCBI taxonomy): domain Eukaryota; kingdom Metazoa; phylum Chordata; class Amphibia; order Anura; family Dendrobatidae; genus Phyllobates; species Phyllobates terribilis. Next base: position 28,432,811 of record NW_027362768.1, on the reverse strand, counting down.
TGCATGCTTCTATAGTCTCCATAGGAGACTAGAAGCAGCAACTATCCGATCGCCTCTGCTTCATACAGGGGACGAGCAGGTCCCCTGCATGCAGCAGAAATGGTCCTGTGCTATGAGCGCCGACCACTAGGTGGCGCTCATAGCGACAAGATCATGACAACCACAGGCGTCTGCTGCAGACCCTGGGTTGTCATGCCCACCCATCGGCGACCCGCGATCACGTGACGGGGTCGCCGGTGAGCGGGGCTTATGACGCGCTACCCGGAAGCGCGCGTTAAATGCTGCTGTCAGAGATTGACAGCGGCATTTAACATGTTAACAGCCGCGGGTGGATCGCGATTCCACCCGCGGCTGTTGCGGGCACATGTCAGCTGTAAGAATCAGTTGACATGTGCTCCGTTCAGTGAGGGCTCAGCGCAGCAGCCCTCACTGAACGGGCAGTACGCAAATATGTGTACTAATACGTCCCCGGTATTTAAGGGGTTAAACCTGACAGGGCACACCTGTGAAGTGAAAACCATTTCCGGTGACTACCTCTTGAAGCTCATCAAGAGAATGCCAAGAGTGTGCAAAGCAGTCATCAAAGCAAAAGGTGGCTACTTTGAAGAACCTAGAATATAAGACATATTTTCAGTTGTTTCACACTTTTTTGTTACGTATATAATTCCACATGTGTTAATTCATAGTTTTGATGCCTTCAGTGTGAATGTACAATTTTCATAGTCATGAAAATACAGAAAAATCTTTAAATGAGAAGGTGTGTCCAAACTTTTGGTCTGTACTGTATGTACCCCAAACCAGTGCCAATGACAAATATAACTCATCCCACAAAAAAAGTCCTTATATAGCTATGTGGGCAAAAACAAAAAAATGGAATGCGACAATAAAAAAAATTAAAAATGGTTTGTCTTCAAGGCCAAAATTGGCACATCTTTAGCGGTTAAATAGCACAGAAAACCTGTGTAGCGCGCACATCAATGTACTCCTAACTACCAAGCCCTGCCTTCGTACGTTCACCCAGTATGTAAGGTCATATATTTATACAGTTTAAATGGAACTGTACTTTCAGCAAACTTTGCACAAATCAATAGTGCAGATGACTATAAGAACTTGGTAATGTAACTTATCAGAGTAATCCGCTTAATTCCCAATTTATCTGACACTTTTGCCTCCAGAACTAGCCCATTATCATCTATGGCGATCCCAATTTATCGGAAATTCTGCCTCCTGAACTAGCCCATTATCATCTATGGAGATCCCAATTTATCTGACACTTCTGCCTCCTGAACTAGCCCATTATCATCTATGGAGAAAGGAACAGTGAGCAGCAGGGAAGGGAACAGACAGAAAACCATTGTGCAGAGCTCTGTAACATGCATTTACCTTACATCAGAGCTTGATTCAGATGAACACAGCTCAGCTCTGCTGTGTAACATCCTCTATGTGGCTGCAGCTTGTCTCTGGAAGTGATAAAGTGAATAAAGATCAGGAACCCCCCACTCCTTGCTGTGCTTTGTATGGGAGGAATCACTGGTGCTCGCCTCCTCCCCCAGCAAAAAGTGGATTGCAAGTTAGAGAGAGCATGCAGAAGGGAGAACTGGTGAGAATGCAGGATACAAGTCACATAATGGCCAGAAATGATGGTATTCCTCATGTACACACAGGACACCTTACTATGAAAAGTGATTTGATAACACAGTTACCCTTTAAAGCAGATTTGTGAGCTGAAATGATGACTCTTGGATCTCTTTATTCATACTGCAGCACAGTTACACTTCCATAGTAAACATCTCCACATTAAACAATAGGTAAAAAATAGATACATACAGTGCACAGAAAATGTAGTATGTTAAAAGAACAAAATAAGAATTCCACTTCATATCAAATAAATAAAACATTCCTAAATCTCATTTAGGCTTTTTTTTTTAATTTAACAAAACATAAAAAATATACAGTATGAACAGAATAGTCCAGAAGTATTAGCATTTACATTAGTGAATACAACATTGAAGCTAGATTTCTACCAGTATGATAGAAAACTAGTGAACACGACACGCGAGTGCAAGACTTAATATCCAGGTTAGTTGTTGCTCTGAGAAACAAGGGAAACTGATTTCATGCTCATGTGCCATGCAGTCGTGTAGACAATACTCCCTTCTGGCACCTAATGGTTACAGGTGAGATCACAAGCTCCATCACTGCCTGTGAGACGTCTTACTGGCCATTGAAGCAGAGGGTGTGCGGGGAAATCCGGCTTATGTTGCATATATTTACTGTATGTGTAGAAAAACTGGAAAACATCGAGATCAACACTGGATAATTCTAGCAGCATTTCACCCACAATGAACGTCAGCATACAGCACGATATAGTAGTGTGGAGCGCCTTGATTTGCTTTGTACGAGGTTGGTGCGTTTGTTCACATGCGGACACCTCAAGGACGACAATACAGTCTAGTGACTTCTAAGGGCCGGACTAGAAGGAAAGGGGGCTAGTGCAGCACTGTACCGCCGTCCCATCACTCACCATATAGTGATGGGAATGTATGAACTGCTACTTTTGGATATTATTGAAAAGTATTTGTCCCCTTAATGACTGTTACTTTATTTTCAAAAGTACACTTATGGTACACATTCATGTGTGCCACAACTCCGAGGATATTCCAGCCTAAACAAGTCCAGGCGACAGCTGATAGATCAGTGAGGAGCCCAATGATTGCTACAATGGGGACTGGTTTCCTCCTATACTTTCCTGGCCACAAGACAGCAACTAGGAGGAGCTGGATGGAAAGGCCGGTCGCACATGAGCCTTTCTGCTCCATTCAGATATAGGACATTACAGATACCTGGAAACTCACCTTGCATTAGTGTCCTGGATTGAGCGGTGCAGCAGGGGGGTTTGTGGCCTGTTCTGCCAATCAAATAGTGATCATCCAGTGGATACATGATAACCCGTTTAGGCTGGAATACGCCTTTAAAAAAAACAAACCTTTTTTTCTTAACCAACCTATACCAGAAAATGTTCTTATAACTGCAAATTTGGAAAACATCATTGTACTACGTCGTGGAGAAAATAGTGGAAAATCCCAAACAAAAGTGGAACACACAGGGCATCATGCATGAAAACGGGTGCAGACAAGAGCAGAGGGTGTTGCCCACGGTAACCGAAGCAATCATTACTTTTATTGTTTATAGTTCAAATTAATTGGTTGCTATGGAAACATCTCCAGTTCTTAAGTTCATTAGTTCTGATACTTCTGATTATAAGGCCTCATTCTCAGCTAATGGCAACATTTTTATGTGAAAGTGTTTTGTTTTTTTCTTGTCTGTTGAGGAAGCATGAAGAAAGTATAAGCAGCTGCTGCAGGAAAAAATGTAGTTATGTCAATGCTGCTGGTTTTCCATGATATACGAAAATAATGTAACAAATGCAAATTAGTTCTGTAACAGATAAAGCTACTATAAGGCATTGGAATAATTAAAACATGATCAAAAAAATCATGATGTGATGAAGAAGGCTTTTACCAAATGAGTCATGTCCGTTTTAAACTAGAGGAGATCTGCGGATGTCTTGAATGAAGGGATCCTGGTCTCTGACTTCAGAGAGGACAGACAAAGTGTAATGGGAAGTTACAGAATGTGGTGATGTTCACAAAAACATGTCTAACCCTAAGAATAAGTTCCCACAATGAGTATTTGCTACCTTTTTGATGCTGTGGATCTTTGTTGCACACAAAAAAAGCAGCGTCTTACAGGTCCAGCAAAGTGGATGGATTTAAAGAAACCTCATGCCCACTGTGCCTTTTTTTAGCACAGCGTAAACTGACCTGCGGTGCATGTTTCACATAAGCAACATGTCAATTTTCCTTCTTGGTACACTGAGTTTTACGTGCAGATTTACCCCACAGAATTACCTTACATGTAGAAAATCTGCAGGTAAAACCATAAGCGTTTTTACTAAGTCTCCACTGCAGAAATGCGCTAAAAACACATACAGCCCATACAAGACTAGATCATTAAAGTTTTGTCAAAGCCAAATACCAGGAAGTATTAAAAACAAAAGCAGCTTTATTAAAAATGTGACATGCCAAAAAGAGACAACCTCAATGTCAAAAATGCTATAAAAACGCATGCAACAAAATGCACTCAAAAACGCAAATGAAAAAAAAAAAAAAACACAAGTAACCTAATAGGCGCATAAAAGCTGCAACATGAAAAATTCACCAAATACTCATCGTGGGAACGTAGTATTAATCTCATTCCTGCCACTATTAGTACATCAAGAAGTGTACCCATTACTAATCTTATCTATGCCTCTGGTATCACCATGTAAATAATAACATCTTAGGCTATGTCCCCACGATCAGGAACCAGCAGAGCTTTGGACGCAGCGTATTTTCGCTGCCTTCTAATCACCCAGGTAAATCCACATGTGTACAGTGAACAATGAGGAGTTACCGCATCCAATACATTCTATTGTGAAAATTTCTTTTGCGGAGATCAGCGTCTCAGCAACAGAACTTGACATGCTGCGGCTCGTAAAGCCGCGTCGCCGGTGACTTTACGCAGCGTCAAATAGAAGCATAGTATGCATGAGATTTCTATAAATCCATCCACTGTGCTTCTACTGTAGAACGCAGCATTTTGGATGCAGCACAGGTGAGCAGCGTCTGAAACGCTGCTACTCCTGATCGTGAGCACATACCCTTATAGATCACTTGCTGATCTTTCCTGACATTTTGGGAGTGGTTAAAATAATCATATTAGGACAATGTGCTGTTTAAAACCACAGGCAATATTCTGAAATGTCTGTAAAGGAAAAAGGACAAGTATGTTACTATTGGAGTTTTTACAGTAAATTTACTTGAAAAGGGATTTTCCAACCCTGATTTTGTTTTACGGAATATGCAGCAGGCTAAAAAAAAAGTTGAAAAAATGAACACTAACTTATTTAAGAATTTATAACCTTACAGATCTCAGCTGCTTCCCTTTTAATGCTACCTGGATCTACCACCCATACTGACAGTCAAGAGCCACCCCAACCAGAAGATTAACAATGAGGACAGGATCTGGGCAGAGTTAAAAGGGAATCTGTCAGCAGGATTTTGCTACCTCATCTGAGAGCAGCCTGATATAGGCAAAGAGAAGCTGAATCCAAGGATGTATCACTTAGATTATTGGGTGCAGCTGTTCTGACAGAATAAGAGCTTTTATATTCAGCAATACAGCAGAGCTGGGGAAGCTGCCACCGCACCCACCAGGCTCTGTATATACAATGTCCATAGACAGTGAGCTGCCTATCACAGGAGGGGGCGTGTCAGACTAGCATGTACTCACTGCTGTGTCCCAGCAATGATAAGCTCCTGGTTCTAAAACAATCATTGCAAGTAAACAAAACCACTGAGCTTGATAAGAGAGGCATCACTGAAATCTGTGTTTAACCCCTACAGCATGTTGTCTTCAGATTACATGGCAAAAACCTGCTGACAGATTCCCTTTAGAGAAGGAGGAGGAGATCGGTTGTCAAAATGATAAGTATATGCTTACTTTATTACTTTAAAAAAAAAAAAAATGAAGGGAAGAAAACCTCTTTAAAACAGATTGGTCATTACAGTAGACAGATTTATGAAAAGGCAGCATAGCATGAGGACAGGTACCTTCTTCCTCATACGGAAATGATTGTGCCATGTGACCAATAGAAGCAATCAGTGAATAGACCTTACACATAGTTCGTAAGACCAGCGTATTCATGAGGGGAGTACTCCTGCTTCCTCAGGCCCTCAAGGCAATGACTGATGGCCACAGTATATCTTCCTACACATCAGCCTGTCAATCACTGTACAGAGGGCGGGCGGAGATGAGGATAGTGCCCATTACATTAACACTGGTCACAAACTTGGTAATCCTGTGCATTCTCTGGCTACTACTAGCCAAGTGGTATAATATTTTTGTGCTGTTCTGGCTAATAGGAGAGCCTAACTGCCCTCATACGATGTGCTGCCCTATGTAAGGTCAGTACAGTATTGGCTTTAATGGCACATACCTTCACTTTGAGAGAAATAGCTAAATCTGCAGTGTAAAATAGCTAATCTGCAGTGTAAACCTTTGAAGTCTTTGGTACTTTGTTGCAATCATTTAATTGAAGGAGTTCCATGTGATATTGGCACATTTGGCTATCAGTTCCTCCAATCACTTGGCTAATAGTAGGGAGCAAAGTAAATATTAAAGTGCAAAAACAAACAGTAAAGTGTCCACAGACTTGTGTGAAGGTAAGACCTGTCTTGATGGGTACATCATCTGAAAGTGCTACTTACTGCTTGTCTTAGCATAAGCTAACAATACAATTTTGTTCTACTGATATACGTGCTCTTAAAAGCAGGAAATCCCATTCACGTACTAATGAAGCAGGAGAAAAAACAAATATATACAAGTATATATATTAGATGACCTTTACCTTTGACTAACCAGAGGCTAGCCACAGCCTGCTTTACCTTCTTTTTGCCCCTGTTCCTCTGCACTACTACAGCATGATGTATCTAGGATTTAATTGTAGATTGATTTCTGGTTGCAAGCGTTTACTAACCAACCTCTCTGAGAGCTTAGAGGGTTAACTGTACAACCACAATGATGGAGGCCAAATAGGAGAAGCCAAATTAGTCTCCTAGTGAAAGTCGACCTAAATTTTGAAGTCTCTTATTAAACATTGTAAGCCCACAATGATACAGTTCTGTCTGCAGAAGATGACAAGAAAGACAGATCTTGTGTATGCCACCGGCACTGGATCACCTTGTCCTTGTGCTCACCAACTTCAATGATTGGAAGAGGTTTTGTGAGATCACCTGAGAAGAGATAAAAGTTATAGAGCTGAAACAATACACCACATGATCTTAAAATATTCTAGGCATAAAATCCATAAGGAATTGTCCCTCTTTCCCAATTACCAAGACAACTTCTGTTGGGGAACAGCTCAGAGGCCTTAATATAATTGTTTGGCCAGTCCTGACAAAATTGGATGTTTTGCCTGATTTTAGAACAATGTATTGGGAGGACATAAGGCCCAATGAGGCTGTTGTAATTACATTAAAAATCCATTTACGAATGGCAGTATAATCCTTTTCCTTATTTAAGAGTTTTTCTGCCTGATATTAATATGAGAAGTTGCTCAAGCCACAGGAGGAATCATAAAATGTGTTTTTTGTACAAACGTTTAAATCCCTTTCTCGTTGAATACATGGGGACACAGGACTAGGAGGCTTGGCACTAAATGAAAAAAAAAATGTTCATTCCGCCTGGTGGGCAATACCTTCTCCTCAGCCACTACGGAGCTCAGTTTAGTGCCAAAAACAGTAGCAGAACATGCAGAAAAAACTGAGAATTTTACAACAAAGACAACCAGGAATCAACATGACCTGAACCCACAGATAGGCCACAGGAAGACAGAATTACGGTAACTCTGGGACAAGAGAACAGGAAAAGTGTGGGAGCCGTGTCACCCAATGTATTCAATGAGGACAGGATTTTACAGCAAATACAAAAATCCTATTTTCTCATTATTACCACTAGGAGACACAGACATTACAGAGCAGTCCCAATGTGTGAGAATAAAAACAATCAACCATGTGGACAGTCTAACAGAAGGTAACCTTCCGTACCTTGCATCCTATGCTGGCATAGGCAGAAGTCAGAGTGGATCTTGTAGAATTTGACAAAAATGTGAACAGATGTCCAGGTGACACCCTTTAATTCCTGAGAGACAGATGCCTGACTGCCCTTGTGGAATGAAAGATTATCCTAAAGAGTAGAGAGTTTCAATTGGCCTTCTACAATAGTCAACCTGATCCATTTAGCATAGGGTGGATTGAAGGCTGACAGGCCCTTGCGTGGCCAGTCAGTGATTATGAAGGATAGGCCCTAACCAGATCCAGATACTGGACAGGGCCTTCATTAAGATAGTCGAGATAAGGTATAACTGCAACCCCTCTAGCAGAGAGTAGCGCCATCAGGAAATTGAGCACCTTAGTAAAGACCCTGAGAGCTGTGTAGAGTCCGTAGGGGAGTATGACAAATTGAAAATGAAAAGAACCATCAATCAAGCAAATGTAGGTGTGACTCAATGATGAAGATGTGAAAATATGTCTTCTGAGACCTCCACAAGGAATCCATGCAAAATCGTTGCACCTGCACAAATCTGTTGAGTTTTTTTTAAAGCCCAGGATGAGTCTTCCCCAAACAGTCCTTCTTGGGAACTGAAAACAGGTTGGAGTAATGTCCTGGGAATCGTTTTGCATCTGGAACAGGAGTCTTTGAAGTCGAAGGTCATGTATGGCTTTCATGAAGGCAAGTGCACAAGGTACAGCCTCCAGGGAAGTGGAGGGAGATGGAAAAAAGCCTGTTTGGGGGCAGTGAGGCAAACTTGATCTTGTAGCCCAAAGATTCCACATTCTTGACTCAGGCATTTGTTCACACGAGCCATCCAGGCCTCCCTGAAGAAGAGATGCACCCCATCTGAGTAGGTGATTTAAGTAAGGAAAGACCTGGAAGTTTATGGCTTTTTCACCATGGGACTGACGTGCCAGAAAGGTTTAGGCTTCAATGAAGGCTGAATGGAGTTGGAAGGTCGGGCTAATTTCTTGGCCTACACAGCAAGAGGAGTCATGAAAAAAGCCCAAAACGTTTTGGACTACCTAGATTGAGGAGAGAGTCTACAGTTCAGGGAAAGCAGAACACTCGCCAACCTTCAACAGTGTCCTTGGTGATCTCATCTAAGCGCTCTCCATAGAGTCTGTCCACTTTGAAGGAGAGTCCCGTAAGTGCCTTTTGGACACCAGTTCAGGGGAACAGAATCTGAGTGGAGTGCCGAACAGCCTGGAATTGGCTACAGTGGAGACCACAAGTTGTGCTGACGCAAGGGAAGCCTTGAAAAGAAATTCCGAGGCATCCAGCAACTAAGAAGGCCCTCTTGAGGAGCAATTGAAAATAACCCATGTAAAGATGCTTAGCCCAGGCTATACAGGCCTTGCGATTCTGAAAAGGCAGACGTAAGCTGTAGCCTGCTAATGAACTCTTTTGAGAGGGAGTCAATTTTCTTATACAGTAGGTCACTAAGGGATGCCACATCAGAATAGTGCAAGGTAGTATATCTAAAGAGACTAGTCACTTGGGATTCATGGGGGAAAGACGATATAGACCATTTAGTAGCTAATTTTTCTCGCAAAAGGTGAAGAGGGCCTCAAACTACATAAGGAAGGTTTGGAATCTTATCTGGCTGTTTCCATTCTTTGACAGATAACAGTTGCCAGCGGTGGCACCAGAAGGAAACCACTTCCTTGGAAGGTGAGGCGGGCATGTAATTTACCGGAAGAATGTCACTCCAGAATAATCTGAAGCCAGCTTATAATCAGAGTCTAGTGAGAGGTGTCCCTAAGGAATTTAGACTGGGTAGGGGAGAAGTGATGTAATTTGCAATGGCTATGTCCTGGGAGTGATCTGGGAATGCTGAAGAGGATCTGTGTCAATAGATCTTATGTCTCTCGTAAGAGCATCTTTGGGGAAGAGAGGCTCCCCAAGCTCTGCGTTATAGAAAGCTGCGGAATCCAAGACAAGACATATGTCTGTAGGAGTCCATAGACAGCAATGGAGACCAGGAAAAAAAACCTGGGAAAAAAGGCCCATCTCAAAGTAAAAAGGGAGAAAAGCATGTGAATGGGCACTCTGGATAGATAAAAATGTATATCAATTTACATCTGTCTAAAACTATAAAATGATCATATCCCTCTGTCTGTTGTTATATGTAACTTCATGATTTTACTACTTTCCACGGTGCCCTCATACTGCTGCTCCTGAGTGCCCGCTCTCCCATCGGGAGGCTATGTGATAACAGGGAGTATGACTTGTGTTCTTGTTGCTTATGCAAGCCAGGCTCCTGACCAAGGCAGTCTGTGTGCGGTTTGATGTCCCCCGCACCCTTCATATTCATTCTGCACTACCTGGCTGCACCTCCACAGCTTGTATATGACCAATGAAGGATCGTGGGGCGAGTGTTGGAGAAGCAGGGATTGGAAAATAAGAGGTCATATACAAGTTGTAAAGGTGCAGGCAGTCCATACAGAAAGAGTGTGAGGGGGGACATCAAATTGCACACAGACGGTGATAAGCCTTGGTCAGGGGGCTGGCTCGCATACACAGCAAGACCACCATGCCCCCCGGATCTTTCAATTAGAATCCTGAAAGAGAGCAGTGCTGTGATATGAGGGCACAGTGAAAACAGAGCAAATAAAGTTACATATAAGAACAAAGAGGGATATGAACCTTTATAGTTTTAGACAGAATTTAGATTGAAATACATTTTCAGTCTACAATACATTATTCAGGGAATTCCAGGGATAATCACCGGAACACCCCTTTAAAAGACAGAAAAAGTCCAACCTATTCCTCCTTTGATCCAGGCAGATTGGGGGAGGTAACAGTTCATCCTAGGGGCAGAGCAAAGTTTGTGGCCTAGCTGTGAGAAAAGTTAGGGTCTTGATTAGTGAAGCTACATGACAGAAAGGCCACCAGTCAGAGGTTAAGTGAGGGACCAAAGGGGTCCTGTAAACACGATTCCCCCCTGCTACAACCAAAAAGTGTGCCAACGACCTTTAAAAAAAGAACTGCAGAGAAACCACAGGAAAAAATACAGAAAACAGTTAAGGGGTTGTAAAACAGAGGCCGAGGAAGGGGAGAAGGATGGCCCAATGACTAAAGAGGAGGGAGACCCCCAGGGAAAAGATCCTAGCAAGCTCATGTAAAATGGAGAGAAACAAAATGGGCCACGCAGTGAGTTGGGGATTTTGGATGAACTATACTCATGTATCAGACATGTTCGCAGGGACAACCCTTTGGTCGCCTCGCATGGATCATGGGGAAAATAGCAGGCTGATATGCAACAGTCATGACAGATGGCTAGCCAAAGATGAAATGATGTCCTCTCCTCAGGTAGGTCACTGTGTGCACTCCACAGTAGTGTGTTTTCCAGCGGACATCTACACCACCAATAAAAAGGGACAAAAAACGTGCAGATGACCTGAAAATACAGTGGCGACCAAAAGTTTTGCATTTTTTTTAAAGTGTGATTACTTCCGTCGGGTTGTTGTGATGCCATTTTCCTGGTGATTTTAGTTAACCGTTAGCAAATGGTTGTCAGCTATAAAGACAAAAATGGTGTTTGACATTGTTTTATCCCTTTATGTATTAGTTTTCAACATTTGCTGGGCCAATATTTTGCATATTTTGTCATGGGTAGTCGAATTTTGCCTAATTTTTTTTTTTATCACCAGATGTCGGGAAGCTTATTATTCTGAGAGTGAAGTCAAGCAAAAGCCAAAAGAGGTAGCTATGGAATTCAACTGTCCTCAGAGTTAAGTGTCACATATATTAAAGAAAGAAAAAGAAGGTTATGGAACAGCTGACAAACCCCAAAATGGGCGACCATGGAAAACTTCCTCCAGAGTTGATCACATTATTTAGAAAAAGTCAGTTTCTGATGTCCATAAAAGTGCTGTACAGATTTACCATGAAATTAACGAAGAATATGGGGTCAAAATGAATCTCCAAACTGTGGTGCGACGGCTAAGAGCAGTAGGGTTGAATGCAGGAGTTCCAGTCAAGAGGCCTTTCATCTCTGCAAAGAACCGGAAGGTCCGACTTGAGTTTGCCAAAGAACACAGTCAATGGAAAGAGACAGATTGGTCTAAGGTGTAGTGGTCGGATGAATCCAAGTGTAATCGGTTTGGTAGTGATGGCAAGCACTATGTATACTGCCCAATTGGAAAACGTAATGATGTAAGGTACCAAACACCTACAGTGAAACATGGTGGAGGCAATGTCATGGTTTGGGACTGCTTTTCTGCATCTGCCATTGGCCCTCTGCATAGAATTGATGGAACTAGGAATGCTACCATGTACAAGGATATGCTGGAGAATGTAATGCTGCCACACGGTAAAACCAAAGTAGGCAGGGGATGGAAAAAAATTGGTTAGCAAAGAAAAATGTTATCCTGTTGCAATGGCCAAGCCAATCACCTGATTTATACCCTATAGAGCACCTTTGGGATGAGTTATGGTGACGGGTTAGGGTCCGTACCCATAGCAATAAAGATGAATTGTTTGCAGATTTGCAAATGAAATGGAGCAAGATCCCGCAAGATGTCTTGAATACCCGAGTGGCTTCAATGCCCCGCAGGTGTAGTGCAGTAATTAAAGCAAGAGTTTAAGCTCCAAAATACTAAGTTATGGCATTACCTATAATTCTCAACTGGTGCATATTAAATGTTAAATGAGACAGAATAACTCACACCTGAGGATGCTAGTAAGGGTAAAACGCCACTCATATAGACTCATAGAAGAACAAAGCGATCAAGATCACCCAAAAGAATGTTTCTCAATGTAAAAGACAAATTTTATTGTATGGATATAAAATGCAAAATGCAATACACATGTTTGACAGAAATGGTGCAGATACATACACTATAAAAAATCCATCGTAATGTAGGACCGACGGGGTCCGTTCTGTGAGAATCACAATAGCTCAGTGGCCATGTGCCCTATCATTCGGTGACCCACCTAGCCGTAATAGAGTCCAAATAAATGTACATGTATAGAAGTTAAAGATGTCCAGGAAATTAATACTGGTCTATAGTAAAAAGTTCATTGAATAGTCACCAGATAGTTAAGCATCAAACTATCCACAAGAGATAGATGTATGGACAATTAATTCATTCCTGGACACAGGACCATATGGTGTGGGAGCTCACAGAAGGGCCACGGGGCCCTAGGGGTGGACGCGTGGCCCTTCTGTGAGCTCCCACACCATATGGTTCTGTGTCCAGGTAGGAATTAATTGTCCATATATCTATCTCTTGTGGATAGTTAAGCATCAAACTATCTGGTGACTATTCAATGAACTTTTTACTATAGACCAGTATTAATTTCCTGGACATCTTTAACTTCTATATATTTACATTTATTTGGACCCTATTACGGCTAGGTGGGTCACCGAATGATAGGGCACATGGCCACTGAGCTATTGTGATTCTCACAGAACGGACCCCGTCGGTCCTACATTACGATGGATTTTTTATAGTGTGTGTATTTGCACCATTTCTGTCAAACATGTGTATTGCATTTTATATCCATACAATAAAATTTGTCTTTTACATTGAGAAACATTCTTTTGGGTGATCTTGATCGCTTTGTTCTTCTTTAAGTTATGGCATTGTAAACAATGAATTACTCTCCATGTTGTGATCAATAAATAGTATATGCAAAACTTTTGTTAGTCAGTTTTCTTTAATTAAATGACCAGACCTATATTCAAAAGCATTCTGGTTAAAATTAAGGTCATGCATGACGACAACTTCATGCACTTTAAATTCATCACCAGGGAAATAGCAGCACAGCAACCAGACAGAAGAAATCACACTTTAAAAAAAAAAGCAAAACTTTTGGTCACCACTGTAGGGTAAATAGCATTTCTAGATGTGACAGGTTCCCATTAATAATACACACAATTTGTACTGTTAAAGGGAGTGTCTGTTTGATAAGCTAGTGCTGAAGGACTCCATGGATACTCAGCAATGTTTTTGATGCCTAGAGTACAAAGCTCCTGACTTGAACCTGACAGCCCCCTATATGCCTACATAAACCTATAAGGATGTCAAGTTCAGGTGAGGAGACCCACAACCGCTGTCAATCACAGTGTGGGCCCAGGAGCGTGGCCCACAGAGATGTGAATATGGCATTACCCATACAAGCCTATGGCTCTGTGAAAATCATTAACACTGCAATGAATACCAGGTTTGGTAACAGATTTATATATTTTTTCTTGTGTGAAATTCACTGATGAAACAATGATGCTAAAAACTGACCCACAATTCTAGAATAGGAGATAGAAATCTTTGTAAGAGATTTGTAGGCCCTTTATCGGACCTCTCTTTGTGGCCAATTTCATTCACATACTGACTGGTTGCGGGGGCCACACGTCAGAAGCCCCGAACCTTTTCTAGGAAGCTGGCCAGTTTAAGCCACATTAACTATTACAATGGCTATATAGGCTGGGATCTAATGATGGCTCCTTTATCCAGTTTACACTGCAGGTGAAGGTGTTTTTCTCTCTGGTGCCGAGTGCACCACAGCGTATCTATTGTGGAGCCAGATGTTGGGGGTCTGAGGGACACATTTTTCTCCAGAGATCTGGTTGGGGAACACTACTTTACTTTTAGGCCTGCTTAATCCTGTGCATGTATTATTAGATAGGAAGCTCTGGGTATGGGTAATACAATAAAGGATTGTTCAAGAACACTCAATCCTAACGATCATCCTGTGGAGACAGGGTGGTCTGACTAGAACATGATCCCCTTCTCATTGGCCTCTGTGACCAGGCCAGCAAACAAGTGTTGATTGCCTTGTATCATCTAGTTCAGGCCTGGGCCCTTTGGCTGTCCCCATTCGGCCCGCGGACCAAAGACAGCCGTGGGCAGAAAACAGTGGCCCGCTGGCTGCACCGCACCCTCCCCCACCAGTCCGGATGCAGACAGTGGTGACTGCATTGGTGCAATATGGTGCCGCCAGCCCCTTCTTCCACCAATCAGCGAGTGAGACAGCGGACCAAATGACGTCATTTTTTAAATGTTTATGGGGGTCCGTTGCTGGACATGGAGGGACTATAGGGGTCTCATGCTGATCCGAAGGCCGTGTGGAGGCCCTTAAGGTATATAGGGGGCTGTGTGTGTGCTCAAACAGTATACAGGGGGATGTCTGCATGAATGGGAAAAACATGCAAAAGAAGAGTAAAAAACGCATGCATTTCATGCTGTATTTATACTGCCAATACATCAGTTATTACAGCAGATTTTTCTGCTGCAAATACTGACCCTGTGCACATTCCCTCATCATGTATATGAGGGACAGCTCCTAGTGTCCGCATCACGTGTATTCACAGGGATCCATTCACAAACAAGGGCGAAAAGCATGTCCTCACATGTTCATATACCACAAAGTATGAATAGGATCAGATACTAATCTATTCTTAACTTTATTTATTTCTCTTTATCCATACGGAGGCCATATCTCCCGGTATGCCTATACACTGGGATACATCGAAGCCCTCCATCGGAGGAGGTACACGTCAGGTCCACTGGTGAACTGGTGAAAACATTACAGTTTTCTTTAGGGGTACGTCATTCTCTCACCAGTCGTGTTTAACCCCTTAGTGAAAATAGGAAAACAATAAGCTATGCAAACCATGGATAAACGACCTCCAAATCGTTCCATGTGGCTAAAAATGGCAAACACAGTGCTTTCATATGAACACTTTATATGTAATAGGAAATGCCCAGAAAAGTTTGAAAAGGTGTGGAGGATATGGGTTATATCTCGCAAACAGAAGAAACCCTACAAGCCCTTACTGCCAAAATTTGAGACCTGGTCGAAATAGTGAGTTAAGAATGTAACAATAATAAGGATTAATATAAATGAAGTTCTGAAACTAGACCACAAGTCAAGTAAGTCTTATTGAGCTTTAAGTTGTTTATTTCTATGTGTTATCTACATTTCACTCTGGGTGACATAGTAATTGTATAACTCTTGCAATATGTAATGTCTGAAGTCTCATTTATCTTCTACATGTTTTGTTATAAGTTGGAATATCCAGAATTGGTTGTTATGATATAAAATGCCATTATGTTATCGCTCAGTGTGATATTACCGTGATAATAAAATTAGTTAAAAAAAAAGGTTTCCACCTTTAATCCAGATAGTCTTAACACACAAAATGCTAAATAAGTAACATCGGCCTCATGACTGCTTTACATCAGCGCCATTTGTCAATTGTACTTTTATTTTGCTAGGATGTTAGAAGGTTGAAAAATTCTGCAGTAATTTTTCATTTACAAAACTTATTCAGTTTTGAAGTGACTTTGGGGGAACTATGTAATGGAAAACCCCCAAAAGTTACAACATTTTCCAACAGTACCAACATATCCAAAACTGCTGTCAGGTAGTTTGTTAACCCTTCAGGTGCTTTTCAGGAATTAATGCAAAGTTGAATGTCAGGAATAAAAAAATATATTTTTATCACCAAAATGTTGCAAACTTCTAAACAGGCCACTATAGCGGGCAGATCCGAAGACCATTACTTGGCTTTGGACTGCCACGGCAACCATCAGGACCCCACAATCACGATTTCATGGTGTTGATGGGAATATACAGTAAGAGAGAGCCCCCACACTTTGTTAACCATTTGGATGCTCCTGTCAATATTGACAGCAGCATCCAGGGGGTTAAATGGCCATAATGGATGCTAACACTGATCGTGGCTGATGCAGCAGTGTCCACTAGAGTGTACAGCTGACAGCTGCTGCATTTTTTTCACCCATCGGGGGGATACCATTCACTTCTATATCTCAGGTCAGTAAAAAGACATATCAGTGCTTAAAAGTCCAGGCTACATGCATGTGCTATAATAGGGCAGCTTTTGGATATTTTATTTATTATGTAGGCTACTATATGCATTTTCCATACATTTATTCACCTAGTTAGAGCAACCTCGTTTAGCCTTTAGTTATGATCAAACACTACCTACTAAGTGACCCCACTTGTGATATAAAAGTAATAATGTGCGTGTGCTGTAGATAGCAGAATGGTGAGCCACACATTACCATCCAGAGGAGAAGCAGGGGACCCCTATATCATGCACCACCCCTCAACTTACAGATTTCGGTGCATCTGATCTTTTTTTTTGCAGCAGCAGTTTTTGTTAGCCAAAACCTTGAATGGAATCTGCACAAAGAAAACTATTATGGAAATGTATGCATGCCTGGTTGGACCCACTCCTGGTTTAAGCTTACAATTTATGATGCCAAAAACGGACCAAAATGCTGTCATCTGAAAAAGGCTTTTACTGTGTGTGTGAACATTTTGAAAAGGGTATTCCTTTATGTGATGTTCCCAAGCAGAGAATTCATTTTCAGCGAGGAAATAATTCTGAATCTCTATATTTGCCAGTAAAATAATAACACTTATACTCATCTGTAGTGCTAGCGCCTTTCCAGCAATGTCAGCACTTGATCTCCCAGGGTTCACATGACATTGTTATGTCATGCGATCTCTGCGCCCAATCAGCGCTGGCTTCACCTTTTCTACTATGGATGTAATTGACATCTGGATGAAGTGATCGGGCAGCCGCAGCTCTTACTTTCTCTGGATGTCTTGATTTGTGCGAAGAAAGGGAGAGTAAAACCAGCGCTGATTGTCTACTGGGATTGCGTGATATAACAGTGTCACATGAGCCCAGGGAGAGCCAGTGCTGACACTGCTGGAATGGCACTGGAGCTGAGTATAAGTGTTATTATTTTACTGGGGGCAAACATAGGGATTCAGAAGGGGTTGTTAGAGTAGTGGACAACCCATTTAACACTATTTATACATCAGTAATAAAGAACATACCTTGTAGATCTGTAACTTTAATCCTCATGTCATAAGAACCAGTGAGCAGGTAGTGTGCTCCTGGGGAGAAACGGACAGAGCGCACATCACTGGAGTGTGGGTGATAACTCTGTACCATTCGGCCTCCTCTGATGTCATACAGCATACAACTAGAGTCTTCCTGTCCTGTGGCAAGCAGCCGCCCACTGGGATCTACTGCCACTGAGGCCACTGCACTGCCTGCAAGGCGATATAACAAGAAAAGTTACAATTCTGTTAAGGAACACAGAAGAAATGAAAAGCACAATAAATCACTCTAAGCGTTACACAGATTAAAAATAATTGGAATAAATTGGGATTGTTTTTAAACTAGTGAACATTCTTTTATCAGTATGGTTTTGGCTACATGCCTTCACTGCTCTCTGAAACATATCTCCACTGACAGATATTCATCAACACTATTTTACATGTCTGCATAGAACCAGAAGTGTGGAAAATACCAATGCTCTAATAGAAGTGCACAAACTTTTTAGGTTTGAATGACAAAGAGGGTCCTCTCCTCCCCTATTTACCAGCCCAGAAAAAAAAACACAGGAGGATGACTATACAATGAGTGCACCTATCCCCATAGCTTTACAGAGTTACTGGACAACAGAGGAGTTCAGAGAGCACCCAGAATGGCACTGGAGGCCTCATGTGGCCCCCGGGCTGCAGGATGTGCACCCCTGCTCTAATGAAAGCAATGTAGGCACAAAATAGAATAACTACATCCTCAACCCCATGGAAAAATACTATATAAAGGGTTAGTGGTATCAATGTAAAATATTGGTCAGTCCAATTGCCTGCCCGCCTTGCCAAAAGGGCTTCAGAAAAACATTTTTCCCCACTTTATGGAAAATTTTGTCTGTGCCATTCAACAAAACACCAACAAAAACTGTGTGCATGAGGCCTAAAGCTGACAAGTTCCCAATCTCCAATAATGATGAATTCATGTTTGGGCTGTGATCATGTTGCGGCAGTATGTTTTTATTTTTTGCCTCACTGTAGAATAACAATGTTTTTTGTGGTGATTCACAGCAAAATTATGTGTTTCTCCTATAAAAGCAGCAATAAAATTAAAACTGGCCACAACTTGTGAACGCAGCTCTAAAGGTGCATACAATGCAAGATACAAGACTAGATACTATTACTAACACTACTACAAGATAAAACTACTCTGTCCTCCTCCTCCTAGACCTGTCATCAGCCTTCGACACAGTGGACCATTACCTCTTACTACAAACTCTCTCATGTTTTGGCATCACAGACTTGGCCCTATCTTGGATCTCCTCATACCTAACAGACCAGACATTCAGTGTCTCCCATTCACACACCACCTCCTCATCTCGCCCCCCATCTGTCGGTGTCCCCCAAGGTTCAGTTCTAGGACCCCTTCTCTTCTCCATCTACACCCTAGGCCTGGAACAACTCAGAGTCTCACGGCTTTCAGTGTCACCTCTATGCTGATGACACATGGATCTACCTCTCTGAACCCAATATCTCCTCCCTACTAACCAGAATCCCACAATGTCAGTCCGCTATTTCATTCTTCTTCTCTGCTAGATTTCTAAAACTTAACATGGACAAAACAGAATTCATCATCTTTCCGCCATCTCATTCAACCCCCCAACTGACCTATCTATCAATGTCAATGGCTGTCCACTCTGCCCAGTCCCTCAAGCTCGCTTCCTTGGGGTAAACCTGGACTCTGAACTCTCTTTCAAACCACATATCCAAGCCTTTCCACTTCCTGCCGACTCCAACTTAAAAATATCTCCCGTATGCGCACATTCCTCAACCATGAATCTGCAAAAACACCACTGCACGCCCTCATCATCTCCCGCCTTGACTACTGCAACCTCCTGCTCTGTGGCCTCCCTGCCAACAGTCTCGCACCCCTCAAATCCATCCTAAACTCTGCTGCCTGACTAATCCATCTGTCCCCTCGCTATTCCCCGGCCTCTCCTCTCTGTCAATCTCTTCACTGGCTCCCCATTGCTCAGAGACTCCAGTTCAAAACCCTAATCATGGCATACAAAGCTATTCACAACCTGTCTCCTCCATATATCTCTGACCTAGTCTCCCGGTACATACCCGCACGCAACCTCCGATCCTAACAAGATCTCCTTCTCTACTCCCCTCCTCCCACAATCCCATACAAGTTTCCTCCCATGCATCCCCCCTACTCTGTAACTCTCTACCCCAACACATCAGATTCTTGCCGATCGTGGAAACCTTCAAAAGGAACCTGAAGACCCACCTTTTTCGACAAGCCCACAACCTGCAGTAACCCTCGCCCCACCATACCGCTGCACGACCAGCCCTACCCTCACCTACTGTATCCTCACCCATTCCTTGTAGATTGTGAGCCCTCGCGAGCAGGGTCCTCGCTCCTCCTGTACCAGTCGCTGTCACGTTTTGTTCAAGATTATTGTTAGTGTTTTTGCTATGTATACCCCTTTTCACATGTAAGGCGCCATGGAATAAATGACGTTATAATAATAAATAATAATAATAATCTGCAATGCTCAGAATGATTTAACATGCAGAGAAGTTTTCCATTCTTTACAAATTCTTGTACTTAGAAAAATCGAGAACAAGCTCCAAACATCTTAAAACCAATGAAAATGTTTTTGTTAATGATCATCATCTGTAACAATCCAGCGGTTAGCTTTTATACGTCCCGTCTCACATTTATATATCAGTTCCATGAGATTCAGAACAGCAGTTGTTTCTTGTAGATGTGGTTTAATACTAGATTTCCTTATTCTATCTCTGGCTCCGTTCTGGTCCTGAGACTATAAGCAGCTGCCATGAATCGGATATTGAGCCAATTAGCATTGTGTATATACAGTATATGGAACATACATTTTATATATGTTAGTCAGATTTACCAGGTGCTCCATCTCCGTCACATATAAAACTCCTATATGTTCAGTTAGTACAAGGCGAGGTCTGCATCCCTCATAAAGGCATGTGTGATCTTCACAATTTTTTAGATTATACTTATCTATGATTTGGGATCCTGACTGTCAGGGGAGCATCGATCAGCAGAGAGCTCAAAACCACAAATTCACCTTCTACCTAGTCCGAACTATCGGACGCTAAAATGCTACATGTGCCCCGTATAACACACAACCACATGAGATGAGGGGTATAAACCCAGAATTTCCCCTTTATCATTATATATGCCTTTATTTGCTACACAGAGATCACATTTTTTTCTTCTCTTGAGGTTCAGTTTCTTTTCATTAACTTTTACTATTGCCAGATAATTTTGTAGTCTGCTGGGGTAAGGAACGGCAAATTTAGAAGATACTGCCATGTAAGCACAACAGTATATAACTATATTAATAAGGTACTAGGTTACCTGTTCCATGAAACGTAGTGCCAATCACTCGAACACAGCTGGGAACGCGGAGATCCCAAAATCGGACAGTCTTATCTTGGGATCCTGATGCAATCATCCAACCGCTCCATGTGTAAAGAGCCAAGATGTGCCCTATCACACAGTCACAAAATATTCTTCATTACTAGGTTTAATGTAAGGACATTCACCAATGTAAAATACACAGCAGTTCACACTTCATAGGTCTATCAGCTTCCTATATGTGGGGTGCATGGCAGGACTAATAAGATCCTAACAAATCAATGTGCCACAGAAGTGCTGCTTACCTGTGTGCCCACTTAATGCATGAAGCCCCTGGCCACGCTGGCAGTCTGTAGTGTAGATATTACAGTCTCCGGCTCCTGCACTGATCAGTATTGCACCGCCGCTCTCTGGCCCTTCCATAAAAGCCAGGTCTCTAATCGTTCCATCATGCATGCTGAACTCCAGGTCTGGTCCTGAAAGGCAAGATTCTCTATTACAGGCCCCAGTCTGATACAAGGGTTGATTTCAGCTGCCATAAAACAAATACACTGTCCTTACAGGGGAAAAGTGCGTATCTCTAATATGGCCGCCCAGGGGCCAACACTACTCCACATTATATTCATTGTCAGCACCCTTTCAGTCCCAGCATTAGCTCCCATACCCCATTAGAAGAGATTAAATACTGGAAAATGCCTTTTGGATGCAGCACAGACTATTACATATTATTTAACAGGTTGGCCACTACTTTATCACTTATGTCCTATTCTTAGGATAGCTCAACAATGTCTGATCAGTCGGGGTCCAACACCGGGACCCCCGCCGGTCAGCTGTTCTCTGTGTCAGTGGTCGTCAGCTGGAAGTGCTCACTTGCAGAGCTGCTCCGTCTTCTGATAGTGGCCGCGGCTGGGTAATGCACACTCACCTCCTATTCAAATCAATAGAAGGTGGATGCGCAGTACAAAGCCGCGGACACTACCAGAAGACAAAGCAGCTCCACAATTGAGCAGTTCTGGCCAGCGGCCGCCGCCACAGAGGACAGCTGATAGTGGGGGAGCCGACCGATCAGACACTGATGACCTATCCTATGAATGGATCATCAATGATAAAGTAGTGGACAACCTCTTTAATGTCGGGCAAAGCTACAGGAAAATAGAGGGTGCAGTATGTGACACCCAATGTTACAGTCACTTAGTCTTACCTGTTGCATTGCAGGTTTCAGCGTTGAACGGCAGCACCTTCACATACTTGTCATTAGATCCTGTGGCGAGTAGCTGCCCGCAGGGGCTCCAGGCCACACAGTAAATGGAACCCTTGTGGTGTTTGTTCCTCTTAAATCGGATTAGTGGCTGCGTGGGACTGCTTGGGGCACTGAAACGAAAGTAATGTAACAATGGAGAGCTGCACATTGCTGTTGGCCCCTGTACGTCGTCCTAGCTAGTACTCCAAGAAAGTATTAAGTCTTTTACCTGGTAAGATCCAAGGCATCAGGGTAAGCACAAACTCGAAGCGTTTTAGAATTTGATCCAATAGCATAAAGTGATCCGCTGGGGTGAAACGCTACCGCACGGACCGCCTGTGTGTCCTCCATTGTTGTCAGGCAGATAAATTGCTGTTTTGATTTTCCGTCTGCCTGTTAAATCCCAAAAATATATATAATTAATTTAAAAAAAAATGAATGGCAAGAATCCATGTGTAAACTTTGAAGGGATCAGAAGGTAAGAGTTGTGGATGACGAGCGCACAGCCAGTAGGTATCATGCACATGTCCCCCTCTGATAAAAAGCAAAGGTACAAATGTCTTCTCAGCCTCATGCTCCACCTCTGCCTTATGGGACTGCTGAAAATAGCCAAGTGCTGTAGTCAGCAGTCCCATAGACAAAGAATGACTGGGAGACGAGCATACACACCTCTGCTCACTTCAGAACAGGACACCAAAGCCCCATTTCCAGGATCCACAGCCCTGATATTGGGATCATTGAAGGTCCCAGTTTTAGGACCCTCATCAATTTGTACCCAACTTATGGCTACGGGATCACTTGCTTTTTTTGGGAATATCCTTTTTACCCCTTAATGACCTGTGACATACATTTTTAGTGACCTATGATGAAAATGTATGAAGCAGGCTAAGGAGTTGAGCCTACTTTACACCAGCCAGCACCTGCCTGTCACTGCAGCGACCAGAGCCTACTCCCAGCCAGCGCCTGCCTGTCACTGCAGCGACCAGAGCCTACTCCCAGCCAGCGCCTGCCTGTCACTGCAGTGACCGGGGTTACTCCCAGCCAGCACCTGCCTGTCACTGCAGTGACCGGGGTTACTCCCAGCCAGCACCTGCCTGTCACTGCAGCAACCAGAGCCTACTCCCAGCCAGCGCCTGCCTGTCACTGCAGTGACCGGGGTTACTCCCAGCCAGCACCTGCCTGTCACTGCAGTGACCGGGGTTACTCCCAGCCAGCACCTGCCTGTCACTGCAGCAACCAGAGCCTACTCCCTGCCAGCACCTGCCTGTCACTGCAGTGACCGGGGTTACTCCCAGCCAGCACCTGCCTGCCACTGCAGCAACCAGAGCCTACTCCCTGCCAGCGCCTACCTGTCACTGCAGTGACCGGGGTTACTCCCAGCCAGCACCTGCCTGTCACTGCAGCGACCAGAGCTTACTCCCAGCCAGCACCTGCCTGTCACTGCAGCGACCAGAGCTTACTCCCAGCCAGCACCAGCCTGTCACTGCAGCGACCAGAGCCTACTCCCAGCCAGCACCAGCCTGTCACTGCAGCGACCAGAGCCTACTCCCAGCCAGCACCTGCCTGTCACTGCAGCGACCAGAGCTTACTCCCAGCCAGCGCCTACCTGTCACTGCAGCGACCAGAGCCTACTCCCTGCCAGCACCTGTCTGTCACTGCAGCGACCAGAGCTTACTCCCAGTCAGTGCCTGCCTGTCACTGCAGAGACCAGAGCCTACTCCCAGCCAGCACCTGCCTGTCACTGCAGTGACCAGAGCCTACTCCCAGCCAGCACCTGCCTGTCACTGCAGCAACCAGAGCTTACTCCCAGCCAGCGCAGGCCTGTCACTACAGCGACCAGAGCTTACTCCCAGCCAGCGCCTACCTGTCACTGCAGCGACCACAGCCTACTCCCTGCCAGCACCTGTCTGTCACTGCAGCGACCAGAGCTTACTCCCAGTCAGTGCCTGCCTGTCACTGCAGCGACCAGAGCTTACTCCCAGCCAGCGCCTACCTGTCACTGCAGCGACCAGAGCCTACTCCCAGCCAGCACCTGTCTGTCACTGCAGCGACCAGAGCTTACTTCCAGCCAGCGCCTACCTGTCACTGCAGCGACCAGAGCCTACTCCCTGCCAGCACCTGTCTGTCACTGCAGCGACCAGAGCTTACTCCCAGTCAGTGCCTGCCTGTCACTGCAGCGACCAGAGCCTACTCCCAGCCAGCACATGCCTGTCACTGCAGCGAACAGAGCCTACTCCCAGCCAGCACCTGCCTGTCACTGCAGCGACCAGAGCCTACTCCAAGCCAGCACCTGCCTGTCACTGCACAAACCAGAGCTTACTCCTAGCCAGCGCAGGCCTGTCACTGCAGTGACCAGAACTTACTCCCATCACTGCAGTTGAACCATTTAAAATGTTGCCATCGATCTCGGATTGAAGCACATAAACAACATCACTGCCACTGCATGTAGGCCCGGCTCCCATCAGTCCTCGTTCGACAAGATTGTGATGGGTCATCATGACAACTGGGGACCTGCTGAAGGACCTCGTAAATGCCATGTTAGGCACTGCATGGGCTTCACAGGAGAGCCGCAGTTTCTATGTATACTGCAATACTGTGGTATTGTAGTCTATTGTGTAAGCGATCTAATGATAAATAATAATAAAAAAAGATCCTAGTTACTCACCGGTAACGGGATTTTACAGAGCCCATGACAGCACCCCCTGAGAGAGGGTATCCGCCCACCAAGGACAGGAACCTACTGAATAAAAAGGCGGTACCTCTCTTCCGCATCAGTTTTTGTTTCAGAGCATGAGAGGGCCTCCGAAAAATAGGTTAATACATAACTGCCACCTTAACATTTGTAATAAAACACCTTAAAAAGTGCACACCATAGTGAAAAAGGGGAGGGAATTAATAGGGTGCTGTCATGGGCTCTGTAAAATCCCGTTACCGGTGAGTAACTAGGATCTTTTCCCCTTCTCTCATGACAGCACCACCTGAGAGATTTATAGAGATCAGACACCAGAGGGAGGGATCACCGCTTGCAACACCTTCCTTCCAAAGGATAGATCAGTAGAAGAGGAAAGATCAAGACGGTAATGCTTGTAGAATGTAGCGGGGGATGACCAAGTTGCCGCCTTACATATGATGTCGATGGGCACATCCGCCTTCTCAGCCCAGGAAGCAGCTACCGCTCTGGTGGAGTGAGCCTTCAGGTTCTCTGGAATCGGCAGATTGCTAGAAGAGTATGCTAAGGTAATGGTATCCCTGACCCATCTAGCTATGGTCCCTCTTGTAACCTTAAGCCCTTTCCTAGCCCCCTGAAAGGAGATAAATAAGGCGTAACTTTTCCTCCAGGCCTTCGTCACCTCCAAATACTGGACTAATACCCTCTTAACATCTAAGGTGTGAAGCTTATGTTCCTCTGAATCCCTAGGGTTAGGATACAAGGAAGGGAGAGTGATTACTTGCGTCCTATGGAATTTGGAGGCTACCTTTGGAAGATAGGCCGGGTCTGGTCTTAAGATTACTCTATCCATACACACTTGAGTGAATGGATGGTTAACAGATAGTGCGTGTAAGTCACTAATTCTACGAGCTGATGTCAGAGCTACCAGTATGGCTGTCTTTAAAGTTAGAATTTTTTCTGAAACTTTCTCTAAGGGCTCGAAGGGAGGTTTGGTTAGTGCCTCTAGAGCCAAATTAAGGTCCCAAGGAGGCATCCTTAGAGTAGGAATAGGCCTGGATCTACCACAAGCTTTAATGAATCTGATGATCCACCTATTCGCCGCCAAGTCGTAATTATATAGTGACCACAGAGCTGATACTTGTACCTTAAGAGTACTGGTGGCTAGTCCCATGCTTAACCCCTTCTGGAGGAATTCTAGTATGGCCCCAATAGGAACCCTCCCTTTGGCGGACTGACCCGAGGTAGACAGAAACTTAGCCCAGGTTCTACCATAGATCTTAGTCGTTACCGGCTTTCTACTCGCCAGTAGAGTAGTAACCAGATCCGGAGAAAACCGCTCCTGC
The DNA here is from genome assembly GCF_046119375.1 of Phyllobates terribilis. Classification (NCBI taxonomy): domain Eukaryota; kingdom Metazoa; phylum Chordata; class Amphibia; order Anura; family Dendrobatidae; genus Phyllobates; species Phyllobates terribilis. The sequence continues at coordinate 28,406,691 of NW_027362768.1, read as the reverse complement.
GTCAGTAGTGACCTTTCAAAATCCAGGCCGTCAAATGCAGGCCTGATCTTTGGGGATGGCAGACTGAGCCCTGTCTGAGGAGATCTGGGATGTCCGGAAGAACCCATGGATCCGCTTGGGACATTCTCTTCATCCAAGTGAACCATGGTCTCTTGGCCCAGAACGGGGCGATCAATATAACCCTCGCCTGCTCTTCTCGGATCTTTCTTAGGATGGTAGGGATCAGCATTAAAGGGGGAAAGGCATAGGCCAGAGTAAAATGCCAAGGAATCTGCAGCGCGTCCACCGCAAACGGCCTCTCTTTTGGATTCAGGGAGCAAAAGATTTCGGTCTTTCGATTGTGTCTGTTTGCAAACAGATCTATTTGAGGCTGTCCCCATCGGCCCACAATCTGCTGAAATACGGCTGGATTCAACTCCCACTCTCCCTGTTTTAAGATGTGACGACTCAGGAAATCGGCCTTTATGTTCTCCTCTCCTCTTATATGCAGCGCCGAGAACGTGAACAGCTGACTCTCGGCAAAACGAAAGATCTGATCCGCTACTAACATCAGAGGAAGAGACCTGGTACCCCCCTGATTGATGCAGGCGACTGTCGTTCGGTTGTCCGACATTATCCGGATGTGATGACCCCGGAGAAAAGAATTGAACTTTTCTAGAGCGTTTCTGGCTGCCAACAGCTACCTCATGTTGGAGGAGAGACCCGTCTCGCTGTCCGACCAGAGGCCTTGTACAGAATGATCTCTTAGGTGAGCACCCCAGCCTTCTGCACTTGCGTCTGTCGTAATTGTATCCGACACCTGGAAGGACCAAGGAACCCCCAAAGATAGATTGACCGGAGATCTCCACCAGTCCAGCGAGTTGATTACTACATCCGGAAGAGATATTCTTCCATTCAGGCTACCTCTGAGCCTCCTGTCTGCAGTCAGGATCTCCTGTTGAAGACGTCTGGAATGGAACTGGGCCCACTGAACCTCCGGGATGCAAGATGTCATTGTACCCAATAAAGACATTGCACTCCTCAAGGTCATGGTTGGATTGCTGATAACCCGAGATATTAGGGATCTGATCTTCAGCTTCTTGTCCTCTGGTAGAAGACAGGTTTGATTTTCTGAGTCCAAAATGAGACCCAGGAAAGATTGAACCCTCCTTGGTTCCAGTCTTGACTTCTCTAAATTTAACAGCCAACCCAGGCCCTTTAGACTGGCCATGACGTCCTCCAGAGCCAGAGCACAGAGTTGTTTTGATCTGCCCACCACTAAGAAATTGTCCAGATAAGGGATGACCAGGATATCTTTTTCCTTTAAATGTGCTGTGATTTCCAGGATAATTTTTGTGAAAACTCTTGGAGCCATGGAGATGCCAAAGGGAAGAGCTGCAAACTGAAAATGCCTTACGTGCTTGCCGAACTGTACAGCTACCCTCAGAAACTGTTGATGTGCTGCAAAGATTGGAACGTGGTAATAAGCATCCTTCAGATCGAGGACGCACATATAACAGTCCGGAAACAACATCTTTATGGCCGACTTTATTGATTCCATCTTGAACAGCCTGTAGATCAAATGGTCTTTCAGCTTCTTCAAGTTGGCAATGGTTCTGAAGGAGCCATCCAGCTTCTTTATTAGGAAGAGAGTTGAGTAAAACCCTCTTCCTTGCTCGGGTACAGGTGTTTCCACTAGAACCCCCTTCACAACAAGAGAGAACTTCCTGCTGCAGGGCTATCTGCTCCCTTAGGCCTCTGGGGGCTGAAATCCTGACGGTGTTCCTGGGCATGTTCTTGAACTCTAATTTGAGCCCCCTCCTGATTATCCCTAAAATCCAAGTACTGGACGAAATTTTTTCCCCAGGCGGGCAGGAAGTGGGACAACCTTCCTCCCACCTGGGGAGGACTGTCACTTAGGGGCTTTCTTATTCTCGGAGGATGGACCCCCGAACATGAAGCCTCTGTTATACGGCTTCCTGTCTCTCCAGCTACTCTGGTCTCTGGGAGCTTTGCTGCGACTGTACTTCCTCTTCCGAAAGGAGCTTTTAAATCGGGGAACAGACACAGTGGGAAACCCATGTTTCTTGTCTGCGGCCTTATCCAGGATATCATCTAGGCCCTTGCCGAACAGGAAGACCCCCTCACAAGGGATTGAGCACAGTTTAGTCTTTGACTGCACATCCCCTGGCCAGCTCTTGAGCCATAATGCCCTACGGGCTGCATTAGAGAGATTTGCAGACCGGGCAGCCAGCCTAACTGAATCTGCTGATGCATCTGCCAGGAATGCAGCCGCCCCCTGCACAAGAGGAAGGTCCGACAGAATCTTCTCCCTCGAGACATTCCCCTTAATCTGGTCTTCCAACTGTTGAAGCTAGATCATCATAGACCTGGCGGTGCAGGTGGCTGCCACTGCCGGTTTAAGAGCCCCTGCTGACGACTCCCAGGCCTGTTTAAGGAAAGACTCCGCCTTTTTATCAAGCGGGTCTTTTAAGGCCCCCAAATCCTCAATAGGGCAGTGTGGATTTTTTTGAGGACTTTGCGATGGCCACATCAATCTTAGGGGTTTTGTCCCATCTAGCTGCATCCTCTTCTTCAAAGGGGTATCTCCGCTTAGAGGAAGAAGGCAGCTGACCCTTCCTCTCCGTTTTTTTCCATTCCCTATCTATAAGAGATTTGATTCTTTCATTAACCGGGAATGTGCGTCTCCTCTTCTGGTCTAAGCCCCCGAACATGACATCCTGAACTGTTCGGGGAGCTTTGGTATCAGTAATACCCATAGTCACTCTAATGGCCTTAACCAGTCTCTCAGTATTATCTACCGAAAAACAAGGCCTACCCCCACCATCATCATCTGAAGACTCCGATGATGATGATGAGGAGAGATCAGAGGAGGAAGGAAATTCTTTTGTAAAACGGGACTCTACTGATTCCTCTGAGTCCGAGGAAACCTGTTTCTGCTTCTTCTTCCTGCGTGAGGTTAAGCCTTTTAAAGAATCCCTGACCTCCGTTTGGATTAGATTTTTTAACTCCATAGAAAACCTGGGGGACTCCTCTGCTATGTTCTCTGGATACAGTCCGAGCAAAGGTTTTTTACATAATGCACACTCCTTGTTTATACTTTTAGAACTACACTTATTTGGCTCCTAACACCCCCAAGAATTGAAGGGAGAGAAAGAGGAAAACAGAGAAGAGCACATTACTTAAGGTGAGACTTTCACGAAGATCACTCGCCACACTGCCGTTCAGACTAGGGTACCGGAGGTGGTGGTTGCCGTTCACATGAGGGCTCCCATCTGGCGGAGGTGGACTGACGAGGTCTTTTATGACCGGTTCTGCCGGCACTCACACGTCCCCCACTGCTATGGCTTTGATGATGGGAAGATTCTCGACGTTCCGGTTGCTTAAGCCGCTTACGCTGCTTTGGCGGCTGTGGCTGCTGCTGTTCCTCCTGCGGCGGTGACAGCTGCTGCCCAGGTGACTGCGGCTCCTCACTCATTATGACGGGGATGCAGACACCGCCATCTTGAAAGCTTCCCACCCTTAAGAAGCATTAGGGCTCCACCTCCTCTAGGCTCCTCCCCTTGCGGCAGCGAGCTCTCTCTCTTTTTTTTTTCTCTACGAGCTGGCGTGCTCCGCCGCGGGGCCCCCCCTGCGAGTGCGCAGCCCAGCGGTACCAGACGCGCTTGCAGCGGGGATGACCCGAGCATCGCACCCCGCGCAAGCGCAGACCCGGCTTCCGGCGCGCTACGTACTAGGGCGCCCCACGACCCCGCGCGTGCGCAGCCCGGACTTACGGCGCGCTACGTCATAGGCCATGGCGCAACCCTACACGTGCGCAGACCCGGAAGACCTGCCGGCCGGCGCGCTCAGCCATGCCACCATGTGAGCGCAGACCCGGCCGCAGGACCCGGCGCACGCGGGAGAGGACCCCAGAAGGCAGCCCCCCCACACGCAGACCCAAGTAGCAGCAAGATGGGGCTGGGAACAGAGGACCAACTGCTGCTTCTTCACGGCCTCCAGGAAGCATCGATCCCGGGATCCACGGTCCAGACCCCACGATCAGGTAGGCGAGGTACCACCTAGAGAGGCTCCCATCAAGGACAGGAAACAAAAACTGATGCGGAAGAGAGGTACCGCCTTTTAATTCAGTAGGTTCCTGTCCTTGGTGGGCGGATACCCTCTCTCAGGTGGTGCTGTCATGGGAGAAGGGGAAAAAATGGTTTTAAAGAGAACCTGATGCTGATACATCTGCCTGATCCACAGCAACATGCATCAGACACAGGCTGCAGAATTAAGCCGCATTTGTTAACTCTGAAACACTAGTCTTTCAGAGAAAAACATAGTGTAGTGGCCGCCAGGGATCGAGCCGTGCCGGATACTATTCGGACAGGGAGTATCATGTTGCCCGGTCATTTAAATTTTTTTTTACTGCGCAACGAATACCGTAAAAACAATGGTGGAAATGTGTTTTTTTTTCCTCAAAATTGCAGAGGACTTAACATTGTTTTTCCCTTTCTCCAGTACATTGTAAGATAAGTTTTAGTTTTGAATGAAACCATTCATTTTATCAAAAAAAAACAAGCATGGATATGTTGCAGAAAAACATGAAAGTTATGGCTCTTGGAACAAGAAGAGGAAAAAAAAGAAAGTGCAAAAATGAAAAATCCCTTGGGTCCTGAAGGGGTTAAGCTAGATTCCCATGCTGTATGTCAGTTGTGTGCAATTTTGTGTATCAGTTTTCACATTCAGTGGAGGGAGACGTGAGACATTATAACAGATGCAGGCAATGCTGAAACTATTCCCTAAGGCCAGAAATCAGCATTTCCTCCAGAGTCTCTGGAGCGCCCCGGAGAGAAGCTAAGCCTGACACAGAGACATATGTACAGGAGCCCAAAACAGTAAAAGGAGAAAAACACCACTTACAGAATGTCACAATTAAAATCTCCCAAAAATATTATGAGCAATATTACAAACATTTACCTCCAAGCACCCTGTGCAGGTCATCACTTTTTTATTTTATTTTATTTTTTTTTAAATGGGTCAAAATACATTCACCACAAACAAACTAGATACAATGGGACCCTGGGCCTGTTAACCCTTTAAATAAGTACCCCAGTATTTATAGCTGAGTATTTATTTTCTGTAACTTCTCACCTCTGAACTTTTTCTTGCTCCAGCACTTACAGGTTCTTCAAGGTTTGGTCCAACTTTCCCACTGCAAAGAAAAATTATGCAGAATGTTACAGAGATGGGTTAAGTGTGTATACTGGTAACGGGTTTTAGCCATTAAAAAAAAAAGATAGCAAAGAAGAATAAAAATATATATATATATTTCTCTATATCTATGGACTAGGACACCATGGGACTAAAAAAGTTTAGTTCTCAGTCTTTTATGCAGGTGTAAAAAAGCAGACGCTCATACACTGCACGGCTGTACCATCCAGCATCCAGGAAAGCGGCATCTACTGGGCGTGCAAGGAGGGGACCAGCCAGGTCCGAGTAGGAAAAATACATTTTATTCCACATCCAAATTCTGACATTTAAAATACAATGGATTAATTGCTACCCTACCAATGACACAAAAATTAAAGAGAAAAAAAAATATGAATAACAATAAATAAGTAGTGTTTATATTACAAAACAACTCATTCACCGAAGAATATCGAGAAAAGATATTATGAACAACTGTTATCTAAATAACTATATCAGATCTCACACTATAAACCTGGAGATATGTCTGTCTAATTAGTATTTTTCCTCTTTACAGGAATATTGTACCGATAGATAGATACATCTCTATATATCTGTATGTTAGAGGTAAAATGAATGTCAGAATTGTTTTCCAATAAAATTACTAAAAAAAATTAAATGAAAACATTTACAATAATTACATCTTTTTAAACACTTAAAAAAAACACACACAATCCTTACAATACATTGAATAGATAATGGTGATCAATAAATGGTAGGGAAAAAAATGGTGATTGTTTTTTTTCCATTAAACCCATAAAGAAAAGTTGAAAGAATTGTAACACTTAGAAATGTGTTTCTAAATAAGAAATTTGAATAAACTATGGCCCGTCTAGCAAAAAAGCAAGATCTCATATTTGTTTTGTGATCTGAAACATTTGACAAAGATAACAGAAGTAATCACAAAATGCATTTTGTTATGTCTCCATATATTATGGAAGCGGCTGAAAATATTCTCATAAAGCAAATAGATGAGGCAGCGAATCAGGGAGAAGAAATTATTACAGGGGGCTTCAACTACCCTGATATAAATTGGAGAGTAGAAACCTACAGGTTCAGCAAAGGAAACAGGTTTTTGACAATAATGAAAGACAATTACGTTTCACATCTGGTGCAGGACTCAAACGGGGGGCACTGCTAGACCTAATATTAACCAATTGGCTAGAGAGAACATCAAATACATACAAGGTGGGGGTCACTTGGGTAAGGCTGTGTGCCCACGTAGCGTTTTTCAAGCGTATATGCTGCGGAATTTCCGCAGCGTAAACGCTTGTGAAACGCTAGGTAATCCGCTCCCCATGGTCTCCAAGGGGATTCTGCAAGTTCTATGCACATGCTGCTGATTTTTCAGCAGAGTTTATGCTGCGCTCAAAAATCCGCAGCATGTCCATTAATTTTGCGTTTCCGCAAGCGGAATTGCCTTTGTGCAATGCATTAAAAAACACAATGCAATTCCGCATGTGGAAAACGCGCGATAAACGCACGAAAAACGCGCAATAAACACGTGCGGAATTCCGCATGCGTTTTTCCGGGAGAGGACTTGCAGAAATTAAGCAGAAATTTTCTGCTTCATTTCTGCAACGTGGGCAAATAGCCTGATAGTGATCACAAAATAATACATTTTCATGTAACCTTTAATAAGATGTGTCGTAGAGGGGTTACAAGGACACTAAACTTCAGGAAGGCAAATTTCCAACCGTTGAGAGATGATCTTAGTGCAATAAACTGGGACGATATCCTGAGACATAAAGCTACACAAAGCAAATGGGAGACATTTATTAACATCCTGAATAGGACCTGTGCACAATATATACCCTATGAGAATAAACATGCTAGAAATAGGAGGAAACCACTATGGCTAAATAGAGCTGTAAGGGGCGCAATAAGTGACAAAAAGAAAGCATTTAGGGAATTAAAGAAAGAGAGTAGTGATGAGGCAATAAATAATTAGAGAAAAAAAAAAAAAATCAAAGCAGCAAAGATGGAGACACTCATTGCCATAGAAAGGAAAAATAATCCCACTATATTCAACTGGATAAACAGTAAGAAACTGAAAAATGATCGTGTTGGCCCCTTCAACATAATAGGGAGAAATGTTGGACGAGGATGAGGGAAAGGCCAATTTGCTAATCCCCATGACTAAGGGTGCTATACGAACCAGAAACCAGTCAGTGGTGTTTCGCTTTTGGACTGTTATGAATGTTTTGTGGCATTTTTAAATATGAACAAGTAAAATGTCAGGAATTTTTTTCTGTGTAGCTGGACCCATCTCTACTTCATTTATTTGTCTTTCCCGTCTGAGCAGTGGGGTGGATCCGAGCTTCGGAGAATTACACACTACTGTGGTGACATGGCTACTCCTATTTTTCAATCTGCTAAACGCCTTTTTCTCTATAAAACCCTATGACAAACGACATGATCAGGGAATCCATAAATTCTCCATTAAATATCACCTGCTATACCCAGCAGGAAGTACAACACCGCCTCAAAAACACTAGAGTAAGCAAATTAGCGGACCTGGATGGCATACAGCCCCGAGTACTGCAGGAATTAAGTACCAAAACAGACCATTGTTTCTAAAATTCAAGAATTCAAGTACTGTCGCACAGCAAATGTGGTGCCAATATTCAAAAAAAAAAAAAAATGATAGGCCAATAAGTTAAACTCTACTGTGGGTAAAATCCTTGAGTTTCCCAAGAGATGCTATCCTGCAATATTTCAATAAGAATAGCCCAGTATCAACACGGCTTTATGAGAGGTCAAACTAACCTCATCAGCTTCTGTGAATTTTTATGCCCTTAAATCAGAGAGATACGTTACACAAAATAGTTAATACTTAACAATTCCCACATGTCTACTTTACATCAGCACAATTTTGGAACCAAATTTTTTTTTCATTAGATAGCTAAAAGGGTTAGATTTCTAATTTTTCCAACAAATTTACAAAACCATTTTTTTTTTAGGGACCACAAAATACCCAAAAGTGACACCATTCTAAAAACTGCACCCCTCAAGGTGCTCAAAACCACATTCAAGAAGTTTATTAACCCTTCAGGTGCTTCACAGGAATTTTTGGAATGTGGAAGAAAAAAAAACTTTTTTCACAAAAATGTTACTTTAGACCCAAATTTTTTATTTTCACAGGGGTAACAGGAAAAAATGGACCCCAAAATTTGTTGTGCAATCTCCCCTGAGCACGCAGATACCCCATATGTGGGGAAAAAACACTGTTTGGGTGCACGGCAGGGTTTGGAAGGGAAGGAGTGCCATTTGACTTTTTGAATGTAAAATTTGCTTGAATAATTAGTGGACACCATGTTCCATTCGGAGAGCCCCTGATGCGCCTAAACAGTGGAAACCCCCCACAAGTGACACTATTTTGGAAACTAGCCCCCTCAAGGATTTTATCAAGGGGTATAGTGAACATTTTGAACCCAGGAGTAAGACACAGAATTTGATAACATTAGGTCATCATATTGAATAAGTTGTCATTAGTTTGGAGCGCAAGTGCTCGCTACTTGAGCTTGCATCGGGTATTCAGGTATGCACCATGTATCGCGGGTGCTCGAGTGACATGCTCGAGTCCCCGCCCGCATGTTTCATGGTTATTAGACACCCCAAAAACAACATGTGGGGGATCGCTCGTGCATGGCAGGCAATCCCCGTGAGTTTTTTTTGGACGCAAAGCATATGGGGCGGAGACTCAAGAATGTCACTCGAGCACCCGCGATACTCGGTGCATACCCAAGCACCCAACGCAATCTCAAGTAGCGAGCACTTGCGCTCAACACTAGTCGCCATATCATTTTTTTTTTTACTTTTGAAAAAATCCCAACCCTAGCACAGCCCTAACCCTAGCACAGCCCTAACCCTAGCACAGCCCTAACCCTAGCACAGCCCTAACCCTAGCACAGCCCTAACCCTAGCACAGCCCTAACCCTAGCACAGCCCTAACCCTAGCACAGCCCTAACCCTAGCGTTTACTTTTTACACCGTTCCTCGTGCGGTATAAGTGATTAGACGACTTTATTCTTCGGGACGGTGCGATTACAGCGATGCCAGATTCATATCAGGATTTTATGATTGACAACTGTCACACACTAAAAGACGCATTTTTTGCAAAGACTAGTTTTTGCATCGCCATATTTTGAGAGCTATAATTTTTCCATATTTCGGCCGACAGAGTCATGTGACGGCTTGTTTTTTGCGGGACAAGTTAACGTTTTTATTGGTGCCATTTTCAGGCACGTGACATTTTTTGATCGCTTTCTATTCCTATTTTTGGGAGGCAGAATAAACAAAAACCAACAATTCAGGAATCGTTGTTTTATTCTGTTCCGCGTGTGGTAAAATAGATACGGTAGCTTTATTCTTCGGGTCAGTACGTTTACAGCGGTACCACATTTATATAGTTTTTTTTACGTTTTGGTGCTTTTACACAATAAAATCTATTTTATAGAAAAAAGAATTGTTTTTGCATCGCTTTATTCTGAGAGCTATACCTTTTTTATTTTTCGGCTGATGGAGCTGTATGGCGGCTTGTTTTTTGCGGGACAAGATGATGTTTTCAGCGGTACTATTTTTATTTGCATTTGTTCTTTTGATCGCGTTTTATTACATTTTTTGTTTGGTGGTATGATGATAAAGCATTGTTTTTTGCTTAGTTTTTTATTTTTATTTTTTACCGTGTTCACTAAAGGAGTTACCGTTTTGGACGCGGCGATACCAAATATGTGTAGTTTTATTATTTTGTTGTTTTTTTCATAATAATATTTATTGATGGGGACATTATATTTTTATTTTTGGGGGATTGTTTTTCATTTTTAAATATTTTTACAAATTTATTTTATTTTTTTTCACTTTCTGATTCTTTTTTTACTTTTACACTATGTCCCACTATGGGACTTTCACTTTTAGCTTTCAGATCGCCTGTATAGCACAGGCATGCAGCACCATCCCTGTGCTATACAGGCTGTCACAGCTGCACACAAGGAGACATTACTTTGGTCATGTACTGCGCATGACTAAAGTAACTTCCTGCCTCTTGGTGACCCGGATGTTGTCATGACGACATCGGGTAATCATGACAACACCCGAAAGCCGCCACAGACATCGCTGGACGCCGACAGGAGAGGTGAGTATAGCGATCACTACCCCCCTTGCCCCCCCAATGCTGCGATCGACTTTGATCACAGCATCGCGGGGATTAAAGTGCTGGGATCGGTGCGGGACCGCTCCTAGCACCGGGTGTCAGCTTTAACAATCACCTTACACCCGGCGGCGATCGCCCCGCACCGCTTGTGTGCGGGCGCCATCGTCGCTCGCGTAATAGTTCGTAGCTGGTCCATAAGGCCCAGGGCGCAGCTACGTACTATTACCAACGAGGTCGTAAAGGGGTTAATATTATAGAGAGATTTATATAAGCTGCAGGCTTGGGCCGAGAAATGGCAATTGCAATTTAATGTAGATAAATGTAAGGTCATGCACTTGGGCAGAGGAAATAAAATATATAATTATGCACTAAATGGTAAAACACTGGGTAAAACAGTCACTGAAAAATACTTGGGCATATGGGTGGGCAGCAAACAACTTTTGTGACCAGTGCCAGGCAGCTGCTGCTAAGGCTAATAAAATAATGGAATGTATTAAAAGGCTTAGGGACGATCTTATTACAATGTACATATACATGAGGGGATAGTACAGAGATCTTTCTAATAATCTTTTTACAACTTGGCCTGCAATGGTGACAAGGGGGCCTCCTCTACATCTAGAGGAAAGAAGGTTTAATCATAATCACAGACGTGGATTCTTTACTGTAAGAGCAGTGAGACTATGGAACTCTCTGCCACATGATGTTGCAATGCATGATTCACTACAAAAGTACAGGGGCCGAGATGCCTTTCTTGAAAAATATAATAGTACAGGCTATGAGCACTAGATTCTGTGATGGGACGTTGATCCAGGGAACTAGTCTGATTGCCGTATGTGGAGTCAGGAAGGAATTTTTCCCCTGGAATGGGGCAATTAGCATCTGCCTCATGGGGTTTTTGCCTTCCTCTGGATCAACATGTTGGGTTATAGGTTGAACTTAATGGCCTTATGTCTACCTTCAACCTTAAAAATTATCAAACTATTACATGTCTCGGAATATGGCGACAAAAGCAATATTTTTTTTTATGAATTAAAAAAAAAATTGTCACCATTAAAACGAAAAAAAAAAAAAACAGTCAAGTTTGGTATCACTGTAACCGTAAGGATCTGAGGAGTCACGGTGTCAGTTCATTTTTACAGTAGAACGAATGCTGCTCTTGTTTCCAGCACATTGTACGGTAAGTTGAATGGTGCCATTGGAAACTACAAATTGTGCTGCAGAAAATAACCTCATAAGCTATATTGACAGAATAAAAATAAAAAAAATATGACTCTTGGCAAAAGTGGAGGAAAAAAACTATAGTTTAACCCTGTTTTGTGCTAATATTTTATTGATATCTGATAATGATTTATTACACAATGGGGTTGGGGGGTGATTACTGTGATTGTACCTGCGGGAGTGATCAATATAAGCTTTGTCAGGCTTCTATAAAAGCTGATATGACACCAGTAGTGGGGGCTAATATGAATGGAGAAAATATGATTTGTGTAGGGGGCCAATTATAAAAAACCCTACTGATGATATACACGTCCCTACAGACATTACATGGGCCTTCATATCATATTATAGTCTGCATATTCAGGAGTAATATTAGGCTCTCATGTCAGCCGCTGATATAAGGTTCGTATAGGTTAATTTAAAGGGGTTGTTATATCAAAATATTGTTCAGGGGTTTGGATTTGCCATAAAAAAACAAAAATCTGCGAAATAAACATGCTTTTCCTGCCTGGACCAGATGTGATGCCATTTGCCAGCCACAAAAAGCATCCAATGATGCGCTATTCAATTTACCCGACTCCTGCAGATAGGTTTTTGAGAACATTTGGATGGGGGAGGGTGAAAACAATTTTCACCTAAATCGGCCCTGCATGCATACTGCTTAAGCAATTTTCCTTTTCAGAAGTCTGATTAATAAGAGCAAGATTATTTCCCTATTCTTCCCCTGCATATATAAGGCTTAAACAGTCTATAAAGCTGCTACATGCAGCCCTCCCTCCAAACTGCAGCATTAAATGTACAAACATTAAGGGACATACAGTAACTAACCCTGTAGTTCCAAACACCGGTGACTCCTCGGGGAATGGTATATGGGCATCAACGCCTCGTTTCCTGGGGGTGCTCGTATTTATGTTCTGTCCATCAGGCTGCAGATTTCTTGTTACAGAAGAGGACAAAGGCGACGGCCCGTTGGCGGCAGATGAGCTGCTGTCTCTGGGTCCATTGTGTGGATGACTCTTCGTCTGTGTCTCTTCAGTAACAGGCTCCATCCCGACATTCAGCTCACCCAATTTTTTTATAGACCTAAAAGGAGAATAAAAGGACATAGCCATATGCTAAAAATACACAGCAATGCAATTATGAGGAGACTGCTGTGAACAAGGTTTAAAAAAAAAAAAGAACACAACAGAACACATTTCTAAACTCGTGTTCATTGTGTAGTGGCCGCTGTAGAGCACTGCAGATTAGTTTCTATTGTATGAATTTGTTAAAGGAGTTCTCACTTTTAAAAAAAAAAAAAGTGGTCCCCAAACAATAGTATACATACACTGTCACCTGCTTCAACGCCTGCTCTCCGCTAATGTTCCAGTCTCTGTGTTTTGGCTGCAGTGGTCATGTCACGTCAACAGCACACATCATTACTGCAGCCAATCACTGAGTTCACATATAGACAAGCCATTGAGCTTAGTGATTGGCTGCAGTGGTGTTGTGCACTGTTGACATGATGTCATCGCTGCAGCTGAAACACAGAAACAGTAGTAGTGGCAGAGAGTAGGCACTGCAGCCAGGGAAGAAGTGTACTATGTGATTTTGTTATTTTACATGAGTGCAATTATTTTTCTTTTTACTAGTTTGGGAACCTATGACCCCAAACATTTCCATCACAGATCGGTGAGGGCTGTATAGAGAGGGCTAAGGAGTTGAGCCCGCTTCATACGCAGCAAATGCCAGCTGTGTTACATAGCCTTCATCGGCCTGTAATGGCAGCAGCCAGAGCGAGCTCTGATCACTGCCACTAACTATTTAGATGCTGATCACGGCTATTAACCATTTAGATGTAGCTGTCTATTGCAGACATCGGCATCTAAATGGCTCCCATTGGCCCCATGATTGAGAGTAGTTCATGGGTTACCATGGAAGCCAAGACCCTACTGAAGGACGGTGATTGCCATCTTAGTCCTCAAAAAAAAATTAAAAACCTAGAATTGACACATTTTGGTCACCACTCTTCCCTAAAACAAAAAAACAAACAAAAAAAAAAAGATAAAAAAGTCATTTATAAACCAAAACGGTATCGATAACTACAGGTCAGATTGCAAAAATCAGCTCCATAAGTGTAAAAATAAAAAACTTATGGGTTTCAAAAAATGGAGACAAATTATTTTTTTCCAAGGTTTTGAGGTTTGTTTTTTTTTTACATTGCAGTTTAGTATAGCCGTAATCCTACTGGTATGGAGAATCATACTGCCGGGTCATTTTGACCACACAAGGAGTGCTGTAAAAACAAAAAAACAAACTGCAGAACTGTGCTTTTTTGGTGCAATGTCCCCTCACTTTTACATTGAATGGTAAAATGAACAGTGTTATTCAAAACTACAACTTGCCCTGTAAAAAACAAGGAAAAAAATGAAAAATGCATAAAAATGAAAAATCAGGCCCTCAAAAGGGTTAATATATCCAAAAAGTCCCTATTAGTAATTGCTACCTATTAAGGAACTGTTCAGTGAGATTTTGGGGGTTGTCAGCTTCTTCGGTCTGGTTGACTCCCCCCTCGAACAGCATCTGCTGATAGAGCTGCCTCTGCTGCTCCTTCTGCTCCAGGTGCTGCTGGTAACGTAACTTCTGGCGGTAATATTCCTCAAACTGCTCCGTGGAGTCCCGCAGCTGAAAAACACCACAACCAACAGGAATTCAGAAGAAACAGCTAATGTCAATCTATGGAAAATAACAAAGACAGCAGATCTGGAGTAAGTGACAAAAAAGCTAAGCCGCAAACTAAATATTAGAAAAATAGATACAATTACTAAAAGCAGTTATCTAGGAAACCCATCTTCTAGGGTGCTCTGAGGGTATAAAGGGGTCTTTCATTTAGGAGCTGATCCAGTTAGTGGCTATAAAGAGGGGTCTCTCTGGAGCATATCCTTCTATCTACGTACTACCAAGACTTTGTAATGCTGCCTTTCCCTGTGATGGCCCACAACATGACAGATGATACTCATCTTCAGGAGACCTTTCTAATATTAAAAAGTAGATTAACCCTTTAATATAGGAAATGGAAGATGTGGAAAGAAAAGCATACAGATGTCCGGGTACATTTATGCAATGAATGCGCCAGAAAAATGGTGTGTCATGTAAAAGCAGAAGTGAAATACGAATGCAGAAGAAAAGCAACATATTTCATCTTCATGGAGAAGAATGAAAAGTTAAAAGGAGCTCTCCAGTAAGGTTTCTCCCATAGGTAGCAATGATTTGGGTATGTGTAATGAATGTAGTAACATACTCACCGGTCACGGTCTTCTGCCGTTCTCAGCGGTGCTCTGCTCCGGGGTCTCGTGACAGATCACACAGTGTCTGCTGTGTGCAGCGCCGATTACTTTCTCAGTACCAGACCATAAGACTCAGGAGTAGGCTCTCTAGCCTTCTTCTCATAGACTAACATTGAGAAATAGAAAAAGCGACCTCTGCTCCATACAGCGGAGCACCGCTGATATCGGAGGAAGACAGCGACCGGTGAGTATAGCACGGCACGCATCACATGTACACATACATTTGCTATCAAAGGGAGAAATAAAATAAATAAATTAAAAAAAATATTTCACTGAAGTGCTCTTTTCAGTGAGTGTGGATGAAAGTTTAAAATGGTATCCCTACATTTATGCTGTACCAAATGTATTACAGGGCCTTGAAAAAAGTATTCACTCCCCCTGAACTTTTCCACATTTTTTCATGTTATACCCACAAATGTAAATGTATTTTATTAGGATTTTATGTTTTGTACCGTATTTTTCGGACTATAAGACGCACCTACGTTTTAGAGGAGGAAAATAAAAAAAAAAATGTAAGCAAAAAATGTGTTCATGATGCACTTTTAAGGGGGAGGGGGTCTTCTGCTGACACTGGTATAGGTGTAACATCCCCCAATTCTGACAAAATCCCCCATCCTGGTATATATGCCCCCCCCTTCCTTTTATACGTGGTCCCCATCCCCATCCTGGTATGCCTGGCATCCCTCCATCCTGGTATGCATGGCACCCCTCATCCTTATCCTGGTATGCATGGCACCCCTCATCCCCATCCTGGCATGCATGGCACAGCAATCCCCATCCTGGCATGCATGGCACAGCAATCCCCATCCTGGTACACATGGCACCCCTCATCCCCGTCCTGGTACGCATGGCACCCCTCATCCCCGTCCTGGTACGCATGGCACCCCTCATCCCTGTCCTGGTACGCATGGCACCCCTCATCCCTGTCCTGGTATGTATGGCACCCCTCATCCCTGTCCTGGTATGCATGGCACCCCTCATCCTTATTCTGGTATGTATGGCCCCTCATCCTTATCCTGGTATGCATGGTCCCCCTAATCCCCATCATGCTGCACATAAAAAAAAAAATAATAAACACTCCTACTCACCTTCATTCTCTTGTCCAGCGCTGCGTCCTGTCTGACCAGGTCAATGCCACACAGAGTCTAGCAGCAGACACATCTCTTCAACAACTGTTAAGAGGAGACTTTGTGTAGCAGGCCTTCATGGTAAAATAGCTGCTAGGAAACCACTGCTAAGGACAGGCAACAAGCAGAAGAGACTTGTTTGGGCTAAAGAACACAAGGAATGGGCATTAGACCAGTGGAAATCTGTGCTTTGGTCTGAGGAGTCCAAATTTGAGATCTTTGGTTCCAACCACCATGTCTTTGTGCGACGCAGAAAAGGTGAACGGATGGACTCTACATGCCTGGTTCACACCATGAAGCATGGAGGAGGAGGTGTGATGGTGTGGGGGTGCTTTACTGGTGACACTGTTGGGGATTTATTCAAAATTGAAGGCATACTGAACCAGCATGGCTACCACAGCATCTTGCAGCGGCATGCTATTCCATCTGGTTTGCGTTTAGTTGGACCATCATTTATTTTTCAACAGGACAATGACCCCAAACACACCTCCAGGCTGTCTAAGGGCTATTTGACCAAGAAGGAGAGTGATGGGGTGCTACGCCAGATGACCTGGCCTCCACAGTCACCAGACCTGAACCCAATCGAGATGGTTTGGGGTGGGCTGGAAAGCAGAGTGAAGGCAAAAGGGCCAGCAAGTGCTAAGCATCTCTGGGAACTCCTTCAAGATTGTTGGAAGACCATTTCCGGTGACTACCTCTTGAAGCTCATCAAGAGAATGCCAAGAGTGTGCAAAGCAGTCATCAAAGCAAAAAGGTGGCTACTTTGAAGAACCTAGAATATAAGACATATTTTCAGTTGTTTCACACTTTTTTGTTAAATATATAATTCCACATGTGTTAATTCATAGTTTTGATGCCTTCAGTGTGAATGTACAATTTTCAAAGTCATGAAAATACAGAAAAATCTTTTAATGAGGTGTGTCCAAACTTTTGGTCTGTACTGATATATATATACACACACACATACATATACACCCCCCCCCCCCCATCATTCGGACTATATTACTACAAAAAGAAGGCAACACAATCTCTTGATTACAGTGAAATCTGGACAACACTTTAGGGAGGTAAGCCGGGTATGGGAGTAGGACAATCCTGTCATCATAAATCTGGGTGTAAGGAGGATTAAACGAAAGAGCCTGCAAGTCGCTCACCCTATGGGCTGATGTCAAGGCCACCAAAAGAATAGTTTTAAGGGTGAGTAATTTTGGAGAGATAACCTGCAGGGGTTCAAACGGGTCGCCAGAGAGGGCATTCAGGACTAAATTCAGGTCCCAGGGAGGAATTCTAGGGGTTCGGACTGGTCTGGACCTAGCACAGGATCTAATAAACCTAGAAACCCATCTGTTTCCAGCTAAGTTACAATAATAGAGTGCACCCAATGCAGATGCCTGAACCTTAAGTGTTCCCGCAGCTAACCCCAAATCGTATCCTCTTTGTAGGAACTCCAGGATGTTTATCTGACAAAGGGGTTTTAAGAAAATCCAGGAACTTCCCCCAAACCCTACATCTTTGTTGTTATGGACTTTCTACTACGTAGGAGAGTGGAAACTACGGTCAGGGAAAACCCCTTACTACTCAATAACGACCTCTCAAATTCCATGCCACAAGGTGTAATCCCCTGGTCTGTGTGTGGAAAACTGGCCCCTGACTGAGAAGGTCCAGCTTATCCGGCAGGATCCAGGGATCTGATATCGACATCAGTCGGAGCAGGGGTAACCAAGGTCTCTTTGGCCAGAAGGGGGCTATCAGAATAATTCTTGCCTGATCTTCCCTCACCACTGAATGAATCATCACTATTGGGGGAAATGCATAAGCCTTCCTGAACCGCCACAGAATATGGAGGGCGTCTACTGCATAAGGATCTTCTGACGGGTCTAGGGAGCAGAATCTCTCCACCTTTCCGTTGGCCTTGCGAGCGAACAGATCTATGTCTGGTAAACCCCACAATTGGACAATCTGCTGAAAAACTACCGGGCTCTGGGCCCACTTCCCCTGTCTTAACGTATGGCGGCTCAGAAAGTCTGCTTTTGTATTCTCCACCCCCTTATGTGTAGTGAACTGAGGGATGGGAGATTCAGTTCTGCTAGCTGTAGGATATTGTTTGCCACTACCATAAAGGACAGAGACCTCATGCTCCCCTGTTGATTTATATATGCCACTGTTGTCTGGTTGTCTGACCTGACTTTTATGTGGTGACCCTTAACATGGGAGAGAAGGCCTAACAGGGATCTCTCTACTGCACAAAGCTCCTTTAGGTTGGATTACGCTCTCTTCTCGTGATCTGCCCAGAGTCCCCGAACCAAGTGATCCGCCAGGTAACCCTCCCCCCGCCCAGCCGGAACCGCTTGCATTGGTTGTAATAACAAAGTCGACCGGTCTAGATCTGCATGCCCGAGGATAAGTTTTCTGTCTGTCCACCAATATAGGGAGGCTACAGTCTCCCGGGAAATAAATAATTTTCTTTCAAAATGTCCATTGAAGGATCTCTGTGCTGAGGGGACCTCCCACAGCAGAAGTCTCATATGACCTTGGGCCCATGCGACTGCTGGGAGACAGGATGTCATAGATCCCAGGAGTGACATTGCTTCCCTCAAGGACATTACCGGAATCCGGATGGCCCTTGTGGCCAAAATGATTATTTTGCATATTTTCTCCTCCGTGAGAAAACAGGCCTGGGGCTGAGAATCCAGGGTTAGACCCAGAAAGATCTGAGCCCTTGAGGGGGATAACCTTGACTTCTGAAAATTTACCAGCCAACCTAGTTGCTGTAAAAGTGTCGTGATCTCTAACACCTGAGCGAAATAGTGGCTCTCCGATTTCCCTACCACAAGAAAATCGTCTAGGTAGGGGACGATCACCATGTTCCTGATCCGCAGAAAGGCTGTCACTTCTGCAATGAGCTTCGTAAATATCCTCGGAGCTAGGGACATGGTAATAAGAGTCCTTCAAATCGACTACTGCTATAAGCAATTGAGGTGGAGGAGTTTTACAGCAGAGTTCACTAATTCTATTTTGAATGTCTGGTTCTCCACTAGCTGGTTTAGGCTCCTGAGGTTGATAATGGTCCTTAAGGACCAATTTGTTGTTTTGTTTTTTTATCAGAAAAAGGGGGGGAATAAAATCCCCTTCCCTTTTGCGCCTCTGGAACCTCGATGAGAACTTGTTTTTCTATTAAGTCTAAAATTTCTGCCTCCAAGGCCAATTGCTCCTCTACTGACTTCCTTCTGGGGGTGATTGTAAAGGTAAGATGAGGGATCTGATGGAAGCGTAGCTTTAGGCCCTCCTTTACTATGTTTAGCACCCACTGACTCGAGGTGTTGTCCTCCCAAGCTGGAACAAAATGGGACAGCCTTCCTCCTAACCTCAGTCTGGCGTCACTGGGAGGACTTTCTAGCTGTGGCGGAGGGAGGCCCCCTAAACATATATCCTGACTCCTTTTTAGCCTTGGAGTCCCATCTGTTCTTATCACCCGGCGCTCGACACCGGTTAAATTTTCTTCTCCGAAAATAAGATTTTATTGTATCTCCCAAGAAACCCGGAAAGCCTCTTTTCCTGTCGCCTGCTATTTCAAGCACATCGTCCAATTTTTGGACAAAAAGGAATTTGCCATCGCATGGGAGAGAGCATAACTTATGCTTCGATTGTAAGTCCCCCGGGCAGCCCTTTAGCCACAATGCTCGCCTAGCTGCATTCGACAGGTTTGCCGATCTGGCCGATAGTCTGACAAAGTCTGCCGAGGAATCCGCCAGGAAGACCGAAGCTGCCTGCATTAGGGTAAAATTAGTCAGGATTTTATCCCTAGGAATTTTTCTGTCTCTAATCTGATCTTCCAACTGTTGTAACCAGACCATTAATGACCTGGCTACACAGGTGCCTGCTACAGCTGGCTTAATGCCCTCCGCTGATGCTTCCCATGCATGACGCAGGAAGGAGTCTACTTTCTTACCTAGAGCATCTCTAAGGACGCCCGAGTCCTTTAATGGCAAGGAAGATTTCCTAGAAGATCGCGCCACTGCGCCGTCCACTTTGGGAATTTTGTCCCAGGACTCCGAATCATCCTTATCTTCAAAGGGGCATTTCCTTTTAGAGGATGAAGGTAATTCCCTGATCTTTCAGGTTTCTTCCATTCCTGATCGATAAGGGCCTGGATCTTAGCGTTAACCGGGAATGTGCGCCTCCTTCTCTCCTCCAACCCGGCAAACATCATATCCTCTAAGGATTTAGTTGCCCTTTCCTCCTTCAACCCCATAGTGGACCTGATAGCTTTAATCAGCTTGTGGGTGTCCTCAATAGGAAAGCAAGCCCTACCACAGTCACTATCCGAAGAGGAAGAGGCCGAGGAATCACTAGGCGCCTGAGGCTCTGAGAAGAAAAATCATAACTAGATGAGATCTTCTCTTCTTCCTATGCAACCCCTTTAGGGAGCCCTGAATCTCAGAGCAGACAATAGACCTGAGATTACTGGCAAAATCTGGCACACTTTCAGCAATAGTTCTTTCAATACAGGCTGAACACAGATCCTTTTGCCACTCTACAGGTAGGGGTATCTGGCACAAGGCACACATTCTGTGCTTCTTTTTGGAGCTACTTTTCACGGGCTCCTAGGGGTTAAGCACATAAGAAAAACACACCCTCTATTAAAATCAGGTGACATTCACGAAGATCACTCACCCCTGAAGTTCCTGAAGGGTACCGGATTTGGAGGTTGTGGCAGGACATGAGAACAATCCCTTCGGATTGGCACCGAGACCTTGCTTCTGCGGCTACTGCTGAGGTTGCTCAAGAAACTGTACGTCTGAGGCGTCAGCCTGCTTTTTCCGCTGATGCTGCTGCTGTCGTTGCTGTTGAGGTGGGGGAGTCAGCTGCTGCTGTTCGTGGCTGTCCTGGTCTGCCATGGCTTTCCAAGACTATGGGGCTGGTGCATGAGTAGCGCTGACCCACCTTTAAATAGGGTCTGGTGCCATCCGGTTCCTCCACCGGTTATGGGCCCTCCCCCCTACTTACATCCGCCGGCCGAAGCTTCATTAACTGGCCGGCGAGCATTCACAGGGTGCCGCCATCTTGTTTCCGGGACCCGCCCCCCGACGTCATGAGGCACGCCTCTCTCAGCGTGCCCCATGCCTTGAAGTCAGGGGCCGCGTCATACCCGGAAGTTGCTGCTCCATGCATGCGGCCAGCATGGAGCCCTCCTCACCGCCTGCGCCGCACGGACACAGCATCCAGGGGCTGCGGATGGCGCCTCTGGTCCCTGATGGCCCGCGCACAGGCCGGAGCCTGCTCTTTCGCAACTGGGACAAGGCCGGGTAAGAGGGACAACTTCTTTTCTTCTTTACTTTCCAAAAAACAGACAGGTTCCCATCAAGGACAGGAAACATTTCAGACGGTTTCCTGTCCTTGATGGGGCGGAGCCCTCTCTCAAGGAGTGCTGTCATGGGTGAAGGGAAAACAGCATCCTCATCATCAAACATGGTGGCAGCAGCATCATGTTGTGGGGATGCTTTTCTTCAGTAGGGACAGGCAACCTGGTCAGAATTAAGGAGAAGAAGGATGGAGTTAAATACTTGAGACTGGGTCATAGGTTCACCTTCCAGCAGAATAACGACCCTAAATATACGGTCAGAGCAACAATGGATGGTTTAGAGCAAGGCATATTCATAAGTGTGAATGGCCCGGTCACAGTCCAGACCTAAATCCCATTGAGAATCTGTGATAAGACTTGAAAATTGCTGTTCATACATGCTCTCCATCCAATATCACTGAATTAGAGCTAGTTTTCAAAGAAGAATAGGAAAAAATGACAGCCTCTAGATGTGCAAAATTGGTAGAGACAGACCCCAAAACACTGGCAGCAGTGATTGCAGCTAAAAGTGGTCTTATGAAGTATTGACTCAGGGCAGCTGAATACAAATGCACATCACAATGCTCAGATTTATATTTTTAAAATACTTGGAGAACCATGTATCATTTCATTTACACTTTACCAATATTTGCTACTTTGTGTTGGTATATCACATAAAATCCAAATAAAATGCATTTAGGTTTGTGATATTATCGTGAAAAAAAATGTGGAAAAGTTGACGGGGTATGAATACTTTTTCAAGCCACTTTATATGTTGTTGACCATTTTGATAAACATGAAGAAATGCAATTTATTTTTGACATTTGCAATTAATGTTCATGTGTTAATCCAGTGATCCCTGACACACGACTGCAGATGAGGACAGGGATGTTACCCTCCTGAGGAGCCTCTCTAGCCCTCTGTGTCTCTAGTGCCCCGTGTAGACTGTGCATTGCTTCTATAGGGCCGGCATTCTGCCCTGAGCACACCGGAGCGCACACCGGAAAGCACACCGGAGCGCACACATTCACCTTCTCTGGCTGCCACGTGCCAGAATTTCCTACACCAACTCACTGAAAAAGCCTTCCTTCAGGCCATGGAAAAAGCAATGAAATCACTCTGCAGGGAAACATTACCTCATTCCTCTCTGGTTTTCTTGGCCCCTCATCCGATGCTGCCGCCTGGAGATCATTCTCAGGGCTGATGTTTTGGCACAGGGTCTCACTACTGCCTGGAGTGTCTTTCTCCTGAGGAGTTTCACTTCTGCTGGAACAATAAGATGAATCATAGTATCAATTACACGTCCTGATGGATATCACAAATGGGAATTCGGATTGAAGGCACTACAGTGCAGACATATTTAAGGGAAGTATTTTTTAAAGGAAGTTATCTTACAAATCAAACTGCTGGAAAAATTCCCAGGAGACCACTAAAAGTGGTTTTAAAACTACTTAGCACCGCCAGCCCCTAAAATACAACTTTCCATCTATTTTGTTTTTCTTCTTGCCTCCCTCAGCAGTGCAGATAATCACTGCAGAGCATCCTGTGAGCCATATCTGTGTCTTCTGCCTACAACTCCTAACCCAGTGTATGTCCGTCTAGTGTCCGATCACCAAGTTAGTTTGCCTTCCCCTCTGGTAGCTGTAAATCTAGTTTCCAGTAAGTAAAAGCCTCCACACACAAGAAATCACGTAGAAATAGATTGTTTACCATTAAAGTGGTGTAAAGGATCGGCTGTGGTGCATAGAGCCATGGATCACTACTCCACCAATAGCATGAGGAGCACGTGTGACCAGCAGCTGTCACCTCACACACATCGCTATATACTAGATTAAATGTAATACCGCTTCACTGGATCATTTGTTATTGCATGTAAATGACAAGTTTTCTTATATTTTCGGCCCTCGGGGACTGAGACTGTGTAATAGACAAGTCGGACAGGCGGGTCCCCAGATTTTTCCCACCCGCTGCCTATAACTCACAGGTTTCTCCCTATATGTACACTTAGGCAGAGACCTGTCAATCCTGAGAAGTAAGCAGTGAGAATCCACCTGGACCTGTCAGTCCAACTAGTCTCTAGTGCGATCTCAGTCCCCGGCGGCTATTAAAACTATGTTTTTCTCTGAATAAACATTTCAGACCCAAACATACCTGGCTGTGTTCACATACCCAGTGCCGGATACCTGCTGCCCATAGATTGGGCAGCGTGTATCAGGTTCACTTTAAAGGGGTTTTCTCATGTTATAAAAGTGATTTAGTTAGTTGTTTTCTCGATCTGCTTTCATTGTCCTATTGTGAGAGCTTTTATCAAACATAGAGTACAGCTCGTTTCCATGGAGCTCGGCCACCAGAGCCTGGTTGAGAATGTTCAGTAGTTACACTCCAGGAAGGGAGTTAACTCACAATCAGCTGTCTCCAGCCTGATGATTACTAAAAAGCAGATAGTTACTCACCAGCTCTCCCTCCCTCTCAGCTCCTGAACATGCTCTTATCATTCCTGCAGAATCACAATCATCATCTCCCATGCAACACGCAGTGTAAATGGACCTTTAGGCTATGTGCAGACTGAGATTTTTTAAAGCAGATCCACTCCAGAAAACGCCCCAAAAATTGTCTAAAAAACATTTAAAAATACTCTTCCTATTATTATGTTAACTCACTTTGGAGTGCACATGTAGAGTTTTGTAACTGTTTCTTTCTACTTCAGGTTGGTTTTTAAAAAAGGCGAGTAAAAAGAAAAAGTGTATGTCATTCCTTGAAGCGGATCCTGATGGACTCCGCTCCATACTAAATCACTGTCAAATCAGACATTTTAAGGGAAAAAAAAAAACTTTCAAAATGCTTCAACAAGTCTAAAAAAAAAAAAAGCTTCAGGAAACGGAAAAATCTCCCCAAAGGAGAGGTCACTGAAGCGATTTCACCTAAACAAAAAAATCTGCACATATCTTTAGAAAAAAACATCTATTATCATGTCAGATGTCACAAATGATATGGGATGAGTACATAACTATGTGATTTACTGGTGGCATACATGCTGCCTACGGATGGCGAGTGATCCACCAAACTCAGTACTTTCATACAAATACCTTTCAGAAGACTCTTCGTAGATACTGTGACAGTCCGAGCTCTCCAACATTAGGCTGCGGCTCAGGTTCTGCACCCCGGGGTAATGGAAATTAGCAAATGAATGAGACATCGGTGAGGTTTTATTTCCAGGCTCAACTGTTCTTTTGTCATGGCCACTCAGCCCACATGTGAGACCATCCAAGGCTGGATTCAGCGAGCGTGACATGTATGCGTCAGCAGACTGCGGCCGTCTCATAGGAGAGGAAGGGTATGGGGATAGTTTGCTGATGAGTGGGGTGAGAAGGTCGGCATAGCCTGCTTTACTGGGCTTCATCAGCTTGTCCACATGAATGTTCAGTGTCTTCTGCTCAAAGGCACAAGAAAACACACTGGGAGGCAGATTCTGAAGCCAGGACAAGAGACTTAAGTCAAGATCATCACATCCGTTACCACAAAGAAGGTCTATGCCAAGTAGGACCTCGCTTTCTGTAATCTCCTCTCCCGTGGCCTTACTCTGGCAAAACTCTACACAACACTCATACAGCAGGCCCTTCATGATGAGCTGGAATAAGCGGTTATTACTGGCCTTGAAGCCCGCCTCACTTAGCTTCCGATCAGCGGGAATAAATTCGGCTACCATGGCGCAGGACTCCTCGAAGCAGTGCACCCGAGCCGTGCTGGGGTTCCAGTCCTTAAACTCTGCATGGTTAGTGAGCCTGGGCAGAGTGAGCAGAAGGCACAGCTTGCTGTAGTCCTCCTTCGAGGAGCAGTACTCTTCTAGGGCATGGAGACACTTCACCGCTTCTTGCATTGTAAACTCCAGCTGCAGACATACAGGACACAAAAAAACAAAACATTATTAGGATTCGCTCCCATTCTTTGCAATTTATTACAATTTTAACTAACAAGTGCACACGTCATCATTAATTATTAACCCTGCAGCATTTACAATAGGCTTGTGTCCTCTGAAGACCCCTTATATTAAAGAAATGAGTCCGGAGATTAAAACATGACTGAGTAATGCAGCAGACGGGTAAACAGGAGGAGGTAACCTGATCACTGGAAACAGAGCGATCCGTCTGTCTGGAAACGTCTGTCCCTTGAAGAGGTCATTACTATATTGTATGTAGGTAATCTGACTGGTTACCATCAGCATTCTGGGGTTTTTTCAATACTGGGACATTGGTAGACAAAGGGGCATCCAGGCAAATAAACAGGCACCAACTGCAATGATCTTCCATTTGTAAAATCACTCACAATGTTGCCTATATTGTCCTTGTCCTGCACTTGTAGGGCTCAACCGTCACTTTCGGTAGTCACAGTGAATGCAGCTTATTGTAAACCTAATGTTTCACTATAGGGGAGCGGTGGCTGACAAGCCATTATTGCAAAAACCACAACTAGAATTCTTGAGATTCTTGCATGACTTTCCCCAACCATGAAAAAACACAGATGTGGCAATAAACCGAGATTTTACTACAGCTAAAAACCATTCTAGGGTCCTAACCCAAAAAATGTAAATGTAATATTGGTCAGAAATGATGCTTGTTCTATCAGCACCACACTTATACGGTTTAGGCTGGGGCCCTATAATGGCTGCTAGCTGCAATAAAATCACAGGTCATTGCAACATCTATCTATCCATTATGGCACAGGCATGTGTACATAAATGTATGTGTTATACACGTATATATATATTATTATTATTATTATTATTATTATTATTATTACACACACATACATACATACGCACTACCGTTCAAAAGTTTGGGGTGACCCAGACAATTTTGTGTTTTCCATGAAAACTCATACTTTTATTAATCAAATGAGTTGCAAAATGAATAGAAAATATAGTCCAGACATTGACAAGGTTAGAAATAATGATTTTTATCAGAAAGAAT